>NW_028277098.1:27975000-37975000 GCF_059951505.1 Python bivittatus
CATCTGGCAACCTAGAATGCTCATGAACAGTCTTCTTTGATGAATGTGAGATACCATATTCTCTATGATATCTCACTATCTCATATAAGCCCATCAGGACAGCAAGATATAGGTGGGACATGTGGAAAACTTGACTCAGTAGAGCTGTGGCACTAAAAGGTAGGAAATCTAGAAGCCAGAATCACTAAAGAGAACAGGGGGAAGTGTCTTTTGAGACTGGAAAAAGGAATTTAGAAAAGATGGGCAAAGGGGAAAGAGGCCTATACAATACCAAATGTACATGCACAGGTTTGCACAGAATTTCCTCTGGAAGAGTTTTCAGGACATGGGGAAGTGCAGTGCTGGTCCTGCTTGCAAAATTCTACTTATTCAACTAGAATTTAATAACAAGGATATGGAGTATGTACTCCACATCAGGTTGGGGCTCTTAAGTGCAGCCATTCAGACACCGAGGCTTAGTTGAGGCACTTTCTGAAACTCCTTCCTTCACTAGTAAATAGTTGTTGGGGAAGCTGTAAAGCAGTGTTTAATACACTTTCCTTTTTGTAAGAGCAAGTGGGATAAGAGTAAAACTGGCTCAGTATGAAGCTGCCACTCAAGATATCAATGCCTTGAAGTTGAATCTTTCTTAGCAGTCCATTCTTGCCTTATCTTATTTCCACAGAAAAGTTCCAACAGGAAAGATATGTATGTGTATGAAGGTACTTAAGGTCAATGGATAGGGCTTTGATCCCATCCCTTGATGTCATTAGGCCCCCAAGACAAGTCCAGAAGAGCAATCCAATCAATGGCTAGATCCCATTCCCCTCCCCTGGTCCACATCTATCATCCAGACCTATCCAGTTCTATGTAAAATATGTAAATTGCTTAAGGAAATACATCAAATTAGAAGTACTTTATCTTCTATGAACAAGGCAATTATTCAACAGTGGGGGTCAGTGGCTCTACAAATCCTGCTGAAATTAACAGAACTGCATCTGAGGATCACAGTTTCCCACCTCTCTCTACAAACATTTATTTATTATTTTAATGTTGTAAGCCACCCAGAGTCATATATTTGAGGTGGGTAGCTGTATAAATTTATTTAATAAGTAAGAAATCTTCTGTACTTTCAAAATAACAAAATTAACAATAAAAATGAGTGGTAGAATCAGGTTTGTAGTGAATACCAACCATTCTATCAAGATCTTACCAACAACACAGATCACCTCTTTTTCTACTAACTTGGTTCATACATCATATTATGACTGGTGAAAAATATTAATGTCTAGGTTCATGCAACACATTAAGATATAAACTATGGTTTACAAACCAAATGGCTGGGTTACAAGCCATGGCAGCCTCTATACTATTAAAAATGCTCTACCATCCAGCATAACATTCTGAGCTATAATAGACACAAATGTCATCTCTATTACTGTATTACTCCTGAGCATCTTGTACAAACAATATTGTATGCTGGGCCAACATTTAGCATTCCTGAAGTTTCCTGAGGGGCAGCCATTCCAATGAGGGGGGAAAAAACGGGGCAGCTTAGGAAACTGTTGTGGATGCATAGGGAGCTTTCAATTGAGCTACAAGTTAAAAAGAACATGCATAAGAACTGAAATATTCAATATAATTATTATAAGATATATAATAAAGATATAATCACCATGTAGATTTACCAGGAAGTTGCTAATATCTGCTAAAGGGTACAGTCGAAAAGAAATACAGGCTCTCAAATGAAGCTAAAATAAATAAAAAGAGTTATTTTTGGCTATGTCAGTAGCAAAAAGATGAAAAAAGAAGAAGTGGGCCTACTCTTAGGAGAACATAGTATGATAATAACAGGTGATGGGGAGAGGGCAGAATTCCCCAATTCCTACTTTGCTTCAGTCTTCTCTCCAGAGAGGAACTATGTTCAAATGAATCAAAGCAGAACAATTGACACAAGGAAGAAATGATGACCCAAGATTAGAAATGATGACCCAAGTAGATGATTAAGGAAGACTTGGCTACCTTGAAAGAGTTGAAGTCTGCAGGGCCAGACCAATTACTTCTGAGAAAAGTTTGCGGATGTTATCTGGGAATCCCTTTCGATGATCTTTGAGAACTCTGAGAGGATGAGCACACTGCCAGAGGACTGGAGAAGGGCAGTGTTATTCCTATCTTCAAAAAAGGGGAAAAAGAGGACCTGTGTAACTACAGACCAGTTAGCTTGACATCAATACCAAGTGAAAATCTGGAACAGATTATTAAGCCGCCAGTTAGTGACCATTTAGAAAAGAATGCAATTCTTGGCAGGGGAAAGGCTGCCTTTATCAAGAATAAATCATGCCAAACCAATCTGATTTTTTTAAAAAACACAAATATGTTGGACATAGTGTACCTTGACTTCAGCAAACCACTCAACAAAATCTCCCATGAGATTCTAATTGAGGAAATAGTAAAACGTGGGCTGGACTATGCTTCCATTAGATGACTACAGAGCAGGTTGAACAATCATTCCCAGTGAATGTACATCAGTAGCTCGGTATCAGACTAGACAGAAGGGCAAATGAGTGCTATATTTAAGAGGAGAAACCAAAGGCACATGAGTACAGGATAGGGCAACCATACTAAGTAGTATACATGCAAAAAGGATCTAGGCACCTTGAAGAATCACCATGTGCAGCTGCAAAAAAAGCAAATGAAATCCTAGGCTCTATCAACAGAATGTGGTGTCAAAAGTAAGATAAGTCATTGTTTCTTTCCATTCTGCATTGACAATCCACACCTAGAATATTGCATTCAGTTTGGGCACCACATTTTAGGAAAGATATTGACAACCTGGAGCCTGTCCTGAAGAAAACAACAAGGATGATGCAGGACCTGCAAGGAAAATCCTTTTTAGGCATGTTTAGCCTGGAAAAGAGAAGACTATGCATAGACATGATAGCCATTTTCAAATAATTGTCTTCATGTAGAAGGCATGACAGGATTGTTATGAGTTGTTCCAGAAGATAGGACAAAAACTAGTGGGTTTATACTATGAGCAATTAGATTTCTGTTGGACATCAAGAAATATTTATTAAGAGTAAAAACAGACTGACTGGGAAAGTGGCAGACTCTCCTTTGCTAGAGGAGTTTAAATAGAGGTTGAATGACCATCTGTTAGGGATGCGTAGTAGAAGATTCCTGGAGTGGGCATAAGGTTGGACTGGATGATCTCTAAAGCACCTTTCAATTCTGATAGTCTATGATTCTATATTAATCCTCTCAGGAAAAAAAAAAGCCTAATTGCATCCACACATTAAGCAAATTATAAATTTTTATAGATCAAAGGCCACTTCATTAGATGCCTGGAAAATAGCTGTACACATATAATGAACTTTTAATACTCCATGCATGTGGTGAAGTAGATTGTCATATATGAAAGCTTAATTTGTTAGTTTTTAAGATGTCACAAGATTCATTGTATTTATTCTTAAAATGCGACCTGTACTCAGAAGTAGATCACACTAATAACACTTACTCTGAAGTAGTGAGTATAGGGTAGTAACCTTCAGCAAGTAAGCAAACCTATCAGCAGTGGATTTTTAAACATGGGTTTTTCATGCGCTAAAGCACCATTAGTATGATGTGCATACTTAGGCTTCCTGTTAACAATGATTCCAGCAGCTACTCCGCCTGGCTGATCATTTTTTTTCTGTATTGTTCAGATAATATCTTAATGTGTGCTGATTTATGAAGGTATCTATGTTGATTTATCTGAACCAACATGACTACAGTAAACTCTCTAATTTAAGAAAATAATACAAATAACATTAATGAGATTGTATTATTTTTGTGGTTTTTTTCTTTTTTTGGTTATTAATTAAAAAGCAATAATTAAAAAAAACAAATAATATTAATGAGGGAAAGTTAAGGGGGAATATATAATTGCCCCCTCTATAAAGGGGAAATATGTACAATTACCCTAGCTTTATATGACAAAAACATGCATGAATATCATTTGGATTGGCTGCATTTCAAAATGTGGCTGAGCTACAAGATCTGCAGTGAAAAACCACCTTATTTCCTGTAATGAACAATGCATTGATGGAAGTTCCATTGGAGTGAAGTTGACTCTGTTCCTTGTTTAAGTGATGTGTTGCAATGTAGGGGCCAAACAAACCAAGAGATAAGACTGGATCTCTGACCACACTGCTGTAGGTTTGCCTGTCCTGGGACAATAGCCAAAGTAGTGTGAAGGAGTGATTCGGTTGCTTTGGAAAATAGCTTGAAAAAAAGTATCTGCCCTCTGTTCCATGATCCCAAACCAGAGTGGAATATCTATTTCTGTATGCTTCCTACACCCAGTTATGTATCCCCCACATTTAGTTATATTTATTATTTCTCAGATACAAGAAAGCAGAGAGAGGTATTCCCAGCAAAAAGCACAAATTATCAACTCATATTATTGTATGGCTTGTTAGACATCCAATTTTATTAAATAATAACACAAGGACAAAAAAGAAAAGACTAGTGCTTGTCTGATTAACCTCAGAATGATACTAACCAATCAGGGATCATATAGTGATCTAGTCAAGATTCTAGAAACAATCTGCTTTCCCTCCATGCTGACATTATGAGACCCATCAAAATAAAGGAGGTCCTTTCTAAATAGATGAAATACTTTTGGAGAAATCAGCAACAACAACGAAACAATCAGAGTAAAAAGAGGCTTTTCAACTCTGCAAACAAGTTCACCATTACCTAAAACAGTTAATACTTTCAGCATAGTTTTAGTAGTTTCATAAATTTACCAGTAATCTTAGAAGTTAAGTTTATGGAAATATCATTTTTATCACTACAACCTGGACTAGAACTTCCACAGGTAAATTTCCATAACTTGTTTAGGAAATAATAATCTTCTCACATATTATATTTATCCATATATTAAACAAACAGGATCCTGCCCATTTATCCCACCCTTAACCTCTACATCTTCAATTGAAAATGATCTTAAGGAAGCACATGTTGCTTGTAGTAACAACTGATTTTAGATTGTCCTTTATGATGAAGATGTGGATTGGGCAATCCTTGTCCCTTCTCTAATTTTACAACTAATGTGAATGGACCATAAAACTAAGATTTCCAAAAATCACAAGCCCTTCATGATTTTTGCCCCTCAGTTTCAACCAACAGCATCCCCTGTGTATATTATTACATTGGTCATATGTCACCATGCAATAATTTAAAAAGCAATGAATTCCCTCTGCGTAGAAGTTTGAATATGTTGACTTCAATGCCTATGTTTCTGCGTTTTTTATGTATTCATTTTGTGAATTTGCCAACCCCTAATATGTGTTATTTCCATTTTTAAATAAAGTTAGAAAAATAACATCACTCACCCAACAATAGTTGGCAAAAATTAATAGTAATGAGTTAATTACCATTGCCAGCTGCTTGCGAAAAGGGAGGAAGGAGAAAAAGGAGGCCTCTAGGCAGAAGCCTTCTGCCTTTTTGCCTGCTGGGGAAAAAATCTCCATTCGTGGAATCATAAAACACAACTTTTCTGCATTTTGTTTAGACATATATTGCATACCACCTTTATATGGCCCTCAGCAAAGACTTTTTTCAGCTTTTACATTTTCCAAATCCTGCGAATCTTTTTTCCCTTCTCTTCCTTTCCTTCCGTATCTATAACACATTCTACTAGCTCTAAAAAAGTGGAAAACAATCACCCAACGGAATCGATGATTGTCAAGTTATATCTCTCTTACAATGGGAAAAAGGCCATCTTCAACGTTTAAATAATATCTTAATCCTATTTAGATTTCCAGCCCTTTGGATATAAAGCCTGTGGGGTTTTGTGCGTTTGACTGATTCATTTTTTATGACCTGGGAAAGCAGAGTGTGAACACTCAAACCTAAAATCTGTACCTCTCCATCTACCTATTCCTATTCCTCTGTAGTAGCTGGCTGATTATATCTCAAGTTATTTCAGCATTAACACATCTGGTCTAAAATATCTTTTCCCGGAACTTCATTAGTTATGTTGAAGGCTGGTTTTGTTCCTGCTCCTTCAGTTTTACACCAGGCCAACTTGCTTTACTTGCAAAACACTAGGTTTGTGGCAGTTCTTCAAGACTCCAAACCGGCTGATATCTAAAACTTACTAATGTCAAGGCCTTGTGAAAAGCTTAGAATACTTAAAAGCACATCACGAGCTCTCCCTAAGTATTTCATCAGTACCTTGAACCAGCAGCCCTAGCGCTGCTTTACTAACAGTAATGAAGTAAGAAAATCCATGAAAATGACTTCAACGGGAGTGATGCTGGGATATCTTCGTCTTCATCTATAGCATAAGATTTCATTTTTCTTTATTTTATTTGCTATTAGGCCACTGACAATCAGAATGTGTATTCCAAAGTAAATACTTCCAAATAAAGATGATGATGATGATGATATAAAAAGGACTAGATATAATCTTTATCTTTTCTTTTTAAAAAGATTTCATTAAAACAGTGTTAAAAGGAAGTATTCCAGTGAAAGCTTCTAATTATTTCCAAGAAAAACCCCACTGTTACACAAGCTGCCACTTTCGTAATGCTGTTTTAAAAAGTTCTGTGATGGTTTATAACTGTTCCTCCGTTCTTCAATAAGTTTTGCTTTGTAACAAGATACATGTAAAATTGATATTTATTCATTCATTCATTCAATTTCTATGGCTGCCCATCTCACCAAGTGCTTAATGTGATAGCAAATAAGGCAAACATAATAAGTATGCAGGATTTACAGTGTGGCATGTGTGCCTATGCCTGTGTGTGAGCAAGAGAGAAAGAGGGAGAAGGGGAGAGAAAGGGAGAAAGATGCTGAATGACATACACACATTCAGATGCAAACAAAATGAAAATATATGTAGTCTAAAAAGTAATGCATTGCATTTACTTTAATAATTCCACTTGGTTAGGAGGCAAAAGTAAGATCGAGCCCAGCGTGGATCAAGAGGTGCTTGATGGTACTAGTACCATGAGAAACAACATCTAAGTGTTTAATAGATGACAAGTCCTGTCTCTTCTGTGTTGCACTGTCTGGCTTGAAGCATTCACTGCAATTAAAGTAACATATGAGTTAGTTCTGTGCTGAAACAAAGAACCTGTTGCCACAATACTTTATGCTGTATACTAAGCGGGCTCCAATCTTCTTGAACCCTTCTATCTATATAAATTATCAACAATACCTAGACTATCTACATCTTGAATATTTATGTTGAAAAATGAAGGAAATGGATGCTCTTATTCTGCAGTATGCATCAAATCAATGCATCGACAAATCCCTGAATTTAAGCCCCATTGAGTCGGAGAGAAAAGGAAGCAATGATGCCATTTCCACTGACAACATGTCTATGTTGTAAGCAAATATATTTTTAGAATTATGTTTTACTAGTGCTCATAAAAGCCATATTGAAAAGGCAAGATATGGCAATTTTAAGCAAATCATAGACTCTCCCAAACAGACCTCTATCTTCCTGTGCTGAACAAACTTAGACCTGGTCCACACATGGCACCGTTGGGTGGAAATAAGATGTCTCCCGACCCTAGAAATCAACTGTTCAACTTGGATGAAAACATATTTGCACTATTTTAACAACTGAACTGAAATTATCCATTCTCTTGTATCTTAGCATTCCACTTTTTCATTTGGTCACCACAGATCACAAGGAATTCCATAAGATGAGTGATGAAACTAGCAGGGGATGATTTCTCAATTCTCCCTCAGGAAGGAAAGAAAACCAGCTCTTCTACTCATTCTTAGATTTTTTTTAAGACTTTTTTTTAACCCCCCCTTTCTTATTTTTATAAATAACTCAAGGAGGTGAACATACCTAATACTCCTGCCTCCTCCTCTTCTCCCCACAACAACCCTCTGAGATGAGTTGTCTAGGCCCACCCAGCCGGCTTTCATGCCTAAAGTGGGACTAGAACTCACAGTCTCCTCCTTTCTAGCCTGGTGCCTGAACAACTAGATCAAACTGGCTCTCTGCCAAACTCTTCTGCCATCTCATTTGGTAGAAGGTATTTTTGATGGGCTTTGTAAGAAGCCAATAGTTTGTGTTTCCAGGCCCACTGTACAGAATACGACTGTGCCTCCAGCAGTAGCTAGCAAAGAAGGGTACTACTAGCCTCTTAGCAGGTTAGTAAAAACAATATTTTTACCATTATGTAATAGCTATAAACGTACTTGCAAAGTTGTCCACTCTTTCACTACATATATAAACTAAACGTTATACTCCTCACACAGAATGGGAGAAAAATGACAAAATGAAAATGGGAGCCATTAAATGAAGTTAAAGACGTGAGGGCGACTGATATGAACTTTTGTCGACAATTTTGTTAAAAGTAGGGGTGTTATTTAGAAAAAGTTAGGAAAGGGAGTTGGCCCTTTGACTTGGTTATGACATGTGGCTACCTGCCACCTATGTCACTGAGGACCTGTACCAGTTCTGTATACTAGCTATTGCTATAAGTAATGTTTAATATTTATGCCAGGGCAGAAATTCCCACCTGGACTGTGCTGTAGTTGTGGATGGAATGGAATTATGAAGGCCAGGCTCAGGGAGAAAAACATTTTCTTACATCTCCTGAGGAGTGTGGGAGATACAAGAGGATGAGACTGGCACCTCCCTGAGGAATTCACAATGTTGTGGCTGGCATTACTTGGGAGCTGGGGTTTCAGTCTGGGAAGATTCTTGCTAGAGGTTGTAGCTAATAAACATAGCTGGACTGAATTTACATGGTCTCTTGGAGTTCCTTGGGCTAGACCTGACATCAATCAAATGTTTTTCTCCCTGAGCCTGGCCTTCATAATTCCATTCCATCACAAGTTGCTTCCATTCTGTGTAACCAGTAGGGTGCCAAAGGACATCCTGCGTCTGCTTCTAATTCCTTCTTCAGAGTTTTGCTTTAGATGAGCGTAATGGGCTTAGCTTTTATTTACCCCAAAGTAAAAATGGAGGTAGGTAAGGATTGGGCTGCTACAAAGAATAGCACACATATGCCACCTATGGCCAAAGCTATTGGGAACTGAAGTTGGAGAAGGTCAAAGGCCACCTCGCTGTCTTCCAAATAATTCTAGTATATATTTCTTTTTCATAGTCTAGAGAATTGCCCAAGTTTTTAGATGGCAGTAAATTACTTCCTGAAAGTAAGTTAGAAAAAGGTGATATGCAGGAGTGGATGGGAAGGATGGATGCTTTAGAACCTGGACAGCTGCTGCCATCTAGCTACTGGGTTAGATGGATCAACTGTCCAAGCTGGAACAAAGGATCTGTCCAACTGGCCCTCTTCTACCCTGTATCCATCTCTGTCAGCTGCTGACTTCCCAGTCGGTCTGCATTTGGAATGTGGAACACTGTGACCATCATGACTGCACATACCTGATGCATTCCCTCAAATTGGCCTTCCATATTGGGTCATATTTGCTGTAAAGAAACTTGGCCCGAAATGCAATACTCATGGCCAGCATTTTGTGTAACGTTTCCCTCGGATAGTCTGACTGAAGATAAAGGCATATGTTTAATTTGGATTTTAATTCAGACTGATCTAATTCACACTTCCTGATCTAGCGCACAAATGCGAATGCAATTATCTTTTGGTTTTCACATGTCAAATTTTGCAACGCAATTCACACAAGAAATACATATGAAAGTATATATAGTTAGGAAAACTATTTTCAACCTTACCACTAAATAAATAAATTATATAAATATTCCAGGAATATAAAAAAAACATACATATTTTCACAAAAAATATTCTCTCAGAAGAGCCACAAACTGACGAATAGGATAGAACAAACTTCGAACTTTCCCAAAGTTTAGAAAGTGCAAGAGTCAGGTTGGTTCATCTTTTGAGAAGAAACAGAGTCAAATTTTTCCAATGTTTCTGAGAAATCACTGCAAAGGGATTGATATGACAGAGAGAAAATGACTCACACCAGAAACCAGTGGAGGTCTGCAAAAGTTTCGTATAACTCCCAAGTCCACCTATGCTCCAAATTGCTGGACTGCATGGAGCCTATGATCCTGCTGTCTTTGTCAACTCTTGCCCTACTTTCATGTCCCAACATCCTTCCTACACTTTGGAAGTTGACTAGAAAATCTTAAAGTTGTGCAATGATTTCTACTCTGTTTTTAATAGCATTTGAATAAAGAAAATGTGCTATTTGATTCATCATAAGATACAGAACAGTATGAGCTATAATTTTGCATATTTAACAGTGACCACTACTAAATAGGCTTGGTAGCTGGACTATCAGGTTTCAGCATCTTCTGAGCCACCACCATTAAAGAGAAAATTGTTTCCTGTTTAGATGTAATTAAAGGTATGATCCATTTCATTTACATATCCCCGCAAACATTCTTTGTAAAACAACAAATACGAATAGTAGCTCATTTGCAAGGATTTTTCCCCAAGCTTTCAAAAGAAGCTTACCGATGAAGCAGGAATTTTAATTCAAAAATATGCCTTGTACACTAATTCCTAGGTAGCTATGTTCCATTCAGACGGGCTGTTAGTAGGAGGTCATAAACTGATTTGGCGCAGATGATGTTGAGCACTCAATAGGAGCCTTGTAACAATGATCAGAAAGCCTTTGAGGTTTTGCATAAAAGCACCACAATTGTTTATGAGGTCAGAGAATTGGACCATTCCATATTCATGTCACAGATTACCTAGCATTTGCTACTGTCCAGTTTTTGTGTTTACACCAAAAAACAAAGCCCTTTTGTTTCCTAATTCCTTGGGTGCAATTCAGATTTTTTGCACAGCATGCATTTTGCCTCAATGCTGCAACTGAATACCAAAAGCAAAGGCATGGTTTTTTCCTATTGTCAGTTGCTCCTTGCTCTTTATGGTCCATAGGTGACATTAAGAACTGGTATATGCATATGTTTTGTTGGGTCCCACCCATCATTTGCAGTGGCCCTAAATGTTGTACCAGAATTTAAAGTTAAAGAGGTTTATGTGGCCACAACCATACATGAACATACACATGCATACAAACACCCTCATACATATTGTAGGAAACTAGCACTGATGTCCAGAGGTCTGAGCAAATGAAGCTGTCTCATAAGATGCATAACCTACTTGCTTTTGGGGAGTGATTTGAACACTAGTTGCCCAGAGAATACCTGAAGGTATCAAAACTAAGCATATCCCATCATATAAGTTACCCAGACACAAAATCAACTTAGACAAATATTGGCATGGATCACAATAGAACCCATTCTATGTACAGAGAGAATCACAGGGGCAAGATGGCCACAGATGAGTTAGGAACAGATGATTTTCCCAAATTCCTCCATCTCTGAAGCCCACCAAGACCCCTTCCCCTACTAACTCCCAATATAGGTGGTCCACTGAGTGGTACTAAGAGGTATGTGGCTGTTATATTAGAGATAATAGATTGAAACTAGCAGTCATTATGGATCTCACCCTCCCAAGCATATTTTCTAAAGTCAAAAGGGGAATTGCCAAAATTCATTCCCCCCTCCAATAACAGTATCTGGTAAGTCTGGTCTAGTGAATGTATGATCCCAGCCAATGAAGGCAATCTCAGCTGACATATTGTAGTAAACATAAAGACTCCTCTGAATTGAACACAACTTCTGGAGGTTTCTTGGACACATTTCCCAGCCTACCCTCCAGCCCTGGTATTCTGGGGAGGTCTCCTATCTGAGTACTAACCAAGCTCACCCCTTCTAGGCACTGCCACCAAAGGAGATGCCTACTGCATTACACTATGAATAGGCTTTTCTCCTCACACAGCTCACACAGCTGCACCTCCAAAAGCCATCACCCTAGCCTTTAGATGGTATTTCAAGATAGATTTGTTCTCTATGTCATTAGCCTAATATAAACACTGAATCATAGATGTTTTTTTTATTCTCTCAGGCTTCTGTTTATTTTGTAAACCCCTTGGCCTCTTTCCTGCCTTTTTTTAAATCTTAGCCTAAATCCTGAAATTAATTAAGAAATGCTCAGCAAAATGATAACCTTAATTATAAAGACAACCTTGGTGACCTAATTTCTTGCTGCAGTCATGTAATATTAGATGCTTTCCAGCGTTGTCCACAAATCTTACCTTCATAGTGTGTATGCATGCCCAAGAAATAATAGAGGAGCCCTACTTCTTACCAGACAGGCTCATAAATACATGTTAAACTTGCATTATGTAGAAGAAATGGGATATTTAAGATTTATTTTTTATTTTTCAAAAGCTGCTATTAGATTTATGCAGCTATTGGCAGGAGGATATCCAGACATAGATGGATAATTTATGTGTATATCTAATCAAATAACTTGCTACCTGGTCCATAGTTCAGATATAGTTCAGAGGCTATTTAGCTTCCTAAGAAGAATTTTAGGGTTATGGTTTAGCTATAGAAGGAAATAGAAAGGGAAATATTGTATGTACCAGATCCTGACAGGGCCAAGTATTATCAAGGCTTCCCCACACAATGTTTCTGTTTTGGTTCAATCTAGGTAGCTTAATTTATGATTACTGTTCTAAATTCAACTGATTATGATTGAAAAGTACAATGTGGAAGGATGTTAAAGCATACAGAGAACACTTAAATGTAATTTGGGGCTAATGCCTTTTAATAAACTTTTAAAAATTAAGGCAGCCTTCTCCTCCCATTGGCGATACTGGATGAGAATGGGAGTTGCAGTCCCGCAAGTAGGAAAACACCGCAATGAGGAAGGCTAGCCTAACAAATTGTATCATTTTGTACTGAGTAGTAGCAGCATCATTCTACCTACGCATATACCTGAAAGGCTTTCGCTTCAGTGGAATTTATTCCCAAGCTCATTTGCTTATAATCAAGGTCTATGTCCGATCAAGATATATACAGCTTCCTGCTGGAAGTGGAAAAAGAGAGAGAGAGATTTTTAATGTTAAGATAAATCTTGTGTGATTTAAATATGTACGAATTATCTGTTGTTGGACATTATCTTTAGATCATATGTGTCCCAGACTTCCTTTTAATTGTGATTAGGAAAAACAGGCGTTCTGTTAAAAGAAAACTCTAACATGTTAGGATCTGAGCATATTATTGTCATCACGGTCCACAGCCCGCAGTCCTTTTTACCAGTCAGTCTGAGCCTTCTCTCTTTAATGCATACATATTCCTAGGAGAGTTAAAACAAGCAATTCTCCTACCCCCTCTCCCTCCAGCACACACTCACAGTCCCTCCAAATATGGTAATAACTTTATACATCACAGGTTGAACTTGTAAAAAATCAGTCCCAGCTTGTCTTTCCTCTTCGTTATGCTTGCGATGAGATCATGGTGCTCCACGGAGAGCTCAAATTCTTTAACTTGACAAAAGACATAGGTGAACATGTCACAGTTTTACAGTTATGCAGAGCTCAGATGCTGTAAAGATAACAAGAACTGTTCTGTGCTTGCCCATGCTCTGAATGTGCGTTAATCTAAAATGGCTGCTCCGTAATACTTTAATTGCAGTTTCATGGCAACAAATTGCCACTTAACTGTAATAAATTTTCTTACAGCTAAGCCAGACTAACAATGCAGGCATGCACCTGAAAGAAAAGAGGACAATAGAAGTCCGGGACTTTCTGTTCAATGACATCAAGACACAGGAGAGCAAACAGTGATCCAAGCCAAGATAGTCACACACCAAAGCTTTAGCATAAAGAAACCTTATACACGCCGTAATCTCATTCATGATCTTTATTAGGCGAGTGCTATTTGAAATACATTTCTCAGGCATTGGAGTCTTGCAAACTTTTGGAATCATGATGATAAATCTAATTGCTAATAAATTATAAATCTTGCTTTGTTAAGAATTTTAGCCTTTTTACCCTAAACAGTAAATGGTTAACACAGATAGCCAATCTTCCATTGCCTTGTCATTAACATTTTAATGGAGAGGCAGAGAACTTTTTCCTATTAAAGAGCTGTTGGCACACAGGAAAAATCGATCTGGCAATGTAAGGGCACAACTATTGATAGATGAAAACAGAACTACAACCAAAGTAGCCACAATTTGGAGGATTGCATAGCTCTTTTGCCCAACTTCCTTTTTTTTGGGGGGGGGGTCACTTCATATGAAGATTAAGACAAGTACTGCCATAGCCTGTAGCTTCTCCACCCCAATTCTAAAGGCAATGCTTGTTTCCTTTCTTTTTGGTGTGAATGATCGCTTTTTTACAGTAGAAGTTAATATATAATGTATAATATAACCTAATTAAAGAAAAATTATGAAGTACAGAAAAAGTAGTCTTTCATTAGATACAGAATTTAGCTTGGAGAAGTTTAAATGCTCCCATGCCTGTGGGATATGCAGAAATCACTAGAAAACTGGATATGTAAAATTGGCTAGAGAGCAGCCCTTTTGCAAAATTAGTTCATTAAAAAGAGTTAACAATTGATTACTATTTCTGCATAAAACTAATATGACAATTGTACCTATTTACAAGAATGCTTTCACATTGGTACAATTATATTTTGTGAGCGCCAAATATTTCTAATTCATCTGTATGAAACCATATATTATACATACCACATTCAAGAGACATGCTGTAACAAATGCATAGACCAGCTTTTCCCAAGTTATTGCCCTCCAGATATGTTGGACTGCTACACTCACCTGTGGCCATACTACATGATGATAATGGGAGCCGCAGTCCAACACATCTCTAAGCAGCACTAAGTTAGGAAAGAATGAAGGAAAAAAGCAAGCATGTTGAAATTACCTTTCCCACTGATCATAGATGACCAAATTTCCAAACTGTCTTGCCTTATACCAAGTCACACAAGCATCTTCATCACCACAAAGACCTGTTTTTATTGTTTCATACATCTCATTTTCGTCATGCTTTGTCCCAATCAAGTTAAAGATGTTCCATCATATATTCATAGCCCAAACAATCCTCCTCCAATTTAGCACATCAAAGCAGACTTTATCACTTGCACGTGGATTATGCTAACACAAGAGACATTTGTAATGTTATAAGGTCTGCAACTTAAGACAATATTTTAAGCTATTATATAGGTAGCAGTGCTTTAAGAACCAGGCACATAAAAAGCTTATTTGAAGTCTTTAATGAACTTTAGCCTCTTTCATTGCTTAATGCCACACTATATGGTTTATTGAAAATTAGTTATTCTCTAGTACTTCTAGATTATATCACACAATAGTAAAAAAAACCCTAGTATGTTTAATTCTAATGATAGCATGAGTGCTTATATATAAAAAGAATGACTTTTAAAAGAAGTATCTTCAGCGTGAATACAGGAGACTATGTTGTCTCAAAAGAACTTTTCAGCGCTCTTCTGCTGATTCCAACATTTTAGGGAAATATGTTTGGAGTTTGCTTCTGGATGTAAAACACCTTTGCAAGCTATTACTTGGCCTCTGGGTTTTCATATATTGAGTTGGGTGGGTGGGTGTGAAGTAAAGTCCTTTACAGACAGCACAATAAATTGCAGATAGCACACAGTTGCTTAGCTTGAAAATACAGCCTGTTTGGCAATACATGAAGGAGTCACAGAATCACTTTCCATCTTCACCTCCCACATTCAAATTTCCTTAACTGGCTCATTTGGAAATCAGGGAGAGCGCAAAGGGGAGAATACCCAAGATTCAGTCATGTAGTACTAAATCATGGTTCGGCATTACAGCTGAACCAGCCCAATGTTTCAGTGGACTCTTCGGGAAATGCAATAAATTAACTGTGCATCTAATCAAAATTAAAATATGTACATTAAAATCCTTTAGTTTAAGGAGTTTGCAATTAACTTTACCTATTTTTAGAGTTTCACCCTGGAACCTCAAATGTATATATCTTCTTAGCCAGAAATAAAGCAATGCAATACTTCTCACTCCAGAGAACATTAATATTTTCAAGGAATTCATTTGGAATTTAAAATTTATGTCCTTCCTCAGTTTGCATGGATCACACAAAACTATCTTACAGGCAGATCAACATCAAGCACCACTACAAATTTAGACTATAAATTACTCATGGATTATGTTATTTTGGGGGAACCCAGCTTATACTTGAATTGTTCTGTGCTGGCGGAGATGAAGAAGATATGTGAAATTTAATGAAAAGCCAGAACTCTGCATGTTACATCTCCAAGCCAACGCTCAGAGCTATTAGTCATTTATAGAGTAAAAAAAAAAAAAAAATCTGCCAATCTTACGTAGAGTATCATGTTTTAGGTAATAAGTTGTGTCTGTATGAAATTGGATATGTGTCCATGAAATCACCAGAATCAAATTCAGCTTGAAGGACACTTTTTATCCATAATTACAAAGAGTATTTTGGGTCATGTTTGGCAACTTCTCTGCTGTGGCATGAATCTTCCATCCCTACCTATATAAAAATTAGTATTTCCATGGTGATGTTGAAAGGAAACATTTACAGGGCTACAGTCTTTAGGGATGGACAAAATGTGCCCCATGATGTCATGTGCCAAAAGCCAAAATAGATTGCTCCATTTTAACCATGTATTTCATTGCCATCTCTTTACATTTCCCCACGAAAGAATTTTCAGGAAATTGGGAGAGCCAGTGTTTCCAAACCATGGCAATTTACAGATGTCTGGGCTTCAACTTCCAGAATTCCACAGCCAGCATGGCCATTGATGACAATTCGGGGAGTTTAAGTCCACACACCTGGAAATTGGTTGGGAAATACTGGTGTAAATCAATCTACTATTAGCCACTTCATTAACTCCATAAACCAGCAACTACAATATTTAAAGTATTGTTTCCAATTTATAGACTTTGTCTACAGGGCACACACATAAGACTTTAATTACAAGAAGTTTTTGTACGCTTGCCTTGAATTTTCTATACCACTCTAAGCTTTTGGATGCGTTTCTATCTCTATATACACTATGGTGATTGTCAGATTCATTGGGTTCAAGAAAAAGATTTGCATGTAGGTCATATTCCGTACTTGCCAAAGCATTGAAAAAGGTTTTCACTTACACAGCACTGAAACAGTACTAATAGTTGGGGAGGAAGGGGCTATTTTACAGCAGAAAAATGAGAAATGTAATTCTTTTCTCAGGATGCTTTGCTATGATATGATGTGACATTTTAAACAAAACGTTCATAACCAGGACATTTTTGAGTAACTTGGCAACTCAGAAACTACCCTAATTCCTAGATGTGCTTTTGAATTCACAAAAAAATTATTACAGTTAGCACGTTAATAATGTTAAGAAAGACATACATTTCCTATCATTAATGAAAACTGGATGACTTAAGTGAAGTGAGCACAACATTCTTTAGTTAAATCTGCACTGCCATTAAACATTGCTGCTATAGAAATAAATCCTTGAAACATTAGACATCACTTTTGAGTTTGGTAGCACTCCTAAAAGTATCTCTTCATTCAGATTTCAATGCATTCCTTTTTGCCATAAAGCTACTGGGAAGCAGGAAAACCAGGTTTTAAAAATTAACTTATTGTGACAGCTATGTATGACTTCATTCCTTGATAGAAATTTGCCCCACTGCACTGAAGTCCAAAGTCAATTACAGTTGCTTTCATTTTAAGTTTTTTATTATTTAAATACACCATACTAGAGCAAATGTCTCTGAAAGTATCACAAATAAAAGATTTTTCTTCTTCATTCAGCAAATTAGGATAGGTGAAAATTCTACACAGTTGCTGCTATGAGCTTGATTTTTCTTTTTCTTGTTCTTTTTGTGTCATGGGAAGTAGCAACATTAGGACAAAACACACTTACATGCATACATACATTGTATTTTACAGAGATACAATAAAAGTATTTGTGATAGATTATCACAAGAGCCCCATCTTTCCATTAGCTCAGGTTTGAGTTTTGAAACATTTCCTACAACACTTAAATATACAAAGAGCAAAGAGAATGCTGTTAAGGTAAAACACAGGGTACAAATTCTCACCAGTGCCCTGCTAATTGTTAATGAGGGTAGAAAGCAGACTTGAAAGCTTATCTGAATTAGCTTCATTAGTCGTTTGCCCCACCCCTCCCCACCCACCAAAGTTGTTCTCCTCCGGTGGACTTTTTTCATTTTCTCTACAGTCTCCCATTAGCCCAGATTCATGGAGTTCTTAATGTTCGTTTTCAGTCATTTTAATACACCAATAAATGCGGGAAGGGCAATCAAGAGTAAAGAAGGTGCAATGGCATGAAGCTGGCACTGATGCTAGCTACAAAGGTGACTTGTCTACTGGAGACATGGGATCCATCTGTGATGAACAAAGTTTGAGATGAAGGCACGCATTCTGCAGTACTCTGATCTTTTAGCAGACCTGCAAGAAATAAAAAGGGGCATCTTAGCTAAAATGCTTGATTTGAGCTGAACGTGACTGCTTTCGTCTTCTTGTGATTCGCTTATTCTATTAAATTAGATTCCAACTGTGACTCGATTAAAGGTTTTCTGCAATACGCATCCAAGTCCCTAAAGAGTTCAAATTGAGAAACAGACCACAAAAATATTTTCTGCAGTTTTGACAGAAGATATACTTTCACCAAAGGAAAAAAAATGCTTCTAGTGAGAAATCCTACAGTCTCTTTTTATTTCTTTTACAAAAGATGCATTTCCTTTGGACTGGGATTAAATAACATGCCTTGCCTTTGAAGAACCAAGTAAAGCGATCTTCTAAATTAGGAAAAAAATTCTGTCAAAGCATATAAGATACCCTCCCCAAAGCAACGCTAGTTAGCATGCTGCATAGCACAAAAACTAAATATAGACATTTTGGAATATTTTCCTTCCATTTAAGATTCTTCATCTGCTATGTTAGTTAATGTTACATAAACTCTGTAATATACAAAGTCAAACATGTGCCTCCACTGTGATGTGTTAATGAATTGTGATAATTAAAAATGCCTAGCTCGACAGAAATCTAACTTCCAGAGATAAAGTAGAAACGATCGACAGTTTTCAAATGCAATCTGTTTGCAATTATGAAAATGAAATAATGTATTAGATTTTTATGTTTTTTAAATGACATTTTGAATTTCCTAGGAAGTTTTTTTTTTTACCCTTCCTTGAAGTTACTAAAAGCCTGAGGTCTATTAGTAACTGCAACCCCCCACTTTCAAGCTAATTAAACTGGTGGAAGCTTGGAGGTTTAATTCCCCAGAGCTGATGCTCAGTGTGAGAAAGGTAATTTGTCTGTCCAGAACAAAGATTAGGGAGCAGCCAGCAAGCATATTTAATAAATGAGCATCAAGTGTCCTCTACTATGGACACAGACAATACCAATTATGTAAGTACAAGGGAATCGTTGAATGATATGTAAACTAGAAGCTTCTCTGCAAGAGAAAGAATAGCAAAACGTAATCTAACGTAATCGTATCAAAGGGAATGCTTTGGTCACCACCAATGAAAGCAAATCTTATACCCCATAAAAACAGTCTGCAGAGTTGGAGAATAAAAGAAAGAGAGAGATGGAATCCAGTATACAACACAACAAAACAACTTGCCCTAGAGAAAGTTCCTCAGCTGCAAATATGACCAAAAGTTTGCAATGGGTGGCATAATAATCTTTTAAACAGTAAACTAAAAAAAAGCCATATAAATAAAGATTTTAATACCCAAAATTACTAGTGACTCCTCCTTCACCAGTATCCTTTGTATAACCACAAAGGATACATTTTCTAAAAAGTTCTACTTTAATTTGTGTACTATTGTGTAAAATTCAGGCACAGCTAAGTAAAACAGATAGTCTAAAAGAATGGATCAGACCACAGATGCTGTTACTGCTCATCCTGAGATATAGCTAACTGCAAGACTGGCAAATCTTAAATGCACGGCTTAAGAGTCAATATCTGATTCAAGAAAACTCGATATGCTCAATGGAGATGTGCTGTTTTGCTCCATTTCTTGTGATACAGAGTTTCTCTTTTTTGGAAACAGAAACACTGGAGATATTTGACTCACTGGGCCAATATGAACTCCTGATCATGATGCAGAATTTATACTAACCAGGGACAGAATAAACTGATTGGCCTCATTTCTATTACACTAATTCTGAAAATTGCTTTGCTGACTTCAGATGATTAATCTCCTATTTTAAAAAAAAACACATTCTGCTCTATCCTTCTTTTAAAGGATCTGTGTTAGTGATTCCATTTGTATTTATTAAAGCAAAACACTGAGTCAGGCACTATACACAGCACAGAAGAGAAACAGTTTCAACTCTTCCGTTTTAGATGACTGGAAGGCCCAATGCATATACCACTAGTGAAGAATGAAGTAGGGAGACAGATTCTAATCATGTAACCTGAATAAATCAAACAGCCCAGGCTTCTCTAGCACTATTTGGCTATGCCTGCCAAGTAGTTACTGACAACTGACAGCATCCAATTCTTCCCTCTGTGTAAAGTACAGAATATTATCCCCAAAATATGCAACACGCATGGGAGAACAAACTACTTGCTTCCAAAATGCTACATCCTTGAAGCTCCTTACCCAATGCTATGTGAGGAAATTAGCTAAGTTACTTACTAGACTGGACTAGAGTTACCCACTAAGAATGACATGTTGCTGCCCCCATTCATCCCCCGCATCTTTTAATGTACTACAGCAACACAGTTAATATCCTGTTTTTATTTAACTGTTCTGTCTGGGAGATGGATTCAGCTTTGCAATTCTAGTATACCAATTTCTATCTTCTAACTACAACTGCTAAAGCACATAACACACAGGGAAAATGTATAAAGTAACAACCAAGCATATTAGACTTCAAACATGCTCACAGTCACCAGGAACAAATATAAAAGACCTTGATTACTTTTTAAAAATGGCATTATTTACTAGCAAGGAGATCAGCTTGTACCTAGATTATAAATCACTTGGATTCCCAAACAATACCAAGAGAACGTAGATATCTTAAACCAGTTTATTTGGAAATAATTCCTATCAAACTCAAAGGTTTGTTTCCAAATAATGTGCACAGGAGTCCTTAACTGCATCTGGCCTATTTAAGAGCAAGACATGCATGGTAACTACTAAACAAATGGCAATTATCAATTGTAGCAAGGTTCTATCTATTCAGGGAGAAGCTAATATTTTTCTGAAATATTTACCCTCTAAAGACAGAGTGTGTTTATATTCTCTTGGATGCTTCGGAATTCACAGACTGTCCAGGAGATGGGTTTAAATATTATCTTCAAAATTCTTACTAACAGATAAATGTTATTTTTTTTTCCTTTGCTATCCTTAGAACAGACATTAATGAAGTTCCTATTGTAAATCCATAAAAAATTACCAGGTGAAGTGTGCACTTTGTTTCAATGTAATAACTCAGGACTGTGCGACTGCCTGGGTTAATGATGAAAAAGTCAAATATACTATCAGAGCTGATGGAAAAATCCATCACCAATTTGAAATTAAAATTCATCTGTGGTCAATAAGATTTAATATCCATGCAAGAGGCGCTGTAAAGAGTAAATGAATCAATGTCATCAATACATAATCAGTATGAAATATGATGCGAATAAAATTATGTGCAAGACTTGTGCATTCAGAGTTTTCTGGACCAGTGTGGAATGAACAGTCCCTTAACTGAAGGTTGACAGTAATTATTATAAATTAGGCATTGCAGTTATCAAAATGCACTCACTTGCATAGCTATGGGACTTATTAGGGAGATTAAAATAGATCTAAAAACTGTCCAATTCCAGCAGAGATATAATAGAACTGTTGATCATTATTGTTTCCTATTCCACTAACTTCAGAAAAACCATATTATATTTTAGCACCAGAAGTTAAGGGACATATCATGCACGTGATCAAAAGAAGCTAAAAGAAGATTGTCTTCTCCCCCCACCATCTGCCCAAGATTTGGCTAGTCAAGCTGGCAAACCAAACACAGGGCAACTAGATTTCAGATGCAACGATCCCATATACCACAATTAGCTTAATAATCCAAGAAGCACTTAAGACGTTTGCATCCACAATGGCCTGTTCATCTACCAGAACAGCTGTGGCCTATACGTATACATATATGTTTTTGAAATCCACATACAAATTGGACTCAAATTAAACGAGAATCATTGCACTACTTAAAACACCTTCATGTTTAGACACGCATCCCGTTTAACAGTTCAATCATGTGACGCTGTTTGAAATGATATATGCAGTATTGTTTGAAAAGAAATTAATCTCGATTTAGCTTTAATAAGGCCTATTAACAATTGTTCAGTATTCACCTTCTGGTCTGGCAGTAGTGGATTGCTCTGAAGTGAATTCAAATGGCCATTGATGAGAGCTGTAGGTCTATCATGTTCACAGAATAAACTGCCATTGATGTAGTGAAACCTGTCTCCAGGGACCAGGCGGTTTCGGCAGGTAGAACACGTAAAGCACTGGGTGAACAAAAGCAAATGTAAACTTTGGAGTTAGAATTCCAAACATACTCTGCATTGCATTACAGCAAGAGGTATACATAGATGTGTCCAAGTAAAAGAATATATGGCACCTGTTAGGACTCAGCAGTGTTTTCAAATGTGTGTGTTGCCCCACAAATCACTAGGACAACTTGTACATCTTAGAAATCTTTTCCATTTACAACTAACCCTCGCTGATGAACTCAGAGGAGATGTTAATCTTCTTCCAAAGCAGATGTAAGTGCAGAAATGGCACTATTCACAGAGGGAGGGGAAAACATCGGAAAGAGAGGTTTTCCTACCTTAAGATGATAGACATTCCCTTGTGCCCTCATAACCAGCTCACTAGCAGGAATTGACTGCCCACAAGCACTGCAAGCGCCGCTATTCCCAAATAACCTGAAAACAGAAAGTTGATGCTTGATACGTTTCTCTGTGAATAAAGAAGCCAGAACTGAAACAGCAATTTCCAACTGATAAAATCCTCTTCCAAGACCTGGTTACGTACTTTGGGATGCAATAAATTTAAAAGACAAAATACACACCAAACCGACTGAGAATCATCCCATGCTGCTCAAGACTTGAAGGCGCAGGATCTAATAAAATATTGAATTCCATCTAGCAACACAAAGCAATTCTCCACACTTTTTATCAGATTACTGGGTTTGTCATAAAAAAACAGGACAGAATTCATGACTTGAGTTTAAATGTATTGTGTCCTTGAAATTATATGAAGAACTTTTTTGTACTTTAATCATATCTTGAGAGATGAGTCATCAAAAGGGTTAAGAGGATTTGATTGTATATCTAAGACGACATCATGCTCAGTGTATTGAAACTCCAGTAAACCTCCATCAGGGCAGAGTTTCCATTAGAAACTCTCGGCTATCCAGGTTGATATATAATGTGTATGGGTTAACCTTTTCAATCATGGTGTCAACACTTTAGATTTGCCTCTGCTCATCTCTTTCATCCTAACCTTCTCTCTCTCTCTCGATAATGAAATGCTTGCTCCAACTTCCCTCTATCTGCTCCTGAGTCCACAATTTAGATTACTTCATCTCTGCTAGCAACAAACTGAATGAAATTTCGATTTGAGCAGAAAGTAATTTACCGGGATCTGGACCCATTTGTCATCATATCTCTCTGGGTGTTTGCTGTATCACTGCAGTTTTCCTATGCAATCAAATGAGACCACAACATCTGCCATGGGGGGGGGGGAGGAGAGGAGGGGGAGAGAGAGAGCAAAAGAGAGGGAAAGGAGAGAGAGAGAGAGAAAGGAGGCAGAAAAAAAAAGGCGTAGGGGGGAGGAAGACTGTAGAAAAACATATACAATTTTTCTACTGCATTGAGATATACTTTAATAAATATTGATGATTCTCTGTTTTGTACATATTTTAACACACATTCTGTAAAAAGCTTTTTTTCCCTTTTTTTTTTTTTTTCCTTTTCCCTACTGCATCAACAATAACCTATAATGATGAACCCTCAACCATCTCACAGCAGAACAGAAATCCAAAGTAGCTGGCAGGCTCACACTGATTCCCTTTCTTTACCATCACCCCACAGCATATGGGGGGAGGAAGCATTAGAACTTGCCAAATTATTGCACTGCTGTTGCAGTAAAGATTACTTATTTGCACTGCCTACCCCCCCCCAACAGTAAAGTCATGAAATTGTACATGGGCATTATTTTGGAGGATGTGTTTTTTTCAGAAAACACTTTAATCTGAATGTTTACTGCATACTTCTGTATCAAGGAGAGAGAGAGGAAAAAATAATTGCTTTGAGTTTTCCAGAATCAGTGCTTGCAGAGGGAGGCTTGTCATGTTCAAACTACTAATTTGCTGTCGCCACTTTATTGAAAATAGCCTGTAAGTTGTTATTAAATGTATCGACTGAACGACAGGGAGAGTAGTAAAACTGCCCCTTAAGATGGCTTTTAATAGGAAGCCTGAGAAACAAATTTTGCAGCAGCATCGATTTGAAGAGTTCAATCAAAACTCCATTTCAAAACTAATTAGTCTGAGATCCGCAACACACTGACACTTTCTTACCAGTTAGAATGGGTACAAAGAGAACACTGAACTAATACAGTGCCTTCACCGTCTAGAAAACTGAAGGGGTGCTATTCTGCTATCTGCTCAATCAGTAGGACCGCTTCAAAGTATTTGCAAGAACCACCTTGCCTCCATCCAAAGCTTTACTATGTATATTAGTTTTCACCCAAACCCCTTTCCCACTTATCATCAATGGTAACAGCCAGAAAGAAGTCACTTAGAAAGGCAGCAGGCAAGGCTGCTTTAGGTATGTTTGCTAGAACTAGGGCCCAAGTGGTAATGCTATTATAAATGAAGACTTTTTCACTGCTACAAAAGGTAAACTTCATGATTGTGTGAGTGCTCTCTTCTGAAAAATGCATTCTCCTTAAAAAATATGCACACACCCACACCCTTCTACTTCTCCTAAAGACATAAAAACTTTTCACAACCTCCTGTGGAATAAGAGGGGAGCTGGAACACACTAGCCCACTGAAATCAAATATAATGCTTCCGATTTCATTGGGCCTCAGCTCTTCGTCAGGCATGTGCTATACAAGTTTCCCCAACTAAAGGCAGCTGTGTGTCTGAAATCTAAACTAAACAGATTTTAATCACTGCAGAAGTCCGACAATAATCCAAGAAAGTACCTGCTCATTTAGACTCCACGCATAAAGCCTCAGCCTAGAACAATTTGTCTTCTTTGTAAAAGAACATCTGCAACTGAAAATTATAATTAAAGATGTTCCGCAGATATTTAATATGTAGATTTGGGCTACTAAAAAGAAAGTGTTCAGGCCACCTACTTTTTTTTTTTTTTTTTCAAAAGTGCAATTCGATTTTTCTTCTTCATTAACAGGATTGCTTTTATAAGGTAGCGGGTTTAGTGGATAGTTTTGGAGAAATTTTATTTTCCTGAGTAGAAAGACAATGACTCCTAACTACCTCCTTTGCTGAAAAGTTATTTTTACATGGGTTCTGTGAGAAAGGAAAGTTAATTAGCTAATCAGGGAGACTGTCCAGGACAGTATTTAATTTAAAAGGCTGGAGGCTTTAGATACTAAATTAGGAAGCTATCAGTCTCAGAATGGACTTTAATGGTCTCTTTTTTCTTTAACTCCAGCAATGGAGGAGAGATACCCCAGGTCAGGCTAATTAAAGCCAGGGGACTCTTTAATTGCAATGACAGAAGTGGTTTCAGTTTCCTCTCTTTGGGTCCTGGAGTCTAAGGAGGTTGTTAATATTTCAACATTTGGGCAACAAAATCAATCACCAACATTGCAAAGTTGCATATATGGATGAAAGAAAGTCTACCAAAGAGCCACCTCAGTGTTAACTCACCTCTCTTCCCAGCACCATCCACATGGCTGCTAGAAGTTTAAAGCAGGACAGTGGGAATGAGATCAAGGAGTTTCTAGCTCAGGCTGCTCAAAAATGCAGTTAACTCAGCTTGCATGCTTTGCAACTAAATTACAAACACTAATACCAAAAAAAAGAGAAAAAATGGATTTTGAGAACTGTAGAATTCAAACATCTCTGCACTGATAGCTCATGGCCTCCTTTGTCCCTTGCATGGAAGAGAGCGGCCGGACAACTACTTCCAAAAGTTCTCCTCAGAAAAAAAGACATATCCAAAGCTACCGATCCAAGGCAATTGGTTTTCCAACTGGATCCAAATTCTGCCCTCGATGTTGTATGGAACAAAGGTTACATAGAAAATGATGCCTGGAGCCAAGTTGATTAAAGGTACTTCAGCATAACTATAGCCCCAGCACTTTAAAAACACCAAAGGCTATCAATACTGAAAAGGGGAAGAAAGGAGGATGTGCAAGTACTGCATTGGGGGGTGAGGGGGGGGAGAGAAAAAAAAATCAGCCAAATTACGCTTGGTTAATTCAGAGTAACAGATCTGCCCCCAAGTGAATTGGAGGCCTTGAATTAATTCTGTTATGACAAATCAAGATAAACGTTCCCCCTAAATTGCATGCGATTTAATTAATTTTTGAGATCCTGGATTTTTTTTTTCCAAGCTAATAGTTCACATGCTCCTGTGCTGTCATTGTGCTTGAGTGGGCAGACTTCAAAGTGATATTAAATAACCAACTATTAGATTTACCTAGCACGTCCTATTGGAAAAATGCCATTTAATTACCTAGCCTGTTCAATTAAAGGGACAGCATTCCCTGAATATAGCAGCTTGCTGTTGATTACCAGAAAAATGAACTCGCTGCCTGGCGGCTCCCTTGCTTTCCTCCCCTCCTCAAGTAGCTCAGACTGCGGACAACCACGTGAATGGCAATGAGCAGCGAGGAGAAAATAGAGCATCTTTTGCCTGTTGAAATAGGGACCGAGTGCCTGCCCTGGCATGTCAAATACTCCATGGGCCTTAGCAGGGTGGGTGGGGGAAGCTGAATAGCCCATTCCATCCAAGGACAAAACCATTTGATCTGAACCTTAATTAAAGCAAAAGAAAAAAAAATAGGCACCCTTCTCTCTCTTCACCCCTCCCCAGCAATGGATTCCAGATGGGACATATTAAACCATATTAAATAGCCATTGATATAGATGGGTGCTAAGGCACTAGCCCTTTAAGAAAAGCCTATTTTGCTTCCCCACCACCACACTTTTCAAATCCACCCTAGCCAATTCTCTCTTGCTCTCTCCAAGGCCAATTTTGTTAATTAAATGTTTTGTTTGCGACACCGCACTCATTCATTTCGGACACGTCATTCCAGGCAGATCTAAGCCAGGGATGAGATCTCATTAGATAAAACCTATCAGAACTAAGAGAAAATGGAGGAGACACTAATTAAAGCTCTTAATTGTGCAGATTCACTGCCACACTGCTGCCGCTTTATCTAGAATCTCATGGCTGGGAGGGCTGCCCATCACCTCCTCCTTTCCAACTCTCCCCCCTCCCTGGTTCACTTAGAGTACTATGGTTGCAAGTTAAGGAGCCAGAAAAAAGTCAATGGACTTCCATGCCTTTACACATGCACACAAGCATCCTTAAGCTGCCAGTGCAATCTGTAGCTGTTTTGAGCCCAGTTTTGAAAAACTACAGTTCAAAGTCAGTGTAAAAGCCCCTTGATTAAAAAAAGAGGGGGAGGCAAATCTGCTCCTATCACAGTCTTAAAGCAGTCATAGGCTTTCATTTCAGGTCTGCATAATCAATTCTCCTCTCAGCTTTATAATGAAAGCATCCTACTGTAACTCTAATTAAAATCATCGCTGGAATTTCTGCACGCAGCCCATAGAACAAAATGGGACTTTGGAGGACTCTTCTTTCCATCACCTCTTGTTGCCCCTCCTCTATAAAAACCATATGCACCAGACCGAATGCCGATAAAATGGTTGCATCCTATTTCTCGGTAGACTAGGATTTCCACTTAGGTATGCTGAAAGCATTTTGGATACCAGTGGAAAAGCTAGTCTTTTTTATATACTTAGATCAGTAGCCCTTTGTTCTATGGAACAGACAGACTTCCAGAAGCACATACCTGATATATTAAAATGTCCTGATCTTCATTTTACCAGGCAAACTACTTGGTTCTACAGAAAAGTCAGGCTGATGGAATAAAAATCAGTTCACGTTTACCGTCGGATAAAGAATCCTATTTGTAACAGCCCTGTACGAAACCTGCAATATCTTTTGGCCACATAAAAACCTGAAGGATAGATTCCAATAAGCTGGTCTGAACTTGCCTCAGGGATACAGTAGAGAACTTCTCTTTTTAATTAGTAGTGATCATAAGAGGTTTGTTTGACGGTTTTAGTAGAAAGAGACAAAATCTGTACTGTTCATTGAATCTGAACAGTAGTGTCAATTTTTCCACTTCAAACAAACCTCTTTTTCTAACCGTTCTGCTCTATTTAATTAGAATTCTGTCTCGCTTATGTAGTTGCTTCGGACAGAGATCAAGAATACATCTGTGCAAGCTTGCACAAACTTGTGTTTTATCATTTGTTCTAAAAATCTAGATGCTTAGCAAAATTAATACTGGAAGCTGCCTAAAATCTTTCAATGACTTTTTTTCCTGTATTCTATTTAGCTGACTGAAAGTGCCTGCAGAAAAAAAGGGTAAATAATACATTACAAGCAAGCAAAAACCTCTTTGGTGCTTTATTCTCAAATATCAGTATAGGATGGCCAAAATTCAGCACAGCACTACATCTTGCTATTCTATAGTCCTGTACAAATTCTACCAGTAAAGCATTTGAAATATTTATAGCCAAACACCCCAACATCTGAGGCAGGGGTATAAGGAAAATATTCAACCATGAAACTGGTTCTTTCACCCTCTCAGGCATTAAGACACTTTTATAAATATAGGCTATAAAGTCCGAAGATGAAGACTACTCAAACAACACCCCATATGCCTTTTTTTCACATTCTTTCCATGCTGGGGGGCGGGGGGGAAGGAAGCTGTTTAATTACTGGCTGCTGAACTAGAACACCCCCTCAAAGCATTCATGTGCATCAGTCTATCAAGCCATTTACTCAAATTAAATGTGTAATCCTTCAAAATGCCTCCTTTCAAATTAGTTTAAAGGAGCTCAAGTTCACCTGAAAAGATCCAATAGGTACCTGACCTCTTAAAATTCTTTCTGTTAACTGCTTTAAAAATTAGTTTGCATTAGAAAAAGAAATCTGATATTGAAAAAGTGAGGTGAATGTTTTATGTAATTAGAGATATTTAAGTGCTTATCCATCTACATACAGTATTCCTTCACCATTGAAAAATAAGCCCTCCAGCAATATGAACATAACATTACTATTGGGCTACAATTTTGGGTATGTGTCACCACATCATCAACAGTTGATCAACACTTTTACAACACATATACAAAAAAAGCATCATTCTAAACCCTCTTATTGAAAATACTACAGTAAACCATTACTTTATCCTTTCAAACAAGTCCTAGTTAGCTCTATTCTTGAATTTTTTTAAGGTGGCAGAGAAACCCAATTCTACTCTTGCAAGATAATAGTTTTTCGCAGCTGACTGTGAGCTGGAATTCTTAAAAGTTCAGGAGCATCTCA
The DNA here is from genome assembly GCF_059951505.1 of Python bivittatus. Classification (NCBI taxonomy): domain Eukaryota; kingdom Metazoa; phylum Chordata; class Lepidosauria; order Squamata; family Pythonidae; genus Python; species Python bivittatus. Next base: position 28,004,462 of record NW_028277098.1, read on the forward strand.
AAAGTTAATTTATTCACATCTCTCCAACTTTCCTCTTGCTATCCGGGAAAGGAAGCGCCCTTATAAAATCAAGCTTCTAGTTCTGAACTACTATCTGCAGATGGGGTTACTTCTAGCTCAACCTTTACTTTGTATACGTGCGTCTCCTTCAAAGAACCAGCCTGCTTTCCCTCCACCCGGCTCACCTGATATAGTCATTTCTGCACAGGATCATGCCACTCTTAGTGTAACAGGATGTACCAATTTCTCCCAGCTGGGCTTGGCAGCAGGAGCACTTCAGGCACCGACTGTGCCAATAGCTATCCATGGCATAGAGCAAGAAGCGATCAGCAATCTTTCCCCCGCAGCCTGCACATCTTTTCCATGAGAGGGAGCCACTGGTGACAGGGGGGGGTTGCGAGCTGCTGCCTGGGTTCACCATGGTCTGGATAGGAAAAAAAGAAAAAAAAAAGAAGGAAGGAAGGAAGGAAGGAAGGAAGGAAGGAAGGAAGGAAGGAAGGAAGGAAGGAAGGAAGGAAGGAAGGAAGGTAGGTAGGAAGGAAGATAGGGTTAATTTTCAGGCAAACAGCCCATGCAATTTGCCTGCTTAATGCAGCACTTCCTAGGGGGAGAGAAGAGAGAAAGATGGGGAACAGCCACTTGTTTACTTTTCCAAGTCTTTGTTCTGGGTTAATTAGCCGCCTCCTTTCCAAGTTGGCTAGTGGTGCCCAGTGACAGTTTTAGCTTGCAATGCTCCTGTCAAACTTAGAGTGACCCCTGCTTTGTTTGTTGCCAGGAAAGTACACACACCTGGAGTCACACAGTCTAGTTGGCCCTCCCAGATATAAATGGTTGGGGCCCATAACACTAAAACTAGAAGGGCAGAAAACCCAGATAGAAGAAAACCAATTACAAAGCAGAGAAGGGAAGCAGAGTTGCAAATCGCAAAATTGGGAAGACTTCAGGAAATTGTTTAGTTCTAGGCAGGAAAGTAATCTCTGGAAAAAACCAAAAAGTTGTGAAACTGGTTTTTCAAGGTCTCCTTTTTCATGCCATTGTTATCTGCAGGGGCTCCCAACCATGATTGTCCTAATTTATTTGTTCTAAAAAAGATCAAATGCAATGGGGCCCCACCTCCCAAGAAAAATAATGGATCACTAGACTTTAAGAAGCCTGTTAACTTCCTATACAAACACAATCTACCTTTGTTTTACTAATCTGCCCTTGATCAGCAATTTAAATGCTAAATGCTTTGTTGCCCTAAAAAGGGGGGGGGGAGTTTTGTAGTAATAGCAGAGAGGTATAGATCAATCAAGTATGCCCCACTCAGGAAACAGCTAAGCATGGTTGCCTGTAAAATAGCTATTTTTTAATATATATATATACACACACACACATATACACACACAGTATACATGCACATACACAGATGTCTTTGTTGCTTTCTAATAACGCTTCCAAGAGCAGGGCAATGGAGAGATTAATAATGGAACCAATTCATAAAGTTTATTCTAAACAGATTAATTTGCTCCAGCATCCAAAACAGGAGTGCCCCTTCTGTCAGTTCTGTGATAAAGTATCAAGTTATTTACTGCCAATTTAGCAGCCCATTTTTGCCTTTGTCCTTCCTAAGCTGTACTTGTTCAATCTAAGGCATCTATTTATTTAATAAGACCCCCACCCTGAAGAGAAAAAGCACACAAACTTTCCTTGCTACTTGCCTAACTTCATTTCAACAGCAGCTTTAGGTTCCTTAAAATAGGCCATTAAAAAAAAAGAATAAAACAAACAGGATTTCCTTCAAAATAACTCCTGATCATATGTTTCAGATGACCACACAATAAACCAGACTGCGAACTGCACCAATTAAGACTGTAACTAAAAACCCCAAGACTTGGGAAAGAGAACCACTCTAAAAGCCATTAGCATTGCATTTCTCTGAATGCACCATATACCTTTATGTAAATTGATTTCTGATGCATTTAACTCACGGAATGGCCTTTTGTTACCACTTCCAGCAATATGAATCTGCATTTCTTATTTTTATTTAAAACAAACAGATTTCAAATTATATAAACCCCGTGGAGACCTTCTGTAGACAGACACACACAAACCCCACTGATTTGCTCCCCCATCTGCTTTGAAAGGTAAATATTATATATGAGGGAAATGTTACGGGGACAGAAGCGTCCAGTAACCCCATTAAGCTAAAGCTCTTAAGGACAGGCAATACCTTAATGCTGATTAAATCAAAAAGAGGCCAAATCAAGAAGGCTAACCAGAAAGTGACTCCCTGATAACTTAAGGATAGGTTCTCCTCAAGTTTCATTTGGAGTTGGAAGGATGGCAGAAAAAGAGAAGGAAAGCTTTTAAGTTAAATAGGCTTACTCTGGTAATTACACAGCCAACCAATTTAGGTCCCGGAACAGAGGCAATGAAACAAAAAAGAGAGAGAGAGAGAGAGAGCGCGAGCTGGCAGCTAGAGGCAAAACACACCCTCCCTCCTTTTAACAACGTCTCTGGTGATTTTAATGGAGACCGAGGGAGGGACGAACGTAGAGCTTGCAATTTGTAGTACAAAAACGGGGATGCTTAATTCACGGCTTGGTTTTAATTAGGTTGATTCATCAGATTTCCCGTGAACAAAAAGGAGGGAGAGGAAGAAAAAGAGGGAGAACACAGAAAACAGCTCACTTAAGACCCTCCCCAACCTGCCACTGTTTCAAAATAATGTTACTACAAAGAAAGTGGGTGACCGTCCTCCCACCTCCGGGACTCGCAAGCAGATTCAGGCAAAGAGGAAGCGCGGCGCGCGCGGGGCAGGACGCCTTTTTCCCGCTACGCCGCCGCGGGGCGGCCCCGCAGCCGCTTAGCTCGCAGCACTGGCAGGCGACCAAGCCTCCGCGGGTCCCGAGGAGGAGGCTCGCCCTGACTTCCAGTTCCGGACCGGGGGGGCGAAGGAGGGAGGGGGGCCCAACTGGGAACCTGCCCAAATAACAGCCAGCCCCAGAAAGACGCGCCCGTCTTACCTGTTTTCCCTCTATGGTGCAAGAGGCCGTGGATAACGTGGTGGAGGCGTCGGGAGAGCGCTCGGGAGACGAAAAGGCTTTCTCGCCCGAGAAGGGTCTCTCGCTGATTCTTCGAAAAGCCACCCCCGCAGCTTTTGCTGGGCTACAGCGGTGCCCTCAGCCTACGAGAATCCCCAGCCCCACGGCTAGGAGACGCAGGGAGGGGGAAGGGGGTAAATGTCCGGGAAACGGCTGCTTCAGCCCTTCCTTCTCTTCCTTCCTTCCTTCCTTCCACCGCCGAGGCTTCCCCTCGAGAGGAGCTGCAGAGCTTCTCCGCGGCTCCTGGGCTGCCAAAAGCGAGCACGGGCGCCGCCACCGCCGCTCTCTGCTGCAATCGCTGGGTTAAGTTTTGGCAGATGTGGCCGCACTTCGGAGCGCGCGCGCGCCCGCCCGCCCGCTCGCTCTCCCCCCACGGCCCCTTTTCCGCCGCCACCTCTTCCTCCTCCAGCCCTGCGGGAGCTCCGGCGGCTTGCCCAGGCGGCTCTTCGTTGCCCGCCAACTACGGTCCTGGGGCGGAGGAAAGGAGCCGGAGCGGGGCAACCGCCGCGGCGTCTTCTCCTGCTGCTCCTCCGCCGAGCAGGAGCCGCGGAGGTGGCGGCGGCGGCAGGACGTGCAGGGAGGCCCCTCTCGCTAGCGCCCTCGCTGCTTCTCTGCGCCGCTCTTGCCCATGTGTTACTGACAGAGCAAAATCCCAACTGCTCGCGGCTCGGCCCCTCGCGTCACGGCGCCTCGCCCAATCCGCCCGCAGCTTGTTCAGGCGGAATAATAAAACCTGCCAATCCCGAAGAAGACAAAGGAATGAGGGGAAGGGAGGGGGAGCGGGGGCGCAGTGAAGGCGGAGAGGAGTCGGGGCTTCGTTAAGTCGGCTCGGAAGCAGCGCCGCGGCAGAAGCCAGGGCAGAGCGGGAGGGTGGCGCCGCCGCCGATGCCGCCGCCATCGCCGCTCCGCTCTTCCTTGGGACGGGAGACCTTCTCCGCCCCACTGATTAGCGCGGCGGCGGCCCCGCGATCCTGCCGTCGGGGCCTCCACCCGGCCACATTTACTCGGGGTGCGGTCCCGTCCCGTCCCTGCTCACTTTATTCGCATAAGGCCACCAACTCCCAAACTGGCCGAGAGCTTATTTCTTCCTAGGATCCCATAGATCTCCTACCACTGGGTAGGAGCGTCTCACTTCGGGAGAGAACAACTTGGGACACGCAGTAGACGTGTATTTCGTTTCCCCCCCGCTCACTGCAACACAGGCCGCCTTCAAAGTCAGCTCGAGGGAGGCGATGCAGTGTTCCCATAGTGTTGGGCGTAAAATTGCAGCCCTGGTCTGCCGCCCGTTCTGCGCAGGTTGATTTGGGAACGGGCTGCTTTCGGACTTCGTGTGAACGTTCCGGTAAACGGGAATAAGAGCGCGAAGCCCTCTTGCGTAACGCCGGACTTGGTGAAATGCGCCGCTCGCGAAGGGGCAAGGTTTTTATTCTCAAATGTGCGTGGCGCTGTTCCGCGTTCGGAGCGTTTTACAGCTTAGGTGTGAGGAGGCTCTTGGCATGGCAACAGTACAGGGCGGCCATCCAGTGAAGGAGCCGGCAGAAAAGTACCGTATGCCGAATCAAAGAAGTGCTGATCGCAAATCCAGCCCCTACTCTTCGTGCCTTTGCAACGGAGCAGAATATGGGAGTGTAACTGCACAGGGGAGCACATCCTTTGGTGCCTGGCTCTCTGAGACTCCGGTTTCACAGAGTGGCCGCTCCATGGGAACAGAGGGCTGGCCGCAAAAAAGCCTCTCTAGAAATAGTTTCCCCTCTTCTCTCTCCCAGCGTTTATGAGCCACTGTAAGGGAGAGAAGACCTGCTTTCTCCCTGCCCCATGTAGTGGGGGCTGTTTTCCTCCACTTCCCCTCCCAGAGTGAAGGGGCTGGACCTGGGTCAAAAGCACCCCCTGGAGGAGTTGGGCAGCTGAATCACAGCCACCGGAGATGTTCCTGACACATGCCCAGAAGTCTTCTGGGTGGCTTCTGGACACCCATATAAATGGCCAACCCTGGGGTTTAGGGGCTGCAACTCCTGAACTGGTGAGGATGAGCAGATTCTGCTTGAAGAGCTGCTCCCTCCTCCAGTTCCTTTCCCATGAGGAAATGGGGAAAGCTGCCACTCCATGAAAAAAAACAGTTCTTTTGTCCCATCAGTGGGAAGAGAATGGGGATTGGGGAGAGAAGTGGGGAAGAATGGCTTCCTTGCTCCCAGTTCTCTGTTCTAATCGCTGGGATTAGAGAACTGACAGTGGAAGACCTGCTTCCCCCACTCCCATGGAAAGAACCGGGTCTTTTGGGTGCCTGCACTTTTTCCTTCCTCTCTCTGCTTTTCCTGCTACCCATAGGTTGGCAAGAGAGTGAGAGGGGTGACTTTTGGGCATGGGAGGAGAGCCCTGAGACTTCTGCCAAAAGACAACTGACCTTGAAAATCAGTGGCCTGGAACCAGAGGGGAGGTGTGCCCACAGCAGCCTCAAGTGGCCAATTGGAACCGTGAAGGCTCTTGCCTCTAATCTTATCTTGGCACAATATGCCTCAGACAAATTGGATGGTGCAACTTGGATGGAAGACACTGGAAAACACTCCTTTTGACTCAGAACAAGAAAACAGGTGGAAACTGCCTTCACAATAGGTTGAGGAGCAAGTTGAGGACAACATTGTACAGTCATGTCCTCAACATATGTTAGCTGGGCATTTTCACACCATGGCTGGCAGTGTGTACAGATGAACCATAAACCACAAAAGCACTTCAGGGTAACCTTCTCCATCTCATTTCTTCCTTGTGAGTAGTATGACAAAATTCCCATCATTCACCGGCTGGAATTGGACAAAAGGTTCTAATTTGGTCAGAGCTGGCAATTGAATCTTCCCCAAAATGTGTTTTATTTTAGTGTTTTGTGTCAATTCAGCCAAATTTAGCTTGAGAAACTTTGATTAAACATAACATGATGTGGTTCAGCATGAACCAGTTTATGAGCATTTTGAGGAAATGATAGTATGACCTATTTTTCATTATGCTAGTGCATTATAAGTTTATGACATTAGTTTTCAGCAAACAAATTATTTAGACTTATTTATCTGATAGCCCTTATGTAACTCAGAATTGTGAATAAACCCTTAAAAAGTACTAGCCTGCCAATCCACATATAGTTAGGTTAGTCATTCTGAGGCTCAAAATAGTAATCCGTAAAACTCACCTGCCTGATCACCTGATACAATTTTTATTCATTAAAGATGATCAAGAAAGTGAATATTTGCAAACCTTTATAAAAGCTAAGCCTTCATGTGTGCAGAGAGAGTGCTTTATTATTGCACAAAAATATCAAACATCTCTCATAAGCTTTCCTTTTTACCTCCATCCCTGCTGTAACAGTTTCCATTAATTTAAACTCTGCCTTTAGACCACATTATCAATAATAACTTGTTCCATTAACACAGAGTGAAGGTGGTCATCATCAAGGCATCAATCCTCAAACTGCCCCCAATTGAAATCAATTGAATGAGACTAAGTATTAACGCTGATCCTGGAGATAATGAAATAAGTGAGTCAAGCCTGTTCCTTTCTTTCTTTCTTTTTTTTAGCACAAAGTTCAGAATTTGGACCCGGTTGTATATTCATAAAGTTAACATTTTGCCAACTCTTCATACAATGGACTTAGGCTTAGGACAAAATTTGATCTTTTGATTTGGTGACTTGGGGGGGAAATAAGGGAGCCACATCTCTCTCATCAAAACAGTGGTCATTGATTTTAAGTACTCCTTCTTGGAATCAAAAATTAATGCTACTGTAACTCAATGTTATTAATACCCCATAAAATTTTAAAAGAGGAATGTGTTTTACATTTGTCTGGCAGTTAACAGCGCATTGTGCCATTTAAAAAGGCAATGCCATCATTCTTTAAAACAAACAATGAAGCAAACTTCAACAGAGCACAGACTACTTAAAGGAATTAAATATCCCACAGCGTAAAATTCTAATGAAAAAATGAAATATTAATTCCATGAATAGGATAGTTGTTGAGTCCCACACATAACAAAAGTTATATGCAAATATCCTCAAAGAAGAAATATTCATAGAGGAAGCCCTAAGTACATAGAATTCTGCACTTTCATGGAACTTTTTATAGGTATTTTATAGTCTGTTTTGTTGAGTATAGGGTTTAAGAAGAATGAAACATTTGGATGGTAGATGGAAGGTTACAGACATCAACCTTTAGTTTCTCAATTTGATTAAAGGTAGTGTCCTGGAGCCAATCATAACTCAATGTGATCACCTGGGATCAATCCTGGTAATCACATTGATATGTCCATGTAGTATCTTGGTGACAGTATGGAAATAGCTTGTCATTATCTTCTTTTGGGATGTATTTTCAACTTCCTGCTCAGCCTCAAAGTGTTAGTTGATTTGGGGCTGTACTATAGTCAAGGTTAACTATGATTAGCAAACCACAATGACCTGGATCATATGTTAAGCCTGAAATGATGGCTTATATTCCACAGTGGCTGAGATTATGCTAAGCAAGATTACAGTGAAGGGCGAATCTAGCCGCTGTTCCTTACACTAAGTTACTTTTAAATGAGAGGGAGTCTGGTAGCACCTTTTCGACTAACAAGGCATGCACTTTCATGAGCCACTTGTGCCTTTTAATAAAATTTGTCATTTGGAAGAGGTGCTACCAGACTCCTCCTGATTTTTAAGACAGACAATCAGATCTGAGCTGCATAGATGACCACTAGGTATCAGCAGAAAGCTACAGAAAACTGTAACCCTTTGCTACCATCTAGTGGTCACTGAGATATTGTCATTCTATGGCTGGTGTGGGTCTTCCGGGCTGTGTGGCCGTGTTCTTGAAGTTTTGTTTCCTAACGTTTCGCCAGCACCTGTGACCGGCATCTTCAGAGTGCAGAGTGGGCCCGGGCACAGAGCCCGGGCACAGAGAGAACAGCTCCTGTCTGTGCTCCTGCACTCTGAAGATGCCGGTCACAGGTGCTGGCGAAACGTTAGGAAACAAAACTTCAAGAACACGGCCACACAGCCCGGAAGACCCACACCAGCCATCGTATGCCAGCCGTGAAAGCCTTCGACAATACATTGTCATTCTACTTACAAGGTTTTTGTAAGGATATAATGACGATAATATTTATTTCTGTCAGTGACCAGATAAAGCAAATATATACAAACAAAATAGAGCAGGAACTATCCACACAAACATGGATTAGGATAAAATAGAAGGAACTGCACATCCTGCCCCATGCAAGTTGGAGAAAGGGGAGATACACACATAATGAAATACATCCAAGATGGGTAATAGCTAGGGAACACAGCACCATTATTTAGTTAAAAGTGGACTGAACTATGCAGATCATTAAGTCTGCTTTTTAAGCTGAGTACACAACCTGTGGGAAAACATCCAAAAGGTTAGGACCACCACAGAAAAGGCCCTTTCTCTTACTCCGATCAAGCTAATAGATCCTCAGGCCACTCTTAAGGCCCAAACAGCTGCTACAAGCAGTTGTTCAAATAACCTAGTCTCAAACTAGTTTAGTCTTTAAAAGTAGTCACCACCAGTACTGTAAATTTATAATGTGAGGAATGAAAATGTGTTTGTGTGTGTGTAATGAGAAAATGCATAAATAAATGTTAATGCTTTTATGAACTCATTTTCTGATCTACATTTTTCGTTTTTCTTTTCTTTTTTCTTTTTTCTTTTTTGCATAAGGGGTATATTTTATTTATGACTTTAAACAAAAATATCAGCCACCGTTCCAAAAGCTCTGCTCAGGGCAACATAAAATAAAAGCAAAACAAAACAATAAATCAGAGAACTTTTCTAGACAATTCAGCACATAGCCTGCAGACCCAACTGCATGGCATGGTGGCAGACCTGTGCTTTTAAACATGATTCTTCCCCAATCATATATAAAGAACAAGAGAAGCCTAAAACAAAAGAGAGGTGTAATTCTTTCTTCACCCTCCCAATGCCTCCTGACTGGACTGTTACTATATAGTGGTCTTTTTCCCTTTAAAAGCACTTAGATGTCACAAAAACCATCTGTGGCTGATTTTTATATATCAGACTTGTGTTAAAGGGACAGAGAAAGCCATTTGTTTTATTTGCGTCTGATTAGCTACCAACTCTGCCCTCTTCTGCTTGACACGTGTCCGCTATCAAGGCACAAATACTAGAAATTAACTTGGTGGTTCAGGGCAGAATGCAGTATAGGCAAGCAGTTCATCACTTGTTGCCCAAGCATCTGTTCGGGTGTTTTAAATAAAAGTCTATTTTGCACAAAATGGAGTAGAATCACCACTTCACATCACCCCTCAAAGTGAAATGCATCTGCAAAAAAAGGTTATAGATGTGTCTTAAAAATACATATGTATGTTATAGACATAGGTGCAAATTTAGGAAATAATCAGCATACAATCTAGATGGAAACACATTACACTACATAAATACTGACATGATCTGGGTAGCCCTTCAAGTAGAGGATGTCTTTATTTCAAGGTCTGTCCTTTGTAAATTAGGTCACATGTCCATCCCCACAATTGCAGCCAACCTTTCACTGAAGATGCAGATCTTCCACCATCACATCAGTTGGATCCTGGCTCTAAAAGGAAAGTTCTTGACTCACCTCTTGAAAAGATACAATTCTGACACATTTATTTTTTGATGAAAAGCCAGGGCTTCAGGCTCTTCCTACAGCATCTCCCCCATTCTAGCTGGGCTTCTTTTCACTTTCTCCCTATTAGGAATCTCCCCAAAGAATCCTCTCCTGAAATGCTTTTCAGTCTCTGACTCGTATGTGCAGAAGGCAGAGAAATAGGGATAACTAGTTGAGCCTCAGGGCTAGGGCTTTCAGATCTAGGTTGCAAAACTCCAGACAGGCACCAGACAGAAGCAAGTGCTAGTTTTCTGTATTTCCTTGCTGTTACCTAGTGGTGCTCAGGAGTTTTCCAACCCCACTTAGCCCTAAACTACAAGTGATAGCAGAGACTGCACTCCAATGAAATATATGCCCTTGGTCTAGAAAAAGGCTTAAAGTAAACTATGTGAAGGACATTTTGCCGTGTGTTACCTGCATGTACTCCTCCTCCTCCTCCTCCTCCCCTTCTTCTTCTTCTGTTCCTCCTCCTCCTCCTCTTCTTCTTCTGTTCCTCCTCCTCCTCCTCCTCCTCCTTCTGGTGTTTCTCAGCGCACTGTCACTTGCTTTTTGTCCTTTTATTGTCAACCCAAGACTATTTCATATCTCTGGACCTTTTAGGTAAAATGTTAGTTGTGACAGTTATTTTTATCCAGCTTTTTAAAAACTGCTTCCTCTTCCTTATGTTTTTTTACTGTGATATAGGAGAACTCAGGAAATTTTGTATGAAAGGACAACATACAAATATCTGTTATGAATCTTAATATTTCAGTTAGAGAATCTTACTGTCTGTAAAACTACAGAATAACAGTTCTTTAGATTCTTTCACTTGTCCATGATAACATGGCAGAGATTTGGGAGCGAGCTGACATATAACGCCTAGTTTAACCCTCCAAGTCAGTATTTTCCAACAATAGGAAATCAAGAGCCTTTTTGTTTGCACAGCTTGGCTTGAAACAAACAAACTTAATTTTACAATAAAAAGCATCTTTGGAACCAGGTTTATGTCAAGAGTATTTTGGGAACTCCAGTGTCTACTCTAAGCTCCCTGATCACAAATGATCCATCCTTACTATAGGAGAAACAAGGCTTTGCTTAGGTTTGCAAGAGAACTTTCCTATGAATATAAATCAAAACAATATCATGTTTCTCTGAACCAGTTATATAGCAATTGAATACCACTGCTTTGCATTCTAAACAGAGAAATTAAATTGTGTGTTGTTGTTTTGGTTATAATAATTTATCTTACTGACAACAGAAGAGTTTGGAACAAGCCACATAAGCAAGCACGTTTCCATCTGCCATAGCATTTACCCAAACAACCTTGGTGATAGAGAAAAACAACTGTACAAAAGTAATCATTGTGTGACATAGGTCTAATATAGCAATACGATCAGACTAGGGTATAAAGTGAGAGCCAGTCTGGTGTAGTGCGTAAGGCACTGGGCTAGAAACTGGCAGACCATGAGTTCTAGTCCCACCTTAGGTATGAAGCCAGCTGGGTGACCTTGGGCCAGTCAATCTAGCTCAGCCCTAGGAAGGAAGCAATGACAAATCACTTCCAAAATCTTGCCAAGAAAACTGCAGGGACTCATCCAGGCAGTTGCAAAGGCCTCTGACACTATGGCTGTAAGAGTAACTGGCAGAGTAATGAGATAAAATATGGTAGCAGGGTCATTTTAGTCAAAATGAATGCTTTTGGTGATTTGAAGGTTAATGCAGCTCCTTTTCAAATTGTGGGAAAACACAGTTATAATTCCCACTAATAGTACAAAAAAACTTGATGTACTTGAACCACAGCGCCACCTGTTGCCATCTTTTATTTCTGCAATTTTTGCCTGATCCAAAAGAGTATCATTTTTGAAGGGAAAATTTATGTGAATTAAAAACACATCAGACAACAAATTATTTTTCCATGTTTTTTCCTGTAAAATATTGCACTAACCCTATGCATTCAAAGCTATAATGTTCATATTGATACATATTTGTTTCATGTTATTTATGTGCTTAACAATGCCCTCATCTTCAAGTCTTTCAGCCGTGACTATCAAGAAATGGTGCCAGGGCAAAAGTGCTCTGGGGAAGTCTGGAGTGTAAATCCCACGAGCTCCATCTAGGAAGGCCGATGGCAAAAGATATTGGTTTATCACATTTTTAAAAAGTCCTGGAAAAGTAGTTTTCTTTGAGACAATTGTGAATCTTGGAGATGATTTGGACCCCCTGAAGAATGAAACTGCCTTTCCTGTTTTAGAAGCTGAATGCTCTTTTCTGTATTTATCAGCAACATTGTAGTTTAATAGAAAGATTTTGCAGTTAAATTGAGATAACTGCCATCAAAGTCTTGTCCCAGTGCCTAGAGGCTATTGGGGGAGTGGATGAGGAAGGACAGAATCAGGCTCAACTCTAGCTAGACTGAGTGGCTATGGATGTTGAGGCCATCCAGGTCTGGGGATTTTCCACCTTTAGTTCTGGATGAGGCCTCACTTCCCCATTTGGGACAGTGCACAATCAGCGGGTCCTCCTGGACTCTCAGCTCCTGCTGGAAGAGTAGCTGGAAGCTATGGCCAGGAAGGCCTTGGCATAGATCCATCTTGTGCACGGTTGTGTCCATTCCTGGACCAGGAGGATCTCCTCACAGTTATTCATGCCTTAGTTACCTCTTGCTCTGTGCCATTTCTTGATAGACCCACTGAAAAACTTAAAGGTGAGGGCAAAGTTAAGTATATAAAAATCATGAAACAAACATGCATGAATAGTATGGACTGTTGCAATGCATTTATATGGGGCTGCCCTTGAAGACCATTGGGAAGCTGCAGCTGGTCCAGAATGCATGAGTAGTAATGGTTATGCCCTGCTCTGACATCTGCACCTGATTCTAAATAAGCTTCCAGTACAATTCATAAAGCTCTACATGGACTATGCCCTAGCTATTTGCGGGATCATATATCTTCTGTGGTTTCTGTCCATCCTGTGTAATTGGACAGATTTGTCATGCTCCGAGTCCCATCCATGAAGTAGTGCCATCTGATGGGGTCCAGGAAGAGATCCTCCTCTATCAGAGCCCCTTCCCCCCTGGAATAGTGTTCCCCCAGAGATCTGAACTGTCCCCACCCTGTTTTCCTTTAGATAATGTAAGTCCTGAAGACCTGTTTTATTCTCAGCTTTTGGACTGGAATGAATGGGTGGCTCCTCTGAGGCACTGATTGTGTTGGGAGAATGTGAGGTTTTTCTCTCAGGGTTAACCATCGTTCTTTGTAGAATGGCTTGTTTTCATATTCTGTTTTAATCTTATAAGCCACCAAAGCCATTTGCAGTTAGGTGGCATCATAAATATGATGAATGAATGAATGAATGAATGAATGAATGAATGAATGAATGAATGAATGAATGAATAAAATTTATGTCACTAACAATTACTATTTGGTTTATACATAATTGTCATAATTTCATATATATGAATCTGTAGACTAAAAAGTAGCTTAGGGACATATTGACATTTGAAAAGCTATCATATTTCTTCCAAAGTACTTTGAAAGTTGCTCACCTCTCTATTCAAAGAGCCCCTGTAATGCTATATATACACATGAGAGAGAGAGAGAGCAAGAAAAAAGTGTCATCCAATAGTTTTAAGTTTATAATGTGAATTAATTAAAAATGTGCCTCATTCACTAAAATCAATAGGATTTAAACAGTGCTTTCAAGTCTGACTAGATCAATCACGTTCCAATTTTTCACTTCTCATATACAGCACAATGCCATGCATGTCTATTCAGAAGTCAGCTCCATTAAATTAAATGGATTTTACCCATTGGAAAGTATACAAAATTGTGGCTTTCAATACTCTTGCACAATTTAATCCTGTAGAGACAATTCAGGTTGCAATTCTACACATAATTATATAGGAGTACACCCATGAAAGTCAATAGGACTCACTTCTGAGTAGGCTGTACCAGAGAATTTAATAGTATGAGTCAGTTATCCAGAGGCTGTGCAGAAAAAGACTCCTTGTTATATTGTATGCGTTAGAATTTAGCATGGGCACTGTGTATTTTATTATTATATATAATTACCATTATTTTTTTAGAAGTGCAGTAGTACTGATTCAAAAATGGTTCCATCTCATTCTCCTCACCCTATTCACAGTTTGTGAAAGTGAGAAGGACTGAGGCTAATATCTTGGGCTGCGGTACACATTCACTGCCATTTGCAGTTCTTCTTGATGGCAGGAACATAACACTCTCCTCCCCAACTGTGGGATGAACCCTGTGAGATGATGCAGCACTGCTACCATGAAGGCTTAGAGAGAACATGCTAACTGACCAAGGAGCACCTTACATAGATTGTACTTTGCCAAGACCGTGGCACTCAGTTTCCTGAATTTACCAAAAGGATTGTTGAATCCAGCCTTCTTCTTTTCTTTGCATCTCCCAAACTCAGAAGTTCTCAGGGGAGTTCTGATAGTCAGCTACGAGATATATTCTTTTTATAGGTGAATATCCATAGGAGTGTAGCTTTGAATTTCAGCACATCTCACAACTGTTCCCCAATTCTGCAATCTCTTATTATACTTGTTTTTGTTACTGAATCTTAATAGGATAGTCTCCCTCTATATATGGCATAATATTCAAAATAAGCTTTTCCCCACCTGTTGCCCTTCAGATGGTGGGATGACAACTAACAGCTATCATTTGCCTACTGACTCTGCCACCTGGAAATGCTGGAATTTGTATTTCCAACATACCTGGATGGCTCCAGATTGAGGAAAGCTGTTTTAAATTATCAGACTATGAGAACAGGTACAGATTTTTAAATAAATAAATCTGGTTAATTTAGTTAACCAATAATGTGTGTTTTATTTATTTATTTATTTATTTATTTATTTTATTTATTAAATGTCTCCCCACCCACCTCCCCCCAATGGGGGCCTCTGGGCGGCTCACACAAAGCATTAGAACAATAAATATATATACTTACATAAAACATAAATAAGCAATCCATTTTAAGGACACAATTGTGCTTCTTGACATCAAACTTTGTAACCCAGTTATTTATGATAAACTGCCACTCTTTTGAGGCTTGACCTTACTTCAGCAAAATCTAATGTTTCAGGGTTTTTTTTAAAAAAAAAATTGATCAAATAATGCCAAATTTGTTTTGAAGATTTTCCAATTACAAAACGGTTATATCTTTCTGTAGTTACTTTTAATATAACATTTACCCAAAGCATTCTACCTTTACAGTGTGAAGCTCTCTCTGTTTATTCTACGATGTAAACATAGGATTGCATTCTATAGTGTTAGTCTCTGCATCAGCAACCTTTTATGCTCTAAGAAAAGATAACCAGAAAATGAAGACCATAATGTAGAACAATATCTAGAAATAATTTGCTCCAAAGGAAGAATAAGAACTTTAGCTTTCTCAGTATTTCTGCCAAGCAAGTTAAAACATTCAGAGGAAATTACCATTGCACTCAAATGTGCACATACTCATTTATTGCTTCACTTTTATTGTTTTCTTTCTTTCCGCCCAGATAAATATTTAGGGCAACATTAAAATTCCTTCTTAACATTTGTGTCCCATTGTAAACTCTAGAGCATCATTATAATTTCCACATGTTATCATCCCAGCAAAATAATGTATTATTTACTATAACATTGCCAGGAAGAGCACATGAAGATTTGATAATTTTGAAATGTTATTATCTACAGAAGGAATCTACGATTAATATTTCATATCTACTATTTTGCACCTAGTAAGCAAGATACATACTGATTACCTACTTCAGCTCCATATGAAGTAGTGCTTACTATTTCAATCATGTTTTAAGAGGAGTCATATATAACCATTCCATCTGCTTTTTGCTTGTGATATTTCTTCCAATGCAACAGAAGAGTTTCTAACTTGAGTCTACAAAAAATGGCATAGCTTATGGAATTTTCCCTAAATCAATAAAGTTTTAGGAAACAGCTTCTTTATTCTGACTACAAACTTGAAAATTTCAAAGCTTCTCTTTTTCAATAATGCATATGTTGCCATTCTATACACATAAAACATCTGATTAAGATCCTGTAATGAAAAGTACAAGAGAACCAGTTTCATGTAGTGGTTCAATCATCAGGCTAGAAACCAGGAGACCATGCGTTCTAGTCCCGCCTTAGGCAGAAAGCCAGCTGCGTGACCTTGGGCCAGTCTCTCTCTCTCTCAGCCCCAGGAAGGAGGCAATGGCAAACCACTTCTGAAAAACCTTGCCAAGAAAACTACAGGGACTAGTCCAAGCAGTTGCCAGGAGTCAACACTGACTTGAAGGCACATACCCAAAAGAAAAGGAAAGAACTACAGAGTTAAATTGGGATCATTCTGGAAATGTGATCAGTTATGAAAAGGGGAAGCCCAAGGTACATGATTCTAGAAGTTAAGTATTTTTTTTCTAAAGCAAAGGCAAGAAACTTTCTGTATAAGAAGGCCAATTGACCCACAAAAAAAAAGTTGAAGGTAATAGTAGGTGGAGCTAGAGCAAATGCTAGGGGGAGCTTGAAGGACTGTATTTTTCTTCATGAAATCAGACTGAAGGAAACCTGTAATCCACAAGTCACAATTTCCCTTCACATGTTCTAACAGAATTTCAAAATTAAAAGGACGGAAATACTTATAAACTAGCAAGAAGAAGAAGAAGAAGAGGAAGAAGAAGTAGTGAAGAAAAGAGTAAGCATCTTGAGAAAAATAGTGTGAACCAAGATGCCATGGCCCAAAATATTCATACAAAAGTTACATGCTATCCAAATATCATTTGAACTAGATATTTTAAAAATGGAGAAGCTGACAGCTGGGTTATCCCTCCTTATCTACCAAATATGTGAATCTCCCATACCCTTTGTCTGAATTTGAAACCATTTCTAATCACAAGTGTCAAAAAAGGCAAAGTACAAATAAATGTATATATTGACAAGTAGGCAAATGTGGCTATACTTCTGTAAGTGTACAATGTCAGAAGGATCACCCATGATGGCTAGGACATAAATGAAAGACTAAATGTTAAATGCCATCTTGCAAAAATCCAATTTAAACTAAGAAAACAAAAACAGAAGGTTAATGAGATACAACTTTATCAATAGTTGCGATGATTATGCATTGAAGGTAAAGAATAGATTTAATGGATTTGAATTGAGAAATAAAGTGTTTAAAGAACTGGACTGAAATTTGTGATATTGTTAAAGATGTAGCAAACAAAACATGGCAGTCTGCTGACATGCTGAAAATAGCTGAAGAAAGGTGCAATTGTTATAGATCACAACAATTAGTGGACAGCCCTTAAAAACTTGAGTGTACCAGGCCACCTCATCTGCTGATCATGTGATGGCCAGGAAGCAAGTGATAGAATAGAAAATTGAGCAATTAAATGGTTCAAATTTGGGAAAGGAGTGTGCCAAAGTTGTATATTGTCACCTTAATTATTTAATTTATAGGCAGACAAATTCATGAGAAATGCTGGACCAGAAGAAACAGAAATTGGAATTAAAACTGCTGGGAGAAACATCAATAACCTCACATATGCTGATATTATTTTCCTGAAAGCAAGGAAGAGTTAAGGAATTTTTTGCTGAAGATGAAAGGAAAGAGTACAAATGCCAGTCTGCTGCTCAATGTTAAAAAAAAGAAAAAGAAAAAAAAAGAAACCCTAAAGATTATGTTAGCAGGCAATGCTAACTCAATGCAATAGGCATTAAAAAAAAAAATCGAAATAGCCTAAGCTCAAAAATTCACAAGGATGGTGACTGTAGCCATGAAATAAAGAGACATCTGCTGCTTGGGAGAAAGACTGTGACAGATTTAAACAAAATATTAAAATTCAGAAACATCACACCAACAACAAAAGTACATATGTAATGGCCAGGTAGTAACACAGCTATTAAAGTTTGGATCAAAAAAGCTGAATAAAAAAAATGGATGCCTTTCAATTGTGGTGCTGGAGGTCATTGTTCAAAATTCCTTTGCCTACAAGAACCAATTATTCAATGCTAGAATAAATAACACCAGATTGCTCACTGGAAGCACTAATAATGAAGTTGAAGCTTAAATATTTTTGACACAAAATGCAAAGACAAATCATTGCAGAAGACCCTGATGCTTGGAAAGAGTAGAGAGCAGTGGAAAAAGATGCTGGTAGAACACAAGGTTGTTGTTGTTGTTCAGTCGTTAAGTCGTGTCCGACTCTTTGTGACCCCATGAACCATATCGCGCCAGGCCTTCCTGTCCTTCACTGCCTCCCTGAGTTTGCTCAGTTTCATGCTCATTGCTTCAGTGATGCTATCTAACCATCTCATCCTCTGCCGTCCCCTTCTCCTTTTGCCTTCAATCTTTCCCAGCATCAGAGTCTTTTCCAAGGAATCCTCTCTTCGCATTAGGTGACCAAAGTATCTGAGCTTGAGCTTCATTATCAATCCTTCCAATGAGCAATCAGGGTTGATTTCCTCTAAGATTGACTGGTTTGACCTCCTAGCAGTCCAGGGGACTCTTAAGAGTCTTCTCCAGCACCACAGTTCAAAGGCATCAATTCTTCGGCGCTCAGCCTTCTTTACGGTCCAGCTCTCACAGCCATACATTACTACTGGAAAAACCATAGCTTTGACTATGCGGATCTTTGTCGGCAAGGTGATGTCTCTGCTTTTTAATATACTATCTAGGTTTGCCATAGCTTTCCTCCCAAGGAGCAAGCATCTTTTAATTTCATGGCTGCAGTCTCTGTCTGCGGTGATTTTGGAGCCCAAATAAATGAAGTCTGTGACTGCTTCCATTTCTACCCCTTCTATTTGCCAGGAATTAATGGGTCCAGATGCCATGATCTTAGTTTTTTTAATGTTGAGTTTCAAGCCAGCTTTCGCACTCTCCTCTTTCACCCTCATCAAGAGGCACTTTAGTTCTTCTTCACTTTCTGCCATTAGGGTGGTATCATCTGCATATCTGAGGTTGTTGATGTTTCTCCCTGCAATCTTAATTACGGCTTGTGATTCTTCCAGCCTGGCATTTCTCATGATGTACTCTGCATATAGGTTAAATAAGCAGGGTGACAATATACAGCCTTGTCGTACTCCTTTCCCTATTTTGAACCAATCGGTTGTTCCATGACCGGTTCTAGCTGTAGCTTCTTGGCCCGCATACAGATTTCTCAGGAGACAGATAAGATGGTCTGGTACCCCCATCTCTTTAAGAATTTGCCAGAGTTTGTTGTGATCCACACAATCAAAGGCTTTTGCATAGTCAATGAAGCAGAAGTAGATGTCTTTCTGGAACTCTCATGCTTTCTCAATGATCCAGCGAATGTTGGCAATTTGATCTCTAGTTCCTCTGCCTCTTCGAAACCCAGCTTGTACATCCGGTAGTTCTCGGTTCACGTACTGCTGAAGCCTAGGTTGTAGGATTTTGAGCATAATTGTATAACTGGTAACAGCATAAGCTTGCCAAACTCAAAGAAGCTGTTACTGACATTCCTGGTGAAATTATGCCCATGAGTCATGAAGATTCAGAAACAACTGAACAATTGACCAAGCTCCAAGCATTGGAGCCCAGTTCACATGCAGCTGAGAAAACAAATTCTTACTTGTATATACCAAACACCATGATGCGAAAATATTACTTTCTAGAAATGTGCGGTGAGCAAATAGGTGGGAAACCTGACTGAATGCTCTTTCTTCTGGACATACCTTTTCAGATGTGCATCTTCTTCATCCGTGATCATAGAGGGAGTATTTTGGCTAGCACTGTACAACTCACCAGAAATGTGCATTGCCATACAAATGAAATGGCTTTGGAGCTTCAAAAGCACAATGCTTAACTTATCTGAAATCCTCACCTGAGAGATTTTTATCTCTGGGAGGAGGGGAGAAATAGCCTCCCAATCTTATTTCGGTCCACCGGCAATTCATCAGCTCGCCGGGCTTTGCTTCCTGCCTTGGACTGCAAAAATCCAAGGCACAGCAGGCTAGCACTTGGCAAGATGATGGACTATGTTTGAGTTGAAGAGGTTGCAAATTGTGCAGGCCTATTTGAACATTCTCCCTTATCCCTTTAATGCAAAGTCTTGTGGACAATTTTGCAATTATGAGTCAACATTAATTTGAAAATAATTTTGTCAAAAGACATTGGTTTCCCACTGTTAAATAGACATCACGGTAAAGTTGTGGTATACTGTTTAGACAAGAGATAAGTCGAGAGATTTATTTGCAGTGTGGATATTGTGGTCCTGCGATTCTCTTGCAAATGCTTTGCATATTTCTGTTTTATTGCATGGCTGATGAAAATGAAATTATTGTGTCTTGATGCATAATACTAAAGCAAAGTGACAGTTGCTCATCTTACTGTTCCTGAATACTTTTCTTGGCTTAAGAAAAGAAATTTATGGTATGGTTCATCCACTCAGAAAGCAGATAATCCATTTAAGCACAGCCTATATATTATACAATATAATAATAATTTTTATAAGGAAGGGAGGCTTGATGTTTCTGGTAACTAGGTAGCCTCAGATTATAAATTAATTCTTTATATCTTCCATATATCCTTTCTGGTACTTGACATCTTAAAGAACAATTCAGATTTTGGCTTTAAAAACTACAAGATTGAATGTTTTGTTTACATGGGGAAAAAGTGAATTGTATTCAGTGGAGCATAAGTTCAAAGCCAAGTGTCCAAGGGAGGAATCTGGGGAAAAAAAACACTTCATTAGATAATTGGAAGCATTCAAAAACAAGGTTTGGGAGGTAAAGCTGGGCTATAGTGAGAAGGGAAATCAGAAGGAGAATCAGTGATGAAATCATCACCTCCTATATTTTGCAAAACAAGTTGCTGTTAAAGAAACAAGAAGCTTAGATCCACCCTTCCCAAGCTTAGGCCCAGCGCATGCTTACCATCTCTGATCCATGTCTTAAAATAAAATAATACGTAAAGCCTAGATTCTGTTCAATGCATCTATTTTGCTAGATACTTGCAGAGATGGACAGACTAAAACCAAAGAATCATCCCACTGAATTTTGTTAGTATGATTTGGGGAGGGAAATTTAGGGCCACATAAAAGAAGCTGGGGCTACAGAATGACCTTCCCTCATATAAGGTTACATTTTAATGACATTTATGAAACACCACATCCCAAATTCCTTTTTTAATAGTTATCCGGCATTTCTTTCTTCCTTTCAATATGCTTCAAAATGTGTAGATTGGTGTACAGATCACACGTATCCAGTGTAGTTGCTGAAGACTGCCTGAATGAGATGGCTTTCTTACATCGTTGCTAGAACATATAGCGTTAGTCATCAAATTATCTGTCTGATATCCTGGAATAATGAGTTTCCATAATGGCTCATCGGCTACCCCAAACAGATTTAGAAGAAAACGAATATCCATCAATATTCCATTTATATGTTGGGGCCAAGTCCTAGAAACAGGTTGTAGAGCTCAGACCTACTTCACCTTAAACTCTGGTACAGAGCCAAGAGCTGGAAAACAGAGGTGGAACTGCCCTACTATGCAGTGGGGAAGTTTTAGTTGATTAACTGATATTTATTCTAGATCATGACTTTTCAGACTTTTCTCTGTGGACCACTGATGGTCCCCTGATGATCCTCTGCTTAGACATTCAGAAGAAAAACAGCAAAACACTTTTGGAGTATTTGTAGTAAAGCTGTACTTGATTTGTTCTTTTTCTAATGATAGAGAGGTAATGTGATGCTGAATGTTATTACTGTATTCCAGACTTCCCAGTCTGGGTGCCCTCTAGATGTACGGACTTCAGCTTGCAAAATTTTCAGCAATGGCCATAGTGGCTGGAGAGCATTGAGAGCTGGCGTAGGGCAGGTTGGGAAATGTTGGCTTAGCTTGGAAAGGGAAACCACATTCTGCTAAACTAAGGGTGTCAAACTGTTTGAGTTTGTGTTTATCATTAGGCAAAGTGAAGCAGCTGATTAAGGGTGTCACAAAAGGGCAACGATTTGTTTAGTAGTTTGATTATTGTTGTAATTATACTCCGAGAGCAGATGGTAGGGGTGGGGGAGAGAAGACATTTCTCACTTACTTCCTACTAGTATGCTAGCAGGAAGAAATGGGATCATGCAGCGGAAATGAGGCTTAGCTGTGTCGCTTGGAGTGTTAGTGGTGATTTTTCCAAATACACGGTCAGTCTGTGGGTTAGTAGAATGAAGCAGAAAACTTGCAGACAGAAAGTCTCCATCTGGCTACACCCACTTTCCTATTTGTCCTGAGTTTTTTTTGTCCTGCAAAATGACAAAGACTAGATCTCTTACAACATTATATAAATGAAGCAGGTCTACTGCAGATTGAAGTACTGAAAGTACTGAATCCCAAAGCTATTTGGAGCAAATTTAGAGTAAAGGGCCATATGAAAGGAGATCCCATACCTCGCAGACTGAACAAATGCACAAGCCATAGTCTCCTTTCTTATCCTGAGGTGAATTTCATTTCTTCTAGCAGTGATATAGAAAATCATACCTGTACACAAAAATTAGCACATGTACATCCTATGCAAATGAGTTCTCCCTCTTATGGGGATGCCAATACTATTTTTTATTTCTTTTTGGGCAATATGTATGCGACAGCCATAATTACTTCCAAGACCATTTGATTTTAATGTATTTTAATAAGGAAATTTATATGTCTGCTTTAAAACCTGTTATCTCCTGAAACTCTGGGATAGAAATTATATTTCTAGTTTGTTCCATGCTTGTCAGATGGACATTAATTTATAAGAGCAAAAATAAGTTACTGTTCTGTTGTTAAGAAGCTGCATGTGATTGCTTTAAAAAGGCTTGTGTCATGCACCCCAGCTAATCATAAAGCAGCTTACACGGAAACATTTAAAAATAAAAAAGTCTTCTGTGTTTTTGAAAGCAAACTAATTTCTGATTGGCTCAAGTTCTGCTTTAACTTTAATCAGTAATTAAGGGTCAGCCATCCAGTAAACTCATTAGTTTACACCAATTACATTGGGTATAGTAACTAATGATTCTTAAGATCATGCCATTTATTTCTAAGCTTTCAAAGTATAATTATGGTGTAAATCAGATAGAGCGTAAATCTTTTCCATACGTTTTGGTTGGTAATTGAGAAATAAAATGGTTTCCAAATGTATTCTCTTCATTCCACCCCTGCTTTTTTGTTTCCCCTGGGACTCTTTAAAGCATATGGAGAAGGTGATGTCAACAGCACTATATGCTGGTCAAATGGAGACAGAACTAATTAATTGAGATGCAAAAGAAAATCTTATCCCTTTTAAGTTGTTTGGAAATTGAATATAGACATCATATGGCACCTCAGTCTTGAGGTGAAGAAAAAAGTTCAGAGAATGTTCAGTATTTGAAAATGTAGGTGCATTTAAAATCCTGTATATATGGCACTGCTGGTGCTCCTGCTTTTAAGATGATTTAGTCGCTGGAGCATTTTCCTTTGAAGTTTAATATGTAGTTTCATGTCTGCACAACATTTTCAGTGCATTAAACAAATTAGTCTCTGGTTACAAAAGTTTTTCGACATTTGCAAGTTGCCATTTAACTAAACCCATTATGTGTCAGGGAAGCTGATCATTTAAAAGAATGAACTTTTGGAATGATTAATAAATAAAACAGATTTACTCAGCCCCAGTGTTTACTTGAAAGCAATCTACTTTAGAAAGACATTAATATCCCTCAAATTATTATTGGAAATAATTGCTTTTATTCCTCTTAGAACACACATTTTTCCCCCTCATTTCCCTGCTGCATAGACAGCTTTTCACTCAGAGAAACTTCCTATTATATGTCTCCAGCCCACCCCCCCAATGAAATGAAGAATAGGAATTATGCACTTTTCACTAAGGAATAATTAATATGTCTCAAGTATTAGAACAGAGAATTGCAGTGTGAGTTTGAATGGTAGCCTCTGAGGAGAAGCATTGTTTGTTCTCTTCGGTCTTTAATGAGCTTTAGTAAATGGCCAGGAAAAATTACCTTCTTTCTGTAATATGAGAGAAGTGGAGAATGAAGAAAGCTACCGAATCCCTAAGAGAAAAGAAAGAACAGCTAGTAGGGTTGGGTTTGGGGTTTTTTTGTTTTTGTTTTTTTGTCTTTTTGGACTAAGGCCTCCAAATACATCCTCGCCCCATGCTGCGATTAAGAGATATAGAATTAGTGAATGTGTCTACATCAACTAATGTGGCAGATCCCCCTCCCCACACACACACCTCACCCATGCTGTCCTCAGCAAGCTGACAAGGTCTGGATTATGTTGGGGAACAGCTACATTGGGCTGAGCATCTGGGAGTTATCTTCAGAAGAGCTAGCTTTTTCTTTTATAAAATTTATATTTTAGTTCTTTTTCGACCTTCATCTACCTTCAGAATGATAAACTCCATGTTTCTCAAACTGAAGAGGGTTTTGTTCTCAGTTCCAGAATTTCTCCTCAGCAAAGTGATATGTGTGAGAATGAAACACTGCAAACTTGGTTTGCCTCTTATGTATGTAAGTGGCTACAGTACTTGACCTGTTACAGGGAAGTAAATTCCACTGAACTTCATGGGGCTTATTCTTGAATAACAATACGTTTATAATGCCCCTTGAAATACCAGTCTGAGATTTTGTCTGCTGTTTAAGAATAGCTTTTTAGAGGTTTAGTAGGATAAGAGGGAATGAAAAACCCTGTGGTATGGTGGTTAAAGCATCACACTAGCCTTTAGTCGGTCATGGAGCTAACCTGGTAACCTTGGACTCATACTTTTTCAACTTACCATTTTTGGGCTAGAAAAAAAATCAAACAACATTAGGTGACTCCAAAGATACACAGAAAATTCTTACTCTTTGCTGTTATCAGGATTTTTGCAGCCCAGATATTAGCCCTAAATTTTCTAGGGTTGTAATAATAACAAAGTGAATGAGGAATCCTCCCTCCTTCCCTCCCCCCTCCCCCTTTTCTATAGCTACCCATTTACTTTGGGTTGCAATCTCTGGGCCATGAGCTACGTGTGTACTCCTAGTGCCCTGAAATTTTGCCACTGAAATTCACCAGCAAAATGGCTAAATATTAAGAGTATGATTTTGGATTTGGGAATAGTTGCTTGATGATCATAGTTGCTTTGCAGAAGTCCTTAATTCCCCTTTCTACCTTTAAACCCAACCCAAATGCCAAAGAATTAACCCAAAAAAGGGGTTGCACTTGCTTCCAAAGACCACACCATGTGCCAGGTTAGGAAGCTGAATTGTGGTCCCCAGCCTTTCAAAAGTTTCCCAATCTCAAATTACACCGTCTTTGCCCACTTTGGAGGAAGGATTGTATATAAAAGTAAAAATGGCCTTTTTTTAAGCCCTTAAATTGCCTCACTTTTGGATCTCAGGAGTTTCTGCTTCTGATTTGTAAGATTGCTTTGGCACCAGTGTAACTGTATTGTATAGCATATTGCTTAGGAAAAAAAAAAAACAGAATGTAGAATATGTAACCCATTTTACTATAAAGACCCATAGCAATGAAATAGACAATGCCATTACAGAACAGTAGAGTTAATTAAAAATCCTATTAAAAGCTTCTAAACTCTCTGCCAGCAAGTGTCATTCTTCCAAAAGCTAGTCCAAACAGAAAAGTGTTCATAGTGCATGGTTTTTGCAAATGCCTGGGCCCTAGGTTGGCTGAGAGCACATAAATGTGCATAGATGGGATGTACAAGGAAGCTCTCTTGAGAAACCCGCTTAGGCTGTTTCCCTACGTTTCACCCACCTAATATTCAGATGATATAAAGCTCGTCCTCATTTCTGTCATATGGCCACAATGATAGTTGGAGGGCTCTAGAAGATGCTGTAAGTCACTAGTGAGGAAACAAATGGCAGTTGATCATTTTGAGAACAATGAATAAAACCAGCTGTTAGGTAGATAAGGTCTATCTGCTTTCCCCAACCTAGTATCATCCATTTACTTTATATCACAATTCTCATCATCCTTGACTGTTAGTTACCATGGCTACATCTGGTGTAAGTTGTAGTGACAAATATCTGGAGTGTACTATGTTGGTACCAATCAGCTGGAGTGCACCATGGGTATGCCAAACATGGTCAAAATAACTGATCTAAGAAAGTACTGGCCTATCACTACAGCACACATAAGCACCCAAGCTTGCTTACAGCATAATTCAAAACAATTGCTCATCTAAAAATAAAACAAAAACAAGAGGAGGGGGAACCTACCAACTATAGCATAAAAACAAACAAACACTTCCAAAGAGACTATGAACATTTTGGCCCAATGCTTCTTGAACTAAAAATGCAGTGTGGATTTTGGGTGACAACAGCATAACCTGGCCATCTCAGACCCGCATGCTAGTAGCCACGCGTAGAACAATCATTTGTAGCACCTGTTATTAGCGAAAGGAAGAAAGAAGCCAGCATTAGCCTGGCTGGCAAGTTGACAGTACTTTTTGTTAGTGGGCATGATCAAGTAAATAAATCCACAAATGGAAGAGTAACAAACGTGGGGCCTCCCTAAAGCTCATTCTGCAGAGATGGGCATCCTATCTTCCATGGGCTCCGTGTATGGCACAGCATCCCATTTGTGGGCTCAAGACTCCACTGCTGAAATTCAGTAGCAAAATGGCTGAATTTTGAGAGCACAGGTTTGGCCATTTTCCAGGTTTGGAGGTGGTTTTAAGCGTGAACATAGGAGATGTTTGCCTTTGGGGAGGATTCCTACTACTATTCCCACCCTTAAAACCAACTTTAAAAATCACAAAATGGACTGAAAATGGTCCATTGTCCAGTTTGGGTACAGTTTCAAGGGTGAGAAAAGGAGTGGTTTCCTCTAACATACCAGTTGGATTTGGTTCCTTATGAATTGATTCAGGCCTTGAGTCATTTATTTTGGAAATGTCTTATATGAGAATTATGGGTACTGTTTAGTTCTCTTTCCCAGTGGTTGTCCAGTTCTAACCACATGTCCCTGAGTTATTTGAACTGAATTTATGTGCACTGGGTCTTATTCATCTACTCTCTTCTCCACACATATCCCATTCTTCTTTTTCTTCTTCTTCTTTTCAGCCAGCAGTCTTTTTAGAAACCATCTCTCTCCCATACAAGGGCAAGCAACATACTCAGCCAGAAAATCTGCAGAAAAAGACTGTAGTTAGATGCACTCTGGCAAGCTGAAGCCAAGCAACGTGAGTATTGCTTTACTGAATCCTGCCAGATCTCAACTCCAATCTTGCAAGGGAGAAGTTAAGTACAGGACATATTAAGCTGCCATTTAATGAGACCTCCAAAAACTGACAACAGCTGGAACTCCTGGCCAACGTAAGAACACACTCTGTCTGGCCCTGTAAAGAGACTTCCACCTATATAACAACATTCTGTGGATCATGTTTTTTTCCCCAGCACTGTCATCACCTCATTTCTTATCAGCCATGTGTGGCTAAAGGATCTCTTTTCATCCAGTTAGTGACAGCAAGATGGAATCCTGCTTTTACAACTTGGATGATTTGAAGCAAATATCCAGAAGGATTATGATTAGGATAAAGGAAGACAAGGATCCTGTATCTATAATAGCACAGCTGGCCGCCCAAAGATGAAGCTGCTGAGAATAGAGATTCAGTGCCCATCACTTCTGGTCCTCCCATTTTCATGACTTATTTTCATCACACAGACTTCACTGAACAATTAAAATAGCAATAAATAGCCAACCAAGTTGGCTAAGTATTGCAATATGTGGATAAGAGAAATGCAAAGTTTTAATGAAATACTCATTTATTCTAATTTTTTAAAATAAAAACAGCCAAAGGAAGATTGTTAGGAGCATGGATGTCTGCAGAAGTTTCCTGCTGTCATCAGAATAACAAAAGCAGCATTGTGGTGTCATGTTGCAAGCACCAACCTTTTCCTATGTGTGATTGATGTCATGAAACATGCAAAAAAGGAGAGTGTTTGCATTGCAATGGCATAGTTTGTTTGTTTGTTTGTTTGTTTGTTTATTCGACTTATCCCTGCCCATCCCTGTCCCAATGGGGGACTCTGGGTGGTTTACATCAAATTAAAACAAATAAATACATAATTAAAATTTATAAAAAAGAAAAACACCTTTACACAAAATGGAGGGAAGAGAAAAAATTCCAAGAGGCCGATGGAAGCAACACCAGGCCTCAAAGGGGCTAGCCAACCCCATTTCTGATGACCTCCTCCCCACCCCAGGCCAGTTGGCAGAGCCAGGTCTTCAAATCCCTCCGAAAGGCCAGGAGTGAGGGGGCCTGTCTCACCTCTGGGGGCAAGATGTTCCAAAGGGTGGGGGCTACAGCAGAGAAGGCCCGCCTTCTGGACCCTGCTAGTCGGAGTTCTTTTGCTGAGGGGGTCCAGAGCATGCCCTCTCTGTGAGATCCAGTGGGACGGGTTGAAATCGTGGGGGCGAGGTGGTCCCTCAGGTAGCCTGCCCCATGCCATGTAGGGCTTTAAAGGTGATAATCAACACCTTGAATTGGACCCGGAAGCAAACTGGTACCCAAACCGGACCGCAAAAATAGCTTGCGCAGCTGCATTCTGGACCAGCTGAAGCTTCCGGATATTCTTCAACGGTAGCTCCATGTACAGCGCATTGCAGTAGTCTATCTGGGAGATAACAAGGGCATGAGTGACCGTTCGAAGGGCATCCCGATCCAGGAAAGGGCGTAACTGGCACACAACCTGAAGCTGTGCAAAAGCCCTCCTGGCCGCGGCTGCCACCTGCTCTTCAAGCAGGAGCCGTGAGTCCAGGAGGACCCGCAAATTACACACTGGGTCTGTCTGGGGCAGTGCTACCCCATCCAGCACCAACGATGACAACGTTCCAGATACAGAGGAGCCATTAACCCACAGCCACTCCGTCTTACCAGGGTTCAGCCAGAGCCTGTTGTTCCCCATCCAGACCCTCACAGTCTCCAGGCACCACGAGAGGGTGGTCACGGCATCACTTACCTCATAGTGCCACTTTCCTCATTCTACTGTCTCTTGACACACACATACCCATTGGTTTGAAAACAATTTTAAACAAACCACTACAAAAGACAAACTATAACCAGCAATAACAAGAAAATAGCAACTGTTAAAATATTACAGCAGCAGCCTAAAACTTATCGCTCATACAGAAAGCAGGAGAACTTTTAAATACCATGTCATTTTTAAAATGTCCACTGGAATGGAGGTTAGCTTAGATGCCATCATCAAAAAGTTCAGAATTGGGGCAGACTGTAGCAGGTGTCCTTGTCAGGCAGCAGACTATGGGTGTCATGACAAGCATCAAATTGTTAGCTGTTTACTTTAAAGAGGATTCATACAAACTGGAACAGGTTCAGAGAAGACAATGATGATCAGAGGATGAGAAACTAAGCTCTATGAAGACAGGGTTGAGGAATTGGGGAAGTTTAGACCTGTAAAGAGAAAATTGATAGTCCTCTACAAGTACCAGAAAGGATGTTGCACGACTTGGTCTTTATCATTCCAGAGTGATAGCCTTTATCATTCCAAAGGAGGTAGCCAAGACTTGGTCTTTATCATTCCAGAGTGTAGGACATAGCTTACTGGATTGCAATTACAAAAAAGGTTGATGCTGATGGAATGTGAGGAAAGTTAAGAGCAGTTTAGCCACAGCACCAATTCCCCAGAGAGATTATGAGCTCCCTCTTGGTGGCTGTATACAGACAGACATGGGACAGCGACCAGTCAGGGGAGTTTTCTTTTGGAGTCCTGCACAAAGGAGGGGTTGGAGGCAATAACCCAATGGCTCCCTCCAATTCAATGATTTTACGATTCTGTGTAACACAACGTGGTTTAGCTTTTCCATCTGCAAACTGTCAAACACATTTCAGGACTGAAAGGTCAAATAACCCACCACTCAGATTATTTCTCCTGAATCACTTGTGAACATCTGGTGGTATCTGGTATCTGGTTATTTTATGATTTTTTTTAAATGATGTCACCTTTTTATGATACATTTTCTGTTGCTTTGTTTTATTGTTGTGAGTCACACAGAATTAATGATGGTGATGGTAGTCTATGGATATTTTTTATTTAAACACCCATAGACTACCATTATTTGAGATTATTGTGCTATTCATTGTACAATTTTATAAGTGGCCAAGTAGCCTGAGAAGTTAAGAAATCCTAGGCCTGGAATTTGAGGGAGGCTTTATCTGTGTGTGTGCGTGGAAAGCTTAAAGAATATGCTCCCATGTGTATATATGTTGCACATAAAATCTGGAAGCCTCACTCAAGAATGCTAAGAGAAGAATCCCTTTAGGTTCTTCCAAACTCTCCCAAATATTTGCCTTACTGATAAAATATAAAGCACATGAGATTTTCCATTCATAAGGTAATTGTGGAAGACTGGGGCAAGAACAGAGGACGAGAGCTGAAAGAGATGAAGAATATGCATTCGTTCATTTATAAAATATATATAGCTGCCTATCTTAAATACATAACTCTGGGCAGTGATCAATACTTCCAAAACAAACAAAATAATACAATATAGAAATAATAATAATAATAATAATAATAATAATAATAATAATGGCTGCATTGAAGCTTGTTACAAAGAAACAGCTAACACAAGCATTAAAAGATGCCAATACTGTAATATCAAATTACAGCTCACTGCAAGAAACAAACCAACTAATGTACAGCACAGCTGCAGTTATAACTGAATACCTTGGACGCAAAATCAACAAACAAGAAAAAAAGCCAAACAGTGCACCACCAAAATGGAAGATCCAGTTGGAAAATAAGATCAGCATGCTAAGATCAGATGCAAGCAAGCTAGAACAGATGAAAGAAAAGAAGCTGAAGAACAAGAAGACCAAAGAATACCTGATCAAGAAATATCACCTAGAAACAAGGAAGACCAAAGAAGCCCTGGAAATAATAAAGCAGCACATAACAGCCATAGCCAAAAAGATCAGATACAAAGCTCGAATTGCACACTATAGGCAGAATCTCCAATTTCAGTCAAATCAGAGAAGGATCCACAAATACCTACAGTGGAAGAATGGATCATTAAATTAATGGATTTGGCTCAAATGGCAAAGTTAACAGCGTTAATAAGAGATAATACTCCCTCTAAATTTGTTTCCTCATGGCAACTCTTCTTAGATTACGTGCTTGTGTGGGAAAAAAATGAGGCTTTGATTGTGGGCTTTAATGATTAGGTGGTTTGTGCTGATAGAAATAATGTGAATTTGGATTAATTAGTGATGAGAGATTAATTTTCTTTTAATTCGTATCCATATCTGTATTGGAGATAGTTGGAGGTCACTTTCTATTTCATCTTTCTACCTATTTTCACTATTTTAGTTTTTGTCTTTTTTCTTTTAGTTCTTCTTTCTTTGCTGTGCTCCTTGTTTTGTATTTTAACTGTACTTTTTATATAATATAATAAAGTTTTTATTAAAAAAAATGAGAAGCGTTTCTACCAATCCATCAATGGAGAGATTGCATTGAACCAGTCAACACCTGACAAAGAAGAAACAGTGCAGTTCTGGGCGCAGCTATGGGACAACCCAAAGAAATACAACAAGAATGCAGCTTGGATAAAGGAGGTGGATAAGAATAAAAAAGAAGCTGAAATGAAAGAACTTGTAATAACAGCAGAAATGGTGGAGAAAAGGGCAAGGAGGATCAAGAATTGGTCAGCACCAGGTAAAGATGGACTGCATGGTTTTTGGATGAAATACCTGACTGGTCTGAACCCACTCATTGCCAAGCAGTTTAACAACATACTGCAAGGAGATTAAATTGAAGATTGGTTAACATCTGGCAAAACTTACCTGATAAAGAAAGATCGAACAAAAGGGGCAGCACCAGGCAAATACAGGCCAATTACCTGCTTACCAACAACTTTCAAACTGTTAACTGGCGTGGTAGCTAATACAGTTCAACAGCATCTAGTTGAAAACTAGCTCTTTCCATCTGAGCAGAAAGGAAACCATCCAGACGGCAGAGGAACAAAAGATCAGCTCCTAACTGACAAGATGATTTTGGAAAACTGCAAGAGAAGGAAGACCAACTTGAATGTAGCTTGGATTGATTACAAGAAGGCATTTAACTGCCTGCCACAAGATTGGATAATCAAGTGCCTAGAAATAACAGGAGTCAGTAGAAACATCAGAAGATCAATGGCACAGTGGAAGACACAGTTGCTGGTCAATGGTGATAGACTGGGAGAGGTTAATATCAAGAGAGGAATTTTTCAAGGAAACTCACTATCACTACTACTGTTTGTCATTGCATTGATCCCTCTGTCAACAATACTGAACAAGTCAGGACATGGCTATCAAACATCAAAAACTTTTGTAAAGCTCCACCTCCTTTACATGGATGATCTGAAGCTGTATGGAAAAACACCAACTGAAATAGAATCGCTGCACAACACTGTCCGAATATACAGCCAAGATACTGCAGTGGAGTTTGGAGTGGACAAATGTGCCACCCTTACCATCAACAGGGGAAAAATAGTGAAAACTAAAGGAATCAAAATGCCTATGGAAATAACATCAATTGTATGGATGAAGATCACTACAAATACCTGGGCATCCTTTAGGCTGACAACATCAAGCACACTGAAGTCAAGAAGAAGGTTAGTAGTCAATACATCATGAGAGTGAAGAAGATCTTAAAGTCCAAAATCAGGTGAGGAAATACCATCAAGGCAATTAACACCTGGGCAATTCCAGTCATTAGATACACAGCTGGAATAGTGGACTGGACTCAAGCAGAACTAGAAGCCCTGAATAAGAAGACCAGAAAAATAATGACAATGAATCATGCCCTTCATCCACGCAGCAACGCTGACAGACCTTATTTACCAAGGACCATAGGTGGGCGTGGAACGTTGCAAATACACTAGACAGTTAAAAAGAAAAAAGGGCATTAGAAGAATATCTGAAGGACAGTGAAGAAGATGTACTGAAACTAGTACACCATGAAGGCTTACTGAATATTGAAGAGACCAAACTGGCCTACAAAAAAGACCAAATGAAGAATAGAAAAGAGACATGGCAAGGCAAAGGATTACATGGCCAGTACACAAAAAAACTATCAGGCAAAGCAGATAACAAGACCTAGCAATGGCTAAGAGCAGGAAAGTTGAAGAAAGAGACAGAGGGGCTAATTCTGGCTGCACAAGACCAAGCCTTAAGAACAAATGCATATAACAATGGAGGTGAATATGTGTAGCTCAGGGTTGAACTGTGGAGTCCTTGGGGTTCTCTGAACTTGGTTCTTTTCTTGCAAACATTTCATTACCTGGCTAGGTAACATCTTCAGCGCTAAGATGGGATGAGGTTTACTCTCTATTTATCTGCTGTGGCCTGCTTTGCCAGTCCTGGTGGGGGTGGGGGTTCTGTTTTGCTCATCTGGTAGTTCATTGATTAGCATCTGTTGATTGCTTGATTGTGTGCCTGGTGGTGACCTTTGCTTATCTGAGTGATGATTGCTGGAGATGATTGCTGGTGATTGAATGCTGGTGAGGCGATCTTCTGGTCTTTTGTCTCTTTTGAATAGTATGTAGATGCTGTTAATCTCTGTGTGTCTGTTAATTGCTGCCTTGTCTGAATACCAGGCTTCCAAGAATTTTCTTGCATATTTGGATTGGCTTGGTCTAAAATGCTGACATTTTCCCAGTTAAAACTGTGGTTGAGTCTGTCCATGTGTTGTGCAATTAAGGAATTTTCATCATGTCTTCTGACTGCTAGTTGGTGCTCATGGATGCGTTCTGCTAGTCTTCTGCCTGTTTGTCCTACGTAGTGACTGTAACAAACACTGAAGCTGAAGAAACAGTGGACCACCTAGTTAGCTGCTGCAAGAAGACTGCACAGACTGACTACAAACAACGGCATGACAAAGTAGCAACAATGATGCATTGGAATATCTGCAAGAAATACTATTTGCCTGCAAGCAAGAACTGCTCGGACCACAAAACAGACAAAGTAATAAAAAATGAAGAAGCTAAAGTGCTCTGGGACTTTAGAATTCAAACAGACAAGAACCTGCCACACAAAACCCCAGACTTAACAATTGTTGATAAGAAAGACAAGGAAGTCTGAATAGTGGACATTGCAATACCTGGAGACAGCAGAATAGGAGAGAAAAACTGGAGAAAATCACCAAATATAAAAACCTGCAAATAGAAGTAGAACAACTATGGCAAAAGAAAGCAAAGATAGTACCAATAGTAATAGGTGCCTTGGGTGCAATCCCAAAACATCTGGAGCACCACTTAAAGACCATCAGCATTGACAAAATCACCATCAGTCAATTGCAAAAGGCAGCATTACTTGGAACAGCTTCCATCCTGCGACGATACCTTTAACACCATCAAACAACAACACTGCCTATCCCAGGTCCTTGGTGGATAAAAATGCCAAATCCAGTCTAAACATCTGGCTGACTATGTGACCAACCATCATCATCATCATCATCATCATCATCATCATCATCATCATCATCATGCAATACATAACAATTCCATAAAACACACACATATATTGGGTTCATCTAACATCCTGGCCTGGTGCTTGGGGGAAAAGCCAAGTTTTAACAGCCTTCCAGAAAGCCGGGTTAGGGCCATCCAAATCTAAGGGGAGAAGCTGTTCCTTTTCTGTTTATGTGATGGATATTGAGATCAAAGATATTTTCGAAAAGATTGGATGGTATACAGCACTTAACAAAAGTTTATTTTTCTCTGGCATCCTGGGTACAGTCGATGGGTTTCAGCCTTTAGTTTCTACTGTCAGATTCTTATGCAACTTTTCCATTATTTGTTAAAGAGTTACAAGAATCTGCTTCCTAACCCCAGTCCTGTTTCTCCCTTCTCAAAGTACAGAAACAGAATAGTGAATAGTTTGATTTTTGAAGAAAGGCAAGAGGAGAGCATTTTCAAGAATTGTGGGAATAACAGGAGTATCAAGCTACTTTAAGGAAGCCACTGAGTCCTAGGAGGAAAAGGAGGTCAGTTTCCTGGGGCATGAAATTAAACTGCAGCTAAATCATTGCATGAGAATGTCATCACAGATATTCTCAGGGTGCTAGTTCAGTGCTTCAGCACTTAATTCTAACAATTGGAAACAGCAGTAATACAGTTTAAGACCTCAACAAGTGTTGACAAAGCCTTCTTTTCTTGCCTGCCCTTTGTGCTGTGCTGTGCTGGACAAGTTGGCAGTGTAGCAGCCTTCTCCCTCCCTGATCTGGGATTGCCATAACTAAGGGCAAACCAGTCTGATGGAAGAGCTGGGCCAGGTTCAAACCTATTCCAAGTCAAGAAGCTCATGAGGGCATTTAGGGGTCATTGTGATCTCAGCCTAACTGACTTCATAGATCTGAAATAAAATGGAGCTCCTTGAAAGAAAGCACTGATACAAATGTAATAAGCCAAGACAAGGAGCGAGGAGAAGCAGTATAAGTGGGAGCCTTGTGGGTTGCTGAGCAGAAGTATCCCTGGTAAATGAAGACTAGCAGAGGAAAACTATTAATTCTGGAAACTGCAGCTACAGTAAAAATAAAATACATGATCATATGAGGCTAGGGTAATTTCAGCTCTGAACAAATGGCAGATGAGGATGTTCATGTCATTTCCTTAGGAGAGGAGGACATTCTGTTTGAAGGCAACTTCTGTTTGAAGGGTTACCTTGTTCAAGAGCAATAAGAATGGATTAGTAAGGGCTGTTGAAACTCATCCTGAAGAGCTGGCATGAAGACGGCACAGGTCAGGTCATTCCTACCATAATTCCTACCATGAAATTAATTTATATATTTATTTAAAAAGTGCGGCAATCGTTTTTACATTTGCATCTATGCATACAAAGGAGCACATTCTCCTTTATGTAAACCGCTATCCTCTTTCTTGGTGATGCATTTTCTCCACTTTCTCTCCCTTTTGGCAATGAATGAAAGGCTCATTGTTGCATTCCTTTCCAAAATTCTTCAGCAGCTTCACAACAGGATGTAGCTTCATCTGATCTTATTACTCATCATCCTTTTCCAACCTGCTGGAAAATTATAAGTTGCTCTACAGCAGCATTCCCCAACCTACCTTGACTGATGGGTTGATGGTCCCAGCACATCATCAGGAGGATCCCATATGGGGAAATTGGCACTGCGTTATTCTGACTGGGAGGCGACAGTATGTTGGGACCAGTATGCTTTATTTCACACTTGCCAGGCAATGAAAGACACAGGATGGCTATGGAGATGTCTAACATTTTTGAAGATAAATGCATAGCTTATAAACATAGTAGACTACATAACAAAGGGTTCAGGTAGAGCAAACCCAGTTGCCGAAGAGTGTCAGCCCTTCGAGGTAGTCCAGACAAGAAACCATGAGTACTAACCCTACTTTTATTGTAAGGTTACAGTAACAGAATCTTGCAAGTCTGTAAGCACAACTCCCCACCACCACCACCACCACCACCACCTTTACTTTCCAGAGAACTAGGGAGGGTCCCTTCTGGGATGCTTTCTGTGTCCCTATTCCTTCCGTGGGCTGAGATATCTTTTGTCTGACTATAGTCTAGGCTGTGGCTCTTCCTCCTCCTGTCTTCCAAGGTTATTCTCACACACCATTGCAAAGGGTGAGTCCAAAAAGGATTTTAGTTTGTTCCAGGAAGGAGAATACTAATTGTAAGGAATAAAAGGAAATACGCCATGGAGTAGGTTATTTGAAGATGCTGTCATATTAGGAAGGAAATATGAAATAGACTTGCTCAAGTTTCTGGACATTTAGCTAAACATGCAAGAGTTTAAGGGATTAAGA
Source organism: Python bivittatus (assembly GCF_059951505.1). Taxonomy (NCBI): domain Eukaryota; kingdom Metazoa; phylum Chordata; class Lepidosauria; order Squamata; family Pythonidae; genus Python; species Python bivittatus. The sequence continues at coordinate 28,040,946 of NW_028277098.1, forward strand.
ATCACATGGAAAGGCAGGGCAATAACCAGTTTGGTGTGAACAGCCCTTCCCAAATAGGTTTTCCCCAGTTCTTGTGCTGGCTGGGGATTATAGGAGTTGAAATCCAATACATAGAAGACACCTGGTTGTAGGAGAGTAGTGTCAAGGATTATTTTGAATGGCATACTATCATAAGGAAGACCAAAAGGGGGGAAAAATGGAGTAGCTATCCGTGCACTTGGTAAATGGCAATGCTTTTGTACCAGAATTGAAAGAAGCAGTGTTGTAGTTGCCTGGAACAACCAAGCATGAACTCAGAATCAGACCACTTCATAGGGGAAATCAATTCAGAACCCATGATGTTAAATCTGACCATATCATCTCAGCAAAAGAAAAGCATGTTGCCTTTTTCTTCAAGGGAACCACAACATGGTAGATTACAGTAATCATGGGAGGACAGAAAAACAAAGGAGTTTCTATAAAGGTTAATAGGATAAGACTTTATGACTGATAGAAAAAGCTAAGGCAGAAGGCTGAAGAGCATTCCTTCCCCACCTTGAACATACTTCTGGTGGAGCATTATGATTTATGTGGCACTTAACCCCCATGATGAGGAGCAGAGAATTAATTTAAGAGGGAACCACCAATGTGCTATGTTGGCATACTGCACATTTATGTCCTTTTTATCAAAAGCTTCTTTTAAAAGTTAATGCAATAGCATTGCCTGATTTTAATCTCCTGAAATGAAGATATTTATCATGAAGAGCTCCATGATTATTTGAAACTTTTCACACCGCATTTGTACTCTTTCCAGTTACCCCATTGCTGCATAGCACTGCTGTGAGCACTTGAATATTAAATATATCTTAATATGTAAGAATTATTGTAACTTGTGACATAATTATTACAAGAGCAGAATCCTGTACAAGAGCCAAGAACTCCAACCATTATTTTTATAATTATCAGTATTATAACAATGACAATTATTCTTATTAGCTTGCTTTATGGTAATTCCAACCATTTACCACGTCAAAGATATATTGGGAGAAAGGGAGATGTATCTCACATAGATATAAGAAATGCAGGCAGAAGTTCCCAGGAAAGTATCTCAAAGATCAAGTTATGAGTTCTCTCAACATTCCTAACAGAATGTAAACCTGCAAGAGGCAGAAGAATAGAATACTATATCATGATCCTGACCTCCAATCGAGTGTAAGGTTTTGTTGTGGACTTTTAAGGCTCTGAACAGCTTGGGAATGAGCCAAGAGACTACTTCCTTCCATCTAGGTCTCACTGACACTGCCTGACTAAGCTACATTTCTCACATTTGGGGCAACTTGAAGAAGTGCAAAATCTGAGTGTGACCTAACTCTGGATCCAACTCACAGAAAACCTTTATTTATTTTGAGTTAGCCCCGTGTTACTTCCAAGTGATACACTCAAGCATCTAAACTTATTCATGGAAGCTGTCATGTTCCCTAGCTTAGTGTTTCTATGTTGCCTTGGCAAAAATTCTCCCAACTTTCAGACAAAGATTTTGCACATCATGGGCTAAGCTGACTGATCTTTTAACTGAAGATGTAAAGAACTGAACCTGGGATCTTCTGCATGCAAAGCTTTGATCCCATTTCCATTCAAAATTATTCTGAGTCTGGACTAAGAAAAGGGGTGATATCCCAAGAAGATGCATGTCATTTAATCCTTTCGATTCAAGGAAGTCAACAAAGTCATACCATTTAAATGTCAGAGCAGCTACAAGGGAGATAAGAAGATACAAAGGGATCACTCAGCAAACATATGGAGCCATTCCCCTGGAGGCCACAGGTTAATATCCAGCCAGGTAAGTTGTAATTAAACACAGCCATTTTGTAGAAATGTATGGGAAACACATTGTTCACCTCTATGACTTTGCTTTTCCATGGCTGTCAGCACAGCTCACAAAGCTTCAGCCTGACCTGGACAATGACCTTTGTCTGTCAACCTTAGAAATGGCTTCTCCAAATTAGGGCTGATTAACATGCTGGAGGAAGTTGGTTCTGTAAAAAGACTATTGAATCTCATTGGATTAGGAGACATACTTTCCATCTGGCACATTAGTCACCCATTAAAGGACTACTGATTTTTTTAAGGCAAAAAGGATCTGAAGAGACCATTAGGAATGGATTGGTTTTTGTTCTGCTGATTTTTCAGGTTGTCCAGTTTATCTAATTGCTAAATACTAAAAAGAATTCTAAAGAGTAAAGCTCAGTGTGTCTAGTGCATGTTGCTGGCAATACATACAAGTTGAAGCAAAAGGAGGAGGTGCAAAGGGTTCCATCAAAAGTTAAAAGTTAATAATTATTACAGGCTGATTCTTGATCATTCAGCAACTGCCAACTGAAAGTAGATCAAGGCATAAGGACTGATCATAAATGTTCCAAATCCAACACAGAGCTAGCAGTGAATACTAAGATTATTGAAATCAGTATTTTTTGGAGTGCAGCCAGCCTCCTCCCCCCCCCCTCCATTTTTTTAAAATGGGAAGCTGTCTAGTCCAAATTCTTATGGCTCTGGGAAAGCCTTCCATGCTCCGTTAGATACATTGGGTTACTTCTTTTCATCTGGAGAGACAGCCCGCATCCATTGATCTAATCTTAGAACCCAGTCTGTTGTCCTCATGGAAACTCCCATGTTATCCCTCTAACGTTTGGACCTTCAACATAAGAAAAAGCGAAAAAAAGAACCCCAACTAAGCTTTAGATATGTTGAAGAGTCCTGACCACTTATTCCTTTTACGTTTTGATTCTGAAATAGAAATTCAGGTTTTGCATTGCCACCAGTACTATGGCATCTTATTACTAGCCAGCACAAGTAGGATAGGGACAGTAGTGGTGGAACTTGAAGCATTTGGGGTGCCCATGTGAGCTTCTCTGGGAGCAGGAATCTGACCTGAGCAATGATCAGTGAAGCAGGTTTTCTAAGAATAACAAAAAGGATATTTATTTACAGGATACATATTATCAAGGTAGGTGAAGTCCAACTCTTAGCTAACAACCTCTTACTAGGAGGAAAGTTAAAAAGCACGTGCACTATGTGTGCCTGGGAAGAAAGGCAGAATGAAGTAACCACAGAGTAGCAATTTCATAGACAAAAGAAAGACTCAGAGTAAATCCTTAACTTTCTATCCACACCATACTGCCCCCTTGTGTTCAGTAGGTCATGTGGTGCTGAAAAGTCAATGTGATTGGAGTCATGCCTTCAGTACCTGAACCAGCAGTATTGTAATGTGCATTCTCCATATAGAGAAAGTCTCAGCAGCAGTGGCTGGTATGACTAGTTCAAGAAGGTTAGCTCTGATGTTTTGTTCACATTTACATAATCCTTTTTATCAATGGCTTGAAATTTAGCAGCAAGTAAAGGAGAAATACCTATCAAACAATCAACAGATAAAAGCACAACTAAAAGTCAACAAAGCATATTAAAGACTAACCAAATGCTTATGCTATAATACATCTGCTAACTTCTAACATGCCACAAGGCTCTTTGTGGTCTTTGTGGCTAGTATATGGTAGTCCTTCAGGTTCAAAGAAGACACACAGTTGTGCAGTTCATCTGTGGACACGGAGATGGCTCTGCAGTGCCAGTCTGGAAGCGCAACGCCTAGGACAACGGGGGCACTGGAGGTCCATTGTTGTAGTAACTGTGGTTGTTATTCTGTGATGCCATTCATGGTTTTCTAAAGCTGACGGAGGCTTCATAGCCCAGTAATTAAACTAGTAAAATTCCAAAAGTTTAAAATGCTTAGAAGGTAGTTAGAATATAAATGCATTTGTGTGGTTGCTACTACAAGGGAGTAAACGCCCAACTCTACCCAACAACAAGATTCATACCACACAACTTTTCTTCCTTTTCTTGGAGAAGGAATTCCATGAGTGGGACCCTACTATCAAAAAGCCCTTTCTTTTATAATAAAACTCACCTGCAGTGCAGGGTGATATTCAAGAAGGGCACTGGGCAATAATAGGTACCTTGTTGTGAGGAGGTCTGTGTCTGTGGAGATCCTGAACTGCTGCTGCCAACCAGAGTCAACCATGCTGGCTAAGATAGACAACTATCTGACTTAGTATAAGGCAGTTTCCTACGCTGAGTGCATGTAAGGGAACTAGTATAGCTCCCCTACACCTCAACTCCAAAGAGTTACTATTATCTAAAGCATGCATTTGGGTTTATACACCTTGGCAATGGGTTTTCTAAGTATCTGACACCTGAATAGAATTCCACAAACATCATATAGCCTCATTTCAGCTGTCTAGTTCAATGACTGCAAAACCAAGAAGGAGACAAAACATTTACCTCTTTCAATAAAATGATTTTTTTAACAGCTCAGTTTTATTGTTTGCAGTTCTGTGCCCCAAACAACTAGGATCAGGTATACGAGTTTCAGAATCAGAAGCCCATCTCAGTTTCCTATCTTCTTTGTAGTAGAACACAGTTGCACTGGGTGTGAAGCTGGTAAATAAATGAGCATGTGCAAAGCAAAGGAGCAGGGAAAAAATGTAGCAAATCTAACTCTGTGATTGAGCGGTTCCATTTATTCCATCTTTCCATCAATGCCGTCACTCGTTTGCTTCAAGTTAAGCCAGGTGGGCTGCATCATGGGATTTGTAGTCTCAGCACTGGATAAACAGACTGTAATGTTGTTCTCCCACAGATATGTGCCGTCCATGTGAATAAACAAAGTTTGGCATGCAAAGGTTTAAAATGCTATGAGAATATGAACCATTTACCCAACTCGGTTATGTATAATATTTATTAATTATATTGCCTTCACACCGTACTGAAATCACAAGATGTTGCTAATAAAACAGCAATAAAAATCCAATAAATCTTCTGCAACTGCAGTGCATTAACACATCCAGGCAACCATGGCGGCAGACAATCTGCTGTTGGATTCACACAACTGTTTCCAGGTATGTAGATATATACTCAAATAAACCTAGCCCTAGTTTTTTGGGGTAGGCAGCTTGTGAGAGCGCCCTCAACATCCCCACTGCTTATGGTTTTGCAGAGACTTTCTTGACTTCCCAGCAGGGGCAACGATGCCAGCACCACCAGTCCAGCTCTTGGATTGGTGCACCCAAATCTACTAGCATTGCCATCTTGGTCTCTGTCTTCAACACCGATATAGCAGGGGTAGGAACAGTGCTGTTACAATGAAGAATTTAGGAGTTTCTGAGGATACTGTCCACATTTGTCCTTGGCAGTCAAACTGTTGATAGATGGCAGCAGCTGTTGCAATAATAACACGGTATTGATAATTAATGCAGTAGCGGTAGGGGTCCTGGTGATATTGCTGAGACTTTGCATTTTCTGAATATTTTAAATGCCGGTGTCATGTCGGCTACCAGTATGGCCTTGCTTTGGTTTTTATGACTGTACAAAGCTGCCTTAAAACCGGACCAGATGTTTCTCCATTCAGTTCAATATTGTCATTCCTAAAATGGACAAATAATCCATTCTTTAACTTGAGTCATCAGAGTCTGAGTTCAGAACCTTCTCCAAATGGTGACTTTTTTTGTTTGTTTGTTTGTTTGTTTGTATGTTACTCAACTGATACCTTGCCTTCCTGCTTCTACAATCCACAAAATAAGGCATTAAGTTCTGCCAAGCATCCTTCCTCCTGCAGCTAAGTTCTTATTTATTTATTTCATTTATATCCCACCTTTTCTACAGGAGCTCAAGGTGACACATATAGCACTCCCTTCTCATATTTTTGCCCACAACAGCAACCCTGTGAGATAGATTGAACTGAGACACATTGTCTAGCCTAAGGTCACCCAGTGAGCTTCCATGGCTGAGAGTGGATTAGACCCTGGGCCTCCCCACTCCTAAGCCTACACCTTAGTCACCACACCATGCTGGCTGTTAGTGCAGAAAATGGCACAACAGATAGGAACAAGAAGTCAGATGAGTAGCTCTTTCCTTTTGCTGTTGGGAACTGAATCTGGAATTTTGTATTACTAAGCCAGTGTTTTGTGGCTGAAGTTTAGCTCTGGCACGTATGCTGTAGGTTATCAGAAACTGTCTCATGCTTAATCAGATTGCTTTTTCCTGTAGCTCAGAACTGTCTGCATTGACTGGCAGCAATGGATCTCTGGTTTTCCAGACAGGATCTTTCCTAATCCTATCTGGAATGGCCAAGAATTGAACCTGGGTCTCCATCATGAAACTATAGCTTTCCTGCTCAGATGTAATTCCCAGTTCTCCTCCAGAAACTACATTACAGAGTTGTGGCCTAATTCAGGCTGTTTGTTAAGCATCATGGACCAATGAAAAGTTATAAGGATATAATTAGAGATTAGATCAACATAATTGATAAATGTGATAATTAACATCAGAAATTGTGTCAAGTGAGACTTCCTGACAGCTGGGGTAACTGAACAAATGTCCTAATACTGCCAATCTCCAATGTTCAAAAAGTCATGAATCATCTTCACTCTCTGAAAATAACAAAAATGTTTTTGAATCTATGAGATTTTAAAAGCATAGATTTTGCATAGTTCCCAAATGTCATCAGATTATCTTTGTCTTTTGCTGTTCTACATAGCTGCAAAGGATGGCTGTATTTGAGGTAGATCAGAGGAGCACCAAGAGTATATCAACCTGTGCAGATATTTCATCATCTACACATGTCTACTTCAGAAAGTAGGATCTAAGTCAACAAAATGATAGCTATAAATATGAATAAAACCTGGGAGAAAAAACAGGAGACAAGTTCTAGAAAATGATAATATTCCAAACAACTCAAGAAATTGGCCAAATTGCTTGAAAAATGGATCATTTCCTATTGGTAAAAAATTTGTTCAAATGTAGAAAACAATCCACTGTGAAAGGTCAGGTGGAGATTTGTCTTTCCATTGTTGTGTAATGGTTTTCTTAGCTACATTCCCATATTTGGATTGTCTAGTACTCTTTGATGTATTGATAAATTTCATACAATAGAGATATAACATGTATATGTGTCTGTTGCAAACAGTGATTGTTACAAGACAGATTAGTCCAGCTTGGGCACTCTGCAGATGTGCTAACTCAACTTCCAGATTTCTTAGCATTGACTCTGCTGACTAGGGAATTCTGGGGTCCATACATCTGGAAAGCACCTGGGATGGAAAAGATTGGACTAAGTTATATTAGCCATCCTATAGATTTAAAGCCACCATGTAATAGTCCTTGAACTAAACGTTGAGAAGGTTACACACAGACCCTCCATGGATAAAAAGGAAGGAAAGAAAAAGTCCCTGCCGTAGCATGTCTGAAAGCCAAAACAGATACTGAGACCTCAGCAAGTCATTATCGAGGGATTCTGGAATAGGGAAGACCTCCTCAAATTCTGCTCAGAAGAGAAGCTGAAGGAGAAATAAGATGGATTCTTATGTTCTTAGCAGTGATCAGTTTAAAGCACTTTGGGAAGACATGAATACTAAATTGCCAAATCAAGATAATTTGGGGGGAGATTGAACAAGACAATCTTTCAGAGCCTCAACTCTTAATTTTAAGACATAATGTACTTTAACTGTAGACTGCTTTGAGATTCTTGAAAATAAAATAAAATAATAATAATAATCAGATAAAGCAATAGAAAATGAAGAAGCTAGAGTGCTCTCGGACTTTAGAATTCAAACAGACAAGCACTTGCCACACAACACTCCAGACTTAACAATTGTTGATAAGAAAGACAAGAAAGTCTGGATAGTGGACATTGCAGTACCTGGAGACAGCAGAACAGAAGAGAAAGAACTGGAGAAAATCACCAAAAGTAAAGACCTGCAAATAGAAGTAGAACAACTATGGCAAAAGAAAGCAAAGATAGTACCAATAGTAATAGGCACCTTGGGTGCAATTCCAAAACATCTGGAGCACCACTAGAACACCATCAGCATTGGGAAAATTACCATCAGTCAACTGCAAAAGGCAGCTTTACTTGGAACAGCTTCCATCCTGCGATGATACCTTTAACACCATCAAGCAACACCACCTGCCTATCCCAGGTCCTTGGGAAGGATTCAATAGGTGGATCAAAATGCCACATCCAATCTAAACATCTGGCTGGCTGTGCGACCAACCATCATCATCATCCCTGACCATTTTTCTTCTTCAAAACATTATAAAAACGATCCCTGGTCACCGGATTAAAGAGGAAGAACTGTTTAAAAAAAATTCTTTTCAGAATATAAACGTCACCCTGGATTTAAGTGCCTCCTTATGAAGTACAGGTGTCTTCGCACTCCTGCCTCTCTCCCCTCGGTCTCAAGTTCTTACACACACCGCGCTCTCTCCTCCAGGAACTGGCACTTTGGGGCTACTTCTAATTGTCCCGGTCAAGGTTGGTGCCCACAACAAAGAAAACATTCCTCAGCGGAACCTGTGTGATATTTAATGAGTCCTTGTATCTTGTGATAAATTTCATAATTATTCAGCCCCTACGACTAATGCCGAAATTCATCAGTCAAAGCAAATTAGCCGAGATTCATTAGAATAAGACATCTAGTCGGCACATGTACTTTATTAGCCTCTTACACCAATAGTTTTAATTGGGTACATATTTCACAGCTTTGGAGCTACTCAAGTGAAGGGCTCCTTTTATCTCTTTTATTTACAGTAACAAGCCATGAGACAAACACCCCCATAATTAAAGTTGTGTGCCCAAAAAAAGTGCCTCTTCTCCATTAACGTTGGCCTCCTGAAATCTCAAGATTTTGAAAATTGCAATTTATCGTGTTAATTTAATACATGCTGCTCCAATAGCAAGAGACAGTTGCACTTAGTCATGCACACCTTTCACAAGTTACATTTCCCATCTCTTTTTTACCCCTTTGCAATTTCCTTCTATTTCACCTTCCCAAGAGTCGGGGAGCGAGATTGCTCCATTAGATATTGTAGTGATGAGAAAAGTAATTAAAATCCTGAAGATTTTTAATTATTAATATGGAATGTAAATGATGTTATAAAATGGGAAATGTGGGAGAAATTTTACACATTTGTGGGGGGGTTTTTTAAACTCATGCATAATAATAAGTTGGAAACACTTTTGTTAGAATACTTTCTAAATTAAAGAAAAAAGAGCTCTTTCACATGGGGAGGACGGTGTCAATAAATGATAAATAGCGCCACCTGCTGGCCGTTGTGTGCAATTCGCTCCTCTGTTAAATCAGCACTTACACTTGTTCTTGGTCGCTGCATATGTCAAGGTCTAAACTAGGCCTGAATCCTTATTCCACGTAGTTCTCTTATAATGGAATTGCAAGTTATCTGAGCCCCTAACTTCACCCATAGTACAAAAAAGTAACACAAGCGTATTGAAGAATACGTTTAATAGCACATTACCACCTGCTTTCAAAGGTAGAATGAGCCACACCTTTAAAATATTAACCTACTTTTCCAAAATTAATTCTCTGATCTAACTGGTAATAATACTCCCATGTCTCAGGGAAAGGTCATTCATGCATGCTTTGTAAATACTCTAATACAGTGTTGTCCAAACTTGGCCACTTTAAGATGAGTGGACTTCAACTCCCAGAATTCCCCAGCCAGCCATGCTGGCTGGGGAATTCTGGGAGTTGAAGCCCACTCATCTTAAAGTGGCCAAGTTTGGACAACACTGCTCTAATATGAAGGTATCATCCTAGAACCAAAAAAAGAAAATGACAAAATCATTAAAAGTATATTTGCCCATAATTAGAGTTTTATGCTAAAATATCCAGTTGAGATCCTACAGAAAACTGGGATGGTCATGCCCATCTTGCAACTTTTATGACAGGATGAGCAACGCAAACTGATCAAAACCCATGGTTGTTTTTTCTTGTCTGACACTGGAAGATGTGAATCAATGGGGCCCTGGGGAAAGCTCTTCCTTTCAAGGTCCTCCCATAGAGGCAAATCCCACTAATAGGAATTCCTCTCCTCTGTGTGAAGAGATGTGAGCTCCCTCCCTCCTTCTGCCCAGAGAAAGGTACAGGGACTGTTTCTATTTAAGTGCAAGAGAAGAAGAGAAAGGAACTTCTGATTTCTGACCCAGATGGGTTCGTGAATCCTTTTCCAGTCAGTCAGATGAGAGGAGCAATCACTCTCCATTCCTCCTGAACCCACCAAAAGGACTATGTTTATCCATGCAGAACAGCTGGAAGCACTCTGGCCTTTTTCCTTCATGGAGAAAGTCAGAGGGAGGGAGGATTTTGAAGAGAAGAGCTTCCACTTGGCCACCTCAGGCTGATTGTAGTTAATGGGCCACATGTGGTCCATGGATGAGAAGTTCCTCTTTCATGTTTTATGGAACTGTCTCCCTCTTCGCTGAAAAACAGTAATCCAGTTCAGCTCTGATGTACACGTGAAAAAGGAATGCCATCCTATTTGGACTTGAGCTGGACCTTTTCTTCTTCTCAACCTTTTTGAAAGTCAATCTCTCTAATGGGAAGCAGCAGGAAGCCACCATAAGACTTCTCCTAATTGGCCAGTGACTTTTATTCCTTATGTAGAATGAACTTGCAGTTTACTTGGAGGAGATGAGAAGGAGGGAAAGATCTTCCTATCTGAAAAACTTTTGGCATACTTCACTGCATAGAACATCAAAAACACAAAAGGTAAAGTTGCCTCTTTTACTTCACATATTTTTTTTGCCAAAAATCCTGCCTTTTTTTCAAGCTCATTCTCTATTTCAGTTGCTAATTGATTTTTTTTTTAATTGTAGCAGAAATTATGCAGTTATAGCACCTTCTTCTTCAATAACTTTGCTCTAGGTATGTGTTCTAGCACTGGCCTATTAATTTTTGTTCCTGAAAAAAGTTACAAGTATTTCTAGATTCACAAATATAAAAATATAAAGGACACTGTGGAATATTTCTCAGCTTCTGACTCACACAGCAAGATTTTCAGTCACGTTTGGTCAGGGTAGGATAAAATAAAAGTTGAAAAAGGAATGATAACACGAAAAGAAAAGGCATGCTGTCTTGCTGAGGCTGCATCCTGGCTACTACAATACATTGCATTACTTCTAAAAGTGCCTGTTCACCAACAGAATGGGCTTTGCTAGTAGAACATATTCTTCTTCCCTTGCGTGCCCACAAGTTCCTTTGCCCCAAAGCTGTGTTCCATGCATCAAAATGATGCAGTAAGGACTGTAAGCTCTTTATTATAATTCCCAGTGGCAATCACAGAGGTAATGAGTATATGTTAGGCAGCTGCTACCTCAAAACCTCAAGCCAAGAGCTGGCATGTAATCAATTTTTAAATTCTATTTATGTATGGAATGGTTTTGGCCCCCAGGTTGCTATGAATGACTAGGTCTCCTTTCAGGTCTCCATATGACCTCCACAAGTTGGTGTTATGGTAGAAACATCTTTGACTCATAGGGCATTTCTGGATAACAGAGTTTTCAACCAGCTTGAAGTGCCCATCCCCATAATCCTTTCAAATTCATTACTAAAGTCTGGGAGACTAGAGAATAGCCTCTGGTCATGGTTTGAATGATCTGTGACCAGTCAGGAAATGACTTCTGTTGCATTCTTCTGCTCTAAATCATAGGGACACTTTGTTTCCTTTCTTTGAGAGTTACTAGGTGAAGGTGCAACCCCAGTTTTAGTGTGAGATGAGCCCCTGGATGCTCAAATGACATGGCAAACTTGATGCATGTTACAATCAGCAATTCCAATACATCTCAATTTGTTCCTTGAATGAGGAAATACTGTTTCAAGGCACTGAATGAGGAAAGAAGAAAGATGCCTACATGTCCATCCAGGTTAACTTGTCCAGAGCCATAGGCTTTGCTCCTGAAAACACTTCTGAGGCTTTACAGGGTTGAAGAGAGGAGACAGTTCCACCCTCCACAATTTTCTTTATCTCACAGCTTAGAACAGAATTCTCTGGTGGTCAATGTTGACTCCCCCGAGGGTCGATGGGACTACCTAAGGGGTTGATAATTGGTTGGGAGTCTTCATAGTACTATTAAAATAGTATTTATTAAATTATTTTCACATAATAATTTTTTGGGGGCCAATTAACAATCTGAAACTTCATGAAGGGGTCAATGAGCTGAAGAGTTTGGGGACCCTGGCTTAGAGGGAGAATCACATGAGGGAACTCCATCCCTTCCTTTGGCTCAAACAGTCCTGTCAGGTGTTCCCCTTAACACTTTGCAACAGCTTCCCTCATGCCCAGAAAATAGACCACCAAGGGGGAAAAAGATACATTCAGATGCATTTTTAAATGGATTTGAAAGTTGGGAGAAGGAAAGGCCGGTCCTCTAGAAGTACTCTTTCTTTTTAAAGAGATACTGATTTTTTGCTTGCCAGTTTCAACTGTGGTTAACCTTCTCCGTCATCCCCTGCCCCACTGTCACCACAACCCCCCCTCCCCACTCCTTTTTGGACAAGTGCTACCTTGTTTTCCTCTCCTGAAGGCCAGGGTGAAGTAACATACATTAGACTAAAGTGGCTCCTCAAGCACTTCTAGGAAATATATGCATATATTACTAAATAGTTTAAGTGCATATACTGTAAATAAATGGAGGTAGAGTGTTCCATGGGATACGTGCATCTCTCACTCATTGATTCTCCTTGTTCTTTCTTCTTTCCCAGGTGTTGCTGGTGCAAGCTTTCCCATATCTTAACTTGAAAAGAGGAGTGCATCTTTTTCTCCATCAGTGGCATTGTGATTAGTTTACGAAGAATAGTAGTGACCCATGGTCATTTGACTCAGCCATTATCATTTGGCACTATCATTAAGTTTGCCAAATCAGACCCAGGTTTAATAATCAGGGGGACACACATTTCAGACCTGAAATAATGAATGAAGAATGTGATACAAAAGAAAACCAGATATTGCCTCTTTCTTAGAACTCTGGACAAAACTCTTTCAGAAGTCAAGTCTAACAGGCACTTATAGAAACATAAAATTAAGATTACAAGAAGAAGGGAACCATAACCAAAATCCAAAGAAGAGGAGGTTTTAATGTAAAGGTGCTCATGGTGAAGGGTTGTTAATCATCACAGAGTGGTTAGAATAGCAAAGTAGGGGCAGGGGAATAGGATAAATCTAAACCCAAATCTCCACATGGCAATAAACCTACTAGATAATCTTGGACCAATCCAAATAATCTTGAGCCAACAACGACAAAACTTGAATTCAGTGGGTTTTATTCCAGTGCAAATGTGCCCCATGTTAGCAGGAACACTCATCTTCTGTTTTACACAAAATGAAATTCTTCCTCTAAAGCAGCGTTTCTCAACCCTGGCAACTTTAAGACCTGTGGACTTCAACTCCCAGAATTCCCCAGCAAGCATGCTGGCTGGGGAATTCTGGGAGTTGAAGTCCACACATCTTGAAGTTGCCAAGGTTGAGAAACATTGTTCTAAAGCAACTGCTATGTTGTTGTTGTTGCTTACTTTTAGAAGTTTGGACATTTGCACACATTTAGCATATCTGATTCATATTCTGCTTTTCCTGTAATCTCCATCTTCCTCCATTTTGTCCTTACAGTAATCCTACGAGGTAACTTACTGCTGGCTAGTAAATGATTGCAGGCCACCAAAGTTTACACTTCTGGTCTGGCATTTTATCCACACCACTGCATTGGCTATCACTCTGCTGGTTCAATAAATTTATTAATTAAAACTCAGATGATTAATAGGTTGTAACTACTGGATTCTTTTACAACTGGTTAGCATTCATTTTCAAGAACTTTCATTTCAAGATCCAGCATGCAAGGGAAAACAGGTTTTTTCATGGAGTAGGAAGAAAACTTGATGCCTGCAAATATATTTTGTTCCCCTTATTCCTTCTGCTGGCTGATCTGGCAAAATAAACAATTTGCTCAGGAGATTTCCCCGGTTTATTGTGCAGTCATTGTAGAGTCACCAAGAACAAGGACTTATATTTCTATTGTGAGTTTCACTGAACTGAACAAGGTGTTCGACAGAACATTTTAATTATAATCCCACTTCTAACAGTGTGCGCAAAGGTGTTGAAAAAGCACAATCAAGCATGAAACAGAACGGTAAACATGCCATTTCAATTACACGATTATGTGTACGTACATCGGCCCCAAACACAATATTCATATCTTCTGTGAACTGACAGAGGGTGCAGAAAAAACACCAAGTTCCAGTGCCAACAGAAATACCTTTCACCTGACATGATCTGTCACTTTCCCAAAAGCTTGTCTTGAAATCTGGACACTAACCTGTTGGCTATTTTTGTGGCTGTCATGTTTAGAAATATTTGAGTGAGAAACCGGCAGGCATGTAGAAAGTTTTGTGAAAGGCTAAGAAACGTTTGCCCTAGATAAATGGTCAGCAACTAGCAGCCTCCAAGGCACAATCCGTCTTGCTAATAGGTGCTGTCTGCCCTGCCAACCCAAAGAAGCACTTCTCTGTCATCTGCTGCCTCGCAGCCATATTGCAATTATGCTGGCACGAAGCTCCCTCCAATTCTAAGTATACAAAACAGGGGCCGGGGTGGAAATAGCGAGAGCTTCTGCTTAAGTAGGGCAACTCCTGACTTGTCTTACTTGCCATAAATCCGGGATAAACAATAGGATGAGGAGAAATCAAAACTTGTGCCATGCTTTGCGACCAAAGTTCTTATATTTAATCTCTGGCATTTCCAGTTAGAAAGGTCAGGCAGGAAGAGACGGGAAAGATTTCTCTCTGAGGCTCTGAAGCCCTGCACCCAGTCAGAGCGTTCAGTGCTCAGTTAGACAGGCTAAAGGTATACAGCAGATAAGCATATTCTAAAATGTGAAAGAGGAAATGCCTCTTTTTATGCGCAAATAGGAACTGGCTTCTACCAAAGGGTTCGCCATGCGGCAGGCTGGCTACTCTTCCCCATTGTTATCTGAGGTAATAAATACATTCCACCTCCAGAAGCCGAAATGCAAAAGTTATTTTGCAAAGAAGAGTTGTATCCTGCCTTTCATAATGCATTTGCCTAAGCCAGTGTTGTCCAAACTTGGCCACTTTAAGATGAATGGACTTCAACTCCCAGAATTCCCCAGCCAGCATGCTGGCTGGGGAATTCTGGGAGTTGAAGTCCACTCATCTTAAAGTGGCCAAGTTTGGACAACACTGGCCTAAGTGATGGGATAGACCTACCTTTCCCTGTCTTCTTCACTTTAATTATCCCACTGATCAACTTTGGAACATGACACTCGGTGGCTGAACAAGATTTACAAGAGCAAGAACCTAACAACATTCTCAGTCAGTTATTTATGCCAGGAATCAGACTTTTAAACAATGAAGTAATAAGGACAAAGTAACTACTCTGAGCAGCTTCCACCTAACCCCCAGAGATACTGCATCCCTTGTATTAGAGAACAGAGTTGTGTGTGACCCCAGACAGCCTTGAGTCTTAGCGTGTAAATTTTCAGCTGTTTTTCTTTGTAAATTAAAGTTATGCTGATTAATTTCATTTTAAATCCACTAGAATAATATAGATATACTTCTGCTAATACCGAGAGCTATAAATGTGATCTCTTCCTGCATAGAAATATCTAATGGGTGTGGGCGCACATAGACATACACATACATCTGCCTTCTCATTTGTCTTTATTTCAACAGGTAGCAATTTTCTTTTCTTCCATTTTTTGCAGGTAGAGAAAGTTATACATGGCTGACCCAAGCCATTTTGCCACCAGAGGCTAAAGTCTTTAAAGCCCTACATGGCATGGGACCAAGTTATTTATGGGACCGCTTCTCTCTGAGAGTATCTGCCTATCACTCTAGATCGGATATGGTGGGCACACTCCAGGTCCCTTCCCTGAAATGCTGCCATCTAGTGGGACCTCGGAAGCTTGCCTTTTCCTACCTTATGGAATGCCCTCTCCCCAGAGATCTGGCAGGCTTTTAGCCTTCTGGAAGGCCATCAAGACCTGGCTTTTTACCTAGGTGCTGGGGTAGAGTGAGGGTGTCTTGGGTTTGTTTTTGGGGCATTCCAAGGAGATGACTGAAGGACCAGGTTTTGTGTTATGCATTTTGAAAGAGAGAGAGAGAGAGGCGGGGATGGAGACAGAGACAGAGAGAGAGAGAGAGTGTGTTCTGGGGTTTTATTGCTTTTGTGAACCACCCAGAGTTGTGTTTTAAGATGGGCAGTCATACAAATATTTTAATTAATTAATGTCAAGCTCATGTCTACCACTGAACTGCATGTACATAAGCCTGCTAGACTGGCAACCAAATGTTACTTTAACACCGGGCTCCTTGACTCCTCCATGGCAGTTGAGAGCAGTTTGCTAGTTTGGGAGGTGTAGAATAGGCTGCATGGTGCCCATAGCTCTGTTCCCCAAAAGAGGGGAAAGGCCCCAGCGCTCAGAAGGACATCTCCCAGCGTGAGAGATGTCACAGCTACCCACCACCCACCCACCCATCCCCAGCAGCTGCTGCCTGAGGTAGCTGCATCAGTTGAGTTAATGATAGAATTTGTTGTTTCAAACTAAACTAAATTAGTCATCAGACATCCAGGCCATGTCACAGGGTCACCAAGCTGATCCTCTTTTCTACTGATTTGGCTACATTAAAAACATCAGTGTCATCAGGCAGTGAAACCTGGTCCATCTCCAGTGTATGGCCCTTAATGTAATGGATCAGGTGCTGTTATTTTCTTTTAGGAGACACCATTGCCTTTGTGTCATGAAAGATTCCAGTACACTGATCATTATACATCTTACAGATTCTTTATCACTGTCAAGTGCCTTTTGTAGTTAATCCCAGTAAAGCTAAAACAAAAGGCCTCATAGATATTAGATCTACGGAGGCTTTATGGAATACACTTGAAGGCAGTAATTTTTTGTCAGAGTACGATAAGAAAAATAGAGCGAGAGCCAAAGCAAAAAGATGATGCAAGATTGTCTTCTTAGCTATTTTTTTATTGTCAACTGTTATGATTGACACAGGGCCAAGTACATCCCTGCCTACAAGGATGCTGATGGCATTAAACTGCTCAAAGAGAAAATGCAGAGTAGAAAAACACAGAGGGAAGAGGGAGAGAAAAGATGTTTATTTACTCTGCCTTTAAAGTCTTGGGTTTCAAACAAATAGCAACGTGATGCAAAGCAGCCCCCGTCCTCCCATAAATTACTTATGCCACTTGATCTCCTAGGCAATTAATTTCTTTAAGTATTTTCTTTCTTTCTTTCTTTCTTTCTCCTTTTTTGTGATCTGTTGTCGCTCCAGCTTGGCTGGACACCAATCAGTCATAACAGCGGCGTCTGAGGCTAGTGAAAAGTGACAAGAAAAATAAAGTCGCCTGCTCTTCTCTGCCCTCCAAAGGTCCAGGCTTTCTGGAGTTGGCATGGCTGTGTTTGGGAGGTCTTTCCCCCAGTGAGACCTTTGTGAGATAGCCACATCAACACATCTCTTTGTCCTTTCCTTTGCCTAACCCAACGTGGTGCCCTCCAGAAAATTTGAAATTGCAACTTCCAGAATCCCAGGACACTGACCACATAAGTTGGGAATCTGCAGTTCAATTCCCAAGTTATCCGGAAAGCACCAGCTCAAGGAAAGCTAATGATTAGCAATATTTTTCATTAAAGAATGCATCACTATAGAAAAAGTGAACTGAGAAAGGTTCCCCTCTATTTCCACATCTATTCTTCAGCCCAACAAAACTCTAGGAATTAAGAAAGAAGTCATGATTCTGATTGAATCCTGACACACTGGGACATCATGCAAAGGAGCAGACTAATCTGGAGGGTCTCACATATTTGAATGAGCTTGCCTGCCTGCCTGCCTGCCTGCCTGCCTGCCTGCCTGCCTGCCTGCCTGCCTGCCTGCCTTCTTTTTTTTCCAAGCAAAGAAAAGATCTGTTGGTAATCTGGTTTAATTTTCTAGAGTTATTTTGTTAAGATAAACATTTCCAAGCCTTTTTTCCTTGATTTTTTTCTTCTTTATACATTTAGTTTTTATATTACATTATCACTGTTACATTTTGTGGTCATTTAATATAGCACAAACTTCTGAAAAAGAAGGTGTGCTGTAAGCCATATGGGACAGACAGTTGAACCTTCCACTGTCTGAGGCTTCTTCATTCTATCTTATGGTATGGGCTGGCCTGCAGTCAGTTTATATTCAGTGGCGAAGAATTTCATTTTTGTATGGCTGTTTTTTATTCCCAAATTAAAACATACTAGTAGTTCTATTTAAGTTCCTAATCCCCATTTTACTGACGTCACAAAGGTATACGTTAACAATGCCAAGTAGCAAAGCCAAATCATACAGCTTGTGTCCAAGCCTTTGGATATGTCTAAAGTAATTATTTTCTTTGGGATTCAAACTAGTGTAAATCAATTATCACAATTAGTACTACTACTACTACTACTACTACTGATGATGATGATGATGATGATGATGAATAATGGTAGTAGGAGAGCCAGCTTGGTGTAGTGGTGAAGGCACCAGGCTAGAAAGCAGGAAACTGTGAGTTCTAGTCCTGCCTTAGGCACAAAGCCAGCCGGGTGACTTTGGGCGAGTCACTAGGAAGCAGGAAATGGCAAACCACTTCCAAAAACCTTGCCAACAAAACTGCAGGGACTTGTCCAAGCAGTTGCCATGTGTTAACACTGATTCAAAGGCACACACAAAAAAAATTAAAAAATAGTAGTAGTCTTGATATAATCATTAAATGTATTAGTCATTATAAAAAAGTGTTCCCAGTCACTTGGTTTCATATTTTCTGGGCCACAATGCCACACTTATGCCTTTTTAGAATTTTATTTGAATAGTTTGTGTAGTACCTACAGAACCATAACTTCAAAGAAACTTGCTCTTTCATTCAGTGAACTTACTATAGCTAAAAAAAGTTCCATTTTTTAGTGTTCCCTTTCAATATGAAAGAAGAGAGTACAAATTCTTCCTACAGTTTATACTTAACTCCCATTAGCATTAATAAGTTTTGCTCACATACTGAATATAGAAGCTATCTTTCTTTGTCTTGCTGTAGTTTACTGAAATGAGTACTCAGAAGAAATTGAGAAAGACAGAAAAAGTAGTATATTATTTGAAGCAAATCAAAGTAGCATTGTGACATTCCTAAATTTCATGGAAAATGTACCTCCAATAGCAAAGATATGTTGAATTTTTTGAGCAATTTTAAGCAACATTAAAATCAATCCTGTTTTCTTTTCTATTGCAAAGTACAAATAAACTCATTTTAACTTTACAATGTATATAATGATCCTGACATTAACTGACAGCTGAGAACCTGCCGGCGAGCCCTGTGCTGTGAAGCCTCCACTGGCTTTGAAGACAGGCACTGCCAAAAACTGATAGAAAACTGTGAGCGACATCACAGAACAACACCCACAGTTACTACAACAATGGACTTCCAGTGCCCCCATTGTGCTAGACTCTGCACTTCCAGACTGGGACTACAGAGCCACCCCCATGTCCACAGATGAACTGCGCAACAGTGTCTCTTCTTCAAACCCGAAGGGCTACCTTATATATAATGATCCCAGACAGCATGAGAAGGTTACTATAATTCCCTTCCACCCTCTATCCCACTCTGTCTCTCCCTATTCCATATAAAAATTAGTGAGCCAATTTATATAGCTTAATCCATGGTAAAGAAGATGCATCAAAAATTGTCTGGGATCATTCCAAAGAATAGCATAAAATGCTCAAGGAGAAGGAGTTTTCTTATCATATTTTCATTAAACCATTTTTCTCCTGGTTTGCTTTTTCTCATGGCTGTTCAGTAACCTGCATTGTAATCGTTCTTATTAACTGAGAACATAAATATGATTTATTATGGCCTGATAATGAAAGCTGCGTGGTCCAAGAGAAGGGATATATTGTCCTTTGATAAAATGGCTCTTTTCTCTCCAATAGAGCTCTATCATGAAACCATACAGAATGTAGTGAGTGATTATTTCCTAAGGGTGAGTGATGGCCAAACCCTACAAAAAATTCTTCTTGTTGGCCATGACAGCCTCCGAGTGTCCCCAAATCTCACTGAGTTTGACAACCTGCAGACACTTTTGATGAACTGTATTCTTCAGTCAGAGACAGCCTGTCTGGGAGGAGAAAAGTGAACCTTTATCGTCTGATCTGCTGTTATTGTCTTGATCTTTTTATAAGCCATCTCTAATGCACACGAATATAATATCCTTTCACACAAGTGCCAAGCATAATAGAAACATAGTTGAAGGACCCCTTTCCCCTCGTTATGTAAATGTCCTAATGCAGTAATTAGAAAAGATGGCTGGGGAATGATAGAAGCAGAAAGGGTAATCAAAATGTTACAGCATGATCTTTCTTTTAAAAGACCAAACTCGTGCAGTTACAGCAGATACTGAAACCCAGCTAAAAGAAAACAGCCTTCAGGAGGATATTTGTGTTATATTTTCATAAAGCAAGCAAATGGCAGCTGGTCCTAAGCCAAAAATGATTACTTCACCGATAGAACTTGGAAGAAAAAGAGTATCCCACTCCAAAATCCCTGTTCAACTGTTAATAACAAGAACAAAGAGCTATTAATAAAGTACAGCCCTTGGACAACTGGCTCCCTCAAACCCAAATAAAGTTCTCCAATAAATCTCTCTTTTATCTACTCCCCAAAGAGTAAATATAACAAAGACTTTTTCAATTAAAAGATGCATCCACAAACATAACACCCACATTTCTCAGTTGCCCGATTTGTCTGACAACGATAAAAGATAGAATACAGAGTTGCTAAGAAGTCCAGTAACACAAGGTTTCTCATCTTTCATTCTGCCTCTCCCAAGCATCTGAAACTAGAATATCCAGCGAATCACATTTCTACTTGTATATCCTCATTTAACAACCGGGAGACGGGGTGCACTGATGCCCAACTCAAAAGGTGAATAATTCATTTCACATCATATAGCTCTTGGTCCCTGGACCAAATTTAAAAAAAGGAGTGGGGAAGGGAAACATCAGCTAAACTGTTACTAGAACAAGAGTTGGGAAGGAAATATGGTAACCAGGTTTTACACCAGAAGTAAAGTTCAGCTACCAGCCTTGACTCAAAACACCCAAAAGACTGGATAGTCAATATTTCCAAGAAATGGCAATACCATATTGTTGTTTGGGAATGGAATGATTTACATTATGTCCCATGAACAAATTACTCCATGGAGTTATAATAATACGTAACACCAAATATAAGCAATTTGTGTTGCTAGTTAGCTACATATGTACATGGGGGTGTGTTACTAGCTGGATCTTTCTCTCTGAAGCAATTCTGGTGATTTTGAATCCACAAGGTCCAGTTTAATGTTCGTGGCATTATATGATGCTGTTACATATTTAAGTGCTCACAACTGAAATCTACAAGTTTTACTCATACTTTACTTTAGTTTTGACCATGGCACTGTTCATGATTCAAACTCATCTTCTGCAATGCCAGAATGGCTAGGTCCATAACTATCAGAACAACTGTACCATCTTTGCCTGCAAAACTTTAAGCTGGCTTCAGAGACTGTCACTTTGTTGCTAGCACCAGTCATGGCCATAATCAAGCTAGTGTAAGATTTGAGAAGTGGATATTGTATCTCCTCCAAAGACAACCTTGAAAATTACTTGTAGTCAAGCATGTTGAATTTTCAGTGTTAATCCAGAATTGCTCTTATCCACAGTTAACCCTGACAAAATCTGCTCTTAGAATATAAGAAATAATATATTTATTTCAAACAAACAGTCCTGGGTTTGTTTTAGTTTAATCTACCCTCACCAGTGAGCCATGTGGTGTGTGAATATCACAAGTACTAAAGTCCTCTTTAATCTTCCCAGAAAAGAGTTGCGGGGGGGAGGGAGGGAAGGAGAGAAAAAGAGAGAGAGAGAGCGGAGAGTGGCTGAAGCAACAAGGCTCAGTAAATTTGGGCAACTACAAAATAGGCCTCCTGGCACTGGCAGCTGCAATCTCCAAGCCATGTTCACTGCTGCTGTCTGCCTGGCCAATGGGGAAAGGGCTACATAGTGATGTAGTGAAGACTGGCCAGTACTTTGCTGATATTAAAGTTTTTGGAAAATCAGGCAACTCCTGAAGACAATAGACAGGAACCCTGTATTCCCTGAACGGTGACTTCTGATCCAGTTAATGGGATTGCTAGCTGCCAGAATCACTGGTAAGGAGATCTGACTAGGTTAGGGATGGATGACATTAGGTGCGAACAGGGCCAAAGTGTTTAAAGAATCTAATCAGTTTGGGAAATACCATGCATAATGTTAAATTTTGTTTGTTTGGTGGGTGGGTGGATGCCTTAGAGTCATTGTTGACTCCTGGTGACTGCCTGGACTAGTCCCTGCGGTTTTCTTGGCAAGATTTCAGAAGTGGCTTGCCATTGCCTCCTTCCTAGGGCTGAGAGAGAGGGACTGGCCCAAGATCACCAGCCTGGCTTTGTGCCTGAGGCGTGACTAGAACTCACAGTCTCCCAGTTTCTAGCCTGGTGTCTTAACCTCTATACCACTGGCTCTCCAATGTTAACTATTAGTGTGTGTTTAACAATGTACAAAATTGTAAAGTAGGTCTTATTTCTACTTGTGGTTGGGGTTTCGTAGAGTTAATAAGGATCAAGAGAGGCAGTTTGGTGTAGTGGTTAAGAAACCAGGTTAGAGACCATGAGTTCTAGTTCCACCTTAGGCATGAAGCTAGCTAGATGACTTTGGGCCAGTCATTCTCACTCAGCCCTAGGAAGGAGGCAATGGCAAACCATTTCCGAAATCTTGCTGAGAAAATTGCAGGGACTAGTCCAGGGGGTCAGCAGGAGTCAGTGCTGACTTGAAGGCACGCACACACATGAGCACAAAAATAAGAATTAAAGCATGCAGCCTGGTGACTACTAGAAACCATCTTTATTTTTCAAGTGATCTGTTGTGATTCTAAAATGATAATGTTTTACTAGAGACACAGAGTGTTGTAATTAATAATTAATTGATCCAGATGTTTCAAAGTACCACAAATTAAATAAGACTGAAAAAGCACATTTCTTTCCTTTTCCTGAAAGACTGAAATCTTAACTCTACCATGGCATTAACATATATTGTTACTTTTTAAAGAAAAAATACTCCCTATCTTCTCTCCCTCATAGGCATGCCAGTATGGCAGTAAACCTGCAGAATCCTCTTTCTTTCGGTATTCACTTCTTGAATAACAAAGCTTTTCATAGCATTTGTTGAGTATCACTTACATGGAAAGGAGCATAGGAAGCAATGTTTGATTCATTTAACCCTCTATTGTCCACATTGGCAGAGGCTCTTCAGGAATTGAAGGGGGATTTGTTCCAATCCTACTTAAATGATCAAGGAGTGATTGTGTGTTCTTCCACCACATTATGGCCATTCTCTTTCTAATACCCAATATCTTCCCATAGGTACATTTAAGGATCCACCACATTTAAGCAAAGGGTTTAAGGGCTAGACACAAACAAAACAATCTCAATGGCTTTTGTGACATGCATATGCAAGATTAGGGCCAACTATCATTGCTAGATGCTACTATCCAGTCTGGTGGATTGTTGCATCCCTTATACACTGGATTGTTATCATCTTGTTTCGAGGACGGCAATAGGAAGTGTGTCTGTATCTGATCTGATCAATGCATGCATGTCTAGAAATTCTTGCTTATTCTATCTAAAAAAGGCAAGTTTTCCCCAATCTTTTGCTACCTCTAGTCTGTTGGGGGTTGAGAATAATTACAGTTGGAGCAAACACATCTGGGGGTACCAGGTTAGGAAAGGTTATATAATAAACAATAGTAGACAGCAGGAAATTTAGTCAGCAGAAAATAGCAACCTGAACTGCCTAAAGCCAGAGCCATTTGTCCATTAATACTGGAATTTCAGTGGGCATTTTTAATTGCTATTTGAAGATTTAATAAGGGTGGGTTAGAGTTTTCTTTACAAAGGAAGGAAGAATAGTACATCAATAATCAGTCTTATATGCCGAAATAGACTATCATATACATTACTCAGACACTTTTACATATACATTATTTACTCAATATCACATAATGGGTTCAATGCTCCTTTTACATGCTATTATGGAAGTTCATAATTGCAGACTTTTCAAAAGGGTTATTTCTTTTAGGCAATAGCCTATAATGGCTCTTTCAAAGCTCTCGGGCTTTTATCACATGAAATACTAAGTAGAAAATGTTTAGCTCACTGTTCATTGACTAATAGAGGGCAGTAGCACTATGGAACAGGTTTTGTCTAAATAAGTTCAGAACAGGGAGCTTGCAGAATGATTGAATCTTAAAAAATAAGATGTTATGTCATATTTTCTGGGGTTAATGCCCTTTTCATATCTCGGAGCAGCTCCCAGGGTGAAATAGCATACTAAACAAATAAATATAATATTTCACAAGCAACTTGTCATAATTTGCTCATGAGTGAACATGAGTGGTTTCAAGAATCTAAGTAGGAAAAATCCACCTCGCTCCCATCTGCTGTTTCTCTGTTGAAATGCAGAAATTTGGTCAATAAACCAAGCATGGCACTCACATTCACATCTTTGCGTGAATAGACATTTATATAGGCCTCAATACATCTCAAGAACTCTGGCCCAAAAAGACAGTCATAGACTTAAATCTCTAATAAACGTGACAGAACAGTGTAGAAAGCATATTAAATACCAGCCCTCACATTATGAAAAAAAAGAAGTTGCATAGTGAAACCTGCAAGTCCCACCCCAGTTCTGTAAATCTTAACTACTGTACAAAAGGTGCCTTCTTCTGCCCCTGCTAACAGCCTCTAACATAAAGTGTCTTAGGAGAGTGGGCCCTCCAACTGAGGTTGGTCACTTTCTCAAGGAAGCTGACCTGAGAAATGGAAGATCCAGGCTTGATTTGGATTGGGACTGTGATGTGGCAAAGGGTTAGTCCCTCTTCTCCAGTGACATGTTTTTGAGACAGATGTTACTCCTCATATCTGCTTTGTGATACAGGGCTGGGGCTAAATGCTACTTTCAGCTCTTCTCCTACTTTTTTTCTTTGGCTTTGCTTCTTTTACGCCCAGGACAGTTTCTCTCTGTCTCGCACACACACACACGTACATTTTCTCTCTGTATTGATGTGTCTTTTCCATTGTTGCTTTTTTGAATGAGCTCCCCACTCCCAGGTTTGGATGGCCCCAACCCTATTAGCCTTTCTCAGAGCGGTGAAGACCTGGTTCTTCTCCTGTGCATTGGACCAAGATGTTAGATGAGCCCATTCTGTTGTGAGAGTGTTTGTTATACCCAGCCTCAGCTATATGTCCATGCTTATTGTGATTTGTTATATTGGTTTATTTATATTTATTTTTTATTTGATGGGGGTTTAATCAATGTACACAAAGTCACAACCGGTGAGTGGGGGTGGCTTGCAAATTCTTTAAATAAAAATAATAGTTATTTATAATATACAAGTTTATAATATATTTATTATAAAACTAACAAAAATGACAGTTAAAAGGCCAAGTAAACTAAGGGCAAAAATGAGAGTGTTTTTTAAAATAATATTTATATTTTTTGCTTAAGATCATGCATGCATGTGACAGCAATATTTACATTTTATAAAAGTAATAAAGACCACAGCAACACTCACGTCTTATGAGCCACCTTAAAGCCAATCTCTGCTCAGGTGGTTGCCTTTAATAGCACCCTTTGATTTTAAGGCTGTCAAAAAAGCACTTGGTGTCGTGCTTAAGGCATTGGGCTAGAAACCAGGAAACGGTGAGTTCTAGTCCTGCCTTAGGCACGAAGCCAGCTGGGTGACCCTGGGCTAGTCATTCTCTCTCTGAGTCCTTGGAAGGAGGCATTTCTGAAAAATGCTGCCAAGAAAACTGCAGGGGGCAGTTGCCAGGAGCCAAAAATATTAAGAGGAAAGCTATCCTGATCTGGGTGGGTGGGTAGGGAGGGTGTGACCAAGAAGGCATGCTTCTGGAATATAAACATTTAAGCGTCCAGTATCCAATATTTCAGTCTGAAATGACATTGGTTTAGACAGAGAAACCAGGAAACGGTGAGTTCTAGTCCTGCCTTAGGCACGAAGCCAGCTGGGTGACCTTGGGCTAGTTAGTGAGGAAAAACTTAGTTCATGCTGCTAAGAAATGGTGATCAGATCTGAATAAATGTGTTTTTGAAATCTTTTTGTTGTGATCTTGATTTTTCAGCCAGAGCAACAAAGAAGGAAGCCTGCCAGAAGATCCCCTTGCTATCTGGAAAGCAGGATAATGCCTTTTTCTTATGTGATTCCTAGGCTGTGAAATTCACCTTCCAAAGAGACAATTTGCATTCTTCCCCCCGCCCCAGTTTTTTCCTGAGAAAAACCGGCAAAAAGCTTTCCTGCTGTGACAGATCTCAGAACAGCCCACTGATCTGTCCAGCAGAAGCACCCAACACCTCTCCCAAAGCTCTTTGTACAGAGCAGTGTTTCTCAACCTTGGCAACTTTAAGACGTGTGGACTTCAACTCCCAGAATTCCCCAGCCAGCATGCTGGCTGGGGAATTCTGGGAGTTGAAGTCCACTCGTCTTAAAGTTGCTAAGGTTGAGAAACACTGGCTTAGAGTGAGATGTTGGGCCTAGCTGGCAATGGTGCTTTGTGGAGCTCAGGTAGTAGCTGAGGTGGCTGCTGAACAAGGATCTCCTAATAGAGGATGGGGTTTCATCCGCTGCTTCTTTCAGTCTGCCAACTTAAGCAAGGATCTCAGCTAGCCTCATGGGAGGACTAGCCCTATTATATCTATTCTCCCAAGGCAAGTAAGTTTGGATTGGTGCATTTATATATCATATCATATATCACATATCAGTTCTCATTTCTCATCTCATATTTCATATCCTCTCACCTCAATTATATACCCAAGATGGAGATTAAAATGCAATTTTTACCAGATCTTGTAAAAGTTCCTGACTTTATGTCTTTATTTATTTATTTTATTGGGCAAGATTGTGAAATGACTGAGCTGCTAGATAAAACTGGAAGGCTTTATGCACGTAGCATTTAACTTTAAGCATCCTTCATGGAAACTTGCATGGCAGATCATTTGCATATTCAATACCAGTGACAATTTACTTCTCCCATCTGAGCTGGGCTTTCAACGGTGCCACTTGAACTAAATTAATAAACAGTAATTACAGAATGTTGTGCGAGCTAGCTGTTGATGTTGAGCAGATTCTAATCAACACCTTCTTTTAAGGGCCAATTAAAGCTGAATGTATGCAATATAAACATCTTCTTGTATTTAGGCATGAACTGCAGAACAAGTTAAGGGAAAAAATTAAAAAATGCAATTACAGCAAGGAGGAGAGAATCAAATGGAAAGAAGCTGGGTTTTACCCACACACTTCACAAGTGAATTAAGCCCAATATATAGCTATTTTACCTCTGCTTACTTTTTGCAATTCATTACAACCCAAAGTGGTAGAAACTCAATAATGTGCCATCTAGACCAGAACCATTTTCCATCATAGGGAATGATTTAATTCCTGACTAGAAGAATATTTATAAGGCTGTCCAATCCACATTATGGTTGTTGATCTTGTACATTGATAATTATTTCCCCATAATGTATAGGAAGTGTACAGTCTAAGTGCATTGTATGGAGATTGTTGAACTGTTCACTCAATGATATTCACATATAATGAGTATACGCACATCATAAATACAAATTACTAGGGTTGAAATTCTCTCCAGAGACAGATGATAAATATTTTAAATAGAAATATACATCCATATGTATGTATGCATGTATTTATATATATAAAATAAGTATCCCAGGATCCATTTTTTGTTATATTTCCTTGACAATAAGCACCATTTTGCTAGATGCTGCTATTTTCTAAGTAGAGTCTTTTAATCCAAAGAAATTAGAGGGGTATGTAATCCAAAATCAACCCTAGCTGCACCAATGGTCTTGGAAAAACTTCTCTCTCTCTCTGTCTCTCTCAAATCTTAGCCCTCCACCAAAAATGAGTGAGCGAAGCCAAGCTCACTACTATCAAGCCCTACCACTCTAGGACACATTCTCTTTCCTACGTTGGCCTCCAATGCTAGCTAGGAATTCTGGGAATTGTAGGCTCCCAGTTGATCTCCAGGATGCCAGTTTGAGGAAGGCTCCTTTAGTTGGAAATGGCTATATCTAATATAT
This sequence comes from Python bivittatus, assembly GCF_059951505.1. Taxonomy (NCBI): domain Eukaryota; kingdom Metazoa; phylum Chordata; class Lepidosauria; order Squamata; family Pythonidae; genus Python; species Python bivittatus. The sequence continues at coordinate 28,069,034 of NW_028277098.1, forward strand.
TTGAATAATTGTCAAGAATATCAGAAGGCAGGCATAACAGTGGCTTAATTAGTCTGATAGCCAAATTTTGTGAAAAGGTTCAAGAAATTGTTGCCTGCATATTGATCTCAGGGCAGGATTCACAATAGAAAAATGACAGGACATGGAAAACCAGGATGTATTTTCCCATGAGAAAATGGCTAGTTGTCATTTGCTACTTTTGACCCCTGACAGTATGGATTTTAAGGTCTTTTAGTGACTTGCACCTAAGCATTATTCATTTGTATGCCAATCATACCTGATTATGGGGCAAATACCTTGGGACCTGGTGGGCAGTAGAAGGAGGACCTCCAAATGCAGCAAGATTACCTCTCTCCATCATAAAGATATTAAGGCAACTCTAAAATGACTTAAGTGTACCATGCTTAACCAGATCAATTTGAAACTAGCATTTTTAATGTGATTGCTGAGTTAGCCCACCTTCTAGATTTGCCTAATACATGGAACCGTAAACTTATCACGAGGAAGTTGGATTCACATAGTATATTATGCAGGATTGGTATTAACCTTGATTAATTTTTTTACAGCTGAGCGTGTTCTGAGAACCCAGCCCATTTTGTGAGTTTCTGATTTAGTGTATTTTGTGAATCCCCCCAATGGACTAATTCAATAACCAGATTAAGATTTTTTGTGCAAAGACAGCATACTCTAATCTAATTTTATTCATTTGCTTTACAGTTTTGCATTCACCAAAGCTCCTTGTACTAATAAGTTCAGTTCTATCCCTTGATGCTTTTGAATCAGAGAACGCTGATTTTCATATTTAAGCAACTGTCTTATTAAATACTCAAGACTGGTTAGTTATACCATCTCTGACCTTACAAGGCAAATGTTCGTGTTTCAATCCTTCTTCCAGATTTCATGCATAATTCTAACGGGTGATTAGTCCAATTAAACTGACAGCCATTTCAATGGCTTATGCAAGACTGACTGACACACAATATGTAATTTTAACTTTTTTTTTTCTTGTTTAAGGAAGGGTTTTTGATTCTGCCATGAACTAAATCATTTTATCAATTCCACTCCTGTCTTTTTAGCTTCTCCCATTAAACTACAGAGCTGGAACATATTCATGAATAGCTTCTTTCTGCTTTAACTCAAGTAGTTCCTGACATAACAAAAAACCGGTCGTTAACTCGCTCAAAGACTTTTACAATAGCCTCCTTAAATGAGTCCCAGTATGAGGCATTTGCAACATGGGAACTCTGCATTGCTGAGATGGCTGCAACGCACTCCCGATTAAGAAGCTATAGTGATACAAATCATTTTCATCTTAGAGCTTTTTTTTTTTTGCACCTTCCCATTGTTTTAAGAAACACACATATTCTCACGGATCTTCAAATGTTCCCTCTCTGCATGAGAATACCATGTTCTTGGGGATATATCAGCCATATGGTCCAATATCCCTGTACCTAAAACTCAAAAAGTAGGGAAAGCCAGGTCTAGCTCTGCTGTTTTTGGAAGCTCTGCTGAGATACTGAGCCAATGTGGTTTGTTTAACAATAATAAACTAAGATAAACTAAGTTGGATGGGGTTACCTAATGCCTAAGTCATGAACCCCTCCTGGACACCATGCAGCCCTCCCAAATAAATAAATAAATAAATAAATAAATAAATAAATAAATAAATGTCCCTAGGCAGCTGTTCCTAACCACAATGAGGCAGCATGATGACACCCGCATTGTGACATCATGGCACAAGCTTCCTCCTTTTCTACTTGTGTCGCCAAGTTGCATACAAGGACATAAGGGGTGAAATTTGTGCGTTGCAATGTCATGATGCACATTTTGTCTCTTGCCCCAGCAATGGATAACTACATCCACTCCCCAATTTTCAGCCCCCAAAGCTGAAATTAAGCAGCAAAATCAAAACAATTTTAGTGGCCTGGATGTTAATGACAGATCATTAACATAAGGTTAGAAATGGCTATTAAGGAAAGGAAACACACTCATTTCCATTCTTAAAAGCACCCCTACCCTCCAAAACGTTTATGCTGCAAATCTGCCCCTCTGGTGATGTCATTGCAACATCAGAAATTTCTCTGTGACTTTGAAACCAATCTCTGTCTATAACTCTATGTATGTTTGTACATATGTGCATGCGGGGTGGGGAGAGGAGGTAAAAAATCAGTCACCAATGTGAGTCACAGTGAGTAGGTTCACACCAATACACTACACTATGCAAAAATAATCAAACCTCATTATGGTTTAATGAGATGTATAGATTAGGTCATTGTCTAATTTTTTCTTTGTAAACAGCCCAGGTTTCCCCAACCCAAATCCCTTCATAATTTATTTCAGTCTGGTTTCTATTTTCTACTGTTACACCCTTTTGAGTGCAAATCTTTATTAGAGAGAAGAGTCCCTTTGCCTTTGGAGAAAGCACCTTACTTTCCTCCTGTAATTCTTCCCATCTAAGCTTACCCCTTCTTTAAGATCTACCAAGAAGATCTCAGCAGGTAGAAGCAGAGCTGGCTAGAACATGGGAGCGAACCCCCTTAGTGTGTTTCCCTGGGCCCAGTCTGGTTCCCAGAGCCATGCTTGTTGGGAATTCTGGGAAAATGCCAGGTTGGGAAAGACTGAGGATGTTTTAAAAAGGCAGGTCTATTTTTATCTTCTGTCTCATGGGCTTCTGCCATTCAAGCAAGACCTTTCGTTCCAGCAGGTCTTGACCTAAGTGAGAGCTTGTTTTAAGTAAACTAACACCGTTGTTTCAAGTGGCTTTTCTATTCTGAGGTCTCCTTTCTCATTTCTGCATTTGTTAACTTAGATAGCAGGATGGTAGTGTTAACCTCCTGTAAACTGCCAAGAATGTTGGGATTACCCTGGGATCACCTTGCATGGTTGAGTAGCCATTCTGTCTGGAAGAGTTCCATGGCCCTACAAGTAGAGGCAGGCAATTGTTTAAAAGAAAAGGGGGAAAAAAGAAAAGGAGGGAGGAAAAAGACAAGACAAGGTAATTCTCCTATCCCTGCCCCTTGCTTTATTTATTTGTGTGTTCATTGTGAGACTTTTTTTATTCCCAATGAAAGAGGCAGAGGCACCAAGTTGGATATGACCAATCAGCTTGCTTGCTTGATTTCTTTATTTATGAACAATTGCTTTTTGCCTCTTGCACATCTGCCAGATGACCCGAAAGCAACCAACCCACACGTTCAGCTGGCAACCCCAATTGGTGCCCCTAACTAGATGCACTTAGAATCACTTTACAAAGACAATTCTTGGAAATAAATCCCACTGTAATCAGTAAGAGATACTTGCCAGCAAATAGCGATAGAATTGGGTGGTAAATCCCTTTGGGCTCGCTTTCTGCCATAGCAATGCGTGTCATCTGAGTTTGGTTACCAAGAGAGAATGGCTATTTATTATTCTTGGAAAGATGTCAATTGCGTTCGATAGACATTAATATCTAGATTAACCCTAGGGAAGAATCAACATGCAGTGCAGCACATGTCTGTTTAAATAAATGCTTCATGAGTAATTGAGTTGTTATTTGCTAATAGATTTCCTCTGTTTTATTACTGTTGTTTTCTTAAGAGTGGTCCAGAAATCCACTCCAGTTTGATCTGCTCACAATTAGGATGTGGTTTGCAAAACAATTGTATTTTACAAAGAAAAGCAAAAACGACTGTTTTCTTTCTAGATCTTCACTATTGTCTTCTTCTCAAATGGCATGATTTAAAAGAGGTTCACACTACCCATCATGTGCATTCAGTGCCACTTACAATTGAGGTTAGTTTTGGTTTAAGGCAGTGTTGTCCAAACCTGGCCACTTTAAGATGAGTGGACTTCAACTCCCAGAATTCCACTCATCTTAAAATGGCCAAGTTTGGACAACACTGGTTTAAGGGAACCTTAAAATGTCTTAGACATGCCAGGAGATCTAATTCCACTATAATTACAACATGTTTAAGACCCCTAAGGGTAGTCCTTCTATGATTTGGAACAGATTTACCAAAACAGTTTTAATAACATATAAAAGATGAACAGGCACCAGATTAAAACTTCTTAAGTACATTTTGTCTGCCAAAATATCTAGAACACATTAGTCGTTCACTTCCTCTATTTCTCATTTATGCCCGAGAGAAATATGTTGGCAGGCTTGGGGGATCCTAAGGCCTGTAGAAGTACAGTACCAAAGGGGGGGAAAATGTACAGGACATCTCCCCCACCCCCCAAACTAAGACAATGAGAGCTATGCGGGCTTAAAAGCTGTCTATTGGTGAGGACAGAAATGCCCAGGAGACAGAATGGAATGGAAAAGAGCAAATAGCATTGTCTGCAACTCTAAAATAGGAGTCTCTTGCTTGTTAAAAAACAAAACAAAATACTTCTTCAGGGCCTTGTAGGGTTGGAGGATTATTTATTGATATCTTAATGTTCTGCCATTTCTCTGACTTTATTCTCCCAGCAATCCTGTGGAAAAGACTAGCTGAGAAATGAGCCCTGTTTGGGCACTACTGAATCAGAAGTACTGAATGCTCCCAATGAGTTCTTCCTCCTGTTCCACATCATCCTGATAACATCAGTTTCTTCAAGATATCTAAGTCTGGAAGAGAAGAGCCTTTGTGCCTACAACTGAATGGCCATATACACCAAGGCTTCCTCAATGCAGACATTATCAGTATTTGTGGGAATGCTTCTACTAATACGATTCAGATGAAGGTGGGGCCCCTCCCTGTTGCTTACATGGTTGAGTTCAACTCCTGGAGACTTCACGGATATGTCCAGATAGTTTTCTGGGCAACGGTACGGAAGTAGTATGTCACTGTGTTCTTCTGAGATTTTTTGGCTTTTTCTTTTTAATTTGTTTCTCAGTCTAATCGAAAGCCCCAGGGTTTCCTGGTAATTCCCATCCATGTATTAATCAGGTCTGACCTGACTAGCATTTTGTGACCAGCCAAGAGCCTATCTGTAATGCCGGAATGGGTGACGGTCTGAAGTCATCCAGTGACCTTCATGGGGAGCTGGATATGACTCTTGCTAGATCTAATCCAGCATTCCAATTTCTAGAAAATCACATTCTTGGTGATGACCATTTCTAAACTCATCGTCTGACATACCATGAATATCCACAGGGTGGGGGTGGGGGTGGGCAAGTGATGGAACCTGCTTCACGCCATCATGATACAAACTCCACCCCTTGCGTTACTTGTGTGTGATTCAGCTGCTAACTGTACATCCATGTCATCTAATTAAACAGGCTAATCAAAAAAAGTGAAGAGAAATCACCTACTTTGCTGGCCAGTGTTAGCTTAAAATGAATATGAAATAAAGATGGAATACTTGCTAAATATTATTGTTCATGAAGTACTTTGGGTATATGGAACCATACCATCTTTCTGACCTTTCTTCTCATAGGACTCATACACTGCCAGCCTTCCCAGGTAGACCAGACAGAAAACAATGACCAGGTGAGCTAATTCTACTTTATTGTAAGGCTACATTAACAGAATCTTGCAAGTCTGAAAGTACAGATCTCCCACTGTCTCTTTTACAGCCTGACAAATTAGGGAGATTCCTTTCTCAGTTTCTTTCCCGTCCAATTATGCAGCTGCAGGATATGCCCTCTCTTATCTGATCATTTCCTAGGCAGCATCTCTCTTCCCCCACCCAATCTCCCAAGGTCATTCCCACATACCGTTACATCCACATATCATCCCTCTATCCTGATTCCAAGCAAGGACACAAGCCACTCAGTTCAACTAGCAAAACTATAGGCAGATGTTTGTTTATTAAACTTCAGCAAACATCAAAAAGAGTGACTTGGCAAAAATAGGAGAAAAAAATGACAAAAGCGGGGGGGGGCAGAGCCATGAACAAGAGGCAGCAATGTATATAATCTCTCTCTCTCTAAATCTAAAGACCCAGAACTTTCCAGACTCCTTGGAAAGTCCCAAAGGGAGAGGGCTTTAGTTATTCCAGCTTTCATCCTTTCATGTACACAGCAATAGTAGAATAGAGATGGAAAGTAAGCCACCAAGTGATCCGTCCTCTATTCTGTTCCATGAAGAAACAATTTGGTGAACAGGGAGGATGTATCCAGCAAAAGGTAGGTGTAAGTATACTTTGCGTCACAGCCTGAATATTACAAGTAGCTTTTCCCACCCTTTGTTTCAATTGGCATAGGACGACCAATATCTGAAAAAATAAGTTCCAACAGCTGGCTTGTTTGAATTCAGTCCTAGAAAAACTTCCTTTTTCCTTTTCCTTTTAAACAACAGTCACATTTTGATACCCCTTGGTTCCTGCAAGGGCATTCCATCTAACTGCTAAGTCCTTGTCCTTTATTTTCTTAATAATAGTCTTGTCCAAATGTCTAAATCCTCCATGCTATTTTGCAGGATTATTATGAATGCATCCTGCTACTCTATTTGCTTTAGGATGTGTAAGGTCCAGCAAATTCGCTTCATTGTGCTTTCCCATTAACATGATTTGATGGCCATGTGTAATGGTGCAAAGTCATTTTTAAGCACAGTTTTGCAACCACGTTGCATAAAATATCATAGACTACATAATTTGCATCTAATTCAGATACCTAATATGCTTCTTCCAGTATTATATTCCTGCTTTCATTATTGTTTATTAGGCATTTCAGGCCTTTTCCACATACATCTATTGACATTCCAATTGACATTCCAATTGATAAGTTAACTTTTCCTTGGTAAGATTCATCAAGGCCAATAAACACATCTTTGTTGCAGATATATTGACTTGATGCACCTCTGTATAGCAAAACAAATCTATTTTTCAAATTCAGACTCATGTCCAATTTCAAATAAGCATTTATTTGCTAATATAAATACTATTTTGTTGTACCTTGTTATTTTTGCAGGCTTAACTTTTATTTTAATACAATTGATCTCATTATCTCTCTCTCTGCTGTATAGGTCTTAGTTCTGTAAAGTCTGCATGCTCTTTTAATTTGTCCTGTTTTATTACAGTAGCGCCAGACTACATTTCTCTCTTTTATCTTGTTTAGAGAATTCCCTTCAGTCGCATGGTTCAAATCATGCTGGTATGCCTCCAGTATGGCAATTACATTCTCAAGGGAAATTTCATCATGAAGTTTGATTAACTCTACTATATATTTATAGTTTTCTGGTAATGATCTTAATAACAGTTCCTTGATTAAATCAACAGAAAGGTTCACACTATTTTGTTTTAGTGACTTCTGAATAGAGAAACACTCTGACACATGTTCAATTAAAATTCCATTCCGTAGCAATTTCAGATTTACAGATTTTCTGAACATTAAAATATTATTGCTGATTCCTGAGCTTGCATATGTCTGTCTTAGCTTGTCCCAGATCTTCTTTCCTGAAGCAGAGTTTTGAATCAACTTACAATTTGCTGAGTTCAACCTCAGAATTATTTCAGACTTAAGTAATGTATTCTTTTTCATCCAACCTATCCTAGCTTGAACTTCCTCTGGATATAGCATCTCCAAAACACTTAGAGGTCCAGTTTTTCAAATAATGCCTCCATTTTCATGCTCCAGATGCTGTCTTCTTTCCCATCTTCAAGCATTAGATTTTTCTGGTCCGGATGTTACCACCGTTTTTAAAAACTTTATGTTAGCTTTGCAGGCATAAAAAATGCTCCTCAACTAGAATGTTTCAAGTTCTAATGAGAATCCACAGCGCATGAACACTGAGTGCTGGTTCAGCTGTATGCTTGACCAAGCATCTGGAAATAAATTTGGATGTTGTGGCTATGGTGCTCTGAGGGCCTAGTGTTTAATCTGGAATCCCTGCTGGGTCTATAACCCTTTTGTTGGGAAATTGTTATGGATAATTCCCAGTTTAGTTGGTACCCAGGACATTTCCAGTCAAGCCACATATCCAGATCAGAGCAAGCATACAGGCCACCCAGTTCAAATAGCAAAAGGATATATTGTTGTTTATTTATAAACATTAGCAAACATCAAAAGTTATCTAGCAAAATGGGACACAATCGACGAGAGAGGGAGGGAGAGAGAGAGAAGAACAGATAAGAGATTTTTTTTAAAAGCTTTAAAAACAATCTATATTCTCAATCTCATTCCCTCTCTCTCTCTCAACTCAGACATTTCCAGATCTACTGGAAACAATAGGATGGGTAATAGGCATGCAGAAGTTCCAAAGGGTGAAACCTTTAGTTGTTCCAGCCTTAACCTTTTATGTACATAACAGTAACAGAACAGAGATGGAGAGGAGGACACCAGGTGATCCTTCCTCTCTTCTGCACCAGGAAGGAAACAGTTAGGTAGATGGGGATGTCTTGCCATCATCTTGGGGCCAGCCTGGCACTGAAGCATGCTGAAGCCTGATCAAAGGGATCCATCAGGAAATGGCTATTTTCCATTGGAAAACATAGTACAACCTCGTAGGCAAACATTCTGATTAATAAGGAGGAGGAACTGCAAAAAGTTGGTAAGTGGCAGGGCTGTGACTGGCCCACTGCAGGACCATCCCCTCCCCATCTCCATGGCCATTTGGGCTTTGAGTGCTGGAAAAAACAGAGACTCACCGAGTGGATGTATTTTTTATTTTTAATGGAGGCAATATCAACCTCATGCAAGACCACTCACAAGGTTGATATTCCCACTTGTGCTCCCAAAAAATGTTAGGGCACCAGATGCCTTATATTGCAGCCACACATCAGCACTATCCAGAGGGTGCAAGGAGAAGGCAAGAATATTCTCCTGGTTCTCTGCTGCTGGTTCTCTCCTTCAAGTTCAGCTACACACACTTCTCTAGGCAGCCTGATGCCGTTCTTGCTCTCACTCTCTTTCTTCCTATACAGACAGTTTGGGTAGGAGTTTATTGTCTTCTCCAATCTAGGAGCAGGGAAGAACCTGAGTGTCTGTGGCTAAGACAGAGGGGAGTAAGTGCAAGTTACTTCCCATCAGAAGTTCACACGTCCATTTGTAACTTTCTTACTGCAGTGCCTGCAAGCTTTGTTTTGGGGAGGTAGCCCCAGACTTTTAATACTGTTAACCCCAAAGGTGGGACCGAATCCCCCATGAAACTGGATTCTGTGCCTGCTCATTCCCAGAGAAAGGAGGCCCCTTGTGCTGACAGGAGGGGGATTTTTCTAAAGCCCCCAAGAGGGACAGCCACGTCCCCCATGCTCCAGGGGAGGTATGAGGATGACAGACATCCCTTCTCCCTTCCTAGCATTTCAGAACTTGTCTCCCAAGACCTTAATGGGGTGTGATTTTTTTTTCTCCTTAGGGGATGGATTTCCCAGCAGCAGTGAGACAAGGAGGCAAGCCCCAGTGTTTCTTATCTGCAGGACTTGCTTTGGGCTCAAATCTGCACACTGAAGTTCAAGGAACACTAAGCAATGGGAACATAGTCTGCATTTCTCTGGGTTTGGTTATACGTTTATTTGGATAGTCAAAAGGGTGGAGAGAGCAAAGGTCAAAATGAAATAATAACATATAAATGCATATGTAAAGAGAAAGTGTGATCTGGCTTAATACCTGAAGGATGCAGTACTTTACTTTCTTTCCTGGGTCTCTTTTCCAAGAGCTGTAGCTTGCTTCTTCTAGACTAGGAAAAAACAGCACGCAATGTCCTCTCCTGCTTTTTCCTAGTTCAGAAGAACCAATTGCTGCACACTTTCTGTTTGGGCAACAACTTGAATAGGCTCACTGTGGAGATTCAGTAAAAGGATCACTGTGAGGGCAGCAGTCTGAAAGTGATCCATTTTCCTCCCAACTCTCCAGGGTAGGAGAAAAGCACATCCACAAGGATACGAGGACACGCTCTCTGTAAGAGTTGTTGGCATCCCTAACCTTCCCCAGTCTGATTCCATTCAGCAGAGAACCTGGCTGAAAAAGACAAGGCATCTCTAAAGCCTACAGATCACCATCCCCTTCCTCTAGTAAGATCCCTCGAGGCATGAATGAGGGCCACTGAGTAGTACAGAAAACCAAGCTGAATGTCCTCACCCATCCCTCAAAGCCTTGGGGTAATCTGTCCCCAAAGTTGTGCAGAGCTGAATTCCCCTGATCAATCTACTAGCAAGGAGTGTTAGAGGCAGAAAAATCATAAAAGAATTCACAGGCTTTACACAATGAGTAATGCTACATATTATGGCTATGATTCACCATAACAATGCCATGTATTTTGACTTCCATACAATATCTAATGGGAAGATCATAATAGGAGGCCTACACAGTTCCTAATTCTTATTTATGGCTCATTTCTCTGCTGTTACATCTGCCTGGCACTCTCAAAATATGCTGGGATCACAACTCCTGGAATTCCCAGCCAAGATGGTTGGAAGTCATGTTGGCTAGCAAGTCTGGAAGCTCTAATCCCAACATGCCAAAGGATGCCAATTTGGAGAAAGTTAACCCAGGGAATGTCTCCTTATTCCTAATGGTCCTCAAAATGATAACCTGAGGCTCATTACTATTGCTAGATATGTAGAGTATGAACAGAGGTCCCATTTTTAATGGGTAAGTAATGCAACTAGGAGCAGCAGTTTCACAATATTTTTTCATAGTCATAAATTCACCAACTCTCTCATCTTACTCACTCAGGACCTAACTTTTAAATATTCTTAGGATGATTTTTGACCATGGCTTTCCCTTCCTTCAGACTGTATTTCTTCTCTTCCTGTGCAATTCCAATGGAAATAAAGGCCAGCTAGTAGATGGACTACTGTACTTTGTTTGAGCATGGAATCAAAGGACATTTGACTCAGGAAAGTGAGTGATTACATCAAGGAGCATAAAATCCCCCAAAGCTATTGCTACTCACTTTTTATTTCTATGCACAGGGGGACTCATTAGTTTCTACAGGTACCACTTCCAATGCTGAAAGATCTCCTATCACTAAATCTAGCTTTTCTGCATGGGATCCTGTGCAAGGCTTCTCCTTCTCATTTTATCCCTCTGCAAAGAGACACACTTGAGCCATCAAGAATGATGAATTTGGTCTGAGACTGTTTCTTCTCTCTCCTAGCAGTTACTTCCTCTTGATTATTTTAAACCTATTGTATTTTTAACTTATTCTCCGTCTGAAGCCAAAGCAAGCACTGAAGTTACCTAATGCAGTGTGTTAAAAGTAGGCTTTAAACAAAAATCATACTTTCTAGTGGTAGTGAAATTTCAAAGCACTCTACTGGGACCCTGAAATAGAGACGGCTTGCAAGAAGAAGGGAGCCTGGCATTCCAACTACAAATCAGCAATATTTCTTTTCTTTTCTTTTTCTCTTTTTAGCATTTACACAAAGATTAGATTACCCATCTCTGCAATGAATCCAAAATTGTTGCAAATGTCCAAATAGTTTATAAGCAATACTTTTTCCACTGAGGGACACACTTGCTCAAGGAAAAGCTATTGCAGCCACAGGCCCAATGGAGAATAAAGCAGTGAACTAGGAATTGCCTTAAGCAATTTGAATGAATGTTCTTAATTTATAAAACATATTTATTTCTTTATTACATTTCTAGGCTGTCCCCCTCCAAACAACTCTGGGTAGCTTCAAAGTATTAAAAACAACTGTACCAATGAACACATCTATCAAACAGCAATCATTCAAGGAATGAAATCATCCATCCATCACCCTAACCTAATGTGATGCCCTCCGTATGTATTTTGACCATAACTAAGTCAACAGGGCCACTAAGTGTCCTGTGAATTGCAGTCCCCAAAGAACAAACCAGAATGAGGATAGTGAAGTCAAAGTAATAACTCAGCAAGCTTCTACCTTCATAACAAGCCAAGCTGGAATGCCATTTTGGAGCTGGCACAGAGGCATTAGAAACAAAACAATATGAGCACACAAGAACAGTAAAGTTGGATCAGAGCAAAGGTTCACTTACAAGTTCAATGCTTTGATATGTTTACTCAGAAGTAAGCAGTTTGGCTGGGGGAGAATGGAGATGTACAGTACCTAAACAAAATGTTCACTAAACTTGGTTCCTTCCATGTTATTTAAATGCCAGCCCAAACAGCCCTGTAAATGGAGGGACTGCAATCAACTCCACCTTCCAATTACCACTGTAGCAGCTTTTTAAAAAAAAGTCAGAGGGCCACAGTTCTGAGACTATAGTTGTTAAAGCAGAGAATCAAACAGCCTTTGGATAGAGAATCAGAATTATATTCAGCATTAAAGGTGAAAATGAAGTGCAAATTCATAGGGAGACATTCTACGTTTTATTTAATTGTCTTTTATCTTTCCCAATAATTTCTCATATTGTGCCACTTTCATTCTCAAAATGCCCTGAGAAGTGAATTTCAGAAAACTATTAACAATTTCAAAAACTAGCTGTAATTCTAGGCTTCTTGCTGAGAAGTTTTAGAATATGTCTACTTAATATGTCTTCCCTTCTTCTGTATTTTCTCTTTGATATCATTTAAATTTCTCTTAACCCTTTGGCTAGCATGAACTTGGTGGAATCTTCATAATTTATAACATCTCTTGTGTTTTTCTCCTGACTTTAATTAATCACTCAGCTCTGCTTTTAAAAAAAAGAGAGAAAGAACAGGATGGGTGTAAATATTATCAATTTAAACTATATTTTGTAGTTTAGAAGAAGAACCAAGAACCAAGAGGATATACTGCCCAAGGCCATGAATCTTAGTCCTTCTCTTTTTCTCTCTATTTTTCTCTGCCAGCCAAAATATCTCCAAGATTTGTGACTTACGATTTTTATACTTGGGCTGTTAGAGGATTCTCTCTAAATCTTTTAAGCCCTCTTCTAAAGAAATAAAAAGGAGAGCCTTTTAAGGACAGCACAAACTGTCTAATGTTTTACATCATTTAGAGGGCTGTACACTTCTATTGTCAACTAGGTGTCCTAATTCCTCAAGGAGAAGCTCTTCTAATGTTTGGAGAAACACAGACAAAGCGGTTGTTTCAAAAAATGCTTTGAATGCCAGTTATTTCAGATCTAACTGCATTAACATCTGGTGCCTCTAAAATGGATAACCAGATGCATTTACCTGTATCTTTCTGGCATTAAGGGACAGAAGCATTCTCTATTTTGCAAGGTTGGTATGAAGACATTCTTTCTGGAAGATTTTTGCAAGGTGTAAAAGGCTCTGCCTACATTCAGGGGTCCCCAAACTCTTCGGCTCATCAACCCCTTCATGAAATTTCAGATTGCTCACTGATTCCCCAAACATTTATTATATGAAAATAATGTAATAAACACTACTTTAGCTAATAGTACTATGAATAATAATAATAATAGATCATCATCATCATCATCATGACTTCATAAAAATAGGTAATATTTTAGATATGAAAAATATAAGATTTAACATACTTTTTTTACTGCAACTGTGATATCATTAATAGGAAGGATGCATCTGATGAGCATCAACAAGGCCACTGATATTTGTTTGGAGATTGATGTGTTTTAGTCATAAATCACCATGTTCGACCAGGTTCAATCTGTTCCTATTGACCCCCAGCCATTTATCGACCCTTTGGATAGTCCCATTGACCCTTTGGGGTCGATATCGACCACTTTGGGAAATTCTGGCCTATATAAAGGTAATCTTGAACGTTTGAGACATACTGTGCCACAATTAACTCTGTTCTCTCTAATTCAGAAATACACGTTGCTCCACAAAGGTATTGGTGTACGATTGACCCAATAAATGCTGTTCCTTCTTCATACCCCTTCCCATCATGCAACCTAGTTTAAAATCCAGGGAACAAAAACTCTTCCCAATGGCAGCGATTCAAGTCAGAAAAACCTTAGAGTTGTTGGACTAAGTTGGAGAAGAAATAAACTCACTTTGAAGACAGGGCTAAAGAGGTCCATTATAAACATACTTGGATTTTGTACTCTAAATTCAACAATTGCAAGACTCAGCAATATCAGCACGCTGCCAGGAAAATAGGCCTAGATTTGTAACTCCCAAGCATTTATCTGAATGGGATGGGCCTCTAGACTGAGGCCTACAGAAAACTTCCTAACAAAACAGTTTGGCCATTGAATAAGGAACTGCTGAAGTCACAAGCATCGGCTGGGGGAGGGGGGTTGCACAACATCATCCCACAAGGGCCACAACTTGCCTACCTCCATGAGACACCAGGGTACAAGTATGTACAGGCAAAATTTTTGTGCTGATGTCACAGTGTGCTTGACCTTTCAACCTCACCCTTGTTTGTTCCAGATGTTAGTGATTGGAGTGTCTTTTCCTTTGATTACTTGAGGAGAATGCCAGGGGTCCTATGCACGCCAGAGCTTGGACAAGCCTGTCCATTGGCTTATTTGGGTGACCGCAGATCTCTTGAAAAACCCTTTTCCACATAAAGCCAAGTTCTGGGGCAGGCTTTTGGCTTGAGGCAAGAAATTTCTCCCAACAAGGTCCTGCACGATGGGCAGTTCACTTTTAAACTGCTGTTAAGCAAGAATTCCTGAACGAACGAGCTATCTCATGGTATACGCCAAGTAGCAGCTTCAGAAATGCGTCAAACTTTAGCTCTATAACAGTGTTGTCCAAACTTGGCCACTTTAAGATGAGTGGACTTCAACTCCCAGAATTCCCCAGCCAGCCATGTATTCTGGGAGTTGAAGTCCATTCATCTTAAAGTGGCCAAGTTTGGACAACACTGCTCTAGAAGATTGCATCTGCGCTGCAGCTCCTCTCCGTAAACGGGAGGGGGAAACTTGTAAAGTTTAGAGTCATCCAAATGGCCCTCTTATCTGCCAAAATCTAGAGCCAAAGAACACAACAGCCACTCATTCCCCCCCCATCCTCACCCCCTACGCCTTTTTGCACAAATGACCTAAACTTGGTCAAGTTCACATGTCCCCAGAGATGATTGCATTTCACTGCTTCAAAAGAGCTTTGGTCTGCACAGCCTGTAGCAGCAAATTTACACTTCAAAAAGCAGACAGCTTTTTTCCACATCTTATTCACTTAATGGGTGAGAATGTAAAATTAGTTCCGTTGCTGATGAGGACCTTGAGCCAAATGAAAAGTGTTCATTTGTCAGCACAGACTTACTGCCTGGAACATGATTATATAGCTAATCCAATAATGGGTTTTGATGCTGAGCACTTATTTATATACAGCATATATTGTTATCTGTTGATAATCAGGGCCTACAATTTACTCTTATTTTCCAAGTGTGTCATTAGATACAGAAACATCTCCTGGATATTACATGTGGTTAACAGTCCCGCAAATGCACATGAACAAAACCTCAGGACCTGAGTGTTATACTTCGGCTCTGCTTCCAAATGAATCAGTGTTGAATTTGAGCTTATAGGGTTTAAAATACTAATGACAAATAAAGAATATTAAGAAAGGAACCTCTGAGTATTATTTCATGTGGCACCAGATTGAATTTTTACATCCAAATGTTGCTGTTTCAGAGTGTTTTTATGAACTGATGTTTGGCTGTCTTTCTGATATTAACTTCCCCTGAGTGTTAGTACTTAAGAAGGTTTGGCATATTTACAGTTTGTTTTTTTTTTAAAAGCTTCTTAACTTTAGATTATGTAGCAGGACTAACTTCATAATAGTTTTAATAATTCCCCAAAGAATGTTAATGTTCTGTTTACACACCACACAAGTTTACATTCTGCACTTTAAGAGAAGACAAATGAAAATGTTTTCCCAAGCCATTGGAGTAATTTGATACAGCTGTATTGTATGTATATTTGGAATGATTTTAAGTATCAATGAAGAGTAGATGACCTAAATATTATTGGTGACCTACATTATTTGGACTATTGCAACATGTTCTACGTGAGGCTGACTATGAAGACCACACAGAAGCTACAGCTGGTCCCCAACACAGCAGTCCAAGTCATTTTGGGCACACTTCAGTATGCCCATGTCCCACTGCTACTGCATGAACTGTGCTGGTGGCCACCTTGATTTACATGCCACGTGCTCCTTGTGCGTGGCCAGAAAAAGAGCACGGATTGTACTTGGGCTGCAGTCTTTCTCCCCTTGATTGTGCACCTGGCTTGCACCATCCATCCTTGTTGCTGTTTTCTGTGCATCCAGCCTGACCACTCTGCAACCCTCCCCATCAGAAATGCAGATCAAAGAGAGCTTCACCTGGCCATCTACCACTGCCTTCCCACCTAGGGTCAGCTGCAGTTCCTTTAGCATGCGCTGCATGTATTTGTCTAGAACTGCAGAGGCTGGAGAAAGTGGGGAAAGTGAGAAAGAGAGTGAGAGTATAAGAAGGAAGAGGGTGGGCTGTTTTGCCTTTAACAGCTAGTGCATAGGATTGGGTAGGTAATACCCCTGTGCTCAGCCCTATGTGGTCAGTTCCTATCCAACATTGTGGAAATCAGATAATTCTCATGGCTCAGGTAGTTAAAGGAAATTACACATGCCCACTATTAGCCAAAGGTCATGCCAGAAAAGAATATCACAGACCTATTGACTTCAATAAGAAAAAGACTGTAGTGTAGTCAAGCAGGGTAACATCTGCTCAGATGTTATTCCTCATTGAGTACAGTGGGATTTATTTCTAGGAGAAGTGGGTATAGAACAACAGTCTCAATCATTTCCTTGGAATGAAATACGGGCTAAAACAAATTTGGCTGGGCTGAGTCTTTTATTTATTTTCTTTTAAACTGGAATGGGAAGGTGCTGAGGTTTGGTACATGTTAGTAGAGCTTGAATTGGCTGCTCTAGCTTCATCAAAAGTTTGGCTTGTTATCCTCTGTCAAGCACATCCCAGTGCTCCAGTCTATACAGCTGAAATACATCTGGTAGTAAATCTTTCTGTGCTCCTGCGATATGATATTTCTCTACATTCTTTTATTACATTAAAAACCAGTGGAGAACAATGATTAAATTGTTGGACAAGGACCAGAGAGATCTAGGCTTTTGTTGTCTCTTTTGAATGGTGTGTAAATATGGTTTATTTCTATGTGTCTATTGTTGGCTGATTTGTCTGAACGCCAAGCTTCCAGGAATTCCCTAATGTTTTGGGATTTATCTTGGTCTAGTATCCTCACCGTTTCCCAGTTGAAACTATGGTTGAATCTGTCCATGTGTTGTGAGATGGATTCAGACAAATCAGCCATCAATAGACACGTAGAAATAAACCATATTTTCATACCATTCAAAAGAGACAATAAAAAAGCTAAGAAGGAAACGAAAAGACCGGAATACATCCCTTCCAGCAGCCAACCCCCAGATAAGCAGGGATTAACACGAGACAAACAATCAAGCAGAAAACAATACCCTAATCAAGGAACTATCAAGGAGAAAACCACACCACCAACAACCCTGGCAGGGCAAGCTACTGTATATAAGCGGGGAGCAAACCCCACACTCACTCACTCACACTGATGATGTTACCTAGCTGGGTAATGAAATGTCTGCAAGCAATCGATCAAGCTCTCAAATCTACTTCTCAGTCCTGCCTACTTCACAGAGTTGCTCTTGTGAGAATAAAAGGAGAGCAAACCCTATATATGTCTCTTTGCAAGTTGGGCTAGAAATCTATTAACAATGAAATATCAAGAAAACAAAGGAATAAAAACAATTGTGCTAGCTTGGGTCACAATTATGGTCTTGCCCACAATTCACTGAGAGAAATAGACAAAGTATTGTAAAGGATGCCAAACAAGATGTTAAAGCAAATTAAGAAACCATTGAACTGCCTTGCCTGAAATATAGGCTATACCACACTTTCATTTCAACAAACATATTTTTGGTGGACGGTGGCTGACTTTTATTCTCCTTCCAACCTACAATATATTCCTGTTCTGGTTGCAAAACAAAATCTTGTGGGGGAGGAAGGGGGCTCCCAATATAAGGTTTAGAGCTTTCCTTGTCTAAAGCACCTTAATATATATATTTTTTTTTTTTTAAAAAAAATGCAAAGTTTACACTTCATAACCCTTTATAAAGATTTACAGTTTACATCAGTAATGATTTTGCAAACATAGCCACAGAGTAATGAAAGAAAAAGCAGTCCTGATCTGACTGAGAGCTAATAAAAATCAGGACTGAAAACTGAAAATAGCACCCTTATCATCTTTCTTTCATTTAGACCTGATTACTAGGGGATTATAATGCAATCACAGCTATGTGTGAGAGGTAACTATGGGAACCAGTTTTAACTGTTTATCTAGCCAAAGATCTTAATTTAAGTTTGAACACTCACATTCATTTATATGAAAGACACCAAGGAGACAAAATACAGAAGAAACAGATGCTTGCTTGTTCTTCCCATTTAACTTTATAAGCTACCACCCAATTTGTCTTTCAAGGCCAAAATTAAGTTCTGATGACAGTCTGAGTAAGTAATAAATGAAAAGTTCCTGTCCTGGGAAACTTGGTTTGGCTCAGGGTTATTTTCAGCAGGATAGGAGGAGGGGGGGATGCAGAACACAAACCCCAAATGTGCTGCTCATTCTAACAAGGATATCAATAATATATATTTCTTTGCTCTTCTGCTTACGGTCAGGGTTCACAGAAGGACTGTGACACCTTTTTCCAGAGGATGATTTGAATAAGGGAAAAAAGATCAAAAGGACATAGATTGTCCATTCTTTCTTTCTTGTGGTGCTTCTCAAGTCAGTTCCTTGTTTTCTTTTTGGATCCCCAAATTATGCAAACTTTCTTCACGCAGAAGTGATTGGTACTTCCTGCTTGTCCTAGCACAGGAATGGTCCACCTATCGTTTTGAGTGAACGAGAATGGATGATGTTGTCTCCAGCCCACCCCTAGCCTGCTAGGAAGGCAACCATCAGATTTTTCTGGCTCTGCATTAAAAGTAGTGTTTTCCCCTCTCTGTTGATACAAACAAGACAGTCTGGTCCATAACTGTGCTTCATTCCAACTTACTCAAATGCCTCTATTCCAATTGGCTGGTGTGTGTTCTGATGGATGCCCCCTCGCCCATTTCCCCCTTTTCTACCTTTAATGGCTATTTTGTAGTGGTCTGCTGGTCTGTCTGCCATTTGGTTTATTCATTTGTTTGTGTATTCATTTATCTGCAAGTTCAGCAGTGGAATAGAGAAATGCTGGCTGTTTATTTTTTTAATTGGATGACATAGGCAAGAGTTCTGTGAAGTTTCCCTTTCTAGCTCAAGTGGCAAGGAAGAACTATAAAACCGTTGTTTTGTGGTTTTTCACCAGTGCTCAAAAGACATGCCCAGAGAAGGGACAGCTATTGGTACTTGCTTCCCTGGCATGGGGAAAAGAAGCAGGAGAATTCACCCAATGAGGCCATGTTGCCCACAGTCCAGACAAAATATCCCACCATCACTGAGCCAAAGTGGAGGAAAGGGTTGACATCTGAAAAGGGGGGTTCTTAAACCAGTTTGATTTCCAGCCAGTTTTTGCCCTGGAGACAAACAGCTGAAGGCTAATGTGTGGAAAAGCACTTAGACCAGGAATGGAGAACCATCTGTAGCCAAAAGGGAGATCACAGGAGATGGTTGTCTGAAGAAAGACAAAGCCAGGTTTTCCCAGTTTTTATGAACTTTAAGGGGGGGGAGGGACCCTCTACACTGAACTTTATCATAACACAGCAGTTTTCTTTTGTTTCATATCCAAACTGGCCCCCCCCAAAAAAATCGCATTGCTTTTGTTCAGCATTATTTTGGCTGGTTCTAGGAGCTGCATAAAAAAGACTGGTAGCTGCAAATGACTTATGGTGCCTTGGTGGTTCATCCCTGACTTAGAAAGGCACAAGGTCAAAAATAATCAGATGTCTTTGAAAACCTGGGTATCAGCGACCCATGAATAGGTAATGGAGTCTCCGTGTAATCCTTCCTTGTTTTTTTTTCTCTTTTCATGTCCATATATGCATAAAGAAATAATAAATGTTTACTCTTGTGCTTATTAATTAGTACAAGAAAAAAAAACTGCATTTTTTTTCCTACCAGTTATTCAATTTGACAGAAGAGAGTTTGCTTTTCATTTAAAAAAAAATCAAAGGAGAAGAGAATTTGATTAAAATTGCTGAACGGAACATAGCGTTCATGCAGTTATTTAATTAAAAGGTGGCCAAAGTTTATTTGTATATTTGTTTGCTGTGTGTATATGTATGTGAATATGCTGTATTTTATTGTACAATCGCCTCTCCAGCAAGTCTGCACTCTTTCTGGCTTCCCACTTTTCAGATAAATCCCATCAGGGAACTCCTTCCACTGGACTTTTCCAAACTGGGAACTCTTCCTCTGTGGCATGAGAATTTTCCCTCTTTTAGCTTTTCATTTCTTTCAATCTCTGTATAAGCCAATCAATCTATTCACAATCCACATTTACAACCACAGCAGTCTCTCTAGTTTTACAACTGGCCAGGTTAGGAAGCCTTATGAAGAGACGGGAACTTCTAGCTCTATTATTTCTCATGAGTAGATTCCTAATATGGCAAAATCTCAGTCTTAACTAGATGGACAAGTATCATATGATAGTAATGGATCCTGTCAGCTTGTGACTTTGAACATTCATTGGGTTGTAATCTTGTGGAGCTAAGGGGACAAACAGCCTGATCTCATGCATGCGAGCAGAAGGATCTGAATTAAGCATACCCTACTATACTTGATCTTAGCCAAAGGCTCAGAAGCAATATTGAGTCCAGTAAGACGAACTTCACAGACTTTAGCAAATGCACCAGTAAACAGACTGAACAAAACCACATCAACAAAGGAATGGGGCTGAAGAATTTATAGACAAAAATGATGTGTCTCACAAGATTTTCAGAGAATGACTCATCAAACTGAGTCAAAAACAGCATTCAAGATTATTTTGACTCAATGAAGAATTAAATTCAAAACTAACAAAAACACAGATAAATATGAAATTCTACATTTAGGCAGTGAGAATCAGCTGTGCAAAAATAGAATAGGTAATTCCGAGGTTGATAACAGTAAAGTAAACTCTACTTTGAGTCAGGTTCATTTCCAGATGACTTCATAGCAGCGTCCATGTAGTTTTCTCGGCAATAATACAGAAGTGGGTTTGCCATCACTTTTTTCTGGGACTTTTTTTTCAATTTTCTAGTATAGCCTACAGACCTGTATTTCCTAGTGGTCTCCATACCAGGTTCTAACCAAAACTAACCCTATGTAGCATTTGACATCAGCCAAGTTCTATTAGGAGGTTTGATAACAATAGAAAGAAAGAGAAAGAGCTTCAGTAGACCACCAGCTGAGGGTGGTCACTTTAAAAACTGATGCAATTCCAGATTACCTCAACAATAGCATAAAATAGCATAAAATCCAAAGAAGTATTGTTTTGATTGAAATTTATGAGCAGCATTGGGTCCAATTCTGGACACCACAATTTTTAAAATGTTTATTAACTCTGTCCAGAGAAGACAATGTAGAGGGTATTCATCTTGGAAGAAAGTTTAATGGAGTGCCATGTTTAGCCTTAAAGCAATCCAAGATCCATATTCAAATATGAGGAAGATTGCCCAGTCAGTGGGCATTCAAAGAATAAGACTTCAACAAACTACAAGAACTGGAAGCAGGCTGAACATCAGCAAGAATTTTCTGACAATATGAGGTAGCCGTTGATGGAGAAAAGTTGCCAAACATGCTAGGTTCTTCTTCATTACAGATTTTTAAACCAAGGCTGGATGGGCTCCTCTTATTTGCTTCAGTTAGAGATCAGACCAGTCAGCTATTGAGCCTCAGAGAAATTCTAACGTTCTATTATGCTAATATTGGCCTCTGCAGTTGGCAGCAATACGAAACCACTAAATTGAATTGGTCTGGCCTAATACCAACAGACGTTTTTGCCTGGTTAAAACAAAACAAAACCTTTTGCTTGCTTCACTTTAAGCTCCAGCATTCTTTCAAGCCACTGATTACAGAGTTCTAGATTTCCGTCACACACATACACGCAGATATACACAAATGGATAAATTTTCAGCATCAATATATATGCAATTCAATGAACCCTTTGTAATGAACTCTTGAGATTAAATGCTTCTCCTGGCTTCTTGTTTTGAAAAAAAAATCATTCCTCCTCACATATGAATGGAATTCTTCAACAGCAGCAGTGGCTTAAAAAAAACTGAGCAGTCATTTATTTATTGATCTATTTATTTATTTTACTAAGATTTCTATGCTATTCCATTCAAAACTGGCTTTGAACCTGGGGCCGGGTGGGGGTGGGGGGTTGTTGTGTTGGAGATAAGGGTGAAGTTCCACTCATGATGTCCGGTTGTCTTGGTCCAAATTGGTCCATACTCTTTCTTTAAAGAAAAAAAGACCCTCAAAACACTCAGTCATGCTTTGTTTAAATATGGTTTATTGAATAAGCAATAACAGTCTAGGTTCACAGAATGCACTAAGTCATGAACAGCGGTGTATAAACCATAATGATTGGGTTGGTGGCACATACTAGGCCTAAATCAAACAAAATATATTATGGTTTAGCATAATGTATGGCTCCAGCTACTGTATTCAAGGGACTATGTAGTTTTCCCTGGGAAAATTGAGCTCCAGGCTCCTTGGAGAAATGCCACATGCACCTGTTGACTCCCGAACTTGATGGGTTCTGGAATCTCCATCTGAGCAGGAACTTAGACTGTATTAAGGATGAGCTGGCAGGATTAATCAGAGCAACAACACAAGTCTCAGAGCTGATCCAAGGGCTCTGAATTAGGACCAGGAGACTTCATTACCTTCTCCTTTCCTCCTCTATTCATGCCCCCATCATCCCATCAATAGAAGAAAGAAGTCTGGAAGGAAAGTTCATGATGAGGAAGCATGTTCAGCTCCTGGCCCCTCACCTTGCCCTCTACCCTTTTCCTCAAGGATGAAGGCAGTCTAGATAAAGTCATCACACCCCCCACACCCCACTCCCTTCAGTTCAGCCTTCAGGATTCTTGGATTGCCACAAAGTTCTGCCAAGGGCAGGTGTGGACAGAAGGCCTTCTGGATCCCTGAACCAGCTGACTACCTAGCTTTCAAAGAAAGGAAGCCAAAATATAAAGAAATGCACTTACAGACAATATCCTCAACAACATTGGCCCAGATAGATATCAGAATGCATTTTGTGCTAAATAATCTAGAAACCCTTTATAGTTGGTAAAGCATTAGGATCTTTGAAAAGTAAGAAAATCTATTACAACAAGCCATTATCATCAGGTAGTACCTAAAGAAAAGAAGATGCACCAAGAGAACATTTGGAGTCTGTTGTTTTTTACCTGAGCATAATCACAGTTTATATACAGTTCACTACAAAGGGTTCATTGAATTGTGTATATATTGATGCTGAGAATTTATCCATTTGTGTATCTGTGGGTGTATGTCTGTGTGTGTGATAGAAATCTAGAACTCTGTAATCAGAGTTCTATATATTTATGTATACAATTTATATACATTTATATACGTTTTCAGCCTGTTATTTAACTAACACATAATAAGTACAATCCTCAACTCACTTTCTTTGGATTAAGCCCCACTGAACCCAGTGGAAGTTGTTTTGAGGAGCTATAGAAGACTGCAGTGTTTCAGCCTTTCCTCATCCCTGCAGAGCCAACCTAATTTCTTCTTTTCGCTAGATTATTATATAGTGTAATATATAGCATAGTATAGAACATTATTTTTCAAACTTGGCAACTTTAAGACGTGTGGACTTCGACTCCCAGAATTCCCTAGCCAGCATGCTGGCTGGGGAATTCTGGGAGTCGAAGTCCACACGTCTTAAAGTTGCCAAGTTTGAAAAACACTGGAATAGAATATAGCAATTTCAGTTTGCCTTCTATATTCCTTAAATACATTTCTTCTCTCTGTCATCCTGTTCTACCTCTTGGCCTGTCTTCTTCCCACTTATTACCATCTTGTTCTCTCCCTCTTTCTTGCATAACTTTTATCAGCTCCCTCCGTTAGCATTTCTAAAAATCTTTGCTATCTCCTGTGTTTTATGCTGTTTTATAGTAGGACCATTTGTTTAAAAATATTCTTCCTATTAATGTTCTTTTTTTCTATCACTCTTTTGAAAAAAGTTCCAAGTTTGAAAGGATTTTAATTTTTATTGATACAGGGGAAATGAATAAGGAGGAAAAGAGAGCCCTGACAAACTCAAAGGTTTGATCTCTTTCAGTTTTTTAGCACAGTCCAAAACATTTCTCTTCAAACATGTGTAATCGAACGCTATACAGCACCTGGATTTAAGCAGTAAAGGGTTCCCTTTTTTTCTTAATAATGTCTTACATTAATGGTACTTTAATCTAGAAATTCCCAAGGCACTCTCCATTTAGATACAATAATCTCTCCCATTTGCTGCCGAACTTCAGCTGTCTCTAGAGTGAAACTTGGCAGCAGAGAAACAGTGCAACAGTTTGCTAGGGAAAATACTAAAATATGATCTAACTGAAAGTGTAAACCAAGCAGAACAGGACACTTTCATAGGTGTCCATCTAGGGAGCTGAACATAAGCAAGCTCTTGCATGCAAATCCTTCATAGAATGGGAAACTGTGTGTGCAAATCTGTACAATTCAAGGCAGCATGTAGCCTGTCAAGTACAAAACAACAAGAAAAATGGACTCTAATTTTCCCTTCCCACACAAATACTGATGGGTGGGATTCAAACTCTCTGGACATGAGCTGTGTGGATAAAATCCAACCACGTGCTTCCTCTCATAGAAGTAACTTTCACTATAAGCATTTGGTAGCTGCAGGGGGTGAAAAGAGAGAAAGGAGAAAAATTCCACTGGGCAGTTAGAAGGGTTGTTCTTTTTT
The DNA here is from genome assembly GCF_059951505.1 of Python bivittatus. Taxonomy (NCBI): domain Eukaryota; kingdom Metazoa; phylum Chordata; class Lepidosauria; order Squamata; family Pythonidae; genus Python; species Python bivittatus. Next base: position 28,093,723 of record NW_028277098.1, read on the forward strand.
ATCACACAATATTGGATTTCAAATGTTGGGGAGAGAATCCTTTTGTCTGTAGGATCACAGGTGAAAATGCATGTGTAAAGTGCGTAGACTTTATTTATTTATTATGCATGCACCTGGTTTATAATCACAGAAGTCTTCTACCCAAAAACACAGACGCATAGAGTTCATAAATTCATCAATGTGAAGTAAAGATGGGTAAATCTAATTCCTTCTGGCCCGCTTCACTTTCACACAGCTGTTCATCTATTGTGATTTGTTTCCACATTAACCCAGAGGCAAGGTACGAGTTTTAAACCTGTATTTATTATATATAAATATATAATATTAAATATATTTCAGAATATCCATATTCAGAAAATGTACATATTTCAAAATACTGAATTTCTAAATACTTTTTTGAGCTAAGAAACATGAAACAAATAAATTAACTGGTCCTAAATCTTCATTAGCTTTCAAGCTGAGATGCAAAATTTAGATCAAAAGAAGTTGTTGTGATGTAGTTGCAGCAATAGCGTTAGTATAATGGTTAAAGAGTTGGACTTGGATGTCAGAGACTCAGGTTCAAGTCCCCACTCAACCATGGAGCTCACAATGAGTGATTTGGGGCAGGTCATTTTCCCTTACCCAAAGATTCTGAAGATAAGTCATGGTCTCATTATCACTGCAATTGGACCACTGCTATGCATTGCACATGGGGCTGCCTTTGAGGACCACTCAGAAATTATAATAGATCCAAAATGCAGTGGGCCACAAGCAGCAGTCCACAGTTGATGAGAGAAAGCCACCGTAGGCCTGTACTAGTTTCTCAAAGTTTTCTGGATGCAATTCAAAGAGCTCGCTTTAACCTGACTCCTAGGTCCTTGCATAATACTTTCTCCACAGACGATCTGTGTGTATTCTCTGGAAAAATCTATAAGTGTCCCCCATTAGCAGGAAATAAAGTGCATAGGGCCTTGGAGCTGGTGTTTCTGTGTTGTGGTCCCTATCGTTTATAACAACTGCCCTCGTGAGGTCAGACTGGCTCCCAATCTTAGGGCCTTTCAGAAGTTAGTGAAAACTGTTTTTCAGAAGGCATCTGGGGAATGATGAGTTATCACCAACTGTAATTTCATTATGGATTTGTGGTATGGATTTTACTCATGAAGGTACATTATTTTCGTTTTAATTTTGTTTTCATTAAACAGGCAAGGATCCATGTAGATTACAGCAGCATAAAAATCAAATAAACAAATAAAATGGGGGTAAAATAAAGTCAAATTTGCCGAATGAATGAATGAATGAATGAATGAATGAATGAATGAATGAATATTAACAAGTAATGATGTCCTCAAGTCAAACTCAATTCCTGGTGAATTGAGGGAAGATTTATTAGTAATGCTTGGCAGCAGCCAAAACATTTATCCAAACAAAATCAGAAAGCAACATTAAAAGATCACTATACCACAATCACGTTCACTGTCCATATTAAATACTATAATGAGGGGCTACTTCCCCAGGAAAGGGGCTATATAGTATAATTATGGTGATGTTCCTAAAAAGGCCCTGTCTCTGAAGGAGAGAGTGAACAGTTTCGAGGTGTTCTTGAATCCAATTCCTGGAAGGACAAATCATGAAGTGCCCCTTTCTGAAGAAATAATCATCCATTCCTTAATAGGCTCTTACTTAAATTACAGTGTGTTCTATATAGAACTACTCTTGGACAACGTTCAGAAAATGGGCTAGCCAGATTACTGACTGATGTGATTTTCCAGGTCATAAATAACATTGTCTGAAATCATTGCAATATTTATTTATTTATTTTATTTATTATTAAATTTGTATGCCAGTGCATGGATAGTCCCCAAGTTAAGAACACCTGGTTTATGGATGATCCACAGTTAAGAATGGAGCCTATTGTAGCAAAATTTGAGTTAAATACACAATGATTTGAGTTAAATACACAATGGTTCCAGTTAATTACACAATACTACTTATACAGTATTATACAATAATACTGTTCCAGATTACATACAAATTTGACTTAAGGACAGATTTTGGGAATGGAACTCATTCTTACACTGGGGACTACCTGTATTTCTAACCCCAATTCAAGTTGCTAATTCCTATCTATAAATATATTTTCTCAATGATTCAGAATCAAGATACATAAAAGACTGCTTCCTTCACTAAAGGGTTTCAACCTCCTATTATATTTGATTTTGTAACTAGTTTTCCCAGATAGAAGTTGTTTCATACAAATTATTTTAGCCAAGGACAATGGATCAGTGGATATAGCAGTTTCTGGTATTATCACTGTCTTTTCCACAATGGAGTCTATATTGGAGGATCATGGCATTTTGGCAAACAGGAAATGTATTCTCCATTGTATGCCTGCTTACTCTCTTGTAATCCCTTCCTCTCTGATCTCTCCGATCTCTCTGGGGGGGTGGGAGTAAGAAAAAACTGGTCAAGCACAGAAGAGTCTTCCACTCACCATCCTGCTACCAGTGGGGAGGCGAAGAGGACCCACCAGGTGTTGCAGCAGTATTTGCGGTGCTAAGCCACATACAGCCAAGACAATTGGACTGCACTTCTTCCCCTGGTAGAGTTCTCCTATAACAATTCAATGCACTCATCGATTGGGATGTCCCCTTTTCAGGCGCTGTACTGGGTAAGCCCACAGGTGTTGCCAGAAACTGTGCTGCAAGGAGGGGTGCCAGGTGCAGTGCATTTTCTTAAAGAGCAGCAGGCAGCTCAGCAGCTGTTGAAGGACCAGCTGGCAAGAGCAAAAGAGGTGTACCAGAGGTCTGCTGATGCCCGCAGGCAGAGAGGTCCACAAATTTCAGTGGGGGACAAGGTGTGGTTGTCTACTAGGTTCTTAGCTTCCACCAGGCCCTCAAGAAAATTGGACCCTTGGTTTGTTGGGCCTTTTAAGGTGTTGCAGCAAGTGAACCAAGTGGCTTTCTGCTTGCAGCTGCCGCCTTCAGTGAAGGTCCATCCTGTGTTTCACCGCTCCTTGCTAGTTAAGGAGGCTCCGCCAAGTCCTTTGAGAATGCAAATTCCCCCACCCCCACCGGTCATAGTTGAGGGGGAAGAGGAATACAAGGTGGAGGCAATTTTGGACTCTCGCAGGAGAGGTAGGGGACTTCAGTATCTGGTTCATTGGAAAGGCTATCCTGAGGCAGAGCGTTCCTGGGAGAATGTGAAGAACGTCCATGCCCCAGAGTTGGTCAGTGACTTCCATCGGCGTTTCCCCAGCAAGTCGAAGCCTCGTATGCTGTCTGGTGCTCCAGAGGTTAAACAGCAAGCAGAGGCTGTTGACAGTGAGCTGGAGGAAGGTTTGGTGGGGGCCTTAGGGTCGGAGAGGACTGGCGCACAGAGCCCACAGCCTTCAACTTCCGGATTGCATTTTATAGGGGGGAGGGGGGCTGATTCTACTAATGGTGTAGCTGTTTTGCAGGATCAATTGAATGACTTGGGGGAGGAAACACGGATAGAGCCTCATCACCTGCGCTTTCATCTCTGCTGCCATTGCCCAGCTCCCATGAGAACTCAGAGGGAGAGGCTGAGTGTGAGGAGTGGGGTGATGTGATAGAAGACATGAATGAGGAGGTCCAAGGTGATAGGCAGGGGGAGAGGAATCCCAAGCATCTCCTCAGCCCTCAGCCAGAGCATGTGAAAGTGAAGAGAAGGCGACTGGCACCACCCTAAGGAATTTGGAGTGTTTAGCTGCTGTCGTTGGGAGTTAGAGTTAGTCTGGCAAGATTCTGTCTAATAGGTGTAAGCTAATAAAGTAACAACTGTTTCTGGATTTATCTCGCTGTGGTTCTTGGGCTGAACCTGACAGGTATGTAAAATAAGGCTGGTTCACACATGCATATTCAAGACCAGCATCAAAAAGTGACCTGTTTGTTTATTTATTTAAAAGACTAATATGGCTGCCCATCTTAAAAAACACAGGTCTGGGTGGCTCGTAACAGCCCTCAAAAGCAAAAAAAAAAAACAGTAAAAGCAAAAAAGCAAAAACCTGGCAACTCAGCCATCCTCCTCTGATGCATCCAATAAAACCATCCCAGGTTGGTTGGGATTAGCCAAAGTTCCCTATAAACCATCATAATCGTTGGCTGAGATGTGGTACTTTTGAGCAGAACTAAGTCACACATTTGGTCCTAAGTCTTCAAAGCTATATTTGGATCTGCAGTGAGCACAGGAGGGGGGAGCAGATTCTATACAGAAAGTCAAGAGGATGTTTGGTAGACAAAATGCCAATGCCATTATCATTCGCACCTTGCTTGAATAGGGTTTAGGGGAGGAGTTGAATCATATGTATGCATCTCTGAAATGTAGATGAACAAAGCTGACATTCCAGGTAATACCTACTTCTATTACATTAAAAAGTTAGGGCAACATAATCAGGCAAAGGAAGTTTGTAAACTGACAACCATAAGTAGCCGAAATGGAGCTTCCAGGAATGACAGCAAAACACTAATGTTTTTCTAATAAACATGGGAGTAAATGGAGGGCTTATTTCTCCCGCATAGTTACTCAGTAACTTTCATGAGCATTAAACTGACATAAAAATAATTGATAGGAAAGAAAATGCATTCTACTTGCAGTTCTGCTGTTCCTTCGTTATTTAAGATGAATCTGATCTGCTGCTTCCTGCTGTGGAGATTACATCGTGAATACTTAATACCAATTTGGTTACTTTTAGGGAAAAGAAAAACAAACTTAAATACCACACACACAATTTATCTAATTGGAAAAGAGAAAAGAGAACATCCAGTAGGAATAAACCAATGTCACTCTGAGCTTGTAATAATTCCCAGGACAGCTGCTTTTTTAAAAACAAAGTTTGATCAGCAAGGCTATATGTATGTATGTATGTATGTATGTATATGTGTATGTATGTATGTATAAGTGTGTATAGTTAAACCTATCATTAAAAAGTCATTATAGTAGAATTATTCACTCTGGCATTTTATTTCAAAATCAGGTCTCATCTACATGCTTTAATGAGATAAATGTTGGCTTTCAGAGCTTTTATTCTTCATATACTGAATAAATAAAACTGCTCTAAATGTGCTCAGCAAAGTAGCATGGGATAGCCCAAACAGCTACTACAATATCCACACATTTGCTCCATTTTATTTTTATACATCTTCCAATAATCAAGTGAACTCTATGTGGGTTGGAACTCTTGTAACATATGCATCCATTCTTCAAGATCTAAAACAGAGGCAGGACGGGGGCGGGGGGGGGGGGGACAGCCTTTTTCTGAGGCCTCCAGAATCATTAGCTAAAGCCATCTCCCAAAGGCGTATAGGGCTGAAGGAAGCCATGGCGGAGCCAGAATCAAAAACAGATGGGGTAAAGGTTTCCTTGTTTCCCTCTCTTTCTGAAATGTTCTTCTGCGTTTCCCCTGCAAGAATTGCCAAGAAAAAGTCAAGTGGTTCTTACCAGGAGTTGGTTCCCTTGTACAGATTAAAATTAGACCGAAGGCTAAAGGAGATCAGTTATCCCCAAACAGGCAGCAGCCAGAAATATGAGTAAAGGAGGAGACCATGCATAAGCTGAAGTATTAGGTGATTTGGGGGTTTTCCCTGACTCATTGCAGAAAGCACCAATGGTAAGCTTTCAATAACATTTCATACATATGTGCTTCCTTTGTAAAGAATGCTACAGAATAACAAATGGAGAGATGGACAAAAGTAGTCTGGATGGGAGGGGTTCCATGATGAATGGTTGAAAGAATAGCCTGGAGAAGATTCAAAGTAGAACTGATGGCTGCCTTCAAATATTTCAAGAATTATCACACAGAGGATGGAGCAGACTTACTCTCTGTTGAGTGGTAGAAACTGCAAGGAAGCAGTTTTTACCTAAATTTTAAAAACGTTTCCTAATAATAAGGGTTCTTTGATAGCAGAACAGACAACCTTGATGACCCATCTTTTGCTGGAGAAGCATAAACAGAGGTTAGACAATTACTGGGGGCTTGGGTGTGATGACCTTAAAGATTTGTTTCACCATGAATAATTTTTGACTTGATTATTCTAAGGGTACAATTTAGTGCACTCTTATATGCTAGCATCAATGCTGCAATATTACATTTTTTACCTGCTTAATTTAGTATGAGCTTGCATTACATACATTCACAATGCAGCAGAAACATATCAGCAGAGGTATTGATGCCAAGCAAAGAAATCAATTAAGAGAAAAATGTGGAAAAAGTGTATCCTCTTATAAAATGAAGAAATGAATACAGATAGGCAAAAGTCAGGTTTATGAAAGATTAGAAATGAGATTGGGAAGCGCGTGCCATCCTAAGGTAAGGGCAAGTAGAGATTAAATATGGCTGTTCCATCAATAGGCCAGGAACAAAAACATTTCACAACTTGGCAGCTGGGTAGAAAGATAATCATGTGGATAGAAGGATGGACCTCCCTGCTTAGAAGAGATAAGAGAACCAAAAAAAGGAAGAAGTCAAGAAGGTAGTTGGGTTTTTCTTTTCAGCCACTGTGGTCTTTGCAGTTTATTATAATGCTAAAACTGAACTTCAGTTGGAATGTGGAATTTAGAAAAAAAAAATAATATTGATAGCATCAGCACACAGATGTCCCTGGCTTCCAGTTTCACTGTCTTGTCTTCTGATGGGGCAATAATGCAAAACCTACTAAGTTACTGATATGTGATAGAAAGCGATCTGATACCTTGGAGGCCTAGGGTTGTGGCTATATAAAGCAATTGTAACAGAAAGAATAACTGACAGCAGGGAGGTGGGAGACTGACAACAGCTTTTTTCTTTTTTCTAAGGAGAGCTTAAAGTAGTCTTGGGGAAATCAACTTCTCACGGTAGACACCTCGGTTTTGCGTAGCCTGCCACTGCCAACGGATATAGAGGGTGAACAGGTTTCAGAGACAGTTCAAACACTTGCCAAATGATTTTATGTTTACCAGAGATAAATATAAAATGCAGGTCCACCATGAGCAATAATTCTTCCTTTAAACTGCAGCTCTGCATTATTTCTGTAGCTATAGAATGTGTGTGAGAGAGAGAGAGAGTCAGAAAGAGACAGAGAGGCAGTTGTGAGAACTAATCATCTGAGAACCGAAAGTTATCCTTTTGTCAATGATACTTCCCTTTTGTATCTTGGCCTCTACCCTTTAATGATTGTGGTGATGGACTATTCAAGATATATTTGCAATCCATCAGCTTCTAATTTTTAGTATCTTGAAAAGTCCTCCTTTCCACTAAAGAATGAAAGGCTACCTCATTAAAAGGCCTCCACTGTCCTTGAGCCATCTCTGAAGGTTTTCACCCCATTATAATTCTACATTTCTTTGCTGAGGTCAATAGGTAGGCAGCATCTACATCCTTATAAACACATTATTTGAAGCGTTTCAATTAAAGTTTCAGATCAGACCATGGTAGTGAGACCACTTTAACGAGAGAAAAGTAATGACCTTGCATATCAGGTTGTTTAAGGCACCCCATCAGATTTAATTCTTCTTCATCTTCTCTGTAACCGTTTGATACTTTTGTATGAAGAGTTGTCTCAAAATGCTTCAAGCACTTTGTGGGACTTCCAGGGACTGTTGTGGATTAGTTTCATCCTTACTTTTCTCAGCAAAACCAGGCTGTCACCTATGAATTCTCCATGTGCATTCAAATTACTGAAGATTAAAAGATTGCTGTTTTTTTTAAAAAAAGAGTTTTAGTATAAAACAGTGGGTGCCTGGTTTATGTCCCTGCAGCAAAGAAACCTAAAGAAAAGTTGACAGTAAGATTAAGGTAGTTTCTTTGATGCTTGGTACCCACCAGGAATGATATTATGATTTTCAAAAGCATATAAAAAAGAAAGCTGCAGTATCATTTTATCTAGTGTGACATTTTGAAAAAAAAATCTCAAGAAATCTCCTCACCTTTGGAATCACATCAAGAAGTCTTCTATATCAGGGTTCCTCAACCTCAGCAACTTTAAGTTGGGTGGACTTCAACTCCCAGAATTCCCCAGCCAGCATGGGAGTTAAAGTCCACCCATCTTAAAGTTGCTGAGGTTGAGGAACCCTGTTCTATATGAACAAGAGTCAGAAGGTATTCCCTCATACAGTTATGGAGCCATTCCTTACACTTGTCTTCAAAGTCAGCCCCTCCAACCTCTATGGCAGTGTTTCTCAACCTTAGCAACTTTAAGGCAGGTGGACTTCAATTCCCAAAATTCTCCAACCAACCATACTGGCTGGAGAATTCTGGGAGTTGAAGTCTACTCATCTTAAAGTTGCTAAGGTTGAGAAACGCTGCTCTATGGGAATTGGTCCCAGCATTAATGTAAGGCCTGTACAAATCAGCCTTGATTCAATTCAAATTTGAAAGTGGAAACTCAAAATTAAAAAAAGATGTTTTAATTCAAACATGCAGCTTGAGATTTGAGGAGAAACCAGTCCAGTTCAATCTGCTCAGAGATTTGGTGTTTGGTTTGATTCATCCATAAACTGTACTGCAGAAACTGCTGCTGCTGCTTCGCTTTTTGGCAGAACTGGGTGAAAACAACAGGGGTGGTAAACCCTTTAGATAATATTAACCCTCCTCAGTTTCAGATGGATATCTTCAAGGAGTTCACTGCAATGACAGGTCAATGTATATTCAAAATAGTTGCCCTTTTTAAAGATATGATGTAGCAGTTTCCAAACTATCCAGCTTGTTATGCTGACCAAGGCTGACAGTAGGCAAGGCAAACTGCCAGCTCGGACACACCATATACCTTCCCACAGGCTCCCCATCTTGCATGTGAGAATGACCTAGGGAGACGGAGGAAGAGCCACAGCTTAGACAACGGTCTTATAAGGAGGGGTGGGGGTGGAGAAAGCGTATCAGAAGAGACATACATCTGATACGTTATTTTTTGGGAGAGTAAAAGTAAGGGGGGGAGAGAGGTACTTTCAGACTTGCAAGGTTGATGTCACCTTTCCAGGTAGTCTACACAAGAAGCACCAACGATGAGTACTAATACTACCTTTATTGTAAGGTTACAGTAACAGAACCTTGCAGGGAGGATCCCTTCTGAGATGTTTTCTCCAACTCCACCCCTCCTTTGATCTCAAATTTCATTTATCAGACATTGTCTAGGCTGCAGCTCTTCCTCCTGTCTCCCAAGGTCATTCCCACGTTACCATCAGACTTCTCAATTGCTCTCTGTCACGTACGGGAAGGAGATCCTCCTAGCCTTCTCTCTGCACAAAGCCAGCTGGGTGACCTTGGGCCAGCCATTCTCTCTCAGCCCTAGGAAGAAGGCAATGGTAAACCACTTCTGAAATCTTGCCAAGAAAAGTGCAGGGACTAGTCACCAGGAGTCAACACTGACTCGAAGGCACCCCCCCCCCGGCCAAAAAAGTCTATGAAGCATCGCCTGCGCTTGGAACCTATTTTTCATTTATGTAATTGCACTACTTCACGTAATAACCGCTCTGCTTATATATAATCACAACCATAAGGTTTTTGCAAAATGAATTCTGCCCGAGAAAGAAAATGCTCTACCTTTATGCCTTTCTCTTTGAATTCTCTGCTCTTCACCACTAAAGGAATAAACCGTTCTCCGCTTTCACATGCACAAGACCAATACATTTTCATTTTTAATCCATTGCCACTTTTTTGTTTCCATCTGCTGTCCCTTATCATTGAAGAGCCCTTGTGATATTGGAAGAGGGACTACAGTTACATTTCATTCTTGATTCCTTTCTCTGTGTTTATGGAGAAAAGAGTTAAATTATGTCTTTCCGGAACTGGCTGCAAAAACTAAGTATATAGTTCTGTAACTCTGATGGAAAATGGCATGTGAAGAGGTGGATGTTAATGGGCAAAGCAAATGGATATGGGTCTGCTGACATACATTTCTCAGCCCTGCTTCTTTTGTTCCGATCTCACTATATTAATAGCTTGACCTTTGAGTAGTGTTGTAATCATAACCCCGGGTAGGAGCATGTTAACTATGCCACAGAAGTACCTTCTAGTCCATAATAAATAGCTCTAAATGTACTCTGTTTAAGTTTCTTTTATTCCATTCCTTTTACCTGGTTTTTATATTTTGAAAAGCAGTCCACTAAAATCACAATATGTTGTTTTTGTTGGTTTATGGCAAGATTCCCAAACTAATGTCCTCCAAAAGAATTGGAATTCACTTTTTACAATTGGCTAACCTCTCTGGGGTTTATGGACACTGAAGTTCAGCACATCTGAGCAGCACTAAGTTGGGAAAAGCTGTTGTATACCTTGAATCTTCAGTATAAAATGCCGGCAGAGTGGCAAAGGCTTTCAGCATCCTTTGGCACTCTGGATCAAGATAAATGGATGCCTAGCTAATGGGATATGACATCTATTGAAGCTCTCCATTCTAGAAACAAGTTCCCCGCTTGTTTCCAGCATTCTAGATCATGTAGAAAGCTTCTCCAGAAATGGGGAGTTTTCCAGTTTGTAGAGTTGCCTTCTACGTATGAAGGTAATAAAAAGAAAAAGAGAGGAAGTATGGAACCAGCCTGCTCATTTTCATACCTAGAATACTTGCTACCAGTTAGAACTTAAAATCATAGAGTTGGAAAGGACCATTCAGGCCACTCAGTTCAATCTCCTGCTCAGTGTCATTGTTTGCTTGGCATGGCGTAAGGCAAGGATAGCCAATGTGTAGTCTTCCAGATACTGAACTCCAGATCCCATCAGCTCTGAGTAAGATATCCAGTGGTGAGGAATAAGGTAGGAATGGCAGGCCAGCAACTTTCATAGGTCTACAATTTCCCACCTCTGATCTCAGGGCACTGAAAGAGTCTGAAATATCGGGCATATTTGAGAAGGTCTGACCAACCTGGTCATCTTTTGTAAGAATGCCATTTTAGAACATGTGCTGGCGAGCAGTCTAGGTATGGAAATATGAGCCAGGACAAAATAGTCTGAATTATAGTTTCTTTGACAAGGAATTTTTTTTCCTGTTTGGGATACAAACAAAATTTTGTAGATTTATTTTTAAAATCACTTGTGGTGACCTGAAAATGTTTTCCTTTTAGGTGAGGAGTTTCATTGCTGTTTACCTTAAAAATCTCCTACTATAACTTCTTACAATATCTGTCATATAAGATTTTTACCTTATAGGAGGAGAGCCATGTTACTTATTACATTAAAGGAGGAGATGTAATGTTATTTTATGGTGGCAAAAAATCAGGATTTCGGTAGCACCTTTTCCAACTAACACATTTTATTAAAAGGTCTAAGCTTACATGAGCTGCAGTTCACTTCATCAGATACATAAAGTGGCTAGATTGATGTAGGATTTAAATTGTGGTGAGTTGCAGGGGGAAGGTGGGGGGGGAAAGGGAGGGGAAGATAGGTTGTTACGCAGATGCAGGTTATATGTGAGACAGATTACACATATTTTATCAATTACCACTGTGTTTGTTGAGACATCCTGAGATTGCTTGAAACCTTTTGATGTATGTGAGTTCATCAGTTTCTTGCTCGATGGTGCTGTTAAGGTCCTGCTTTCCCAAAACAGTCACTTTGAGATCTGCTATAGATTGTCCTGGGAAGTTGAAATGCTATGATATTACTTTGTCCTTGTTTTGAGTCCTGATGTCAAACTTATATCCATTAACTCTTTTGTACAAAGTTTTCCTGTTTGTCCAATGTAGCATCCAGAAGGGCATTTCTAGAAGATGCTGGTATACATTATATTGAAGAAAGAGCATGTGCCTCTAATCTTTTGTGTGACTTGTTGGGGCCTTTGGTGATGCTGTTAGAGTAGAAGTGGCTGGCCTAGAATAATGCTTTCTTAACTCTCACCCCCCCCCAAAGCCCCTCCTTTATTTGAGATTCATTTTTTTTAAGATTTGTTATCCTGCCTTTATTATTTTTATAAATAACTCAGGACAGCAAACATACCTAATCCTCCTTTCCCCTCCTATTTTCCTCACAACAACAACCCTGTGAGTTGAGCTAGGCTGAGAGAGAGTGACTGGCCCAAGGTCACCCAGCTGGCTTCGTGCCTAAGGCGGGATTAGAACTCACCATCTCCTGGTTTCTAGCCTAGTGCCTTAACCACTACACCAAACTGGCTCTCATTTCATTGATTGATTGATTGACTGATTGATTGATTTCATTGATTGATTGATTTCATTGATTGATTCATTGATGACATTTTCATTGTCTGGACTCATGGTAATGAATCTCTCGCCACATTCCATCATGACTTCAACAACTTCCACTCCACCAGCAAGCAATATCAGGTCTCAACAAACACAATGGGTTTTTAACACGTTGCAATTGTTAATTGATAAGGCACTTGCAATCTGTTTCACGTGCAACTGCATAACCAACTATCTTGCCCTCCCTTTACCCCTCATCATTCCCTCATCCTGTATCAGTCTAGTCACTCTATGCAACATACAAAGTGAGCCGCCCGCCCCCCCCCCCGAAGCTTATGCCTTTTTCTTAAGATTATTACCGTATAGAAAGTCTGTAGGAATCAAACATCCTTGTCACCCTGCAATACATTTTGCATATTGGATTGCTATATCTCATGTGTTAAATTGTCCTCTTTTTTGTCCACCATGACCAACTTCTCATAAAACATGCATACACACACAAAGAGAGAGAACTCTATGCCTAGGATGAGTACCATGCTCTATAAAGCCCTTCTATAAAACACTGGACTGAAAGAGAAACTATTTCAAAATGGGACTGCACTCATATCGCTACAGCCTGCTGCCTATATATGTCAAATGACTGATAACAACTGAGGCTTTTTCAATTCTCTGCAAGCGTTGTCTTTAGATACCCTTCCAGATAAACCCTCCTTGTACTGCAATGGAGGCTTGAAGGATAAATGATGCCAGAAACTATTCTTTCTAAAGGCCTTAGCCACACGTATGTTTCAAGATTAGGTTAAAACTTGGAATGGCAGCATGGGAAATCTTTCATATTGGTGCCTTCTGGAACAGTTTAAAAAGCAAACTTTAGGGGGTTATTTGTGCCAGGGTTATCATCCTGAATTGTCTCTCATTTTATTTTGTCTGGATTATTAGGCAGATACCAACAGAGCTTAAATCTTGACTGAGTCAAAACTGACCAATCTATGGTTCTCCTTCCTGCTATTCGAGCAAGATGAACGTGAAGGCCTCTACACCAAGCCACATGCAAAAGAAATATTTCAAAAAGGCTTGGAAGGAAAGAATTTGTCCTTGCAGAGCCAATCCTCCTTTACAGACAGAATGTAATAGTGATTTTCTCCCCCACACCCACAGTGCATCTATTTCTCTGCTACAAACATAACCCAAACCATTTGTAATCAAAGCATCCTGGCTTGGTGCAAGTGGGGGAGAAGTTAGTAGCCTTTGGACTGGAACTCAGCTCAGTGTTTTAAGTTTATTTTTGAAATGGGTAAGGGGAGAAATAAAATAAATCTAGCTCCTTACAACCATATTGGCATGGTGAGTTAACTGCATGAGGATAGAAATAATAGGTGGATTTGCAAGTTATGATGAATTGGGAAAGTGTGAACTCATCCCCCCCCCTTTTTTGGGGGGGTGCTTTTGAGTCAGTGTTGACTCCTGGCAACTATCTGGACAAGTCCCTGCAGTTTTCTTGGCAATATTTTTTTCAGAAGTGGTTTGCCATTGCCTCCTTCCTAGAGCCGAAAGAGAGTGACTGGCCCAGGGTCACCCAGCTGGTTTTATGCCTAAGGCGGGACTAGAACTCCCGGTCTCCCGGTTCCTAGTCTGGTGCCTTAACCGCTACACCAAACTGGCTCTCTTCATAGACTTAGCAAGTTCAATTCTATTTAGCACTCTTCAATGAGGGATTGGCTATGATCGTTTTGTTGTCCCAGTCGCCTTGGGGCAACCTGACATTTATTAGCACCTAGCAGAGGCTAATCCATATAACCATCCAATCCAATATATAGTTGACATAACCAAAAAATCCCAGCAATTTCAGTGGATCTGCAGACAGATAACTGTATTTCAGTCCAGCATTGCAATGTTGAATATACAGGTAGGTCTCAATTACTACGGTTAATGAATCCCACAAAATGGTTGCATTATTTGAATCTGCACTATTCGAAGTGTTATTTCTATGGAAAATATCGTAACTGGTTCAGCTCAACGGAAGTAGGCAATGAAAAAATTACAGTAAAGGATAAAAAGTATCCTTTTTATATTACAGTAAAGGATAAAAAGAATATACTTAACTTCATGGTTAACAAAATCACAGAGTAGTTATAGAAAGCAAAATAAAAACCTTCTACCGTGGATTCAGGCATTCCAACATCTCGTCCCGTTTTAGCATTGCTATGACCACGTTCGTGTTGTTCAATTACATCAAAATTTTGCTGTAATGTAATAACAAGTCTCTTCTTTTTAAAACTTGTACTGTTTTCCTCTGACGGAATCTTCCTTTTCTCCATTTTGCACATGTGAAGATTAGCAATGTCTAAAAGCCCAACCATAACTGCGCATGCGCTAAACTCAATTGCACACACACTAGCCTCGCATTAACTGAATTTTGTGTCACATTAAACACAACCTGGTATCAATTTACAATTTGCACTAAATCAAACATCGCATTATTGGAACGCACACTAATCGTGACCTACTGGCTTTTTTTTTTTTTTTAATCTGCGCTCGGTCGTTACCGACTCTGCAGTGACTGCTTGGACGAGTCCTTGCAGTTTTCAAGGCAATTGTTTCAGAAGTGGTTTGCCAGAGCCTCCTTCCTAGGGCAGAGCCCAGCTGGCGAGCGCAGGAGGCGGGGTTTCCGTTGCTTCGCGCCCTTTTTGGGCGCGCGCGGTTTTTCGCGCTTACCGGCAACTGCTCCCGACTCCTTTTTGCAAGGTGCCGCCAGCATTTTTCCTCCCACCGGAGTGAGAGTACCCATTTATCTACTCACGTGAGTTTTCGAACTGTTGGGTTGACAGGAACTGGGGAGGAAACAGGAGCTCACCGTGCTAACGCAAAGGCTGGACTCGAACCGCTGAAGCGTCGACCATTTCTGGCCGGCAACTTTCAGCGTCAACAATGATACTGGAACTTATTCTGCAATGCTAACAAATGTTGTTTTCCAGGGTGATTCATCTCACATAGAGAACGTGGAAAACTGGCTTGTACTGAGTTAGAACATTCGTCCCTCTTCTTGATACAGTCCGGTCCAAAGACAATTAGTAAATCTCCAAGGTTTCGGGGAGGATATTCTGCCAGCCTTACTAGGTCCAGAAAAAGGCGGGACTGTCAACTTAAAAAGAGATATGACAGATAGCTAAGCCATGGCCTTTTGGGGATACGTAATTCCTTACAGTCCCTTTGGAAGCTCTTTTGAGACGGGTAATACTCTACAACTGCATAGACAGCATTGGTCTAGGGCTGCATTTACTCACTGAAATTAGTAGAGAAAGAAAAATAAGCATTTAAAAGTCTACTCAGTTTTGGGTTTCTGCAGAGCTTGAGTACCAAATAGAAGCTTCTCAATGCTCATAATGCCTTCATTTCCAATTGGCCTATTTATCCCCTCCATTAAGTCGTCTTGAAACCAATGTAATGCCATTGATTTAGAACCTCATTACAGAGAAGATAATGAGGCCCAGTCCTGAATCATTGTGTTTTTCTATTTCCACTCATTTAGAAGGTTCCTCCCCTAAAATGAGACCCTTTCAAAAATCAATTGGTACTATAAATTGCATTCTCCAAAAGAATGAATGGAGAGGGAAGCCCAGAAACACATACACATTTATATCAAAAGTGTGGGCACAAACATAGAACGTTTTTAACAAACAGTGATCTTAATATTTCTTTCTGCTAATGAAAGCAAAGTAGAAGTGCAAAAGGATTACAGTTCCAGCAATGCTGGACACACAAAACAGAATTCATGAAAGTTGCTTTTAATGGGCTTTCTTTCCCTCCACCCTACCCCAATAAACGTAATTAATGCTGCATTTCAAAAACATGAAAAAGTGGTTCATTTCTCAATCAACTGATTTGACAGTTGAAACAAAAGTGGCTTTCTTCCTTCCATTTACCTTAAGTTACTGTAGTAAACATTCCCTACTTTAGTTCTGGCGTCATTCATGTATTTGCTACTGCCAATTAGTTTCTAAAGTCACTCATTTACAGAATGCTACTTTCCCTACAAAACACACACACACACACACACACCCTTCCTGGTAGATCTTCTGTTTTGTGCGCACACACTCACATGAGCATGCAAACACATATTCAAGAAACAATTTAAATGGATGTTTGAACATCACAGGGTTGGCATTTAGACACGGTTGTTAGACATTTTCTTCTTTTCTTTTCTTTTCTTTTTGACGTGGTTGTGCTTTGAAGGGGGGAAAAAAACCTTAGTCTTGGAAACTTGAGACATGGATGCCTCTGTTGCTGTGTTTTCTCCACATCCTGTTGAGTACTAAGTAGTTATTTAAAACGGAGCTGCTATACTCAGAGACTTAAAGTGCTTGATATAGTTTACAAGACGATTAATTAAATGAGAGCACTGTATGGGATGCACATGTATTTCCATAATCATTCACGTTGGCCTATAGTTGCCCTTTAATTTTCATACTAATTAAAGTAACACACATTGAGTTGCAAATTGTTGATGGCTGCATTTCTCAGTAGATGTTAACACTGATGTAAGCTGAATAGTGAATTTTTAAAAAGAATAATTAAGCACAGTTGATTTCTTTCTTCGTTTCTTTATTTTTTAGTCCAATCTGTGCAATCCCCCCCCCCCCATACTACCCTTGCAAAATTTGTGATCTGGATCCAGCACACCAGCCATATACTGTGGCCTGCTAGACTCTCAGCCGTCCCACATACAGTATCTCTGAATTCTGCTCCATCTTGTTCTCTTCCTTCTCTTACCGGCCCGGATGGGACTCATCAGAACATGCTGTGAATGGCATTCTTCTGCTCCACCTTGCCTGCAATCAGATCTGCCAACATGTTGTTAGAAGGTTGGGACATGTAGACATTTTTATATATTAAGACATTTAGAGATAATTTTATATATTAAGACATTTAAATGTTTAAACATCTAAATGTCTTAATATATAAAAATAATCTCTAAATGTCTTAATATATAAAAATGTCTACATGTCCCAACCTTCTAACAGTGTTCACAAGAGAGCTGTGTGAATTGCCAAAGCAGATGCAGAGCTCTGGGAATTTCTCTCTTTTGAAAAAGATATACTTTAAAAAATGAAAATCACTGCTACCTAGCCATATTGAAGAGGTAGGTATTAATATACAGACTTGGGACAAGATTTCCTGACTTCCATTATATCAGTCCTCCAGATACTTAGGGGGTTTGAGGGCTACCTGGCTCTCCATGATACAGCTTGCAACTTACTGCTTCGTCTGAACTTGGAGGTGGTCTGCTCTGAAGCAGCCCACCAAATGCCTGCAGAATGACCTGCCCTCTGCCATATGTCATATATCAAGGATATCTCATTTCAAAAGTGCACCATGCTGGCCTTCTGACTCCCCTAATACTCATACTAGGAGTCTGCAAAACCAAAATTATTTTAATATTAAAATCCCATCAAACAATCATGAGAAGTGGTAGTGGCAGAGGCAGCGGCAGAGGAACAGCGAAGCCCTGCCTGGACCTATCCAAGCGGCAGCGGTGCATTGCGAGCAGGCTGCAGATGGCAGCATCTCAGCATCAGGAGCGTGGAATGGTGTGGAACGGCCCGGTAGGCTGGTGGTAGAGCCTGGCAGGGCTGTGGATTGGCTGGTTTTGATGCAGCTGACTGGCGGCACTTGGCCAGCCCTGAAGATGCAGCAGCTGGAGTGGAAGTTGAGTGGACCGCAGCCTGTTTTCCATCCTCCATTTCACGGCCCACTTTGGGAATAGGATGGCAGTCATCCGGGCCAGCTGTCTGCAGTGAGGTTGCTGTAGTGACAGTCCTGGGAGTAGGAGTCCTGCCTGACTGGAGGCCTTGGATGCCCAGGTGGATGGTGGCAGAGGGAGCAGGAGCGAGTGGTAGTGCTGCGGGAGAACCAATCTGCGTCCTGTGGCTGCCACCTGGAACAGGCTTTTGTTTGTCTGGGTTATGTTTATCAGTATTTACTGTATTAAATTAATCTTTAATACAGTAAATATTGATAATAACCCCTACAAACAGAAGCCCTTTTGGGGTCCTCCATAATTTTTAAAAGTGGGAAGGGGTCCTGAGAGAAAAAAGTTTAAGAAATACTGTTCTAGGGGGATGCCTTTACCTGAAATCCCCCCCTAATCTGAGTATGAGACAGACAGGGCTCCCATAGTCTACATGCAATAAAGGGAAAAATAAAAGGCCGAAAAGGAAATACAGTTCTATAGCACCACCTCCTGGTTCTATAGCAGTGAGGCATGTGACTAAGCAATTCAGCCCCCCAAATTTGCGGGGGAGGGAAACTCACAAGATACAAAAAAAATCAAACTTTATTTTTGGAAAAGGGAAAGCAAAAAGTTAAACATTCCTTTTTAATTTTAAATAATTACATGCAAAACAATCAATGGAAGACAATAAATCTATAGAGCTGCTCAAATAAAAAACAGCATTTTAAAAGAACTTCCACTAGAAAAATATACAGGAAAATATAAAGTTTTGACAGATCAAAGAATTATGCTGGTTTGCTATTCATTTAGAGGAAACTGATGTAAAGAGGTTCCAAACTGCATATAACATACGTGATTAAACTTGTACATAGATAATAGATACTAAAGACAATAAAATAATAACTAGCAGATACAGAAAAAAACAAAATAAGCTTGGCTCAGTTCTAACTTTTCCCTACTTCTCTAGAGCAGTGTTGCTCAAGCTTAGCAACTTTAAGATATGTGGACTTCAACTCCCAGAACTGAGGAATTCTGGGAATTGAAGTCCACATATCTTAAAGTTGCTAAGCTTGAGCAACACTGCTCTAGAAAATAGACACCTTTGGAACAGCTGTTACCTTGGTGCCAATGCGTTACCTAGAAAATCCTTCTTCCTGCAAATTCCAGCTGAGGTCAGGAGAGATGGTAAATCCCACTGATTTCCAGCTTCTTGTCCTTCTGTTTAATTTTTAAAAGGTAAGGCCTTTTTCTAACTATCAAAAAAGAAAGAGGCTTGGTGGGATCTGTTTGTTGTAGGAGTGCCCCAAACCATGTCCTTCTGCTTGAGACCGAAAAGTTGTGCATGCCTTTTCTGAGAATCAGCTGCCACTCTTATGAACGCTAAATGGCAACACAACAGAAACATTTTCAGTCCAGGCCAGACTCAGGAGGACTTTTGCAAACTCTTATGAACAATAACATAACAGATAATATCTGTGTGCTCTGTGTGCTCTTCCTGTTGTTACAGACTTCACACATTCTGTGCACTTGAGGCATAGCTGGTGTGCCTGCCACACTCCCACTTCCCATCTTCTTTTTTTATCTTTACAATGTAGAAACATGGATTGGCTGGCCATACCTTTGTCCCCCCTTCTCCCCAGAGTGCCTTCTTTCATGGCCAATTTTTCTCCAGAGTCCAGCAGTAACTGTTGGGAGAAAGATCCTGGAGCCATGATTAGCATTTTTAGAAGACTGCAGGGAATGACATAGAAGAAAGGCAGTGCAACTATAGCCTGTGTTGGGAATGGCTTGCAGATCAAAAGTGTGGCAGGGCATTCTTTGCATTATGCAAAAATCAACAGAATAGTTTTCTCAATTTGACTTTTATAACCTTCTTGGGGGCTTTGCCCAAAAATAGGAAGGGATTTTTTTTAAGTATCAAAACAAAAATTTCAGAGTGGAATAAGAGCTTTTCTTGCAAAGTTTAAACATTCTTTCACATTTTTAAACTTTATTTTTATTTTATTTATCAAATTTATCTAGCCACCCATCTCACAAATGTGATTCTATACATATAGAGCAGTGTTTCTCAACTTTGGCAGCTTTCAGATGTGTGGACTTCAACTCCCAGAATTCCCCAGCTGGCTGGGGAATTCTGGGAGTTGAAGTCCACACATCTGAAAGCTGCCAAGGTTGAGAAACCCTGATATAGAGGTATAGATCTATCCACAGAGCAAGATCAGGCCAATTGTCCTGCTGATTTAAATAGCAATGAAGGTATTACTTCAAAGTGACATTTGTCCTCTCCTTTTCTCCATGTGACTGTGGGCAATGGGTAGTAACATCCATCATTAAAACAGAGCTTCCTCAAATGATTGTGAATTGTGCATCTCTGTCAGAAATAAGGTGATTGGGCAAAGTGTGGCTTTGGAAACCTTGCTGAATAAGCAGATAAGCTATCGCAGGAGCAGTAGAAAGGGCACAACAGGGAATGAAATCAGTCATCTTCGAAAAGAGGTCAACTACTACCTGATATGTGGTGGTTCGGTAATAAAGTCCAAGGAAATTTTATCCCAAAGTCTCTGTTGGGAAGGGAGGGAATGCAGCAACCCAGCCAGCTTGTTAGTGACAATCATGACCCAGCAATCAATGTAGCAAGAAGAAACAGAGGCACTGACATCGGCTTCAATGCAAGACCATCAAAAGTCACATGAAGGAGATGAATCATTAAAAAAATTTCCAGTTGTATGGCTGCCTGTTGCAGCAGAGCTGCAAGACCTCTTCCCTCAAGGAAAAAGGAATATATAGGTGGGCATTGTGATGCATTTCTCAGAGTCCCCAAGAAAAGGGGGAAAAGGTATCCCCTGAAGGTACAGGTAGTCCTCGCTTACCACCTGCAATTGGGACCAGCAACTCTGTTGCTAAGTGACAGAATTGTAAAGTGAAACACATGACTGCCCCTGACTTACAATAGCAGTTTGTCAGTTCCAGCTGAGGTCATTAAGCAAATCACCCCAAGTCATTAAGCTCGACATCATGTGACCATGACTTGAGACTTCCTGCCAGCTTCCCCATTGACTTTGCTTGTCAGAAGCCGGCAGTGAAGGTCGCAAATGGAGATCACGTGACCACAGGCCGCTGCAACTGTAATAAATGCACGCCGGTTGCCAAGCACCCAAATTGCAATCACAGTTTGGGTGTTTGGCAACCGGCGCACATTTATGATGGTTGCAATCACGTAATTGTGGGGACATTGCGACAGCCACAACTTTGAGGACCAGTTGTAAGTCTCCTTATTCAGCACTGTCATAACTCTGAACGGTCACTGAATGAATGGTTGGTAAGCAAGGACTACCTGTAATCTGAGCCCACACGTATACATCCTGCTCTTGCTGAATACAGGTTTATCAGGCAGAGAAGGAATTCCCCTTCTTATAGAACAGGCCATGTATTGAGAGGGCAGGAGGAGGCAAATTTTCCAGGCACCATGTAAAGGAAGGGTGAGAGTGTAGCTTAAGAAATAATTGTGGTTTATGTGATAAACCATGTCCTTGCTTGTCAACAAGTTAAAAATATAAGATACAAAAGTTAAAGGGGAAAAGAATTGTGCCACCTGACCTGGCCTTGAGTCTATGAGAATTTTGTAACTATTCCAAATTCTCAGGGTCAGTTCAGATCTCAAAAACTGTTCTGCCTGTTCAAGATGATGTCAGGGCTTCTTTGACATGAGGTATTGGCATTTTTCAGAAATATGAGCTCCTTAACACAATCACTGAATCAAGGGGCAACGTCTCGTTTCTTGTTTTCCAAACACATCCACACAATTCACATATTGGGCAGACAAGGCAGAAGAGAGTTCTTGTGGAAGACTGGTGTGCGGTGGTGCCTTGCATGTTTGTTTGTTTGTTTGTTTATTTATCGAATTTATATAGCTGCCCATCTCAGACCAGTGACTCTGGGCGGCTAACAAAAATAAAAACAATTAACATTAAAAACAGTACCAAAATTAAATATAAGTTGTGGGTTTGGCGTACTGGGGAGTCAAAAGTTATATTATCCTACTTCCAATGAGTATGTGGATCATGACCCTGAAGCCAGTCCATTCCCAAGACTATTGAAACATGTCATAGGGAAGCTAAATAAACTTGTGTGGACTCCAGATGACAGCCAGTACGATGAACTGAACAGGTTCAGTGTGGTCTGCAGTGGGTCTTCAGCATAGGAGCCAACCAAGATGAGTGGATGGAACATATTGCATGCAATGGAGGGATCAATGAAGTTGTCTTCATTGGTCTACAGTCTGGCAGGGCCTCCTAGGGTCTCCAGTGGTATATTGAAACCAGACTGGGTTTATAGGGTAAAAGGAACATATGTCTATGTGTAGCTGTACATTTCTGGGCACCACTTTATTTCTGGATGCCTCAGCCTCTTAAACCCCAGAGACTGGGACAGATTTGTTTCCTGAAGGAGAATGGTCTGTGAGAAGATCCTCAGGTCTTAGAGAGCTATATCATTCACATTAAGTAAGGAAGGTCATAGGGGAAGGTCATGTTTTACATGAAGGGAGGCAGGTATGCAGCAGGGGGACTGCTGCCATTATGCAACAACTGCAGTTCTCTGGGTAAGACAGGTAGAAGAGCTGCCAATTCTGGCTAATTTTATCTTGCTTGCTGTGCTAGCTGTTTATTGTATGGGTTAAATGGCCCATCTGAGTCACAACTTGATTCCGGTACGGTAGCAAGGTATTGGTAACCTGAATGAAGTTGACTAGGATTGCAAAAGAATTTGCCATCACTGTTGAATCTCAGGGTGGAGAGCAGGCTTTCTCCCATAGTGTTTGGAATATGAGGAGGCAGATCTTGCTGTTAGTCTTCCGGCCAGGCACAGCTCTAAATCTTTACTCTTCTAGAAACTCAACCCCACATTCAGGAACAATAAAAACTTTAAGGACTCAATACTGCTGGAAAAACTGCTTTATTTCAGAGAATTTGTTTATTTATTTATTTCCCACTGCAGTCGAATGACTCGCCTGCTTACATAATATAGGAAAAATTATTAAAACATCCACAGTACATTTAAAATGGCCTTTGAATAACTAAATCAGTGTTGTCCAAACTTGGCCACTTTAAGATGAATGGACTTCAACTCCTAGAATTCCCCAGCCAGCCATGGGAGTTGAAGGGAATGAGTGGACTTCTGGGAGTTGAAGTCCACTCATCTTAAAGTGGCCAAGTTTGGACAACACTGAACTAAATAATAAAATCACAAAACCAGCACACAGGATCATAACAAGAAAATAAAACAGAAGACATACGAAAAGAATAACAGATGGCAGAGTGCTTAAACAGAACACTCTCCAAAATAGCTCAGTTTTTTAACACCCTCCTGAATGCCATCAGAGAAGGGACTGTCCGGTGGTGTGTCAGAGCCAGCTTGTGCCAGCTTGCAAGAGCTGATAGCTACATTTTCAGGAATTTTGCAAGCCAGTTAAGAGCAGAGCTGAGCTACGACACCTTGTGCACTGATCAACTGTTCCACAGTTAGTGGCGCGGTGGCAGCCATGGAGCTGGCAACATTTACCAGCACACCACTGGGGCTGCTGGGGCTGTCTGATCTCCATTGGGAGGCTACCTCAAAGCACTATTGCTGCAATTAAGAAGCAGCACCTCCTCATTTCCCAGAAGTCTGGGATTATGAGAAGTTTCTCTCTAGATCAGTATTTCTCAACCTTGGCAACTTTAAGTTGTGTGGACTTCAACTCCCAGAATTCCCCACCTAGCATACTGGCTGGGGAATCCTGGGAGTTGAAGTCCACACAACCTAAAGTTGCCAAGGTTGAGGAACGCTGCTCTAGATGATCTAGTTAAGCTGGGCTGGTTCAGGTTAGAGCAGGCAATGCTGCAAATACCCAAGTGCTAAGCCGTAAAGCGTTTTCTAGTTCAAACCAGCACTTCAAATAGTACCTAGAACCAACTGGTAATCAGGGCAGAGCCCATATTTATTGGTGTTATTGCTCCAAATCCCAGGTGTTAGTTAATACACAGGCCTCTGTGTTCAGGAGCAGTTGTAGTTTCCAAGTAGACTTTAAAGACAACCCCACGTAGAGCACATTGCAGTAATCTGACTGGATGGTGACGAGAGTGTGAGTTACCATAGCCAGGTCCTCTTGCCCCAGCCCAAGCGAGGAAAATCCACTCTAGTCACGGCTTCCTGTTGTTGCTCAAGTAGCAGCCATGAAACTAGAAGGACCCCCAAATCAGAAACCCGCTTCTTCACAGGTAGTGCTTGCCTTCCAGAGATAACTCCAGCACTGGAAGAGAACCACAGTGAACAAACATCCTTTCGGTCTTGCTTGGGTTCAACTTCAGCCCGATTTCTCCTATCCAGACCCTTACAAACAGAAGGAGGTTGGCAGTATCCCCCCTACAGCCTTTGGTGGTGATATATAATTGGGCATCATTGGCAAACGATACTGTACCCCAGACTATTGGATGACCTTCCCCAATGGTCTCACATGGGTGTTAAAGAGAATAAGAGAGAGAGGCAGACAATCTGCATAATGCAGAACACAGAAATCAAGACATTTGTCATGTTACTTTAGATAAATTACAACAGGATCAGGATAACATTTCTAACATTTCAAGGTCTGAGTAATATCTTTGTTAGCACTAGCTAACCACTGTGTATATGTTTGTCTGTTTGGGTTTATGGTATGTGTGTATGAGAGCCCTAGAGTTTAAATCTTAAGCCTTTTCCTCCTGTTCTTCTGAGTTAATTCTTTTCCAGACCTTGAGTTTGGAGTATAGCTTGTCCCATGTTTACACAATGGTCTCCCCTGGCCTGAGCCTTGCTGATTCCTGCTTTGCTAGCTTCAGTCTTTATTTATTTATTTTTATTTATTTATTCAGTTGATTTATCTCCACCCATCTCCCCCTAATGGGGGACTCTATTATTATATTATATTATATTATATTTAATTTATTATTTACTAATTATTTTATTTGTTTATTATTAATTTAATTAATAATTTATATATATGTGTGTGTGTGTGTATATATAATTATAGCCATGGTGATCCAAGTTCTACTGCACAATTGCCTTTTTGCCCACTACCTTCTCTTCCTACCCCATCTCCAGAATAGCGTCTTGACCCTGGGTGGAAACTGGATGAAGCTTCTGTTAACATGTACAGAATATGATCCAGACCATGGAATTTTAGAAATTTCACTTTCATCCCTTTATTGAAGGTGAAATGGCACTCTTCTACTGATCTATTTTAAAGGCCCTGTTTCTGCTGAACTGGTAGACAGATCTTGTTAAATTTCAAAGAACTTACCTTTTGAGGCATTTTGCTTCCTAAAATCCACTGCAATTATCAATGTTCTTTGATATTTTACCACTTTTGTTCTTTGATTAGGGCCCAATTCCAAATTACATCTCTGTGGTTATTGAAGATTATGTGACCCTGATAGGCATTCAATGCTCAGACCTGCAGGAGAAGTTTATATACTCTGTGTGTGTGTGTGTACATGTGTATGTGTGTATACATATACATACACAAACACACAGAGAAACATACACATGCTGCATCCCTTATACACGAATGGGTGAGTTCATCTAGTCCCTGCTGCTGGTTGGAAACAGTTGAGGAAGGCAGAGTGTGGCCTGGCTAAGAGACAGGAGCAATACTAGCTTTATCTTGCTATGGAAATAACTGAAAGTGGAATTTTAAAAATTTAGGAATTAAAAAAAAATAATGCAGGTCCACGTCTACCAGGACTACTTAATGGAAAGCAAATGTGGTAACAAGAACCTTTGTAGCATTTGCATCTCCTCTTTTAATGCTATCCCTTGGACTGGACTGAAATCATCCTTGGGACTCCCAGTAACAGGAGGAGACATATTACATCAACAATGAGAAAAATGATCCACATGCTGAACCTACTTTTTTCTCTTCTGCATCTGTGTCAAATGCTATCCAAATCCAAGCTTTCAGGGGCAGAGGTTCTCAGTCTGTGTAGGCTTCAAAATGTCATAATATGACATTCATAAAGTGAATCTAAGCATACAGTGAAGTGCACCTCAGGTGTGTTGTAGCAACATTATATCACATAGTACCATTCTACTGTTTTTTTAAGGAAAACCTCTGCCTTAGAATACTGATTTTTCAAGCCACTAGCCAGGAAGCATGGACTTCTGGAGTCTAAAGTGCTGGATCCAGCAATATACTGCAGGCATTGCCCTGGGGACTTGCCAGGTTCCTTACCCTCATTTCAGCTTACTTCTTCTGAAAGTAATTTAAACACAAAATAAAACAAATAAATAAATACATGTAAACTGGCACACTGCAAAGCAAAACAGCGCCTTATAATATCATCTGGAAAGCTTTGAGCCCCATGAGAACATTCTTAGAAAATAAAAAAAGCAGGTGATTGCAATCCAGGGTTTTGTTTGGAAGAATGTTAATTTATTCACCAAAGCTTCCTTATGAAAGTAATACACCTGTATTACTTTCATAAGAAAGCTTTGGTGAATAAATTAAGATTCCTTGTTTAGTGACCACCTTGGATACCAACTATTCACAGTTACAACAGTGATGAAAAAGTAACTTTGCAACCAATGCCTGCATTTACAACCTTCACAACATCTCTCTCTGTCATGTGTTCACCATTACAGTGAGTTAGCATACCCTGTGCCTGACCTGTTTTTTCTCTCCCCTCCCTGCCCCAAGCAGAGAGGAGAGATTGCCTAAACAAACCATCTCTCCCTGAGCTGCTTTTCTCTGCCAGGCACCAAGTCCCTAAAAGTGCTAACAGCAAGCTCTTGACCTTAATTAGTTGATTAGAACCCTTGGGGGCTGCTGCTGCTGCCTGAAATTGACCACACCCTAATCAGTTTCACACTAAAGGCTTTTGTTAGCAGCCTAAGCAGATGGTGCTAGGCAAACAGCTAGCATTAGTGCATTCCTTTCAATGCGTATTCCCCATTGTGTGTCTGCTTAGGCTCTTGTAATCCCTTCCTCTCCAATGAAGGTAAGACAAACATTAATTCTCTTCTTGCTAATTATCCCAGCACTGGGGTGAGCCTTCCAAAGGGCAGGGAATGGGGAAAAGGGGCTATACGATTTACCCTTTTAGGTGGCTTCCTCATGAGCTGAGTTCTAGAAACCTTTCCCACTATACTTGGGCTCACCCAGCTGTTTGAGATTGTATCCTTCTGACGCTGTGAAGCAAAGGAAAGCTGAAGTAAAATTATAAGCACAGTTGCAGTCCTGTGATTTTTCATTTAGTGACCACTTTGCTTAATGACCAAGCTGCCAGTCCCAATTGCAGTCAATAAATAAGGACTACCTGTATGGAGAGATGGCTAGGAGTTATCATATCAAGTACAAAGTAAGTATAGTGAAGATACAAAACATTTGATAGTGTACCACAATTAGAGCAAAACAGAGCAGCTACCTAATTTCAGTTCTTTAAAAAAAATGAGAATATATCAATCAATCAACATTTATTTATGGTCCAAGACCAAACACAAAAGAATATAGTTTGTGTCAAGAAGCCTGCACTGGCGAAATCTGAACTTTTGGGCTTTTTTCACTTTTCTTTTGAACAGAGCTACCACTAGAACAAAGCTATCTTATCCCAGAAAACAGGAACAGCAAACAACACCTAAACTAACTTCTAACAGGACTACACTTACCCAGGACAAAGAAGTAAATGTTATCTTTATAAAGTAATGAACTAAAGGAAAATTCTTATTTTTTTTACTTATACCAGAAAACGTTTTATTTATTTACAATCTTTATATCCTGCTCCCATCCAGAGATACTTTTCATTCATTCATTATATCTGAATAGCCAGTGTAGAACTGGCTCTCTGACTTCCTATTTTTCAGATGTGCTATGATAACATTGGGGTTAAACCCTTGTGCTGCAGAAAATTTCTCAGACTATCAGGGTCCAGTGTTATCAACAGATTTCTATTAGCAGCTATGTTTGGCTTGTACTCTGATTCTTCCATGTAAATTAGGCTTAGCTTATAACAACAACAACAACAACAGAGTCTTGATGGGGTTGATATAAAAGTATAGTAAATAATGAAATAGATTCCCCTTCATCTTTAACCATTGCAAACTGCACAGCGATCTGGGTCTGGATTTCATCCAAATATCTGCTGTCCAATGATCCACTCCCTTTCTAAAAGAGCTCCCTTTTAGAAATTTTCTCTTTTGGAAAAATATATTCAGCAACCCTAAAAAATTAAATCAATATACATTTTACATTTTTAAAAATCAATGAACAGGTGCAAACCTGGACTGAAAATAGAATGATTGTCTTTACTGTTTCACACTTGGACAGCTATTTCCCTGTTATATTTATTCCTTTGGAAAATAATATACAGTATCTGCATGTAGCAAAAATCAGAGAATTGCTTTCCTGTCTTTAAAGCAAATGTATTTATTTTCAGAACTGGGAGTGGGAAAGAGGACTCAGCCATTGCTCTTTTGTCCTAGAAAGATAGTCTGATTTTTGCAACACTTCAGCCTGCAGCTTCCACTCCACCCTTTGGAACGTTTTCCCCCCAGAAATGTGGCTAGCCCCTTCTCTTCCAGCTTTCTGGAAAGAACTGAAGACCTGGTTTTGCCAGCTTGCGTGGGGTAAGAAGAGCTTTAACCAACCCTGGGGGTGGCTAGTGCCCTGATAACGTTCCCCAAGCCTTAGAATTTTAATAACTGTCAATTATCTTCAGAGTTACTTAATATTTGTTTAGGATAAATTATTAAATTGTTATGTTGTATTTTAATTGGTATTTATCTTTTCTGTAAACCACCCAGAGTCATTTTTTAATGAGATGGGTGGTGACAAATTTGATATATAAATAAATAAATATTTTTTTTTTTAAATCTGCAGGCTTGAGGTCATCAACTATTGATGGCCACATTGAATCTTGATCTTTTGGGAGTTCTGGCTTCCCTCATTCCTTGTTTTCCATACCAACAGTCCAACATCCTGGTGAAAATCTTTGGAGAACTCTAAAAGTTCTTGCACAGGACACACTATCTTGTGGCACATCCTAATGAAAGGGTCACCAAATTGTGGGTGTTCAGATTTTTTTTCCCTTGAGGACCAACTCTAATCTTGATTCTTTTTAAGTAACTGAGTCAGTAGAATGACATAGTCCTACTGTAAAAACTAACTGAAAATTGTGACCAGTCAAGTCCCATTCTATTAAAAAAAGAAAGATCCTAAAATAAGATAATGCAAAGGCAAAGGACGATATGGACTAAGAATGAAGCAAGGTGTTAGAGATCTGGAATGAGGAAATAAATTTGACTTCTACAAGAAAATCAACTACAATGTTAACCATGAAGGAACTGCTCCCACTGAACCTCTCATCCATAATAAATTAATTAATGTAATAGTTCTAGATATGATTTTTTCCAGAATTTCATTAATTACAATTGCAATACCTGCAAAGGTTACACAATGTATTTGTCAGCTGTTAACTGATTAACCAAATATCTCATAAAAATCTTATACCTACAGATACACTCCTTTCACTCAGGAACAGCTAATATTTCTATGGGTGAATAATTGCAAACTTGAAAGTCTGCAGATGTAGCAAAACTTAAAAGAAGTACAGGAAGATCTGTGATGCAGTATTTGCTCCAGGCTGGTAAAGAATAGCTTAGTTGTGGATTTATCCTCTGTATTAGTCCAATTAATTGCAAACTGCTTTATTAAAAACCAGTTATAAGGTAAATATTCCTGGACAAGAAAAGCCTCAGGGACTTCAGACTCTTTGTAGGACAGATGAACTTGATGGACCAGAAAGTCCAGTCACTTTCAAGTCTCCACATGTCTCTTTCCATTCTGCTCCTCATTGTTTATCCACTCCTCCTTTCCTGTGCAGTGACCTCTTAAACTCAGAGCACCACAGCTTCTTCAGTGTAACTTGATACAGAAGGCAGTTTAGAAGAGCTGGTGCAAGCTATTTCATACAGAGAAAAGCTCATCACAGGAGATCTCATTTGCCTGCAATTTTTATACAGGCTGTCCATGAAAAATGAAAGAATTACATAGATAAAGATACCAGGTTTAATGTATGTATGTACTGTATGTATATACCAGACAGTCCCCAGGTTAAGAATGAGTTCTGTTCCTAAGTCAGTCTTTAACTCAAATTTGTATGTAAGTTGGAACTCGTATTACGAATGGACTGGCTATTACTAAAAGTGGTGGATGGCGTTCTCCTTCCTTGAGCCAACAAACCACTGAAGCCACATAATGTTTTCATAAACCACTGAAAACTGCTAAAAACAGGCTGTATATTAAAAATGTGCAGCTTCACGATTTGTGAAAACATCACATGGCTTCAGCGGTTTGTCAGCTCAAGGAAGTACGTTGTCCACCATTTTTAGTAACAGGCAGCCCAATCGTAAGTATGAGTTGTCCATAAATCAAACGTTCTTAGCCCAGGGACTGCCAGTATATCAAACCAACCAATAGCATTAAAATAACAACCTTAAATATTCTTCATTAGGGGTTGAAAAGATCACAAATAAGGTGAGTCTACCTCGGGAGGCTATTCCACAGCTTGAAAGTCACTACTAAGAAGACCTTCTCCCTAGTACCCACCCTCCTCATTTCAGTGGCAGAAGTGCTTTGAACAGAGCCTCTGAAGAGGATCTTAAGACTGATGTAAATGTATGCAGGGGAAACAAAAGATCTTTCAGGGAACCTGAGTGGAAGAACAGCACTTTGCAATAACCATTTTCAAATCCACACTGGAAGGAAAAATATAAAACTGATGTAGAAAAATGTGAAAACCCAATTCAAACACTCCCACTTGTGGAAATAGTAAATCAAGCCAATAGAGCTTTCACACTGTACACTTTCATTATCATCCATGTAACGAACTTTGGGTTTAGTTTTGCACTTTTCTTTCTATTGGGAAATTGAGTACATATCACGATGCCTGATGCATTAGCAGAGTAGAAAGAACATAAGTGATGCCCTGCTGGATTGGATCCCTGGCCCATCTAGTCCAGCAGTCTGTTCTCACAGTGGCCAGCCAACTGCACAAGGAAGCCCACTAGTCTTTCAACAGATGGCCGTCTGAGGCAATTACACTGCTATCAAGGCTAATAGCCACTGATCCCCATAAAGGGCTAAAGCTGCATATTCCCAAGGCTGCTCAATTTTTCCATACCCCTAGTTGAAATAATAAAAATGATATATGTCATCATATAATTCATATCACATCTAGTTTGGTTCTAAGCTAAGTAGGTTTAAAGGAGAAGGGGGAAATCAGCTTTGTACCCAAAGTTACTTGCTCACTAGGATTGTGGCAGAGTCTTTTATGCTTTGGTTCCTGTTCATAAACCCCAAATATCATGAAGCCGTTCATAACTTTTTCATAACCTTCTGGAAGACTGTTCAGCACAAAAGGCTCCCAAACTATTATGAGCTAAACAATCTACTGTATGTGATTTCAACCATTCAACATTACGGGTAAAGTGGAAGTTTAGCTACAATATTTTACAATACTCTGAGGTCAATGGATATAGAACAGCATAGTCAATGGGAAAAGAAGAGAGAAGGGAATAGAAAGCAAGCCTTAAGGGTAAACTGGCTGAAAGATGGGGTCATGTTGGTCTAATACAGAGCTCCTCAGCCTGGGCAACTTCCAGATGTGTGGATTTCAATCCTCAGAATTCCCCAGCATGCATGGTCTTTGCTCAAAATTCTGGAAGTTGAAGTCCACACATCTGGAAGTTACCCAGGTTCAGAATAATTCTTTAACAGGTATTCTATCTGGCAAGAAAGGGCAAAACAACTTTCTGCACTTGTGCCTTTTCTAGTAAGGGGCCAGGTTTATCTATGATAGCCTTCCCAGAAAAAACCATGGATGCAATCTTCTGTTGTCATTGGCTCATGGCTGCAGGTGAGGTCTGAAGCTTTCATGCATTCCTTTTCAGCACAGAAGTCTCTACATCATATATAAGCACCCCACATCAAACATTTGACCTTCATTACCCAATTTGGTCAGCAAAACATCAGAAGCACAAAGCATCTGCAGATTACAAAGCCTCCTGAATTACAAGAGTGTGTAAGTGGGAGATATCACCCAGAGTAACACAAAGAATATCTCTATATAGAGTGGGTTTGAGCTTGATAATCAACTCATGACAAGCCACACAGTCATGATAGTTTTCAAAACTGAGTAAGAGAATCATGCAATGAGCACAAAAATATTGCCATATCATGAATATATATGTCAATGCTATAGTTCATTATTTTTGCTGAACTGTGTGGTGTAAGCGCAAGTGTGGAAATGAATATAACCTTACACCCTACCAAGCAACGTGGAAACCAAGCATGATTCATTCTCATCATTAAAATACTCTGGTTTGTCTCAGAGCAGAGGTTCTTAACCTGGGATCTAGGGACACTTACCCCTTCTTCATCTGCTTAACTTGGCCGAAGACCTCAGGGCTGATCCCACAGCTCCAAAAATGTGCCCTCTTCTTGTCCTATGGGTGGGAGAAAAGTATGGCATTTACAGAGCAGCTGCCCCCACAGCATTACTCTGACCTTGCCACACAAACAAGGTCAGTAGAGTTGCTGTCCTCACATGAGATGGTGGTCCACTATTGCTGCTGTTGGGCAGTCAAGGAGCAAGGAAAGGGGTTCTTCTCCTCCTCTCCTGCCAGCTTCTCTCTCCATCCCCCACGATCTGGATCTTTGCTTTTCCTACTAACCACTGACTTTGGAAGGACTTGTGCTTGGCCCAGAGGCTCCTGCTGAGGCCAGCAGAGATGTTCTCCAGCAAACACAGGGGTAAGGAAAAGAACTGCAGTGGGGAGAGAAACAAGGTTGGCCAAGGATCCACTTCAGGTAGGAGGAGCCCTGTAGAAGTATGAAATGGGGAGGGCAAGGGAGGTAGCAAGACTGGCAGTGTGGGAGGTGGTAGCAGTCTGCATGGCAGTAAGTGGTGGGAAGATTGAACCTTGGGGGAAAATGGCAGCTGGGTGAAGCTCTGTGCTCTCCAGCCAGGGCCAGATTAAGGCCAACTGATGCCCTAAGCACAGCCCAACAATGGTGCCACTTGACAGAAGTGGAACTCTCATGCCATGAGATGGAAATACATGTAATATCTGATGACATCTCCAAACAAAACTTGAAACTTTAGTCATGCACTGTGCCAGAGAAAACCTTTTTTTAACAATGCAAATTAAACTCAAACACAGCAGTTAAGGACAATGACCAAAAATTCAATTAAAGTTGAGTGTGGCAGTAAAAGAGTTAAGGGCATGAGAAATGGGGGCGGGGGACTCTGTGGTGCCCTTCTTCCTATGGTGCCCCAAGCATGTGCTTATTTTGCTTAATGGTTAATCCAGGGCTGTCTCCAACAGCCCGAGAGTCCTGTAGTCAGAAAAGAGGGGGAGATCCTGCAGCAGACCAATTGAAGCCCGGCAGACCACCAGCCTCCCTCAAACTCCTCTTCTATGTGACATAAAATGTTAGCATAGGAGATTTTGTTGCTTCTTCCAGTGGAATGCCCCACTTCTCTGCCAGATCACCAGCAGGATGGCTCCATGGAGTTCCATCATGAGGACAGGTCTTCACCAAACTGTAAGCAAGCCATCTGGGGGTTGGGGCAAGAAGGGTAGGTGGGTGATGTACTGACTAGAACAAGAACAAAGCAAGAACGAAGTCTTACACACCACGGAAGCTTTGCCTTCTGCAATGCAAACAAATCAAAAATTTAATGTTGGTCTATGCTCCAGAATTTAAACTCTGAGCTTTTTTTCTCCCACCTTTCTAAATTGACTTGGCTGTTCCTTTCTTGGTCTTGGAACCAACTGATTTACAGTTGCCTAAGTTCTCTCTAGCCTGGGAACTGCTGGTTGCTGCCTCACCAGATTCAGCCCTAACAGCACTTCCTCTATTTTCTTCTTTCCTTCCCAGTCAGAGTCTAGCAGTGTTACATGTCTCTCCTTCTCACCCCTTTTGGTCACAGGTGCCTGCAAAGTGTTGTGCTCCCTCTTCCCTTTCCATTTCTTCATTGGCTGGAACTGGTGAGATCAGGGGGTGATGGAGGGGAGGATATTCCAGAACAGATGGAATTGAATGTATTTTTAATGTAGCTGTGAGCTGCAGGTAAACGACCACTGGACTGATCTGTGGAAGTGTAGGAAATAAATTAGGCATCAGCTTCTTAGATTGTCATGTGGCAGGGAGAAATTTGGTAGAAAGTATGGTCTCAAGCACCTATGGAGGGGTTTTTCTGATAATAGTCAACAGAGTACATGCAGAAGGCCTTGGCATGATCCATTTGATCCTTGAAGAAGTGCTGAATGGTTTGAAGCTCTTGGAGAAAATGAAAGACCTCTGGAACAGGGGAAGGCCAAGAAACATTTGGCAGCAGGTGCAGGTGGTAGCTCTAGGTAGCCTGACGTGACACCATCTGAGTGAAGGCATGAAGTTTGCAAGCAAACTCAACCACAGGAAACAGGTCAGAACAGTTGCCATGCTGATAATTTATATAGCAATGAAGATATTGCTCTAAGGTGGCATTTGTCCTCTGTTTCTCCATCCAGCTACACATGATAGACAGAGGACAGATAAAGTTTTTCATCTGAAAGTTGAAATAGAGCTTTCCAAACACACACTGTGAATTATGGGCCTCTGTCAAAGAAGAAATGATTGGTTCTGGAATACTTGTTGAATGAACAGATGAATTATCTCAGGGAGAGGGGCAAGATCATGGGAGGAAATGAAGTGGGCTATTCTGGAAAAGAGTTCAACTACAAAATGGCATCCCAGCCCACTAAATGTGATAACTGTGTTATAAAATTTAAAGCAACTGTAGAGGAAATGGTCACTGATTTAGCATAGCAGTATGTAGGATGAAGAAACATTGGCTTTGACACTTGCTCTACCGCAAAGCTACCTAAAGTCTGAAGAAGGTGATGGCTCATTTTAAATCCTCTAAAACACCCAACTGGCAGACCTGCAACATTACTTCCCTGCAGGAAGGAGGGACATGTAAAGTAATCCTTGTGCTATGCTACTCTTCATTCCCAGGAAAAAGGGGAGGAAAAAGACAAGGGCCCCTGAAAGTCATCTGTTCGACCCCACACGTACAGGCCTTGTTACTGCTGGGCACAGATTCAGTCAGTTACAAGAAGGACTTTCCCTTTTAGCCACAAGAGATTCAAGGGGGGCTGACGTCAGAGGGCAGGAGACTAGAGTTTTCCAGTTGGAGAATGGAGGTTGGAGGAGAGTCACAGTCCTTATTCTCCTGAGATTTCAGAAGGCTAGTAAGATCAGGCTTTTCTGAAACACTTTTGGAATCTAAGATGCTGTCTTGCTCCTGCCTGCAGGAGGGAGTGTTGGGATTAGTTGCTAGTGGTGCCTGGGGCATTTTTCTAGATTATATATTTCTTAGGTATATTGTTTTAATCCAAAAACTGAATTGGATATGGGCATCACTCAAACTCTTGTATGATCAAAATGACATATAAGCCTGGAAAACAAAACAAAACAAAACAAACCCGGCTAATCGTCTGCTTTTTTTGCAAGCTAAGAATGTAAGGATTATGACAATTAAAGCTAACTGAAGAATTGTGTCCATTTCACCTGGTGCTTTGTCAGCTTGTAAGAAGTTTGTAGGTGTTTGGCTGATACTGAAAAATTCCTTGATAGCCAAAGGCTCCATGTTAAAGACATCATAGTTCTATCCCACTGAAAGAAATCGCTTAGAACAAAATGCTACAGTACAGTTAAGGAAGTTGCCCTTAAACTCTGGAGCCAATGGAGAAAGTACAGCTTCCAAGGCGAAATCAGAAGGATTATCTTGTACAACAAAGGGGTGAGTAGCATCTGGACAATGGATGATGGGCTGAGAAATGAAAAAAGAAATAAAAGAAAAAAGAAAAGAACGGCTTATTGGCCATTGGAATCCCACTTAAAAGAAACCCCCTTCTTCAAAAGATGAGTCAGCAGAGTGGTGAGTGCAGCAAATTCAGGAACAAAATTATGGTAAAAACTGGCAATTCTTTTGGAGTAAACGTGCTAACCCAAAGAGTCCAACATAGCCAAACCAGTGGCTTATGCTTAAAAAAAAACCTTAGCATTCCATAAGTGATGAACATGCATAATATCAATTAAGCCGTTTTACTGAAGAGAGGGTTGGATGTGGCAGCTGGATTGGCACTGGGAAAACCACGGTTTTGCTCCATCTTCGCCCTTGGAAGCTCACGGGATAACTTCAAGCTAATCTCTCTCTCTCTCAGCCCATCCTATATCACAGAGTTGTTGTGCAGAAAAATGGAAGGAGGGGGATTTAGGTGTGCTGCCTTGACCTTCTGAATGAAAGATGGGAAATAAATGGGACAATAAATAAATGAAGCCACATTTGGCTACCTAATCTAGTCCAAACGTAGACAGCCAATAGGTACCTTTACACTAGGAAAACTCCCTGAGGTTATGTTTCCTGGCAATGAGGACTGAGAGGGATATTGCCTATGATATTTGAAATATATAGCCAGCATTATTAGTAATCGTTGCTAGTTTTTATTAATTGGCTACTCCCCTTTATAGTTATCTAGATCAGTCCTTCTCAACCTCAGCAACTTTAAGATGGGTGGACTTCAACTCCCAGAATTCCCCTGGGAAGACCACCCATGTTAAAGTTGCTGAGGCTGAGAAGGACTGATCTAAACTACAGCAAATTCTGTTGCTACAGAAACCTTAGAATGGGACTGCAGTTCCAGTGTTCTAGAATATTAGAGAACCTACCACAAGTCTATAGACCAGTGTTTCTAGCTGGGGAATTCTGGGAGTTGAAGTCTACCCATCTTAGAGTGGCTGAGGCTGAGAAACACTGCTGTAGACCATGAAGCTCGCGCAGTAATTTACAGTCTTCTCAAATTCTCACCCAGGTTTGTGAATTTATTTGTTTTATTTCGGAAAACTGACAAAGGCCAGCAATCAGCACTGATGCTCCCAAAAATGGTGACTGCAGCGACATAATATTAAGATTTTCTAAAATAAATAAATAAATAAATAAATAGGCAAAACCTGATGAAATTATTTCAGTGTATTGGGAAAAAATGGGGAGGGTGTCTGCCTTTCCATTGTACACGGGGTGCTTTTTTTCCTTTATTAACACATCCTTGTTGCCGTATCGATGTATAGCACAAATGAAAGGAAACTCTGTTCCTCTACTGCCTCTGAATCCATAAAGAGAGGGCAGGACAAGAAAGCTTATTTCATCCACAGTCAGGTTTAAAACAAGTAAGTAAAGCGCTGCTAACAAAGTGAAAACTAATTCATGGGCATACGGTACTCCACTTGTACTATACCTCACAGAAAAGCACAAATAATCATTAATGGCGATTTAACAAAGTTCTGTGAGATACAAAAAGGAACAGGACAGGGATACCTGCTGTCTCCTTGCTTATTTTGGTTCTTGAAATACTGAACAGAGATATAAGACAAGATGAGAGGATTTGTGGGAGTAAAGATTAAAAAAGAAACTGATAAGAGCTTTTGCAGATGACTTGGTGTTGGTTTTGGAAGATCCTTTAAAGGGAGTTAAAACGTTAATGGGAAAACTAAAAGAATTTGCTACAATAGCAGGTTTTAAAATTAATAAATAGAAGAGAGTTTGGTCTAGTGGTGAAGATACCAGGCTAGAAAGCAGGAGACGGTGAGTTCTAGTCCCGCCTTAGGCATGAAAGCCGGCTGGGTGACTTTGGGCCAGTCGCGCTCCTTCTCAGCCCAACTCACCTAACAGGGGGGTTGTTGTGGGGAAAATAGGAGGAGAAAGGAGTATTAGCTATGTTCGCCACCTTGAGTGATTTACAAAAATAATAAAAGCGGGATAGAAAAAAGAAAAAGATGTTAACAAAAAACATTAAAGTAGTGGATCAAACAGAATTGATGAATAAAACGGGTTTTAAGATCGAGAAGAAAGTAAAATATCTGGGTATTATCACGACAAATACAAATTGTATGTTATTTCAAAATAATTATGTTAAGACATGGAATGAAGTTTAAAAAGATGTGTTAAGTTGGGAGAAACTACAACTGTCATTGCTGGGAAAAATTTATGTAATAAAAATGAATGTCTTGGCTAGAATGATCTTTTTGTTTCAGACAATACCTGTTTTGACAACTGATGCACCATTTAAAAGTGGCAAAAAGATATATCTAAGTTTGTGTGGCAAGGGGGGGAAAAAAGCACAAGTTAAATATAAGGTGTTACAAGCTGCAAAGGAAAGAGGAGGATTGGGTTTATTTGATTTGAAATTGAATTTTGCAGCTTGCTGTTTGGTTTGGAAAGAGTGGGTGTTGCTGAGAAATAAGAGACTTTTGGAGTTAGAAGAACATGACCTGAGATGTGGGTGGCAGGGATATTTGTGGTACGATAAAGTCAAGGTTAATGTGGATTTTTTAAATCATTATGTTAGATGTGCCATATTGAGAACATGGAATAGATACAAATCCAGGTTGTGTCTGAAAACACTTCTGTGGCTCTCAGCACAAGAAGCATTTTATAGACGAGAAATAATAGGCAAACACAAATGGCTAACTTATCATGAGTTACTAGAATTTTGCAAAGAGGAATACAAAATAAAATGGAGAGAACGATTGGTGGCAGAGGGATATAGTTGCCAATGGCTTTCCTATTTACAGTTATCAGAAAGATTTAAAGTAGACAAAAGAGTTTATGCTACTGAACATTGTAAGAGCGATTCTTAAATAGAATTGTGTACAAATGATGAACATGTAATTGCTAAAATGTATAAACTTTTATTGAAATTTGAAACAGAAGAAAAACAAGTGAAAGAATTATGATAAAATGGGCTAAAGTTTTTGCTTATAATATACAGATGGAACAATGGGAAAATATGTGGTTGAAAAGATTGAAATTAACACTATGTTATAATCTTAAAGAGAACTTTTATAAAATGGCGTACCATTTGTATATGTCACCAGAGAAATTGTCTAGAATGTATAAAGGCACTTCAAATTTATGCTGGAAATGTGACCAACAAGAAGGGTCATTTTATCACACTTGGTGGATATGCAAAAAAGCTAGAAAATTTTGGATTCAAATACAAATTCAGAGGATTTTAAAGATTAATATACAATTGAGACTAGAATTCTTCCTCTTGGAACTGATGGACAAACGGAAAAAACTCATGGAATTTTGGTTTTGTATATAACTGCAGCAAAATTATTGTACACACAAAGATGGAAAGATTTGGCAACACCTACAATGGTGGAATGGTTAGTGAAGATGATAGAACTCACTGAGATAGCCAAATTGGCTTGTTAGAGGAAAGACACTAGCTAAGGTTATTGCTAACTGGAAACCCCTTATGGACGTTTTTGGGTAAAATAGAAAAAAATGAACTTATGATTTACGGTTTTGACAATTAGATAGGATAGATTATAGAAAGAAGAGTGTCATGATGTAACTTTAGAGAAAGAGGTAAATTTATAATTGTATTTATAACTGCTGTACAGAAGATTGGAAGCCATTCCTTTATATCTTTTTTCTTTCATTTCTATTTTTCTTTTAATTTTTCTTTCTTTCTTGCACTTTTAGCTCTCTTTGATTTCTTTTTCTTTTTTCTCTCTTATTTTATATTAGTTTGTATTAGTTTTTATCTTTGTTTTTAAAACTTTCAGTAAAAATATATGTAAAAAAAGTACTCTACTTGTGGCTGAACCCATTGCACTAAGCCATAATTATTATATAAATTATATATTATCATGGCTGGGCTTGCACAATATGCTAAGACATAAATCATGGTTTATAAATCACTGTAGCTTGTTTCACACACGGTGCTAAGCCTAAATCAACAATATTATTGTTTCGTTGTGTAAACGAGGCCATTGTGAAACAACCTGGCATTTATATGATAGTACTTGGCTCAAGTTCCACATGATCATCAAATAAATTGTGTATAATTTATGTAGCTATGATGTTTTAAACTAGCTATGTAAATTTTCTATTTATTCTGTTTTCCTCCTTTTTGAAGCATAGCAACAAGCTCCCAAAGGGGAAGCAGTCTGTTTCTGCTTAGAGAGAGATGTAAGAATTGCATTGGTACCATGGATTTGAAGGCCTTGTGCCTTGCCCACTTGCCAGACAAGCCAAACACATTCCTTCAATACCCTAAACTATGTTGTGCAGTTTCATAAAGAAAGCAAGGAGAAAATATAACAGTTTTTACATCTCGCTGGGAATTAATATCACCCTATCTTTGGTTTGCTTCAAACTTAAGTCAGGATAAAATGTCTGTTATGCCACATATGCATCAGCAAAGCAATCCTGTTGGAAT
Source organism: Python bivittatus (assembly GCF_059951505.1). Taxonomy (NCBI): domain Eukaryota; kingdom Metazoa; phylum Chordata; class Lepidosauria; order Squamata; family Pythonidae; genus Python; species Python bivittatus. The sequence continues at coordinate 28,133,906 of NW_028277098.1, forward strand.
GCTCAGAAGTTAGAGCCTGTTTATTTATTTACTATACGTTCCAGAGATGTACATATTGCTAAATAGGTCTTTAGCGCTCTTCTCGTTTTTTGCTGCATATTTGTTTCTGCTATATCCTACCAAAGTTAATCGTTCCAAGGCTCTGGGTAAGATATCTTTCTCAGAAACCCATACTCTCAACAGGAAAGCCAAATTACACGAGAGGCTTATCCTAAAACAGATTTAAATAATTAAACATGTTAAAATCCTCAAACTACTCACCATCCTGAAATGGATTTCTGTAATAATGACCAGATCTGAACATGTACGTTGGGGGAAGAGTTTCATAGGGTTTTTTTTTCCCCCCTCTCTAAAAAAAAAAGGTAAGGTCTCTCCTGCTTGTGCTGTTCCTTATAAAATATGCAGGAGAAGAGTTGGTGCTTTGGTTTTTCGCTTGTGGAAACTGAAAGATTCCTGCATTAGAAATTCATTTAATCTGTTATTACTCAGGACAGTACTGTACAGCTGCGAAAGCTTGCGAAGATTGTGCCAGCAACGTTCCCAAACTGAGCCTTCAAGCACCAGGGGGGATTGTCCCTTTCTCTTTTTTTCTTGTCGTACAGTTGAGTAATTTGGCCCTTCTTTCGTCCAAACTTGCTCTCTTCAGTATTTCTTTAGTGCTCAGTCAGTTCCAAAGAAGCCCGGGGCGAGCGTGCTTTCTCTCGCTTTCTGCAGAGAGGCTCAAGCACCCACATCTTCCCAGCCATTCCCAAACGGACTCCAGGTCTGGTATTTCTCTAGAGATCAAAGTTGTTGGTGCACAAACAGGGTTCGCCAGCCCTATATTGAATGCAGAGCTGCGCAACAAACAGGTGTTACATTGTCAAGCAATAGCTCAGTGTTAGTTGCTATGCAGGCTAACAGTTTTACAAACAAGCAAGTTTCTTATCGAGACTTTGTCACCTCCAGGCGTCCCGATTCTTTTTTTTTTTTTTTAGGTACATTAATTAGATTTTGACCACAGACCCCGGATTTGACTTACTCTGACAGGGTTTCCATTAGCGTAATCTGTAGGGGAATTCACTGTTGTAACATCTGTGTGCCTGAGGCCTATCTCACATATACTGCTGCGGCTTGAAAAGCCTCCCTTGTACGGCTGCGTGTTTCTCCTTGCTTCCAATTTCACAGAAGTCATTTCAGCACCAAACGATAATTAGCAAAGGGATGTGCCTTGGCTGACATGAATGCAATTTATTGTTTTCCAAAAGGCCTCAACCGAGCAAACAAAGAGCACTGTCTTGCTGTCTGGCATTTTATTAACTTGCATGATTATTTGGGGTATACCTCACAGAGGGGACATCCTCCAGCAAAACCAATCACTAATATGCAGTAACATTCAGGTTTTTGAAGAATAATGTAAGTTCAATTAGACACGTTTTGTGGGCTCTCAGCCTCTAATATAGGGCAGGCGATTTCATAATTATCTTTGGTATTAACTTTATCATCACCAAGCTTCTGCATAAATGCAACCTTTCATCTTTAAAATGCCAACACTTTCTCAGTTCTTTGGCAACCAGACTGCATTACTAATTATTTGCTCATTATGTGTGGTTAACTGATGAATCATTAATAAATGAATAGATGGATAATATATTTTATGGTAATTGGAGATGTAACTGATTGCAGATTTCCAGAGCTTTTTCAGGCTAGGCTGAAGGAGCAAGAGCTGGCTAATTGTTTACAGACAAAATGAGAGCTTCTGACAAGTTTTTTCTCTCACAGTTGTGCTTTTTCACAACAGAATTTACCCTATCAGAATGTCTTCTACTGCCTTAAAGCTCTGAAGGTAAAATAGGAGAGACGTATGAATGACAATCCTTATTTTGTGAAGTATTTATTTCTAGACTTCATGCCTTTTAATGTTAACACTAAGACACTTATACACTAGTACCACCCTATGACTGTTATTTATGTAGCGCGTTCAACACACACATTTTACTGAAAAAGCACAAAGGCGAGTCCCTCATTAAAAGTGCATATCTATTAGCACTTATTTGTAGGTATAGAATTCTGCCACAACTTTAACGCTGAAAAATGCAAGAATTGTTAATATACAGTCAAATTCCTTTGCTTCACTTTTCTTCCAAGGAGTTGAATGTGACATACAGTACATAGTTGTCTGTTCTTGTCCCATTCCACATACACTCATTTCCTTTTATCTTCATGGGAACCCTGTGGGTTATGTTTGACTAAAATATCAACCAATGAATAAAGTCTCCTTTGAACTGACCATGAATCCTGGTGACTTCATAGATAATTATATGTAGTTTCTTGCCAGCATGATAGGGGGTTTTTTCCCCTGGTTTACAGCCTGATATTTCCTAGTGGTCTCTCATCCAAGCAGTAATTAGACCTGACTCTACTTAGCCTTTCAAGATCAGCCAAGGTTGGCCAAGTGCTGCTGCCTGACTAACAGACAAGGGTCTAACATTCTGACCTGTTTTATTTATTTTATTTTCTTTATAGTACTTTTTCAGAACTTTTCCAACAGTCCTCGGAGCTGCTAACCAGAAGTTACAGGATAAAATAGAAAGTTAAAATTAAAACATGGAAATAGATCAATTGAAAATATACAGCTAAAAAAAGAGAAATAAAAATGGCATCCTCCACCAATTAAAAGCTACTTCAGTAGGAAACATTCAGCTTAATAAGCAAAAATGTGTCTAAATAAGAATGGCTTCATCTGTTAACAGAATAGCAAATATGAATCAGAATCAATCCAAACTGGGAAGGGTCTCTGAGAGGGTCCTCTCTTACTTTTCTGCCAAATACCCTTCTGAGCGTGGGGGTCTGAAAGAAGAGGATCTTCCAAAGTTCTTCAGAATCCAAACATTCCTTTGAGGTTCCAATGCAAAATCATATAGATCTTTATAGATCATAATCAGCCCTCTGATTTGTGGCTAGAAACCATTATACCATACAGACTCTGTGATTAAGTACCAAGAAACTTAAAACTGGCAGTGAATTAAAATCAGCAGCAGATGGAAAAGTGATTGGGGAGAAGCAATGTAAAAAAGAATATACATGTGTGAGCATTTACAAAAATAAATGCTAGGACTTTACAAGTTATGGGTGAAAGAGTGCTCCATCTCTGAGCATTTCCACTTCCAGGTCTTAAAATCAAGGTGCTTCTAAACTTTACACAGTAGGTATGATCATTCCAGGCACACAGCTATGCCCCACTGAGTATGAAAAGCAGGATTTGGCAGCGTGATCTACTTTTGTGGAAGGACACAGCATATCTGGAGACCACCAAGTTAGGGACCACTCCCTTAAAGGGTAGATGATGTTTCTACAGGTACAGAAATCCTCTATATCTAAGCATGGATTCCGAACTGTATGTTTGGTCTGTATGTCTGTCTATCTGAGGCTTCCAGATAGGATTGGATTCCAACTCCCATCAGCCCCAGTCATCACAACCAATGAGAGTTTAACAGATTCTGAATGGTCATAGCGTGTCCACTCTATATTAATTTTTAAGATACCGGCGTATTTTTCATGCTTTAGAAATTTATGTGGCAATCAAGCAAGACAGATCTATGTGCCTGCTTTCTCAGTCATAACATAAGTTATTGATTACTCTTCCAAAGCAAATTTCTACAACAAAATACATATACATTGTTAAAAAAAAATAAAATCCCAACAAGCCATAAAATAAATGTAATCGTGCATATGGGAAAAAGAAAGACGTGTGATCCTATATCTTGTGTAATCGTTTTTTAACTGATTTGTATAACACAGAGAGAACTGTGATTAGTAGGTGATTTAGAAGCATAATCAAATAAATAATTGTGCTTTTTTAGACAAAAGCCCTACTGAATTAAATGAGAAGCTGCTGGGTAAATGAGTATATATCGTGGTGGCAACAATTTATTTGGCAATCCAGATTTTTAAAAAGGAAAGGAAAATATATAATTTAAAAAGTTGATGCATTTTCAGATAACTTTGATTTCAATTTACATACTCTTCACTGTTATTTTATTCCTTTTACTTTTTAAAATGAATTTTGGCCATCATCGCTGGATTTTTTTAAAACTATAACCAGTGGGTTCTTTCCCCCACCCCCAACAATGAAGTTTCGCATTTGTAAATTATTTGTCTATCAAACCTATCCTAAACAGACATAAAACAAAAGATGTACCTAGCTAGGAAATGCATTTTCCCAAGTTTGATGTTCAAGAAGCTCATAATCATGAAGTCCATGAGAAATGCAACAGAGATTTTCAAATTGGGGCTGCAATTAACCAGGTGGGCTGTCTTCTGCTAATGATCATTTCCATGAAAACCGAATAACTAATGAGAGTCCTAAAGAAACCAGTGTCTTTCCATGTACTAATGATCACATTTATAAAGATGCTAAACTGTTTCCCCCATGCATGTTGCTAATGATAAGTAATTAAACACCAGGCATAAAAAGCTACAGAAAAGGGTCACGTTAATACATGGAGAAATTTAAAATGCAATAAAATAAGTTGTCTAGGAAAGATTAAACTTTTGGCCTTTGCTATTTTTGGTATGAAAAAGCATCTTTATTCACATTAAAAAGCAAGATAAAAAGAAAGGCAAGATCTGGTGTCCCTGTAAACAGAGTGCTCATTTTCTTTTTACTTAATTTGCTATGCTTGTGTGCTTGGATTAAAAAACAATACACTATACATTAAAAAGTAAAAACCAATGATCATTTTTGGGCCAAATTACACTGTCTTTAAAAAAGAGAGAAAGAAAGCCAAGTTTGCCATTAGTAATAATCTTCTCTCCAGAAGCAGTTTCTAAATTTTTGGCAGCAGAAAACAGGGATACGCTCATATTAAAATCTTAAATTGTATCTCCCAAAATGACTGTACATACAGGGGTTCTCCTCAATGAGGTTTCTCAGACTGAGAAATTATCCTGAGATTTAAAATAAAGTATTATAAGTGGGGGGGGGGGAACCACCTTTTGTTTATGATCTGGATGTATCTGTGACCTTGAACAATGTCTACTCAGAAATACATTAAACTAAGTGAAATGTTACATTAAATTAAATTAGACTGAAGTTGTTAAATAGAATTGTTCGCACTACAATTGTACACAGATCTACTTGGTGTAAACCCCATTGAGAGATGAAATAAGATTGAATTTGTAGAGATAATTCTTAAGAATCATAGCATTAACTGGAGAGTACACTCTTGTCAAACAGTTTGGAATCATGATCATTAGTATTGTTTCCTACAGCAAAGTTCGGTTTTCAAATTAATCAGTGATAACTATTTTTCGGCTACGGCTCTCATGTTTTCAATAAGAAGATAATATTGGATGGGGAAAGAAATCCTCTGTTGTTTTTCTCTGACTGAAATGATGCATTTTTTAAAAATAACAAAAAACAGCTATTTACACACAGTCTACTAGATAGTTCTGTTTGGATCTGGTACTTTTGACTATCAGATCCTTCCCAATAATCTAGGATAATTAAATACATCATTGCAATATATGTGTTGTTCCAAGTAATACAACTTTTTGTAATTGTTAAGATTCTGTTCGTTCTTATTGTGTCCAAATGCTTTTTGGGGTCTTTTGGCATAGCGCCAAGCACACAAACCACTTTTGACTCCACTACTTTCTTTTTCCACATTTGCTTGATCTTTTTTGAAGGTCTTTATATTCCTCTATTTTTCTAGTTCTTTCCCACTGACTCTTTTTATCTCCAGCTACTGCAGTGTTAGTTATCCACACTTGTTCTTTGTAGCTACAGTAATCTGTGGTTTATTATGGCCGAAATGTTTATCAGTTTGTATGTGGAAGTTCCACAGATTTATTGTAGTTGTTAGTTATGCTCGGGCAGCAAAAAAACGGAGCTGGAAACCCAACGCCAAAGTGAATCACTGTCCTCTGCCACCTATCTGTGAAAGGTTATTCAAGCAAGACGTGATAGGAGAAAAGAACAGCAAGGAGGAGTTCCAGTTTCTGCGCCCACTGCCACACACAGTGGGCGCTGCTGGTGTTTTGTGTCTCTGATGATCTGGGTGGAAAGTACTTTTCTTACGTCAAAAGCCAGAAGTAACTGCCCTCTCTGTAAAAATCACCTAGTCCTATGGCCAAAAGGTCAACTGAGCTTTCTTCTCCATTACCTGCCATTGCTCCTTTCCTCTCCTGGCCCATGTCACTGTGGTCAGCAAAGCCTTTGAGTGGAGAAAGAGAAGATGACAGGACGATCAAAAGTTTGAAAAGGTCAGATATAGTAGCTGGGGCACGATGGGCCAACCATAACTAGAAAGGGAGTCCTGTATGTGTTAGAGAATGACATCATGCACAGGATCAGAATCTTTCACTGAAGTCCAAGAAAGAAATGACCAAGCAAATATCATTTACTATAATTGATAGCAGTTTGTGATCTAATCATCGAGCAGCATATAAGAATCTGGTAACTGATGTTCAGGCGAACGGTATGTCATGTCGCATTACAAGTAGGCTGCAGTGAGCGTTACTTCTCATACTGATAAAAAAGACAGGCAGTTACTTCAGCAATCAACAACCTTGGATAGCTTCTCCTTCATAAAAGACGGAAGCTTCCTCCCTACTACCTCAGAAGAATAGGAAGACATGAACAAAGGTTTTGCTGCCATAAAATGCCTATATATAGGTTAAATAATCCACAAGATTAATGCTTCTGTTGTAATCTTAATCCTCCTTCTGATACATACTGTTAGACACAGTTTTTAGATTCTTGTTCTATTAGATTAAACGTTTCCAATCTAACTGCAAGGAGGGAAGTCTTGACACAACTTTGGTATAAACAGCAGGCCCTGGATCAGCTGATGAACCAACTGAACCCATCAAACTGAAGCACTCATGGTTTTTGTTGCTACTAGGGAGAGCATGTGTCCAGTGGCTGCCCTGCCTGTGTAGCTGATACTCTCAATGCAGCTATATTTAAAATAGATCTCCGTCATATCTGATCTCCATCATATCTCCATATGCATTTTTAAATGTTCTTTTAAAAAATAATTCCTCAACTTCGCTACTCTTTTTTCTCCATATTTTCAGAAGGCATTCTTCCTGATACAAAATGAACCACAGCTCATCAGGGACTGCTTGCTCCCATAGTAGAAATAGCAAAAGAAATAAAGATCTGCATAGATAGACGTGTTAAGCACATTGTGGTGCTGAATGAGCATGGAGTTGGGCTACATGGTTTAAGTTCTCCCACACGTCCATTCTCAAGCTGATATCAGACCAAAACTACTACTTCCCTGGGTTCAATTTTTTTTAAAAAAGAGATAGATGGAAAAGAGAAATGGACATCCTTCTCTTTTGCACACTGTCCCTTGTTTGATTTAAGTCCTCAGAGGCATTTTGATGCCAATTCCAAATAATATTTTCTTCAGATTGATAGGTTATTTAGGAATGTTATCTGGGATAATAGGAAATTTATTTGGAATAACAAGATTTCATTCACTTAACTGAGATTACCATTTGATGAGGGTGGCTTTAGTTTATTGGATTTGCAAAAATAACACTGGGATTGTATTTTTTCAGCCCTAAGTATGTGGAATGAAACTTTAGTAGATTATCAGCCTTTATGGGCTTTATTGAAAAGTTATTATTTATTCCCATTATGGTCATGGCAAGTTTTTGGATCAACATAAAGTAGAAATGGTGTTTTATTTCCAAGAGTGTGGACTGTGATAAATCTTTGGGCTTTATTGGGGTGTAGATGAGATTCCAAATAATGAGACTCATGAATATTTAACTTTTTGGAAAAATGCTACTCTAAGATAGGTGGTAAAATGGTTTATTGGAAAGTATCATTTATAAAGTAATGATTATTTTAAGTATATTTCCTGACTGCAAATTGATTATAGTCTCTCTAATTTAGAGGCAGAGAGAGAAATTGGGAAAAAAAAGTGATATTATTCCAGGCATTAAGGATTGGCTTTTGGAAATGTGTAATTTGTCTGTTCTGGAAAAGGCAATATTTTAAACCAATCAAAGAATGAAGCAATATATTCTTCTTTGGTATAGATTTTATGATATTTTACAAAAATACACTAGTGTTATTAGGTAATTTCTACCTTTTTGTATTTGATAATACAATATGATGATGATGATGATGATGATGATGATGATATATTATCAAGTATTTTTTGTAAAAGTGACATTTATATGTTGAACACATATCTTAGATGTTTAGTACTGCAATTTGTTAAGTTCTGTTAGGGTATTAAAAAGTTTTGGGGGGTGGTCATCTACTTTCTTTTATTTATTTGGTCTGGTTTGGCTTTAATTTTGTTGTTCTTTATTCATTGTTTTTAGTATTGCATGGCTATTCTATGTATTCTGGTACCCTATTTTTTATAGTCTTCTAAAAATAAACATTAAATTATACATTTAAAAATATGGAAATTTAATTGAAGTATAGAATAATCATCATCAACTAAAATGTCTTTATCTGGATGACAACCTTAGCAGATTATAAGAAGCCTACATGACATGAATTCACCTTACATATTTACTCAATTGCACCCTGACCATAAGATTGCCACAAATGGCAAATATATCTGTGCATCCAGCATAAATATTTTGTCAAGCCAGGAAAGTTTTGGGGAAGAGGCTGAAGAAACATGAAACAAGGGTTTGGAGGATACTTTCCATACATAATTTGGCCTAATTCCAAATGTTTGTAATTACCAGTAAAATATCCACGAACTATTAAAACAGTTCCGAACTACATTTTTACTGATATTAAAACCAAGACTGGCTTATATATTAAAGGCTTAAGCAAACAGGTCTAACTTTTTAAAAAGAAAAACCAATTTTAAAAAGTGAAACCAAAAAGTTCAAGATTTCTTTTAACACATTTGGAGTAAATTTCCAGACTGACCTTTCATTCCTTTACTGACTGATTCTAACACTTCCTCCAGATTGGTTCCTTGATTCCAGGCCAAAACCCTCGGACATGGAACTTGGTGTGTGTCAACAGGAATATGGAGAGGATGTTCCAGCCAGCCATGTTGGTTTCAAATATTATAGGCTCTGCTGCTAAAATTGTTTCAATTTGTTTGCAACCAAAAATCAAATGGCTGAAATAAACCTTTTCCAAACCTTTGTCTTGACCTTAACGTTGAATATGGAGAAAATAAATGGCTGTCACTGAGACAATGGTTTGACCTCCTCCTTCAACCTTAAATGAGGCTGTCACATGTTTTCTTGTTCAATGTGGGATCATGGGAGAAGACCACTAAAGTTGGCCAAATACTTTTTTTTCTCCCTAAACTCTGCACTACATTCTTTTATCAAATAGCTGTAATTGAAAGTGAGAGGTTGGATTCTGCAAAAGAACTACAAAAAAGTATCTTGGAAATGCTCTGGGTTTTTTTTTCTTTTTGCACGCTTTCAATGGAACCAAGGGTGACACAAGCAGACCTATGTCTTGCAAATTCTACCAGTTAGCTGTAAAACAAGGCATTGGGGTGGCTGTATAAAAAGTAATAAGACGAGGACAAAAATGCTTTTCTTCCACAACTCCTCCCTTCAGCTCCTTTTCTGCTGAGTTACAGATAAACGAAGCAAGGGGAAAATGTAGCTGGGAGGAGGGGGAAGGGGAGAAGAAAAGTTACAGAACTACTCAAGATGGTTCACATTAAAACCCAAAATTTAAAATGTGCAAAAAGACAGAAGCAACAGATTTGAGACAAGTGTAATACTCAGTGTTACTTGTTAAATAAAAATCCATTGAAACAGAACCACTTTCACTGCCCATTTAGAAGTGACCAGCAACAGAGACAATGCTGAGGAGCATAAATGATATGGATCATGTAATCTTGCAAAATGCAGATTATGCATTTTGTAGAAATGAAAGAAAATCTCACCCCAACTATATAGTAAAATAAAAATATATGACAAAGGATTTATTTGAGGAGGAGACAAGAGAAGACAGGAGATGCTGCTTGTTTCAATATGAGCCCATAAGACTTTTTGCCAAAAGCAGGCAAATCTGCAGATGGAAATCTGTGGGAGACACATCCTGCTATACTACAAGGATACTGAACAATAAAAAAAGGAGTGGGGGAGGCCACATCTGGTGCGGGTCTATAATTGCAGACCTAGGTTGGTAAATAGTTGTTAGATGATTGACTTGGTTTAACAGACAGGAATGGATTGAGATTTTTCTTCCCCCAAAGAGTGGAAATTTCACAGAAGGGGACTTTTTCAAAGCAAGCTATCTGAGGCTTCAGCTGTAATCCAATCCACACTTAACAAGCAGGTGTGTATTATAAAAGTAATAAATATTCATGACAATCTTTTAAATCTGTGGAACCCCAACAAGAGATTGGGTTCCACAGTCATTATAAGAATAGCCAAACCAATCCACATGCCAGGAGTATTCATCCCAAAATTATAGCAGACCACAACTCATTCATATCCCCCTATTGCTTTTTAGAGCTATTTTCACATATAGCAGGACTGGGGTCTACATCCCCTTACAAATGTTAATCTTTGGTCTTTTCTGCAGGGGTGTCCATGGGAGATCATTGATTTCAAAATGGGGTCAAAATCGAAATGACTCAGAGATCAAAGCCCCACCCCTTTTTAATGAGCGTTGCACTGATTGCACACATGGAAAAAGGGGCGGGGCTTTGATCACCCAATAATGCCTGCCAGTTTGATGTTTTTGACCCTCCCTTGCTCCTTTGCCTCTCATCATTGGCCATGCTGACTGCAACTAATAAGATTTCAACCTCTGGAGAGCCATGGGTTCCAACAGTAATTTTATAGGACTGTATATGAACAATCCCGGATTGGAGGGCTGCTGGCCTGTGTGCTTTGCCTTCCTTCCTCCTTTAAAACCTTGGTGCATCTCAGCACACTTGAGGTTTGTCCCTTTGTCACAACCTGTTCTATCCAGCTATACAGAGGCATGAGAACTAATCCTCTGCTTTTAACCAAAATTATTTGGTATTGAAAAATCCCTCTTGCCAGCATAAAGAAGGAAGCAAAAGTGTTTCAATTAGGACTGCAAGACAAACATTACAATGGGTCCAGTGGGTGGAGGAATATTGTTAAATATGCAACCATTGGATGTTCTGTGAAGTATGCCTAAAATATATGCACTCTATATACAAAATTCATTGATTTTCAACAATGTAGATAGGTTCTTATTAATACCTTTCATGCAGGAAAACCTTGGGCACTAAGGAGAGATCTTGCCTCTGTTCCCTACATTCTGCTATATTAAAACTGAAGAGATGTAAAATAATAAGTCATGACCTACCTTCACAAAACAATGTGTAAGCTTTAAAGCTGCATACAGCTCTTCCTCAAACAACATGTTGAAGGGGTAGAAATATTGCTCAATGACACTACAATGAAAAGCCTTCTCTGTGGACTCACTGTGGTAATTGGGTATTAGAACTGCCAATACCCATGGCTGGTTGGGGAATTCTGGGAGTTGAAGTCCACACAACTTAAAGTTCCCAAGATTGAGAAACACTGCTCTAGAGCAAGGTAGGAACTGAGCAGAGAAGGATTTGGGAGGTGTGGGCTTGATGGATCACAAGCTGAATGTAAGCCATGCAGGTGCCAAAGAAGTCCTAGGCTGCATGAATACTAGGATATGAATACTAGTCACTTCCTTGTGAGATGGGCGGTATCTAAATTCGAAATGTAAAAATAAATATTAAAAAATAGTGTCAACATTCAAGAGAAGTCAACATTCCTCTCTACTCTGTGCTGGACAGATTGCACCTAAAAACTGTCTCCTGTTGTGGGCCTTGCAGTTTAGGAAGGGCACTGACAAACTAGAATACATGCAAAGGAGAGTAACTAGGATGATAAGGAATCTGGAATAAAAAAAAAAAAATGGAAAAAGTTAGAAGGAACAGTTGGGGCATTGGGTGTGTTCAGACCTGAGAAGAGAATTCTGCTTACTATTATGTGGAAATATCACTGCCCATGGCCTTGGACAATCTCTAAGCCCATTAAACCTATAAAAAGCATTGGCACGCGGGTAGGCTCTTAGAGTAATATTTATAAAAGTTCATGGCATAATCCATTTCCTACCCTAATGAGCATGACGGAACTATTGTTGTTATTTTTCAAATGCAAAACAGGCAAGTTTTCCATCCCCAGCTAGATGAGGAAGACTGCCGTTCTGTAGGAATGAAAGTCCAAAACATCCCGGGGCAGCAGGGTGGGGAAGGTTAGCGTACACCTTTTCATGTTTAAAAACGGCATATGTCACTACTCTGAATAGAATCCCTGGGACTTTGCCTCATCAACACTTGCAGTCAAATAAAGGGAAGTCAAACCACCACCTCAGACACATATAAAGCGGTATGGTTTTATGGAGGGGCAGCAACGTTAAGTCCCGTGCAAAGAGAACACAGCTTTGACCGATGGTTTTTATAGGTAGTTTTGGAGTCTGTGTTTGCTCTCAGCAGATGGTAAAAAGCAAGCCAAAAAAAAAAACAACCCCAGCCTAGGATGACTATTTTTTTATTGAAAAACAAAATATTTCACGCATCTGGTAAAGACAGAAGCCTAATTTCATCGTACCACCATTTGTGTTGCAGTGTCTAAATTAAGTGCGAGAGGGAGGTCAGGAGAATGCTAAGTTTTGTGTTACAGTTAACTCCAATTAAGAAATGTTTTTGTCCTTGCAGATGCATATCTGTTACCAGCAGGCTTCCAAAAACCCGCCACTCCAACCTTGTCAGTAAAAAAAAAAAACGAATGTTAAGTGGAAGATATTTGCCAAGATTTAAAATTAGACCCACACATTACTTACAGATGTTTTCAGAAAGAAAGCTTGCAATCCAACCACACTAAGTAATAAAGCCAATGGTGGGGGTGTGCTTTCTTTCTTTCTGTCTTTCTTTTTTAAATACTCCAATTTAATTTTAATTATACAAGTAGCCCTATGAAGAAGCTGTTGCATACTGCTTAAATTAAATGTGGAGGAATGCAATCAGCAGTATCCTTTTACAGCATATGGTCCAGCAAATCAAATTACAAAGCTTTCCACATCTCATTAACTTCAATGAGTACAGTGAGTTTTATAATAAGTCACTTCCCCCACCCCACCCCCACAACAGGAGGGAAGGCTGCCTTGCTGCAAAAGGACGGCCCCTGTGCTAGGATTCAGAAGACCAAATCCAAAAGGGGAAAGGGTCACTTGGTCAAATCCGAGCATAACATTTCCACGTTATTGTTTTTCTTGGCCTCAAAACATATGCTTTCCTACAGCCCCAGCTGGGATAAAATGGGCCTCTGATAATTTTATCAACTGTAAGTAACCAACACATTGCCATGTAATGAGCTCAGGCAGGTTTAGCTACTGATCAAGGATAACATGTTTGTAGAGGAGCAGGAGACTCGCCTATGAATGGCAAAAATTTCACAGCCAAAGTATGTGGTGGCTAACCAAAGGAGTATTGCAAAGGTTTGAAGAAAAAATGAAATTCTTCCCCTGGTACAGTAGTTCTCATTCCTGTGGAAGTCAGGGGACCATCATTCCCTCTTTCCCACTCCTCCAAAATGTAAAAATGGGAGGCAGTGGTTTCTTCAGGATCTTCCTGCCCCACAGCTGCTCAAGTGGGGGTCTTCAGCAGGCTGGGGACAAGGGGCAGCAAATGAAGTCACGTGTATCATCACACAAATAATGTCAATTATGTAATTCATTATGACTTCTTAGAGACACTTAGAGCCTCTTGTCGCCTTATGGGTGCCCGAGGGAAGGAGCCTTCTGACATTCTTCTCTGTAATTTGACTTTGGGATACAAACATACTTACTGCATTTGTAGCCCAGGTTGTGCCCTTTACGCACAAGGTCCCTGCAGGATTTACCCCATCATATCATACAATAAATCTGCATGGGTGGACTTGCTCAGTGTTATATGTGCCCACACAATCTGGCACACCCTACTTGTTGCATAGGCTTTGCTGTCAATTTCCATGTAAATAAATAAAAATACATGAAGTCCTCATTTAACAGTCAAAATTGGGACCGGCAACTCCATCACTAAGCAATGTGGTCATTAAGTGACACATGTCATTTCCGCTGCGGTCATTAAGTGCATCACCTGTGGTCGTTAAGAGTGACGTCATGTGACTGTGACTTGCAACTTACTGCCGGCTTCCCCATTGACTTTGTTGGCTGTTTGGCTGTGAAGGTCACAAATGGTGATTATGTGACCACAGGATGCTGCTACTGTTGTAAGTTTGAGGAGAGGTTGTAAATCTACTTTTTCAGCATTGTTGTAAGTTCAAACGGTCACTAAACAGGACAGTCATTAACTGAGGACTTCCTGTAAATACTGTTGAGGATAAACACATTGACTCTTCCAGCTGAGTTGTGTCTCAGAGGAGATCACAAGTTTTGTAGGTGAAAGGGTCTCATTCAGTTTGTGGCATCTCCAGGGGAAATACCTTTGTCTGAAAGCTGGAAAGTGCTACCAAGGATCACAGATTAGTCTTCATGAAAGAGATCAACTCTAGATGAGTTGGGCTACAACTGACATCACCAACAGCCAGCATAATCAGTGTTTGGCTCCAGTTGTCACTCAGCCATTGTGTCTTGGAATGGAAGAAGCAGCAGTTCAACATATCCAGAGGATCCATGATTATGAGAAATTGGTTTTAGACCAGTGTTTCTCAACCTTGGCAACTTTAAAACGTGTGGACTTCAACTCCCAGAATTCCCCAGACAGCCATGCTGGCTGGGGAATTTTGGGAGTTGAAGTCCACACGTCTTAAAGTTGCCAAGGTTGAGAAACACTGGTTTAGACATACCTGAGCTGGCTGGATAAACAGGCTGATGCTTGTTTAAATTCTGGGAGCTTAGATTTGGTGTGGCAAAAACAAACCAATAATTAACTTTCACCAACTGTGGCTCTATTTTCCCCCTACCTCCTACTCAGGAAATAAGAAAAATACATATATAAAATACTCTGAAGCTGGGGGTCATGTGGCCCTTATTTTAAGTGAGTCCTGATTTTGAATCAGAATTACTTGTTTCCTGCTCTTACTCTTAAATCACTGAAAGAAATATAACTTCTCTTTCACCATAGATTTAAAACTGTCTCTTGCAGGGGAGTTCAGTCATAAATAAGAAAGCATGGTTCACCCTGAGAAAACATAAGGATTTCAAGATACAGTTTGGTTTGATTTGATTTTTTTTTTAAAGAAAAAAGCAGCATTTCAGCCAAGTAGCTTTTAAAAACATGGGTGGAAAGAAACGTCAACCAACTGTTTTTAGACAATTACAAAGTTGTTGGCCAATCTAATATAGCCAGCAGGAAATTCCACAGCGTTTGGAAACCATTAAAAAAAAAAAAGTCTGGCACTTGCTGTCCTCCAATTTATACTTCAAGAAGAGTTAATGTGCTGCAGCTAAACAGGGAAGGCCGAGGAGGATGGGGGAACAGAAAAGCTGGACTTAAAAGCCAATGGTGAAAAAGATTCATGATAAAGAAAATGAATTGTAGCAATGTCCCAGCTTCCTTCCCACCCCCAACAAATTGGGGATTATCTAGGCTAAAGTTTTATCTCAGTGCTGTAATGTCTGAGTCACTCATACAGCACATGATTCAATGCGCAACTTATTCTCCTTACAATCCTGCTCCCTGTATTCTGCTTACCTATCCCAATTACTTTTATGGCGGCGGGGGGGGGGGGGGCACAATGGCAAGCTATAATCCAATACGGTGGAATTAAAAAAAAATTCCCAACAGGGATAACTTCAGCGCTGTGGAACCTGTTTTGAAGTCAGATAGGCGAGATCATTTTGCAAGCAGGACAACGGATGACTTATTGATAAATGTGAAGGCTATTTTTTTCATGTCTCATTTACACAATTGTACATCTAACAAATCCATTTTCATTTTTAAACCTGATTTTCCGGGCAGATGTGCACATAGTTACCGGGAGTTTTGTTAA
The DNA here is from genome assembly GCF_059951505.1 of Python bivittatus. Taxonomy (NCBI): domain Eukaryota; kingdom Metazoa; phylum Chordata; class Lepidosauria; order Squamata; family Pythonidae; genus Python; species Python bivittatus. The sequence continues at coordinate 28,149,860 of NW_028277098.1, forward strand.
GAAGCAACTTCGTAGCACCACCTCTCCCAGACCCACTTCTTTTTCAGTTGTAGAGCTACACAGGGATTTGTGGTATATACTCACAGTATACGTACACATGCTGAAATATATCTGCCTATTTTCTCCATAAAGACTATTCATTGGTCTTTAATATTTGGTTACATTACTATCAAAGACAATATAAAGTGATGCCTCAGATGTCAAATGTGCCTCAGCTTAGACCTTACCTTGATGAACAATAGCGGATTCTTCATAAAATGTGTTCGAAGCAGGTGTAATGTATTCTAAATCTGGGGCAAACCAAACATGACCACCATTCTCTCCCATACAAAAATTCATTAAAATGTACATCTTGAGGAAACATAGCTCCAAATTTCATAGTACGATTTTTTGGTTTCCTTGCTTGTTTTAAACTTGATTCAGTTTAAATGGTTCAGTTCAGTTTTAGATGCATTCACACATCCTTGTAGTCAGCTCCTAATAATAATGGGACTGGAAAGCTGAAGGGCAATGTGTTGTTGGCTCAACCATCAGCTAAAGCAGTGTTTCTCAACCCTAACAACTTTAAGATGTGTGGACTTCAACTCCCAGAATTCCCCAGCCAGCATGCTGGCTGGGGAATTCTGGGAGTTGAAGTCCACACATCTTAAGGTTGCTGAGGTTGAAAAAAACTGAGCTAAAGAATCAAGTGCCCCTGTATGATCTGGTTTCTCTTCTGAATTGCTAGCCACAGAAGACATCACCCACGGGAAAACTTTTGATTTGAAGGTTGACATATGCATACTAAAATCATAATAAAATGAATTGTCTCAGCACATTGAGTGTAGGTTATTGGTTTTGGCCATAATCAAGAGGAAAAGCTAAAGCACTTAACTTCTCCATAATAAACTTCCCCAGCTGGATGTAGAACAATGGATCTGTGTAGTGACAGGCTCAGACAAAAGAAACATTCACATTCCTTTGCCACGCAATGCTTGAAACTAGAGTGGAAGAAGAATGACCTTCAAGAATAGCTTCCTTAATGGACCTCTTCAAACTGGAAGAGAGAGGATATCCTGAGAAGGTGCACATCCTGCGTCTTAGGAAGAACACAATGTCCACCATGAGGTGAGCCATCCATTGATTTAAGAATGAAGAGCTGAACCATGTATATTTGCTCTCCTCTTCCTTCACCATTCTCTTTTCATTTTGTATTATTATTTGGAAACCCTTAGGTGCTTTAATTAAACGCACAATTCTATTAGGCTACACTGAATCTTCTTTTGGATGCCTATGCAAAGTAGAAATGACCATAGGCCTATCTTGGGCCCATAGTAAATGCCTAATCTTGCTGTCCTTTGGAATTTATTGTCCAGTTAAATATCTCTGATCATATAGATAGATACAAACACACACATATATACATACATACATGCACACATATACAGTACATAGTATATTATATTATTTTATGTAATTTACTATAACTGTATTTTATAATATTGTATTATTACAGTGCTTTATTATATACATTGCAAACTGTCTAAAGTCCAGTTGGATTGAAATGGTGTATACACAAATAAAGGTAAATCTCAAGGAATATGCTTCAAAGGCCCAGAATGTTACGATTTTTTAGGCCCATTAGTTTTTGAAAATCCTCTTCTTTCAAATATTATTGTAACCCTAACCACTTATAAAAGTTGTAAGAGTTTGTTTATTAAAAATGCTGCTTTTTAAGAAATCCCATCTTCTTATAGTCTTCCAAAGAAGAAAAAGTTCTATATAAAATAGGCATTCTGAATTCTCCTGGGTATATGTAATGTCTGATGAGAACATGAAGTCCACAATCCCTAGTATATTCTAAGAAAAATCAGTGCTTAAGTAGGCACAATCACTCAACAGTGCACCACTAACCACATATGTAGTATTAACTGTTTTGCTGTTGAACTGCCTTTATTTATTAGTATTTATTAAACCAATTTATATAGCCACCCATCTCACCACAGACGACTCTGGGCAGCATACAAAAAATTAAAAACAGTCAATAAATACATTAAAAACATAAAAATAAAAATAGAACAAAAAATAAAAGGATGTTGAAAATAAGGGAGCCACCTCACTAATTCCCCTGTCCCCTGGGGTCCCCAGGTCTGCTGGCACAACCAAGTCTTAAAGGACCACTGGAAGCTCAACAACAATGAGGCCAACCTCACCTCAGGGGGGAGAAGATTCCAGAGTGCAGGCACCACAGCAGAAAAGTCCTGCCATCTGAGGCCTGCCAAATGTAGCTCCGTAGGTGACGGAACCTGTAATATGCCCTCTCTGCTGGATCTGATAGGATGGACAGATGAAAGTGGGGAGAGGTGGTCCCCCAGATAGCCCAGCCTCATGCCATGAAGGGCTTTAAAGTTCAACACCATCACCTTGAATTGGATCCAGAAACAAACTGATAACTAATGCAGGTCACGAAGCAGAGATGTAACGTGTGTTCTTCTAGGAACACACATAACTGCTCGCACCACTGCATTTTACACTAGCTGAAGTTTCCAGATACTCTTCAAGGGCAGCCCCATGTAAAATAGAACTTTTAACTCAGTTCCTTGCTTTCTTGTGTTATTTCATCAGATGAACATCACTTCATTGGTACTTATTGCCTCTGCAGACCTACAAAGGCCTCTCTGTCTCTCTCTGGAAAACATATAGCATTAAGATTCAATCCAGAGTGTTTGCACTTATGCCTCATTGAATAATCAATAGGATATAGGGTTATCCAAAAGGGCAGCAATGGAACTCCTGTGCAATATTACTTGCTATTTTAGGGCTATCATATTTGGACAGCAAAACTCTGGGCTACCTCTAGATGACAGCAAAGTCTTAGAGAGTTTGTTTTTCTCTCTCTCTCTCTACTGTCACCTAGTGGTCACCCAGTTTTTTGCAGCTCAGATATAGTTTCAGCCTTCCAGTGGTAATTATCTGTAAGATTATTGATGGAGAAAAAAGTAGAGAGAATTTGAGAGCCTTCTCCAGGATAATGGAGTGAAATGATCATAGAGCTCTTGTTGCATTAGGACAGCATCAGACAGCATAACTCTCTGAGTGCCTGAAGATTAAGGAAGGAATTGATCCCTAAATGGAGTGTGCATCTGTTTGACATTTCATGGTGACAGTTGCAGGACACTTTGTAATTAAAAATGCTCCTGTCCTGATTTAGATTTTACATTGCTTGCAAATGGTTTCTGGGATATCCATATTAGCAGAATTAGTTTTAGTTGCTGCAGACTGAAGATGTAGACAAGATTTCAGTAGATAATCAATATGTAACATGCTAAACGATTAACTAACCTGGTTAAATCTAAATTGCAAGCTGTAAATGGATAGCTCTGGTAAGCGTAGAGAATGTTTCATCTTAGAAGTCTTGAAGAGGCTTCTGTAAGATCTTTGATGAAGAAGGCCTTTTACATTCAAAATGCCCAAGAATTTTTCCCCTATGGGCTTTTTTCTCTTTCTTAAATTTTATTTAAGGTTTTTTTTTCCCAAGTGTACCAAGAATATACATTTCTTTGAAGTGTGAAAGTAACTTCTACTCCAACCCTTCTCCTATCTCTAAGATCCAGACTTAATGTTTAAAAACAGTATTGGAAATCCTATTGAAATAGATTAATTAGTCAGTATACACTTGATTCATTGATGAAGGATGATTAATTCTAGGTTTTAGCCAACATTTTCATTTTTATTCATTCCAACCCAACACAATGTTTAAAAGAAATTATGTAAAAGGGGTTGGGATTATGTCCATCCATCAGTAAGATAACTCCCTGAAAACAGAACAGAACAGGACCAAATTTGGCGTTAAGGAGAAGCCAGCAAAAAAGAAATCAAATTCAGAAATGAGCAACATCAGGCTGGGGACTACAGAGAGGGGGGAAAAAAAATAGAAAAAATATTCCAATTCATCTCCATGGAATAGGAACTGCTGACTCCTTCATTCCAAACCCCCATCCCTCCTCCTGGTCACATGATCAAATGAGGAATATACAGAGACTGCTCTGTACTTCCCAGTACAGACATACACACTTGAGAAACACACCCAGAGAGGCAACATATTGTTCTGTTATGTGGAAGAAAATAAAGGTGGCTCCCACTGTCATTGCTGGTAAAAAGAAAGAATTCCAGAAGCCATGCTCTTCATGGTCTCCCTACCTTGTTATATTGGGCTCTTTGGTATTCCAAGGAGTGACACAAGGAATACCAACTCAGCCCTACAGCTAATTTTGATAACATAATAAGCTCCCATTGGCAAGAACAAGGTATGACGTGATTTCCTGGTTTGAGTTTACTAGCCAAAATTAAAATGAATCATAATTATCAAAGTTACAAAGAATTGTCTGGTAAGCAGTTCTAAAGGAATTGTGGTTAAGTTCTAAAGAAGAAGGCTTTCAAACGTTATCCTGCAAGACTAAGAGCAGTGCTCAAGTCCAAGCTTGTACAAGTTTCTTCTACAGTTTTAGATCATGCATCATAACATGGCTGTTTCTCCTAATGCAACCTTTGTTGCATGCTAACATTGCAAGTTTTACTGTGCAAGTTCCACTGAGTAGAACAGACCCAGTGGTAGCACTGTCTGTTAACTTTTGCATAACAATTTAGCCGGTATCGCTTTTAACTATTTGATTCTACTTCTGCAGCTTCTTAGAATTCCCTGCAATATAATTATCCTGATGGGAACACAGGGAGATAATTGCTTTTAGAGGAAAGTTCTCTTTTGTTTCATGCTCATCTGGTTCCCACAAATGGAACAAGAGACCTTGAACAGCATAAATACTCATCCATGTGTCTCCAGTTATTTATTTACCAAGATAGACCTTGACAAATGTAATTTGTTCAGTACAATTAAGAGATGCACAATAATTCCTTTAGAACAACCACAACAACAAAGCCTGAAAAGGAACACTGGAATTGGCAGCCTGCACTGCATCATGGAACACAACCAGCTGACTTTGACGATACAGTAGGAGTTCCCATGTATGGAAAGTAGACACAAATTAATATTTGAAGGGGAAGAAGGGAAACAGTTAAGAACTGGAACAATTCTTTATGGAGACAATAATTATATAAATTAGATCTGTGAAAGCCAGGGAATGAGTATGCCTTGAACCCTCTCTGCACACAATGAGACAATGGAGAAATTATTAATTAAATCTATTACCTCTGTTCATCGCTGCACTCAAAAGATACCTAGGTAGTTCAAACGCTCTGGCACTTTCATTTGAATGAATGCTTTTGCACACTTCCCACATAATAGACGCATTGCATATTTTAATGGAATGGCTTATTTTTCTTCTGTGTCTAGGTTGAATTAAGAAGGTTCAAGTTTCAAGGCATTTTCTATTTTCTCTTGTTTGGTTGGTTTCATCTCATCAGCCTATGTGTAAGACAAGATAAAGTCATCCTTAGCTGTACCAGTGTTAAAGTAGCATTTCCCTCCTTATTTCAACACTATCCAAGAGCAGTCTAAAGGTGCCTAAATCTGTAAGACTGTCACCCATTAATGTGGAGCTGAAAGGAAGTCAGGAGATTGTCATCACTGGGAACAGAAGCAATAGAGGCAGGATAAGGATTGGCAATGGAGACAGCAGATTTTGTGCTGGTACAGCTTGCTAATAGTTCAAGGATAGCCGGCTGGCACTTCAAGTCAGAAGCTGTAAAAGGCCCAATATTGAAAGTATCATAACTGCCTAACAATAGCAACACGTAGGGAGGGGATAGTCGAATGACAAAATCAGTACTTTTATTTGTATACAGGCAGTTCCCAGGTTAAGAACGAGTTCCGTTCCCAAGGTCTGTCCTTAAATCAGATTTGTATGTAAGCCAGAACAGTATTATCGTATAATACTGTAAAAGTAGTATTGTGTAATTAACCCAAACTATTGTGTATTTAACGTGAATCATTGTGTATTTAACTTGAATTTTGCTACAATAGGCTCCATTCTTAACTATGGGTCATTCTTAATCCGGGGGCTACCTGTATAAGGTGTTGTGTGCCTGTTAGCAAAGAGGCTATTAATAAACTGCATTAAATAAACTGTACTAAAGAAATGAAATTAATATTAAGACTATTTTTAGGAAAAGCAACGTTTAGCATTTCCTCTTACACTTGCATACCAGAATGAATCACTTGTCTAATTCCATCTTTTTCTATTTCTGACATAGAGATTACACAGCCTATACAGGTCATTCCCTTCTTGATCAGAAGGGACTAACTATTAAGACAGCTGTAACTGCCTTCATGGTCTTTCCCAAACCAATGCCTTCAAGATGTATTGGGCTATAACTGCTGGAATTAAGAAATCTGGGCACTGTAATCCATTCTATTTGGAGGGCATGTACTAAAGAAGCTATACTAAAAAAACGCTGTCCTCCTTGGAAAGAATTCTTATAATTCTCCTTTATGGGAGGTTAGAGTAGCAATGTCAATGGAACTAAGTAGGAGAGATAGCTAAGCCAGAAGAAGAGTAACAGCAGCACAGGAAAGACACAGACTGTAGGAGAAGTGTAGAAGTGACTTGGTATGGAGATAATGAACACAAAAGGAACCCATGACCAAGAAATATAAACAAATGTGATTGACTTTATAATGATTGTAATGATTACTGCTGAGTAATTCTCATTACAAGCAGCTCTTGAAACAAAGAGCCTCCAGTTGCTCTGAGCTAGACATCTAACTTTATTGAGGGCCAAAGCAACATTCATCTTTGATTTCTTGGCCTGTTTCCCCACCCCTTCTTTTTTAACTTAGTGTGAAATAGTTATGGAAGAGAGAAAGGCAGAATAGATGCACATATTTCTTTTAACTGGTAGCACTAGGAGCTATCTGCCTGAAGTTTCCCATGGATCAAAAGTAAAAGATACGGCATCCCTAAAGTTGAGCATGACTTCTGGTGGCTACATGCATGCCCATACTGTTTCGTGACAATACAGTAATATAAAAGTGAGTTGCCATTTTGCCTTTTCCTAGAATGTTCTTTTGATTTTCCAGTCTAGCCTACAGCCCTGGTATTTCCTAGTGGTTGCCCTGCTTAGCCTTTTCAAGATGAGAGTGGTGATGATGATTACATTTATATTATTATCTGGATGTTGCCACCCATTGTCCAAGGAGCAAAGCACCCTATATATCATGGACAGACCACACTATAACTACAGTAGAACTTCATCATAATACCTGAAATTAGACTTCTTGCCCTTTCTCCAAGGAATTGTTCATTTAATTTTGCAAGATGCAAACTACAAATCCCAGAGAAAATGCTTGCCCATTTAAACAGCAATGAGAAGTTCCAAATCTTTTTGAATCGGATTCAAGTTCCATCAGCCACATAGTGTATTGCATTTGGCAGAGGGGTATTCCCTCCATTGGCGCCTCCACCGAAGAGAGATGTTATTTCGTCATGCTTATTTAAGCAGAAAGGGCATTATCATTCCTTCATACTACAATAGTAGCTTGCCCAAGGTGTAATAAGGTTTCAAGCAATATGCCAGAAAGGTTTGGGGAAATAAATAATGAGCGATTGCCCTGCTAAATACCATCATGACAAATTTGCTAAGTGTTCAATGAGATAAAACACAGCACTTTAAATGCCCAACCAATCAATACAAAACATCTATTGGGCTATTTATTGTGTAAGGAAGGGCAACCTTTTAAGGCTTATTTTTCTGGCACTGAGTTCATACTGGACTCATTTTAAAATTGAAGCAGTTCTTAATCTACATGGTTAATCTGACTATTTGGGCACTTTAGGATCATTACAATCCATGCCACGTGGTAACTGATTGTTGCTAGACTTACCTGGACAACTCACAGGAAACTTTCTTTGGGTCAAAGAGCTTCTTATAACATTAAGACACCCTCCAGGATTGCTGCTCAAAAATAAAAGTGCATTAAATCACAGCAGGACAACAGGCATTAAAAAGAGGCTGTGTTCATAATTAACTGAGGACTGGCATGCTTTCTATTAAAGGTTACAGAAATCTTAAAGCCACCATCTAGCCAACTTCAAGTGTTAAAACATTAATGTGTACACTTGCATCATATGCCCTAATGTTCCAAAGACATGTCCAAAGGGAAAACAGAAAATTGGAACAGAACAAACAATCAACTCCGAGTTTTTTGCCTGGGAAGTTTAAAACAAGCTAACTGTTGTGGCAGCTGAAGAAGATCTGAGCAAGATGAGAGAAAGCCACACCTTCTAGCACTTAAAGATGTAAAGATTTCCTTCCAAAGTGTTCTCCTGGAGAGCTATGTGGACCAGATGCTATCCAGGTTCAGAATGTGTATTCTGTGTATGAGACCATGATAGAGACCTCTTAAAACAGAGAGTAGCCCTTTCCACCCATGTATACAAATCTAAGGACACATTCAATGGTTCCATCTGTCCACTCCCAAATGAAAGGTCTCTGCAGATTGCAGAATACAAGACATTAGAACATCCTTCAACTTGCGGTAGCCAGAAGTGGAGGGCTGGACTCCATGTTCTTGTCTCCATCAACAAGGAGAAGTTTAAATGCTTGAAGAAGACTTAGGTTGAGGGCACATTCCAGATTCTGGGTTATGGCCCATACAACTTTAACAGTGCATTCTTATGCGCTAATTTTGGATTATTAATTCAATAATTCAATGAGGTGTACTTCTGGGTAAGTGGAGATAGAATTGCAATTGAATGATATTAAATACTGGAGAAGGGGTGTCATTATATGACCTAATAGGTACAAACTTCATGTAGAGGGAGCTTTCCTAATATGATGCCCTCCAGATGTGTTGACAGTGGTGTTAGGGGGAGGAAAGTGGGACAGAATGATATAAGCAATGCTAAAAATTGTGATGCAAGCCCCGCCCCTTTTGTGCATGCATTTGCGCATCATCACCCTGTGATGATGCAGGAGAAGCTTGTGGTACATCGCTGCAACACTGTTTTCATCATTCTGCCAAAAGCAGCAAGCTCCTAAACTAATTCTTAGACATTCCATCTCTATTCATTATTTTGCCAAACTGACTTCAAAATAGCTGCCAATGTATAAGCCCAATATAGATTTGGAGGATATTCACCAGTCTGAGGCATGCAGCCCAGAAGCTGTAATGCCTACCATTGTTTAGGGCAGACATGGACTGTTGCACAGATTAAAAGATACCCACTTGGTTTGTGCTGAAATCAACAGGACTTTGTTTCGTTATGACTCCTATTTTGCATTGATTTCAGGGGAATAAAAGTGCAACTGCTTAAAAGCCGACATAGTCTTCCAAAGACGGTAGCATATGTCAAGTAGGTCTGCCATCTCGGCTAGACTCAGCTCTTTAAGGCATGGATCCATTTATTTAATTAACACATTAAAACTGCCCAGTAATGCTCACTTGCTTCGTATGACATTGATTTGTAAGTAAACATTAGCAGCAAGCAGCATCTTCTGAATTCTCAGCTTAAAAAAGAAGCCTGAGCGTAAAACATGAGTACCTTCATGGAGGCTAAGAGATGTCATCACAGCACTGATGAGCCCATCTGAAGAGCTTGGAATACTTTCCTAGTATGAAGTGAGAATTCCTTTTGCACCATCTAGTGGCTAAAATCCAGAATTAGCCTGTGTTTCATTTCTTCTCATGGTTCCAGTTACGCTGCTTTTTGTTTTGAAAGCTCAAGATTTCTCTAATGGAAAGATTAACTGGAAGCTTGCAGTTGACTTTTTATTGTGCAACCACCCTGGGCTCATTTCCCAAGTTTTGTACAAGGGGATCCAGATTTTGTCATCTTCTAGATGCAACTCTCTCGTTTCCTCGTGGGTTCTTTAGTTTCTGACCTCAGCAAAACTGCCAAGTAATGCGATAGACAGACAGCTGTACAAGGCCTTTTGATTTGATGTGCTAAAAGTCTTCCATTTGGAAGCACAGATGAAAACATCCCCGCGCTTATCAACTGCAAGAAACTTTTTCAAGAGCAGCAGGGTGATAAAAAGGGAAAGAGCACATTCTGCAGCTGTTTGATTTTGAGAGAGAGTACCTTTTTATGTTCTAGAAGAAGGTAAGGAAGAAAAGTAGGGAAAGAGCTGTATGTTTGTCACTACTTATCTTTCATGGTCACTGGGCTTGCAGTTAGATAATTGCCTCTTGATAATTGCTCAACGCTAGATAAGAGCTGAAGTAAGGCAGTTGGTTTTATTGGCCTTAACATAAGATCCGTCAAGCAGAAGATTAAAGGGGAGGCCCACTGGCAATAGGATCCATGGTAAAATACACAAATTGCCAGTTGCTAATTAGTCCCCACTTTGCATCATAGCCACAGTCTCTTGAATTTTTTTTTTTTTAAAAAAAGGAAAGAAAGGAACTAAAAACTGAAGAGCGAAGATCAGTTTAGGCAGATCAGCAGAAGCAAGCTGCAAAACTTTTCCTGGGTTATACCATTTCTAAGCAGCAAAGGAGGACACACTAGTTTGAATACCGTTCAGGTGTAGCCTTTTCACAAAAGAGCCTCCAGGACCTAAACATCCCTGGCTGTAGTCGCATAAAACGAAGATGCTCTGGGATGAGCCATCTGTACCATCATCACCCCATTGCCAAGGGCATCTCGCTCTGCTCTGACTGGGGCTGATGGATACTTGCATATTAAACCTGAAGGGTCACATATTCTCTGCAAATGCTGTGTAGGGCTTCAGATTCAAAGGCAAAAAGGTGCTGTGGTGTGCACAGGGAACAATTGTAGCACCTGTCTGCAGTTACAACAGCCACAACTTTCTGTGGAATTGTGCAGCTGCCTTCCACATTTGCCATATCATCCCAGGCAAGGATGGGCTTGATTTAATGAGTTGAAGACAAATGGTACCTCCTCATTTCAGCAAGCATCTTTTTGCCTTGAAATCTGAAGCTCTGCAGAGATCCATTTGTCACTGACTGATGTCCACTAAATGGCAGGCTCTCCATGATTTCAAGTAGTTTTTCTCCAAGTCCTTACTTGGAGAAACTGGGGCATGAAATTGGGATCTATTGCATACAGAGCATGTGCCATGGCTGTTCCTCTAAAACGGTGTTTCTCAACCTCAGCAAATTTAAGATGTGTGGATTCAACTCCCAGAATTCCACCAGCATGCTGGCTAGGGAATTCTGGCAGTTGAAATCCACACATCTTAAGGTTGCCCAGGTTCAGAAACACTGTTCTAAAAAATAAAACACAGGGCCCATTTGAGGCTGTTAATTTATAATTAGCAAACTCATTTGACATCTGTTCATACCTGCAAATTTCCTTTGTTAAGGACCAACTATTCACCATGCTCAGCAGTTCAACTAGTAGATATTACACCTCACACCCAACACTATATCCTCCAGCAGGATTTCTTGATCTTTAGTACCTGAATAGGAGGGGGACGTGGTGGTGCAGCAGCTTAGTGATGCTGGAAGTTGCCGGCCAGAAATAGTCGGCACTTCAGTGGCTCGAGTCCAAGCTCTGCACGGTGGGGTCAGCTCCTGTCTTGCACCCTCAGCTCCTGCCCACCCAGCAGCTCAAAAGCATAAGCGAGTAGATAAATAGGTACTCTCACCCCGATGGGAGGAAAAATGCTGGCGGCGCCTTGCACGGGAAAACGGGAATCAGTTGCTGGTTGCTGGACGCAGTGCAACAGAAGAGACTCAATTTCCTGCGACTGTCAGCTAGGCTCCGCCCTAGGAAGGAGGCAAGGGCAAACCACTTCTGAAAAAACCTTGCCAGGAAAACTGCAGGGACTCGTCCAGGTAGTCTCCGTAGAATCGGTCACGATTGAAAGCGGATAAAAAAAAAAAAGTACCTGAATAAGCATTTCCCATCTGGAAAAGCCATACCTACTAAACCTCTGCAGATCTTAGACACTAATTCTGGAAACTATTAAATAGTCATTGGCTTGTAGCAGGCCTGCACCATATGTGACTCACCCAGCTGAATATAGCATACTATTTAAATACTAAAACCTTGGATGCCTGGCAGTTGTTCTAGTTTTGCAGTCTCAGGAAGCAAAACTCTGATAGAGTCCATAGTAGGTCTCAACAAATGGTTGTCTAGCTTGGTAGATTGCAAACAGCCATAGGCTTACAGTAACTAGGTTACACTATTTGCAGTTAGTGGAAGTGATATTAATAAATAACTGCAATTTATTCTAGAGCCAGGCATCTTTTGAGTTCCATAGTTATTGTTTCTTATATTATGGATATTTTAGTTCTCTTTATTGGACATATGACTTGATTCTGAGTAAAAATACTAAGGGTCATATGTACTTCATTATGGTAGGAAACTGGTAAAACTCATTTTAGAAATCAAAAGTCAAATCAGGAAGACTCATTGATGGATTTCCTACTGAGTGTGGTATCCTTGCTAGCTTGCTAAAAAGTATTTAACAATGACTATTTGGTTACGTGTGTTTCTACTTCTCACTACAGAAAATCCTAAATAAGGTTGTAATCCTATTGCCATTCACATAAAATTTTCCTCAATAAATCAAGTTGGGTTTATTTCTGAGTAAATATATGTGGTATCAGAATTTTACTTTTAAAGGTTTCATTTCCATTCCTTCAGGCTTTGGTGATGCCTAAATAGAATTCCTAGGAACCCCCACTTCATGCAGTAGAGCTATCCTTGAATAAATGTGGGCTGCTGAAATGGCTTGCAATTACTACCTTTCTATGTATGTTCTTAAATCCAGCTTAAAAAATACAAGTAGCACAAAGGGTTATAAATGTTCTGTCTATCTATTGTTGAAAGGGTATAGTATCAATAAAACTTTTAAAAGAAAAAGATAGTTTTATTCCCTGCCCCTCAAGTCATTTCTGAGATATAGCCAAAGAGACTCACTTTATTGACTAAGGTCGTTAAGTACTCAGGCAGAAATAATAATAAACTCAAATTTGAGCAAGGAACTAGACAAGGCATGCTTGGTGGGTGTTTCACTTAAGATCCCGAGAACAATAATCATACATCAAATGATTTACCACTTCTCCAAAAGGTACTGCCACTATGTTAGCATAGCTCTTTTCTCAGAGAGATTAAACAGTTAGATAACCAAAAGAAGAAAGACAGTTTCTGCTAAACTGAAGACCCAGAAACCACAGATTGTTGCTATCCCATGCAAGTGGAGAAACGTTTACATGACAATTGCTGATTATTCCCAATAGACCATGCTCTAAAAGGTCATTTTGCTGCTTACATAAAAGAGAAAAACCTTCCTAGGAAGTGGGTGGAGAGAGAAAAAGAAGGGAGACATTGAGACACCAGGGTTCAAGCAAAGTTTTATGAGGACAGTTAAAGTGCACACAGCTTGTAAAAAGCTTTAAAATGACATCAGGCTGTAGCCAATACAGAGTCATCTTCTAAATGTATACTATAAGGATATACTGTAGAGTTTATGAGATGGTAAACATTGCCAACAGGTGATTGAATAGCTTTTCAGAGGACCAGATGAGGATCCTTATTCCACAAAATGGCATTAAAAAAAAACAACATAATGTGAATATCTTCTATTTAGAGCTTCCCTTTGGATTCTACTCTTGGTAGAAAGCACTAAGACTTGGTACAAAGGAGTGGGAAGATAGGATGGTTCACTGTGGACATTAAAAGAGATTTAATATGAGATTTGTTGTGATTAGCCCTGTAGATATTCATACTCATTTCAGTAGAATTTTCTCATTCTTATCCCACCTGCACGCTCTCCCCTATAATGGATGAAATATGACTATTGTTCTTATCCAGGAAGTCCTCCTATTTGAACTCCCATCAGCTTCTTCTTCTTTGTAGTACTGTGGTTTCCTTCTCCTATTGCCTCTTTACTGTAAAATGAGCTTGGCAGACACTTCCGGGGAAGAAATGGTGACTGCAGTGGAATGAACAGCCGGCAAGTAGAATGGCTCTGCATAATTCCTCTTGGGAGAAGGAGAGGACCTGAGATCACCCACAAGTGCTCCAAACAGTTGCTCCTCGTGAGGAGACCACAAGGCACTGGTCTCCCACGGGTTTAGAGCTCTGGGAGATGAGAGAATAGCTATCTTGCTCAACCCACAGTCAGTGTCTTTAAGGACACTGGGTTCACATATTTCCTTTTCTAGTTAATTTTGGAAATTGCTTGTTAACTGCTTTTCAGCTATTAGGAACCTTTGGATTGGTAAGTCTGAAAACACCAAGTGAGTTTCCTTCAATTCTTAGCAAAGGATTGTTTTGGAAAAGGAAGTTTTAATTTAATTTAATTTAATTTAATTTAATTTAATTTAATTTAATTTAATTTAATTTAATTTAAATTATTATTATTATTATTATTATTATTATTATTATTATTATTATTTTGGAATGAACACCAAAAGGGTGATTAAAACTTTGATTTTAGAAAGTTACAAATGGACTAAGGGTCCAGATAAATTTGAAATAAGATTTTGGAATTAATTATAAGAATCCTTCCCGTGGGAAAATATTTTTGTTTTGAATTCTTTAAAAAAAAAAAAAGGATCAGACTTTGAAGGTTGGCCACTAGAGGGAACTAGGAGGAACTAAAGATTACAATTAAAGGAGAGGAACACTTAAATCTGACTTACTAATGCAGAATGGAGCAAAATATTTTAACATTGGACATACTGAAGGATATTTTTGAACAATGGAGCCAGAAGTTAATTTTAAGGGTGTCTGCCTCTATAGATAGACTGTGTTTAAAAGATGTTATGGAACAAGTTTTACTGGACAAGACTGAGACTAATCTGAAAGTGGAATTAAAAATGACAAGCTACAAGAATGATATGGAAAAAAATGCTATACTGGATGTACAAAAGAAACTGGCTGATGCCTTAATAATTAAAGGGATATACAAATAACAAACCAAGAGAGTGACCTGGATAATCTTCCTATACTGAATTTACAAAAGAGGCTTGTTAAAGCTTTGAAAATTTTTTGTGAGAAGGAACAAAGAAAAAATGAAAAGAAATCAAGTTTAAGGACATTATTTGAAGGGACTAAAGATCAAGATTGTTAAAAGTAAAAGGAAGGAATGTAACATTGGTTTATTTGATCAAGGTTAAAATAGATATGTTGTTATCTCTGGTAAACTTTAATGGACTTTTGCTGATCAGGACTGAAATGAGGTTTTTAAGGATTTGTTTATAGATAAGAGATGGGATTTGGGAAGACGAGATCATTTTTGTATTTTAAGATGATAAGTTACTAAAATTGTTTATACTTATGATGAAAGGGGAGGTCATTTCTTTATTTCCTTTCTTTTTCTTTACTATATTCTTATTTATTTCTTTATTTTCTATTTTTTCTACTTTCTTTTCTGCACCTATTTTTATTTTTTTAGTTTGTATTAGTTTTTTTATTGTTGTAGTTGTAATTTTTAATAAAATTACTATTAAAAAATAAAAAAGATAAAATGAGCTTGACACATGGTCTGTTGATTACCTTTTCTTTTCCTTCCTTCCTTCCTTTTTTTTTAAAAGCATCCTTACAAAAGAGCACCTAAAATATTACATTTAAGCTTGGATGCTTTGGCAGACAAGCATACAATGAAAACAGTTATGTTTGTATCAATGCTGAGCCAAAATAATTTTAAAAATGAAAAGATCAAAACTGCACTCAGGTACAATGAGACAATCCCAAATGAAGGCTGAGGCAATTACTGAAAGAAAACAAGGACATGCGAAAAGAAAGACTGGAAAGCAGTTACATCAATAATGCAAATGCAAGCAACAGTCTTGTTAGGCCAGAAGCTGAAACATAAACCAAGTAAACAGAACCCAAGCAAGAGTTTGGGTTTTTGAAAAAGTCACTTGAATTTTTGCAATTGCTAGTTATCTGAGGAATTCTGCAAGGTGAAGTGGACTTGTACCCCAAGCAGACAAAGCTGGTAATAGGTTGCTTAAGTCCTTAGGTTAATTCATGGCTAAAATGAAATATAAGCCATGGAGTTAAGATACAATTGCCTCTGAAAGATTCTTTATGGTCAAAGTGGGCTACTTTTTTTTAACCCAAGAGCCATGCTGGGCTATACCCAGAGGCAAAAAACCTGATTTAAGGTTTAAATGTAAACATCTTTAATGCAATTGCTCCCTATGGAGTCACTAATTTTCCTTTCTTGCCAAAAATACTACTCAACATGTCCATGAAGTTACCAACAGTTGAATTTCACTCAAATGAGATGTTATCTTTTAACACATTTTCTAATTCAATAGCAAATTTTTAGGGTCTCTGTAGACCCTATCCAAAGCTTTGAGGAAGCAGAAGTTGTATTTTTCTGATAACTATGAAAATTATTAATTTAATTGCTTTATTTACTGCATTTATATCCTGCTATAATCAGTTTGAGTCTTGGCAGATGGCTTGCATAGTGTTAATATACTTTATGCATGAGAATACAGATGGGAGGAGGAGAAGAAACAAGATGCAGTCAGAACCTTGGATTAGGTCCAGACTAAACTGAAAACTAAATCTAGTTTTCGTAGGACCTATGGTCAAGTGTCCCAAGTTGAGCTTGGCTAATGCTAAAAATCAGACTAGTTATTGTTTGGATGGGACCCTAGGAAATCCCAGGGCTATAAACTAGACAGGAGAGTCAAAAAGTACAGGAAAAAAAATCCCAGAAGGAGGTGATGTCTTCCAATTCCATATTGTTACCCAGGAATGACATAGTCATCATCAGGCATTAAGCTTGACTGCAGAAAGTCTTTGCCTTTTTCTCTACAATCAAATAACAGCCAAGATATAGTCCTTTGTGTGTACATGTTGTGAAAGCACTATCACCTTAGGCTTGTATTTCTCTGTTCTCATTATTTTACATTAATAAATCACTTTAGAACATGGATTTCCAAAAGCAGAAAATGTTTAGAATCTGATCCAGAAAAGTATAGAAAAGCTGAAATCTCTCTGAAGTTTAGGATGAATAAAGCAGACAATTGAGTGGCTTGGATAAAAAAGAGATGAATTGGTGTAATTCTTTATAAAACAAACAGGCTGGAAAAAAAATTGCATAAATTAGTCTTCACCTAATGTAGCAGTTTTAGACATGTGCTCCAAACCCTATCTAAAAGGATGGTCAAATATGCCAGTGGTAATTTTCCATTTTTTGGGTTGTTGTTCATAGCAATTTTTTTTTTTTTTTTTTGCATTCCTAGCTGAATTGTAGGTGTCTGATAATTAATTCTGAAACTCAAAGAAGTACTATTGAGATCAGCATAGTATTTACCATGCTATAAAATTCTACTTAAACTTAAGGGATTCTCCATCAGCAAACACCAAACACCTCTTAAT
Organism: Python bivittatus; assembly: GCF_059951505.1. NCBI lineage: Eukaryota > Metazoa > Chordata > Lepidosauria > Squamata > Pythonidae > Python > Python bivittatus. Next base: position 28,167,118 of record NW_028277098.1, read on the forward strand.
GTCCTTCATATCAGCATTTAAGATTTTCTTCCATAACCCTACAGAATTTTTGAGGGTTTCTAACTTTCTATCATAGCATCATGGACAGTGTGGCACAGAAGAGAAGTAGCTGTTTCATTCTTCATCTTGCCACACCAGCTTTGTAGGAAGCTAGTTTGTAGCTTAAAGGCTACTCATTTGGGAAGCTCCCTACTTTTGGAAACAATCTGAGGAACGATGAACAGCACTTTGGATCCCAGCCAGTGACTTCAGTAGAAGACAGCATCAGTTGCTTGTCGGCCTTATCTGAAAACAAATGTCATCCTGCAAGATAAAATATCTAAATGCACAGTATTTTCTCATTAAGCATAGGAAGAGCTGGACATCTGTGCCATCAACAGAGCAACTTGGTCATAAAGGAACCGAGTCTTGGCTTGCCCTCAACTCCATCAATTAATTGGGAAAAATATTAGTTTGACTAGACATGTGTTGCCAGAACCTGGGCAGCTGATTCTGATCGTGCCGGTGGCTCTGTCATTGCAAGTCAGCATGTCCTGTACTTACACAGAAAAAAATCTGAATGCCTCCTTAGTGATGAATGAGACATTGCTCTCAAGCTCATTTTGTGGCTGAAAAGTAGCCTTTACCTTTCAACATAGCCTACTTCATAGGTTTGTTGGGATATTAAACTGCCAAGGAGGGTAGAATAGAAAAATACTGGGTTGAATTCCATGACTAATTTTGTCATCCTGGTCTCTACTGATTTCAGGAATCCTGCTCAAAGCATGACAAAATCTCTCTTTTTTTATTTTTTATTTTATATTTATATATATTTTTTATTTTAATAATATTATTTATATTTATTATTACAACACACTTATTGTAGTGATTTTTATAGCCAGCTAGCTTTTGAATGCCAATTACTTTAATCTAATTCACAGAAATGCATAGATGTATTCTTATTAGGGATGTGCAAAATTGTTTAAATTAAAACCCTTTTGAGCACAGAATGGCTGGTTTGATTGGTTTGTGAATGAAGCAATATGCAATTTCAGTTTAAGTATGAATCAAAACAGGTCTGTTTTGTTTCAGATATGAACCCAAATGTTCCATTATCCACTCCAAATGATCTCAAAATGATTGACTGATATCGCTATGCAGGATCCCATTCATGAATTCAAACTGAAGGGGCATATGAAATCTGTTAGTATAGCCTCAGCATGAGTAACAGTCATGGGAAAGCCACAGAGTCTGATGGGCAAGTGTGCCGTATACTGTATGGTGGGGAGAGCAATACAGGTAATCCTTGCTTAATGGCTGCCCTGATTAGTGACCATTCAAAGTTACAACAGCACTGAAAAAGTAACTTTACAACCAGTCCTCACACTTACGACAGTTGCAGTATCCCTGCAGTCATGTGATCGAGATTTGGGCACTTCACAACCAACTGGCATTTACAACCATTGCAGCATCCTGCAATCACGATTGCCATTTGTGCAGTTCACAGCCAGCTTCTGACAAGCAGAATTAGTAGAGAAGCTGGCAGTAAAATTGTAAGACGCAGTCACGTGATGTCTTGCTTAACAATCACGGATGATGTGCTTAACAACCATGGCAGAAGTGAGGTCCTAAGTCCATCACGATCACATGATGTCTCGTTTAACAACTGCATTGCTTAGCGATGGAGTTGCTGGTCCCAATTGTGGTCATTAAGCAAGGACTACCTGTAGAAGAGTTTGACCATGGGGTTGGAGAGGGAGAGAAGAACTTCACCTGTCAAGTGTCCATCTCAACAAAATAAAGTTTCAGACGAATCAGCCTTTGTGGGCCTTCACTATGTGTTTCTTGAGCCAGTACCAGTGGTCACTGACTGTGGGGGCATGGTGTCTTACTGACAGGCTGTGGCCCCTATCCATCAGAAGCTATTTTCCCCAGATGGTGGAAGCATTCGTGAGGAGGAGAAACAAGATGGCTATAAGAAGGAAGGAGGAGGGAGAACTAGCAGAGATGGCAAAATTAACCTGTTTGATTAGAGAAAGATCAACAACTAAATTTGTTAGTGACTGGAAAGTTCTTATGGACTTTTTGCGAAAAAAGGGAAAAATGAACTTGTGATTTATAGGTCTGAAGATTAGAAACGTAGCTTATGGAAAGAAGGAAATTATGATGTAACCTTAGAGAGACAGGGCAAGGTAAAAATGTATAACCACTGTCAAGATCAGAAGCCGCTTGTTTATAATCTTTTTTTTCTTTTCCTTTTCCTTTTTCTATTTTCACTATTTACTATTGTTCTTTATTATCTTTATTTTCTCTTATGGTTTTTATTTTGTTAAAAATTTCTTTAATAAAAATTATTTTAAAAAAGAGAAAAGGAAGGAAGAGAGGAGATGGCAGCAGAAAAAACATGGAGGAAAGACATGGCTTTTTAAGAAGCTGATTCATCCCATTCTGTCTGCCATATGCTGGCTTGGCAGTGGCAACAGAATTGGTGCTGACCGTGCTCCATGGTGATGAGGGGGATTCATGGGAAGAAAATGTTGGTTCTTTAATCCTGATTTGTTTCAGTTTTGATATCTTCAGTCCTGCTGTATTTGGGACTTCTTGAGATTCCAATGAAAAGGAGGAATATAATCCTATAGGCACGTTCAGTTCAATTGCTTAAATGGTCTATTATGAATGTGAAAGGGCACCATCAGGAACAACTTGGGTTTCAAAAAATTGGCAGAAATTTTTGCCTGGCCCCTTTCATTTTGATGGGGTTCCAGTGTGTTCTTATCAAAAGCTGAAAGGTCCTGAAACTTTCGTTTTGAACCTGCAGGTGTTCTTAGCAAGGCTTTTTTTTTTTTTAATTTGCTTTTAAAACAAATAGCTCCTATTGTGAGTTACCACATCTGTGCTATGTGGTTATGGAACCCAGGGGGAGGTCACCACAGGAGGGGGGAATTCTGTAAGAAGAAAACATCTGGATATTGCTTTGAGATTCAGTTGTAGCTTCTTATATTTTATTAAGAAGCGAGGAAAGTTGTGTTATGCTCAACTCTAGCATGGGGGTGGGGAGGGAAAGAGACTCACAAAAAGGCCAGTGAACAAGTATGCCCTCCCCTCAGTGAATTTGGGACTCATGCAGGCTATTCAGGCAGCATCTGTTTTAAAAGATGTCTTGGTAACTAATGTGACAACCCAATAAAATCTGCACATTTCTTGTACAGGATGCTAATGTGTTCCATATTGAGGCATTGTTACGTTCCTGGGCAATAATTGCTCAAGTGGTTCCATATTTCAATTTGAATGAAGGGTGCCCTGGGAGGAAGCGTGTCCACCAGCTTTACAGTCCAAGCGCTCGCCTGCATAAAAGATAAGGCTGCACGGTGAGGGTAGCTCAGCGTGATTTTTAGCGTGGGCTCTACATTTTCTCTAATCCTAGGATAAGTAGTCTTCCATTTTTCTCTTCTCTCCCCCCCCCCCTCAGTCAGCTGCAGATTTAACCTTCAGGAGTCTCCTTGGCTGGCTATATGCCTCAGCCTTAGAAGGAATTGAAACTCCATACAACTGTTGCCTCAGCAAGTAATGCTGATGACTAAATATTTAGGAACTATCCCATTAAGAGATGAAAGCAAGCACGTAAAGTGGACTCAGCTGACTGTTCCACAGCTAAAAGACAGCTGCAGCAAAGTGCGTTATGATTTCAGAACATTTATAAAAGGTTGCGTTTACGCATTATAGCTTCTGGGTAACAAACCGGAAAGTTACATTGGCTCATTCAGTCTCATACTGAATATTTGCTAAAAACAGCATGTTTCAAGGGGCCACTTGGGAAGAGAAAGTACAGAACTCATTTAAGGGCATTCTTCAGGATTCGGTACAGGGGCAACTAGCGCCATGAAGAGGCCTATACTGGTGATTAATTAGAGCGATGTTGCTTTAGCAAATGTAGTCCCCTGTGAGGAAAACCTGGACAGACAACAGATACAGACTTTTGTCTAATTGGATAGACAAAAGATACAGACTGATGGCCAGGCTAGGGATGGTTGTTATCAGTGAAAGAAATTTACCATACATGCCCAAAAGGAAAACAAACATTTTTCTCAAGGGGTTACCAACAAATTCTAAGTGCAGACGTGTTACATTTGCTAAGAATACAGTAATAGAGGAAGCATTGAATGCTCAAGTTCGATGGGGCAGCAGTTAATCTTACTTAGTGCAGGAATATAAATCCAACAGGAGGATGCTGTTGAAAGGGCTCAAGCAGGTGAAAAATGCAACTATTTAAAGGAAGGGTCAGAAGAAAGGAACTCACTTCATAGGGGAATGGGAACAAATGCACTCATTCTGTCTCCTTGTCACCCTTCTAGAGGAAGAATATCTGCAGTGCACAATCTCATCCCCAAAGATATGCAGGGGAATGAGGATTTTGAAAAATCAGTTCAAGCAGCAGAGAAGTTCTGTACTGCAAACACTCACCAACACATGGAAGGGAGAGAGGGGAATGGGGCTAGCATAGACTTAGTTCTTAGGTACAGAACTCCACGGGACTTCCTACAAAATAAACATGCACATTTATTCTATTAAGTTCTCTGTCATTCCATTTCCTTTTCTTACATATAGAAGGGGGGGGGGGGAGTCCAATATCCCAAGAATCTCTTCCCCAGTTTGCACATTAGTTTACACAATTCAGTTAATTGGGTTGGTGGACTAGGGTAGCATGTGGTAGGGATAGATCAGTGTTTTTCAAACTTGGCAACTATTAAGATATGTGGACTTCAACTCCCAGAATTCCCCAGCCACTCGTTAAGTAAAATCACATTTAATCCTGGCCTGGCCCTTTCTTGGAGTGTCATTTGTTGTGTACAATTATATGCAGATAATATATACATAATATATACAGTAATGTCACATGTCCATATTTTGTCAAGGAAAACCGTCTTTAGCACTGTTTTTCACTGAAAATTGACAACGGATACAAGCATCTACAGATAGTCCTCACTTACCAACCACAGTTCGAAATTGTGACAGTGCTGAACAAAGGGTACCTGAACCGGTCCTCGAAGCTCTGGTTGTTGCAGCACCCCCATAGTCACATGATCACAATTCAGGTGCTTGGCAACCAGCTTGTACTTACAGTGGTTGCAGTGTCCTGCGGTCACCTGATCGCCATTTGTGACTTTCCCTCTCAGCTTCCCACAAGCAGTCAATGGGGAACCCGTCAGGGAAGGCTGCAAGTTGCTCTGGCAAGTCCCCCGTGCCTTCCTGCACACTGCGCCATGCCCTCCTTCCCTGGGCCTCCCTGTGCTTGCATGCGTGCACCTGCAGCACCCCCTCCCCCAACTCACATGCAGCCTACACCAGGCCTCCCCACCCCCTTGCAGCACCCCACACTTACCTGAGCTTCCACCAATTCCCACTTAACGACCTGGGCAGGGGTTACGACGGCAACTGGGACTGCCTGGATTACTGTCGCTAAGCGATGCAGGCATGTGATATCGTGTTTTAAGATAGCATTGCTTAGTGATGGCAATCTTGGTCCCAATATTGGCCATTATAACTCAAGGACTACCTCTATAGTTTTGTGTGTGTGATTTTAAACTTATTTTCTATCTAATCTTCCTTTAGGGGGTGAGAGTGTCTCCGATTTAACAGAGTCTTCCTTTCAGATAATGTTCTGCAGAGTTACTATTTGACTGTGAGATGACTCTGCTTTCTCCCTGCCATCCACTCGAGTTATGGAACGAATCCTAAGCAGTGATGATCAGTGAATTATTTGGACTCCACTCCTATTCCTTCAACTGCCTCAGCTTCCTACATAACTGTTCCTATTCAAACCTCAAATGTGGGCTGTCATTCCAAAGCCAACTCTAACTCTGAATATTTCACTCACCCATATGTTTTAATTAACACAAGATCTCTACCTCCTTGTACATTCCTCTCACAAAAAGTCATATCCAAACCAATACACAGGTTCAAAGATTACTGAAGTATAAGAAAGGCACTCCTGCAGCTATTTCTCATTTTAAGTTCAACTGCCTGCATTTTCCTAGGATACATCTACTGAATGTTCACAAAACACATTTCAAACAAAGACACCAGACTTGTCTTCCCCCATTCCCATTGGGTGTTTTATTTTATGTATTATTTGCATTAGGTAATCAACTGAAACACTCAACAAGAGAAAGCTTTCAGCAAAGTAAAGGAAAAAAATAAAGCAATTCTATCAAACAGCTGTGACAAAATGGTTTTAAATTTGGGAGAGTATTGAACAACTGAATCCATATGTGAAAAGGAAGAGTGAGCATCTTCTAACACAGACTGTGAGGAAAAAGGCACTAGTTTTGATGTGTATCTTAAAAAATAATGAGTCACAATCTATATTCTCAAAATTACATTCAATAATGCTTCTGAAATGCTGCAATATAGAAACTACAGCTTGGCTTACCAAAATTTCAGTAAGAGAGAAATCCAAGCATCTGAACAGATTTTTTTAAACCAAATATATAAAAATCACAAGGGTTTCCATTTATAAATAGGTGCCACAAAAGGTTACATACCTACATGGGCTATGTATACAGTATATCTTGGCAATGGATCATTGATTACACTTGTTCTAGTCTGTACTAGAGTGATCACAGAATGCTCCACTCTTAAGAGCTAATTGGCAGTGCACACGGAAGAGGCTTTTTGGGTTTTCGTGGTAGCACAGATTAGGCACTGAATATAGAAAACAACATTTCCAAGACCTCTTTCAGCTGCAATGCTGGAGAAGTTAACGTAAAAGCAAATCTTACTGAAATCATAAAGGTTTTATTTCAGAGTACACAGAGCACAGACAGGGAGTAAGGTTCACGGTGGGGAAGTATCAGCTGCTCATGTTTAGATATGCAAAATATCTAAAAAGCAATCAATTTGTAAAGGACCGCCTTTCCCTTATCCGTTAGGCTCCAAAAACAGTATTACAGCTTAGCTTCCTTCTAATCACTTGAGAACTCTGTGCATATACAGTATTTGAACAAATTGATGCATAAACCCATTGTGCATTTTGAAACATTGTTTGCTAGAATTCTGACATAAGTATAAAAGCTTACTTTATTATGCGGATCAAGTTGTGCACATTGGAGAAAAAGTGTAACAGTTGAAACTTTTATTCAGTGCTGTTTTGTTCTCCAAGGCATGTGATTTCAAAAAACGTATTCTAAATTATCATGTTGAAAGGCAGGTGTGTGTTCAAATTTGGGCATGTACAGCAATGGCTCGGCACGAGGCTATTTTAACCTGTGAAACAGGTCTATGCAACAATGTACTTTCCACAACTGTGTTTTAATTCCAGAGTCAGACGCCTTGCCTATTTATGTGTACGCTTCTCGTTCATTTCAGTAAGGGCAGCAATTCATGCGCATAACCACCCCATCCCCTGCTCGTGTGAATACTACCTCCATCTCCAGTGGGCACGGTGCTTTCGGGTAAGTAATAATTCACTGGATCTGGGGAATACTACTATATCTGAAACATTACGATATACACATTTCATATATTTGGATTTACAAAATATATAAATAATCCGAATATCACTACCCACCTCCCACTGCCTAAAGATTTATAAAGCAATTCTTTTAACTTCATTCAAGTGTTCCTACTAATCAAATTCTTTAAATGCATGCATTAAAATATTTTAAGGAATTTAATATTCCAGACTAATAATCATCTGTACTATGGGCTGCACTTTTAAAGAATATATGTTCTTCAATATTTAATACAAACTTGAGATTTACAGTCTTAAAAAACCAATGAACAAGTTATCCCTGCTTGCTGAAATGTAGAAGGGAAAGTCAGTTGTAACAGTTCAGTATATACTACTGAGTCTGGAATATTAAAAAAAGAAATCTCTGTTTAGCTACTATTTGACAGTCTTTGATTATCAATTTTGTTTTGACAGTTTCCTCTACTCTATCCCCACCATTTTATTTTCAAATTCAAAATGTTTTAAACAACTTTCAGAAAAGTACATTTGTAGTTTTCAACTGAGAAGCAACAGGAAAGACCCATCCTGAACCCACATGTTCAGTATGAAGGAAAAATGCTTCTACTCACAGATAGAAGAGATTGTTCAATGATCTTCTTTATAGAGTGCCACCACAAACGACTCCTAACCACAAATATTTTTTTTCAGGGGACCCAATACTTAAAAGATTGAAGAACTCACAGACCCTAATAAAATTCAGATGTAACAAGAAACTATGTTCATCATAATCCCTCATCCAATATTAAAGTACCATAGTTTGTAAGCAACTATAAACCATGGTTTGTGGGTGTCTTGACAATCCACTTATAGTAGACCATGTAGTATTAATTCAGAGGTAACAAAAGCCCCAGTTTGTGTTGGCTGTTCTACCCTTCAAAACCAGTTTAGAATTTACCCAGAAATTATTAGGAGAGGCGGGAAAAGAGGGAGATCATACTAATCATGATTTGCTCCTATATGTTTGGGATACCAGACAGTTGGTGATGTATCTGAATCAATCCTACATGCAACCAGAGTAGCTACTTATATTTTGCCTGGAATGCAAATTATCATCTATGTGTTGCAAAGAAGAAAAAATGTAAAATTCATACTTGTAATTATTTCAAGGTGTACTTAAGAGTAATTGTAAGACCAAAACTGTTTCTTACTTTTACAAGTCCATTCTGTGGTTTCCCAGGGAAGAGTGAGAAAACTTATGTAAGTTTTAGGGTGTTTATTTTGTGTAACAACAGCCATTCTACCGTTAGCAGCCCTTCCTGGAACACCTTAAAACTATACTAGATCACGTTATAGCGTAAGTCCTATTGAGGCTTTTTAAAAATGACAGTCACAGATACAGTCTGGAGATGTCCATACCAATTTCTACTCTGGATTTCCTGATCTTTATAGGGAAGATCTGAAAACAAACTTCATTCAGTAAGACAGTCTCACTTCCACATTAATAAGAGAATGTAGAAGTCAGCTGGAATCATGTTCCTATAGATCTTCCATAGTTATATTTCTAAAATTCTTGAATATGGCTATAATCCTCTAGACATTCCAGAAAGAGATTGCAGATCAAGCCTGGGTTCAACACAGCCTTTTGTTGCTCTATGCCAGTGTTTACAACTGCATGCAAGTTTAAGACTAAAAAGTAAGGAGACCTCCTCAGCCACGCTAAACAATACTGCCCTGCAAACCCCCCACCCCAACCTAGAGTCTCTTATTTGTCCTTGTTACACACTTCATCAAATGAACCTCTCCCCCACAAAAAGCTCAGCTAAAGTTTCGGTGGAGTTCTAAATGGAATATCCAGAAAAGCTGGTGATTAAAAGGAAAGTATTTAAGCAACACATAAGTCAATTATTGTAGCAAAAATCAGAGAATGTTAACTATTAACTAACAAGAAATAATGTAGTTCTTTAGAGATCAAAGCCCTGACCACCCTCCCTTTGACTAAGATTCAAACAGAACTGCTTCAAAGATTCTTTCTAAAGAAGGAGTAGAAATTGGCCTTTTAAACCATGCTTGTACTTGCAAAGTAAAATCATAGTCAAACAGAAAACCAAACAGCCCTCCCTAGGAAGATAAATAATTCCTTTTTAAAACTTTCAATACTGTTGAAATGTGTAGGCTATCATGTCCTGTTTCAAATATTGTTTGTAATTTGCAAGTTTACGTCAAATGTTTAGATGCCTGTATTTTACTTTGTAAACATTAAGACCTTTATTCAGTGCTTTCTTTAAAAGTAATTTACAACCGCATCATGCAAAGAACATTAGAGAATAAAATACAGATGATTTAAGAGTATGCAATAGCGGTGTTGTTGGTCTCAAAATATTGTGTTTCATTTTAAATGCAATCATACATATTTTAATTTTTTGCCAATATCTTAATATTGCAGTAACCTCTTTCTACAATTCTCTAACTTTTCATACAGCTTATCGGGCCTAAATTATCATGAGGAAAATTATTTTCTCTAAATGGAGTAGTATCTGATGATGTCTCATGAAGCCAAATATAACTCATTTACGATTTACAGTAACTAGGCTAAAACATATACAGCTGCCATAGTTTGTGTTTAAAATGAGCATTTAGGAAATAACAAAAGGGCCTTCCTACTCTTTTACCCACTTGCTGTCTACTTTACAATATTGCCAGCACAATCATATGCATTTACTCAGGAATAAGTCCCACTGTGCTCAGTAGGGCTTAATCCCAGGTAACTGTAGACATCATTGTAGCCTGAGTATCTAAAATAAACCTGAACTAATGAAGATAGACCTAAAGGCAAAGCAGCTCATGTCCAATTAATAGACACACACTCTTTCCTTTAACATACATCCACATAGTGGAGAATTTGCAAGGACTGATATCCCATGTAGTCTGCACCATGGTACTAGGATGAAGGATCCATACTGCTTTTTTGGAAATAATTTGCACAGTCACATATCTACATGGTGGCGCTAGCTCACATTACGCTGGACGACCCCTTGTTCTGAAGCACAACGTTAAATTCTCTTCCTAACACACAAGAATGAAATCAACAGGCAAACTATATAACCATTAGCCTGGACAATCAAGATTTTTGTTGTGCTCTGAACATCAACACCTAAGGTTCATAAGCTTACTATATTTTAAGTAGCCAAGTACTCTAATAGGAATTACTGCGTTTTCCCATAACTAATTCTGCTGGACTTAAATGGCTATAAAACAGTCAGGCTCATGGTAATATAGTAAAGTGACATAATCAGTGTTTGTCATCTAAACAAAAGCACACTGCATAGGAAAGCAGCGCCATTCTAAAATCTCTCTAAGAAGTAGTCAAAGTAAAATATACATAAAAGTAAAAGCTTTACTTAACAGTCTCATTACCTTATTATAATAGCATCATGTTTTTGGCATTAAAACATTCAATTATAGATAGAACTTCTTTCATTTGTATAACAGATACACACTTTTGATAAAGTTTTCCTCTCCATACATCTGCACGTTTAGCACTCTACTGAATGTAAAATTCAAAGGTTGATTTTTAACTGATTCTTTTAAAAATCTTCATACCTTAATGCTATTGTTTTAAAAAATCAAGTAGAATTGTGCACCAACAGGGAATTTTAAGAATGGCAAATGTTCTTGAATTTTGTTTAAAATATAGCATTTCAGAATGTAACTAACTGCGAAACAATCTCATTTATGTTGTAAGGTGCTAACTGTGGCAAATGCAAGTTTACTAAGTAACATAAGGCAGTTCAATGAATACACTGACATCAATTTCTTCATATCTCTCCTGGCCAGGCCACATGCTTCAGTTTTCCTTTTCCTTTTAATCATGATAAAAGGATGAAGATTAAGTTGTTTTCTGAAAAAGGAGATCCTGGACAGACACATGGTATATTTAAATTTGTTATGATCACTGAAGTATGTTTCAGTGATGTCCAACTGTTAACTCAAAGTGGGGACTTGAACAGCAAATGGGATTCTTTTACTTTACATCCAACAAAACTGGTGCAAAGACACTTTAAACAATTTACTTCTAACCTTTTGGTCCGAATACATAAAATATGCATTATTTACAGCTGTTTTCTCCTTCTGCAAATGCAATGCTTTAAAACACATTGTAAAGCACCTTAGTAAAAATATTCTACTGGTAAAAGTATCTAAATAGGAAAACCCTAACCATACCACAGCTCACTATTTGAGTCAGAAAATGGATTTGCCAGTAGTTGTTAAAAATTACAAAGAATCCATGGAACATTGATACAGAATCCATTATCTGTTTTACATTGAAGTGTAGGCAAAAGCTAACTTCTTAACAGTTTTTCCAACGTAGGTTGGAGATTCAAAAGATATTAAAGAAACACTGAGTGATTTTCAGCCTTTTCACAATATTACTACAGGATTTGATTTTTTAAAAGAACACACTGATGACCAGTTCTAACTTCTTAAAATGAAAATCCATATTTATAAATATGGTCATGTCCAGCTGCATCATTTCTTAGCAGAAGGTGAACATTCCAATGAATGTCATGTGATATGAATTCACAAGAACGAAGCACAAATGTCAGCCAGTTATTAATATTATTCATAAGTGTATACAACCCATGTTGACACCAACAGCTTCCTCTCTGCACCACGTTAAGTAAAATAAGCTGTTCTATGAATCAAGAAGACAATAAAAGGAAGCCTTTCCCCTAAACTTCAGCTACAACTGGTATGTGGTTAATTTCTGTAAATTTCTGTGCAAGTTTCTTTAGGTTAGGTTGTAACCTTCTTTCAGAATATTAAAGAAACTGAAGCTTAAACATAGAGATGATCAAGGTCTCTAGTCCTCAGCTATCTTCTTCAAGCAACCCACAGTGCACTCTACTGAGCTCAAGATCAAAGCGCTTCAGTTGATTTATCAATCATCTACCAATTGGTGCTGAGAATAAGGATGTGACCACAAGGTTTGTTTTCTTAACCTAAAAATATGCATTGTATTTAGTTCGATTTTGGGTAGATCTTTTCATAAAAAAAGTTTTGTGCCAGAATATATAGCTCTCCATCTTTTTCTCGAACTGCATGTGCTCTGACAAACTGAAATTGCTCAAGTGCAAATTCATAGAACTCGTTCTCCATTTTCCAGATTTCAGACTGCTGCAGCTTTGCAATGGTTTCTTTTGTGGGGAGCTTTTTCTCCGTTGTCTTCCTAAGGTGAGACTTCTTACCTAAAAAAAAAAGTGATAAGTTACAACTTCGTAGCATAAATATTCTCATTACTGTCCAGCATGGGCCATACATTTGTACAAGCTTGCATAGGTTGTTGCTGCTTTAGTCTGAAGGTTTCTAAATGGATATGCAAAGTGACATAATTTTGGCCAAGATTTATTAAGCTTTTGTAACTGAGCACCAACTTTAACCAAAAAAAAAAAAGCATTTGCATTCATTTCACCACTAAAGAGCTTAATTACTGAAAATGTAAAGAGGAAGTAATTGCATTTCTTCATTATCACATTTATTTATCATGATTAATGGTTATTTGGAAATTCAGCAGTACTGATAACAAAGTTAATAAAAACACAAAGCAATTTGTTTTGTGGTGACATCTCTTATGATATAAATGCTTCACCTTAAAATCTCTTTTAAAAGACAAGAGGACAAAGTCATTTATTGTAGGGATATACCACAAGACTTATATGTGCTTAGAATATAAGCTATAGTATATAGCTATAGTATATTATATTACTTTCGCACTATGAAAGTTAGCTCCTTATGCTCTACTCTCCAACCATAATTATGAAATAATAATAAAGGTCAGGCTATAAACCACAATGAGTTTATTTACTAAAGCAAATAGTAAGAATGTCTCCTATCAAGTGGTGTGAAAAGTGTTTAAATTCCAAACAGTTGTTCTCTACTGGGAACAGGCCATTTTGATCATTTGAGGAGTGTTTTAAACTTGAGACACTTCTGACAGGATTAAAACAGCTTATTTCAAATAGAAAACAACTGTTTTCAGCTTGACACATGGTATTTCAAATTCCAAATAGTTCAAATTTGACATGTTATACACATCCCTACTTATTAGTGATCTGAGTGCTTTGGATTCAAAGGGGAAAAGGTGGTTTGCAGGGTGTCAGGACATGCATGTAGCATCTGTTGGCAACTTCTTAAAAAGCTGGATCTTTTCCCAGGGTTATGCATCTGCTGCTATGCAATCCTGGGGAAAAAAATTTTGCTTAAGGAGCTGCTCACAGGAGCTACACACATGCTGTGAAGCACCATTTTGGCTTTGACCCTGAAGTGCTGCACAGCCCTGCTACATATAACTGAACACTCAAGAGTATATTTGCTATCTAGAAATGCAGTCTAATCCCAAAGGTGATTTGGTCTAGTGCCTATTTCCTAATACCAGGTAGGAAGCTTTACTTCCTTTTTTCCAGTAATACATTAGAAAGCCCCTGAAAAATTGAAGATCCTCTTCAAACTGTGATGAAAAAGTTAGGTCTTTGGAGCCTAAAACAACATGGCAAAGCCATTCATGTTTCGTTTAGTTTCCAGCAAGTAGTAAAAGACAAGCATGCATGTAGATGGTTCTGAGTACAAAAGCGAGAAGTGGAAAAAGCCATTGGTCTTACACATAGGTTCTCAGTAGTAATGTGCAAAACGTTCTGTGCACACAAACTGTGCCCAGACCAAAATACACATCTTCAGGCAGAAGTGCTTTTGGAGGGTGGGGGGAGGCAGAAAAGCAAAGGACATTTAAGGATGCTAGGGGAAAAAAAAGGTGCTTAGAAGATCAGAAGTGGTGATGAGCTGTTTGGATATGCTGCAGCTGAAGTGAAGGAGGCGGAGACTAAGGGGATGTAGGGAAAGGAAGGGGCCGAGAGGATTGGAGAGGTAATCAGGCCAGCTGCATACATCACGGCCAAGCACCATGGTGGCAGCTAAGGGTAGCTAGGGAAAGGAAAAGCCTGGAAAGATTCAGGGGGAAGGGGGAGAGGCAGCTGAACATGCTGCACTTGAAGCCAAAGACATGGGCGGTGGCTACAGAGAGTAAAGTACTGAGATTAGTGAGTGGCCAGTGCTTAGATCAGGGGCTGGCAGCCTTCTTCTGCAAAGAGGCCAGAGACTATGTGGCCACTCACTCTCTTCCTCTTGACATTTGGGAGGACTCTTTGGGTAAACCACAGAGATGCACTGCTTTGTCAGGAAAAAGGAAATGAGGTGTGGCCAGAGAGGAAAACAAGAGTGTGCTCCACAGAGTCTCAGTGTGCCTCTTGTGGTTGGGGAAGGAAATGCTTACAGAGGGAGGAGGAAGAAATCTCAGTAACAGAAGGTATGCTATAAACGCATATGTATATTTATATAGACTTGTAACCCACCCAAATTGTTACAATTTATTAGAATACTGTGGTTCTACATCAGGCCTGAGACAAAATTACTAACATGAATTATTTTTTAAGAACCACCATGGGCCAGGTAGACATATTTCTTTTGGGACTACTGGCTGGATGATTTTGGGCGGCAGGCCAGATCCGGCCCCTCAAGGCTAGGTTATTGGCCAAGTTACCTGGCTTAGGCATGTACAAAAAGAGCAGACTAACTTGCCCTATTCACCCTGTAATAGATCTCCAAATTTTGTTTCAGCCAAACCCAGAATAATTGAAATGCTCTTCAATTTTGCTGAATCACACCCCAGCCAAACAGTTCCAAAAGCAGAACTTCTGAAATGCAGTGTGCGTGTTCTAGGCTTGACACACATTTTCTATTTCATGCACAGCCTTAATACATAGCTTGTAAGAATGAAATAATGAAAATCTCAGAAAACATGCTCCATTTTGTCCTAAGAGATATAAAACACAGAAATACATACACACAAGCACACAAAGACATGATGTAATTGATGGGTATTTAAATACCTGTTCTATATAATTCTGTAGCACCCCTGAAGAAGCGAGGCAAAGCTGCCTCCAGCAACATAATGAAGTCTTCAAGCTCTTCAGTAACTCCCACTAGGAAATATTCATTAATCAAGTTGTATTTGGCTTGTTCCAAAGCCCATCTGCTTCCCACATTCCTAAAATGATAAAAAGTAATTACAGGATGGTTTTGATGTCTGCCAAGAATTTTGGTTCCCTTCATTTAGATATTCTCACACCAGGCTAAAATAATGGCTAAGCTGTTATCTTTGCACAGGCAAGAAAACAAAGTTTCAGCCACACTCATTTTTAATTTCCTTTGCTTTTTTCCCTGCTTCCCACTTTTTACTCTCTTCATTGCCTAGGTTAGATGTCAAAAGATTTACAGCTCTGATTTCTAACTTCTTGATGGCACAAATACCTTTTTAAAGTGTGCTGTGCAACTACTGAATGGGGAAAGTTTTGCTTTTGTACTAAAACATTAAAGAATATCATTGTGAATGTGAGAAAAAAGATTCAAAAGAACATTTGGGTTCTTCAGCAGTCTTCTACAACAACTATAGAATATTTGCATTTTAGCAAGATTGCTTTATAAGCAGAAGAAAGAGATTTTCTATTTCTGGAATGATTAAGCATTCAGATGACACTTAATACTTGGAAAGTAGTTGCTCAGGCCTTGCGTTGAATAAATTGAAGAAATGATCACCAACACATTTATATACAAAAACACTGCGTTGGAAATTAAGTTATACTTGAAGTGGCCTCCAGACATCACATGTTTGGGACATTATCATGACAAACCCTCTGTGTTTGCTCCTTTTTCCCTTACTGATAAATTCACAGTGTTGTAAGTTTTTTAAAATGGAATTCAATCGTATCTATTTCCTTCAGTGAAAATGAAAAATAAGCTTAGCCCCTGTTGACTGAATACTTTTTAAAACTATCAGTACCAACCCCCGCTTCCTATTAAATAGTTTTTAATCAAGATATTCAGTCATTGATATGGAAGTTTAGAAAGGGAAGGGACAGCTTAGCTTGAAAATGGTTTACAATCCTCTGCAGCTTCAATCCTTGGAAGACACCAACAAACTACCCTCGTTAATTAAGGCTCACTATGAGCATCTCTCCCTCCCCCCACCAAATCTAAATTCCTGTTACCCGTTCTCATTAGTTCAAATCAATATAATTCACATTAAGAATACATTTCTTCTGTAGTGTCATATTCTTACCAGCATTCAGAGCTATGGCCACAGAAAAATGGTATTTGAAGCCAGAGTTTCTCAGGAGCACAATCTGAGCCTCCAGCTGCTACGCATTCGTCAAAGGTCTGGAAAAAACAAACTCACTCAGAAGTAAGCTATAAACCTCCTTCCTGCATATGAAACTTTTCAATATGGTGATATTGTTAAATGAGGGATAGAAGAACAATAGCAAAAAGTCCCATTTCTACAACTGTGTCTGCACATATCAACTATGCTTGCAAGTCAATCTCCATTGGGTTCCAATTGTAGATACCATTCAATGAGACAGACACCTGAAAAGCAAATGTTATTTGCAGAGATCACAACAGAACTCTTCAAGGTATTTCCTCAATTATATATTTTTTTATTTTTTTATTTTTTTATTTATCAAATTTGTCACCACCCATCTCGTTGGAACACCTCTGGGCGGTTTTTCAGCAAAAATAAAATTCGTTAAAATACAATATAAAACAGACCTAATAATAAATAGCTTCCAAGGAAGATGGAAAGTTGGGAAATAATTCAAGGGAGCATCATCAGGGTGCTAACCACCCCCAAGCACAGTCAGAGCCCATATCACCCCATGCACACTGGCAGAGTCAGTTCTTTAAACCTTTTGGAAAGCTGAGAGGGTAGGGGCCTGTCGCACCTCTGGGGGCAGAATATTCCAATGGGCAGGGACAACAGAGAACACTCTCCTCCTGGGCCCCGCCAGCCAACATTCTCTCACTGACGGGCTCCACAACATGACCTCTCTGCCAAAATAGATTGATGTAATGGGGATGAGATGGTACCTCAGGCAACCTGGACCCATGCCATATAGGGCTTTAAAGGTGATAACCAATACCTTGAATTGGATCCGGAAGCAAACTGGCACCCAATACAGTTCCCGCAGCAAAGGTGTTACATGTGCCATCCTAGAGGCACCTAATATCATCCGCGCAGCTGCATTTTGAACCAACTGTAGCTTCCAGATACTCTTCAAGGGTAGCCCCATGTAAAGCGCATTGCAATAGTCTAACTGAGAGATGACCAGGGTGAGTGACTGACCAGAGAGCCTCCTGATCCAAGAAGGGGTGTAACTGGCACACCACACAAAGGTGGGCAAAGGCCCTCCTGGCTACGACTGCCACCTGCTCCTCGAGCAGGAGTCGTGAGTCCAGGAGGACCCCCAGATTACACACCGGGTCTGTCTGGGGCAGTGCCACCCTGTCCAAAACCATGTTAACATATATGACAAACAGAGCAATAGTCAGTTCTGTGAGAGAACATAATACCATAACTAGAAATGAAGATTAAAACAGCTCAAGGGAATATAGACAAAATATGCTAATTTTAAAAATGGTTTATATTATATTAGCAGGAACTAATCTGAAGGAATTACATCTGCTGATTAAAGAGCCTGCCTGTTGGTAAGCAAGTCATACTACTACTGCTGTTGCTACAGCAGATCATGCTAATTTTGAAAGTTCTGAATCCTTGTATACAAAAGCTCTCCACTTAGTACATAACTTTCTAATACTACTGGAGCAGAATTCAAACAAATGTTGCAGAACAATTCATGCTTATATCCAATGTAAAATTCAAGTAGCACAAAGGGCTCTATATGATTATCACCAAGCGAGTACATCAAAAGTGTTCATAAAAAAGAAATGTATGGTCAGGAACTGATTTTGAGACAGCATTAGTTATAGCTGACTGATCAACTGGA
Organism: Python bivittatus; assembly: GCF_059951505.1. Lineage (NCBI taxonomy): Eukaryota > Metazoa > Chordata > Lepidosauria > Squamata > Pythonidae > Python > Python bivittatus. The sequence continues at coordinate 28,185,439 of NW_028277098.1, forward strand.
TCACAGCCAACTTCCTTCCTGCTAACAAACTATACAGGCATTGTAGTGAGAGTAGGGCTTCTGGACTGAATTTTCCAAGTAATGCTATGATAAACAATCCTGTAAGTAGAATTCATCTGCTTAAAGAGAAAGGTATCTCCTGAATATGGTTAGTATGGCATCAAAGCAAGAGGAAGAAACATAAAGTCTGGCTGAAATGGATCCACTGATCGCTGTAGTGTTGCCATAACATAAAATGAAGACCCGCCTGAGGGTGGAAATGGATCTACAAGAACCTGTTCCATAAATAGCAGGAGTGCTACCAGTATATGCATACTCCATATACATTGCTTCATACAGTTGCTATGAAAAATAAAGGAAGAAGGCTCAACTCAGTAGGACTGTACAAAAATGGGGCAGGAATAAATTCTCTTATGTTCTTTGTTTCCATATTTCCTGGTTGAATTACCTATTCTCTGTATTTGTGGGTCTAACAGTTTAACTTTGTTTCATACTGAGATTATAGTGATAATCTCTCATAATGTTCAACCCCAAACCATGAAATACTGTACTGGGAAGGGATGACTATATTACTTGCAGTTTGAAGGATTCTAGCATACAACACTCTGTAATACATGGCAAAAGTTTCATGATTCAGCATTAACTAGCTGTAATAATGTCCCCCCAGATTCAGGTTAATGCAGAACAATTTATGGTCTTCACACAATTCATAACAGATTGTACTCTGCTCACGGTATGAACTCTCCAGATATTTGCTAAGAGACGGGAAGCTATCAGAGGCGTCCGTGGAGGAGGGCAAATGACAAAAGCAATGTTGCACTGTGTAAACTCCATCTCTTTTGGGCATGCATCATTACAGTTCCTGCACATACAAAAAGGGTGAGGTTTGCATTGTGACACCATGACACTACTCTCGTCATTTTGATGAAACCTCTGATCCTACAGATGCTTCTAGAAGATATCTTCAGTTAGTCTACACATATTTATGTATTTACTTGTCAGCTGGCAAAAAGGCAAATGTGAGAAATCCAGAACAGAGCTGGGAAAACAAGTATGTTCACAATTTACAGCACAAACTTCTAACATGATATAACCAACCTAAGATCTGCAATAAAGGATTGTGGGGAATAGCAAAAGAAATATATGGAGGAGTGCTTAAAAAAACAGCTTATTCCTGCTTTCATGAACAGATGCTTTAAAGGATCAAAGATTCTTTACAGAAGACTCCTGTGAATGGAATGGTAAATTTTGGTCCAATTTTGGTTTTGAACATTATTGTCTTATGTTTTTCATTTAGTTATAAATTACATAGTTAAGATTGAGCCACAAAGAAAGTGAACAAGGTATACTTTTACTTTTTTATCCCCTTGCTTTCGCCTTCGGAGTCCAGGCCTGTAATCATCACCAAAGCGCAGGAAGTAATAATAAGAAACCAGCCGTTCTATAGGATCTCTTATGACATTGATGTATATTGGTTTCTTTTTAACACCAAATCTGAAACAGAAAAGATAATCCAATTGACAAATCAAAGCATTTCCTGCATGATTTAAAAGTGGGTCCCATGTCAAGTTTGTTTCAAAAGACTGTTCCTCTTCCCCCATATTAATGTATTCAGGAAAAAACAATAAGTAGACAATACATTTTCTATTTCAAGGGTCTTTTAAGAATGTTCATATGCTAGATAGTTTTCAAAGGAAGGTCACTAGACCTTATCCTAATACATTCCATTTTGGTGGATTTTAAATGTGCATATTTAATATTTACATACAGACATTCAGTTTATTTTGTCTAACAAGTATTATCAGCAGAAGTCTCGTCTGGTACTTCTGCTTCCAGCAGATGCAACCTTTTAAAACTATACTTTGCCACAAAGAAGATAATGCAGCTGGTGTTACTACAATGACCAGATGGAGGAAAGGTATGAGAATGAGGGAGGTGCTCAGAAATAGCTTTTGCTTTGATAAAGTCATGCCTTTTAAAGGGTTGTTGCAGAAATGATAATTAAGCTTGATGCATACAGGAAGCTGGAAAAGTGATGATTAGCTATATTCAACAGATCAGAAACCCTGATTGGATTGAGTGCAACAGTTTTGTTCTTTTGTTGGCATGTTATTTTAAGCTGTTTATACAATGATCTTGTGAAAAAAAAAATTTTTTTTTTTTTGGTGCTTTCAAGTCAATGTTGACTCCTGGAGACTGGTTGGACAAGTCCCTGCAGTTTTCTTGGCAAGGTTTCAGAAGTGGTTTGCCATTGCCTCCTTCCTGGGACTGACGGAGAGAGAGACTGGCCCAAGAAAAATCACGGTCTCCCAGTTCCTAGAGTGATGCCTTAACCACTACACCAAACTGGGTTGCCTGTGAAAACTTAGCATATAATAAAGCTTTAATCATCATCACATAGTGCATATTACTGATTAGCAAAACACAGTTAATATTGTACTGTAAGGATATTTTTATAGAATGTTGATGTACACAAGACTAATTTTGTGCTATCCTTATTATTTTAATGTTCCAGGCAGTCTTCATGAGGTTCAAAAACAAATGCCTTTTATTAAATGAAATATGAACATCAACTTGATGCAGCAGGGAAAGCTTAGTTGAAGAAGTGGAATTAACCAGAACACTGGGGGAAGTGCTCATGAAATGTTGGATTTCTTGATTTTAAGGAAAATTAAAGTCAGGTAGTTAAGTGTACGTGTGTGTGTATGCTTAAAAGTTTGTGAACCCTTCTGAGTTTTTAATATTTTTGCATAAATATGACCTAAAATGTGATCTGTTCTTCACACAAGTCCTAAAACTAGAAAAGAGAACCCAATTAAACAAATGAGTCAAAAACCTTATACTTGTTCATTGATTTATACCTGGCAGGAAAAACTAATGGGAAAAGGAGCTCAAGAAGAGAGTTCTTAGAAAAGGAGATTAGAAAAGTTCAACTGCAAACAATGACAATGAGGAAATAAATAGAGGAAAACAGAAGCAACCAATGTGACTATACAGAAAGTTTAATAAAAATCTGAAAATGAAAAAGGATACATATAGGAGGTAAAAAGAGGGACAGGACATAAAGGTGGACTGTATAAAGGCAACACAGAACTGTAGAGACTGTGTCAGAAAACAAAAGCTTAGAATAAACTAAGATTGGGGAAAGGATGCTCAGAACAAAAAAGGCTTATATGGTTATATTCAAAATAAAAGGAAAAGAATCAGTATACCAGTTGCTCAATGAAAATGGCAAAATGCTAAGAGGTAACAAATAAAATAAACAGCTGCTCAGTTCCTATTTTGGTTCAATCATCTTCGACAAAGAAATTACGCATTCTACCAAGCAGTTCAAAAGAACAAAACGAAGGAAAAGCAGTTTGAGACCGATCAGAGCCTGGTCATGGAATATCAATTTATTGTGAATGGGTTTAATGTCCAGGAACAGATGAATTGCATCCTAGAGTACTGAAGGAATTTGCTGATGGTCTGGCTGAAACTTTATATACTGTCTTTAAGAAATCCTGGAGAATAGGTAAAGTGTCTGACAACTGGAGTAAGGTAAACATATTCCCTGCTTTCAACAAGGAAAAAAAAAAGGACTGAGCTAATACAGAGCAGGTGGTTTGACAGAAATACTTAGAAAAATTATAGAATTGATCATAAAGAGGTCAGCCTATAAGGACCTGGAAAACTATACAATTATCAGACATCAGCACCGATTTGTAAGGAACAAGTCTTGCCAGACCAGCTTTCCTGATTTTTTTTTATTGGTAACTTCTTAACAGATAGAGGGGAATGCTACAGATGTGACATACTTTGATCTTAGCAAAGCATTTGACCAATTACTCCATGATGTTCTGATTAGCAAGCCAATTATGGGGTAGACAGACTGGCATAATACTTATACATATATAATACTGGCTCAAAAATTGTACACTAAGAATGCCTACCAATGGCTCATCATCAAGCCTAATATTCTAAAAGACAGAATGAACTATCAAAAGAATCTTGATAGTTTAGAAATACAAGCTAAAATCAACAGAATTAAATGTAACAGTGCCAAATGCAGTGCAAAGTTCTTCACTTACAAAACTGAAAGCGAATGCGTAGGTATAGTTAGGCAATATCTAGTTTGGTAACAGTACTATGGAAAAAGATCTTGGAATACTCTTTGCAAAATGAATATAGGACAGCTGTGTGATATAGCTGCAAAAAAAAAAAAAAAAGCAAAGGCATTTTTAGGTGTTATCAATGGAAGTATAGTTTCTAAATAATGGGAGATTCATCTCAAACACCGTATCCAATTCTTTACCCCCTAAGGCATTACCCCCTAAGGAGTCTGACAAACTGGAACGTGCTAAGAGAAGGGCGGCTGGGTTGATCAGGAGACCAGAAACTAAATCCTATAAAGAAAAAGGGGAGGGGGAGAGAGAATGAGAATGTTTAGCCTTAAGAAGAAAGAGAAGGGTTATGAAAGCACTTTTCAAATACAGAGGAAGGCCAAGAACTGTCTTCCATTGCCCCAGGATACAGAACCACTATGTGCTGAAGTGGAAGATAATTATCTATTGAGGATGCTTTAAAGCTGGATGTACTAAGCAGGAAGTTGGATTTTTTGACCTAAATGGCCCCTTACAACTCCTCTATGAAACATTCATCAAAACTAGCTTGTATCTTGGATTATTTCTAATAGGGTTCTGAATTTCCCATAAGAGGGGGGAAGTGTTTTTAATGCTTTGCAGCAAACTTAACACTGGCAACAAAACTGCAGGCCAAAGGTGTCAGGAGCAGGCAACCCAGTTATGGCCTGTTTTGCTGCTACTCTTGATTTTGTTGTTTGTATTAAGTGCTTTCATTTTGACTTTTTGATACATTTATAGTTTTGTTCATATTAGAAATGCCTCATGGGTATAAATGCAATGAACATATTCTAAGATTAAACTTTCTATCGCAGCAAAGAAAAAAAGAGATGAGTCAACGTCTCCATTTAGCATGTTTCTCAACTCGAGTTTCTCATTCCTTTACTCAAGCAGAAGTGCCAGCTCAGCTATATATGTGGGAAAGTAAAGCTTAGGAAAGAGGAAACGTGAAGCCTACTGTTACAATCATCCATCATATACCTTACGTCCTCTTATGGGAAGATCAGTCTAACATATGCCTTTCATCTCATCTATGGTAGACTATACAGTCAGCTACCAACACAATCCCTCAACAGAGAAGAACAGATTTGACTTTCCTCTGCAGATGGGAGAGGAGAATCAGTACTATTATGAAAAAGACTCAGAATATAACAAGATCCCCTAGAATTCAATCAAGGTAAAATTTAAGCACTAAGAGAGACCCATTGGTAAATTAGTACTGAATAGTTATATTTCAAAGAATGAGAAAGCAACAAAATTGATTTTATAAAATTCTTGGGTATATAAACTCATTATCCTGTTTGATAACTTTTCTATAATATATTCAACTACAGCTATTGTAAAACTTTTTAACTTCATTTTAACTTTATGTGAGTGCATATTGAATCAAAACACTAGGGGAGAGTTTACTAAGGAAGATAAATCTGTAGCAGTGTTTCTCAACCTTGGCAACTTTAAGATGTGTGGACTTCAACTCCAGAATTCCCCAGCCAGCCTTGCTGGGAGTTGAAGTCCACACATCTTAAAGTTGCCAAGGTTGAGAAACACTGATCTACAGCATTCAGAGACTGTATACTTCTCCACTCAGAGAACATCACATATATGTTACTCAAGAGCAAATACTGCACTCAGTTTATTACAAGTAGTCCTCGAGCTACGACCATTCGTTCAGCAGCCGTTTGAAGTTACAGCTGTGCTGAAAAAATGGACTTACAACTGGGGATGCAGGGTGACCAAAAGGGAAGAAATGGTGGGGAGACAGGCAGGTGGGGGGCAGTTGGAGGCAGTCCCTTATCTTACTGAGGCTCATGACTGAGAGGGACCAAGCCCAGAATGGCTTGGATTGTATGTGTGTGTGTGGGGGGTGTCCTCGGCTAATGACCGGTGAAATTCGCTTAACAATGGCAATGGGGAATGTTGGGATTGCTGTCACTAAGTGATGTGGTCACATGATGTCTCGCTTTAAAAGTACATCACTTAGGCACCAGAAACTCCAGTCTCAGTTGTGGTTGTAAGTCGAGGACTACCTGTATTTTAAAAACTAAAATTGCAAATATAAGAAAGCAAGCTGCTTGGAGGGCAGGTGCAGGGGGCAAAAGTCACTTAACAAACAAAAAAACGTAAGGATAATGCAGTCCTGGGGAAAATATGCTTAAAAATGAAAAACGTGATACTGTTTTGTTGCCTTTCTTGAGTAAGATGTTTTAAGTTTTAAACTATGAATAATGTATAGAACAGAGAAACTCTTACATAAAAGTTCACAAGGTTATTAATTCATTATATATTCAATCCAAGACATGGATTAATATAGTATGTTACACTTCTGAATTTGGAAAAACAAAGCAGTTTTATACTCAGGTTTCTTCTTTGATACTGAGGTTGGGCAGTTATTTCTTTGTATGTAATATTTCAACAACAAAAAAATTCTCTGCCATTGTAGCCTGCAGCATTACATGCTATTATGTTTCATGAATATATATAATATGAACTTTTTTGAAGTTGCAATTTTTACCACAATTACCAAAACAAAACAGAGGAGACATAGGACAGGGTTACCTCCCCACACACACACACATTTTTTGTAACTTGATTTAAAAGCTATCCTGCTTCCAAGGTTAAGCAAAACTGAGAATTAAACGAGCACAACATATAAGCAGAAGAATCTGAAGAAAATATGCAAATCCTATCATATTCGATCTATATCCTTTCTATTCTTAAAATAAATGTTCAAACCCAATTTCCATATACTGGAATAAGGATCATGCTCAGGAATTGCATGCCAGCCCTCTGCTCTCTGTCTCAGAGACTGGCAGCGTATAGAACTGTAGAATCTACAGGGGCAAGCATCTGCGGAGGGATCAGGAGAGGTCCCAAAGTGATACAAGTAGTGTCGTGGTACTGCAATGCAAGCCCCACCTTTTTCTATGTATGTTGCACATTGCGCACTGCCCTAAGGGGTGGAGCTTGTGGCACAATGCTATGCTGCTTTAATCCCTCTGATGAAAGCAGCAAGAGCCTGAGGATACCAATGCACAGATGAACCCAAGCAACTGTGATTGTCCCATGCAATCTATTTCAACTGTTCAATGCACAACTTTTAGAGAAAGCTGATTTACCACATATAGGGCAAAAGATTAACTAGCATATAAGTAGGCATTTATTATTTTGACTCAGAGAGTAGACTGTAAAGTATGATACACATCCTCCACCTGACGCCCTCCAGACATATTTGGACTACAACTCCCAAACTTTAAGCCACCAAGATGGTAAGTTATGCTAAATGGAAACTTAAGCATTGTAGTGTCACACAATGAGAGGATGTAATATTTGTCAAGAGGAAGAGAATCTGATGTCACTGAACCAACACTATTATTGTGTCTATCCTGTAGGCCTAAACAGCTAAACACTGACCTTTAAAGCGAGGTTCCCACATAGTTGGAATCTCAGGCAGTAGAGTTACTATTAAGTACCCATTTAATTAGCTCAAATAATAGCACAGAAAATGCTATGCTGAATGGAAGGCCACTGTACAGAAAACACCACAGCAGGTACATAATCATGGTGGATTTAATGGTAAAACTAACAATTACATGGGGTACCTGAGATTTTCACAACAACAACTTCTGCTAAGAAATCCTTTGACGGAGAGTAGGCAGTCACTCCTAACATTTGAAGATGGGATGACATTAACAGTTTAATATCACTTGGAAAGTAAACAAAATTCAGAGAATCTTTAAGTACATTCAAGATTTAACTCTCAGGAAAAATAATTTCTCTGACTTAATGCTTGGCTATTCAGATGTGTGAATATGTATCACTTGGTCTTTTGATGCAGGCAGTATGATTTTCAATATTCTTGCAACCAAAACCTATTAACAGGAAAGGACATGTTAAGAAAATGAAAGACGAGGCTGAGGCAGAGAGATATAAAGCTGGAAGGAGGAACAAAAACAAGTATTTGGAATTCTATACAGTGTACTTTCTGGTCATGACCATTAGAGGGCAGTACAAACTAAAGTGAATCATGAAATACTATTATACTAGGAAAATTACAAATGATAAAGAATTGTTCAAGCTCACATTGGTGCAAATTGAATTATTTGTTGCATAGCTTACTTTGCAAAATCCAAGAAAGATATATGTCCATGATAAAATCCTGGTTTCATCTCTTTCCACGAAGTCACATTCTTCACAAAACGTACCTATAAGGAAAAGGAAGTTTCTGTAGTGTTTTACAGAACAAAAACGCAATAGTTTACATATTTGTTAGATTTTATATCATGCTTTTCCTCCAGGAACACAAGGCAAATTACAGTGAGCTCTGCCTTCATTTTATCCCCATGCCAGCAACCCTGTGAAATAGATTGGGCAGACAAAGAATGGCTGGCTCAAAGTCTGCCAGGAAGTTTTCACAGCTGAAGATGGACTTGAATTGGGTCTCCCCAATCCTAATGCAACATCTTAACCACTACACCATTCTGGCTCTGCCAACAAATATACAAATATTATTAAGAAATGCAACTCAGCTAAAAGAGTATCATGAAAATAGTTTACACTGGTGCTATATTTGCCTAAAAATTTAAAGTGTTTCTCAAGTAACAGCTAGTACTGTAATCCTTTGAAAGGCCAGGAGGGTGAACCAGCATCATCAGTATTTATGATGGACAGATAGCTGAAAACACTGGGATTTGCTAAACCGGGCTAAGTTTTGAACCAGGAATTTCTTATAGTTCATATTCTGTAATAATACTTTGAACAGCTAAGTATATTTGCTATAATTATTAGTCAAGGTATATATTTATTATTCTTTATCATTAGATTTATTTCCCATCTTTCCATAGTTAGAATATAGGAATTTTACACTGACTGACCCAATAAGAACTGGTAAATACAGGTAAAAGTAAAATCTCCAAGTTAGGCTGGTAACTTCAGCAATACTTCAATTAATTTTCTTAGCAATAACACAGAAATGTTTTTTCAACTTTTCATTCTAGCCCACAGTTTGAGTTGGAAATTACTATATATTAGGGCTATGGAAAGTATTTGAAAGTGATGCTTAAAAAAGCGTCCTAGTGTAAACCAAGGACCCATCCTCAAAGCATTAAAGCGGTTACATCCTTAGGACAACTTACATGGCTGTTGAGACTGTCCCCACTTCTCGGCACAGAAAGCCAGTAATAGCCTTTTTGAAGGAGCTATGTGAGGTTTTCAAACATTTTGGCCAGCCCCCTCCCTCTATATGTATGTGTGTGTGTGTATGCTTTCTAATCTTATGCTTTCAGAAGTTTAAACTGTAATGGAAAATAGATGTAAGATAAAGCAAAAATATCTACATTATTCTCATAATTTATCAAGTTAATATATAATGATATTTCTAGAATAACCTTCCTAACACAATGTTCATGCTGACTGGAATTTTTGAGAGTTGTCTGGTAAAATGACTTTAGCTACTGCCAAAGAGAATACCAAACATTTGATGTAAGCTCCATCCTGACCTTTGGAGAAGGAGCTTGCTCCAGCCAATGCACATACACACAATTGTGAAGTAAGTTTAAAATGGGGAATATTTCAACTGTAGGATTTGATTAACTTACAATAGTCAATTCAAGTGCCAACTCCTATCATTATTAACAACAGAATCAGCTATCAACTTGCTCAACAGAATTGCAAAGTTTGAAGTACCCCCCCCCCAAAATAATCATAAAAATCTAAAGAGATAAAAACAACACCTAGCACAATGAGAACTGAGAGTGCTCAGTAATAATAGAACAGTAGATATTAGAGGAGAAATAGAAAACCAGGTGGGGTGATAAAGAAAGTTGAATCCTACAGGGGAATATGGCTACCTGACATCCTAACCAAAAGCATTCCTTTAGGAGGTGAGGAAACATTTTGTGTCATTTGTGACTTTCTAAAGAGGCAGAAATTTAGCAGCCATTTAAATACAAATTTAATTTTGTTTTGGTATTGTATCAATAACTAGTTCTCTATGCTATGTCAAATGGACAAAAATATATGATATAGAAACCAAATGTTATTTAATTACCTTCTACAGCATTATCACAAACTCTGATAGAGTATCAAGAAATGTGTCCTAAGAAATAGCTATCATAATCTGCTACAAACAAACAAACAAAAAAATACACTAAATAGAATTCTTCATTCCATGGGCTGCTGCAAGTTTTTCAAAGCTTACTACAAGTTTGTAGTAATATACTACAAATATATTTTTAATGCTGCTATTCAAAAGTTGCTAGGAATCTAGTTGCTATGGGTCCAGTCTCCAGATCTGAACTCTCCTAGTTTATTGCAAAGACATACAATGAATGAATTCCCAGTGGTTTTAAGTGAACAGTCACTGTAGTGCATCAGAGATTAATCTCAACAAAATTTAAATACTGTCACATGACTCTTAAATTTAACTACACAGCTTATACTTAATAGGATGGCAAAGTTTTGAATATCTTAAATATGAATTGAACAGCATGGGCTACAATAGTCTTACTGGATGGTGAAAATCTGTCCTACAGCTAACCTATGTAAGATCTAGACATAGTGATGATACTCCAGAAGATGACAGAAACATTCCAAATATGACAAGCTAGATAAATAGGAAAAATACTATTCCAACAATCAAATCTCAAGCTCCAATAGGTCACAGATCCTGCCTATTATTATTACATCAACTCAGTTGCATCCAGTTTCAATAGACTCATGCAGTATGAGTTCCCAATTCAATCCAGGGAGTTTAAGTATAAAGGCTACAAATACTAATGTGTGATTACTTTTTTTAAAAAAAACTGTGCTATCTTGATGCCCAAACCCCCACCTCATCCAGTACCCACATGATGAAAGAAAGATCCCGGGAAAGTAAACTGGAGCAAATATTAAACTGCCCATTCCATGTTCTTAGTAACTTTTCTAGGGGAAACCTACCATCATAATAGCAGTAAGTACAAAAAATTGTACTGAAGAAAAATCCTGTACACCTTCTTTCATACCAGTATTTTAGTCTACTATCTCATAGTAGTAAGCAACTGCACTAATAGTTAAATGTATGTTGGTATCACTATATTTGATGCCAAAGCCTTTCATGAACAAAGAATATTAATTTGTCATCAATTATTCAGAGTCATATGCAACTCTGTAAGTATTTTCATCAATACTTCCTCTTTTGTATTGTTACAAAAGTCATAAGCCAAATAGACACACACACACACACACGTTTGGGGTTTTGGTTTTTTGGGGGGATGTTTTGAATTGGAGATTTTTTTAAAGCATTTTACTTAGGAAGGTCAGAAAATATAAAAAGGGTTCTGCAGAATATTTTTTCCTGATACAGTACTTAAAAAGAAAATACTCAAAAGCTATTTTTGAATTTCTGGCATATTTAAACTGTTTTACATTTTCAACCCAGGTGAATTTTCTAGAAATGAAAGATAGACTAAATGAATCCTGATAGAGAATAGGTACCAGAAATCCTACAGGGAAAAAGCGAAAAATGGGAGCTTCAAAAATTATCTGAGGTCCAAAGAATCACATATACTCAGAAAAACACAAGAGAATAAAACAGTTTACAAATTTCAAAACTGTTGACATATATGATAAAGAACAAGTACAATATTTTACTTTAATGATGTATGATTTCATTACACATACGTATTAAGGTTTGAGCAAATATGTTGTCAACATGGTTTCCCAGGGAACTGTTGAGGTTCCCTGGTGTGGGATATACATTTACAGTATGTAAAAAATAGTAATTCAGCATGTTTCTCTGGACATTTAACTTGCCTCAATAAAGTCCTTCTTGATCAGCTATAAGTCAGGTAATGCTTTTTTGCTACCACTGATAGCATATAAAGGGTCATCACATGGTTAGCACTATTAAGCTAATTATAGAATTTTGGAAAAGAGGGCTAAAGGGTAATAAGATAGACTGAGAAAGAAGATGGAAAATGATCTGAATATGAATCAGTGGATTCCATCAAGAAGTTTGTATGGAAAAAAATGATATGACCCAATTGGAAATAAAGGCTTAAACAACTAAAAAAAGCCAAGAATTTTGTATCTGATATGAGGAGAAAACCATTAGGAACTGATATATAAAATACAGAAGGAGAGGAAGAAAGATTAATTCTATTTTAAACAGTAAGAGAGCACTCTCATTTACCATACAACAAATGCCTACAATTGTTTAATCATATATTACACATACATTTGCCTTTATTCAAATTTAAGTTCAGTGAAGCTAGAATTTAAGATAAATCAGATATGAAAACTTCCACTCTGACTCTAAGTCAGCAATTTTATTAGAACCTATATTTTGTTGTTCTCCACTGGGAATGAGACATCACCTCACCCACAATATTGTATGTTTGACAGAGAAGAAACCATAAGTAAGATTAATGAACAATGAAGGATATAGTATCTTAACTATGGTAACTTACCTGATCTTGTAGAGACATAACAGGATTGTTTTTGGTTGTGTTGATATGAAGAACATGATACTTGTTCCGCGCACAAAGATCATATGCAATGTTCGTGAAAGATGTACTTGCAGTTTTAGGTACCCGATTATAAATGATCACCACATCATCGTCTTCATCTGGGACTACATCTGATCGAGAGCCATCTATTGTATGGCGCTGCTCTATTTCCCGAACTTCGTGTTTTGCAATAGCCCTCTCTGTAAAAAGAAACAAAGCACACAAGCAAAATGAACAAATGTTGAATTTTGTCATTTATTAAACCAATTTAATTTCAATTTAAGCCTTTCTTATATGTAATACTAAAAGATGGCTCATATGACAGACTAGGCTAAGTGACCTTTGGTTAAACTATGGTTCAACAGGAGCATCTTAAACATCCTAAGTTCATAGACATACCTTTTACAATGTTACTTTTTTCTAAAATGAAGGAGCTGTGTGCCATCTGAACCTGAAAAGTTAGAACAGTCCATTCTTCTGGCCTCCAGACACAGAAATGGTAGGCAGAAACTACAAAATAGGGTCATATTGGCTGCAGCATCTCTGCTGTTCCCAATTTTCTCCCTTCTGGTATGTGGAAGTGTAATAAAGGAAGGCAGAGTCTTCCCTCCTTGCCTCACCTCTGTCCAAGGGCTTTGAAACTAATCACATTTATCATGGTAGTCTTTTTTTTTTTAATGAAAACTTCAACAACTATCTTGTTGTTAGTTCGGCCACCTCTGTATTAGATCCATGTCTCTCCTGGCTGGTCAAGGCTGCCCAGGAATGAACGTGTGATTGGGTCTGGGTAGTGGTTAATTCTTCCTGGAAGGAGGGGGTGGCTCTGCTGGCTCTTAAGGAGGCAATGGTCTGCCCTCTTCTGAAGGGGACATCGCTCAGGCCAACCAGCCTGGACAGTTTTCATCCAGTTTCCAACCTTCCCTTTTTAGGGAAGGTTGTGCAGAAGATGATCATGCTGCAGCTTCAAAGGACTCTGGATTAAATGGATTATCTGGACCTCTTTCAGTTGGATTCAGGACAGGGTGTGGGATGGAGATGGCATTGACTGCACTCTTGGATGACCTCTAACAGGAGCAGGATGGGGGTAGTGTATCCACCCTAGCTCTTCTTGACCTCTCAGTGGCTTTTGATACCATCAATCATGGTATCCTTCTGGACCAGCTCCAGGAGCTGGGGGTACTGTGCTTTATTGGTTCTCTTCCTTCCTCCCGGCAAGTTCCAGTTGGTGTTGAAAGGAGGGGAGAGATCCAATCTGCGCACCCTACTTTGTCAGGTGCCTCAAGGCTCAGTCCTTTCTCCCCTCCTGTTTAACATCTACATAAGGCCACTGGGTAGGGTCATCCAATGGTTTGGGGTGAGGTATCAGCAGTATGCTGATGATACTCAGCTTTATATCTCCACCCCAGGCTGTCTGATGCCACGAACATCCTGTCCCAGTATCTGGAAGCTATGGGGGCCTGGATGGGGCGCAACAGGCTTTAGCTCAACCTAAGCAAGACCGAGTGGCTTTGGGTGTTTGGAACTTTTGGTGTTCGGGGCCTTCCATCATTGGTCTTGGATGAGGTGGCACTGCCTTAGACAGACACAGTACATAATCTGGGTCCTTCTGGGTCCTCAAAGAGCAGGTGGCAGCCGTGGTTAGGAGGGCCTTTGCCCACCTTCAGGCTGTGCGCCAATTTACAATACAATACAATACAATACAATACAATACAATACAATACAATACAATACAATACAATACTTTATTGGCCAAGTATGTAAATGCACAAGGAATCTGACTTCAGTGCAAAGAGCTCTCAGTGTGTTTGCATAGCATCAAGAATAAGAATACTAAAAAATATAAATCAATAAATAAAAATAATAACAACAGCAACATTATACTAAAGAAACCATGCAGTCAGAAGAGGAAAACTAGAGGAAAGATGGCTCTAACTGTGGCTATTAACTAACATATATTCATTTTTAAAAAGGAAAAGCTATTATCTAACATATATTCACATTTACAGAGCATTATCAGTCACATCTTAGCAGTCATATTTTCATGCAATGTCAACCAGTACATCATACTGCATTAATTAGGTGTTCAGCAGAGCAATGGCACGAGGAAAAAAACTGTTCTGGTGTCTAGATGTTTTAACATACGGTGCTCTATAGCGCCGTCCTGAAGGGAGAAGTTGAAACAATTTATGTCCAGGATGAGAAGGATCTGCAGATCTCTTCTCCGCCCTCCTTTTGACCCTCACAGTATACAGATCTATAGAAGGCAGGCGGATTGCAATTATTCTTTCTGCAGACTTAACTATCCATTGGAGTCTGTATCTATCCTGTTTGGATAAAATAAATTAATGAATAAATAAATAAAATAAAATAAAATAAATAAATAAATATTTTTAATATTTATTAAAAATATTATATATATATATATATATATATATATATATATATATATAAAATAAAATAAAATAAAATAAAATAAAATAAAATAAAATAAAATAAAATAAAATAAATTTATCAGATTTATATAGCGCCCATCTCACAAATATGACTCTGGGTGGTATACAATAAACAGTCAGTCAAAACAATTAAAACAACAGTTAAAAACAGACACAATTACAAATAAAAATAAAACTGCGGGAGAATGGACCAGCATCCTACATACAGTGTAACTATCTCACGGGCTCCCCATTTCTCTGAGATCCCCAAGTCTGCTGAAAGAAAACCAAGTTTTTAGGGCTTTCTTAAATTCCAGTAGGGTCAGGGCTAATCTCACCTCAGGGGGAATGTTTCTAAGGGTGGGTACCACGGCAGAAAAGGCCTACCTCCTAGGTCCCGTCAGATGAAACTCTTTAGCAGACAGGACACAAACATGCCCCTCTTGCTGGACCTGATGGGATAGGTAAATGTGACTGGGGAGTGGCAATCCCTCAAATACCTTGGCCCCATGCCATGTAGGGCTTTAAAGGTCAAAACCAGCACCTTGAATTGAATCCAGAAGCAAACCGGCAAACAATGCAGCTCAAAGAGCAGATGTGTAACATGTACTGTTCTAGGGGCACACATAACTATCTATGCTGCTACATTTTGTACCAGTTGAAGCTTCCAAATGCTGCTCAAGGGCAGCCCCATGTACAGCGTGTTACAACAGTCCATTTGGGAGGTGACCAGGGCATGAGTAATAGTTGCACCTGTGCCTGGACTGGGAGGCCCTGCTCACTGTCACTCATGCCCTCGTGACCTCCCATCTACACTACTGCAATGCACTCTACATGGGGCTGCCCTTGAAGAGCATTCAGAAGCTTCAACCGGTGCAAAATGAAGCAGCATAGGTAGTAAATGGTGCCGGTTATTGAGTGCATGTAACACCCCTACTCCATGAGCTGAATTGGTTGACGGTGTGCTTCCGGATGCAATTCAAGGTGCTGGTTGTCACTTTTGACTTGGGAGCAGGTTACTTGAGGGACTGTCTCTCCCCAGTTTTTTCCTATCCATCTGATCCGGTCAAGCAGGATGAGTATATTTCAGGTCTGGTTGGCAAAGGAATGCCAGTTGGTGAGGCCTGGAAGATGTGTCTTTTCTGCCATAGCGCCCACCCTATGGAACATTCTCCCTCCAGAGATCAAGATGGCCCTGAGCCTGCTGACTCCTTGTAAGCCCTTAAAGACCTGTTTCTATGCCTGGGCCTGGCGCCCTGTGTGTGAGCAGGGACCTGTTTCTTGGTTATATTAGTGACTATGATGTATCATATATTCTTGGCTGCTATGTATTTTAATTTTTGTATTATTGTAATTATTTTTATTTTATTCCTAATTCTGTTCATCACCCAGAGTCACTTGTTGATATAGGTGGCCATACAAATTGAAAAAATAAAATCAAATAAAAACAAAACCTTGAAGGTTGCTAGTTTATGGGCTAATCTTAGTCATGGTTAATGCTAGGAAGAATTCAGTATGTGTGAATATGATCATGGTAATTTGGAACTGAAACTACTATTCAAGGTTAACAAGAATAAGAAAAATGTTTTGCACACTAAGACTTTTTCCATATACATCCTACAAATAACGAGTATAAAATATCCAACATTTTGAAAAGGCAGACAGTTGAAATGATACTGCACATAATATGAATTTTACAAAACATTAGCTGCTGACCATTCTGGATTTAGTCAATTAATTGCAAAAAGGAACTGAAATTTAGATAAAATGAATCCTGCGCTTATTTTAATTAAGGCTTCTCCCTTGTGTATGATATTACAATGAACGACTTTGCAAAATCCAATTAGATATTAATTGCAAGTCTGATAAGAAAAGAAGTAGAAGCACTTTATGACAATATCATCATTAAAGATGCAGAGTTTCCATCTTGAGTACAAAAACATAAGCCACAAAACAGAAAGAAGCTAATGAAGCAAGTAGAAAACCTGAAATGGACATCCAAGAAACTGGGATACCTTACTTTTGTGTTCTTCTCAGCATCTTTCCAAGTCATTGCTAAATGAATTTATCTCAAAACATAGCCAGTACTATTATCCAAATTAAATGTACTTTTTCTATATATGGATGCCTATCACTTGTAACTGGCCTGAAGGTAAACTGCCTAGCTTTACTGTTGGTAGTTATTGTATAACTATACAACTCAAATCCAACAAAGTCCAAGCTAATAAATGTACTCTTTCCATAATGACTATAGCAATCCTCACTGCAATCTCTTAAACTAGTCAAGAAAATAGAAATAAGAATCCTAATTCTGTAGCTATACATGGTATACACTGTCTTTGCAATGGGGAGGGGGGAGAGAATATTGGGATTTTAGGGCAGGAATAGGCAACCTGAAGCTCTCAGACAAAATTCACATAGGTAGAAAAAATACAAAAAGGGGGTAACAGGAAAATCTGAAATCAATAGAGTGAACAAATGAAGGAAAATCCAATGAAAGAAGTCAGTTTAACATTCTGGAAATGATGGGGGTGGGGGGGATAAAGGGGGGGATAAAGAGAGGGAGACTAAAATGGGCAGAAGAAAAGCAAAAAGAGGAAATGCCCTGCAAGCGATCAGTTGAGGTCTCTGGTAAAAAATATATTAGTTTGGCAGTAGCTTGTTGGGTGGGAAAAGAGAAGCACAAGGGCAAGAAAATGGGTGGCACTAACAATGTCTTCCATCATCTCCTTGCTATCAATATGTGTTTCCCAATACATTAACCCCAGAGAAGAGGGGGGCTTTCACAGGAGGGGGAAAAACGGCTCCCTTCCCCAAATAAAGAGCATGCCCAGAGCTAGCACACAAGCAGGAATAATATAAAGTATTTCATTTCTATATTTGCTTTCTGTGGCACATATAGCCTTGGGACATACAAACAAACAAAAAGGAACAATCTGACCAATAAAAATCCTTTTCTGAAAGAAAAAGGACAAGCAAAACCTAAAATATGTAATGAAATGCTCAATGGCATTAAACAGGTGGCAGATACAAAATATATATATTTTACAAAAGCTACCTTTTAAAATTAAATTCTAAAAACAGCAATCTGGGTCATTTTTCTCAATGTACCATCTCCCTTTCTTTTTACTTCCCTTCTTTGTCAGGTTTGTTCACTTGTTTGTGCTTGCATTACATGCAAATTATTTCATTGACCCAATTGTGGAGGCTCACTGTTGCTTTTAGCTCAGTGCTACTGAATGATGGCAGACTTAACTTTTTGTATCTAAAAGCTGGTGGGAAAAGAAAGGTGGGCACTAAAAGAAAAAAAAGGCACTAAAGAAAAGTAAAATAGTCTGTTGTATCTACAGTCATGTGAAAAAGTAAGTACACCCCATTGATTTTCCTTTACATTTTCAACATATTTTGACCTACAAATATCTGATCTTCATTTCAACAATATTAATAAACGGGATACAGTATAATACTATAAACATCATGCACCATTTACATTTTGTAGTCCATTGTGTAATTTAAATAAACATTAATGAAAAATTTCACATGTGGAAAAATAAGTATACCTCTACATTTATCACTACTTCAAATACCTAAAATTAGAATCAGGTCCACCAGATCAGGTGCAAATGATTAGAACATGGTTAGAGAGGATCTGGCGGGAACCTGTCTTTAAACCTCAGACATTTAGATGCCAAACAACTGGACATCAATGATTCCACTGTCTGGAAGATCATCTACAAGTGGAGAATATTTCAAACAACTGCTAACTTGCCCAGGCCAGGCCAGGCCAGGCCAGGCCAGGCCAGGCCAGGCCAGGCCATCCCAGCAAGTTCAGCCCAAGAGCAGAACACAAGATGCTGAAATAAGTCTCTAAGATCCCCAGAATTTCATCACATGACCTACAGGTAGCTCCCAACACTATTGATGTCAAAGTGATGTCACTATTGATGTCAAAGTGCATGAGTCTACCATTAGAAAGAAGCTGCATAAATCATCTACATGGGACATGTTCCAGGACCTTTGCTATCCAGAAAGAATATCAGGGCAAGACTAAAGTCTCCTCATGAACACCTAGGCAAAGACCAGGACTTCTGGAACAATGTGCTCAGGATAGACAAGGCAAAGACAAGAGTTATTTGGCCATAATACCAGAAAACATGTTCAGCAAAAACCAAAGACAGTATTTCACCAGAAGGACCTGATGCCAACTATAAAGCACAGTGGTGGAAATGTGATGGCTTGGGGCTGCTTTGCTGCATCAGGGCCGGGGCAGCTTACCATCATAGAATCCACGATGAATTCTTCATTGCACCAGAGGGTACTTGAGGATAATGTGAGACCATCTGTCAGAAGACTGAAGCTCATCCAAAAGTGGACCTTGCTACATGACAGTGACACTAAACATTCCAGTAAATCCACCAAGGAATGGCTGAAAAAAAAAAAGAAATGGAGGGTTCTGGAATGGCCAAGTCAAAGTCCGGATCTAAATCCCACTGAGATGCTGTGGGAAGATTTGGAATGGGCTGTGCGTACAAGAAACCCCTCAAATATCACAGACCTGAAAAAACTCGTCAAGGAAGAATGGGAAAAAAATTCCTCCCAGTTGATGTTAGAGACTGGTAGACAGTTATAAGAAATGCCTATCTGAAGTTGTTTCTGCCAAAGAGGGCAATACCAGGCATTAGAGCCAAGGGTGTACTTACTTTTTCCACAGAAGGAAATGGTATGTTAATTTTTTTGTTGAATAAATGGTTGGAAAGTCAATTTTTCAAAGTTTGTTGTTCAATTATATCACCTTTCTCTATAAACTACTTGAATGAAGATAAAATATTGGTATGTCCATATACATCACAAAAGAAACAACTTTACATGGGGCGTACATACTTTTTCACATGATCATATTCAGTCTGCAACCCATAGCACTAACACAACCTGTTAAAACCATTCTCATTCACGAAAAAGGAGAAAACTGTTAAAATCAGGCAAGTTAAAGTTGACAGATCCTAATTAAAAATCACCTGTACAGATTCTTGCCTTAAGGCACGTCCTTTATATTTTAATCACATGCTAGCAGTTACTCTTCATTACAGGATTTATCAACATCTCAGTATGAGATATTCAGATTAACAGAATAACTTTCTTTCACATCAATTCAAACATCATAATTAAAATTCTTATGTTTCAGAAATCCTAGTATTCAGAAGAAAAGACAGGAGACGCCACTGGCGTGATGGTTTTTAAACTAGTCTTATAATATAGATATGAATAGCTCTTCCTCCTTCCTGGACTCTTACCACCAACAGGTTTCTTGTCAGGATTTTCACATCAGACCTGATAAAACATATCACCTGGATTAGCTTTAATAGATACTTTGACTTTCCAAAAGATTTTTTTCCCCATGATTCTTGCACTTTGAAATTTTCCTGTTCCTAAACTGTTAAGAAAAGTGTCTTCTTGGAACAGACCAGATTCTAGTCTGATCAAATTTAGCATAGTTCTGTTTTATTACATGATCAAAAAATCCAACCTGTGATCACAACTTGCTTCATTTTTTCTATGCCACCAACTCAGCTTTCTCCTTTGCCTATTTTGTACTCTATTCTTGAATAACACAGAGATTTCTACTTAAGCCCCAAGGGAGCAACATACTTTTATTACAAATTGGACATGTAAGATATGCATCACAGAGATGCAACATCTTTGTGTTTCTACCATTTTTTTTTTCCTGGGGAAAAGTACTTGACCACAATATTGCTATGACCTTGAAAAGGAAAAGACAAGACCTTCCCTTCATTTGCCACCAAAATAGAGCACTTTCTTGAAAAATTGGCAGCAAACTACTTGGGAAGATTTTCTATTTCTCCAAAAGGATTCAGGTTAGAAAAAAACCTTGACTTATTAAAAATACTGTAAGCCTTTAAGACAAATGGATGAACTTTATTTATCCTTATTTATCTAAAGTCAAACCTCACAAATATTTTATAATTAATCTGTTTTATACTTTCAATTGCACTTTCTTTTTCAAGTATCTTCACATAAAATACCTTTAGTCTTATATTAAAGCAGTTCTCTCGATACAGATGAATCCCAAATTCAGAGGAAATGTAGGAAATTGTAAAAAAAAATAAAAAAAATTGTCATGTACTAGGGCATAATGATTGGTTCTAAGTGACCCATTATGAATCAAAAGCTCCATGAATCTTCAGTCCTAATCTACTGCTATGGAGCTCTGATGTCCTACAATGATGCCATTAAATATACACAGCAGATATGGCAGCAAGCATGTAAAAGAGGTTGGGAGGACTTCTGATGCTTGCATATACTGCCATGGTGGAGAGGGAATTGAATCAGATTAACTCATAATCCTTTTGACATTGTCCATGGGGTTTTCTTGGAAAGGATATTGGAGTGGGTTGCCATTAATATGCTACTGGGGAAGAGCGGAGAGCAATTCCAAGTAGCTCCAGAAAGAGTGAAGCAGCTGGGCCAAGGCCAAAAGGACGTTCAGCTGTGGGTGTATTTGGAAGCAAAAAGAAGGTCTGATGCTGTAAAGAACAATATTGTATAGGAATGTGGAATGTAAGAACTATGAACCAAGGCAAGCTGGATGTGGTCAAACATGAGATGACAAGATTGGACATCGACATCTTGGGAATCAGCGAATTAAAATGGATAGGAATGGGTGAATTTAATTCAGGTGACCATTATATCTACTACTGTGGGCAAGAAACCTTTAGAAGAAATGGAGTAGTACTCATAGTCAATAAGAAAGTGGGAAAGGCAGTAATGGGGTACAACCTCAAAAATGACAGAATGATCTCAGTGCGAATCCAAGGCAAACCATTCAACATCACAGTAATCCAAGTCTATGCCCCAACCACTGATGCTGAAGAAGCTGAAGTTGACCGCTTCTATGAAGACCTACAACACCTTCTAGAACTAGCACCAAAAAAAGATGTCCTTTTCATCATAGGGGATTGGAATGCTAAAGTAGGAAGTCAAGGAATAATCAGAATAACAGGCAAGTTTGGCCTTGGAGTACAAAATGAAGCAGGGCAAAGGCTAATAGAGTTCTGTCAAGAGAACAAGCTGGTCATAGCAAACACTCTTTTCCAACAACACAAGAGACGACTCTACACATGGACATCACCAGATGGTTAATATCGAAACCAGACTGATTATATACTTTGCAGCCAAAGATGGAGAAGCTCTATACTGACAGCAAAAACAAGACCAGCAGCTGACTGTGGCTCAGATCATGAGCTTCTTACTGCAAAATTTAGGCTTAAATTGAAGAACGTAGGGAAAACCACTAGACCACTCAGGTATGACTTAGATCATATTCCTTGTGAGTACACAGTGAAGGTGATGAATAGATTTAGGGGATTATATTTGGTAGACAGAGTGCCTGAACAACTATGGACGGAGGTCCATAACATTGTACAAGAGGCAGCAACTAAAACCATCCCAAAGAAAAAGAAATGCAAGAAAGCAAAATGGCTGTCTGATGAGGCTTTACAAATAGCTGTGGAAAGAAGGAATGCGAAAAGCAAGGGTGAAAGGGAAAGATATAACCAACTGAATGTAGATTTCCAGAAAATAGCAAGGAGAGATAAGAAAGCCTTCTTAAATGAACAATGCAAAGAAATTGAGGAAAACAACACAATGGGGAAGACTAGAAATCTCTTCAAGAAAACTGGAGATATCAAAGGAACATTTAGTGCAAAGACGGGCATGATAAAGGACAAAAAAGGCAGGGACCTAACAGAAGCAGAAGAGATTAAGAAGAGGTGGCAAGAATACAGAGAAGAACTCTACAAGAAAGATCTTAATGTCCCTGATGGCCATGCTGGTGTGGTCACTGACCTTGAGCCGGACATCCTAGAGAGTGAAGTCAAGTGGGCCTTCGGAAACATTACTAACAACAAAGCTAGCAGAGATGACAGTATTCCAGCTGAGTTATTTAAAATACTAAAAGATGCTGTTAAAGTGCTGCCCTCAACATGCACTCAATATTCCAGCAAGTTTGGAAAATGCAACAGTGGCCACGGGATTGGAAAAGGTCAGTTTACGTTCCAATTCCAAAGAAGGGCAATGCCAAAGAATGCTCAAACTATCGCACAATTGCGCTCATTTCACATCCTAGCAAGGTTATGCGCAAAATCCTACAAGCTAGGCTTTAGCAGTATGTGAACCGAGAACTACCGGATGTACAAGCTGGGTTTCGAAGAGGCAGAGAAACTAGAGATCAAATTGCCAACATCCGCTGGATCATGGAGAAAGCACGAGAGTTCCAGAAAAACATCTACTTCCACTTCATTGACTATGCAAAAGCCTTCGATTGTGTGGATCACAACAAACTGTGGCAAATTCTTAAAGAGATGGGAGTACCAGACCACCTTACCTGTCTCTTGAGAAATCTGTATGTGGGCCAAGAAGCAACAGTTAGAACCAGTCATGGAACAACCGATTGGTTCAAAATAGGGAAAGGTGTACGACAAGGCTGTATACTGTCACCATGCTTATTTAACTTATATGCAGAGTACATCATGAGAAATGCCAGGCTGGAAGAATCACAAGCTGGAATTAAGTTCACAGGGAGAAGCATCAACAACCTCAGATATGCAGACGATGCCACCCTGATGGCAGAAAGCGAAAAAGAACTAAGAAGCCTCTTGATGAGGGTGAAAGAGGAGAGTGCGAAAGCTGGCTTGAAACTCCACATTAAAAAAACTAAGATCATGGCATCTGGACCCATTAATTCCTGGCAAATAGAAGGGGTAGAAATGGAAGCAGTAACAGACTTCATTTATTTGGGCTCCAAGATCAACGCAGACGGAGACTGCAGCCATGAAATTAAAAGACGCTTGCTCCTTGGGAGGAAAGCTATGGCAAACCTAGACAGCATATTAAAGAGCAGAGACATCACCTTGCCAACAAAGATCCACATAATTGAGGCTATGGTTTTTCCAGTAGTAATGTATGGCTGTGAGAGCTGGACCATAAAGAAGGCTGAGCGCTGAAGAACTGATGTCTTTGAACTGTGGTGCTGCAGTAGACTCTTAAGAGTCCCCTGGACTGCTAGGAGGTCAAACCAGTCAATCTTAAAGGAAATCAACCCTGACTGCTCATTGGAAGGATTGATAATGAAGCTCAAGCTCAGACACTTGGTCACCTAATGCGAAGAGAGGACTCTTTGGAAAAGACCCTGATGCTGGGAAAGATTGAAGGCAAAAGGAGAAGGGGACGGCAGAGGATGAGATGGTTAGATAGCATCACTGAAGCAATGAGCATGAAACTGAGCAAACTCAGGGAGGCAATGAAGGACCGGAAGGCCTAGCGCAATATGGTTTATGGGGTCATGAAGAATCGGACACGACTTAACGACTGAACAACAACAACAACAAACTCATAATCTGACTATAATCAGTCGCCCAATCAGTCTATTGGGTGGATAACAAGAACACAGGGATGGAGCAGTTTGGGCATGGATTGGGTAACATACAGCCAGCTGGAGACATTGAAGTGTAAACGCCTGATATCAGTGTCACTGTTCACATGGCAGAAGTGATCTGAGCAGGCAGTTGCTAAGGTCCAGAGATAAAACAAAAGAAAAAACAAAGAAAAGCAAATAAAATGCCAGTGATAAGTGGTTCCAATTCCAGAGTGATTTGCCACTATCTTCTTCCTAAGGCTGAGAGACTGACTGGCCAAAGAGATCTAGTTCTCTTCCCTGCCCAAGGCAGGAGTACAACTCAGGTTTCTCTACTTCTGGGCCAGCATGTTAACCATTAGACCAAACTGACTTTCCTAGGTTGGTATAATGCTCCTCAAAACAAGATGTGTTTAGAGGACCTAGAGGGAATAGGGCAAAGACTTGCTTTTATTATAGCAGCTGAACTCCTCAATTCCTCAGTTAAAGAATGGAAGAGAGAAATAGACACCCTATATTTATATCTTTTTTTTTTTAATTCAGCCCTGCTACTTTTCTCTGGCCTTGGGCCACTTTTCTGAGTAAAGCTTTGGCATGCCATTCAAAAGTAAATGTATCTCTTAGTTTAAATATTACCCTACCTTCCATGAGAGAGTGCACAAGTACAACTATGGCAACTAACACAGGGAACTCCTACCTTGTAATGAAATCATTATTAATATTTAAAGTACATGCAACAGTGGTATAATGGATTATATAAATCAAATCCAATTATTGGATTTAATGATTGCACAAGGATGAAAATGGGATTTTTGAAAATAGTAAAAGCTGAATGCTAGTTCAATGCTGACACCCTACTAGGTAAACACAAAATTGACTAATATTAAACTTCATTAAAGTGAATTAAACTAATGTGTTATTTGTTTTATTGGATGTATGCACTTTCTACTTACAAAAATACTCAAACAGTATACAATATTTAAATTAAATAGTTTAAATAAATACGTTTAAGCATAATATTACAATCAATACATCAAAAATCAACTTTATCATTATAAGTATGATGAAAAAGATATCTTTACCATTTTTCCAAATACTGAGAGAGTGGCAACTAAGCTGTTCTAGGAAGAACGAAACCACACACTTCTCTCTTTCAGAGCAATGAACCTCTAGCAGGAGCATGTTGAAAAGAGCCTTACCTGTTGATTCAAGTAACTGGGCAGGTTTATAGCCTGAATGTCAGTTTCTCAGTAGGTCCTAAAGTTCAAATTTTATATAATTTCTTGTATTCACAATGCCAGTGATACCTCACTCCATCTTGCATGTTAATCTCAGCTGTCTCTACATAGCCCAATCCATTCCCAAACTGCTAGGCCTCTATGATCTTATTACCCACCCAATACAATATGCTTTGGGTGACTCATTACAGTCTCATCAGAAGAGTTATTCTGATTTGAATTCTTCTCCATATGGCAATGATTACTTCCATTAATGATGAGGCCAGTTCTGTTTTAGCTGGTTTAATCAGCCAAGAGAGTTGCAAACAGGAAGAGCTTTCATCTCTCCATTCTTCAAGATTTATTGTGTAAGAAGACTCTATATGAAGAGATAAGCAATTGCCAAAGTTATGCCTCTGTGACCTGTCCCAATAGCAGAGTTAAAGTGAATCTGAGTTTGTTCATTCAATTCTCATGCTCTTCTTTCAGCCAAATCTTTGTAAGACATGTTACCTAAGTGCTTCTATGTAGAATTATATCTTATATAAATGTTTTATCAGCAAATGACCTGGCATTATAAAACAAGATCTTTAATTGGAGGACCACCTTCATTGTCACCCTGACTTCCTTTGGTAGACCACAATTTGAAAGGATGAGAGATCAGCCAATGTCCTCCCTCCTTTCCTTGATAGCCAGGTTATAGCCCTCCCCCTCAACATATTAATACCTGCCAGTTATTCCATCAATATTTACTGGCAGGCCATGCTCTATTCCTCACTCTCCCCATTTCCCATGACCAGGCAACAGTTAAACAGTACATTAAAACAACTCCTACTCATTAAATCCTCATTTGACTGCTCCAAGATACTAACACTGCAACCACATATAAACCCTATTATCACCACCCCCTAAAAGATAAATTCAGTTCAGTTATTCACAATAAAATCACAATTTCTAGTCCCACAAAAATATCCACAAGCTCTCTTGAATTGTTCTATCATGAACCACTGTTCTTGCAAAAAGCTCAAACATGTTAGTCAGGGAGTCATTGCAACAACAAGCCTCTGTCATTATCATGGCAAACAATCCCAAAGGGCAAGACTGACTTCCATTCTACAAGCATCACACTATCCTGTTGTATCCCTTTCAATTCTGAGGAGATTTCTCCTTAATGCACAGTATCCCAACAAGACTCCAAAATGACTCATTTGTTTCCTGCAGCCCAGACAGTAAAAACCCTAAAAATGTGAAATCAGAGCAAAGATTCTCCTCCCAGTAAGCCCCAACTCACACTATGTCTGAATTCATCTCTAATCTCTCAACTAACATCTGCATCTGATTTCCAAAGGAGATAAATGCAAAGGAATATCCACAACAGCTTTATATAAGCTGTCCTTAGCTGCTTGTATAAATTTCCCTAAAATATCCTCATAAAATAGAAAAACCTACAATCTGCAATTCTGTGTTCAAAACCAAATCGATTCACCAGATCATTCTTACATTCCACTCTTCCATTATGGACACCACCAATGCTGACAAAGAATCAGATGATATTATAGCTCTTTCAATTTGAACATCCTTAATCTAGTCTAACACTGACAATACTGCCATTAATTTAGCTGACATACTTGAAAGACAATCCAACAAATAATGTTCAAGGAAGGAACATAAAAAGCTACACTCACTTCCCTAAATGCAACATCTTTTGAACTATTAGTACAAATTGAACAGTATTGATTCCCTCAATAGTTAGATATACTCAAGGGCCCTCAGTTTTAGATTCTATAGGCTAGACTCACATTTTCCTGTCCCTATCCCCTCAATAAATTCACTTGAACCCAGGAAAATATCAACATCCATGCAGGATAGAAAACAACCCTCTCATAAGGAAGCTACATGTCCAACTTAGCAGAACTTAACCAAGAACAGACTTTTACAACATGGAAATAACACCTAGCATCATCTTTCCTCCAAACAGTAAATTCCCAACACTTCTCATACAACACAGTTATATGGTTAACTGTATATGCACCAATTCTAAATTTTATACTTTAATGTTGGGGGGATCAGATTTACACCTCACTCTTTTCTAGGATTTCAAGATGGTTTTGTTCATAGGATCAACAACTCAGGAAACTGTTCTGAAATGAATTAGACCATTGGTCTATTAGTAGCAATATTTCTTACTCTGGCTGATAGCAACTTTCCAGGATCTTTAATGGGAGTCTTTCTTTTCACTATCTGGAGGACCTAAAGAATAAAGCAAGGAATCTGTATGCAAAGCATACAAGCATGTTTCATCCATTGAACTGAACTGTAGAGACAAAATAGAGTGATAATATTTGGACAGTCATACTACATCACCCCACTAAGAAGTTGAAAAGATCCTGGATAGCCAGCAGAATAGCTAACATAGATCTATGCTAACTGGCAGCCTGGGAATTCAGTCTGATAAGGGTTTCTTTAGCATACGTACGATCAGCCTGCAGCCTTAAGACAGTCAACAGCTCTTTAAGGCCAAAACAGAAAAGAGAGAAAAACATACAGTGGCAACAGTGCTGCTTTAAAACATTTTATTACCACGAATGGATGTATATAATGCTCCATCTGCATTACCAATCTTGGGCTGAAGATAACTGGTAAGATGATATATTGGTGACTTACCTGAAGAAATATTTCCAAATGTAGTGAAAATAATGGGTCTGTAACACTGTTCGCTAATGGAACAGTGCACTGTCAATTCTTCCACAAGAAGTCTACATGAACTGCTTGGAGCTGGCACTACACTTCTTAGATTACCATTTGGACAGATGCTTGTAGAACAGTGGTAGGAGCTTCTTACCTTATATTCATCTCATGAAATTAAATAACATTAAAAATAAATTGCCCTAGACCACATTAAGACATGAACACATTAGGAGGCAATCCTCACATTTATAAATAATTAATGACTGTTGTAAACGCTTTGCCATAAATAGAATTGGACTAATGAACTAGTATTTACTATGTCCAAAGTATTTATTTTCTCCAACAGCAAGTAAAAACATTTTGAGATAAGAATGTAAATAGCACAGCTGATAGCTTATATAGAGAGTTATTTTCACACTTCAACACACACACCTGGTGCTCTCTACTACTGGTAAGCAAAGTCAGCTAAGACAACTCCAGCTGGGCTTTGATATCATTAAATACAATTTAATGTAGCAGCTGTCTGAAAATTGGAGCTAGTGATGCTGAAAACTTTAGTTTTGTAAGCATCAGATAACCCATTCAAGTATCACTTTTGTATACATATAAATATATATAATGCACCTAGAAAGATGTTCAATGGTTAATTTTCAATTAAATTTATTACTAAATGCAAACATGATCAAATGCTATAATTAATCTTATTGTACTTTTACTCTGTGCTTCTTCTATATAGCCATTCTGGATTTCAAAAGGAAAAAAGGTGCATTTTTTAATTAATACAGCTTTATTATAAAATCATCCATACAGTCATAGGTATATATAGGACAATGTATATGCATGTAATATCATAACACATTAAACCTTTTAGACCCCTTGGAAATATATGAGATGTTCTTTTCCCTTTTAATCTTTATACTCAGTTCTTTTTCAGACTGAATGTTTTTTTCAGAATATTTAAATGAAAATTCATTAAAATGTTAATTAACATCTAATTCAGTGTTGGTTCATTTTGCTTATATACTCTGCATAGCAACCACAGCTGTGCAGTATATTTATCACCACTCCCTATTTTCCCACATCATGAATTTTACACTAGGACATTCCTATTTATGGTCTGTGGTAAGGACTGATGCCTAAGTGAAATATGTGCAAATGCCCAGAAAAAGATGCTACTTCCTCGTTCTGCTGATATCTATGTCTCATAATAGGAATTATAACTTTTAGAAGGAAATTTTAAATCATTAAGCGTGGCTTTCTACAATGTTCCATCATATACGATCACCTGATGCATTTTTCCTGAGAACTGAGTGATTCATTATACACATACACACCATGAATCAATATTCCTTTCAGCAGCAGATCACAGGCATGCATTAAAACTTGGTGTGCAGATTGCAAGAAGAACTTCAAAGTTACTAGATCTTAAGGCAAAATAGCCAACCATGTGTACAAGATGCACTGTGAAATGGGAACCTGGCTCACAGGGGTTATTACTTATTGCAGATAATTAGGTCAAAGTTTAATTAGAAAAAACACTGCTTATCTTTGAGACTCTAAGAGTTCATCCATGCAATCACACATATATATTCTGTACCTTCATAGCAGCTTTCAACAGAATTTATTTTAACTGAAGTTTGGGGAGGGGAGAACTCCTTCGTACATGTTTAGAAGTATGATTCCCATTTTCCCCTCTGCTGCCAAGATCAGCACAGCAATTGTTGACCCTGCCAAGGAAAGCAGAGAAGTGTGTGGCTTGACCACCTATGCATCCTTTTTAATTTAGTATTATATCATTGCGCATCACATGTATGAAAAGTAACAAACTTTCTTACACAGGTGAGCAACTACAGCGGCGCTTAAAAGTTTGTGAACCCTTTTGAATTTTCAATATTTCTGCATAAATATGACCTAAAATGTGATCTGTTCTCCACACAAGTCCTAAAACTAGATAAAGAGAAGCCAATTAAACAAATAAGTCAAAAACATTATACTTGTTCATTGATTTATTGAGGAAAATGATCCAAGGCTATATACTTGTGTGTGGCAAAAACCTTTGCTTTCAGTAATTGGTGTGCCCCCTTGGGCAGCAATAACTGCAACTAAATGTTTCCAATAACTGTTGATCAGTCCTGCTCATCAGCTTGGAGGAATTCTAGCCTTTTCCTCCTTACAGATCAGCTTCAACTCAGGGATGTTGATGGGCTTCCTCACATGAACTGCCCACTTCAGGTCCTTCAACAGCACATGTATAGGATTAAGGTCAGGACTTGGACTTGGCCATTCCAAACCATTAACTTTCTTGTGCTTTAACCATTCTTTGGTCATACAATTTGTGTGTTTTGGGTCATTGTCTTGCTGCATGACCAACTTTCTCTTGAACTTCATCTCATGGACAGATACCCCAATGTTTTCCTGTAGAGTTTGCTGGTACAATTCAGAATGCATAGTTCCATCAACTATGGCAAGCCGTTCTGGTTCAGAGGCAGCAAAGCAGGTCCAAACCTGATACTGCCACTCACAGATGAGATAAGGTTCTTATGCTGGAATGCAGGGTTTGCCTTTCACCAAACATAACACTCTTCATTCAAGCCAAAAAGTTCTATTTTGGTCTCATCCAACCATAGAACATTCTTTCAATAGCCTTTTGGCTTATACGCATGATCTTTCACAAACTGTAGGCAGGCAGCAATGTTCTTTTTGGAGAGCAGTGGCTTTCTCCTTGCAACCCTGCCATGCACACCACTGTTGTTCAGTGTTCTCCTGGTAGTGATCTAATGAACACTGTCATTTGCCAATGCAAAAGAGCCCTTTAGTTCCTTAGATGTTACCCTAGGGCTCTTTGGGATCTCCCGCAGTATTACACACCTTGTTCTTGGCGTGATCTTGGTTAGTCGATCATTCCTGGGGCGGGTAACAATAGTCTTCAAATTGCCTCCATTTGTACATTATTTGCCTGACAGTGGAATACTGGAGTCCAAACTCTCTGGAAATAGTTTTGTAATCTTTTCCAGCCTGCTGAGCATCAACAACTGTTTTTTGGAGGTGGTCAGAAATCTCTTTTTTTGAACCATGCCACACTTCCACACATCTGTGTTGTGAAGATCGGATTTTGAGAGTGAATACCCAGAATTCTGTTCTTTAAATAAGGCAGGATCTCCCACGCTCACACCTGAGTATCATTCCATTGATTGAAATGCCTGACTCTAATTTCCCCTTCAAATGAACTGATAATCCTAGAGGTTCACACACTTTTGCCACACATACAAATATGTAGATTTGGAACATTTTCCTCAATAAATCAGTGAACAAGTATAATATTTTTGACTCATTTGTTTAATTGGGTTCTATCTGGTTTTAGGACTTGTGTGGAGAACAGATTGTATTTTAGGTCACGTTTATGCAAAAATACTGAAAATGCAAAAAGGTTCACAAACTTTTAGGCATCAGTATATATCCCTTAACTGAGAACACACATTCATTCTATATTATTACATGAATGCCTACTGGCTAGGCCAAGCCTTACAGAGACTGGGGAGAGCTACTCCTTGAAATAATGCTGTTGACATGGAAATCACTCTTATAGAATGAACACAGAGAGATTATGATGGAGTTAGTCTAAGCAACTGGTAATCAATGCTAATGAGAACCTCTAAGAACAAACAAGAGACAAAAAGCACAACAATTCAAAGGCTCATTTATATGAAAGTCCAAAGGCTAAGAAGTGAAAAACTGCAGGATGGGTAGGTCAACAGTAAGTGCATACATCTTTCTGGCTGATCTAACAGCTACTAGGAATGCTACATTAAAGAATACCAAAATTTCAAGTAGTCCTTAACTTACGACCATTCATGTAGCAATTGCTCAAAAATGCAACAGCGCTGAAAAAAGTGACTAATGACCAGTCCTCACACTTACAATTGTCGCAGCATCCCTGCAGTCACACGATCATGATTCAGGCACTTGGCAAGCATTGTGCATTTATGATGGTGCAGCATCCTGTGGTCATATGATCACCATTCGTGACCTTCCCAATCAGCTTCAGACAAGCAAAGTCAATGGGGAAACTGGCAGGGAAGGTTGCAAGTTCACTTAACGACCACAGCAAAAAAGGTCGTAAAATCGGGTGCAGTCATACCACTTAACAATGAATTTTCCAGTCCCTATTCTGGTTGTAAGTCAAGGACTACCTGTATGTCAATTATAGCTAATGGCTCAGTTCTGTTGTGGAATTAGAAATTTTGTTGGAAGATATA
The DNA here is from genome assembly GCF_059951505.1 of Python bivittatus. NCBI lineage: Eukaryota > Metazoa > Chordata > Lepidosauria > Squamata > Pythonidae > Python > Python bivittatus. The sequence goes on from NW_028277098.1 coordinate 28,218,069, forward strand.
CAGTAAATTCACTATGTTGTTGTTGCTTAGTCGTTAAGTCGTGTCCGACTCTTCGTGACCCCATGAACCATATTGCGCCAGGCCTTCCTGTCCTTCACTGCCTCCCTGAGTTTGCTCAGTTTCATGCTCATTGCTTCAGTGATGCTATCTAACCATCTCATCCTCTGCCGTCCTAAACCTTTGTTATTGGACAAGAGAAAAGAAACTTGAAATGGTTATGTTAAGATGGATTGTATATAAATTTTAAGAAAAATATGGTTAATATTTGGTGCTTTATAGTGTTGATTTCAAAAGTACTTAAGACTGATATGAAGCAGGAAGGTGATTATTATAAAGTAGGCTTATTTCTTCACTGATGCCTTCTAGAATCTTCCCAACATCCTCCAAAGATTAACGTTATCTATGAATAAAGGACAAAAGGTCTGGGTAGAGAAGCAGTCCATGCTTCACTGACAGGATGGCTCCATAATGGGAGGAGTAATTAAGTGCCTTTCAGCTTTTGTCTAGAGGACTTTCCACTTGTGGGTGCTCCTAGAGTCCTGACAGAGCCACTTATTGCAAGATGTGAACTTTTCAGTGCTCAACTTAGTAAATGGACATCTGTAGAAGATTTCATTAAGTACATGCTTTATACTGAAAAATTCTGTAGGCACAACACAGCACTATTACTCCACACAGATTGTTTAAATGCACAATAACTGGTAACAGCTTTTCCCATACCCATTTATACCCATTGTGTTACACATATCCAATCCCATAATATGTTTTTCATTCTTGTTTTGTTTCACAAAATTACTGCAATGGATTTTGTCCACAAAACTGTCAGTTTCTATTTGTTCAGCCAGAATAAAGGCAATACTATATATTCTAAAAGAAATACCATCAGACCCAGAATACTGGATAAACATGATCAAAGTATACATTAGTGGTAAGGAAAGAATTCTCAAAAACATTACTGCATTCAGCAATGACAAGCTGTAATTTTCTCAGAGTTTATTATCTGACAAATGGATAGTGTGGAAAGAGGGAAAAGATTCAAAGAGCAATACACAGATAAAATGCATCTGTAAAGAGAAACACACCAGCTGGTAAAGTACGTAGATGCTCACAAGGGCTTTTGGGAGTTAATCCAGTTCCACGCCAGATTAAACTTCTAATTAAAACAGTCTTCCCTGTCTGCATATGATAATACGTTTTGGCTGAAAATCAGTTCTTTTCACATACAAAGTGATAAGTCTTTCAGATTGATCAGAATACAAATATTAAATGTCTCAACTATATTTTGACAATGTCCTACTAGTACCTCGTGTGTCCATTCACACATGAATACACAGAACCTTACCACCAATTTTAAGATACTGAACTTTTCTTTATTTAAGAGCACTGAGGGAGTAGCTCTGTTATAGAGTAATTATGTTTTTGTATCTTGCATGACCACAAGCTTATTCCAACCAGTCTACAATCCTTTTCACTTCATACTTTCCCTGCATGAAACTGCTCTTTGATACTTGGCACTTCAAATTAAACAAAACAAGCATTAGGAATTAACATTTACTAGCTTGTGAATATTTAATTTTCAAAGGAGGACATACATGTACTTTTCCTTTAAATTATAGTCTTCCTATCAAAATTCAATGTTTTGCCTTAATGTCAAAATACTTTAATATTTACCGCTCATTTAAAGAGCCAAAGAAAAATCATGTTCAATCCAATAGTGAGGAATCTAGGAAGCTGCTTTATATGCTAGAGATAGGATACCTAGTTAGCCTAGACCCTATATTGAGTAGAAGTCACTCTCCAAAGATCTGCCCTATTGCATGATTTTTCTATCTGATTATAACATAACTGAAATCATGAACTACTAACTGCAAAGCATGTGTTCTTTTATTAAAAATTGTATATTTTCCTAATTAGAGGCCATTTGCTAACATAATTAGAGATACGGATGTGCTGACTTTCAGATCTGGAGCCCTTCAAAGAAGGCATCCATGCTGCACCTGTCAACACCTCCTTAAAGAAGCTGTAACTTTTCCTGGATTCACATGGTAGCCATGAGATCCCATAAAAATACGTGCTTGAGGAAAGGAGAAGCTGAGACCATGTGATAAAGTGCTTTGGAGCAGGCTTTAGTGCTTAATCCTTTTTCTAGAGCTTACTAAACAGAACACAATCCAGTGTTGTGAAGCATGCCTAAGGCCATCTATTTGAGTAAGTCTAACTCTGTTGAATGCAGACTATTGCTCCTAGGGATGTGCAAAACAATCCATGTACAAAACAGCTGCATTCAGAAACATGTTTGTGGCCCAAATATAGACCAAAATAGGTATATTTTATTATAGGTACAGATCTAAATGCAGTCTTTCCAAGCAAAATTGTTTTGGGGGGATAAAACTGGGAAGAGGCCAAGGAAACCTGCAGCTGAAGGACGGCAGGGAATGGAAGGGACAGGGAAGATTTGGGGCAGGTGGGATAGTGGAATGGGCCATGCTGGGACATCAGTGACAGAGAGAGGAAGGGAAGGGTGAGGCTCAGAAGATGAGGGAGGGCAGATCAATGGGATATACCACATCCTGACATTGGCAGTGGCTGAGAGAAGGGAAGGTGCAGGGAAGAATGAAAAGGCAATATACCCGTATCTCTAATTATGTTAGTAAATAGCATCTAATTAGGAAGATATACAGTTTTTAATGGAAGAACACATGCTTTGCTATAAATAGTTCAGAAATCCAGTTCCATATAAGGTAGAATGCATCAGATATTCCCACAGAGTGGGACATAGGCTTATGGCAGAAAATGAGACCCTTATTGGTGAGCAGGCAGAAATTGTTTGGGGGAAGCGGAGGAAACAGGGCAAATGGAAAAGGTGAGAGCAGCAGGGAAGAATAATAATTAGCTGGGTCCAAGGCACACTAAATGAATACACAATTTGGGGGCACTGGTACCACCAACTGTACACTGAACTCTAACACTTTGTTCACTCCTTTCTACCTGGTCTATGAAGTGCTGGCATAGACCCAAGCAAAGCCAGAGCCCAAACAGATCATATTCCCACTCTATCTGCAGCTGCTGGCTTGTCCAGACAGAACGGGAACGAGTTCTGGAAGCAACTGCCCATCTTGCCTACCACCACTTCTTTTCTTCCCTTATCTGCCTTCTCCTTCTGTCCTCCACCAATGCAGCAGTAGCATCTAAGAGCCCTGGATTATTGACAAGCCCTGTCACTCCTGCTCTGCCTAAACAAGCTAGCTGCTGACAGAATGGGACAAAATTCTGGCAGCGCCTGCTCACCTTGCTTGCCACCACCTTTTCTTCTATCATCTCCTCTCCCCACACTGACAGAAAATAGAATAGAAAAAAACCTGAACCCCTGCTCAGTTCTCTTTCGTTTTTGCTGTCTGTCATGTTGGATTTGCTAAATGGAATGCCTAACTTCAGCACTGGGCATTGTATTTTGGATAATTCAACAGACTAAGGGTCCAAGGTGGGAAGTGTTCTGATGAGCGGGTGATGATAGCTTGCCCACATAAAGCAAGCATGTGATCTGACAGGGCTCCTGTTTTTTGACCGCCTCAAATTTGCTCATGACCCACACTTGAGAACCCCTGGGTTAAAACATAATTTGAGAAACCCTGAATTTGGGTTTTAGTCACAGTTGACAACATTTAGAAAAGCAATTAACATTTATACTTGTCTCTAAAATATACACATTCCCAAAATACCCATTTGTCCCCTCAAGAGGGAGAACTTAAACATGCCAACAGATTTCTACTAAGAACACTTTTAATCTTAACTATTTTATAACCATAAAACTCGAATCACCTAAGAAATTCCAATCTTCATTATACTGCTGTGGCTAGATATCCTTATCCCAGCTTTGTACTGTTACTGTTGTTAACAGCTAAAGAAACATTTCAGCTTGTATAAGAGGCAGACTACAAGGTATTCTTTACATAAATACTAAAACTTACTGAACTATCACACTAGGTTTTAGCATGCATCTGACAAATTGTCTTGAACTTCGCAACTATTGTGAATAATGCCAATATTCCAGTACGGCAATATTCGATACTACCAACAATAGTGTTCTTCTTCCTCTTATTTTGGAAAGAGAATTTTACTAGAACCTTGTTTACAAACAACGAAAGTCTTGTGTGAGTCACCGTGCATGTGTTGGACAGCCATATAAATTTGTTTAATAAATAAAAATGAATGTGTATTTTCTTCATAACTGCATATTTCATGTCGTTATTCCGTCCCTCTTTTTAAATGATGTTTCAAATATTAGGGATATAACTATTTTTAAGCTATCCAAATCACTGATTAAAAAAAAAACATTACTGTGAGATCAACATTATTATCTTAATTTGCAGATTGAGAAGTAACATAGGCAAATTAAATAGGTTGCAAGAGGTTATATGGTAGCTCAGTGACAGAACCAGAAGAGATATTTTCCATTACTTTTTTCATTAAATGTCTTTGGTGATATTTGCTCTCATAGTATGGTAGCTGGTAACTGAAACTACATTTTTTTCATCTTTTTAAATGAAAAGTGGATAATGAAAAGTAGCTATATTACTAAACTCAACACAACTGTCATTTATATCCCCAGATAAATGAGATTGCATCAGCAGCATGTAACTTAACACTGCAATTTCAACCACATTGGTAGAATTTATTTATTTTTCAAATTTATATATGCCGCCCATCTCACTATACATATTGGAATGGAAGAAACAATACCATGAATAAAGTTATGATTATGCAATAGTTAAAGAGTGAGAAAATATACATAAAAATACCTGTTGTAAACCTTTCTGGCAATTATTTCTGGTGAGAAAAAAAAAGCCACAAAACATACTTATTTAAAAAATATGTTCCATAAATTAATGTTTTGGTCAAGACAGTAAACTAATAAAAAAATGGCTTTCTCTAGCCTTAGAGACAACATCTGCCAATCTTTATTTTCCATCTATTTGTCTAGGACTGCCTTCTGAATGCAAATTGATTTATTAATTTGTTTTTGTTCCTATCCCTTTGACAAAATATCTCATTAAAAAAGAGATTCTTAAAAAAGGTATTATTATAGGCTTACTATTCAGTTTCAAATGCATTCTAGTATTTGCTCACCACTAGGGGGGGAGTCAGATCATGCTTTATAAAAAAATATTTTTCATTTAATCAAGGAAATATATAATGTATTGATTTACATTGTCTTATATGAAGTCTTCTGTTGACTAGCATTTCCAAACATGCAAATCCTGAACACTTTTCAACAAAAAAGTTCATCTCAAAAAAAAAGATGTATGCGTGAAATTCTGTACAGAGACAAAATTGTATAGGTTTGCTTAATAGTTAGGCTGTTAACCTAATAGGTTAAGGACTTTTGGAGCAGGATTTGGCCAAAGATTTATTCTTACAGGTAGTCCTTGACTTACAACCACAATTGGGACCAGAACTTCCATCACTAAGCGATGCAGTCATTAATTGAGTTGCACCTGATCTTATGACCTTTTTGCCACAGTCATTAAGCAAATCACATATTAAATGAATCTGGCTTCCCCCACTTACTTTGCTTGTGAGAAACCCCCTGGCAAAGTTGCAAATGGTGGTCACATGACCCCGGGATGATATAACAGTCGTAAATACATGCCAGTTGCCAAGTGCCCAAATTTTGATCATGTGACCACAGAGATGCTGTGATGGTCATAAGTGTGAGGACCGGTCATAAGTCACTTTTTTCAGTGCCATAACTTTGAACAGCCGTTAAACGAATGGTCGTAAGTCTAGGGCTATTTGTACATGCTTTTGTTTAAGTGATATTCAAAGACATATCTCCAGTAAAATAATGACTTTAATAATAACCAAGTGATGCATTTAAATTGTATGTTTCCTAACAAAAGTTCATATCCTAGGACAACCTAACTATTAAGCAAATCCAAGAAAGGCTCTATGAACTTAAAACTCCAAGTGCCATACAAAACATTCACAAACAGAAGTGTTATACAAAACGTTATAAAGAGGTTTCCTCATTGCATTTTTGTTGTTACTTGTTCTTAATAAATCAGACATTCGGGACACATAAAAATGAATGAAATTTACAATTTCTATAGTTCAGTTTCTGAATTTAACATTTCACTCACTTGCACATATAATTGTCCATCCAACTTAGTCTAGCTGGCCAAGCCAGGTTTGAGTTCTAGAAGAATCCATGTGAGACACCCACCAAGCAAAGCAACTCCTTCTGAATTATAGTGCCCAAATACTATAGTTCTCATCTACTGTACCTGTATAACTTTCAACAAAGCTTGAATAGCCTCAGCTTAGCTTTGCCAGTCCCAGCTTTGTATTTATACTGCTGCTACTTTCCATCCAACATTATTACCTCAACCAGTTCATATAGAGCCATATGTTGTTTTGGAAAACATCTTTAATGGTATTATTAATGGTTTATTTTGCCATTTTTGATAAGAATCATATCTTATTTTGAGAACTACATAATCTTGTGTCTTTTTAGAAATCTTCATTCTGTATTTTCCCACAGAATTTGATGTCCATTAGAGCAATTCTTCTGCCTCTCTGGCCTGCTTTGAGTCGGTCACATGTATTACATCTTACATACCCATACAGGTAGAACTTGTCCTGCAGTTTTCTTGGCAAGATTTCAGAAGTGGTTTGCCACTGCCTCCTTCCTAGGACTGAGAGAAAGTGACTGGCCCAAGGTCACCCAGCTGGCTTTGTGCCTAAGGCGGGACTAGAATTCACGGTCTCCCAGTTTCTAGCCTGGTGTCTTAACCACTACAGCAAACTGGCTCTCTTTACACAAATACATAGCACAAAACTACATAACTACAACATGGATGATAAAATATAATTATAATGATAAAAACTCTGTAATATACTAACATTACAATATACTGTTAACTACATGGTAACAGATGACACATCACTTGTTGCAGTAACCAAAGTATTTTGGTTTCTCCAGTAATATTCATATTATATACAGTACGGTGCAAAAGTTTTAGGCAGGTGTGAAAAAATGCTGTAAAGTAAGAATGCTTTCAAAAATATATATTGTAATTGTTTATGTTTATCAATTTACAAAATGCAAAGTGAGCAAACAGAAGAGAAAACTAAATCAAATCAATATTTGGTGTGACTACCCTTTGGCTTCAAACCAGCATCAATTCTTACACTTGCACACTTTGTACACTTGCACAAAGTCAGGGCTCATGTAGAATTAGTCAGGTGTATGATTAACCAATTATACCAAGCAGGTGCTAATTATAATCAATTTCATATGTAGTTTCAAACAGTCATTAACTGAAACAGAAACAGCTGTGTAGGAGGCTTAAAACTGGGTGAGGAACAGTCAGACTCTGCTATTAAGGTGAGGTTGTGGAAGACAGTTTCATGTCACAGGTCATACACCATGGCAAGACTGAGCACAGCAACAAGACACAAGTTAGTTATACTGCATCAGCAAGGTCTCTCCCAGGCAAAAATTTCAAAGCAGACTGAGGTTTCAAGATGTGCTGTTCAAGCTTTTTTGGAGAAGCACAAAGAAACAGGCAATGCTGAGGACCGCAGATGCATTGGTTGGCCAAGGAAACTTAATGCAAAAGATGGAAGACACATCATGCTTACTTCCCTTCGACATCGGAAGATGTCCAGCAGTGCCACCAGCACAGAACTGGCGGAAACGAGTGGGACCCAGGTATACCTATCTACTGTCTGGAGAGGTCTGGCCAGAATTGGTCTTCTTGGAAGAATTGCAGCCAAAAAGCCATACCTCTGACGTGGAAACAAGGCTAAGCGACTCAACTATGCACGAAAACACAGGAACTGGGGTGCAGAAAAATGGCAGCAGGTACTCTGGACTGATGAGTCCAAATTTGAAATATTTGGCTGTAGCAGGAGGCAGTTTGTTTGCCAAAGGGCTGGAAAGCGGTACAAGAATGAGTGTCTGCAGGCAACAGTGAAGCATGGTGGAGGTTCCTTGCAAGTTTGGGGCTGCATTTCTGCAAATGGAGTTGGAGATTTGGTCAGAATCAATGGTGTCCTCAATGCTGAGAAATACAGGTAGATACTTATCCATCATGCCATACCATCAGGGAGGCGTGTGATTGGCCCCAAATTTATTCTGCAGCAGGACAATGACCCCAAACATACAGTCAATGTCATTAAGAACTATCTTCAGCATAAAGAAGAACAAGGAGTCCTGGAAGTGATGTTGAGCCCTTATCTCAACATCGAGTCTGTCTGGGATTACATGAAGAGACAGAAGGATCTGAGGCAGCCTACATCCACAGGAGATCTGTGGTTAGTTCTCCAAGATGTTTGGAACAACCTACCTGCCGAGTTCCTTCAAAAACTATGTGCAAGTGTACCTAGAAGAATTAATGCTGTTTTGAAGGCAAAGGGTGGTCACACCAAATACTGATTTGATTTGGATTTCTCTTCTGTTCTCTCACTTTGCATTTTGTAAATTGATAAACATAAACAATTACAATGAATATTTTTGAAAGCATTCTTACTTTACAGCATTTTTTCACACCTGCCTAAAACTTTTGCACAGTACTGTACGTTCAAACTGTACAGCTTCAAAAAGTTTTTATTTATAGCATGGCTTCTCTAGTTCTTTTACTGTACAATATTCTAGAGGCCTATTTAGATGATCATGGTATCTCCCCTGCCAGGTAAGTACATTCAGATGAAAGCCCTATTAATGAGATTTACTTCTAGATAAGTAAGATTGCACCCATAAGATAACTGGGACTTCTGGAAAGTCTATGAAAAGTGTGCAAATATAAAATTAAAACGCCAGCTGCTACACTATATGAGGAACTTTATGCTCCTGCTCTAACAGTATGGTGGATTTAAAGAGCCTGGAAGTGTGAGAAAAAGAGATGAATTCCGATTTCTCTCTTCAGGATGAATCAGTACAGGCTGTCTTTCAGCTTAACTATGCTCTTTGGTAAGACATCATGGAAAAGATTTGCAGAATTAGAGAGAGAAGCAATGGCCACTGGATCTCTGTTGGCTAAAAACACAGTAAAACAAATTTAGCTATCTATTGTTTTGTCACCATTCTTAAAAAAAAACAAAAACTAAATAGTTCAAAACTATCTATTTTAAAAAAAACTCATATGTGAATTCACTTTACCCCTTGCATTGTTTCACACGACAAAACCACAGTCTAGTTAGATCTACGCAGTATATAAGCTTTCTCTCAATCTCATCTTGCCCATCTTTATGGTTTGGAAAACTGTAACTACTCAAGTTCTTAGAGGCCAAAAGATCATCTCCATCATTTAAAATAAACCAAATCAATTTACTGTTAGCAGCTGGACCAGTTTCCTGTTTGTTTTTAAAAAACAATACTAATATCTACTGTAGGTTTCAACACATATGAAAATACACGCAAATCCTGCAATATTAGTGGCAGGATGCAAGTTGTGCGTGTAGTGGTACCTGCAGCCATGTTTTAACCCATTACACAATATGAACATTAAAACAGAGAACTATCTGAATGACGGCCAGAAATTAAATACCTTTTCAATATACTTGAAATGTTTTTGGAAGAGCTGGGCAAAAAAACCCCAAAACACTGATAAATCTGCTTAAAAAGCAGAGTCTGAAGAAGGTTTCATGAAGTTGAATGAGATGACACAAGTTGAAAATGCCATCTCTTCTCCATCAGCATAATGCAATCATTTGTCTCTGCCTTTTTCCTGTAGCTGTTCTGTCACAGAACAAGCACAAATGCTTTCACTGAGTAGCCTAGGGAATGTTAGAGATACCAACAGGCTTTACCCATGAATGAATTAAGCTAGAAAAGCCTGTTTGGAATACTTTAGGGTAGCATTAATCTTTTCTTCTTAATGTACTGCATTTTAATGTTTTCTAATTCATGTGTCCAAAGCAACTGCATGGAATCTGAAAGCTTTATGGTCTAAGGACAGCACATCAGCACTAAACAGTCCAGATCCTAATCTAGCTTCTGGGAAAAATGATGCCAGCTGTAAACCAAAAGCAATCTAGAAGTTAGAAACTGTCACTGAATCTTCTAGCAATCTTGGGAAATCAGAAGCATTGGTTCTGCAAAATCTAACACCCCAAGATATAAGCATCAAATGCTACTGAAAGCCCACAGATTATTTATACCCACATATACAAACACACATACACACACACAGCTGGAATGGCATTTTGAATTCTGGATTTATTTTCTCAAAATGTTCTGCCTTTAACCATCAAGTTAGTTATAGCTGTTTTGCTAAACGAAAACTGAGCTACTTTTAGTTATCCTGTTAACAGCCATTTCTCCCAAAGCCTTCAAAAATTCTGTTCAAAGCCATTTCATCTTAAGCAAAATGCATTGTAGACAAGATTCAAAACATTCAAGTACGTGGAAGACAATTACAGCACCAACTTAGACTTCAAATGAACTCAGAGCAGCTTAGACTCTCATCTTAAATGCTAAAAGTTGATAGCTCTTTAAAAGCCACAGCCCTTTTCCAGACAGGGAAAGTCTGGCCATTACATCAGAATGCCTTGTATTAATTCCTGTAATGCCCTGTATGAAAAGACTATGAAGAGTTATCTTTAATAGCAGTCTGGGAATTGCAGTTAGCTCAGCATACAGCTGCGAGCAACTGACCAAGGATGGGTGTTAAGGTTAAAATCTTACCAGCCAGCAAAAAGCTGTACTGGCCCCATCTATCTCCAAGCTGAATCCAATGTGCTGTTTCTTATTCCAGGTCCTTTGCTAGATATTTGTCTCAGTGTATATCTTTTCCCTGCAACATATTGCTGGACTGCTAGGTTTTCCTGTACCTGTCCACCTAATCACAAGGGTCTTCAGCTCATGATTTTGGGGTTTCTTTTTAACTCAGTGGCCTTCTGCTGTTCAGCAAGTCACAACTGGAAAGAGAATTCCAAATTGCCTTCTATACCCAGAATGCCATCTCTAGGACTCACTTATCACCTATTTCCAGCTTTTGGGGGGGGGGGGGAGGTTGTCCACTGGCCATAAATTAATGAAGTTATGCTGCTAGGTTTTGGGGGGATCTTTTAGAATCACTCTTTAGCTTCTTTATTATTATGCTACCATTCTTGAATTTATAAATTTCTCCTGATTAACTGTACTGCTTTGTTTCATTAGCTACAGTGACATTTATGATGAGATCTGCAGAATATTACTTCAATAAATAAAAAAGAAAATTAAACCCAAATCAAAACTCTGCAATGTTTTCAAAAATACTTTTCTTGCATGGTTTGATACTGATTAAATAAAAGTAAAAAAGTAAAACACATCAGTTTTATGTGAGAGATGAAAGTAATTAATGAAAGACCGTGTTAGAAAATGAACAATTTTCATGAAATAGTTAAGTACTATTGTTTATTCATAACAAGTTAATGAATTATGACATACAGTCCAATTAGAAAATGAATGACAATACTTCAAAATAATTATGACCAATATAATAAATGAAAGAATGATTTCTACAGTACAGCCAAAGGCCAACAACATAAAACAGCTTAGAAGAACAAAACATGCAAACAATACAAAACAGAACAGAACATACAACATAATACGAAATATAAATATAACAATATAAAAGCAAGAGATTATATACTACAACTGGGCAAAGAGATGGACTACCAGCTTAGCTGATGTCTTTTCATTATCTGTTGCTGTACTCTGCTGTGCAAAGTTTTGCTGTATTATATATATACAAGGCTGCCTGTTCACAAGTAAACAAGGGAAAAGAAATTCATCTGGGTGGCCTGGAAAATTTACAAAAAGAGGCATAACTGTGTTGCATAGATCCCTATAAAAGTGGCAGCACAGCTGAATATGCCAACTCTTTTAACCACTCCAAACCACAAGTATGGTCCTCATAAGGGATCCTGGTAAATCTGCCTTCCAGCACAGCTGTTGGAAGGATATTAAATCAAGTCTGAGACAAGACTCTGCAAAGGATAGGCAGTTCCATGATAATCAGACGTTTAGCTGGCTGCAGCTTCAGATTCAGTCTCCAGGACCTAACATCATTAGTGACTAGATTTAATTTATTTTGCCATTCAATGTCCAGAACTCTCTAGTTAAAGGAATGAACAGATTCACGCTAGCTTGATCATAGCACGTGGATATCCAAACCTCTGGTGAGAAAACACCACTTAGCAGTTCAGTTTCCTTCTCTAGGACAAATGAAAGTTATAAAAGACTATTAAAGAAGTCAGACCCACTGGACAGAAGTTTAACTGGAGATCAAAGCATCTGCAGTGAACCAGCCTCTTGCCTCAAGGCAATGTTAGAGATGCACTTGAGGATCTGAAGTATTCCCTCAGTGTTTTGGAATGTATTGCTTCTAGAGGAAAATAACAGGGGCTTGATTGAGCTCTATATAAAACTTGAGCAACAACTTAGCCTGAAACAGTTTGATAGCAGAAGCAGAAAACTGGCTCTTTCAAACTTAAGAATATTAAAGTACTTGCAGCACTCCTGTGTTATCTGGATAACATAGTGAAAGATGGACTCTTGTGGTATTTACCTGAATTTAAGATGCCCTAACCTGCAAACAGAGTGTAGACAGGCAAAAATATTATAAACCTAGACTAAATTCCTGTGCAATGCTGAGCTCTCCTTCCCTGTCATCCTAGGTTACCAAATCCACTGAAACTCATCCTGAAGATTTCATTCCCCCACCCCTGATACAGGCATTTGTTAGCCTTTCAAGTAGTCCAGACAAGATGCACAACAATGATTGTTGTAGCTGTACCTTTATTGTAAGGTTACATTAACAGAATCTTGCAACTCTGAAAGTATTCCCCCTCTCCTTTCCTTTTACTCTCTGGAAAACTAGGGAGGTCCCTTCTGAAATACTTCCCATGCCCCCTCTGTTTCTGTGGACTGAGATACCTTTTGGATAACAGATGTCTAGTCTGCAGCTCTTCCTCCTGTTTCCCAAGGTCATTCCCACATACCACCACAGCATTTGACATACAGTACAGGTAGTTCTCAACTTATAACCATTTGTTTAACAACCGTTCAAAGTTACCATGGTACTGAAAAAAGTGGCTTACGACCTGTCCTCGCACTTATGACCATTGCAGTGTCCCCGCCATTATTTGATCAAAATCCGAGCACCTGGAAACCAGCATGCATTTACAATGGCTGCAGCGTCCCAGGGTCACATGATCGTCATTTCTGACTTCCCAGGGGGCTTCTGACAAGCAAAGTCAATGGGGGAAGCTGGATTCACTTAACAACCACAGCAAAAAAAGATTGTAAAATCACTTAGCAACAGACGTTCCAGTCCCACTTGTGGTCATAAGTCAAGGACTACCTTTAGTTGTATATATGTGTGTATTTGTGTGTGTATGAATACTTATTTATCCCTTCATTCTTTTATATATCAATCTACCAGAGGGCATGTTTCCTCAAGAAAAGGCAGGGCTCAGCCAAAAAGTTAACTGAATTAGCCTATTAATTAAATGCCTATATAATAAGAGATTCAATTATACAATTAGATGATTCCTATAGGCATATACCAACCATTTTCTTTCTCACATACATAAACCATTCTCACTAACAGGAACATGCAAGTATATACAGATACATTCCCCTACCTCCTTCCACCAGAAACAGCAAAAAAGGAGGAGGAAAATAATACAGGGAAGATATGGATAAGGATAGCTGTATTTGGAAGGGATGAAAACTGAGGAAGGAAAATAGGATGGAAATGAGGGGAGGGAATTAAACAGGGAAGCAAAACCAGATAAGTCCAGTTTAGGCATTAAAGTAGGGATTAAATTCATCATGCAAACAGCTTCTCCAAAGCAACAACTAAAATTCAAGGTGGTTATTTCTCATGTGATACAATTAAAGCAACAACAGATATCAAGTTAGATATTCTGACTTGTGACAACAGTGAACTAGTTAGGCCCTATCAAAGTTTTCTTGTGCCATAACTATTTGCAAGCAGATCGTTTGATTGATTGATATTTCTAGGCTGTCCCACTCCCAACAGACTCTGTGGGAACAAGAGTAATTATTTTAGTAAGTACCTGATCATAATAATTCTTGAACTCAGACTGAAAGATGTAGTCTGTTGGTTTTTGCTTTGTGATGTTTCTATTGCTGAAGAAAACTAGCACTAGGATGGGGGAAAAAAAAAACCTTACCTTTGTGATTAAGAACCTTGGGTCTGAAAGTCTACCACTTAAACTGAATGTATGAATTTAATTGTGTTGGTAAATCTGGTCATAATCCAGATAGGATACGCTTGTTACATACAGAAAACTTAAATTAATTATTAGTTCTTTCATATTTACAACTCAACTAAAGCTAAATATATGAATGTCTATAATAATGTACAGATCTGAAGCTTTCAGTAAAGCTGTATGCAATTTTCCTCATTAGATTTGGCAATGAAAAAGACATTTTCTGGGGAAAAACAAACACTGGATTTCTGAATGTGGTTACTTGGGGAAAAGATAAACATTACTATCTACAATTCTACAAAACAGCCAATTCAACAGTCACATAGGCCTATACTGCTTATCAACCAGGTGGAGCTGGAGAACTCCCTATTCTACTATTCTGTTCACTGTCATCTCACCTCTTCTCCCTATCAGGCACTACCTTAATCTCTAGCTTGCCTGCCCTGCAAATCAATATGTAGACAAGTTATGATTCTCAGGGATGGCTGTTAGAAGTTTACAAACTATATACAAGTAGTGAAGGCATAACAGAATAAGATACCTGCAAATATATTCATGACTGAATATATTTTGGAGGAAGAGAGTGATGCAGTCTCTTTCACATGAGCAAGAGGGGACAGCCAACTCCATTACAGGTTGAAATAAGAAAAAGTATATAAAGTTATGTTAAAATTTTGGATTTTTACAGGAGACCAAAATGTTCTAGAAGAGTCAGAAGATTTAACATGTTTAGATAAAATTATATTGTTTATGTCATAAGATCAAGCCAGTCTTAGGCAAAATTAAATGACTTCATAGAAAGAAGGAGGTAAAACATCTGTATTTTGAGTACATGCAATCAATCTGGGTATAACCTCACTCTGCCATAGCAAGGATTGTAAATTCTTATGCTAAGTCATAGTACCAGGGCAGATGGTCAAGGTACTCCTCTGTTCTTCACTAGTAGTGAACAAAGAATGAAATTTGGTGGTTACATGTCCAAGCACAGCACCATACCAATATGACCTTTCCACAATCTTGCATTAATAACTTTTAAAAAGACTGGCAGAATAATTTATCTGTTTGTTCTTCCCATTATTCATGCCAAGCAATATGTTTTCCTAATGAAAAGGAGAAACACAGTAGTCCCATTTTGCAATCTGTATCATTTTTTAAACATCTTTGTTTAACTTTTAAAGCAGCAGTACATTTTTTTTTCCTTTCCAAGATAGTTGGGAGGCCTCTTTTACCATAAATCTTAATGCAATCCTAGAAATATTATGACAGGCTTTTTAGAGTATCAATAAAGCTGTGGTAATATGCTTGCTATTTTCCTTGGGAGAGATTCCATTACTTTAAAGTACATTGCGAACTAGTCACAATAATGCTTTCCTTTGGGAGCCACAGTGAATTAAAGTCTGGGTTTTAGCATTGATGTTACCAGCTCAGCAGATTTCTGCTGCCAGAAATATTAAAGAGTTGTAGCAATGTTTATCAGTTGCTTCCTAGTTTGCAATTCTATACCGCCAACCCACAGACATGTAGGGAATCCTTACTAAAGGCATTATGGAAGTAATGCAGATGAAGTATTTAATAGTCAGCGGGGGCGGATTTTCTAGATTTTAGATGGGCTGTTGTTTGATGGATGAAACCTATTACTACAAGGTTGTATTTTTTGAGACAACCAATCAGTTATCTATGGTCAGGTGATTAATAGGTTTTTGTTGCTTTGAGGAATCAGATGTAGATGGAAATGTGCTGAATTTTAGTATTTGATCTTATCTCTCAGTTATCTAATTTGAGAATATTGACCAATGTCTGGAAACATGCTATCAATATTGTGGAGAAAGCAAATACTTTCTGTAAGGAAAAAAATCAAAGTTAAAAAGTCTGTACTACTTTACTTGCTTGGTCCAAGTCTTCTAAAGCTGAAGCAGTTATATGGCAATTTTGAAAAAATGGAAGAAAAAATTCTCAAATACTACTATTTATACTACAGATGCTGAAAGGATTCTCAAATAAAAGGAAATTTGAAATACACACATTCATTATTTGAACAGTTTTATGTATAATTCAATTCATAAAATTATATGGTTTACTCTATTTTTTAAAAAAATATATCAATGGCTTACCTTTATTTCGAACAAGAGATACAAGTTTCCCAGTATATAGCTATATCTTAATGTTGTAGAATTTTGCCAAAGTAAGGAGCACAACACTGAGAAGAACCATATTTATTGTAACAGTCATCGGGTGCCTAATTTACAATAAAGAGGAACCCTGAACAATGGAAAACCAAAGATTTTTATAGAAGTTGACTGCTACAAGGTGGGGAATCCTAGGGATCTGATTGGCTGGCCAGTCTGGGAAGGCCCTTGTCTCTGGGGTGAGTTCTAATGTTAAGTAAAATGGGCCTTTCAGGAAGGCAGCAGAGCTGGGGAAGTCCATTCTTAAGGAGATGGAATGTTGAGGTCATCAGCTGATAGAAGATAGAACCTTGGAGTTTCTCTAGGTTGTAATTTCCCTGTAAGGGTTGTCCTTGGGATTGTTCTGTAAACTGGTGAGGAGGCATCTATTCTTTGGTTTGATGGGATTGCAGGGGGCTTTGTCTGGGGCAGGGAAGGTCAATTTGGGTCTGATGGGATTAGGCAAAGAGAGAAACTGGGTTTGATCCTGATAATATCTAAAAGACCGGGGGGGGGGGGGAGGATCCTCGTACAGCCTCAATTTCATTAGGTTTATTTTTTTCCAGTACACTAAGATATCAGGAGATGGGGGGTTGCAAGTTCAATAAACAGGGAAGACAATGCAGTTTAAAAATATAAAAATCTTATTTTATATTTAGTTAAAAATAACCTCACATAGCTAGGATTGAAACCTTAAAAAAATATCAACATTGTAATGTCACCCTGGGCACAGAGAGAACTGCTCCTGTCTGTGCTCCTGCACTCTGAAGATGCCGGTCACAGGTGCTGGCGAAACGTTAGGTAACAAAACTTCAAGAACACGGCCACACAGCCCGGAAGACCCACACCAGCCATCGTATGCCGGCCGTGAAAGCCTTCGACAATAAATTGTTATTGTTGTTGCTATTGTTGTTGTCATTGTTTTCATCTAAGAGTATTACAGTCTTTACACTGGGTATTTTGCTGTGACTCAGGTTCAAATCAAGAGCCTAGGAATAGATGGAGATACTTTATGAAGTTATAAGCAAAAAAGTTTGTTTTTTTTAAGTTAGTGGTGTTAAAACTTCCAAATAGTTCATTAATCCCTTTGGTATGGCTCTAAGTGCTCTGAAAACTATTCTATTAGCATTGTAGTTGAATTTTTTTTCCAAAGTCTTTCAACTTCAATTTGCAAATCCTGATATTTTGTAACTTTTTCTATTTGTTTTTCATCAATTCAATTATTTCCTGATATTGCCTTAATGTTATCATCATCATTACGTAGAAGATAATCCAGTCAATATTTTCTAGAAAAACAGAATACAAAAAAACCCTACAACTGGTATTTTCACATATACTGTATATACACAAATTTTATATTGCATCCTAATTCTTGCTAGGCGCCCAGAATCACAAGTCACATTTGTATTATGTATAAATTGATACAACTAATAATAACAACTCTACAGCATTCATTGTTTAAATATCTTAAAATTATCTGTAAAAGTAAGCCTGACTTAGCTTAATAGTACAGGATTTGAACTTTAAGTCTACAGAATAACGAGACTGCAATTTCAGAATACTCTAGATTCCCTTTTGTAATACTATGATTTATTCTAAACAGATAATAGTAGTGTGATTTTAAAAAATATTTCCCCAAATTCCCATTTTCTGAATAAGAAAATGATTTTATCCACACCTTCGTATCTTTAGTTACTTTAAGCTCAAATAAATAGATAATTTCATTTTAATCAATATTTATAATCTAATTTCAGCAACTATATTCAGTATTATAGAAAAAACTAAGAGAGTGGAATTTCTAAACAATTTTGTGATGTACTATAAAAGCACAAGTTAATACACTTAAACTGTACACAAATGTGATACAGTGGCAAAGGTATTGGAATAGGACTAGGGAGATTCAGTTTGAAGTCCACCTCTGCCATAAAAACTCACAGGTGACTTTAGGTCAATCTCTCTCTCTCAGCCCAAACATTTCATTAGGTGGTTGTACAGAAATCCTAGATGAGGAAATTGCCTTGATCTCCTGGAAGACAGATTGAATATACAACAACACAATAATAAAATGATATAATACAACTATACAAATTAACTTTTAATGAAATGCCATAAACTGAGTGCAGTTGAGAATATAAGATTACTCTAATGGTAGATATAGATTATACGTTCTATTTCTATCCAGCTCACTGCTCAGCAGTCTCCTTATTTGAGATGACTAAGGTAGTTCTAGCATGCTGCTGCAAAAAGCAAAAACCATAGTTTTGGGGTCATATACATGAAATATACAGAAAAGTTTTTTTCAAATTTTCTGAAATCATGCACCACTAAATAAATGTTTAGAAAATGTAATGACCATTCAATTAAATAAACCTCTTGTATTATCACATATAGCCTTCAATGAACCAGATCCATTTTTGCAATCTAGCTGACTGACACTGAATACAAGGAGACAAGGCTAAGGTAGCAAGCAGGTTCTGGCCAGTTGACTGTTAATTAACTTAGGAAGGCCAAGGTGGGCCACTTGGTGGATCTCTGTGGACCACTGATGGTCCAAAGTTAGAAACTGCCGTACAAAAACAAGTGTGTGTGGAGCCCCTGTTGAGTTTTTCTTGCATGTTGGGAAGTATCATTTTGGTCTGGGCAGTTATGTGCTTTTTAGCTGTGTTTTTAACAAATGTATTGGATTTATTGTACACCATCCAAAGTCTTCTTGGAGGAGGGTGGCCTTTAAAAAAACCAAATAAAATAATAATAATAATTCAGATGCTGCCCTAACAACCATCCCTCCCTGGATTGATGGACCCTGTTGGCTTTGTCATTATAATCATTGTTTAATGTACTTTGAGGTAATGTCACCATTCTCATTTGCAGAAGAGGTATACCAGTTAGAATGGTTCCCCACTCAAGAATAGTCCTGATCTACATATGGAAGGTGCTGTATCCAATTCCACCATGCAAATTACTTATGCACCATGCAAATTACTTATGAAGCATGTTGTATAGACTGGGCAAATACATTTTGCTATGCCAAAACCAAACAAAACACATACCACACATCACAGAAATGAATTAGCACATTTAGAAACTGTACAAGCTGTATTATAAAATTCAAATGGTGGATTTTTTTCCATGTCAAGCCAATTTAAATTGTTTCATTTTGGGTGTTTTTATTAAAGATAATAAATAATTTCCATGATCCCTTGGGACACTGATTTATGCAAGAATGCATAATGACCTCCCAGGAATTTGATTAGCAATATGAGTTCATATAATGAAATTAAATACACACAATTTTATTTGCTCACATGTTTAGGTACAAAGGAGAAATGTGCTTGGTTTCTGGTGACACATAATCAGATTTTGCTTCTCAGTAGAATTAAATCACAGGACACTACCACTTGATAGTCATATAATCATTTCAGCACTAACTTCTAGCACTTCAAAACCACCTGTAAAATAAAAGCATTAATGTGTAATTGCTCTTCTAAATGCTCTTCACAACAATATCTTACTGTGATCAAATGCAAGGTGATTAGAAAACAGACTTCTCACCTAGATCAGAAGCAAAAGGACCTGCTTCAAAATAATCCGCCTAAAACTGAGTCATTTACAAGCATAGCTAAAATCTCTAAGACTAGAACAGTAAGTTTTTAAAAAGTGAAACAGAAACATGGTTATCCCAGCTCTTCTCTGTATTCAAAAATAAGTAGGGCCCATTCAACATTCTAGGCTGATTCTGAAAAACGAGTTCCTCCTTCAGATAAGAGAATAGTTTGTCAACATACAAAGTATTGCCCCCATATCGAGTTCAATGCAGGGTAGTTTCAGGGCAATGACTGGAGGCTTCCTTGATATCATTTTCCATCCTTCCTGGGTCATCACCAATCACTTCCTTGAACAGAAGAGTGGGACACCTGAGCATGCAAACCCTACCATGCAAATCAGGGCTGATAATAAATGACAGACTGCTTTTTTAAAAAGTTCTGGAGTGGTCAGTACTGATACACCTACAACTTTTTTAATGATTTCAAGCCCTCCACAATTCCACCTGAGCAATCCTGGTCAATTTCACCCTTTTCTCTCCTTTTTGCTATAGGCTTTTATCCACTCCAGAAAATGTGCAGTATAGGGTGGGCAGAAGAGGTTAAAAACTGACCAGGCAATGCAGAATATCTGTCTCTATTACATGGAAGAACTAAGAGAAAAAGGAGAACCTAACTATGCCTCAGCAGCAGATGGAGAGGGTCTGTTGATGGAGAAGTTCTGACTGAAGCCTGGAGGGTTTGTTCTGTTTTGTGCTACTAGAGCTAGGTTGATAAACGTCTCTGTCAAAATTTGTCCAAGTAAGGGGCAGGCAACCTTTTCCCAAGGCAGAAATGTGAATAGCACTTCTAGATCCTCACCGCAGTTCACCTCCTGAAAAATTTCAGGCTAATGGTAGGCAATCATCTTTAGATGTTAGAAATGCTAGATTTTTTTTTAAAAAAACCTCTCTTACTTGCTGTTAAATAATTAAACTGAGCCAAAATTCTGAGATTTAGTGAACTAGCATTTGGGGAAGGGAAGGATTTAATGAAAGATCTCTATTAAGGCTGAGAGTAGAACTGCCTGTAATTCTACTTTAAAAAGAAAAGAAGCACAGGTTAATAGGTACAGAAACCTCCACTGTCTCTTTTGTTATAACATAAACTCTGCTGAACTTGCAAGGTTAATGTTGCCTGATTTTGCTGAATGCCAATAGTCTATCAATTGTCCAGGCGTTTCTCTTCCTCTTCTGAGACAAAACTGAAAAATGACTTAATGAACTCCTTGGCTGCTCTAGGAACCAAAGGTACTTAATTCCAAGTCACGACTCTGTTAGCATGGGGTGACTTCTCTCTCTCTCCTTTCCAGGCATGCCAAGTCCCTGCTAGGCCCCTTTTTGCCCCTTCCCCTAATTCAACTATTGAAAACCATGCCAGCCTTGTGCTAATTCAACTCCTAAACATCTTTCCAAAAGACACCCCAACATAAAATAAATTCCCCACAACCCTCCTGTCTTCCTTTGCAGCCTGATCCTCTTTTTCTTTCTCACACTGAAAAGGCGAGATTCTATGAAACACCCATACCTACATAGCCACACTAAAAGATTACTCTTCCATTAACAACCAACACAAGTTCCAAATCAAACAGACTGCTAGTATTGGAGCCAGGAGTGGCAGAAGGTAGGAAAAACAGGTGTTACTGGAGAACCCAGAAGCACTGGGCACCTCGATCCATAGAATAGCTTCTCACCTAAGCAAACAAGTTTCACACTGTCATTGCTGAATGCGGTCAGCCAATCTTACCAACTCCTCTTTGCAGTAGGGTGCAAGCAACAACTGTTCAGGACAATTATTTGACTATTTGGCCTACCCATTTGAAGGGAGGTGCAGGGCTATGGAGGCTGAGGTTACAGCTTTGACTGCAGCCAAATCAGGAATAATGAACTGGATGGGACGGAGGATACTCATAGCAGACCTGTCACTCGAATGGAGTAGGGCAGATTGCAAGCCAGATTGCATTATCCAGAGATTCGTTTTCCATGCATCTCTGCACAGCAGTTCTTCAGATAAAGGGAAAATATCACTTTCATGCTAGAACACTTTGGACTGGCAATAACATTGAGGCTATATCTTTTAAAAATGGTAAGTGGAGTACCTTCATGCCCCAACTTGCAGGCTCTGTGGGTGAGCTCTTAGATTTCCCACCAAGGTTAAGTGGTTTTTTAGTATTTTGTTTTCCATTTCATATTACAAACCACCTTATAAACATTATTTTAAAAAAGCTGCAACAACAAAACACATAAGTTGCTATGTTAATTCTTCAGAAGCTCTACAAAATATTTCCCTTGAACAAATCAGGAAATGCTATAGTAGTAGAATCATATCTTAAACTGATAACCTATCCTGTTAAAGAGAGATAGCATGGCTAATTATTTTTTTAAAGTTATAGAGACACTGTATAGATTCCAACTTGGCACCTTGAGAAACTCATTATTGACATTAACAGAATTTCCAAGATATAATTTAATATTAACCTTAGTCTACACATCAAAAGCAAAGTATCTTGAAGATCAGTTCAGTAATAAATTTACAAAGAATCTGGACATAATATTTTTATTACAGTCCAGTAGCTGAACCACTGAGAGCTGCTTTCTAAAATGTTCTCTGTCATCTTTAAACTGGCTTGAGGGCCAGTTATTCAAGCAGTTTCCATTTGGAATAATATAATGATACTAAGTGCAGAAGAAAATCAGTGTTTTTTTAAAAGCAATGTCCATTAGACCAACTTTAGGATTGCTATTTCTACTAATGAACGATCAAGTACATTTGCCATCCAGGAACATACAGCAGTATTTTACAAGTCAATGGGCTCTATATATAGTGATTGCTAAGAACTACTTTGAAAATACATTATCTGGTACGCTGGTCTAAGTCAATATGTTCATTATAAAGGTTATCCATCAGGCAATAAAATAAAGATTATTAGGCAGAATTTTTATTTTTTGAGGCATTACACCCAGTTCCTTGTGTGGCGTCCCTAAACTCCTTCAAAATGGAAGGATGCTTTTAAAAACAATTATAGCTTTAATTACAATAAGGTCATTTTAACCTCATTTAATGAAATAAACCAACAAATTCTCTTACTCTGGCCTAAAAACAAACAATTTAATATTGTATTTACAGATTTAGTTTACTATGTATTTCCTGGGGAAGTTGGTTTTTCTTGTTTCCTTTACCATATACTAAATTTAATTGTATTGGTTTTATAATTTTTTAAAATGTGGTTTGTTTTTTTAAATTGCTGTAAGCTGGCCAGAGTCATGCAGCTGAGATGGGCAGCTATATAAGATGGATGGATGGATGGATGGATGAATGCTATGCTTATTATCTTGCAAGCTTTATAAGCTGGTAGCATTCAAACTGTCTTGAATTTTTTTTTTTTAGTTTAATAAAGCCTGTTACCAAAAAAGAAAAAGATTAATAGAAATGTTGCTTCTGTGTACCTACT
This sequence comes from Python bivittatus, assembly GCF_059951505.1. Classification (NCBI taxonomy): domain Eukaryota; kingdom Metazoa; phylum Chordata; class Lepidosauria; order Squamata; family Pythonidae; genus Python; species Python bivittatus. Next base: position 28,241,495 of record NW_028277098.1, read on the forward strand.
TACAAGCAGCCTGCAGTCTCAGAAGGCAACCATAACCCTACTGATACTTGTATGAATTTCTCACCTTAGTGCCACATCAATTTTATTTCCAATCACTAAACAACCATTCTCCAACTGATCACTTCGTAAATGTTGTACAACAACTGTAACTTTTGTCAGTAGTACAGATACTGACTACTCATCATCCTGATGCTGGGAAAGATTGAAGGCAAAAGGAGAAGGGGACGGCAGAGGATGAGATGGTTAGATAGCATCACTGAAGCAATGAGCATGAAACTGAGCCAACTCAAGGAGGCAGTGAAGAACAAGAAGGCCTGGCGCAATATGGTTCATGGAGTCACGAAGAGTCGGACACGACTTAACGACTGAACAACAACAACAACAGATACTGGCCATAGAAACTGGGTGTTCTGGGCAACATAGCGCAGCATTTGGGGAAGGTTGTACCAGAGAGCTCATAATGCAGGTTTTTGGTGAAAGTGGGGAAAAGAGGAATATATGGTATTATTATGATACTAAATCCATAATTTCATTGTGCCACAATGTATTTTCTACATAATATCAGCTGCATCCATTCTCTTTGACTTAAATTAACAAAGCAAAAACTGTTGTAAGATTGTATAAATAGCTTTACACTGATAAATTTACAAATGCCAAATCTCTTCCCAACTATTCAGACACACTGTTATATAAGAAATTATTTACAATCTTCTGTACTTCCCGCAATAGAACCTGCACCATAGCCAACTATTACTGTAAATTTAGACTAAAAATGCTGAATAATGGAATTGAAGTAATGGAGATGCTTTATAAAAAAAAAAATCAATCTGACATTATTTCCAGTTTTAAACTGATTTCCAGATGGCCCACTTTTAAGCAGTGACAAATAGCTTCTCAATAAAGCAGCCGTTAATCTAAAATGTGAAACAGACTTTTTAGACCCACTCCTCTGAAATTCTAAAAATTGCATAAATTACATTAAGTGAGGAACATCATACTTACCTGTACCCTATTTACTAAATTACACCAAGAGACAAAATATAATCACAGTGAATTGATTATAAATTATGAAATCATTATGTTGCATTTCCCTCTTGATGTAATTTTGTAAATGTGACTTTATGTAAATATGAAGGCATCTTCCACAGGTAATGCAATTTACACTCAATTTTCTTTGCCTTTAGAAAAAAGCCCAGAAATAGTATATATCTAATTCTGTGAGCAAAGCAGTATCTTTTATAAGCTTTAAAAAATGATAGAATCATAGCATTGGAAGGGACCTTGGACGTTTTCTAGTCCAACCCCCTGCATAGTACAGTAAGCCTCATACCATCCCAGACAAATGGCAGTCCAATCTTTTCTTGAAAACCTCCAGTGATGGAAGACCCACAACTGCAGGAGGCAGTCTGCTCCACTGCTTAACAGTTCTAACAGTCAGAAAATTCCTCTTTATTTCAAGTTTGGGATTCTATAAAGCTTCCACCCATTGGTGTTTGTGTTATCCTCAGGTGCTATAGATCCACACCCTCTGCCCTGTGACACCCCTTCATGTATTGGTAGACTATCAATTTTCCCTTTCCTTGGTAATGGTATCCCTTCTCCTCCAGGTTTAATTTAAAATGAATAATGAATGCAAAGCTCTGGTTGCAATTTTGAAATGAAACATTTTTTTCCAAGGTACAATATGGAAAGTATTTAATATTGCTTACAAATCAAATTGAAAGGAGAGTACCACATATACTAACAACGTTACAATGCATATCCCATAGGATTTTAAATAGTCTCATACTAAGGTTTCAAAGTATTCATTTAGCAACAGCCCATTTTATTTTAATAATCAGTACTTCAACAGTAAGGAAACAAACTGAATCCATAGTAGATATATCTTCTACAGTAATTCTGTGCTTTTGGAGGCACTTCTAGGGCAATTAATCATATGAAAAATGGCAGTGCAATTATTTGGCAAATGATATAAAAGAATGATAGGAGGGAAAACATACTCATATATAAAATATACATATAACACCGCCCTGTCCCAGTTTGCCTATTATGGTTGGGGGGTAAGCAGTACTATCTGAACAACTGTATGTACATACCCATCACACTTCCCTTTCAGGGTAAAAACAACATAATGTAAACAAAAGAAAAAGGGAGGTAATAGGCAAAAGAAATTGCAATTCTGACAGAAATTAAATAAAATATAACTAAATCTAGTTTACACTAATACCAGTTACTCTTCCTTTCCATACATTTTTGTCCTTGCAAACCATCTAACTTCCAACATGTCCATACCCCAACTCATTGTGTTCATTATTCATTATGTTCCTTGCTGATTCATTTTTGAGCCTCTTATCAGCTTATCCAAACACAACTTTCCTGGTCCTACCCATTCTCAATCCATCTCAATCAAATAAAATCTTTAATATGGTCAAAGACCAGCATAAGGAGGGTGGGGTACAGTCAGTTTAAAAAGCACAGAAAATACCTCAGAAAAATAATAATAAAAAGCTAAAAGATATAAAATAGAAAATATATATCTAAAAGGAATCTAAAAGAAAAATTGTGAAAAGTTGAAAAATATTTAAAATGTACATATTAAAACAGAAAGTATATATAAAAAACAAGAGTCTAAAAAAAATCTAAAAGGAAGGGTAGAAGCATTAGATGGGTGTAGGGGGGCATAAAGGTTAGTATGTCGCAGACTATATCTATCAAATTAGAGACTACTCTAGTATGACGAACTAGATGCTCATTTAGATTAGTTTATGGCACAGGTCATCATCTGATGAATTTTAATTGCTGCTGTGCAGAATCTGGCAACATTATATGTTGTAGCAGGGTTGGTATCTGAAAGCAGCAGGGAGGTGTAGAATTGTCCTGTGCACCCTGGGTATTTATGCAGTAATGGTGAGATGAGGCTAGTACAAATGTCTCTGTAATACAGGTACTGGAGAAGCAGATGCTTTGTTGTTTCTGTGTGTCCAAAGTCACAGGGGCATTGTCTCTCCAGGTAAGGGATCTTCTTGTATTGGCCTTCAAGTACAGCTGAGGGGAGGGCATGGCACTGTGCCACAGTAAAGGCCCTCCGGTGTTCAGGTACTTCAAGTTTGGTTAAGTATGCCATAGAGGAGGCAGAGTACCTGTTGGATTCACTGGCAATAAAAGCTGGTTAGATCCAACTGGCACTCTGTGTCTGCTACACGCTGTTTGATGAGTGCTTTGGCCTAGTCATATCCCATGCTGTGTAGAAGACCTGGAGAGAAACCCAAGGATGAGATTTTAGTTGCTACTGCCTGTTTCCATGTGGACTGAAAATCATCCTTCATAGTTAATGGGGCAAACCATCTCAACATCCTTTTTTTGTACTGTTTTAGAACAGTCTGTGTAAGTTGTTTGTAATGTTATTCACAGAAATATTTATGTATTGTTTTTTAATCTGTAAGATGCCAAAGTGGAAGAGTACTATAAAACAGAATCTGAATACATCAGAAACAATAAAGCCACAATTTAAAAAAAACAGACTTTAGCAAATGTGATGTTTCCAAACATTTACAAGCCGATTAAAATAAAAACACCTACATGTAAGCAATAAAAACAAGATTAATCCAAAACTGGGATATTGCCATGAAAAGGTAATATATTATCTCAGTTAATCATTTTTGCCTTCCTTGACAATAAAAAACACACACAAGAAAAACTCTGTTTTTAACTACCCTGAACCCAAACAATCTACAGCTTTATAAGTCATAACTTACATCTTTTATTGGACCTGAAATCAAATTGGACAAAACATGACCAATATAGGAGGGCTTGAACAACTATTGAAAACATTCTGGCTATTGCTTTTTCGCATCAATTGCAGTTTTCAAACTCTTCAAGAGCATGCAAATCCCCTCTCCCCACTTCAAAGGTAATTATTAGGTTAAAAAAACATTTTTCCTTTAGATAAATATCATAATAGATTAAGTCACCATGTTGAGTTAACCTACTGTATGTGAAATAAAACATTAGCATTGCTCAAAGTATTGCTGTGAGCAATCAAGTAAGCCAACCCGCACAAACAAGAGACTCTCTTTCTCTCCAAAGAGAGTATGACTAGGAATTTAATAGTTACAATTTTCTTTCAGAATACATGAGCAGTTTAGTCAAACATATGCACATGAACAAGCAAATAGGAATTAATATCTTGAACACTGATGCTAAAGAATTCTCTCCAAGTGCCAAGCTTTTAAATCGTATCAGCTTTAGATTATAATATTTGCTATTCTTAAATTCAGAAGTCTTGCAGCCACCATTATCTTTGTTATCTGGCTTTTAGGTCTTAATATTTCCCCTTCCTGTGTGGTTGTTCTCTTTCTTCTATTACTATGCTACTCATGTCTTTGTTTCTTTTAAAGTCCTGAATCTGCCAAGCAATGCCCAACTATATTCTATGTGTGTCATCAGTTCAAAATAACATTTCCAACATATGAATGTTATCTAATTAGCAATTGTATATCTCCTTCTCAATAAATTTTAATAATGCAGAACATACAACTTCACATATTCAGTTTTCCTAATGCCAAAGATTTCAGCCAAAGAGGTTGGAAGGGTTATAATTATTTATTAGGCTGTGTATTGCTCCAGTTTATTCCAGAGGTGCTTTGGAATGTATAGGGATGTGAATATAGGACCTTATCTCTTTCAAGCAGCCACATCTTATCCCATTATCACATGGCAGCTACAAAGGATAGCTATGCAACCTGAGGAAAAAACAAAGTGCTTTAAAGAGTTGCAGATAGATACAACATTCATACTCACTATTCCAAACCATATTTCCTGAAATATTACTAAAGTATCACACAGCCCTATTGTTTAAATATTACTAGAATGTTTTAAAGGAAATCCCCCCTCAGGTGGCTGTATGAAACAAATTTTAAAAAATCAGCTAAAAATTAAAACATTCCTTCCTGCAAAAATCAAGCAATATCATCATGTAACGTATTTTAAGCATTAGCACTAGCAAGGGTAGGGATGGGAAATGGACGTATAAAGTCATTATTTTTTAGATCAACCAGCACTGTTTCAGTATTTTGTCAATTATAATACTTAAAAACCAAAGCAAAAAATAGAATTCAAATAGTCCTTTGAATTTTTTATTAATTTCTTCTAAGTTGCCAGCTCAGCAAGTATCATTCTTTCTCTTCCTTCCCCCATGGGGACCACATTTACATGATTCATCCTTAAACACTGAATGAGTATCACACAGTTCTATTCTGGAGCATAATAGACCAGATCTATTTCTAAAACACTGTGTGAAGCTATCCACCTGGCAACTTTTTCATAATGCACACAGCTGCTTTTTCAAATACGGTCAGTATCTGAAAAATGACTTGTAACTCCACAATTTATGAGTGAATGCATTGGTTGTAAAGATTTATAAGTGATATCTATAGCAAATAAGCAAATTCAACATTTACCTGAAATATACTCTTTTTACTGGCCAACACCACATGTATCCATTTGCTTTAACCATGTAACCTAAAGCAGGTACTAATTATCAACAGCATGCCATGCTACAATGATACAGACACAAGAACCAAATCCTGTCCCCAACCCAGATGGTAATTCTGGTCCCATATCTACTCTGGCAATGATATAGAGGATCACACACTTACTCATCCTCCCATATGATATATGTCATTCTTTCCCACCAATGTCACACTTCATGCAGTGGCAAATTTGTCCATTCTCTGTGGAAAAGTATAAATTAATTAAAAATGACAGTACCCAAAAACCAATACGGAAAACAGTTCAATTTTCCAGGATAGTCTGTTACTCATCTCAAATGAGCCATCTTTGATAAAAAGTATTACAAAGACCAAGTCCAATATGAAACAATGGAGCCAGAATTTCTCCCAATATTTAACATCATTTCTCATGGATTAAACAAAGACGAGTATTTTATTTATTTCTCTTTTTTCTTTTAATCATACTACATTATTCACTAGCTATTCTGTTGAAAATGTTTCATGATGCATTTTAACTTCTGTTTCACTTTAGGTCACTATCAATGGTGGCTGTGACAAAATGGAGAAAGTAGAAACACTTTCTGCCATCCTGTCACAGGATATCTCAGATACACACATGCTTTTATATTCTGATAAGCATATGCTGGGAAATTTTCCAGTGAACTAAGGTGACAAGCAATTACATAGAAACTTTTGTTGAGGGGCGTGCAAGCAGAAAGTTAGAGTTAGGCTTGGAATTAGAGAGATTGAGGAAGATGATGGCTAGCAAGCCATGATGAGTTTAGGCAGCCCTAAATGCTAAAAAACACGTTACTATGTAGGCAAAGTAAGTTCCCTGAACTAGCCTAGGATAAGACAGAAAATGAATGGCAAGATCACTGTGGTGAGGCACATATCCACTCTGTGTCAATGGGCTTAATGGCAAAGATCGAAAAAGACATCCTTCTGTCAGTGCAACAGATTGCTAGCAAAGTGCAATTAATGCTCTTGATTAACTGAGTGCAACAGGCGATCAGATATAGCTCCACACCCAGAGCAAAAGGTTTAAGGTAGCTACATATAAGCAATAGGCTACTTTGCAGGAGGAGAAAGAGAAATACTAGAATAAATAGAAATAAATCACTGCTTTTTACTACATTCCAATCTCTACAGCAAAAGCTACAATGGAGCAAGGAACAGAGAAAATGCTTTAACATGATTAGTGTTGTACAGCTGAAAGTGAAACTACAGTAATGCTTTCCATACTAGGTTATATTCACATAAAGAAAAGAAAAATTACAAGGAGGACTATGTGTGCTGGAGTTGTCTAATCACTTCCTGAAATTCCAAAGCCTTGTGACAGTGAGTCTACCTTTCAGCTCCCATTCATCATTCCTTTCCTTTCCCCCATCCAAAAAGAACTATATCCCATATAAGAGGCAGACTAAGATCAGAACTTTTTACTCCCCCGCCCCCGCGCAAAAAATGACAGTACTTGTAACCAAAGGAGGGTGAAGCTGTGCTGTTGAATCACAATTCTAAGCAACCCCATTAGCAAGGCCAATAGTAACTGATGGTAGGATCTGTAATTCAGCAAATGTCTAGACGAATAATGATTCCCCCATCCCTGATTAAACAGGCAAATCAAGTCTGCTGATATGTAAGAGGGTTAATATATTAATAAACACATACATTTATCAAAATAAGATTAGAACATACAAAGAACTGTTAGATCAGACCACAGGCCCATCTAATTCAGCATTCTTTGTCTGAGGTGTGTGACTAGAAGCATTCAAGAAACCCACCAGCATGAACTGGAGAGTAATTATCCCCTTTTCATTGTTGCTTCCCAATAACCAATTTTAAATGACTGGTCTGTGATGTAAGAGGTAGTAAATGGCCATCAATATTAGTAGCCACTGATAACCTGATCTCCATGAATGTGTCTAGTCCCCTTTTAAACCATCCAAACCAGCTGCAATTACCATAACTGCTGACAACAAATTCCACATGTTAATTAAATACTTTGTAAAATACTATTTTCTTCTGCATATGGATTTTATATTGGATTACAATCACATTTAAGTGACCCAGATGTGCAAAGAAAACAAAGGAGCAAGATGCTTGCTCAGCAGCTATAGTTCAAAACAGTTTTCACTCTGACCCATACAGAACTTGCTGAGCTGTGCAAAATAATGCATTTATAAGCTAGGGATTGAGATATCATGTGCCTTAGGATATTCTAGAGCAGCCCAAAAGTAGAATTAAGGCCAATTAAGAGATGGCATGCCATGTTGCTTTGCTGAAGCTTTGAGAACTAGGCAAATAGCAAAGGATAATGAATAAATAATAGGGAGGTTGAAGCTTATGGAAAGTTATACACATACAACTGTATTTTATCAAAAGAATATAAAATATTAAGCTTGTGCATAAAAGGTGTCAGCGCCTAGCCTCTGGTTTCTGGAAGTATTCTTTGACATTCAGGAAATAAAGCAGATATGGCCCATCTTCTCTGCATAAATCTTTGAATTTCTTTCCCACTGAATCCAGGTTCTGATTTGAAGAGAAACTATAAAACATATATCATGCCTTGTTTTATGTGCTTGCTTTATTAAATTTCTGTTAAAATGTAGCTCTATCATTTCTTGCAAAAAATGGGTGAATGAATTCAGTATTTTGATTTCAATGAATTATATGATTGTGGGACAGCATTTTTTATAACATTCCTTAATACAAATCTGAGAAATGAATGTCCATAACCATACATTTCCCCAACATTGTGCTCATCAGATATGTTTGCGTTGGGCCTACAAAGCACATAGATCCCAGCCGTGATGGCCAAAAAAGAAGGCCCAAGATCTATACTCCTTAATAATCCTTAATGATTGGCAGAATCCATAATGAATTAGAGGAAACACACAGGCATTCACAGAAATATCTAAGATTCCCCTTGCAAGTAGCTCCTTATTTTTGTTAATGCCTGATTTTGCTAGGCCCCTTCAGAACAAGATTTTCTAGAATTAGGGAAAAATTATATTAAAAATGATATTTTCACTATTTTCAGTTCCAATGACTACATGAGAATGCACACAAATGACCAAGTATTAGGATAAAACTTGTTTTTATTATTAGATTTATACTGCAAGCTTCCTTCAAAGGCTCAAGATAGCGTACACAGTGCTCTCACCTGCAATTTTCCCTATCGTAACAGTCCTGTGAGGCAGATTGGCTAAGAGATATTGACTAGTTCAAAGTCATCCAGAAAGCTTCCCAAATCCTAGATTTTGCCAATATACTACACTGACTCTTTATATTACCATAATCTGACGGAAGAAGAGAGGAAGGTTTGCTAATCATGCAATTATAATTGGTGATATAACTTTAGCCACAATTCTTTTGCAGATGGGAACCCCTAGAGCAAACTACAATATCAAGGCTGGATAGGTTTGGAACCACTACAGTAATTTATGTGTGTATGGCCTCAAGTCAGTCTTGATTCCTGAGGGCTGCCTGGACAAGTCCCTGCAATTTTCTTGGCAACATTTTTTGGAAGTGGTTTGCCATTGCTTTCCTCCAAAGGCTGAGAGAGAGTGACTGGCACAAAGTCATCCAGGTGGCTTTGTGTCTAAGGCAAGATTAGAGCTCATGGTATTCTGGTCCTAGACTGCTGCCTTTAGCCACTACACCAAACTGGCTCTCTACTACAGTAATCAGAAGAAGACAGATTGAGCCTCAGTGTTTTGGCTGTTTACTACAGTAATTTGGGGAAAAATAAACAACCAAAACACTGAGGTTCAATCTGTCCATCAGAGCTTTCAACAATGTACAGTATTCATATTCCCATACTTTAGCCATTTTTTTCTGTATTCACTATTTGTGAACTGAAGCTGACACGGCAATCTTTAACACTTTGCACAATAGCAGAAACTGCATTAAAGCTGGAAAGGAGCTCAATGTATATATTGCCTCTACCTTAATCTTTCAGTAAATCAGAGTGAATGTCCCTAATCTTCAATTGTTATCATTCCTATAAAGAGGACTTTTCCCCATAAAACTGCCTCAAACATACTCTGTGGCACTAGCAATGAATTTATTTCTGTACTTGATTTGCTGTGTTTTGCTTGCTATTTGTAAAGCTCAACTGGAGTAAACAACCACAACAGCAACAAAGATCCCTAACTGCAAAATTTTAAAAGGATGAGATGCACCAGTCACCTAATTTCATGTTTAAGTCCAGAGTTGGAAAACATGTAGCCTTTCACATATTTGTCTTAAAACTATTAGCTCTGTAGGACGACATGGAACAAAATATGTTGGCAAGCCAAATTAGAGCATCCAACTATAATTCATAATCTCAAAGATCGCATTATCAATATGGCATTTGTATTCTTATAGGCAAATGCAGAAATTCCTGCCTCTCTCCACAGAAGAAGATAGTCCTCTTTTGATGAAAAAGTTGGAACGCTGTGAATGGATTTCATTTCATCTGCTTCATTCAATGTAACTGATGTTATACAAATATACCCTCTATTGTACTTGTCCCAGGTGCCCAAGGCCTCCTTTCCAAATCAGCCCTTCAGCTGACTACCATGAACAATGCTCATCAGTAACATGTTTTTCAACAGTTAATCTTTAGGGGTGGGAGAAAGGTAAAAATGGAGATGTCTTAGTACTTCTGACAATACTATACTGGAAATATCTACCTGAATTTTAGCAAGAGTATTGTTAGGTAATGGGTAAAGTAGAGTTAAAATAAAACATGTATTGTTGCAAATGACATTCTATGAATGCATAAAATAATAGATTTAGCCTTCTGAAATAAATATTGATCTACAGACAGACACAAGCATGATTTCACAGAGTTGTCTTCAGCAAGATTTATTGAGATGAATGGGATAGGCTTATGAAAATTTCAACAACTAAATTATTTTCAATTTAGAACCAGTATCTCTGTGGCAATATATCTCTGACACTTTCTGACTTTCTTTCTAACACACTTCATATTAAGCAGTGTGGAGATGAGTCTCTTCCCTGATATCAGGGAAGCTTGCAGGAAATCAGGGAACTGACTCTTACATATGTTAATCTCTAGGCTTCACTCCCCACCCATTAACTCAATCACACCAGTGTGGCTAAATGGTGGCAGTGGGATTGAGCCTTAACTAGGTATAGCAGGGTGAGGAGTGGTGAGCTGCTGTTTTTTGTACCTAAGCAATACCCATTCTCTGGCAGAGAAGAGCTCCAAGCCAAGCACCCTTGGCTGCAGCCACAGATTCTGCACTTTGTTCAGAATGAATGAGCATTTCAATCATTTAGTTTGCACTAATCAATGGTGTGGAGGGAATCCATCTGCTGAACTGAAAGGCAAACCTTTCTACAATAGCTCAGGATAGCTAAAAGGAACACTGGAGGTAGGCCTTAGGATCCTGCCCATCAGGACAAGGCATTTGGTTAGCAAGGCACAATGCATATAAAATGGAAGCTTACAATCTGAATAGTCTGATTTATGGGCAAAGACACAACAAAAGACATATTGTTTAACCTCCCTACCAAAGGGGAGGGAGGAGGAGGGTAGGCTGCTAAAAAGAGTCTAAGAGAGATGCCACAGAATCAAAGTGGCATAGCAGTAAGGGGATAAGGAATGGGCAAAGAACCCTTTCAATGTTAAGCTGACAGCTGGCATACTCACTGAGTATACGTCAAGTGACAGTAATCATACAATTTAATTTTTCATTTTAGGTGGCCATGGCACTACAGAGTTTGAGAACCCTTGCATTAAAAACTAATAGTAATTATCAACTTGCTTTTGTGATAATGTCTCTCTAGCTTTTTGTACAATATCACATAAATAGTACTAGCAATTGCTGCCCATGTTAAATAGTAAATCTACTTTCAAATTATCTTTAATGTTTTGTTATCTGACAAAAAAAATCAAATAGTATCTCACTGTGAGTTCATACATTTCTTTAAATATTCAAAGTTCTAAAAGTCCAAAATTAAGCCAATTTTGATAGATAGAAACAAATCAGAAGGGAAATTCTTATGCAGCACTGTCTAATCTTTTAATATTAAGCACATTAATAAAATGCAGGTTTTGTGAAATTAGTATATTGCATTCTTCATTTGCTGAAAAGTCTCCCACAATCAAATGGGGCTCTGCACATTTTGTTTGATTTTATCCATTTCAGTGAAATGACTTCACTTTTCCCCCACTAAAAAAAACACACACCTTTTCATACCAAGCCAGGTGAAATGTACTTCAAATCATATGCAACAGACACAGAAAACATATTTAAGCAAGTTACTGTTTAAAAATATAAATTATTTAAACCCATAAGCAATCAACGTGTTTTATTATATACCTATTAACGTACAAATTGATCTGAATTCATTCTTCTCAATTTATCTCAATATTACATACAACTGAGAAGAGTTTCACTCAATGAACCCTGTTATAACAGCTTAAGTTTTGAGAAACCTCCTATCTTGCTTAACTGAGCTGGATTGTAAAAATAATCAACAAAGCTACATTTGCTTTCTAATCCCTTCCTGCTACAGCACATTAATAAGATCTGGACTGAACAGAGGGCCAGAAATAATACTAAAGGACTATGGAGAGATACACAAACATTAGACCACCCCCAACCCCCACCTCTTAGAGCAGATATGCCTTTCACTTGCCCTAGGGCTCCATCATTTACAACTTCTTGGTAGTGGGCAGCAGAGAGGCAAATGGGAAGTAAGGCCTATTAAACCTGCTAAGAAAAGAGCTGATTTTGGTGGAATAATTCATCTTTCTTAAAGTGACTTCTTCTTGCTTAACTTTCTCACCCGGCCATTGAAAGTAGACTGAGAATTAATCCCTTTACAGGTAGTCCTCACTTAATGACTGCCTTATTTATCAACTGCTTGACAGCACTGAAAAAATAACTTTATGACTGAACCTTTCATTTACGACCACTGCAGTGTTCCTGCGGTCACGTGGTCACGTGATCACCATTTGCGTGCTTCACAGCCAGCTTCCAACAAGCAGATTCAATGGAGAAAGCAGCAGTGAAATCACAAGTCACTGTCACGTGATGCCTCACTTAACAACTGTGTCACTTGGCGATGGAGCTGCCAGTCCCAGTTGTGGTCTTTAAGTGAGGACTACCCGTATTTCATTCTAGACTATGGCCAACAATGGTTACGAGAGCTATTTCTTAGACATAAATTCACCAGGGTCATACTCAAAGCCAATGACTGATTTGGCCAAGTGAGTCATGCTAGGATGTGTTCCTGCCAGTGTCATCTGAGAGATGCCCACTTAATGAAAGAGATTCCTGAATGGCTCACCTGGGTATTCTCAAATTCCTGACATAATACCTGAAGTTCACAGTGGATGGAGACCCTGCGTGCTTCACCTGAATATCTATTTACAAGTCCTTGCAGCACTTGGGTTGTATTGTGATTCAGCCACCAACCTTCCCACCTCAGCCTTATTCTCATAGGCAGCCCATCTTCGTGCATCACCAATGATGCTGCTAGACTCCAGTTAACAAACTGGCTGAGTCAGACAACATGCGCTGGCTTTGATGTCATATACAACATCTAGCACATGCAGCACAGAAGTGATGTTCCGGGAGCAGTCCATCAGAATCAGAAAAGAGCATTGTTTCCCTCACAGCTTCTTGCCATTACCTGCTTGTTTAAATATGAGCTATTGCTGTTGTTTTTTTTAAATATTTGATAACATAAGTTGGATTTTATGTAGATATATATTGTGCGGTCAGCAAAAGAAAGCACTAAACTGTGGCTGAGTCTAAACTGTGGTTGAGTCTGGTTGAAACTGTGATTGACAGACTCAACGACAGTTTCAACAGGGAACTGTGAGCATCCTAGACCAAGCCAAATCCAAAAACTCTAGGAAATTCCTGGAACCCTGGCATTCAGACAAATTAGCCATCAATAAGACACATAGAAATTAACCATATTTACACACCATTCGAAAGAGACAGCAAAAGCTAAGAAGGAAACAAAAAAAGACCAGAACACATCCCCTCCAGTAGCCAACACCCAGATAAGCAGAGATTAACACCAGACAAACAATCAAGCAGAAAACAATACACCAATCAAGGAACTACCAAGGAGAAAACCACATCCCCACCAACACTGGCAGGGCAAGCTACTGTATATGAACAAGAAGCAAACTTCACACTCACTAGCACTGATGATGTTACCTACTTGGGTAATGAAATGTCTGCAAGCAAACAACCAAGCTCAGAGAGCACCAAAGACTCCACACAAGTCAGCCTAGTTGGGGTGGGAGGAATTTCAACAAAACAAACCCCACTATGCCTGCCTTGAATTCTAAGCGTATTATTATGCTAAGAGTTCTGAGAACAAAACTATGGTTATGACCTATTTCAGAGTAGGACCCATGTACAGTGGTACCTCGGTTCACGAACTTAATTTGTTCCACAACTCTGGTCATGAACCGAACTGGTCGTGAACTGAATCAAATTTTCCCTTAAGGTTCAATGTAAATACGGTTAATCCATTCTGACCCCTACGAATTTGGTTGCCAACCAATTTTGGTCGCCAACCGAATCAAATTTTCCCATAAGGTTCAATATAAATGCGGTTAATCCATTCTGAACCATATGTATTTTTTTTTAAACCACAAAAATATGAAACAAAGTACAGTACAGTACAGTATGAAGAGAGAGAACACTAACCTTGCTCGAGGCGACTTCTGGCGTGGAGGACAGGAAGGCGGGTGGGGAGGCGGTTATTGTTTGGAGGGAGAGTCCCCCTCCCTATAGGAAGCCACAACATGTCACAGCAGGGAAAATGGCCGCGGATCCTATTCATCACCCGATGCGGAGTTCGTGAACGGAAGCAAAATTCGGCAGCTGTTCGTGAACCGAACTGTTCGTGAACAGAAGCGTTCGTGAACCGAGGTATTACTGTACTTCAGTCTCCTTGCCTAACTACACTAACACAGAAATTTAGCAGTGCTGCTTGACTGCTACTGTAACACTACTGGGCTGAATTAGGAGTCTGACCCTAAAAAAACAGAAGGGTTCCTTTTGACCATGAAAGATTTTCAACTCTACTAAAGAATTTCACTAGCAGGACAGGAAAGGTATTTTTTGTTAGAACTGTTCCTGAAAATCTTCACTTAGAGTTGAGGGATGGACACTCCAGTAGCCAATGAGTAGTAGCTCTGAGAACTATAGGAGAGAGGGATCTGCATCTTCCCGCTGTCCTCTTTTTAGAATGTAAGCTCATTTTATTCTCAAATATGTAATGTAAGTTACTGAGAGACTAGCTTGATCAAGGATCAACAACGAGCTTCACTGAGAAAGAATTTGAAATTGAACTTCCAGTATTTTTGCCATTACCCAAGACTTCATCTATTGAAATAATCTCTCACAAAGTCAAAACTGCAAAAATTATCATTAAGAATATTCAAGCTACACTTTCCCAGTCTTGAAAAGACATTTTAAGCAGGAATTATGCTATAAACTAACTTGAGCTGTGAGAGAAAAGGTTAGGATATAAATGCTATTAATAAAATAAAAATACTGCCCTCTGGATGTATTGTACATGCAGGGCACCAAGTTGGGAGATACTGCACTATTAACTAATTTAATTTTACCGTTTTTAATGCACTATATGTAGCTGTCTTAATTCTTGAATCACAGAATGGGCTAATAAACATTTAAAGTATTTTTAAAAGTTGTTAAGAAGCTATACTAAAGACAGGCTTCAAATTCAGCTATAATCAAAAGCAGCTAAAGTTATATATCTTTATTTAAAAGGCCTGGAAGTTGTTTGATAGATGGATAGATATATACAGTTTCCCAGAAATTGTGTCCACTGAAATACTAATACTTTGAACTATCTATGTTTCCATTCCTCTGGCTTATACTTCACCATAAGGTATACAGATTTTGATATACTTTGCTTCTCAAGAAAATCACAAAATACATTTCACATTAAGTCTTATTCTATCAAAAAAATTACATTGAAGTTTTTATTTTTACATTTCTCAATCATTAAGTGCAAGAAAGTAAATGAACTGGTCTGCTACATTATATATTACAACAAACTATGATCTGATGATATTTGGAAGTGAACTCATAAACTGCAAGCTGGTCCTAACTTTACAAAAATAGTATATTCAACTAATTTTCAGAAAACAGTGAATTAATTTCTTTTCCTTGATGTTCCATCATCCCTAATTAGTTTATGTAATTTTAAATACCATCTGGAAAGACAGCATACCAAATCACTTCTACATGTATTTGCATAGCAAATTGGAGTTTGGTTCTTGGACGTAACTGTAATCTTTACTGAAAATTACGTACTTGCAATATTATCTTTTAAATTCCATTGTCACTCAAAATCTGCATCTAATAAGAAATATCCAAACAGATCTTGCCAGATATCTAATTATATATTAATTTACTTGCATGTACTGGTGCAAAATCATCATTATATTAACTACCATGTCACTATGTATATAAAATCTTTATGCACACACACATGCAAACACATACACACACAAAAGCATACTTCATTCTTCTATGCTGATCAACCCGGCAATGTAATTATACTCATTATATTAAGTGCTATAGTATAAAAGTGGTAATAATTAGCGTCAGACAGAGTTGATCAAAATCATGTTGCACCACTTTTTTAAATTCAATTATTATGCAGTTTTGACACACAACTATTGAACACAAAAGAGGGCTGCACAATTCTGTTGTTAAAGATAACGTCTGATATGGGAGAATGCTCCAAAGTGCCAGTTGCAGATCTTAAAAAAAGATGCAATCCTGCAAAATTCTCTCCAGCTTCTTCATTATAGGTATCCAGGAATGTTAGCTATAATTAATTAGAAGTTACTTTTTTCATTTGGTGTATAAACACAAAATAGCTTATTGGTTACATATTCAGAGACTCCCAAATTGTGGAACATAAACTCCATTTGTGTATAAAAAGATTATGGAACAATCAGATTATCTGTATTTTACTATGACATCTGATTCAGTTCTCCTGCAGACAAAGATTCAGGCTATTTTGACCAGGGTCAAATTAGCCAACAATTTAATAAGGCCCTGGCAGATTATGCTGGCTTTTATGACAATGCTGGTACAGACAAAAAGCATTACTGGGGTAGGCACTTTAATAAATCTTTTGGTCTACAAACTGAACAGCTTGCCAAGACCTCCAGCAATTACAAGTGATCCACAGAAGGAAAAAAAAATTGGTTAGACATTCTAAGAGACAGAAAAAGCACTATAAAAGGCATTCCCACTTAAGAGGACTATTGTTACAAGAGGCACAAGTTTAAAATATGACCAGCTTCCGCTCTACAATTTCAGATCAATGTAACCTATCTTTAAAGAAGGAATATGAGTATATGAAAGCATAATCATTTAGGTCTACAGACAAAACAAAATCAATAATACAGACTGTTTTGGGGGGGAGCAGAATGTTGTAATATTCTAAATTGTATAGGCAATGCTATATACCTTTCCATTTTGCAGGAATGTCTGATAAAATGTTTTTTAACTCTTGGTTGATGGAGCTTTTGTCACAGTGCGACCAACTAAGCTGAATTAATTCAAACTGGATCAAAGTAGCCTGAGTTACAGTTATCTATACTGATGTAACAAGACCAACTATCCCAATCATTAAATTATGTCTGTTAAATAGTGTGCTGGATAACATATACACAACAGATAAATGTTAGAAAATATCTGGCAATAGTTTAATAGCATAAATTTAGAACTGTTTACATCACTATACAATTCAATAAAAAGTCAAAAATAACTAGTTTTAACATATTTATGAGTATCTCTCTATGTATCTTCTATGTTAACACTACCTTGTGTTTTACTTTACAAGCTTATAAAAGTTCAATTCTGAACTATTTTAGAAATGATATTTTACAGTCTTACACTCTGGTCAACTACTTAATTAAAAACATTACCAAATATGGCATGAAAGAAGTTGCAAAAAGAAACAAAATCTCAGTTTTCAGATCTTAATAGGGAAGGATTTTATTCCTTTCAGAGATGTCTAGCTTTGGGTTAAATTATAATTCTTCCAGACTTGTAAGATTTAACACTCCACTCTAAAGCCTAATGTATATTAGTTTTAACTTCTTTTATTGTCTGAATGCCTCTCGACCTACAGACAATGGATTTATTGAAGGTCTAATGCAGAGATAGGCAACCTGTAGCACTCCCAGTGCTGCTAAACTACAACTTCCTGAATCATTCGCTACTGGCCATACTGGCTGAAGCTACTGGAAAATGTACTTCAGCACTAAATGGGAGTACCACCAACTGCCTACAGAAAGGATCAAATCTGGAGTGGCTGTAATGCAGTGAAATACAACAGGGCACTACAGATGGTTGTGACTAGCTTTAAAAAGTAGTAATAGAACATAATGGATCACCTCTTAAATTAACTCAACTTAATTCCCCAAATACTATCAAACAAATATTCCAGCAATTTATTCATATTATTTTTGTTTATTGATCTTCACTGATCAGGTTCATTTGAAGGAAGATTAAACATAATGATATGATCCTGTTCCTGGTTTTTTCTCAGTTCCATAGTTTGTTTGAATGGCTGCTATCAGATAATCTATCTGTTTTACACAGCAGCTGAACAGCAAACATACCTGCAGTTTCTATGCAAGTTCTGCATTTTTATATACTGAAAACATACAAAGAAAATATTGTCCTACTCTTGAATGTTTTGGCTGAGACAGGCAATCTGTGGGATATATGGGACTTCCAGCACTCCAGCTGCAGTCCCTTCAAAATCCTAAGATTGCTACACTGAAATCTAGTGACAAAATGGCCTATTTGGGGCAGTGTGATTTTAACTTGATTTAGGAACAGTTTTAGAGTTAGGAATGTGGTGTAAGGCTTTCATGAAGAAAACTGCTTCTATACCTACATTTACACCCCCAAATCAAATGACTGAACACGTTCACTGTATCACTAGAATGTTCCATATGACCTGCCAGCTAGTCAGGATGCTAAGTTGTGTCAACCAATCCAGAAGTTACCCAGCCCTAACTCAGGCTACCAGTATTTCTTTCAAATTTCTTTTTCTGGGGGAAGGAGAAAAGCAACTACAGTGGATTAATATGAAAACAGGAAGGGCTCACAGTGTCTGATCAAACTCTTTGCATTTGTTCCATAATTTTCCAATGCTTTTAAAGTACACACTTGGACTATGAATACTGTATATGACACTTGTTGCATGATTATGAAATTAGTTACATGTTAACTCACAACACTTACCCAGGTCCATCTGGTGAACTCTAGATTACATATTTTATTTTTAAATTTGCAGTTCACTGCAAAATACTGTTTTGTTAAGATCTGATCACTAATGTTTCCCAGCTTTTCTACTTGTATAAACAACTAATTTCTATTAGATTTAAGATTTCTGTATTAAACTGTACTCTAATATGCATTGTCGAAATATACCACATTTGAATCACCATCTAAAAAGACCCAATAATTTAAAAAGTCAAAAGAAGTACTGCAAGCTTTTTACGTTGGGTCATTATCAAGTCAATGCTCAATCTCACACAAAAATAGTACCAAGTGGGCTGACACTTGGTGATTCAACTTCTGGTTCAGCAGCAACCCAACCTACTATTTTATTATTAAGAATGTATCCTTTTTATTTTGTTTTTAAACCACTGTGAACAGTGTCACTGAAAATTCTTCCCACAGACTATGTACCCTTTGCATTTTATCAATTTTAAAGGTGAATCAAAGTAAAATATACGATTTATCAGAAATACTGGAATCTTTCCAAAATCTACTTAGCATCTGTCAAAGAAAAAAAAAAGGAAATATATTTATTCATCTATTTCAAAGCTCATGGGTATTTTATTCAAGGCTGCCAAAAATGGGGGGAAAATATGTAGGAGATTTGAATATTAACTGGGACAAGGCCCAATGCAAGTTAACCAGCTGATTCATTAACTCAAAGTCATAAGATAAAGTGTTTAAGATTTATGCTGATTTTTTTTTTGATAAGTAATAAATACATGAAATAAAAATGAAATTGTTTCACAGAGAACAAATTAAAATATATCTCATCACGGAAGCTGCCATTTAAGAATTTTTGTTAAAACATTTTTGGAACCAATTATAGCTAGTTGTATGTCTACCAACAGAATTGACATCACTGGCAGATTAAGCTTAAATTATTACTTCCCCTGCCACATTTGCTTTGGAGGATTTAAGGACCCCATTCAGGGTAGATTTAGAGGGTGTGTGTAAGATGAAGAGGAGAGGAAAACAAGGGTAACTCCCAGTGCATGATAAGTAGCCTGTTCACATGAGACATTTTAGTATCAGGAAAAGGATTATGATTCTAATATTCTCCTTAAATGTACTTTAAAATCTATATCTGCAAATCTTTCCACCTCTGTTGTTTATTCAAGGCTATTCAATGCATGGTTGAAAATTTTCATTGCTTTGTCCAATATAAATTGTATTATATTCATGCATGCTTAGGCTTGATCTTCAGAAATTTCCTGAAATTCCAAGTTCTGACTTCCAGGGAAGAAATGGCAAACTGAAGACAGCTCCGCTAAAAGTGAAGCCAACGACCACGGCAGAACAAATAACTGGCAAGTAGACCAGCTCTTCATAATCCCTCTCCAGACAAGGAGAGGACTTGAGATTGCCTACAAGTGCTCCAAACTGTTGCTCCTGTTTAGAGCTCTGGGAGATGAGGGAATAGCCATCTTGCTCAAACCTCGGTTGGTGCCTTTGAAAGTTCACATACTTCCTTTTCTAATCACTTTCAGAAATGGCTTGTTAACTGCTTTTCAGTTATTAGCAACCTTTGGATCAACATGTTTTACAGCACCAGGTGAGTATCCTTCAATACTTAGCGAAATACGTTTTAAATACAAATTTAAGGATTTAATGGGGGAAGGGAAATAAACAGCAAAAGAGTGATTAGAACTTTGATTTTGGAAAATTACAAATGGACTAAGGGTCCAGATGGATTTGAAATAAGATTTTGGAATTAATTATAAGAATCCTGCTTGTGGGAAAATGCTTTTGTTTTGAATTCTTTTTTAAAAACATGACAGAATGGGACTTTGAAGATTGGACACTAGAGGGTACTAGAAGGAACTAAAGATTACAATTAAAGGAAAAGAACACTTAAATTTGACTTAGTAACACAGAATGGAGCAAAATATTTTAACATTGGACATGTCTCTGCCTCTATAGATCGGCTGTGTTTAAAAGATGTTATTTATGGAAGAGGAACAAGTTTCACCAGACAAGACTGAGACTGATCTAAAAGTTGATTTAAACTTGACAAGCTACAAGAATGATATGGAAAAAGATGCTACACTGGACATACAAAAGAAACTGGCTGATATCTTAATAATTAAAAGGGATATACAAATAATAAACCAAGAGAGTGATCTGAATCATTTTCCTATATTGTATTTACAAAAGAGACTTGTTAAAGCTTTGAAGAATTTTGTGAGAAGGGACAAAGAAAAAATGAAAAGAAATCAAATTCTATGACATTATTTGAAGGGACTAAAGATCAAGATTGTTAAAAGGAAGGGATATAAAGTTGGTTTATCTGATCAAGGTTAAAATAGATTGTTATCTCTGGTAAATTTTAATGGACTTTTGCTGATCAGGACTGAAACGACAAGGTTTTAAGGATTTGTTTATGATAAGAGATGGGATATGGGAAGAAGAGATCATTTGTTGTATTTAAAGAGAAGGTGATAAGTTAATTGTTTATATTTGTGATGAAGGGGGAAGTCATTTCTTTATATATTTCTTTTCTTTTTCTTTACTATATTCTTATTTTTTCTTTCTTTTCTTTCTTTTCGATTTTTTCTAATTTCTTTTTTTCTGCACCTTCTATTTTTTTCTTTTTACTCTTTTAAGTTTGTATTAGTTTTTTTACCATTGTAAGGGTAATTTTATTTTAATAGTAAATTAATAATAATTTAATAAAATTACTATTAAAAAAAGAAAGAAAAAGTTCTTTCTTAATTATTAAATTATTATTCTTAACTTTCAAAGTGTCAAAAGCAATAGTTCCCTTTCTAGTCCTTGAGCAGTGTTTCCAGCACTCAGGGCCATATTTTAAGAAATATTCAAACAAGCTGGAACATATTCAGCAAAAGGAAGATCAAGGAACTAGAAGCTAGATCCTATGAATGAGATATCAAAGGGACAAGGAGCATTTAGCTTTGAAAAAAGACTAATGCATAGTGAAGAAGAATTTTTTTACCAAGTACATTCTGTATGTGTAATGGTAATGAACAACGTGAGATCAATCTACATTACCATTCACGTGTTTTCTTGTTATAATGTAGGGATACCACTGTTATTTGGCAAAGTAAAAAAAAAATCTGTTTCCAATATGTAACAATATATGCCACATATTAAAATCAAATCTCCATGAAGGACAAGTTTATCATATACAGTGGTACCTCAGTTCACGAACGCTTCTGTTCACGAACAATTCGGTTCATGAACAGCTCCGTTCGCAAAATTTTGCCTCCGCGAACGCCGGATTGGGTTACGAACAGGATCCGCGGCCATTTTCCCTCCCGTGACACGTGGTTGCGGCTTCCTGTAGGGAGGGGGACTCTCCCTCCAAGCAATATCCGCCTCCCCACCCGCCTTCCTGTCCTCCACGCCAGAAGTCGCGTTGAGCAAGGTTAGCGTTCTCTCTCTTCGTGCTGTACTTTGTGTCATATTTTTGCGGTTTTAAAAAAAAACAACATATGGTTCAGAACGGATTAACCGTAATTACATTGAACCTTATGGGGAAATTTGATTCAGGACGTGATCAAAAATCGGTTGGCGGCCAAATTCGGAGGGGTCAGAACGGATTAACCGTATTTATATTGAACCTTATGGGAAAATTTGATTCGGTTCACAACCAATTCGGTTCGCGACCAGAGTCACGAAACGAATTAAGTTCGTGAACCAAGGTACCACTGTACATACACACACACACACACCATTCTTGGCATTAGTTATAAGAACAGTTAATTCAATATTCACATTTAAATCGTAAGTCAAATGACCACTTTGAAACATATTCTATATTTGTTCTAGGGTGAGAAATGCTCTACTTGAAACTCAAATCTAGCTTTTCAAACATGTCTATGAAATGTTACTATTTTGGTTACTATTCCAATTTTACTCTTCATTGACAAAATCATTTAAAACTCTTTTCACCTAATATAGCCTAATCAATAACACACTAAAACTGGACAATCAATGGCAAAGCATTCCAATGTGTTTTGTGACTTAAAGGCCAAATGAATCCTATTCATCACTTAAAAGGCAAAGAAACAATGATTTTATATCTGTCAGATGAAAGTGTTAGCTAATTAAAGAGCTGAAGCTAAACAACTCTTGATTTCCAAGTACTGTACACTGTTTTCATAAACAGTGGTTCTTGTTCCGTCAACATCTTCATGACAGCTTACTTTGAGATGGGAATATAAAAAAAAACATCTACAACTAATAAACTAATAAAACAAGGATTATGCATTAGTACAACAATTCATAATGGGAATTAGACTTACCGTGAAATAGGATCAATGGAGCAAACAAGGTTTAACTCCTTTCCTAGCAAGAAGCCAGGGCAAAAAAAAACTTTTCTGCTTTTTGGAAGGAAATTCCTCTTCTATCTTACTTCTACTTTTCTAAGGAGAGTGATGGCATTCTATCAGCTCTAGTTTTCAGACCTGACTGAAAAAAAAAGTGAATTCAAAGGGTGTTTCACTCACTGAATGAGCTGCACTGGCCTAGCTTATATAGAAGAATATAACTAAATGCAGTGGGACTGAATACAGTGTTTCATGGCAGACACGTACATGACTGCACTATTAAAAAAAAAAATACTGGAAGGAAATATTTTCCTTACACGACCCATGATAGAGGCCTTTTCTCCTTGCCAAGGAGCAAGTGCACATGACAATCAAAAGCAGTGGTGCTTTTAAAAAGCTAGTAACAATTATATTGTGAAAAATCAAAGAAATGGGACAAAAGCAGATTCTGATTAAATGTTGAGTATGAAGAAGGTTCCAAGCAGGCACAGCCATTTTAAATGTCAGCAACTGCATCAATCATATTTATATGAAATACCACTGAACTATCAAATCAAATCTTTATTATGGTCATAGGCCAGCATTGGCCACTGGGCTGTAATTTGAGCACATGTAAAATATTTCAGATTTTTACATTTTTACATCACTACCTGATCCTCCCAGCTTTCCAAAGCATATCTGGGATGTGCTGGCCCCTCCAAAGAAAGGGGAAACCTATTTAGCTAGTGTTCCCTTTTCAGTTATGAACAGATAAAAGAACATGGGATTGGAATATTGAGTAGTTTTACTGAGAAATCAAGAATGCATTCTTTAAGGCAGAAAAGGTAAGGCTAACTCAGAGTTCTAGTACACCATATCAAAGATATTAATACTGGTTTTTGAAGTTTGTTTTGCTAAGTTGAGCACAATTCAAATCCCATATGACATTTCAAATACAATTTGTGCAGAAATATTTATTTTAATATGTTTAGTATTGAAACTAAAAAGAAACAGGCATTAGGGTTTTGAAACAATAAGCAGTATATGGAAAATGATTGTGAGAATCAGAAGCATGTAGAAATTTCTAATGAACTATCTTGAACAAATAACATGCTTTGCATGGGCAAAATATACTATAGCGTTAGCCTTTTGAGGTAAGCCAGGTCAGAAAACAGACTCCACAAGGGTTATTTGTACACTGAAATCCTGAGAGTGATTCCATCTCCCCATTCATAAAATAAAGAGAATCAAGACAGGATAATTTTGAGTTTCATGTCTAGGTAATGGCTTTGAATACCTTCTTCAAGGCCATCTCCATACCCCTTTACATATGAGCATTATTGTTTCAGAACTCAGTTTTGTCTTAGGTTTAAACAGTCAGAAGTAATAAAATCCATAATGCTGTAAAATGCCACCCCTCCTCAAAGACTGCAACTACTTAAAATGAAAACTACATATTGTTTGGTTAAAACAATCTATTACAGAAGTGTCAAATGAAAACACTAACAGAATATTCCATATAACTGCTAGATCATAAATTAAGCTTGGTGCTTTAAACTAGAAATTCTGAATCTGTTTTAGACACAAGTCACATTTAGCTTACAGAAGTCTTAGAATATATCCTGTACATTCAATGGAAAATATCTACAGAATATCTCAAAGTTCAGTTTCAGTATATTAGCATTAAATTCTTCACGACTTGCTTAAAAAAAAAGAATGGATTAGAAAATGTGTTATACTTCACTATGGCTTCACATAGAACCATATTCTTATTCCTCTATAGCAATTTTGCTGAAAGCATAGTAATTGCTGACAATAAACCAATATATAAATAAAATATATTAGGAGGATTATCATTACTGTTCTTCCATTTCAAAAGAAATGGAACAAATAAAACAAATAAGCATTCGCAAATAAAGTTACCTTATGGCATTTAAAACTGAGCTAAAGAATTGCTCAAGAACTTGGGAAATAAACTTGTATCCTTTCAAATCAAAGAACCAGAAAAGAAACAGTCAGATATCTGATTATCCAAATAGAGATGCTTACCTGAATTCCCACTCAGTATATCTTTGCATTGTCAAGACAGTTAGCAATTTTATAGTGCCAGGTCATCAAAATGCTATTAAACAATATAAAGAGTACCTTTCCACTCATACTATCAAAATGTAGCTGAAATAGGAGATAACTTTAAAGCCAATTTTAAAAAAACTGCAAGTTTCACTTTTTATCAATCCTAAGAATCAATCCATTAGTCTATCTAGGTTAATATAGCTTACTTAGATTCCCAACAGCTCTCTAAGGCCTCAGATACAAAAGACATTTATCACTCTAATGATAACATTAGACATCTCAGGAAATTATTGTATTTGTATCTATATCCAACTCATTAAAATGTATTTAAGGAATTAAAATTAATGATACATTCTCTGAAACAGTTCTAAATTAGAAAAAAGTAAGTATGGAATTCTGAATAGAATTCTTTAGTATTTATATCCATTAATAAATGGGTTCTGAAACTTTGTGATACCTTGACTCTCTTTTAAAAAAAATAATGTAGGGACAGACACACCTAATAATTTCACAAGGTAAGAGCATCTGTTCTGATGGTCACTGGCTTTAAAATGGGGGGGGGGTGCTCCCAGGCAGTGGAAGCCCTGCCCCTTTTTACATGCTTGCAATGCATGTGACACACATTTAAAAAAAAGGTGGGGTTTGATCACATGGTCACACCCACTATTTTGAAGCCAGTGACTGTTGTTGCCCTGTGTTGGGCAAAAACTAAATGTATCATTTATTTAAAAAAAAATAAACTAACTTACTCAGCAAATAAACATGATAGACTCTTACAACTGTTTTGCACAATTTGTTTCCAGATGCTTAGCTTCATGCTCTTAATGAACAGTATTTTCTGAGAAATTATAATGAAGCCATTCTTCTGCAGTAACAAAATGTTTGTGAAACTAAAAATGATGTATCTTTCACCATATTTTTGCTATTTTAGCTTACTTTTATTAATGCCACCAAATGATTGGTCATATTTACTTCTGTCTTCTACCCAACAAAAACATTTCCATTTTGGAAAAAAAAAACATGGAATGTCATTGAACTTCAGTTACAGTTCTACAGACATTCCAAAAATTATAGATGTGCTATTATATTCCATGCTGGCAAACATTTTGAAAACACACAATTATTTTCAGTAGAAACTGAACCTAACTATTGGTGGTCAGTATTAATGGACTGCCCATATTGAATAATAGTTTGTCACATGATCAATAGATACCAGTTGCTATATTTTGAAAAAAAATAGAATTTCATCAATTTCAATTGCTTTAAAAACCCTAGTCCACAAAATACATTACACTTTAATCAAAGTATGTTACAAAACTTTATTGATGTTTTTGTCATAATGATGGATTTTAACAGGTAAATTGAAACATTTTGTAAAATAGATATGAGACTATAAAAAAGAACTTCATTTTAAAGTAACATCCTAGAACATAAATAATAATTTAAGGAATACAATACTGTTGGGAGTTAATAAAACCTTGTGCCTCTACAAAAAAAAGAAGGAAGGAAGGAAGGAAGGAAGGAAGGAAGGAAGGAAGGAAGGAAGGAAGGAAGGAAGGAAGGAAGGAAGGAAGGAAGGAAGGAAGGAAGGAAGGAAGGAAGGAAAAGCAAGCCAGCAAGCCAGCAGGTGAAAACTGATTCATAAGTTTAGTAATGCTCAAAAGTCCAAGCTTGGCTCTCAAGCCTCAAACATTTTAAAGGCATTCTGCAATGCTCCCTTCCCCCATGCTTATGACTTCCTAGGGATTACAACCCACAGTATGTAAATCCCTGCATTAATAATCAAGATTTAAAGCGTTAAAATCAGGAACACAATCTTCTAAATTTTGTTAACAAAGTTGTAAAAAAGTACCTATTTGACAAGCTCAGGACAGAGATAGCATGAATTAATTTCTATATTTCAATGGAAAACATTTTGCATTATTGTTTCCATTGCAATTTGCTATAAAACAATAGATTTTTTTTTCTTTTCACCTTTTTTTTTTACTGGAAAAAACTCTAAAGCTTACATTGCAGTATTTCCCCCCTGTCATTGTTCATAATAAGCTGCAACTCTTTCTTCAATTAGTAAAATCACAATTGCTGTCAATATTATAAGTTTCCTAAATTTGATCAGAATGGAGGAACTGGAATCCTGACATACATTTTCAAGATATTACCCATCTACAATTTATTACTATAAGCAGAGCTGAAGCTACATACAGAAGTCCAACTGTGGATGCAAAATTCCTAAAGACCCAAATATTTGTTAAGGAGTTTCAACGGAGAGCTTCCTAGATTTTCTGGTGACTAGAAACTTGCTCTCTATCTTCAGCAATTAAAATGTTAAATTAATCTGCTTCATAAATTAAATACACATAAACATGTTTTATAGATACATATTAAAATAAACACAAATGTCACATGTTTACTGTAATGAGGGTTCTAACTATACTTCAAATTTTGTGTTATATATGAAGCACCTCTAAATCAATCTCCAGACTGTTATCATTTGAGCCATTGATACACATAGCCGATTTTTAAAGCCACAGACAGACTCATACTGTGAGGATAAAGACTGTTAAGTACATAGAAAATATACCAGTATATCTACGTATTCAGAAATATACTATAATTCTCTAGCTCACTTCTAAATATCAATTATGCTGATCCTGTTCAACTGAAGCAGCATTATATAATGTGTTATGGTTAGTTAACTAAGGCAAATCACAAACTGTATCTCCACAATCAACATATTATACCATCACTGAAGCAACAGCACTAGCAGTCAATTAGCTACTGAGGGGTACTCCTGGCTAATGTATGACATCTATGGTTCTTAACAACTTGGGATGAGAATACCTAATACACTGTCTATGTCTGTAACAAGGAAGGCGTTTCCTAAGGTAGTCAGAGGAAGTCCCACTGTATGTGCCCTGACAAATTATTCTCAAGTGTGCATTCTCTGTCATGCCACCTGTTCTCAGGAATGCTCTCCTGCTGAAATCTGTGGTGAATCTACCATTACAACCTTCAGGCAGGCCTTCCATGTAAAGGTAGCACGGATAAATGGTTTGGGGTATTTTTTCATTCCTCCATCTTTTTGATGCATATTAAAAGGCTGTAAAGATCTAAAGGGGGGTGGGGAACAGATTAAGACTCAACCCTAGCAAGACAGAGTGGCTGAGGATTCAGAAACTGATTGCCTCTGAGTCAGTACCAATTTTAGTTCTGAACAGGGTTGTGCTCCCCCAGAAAGAGCTGCTACACAATCTAGGGATGTTCCTGGACTCTCAGCTCTTGCTGGAAAAGCAAGTGCATGCTGTGGCCAGAAGGGACTTTACCCAGCTTTGACTGGTGCACCAGTTGTAAACATTCCTGGAGCAGAAGGTGACGGCTACAGTCCCTCATGCCCTTGTCACTTCATGGGTGAGCTATTGTAATGTGTTCCATATGGACTGCCCTTGAAAACTACCCAGGAATCTCAATTAGTGCAAAGTTCAGCAACCTGTATAACCTGATATTGTCATGTAACACCAATATTATGGGAGCTACCTGGATTGTCAATTTGTTCTGAGTGCAATTCAAGATACTGGTGGTCAACTTCCTACATGGCTTGGGGTTAGGCCAGTCAGTTATTTTATTTCAGTCACTGACCAGCAAAGAGGTTAGGCTATATTTGAAACCTCTCACTCCAAAGCGAGCTGACAGTCCCTACACTTCATGAGGTGTCACAGATTGACACTGGGAGGCAAGCATTTTCTGCTGGAGCTCATCTGCAGAATATCCTCCTCAAAGATATCACTTTTAATATTTAAGAAGCTTTAAAAAACATTGCCCTTTCAATGTGCATTGGAGGACTGGGGCAAGAATAGGAAATGTACCTGAGCTTGGAATGAATCTAGATGTTTTGATGTTATACAACACCATGCTTTTATGATTGTATTATGATTGATGATGACCATATTTATCATTTAATATATTTCATACATTGACTATTTGATAACTATTATAATGCTATGTATATTGTGGCTGTAAAAGCTCAATTAGATAACTGAAGCACCATAAAAACATTCATAGCAGCACCCAACTGTTTAAGACTTACTAACTTTCAATTGCAAAAGGGGGATACAAATGTAGCCAAAGTGTACAGCAAAAACTAGATCTTCATTTTAAGGACCAATTGTATTTGCAATACAATTAAGAGAAAATTATAACACATCCCCATATTGTAAATAAATATAAGTTTATTTATTTACAATAAATTTTTATGAAAGTTATTTGCAACTTTTGCCTAAATTCTTAAAATCTAATATTTAAAGTTAAACAAATATATATACTCTTCTAATTTCAATAAATAGTTCTTGTAGTTGGAATTGTCATTTCTTAGCATTACCATTACCAAAAATATGTGTGCAATTGGTAAATGCAAAAAAATGCCTCTCTTTATAGAGTGCTTTCAAAGGAACAGATTAAATTAGGAGTGTTAAGAGAAACTAATCATAGCATTTAAAGCAACAATTTTCATTTTCACTGGCACATGTAGTGTGGATTTGTTGGACTAAATTACAGTTCATGTATTAAGAAGGGCTCTCATTTCCATTGTTACACAATGTAGGAATTTCATTTTTGCCACATGCCAATTAATTCACATTTCAATTTAATTTGAGTGATTTGGTTATATTTAGAAGTATAAATTGCTGGCATGTCGTTATTACAGATTGCTGCTCCATGAGAGTGTATCCAAAAATGTTGTTAGGTCACCAATTATTTCTAAAACCTTATGCTGTCAAAGATGAAATCATGTATTACAGTGTTCACTTAAATGTCAAATAAATTTTCATTTTCTAACTTTATCTGAAATCGTATCAGAAAAAAATGTGATCATATATATTGCTAGGTTTTATAACACCATTGATAATTCTAAAAACTATTAATTAAACAGCAGCAGTTGCTATCATACTGTACTACAATCATATTTATATGAATCCAAGGAAGTTATTTTTCAGGAACAAAACACTTTATTTAAATTAATATAGCCAGAAATTACTGGATTGGTGAAAATAGTACTATGGTAATAACACCTTAGACTTTAACATAATGGACTCTAATTTTTTTTTATCAGTCAATTGTTGACATATTGCCTATTCCTTACTGACACATTAACCAAGACTACTATAATTCACCATTAAACCTAGGAATTAGAAATGACAAATTATTTACTAGTCAAGATTCTCCATTATATGTAATGAAATATTTTAAAAAGTATCCCAAACCAAGACAGATGAGATCAATAGGTTATAATCATACATACATACTTCCACTAGTGGAACAAACACCATGAGCAGATCAGCTTCTGCTCAGAAGAACTAGGAGGCGTACAGAGGACAAAAGGTTAAAAAAAAAACACCTCCTCCCACTGCGTGAGCTGAAATCTACTTACATGAAACTGGATGTAGCTCAATGTATTTCAAGTAATCAAAACATGATTTAATTTCAAAACTATAGTAAATGAATATATATGGTTCTCTTAACTCATAATGCTTTAAAAAACATTCTGTTTACCTTTTTGTGCACAAGTAAACATGTAGAAAAATCTCTGACTTTGCAGGTCAAGAACCATAGCTTTAAACAGTGCATTAAAGTTTGTTCCTATCAGAATATTCCATAAGCAGAGTGCTATCCAAACGTGCCAACCCTTAAAAAAAACGGGAAACTATTTTCATCAATTTCCCTCTATAACCTCTGTGCCATCCATTAAATTCTAGAACATCCCTAAATCCTATGGAGCAGATTTTCAGGGGGCTGAAAGGATTTTCAGGGGCCATAGAGATCTGGAAAGGAGGGAAAAGAGTGGAAGAAATCTTGCCTCTTTCCCCAGTTCATCAGCAAAAATGTTTTATCAGACAGTGCTCTGACGGAATATAGATCCAAGCTGCATTACTTTTATATTTATCATGCATTTATTATGGCTTCCTAATGGAGCCAGGCAGTCCCATGTACAATACTACCGTCCAGGAAATGTTATTTACCACATGTACAGAACCACTCACCCAGTACATATCCATTTTATCATGTGCTTTCCAACTATGCAATTATACAACAGGTTTATTTCTCAGATTATAAATTACCATTCTACCAAACATCATCAACATTAAATATTTCAACCTAATAAACTGAAGCCCCTTTCTGAAAAGCATTTAAGACTTTAAGGTTGCAGCCCTACAGAGTCTTACACAAGGGGCATAAGGACACATTTACATAAACATGAATAGGGCAAAACGTTATCTTGTTTAAGGGTCCCTCCATGTGCCTAAATTACACCAAACAAAAGTCTATTAATTTCAGACCCCATTCCCTTCTCTATATACAGCTCTGTACAAAAGATATGATTGAGTTGCATAATCTTAAAACTGTGAAATGCTGCATAACAAAATGCTAAACAGACAATACAATACAAACATATTGGATCAGAAAATATAAATCATATTACAAAGTGAAAAGCCTTAGCTAGATTATTTTCACATAGGCAAAGCATATCTATACAAGGAATTTAAATATGGTTACAAGTTATGATGTTGTAGTATTTCATTCTTTTTCAGATTTAGCACTTCCTCTGGGCTTGGGAGCTACACAGGTCCAGTTCTCAATAGAAGAGTATCAGAGAATCCTAGGGCTCTAGGATAGATTGGGAAGTTGAAAACCAGCCTGGAAGATGACAACAGCAAGCCATTTCCATATGTTGCCAAGAAAATGACAGAAACATGTCAATGAAGTCACCAGAAGTCAAGTTCCACTTGAAAGAAATTCTACTTCTTTCTATTTATATAGTTGCTTCTAGATATTATAAACAATATTAAAAGATTGGTATTAATGTTTTGGAAGATAAATAATAATATAATACAAATCTGCTTTCCTTATTATTTTTAACTGCATTACTCCAAAATGAGGACCTCATTATAATGCTTATGGCACAGCATAAAAGCCAGGGTTTTTTTTTTTCACATTTTAAGATTAGAAGTACAAAAACCAAAAGTTCTCTCCCCCCCCCCCGCTGCAATGAGAATGCTTATATATAATCAAGTCATACTGAAAAGTGGAATATATCATCATTTTTATTGGTTTTGCATGGCACACACTGGAAAGGGAAGACGCACTTCCGTTTTCTAATTCCCATCCCAAGAGGTCTATAGCTTTTAACAGAGTAAGTTTTATAAAAAAATTGATTTTATGCGATCATGCTTAAGAACCATAATGTGTATTATATGTTTATCAGATCCAAGTCCTAGTTGGCTAGATTTAGAACTGATTGTGTGACCCTGGCTTTGTGTAATGTGTAAACCAATCAAGTGTGGCTTTTCAGTAAACCACATTTTAAAATGTAATAGCTTAGCATAATGAATAAGCTAGACCTTGAAATCCTTCATTATTGTATGGCATATTATATACAGAATAGATTACAGACTGCTAAAGAAAGTTTATAATCATTTACTGACATATGTAGGGAAGCAATTCAACAAATGATGTCAGCAAACATAGCTAAAGTTTAAAGAATCTTACACAAATTCAAGTTTAAATTTCTCAGCTAGAGTTCTTCCTGATGTTTACCCACTAATTGATGTAGCAATAGTTATGGAATCAGTTATGGAATACATAATATGCCATATTCAGCAGCTGATATTTCACAATCAACAGACATTGTTCATTAAGATTACATGTCTGCCTCTCTTCCCTCACATTTAAACCTGTTTGAAAGTTTGCAGCATAAACAGAAGAAGCACATTCCAAATATTTCATTTGAGACTGAAGAAAAAACTTCAGAAGGATTCACTTATCCAGTTACACAGCAGAGATCTATGGAACTCAGGAAAACGTGCTCATTTGTTTTTAGCTAAACACATTACTCACCTCTTACTTTTTTTTTAATTTAATACCCTGACAGGATCTATGTGCTGTATAAATCAACTACGGAGCCAGTGCTACTACTTGCACAATTGAGTTATTTTTTCACAGGGTTTGTTGCGGAATCATACTGAAAGAAACGGGTTATCTCATTTGCAGAGATCTGACAGGACAACGAGTTTTCGGTTGTTTTCCTTATCGATCTCCAAAGCTTCTCCAGATCAGCGCCTCCCGCTCCCCCGTGACCCCATCCTTGCCATCTTTCTAATTCGCAATAAAATGAGAGGGAACTTTCCCCCCCCGACTCACTTCGGGCAATCCCATTACCGTCCAACCTCTACTTTGAGACGGTACATCTGCCACCTTCCACACGGCCCTAGTAGCTCCAACTACTTTCCCACGGCCAAGGCCGTCCAGCACTCACCAAGCTTCCCACGGGATTCCTCCAGTTTCTGGATCTGGTTCTCCAGGAAAAGGACGGACACCCCGAACGCCATCACCGCCAAAAGCTGCAATTTAGGCGGCAACATAATCCGGAGCAGCCCCATCGGCGGCTGCAGCGGCAGCAGCAGCCGCCGCCACCTGAGCGCCGCCTCCCTGGTCGCACGTCCGCCTGGAGATCACGACATCACGCGGGGCCCGACAGGGGAGGCCGGGGGTGGGGGAGAACCTCTGCGGGAGACAAAACGGCGGCCGCAGACGAGTGAAAGAGAGCCGGGCGCCGGGGAGAGCTCGCGGGAAAATCTGGGCTTCTCACATTCCTTAGGAAACCTCGCGACGGCGCCTCCACGCTTCTGCACACACCCACCGACAACCTCCCGCCTTCGAGCGGCTCACTCCGCGAGCCCCACTCCTACCACGGTCCCAGGCACGCGCCCAGCCACCCAGCCGCCAATCTGCGTGCGCTGCTCAGCAACCGAACGCCCGGCCGTACTCACGCCCCCTTCGCTTTCCCCTGACCAGCCAGAATACAGGTCCCGCCCAAAAAGGTAACTTCCTTTGGCTACCACTCTCCTTGTCCCTCTTCTATTGGCTCTGCATTTCATCAGCCCGCCTACAAACGCTTCCTCACGTAGCTGGAAGGAACTGAACCAACACCCCGCCTACCCCTTTACGTACTGATTGGACAAGCTTGTCCCGTAGGCCTAGTTATTTTCCCTTAGGGTATTGGATGCGACGGTAAAGGCGAACGCCAACGTTCCGCCATTCGATTGGTCGACCGTCTTGTTAATCTCCATGAACCGTTCGATAGGGGAGAAGCTAGACCTATTCCAAAGCGTCTTAAAAGATGCCTGAAAAAAAGAAGCGGGAGCGAGTCGCCCTTGAAGGCATGAGAATTGCTTCTTGCAAATTCACGCATGTTCTTTCCCTCTTCGAATGTTTCTACTGGTCAGTTCCATGTGTATGGGAGAACTTTATAGATATTTTCTTTGCTCGAACCAGGCAGTACTTCAGTCATCCTGTCGGTTTAGGGGCCTATCAATGGGATGCCTATGCTGCCGGTCTGTGCCAACATGGCGATTCGAGACGGAGCCATGGGGCTTGGGCGCTATTGGATTTGGTTGCTAGCGACGCTTCAGGCGGTAAGAAGCACCGTTAGAAGTAGGAGAGTAGCGACTATGAGCTTGGGGAGCAGCCAACAACGGGGAGGGCGGTCTTGTGGCGAACTTATTTCTGTCAGTATTTCTGACTTGTTATTTCTTCGACTTCCGTGTCGTGTCGAAACGGTTCCATTGTGCAGGTACATTAGATTTTTTTAAAAGTAAAAGTTAAACTGGATACGGTCCTTGTAATACCGAAGTTAAACACTTTGAAATCAACGTAAGTTCGTCGTGGTTTTACTCGAATAAGTATGACTAAATCTATTTTAATCGATTCGGTATAATTATTTTGATGTTCGTCATTGGCTAAACTGGATACACCCCCTTTTTAACTTCTTAGTCATACTGCGGAACATATTGAAGAAAAAATATTAACTTGTTGATATATGAATATTAATGGATACTTTGGAACAGATGTCTTGGAAGTAAAACTAATAGGACTTTTACGTAATTAATTAGATTAAATTTTATTTATTTATTTAGTATGCCGCCCCACTTTCAACGACTCTCTTAGGTATGATTAGACCTTTAATTTCCAGCATTAAAATCACAGGCATCTCGGTAGCTTATAGATCTAGGTGGCTTATAGGTCAGTAGTAAAATCACTAACACCCAGTTGAAACAGAAATAAAAAATCCAGCCAATTATATATAGTAACTGAAGCTATAACATTGGTGTTAAAAGGCTTGGGAAATAAATGTGTTGAGCCCCACTGTAAATAGTAGCAATTCTAGAGTTTTGTGACTTGACACACCCATCTAGGAGCATTTGTAAGTTGGCAAATCTCCCTGTCCCCCCCATAGTAGCAGTTTTTGTGGGCATTTATACTATGTTTTCACCCTAGCAAGTAAGACTTTGGAGTGGCAAGTTAAAGCCTCTATTCAGCAAAAAGCTTCCTGAATGACCTTCGTCTACTCACTAGCCCTCAACCCAATCTGTCTTGCAAGACAGTTATGAAAATAAAGCAGATGAGCTCCTTTGAGGAACAAGATAAACATTTAATTACTAAATCAAGAGCTTACCACCTTCACCAGCTCTGCATAAATTCATGTTACCATTTTGAAAAGCTGGGCTTTTCAGTATACAAAGCCATAAGCTGATTTTCAAATTACTATGGCTAGCTCATATAACATGTTGAGCTAAAATCAAATATAACAGTTATATTTATGGTTAGTGCAGTATGTAAACTTAGACAGGAGAGAGAAAACACTTCCTGCAGCAGTAAACATTTCCATACAGCAAATAAATACAGTGAAATTGTATACTGTACAATTCAATACACTGAATTAAATTCTAGTGAATATAGTTCCCTTTTACCTGGGTCCTCTCAAAATAATGACCAAATTAAAATGTATGTTGTTTATAGACTGCACAGTAAAAGACTTGCTGAAACTTCCATAGTATAAAAATATAGATTGCCATGTTTTTGTAAGAGTTCCCCCCAAACAATCATCTGATGATGATGTGTTATGTCTTTTGTTGGCATCCTATAAAAAATCATGAAAATTTATGTAGTGTCTGAGTTTTGGAACCATATTGTTGTGTGATAATTCTTGATATTACCAGGTATGTATATGTTAATTTAGAGTAAGTTTTAGTGACATAAGGTAGGAATGGTAAATTACTGTGAATTTTTATAGTCTGCTTTTGAATAGCTAGTTTTTATTTCCTTCTTCTGTGACTGGTTATGATCATATGGCAGCCATTTTTAACTGGCTCAAATCACATGGCAGTTGTTTAGTAACTATATAGCATATTATAAAATGGCAAATATGTTTGCAGATTCAAAGAATGGAGAATGCTTGCCTTGGTAAACTGTTTAGTATTGCCTTCTTTTTAATGTGTGTGTGTGTGTACTTCATTATTGACACTTGTATATGTTTTTTTGAACTATTAATACTATTAGTCTAAAGCCAATGACCTCAATTATTGATGGATTATTAATGTAGGTAGTATTGTTTTATTTTATGAAACTATGATCATACTTGGTCCATATTTTAAAACAAATTCCTTTGTATGATTTCTTGTATGCCATGGGAAATGGAAGATCTTGAAAATACGTTATTTAGAAACTGTTACCTATGGACACTGAATTGTTACAGATATCTGTGTTAAAGTGATTGGTTGTGTAAATCTTATATGATTTCAGATATCTGCTTACGGAGCAGAATTATCATCAGAGGCATGCAGAGATCTTGGCTTTTCTAGTAACTTGTTGTGCAGTTCTTGTGACCTTCTTGGTCAGTTTGGCTTGAGTCAGTTGGATCCATTCTGCAGAAAGTGCTGCCAAGAAGAAGTTCATTCTGAAACTAGAAAGGTAGGTTTCATCATTATGCATAAAAAACTGTAACTTTCCTGTGTCACAATATTATCTACATTGAGAGTTTTTATTAAATTTTATTACTGTAAATTTTGGCCACAAAAGGTTGCTGATATTTTCATTTGTTAACATTACACTGATTTCCCTAATACATGAATGTCAAACATGAGTCAGCTGGCTGTCTGCTTTCTGTTTCTTGAGGGACTGTCTGCTTTCTGTATCTTGGGGGACTCTGTTAAGTTTGAGCAAAATGAAATACAATCAGATGTTAGATGAAATACAGTCAGCTGAAGGGAAAGCTGAGCAGATTCCAATTGTTAGTTTAATAACAGATTACTGTTTTAGTGGAAAAGTTCAATAGAATTTGTTAAACAGTTATATTTCCTTTAAAGTATAAAATGCCAGCCTTTAGGGCAAAAGCCAAATATTCATTGATGCTGTAATAAATGCAGCATACATGTTTGCTTTGCATTTTGTAATAGATTTGAAGAGTATTTATTTCTCCTACCTGAAGGGAGGAAAACATGTAGTTCAGATCTGAGTATTTCCATTTTGGCTTGTGGTAAACTGTTTCTCTTTAACTGTTCTTGCTGGCCTTCAGGAGAAGCCAATTAGTTGTATGATTATTGGTAATAGTTATTCCCATCTGTTTGAAATGCAAATGGAAATGTATGTTTCCATTCTTGAGTAAAAACATTATCAGATGCCACACATTTAAATGAAGTTAAAAACATAATATTTGTTAGTATAGTAATGAAATCTTTGCAGAGAAGTAATTTCTGTGTATAATTATCTTGTGCTGGACCAGGGTGATAAGAATGCTCAGTTCATTGTAAAGAGGTTTCTGAAAGAATTCCATTGTGCAATTGGCTTCAAATAAAGTGAAGTAACAACCTGTCTTCAATATCATGAAGGATAAAAACCCTGGGATAATCTCCAATCTGCATTGTTTTATAGAAAATTAATCTTCTACTTTTAGTAGATAGGTTCTCAATAATCATTATGTTGCGAGTGCCCTGTGCCTTGAATTGTATGCTTGATAATTCAGAAATTCTGTTTCAAGAAACAAAATTTGTATCTCAGATTTATTTATAGAGGTTTCAGAGTTACATAGTTGGAAGCTTCTATGAATATTGTGTCTTTCTAAAAAGGCATGAGTGAAGACTTCTTGACAACTTTGTTATTTTAAAAGCTGACAGTTTTTATTAAACATCGTATGAGCAACTGTTAAACACATTGACTTCCACAGATAACTATTGCATGTCACTGTAATAACTGATATATGACAATGTCTGAACTAGCCCATTGTTGCTTATATCCCATTATCAGTGTTAACTCTTTTTAAATTTTAGTTTAATATTATGACTTTTATCATGTCTGGACTGAATAAAAATGATAATCACATTATAATATATAATCACATAATATTTGAAACTATATTTCATATGTATTTTAAGCATTGGCCATCAAGATTTTGGTGAGTTAGCCAACTAATAGATGAAGTGGCACTGATGTGTAAATCATGCTGATGAATCTTTAAAATATAAATGAAAGATGTTTATTCATTATCATGTGCTTACCTAGATTGTGTAATGCTTAGAGTGGATTTTCAAGAGAAGAGGAAAGTGAGGGTCTATGTGTTCAACCTTTAATTTGCCTCCCCCTTTTTGTCTCCCCTTATTTTTCTCCTCTTGACTAGTACTGTCTTTTATGGAGCCAGATTGGGGAAAGATTTATAATAGAACAGGAACTGATTACATTTCTGAGGCCAAAATCTGCTGGCTTCCCCTATCACAAGCAAACTGACTGTGGGAAAAAGCCATATCCTAACACTTAGGCCCGTTGTATAACAGAGGGGGATCGTTCCAGAGAACAGGGACAGTCATGGAAAAGAATTTGAGTAGAGAGAATACATTATTTCCTTTGAGAAGTACTGGCAGAAGCCAATAACTAAGAGATATCAGTAAACTGGTTAGAGCAGCAAAACTTCTGGTATACCTATATGGACTGCCAACTATTAGCAGCTGGATCTATGACACCAAGAACAATGGCACTTGAGGTCTGTAGTTCAGATATAGAGGTTGAAAGGCAATCTCACTGTGAAGCCCTAATTAGGTAGGGATGAAGCTGTTTAGAGAGGCCGTGGAATCAGCAAAAGCAAGAATAAGAAGACCTCATCTACAGCGGATGGAAGGAAAGATCTATAGCGGCCTTTTGTGTAGGCTGAAAAGGCTTTGTGCAGATATGGAAGCACATGCTGCAGCCCTCTGCCTCAGCAGTGAAAATACTCATCCAATAGACCATGCAGAGGAGACAAGAATCAAGATACATACCTTTCAGCATAAAACCATTACCTCCCAGGGGTTCAGGCAGCTGTGGAAATTTGGATTCTAGAGATAGGCTAGTGGGGTTTTACAGTAGAGTTTACAAGAAATGTACTAGAACTCATAGAAAAGCCACAAGGTGGGTTTCTACCATCCCCATCTTCAAGAACAAAGGGAAATGCGATGAAGGTGGGGGGGACATTACTGGACATTGGTACACAACCAAAAATGGTCATCTTTGTTGTGCTTACTATATTTTTTATGGTTCCAAAGGAAAACAGAGATTGGACAGGTCTCAGGCCTCCAGATAAGTTAATCAGAATTTCAGGACATAGATATTAAAGTTAATGGCAGAAAACATCCTGCTGGATGACATTCTAAGTTTGATTATTTTGTCAGAGGTCTAGTTATACATCCCAATCAAGCATCCTGGGACTATTATTGACACTAAGAAAAGGGAGCCTTCCTATCCCAGGAACAGGAGTCTCATTAATTTAAAAAAAAAAAAAAAAGTAACTGGCTCCCTGAGTGGAGCTATCTAACTTTATAACACATTGCAAAATAGATAAGTTCACCTTCTCTAA
This sequence comes from Python bivittatus, assembly GCF_059951505.1. Classification (NCBI taxonomy): domain Eukaryota; kingdom Metazoa; phylum Chordata; class Lepidosauria; order Squamata; family Pythonidae; genus Python; species Python bivittatus. Next base: position 28,281,393 of record NW_028277098.1, read on the forward strand.
CAGCCTTTAGCCACTCTGTGCTGTGAAAAGTGCTGTTAGTGGGAATACTGCTGTCGTATATCTGTTTCCTGTTGGCTCTCTATCTGGTGACTGAGAATGGACTTACTGTGGCAAAATTGGAAGTTTTGTTGTTATATTGGAATATGCTATAAAAGAGGACAATACTTTGCTAAAATCAGTGCATGTGATTGAAGGCAGGGAGCTTTCTGCACAGGACAGGAAAAAAAAAATTAAGCCTTGTCTTCTGGATAGAAGAGGTAGCATAAATCCTATCATATTGGTCCATTTTCCAATGACCTGAAAGGACTTTACAGTAAGTTATACAACTGTTCTCTACACAGAGGAAGAAATTGCTGCCATATTCTTCCTGCCCAGGGAGACATTGTCTTTCCTCAGCGTAAAGTGAGTGCTAATCAGTGATCTCTGATTTTTTTCCTATATAAGCTATATATCAAAACACAATCAGTACTTTACCAGTCAAGTAAGATTAATAATAGCATATTTAAGTGTAAGTATAAGGAAGAGGCTAAGGAATTTCTGGTGACCTTTCACACACTCTTATTCCTGTTATTTTCTTGATTTGCCTTTTGGCTCAACTCTTTGGGCCTTGTCATTGAAGAATCAAATCTCGTTTGATGTGAAAGGGTATGTATTGCATGCTAATTTAATAAAGTTAATAATATGACGTCAAGGCAAACATCAAGAGAGTACAGAGCATAATTAACACAGTTACAAATTGAATAAGAGAATGGATAGTTAATACATTGGTTCATTACTGTGATTATCATTTTTATTGAGAAGTGTGCATACATGGGAAAAGATGATGCTTTATGGATTTGTCTATAGATAAGGATGGGATATGGGATAAATAGATAATAGTTTGTAACCTTAGAGGTGGTGAAGAGTTGCTAATTTTGTTCATACTTCTTGTAATGAAGGTTGGAAGTCACTTCTTTATTTCTTTTCTCTTTATTATATTCTTTTTTCTCTTTCCTTGCACTTTTTATCCTTTCTTTCTATTCTTTTTAAATTTGTTTGTATTAGATTTTATTATTATAATCAAAAAAGGAGTCTGCATACATGGGAAACAGCTGTTAGAATACCAGTATACTAACTCCCATGTAGAAACTAGTTTATTGTTAGCTATATATAGTATTATACATGTTACACAATTGTTTAGATATATAATTGTTTCAGCATTATCTTTGTTTTAGTCCTTCTACAAGACTGCATTTTAGAACTATTCTTAATGTGCCAAACTGGATTTTAACACATAATAGTATCCAAATAATGGAATGTGATCAAATAAATGTTAATTGATTGTTACACCCATCATGACTAGTAATTATTGAAAGCCTGTCTTCCTTAGATCTATCCAGTGAAGCCATCCAACATAGTAGTGATCACTACATTGTGAATTACTAAGCTAGTTAACTCTGTTCTGCACAGACATACTTTTTAATTAGTTAAAATTCTCCTATCTCCTCAGTGAAAGACATCCGGCATTGACAAATATATTTTTATTCTTTTTAAATATATTAATGATATTTTATTAATTTGTTTATTTTATTGTAGATTTTATTTTTGTTCGGAATTATAATCTTGTAACTTTAATGCATTTTAAATTATCCAGTGAAAATGTGGTTTGGAAAGGCAACATAAAACTTTTAAAAATAAGCACCTTCCACACACATTTTAGAGGAAGATGTAGATTTCATAGTTATAAATTTTGATAAATATAATGACAGATGTTTGCAGGATTAAACCCTCTCCATAATGTACTTATTAAATCATTGTGCAATGTTGAGTACATTGACCATTATTCCTCCTGCCTTCACATTGGAGCAGGCTTCTGCATGTACATCTGTTGCTGGATCAAGGAGTGCATGCAGGATTAATCAGGTGCGTGTTGGGACATATGTCCTCATATTCCCACTCAGCTAGTTAGACAAATTAGCACATGATTAGAGCACTGGCTATGGAGTTCCATAACTCCCATTAAGTGGTAGGATATTTCCTTTTATATCAGGGAATATTAAGATTTTATCCTCTTTATACTGCATCCCAGGGGAATGCTAGACATTTAAGTTTTCTTTTTTTGTACAGTTTACAGCTTATAAAAAAGAAAATATTTCGGTCATAATAAATTTATCCTGACTCAGGTATATTTGTACCAAGCAATACACTTCTTTACTTTAAGTGTCTGAAACTCTTAGCTCCACTTTCAGGCTAATTTAGAAGCTTTCTTTATCAGCATTACTTTAGGCAGCTGAACATTGTAAGCCTCTGTTTCAGTAGCACAAAATAATGCTGGCTTCTTGAAAAATGGAAGGAAGGGTGAAATGGAGGCCAAAGTAACTGCTTCAAACTAAAGCAAGGAAAAGTACCAACACCTTGCCATTGATATAAACAGCCATGCTTAAAAATCTCTGTTTCCCTATATCTGACTATATTAAAAGCAGTGTTCTTAATTATAAATCAATCTGATAATCAGAAGGAGCTGTTCTAAATGTTATAGACTGAATTGCAGTTACATATGGAAATTAAAAATGTTCTTAGACTTATATAGCCCACTGAAACAATATTATTATTGTTTAAATGGTGAGATTTCCATTGAAAATTATGTTTGTAGTTTTTTTTCAAAATGATGATTACCTTGAAAGTATTTGTTGAAAAAAAAAATAAAAATCTATTAAATCATCTGAAATGGAGGCGTGTGTGTATATGTGTATGTCTGTCCGTGCATGTATGTTTATACTATTTTGAAAAAGTTAAGCCTGCCAAAGTTTCAGTTACTTACGGCCTTCTCACAACATTTTGTTTTCAGTCTTGTAAGCTACTGCCCAGACAAATAAAACCTAGCATTAAAACAGACTTGTATGATGGATCTGTTGCACTTTTGAGTTGACTTTTCCCTCCTGCTTATTAGTGACAGTCAACTCTTTTGAAATTATCCTTTAGTTAATACATTCTTTAACTTGCATTTTCTAATTTCTAATACTAATCCAGTAGTTTCTGATATTCTTCACTGTTAGAACTTCATTTATAAACAAGAGTGAATCTAATGATTAGTCTGATAATGTGCGTGTGTGTGCATGCGTGCGCATGTATGTGTGTACACACACACACACACACATACACACACACACAAACATACAGGTAGTCCTTACTATCCGGCCACAACAGGGACCAGAATTTAGGTTGCTAAGTGATTTTGTCGTTAAGCAAATTGGAGCTGATTTTATAGCCTTTTTATGATGGTCTTTAAGCAAATCACTGCTGTCGTTAAGTGAATCCAGCTTTCCCAATGGACATTTTTTCCTGGAATTTGCTTAACAACCACATGATTCGCTTAATGTCCATGTGATTTACTTAACAACTGCAGTGATTCACTTAATAACCACCGTAAAAATGTTACAAATCGCAATCACATGACTCCAGGAGTTATGAAGCACTTTTCCCAAGGCATCGTAACTCCAGACCATTGCTAAACAAATGGTTGTTAAGTGAGGACTACCTATTACCTACACGCGCGCGCACACACACACACATTAATCTAAGAAGTCTGTTGTCTGCTAATCTGATCAGGTGGGTTCTGAAATGGAACAAGTATGTGAATCTGAGGCTTTGCTTTCTGCTTTCACAACAACAATTTTCATCAGAAAGACAACTGGCTTTTAAAGCAGAATGTCTGCCTCTTTCTTGGACAACAGGAATTACTGAACTGAAACATACAGCCAAATTCCAGCTGTGAGTCCATTCACAAACATTCATCTGTATACTCTCTCTTATGAACCTTCTCTGAATTCAGCACACACATGCTTTCATTGTTTTTTAAAACATAATGCTTCTTTTTTAGTATGCTGTGTCAGATATCTGCAGATTGTAATCAAGAGTGCATACTCATATGCATATACTCATATGCGTGGTCTTTTTAAAAGGCAAGGGCTGAAGCAGAACAGATGGTTGCTCCTAGTGCTTTTCAAGGCTCCATAATGAATTTCTCATGACAAATCTCTGTTTCCCCATTCTGGGAGGGAGGAAGAAAAGCATACTGGCATCATTCTCCAAAGCATTGTAATGGAGACTTAGTGTGAAGCCTTTTTCTGTTCTTGGAATAGAACCTTTGGCAGCCCAAAGGCTGTTATGTGTATATATATATTTTTATTTTTGCCTAATGGTCAACTGTCAACAGCTGCTCTGAAACAGCTTCCCATTTCTAAGTTTCCATCATTGACCAGGCATTGGGGCTAATATGGAAAGACATTGTTTGCACAACAAATAGTATGAGACAATGCATGTAGAACAGTGATCTGAGAATGCCCAGAAGCCAAGTAAGCTACTTAGTAGAAGTACTCCTTTGCATTATCAATGTTAACATTACAATATAAGGAAATTATTTCTACAAAGATTCCATAATTTCACTCTTCCAGTAAATGTTCTCTTGCAAAAAAAGGGGGAAAAAACCTGTACATGAAGGGAATAGATAAGAGAAATAGAAATAGTTGAAAACAGATCTTTGAGAATAATTTAAACCAAGTTGCCATGAAGAGCCGCCAGTTCCTGGTACTGATAATACAATAAAATATGTTTAGTGCTTTAGGCTAATATTACTTTCTATGACCTGATTTTGCTTCATTTTAAAGTCACTTTCTGCTACACTAATTAAAATATAGCTGTCACCTTTAAGGATTTTGACTGTTATTTTTAGTTTCCTATAGACCATATGCCTCTAGGCTTCTGCTGCAGGCTTTACCAAAATAGTATTAATTGCACAATGGACCTGATTCTCTTAGTTATGGCAATGTCAATGGGAGTACTTCTTCCCATTTTTCCTCATTTTTTTTTATAACATCAACAAATGAAACAATGTTCTCTTGAAAGTATAACTATTATGCTAGAGATAAAGCCTTGATATTCATCCACCATGTTAAGTTGTCATGTGATCCTATAACTGGGATGTGAAGAAGAAGAGAAATGTCTTGTAATAGGGCTAGAAATGGGAAAGGTTCATTCTAGAATAAGGAAAGGACAGGATTTTCTTTCTTGACTTTCATCCCAGATTCATTTTTAGCTTGAACTTTATTCCTGCTCGTCCTTCGAAATACACTTACAATTTTATTTTCATCTCAATCCAGTGAAGTAGATATATAGTTGAAATGCTGAATATTCTGGGATGACTCTGTTAGCTTCATAGTTGAATAGGGATTTGGTCATGAGTCTCTCAGGTCCTGCAATCAACATTTAGTTTAGAAATGGAGGCTCTCTTGGAGATGGTTTACATTATGTATTATTTATCAGTTTGCCAGGATTTCAGAAGAGATAATTTAGTGAAATATAGAAATAAATATAAGCTTGGAGTACTAAATTATGTTGAAATGCAAGATGCCAGTTTAAAAAAAAAGTTTATATGCATTTTTATTTTAATAATGAGAAGACATGGGTGAGCTACAATAAATGTCTGGTTTAGAGGAAAGACTGAGCCAGTCAATAAGCAGGTAGATGTGATTGAGCAAGAATTAAGCATTTCCCTTTCTCACTGATTTCAATGGAATATTTAGCTTGCAGATATAAACTTCCCTCTTGAGGAGATGTTTATGGATTTAGCTGTTAAAGTCTGCATAATTCTCCCTTGAAATCAGTAGGATTTAAATATGCCTGACTTCATTGTTTTTGGATATACAGGTAGTCTTGCTATCTAACCATTCATTCAGCAACCATTTGAATTTACGACAGCGCTGAAAAAATGGACTTAACTCATGCCTGAAGATACGGCTGTATAGCGCGCCTGCAGTCACACAATCAAAATTCGGGCACTTGGCAGCCCACCCACACTTACGACCGCAGGGGTGCTGCACCTCCCCCCACCCAGCTATCTCCCCCCAGCTATGCCTTTTTGGGTGCCCTGCACAGCAGCATTCAGTGGCCTCAGGGCTAGGGCTGAAGTCTCGCAATCCTTCAAAAACCTTCTGGTCTTCTCCAGATCTCACAAAAATGGAACACTCCAGGGAAGGGAAGGAGAGGCGTGGCTTCCAGAAGGTATGGGACATGTGGCTTCGGGAAGGAATGGGTGGAGCGGACGCCAGGTTTAAGGAAGGAAAGAGGGGCCAGGTGAGGAATGGAAGGACAAGAGCGCGAGGGGGACGGTGCAAGGCGATGAAGGCCAGGTGAGGAATCGGAGGATGGGAACAGCGTGAGGCAGCAAAGGCCAGTGGTGTGGGGTGTGAGGCATGAGGGCTTTATTTCTCAGTGGCAGCAGCAGCACTGTTCCTGAGTGCTGCTGTGCAGGGCAGCTGAAAGGGCAGAGATGGGGCAGAGATAGGCAGGTGGGGGAAGTTGCAGCGCCCTTGCAGTCATAGGTACTGCTGGGTTGGCTGAGGCTTCCAGGGGCAGCTGCAGCTTTGTGCCGCACTGCAGCACCTCCCCAACTTGCACGTGGTCTGCACTGGGCCTCCCCATCCCCTGAGGCATCCCTGCACATTTTACCTGGGATTTGTCCACTTAATGACCCATGATTCTCACTAAACGATGGCAGCTGGGAGTGCTGGGATTGCCATCGTGAAGTGAAGCAGTCACGTAATAATTCACTTAATGATCATATCGCTTAACGACCTAAATTCCGGTCTCAAATATGGTCAGATAGCAGGGACTACCTGTATTAGATAATTTTCCAGTGATACAAATAATAAAATTCCATCTTTATAAACTACAAATACTGTAAGTACCTTTAAATAAGCTTTCTCTTTTATCTGCATTTCCAAAATGCATTGTATCATTTTCACTGGTACCTTTTAGCTGCTTGGTCAGTACTAACTGTGATGAATTTCTGCATTTTGGCTCTGTTGTTTTGAATGTGTCTTGCTAATGTAATATCTTCATATGCATTTTCTTGTAGGTTTCCTTGTGTTGTTTAATTAAATCATGTTCGTAGTTTTATATTTCAGTAACTTGTACCTTTTGGCCTATTAATTCCTTTACCTGGAAGGCAAGGCATTCTAAACAGTAAACACTGAAAAGATCACAAAGAGAATGTGGCAGTGAGTAGATTCTAAGGCTTTTGCCTGTGTTGCGGTCCCTGGGCTTTCTGCTCCCCACCCAAGGTGAAGGAAGCAGGCAACACAGTAGCTGTCATGACAGAAAGCACAGCTAACCATACCATGCTTGAACTAGGTTGGAATGAGGTTTGATCAGTCTACTCTGATGAAATGTATGCATTTTATAGCAGCAGCATGTCAGGATGCACTGACCTCATTAAGGCAACATACAGGATTAAACATATAGAGATAAATAGAAACAAAACAAAATGGAACAGCTAAATATAGCAGCCCCTGGGTAAACATTTTAAAATATTAAAATAATCTGTCTTTAAAACTGGGGTGGTGAGGGTACTGACAAAGTCCTACCTCCTGGTACACATTAGTCTAACATTGGTGGGCCAGAGAATAGGACTTCAGACCCTGATCTAAGCAATTGGGAAGGATCATACAAATACAGGCAGTCCTTCAGATAATGTGGACTACACATTTAAGCTTTGAATCTAAAATGAGCACCTTGAATTGGATTTTGAAACAGACAACAAAAACCAGTGTCACAAATAGCAAATCAATATGATTTGAGCACTTTGTCCCATGAGTGTACAGGTAGTCTCACCTTATGACCACTCGTTCAGTGACCACTCAAAGTTATGACAGTGCTGAATGAGGGGGAGTTACAACCAGTCCTCGAAGTTGTGGCCATCGCAGCATCCCCACAGTCAAGTGATCATGATTTGGACGCTTGGCAACCAGCTCACAGTTACAATGGTTGCAGCACCCTGCAGTCACATGATCGCCATTTATGACCTTCCCTGCTGGCTTCCCATAAGCAGTGGGGAAGCTGGCAGGAAGTTGCAAGTTGTTCCTGCTGCTTTTTCTCATAAGGAGCCCCCAGGTGGCATGGAGCTCTCATCTGCCCATCTGCCTGTACTCCGTAGTGCCCGCTTTCAGTGCCTGCACTCCATAGCACCTGCCCGCATTATCCACCCGCCCATACTCCGTAGTGCCCACGCACCCCCAGCATCTGCCTGCCCATACTCTGTAGCACCCACCTGCCTGTACCTCTTGCACTCCGGCTGCTTGCTTGGGACATGGTTTCAGTGCCTCTTCCCAAGACGTGGTCATGCAAGGTCCTCGCCTAATGACCTGCGTGGTCCTCGCTTAACGATGGCAACAGGGACTGCCAGGATTGCCATTGCTAAGCAATGCAGTAATGCAGATGTCAGACTTTATGACCACATTGCTTAGCGATGGAGATTCTGGTCTCTATTGCCATCATAACCCAAGGAGTACCTACCAGCTTTTGCATGCTGTATTAGTGGCAGTTTCCATACTACCTTCAGTGGGCTATAGAACATACTACTGTAATGAAATAAATTCAAGGCTTGTGTTACTATGGCTAGGTCCATTTTTTTTAGCCGTCTTTCAAACCAACCTAAAATGTTTTTTAAAAATCATTAAAAGTGCCAGAATTTCTTAGAATTGAATTGCATAGACTGAATCCAGTAGTATGATTATCACTCCATCTAGAATTGCATCTAAATATAATTCTGGCTAAGTATGTTAGCCCTTGTCCCTCCAAATTGTCCCTAGACATCTGTCCATGCTTTCAGTGTCTCTTAGGGGAATGTTTCCTCTGCATAATTTTGTGTGAACTGGAGAGAATGTAGGCAGTTTTTTAAAGGTAATGTGCAGAATGTGCTGTCTTGCACAACATTATTAGTTAGTAATTTACTAGAGGTGTCCTTTATCCTTAGACGACCAATGTATTATAAAATTCAAGCATGTGCATCAATTATCTTCGTAATTTTTTTCTATAAAATATATATATATAAAGTTGGATTGATGCTTCATGCGATGAGTAATAATGTTGGTTCAGATTGTTAATATATGTTACTAATCTCTTACAGCTCTATGCAGGAGCAATCCTTGAAGTGTGTGGATGAAAATTGGGGAGGTTCCCTCAGGTTCAGGGTAAGTGCAATTGCAGTGGTTGGTATTTCTTTTCAGTGTCGTTACACCCCATAATTTGTTTAAATTCTGAAGGAATGTCTAGTCTGGCATAGTATGTGTAGATACCCAAATAATTTATAAGGGATGGTCAGTCTGTTTTTCCTCCACATTTTGACCTCTTGTTCCTGTCAGTGGTAGCCAGCATGGCCAGCAGTGAAATCTGATGGGAGTTGTAATCCATCAAAATTTGGAGGGTTTTATCTTTTCCAGTCTATGACTATATAAAACATTTGAATTCCAATTTATAGAAAAAGGAAATAGCATATTTGAGAAATGAAGAAAGAGAGAATTGTATATTTAAAGGAAAGCAGATTGAATAAAAATCATGAATAACTGAGGCATTCTCATTTATTCATTTATTAAATTTCTATTTGGGGAAAAATATTGTCTCATCTTCAAAACTTTATACAGAAGTTCACTGCACTTCACAAGTTTTTAAAAATTATGTAGATCTACGTAATAAATGACAAAACCAGAAAAAGTCTTGTGGCAGCTTAAGGAATGAATAGGCAATCTGGAGGACCGATTGCCTAATTTATTCAGGCAAGGTTTCGCAGACAACATCCAGAAAACAGATAGTCCTCAATTTATGACCACAATTGGGACTGGAATTTCCATCACTAAGCAATGCAGTTGTAAAGTGAGATGTCGTGACTGCATTGCTTAGTGATGGCAAACCCAGCACTCCCCATTGCCATCGTTAAGCAAATTCCAACAATCGTTAGCCAAGGACCCACCACAATCCAAGCCATTCCAGTCTCGGTCTCTCCTAGCCTTGAGCCTCAGTACGGTAAGGGACTGCCTCCAACTTCCCCCACCCGTCTATCTCCCCCCATCTCCCCCCTTTTGGCCACTCTGCACCCTGCCTTGAGGGGCAGCAAACAGCCCCAGAACTGTGCAGCTCTGGGGCTGCTTGCCATGCTGCGGCTCAGGGGGTTCTTGGCCCTCCTTCCCTCTTCAGTCACTCGCACACACTGCTCCCTCCTTGGCTCACTTGCACACATCAGTGCCCTCCTTCCCTCATACCAGCACCCTCCTTCTCCCTTCACTCACTTGCACACACCAGCACCCTTTTTCCTTCCTTTGCTCGCTCGAGGACTCTCCAGGGGCACTTTCAGTGTGCACTTTGCAGTTCATGTTGGAAGTTGCTGGCTTTCTCCTTCCTCCTGAAAAGCCCCAGAGCCACAGCATAGCGTGAAGGGGGCACAGTGCATGCAATCAAGCAAAGGAGGGTATGTGAAGAACACACACATATGGATGTACGTATATATGTATATACTTACACATAAGTATATATATAATAGTTATATATGAGTTGTCCATAAGTCAGACATTCTTAACCCAGGGACTGCCTAGATAGAAATATAGATAATATACTGTATATATACAGTGCATTTGGAAAGTATTCAGACCCCCTTCACTTTTTTCAATTTTGTTATGTTGCAGCCTGATACTACAATCGTTCAAATTCATTTTTTTTCTCATTAATCTACAGTGCCCAATAATGACAAAGTGAAAACAGAATTTTAGAAATGTCTGTAAAGTTATTAAAAAGACAAAACTGAAATATCACATGTACTTAAGTATTCAGACCCTTTACTCAGTACTTTGTTGAAGCACCTTTGGCAGCAATTACAGCCTTGAGTGTTTTTTAGTATGACGTGACAAGCTTTGCACACCTGGATTGGGGGATTTTCGGCTATTCTTCTTTGCAAATCCTCTCAAGCTCAATCAGATTGGAAGGGGACCGTCGGTAGATAGCCATTTTCAGGTCTCTCCAGAGATGTTCAATAGGGTTCAAGTCAGGGCTCTGGCTGGGCCATTTTAAGACATTCACAGAGTTGTCCCTAAGCCATTCCTGTGTTGTCTTGGCTGTGTGCTTAGGATCGTTGTCATGCTGGAAGGTGAACCTTCAGCCCAGTCTGAGGTCCTGAGCGCTGTGGAACAGGTTTTCATTGAGGATATCTCTGTACTTTGCTCCATTCAGCTTTCCCTCAACTCTGACCAGTCTCCCAGTCCCTGCTGCTGAAAAACACCCCCACAGCATGATGCTGCCACCACCATGCTTCACTGTTGGGATGGTATTGGGCAGGTGATGAGCAGTGCCTGGTTTCCTCCAGACATACCGTTTAGAATTGAGGCCAAACACTTCAATCTTGGTTTCATCAAACCAGAGAATCTTGTTCCTCACAGTCTGAGAGTCCTTCAGGTGCTTTTTTGCAAACTCCAAGCGGGCTTTCATGTGTTTTGCACTGAGGGGAGGCTTCCATCTAGCCACTCTGCCAGAAAGCCCAGATTGGTGGAGGGCTGCAGTGATGGTAGTCCTTCTGGAACTTTGTCCCATCTCCACACAGGATCTCTGGAGCTCAGTAAGAGTGACCATTGGGATCTTGGTCACCTCTCTTACTAAAGCTCTTCTCCCCCGATTGCTCAGTTTGGCCAGGCAACCAGCTCTTGGAAGAGTCCTGGTTGTGCCAAACTTCTTCCATTTGAGAATTATGGAGGCCACTGTGCTCTTGGGAACCTTCAGTGCAGCAGAATTTTTTCTGTAGCCTTCCCCAGATCTGTGCCTTGCAATAATCCTGTCTCTGAGCTCTGCAGGCAGTTCCTTTGACCTCATGGCTTCTGCTCTGATACAGTAGGCATTGTCAGCTGTGAGGCCTTCTATAGAGAGGTGTGTGCCTTTCTAAATCATGTCCAATCAATTTAATTTACCACAGGTGGACTCTAATCAAGGTGTAGAAACAGCTCAGCAATGATCCAGAGAAATGGGAGGCACATGTGCTAAATTTCAAGTATTGTTGCAAAGGGTCTGAATATTTATGCCAATGTGATATTTCAGTTTTTTCTTTTTAATAACTTTACAGACATTTCTAAAATTCTGTTTTCACTTTGTCATTATGGGGTACTGAGTGTAGGTTAATGAAAAAAAATGAATTTGAGCGATTGTAGTATCAGACTGCAACATAACAAAATTGAAAAAAGTGAAGGGGGTCTGAATACTTTCCAAATGCACTGTAAGTAGATTTCTAAGAAGTGTTCAGTGTAAGAGATTTTGTTACAATTGTTCTGTTCAGCATCTCTTAGATCTTAACCTGCACCCAGCCATTTTCTAGTAAGAATTACTGGTTTTGTTCTGAGGGCTTTGTTTTCTACGTGTCACTTGAATAACTGTAATAGAATGTAAGACTAGATGAAGGTCATTCTGCTTCTTCAAAAGATGGAATATTTTTAGATTGTATTGAATTGTGTAACCTGTTATTGCCAAGGCTCTCAAGGCAATATCTCTTTTTTTAAAGTTTACTTTTGTCTGATGGAACCCATTTTTTTTCATTACTGAATATCCCAAAACTGGGACATTTGTTTTCTGTACTCTTAAGTACATTATTTTTATTTTTATAATAAAGGGTAGTTCTTACAGTTTAGCTGGAAAGTTTTGATACAGGAATAGCTGTACCATATTGACAGTGCTGATCTATGAACATTTTATTTATTCATATAGCAACTTGTGCATCACCCCACTCCAGAGACTCTAGGTCATTTACAATAATAACATCAACCAATAAGAAGTAACTCCGACAGACAGAGTAAAAAAGACACATTAGCCCTATATAATCTCAGGCAATCTGTCCATATCACTAGTGCAAAAGTCATACAGAATAAAATGCTCTTTAGCGCCTTATAAGCCAGCAAGTTAGAGGCCCCATGAACCTCAGAGGAAAAGGTGCTCCAAACCTCCAAAGCAGGAGGTTGCCACTGAGAAGTGTGTAGATTCCCTTCACCTCAGGATCTTCAGCATATTTTCTGGGAAAAATGCACCGGACAGATCACATCTGGCTGGGAGATTGTCTTGAAGGTCTTTGAGGACTAAGCCAGGTAGGGCTTTAGAATATAAATCCAGCACTTTAAATTGCACCCAAAAATATATTGTCAGCGAAGGCTGCCACAGAAGAACCCATGTTATGCTGCTATACCTCCTCTTGCCTATTAGCCCTTGGGCCAACTGCAGTTTCTGGTCATCTTCAAAGCCAAAATTCTATAGACCAGATTGCAGCAGTCTAAATGTAAGGTGATAAAGACATGAGTCACTGTCTATATCTTTTTGGTCCCAGAAAGATATACCAGCCAAAGCTGGACAGAGGACTCCTTGGCCATGATCTCCACCTCCTGAGTCCAGCAGGACACCCAAGCCATGGCTCTGCTCCACTGAGCTAAACTGAATAGATTACCTACACGCAGTGGCTCCGTCTTGCAAGGATTTGATTTGAACCTGTTCTGCCCCATCCTGTAGAGAACATAGGGCTGGTGCATCCAAGCCCTCACAGCTTGTAGACATTAAGCAAGAATAAAAAATACATACTGATATTTTGTAGACTGGTTCTCCAGAACTGTAGAAACAAATAAATACGTAGGCTCCTAATAATGCTTCAGTCAGAGAGATGCTTTGGAAGTCCCATCCTTAACGGCTTTCATTTCAATTCAACTCCAGTCTTTTTTTATAATTCTGATAAATCTGGAATTCAGTTTCCCAGACATGTCAAGGTATTTTAATTGATTTACAGATTTTTTAGATTTTAGCTCCATGTTACTTTTAGATGAAACTGAGTTCCTGAGGAACAAGCAACTTTAGTTTCTAATATAAATCCAATATAAAGGTGAACTTCATTTCTTTGTTGAATTCATAATTTTAAGAATAATTTAATTTATTAAATAATTATTTAATCATAATGTTTAAAGCAAAGCAATTAAAGTTATGAGGCCTTTTGAATCACTTTCTTATTTAAATTTTGAAATTGCTTAAAATGAATGTATCTATTCAGGCAGTGCTCCAATAGATGAATGGATGGTGAATGCTATAATTTAATTGGGTTTCTATCCACTGACATTATTTAAATCTGCTTTCATATAAACAAATTATTATCTAAAGTGGATGATCATTAGCACAGCCAGCAGTAATTTGTGTGATCTCAAAATCTAAAGAACCTTCATTGTACAGGCATTTGGATGAAATATGTACTAGAGTATGAAGTGAAATTAAAAGAGGAAGTTGTTTCAAAGGAACACCTTATTAATGCCCATCATGTTTCAAAACTGACTCTTTCAGATATAAAATGGGTATAAAACACTTGAGGTATCGCTGCAGGTCCTGTTGTAAATATATTTGTTAGTAAATGTCAAAAATAGGATACATTAACATGAAACAAGGGATGTGGCAACAATCATAAATAAAATACCCAAATAGTGTTAAACTGAAACAAAAACAGCAAATATGATGAAGAGCACCAGTCTGTGATCCACATAAAATAGTCAACACTTTGATCCTAATACCGTTCCTCTCTTACAATGGGATACTTATTTAAAAACAAATACAGGTACTCCTCACGTAGTGACCACAATTGGGACCAGCAACTCCATCACTAAGTGCCACAGTCACTAAGTGAAACCTCACATGACCGTGGCAGGCTTACGACCTTAACTTCTGCTGTGGTTGTTAAGTGAGACATCACATGACCACGATTTGCAATTTTATTGCTGGCTTCTCCGTTGACTCTGCTTATCAGAAGCCGGTTGTGAAGTGTGCAAATGGCAATCACGTGACCACGGGATGCTGCAATGGTCATAAATGCAAGGACTGGTCATAAAGTTACTTTTTCAGTGCCATTGTAACTTTGAATGGTTGCTAAATGAGGCAGTCGGTAAGCAAGGTCTACCTGTAGGGTATTAACATTTAATTATTTCATGTTATCTATAAGAAAGCAAAATGACATCTTTGCTGAGTCTATCCAGAGTTCATTTTATAAAATAACTGAAAGTAATGCTGAGATTTGAAATACTTTCTCAACTGTCCCTTGTCAGTAGTAGTCTGTTTCTTACAAAAGCATGTCTATTTTTAACTGAAAACTTGTTTTAACTGAGCAGTATTCTTCAGATCCACCAAAATGGGCTTGTAGTTTGCAGTTCCTGGAATTAGAGCAGTTGCTTTCAAATATAGAGATTGTCTACCAGAGATTATTTTTTGTTACAAAAATTAGTTACTTTAAGGTTAAAAGGTAAGTATTGTGAGTGTTTGTGCACTAAAGAAGCACCAAGCAGATCATGGTGAAGGCCCTAAAAAGCAGGTGCCTGGTTGGTTTCACACACACATCACTTCTGCCTGAAACATGCATATCTCAGCCCTGAACCTAACTGTCAAATGGATGGAATGTTGTGCAAATCCCTGTAATTCCACACTCATTCTCTCATTTTAACCTACTGCTGTCATGATATGGATTCATTACTTCTGTTTTAGGATAAATATCTATTTTCTCTCAAGAAACTAATAAAATCTCATTTATTGTAGTGGAAATGGCATTTTTCATCTAGCATCACTGTTTTTTCCTTCTTCCTTTTTTAAATTAAAATTCTCTTGACACTTACTCATCCTCAGATAACTTCACATATTGAGAGTGTCTCAACAGAAAATAAAGCAGGTTGTTTATTGCCTTTTTTTAATCCAGAAGGTGCCTCAGTTCATTTTTACTAGTGTGAGAAAGCTGCAAACTATACAATATGTCTTATAGTTTTGAATTGACATCAGACAGAGCAACACTGGTATTAGACTTATTTCTATCATCCTACTTCATTTTGTTCTTGGCACAGTGAGAACTGGTCTGTCTCATGTTACTGAAAAAGCAAGAGAGAAATCTGTCTACAAAGGAATATCTTTGAGTTGATGAAATATTCCATACTACTATTATAAATACTGCAAGCTTTTAATCCTTCAGTCAACAAAGCAAATTTGCAGCTCATCTGGACAGTTGCTGAGTTTACTCATTGCATTACACATAATAGGATTTATTTGGATTTGATTTAGCATAGTGTGTGAACTTAGCCACTGTGGTTGGTATACCATAGTTCATCACTTTGATAAATCTCATAAATCTAGCTAAATTTTGTGAGGTGAAGGGGACAAGAGCCAGAAAATGATTTTTTTTTCAACATGGTTCCCATATTGTGGAACATCCTTCTTCTAGAAGCTGATTTGGCCCCCTTAGCAATGGTTTTCCAGAAGGTTGTGAAGGTTGTACTCTTTCAAAGGGCTTGACTGTGCGCCAGCTGGAATTGGGTTTTATTTGTTAATTTATTATTATTTTATTGTATTTTTTTAGTTTGATTATTTTGATCTGCTGATATTGTAGTGGTTTTATTTCTTTTTTGCAAACCACTGTGAGGCAATTATGATTCCATGGCATATAAGTAAGGTTGATAAATAAATAGCTGTGGGTTATTCATCAGCCCATTGTTACGTCATGGTTTAGTGTTATATGCAAATCTAGCCAGCTAACTTCCTGATGATACCTGTCTGCTTTCTCTACTTCTGATCCAACATGCAGCCACGTTAGCATTCATATGCTGGCCAGGACAATAGAGTAGGATACTATGGCTATGACTATACTATAATGCATGATAAACATGTAGAACATTTGCATGTCTGTATTAGGTAGGAAAAATGAATAAGAAATTACTGTAAGCACTTTATGGTGGTCAATAGTGCTCCCTTTTTTCATATCCTGTGACACTAATCATAATTCAATGGCTATCTATTTTCTTGAGGTGGTATTCTCATTCAGTTGTCTTTAATATGTGATGTTCATAGTAGTATTCTAAACTCATTTTTGCCTTCCAATTAGACTTTTAAATCTATAAACATTTAAATTCCTTAATGCATAAAAACTAATACAGTATTTACTTGGAGAAGTTATACTTATTTAGAATTCCTTTTTCTTTCCTTTGAATTCTAGCTTTTGTCAAGAGTGACAAGCCCAAACTGTTCAGGGGACTACAGATTAAGGTAAGTATTGATTTTGACTGGTTCTTGTACTGCCTTTTTATTTTTTCTAATTAAAAACTCATAAAATAATATCTTCATATGGGATAAAATATTATAAAGCATTTAGAAATCTTTCATGCATAGAGAGCGGAAGTCCAACTAAACAAGCCAGGAACATGTTCAGCCATTTTCTAACTACTTTATTACAACATATTCTATAAGAACATGCATACACACATTCATGCACACCCAGAGTATATGCCTACCAAAAAGGACAAAAGGAGAGACCTCTTCTCATTCACTAGTCAAGATGTGAGTTGGGAGATTCCAAAGAACTCTTTGTAGGTGAATCTGTTTTCCAATTCCATACTTCCATCTTTTATGCCTAACGAGTCATGGTACCTGTGCTGATAAGAAAACTTCTTATAGCAAGTTTTCATTCACAGTTTGTTCGCCCTTGTACATTTTCTCCTTGTTTGGTGTTTTCAGTTTTTTCTCAAGGGAATAAAGCCTTGTTTATTATAAATCATGGTTTATATTTTTTTCATGTTTATCAGCTCTAAAGGGTGCTAGTTGATGGTTAAGTTTGCGTTCTTCTGCTCTCTTACTGTGTTCTCCCCTTTGTCCCCCTTCTTCTGGTCAGTTAGTAATAGGTGGATGGATATAGAACATACAATTCAGAAGAATATAGAGAATTCAAGTATACATTTTATATCAAAAGATGCAAATGATAGATTTAATCAATAATAATATAAAATAGTGACTAGCTTGGTTACTTGTATAAAAAAGAAATTTAACTTTTAAGGAGGCAATAATGTTGAATTGATATCTTCTCAATGTAAAATAACTTGTACTAGTACTGATTCATTTATAAATTTTAAAGATATGAGGGCAGTATTTTTATCCGTAATGATTTTTCAATATTATTTATATGATGGTATCAAAGTGCCTTTAAATTCTGTTAACTCCATGAATCCAGTTGCCAAGAGCTTTTCCATTGATGTTCTGTAGCAAAAATTATGCTTTCCATTGAATGAATAACACAGAAATTAGGAGTGATAATATATATTTGATCTTTTCTACTCCAACCACAACTCTGCTTTATTTAATGACAACATCCAGATAATTCTGCTGGATCTAATGTTCATCTCTGATGATGGTATTTTTTGCAGTCAGGGTCATAGACTTGGATTCACTGATCCAATTTTGTCCAGACTCAGTTAAAGCAGTACTGCCCTGTGTTTGACCTTTTCCTCAGAACATAAATAAATACAACAGCCTTTACAACAGGCTACAATAATTAACTCAGTATAAAACTGAAATTTGAACTTTGACAGGGAAGATGAGATTTGACCATGCAAAATAGGCTGAATGTTTTTAATCCAGACAGACAGTAACCTTGAATTTATTTTTCTCTACAGTATGTGCGTGGCTCTGACCCTATACTGAAGCTCTTGGATGACAGTGGGAATATTGCCGAAGAACTGAGCATCCTCAAATGGAATACAGACAGCGTAGAAGAATTCTTAAATGAAAAGCTAGAACGTCTCTAAATACTTCCTCCTTTTACAAAGAATTGAAATCTTGATTTCTCATATTACTTTTCATCATCATAATCCCATATCCCATATTACATGGATATTGATTATAAGAAATTTCAAGCAAAGCAGAGTTTATAAATTGGCAGGCTGAACAAATGGCTGTCAGGTACAGTTCAGTTCACCTTTATAGATGGAGATCTTTAATGATAGGCTTTGATACAAATCTGATGCAAATACTGAAAATTGTTACAATTTGGTTATTTTTCTTGGAAGAAAGCCTATTTGTCAGCTCCAAATAATTAGGTGAATGTTCTGTCTTTGCATATAAGTGTGCACATTAGTTATGCTGCCACTCATTATACAGGGATGGGACATTGGTACCAAATAAGATATTTTCCATTTCCCCCCAAAATACCTGCTAGCTTCCTTTGCATTTTGTATTTCCTAACTATCCTTTTTTTTAGAACTGAGAATATTCATAATGGGCCTTTGCTTTTTTTAAAAAAAATGGTGTGTGGTTTTGGAGGGATTCATGCTGTTGGATGACTGGAGAATGCTGGGGAATTGCACTTAATGATGACTACATAGAAAGCCTTAAACGAAGGCATATGTATGTCTGATGTCAGGTGTACTTTCACTAAATTGTTTTATCATCTTCAGCAGACATGAGTTCAGTGAAGAGGAAAATTATTTGAGAGGGCAATAAATTACTTCACAAATAATGTATTGAATGAGTCATTTGTTCAGTACATTGCGATTTGATGCATTTAAATTTTATTAAATCAACCTGTTTGTGCCTCAATTACAAAGGCAACTCTAGGTGATTTTGCAAACTTGCTTAAGACAGAGACGGCTTAAGAAGAACAGTCAGTCAGTTTCTCAAGCAGGATAATAATACCAAACAAAATAGGTTGAGCTCTTGAAGTACAGAATCTGTTTTTAATCTGATCAGTTTCTTCACAGGCATGTATAAAAATTCTCATTATTGCAGCTTGAACAGTTATAACTTGAGCAGTTATGATACAAAAAAGATTGCAAATAAGTAGCTGTGGCTTCTTTCCGTTCTTACAGTTTTACTAAATATTATTGAAATAATAAGCCCAGAGCCTATAGAAGTATAAATACACATCAGCAAAACTGCTTCTTAAATATTACATTTAGGACTGCACATTATATTTTATGGGAGTGAGGTAGCTGTGCTCTTTGAATTTATATTTAAAACTGGGACTGCAAGACTCAAAAACCACAAGATGATTATATAGACAGCAGAAAAGTACATCCTTCTAATGTATGGAATTGCAGCTTGGCAGTCTTGGTGACTGAATAGTTTTGATTGGAGGATTATGGGAGTTGTAATTCAACGTATCTGGAAGGCACTAGGCTGGGGAAGGCTGATCTAATACTTTGTACTGATCAGTGAGCATGTTTGACCCACACACTAAGCCGAGCTTAGTAGATTCACCCAGTGAACAATTTCTAGATGACACATCTACAGTCAGCTGCGTTTTAACAAGTCCCCTCATTCCTCTGATAGCCAATGATCTGCAGTGTCTGAGCAGACAGTACTTCCTGGGCTATGCATGTATGACTTAAATTTTAGGAGGAAAAACTAACACTTTTGCAGCATCTTTCTTTGAAAAGTAACCTGTATTCACACACACATTGCACATGGTGGTATGAAACAAAGAGGAACAGTGAAGATTCTGCTGCAGGGGGGTCTCTGCTTTGCCATTGTCATCCCTTCCTTCCTTTACCTGGAAGAGAAGTGGCTGCTGAACAATATATTAGCTCTCGGTTGAGATTCAGATGGCACATCCAATTATGGTTAAGGTCAGCTTAGCCATAAACCATAGTTAAAGCACTTAATCACAATTTAAGCAACTGAGTTGTGGCATGGTACATAAAAGCTCTTAACTCTTCAGCTCCTGGAAATGGGGCAAGATGTAATAGTGCTTGCTCTTTCTTGGATTTTACAGAGCTTGGATTTTCACTGTTTTTCTTTTTTGATGCCACAGTAAAAATAATAAAATATTATTTGTGTATTCCTTTTATTGGTAAACTGGATTTCTTATGTAGAGTTATTGCAGGCAAAATGAAGCTAGGCAACAGAGAAGGAACGAAGAACATAAAAAGAGCCTGCTAGACCAGGCCAATGGCCCATCTGTTTCAGCATTCTGTATCATACAATGACCAGCCAGATGTATGGAGAGAATGGTGATAGCTCTCCTCCACCATTGCTTTTGAGTAGCTGGCTAAGACATGTTGCCTATGATTCTGAAAATGGCCAACAGCTATTCAAGGACACTTCAGATAACTTTAAATTGTTGGCTGTTAGTAAACTTCATAGCAGCAAATACTGAGTTTAACCACACATGCATTTTCTGTTTAATCATAATTTCCATTGTGTTACTCAGAAGAGATAATACTTTATTCAGATGTATTGGCAGCTTCAGTCACAAACAACCCTGCAGCATATACCTCACAAATCCCAGATGACCACACAAGACATTGCCCATATCCTGGATTCTGCCCAACCAGCATCTAACTCCAAGTGAAGGGATTGGCAAAAAGGTTTCAGTGGGTAGGAGGAGGTTTTTTTTCCTCCACTATTTCCAAGAAAGGAGCAGATAACTCTAAAGTTGCCGGATGGTGTAGAGAGCATAGGGAATGGCCTTGAAGGAAGGACAGAAGGAAGAACTACCAAGGCAACAGTCAGACAAGGGGGCCTTGAGCCTGGGCCAAGAAAATAACTTGAGAAAACGTCTCAGACAAACCCTTCCCTAGTTCACAAAAAGGGAGAGGGAAGCACATTCAGATTTGCAAGATTCTGTTACTATAGCTGTTACAATAAAAGTCATGACCTATATGGCATTGGTTTTTGGTCTGGTCTACCTTGTAGGCTAACAGATGGTGATCTACACACTATAAGAATGTGACAACACAAGTTTTTAAAGTATTTTCCACTTCTTTTACTGTTCTGCAGAATATTTGGCTGCTATAAAAACTAAATAGACCATGAGGGAGAGAGGAGTTCTAATTTAACGTGCAGGGTATATGAGTTTCCTATTCAAAAAGACTACAACACAACCACAGAAAAGCACAAGATAACAGAGGCAACACCTCATCTCAAAATCATTCACAAGTTGCCTCACTAGGAATATGTTTTTGAGATTTATTTATTTATATATATACAAATTTGTTGTGGATATTTGGAATGTTTGGGGTGTTTTACTATTTTATTGACATCTTGCCTTTTTTTGTATTGAGAATTTGCTTTGTTTTTCTATACGGGCTTCCTAAGCAGATTAGTATCATGTCAGTATTCTTCTGACTTGACTAGAAGAAAGGAATATGCTTTTAGCTCCAGAAAAGCTGCAGTAGACAACATAAACAGCTGAGACATTAATTCAGCTTGTTGATCCATTTACTCCTGATAAGCACCAGACTTTTCATACTCCTAAATTAACTTAGTGTTAATTGAAAGTTGAGCAGTCTGCATCTATATTACTGATGTCTTAGAAATATTATTAAAAAGCTATTCTGGTCCATAATAGGAAAGATGTAAAATTAAGCCTGGTCTTCCTGGAAATGCTCAATGTCTGGCTGCTTCTCACTCTCACCCTGTATTAGCACACTGTCCATATGGCCTTGGCCACTTAGGTGTGTCCTAGATTCAGTTCTTATGCAGAAAGATAAAACAATGGCCAATATTTCTGATTCACATGCAAATGCCCCGTTTCAGTTGTGTATAGCAACATTTAATTTGACCTAGCTTACAATTTCACATGTTGCTTCTTATGTGTTTGCTTATTTCATTCATAACTATTCATGTAAGTCATATTGTGTCAGACTAGACAGGGAAACCATTAATGGCAGGGCAACATATAGAAGAGCAATGTCAATAGGTTTGCTCTCATACAGTTTCTTAGGCATTTTCCACACCCCACATTAATGATGTGAGCACAGACTACTGCATTGTCCAGCAACGGGGCCAAACAAAATTATTGTTACCCTGCTCATATTGTTCATCAAGCTACAAGAATCTTGAAAATTTGAATTTGGTCACCATTTCAGGCCACAGAAATTGAAGCACTTGTCAGACTGGTCTCAAGAAAAGATAAAATGGCATGTAAAAGAAAAAAAATGTGGAGTCTGGAAAGCATTATATGCAGAGATAAAGAAGCTAATTTTCTGCTAATCAGATTTGACATTAGGAGGGAGATGAGAGTTAAATTACATATGAGGCTAACCACATTAGAATTGGGGGGGGGGGGGAACAGGTGCATGGCAAGAAAGCAGTCAAAACTGAGCATGGAAAGCAATTTAACACTTTCCTGTCATAGGGCTGATTTTAAAAAAATCACACCTAAATAGATATTTTTCATTACCCTTCTAACTAGTTTCAGAAGCTATTCCTATTAGAAGTTATGCCAATAGCAGTTTGGGGACGAAGCTACTTTGGATGGGCATGCAGGATGGATGAGTTGAACTCTGTATCTGAAATCCTGATGAAAACCCTAGTCCCATTATCCATATTGTTTTTAGTTTGCTGTTAGATGCGCTTGACATAACTTTAGCATCATGCCAAGCTTAGCTGTAAGATGATCTAGACCGCGGATTGTTAGTACTACAATCATCACCATCATTGTGGGGATAACATTTCAACTTTCTGTCAAGGAGATGTCTTTCAGCTGGTTGCATGGCCAAGCTGGTTATGCTTTGCAAAAGTATAGAATATGGGATATAAAATGTGATGTGAAGGTTTGCATTTAGAAAAATCTGTTCTTAGGTTTCTTGATTAGCTATACTCATTGATGTCAATTTGCATCTATAGAATAATGCTAAAAACTCAAAACTTCTTGAATATACCAAGAGAACACATAAAATGTAATTATGACCAAAAAGTCCCATTCACACAGAATTAAGGTTTCAACTAACACTCCCAGAGCTTCAGAGTGTTTAAAAGCATGCCATTTTTTAAAAAAATTAGTTTATACTTAATTATTGGTAGAATTGAATGCTCATAGTTCAATGGTCTTAAGACTACAGATCAAATTATTAGAGATGGTGCACATAGGAGTTGTATACTTACTCTAATCCAAGACACCATTACAATGATGCAGTCATTGTGCAGCCTCTCTGCACTTGAAGTGCAGCCTCTCTGCACTTATTATCCAGAATGTATTTTCTTACAGCATCAATCCTGTGACTAGCCCAAGATTTAATTATTAATATATGGTTTCTATGGATAGCCATTTTGAACACCCAAGGAGAATACTGTACATATTATTTAAACTACCAGTTGAAGCTGATCTTTAAAAGCTCTGATGTTAGAAGCAAGAAGGAACCAATTTGTGGATAAAGAGTTCAGGGACAGATTAAGATTCCCAGATGTCCCTCCAATTTAGAAGGATATGTATGCCATCCCTATAGCTGGATATTTCACTGTTGGTTCACATGGGAGGGAAATTAATAACTTAAGGGGGAAAAAACTAGCAAGAAGCCCTCTCACTGAGCTGGCCTGAAGCCAGGAGGGTTTGGATAAAGTTAAATTTCAGCATTCCCTAGCCTCAACCAGTATGACTGAATTATGCATCGGCATTCAAATCCGATCTTTAGCAATCCAAATTCAATACTAATGACTCCCATGCTTGCAAAAACAGGATAAAAGGATGCAGTTAAATTAAGAGAAGGGAACCAAGAGAGAGGTTGGAAAATGTGGCCAAGGATTGAGTTGTATTGTAGCTGAGATCTCTCATGTAGAAGCACTCCCAATATGCCAGCATGGTTTTGATACTTGACAATAAAGGAGAGGCTTTCCACCCAAACTCCAAGACCTTATTCTTGTATTGCAGAATTGGAGTCTAGCCTTGAAACAGCATTCCACTGAGACTTGGCTCAAGTTAAATCCTTTGCAGACTGGAACATACATTGCCTTGGGTAAACTGAGAGGTCACAATAGATCAAAACAAACAAGGTTCATCTCCCAAACATCTGCTTTCAGATTTGTGCTAAAGAATTGAAACTAGAATAACGTTTTGCAGATTTCCACTCATTTTGGAGCAAGGCATTAGAGCCTGACATGATTTTTTTCCTTCTCATCTTCAATTTTACCAGGGGAAAAAAGAGAAATGTATCCCACCATTACTAACCAGATATCTAGTTCCCTCCACCCAAAACTGATGTGCCTGTACACTCACTTGTGCTGCCTTCTCAAGTTACTGATTGTGTTTAACACAAAAAGCCTCATTGATGTTTACATTACATGAACTGAATTAGTCACAGAGTGTCTAATTTTATGAGGCTTCATTCCTAAAACTCAGGGCCTCTGCAAGTATGCATAATTTGGTCCCTCCACTCACTAATGCAGGTTTTTTTTCTCCCTCATGGAAGAATTACTTACTGGTGTGTAGGGAGCTCAGATGCACTAAATGCTAGGGCGCCACCTTTATTCTTATAGCAAACCTTTCAAAAATCTTAAGGTTAAAGATAATATTCCTCAGAAATGGATTAAGAACACTAACAGAGCCCATAGCAGACCACTTTAAGTTGAGATGACAGGAAAGGGGAGATAATGACTGTACTTAATTTCAGTTGGTTTTTCAGGTTCTAAGCTAAATTGAAAAAGCTGTCTGATACTGAGCCAAAGTTGCCAACCTAAAACTAAAGCTTCACACTTAGTGTGTTAAAAATATTTTTTTAAAAAAACCTTGTAAATCAAAGCAGGACTTTTTGCAGTTCTTAATCTTTCTTCGGAGCAAAGGGGTGAGAATTCCTGAAGAACAACAGCTGTTAGCAGCATTTGAACAAGCAGAGTGGGGCCAAGAAGGAAAGCTATTCACCATTCGGTGTGATTTTTTTTTTTTGGGGGGTTGGCTCCTCTTGGATAAATGATTGGTCTTGCCATTGGACCCATAATAAACATTTCCATTTACACTGGAATTTGATGCCACCAGTCTACTTGAAACTGTTATGGCAGCCCTCATAGCTCTATGCTCATAATAATACCCATGTGAGGATCATCTGCCAAGCATCAAAATGGCTTGGACAACATTTAAAAACTTCCTCTTTTACCATAAAAAGAGTTTATGGTGCATTCATACACATGCATACTCAGTCAGAAATAAGCATCCAGATAAGTGATTATTGAAATGAAGCTTTACTATATGGCTTAATTGTTTTTTTAAAAATCCAACAGTTTTGAAGGAAGGATCTATTGGCAGCTCAAGGTTTGGATTTCCTAGACAGAATAGGCAATGGCATTTCATAGGAAGTTTGGCCCAGAAAAATATATATAATATTGCAGATTTTGAGTGCACTTTATTTTAGGAACCAGCACATCAGGGCATAACATAAGGGCCTGGAATCACATCTACACAACTTAATGGACACCTCAAATTTTACTAATTTAAACAACTATCTAATGTTGCCTTAGTACATATTGGCTATGCTGTGATGCTGCTTTAGAAATACAAACAGCTAGCAGTTTCCTACCTGATGACCCTGAATCAAAAATTAGAATGTAATCATATAGCTTTCCCCAATATAGTATCCCTCAAAGATCATAAAGGATAATGTTAATTCTAGTCTGGCTCATCTGAAGACAGTCACCCGTGGCAAAGGCTGCCTTACTATAGGCCCAGAACATGTATGATTATTAGCCTTTCTCATTACACTCAGCCCTTGGGGATCACCCCACAAAGTTTTACTGGCCAAGTTCCCCACCCCTCCTATCATATTGCTATCCTAGGACTTGTATTGCATACAGATATAAGCACATACCAAATATCCGTTACACACTGTCAGAATGTGCATTCATCTTCTTACGCAGTACAGTAATACCTTGGTTCACGAACTCTTCTGTTCACAAACAATTCGGTTCAAGAACAGCAGCGTTCACAAAATTTTGCTTCCATTCGCAAACTCGGCATCGGGTGACAAACACAACCCGCAGCCATCTTCCCTGCTCTGACGCGGTCACGGCTTCCTCTAGGCGAGATCGCGGTCACAGACAGACGCTTGCTGTGAAGCTTTTTGGTGTTGCCTCAAGCAAGGTTGGTGTTCTCTCTCTTCATACTGTACTGTACTGTACTTTGTTTCATATTTTTGTGGTTAAAAAAAAATACATATGGTTCAGAACGGATTAACCTTATTTACATTGAACCTTATGGGGAAAATTGATTCGGTTCGCGACCAATTCAGTTCGCGACCAGAATCGTGGAACGAATTAAGTTCGTGAACCGAGGTACCACTGTATTTATTTGGGCTCAAGCTATATAGGTAGCTCCATATATATAAGAATATTATCCTGTTCTCTTATTGTATACTTCAGAAACAGAGTGATGATTGTGACCCTACTGTGCATGTTGTGCCTTCTACATTGTTGCTTGTCTTTTCTAGTGATCCCACCCACGTTTCCAGTGAAATAGGTAAAGCACCTAATCAGGGGCAAGTGCTGTGCTAGGAAAATATACAATTTGATGGTGACTTTGAAGTTTGCTCTCAGTAGTCCACCAAATCATGTGAAAGGTTTATTTTGAAGCACTGTAAAGTCCTTTTAATCTTGATCATTTGTAATATATGTTAGAATGGCTTGATGTAATTTTGCCCGTGTTTGCTTTTGACTGTTTTCATTTTTATATACTAGGATCAATAATGCAGTTGTGATCAAGGTTGGACATAGAAACAATGGGTAAATAAAATGCATTTTTCTCAGGTTTTTTTTCATAATGTGTTCATATATGTGAGACTGACAAAAGACTTTTCTTTAACAATACATGTAAATTCACAGGATGAATTACTGAGGTCTAGGATAGGAAATCAGTGCTCTCTAAACATTTTGGACTATAACTCCCTTAAGCCCTTAAAAGTGGAACGGCTGGGTGAGACCGATTGGAGTTGAAGACCAGAGCAATTGGAGGGCCGCAGCTTATCTACTGATTTAGTTGCACAGTAATAACATTCATGATAATGAAGCTTGCAACTTATGAATTGTGACACTGCAGAGTCTAGGTTTTACTGGACATACTGAATCACAAATCCAGTTGTTTGTGATCAATATACATTTGTAGCTGCAATTAAACAAGATAATATATTAGACATTGTTCTGTGCACTGATTACTGCTGTTCTGCATACATATTAGTAAAGATGTGTTATGCCTTGAAGACTGCAGAAAACACTCCCCGATACTAGGTACTCTTGGTAATGCAATATATTCAAGCAATAATTCTATGTTACTTTTAGGAAATAGATGATGCCATCTACTGGTGAAAAAACATCATTAAGAAATAATAAAAGGCATGCCATTAAGAGGCAGTAGCAAACTTCACATTACTGTATAAACAAGAGGCTGGGGAACACATGGGCCTTCAAACGTTGAATTCTCCATCATCAGCTATGCTGGCTGGGGCTAATGGGAACTGCAGTTCAACAATACTTAAAGGTTCACAGTGCTTTGATTAGAAATGTGCCCACATTATAACAAATAAAAATCAAAAACAGGGTTAGTACTGAGGATCCTCGTGAGTTAAAAGATTTGACACAAAGTCATCTTAGCAGTTTGCTTTCTAGTAAATAGATGTTTTACATCTGGTAGCTTATTAATGGCAGCCATTTTGTAAGAACACCTACACTATGCTCACAAAATTCCAAATGTATCTATTGGCCTAAATATGTGGTCATGAAATTCTATTATGTAATAATGTGTGCCACTGCTGGTAAGTTGTGCAGGTTTAGTGAAGGTGAAGCCATGATCTTTAGCGTTTTCTGATCAGTAAATATATAGAAAGTATTAATACTAGAAATTCTCTTTTACTGCTTTTTCTTCAAATGTTAGTTTCGCAGATTTCTAGCCAATAGGTTGTGCGTTGTGTATCATGTGTTAACAAATTATTCAAAGGGCTACTTAAACAGGTTATAATTTCAAAATGGCTAGGGTTGTCATGAAATTAGGCCTAATTTGCTGAATTTGAGCAGATGTTGTGTCTGCAGAATTAGTTTCACTTTTCACTTGACTCTTAAGATCCAGTCAGCAGCTGACGACAGCTGTGAAATACTTAATCAGGAAAATGGGCACAGATTTATAAAACAAGGTGTTCCTGAATATATAGAATTGGAACTTACACACCTTTACACATACTGTTATGACACATGAATCTACTTGTCTTCCCCTCCTGTCATCCACATTTCTTGACCAGTTTAGGAGAGAAAGATATTTTATGGCCAGTACTTTTAAATCACTGCAAGTTGGACATCTCACTGATTCATCACAAATCATAGAGCTTTTCTAATTAGTGCTATCAGATCTAGGCTGCAAAAATCTGTATGACTATTAGCAAGTAATGTTTTCTGTTTCTATGTTGCCATCTAATCTTTATCTCAATTTTTATAGCCTCAATCTGGTGGCTTTATTTCTAATAGATTCCAGTTTCTCTTCTGCATAGGTTTGTTATTGGTTCTTTATTATTTAAGGCAAGCAAGGGCTTTCTT
This sequence comes from Python bivittatus, assembly GCF_059951505.1. NCBI lineage: Eukaryota > Metazoa > Chordata > Lepidosauria > Squamata > Pythonidae > Python > Python bivittatus. The sequence continues at coordinate 28,310,280 of NW_028277098.1, forward strand.
TTCTGTTACCTAATCCTGTAGTGATGATGATGATGATGATGATGGAAGCTAGGGACTTTCTACAGACTGTACTACTGAGTATTTCATCCTTCCAAAGAGAATGCACATCTAGTTGGGGGAGATTGCCTAAGAGGAAACAGATGGAAGATCTGATTTTTTAAAAAAGAAATCAAATATGATTTCTGATGCCATTCATTACTAGTGACTGGGAATGAGATCTTTCATTGACATCCCCTGTCTTAACACGGAAAGCAATTTAAACAGATGGGCCATAAAAATACACCATAGGACTAGGATTAGATAAAATACTTAATTTTAACACAGTATATATCCCATGTGGTGTTTTTAAATACACTATCAGGAGGTAGTACATGACTAGTTTCATCCTTACGGGGACTCATCAGACAGTTGCACTTCAGATGACTGTATTCAGTGCATTAACTCTGGAAGCTATCCAGGTCCCAGCACTCAGTAACATTGTAGGGATATATACAATTATCAGAATGATATACATAGTCCATCTTCTCTTAAGCTTTATAATATAAAGATGTATAGTACATTTTTTTTCCTGAGAGCTTCCTCTATAGCACCCCTCCAGCTTGGAGAATAGTCTTCAGCCAATAAAATGGGTAATAGGCCAGGGGGGAAGAACTAGGTCTTTAGCCAATAACTGATCATCAGCCTCTAGGTCATCACCTCTATTTTAGGCATTGCCTAAAATAGGCAATTGAATTTGAGTGTGATTTTGGCTACATATCTTGGGGCAACAAAAATAGTTCCTAACATTTCATTTGCACCATTTCTGTTGTATTCTTAATGGCACAGAGATAGATACCTCTGCTCTGTATAATCTCTCAACTAATGTTTCAGCTTTAAAAAGTTTAAGAGCAACAGAAACTAACTCTCTACAGTTGGAGAAAAAACAGCACCAAAAGGTGGCAAAAGATCATAATGCTGCCTCAAAGGCATAATCATGATGCACTTAATGTAATTCTTTGGTGTCAAAACCCACTCCAATGTATTTAAAGGTATGAACTTGCTAAATCATTGCCAATCATTTTCTTGGCTTCGATTCAATTCTGAAGTTTAGTGTTCAGGCGCTTAGCATATAGTTTACAGATCCTGTTCAACAGACTAACTGGTTTGTAATGTATTAGATCTTGTTCGTTCTTCTTATAGATAGGTACAATTATTGTCAACTTCTCTCTCCAGTCCTTTCGTACAAGACCAGGTTGGTTGATATATTTAAACAGGGAAGCTAATTTTGGTTCCCATCAATTGGGATTCAGTATTGCTTCTGATAGAACTTGGCCAATGCCCAATCTTTCCTATCTTCAGATATCTTATCAGTTTTGCTATTTCTGATACTGAAACTGGGGGCCATGTTTCAAATTTTGCTAGCCCTGTTGTATAGCTGTATAACACATATTCAGAGATAGGGCTTTATAATGTGCCTCCCATGCCAATACAGGTCTTGGATGTATTACAAAAGCTTGAAGCTGTTAAATGCCAGAACAGTGAAGCTCAGCAATCTCTTGACAGATTGAATCAACATCTGCCTGGTTTTCATGGTGACTTTGGCCTTCTCCTTTATAAGAGATTTATATGATAGTTTGATGTAAGGAGAGCCACCTGGTCTACCTCTGTAGACTGCTATTTATAAACAAATGTCTCTGAATTTTAGTCTGTATGCATTCATGGTCAAACCACATAGGTAGTTTATGGCCTGAATCAACCATCTGTGTCTTTTCTCTATGCCCAGATCAGATTTAATTACAGTCATTAACTGTTCAAATATGTCTATTTATCCTACATGGCATCAGTAGAAATTAAGCTAGTGAAGATTTCCATGGTGGATCAAGAGTTTTAGCCATTCAGTGATAGCAGTTGCATTCTTGTCATTCCACTGGATATATACTCCATTATTACAAAGCAGTCACTCTCCAAGTGTGGCTTCATCACCAAACTGGACAGATAATGTGTCATATTATGAGAAGCCAACCAACAGTCAATAATGGATCCACTTTCTCCCCAAAATTGTATTCAGCAGAACAGTGAGAGAGCCATTTAATATGCACAAGGCCAAACACAGAGACAGCTGTTTGACACAGAAACTGGCAAAGTTACATCTCTGGTCCTTGTCAGTTCTTGATAATAATGGGGCCACTAATATATCTTTTTCAGTACCACACTTAAACTTCTAAAATAGACTTTGTCACTAGTACTCCTTCTAGTACAAAATGGATAGAAGTCTGATTTGAAAATCAGTTATCAGTGATTCTTTCAAAGTTGGTAATATCCATCTTGTATCAAGAGGGACCAGGTGCTTGGCTATACTCAGACTTGCAGAACTTTGTACTTGGGAGAACTATAGGAGTTAATTGCTCCAGGAAGTGATGGGGTGCTTGATTTCTTCCCCATTTATGAACGCCATTCTTCCTCTTCCAATGACCTTTAAGTCTTAAGACTGACAGGGTCATATTGTATGGTGGGAAATTAACCAAATTATGATGTGTCTAACTCTATAGTGGGAAAGTTGACAGCTTGTTACCCTTATTATCATTGTTGATAGCTGAAATACCCCAGCATTTTTTAAGATTCTTCCAGCTCCTGAACCTTCTCTAAAGTAGAGAAGAAATCCTGGAGGTGGATACTAGCTTCTCTCTGCATGCACCCCTTTCCAATTGACTTATCAGTTATGGACTATGTGGGCCAGTTTTCACAGCTTTCCTATTATCTCATGTAGACTATGTGGGAGTACTTGAAGTACTGAGATTGACCAAGTATTATTTGTAAGGTTACATGCTCACTAACCTTATAGAGGCATGCTTCCCCTTATTTGCTCTGCCTTGGAGGAGCAGCTGTAAAGCTTGATCTTTAAAAAGTCCTATGGGAATAATAAAGACGTTGGCCAAGAAAGCTTTAATACACCATGGCACTGTTCAGCTAAATTGTTGTCTGAAGGTAAGGAGAATCCTTTTCTGAAGCAGATAGCTAGAAAGCCAAACTATTCTCAGACTAAAAGCCCACTGATTACATTTTATCAGGCTACATAAGAAACACCTTAATATCATCCACTTTCTGTTCAATAACTGAGTCTTTTAAAATAGCTATTATGGTATGAGCTGAACATAAACATGACCTAAGTATAGGATCATCATCTGGTGCATTGTTTATTGTGGTCTGAGATCCTGGGACCTAGTTTCAGGATGATTTCTCCAGCAGTAACTTTCCTGGCACCTTCCTCAGAAAGTGACTGAATGTTAATAGAGGAGTGACACTCCAGAGTGACACTCCAGAGTTACAATTGGTTTAGGTCTGCTGATTACATTGGGGGGGGGGTTGAAATACTCACAGTTTGTTTCCTGGCAGCCATAACCGTGTCAATCTTCAGCTGTTTAGGAGACTTTCCAGCTGCCTGTTCAGGAGTAGGCTTCTTATGTGTCATCAGTCCCCTGTCTCAATAGTGTTTATGACTCAAGAAGACCCTCAGCTTCAGTGACAAAGTGGAAGAAGATAGTGGCATTGTGAAACTGGGAACTTCTTTCTGGTGTAACTAGAGAAATGTTATAAAGGTAGCTTGCATTTAGAGTGGCTGGGCAATATGTGTGTGGAGACTATTTGTGGCTGACTGGAAAAAGGCTGCTACTGATTCCCTTACACAAAAGGAAAAAGTGTTTCACAGGAAAAATGAAATGAACAATTACAAATTATAATGATAAATGGTGAAAATTTAGACTGACTAGATGAATTATCATGTCCCCCAGAGGCCAGTTCACAAAAGGCTTCCCAATTCCGATTACCTTAGGTGTAATTCCTTTCCTTTTGTATTCAAGGTGATTAACAGTGGTAACACTTGTAATCCAAGCAACCTGTCAACAAGATGCTTGTATGCTTGCTCCCTCACTCCCATGCCAGGCAGCGCTATTAAATCTGAGCAAAAGTCAAATATGTGGAAGTGGGGGAATAAATGAAGGATACCCAATAAACACTGCCCTGTAGTAACCCAGTGTCTACCCTACCATGTTATGAAGACTCTTCTTTAAGGCCACAGTGTTTTGCTGCACACGAGTACAGCTATAGCCCTTTAGCATATTAAACTTCAATTCTAGCCAGCAAAAAAAAAAGTCAACAATTTTTCAACAATTTATTGTTGTGAAGAAGCTTGTCATTATGAAAAGTTCTGTAGAAAACTGTTTTCCCTGCTTTGAGGTTTAGAGTACTCAAAAGCAGAAAACTGTTATCAGTGAAAACTCCAATAGAAACAAAGTTATGTAGGAAACAATCTTGGCACATAAAGTAAAAAGCCCTTAAACAACTTAGTTCTGAAAACAGTATCTACCATGCAACAATACTGGCAAGAAAAGCCCATTTCTAATGCTTGTTACTCTCATCCATTAAGACATTAACATGGAAGACACTTAAATCTGGTTTATATAAAGTTAAATTGCATATAAATATGGTCTCACCATAACTGGCAGTCTTTATACAAGCCAACCACTCAGTTTAACAGTTCTAAGTAAGTAATAGGCACTTTGCCTTTTTGATTTCCTCGTTCACCCATCAACCAGTCTGAATCCATGCCAGGGATACTGTACACTGTTATTACCTAGAAACAATAAAGAAAACATTTATTTGTATTGTATTGTGTTGTGTTTTATATTGTGGTGTGTGGTGTGCATTGCATTGCATTGCATTGCATTGTTTGCCACCTGACTCCAACATAACTCTGGGTGGCATACAGAATAAAACAATTAATGTAATACAGACAATATAAAAAGCAAGAATCTGCAGGCACTATGACAGAGAATACCAACTTCCTAGATCCCTCCAGAAGACACTGTTTAATGGATGGGAGGCAGAGTATGCCAACTCTGCTGGATCATATAGGATGGGCAGAACCTATGTAAGATAAACCTCAGATAGTCAGGCCCCATGCCATGAAGGGCTTCATAGGAGGCAATCAACACCCTGAACTGCACCTGGAAGCCTGGTAACCAATGCAGCTCATGCAGCAGAGGTGCTACATGGGCATAAATGGCATGCCCATAACTGCTTGTGCCACTACATGCTGGACCAGCTTCAATTTCTGAGTGGTCTTCAAAGCAGCCCATGCACACTGCAGACCAAAGCATGAGAGACTATCTGAAGGGCCTCCCAGTCCAGGTATGGGTGCCAACTGGCACACTAGATGAATTTGTGCAAAGGTCTTCCTGGCCACAGTGACCACCTGATCCTTGCATAGGAGCCGTGAGTCCTGAAGGGGAAAGTGTAACCTTCTTCAGGATTAAAGACAGAACATCTCCAGATCTGGGTAATCCAAATACCCACAACCACTTAGTCTTGTCAGGGTGAGGTTGAGCTGTTCCTCCTCATCCAAAACCACACAGCCAAAGATTTTGACAGCATCACCTGCTCATGATGTATGAATGGATATCATCAGCATGCTAATGATACTGACACCAAACTGATAGATAACCTCATCCAATTGCATCATGTAGGTATTAAATAGGAGAGGCAAGAGCATCAAGCCCTGAGGCACCTCATATGTCAGGGTCTCTGGGTTGATCTCCCCCACACACCTGCCAACATCAACTGGACCTGACCATAGAGAAAGGAGAACCACCAGAATGCTAAGTCTCCCACTCCTAATCACTGCATGGTATCCAAGGATACCATGGTTGATGGTATAGAAAGCTGACAGAAATCAAAGAGAACCAGGATGACTGCACTACTCATGTCCTGGCCTTGCCAGATGTCACCAAGCACAACCAGTGCCATCTCAATATTATGTTCTGGTCTCAAACCTGACTGAAAGGGGTCTAGATAATCCATATCTGCCAGAGACCTCTGAAGCTGTAACCTAAGTACCTTCTCAACCATGTTCCCCAGAAAGGGAAGTCTAGAGACTGGATGAAAACTAGGCATTCTAGTTACCATTCCCTCTCTCAATGAAGCAGATACTATCACAAGGACCAAACCACATATCACCCCTGGGCAGTGTTCAAGTGGGGCATGGATCTAATAAACGGGTGGTCAGATTAACAGACCTGAAGACACTGTCTCCTTCCACAGGAGTTACCAGCCCAACTCACTCCAGATAACCACACAAGTCCTTGCTTCTGTCACCTTGATAAACTTACCCAGTTGAAGTCCAACTCTGAGCAAATCCAAACAACTTTATCTGCCAGATGCCTATTCCTCATACTACCCTCCAAGTAATTCTATGGTTCATCCCTCCCCACCAAGGAACAAGTCACTTTAAAGAGGGCCATTGGGTGGCTATCTGCAGACCCAACAAGGGCAGAAAAATAACTATGTTTTGCCACCCTTATTGCCTTGATATAATCCCTGATATGGACTTTTACTCATGCTTGGTCAGATTCGCTGTCTTCTTCCAACAATGTTCTAGATATCTTTTCTGGCATTTAATCTCCCAAAGTTCCTCGGAAAATCAAGGAGCACATCAAGATCAACACAGTGAGAGTCTGCAGAGGAGCAATCCAATCCAGGACCCTTGACACATGCCCATTCCAGGCAGTGACCAAGGCTACAATTGAACCACCCATCAGATCCTTGGGAAAAAGATCCAAGGTCCATCTGAAACCTCATAGGATTCATCAGTCACCTGGGGCAGACCAATATAACCCTAACCCTATATCCCAGTAAGGCTGGAGGGATCACAAGTGAGTTAAAAAGAGATCAGACAGTAATCTGACCATGGCAAAGATCTGATGGTAATATCATCCACACCCACATCACGTTGCAACTGCCCTAAGACAAAAGCAAGATCTACCATACAGCTAAAAAATATTTGCTTTTATTTACAGTAACAAATGTGTACCTCATCTGCAAGAAGTGATAATTCAGTGCTGTTTGCAGCATCATAATCATAAAGTACTCTGGCTTTTCTACTACCACTTGAGGACTTCAATTCACCAAAGCTTGAAGAAGCTGCTGCACTGCTTATTGAAGATAGTGAGGGTGTAACAGTAGCTGAGGACATATTAAGAGAAGAACTACTTGGAGCACAGGTTGAAGATGACTGGTTATTGTTGGCAAGAACTGTAGATGGAAAGCTATAAAAGACAAACATTAAATTAATTATTATGGGTAAACAATGCTGTAACAAACTTTCAAATGACAATTTTACTATGGATTTTCTTTATCTTCCAATATAATCTTTCAATAGCAAGCAATTCTATTTTCCAACTATAAAACACAATGTACAAAAGCTTCCATAAATTATAGCTTTAAAAACAAAATTATAAAAGTTACAAAATATTTGATTCAAATTGTTTTACTACTTTGCTTCAGAGGAAAAGTATACTATTAAATTCTAGCTGTCATGAGTAAATACTGATCTTTGATTTTACGTGAACAGAAATTTTCCAGAAAGATATTCTCAAGCATTTGCACTAGCATGTTTATGCAATAAAGAGTTCATGTTTAGTCCAGACAACTGCAGAGTAATTTCAACAATACTGTATTGTGACATAAACAGCATTTAGGATGCATGTTCACATCCAATTACATTTTAGAGCAGTAGGCATTATGTATTAAGATTCTGGGAAACAAAAACTAAAAGATCTTATGGGGCTCTGCAGAACAAAACATTAAATTTCTTATCATTACGAATACAAGAGAAGCTAATTGGGTATACACATCTGTTTTATTAAAACTGTAACTCCATACAGTAATGAAAATATTATTTTTACACATTGTGAGAAAATTATGTTATCGCAATGCTGCATCTTGTTTCTTTAATCAATTAATTATTATTTTAATTGCTTATCAATTTTATACCTGCCACACTTAGTTATTATATTACTTCACTAAGCTAGGAAGGTTTTTTTGGGGAAGCAGCTATCCAGCCTCAGGACCACTACCTAAAAGATTAAGTATCTAAAGCTGAACAGGCCCAATATACAATGTATTTTCTTAAAGCCTACATTACAATATATATGCTTTCTGCTAATGTTGATAAACAGTAGAAATCAAATCCTTCTGAACTTTGCCTTGCCACTATCTTCTTGAATTAAACACTTGAAAATGCTAGGTAAAGCTCCATCTTGCAAATTTGGAAACAGAGAACAAATACATTTTAATTAATTAATTAATAATATCTAATATTGTGCAGAAATTTAACTATCCCCAATTGTTCTGTCTGATGCATCACTGGGATACTGATACCATCCAGAAAAGTTCTCTGCATCCAAATGTCTCACAGCCTCTGAAATATTCATGGCATAAGATTACAATCTCAATAACCCAACCAGATAATTCCTCCAGAGGGGGTGGGGGTGGGGGAATGAACCACTTCAAAATGGCAGGCATGACCAGAGAATGGAAGGCCCACTCCTTTTTAATATGCATGGCATGCATCACAGTCCTACCTGCCACTTGGAAGCTGTTGACCCCCTTCCCACAGATGCCCCTGAACCCATTTTGTTGTTAAACAAGTGCAAAATATTTTACAATGGGTCAGGTAATCTTGAAGCTTGCAGGCTACATGCAGCTCTCTAAGTTTGGTCTTCAAAACATGCTGATTAAATTTGGGGAGCAAAACAACCAGTTTTTCAAATTATTTTGCATATTAAACTTTTCCAAATCCACCCCCCTAAAAAAAAACTACCCTATCCCCCCACTTTGACCAGATATATCAGCATGTCTTACCTAAAATATTACTTTTTGCACTTGCTCTGCATAAAGTGCTTGCAAATTCATACTATATCTATTCATATGTTATTTTAACAGTGAATGAAAGAGCAATATTCTCTTTTATTGAATGTTACAACTGTTTCCTAACTTGATAATTAATTGTTTAAATGAATTATCAGTTCACCTACGTGGGACATGTTTGTCTTTCTACTATATATGTAATGCTGGTTGACCTATTACTAGAAATGGTACTAATATTTCATTATGAGATTTGAATAGCCACTACACAAGATTAAAAAAAAAATCTAAAATAAATCTATTTTATCTCTTTAGTTTAGACAAGCACCTAAAGAGTTTATTATTCTGTTACCTTCCAAGCTGTTTCTGAAGGTCCAACATATACTGATAACATTGTGCATAGTAAGTCAGCTGGGCTTCTACAAAATCATTTAAACAGCGAAGATGATGTGCCTATGATACAACAAAATGCAAATGTTAGTATCAATTAATTAATTGTGTTAATTACAGGGATGTATCCATCTTTCAAAAATTACAGGGATACTAATTTGGGAGGATATGGGGAAATTAAGGATTACCTATATCAGAGGTGAAATTAGTAACTTTCACAAATAAGACAATTAACATAGGATAACCACAAACAAATACAGGTAGTCCTCTGTTAATGACAGTAATTAGGACTGGCAACTCCACTGCTAAGTGTCACAGTCATAACGCATGATGTCATGTGACTGCACCGATTTACGATGGCAGTTGTTGTTGTTAGGTGATCCAACACTGGACCATCATAATTGCATGCTGGTCACCAAACACCCAAATCATGATCATGTGACAGTGGGGATGCTACAATGGCCAGAATGTCGAAGACCAGTCATAAGTCTCACTCGTTCAGCACTATCATAACTTCAAACAGTCCCTGAATAAATGGTTGCTGAACAAGGACTACCTGTACATCTGAACTTAAGCTGCAGATTTTCATTTTAAATGGGGGGAAGGGAGGAACCTGAATCTTAAATTCTAGAGCATGATCTTTCATTTACTATAGTCTTACTATATCAGATGATCTAGGATGGTAGAGAGAGTGGCAGGGATATAGTCTTAATATTTTGTTATAATTGCTTTTGATTTTCTTACCCTCAATAATTAAGCAAAACTATCTTCCCTTTTACTCTGTACTTACATGTGTACTGTTGATGCCTTCCAACAGAAGTCTAGTAATTTCTGCTTGCCGGTCAAACTCACTTTGGGCTATCCGAACTTCCTGTTCAGACTGAAAAACATATTACAACTTTTCATATTGTTGATAATACAAAATAATGCTGTGGGCAAAATATAACTAATAGTTCAATAAATGGTGGTTCTTCATTGGACTGAACAGCCTGTCCCAGAGCAGCTGAGCAATGTATTTTTCATTGGAAGCAAGCCTGTTACAAGTCTGAAGGCTATATGGACAAAACAGTTTTTTTAAAAAAAATTCTCAACTAAACTATATTGAAAATAATTCAGGAGCTGGGTTCGGAAAAACAGCTATATTCACATTCAGTGTAATGTACCCTAGATCACACTGACAAAGATACTCATGTTTAAAGAAGGCAGATACATGTCTGTTTCAGACCACCTGCCAGAAGGTATAGTTTGGAAAGCGGTGGGAGCAAGCCTGTCTGCATGTCCCATTTTCTCCCCATTTTAAGCTCTCCAAACAATCAAATGAGTGCCTAAACAAGACTATATAGTTCCAGCTAGAAGTAGTACTGAGCGCATTTCAGATACAGAACTGGAGACTGAAGCTCACAGAATAATCAAGCAAGTTCTTGTCCTATGTAGCAAAATAGAATTATCTTTTGTAGTTGACATATTTTGGGGGTCTTTTTGGTAATTGTATATCATTTTGCCATGACCACATCACATTTCATTGACCAATAATACTAATCTCTGGATATCAGCATTTCAGCATTATTTCTTAATCAACACTTTCACTTAGGAGTACTTACTTTTGTCACTTCCTCTGCCCATATCTTGTAAGCATAAAGAAGTAAAGAAACAATAAGAATTTATATTGCTACTTTTTCCTGATTTTTCTCCTGATGTTAATTAATCAATGCTCATTTCATAGATTTATTTTATAACGTATTGCCCACGCTTGATATTAGCTGAAGTTTAAACTAGTGAATATTGTTATAATTGATAGTGTTATTACTACTGCAGTTTCTTACAGGCTAATTTTCCAAAATTATCATCAACATTATTATCCTTAACTTTAGGAAATATTAGTCTAACAAAAACTGGTTTTCACTGCCAGTTAAAACCTTTATGCAACAATTTTCCTCACGGTAGTCTAAGAACAATTGTATGAAAGGAAGGTGTGGAAACAAGGAATTTCTACGTTCTGTCAGCAGCTTCTAACATGAAACAAAGGGGTTTGTTGTTTGTTTGTTTTTACATTAAAGGCTTAAATAGATATTCAATATTTGGATCCAGAGTGGCTTCTTTAGAAAGAAAAGGGCCCTTTGGGCTCTGATTCAGTCAAGACTCCCCCCCCCCACAAAATGTCTCTCCACTCCCTTACAATGTTCAATATTTCAGAGGTGGTGTAGGAGGTGGAGTAGTAGGATTGTACACACACAGAGAGAAAATTTCTCATTTTTCATGACTAATGTTTTGTTTATGAGATCTCTGGATCCAATCAATTAAATGTGTCAAAAGCATAGTCTAACAATTTTAGAAGAAATTATATCTTCAAAAGCAACAAAAAGAATATACTCTAAGAAACAATTGACAGAATTATGGACAGATGGATGACATTTATTTTTAAAAATGGCCTATATAAGCCAAAGCTATTCAAAATACAGCACTACAAACAATAATGGAAAGATAAGTGATTTCTCTTGCTATCCAAGCCTGCCTTTGTCATTTCAATAATTTAGCCCATTCTGGTGGTTACAAAAAAGGGCCCACTCATTCTGTTACTTTTATGCATTAAATACAATGCAATATTCAAATTGCTAGCACTCAAATGTATTATGTATTTTTATAAATTAGTCTACTTTAACCAGTGTAATTCTGTTCTAAAAGATTTCTGTCAACCTACATATATATCAAAAGCTTCTATGATATTATTTAGATGAGCCAAAATATTTTCACAAGGCCTTAAAACACATCAAACTTGTGAATAAACTGTTTTTAAAGTCTATTTGAAACTTCAGTAGAAGTATTTAATATGTAAAAACTGTAACTTTATACATGATAATGAAGTGGAAATTTTGAAAAAAAGATTTTTTTTTCTCTAAAGTACTATATAGGACTTCATTTTCAGTCATTTAAGGCAATAACTAGCAAGTTTAACATGGAACAGACCAAGATTGCTGATTTTCAATTTTTATTAAGCAGAAAACTATGTTCCTACTAACATTAAGATTCTAGGTAAGAGATCAGCTAACAAATGCTCTGCAAATACACTAAACACTATGTTCTGAAGAACCAACTGTACTAGATACCCAAATTAGCTAACCTTATAGATTGAAGTGAAAAAAAGCAGCGGATGAAAAAATGCACAATGAGAGAGATTATTTATAATGGAAATACATAGAAAAAGATGTAGCAAATAATTTAGTCCAAGACAGTAATGAACAATTAAGAGTTTAAAAAGGCAGAGAAAATGCGGAGCAATTTCAATGGAAATAAAAAATGTTCTGGAAGTAGATAAAAAGGATAAACAAAGAGTGAATGGAAATAAAAATGAAAGTGATGAACTATTTGAAATTAAGTGAGATGAGGTAACACTGGGAGGAGTACTGATAGCCGTGATCACTGGGTGGTGGAATTATCAGTTGAAGTACAGCAATGTAGGGCACCTCCTCCTAGTTTATACTACGGAGGAAGGAGGAAAATGAGAAAAGAGGGATTTGGGAGGTTTGGGTGAAAAGACAGGTTTGAGAGGTTCAGAGTTCTAGTCTAAGAAAAGCTCCATCTTCAAAGAGACAGGATTATGAATATATTTAGTGCCAGAGAAGAGAAGTGCTGACAGACTACAAATAACTATATTACATTAATCTCTTTATAGCCCATTTTAAGCTATTTACTGAAATTAACATCTTTGTTTAAAGGTTAACTGACTGTGCCATCCTGTATCTTCCCTACTTAGTCATGTTAGGAGAACATAAAGAAGAACCCTAAGAAACAAAGGGAGAAAACCATAAGCTTTTCTAAACCAGAAAAAGTGTTGGTGGTGGCAACAAGACAAACAGAGATCTCCCAAAATTAACAGAACTTCACTTTAATTTTGAAGAACAAAAGGATAAAAAAGGACTCCCATAGCAAGGAAGGAACACAACAATACTCATCTCTTGAAGACCAGAATTGAAATGAATGCTATAAATTCATTTTTCTTAAATGCTGGTATTTAAGCTATGAAAAGAAAATCATATATGCTGTGAAGATGATGAAATATGGTAAACCCTTATGTGTAGAAGATGAAGATGAAGAAATATTAAAATATAGACAAGGACTGCTTATGAAGTAGCCATGTGATTTGTTTAATGTGTGTGAAGACTGCCTCTGTGACTGATTATTGGAAGAATGTTAATGTTCCTTTATACAAATGGAAATAAAGCACAAGTGAATGCCAAAAGTACAAGAGTGTTAAATATACCTGGGAAGGTATTTAGTAGAATTCTGACTTTAAGAATATAAAAAAGTAACAATGAGCAAAATTTGGGAAGTGCAATGTAGCTTTATACTAGACAGCAGGCACATAGTTCAGATTTCTGCTCCTTAGCAAGCCATTGAGAAACATGAATGTGACAACAAAAGTTTATTGTCCATCTGTTGATTCAGAAAAAGCATATTATAGATAGGCTTGAATTAAGGAAAGTTTTGCATGAATATGAAGCTTCAAGTTGGTTGCTGAATGCACTACAAGTGATATGATGAAAGGAAAGCATGTGAGAGAATAAACTAGCACTCTTAGCAAATAGTCCAGTTTTGAGCAGGCAGTAAGACATACATGTCCCTTTGGTTGATTAATGTAGTTATGGATAGATGTATAAGGAATGTTTGGAGCTATGTATGTGGAGGATGCTGTGTTGTTGGCTGAGAATCTGAATATGCAACAAATGTTAGACAGACTATATGACACAAACAGGAGCATAGATAGGAAAATTAATTATCAAAAACAGTTGTGTTTTGAAAAGGAAAATTGAGTATTTGCAAAGTATACTTAAATGGAAAACTTCCAGCTGATGAAACTGAGTATATTCTGCCAGTGTCTACCATTTTAATTTCTTTCAACAAACATTCATCCCTCATAACAGACCACATACCACCTGTTGTCTTTCTACAAGCACATACTAATATTTCTCTATTTGGTTCTCACCTTTACTAAACAATTAATTAATAGAAAGTATGTGGTTTGTTGTGAGGGATGAATGTTTGTTGAAAGAAGTAAAAATGACTATATATAAGAGGGGGCTTCTGCCCACTTTGCTGTATGGAAGTAAAAATTGGGAGGTATTGGAAGAAATATAAAAGGTGAATGCAGGGGGAATAGGATACTTAAGAAGTATGTGCGGTAAAACAGGAAAAGGCAGAGTCAAGAATGAATGGGTGCTGAGTGAACGTGGACTGAATATAAATACAAGTGACTAATACAAAAGAAGTATATTGAGATGGTTTAGTCACAGAAAATACAACACAAATTTATGAAAGTAGAATTAATGGGGAAAGAGGAAAATCAAGAAAGTTGTGGTAGGATGGAGTCGATGAGTTCCTGAAAAAAGAGAGGTAAGAAGTTTAAAGAGCAAAAGGGAATACATGGAGTAGTGTATCAAAGTGGTGGAAACAAGAATGCTTTTCAAGATATGGAAAAAATATAATGAATGGTGTTGGTATAAATAAATTTTAGATACGTTTCTTTTTCTCTTTCTCTTGTATCTTTGTTTTAGCTTATTTTTTCCTACTCATTTTCTATGCTCTAAATATTGCTGCTTAAACTGAAAGTGAAAAGTATGATGGGGATGCATGTAGGTACATATATTATTTCCTAAATATCTACAGCGCCTTAGAAGAAGGGCCAGAAACATAAACATAAAAACATAAAACATAAACATAAAATTATTTAACCTATTAGTGCTTTCAATCAGAAAACAGCTGTTTGAGATACAGCTCCCCCCCTCCACAAATGAAGATGTTAGATAAAACATTATATATATCGACATGGTCATTTGATGTACTCCTTCATCTAAATAAATAATACAGATCAGCAGGAAAGCAAGAGGAAACACCTAAAGAAATGTTATGAAGACAAAAGGCCAACAAACCTTTAGCCATTTTACATGCAGCAAGTTGAGCATGTAAGAGACATTTACCATAATGTTATTTTCATCAGGTGGAGACAGGTTTAGTTGCTTAAAGTATAAAGACAAAAGGATGTTATGTTGTGGAAAAAAGCTACAAAATGCAACGTAGATCGGTAAGTTATATTGCAATATTGGTAGGCAGAGCCAAGGATGTAAGCTGCACATTGTCTGAGAAGTGACACTGAATAATTTTTTTATCCTTTTCAATATACAGAATTTAGTTCCTCCAGAACATCCTATCTGTACCTTTAGATTATCACTTAAGCCTTATCTATACATCTTAAATAGTACAGGTAATCCTCATTTAGCCACCACAACTGGGACTGGCAACTCAGCCATTAAGCAAAGCGGTCGCTAAGTGAAACCGCAACTGTGCTTATGATCTAACTTCAGCTTTCCTTTGCTTTACAGACCTGCAAAGGTCATAAATGCGAGGATTGATCGCAAAGTTACTTTTTCATCACCATCATAACTGCAAACACTCTCTAAATGAGGCAGTCTCATTTATATAGGTACAAGGACTACCTATAACTAGAATGTTTTCAATATTTTCCTTTAATAATGATCTCCCTCAGGAAGACTGCTTAGCTCTTGCAATCATTTAGATCAGAGATAGGAAATCTGGTCCCCAGGTCCTCTCTTGATGGCCCTAGGAGTCCCTTTCTTTTATTGTCAAAAATTGATGGCTGTTTACTCCCATTTTGTACTGGGACACAAAGTAAGATAGTGATACGAGCTCTAAAGCATGTATATATTTATAAAGAAAGAAACCCCCAAAGTTCAGCCTTTATAATATGGCTCCTCTCACTTTATGGCCTCTCCTAAAAATATTAAGGGTGGCTCTTGGCTACAAAAAAATTGCCTGCCACTGATTTAGAAACAAGCCAGTTACATTATCTCAGATTTTTAAGAAACACTAATGTCTGCATTTTCATTTTTCTATATATCTGAATTAACAGTTGTTGGTCACTGTATTAGGAGAAGTACAAATGATTTCTTCCTAGTTTGTCAGCTGCTCTAAACAAGCAAGCAGGTAAATAAATAAATAACCTACAGACCAGCTTTTTTTTAAGTACAGCCTATAAGGAAGATGCCACACAGATATAGTATAAGCCTGCAAAGACTAACAATCTGTATTTAAAACACACACACAAAACACACACGCACACACAGTGTCCTTCCACAAGCCAAGAAGACAAGTTTGTTGAGACGTGCTTTTATTTATTTATTTAAAAAAATTATAAGGCTATCCAATTCTATATTGACCCTGGCTGGCCACAACGACCCTGAGCTTTAATAGACTGCACTGTATTTTTAATTGGATTTCTGTTTTTAGTTAACACTTTTTTGGTTAATGTGACTTTTTTGTGGTGTTTGGATATTTTGAGTTTTTGTTCTGTTCTTATAAACTTATCTGACTTATCTTTAGACAATAGACAGTATCTAAGACAGCCAAAATTTATGCTCACCATGAATAGACACATGAGGACAAGCAGATTCTTGTTCTGCTTTTGAAATGCTTCCATCAGTTTATCAGTTTCCAACTCTGGATGAGGATTATATTCTTTCTGGTGCATAACTTGGAGGGAGGTGGTCACATGTTTATATGCCTATGTGCCTTCAATGAATTGTACCTTTTATTAAATTTAATAAGTTCATCACTTTTAGCTTTTTCTGGATTTGCATAGCCTGGCCATGATGATTCACGCTCTGAGTTTTAGCACTGCTGTATTCAGCTCTCTTTCTCATAGGAACATCTCAGAATTAAAGCCAATATAGTGTTTTTCTCCTGTTGTGTGTTCTTCCTTGAAATTATGTACCTGGAAATAGCATTTTTATAGCCTTTCTTCCACCAGTGAGTTCCTAGAGATACTCCTCATTTTCTAGATAACATTTCAGGAATTATTTAATTTTGCCCAATATTGTCTAATTTCAAGGAGTAAAGATTTCCTGTTCCAAAGTGTCTCCTTAAACTGAACAAAGTTCTTCTCCTAACATGTTCACAGCCACAAACCCTTTAACTTTGTTAAAACATGACATGTTTGTTTTTGTTGTTTTTAAATTAAGAACCAACAGTGACTGTTTTTAAAGGACTGGATCCAGATTTCATGTTCTGCAAACGAAAGGTCTCCTAATATCCATAAAAGTGTTTGGTCCAGCTAAAGCATTCTGCTGGCAGAAGTGTTTTGCCAACTCTTCTCTCCTCTTTCAATACTTTGTGCATTCCAAAAACGTGCATGGAAGCAGATTTTTTTCAAAGGGTATACAACATGGCTATAAAAGAGAGGGAGGAAAAAGCTGCTAAAGTTGTTGTCTATCCCTTCTGCTATTAGTAGCAATGTCTAGATTGTGAGGATCTGAGACAAAATGCCAATTAAACACAAAATTATATCTTCTGAAGTTCTTAGAGGTAGATCTTACTTACTGAAGCACGAGCTTCTGCTACTTTTGCCTTCTTCAGTCTAGTTTTGGCAGCATCCAAATCTAGCCTTTTATTTTGTAATAGTTTGCGTTCTCTCTGTAAAAAACAAAACATTATTATTTGGGAGAAAATGTGAAAAAGAGTTTCAGTTTAGTTTCACAAAAATAAAGCAGCATAACTACTGCAATTTCCTGTTCCTACTTGTACTACGTAAGACTGCTACATCGAGACTGTGTTACATTCCTTGATAAAGATACCAAATGCTTAAATATAAAAATAAAAATTATTCTTTGAGCTTTTACAATTATTTCAAGTTTCATTAAGAAATTATATTCATAACTTACAGTAATTGTTTTATAATCTCCTTCAATAAAATTTCTAAGAGGGGTAAGGAAGTTTATTGCAGAAGTCTGTATTAGTTCTCTGTCGGCTGCCCCAATTCTTTTTTGTGTTTCTCCACACTTAATAAGAGCATTTCCTGTAACAGAAAAATTGATTGCATGATTCAAATATCAGGTTATATATAGACTTAACTATAACTATAGGAACTTAACCCAGAAGTATTGACACCATCTTTTCACAAAAGCTATCCTTAGTTATTTATTTGTAATTATTACAGATTTAAATACTGCAACCACTTTTTTAACACTATGTTCAAAATGTTACTTTCAGTACCTAACACACAGTTTCAAAATGTAAAGTTCTAAAACACTTTCACAACAATGAAGATACGTTATTCATCATAGAATTAGTATCTAGTTCATTCATTCTAGACATTCTTTTCATACAAAGTAATAGTTACAACTTACCATATGCTGTTCCTGGGCCAAATTCATTCCCAGCATCAATCATATGCTGGCCCTGCAATTCTGGATTATTCATACGACTTGGTGCTTTGCGATCCAGTTTCTCATAAACAAATTCTTCTATTCTAGCATCTGGCAAAAAAGAAAATTTATCATTTATCCATTACAGGTAGTCCTTGGGTTACATCCACTCATTCAGCAATCATTCAAAGTTATCACAGTGCTGAACAAGGGGGACTTACAACTGGTCCTTGGCATTCTGGTTGTTGCAGTGTCCCCATGGTCACATGATTGCAATCTGGGAGCTCAGGTGTCTGGCTTGCGATTACGATGTTGCAGTGAGCCATGGTCACGTGATCATGATTTCTGACATTCCCTGGCATCTTCCGACAAGCAAAGTCAATGGGGAAACTGGCAGAAAGTCAGAAGTCACTCCTGCTTTTTTGCCTGCCCGCAGTCTGTAATGCCTGCCTGCAACACTCCACTCGCATTCCGTAGTGCCTGCCTGTGGCACGCCCCACCCCCGTGGCACCCCGCACCCCCTCATGGCACCCACGCAGTCCCCCGCACTGCTTGCCTGGGACTCCCATCTCTTCCTGCTTAATGACCTGCATGGTCCTGGGATTACAAGGGCAACCAGGACTGCAGGGATTGCCGCTAAGTGATGTGGTCACACAATGTCACCCTTTATGACATCACTTAGTGATGGAAATTCCATTCCTAATTTCCATCATAACCCAAGGACTACCTGTATAGCCAAACTTGCAATAATAATATACAT
Organism: Python bivittatus; assembly: GCF_059951505.1. Taxonomy (NCBI): domain Eukaryota; kingdom Metazoa; phylum Chordata; class Lepidosauria; order Squamata; family Pythonidae; genus Python; species Python bivittatus. Next base: position 28,329,321 of record NW_028277098.1, read on the forward strand.
AATCAAATAAATTGTAATAACAATATAAATAATCAAATTATTGCTGAGGTGCAATACAATGTGATGGTTAGGGTGCTGGATGAGGAAAGGGAAGAAAGAAGACCAGGTTCAAGTTCTCCCTCAGAGATCTAAGCTCACTGGCTGACTTTGGGCTGGTCACATTCTCTCAGCCCAACCTGTCTCAAAGGGTTGATGCTGTGAGGAAAAAATGGAGAAAGCTGCCTTGAGCTCCTCAATGAAATGCTGCCTTGAGCTAATGAAAGCTGGGATGTAAATCTAATAAACAAAGTTTTTTTTTTAAGGATTTGTACTTGAAGTTAACAAATAATGTATTTCCTGAAACATATTAAAGCTTTTAAGAAACCAATTTTCAGAACTAGCTGCAGAATTGAATTAAGTTTAGTTGCATTAAAGTGGTGTATAGTTTTGGTTCATTATTAAATGAACTGTTAAAGTGGTGTATATGTTCATTATTTCTGCTTCAACAAATCCTAGATCTCTGACATTCAGAGAGTTATACCATCAATTTTATCAAATCCTGATTCACTTAAGAAATTATAAAGTTGGTCTTTATTTTGAAGCAGTTTGTTTTGCAAAATTATGTATAGTTAACATTTTAAGTTCTACAATTATTGCATATTTTGTAAATATTAAAGCAATTGAAAGATGACATGTGAATTCAGTATGAAGAATTAAATGCTAGTTTCTCAAAAGTCAAAACTCAGGTTACATTATTTATTTGTATGTATGTATAAAATATCAATATGCAAATCAGTTAATGACAAAAGAGAAATAAAGTTTTGCTCTTACTTGGATTTGGTTGCAACAACACTTCTGTCTGTTTCATAATCTTTTCTGTCCACTGTTTTGTACATTCTGCCTTACACAAAAGATTTTCTAAGTGAGCATCCAATTCTGTCTTCTCTGCTTGCCCAAGTTTCTCTTCCGTAAACTATATTGATTAAACAAACAAAAGTACTTCTCAACATATAGATGAGCAAAACAAATTTATCAGCAAAAATACAAAACACACACACACACGGTAATAAAGGGCATTTCAGAATGCAAACTTTTGCCTCATTTTATTCATTCAGTTTTTTCATCTTCCTCTTACTAAAAAAAAACCCTCCCTTCTGATATTTTTAGCTAGAATGTTAAAAACAGGTAGGCAAGGCTTTTCAAATACAATACATACTATTTTCTGTAACAGTTGTCATGTCTTACAATAGGTCTATACACAAAGAATACAAGGATAGATGTATAAAAATATCAATAGAATGTGACATTCACTGGGAACAAGAAACAACACTCCCATTTTTTGCACAACTTCCCAGAGTAAACATAACACAGCAATCTATTGCTCTGGGAAGAGAAGGGAGAACTCTAAAGATTTCCAATTTTTAAATCCTCTCTTCAATAGGAAAAAAATATATGGGAAAACACGTAGTAGCAATTCTACATACTCTGCTGATTTACAACATGTGCTTATGAATGGGTTTCCAGATTTCAAAGTATTTTCAGTATGTTTAAACTGGAGCAGAAGACAAAGGGCAAGAATTCATTGCCATAGTTGCCAATTATCTAATCATGTATTATTTGATTTCAGTAACTGTTCGCCTCAGCTTCAGCATTACAGAACATCCCTTCCTTTCCTTCCAATATTCTGTAGGCATTCTTATGTAGTCAGACCACATTGCTTCTAAAGTTCTGTGTTAAATCAAAGAAAACTTTCCTCCTCACAGCTTCAGAATTTGGGGGAGGGGGGCAACAATATAAGAACAAATAACAACTGGCTACTAAAGGCTTGCATACTTGATGAAAAGCCTTCCTTCAGTAACATGTTTAAGCAAGTGATGCCTGTGCAATTCCAGAAATTCTTTATCCTTTTCAATCTGAGTTATCACAAACTATCTTTGTCACCCTGATGGATGATATGTAGAGAAGGTCAGGCAGGGTGTAGCTCTAATAGTTTCCCTAAATCTCTTAACAGCTTTTAGTACCATTAACCACATGGTATCCTTCCAGTTTAGCTTGTAAGTTGGAGACAGAACATTAGTGGCTCCATTTCTAAGGATTGATTTCAGAAAGGGCTGCTGCTAGATTGTCATATGACACCTCATTATATGCTTATACTAAAAGAACATATATCATTTTAGTTCCTTCATCATCTACACAAAAATGTCAATATTTTTTGGAATTTGAGAGTTCAGTATTTGTAAAATACAAATTTTGTCTCTGGAATTATATGACAAAATTAATTAATTAAAAGCAATTAATCATTTTTGCAATCTGTAAACTGCAAGTTTATCCTGGAATGACCTTGGTGGTTCAGGTAGGTATTGTTCAAATTATTTAGGTTAGAACTACAGTACACCCTCTCTAAAAGGCTAGGTTCACATTTAGGTAATGTTCAAACATGTTGATTCAGCTTATTTACTAAAATGGAATAGCATATGTATCACTTATGACCTCTCTTTCACAAAAGGAGCTTGGTCACCATTAATTTTCCAAGCAGAGTACTAAAACATTCCTGAAGATTGCTCTAAACACCAGTCATTCTAATGGATACCAAATAATAAACAAGTATCAACTGATGCTTTTTATGTTTTAGATACTAGACTATCATTAATTTCCCCAAAACTTAAAATTTTGGATAGATTCAGAGATGCCTTTAAATATTGCTTGTGTACTATCCTGAATGCTTAAGAAGTGCTGTATGCTACAGTTATGGTAAGTATTAAACAAGGTATTATGCAATGTGTGAATGAAACACTGCATGAGAATGTTTGATACAAACCCAGCATATGCAACTGTTACTAATGAATATCACTTGAGAGATATAAATTTGTGCAGGCAATCTCAAAAAACCATGTGATAGACATTCTATGGACCAGTTATGCAATTACCTATTGCATATAATTGTGGAAGAATGTAGAAAAGTAGATAACAACCAAGTACCTAATTCACGATAAAAATATTATTATGATAACATAGAAATAATTACTGATAATAGTATTACTATTACTATGATGACCTACTAGTACTAAAGTTATTGGAGCCTCTATGAACTAGTTTAACCCAGAGCAAAAAAAAAAAAAAAAATTATTTGAAGCCAAGAAAATGCAAAGTAAAACAGAAGTTCATTTTTTTCATATAAAAGTGAACAAGTCATCATCATAAGACAAGCATCATAGGATCTCTTAATTAGAAGATAGTTTTCTTTGTCCTCATTCCAGCACCAATGAACGAACTACAAATGAAGAAATGTAGTTCTTAGAATAGAGGAAGAACAGTGAAACACTGTAGTCTGTTAAGCAATTTATGAAATATTGACATTTCTTAAAAATAAGTTAACTTTGATTTATGTTAACTTTTAGCAGTGAACTTGGAGAATTGGGACAGACATCTATGATCTGGATCCTTTCCATTTCTGCTTGGCAAAAGGCTCCAAGGAATGACTCAGTGCTGGGTTGGAATGCTGGTAAGTGCTTCCTTGAGAAAGTAGCTGATAACCTCTGTTTAGAAGGAGATAGTATACCTCTTCCTCAAGAAACCATAACTCAGCCTAAAAATTCTGGACAATTATTGACTGGTCTCCAACCTTCCCTTTCTAGGGAAGGTTGTTGAGAAGACTGTGGGGAAGCAGTTACAGAAAGCTCTGGGGGAAACATTATCTAGACTGATTCCATTCTTGATTCAGACCTAGGGATACCACCAAGGTTATACTGATTATACTTTTGGATGACCTCTACTGAGATTGGGTTAGGGGGAATGCAATCCTCTTGGTGTTGCTTTATCTCTCAGCAGCTTTCAATACCATATATATATGTATAAATAAAAATACAATAAACTTGTAGGATTCTTTGCAAAGGACCATTAGTGCTGATGACCTGAAGTGTGAAAAGAGACCAGCTGAATGAAATTCTGTTATGCATATTGCCTGTCTTCCTCCCTCTCTCTTCTGAGTTCCTTGCAATCTAAATCTAATGTAAATAAAAGTAGAGTATATATTATGAAAACAAATGTGTAAAACCTTTTGGGGAATTAGTAGCAATGGCCATATGGGAAGGGAAGAGAAGAGGCTATGGGAGTAGACTTCTAATATAATATTCTGCTCCAAATGTCATTCTAAAGATTACAGAGCACAAGGTCATCAACAGAGAACTTTTAGGGATATCCCTCACATACAGAGAACTGTATGTCAATCACCAATCTGTCCATATCTCCTACACTGCTCCCTAGTTGTGAAAAATTCAGCCCTAATATTTGGCATTTTGGAAATGAATTAACTTAGACTTAAATGTTCTTTTAGTATATTTATTTTACAATATGTATAGCCTAGGCTATTCCTAAGGAATTCTGGATAAGGTACAAAGTCAAAGTAAACAAAATTAAAAACCAATATACACAGTTAAAATGTTATAAACATTAAACAATAAACTGATTGAACATTCACAAAACTAAACCAGCTAAACTCAAGGCTCAACACATGCTAGAATAAGATTGATCTACTTACGAAATGCCAGCAAGTTTGGGGGCAATTCATACCTCCAGGGCTCTCATTATAGGGGCTACCACTATAATGTCAGCATATCTTTCATTATGTTATTCTATCCCTATATGTAAGTATTAATATTATGTAATGAACAAAGGCAAGATTTGCATAAGCAGCTATAAATATTATCAATAAATAAACAATACTTAGCCAACATAGACTCATCTCAAAACACAAAGTAGGTCAAATTTGGTTAGGACTTGGATGGGAGAGCCTCCAAAAAAACTCTGGGACTGTAGGCTAGACTGGAAAATCAATCCTGGCAGAAGGCAATGGCAAACCATTCCCTTATTGTTACCAAGAAAACTACATAGACCTGGTGGCCATGGTGTCAATAGCAACTTAACTCAAAGGAAACTTTATTATTACCTTGTTTCTCAGTTTAAGAAAAGAGATGAGAAAAGATCAGAAAACTTAATATAGAAACCAAATGGATGGTTTAAAATTATTATTATATAATGGCACTTTAGGGGAGAGGCAGAAAAAGAGATGAATACAGTTCTAGAGGTATTGGCAATTATGTAACTAACAGAATTCTACCAAAAATGAAATACCATCCTGTAATTAATTGGAACAATGTCATGGAAGATCTCCCATATCTTTGTGCTATACCAACAATTGCATAACACAGGAAGCCTGATGTAAGGTAGTTAGAAACAAAATCCAACTATAAAGCCACTAATTCACCCATCTACCAATAGTGCAATTACCGGAAAGGGAATACTGTTAAGCAAATAGGCACAATTCCACTCTTCCACCACCATATATTAACAGGAATAGGCTTACAGTTTCTTTAGAATAAGAAAGAATCAAAAGAATTGATCATATATATTAGGCACCATAAGGCTCTGTAGACAGATATTTTCCTTTTGCATTACAGTCTTTCTAAAGTTAAACATAATCTTGCTGTGCAGTCACAGTCGTATGAAGTTACCTTTGAACTTTAGCTAATAATAGCTGAGAGCACCTACTTTTTCGTTTTTGAAACAATACAAAGGGAGACACACCAAGAACAAGAAATAGGCCTGGCTTTGTTATCTTATATATGGTTATTCTACTTGTACTCTTCCAACATGACAGTACAGATACAGAATTCTAGGTAGCAGCTCATGGCTCTTGAAGGGCCACTAGTCACATACAACTATCCTAATTGCTTGCATTTATTTGTCTACAGACAATATCTAATTTAAGTGGAAGAATAATGGCACAAGAAGAGCCCTGCTAGATCAAACTATAGGGCCATCTAGTCCAGCATTCTGTGTCACAAAGTAGTCAAATAAGGTGCACTTTGGAAACTTCAAGGCTAGAATGAATGGCAAAAGCTTAATTCCATTTGCCTCCCAACATCCAATACTGAAGGATCTGCTTATGATTTACAACATTAGTAAGCAGCTATCAATATAAATCACGTTCCCCCCCCCACCCCATCTTCCATGAACCTGTCCAGGTCCTTTTTCAAACGATCCACATTGACGGCTATTATCATGACTGGCTGCGAATTCCAAAGCGTGGTTATGTGCTGCGTGGAAAAAAGATTTTCTTTCTGTTAGTCCTGAATGTCCCTGCATTTAACTCTTCATGTTGTCTAGGCCATTCACGGTTTTATATCTTCATCACGTCTCGTCCCTTACCTTCCTCCCTTTCGAGGGAAACGCCCCCGGGAGATAGGGAGAAAGCTGACAAACCGAAGCGAATAAAGAAACCGAAATGGGGGGGGGGGGAAGTTGGGGAGAGAAATCTTGCGTAAGCGCTAGAGCTACGGAACAGCTGCATTTAGGCCAGCTGCGCTCCCCACCGCCCGAGAGGCTGTGAGGACAGCCGTTCCCGGGCCGCGGAAGGGCAAGGGGCGGACAAATAGGCATTATCAATGCCTCCGCCTTCTCCGCGTATGCAGACAGCGCGGTCCTGGGCAGAGCCGGGAGAGGAGACTGAGAGGCCTAATTTGGCTCCTGACTCGGCTGCCCCGATCGACCAGCTGCTGCCCCAATGCCAGAGGGGCTGGCTTCTACACCAGTTTGGCAGGGGAGAAGAGGGGCGGGGTCTCGCGCGAGGGCAGCGAGCGCGTGCGGCAACGGCCTGACCAACGCCCGAGTCCTCTCCCAGAAGAAGGCACCGTCTTCGGAGGGAGGAAAACAAGGCGTCGCTTCCTCAGTACTGGTTCTCTTCTCTGTCTTACCTGTACGGCTCGGCTGAGGAACGTGCCGGCATCCGCCGCCAGCTTCTTCACATTGAAATCCATAATATTCATCTTCAGCGGGAGCCAACAATTCTGGGGTGTTGTTGGCGGCGCCGGCCTGCCGCCCACCACACTTCCTCCCTTCGAAAGCGCCGGCCAAGGCGGCGGCAGTGGCGGCGACAGTAGGAGGGTGGTGCCAGCCGCGGCAGGGCCTCGGCCAGGAGTTACGAAACCAGCAGCCGATTGGATACATTGAGCTCGTGGGCGGAGCCATGAGCTAGAAGTAGAAGGCACCGCTACTAACTATGCTCCGCCCCCAACACTGATGACGAGTTTCCTAAGTGGAGCTTAATAGAACCTTCTCCATAGCCTGGGCGTGCTCCATTTCCCAGTCGCTGCAGTGTAGATTAGATTACAACGGTCGAGTCACGTATTGACCTCTCTTAGTTAGTCTAATGAGTAACTAGGTGGATCCTTTTTCCTGTCTCGGTAATTAGTGCTTGATGTGAGACAGTGTTGTGAAGCACCAGGCGCGCTTTTCAGAACACGGTCGTTATCCTGAAAATAGTTCCCAGGATCAGAAGGAACTTCTCTAAAAACATGCGACATAAATTCTTGTGAGTCCCAGTGAGTACGCCCTTTCCACAACGATTAGCTGTTTTTATGTGTTTCCGGCTATGTGGCATACGTCGTAAATCCCATATAGCAAATGTTTTCATTGATGCCATAGTAAAGGTGTGCCAACCTTTAAAATATAAATTGCCAATCTAGTAAAAAGTTTGTGTGCCTATTACCTCAGAATCCCAAGATAGCCTTTTCGAATTCATATTTGGGCTATACTGCGACCCTGGTAAGGTTACAAAATTAACTTCTGTAATAGAGCCAAGAGAGTGTGAAACATGTCAATCACATTGGGTTAAAGTGTTCATTGTCAGTTTACAATTTACAGTCTTGAAACTTACCTAAGGAAATGCAATTTGCTGGTACACACAGTCTAACCTTTACAGTACCCATTATCAAATCCAAACTAAAATGGATGTGAACAATTTTATCTGCAAAGTGTTATCTCACTAATCAGCTTTTCACCAGGCTGTTAGTAAAAACTATTCATAAAAAGGTTCTCCAAATTATGTTGTGCAAAATGTTTCACCAAAATCACTGCTTCAGAGCAATCTCTCAAATGAGTTTTGCCCATCATTTGTTGAATTCATCTTCCTTCACTCTGCCTCCAGGTTTGTTGCTCTCAATTTCCCAATATAGTTCTTGAAAATGAGAAAAGGCGTTGCTACTAGGGTGATCCATACAAATTGTCCCCATATAGTCTGAAGACAACAGAATACTTTAATTTCATCAGGTAATCATTTTTATGATAAAAAAATTATTCTTTATTTAATTTGTATGACTACTCAACTCACAGCAACTCTGGGCAGCATACCAGAACAATCACAAAAAGAAAACATTACTTATTAAAACAGTAAAACAAAATGGCAATTGAAGATGGTAACCAATATACTATCATACTTCCTAGAGATGGGCTTGTTCAACATTCTGGTGTAATGACCAAGGGAACAGCTAGGTCTTAAGAGCCTTATGAATGGCCAATACGATCAGGTGCATCTGAAACTCAAGGGGCAACGTGTTCTACAGGTGGGCACCACAACAGAGAAGGTACTTCTCACACTAGTTCTATACCAGCCTATCCCAATCTAAAAGGAACTCCTGAGTTTGGCATACATCTGTAGAATCCAAAATATATTTGCATGCGCCTGTTGCTCATGTAAATCACTCAAAGCTAGCTTTTTGGCATTGAGACATGAAAGAGGGAATCCAGTACTTTGGCCTTGGTGGAGGCAGAAAAGATACAGGGACTTTCAGCACAGTCTACATACATACTCAATGCAGCACCTGCCTAATAATACCCAGTATAGATCATTTGGGGCACTTCAACCCACTCAGCTGCTTATTTGTACTACATCCTGCATTGCCCTGCAACAACCACCAGCAGCCCTTCCATGTGCAATGGTGTCCAGTGGTAAACTACATGCATTGCTGATGAACTCACATAACTAGCAAGTAAATTAATTGAATTCAGTAATGCTTATTTTTAACACAAAATGTAAAAAGTTTAGAATTGATAAAAGAATTAATCATTTATTAAATTGCTCATATTAAGGAAAGTAAAACTAAGCATTAAATCTTTTCTTCAGGTGGAAGCAGTGGTTTTCATTGAATCTGGAGATTTTGTCAGAATGACTAAATGTGTTTGGTGACATCACAGCATGAGCTTCTTCCCTTACATGCATGCAGGCTTGTGACACATGAACAAAAGGCTGAGTGATTGCATTGTAAAGTCACAATGCATGTTGAATTGTTGAGCAACAAATGCAACATAATGTATATTTCATTTATCAATTACACAGTGCTCACAAAATCTTTTAAATAGTAATAATGAGGCATGATACAGCTAAATTTAAAGTGCAACTTGTACATGTATACTGAAAGTAAGCCCCACAAATTCAATGGAGCTTAGTGTTAGTAAATTATTTACCAGATACATAATCACTTTTTAACAATTAAAACTTTATTTAACAATAGCACAGCATATGCAGATATACAGATATAGATACTGTAGAGATATATGTTCATTTCCCTTTTTTAAAAGGTAATCAATAATACTCTCTGCTTGTTTTATTTTTACTTTATTTTTTACTCTTACTATAATTTAAAACAGATGTATTTTCAAAAAAAGATTATCTATGAATTAACAGATAATTACTGAGGTTATACAATTATTGTTCAATATATCATTATTAAAAGATACCAAGCAGAGTGTGTGGTGTTTACAATATTAAAAAAGAAGTATAAATGAGTTTATTGCCAAACTCTCCACTATATTGTTCATAAATGTTAAAAAAAAAAAGAAAAAAACCCAAAATAATATATACTTAAATATTTAATTTCTGACTTCCCCCTTCTTTGTACTCCAACTGATTTGCAGTACTTGCTGTTATTAGACACCATACTCTAAGTGTTTGTATTTACCTTGCAGTGTAATATATAATATATATGGAAACCGTGCTTAAATTTAATATAACTTCTGTTATGTATTAAGTTTCACCATTGCTGCATATTCTCCAAGTTTAAGTTCCCAATCAGATATCATTGGTTCTATGTCTTTTGTCCAGTGTTGTGCAGTTTGTCCTCGCGGCTGTTAGCATGTATCTTAATAAATTATGGTGTTTTTTATTGATGTGTTCTGGAATTTCACCTAATTAAAAAATGTGGTTTCATTTCAAATTTGATCCCTGGAGTTTTCTGAATGGTGCTGTGTATAGTTTTCCTATACTTTGAGGGGGGGGGGTTACATGTCTACCACATATGGTAGAATGTTCCTTCTGTTTTGTGGTATTTGCAGTATTTATTACTGTATGATTTGTCTATTTTGGCAATTATTCATGGAGCTGCTTACCATCTGTAAACAAAATTAAATTGTCAGGTGATTTCACTATACATTATTTACTTAACATGGTCCTTAACTAAGGCATTATTTTGAAATACGATTTTGGTCTGGAGTTCTAAATACATTTAAGTAAGGAGTAAGCCCAGCTGATAATTTGAGTAAATATAGGATTGCACATGAGTAATACTGAAAATCCACTAGATGTCAGTATACTAAAATTAATTTAACATTTTGTTTAGGAAATGGAGAAATACAAGCTGACTTCACACCAATATTTAACAGTAGCTTGATTTATATATTACATAAAGAGCAGTTTGTTGAATAAACTATAAGTGAGTTCACATATAATAATAAGCCACAGACTGTGGTTTATAATAAAATATCACTTTGTGGAGTCCTTTTTTCTACCACTCCAATTATTTCTTCATAGCTAACACTGTCTTCAGACAACCAAAACAACACTTCCATACATGGACATCATCAGATGGAGTACATAGAAATCAAATTGACTATTTATTGCTAAAAGGAGGTGGAGGAGCTCAATTATAGAATCAAAGATATGGCCAGGTGCTGACTACAGAATAGATCATGAACTGCTCATGTGTAAGCTCCACGTTAAGTTAAAGAAGAAGAAATCCAGTCAGTTTCCATGTTATGATCTTGAACATATAGGCACCATTTTCAAGGAGAACATCAGGAATCGCTTTGAAGTCCTGAACTTCATTGATAGAGAACCAGAGGAATTATGATAAGGATGAATATGAAAAGAGACTTCCAGCAATGAAAAAAGAGAAGGAAGCAAACTGGATGTCAGAACAAACCATGGAAATTGCCAAGAAGATAAGCCAAGGCCAAGAAAGACAAAAATCTCAGAAACTTAACAAAGAGTTTCAGAGAGCTGTTAAAAGAGCCAAGAAAGAAGCAGTGTTACAACAAAATCTATAAAGCCATTGAAGATGGAAACAGACATGGAAGAACAAGGAAAATCTTTCAAAAGATCTCTGAATTCAGAAGGAGGTTCCAGCATCAAATTGGTATACTAAAGGATGTCAATGGACAGATAGTAACCGATTCAAAGGATATCAAAGGAAGATGGAAAGAGTATACTGAAACACTATACAGTAGAGATATCAGCATCCAAGTTACCTTAGAAGATATTCCTTATTTAAAAGAACCTCTAGTACTAGAAGATGAAATTAGATCAGCACTTTACCAAGTTGGAATGCTGCAAGAACTGATGTAATACCCACTGAAATATGACAAGCAACAGAAGAAGAATCAGTCAAGGTTCTAGCCAAGGTATGCCAGCAAATCTGGAGAGCAACACAGTGGCCAACCAATTGGAAGAGGTCAATCTACATTCCAATATCAAAACAAGGAGATGTAATAGAGTGTGCAAACTATCATACAATATGCTTAATTTCACATGATAGCAAAATAATACAGTGGTACCTCGGGATACGAACTTAATGCGTTCCATGACTCTGGGCGTATCCTGAGTTGGTCGTAACCCAACGCAAATTTCCCCATAGGGTTCAATGTAAATCTGGTTAATCCATTCCGCTCTCCGAATTTGGTCGCACCCCGAAGCAAATTTTCCCATAAGGTTCAATGTAATTACCGTTAATCCGTTCTGGCATCCGCGGACCACGCATCAGGGGTGGGAGAACGGCTGGGCGCCGCACGGCGCGGTAGGAAAAAGGCCGGGCGCTGCACGGCGGGAAAACGGCCGGGCACCACGCCGCGCGGCGGGAGAACGGCCAGGTGCCGCGCCGTGCGGCGGGAGAACGGCCAGGCGCCGCGCGGCAGGAGAAAGGCCGGGTGCGGCGCGGCGGGAGAATGGCCGGGCATGGCGCGGCGCGGCAGGAGAACGGCCGCGGACCACGTGTCAGGGGCGGAAAAATGGCCGCGGACCACGTGTCAGAGCGGAAAAATGACTGTACCCCAAGGCAGAGTTCGCACATCGAGGTAAATTTTTGCGGCCGGAGCTGGTTGTAACCCGAAAAGTTTGTTAGAGGCGTTCGTATCCCGAGGTACCACTGTACTTAGAATCATCCAACACAGATTAGAGCCCAACATGGAAAAAGAGATGCCAGATTTCAAGCTGACTTTAGAAAAGGCCGAGGAACATGAGACATTATTGCTGATGCACGCTGAATAATTGAGAAAGCCAAAGAATACCAAAAAGAAGTCAGTATAGGCTTCATCAATTATAGAAAAACCTTCAATTGTGTTGACCACATCAAGCTGTGGGAAGTACTCAGAAAAATAGGAATCACGAACATCTAATTGTCCTCATGAGAAACTTATATACAGGTTAGGAAGCCACAGTACAGACAGAACATGGTGAAACAAACTGGCTCCTGGTTGGCAAAGGAGTATAATAAGGCTGCATACTCTCCCCTTGTTTATTCAACCTATATACAGAAGACATATTAAGGGAAGCTGGATTGGAAAAAGATGAGCATGGTTTTAAAATTGGAGGAAGAAACATCAATAATTTGGGCTATGCTGATGACACTACCCTGATAGCTGAAGACGCAAAGGATCTACAAGCCCTAGTACTAAAAACCAAAGAGCACAGTGAAAAATGGGACTAAAATTAAACATAAAGAAGACCAAACTAATGGCTACAGGTAGAACAACCAGCCTTAGAACTGACAATGAAGTATTCAAGTGGTGGATAGCTTCTGCCTTTTAGGATCAACCATCAACAGTAAAGGAACAAACAGTTAAGAAATACGCCACAGACTAGCACTCAGTAGAGCAGCCATGAAGGCCTTGGACAAGATATTCAAATGCCATGGTGTGTCTACACCCACAAAGATTTGAATCATGCAAGCAGTAGTATTCCCTGTGACACTCTGTGGAAGTGAAAGGTGGACTTTAAAGAAGCAGAATAGGAAGAGTATTGACACCTTTGAATTTTGGTGTTGGAGCAGACAGCCAAGAAAACAAACTGATGAATCATTGAACAAATCAACTCAGATTTCTCACTCAAGGCACAAATGATCAGGCTCAAATTATTCTACTTAAGATACTTTATGTGAAGACCAAGCTTTCTGGAAAAGGCTCTAATGCTAAGAAAGGTGGAAGGAAAGAGAAGAAGAGAATGACCAGCAACAAGGTGGATGGACTCAGTTAAAGTGGCGATGAGTGCACCATTGGAAGATTTGAAAGAACAGGTTAGGGATACATCATCATGGAGAAAATCTGTCTATGTGGTTGCTAGGAGTTGAAAACGTCTTGATGGCATATAATCAGTATACATTTTATATTATATGCTCCAACCATTGATGCAGAAGAAGAGGAAGTTGATGAGTTTTATGATGAAGTTCAGTTTGAAACTGATAGAGCATGCAAGCAAGATGTGCTCCTTGTGACTGGACACTGGAATGCCAAAGTTGGAAACATTAAGAAGGAAAATGTAGTTGGATTGTATGGTTTAGGAAACCAAAATGAAGCGAGAGACTGATCAATTTCTGTCATTCAAATTATTAGGAATTATTAGGAAGGTATTTATGCTGCACTGCAATTACAAAGTAATCTCTGCATGCTTGATTTGTAATAATTCCTACTGAGTTCAGTCATTCATACTGCCAGGTAAGTATGCTTAGAACTATTCAGTCAGCATGCAAACCTCATTTTCCCTTGGTTGAGGTCCAGCAACACAGGGACAAGTACAACTGTAAAACTTCTTATAGCTTGGATAATTTGGGCACAAGTTTAGCATAACAGTAACTCATTCATAATCTACTTTTATGCAAGTTTACTCACAAGTAAGTTTGATTTCAGTGGGCCATATGTGATACTGAATGTAGTTTGGGGATGTCCATACATGCAAGCGAAGTTGGTGCCCTCCTCCAGGGATCTGAGTATAGTTAAAACCCCTGCCCTCCTTTTCATTTGCCCTTTTTTGATTTAATAATGTTGCAAATCACTGCTGATTTTCTGAGAACAAAGTGCAGCTGTGTTGCTCCCCTCTTCTGCTGGTAGCTCCCCAAGATCACAGGAGACATCCCACTCTACAGCTCCATCTGGGTATATGACTTCCTCCCACCTTTCTCTATCTGATTGGACAGACGTTGCTACTCCCACCCCTTCCTGCATGCCTGCTGTCCTCTAATCCGATCTAAGAGATCAACAGTCTGTCTCCCTGCTCCCAGATTTTCAGGCAGGTCTGACTTATGGTGGGACTCAAAGTTGCTTGGCTGTAGCATGGGGGGAGGTTTTGAGTATGGTAGGTCATACTCTGGTTTACGTGAGAGGGCATCCTGAAGCCTGTTCTGTGAGCCTGGGATGTAGAAAATTTAAAAATCAAAATGGAAGAAAAACTGTGCCCACCTGATTTGTCGAGGAGTGAGCAAGTGTGCATTCTGCAGAACCTCTAAATTCTTGTGGTCTGTATGAATTTGTATTGGATGGGCATGTTCTTCCAGCAGATGCCTCCATTATTGAAAAACAGTTTTCACAGCCAGCAACTCCTTATTGAAAATGTCATAGTTCCTTTCTGCTGGGAGAAGCACCCTGGACTAAAAGGCACACAGCAGTAGATCTGAACTACCACCCCCTTCTTTCTCTGCCTGGAGTAGAACTGCTCCTACTGCCACATCTGAAGTGTCAGTCTGTACTGACTAAACGAGCGGGTAGGGTCTGGGTGCCTTAGGAGAAGTTGTAAAATGAAGAGCTCTTTTTAACTCTTGAAGTGCCTTCTGCTCTTGAGTAGACCAGGAGAATCATCTAACCTTTTTAAAGAGCTGAGACGGTGGTTTTACACACAAAATTAGGAATGAACTTCTGGTAGAAGTTAACAAAGCCTAGAAAACACTACACATCTTTCATGATATGGGGGTGGGGACAGAGGGCGGGGTGCCGTGATAGAATAGATTGTATTTTTGCAGGATCCATTTGTGTGCCTTCAGTTGAAATCCTGTACTCCAAATAGTCTAATTAAGGCAGATCAAATGCAGACTTCTCCAACTTGGCAAAAAGCTGGAGCTTTTTGCCAAGTTGGCAAAATTCCTGGAGCTTTTGTAGGACCTTTCTGACATGTACGTCATGCAAGGCAGGATCTTTGCAATAAACCAGGATGTCATCTAACTGCACCACCACTTGTCTAAAATTTCTGAAAATATTTCATTCATCAATCTAGAAAAGACAGCTGCACAGCTAACTGAGCTGAAAGGCATCACTGTGTATTCGAACTTACCATATCTAGTATTGAAGGCTGTTAGATATTCATGTCCAGCTTTCATTCTGATCAAATTGTAAGCACTTCTTAAGTCCAATTTTATAAAAATGTGTCCCTTTTGTAGCCAGTCTAAGAGATTTGAAATAAGGGGTAGAGAGTAGTGGTCTTGAATATTTACTCTGTTCAGATCTTTGTAGCCATGAAATTCCTTTGACATAGAAACCAAAACAACAGATATAAAACAGCAACCATAGAATCCTATGAAAAAGTGTGGAACCCATTTTAAAATTCAGAAGTGCTTGAACTATTTTAAACTATAACTACATTAGTGCAGGAACAGAGAGCTTAGTTGGTGCTGCTACAGATGTTCACAATGACTTCCCCACTTGCATGGTTATTCCCAACTTGTGTTTTGATCATCTTTAAAAAAAGAACTTGTCGCTATAAACTACAGAAACCATTTGACATTCTGGACCCCATAGTGAGGAAGCTTTATAATCATTATGCCTTGCAAGGAATAATTTGTGTCAGGAAATTAATCTTTTCCCACATGGCAGAAGCATACAAGCCTTTCAGTATGTTTGGTCTGATATCTGTACCAAAATGACTGGGTCTTTAGGGCCCACAGTCAGATTCACCTGAGAACTCAGGAGGGAGACTGAGGCTGAAGGGGGAGGGGTGATGCAATGGGATGTGAGAATGAACTTGGGAGACAGGCAGAAGAGCCGCAGCCAAGACAACAACCTGATAAAATTTGAGTCCAAAGGAGTGATGGGGTAGAGAAAACATCTCAGAAGAGACCCTCCCTAGTTTTCTGGAAAGTAAAAAGGGAGGGGAGAAGTGCTTTCAGACATGCAAGATTCTGTTACTGTAACCTTATAATAAATGTAGTGTTAGTACTCATGGTTTGTGCTCCTTGTCTAGGACTGCTTTGTGAGCAATAAGAAGAATAAACTATGTTTCAGTATGAGGGAACAATCTGGGGAAGTTTAAAAGGTGAGTGCCTTAAATTAGTTCTTTTTGGTTATGCAGAGAATAAAGAGGATGGCCTTGATGGAGAGAGGGAACCAAGGCAATGAACAGATAAACATTGCAGAAGCCCAAATGAAAGGAGAGTAGTATAAAAGTGTCTCAGACGAACACACACCCACGCACCCAAATTCACATGAAGGTGAAAGAATAAAGGAAGCACATGCAGACTTGCAAGAGAGCCAATCTTAATAAAAGTAGTTTTAGGCACACATGGTGCCTGTTTCTTGGTTTGGTCTACCTCGTAGGACTGACAGATTACGCATAACTTACATTTATCCATGAGAGGTTTCTATTAGCTTTACAACAGTATGGAATGACAAAATAGTACACTGAAGTGTATTCTAATCTCAGGGCACAATCTGGAAGCCTATGACTGGGATGGAACATGTAAGAGGCTCTGGGAAAGCAGAGGAGGAAATTAACTCGGAAAGCCTGCCACAGCAATTCTCCCACTCAACTTACACCTAGCGTAACTAAGGTGGAGTTACTCGGAGTTTCTTTCTCGCCCTTGCCCTTCCCCTGGGCTGGGATGCCTCTTTTGCAGTGGTCCTGTTTCCTCCTAACTTTCTCAGGATTGCTTACACATTCCATCACAAAGATATAAAAACCTGCTCAAAGCAAAATGAGGGGATAGTCAGAGATGAAAGCAGGGAGGCTTTCTGCACTTTGAATAATAGCCTCCAAAGCAGAATTTCACTAGCTGTAGGGCACATAAATCGCTGCAGCTGCTGAAATTCCTTTTATGTGATGCTAAGAAAGATGCTGAAGCCCTGTTCCTTTTTGCCTAACCATCCTATAAACAGACCAAAAGTCATGTAGCACGTACTGAGGAACGTAAAGTGAAGACACTGCTGATTTCATGCATAACTTAGATGCTTCATAGAGTTATCATCATATGAAAATAAGCCATTTATTTTTTAGGATTTTTCTTTTTATTATTGTTTGTGAAATGTTTTAATGAGAACTGAAAAATAAATTGGAATTCATGGGTATTACCTCAAGAGCCATAAACGGCATGCAAGCTGTCATTGGTCAGGAAGTTAGCTGTGGAATGGATGTATCAGCCAGGTTCCCCACAAGTTCCATACTGCAAAGTGTAGGGTTCATCTCCATATTTCAAATAAGGATCAGCTACTATGATATCAGCCTAAAATAAAACGAAGACATGGTATAAAGATTGCCAAGAGGAATAAAAAAGTCCAAGTCCTTTTGTGGGGCTATCATATATGGTCTGCAAATGTGAAATGCCAGGCTGGAAGAATCACAAGCCGGAATTAAGATTGCAGGGAGAATCATCAACAACCTCAGATATGCAGACGATACCACCCTAATGGCAGAAAGTGAAGAAGAACTAAAGAGCCTCTTGATGAGGGTGAAAGAGGAGAGTGCGAAAGCTGGTTTGAAACTCAACATTAAAAAAACTAAGATCATGGCATCTGGACCCATCAATTCCTGGCAAATAGAAGGGGTAGAAATGGAAGCAGTAACAGACTTCATTTATTTGGGCTCCAAGATCACCGCAGATGGAGACTGCAGCCATGAAATTAAAAGACGCTTGCTCCTTGGGAGGAAAGCTATGGCAAGCCTAGATAGCATATTAAAAAGCAGAGACGTCACCTTGCCGACAAAGATCCGCATAGTCAAAGCTATGGTTTTTCCAGTAGTAATGTATGGCTGTGAGAGCTGGACCATAAAGAAGGCGGAGCGCCGAAGAATTGATGCCTTTGAACTGTGGTGCTGGAGAAGACTCTTGAGAGTCCCCTGGACTGCTAGGAGGTCAAACCAGTCAATCTTAAAGGAAATCAACCATGATTGCTCATTGGAAGGATCGATAATGAAGCTCAAGCTCAGATACTTTGGTCACCTAATGCGAAGAGAGGACTCTTTGGAAAAGACCCTGATGCTGGGAAAGATTGAAGGCAAAAGGAGAAGAGGACGGCAGAGGATGAGATGGTTAGATAGCATCACTGAAGCAATGAGCATGAAACTGAGCAAACTCAGGGAGGCAGTGAAGGACCGGAAGGCCTGGCGCAGTATGGTTCATGGGGTCACGGAGAGTCGGACACGACTTAACGACTAAACAACAACAACAACAGATGGCAGCAAGGAGATAGTGTTAAATCTGGTAGCCCTAGCGTGCTGTGCTGTGCTGTGCTGTGCTGTGCTGTGCTATGCTATCTCTACGTTAATGTGTTTGTCCAAAAGATACATCTCTTAAGGTAGAAAATCCCCATTCCTTCTGCATGGGATATGGACCAAAAACTATATAGTCAGTGTTACTCAAAGTCAGATTCACCAGCATAGATATTTGCAAGTGGAGCAAGAGGCTCAGTTGCCTCCCTTGGAAGAGCCATAGCCAGACACTCAGCCTCAATGCATGACTGTAGCATAATAGTGAAAGAATAAAGACTTGATGCAAGTTCAGTTGTAAGTAATTCTAAATGGTTTCAATGGCCTGCAGGTTGAAGGTGAACATGTACCCAGATCCCCAGGCATATACCTAAGTCATTCCTCCAGAGATTTCAATGTGGCCTCAATATTCAATGTTGCAACGACTGTTGCTTTTCTTAAAGGCCCAGTGGCCAGAAAATCATCTCAATGCAGATACCAAAGCATCAAGCACTCCAACATATCTTTCTAGTTATTGTCCCATGCAGGAAGAGGCCTTCTTCCAGATTTTAAAAAAGGAAGGATAGGCAGGAACCAGCGGAAGTGGTGACATGGGAAAAGGGCAGAATGAAAATAGTGAAGGGGAAAAGGCAAAGTAAGCAAAATGTTACTAACAGAGGTGTTGTTTCTAAATGACACATTCCTGAACTGGGGAGGGGAGGGGAGGGGAGGGGAACAGATTTGTTTTATACTGAAATCATGTATTTTTCTTTCCTGCCTATTGAAAATTACTGGCACAGACATAGAAGCATACAATACTTTGCCATGATGACATAGGTAAGTATTACCCTGCATTGCTGAGAAGGATGAATTTTTGACCACATAATTCAGTGTCAATTATCAATCATTCAAATATAATTTCAGTAAACAAACACAAGAAACTAAGTACGTTTAGGATTAGTGTCATTTATTCGGCTCTAAAATGCTTAAGTACTGAATAAACAGAATTATCAAGTATCTCTCTCTTCTTTCCTTGAAGCCATACTTCCAAGGTTTGGAATAGATTGCACTCAGTTGAATCTGATTCCCAACAAAGAAGCTCTCCCATCTGGGACAGTGAGCATATCTGTGATGCTTGACTAACTTCCACATGACACAGTCTTCATCTCACCTCCAGCCACAGCCAAGGGCAGCTGACTCATTTCGGAACCAAAGCTGAATCCATACCCAGTATCAGCCTTGCCTGTGACCCTTCAGTTGCAACCAAGCGAACGACACAACAGAAGTAGGATCTGCCCAGGTCCCATCAGCTGCTTTGGGCTTCTGCAGGATGCCCCCTCCCCTCCAGTTGTCTGTGCTATAGTGGCTGATGGGCAGATCATGCAGAAGGGGAAGGTATGACTCTATGAAGTTTTATTTTCTCTTCTCTCCACGATCCTTTACACAGAAAGGCAGCAGATTGTATACAGTGGTGGTGGCTAAAGCGGAAGAATCTTCCCACTTCAGCCAGGGCCTCCAGTACATGCAACCTGCTGACATGGCAGCCCGCAGCTACACAGCCCACATATGCACAGGTTGTACAAAGTTGAATCCGTACCCAGTACCAGCCTTGCCTTACTGGACCTGTTCTACAGGATGGAGTGATAGAGGCTGGAACCCCACTCCTGTTGGTCAGATTCTACAGGATTCCTTATCCAATCAATTTTCAGAGCCTGTTTATAAACCATGAAACGCAAAGGGAAAGAGGATCTTATTAAGTCTCTTTCTATATGGATGCTGGAATTAACTGGAAGGAGTCAGATTCTGCCAATGAATAAGCAAAAAAGCAGGATGACTGTTCAAAATGAGCAAACTCTGTCCTTCTTAAATTGTCTAAAGTGTTGCAATAACCCAGTTATTGCAAACATTGCCAAATGGCCTTTGCAGTGCGTTGAGATAAGTGCTACCACTTACCATATTTCAGCTTACAACAAACTTCTGATGGAGGCCAGTTTCAAAATAAATCTTTCCACAGAGACTCTGCAATGTCAGAAGCATACAAATGCTGCTTCTAAAAACAATGCTTATCCCATTTCCTTTGCTGTTTAAGCCAGAGAGGCATATTGTAGCCCATGTCGAGTGCATCTGTACTTGTTGATTTTGAAATGGACGTTTTATTTTGGTGGATTTTTTAAGGTACTGCTATACTACCTCCATTTTTCCCTTACATTTAAAGACTGGCTGACTGTGCGACCAACCATAGTAATAATAAAAAGACCTGACTGTTCAGGAAGGCTTTTAGCATGTAGAAATTTAGCTTATCACCAGGGATGGCAACGTCAGTGGACATTAATCAGAATGATGCAACATTTTAAATTATGTTTGGCATTCTGTGAACTCTTCGAGCCTGCTAATCAGCGCTAATCAGCACTTTTAGCATATGCTAATTATTTATGCTAACATTAGCAGACACACACAGTCTGATCTTACCCATGTTGTACGCTCAGAAATGCTACTTTCAGTGAGAATACAGGAGCAGAACACAGGATTGCAACGTACTCAGTTCTATCAGAATCTTAAAGCAGGAAAAACAAACACACAGTACAAAGAAGTGACAAAGCAAAACAGATGATTCAGCTTAAGTTTAATATTCCTTTCTATTCTATTGTGTTATGCCCAGGCAGAACGCCAAATATGTCTTCCCATGGTTATAATGAAGTTCTCCACCCTTCTTGTGGAAATATTGCAGAATTAAACACATTAATTTAGAGTCATTTATGTACTGTAACTGGTTTCCTGGAGCATCTTTAATCTGGGATAAAAGACAACTGATAAACAAGGTTCCATAGCCTCACTGCCCGATCTGAAATCTTATTAAAAACTTGTAAAGTCTAGATACTGAAGCATATTAAAAAGCTGCTTAAGCCAAACACTTGTATCTGTTGTGTATCTGTTACATATAAAGGCTGTGACTGACCATAAATTCGTTTTCAAAATTATCATTAAGAATCAGAAATCACAGGGACAAGTACCTCTTAACTTGAAACAGATACGTCAAAGCCAGTTATTGTGCAAAAAGAATGTTTGAAAATATGAATAACTCCCCATTAGTCTGAAAAAAATGTGCATTTTGCCAGTATGACATCAAGGGCAAGAAAAAACAATATAGGGAAGGGAGAGAGGAAAGCATCAGCGTTCTTTACCAGTATAATACCATCTAACTCAGATATTCTGACTGCTAATTCAAAGGAGAGGGAAAGTCAGGAAAACTTTGAGACTGTAGAGTTAATAGGTTCTTCTTTCTGACTCATTTAGGCTTCAGGAGGGACAAATATATTACCAAGAGAAGCAGTAAATACCAAGGTTCACCCCCTCCCAATTTTTTTTTTTTTTTAGCTAGAAAAAGGGGCAAAAAATGTCAAAACCCCTTTTGCAGGGGGATAAAGTGTGTTGAAAAACCGAACTTTTCTGACAGAAGACTTTTTTCTCTCTTGTTTCTCTCACCTCTTCCTCTTTTGGCATCTTGCAGAGGTCCATAAGAAAGATAGAGGATCTCAGGGGGACAGAAAGAATTCCCCAGGGCACCATCAGCAGAATCCCTTGCTTTTTCCTCTGAAGTGAGAACATGAAAAAAAAAAAACCTTTCCCATAAGAATATAATAAAATTAAAGCCAAATTTGCACAATAAATCACTCTTGGGAACTTCTACAAGGATTTGCAGATTTAGAACGTTTCACAGTCCATAGCATTAGAAAGGTATAAAAAATCCCTTTTATAAATAAACTCTGAGACTGTGGACATTCCCAGTTACTCTATGTAAAAGTTATAACAATATAAGGCAACTTTATAAAACATTAAGCTAAATCTTATAATACAAATAACAGGCACTAACTTGACATATAAATGATACAAACTGTACACTTATAAAAAACTGATGTATATCATTCTTAGTAACTTATTAAACTAAAGGTGCAGCAAAGAAAAAGAAAAGTTTAACATGATCAAAACCTTATTAATAAAAAAAAAAATCTTCATTCCCTTTTAGCAGCCTGGCAAAGCTATATGAGCCTGGGAAGCAACTGAAGAATTTAAAAGGCAACAGGAAAATGTGTTTATTTCAACCATAATATATTTACCCAGAAGGGAGATAGTATAGCCAAGGTCAAGGAATAAATTTAGATACCTTCACACCCACACCCACCCTTTTTCATTCCCTCTGACTCCCCCCCCCCACACTCACTTTATTCCTGCCTCCCATTCAAGGCAGTAGTGTACCAACCCCCCCCCCCCACACACACACACACACAACTGCCTTAGAAGTTTTACCCAGTGATCTCATTTCTCAGGAAGGAAAAAGCCCCCCAAAAGGAATCAAATGAGGAGAAGCAAAGTTTTGGAAGGTTTTCCTCTCAAAAAAGTGAAAGATTTTGCCAAGAGCACATTGTCATTTTATTGCCTTCGTAAACAGCTGCAGCTAATCACTTTTTAGTCTTTTTTCAAGTCTGGGGAGAACTTTCACATAGCCAGGCTGGTGATGTGAGGCAGGGAGAAGGAAAGAAGTTAGGAAGGCAGGCAGGTTTTCCAAGAGAGAAAAAGCAGTTGCTTGAAAACTCCAGCTGGATGCCATTTTCAATTACCCAGTCCTCGATCTTGTATAACCAAGATCCAGAATCACAAGAGAATTAAAAAAAATAGAACCATAATGAAGTAGCCAGCTTGTTACTTCTGTGTAGGTTTTAACCAGGTGGCAGATACAATTTGAATCAGCCATTTTCAGATGTCATCTCGTCAAGTTGTTGGTGTACAGAAAGAGGAAAGGGATGCATTTGCTGGGGCCAAAATAGTAGGATGGTGTCTTGCAACTCCAGTAAAGGCTACTTGGGTACCTAAAGAGTTTAAAATTAATCAAATAGACTTGGGTAACATTTTTTGAGTGCTGACCAGCTTGGGACACACAGAGTCCTTCCAGTGTTATGGGCATGCAGAACCTGGTCACTTGCCAGGAGAGAGAAGCGGAACAACATGCTGTTCTTTTTGCATCTGCCCCCTTTCACCTCTCCAAAATTCTAAGCCTCAGTTGCTTGGGATGCAGATTTTCCAGACAAAACATAGATGCTGCAAAATCTTAAGATCAAAGTTTTGTTAAGCAGAAGGTGAAATTCTTTGCTAGCTCCAGGGGCCACAGATATTTACATGAACTGAGATGGAACCTTGCCAGTTTTAACATGTTTTACACAACTAGATCAAATATATTCCATTTTTCTCAAAGTCTGATGCAGACACAAATGCATACACCAGGGAGAGACAAAGACGTTCTACTCATTCCAAGGTATCCCTTGACCCCATTGGCTCGAGGGAGGGGAAGCCTACTCATTCCAAGGCTCACAGTCAACATGGCTGTCCAGGACATGATTCCTTGTGCCCTGCCATCCTGCAATCCTTGGAGGCATCAACTTGACCGATCTATGTTCTCACAAGGGAGGAATGCCCAGCATGCCCACTCATCACACACTGTCGCCACAATCCTCCGAGGCAGCATCTCATGGTATTCCTACAGACATTGGGAAGGGGAGACAATTTTACCAAGCTCTACTCGGGGTAAAATGTCTGGTACTTGTTGCAGAAGCAAAATCCTGCCTTCTGTGTGCCTGGCATCCCACCTTTGACACCAGTTTGTAGGAGAACTTTCCCAGGGGTAATTTGAACCAGAGACCAGGACACAATTACATTGAAATACAAATAGGTTTATTGACAGCACTGGAGGCAAAGACAGACCAAAAGCGGGGAGGGGTTACAATCCCTCTTTATAGATTTATGCAAATTAGAGTATATAGTACCTGTGATTGGTACCATAGCAAGATTTGGGGGCACAGACAACAGCAAGTATTTGATTGGATATGCCACACCATATACCTAGTGAGGTCAGTGAGCCCATTAAGATAATGGAATAGGACTATAAGGAGACAGTACTTCATGAACATAATTTCTTTTTAGGGAGGTATTTTCTTTTTGCTTTTCTAGAGCTCTGCTCGCCTCCCAGGATCTTTCCTAGCTTATCAGCATTTCTTTTCCCTCTAAATGCTTTACGGCTGAGCTGAGAGTTTTCATTTCCCTGGGGAAATGTGTTTGGGTTAGGGGCATTTAGCCTGATTCCTCAAATTCTCCTTCAGCAGTAAATGCAATCAGCCATTCTGGATGGACATTTTGTGAAATGTCACTGTCACTGCTCTCTGTGCTCTTCTCACAGCAGAAAGGTTCCCTCACTGTCATTTCTACTGTCCAGTCCTTTCAGCAGTATGTTTAACATGTTCATATTGCTTTCTAAGAACAAAAGCTCACAGTATGGCTCTTACCCATTGAGCTTTCGATGGTCTCAGAGTACAAGGCTGCAGTTAAAGAACATGTGCATTTCCATGAGCAAACTAATGGCATGAACCCTTGGCAACTTGAGTGAATTATTATTTTTTTCAGTTAAACACCTTGAATCTACCACTTTAAATCCAATTTCTGGCATTCATGTTGAATAAGATCTTTTTAAAAATATATTGATAGTTTGGGGGGGTTGCCATGTAATCATTATTGGTTGAACCAATAAAGCTGCACCTCTCCCTATCTCTGAACCCCTGGTATGTTGTACTTCCAGGACCAAAGAATCCAAAGAGATCCACTGGCAATTAGGAAAAATAGCTACAGACATGTTCAGCCAATCACTGTGTGGGTAGAAGGAATTACAGGAAAGAAGCAGCACTGAGGTGGGTAGGACTGTCTTGCTATGTCTTGCAATTATTTTAAATTCTTTTAGCAGTCTCACTTTTTTCTTATTAGTTGTTAGATTTATATCTTACCTTTCCTCAGGAGCACAAGGCAGTATACAGGGCACTCTGTCCTCTGCACACTTGCTAAAAATACTTCTAATATGGTTCAAAGGCATCTTTTTCCAGGTACACCTTTAAAAAGCCAGCTTCTGTCATATAAGTGTCACCAACCTCATAATCTTGTTTGCATCTAATTAATCCTTTCTGAAAATAGCAGAGCTTGGAATAAGTAATTCTGGAGCTGCCTATTTTGACTCAAACCCTGAATCACAAATGGAATTCAAGAAACTGAAGTTTGGTCAGCATGGGTAATCAACAATGTTTCACTGGTGACATAACCAAAGATTGGAAAGTGGAGAGTATGATGTAATATTGAAATAAGATGTCGGAAAAATTAGAGTGGACTGATGTCAATCATATTCAATCCACTATTTACATTCACCTTTCTGTTATGACATGATTTGAGATTTCAGTATCAGCTTCATATATGTGCTCCAGAAGCTGCTGTGAAAATGTAAAAGAGGGCCACTCCTGGGAAGACAAACTCTGGTGGTTAGAAAAACAGACCCAGGAAGAAAGGGGATGCTGGCTGGAGAGGTAAACATCTATAGTGACAGCAAGGTTGTGTAAGGCAATTTAGTCTAGCAACTGGCAAGACTATGAAAGATCTCAAGGAAAAGATTTCAGTAGAGCTTCTCTGTCTGGATGGAGGACCTTGAACCAAACGTTTGGCCCACTTTAGTTGCAAAAGGCAGGTGAGTAAAAGGGGGAATGAATGTGCAGGTAGTAGTGAGGGCAAAGAACTTTCTTTCTCAATAAAGCTTTGTAACCTATGGAACATTGTGTGCTTATAGCTCACTAAAAATTCTAGCTGCTCTTTCTGCTGAAGGGAAAATAGGGAAAAGAATCCCACTGAGTGTGATTGCTCTTCCTTCCCGTCTTCTTCACCTCGACTGCGCAAAATTAGCTCCCTTATGATGTCCGGTCACTGTCGCTTGTGAACAATTGATCAAAGCAGGTGGAAGGAGCTTGAGAAATTATTGAAGAAGAGAAAGGAGAGACAGAAGACAGAACTCAAACATTCTCTCTCTTGGAACCTCCTAGTGACTTTAAAAGGTCTCACCAGCCTAAAAGCTAACATGGCACAAGCACAAGCATCTCAAAACAAGCCATCATGAATATGATTTAACAGGTAGTATAG
This sequence comes from Python bivittatus, assembly GCF_059951505.1. NCBI lineage: Eukaryota > Metazoa > Chordata > Lepidosauria > Squamata > Pythonidae > Python > Python bivittatus. Next base: position 28,355,839 of record NW_028277098.1, read on the forward strand.
GGACCTGATTGGGATACAGCAGTTATACTGTATCATGCTGTCATTTTATTGCTCATTGGGTTTGCTCTCAGCTGCCATTATAGGTTTTTATACTAATGTATTTTAATGTTTATTGGTGGGGGGAGGGTTGTGATGTTACTGTAGCTGCCCAGAGTCATTCCAAAAAGATGGATGGCCATATAAATTGAATAAAGAAATAAATAGTTCAAAAGGAACAAAAGAAATAGAAAGGCAGGAAGAGTTGAATCATATGCTAAAAGTATCTATGTCTGCTCAGAAATATCAGTGTATAAACCCAGCAGTGCTATGGAGAGCATCTGAGTGAAAATTAGGGGAGGAACAAATACAAGCAATACTGTAGTTGGTCCCTCTCATTGCCTAATCAGTCAAAGAAAAGTTGTGGATAATGTTTACCAAAAACAAATTGCAAGTCTTTCAAAGCAGCATGAACAGTAAACACGGGTACATCTTTGGAGAGGCAAATTCCAGATGTCTCTTAGTGACAAGTTTCTCCTTCAGAGAGTGGAAGATTAAAACAATTTTTATATATTAATCATTACATGTTCTATTTTATGGATGTTTTTATTTGTATGTAGTCTGGTCTCTGATATTAATAAATTAAATTCAAATCATAATCCCATATCATCCTGAGATATTTTATTACATTTCACTAAACCATATGTTCATTCAAAATATATTGAATTAGCATTGAATATGTTAACAGCTGCATGGATTTATTGGAAAAGATCTTTGATCCTCTGTATGGAAGAATGGCTAACCAAATTGTGGGAGTGTGCTTCGATGTCTAGAATAACTTGTATTTAAAAAGTAAATCTGACGAAGAATTCAGTTCCACTTCAAAACCTACTACACATGGAATTGTGATACATCCAAAACTTGGGATTTAAAGTTTATATTTTAATTTGATTTATAATCTATAATTATTTACCGTATTGTATCAATGTATAGTTTATTATCTACAGTTTTTCTTTTTTCCTCTCATAGACTCCAGTTGTCTTTACTACATATATTTAAAGTTCAGCAGAGACATGTTTTGATTAGAAATGGGATATGAAATATCTTATGGTATTTTAAGTTTTTAATGATGTATTAGAATACACTAGTCATGCGATATTTTAGATTTGTTGATTATCCACCTGTATTTTACTACTTATATAGTTTTTTATTATCTGTATCATCTATTTTTATATTCTTGTATCTGTGTTAGTATTATTTTTATTTTATTCTTTGAAAAGTATAACATGTAGCTTGTAAAAATAAATAAATAAACCTCACCAAAAATATCAATTCAATTTTATAAATGAGTAGTCCACATGATACCGCAGTTAATACTGAGAGAGAGAGAGAGAAATCACACACAATAGCAAACAAGAGCTAGAATCAGTTTAATTTATTCAGTTTTAAAACCAGAAATGTGTGAATTAATTGTACAAAAGGAAGAATCAATCTTGCTTTATTTGGGTTTGTTACAGTTTTAAATAAATTTCGCCCACTTTTAAAGCTTGGAAATAAAAGGAAAGACTTAAAATATCTCTTTGACCCAGGAAGCATTCTCATGTTGGAAAGTTTTGTAGAGATTAGAACAGGATTGGAAAATCTGGACTAATATTGTGGATGAAATGGAATGTTATGTTAGTAAACTAATGTGCAGTTGGCTCCTCCTGCTTCTTTATTCTAAGTATAGCCCCAGTGTGAGTACAATAAGGCGGGGAGGGAATATACAACTCTTTTCCCTGCTGATTCCTCCTGCCTTTTTTAAAAAGTGGCTTTAAAAAAACAACACAAATAACCCTGATTGCTACATGGCAGTGTGCCACCAAATGAGAACATGTCTTGGTGCTTATTCAAACATTTTTGTGGAGTTCTAACCACCCCACCCCCGATACATCTTCCACTCAGGTTAAATTTGCACTTTGATTAGAGATGGGCATTTGGCTGCTGTATTGACTTATACATAAACTTGAGACTAGTCAACATATCCACTGGGACAAAAATGAGTCACATTCAATGGCAATTTTGTTGCAATATGAAATCTACAAAAAATATCAGATCAGAATTGAATACTCAATAAATAATTGAGACAAATGGAAAGCAGCTATGACTGACAATATTAGATTGGCTATTTATTTTAAAATATGGGATTAGGGAAAAGCTGTGTATATGGTAAAATATTTGCATTGAAACTAGTGTCTTCCTTGTTTGGTGGTCATAATGACTAAAATCTAGAAATGTATAGAAATATTATCTTGACCTCAGTTTGTTATAGGAAATATTAATTGGCTTTCAGCACATAAAAAGGATGGGATATGTTCTTAAATATGTATGTATCTGTGTTATATTTTAGATATAAATACCTACTTCAGCATACATACAGAGATGGGTTTAAAGATCATGTTCTTAAACAGCATTGATTGTATTCTTTTCTAGATTATATACTATAGATCTAGAGTATTTCGAGCTTCAGGGGTTCCACTACTTAAGTTATGCAAACTGCAAAATGCTATACTTATTAAAATACAAGTAATCATCAGAATACCACATATTATCGCTACAATTGAGGCTTTTGACAAAGAAGGAACAAGCACAACTGCTTTTGCTATATTAGATACTTGCCCAACATTTTTGCTGTCATCAATGGCCCGAATGGCAAAAAAGACTTCAGTGCCATTTTCTTTGGTGAAATTTTTTGTCTTATACTGAAAGTTCTGTTTGACCCCAGCAACTTCAGGTTTCAGATCAGATAAGTTCACAGAAAGGGCACTATGAAAATTAGCATCTTGTAAATCCAAAGGATTTTCACTCATCTTCATTTCATAACTTTCAGCTACAAAATAACACAACACATTAATTTTAGAAATATACATGTTCAGAGGTGAATCAAGTGAAATGTTGGTGTTCTGTTGTCAGAAGCTGTCTCCATATTACTTTAGAAGTCACCACTGTCATGGAATCCTTCCAAGCTGCAGAGGACTCTGACACATGTTCAATTGCCACAGATAGTTGATCCACTCCATTTAAAACAAAAGCATGCCTTAGTAATAAAACAAGTTGCATCTATTCAATTTTAACTAGCAAGGGCGGTTCCAGGAAGACAATCCTCAAATTAATAATAGGTAGGATTCCCTCCACTTCATCTCTCCCCTCCTTCTGCTTACGACAGAATTTCAGACTTACCTGTTCCATTGTCATAATCATCCCCAGGAGCCGTCCATGACAAAGAGAATTCATCATTAAGATTGAACAGAACCTCAAGGTCAGCGATTCTACACGGAGGGTAGATATCTTGATAGCCTCCAGGAGGCACTCCTGTCACTGCAACTGAACTTGCTACTACAGTTCTATTAAAGTTGAACATGCCTCCTGTCAGTTTGGTCTTATCAACTGTTGGTTTTGGTGGATTCATGTGTATAGTGCCTAGCATAAGAAATTTAGGAGAAGGAGAAGGAAGAGAAATCACATTACATTCCAGTACTCTCAATAATCTAATAGCCTATTTGAATTATCTGTAAAGACACTGATATCATAATTATCACAATTCACATTTGGGAAAGCAAAAGAGTAGGTAACATCAAAATTTTAATAATGCCATATATGTATTTTTATAGCTATTAGTTATAGTATTAGTTATAAAACGAATGACCTATAGAGTATATAAACAGAGAGCAAACCCCATTCCATTCTAGCACTGAAGATGTTACCGAGCCAGGTAATGAAACCTTTGCAAGAAAACAACCAAGCTCAGAGAACCCCAAGGACTCCACAGATCTAGGTTATCCACACTGAAGGCACCTTGGGTTGCTTTAGGTAGTATCTTTGCTTCTAAAGTACACATTATTACATTGAAACCCAAACATTTAGTAGATAATGTAATATTAGCCACTAGCATATCTTTCCTACATAGCCTAATATTTTTACTTCATTTTGTAACAGTTAAATATATAGTTGAAAAATTATATACTGAAAACTAAATTTACTTGGAAAGCTAAATGATAAAGGAAACAGAGACAGAAACATTGTACACTGTAATGCAAAGAATTATTAGGGAAAAAACATTGTCAAAAGAGAGAAAACCCCAAAGCAGTTACAGGGTAAGGAACGACAAGGGAAAGCCTCTCCCTGAGAGTCCTATTTCATTTTTAAGCAACATGGGTTCATTCTTTCCCCCCTCATTCTCATTCCTCTGCACTGAAATTATTGGTCTTTGATAACGAATCCTTACCATTTTCTATATAACCCGGTAAATATAAAGCTAGATTCTCTCTCAGGACTTGTCGGGCAATCTTATCTTTCCTGTGGGCACACACTTTTATACTGTATTTACCATTCTCTTTGAATGAAGTGAAATACCTGGAGTAGATTCCATCATGCTTGATAACGTCTGCACCTTGGCAAAGAAATAGTAAAAATTAAACTCCAATGACTGTAGCAAAACCATCAAAAACTTTCTGTATCTATTTCTGTTTTCACGGAAACAAATATTTGCTTCCAGGATAGAGAATCAAGTACAAGTGGGTGGCAATGGAAATCTAACTTTTAAAAAAATATTAGAAAATTGGTAATCAGAACAAATATCTATAGTACGATGGGTTTACACTTGGTAAACTATCAGACAGGACCTTTTCTAATTCCAGAATTAGGAATATACTGTGCATAAGTCTTGGTGTGGATGCTCTTGAGGCAGTAATTCTTTAAAATCTAACAAAATGCTAGTGATAACCAATAACGTTCAGATGGTGTGATTTCAGTGAGACATGATTGGTTGAGTGAAAGATGGTTGGGGAACTCCTTGCACGTATAGCTTTACGCAGCCAAATTTGCATACAAGAGAAGAAAAACAAACAGAGGCTGGTGCTGTTGATATGATGATGATGCCTCTTCTTGTCACCCTTCCCAGGTAGACCAGACAGGAAACACAACCAAATGAGCTAATTCTACTTTATTGTAAGGCTACATTAACAGAATCTTGCAAGTCTGAAACTACAAATCTCCCACCATCTCTTCTACCTCCTGATAAGCTATGGTTTTTCCAGTAGTAATGTATGGCTGTGAGAGCTGGACCATAAACAAGGCTGAGTGCCGAAGAATTTATGCCTTTGAACTGAGGTGCTGGAGAAGACTCTTAAGAGTCCCCTGGACTGCTAGGAGGTCAAACCAGTCAATCCTAAAGAAATCAACCCTGACTGCTCATTGGAAGGATTGATAATGAAGCTCAAGCTCAGATACTTTGGTCACCTAATGCAAAGAGAGGACTCTTTGGAAAGGACCCTGATGCTGGGAAAGATTGAAGGCAAAAGGAGAAGGGGACGGCAGAGGATGAGATGGTTAGATAGCATCACTGAAGCAATGAGCATGAAACTGAGCAAACTCAGGGAGGCAGTGAAGGACAGGAAGGCCTGGCACGAGATGGTTCATGGGGTCACGAAGAGTCGGACATGATTTAACGACTGAACAACAAAAGTTAGAGAGGTTCCTTTCTGAGTTTCTTTCTCTTCCCATTATGCAGCTGTGGGCTATACCTCCTGTTATCTAAACGTTCCCTAGGTAGCATCTCTTCCCCCTGTCTCCCAAGGTCATTCTCATTCCATTACACTTCTAAAGAATATTCAGCAAATGCTGGTAATTGGTCAACTCAAGCTTTATTCCAAAGATTAAGAATTGTCCAAATACTGCTATAATATATGTGGTTCCCACTAAAGCTGGTTTTTTGTAAAATAAATATTGCAAGGTCAAATAATTCTAATTTTATCAGTTCCATTGTTACAGCTTCTAACCTTTTGCCGGATGAGGATAATAATTAAACAGAATAACTTGTTTATTAGAAAATTATATTTAGATCAGCTATAACTACCTGATCTAGCTGTATCCTAAATAAAAGAATGAAAAGATGCAATCTGCTGGACCACATAGAGTGTACCATGGTACCTACTCTACTAACAGAGGACAGAAAGAGAGAAGTTGTGGGGACAAGGCACAGGAACTGAAAGTGATTATAGCCCTGAGAACGTCTAACCAGTTAGAAGCATTCTAGGTTGTGTCAAAGAGGGAATATAAAGGAGTCCAAGAATGGAATTCATGCATTAACTATGATTACATTGATTGGCCCAAAGACTGCTATTTTGAGAAAGGATGAAAAGGCAATGCATACAGAAGTACAGCTTCTACCAGTGCAAGGATTAGTTTATTTCCCAGGGATTTTCCACTTGAAATTCAGCAAAGTGGATACCAAATGCAGTGGGGTGCCACAACTGAGAAGACCCTATTCAAAATATTACACTATAGAATATTTTCATTGGTGAAATAACATGCAGAGATTCCACTGCCAATCTTATAGCATGAAGGCTAACCAAACTAACAGATGAATGATACTCTTTTGATTTTAATTTTGATTTTGTGACTAAGTATGGAGGATGATTAGCAGGAAGTGGAGCAGGATGTACAGTACATACAGTTTAGTTTTCCACAGCATTTGCACACAATTAGCTTCTGCTTGAAATGTTTAATCTTGGAAAAGCAGAAGATTCCTTAGCTGTTCTGCTAAACCCAGCCAAGGAAAGAAGGGGCAGAAGCTGAATAAGCTGAAACAACAGCAGAAGAACTAAGATAAAAATCCAATACAGGTCACTTCCACATGATTCTGCCCTGGCTTGAGGTCTCACTGAACCCACAATATCAGCAGTATGAAAGTCAAGCTAATTTATGTTTTGGACAACTATGCAAAATACTAGGCTAGATGGGCTTCATATAGGTAGCTTTATAAATTAATAACCCTTAAATACCAGACACAGAGGTACATCCAAAAATGCATACCCCCACAGTTGCTTCTAAAGACATTTACCAGAGCCATTGTCCCAAAGTTCTATCTCTTCCGTTCCAGAGCTTGATCTGATTTTAGCTATGACATTTGCACCAACAAAAGGCAAAAATCCTTGACTGAGTTCTGCATAAATAATCACTGGACTGGGGAAAACACTGTTGTCTGTACTTGAATAGGGCTTCACATTCAATGGAGGCACAGTTGCTGATGCTGGTTGGCTGGTTACTATGATTGATAAGGTTTGAGCCTTTGGATAGGCATTATGAAGCATGTAAGTCCAATCTCCCAGCTGCAAATCAAAGTGTTAAAATATAAAAGAATATTCAATATGACATTTCAAGTTTTCCTAAGTATAAATGAAGCTTATACACTTGAAGGTTCTACTTCATATTATGTTGAACATTTGTACATGTGGGACTTTAAAAAACCAAATCCATATTCTTTCCTCATATTTATTTTTGCTTATTTATACAATTTTAAATTGCCTCACCATGGCTAAAGCCTGCTCTGGTTTTCTAGGCATCCTTGGTGACTGGCGGGCTGGCACATAGGGCAAGCAGGCTTTGCCAATAGTTTGTTCAGACAACAGTGAACCAAAATGGGCAAGAGTAACTAATTTGGGGTATTTCAAAGTGGAATATGGAAGTTATGATGAAAGACCACTCTCTTTTGATTATTTCTCTCTCTCAACTACCACTTGATAGCAGCCATTCCAACAGGCTTCAGTGAATAAAGACAATGGGCCCATTCCACTGACTCTGCTGAAGATGCCATTTTCTATTGTCTTATCCTCTCTGTCATCTATTTTCTGTCGGGCAGAGTGATAATCACAAACACTCCTGTTTGTGCAGAGCGCAGCAAAAACTCCAGGAAGATATTAGCCATGACAGCAAACACAATGCAATGTCCATTTCTTGTTTCCCAAAGAAATCCAGTCAGAAAATATATACTAACTGGTGTTTATTGATAAAAATGCAAAATTCCATAAAATGCAAATATCATACAAAATATAAAGAAAAACACATCTTCTCATGTAATGTAGCATCCAAGACTTATTAGCAACACAAGCTTAACAAAATCTCTAGCTACAAATTCTTAGAGAAGAGGTACGCTACTTGGTACTTTGTTACAACTACATAGCCCATAAAACCTACATAGTGGCTAGCACTAAAACAACTAACTACTACTCAAAGAGGCTGAACATTTTCCTCCCCTTGTATTATAGCTCTATGCCACCCCCACTGGGTAACTAGCATACACACGCCAATAGGTGGCAGTAAATAGCACAATACACAACACACAATAACAGGTGTTTTTCACATGATCTCTGTAGTCAAAATATTATTTGTTATTGTTGTAAAGATAACGGGATGAATCCTTTCCCATGAGAAAGAAAATCCTGACACCCCTCTCAGCCCATTTTCGACACAACAATTACATGTTACAAAAATAATACAGACAATTGATTACAACAAGATAGAATCAATTACATTTGTTCAAACCCAAGTCTGGTTAACATTGTTTCATGTTGTACAATAGGCAATGATTTGGTAAATACATCTGCAAGATTTGCTTCAGATACACAATACACAAGATCAATGAAATTTTCTGACATAGCTTGTCTTACATTTTTGTACTTTATATCCACATACTTAGTACGAGCTTTTAAGTTTTCTGTTTTAGCTAACCCTATACAGGCCTGGGAATCTTCATGCACTGTATAAGGCAATGACACTTTGATGCCTAAATCAGTGAATAATTGATGAAACCATCTTAACTCACAGATTGTTTCTGACAAAGCTGCAAATTCTGCTTCTGCAGTAGATAAGGCAATTGATGTTTGTTTCTTTGCTTTCCACGCAATTGTGGATTCACCAAATTTACAAACAAACCCAGTTATTGACTTTCTATCTCCTTCTTCTGCAAATGAACTATCAACAAAAATTACAGGCTTTTCAGACCCTTTGGTTGACATTTTGAGACAAAAATCTACTGTACCTTTTAAATATCTCATTACCCTTTGTAATCCTTGCCAATCATGCTCAGTTGGTTTAGCCACTTTACGGCTCAAAACTCCAACAGCATAGGATAAATCAGGATGTGTCCATTGGGCTAGGTGAAGGATTGAACCTATCACAAAATGGTACACTTCAGGTTTTTCACACAACTTTTCACATGTCTCATGTTTTAAGAAATCACATGTCATTGGGGTCTTTACAGGTTTTGCATCTGACATCCCCATCTGTGCTAACAACTGTTCTATCTTTTTCTTCTGACTCAGATAGATTTCTCCATTTTCAGTTCTATGCACTTCAATACCAAGGTAGTATCTTGACATACCCAAATCCTTCATTTTAAAATATTTCTCCATTTGCTTTGCAAATTCTTTTACCAAGTTTAAAGAACCAGTGACAAGACAAAAATCATCAACATAAGTGATAAGGACTGTATAATTTTCTCCAGTTCCTCTGGTGTACACACATGAATCAGCTAATGATTTCTTGAAACCAATTTCTAACAAAGCTTTATCTAAACATTGATGCCAACATCTCCCAGCTTGTTTCAATCCATACAGTGCTTTACGCAACCTGTAAACTTTCTGGGAATCTCCACATGAATATCCTGGCGCTTGTTTCATGTAAACAACTTCAGGAAGATCATTTAAATAAGCTGTATCCACATCAAAATGATGAACAACCATGTTTCTCTGTGCAGCTAAGGCCAACATTACACGCAATGATTCAGGCCTAACTGTGGGTGCATATGTCAGGTTGTAATTCACAAACTGCTCTTGTGAATAACCTTGTGCCACCAACCTAGCTTTATACTGCACAGTATCATCAGGTAAAAGCTTCTTTCTAAATACCCATCTGGAACCTATGGCTTTTTCTGATACAGGTAAATCAACAATTTCAAAAACATTTTGTTTTACCAATGAATTAAATTCTGTGTCCATAGCAATGTTCCATTTATCTTGCTCATCAACAGGTAAAACTAACATTTCTTTGAAGTCTTTTGGTTCGCAAGTGATGTGACATACTCTCACTTGTTGAACAACAAACCTTTCAGGTGGAACCCCTTTTGTTATACGGGTTGACCTACGTGGAATCTCAAAAACGCTTTGTTCCTGTTTTTCACTTTTCTCTTGTGCCTGTGCCTTTAACTGCTCAGCTTCAGCTACAGCCGGCAACTCCTCCGCTGCCGCTTCTTGTTTTATCTGCGGAGAGGGGGGTGCATAGGCTGCTTGCTCTCTAGCTAAGTCTGTGTATGAAGGCAAAATGACTTCTGAATTTGCATGGAGCCTTTGCCAATTAGAAGGCTCTTCAAAATTACAATTTCAGGAAATAATTACTCTTCCTCCTCCCACTGAAAATCTATATCCTTTAGATTCTCCTGAATATCCAACAAATCTCAAATGCTGTGTTTTTGGTTGGTTTTTCCTCCTTTGAGCCTGAGGAATCTGTATGTAGGCAAACGTTCCAAACGTACGCAAGTGCTTTAAGGAAGGATATCTCCCATACAGCAAAAAATAAGGAACTTCATTCACAGCTGAATTCCAGTGTCTATTCGTGAGAAACACTGCTGTTAACATTGCTTCACCCCAAAAATGGGATGGAACATTAGCATCCTTCAGTAGGCTATCTTTCAAAACCTTCAGAACGCCAACCTTGCGCTCAGCTACACCATTTTCTGCAGACACACCAACATTTGTTAATCTGTGGAAAATGCCTTTTCTACGTAGCCAGTTTTGAAACTCATTGCTTACAAACTCACCCCCTCTGTCCGTTTGCAAACTCCCTACTTTGTGCCCATGTTTTCTCTCAACAAAAGCCACAAACTCTTTGAAACGAGAGAAAGCTTCAGATTTCTGTTTAAGCAAATAACAAAACGTGAAACGTGTTTTATCATCCACTAACACAAACATAAATCTTGCTCCACCTTCACTTAAAGGAAACGGACCAGCCAGATCTGCATGCACAAGATCAAATGGTTTTTTAACAATTCTGCTACTTTTCCTAGCAATAGGTGCAGATTTTATCTTAGATTGCTTACACACAGTACAATCAAGATATTTTCCACACTTCTTGAATCTCAAATCTGGATACACTTTTGCCATTTTTGACAAACATTTCCATCCTGGATGTCCAAGCACTCTGTGATAATAATGTATACAATTATCATGCAAAGACATATTGCCAGTGCAACTTCCAATTAACACATCTTGTTTAGGAAGCAATTCATACAATTGATTAATCAATTCCCCTCTAGCACATTCAATTCCCTCTTTACTGACATAGCACTCAGAACCTTGGAATACAACAGTATACCCAAGTTTCGTTAATACAGGGACACTGAGAAGAGAATAATCAAGTGTAGGCACACAAAATACATCAGAAACCACTTCCCCCAAACAAGGAATGAACACGTTACCTTGCATAGTGACCTTAGCTACAGAACCATCAGCCAAGTTAACTTGTTGAATTTTAGGCTTGCATTTGGTCAGTAACAACTGCTCATTGTTTACAATGATTTCACTACAAGCAGAGTCCAACAACCACTTATCAGTACAATGTTGGTTTCTGTTAGACATCAAGGCAGACACCATTCTAGTGCTTGCTTGCTTTTTAACAAATTGTCCTTTTCCACGACGAGGAGCCTTTCTGGAACTCTCAGTAGGCTGATTTTTCATAGGACAGTCTTTTAGAAGATGTTTGGTAGACTGACAACGAAAGCATTTCCTCACCATGCACGCAGTCTCTGTGCCAATAGAAGAGCGCTGCTTTACGTTATCAAGCCTCTTCTTTGATGGTAATTGTAAATCCCTTGAACTCTGAATTTGTTGCAATCTGTTTGTCAGGTAATCAACAGTAAGATCTGCTGGCGGTAAAACATTCACAGTTTCTACAAGCATATCAAACGAATCATCCAGACTCGAAAGTATTATACATGCTTTTTGATTCTTGGGAAGCTGCATATTCCGATCTGCCAATTCAGCAAACAAAGTTTTCATCTTGTTCAGATGCTCAATCACATTAGCACCTTGCTCCAATTTAAGGTTATACAACTGCTTTGACAAACTTACGATGGCAGCTGAAGTCTGTCTTGCATAGATTTCACGCAATGCCACCCAGCATCCATTAGCAGTCTCCAAATTACGAACATGCACTAGTTCTGAAGACTCAGGTCCCAATATAAGATTACCATGTGCACGGTCAAGCAACACTCTCTCGGCATCTGTAGGAGCTGCTGGCGCAGGATTGTTTACAACTTGCCAGAGCCCTTCCTTCATGAAGAAAGATTTCATCTTTATACTCCATGTCTGGTAGTTCTTTGAATTCAATCTTTCAAACGGAAGACTCACCGTTGTCGTTGCCATGTTTTATTCTTTATAACAGGCACTTGACACAGAAAGAATCCAAACTTCAAACGAAACGTTGACCAGATGCTCACAAGCAGGGTGATAAATCCATAAATCTCCCGTCACTTAGGAATTTCAGTCCTGGCTTCCAGCACCGGCATCCATGGCAAAACAAGCCTGGAATTTCACGCCTGGGCTAGCACACACCTGGGACCACAGTCCTGGGACTAGCACTCCTGGAACCATAATGCTGGGACAACACTCCATACCTGGGCTGGCACAGCACCACTGGCCATAACCTGGGCCCATAACCTGTCGGGCAGAGTGATAATCACAAACACTCCTGTTTGTGCAGAGCGCAGCAAAAACTCCAGGAAGATATTAGCCATGACAGCAAACACAATGCAATGTCCATTTCTTGTTTCCCAAAGAAATCCAGTCAGAAAATATATACTAACTGGTGTTTATTGATAAAAATGCAAAATTCCATAAAATGCAAATATCATACAAAATATAAAGAAAAACACATCTTCTCATGTAATGTAGCATCCAAGACTTATTAGCAACACAAGCTTAACAAAATCTCTAGCTACAAACTCTTAGAGAAGAGGTACGCTACTTGGTACTTTGTTACAACTACGTAGCCCATAAAACCTACATAGTGGCTAACACTAAAACAACTAACAACTACTGAGAGAGGCTGAACATTTTCCTCCCCTTGTATTATAGCTCTATGCCACCCCCACTGGGTAACTAGCATACACACGCCAATAGGTGGCAGTAAATAGCACAATACACAACACACAATAACAGGTGTTTTTCACATGATCTCTGTAGTCAAAATATTATTTGTTATTGTTGTAAAGATAACGGGATGAATCCTTTCCCATGAGAAAGAAAATCCTGACATTTTCATCATCCTAACTGGTCATTGTATGTGAGTGATTGTGGGAAGGGTGGTGGTGGAAGAAGAGTGTGCTTTATCTGAGAACAGGCTATGCAGCACAGATGTAGGAACTCTGGAAAGGAAGCATTTCAAAGAGACTCCGCCTTAATTGACTCACTATAAGTCTGAGAATTTACTCTTACAATTTTCAAGATTATGTTTTCATACCTTACTAGCATTAAAGAGGCCTTTCTGCAATCAGTGTGGTTCTTGCTTCTTGGTTTTGTCAACTATGTGGGGCCATTTTTATAAATGAAAAACTGATCTCCCACTGGCTTACTCCTCTCTTCTTTCACTGTGCCCATTCCTTTGTTTAATCATGGTTTTTAGTTTGCAAATCTGAAGGCAAAAATTATCTACCTATAACATTTCTGACTTGTGTCAGTTATAGATGTCTTGAATGAATGAATGAATGAATGAATGGACGGATGGATGGATGGTAGCCAACAAATGGTCTTTTTGAGATAACTGGTGGTGGGGCTGCATTGCAGAGAGCTCTGGACAAAATGAATTACTTGGACCTGCTTCCGTCTGGTTCTAGTCAAGGATATGGTACTCATATGACATTGATTGCACTAACAGATGACTTCTGGTGAGACTAGGATAGGAGGAATGCAACTCTAATGGTGTTAGTTGATCATGTTATTCTTTTAGAGCTTATCCAAGAATTGAGAGTGGGAAGCACTGTTTTCCAGTAGTTCTGGCCCTTCTTAAAGAAGCAGTCCAGTCTGTGATAGTAAGATGGGGGAAACTAAGCCTTCACTCCTTACTTGTAGGTTGCTGCAAGGTTTTGAGTTTGAAAGCCATTTAGTTCCAGCAAGATACCATCTTTAGTTCTGGATGGAGTCACATTTTCTTAAATGGAAATATTTTCCAACTTGGAGATGTTCCTGAATTAACAGCCCCTGCTACATGAGCAAGTGGGCAGCTATGGCCAGGAGGGCCTTCACACAGTTCCATTTATGCACCAATTACAACCTCTCTTGGAATGAGAGGCTCTCCTTATGACAACTCATGGCTTAGTCAACTCGTTTCAACTACTGCAACATACCCTGAAACATTCAGAAGCTTCAGCCAGTCCTGAATGCAGCAACTTGAGTAATTATGAGTGTACCTTACATTGCTCATAGAATACTACTACTGGCGTCTAGATGCAATTCACAGTGCTAGTTGTCAAGTTTAAAGTCCTTTATGGCTCATGACCTAGGTGTTTATGAGACTGCCTACTCCCAATAGGATCTGCCAATCCAATAACAGCTGGGACAGCAGGCTCCCTTCATAGCCCTTTATCAACAGGAATCATAGAAATGAGCGTTCTCAACTGCTGCCTTCTTTCGGTAGAAGAGCATTCTCATGGAAATCCAAACTGCTCCTACTCTGCTGATTTTCAGGAAAGCCATTCAAACTTGGTTATTTCAACAGGCTTTGGGGATTGGGATGCTGGAACATTTTACAGCCTTATGTAGCTAGCAAACCTAAGAAGCAAAAATTACATGGATTTCAGAAAAGCATGTTTAATGCCACTCTGAGTAAAAATATAATCTTGAAAACTGTAAGAATAAATTCCAGTCAGGCTCTTCCTAGTCTCTTTGAAACACTTTCTCCTCATGCCTTGCACATCTGGGCTGTGTTGGCTTTTCTTATGTAAACTACACTCCTCCTCTGCTTTGATCTCACATTCTCTTATGCTCTGGCACTAGAATGTTTCTTTTTTGGTAATGTAATTGATGATGTTTATATAGTGTCTGTGGTGTGTGTATATACGTACGTACATACATACATACATATGTATATATGTATTCTATTACTGTGTTGCTTTTTAACCTGGTATGTATCTACCCCAGAGTGGCCAGGGAGTGGAGTGGCCTATAAGCCTAGTAATTAAATAAAACAAATATATAAATAATTTATAATAAATATGTCTGTGAACATCTGTCCCTTGTTTTGCAAAATATCCCAGAAACAGTTTGTGGGCAAATAAAATGTTAAAAAATTATGAACAAATGCACTGAAAATCCTCAAAAACCTTCCCACTTGCCATCAAAGCAAACCTTTCTCTCTGAAACTCCTGATACTAATTTTGACAAAAACAAAACAAATTACAGCTCTTCATTTCACCTGGGCTCTTAAGGTTACAAGGAGAAAGTATGGTTTTGGTTTTTATTTTTTACCTTTGCAAGTCCATTTATCTTGAGTCGAGCTAGTTTGATGTTGGTGTCAACTACAAAGTCACCATGATAATATTTGTGTCCTTTCGGATCCTTCAGGATTATTTGTGGTGGTGAATTGTTTTCACTCCATGTAACTACAAAGAAAGTGTTCATTCCCACAGTATAATCAATGGACACAATACCCTCAAGAGATCTGTAGCCATCAATGTGTTCACTTTCACTTTCAAGCTGTTAGAAGAAGAAAAAGACAAGGATTACAATAAAGCAGAAAAATATTAAAAGAATGTATTAAAAGAAAATATCAAATTTCCCATAAATCTGATATCACTTCATAAAAAGCTTATATTCTGTGGCTTCATCTACTGTTAAGATAAGACAGATTCCCAATGAAAACTAAAATGAGGGAGCTATATGACTTCTTCAAATGACTGTCTAATAAAGAAAAGCCACTTTTTATTAAACAATTTCAAAATAATAAATTGCCATCATGATAAATCATGACACAAAGATTCCCATGCTTGGTTTCTTAGTTTCACTTATGCCTGCTCTTTATTTCATGACATTACTAATATGGTACAGCAAATTAAAGCTTAAATGGTATCATGTTAAATAATTTTTTACTTCATACTGCACACCCCACTGGCTTCCAACTTTCTAAAATCCAAACCTGAATTGTCTGTTGAGTGATGTCTCTGCTTCTTGATGAAATCCCAGTGAAAGCATCTATGAGATCATTGGAATTCAAGCTATCGCTGCAGGTAAACTTGAAGCCTCCTACAGTACAATTAGAATAATTGAGATAATTTGCAGGTGCAATAAAAACTACTATTGTGCATTGCATTCACTTCAGTAATAAATGAAGGAGAATGTAATTACAACAGTCTGTGAGAATGAGACAAGAACCAGACTAGTTTCCGGTTTGTCCCGTCCTTATTCCCCCCTTCATGTTTAAGGCAAACATCTGTCAAGGCGAGCCTTTTCTATCCAAGGAGACATCCTTCATGATATAAAACCCTGAAAGTGTTGAGGAAAACAGAGCTTACATGTCCATTTTCCCTCTACCTCTTCAAGTTGTTATAGCAAAGGTTTAGAATATTTTAAGTGTCCCATATTTGAGGACCACGTTTTTTGAGGCTCCAGCCATTACAGAAACCCTCTGGTAAAATACTTCTGGCAGGATATTTATATATATGGAAAAAGAGCTTCCAATCTCATGAACCAGCACCTCTTTGCTGTTCATTAACTCAACTTGTCGTTTTTCAGGCTGTCAGGCAAGCTTAGATAAAATTGTTGCTGCTTTAAGCAATCTACTCATCAAAGTTAATGTGAGTCTTAAAGTTGTGGCACTTCTTTTTTGAATGCCATTTTATTTTTTAAAGACAAGAAGAATGTTTCAAACAAAGATACGCTTTAATTTTCCAGCATTTCACAATAGGAATCTGACAGCAAAGTATAGGAAATTAATGTTGCATCAATTCCTAAGACTGGAAAAATGGACTGTAAAGCAAGAGCAGCATTGATGACAAAAGATTCCCAAGTTCTTCAAACACATTTGTACAAAAAGAAAAACTAACTGGGCAAGATGATAATATGTATCAATTTGCTTACAATCCTTTCAACACAGTTTAATAATATGACAATGTATCTATATACTACTAAAACTAGTGTTTGTACCCTTCAACCGGCCAAAATGATGTGTCATAGGGCAATAATTTTTGAACCAAGGTAGCTCATATGGGCTAACTTACAGAATGCATCCAAAATCCAGGACCCATTACTTCCGCAGGATTGAAATTTGGGAAATTTGTGGCTGCTTCAGCACTGCTGTGCTGCTGTGCCGCCATGGTCAGCCCAGGTCACATTATCATCATGGGTGTACCCCAACCTCTTTTCCACCTCCGTCTGTCCCCTGCGCCCAATTGGCTGGCGGCAAGGCCCGATGGGTGAACGGCAATTGGCTGCTTTGGAAATGAGGCAGAAATCTGAAATCTCTTAACAGCTGTGGGTATTGAGGGAAGGATAAGGGAGCAACTTGGATGCCTGCTGGCAAGATAGGGCTGGCTGGGAGGTGCCAGCAGTCAACAGGTGAGCAATCTTCCTCCCTCGAGGGAGGGGACCCTTGGGAACACTCTGGAATGAGGAGCAGGGCTGAGGTTTTCCTCATGGTCTGCAGCTTCTTTTGTTCCACCTGCCCCCAGCAAAGTGGCAGGCAGTTACTCAGATCGGTTGATGAGGTGGAGGCGGCTTCAAGGGGACTCTCCTGAGGGTCATGAAGGGAGGGTAGATACTGCAAGCCTATATTATATGTGGAAAGGAAGGGAGGGAGGAAGGAAGGAAGGAAGGAAGGAAGGAAGGAAGGAAGGAAGGAAGGAAGGAAGGAAGGAAGGAAGGAAGGAAGGAAGGGGAGAGAGTGAAGAAAGGAAGGAGGAGGGAGTAAAAGAAAGAGGAGGAAGGGAGGTTTCTGATGCTCCTTGCCAGCTTCCCACAAGCAAGCCAGCAGCAAGTTGCAAGTTGCTCACACTCCCACTGCTTTTTTGCCCTTGGTCATTTTGTTTCTCTGTTTAGGTAAGGAAATATCTCTGAAACAATGACCCAGTGGGTCATGGGTTGTCTAGTATAATCTAATAGAGGAGTATAATGCCACCATAGATTATCCTCATGACCTGCTGAAATTGATGTAAAAGGGATTCCACATTACAATGAATGTTCATTTACCTGTCATAATTGCCAATGTATCTAATTCATTTGCAACACTTGATCCCAGAGAAATTATGTGAATTATAGAGCCACTATTTTTAACGTCAGTCAAACAAGAGCTGATAGTTATGTTACTTCCACTTGTCAAGAGCACAATCTCATAGCCTGTAACACCTTTCAACATCTATATATAAAAAAAGTGCATTTTAAATTTTACCAGCAACATAGAGCAAAAAATTGAAATAAATGTGATAAAGAAGCTATGAATACATCCCATCAGTCCATCTCACCTGCTCTCCCCCTTGCTTTATTGTGTGGGATGAGTGGCGTGGAAACATACAGGTCTCATCACATTGTGTTAAGTATTCTAAAACTGAATTGGGAAGTGAGGAGGTTTTTTTTAATTATTGTTATGTTACTGAATTTTTAGTAGTTTGCAGAATTGCAATATAATGTCCCCAGAATTTGTTTCTCTTAAGTATTTTATTGCAAATCAGTTGCAATAAAATCAGGTAAAATCAGTTATATCATATACCGTATTTTTCCGTCAATAAGACGCCCCCATGTACAAGACAACCCCCACTTTTCCAACCCAAAATTAAGAAATCAATATTTTAAATATAGTGCAGAATACATTTTTATTTAGTAATTAGGTAACATTTACCTGATACACTCAGTGGGAGGAGGTCCAAACCGTCTCTCTGCAGCTCTATTTCCATGCTCTTTTGCATAACTGATTACATTTAATCACGAGTGAAACTGCCAATAGCTTGTCTCTGCGAACAGACATCCTCTAATTGGTTTGTTCAGCATCAGCTGACATCGGTTACATAAGGCTCATGATTGGAGGATGACTGTTTGCAGAGTCAAGCTATTTCACTCATGATTGGAGGCTAGCAATAGGAGGAAGCCTGTTTGCAGGCGCGGTTCTCTCCTTGGCTTACTTCCTTGAATAAGACACCCTTCAATTTTTAGCGTAAGAATTTTGGAAAAAAGTATAGTCTTATAGTCGGAAAAATACGGTGTATGTATATATAAAAAGAGCCACTTCCTAGTGAGATAGGTGGTGATCAAATCTGAAATATAAATAAATTATATATATATATATATATATATATGTGTGTGTGTGTGTGTGTGTGTGTGTGTGTGTGTGTGTGTGTGTAATTTATATTTCAAATTTGATCACTGCTCATCTCACTAGGAAGTAATTCTTCATATATATAATATTCCTGTTTTATACATACATACATTCATACATACATACATATGAAACAACATATGTATGTTAATTAATCAAGTGGACAACTTAAGTTACAGTTTTAGCTTTGAATAGTGTTCTCTGCTTTACAAATTCAAATCTTGGAAAAGTGGATAATAAATACTCCAACAATTATGTGAATGCAGATGGATGGGGCAATGATGCAGTGCAGGTGTGACAAGCCACACACAAGGATACAGCTGTGATTTTATTTTTCTGTTTCTTATGAGAGTGGGCTTGCTTTATTTTTTAAGTGTGTTAAACCTCTGTTAGATTTACACTGCTGTTTTTGTTTCTTTCCCACCTCAAAATGTCAGGAAACTGACTACTTAAATCCATTATAAAAAACTGGGTGGAAGGTAGAGGAGAACAGACTATTTTGATTTGTAGGTGTAGAAAAATGTACTGGCCTTGAGAAGGAAGTAGGAGAGGTAAAAGTAAAGAGGTAAAGGTCAATCCTGAGAAAGTAGAAAGCATGAGAAAGATACTTAGGATAATCCTGCTTTGACTTCATTGTCCTTAAAAAGAGGGGAGAAAGCTATTGGATGGGCTTTCAAGGTTGATGTCAGCCTTTTGAATGAGGCCAGGTCAAGAAACAGACAACAGGGATTCTTGAGGCTGACAATAAGAATGGGTTATCTTGCACATTTCTGTACCCCCCCCATCCCCCAAATTTTTTCAGTGACCAACAGAAGTATATCTGTACTAAATTACTTGTATTACTTTGGGAAAAAGAAATCTATTCTACCACTTATGTAACAGCCATACTGGTGTAATGAATATTGTGAGTGCTGTTCAGAAGTACATGAACTCCATGGGAATGGAGCCATCAGACAGAAGAAAGTGAAGTGTGTCTAAAAAAGACTAACCAAGATGGGATTTAAGCAACTATATCTATATTCCTCAGCTGGGTTATCCTTTCAACCAACAGATATTCTTTCATAAGAACAACATACATATTTTTTACCACACAATGCTTGGTTGTCCCTTTCAAAGAATCAGACTGTAAATCAATGGAAACTCAGCTCTTCCCCCACGCTCTAACTCTTTCAAACTGATCCTCCAATAATATAGTCTGGCTCTCCAGAAATCAAACGTAGTAATGATGTTTATAATTATAAAATAGACCATCTAGAGAAAACGTAAGAAAAAAGTAGCTTTTTGCACCTTAATTCCTTCATTTATTCCAGCACAAATGTCTGATTCTCCGCTGGCTATAGTAGGCAAAAACTTTGACAGGCCTTGGCGCACTTTATCATTGACAATCTGTTGTAAATAAACCTTAATTTGTGCACTGCTTTGAAATGTTGTAATTCCAACCCAGGAGCCAGTTTCAATATACTGTAGAAGGAACAAAGTTGCAGCCTGCTTCAGGCGATTAATACGATTATGCTGCATATGAAGAAAAAAGAGTGGGGAGGAATGATAGCATTCTTAGCTCTTAAGCTGTCTGAACAACCAACTTATTGGCAAAGGTAAACTTGGTCTGGGTAAAATAGCAAGCCCATTCATGTTCACTAGATTAGCCACATATATCTCATTAAAATGCAAGCAAATCCTCCTTTCCATTTAACTGTTACCTAGGATCACCAGACATCCAGCAAAAGGAGAACATGTCCTCCTTTTTGTCCTCGTGTCCTCCATCCCGCAGGCATAGCCTTAAAATCAAATATTGTCTGGCCTTTAAAGTGTCTTTTTTGGGGAGGGGGGAAACTACTGTTTTCACAACAGTAATCACTGAAACTTTCGTGTATTGTGAACTTGTAAATTGTCTGCTTCTTTCTATCCCTCATCTGTCGACAGGCTCGACAGCCTAGATTAACATTATTTTAATTTATTTCCTGATTCCAGCAATCGGCTTCATTCCAGCCCCTTCAAATCTATGATCATTGTAGTCTGTAGATTACATGACTCATCATACATTTCTGTGGTGAAACTTGAAAAGAGCATTGTTGTCAATTTTATATTATCGCTAGCATATGCTCTCGAAAATAAAGATTTGTTGGAAAAATATTGCGATTGAAAAACCAGTCTTTCTGATGCTTGAAAAAATAATTTCATATACATGTAGGCCTAAGTACTTTTTTTTTTTGGCAGTATTTTGCTGTAACTTTTGTCATAGATGCCAAGAAAGTTAAACAGTCCTCTTTTCCGATTGTCACTGTCCTCCTTTGCCTGTTCAGATATCTGGTAACCCTACTGTTACCTTTTAAACTTATTCAAGAGTTACTGCATGTTAGTCTTCTGCAATTAAAAATCAGTCTTGTGGCACATTTTCTACTTCTCTGCGGTATGTAACCTTCTCCAATACAGTACCTCCAGAGGTAGTGAACTGCAACTCTCTCCATTTTCAGCCAGGATCAACTGTTGTTTCCGAATGTTGGGAGTTGTAATATATACAATACCTCCATAGGGGACCAGTATGGGAAAGAAACAGTGTATATTTGGCTTTTATCTAGAACAATGTTTCTTAAAAGTTTTGCTCTCAGGACCCCTTTTAATTTTTTAAAAAATTATGGAGACCCCAAAAGAGCTTTTGTTTGTATGGGTTATATTTATCAATATTTACCACATTAAAAATTAAAACTGATGCATTCCTAGAATATTTATTTATTGAATCATGTAAAAATAACAATATTAAACCCATTAGATATTATCACAAAATACTTTTCATGAAAAATATATTTTTAACAAATAAAAGAATAAGAAGAATGTCATTATTTTAAATTTTTGCAAGTATCTTCAATATCTGGCAAATAATTTTGATTTGGAGGATCCCTGAGAGGGTCTTGGGGGACTCCCACTGATCTGGAGTAACAATCATACTGTGGATGTTTAAAATAAACATTGCACCTCTATTTTGACCTGTCAATTAACAACTGAAAGAGTCTTTAACAATTAGGAAGAGTATGTAAAACTAGATCAACATATTCTAAGATTTTTTCATCCTGCCTCAGCCCTAAGGCCTGGTAAATGAGTCTGGACAACTGAAGAAGGAGAAACCTGTCATGTAATCTCATGTTCCTTAAGCCTATTCAAATTAGTTTCTGAAGTACAATATGCACAGGCCATTCCAGGAAACAAACACAGCATCTGAACCCTAAATCAGTAACACACATTCCCCAAATGTAGAACTTGAAAGCCCACCCCAAAACATTTCCTAGAAATGTCAGCTAGTCTATAAAAGTGTTTCAAAGACCTATGTGAGATTTTAATCCCAGCTAAATGGACCACTTTCTTTTCCCTCTAAACAGTTGGCCTGAATAAACATATGTCTTTTGGGTGCTCAAGTTGGGAGGTTCAATTCAGTCAATCAATACTAGATGTTATAAGTTGCTTCTGTTCTGTATGAAATCTTATTACAATGTAATAAACATCCATAAATAAGTGAACAAAATTGTACATTACGGTAGCACTGCAAACACTGAACAGTTTTATTTCTCAGATGTAACACTAGAACTCCTGACAAAACATCATTTTGGTACTATCCAGTTTTGTATGTAAAAATAAATGCATAAATACATAAAAATCTAACAGCAAACTTACCTCATTCATAGTTTCAGAAACATCAAGCACTAAACCCAAAACTCGGTCCTGTGTTTGCATCACAGAAATTGTGGGGTCAGGTGGAGGAGAAGTGATTGGTAATGATCCCATAAAGTCCGGAGAATTCATAATTACTTCCCAAGTACTCCTGCAGTTGCAGATTTTGTTCTGCATATTTGTTGCTTTGATATTATGATTACTCTTGTCACAGAATTGGGTAACCTTTAAAAAAAGTTATAAAGGAACAAATGAAGGATCAAAACGCACGTAGTCCTCGTGCAGCAACCACAGTTGGGATCAGCAACGTGGTCACTAAGTGACACGGTTGCTAAGTGGAAAACCACGTGACTGTGCTTACAATTTTACTTCAGCTTTCCTTTTCCCCCTCTCTCTTGCCCTTTGGAATGCTTACCCTGGCCCTGGGTTAATTAGCAAGAAAGGGAATTAATGTTTGTATTTACATTCATTGGAGAGGAAGGGATTACAAGAGACTAAGCAGGCACACAATGGGAATACACATCAAAAAGTATGTGCTAGCGCCAGCTGTTTGCCTAGCATGCTCCCAGCTCAAGTGGGAGCTGCTTAGGAAGCAAACAAAAGCCAAAGCTGTGAAACTGATTAAAGTCTCATCAGTTACAGGCAGCAGCTGCCAGCCAGCTAATTAAGGTCACAGAGCTGAACTTGTTAACTTGCAGTTAGCATCTTTTGGGGTTAACTTGCTGTAGAGAAAAGCAGCTCAGGAAGAGATTGCTTCTTTAGGCAATCTCTATGAGGGGGAGGGAGAAAAAAAATGGGCCAGGCACAGGACAATGCGTGCTAACTGACTGTAATGGCAAAACGTGACTGAGAGAGAGGGAAAGATGCTGCGGAGGTCATAAATGCAGGCATTGGTCACAAAGTTACTTTTTCATCACCATTATAATTTTGAACAGTCACTGCCCAAGGTAGTCACTAAGTGAAGATTATCTGTAAATCCAAGGGATAGGTACTAGGCATACTAACAAAAGGTAGGCTTTGCAGGTACATTATAGATGATGAAATATTTTGGTTTTTATCTGGCACAAATTGGCATCCAGGATTATACAGCTGAGTCTTCCTTTGGAACCAGCATTTTCTAAATTTTCTTCTTCTAGTTGGAAACACATATCGACCAGAAATATCAGCTGAACATCTGAACAGTAAACCAGAAATGAATAGAGTTAGCAAGTCAAAAAATCAACAAAGAAGAATACACTGGCATGTATGAGTAAAACCTCTTTCCTGGTGACTTCATGGACATATCCATGTATTTGTCTTGGGAGCAGTATTGGAGAGTTTGCCATTGTTTTCTCCCAATATATATTTTAACTCCTAAGACAATACTTCCCACATATTTCCTGGTCGTCTCCCATCCAAGTACTAAGTCTGACCCTCCTTAACTTCATGAGATCAACCAAGCTTGGCTGGTGGATGCCATCTAGCCAGGCTTTGAGAAAAAGCAGATTTTATGGGAAAGTACTCAAAACCCCTTATTTCATCATTTTATTTATTTATTTATTTATTTTATTCATCATATTTATATAGCCACCCATCTCATAAAATGTGACTCTGGGTGGCACATGATAAAAAATTAAAAAACAATAATATAAAAAAAATATCTTGTTTTATTGTAAACTGCCCAGAGTCACTTCCTTGTGAGATCGGCGGTGTCTAAATTCAAAATATAAATAAATAAATAAATCTACCATTAAAAAATTAATATTACAATTAAAAAAAGGCAAGGTAAGAGTGACAGATATTAACAACACTGGAGCCATTTCAACAGCTTACTGTTCCCTTGGAGCCCCCAAGCCTAATGACATAGCCAAGTCTTGAGGGACTTGCAAAAAGTTAGCAGGGATAGAGCCAGCCTGACCCTGGGGTGGGAGGGATGATGTTGCATAAGGTGGGCACCATGGTAGAAAAGGCCCATCTCCAGATTACCACCAGATGTAGTTCTTTAACAGATGGGACCTGCAACATGACTCTTCTGCCAGATCTGATGGGATGGGCAGATGTAATCGGGAAGAGGCGGTCCCTCAAATAACCCAACCCCATGCCATGAAGAGCTTTAAAGATCAAAAACAGCACCTTGAATTGAACCCAGAAGCAAACTGGCAACCAATGCAGCTTGCGGAGCAGAGGTGTAACCTGTGTCATTCTAGGGGCATACATAAGTGTCCGTGCCACTGCATTCTGCACCAGCTGAAGCTTCTAGATACTCTTAAAGGGCAGCCCCATGTACAGTACATTACAATAGTCCATCTGGGAAGTAACCAGGGCATGAGTGACTGTGAGCAGAGCCTCCTGATCTAGGAATGGGTGCAACTGGTGCACAACACAAAGCTGAATGAAGGCCCTCTTAGCCATGACTGCCACCTGCTCTTTGAGCAGGAGTTGCAAGTCTAGAAGAACCTGCAAGTTGCGCACCAGATCCGTTTGGGGCAGTGTAACCCCATCCAGAACCAAAGATGGCATAGTCCCAGAAATAGAGGGCCCAAAAACCCAAGCCACTCAGTCTTGCCAGGGTTCAGCAAAGCCTGTTGTTCCCCATCCAGATCCCTACAGCTTCCAGGCACTGGGATAAGACATCAACAGCATTGCTTAATTCTCCAGGGGCAGAGATGTATAATTGGATATCATCATGTATGAAAACTATTTCATGTTTCACAAACAAAATCAATTTAACACTTCCTCTAAGGAAGTGAGGGTAGCATACTTGTCCTTTCCCCTTCTAATTTTTAATCCTCACAAAAATTCTTCAGATGTGCTACACTGACAGTGAGCTGTGCATTTTAATCAGCATTTCTTTATTCCTACTGCTGTGCTCTAGCTCAGCTGAGGACAAGGGAGGTACCTTGTTGCTTCAATCTTCTTTTTTCCATCAGTATAGAAAAGTGCATCCCTATTATATTCATCAAAGACTCCCCATCTCAGATGAGCCCATTCATGGACAAAGACTCGGCCTGTGGTAACACAACAATGATTGAAATTTACAGTATTTTCCTAGCAAGCAGTTGGTTATTGTTGTTTTTCTTAAAAACTATTCTAAAATTAGCTTTCCTTAGCTGTATACCAAGCTGTTATAAGACATCATATTACAACACAGTATGGAAATAGCAATACACAATAGTGAAGCAGTTCATTTTCATGTCGGAGCATAGTTCTGCACAAGATACAGCAAACTGGATAAAGCTAAACAAGGAAGGCAAAAAGCAAAAAAAACCCTGAGCTTTTAAGAACTGAACGAAAGAGGGGATGCCACATGATGTAGCTAAACACTATTAATTCCTTGATCTGTCTGGCTTCTGAGGAAGAAATGGCCGATTGAACATGGCTCCAGTTTTTGTGGCGCCAACACCCATGGCAATTAGAGGAGCTGGCATAGGTTCAGCTCTTCAGAATCATCTCCAGATAAAGGAGATTGACAGGATCACCCACAGGTACTCCTTACAGAGAATCCCTGTGAAAAGATTGCAGTCTAGCAATCTCTAGCGGGTGAAGCGCTATGGTAGTCAAGGGAAAAACACTGAGCCCAAGCTGGGGTGCGGAGCCTTCAAAAGGACAGTAGATTTGTTTTACTTCTTCTTTTAATTAACATCATAAACTGCCTATTTGTAATTTATTTGGCAATTAAAAACCTCCTGAAAGACAAGTTTCTGTACACCAGGAGAATCTCCTACTATCCTGAGAGAAAGAAGATTAAAGTAAGTTTAAAGATCAAAAAGAAATATTTTAACATTTGGAAACAGAGAAAGGAAATTAAGAATGTTGATTGGGGACAGTTAAGAGGCTAAATGATTTTGAAACAACTTTTTAAAGGATTGTTTTAAATGTTTAAGAAAATATAGTAAGTGAATTTGGATTTAATTGCAAGAAAATCTGTCCTGGGAAAGTTTTGCTTCTGAAAATAAACACCAGATAAGACTGAGCTTTCAAGGTCAGAGGGAACGGAGACCAATTAAAGGAAATATATCTCTTTTAACACAATGGAGGAGTATCCTTCTTTCAAAGAGGAATTTTTAGCTGTTTGAAATCAGTGTGCCCAGGAACTATTTTTAAAATTGGAACTAAAAGAGGTTGTAGAAGAAGAAAAGTCTTTACTGGATAAAATAGCAGCTGAGGATGACTTGAATAAGAGTTCTAAAATGGGCTTTAAAGAAATGCCAGATTATAAGAGAGACATGGAAGAAATGGAAAAAGATGCTGTGGATCTGAAGATGGACTCAAAGTTGCTTGATTATGAGAAGGATATGGAGAAAGAAGCTGTAATGGATCAGAAGAATGACTTTGAGAATTACCTTATTTTGGACCCACAGAAGGGAAACACCAAATCTCTGAAACGTTCTCTGAAAATAGACAGGAAAAGAGACTGTTATCTGGGACTTTATTTGGAGAAGAGATTGAAGATTGAGCTTTTCAAAAAGAAGAGAAAGGAATTCAAAGATCAGGGTTAAATTGTCTGTGTTTTGATCTTGGATTGCTAGTACTGATTTTTCTTTTTCTGACCAGGACTGTAAGACAATGATTTATACCTGTAAAAGTGATTTATTTGGTTTAGTTTAAAATACACACGTGATTATTATTGGTCTTTTGTATGTTTAAGGGGAGAGTTCTTTTAGGTTTTATTTTTCAGAAAATATTTAAAAGTTAAAGTGCAAAATAGACTTATTTGTTTAAGCTTAAAATATATAGTTTATTATTACTGGCACTCTTAATGTTTTTGCTGATTAGATTGACTGTTGAATATTTTTCATAATTTGGTTATTCAGGGATGAGAAAGGGGATGAAGAGGACTTTTTTTTAGTAATATTAGAGAAGGTATTAAATTACTGTTAATGCATATGCTTGTTTGGAGGGAAGGGGGAGTCATTTTTTATATTTCTTTCTCCCTCCTTCCTTCCTTCCTTCCTTCCTTCCTTCCTTCCTTCCTTCCTTCCTTCCTTCCTTCCTTCTTTTCTTTCTTTTCTTTTTGTTTGTAGGTCTTTTAGTTTTGTGTTAGTATTTATATATATAAACTTTAATAAAAATATATATTTTTAAAAATTCCTTGACCTGTCTGTTGTCACCATATTGGCTAGATTTGGAAGCCGATCAGTTTACTTCTGGCTCAAATTTGATTGATTTGAAACAGAAAAAAGGTTGAATTGTTGTAGATATGTAGAGCTTATGGGAGGACTGTTTTCTTGCCACATTCCAGCTCCTTGACATAAAACAGTTTCCAGCATCCTGTTCTGGGTTCCAGTCTATAGGCATTTCTGAATATATTGGTCCCTCTACACATTCCATCCATCACAGTTACATGCAACCATGATTTCAGCTACTGGGAAATGTTTCTGTGTGCATAACTGCCAGCTATATGACACTGAAAAGCTTGCAAAAGCAAGAGAAATGGCAGCTGCTCTTAGCTGTTATTTTTGCCCCCCCCAAAAAACCCCACCAGACAAATACGCACAACTTACAAACATTGGGTGGAGAGGAGTATAACAACTCTTTTTGTGGAGTGGGGCTGAGAGAATTGGGATGCACTGGCTGACGTATGTTTTTCATACTTTTCTACAGCTCAGTTGGAGGGAGCATTGCTTGGCTTATGGTGTTCTTTGTGTCTTTTCGGTGTTCACACATCCACAGAATGGAAGATGGCTATTGGCTTCAAATTGTTTTGTAAGGGATTGAAGAATGGAAATGCTGTGATGTGAAAATGCCCTTAGATCCTTTAGAGAGATTACTAAATGGGAACTTCATTTCCCTGGAACTTTCTGTTATCATTTCAAACTTTGATGATTATATCTGAACAATGAAAAATGAAATATAATCTCAGTTAACAGATATTACCTCGTGGTCCATAAACAGTGATTAAATTGTCATCAGTCAGGAAGTTTGGTGTGAAATGAATGTATTGTCCTGGAACCCCACAAGTTCCATACTGTAAGGTATATGGGTCATCGCCATATTTCAAATTAGAACCAGCTATTATGACATCAGCCTAAAATAAGGTGAACATGGACATGTTTTTAAAAATCATTAAGGAAAAAATGGTTTTATTTATTTATTTTTTGTCTGTCCAATTTATACCAGACTGTAAACAGAAATGTTAGAGTTGCCTTTCCCCTGGTACTTTCTCCCTTATATATTTTATTATTTATATATTAAGCTTTTTTTTTTCTTGCCCAAGGTAAATGCCTTAAAATAGGACCCCTTCTGCTTCACAGACATTCAAACCTTCATATAATCCAAGTTTCTTCAAAAGAAAGGCTGATTAGGGTCAGCCAACAAACCCA
This sequence comes from Python bivittatus, assembly GCF_059951505.1. Taxonomy (NCBI): domain Eukaryota; kingdom Metazoa; phylum Chordata; class Lepidosauria; order Squamata; family Pythonidae; genus Python; species Python bivittatus. Next base: position 28,384,950 of record NW_028277098.1, read on the forward strand.
AATCAGTATATGTAGGAATGTAGTTTTACTATCAGTAAATCTGTGTAAAAGAGGTGAGGAACCTGTGGCCTTCCACTATTGTTAAGCTAATGATTGAGCAGCTGCAACCATGAGGGATATTGTTGAGGGATACTGTGAGTTATATTTCAGCCGCATTTGGGTTTAATGCCACTGCAATATCCTGCAGGTTTTACACAACAAACTAATCCATCAATCATGATTAACTGATCACAAAAACCATCTTCATGTATTACTCCAAACCAACCCCTTTATTGCATAATATTATGGCCTGATTCACAAAAGAAATTAAGACATAAACCCTTAGCCATGGGATTAATAAACTATGGTTCAGTTTGTTGTCTTGTGTGGATCCAGTCACAGAGTATCATCATTAAACCATAAGTAGACCATGAATCAACTACAGAGTTCAGTATTCCATTTCCGACAGTAGTCATGAAGTTGCTACAAGGAAGCTGCACCCGTTTTCTCATTGTTTGGCCCTCAGCAACTGGTAATCCAAAGCAGATTTCCCCTGAACATAGCAAACCTATTTAGGCCTTACCTTATTGGCAAATAGCCATTTTTAGGTCAAGCCTGAATCTGGATATTTCTTTTTAAAGCCACCAATTCATCAATAGCTTTGTATAACAACATCTGTAACAGGGTCAGTGAACCATGCAAATCTCCATGGCGCATCCTTCATTTGATTCATTTTATCCTGGTTTTTAGGCAAAAGACTACTGTATTTGGCCACAACTTCCAATTACAGTAGTATCATTAATAAGACAGTACTCATCCTCTAAGACTCCCTTCATAAAGTGGGCCTTCCAAAATACAGTTATGTCTAATCTGAATACCAAAACATAGTTTCCATGGAGGTTTTGCATCTTTAGCTGGCTTGGAAGTTTATATTCTGGTTTATTTTCTGAAATATGGACTTTGGCTGAATGGGTAGTGAGACAAGTGGAAGTTAGGGTGCTTTTTTGCATCAAAGCCTTCTAGATCTTTTCTCTGAATCCATGTGTGATTGATCAGTTTGGCTTGATGAGAAGTGGATATTCAGAGCTATCTCCTCATTTACTGGTGTTGTAGTCACTGGTAGTGTATTTAGCTAAAGATCAATTACCAAAGAGTCTTTTTTGTGCTGGTGCCAGAACAAACATCACAGTTTCTGTGCAAAGAGGCCTCTATGGTTAATGGTCTATGCAAGGGAAAGTTAATTTCCAGAAAGGAATTCTTCCCTGCAAGGCCATTGATCATAAAGCTTGTTCATTACAGAAACCTGAATGCCAAATAATTTCAGAAGCAGGACTGTCTGAAAAACTTGTAGAAGCACTTGCAAAACTTGTAAATTGGAAAGAACAAATAAAGTGGAAGGACATGTGGTGGGCTACACCAAAGACAAAACTTGTTTGTTTGTTTTTGTCTTAAAACAATGCAAATACTTTTGAGTTTTAACACATGCTGCATACTTACATTTTCATAGGTTTCTATGGTTGGTTTTTTATATTCTTTTCTCGGTATCCATGTGAAAGGAACTATAACTTTTACAGACTTGAAATAAAACCTTTGCTTTGTAGCACTGAAGAGATATCTGGATGCCTTTTTCACCATGCTCTGGCCAGGAAACAGAACACAAAACATATTCTCTATGTTGTTGAGATTTATTCACACATTACTGCTCAAATTAGGATTCAATGCACTTTTAAGGGGATAGTTAAAAATAAACAAAGTATCCAATCTTTCATTAGTTATGCAGTTCTAATCTGTGTAGACTTTTTCCGAAAGTTCACAAGCAGTCATGTTTAAATTTAAAAACTAACTTCCATGTGACTTCCATCTGCTTTCAAACCTTTGTATTCTCTAATCCAATACTTTCCATACCCTCCACTCAGCCATACTGGTAGGGGACCAGTGACCTCAGATTGGGGAAGACTGACTTACACTAAATCTGATTTACACATAGTACCAATGATAAAATTACTATCAGCACTTGCAATATGTACATGTACATACTTCTCCAGGCTTCAGGGTAAGTAGATGTGGACCCCCAAATAATCAGGTCATTCCAAATTACGTAGAGAGCTGATCTCTGAAGCTCATGGAGCCTCTTCAGAAGGGGACAACTGGGACAATTGTTCTGAACTTCGAAGAAGCATCCAAAGACTAGGTCAGAATTTGATAATGATTAGATAGGTACTTTCATTCAAGTCAATAAAACTAACCAATCAAAATACAATTCCTAGAGTTACTTCAGAATTGTAGGTCTTCTAGAGAGAATAATAGGGCCCAGTTTACCATGCCATTAACTACAACGGATTATGTTAGCCACATTGTTTGTCCTGCAATTTTAATAGGCATATGGCCAATAAATAACAAGCAACTTTTTGTGGCCATGGCCCACTCTTTAAAAAAACTGTATTTATTTTTCCTTCTACATATTTTTATTGGTAAAATAATAAAATACAAGAAAGACAGAAAAAAATAAAAAAGTAAGATGAGACAAAAGAATAACTGCTAAATATAGATTAAAAATATTGTAAGGGGAAATAAAACCCTAGTAACACATCCCCCCACTTTCCTTCCATTTGTGTCCCCAACTGCTAACGTTAAGTGAATTCCAGCAAAAAATTCCCAAAAAAAAGTCCATTGGGGAAGCTGGATTCACTTAACAGCCATGTGATTCACTTAATGAACATGTGAATCATTTAACGACTGTTGTAAAAAGGTTGTAAAATCAGCTCAGGTCACGTGACAATTCGCTTAACAACCAAATCTTTTAGTGACCTAAATTCTGGTCCCTATTGTGGTCAGATAGTGAGGACTACTTGTATATGCTTTGTCTATCTTAGCAATCATCGACAAATCATGTACAATCTAAAGAATATTTTATGACAATTTTCGCTTAAATTGTAACTTGGAGTAAATTTTATTGATTTTTTTCTATAACTCTTCCCATTAATCCATTGTAATTGCTTCTTTGAAATTTTGTGTCCATTTTATCTTGCAGTTTTTCCTTTGTTCTGTCCCCATACCATATTTCAGTAACAATTCTTCAAAGTCTGACTTTATCTTCCAGGGAGTATCATAGAGAATACCATAGCTTACATGATTCTGATCTTTGTAGGAACAGATCATGGCATTTGAATATATTTTCCAAGGCCTTCATAGCTGCTCTACCAAGTGCTAGTCTGTGGCAGGTTTCTTGACCGCTTGGTTCTTTACTATTGATGGTTGATCCTAAAAGCAGAAGCTATCCACCACTTTGATATTTTCACTGTCAATTCTAAGGTGGTTGTTCTACCTGTTGTCATTAGTTTTGTCTTCTTTATATTTAATTTGAGTCCCATTTTTTCACTGTGCTCCTTGACTTTTCTTAGTAGAGCTTGCAGATTCCTTGCATTTTCAGCTGTCAGGGTAGTTTCATCTGCATAGTGCAGATTATTGAAGTTTCTTTCTCTAATTTTAAAGGCAGCTCATCTTTCAATTCAGTTTCCTCTAATATATATTCAGCATATAGACTGAATAAATAAGGGGAGAGTATACAGCTGTGTCACGCTCCTTTATCGGCCTGAAGCCAGTCTGTTTCACCATGTTTTTTATATGAAATTGGAATCAGTGCTATTTGGAAAAGAAGCTTCATCTTCAGTAATACTCATCTGCATTAACCCAGTAAGTCCTAGCCAAGAAAGTTTGAAATGTTTCTAGCTTTAAAGATCTTGTTTTATTTCTTTCCATAATTTATTGTAACCATTTTGAAATCTATCTTTATTACATCCTGTCAAGTAAAGTCCTAGATATTTCACTGAATCTTTTGTTATCTCACAGCCCCTCTGTTTTTTCATAAAATCATCTTCTTCAGAAGTTAAATACGTTCTCATAAGACTTGCAGCGAACCAGAAAAATGAACACAATTGACAGAAATCACAACTGGGAAAAAAAAAAAAGGAATCACAAAACTAACCCAAGATAGCAATTGCTGAGAGACCTAAATAAAGTTAAACAACAACTAGGCTTATGGAAATGGAAGAACTCCAAAAGAAGGTACAATATGTCAAACAAAACCATTTGGAGAACATAAACCAGGTAAACTCTTGGTGCATGAAATCATAAGAGAAACAGAGAAAGACAATAACAGTGATGGAGAAATGGAATTAATTGTTATAAACAAGAGTGGAAATGATAGAATAATTTGCAGAATTTTTCAAAGAACTATATTATAAACACAAAATTAACATGGAAAATTTGAAAACATATATTAAAGACTCAGAACTTAAAGAATTGACTGAAGAACATAGACAAATAATACGCAAACCTATAACAGTTTAAGAGATTGAAGAAGCAATAAAGAAAACCAAAATTGGAAAGGGCTGAATGCCCAATGTTACAGAAAGTTAGAGGAGGTACTGGTAGAACCACTACTGAAGACAATGAATGAAATTCAGACAACAAAAGCATATATACTTTTAATATACAAAGAAAAAAATGACCGAAAGAAATCTCAGTCATATATATCAATCTCTTAATTGAACGTTTATTATAAAATATTCAGTGATACACTAGCTAAGTGTATAAGGACGTACTTTCCTGAAATAATACACACAGAGCAAACAGATTATATTCCAAAGACAAAGATGATGGACAAAAGCAGACATATTATAAATGCACTAGACTATATTAACATCAAGGAAAAGGAGGTAGCAGGTAATATTTTTAGATGCAGAAAAAGCCTTTAAAAGCTTGGAATAGATGTTTCCACTGGAGGTTCTAGACAAAATGAACTTAAGAGAAGAATTTAAAACTTGGGTAGAAAGCATGTCAATGGCAAACTGCAAAGATTATAGAGAATGGAGCATTCTCTGCAAGCTTCCCAATATGCAAAGATACAAAGCAAGGGTGTCCACCTTCTCCTTTACTATTTGTAACTGCTTTGGAAGTCCTGGCAAACAAAATTCAAAATGATAAACAAATAACCAGGATCAAAATTCAAGGAGAGGAATACAGGATGAAATCCTTTGCAGATGACATACCATTAACAACTTTGCAACCACAAAGCTCCATACAATAGCTGAGGCAAGTAATCAAAGACATGGCCTTTCGTATATAAAATTATTCATTTATTTCTTTGTCATCTGAGGGCTACAGGGTATCATGGTGATTGTCAAGTTCTTTGAGCAGAACTTGGCAATAGTTCTCAAACACTCACCTCAGTGTGCGGTCTTAAGCTTGAGCTGGCTGAAGGCTCTTGGACATTTGACGTGGCTTGGCTAGATAAAAATCTTTATTGTATCCCAGAATGTCAGCCCCATTATGTAGATCAGACCAAGAAATCAACTCCACAGGAAGGCTAAAACTACTTTTATTATAGTAAGCTATAATAACAGAATCTTTTTGGGAAAGTTGGGGAACATAAGATAAACTAAGTGCATTAAACCCATTGGAAACATAACATACATAAGCTATTGCTTAGCTGAAAAACAAAGAAGCATGTATGTTGGTGAGGAACATGAATGTGTGTGTGTGTTTGGCATACAGACAATATGTTTTTGGCAGAGAACCAAAATGATTTGCAGCTAGACAGATGTATGATAGAACAAAGAGTCCATCTTTGCTAATGAATGGATCAAAAACCAAGGTTGTCCTTTTTGAATAAAAATGGCAAATGATACATACAGTAAATGGCAAAAAAGTAGAGCAAGTAGGTAAATTTGTGTACCTTGGTAAAATGGGGAAATGGATGGAGAAATTTTAAATTCCGCAAAAGCTGGTAGATTGGTAGTGGTGTTAGGCCAAGAAGCCTGCTTTTGCCAGAAACACTATATCAAAAAGCATTAACACCATGCTTAAAGCCTGAAACTTTGCTTCAGCTCAAGTTTTTAAGAGCTCAGATCCTTTCCCTTTTACCTAGATAGTTCAGACTTCTTCCCTTCTTCCCCATTCCATCCCTTATCAGATCTTGCAGGATCCCTTATCAGATCTTGCAGATTGAACCCCAGACAGTTCATAGGTTATATGACAGAGGAAGAGGTGCACTGGCCTTGCCCTGTTCATTCCATAAGATCCCTCTTGAATATATCTCAGTCAAAACCTGGAACAATCAAGGTGTTCTGGGTTTTGATTCAGCTTAACTTCCAAGCCACAATGTATTTCTTCTGAATTCAAAATAAAACACTGTTTCTGTTTGTGCACACTCCTACATAGGAAATGATGGTGGACTTATTGTGATCCATTAATCTGAACTTAAATGTTCCCTTGCTGTTTCATTCACCAGAATGAACCTGACTGGAAATTCCCAATTGCAGTATGGAATTCAGAAAATTAAATATTACCACAAGGATAAAATTAAATTTACACATATTACTTTATATGTATTAATGAAATTTAGAAACTATTATTATAATATGAATAGAATAGAAATATACTATGTCTAAGCAGGGAGTGTTCTGCTGCCATGATCTGAATGGTTTTCCCTTCTTATTCTTTATCCTTAAACCAAACTTAAACTTCCACTTTTTGTATAATCATTCAAAAACACGTAACAATTTTACCTTTATATTTCCAATAATTCTCTTGTCTTCTGGGATATTGGGATTAATTGCAATAACAATGTCTTCAAATCCACCATTGTTGAGCTTGATCATTGTACCCATCACTCCACAGAGTATCACTAACACTACCAGAATCTCTTGACTGTGCCCCATCTTTGCTTGTGCTACTTCTCCCAGGCTCACTGAAAGGATGATACAGAAATGTCACATATGCAAGTGCTTTTATATACAGAAATCTTCTACATGCTTAATATAAGACTTTGATTATCTTTTTTTTTAAAAAAATGATACATTTCTGATATGCAAATGCAAGGTATAACAGGTATCACTATTAAGTATTTCAAACCAAAGGAAAGTGAAGTCTGAAGTCATCTCTTACAGTATTACTTTCCCCCCATTTTTATATGTGCATACACATGTTTACAAGAAACATCTCCACAGACAAAACAAAATCCCTCACATATTTTGTCCTCTATAACTCCCCAACCTTCCCAAAGATTAGTTTACATGCAAAAAGAAAAAAAAATAGGGAAAAAGAGTAAATCTATATAAGAACATATATATAGTATATGCCTTCCCATATACTAATGAAAATTATTCTTCAGAACATATTCATGTCATATTATTCAACAGAATTAGTGACATTTAAATCACTTATTATTATTATTATTATTATTATTAAATTATTAATTATTATTTTTTCTTATAATAATAAGGAAACATTGATAATTAAATATAAACCAGTGTATGCCTTCCAAATTTCTAAACAGTCCTCAGATCAAAATTCCTAGCAATTAAATGCTTGTTTAGGTAAAGAAAGCTACATTCTTCAGCCTGTGGTAGAAGAACAGAGAATGGATACCCTGGGATCAAAGATGACAGCTTATTAGGGAAAGATACAGAGCTTTCTCTGGGAGGATTGAAGTTTTATCTCCCCCTTTCCTAACCATGGTAATTGTGTATTCTTACAAAACTGTTAACAATCAGAAATACAAGAGCAACTTTATCTGTCAGAGATAGCTTGGAGTCAAGTCAAGCAAGTTTGGTGGATTTTTAGATTTTCATGGATGTTTCTATCTTCTTCCATAACTTGAACATTCTAGGGACAGATTTCCAACAGACTGGCAAAACTCTACTAAGCTAAAACATTGAACTTTCATAATATCTTTCCAGTTACACTTTAATTTTTACTTTTATTTCACTTTATAACCTCAGAATTTATTGGGTCTAGATTTACAATCTGTTACTCTGTACACTGATTTTGGTTATGCTTCATATCTTGGTCTTTTGGAGTTTCTACTGTTATTACAATTAAAGGAATATATCAAGTTGAAAGTCAATATATCATTGCTTTTTATATGAAAACACTATACAAAAAACAGGAACTAATTAATAATAGATCAGATTATCTACATGTTTTTGCAGTCATCAAAGTGTGCAATATACTCTTATTAGCTTTGAAGAATGTATCTCTAAAAAGCAGTGAGACCTCTAGAACAGATTTAATATAACAGTCCAGTAGGCAATCAGATCATATGAGCCAATGTTGCCATATCCCCCAATATAGAAAGAGGGGATTTGTATAAATGGCAATTAGATCTTAACATCTGACAATTTACAGTATACCGAGCATCAAGATGGTCAATGTGGATGAGTTCCTAAGAAGCAAAAGTAGCCATTCATTAACTTGAGAAAGAAAATACATCTAATGATATAAATCCAGAAAACTAAATCCTCCTTCTTACTGACAGTAGAAACTTCCTGATTGAAAAATGAAACTGCGAATTTCCTCAATGAATCTCCAAAACAATACATTCAATTTCTAAAATCACATTTTAGAAATATGTAGAAGAATATCACATATAGTATGAATTACCCATGACTTACCAATAATCTCACACACTCAGCCCCTAGTCTACACTGAATAAATATTACTTGATCCTAGAATGTACCTCTTTAAAAGGACAATTGAATCATTGGGGGTGTCCAGATCATACTAAAAATAAGAAAAGAAAACCACATTTTGGCAAATATGTCACACTGTTCAATTCCTTTCAATTTTCTGATGCTGGATGTTAATTTCTCAGACACAACAATATTTAGTTACATAAATACACTGAACATTAAAATATATTACATATTTATATTTTATACAGATGTTTATATTTATATCCCATCTTTCATTTAGGAACTCAACACCTTTAGTCACTACACCATACTCTGTGTGTGCGGATGTGTGCACACCTTCGACTCAGTGACTCCTCACCAAATATTTTTCTCTCTCAATTGCCTCTGTTTTTCAAGCATTATCCGCTCCCTTTCCCTTATATCTCTCCAACATTTCTTTGGAATTAGGTATTGACAAAGCTCCTAATTTAGTCCCTTAAAATTTAATTCACTTTAGAAATGAATGTTTAATAAGCATTACCACAACTTTATTTTCTTATCTGATGAAAGAATGGGGACTGATTTTCAAAAAGAAAAAGCAAGTGGGACACTATTTTTATCCTTATAAAAGCAATATAGGCATGAAAGCCGGCTGGATGACTTTGGGCCAATCACTCTCTCTCAGCCGAACTCACTTCACAGGGCTGTTGTTGTGGGGAAAATAGGAGGAAGAAGAAGTATTAGGTACGTACACCGCCTTGAGTTATTTATAAAAATAATATAGGCAGGATAAAAAAATCTAAAAAAGAAAAATGCCCCACCAGGAGGGATAATAATAAAATCTGCCATTATTAATGGTCACATTTTAGCCAGTAGTGCATTGGTATAATTTATTGATATTAGTTGGTTAATGTTATTTTTTAAAAAATCCCAAGAGGAGAGTAACATCCTTGTAGGAATTAAAGAATTATGGCTGCAGCAACACTAATCATAAAGATATTTTTTAAAAAAATAAAAAAGATGTATATGCAGCAGAGTTTTCTAGAAAACTTCTGTCAAGCCCTAATCGAAGTGCAACAAAATTAGCACAATGTCATCTTGTTCTTGCAAGCAGAGAAAGAAGATTGAAGGGAAATCTAGGTATCTCATTTCCCTTTGTTGAGAAAATGCATCTTCTTTCTTCTGTAACATGGACACTGATAGGTCTAGTGCTTGAGTTTGAGGAGCACCAACTACCCATTTATTATTATGAGACAAAAGCAGTTTGAAGGGGAAATTCTATATCTATTTCAAAGGGCTCTCAATATCTTGGTAAAAGATGCAACAACTTCTTTTGCCTTAGAGTAATCCATGTTACTACCCCTGCTATTGCTGTCCAAATCTCAGAGGTAAAATCCCTGATCAAAGCTGAGGGGAAGGTGTGCTTATATCCCTCAAGAAAGTCCTATTATTATTGTCCTTACCGAGCAATACAGCTTTCTACTCTGAGGGGAGGTAGCAAGAAGTAGGCAAAAACAAGTGCGACTGGATACAAATCTAATCCGTATTGATCACCTTGAAGGTAAGAGGAAAGGGAGAATCCTGCAAGGAGTCCCAAGCCGTCTGTCAGACAATTAAAAGAAGAAACCCTCAGGTGCTCAGCCCTGGATGAGGGGATGATTCAGCAGCTCCTCTGAATAGCCCACACTGAATAACCAGACCCACTAGAGCAGTGTTTCTCAACCTTGGCAACTTTACGATGTATGGACTTCAACTCCCAGAATTCCCTAGCCAGCATGATGTCGGGGGAATTCTGGGAGTTGATGTCCACACATCATAAAAGTTGCCAAGGTTGAGAAACACTGCACTAGAGACACTGGGAGAAAATCTTTCCTCTCAGATCTGTTCTTTCCTCTCAAACCTTTTCCTCAGATCTGTTCTCCTGTTTCCTCAGCTGAAGTCCCTGAAGCGGCCCTTTGTTCATCCCAGAGAGCCTCTTTGAGCCATCTGGGAGCAGGTCTCCTTGACAGACCCACCTTGAGCTTGGCAGGTGCAACCATGAAAGGGGAAGGCCCCTTTGTGGATCCTCCTCAGAACAGGGCCGAGCCCCTTCAGGTTGGTGTCCTTCTAGGCCTCAGAGGCACCGCTTCCCAAAGTCCCTGAGGCAGCTCCTGCTGGGTGGGTTTCACAGCCTGGCACACACAGCAGGCTTTGCCTGATCAGCTGGCTCCAGAAAGACGAGCTAGGGGTGTAGCAGCACCCATCCTCTGCTTGCTGTAACTTGGAAAAGATTCCTCCCTTCCTGTGTAAATCTGTTAGTTGTAATGTAAACGAAAAAATGGGCCAAGTGGTTACATCATGTTTTTCTCAAGGAGATATTAATGTAAAGATATGCTGTTACTTGGGTACAATAGCAGTGAATTTACATAGCCTTACTGCATGCTTTTTGGGTTCAACTTTGAATTTTTAAAAATTAGGTGGCCTTCCTTATTGGCACAACAACAGCAGCAGTCATAATGAGTATTCACAGAGAACTTTAGAGCAGCCTGGAATCCCTCAACTAAAAAGAAGACATTATTTCACAATGCTGTCAGAGAGGCAGAGAGAAATCTCAGTAAATAATGCAAATATTGCCTAGTGGATGAATAATCATTGTGGCTGGAAACAGAAGTTCATAATGCCGAGATTCTCAAATTGTGGGTCGAAGTCCCTCAACCCAGGGGTTCAGGATCAGTTTAGAGGGAGGTGTTTAAACCCAAATCAGCCTTGTGCAGGGCAAGTAGGAGTACTATACAGTGATTGTATTTTCTTGGAGAAAATAAAGGAGAAACCTGAAAAAGGAGCAAATCTGAAGGAGGTTTATAAGGATAAAAAAATTAACTGTTCATAACTTTGCTTTACAAAGGAAAATTCAACAGCAAAACCAAGAAAATAAGTAATAAAATAAAATCTAACAGACAGCTTTCTGAAATAAAGAACTGTTCTGTATAATAAAGGACGTGTAGTCACTGTAGAGTACTATCAAAACTCACGGTAGGCTTTGCTATCCACTTAGCCTGTGCAAACTCACAGCAGGTGGTTGTGCTACCACAAAGTTTAACCAAATTGATATAAAGTTTAACATGTATCTATCAACATTTGTATGATGCCTAGTTCAGTGACTCTAGATGTAATAATAGGTAATCAATAAAATTACATCAATAAATAAAATAAAAACATATAACTCATTTGCATCATTCTTTCAGTTTTAAATTAAATAAAAATGAGACAGAATTTCTCCACAAAGGCTGGCTTTGCTCTGTTTGCAACTCATAAAACATGTTTCAACAAGCAGTTTTATCCCAATTGTTTGGGTTCCCTAAGTTAGAGAAGCACGGGGTTACCCACTTTGCAAAACCATGGTGCATAATGACCTTCTATGAAGTATTTTCCCCAAGCTACAATGCATTCTGTTAATTTATACTTGATTTGTCCCATTTGTTTGTTGCATTTGTGAATGAAAAATTTATGCGACCTGATCCTCCATGTTTGGATAGGGGTTAGAAGGGCCATTTATTTTAAGGAGTGCCATGTATTTCAATGAAACATGGTCAGAAGGGCTATTTATTTCAAGGTTTGTCTGATCCTTTGGATTGCAACATACACAATTGTGGCAAAAGCAAAAAGCCACAAATAAGCCAAAATACAATGCAAACTCAGTCAAATACTGAGTGCATAGGCTTGTGACCCGTGCAGAGCTTTAACAATCTGACTCACAAAGCAAAGATAAACAGAGTCAGTTCCCACCCAGGCCTATGTTCTATTTATCCTTTATTTCTGCTTTTGCATACTTTTCCTGGATTCATTTTAACATGAAAAGTATGATTGCTTTTGGGAATGTAGACATTTTCCTAACTACGGAGCTCATATATGGAAGGCACTAAGCTAGAAAAGGCCACTGAACTGTTCAGTTTATTGGCATCATGGGCCCTGTTCACACAAATCAGTGACTTCTTTTCCTGCTCAAATGAGTTTGCGTGACATGCTTACCTGCATAGTAACCAGCTCAGGATGTCATCCAAACAGGGCAATGGTGTCACAGAATTAAGAGGTGCCCATGTAGGCCACCTAGTATAAACTCTCTCTAGTCCTACTGGAAGCGTTTCCTATCCAATAGGGATGTGCAAACCTTAATGCATCCCTGAAACAGGGATAGATGGGGTATGTTCTCTCTCTAGCTTCAGATAACCCTCCAGATAAGCCTCCCACTCCTGCTGCCAATGTAGGAGTATGTCAGTCCCTACCAGAATTTCACTTGTTGAGTTTAAATGTCTTCCTTCAAGCATACAATGGTCTCTGTGTTGTTTTTACACGAGCCAAGATCCTGCATTATAAACTCCTGGCTTGCATGGAAGATGGTACATAACTCCATCCCCTATTGCCAAGATGGATAAATCATACAGCAATAAATGTTGGAAATGCTACAACAAAGAAGGAACATTTTATCATATGTGGTGGTTATATATAAAAAACTCAAAAGTACTGGAAAGAAATACACCAAATTAAAACCACAAATATTTTTAATAGGTATGATCTCAGACAACATAAATGAAAGGTGTTATAATTTATAAAAATGTATGCTGACGGTGTCAAGAATCAATCTGGCACAACATTGGAGAAGAGAAATCTTGTCATTAATACAGGATTGGGAGTCTAAAATTGAAGGGTGTACAGCAATGGAAAAAGTGACTGTATACATTTACAGCAAAAGCCTAACCAAAATCAAGCAAGAAGTTTTCTCTTATACACAACATATCACACAGCAAAGCAAGCTAAGACACTTAGAATATTGTTTCTGAAGAAAAAGAGAAACTGTTTTAATATTTATAGCAACAAGGATCTAAACAGAAATGAGTAATAATGTCCAAAGTAAAGTATAAAAATATTCAAGCAACAATTACTGGCTGGAGGGGAAAAAAGGAGGTGGGGCGGTGGGAGAGAGAGAGGGGGGGGAAGGTGCCTTTATTTTTTGTTTTCCTTTTAAAATTTTTAAAGTACAATACCAGAAATAATGATAGAAGCACATGCTATAATTATAATTAATATATTATTTAAAGCACTGTTCTTGGTTTCGTTATCAGCAGTAACGTAATTGCTGGTTGGACCAGTGGTAATAGTAGGTAATGGAGAAAGAAGCACAACTGCTCTGGCTATATTAGATACTTCTCCAGTATTGTTGCTACTATCAATAGCACGAATGGCAAAGTAAATCATGGTGCCGTTTTCCTTTGTATAGTTTTCTGACTTATACTGAAAGGACTGTTTGGTTCCAGCAACTTCCGGTTTCAGTCCAAATGTGTTCAAAGGAAGGACATTATGAAATGTAGCGTTTCTTAATTCCAAGGGATTTTCACTCATTTTTATTTCATATCTTTCAGCTGCAAAATAATAAAATATATATATATATATACATGCATTATCAATACAGGCACTTAGATGGGGATCAAGATTAAGTGTGAAAAAGACACCTTTCAGTGAATATCAATATTTTTCTATCGACAAACTCTCCATATCAGTCGGAAAGGACATTTGTCATGGAATTTGTGCAGGATGTGGAAGGTTTGGGGTCATGTTCTAAGGCAGGAGTTCTCTTGTATCCTAAATCCTGTCAGTCACTCTATTATTTCTGTATCTTACCAAGATACACATCCCACAGGGGTCGCTTAGAGTTTGTAAGGATAGCTGGGCCATCCTTTTAAACAGAAAGCATTCCCTCTGGGTGGTCTGCAACACAGGCTACAACTGTCAGATTACTAACATGTATAATTTCTTCCACTCAGCCTCCCCTATCTTGCCTCCTTGCAAGTAACACAAAATTTCCCGCTTACCTTTTCCTCTATCGTAATCATCCCCAGGAGCTGTCCACGACAAAAGGAATTCATCTTCAGCATTGAGTTCTACTTCAAGGTCAATGATTTTACATGGAGGGAAAACATCTATGAGATTTCCAGTAGGCACTCCTGTCACTACAAAAGAACCTCCTGCTGCAGTTCTGCTGAAATTTCCAAGGTTTGCTTGGGTTTCATTGTCATTGGGTGTCAATCTCGGTGCATTCATTTTTATTTCTCCTGTTATAAGAAGTTAAAATCAGAAAAAGAGGACAAGTCCACCCATAAAATCTCCAAAAGCTGGCGGCCTATTTCAGCTCTCTGGAAAGATAAGCTAAAAGCCAAACATAAGTCAAGGGAAAGCTGAAAATGGTTGCCAATATTATTATCTTAGCAATTATAAAACTCATTTAGGAGCTTGTAAAAAAAAGGTTGTGAATAGAAGTTTTAGTTCGGCAGCTCCAGGACTTGGCAGAACCAGTGGGCCAAGATTGGATCCAGAAGGGGGAAAGAGAGCAGGTAACGGGACCAAGTGCTTCCTGCCACTGCTAGCAGAAGATGGTGCACAGTTACCAGAATGACAACTTAGGTATCTCCAGCCATGAATGCAAGGACATTAGCATTCTTAAGTTTATTTATTTATTTATTTATTTAAGATTTAATCAATCTGTATAGCTGCCTATTTCAAGTGATTCTGGGTGGCAAACAATATTAAATAAAAATAAAAACTATTACAACTATAAATAGAAATATTAAAATGCATAGCAGTCAAGGAAATAACACAGTCAACAAATGCTAATACAGCCAGGAGATCGGTACCTTTGTACACTTGGGACCCCAGGCCTGGGCACAGAACCAGGTCTTTAAGGCTTTAGGAAAGGCCCCAGCAAAGTTGGGGCCATCCTAAACTCCGGAGGGAGAATTTTCCATAGGGCAGGCACTACAACAGAAAAGGCACACCTTCTGGGCCCTGCTAACCAGCATTCCTTAGCCAATGGGATGCCCATCCTGCCAGACCAGATCAGATGGGTCAAAACAACAGGGGAGAGACAGTCCCTCAAGTAACCTGGTCTCAAGCCATGAAGGCTTTTAAAGCTGACAACTAGCACCTTCAATTGCACCTGGAAGCACACTGGCAACCAATGAAGCTTATGAAGTAGTGGTGTTACATGTGCCAAGAAACAGGCACCATTTACTACCCATGCTGCCACATTCTGCACCAGTTGAAGCCCTCTGAATACTCTTTAAGGGCAGCCCCATGTACAGTGCATTGCAATAGTCCAGATAAGAGGTCACAAGGGCATGAGTGAGAGTGAGCAGGGCCTCCCAGTCCAGGAACAGGCATAACTGGTGCATAAACCACAGGTGTGCAAGGGCCCTCCTAGCCATGATTGCCACCTGCTCCTTGAGCAGGAGCTGTGAGTCCAGGAGGACCCCCAGATTGCACACCGGATCTGTCTGACACAGTGCCACCTCACCTAGAACCAAAGATGGAAGCACAAGAATGTCCAAACACCCAAACCCACTCAGTCTTGTTGAGTTGAGCTGACACCTGTTGCTCCCCCTCCAGGCACTGGGACAGGTCAACCATGGGATCACTCTGGTAGCCTGGGCTAGAGATACAAAGCTGGGTATCATCAACATACTGGTGATACTTCACCCCAAAATGTTGGATGACCTCACCCAGCGGCCTCATATTGATGTTTAACAGGAAGGGAGGGTCAACCAAACCCTGCAGCACCCCACAAAGCAGGGGCCACAGGCTGCACTTCTATCAACACCAACTGGAACTGGTTCTGGAAGAAGGAGGAGAACCAGCACAACTCCCAGAAGAATACCATGACTGATGGTATCAAAAGCTGTTGAGAGGTCAGGTTGCAGGTGTCATACTACTGATTGGTGACGGTGTTAATGAAGGGTATGAAGGAATAAAAGAGTCCTTCCTTACTGACTGATCCCTTACCAATTAACAAAAATGTAGGTGCAGGATAAATAGTAATAGAACGTCCAAAGACTTATTTTGATGGTATGTGGGAATGACCTTGGGGGACCGGTGGAAGAGCCACAGATTAGGCAACGGTCAGATAAGAAGCAGTTTGGCTGACAGAAGGAAGGTGGGTGTGGCAAACATCTCAAAAGGGACCCTCCCTAGTTTCTTGGACTGTAAAGGCGAGGGGGGAGAGATGTACTTTCAGACTTGCAAGATTCTGTTAATGTAACCTTACAATAAAGTTCAATCTTACAATCTGCAAGTACACCTCTCCCCCCTCGCCTTTACTGACTGTACAATTAACAAAACTGAAGTTATTTGGAAAACCTAACAATACACACGCACACACAACTACAGGAAAAAAGATATGTCGAGGAGAAAAGAACTATTGAGATATAATAGGAGAGAAGGTTATAGAAGCAGGTTCATGTGCATGAAGTATGGGATTTTTGCATATTCTTCCCACAGTAACCCATCAGTAATTGCGAGGGATAGAACAAGAGAAGAAATCTACCCATTTTTATTCTTTTGCATTTACCTTGAAATTCATGCTCTTTCACAATGAATTCTTACCGTTTTCTATCCAGCCTGGCACATACAAAGCCGAACCCTGTTGGCGGGCTCCTAGGACAGCATCTTGCCCTTGGACCCGTACTTTTATATTGTATCTGCCGCTGACTCTGAATGAGGTGAAGTACCTTGAATAGATGCCATCGTGCTTGATAATATCAGCACCTTAATATGAAAAGATTAGCAATTAACATGTGAGCGACTGCAGCAAATACACTAAACAGCATGGAAATAGCTATCTGCACTTTTTTTCCTGGCAATATGTGAATGTTTGTAAATAATCATAGAATCTATCAGAATAAATTAATGTGCCTAGCGAGAAGACAACCTGTCCTGGAAACTGAACTAAAAATGAGGTAGAGAGCTGAACTGGTTCTCAGTAGGCAATCCTGCCACTAAGGGCTCCTCTGGAAATGTGATGGGGAACTGACGTTGGTTGGAATACTAATACTATGAGCATATGCCCATCAAGGTACAATTTTAATTTGCCCTATTGTGCTCCTAAACAGGGCAGAGTGACTGAGTTTGCACTGCAGAGTTGATAGACAGAGACTGAGCAAACCAAAATTCAGTCTGCAGTACTGATCTATGATTCTTCTTTTTATTGCTAAAGGTAACAATATATAGACACATAACTAAGATAAGTAATCCAATCACTTTCCATCTTTGTTAGGGTACATGTTTCTGGCCTTCCTTGTTATCTGGTCCTATCTGAATCTCATTCTTCAGTCTTACTCTTGTTTATTTCTGTTTTGTGTGCTATGATTTTTTAATTCTTACTTCAACTACTTATTCTCTCCTCACACACTCCAGTGGTGAGGTACAAATCAACATAATGGCTAATTGCAGTATGTATACATCAATATTAACAATGCAATACGATCCAAAAAATGCAAAACAATAAAATAATACAATAAGAAATAAGGAATGGAATACAAATACTTACAGAAATAGAAATAATCACATAGATTGTCATAGCATACCCCAACTCAGATAATTTTGCTACATATATTGAATAACAATGAATAATTATAAATATTATTGATGCCATTACCACTACCACCACCACCACCACCACCACTATATTGTCCTTCTTCCTAACAATAAGCAAGAGAAGACACAAAGCAATTAAAAACATTCAGCACTCAATACAAAATTCATGGTAGTCCCTATATCATGCACCATGAAGCATTCTCACTGGTTAAATTACAATCCCATCCTCCCTGGTGACACTACACAAAAGTATTCTTTGTTCCAATAAAGTTGCTGCAAGGATGTATGGCGCTATAGGGACCTTTAAGGAACCACAGAAACCACAGCTTGCTGGCAAAACATTGGTTTTGCACCTAGAAGGATTTGTCCATAGTACCTTTATTTAAAATGATCTCAGCTAGATGATTTTAAGGAGCCTCCTAGCAGAGGATTTGGAAAGCTGTAAGTCAGCTTAGACAATATTGGGCTAGATGGGCCAATGGCCAAACGCAGCACAGAGATTTTATGTGTTCATATAAGCCTAAAATACCACGCACAGAATTGTAGTCAAAAAGGCATCTATATACTACTAAAACTCTCATGTCTGTAACTTTCAACTGGGCAAAACAGTGCATCATAGGGCAACAATTTTTGAACCCAGCTACCTCAAATGGGCTAACTTACAAAATGCATCCAAAATTTGGGACCCATTACTCCAGCTGGATTGAAATTTGGGAAATTTGTGGCTGCTTCAGCATTGCTGTGCTGCCATGCCAACACGGTCAGCCCAGGTCACATGATTGTCATGGGCATATCCCCGACCTCTTTCCCACCTCCCTCTGTCCACTGTGCCCAATTGGCTGGCGGCAAGGCCCAATGGGTGAGCAGCGATTGGCTGCTTTGGAACTGAGGCTGAAATTTGAAATCTCTTAACAGCAGTGGTGTTGAGAGAAGGACGAGGGAGTGACTGGGATACCTGCTGGCGAAGGAGGGCTGTCTGGGAGGTGACGGTGGTTGATGGGTGAACTCTCTTCTTCCCTCAAGGGAGGGGGCCTTTGGGGACATGCCAGAATGGGGAGCAGGGGTTTCTGTGGCTCCCTTTGTTCCACCTCCCCCCAGCAAAGTGGCAGGCAGTTCCACAGGTCAGCTGAGGAGGAAGAGGAGGAAGAGGAGGAGGAGGAGGGCGGCAACGGCTTCACCGTGGCTCTCCTGAGGGTTGTGAGGGGAGAGCAAATGGTGGAAGCCTATATTATATGTGGAAAGGAAAGTCAACAAGGAAAGTCAATGGGGGAAGCTGGCAGCAAATTGTAAGTCGCTCACACTCCTACTGCTTTTTTGCCCTTGGTCATTCTGTTTCTCTGTTTAGGTAAGGAAATATCTCTGAAACAATGACCCAGTGGTCACAGGTTGTCTATTAATACCCTAAATTCTTCCAGGTAAACTTACCAGATCCATTGTCCCAAAGCTCTTGTTCTTCAGTTCCAGAGTCTGATTCAACTATGGCTGTGACATTTGCACCAATAACAGGCAAAAATCCTTGACTGACTTCTGCATAAATAATCATTTTATAAGGGAAGGAATTTGTTTGACTAGTCACATAGGGCTTCACAATCACTGGTGATACAGTTGGAGATGCTGGTCTAGTGGTTACTGTGATGGATAAAACCTGAGGCGTTGGGTATTTATTATGAAGTTTGTAAGTCCAATCTCCTACCTGTAAATCAAAGTTTAGAAGTAGAAAAGAATGTTAAATACTGAGTTTTTAAGGCTTCATAGATATAACTGAGTTTTGCTTCCTCTGCTTCTTTCATAAAGGTGGACAGCTATATGTAAGTGAGGCCAGGAGGGCCTTCTACACAGGCCCATCTTTTGTGCCAGTTGTGCCCACTCCTACAACAAGAGGCCTTTCAGATACAGTAGTCACTCACATCCTATTCACCTCTGAACAGAACTATTGCAATGTGGTGTACCTGGACCTGCCCTTGAAGACCACCCGGAAGCTACAGCTGGTCTAAAATGCAGCAGCGTAGGCAGTAACGGGCATACCTTGATATGCCCATCTGTCATCATTGCTCTGTGAACTGCAGTTCAAAGTGCTCATAAAGCTCTTCATGGCATAAGGGCTGATTATCTGAGGGACCCCCTGTTTCTAGTAGTTTTTGCCCATCCAGTGAGGTCAGAGAGAATGGGGATACTCCAGGCCCCCTCAGTTAAACAATGTCATACGAGTGGGACCTCAGAAGTGCACCTTCTCTGCCATGGCACCTTTCCTCCAGAACAGCATTCCTCCTGCGTTTTGCATGGCTCCCCCCTACAAAGGTTCCACAAGTCTTTAAAAACTTGGCTTTGGTCCCACCCCTGAATAGCGTTTCTTTTTCTTTGCTTGTTTTGGCAATGTACTGGGGTGATTTTGTCCAGGTGTACCTGTCCTTTTCTCTTTTTATTGTTTTTTTCCCCCTTCTTCTTTAACTATGCGAACCATCCAGAGTCAGCCTAGAGTCGGTCAGCCTTTTAAATCTTAATAAATAAAAGATATTCATTTGGAAGCCCAAGGGCAGAAACTCTCTCATTTTTCATTGATTTATTGGGTCTACTGGAAATCACAAAGTAGCATTTTTTTAGGGCAGACACATTGTAAACCAGAGTTTCTCAACATCAGCGACTTTAAGACATGTGGTCTTCAACTCCCAGAATTCCCCAGTCAGTGTGGGCTAGGGAATTCTGGGAGTTGAGGTCACACATCTTAAAATCACCAAGGTTGAGAAACAGTGTTGTAGAATAATAAACAATAATCGTGGTAGCTGCAGCCATTTTATTGGGTGCTTCTCTCCTGAACACCAAGCTGAGCCTTACAGCCCATTTGTAACTGGGTATGTAACCTTTTGGGGAAAAGGCCACAGGTGGTGATGGGAAGGAAAAGAGGTGCTGAGAACAGAAACCCCAGCTAAAACAGCTGTTGCAATCATCTCCATTTCTGGAAAAGAGAACTACTAGAGGAACACCCAGTCTGAGTCCTTTCAAACTTGGCACCAGATTCTATTCATTGTACTAATTTTCTGCAATGATACTAGACTTTAAAGTTGAGTTCCATAAGAAAATTGTTGTGGCATACCTATATTATAGCTCTAATTAAAACATCAATATACCTAACTGAAAGCATGTTTATTTACCTCTGCAATTCCATTAATCTTAAGGCGAGCTGTTTTGAGATTTGTTCTATCAGATACAAAGTCCTGGAGAGAATAGGTTTTTCCTTTTGGATCTGTCAGGAGAATTACTGGTGGCGAATAGTTTTCAGTCCATGTAACTACGAAGAAAGTGTCACTCCCCACAGTATAATCAATGGACACAGTACCCTCAAGAGATTGGTAGCCATCAATGTGGTTACTTTTGCTTTCAAGCTGTTATTAAAAAAAAAAAGTTAAGGATTATGGTATAGCAGAAAATATTATGCATTTCATATAATATTGTTCAGAGACTTGAAAGTAAGAATATTACCTAAGTGAAAGCTTTACTAAACATTGTTAGGAATACAAAGTAAATGATAGTGTAGTATAAATGCTGGTGCTGCTATAAGCAGAGCGCTCTTGTCCCATACATATAATGCATTATTTTGCCTTGACCAGGGTCAACAGGACCCAGGTTCAAATCCCACCTTGACTAGTTAGTTCACTAGGTGCCTTTTCAGCACATCGCTTTCCCTTAGCTCAGCATATCTCATAGTGATATCATTGTGAAGACATCATCTTGAAATCCCAGAGGAAAGGTGGTTTATGAGTATAATAACTAAATAGAATATTAAATCACTAAATGAGGGACTCTTCTGGGATAAAGGTGGCTACTAGATGGAGGATCTCAAAAATCATGCTCAGAAAAAGGCGGTGGGGATGAACTTCTATATTGCAGCCATGAAAACTGTAAGAATGTGTTTCACAGATTTATGCGGGTTTGGGTACCAGATCATGAATCCGCTGGGTCAGAAGACATTCTACTAATTACTAGAGAAGAATGTCAGATATTCATAAGTAGCCTGAAAATTGATTGATTGATTAATTATTTATTTAAATGATTGATATCCTGTGGTCAACACCAAAGCTGCAAGGAAGTCTGGTCAGTGATGGCAAACATCAGCATTATACAAGAATATATGCATACTACAGATGCTATACTGGAAGTTCTATGGCAAATTGCAAAGTGATCAATTGAGATATCTCGAAAGGAGAAAATTGGAGGAAATGGGGGAAAAAAATAAGGACAGTTGAGGAACACTGGATTAGGTAAATGCAGTAACACAGGCAGAAGGCAATGGCAAAATACTTCTGAAAATATTGCCAAGAGGACTAGTCCAGGCAGTCACCAGAAGTCAACAATGACTCAAAGGTACCAAAAGAAAAAAGAAATAAGGAACCTCTAGCAAAGTGACTGAAATAAAATAATAAAAATGAAAGTGACAAAATCATTTGGAATGAAAGATATAATTGGATATCATCAGCATACTGATGATATCAATCCCCAAACTGGCAGATGACCTCACTCAGCGGTTTCATGTAAATGTTGAAATATAGGTGGTAAACAAGGAACAACAGGGTCAAGAATGTATTGGTGGTAAATGAATGTGAATTAAATTCAAACATTAGCAACCAGTATGAAGTAAGTATGTTGAGCTGGTTTGGTCATTAACAATCAATGAAGATCAAGCCACAAAAAAATACAAGAAGAAAGACCATATGGGTTGAAAAGAAGGGGAAGACTAAGAAAGTCATGATTGGATGGAGATCATGAGATCCTCAGAAAAATAAAAAGCCAAAGGCAGTGTATGAAGAGGTGTATGGACATGGTGGAAGGATGGTTTGTTCACAAGGTTAAAAAAGTATGAAGAGATACATTAAATGCTATTGCTGTATGCAAAGCTGCACATATTTCCTCTCCTTATCTCCTGCTTTCATTGCCTTGCTTATGATTTTTTCTCACTCTTCTGTGTTTCTTCTTACTCTTCTGTGCTGTATTGTTGGTTCTGTCGTTGATTTCAAGGAATCCTAATCCTAGGTAGAGTTTTCCCATGCATTTTGCCCAGGATAAACCTGGGCAGAAAGGAAATATAAGAGTTCCACTATCCATAAAGGGTCTCTCTTAATTTAACCATGAAGGTGGTTTTGGGCCCTGAATTCAAGGAAGCTTAATCCTAACCTTAGATGGAATTTGCCTCCAAATAGGATTTTCCCAGGCATTTTGGACAGGATTTAAACTTTGGCAAAATGGAAAGCTAAGAGGCCCACTATGCATAAAGAGTCTTTGCATAATGTCACTTCTCCTGAAAGGGAGTAATGTGATGGGTATCTGCTGTATTTTTTTAATAATATTTTTAAACTTTATTAATTAAAAATAACAAATGAATACGTGTAAGACATTGCATAATAGATACAAACATATAACAATATATGTGTAAAAGTATAACATAGAACAATATATACATAGAAAAGAAGTAACATAGTAAAGAAGGAAAAATACAGAGAAAGGAAAAGAGAAAAAAAATGATGGGTATATGCTGTATGTATGCATATATGTTTATTTATTTGCACTGGTTGCTCGTCATCAGTTTTGTGATGAATTGCTATCTATCTATCTATCTATCTATCTATCTATCTATCTATCTATCTATCTATCTCCCTCCTACCTACCTACCTACCTACCTACTTACTTATTTACTACCATCTGGTCTGAATGCCAGTTAAGAGCCCCACAAATTTCCCATCAATATCATAAGACACTCTAAGCATCTGAAAAGTAAGTTGCTGCTAGCAATTCACGAAGAGATGTTCCCAAGAAATTCTGTTATCCGAATTGCCTGTTTCTTATGAAGAGAGTCTAAATATTTACTTTAAAAAAATATCAAAATAATACTATTTCCTTCTAAAGAACAAAACATCAGCATTATACAGAAAAGAGACTGGGGTTTTTTTGCTGGCATTTTGTTTAATAACGTTATTAATACAGAACACCAATCTAAGGCTGAACTTGAATTAATTAAGAATTATTTTCTTATCTAGTAAGTGCTCCATTCACAGGATAGACTCTACCAGCTCCCAAATACCTGAATCGACTGTTGAGAGATATTTCCACTTCCTGATGAAATTCCAGTGAAAGCATCTATGAGGCTATTTGAATCCAAACTATCAGTTGCAGCAAAGTTTAAACCTCCTAAAATATGAGAAGAAGTTCCATTAATTTTCAGTGCAGTAAGCGTTATGCTGCTCTGTATTGTGCCTTGTAGTAGTGTCAATAAGATATGAAAAAGTAGTTGCTACAGTAGTGATTTGTGAGGAACAGAGCAGGAATCAGTGTGCAAGTGTTTCACAACCCTATATCTATTCTTGTGCCACCTTCAGGGCAAGTGTTTCACAACCCTATATCTATTCTTGTGCCACCTTCTGAAGTGGAAGTCCTTTCTCCCTTCTTGTCTCTGCTATGTAAAACTGAGGACCTTCACAAATAGATGAAACTGATACAATTTACCAGGACTTCCCCATGGCCCTCACTGGAATCACCAGCTGGATCCCTTAAAGTGCATCATGGGTTCCTTCACACTGGTCTCTCTGGCATGTGTGCTGAAGCTGCTCAGTCTGAGAGGTGCTTGGGCCGACGTTCCCCCTCCTACAGCACTTCCTGAAAAAGGCTTTTCCAACCTGTCCCCCATAGTGAAAGCTCTGAGGAAGAAGGCAGGCTGAGGGCTCTGAAGCAGATCCAAACAAAGCAGCATGGATGCTTCCTTTCAGTCTTAGAAACAAAGGAATCACACTTGCTTCCTGAAGCAGCTTTGAAAGGAGGCGTCATCCAAAGCTTCATTGAAGAGAAACACTCCTTTGAAGCTCAGCTTTTCCCTTTTCCCCAGAATTTACTACTGTGAAACTGGCTTATGTGAAGGTGGCTGTGATTTCAATAAACCTTTTCTTTTTGAAGCACAAATCGTTACTGAATAATTCAGTAGTACAGATGAAATCTTATATGTCACTATCTGCCATACGTATCTGTCATTGTATGCATATTTATTTACCTGTCATTGTTGCCAGCATTTCTAGCTCTTGTGCAGCACTTGGCCCCAAGGCAATGGTGTGAATTTTTGATCCACTACTTTTAACCACACCAAAGCAAGAGCTCATAGTTGTATCTTCCCCATCTGTCAGGAGTACAATCTCACAGCCCTCAGTACTTGGATATTTTTGTGTGAACACCTATATTGAAAAACATTATGAGCAACTGAATGTAATCTAGAAGTCACAGGATGCTCTCTGCTGTTAAGAAGTAGGAGAAAGTTCTAAAAAGCTCTTTTCATCATTTTTATTTGCACAAAAACTCAATATTCTATACATAACAAAAGTTGCAATCCGTCTAGAATAGATTTCAGAATGGACAGTCTATTATTAATTATAATTGCTTCTCTTCTGCAACTCCATGCTGCAGTGTTGACTCCCTGAGGAGAACTGCATGGTTGGGTAAATCTTGATTGTATTTTGTGGCCTTATAGTCAGAAGAGAACAAGAGGAACAAGACAGCTGTTATAACATTGCCTATATGGAAGAGAGTGATGCCACCAGCTCTCTTTCCCAACAACTTGCTTCCCTCTACACCTCCACTTGCCTTAAAACTAGGAGAAAAAGAGGGCATGCAAGTTCCCTCAGACTATTCTAAAGCTGTCTCCAAATGTGAAGTTTTTGCTGGGAGAGGGGGTGGGGGTGGGGTTGCATTCTAAAACTGTATTCCCAGTTTGTGTAGTTTGCAGAGATACACTATACTGTTATATAATTGGTTTCTGTTTTCACAGTTACAGATAGTCCTTGCTTAACAACCATTTGTTTAGTGACCGTTTGAAGTTACAACAGTGCTCAAAATAGTGAGTTACAACCAGTGCTCGAAGTTATGACTGTCCCAGCACCCCTGCGGTCATGTCATCATGATCTGGGCACTTGGCAACCATCTTGTGCTTATGACAGTTGCAGCATCTTGGGGTCACTTGATCAACATTTACAACCTTCCCAGCCAGCTTCCGGCAAGTAAAATCAATGGGGAACCATGTGATTTGCTTAATGACCACCGCAGAAAATATCATAAAATTGGATCCAATTCACTTAACAACCGCCCGCTTAACAACCAATTTTCCAATCCCTATTGTGGTTGTCAAGTGAGGATTACCTGTATATACTATATGAAAGACACTGTGCCCTCTTGGTGGAGTCTTAGGTAGCAGTTCAGCTGCTTGTCTACGCAGGGTAGCAACTGGGCTGAAAGGGAGGCAGCGCACAAGCAGACTAGCCAAGGCGTGGCTGGATGATGATAGAGGATGTGTATTTGTTGTTTAAAAGCCTGGACAACATTACGCAACCACCATCTACACTTGTGAGCCTGAAGTCCCCTTTCTGCCGCTTTCAACAAGAGGCGTTCTCTTACGTGAACAAGCTACATTTTCCTTCACACAGCGGTACAGCTTAAATATTTAGTGACTGAATCAGAGGGATACCAGTGAGATGACTAGCTCTTAACTAATTCTGAATGTGTACGTACTGGAGTACACACACACACACGTATATGTAAACGAACCTTCCAATTGGTTGTCTGATATTCCAACGATAGAACATATTTTACAGAGCCAAATAAAACGCCTAGCCAGATATACAGAAATAACAGGAACTGGGAAATGCTCTCTGTCACCTGGAATCCTTTAAGCACTCCAGCACAAATGTTGGTTCCTCCACCGGCTGCAGTAGGCAAATAATTCACAAGAGCTTGGCGTGTGTTGTCACTGACAATCTGTTGCAAGCCAATCTCAATGTGGGCAGAGGTCTGAAATGTTACAATTCCAACCCAAGAACCAGTTTCAATGATCTGCAGGAGGAACAATTCAGCAGCTTGCTTCAGGCGACCAATACGATTATGCTGTAGGGATTGACATGCAGAAGAAGAGCACAGCTGTTAATTTTCAGAACTCATGGAACTCTACCATATTGGCCGTGCCATAAGCTATGGCAGACTTAGTTTGAGGTTAGTAGTAGCACAGTCATGAATAATTTATGATGTACCCATACATATTATATATCTATACCGGTAGTTCTCACTTAACGACCATTTGTATAGTGACCATTCGAAGTTACAATGGTGCTGAACAAAGGGACTTACAACCGTTTCTCACACTTACAACCATCACAGCACCCCCACGGTCACGTGATCGCGATCCCGGATCTTGGCAACCAGCTCATGCTTACAATGGTTGCAGTGTCCCAGGGTCACGTGATCGCCATTTGCAACCTTCCCAGCCAGCTTCTGGCAAGCAAAACCAATGGGAAGCCCACATGATTTGCTTAACAACTGCAGTGATTCGCTTAACAGCTGCAGTGATTTGCTTAATGACCACTGCAGAAAAAGTTGTAAAATTGGGCATGACCCACTTAACAACCACCCCATTTAACAATGAATTTTTCCAATCCCTATTGTGGTCATTAAGCAAGGACTATCTATAGTACAAAAATGAATGCAAATCCTCAGTTTCCATTTCATTGTTATTATTTTCAACACTAATGCACTGGGCGGTCTCCTTACAGTCTGTGTCCCACAGATGCATTGATTTATCATTCCTGCCATCCCCAACCAGATTAAAAATGTGGTGTCTTGTAGTCTAACACATCTAGATACCAAAATACTTCTGACTCCATTTAAAATAACAGCTTGACTGTTAACTTATTGTTCCTGAGCTCTTGCTTTACTTCATGCAGCTATTCCAAAGATTGCAGCTAATACGTGACACTAGAATGCACTGATTTCAGAAAATAAAATGGGTGATTAATCCAAACGTGAAATTAATCTTGCACTTTTCTGCCAACTCAGTCACAGCCTGTAATATATACTATGTGTAATAGTGTGCAGTTCTATTATCCCTCAGTGGTGGTGGTGGTGGTGGTGGGTTTTTTTCCTTAAGCCTGATTCACCTATTATTTCAATTCCTTCTCTCACTTTTCTGATTCTCAATTGATTTCCTACATGGTATTTCTCCTTCATCAATCATTTCCTACCACTTAATTTGGAAGAACATATTACACTGGATATTAACCATTTGTTATCTCTATATTTTAATGGTAACAAAGTATAAAATAAAACCATTTGCTCCTAGAAATGAAATATGCTTAATCTTTATCCTCACTTTATAATATTTAGTCAAAATAGTCAGAGAAGCCATGTTTTTAAGCCAATTTACTATACTCTACAAAACTTTCTTGCCTGCCTGAGATTTTAATCCCAGCCAACTAGACAACTATTATTTCCTTCATAAAAGCTGGGCTGAAAACATGCTCTTTATTCAACCAATTAGGAACTATTAGCTACTCAGTAGAAGAGGATGATCTCTGATAGCAACAGGGAAAAATATCACCAGCTTTTCCCTCTAGATGACTGTCTTTCAATAATTTCATGAATGCCCATACTAACATAATTGCACATTTTATTAAAATATTAACACAATATCATTTCTTACACAATGGTCAACTCAGAACTTCAAAATTTTCCAACATTTCGAAATGTTTAAGTTCTCTTTTTAACAATTAAAAAGAACCCTTCTGATAGCAGACTTACATCACTCATGCTTCCAGAAACATCAAGCACTAAGCACAAAACTCTGTCCTGTGCTTGAACCAGAGAAATAATGGGGTCAGGTGGAGGAGTGTTTATTGGAGATGAATAGAAGAAGTCTTTGGAGTTCATAATGACTTCCCATGTGCTCCTGTAGTCACATAATTTGTTCTGCATATTTGTTGCCCTGGTGTTATGATTGCTTTGGTCACAGAACTGAGTAACCTAAAAAAAAATGGAGGAAGAAAAAAGAAGAAGGTGGTTAGAAGGACAAATATTAGATTAAACTGAATTCCAATTCATTGTCATTAGCCATACTTACAGAAGGTAGACTTTGCGAATACATGATAGATACCGGAGTACTTTGTATTTTTTCTGGCACAAATAGACATCCAGATTCATATAGCTTTGTTCCCTTTACATATTTACATTTTCTGTATTCTCCTTGGCCAGTTGGAAATATATATTTACCAGTGACATCAGCCGAACATCTAGAGAATAGAGCAGAAATTGATATAGTTAGCAGGTTAAAATAGTTCAGGAAATAGTAACATAAATCATTTCCTATGATTTACTAGCGGTTGCTGTTCCTGTTAATGCACTTTCATCTAAATGCACATCCCAGCAGGTGCTAGCGCCTAGCCAATTTGAGCTGATATCATAAGAGCTAAGCAGTGCTGGAAATGTTCCGCAGCGTGCAGCAATACTCCCAGGAAATTGGCAAAAATACACATCAGTATGAGAGATTTACAAAATGCAATGTCCATATCTTGTTCTCCAAAGAAATCCAGCCAGAAAATATAAAACATCTGGTTGTTTATTGATAAAAATGCAAAATTCCATAAAATACAAGTTTCATGCAAAATATAGAAAAAAACACTTCTTCTCATGTATTTAACATCCAAGACTTAACAACCACACAGATATAACAAAGTCTCTAGCTAAACAAACTCTCAGAGAAGAGGTACACTACTTGGTTATTAGTTACTACTACATAACCCATAAAAACTGACTACATGGTGGCTAAAACTCTACTGAGAGGCTGGGCACATAACCCCCCCGTTTTATTGCCACCGCTTTAATAACTAGCATACATACGCCAATACACAAGATCAATGAAATCTTCTAACATAGCTTGTCTTACATTTTTGTACTTTACATCTACATACTTTGTACGAGCTCTTAGGTTTTCTGTTTTAGCTAACCCTATACAGGCTTGAGAATCTTCATACGCTGTATAAGGCAATGACACATGTATGTCTAAGTCAGTGAATAATTGATGAAACCATCTTAACTCACAGACTGTTTCTGACAAAGCTGCGAATTCAGCTTCTGCTGTTGACAAAGCTATTGAGGTTTGTTTCTTTGCTTTCCATGCAATTGTAGATTCACCAAATTTACAAACAAACCCAGTTATGGACTGTCACCTTCTTCTGCAAATGAGCTGTCAACAAAAATTACAGGCTTTTCAGGCCCAATAGTTGACATTTTAAGACAAAGGTTTATTGTACCTTTTAAATATCTCATTAATCTTTTTAATCCTTGCTAATCATGCTCTGTTGGTTTAGCTATTTTACGACTCAAGAACAAACAGCATAGGATAAATCAGGACGTGTCCACTGTGCTAGGTGAAGGACAGAACCTATCACAGAATGGTACACTTCAGGTTTTTCACACTCTTCACATGTTTCATTTTTCACAAAATCACAAACCATTGGGGTTTTTACAGGTTTAGCTTCTGACATTCCCGTTTGTGTTAACAACTGTTCTATCTTTTTCTTTTGACTTAGATAGATATCTCCATTTTCAGCTCTATGCACTTCAATACCAAGAGAGTATTTAACATACCTAGATCCTTCAGTTTAAAATATTGCTCTATTTGCTTGGCAAATTCTTTTACCAAGTTTAAAGAACCAGTAGCAAGACAGAAATCATCAACATAAGAAGTACTGTATAATCTTCCCCAGTTCCTCTGGTGTACACACATGGATCAGCTAATGATTTCCTGAAACTAATTTCCAACAAAGCTTTATCTAAACATTGATGCCAACATCTCCCAACTTGTTTCAATCCATACAATCCTTTACGCAACCTGTAGACTTTCTGGGGATCACCACATGTGTAACCTGGTGCTTGTTTTATGTACACAGTTTCAGGAAGCTCAGCATTCAAATAAGCTGTATCCACATCAAAATGATGAACAATCATGTCTCTTTGTGCAGCTAAGGCCAACATTACACGCAATGATTCAGGCCTAACAGGAAATCCCGGAGGTGTAGACTAGAATGAGAAATTTAAAACATCCCAAAATAAGGCAGTGGCAAGGCATTTCTGGACCGTTGCCAAAGAAACATGAAGTCAATAGGAGACAAATTCAGCTCAAAGGAGATTTTTCTTTATTGCACAAAGACATAGAGTGCCTCACTGCTATTCAAGAAATGAAACTTTATTTTTATCTTAATTTTATTTATAATTCTATGATCTGAGTTTCCAGCACTGTTCCTTGTAACACAACGGTTTCACTTCCAGCAGTGCTGCAACCTCAGGTCATAGAACTATAAATAACAAATAAAAGTAAAATGAAGCTTCCTTTCCTGCAAAAAGAAGCCATGGATTTCCTATATAACATAATGCTGGGAACTCAGAAAGTTCCCTGTTTGAAACTTGTTTCTACTGTCAGCAACTAGATGACCTTAGGTAAACCACTCAACCTCAACTCATTCCTCAGCTTGCAAAGCTCTTTAACAAGTGTAACGGAATAACAGAGGTGACTTTGCAAGGACTAGCTCATGAGGCAACATGGGGGTAGATCTTCAGTCCACCATAATGCAAAACTACCCAAATATAGATGTACAAAAGGGTTTTTAAAAATCTTTTTTTTAATGGCATAGAGACGTGGTAAGGGAAAGTATTAGATCAACATTGAATGAAATGACTCTTGCAGGCTATAACTGTTGCCTCACTTACAGCAACCAAGAGTTAGAAAGAGATTTCAGGAGTAGAGTGATCCTTACTTTTACCATCCGCATCATTTCACTGTTGCACAGTCTATTGTTCTGAATTGTTTTGTGGCAATGGTTTATGAGTTGCATTAGCTACCTGACCTGTCCTGCTGACTAATGTATGTTGAGAAGAAGATCTGTGAATTACTTCCTCATACTTCTTCTTCCAACCCCCACAATCAACTCTATGGCATTCAGAACCAGGCATAATTCCTTATGAACACTGATTTACATTGTACAAAACCCTCTTAACATATCTGAATGAAATTTGGCAACATATTTTTCCATAACAGAAGTTATTATTGCTTTTAATCTCATCATATTCTAAAACTAAAGTTATATGAATTTTTTAATCCATTTTTTATAGAAGCATAGCTTGCAAATTCCTTTTATGACATCTGGCCTGCTTCATCCCATCATAACACTTCAGTTGGCCTGGAAATCTCACATATACTGAGGAAGAACAAAATGTATTGCCATTTGCGCTTTCCCAAGATAGACTATGGGAGAAGGTTCTCCCACTCTTCCAAATCGCATTGGATCCAGGCATCAGGCTGAATTAGGCTAACTTTACAGTTACCCTGATCAGGTCAGGCCCACAAATCTGATTCCCTTGTATTATTCAACTCTCACTTATACAGTTGAAAATACTGCAAAATGGTAACATCAGGATTACATAGAAGTTGAACTCTACAT
This sequence comes from Python bivittatus, assembly GCF_059951505.1. NCBI lineage: Eukaryota > Metazoa > Chordata > Lepidosauria > Squamata > Pythonidae > Python > Python bivittatus. Next base: position 28,417,072 of record NW_028277098.1, read on the forward strand.
GCATTTATAGATGATGTTGGTATCAGTTGCTTTTATTTTTACTGACTGGTCCCTGTAGTGTCTTCAGATGTAACTAAGAATGTAAGTTAGTTTAATTACCTGCAGACTGACTGCATTTTTTTTCAGGCTAACAGATATTTGGGGATTTGAACCCAGGTTTCACTGATCATTCAACATACTAGCCACTATATCACAATGCTAAGATGAGGTATATACCTTGTTGCTTCAAATTTGCCTTGTCCAGCATCATAGAAAGGTGCATCGTAGTTATATTCATCAAAGACACCCCATCTGAGATGAGCCCATTCATGGACAAGGACTCTGCCTGTGAAAAATTAGAAACAAAGCTTAATACAAATTATAATGTAAGATGCTGACTATACTTTTTTAAACAACGGTACTGAAACACAAAATCTAATGAGAACAGCTGATGTTTTTAGACTACACTCACAGTGATGTAAAAGGGAGGAACACATTTTCAAGATGAGGAAGCAATTTTGGAAAGTGAAGCCATTCTTCTACTGGTTAAGACTAAATATATTTTCAGGTACCTTTCTTTTAACTGATTGTTAACCACTGTATATTAAGACACAGTACAAAAATAGCAGAGTACTGTAATCCTAGGACACAGTTTGAAGGCATGTGATACAGCAACCTGGTTGAAGCTAAATGGGTGGTGTGACAGATGCCAAAGAGGAGAGCATCTTTGTACCTTTACTAATATTACCAAAGAGGTAAATTCACAAAGTGTGTCTATGGTTTGCTGCACCTGCTGAAACTTCTTTTTCTGTGCTACTGTTGAAGATGCAGAAGCCCTGTCTGATTTCATAGTTGCCCATCCTACAAACAGATCCAGGGCCAGGTAGAGTTGACAAAGTTGCTTTTATGATCTAAGACATGGAAACTCTGCTAATTCCTTCCAATTAATAGCCAAGTGAAATAAAGATACTTATTTGTCAGGATCCTTCTCTTTGTATGATTTCAATCCCTGCATATCAAAACATCCATTAATGAGAACTGAAACATCAATTAGAATTAACAGTTCTTACCTCGAGGTCCATAAATAGAAAGCAAATTGTCATTTGTCAAGAAGTTCTGAGTGAAATGAATGTATCGTCCTGGTGACCCACAACCTTCAAACTGCAGGGTGTAGGGTTCATCTCCATATTTTAAGTAAGGATTGGCTATGATGATATCAGCCTAAATAAAACAGGAGTGATGCAGTTTAGAGAGCGCTAAGGGAAAAAAAAGGTGCCTTCTTTTTTAAAGGCTAAACCTCTCTGGTTCTGTTCTTCTTTGGTATTACAAATTTCCAGTATACATTCATTTAATCTTCATATTACACATTTTAATGCTTTGGTCCTACAGAGACTGTAGAACTGAATGATGCCAGAAGATGCATCCTTTCGCTCTGCTTGAGGCTCTAAACTGCTGCCCTCCACTCACATAGTAGTTTCTTGAATGACTTTATGGATGTGTGCAAAGGAAGATTGGTGTTGGGCCTGGTGAAGAATGTAACTCTCCAGCTGTGGCCATTCCTAAGTACACAGAAGGTGGTCTGAGAATCGGCATCTGCAGCACAAGTGGTATACGGTGCCACTATGCACACCAGAGGCTCCCCTCCAGAGCACATGCTAAAGGCCTTCTCAGGCTGGGCAGCTATAGCACCAGAGGAAGGCTCCTGGCCAGCTCCACCTTTGTTCTATTTTCAGCCAAAGCACTTGGGGAGGTAAGCAGATGACAATACCTGCTTGCTCCCTTTGGCACAGGCCAACCAAAGTTCTTGGCTGACACATCTCAGTGAGGTGAGCCAGCAGGATCACCCATCTTCCCACCAGCTTGCTTGGGGATGTAAGTCAGTGAAGCTGGCAGCTTCCCTTTCCTCAAACCAGAGAGTTTTGAGAAGACTTCAAGATAGCCTACATTGCAGGGTTCAACAATTGTGATTCTTGATCAGGACAGAAGCTGGATGATCAAATGGTTGCTAGCAGCTGCAGAAAAAGGGCAGTTCAAGAAATTTGCTATGATAGGCAACAACATTGTTAAGCTGGGAGGGAGCAGGTACATGGAAGAACTTGTGAATATCCCAGGTGGATACTGCCAAAGTCCCACCCTGTAATATTGTGCATTCTTCCTAGTTATACAAATACATCTGACTTTCAAAGCATATTCTACACGTACCTGTTCATAGGATTCAAGGGTTCTTCTTTTATATTCTTGTTTTGAGCTCCACGTCAAAGGAATTACAATTTTTACAGACTTGAAGTAAAATCTCTGTTTTGTGGCATTGAAGAGATAACTGGATGCCTCTTTCACCATGTCCTGACCAAAAAAGAGCATAAAACACAAAGCATACTCCCTTTATTCTGGAGCATTGTTCATTAGCTACTGCTTGCATTAAAATGGGGTTTTAATCTGGGCACTCCCCCACGGTCAATTCTACTCCCAAACGAAAAGTAGCTACAAAAGCAAAGTATGAATGCAGCAAAAATCCTATGCACTGATCATCTTCCCTACCATGTCAATCTAGCCTGTCCAGCAGAGTCCAACTGGATTTCCCTCTCCCCAGTAATTGTGTGTGTGTATGTGTGTGTGTGTGTGTGTGTGTGTGAGAGAGAGAGAGAGAGAGAGAGAGAGACTCTAATAAAGATCAGGGGCAAGACAAAAATAATTGAACTAAAAACAAAAGGTTTAACTTAATTACCTGTAAAATAAATTATAAAATTAACTGATCCTCCATCTGCTTCAAATGATCTGCCAACTTTTCTTTTTCACACCCCCAAACACACACATACAAAAACATACACATTCCCCTCATTCCTTTCAGCAAAAACTTCAAGAAGAAGAAAGGGAAAGATAAGGTACAGAGGGGATAAGCGGAGTAGGAAGAAGTTACTAGAGAGAGAGAGAAAGCAGAGAAAGAAGTCTTAGCATTACAGAAAAGGTCAAATTCACCAAGCAAATAGTTTCTCCCAGCAGCAGCATCTGTAACAAACTGGGATGACATCAGAATGACAACATGCAAACACTGCAATCACATAGTTGTGTCACAACATCTGAAATACATAAGTCATGGAATTGGCATGTTGATGTCATCATACATGTGCTGTCACTAGCCCCTCCCCTTTCCACACTCCCCTTAGATGCCAATGCTCCTGAGCAGTGAATAGGCTTCCCGCTAATCTTCAGAGGCCACCACTATTTCTGAAAGAGACATCTGCAGCTGTTTGTACCTCCTGCTAATTCCTTTGTTTTCACAGCTGCTTCTCTTCTTATCAGCAAATGTAAACAAGCTCAGCTTCGATCTCTGTGAAACACAATTGCTCTGGGTTGGTGTTAGATCGGGTTTTCTCCCAACTCCAAGTTTTCCATCTTGAAGAGTTTGCACTGCCCTGTAAGGAGCAGGTCCACATTTTGGGGTCCTCCTGAACTCATGGTTCCTGCCAGAACAGCAGATGGAAACCAACGCCCCAACTCAGCTCCAGGCTTATCTGGTTGGGAATCCCCAAGTAGCATGACACATACCCTTGTCATAGTTAGACTACTGCAATGTGCCGTTTGGAAGGTGGCTTTGAAAACAGCCCAGAAGCCTCAATTGGTTCAAAGTGCAGCAGTCCATCTGCTAACTGGAAGCAGATTTAGTTATCTAATAGTCATTACACTGGGCACAATGTTAGTGGGTTCAATTCAAGGTGCTAGTTGTCCCCTTTAAAACTCGCTATGGCTTGGTTCCAAGGTACCTATGAGACTGTCTCTCTGTCCTCAAGACCTAACCTAGCCCATGTATTCCCCACATGTGAAAGGAATGGGGTCCTGATAACTGCTCGGATGCTGTGGAAGACTTTGTCTCCTGAAATATGGATTGTTCCAATTGTCCTTGCTTTCTGCCAATTGATTAAGACGTGGCTGTTCTACCAAGCAATTGGGACTTAATAGTGTATGGGCTTTAAATTTTAAATTATGGTTGGTCACACAGACAACCAGATGTTTAGACTGGATTTGGCATTTTTATCCACCTATTGAGTCCTTCCCAAGGACCTGGGATAGGCAGATGTTGTTGTTTGATGGTGTTAAAGGTATTGTTGCAAGATGTAAGTTGTTTAAAGTTGTTGTTGTTGTTGTTATCTGTTTTATTATATCTCTTTGTTTTATAAACCACTTTGAATCAGTACAGAAAACCAAGTCAATAGGTCTTCCTTTTTTTCCTACACTGGCTCTCCTGTTGAACCTTTAAGAGAATATTGGCACAGAGGAATTTAGCCAGTGAGGTCTTCTGCCAGCTGGATGAGTCACAGACAGATATATACAGTGTGCATAAAAGAGTAGTAAGTGTGGATCTGAAGGTAGGGAGAAGGATTTACCCCTTGTATAGTCAAGATATTCTAACAATACACAGAGAGTTGATATTTCCTCTGATGAAGATACAGTCTAAGCTATTTAACTGAGGACCTGAAGATCCCTATCTATTTCCTCCTTAATTGTGCTTTTTTATTTCACGCGTGTAAATGAATCCATGGACATTCCTTATCACGGCAGAGTGCTCACTTATTCACCAAAAAAGGAAAGGCATCAGCAAAAGGCAAAGGAGAAATCTTTTTGTACATGCCAATTTATACGTAGCAATGCAAGTTTGGAAATTATGTCTGTGTTTCTATTTATTGATTTATTTATTTTGCATATCGCATCTTAATGGGTAAGATTGTGGGGAGGTGATCTGTGTGATGGTTTGGTCTGAATTAAACTCCCTTCTTACCATTCTTTTTTTTTAATTTCACTATAAGTCATGGCACTGTGGCGATGTCAAGGGACACTAGCAGCAGTCCTAACACCAAATTGCTCCAGGCCAACTGAGTCAGGTGACTGTGGAATGAAGACAGCCGAGACTGGGACAAGAGTAGAGAGAGTTAAGATAGACTTCAACTAGAACAGAACATTACATACACACAGTCGGTTACATGAACATCATGTAAAAATAGGACAGACAGAAAGTAAAGGAGTCAAGTAGTTAGAATTTAGGGAACTAGTATATAGAAATATAAGTTGGAATAGAGGTAAATGAGGAAAACCAGTTAGAGTTTAGAATAGTAAAATAACCTTAAAAATAGGGGACTTTGGATAGAGAAATTGGTTATTTATTTATTTATATGGCCACCCATCTCGCTGCTGAGATTCTGGGTGGCTTACAGAGTTAAAACCCAAAAAAGCAGTACAAAGACAACCACAAAAAACCCACAAAAAATCATTAAAAACAATAGAACCATTAAATCCTAAAAAAATATAATCTGCGGGAGAGCACCATTATATACTGTATATACTAGCATATAAGCCCATCTGTGGATAAGATACCATGAAAAATGCACCTGCCGCCGATTTGCCAACCCGTATTTTTCATGGTATTTTGCTTAAAAATTTGAGAGTCTGGTTATCTGCAGATGGGCTTATCTGCAAGTATATATGGCATATATGGCGACTTTAAAGTATTAACATACATACTCATGGATAAGGCCATCCACCAATAAGCCGAACTCAATTTTTTGGGTGTATTTTGGCACCTAAAATTCTTGGTTTATACGCAAGTATATACGGTAAGGACTATGCAGTCTTTCATAATAAAAAACCAGAGTTTTGTATTTAAAAAAAAGTTTTTTTCAACTGAGATTGACACATGTGCATCCTTCTTGGAGTCTGTACCAACCCTGAATCTGTGACATCAGTATATTCAAAAGCACTTAACTATCTCTCTTACCTTTATGTTGTTAATCATTTTATTGTCTTCTGGTATCATAGGATTGATTGCAATAACAATATCTTCAAATCCACCATTATTGAGCTTGATCATGGTACCCATCACTGCAGGTAGAAGTACCACCACCACCAAAATTTCCCGACTGAGACCCATCTTTCCTTAGGCCAGTTCACCCAGGCTGACTGATAGAAAGAATGGTACGCAAGGATTACATATGCAACCATGGGAATATACATGGGAAACCCTTATATATTTCATGAGAAGGAAATTCAAGAATAAAAAAACAATTCTTCTATATCAGTTTTAGTCCTAAGAAGAAGATCCTGGCAAGCTACTTCTGAGATTGATGCCAGGAAAATTTTGTGGACTTGTTTCTGCACTCACCAGTACTCAGAATTGACTTGATGGACCATAACAATCAGTTCATAAACAAATACCAAGCTATGTCCACATTACTGATTAGTTCATGTTAATCCGATTTTTGGTTACATGTTAATAAAATGGATGCCACAAGATGATGCAGCAAATGCGAAGAAGAGCAAAATAAATAATGAACAGTTGAAGTGTTAGATGACACAGTGGTCTATCACCAGAAGAGTAGACTTCACTCACATGGATGGGTACATGAGCACTGCATACATTCTTGCCCTGAGGGTGTGGGGACTTTTGTCCATAAGTTGTAACTACCCTCTTCCTCACCTCACCTTTAAAAAGAGTCTATGAGTCCATTAACTTTAAAAGCTAAGTTGACATAACTCTAGCATCATCTGTTTCCAAGAATGCCCCTGTACCCCAACCTCAACTCCTCATTATTAGTATCAGAACATGGGGTACATATTACTATACATTGTAGAGAAGGATTGGGAGGACAACTTCCATCTAAGGCCTTGACATCTTAGGTGGAATAAAGCACACAAGAGACAGATATGACAGAAGATTCTACGTTCAGCAAGTATTGGTGGCCACTATAAGACTGTGATTCCTTCCCAGTTGTCATGCAGATATGTAATATTTACCTCCAATCATTAGTTACTTATCCAGTGGAATTAAAGACCTGCTCACTAATAGCAAGAAAGAGAAGAATGATCACTGGATAAAATCAAGGGATAAAAATTATCTTGTCAAATCTACTGGCGAATAGCCATTGGAATTAATTAGGTTAGGTTAAATCCTGCCAAAAATAATGCAAGCAACAAGACTAGCTATTCCAAGAGTTAGAGCTTTATTCTTCTTAAATTGCCCTAAGGAGGAAGTGTCGGATTTTGCAAATGGCTGTTGCATTACATTGACATGAATAGCTAAGCAGTGGCTGGATCGGTTATTCTTTGCATGGGAAACTACTAGGGAATACCCAAGGCTGTAGGCTACAATGAAAGGCCCCTGAATATCCCAGAAGGAAACAACAAACACTTCCGTACTGTTGCCAGTATGGAAAACTTCATGAATAGTTCCATGAAGATATCAATGTCATGCTTGATTTGAAGCAGATTTTACATTCATCGTTTACCATCTGTTATTTAAGGATACCTTACCACAATATTAGGATTTCACTCTCAAAAGAAGTCAAAAGGTAGGAAGACGCACCCTCTCCAGAAAGACTCTGTGGTGTTAGGAACACACAAAGCATGTTTGAAAAAGCAGTGCAGACTGAATTCTCACTGTTCTCCAAGACAGAGAAATTCATGATATCCATCTTTCGTAAAACCACGGCTGACTCCTTTTGATTAGGCATGAAATTGGTTCTGAAGATACATTTTATTCATACGCAACAAACCTAATTTCTTCTCCAGTACAGTCTGCCACTTTCCAGGTCAGATGAAAGAATGAGTTCCCAACCCCCAATCTCCCAAAAACAGAGGCAGGGGCAAAGACTTCTGCTGTAAACACTGGATTCTCCGTGTTCAGCCTTCTTTGCTTCACTTACCTTCACGGGACAGCTGATGCAGCCTCATTCTACTCTGTTTGCTCAAAAGCACCGTTAATGTCAATGACAGTTACTTTCCAAGTGCTGAGCACATCATTGCAACAAATGCATGTGTATCATAACCACAAAGTGAAAGTAATTAATCTATTAGGCACATAAATGACAAATAACATATCATGAAAAAGATGTAAATTTGGGTCCAAAAGCAAAGATCCAACAGGATTAATTTAACTGTCATATAGCAATGTGCTATATTCTTTAAAAAAAACAAAACTATTTATTTTGAATTAGTCTTATTGTGAAAAATATGCAGTGTTATATTTGAGGATTTCAATTTATTTCTTATTACAACAGCTTATGTCTAAATATTAGTTTATATATGGAACTTCCTGGTCACAGAAGAGACTTTCGTAATTTCACAATCCCTTTATCTTTAGTTTCATTTTCCATTCTGTAGATTAGCTCTGACAGAAAAGTATCAGTTTTACTTGGGCAGTAATAGCATTCTTAATTCCTCCGGTAGCATTTTTGCAAAGTTAACAGTTGAATTTAATTCTGATTCATTTCTGTAACTATTTTCATGGAGCTTCACAATCACAGTTTACAACAATTTCCTTGGGATTCCCATTGGGTCCTTCCTACAGACTTCATCAGACGATGAAGCTTGAACCTCTCTCTGCTCATTTGGCACATAAAGAACTCTAAATGTGCCATTTCTGTTGTGTAACATGCACACAGAAAGGCTATCCCTTATCACATTTTTCAGAATATGAATGCTGATCAATTAGTATTCTACATTATTTCTTTAAGAATCAGGAATCGCTAGAGCTATTTCATCTAAACCTACAGAGACATCAAAACTCTATTGTCATTGTAAACCGCCCCCCTTCGTCCCCAACTCTGAAAGAGGGTTCACTGGGAACCCAAGAGGAATGCTTACCTCTGACTTTCCTCCAGGACAGCAGATGCCACCACGAGGGCTTTATAAACAACTCCCCAAAAGAAGGCAGGAAAGCCAGCTCTTTTTGCCCCTCCCCACTGCTTTGCATGCACACTGACAGCTGGCCCACCTCTCCAAATGCAGAAGTGGGTGAGACATATCCTGTGTCTTAGATATCAGTTGAGAAATATTTCAAAGAACTTGGGCGTATGGTGCATTGGCTGGAAGCCTGCATTATCCAGGAAGAGGAAACCCCTTTTCAACAGCGTAGCATTCAATAAGCAAAATGCGTTAATTGTATAAAAGAAGCCCAATCTGGCCCTCTTGCTCTGTGCCATGTGCTTGACAGAGAGAAGGAGGATAAAAACGCTCTGTGTTGCCCCAGAAGATTCCACCCACTCCTTCAGAAGAACTCCAAGACTGCAAGCATCTACAGGGAGAAGGAACGTCTATTCTCCTCAATGCAAGGGAGATCCCCCAATTACCTGGTGAAGAGGACTATTCCCAGGAACCTTTAGAAGAGTTCCAAAGTCCCAAACGTTGGGGTATGACTTTATAGGATAGTCGCAGAAAGTATACGTGACCCCAAACCATGTTTCTTGCTTATCGTCACTGTAGGACATAAAGACCCATCTATCATGTGCAGATTCTGTGACGGTTAATCATTGTTAGAGCTAGAGATGCAAATAGTTTGCCTCTATATGGTTTTCCCAGAATCAGCCATTTCCCATTTTAGGCTGACTTTTAGATACATTTTAATCCTAAATGACACATCCACAACAGCTAACCAATTCAATGTCTTCCAGCTCCTTGAATACTACATTCCACTCCTTGATCGTGCATATGACAGTGATTGTGCATTCAGGTTTGCATGGCATACATAGGTAACACAGTTTTACAAACCAACACACCAATTAGGAAGATGTAAAATCAGAATAATACATTGTTCAGGTCAATAAGAGAGTGGCTTGAAACCTAGAGAGTAGCACACTGAATTCAACAAAAGATAAAAGTACAAGTTTATTTTTCATTTTGCCTTAGGTTTCAGGAACCCAAAGCATAATGTTGAGTTTTGCCACCTTTGCTCCTTTATCTGAAATATCCTTAGGTTAGTACCCTGAGTATCTAAAAATAAAAAGATCAACATTAACCTTTATAAGCATAGGAAGCACAAATGTTTGTGCCCAAAGATCTTTTTACTTTTAAGTAAAAGTAAAACATGTGCAGATAAACTATAGTATAGCAGCTGCTGGAGGCTCTATTTTCTGTGTCCTCCCGTTTCTGCCACCTTTGACTGAGTAATTTCTCCCAATTTGTTTAATTATCCTGATAACATAACCACATTCCAAACCGATTATTCCCCCACCTCCCCCAATGCAAGCAAAGGATTTTTCAAGGGTTTTTGAGTGTATGTTTGATGAACCATGCTCTGGTTCCCAGAGATAAACAACTCAATATCAGGTCATTAGAAATTGTTGCCATAAGCTGCAGACAACAAGCCCAACTCTCTGAACTTAGTCATGGCTTCCTTTATTATTACCCAGTGCCCCCCTCCGCCCCCAGGCACATCCATGGGGTCTAGCTGTGCTGGCCTCATTGCCAGCACAATCCAGTCCATAATCAAGTCCACCCATGTATTTACTCTCCAGCGTGGGCCTAATTATTGGGTTAGAGGACAATGTTCTCAACTTTAGAAGCTCTTGGTCAATGAGCTGCCCCCCCATCTGCCCCTTCATCCCACAATCTCACCACATCACAGTCTCTGGGTCAGCAAAGCCTCTCCCACGCGCTGCCTATGTTGCTTTACTAAATCCACAATTCCTGGCATCTACTTTGCGGAGGTTAACCTAGAACAAAATCCAGACCTGGCTTATCAACATTCCTAAATGTATGTCACCATTCAAAACATTCCCAACCTATTTTGGAGAGCTGGGAATTCCCCTACAAAAAAAAATTTGAACTATTGAAAGAGAGACAATCACCACAAACAGGCTGGAAAACCAGTGAAAATACTTTACAATTGTTGGAAAACAGCCGAGCTGCCAGGCAGAAACACTGCTGTATAGGTGTGGTCGCTGTTTTTCAGAAAGCTGCATATATTCTTCCTTCACAACAAATATTTGAGAAGTTACATATCCTTTCCTTTCTCAAGACCAAGGAAGTTCAAGAGGAAGGCCATTCTGACTGGACCACAACATTGAGAGTCCAGCAGTTTCTTCCCATACCGCATAGCTGATTGGCCTTACCAACCTCCTAGAAGTTGCTATTAATCGGGGAGGAGAAAACTTACAGGCATCAGGGCTTTAGTCTCACAAAATAATAAGTAGCATTGGGGATGCAAATTAAGCCAGCAGGAAATGAGAATGGGAGCAAATAGCTTATAGTTGTTCCATCAGTCTCTTTTCCCAAATAAGCCTCAGGCCAATTAAACTTTGAAAAAGAAAGAGACAGAACTCCAAACTCTAGGGCAATCTTTGGTGGGCAAGGCCCACATTTAAAAGCTTTCAGAGGTATCTGAGGGCTACAGCAGATGTGGAAAGATGTAAACCGGTCAGGCCATAACATGCAAAGCTCAGTTTTGTCTTCTCCCACATTTTTGTTTTAATTTCAAGTTATTTCTGCCTTGTTTTCAAGACAACCCTTATGTTCTCATTATACATTAACTAAATAAAATACTTATTCCTCCACACCATATGATGGGACTATGTGGTATTAACTTGGCATGTGATCCCATTCACACTTTCCCAAAGTCTAGCAACTCAAAGATCAGAAGGGACTGATTAAATCGATTAAGTGACATCAAGTCGGTATCAACTCTTAGTAATTACACGGATATACTTTTTCTGAGATGATCCCCAACCTGGTCCTTCAGGTCTTCCAATGATGCACCCCTATCATTGAGTCCATCCACCTTGCTGCTGGTCATCCTTTTTTCCCCTTTCCTTCTACTTTTTCCAGCAATATGGACTTCCCAAGAGGAGCTGGGTTTTTCTACAGTGTGTTCAAAATATAAGAGCTTGAGCTTGGTGAATTGTGCCTCAAGTGAAACTTCTGAATTGATTTGTTCTATGAACCATTGGTTTGTTTTCTTGGCAACCCACGGTATTCTCCAATAGCAAAGTATGAATACTCTTTCTATCCTTTCTTCAAAGTCCAATTTTTGTACCATAGAGAGTCACGCAGAAAATCATTGTGTGCACGATTCTAATCTTTGTAGGTATAGAAAGTCATGGCATCTGTGTGTCTTTTCCAAGGCCTTCGTGGCTGCTCTACCAAGTGCTAGTCTGTGGCATATTTCTTGACTGCTGGTTCCTTTACTGTTGATAGTCATTCCTAAAAGACAGAAGCTTCCCACCACTTCAATGTCTTCACTGTCAGTTCTAAGGCTAGTTGCTGTACTAGTGAGTAGTTTGATCTTTTATATCCAATCATAATTCCATTTTTTTCACTGTGCTCTTGACTTTCATTTTTAGAGCTTGAAGATTATTTCCATTTTCAACTATCAGAGTAGTGTCATCAGCACAGTGCAGGTTATTAATGTTTACTCCTCCAATTTTAAAAGCATGCTCATTTTCTTCCAATCTAGTTTCCCTTAATATACAGTATATATTCAACATATAGTTGAATAAATAAAGAGAGAGTACATAGCCTTACTGTGCTCCTCTACTGACCTGGAGCCAGTCTGTTTCACTGTGATCTTCTGCACCATGGCTTCTTGTCCTGTGCACAGATTTCACATAAGGACAATGAGATGTTCTGGGATTCACATTTTCCTAAAGGATATTTCACAGCCTGACTTGACTGACATAATCAAAGGCCTTTCTATAATTAATGAAGCACATATTGACTTTGTTATTGTATTCTTTGGCAGACAATCACTTAATTTGTCTTTCTATATGGTGTCCTTGGTAAAATTCAGGAGTGGATTACCATTGCCTTCTCCTGCACAGTTATGAATGGATGGCCTTGGCCATTGTCCTAAAGTGGTCATTTACCTCCAGCACCTTCCTATATTGCTGTTGCCCAACACAGGTTCCTGCTTGCTTATTGGGCAGCTGGAACAACCTTCACATTTTGAGTGACCCAGCTGGGAATACATACTCTTGGCATACACTTCCGACATGCCTTGTTCATCCCTCTCAGGAACACACCAGCACCCCACCACAAAGAGGCAGCATAGCAGGATTTGGGGGTGGGGACCTTTAGGTTAGTACTCTTACAATTCTTTCTGAAGGATGCCTTTAATCAATTACAAGAAGGCAGAAAAATGCTCCTATACATTACTGTAATGTTTTTCTAAGTTGCTGAAATATAGGGGCACATTCAAAGGAAAAACATCCACTCAACCAATGCATTATTTAACATTTCTCATAGACATACATACCCAAAACATAAATGGGGGTGTGTGATAAACATCTTCCATAGTCTAATCAGATCTTTTTCACATCATCACAGTTTGTATCAGATACCAATTGACATACATCTCAGTAATTTGATCACATAGGCAGAGAAAGTAAATTTTGAGAAAACTGAAATCAATCAACTGATCAACTGTAAAATTCATAGACCGTTGTGAAGCTTTCACTTTCAGGAGAATGGTGTTAATATGAGATCATGGAAGAATCAAACAATGGAGATTAAATATTCTATGGATCTTTCCCCTAAGTTCTAATTGATTTTAATCACTATGTATATTTTTTAATTGTACTATCATTTTAGTATAATTTTTCTTTCTGATATATTGAGCCAACTTTTTTAAAGTTAGTTTGATACATACACATTTAATGGAAACTTTATCCATGCCTATACAAGCTCATGAGCAGTAACACAATGAAATGAAGCAGATATATATGTCTATAAGCTAGCATCTAAAATCTAAATTAATTTCTTCCCATTACACATTTCAAATGTTGTTTGAGATGAACCTTTTAACTGTCCTGTTATTCATGTAATCTAACACATTCAATGAATCCTGTTTCATTCTTGCAATTATCTCATGACAGTAAATAGTCACTATGCTGTTGCAGAAAACTGCAGTTATATTTAGCTGGTGTTTCCTCTTGATAAGATAGTCATTTCAGTTCAAACCTTATTCCGGCTCCAAAGAATGTTTTATCACATTGAGCCATTGCAACACCCACAAGTTCCCCTTATCAGTTTGAGCAAGTCCATCTGTTCTGCAGATTTTCTGCTGTACATCTCAACTCTTGCCTGCATTGCTGCCATTCAGTTAAGCACCTTACAGCATATTCCCCAACCTCTCGGGAGCACTGGGCACATTTAGAGTTTTAAGATACGGCTTAAACTCACAAAATGGCTACCGTAAGGCAGGGAGGATGCTGCTCATGAAACAGCCTTTTATCAAGTAAGTCAACAAAGCATTTAGCTAAAGGTCCTATCATGTTTATTTTTTTAAGATTCAAGACGATAGCAAGTCATGCCAGTGACAAGGTGGGGTCTATTTCTGGATTTGTCTTGTATTTAGCCATTTTAATTTATCCCATTTGGGAAAAGTTGTCTGCTGCTTGTTACGTTTTTGTCATTCACTCATCACAAGATGTTTATTTTACAGACCTGAAATACAGGCACTGACCTGTTATGAAGCATATCATGGCTTCTTTCTTTCCGTATGTAACCTAGTGCATAGAGATACACTTAGGCTTCCACAGGGGGTCAAGGGAGGGGTAGATGTTGAGATAATGAGACATTGCAATGTAGGTATGAAAAATGGGGTTTGCACCGTGAAATTTTAATAAACATTTTTTTTTCACATCATCATGGTTTGTATCAGACACCTCTGGACATACATCTCAGTAATGTGATCACATAGGCAGAGAAAAGAGCCTATGTGGGTGGATCTGTGAGGGATTCTTCAGATTCTTCTATTACAGATGCAATATTAGGACAATGGAAATGTTGAACAAGTATTCATGGTTTTAAAACAAACATCACATTCAATGGGCAGAGCTTCAAAACCTCTTTTGCAGAATTAAAATACCCTTTCATATTCACAAATGTTCATATTATAGACTTTGCCAGAAAATTTACTAATAATAACCATATTAGAAGATAAATTTCTCAACCTCACAAAGGAAGATTTGGGGGCTTTACTATTGCTATCCATAGAAACAACAAATGTAGAAATGTCTAAAATGTAGAAAATGTATCTTCTACATTATGTAAAGATCATATTAGATATGTGAGATTCAGTCCTAATTTGGTCTACGTGAGTGTGGCAGACTTACATAGATCACACTGTTTTGATATCACATCATTTTGAGAAAACTGCTGGAAAATCCACATCTGTCACCTTACATTCAACCTTCCATTACATACACTTAAATAACATAAATATATGCTTTTTGTACACTGCTTTCCCAAAAGATATACTTTTTTGGTGTAAACATTTGAGCAGATGACTAAATTGTGGGGAGATGGGCGGGGACAAGTCTAATAAATAAATAAATAAATAAATAATTGAGGAGTCTCCATTCCCTGTTGGCTGTCTATTGCCTGCAGTCTGTTTTAAGATGACGTCATTCCATTCCACTGAAAGTGATGTTGGATCTCTTTTATAATGTACATGTATTTCACTGTTCTTCCATAATTTATAAAGGAAATATTGGCATCTGATATCTGATATAATGATAATATACATTGGCCTACAAAGAAAATAATACCTCCAAGCATCAAGGAATGGTCTCACCCTATTTTTTCCTTAAAGTTTAAATTCCATAGTTGAGCTTAGAATAAAACAATAGGCTCCCAACAAAATTACACTTCATGTTGTCAGAACAATGAACAAAGTTCTATCCTTGGGATAAATGGTAATACTCTCCTATGAGAAAGAATAATGGCCCGGACCATGTTGAATATGAACAGGAAGGTTTTATGATGTTATGTAAATCTGTGTAAAGTTCATTTACGTTTCTGGGTTAAATTCATAAATTGCCTTCAACCCAGAACAGATGTCCAGCTTGAGGTGTAACAGATGCAGCCTTTTCTCAGATCCATGGGATTTTCACTTGTTCTCTATTTTATAACTTGCAGCTAAAATACCCCAAACACATATAGACACACATATACATAGGCACGTTTTCCAATACGCGATTAAGAACAGTATAGGGAGCTAATGACCTGTTGTTTTAATTTGAAAAAAAAAATAGTTATTTTCTCTGTCAGCCCTTACACCGAATCGTTTCAACCTTGAATCAACCAGCTGCTAGAAAATAACTTAAATACATTCAGCCCCATCCATTTCTGCATAAAGATTTGTTTCAGCTGAAAATGTTCCCATGGATTTTATTACTGGAAAGCGTTCTTAGGATTGTAACTTTGGTCATCTAAGCCGACAATGATAACAGACAAAAAACATCTAGCAAAGGAAAAGGATGTAATCCAAAACAAGGCTGCTACAAAAGAGCACCAAGAGTGGGATAATCTGTGAATATACACCTACATACATCTCCTTCATTTCTGTTGTAAGAGATTTCTATTTCTTTTAAAAAATATTTCTGTATACCACATATATCACGGATTTGCTTAACTATCTATTTGCTGAAATGTATTAATAAAAAATAAAACACATGAAAACAGCAAGTAAAGACGTGGGACCTTCCAAATTGCTTTAATCAGAAACAGAGACAACATAGTTAAACCAAAACATAATAAATCTATGGCTGGAAAATACGTGTAAGAAGCAAGACGATACAAGCTACTATATACAGTGGTACCTCGGTTTACAAACTTAATTCGTTCCGCGACTCTGGTTGCAACCTGAATTGGTCGCAACCCAAAGCAAATTTTCCCATAAGGTTCAATGTAATTACCGTTAATCCGTTCTGGCGTGGAGGACAGGGAGGTGGCTATTGCTTGGAGGGAGAGTCGGGCGGAAAAATGGCTGCGGACCACGTGTCAGGGGCGGAAAATGGCCGCGGACCACGTGTCAGGGGCGGAAAAATGCCCGCGGACCACGTGTCAGGGGCGGAAAATGGCAGCGGACCATGTATCAGGGGCGGAAAAATGGCCGCGGACCACGTGTCAGGGGAGGAAAATGGCCGCGGACCACGTGTCAGGGGAGGAAAATGGCCGCGGACCACGTGTCAGGGCGGAAAAATGGCCGCGGACCACGTGTCAGGGGCGGAAAATGGCCGCGGACCACGTGTCACGGGTGGGAAAATGGCCGCGGACCGTGTCACGGGAGGGAAAATGGCCGCGGATCCGGTTAGTAACCCAAGGCGGAGTTCGCAAACCGAGGTAAATTTTTGCAGCCGGAGCTGGTCGTAACCTGAAAAGTTCGTTAACAGAGGCGTTTGTAACCCGAGGTACCACTGTACTTGAAAAATGCTTACGCTTCTCAGAAACACCAATCATCATTGACTTCCTCAAAAGATTTTCCCACAACATTCTGAAGAATTTTCCCCCAAATGATTTCCTCCAAACCAATAAAACCTCCTAGTGTCAAAGAACTTCCTCCAAAGAATCAGTGAAGTGCCTCCCTTATTTTTAACATCCTTTTATTCTCTGTTCTATTTTGTTTTTATATTTTTAATGCATATTTTGACTGGTTTTAGCTTTGTTGTACACTGCCCAGAATCACCTGTGGTGAGATGGGAGGCTGTGTAAATTGGTTTAATAAATAAATAAATAAAGCCAAAGAAACTTCCTCTTTAGACAAAGAGTTTCTTTTTACCAGGATGTAAGTATCCCGTATGTACGACGTCTGATGCAATGCAAATGCCAATAGAGGCAAATATGTGTAGCTCAGGGCTGAACTGTGGATTCCTTGGGGTTCTCTGAGCTTGGTTCTTTTCTTGCAAACGTTTCATTACCCGGCTAGGTAACTTCTTCAGTGCTAGAATGGAATGGGGTTTGCTCTCTGTTTATATACTGTGGCATGCCCTGCCAGTGTTGGTAGGGGTGGGGGTTTTGTTTTGTTCCTCTGGTAGTTCCTTGATTAGGGTATTGTTTACTCCTTGATTGTGTGTCTGGTGGTAATCTCTGCTTATCTGGGTGATGATTGCTGGTGAGGAGATGTTCTGGTCTTTTGTTTTCTTTTCTATTGTCTCTTTTGAATAGCGTGTAGTTGCTGTTTATCTCTATGTGTCTGTTGATGGCTGCCTTGTCTGAATACCAAGCTTTCAAGAATTCCCTTGCATTTTTGGATTTAGTTTGATCTAAAATGCTGAGAGTTTCCCAGTTAAAACTATGATTAAGTCTGTCCATGTGTTGTGAGATTAAGGAGTTTTCATCATGTCTTCTGACTGCTACTTGGTGTTCATGGATGTGCTCTGCAAGCCTTCTGCCTGTCTGTCCTACATAGTGTTTGTTACAGTCCTTGCACTGTATGTTGTAGATGACTCCTGTTTTTTCTTCTTGTGCTACTGGGCCTTTTGGTTTACTTAAGATATTTTCGAGGGCTTTAATTGGTTTGTGTGCTACAGAGATGCCATGTGGTTGTAATAGTCTGCTGGTGGTTTCTGAGACGTTTCTGATGTATGGCAGTGTGATCCTTTTCATAGCTTGTGTTGGTTGTGTTGTAGTAGGTAGAGTGGTCAGGCACTTTTTGATAAAGTTGTGTGGATATCCAAAGTTGACCTGCCTGGTCAGAGAAAAAAAAACAAAGACTTTTTTGAAAGACTAGAAATCTTAGATGGACTTTTTGCTAAAAGAAGAAAAAATATGATTTATGGGTTTGAAGATTTAAAAAATGTGGATTAAGTGTGGGGCTGAAGGGATTTGTATAACATCCAAGAGGGAGGATTATAATATTGTAATTATCTGTTGAAGAGAATGCGGAAGTCATTATATTTCATAACTTTAGTTTCTTTTCATCCTTTTTTCTTTCCTTGCACCTTTTTATTTCTTTCCTTTCTCTTTAGATTTGTCTTTTACTTTATGTAAAATTCTCAATAAATTAAAAAAAAAGGAGAATCAGACTATTCCTCCTCCCTGTTACTAGTAGTGCTCTCCACTTCAATCTGCCATAGTAGGATAACAGCATCATTTTCTTCCCTTTTCAAATGCCTCACCTCATGAACTTCTGCATTAGAATACAGGACGGGGCGTGGGGGGCACTTTGTCCTTATAGGTCTCATAAAAGTCAAATCAATCGTAATCATTTTTATTCATGCAAACTCAGCTAGGCACTTCTATTGGTTATTATTTGGGGATACATGGACATTCTGCATTTAGGCATTTAAGTCAAAACCAGCTAGGCTTTGTTACGTTAAACATATAAAAATGTTGCAGAAGTGGGGAATTAGTGCAGCTTCAGTTGTTTCTAACTGATAACTTCAAGCAGCACCAAACAACATAGAAAGAGGTAATCTTACAACCAGTTGTGCTACTATTCCAGATTTTGGAGGGGGGGGCTTGCAGTTCCTGAATATGTATGCAAAAAGGTAAGAGTTACCATCTGCTTGCTCTATAATAGATTAAGGGAAGCATTCAATGGATCTTTGTCAATGGAATGTATTTCCTCATCTAAAGCTTTGGAACCCACCCTTGCAAGGTGGTGGGTCCCCTTTTTCGTGGTAGCTCTGGCCCGGCTTATCCTGAGATCATGATGGCCTCCAGATTGCTAGTTTTTGGGAAAGCAGAGAGGACAGTTTGTTTTTGCTGAGTATTTGTTACTTAAACACTATTTTGCTGGGCTGCTATTTGTTTTCAATATTTTAATGGATAAGTGGTTGAACTGTTTTATAGTTGTAAATACCTACCAGATTAGAAACATGAGGTATTCAGAGAAAGAGCTCTGGGTTGATTTCTTCTAAGATCCCTTTGTTTGTTTTCCTCTCATGAGTCTTCTCCAACACCAAAGTCCAGCAGCAGCTTCTTCAAAGCCCACCTTTTGCATCCATAGATAACATTTATAAGAATTGTAAACGTAGAAGAAGGTTTGGTTTCATGTCTTGGCACTGCTGCAATGGGGTATAAAAAGCACTGAGGACTTCACAGAAATTCTGCTACTCCTCATAGCTGGAGGGAGAAACAAATTTAGATAATATAAATAATCCAGAAGCCAGTAAGGTAGAAATAAAGAATTTTCCACAGGACCAAGAAAAAAAAAAAGCACTATAATGTCACTTTCAAAGAACACAAGGAAGTTTTACAAGATACAGAAGAAATTATGCAAATTGTGACTCAATCTCTGGCAGCTATTACCCAATATTTACTATCTTTACTTCTCCACAATGTGTAGAGGGCTGGATTCTTATGTATCTACCAGCCAGAATATCCATGCCAGCGAAACAGACCTAGGGATCTTTTCTAGAACAAACATAATGGCAATCCTTTTCCAAAATTCCAAATTCCACCTTCATGTGGATACAGAGGCAAGTCCATTTGCTGTGTATTGCTAGACAAACAAGGCTGAGAGAAAAGCCAAGATGAGTTTCCAGTAATGAATCTGGTACCATTTTTATTAAAAGATAGACAGCACTGCAAGCAATTAAAACTATCAATTAATCCAGTTTAAAGGTGGGGGGGAGAACAAGGCTATTTGGTAGAAAGGATGAAAGTTTTTTTTTTCTTTTCTTTTCTGCAAGGGGGCACTTTTTAATAGAAGCAGCAATATTAACTTTGGCTGTAAATATTGTGAAATAAATAAATATTAGATATGCAGCCTTGTTAAAAAATACTGTAAATGCCTTCGCTCCTGATCTATAATTGTTCTATAGTGTTATAATATTAAAAAAAAACAACCATGTAATGCAATCCAGGGTCCAAAAGAGTGCAGAAGAGTTATAATCCAGAGGATTTCGCAATGTAAAACTGATGACTTAGTACATAATGGGTGGAATTCACCGAAGGAGAGCTTGTGTAAATTCACATTACAGAAACACACAAGACCATATGCATTGGGTTTCCATATCTAAGCTCCAGAATAACGTTTTTTTGCTTCCGGCTTAGCTCATAGCGCGTCCTTGCTATAACGATTTGCAACCCGTGGTTCATACCCTAAGGTTCACTGCCACCACGCAACTCATTCTGTTCACCGAATACTCCTTGACCAAGGCAACCAAGGCCGATGTGATGAGGAACACTTTCTGTCTATCATCAAACTGACCTACCCGTCTGACCAACAACAAAATAATAAGTAGCCCAATACAGCACTGTTCTAAGCGCTACAAGGAAAAGAAAAGGCGGAAGAACAGCTCAGTTTTACAGTGGGAAGAGAAAAATAAAGTCCAGAGATGGGGAAAGCCCTAACTGGATTGCTCGTTTGGAAAAATGTCCAATCGCCATCGGCGCCTCTTACCTTGCCTGCAACGCTAAACGCGACCTGCAGGAACCAGGGCAGCGGACCAGCCGCCTTCGCGGAGCTCCCCTGAGAGGCGGTCGAAGGAGCACCACGCGGGCCGAGGGCTCCGCGTCGGGCGAAGGCCGCTGCGAGCTGCCGCGGGCAAAGCACTTGCTCCGGGGGTGGCTTGTTGGTGGCTTGGCCCTCCAAGTGGAGGGGCCGACCCGTCACGCTGGAGGGCTGCGCCCGCGTGGTGCTACGCCGGCGCCCAACCACTCTGGAGAGGACGAAGAGCCGGCGGCGCGGCGGTGTCTCGTCTTCATCTTGCAAAACGAGGCGAGTCGTAGTTGCATTTTTCACCCTGGTGGTTTCGTCCCTCTCACAGCTTGAGGCAGGCGGGCAGCCGGCTTCGTCTCTCTAATAGCCGGGCCACCCTTACATTAAAAAGGGCAGGGCAGGGCAGAGGAAACAGAAAAACAGACAGGAGCATTCGGAGAAAAGTACAGGCGAAATGAAAACTGACGTAGTACTTTTCCCACGGAGACCCGCGGTTAGGAAGGGTGAATGATCCCTCCTCCCTGGCCTTTGAGCATTGCTCCCCTTCCCGCAGAGCAAGCAATGAGCTTCCAAAACAGGGAGGCGCTCTATTCCTGTCTTCCACAGCCTGAAAAAGTCGCTCCCAATTGGCTTGAAAGCTTCCCGGCCGCTAGATGGGAAGAGTTGCATCTCCCCTCTACACCCCCCCACTTTTCCTCCAGATTCTTAAACAATTTTTTTTTTTTTTTTTGGCCTTCGAGTCAGTCTTGACTCCTGGCAAGTGCCTGGAAAAGCCCCTGCAGTTTTCTTGGCAAGGTTTTTCAGAAGTGGTTTGCCCTGGCCTCCTTCCGAGGGCTGAGAGAGAGAGAGACTGGCCCAAGGTCACCCAGCTGGCTTTCGCAGCTGGCAGTTAACTGAAGGGAAATGGGGACTGGGAGGTCCTTATGTCATCTGTATCAACAATACTGTACACTCCACATGCCAGGTAACTGGATCCGATGGTCCCTGACAGTAACGTGATGGTAACTCATCACATTACTGTCCACTAGTCTGTTAAGTGTACCAGTGCCCGCTTCTTATTTGATTAGTTATTGGATTGGCAGATCTGCAATGGATTTTACCATTTCCAATAAAGAAATACACCTGTGAACGACTGGAAACCTTTTATACCTGTAAACTACTTTTTTGCCCAGCACAGCATAGAGCCGTTTCTTGGCCATTTCAACACCTTACTCTCAGTAGTACTAGTAGGACTCCATTCACTGAAAGACGCTGTCCTTGTGATCCGAATTCACCTGAGACCCCATTGCATGTATTTTCCCCCTGCCCTTTCTTGACCAATGTATCTGCAGACATTTCTTTAACACCTCCTAACAGAACCCCAATTTCTACTGACGGAGAGGTAGTCCATTTCCTGTTTTCAGACTGGACCCCTCCCATCACCATTGGGTTGCTAATTTTCTACTTGCAGTGATTTCCATAAGAAGGCAGAACAATGTCCTAAACTTGGAGTGATGACATTATGAAAGTTGTTTTTTTCTATTTTATTTTACTGTATTCCTATTTTACTCTGTTTCTATTTTACTTTATATTTTATACTGTTTTACTCAATTCTCCCCTTTAGTTTTTAAGTCTTAATCTTTTAGGTTTTACATGACTGTTATTATATTTTACATGACTGTTATTATTATAACTTCGCCGGACACGAGAAACCTTTAGAAGTTTCCTTTATTGTTGGCAGCAGTAAAGGGGCTACCTCTGTCAAAAGAGGCACCCCGAACACAACGAAATTGGTTTTTTTAATACATTAAGTTCAAGAAAACAGAATCAAAAGGAAGGATAATGATTGGTTAGGAGCCTCTTTATGACCCTGTGTGTCATATCAGTGCAAACTTAGATTATTATGATGGATGACTGTCAGATGGCATCTCGTTATTATAAATGGACAGTATACAATACTAGGAAGTCTGGTATCAGAAAGAGATAATATGCAGGGAAGGGTCATTAAGCATTAATCTATCTTTACCATAAGGAAAGGGCACCAAAAGGAAAGGGAAATTACAGGATAATTCCTCTGTGTCTTGGGAGGTTTCAGATATGGGTTACTACATCTTGACCCTAAAGAAGGGTCACTAAGGTTAAAAGACCCATTATCAGTTATGGATTCTTGCTTTCCCACAGGAATCACATGTACAATATTTCTCCATTTCGTGCCCCTCAATTTTACTTTGCTGGTTACTGTCCACAAATAAATAAATTTGATTTAATTTTATTCGATCTCTCCTTCCTAAAGTGAAGTGAGCAGGCAAGAAGTCTAATTGATAACAAGCGTTTATGTGATTCTAGGACAGCAGATGTCACAGTTCCATCTTCCTAGAAGATCTCCAAAACCATGGCCTTAATTAGGCGCTGCCACCCTCCTCCCCGGTAGCACAAACACAGAAGTTAATCTAAAACTGATTTGGATGCTGAATATGCTGATTTCAAAATAAGAATCCTGAGTGACTATAAAATGAAGTTGGTCTGGGAAAATAAGCATGAAAAAGGAATTGAAATCTGAGCAGATTGCAGTTATGAAGAACATGGAAATACAAATGTTTATATATATCAAGATAACACTTCCTGCAATTACAGCCCATGAAATATTTCTTCTCAGTTTTCAATAAGAGTCATTATCTCCAAGAGGAAGGAGAGAAATTCTCACTTCTAAACATGTGCTAATAGTGACTTCTAATTTAGAATTTGGGCACTCCCACATGAAGGCTTTGCTGCAGAATCAGCTCTAGATTTTCCTAAACTCGGGATACTATCTGTGTTTGCTTGCTGGGGACCATTTCTTGCTGTCTTTGCTGCAGTGTGTCTTGAAGCACAACAAAACTGGTTGTTGCAAACTGGCAGGGAAATCGTTGAAAATCTCACTGGCAGATCCCTTCTTCCAAAGGTTTCCCAGGAAAAGATCATTTCCAGTGGGATAAATTGACTAGATATTTTAGGCAGCATTGTTTCTTACCTTTATATCCTGCCTTTCCTTCAGGAACTCAAGGTAGTATACATAACAGAACCTCCTCCATTTTTTCTCCGAAACAATAACCCTGTGAAGTGGATTGGGCTGAGAGAGTGACTGGCCAAAAGTCACCCAGAGAGGCTTTATGGCTGAGGGTTGACTAGAACCTGGGTCTCCTCATCTCTAATCCAACCCTAACCACTGCTCCACACTGGCTCCTGGTGGGGACTCAGAGAAAGACTTGTATATTCTAGAGGGAAATAAGTGTGTTGCTGTAATGTGCCTGTTAAGCCTCTCAAGGAGAAGTCAAAAAATACTTTGGCTCATCAAATTCAAGGGTGTTGTTTTCAAAGGAGAAATTGGGGATTCAGGACAGAGATACAGGGGCATCTTCAAGGGGTGTCAGAAAAGTCAAGATGGTGGTCGTAAGTGCATGTTTGAAGCCCCACCCATTTTCAAGTGTGTTGCCCATAATTCTGAATTATACCTGCAAAAACAAAACAGATCAATATACTTCTTCACAAACACACCAAAGGCTACTGATGCAGCAATTACACAGAGAATGGCAAACAAGATTTGGAATCAATTAAATTTATTCTGTATTAAACTTCAGAAAGACTGGAGCAAATGTTAACTGACGAGTTACTAGCACTGATTGTATTTATTCTCTTTCTGTTCTATAGCTTTGGATTCTTACTTTTTACATTAAAGTTTCAGAATTTACTTTTTTTTGCTTATGTAAAACACAAATAGTTATACATATGCAACCACAAATAATAATTAGAGCAGCACACACTATGATAACAATTAAAGTCACCTCATTTATCACACTGTTGGTTCCATTATGGGGAGCTTCCACCCGAAAAGTGGTGTTTGTAATGTAAGGATTGGTTGGACTGGGAGGAGTAGAGCTATAAGGATCGGTTGGACTGGGAGGAGTAGAGCTATAAGGATCGGTTGAACTGGGAGGAGTAGAGCTATAAGGATCGGTTGGACTGGGAGGAGTAGAGCTATAAGGATCGGTTGGACTGGGAGGAGTAGAGCTATAAGGATCGGTTGGACTGGGAGGAGTAGAGCTATAAGGATCGGTTGGACTGGGAGGAGTAGAGCTATAAGGATTGGTTGGACTGGGAGGGGTAGAGAGCAATGGAAGCACAACTGCTCTTGCTATATTAGATACTTCCCCAACATTGTCGCTGCCATCAGTGGCACGAATGGCAAAGTAAACTGCTGTGCCATTTTCTTCTGTGAAGTTTTCCAACTTATACTGAAAGGACTGTTTGACCCCAGCAACGTCAGGTTTCAGATCAGATGTGTTCACAGATATGGCACTTTGAAATGTATCTCTTAACTCCGCAGGATTTCCACTCATTTTTATTTCATATTTTTCAGCTGTAAAATAAAACCAAAATCAAAATAAACAGAAATATTTAGAGAGGACCCTTTCAGTGAACTACAGACTTCCTGTCCTCACAAACACTCCAAAACACTTGGGAACTGATATCTGTCATGAAATCTTTGTAACAAATCACAGAGGATTCTGGGACATGTTCTAAAGCAGAGCCATCCCATTGAAACCAAAATACTCTATATGGTAAATTAGATTGCATTCATCCAATTTTATCTGGTGAGGAAAATTCCATATAGTTTTAAATGTTGGGGTTAGTAACAAGCAGTATGTTGTTCCTCC
Organism: Python bivittatus; assembly: GCF_059951505.1. NCBI lineage: Eukaryota > Metazoa > Chordata > Lepidosauria > Squamata > Pythonidae > Python > Python bivittatus. The sequence goes on from NW_028277098.1 coordinate 28,442,656, forward strand.
TTTAACGTTATTTCCTCTGCCTAACATAGGAAAGAAAATATTACCTTTCCCCTTATCATAATCGTTCCCGGGAGCTGTCCATGACAAAAGGAATTCATCCTCATCACTGAGTTTTACTTCAAGATCAGTAACTCGAGATGGCGGAAAGACATCAAGAGGACTTCCAGAAGTCACTCCTGACATTACAAAAGAACCTCCTGAAGCAATTCTGTTGAATTTTCCAAGGTTTGCTTGGGTATCATTATCACTGGCTTCCGGTCTTGGTGCATTCATTTTTATTTCACCTATTGTAAAAAGTTTTTAAGAACGTCATTCAACAGAAACTCCAAACATTCTCATTATTCTGATACCTATTTGAATTGTCTAAGAAGAAGAATGGGAAATTATTTCCATATCTATATGATCATGCCTATATAGACATCAGGGACTGTGAGATACATATTCATTAGGAATGGATAAGATATAGATAGATAGATAGATAGATAGATAGATAGATAGATAGATAGATAGATAGATAGATAGATATAATATCAATTTACATAATGAAGATCAGTGTGGGTTTTTACCCAAAAGACAGTTAAGAGATAATATTAGAAATGTATTGGACATTTTAGAATACTTAAAACAGCATAATGAAAAACAGACTGTTTTGATCTTGCTAGATACAGAAAAGGCCTTTGACAATTTGAACTTGATTTTCTTGTTTAAAATTTTGAAAGATACGGACTTTGGAGAGAATTTTATTAAATGGGTAAAATCAATTTATACTTCGCAAAAGGCACAGATAATTGTAAATGGAAAATTAACAAAACCTTGTGAGATACAGAAAGAGAGAAGACAAGGATGTCCATTGCCACCATTATTGTTCATCTTAGCTTTGGAAGTATTAAATAGAGACTTAAGACAAAATGAAAAAATTGCTGGAGTGAGGATTAAAAGGGAAATATATAAATTATGGATCTTTACTGATGATTTGGTGATAATTTTGGAAAATCCTTTGGAAGGTGTAGAAATATAAATGGAAAAATTAAAGGATTTTGGTGCATTACTTGGATTTAAAATTAATAATGAGGCAATGAAGATGTTAAGAAAAATATGAGGATGGAAGAGCAAAAAGAATTGATGGAAAAACTGCTTTAAGATTGAGAAAAAAGTGAAATATTTGGGTATTACTATGACTAATATGAATTGTATGTTATTTCAGAATAATTATGTTAAGATATGGAATTAAATTGAGGAAGATATGCTGAGATGGGAGAAATTACAACTGCCATTGTTGGGGAGAATTTCTGTGATAAAAATGAATGTATTGCCTAGAATGATAGTTAGGTAAGGTAGAATAGGTTTCAGACAATACCTGTTCTGACAACTGCTGTACTATTTAAGCAATGGCAGATATATAGGTTTGTATGGCAAGGGAAAAAGCCAAGGGTTGAATATAAACTTCTCCAAGATGCACAGGAACGAGGATTGGGACTGCCTGAATTGAAATTATGTTTTGCAGCCCGCTGTTTGGTTTGGATGAAGGAGTGGGTGGGAGATGCTGAGTAATAGAATCTTACAACTAGAAGGGCGTGACCTGAGGTTGGGATGGCTTTCTATGGTACAATAAAGTTAAGGTTAATGTAGTTTTCAAAAATCACCATATTAGAAGTGCCATATTGAGAATATAGAATAGATGTAAACCCCCCTAGATTGTGCGTGAAAATGCCTTTATGGGTCTCAGCACAAGACACATTTTATAGAAAAGAAATAGCAGGTAAAGAGAAATGGCTAACATATAGACAGCTGTTACAACAAGAGCATGAAGAATATAAGATGAAATCTAGAGATCAGTTGACTGCAGAGGGATTTAGTTTTCAATGGTTTTCATATGCACCGCTAAGAGAAAGATTTAAGGTAAATAACAAGACATTTGGAATTGAATAGCACAAGACAGAATTTGAAAATGAGCTATGTACAAATGATGAACATGTACAGTAATTGCTAAAATGTATAAACTTTTGTTGAAATATGAAATGGAAGAAGAACAAGTTAAAGATTGTATGATACAGAATTTTGGATATATTAATGGAACACTGGGAGAATATGTGGTTAAAAGGACTGAAATTTACATTATGTTGTAACTTAAAAGAGAATTTTTATACAATGATATACTATTGGTACATGACTCCAGAAAAGTTATGTATAAAGGTACTTCAAATCTATGTTGGAAACGTGGACAACATGAAAGGTCATTTTATCATGCCTGGTGGACTTGTAAAAAAGCCAGGAAATTTTGGGTTCAAATACACATCATGATACAAAGAATTTTAAAGATCAACGTTCAACTGGAAACAGAATTTTTCTTTCTGGGACTAATGGATAGGCAGTTAGAAAAGTGTTATGGAACATTGTTTTTGTATATGATAACTGCTGTGAGATTATTATATGTACAAAAATGGAAAGACTCTGGAATTCCTACAATAGAAGAATGGCTGGTAAAGATGACAGAATTAGCAGAGATGGCAAAATTGACTTGTCTGATTAGAGAAAGGACAATAACTACATTTATTAGTGACTGGAAACTCCTTATGGACTTTTTGCTGAAAAAAGAAGAAAATGAACTTGTGATATATGGGTTTGATGATTAGAAAGGTTAGACTATGGAAAGAAGGAAATTATGATGTAATTTTAGAGAGAGAGGGCAAAATATAAATGCATTTATAACCACTGCTAAGAAGATCAGAAGCCACATCTTTACAATCTTTTCTTTTCTTTCTTTTTCCTACTTTCTTTCTTACCTATTCACTATTTTTCTCTATTTTATTTATTTCTTTTATAAAATATGTATTGTTTTTATCTTGTTAAAAATCTCTTTAATAAAAATTATTAAAGAGATTTACATAATCACCCATCTCACAATTGTAATTCTTATATAAGCAAGAGTTTATACATAGAAAGCAAAAGTGTATTGGAGATACAGCCAAAAAAAAACATGTATCCTTGATATCCAGCTATTGATCTAAAATCATGTAAACAATCCTGTGGATTTCAGTCCAAACTATGGCAATTATAGGACAAGATGAAACTATGATGTGAGATAATATTCCAGTTCCTAAATTCATCTCTGATAACAAGGCAATTGCAATGAATATTAAACATTTTCTGAGGTTAACAATATATATCAAATAAAGTTTTATGTTGCATTAATCGCATTTTAAGATGAAAAGAAACTACTTTCCTATATTTAAAAGCAACCCTCTGCTGATTTAGAAAAACAGGGCATTCAGGTTCATTATTCCAAGGGCCACTTAAATAATTAATAACAATTTCCTCTAAATCCCTCAATTTCCTAAAAATAAGGGAGCTTCTGGCTTAAGAGCCAGAGCTGATTCTTCCAAAACTGCTAGTAAGTATGGACTTTTAGAAGTAGCAATAACATCAGGATCAAAAATTTGAAATGTTAAATGCTTCAGTTGAATAAACTGTCAAGAATCAATAACAAGTCAATAAACTCCAGTTTAAGTTCTATATTACTTTCAAAAGTTGCTTCATTAGAACTGAGTTGGTCTGTGGAAATAATATGTAATCAATAAATAAATGGTTGCCAATGTAGTCTACATGCCAGGCTGCAGACTATAGATTCATCATCTACATCTGCATGAGTGAGAAATGGCTCTTTTGTCACAATCAGCTATCTGTTTACTGGATCCAGGCTTCTCCTGGGTCATAAAAGCAGCCAGGAACTGGTTATCTTCCATAGTATCTGCCCAGTCAATTCGATCCATCAGGAGTTGCATGCTTGGGGTTCCTTTGATTAAACAATACCATCTATCAGGACACCAGAAGCACACCTTCTGTGTTGTAGTGCCTACCCTCTGGAATAAGATGACGCCCTCCCTACTGGTGTCTCAGTGGGCCTTGAAGTCCTGATTCTTTGTCCAGGACTTTGGCTGGGATGGGTGTAGCTCCTTCTGAGAAGTGGGCATATTTTGTTGCTGCCTGGTTTTTTCCCCCCATCTTTTTTTCCTTGTTTTTACTATCGTATTGTATTATAGGTTTTTTCCCCTTGTGTTTTACTTGTGAACCACCCAGAGTCATTGGGAGTTGGCAGTGTACAAAATGAGTAAATAAATAGTAAAAATGATAATAGATCTGTAAGCACTAAATCTTTTTTGGCTTTTAAGTCACAGAAAATAGGTGCGGCCAAAAGCAAATTAAGTACAATTAATATAATCACTCCCCTTATATTTTATCATTTTACCCTCTTATTCTATTAAAAATTATAACTTGGCTGTAACTTTTGATGGTAATCAAGGAGTCACCTACAAAACTCTGTGGGCTCCTGCTTTAAATGTTCATTTCTTATTAAAGAACATGAATATTTAATACATCATTTATACTAATCTATACTTACAAAGATCAGAATCGTGCAAGCCATGGACTTCCAGGGGAGGTATGACAAACTGAAGACATCTCTGCGAAAGCAGAGCCAATGACCGCGACAAAGACCAAAGAACCAGTGAATAGACTGATTTCTCAGAACCTCTCAAGACAAAGAGAGCATATGGGAGGTTGCCCACATGTGCTACAAATGGCTGATCTTCACAAGGAGATTGCAGGACAGCAGTTTTCTGCAGGTTTGACCACCAGGAGATGAAGGGATCACCATCTTTCTTGCAACTGCAGTACAGCCTTTTAAAGAACACTAAGTTTGCTAACCTCACATCCTAATCACTTTCAGAAATTGCCTATTAATCATCTTAAAGCTATTAGAGACCTTCAGAACGACACTTGGAAAAGTCACTGGGTGACCTTATCTTCAACATTGAACAAAAGAAAAATTAGCTATAAGCTTAAGAACTTAAAGAATTTGAAATGAACAGCAAAAAGCTAAATAAGAGTTTGATCTAAGAAAGTTATAGATGGATTAAGGGTCCAGATACATTTGGAATACTGACTTTTAGTATAAGATTTTTGAATTAACTATAAAAAAGTAAACAGTTTCTCATGGGGAACACACTTATTTTGGCTATTCTGGCTATTGTAAGTCATAACAAAGATAAGTCATTTTTTGATTTTAGTAAGTGGACACGAGAGGGAACTAAAGATTCCAAGCAGAAGGAAAAAAAAAAAAGTCTGCTCTTGATGTTGGTTAATACTGGGACTTACAAAATGACACAAACTGTTACAACATTGGAAGCATCAAAGGAAATCTTTGGAGAATGGAGCCAGAAATTAGTAACTACAATATCAACAGTGTCAGTAATGATGTCTGCTTCTATGCATAGATTATGTCCAAAAGATGTTAATGAAGGAATGACAGATGTGGAACAAATTTCATCTAACAAGACAGAGAAAGTACTGAAAGTTCAAAAGAAACTGGCTGAAGTTTTAAAAATTAAAAGGGAACTATAAATGATAAACCAAGAGAATGATCTGGAAAATGTTTTCTTCTTGAATCTACAAAAGAGGCTTGTTAAAGCCTTGAAGAAATCTGTGTGACGGGTTAAAGAAGAATAGAAGAGAAATAAAATCCTATGACAATATTTGCTTGAATTAAATATTAAGACTGTTAGCAGTAAAAGGAAGGAATATAAAGTTGGTTTATTTCATCAAGGTTAAAATAATACTTCCCCCCCCCCCCAAAGTTCTGCAACCCTTTATGGATTTTTTTGCTGACACCAGGATTGAAAAGTTGATGTATTATGGATTTGCTTATAGATAAGGGATGGGATATGGGATGAAGAGATATCTGTTTGTGATTTTTTAGGGGGTGAAGAGTTATTAAATTTGACTATAGTTGTGAGGAAGGTTGAAAGTCACTTCTTTATATATTTCTTTTTTTCCCCTTTATTATATTTTTCCTTTCCTTTCCTTTCCTTTTTTCTTTTCTTCTTTTCTTCTTTTTCTTTTTTCCTGCACTTTTTATTCTTTATTTCTCTTCTCTTTCTCTAAGGTTCGTGTGTATTAGTTTTTACTACTGTAATCAACATTCTTAATAAAATTATATTCAAAAAATGAATCATGCAAGCCATGGTATTCCCCATGACACTCTGGAAATAAAAGTTGGATTTTGAAGAAGCAGGATGGGAGAGTATTTACACCTTTGAATTTTGGTGTTGAAGAATACTCCTGAGAATACCATGGACAGCCAAGAAAACTAACAAATGGATCATCAAACAAATCAACCAGAGTTCTCACTGAAGGCACAAATGACCAGGCTCAAATTATCCTACTTCAGACACCTTATGTGATGACCTAGCTATCTGGAGAAGGCTCTAATACTGGGAAAGGTAGAAGGAAAGAGAAGAGGATGATCAGCAGCAATGTGGATGGACTCAGTTATTGTGGCGATGAGTACACCATTGGAAGACCTGAAAGACCAGGTTAGGGATAGATCATGATGGAGAATATCTATGTGGTTGCTCGGAGTCAAAAACGATTTGATGGCACTAATCAATCAATCAATTATACTAAATTCATGCTCCTTCATAATACATTCTTACCATTTTCTAGCCTGTAGCCTGGAACATACAGAGCTTGATTCTGTCGGCGGGTTTGTCGACTGGTCCTATCTCTCCCTTGGACATGCACCTTTATGCTGTATCTACCATTGACTTTGAATGACGTGAAGTATCTTGAGTAGATTCCATCATTCTTGATAATATCTGCACCTTGACACAAAAATATTAAAAATTAACTTCTAGGAGAATGCAGAAAAAACACCAAAAATGAGTTGTATCTATCCCTGTTTTTATAGAAGTAAATGTTTAATTCAGTTATTTACATTCAGAACCAAAGAATGGCTGTTATAGGTTTGGAGTTGCTCAAAATGACTCCACAGGATCCTTTCCAACGCTATAATTCTTGGGCCTTAGATTCTAAGCACCAATGCTATTGGTACAGATCTCTTAAGGCAGTATGGATCATGGTTTATGGGTACCTAAATTTTTGGGATGGTGGGCTAATTTTTAATACTGTTGTGAGACACCCAGATTTGTTTAAGATGGGTGGCCATATAAATCTTTTAAATAAATATAAATAAATACTCAGAATACCTTGTAAGTATGGCTGTTTGGTGTGAGAATTCAGCCAGTGATAAAATGATTAATAGTTTATCAGAATGTAATCTCCCTGAGAGAGAGATACCATAAAGATGTGCATGATTTTTTGCATGTAACATGTCTATGTAAACACTCATCATGAGAGATATATCCCAAACTTCAAACTAGCAGGCATGTGTAATTATTTTTTTTAAGTATAGACACTCAAGATAAGTTTTCCAGGAGACTGGCTCTGAAAAGCATTGCTATGCCAATTAAACTGTGGGAATTGTAAGGTAAGAATCAAAAGTTATCTTGGGTTTCACTAGAGTAAATTTTTGTACTTTGGTTTGCCCAAATCTCTGTGCTTTTCTATTGAAATCGATAAATAAGGAAAGAGTTCCCAAGCTTTGCAATACCACAACCACTAAAATACTAAATTAATGCAACCCCCACCCTCTGCCCTGAATAATACTACTTATTTTTCTGGGCTTAGAGTTGGGTGAGAAATACTTCTAATAATTACATGTTAATATTTGTTGTGAATGTGTATTGTTATAGGTTTTAATTGTATATTTATTCATTGTTTTAACGTGTTGTGAGCCGCCCAGAGTCCCCCATTGGGGGGAGATGGGCAGGGGACAAATTTAATAAATAAACAAATAAATAAATAAATATTTATATCAGACAAAATAATGATAGAATCTCACAATGTTATAAATAAAATTGTTTCATTGGAAATAAGCAAAAAAATTCAAGGTTTATAGTAATATTTTTAATGGGAAGGATGTTTGTTTACTTTTGCATAATTCATAACATCTAGACTTCATTTTGAAAATAGCTAGTCATTCACCAATCAAGAAAAAAGGAAGAACAGAGTGTTTCCTTGTGTTAAATCAGCTTCTTTTAAATTTCTTTTAAAATATTGACAGGTTGCAAAACACTGTCAGAGTGTAAGCTTCTTTTGACACACACTGAAATAAGTCCCAGTCCATTTTCTTTATCCATTCCAGCTTGGTGCTTGGAAATCCCTCCCCCTATTCGTGCCATTCCTCCTCACTGTAGCCCCACAGTCCCTCCCTCTGTAGAATAAAGATCAGATCAGATCTTTAGAGCTTTGTATGGAAGCTTCATGCTCTCCAAGTATGATTATTCCTCCCTTGAAAGGCAACAGAATGCCTTTTTGTCTTAAAGAAGACAAAAAGAATGCTTAGGCTTCCTACAGTGCTCTGGAACCATCTGGGTGCTTTGCATTCAGCATACTTTTGTACTGAATAGGTTCACCTGTTCAGAAAGGACATGTGAAGGAGCCACTCCCTGGCAACCTTCCATCCATTGTCTTGCAACACCCCTGGTGAAAGGTTAGAGATCTCAACTCTCCTCTCCCAGAATCCCTATCCTTGGTATGGCTTGGTAGTTCTCACTGCTAACACCTATTTTCTAGAGATTGCCCAGCATGTGTGAGAGAAAGGATCCCCACACCATATGATACTTTCTAGCAATTCAAAAGCCACTTCCAGCCCTTTCTTCCCCTTGGAGATAGACCAATCTGCATAAACTTTACTTTTAAAAAGGAAAAGAGAGAATGTTAAAAAAAAAAAAACCTTTTTAGCTTTAAATAAGAACATGTGAAGGAGAAGGAGATAAAAATACAGAGTTCTTTAAATGATAGACTGTGACTTCAAAGGATCTTGCATAGAACAACTGTACAGGGAAATATGAGATTCTGCACAGACCCAAGTTGATATTGGTTTGCCCCTAACCTAAAGGAATAATAAAGTAGAGGGGTTCCCTGCTTCATAAAACAAACTATTTACTGAACATGTACTAACACAAATACTAGAGATAAAGAGCAACAGAAATAGATAATATCGAACTCTAATACAATGGTTAACCTTCTGTATTCCTCTAGAGGACAGTCTAGCCTTGAATCAGATTCCCTCTTTGATCCAATGGTTATCTGTAAGTTCCTTTTCTCTGAAAATTCCACTTTAATTGGAGGAGAATATTTGCTCTCTTTTTCCCCACATCGCTTTCTTCCTCCATTTCTCCCAGAGTTCTGCCTAGAGTCCCCTCAAAAAATAAAGCATCTTTTTTTCTAGGAGGTTAAGAGTTGGGAGATTTGACTTTGTCTGTGACAACGTCCATATCACTTCAAAGTCGATGATGACTGAACTTAGATGTTATCTGTCTTTCACTTCAACGATTTGCTAAGATATCAGATATTCTCTGCTTAGTTGTATTGGGTTGACTTTACTTGTTAACATAATTTTGGGTTTGTTTTTTTTAAAATATTGAGCATCAGACTGTCTTTTGCACTCTCTTTTTTCATGTTCAACAAGAGATTCCTTGCTTCCAGCCATAAAAGTGGTATCATTAGCATATCTGAGGTTGTTATTTCTCCCATTAATTTTAGTTCCAATTTCTATTTCTGCTGGTTCAACATTTCTCATGATAAATCCTGCATCTAAGTTTAAGTAAATAAAGGGACACTATACAATCTTAGTATAATTGAATTAAATTAATATTCCAAAAATGTTGTCTGACACTGAGCAACTGGCTACTTATATCTTGGGGAGCAAATTTTGCTACATCAAGCTAAGGAGGGGTATGATAAAGCAACAGAAAGAGAGCAGAGCAGAAGCACAGTGACCACAAGTAAGCCCTCCATAGCTGATCCAATATTTTCCTTTCCAGTCATGTGGCTGCAATAGTGCAAGGAGCTCCGTACAGACAATAATGCAGTGGCCAAACGTGTTTTTGGTACAGAAAGCTGCCACCATTATTGCCATTTAACAATAATAACAACAAAAAATGATGACCATAGAGATCAGTATAGAGAATATTATGTCAATTATCTAAGTCATATGAGTAAATTCATAACTCTGGAATACTGAAAAATATGTAATACAAACTTTCTTCAAAGTACACTTACCAGAACCCTTGTCCAAAAGCTCTAGTTCTTCAATTCCAGAAGTTGATTCAATGGTGGCTATAACATTTGCACCAAGTACTGGCAAAAATCCTTGACTGACTTCTGCATAAATAATAATTGGATTGGGAAAAGCATTTGCATCACTACTTAAGTAGGACTTCACAATTACTGGAGGTTCCGTTAGAGAGGCCGCTCGACTGGTTACTGTGATTGATAGCACCTGAGCCTTTGACAATGTATTATAAAGTATGTAAGACCAATCTCCCACCTGCAGATCAAAATTTGGAAGTAAAGCATTATTAAATATTCACTTTGCATGGTCTGATAGGTATAAATGTAGTTTTGATTTCTCTGCATCTGTGTTTTATAAGGACAAATAGGCATTTGTATGTATAGGAAATTTAAAGAACTGGACAGCAGAAGCCCATTCATGCTCACTTGTGAACCGGCTGGTTAAACATCCTGTGCCCTGGAAATATCACTCTCTGGCATTTTTGCACACAATTGTACATGTGTTGGCTTTCATATGAGCCAGGGTTTTCATATGAGCCATAATTTCATAATTGTGGCGCACATGGAAGGAAGCTGAATGTGTGAAAGATTTAATGATTGTGCAACTGCTTGCAATTAGCAATATAATTAATACCAATTGACAGTATCATTTGAGCAATGTCTAGGCTTTTGCCAGAACACCATGGTTACAGAAATGCCAGCATGGGACTACAATGAGAGTGCACAATTTTTTAAATTTTATGATAATGTGAGTCCTTTTAAGGAAGTCTTCACCAACCTAGTGTCTTCCATGTACTGCAAGTGCAGTATCTAGGATTCCAAATCAACACGGCTAAATAGTATTCCAGTTTTCTTCTACAATGGAGGTAATGGGCTTCCTAAGTTGTTAGTAGACTGGCACATTGGGAAGACAAATGACACCTCTGCCAACTGTCCAAATAGAATGAATGGGCAAATTAGTGGCACTAGCTAGCTGTTAAGGCAGAGAGAAATTTGGAACACTAGGCCACTCCTTCGACTCCTTTTAGAGACGTGGCTATTTCTGTGTCTCATCTACTATCTTATAAGAGCATCAAGCAGATAAAGTAATTGGGACCTCTCTATTGCCTCTATTGAAACCAGCCTTTCTTATAGGCTTCCCCTCTCCCTGACCTATTTTCCTCATTCTGATTGGCCATTTAAGAATGTTTGTAAATTGAAGAATTGTTTCCCCAGTGTGTTTATTTTGTCCTTTAGGAAGCCCATTTCTTCTACATCAGTGCCTTTTGAGTTTGCAAATCTAAGAGAAGACTTTTTTTTAGATTTTTTTTTTATCCCGCCTTTATTATTTTTATAAGTAAGTCAAGGCGGCGAACATACCTAATACTCCTTCCTCCTCCTATTTTCCTCACAACAACAACCCTGTGTGATGAGTTGGGCTGAGAGACAGTGACTAGCCTAAAGTCACCCAGCCAGCTTTCATGCCTAAGGCGGGACTAGAATTCACAGTCTCCTGGTTTCTAGCCTGGAGCCTTAACCACTAGACCAAACTGGCTCTATTTTCTGGTTTTCAAATGATTGACTGATTTCCAAATGATGTACAGGTTATATATGCTTTAAATAACAAACTGATAATATATGTACAATAAGAGAGAAAGTAGAGTGAATTAAGGAGGAAGCAGCAGAAAAATAAGTGTGTAGGAGTGTAAGTGAAGTGGTGAGCATGTGAGTAAGCTGGGGACAGAGTATGTTTTGAATAAAAGGATACCCACTACTTACTTTCAGCCATCACTGAGCCATTATGGAGGCAATATAAAACATATCCTCATTACTGTTATTTGGCACAAGAATGGTAGGATGACTGTAGAAGATATTATAGATTACAAGTGGGAAACCCACCTATAGGATGTTCCACTTTTGATTTTGACAAATAAATGGCTTTGATGCAATAAGGTCTCCCAAAGTACTAGCCCTATTTCCACTGAAGAAAGTGGACTTTAAAACTAAAGCACATTTTTCCCTATTGTCTTCATTTGTTGTGAAGCTCAAGTGCTTTCAGCATGGTGTTGTCTATATGCTTGGAAATCTAGAGCTTATGAAATACACTTTCAGCGAACAGTGGTGGAGCAAATCCTATGAAATTTTCCATTCCAGCAAACTCTGTGAATGGGGCATGCCAGCATTTTGTGGCTTATTTTGCAGGAGCAAACATTACAGTGTCATGTTACTAAACTAGGTTGAATAAAATGATAATTAGGAGCTGGACATGGGGTGTGGCAGGAAGTCAGCCAATGGGAAAACAAATAGCTACAAGTATAGTATGGATTTGGTAAATTGCAGTTTGATCCATTTTGAAGTGAGGCAGAAACAGTGCAAATGGAATTTCCAGGAATGATAAGGAATCTGAGCTCTTGAAAAATTGCCTCATATCAGCATTTGTTGAAAGACAGCATTGCAAGTACAGAATGCCTAAGAATCTAGAACAATATCACCTTCTGGAAATGGCTCAAACTCAGAGTTAAGCTGGACAAATTTAAATTTTGTGGCTGTTCTAAATTTGCATGATCTTGCAGATCTCCACATCTAAAACGATAGGGAAAATACCAGGACCCATAGGTCACCAATATGGATGTAATAATTTCATTTCATTTTTAATTTAATAATAATTTCAATTTTAATGTTCGGAGGTTTTTTTTCCTTTTGGGACTCTTTTTTTTTTTTTATTAAAGTGCCTCAGATCTTCAAAGTAATGCATTGGAACCTACAAGCATTTTAGAATAGTAAAAATGGCAACCACATTTATTTGGTGCTACTCTGTTGAGTGCCAAACTAAACACCTCATTCCTATATGGTCTGCAGAGAGTGACAGAGAAGGAGGTAGATGATTAGAAGAGATACAGTGAATAAAACAGCCTGCACAATCACCTCTGTTTCTGAAAAGGAGAGCTATCAGAATGGAATACAAAAGGCCACAGAACACCATCAAATTTGATGGCAGACTCAATCTGTTGTACTAATTTAGTTTTAGGTATTCCAAACTTTATTAGTACAATTACACCTCTAAAATAGACCTGTCTCTCTATGTACTAAAAAGAATGTTAAATTTATAACTTTAATGATAATGCAATTTCCTTGGTTGAAAGAAAGCTGAAATATTTTACCTCCGCAGTCCCATTAATCTGAAGTCGAGCTGTTTTGAGATTGGTGCTATCAACTGTAAAATTGTCATGATCATATGTTTTCCCTTTTGGATCCGTCAGAAGAATTCCAGGTTTAGGATAGGTTTCAGTCCATGTAACTACAAAAAAAGTGTCATTTCCTACAGTGTAATCGATGAATACAATACCATTAAGAAATTTGTAGGGATCGACTTTGTGACTTTTACTTTCAAGCTATAAGTGAAAAAAAAAGGAATTATGATATAGCAAGAAAATATTATGACTGCAATATTACTTTGGGAGTAAATCATTTAAGATAAACTTCATAGCTAAGAACATGGGGTACAAAGCTACATAATTATGAAGAATAAATGCTGGTATTGTTGTCATGTATTTCTAGTACAACAACAACCACTTGACATGGCACCACCTCACCCAGATAATACAACAAATCTTTTTAATCTCTACTCTATCTATCTATCTATCTATCTATCTATCTATCTATCTATCATCATCTCTCTCTCTCTCTCTTTCTCTCTCTATCTCTGTGTACTGTTCTTTTACCATTTTGTAATTTTTATAGGTTATTAAATATTTTAAATAAAACAACACTTTGGTCTAGTAATAATAGACATACACAGGCACACACATATCTGCATTCACGCACATCTACTTAGCAGCATGCTACAGCTAAGCATACATAGACCTATATGTTTAATAAGATGATCAAGAATAATTAAAAGTACAGTGCAAAATTAGTAATTATGCAAGCAATGATAATCAAACAATAATAGTGACAACAGTGACAATAAGGTAGTCAGTGAGGTATGAGAGTGTTAAAAAAAATCTCTAAATAAATGTTGTAAGACACAGGGAAATATAAGAAAATGTATTAACATTTCCAAGAAAATATCAAAATATCTTTGGTATTGCTAGTCCAAAAATTGACAAAATCACTCCAAGGCATCCAAGCAAGCCCAAAGACCCAGTAGCCAAAAAAGAAAAACAGGAGTTATTTACAACATACAGTATAAACACTATGAAAACCACTATGTAGAACAAACAGGCAGAAGATTGGCAGAATGCATCCATGAATGTCAATTGGCAGTCAGAAGACATGACGGAAGTTCTTTAATTTTACAGGACACAGAGAAGTTCAACTGCAAATTTAACTGGGAAACTCTAAACATTTTAGATCAAGCCAAGTCTAAGAATGCAAGAGAATTCCTAGAAGCTTGTTGTTTGACAAATTAGCCATTAACAGATCTATAGAAATAGCTCCCATTTACAAACTATTCAAAGGAAAGGGCCAAATAGATCTGAAAAGAGTATAACCAAGTTATTGAGAGTCAGGTGACATATACGTTTTAAAATAAATAAATAAATAGCTCCCAAATACCTGAATCGACTGTTGAGCAATATTTCCACTTTCTGATGAAATTCCGCTGAAAGCATCGATGAGACCATTGGTATCCAAACTATCAGTGGCAGCAAGTTTTAATCCTCCTAATTCAGATTGAGATAATTGAAATAATCTGTGAGTTTCAATAAAATATTTGCATTGTGCCTAACAGTAGTTTCAATATTTACATTAGGGATCAGCAGTGCCACACCTCCAACAGCCCAGATGGCATTTGCAGACTTTTCAATTAAATAAAAATTAAGATTGATTGTAGAATAATATTAATGAGATTGTGCAACGTTTGGTGATCTCAGGAAATTTGGGATGATTTTTTGCATTGATAATTGGGAGGCAGAGCTTAAGTTTGATGAGCCCTGCAGTATATAAATAAGTTAGTTATTTAAACTTGAGAGGACGATGTTTAGCAAGACCTAGTCCCCTGTTCCTTTCCTCATTGCTCTCTTCATAATCAAGTGGGAGGCCTGTTACGTTGTACATGTAGTCAGGACAACATATTTTAGAAATTATCTAAAACACAAGGGAGAGCAATGAGAAGGGGACAAGGAAGCAGAACTAGTACAGTATGGGCATTCACACTCTGTTCTTTGGGTATTATTGTAATATCATTTTAGAATACCTGAAGTGGGAATACATGATATATGAGTGACTGTGAGAAATAAGCTCACATTTTCTAAATCACCAGCTCTTATTGCATAACACTGGAAACCCTTCAAAGTGTATAGCTTATTTACCTGTCATGTCTGCCAGCATTTCTAGCTCTTTTGCGGCACTTGGCCCCAAAGCAATGGTGTGAATTATTGACCCGCTACTTTTAACTTCATCAAAGCAAGAGCGCATAGTTGTGTCTTCTCCATCTGTCAAGAGCACAATTTCACACCCTTCAGTACTTCCATATTTTAATCTAAACACCTGCATTAAAAATAAAATAAAATAAAATAAAATATTAGCAGAACAGGGAATACTGTATAGTATAAAACTCATGGGATGCTCTTTAAAATGAAGAAGTTGGATGACATTCTTACAATAATTATGTTATATAAATAAATAATTTGTAACAAAAATTGCAGCATGATTCTCCAACTGCCATAAAGTAGTGCTGCATTCCTTGGGAATCATTACCTGTGAAATAAAAGCCAGACTAGGTACTTCCTGTGCTCTTATAAAGTCAGAAAGAAAAAGAGGGAGGGAGAGAGAGAAGAAAAGAGAAAGAGAAATTATAAACCTCAATGGAATGATATGCTATGACCCCTTCCCATCATTGTTCTTCCTCTACCTGTTCAATTGGCCTTAGGACCAAGAGAACATACAACATCCATTGTATTGCTTTGGTTATTCTAAAACTCTGTTCAGATGTAAAACTTTTTCTTTTTTCTTTCTAAAGAAATCTGCTGCATCCTATCAACATCACCAAGCAAATTAAAGAAAAATCATACTGCACATGTTAGTTAACCCATGCACACACAGCTCTGGATTCAGCAGAAATGGTAGCAGAGTAGAAAGAGGAGACTGCACGGAGAATGAGGTGGAACATCATTGGCCTGCAGGCTAATCTAATCAACAAGAATTTCAATGCCAGTCTTCCTCTCAAAAATTAATACAGAAATTCTGCTTTTATTTTTGGACTATTAGGAAGAGAAGTTGCCATTGGACAGAATAGCAATGTTTTTCCCCCCTCAACTTATTTTCCACACTGGCGGGAGATGATGGCTCTTATCTGCGCATGGGCACCATCGGATGCTGTCAAGGACTTTCCTCCAAAATAAATTTAACAAATGCAATTTAAATAAAAAATGATCCAAATGCCACTTGGTCTTCACACAAGAACACTGAGATCATGAGATTTGTCATTTAAAAATGTGTGTGGGTTTATGTTCATTTCAGTAGGCATCTGTTACGGCTGTGGCACCTGTGAGTACTGCCAACCCAGCTTTATCAGGCTGAAAAATTTATGATTGGATAATATAATTGGTTTGCGTTTCTCTTCAAACACCTGCACTAGCTCGCTATAAATCATATGTCTAGGGGGGAAAACTAGAAATAAAAGTAATGGGAGAATGGGGCTTTTTAACCTGAAATCCTTCGCGCACTCCAGCACAAATGTTAGTTCCTCCGCCAGCTGTGGTAGGCAAATATTTCACAAGATCTTCCCGTACTTTGTCACTGACAATCTGTTTCAAAATAGTCTTAACTGTTGCACGGGATTCAAATGTTACAATTCCAACCCAGGAACTAGTTTCAATAATCTGTCGAAGGAACAATTCTGCAGCTCGCTTCAGACGACCAATGCGATCATACTGCATATAAAGAAGAAGGGAAGAATGACAAAGTTGTCAGTTGGCAATTCTGCCTGCATAGCCATTTCAGATGCCTTTGTTTTGGCCAAAGGCAATGATAAAATTAATTTAGTAGATTATCTATTAAACATTTATATTTTAGTCACTCACGCAGTATAGATTTGGTAATAAGATGCATGCAAATACTCATTATTTTACTGTTATTTTCAACTAAGATGCAGGTATATGGTCTTCCCCAGTTTAGCATCTGAGAAAGATGGTTGTTGTCCAACACATTTTGAGGGTGAAAAATTATTGCAGACATTGACAAATCTTTTAATTGGTCTTTGCAGGATATTATATTGCAGATTTTAGCATGTTATTGATTTTTATTAGACAGTGAAATTTTGATTTAGCACACCTCCATAAAATGGACTTCTAGTTCAACAGTCTTAAATTTCTGCAGCAATTTACATCATTTGCATTTGCAGTAACCAAATGATGTAGATTTCACTATATCTCATATATTAGTCAGTATTAACTTAGGCACAGCCTTTTTTGTGCTGGTGGGGGATTTTGCATTTGGAGACAGTCTTTGCAAAATGGCCATTGGGGGAGCTTGCCTACTCTTCGTTGGGCTGTGCTTATAGCATCAGTTGGCCTTAATCCGGCCCTGATCTCGAAGTTCCAACAGCTTGTTCAGGATCTGTAACTAAACATTTATGCCATTTGGGACTGGTTAAGTTCTTAGTCTTAAGCCTAGTCCCTTTACTTTTTTCCTCAAGGCTCTTTTACACATTCTTGCCTTTTTTCTTACGTGATTTCTTACCCTGTATCCTTTCTTCCCCTACTGTTCCTGGGCTTCCCTCCTCTTAAAAACTAACTACACGTCATATCACAAATGTATAACTAGATCTCTTGGCATATTTTTTTCTAAACAAAATAAAGCAATTGGGAGAAGCAACTGACTATAACATTGACAGGAAGGTATGTTTAAACTCTCTCTTCACACTGGGATATCCTGTAATTTACTTTTTTACTCCTAGGCCACATCCACACAGTCTCCTTGCTCTGTCACAAGCACACCCACTAACTGTTTGCAGAGTACATGTCCTTAGGCCTCCACCTGATTTCAAGGTCAATCTGTAGCTGGGGCAGCCCAAAGAGGCCTTCTAGTGCTTCACTGCAGAAGTTGTGTTTTCTCTCTTATCCCAGCTCAACATCTCCCATTCAGACAATTCATGGTATGGGGAGGAGAGGTTGGAGATGGCATAGTTGGGGGTGGTGATCTGCTTGGCCCCACTTGATCCATCAGGTTTGTTTGAAACTTGCCCCCCTTCTGTCCAGTTCCTGGGCTCTGTGCCTGTTCTGCAGTGCTGATTTGGCTGTGAGAGAGACTAGAACCCTGCCTTCTGTGACTCTGTGTTTTTTTCTGTTTTAAAATGAATTGGTCAAATGGTGGATTGGCTGGACTAAAAAGTATGAAACTCTGAAACTGAGTATACCTTTCCTGGCTTAAAGTACGTAATTGGAGGTACTACTGAAAGGACTTGTCTTTTAAATTCCTCTGGCCTATGTGACAGAGAATTCCCTTTCCAGTTACTGTTGTTCCCAGGGAAGTCTGGCTCCTCACTTCCTTTCCTCAAGTAATGTTCTTAAGGTAGTTTCCAGCTCCCACACTGATTCCCCACAGCTAAACTTCTTTCTCAAACTCCAACTTTCAAAAAACTTTATCCAACAGGTGCACCTCAGCAGCACAAATCCAAAGGACCACCAGATGGTAGCCAAAAGATATAAAAACTTAACTTTTTGCTGCCTTGGTGATCAAGTGGTCAAACTGTTGATGGTTGACCCAGAGTTACCTGTATTTTTTTTTAAAGTATAGTTGATCAGTGGTACAATAAGAAAGAAAACAAGAAAAAGAAAATGCAGTGATGGAGTAACCAGAGAGTTGCATGTGCCAATTACAGGAGATTTTTCAAGCAGTGGATGATGTTGGGCAACACTTGAACTTTCACTCAGGAAATAACCAATCACAGTTCTTAAAATGTTGCAAAGTTCCAGGCTAAAGCTGTATGGACAGCAGCACACCACAAACCCTTTCCAACTGGACAGTAAGCATGTGCTGTGGGGCTTTTAGAGCAGCAAGTTCCTGCCAGCTTCAGGACTGGGAGGGGGGGGGGATGACAAACCAGCTGTGTGGATGCAGCCCTAGACATCTTCCCAGTTTTCAAATTACCTTACAAAACCCTGATTCTAAGGCCTGTATAAGATTTTGATCCAACTTCTTGGATAACTTTCCCTTTTTCATAAAAGCTGAGCAACTATAATTTACTATAATTTCATAAATATCCATGCTAATGTTTACAAAATGAAGTGCATATTATGTTGGAAGTGGTTAAATATTAGTAATTAATTAACAGCTAACCCAGCATTCCTACCAAAAAAAATAATAATAATAACCACTTTGAAGTTTTCTGTTAAAAGAATCTTCTAACACTATACTTACCGTGCTCATACTTCCAGAAACATCAAGCACTAAGCATACAACTCTGTCATGTGCTTGCATCAAGGTGATAGTGGGGTCAGGCAGAGGAGTATTTATTATAGAAGAATTGGCAAAGTCAGTGGAATTCATAATAACTTCCCATGTACTCTTATAGTTGCAGAATTTATTTTGCATATTTGTTGCTTCGATATTATGATTACTTTTATTACAGAACATAGTAACCTAAACAAATAAAAGTAAGAATAACTGATTAGCAGTACAAACATTGGATCAAATTAAATACCAAATAATTGACACCAGTTATACTTACAGAAGACAGACTTTGCATATACATTATAGACTCTGGAACGCTTTGGGATTTATCTGGTATAAACTGACATCCAGGTTCATATATCTGAGTGTTATGAAGAAATTTGCACTTTCTGTGTTGTCTTGGTCCAGTTGGAAATATGTATATACCAGTGACATTAGCTGAACATCTAAATGATATAATAAAAAATATAGTTTACAAATCAAAAGTTATGAAATTAATATAAAAAAAGAAGTTTTGCTTCAACTTGAGCTTGACTTCTGGTGACATTTTGGGTATAATCATTGCATTTTCTTTGCAACAATACTAAAGTGCTTTGCTGTTGCCTTGTTCCAGGATGTTTTTCAAATCCCAGCTTAACCTATAGCTCTGGTTGTTCTTTGTCTCCCATCCAAGTCAGGAGAAGATGTTTTTATTAAGTGGGGAATATCTGCAGCCTTGCACTTTGAAGAAGCAGGATAGGAAGAGTATTGACGCCTTTGAATTTTGGTATTACAGAGACTTCTGGGGAAGAAAAGGACTGAAGATAGCTCCGCAAAAAGTGGAGCTGACAACCATGGCAGAATAAAGAGCCAGCAAGTAAACCAGCTCTTCGTAATTCCTGTCCAGACAAGGAGAGGACTTGAGATTGCTAACAAGTGCTTCAGACAGCTGCTCCTCATGAGGAGACCACAAGACAGCAGTCTCTAGTGGGTTTAGAACTCTGGAATATGAGAGAATCTTGCTCAAACCGTGGTCGACGCCTTTGAAAGGACACTAAGTTCGCATACTTCCTTTTATAATTACTTTTGGAAATTGCTTGTTAATTGCTTTTCAGCTATTAGGAATCTTTGGATCAACAAGTTTGACAGCACTGGGTGAGTTTCCTTCAATCCTTAGTGAAAGAAGTTGTAACCACAAGTTTAAGAATTAAAAAAAAATTTTTTTTGGAATAAACAGCAAAAGAGTGATTAAAATTTTGGTTTTAGAAAGTTACAAATGGATTAAGGGTCCAGATAAATTTGAAATAAGGTTTTGGAATTAATTATAAATAATCCTTCTGGTGGGAAAATGCTTTTCTTTTGATTTTTTTTTTTAAACTAATGATAAGGTTTTAAAAATTGAACACTAGAGGGAATGAAAGATTATAATTAAAGGAGAAGAATCTTTAAACTCGACTTCCACTTACACAATAAAGCAAAATATTTTAACATTGGATATACTGAAGGATATTTTTGAGCAATGGACCCAGAAGTTAATTTTAAGAGTGTCTGCCTCTATAGACAGACTGTGTTTAAAAGATGTTATGGAAGAGGAACAAGTTCTACCTGACAAGATCAAGACTGAAATGAAAGTGGATTTTAAAATGACAGGCTGAATGACACTGGACATAAAAAAGAAAACAGATGATATCTTAATAATTAAAAGGGATATACAAATAACAAACCAGGAGAGTGACCTGGATAAATTTCCTATATTGGATTTACAAAAGAGACTTGTTAAAGAATTCTGTGAGAATGGACAAAGAAAAAGTGAACAGAAATCAAGTTCTACGATATTATTCGAAGGGAATAAAGATCAAGATTGTTAAAAGTAAAATGAAGGAATATAAAATTGGTTTATTTGATCAAGGTTAAAATAGATATGTTGTTATCTCTGGCAACGCTTAATGGACTTTTGCCGACCAGGACTGAATGACAAGGCTTTAAGGATTTGTTTATACATAAGAGATGGGATTTGGGAAGAGATCATTTGTTGTATTTTAAGAGAAGGTGATAAGTTACTAAAATTGTTTATACTTGTGATGAAGGGGAAGTCATTTCTTTACATAGTTCTTTTCTTTTTCTTTACTATATTCTTATTTTTTCTTTCTTTTCTATTTTTCTTTCTTTTTTCATTTTTGCACTTTTTATTTTTTTCTTTTTATTATTATTATTATCATTTTTTTTAGTTGGTAAACAGTTTTTACTGTTATAATTGCAATCTTTAATAAAAAATTCCAATAATGAACTTTGGTGTTGGAGAAGACTCCTGAGAACACCATGGACAGCCAAGAAAATAAACCAATGGATCATCAAACAAATCAACCCAGAGTTCTCACTTGAGGCACAAATGACCAGGCTCAGATTATTCTACTTCAGACACAATATCCAAAGACCTAGCTCTCTGGAAAAGGTTCTGATGTGGAGAAAGGTAGAAGGAAAGGGAAGAGAAAGTTGCCCAGCAGCCAGGTAGACAGACTCAGTTATAGCGGTGATAGGTGCACCATTGGAAGACCTGAAAGACCAGGTTAGGGATAGATTATCAGGAAAAAAAATCTGTCTATTTGGTCACTAGGAGTCAAAAACAACTTGATGGCACATAATCAATCAATCTGCAGCTGGATTGCATTAGCTTCCAACATAACCATTTAAACTGTTCAGATCTGACACCATCTCAAATGAGAAGCAGAATTCTCTATACCCATCTGCTTAGCCTGTGGACAGCTGCTCATGACATCAAAAATAATAAGTCCAAGTCAAAGATTAATTCTAAAAAATAATGATTTTTTAAAAAAATTACTGATTTTAAAGTTATCCTTCCTCTAAAGAAACAAATGTGAACTCTTACCTCTTTTAAATTTTTATTCTCACAAGGACCCTCAAGATAATAGGCTAGGCCAGGGGTTTTCAAACTTTTTCTGTTAGTTTTTTAAAAAATCCTGGATCCTTGATCAAGAGGCAAAGCTCTAATGACAGAGAATTGATGGTATATTGTACTCTAGCCACTGTATCCTACTAGGTCAATTTAAGTCTAGAAAGATACCTTGTTGCCTCAACTTTCTTTTTCTCAGAAACATAAAAAGGAGCATCATAATTATATTCATCAAAGACACCCCATCTTAGATGAGCCCACTCATGGACAAGGACTCTGCCTGTAGGAAAAAGTAAAACAATTGTATTGTAACACAATAATTTAAATTTACAATAGACAGTTAATAAAAAGTTGGGGGGGGTGCACGTATGTGTGTGTGTATGTTTAAATGCTGTTCAGAACTGTAGACATGTCATTGTTAGTGGCTATTTAATGGTGATGCCACTGAGAACATTTTTGGAAATGAAGCTGTATTTAAGAATATGTGCAGTCCCCGAAGAGGGAACTTCATTAAGTATAGCATAAATGACTTGATGCACAAAACTGAGAGCTCCTTTTCTACCCTATTACTAAAGATGCAGAAATCCAGCCATTTTTTGAATCTGTCCATCCTCTGAACAGACCCGGGATAAGATAGTTTCAGCATAGTTGTTTTAAGGCTGGAGACTGCACTGTTCATTCTAAAATGCAGACTTTGTTAAGTCTTTGCCTGAGTTTTGACCCTTCAGAAAGAAGTGACCAAGGGAGATAAGGCATTAATTTTTCATGAACTTTCTTATTTGTTTGTTATTTTTTCAGTTCCTGCCTAATGAAGGTTTCATTAGTGAGAACTAAAAAACAGTTAATTAAAAGATATTACCTCGAGATCCATAAACATCATGCAAACTGTCACTTGTCAGGAATGTTGGCGTGAAATGAATGTATCGTCCTGGCTTCCCACAACCTCCATACTGTAACGTATAGGGGTCATCTCCAGATTTCAAATAAGGATCGGCTACTATGATGTCGGCCTAAAATAAAATAATAATGAGCATATTTTAAAGATCAGTAAAGAAAAAGTAGCTGATATCTTTTGCTAAGGTAAAATTCTCCCTGGTTTTAGCCTCTTAGAATTTCCTTATATATTTTTTTAATTTATTTATTGCATTATTTATTCATTATATGCAATTCAGTATTTTTTAGCATTGCAATCGCCTATAATGAATAGGACATCTTTTCTGGTACTTAACTGACAATTATGCCATTATATTTATATAATGTTGTCACTACATAAACGGTGAAAATTACATCATTTGCTTAATTATGTCATTATATAAGTGATATAGACACAATGAAGTACTTTTGGATTTAACAGACATTTGGGAATAATGGATATCTCCTTCCTCATTACTCCATTAAATAGTTACTGTATATATTTCAGAAATTATTTGTTTCCAGCAATGGGCATAAAGCTCACAAGCAGGCACTTGAAGGTAGCAACTTTTTTGTATTTATCTGACCATAGAGGACACAGGGAATGACCTTGAAGGACAGGGAGAAAACTGCTGCCAAGACAACAGTCAGATAAGTGGAGTTTGAGCCCAGGCAAGAAAATAGAAAGTGTATCAGACATGCCCCTCCTGAGTTCACACAAAGATAAAATGAGGGCAGAGGAAAGGACATTCAGACTTGCACGTTTCTGTTACTGTAGCTGTTAGAATAAAAGTAGTCCTGATCTTGACGGCACTGGTTTCTTAGTCTAGTCCACCTTACAGAGCTGACATTGATTCAACTGCAAACTTTCTCTGAATATAGAGTTTAGATTCATAGCCCCCATGAATGTCATAGTACATAGTTAAAATCTTAGATTTGGAAAGGCCTTTTTAGGCTATTGAGTTTAACCCCTTGCTCAGTGCAGGAATCTGAATAAAGCCTGTGGGTAATTCATAGCACAGTTGAACTGTTCTTACAGAATTTTTTTCCCCTAATATTTAGCCGGAATCTGCCTTCCTATAACTAAAATCTATTATTCTCTGTCCTGCCCTTTGGAATGAGAAAGAGAGAGAGAACAGCTCTTGACCTTCTCTCTGATATCTTTTCAGGTATTTGAAGAGTATCCTATATCCTATATCATTTTCTCTCCAGACTAAACATATCCAGCTCTTTCAGACTCTCTTGGTAGGACCATTAAAAGGCGAATACCCTTTTAAAGCAACTGCAATAGGAGAAGACAACTGAGTTGTAAGGGCCAGTGGCAGACAAAATCAGATACCTCCTGTTATATAGTGTTATAGTTTCTGTCTTTTAAAATATCACATATTTTAAAGGTATTTTAACCCCACTTATTTTTTCATAGGATTTTTAACCCCACTTACCTTTTCATAGGATTCTCTTGTTACTCTTTTATATTCTTTTTTTGGTATCCATGTCAATGGAATTATAATTTTTACAGACTTAAAGTAAAATCTTTGTTCCGTAGCATTGATAAGATAATTGGATGCTTCTTTAACCATATCCTAATAGGAAAACAAAACATAAATATATTCACTTTGTTGTGGAGTACTGTCAATACCTACTGCTTGTCCTAGGGTTCTGTTCATTGCATTTATCTTGTTTTACTTTGCACTCTCATTTGATCTGATGTTTATTTTGGGGTTTCACATGTTGCCTGAAAAAATCTGAAAGATCAGATAACTCTGCCTGTACCTCAACTTCCCAGGATTTGAGAGTCACAAATTATGTTGTTGCATCTTTTTCTGTTCCTTCTATATACATTTTTTTTTCCTGAACCCTTAATAGAATCTTGACATTTAGGAAATTAGCAGATGAGGCTATCTGCTATGTAGAGAAATAATGAAAAAGAGTTAAATGCATGTGAATGGGATCCATTAAAATAAAATTATGAAATAACTATGCAGTCCTAAACTGTGAAACCAACTCTGCTAAAGCTCACAATACTTTTCTTCCACCTTATCTGTATCAGTTTTTCTCACTCTCTATATCTTCCTGATGCACTGAATTACAGTTCCCATAATCCCAGTCAACATATTCATTGGCCACATTGATTGAAAATGGTAGGACTTGTAGTTCAACTTAGCTAAAAAGCACCAAGTTGGGGAAGGCCAACACTAATATGACATATAGTGCCAGAGATCAAATCATACAATTGCCTGAAATGAAGGAGGATTTATACATCTCTCCTTCAAAATGGCGAGGGAGGGAGACTAGTCAGCTATTAGAATCATCTGAGAGTGGAATACTTTTAAAATGGAATACAAAGTCTGTGTGATAAAGGCCAGCATTCTGGGACAGAGTGATCAACTTGGTTGAAATGTTTATGAATCCCTTTGCTGTTTCGTAAACATGAATGGTGGAACAGTAGTAAAAGCAGGGTGTACACTTACACATCACCAAACAGAGAAAAACATCACTAAAAGGACAAAATATTAGACAGAATTAAATTTGCATTATGGATAGAGGTAGAAAAAAATACCGATTATAACTATAATTTAAAAAGAAATATATTTCAGCTAGAAAGTTTGTGAGCACCTGTTGATATTTGCACCTGTTCAGTCTACGGCCCATCAGAAAGTGTCTCTTTTCTTATTATCAAATTGGTCTTCAATTGCACAGCCCTTGACACAGTGAGTTGTCCACCATAATACACACATCTTGGAATTTACTTCATAATTTACAGAAGACAAGTAGATTTTACCACTATATATCCAGCAGAATCTTTACTGTATTATAAAGTTAATATATTCAGAAAAGTCTAATAATCATACCTTTATACTGGTAACAATTTTGTCATCTTCAGGTATCATTGGATTAATTGCAATAACAATGTCTTCAAAGCCACCATTGTTCAGTTTGACCATGGTGCCCATTACTCCATGTAGTAGCATCATCACCACCACCATGTCCTGACTGCGTGTCATCTTTGTTGGCACCACTTCCCAAACCCTCACTAATAGAAAGGATGGCACAGAAGTATTACATGTGCACATATTTATATATGCAGAAAACGACAATATATTTTATAGCAGGACTTTGTTCTGATGGAGTAATTCACCTGTTGGTTACTCATAGTATTCTCTTGGCTACATATTAACAGTTTGGGTATATCTTTAAATAATATCTTAAATAAGAATTGCAGTTCCTCATTCTGTTCTTATGAATTCATTCAAACATTTCTAAAGACAATATAGTACATTGTTCTGTCCTTATAAAAAATACTGCAAACCAAACTAACCTTTTGGAACATTAATCTGACAGAAAATAAATTTGTTTGCTTCATATTTTAAAATGAACTTACTTTTTTTTCCCACTTGTGAAGTCTGTAGTTGGATAGAAGCTACATAATATCCTATTATTTGTATTTCTCCAAAAATTGTTTTTTTTTGGTAGTAATTTTATTAAAGATTATATTTATAACAGTAAAAACTAATACAAACAGAAAAAAAAAAGATAGAGGAATAAAAACAAAGAGTAGAAGGTGCAGAAAAGAAAGGAAAAAAAAAAAGAGAAAGAGAAATAGAAATAGAAAAGAATGAAAAGAATATAGTAAAAAAAAAGAAAAGAAATATATAAAGAAGTGACTTCCCACCTTCATCACAAGTATAAACAATTTCAGTAATTTATCACTTCTTAAAATATAACAAATGTTCTCTTCTTCTCATATCCCATCTCTTATCTATAAACAAAGCCATAAAGCCTCATCATTTCAGTCCTAGTGTCAGCAAAAATCCATTAAGGGTTACCAGAGATAATAACACATCTATTTTAACCTTGATCAAATAAACCAACTTTGTATTCCTTCCTTTTACTTCTAGCAATCTTAATCTTTTTTTTTTTTTTTAATCTGCACTCAGTCATTACTGACTCTATGGTGACTGCTTGGACGAGTCCTTGCAGTTTTCAAGGCAAGGTGTTTTCGGAAGTGGTTTGCCAGAGCCTCCTTCCTAGAGCAGAGCCCAGCTGGTGAGCGCAGGAGGCGGGGTTTCCGTTGCTTCGTGCCTTTTTCGGGCGTGCACAGCTTCCGTGCTACCGGCAACTGCTCCTGACTCCTTTTGCAAGGCACCGCCAGCATTTTTCCTCCCACTGGAGTGAGAGTACCCATTTATCTACTCATGTAAGTTTTCAATCTGTTGGGTTGACAGGAGCTGGGGAGGAAACAGGAGCTCACTCTGCTGTGCGAAAGCTTGGCTTGAACCGCTGAAGTGTTGACCATTTCTGGCCAGCAACTTTCAGCGTCATTTAAGCTGCTGCGCCACCGCGTCCCCCTATAAAGCTCTTAATCTTTAGTGCATTCAAATAATGTCATAGAACTTGATTTATTTTAATTTTTTCTTTGTCCTTTCTCACAAGATTCTTCAAAACTTAAAATAAGCCTTTTTTGTAAATACAATATAGGAAAATCATCCAGATCATTTTCTTGGTTTATTGTTTGTATATCCCTTTTAATTATTAAGACATCAGCCAGATTCTTTTGTATGTCTAGTGTAACATCTTTTTCCATGTAATTCTTGTAGCCTGCCATTTGTAAATCCACTTTCATGGAGTCCTCCACTTTCACAGAGTTCTCTGAGCTTTGTTGTTTTCTTGCAGATGTTTCGTTACCCGGCTAGGTAACATCCTCAGTGCTAGAAGGGAGTGGGGTTTACTCTCTGTTTATATATAGTAACTTGCCCTGTCAGTGTTGGTGGGGGTGTTGCTTTCTCCTTGATAGTTCCTTGATTAGGAACTACCTAGCCAGGTAATGAAACATCTGCAAGAAAACAACTAAGCTCAGAGAACCCTAAGGACTCCACAATTCAACCCTGAGCTACACATATTCTCTTCTATTGAAATCCACTTTCAAATCAGTCTTGATCTTGTCAGGTAGAACTTGTTCCTTTTCCATAACATCTTTTAGACAGTTTCTCTATAGACGCTCTGTGGACACTATTAAAATTAACTTCTGAGTCCCTTTTTCAAAAATATTCTTCAGTATGTCCAATGTTAAAATATTTTCTTCATTGTGTAATTGTAAGTCAAGATTATGTCTTCTTCTCCTTTAATTGTAATCTTTTGTTCCCTCTAGTGTCCAATTTTTAAATTCTTATGTTTAAAAAAAAAAGTGAAAAGAAAAGCATTTTCCCACCGGAAGGATTCTTTATAATTAATTCCAAAATCTTATTTCAAATTTATCTGGACCCTTAGTCTGTTTGTAGCATCAAAGTTTTAATCACCCTTTTGCTGTTCATTCCCCCCCCCCTAAATTTTAAGTGCTTAAACTTGTAGTTAAAACTTTCTTTCGCTAGGGATTGAAGGAAACTTACCCAGTGCTGTCAAACTTGTTGATCCAAAGGTTTCTAGTAGCTAAAAAGCAGTTAATATACAATTTCTGAAAGTGATTAGAAAAAAAAGTATGCAAACCCAGTGTCCTTCCAAAGGCACCGACCGCAGTTTGAGCAAGATGGCTATTCTGTCTCCCAGAGCTCTAAACCCACCAGAGACTGTTACCTTGCAGTCTCCTCGCAAAGAGCAACTGTAAGGAGCACTTGTGGGTGATCTCAAGTCCTCTCCTTGTCCAGAGAGGAATTATTGAAGGGCTGGTCTACTTGCCAGTCCTTCAGTCTGCTGCAGTCATCGGCTCTGCTTTTTGTGGAGCCATCTTCAATCCCCCATTTCTTCCTCCGGAAGTGCATTTCTCCAAAAAATTTGCAGTATGTCATTTCAGCCTCCATGTAGGCCTCATAGGCATTCTTAGAAAATAGAAAAGGTGAGTTACCGCAGCACAGTGCTTTCTTAGTGTTGGATGCATCATCTTGATTCACCCAACATTACAGAACAGAGGTAAAATCAAATGATGTCCTACTTTCCATCTCTATTCTGGCACAGTTATTTATATAAAAGAGTTAACACTGGGATCATCAAAGACCTCTCCCTTTGGCTTGTCCATGCTAGTTATCACAGTATTGTTTCCAGCTGGAGTTTAGTTTTTAGTTTTTTAGTTGTTTTTATCCCACCTTTATTATTTTTATAAATAACTCAAGATGGTGAACATACCCAATACTTCTTCCTCCTCTTCCTATTTTCTCCACAGTAACAACCCTGTGAGGTGAATTGGGCTGAAAGTCACTGGCTCAAAGTTACCCAACTCTGTCCTTTTGATCTATAAAGGTAATATAAATTGTTGATAATAAGTCTTCTGCCCTTTTAACCCTTACTTGTTGTTAATGTCTCTCTCTTCCTGCTTTTGGCTGCCTTTTGTCCCACTTTGCCAGTTAAACTTTTTTTAATGTTTGCTGATGTTTCATAAATAAAAATCACGGTTTTGTTTTTTGCTAGCTGAATTGAGTGGCATTTGGGCTTGCCCTTATCTGAATGTACAGATTGACTGGAAGTATATTGTGTGCAAACTAAACTGGAAATTACCTACAGTAATTCTGCAACAATTAGGAACACCCTTAGAAATGGGTGCTTGGTTACTGATTACCCCCACCATAGCAGCCATTTTGTTATCGCATCCAGAGTATGCTCTCAAATTTCCAAATGTCACCCAGACAAAAAACTTACATCACATCTGAATAGCAACATGGGACGTTGAGTTTAGGAGTATGGTGATATATCTGAAATATTGGTGCAATAGTTCATCAAAAGGATTGCTTCTGCATACTCCTCTTTCCCATTCATTTGATGTGTAATGATATTAGGATCCTGCCTTTCTCTGACTCCATTTCTTTACTAGGGAATGTATTGGCATAAGGTCAATGTTACTATATGTTATGGAGAAGGTTAATGAAGACAGTATCAGAAAGCTTGTTTTGACCACATTCTTTGTGAATCCAGCGTGTGAATCCAGTAGCAGTTCCAGGAAATCAGAGGTGGTAATTCATTGTCATGGAGTGTATGGGCTTGGAAGATCTATTTCTGATTCCCCCAGAACTCCCAAATGTTGCCATCAATATTTGGAGGCAAAACGGCTGAAGTTTGGTGGTGTGATTTCAGGCCATTTGTGGGGGGGATGTTTACAGATGAAGAGGAGGGTTTGCATTCTCCCATTCTCCCATCTCCCCCGCTACTGAAATAATGGACCACCGCAACAACAAAACTGGTTCTGCCCCTTCCAGTTGTATAATAGTACCATCAGAAGACCTTGGCTAGACCTCTGGAATATTGGGGGACAGAGGCAAATTGAGGTACTGATTGTAAAATAATAAATAATATAAGAAAAAAATAAGGCTTGGGATAGGAACATTTCAGTTCAAAAATCTTTAAGAAGTGAACAAAAATAGTTGTACAAATATGCCAATAATTATCTATTTCCTGGAATCTATCTATCTATCTATCTATCTATCTATCTATCTATCTATCTATCTATCTATCTATCATCATGGTCCAGGAGCATGATACTGATTAGAGCATTCAGAT
This sequence comes from Python bivittatus, assembly GCF_059951505.1. Lineage (NCBI taxonomy): Eukaryota > Metazoa > Chordata > Lepidosauria > Squamata > Pythonidae > Python > Python bivittatus. The sequence goes on from NW_028277098.1 coordinate 28,473,290, forward strand.
AATGATGTATGGTCTCCAAACCATCAGACTCAGCGAGTTGAGTGGAGAGCAGAGCAAAGGTACTCAATGAGGCTTCTTACCAAGCAAAGATGTCCCTGCCTGAATTAAAGACAGCTGGCTGCAGCCTGATTTAAGAGGCAGCCTTAACCCATGTTTCGCTGTTAGAAGCAACTGTCTGATTTCCTGTTCTGGCATGTTGTTCCTGTGTCTTCTGCTTGTGTAAAAAATCTGACCCTTGGAATGGCTGATGAACCTTGGTTGGCTCTCTGAACTCCAGACTGAATCTTGACTACTCTTCCATGTGTCCTGTGGAAAGTAAAACTTACCTTCAGAGAGTCTGATTTATGTTACTTTGCTTATCTGCTTAGCTGTGAGTAAATTGCTTATCATCACCTAGAAACTGTATGGGTATATGTTTGAAACCTGAAACAGGACACTGTTATATAGTCCTTGATGATACTTTAGATAAGTTCTTGTAAGTTAACCAATAATATATTTATCTTTTGAGTACTTTATTGCTGAATATTGCTGGTATTACTGAGCATGTGATATAGGAAACAGTGCAACTCCAGGATTACTATGCTGGATTGAAAATTGAAAAAATGTGTTCATTTTCTGTTTGTGAACTAGCTCTTTACTGGTATAGTAGAAAGACTGTTCAATAGTTTTGTGTGGCCACAGTTTAGCAATATGATTTTCCCCCTATATTTAACATAATAGGTTTCTTTTTTGTTATTATTATCTTTGTGTTTTTAATTGCTTGTCTTCTTTTCTTTGTATATTAAAGCAATAACAAAATTAAAAATGAGGAATTAGTAGGACTTTATAAATCGAATGACAGAGGATGTCTTATGGTTTGTTCTACAAATATGCAAAACTATTCTGGGGAAGCTCCATTCCTCCAGACTGTGCCATTCCTGGTGTATGTGTGTGTGTTTTTTTAAGAAGTCAGTCCCAAACCAGAAGTGTTTTGTTATGCTTTTAGACTGAAATATCAAGCCTGCAATACTTCAAGCTGTTTCAGAGCATTAACTTCCAGATAACAAGTGGGCCAATCCAGAATCTCTCAATTGGCATGGACAAGTAGGGTCTGCAAATACCCAATCCCTTCTGAAGGCTGGTAGAAATATATATATAGTTTTTCAGAATGACTGCTGTAATGCTTAAAGCTACAGTAATTATTTGTTTACCTAATGGATATTAGGGACTGTTCATGAATGGCCAAAAAGAGTGTATTATCAAATCTCTTTCTGAATGGCCACTTAAATTAATTGGAGTAGGTGCTGACAATAGCTTGATAAATAAGTAATCAACCATACTGGCCATTCCAAATGAGAAAATATTCTTCCTAAAACTGTCTGCTTTATCAGTCAACTGATTTTCCATTTGGCCAGTGTACTGAATCTCATATAAACCTTCCTGTTATTCAATTTTTTTTCTTTTCATCCCAGTGTTTTTCCCACAGCTGTGGGGTTGGATTAACCAAATGTTGGTCCATTGGTTGCAACAGGAATTGACTGACCAGCTTGATGCACAAGCCTGATGTTGTGGACTGAGAGAGAGTGACCCAGCCAGCTTTTATGCCTAAGGTGGGACTAGAACTCAGTCTCCTGGTTTCTAGCCTGGTGCCTTAACTGCTAGATCAAACTTGCTCTTATGTTCAATTATTTAAAATTTCCTAACTTTTCTTAGTGTAAAATTGTGCCACCTTCAACAATGACAATTTAGTCACTACATGTAACCTATGCAGCCCTGCAGTGTGCCATAAAGGAGGTACAAGACAAGAAAGGTTACATGGTTAACTTCAGGATGCAGGAAATTGAATCCTCTGAAAATGAAGAATTGGGAAAGAGCTGGGAAAGCTCTTACTGCTTATGAGATCTGTGGGCACCAGGCTATAGTTTAACTAGCCCAGTTCTAAAGGTCATGTAATGAGACAGGGGAAAGACTGGAGGAAACATTTTGGTGACAAGGAAGAAAGCTGTCTCAGAAATTAACATATAAGACCTCAGCTTTGGGTGTGGTAAGGAGAAGGGGAGTAAGAGGGGAAAAAAGAAAGGAAGAGTGTTTGAAACTAGCAGGGAATGATGTTCTGCCCTCTAATGGCAGAAAGACTATTCATGAGCAAGAGGTGGAGGGGAGAAGGCATGAGGTTTCATGTAAAGAATATGAGAACAATGCTGGCAACTGGGTCAATGTGTGTGAAGAGCTGGAAGTTTCACTTTTGAAGAGAAGTTGAGAAGCAGTTTGGAAGGCTAGCTCAAGAGAATGAAGATGCTAGAATGAGCAGGACTGAAGTGGATTGAAGTCATGACCCGTGAAGACAGAAGCAAGCAGCCAGGTACAGGAGACAAGGCAGACATTTAGAATGGGCACATTTTGAGAGGGTAGGGAAGGAGAGTTGGTTTATCCAATAGCTCAGAATATGAGTTCTTATTGTACTGTAAGGAATGGTTAGACTAACTGCCTATTTTGCTTCTGTACCTCAAGCTTCTGCTGACATAGGAAGGTCAGTTAAAGAAACTGCTTTTGCAACTAGGAATCTTATTTTATTTATTTATTATTTTATTGGATTTCTCCGCTGCCCATCTCCCCCACAATAGGGGATTCTGGGCAACTTACAAAAAACATTAAAACTATAAATACATTTAAAACACACAAAACATCCAAAATATATAAAGGTTATAAGGTGCTAAGCATATAAAAGCTATGCTGATTGTAAAGGGACATTTTACAGAGGTGCAAAAGGAAATGGAAAGATGTGGTTAAGCTAAAGGCCAAATGTCTTGCTTGATCATATCAGAGCTCCTAGACACATTTCCTGAGCATGCATGAACTTTTGCACCTGCTCTTGCTTCTAACCACACTATGCAACCACATCCTCTGCATGATTTGGGCAAGCTGGATAGTAATGCCTTATATGAGGAACCCCTGGAGCAAGTGAGGACTAGAGACTTGACTATTGGTTTATGCTGCTTGGGCTAATGTTATGCCAACCTTAGAAGCCGGGCACACTTGTTTGTGTGACCCTCCTCCTAGATGCTCCCTGATAACAAAAAGGTATAAAAGCTGTTGTAAACTGTTCTGGGTGCAGCTGTTCCCTGTCTACTTCTTGCCAGCTGGACAGAGACCAGTCCACCCTGCTTTTCTTCTGGCCAGAAATAAAAGCTGTATTTGCTTTGGAAAAGCCTTGGTCTAGAGTCTCATTTGAACTTATAGATTCTGGGCTAGAAAAACCTTACAGTACCTAGGTATTTGTTATCTATTTATTTTTATTAAATAAATCTATCAAGCTGCCCAACTACCATAGGAACTCTGGGTGGTGAGAGGTAAAAACGTAATAAAAATTTACAAATCAGTTAAAGAAAAACTAAGTAAATGGTAATCCCATTGTTAGCATATCACACACAGACCTCCTGATTCCAGAGGTCCATTAACATACTGGCCCCAGTGCCTGGGGTCAAAGGCTTTACGGCCTTATGGAAGACAAGCAGAGTCAGGGCGCTCCATATACTATTCATGTGCCTGCTGTTTCCAGTGATACAAATAAATGCTGTAAAGAGTTCAGAATTAGAGCAAGATAGTCTTTTTCATATTGGATATCCAAGAGAGAGGAAAATCACCCCTTAGAGCAGTGCTGTCCAAACTTGGCCACTTTAAGATGAGTGGACTTCAACTCCCAGAATTCCCTAGCCAGCATGGCTGGCTGGGGAATTCTGGGAGTTGAAGTCCACTCATCTTAAAGTGGCCAAGTTTGGACAACACTGCCTTAGAGCTTCCCCTGCTGGTGGAAGGAAGGTCTCATAGCAGGCTTGGTGAAAACATATTCTGTAAGAGCTGGAAGAGATTCTGCTTGGGGAATCTCTCTGGTGAAACAGCTCTTGTACTCTAGGACTGGGCTCTGCCTATATGACATATTGGATCAAAAGCGAATAGCCAGGAAATAGTAATGGCACAGCTGTAAATCTAATGAAAAGCTGCCACAAACAATACTTTTAATTTGGAAGATTATTTATTTCATAATATGTGGTTAGGGAAAATCCATGTGTATGGTCAAGAGTTTGGATTAGAACCAATGGTTCTCCTGTTCAGTGGTTATAGCCATATACAGCACTGTATATAGCACTATATATCTAGCAGTATATAGAAATATTACACTGACTAGTGATGAGTGTAGGAAATATTAATTCAGTACATAAAAATATGTACTTCAGTACATAAAAATAATCAGATCATATATAAAATCTTAGAAATAAGGTACTTAAGGACATATATTGATAGAGATGGGATTAAAGTTCATGTAAAACAACACAGTCTATATTTATTTCTCTTGCTATTAGATAACTTTGGATTCCAACTAATTACTAGTACTATGTTTCAGTTTCATCGAAAAAATCTATCTTTCTGGGCGCTAGGAATAAAAAATGAACTGATGGCATATAATCAATTTATGTTTCAATTCCAGGACTTTTGTTTCTTCACTTATGCAAAATGTACACCACTATTCTTCTATGAGTACAAATAATAATTAGAACAATACATACGAAAATCCCAGTTAAGGACATTATTTGGGAGATGACCTTTTGAAAGCAGGAAAAAAACCCACACGTGTTTTTGTTATATTAGATACTTGACCAATATTATTCTAGCTTTGATGGTAAGAATGGAAAAATAGATATAGTGCCCTGCTCTTTTCTGAGACTTTCTAGTTCATATTGAAAGGACTGCTTGATTCCAACAAATTCTGGTATAAAGTCATTTGCATTCACAGAAAGGACACTATGAATGATAGCATCTCTTAATTCCAAATGATTTTTACCAAAAATAATTAATATTTTTCAGTTGCAAAATAAAGGAACAAACAATACATAGATACTAGAAAGAGAGGTGCTCAGAAAGAAATCAAGAGAACAGTAGCAACTAAGACCACTGTCAGTGATTTTCAGATTTTCTATCTTCACAAACTATCTCCACATTACTTTGGAATGCACATCTGTGATGGAATTTTTGCAAGTCACAAATCTAGATATATTCAGTTCATGTGGGCAGCCTAGACTATTTCATTTATTAGAAATTATGCCATGTATAGAAAAAGTGGTTGTATTTACCCAGTTTTACCAGTGAGGTAATTCCAGAGAGACTGAAAATGTAAGTGTAATAACAGGTAGGATTTCTCCCACCCCATCTTCTCTGTCTTATTCCATCCTTGTGGCTTAACACAACATTTCAGACTTATCTTTACACGATCATAATCATTTCAAGGAGCTGTCATTGGTAAAAGGAATGCATCATAATTAAATAGTACTTGAAGATCAGTCATTATATGGAGAAAAGACATCTGTGAAAATTTACTCTTCTGTCACATTCCTATTTACAAGTCCATGATAACTTTTGGTAGGGTTCTAGAAGTGACATAGAAAGTTTGGGAGAATGCAAGCTAGACACCTGTGTTCTGAATTATGAATTATATAAAGAATTTGAAATTTTATTAGGTCAATAGGTCAACACAAAAACTAAATTTGTTTGTTATGGTTAAAATATAAACAATTAGCATGTCAATCTTAAATAACCTTTTTTCAGTTAATGGGGGGGGCTGTGCACAGATTTGTCTTATGCACCAATTGCACCCTTTCCTGGACTGGGAAACCCTGCTCCCCCACTCACACCTTGGTCACTTCCTGTTTGATTACTGCAGTATGGCCTCCATGGGGCTGCTCTTGAAGACCACCTGGAAGTTACAACTGGTACAGAATGCAGCAGCACATGCAGTGTTGGGCATCCATTCAGCGATATTACACCCCTGTTGCATGAGCTGTCCTAGCCCCCAGTTTTCTTCCAAGTGCAATTTAAGGGACCAGGTTATCTGCAGGACTGCTTCTTCCTGAGGACATCTGTCTGTCCCACCAGAGCAGATAGGGTGGGCACACTCCAGGCCCCTTTCCTTAAATATTAACATCTTGTAGGACCTTGGAAGTGTGTCTTTTCCACTGCAGCCCCTGCCGTATGGAACACCCTCCCCACTGAAATTTGACTGGCCCTACCTTCTAGCCTTCTGGAGAGCACTTAAAGCCTGGCTCTTCCCCCAAGCACTGGGATAGGGCGAGGCCAGGGTGGGATGAGAGTGCAGGTGCATTAGGAAAGTATGGGTGTGGTACGAGGTTTTTATTTTTAATATTATTTTATTTTATTGTTGGTTTTATACTGTACTGTTTTTTTTACTATTTTTTTACTGTTTTATTGCTTATAAGCTGCCCAGAGTTTTAAAATGGGCAGCTACGTAAATGTTTTAAATAAATAAATGAATAAATAAATAAATGTAGTTTAAAATACTGATTTCCTAATTAACTAAATGTTGTTGGGTTTTTCAGACACCATGACATTTTGTGCCTTATTAAAACATCTGGATGCAGGTGTATCTGCCTTATAGATGAAATTGTATAAATGGCATATGTGTTAAGCAATGGAGGAAGAGGTTGTTGATGTTGCTGGAGTTCTTTTTGTATGACGTAGATTAGAGGTAGTGTATGTATCAAGGAACAGGTGGAGTAGGAATCTGCAGCTGAACACCCAGAAGGAGCAAGCAGGATCTAAGGAGAGAACTGATGAGTGGACTGGCTGGTGGAAAAGACTGCAGCTATTAAGAGGACCTTGGCAAGGATATCCTGACAAAGGTGCTGGAATTCAAGAAACCAGAAAAGACTTATTTTTTTCTCTTCCTGGTTCCCTCCCTCCTCAAGTTATGGGTGATCCAAAAGTGAAAATATTATAGGAAACTACATGAGGCAGGGAGGGAACTAAGCAGATGAGAGGCTCTGGAAAGCTGTTTGGAACCGTCTTTACGGTATAGAACTGTATATGTATAGTTTGTTAACCAGAGGCCACTTTATATGTTGGAAGTATATGCAAATTATTTACCCCAAAAGTATCACAACAATTAATACTATAATTTAGAGAAGAACAGCATGTGTATATGTGGAAAGTTCCTCTCCTTTTTCTACCTCTAACATGGAATTTAATCTTCATATTGCAGATTACTAAAACTGAGACTCCCAAAACATACTGCCCTTCCTTGTGTAGCACTGAATAAGTAAAAAAAAGTCTCTTAAAAGGAGAAATTATTGAGAATTTTAACTCATGGAAACATGAGCACATACGGTCATAAATCCTTAACCATAATTGTTGCTGATTAATGCCAGGTCTGTCTGTAATAAGACAATGTCCATTCATAACTTAATGGTGGATGAATATTATTGAAAATTAGCTAAATGAGGGTCATGATGTCACCCTTTCAGAATTTTTTCCAGCCAGGTTTTGGGTCCTGCTTCAGCTTCAAGGGTCAGGGAGGTATTGTGGCATTGATCTATCATGAAATCTTGCCTGTGACTGCCAGCCCTTCAAGGCAGATCAGACAAGGAACCCAGTGTCATGTAGATCAGTACTACCTTTATTGTAAAGCTTGCAACTTTGAATGTGCTTCCCCCTTCATTCCCTTTATCTTTGTGAAAACTAGGGAAGGTCTTGTCTGAGATGTTTATTCAGGTTATGTTCCTGCCCAGACTCAGTTCTCTTTTATCTGTCCTTTGTTTTGGAAGTGTCCCCCAAGGCCATTCCCTCTGTCCTCTACAGTGACCAGGGTCTCTGTTCCTCAAGGTGAGAGGGTGTATGAGGTTGGGCCATAGAGGCAAGTTATGGGTCTTTTTGGTTTACTGGGCACCCTGCTGCCCATTAGGGTCCCTCCCTGATCTTCTTGACCTGTTGCCAGCCTGGTGGTTTGGGCTGATATCCTTGTGTTTTTGGGTTGTACTCTATTGCACTTGTTTAATGTATTTTATCTTATTTATAAGCGGTTGAGAATCTGATTACGGTATATTGCATTATGGTAGAAATCTAATAAAGAAATAATTAACCAGATATACGTAGTAGGATGATGTGCAAATGCATTCAGTTTCTAGTTTCCTATTTTATCCCCATGAACTCAGAAGAGACGACTATTATTCTCAATGTTATGGAAAATAATGTCTCATTTACTTTCTCATTATGGAAGTATTTTTTCCCAGTCTTATGTAAAAAGCAACACATTTGGAAGATGAACTTAATAAATTTTGCTAAAACCTAAGGTTGCAAATAAATGTATGTAAATACATTTAAAAAAAAAACTTAATAAAGCGTTTTGATCTGAGTGAAGCGCTCTCCTTCCAGTGGTGGAGATCGTGAACGATCCATTTTGGAGCCTGGAAACCTTCTCGAGGAATTCAGGCGACAAGCGAGCCACCCCCTTCCCCCCGCCCCCGTAAACTACGCTCCGGCGTGTCACGGCTATGTTACCCGCCCCCTCCCCTACCTGAAGCAGCGGAAGGGCCACCGGGCTTTCCCAGATCAGCCAAAGGAAGGGCGGGCTGGGGCTGCGACAGGAAGGCAGCATCGTTGGGCTTCTTCGTCCCGACAAGCCCGCTGCACCTCGGAGGGAGACCTCCTGACTTTTGGTCGCAGCTGCCAGCGTCTAACAGTTTTGGGGAGGAAGAAGAGCAGGCGGCACGAAGGTGGCAGTTTTATAGATTGCAAAAATGGGGCGAATCGTCTCTAGGCTATTGAAGGGCTGTATTAACGGGCTTCATCACCACCTCTCGCTCTTTGCCTGGAGAGGCGACATTTGGAAGGTCCCATGGCAACTGGCAAGTCGTGCCCTTGACGGTGAGTTACATGTTTCAAGCATTTATGTTTCATTCCCCCTTCCGCCAAGAAGCCCCTCGCGTGGCTTACAGGTGAATAAAAAGAAACGAAAGCAGATCGCGGTGATATATAATCACATCTGCTATTCTACGCGCGCTTACTTGGGAGTAAAGTCCTGTCAACACGGGATTTGATGGGTCCAGGTTCGCTCTTCATGGCGGCAATCCTGGCATCGAACTCAATCGGGTTTATTTCTAAATAAATGTGCGTAAAGAAATATATGCATTTATTTATTATGGAATTAAAAAAAAACCAGAATGGTGTATTAGCCGAAGAGCCTGTTCTAGATATATTTAGTAGGATTAGCTGCGCTTTATAGCTACTGTAGAAACCCCAGCAATCTTCATGTTATTCTCAAATGGTCTTCAGCGCCATCCGTGTTTCTGCAAAGTACCGCGTCGCCGAAGGCTCATCTAATGCCTAAAGCTGGTTCGCTTTTTCTTTTTCTTCATCCTGGGTTTCCTGGCGGAGCAATCCAGCCTTACGTGTTTCCCTCTGAGAAAGAAACTGAGCTCCGTTTCGGACTGGCGCTGAGGCCGGGCCGGGGAATAGCAGCGGCTACGGAGAGAGAGCCACTGAGCGCTCTATGCATGATAGGCCGGCTGCTTGTTTCCACACGGCTCATTCCTGAAGTTTCGAAATCAAAATATTATTTCTTCCTCCTCCTCCTCCTCCTCCCTATACATTTTACGGAAAGAAAAGTGGCGCATCTTTATGAGTGGGCAGGAACACGGAGCCCATCGCTAAGAGAGTGTCCAGTAAGGGCGAGGCAGGGCTTCCTTCGCCGCTCCTGAGCATGCCCAGAGCTGAGACGCGCATGCTTGACGATTCCAGGCGGGCCTCCTGGAGTTGTTGCCAGGGAGTGAAGGAAGCGGGGCTCGGTTTTCCCGCCCGAGACCGCGGCTGCGAGCTCGAGGCGGTGTCGGTGTCAATGGAGAGCAATGGGGTAATGTTGCTAACTGGGTCAGGGGAGAAGGCTGGGTCACGGCCAAAGGTGGAGACTGATGGTCTGTGACATGTTAGAGTTGATTTTTGGTCATAAAAAGCTTCTGGGGCTCAAACCTCCCTGCAGTCATATTCTCTGCATAGCCCCTCCCGAAAGAGCTTGCACGTTTCTGTACGATGGTTACGCGGTTGCTCAGTATTGACGGCAATGAAGGCCGCCTAGGCACGAGACTTATTTCCAGTCTCGGAAGCAGTATGCCTCTAAGCATGTCTGGAGTGCCTCTCCTTTGCCACCGAGTAGCATCTCCCATCCCCCTTTCTAGAGATAGGAGAGCCCCTTTCCACGGTCGCGATCCAGGGAGTCTTTATCCCTGCTCGTAATTATTGCTTATTAGTATGAGGCTTGTTAAAGGTGGGATTCAAGTGAAGGGGTTTCTAGCTGATCCAGTTCTGGGTAGGAATACTTTTTTCTTATAATCCTGGTAGAAGCCTGTGAGGAGTGTGATATGAAAAGCTTTTAGTATCGTGTGCTGTTTCCAGATGATAATCTGAACTGGGGCAACCCGTATGTAAATTGGGTGTAGAAAGATTCAGACCTGCAATAGATAAAATATTTTGGAGTATGTGTAGACTACATTTTCCTCGCTACAGATATTAATCTCAATTTTCATTGAGAATGTCAGAAACAGAAAATACAACTTCCAAATTATTTGTTTTTTGATATATATATTCCCATTTTTATATTATTTTTATATTCTTGACCTTCTGGCATGTTTATGAGGAGAAATTGCAATGTAAAAACAATAGTTCTGAACCCTATGGATAGTTACAAATTAACAATGAGGCGTATATGTGTGTGTGGGTTGTGCAGTGCACCTCTCAACTTAATAAGGATACTATTGTACTTCAGGATGGATTTCCAAACTCAGAACTACTGGAACTGAAGAAAATATACTGTGAATTGTCATAGAATTCTAAAATAAGGGACATGCTTATGGCATAGAATCCAGAAAGTCTGTTTCAAACATATTTCTGCTCCTGAAAGGAGAAGGGTCTTGAACTGGTGCCCTCTTCAACTCATCACCCAGGTAGTTGAATCTTGAGTCATGAGGCCAGCAGCATCTTGAATAACAAGTCAACATCTTCTACTATACGTGAAGGCAGTGGGCTAATTCAAACGGTCCTGGTATTTTCCACCTTCTAGTATCCACTACCTGAAACAACTGTCCCATCATGACTAGCCCTATCCTGTATACAGTATCTTCACACTTTTTACAACTGTAGGGTCCTGCTCATCATCTGAATTTTAGGGATATGTAATTGGGTGCAGCAGGAAAGAAAGCTCTTTGATGTGAGAGAGTTCTCATAATTCTATGGAATCTACTCTTTGTATCCTGTGATTATAGGCAGTGCCATAGGAAAAGTGAAGGGAGAAGTGTCATCTACTAAGCAGTTCCCCTCTCCAGGGTTATGAATATAGATACCTTATTTGCCATTCTTTTTTACTTTTCCTTATTTGTAATTTGGTCTTTTATTTGTAAGATGTTCTTATATATACTCACTGTGTTTACTTACCTTTGTAAGCCATTGAGAATTTTTTAAATTGTAGGATATAAATGCAATTAATAAATAAATATGAATAAATAATTTGTATAGTAATTCTGTATCTGATAATCCAAAAAATAGGATACTTCTGTCTCTTAATATCCCTGTCTCCATTTATTTTTCTGCTTTTCACTTTTATAATAATTAAACATCTCCCCATCTTCTGGTCTTTTAGAAATATTGTATTTAGTGTATCATTAAAAATGATAATAGGATTAGGTGATGAAGTTAAGGCCTACAGTTTCAAATATAATCTGGGAAAATGTAAAATAAAGAATGCTGCTGACTGGACAATAGGACTGTGCAAATCCTTTGAAAAAGTGTTTTGGAACATGCAGTAAACGTCTGTTTTTGAAATGTTAAAGCAGCATACAGTGATAGCTAGAATCTGCTTTTAAAGCAACTGTATGAGCCTGGAAAAAGAAGTAGCTGCTTTAATAATAAACATATGAAAAGGGATGCTTCATATGTATGTTCTGAATTGCCTCTTTTACAAGCTTTGCAGAACCCTATTGGAAAAGTGCATGAATGGAGTTAATGCGGGTTCTCCTTGAGTTAATTATTTCTATCAGTCTCCAAAAATAAACCAGTATAAATTCAAGCTCATGCATCAAGCTGGGACTTTTAAGAATTTTGTTTTATGTCATGTTATGTAATCAAGTTAGATTTTTTTCTCATTTATGCACAGCAAATTATTGAGATAACTTTATTGAATAATACATTAATTGAAATTTTAACACTTAGCTCAAACAGTGACATAGTACCTTAATAGATCAAGAAAACTAAAGGGGGTTGTTTTTCTCTCCTTAAAACACTGAATCAATATAGAGTATACTCTGTGAATATCAATTTTAGCATTCATATGTTATTCATGAATAGACAGGGTTCTTTTTAATATGATTAAGAATGAAACAGATATCTATGCTTATTTGTTAGAGAGATGATGAAGTGTGTCTATGCAGCTTGTATGGCCAGGAGAGTGATCTCTCTACCTACTATGTACAGACGAAACTCTTTTCTTCTAGCAGTTATGCGGTAAGCTATTGAAAAACATACAAGCCTTCCATTCCAAACATTCTCTACAATAATAGCATGTATACCCCAAGCTCAAAACAGTTTTTTTTTTCTAATATGGTACAAACCAACAGATTGCTGTTTCTCACCCAAGTAGTTTTTATGACTTTTTCTTTGAACAGTTGATTTTCATGCCATATCACAACCAACTTGTGAAATGGCCCTCTGCTTCAAAAGCATTCTGCTGTCCTGCTAGAAAAACATGAGATAAAGGCAACAAATGAATTTCAACCTTCTCTGGATCTTGTCCACTATTCGTTAAAATGTGCCAGGATGATTAGATCTAGCTTTGACACATTTTTTGTAGTGTCTGGTTTTATAGGATTTTATTTAAAATTCCATTTTGATATTTATATATTATATATTGCTAAGCTAGCAAGCATATCTAGGAGCTTTAACTTATTTGATTTTTTTAGGAAATGAGCCATATGTCATATCTTACTTCTGGGGAAGCAGAAAAACTTTGTTCCATTATTCAGTCATGTGATTCAAGTTTTGTAAAAGATCATCTCGGAACAGAATCATCCAGCCAACTTGAAAAGCATTTATTAGACGAAGCAATAGACAAATCAGATAAACATGTAAGTAATGTTATTACTGCAGTGTTCACTTGGGAATTGGCTATTTATCTGGCTGTTGATAAATAGCATTTCTTTATAAATTTCCAGTATTTATATTGCTATTGATTAAAGCTCCTACATGGCTGTTGATAGATTTATCTACAAATAAATGACTTATCAATCAGTAAGAGTTAGAAAGCTTATCTGTGTTCAAATGGACAAAATAAATGTTGCACTAATTGGTGTGATGTAATCAGATTATCACCTCTTACTGAGCTAATAGTACTATGTATCTGTAGCTATTTGAGTAGCATGAGCGTCATCGGCAATTCCCTAAGGTTAACACATTAATTAAAGTTTAGAATGAATATGATTAGAATTAAATGTATATGCACCAACTTATCAAATGGTTTTACTATGTTTAAGAAGACTCTAAAGAAGACTTTTGTGTGATCATACAGATACTCTATCCTGCCTCATTGTTCCTCACTTGATTTTGATCACAGATCTATCCACATATAATTTAAAGAAGACAAAAGAGGTCCACCAGCAATTGGAAAAATTGTGGGGAGTGCACCATCTCCTTATAAAAAGTTTTGAAATAAACAAAAAGGGACCTGTTTAATCAATTCCTGGGACAGAACCTTGTTAACCATTTCCTTATCAGATTACTAATAAGCATTTTTTCCTTTCTTTTAAAACGTTTTTGGAGATGAACCATTTAAATTAAATTAGATTTAGCAATATGCTATCACTTCTTGGTTTTGAATTTGATCTTCATTTTCTTGTATGACCAATGTACAGTCAGGTCCAGAAATATTGGGACATCGACACAAGTCTAACATCTTTGGCACTATACACCACCACAATGGATTTGGAATGAAACAAACACAATGTGCCTTAACTGCAGACTGTCAGCTTTAATTTGAGGGTATGTACATCCAACTCAGGTGAACGGTGTAGGAATTACAACAGTTTGCAGAGGTGCCTCCTACTTGTTAAGGGACCAAAAGTAATGGGACAATTGGCTTCTCAGCTGTTCCATGGCCAGGTGTGTGATATTCCCTCAGTACCCCAATTACAATGTGCAGATAAAAGGCCCAGAGTTCATTTCAAGTGTGCTATTTGCATTTGGAATCTGTTGCTGTCAACTCTCAAGATGAGATCCAAAGAGCTGTCACTATCAGTGAAGCAAGCCATCATTAGGCTGAAGAAACAAAACAAACCCATCAGAGAGATAGCAAGAACATTAGGCGTGGCCAAAACAACTGTTTGGAACATTCTCAAAAAGAAGGAAAGCACCAGTGAGCTCAGCAACACCAAAAGACCCGGGAGACAACGGAAAACAACTGTGGTGGATGACCGAAGAATCCTTTCCCTGGTGAAGAAAACACCCTTCACAACAGTTGGCCAGATCAAGAACACTCTCCAGGAGGTAGGTGTATGTGTGTCAAAGTCAACAATCGAAAGAAGACTTCACCAGAGTGAATACAGAGGGTTCACCGCAAGATGTAAACCATTGGTGAGCCTCAAAAACAGGAAGGCCAGATTAGAGTTTGCCAAATGACATCTAAAAAAGCCTTCACAGTTCTGGAACAACATCCTACGGACAGATGAGACCAAGATCAACTTGTACCAGAGTGATGGGAAGAGAAGAGTATGGAGAAGGAAAGGAACTGCTCATGATCCTAAGCATACCACCTCATCAGTGAAGCATGGTGGTGGTAGTGTCATGGCGTGGGCATGTATGGCTGCCAATGGAACTGGTTCTCTTGTATTTATTGATGATGTGACTGCTGACAAAAGCAGCAGGATGAATTCTGCAGTGTTTCGGGCAATATTATCTGCTCACATTCAGCCAAATGCTGCAGAACTCATTGGACGGCGCTTCACAGTACAGATGGACAATGACCCAAAGCATACTGCAAAAGCAACCAAAGAGTTTTTGAAGGGACAGAAGTGGAATGTTATGCAATGGCCAAGTCAATCACCTGAATCCCATTGAGCATGCATTTCACTTGCTGAAGACAAAACTGAAGGGAAAATGCCCCAAGAACAAGCAGGAACTGAAGACAGTTGCAGTAGAGGCCTGGCAGAGCATCACCAGGGACGAAACCCAGTGTTTGGTGATGTCTATGCATTCCAGGCTTCAGGCTGTGATTGACTGCAACGGATTTGCAACCAAGTATTAAAAAGGGAAAGTTTGATTTATGATTATTATTCTGTCCCACTACTTTTGGTCCCCTAACAAGTGGGAGGCACATATGCAAACTGTTGTAATTCCTACACCGTTCACCTGAGTTGGATGTACATACCCTCAAATTAAAGCTGACAGTCTGCAGTTAAAGCACATTGTGTTTGTTTCATTCCAAATCCATTGTGGTGGTGTATAGAGCCAAAGATGTTAGAATTGTGTCGATGTCCCAATATTTCTGGACCTTGACTGTACTTATTCCATATCAGTCATTCACTTTTGTATTCAATCCACATTCGTTCATCATCCATTCATTCTTCACTCTTTCATCTTTTATCACATATCCTTCTGAAGTACTTAATTTTATGTTTTTTCTAACATATCCAACTCTCATTTTCATGTAATGAAGTGAGTAGAAGCACCCTTTTATACACAGCCATTTTCATTTCTTTCAACATTTATTCAGTCCTGGTCACAGACCACATGTGACCCACTACCTTTTTGCCAGCACTTCACATCTTAAAATTTCTCTGTTTTCCTATCTTTAATAAGCATTCTGCCAAGGTACACATGTTCATCTACTTGCTCTAGTTTTTTGCAACTTATCTAGAATTAGTGCACTCCATGTTCCCTTTGACTTACAGTCTAACATTTGCTGCAAATCATTGGGATTGTCAGTGAGCAACACAGTTTCATGTACATACCAGAATAGATGTATATTCATGTCACTAACTAACACAACTTTAAACTCACCATAAACATTTCTTATACATTGATCCATAAATAAATTAAAGAATAAAATATACATATTCTTACTCTTTGTTCAATATTGAATCATTTGTTAAGCATTACACTTATTTTCACGCATGCCTTACTCCAATAATATATTGTCATATTCAGCAGCCAATCTTCAAATCCTTATTCACACAAAATATTCCATAATTCAAACCTGTTTATTACATGCTTTCTTTAAATCAACAAGGGTACAGTAACCTTTGACATACTC
The DNA here is from genome assembly GCF_059951505.1 of Python bivittatus. Lineage (NCBI taxonomy): Eukaryota > Metazoa > Chordata > Lepidosauria > Squamata > Pythonidae > Python > Python bivittatus. The sequence continues at coordinate 28,489,404 of NW_028277098.1, forward strand.
ATACATATCTCAGTGATGTCCTGAAGAGTAAAAGCCTGGTCTGCATATCCTTTGGCTAGTATAAAGCCTTACAGGTAATCCTTGCTATCTGACCATGATTGGGACCAGAACTTTGGTCACTAAGCGATGCAGTCATTAGGTGAAACATCACATGACTGCATCACTTAGCGACTGCAATCCTGGCAGTCCCAGTTACTATCATTAAGTGAATGCCCCAGTCGTTAGGTGAGGCAACTTCCTGCCAGCTTTCTACAGTCACGTCAGCTGGGAAGCCAGCAAGAAGTTGCAAGCCCCAGGTGCTGCCAGGTGGGGGAAGGTGCGAGGGGGTGTGGGGGGGTTGGGTCAAGTGTGCAGGGGTGCCCTGTACTCCTGACCCACACCGCACTGCCACGCACCCAACCCTCCCACATACCCCTATGCACCCCTCACTCCCTCACCCACCCGCTCCCTACCCCAGCCTCCATGGCTGAAAATCTTGCTTGGATTTTCAGCACAAAGCTTTCTCAGGCAGCCCCTAAAGCTCCATTCACGAAATGCCCCATGGAGGCTGTGGAACAGTGGGTTTACCACACAGAGCTGCCCCATGCCGAAATCCTGCTTGGATTTCAGCACAAAGGTTTCTCAGGCAGCGCCCAAACCCCTGTGTCAAGCTGTTCGCATGGGGGGGTTGGGGGCTGCCTGAAAACCCTTTGTGCTGAAATCCAAGCAGGATTTCAGCATGAAGGTTTTCAGGGTTGCTTGAAAATGCCCCGTGCTGAAATCCTGCTTTGAGTTCAGCATGAAGGTTTTTCAGGCAGCCCTCAGAGACAAGAGGGAGTCCTCTTGGCAGGTGGCAATGGCTGGTGATCTTCCCTGCTGGCTATCCTCCCGGCAGGTGGCAGGGAAGATTGCAAATGACAATCACATGGTCGCAGGGTGCTTGGCAACCGATTGCCAAGGGCCCAGATTGCCGTAACTTCAGGTCAGGTCATAAGTCCCTTCTGGCTGCTGAACGAATAGTGAGGACTACCTGGACTGCACTTTCCCTGATCTTGCTCATTGCTATCTCTTGCATCCTTTCAAGCAGAATTATGATAAACACTTTCCTTGGCACACTTAAAATAATTCCCATGTGGGTTTTGTATTCACTTTTGGTATCCTTGGATTTACTTCTAAGTGGTGATTTATAAGTGTTGTGGAACCAAGAGAAAAGTGGCCATAATGCTATTACATTTAGCTTACATGCACTGGGAAATTGTCAGCAGATGTCCAACATAGATTTATTTGATTACAAAAAAGGAAACTTCTAAAAAAATGAAGACATTGGTGAAAAAGAGACTGAAAAGAAAAATCAAAGCACCATATCTCTTTACAGTGCCTTGAGTTTTGAAACTACAATAATTGAGTTTCAACTATAATGTAAGGAAAGTTGTTTATTTAGTGTAAGAAAAGCTCATCCAATTTCAGGAAGAAGTCAGCATGGCTCTCTAGGAAGCTTTGAAAATTAAGATGTCTTCCTTCAAGAAATGAAAAATCCATCATAAGAAGGAGAAAATAAAGGGAAAGGAAAATGATAATGTGATAATAAAGAATGCCAAAAATATAAGATAATTTTTGGATAACATGGCAAAAAGAAAAAACCCTAAAAGAGTATAAATAAAACTTTTAAAAAGTATTTGAAACAATAAACTATCCAGGGCCATTAGATTACAAAAAAGTAAAAAAATGATCAGGGAGGATATGGTGATTGCAGAGAAACTGAATTAATTTGCTTGCTGTCAAAGATACTGCACAGGTATGTGAACTTGTATTGAAGTTCTTAAGGAAGGAATCAAAAGCAAATTGAGATAACAAGATAAATTTGGCATGATGTCTTCAGAAACTACACCAAGTGTGATGGCACCTACCTGAGAGTTCTTAGAAACTCGTGTGGTTGCTGACTTTCTGGCTAAGTTTTGTAAGCTTAGTGCCAAAGGACTGGAGGCTAGCCAATATAGCACCAATTTTTGAAAAGGGGCTCAGGAGAGATCCAGGAAATTATAGAGCAGTCAGCTTAATGCCTGTTCTGGGCAGATTTCTGGAAATAGTAATCAAATTTAAAAAGCACATACAGGAACAATTTTTGCTGAATTAAAATTGACAAGGATTCTTCAAATGTAGATCCTGCCTCACCAATCTTCTGAAGTTTTTTGAGTGTCCACAGTCACATGGATGAAATTGACCCTGCCAATACTGTATACTTGGATTTTCAAAAAAAAACCCAAAACTTTTTCTTATCAGAGGTTCTTGAGTAAACTTAGTGGTCATTATGGATGAATGAATGATTAAAAAAACAGGATAGGAATAAATGGGCAATTTCTTAGTAGAGGGAATCAAGAAGTACACTCTGTAAAGAATCTCTTTTGAGACTGGAACTTTTTAACTTGTACATAAGTGATATTGTCTTAGGGATAAGCAATGAGGATGCCAGGTTTGGAGATGATACTAAACTATTCAGGATGTTGACAATGAAAAGTGATTGTAAAGAGTTCCAGAAGGATTTCTTTAAACATGTCCATTCTTTAAAATGGACAATGAAATGATAAAATGTGGTTCAATTTAAATAAATATAAAATGATGCATATTGGTAAAAAAATGTAATTTCATATATTCATTAATGGGGTCTAAGTTATCTGTACCTAACCAGATAAAAATATCCTAGGGTTATACTGGTGACTCCAAACATTTTAATACCCTTACACAAATCATTGGTTCATCCACATCTAGAATATTGCATATGTTCTGATCGCCACATTTGAAAAAGGAAATAATAGAACTGGAAAAAGTGCAGAAGACCAGAAAGCTTTTGTATGAGAAAAGATTAGAAAATTTGAGACACTGAAAGACATATGAATGAGAATATGATTGAGAGGTATAAGGCATGGGTGGCATGGAGAAAGTGGAAAAAGGTGTGTTTCTTCCTCTCTCAAAATACCATGACCAGGGGTCATTTAATACTGATTAGAAGGAGATTTAGAATTTTACATAAGAATCAGAATAAGAATAAGAATGTAGAATTAATTACCACAAGATATACTACTGACCACTAGCGGATGGCTTTAAAAGAGGATTGGATGAATTCATGGGGAAGTGGTCTATTGATAGCTATTAGTCTTGAAGACCCAATGTTATCTCTAAGTCATGGGGAAACATACTCCTAAATACCATTTGCAGAGAACCCTGGTAGAAAAGGGGTATGTTTTCATCTCCTGCTTCTGAGGATCCCAGAGAGATCTACCTGTAGTTAGCCACTGTGAGAAAACAAATGCTGGTCTAGGTTAGCTTTGGCTGCTAGGATGCCCTTCTTTAACAGTCTGCAAGATGTCACATACCAACTTTTTTTTTTTATTAAAATCCATGTAGGATGTAGAAAATATGTATTTCCTGCCTTTTATCCAATCAATACAGAAGTTATAGAAAATATAGTAGTTTTCTTCTATTGGTATCTTGAATCTTTATATGATAATACTTGGTTACAGTGTTTTAGCAGTTTTACAACTTTATTTTGACTTAGGATAAAGTGTGCGCTAAATATGTAAGTATTGGTGTGCTGGTCTCTGACTGTAACAAACTTTAATAATAAGTTGTGACAGGAGGAAGAGAGGTGTCAGCATCTCTGAATCTCATAATTGTGATGTAAAGTTTGCTTTAAGAGATAGGGTGTGGATGGAAGATAAATAAAGAGTGAAGCAAAATCAATATTTTGTAAGCCCTCAGAAAGCACAGAGATAGAATCGCTGAAGGAGAACTGGATCTCATACAACAGATTAATGAATAAACATCGGACCAGGATGAAAGAACTATTGCCGTCCCTTAAAGTGAAACCCCAGGATAGCTCCTTGGAAGAAAGCCTGAGCACAAGTGAAACAAAATGGTACGCTTTGAGGTGGGTGGTAAAGGGAGGTGTTTGAGGGCATATTCTGTTGTTCAGGTATTTTCCTTTAGAATTTGTTTTTATCATTATTATTAAAACTGCCAGCCCAAGAATTTCTAGCCAATATATTGATTGTGGAAGGCTGGATGAACTGAAAAGTTGAGCTGGGGCTTTAGAAAATCATGTGGGTATTTTTTCCCCAAGAGTTGCCTTGCAAGCAATAAAGTGCACGAACTACTTGTAAAGACATAAATAATACCTAGGGATTTTAAAACAAACTACTGTAGAATATGTTAGATCTCAAAACTCAATTTGACAAAATCTTTACTTTTTCATCCCCTTTCTCTTAAATATTAAAAGAAATATTGGATAGTTAATCTTTGAGCACATCATATTTGTGGGAGAAGAGCTTGAAGGTTCAGTATCTACTAGCAGGACAATATGTGGCTGGTTAACTGTATGTGTACAGATGCAAGATTTCCTTTTTATAGGTCATTGCAATACTTTAAAATCATGTTGTTCCATGAGAAAAAATGCGTAAATGTGTAAACCTCGATGACATTTATCGTAGCAAACACAGTTGGTCTACAAACTCCAGTATGAGACTGGCTTTGAAATCTACATCACAAGCTGACATAAATGATAATTTAGGATTTTTTTCTTTTTCTTTTTTCTTTTTCTTTTTTCCCCATTCCTGCTTGTAACATTGAGTTCTGCAGAGCTTGAAAATGTGTGTGTTTTTAGCATTTTTTGTTTCTCTTCATAAATACATTACCCATCTATGGATTTGGGATTTTTTTTTCCATTGGGCTAACACTTGCTGTATACAAGATACAAAGGTTGAGTATTGCTAGACTGACTGAATGATTAGAAGATGGCTCTGTTAAAGAATGAGAACATTAATCCAGAATTTCTTTGAAAACATAGTTTATTAAGATTCAGTTCATTCACTTGTTCATCATTCAATTTATATAGCCATCCATCTGACATTTGTGACTCTGGGCAGCTTACAATCAAAGCATAAACAATACCAAAAAAACCACAAAAAATAAAATAACCGTACAAGCATCACAAAACATTAAATCAATTAGAACAATTAAACATACAATACAGTTACCGGGAGAGCAGAGTTGATTCAAGAACAATACAACCATTTAATGGGCTCTGCACCCCTATCTGATCCTCAGGCCAGATGGCAAAGTCATGTCTTCAAACCTTTCTTGAAGGCTGCCACGGTCGGAGCCAGCCTGACCTTGGGGGTGGGGGATGATTGCTATTTTCTAGATATATTTCTATCTGTATTGGAAGTGTCAGATTTTTAAGGAGTGCATAGTGAAATTACCTAATTAAAATATATAGTTTAAATGCTTGGGAATAACTCAAACCAGTATCTTTATTTTTTAAATAAAAAATTATGTGCACACCAAGGAAGTAATCCTACAGCAGTTATACTTTGAATGGATTCAGACATCACAGTGTGATTTGCTTTTGGCTTTGTGTGCTGTATGAATGAAGTCACTGTGCTTTATAAACAGTAGTTTATAACAGGAGTACAAAAGTGCTGTGGACTTCATGCAGTCCAGGAGGGTGTTTGAAGAAGAATACAGTAATGCTCCCTTAGCCACTCCCTGGCCTGCTTCTTCTTGACAGCTCTGTCGATCTTTACTCCGTATGCGCTTTTAGCTCTTCCTCAATGCTTTGCTCTGTACTCACCATTTAATTGGTTGTGATTTATTCAAACCATGGTTAAGCATGTATGAGCCACATTTTAATTAGTATAAATGAAGGGTTTGGGTAAGCAAGTTTTGTGTATTTTATAATATGCATTTCTTTTCTGTTTTGTATTGTTTTTATGATTAGGTTGAGGGAAGATGCCATGAAAGACAAAGTTGCTTTTCAGGAAATGCTTCATGAAGCAGAGCTGGCAGTTGGCTCAGCAGAAATGTTTTTGCCATCATTTAAAGAAAGTCTTGTTAGAATTACAAAAGTAAGTTCAGTTAGCTAGCCATAAATGCTCCTGAATCAGGCAAACTGCAGATCATAAGAACTATGAGCAGAATTCTAATCATGGAAATGGGCTTTTTCCCCTTTTGTCTACTATCCCCGGACTAAATTTGGAAAGTCAAGGGACCTTTCACTGTTCAATTCAGCACAAGAGACTGCATACAAACCTTTCTCTTCTATCAAGGGGACCACCTTATGCTTGGCTTTGTTGTAATGCCTCTATTACTGGCTTTTCAAGGACACATATGCCTTGTGGCTGTAACAAATGCATTCTGAAGAAATATTAAAATTAGATGCCTTGTTCTGTAGAATCTTAATCTACAACTAACAGCTGTCTACAATTAAATTCCTTTGAAATTGGGGGCTTAATGGTGTATCCATTTTCCTCCTCTTTCTCTGTACAGAAAAGTGCTTAGGGGTTGTGAGAATGCTTAAGGTTTAATTTTGGGCGTGGTTACAGAATGTGTGTGTGTGTGTATAAAAGTTGGGTTTAAAAAACAATATTCAAGCCTGGATATCAATTTATTATTTGTTAATTTCTGGTAAGCCAATAAAAATATTGAATATTATTGACAGTGCTTCAGATTAGCAGTCCATCTCCGGTTTGAAGATCAGTTTTGCTAAAGTTCTTTTAAATTATAAATGTATAATTGTACTCCTGTAGTCATATGCATTATAAGCAAGCTGTTCTTGTATTTAGATAATGTAATTACCGGTTTTTCAAGATGGTTTGTTTTAAAATAATAATGTTAACAGTGAAACTGAGGGGTTTTGGAAACCAATTTAACCATTTAATATTTTTTAGGTTTGTAATATTTCTGCTTCAGATGAAATAACAATTTCTATGCAAGAGGACTTACTGGCAAAGGAGCTAGAAGCTATCCAAAAAATGAAGGGATTGTTAAGGTGGCTACTAAGGTCAAGCAAGGAAAAGGAAGTAAGAAAGATGTAAATAATTGTGACCAAGTATAGCATGAATTAAAAAGAGATAAAATATTTGTAATATTTGACTTACAATTTGCAAAGGAAATTGAGCATTCACAGAAAAATGTAACACAGAGTACCAAGTTTTCTGTACCTGTCTATTATTTACCAGAATAATGAGTGACTTAGTACTCTGTCCCTAAATTAGGCTTAGTACTCTGTCCCTAAATTTCTGTTGCTTTGCACATGTGAAGAAGCCAGTTGACAGAGTAACTTAGAATGGCTCATTAGATCCATCTGCAAATAAAATTTTCATCCTGATCTTCCCTCAGATGGCTGTCCCAGACGATCAAGAACATCAAGCTGAAGTATTTGCTTTCCTGAAATAAATCCACTTATATTATGCCTTTAACTGAAGGAAAGAAAGTTTCCCTGGATGTCCCTCATCTAGCAAAACAGCCATTTGTACACAAAAGGGGTTGTTTGTCACATCAGGCATTAGATTTTTGCCTTTAAATATTGTGTGCTTCTCAGATCTCTCAAGGAAAAAAATATGAGTTCAGAGTTAATAAATAAGTTACCCTTTATTGCCTGAATAAACAAAAATGAATACGGAAAAAGTTATAAACAGAAGATAGATTTTTGAGAGTTCTGTTTTTATGAGTTCTGTAACTGTATTTAGTATTTGTTAATGAGAGTAAGTTTTGCTTTACTCTTGACTCTAAGTTATGCATAAATGTAGCACATACTTATACATTTACTAGAAATGGGCAATCAGTGACTTTCCAGATGTAGCAAAACTGCAACTTCCAGCATTCTTTATCATTGGCCATGCTGGGAATTGTAAGGCTCAGAACATCTGAAGGACTGCATGTTCCCTACTCTTTTAGAAACATGGGGAGTTTGATGCTGCAGGAAGCATATCAAACTATTATGCTGTATGCATTTTTAAGTGACAATGAAGCAATTTGATTCCATTTCTCTTCCAGATCGTCAGTAAAGAGACAAAAAGTTTGGATCAGACTGTATCAGAAAGTGAAATGGATGTTGAAGTAAGTTCTGTTTTCTGGTAGATTCTCCTCTCATCGAGGGTAAAATCTCATTTTTTTGAAGATATACTTAGCACCTGCAAAGAGAAGAAAAAGGATAACAACTTTTTGCTTTAATTGCTACTCTTTCCTGCATATTAGAAGGAATCTGGTAGTATCTTTTCCAACTAACCAATTTATTAAAAGGCATAAGCTTTTGTGAGTTGCAGCTCACTTTATCAGATGCAGGGTGAATCAAATCAATATTTTAATTAAATTGGTTAGATGGAAAAGGTGTTACCAAATTTCTGACTTTTTGCCACCATAGACTAAAACTGTTCTCCTCCTACAATGTCTTTGTTAATATAATTGTAAAAAGTAATTTGGCAAAAATACATCAACAGAATGCAGAGAATTTGAAACAAAATTTATGAGGCAGGAAAGCTTTTACAAAAACATCATACAATCAGGCATCCTAGAGGCTGCCTACGTGCTTAGGCGCCAGTGGTATAAGGAAGTGGCTGTAGGTAAGTTTGAATATTGGCTTAAGGCAGTGCATAACCTGATACCCTAAGGCCATATACATTTCTTTAAAAACTCTGTAAAGCTTGTTACTAAATTATTATTTTCAGTGTGATACAAGGAGAAAGTGATTAAATACATGAAGAATCATACTATTTGTTTTTAACGGCTTTAAAGGTCCTCTGCCACAACTCCAAAGCTTGGTGCGCGTAGAACATTTATGCCCACTCGGCCCTTCTGCTAGATCAAGAAGCTAAAGTAAATAAAAGAAAAACCAGAAAATAAAAGTTGCTTATCATATTTGAAGCTTGGATTGTCTCACAAACATTGATCTGTTTGGAGGAATCAAGGCATGAAAGTGTCTTCATTGTTTTAACTAGCTGGAAAAATTATATTTAGAGAAAGAATCTTTTTCATACCAACAGCTATGATCTTTTAAGTGAACAATGTCAGCTGTGCAAATAGCAAATAATAGCACATTCATCATTCTACAAGTAAAGTAGAACATCTGGTTGTGTATCAGCTTTATAACATTTTGGATCAAAGAATCCCAAACCATTAGTAAGAAATACAGCATGAATAAATTGGGAATAAATCATATCCCTGATGGGTGTTAATATCTTAAACATAAAATTGGTTTTGGGAAGATATCTGTCACTGCATATAGGAAAAATGTTGGATAGGGAACCAGTACATATTAGGTTATAAGTTAAACAAAAGCATCCATGGGGGGCAGAGGACAGAAGAGGCAAGATGGCAGCTGAACTGCATCACTGAAGCCCTGCCCCTTTTATAGGCATATACAGTGGTACCTCGGGTCACGAAGGCTTCTGTTCACGACTAATTCGACGAACAGGATCCGCGGCCATTTTCCCTCCCGTGACACGTGGTCGTGGCTTCCTGTAGGGAGGGGGAAATTTGATTCGGGACACGACCAAAATCGGTTGGCGACCAAATTCGGAGGGGTCAGAACGGATTAACCGTATTTACATTGAACCTTATGGGGAAGTTTGATTCGGGTCACGACCAATTCAGGTCACGACCAGAGTCGCGGAACGAATTAAGTTCGTGAACCGAGGTACCACTGTACATGAAAGTAGGTCTTCAGTTGCACTGCTGTGGCCACCATCTTTCATTTTTTGACTCCCTTGTGGATGTCACTGATACAGAATTCATTTGATAGCTGTTATTCTTTCACTATTTGTGTGTGTGTGTGTGTGTGTGTGTATGCTTTCGAGCCACTTTTGACTTGGCAACTGCCTGGACGAGTCCCTGCAGTTTTTTGGCAAGGTTTTTCAGATGTGGTTGGCTATTGCCTTCTTCCGAGGGCTGAAAGAACGTGACTGGCCCAAGGTCACCCATCTGGCTTTTGGGGCTAAGGCAAGACTAGAACTCATGGTTTCCCTGTTTCTAGCCTGGTACCTTAAACACTACACTTAACTGGCTCATTTCAGTACTTTTTATGGGGGGGTGGAATCAAGTATGCTTATACTGTATATAAATATTGGCCATTTGCTGTAGGCAGTAAATAGAAGCCATTATACTTACTAGTAAGGATAGAACTCATCTAAAAATAATGATCTCATACACTTTTTTCTTCCTGATGTTGGCTCTTTTTTTTTCCCCTATGTCTGAAGAGCCTTAAAAATGAAGTGATTCAAAAAGAGAAGCATATTTTAGAACTTTCAACTCAGCTTCAGCAAGAAAAAGTAAGTTAACATTTTCCTCAAAAGCATACTTTTTTTACATTTGTATCCATATAACTAGACTGTGTGCCTGGTTATAGCGTTGTATGATAATCCCATTACAGACCATCCCCTATTTACGAACAGGTTGCGTTCCAAGAGGCTGTTCGTAAGTCCATTTTGTTCGTAAGTCCAAGTAAAAAGTAAAAAAAAAAAAAAAAACAGGAGGCAGGGCAGCGGTGTGGGCAGAGGAGCCCTGTCTTCTGCTACCAATGCGAGAAGCAATAGCCCACAGACTGTGGAGAGCACAGTGGCAAGAGCTGGTGGGGTGCGGTACGCTCTGTTGCCAGGTGAGGCAGGAGAGGTGGCAGAGGAGAGGGGAGAGGAGGCGAAGCACATTGCAAACTAACCCTTTCCCTCTTTCCTGACATATTTTATTATATTTCACTAAGCCACAGATTCATTCAAAATATACTGATTTGGCAATAAGTTTATATGTTTTTTGTTGAAAAAGATCTTTGATCCCCTCCATGGAAGAAAGGCTAACCAAATTGTGGGAGTACATTTTGATGTCTCGAATAACTTCATATTTAAAAAGTAAATCTGATGTACAATTCAATTTTATTTGGAAACCATTTTAAGACTACAATTGTATACATAAAATTTGAATTTTGAGCTTATATTTTGACTTAACATACAATCTACATATAATTTACAGGATTCTCTTAACGTACTGTTTATCATTCTCTCTCTCTCTCTCTCTCTCTCTCTAATGACTCCAATTCTGTTAACCAAATATCTTTAAAATTTAATAGAGACATGTTTTGAATGGATACAAATGCCTTATAATATTATAAGATTTTAATGATGTATTAGAATATATTAGTCATATGATATTTTAATTTGTTGTCTATTTGCCTATATTTTACTATTTATATTTGGTTTTAATCTGCATTTTCTTTTTTTTTTGTATTTTTAAAAACTTGTATTTTTTTTTTAAATCATTATATGTAGTTTATACATTTTTTAAAAAAAACTTCCTGGTTTCAAATAGTTGAAACACTTGCTTCATTATTCTGCAATTGAGTACTGTGTGCAATACAAGCATTTAAACTGATTGGCTTAGTACAATGATGGGGAGCATGCACACACTGAAGTAGCATATTTCATAAAGGATCATGCCAGCTGTGGCTGTTAGGAATTCAGCATTTGCAACATCTGAAAGGCCACAGTTTTTCCATTCATGTCTTTAAAAAAAATGTTGCTTCTGTACTTATTTGGCCTTTTCTTTTATATTTTAGGCTAATCTACGAAAAGTATCACGCCATTCTGAAGCAATACAAACAGTACAAACTCATCTGCAGTGTCAGATAGAGAGAAAGGAAGCTGAAAATAATCAGCTGAGAGCAAAATTTCAGGTTAAGTTTTTATTACTTTCATTTCTTCAATAAATAGATGGACACCTCTGAGTTGAGAAAGTAATAATAGACATTAAAATGTATTTATGTAAACTTTTATCTAAAATAAAGATGAATGGGCTGCTTTTTTTTTTACAAGCTTGCCTATTTGGACAGACACAAACAAATCTAGTAGTATCTGTACTAACAGATCTGTACATTCCATCAAAGATTTGAAAAGACATATGTGTATTTGTGTTTGCCTTAGACAATTGTTAAATATCATAGTTTATGAAGGCCAGTAAACAAGTTTGTTTATTTTATTTATTTATTTTTATATCTTTTATCCTGCCTTTATTACTTTATAAGTAACTCAAGGCGCTCCTTCCTCCTCCTTTTTCCCCCACAACAACAGGTTCCAAACCAGGGATTTAAATGAATTCTCTATAAAAAAAAATAGAATCCATCTCATGATTAAATGGAGGGAATTCTGAAAGCTTGATTTCTTTGTGATCTATGACATATTTCATTTAAAAATTACATTTACATTTGTATTTTTTCCTTGTATTTACATTCAGGCATTATTTTTAAAAAGAGAAAATAATTACATTGTTTTTTGTTAATTTACATTTTAAAAGATTATATTCTTAAGTGTAACCACAGTTGACAGATGTTGTGAATAATGCAAACCTTCTAGCTGCAAAGCTGTTTTATGTCTATGTTAGTCATATTTTTTGTCCTACAAGTTACAGAGCTGTAATGATGACATCTAGCGGTAAGAGGAAGAACAAGAACGATATTCTCTAACAACAGATTATTTCTTACTGACTTTTGTCAGTAAACTGGGCAAATAGGAGACCCATTTATGCCCAACTAACCTGAATGTATTTTAATATATGAACCATTCACAATTTCCTTCCCTGTATTTCCAAGCAGGCACAAAAGCAAGACGTTTTTTGCATTTTTGGAAGGTTGTCATACACTGCAGGTGGGCTGCATTTGACTTGGCAGGCTTTAGCTTACACAGGCCTGCTCTAACCTGAGTTGGTGGCTACAGAAACAGAAGTGTAGGACTGGAAAATTTATATTGGAATAGTAGCTTAAAGTATTTTCCTAGGCAACCTTTTTAGACTGCCTGATCCAATTAAAATAACATTTCTGCACTTCTCAGCTTGATTTGTTACTTGATGCTGTTATTGCAGAAAATGATTGTATTTGTGCATTGTCTTTTTTAAGACAGTGCTGTTGTCCTCTGTGTGTAGAAACACAATTTTAATTGAAATATGCCAGGACTACTAGTCTACCTATGGATTCTATGCTATACTTGTGAACTATACTATGCTATACTTGTGAAAAGGCTTTTAGACTAGGGTATTTTTGCTTTGAACCTGAAATAAGCATATCACATTCTGGAATTTCTGCTGTATTGTTCCAGTTAGGCCATGGTTCAGCAGAAATGAAACTTGCAGTATTTTTGCTGATCTCAGTTTCAGCTGAAACAAAGCTCACAGGGATCCAGGAATGATTTTACAAGACAAGGTTTGAGGCTTGTGGCTCACTTGTCACCTGATTTTACCAGTGCTTTCTCTTCCTTCTCTCCTGCTTCCCTTCGACTGCCACCACTGCTATACCATTGTGGCATATCATACCAGACCTACTCACATGTTTCCAGCCCCTTCCCTTCTCCTTCCCTTGCCCTGTTTCATTTCATGTCTAGATTAAATATGCATGTTTTGCTTCAGACATCTTTCAGTACTTCTGTGATATCTTTATGCTCCACAAAGAACATAAACCAGGCTTTTAGGAAGTCTGATCAGAATGACTCCCTTCTAGTACTGGATACAGAAACCTATTATCCTTATTTATAGGGCTATCAATAAATTAAAGATTAGGGTATAATTCTACATAACAGTACTGGGAAGTAATCCCCTTTGAAAACAAAAAACAGCTTACCGTATTTTTCCAACAATAAGACGCCCCCATGTACAAGATGCCCCCCACTTTTCTAGCCCAAAATTTAAAAATCAGTATTTTAAAGATAGTGCAGAACACATTTTTATTTAGTAATTAGTTAACATTTACCTGATACACTCGGTGGGAGGAGGTCCAAACCGTCTCTCTGCAGCTCTATTTCCAGGCTCTTTTGCATAACTGATTACATTCAAGCACAAGTGAAACTGCAGATAGCTTGTCTCTGCAAACAGCCTTCCTCTAATTGGTTTGTTCAGCATCAGCTGACGTCAGTTACATCAGGCTCGTGATTGGAGGAAGTCTGTTTGGGAGACAAGCTATTTCACTCGTGATTGGAGGCTAGCAATAGGAGGAAGCCTCTCTGCAGAAACAAAGTTTGGCAGTTTTGCAACCGCGATTCTCAGCTGACTTCCTTGAATAAGACGCCCTTCAGTTTTTAGGGTAAGGATTTTAGAAAAAAGTATCGTCTTATAGTCGGAAAAATACGGTATTTCTGAGTAGGTGTGCATAGGGTTTACACCGTTAGTTAATAAATTGCATGACTTTTGATTGTGTACAAGTGAAATAATTGTTTTCCAGAAAGTAGAAAGCAGTAGCAGAATTTTTCCTCCCTTTCCCAGGCTTGCTGTTTATCCTTGGATATACAGTTGACAATGTATGCAAGGGTCAGGCAGAGAGTTCAGATTTCAGTACGTATTATTTGGGCTAGATATTTAAAATACTTTATCACATGTTGTACATTTTCAGTAGCCTTGACCAAGTAATGGAACTTGCTCACATTCTTAAATAAAAGACAGGTATCTTTATTCTTGGATAAGTTGAGCCTTTGTTGTTCTCTAATTAACGCAGTTAGGTTATATGTCAATTCCTTCATCTAGCCAACATTCACATTAAACTTCTTATACTCAGAACATGTTTTCAAAATTCTGTTTCAGACAATAGAGAAGAATATTGCTGAATGGAAGATACAAATTGGTGAATATAAGCAGCACATTTTGGCTGAAAAGGAGAGAAAAGTGGAAAGAAGAAATGCCCTGAAAAGAGCAGCTGTTGTCCAGAAACAAAGGGCTGAACATATGAAAGTGGCTGTCGAAAACTTAATTTCCAAAATTAAGGAGAAGGTCAGTAGCTGTAGAAGGCAAGGTGAGAGGATAGTAGGTAACAGGACTGGCCACTCTTCCATAGTAACCACTTTACGAGAGTGTCCTCAACACTCCTTCAACATCCCAGATCTGCCTGCTGGTTAAAAAATATTGCTTATATCTTCCTGAAAGGAAACTGATAACTGGCTAGTAGTTTAATAGATAGAAATTCAACTTCATATACACACATGCAAATTTTACATTATTTTATGAAGAAATACATATAAGGGTATGGGGGTGTCTTACTTATTTTGTGCACATACATTTTTGGAAATTGTCTGAAAATTTTACCTGTTTTTATTCAAAGAAGCACATAAATGCATTCAGGTAACATTCAGCTGAATGGCTAGAAAAAAAATAGATTCAGTCTAATTTTGAGTAAGGAGTTAGACTGTAGATGCTATATGTCACAGTGTTGTGTGGTCCACATGGTTGGCTTCTCATGTATGATGCATTTGGTTTTCTTGAGCTACTTTATAAGACTTGCACATTTTTTGAAAAATGGAAAATTTCCAGATCTATGAGCAAATCACTTTTGTCAGGCTTCCATGGGAGCCTGAAAGAAGATGGTTGCTGCTTTAATGAACTGTATCATTAAAGCAACACATCCTTAATGCAACTCATATATTAGTGGCATCTCTTTTTTCAGGCTTGTGTGGAGGCACTGAAAAAAAGCTTGCATACTTTAATGAATAGCAAAGAGATTTTATGCCCGCACAAGGTTCAAAGTGCTTCTTATGTTTGTTTATTTCATCCATGGCTTGAAATAGTTGTTGTTTTGCTTTTGATTTAGCTGACGTAGCTAAAGGTTTTGCACTGTTTTAAAAAACATCCAATTGAATATTGTAATGGTTTGTGTGTGTTTTAACAACAAGCCTTCTTTAACTATTATTTGGAGTAGGGGTGTGTGTGTGTGTGTGTTTGATGCTTACAGTACTCTATTGCAAACTTGTAAATAAGCATACAGAAATTCCTAGCCTGGAAGAGAAGGGACTAGGAACTTTGTTCTATCAGCAATCCCTGGATTTCTGCCCTTTACCCAGAGGGGGGAATTTTTCCAGTAACTTGCTTAATTTGATTCTAGACAAGAAAGAAGAGTGGGGTAAAGCATCCCTTCTCTTTCAGCCTGTTCTAAATGGAATTCCTGTTACCTGTGGCAACTGGTGAAATGCAGCTCTATTGCAAAATACTTTCTAAGTTCCAATCAATATATTTTTTAAAAAGCTTACAATTCCCATTATGATCTCACTGGGTTCCTTGTTGACAACAGTTTCATTGGCATTAGCCAATCAGACATCCATGGCAGTTGAAATAGGAGAAATGTTGCCAAGCAACATTCTCTTATTCTTGCCTGTAAATGTTGGGTGAACAATGAAGGAGAAATTACTTGGGGTATCCACTACAATTAAAGGTTGTGATCATTTTCATCTTTCATTAAAAACATTTTTGGACAAAATCATTCATTGAGGAAAAACATTCCTAGTATTTTAGAAAATTCTACCATGACGTTGTTAGGTTATTCTGCAGTTACAATGTTTTACAGTTGTTTTTTTCATTTTTTAAGCAGTGTATTTATGATGAGGTTTCAAATGTTACTCTGTGTTGCAATACCTTCAAAAATTGCTTTAAATAAAAACTTCTGAGCTTCTGGAATTTGTCAGGTTTAAAAATGAGATCTCTATATTACAAACTATATTTTGTATTATCTCCAGGAAATCCAATTGTCTGAGGCATTTTCAGCTTCTAATATCTGGAAAAGTCATCACAAGATTGTAATAGAGGAAAAAATCAAATTAGAAGTCCAGGTTGAAACTCTGAAAAAGTAAGTAAATGCCTGTGGCTAAATAATTGTTCTCCCTCTTTTTAAAGGGTATCACATAGCCTGTTTTCATGTCATTTGTGTTATGTTTATAATTTCCATTCTACTTAGGATATTTTATTTGGAAGTTTGACAGGAATCAATAAAATAAAAGCGCTAAATAAATAACAAGCCCCAACTTTACAATAGAGAAGTTTTTGGATTACAGTAATTTCTCCTGTGGCTTTCAGTGGGCTTTAGAAATAAAACAGACTTACTGTGGGGCTTATTGAATTGTGGTCATTGTTCCTAAGCAGTAAATTAGTTTGGAGAATGTCTATATTAGTCTTTTTAGTGGGGCAACAATTATATTGCTGTTGTCTCTATTAGATTTTTTTTAAAGACATTGAGAAGAAGATACAAAAACACTATCATTTAGTCATATCCTACCCTACTTCTGTTATGGTAGATTTGTTCTATTGTGATTCATTTGTAAAGAATTCACTTGGGATATAAACACTCATTTGGTCACCATTAGTGACTAACAGTTTCATGGAGGTGAATGAACAGATCTCTAGAGGAAGAATAGATTGAACGTCTCACTTCTCTTCTGTCAGATTTATTTATTTATTTATTGAATTTGTCGCCACCCATCTCGATCAACGACTCTGAGCAGTTTACAAAACAATTGCTTGATTTCCATAGTGGAAGTTGAAAGAATAGGTTTCTCTTCGACCATGGCCAATACAGAAATAAGCTGGTGAAGAGAGACAGAATAATCTGCTTCTTTTCGATCAGTCTTGCAGCATTTCTTCTACAGGTGGTCCTTGCTTAGCAACCACAATAGGGGCCAGAAAATTGGTTCTTAAGCGGGGCGGTCATTAAACAAGTCACCATATGACTGGACCCGATTTTACAACCATTTTTACAAAGGTCATTAAGCAGATCACCATGGTTGTTAAGCAAATCACCATAGACATTAAGCAAATCATGTGGTTGTTAAGCAAATTCCGGCAGAAAACATCCATTGAGGAAACTAGACTTGCTTAATGACTATGGTGATTTGCTTAACAACCATCATAAAAAAGGTCGCAATTGCGATCGTGTGACCACAGGGGGTAGTGCAGTGGTTTGCAACAGTTGTAAGTGCAAGTACAGGTCATAAAGCACTTTTTCTGAGGTCGTCGTAACTTTGAATTGTTAAATGAACAGTCTTTAAGCAAGGACTACCTATATAGCCAATACAACAGGATAAATGAACAGCTACATCCTTCCATCATCAGAATGCTTCATGGAAGATAATGTACATGCATTTCCATGTTGTTATGGAAAGGAGCATTTCTCCTCCATTGTAATTGTAGAGGGGAAAGCTATTAACTTCAGTGAGTTAATTCTTCTGTAAAGGATTAGTGCTTTTGCCATCAAACTGCAAACACTGATGGAAGTCAGCTGCAGCTCACCAAAGCTTATGAAATTTATTAGTTGGAAAAGATGCCCCCAGACAACTGATTTTTTTTTTTGGCCACCATAGGCAAATATGGCTCTCCTATAATGTCTACAACAAGAAGCACTTGCATTTCTGGGGTCTGTAGAAATTTCTAGCTTTTACAGTGAGCAGACAGTGCCACGTATGGAACTTACTGAGTGTGATAAGCAGTCTATGAATAGCATAGATAAAATCATGCTCCTCTTTTGTATGCTATAGTGCAGTGTTTTGGAGCCATACAAACTGGATGCTGCAGCAGTTTTATATTAAGTTAGCACCTTTTGTATGCACATTGGGGAATGAACTCTATGGAATATAGCGTGAGATACCACAAAATAGGTGGACATAAGATCAGACATCGTTATTCTTGAATAAATCTTAAATTTCCAATCAGATAATTAAATTTAATCATATCTTTTCCTTTAATAACATCAATTAGAATAAGTAGATTTTATTTTCTGAAATACAGTTTTCTTAATATATGAAGATAGACATCTAAACATCTAAAAAGTTGATAATAGGGAGGTTGTACTTAAACCAGTTGTTATAATTAATTGAAATTTATTTGTAATGAAATAGTATTATGCATATTGTTATGTATAATAATTGCTAAAGAAGTTGTATTTGAAATTTTAAAGGCATACCATGGATCTTGTAATGGATCTGAACAGAATACAAGAGGATGGTAGAAAGTCAACAAACAAGATTATCCAAAAGCTTAATTTTGTTGCTTCTGAAAATAAAAAGATTTCTATAGAAAATTCAGAACTAAAGGCAAGTTACCCAAAATGTTATTTATAGTTCCACCTTACTCAGCCCAACTTCCTCCATGGAATTCCAGGAGTTTTTTTCCTAAATGATTTGTCTTTAAATTTAGAGGGCTGTCTTAATTTGCTGCAAATACAGTAATAGAAATAGACAGGTTTTTTTCTGCCTAATCCTCCTGCGATTGTCAAGTCTTTATTCAGAATAATCTTCCTTTTGGATGGAAAGCTTTTAAAATGTTCATTCTAACTCTCAAAAATGTTTACTAAGAATGATTCTTAGTTTAATAGGGGATTTACTCAGAAGTAAATCTAAGATTCCAGATGATAGCATTGAATTTTATGTATCCTACATTAAAAAATCCCAAACTTTTTATTGAGCCATTAAATTTTTCTGGACCAATATTTATGCAAGTTATGCTCTAATTGTAGGCATCCCTTGCCATTTTGGAAGAAAATTTTATTTCTGCAGAAGCTGAACTTGTAAATTTACATGAACAAGTGCATCAGCAAGAAGAACTGGTTGAACAATATAAAATTGAGGTAAGTTGCTGTGGGCCTAATTTGGATGATATTTTCTCCCTGTGCACAACATGAATTGAAGGTTTTCTTTCCCTGTTAGTCTAGCAAAGTTTAGAGCAGGGGTCCCCAAACTCTTCAGCTCATCAACCCCTCCATGAAGTTTCAGATTGTTCATCAACCTCCAAACATTTATTATATGAAAACAGTAAATACTACTTTAACTAATAACACCACAAAAAACAACAACAATGATACCAACAACTATTGGGGGTCAGTATTGAGCACTTAGGGGAACCCTGGTTTAGAGCCTTATGTCTACTAAAGGCAATGCATAACATAGAAAATACATTTCATTTTGAAATCAGAACAAAGCATCCGATCCAGATGATTCTGTCAAAATGTTCCAAGTTGACTGGACTGCAACAGGAAAAAAATTGAAATAGCACAAGTGCTCTCTGTTCCATCTGTAGGAAGCGATAGGAACACAGTATGAGCTCTTTGTCTGCTTGTTTTTACACCAGCTCAGCGAAGTAGATGGAGTGGCTATATATAGTGGCTACTAGCAGGCAGGCATTTCTCCTCATGTGAGTCTGAGCTCGCTGCGACAGATTTCTTCAAGGCTTTAGAAACCCCATTTTGTAAGTCCAATAAGTCCTTGCCCAGATCATTTTTCAGCTCTTGGTTTATCATTTGTATTTCCTCTCTGACTGACATCTCTATCTTACAATCCATGATTTTTTATTTTCCAATATTTCTATATCAGCTGTGATTTATTTCTCCTCCTCCTCCTGTCTGTCTATACATTCTTCCACATTGTTTTCTTTCATAATTTTCATTTCTTCTTTCATTTGAAAAATGCATTTGGAGGTGCAGAAACTATTGCTGTCAATTTAGCTATACATTTCTGTCCCAATTCTTCAAAAATCATCTGAAATATCTCAAATGTCATGCCTTTGTCATTTTGTAAATTCCACTTTTCTCTTTCCTGCCTGGAACTTTAATGCCTTGTAGTGTTCCATTTCTGTAATCACAAAGTCTCATGATTCTTTGTTCTTTTATTTTCAAATTTCAGCCAATGATCTCATTCCTAATAGACTAAACCATCTGTGCTCCCACGCAGATATTATTTTGTTTACTCAATGTTTCAAAATTCTTAGCAAAAGTCTTAATATTATAAATTTGTCTGGTCCCTTAATTTGTTTAAAAGTTTCTTAAATTAAATTCTTATTTAGCTTTTTGCCATTTATTCTATGTTCTTTAAATTCTTTAAGCTGTTAGTTAATTTTTCTTCTGTTTTGGGATGAAGTTTTACTCACCAGATAGTTTTTCAAACTTGTTTAGAAGACCTCTTTTAACTTTAGAATAATTATAAATTCAAAAGTGTTTAGAAAGTGAGGTTAGACGAACCCAGTGTCCTTAAAAGCTCCGCCACTGTTGAGAGTTTTTGATGGCTTCTCTCATCTCCTGGTGCTTAGACCCATGAGTCGATCACTGTCCTGCAGTCTCCTCTCAAGGAGCAGCCATCCAGAGCACAAGTGGGCAATCTCTTGTCCTCTCGTTGTCCAGAGAGGTTCTGTTGGACCATGCTTATTGTTGGTCTTTGCTGGGGCATCTCCGCTGCTTCAGAGATGTCTAGTTCACCATTCCTCACCTGAAAGTCAACCAACACCACTTTTTGGAAGTGGCTTGCCAATCCTTTCTTCCTAGGGTTGAGAAAAGTGATTAGTCATCTGCTTTGTGGCCAAGGCGAAACTAGAACTCACAATCTCCTGGTTTCTAGTCTGGTTCTTAACCACTACACCAAACTGGCTTTCAGTAATGAAAGAAGGGGGTGTTAAAGAAAGATCCACTCTGGGTGTCAAATATGCTAGGTACACCACTGACTCACACCACCCTAAATTCAATCCAAATAACATTGCTGTGTGTATATGTTAAAATATTCATATATGAATAACAATAATATATGTAAAATAAAATGTTATCCTAGGTGGCAAAATTAGAAATGGAAGCTGAGGAACTGAGAACAAGGTATGAAAAGGTCATGCATGACAGCAGAACTATAACAGAAGGCAGAGATTTAGAAACGGATATGGTACGTGGTTGCAATCTACAGTATATTCTTTGTGTTCCGTTCTATGGTTTATGGTTTGACTGCAGGAAGGTGAGCAAAGTGACTGAACTCTATTTTTTTTCCTCCACTCCCAATGCAATTACGCAGATGAGGAGCCAAACGGAGGCTTGCCAGAAGGAGGTAGAATTTGTCCGTGACTTACAGAAAGCAGCTGAAGAGAAACTGCAGAAGGATCAGGAAAAGCTCCTCTCCTGCCAAAAGAGCTGTGTAGAAAAATCCAAAGCCATTAGGGAGCTGCAGGCTCAGGTGCTTCGAGAATAAAACTTTCCCATTTGATATTTAAATCAGCACCAAGATATATTAAGAAACTGGCAACTTGGCTGTCATCACAATCATTGACTATCATTATCAACTTTTTTAAAAATTGGAGGGTTTTTTTTCAGCTAACTCTAGTTTTTCAAGGAATTAATGTTCCAAATTGTTTTTTCTGTTGTTTTTAGAGTGGGTGCTATATCAGATTCATTTCAAAGTGTGGGCTTGGGCCTATAATGGCCCCAAGGGCTTGGGACCAGTATTACTCAGGAATGACTTTCTCCCACGTTGAAGTCCTCCCTTGCTTTTCTTTTCCAATAGAATTGTAGGCAGCAGGAACACAAATGAGCTATAACAATTTCAGTTTTCAGTTGCAACTGTTAAACAAAAGAGTAGCCTGTTGCATTCTACTGGGCATTTTAAAAATATTGTGTACTGGTAGTCTGCGATTTACGACAACAGTTGGGACTGGAATTTCATTGCTAAGTGATGCGGTCGTAAAGCACGACTGGGGAAGGGAGGAGAGGGGAGGGTGGGTCAGGGAGGGTGCACAGGGATGTGGCACGGGTTGGGAAGAGGGTGCATGCGGATGCAAGGGAGGTGGAAGGTGGTGTGCAAAATAACATTTTTTTAAATTGATATTTATTTTGAGAACTCTTTGAATAGGCATGAGAGGTAGCAATTGGAATAATAAAGCTGATACAATAAAGTGGAAGAATCATGTAGTTAGGTTTTCAGTGCAAGCTATGCCTCCATGCAGATAGCTAATTCAGCAGCCATAATTCTCAACAACTATCAGTCTGGAAGGGTATAAAGAACTTGTCCCAACATACAGTGATCACAAAATCTCAATTTTGCTGAAATTATCTTTCTTACTGCAACTCTTTCAATAAGAAGTCAGTATCCAAAGGAAAGGCAAGAACCTGATCATTGTGTTGAAAAATACATTGTTACATGGTGCATAACAATACACAAAACTTCAAATTCAAGAGGATTTTTTTTGTTTGTTTAGTATATTTATAAGTCCCTTTCCAGCAAATGCTCTCATAGTAATATACAGTGAAATGACAAAATCACAAAACTAATTGGCATGGTAAATAAATAATTCAAGAGTGAGTTTCTCATAGTAGAGCAGTGAAATAAATTGGCATCATAAAAGCACACAGTATCCTTATATTTTAAAGCCAGGGCAATATAAAGGTGTCTGTTTAACAGCCTCCACCCCCAAGAAAAATCTTGGAGGCAAGTGAACACATGCTGAACTAATTCAATAGAAAAGGGGTCCATTTTCTGTTATTTCTCAGCTTAATTCAGAAGGTGAGAAGAATTAAAGCAGGATCTAATAATTGGATCTTGATGTGCATACCTTCTTGTATGTAGGGCAGAAGGGAAAGCAATTGTACTGGAGAACATGGAGAACAATTGTTTTCTGCCTTCTCTTGCATGTAGAAGGATGCTCTGTATGATGAAGCATGGAAGAATTGTTTCCTATCCTGCATGGAACTCTCCCTTGGGAGAAGACAAAAAGCTTCTGCTTGAATTCTCCCTGAACCATGATCTTGGATTATATTATTCTTGCAAAGTACAATCAGAGCAATTTGTATTTACAATGGATTCATCCACCAATATTCGCAATGAAGGATAGAACAAAGCTAGTTTCATAGTTTGTTTCTATATACAGTAGCTCCATTGGATATGCTAACATTCCCCCTTTTTTTAAACAGATAGGTGATAGTGATGGATTTTTGAAAAAGCTTTCTTTGGAGGAGGAAAATTACAACATTCAGCTAAAATGTGAAGAAGTTAAAAGGTAAGCGTGATATTTGCTTTTCTTTAAAGCTACTTATTCCTACTTATTTCTGTATGTGCTATTTTTATACCTGTATATACTTGACTTAAAAGAAAATTAGAAGAAATGGAATTGCAAAACAAAGAACTTGAAAATCAGTTGCTGAATCAAGAAGATAGCCTTCAGAAAACTGAACTGCAGTTCAAACAGAAACTTGCAGAATATGATGCTTTAACAAGACAACTAGAAGCTGCTTTGGAAGATGGAAGGAAACAGGTAAAATCAGTATTGACTGCTGAATATTTTGTTACTGAAATTAGGAATAATAATCTGTCTATACAGTGGGGCAAAAAAGTATTTAGTCAGCCACCAATTGTGCAAGTTCTCCCACTTAAAAAGATGAGAGAGGCCTGTAATTTTCATCATAGTTATACCGCAACTATGAGAGACAAAATGGGGAAAAAAATCCAGAAAATCACATTGTCTGATTTTTAAAGAATTTATTTGCAAATCATGGTGGAAAATAAGTATTTGGTCAATATCAAAAGTTCATCTCAATACTTTGTTATATATCCTTTGTTGGCAATGACAGAGGTCAAACGTTTTCTATAAGTCTTCACAAGGTTTTCACACACTTGCTGGTATTTTGGCCCATTCCTCCATGCAGATCTCCTCTAGAGCAGTGATATTTTGGGGCTGTCGCTGGGCAACACAGACTTTCAACTCCCTCCAAAGGTTTTCCATGGGGTTGAGATCTGGAGACTGGCTAGGCCACTCCAGGACCTTGAAATGCTTTTTACAAAGCCACTCCTTCGTTGCCCGGGCAGTGTGTTTGGGATCATTGTCATGCTGAAAGACCCAGGCACATTTCATCTTCAATGCCCTTGTTGATGGAAGGAGGTGTTCACTCAAAATCTCACGATACATGGCCCCATTCATTCTTTCCTTTACACGGATCAGTCGTCCTGGTCCCTTTGCAGAAAAACAGCCCCAAAGCATGATGTTTCCACCCCCATGCTTCACAGTAGGTATGGTGTTCTTTGGATGCAACTCAGCATTCTCTCTCCTCCAAACACGACAAGTTGAGTTTAGACCAAAACGTTCTACTTTGGTTTCATCTGACCATATGACATTCTCCCAATCCTCTTCTGGATCATCCAAATGCTCTCTAGCAAACTTCAGACGGGCCCAGACATGTACTGGCTTAACCAGGGGGACACATCTGGCACTGCAGGATTTGAGTCCCTGGTGGCGTAGTGTGTTACTGATGGTAGTCTTTGTTACTTTGGTCCCAGCTCTCTGCAGGTCATTCACTAGGTCCCCCCGTGTGGTTCTGGGATTTTTGCTCACTGTTCTTGTGATCATTTTGACCCCACGGGGTGAGATCTTGCATGGAGCCCCAGATCGAGGGAGATTATCAGTGATCTTGTATGTCTTCCATTTTCTAATTATTGCTCCCACAGTTGATTTCTTCACACCAAGCTGCTTGCCTATTGCAGATTCAGTCTTCCCAGCCTGGTGCAGGTCTACAATTTTGTTTCTGGTGTCCTTCAACAGCTCTTTGGTCTTGGCTATAGTGGAGCTTGGTGTGTGACTGTTTGAGGTTGTGGACAGGTGTCTTTTATACTGATAACAAGGTCAAACAGGTGCCATTACTCCAGGTAACAAGTGGAGGACAGAGGAGCCTCTTAAAGAAGTAGTTACAGGTCTGTGAGAGCCAGACATCTTGCTTGTTTGTAGGTGACCAATTACTTATTTTCCACCATGATTTGCAAATAAATTCTTTAAAAATCAGACAATGTGATTTTCTGGATTTTTTTTCTCATTTTGTCTCTCATAGTTGAGGTATACCTATGATGAAAATTACAGGCCTCTCTCATCTTTTTAAGTGGGAGAACTTGCACAATTGGTGGCTGACTAAATACTTTTTTGCCCCACTGTATACAGTGGTTCCTCGGGTCACGAACGCTTCTGTTCACGAACAATTCAGTTCACGAACAGCACCGTTCACAAAATTTTGCTTCCGTTCACGAACTCCGCATCGGGTGACGAACAGGATCCGCGGCCATTTTCCCTGCTGTGACATGTGGTCGTGGCTTCCTGTAGGGAGGGGCACTCTCCCTCCAAACAATAACCGCCTCCCCACCTGCCTTCCTGTCTTCCACACCAGAAGTCGCCTCAAGCAAGGTTAGCGTTCTCTCTCTTCATACTGTACTGTACTTTGTTTCATATTTTTGTGGTTTAAAAAAAAAAAATACATACGGTTCAGAATGGATTAACCGTATTTACACTGAACCTTATGGGAAAATTTGATTCGGGTCGCGACCAAAATCGGTTGGCGACCAAATTCATAGGGGTCAGAACAGATTAACCGTATTTACATTGAACCTTATGGGAAAATTTGATTCGGGTTGCGACCAATTTGGGTCGTGACCAGAGTCGCGGAATGAATTAAGTTCGTGACCCGAGGTACCACTGTATATGCATGTGCAAAGATCACATATACTCACGTAATGCTTCCAAATTAATTTAAAACCCTTTTGAGGTGAATGAAATAACAGTTGATTAAGCTATTATATATTTTTTTATTTATTTATATTTCAAATTTGTCACCGCCCATCTCACTGCATATATAATCACAGAGCATTTGTCATGTTGAAAAAGAATTATCCTTTCCTTTCATATTGGACTTCCTTCCTCCCTCCTCCCTCCCTCCCTAAACTTTAATTGGGCAATAGTCCTAGGACAAAGCCCATTTCCTTTGTTCTGGAAGTATGTTCCCCTGATGTTAGACGGGGGGGATTGCGCGATTAGATGTTTTCTATCAACAGGTTTCCTCTACATTTCTCTAGAAGGCAGTTCTGCAAGAATAGTGAGTCTGAAATCCACAATTGTTTTTCTTTTTGAACACGCTGTTTAGTATTACTTAGCAATAGGTCATTTTTCAAGGATTGTTTATGGCCTAAAGTTTGTAAATGGTACTATATCTATTTTCATGTATTGTTTCTCATATTGTACTATAACTCCTAGTATGTGACATTGTAAGATGAGAAGTTTTCTTTGGCTTTTGCAGAAGAGTTCATGGAGCAGCATTAATTCATTTTCTGCTTTCGCACATTACTCTTGGAATCAGTTCATTAATTACTCATTGTGAGATAGAGGTGATCAAAGATGCATGCCCAAAGTACTCTTTCCTGATTACTTTTCACATTGTCAAAGTGAGCCATAACACTGAATGTTAGTTAAGTTCTGCTCAAATTAAGTATCAGGAAGGAATATCTTCTTGCATCTGAAGCTGAATTCGTACATTGATAAATAGTTTTGTGGCCCTTTGAAAATGTGGCTGTATATGAACAATTTCCCATATGGTTTCGGACCTCATAATAGTGCAGTTAAAATTGTTCGAACTCTGAATGGAGCTATATATAATAAGCAACTTCCTAGTGAAGCAATTATTTTTTCCCACTCATTTTCATTCCCCTCTTTGTAAGTTTTTCTATTTTTAGACAAAAATAAAAGTGAATTCTACTTTAGGCTTTGGTAATTCCCAAAACAGGCAGTCTTTACTAGCATCTGTTTGGTGTTAGGTCTTAATAAACATTTTGCAGGTAGTTTTGAACCTACCTCGGAAAAATTCACATGATTATTTTGTTCTTTATCTCTGAATATAAATTTTTCCTCAATAGCAATTCAAAAGATTAGATAAATTAGAAGGAATATACATGTGGCAATATATGACCTAATTTGATAGATTCAGATAGAAGATCACATGGATGTATATATATATATCCATGTGATCTTCTATCTGAATCTATCAAATATATATATGTATTGCTGTAATGCAGCTTTATACTTTAGCCCCTACCTGGTAGGCACAAATGATGAGAATTGTATGCAAATGGGATTTTGGAAGAGGGATTAATCAAGCATCCTGACCAAAAAAAAAAAGCCTCTGCTCCTCTGAGGCTTATACAGGTAATCCTCATTTAGCGACTGTCTCGGACAGTGACCGCTTGAAGTACAGTGGTGATGAAAAAGTAACTGTGACTAGTGTCTGCATTTATGACCTTTGCAGCATCTCTCAGTCACGTGTCCGCCATTACAGTCAGTACACATCCTGTGCCTGACCCAATCCCCCCCCCTAAATAAGCTATCTCTTCCTGAGCTGTTTTTCTCCCTGGCAGCTCAGCTCTGTGACCTTAATTAGTTCATTAAAATGCTGGGCCAGTTCCCTGCTGCTGCCTGTAATTGACAAGACCCTAATCAGTTTCACACTAAAGACTTTCTTTTGCCTCTTAAGCAGCCAGTGGTGAGCATGCTAGGCAAACAGAGCATGCTAGGCAAACAGCGCACTAGCGCATTTCTTTCTGTATGTATTGCCCATTATGTGCCTGCTTACTCTCTTGCAATCCCTTCCTCTCCAGTGAATGTAAATACAAACATTAATTCTCTTCTTGCTAATTATTCCAGCACCAGGGTGAGCATTCCAAAGGGTGGAGAGTGGGGAAAAGGGGCTATAAGATTTGCCCTTTTACCCTGCTTCCTTGTGAGTTGAGTCTGGAAACCTCCTTCCCTGCCGTTTGGACTCACCCAACTGTTTGGGGTCGTATCTTTCTGATGCTGTGAAGCAAAGGAAAGCTGAAGTAAAATCATAAGCACAGTCACGTGATTTTTCATTTAGCGACTGCTTCACTTGACTGAGTTGCTAGTCCCAATTGCAGTCACTAAAGGAGAGCTATCTGTACAGTAATGCAATGAGTTCCTGCAGGAGATCTCAAACTTGAGGGCTTTCTTCTTGCAGTTAATAGCTAGTCCTTGTTTTGTAAAGCAGCAAGATTTATGGGCTTATTTTTCAAGACTGCTATAATTTCTGGAGGAGGGAAATTGTAATATTGTAAATTAATTTTGTAAATTAAGTGATTGATTTGATATTTTAAAACTCTGATGCAATCCATCATAATTGAGCTCCTAAACTAATCACACATCATAACATATTTATCTTTTGGATTTCCCACCATTCTGAAATTTGGTTTTTAAAAATGGAGCAAAATGGTTTTAAAATATATTTAGTAATGTGCATTTTGTGAAAGGAAAATGCATTCAAGAATGCAAATGTAAAGACACATTTAAATATGAATTCTTGACCTATTAACATTGTGAAATGTGAAGATGGGGTGGCTTTATGAATGAATACATGTAAAATAGAATTATGCTGGGAATAAGTTGTTCAGTTTATATGTAACCCAGTAGTTCTTATTTACATTTGCCGGTAGACAACTAAAAAAATTACTGGCAAGTGCCTAATGTTTCAGCAAGTCTAAAACATGCATCTGTCTGTGCATATATTCTCTAAATAATTCCCATGTTAGAAAGAATGCTTTCATTCCCTTTTCTATTTGATCTCCATGCATGTTCTTATATAACATATTAGACAGTTTGTGGTGAAGAATACTGAAAATCAGTTTATTAAAGTCTACTTTTATTTATATACATATATACATATACATATAAACAAACACACACACATTAAGTCAACTTAATCCATGAAAAGAACAGTATGGAGAAAAATAAATGTTGAATCTCTCCTTTTGAAAAAACAAAATCAACCTGATGAAAAAATAGAAAGTGCAACATGCAATCAGAGAAACATAAGATGAAATTACTAATTGGGTAAAAAAAATCAAATTGTATAAAGGGGTTTTGCCAGGATACCCACAAAGGGAGCTTTCTCTTGATAGTCTTCTTAATAGCTAGGATTGAACCAAAACTGTCTTCTTGATTGCAACCTGCATCACTTCAAATAGTTTTCCTCACTCAGAGAAAAGGTTCAGTTCGTTTCTCTAAATGGAAGAAAATTGTTCAGCTAATTCTTGGGTCCAAAAATAGATACAGCTTTAAAAAAAGTAATGTTTGGTATTTTGGATTGAGCCAAGAAATAGGCAATCAAAATTAGGAAAATCTTGTCATTTCTATTTAAGTGGTTATTTGAAAATAGTGGTAGCTTTTAAAAATTTTCATACTATACTTGAATGTTAATGTAATAAAAGTCATAAACATATAATTTCAGTCTTGTTTTTTTTCCTATACATTTTTTCTATGAAAAATATGGATTTCTATAACTGACAAGCATGTATGGTGACCATTCACAGAAACATAAAATAGTTTTTTGTTGAAACTGAAAAGCTATGTAATTCAAGTGAACCCTAAGTTGTTTAATTCTTATAGTTAGCAGAGGAACTGGAAAAAATTACTTCTAAAGAGCAATCCTTTCACTTGAAAATACTGGATCTAGAAAGTGAATTAAGAGAGAAGAAAAAAGAAAAGAAGGAGCTATCCAAAAGACTGGACAGTGTAAGTAGATTTTTTTCCCTGCCAAAAAGCTTGATGTGTGTAATAGCATATCATCTAGTTTAAGACTGATTTTAATACTACTCCTTTTATTATTTCAGTATTACTTTAATTTGTCTTGAACTTTTTAAACTCAAAGACAGGATAGCACATCTTTAGATTTCAGTAGAAGCTTAAAGAGGTCAATCACCTTGAATCTACCAAATGAAGTATATTTTATTTATAAAATAAGCTACTTAGCTGTGGTCCTCTAGTTCACATAAATATTCCAGCTTATTCCATGGTTATCATGCAGTTTCCGTTGTTCAATATCTACAAAAGAATGAATTTGTAGAACACTTAATCTTCACTTTCTACTGTTTGCTGTCTGTCCTTTTCCTTCCATACCCCAGACCTCTTATTCTCAACAATCTTTTCTGTGCATGTTCCTCTATGTACTGAATTATATGCCTTTACTTCCAAGAGTCCATTGAGAACTCTCTACACTGATTTCTTCTAGCTCTGATCATTACAAACTAAGGGGTGGAGAGTAAAATTTTGAGAAGGAAGTGGCTAAAAGGGAAGGATTAAATATCCCCTCCTCACACATGGGCTGGTTGGAGTTCCAAATACATGCCATAAATTGGAGTAAATAATAAGTAAAACAAGGATTTACAAACTATGTAATTAATGCATCATGTAATTTCACAATATATTTCTTCCTTACATTAATCTTGTCAGGATATTGAATTAAACCAAGGCCATCTGAGATCTGATGCCTAACAAATCATAAAGCTCATTAAGATAGATGAAGAGAAACTTGAACAAACCTAACTGCAATCCTAAAAATATGTTTTAGTGAGTACAGCCATATATTTGTCTACACAGTTTAATGTTCCTATTAAGATGAGTTAGGCTGATTCTTCCCAGGTAATCATGGAGTGCAGCCAAAGTCTCATTGGACTTGTTGCAGCTAAGTAGGCATGCATAGAATGCTTCTTCTGCCTTTTATTCATGTGAAAATTTAGTATAGAGATGGGAAACAGGATCTAAATCTGTGCTCATTGTGTGGGCTCCCATTGTGTCATTGGGATCACAACCAAATTCCCAGAGTTCCATCTTTTTTCATTTCAGGAGGAGAGACCAGACAGCTACGACAAATGGAAATCTTGCCCTAGTTAGAGATGGCAAAGATTAAATCTGGGCCTTCTACAAGAAGGCTGTGTGCCCTATTATTGAGCCACTGTCTTGCCTTTTGAAAAATCTTCCTGGATTCATGTGTTTGCAGAGTGTTTTTGGAATATCACTCGCATCAAGTAATCAGTAGCCTTTTCCCAGAAACCTTTAATTTATTTGAATTAACCATTCCAAACAAGGCATCAGAAGGCTTAGTAGATACAGATTACATCTGTCTTAAAACTCTTGCTCCAACAGAATATTTCCTTCCTTTCTTGTGTCAGGGCCAATATGTTATGCTTTAAGCATTTTCCATTTTTGTTTTATTTAGGCTGACAGTTAAAAATACACATGAAGCTAATATTAATTCATGCACAAGCAGAGTGTCATAGAGTTAATACAGAACACATCTTTTGTTCATCTCTGTTTAAACAAACAGAAGCATGTACACATATGCACATGCACACACACTACACATTACTGGAAATACATTATGGAAAAGAAAACACAAACCAGATTGTTCCATTTCGAGTAAAGTATTTCTGGAAATAATTGTGAATTGTACATACCTATAAACAAAGCTCAGGACTGCTAAATGTATACATGTTATAGGTTATCGTCATATGTTTAAAAAAACCCTTCCCCAAGAAAGTAATTTGGGTGATCACTTTTAATCAGAAGTGATTACTGCAGGCAGCCCTCACAGATGCAGGGACATTTGCTTACCTGATGAGAAAATATCTGGCCTCATACCTGAACATAAAAAAAATGTTAAGAACCCTGAATTAATTGAAAAGTTCATTTTTCAAGCACTTAGTTCTGAAAATATCAATGTGTTAATTTATTAGTAATGTTTATTTATCTTTTTTTCAGCGAGAGAAACTTCATGAAGTGTCTTTGAAGGAACTAGAACACACTCTTCAAAGATCAGAAAACCAGAACCAGAGTATCCAAAACTATGTGAAGTTTTTGAAAGCCGCCTATGTAACAATGTTTGGCTGAACTCCCTTATTTCTTTCAAAAACTAAAGCATATTTTGGAACAGATCTGTGTCTGTGTTTATAGCATTGGAGCTGATTGTGTTTAGGATCTCTTCCACTGTGTTCCCTGAAATGCATAAGTTTTAGCAAAGTACCCAACATCTGTTGAGAAACAATCTCTACCAGGCATGATTGTTCCAGGAAATTCTTGAGGGTGAAGAAACGCACAAGAGGACCAGCTAATTCTAACTCTGATACAGAAGACTAAGTTGAAGAAATGGAAGTAGCAAGAACATTGGAGGAAAGTGATCTTGTAATGCTGGAGTTCTTGATTTTGAAGAAACTAAAGTTGAGTGTAACCCAACAAGTATCTTGTTTTTTTTAAAAAAGCTAATATTAATAAACTCAGAGCAATAATTGCTAAAAATCCCAATGAGGAAAAAAAAAGGAAGACAGCAGAAGCAGCCAGTGGCTATAGTAGGAACTTGATTGTTATCTGAAAACAAAACAGGGCACATGTAGAAGGTGGAAAAAGGGACACTTCAATGAAAAAGAATACATACAAGTAGCCTGGAACTAAAGAGCTGGTGACAGGAAAGTTAAAACAGAGAAACCCAGTTTTGGCAAGAGATGTTATGAACAAAGATGGATTCTTTAGGTATATTCAAAATAAAAAGAATCAGTATAGCTGCTGCACAGTGAAGATGTCAAAAGGGAACAAAGCAAAAGCAGAATTACACAATTTTATTTTGGCTCAATCTTCTCTGAAAAGATTATGTGCATTTCACCAGGCAATTATGAACGGCAGAATGAAGAGGCAGCATTTAAGCTTGAGATTATTGAAAATGGTCAGAGAATATCTATTCACTTACCTCAAAAAAAGAGGGAAAGGGGGTTGCAGGAAACTACAGATGGTTAGTGTAACATCAATGTCTGAGAATATTTTAGAACAGATCATGAAGAGATTAGTCTGTAAGCACTTTAAACAATAGAGTTATTAATAGGATTCAGCATTGATTTGCCAGTACTTAGTCTAACCTTGTTTTTTGATCAGGTAATTTCCCAGCAGATTCTGAGAATGCTGTAGAATAGTACATTTTTATTTCACCAAATCATTTCAGGAAGTATCTTGTGATATTCATTACAATGATTCATTGTACATTCATTAAGATATTACCAAATTAGTTATTTGCAGGCTGAAGGAACGACTATTAAGTAGCTAAATACCTGGCTTGAAAATAGTATTCAAAGGGTGCTTATCAAGTTGGGGTAAGGTATCATGTGGGATACCACAAGGTTCAATCCTGGATCCTATACTTATCAATATTTTTACTAATGACCAGGATGAAGAGGTGAAAGGAATATTCATCAGATGACACAGAATTGGGTGTGATAGCTAGTAATATTTATTTTATTTATAGGGCACCCAATCTAAATGACTCCATGTGGCTTCAAAAGCAAGAACAATAAAAATAAGAAACACATCATAGGTGTCCAAAAGAGAAAGACAAAACAAAATTTGAAAAAACCTCAACCCTAGAAAATGGAAATAAACTTTAGAACAATTTTGCCAGGTTAAAGAAATGGGCTGTA
Source organism: Python bivittatus (assembly GCF_059951505.1). Classification (NCBI taxonomy): domain Eukaryota; kingdom Metazoa; phylum Chordata; class Lepidosauria; order Squamata; family Pythonidae; genus Python; species Python bivittatus. The sequence goes on from NW_028277098.1 coordinate 28,522,787, forward strand.
GGTAACACAGTGAATTTCAATGGAGACAGTTGTAGAGTTGTTCACTTAGAAAACAATAATCCAATGCAGAAGGAGGGGATACCTGGCCTGGTAATGGTAAATGTGAGAAAGATCTTGGAATAGTTGCTGACTGCAGAATGAAATGGCTGCAAAGAAGGCAAATGCAATTTTAGGCTGCATCAACGGAAGTATCATTTCTAAACCACAGGAAGTCATACATTTGCTTTGTATTGTTGAGAATCCACTCGTAGTATGTGATCCAATTTTGGGCACCATACATTAAAGGAGGATCGCACTGGAACAAGTTCAAAAAAGAATAATGAGGATAATCAGGGATGAGAAACTAAGTGATTGAAGGATCTGGTATTCTCCACACGGTCACTCATGCCCTGGTCACCACCTGGTTGGATTACTGCAATGTGCTCTACATGGGGCTACCCTTGAAGAGTATCCAGAAACTACAGCTGATGCAAAATGCAGTGGCGCAGACAGTTCTGAATGCCCCCAGGGGGCCCATATAACACCTCTGAAACGCGAACTGCATTGGTTGCTGGTTTGCTTCTGGGTCCAGTTCAAGGTGTTGGTTACTATCTTTAAAGCCCTTCATGGCACAGGACCAGGTTATCTGAGGAGCCGTCTTGCCCCCATTATATCAGCCCGTCCCACTCAGTCCAGCAGAAAGTGCATGTTGCAGACTCCACCAGTCAAGGAATTTTAACTGGTGGGATTTAGGAAGAGGGCCTTTTCTGCCATGGCCCATGCTCTGTGGAACAACTTACTGCCCAAGGTGCGGTATACCCCCACTCCCACGGCCTTCAGGAAGAATGTGAAATCTTGGCTATGCCAGTTGGCCTGGGGGCCTGATGGGGGCTCGCACCATTGGAATTGGCTCGTGGGGTAATTGATTCTACCCCCCCCATCATCTTGAGTGTTTTAGTTTTTTATGTATATGGTCTTTTTATATAGTTTGATTTTTTAACTAAATTAATGTGGATATTTATAGTTTTAACTGTTTTTGAGATTTGATTTTATAGCCACCCAGAGTCACCCTCTGGGAGAGATGGGTGGCATATAAATTTAGATGATGATGATGATGATGATGATGATGATGATGATGTTTAACCTTAAGAAAAATCAACTGAGGAAGAAAAATGACACTTTACAGATATGTGAAAGGATGTTACATGGAAAAAGACTGAGATTGTCTCTCCATTATTTCAGAATACAAAATGCATTAAAATTCCTTGTTGAATATCTTTGAAATCCAAAAAACTACTTGGGTGGTAGGGAATTGCTTTGGGGGTGATATCCACCAAGAATATTTTATCTGGGATGGCCTTTTGTCCTTTGTTGATGAATAATATTTTCAAAGCTGATGGTGATAACATAAAAAATACAGTTCCCCTGATCCAGGATTCTGTTGGGCTTGCATGCACTGGTGAAATTTATTTATTTATCAAATTTGTATATCTGCCCATCTCACAAGTGATTCTGGGTTGCATACAACATTCAAACAAAAAATTAAAATATAATTATAAAAATATAAAACAATTATTAAAATTGAAATATATTAAAAAGTCAGATATACAAATCATAGGCACAGAGAGAGTGAATATATCAATAGTGGAGCCATCTTAAGATGTTAATGGTTCCTTGGGACCTCCAAGCCTAGCGACATAATCAGATCTTGAGGGACTTCCAGAATATTAGCAGGGATGGAGGAAACCTAACGGGGGAAGGGAGGGCAGGGATGTTCCATAGATGGATCCCATGACAAAGAAGGCCCACCACCAGGGACCCACCAAATGTAAGTCCGTGGGGGGTGATACTTGCAGCGTGCCCTCTCTGCCAGATCTAGTGGGATGGGCTGGGCTGATGTAATTGGGGAGAGGTGGTCCCTTAGAGAACCTGGCCCCATGCCACAAAGGGCTTTAAAGGTTAAAATCAGTACCTTGAATTGCATCCAGAAGCAAACTGGCAGCCACTGCAGCTCGTGGAGCAGAGATGTGATGTGCTATTCTGGAAGCGCACAGAGCTGCCCATGCCACACATGTTTCTTTCTGCTTTGAATTTTGCTAATCAAGATTTTATTTTTGCTATGAATTTTATTCCCATAGTTCTGAGTCACACTCTGTCAGTTACCTGAGACTAATTGGAGTTATAATCAAGAGTATCATGTTGGAGAAGGCTGCACTAGCTACTTTGTCTGGTTCATCCTCTCACATTATAAGTATTATGGGTCAAACCTAGTTTAATAATAATTTTATTAATAATATTTTAAAGTAAACAAAAGCCCATTATTTCAGCGTGCTGTTTTCAAGTTGACCTTAAGTATTAACACACTCTTGATTCAGTTGGTACCCAACATAAAGATACTGAGAGTTATTCCTGATGTGATATTGGTACGTCTGTCAGTTGCCATTCTCCCAAACCTGCTATTTGTCCTGTGGTAACACTTGAGAAAGTTACTGAGAGAAAGCTGGACTTGGAGTAATTTCAGAAAGGGAAAGGTGAAGCAGAACCCTTTCCCTAATCGGGACCTCCATCTACCAATATTGGGGAAGGATAACAATTTAATCAATATAGTCAACATACCAGGAAAAGGGCTCTTTAAGAGGAAGTGAACTAGTTTTTGCTCACTTATATACTCTTCTCTTGGAATAAAGAACAAAAATATAAACATGGAAGCAGTATATGGGTACAGTAGGGTGTCTCTGTATATGTATGTGTGTATAAATATAGAGCATCATGGATGTCCATGATGGAGAGCCAAGTGATGCCACATGCATCATGATGACATGTATGTGATGCTGTGGCTTGACTTGATGTCTTTATCTGGAAGCTTTCTGTATTTAAAACTCTGAGTTAAATTGGTAAAAGACTTAGGTTTAGGGTTATTTTTGATTAGTTTAGTTGCCATTGATTCCGATTGGAACTAAAGTAACTTAGTCAATATTCAACCTACTATTTGAATTCACACATTGTACAGTCATAATGTGCTTGGTTTTGGTTTTGGTTTAGTATATTGTGTGAACTCAGCCATTGTGGTTTATAAACTATATGTCTGGGCATGATAGATGTGTGTGGCGCTTATGGTTTGTACCTACCAAGTCTTGGAAAGCATCTATTGGTGGACATAATACTTTTTAGTTTCCCTATCTGCATTCTGATGAGAAGATTTAATTACTGCCTTGTACTAGAATACAAATCAAGAGCGTTTATAATATATGACAGAATGGCAATCTGCATATTGTTTATTTGCAGTCAGTGGGAAAGGGAAACAAAACCTTCAGATATTCTTCTCAAGTTCTAAAATTCAACCTAGCCAAAATCCATGCTTTCTCGATCATGGAACTCGTTCTTAAACTGGGGACTACCTGTACTTCAAAAAGCAAGTTGTTCTTCAGCCAAAAAGAACAGCTATTACTCTCTCCTTTGAGGTCAGCTACATACTTTGTATTCTGCCATATAGCACCTAAGGCCTGTTTTTGCTAAAAACTCAGCTAAGGTGCTAGATGCTAAAGACACATCTAAGCCGAAATATTTCTTTATAAATTTTGGCAGAACAAATTGCTTAAGAGCATTATTTCTGTTAAACAGATGGGCCTAAAAAGATGGGAGTGGTTTTGAGCCCAACATTGGATTCTGTTAGATTTATGAAATTAATATACTAATGATTCTAACTATAATAATGTTCAGTCTAAAGAGTTTATTGAAACCAGGTGATGTAATCCTTCCTGTTCTGGATGATAATTTTGTTTCCTTTGGATTCATAAACTACTAATGTTTATAACTTGGAAGTATCCAAGTATCCTTGAGGCTCTGTTGGACCTATGCTTGACCATTGACAGAGCTAATTCATTCTGAGGGAAATACAGTGCATTATTCCATGCAGAGTAACCAAAAACCAAGTCATTTTTGAAAAGTTACCATAAAAATGACAATGACTACCATGTCTGGGCTGCAACAATCCAGGTGGCAGCAAAAGCATTTTAACTCTTTGCTACCATAACTCTTCAATGACCTTATCAAAATAGGTTTTCATGTGAAATTAACTACGCAGATCCTGGGATATATGGTGCAAAGCAAATACTGTAGAGAGAAGGCCTGAAAGGTATAGCTTGAAACTACTTGTGAATATGCAGTATTGGAAGAATCAAGGACCCTTAAGGCAAGAACTAAGAAACAGGACTACAAAGGGGAGAGATTGGAAATTGTTCAGTAGTGTCCCATTTGCTATTTGTACAGCATCTTTCCCCACTCTGGGGGTCCAGTTGTAGCAGGTAGCCCTGCATATTTGGCTAAGTGGGCAGATACTGGTCTGATAAAAATAAATTTCATAAAAGCAGCCTTCCCCCACTTGGTGCCCTCTGAATTTATTAGAAGTACAACTCCAGGAATTCCCAACCAGCACAGTCCATAGAATTCTGGGACTCATTCCAACATTTCTGGATAGACAAAACTAAGCTAGAATTTAGTATGTCAAGATTATTGGGACAGTAGGACTTCTAACTTTCTGCAGAATGGTGCAATTTTTCTGTTTTCCTGGTGATAGGTAATCCTTCCTGCTTTATGTAAATATTTGTGCTAAGAGTTGCCTCAGACTCTTGGGATTTTTGCATTGAAAAGTGGAGTTCTACCCTGTTGTCTACAGGTGAAACTCGAAAAATTAGAATATCATGCAAATGTTCATTTATGTCAGTAAGGCAACTCAAAAGGTGAAACCAAAATATGAGATAGTCGCATTACATGCAAAGCGAGATATGTCAAGCCTTACTTTGGTATAATTGTGATGATTATGGCTTACAGCTTATGAAAACCCCAAATTCACAATCTCAGAAAATTAGAATATTACATGGCATCAATAACACAAGGATTGGAAATAGAACAATATCGGACCTCTGCAAAGTATAAGCATGCATATGTACTCAGTACTTGGTTTGGGCCCCTTTTTGCAGCAATGACTGCCGCAGTGTGGCGTGGCATGGATGCTATCAGCCTGTGGCACTGCTGAGGTGTTATGGAAGACCAGGATGCTTCAATAGCAGCCTTCAGCTCCGCTGCATTGTTCGGTCTCATATCCCTCATCTTTCTCTTGGCAATGCCCCATAGATTCTCTATGGGGTTCAGGTCAGGCGAGTTTGCTGGCCAATCAAGCACAGTAATCCCATGGTCATTGAACCAGGTTTTGGTACTTTTGGCAGTGTGGGCAGGTGCCAAGTCCTGCTGGAAAATGAAGTCAGCATCCCCATAAAGCTCGTCTGCGGAAGGAAGCATGAAGTGCTCCAAAATCTCCTGGTAGATGGCTGCGTTGACCCTGGACTTAATGAAGCACAGTGGACCAACACCAGCAGATGACATGGCTCCCCAAATCAACACAGACTGTGGAAACTTCACACTGGACTTCAAGCATCGTGCATTGTGTGCCTCTCCATTCTTCCTCCAGACTCTGGGTCCTTGGTTCCCAAATGAGATGCAAAAGTTGCTCTCATCAGAAAAGAGGACTTTGGACCACTGGGCAACAGACCAGTTCTTTTTACTGTAGCCCAGGTAAGACGCTTCTGAAGTTGTTTGTTGTTCAGGAACGGCTTGACAAGAGGAATACGACATTTGAAGCCCATGTCCAGGATCCGTCTGTGTGTGGTGGCTCTTGATGCACTAACTCCAGCCTCAGTCCACTCCTTGTGAAAGTCCCCAACACACTTTTGAATGGCCTTTTCCTGACAATCCTCTCCAGGCTGCGGTCATCCCTGCTGCTTGTGCACCTTTTTCTACCACACTTTTCCCTTCCACATAACCTTCTAGTGATGTGCTTTGATACAGCACTTTGGGAACATCCAACTTCTTTTGCAATTACCTTTTGGGGCTTTCCCTCCTTATGGAGGGTGTCAGTGATGGTTTTCTGCACAACTGTCAAGTCAGCAGTCTTTCCCATGCTTGTGATTCCTACTGAACCAGCCTGAGAGACCATTTAAAGGCTCAGGAACCCTTTGCAGGTGTTATGGATTCATTAGCTGATTAGAGTGGGACACTTTGAACCTAGAATATTGAACCTTTTCACACTATTCTAATTTTCTGAGATTGTGAATTTGGGGTTTTCATAAGCTGTACACCATAATCATCACAATTATACCAAAGTAAGGCTTGACATATCTCACTTTGCGTGTAATGTGTCTATCTCATATATTGGTTTCACCTTTTGAGTTGCCTTATTGACATAAATGAACATTTGCACGATATTCTAATTTTTCGAGTTTCACCTGTATAGTCCACAGAGTCTTTGAAGACCCAAAAGACGTTGGGTTGGGAGAAGGGGAGAGTTAGTGCATTATCAGATGGTTTCTCCCTGTGCTTGAGAGTTTGAAGCAAAGGAATGCTCATGCTCTCATATGCTTTTGATTTGTTAAGTGTCTGGGAAAGCAGAATTTAGAGCAGGAACCTAAGTCTCTTAAGGCAACTTGACGCCCCTACCCTCTTTAATCTAGTCTGCCAAATAGACTATTACTAGTATTTCAGGACCAAGACACAACTTTTATTTCTGCTTCCTATCCATGGCATGAATATGCTATAAATCTTTTAGTAAGAATGATTTGATCCTGATAATAAAACCTTGTTTCTTTTCATAATGTGCTGCCTTGAGGAATTATTTAAAAGATATTCTAACTTACATCAAATGTCTTGCACCAAGAGGATGAGTTTAAGGCATCCAGATTCTTAAATAATTTACAGGTAGTCCTCACTTAGTGACTGCCTCGTTTAGTGACCAAAGTTACGAGGGTGCTAAAACAAACTCAGCAACCAGTCCTCGCATTTATGACCTTCACAGTGTCTCTCTGCTTTTATTTTCACTTGCTTATTTACCCCATGCCAAGATGTGCTCAAAGAGAAAGAACCCCAGTTTAGCTGAAGGAAGTAGCAAGAAGCAAAGAAAACAAGTAAAATTGTAAGCAGTCATAGTCATGTGATTTTTATTTAGCGACTGCTTTGCTTAACAACAAAGTTGCTGGTCCCAGTTGTGGTCACTAAATGAGGACTACCTGTAGTAAGCTCCAGAGCATTGCTTGGAACCCCAGCTTTGTATATTCAGGCAGGCTTTAAAGAGGAATTGTTCTTTTATAGGCTATTGCAATGTACTTTGAAAACCTTCCAGAAATTACTTGTAGAAAATATATATACTAAAGTCCAAATTGACATGGGGCACTTTAGGTCCATATTTTATCACTGTAATGATAAACCTGCTTCTGGGCCTGGTTTAAAATGCTGTTTTTGACCCTCAAAAGACTAGCAGGGGATGCCAAGATCTAAGAAACTTTCCCTCATGCAAGAATTGCAGTTCACTGCCCCAAGTGACAAAGGGCAAACTGCAGCTTCTCCATGAAGCCTCTGAAATGATGGACTTGCCCCTGAGCCCTATGGGCTGAAGGACATTTTCTTAGCAAAGCAGCTTCCAGGTTTAGGCTGATCACTTGGGCAGAAAAGAATATTAAAGGCTTTCAGTTGTATAGGAGCAATCCTTGAATAACAAGCCAATCTTTTAAGACTTACTAATATTTATTGCTCTACATCATCCTGGCTTGTTTCCTTCTGTTACTTCCTGATTTATTCCCCAGTCCTGATTGTTCTCTGGTCTCAGGTCTCCTGAACTGCTCCAGACTAGTGTCAGTTGCCAAATCCTGGGACTGTCATGTTTTACTGCCAGATAAAATGTTTTCCTACAAATTACTACAGTTTTGATCACACATCACATTACTCCATGTTGTAAATAAACTGCAGTGACAAGGTAGACAAAGTCTCTTGAGCTGAGATCAACTAGTGGCTTCATGGACAGTCAGTATCATTTTCTGGGCTCGTTACAAAATGGTTTGCTGTACTACCATTCTGGCTTTCGTTTTGTTTGGAAATTCCTTTCGTTTGGAATTTCCTGGTGGTCCCCCATCTAGCTTCCAATTAATCCTGCTTAGCTGCTCCTAGATCAACTTTGGTTGATTAGGTGCTGCTTCCTAGCTTAGTGATTGCATTGCACAGAACACTGAATTACAAACCATGGCTTATAAGCCACAATGGCTAAGTTTGTCCAACTTGATTCTAATCTATAGCCAACCATAATGGCTGAGCATACTTTGTCTGCCTAATGTCTGTTTTAATTTCTTTCCAACACCAGTAGAGCTATTAAAATGAACTTATAGAAACAGACACAGTATACTTATAGTCCTTCATGGCTCATCTGTACCATCTAATCTGTAGAGTAGTTTTTAGACACCCAGCAACCACCTGCACAACTTAAAGTCTTTCCACCAAAGCATTTGTCATGCCAATTCCACTTTTTAATTATCACTGTGGCCACAGGATTATTCCTGGTGGAGGCACTTCCTTGCAAAGTTGCCAGGTGCTTATCCACATACCAATTTACCAGCTCCACCCCCCAAGAAAGCCATTGTGAATTACAAACTACAAAAAATAAACATGTATTTTTAGCAGCCTTAATTTACAGGCAGGGTTTAGAGGGAAAATATGCTTTGGCAGAAGCAAAATGGTAGGTTGGTAGTTTTATGTTATTCTGAGAAGGCAAAATGTTGTTTTACAATGTTGGAATATGTAAAAAATATATAGAATACTTGGAAATCACAAGTGCTTCCTTCATTGTAGAATAAAACAGTTTCAGTAAAGTTTAGTCCTGAAAGAACATTTGTGGGAAAGTGCTATTATTCAGTGGTGGAAGATATATTTTGCATTGTTTCAGTACTCAGGAAATAAAGCCCCTAAACCTTGGCAGCTTCTAGACATAAGGACTTCAACTCCCTGATTTCTCAGTTGTGGCCCTGCTGGCTAGAAAACCCTAGGAATAGAAGTCCACATATCCAGAAGGAAACGTAAGTGTAGACAAACTAAGATCTGTCTTCTTGTTACGCATTTTGTGCATTCCTGACAACTGAGGAAGAGAAATCTAGTTTTGTATTTCCCATCTGTATGAGTTTATATTTAGCATTAGTATATCTTTCTGTCTGACAGAAAAAGATTTTAAATATTTATTTCAAATTTTGGAGCAGGAAGGGGAACTTTAACATAGAAAATGTAAATCTTAAACAAAAGCTTACAGTAAGCAAATCTTAAGTTTAAATTGTTGCTTAAACAATTGTTAATGGTCAAATTGACTGAAACAGGATATAAATGTAATAAATAGTAAAATTCCGGGGGGGGGGGATTGCATTATTGATACTTAGTGGGAAATCACATTTTAGCAGTACAATCAGAGGGGGGGTTTAAGGGCTGATTCTTGGGGTTGCAACTGTTGTGCCAATTCCCCTTTTCAATTATCTCTGTGGCTACAAGATTATTCCTGGTGGAGGCACTTCCTTACAAAGTTGACAGGTGCTTATCCACATACCAATTTGCCAGCCCCACAATATACCCACATGGATATCTGCGGGAGGGCCAGAAAGCTCAAGATGGCAGCCATGGATGCCTATCTCAGATTGAGAAGCAAGACTCCATTGCTGAGGCACAATTACTTGGTTTTATGTGGTTCTTTTTCTCTTCCTGATCCATAAATCAATGTATGCTCTTCAAATCAGATATTTCCTTCCTTCCTTCTGCTCCATTTTTCATCCACTAATAATATTGTCAGCCTATCTCAGCCTAGGACCCTGTAAATTTGTTGGGATATAACTCCCAGATCACAATGGAAATTATTGTTTACTTATTTGGAAGTCACCAGGTTGGGGGCGTTTAGCCTCTATTAATAGCAGGCATTGTCTCACACCTGATACTTGTGTTTGTTTCGTACATCTGGCAACTACAACTTGATGTGAGCTCTCTGTAGTTTGCTACATTTTGAATATTCTTACATATAATCTTCCTAAATCTAATAGACAAGGTTTTCCACAGATCTTGTATCACTTTTGCTTTCTTCACTTTATGACAGATTGTTTGCCCATAAATCCATATTAGCATATTTTTTAATTTTCAACAATGATTATAAAGCATATATGCAAACCACCTGGAACTGAGAAGAATGTGAGCTCTAAGGATGCTAATGAGAAAAAAGAAAAAAGAATTACACTCCCTAAAAAGTTGGTCCTGGACAAATACTCATGAAGGGAAATAGATCAATTTTGAATGCAGTGTTGTTGCCTGGGCTGGTATTTGGGGTTTGATGGAGATGAAAGACCTCTCCAGTGCATGTATTTAATGGTCTGATATATGGTCAATTATGAATGGATCCTGGTGGTAAGTGGAGGTGAACATGTCCAGTTTGGAAGCCAAGAAGGGTCACACAGATGAACAGGCCTATTTTGTTTTAATAGAATGCAGTCATTTGCCCTTCAGTGCTCCTTCTCGCTACTGTTTTTGACAAATGGAATCCTTCTCATTGAGCATTCTGCTGAGTAGGGATTATACAGAGGAACATATTGCCAACTTAAATTGGTAATGAATATGTATGCATTGCCAAAGTGCATGATGTTACAAAAAAGCAGGATCAAGGTTATTAAGTAACTTGAATAAGTGGGACCCCCAGTAAGATATCTAGTGGCTTTGTCCCAATAAAAAAGATTCCCACAGTATCAGGTGAGCAATATGACATCTTATTGTAGTCAGTGCTCCCCATGGAACTAGAATGAATTTCCTGAGTTTTACGTACGTATGTATGTATGTATGTTTGTGGAAGCACAAGGGTTTGGTTTTAGGATCCAGAAGTCTGGAACAAATAATTTTTGTTTAACGTGTCTTGAACTGGAGATGATTAATCATCCTTTGAACTAGATTGTTCCCATACCCATATGCTGCTTATAATTAATTTACACATAGCTGTTCAAATTTTTGTTTTTAATACAAATCCATGGGGTGCTCAGCAAAACTTTTCCTGTACACGTCAGAACATGGAGAATGGGAAATACTATGTACATATAGGCATTGCATTATGAGAACTATGTTACAGGAATAATTTTTTTATATTTTATTTTTGGCACAGGAAAAGCTTTTATTAATGGAAACCCAAAAGCTCTTTTAAAGCAAAAAACAAAAAAGCTTTGCAAAGATTTATTTTTAATGTTTTTTTTTTTTTTTTGGATAACCTCTAATGGCAAATACCTTAGAATTGCAGTTATGATTCTCCTAACATAAAGTAATACTTTACTTAAGTGTTAATATAGTAAGTCCTGCCATCCTAATCTTAAACCTGTTATCTTCTATAGACATCAAGCTTTGTGAGTCTCAACCGAGCAACTTTGCCAAGTCAGGCATATTCAGTATTCCTGTGGTTCCACAGAATTTGTTGATTCTGGAAACCAACTCTCTAATTTTCTGCTGTATTCCTCCAAAGCCTTCTGCATTTATGTAAGTTGGCAAACTCATTTGAGGGTATATCTCTGAGCCCCTCCAAGATTAATTCCCTTCTGTCTACTCTGTTGGATAGCTTGTCTGTTGCTCCAAGTATTGGCTTCTTTTGCACCAGATAAAAGGGTAGACATGTTTCTGAGGTTCACATCACAAGAATTAAGGGAAAATCAATGATGGCTTATTGTTTTTTCTTTTCTTTTACAATAAAACATTCATGGTTGTCCTTATATTTTATTGCTTACAGTGGATAAATTTAATTGCTGTGTTGGTAGGAGAAATTACTCAAAAATATATCACATTGAAAGGGAAGGAGAAGATTAGTCTTTCTCTCTGTATGGGAACCCCCAAAATATATACATGCAGTATACAGGTACCGATGTACATGGATGCAATTCAAGGTGCTTACTTTGATGAATAAAGCTTTATATGCTGTGGCACCTAGGGAATTACAGCACGGCCTACGCCAACTAGATTTGACCCATTAAAGGAGGTACTTCCAAGAGAAATTGCTTGTGATTCCCCATGTTTCTGAGGTGAGAGGGCTGAAACCCCAAGGGCACTACATTATGGAAGAGCCTTCCTCTAGATATTAGGCTGACCCCCTCAGTGATAGCATTCTGGAAAATAGATTTGGGACTATGCCAAACAATACCCATACTGGGAATGTTGAATTTTCCCTTCAAATCTACGAATTAAAACACATATTGTCTTGCAAAATATACCTGAATCTGAGGATTTATGAATTAGAGTCAGTAAGAAATTGTGACTGGTTAGAGTCTGGTGGCTACTATGCTAAGGACTGTAGCCTCTCTTTATATTTCTTAATTAGAAATGTTCCCATTCATAAAAGAAGATTTCATTTTCTAAATGTCACAAATACAAAAGCCTTTTTTTTTAAAAAAGTATGAATCAGTGCTTCAGGAGAGACAAAGTTTTCAGCCTCAAACCACTGAGGGCTGCTCACACTCAACTGACTTTAGGAAGTGCTGTGGCTCCCAATATAATGGAGGAAGTCCAATTTTCAGACTTAAGGTCTATCACAGGTATTGCTTGTTTCCCTAGCAGGATCTGTTTCTAGCTCTCAGTTTCACTGGAACATCTGTAGTAGCACATAGCACTTTTACAGGCATCTCTAGTAGTGACAGATTCAATCGACAGAGCACATGGTGGCCAGATGGAAAAGTTCTGTTCTCAGAGTTGCAATGATTACATACTGATCTAAGATGAGCAGATCTCTCACTAGATGCACATTTGTGACTGCATATTCAAAACTCTTTGTGAATCTCACACCTGCTCTTGGGTGACTACCAAATATGACCATACTTTTGAAATTAGGAGCATCAGCTTTACAGTCTTCATACGAATCGCTTTAAGAAGAACATACTGCTGACAGTTGTGCTATTCTCTAGGCAATGGAACACAAAAGTCGCTATATTTGGGTCTTTGTTTCTTAATAAAAACTAAGCGTTTTTAAAGAACAAACTCCAAAATTGCAGTTTCAATTCATATGAGGTAAAGAGAGCTTGCTAGTTCTTCAGGATTTGTACCTCAAGCATCTGACAGATTTATTTATATAACAAATGACCTCAGAAAGAAGCAATATTTCATCATCATCATCTGACTGTATCGAAGTAAATTTAGCATAGATTGTCCACTTACATAGGGAAAGTGATTGTTATTTCCATAATTCTTCTGAAAGACCAGATTAGGAAAAGATCATCATGGAGAAAATCTATGTGGTCACTAGTTGAAAATGATGTAATGTCACAGAATGAAAAATCAAGGGTGAACTAGATTGCCAGCCTTTTTTTCTCTATTTGAAAATAAAGAGTATTCTCTCTCTTGTTTTGTGGCTCTTCACCCATTCTCCAAGGTTTTTTTTTTCAGTGTGTGTGTGCCTTTGAGTCAGTCTTGGTTCCTGGTAACTGCCTGGACAAGCCCATAGAGTTTTCTTGGCAAGATTTTCAGAAATGGTTTGCCATTGCCGCCTTCTTCCTAGGGCTGAGAATGGCTGTTCCAAAGTTAAATGGTAAGGTACGAGTACAACTCATAGCTTGGTGCCTTGAGCCACTACACCAAATGGGCTCTCCCTCCAAGAGTACAAATACACAAATTTAAAAATTGGAAACCCTCTACTAAACCTGGACCTGATTCTTAAATAAATGGCTTCCATTGTTCCCCTTATCTCCATTGTTCATTACTGTATCATGAAGGCAACAAGTTAAGGAATATTTACACTTTTACCATTGCACAAACATATGCCACTTAACACTTATTAAAAATGGACCAGCAATTCTGCATTACTACAACTTCTGTTAGATAAGAATTTATTGACTTTGCTTGGTGCTGTGTTCTAGATGTCCAGATGTTTTCCAGCAAGAAGTATGAGTTTACCACTGAGAATATGTTTCAGAGAGTTCCAGCCAAACAGCACTGGAAGTCTATGTGATATCTCTCCAACAGCCTCCTCATTCAACAAAAGGCTTTTTTGTTTGTGGTAGTCTAATTTGGAAAGCCATCTAAAAAGCTCACCTAAATATTTTTAATCTAACAACTGAAAAAAAATGACAGATTTATTTATTTAAATCTAATGGAAAGATTGCCAAACTTTTGGGGCTAGTAGGCACATCTGGAATTTTCAGAACATGTTTTGGGCACCTGGCCAAATGACTGATGTCAGGGCTTCCCAATTCACAAAATAGCTATGAAGGACATGCTGGTGCCCTTGGGGACACAGAGTCTATTGTATTTTATTTTTCTATTTCTTCTTTTATAGAAGATGAATATAAGAAGCATTTTTTTAAATCAATGAGTGAATAACCACAGTCTAAGGTTGAACATTCATTTGTATAAACATCTTTATTTTACCAATTTAACAGTGTTTTGAGGAGTTTCTCTTGTGACTAGAATACTAAATTCTGGGCAGGTTTTACAGCTTGCCAGAAATACTGTATCCAGTAATAACAATTCATGATAGAAAAATAGTATTTATTTAATTTTATACTGAGCACCAATTCCTGCCTTTCATGGGCTTTCAACTTCTTCCAGTCAAATAAAACATAATGAAATGTTTTGTGATCTCATACTAGTGAGAGGAACTTCACTTCAAAGAAATCATTTCCATGTTTCCTTAATTTTGTTTTCCAAACTTTTCATTCTTTGTCCTGAGAACCATAGAATAAAAAGTTTAAATTAACAGTTAGTGAGTTTCACTGACAGCAAAAAAACCCCATGTACAGCTTACTTCAAAGCACTGAGCTGTCAGATACATTGTGTTTAAAGCTAAGGTTAACATCTTCACCTACCTTTTAAGCAAGATACATTCAATTATATATTATATGCATAATACTCTGTAGGAAGTTTAAAAGATCATTCTAACATTACACTCTTATTACAGAAATGATCAAAGGTTTTGAGTTAAGAAAATACACATCCTTTTCAGAGTTACAGCCACCTATATACTTTTCATGCTAATTAATGTTTACAGAAAGGAAACTGATTGACTTTTCATTAACCTTTTGTTGTAACTATTGGAAATATATGTTTTCCATCTTCCAAGCTTCAGGCAGTCAAGAGGTCTGGGTGGATCTTCCATGGATGGAAAAGCCAGGCCTGAAGTACATGAGATTATTTTAACCCTCATTGAATGTTAGATTACAAAGTCCTACTGGATCTCCAGCCTTGAGTCCCTAGGTTGGTCTACAGCAGGGGTTCCTAAACCTTTTGCCATCACACCTCCCTTTTGTGTAATTTTAATGTACACATCTTCCTAAAAAATCAAACCTCAAAATGAACACAAATGAACAATGAAAACTATAAAATGAAACTTTGGGAAAGATGGATTTATTGTAAGAATATAACTAAAAGGTTCTTCACGCACTTCCTGGATTCTGTCTGCACCCCCCGCAAGAGAGGTACCCCTCAAAGTTTGGGAAACCCTGATCTACAGGTATCATTATTCCCATCTATCAAGACCAACAAGCAGGGATGATAGTTGCTCAGGCTCAACATTTGGGAACCCAAGGCTAGGAAAGAGTGCTCTGCGCTCGAAGGGTGCTTCCAGCTGATGATGATTTCAATTTGTATCCTACCTTGTTTTGCTTAATTCATGGAATTTTATAGTGAGTCCAAATGACATCAGCTACCATTTGTAGTTTTCCCATGTTTTCTCACATTTTTAAACTCCTTGTTCTTTCCATAAAAATCAGATGGAGAAAAAGAACAGATGCTCAGTGCATTTTGACTGAAAATGCTAGAAGCTCTGTGTTTGAGACCACTCTGGAATTTGGGAGCATGAATAGATGATAACAGCATCCCAAGTGTGTTTCTTGGGTCACAAATCAGTGCTAACTGGCACTCTCTCTGTCATTAGCTATCAATAAGCAAATTCCAGGAGACTTCTATTATAACTAAGTGTGAAAAACCATTGTACAATTCCGTGCAATTGAATCAGCTCCATATTTGGAGATACAACCATTCCAGCACCAAAGGAAATGTATAGCTAGATCTCCAGATTATTCCGACAACCAATCCACATCTGGAGCTTGTAGATAAGGACATTAAATTATTAACACATATTTGACTGTTAGTATTTATTTTTGTATTGTGCCCACTACTAGGGATATTTTTGGCAAGAAAGAAAAATCCTGTATATAATAGTGCATCTAGAAGTCATATTACTTACCTGCTGCAGCAAATATTTATTTGTTTATTATTTTATTTATTAAACCAATTTATATAGCTGCCCATCTCACCACAGGTGACTCTAGGCAGTGTACAACAAGATAATCAGAATGGTAATATTTATGTATCATTGTTGCACTTTTTGCTGTTTATCTATTTATTCTGTTATGTTTTGACTCTATCCTTACTCAAGCAACAAAGGGTAATATTCCATATTTCCTTCCACCATTTTCATCTTCCAATCACCATGTGAGGTAGATTGGACTGCCATAGCAGCTGGTGCCGTGAGCTTACAGGCTTAGAGGAGATATAAATCCACCTTTCCACAATCTTGAATATGGAGAACTCTAAGCTCATTTCTGCTTTAGTGACTTACAGCATCTTCATAGCATCAGCCAGATATCACTGAAAAGATATAAAGCCTGTTTGCATAGAAGATGCTATAAATCAGTAGTGTGGGAGATAAATCAATTGCATATAGACCATTTTAAAGAAATTAAAATCTTGCACATTTCTATATGAGATAATATTTTTCTCTCCCTTGGGGGTATCACTTTCACGTGTGCCATCATGAGCTTGATACTTTTTTCCCCAACATCATAAAACTATGTTTATTGCTTTAGAGCTGACTGTGAAAATAATTCTGGAAAAATTCCTATTTATTGAGACTTAATGGATAAATAATTTTTTTATTGAAATTTCAAGCTTATTTTTATTTTAAGAATTTACAGCTCATACCGTAATTCCCCTTCCTCTGTAAAAAATTTCAGAATATAAATTCTTTTTTTAAATCTAAAACACAATTAACAACATAAATGATAAACAACCATACATACAACAATGGTAGAAGAATAATATAACATTCTTGGACCAATAAAAATGTGTTAACTTGAATCAGATCAGGAGAAAATAATACTATCATTCAAGGACTTTGAAAGTACATTTGCAAAATAATTTGAATATCCCAAGCTATGCTAATCCCTTGCATTAATAGTGTAGGCATTACAAAAGTCCATCTAGAAGTCTGTCAAGTTAGGCCTGTAAAATTGAATGGCATATCTTGTTACTATCCCCATTCCCTTCCTCTTAGGGAAGGATGAGTAATCCCATGACATCTGTGCTTTGGCTAATAAACAAATCCCAAAATATAATTAAAAGGCCACGTGATATGAATATCACCTAGAAGAGAGGGCTGCTGCAATCATTTCTGTGCAGCAGGTCAATTCACATAAAAAGTTTTATCTGCAAATAATAAACCTTAAAACATGTGGCATGAATTATACCAAAGCTCTGAATAGTTTTTACACTATAAAAATCGACTAGGAACAGACTCCTTTAGAGGTTCTGGTGTCCCCACTGAACCCACTGTTCTGTATAAGCAGCTACACCTTTTCAACGGTTTAGATAAGAAACAGTTTTAAAAAACTAGCTTGATGAAAACAAACTGCGTGCATGAATCATGGAAGCTAGATGTGGAAACCGTACAGATTTCTTACTATCCTGTAATATTATAGCATTTCTACCTAAGAAAAATCAAGAAAGCTGTATGTATATTGTTGTAACGGAAGACTACCATATATATTGTATTTGCTATATGCATGCCTCTGGACTGAATTGTGGAGTCCTTGGGGTTCTCTGAGCTTGGTTGTTTTCTTGCAAATGTTTCGTTACCCGGCTAGGTAACATCTTCAGTGCTAGAATGGAATGGGGTTTGCTCTCTTTTTATATATTGTGGCATGCCCTGCTAGTGTTGGTGTTGGTGTTGGTGGGGGTGGGGGTTTTGTTTTATTTTTTCCCTCTGGTAGTTCCTTGATTAGGGTATGTTTACTGCTTGATTGTATGCCTGGTGATAATCTTGGTGTTTATCTCTGCTTATCTGAGTGATGATTGCTGGTGAGGAGATGTTCTGGTCTTTTGTTTTCCTTTCTATTGTCTCTTTTGAATAGTGTGTAGATGTTGTTTATCTCTATGTGCCTGTTGATGGCTGCCTTGTCTGAATACCAAGCTTCCAAGAATTCCCTCGCATTTTTAGATTTAGCTTGGTCTAAGATGCTGACAGTTTCTCAGCTGAAACTACGGTTAAGTCTGTCCATGTGTTGTGAGATTAAGGAATTTTTGTCATGTCTTCTGACTGCTAATTGGTGCTCATGGATGCACTCTGCTAGTCTTCTGCCTGTCTGTCCTACATAGTGGTTGTTACAGTCCTTACACTGTATGTTGTAGATGACTCCTGTTTTTTCTTCTTGGGCTACTGGGTCTTTTGGTTTGCTTAAGATATTTCGGAGGGCTTTAGTTGGTTTGTGTGCTGTGCAGATGCCAAGTGGTTGTAATAGTCTGTTGGTGGTTTATGAGACGTTTCTGATGTAAGGCAGTGCAATCCTTTTCATAGCTTGTGTTGGTTGTGTTGGAGTAAGTTGAGTGGTCAGGCACTCTTTGATAAAGTTGCGTGGATATCCATTTTGCTGGAAGATGTTATATCGGTGATCTGTTTCCTTTTTCTGCTGTTCTGAGTTGCTGCAATGCGTTTGTGCTCATTTGACTAATGATGTTACGACTAATGATCATGGATGCACACCTCAGACTTAACAAATACCAGCATACCATAGACAACCTCAAGAAGCAACTGGAACAAACCATGACCCCAGAGCATACAAATATACTGACCACCACCATCAAGAACACATCCTGAAGACAAGCTGAGAAAAGAAAAACAACACTTCAAGCTAAACTGCTCAAACTAAACCCCAGAAACAAAGAGGTACCTGAACCAGAATGGGTCATCAACATGTCCAGCTGACCACTATCCACTGCAAATCACAATATCCTCCAGAAGGGCCTCAACTATGACATGGACAATAGAACTACAGTTAGAGCTGCAACAGATTCACATGGTGAATTTATTGCACTAGCATTTCCTCAAAACGTAAAACTATTTGTCCAAGAGTGAATTCAAAGAGACCTGCTTCCAGCCAAGGAGAGCCACAATCAGCTCATGAAGATTTCACTAGCCTTTGTATGAATTACAAATACTTCTTCTTTCTTAGGGCAATGTTTTAAAACATATATAAAACAGAAACAAAAAAACCCTTAATCATTTCAAAAAACAGATGAACAATAGTACATTCTAAAACATGATGGGCTAGAGAAAGAGGAAGGGAGAATTTGCACTTACTTAGAGGCAGTACATATGTTGCTTCAGAAACGAAGCAAAAGCAGATTTAATTCCATCAAGAAAAAAACTACATCTGTTTGTAGCTA
This sequence comes from Python bivittatus, assembly GCF_059951505.1. NCBI lineage: Eukaryota > Metazoa > Chordata > Lepidosauria > Squamata > Pythonidae > Python > Python bivittatus. The sequence continues at coordinate 28,542,065 of NW_028277098.1, forward strand.
TATCCCTACACAGTCTTCATAAACTGTAAATTTGTGGCCAAGAGGACTATTTAGTAATACCCTATGATGACAATCTGAAAAGAGCTACAAGAGATTGTAGGTCTCATAGCTCTGGCCACAAAGCTAAGAATGAAATTAGGTGAAATGAAATGAAACTTTCCATCAGTTCTATTTACTCCTCAGGACTTTTATTTGCTTTACATTAGAGGGCAGTTGAATCTCAAGCCTTACAGGAACATTTGGACAATAGTTCCCATCTTTCCTTATAATCAGACTTGCAGTTTGGATTGATGAGAACTAAAGTTCAAAAAGGTCCCCATCTTCGCTTTAGAAGAACCAGTCTTAAATTCAGCATCCTAAAAGTTTGCATCAGATATGGAAACATTAGGATGGTATACAATGTTTACCACCAAGCTGCAGACCCTTTTACATATGAAGGGTTAAGATTCCTTTTTGATATGAAGTGTTGGTAAAAGATGTTGGGACTAATCTTAGATAGATGGAAGTAGTCTCTAGCAATTATTCTAGGTTTGCTATGGAAGAAAACTACATCAATAATTATCCAGAGATCATAAATTAAAAATATATGATCAAAACAAAGGCATAGAGTCACTTTGTGTGAGATGGGCAGCTATATAAATATGACAAATAAATAAATAAATAAATAATAGAGAAATGTATTTATTTATTTGTAAATCAAGTTTATACGCTCACTATCAGTGACTCTAGGCGGCTCACAAGTAAAAAAATAAAACATTTAAAAACTACAAAACACATTAAAATACCAAATGTATAGCCAATTCCTAGTTTACGTAAGTTGAACTTCTACAGGTTGAACATCTGTTTTAATAGACAGACTTGGTTTTCTTTTTAATGGCATTTCATATCATTAAAAGTGCATATAAAGAGAAATAACAGCCAGGTCACTCAAAACATTACTTTTCTATTCTGAAGAAAAGGCTCTGTGAAGCCATTGACGTGGTGAGAAATAAAAATTGTCCTTTGGTGTTTTTTCCCCCCTTTTTTCCACAGCAGTAACAGCAACAAAGAATTTCAATAATTGTATCCATCTTCCCCAGAGCGAAAGCAAAGAAGCATCTGGAAATTCCTGGTCAAAACGAAATGTCATGTTTCCCCTATTCTGTTAAATAGATTAAGTGAGTCCAGTCCTTCACATCTGGATTTAGTATTTATTTGGAACATAACAGATGGGAGGGTATAAATTTAATAAATAAATACATAATTAAATCTGGCCCGTAGGTATTATATCTATATAAAAACATGCAGACATTCACACATTTCCTACTTCCTGTATTTTCAAAGTAGTTGTCTGAAATTGAGATACTGCATACACCATATGAGAATCCATCAAACGGGCATTCATCTGATGTGAGACCTATAAGTGACAGCAAAGATAATATGCTCTTTTCTCTGCATTAGGAATCCATAATGGTGAATGGAACTTGATAGCTTGGCATAAAAAAAAATCTAACACCAAACTAAAGCTCATTCAGCATCCACATGAACTAATGGCTTTTGAATGGGCAAGGAATGGTTGGGAATGTAGTTATGGAACAGCTGCCTGCAGTCTGATGTTACTATTTTAAATTTCAGAACAGTTGGCAGTCCCTTTAAAATGTATAAACAAGACATTAAACTTCAATAAACCACAGTTCTTTGGGAGCATCAATTAACTCTGCTAACCCAGTCAATCTCTACATAAGCCATAACTAGAGGCTATTACCTTTGCTATCTAGATACTGTATCCCCTATAAAAGTCAATCTGCATGCTATGTACAGGTAGTCCTTGAGTTACAACCATTTGTTCAGCGACCGTTCAAAGTTATGACAGTGCTGAACAAAGGGACTTACAACTAGTCCTTGAAGTTCTGGCTGTTGCAGTGCCCCCATGGTCTTGTGAATTAAATTTGACCACTCGGCAACCAGTTTGCACTTACAACCTGTTGCAATGTCCCACAGTCACGTGACTGCTATTTGCTACCTTCCCTGCTGGCTTCCCACTAGCAAAGTCAATGGGGAAGCCAGCAGGGAAGATCACAGGTTGCTTGAGTAAGTCTGCCCCACCCCCAGCCTTTCTTCGCTCGCATGCACCACGCCCTCCTTCCCCTCTTCACTCGCACATAGCCCATATCCTCTTTCCCCAGCCTCCCTGTGCTTGCACATATGCATCCCATGCCCTCTTTCCCTGGCCTCCCTGCACCCTATACCTCTTTCCTCAATCTCCCTGTGCTCACGTGCACCCTGTGCCCTTTTTCCCCAGCCTCCCTGTGCTCACATGCAACCCACACACTCTTTCCCTGGCCTTCCTCAGTTTGTACTGCACTGCAGCACCCCCCTCCCCAACTCATGCATGGCCTGCACCGGGCCCCCCAGGGCCTCCCCACCCCCCTGTGGCACCTCCACATTCTTTACCTGGGTCTCTCTCCACTTCCTGCTTAATGACCCACACATTTGGGGTTATGTCAACAACTAGGATTGCCTGGATTGCCATTGCTAAGTGATATGCTCATGTGACATCACGCTTTATGACCGCATCCCTTAGCGATGGCAATTCTAGTCCCAACTGTAGTCATAACTTGAGGACTACCTGTAGTCTGTAGCATCACCCAGGTAGAGCAGTTCTGGGCCAGGTAGGAGCTAGAGTAGCAGTTTTTCCCACCAGTTCTACTCTCCTCACTAATTTAAATGAGGCTAAAATGATCAGCATCACCTCCTGGCTATTTGTGGAGGAACAGAGGAACTTGAAATCTACTGAATGGACGTCTGCTTTCTGCCAATGCAGGACTTACAACTGGTAGAAGCCTCACTGGTTGTGGATCAGGTTAGGCAGCTATTTTGGCTGGTAGCTACATTTCAAAATTGAGAATGCGTTGACTGGTTTATGTAGTCCTTTGAGGCCTTTAGGGGAATAAGAGATCTCCTTAGAAATAAAAATACTGCTCTTGAAGTTCTTGTCTGCTGCTTGCCAGATCCCCTTTGTGTTAATTAATAGAACTTTGAACACAATAAATTGGGGGGGAGGGTGCAGAGATCATGATGGTGACCAGAAGAGATACTCATGGGCAGACAGTGTCCTTGGACATGGGGGCATCCAAAGGAAGAGGACAAGTTCTGCAAGGTGGCAGTTGTGGCATAACAATGGAAACCCTGCCCCTCACGCACCATCTTGCAGATTTTGACATGCACGCTCTATGGATGCCCAGCTTAGACACCATTTCTGTGGAAAGTCTGAGAGCTTCTAGTAGAAGCACAGTCCCCTCCAGCAGTTCACCAGTCCACGGAACGTCCACCCCATCCCATCAGCAGATCCAGAGATGATAACTGCTGTGTAAACAAATCTCCTTTGTTTTAAAACAAGAAGTTATTATTTGTTACTTTCTTGCTTAAATAGGAACGAGGGGAAGGGAGGACAGAATGTTTGTCAGAACTGCTGTTTGCAGAGGAAAGGTTAAATCCTTTCATTCTAAATAACATTAAATGTAATCAAACACATAATGTCATAGCTATATGGAACCATAAAGGTCAAGAATAGCTTAAAGTAGACAGTCTGTGACCCATTGGGTCATCCTTTTAGATATATTTCCTTACCTAAACAGAGAAACAGAATGACCAAGGGCAAAAAAACAGCGGGAGCAGGAGCGACTTTGGACTTCCTGCTGGCTTCCCCATTGACTTTGCTTGCGGGAAGCTGGCAGGGAGCGTTGGAAATGATGGTTACGTGACCACGGCTGAATGCGGCAGCCTGTTGGGTCATCATTTCAGAGATATTTCCTTACCTAAATAGAGTTATCATGAAAATTAGAGGCCTTAATGCTTTTCATCACTTGTTGATCATTATAAAGAGTATGCTTAAATTATTAGCATTTTTTTTTTACTTTGAATTTTTTAAATGGAAAAATAGACTTGACCTTTGTAAACTAAATGACAATTCGATTTTAAACTTGATATAGTATTGCAGCTTTGATTACAACCAGCTCCTCTCCTGCTTTCTGGGATTATGTCCAAAATATTTCACATTCAGCTTTTAACTTTTCTGCACATCTGATTTTCTCTTCCACTGTACATACAGAGATACAACGTGCTATAGGTATAGGATGTGAATTCATCAAGGCCTCACAATCTGGAATATTTGATCAGGCAAAACTTTAAATATAATACTGAAGTTAGAGGAAGAGACAGATAAGCAAGTATGGACCCAGGCACAGATCGACATACTGTATGTATGTTAAATTATTTTTTAAATGTTACTTGTTTTAGTCAGTTGCATCAAAATTAAATGTGCACATTAAAAAAAATCCAGAAAGTTTAAGGTAATAATTTGTCTGTTTCTAATTAAATTCTATTGTAGAATTAAAACATTTTTTTAAATCCTGCTCTATTCCTCCAAGAGAGAGAGTTGTTGAGTGACTTATAAAATATTAGAAGCATATATAATAACCAGTTCAATAAAGAAAAAATATATTAAATTTGCAGATTGGAATGCAGGATTTTGGGCATAGTATTAGTGACATATTTGAAAATTATGTTCATCGTACTTAAAGTTTAAATCCTGAATAGCAGAAATAAACTTCTAGAATCCATACAAACTGTTCCTACAAACACTGTCTGTATAATCTAATAAACCTGTAACCACTTTTCCATGAATTCCATCAAATTCAGTGAAATCCACTGCTGAATAATTATTTATCTTGCTTACTTAAATCATTTTTATCATTCATGCTAATTTTTACAGAATTCCTGGAATGGCTTAATCCACACACCCCTTTTTAAAGAAAAATGCTTTGATTTCTGCCTTTTTCAGCTCCTCTGACTGAAAAAACAGTACAGCAACTGAAAAACACAAAGGCTAAAACATTAATTTTCCAGTTTTAGTATTTCTGTTTTCTTAATCATTGTTATAACTATGTCGGATATGCCATTAAATGCCATTCCTTTTCTCTCTGACACATACACTCATGTTGTAAATCACATTAGTATTCTGCCCTTGAGTTTGGCTTGGTGTGATGTGTGGACACCTCTGCTGCAGGGGTTCCAAAGTGGGGGAAGCAGAGGGTCCCAGATAAGGAGCATGGGAATGCCACAGAGAGGTGGGGGGCCCTGGCAGGTCATGTGTGAGTTGGTGAAGGGGGGTGCTGCAGTGTATGTGGGGAAAGAGGGCATGGGGTGCATGCGAGTGTGTGTGTGTGTGTGGGAGTGCCAGAAGGCCAGAGAAAGAGGGCACAGGCTGCATGCAAGCACAGAGAGATCCAGAAAGGAGGGTGCTGGTGGGCGTGCAGGTGTGTGCGAGAACAGGGAGGCTCAGGAGGGAAGGTGTTGGTGGATGGGTGGGTATGTGCATGTACGGAAGCACAGGAAGGCTGGGGAAGGAAATGAGACCTTCCCTTCACCTTCTCCATTGTCTTTCTTTGTGGGAAGCTGGCAGGGAGCATTGGAAATTATGGTCATATGACTGCAGCTAAATGTGGCGGTGCAGCAGCGCAGTGATGCTTAAGCAGCCACAACTTTCACAAATTTCAATCCAAGGGGAGTAATGGGTCCCAGATTTTGGATGCATTCTGTAAGTTAGCCCATTTGAGGTACCCTGGTTGAAAAATTGTTGCCCTATGATGCATCATTTCCCCCAGTTGAAGGTTACAGACACAAGAGTTTTAGTAGTATGTAGATAGATAGATGACTTCATCTGCAATATTTATTAGAGTATGGAACATCATTCCTCCCAGAGTGAGGTTAGTCCATCCCTACTAGCCTTCCAGAAAGCCCTTAAAACATTGTTTTTCCAACAACCTTGGGGAACCCATGGGGAGCCTGCAAGGTGACTGTACTGTGTTTAGGTGATTGTTATTCTCCCACAATCTTGGTTTTTATTTTTTATTTATGTTTAATTGTTTTAATGACTGTTATATTGTTTAAATTGTTGTTGTTGGTTGTAGGCCATCCAGAGTCATGTTCAGTGAGATGGGCAGCTGTATAAATTTACTAAATAAATAAATTAAATAAATAAATAAATAAATAAAATAAAGAGGGAGGGAGGGAGGAAGGAAGGAAGGAAGGAAGGAAGGAAGGAAGGAAGGAAGGAAGGAAGGAAGGAAGGAAGGAAGGAAGGAAGGAAGGTCATTTGACCCCCTGTTCATAATTCCAGATTCTAGACATATGCATTTCACATTTTGGGGGGGGGGGAGAAAGTGAAGAGAGAGAGCGTTATTGCAGCATGCCTTGTTGCCTAGTTGCAGTAAAACCACAATGCAATGCAATGTTGCCACCTCCTGCTTGGGGGCACTTCAGGCAGGTCTTGGCATCCTCCAGCAGGGCTCTTGTATTCTGATACTTGCATCTGGCAGTGGTTTATCAGGCAGAGGATCTTGTCACTCACCCATATTGGGAATCATCATCTTCTCTATTACTTTTCTTGATTACATCATTTTATTGCTGTGTTTATTTTTTTTTTAAATGAGCTTTTAATTTGTGCCAAAAATATGCATCTTTTTTTTAAAAAAAATTGAAATAACTGCAATAGCACAAATGAAAGTATTTTTTTAGAAAAGCAAATTAGATCTATTTATTGTACAATTTGTTTATCATCAGCTTCCCAAAAACTGTCAGCAGTTTACATCCATAAAAAATAACTATAGTAACATACATAACCATATAATGATATAAAATTGAAATGATTTAATAAAACCCAGTATTACACTTTTTCAGTGGCAGTGCGTAAGTAGACTATTAAACTGAAGTTCCTCTGAAATAAAACTGTTTGAAGTCTTCCTAAAGAACAACAATATAGGAGCCATCCAAGCATTTGGGGACAGGGTATTTAAAGGACAAAAGCAGCTGTCAAGAAGGCTTGCCTCTGGGTGACCTCCCCCCCCAAGAAATGTCAGAGAGAGAGGAGACCTGAAACATTTGCTCTTCAGTGGGGCACATAAGACAGATGAATTCCTTTAGGGAGGCATCCCTGAAGGTACCTGAGAACCAGCCCGTGTAGGGCTTTTATAAGTTAAGATGAGGACTTTGACATGGGCCCAGAAACTATTGGTAGGCAGTGTAGTGAGTAAGGCACCAATGTAATGTTTATGAAATTATTTACTCCCATCAGCAGTTAAGCCACTGCATTGTGGACCAACTGCAGTTTCCAAATTACAGGTAGTCCTCGGCTTATGTCCATTCATTCAGAGACCATTTGAACTTGTGATGATACTGAATGAGGGGGGCTTACGGCCAGTCCTCAGAGTTATAGCTGTCACAGCATCCCTGCGGTCGCGTGATTGTGATCCAGGCACTTGGCACCAGCTTGCAATTATGACATTGCAGCGAGCCATGGTCACGTGATCACAATTTCCAACATTCCCTGCTGGCTTCCCACAAGCAAAGTCAATGGGGAAGCCGGCAGGAAGCCAGAAGTTGTAGTGACATGAGGTCCTCACTTAATGACCTGCATGGTCCTTGTTTAATGACAACTGGGACTGCCAGAACTGCCATTGTAACTTGCCTGTATCTTTAAAGGCAGCCCCATGTAGAGTGTGTTGCAGTACTCTAATCATAAGGATAAGTCACCGTGTAAGGTTTTCCATTACAAAAAGGACCACAGTTAGTGGACCAGTGGAAGCTGGACAAAGGGTTTCCTGGTTATTATATCTACCTGCTGCTCAAGCAGGAGATGTGAGGCTAGGAGAATCCCCATATTGTACACACATTCTTTCAAGAGAAGTGCAACCACATCTAAGCCAAACTCAAAATGGGAAACAGTCACATTGTTTCCCAAGGAACAGTCCTTCCATCTTGCTGGGATTCCATCTGAACTTGTTTTGTGCCATCAGGACCCTCATAGTTTCTAGTCACTGAGCATACATCTCCACTACATTTCTGGCCTGTCTTGGAGAGACAGTGGACAAGTGAGTATGGCCTCTCCCAGCAGTTTTATGTAGCTGTTCAGTAATATGAACTGTAAAGAGTGCCAGTTTGGTCCAGTGGTTAAGGTTCCAGGCTAGAAACCAGGAAACTGAGTTCTAGTCCCACCTTAGGCATGAAAGCTGGCTGGGTGACTTTGGGCCAGTCATTCTCTCTTTTGGCCCAACTCACCTCACAGGGTTGTTGTTGTTGGGGGAAAAATAGGAGGAAGAAGAAGTATTAGGCATGCTTGCCGCCTTGAGTTATTTGTAAAAATAATAAAAGCAGGATAAATAAATCTAAAAAAAAAAAACATGGGGGAGGGAACTGAGAAAGGTCGTGTTAGAATCCTGTAAATTGATTCTAATTGTATCTGGTTCATTAATCACAGAATCATAGGGTTAGAAGGGACCTTGGAGGACTTCTAGTCCAACCCAGTGCAGGAATCCCCATACCCTTCTGGTGAAATGACTGTCCAGTATTTTCTTGAAAACCTCCAGTGGTGGAGCACCCACAACTTCAGGAGGCAGGCTGTTCCATTGTTTAATGGCTCTCACAGTCAGGAAATTCCTCCTTCGTTCAAGTTTGGATCTCTCACTGAAGGGTTTCCACCCATTGGTTCGTATCTTACCCTCAGGTGCTAGGGAGAATACATTCACATTCTCTGCCCTGTGACATCCCTTCACGTATTGGCAGACTGTTATCATGTCTCCCCTTCTGTTCTTTAAGCTAAACATGCCAAGTTCCTTTCACTGCTCTGTAGGATTTAGCCTCCAAGCCCCTTACCATCATTTTTGCTCTTCCCTGCATTCTTCCAGTTCTTCAGCAGGCTTGTATCGTAAGATAAATTTTAAAAGAGAAGAGTGAATAGATTCAATAAATGAACATCTTTAAAAGGCCTGCAGCAGCTCATTGACATTTCTGAGTGACTTTCAGAGATACTAGAGTAAGATAGCTTTCCTGCTTTCCCAAAGTACTTAGCTTGTAACAGTCACCATTCATAGCTAACATGGTCATTAGAAGCATTTGTTGGGGTTCATAATTGAACATATCAAGAAGATGCCAATCTGGAGAAGCTGGTAATAGATTTAAGACAGAGGTATCTTCCAATACAGAAAAGAACTTTTCTACCTACTTGAATTTAGCTACAGCATCAATATGGGCTAGAATGTGAGAAGTGGAAGGTTGGCTTGCCAGTTGGAGGTTCTTTGGATTACAGGGAATGGAGTTAGAAAGCAAACCTTTGCTCACGGTTCTTTATCAAAAGCTTGCAGATACATCCAACCGAAAGGATTGCTACTATAGAAGAGGTTGGGATGGTAGGTTTAGCAACAGGCTCTCTGGCTTTAGCACATAAATTCTATTGAATTGTAGGCATGGCAAAGAAAACAGCCACATAGAGATACTGTATGCGGAAGCTATATTTTCAGAAAATCAAGTAGTAGAACTTGGCAATTACATGTATTTTCAACAGCTGACTCAACAGTGTTTTATTTTTCTTAGTCTATTTTAAGGTTCACTTTTTGCTTTGTCTTCAGAATAAAAACAGTCAAACACTATATTTGTCTATCTTTGTAGAATGTAACAGACCCAGTCAGTTGCTCTTTCACAGTAAACACCATCCTGCGTGCCAGCAGGGCATGATCACACATGACCTGATCCTTGACAGCCTCCCCCCTCCCCCCAGTTGCTGAAAAGTTGTCATTTCCTGCCACTTTTTAAAAATCAAAACAACCATGAATTATCTGGGGTGTCTAATTAGGTTGGCACCAGCCTATTTTTTCCATGTTCCCCATCCCCCCCCACTCCATGCAGCTGCATGGGGGGGGGGGAATGGTTTGAAATATGAAGTGGAAAAAGAGATGGAGTTCTTAGTACAGCCTTGCTTTTGTTATTAACTTTCTTGTCTCCGTTTGGACTACGTAGCCAACTAGGAGATGTTACTTTAGTCCCACGGAACTCAGGAGCTCAAACAAGACCAATTGTTTGTCTTTTAGAGCAAAACTCTGACTGAGAAGTAATCAAGAATGGGTTAATTTCTTTTCCATTCAGTTTAGTACATTTGTTGATGAAAATTAGGGCAATGGGTCGAATTTAGTTATGGTACATATATAATAAATATATCAGTGCTTATTGATTTTTATGCACTGGTCCCTCTGCCATCCCATTACATCTGGGCTCTCTCTCAAAATATCCATAATACATAGGCAGTGCTGTGTTACCTAATGCACCCAAGAGCAGGAGTAAATCAGATAAATGGGAGTTAGTTACATAAATATATAACCAGCCAATAGGAGAAAGGGAGAAAAATACCAAAACAAACTTAGATAACCCTCCTGTAGGCAACAGTAGCTTTATGAAATCCTGGACGGACAATTCTCATTCTGATTTACTATTAGAAAGTCCAAATGCAAGTAAAGAAAATTGTAGGAACACACATAAAATATTTTCACTTTAATTGAAGTCCAAGATGCTCAGTCCAATACTACAGTTCCATAAGGGATTTATGTATGTACTCTCCATTTCAGCCATAAATAGATTCAGTTCACTGAAAAGACCATCAGATTTGGCCATTGGATGTGTTGGATCTGCAATAGACCATGTCTGTTGTATCCATTAAAATATTATCTTTTGGGGATTTTACTTAACTATTATTTGCTTCTTCACCTCTGACTACTGCCAGTGATTGCCTCTTGACTACTAAAAATGTTTCCTGTGTAGAGAATATGTGCATCTCAGAAGAAAGATGATCTGCTTGTAAATGGAGGCTTGAATTAATGGAAGGTCCTCCCCATTTCATACCTTCCACGTGATTGATGTCCAGCCAAAAGTATTGCAGGGACAGTAAATAATTTGGAAGAAAGGACAAAATGGTTTATCAAGTTTGAGTGGGAAGAGGACTACAAAGCAGCTGTTGCTGATTTATTTGTTTAAAACTGTAATAATAGCAAAATTTTATTCTAACTTTTAAGAAAAAATGCTGCTGATCAGGAAATAAAATCATTGAATGTATGGGTTGGAAGAAATCCTGCAGATTTTACTTAACTATTATCTGCTTCTTCATCTCTGACTACTGCCAGTGATTGCCTCTTGAGTACTAAAAATGTTTCCTGCCTTTAGTAGAGAATATGTGTATCTCAGAAGAAAGATGATCTGCTTGTAAATGGAGGCTTGAATTAATGGTAGGTCCTCCCCATTTCATACTTTCCAAGTAGTTGATGTCCACTTGGAAGGTATGAAATAGCCTGTGTTCCACCTTCTTGGTTCTATCCAGAACAATTATATTGTTTGCCAAATAGGGCAAACTGTTTTACTTCTGGTTTGGGGAAATGCCTCATCTGCGTGTCATTCCTGTTTTGTGCAAAATGGGTATCAAGGAGAGCATTGGCAATTACATATAGAGGTTGGGCTTCATTCCCTATTTATTCATTCTCTAGTACTTATGGATATAAAGAAGAGAGCAATGCCCAGTTGAGTTTCGAAAGTGGAAACTCTGACTTCCCTTTTTTCTGACTGGAAAAGTTAATAAGATTATATGTTTAAAATCTCCCCACTTACTGGCTATTCAACAAGAGTTTCAAAGTATGTTCTCAGAAAGCCAGGGTTCCTTGAAAATATATCAACAGGTTCTCAAGAGGAAATAAGCATAGTGGCCAAGGATCTGTTTAAGATAGTTTTCATTTTAACCAAAATTCTTTGATTCAGCAGCATCCACAGGAATTCACCACTTCCATCAGATCCAATGTCACGGATCATCTGTGTAGGATTGGAGGCCTGGGTAGTAAAGAGTCGACTCCCTGCTTCTTTGCTAGGCTGCACAGTGAGACAACAGAGCCTTTCCTGGTTTACTGGGCAGTCCCTGCCCACCCCACATCTCTGTCAGTACTAGGTTTTAACAAATGGCTAAACCCGTTGGTCTAGCCATCTGTCAAAACTTGCCTCCTTCCTAGGCCCATCCCACACTGAGGAGAAAGACTGGTGGATGTTTTTCTGCCAGTGTTAATGTTTGGTGGGAGGAGACAATAAGCCAGCATAATCCACAAATTGTTTAATTTGTCCTGTGTTAAAGCTGTAAGGACAACACCAGTAGCCAGTCTCATTCGTATCACAGAATAAAGGATCAGCCATGAGGGCAGTACAAATTGTGCCAGCAGAGTTTTCTGCTGGCTCAAGGTCTGGAGGAGTGTACTTTAATGTGGCCACCTGGCTGTGCCTTTTGTCTCTGTGTGTTTTACTTCTCGATGGTGATAAATGTTTTCCTCCAAAAGAGATGGCTGGCAATGACTTTTTTAAAAAAAGAATGAGAGAAAATAGAAGCTTTCTTGTTTCTTTTATTTCAGTGGATGAACCACATAATTTTCCATTTCCCCTTAGAAGAAAAAGCTGGAAAATAAATCAGAAAGATAAATCCATTCATTTTAACAGTAGAGCAATAAAGATGGAAAAATAATTTGCTAAGCATACCAAAGACTTTGTGGGAAGTTATACTATTGAACATTCCAGTGGACAATTGTTTGGGATGTTTTACTGAACTCACTGTTCAGTTTCAATTACACAACAGCAATCCTAACTTTGCTATAATCGAGCATGTTTTGTGTTGGAGCATCTGGCAATCTACAGTTACAAATTCAGGAAACCAGTTAGATGCAAGTTCCAGATGCATATAAGAAACTTCCACAATAAGAATGTTAGAGTTTAGTGGGAATCTGACCGCTGTCTCGCAACTAAGGTATTAGACATCATTATTCAATATGTAGGAAAGCAAAATAGGATGGTTCCAGCAAGTGTTGCGTTCTTGGCTAACTTTCCTCAACTGATATCCTCCAGAATTCCCCACTAATCTTGCTGGTTTTGGAATACGGGATTTGTAATCCCAACACACTTGGAAGGCACTAGATCACTGATGTTATTCCTTTGCCCTGTCCTTTTCCATCCAATTTCATCTTCCCAGCTAACCTTATCTGGAGAAAAGAAGTCTCTTCTTGAGAATGAGTTTCTTTTCTTTGAGAAGTGGTCATGAAAATACAATTTGCCTGTCAAATTCCAGGGAGAGGCTCTTCCCAATCTTGATAACATTACTCCTGCATCATCTTTGCATATTGTCATCATTAAGATTAATAAGGAAAAAAGATTGATTGGGACCAATGTCATGTCATAAAACAACATTATTTATTTCCATAATAGTACTTGCTATTACATATGTATATTCTCTTCTGAAGGATGCTCCACAAATGCTGGTAATTTAAATTTCCATTTTTATTCCAAAACCTATGAATTGTCCAGATATTGCCATAATATATATGTGGTTCCAAGCAAACCTGTTTTTTCTAAATCAAGTTGTGAGGTCACATTAATCTATTTTTTTCTAGCTGTTTTGACAATTCTATTGTTGTGGCTCCTAATTATTTATGGGGAAATTAGGGGAAAATGTTTGCCAGTTTATTCTATAATCTGTGTATTTCAATATTTAAGCTCCAATATTTGCAACCTTTTCTAATTCCTCTTGAGCTACGCTGCTGTCATTTGGTATTGCCACATCTATAAATAAAACTTGGGTATATTTAACTACTGTGATGTTCTAGAAGTTGGTCTATCTGAATTCTGAAGTCCCATAAAATATTTGTGTGGTCATTCTGGAGCACTTTGTCTACATTATGGTCATACCAATACTTTGGGGAATCAAATCCATACTTTAAATTCCAATGCACCATTTTTTGCTACATAATCATATCTTGTTTTATAATCTGTCTGGGCAATTTTGCTACAGCTGCTTATTAGGTGATCAACAGTCTTGGTTGTTTTTTTTCTTTGCATAATGTACATTTGCTGTTGTTTCCAGTTTCTTGAATTTTTGTTTTCATGGCATTTCTTTCTAGAACTTATTCTTGGTCTGCAATCAGTAATCCTTCCATTTTCTTCCTGATGGATCCAGTCTGAAGCCATTGCCAACTTTTGTATTGTGTATTTTACGTTCTATTTTTTTCAGGTATTGTCTGTGTAGAGGTTTATCTCTCCAGTTTTTCTTTTGGTGTAGCAATGGTTCAGTTTTGTACACTTCAAACTGTTTTCCTTGAAGACATTTATAAACATCCTCCCTGCTTGCTTTTATGTAACTATTTAGTACTCTGATTGCACCAGTGTCTGCTTCATTGCAACAAACTACAACCACCCCATTTTCTTTGGGAAATACAAGTGATCTATGCCACTTTTTGGGTGTAATATATGATGTGATGTCATATGTTTGGGGGTCTTGAAATCTAAAGCATCTAGTTTAGCTTGTGTCTAGCCAAGAATACCTGCTGTGTAGAGTATTCAAGGAACCATCCATGCATTAATGCCTTTAATTGTATTACTGCCATTCAGCCTCAATTTTAAAACTTTTCTAACTTGTTTAACTTATTTCGAGCTGGTTTCCTTTTTCACCTTAGCATGCAAAATATTGTTTGCTTATAACTCTCCTCTATAGTCAATGCTTTGATTTAGCACCATTCCATAGTCCATTTAATTCCATCTAAGTATTAAATTTTTCTTTTTTTATTGCAGTGTTGCACACTTATCCAATCCAAATTCTATTTTGATATCATCATTAAAGATTTGAACTTATTAAAAGGTTATTGTATTTCTCTATATGATTTTACATATAGTTTCAAATCATCCATGTAGAGCATTATATATTTTTATCTCTGAGTTTACTCTGTTTTAAGATATGTCTAATATTTTTTCTGTGATTTCTTCTAGTGATCAGGGTAAATTGGCTTTTTTTTTTTGGTACTTTCTGTTGGTTTCTTCTCCCCATGGCTTTAAATGTATTATTGTTCACAACAAATCCAGTATTTAACAGTTACATATATTAATATTCATTAATTGTCAATATTTTATACAGGAATAATTGTAGATATCTCAGTAATATTCCTATTAAAAGGAATATACTGATTATTGATATATTTATTCAGCTTAGTTCAACTTCAGTCACAGACAAGTCTAAGCATATAGAGTTCAAGATACATATCATAAATATCAACAATCCGAAACAATATAGTATTAGTCATAATGTATAAAATTATAATCATACTGTGCCTGAGTTCTAATTTTACAACATTTATTCATAGCGTCAATTATATCTCACCCCCAATTATTTCAATCCACAGCAAATAAACATGATAATATGGTGTAATAATTGCCCTGTAATAAAAAAAATATAAAGTTTAATCTTCTACTTCTTAATATAAATGAGAATCAAACTTCAGATTATTATACCAGTTGATATCTGTAAACGCTTGATGGTAAAATTATATTTATTGTTTTCTCTCTCTTTCTCTTAGTCTCCTACTGCATATAACTCTAGTAATTTTCCTTTTACTATCACAGTCCATTGAACTATCTCAGTTTGCCTTTTCTGTTAGGCATCTCTGTAGATGGCATTTGCACTATCCCAAGGCAAGCTTCATTCCCCTGTGATGCTATGCCATTGTCTTCATCTGTGGAGTCTCCCTCCCTCTCTCTCTCTCTCTCTCTCTTATTTATTTATCATCATAATCAAAATTCATATATATATATAAGAATTTTGACTATAATAAGAAAATCTAATACAAACTAAACTTAAAGAAAGAGAATAGAAAGGAGTAAAAAGTTCAAGAAAAAGAAAAGAGAGAGAAAAGTAAGAATATAATAAAGAGAAAAGAAAGATATGAAGAAGTGACTTCCAACCTTCATCACAACAAGTATAAACAAATTTAGTGACTCTTCACCCCCTCTAAGGTTACAAACATTTATCTCTTCATCCCATATCCCATATCTAATCTTTAAACAAATCCATAAAATATCATCTTTTCAATCCTTATGGCAGAAAGTCCATAAGGGGTTGCCAGAAGTAACCACATATCTTGTTTTAACCTTGATCATATAAACCAACTTTATATTCCTTCCTTTTACTTCTAACAGTCTTTAGTTCATTCAAATATTGTTGTAGGATTTTATTTCTCTTCATTTCTTCTTTGTCCCATCGTACAGAGTTCTTCAAGGCTTTAACAAAGTTCTTTTGTAAAGCCAGTAGGAAAAAATTATCCAGGTCACTCTCTTGGTTTGTCACTTGTATTTCCCTTTCAAATTTTAAAACCTTAGCCAGTTTCTTTTGTAGATTCAGTGAAACATCCTTTTCTAAGTCATTCTGTTGGACCGTCAACGTAAATCCACTTTTGACACCATCTTTATCTTGTCAGATAAAATTTGTTCTACATACGTCATTTCCTCAGTAACATATTTTGGACATAGTCTATCCATAGAAGCAGACATCATTACTGACATTTTTGATATTATGGCTACTATTTTCTGATTGCATTCATCAAAAGTCTCCCTTAGTATTTTTATTTTTATAACATTTTGCAACATTTTACAGGCTTGTAAATCTTTCCTCTGCCTAGAAACTTCAGTCTCCTCTAGTGTCCATTTTTGAAATCATGAAGTTGCTTATCTTTATTATGTCTTGTAAAAACCAAAACAGAATCTATTTCCCATAAGAAGCTATTTGATGTTTAAAATTAATTGTAAAAGTTTCAATATTCTAATTTTATCTAGACCCTTAGTCCATTTACAACTTTCTAAGATAAAAATCCTATTTAGCTTTTTGCTGTTTATTTCAAATTTTTTAAATTCTCAAGCTTACGATTAAAATTTTCTTTCGTTCAGGACTGAAGGCAGACTCACCTGGCATTTTCCAACTTATCATTCCGAAGGTCTCTAACAGCTTAAAAGTAGTTAATGAGCTATTTCCAAAAGTGATAAGAAAGTGAGGTTTGCGAACTTAGTGTCCTTTAAAAGTCTCCACTGGGGTTGTGAGCAAGATGGCTAATCCCGTCATCTCCCAGTGCTCAAACCCACAGAAAACTGCTGTCCTGTGGTGTCCTCACAAGGAGCAGCTGTCTGGAGTACATGTGCATGATCTCCCATCTTCTTATCTCGAGAGGTTCCAAGGAACCAATCTACTCACCAGTTTCCTGGTCTTTGCTGCGGTCGTCGGCTCTGCTTTTGCAGAGCCATCTTCAGTTCACAATACCGCCCTCTCCCCCAGAAGTCAGACAGCGGAGTCTATTTTTGACTCAGTGGTTCAACAGGAAATAGTGTGTTTTAATGTATTTCACCACTGAAACAATATAACTCTCCAGAACTTGGGAGTGGGCTGCTTTTTCATTGGTGAGACCTGCATCCCCTGGTTCCTTGGCTCTCCGCCACCGCAGTAAGAGATTAAGTTATTGTATCTCGTGACAGCGCCTTGTCCCTGATTCTTATTTTAATTACTTTATGTTACACTTTGTTTTTTCTTTTCATTTAGAAAAAGGTGGTGCATGTAAGTGGTATTGGGGAGAAAAGGATGCACCACTTTCTTGTTCAATTTGAAAACCAGGCAACATAAATCCTGTACCACATAAGATACTTGGATGTTGGACTGGGCATCTGAGGATTACATTATTTTTCTTCTGGTGCAATACATCTAAATAAATGTAGGTTGTCCAAAATAAATAGCATTTCTAAGTAATATATTTGGCCCAGGATTCTAAGCAGTGAGTTAATAATCTTTTAAAATATACTTGGTGCTAATAGAACAAAAAAAGGTACAAAGGATTGATAGTCTATTTCTTCTCTATCTATGCACTGTTTTCTTCCTGAAATGTCTAATACAACATTCAAGAGACAGAACAAAAAATTGCCTTTTAAAAAAAAATTGAATTTCCACTATATTCTGTGTTGGTCAGACCCCAGTTCTGGGCCCCACATGTTAAAAAAAGATTCAAAGAAATTCAAACATGTACAGAGAAGAGCCAAAACAATGATCTTTGCGAGGGAAGATCCAAAGCATCTTCCCATTTGTTTTCCAAGAGATGAGCTGAAGGGAGAAGTTGTGGGTAGAAGGGCCAAAAACACTCTAACTGGACAGACTAGGGAGGGGGCTTAGCCTGACTTGTAGCAATCCATCATTATTACTTTTTTTCTTGGAAGAAGGGTCCTGCTGAGAAGTTCTCCTCTTCTGGTTTGTAACAGCAGTCCATTTCAATGTTTGCTGAAACTTTTGCTTCACCCCTCTTTCTTCTATGTTCCAAATCTTTCAAGTGAAATGATAGCTTGATGGTTTTACAGCCACCACCACCCCACCCCATTTTCTCAGTGTTAAGTCTGCTAAAGAGAAGGTGGCCATGGGTGATCTTCCAGCTGTTTTTGAGGGATTGAGGAAAGCAAATATGAAAATGTGAGGGGCTTTCCATGAGATGCTTAGCCTCAAGAAGAGACAATTGAGGAAAGAAAAGATAATACTTGGCAAAAATCTGAAGGAATGTTACATAGAAGGCCATGACCTATTATTGGGTTCCCAGTAGGATATAAAATAATGGTTTTAA
Organism: Python bivittatus; assembly: GCF_059951505.1. Classification (NCBI taxonomy): domain Eukaryota; kingdom Metazoa; phylum Chordata; class Lepidosauria; order Squamata; family Pythonidae; genus Python; species Python bivittatus. The sequence continues at coordinate 28,560,358 of NW_028277098.1, forward strand.
GTTACAGGGCAGCAGATGTCCTAATGGTAAGAGCATTTGTCAAGAAACCAGTTCTTAAGGGAGATTGGAAGCTTCTCTTCACTGGATGTGTTCAGGCAGAAGTTAGACTTCCATCTATTATAAATGCTTTAATTTGGATTCCTGCACTGAGCAGGGGATTAGACTAAATGGCCCTTTGCAACTTTAAAATTCTAAATATTCTTCTCCCTTTTTTTATCAAGTCAGAAAAATGTTTAGTCTATCTTGCCCAAAGTGCCCCCCATACAAATTCTGATGCCAGTATTGACTCTACCAGTGGAACACCATTCTAAATTGCTAGATCTTTTGCATAAACTTAGGAAAGGAAGTGGCAGAACCCTTCATTTTCTCTTTTACAATTTATTTGAGTAGCATGACTGATCATCCCTTGTGAAAAAACTTTTATCTTGAACTTGACTCAACCTCATGCAGGTCAGTAGGGATGGATTCCAACACTCTTCATCCCTAATAGTCATAATGGATGACATGGAATGTGTAGTTCATCTTATCTGACTTTGGAAGCCTGATTAGATTCCTCTAGACTAAGATCTACAGATGGTTACAGGGTGTTCTGGTCATCTTCATTTTCTACTGGTGAATTGCTCAGAGGTATTAATCAGATGAAGTTACACAGGGGTATTCATATGCAATCTTATTTGGGATCTGTAATCTTATTTGGTCTGAGGCAACTGCTGAGTTTTAGGGGGTGTGCCAGGTGCTGCACTCCCCAAATGCACTAATTCATTAAATATGTTAACATAATCCATACATTTAATAATTTCTTCTTATGAGACATTAGAAATTACAATTTTGAGGGGCTGAAATGGAGGAAAACTGGTAACACAACCAAGGCTTTTGTTCTATAATTGTACTGTATTATGTTAAACTGGTTAACGAAAGGAACATATACATACATAAAATAATAATTCTGAAACAATAGTTCTATATATTAAGAATTAAAATAATAATTAAAAGGAAAGGGAAAGAGAAGTATAAACATTATGTTGTAAACTGAACTCCAAAAACTTTTGCCATTTTGCTCAAAATTCTTTCTTTATCCATTGTCAAAACAAATGCCTAACTCAATTGCTGATACATAACACATATCAACAATTCGTTGTTGCAAATCAGGTGTAGAATTCTCTTTACATGATAATGCTTCTGGCCAACTCTCATTCTTGAAAAATCTATAGTTCTTGATTATCTCAATCAATCAGCTCCAAGCATGACAGTAATAGAACACCAAACCATATTTGTTAATGTTTCAATTCCTGAGTTGTATCTGCAACAGCAAGGCAATTGTAACAAACCTTTTTAAACCACTAATCCATGAAATATACACAAAACAAATGTTTTTGTTGCATTAAGCTCATTTCAAGTTTATAAGAAACTAATTTCACATTGTTCAAAGTAATCCTCTATTTAAGGATCTCTAGGGAAAATGGTAGTCCAGGTTTGTTGTATTTATATTCAATCCCTACTTCTGGACTGTTGTGCTGAGGAAGCATCGCTGGAATGCAGCGTGAAACGTCTGCAGAAAGTATGATCTGGACCTTGGTGGTGATCTTCTTGGAGGACACCAATGAAAAAAAATAAGGTCTTCTATTTGTTTACATTGATAGACATTCAAGTGCTTTATTCCAGAGGACACATAAATGATTAATATCAATTTCATCAACTACTCTCGGCTTCCTATGAAAAAGGATTACTGGCTTAGGAGTCACAGTTCAATTCTCCAAATATTTAACCACTCTGAAACTTCAGAAATAGCAACAATAGGTAGACCAAATAAACCAAGTAACAAATGCTTAAGTTGACTAAACTGCCAAGACACACTCTGAAATTCATCAAACATTTTTTTTAGTTCTGCAAAAGTTTTTAAAATAGCTTTCCCATAACTGAGTAGATCCAAAGTAATACCACTGCAAGTGTTCCAACTGATACTCTCTCCCCCCTCCCCATTAGATACTAGTTCAACTGGGACTATCACATAGTGTAAACTTTCATGGAAAAGAATCAGAATTACATCTGCCACACAATATTTTCCATGTTGTGCAGCATTTAAAGGCAATAATTGAAACTGATCCCTGTGCAAACTAGGATCCCTATACTTGTCAGAAATTCAGTAGGGTCAGCTAATAACACTTGAGTTGAGTCCAAAGAGGAGTTGAATTCTAAAGTTCCTTATGCCAGCAAATAATCAGAGTAGGATAAAAACCCAGTGATAAGCCAGAATGGGTAGAAAACGAAAGCCTTCTTTCTCAAAAGGTTCAGTGAGGAACTTGCTGGTTATCCTTGCCAAAGTAATTTCTTAAGTTCTATACATTCAATTAAAATAATGTGATGGATTAAATGTGGGAATAAATCAAACCTGGAGGTAGATTAATCTCAATAACATTTATGTTATCCAAACAGTCAAAGGAATTCTAGATTATCTCTTGGTCTAGATCTTATTTCACTTGCATCTAAGAGGGAATACCTGACCATCTTAAAAAGGTTTCTGGAAATTTTTATAGCAAGATAAATAAAAGATTCAAACTATAATCAAAACCCATCCTTATATTTTTGTATATTTCTGTGACTTAATGGTGTCAAGTCTGATTTACCCCAGTTTATAGAGTAATGAGGCATTATCCCAAACTCACATAGTAATGAAATAAGGAATGAAGATTTCTAATTAGCTATAAACATGTGATACCATCGACATAGTAGATCTTATGCTATTTTCTCCACCTCATAATTGCATTAATGTTTTAACATTTCTAATTACATATGCCAGAGTTACTAAAGCCAAATTAAAAGGAGAGAAAGAAGGAATCCTGAGAAATATACCTTGAGAGAGGTTTAACCAAGGAAAAGGCATAATAAACAGCCATAACCTGAGTTGAATAAATCATACCAATCCAAAATATAAAATTTGGGGGAAATCTAAAGAAAGTCAAAACACACTTCAAAACCTTCCAAGAAACTATATCAAAGGCCTTCTAAGCATCCAAAGAAATTATACCTGCTGGGCATCATTTAGTTTGAGTTAAAACAAGAACATCAATGAAAAATCTAATATTGTCAAAAGCTTGATCATAAATCCAGCCTGAGTAGGTACACAATAGTTGAAAGAGCACCCTATGATATGTTAGACAAAGTAAAATCCTAGCCTTCACGTTTATCAAAGAAATAGGTTTATATTTAGAACACATTCTTGTCTAGTTTAGGGATAACTGTGATAGTTATCACTTTAAAACTAAAAGCTAGGGATTTATTTTAAAAAGCTTCACCATATCTTCTTAGTTACAAAAAAATGAGACAACAATCCCATATAATTTGTATGTCAATCCACTGACAAACCATCAGGGCCAAGTTCATAGATTTAGTTGTGGTGACAATTTCATGAAGCAAAAGAGGTAAATTAAATCACCTGATCTTGTGATAAGTGTGGTAAACTCACTTTTCAGAGAGGAAAGGTGAAAGACTATATCTCATCTTTTATGGACTTTCAAAAGTTGATTAATTAATCCAGAATCTGTATAATACTTTCTGATGTGCGTCCTGAATAGTTGGTCGATATTAGATTGCTTAATTTAAGTCTAGAAGCCAATAATTTACCAGCCTTCTCTCCAAAGGTTTGCATGTGGTATATGCAACACAGATTGTACTCCTAGAATACAGACAGTTTCTTTCTGCTCAGTAAGAAATCAATACTGTAGTAAACTATGTGAAAAATTACTAACTATAGCTTTGGATCCATATTGGACAATTTTCCAAAACTATGTATCTCCATAGCAATTACTGTTTTTCACAGGGTGAAAGCCAATATTTTTTTTCCCCACTGAGAAAAATTATTCTGTCAGTATACAGAACGGTTCCTCTTTCCTGCAACAATCCCATCAGAGTGGAGCTATTTCTGGAGCAAATTTAGTCAGACACTTCGGAGCTGCAGAGGGGAAGAGCAAGTTTCTTTGCATGAACATACATATACTTGCATGATGTTGGTTTTACCTTATGATTTCTAGGGTAACAATAATATGTTATACTTTAATTTATTCATTTTTTCTATTACAGGAGCCTATCAAATTATGTCATTTTACTAAAACTGAATGGCCCAGATGCTGACAGACAACATGGTGGTGTGAGAAATTACTAAACATCAATCACTTAAAATCTAGATTAAGGAACACTAAGCTTGTTTTTAATTGTTCTGTGCATCAAAGCATAGGATAAGTTAGTACAAGTATAAATGCCTAAAGGAAAATAATATGCTTATTTAAATTACTTAGATTTAAGTTCAAGATGGAGAATAAAAAGGAGGGACAATGAAGTCTTAAAAAAAACTGTATCATATAAAGTGGTATGATAAAAGGGAAAATACATATAATATTTGGGCTTTGGGAAGAAGATTGAAACAATTATTATTATTATTGTCACTGAAATAATTTTGCCTTGGAATCTAAACTTCTTATACCTTATTTCTCAATTTGTTCAAGCAGATATTATATTTGTTTAATAATTTTTATAGTTATTCTTATTAGCCAGAATCAATCCACTATAAGATGAAAGCCTCTTCATTGAAGGTTATGGGATATAATCACGCTGGTCCAGCTTGGATTGGTAGAGAGGCGCTTTCTGACTTCCCAGTCTGGCCTGAATGAGTGTGACTGGCCCAAAGTCACCCAGTCAGCTAAATAAGCTAATATAAATACACAGCACAACAATATGCATGCCTATGTGGTTGTCAGATGCTGATATAAATATGCATCTGAATGAACACCATCTTGATGGTGCATGATCGATGTACTGTGTTTAGAAATGATCCCAATCTGCTTAAGAGAACTTATTTCAGTAAGTGTGAACAGGATTATAGCTTCGACAATACATAGTTTATAGCTTTCTTCGTATTAGTGTCCATTTAGACCAGGAGTTAGAAACTTACTGACTTTCACCCGTGTTGGATTACACCTCCACAATCCTTTGCTGTAGCCATGCTGGCTGACACTAATGGGAGAAATCCAACTACAAAGAAGTCACCAGTTTGCTAACCGCCACTGAGCATTTTTTTAATAATCTGCATTACTATATTGTGAGAAACATTCAAAATGAAGACAACCCATCCTTAAATTCCTCGTTTCAGGATCCTTGGTCTAACAATTCTAATAAACCTTTGTAAAAATTAAAATGGCAGAGGACTGGCATTTCATAACAAAAGTAGATCTGCTTCAGCCTTCTGAGTAAATAGCATATAATGCTCCTTAGCATATGCAACAAGTCATAAAATGGGAGGAAAGACCAAGAGTGGAATTTAGGAAAGACCATATTTAGGTGTGGTCCTTAAAATGGTGTTATGCTAATAGGAAACCATTTATCTTAAAAAAAAAGACCACTAACATATATTGGATAAAAATGAGCATTTTTTCTTGCAAATTTTCTAAGTCAGCCTAGAAAAAGTACCCATTTGATACATGCTTTAGTTTTAATGCTTCATATGTGCATATTTTATGATTCAGGATGTAAGAAAATGGCTTTATGCATATTTCTGTGTCTTGTTTTGTGGCACATTGTCCTAACTGAGGTTCAGATAGACTGTTAACAGTGACTTCATAGCATCTTCCTGAGTTTTATATAAATACAGGTAGTCCTTGTTTAGCTACCACAATTGGAACTGACAACTTGGTTGCTAAGTGAAACCATGACTATGTTTATGATCTTACTTCAGCTTTCCTTTGCTTTACAGAGCTGCGAAGGTAAAAAATGTGAGGATTGATTGCAAAGTTACTTTTTCATCACTGTTGTAACTGCCAACAGTCACTAAATGAGGCAGTCGCTAAACAAGGACTATCTGTGGTGTTTAGAGGGAATGGTAGTTTGTCTTCTGGTTCACAATGGTAGTTCATCTTCTGCTTTTTCTGACCTATTACTGTGGCAGCAAGTTTGTGAATAGGCAAACTTCTCCCATTGCCCATGGCAGCCATTTTCTGAAAGTGAAAGACAATATGCTCTTGGGATTCCAGATGTACATTAATGGGTTGATCTAAGCAAGATCTTCATTAGTGCAAATCTGATAAATCCATACAATGTCCTGCAGTTCTCAGCTGCTCTTTCCCACTGCCAGCCAAGTATATGTACAACTCCTTTCCCCATAATCCACTTCCACCAGACTGGCATTTTCCCTCTCTCCCTCCCACTATCTCTATGTCTTCTGAAAGACAGTGCAAGGAGTAATATGGAGAAAAGACTGATGGATCAATCTTTTAGCACACCTTCATGTCATCATGCTATCATGGTCCAGAAAAGGATTGTAAGAGAAAGCAAAAACAACTGAGCCCAAGAGAGCTAGAAAGAATTATCAGCAAAACAAGCACATTCATAAATGTTACATGCTGGCCTTTGAAACAAATATGTTTTGAAACCCAGCCAGGCCTTTGAGAGCTTCTCTCAGACTAGGTTGCTGGGGGGCAGGGAAGAGAATCTTGGAATAAATTAACTCAGTTGAGGGGGAAATGAAATGCTGCCTGTGGTCACCAGGGTGAGGAAAACACGAGAGGATCTTGGTGTTTCTGTGGGACTGCCTTTCAGGGAGGGGAAAGGATTTTCAAATAATAGGACATTTTGATATCCTGCAAACAAGGCACTTGACACCAGGAGGGAAAATTAGGTACATAAAAAAGTTGCAAGCCTTAAGCAGAGTTTTAACTTGATTTGGGTGTTGCGCCATGCACGTGCAGTGCAAATTGAGGATTTGCATTCTGTTGCTGCTTTAAGTCACTTACGCAGCAAATCCCTATGCAACACTGCAAACAGAGAATGTTTTTCTTGCTGGAAACCAAAAAATAGCACAATGATAAAAAATCAGTTCTACAATAAAAAGAAAAGGACTTTTTAAAAAATGGGTCCAAATCTCACAGTATTTTTGCCATTCTTGCCTGAAGTCTCACAAGATATGGACCATTTGTTTTGTTGTTTTGTTTTAAAAATTACATTTTTAATTTAGTTTTGGGACCTACTAGCCACTTCCTAAAAGAGACGCACACACTTTGTGCCTGCATATTGCTTAACTCTGTTTTCTATGGTAGCCCTCAAAAGCTTTTAGTGGTAATATGGTCTATACAGTACAAAGGAGAAATTGGGAAACTTAATCTACAGCAACCATGAGGTGAAACTTTGTATGTCAGTTAAGCTGTTGATTAAGCAGATCAAGCAGTTGTTTAAAGTCACAGGAGTGAATAAACTGACAACTCTGGAATTGTGAGGTAACCTCAGATTAAGGTGACGCATACAGTACATAGGGAACAGAATGGTTGTCTCAATGAAAGCAGAAGACTTGCCTCTGCACAACTGATGCTTGGCTTAGCTATTAAAACATTCAGTAGCAATGTTTCTAATATGCTTCAAGAGCTGTTTGCTTACCAAGAACTTCCAGATGAGTTCATAAATAACACATACCACCCACACCATATAAATGGCTCATTGTTGCAGCTTTCCTTTGAAATATCAGTCCAAGGACATCAGCATTCCTACAACTTGCTCTGTACAAATGAGCAAGATTAAAAACACAGGATTTAGAGCCAAACAGGAACGCACCCAAACCAACAAGCAAGAAAAACTGGGAGGCTTAACACTGATTCTGTGCTGCGCATACTCAGGCATGAGTAGAGTTACCAGTTCCAATCTCAACATGTCCATTTTGACTGAGGATCATGGGAGCTGTAATCTCTCTCTCTCTCTCTCTCTCTCTCTCTCTCTCTCTCTCTGGTTGTGAATCACTGGCCTAGAGGAAACATCTGTATATTCTGTAGCACATGAAACAACTGCTATGGTGAAAAAAGGCATTTCCAATCCCGCCATCCTAGATATTCAGCTATATCTCATCTTTCAACCAGAAGTACTTTCAACCAGAATTCTGAGGCCATATTTAGCCTTTCTCATAAATCTACCATACGGAATCTATTTTAACTGTGGCTATATTCTGCTTGAATATATGAAAGCTTTTTTTTTTCTTTCAATTATGGCATTTTCTTTGCAAAGTAAATGTTGGGAGATGCAAAAGCTTTGCTATTTCTGGGTACTTCCTTGATAACAGGTTTTTCATCTTACATAGCAAGAATGGTGAGCAGATGTAGCAGATGTAACTCAGTCTGTGTATATTTTTTCAAAAGTCAGTTCTAACAAGTTTAATGGATTTAATCCCAGTTAAATAAGCAGAGAATTCCCACTATTGCAAATAAGTAAAGATTAGTTTTAAAAAGTACACATACGGTGCATAAAGAAAAAGACAAAACTCCACGTCACTCACAACCCTACTATTCAGCCACTGGGACCAAGTTCAGTCCCCACCCCAGTGATTTAATCCCTTTTCTTTCTCTCAAAACATATCAGCAATTATCATACGGGAAAGATTCCACAGGGATGCATTGTATTAATTCAAATTTCTGAAGGGTTCTGACTCAGAAATAAGAACTTATTTTCTACTGTCCTAGAAAGCAGGACCACATAACATGGTGTTAAGGTATAGGATGGCAGTTTACAGCTGAATATTAAATGAAACTTCTTAACAATAAGAGGAGTTTACCAAAGGATCCCTTACTGGCCAATGTGACATCAAGAAGAGCTCTCTTTGACTCGAGGTTCAGCCAGCCTTTGTAGGAGATGCTTCTGGATGCTCCTGGGTCCAGAGTAGATAAGACCTAAAGACCTCTTCCTCTTCTTATACTTCTATAACAGATGGATTCCATCCCCTAAGAGTTTTGTATGTTTTGTTTTATACACAATTGCTCACTGATGGGCAAGAACGTTTCCAGTAACTGTCCATAGCTAAAGATCTCTAAATCCTGAATCTGACTTCTGGATTTTCTTTTCTCACCAGATACCAGTTCTAAATGATTAGCTAGAAGAACTGTGATTATAGGAGTAATTTTGTAAGTTCAAGGACCCATTTCCTATGCAGTCAATTCATTCAGTCTTGAGATTTCTTAAAGTCTCAGCTTTTAAAGAGTACTGCTTTACTACTGATAATGCAAGTAATATCACTATTGGGTGCTTAGGAAATCCTAGTTTCAAGATAGTGTTAGCAATTTTTTTTTAATGGCTCTGTTCTTGCACATTTAGCACCTTCACATGCACAGCTTAATTTTTTCCCATCATATCCTTCTCCATGCATGTGAGATTTCTCTTTTAATAGCATAGCAGTAGTTAATCAATCATCCAAGTTATAAGAGGGAACGCTCTCCTGTCTTTTGAACATCATCATGCTACGATGGAGAATGTAGCCATAGTTAGAGCAATGAGGTATATCAACTGGGCTTTACGTAGTGTCTGCTAATAGCACACGTGACCATAGAATCAGCTTCACATAAAACAGTTTATAGATATAATTTAAAATTCTCAGAAGTAAAAGGAGGCAGAAAGGAAGCAACGTGACTCAGAAGAATTTCTGGGCTGTACTGCAAGTATCCTCATTGTCACTGTTCTTCCAAAGCTTCGTTCTGTCTATGAGCTGATCATACAGGTAGTCTTTGTTTAGCAACTGCCTTGTTTAGTGACTGTTCACAGTTACGACGGTGATGAAAAAATAACTTTGTGACCAATCCTCTTACTTACTACCTTCACAAGTCTGTAAAGCAAGGGAAAGCTGAAGTAAGATCGTAAGCACAGTCATGGTTTCACTTAGCCACTCTTCTCCTAACAACCAAGTTGCCTGTCCCAATTGTGATACCTAAATTAGGACTATCTGTACTTCTTCTTGCTTAATGGGGGGAGGGGGAACACAACGTTTGACATCTATCCAAGGTCTTCCCCAGTTACAATTGTTTTTGCAGCTGGAAAAAGAAAGCCACCATGTGAAACGGTAGTTCAGTGCCTACTTTCAACAGTTAAACAGGTCTAGAGAAATGGTAGCATGGTGCCAAACCACTTTGATTTCAGAAAGGAAGAAGGGGGAGCCAAGGACCTTGGAGATGGGAGGTTAGTAATTCCAATCAATGAGAAACCACCTACTCTGAAGCTCTGGACTTTTAACTGGACTGATAGTTAATTTGCTCAGCTATAGAAGAACCCTGATATTGTAGAGACACAGAGATGTAGTACAGGTCCTGGACTGGCACAAATGCCACATATGGAGAGGCCCTGCTTGAGGAAGGCTGTTCTGCAATGTCTTCACAAACTTTTGATGGTTAGAATCTTATATTTATATAGAGTTATGGTGAATTTATGAAGTCCTATTTATACTTATAAGACTAGTAAAAAAAATAAGAAAATTATAGATGTAGCATCTCAGGAAAATAATATGCTGTATAGCAACTATTATGAAGAATCCTTGGCATGCTGTATTTTTTTCTTTCAGTTATAGAAATGCAGTGATTTCTCATTCCTTGGAATTTCAAAGCTTATGAGGAGTTCTTCTAAATGCAACATCGCTAAAACATTTTTCTTTCACTTGCTGGCAGCAACCAACTTGGTAAAATATGGAAAACTCATTAAGTGTTCCAAGTTGTGGACAGCATTTCCTCTGTTGTGAGGTCAGTGAATGGCCAAATACTTGATACTCATTTATGACTATGCTTACCTGAAATGCATAATACAGCGACTTGTTTTCAGGATCTATTCTTCCTGCTTTAGAAACAAATGGACCTGTTTCTTAAAATGTTTAAATCATTTAAAAATGTTATATACAGCAGCCCTGAAATCTGTTTTAACTATGCTATTGAAGCAACTGATTTCTGAATAAATATGCTTAGAAATGTAGTCTCTTCTTATTCTTTCTGGGTTTTTATCATTTTTTTAAAAAAAGGGTTTACCAGTTGATAAAAGGAATTTTGTAGAGAAGACATTAAAAGAATTTCCCTTTCCTAGGATGTTTCAATATTAAGTGCCAGTTGGGTGGCTTCTGAAAGAACTCTTTCCTCTTTCTTTGTCAAGCTACTTAGCAAGACAAGAGATCCAGCAAACTGTTCCGGATTCTGCTATTTCGACTCCAAGTCTTTCCAGATGTGTTGGACTATAACTCCCATCATCCCAAACCTCCAGTGCAGTACCTCTGTGGGGAAGGCTGCCACCTAGTAGCCATTACATAGTCTTAGCAAATAATTATATTAGAGCTATAGTTCCCAATCCACCAAATGAAAATAACAAACTAATTTCATGGGGTTGCAAGCCCCATATATTGCAATAACTTCACTACAGGTAATCCTCGACTTACAACCATTCATTTAACAACTGTTCAAAGTTTTGATGGTGTTGAAAAAAGTGATTTATGACTGGTCTTCACACTTATGACCATTGCAGTGTCCCCAGTCGTGATCAAAATTTGGGCGCTTGGCAACTGGCTTGTATTTATGATGGTTGCAGTGTCCTGGGGTCATGTGATTGCCATTTGTGACCTTCCCAGCTGGCTTCCAACAAGCAAAATCAATGGGGGAAGCCAGGTTCACTTAATGACTGTGATTCGCTTAACAACTGTGGCAAAAAAGGTTGTAAAATCAAGTGGATTCACTTAATGACCACATTGTTTAGCTATAGAAGTTCTGGTCCCAATTATGATCACAAATCAAGGACCACCTGTAATCTGTAAGTCATTTGCATTCCCAGTCATTCTTTGTTTCTGTGTTTGCTTTTTGTTTTTTCTCTTTTATTGTCAATTTCTCAGGAAAGGAATCTGCCAATTTTGCTTGTTTTCCTCTGTCAAGCACAAAGTAGGGTGATATAAATAAAGCAAAAATGGCCATAACAATTATATAGCCGAAATCCAGTTTTGGCCCTTCTATGATACAAGATTCCTTAATCCAGCAAGGTTTTCCATCTGTACAATGTGGAGATAAGTTATTTATCCATTCTTTCTCTTCCAACAGCTTATTGTATTGCCTTCCCACAGTTTGACAGAGCCCTCCAAATCTCAGGTTTAGAGTCCAGGGTCAGCATATGGAAAGGGGATGGCTTCTGTCTTTGTTCTGTTCTCAGTTCCTTCTGTTGGATCAAAGAATCTTCTATCAGTGAAGGGAGGCTGTTGGATACAAGCCACTGAAACAAAGCTAGGCATTTGTTTTTTGGGATCTGGGAAGAGTTTGTGTTCTATGCTTCTATACAGATGTGAAGAAAGGATGCCAGCACAAACAGCTAATGAAAACCAATTGCAGGTAGCAGGAAATTCAAATGAGGTATCTCCTCACTCCAGATCTGTTGGATATATCTCCCATTATTCCCCAGATAGCATGGTGTACATACTACATAATGGTTCAGATATTGCACAAAGTTACATAGGTATGTGTGAACCTAGCCACGGCAAGCTGTTGGTGAATGTTCATATGAATATGATGAATGCCTTATTTAGAATACTGATTAATGCTAATTTGGTTGGTTTGCACATCTGGTTTATTTGTTTATATGCCATCAAACTCCATATGGACCCATGAGGTAGGTAGTTTGTAATTTGGCACAATGTGTGAATATAGCCATTGTGAGTTGAAAACCATAGTTTAGTGGAATACCATATTTTTATGATCATAGAAGAACTTCTTTTAAATAAGATATAGCTTTCAACATTTCTATCAAACAGCCATTTTGATGTCAATTTGTATTCACTCGCAATCTTGTGAGAGTGCTAGAAAAAACTATCTAATGTTTGTAGATAATTTATGGACCATGCCCAAACTTCATAGGTTTTGCCTTCTCAAGTTGGATTCATCTGCACATCACAGTAGGATATAACATAATTTATTTGGTTTTGGCTTAGCATGTTATGTAAACCCAGGTACTATAGTTTAGAAAACATATTTTATGGCTTACTATATGTGCAAAACTAGCCAACTTTGGTTTATTCAACAAAACCTGGCTTAAAAATAAAACATTCTATGACCCACATTGTGATTGGGCATTGCAAGAAAAGAAGAATGGTAACTGTAAACATTGGTAAAACTAATTTTCAGGGAAATGTATCATTCCTGATCTCATTGAGTACCTAAGCAGCTATGCAAACCCTAGGTTTCTGAAGAACACAATTTTTGGACCACATCAGCATCGTTCCCATCATTATTTGTAAACAGAATGTTTTCTCTGATTGGACATGTGCATATATCCATGCATGCATCGACAAGGTTTATGGAACAAAATGAATGAACTGGACATTTACCCTTCTGTGAAGTGTTTTGAGACCTAGGAAAGAACACCAACATTCTTTGAATGGACACTGATAAGCTTGCCTATTGTTCTATTTATTTACAGGAATAGTTTTGCTGAAAAATCCATTCAGCACATCGCTCCTTGACCTATATTCCTGTTCTTATGTTCTCTCACACACACAGAATTTTCCTGAAAATGCTATAATTTGATCCCCTATGCCCTAATCCGGTTATAGGATAGTGGCTCTGAGTATTTACAAATAAAAAAGTAGAAGGAAATTACTTTTACAAATTTCTCTGTCTATCCAACAGACTATACTCACTCACTACTCATACAGTCATTCTCTGTCTCTCTTGCTCTCTGCCTATCTTATTCACAGTGGTTGTTTTACAGATATCAGGGAGGAAATTATATACTATATACCATCTTTAGCTGCTTCAAGAAAAATTGGGATATTCACTGACTGAGTGAATTTTAGTTTTTCCCCCCCAGATGTTTCTTTAGCTAGAAGCCTAATGAAGCTTTCTTCCTTCCCAACCCTTGTCTATTAGTTTTGAACTTGATATAATAGTGTTGCACTTGAAAAGCAGCTTTCCTGTAATAATTAAATAAGTTTGGGGCATGTTTCACTGATTGGATAAGCCCTCACTCCTTCTCTACCAATACATGTCAGCTTGTCATCTGACTAATATCCTGTGATTGACTTTTCCTTCTTTCACTGTGTAATTTGTTGGGTGTTCACCTAGTTGTTTAAAGATTTCTGCTAAGCTCCAATATTATCCATTGTGTAAAATCTGTTTCTTGTTTACACATAAAATTCTTTCATGGAATGGCTTGCATTAAGATAGGTGTGTCAAATCTGGGCTGAAAAAATACAAATGACCATTACCTGGCAGCAGAAAGATATAGGAAATGCTATCTGCTGTCATCTAATTGTCCTCTGGATTTTTGCGACCCAGTTCTGTAGACTTTCAATAAAATTTTCCCTGAGATTTATCATGGACTTGTACAGACGTGCATTTCTAGTGTATTTTGGGAACAGCACATTATGTTAGCTTTGTGGTGAGGTATAACACTTCCTTGTCACTCTGAGATGCTGAATCCTTGTGGTTAAAACAACCCAGAAAGCCTTTAATTCCACCTCAAAGTTAACTTATCCATTTTCCCAATACTTTCCAATTTATCTTCCTTCATTTTCTATAGTTGCTCATCTTGCAGCACTTCAAGACTACATAGTTATTTTGTGGCTTGGCTTTTTCTTTGCATACTATATGTCTCCTCAAGTTCAGTCTTCTACATTACCTCTATATTTGGGGTTTCAAGATGCTATACTGTCAGAAGTGGGAGGACCATATAAACCATCTGACAGCTGGCCGATTGGCTGAGCAGTTGAAAGACCACCACACCAGAGCTTAATAGGAACTGGGACTTTTTGTTTAATTGCATACACATACACACACACAAGTATTTAGCTGATCCTTAAATTGAAACCAAGCCCCACTTAACCCATAAATTTGATACAGACACACCCACCCACTAACTAGCCGATCTCTAAATAATAACCATACTCAGGCAAGGCTTGGGTGGTACTGCTGCCAGAGGAGAAAGATGCTATTATGGTTGTCAGTATCAAGTAGTATAATAGAGAGAGGTTGTTTCTCCTTCCTTCTCCTTCTTTCATTGATTCTTAATGGAATCCCATGTTAGTCTAGAGTAATTTTTCCTAGTCAGCTGTTTTCCAGAAGTGTTGGGATTCCAAGCAGTACTGGCTGGGGATTCTGGAAGTTGTGATCCAAAGAACACATTAAGTTGGAGAGTGCCAGATTCTGAGAAGTTGCCCAAGAAAAATAAAGCAAAGCTTGAATTATTTGCCTTACGAATGAATGAACTAAGCCATCCACAGCTTGTAAGAGGGAGACCTAGTAAGACTGATGAAAATACCAATGCATTATAACCTCCACCAGAGCATTCTAAAACAAGCAAAGCCTTTGGGGGTTTAAGAAGAGCAAGAATATAACTTGTGAGAAAGATTTATGTTTTCCACTTACTATTGACACTATTAATACCCACAACTTTGAGAATTAATGAAGAAATACATCCTAGAATTGATCAGTAGAAGTCCCAAATTTAGGTAAGGACTGAAAGTGCTAAACATTATTTCTAGTAGCTGGCGGGAACATAGTGTCTCTGAACACTTTTTGCCTTTCTTCTCAGAGGGACAATTTTTATGGATAAAATAATTTCCATAAACCAGAGTCAGGCACATGTCTCTATGTATCCCTACTTCACTATCAATCCTCAAAACAACCTAAGTTTTCTAAATCAGAGTTAGAATGACTATGGGAGTTTCTTTCTTTCTCTCCCAAAGAACTCCACTTTGTATTTTATTTCCTTCCTTTGCAGGTGGGAAGTCACGACTGCTTGTTTGTTATTGCTTTGATTTTTTTTTTTTTGAGTACAGGGCATATGAAAGACAGGTATCAGTTCCAGGTAGAGCTGAAGAATAGAAAGAGATTGCAAAGGAGTAGACACTGAAACATGGAAAATGGACATTTGGAAATAGCATCTGTCTATTTTTTTCCAGACATTTAAAACAAACCTTATCCTTCCTAAAATTCAAATAAAGTGACAAGAACTTCTTAACTGGGAGGCATTTGGAATAAATATATTCTCAGGGAAGTGGTTCATACAAAGTAAGAGGAAAGAAAAACAAAAGCTAGAAATACAAGCATAAAGATCAGTAGAAATACAGTTCGCTTATTATTTGCATTACTCGGGCAATATTCTGGTTCCTCAAGTTTGTGTATGTATGTATGTGTGTGTGTGTGTGTGTGTGTATGTATATATATATATATACACACACACATACATACATACATACCCCTTGTTATTTGCAACTCTCCATAACATATAGAGCTTTATTCATGGCTTCTACTTATATATGTATTTGTTATTATAAATTGTCTAAGGAACCCTTTCTTAATGTAAATAGCAAATTCCCTAATCCTGTTCTTTGTAACATCAATGTCATCAAATGCAATTTCTATTTTTGATGGAAGCCTTTTAAGGAGATGCTTTGCCCACCCTGCTGAATCTTCCCAAATGAAGAAACATTTGGCTTAAAGGTTCTTCTCTAGCAATTGTTTTAGCTAGAGAAGAACCTTTAAGCCAAATGTTTCTTCATTTGTTGTTCTAGTTGCCCTAAAAGAGAAAAACACTGCAAGGCAGTCCAAAGAAGCAGGGAAATCTATTAATGGTTACATACCAATAAATCAGCTTTTTCTATTATGATCAGACAACAACAGATGCTAGAGAATTCTATTCGTTGTTTAAGTCTCTACTATTAAAGTTTGTTTTTGCAAATTTTGCAAAACCATTTCCATAAATATTTGTGCCAGATTTTTTTATAATCTATAGAGGGAATGAGAAAAATTGAAATGAAATACTATTCAGCAAACAGACTGGAAATGTTGTGACTAGTCCCCAGCTAGCTAATTAACTCTGCAGCATTTGGAGAGAGGAGAGGTAACAGAAAAGTCACAGACCCTTTCCAATGAATATTCTGTCCCACAAATGTATTCCAGATACTTCTGGCATCTTAATTTAGCAACTCCTCGTTCCATAGAAATATTTCTAGCAGTTGTTTTAATTGATTGTATGATTGTAATCCCAATTACGTGCTGAGGGGTTGTACACCTCTCAGGGTTGGCAGATTAGACTGGTCTATAAGCCCTGTAACTAAATAAATACATAACTAAAATGCAAATTCTCCCCTTCCAACAGATTTTCCGCACTATTTTTTGGAGGGTTTTTGAAGATTGACTCAAACTAATATTATGGTATAAATATTTGAGCTTATACACTTCAGGCTTACATTATGGATTCTATGTTGCAGCTGAAAAAAGTATAAAAATAGAATTAATGATTGCAATTGAACATTATGAGAAGTCATATTTTACTATCATGAGCAATAACCTAGTCTCTCTTGGGCTCACAAATGTTCTCCTCTTCCCCTAGCACAACCATGAAGAGTTTAGAAAGTTTTGTCCCTGTTTTTCAGTAACCGTAATTTGTCATCTCATCTGAATGGAACTCTAGCACATGAAGCAGACTTATTTCAACTAGTCCAAACCATAATTAAAATTAACCACCATTTAAGGTTAATACATAATACTAAACTGTGACTAATTAACATTGGAAGTGAAAACCTTTGGAATCTTTGCAGCTGCAGAATAATTGGGGAGGGAAGTGCACAAAGTCTTGGAGGAATTAGGAGTCCATCATCCACCCAGGCCAAGGAAAATCTCTAATGAGCCAATCAAAGTGTATTAATCCAGCTGCCATGGCAATAATACAAGGTATGCTGTGATACTGATTACATGGAATGCTGGAGATAGAAGCTTTGGCCATGAAAATGATATAACATTACACCCAAAAGAAGCTGGGAGATCCTTAGAGGCTTTTCACTGGCTGAAAGGAGAAGAATGAAGTAGAGGCTGGAGAATCTTCTATAATTTCCAGTTGAAGGTTCACTGATAGATAGTCTTCACTAGCTGCTTTTCTACCAGTGGGAACTATTTAACAAAGCCAACCTTCACCTGCACAAAACCCCTCTAAGTTGTATCACAAGACTATTCTGACTGTATATATCTCTTCTCAACTACTTCAGTTCTCTTATTTCCAAAAAGCAATGAGTTGATTTTGGGAACCCATCTAATTGTAGTCAGCTGCCAAAAAAGACATGGTGTAAATCTTTCCATTTCTTGGATTTCCTCAATCCATGTTACTTAGACCAGTAATATTTTCTTTAACCAGAGCAATTAAATGTAAAATTGGCTGTCTGTTACAGAACAAGATAAACAATTCCATGCATTGCTTTCCAGGAACTTTAATACATGGCCTAGCACTGTATTTTGTGGGGTACAGAGGAAATAAATTTTTGAAGTAGTTTCAGATTTTTCATAGAGTATCCGCCAGGCATGTTGACTGCAGCACAAAAAATCTAATGTCTATGTGTCTCTCCAAAAGTCCAATTTTTAGGAAATGTCTTTTGAAATCATGAAGCATATCATTCCTCATCTTATGGGATAAAGGGAGGATAAAGAATGGGTTTTAGGGGTCAGTTTAATTTTAATAACCCCTGGGACCCAATTAAGGTTGGAGCCACACATCTTTGGAGAAGCAAGTTTACCTGTCCCACTGTCTTTCTGCCCCATTTTACACATCATCCCATGTGAAGTGAAAAATAAAGCAACCAGAGAATCAGAGTGTCAAGAATGACTGCATCTGGCAGGACACTCTAGGACTTCATCTCAGTGCCTAGAAGAATGGAGATTGAACTGCCTGTTAACTCTCTTTTCTGTGTGTGCATGAAATGAATGACAAGAAGGAGTTAGTTAAATCCAAAACAATAATGGAACTCTTTTGGTTTAATATTTATCCTCTGTAACCCACGCAGTTAGAGGGGTCAGTTTTTTGATGGCACTGAAACTACCAAACATCTTGCCTATGAGAAAAGACTAGAATATTTGAGAATCTTTAGCATGGAAAAAAGATGGCTGAGAGGAGATATGATGAAAACATATATACATAGGCCTTGTTTAGCAAATGACTCATTTAGTGACCATTCATAGTTACAATAGTGATGAAAAAGTAACTTTGCGACCAGTGCTCACATTTAGGACTTTTGCAAGTCAGTAAAGCAAAGGAAAGCTGAAATAAAATAATAAAATCATGATGTTTCACTTAGCAATCGCTTCACTTAACAACTGAGTTGCCAGTCCCAATTGTGGTCACTAAATGAGGACTACCTATATAATCATACATAGCATGTTGAAAGTAGACAGAGGAACATTTTCTCCTTCTCTCCATACACTAGGACCAGGGCTTATCCAGGGATGACTATGAGAAGATTTAAAACAGACCAAAGGAAGCACTTCTAACAGTGTAAAATTTACCTACAGATTTCATTACTATAAGATGTAGTGATGTATACTAATTTGGATAGCTTTAAAGGGGGATTGGATATATTCATGGAAGAAAAATCTGTCTAGGACTATCAATGTTACCTCTGCGTTAGGGCAGCATGCCTCTAAGTATTAGTTGCAGGGGAACAACAGTGTTACATCTCCATCTTCTGCTTGCAAGCACTCCAAGGAATCTAGTTGTCTAAAGTGAAAACCAAAGGCTGGGCTAAGATGGTCCTTGTCCTGATTCACAAGGACTTTCTTATGTTCTTGAGCTCTTTGGGTGTTTTTCATGATTAGATGTACCATTATGCATTCAGTTATTGTTTGGCTTTACAGTCTGCTTCTTGGTTTGCCCTTCCATTCCTATCATTTGATCCTAACAATTGGCATGAGCCACTTCTTGTTGATGCTTCTTTTATTCACCTCTTATCAGATTTTTCTTTAGTTCATGTTTTCTGACCTGGATAGTTCAGACTTTCTACATATGTATGACTTAAAAAGTCCTTAAAGCCAAAAGATGCCCCAATGGAGGTTACTGAAAAATGCACCAAATAAATGGTTTCTTTGGAGTCTGAATGTAGAAGTGGTTTAGGGCACTTCCACACCAACAACGCTTCCACCCCACTCTCCAAAGCAGTTTGAAACTAACCTGCAGTTTTCTACACTGCAGCTCAGTCTAAAACACAGGGAACCTGCAAACATCTTCAGAAGCCAACAATAAGAGAATGGGAAAAAATGCTGTTCCCTACGTCCTGGATAAACAAAAATCCCCTTTCCCCCACTTTAAGGAAGGATGGGAGGAAAGAATTAAATTGCCACTAATGCATCTGCCATCTGCTATGATGGAAAGTGAGGCACGATGGTTTGTGGAAAAAGAAAAGAGGGAATCATGAAGCTGCCTTGCTATTGTCACATTATGTATAAAAGGAACTGAAGATGTAGTATTAGCAGTTTTACATTCAAGTATCTTAAATCATAAATATATGTTGCTATAGTGCAGTGCTTTTCAACCTTAGCAACTTTAAGCTGTGTGGACCAACTCCCAGAATTCGCCAATTCTTTAAGCTGGCTGGGGAATTCTGGGAGTTGAAGTCCACACAGCTTAAAGTTGACAAGGTTGAGAAATACTGCTGTAGTGACTGGAGTAGGAACAGTCAGCAATATAGGCAGGCTCCATGAGTTCTACTTTAAAATGCAGGCAGGGTTGACCTGAGCTGTTTGACTCTTTGCAGATCATTGCAACTCTTACTGGGCGTATTCAGTAACTCAAGCAAGGCTAGCAGGGCTTAAAAGGACAAGTGTGCTGTCTGTTTTATCTTATTTTATCTGTTTTATCCTTCTTTGGGCAGAGGACCAGCTGGCTCAAAGCATGAGGCTCCAGTTTTAGTTCTTTTGAATGACTGTCTTGAAATAGGTGTTTCCCAGAGAAGTTTTAAGAGGGAGGGAAGAGAGAGTAGCCATTAGCCTGAGTTCAAGAGTCACAAGGTGGGATAAGCCAAGAGGTTCTGCCACTGGGGAACTGGAATGCCAACAACTGATTCCTGTTTCAAAGCCAAGTGCCAACTTTCCTGTGGTTTCAAATATGCCTCAGTTGAGATGGACATGACTTATCACAACTCTTGAACATGGATACAGGAACAGAGAGGTATAGAGTTGGTTGCAAACTAGTGCTGAATCCCTGCCTGTATGTGACCTTAAAAACACCCAGTGCTGTTCTGCTGCTAACACTTACCTAACTGCATTGTTTCATGGGAGTCTGAGAAAGCTAGTTCCTGATTGGCTCTTTGTCCAGGGGAATTTTCATATGATCTAGTATGAAGAAATTTAAAGGGGAATTGATTCCTGATTAGTCTGTCTTTGAGACAGACTGTTGCTGTATGTTTCTCTAGGTGAGGCTGCTTGAAATTCCCTTTGCTGGTAATTAATCATTGTACTATAATAACATAATAATATTTATTGAATTAATTATATAATGTTATATTATAATTATTATATGGCAGAAGATATATTGAATTTGATTTTGGTGATCTCTATCCAGTTATAAGCTGAGTTGTCTTTTAGTTTATTGGAAAAAAAGCTATTTGGTATAAACATCGCATTTTCTTGGCAGAATATTAATCTGTCTTCTTGTTTGTTTCATACATTAAGACCAAATTTTTCCATTATTCCAAAAGTAATTTTACCTCCAACTTTAGTATTCCAGTCTGCTATAATTAGTAAAACGTCTTCTTTGGTATTGTGTTGATAAAATCTTGCAAGTTACTATAGAACTTTTCAACTTCTGCTCCCCTTGCCTCTAGGGTTATAGCATAGTCTTGTATCATTGTAATATCGTCTTATACTGAGCCTGAATAGAGATTATTCAATCATGTTTGAGTTGTAACTGAGCAGCAATGTAGACACACCAGTGTGTCTGGACGGTCAATTTCTTCTTTGATCTTCCTGTCTGCAACAGAAGATCTGAGGCTTCTCTGAAGTGATCAATTGCAGTCCACTTCAGTTTGCTGATTTTCAGATTGTTAATATTCAGTTTTGACATTTTTGCTCTGACAAGATTGCTTGATTCATGATTCTGACATTCCACACACTAATGGTATACATATCTTTGCAGTACTGAATTTTCATTTCCCTCTGGCCACATCAGCAGCTAGATGTTCTTTCAGCTTTAATCCAACCACATCATAAGCACCAATGCTGCTCGAACTTGCTTTCTGCTTTTCCCCAGTAGCTTGTTGGACACTTTCCAACCTGGAGAGCTCATCTTCCAGAATCATGCTGACATTGTCCTGGCTGTGTATGTCCAGTTGGTTATTTTGGACAGAATACAGGAATGGGTTGCCATTTCTTTCTCCAGCGGATGTATTTAATCTGATCCCTCATCTATGATCTGCTAATTATGGCTGTCCTTTCTGGGAGTGTATGCTCCTGAAGAAATACCTTATAGTATCTGTGGGATGCACAAGCTCCTTCACTACTGCAAGGTAACAATCCATGAAGGGGTTTTGTATAATAGCCTTATTATGTTTCTGATTTTTTTGTTGCTGTTCTATGAAAAATTCAGTGAACTTCAGTGAGTGAATTGCTATTTTCAGTGATGGCTACTAAGATGGGTAATACGTTACATTACCTCTGCTGGGTAACAACTGAAGAGATAAGGTCCCTATTGCCTGATTAATAGTCACTTTCAGTCTTTAGGTGACAGCAGAATGCTTTTATATAACAGGTGACAAGCCACTAGGGCCCAAAGCTAGTTATTAAAATGGCCTGGACCATCAATAAGAGCAAGTGTACTTGTAGAGTGCTGATTCAAAATCAGCCTGAAAAACAAATGGCAGGCAGAGGCAAGACTGAAGTGACAGGGCTGGCTCACGCACATATGCAAACCCACAGGCTATCAGCTATATGGATTCAGGTCTCTAAGCCAGAGATTGGCTCAGAGATCTAGCAAGTAAAGAGCCACCTCTCTCTTTTTGCCTACCATGTTTCCCAGCCCAGACAGCTGATCCTCAGGCTGAGGGAAGTGGCAAGTGAAGGAAGAGAGTTTTGGTAGATGGCTAAGCCTGCCATTCTGGCCTAGTCATCTGTCAAAACCATTATCAATCTGATTGGTGGATAGTTTTCTCACTGAACCTAATTGAGGGGTGGGAAGGAGAGCCTTCCTTGGGTGGGAAATGAGGATGCTCTCATCCTGCTGAAATCCAGAACAGAGGTAATTGGGACTGGCAACAAGGATACAAAAGTTATGCTGGTTTACTTTTGGTTTACTTGAGCACTTAAGTGTGTTCTAAGTATTTCTGGAAGTTTTGCAAACTCTGGATTTCTCCAAGCATGCTGATGCCTTTCCTTTTGTATAGTTGACTATATTTTGGCTACATAAATGATCATGCTCAAAGAACTGAATCAGAATCACAATGCTGAATGGTAAGGATAATTATGCATGTGATGGAAAAGCAATGTTGTAGATGTGCAATGAACCTTTTTTAACAGTGATCCTCATAGAAATAAAGCTCACTCATTCAAGAAAAATTATATCAATAAAGTTTTGTTATGAGTAAATTCTATGGATTTGGCAATCTAGCCTCTCTTTTTCTCACTTTCTACAATGTACACAGAGCCCTGGCTTGTATGATTTAACATTTTCCTGTGCATGTTTCAGGAAACAATTTGGGGCAAGCCTCTGAAACAGGCTTATATAGTGTTTCACAGTAAGGATAGAAACATTGAAAATCAATTGAAAATAGCAAAAAGGAAGAATGGAGAGATGAGTATAGCATTTCTTTTGGCAAAATCTTGCTTCCAAATTACATCTGTTCTTCAAACATTTTCCAGAAATAGCATGGCTAGACTTTACTCTAATTGTATTCAATATAAAACCTTCATTCCATCATCTTTTAAACTATTACCTACATTTTAGTGCCAAGGCTTGGCTGCTGTTGTACCCACTAGGAATTTCAGCTGGTGTTGCCAATTATTTAGATTCACACTAAATAGGGAAGCTATATTTTCATGCCTTGTCTCTGTTTCTCAGCTAAGAACAGTACTGCTGATCAACTTGAGATAGCTTACAAATCAGATCTATATTGATGGAATTGTAATATTTGAAAAGCAACATGGGAATAAATGTAACAAATAATACATCAAAGATATAGCATACAATCATGACCATCTGCAGGAAGCAAGGACGGGCAAGTGACATCACACACATCATCACCACAAAAATGACACAAATTACATATTGTACACCATTCACACTGTGACACCATTGACACAACTTAGGTAATTTGTGCCATGACATCTGGATGCATGAGACATCACTGTGGCTACTACTGGCTGGCTGGGAATGCTGTGTGCAAGGGAGAGATTTAAATCAGAGCCAGGGAATCTTTAGGGGCTCACAGGACATCACCTTTAAAATGGCTGCCATTGGCACCAGACCATTTCCTAAATGGGACAAAGTTAGCAAGCTGCCATAGATGCACTCATAGGGGGGTACTGCCAACTTCCTATTAAACCTCAGCTGTTTGCTTCCCCAAATTCTCTTATCAGAAAAAGATTTTAAAATAAATAAAATATGTCAATGGGCAAAAAAAAAAAAAGTCTACATAGGAATGAGAGAAGTTTACAGAAGCAAGTAAGAAGCTTGGAGAAGATTTCACCCTTCCCTTTATGAAGAGTAATCTGGATCTCGATTGGCAGCTTGCATGCTTATCTCTGAGTTAAAGAAACAGAAGAAAAGATGGTTTAGCTATAGGCTATGCATTTAACAATCTGTACTGTGTCATCTCATGCAGATGATAATATTAAATATAAGAACTGAATCATGTAAACAATTTTGAGGAATGTTGGGGAGTGTTTTAAGAACAGCATATATACAATGAGTGAGCACCTATAGAGATTTCATGGGCCTACAAGTGCTCGTTCATCTTGCAGAGAAAAGTAATTTTATAATATTTTGTAAACCTACCCAGACAACCCAAAGAAACCACCCCCACTAAACCTGTCAGATCTGAGATGCAAAAATCTAGATTTTGTTTGCCACCATCTAAAAGTCATCTGGATTTTTGCAGCCCAGAAATGGTAGGCCTACCACTGCCTGAAGACTCTCTGCAAGTTCAAATGCAGTTTCAGACCTTCTTCAGCTGCATTTGAGAGTTGAGCAAATTTATTTCTGGCTAAGCTGTGGTATATTTGCACTTGCAGTAAAACTAGTTTGTAGCCTTCTGGAGCTTGTAGCTCACATACATGCATGAATTCATGCTTAACTATTCATCCTAGTTCCTCAGCTTCAAGATTTTGAAAGGGAACAATGACTTGATCCCTTTATCCTGGGATTTTTTTTTTAAGTGCATTGATATGATAATGATATGCATAGATGGCTAAAAATCCCTATGAGTTTAAAATGAATGTTATTCCAAGATTGATATATATAATATGTATGTATGTATGTATGTATGTATGTGTATACATACATACATATATATTACATTCAATTTTTCTGATTCAGTTCCATCATTAGGCTTATATTTTATCCTCAATTTTTCAGTGGAATCTTCCTTTCCTTTCCTTTCCTTTCCTTTCCTTTCCTTTCCTTTCCTTTCCTTTCCTTTCCTTTCCTTTCCTTTCCTCTCCTTTCCTCTCCTTTCCTTTCCTTTCCTTTCCTCTCCTCTCCTCTCCTCTCCTCTCCTCTCCTCTCCTCTCCTCTCCTCTCCTCCCCTCCCCTCCCCTCCCCTCCCCTCCCCTCCCTCCTTCCTTTCCTACATCTATCCCTTAAACCATCATGGGCACAATTAGTTATTATTTCTCCTTTGGTATCTTGATAAGGTGTTGATTCTTGTTTTAAGCCATACATATGTTGTTTTTCCTTAATAAAGGCTACAAAATATATCTGGATTATGTTGGAAAGTTGATCCTAAAATAGGTTTTGTACTGCTCTTAGATATAAGTGCCTACTAAATAAAAATATTAAAACACTATTTTATTCTGTGTTTTTTCTTTTTATTCTTTCCAACTTAGAATGAAATTATATAAAGAAGCTCAGGACTCTGTCTGGTTTCCATCAGCAAGATAACTGTCCAAAACTAAACAGAACAGAACCAAATTAGGTGTGGGAGGAGAGGCCAGAAAAAGAAAGATTAAGTTTTTTAAAATGACCAAATCTGGCTGGGGGCTGCAAAGAAAAACATACCTGAAAAAAATCCCCCAATGCATCTCTATAGGAGAAGCAGTTGAACAGTGGCTTGGAACTGCTGCCAGGTGCTTCATTCTAAACCCTCTTCCTCCCGGTGGAACATTCCAAGGTGGAAAGTATGTAGCCCACCCCTTGCTTCCCAGTACACACATTCACACAAGCACATACATATGCAACACAAGAAATACACATAAAGATAAATGAAATATGCAACTTCGTTTCACAGAAGAAAATACAGATGCCTCCTATGACCATTGCTAGAAAAGCAGTTGGAAAGAATTCTAGAAAGCTCTGTGTGTTTTCCCTACTTGGTTTCTTTATTTGTCTATGCCATTTGGTTTGGATTTTGGTTCAGTGTTTTTATTTTCTTTATGTATGTAATCAATAAAAATTGGAAAGAAAATGTTGGTGTATTTTGCATATAGTCAGAAAAGCGCATATAATGAGGTCTAACAGATGCAGAGAAAGTCTACTTGATACGAGAGTCTCTTCCTCATTCTTCTCATACTGTTAATTCAGCAAAAGCAAATTACAGATAGAAAAAAACCCCAACCTCTGCCTACTGTAGAGTCAATGAAATCCAGGATTTTTTCCTCACATATACCTGTGTATCAGGAGGCAAATACTTGTGAGTGTGAATCTCCAACCTTTTACTAAGTGACTGGATATGGCAGACTTCTCACCTTCCATTTTGGCTTCTCAAAAGAAGGAGACACTGATTACAGCTACAGATGTTAAGGTTAGCTGGAGTAGATGTGAACAGATTAGGTAATAATAATAAATATGATTTATGTCTCTTTACCAAGGTCCAGTACAAAACAAAACAAAACAAAACAAATAAAAAACCAGCAACACAGAGATTATAAATGTATCCAATAAAATTAGCTCAGAACCCAGTAAACTAATATTCACATTGAAATAATCAATACAACAATACATTTGAAATATTTAGAATAAATTAAGACAGATGTTAACCTGGAACTAGTAAGACAGGCTGTCACAGTTGATCATGTATTATCATCAAGGGCCCCAAAAGACCATTAAAGGAAGAAAAAAAAATTCAAACAAATCAAATATGCTACCAGTGACACCCAAAGACAATAACCTAGACAACAGTATCTGATGGTCAGGTATGTCACATGCTCCTGTTAGATCCAAAAGGACCAACACTGACCTAAGATGCTAGGAAATAGCCATCAGAATATCACTCAGAATCTGAGAAAGTGATATCTCAGTTGAGTGGCCTTCCCAAAATCCTAATTCTTATGGCTCAAGAAGGTCATTAGAAGACAATTCCTTCAGAAAGCAACTTTCTCAAGGACTATAACACAAAAATGGATCCAAGAAAGTTTTCTTCAGTAAGGGATAAATAAATATGGGCGTTAAAGATTCTAGAAAACTACCAGTAGTTAAAAAACAGTTCACCAGGCAGGTCATATAGGACAAGAAAAAGGATAGAAGAGCAAGATAAAGAAAGGGGAGAAAATTATCTGCAGGGAAAGTAGTATACAGAGAGCCCTCCAAGATTCAAATTCAAAAATCTTTCCAGTATCCCAGTTAAGTAACCCCAAAATGTTAAGTCTCCATTGAGTTGAAATGGAATCCTGCTGCTTTTATGGAAATTTCCATGTAAGTTTTTTGGACTGCTTAGCTTCAAAGACAAGAGCAGCTGGGTGCTAAATAGATATGGGTAATTAAATGTCAGGTTCCAGCAGGGGCATCTGTGGGGGATAAGGGGAAGTCAAAATGGTGCCTATGACCATGTGGCCAGAGCTCTGTCCCTTTTCCCCCCATGCATTATGACACATGCAAAAAAAAGGTGCAGGTCTTCAATCATGTAGTCACAGTCTCCATTTTGACCATTTTTAACCCCTGCACATAACCCTGGTTTCCAATATCCTGATTTTAGTTGAGACGACTGAGAAAACAATTGCTTTGAAACTCCAGATGACTGTGAAAGATACTGTTTATTTGGGCCCATTCCAACTGGGCATTATGCAGCCATATAGTATTCTTTGATCACTTTGAGGATTAACTTCCCCAAAAACCAGGAAGGAGGACACACATCCATATATTTATCTTGGATCTCAGTGGCTTGAGATCCTATTGATATTGATATCTTTCTGAATGCCTGATGGGTCACTGAGGAATATTATTGCAATGGTTCCAAACCTTCTTCTTGGATCATGTCAAGAACCATATTGTGTAATTTTTTTCTTTATTAAGCATTTTTAAGAAGAGAAAAGAAGGAAAAGAAGAAAGGAAACAAAAAAGGGGGGAAGGGGAAAAAATAAAAATAAAACACAAGTAGATAAAAAGGAAGTTGACAAACATCATAGAACGAAGTTAAAATGTTAAATATTTCATTAATTAGTTTAAGTAGCTGAATATACTATATCATTTTAAAAACTACCCATCATTTTTAAAATCCAAATGATATATGGATATCAACAGCAATAGTAAACACTATAAATATTAAAATAAGATTAAGAATTACAGTAATTTCTATCTGAGCAATTGAAGAGTTTCTGTTAAGAGAAACCCCAAGTTTGGAAGTAGGTTACTGAGTTATAATTCAAAAATGGTTTCCAAATTGAATTAAATTTTGTGTCAATTTATTTTGGCATTATTTTACACATCAAGACATACTCCTAGAATTTAATTAGCCATTCTTCTGCAGAAGGAACTGACCATACTTTCCAGTAGGAAGTGTAGAATATCCTTGCAGCAGTTACCATGTCCATAGTTAATTAAATATTCTTTATGGGAATGTAAGGTTTAGTAGTATTTAATAAAAAAATGGCAGGTTGGAAAGGAAATGCAACTTTTAAAAATTATTTTTCATCCTATTATAAATAATTTTCCAAAGTTGTTGAGCTTTACAATATTGTCACCAAATATGAAAAATTGATTCACCTGAAAATTGCATTTCCAGCCATTTCTAGAAAATTAGCTTTCCCCCCCCTCTGCTATTCAGCATCTGTATGAAAATAGCCTAGAACCATAAAATGTCCAAACAATAAGCAATATATAATAAAACAGATTATTACAGATAAGATAAAAGCAACAGATTAGTTGCTATTATCAATTCTGCTGGCAACACTTCATTATCTATATGCCACTGCAGAACATTTTGCAAATTATAGGTCAGAACAAGCTGCCTAATCACAAGTAAAAGAGTTATTGGGAATTCATCTGGGTTGAGATGAGTGAATCACATTCTGAACATGTAAACCAAAGCATGGAAGTAAGCAATCGTCTACAGTAATTGGTCTGACAATTCCATCAGTCTGCGGCACCAATGCAAATTACTATATTTTCTTAAATTAAATTTTTCTTAAAGTAGCAGAAGTATAAAGTAGTCAGTCTGGTTAATGTCTTCAAAAATTTTTAAAAATTGCACAACTGCATAACAAAAATGGTAATGGATAGCAATATAAAGATGAACATTTATGAGGAAAAATATAATTGGGTAGACAGCACACAAATTATTCACTGACCTGTATAAATCTAAGTGACAAGTTCTTATGAAGAAGGTGAAGTTTAATACATGATAGAAAAATTACCTTAACCATGAAATTGCATTCTATGGTACCTGAATTAAAGGAAGATAATAGGTGGTGTGAGAGATACGTGGAGCTTAAACAAGTAAATATAGAATATGGAATTAGCAGTTGTAAACCTGGTATGGGTTTCATTGCAGTCTCCACAGATAAAGATAGCTTTTCTCAAATCATCTAACTTTTGCAGTTCATGTCACAGGTGCAATTTTTGATGACATATATTGCTACAATATCTTGATGACCCTACCACAATAGACAGGACCCAAGGTGCAGATTGTGCAAAGAGGCCTCAGAGGCAGTCCAATACATAGGGGCAGGGTGTAAGATGCAGCCAGGTACAGCATACACTGAACGGCACAACCAAGTAGCTGGCATTGTGTATAGGAACATCTGCACAATGTACAGGCTAGATCCTCCCAAGTCTAGATGGGAGATTCCACAGAAAGTCATGGAGAATAACAGGGCTAAGATCCTGTGGGACTTCCAGATCCAGATGGACAGGCAGGTACTGGCCAATCAACCAGACATCATGGTAGTAGACAAGGACCAGAAGACAGCGGTGGTGATAGATGTGGTGGTGCCAAGTGACAGCAACATCAGGAAGAAGGAGTATGAGAAGCTGGAGAAATACCAGGGTCCAAAGGAGGAACTAGAGAGGATGTGGAAAGTAAAGGCCAAAGTGGTCCCAGTGGTGGTAGGAGCACTTGGGGCTGTGACTCCTAAGCTGGGAGGGTGGCTCCAACAGATCCCAGGAACAACATCAGAGCTCTCTGTGCAGAAGAGTGCAGTGCTAGGAACAGCTAAGATACTGCGCAGAACCCTCAAACTCCTAGGCCTCTGATAGAGGACCCAAGATTGAGGAAGACACATACAATCCATAGGGGTGAGAGAGGATTTTTTTTACACACACACACACATATGTAGTCTGTGTGAAAGAGAAAGAGAGGGGGAGATGGGATTTTCAAGCCTTGAGTTTCTCCCACCCTTCTTTTGGGACAGGCTGCTTGCAGCCCATTCTCAGGCTGGACCACTGATAACACCTGCACTATGTTTATGCAACTGTCTTGTCTGTTCCCAGCCTTTTTGCTTCCTGCTGTGCCATCTCCTCACATTGGTTTACTTAAGAAGCACACAAGAAGAAACTGATACTAAAATAATATTTTATGTACTTAATTGAAATTCACTAATCTGATATAAATGTTCTTTTGGCACTTTAACAATACTCCATACTATGCCCACAGACATCCCGTGTTGGTCATTGGTCATAGGAAAAGGCAAGTTCATCCTCTTCTTATTTATGATAGTTGGTTCAGACACGGTAGGTGAACTATCTGGTTTTCATACCTTTACAAATGTTTTTGGGATACCTTTGGTGGTTTTGTTGGTATAGGCAAGCTTTCTTGGAACAGCCACTAGTAATCAGAAAACATTTTCAATAAGTAACCCATAACCCTCATAGATTACAGCTGCTGTTTGTGCCTAGCACTACAGAAACTCATGTTGGTAAGATTGAACAGACTCTGTTTTGGAAGATTTTTAAGTCACAGAAGTTGCTATCAATATGGTCCTTCATTTCAACATGGGCAACTTATGGTATGATAAAATATGTTTGCTAAGCAGTTCTGTGTTGTACCCAATATATTAAAACATAACAGTTATTGGTCCTAATCATTTTGTACTTAAGTTGACTAAAATACCAGTAGCTTATTAATGTGATGCAAGACACAAACGGAATTATGCCAATTAATATGAATGATATTATATGCTGCTGTTGCACACATACTTTCTTTGTCTGAATGGCACTATATTAGACCCAAGAATAATCCATGATGTTGTCACTAACATATATCTATGTTTGCCCATATTTTAATTAATCACATACTGCTGATGCCTGACTAAATGAATGACTCAATTAATAAGTAAGATTATATGCAATTCTTATTTAGCTCTTAACTAACTTTAGTGATGGCAATTTCATGTTCAGTAATACTGGTTTATGATCAAATTTTGATGGACATTGTTAAAATGCTAATTAAGGAGCACTGCAAGAACACAGTTTCTATTGTGTTTTTTACAATTAGTCTGAATTACAAAAAATTGCTATAAAGTACAGTTATAAATGAGACAGATATTCCTAACTCAGGTATTCCCAACTTGATGCCCACCCAAAGTGTTCAGACTATAATATCCCATAATTTCTAGCCAATTTGGAGGACCATCTCATAAATATATGCTGCCACATAGCAAGATATTGATTATGAATCAAAATACTGACTTTAATAAGAATCTTCAGAGATTGCCACCAAAGAACAATTATTTCCCTTCTAATGCTCTTACAATGCCCTTTTTTGTTTGAATTGTATAACCTGGAATTCTTTTGACTCTTTTAAATGAAAAAATAAATACATAACCAAATAAATACTGCAGATAACTGTAACACTGAATTAAACATTTGCAAGAATTGTCTTGTTAGGGCCTTAATTAAAGAATTACAACAATGCGATTAATATACAGCTGAAGCCAGAATTTTTCTTTTTGGGACTTATGGATAGTCAACCGGAAAAGACTTGTGGAAGATTGTTTTTGTACATGGTAACTGCAGCATGATTACTATACGTACAAAGATGGAAAGATTCTGAAATACCCACAAGAGAGGAATGGTTGGTGAAGATGACAGAATTTTCAGAAATGGCAAAATTGATTTGGTTGATCAGGGAGAAGAAAACAAGTACATTTATTCATGACTGGAAACCCTTTGTGGACTTTTTGCTGAAAGTGGAAAAAAATGAACTGGTGATTTATGGATTTGATGATTAGAAAGAGAAAAATATGGGAAGAAGGGAATTATGATATAATCTTAAAAAGGGAGGATAGATGATAAATATATTTGTAACTGCTATAAAGAAGATTGGAAGGTGATCCTTTATATATCTTTTTTTCTTTCTTTTCTCTATTTTTTTACTTATTAACTTGCTCTTCTTTCTCCCTTTATTTCCTTATTCTTTTTCTTTTCTCTAAATTTATATTGTATGTTTGCTTTTACTACTGTATAAAAATCCTTAATACAAATTATATCTCTATCTATCTATCTATCTATCTATCTATCTATCTATCTATCTATCTATCTATCTATCTATCATTACAACAATGCATTGAACTCATCTTTTTACTAGATGTTTAACTGATTGATTGATTGATTGATCAAATTTGTCACTGCCCATGTAGTTGAAATGAGTCTGGGTGGTTTACAGCAAAGATAAAATTCATTAAAATACAATATAAAACAATCCTAATAATAAATAACTTCCAAGAAAGATGGAGAGTTGACAGATAACTCGGGGAGTGTCTTCAGGGCGCTAACCGCCCCCAGGAACAGTTAGAGCTCATGTCACCTCATGCACACTAGCTAATATATACTCAATATTAACACTTTCTGATGTTTGAGGCAAAAGTGAATCAAACAAATTCTGAGGTACAGCTGGAAATTCATAAATCATTTTAATGGCTGACAGAAATGATGGCCTATACTAGCTGTTGCTGGGCAGAAAAAGAAGTTATGAAACTGAGGGGCAAGTAGGGAAACCCAGGACTAATGGTTAGAACCAGACAAGACTGGTTCTGCGGTTAGACTGATAACTATTGTGACCTTATGACGAAAAGACCCTAAAACCACACCTCCTATGTTATTATATTATATTTGCACTCCCACTCATAAATTATGGGATAGGCAAGGTGTTATATGCATGTGCAATTTGTATCAAATTTTGATCAATCATATTCTTCCTCCTTGTTTGAATATTGTATAAAAAGGCTAATGTGACAAGCACTGGGTGTGCTCCCTGTGTGGTGACACTTGAATGTGTCCTCCTTTATTGCTGCAGTAATAAACAAGTTGGTTTGGATTCCTCTCACCCTGCGTGTTATTTGGAGCCCCTCACACCAGATCCTGATACCTACTCTACACCGGTTTTCCAGCCAACAAAAATAGTTGAATGTTCTCTTCCATTGTTTTGAGGGCCACATGGCAGAATATTGTTAGAGTGCATATTTACTAGAGCACACTATAAAACTGCTTGTGGCTGAGTTTCAAGAGGATGTGGTTTGTGCTGCAGACATTTGACAGCAGGTAGAAAAGTCGTACCTTGAAAAGGAGAAGAGGAATGGTTTTGAGGTATTCAGAAACCATCGAGTGATCCCGTTATGAGACCACCTACGACCCTAGTGTAACCAAAAGCTAATTAACATAGTAAAATGCACACCCCTAAGGTGGAAATTTTAGAAAATACAGAACATGCTAAGCTTATTATGGGATGTTAGTATGAAACATGGAGTCAAGTGCGTCTGCGCAACAATGCAACCAATCATGTTTTTTTACATGCCTACTTCCCTATTTCTGAAAAGTATAAAGATTGATGTGAAACTTTGCTCAAGGTTCTGCTCCTTAGAGAGACGGGACCCTCTTTACTGAAGCACTTCAATAAAAAGTGTATGGCACCTTTTATTTCCCAAGTCTCAATAAAGCCAAATAAAAAGACTTGAGACGAGGCTTCTTTAAGATAACAGATGTATTTTGATCAAGACACAGCTGGGTGACCCCAATCAACACATTCAGAAGAGATGTTGATGAAATCACACCTCACAAAACAAACATCAAAGGCTTTATAGACATGTAAATCTGTAATCAGATAGTACATCCCCTCATACCCATACAAGGGATTTTTGGGACGGTCTGAGCAAGTGAAAGGTGGTTCTTAGGAAGGTAAACTTAAATGTAACTTTTTCTTCTGGTTACCAAGAGAATGGCATACAAGATTTTTCTTATCTCTCTCTGGAATGCAGGGCCCCACAACTGTTGCAAAAGCTTGGTAAAACAAACAACTTGTATTCAGCTAATTGCTTATTCAAAGACAATCGGGCATTCAGCAAAGAGATAAGGGGGGGGGGAAGAAGAAACCAGTGCTCTTTACAAAGCAAAAGCAAGTTAACCCTTTAGAAATAAAATAGGTATGGTTATACATTATGTGAAGCATATATATACTGTATATATATAAAATATAAAATTGTGTATATATAGAATATAAAATTGTGTATCAAAATAATGCCCTTCAAAAGAATAAAGGATTCCCTGACTCAGTGTGTTGATTGGTCCTTGTGTGCTGGGTAGACGAACCTGCCACTCTTTTGTGGCCAACAGTTTCTTGAAAGTATCCCGTGCATATCTTCAAGCCATCTCAATAGCAAAATTAAAATAAAAAAAATCTAATTTATTTATGTCCATAATCTATTTCTATAATAGGTGTAAGATAATCAGATATTCATTTAATAGCAATCAGCTACCTTTTCCTGGAACCATGCCAATCTTGGTTGGGTTGATTTAAAAGGCTAAGCAGAAATAGACTGAATATTTGGGTGGAAGATCATGATGAAATACAGTAGAAGAGTTGTAGGCTCAAATGGGAAATTAAAAAAAAAAAAACATTTGGGAAGAAGGCAAAGGCAAATCACTTCTGTATTGTTGCTAACAAGAAGTAAGACATAAGTGTTCACTAAATTACCAGAAATCGAGTACTACTTGAAGCAGACTTTACTGATTTATTTAAAATAATCCTGTCTGAAGAACATTCTGGAAAATTCAAAAGGTTGCACATTACTTCTTTGACTTTCAGAGTTTAATAACTTTAATACAGATTTTATATATTTTCTTGGAGCTACTTTGCTTTTGTCACTGCCTTACTTCTTTTGAGGAAACTTTGCTACAGTGGTAAGCATGGATATTACAGTAAGAATGTGGCTTTAACAATATAACAGCGTCCATGGTGGAACTGGACTTTCAATCAATTTTATTTCTTTTTTTCCCCCCGTGTTGTTTCTATTCACCGTTTTTTACTTCGCCATTTTCAAACTGTGATGTTGCTTTGAAAAGTGGCAAACCTTTTTTTAAAGAAACAGCAGTGGCAATAATAACAATAGTGCCCGTTTCGTTTTTTAGGTAGAGAGAAGTACTATCCAATGAAAGCACCTCCACGATTACAATGGCGCTTTCCGGGTTGCCTCCAAATAGCACCCGGGCGCTTCGCGCCAAAACCGGAGCAGCGGCCTGTTTCCTCCTAGCGGCAGCGGCGAGCGCGCCAACTGGCCGGCCACTACGTCCCGCGTGCCCTCTCGCGCTTTGTCTTTTTCGCTCGGCGGCTGCCAAAGAGGCGCGCGGGACGGAGGCAGAGCGAGCCGCTTCAGATTGGTTTGATGATGTAATCGCAAGTCAGTGAGCGGTGAAATTCAACACCGAGCCGCGGCGGGGAGGATTTACTTTGCCTTGGGTTGGCTGCTCGCTCTGCTCCGGAGCCAGAGGCTCTCGCCTTTCAGCGCGGAATGCCTGCGCTATTGCCACTAGACGCTGCAAAGAGCAATCTTAAATCTCTTCGCACCCCCCTCCTTGCAAAGCCTTTAGTCTTCTGGAGGTGCTGCTGCTGCTTCCCAGTTCCAACGACTCTTCCTTGCTGCCGCTTCCCAGCCCCAAGGACTCCTTGCTGAGAATCTCCAAGTCCAATTGCAAGCAACTCGAGCGCAGCATTCTTGCAAACGAATAAACAAACAAAGGCACTCCCCTCACAAACCACCCAAAAATACGTCTCTCCCTGAGCCACACGTGAACTCTCCCGCTCTGGCGACGGAGTGTAAGCCATGTGGAAGATACGCTAAAGGGAAGTGGGCACTGGGCAAGCCAAAGAGAAGCGACTCCAGGTTCCGGAGGTCGATTTCATGGACAGCACTTGAATCCTGAGCAGTCCGGGGGACTTGGCTTCTGATTTCGGTTAGAACTTCGCTGCTTGGACAAATGCATACAAATGCATTTAGGAGCTCAAAGGACAAGGAGTGGAAGCATCTCTCCCGCAGCACAAACGTGAGTAGAAGAAAGGACACCGGAGGGGGGCGGGGAGGCCGAAGCAGTCGACGAGGGGGCGGGCTGCTGCCCGAGTTCCCTGCACGGCACCCGTCTTGTCAGTGACTTGAGGTAGATGCTTTCCTTTCCGCGGACCCCTTTTCTGTGGACGGCCGGCTTCAGGTTCAAAATCAAGGGATAAATAAGGCGGTGGTCTCTGGGACATAGTTACCTGAGAATAAGGACCATTGTACTCAGTAGGTCTTTCTGATTCTAAAGGATGGCAGTACGAATAACATTGCCATCGCTATGGTTCCACTATGGTTATATCATCATTGTCATCATCACCATCATTTTCTATATCTCTTTCCTAATAAACCTCCCCAGCTTTTCCCAGTGGACACCCTTTAGATGTGTTGGATGGATTACAACTCATCATCTCCAGCTGGTGGAGCACATCTGGAGGGCATCTGGTTGGGGAAAGCTGGGCTATCTTGTTGGTTGATATTAAGGCAATCATGTGGTGGAAAAGGAAGAGGAAACAGTTTGTTGGCAGGTTTCCCATTCCTGCATAGGATGGAAAGAGTCCCAGGCTGTAAGTTAGGAGGTGTGCTTATCTACAAAGATAGGATGAGGTGAAGAGTGGGAGATTACTGGATTTTTTTAAATTTAAGAGGATTTTTGCATTTGTTTTATTTTTTCAATTTCATTTTCCAACATGAGATGGCAAATGTATTGTGCTGGTGTTGTTTTGACCTGAATGTTAATTAGGGGGCAGATTGATAATTAATTCATTTTGATAAATTAATCCAGACAAAAGAGGTAAAAATAGGGAACAAGTATCTCAGATTACTTCTTTGTCTTCATTACAGCAATTTGAATTCACAAATACACCAGGACTGTAGTTCCCAAACATTATTCCAATAAGAATAATAACAATAAAAATAAGTTAATTGCAAAAGGCAGCTTTACTTGAAACAGCTTATATCCTGTGACAATATCTTTAATGCCATTAAACAACAACATCCCAGGTCCTTGGGAAGGATTCGATAGGTGGATAAAAATGCCAAATCCAGTCTAAACGTCTGGCTGTCTGTGCGACCAATCATCATAATTATGATAATGATAATAATAGGAGAAGAGGAACATGTGTGTTATATTCAGTCCTAGTTAATCTAACCCACAAGCCAGGTTGGAAAAGTCCCTTCACTGTCAGTATACTTGTATGTTCACTCAATTGCTGAATATTCAAGCTCAGTTAAATCCAACATATTTTGTGAGTTTTCTTAGTTTTGAATTTCTAGTAGGGCAGTCTCCATCAAGACAAAAACTGTTTGGTTCTTATATTGTCCTTTCTAGTTAATGAAAGGTCTTTTGAGGTAAAGAGATAGGCTGGACATTCTTATGGACACCCTTAAGAATCTATTGAAGATACTAGTTCCTTATGAGTCTTTTTTCTTCACTAGGAAGACCATCTTTTGTGCATGTTTTTTAAGAGAACCTTTTGATTTTTAAGTAGATTTAACTGCATGCTAGAGAAAGCTGCTTGCAAGGCTTAGGTATGTACAAAATTTCCTTTCAGCTTGTCTAAAATAAACATTTTTGTAGGTGATTTGTAAGTATTAAATAGCTTCTAGGCATGAACATGGTACCATAACATTTGTTTTCCCACCCTTGCAGTCCTGTTTGTGTAAGAAAAAAAAGGTTCCCCAAGATTACTGTTTATGGATATGAAAGGGAAGGAGAAAATGAATTGGATGACTGGAACATTTTTTCCAAATTCACATTCTCTCCCTCACTTTACAGGTAGATGCTGTTTTCAGTGGTCAGGCTGCCAAATTATAACTATAGTTTTTCTCTGATTCATCTTCAGTAACCATCTTTTTCTTCCCTGAAGCCAACAGAAGCAAAGCGGTATTTATTATTACTTGCAGTGGATTGATAATTTGGGGCAATTTCAAGCATAAAAATCCAGGTGACCTTTGTGGAAGCAGTTTGATTTGCCCTAGGCTTTGCCTTTGTTTCTGTTTAGAAAATGAACGGTTGCTATTGGCTAGCCAATCTTTTAATATAGTACAGCAGTCTCTTAGGCTTGCTTTCTATAAGTAAATATTTTAGCATGCTAGGTAATCTTTGCATGGATAAGCTAAAGAGCAATGTGATTGTTTTGTCAAAAGCTGTAAGCTGATTTTGCTTTGGGCTTCTCTGATTTGAATTAATCTGTATATGTCAGAAGCATATCTGCTTTTAAGTTCTAGTTTTCATTGAGATACTAAACCTGTTCAGGCAGCAACATTTTAGTTGCAGGTGAGGATTCACATGACTAACAGTTCCTTGATCAAGGACAAAAAACACCCTGTACATAAAGAAGCAGTGATGAGGGAAAAGGCAGAGATTTTCTCATTGGTACCTAATTTTTATGTCCCAATCTCTCCAAGATTGCTTGACTGAATGCTAATTCAAAAGAAGGAATTTAAAAACTCAAGCATTTGGACATTTTTGCCATTATCAATCTGGAAATGCATCACATCCACTCCAGATAGGGAAGCATCAAGTCCATGGATGGTAACTGTGTAACAATCACAGTATGATTGGTATAGTAGATAGGGCCAGGTGAACTTCCTTAATTTAAAATCACAAGAGAGGGAATTGTAGCACAAGTTAGCCATAGATGATGTTACGTTCCAACTGCACATTCAGGAACCCAGGAAAGAGGGGCCATGAAGTTAGTGGACTTGGGGTGTGTGGAGAATCTGTGCTAATCAGGTTCTGTTCTTGTGTGAAGGAGTTACACATACATAAAATACAAATATGTTAGGCTGTTTTTCATGCCTACTGGATGTGTGATTGTTTTTTCTGAACTCTCCTGACATAACTGTAACCTTAATTTTCAGTACTGTTTGCCCACTTTGCCACTATCTCCCATGCCAGAACCAGCTCAGGAGTATGGCAGAATTACTATTCCATGTATAGAGACTGAGGAGACTGGCATTTAATTCATAGATGACCACTTGTAACAGAACAACATTTTGCCATATGGTTGCCTGAGGGAATATATTGTAAGTTGACCCAGACCTGTCTACTTTGCCAGTATGTTCTGACTCCCAGTCTCTATCACTTGAATCAGCTGCCTTGTTCAGCCTAATGGTAAAACTGTTCTTGTGCCTAAATGTTGGTTTTTGGTAAACAGACATGGTTAAGGGGAAATCGTGATAAATTTCACCAGAACATACAGTAGTTGTATCTCTGGTGAAATCAAACTAGGGATACTTTTTTCCCCTTCGTGCCTTCTCACACTTATGAAACAATAAAGTAGACTTCAGACCCTGTATTTGCATATAAAATAGCTTGCTTCCACTGATTTCAATGGAAGAAAACCACCTGAAATGTTTCATCTTTACTTTTTTTATTATTATTTTTTTGCAGTTAGTGGAAGATAGACTTTTTATTTTCATTGTTATGTATAAAGCAATACAAATGAAACTCTCACAAAATATTTGTGTCACAGCAATACCTAGTGAGTTGTGTGGTAGGGCACTGACAGAATTCTTATCTTCTATACCTCAGCTGTTCTAGCTCTTATACTTTGTAATTCAGAAGCTGAAATCTAGAATGAAAAACTGTAGAAACCTATAAAGTTTTACATTATGACTTTGAACGGGAGTGTGGCAGTGTGTGAAAACAAATGCTAGCTTTTTTTCAATTTTAAATAGGAATTCTTCCCATTTTTTGTTCCAATTATTTTTTGAATAGGTTGCTGTGTGAGAGAGTGTGTAAACATAGCCAACAGATGTTACAAGCATTAAGGTTGGAGAATTTACTTCAGGCACTTGCCTACTCTTGTCCCACAATCCTGGCAAGAAACTGTTTACATAGTGTTTCCATGAACCCAGCGTAATGGTAAGGCTAATTTTCTTCCACAGAAAATCTGCCAGAGATCTTGTAGCCATGTGAAGTATTGGTTTTTAAGAAATCGTTTGTCCACCTTTTCCTGCCAATACCTTGAGAAACCTAGGATTTTCATTTTTTTTAAAGATAAAATATACATCTTGCATATGAATTGCAAGATGAAGTTAGCATATTTTGTACAGTATGCTGTTATTTTAAAATGCAATTCCTATTTTTGGAGCTTAGATAGAGAACTATTCTAGAGGCAGTGGATATAAGCATCTGCTCACTTATCAAGTAGCTGTGGATGGATTTACTTACCTTCTATCTTTTCATACTGTTTCCCCACTCTCTTGATACTGTCTTTGATAGTTTCCTGGCTAGTTTGAGGACTTGTTAATTGAGTCCAGATGAGGGAAGTATTTTGAAATCGGTGTAAAAAAGTATGAGGGGAAAGAAGTCATAAATATTTTTTGGAACTGCAAAATCAGTGCCAGAATGAAGTGTAACTTTTGAGGGGACTACTACTTTTTAGCTGCTGCAAACAATGTACCAATTCCTAGCACCTTTCGTTGCTGAAATAACAT
Source organism: Python bivittatus (assembly GCF_059951505.1). Lineage (NCBI taxonomy): Eukaryota > Metazoa > Chordata > Lepidosauria > Squamata > Pythonidae > Python > Python bivittatus. The sequence goes on from NW_028277098.1 coordinate 28,601,052, forward strand.
ACATGTAACTCAAAAGTGCCAGCCTGTAATAAACATTACATGTTTTGCCATTGAGAGGAAAGATTATTTGAAAAGTCTATGAAGGCCTGCATGGGAAAAGGTTAACCTACATTGCCATAAGCCTTTTGCTTCAGTGTTTGTTTCTTATGTTTTTATTCTTCAATTTTGTATATACAAAGACAAAGAAAAAGCCCACAAAAGCATACATCTCTCATATATTAAACAATGCTAGTCTTATTAGCTTATTAGTATCTTGTCACATGAATCAGTGCTGCACTTTGAGCTCCACATTTCTAATAATTAGCTGAACCTGTTGATTTCTTCCTGGAAGACCCATATGTGTTTAATAATCATGGAACAATGTCTTTGTTGAATTAATAATTAGTTTAAATCTATATGACAGTAGATGCCAAAATGGTCTTCTGTTGACATTTACGTATTGCTCCAGTGGGTTTGCATACGAAGCAAAATCAAACAAAAACTCTGTTTGCTTTTTGCCAGTTTGGTTTAGTGGTTAAGGCACCAGGCTAGAAAGCAGGAAACTGTGAGTTCTAGTCCTGCCTTAGGCATGAAAACCGCCAGGGTGACTTTGGGCCAGTCACTCTCTCTCAGCCCAACTCACCTCACAGGGTTGTTGTTGTGGGGAAATAGGAGGAGAAAGGAGGATTAGGTATGTTCACGGCCTTGAAGTATTTATAAAAAATAATAAAGGTGGGATAAAAAAATATTTAAAAATTCACAGCTTCTCAGTTTGCTTCTGGGAGTATTGTGAATGGCAGGCTGCAGTCCCATTCACAGCGGGTCAAACTACATGCCAGATAGGAGCAGACACAGAGTGATGAAGAAGAGGTCAGGCAGGAACAAATGAAGAGGGATGATTCTTCATCACATAGGCACAAAGAGATACTGCAGCCCCCCCGAGCTGGAAAATAAAAATTAAGCCCTTTAAAACAACAACAACAACAGAGGGAATTGAAGTAAAAGCTGTAGACAGAGGCTAGGAAAAAGACTGGGATCTTCTTCAGAATTCAGAAACTTTCAAATTAATTTTCTGGAGCCCCCAGGAAATAGGAAGTCCAGGAATAATAGAGACAATGGGAATAACTGTTTCAGGCAATAGCTATTTCTGAAAAGATAGGTAGGAATGTTGCATTAATTTTAATCTTTGTTTTACTATCTTGTGTAAGTCCCCCCATTTTTTAAAACTCTGTACAGGCTCTAAATTGTGTGTACTTTAGTGTTTATGCATATCTCAGATCGTGCTTGAGTAAATAATTTCTTATTAGACTATTCTGTGATTTGTACTCCCTCTCTCTGTCTTTACATTAAGTTCCTTTGTAGCCATCTTGTGGTCTGCTTGGAGCACTGCATCTTATTTAAGATTTGTTTCTTTTTAATTCACTTAGAAGCAACTGTTTTATTGAGGCAACTCTATATATTTCTCCTTCAACGGGGAATGTTTGCATTTTAATATCTAAAGTTATAACAGTTTATCTTTCATTAAAAAAAAGTATGATTTTTGTTTATCTCTTGTGAGATTGGTCTATCTGCCAAAGAGGAGCTGAAACTTCTTGTCACATTGTCAACATTATAGGAAATAGCCCTATATACATTATTTAATTTATCTTAACATTTTTACCTTTTAATCACCAGAAAAGCAGCACGGGATGTGAGAGTCTTGTTTCTGTCATATGCCAGGGTTAGAGGAAGGATGTCAGCTGTGATGCCTCATGGAAAATAGGTGATTGCAGAAGGAAAAACCAAATTGCTACCCTAAAGTGGGATACAAGGACAGGGGGTGAAAACCTAAAGGGGTTTGAGATAGGAGTTTCGAGATCTCCAACTATCCACCCTTTGGGATAAGTCAGTCTTGCTACAGAGTAACAACGCTAGTATCAAGTGGGCATAAAAGGGGAGCCCAGGAATTTTTTTTCTTTTCTCCCCTTTCTTTGAGAAAGGCATCTAATCTGGGACAGATAAATGCATAATTCCCTCCCTCCACCCCTTTTCCTCTTACCATTTTTTTCACAGAGAAATAAAGGGACTTCCATGCCCCAAAATTATTTTCACTTCTTGCCACTAGCTATAAATGGGATAGCTAGATTTGTTTTCGGGAATAGGGTTTTTCTGCATTCTGTTGAAAAGCATGAAGACATGTTTTTCTGTCCAGTCAGCTGAAGACAACTCAAAGTGTCAGATTCTGAGATTATTGTGTCTGAGACTGTGGCAGCCGGTCCAGTCACCCTAATGGAATCCATTGACCCACTTGAGCTCAATAAATTAAAAATCCAAGCCTAAATAGAATGAAAACTGGAACTAGAGAAAGAGGAGGGAAAAATGGCACTCCAAGAGAAGCACCTTAAAATAATGCATCTGGGATTAAAGAGACTAGAGCTGGAGAGAGAAGGGAGAAGGAGCACGCTTAACAATTAGAAAGGGGGAACTTAAAGAGTGGAAGGCCTTCACCTGCAACCAGTCCAATTTTTTTAGCACTTTCTGTGAAAAGATACACGTTTCCAAAATACAGGGAGGGTGAAAATCTTGACCACTTCCTGGATAACTTCAGAAAGAATTGCCATGGCTACATGGTGGGGGAAGAGCAATATATGGCAACAAAGGGAGCACACAGAGCAATTTTGGGGACCAGGAAGAAAGGAACTAAGTCTAGGTTTGGATTCCAAGCAAATTCATGAGGTGGAAGGGCAGGTACCTTAGGAAACAAAGGAGGAATCCACCTGCCCTTCACAGAGTCCCTTCACAATAGGGCAGCACAGAAATAGACCCTCTGGGAGAAAGAATTCTTGTAGGGAGCAACTGTCAGGAGCAACACAGAAGTGTTCAAGAGAGAGCAAGAGGAGGATCTGAGCTTGTCCAGCATCTATGAGAAGGTAGAAAGCAACCCCTCGCCTCAGCAACCTCAGAACTCCAAATTTATCAAAAGAAAATAACTGATGTGTCATATGTATCTCTGCAAGTCCCAGAGACAGCTGATTGTGCTCAGCAAGCTTCACAGGGGCATCTTCAACTTGGCATATGACTACCCAAACGGACACAAAAAGGATAACATTTTCTAGATTAGATGTGGCAGGGATATGACCAAGTATGTAAAATCTTGTGATATTTGCCAGTGAGTGAGAGACAACAAGGACAGACCCTTGCCTATCATGGAAATTCCATTCCAGAGAATGGCAGTGGACATTCTGGGACATATTCAACTCAAGACAACTTGGGGGAAACAGAAGATATTAACTCTTGTGGAACATGCCACTAGATGGCCAGAGGCATCTAAGCTGTATTGAAGCTATAGGTATACAGTATGTCAGGCCCTAATCAATCTTTTTGCTGGGATTGGTTGGCCATTGGAGATCCTGATAGATGCAACAACTACTTTCTGGTCAGTCAGAAATTGTGAGCTATTCCTGAAGTGGAGCATCTCACATCAGTTATGTGCTATCAACAGACCATTGACTTAGTGGAGAAGTTCAGTGGAACTGTGGTTGCTATGATTAAAACATTTATACAAGAATACTCCAATAATTAAAACTTGGTATTATCACCCTGGTTTGGGATTTCCCCCTTTTGAACTTGTGCAGGGGAGAGATGTCTGAGGGCTGTTGCAACTGATATGTTATCACTGGGAGGGAGAAAAAAGGACAATGCCTGGCTGTTATGTCAGACCTATGCTGACCTGCTCATAGCACAGCCAGAGCATACCAGTTATCTGAGGGACCGCCTGTCCCTGATCACATCAGCCCGTCCCATTAGACTCAGCAGAGAAGGTGTGCTACATGTTCCATCGGCCAAGGACTTGCATTTGGTGGGTGCCAGGAGGTGAGCCTTCTCTGCCGTAGCTCCCTCCTTGTGGAATGTTCTCCCTCCTGAAGTTAGGCTCGCCCCTTTCCTGCTGTCATTTAGGAAGTCCCTCAAGACCTGGTTATATCACCAAGCCTGGGGGTCTTTGGGAACCAGAGATATTCTTAGATGGCTCTATGGTAATTGATATTTTGCTCTCTCCATGGGGTTTGTATATTTTAAAATCTAATTTTTAAAAAATTTGTAATAATGTTTTTATTTTAATAATAACTTTTAATGTTTTTATAATGCCTGTTTTTATTCACGTTATTTTAATTGTTGTATGCCACCCAGAATCGCTTTGTGTGAGATGGGCAGCTATATACATGTGATAAATAAATAAATATAAATAAATAAATACTAACCTGGGGGGAGAAATATGCTTCTGTGTGGATTATAGGAAACTAAGTAAGAAAACAGTGGCACACTGAACTCTGTTAGTTAACCTAATCAGTCACATTTTAAAGTAATGTGTAGAGTGAACTAGCCCGTGTAGCTCAGATTTTATACAAACCTGGAAAAATTGGCTAATTAATTATTATGAGTTCATATGTTGTGCTAAGATAACCAAAGCGTTCATTTTAAAATTCTTACCCAACATGAAGTGATGGTATCTAAAATACTTTCTTTTTCCATCTGAGCCTGCTTATCAGCTGAGCTTATCTGAGCTTTCATGGATAACCATCCATATGACATTTTCTTTAGTGGCTCCCAACTATCTATCCATTTTTCCATCTATTCTTGACTGGCACCATTAAAAGATAACATGATTTTTTTAAAAATAATCAAATAATAATATATATTCTTGCTGGCATTTAAATATCCCCTTTCATTCTTCTCATGTTACCTAAAATCCCCTTTGTTTAATGAAAAGTATGATTTTTACTTTGTATTCTTTAAAATATTTACTGTTTCTCTGATGTTTTAGTTCAATTTGTTTATAAGTTTGTTTATATGTAGACAGGATAAGGATTTCTTCTCAGTATTCATTTTCAGTTTTGTGAGCGCATAAAATATTGGAGTGCTGCATGTGTATATGAGCAAATATACTCATAGTTCATCTCTGAAAGTGTCAGATGTTTTCCAATGCTACATCATGCTTGTGGTCATTACCATAATTTAGAATGATAATATTTATATACATATGTGAACAGAGAAACCAAATAGTCCTACTCTCTTAGGCACAATGGCTGAGGAGAGTTAGCATGAATCAAAAAGACGTCTTTGGCAAAACCAGCTTCACTGGTGAGATAGCACATCTGCCTGCAAAGCCCATGTTATGCCTGTGGAAAACTGCAGGCGTAAGACGACGAGTAGTGATATGTTCTTATGTGCAGCAAGCCTTCAAATGAAGCATTTGGGCATGTGTTGGCCTTGGATCCATTCATCCACGCCAGCTTGGTATTAGTGTGAATATTTTATGTTCTGTTAGATTGCATAGGAATGTTTAAAAAAAAAAAAAACTTCAGGAAGAAAACAAGAATAAAATCTACACATTTCTTGCCCCTGCTCCTATTGTATGAGCCAGCATTGCCTTGAATGTAATAACAACTACACTCCAGATTTTCCTCTGCAATTTACATAGGATTGCTCTGTTATTTTGCTTTATTCCTGGATACAAAGGTAGTTAGACGATGATAGTTTGCAGAAATGTCCATTGCACCTAAAAGGATTTATTTCTTCTGAGCATGTATGCAAAGGATTGTGCTCTTAATAGCCATTTACTGATAAATGTAAAAACTACTACACATTCCAGACTTGTTTTAATTATAGCTGAATATTATATCTGTTCTGGCATGACTATAGTTAATGCTAACCAGATTCATTTACAACCGATGTTTGCAAACCCACTTCACATCTGGTTTCAAGCTATAGTGATGAGGTCAATTCTGAGATTAAGTATAGTCTACCATTATCTCTTGTTTAAACTTTGTTCAAGGCAGAGTGTTCTGCTACTGTATCATTTCTTGTGGGGGATGTTCATGTAGACATAGAAAGTAAAAATTAAGCAGTTACGGGTAGATGTATTTTGACGGATCTGTTTTCCTCAATGGCACCATGACACTGTCAAATGTACCCCTAGAATTGTAGCCATGCACCCTATTTCTATGCACATTTAACTGCAAGAAACTAGAATACATAGAACATTAGACTTTAAGGGGTAAATGCATGGAAACATTTGGATGATGTCAGTCTACTTGTGAGAAGTACTATGCTGTATTAGAACAATGCCTTGTCTAGCTGAGCATTCCATTCTAGAATGGCCAACAAGTTCCAGAGGAGAAATGAAATACATTGGGAGAAAGAAAATGCAGAATAGTCTTGGCTGCTGGTGGAAATCTGGATTATCACCCATCAGGTGACAGATGATCATCTGATGAATCAAGATATTAACTATAATATCTCTAATAGATTCAAAGAGTTATCTGACGTAGTGACATATTTTGAACATGGCCATTCATCCCTAGCAATTTTGTATTATTAGTATTGAAATATATAGTGTATGTCAAGTCTAATGAAATGTCTGTCTTTTCTAGGAAAACCCTTCTCCTTCTTACAATATGTATAACTGTGGGTTGTGCACAAAGACAGCAAGAAGGTAAGAAAAATTTCTTAATTTATTACAGATCATTTGAATGATCTATTAAGAGAAGCTTTGATTTTGTTAGTATTACCCTGAAATGTTTTTGAATGACCATTTACCCAAATATCAAACAGAGTTAAAAAGGATGCAGAAATTGAAGGAAACCAGTTTAGAAATGCTGACTTTTTCAAGATTACTCATATTTGCTGCCTATAAAATTACATATTTAGGGGAAAAACTGTAAAAAAGAAGTCTTGCATATTGTAAAGGCTTTGATTCACTAAATGTGGGTGTTGGGGGGGCATAATAAAAATTGAAGCTATATTACCTTTGCCCTTTGGGGGTCTTTCTAAGATAAACCAGTGCACTTATTAAAAACACTTATTTCGAAAATCATTTTTAAGGCCCCTCAAAAGCAGTTACATTTTAAAAAAATTTACTTCCTTTTCTTACGTTTTTATGCGCTGATGATAGTTGAAAAACATGATTGTGTTTATGTTGTTATTTGTATTTAGAGTACTGAGAAATGAATAGACACTTACTCTGGGATGTTAAATTGTGAACATAGCAGTTTTAGTCTCCAGTTAAGTTTTGGTGATAGATGTGTGAGGAGTGTTATTTTGAGACAAAGTATGAAGTAAGAGTCTTTTTTCATGCACAGAGCAGCTGCATGGCAACTATGATTTACAATAAAAGATACTATAAACTATTAATACCCAGTGTAAATGCAACCAGGTAATATTCAGCTGCAAGTTAGGGTCTAGTCATAAAATGGAATAGTGAAACTTAGCAAAGTGGTGTTGGAGAATATGAATTTGGGAAGGGAGTTGTAACTTTAACAGAAAGTAAGTTTATTTAAGAAGACATTTGAAAGCCAGCTAGGAGCTAGGCTTTCCTAGCTCCTAGCTGGCTGTATTCTATCAACCAAAATATCAGAAAGAAAAAAGGTTTAATATGTGCTTGGGAACAAAGGCAGAAAGAAGACATTAAGATTAGCCATCTCATGACAAAAAGCAGGCAGAGTAACGGACGAAGGGAGAACAAGAGTAAATGTGACAAAGTTACTTGTTTAGTAGATCCAAGGAATATTATATACATAATTAACATAAATCTAAGCAAAGCCTTCAACAAAATCTCTTATGATAGTCTCCTTAACGATATGATGAAATATCGGCTAGATGAGTGACTGTTAATGGTTCCTCTTCAGCTTGGACGGGAATAAAAAGTGGAGTATGATAGAGCTCTTTATTGGGGCCTGTGCTGTTCAACATTTTAATCTTTTTTAAAAATACTTTTATTAAAAAGTTTAACAATGCTAAAAGATAATACAAACTGAGATCAGAAAAAAAGAAAATAGAAATACAAAGTGCAAAAAGAAAAAGAAAAAAAAGAGAAAAGAAATAGAAAAAAGAATATTTAAAGAAGTGACTCCCAATCTTCCTTGCAACAAGTACAGGTAAATTTAATATTTCCCCACCCCCTATAAGATTACATGCATATTTCACTTCTTCCCATAACCTACCCCCCTTATCTGTTCGCAATTCCAAAAATAGTTGTTATTTCTGTCCAAATATCAGCAGAAAGTCCATAAAGGGTTTCCAGAATTTTACAGAAATAGTTCTTATTTTAACCCTGATCAAATAAGTTAGTTTTATGTTCCTTTCTTTTGCTTCTAACAATCTTGATCTTTAATTCATTAAGTTGCTGTCATAGGATTGAATCTCCGTTCAAACTTTCTCCTGTCTGAAAGATTTATTCAAGGCTTTAGAAACCCTCTTTTGTAAATCCAATAATAAGTCCTCACCCAGGTCATTCTTCATCTCTTGGCTTACCATTTGTATTTCCACTCTGATTGTCATCTCTGTTTTATAATCCACAATTTCTTTATTTTCCAGTGTTTCCACATCAGATGGAGTTTGTTTCACCTCTTCATCCTGTTGGTCTATAAGTTCTTCCACATTGTTCTCTTCCACATCTTTCTTTTCTTCTTTAGAGTTTTCTTCAAAAAATGCATTTGTAGGTGCAGAAATTATTGCTGTCAGTTTGGTTATAAGTTTCTCTCCCAATTCTTTAAAAATTCTTTGAAATGTCTCAAGTGGCATACCTTTATCTGTCATTTTATAAATTTCACTGTTCTTTTAGTTCAAGAATAAAGTACAGGTCCCCCCCCTTTTTTTTTCTTTTCCTGCCTGGAACTTTAGTCCCCTCTAATGTCCCATTTATATAATCACAATGTCTCAGATTTCTTTGTTTCTTTATTTTCAAATTTCAACCAATCATATCTTTTCTGATAGCTTAAACAATTTATGTTCCACGAAGATAATAATTTGTTTACTTAGTTATTTCAAAAGTCTTAGCAAAAGTTCTAATATTCCAAATTTGTCTGATGCTTTAATTCGTTTATAACTTTCATGAATTTAATTCTTATATAACCTTTTGCCATTTATTCTATATTATTTAATTTCTTTAACCTGGTAGTTAGGTTTTCCTCTATTTTAGAATGAGGTTTTACTCACCAGGTAGTTTTTCAAACTTGTTGCTTAGAAGACCTCTTTTAACTTTAATTATAAATCCAAAAGTGGTTAGAAAGTGAGGTTGGACAAACCCAGTGTCCTTAAAGGCTTCACTGCGATTGAGAGCTTGATGGCTTCCCTCGTCTCCCAGCCCTCAGAACGGCGGGTTGACCACTGTCCTATGGTCTCCTTGCGAGGAGCAGCCATATGGAGCATAAGTAGGTAATCTCTTGTCCTTTCCTTATCCAAAGAGGCTCCATTGGACCGAGCTTGCCACTGGTCCATTGGTCTTGGCCGTGTCGGCATCTCCGCTCCAGAGATGTCTAGTTCGTCATTCCCTCATCTGGAAGTCCCTGTTCAACATTTTTATAAATGACTTGGAGAAGGGAGTTGAGGGAATGCTTATTAGGTCTGGGAGCAGTTTCCAATATTTTAGAGGAGAGAGCATTCAAAACTGTTGGCTGGCAGTCTGAGCATTATACAGTGCTCTTAAAATCCTTACCCTTCATGGTGACTCCGATCAAGTTCCCTTCAACTGGTATACTCAGCTTCCCGCTACAGGATTTTGTGGCAATATCTGGCCTAGCCATTGAATAAGATTCTTTATATTCTGTCTGGTGAGAAGTCACCTTCCATTCTTCTCTCTTTCTGAATACAGTAAGATGACACGCTTCCTATCTCCTTCACTTCTGTTTCTTTGTTGAGGTTCTTAAAAATCTTGACTGTCTTTCTTCTCTTTGTGGGAGATGATCAAATCATCCTCATAAGTCTGGATTATGCCCATCAGTAGTTGTTGAATTTGAAATAAAGTAGTGGTTGGTTTTACCTTGCGTGAAGGCTTCTCTGATCAGCATTTGGTTCAGCTTTTCATTCCAGTTTCTGATTACTTGATTCAGACCACAGATGCTCTTCTGAAGCTTGCCCACCAGGTCCTCAAAACCAGGGGGCTGTTGACTGTAGATGCCTTCTTTTATATCAAAGTAATCTACTTGTATATTCCTTGCTGCTATAAGCAGTGTCCTTATGGAAGTATGCTTGACTACTGGAGCAAGAGCCTCACCATAATTCTGGGTGTATCCCTTAGCTACTAGTCTGGCATTATGGTGCTGAACATCTCCTTCTGTGTTTCACTTGAATCTTGCTTTTTTTTTTTTTTGCAGGCTTAATTAATTTCCCAGTGTGGTTATTTTGAAGCACTTCGAATATTTTCTGCAGCCTTTCTGTATGTATCTGATTCAGTGGCTGACATACTTTTTATGACCTATGTGTGTGGGCTCTTCCACTTCATTCCTCTTGCCTATGTAGGAAAACCTTCAAGATGGAATCTTTGTTTATTTATTTAATTAATTAATTAAAATAATTTATATGACTGTCCATCTCATAACAGTGACTCTGGGTGGTATACAACAGTGACTTTTGTTGGGACTCTTGGAGCTGCAGTATCTGACTTTTCCTCTTGTGAAGCTCAGGATCTCAGCTTGCTATTCATGAGGAACAAGATATGATGTCTCAACATTATTTTAATCTCAGTTATGGATAGAGACATTCAGTGTAGGAGTTGAAAGGACTTTACTTTTCCAAGCCAGTTCCTTCTCCTTCAGAACTTAAGAAACAAAATAACTCTTTCTCAGAGTTAGTTATAAAAAATTTAAGAGTTGCATAGAAATTTATGATATTCTGAAACACTTTGATGTCAATTTATTCTCATTGTTATAGTAGAAATTATACTTCTTGCATCATTTTTACTGTTATGCAGAAGAGAATTTTTGGACAAATGTAAGCTTCATTGGTTTATTATATGCTATATTCATCTTGCCCTTTTCTCTAAGAAGCCCGGGGAATGTGTATGTGGTATTTTCTTCTATCTTACCTTTCAACAATCCTATGAAGTAGGTTAGGTTGAGAGATTAGTGAATTCACATACTACACTAAAGTATAACATGTTTTGTTTTGGGTTAGTATAATTTGGTCCAAAATGTACTGAGTGAGCTTCATGACTGAGCTTGGATTTCCAAGCATACTGACTCTGGAGTTATTAGATCCTCTTCTAAGGATTTTCTTCATAGCTTCAGATCATGAGTATGCTCAGAAGATTTATCTGACCTCCAAAGAGCTGTTTTTGGATTTGGATATAAACAATAAATTTGTTTAATTAAGAAAAAAAAGCTGGAGCAGTGTTGCTTACATTATGCTGGTAGTGGAACTGTTGTTTAAGAAACCTAAATGCAAAGCCCAAATATAGATCTAGTTCAATAGTTAATTGGAGCCTTTCTCTTGTGTACTTACCTCTTTGAATTTATCATATATGCATATACTGCTCAAACAGCTATTGCTTACCCCAAAGCCTTGAGATGAGACAATCTAAAAACATGTATTGTCTGACTTTTCTGTCAGTATCAGCTTCTTTTAGGCTTCTTAGAACAGAAACTCACTTAAAATATAGAATAAATCGAAGACATATGGCATCTAGAGGAAAAAAAAGTTTGTTGGCTTCTCTGACCATGCTTCCTTGGCAATACATGGTGTGTCAGTGGGATAAAACACAGCCCAGTTACCCTTATCCCCCACACTGTAAGAAAATGATTAATGAAGTCTGCAAGCAAACAGGGAAGAAAGCATTAGTCTTCTGAAGTTGAAACAAGCCATTTTCAAGACAACAAACCATAAATATTTGTTGCAAATCTCCTTTGATTCTTTTTGTTCTTTAATGTACAGAGTAAATGAAGTCAGATGCCAACATCTGTGCAGAGAAGGGAAAAAGAATAGATCCTTAATGGATTTATTTTTTAAAAAAAGTCAAAGCACCTGGACTGGATTACATGTTCTAAAAGCATCCATTTTTTAAGCATCTTCTAACAGTATTATTGTAGAGAGCCAGTTTGGTGTAGTGGTTTAGGCACCAGGCTAGAAACTGGGAGACTGTGAGTTCTGGTCCCGCCTTAGGCACAAAGCCAGCTGGGTGACTTGGCCAGTCACTCTCTTTCAGCCCAAGGAAGCAGGCAATGGTAAACCACTTTTGAAATCTTGCCAAGAAAACCACAGGGACTTGTCCAGGCAGTTGCCAGGAGTCAACACTGACTCGAAGGCACATAAACAGAAAACAAAACCAGTATTATATTTAGAGAGGAGGTTTTGAAAATGCAAGATTGTGTGGTTATAGCTTTCCACATGTAAGTTCAGGCTGTGAGATCTGGTTAAAGAGAAATGTGCAATTCCTAGGGAACCAAGCTTCCACAGAATGCAAGTGCTGCAGATTAATTTATTTCCTAACCAAGTGAAAGGATAACCTCCTTGTCTAACTCATGTTTTTTCAGAGCATTGAACAAGATAAAGTGAAAAGTGTTTTTGTTCCACTGAGAAATTCCCTATCTAGTGATTTTTCCTCAAGCCCCTGTAAAACCAATGGGAAAAATAGGTTCCATTAAAAAATTGGAAGCTAAGACATTATTGTACTGTTAGATTCCATGTTTTATTTCTAAACTTAGCTTTTTTTCCAGCAAGGGAAAAGGGAAGCTTTGAACTGCAGCATGACCAGCTCTGTGCAATTTCCACAAATTAAGACTTAAATAAATTTATTTTATGCCTGGACATCCAAAGAAATTGACAAATAAATAAAGCTGCCCCCCCCAATCCAAATGATGTTTTCAAGTGCCTTTGAATATGCTGGCTTTTTGTCAATTGTAAAGTATTCCACTAAGTATTATTTAACAGCCTCTTAATAGCAAGGTGTGTAATTAATTTTCAGAAGGGGTGCTACAAAATTATATATCCAGAGACAATTCCAAAACTGTGAGGGTTTTGTGTGTATGTATGCGTGTGTGTGTGTGTGTGTATGTATACAGTATGTATGTGTGTGTGTGTGTATACACATACACATACTAGAAAAAGAACCAAAACATATCTGTTCTTAACATTTGCTAGTAATATTTTTGTTAAACAGAAGGAAGTCAAATTGGGAAATTAGGCTGATATTTTTGGAAAGATCTGTGGAAATCCATCTGTTTCAAAACCTCTTTATTCAGTTTTCGCTTTTTTCTCAGCTTGTATTAATGCTGATGAACAATTGATTTTTCATAATTTTAATCTAATATGCTAAAAATGTTGTATTCTGAGGTCCCTGGCCTGAGCCCAAGAAGTAATTTTGCAGATTAATTACACTTTTAGAGGCTAAATTGTTGATTTATCCAGTGAATTATTATTAAACTACCATAACTCATAGGATTGGATGCTAGGACTTATGTGGTTGCAATAAGAAGTAGCTTTGCATAATTTCTGGGACTTCTTCACGAACTCACTAACCTACATCAGTTTTAATGTAACAGAACAAACCAGGTGTGAAAATAACAGCCCCATCCATTGGAATTGAGTTCATTCCCTAAGTAGTGGTTTGGGGAGCAGTTTAAAATTAAGGGTGAGTTAATCAAAAACGGAGGAGCTGATACTTGTGCTTTTCCTCCCTATAAAAAGGTTAACTTTTTTTTTTTTTTTTTTTTTACTTTGATGGGGCTCTGTGATTATAAGAAAAAAAAATCTGTGCAGTGAAAAGACTGTTGAGGAAAAAGGTGTGGATAGGTAAGAGTTCAACTTCCTTTCCCTGCTCATTTTGTACTTTAAAAGTTGACTATTTCCTTCTTTATAGACATTTAAGATTTTGTAATGTACAGTATTCAGCTTTTGTTGCCATCCCATATGAAAGGAGTGAGGAATCTATGAACTCAATGATGGGCACTTTTCTATCAGTGTTTTCATTCCCTGGTTCCTCAAAAGCACTGTGAAGCCAACCTACTTTATTCCACTGATCTCTGAACATAGAGAGGAAGAAAGAAAAAACTTGGAATGCAGGGTGGGACAAGAGTTCCTACCAATGAGGGATGGAAATGGGGTGATCATAGAACTCCTACCAATAGGGGAGCAGACCACCTGGAAGCAGATCTGTGGCTCTTCAATGGCATGAATGAATGAATGAATGAATGAATGAATGAATGAATGAATGAATGAACGAATGAATGCTTTACAGTGATTTTGCATATGCAGTGATTTTGAATAGATCAGCTGTCAGCTCCTGGATGCAGCTGACATCATGAGAAGGGACACATTCAGAGATGATTTTGATCTACCACAAAGATCCAGTCTGGTTATGCTGAGAGCTGTAGTTTAGCAACATTCCTCTGCTATATGAGGCATGACAACATAGCATATTTCCCCTTTGAGTTAGATTGGAGAGCAATCAGCACTCGCTTTGTTTTTGTAATATGAAATTCTGTTTGCTTTTCATTACTGGTTCAATGTGTCTCACATATACTGAAATCTTACATTTGCTTAGTCTAATTCTTCGGAGAAAGCACCCTTGGACTAGAAGGAGAAGTTTACATTTGTTATCTTTTGATAAGTATAGAACTTGGATACTTTTTGCCTTCCAGAGTGTGTTCACTCTTTGAAATTAAGCCATTTGTACTAACTTTTTGATAGGTACATATTTATTTTATAACTTGTGCCTGTCATACTTTGTAGTTTTACATGTAGATACTTCACAAAGGAAAAGTAGTTTGGCTAACATTTCTTTAACTGAAAATAGCAATGCCTAATTTTTTTAGTTTGTTTTGGAGAGATAGATGAATCTATTTTTATGGGAAAAGTCTTACATTTCCTACTGGTATAAAGAAAGATATGCCAATGTTGATTTTGTGAAGAATCCTTATAGATTTAAACTCTGGGATATTCTCTAAACTATGGAAAAAAAACATGCTCACTTTCAACAAAATCAATTATTATCTTAAGGTTTATGGTCAGCAATATTAACATCTATGGCTTACTATTGTTCAAATTTAATCTTTTATTATCAGTTTATTATCTGAATTCCTATTTACCAAATATAGGTTTTGTCAATAGGGAAGTTTGATACAAGTATGGGTAGAAAATTAGCAATGTTTTGAAAATTTGTGGGAGTGAATGGGTTTAGCTATGCCATTTAAAAAGTTAAAGATTAGAGAAAAATTAAATGTAGAAGCTTGCTGGGAAGATAATTGAGTGGATTGCTGCTTCTGCTGAAGTAAACTTTAGTCCAGTGTTTCTCAACCTTGGCAACTTGAAGATATGTGGACTTCAACTCCCAGAATTCCCAAGCCAGCATGCTGTCTGGGGAATTCTGGGAGTTGAAGTCCACATATCTTCAAGTTGCCAAGGTTGAGAAACATTGCTCTAGTCTACAAAATCTTGTGCCTTAATATTGATTCATCTTTAAGGCTCTTGTTTTTGCTGTAGCAGGCTTAACACAGCCTTCCTTCTGGAAATAATTAAGGGAATTATTATCCTCATCTAAAGGTCACGGTCATGGTCAGCCATCTGGAAATAACATTATAGTGGGATGCAAGCCCATGTAAGAGACTATTATCTCATTTTCTGATGTTATGTCATACATAGCTGATGGGTGTTTATACTAGTAACTGCACAATTCCTATGTCCTACATTGATAGGAATCAGGCATGTTGCAGACCTACATGTGGTGGATTTACATTTTACTGAACAGTGCCATTTTCAGATGACTAAGTGAAACTGGTGCAGCTATTTGCAAAAAGTACTATAGACTACATGAGTGAATTAAGCAAGGTTGTATTTTTCTCACCTCCCTTTCTTTCTTTTCTAGGCATAGATATTCTCCATCATTTAGGCCTAAGTGGGCAACCTGTGCAACATCCACCAACAGGGACTACAATGCATTTGTCACATGCTTCATCACCTCAAGGGATTCACCCAGCTGCCTTTGGAGTTCTTTTGCCCACTCAAGCAGCCACTGAAATTCCTATCTCTCAAGCGGGAATATCAAGTTTAGGTTCTAAATTTGCCATACTGATTAGCATACACTCTTACAGGGTAAACAATGCCTTTCTTTTCAGTATTAGGAATAAAAATAGACTGCAGTTTGGTATACAGTTGCTACCGAGGAAGATAATGGTGCACACTGGAGGGAAGCAGTCTGTATACTTTGATTATCGTGTTCATGATGAGCAGTGGCACACGTTTGCTATTGATGTTACGGAAAAATCAGTGTCCCTATATACTCAATGTGGAAGGAAGCACTTCAGTAAGGAGATTCTTTCTAAAGTGCAGTTTGATTCACATAGCTTATTTACCCTAGGAAGAATGAACTCTCAGTCAGTCAACTTTGAAGGTGTGTTATGTCAGCTGGATATTATCCCCTCTGCACAAGCCTTGATAAACTATTGTAAATATGTGAAACTACAGTGTCGCGAAGCTGATACATATCGATCTCACGCAACTTCTCCAAATGGGGTGTTCTCAAGCAAGCTGTTGGATGAAGTAACCCAACCGTTAAATAAAAGAAAAGGTGCCCCAAATCTTCATGTCAGTAAGTTGGCATCAGTCCAAAATCCTCCAGAATTGATGGAGACAACTTCTTCCTTGACTCTTCTTTACTTAAGGAATATTACAGCCTCACCAGAACCAAATGACCAGCAAATTGTGAATGTCTCAAAACATCATCAGCGTCATGTCAGCAAAAGGAAAGGTGATCCCTGGGCTCTCACAAAATTATCTTTAAACCATACAGACTCTGTCACAGAAAATATAAAAAGAAAAATTAGTTCCGATCTGCTCTTTTCCATAAAGCAACCTAATACCAAAAATATGATGAAAAATACATCAAAGCCATATTCATATGAATTAATGGATATGCATCAATTTTTAAATACAACATTATATAAGGGTTTTCATTCTGTACCTTTAAATAATCAGTTTGGCTCATGGGATGAACAAACAGTTCAGACTGATGAGATTTACAATGCAGAAGGCAATTATGAATTTGATGCTGATTATTATGATTATGATTATGAAGAATTGGAGAGACTACTTGACATGGAAAATCTGAGGGGGCCTAAAGGAGATCCTGGACAGATGGTAAGTTGCCTTCATTTATGGTGCCTAATGAAATACAAGAATTCAGAAGTCACATTGCAGGGACTGACCAAGGTGGTTATTATGCAGAAATTTCCTGTGATTTCAGTTTTCTATGTTAATAGTACAGGAAGTATGAGAAATAACCTTGAACTTTTGGTATTTGATAATAGTAGATATTTTGTTTTGGATGGATTTGCTGGAAATTCTAGAGAAATATCTATAGTACAAAGAACCAGACAGTGGGACTGCCTTCCCAAACTGCTGTCTTCCAAATGTATTAGAGTTTGGAGATCACAAGAGCTGGACTAGAATTTTTTTTCCATGAATGAAATGCCACTGTCAGAGTAACAAGTTTCTTTCTCAATCCATTCTACTTCTGAGGCCTAGTTCTTACAGTGATGGTAAATGTATATTGTGAATATGGAATAAATTGGATCAGGGCAATATTATTTACATGAAAGCTAGATGGGAATTTCTCACCTGGTCTTCATGAACTCCCACCCTAGTATGTTTATAGATTATACCTCTGTAGTCTTTATAACTTCCTGTGGGGCATGATATCTGAAATACCATTTTCTTTGGAGTAGGACACAAGATTGAGTGCTTGTTTAAACATTCACACACCTTCCTGGAAAACTGACACTTCAGAAAGAATCTGAAATAATCTAGCCCCTCTTTCACCATTGGGAAGTATAGATTTACAGTTAATAAAATACATAAAAAGTATGGAAAAAAAGCCAATTCAGTGACAGCTTGATCAAAGTTTGTATCAGAAATTATAAATATGTTCTCATAGCTAGAAACCTAATATTTCTGTGAAAGTGAAGGGAGGGCCAAGATAGTTGGAATTCCAGGGTACAGCAGCAACAGTGCCCATATTCATGTTCTATTGCATAATCATAGCCATTCAGATTCCTAGATTTTGTTTAGGTTTTTTTTTTTTCTGTATCCTGTTTCAAATCTCAACCAGTGATGTCTATATTCTAATTCAGGATAATACTTCAGTGTATCTGGTGTAATGAATATATCCATGAGAGCTTATGCATTAATATATTTGTATAGGAATGTAAGAATGCCAACTTCTTCTTATCTGTCACAGCCTTGTTATTTAAGAATTCAGTAGAAACAGTTTCCCTGAATGTTCATATGCACTTTCTCACATGCTTCTCCTAGTGTATACATTTTTGTATATCCTTTTCTTTTCATGAACTTTTTGTTGTAAACATTTTCCAGTCTCTTTCTTTAATGCACATATTATTGTGCATATTTTAAATTGTGAATCACATTGCAAAATTCTGAAAATGTATTTGTTCTTCATTCTTCTCTAAATGGAAATGACGGATCTGAAATCTCTGTAATCATTTAAAAATTCTGACATTCTTTACCCATCTTTGCTTTTAAGAATCACAAGAATCAAGAATGTTATCTTGCATTTTTGATTTGGACAAGATAGTTGCAATTTTTTTTTTTTTTTGCATTCAAGCAACTTACATGACTTTTGTTAGTCTCCACTCAACTTATTGAAATTTTAATTATTTACATAAATAGGGGAGCAGGGAATTTGTTCCCCTGTAGAAGGTGTCATTGTAAAGTGCTTATGATGTTGTTGAGAACCAATGGGAATTTGATTACAACCAGTCCTGAAGATCTATAAATTCCTCACCCAGTTTTTAACATTTGTTAGTTAACTCTTTAATGAAAGGATCCTCAGGCATTTAAAACCATATGCTTGATAAGCCAAACACCTTTACAGTAAAAATAATAGCAGACCAAGTCTATTCAAATAAATGAGATTTTTGCATGCTGCCAGGAGAATTTTCTTACATTGGGACTTCTAGAATTGGGGCATTACCTTTAATCCATTTAATCACTGATGATGGAAAAAATTGAGGAAAAGTTTCTCAGGAAAGGATCTCAATAAGTTCGTATGAAAACTGCTGGGTTCTTAGGAATTTGAGTCCAAGCACTATAGGACTTTGAAGGTTAAAAACAGCATGTAGTTGTGGTGTTTGAAAATGAGCCTTTAGCGAGTGTAACTTGGATATGTTACTTATTTTGAAACAGGATTAACATGGGAAAGGTATTGTTTTGTGGGGTGTTTTATACATTCCCTTTTTGGTGAAGGTTCTTAACAATGAAATCCCTTTGCAGAATGCTGCTGCTGGAAAAACCCTTTCATCCTTACCTCATGCCATTATCTTGCTAAGGAGAGAATTGCTACCTTGTTCTTTTCCTCATAGACAATGTCTAGCATTCTCTTGCCAATGACAACAATAGCTATTTTCTTTCCTTGTGCTATCCAGAGAAACTATATTTCAGAAGAGTGAGAGGAAGCCACCATAACCACAAAGAACAAGGAAGGAAAACAGCAAATGAAATTAAATGATTTCCTTATTTTCTCTTGCAAGGAAAAAAGAGAATGGTATTGTAGTAGGGAAATTACAGTAGTTGTGGTTGGCAGTAAAAAAAGAATATGTACATATTGGAAGTGGAATTCAAAAGAGAACTGGAAGATTCTAGCCTAACTTGTAATTGGTGCAGCATTAAAACAAAACAATTTCAGCCCAGATTTAGTGCACCCGATTATTGGATACCTTGTGAACTAATGCTGACAAATTAATCTTCTGAAACCTTGTAGACCTGTTCTGTAGCAGCTTCCATGTAAATGCATCTATACAGTCACTAGCATGCTCAGAAGCTAGCAATTTGCTTCCTAGTCACTGAAGAAGAAGCTGACAAAAAAGTGCTAACTCCATTTTTGTAAATAGAAGGCAAGGATAGGACTTTTGTCATGCCATGGAGGAAACCCTTCTCTTAACTTTGCCTTCTGCAGAAGGAGGCCTTTTTCCTCTTAGTTCATTAAAAGAGCCAAGAAAAAAAATGTATGAAAAAATAGTTATTCTAACTATTACTCTTACAGAAGAAATAAAAGAAAGGAAAGACAAAGGAAGAGGGGAAAGGAATTAAGAAAGCTTCTATAGCTGTGCATCTATGAGAAGGTCAGGAGGCTGTAGGTGGTACCTCTGACACCAAAAACTGCATAACAGCCAGAGGTTGTGAAGATCTGCGGGGGCAGTGCGAAAAGACCTTTCTGCTAAGGGACTGTAAGAAGGGTGATAGAGAGAAACCTCTTTGTTCCAGCATTTTGAAGCATTCAGAAGAATGGAAGGGAAAAACCTGTGGCCATTCTGTATAAGCTTGTTCTATAGTACACAGAAGCAATTCACTAGTGTTCTGTTCTTTGGGAATGCTGGGAATTCTTATTGGCTGAACCAAAATGTGATTTACATAGGCTTGATAGGCTGCATGAATCAAGTCAGTGTTGTTTGTGAACCATGGTTAATAGTTTAGTCTGTTAGATGACCACAGCTAATTGTGGTTTAGTCAATGAAACACAGTTGAGTATAGTTTAGCATGTTGTGTGAACACCTAGCCATTGTTTGATTTTCTAAATATATTTTGTTCTATGGACTCTTGATCTGCAATTAATGCATCTGATCTAGGCTGCTTCCAAATGTATCCTTTTCATTAGATTTTGTTGTCTCATGGCTTTTAATTCTGTATAGTGTTTTCATCTAATGAAAATTTTGTAAGTTGTCAGTCTCTTTGGTGCCATAAGATTCTGGGGTGCTTTTACATATAATGCCAAACTATGGTTTCTTTTAACCATGTATAATTGAATAAACCACAATAGCTTAATTCATATAATTAAGCTATACGTTATAGTTTAGATATAAGCTATACGTTATAGTTTAGAAACTACAATGGCTAATTCACCCAACTAAAACCAAACAATTTGCTGGATGTCTTTTCAAACAATCCACATTATGTATGTATGATGTATGAGCCCTGTATTTGCTTTTACTAATAATATTCCTTTTATATTCTGCACAAATGAAACTTTAGAATCTATGTCATTATAGCAATGAGGGATGCTTCATATGTTTCTTTATATGTATGTATATATGTATGTATTCTACTTGTATCAGGGAAAAGTACCTTCCAGTATGCAAATGCAGCTGCATTTTCATTTGACTAACATACTTTATGTAACGGAATTTTCTGCAGTGCTTTCCAGTATGTACATGGATCAAATAAATAACTGTCCAAAATTGTTTTTTATTTTTCGGAAGCATCACATCACTGGCAGTCATAGGGTGTTTTAAAGTAAAGTTGCATCAGTGTTGCATCAAAAGACCATGGTGGAATACTTAACATGTCTGTCAAGAAATATGAATGTTTTTGGTCCTGTGCAAAGCTAGGACCTAAAACATTCTATATATTGGTATCTTATATTCCCCCCAAAAATATATTTTTTTGTCCCTGAAAAAATATGAAAGGACTATAATTCTAGAGATACTCTTCCGGAGGTGTAGGACCTGAAATATGTTCACTATTTATGAGAACGTAGGGTGTTGGATGTATCTGAATAATGAATTTTTAAGCAGTTATAAAGCTCCTTCCATGGTTTGTTTTGTATAACATACAGTATACAGTATGCCAGGCACATTGTATTGCTTCCCTTCATGATTAGGTACAAAATAATTCCTTGCTTATTTGGGACCTAAATCACAAAAAAGTTTCATTTATTTTAACCATTCCTGCTGTCAGAATTCTGGCTTGGCCTGGTATTTGAACATGGCTAATGCCTATTCTATGCTGATTTTTAGAGTTGACTGTCTATCAGAGTGGCAGAATTTACAAAACATGCTCATGTACTATGAATAGTTAACATGTTCATTTGATGCCATCTTAGCTCTTGTCCCAGACACTCCACTGACATAGGGTTATCTTGTTTTCTTAATCTAGAATGGCTGCTAATGTTAAAGTCCCTGATTAATGAGCCCCATATGATAAGGGTAAGATGGTGTCATGCACATCATAAAGTTAACTCTGTACAATCACTTACCATATTGTGCAAATACAGCCACAGTCAGCTATGTGAATTTAATAAGCATTGACCCACCTCAAGACAGGAAGGATGGGAAGAAATTTTGCTATTTTTATTTTACTAGTTTAATTATCATTTTAGCAAATGATGAAGAGGCATAATTTGCAATGCAGTTAGGAGCTTTTGAAACAAGAAGTTTTTTGGAACTCTTCTGAGGCTGGGAATCCTGAAGCTATTTAGGATTCTCTTCATTACCAATACAACAATGAAAACCTCTTGTTTTACCCTTCAAAAACAGAGAGGTGATTCTTTATGAATCTATCTATTCTGTTCCAAATGAATGACATGGATTTAATGGCTTATCTTTTTTGTGTGTGTTTTGTGTGTGGAATTTTGTGTGATGCTTTATGGCTGCAGCCAAGCAGAAGAAGCTGCACTAGACTTAAAAACAAAACAAAAACAAAAACAAATAAATGGAGAAGCCAGAAGTTTTCCTAAGGTTCATAGAATCAGTTATAATAGTTCATGATTGCTGATTCCCCCCCCCCACTAAAAAAGCGTTCAGTTTTCACACTGTTTAAGAACTGAACTGCACAAGAAGCACAGTTAATTCAGTCCACTTCCATTGTAATCTATTAAATTGTCACTAAGTGTTTGTGGACAATACTATTTCAGAAAGAAGGATAGTACAGTAGAGAAAGTGACTGTATCTCTATATTCCTTCCAACAAGGTTACACAACCCATATTAAATATTCAGCTTGGTTTTGGGACTGCATCTCTTAGAACGTGTGTGTGTGTGTAAATAAAACTTCTCTTACTCATGTATGTATAGCAAGACAAATTCTCCCTTCCCTGTACATACATGCATATATGTTATTTTCTAAGTACTGTATACTTACACTGCTTACAGACCAGTGTTGAGAGGACCGATTTTAAAAGGGAGTAAAATTCCTTTCTTTGTAGCCTTTGACAGCCCAGATTTAGCCATTTTCATTCTCTGTTCTTCCCAGCAAAAGGACCTCTCTGAAGCTGCAGGTCAACTGATAGATATACTACCTGGTTCCTTACGAGGATAGTGCTGGGCAAGCTACAGTGGAAGCTTTCATAGTACATGGATTGTTACCCCCCTTTCCCCTAACTTACAAGGCCTAGGTATAAGCAAAGCAGAGAACATACTGGTATAGGCTTTCATGGCTGGTATCTGTTGGACAGTGTTGAGCTTCAGGGTTTAGTGACCATGGTCTGGGTAGCAGATTTCCTGATGTTTCACATGCAGCTGTGGCTGGCATCTTCAGAGGCAAGGTAGTCTGCCCTGAGCCACACCAAGATCACGAGGTCCACAGCCAGCAAACAACAGAGTCTGCCACGTCTTCAGTCAAGGAAACAACCAGCACAGGCCTGCCCAAAAGCAGGACCAACCAGGAATCAGTACTCCAAAAATGACCAGTGAGAAGCCAACATGAACAAAGGACCAGCAGAAACCAACATGAACAAAATGACCAATCAGCACTGGGCACAAACAACTAATCTGAGACCTGCCCTCCCCAATCTGTACCAATCAGAAACCAGCTTGGCTAAAGACCAATCAAAAGTCAGGTCACCTGGCTATAAAGACAAGAGCCCACTCTGTGCAGTTGTCTCCTGTCTGGGTAGTAAACCACCTTTCCTCTGAAGATGCTAGCCCCAGTTGTTGGTCAAATGGCAGGAAATCTGTCTAGATCACTAAATCCTAAAACTCAGTGCTGCCCAAAGTAGAGAACAGTTTCCAATATTCTTCTATTTAAGAATGGACAGCTCATATTTCTGAAGTAGTCTGCTGGATAATTCATGCATTATAGTCCTATGAACTGGCCTATTGATTCTAGTGTACAGTCAGATAGCTATGTTGAAATGGGCATAGTTTGTACTATTAGAAGAGTATCTTGGACTATGTTCCCTTAATGTTTTCTCAGGGAAAAAACATTTTTTAAAATATAAGATGCCAATATATAGAAGTTTAGGTGCTAGCTTTGCACAGGATTAAAAGCCTTTGTATTTCTTGATATATGTATTAAGTACATAGGATTTCACTGTGCTTCAGACTGCTGTCTCTGGTATATTTGGGAATTACTTTGAGGGTTTGCAGCTGGGCCACCAATTATATCTAATCAGACCTATAGCGGAGATGGGCTTGTAATGCAAGTGTTAAGATGTGGGGTTTTATACTAATTGCCTCTAATGTTATTGTCCTGGGGAAGGATTGTACCGGACCTGATCCTGGAGTGGTGGGAAGGATTGCTTCTAGAAAGCAACTCCACACTGACACTGTCCATTGTGTTTTAAAGCCATAAAAGTAAATATATTTTTAAAAGTGTAATTATTTTAGTTAGGCTTCTGCAGGGATTGAAGCTATGCAGCTGTGACATAATGTGGCAGTTTCTACTTTTCATTCCTGTCTGCTTTACCTTTATTAGATTGGGCCACAATGAAAGTGCTCTATTGATGTATTACAATACAGTGGAACCTCGGTTTACAAACTTAATTCATTCCGTGACTCTGGCCACAACCCGAATTGGTCGCAACCCGAAGGAAATTTTCCCATAAGGTTCAATGTAATTACCGTTAATCCGTTCTGGTGTGGAGGACAGGGAGGCGGCTATTGCTTGGAGGGAGAGTCCCCCTCCCTACGATCACGTGTCAGGGGCGGAAAATGGCCGCGGACCACGTGTCAGGGGCGGAAAAATGGCCGCAGACCACGTGTCAGGGGCGGAAAAATGGCCGCGGACCACGTGTCAGGGCAGAAAATGGCTGCGGACCACATGTCAGGGGCGGAAAAATGGCTGCGGACTGTGTCACGGGAGGGAAAATGGCTGCGTATCCTGCTCGTACCCTGAGGCGGAGTTCGCAAACCGAGGTAAATTTTTGCGGCCGGAGCTGGTCATAACCCGAAAAGTTCGTTAACAGAGGCGTTCGTAACCCAAGGTTCCACTGTATTAACCCCATCTCCAAATGGAAGACTGAATTTGAGACAAATTCAGAAATTGTAGGGATAGTCTTTAGGAATTTGGATTGACCTTCAATCCTTGTAAAAACAAACTTGAGCTCCATAAAGCAAATTAGTTGTTATTTTTCTCTCAACAAAATTGACTGAGGCTTGAGCAAAATGCTAATGTGTACCAAAGGTGTATTAAAATAGCAGCAGTACTACATTGGGTATTCTTCATGGAATATTTTATATGTGTCTTTTTAAGTATTTAGGGACAGTAATCCCTAAATACTTCTAGAGCTTAACTTGCTTAATTGGTGTTCTATTTGCCAGCTGTTTCACTGATCTTTTGGCTAAAATTTTCACTTTCATTTTTTGCTAACTGATGGCCTTCTTTACAATAGATGGTGAGTGTTTGCAGGCTTCTTCTCATTCCTGTAGGTATTCTGGAAATGATTAGACATTTGATCAGTAGGTAAATAAAAGAGCAACCAGAATATTTATATCTTTCTTGAACTGAATCTGCTCCCAATAGTTGGTCCTTAATCCTTAGGGAAATCCTATCCTATAGTCTTAAATAAATGTAACAGTCACCTCTCTATATCCAGGAGATTTAAAGTTTGCAAAGGTTTAATAAAAGGCATTTCTAATCTTTATTTTTCAGTAAGGAGATATATAATTAAGTATTGGTCCAAAGTTGCCCAACCCATCCTAAGGACCTGCATGTTTATCTGCTAGAAGTTTATCTTGGCCTAGCCAATCAAACACCCATAAATATAGATGGCTATTATAAAGGTTACTGATGACATTTGACAAGCTAAATGATTTGCAGTTAACAGGGTCTGTCTTCTCCTTTTTATAGACTGGTATAGCTATAAAATATTCTCTTTCTACTCCTTGGGAATATTAGTTATTCCAAGACAAATAAATAGATGCAAGGGTGGTAGCCTATCAATTTATTTTATCTTTCCCTATTTTCAACTGTTGATAACTTAGTTACAGTCTAGACCAGGTTACAGTGGCCATCAACAGAAGATTCTTGCTTAAGCTGCCGTTGTATATTAATCAAGTATTGTATATCACTAGAAGTTGCTGTCCAGACTGAAAGGTTTCTTTATTATCTGTTTCCTGTTGATTTTTAGTTAGATGCCCAAAGACTGAAGCTGGGATTGTCTCAGTTCAAACAATGAACTTTGTGACTGAGTTAACAGGATAAAACATAATTGGATGTGACAGAATGGAATTATGAAGGCCAAGCTCAGGGAGATAAACATTTTCTTAGCTCACCAGAACTGCGTGGGAGGAACAAGAGGATGAGACTGGCACCTCCCTGAGGAATTCACACTGTTGTGGCTGGAGGACTTTGGGAACTGGGGTTTTAGTCTGGGAAGATTCTTGCTAGAGGTTGTAGCTAATAAACATAGCTGGACTGAATTTGCATTGTCTCTTGGAGTTCCTTGGGCTAGCCCTGACATCAATCTTCCCAGACTCATTTCTACCTTCGAGACGAAGGAGCTTGAATCATGGCAATGGATCCCCAGGGAGCTAATTTGACACCACAGTTATTGGCAGCAGCCCTGCTATAGCATCAACAGCAAGTGGATGCACAAATTAATAACTTACAAGCAGCTATGTTTATTAGCTACAACCTCTAGCAAGAATCTTCTCAGACTAAAACCCCAGTTCCCAAAGTCCTCCAGCCACAACAGTGTGAATTCCTCAGGGAGGTGCCAGTCTCATCCTCTTGTTCCTCTCATGCGGTTCTGGTGAGCTAAGAAAATGTTTATCTCCCTGAGCTTGGCCTTCATAATTCCATTCCATCACATTGGGTGATTTCATACAACACACTGAATCACAACATCTAAATTGACCCTGTTGTTGGATATTCTAATCCCTTGGTATTTATGATTTTTTCCCTTCCCCAACATGGTAGTTATATTGTTTTGCCACTGGTTTAACTGTTAACTTCTGCTTTGCTCTAATGTTTTTAAATGCAGTATATATTTACTAGAGGCATTTTGGTGACTGAGGCAGCTTATAAATGGATAAAATAAATAAATAAGCCACAATTTGGTGGACTTACACAATTCACTAAACCTTTGAGGTGAGTGACACACATCACTTAGTTTGCACACTAAATTATACACACACACATGAGCACAACCATGTTTTGGTTGTGTGTTGTATAAACCTAACCACTGTTTCTGTTCTTTGGTAGTGATATGTACCATTCTAAGGCACATGCTAGTCACTGTGGCACTTAGAGTAAGTATTGTTTTCAGTTGCAAAAACCACTTAGTGGACCTACTGCAGGTGGGAAACTAAACTAATGAATAATCTCAATTTCCAAAAGACAGAATTTAAGATTGTCAGTCCTTTGTTGGATTTTTGTGTTCATCATTTTGTTTTATTTCATTTTCCCTTTAGGGACCCCCAGGTCCTACAGGATTACCTGGCCCCACAGGAAAGCGAGGCCCAAGAGTGAGTAAAGCTAGATGCATGTTTCTAAAAATATAGCATTTCACAATCGAGTACACACTTGTTTCTGGCTATCTTAATGCATTAATTTTTTTTAATTGCCTTCCTCTAGCATGCAGTCTAGGAAAACAGCAGTACATTTTGTTTTATACTTTGTCTAAATGTAAGCTTTGAATTAATGTGACAATAATTGAATTTGCCACATATCAGGCTACCTTTTGCTAATCTTCAGTTTCTTCATTCCTCTCATCATTGTGTCTCTGAAGCCTTATGTCCTATTTATTTGCTTTGCGGAATGAGGTGGAATGGGCTTCTTAGAATATTGCATTCCAGAGGTAGAAAGCAGAAAACCGAAGAAACCGGTATAGGCTTTTATGATCGGTATCTGTTGGGCAATGTTGAGCTTTAGGGTTAAGTGACTGTGGTCTAGAGAACAGATTTCCTGATGTTGCCAGCAAAACATCAGAAAATCTGTTCTCTAGACCACAGTCACTAAACGCTGAAGCCTAGCACTGCCCAACGGTGAAGAAGCGGTTAGAGCTGCAATTTTATAATACCTTTTTACGCTTCTTGGTATAGTAACAGTGTGATTGACTGCAAGAAACTTATACCATTAAGTTCATTTTCTAATAGCCAGAATTCTACCTCTTTTAGTAAAGTAATGAATTGTGTTTAGGGGTAACAATAGACACACATTTTTTAAGAAATTAACAAAATTTCTATAAACAAAAATTCTGAAGTCCAGAATTTGCCTGCTAGTTACTATGAATTTTATTTTTCCCCCACTTTGGATTTTTTTTGTCTCTGAGAAACTTTTATGTTAATAATATTTACATAATAATATGCAAACATATTTGTACTTTTTTCTGTTAAACATTGGTTGAGGCATTAAGAAAGGAACTTCTGGCATGTTGTGATGAACAAAAGCTAACTCATCAAAAACATGTTAGCCTGGCTTATATTAAAGTTAATTGCACTGATGCAAAGATTCCATGTGTGTTGGCAAGCAGCATAAAAAAGTCTTCCCTGCCAGATGACTGAAAATTTATGTCTTATTATCAATTGGAAGAAGAAAAATTCCTGCAGTGTCTTTTTATTATTCCCACCCACTCTGCAAGACTGGTTATCACTGGCTAAGTTGTCAAGTGATAATCAGTATGGGTAGGGGGATATATGAACCCACCCATTATGGCCTCATGTTATACATCGACAAGTCCATTAAGGCTCAATCACCAGTCATGACTTAAAAATGTTTGTTTAATGTTATATATGAACTGAGATGTTAACAGAGGTGACAAGGATATATTTGTAATCCAAAATCACACAAGGAATGGTCCTGCACCAAATCCTTTTGCATACAGAACTCATTCCTGATAAGTAACTTATGCATGAAGCTTATTTTTGCAAATGAAATATTGCTGGATTGGCATACTAATTTGGACTTTGGCCACTGAAAGTACTTCTGCTTGATTTTGTATCATTTTCATCAGTTAGCCTTAAAAAAAGGAATACGCTTTTAAACATTAGCTGAATAAGTATTTAATATTCTGAGAAGTATAATACGGCTAGTTATTCTCCTTTCATCCCATCTCTTTTCATAAATAAATAAATAAATATTTAAGGGCAAAAAAAATCACTAACAACTGTGGGATCTTACTTTCTACTTCAACCATGAACCTCCATTCTAGTAGGAGCCAAAACACTTGTTTCTTCCATGTTTTAAAATCTATCAGAATGGTATAACAATCCACATTCTCTTAAGTTCTCAGAGTAGAGAGATATAGATGTTACATTATGTCATGTCTCTGTGTACAAGGTTTTACATGGCTTCTATCCCTCCTCTTGGAAGTGGGGGAAGATTCTCTATTTTTACACAGTGTATATCCTGTGTGGTCAATATAACTAAAAACACCCCATGTTTTAACTGAGCAAAATATGTGATGAATGTACTGTTTAGTCTCTCTTTGTCAAATAGCATCCTGTGACTCATTATGGCCAGCAGGATGCTTTCAAGAACCTCACAAACATAGAGGAGGGTAGTATGTTCTGCTCTCGCTCCATTACCAGCTATGATTCCAAATGTGGCCATACAAACTAGTAACCTTTGAGTCCCTGATCCTCCATGTATTTGTCCAGTTTCCTTTTAATCTATCAAAATTAATGGCTAGCACCAGATGTGGGGAGGGAAGAAATATTCTATTTTATGGCCCTGATCTTTCCTCATTTAATAATAATGCTGTATATATGAAAGAATACATTGTCTATATTTTTGAGATTCTGCATTATTTTATATACTTGTATGAGTTCTTCCTTCACTCAACTTTGTTTCACTTTAATTTCTTGTAGGGGAGCTAATTTAGCCCTGTAATCATTTTAGTTGCATTAACCTGCAGTTTTTCTATCTTGTTAGTATCCTTTCTGAGGTGGGGTAATTAGAACTCTGCACAGAATTCCAGCCGCAGGCACATAATAGTTTTGTATAAAGGTATTACTATATTGGCTATTTTATTTTCAGTTTCCTATTAAATGATTCCAAATATGAACATTGCTTTTTTACATCAGCAACATTTGGTTGACAGTTTCCTTTTGACCATGATTCCAGAGTCACTTTCCTTAGTTTCTTTAGTGGGATCTGCCAGCCCGATCCCATTATCAAATTTCCTAAATGTTGATCTTCTCTGGTGTTCTCCAGATATTTTGGACTAGGATTCCCAACACTGGCAAGACTGGCTGGGAATTACAGAAATGATAATCCAACATATCTGAAAAGTACCGTGTTGGGAAAGCTCTTGTGGACAAAACAAAACTGGTTGAATAGCTTAATATTTGGAAACGTTGAACACTCAAATTTGTTTTAGGAAAAAGATTTATCACATTAATTGGTAGAATGGGATTTTAGCTTTTGCTCATTTGTAGCCCTGTCACTTGATTATTTGGATGTTCCATTTATTGTGTTAATTGAGATATTCTTTCACTGAGTTAATGTTTCTTTATTCTATTTTCTTTGTACTGTTGTGTTTTATTTTTTGAACCAGGTATGTTTTATATGCATTTTTTCCAATGTAAGCTACCAAGAGTCAGTTTGATTATAGCAGCACAGAAATATGATGAATGAATGAATGAATGAATGAATGAATGAATGAATGAAAGAAAGAAAGAGAAAGAAAGAAAGAAAGAAATGCTAAATGACTTATTCCCTATATTAACTGGTATGGCCTTGAGTTTGTAGGGTGAAGAGAAAAAAACAGTTAATGTGAAATTGTCAGCCCTTCAGGGTTGTCCAAATCAGGAAACAGACTCAAAACAGGAAGACTAGAACTACAGGTAGTCTTCCGTTAACAACCATTTGTTCAGCGACTATTTGAAGTTAGGATGGCGCTGAACAAATCGTAGTTACCCCCAGTTCCCGAAGTTACGGCTGTTGCAGTGTGTCCAGGGTCATGTGATCAAAGTTTGGGCTCTTGGCAGCCTGCCTGCACTTATGACTGCAGGGCCGCTTCAACTCATCCCAGCAGCTGTCTCCCCCCCATCTCTGCCCTTTTGGCTGCCCTGCACTATGTCATCTCTACCACCCTGCGCTCTGCTGGCCCTGCCACCCTGTCAGCCCTGCTGCCCCCAGCTGACCTTCACTGTCTTCCTCTCGCTGCTGACAAGTTGGGCCCAGCCTGGCCCTTTGTGAGGCAGCTGCTGGCTGCGCAAGGCCTTCTTTCCGAGGCTTTGTGTGCCCTTGTCCAAATCACATGTGCCCCTGTCCAAATTGTATGTGGCCTTTTCATGAGGCTTTGAAGCCTTCCAAAGCTTTGTGAGAAGGCTGCATGTGATTTGGACAAGGCTACACACAGCTTCAGGAAAAAGGTCTGGCACGGCTAGCAGCTGCCTTGCAAAGGGCCAGGTCAGGCACACTTCGTCTGCAGTGGGAGGAAGAAGACAGCGAAGGTCAGCTGGGGGTGGCAGAGCCAGCGGAGTACTGTATAGGATAGCAAGGTCAACAGAGTGCAGGGTCAGCAGAGCTCAAGGCCAGCAGAGGGGGTGAAGTGCAGGGCGGCCAAAAGGGCAGTGATGGGGGGAGATAGGTGGTTGGGGGAGTTGAAGAGGAGCCAGTCCCTTACCTTACTGAGTCTTGGGACTGGGAGGGACCAAGCCAGGAATGGCTTGGATCAGGGTGGGTCCTTGCCTAATGACTGGGTAGGATTCAGTTAACGATGGCAACTGGGACTGCTGGGATTGTCATTGCTAATCGATGGGATCACATGATGTCCCACTTCATGATTGCATCGCTTAGCAACAGAAATTCTGGTCCCAATTACCGTTGTTAACTGAGGACTACCTGCATACTAACAAATCTTGCAAGCCTGGCAGTGTTTTCCTTTCCCTCCCTCCTACAGCTCAGGGAGTCAGGAAGAAGCCACTCTTGAGTCTATCCCTAATACTTTCCCTGTTTTTTGGGTTCAAAGCATGTTTTGGCCCCAGTTATAATGGTTTCTGAATATTTTCTTCAGGGCTTCCTATAGAAATGGGTTAATGATCCCTAAGAAATGTCCTTGCACAAAATGAAATTCCACCCTTACTGTTCTTTGTAATACTGTATTTATTTTATATTTTCCATAGGGTATTCCAGGCCCACATGGGAATCCTGGACTGCCAGGTTTGCCTGGTCCAAAGGTATGCTACACATGAGTAATGTTGTGTGTGAATCATATGACCTTTATGGGTTTGACTGTTTGGAATTATAAAGATCTGTTTGCACTAAAATTAATGTGGGTCATTCATTCTGTTTATAGGCGAGCCAGTTTGGTCTAGTGGTTAAGGCACCAGGCTAGAAACCAGGAGACTGGTGAGTTCTAGTCCACCTTAGGCATGAAAGCCGGCTGGATGACTTTGGGCCAGTCACCCTCTTTCGGCCCACGATGTCAGGCTTCTGCGACAAGCTGGTTGGTAAATTCCTGTCACCTCCAACAGATCAACATTCAGTTGATCTGAAAAAGCAGACCCTGCACCTGTGGGAAAAACACTAGAAAGAAAAAAAAGTCATTCTGTTTATAAATGTAGCCATGTCTTGGAAAAGTTCCTATTACAGGTAGTCCTTGCTTACTGACTGCCTCGTGCAGCAACCATTTGAAGTTATAACGGTGCTAAAAAATACCTTTACAACCAGTCCTCGCATTTATAACCATTGCAGTGTCTTGCAATCACATTATCACCATTTGCATGCTTTGCAACCAGCTTGCAACAGAGTTAATACAGAAGGCAGAAGTAAAATTCCAAGTTGCAGTCACGTGATTTTTCACTTAGCAACCATGTCGCTTTGCTTAATGACTGAAGGGGAAATAAGACTGTAAGCCCATCGTGGCCACGTGATTTTCTGTTTAGTCACTGCATTGCTTAGTGACCAAGTTGCCGGTCCCAAATGTGGTTGCTAAGTGAGGACTACCTGTAAAAGCAAAACCAGACACATTATTTTAAATGCAGTTTATGCTTTAAAATACAAGGGTTAACAATGCAACCATTTAATCTTGCAATCTTGATTTTATTTTCATATACACACACATTATTCAAATAAAATATTTGAATATTGCATTAAAGATCTTGCTTCAGCATTCCTATTTTGTTTGTTTAGTAACTTTCTGATAATTATTTCCTGAAAGATAAAATAGTGGTTTGATAGAGTCAAATCTAGCAGGCAATTTATAGGCAGCTCCAAGAACAGAATCTATTTAAGTAGCTCTGGACAGCTGTGTGAAATTCTGGAAAGCTTTCAACTCATATTTAGTTATAACACTTTGATAGATGTGTTAAGGGTAAAAACAACCACAGCCATGATTTGTTCTAATGTGGTTCCTTAGGGTAGGAATCTGACCTGTAGTGACAGGTATTAAAAGCTGCTGCAGGCCATTAAAATATATTACATAAGCTTTGCACAGGTTGACATTGTAAAACAAAGTACCCTGTAATTGTTGAGTGTTCTGTTATTAGTATCTAGCAGAACATGTGGAGATTACTTTGACAATATGAATCTGGGTTAGTGATGTTATCAAAGATAGTTTGCAGTGTGGAATTATTCATCAATTTATTTGACATCCCTTCACATCTTTTTCTTAAATGGTGACATAGCAGAAATTTCAAAGAGGAAATATTGGCTCTATCAAAATCAGCATTTTCACTTTTATGTTTGTTTCTGATTAATTCCATTGGTATTAGAGATGGCTGAACTTTCAGAAACTCTCCTTGGGTTACTGTGGAAATACACAGTATTTTTCTCATACGTATACTCCTGAAATTTAAAAAACCTGAATGGTGTGAGAGTGAGGAGAATATTACAGCAACAAATTCAAGTATAGTGAATAAAGTTGTCACAAGGAATGGTTCCCTGTTCCCACACTTGCAGCTTCCTTCAGTTCAGTGTAAGGAAGCAAAAATATAATTATGATGGACAATGAGAAATTAATAGGCCGGGGAAGCTGGGAATTCTTCATTTGGAGCCAGAGAATAATTTAAGGTTTTGTAGAGCTTCCATCTCTTTCAAGACAGGTTTAATCCTTTCCAAGTTTAACTCAGGAGAACTTCACCAGCTTCTCTAATTGGCATGAACAGTTGTTTTTCCAAAGATTATGTCAACTTAGATCAATAGCTAGCAACAAGTTTGAGCAGGCAGCCCAAAGAAGCCTATTTTGTTGATCCCAAACTTAAATGTTCTGTGGGTTCTGGGAACACTTAATGCTTAATTTCTTGTTATTGACATGATCAGCTGCCCACTTGTAAAAAAAAAACAAAAATTCCACCTCTTCAAGTTCTACAGTAATTAGAAGAGATAGACAAGATTGAAAAACAGGTAGTATTACATCATTTAAAATAGTCATGTAAGACAATTACAGAAAGGGCTGAAGAAATGCCCCACACATGACAAATCCTAGATGAAGTTAGCACAGTAAAATTTTGAAATAATTTAGTAATTGATAGTATGTATATAATGGCTTCATTTTGTCATAATTTTTAAAATTGGTTTAAGAGATGAAGACACTTTATCAGTATGGTTATATCCTTTTTCATGGTTCCAAATTTTACAGACTGCCACTTTGGGTTTAAATAATGCATTGGTATGTAGGAATCCTGTAGCAACTGACATTGCAGTTTCATGAAGTCATTATACAGATCATGTACTTGTACCATTTTGCAGCTCAAAATGATTCAACTACATAATTCCTATCATTTGCACATTGACATCATGACGTACTGTATGTGATGCCACTTGGCCCCTCTGTCCCCCTGCCCCCCACAGATGCACTTGCACATGTAGAATGACACTGCTTGAACCAGAAGTGATTCAGCTCTCTTGAGTCCATATTCCCAATTTAAGAAAACCAGTCTACAACCCTAACAAATCAGGCCAAGTGTTTCAAAGAGAGTAATGACATGGTTTCCAAATAGGCTTAAGATAGGAGTCAAGAATGCATTGTCCACACATGCCAGGGTTAATCGAACACAGATACCATTTGTGTACCTCCCAAACTAAATAAAAATATTACTTTTAAAAAGTCTGCTAACACCTACGAGAATGCTAACACCTATGAGATTTTGGAAGATCTTAGAGAAGAACATTGAAGTCAAGTAAGATTTGGGCATGTTCATGAACAATTTCAGCTTTCTCACTTGAGGTTTGGGGATAAAAATTTGAAAACTTGCCCATTTTACTTTGGGAGGCAAGAAGGTGGTGCCTTTGCCATTGCTCCAAAGGTTTGCTAACATTGGCTTAAGCTGTGTTGCTGAGTGCTGTTCATTTATTCATTTAAAGAACATACATGGCCACTATCTCACATAGTGATCCTAGGGTTAAGGTTGAGTCTTAGGGCTTCACTAACCAATAAAAGCAAACTCTTCCTATCAGACACCAGACCAACCATTCTATTGACCCCCCCATCAACCCCATCCTAGCCTTCTAGCTTTCTAACTAGAAAAGTGTGATGAAAGATTTAAAATAAATACAGTTAGAAATTAACCACTGGATTAATATGAAATGCAGATTCATGTAATGTTAAGTAATATTTTGGCGTGTTTCTTGGTTGCTACTTTTTCCTATAATTATTTGGCTAAAGTAAAGGTACAGTCCTGAGTTAATAACCTGTTTAAGAATTTCTGGTGGTCTTATAATTCAACAATAATCTCGGTATCTAATTACAAATATTAAATCAATTCTCCAGTATATTTTCTTATTATGTATTTTTAACATTTCATCAGGTCCTGTTAATGAAAGCAGTAAATTACAGTAAATTATGAAGTTTTTTCACATTAAAATATCTATAAATATGTAAGTCTTATGAATGCCATTGGGAGCTATACTGGTCTTTATGGTCAGTGGGCTGAAATCTCCCTCCCTCCATTTGTTTACTTTTGTCCTTACTTATATATAGCTAAGGTTGAAATATAGTGAAGTTTTGTTTTAATGGACCATAGAGTCCATTTAATGGAGCATATTACTCCCAAATGTCTGTTAAATATGGAAATACATCATTGAGGCAATTTATGTTATTTGCATAAAGATGTCATTAGACAAATGATATCAATTTGTGTCAGTTTATGACATTTGCTTAATGATACCATTAGATATAATAACTCATGTAGTTTTATTATACAAATGATGTAAACTGGCACAAATTATGTAATTTCTCAGTTCTGTCAAATGATACAGGCCATCATGCATGTCACAAAATTAGATAAATTTAACTTCAGATTGCATTTAGTTCAGCAGACATGTCTGTTATTTCAGGGGGATATCTGGACAGAAGTTTTCTCTGTTTCATCTGAAGTCTGTTAAATGGAATTCCATTAAATTGAAGTTTCACTGTTCTTTCTGATTCTTTATCCTTTGATGGACAGTAGTGGATTGATCAGAAGTATTGTCTCTCTACTGGAAAATCAATCAATCAAATTTTTCACAATTTGACTATTTATTCAAGTCCTAATGTAGTACCACTAAAAGTATAAAACTTGTTTTTATCATAATGGAAAAGTAAAGAAAACAGCCTGCCATATTGGATGGAACCTTCCATCCCTCCATGACTGAAACTAAGGAAATGAAAAGAAAATTAAGAGAAAGTAAAAGGAGAAAAAGTGAGGGGAAAACAGATATTAGACTAAAAGGAAGGAAGGGGAAAACAAGAAAGAAAAATATTATGAATTATTGGCGATTATTTTGGACATAGCTTTACTACTTGAAGATCAAGGAGATTAAGAATAGGAGTGTTTTTTATCTGAATAAGATGATAGTGGTTTAATTTCTCTTCGTTTATGAATTAAGTACATGGAATTACCCACAGAAGTATTAAATATTGTTAATATACAGCTGCTAGAATACTAAGGCTGTGTTTTTCTATTTCTGGACCCAAGTCATCTATACAAAAATCCCTAGAAGAGCTAATGTTGCAAATTGCATGTATAAATAATACCACCAGTATATAATGGAAAGTATCTACTTGATTAAATTTTCTTTTATATATCTCATTGAATCTCCTTAATAACATATTATCTTCTAAATAATATTAGCAATAATACTTATTTCTTATATTTTCACTTAATTTTGCTACCGCAGGGCCCCAAAGGTGATCCAGGGTTTTCCCCAGGGCAAGCAAGGCGTGGAGAAAAGGTAAATGATTTATAATCTAGAGCCATCTAATAGAAATCTTGTTGATATTCTTATTTGTTACATCTGATTAATGTTTTATGTCCAATTTAGAAGTATAGGAGGGTTGTGTAGATAGATGAAATTGTAGTTTGGAGAGTTACAAATATTTTCTTGCTGGGCATCCACAGGATCTTCCTGCTTTCATCAAAATGACAAAAGGGGTGTCACACTGCAAGTTACATCCCTTTGGTGGGAGAGTAACTCAGTACACAAACAAAAGGGGTAACAAAATGATGGGTTCATCTAATTGCTGAAGGTATAGATCTCAGAATGCTCCATATAATGTGCTCTTGTACTGTTGTTGACTTTCTTTTGGATACAGTTTATTTCATGGATTAATTTTGTTCTGGAAGACTCTCTTTTTTGGTACATCAGCAGGTTCTTTTGACTTACATTACTAGTTTTGGGAAATAATAGAAGGACTATAGAAATAGATATTGCATATTTTATACTTGCAAAAAAGATTCAAACTATTCTACCATTAAGCAATGATCCTGTCTATTTATTGAAGATGGTGGTATTTTTTTTATTGATATTGATATACACCAGAGCAGGCGAGCTATAATGTAATTGGGTTCTCCTTGTAATTTTATTGCTATCACAAGATTCACCATCCAGAGCTTGATGCAGAAGACTAGTATGTAAATGGTACAGTCTGTTCTGAATTCAGCTCAGCTCTTGATGATTTCATGGACATGTCTACATGGTTTTCTTGCCAACAATATGGATTTGCCATTACCTTCTTCAATATTTTTTTTCTAGTGTGCTGTCCTTGTGTTTCCTGGTGGTTTCTCATCAAAATAAAAATCAGATCTGACCCTGTTTAACTTTTTGAAATAATAATAATTTGTGTTAAATGTACATCAGAAAATCAGCAAGGATCAGCTATATGTTTTGATTTAAATGAATTTTAATTTTAATTTTAATTTTAATTTTAATTTAATTTTAACTTCCTTGAATTTGTTCTGAATTCCAAAATTTAACAGAGCTTATAATTTTTCCACAAAAATTCACTCGTGATTATTCTTTATTTCAGCAATATAATTTAAGAAGAAAAAGGTGTGGTTATGTTGCTGCTGTACTACTGAGAATCAGGAATCCTTGTTAGTTCACTGCTGCTCACACAGAGATCTGCCAGGAGATTCACTCTCTGGCTTAAACTGGCTGAAGTATGAGAGTGGTAGAAGCAACGCCATTATGATTGGTCATATTACAGTAATTTGAGGACTATGGGGAA
The DNA here is from genome assembly GCF_059951505.1 of Python bivittatus. NCBI lineage: Eukaryota > Metazoa > Chordata > Lepidosauria > Squamata > Pythonidae > Python > Python bivittatus. The sequence goes on from NW_028277098.1 coordinate 28,639,163, forward strand.
CTTATTCTTTTTAACCATGAATAGTATATGATGTCATTCTTTGATCTTGTGTTGTGCTACAATAACTTTATACTGAATTTATAGGGTGATCCAGGACTTCCAGGGTTACCTGGCATAGCGGGCCTCAAAGGTGAAAAGGTAAGATTCTTTTTTATTCTAATATGTGCATGTGTAGGCCATTATTAAGGTTCATAATGACAAATAATGAATTTAATGCTTGTGTGTAAAAGAAATTTCTTACAGATTTCAGAATCTGAGGTTGGTCATCAGAACCACTCCTGATATAGAAAGTGTAGGAAACAAAGATGTCAATAACCAGTAAGACTCCAATAAAACTTAAAACAAAATATTTTAAAAAAAAGTTGCCAAGAAAAGCCCTGTTACAAGAATATCAGTTACTTGAATACAACACCATAGATACCTTGGAAGCTATGGAAATTTGCAAATTAAATTTAATTTTGTGGCAATTGAAGTACCACCTTCAATGACTGGAATTTTATTATATTCTCAGAATTCTGCTATTTGTATGGAATTATGCATATTTCATGTAAGAAATAAGTAGCATACTTGTTGAGACTATATTGTGTTTCTGCTGACTTATGATAGTGAGCTTATGATTGCTCTTTTGGTGTGGAAATCTATGCCAAATCTATTAGAGTGCTCAGAGCTGGTTATGCTAATTCGGCACCTAATATTTATAAACTGTCATGAGAGTCTTTGGAAACCTAAAAAAGCATTGCAGTATTCATGCATTTTTGTTCAGATTTCATATATAAGCTGCAAGAAAGTGTACAGAAAAGTACTTTGGAAATCTGATCTCTTGTTTCATTTTAAAGATCAAGCATATTCATTTGCATATTGTCTCCTATGTTACGATTATATTATATAGCCAAGTCTCTCTGTATATGAATCCAGTTGTCTGAAATATAGAGCTGTGCAGCTTTCATCATGGCATTCATAAGAATTTTTCCCATTGAAAAATTTTGTAGCAGAACTACAAAATAGAATGTGACCATAATTTTTGCAACCAAATCACTTTAAAGATACAGCCTAATGTATTTACTAGGCATGTAAGCAATACAGTGCACACTGGGCTTCCAGCAAAGCACTGGCAGTTTGTGGGCAGCCCTGAGCAAAGGCAGAACCACAGCTTATATACCCTTGGCCCACTACATTGCAAAGGCAAGACAAAGAAAAAGGCAGACACAGTGTAAATTACAGCATGACATTGGAATGTTTCTGATAAACCCATCTGGGTAACCTTATTATTATTTATCCCTTCCTACTAAGTTGGCATGCTAGCCATGCTATCTCTGAGATATGGTCAGTGAGTATAAACAATTTGGTTTACTGGACCACAGGTTCCCGATTGATTCTTCCCCCTGTTGTCAATCAGGATCAGTTCAGCTTGCTGTGAATGTTTTCTTACAAAGGCGCTTTAAGCAGTTCATGTATGTGCAGGGCATCTCATAGGTTTGGTAGTGAATGCAGCTCACATATGTATGAAGGGTACCTTTTATCACCATACATGCTTCAATAACATCATCTGATTTTTCGGGGGTAGGATTCCATGATTGTTCTGATTTGGTTTTCTTGTTATAATTTATTAAAACATTTAAAGGAATAGAATAAATAGCTATATAAAAGGAAAAAAGAAGATAGAAAGAAACATAGTGGATAAGAATAAAATATCAGTAATAAATAATTTAAAAATTATTATAAAAATTAATTATTTAATTAATTAAATGTATAGAACTAAGCTCATTATGTCATCTTAAGAAGTAATAGAGAATCTCTATAAAACTCTAAACATGATATTAATATTGATATCACCACTATTAGTCATTGTTCCAAGGGGAGATACACATAACCATGTAGAGAGAAAAGAAAAAAAAGAAAAGGGGAAAAAAATGGGAAAACATAAAGAAGAAGAAGAAAAAAAGAGAATAATCAGTACAGGCAATATTGGGAAACTACATAGTTTTAAATTCCCTCTCCTTGTACCCAACTAATGACTGCATCAATGTATTTATAAACATTAAAATTGTTTCTAATACTGTCTTTACATTGATTATTTCCGCTTTAAAAACCATACTCTGAGTGTCTGAGTTTGCCTTGTTGTGTGACATACAATAAATAGGGGAGCCATTTTTGCTTGAATTTGGTCAAACTTCTGTTCTGAATGTACACTGTTAATTTTGCCATTGATGCATATTCCGTAAGTTTCATTTCCTAGTCTGATATTGTTGGCAAAGTATGTCTTCCAATGTTGAGCTAAAATTGTCCTTAGAGCCATCACCTGTATCTTAATAAATTTTAATATTTTTATTATATTGGTTCTGGAACATTTCTTAATAATAAAAACTGAAGTTTCAATTCAAACTTTGCTTTTAATTTTTTTTTTTAATAATGCTTTGTATTTCTTCAGGATTCCATGTTCTAAGAACAGGGACATAGAAAAAGGTTTATATTAAATTGGATTGCTGTCCATCTAGCTAGTCTCCTAACTAGTCCATTTAGTGGTCTACATTGATTTTCAGATATTCATGGAGGCCTTACCTTTAAAGGCATGGGATTAAATTTTGTATTCTTTCAAAATATAAAAGTTTTATCACAACATGATAATGTTTCATCTTGGAAACATTTTTATAGAAAATAGGAAAAGTCTTTGCAGTTCAGATGGGAAGAAATGAAAATATTTGGCCATAATTTGAAGCTCACTTTATTTTAACAGTGTTGATCAGTGGAATTTCTTTCATCAGGTAACAAAAAACAAATTTTTCATTGCTGCACCAATATTCTTGGAATGGCATATTTACCCTGGAACTGAAGTTCATATGCCTGGTTGCACTTTAATTTTTTTTTTTTTTAAGTCTGTATATTAGTAGAACAGGTCTAACTTTCTTAGAAATTCTAATAAATTAGCAGCCCACGCTGCAGGTCTTCCAAGATGAAATAGGCCTGATTTTGGAAAACTAGGTTGACCCCTTTTTTAAAAAGAAGTAAATTTGGGTCCAGACAATGTTGTGCTAACATGTGTCTAAAATCCAGTGAAGCTATTGAAATCCTAAAGCAGTGTTTGATGTTTGTTAAGTTGTAGATGATGAAAAAACAGATTAATGTTAAATGAAGCTCTTTCTGGTAAGTCAAAAGACACAACACAACTCAAAATTGGTAATGAGTGCTACTTTGGAGGGAAAGGCTGGATATTCCCGTAATAAATAAACGAATATGTTCCCTGTTTTACCTCAACAATGTAAGGCCACTTGGACTTTATTTTTTGGCTGTGCTCTACAGCCAAATACAGAAAACATTGTGTACTTTTTTCAAAATAATTTTATTTTAAATATGTATTGCACAAGATGAGTTTCTGAATAGCTACATACAAAATTAGTAAATACTGCATCTAGGTATTCTAGTATTTTCCTTTAAAAAAAGGATCACACAATAAGACTTGATAACAATTACTTTGCAGAGCTATCATATATAGCACACAGTTGGTTATGGGTTATAATAATGGGCTTTATTTACATTCATTGGCAAGGTAACTTTTTAAAAATTTAGTGAATATATATATATATATATATATATTATAAAATGGAAAGGAAACCACAAAGAGTTTAGTTTTAGTTCTCTGTTACTAGCAGAGATAGAAACTAGCTTCTTTTTTAAAAGAAAGCTAAGAATTGGGATTATGTTCATGAGATGGGTGGGGTAAGTCTCTCCTTTGTGGGCGCATGCCTTTGAGTCATCTTGTCATTCTTATCTTCCTCAACATTTTGGTTCCTGGTTTGCTACCCTAGTTAAAAACAGGTTAACAAGCATGAACAGTATGAGAAGATACTAGGCAAAATGCAGGGTATAAATAATATCCCTGAAGTACTTTAAATATACTTATCATCTTTGGAAATACACTCAATAGATCAAAAAGAATGTATATGTTTACAGGAAATCCTCAGATTACAATCACTCGTTCAGCAACCGTTTAAAGTTACAACAGTGCTGAACGAAGTGGTACTTACAACCGGTCCTCTAAGTTCTGGCCATCGCAGCACCCCAACGGTCACGTAATCACAATTTGGGCACTTGGTAACCAGCTTGCACTTACAATAGTTGCAGTGTCCTGCGGCCATGTGATCACCACTTGCGATCTTCCCTGCCAGCTTACCACAAGCAAAATCAATGGGGAAGCTGGCAGGGAAGGTCGCAAGTTGCTCCCGCTGCTTTTTCTTCCGAAGAGCCCTACTATGGAGTATGAGATTGTGCCCCACAGCGCCTGGCTGTGGCCCTGGCCCACCCGCGGCGCCCACCAGCTTGCAGTACCCCACCCCACTCCCTGGCAGCATCCGTGCTCCTTGTCTGGGACTCCTGCCCCTTTCCACTTAATGACGGGTGTGGTTCGGGGGTTACGACGGCAACCGGGACTGCCGGGATTGCCATCACTAAGCAATGCGGTCATGTGACATCATGCTTTATGACCACATCACTTAGTGATGGCAATCCCGGCGATGGAAATTCTGGTCCCAATTGCCGTTATAACCCAAGGACTATCTGTACATATATTCAAGACATCCTAATCAGCTTGCCTCTGATTCGGATCAAACTACTTAAGTCTGACAAAGTTATTTTGGAATTGAATCACAAACTTTTACAAAAGGTTTCTCTCTGGAGTTGAAAATACTGTAATAAGAAATTAAAAAATTATAGTTTGCTAAACTTCCATGACACCAAGAATTATCTGCCTGAGGTTAGGGATGAGGTTGCACTATTTTGTTGTTTGTTTATAAAATTTTATCATTGAATATGGAGTCAGTTCATCCACTCATTTCGGTCCTTATGCAGTCAAATGAATTTAATATAGGCAGGCATTACAAAAAGGTATGCAGTCTTAAACTTTATTGCATGACCAACGTTTTGTGAAGCTATGATGTAATTTCTTTGGTTTTGGCTTAGCATGTCTTATAAACCCAGCCTTTTGTAAAACAAAGGTGGTGGCTCAGTACAAGAGATTTCAAACTTTGTGATGCCATAACCCCCTAAAATATAAATACATTTGTTGACAAACCCCCCCCCCCCCCACTCCCCATGAATAATTTCATAGGGATTAGGGTTCCCTGAGCAAAAAATAAATAATTAAATCTTAATTTATATATCAGATAAAACAATTTATTTAATGGGAAATAAACAATAAAGCAATCAAATTTAAACACTTATTTTAAGTGGGAAGGATAAGCTTCCTCAGTTTTGTATCATTCCTGCTTTGTTTTTGAGGAAGACAGTCTCATTTTTTGTTCCAAATTTATTTTGACGGATGTGTCCTTTTTATAGCAGCAACTAATCCTTCTTTTGATGTCAGCTTGTCCAGGCAGAGTAGAAACAAGTTCACTCAGTAATCCAGCTTTGTGCACCAAAAGATTAGATATGGTTTGTGCACAAAGAAACTGATTGCTGTTAGAACTTGCTCATGCCCTGCCTGAGCAAGCTGACAGTCACCTTGTCCAAGCAAAGCTCATCAGGTTTCTGCACACTGGGCTGGAGCCGTCAGAACCTGCTTTGGTGTTGGCTAGGATAAGCTGGCTGTCAGCTTATCCAGGCAGAGTGGGAGTAAGTTCTGGTAGAGATCCTGCTTTACATGCATAAGCCCCCCTAAAATCTGCAATTCCCATCAAATTTGTTTGTGACTCCCCTGGAAGGTCTGGCTTATTCATAATGACTACTCCTACTTTGTGCCTTCTGCATATGTGGGTGCAACAGTAAACAGTTATAGCATATATTTTCTGTTGCTTTCAGTCACTATGTATGAAAGAATAGAAGCAGAATAAAAATGAGTTAATATGGTAAAATGGATTTCGGAGAGATACATTCAGTCCAAATTTTAATTGGGATCCAGACAGCGGTTTCTACATGTGCACAGGGAGCTTTGGATCCCACGGCAAGTTCCCTGTGTTCTTCCCCAGCCACTCACTCAGTACAGTCATTCAAGAGAAAAATTGGATGTGCTGTAACAATTGCAAATGACTTGCTGTGAATATGTGGAAGGCATATGTGTTTATATAATTGGGAATAACATTCAAGTGTTACTTTACTTGTGCAAAATGTCAAGCTTGGAGGGTTGGTTTTTTTTAAAAAAAGGATAGCTAGTTTGAAATGAAGTTTCAACCAGATTTCAAAGGAATATGTAGAGGCTGCTGATTATAAAAAACAATGGGTTTAAGTATGTAATTTATTATTGTTTCTTCTAGAGTTTATTCTAAACAGAACAAGAATGATATATCAGAATGAATTCATGTTGGATTCAATAACACTGTAAACAAGAGATGACACATCAGCATGCTTAATCTGAAAATTTACACATTGCAAACAAATGTGAAATTGTATTTATTAGATTTATAGCCAATATTTCCATCAGAAAAGAGTATACTAAAGTTACCACAATTCTGAAGTTATTTTCAATGTATAGACCCCATATGGTGAAGTTTAAACAATAGCCAGAACATCTTGCCCTACATTCTAGTACTATTTAACTTATTCCAGGTGAGAATAAAAGATCATTGTAGTTCTAAAATTATAAACCATCCCAGTAATTTAAAAAAAACTGGATTAAATGCACCTGTGTTTTTCAAAAAAGGAACTCTATGAAATTATATACAAATTCAACAATTAGAATGAGTTCTGTTCACCCTATCCTATTTTTTTCTCATTTGTATGCATGTCTGAAATTAGCAGCTGTGGTCAACTGTCTGGATTCTCACTTCCTGTCAGGAGTTACTGCTGTAACCCAACATCTGTGTTAAAAGCCCAAGGACCTGGGGCAGGCCGTAGCCACACAAAATTGCTGTAGCTGCTGCCTGATAAGCAAGGGCCTCTATTAGCTATGCAACAAGTCTCTCTACCTTTACAGATGAATTATCGCTAGCATGTATTTCTATTGGTAGCTTTAAAAACTTTTAGAATAACTACCACAGAAAGGAGTTTGATTTCCTTTATGCAGAAGAAGAGGAAAATTAGTGAAATGTGCTGATGGATGAATACAGACAGTGGAAGAATATTAATTTAGGAGCTCTAAAAATGAATGCTTATGCTCAGACTTAGATGTGAAGGATTTGCACTTCCTCTTCAAATAATCCCTTGCTTCATTTCTCCCTTGCTTTACCGATACTGAGTTTTAAGAAACAGGTAATAATTATTTACCTCTGTATTGTCAAGCTATCATCACATCATTCATTTTACCAAAAAAAACCCAAAAACAATTGGTAACAGAATATTTTCAGGTGCTTTCAAAAGTATTATCTTCTAGATCAAACTGTACACACGCATGATTTCATAATGGCCATCTGTAGGGGCTAGGGAAATGATTAAATGTGTGTTGTGATGTTGCAATGCAAATGCCTCTCTGTTTTATACTTCTGTTGTGACGTTGCATGCAGTTACCTAAGGGATGGAGTTTGTATTGTGATGTCATGTTTCATCCTTTGATAAATTCTCTGCTTGCTGTAGATGCCCCTGGTTTCATTGCCTTTCTTAATTTAGATTTGAAAACAATTTTGGAAATGTATGTTTGGGAGAATACCAATTCATATTATTATCAACCCAAATCAATCTACTCCAGAATGAAGACTCTTCGTTTATCTATGCTGGTCCAGTGTGGGTTGGTAGGTGGTTGTTTTTGCCTTCCCAATTTAGAGCTGAGAGAGAATGATTGACTCAAAGTCACCCAGCCAGCTTCCATGCCTAAGGGTTGACTACAGCTTGGATTTCCTCACTCCTAGTCCAGCACCTTAACCACTACACCACACTGGCTTGTCCCCAGTGTGATTAATATATATTATGGGATTTTTCCCCAAAACTAACTTACCAAATATGCAAAACAAAATTATTGTGAGTCATCAAACAAGTTTGCATCAGCTATCTTACCAAGGTGTTTCTATTGTCAGAAGAACAAAATGTTTCTTTTACATATATAAAATTAGTTCTAGCAAATTTCCTTCTCTAGCTAGATTCTTAGAGTTCTGTGGAAATGTGCATCTACTAGTCAAAATAGCTTCTCAAAGTGCTCTGAAAAAGATTTGGAATTGGAAAACTACTTCAACTATATCCGATTTTGAATAATTATAAAAGAAATAGTTTCTGGTGGCTTTTGTATGTCACATGATACAAATCTACATTTGATTTCAGCCAGGTGACATATTAGAAATTTTAAAAAATGAATTATACTGAGATAAAGATTTCTCCCTCTCTGTATCAGTCATATTTTCCATTCATACTTCATTTCCTCAGATTTTGCTAAGTCTAGAAACTAAACTTGGCAAAATTCTCTTGGGAAAGGTAAAAAATGGATTGTGCCTGCTTCTATTTATATGGGGACATCTGTGAATGTTTTAGACTTCTGTGCAACGTTTGTTACTTTTTGATACCTGCAGGGATTAGAGGGATATCCAGGACCAAGAGGGATACAGGGGGAGCAAGTAAGTAAAACTATCATGATTTTATACGCCATGTATTAATTGCAGATATTTAATAAGTCCTTCATGCTTGCTCGCTTGGCTAGTTGTCAGTTTTGTTTTGAAACAAAACAGGGGCCAATGTTTAATCCTGCATGCCAGTTTAAACCTCATATATTAGGGAACCACTGCTAATTAGAATAAAAAGCAGTAAACTAGAGAGACAGCTCACTAGTCAATCGCTTATTTGTCGTTGGAGACATTTATGACTTAATGATTCAGAAGAAGGCAATGTATATCACAGTATTTTTTTTTAATGAAAGTATGTTCAACTATTAAAGCCTTTTGGTTGATTTCAACTACAAAAACATATGTTAATTAATTTATTACATTTAAAAATATTTGCAGATTACCAAAATGTCTAAATGTTCTGTGGAAATAATGGAATTTATGTAAAATAATTTAATAAGTAAAAGGCTAGCTCTTATTGTTAACAAGAAAAGTAGAGTAATTTTAATTTAACTGTTCTGAGTTATATTAACAAATCCCAAATGTAATATATTCAGAAAAACAACAATAGCTACATCCTTACTTTGCAGTTTTATAAATTTACATTTCTTTTAGTAATTAGTTACTGTGCTCAACTATTTAATTAACTGACTAACTAAATCTTCAATTAATTGACTGTGCTTTCAGGCTGTGATTAATACTTAATGGGCTGGGTTCTAAGAATATAAATATAAATGATCTTTAAAAAATGCAGATCGTGGTTGAATGCAAAACCAGGGAACAAAGAATAATTTTTGCCAGCAGTTGTAATAGTTTAATTTTTCTGTTCCTCTGACATTATGGTCCATTTAACTATTCACAAATCTGTCTTACCCCAACACCCCAGAGAACTTTGAGTTACTAAAAGTAGGTACTAACCTCAGCTTCTGAGTTATTTCATTAGGATGTGTGATGGAGTTGCTGACATTCAGTTGTAGTTGATGACGTTCAGTTGTAGATAACCAAAGCATTCATATGTTAATTTCAGTCTAAATAGCAGTCATACAACCATACTCAGCATTAATTTGTGCACTCTGCTTTACAAATTTCACCCTGTCCCCAGCGGAAATTTACAATTTCTTTTAATTTTTTCTATACTCTAAAAGTTTCCCTCGTAAGCCAGGGTTTATCTGATATTTCAAGACACTACAGAATGGTCATGCTCTTTCCATCACTACTTCTCCACTGCTTACTTGAGTTATGCTGCTGCGTACAGAATACATTTTATGTAAGTTTAAATGAAAAGTGGACTTGTAATGAATATTTCAAGCTTACGTAGATGATAAAATTGTATTATTTTTTTTTCTTTTCAATTTAGGGAATTCTAGGAATGACTGGCAACCCTGGGGCTCTTGGTTACCCTGGCAGGCAGGTGCAGTAACTATACTTCAAACCTAAATTACCAGAAATTATAATCTTGTATTAAAAAAAACACACATCAATATCCCTACATAATTTAATTTGTAGCTGTACTCTATTTAATGTGTTTGTTTTCAAAGTATACTTATTGCAAAAATAAAAAAGGCTAGGGATCTTTTAGAATTAATCCTGTAATAAGGGAATAATTGACATTGTATCTAAAAAAAGAAACAGAGCTGTGGCTGATATAGGCTGCATTTTTAGAAGAAAAGTCACAACTCTGGAGTCCTTGTGCTGGTCTATCCATTGCTTCAATTTGGCTCATTTCACCTGTGGAAGCAGCTAAATAAATCATGAACTCTCCTGCAATGAAAAGTTTATGTTATTTGAACTAGTATTCCTAGTTTATAGCTACCCCCAAAAATCAGAATTATAAACTTGGGTGATTGTGCCTGATATATGATTCCAGCTTCATTTGGGAAGAGCAAGCCAGAAATTGGGTTTAGATGAGCCAGTAATTTTTCTTCCTTATTGGCAAATTCTTAGCTTGTTAGATGTTCCTATGGACAGTGGCAGAATGGTGAAACTTATGAATGATTGAAAAAGCCAGAATGTATCATTTTGTGTAAACACAAACATAAAATGTTCTAGTAGATAAAGTGTATACTAAAAAAAAGTAGAGTTTTATGTAAAGGGTATAGTGAAACATAATGGCAAGATATTTTAGGGAAAGATGTGAGAGGTAACTCTTATTGGTGTTTAAGCTCTTTCTAGATTAAATCTATCATTGTCATTTGTTTAATTCAGCCCGTGCAATATCAATCTTAACAGATACTACTAAGGTAATAGTGATCAGTATTCTTTCATGGAAGCAGCAGCAATGCTAATATTTTGTACAATTATTTATTGCCTAGCTCAGTAGAAACCCAAACTATATAAGAACTGCTGCCTTCCCCTTTTTTTCCTGTACAAGGCTCTCCCACTGTATGAAGAATGTATGCATAATAAGCGGCAGTGGAGTCACTGAAGGGGTATCTTGTTTTTCAGCTTCAGATAATCATTCTGATTAGAGCAATTTATTATTGTAATATTATTTCTAGAAGCTAAATGGAATATTAACTTCAGGTATTTCTCCTAGGCAAGATTTTAATCTGAATACTGGCTGCTTAATCTAAAACATGAATGTTCCATGGAAGAAGCTAGATCCTAAGTCAACACTGTTATTCAAATACGTTCTCAAGTGCTATATTTTTACAGAACAATGAACAGTTTCTTTAATAAATTGTAGAAGTGTCATGAAAACTTCTTTTTCATAATCAGAGACTTCACATCAGTCCAGAATCTAAAAATTACACAATATACACTGTTCCATTCATTAAATTATTCAGAACAGTCACAGTTGAAGGTGAACCATGCTATTCCTATCAAGATTCCACTCTAGAAAAAGCTCCCACCTTTAAAATGGAAACCTTCCCAGCAGTATAACTGGATGAAAATTCCATCATGTTGGGCAATAGGTACATCAAAAGTTGTGAGTTTCGTTACATGTACAGTATATCAGAGATCAGTGCTGATTTAATATAGATTTAGTTGTTGAATTCAACAAAAAGAATTTAAGAAAGAAATAAGAATTAGCACTGGAGTAATTTTTGCCCTTTTAGTAATAACAATGATGAACTGAAGAAAGTGGAATGAAGAGAAGAAGATGAGGGACAAATGCATAGGAATTCACAGCTGTCTTTGTAGGTTGATGGACGCCTTTATTGTGATTATTGAAAAACACAGACAAATATACTTAGAACCCATCAGAGCGATGCTCAAACGTAAGAAAGAAGTCAGGCAATTAGCTTATGACTACATAAAAACAAATTCATATGATGCTTAAGGATGGATGACTCCTACTACATTGTATCGCATTACAGGTAATCCTTGCTATCCGACCATTTGTTCAGCAACCGTTCAAAGTTACAATGGCACTGAACAAAGGGACTTATGACCTGACCTGAAGTTATGGCGATCTGGGTCCTTGGCAATCGGTTTGCCCTTACAACCGGTTGCCAAGAGCCCCACGTTCATGTGATTGCCATTTGCAATCTTCCCTGCCACCTGTCGGGAAAGTAGCTGGCAGGGAAGGTTGCAAGCCACTACTGCTTGCTGAGAGGACTCCCTCTTGTCTCTGAGGGCTGCCTGAAAATCCTTTGTGCTGAAATCCAAGCAGAATAAAACACAATCCTGAAATTGTGTGCTAGACTCCCCATGCTGAAATCCTGCTTGGATTTCAGCACAAAGGTTTTCAGGGCTGTCTGAAAATGCTCCGTGTGAATCTGTACAGGCTGCCTATACTGACATTCTGATTGGATTCGATTTGGATTGGATTGGATTTCAGCATGAAGGTTTTTCAGGAAGGCCCCATGGGGTGTTTAGTGAACAGAGGTTTGGGGACTGCCTGAAAAAGCTTTGTGCCAAAAATCGAAGCAGGATTTTCAGCTACGGAAGATGGGGGAGGGAATTGGTGGGGGAGGGAGCAAGGGGGTGCATGGGGGATCGTGGGAGGGTCAGGCAGGGTGTGCGGGGATGCAGTGTGGGTTGGGTGCGCGACCTTCCTCACGCACCCAACCCACACCGCACCTCCACACACCTGACCCTCCCACACACACCCATGCACCCCTTGCTCCCTCCCTCACCTGGCAGTGCCTGGGGCTTGCTGGCTTCCTCACTGACCTGATTGTGGGAAGCTGGCAGGAAGTTGCCTTGCCTAGCCTCTGGGGCATTCACTTAATGACGGCAACTGGGACTGCCAGGATTGCGGTTGCTAAGTGATGTGGTCACATGATGTTTCACCTTAACAACCGCATTGCTTAGTGACCAAAGTTCCAGTCCCAATTGTTGTTGGATAGCAAGGACTACCTGTAATCAATCTTCTTACTGATCTTTATGGAGAGAGAAAAGAAAGATTTGATAGGGAAAATGGAAATATAACTGTCTGGACTCCTTATAAAATACCATGTATATGACCGGTGATTACATAAGAAAAGCCCTACAGTTTTGTCATGGCTCTATATATACTGTTGATGAAGTTTCCTTCGTGTACTTCATATATGAAAAGTAATTATCCAGTCCAGTGTTATTCAGATACCCAGATTAGTTTCAACTTTCTTTTTGGCTTCTGTAGCAATACACTGTTTAATAATAAACCATTATGATGGACATAGAGAATTAAAACCTTACAATACTGTTTGATATTAATACAGTAACTCAATAGCAATACGCTAGCCATTCTTAAGGAGCAAGTACTTCAACATTTTGGATGAGAATATTGGTATTATATTGATTGGGAAATATCCAGAATTGCATTCAAGTTTAAGTTTGTTAAAAAGTCTTGTGAAATCCTATTAAGCCAAATCCTTTATTGAAGAAGGGAGAATTCTCATGAATACATGACTATAGCAAAAAAGGAAACAGTACCTATACCAAAGGAATTATGCATATTTTTCAAGCCCTCTAGAAGTCAGATTAGACATACTGAATGTTGATTTTCACAGACATAATTTCAAAAAGCATGTTACCAGTGTTGCACATTAACAGCTTTAACACCTTTTAAATATACTGTCTTCTTGTTTGAAAAATAAAGTAAAAGACATTTCTTCTTGTGCTAGGGTTTAGCAGGACCCGAAGGTAACCCAGGCCCTAAAGGTGTAAGAGTAAGTAAGCATTATGATGTGCATGGCTTTGTTTGCTCAGCCATAATTTAGTGTAGGGCTAGAGATATTTCATCCAGAGTTATTCTTTCTCTACTCATTGGGTACTTCTGATTCATAAAAGGAATTTCACTAACATACAGCTCTTATCTCATCAGCTCTAACTTGTTCATGCTAATCCTTCAGTTTTTGGGCGTGCGCCTATGTGAGTAGAAACCTTTTTGTGCCTGAGATACTGGTTTTATATTAGAAGACATCAGTATAAATCCTGAGATACTGATTTTGTATCCAAAGAGTACATAAATAAAGGCCTGCTTGGATGGCACTTTCCTGGTTATGCTTCTGCAGTCAAATAAAATCAGGAGTAGGCTTGTGTGTTTCTGTCATGCTCCTGTACCACAGCTTTCCCCAACTTAAAATCCAAGCACTTGTTAGGGAAAATTGCTTTTCTCTCACTGTACATTTTCCTAAATGTAGAATTGACTCTCACCCTGAATGTTGAATTTGCTAATCAAGCTAAAAGTATCTGGGCCATTTATGTATGTATTTTATATGGCTGCATATCTCACAAGAGTGATATGGGGCAGCGTACAAAGTTTAAAACAGCAGCTACCAACAATAATCCATGATGCCCAAGGTAAACAGTACTGTTTACATCCCAATTAAAAAAAAAAAAATCATTTCATCAGCAGATCTTGCCTAACATTCTGGCCCAAACACCTAGGAAACAGCCAGGGCTCCAAAAGTCATAACGTTTATGTTTTAGTTGTGTTTGTAAGCATAATAATTGTACGTAATGTGTTGGGGAAGCAATTTCTCATGTTCTTTTTTTCTTATTTATAATTCCAAAGGGTTTCATTGGACCTCTAGGTGTGGCTGGGAATCCTGGACCTGAGGGAGAAAGAGTAGGTTTTATGGAATATATCTTTATTCATATTTTATGGAAATTTATACTCCATCTTTGTTGAATTATTGTATTATACATGGAAACAGTTTGAGAACTTGTCTGAAATGAGTTAGTAGATTGTTAATTGAACTGGGTGATACAGTTATATTATGATTGCCACCCACACTTGCCAGTCTGTTTCCAGTCCAGTTCAACTTCAGTTCTTAACTTTTCAACAATTTCAACAATTTAAGTCAGCTTATATGAAAGAGCTTCTCTTCCCATATATATCCACAGTACCTACCTTATCTCAGTGATCCCTGCCACTCCCCAACATGGCTGTTTGCATTGCAGAGATAGGTCAATCCTACCATCTTTAAAGTCTTTTGAGATTAGCCCAATTCAGATATAAATAAGTGTCCTGAAGTTATAGTTGCATTTACTGACTCCTACTTGATAAGGAAAGCACCAAGAATGGTGTGGGTTTTTCCCATATGGATGTCATCTTAGGTAAACTCTGGTGTTTGGCTCTTCTTGTAGTCCTTGTGCTCCTTGATTTCTCAGCAACTTTTAATACCATTGATCACAGTATCCTTCTGGTCCAGCTGCAGGAACTGGGAATAGGGGGTACCATTTTATTGTGGTACCCTTCCTTCCTTCATGGAAGGTTCCAATTTGTGTTGACAGGAGGGAAAGGTCACTCCTTTGGTCCCTCTGTGGGGTATCATAGGGTTTGATACTATCTCCCCTCCTATTTAACATCTACATGAACCTGATGGGTGAGGTCATCTGCTGATTTGGGGTACTGTATCATCAATATGCTGATAATATCCTATTATCTTGACCTTGAATGGCCAAATGATACTGTCAAGGTCCTGTCCTAGTGCCTGGAGGTTGTGCAAGTTTAGATTGGGAGAAACCATCTTTAGTTTAGGATTAAGGCTGAGTGGCTGTGGATATTAGAGTCCCGCAGATACGGGGATATTCCATCTTTCATCTTGGATAGGGTTGCAATTCCCCATTTGAGAGTGATGAACAATCTGGGGGTCTCCTTGGACTCACAGCTTCTGCTCAAAACTCAGGTGACAGCTTCATCTTGTGTGCCACTTGCACCCCTTCCTGGATTAGAAGGCCCTTCAGATAGTCACTTATGCCCAAGTCACCTAATGGCTTGATTATTGCAATATGGTCTATGTAGCACTGCCCTTGAAGACTCTTCAGGCATAATCCTTATTGAAGTCTAAATCTACTTAAATAAAGAAATAGTCATTTTGATCTCATAGTCCATAGCATAATTTGTCCATATGACTGTTTAATCAATTAGAAGTGGGATGCCTCATGTGATCTTATTTCTGAGCATGTTTGGTGACCTCAGCTACAGTATGATTAAACAGCAATGTGGGTGATCACAAAAATTGGGCATGAGCTTTAAAAATACCACCTTGAATGTCATCAGGAGCCCAAAATGGCCAAAATGGAAAGGAAGTAATCAGCACTTGTGAAAACAAATGTGAGTAAGGTGAGTCATTTTGACTCAACCAGAAGTATTACTCTTGAAAGAAACTCAGTGTAGTTCTAATTTCAAAGTGATGGCAAAGATGAATAAGAGCAAATACTATAAAATGAAAGAACAATGAAAGCAAACTATATCTACAAAAACCTGTAACAGAATTTAAAAACTTAAATTCTGTTGTTTTTTTTTCAGGGTATTCCAGGTTTATCTGGAAAAAGAGGTATAAAGGGGAGAACAGTAAGTGACTAACATTTATTTCATTTTATGGTATTGTATATTGATTGACAGCTCAGTTTATTCAGGTTAGACTTTTTCCTAAATCTAATGACTCAGTGGTACATCCTACAGATAAGTAATTATAGGATTACAACATAGGGTTTCCAAAATTCTTGATGGCCAGTAGATGGCAGCAAAGGAACACAGAAAGCTATAACTCTATGCTGCCATCTAATGAACTGTTCAGATTTTTGCAGCCCCAATCTAGTCTTCCTATTGCACTCTAAATGTTCTTTGTATGTTCTATATTAAAGGGTTAAATGCTATTTATTCTTTTTACTTTTAGCCTGAAGAAGTGTAGAGGATTTTTTAAATAAATGAATTGCCTTATAAGTAAATTTGTGAGAAAATAAAGCATAACTGGGCAGAAAGAAAAGGCCCATAGTGAGTGCAGGAAAACTGTGTGCTAAAACTAACCTAGCATTTAAATTCTAAAATATTTCTTCAGGAACAACACTGATGAATAGTATGTGTCTTCTTCTTTGGGAGACAGCTTCAGAGAGGTGCTACTTAGTTGAAGAATTAGAAACAGAATTAACTCTTAGTTGAAGAATTAGATGCCCTCTAAAAAGAGTTCAGAACTCTTATTTCAATTAAAAATTTCCTGGTAATTGCAGGAAATGCATGTCTAATTTTCCACATCCCCTATCATGTAGGAATCTTCCTTTAAAAACTGGCTTGTATTTGTATTGCTTACATTTTTGCAAGAGTTTCACAGGTATCAGCTTTAAAATTGCTTTTTTAAAAAAAAAAAAGCTTCTGAGAAGCAATGTGGGGTATTTGTTTTAATAATTAAAATGAAGGGGGAAAAGTTCAACAGATTAGTTTTACAATTAAGAAATTATATTCAAAATATCAAATGTATATTATGTTGAAGATTTGTTTTCAAAATATATATTTTTCCACAGTATGTATATTACATCCCATAAAGTTTTACTATATGTTAAAATTATAACCACCTCTATTATGTATGATACATAGATTTTGCAAACTTCATATTAGGCCAGAGGAGTAAAGGCTTTTTTATAACTAGAAATTAGTATGATAGACAATGCTTAATATATTTGATTACTTTTTTGCTGTAACTACAGAAACAATCCATTGTTACTTCTAATAAAATATGAATAGCTTCTTTCTTGAGACAGTAGCATTAAAATTGATGACATTTAAATTCCCCAAATGTTTGGTACTACTTTAACCATTGCTCCCATGCACACAGATTCCCTATTCAGTAAACACAAATTGGCACAGTGCCTTCAAAACTGACCTTTATCACCATTATCTTCTGATCAAAAGCTGAACCATGCTCAGATGCTGCTCGCTATTTTGCATTCCTCCAAATTATCTTTGATCATAGATTCCTTCTGTCCTGCCAATGTAGAATATTTTATCAATATTTTAAATCTTTAGATGTCTTGATTTTGTTATAATAAAGTTTTTCCTATTGTGCCAGCAAGATATGGATTCTAATCTGAAATTGCAAAGTATATTGTACAACCTGTGATATTTTCTAATCCATGCTATACCAAGTGACTCTTACATGTGGAGAACTGAAATAAGAATTTAGCAAAATTTGTGTATGCCTTTTAATAGTTTCATTTTATACACATACCCTTATTCCTGCTATTGTGTATCTCTTGTTACATTTTTGTAGATGTATACCTAAATGTGGAATTTTACTGGCACTGTGCTTTCAATTATTCAAATGCTTATAGAAGTTATGCTTTTAGCTAAGTAGCAGGTTTGAGGATATGTGGTGTTGTCTTTTTCCTCTTTCCACAGTAAAATAGAGTGTCAGCTTGTTAGAATAATGGAAACTTGGTATATATAAAAGCTGCTACGATACATTTAAAAGCATGGGTCTGTAGTGTCTCCACACTTTGAATACTGTTCCCATTTTGTTATCTTGCATCCTTTTCTGTTGTAAACCTGTATTTTGGGGTTTCTGCTAGTATATGCACTTGCTCACACTGTGTTTGATTAACATTTTATGTAAGACCTGTATAACCTTGAGGCTCTTGCATGGCTTGCTTGAGTGCAAGAGACCTGTAAGTCACTGTAACATGCTAGCTTTAGAACTAATATGGTTGGGTTCTCTCAAGTTTTTGATGTTTCTTTAGGTGAGTTTTCTTCCACACACACTGCATCAATTCAAAGTGTGAGGCTTTTAGTGCTCCATCAGTAATGAGAAATGACACAACTCTTCAGCAGATATGGGTTGTTCTTGCTTAATGACAGTAATTGGGACCAGAATTTCTGTCACTAAGCAATGTGGTCATAAAGTGCGAAGTCACATGACTGCATTGCTTAGCGACGGCAGTCCACATTGCCTTTGTTAAGTGACGATCGTGAGTCATTAAGCAAGGACCTCTTTACAACTTTTTGCTGGCTTCCAACAAGCAAAGTCAATGGGGAAACTGGCAGGAAGTCGCAAGTCCTAGGCGACTCTCAAGCAAGCTGGCGAGTGGGCAAGAGGCTGCTGCGGTGCAACAGTGGCTGGGCGGGGGGTGGCTGCTGCCAGGTGCAGGAGGGTGCACTGGTGACCACCATGATGCTGCATGAGTGTCTGGGCGGGGGGTGGCTGCTGCCAGGTGCAGGAGGGTGCACTGGTGACCACCATGATGCTGCATGAGTGTCTGGGCCAGGGGTGGCTGTTGCTGGGGCAGAAGGGTGTGTCGGTGGCCAGGGTGCCTGCTGGCAGGTGACCACCACAGTGAGTGCAGCCAGGCATGTGTGCGCTACGGAGTGTGGGCAGGAGGGTGCTGTGGGTAGGCATGCATTACGAAGTATGAGATCCCCAGGAGAAAAAGCGGCAGGAGTGGGAGTAACTTACAGAAGTGACTTACAACCTTCCCTGCCAGCTTCCCCATTGACTTTTCTTATGGGAAGCCAGCAGGGAAGGTTGCAAATGATGATCATGTGGCTGCGGGATGCTGCAACTGTTGTAAGTGTGAGCTGGTGGTCAGGTGCCTGGATTGTGATCACATGACTGCAGGGTTGTAAGTACTACTTGTTCAGCACTGTTGTAACTTTGAATGGTTGCTGAATGAATGGTCATTAACTGAGAATTAACTGTAAATATTATTTTGGAGATGAGGAATTAGCTATATTATGCAACATCCATGGTTTTGAAAATGTGCTAAATAAAAAAATAGGTAACTTGAGATTACAGTGCTCCTGAATTTCTTTTTCTGTGTCCCTGGAGCCCTAAAATAGACATAATATCATTGAAATAAAAAGCAGAACTCTCCCAGCAAATTCCAAGTCTGTCTGTTTTAGTTCCACCTATTTTGAATCATCTTCATTCCCACCACCATCACCACAGTGACTGTAGCACTCAGCTGTGCCAGAAATATTAGTTCAGCACCTCAGGTACCAAAAGATAGTCCACCCCTAGCCGGAATATATTATCTGACTAAAGGATGGCTGTTGCCTGAATGCTCCATTGAGTTATTGTAATGAACCAAGCAAATTGCGCAATAAAAATTTCATCTTGAAGCTGCCTTGAAATACATAAATGTCTGTTCATATAGATAAGCTTAGTGACTTTTTGTACTTTACAAGCAGCAACTGAACTATGAACTGGTTCCAGTAAAAAGCATTTCATGTATGAACGTTCTGTTGGTGACCTGCATGACCATTCACATAGGTCAGATTTTATTGGAAGCTGCTGGAACAAAAACACCCAACACATTCTCTGAAATATTTGCATTTTCAAAGACGCCAGAGAATAAAAATATAATTATTTCCAGATTATTTCTGATTGCTACTAAAATGCTCTTTGCTGTTTTAACCAGGGATTGCCAGGTGATTTTGGAAATAGAGGCCCTCCTGGTCCCGATGGAAGTCCTGTAAGTATGATATCATGTGCTTAATAAAAAGCACTTTAGAGTACAAAAAGTGCAGTCCACTAGCATCCTTTTTGCGACCTCCAGAAGCTCAGATGTTAGTGGGGCCAAAGATATTGCCTTTTTTTTTTTTTTTTTTGCATTTCTTATCACTGCTGAGGGAGCTAAAGGTCTGGCCAGCTTGCAGAGGTATAAGGCACCCATTTCACTGCTTAAATCCAGTCCCTGGAGTATAACCTGCCATGCAAAGCAGATGTTCCCTCTGAACTTAAGGAAGTTGTGCATCCCTGACAAGATACAATACAAAAAATAATGCCCTTGCAGATAACTGGGGAGACCTCTGTGGAAAATAGGGTGCTGAATTTAGAAGTGTTTGGTTTTATCTAGCATGGTTTTTATGGTTCTCTTATGCAGATTAACTATGCAAGGGATTGTTCCTATATTTATTTGAATCATAAACGAAGAAATATGCTTATTTTCAATGGCATAATTTAACTTTTTCAAAGGGAAATGTTGGTGGTGTTGGCCCCCCTGGATTCCCTGGACTTAGAGTGAGTATAAGTTGTTTGTCTTGTGGAGCTCTTCCCAAGCTTAGTTTAATTATTTGTACAATTTGATATAGCTACACATCAAAGAAGGATAGTTATTTACATAAATCTGTATAAAGATACTTTCTATAATTTAATGCAGTTGTTTGGCTACTTGTACTCTGAGGCCTTTTTCTTTAAATTCCTGTACTAAGCAGTAAATAAATGACTACTTTGAATCTTGGCCATTTTATTGTATTATAATGCATACAAAGATGGGGTTGTGGCCAGCTGTTCCACTGATAACAAGGGCTTCTGATTTAAATGTCTTGCTATAACTATATGATTTTCAGCAAGATTTCTGTGAACAAGAACCATATACCACAAGTGGCTATATGGACAAATTTGTCAAACAAGTTTAAAAAATTAATTACATTCAGAATATCATTGATATTTTATGGGCTGTTATTTTCACAAAGGCATGCCAGTTCTGATTCTCTTGGGGAAATAAGGAAGAAGTATTTCCACAAAGTATTTTATAAAGCTTCCCATGAGTTCTTAGTACAGAAGATCAACAATCATACTGAGCAATTGTGCGTAGCTCTGCATCAAGCTGGAAGAGGTGTCAAGTGTCATTCAATATATTTATAAATCACTTGGATGGGGGGTTAGAAAATAAGATTATCAAAATTGCAGATGGCACAAAGATAAGGGTGAGTAGCAGATACTTGGAGAATAATAGTAAGATTGGAGAGAATTTGACAAGCTGGAACTGTGGGCAGAAACCAGCAAGATGAATTTCGAAGAGGCAAATCCAAAGTCTACATTTATATGGCAAAAATCAAAGACATGAGTATAGGATGGTTGACCATACTGGACTGAAGCATGTACAATAAGGATCTGAATGACTTGCTGAATCACAAGCTGAATATAAGCCTATAGTGTGAAGTAGCTGCAATAAAAGCAAATGCAATCTTAGGCTGCATCAACAGAAGTATAATATCAGGAGAAGACATCATAACTGGTCAGATCACACCTAGAATATTTCATGTGGTTTTGGGCTCTTTGTTTTTGGAAAGACAGTGACAAACTGGAGCCTGTCCAGAGGAAAACAACCAAGATGACAAGGGTGCCTGAAAGGAAAAACCTGTGAAAAACAGTGGGGTATGCGTAGCCTGAAGGAGAAGTCTACATGGAAGCATGATAGCTATCTTCAAATATCTGAAGGACTGTCATGCAGAAGATGGAGCAAAATTATTCAAAGTTGTTCCAAAATATAGGAAAAGAACAATGAGTTTTAATTACGAGGTATTAAATTTGGGGTGGAGTTCAGAAAACAAAATCCTAATACAGTGGAACCTCGGTTTACGAACTTAATTCGTTCCGTGACTCTGGTTGCGACCCGAATTGGTTGCGACCCGAAGCAAATTTTCCCATAAGGTTCAATGTAATTACCGTTAATCCGTTCTGGCGTGGAGGACAGGAAGGCTATTGTTGGAGGGAGAGTCCCCCTCCCTACGACCACGTGTCGGGTGGAAAATGACCACGGATCACGTGTCAGGGGCGGAAAAATGGTCGTGGATCACGTGTCAGGGGCGGAAAAATGGCTGCGGATCACGTGTCAGGAGCGGAAAAATGGCCGCGGACCATGTGTCGGGGCAGAAAATGGCCACGGACCATGTGTCACGGGCGGGAAAATGGCCGCGGACCGGGTCACGGGAGGGAAAATGGCCGTGGATCCTGTTCATAACCCAAGGCGGAGTTCACGAACCAAAGCAAAATTTTGCGGCTGGAGCTGGTCGTCACCTGAAAAGTTTGTGAACAGAAGCGTTCGTAACCCGAGGTTCCACTGTACTGTAGTAGGAGCTGTTCAACAGTGGAACAAACTGCCTCTCCTTCATAGGAAGTGTTTAAATGGAGTTGTGGATGCTGAGGCCTTCATCAAACAGGAGATTGGACTAGATTATCTCCAAGGTCCCTTCCAAATCTTTATTCTTTGATTCTACAAGAAGCAGAATTGGCATTGCTTATTAGGCACCAAATTTTGTGAATGAGTTTCAGTGATGAACTTTACTTACCTTTCTTTTTCCTTCAGGTCCCCATTCCCCCAAATTTGCTCTGGAAAACCCCCTAATCATAAGAGATTTGGAAAGGAGATGTGGGGGCAGGAAGGGAGGAGGTATAATTTCCTTGCATTTCATTGCAGAAGCCATTCCATAAAATAATAGGAAGCACTAATTCAACATAACTATGCAGTGCCTGTTCTGGTGTGGCCAATGTTATACCTCAGCACGGCCATTGATCAAGATGATCAGTGCACTGGGTCATAAGACATGGGCACTATCATAATACATACAAAAATATGTAACATGTACAGCATCTGGAAGTTGCTGATGGTATTTTTAGCCAAACCTACTTGTTTCTCTAGTGTCTGGATACAACTTCCTCATTTTGCTGTCTCTTAAAATAATCAAAGCCTTTGATTGCAAAAGGTCTTTGTATTGTGATGAAATTAGAAAAGACAGTAATGAGGCAATATTATGTGCATACATAGACTATTATATGCACAAAAATGGAAAGACCCTGAAATATCCACAATGGAGGAGTGGTTGGTGAAGATGACAGAACTAGCAGAGATGGCAAAATTAACTTGTTTGATTAGAGGAAGATCAATAATTATATCAGTGACTGGAAACCCTTTATGGACTTTTTGCTGAAAAAAGAGAAAAATGGATTTGTGATTTATGGGTTTGGGGGTTAGAAAGATTAGCTTATGGAAAGAAGGAAATTATGATGTAACTTTAGGGTAAAATATACATGAATCTATAACCACTGTCAAAAAGATTGGAAGCTGCTTCTTTATAATCTTTTCTTTCTTTTTTCTTTCTTCTTCTATTTTCTTTCTTACTATTTTTTCTTGTTTCTTTTCTAATTTTATCTTGTTAAAAATTTCTTCAATAAAAATTACATTTAAAAAATTATCTGCATACATAAGCATAAACATGCTCTCTAGATTAAGATAATGTATGTGAATTTGTCTAATTTTGACCTAAGCCATTTAAAATCTTTGGCAAAAGTAACTTGTATTTTGGTCAGGTACCCTAAAACATATCCTTAAAATTACATAAACATTGAATTTTGAGTAAAATGTTTTGTTTCCACTTAATTTGTAAGCATACTGAGACTTCCAGTAATCAATCCATACAAAGAAAAAGGAAGTTGTAAAGGAGTAAAGGGAATTTTCAAGAGCAGTTCTTTAACCATCACATTACATAATGTGCTCTTTAGTGCCATATTTTTAATTCTTCACAGGATTCTTGTTTTGCTTTCTAAGACAGAATTTTTAATATGTTTCTCTTGGATGTTACTAAATAGCAGTATTTCCTTCCTTTCTATGGAAATATATTCCTTTTCACTACTTACTGTAAACTTTCGCTTCCATCCAAGCTCACATGTGAGCATAAGTCAACTCCTATTAGGTCTACAGTAGGGAGAAATATATATTTCTTGTAGTTGGGAGCATTTCAGCTGGCTTTTAGATCAGCAAAGAGCTTTTCCATATGAATCTTTCCACAACATCAACATTAGACTCCCTGTTTCTAGACGAAGTGCATTAACCATTGTCAGATCAATATATCTAAACTATGGCTGAAATCCTAAGTACACTGGCTTGGAAGCAAGCTGAAGTGAAATTTACGGCATTTAGTTCCAATTAAGAGTAGCTGACAGATTCCAATATCCTACTGTAAAAATAAAATAATGATTTAAATCACTGGAAGCAAGATGAAGGTAGCCGTTACAGAACACAATAATAATAATAATGGTTTCAGATATTTCTGGGAAAAAATAATATGAAGGGATGTATGTGTAGGCTGCAAAACATGTAATTTCCCTTTTATTGAAATCAGGGTAGTCTATTCAAAATGTGTAGTTCAAAATCTGATGTTTAGGGGTTGTAAGACATGCCAACACTTACAACTACTAGACTTTCAGGAAAATACCAGATGACACATTACTTGTTCTGTTGCTGACTTGAGCAACTTAAATTATTTTACCCAGTCAAGTGTCTTTCCTCCATTTATGCTGAGACATGAAGTGAACTTTTGGTTGAGTTAGTGATCCAAGAACAGTCATTTGCTTTTAGATCTACTCTGGACTGCAGATGACACAGCCTGTATTCAAATATGCCCAATAAACTCCTAGCTTATCATATAATGTGTGGAAAACTAACCAAACAATGAAAGGCTGTACTTAAAAAATACTATTTATCCACTATCCAAATAGACAGAAGTATAACTCTTTACTCACCTGAAACAGGTGATAGCTGGCCCTTGTAAGTGTATGATTAGCATTCCTGATTGTTTATTACCTTAAAAACTGAGTAAATGTCAGCCTTACCAGGTAGACCAGACATGAAATATGACCAGATAAGCTAATTCTACTTTTATTATAAAGCTACATTAACAGAATCTTGCAAGTCTGAAAGAACAATTCTCCCACTGTTACTTTCACAGCCCAAGAACTTAGGGAGGGTCCCTTCTGAGCCTCTTGCTCCGTCCTCTATGTAGCTGCGGGCTATGCTGTCTCTTATCTGACCATTCTCTGGGCGGCATCTCTTTGCCCTGTCTCTCAAGGTCATTCCCACATTACAGTAAAATGCCATTGCTGGAAGACACCATTTCTTCCTGTAGCATGATCCTGAGGTTCCAGCCTTTTTAAACTTGGAACAAATCCCCAGAACAGCACTGCCACTACAATGACCTTTTTTAGCGGGGGAAGAACCTCGGTCTAATCATCATATGCCCCACCTTTCTTATCCTTTTAATTGTAGTTGAATTAGCTTTAGGACAATGCAATATGGATCAGGAAAAAAATAAGCGAACTTGTTAGATATGAGAGTAATCCCCTCAAAAAGAAATGCAAAGAGTAGTCATTTTATTCACTATATTTTAAGGTTTATTTGTTATATTTTTATTATATTTTAGGGTATTGTAGGAAAAGTTGGACCATCTGGACTTTCTGGAATTCCTGGACCTCTGGTACAGTATTATATAGCTATTATACAGCCATGTTGCTGCTGTAAATTCTTTTTGCAACTAAACAGTGAAACAGCCTTATGTGCTATTCTTCTTTGTTTTCCATAGGGTCTTCCAGGGAGTATGGGGCAATCTGGATTGAAAGGTGATAAGGTGATCTAAATAGTTCCATTATAAATATTTTTTTAAGACTTTGAATCTTATCTATAAGAACCTTTTCTGACTTTTTGAGTAAGATCATCTGAATTTCATCTGTCAGAAGCTGCTATGTACAAATTGCTCATGTGTGGTTCCTATTGATCATATGCAATATTTTAATAATTAAAATTGTCTGTTTTATTAGCTGCTTTAATTATTAGAGGCACTGAAGTTTTATAAATATACAGCAGGGCAGTATATTGCTGTCTAAAATAACAAGCCTGTTATTTCTGTATTCTTGATAAAATATAAAATAAAAACTTTATAAAACATACTATTTATAACTCTTATGTTTTTGAATATAACATAATACAATTATAAAATTATATAATATAATGCCTTCTTAGGGTGAACAAGGCATTACAGGAGAGCAAGGAGAGGTGGGGTATCCAGGAGACAAGGTAATTCAAAAGAGCTCCCTTTTATAAAGTTTATATAGACTTTACAGTATGTACTCTGCAATGCCCATTGTTTCAGTCTCAGCAAGTTACTGATTTGTGAGTGTTTAAGTGAAGATAGATATATGCACACTGTGTTATAAAAATTAATCACTAAGAAGACAGTCCTATTCGTAAGTCAGTCCTATTGTACAGTTAGAATTCTAACTGCAGTAAAAGTAGTTCATATTTCAGAGCTTGCAATATTGTTTGGCCATAAAGTAATTCCAAGATAAATGTGGCTTCTTTACAAGTAGGATGACACAATCATGTTTTATGTTATATTATATGTTGTGTTTTATACTTTTTTAATGTTATATGGTTATTTTTCTTTGTTTATTGTTGTATACTACCAAGAGTCACTTTACGTTGGGCAGGCCTATAAATCAAATAAATAAATAAATGTTTTTTTTTAAATCTGGGGTGTTGAAGGCTCCTTGACACTTACAGGCAGCTTTCTGAAATAGATAATCCATAGTATCACTAAAATTCTTGACCCACAAAGGTTTTAAAGGTGGTAAGCACTAGGAGAGGAACATGAAATCTACTAGATCTTGCAATATTCTGTTACTGTTACATAGTTCAGGCTATTAATGATTACATTATTCCTCAGTCTTTTTGGTCTGATGGACACATTTGGATTTTTTGTTGGCACTCTTGCAAAAATGCTGCTGAATAAGGGAAATGCCCATTCACAAGTAGCTGCCATAGGGACATAGCCAGTTACAAATATCAGTTTATTAGAAGTAAACTTCTCCTGCATAACATCTATTATTTTATTTTATTATTTTATTTTATTTAATAGACTTATCCCCACCCATCTCCCCGCAATGGGGGACTCTGGGCGGTTTACATCAAATTAAAACAATAAATACATAATTAAAATTTATAAAAAGAAAAACACATTTACACAAATGGAAGAAAAAATCCAAGAGGCCGATGGAAGCCACACCAGGCCTCTAGGGGGCTAGCCAACCCCATTTCTGACAACCTCCCTTCCCGCCCCAGGCCAGATGGCAGAGCCAGGACTTCAAATCCCTCCGAAAGGCCGGGAGTGAGGGGACCTGTCTTACCTCCGGGGGCAAGATGTTCCAAAGGGCAGGGGCTACAGCAGAGAAGGCCCACCTTCTGGACCCCGCTAATCAGAGTTCTTTTGCCAAGGGGGCCCGAAGCATGCCCTCTCTGTGAGATCGGGTGGGATGGGTTGAAATTGTGGGGGCAAGGTGGTCCCTCAGGTAGCCTGGCCGCATGCCATGTAGTGCTTTAAAGGTGATAACCAACACCTTGAATTGGACCCGGAAGCAAACTGGTACCCAATGCAGCTCACGGAGCAAAGGGGTTATATGGGTCCTTTGGACCCCAAAAATAGCTGCATTCTGGACCAGCTGAAGCTTCCGGACACTCTTCAAGGGTAGCCCCATGTAGAACACATTGCAGTAGTCTATCTGGGAGATAACAAGGGCATGAGTGACTGTTCGAAGGGCATCCCGATCCAGGAAAGGGCGTAACTGGTGCACAACCTGAAGCTGTGCAAAAGCCCTCCTGGCCGCGGCTGCCACCTGTTCTTCGAGCAGGAGCCGTGAGTCCAGGAGGACCCCCAAATTACGCACTGGGTCTGTCTGGGGCAGTGCTACCCCATCCAGCACCAACGATGACAACGTCCTGGATACAGAGGAGCCATTAACCCACAGCCACTCCGTCTTACCAGGGTTCAGCTGGAGCCTGTTGTTCCCCATCCAGACCCTCACAGCCTCCAGGCACCATGAGAGGGCAGTCACGGCATCACTTACCTCACCAGGGATGGAGTTATATAATTGAGCTTCATCAGCATACTGATGATACCTCATCCCATGGTGACGGATGATCTCACCCAGCGGTTTCATGTAGATGTTGAAAAGGAGCGGAGAGCGAACCGAACCCTGCGGCACCCCACAGAGGAGGGGCCAAGAATGGGACCTCTCGCTCCCTATCACCACTGACTGGGACTGGCCCCGAAGAAAGGAGGTGAACCAGCACAAAACTGTGCCGCCCACCCCCAAATCCCTGAGCCTTCCCAATAAGATACCGTGGTCAACAGTATCGAAAGATCAAGGAGAGCAAGGATGGTCGCACTTCCACCATCCCGCTCCCGCCGGAGATCATCCATAAGTGCGACCAATGCTGTTTCTGTTCCATAACCGGGCCTGAAACCTGACTGATAAGGGTCCAGATAATCCGTTTCCTCCAGGACCCTTTGGAGCTGTGATGCCACCACTTTCTCAACCGCCTTCCCCAAGAAGGGGAGGTGGGAGACTGGACGAAAATTGTCCAGTATGGTAGGGTCCAGGGAGGGCTTCTTGAGGAGGGGGGTGCACCAACGCCTCTTTAAAGGGCGCTGGAAACACTTCCTCCTGCAAGGATGTATTAACTATCGCCTGGATCCAACCACATGTTACCTCCTGAGCTGCTTTCACCAGCCAGGAGGGACATGGGTCCAGATGACAAGTGGTGGCCCTCATAGTCTGGAGGATCCTGTCCACTTCCTCAGGAACAACAGGATCAAACCGTTCCCAGTTAACTGGGCAAGTACGATCCCCTGGTATCTCCCCAGGCCCTGCGCCACGCTCGGAGTCCAACTTGGAACAAATCCGAGCGATTATACTGCTTACCTTGCTCCTTTTCTGGGGAAAAGGGCATATTTAGAAACAATACACTTGGGTAGAGCCTAAGATCTGCATCTCCTGGGTTCTCCTGCAGGATGGTATATACATGACAGGAAGAGAAAAACAGGGCTAGATTAATAGAATAGGACATTTCTTCCAAGAGTGACATAATGGGAGTGAGAGAAATCATGCACTCCAATCCAGCTTGTGATTTACCAAACTGGTATTTTACTACTACAACCTGTCTACCTTCCTCTAGCAGAATAGAGTTAGGTAAGAGCAGAAGGGGAATTAAAGCATTTTTCTTTGCTTTAAAATGTCTGTATCAAAATAGCTTGGCACTATCAAGGAACTAGACAAGGAAATACTAATGTCTTATCTTATATAGGTTTCATATATATTTGTAACAGAAAGTATCTATGGAAAAAAACAAAGTAATCGTTATTTTGCCTGAATTGTGGCTTTCAGATAAAAGGTTATATCCAAAATAGAAATATTCTTTGAGAAAGAATGATAGCATCCCCTTCTTTCAGTTTTTAATGGAATTGGCTGGTGGGATAATTAATACTGCTTCCCCCCCCCCATCATCTTGAATTGTATATAGTCTTTTTATATAGAATTGTTATTAGTTAATGTTAATATGGATATTTATATTTTTATTGTTTTTACTGTTTTGGATTTTAATTGTGAGCTGCCTAGAGTTGCCCTCTGGGGGAGATGGACAGCATATAAAATAAATGAATAAATAAATAATGGCAATGTGCAGTCGTTCATTTCATTTTAATTTTAGCAACTCTTGACTCTTTTCTTTTCTCAAAGGGTGCTATTGGTTTGCCAGGGCTCCCAGGAAATAGAGGAAAACCGGGCCCCTTGGTAGGTGTTAATGTTTTTGGAATTATACATTTATTGGCACATTAGTAATCAAGAATATATAAAATATTGCAAACTGAATCTTATCTGGCATATATCATAAAATAAATGTAAATAAAAACATATAGCACTAACAGCACTAAAATCTGTAAACTATTTTGCTGAGTGGATGTAAGGGTTTCAAATGTCTTTCTTAACCAGGAATTGTGAAGTTCTTGTTATTATAATATCTGACATGTTGAATTATAATATGTATGTATAAATAACTGTAAACATCTCTTAGAAGGAGATTGAAAATTTGAAAAACATTTAAAAAATTCGTTTATTACAACAACAGTACAAAAAAGAACATAGGAAATCATTTTAGAGTTTTGCAACGAAAACCTTTGTTCCATTTTATGCATTAATCAATTTTATTATTGCATAAGGTTTTATGAATGAGAAAGGATAGCAATATTTTACTTATGATCTACTTTTTCCTGCCAACAAACCAGTAAACCAATATTATATGAACTAAACTATTTATGTATTACTGGAATAAGATATGTTTCCTATTTTATAAGAGTAATTACAAGTAGTATTTAAGCAGAAATTAATATTATTTTTTGTAGTAGAGCCACTTAACAAAATAGGCAATAGGTAACCTTAATATTTCATGACTTGTCTTTTGGTGAAGGTATGAAAATCTATTTTTATAAATCAATTTTAGTCAAATTGATTGATCATGTGCTTTCAAGTTGGTGTCAGCTCTTAATGACCAAATAGACAGACCTTTCCTGGAATGATTTAGTCAAATAGTATGCTCCTTGTAATTTTTTTCTACAAATCCAGCAGTAATTTCCAAAAGGTAAAGAATTTTCTTACTGAAATCAACAAGGTTCAAATGCTGGACATAAAAAAAAGGCACATTATTTTAACATAGGATTTCATTTTGTGTACCTCTTAAGAAAAACTTGGATTTATAATACAGGTTCTAATTTTAGGGCAAAATGGGAGATCCAGGACCCAAGGGACCATCAGGCCCACCTGGACCTGAGGTAATTGACAAGCTACTATCTTTCAAACTTGCGTACAGGTAGTCCTCACTTAGCAACCATAAATGAGATTGGCAACTCTATCGCTAAGCACCTGTCAGGTTCAGCCCAAAGAACTCCAGGAGACAGTACAGATATAGTTCTGTTGCATTTATTAGCTTCCACCTCCAAGACAGAATCTCTCCAGACTGAATCTAAACTTCCCAAGCCAGCAAGCCAAAACACCATGAATTCCTTAGGGTGGTGCCAGTCTCATCTTCTTAACCTTCCCATGCTCCTGCTGGGAGCTAAGGAAATGCTTATCTCCCTGAGCGCGGCCTTCATCAAACCATTCCATCACAGCACCATAGTCACTAAGCAAAACATCACATCACTGTGATGGACTTACACTCTCAGTTCCCCTTTGGTTGTTAAGCAACTCACCAAGTTCATTAAGTGAAACACCATCTGTGACTTAGGATTTTACTTCCACCTTCTTTATTAACTCTGCTTGTCGCAAGCAAAGCACACAAATGGTGATCATGTGACTGGGATGCTGCGAGAGTTGTAAATGTGCACCAGTTGCAAAGTGCCCAGATGGCAATCATGTGGTCATGAGATGCTGCAACAGTTGCAAATACAAGGATTGGTCACAATGCTATTTTTTTACACCATTGTAACTTTGAACAGTTGTTAAACGAGGCAGCCGTTAAGTGAGGACTACCTGTATTAATATCACTAATTGATTAATAAAATATTACTAATAAAGAGTAAACAGATGGGTCTAAGCCTGAATTGAAAACTTCTTGGGAACTTTGTTTTGAATTCCAGGATGGAATGTGATAATTTTAAATGTAAGAAATAAATAGTTCTCACTAGCTTCCCCTTTTAAATCATTAATTGTTCAGTATCTGCCAGGAAAAGTGGATATATTTATTGAGGTTGTACAGTGCTAGATGTAATGTTTGGTTAATACAGTACATTTTTATTGTTCACGGTATTGCTGAAATACATTCAAAAATATAGTTCTAAATGTAAGATCTAGATTATTTTGCGAACAGTAAATAGAACTAAGTTGCTTATATATAGCAAATACATAATCTACGGGTCAGAAAGGCACAACTGATTTAATGTGCCTAAAGGAGTTTGGAGAGCTTATGTTTCTCAAAGAGCAGGCTGATATGTAATGTTGTGGATAACTTTTAGAAGGGTTTTTAGTATAATATTGGTGGATTAGTCCGCTGTTTGAAGGAGGAAAATTAAATATCCCCATATTGTCTTAGAGTCTACTTAAAAATGCTTTTGAAGCCAAGGGTATTTTTAAGACATTGTATTATTTGTAATTCAAATGAGTTTATGAAGCCAGTTGTGTGTTTCTATTATTAGAAATGTTCTATTGTTAAATTCGCTGGTAACAGTAACTGTCCCAAAACTGTTTGTGGGAATTACTCCCTTGTCAGATAGAGTAGATCATGTCTCTAAGTCATTTTTCTCATTTAGTGTGGAAGGCCTTCTATTGTACTACTGAAGTTTCTTGTTTCCTTGGAAAACTTTTCTCTACAGATTTCTTTTGGAGTAAAAAGCATTAGTCATTGTTTTCAACTGGAACTTCATGTGATCCATAAATTATTTTGATTTGTAATTATGCACAGGATCCTCTCTGGACAATAAACTGTATGGAAGTCTCCTGACATATGTTTTGCACACAAAAGAACTCTAGAATTATAAAGGGAAGTGGTGTTTGATATGAATAAAAGCTAGGAGTAATGAAGTGCAGGTCTCTCAACATGAGTCATTAGCTGAGTTGTGTTATTTAGTTCCAAAAAAGTTTCCTTTCCAACTATGCTGTATTTTATACTGTCATATTTGGAAGTTCTAATGAAGTGCTGCAAGCTTTGAAATGCCCAATAATGTCTGTTAGGTATTGTTTTGTTTTTTTAAATAAATAGTTGTAGCAGCTGTTGGTTGGTTACCAATTTTAAGAACCATTCCATATATGAATATTTGTAAAGATGCTGTGCTTTTCATATACCTATACCACAGACATTTTAATTCATTAGAATACTTTGTCTGTTGTTTCCAAAGCAGGACTGTATTTCAGCATGGTTGCCAGAATGAAATTCCAGTAATAAAAAGTGCCATGGGAATTATGGACATTTTCTGAAATAACACACTTTCCTTTAAAACAAGATACATCTGGTCACTGAAGACTACATACAGCCCAATTTCCTCATTTTACAGTTCTACTTTAGGATTTGGAAAAATTTAAACCTTTTATTTATGTACCTTAGGAGTAGTAGCAGCAAAGTTTCCCAGGTAAAGTTTAATGTAAGTAGGCTATTTGTTAATACTGGAGTGATTTAGAAAGCACTGGTAGATGTAATAATCAGGGATGTAAAGGCAAATTTGATGTAGCCAGTTATCTGTTAGTGAGAAAAAGTGGCTAAAAAGGGACCTTGGATGTGTGATCCCAAGGAATCTGTAACCTTAGTGGCCCATATTTGCACTTGGGCAAGCTGCAGATCAGCAACTGGAATAACGTTTCAAGATTGATCAGATCCTTTTCTATAATAAAATAGATGATTTTTCACTATATGTACTGCAACTAAAAAGAAAAGATACCTAAGGTAGCTGCTATATCTTAAAGAAAGATATGCTTAATAGTGCAAGTTTTATATATATAAATGCATAATAAATTCTCAGTTTTCCCTTAAGTTCTTGGATAAATGATCATTTCATTGCATTCTTTGTTTGCTTTCATGTTTGTTTATTTGGTCCTAGGGTTTTCCGGGAGATATTGGTGTTCCAGGTCCAAATGGTCCAGAAGGCCCAAAGGTAAGAATATGTGAAACTTTATTTGAATTCTTTGCAAATAAATACAGCAAGTAAATTTGTAGAAAAAGCCATACATTACTGATTTTGAAATGTTTTTGTTGCTTGCTTCAAAAGAGTTGAGGAATCAACTTCAAAGGATCAAAAAATTGCTGATCCTTATGTACAGCTGAAGCAATATGGGAAAAGCCCAGCAGCTGGATCGTGTTAGATCAATATTGTCTGTCAGTTCCTTCCAAATGTTGGACTACAACCTCCATCAAGGTTGCCATGCTACTTAGCTATGATATGAGTTATACCCCAGTACATCTGGAGAGTACCAAGTTGGAAAAGACTGTAGTGAAACAAGCTGAAAGGAAAAGAGGAGACATAATGTTCAATAAGACCCTGTTTTTGTTATTTTTCTAAAAGCCCATTTGCCTCATGAAGATAATATATTTTATAGATTGTAGACTTTTCAGTACTATTCCAGCTATACATTCAATATGCTATTGAGAATTAATCCCTCCGGATTTTATCACACTGAGAAAAGAGCTCTGTATTAGCCATAGGTGATGTTATAAAAATGGTGATGTAAGGGAAAAGTGAATCTAAATCCTAGATTTTTCTTTGCAGTCTTTGAACAGCAGCAAAATAGAATGTGCCTCTTCAAGATAAACATTTTAGGAAGGAATGATGGCTAGCTCTAATCAGGTTCTTCTTGGGTTTCTTTATTTTTTCTTAATAGGCTTCTGGTGCCAAGTGATAACTGGAAAACCAAAGTAATTCTGGTTGTATTTTAATCAAGTCCAGTTTAGCTAGATTTAATGTTTGACATTTGATTATAGTGATTTGAAAATCTAAATTCAGTTCAAGGTCTCTGGTTCAGGCCTGGCAAATCCCCCAAAATTCAGTCTGCTTTTTTTTTTTTTTTTTAATCTGCGCTCAGTCATTACCGACTCTGCAGTGACTGCTTTGGACAAGTCCTTTGCAGTTTTCAAGGCAAGGTGTTTCGGAAGTGGTTTGCCAGAGCCTCCTTCCTAGAGCAGAGCCTAGCTGGTGAGCACAGGAGGCGGGGTTTCCGTAATTTCCCTGATACAGGTTTTTAAAATGCAAATTCCACTGATGTATTAATGTTTTAAATACTAATTACTGCTGTGGACAACTTTCAGTGGCTTATTTTTCAGATGTTCATTTTTTCTTTTTGAGCAGTAGAAAAAGTAAAACTAGCATTTGCCCTATTGCAAAATCTGATTGGAACAAAAACTCATACTCTATCACACCGGCTAGACATAGCAGTTCACCAAATATTTCAGAATACTCCAAAAATTGATGAAATGAGTGTTGCGACACAAGCTCTGCCACTTACATATACAATATGTGTGATGTTACATTCATGTACAAAAACGATACAGCTTGTGTTGCAATGGTGCAATAGTTGTTTTGTTAGTTGCCCCCCATGGATGGATGGATGTAGACTGCTACTATAATGCCTTGTATTTTTTATTTTAGACTTTTTTAGACATAAATTGTTCTCTTTAACAACTTACTGTAATATTAACCATTGTGCAAACTCAATTATGCATACTTTTCCCTACTAAATATTCAGTATGCTATCTCAAATCCTGCTGTGCTGGTCGATTGCTAATCAGAACTCGGTTTATTTAGCTGGAAGTTGAAAATGTTATTTGATGCAAGAATGACTTGTATGAAGAATCGTTTCTCTGTAGCTTTTTTGGCTCTCATAAATGGAGGGTATGGTCTTTAATTAGCGAAAATTGGTGGCTTATATTTGAGATGACCATTATCTAAATGGAAAAGCTTTTACAGAGTCCATAATCAGATGATCCAAGGCCTATGTGAAACTGGAAATGTTCAGCTTTAATGCTCCCGGATGTCATGTACTGATCAAGGTTTTGTAGAGTTTCTTCTGTCCTTTATTTTTGGAAGACTGTTTTGCTGAACTTTTCTTTTCCTCATTCTTCTCCCTTGAAATTTCTGTAGAAGTTAAACATATGCTGACTGCCAGAAAAGCATGACAAAACCTTTTATATTAACATTAATGTAAATTATTGACTCTTAGAAATGAGGCAGATATATATTTCATAATGCCATTTTCTTCCCGTCTTCACAATTCTCCTTGTAAAGAACATTTGGGAAAGTGTTTAGCTCTTTTATGATCAATCCTCTAATATAATTTAATTAATTTTAAGAGATTATTTGAGCTGTATCTATTTTCTCTTGGGTTGTACTTTCAGATAATCTCTCTGATTTCTGTATCATAAGAAGAACATGAAAAATGAGGCAGCTTGCAGCCTTTGTAACAACTTCCTAGCATTTGGGTTGTATATGCCTCTAACAGTCCATAACAGGTTTCCAGTCACTAATAAATATAGTAGTTGATCTTAATTTTGCCATCTCTGCTAGTTCTGTCATCTTTACCAACCATTCGTCCTTTGTGGGTATTTCAGAATCTTTCCATTTTTGCACATATAGTTGTCTCACAGCAGTGATCATATACATATAAAAATAATCTTCCATGGCTTTTTCTATTTGTCCATTAATCCCAACAAAAAAAGTTCTGGTTTCAATTGAATCTTAGTCTTTAAAATTCTTTGTATCGGTATACTGTATGTATCTGAACCCAAAATTTTCTGGCTTTTTTACAAGTCCACTAAGCATGATAAAATGACCCTTCATGTTGTCCACATTTCCAACATAAATTTGAGGTACCTTTATACATTCTAGATAATTTTTCTGGAGTCATATACCAACGGTATATCATTTCATACAAATTCTCTTTTAGATTATAACATAATGTGAATTTCTATCCTTTCAACCACGTTTTCCCACTGTTCCAACTATATGTTATGCCCAAAATTCTTAGCCCATTTTATCACATACTCTCTGAATATATATAAAGGAAAATTAGATTGGAAGAAAATGAGTGTGGTTTTAAAATTGGAGGAAGAAGCATCAATAACCTGAGCTATGCTGATGACACTATCTTCATAGCTGAAAATGCAAGGATCTGCAAGTCCTAGTAATAAAACTCAAGGAGCACAGTGAAAAAATGGGACTAAAATTAAATATAAAGAAGACCAAACTAATGACAACAGGTAGAACAACGAGGCTTAGAATTGACAATGAAAATATTGAAGTGGTGGATAGCTTTTGCCTTTTAGTCTCAATCATTAGCAGTAAAGGAGCAAGTAGTAAAGAAATACAGGTAGTCCTCACTATCTGTCGGGTCTAGCCCAAGGAACTCCAGGAGACCAGGCAGAATCAATCCAGCAAGGTTTATTAGCTACAACCCCTTAACAAGAATCTTCCCAGAATGAAACCAGTTCCCAGGCCCAGCCAGTTCACACCGATGGAATTTCTTAGGGAGGTGCCAGTCTCCTCCGCTTATCTCTTCCTCGCTCCTCTGGAGATGAGAGCACATTCTTTACTCCCCTCCCACCATTCCAGTCCATCACACTATCCAACCATTCATTCAGTGACCATTTGAAGTTACAACAGAGCTGAACGAAGGGACTTATGACCTGACCTGAAGTTACAGCAATCTGGGCCCTTGGCAATTGGTTCACCTTTATGACCAGTTGCCAAGTGCCCCACGATCATGTGATTGCCATTTTCAATCTTCCCTGCTGCCTGCTGGGAAAGTAGCTGGCAGGGAAGGCAACAAGCCGCTGTCGCCTGTTGAGAGGACTCCCTCTCATCTTTGAGGGCTGCCTGAAAAACCTTTGTGTTGAAATCAAAGCAGGATTTTCAGCCATGGAGGATGGGATAGGGAATGGCCTCTGACCCACACCGCACCCCCATGTGCCCAACCCAACCCTCCCATGCACCCCCATGCACCCCCTCCCTCCCCCACCTGGCAGCGCCTGGGGCTTGCAACTTCCTGCCGGCTTCCCCACTGACTTGATTGTGGGAAGCCAGCAGGAAGTTGCCTCGCTTAACAACTGGGGCATTCACTTAGCAATGGCAACTTGGACTGCCAGGATTGTGGTCACTAATTGATGTGGTCACATGATGTTTCACCTAACAACTACATCGCTTAGCAACCGAAGTTCCAGTCCCAATTGTGGTTAGATAGCAAGGACTACCTGTACACCACAGACTCGCACTTGGTAGAGCAGCTATGAAGGCCTTGGAAAAGATATTCAAATGCTGTGATATGTCTATAACTACAAAGATTAGAATGGTGCAAGCCATGGCATTCCCTGTAACACTCTACGGAAGCAAAAGTTGGACTTTGAAGAAGAATAGGAAGAGTATTGATGCTTTGAATTTTGGTGTTGGAGAAGACTCCTGAGAATCCCGTGGGCAGCCAAGAAAACAAACCAATGGATCATCAAACAAATCAACCCAGAGTTCTCATTCAAGGCACAAATGACCTCAAATTATCCTACGTAAGGCTCATATTATCCTACTTAAGACACATTATGCGAAGACCTAGCTCTCTGGAGAAGGCTGTAATGCTGGGAAAGGTAGAAGGAAAGAGAAGAGGATGACCAGCAGCAAGGTGGATAGACTCAATTACAGTAGCAATGAGTGCCCTGTTGGAATTACTGAACAACGGCTAGGGAAGGATCATCATGGAGAAATTTATCTATGTGGTTGTTAAGAGTTGACGATGACTTGATGGCACTTAATAATTTTTTTCTCAGGTAGTCATATACATATGAATGGATTAATCAGTTCAATCTGCATAAATCCTTAGAGAAAACAGTATATGGTACTTTGGTTTTAAACCAGGGTAGGACAACTCATAGCCTGTTTTATGGCATTTATATCTATGTTTTTTGTGTTTTTGAGACAGAGATTATACCATGATAGGTTATTATTCATATGAATGGCCAATTTGGTCTAGTGGTTAAGGCATCAGACTAGAAACCAGGAGACTGTGAGTTCTAGTCCCACCTTAGGCATGAAAGCTGGCTGGGTGACTTTGAGTTAGTTGTTCTCTCTCAGCCCAACTCACCTCACAGGGTTGTTGATGTGGGGAAAATAGGAGGAAGGAGTATTAAGTATATTTGCCGCTTGAGTTCTTTATAAAAATAATAAAAGCAGGATAAAAATAATCTTTAAAAAAAATGGCAAAAGTGTATACAGGCAGTCCCCGGGTTACGAACAAGATCCGTTACACACTCAACACAGTGTTAATGGCAATGTGATCTGACTTAAAATGGTTGACAACGATCTCCTTCCTCAAGCCGATGAACCGCTGAAGCCGCACAATGTTTTCATGGGGATCATAAAGTAGTTTGTGAGTTCATTATTACGAACCGTTGCATTTAACCCAAATTTTTAGTATAATAGACTTTATGGCAGTCCGTTCGTAAGTATGAGTTGTCTGTAAGTCAGATGTTCTTAATCTAGAGACTGCCTATAGTGAGAAGATTCGTATAATAGCAATCTAAAGTCTGTGTATCTAAGAAGAGTTTAGCAAAGCTTACTTGCTATTTTTTTCTTGTGTACTAGAAATATAGTGGATAGTTTATATAAAAGGGAGGGGAAAAAGGAAATTTAAAAACCTAGCTAATACACTGATTTAATTTCACATTTCTTAATGCAGTCTCATTTAGGGCTAACTTTTATATAATGCTAAAACATCTGTGATTGCTCACCTCACTTTTTTTATGCTATATACGCTTGACTGCAGATGTTATTGCTGAAGTGCTGCTAGTGGGAGATGATGAATAATTCTTTATCTGTTGCTGTTTTTATGATCAGAATCAGCCCTTTGCAGTTGCTTTCCCACCTCCAATATGGAAAATAAAATGTAATGCAAATGCCTAATCCAATATTAATGGTTTCAGCAGGAAATTATTATAGTTTACCCCCTCTCAACTTAAGTAGTTTTCCATTGTAAGCTTTTAACTTATAATTGGAATACACATAACTGTATGCATAGTTGCTGTTGCTGAGTTACTTTTACAGAGCAGCTCAGATGGCTATTGATTTATTAGTTAAGGCTTCTTAAGAGAAATAATAACATAAAACTAGGGAAAATCAATTAAAGTTATGTTTTTTCCCTTTAATCCTCCTCTGTGCTTCCTGCAGCAGCATGCCTGTTCATTAATCTTACGATTTGTGTTATTTAGGGATTTCTAGGTGACAGAGGTCCTCTGGGTCTACCTGGTCCCAAAGGAGTTGAGGTAAGATGATTGTTCTCTCAACAGCACACTTTTATTCTTAGAACTGGGATCCAGTCCTGTGTGATTGTTTTTATTTTTAACTTGCAAAGGTACCAACTTTCTTTTTGGCAGGTGTTAAATATAAACTGTGGCCCATCAATAACTTACTTGTTTCAGTGGTTCCTGTACAATGTTTAGATGAACTGAATCTGGCAGCTTACACACACTAGGAAGGATTATGTTTTGCATTCTGAAGAAGAATATATTAATGTATAAATTAAATAAAACATATGTTGTTGAGTGTATAACATTTTAACATCCACCTATTAAAAAATAATTTATCTGAAAAAAAGGAGACATATAGTTGCTTTTAAAAATGAATCCATAGCAGTTTACCTAAAGTATCCCAAAAAAGTCCAATTACATGCTTGATAGACGTGTAGTATTATACTGTATCTGAATTTGTAACTATTAATAATGCACAAAGCAATATTACATGTCTCTACCCAGAAATAAGTCCCACTGAATCCAGTGAGATTTACTCCTATGTAAGTATATACTTATGAGTTAATTGTTATTTTGTAATTCTCAAATTTAAATATATATGTAGTCCCCTTCTGTTGTTCAGTATTACATCAAAAAGGTGTCTACAGTAAATGCAATATTCAAGAAAAAAAATGGTTGACCTTCTTTTGTTTTAGGGAGAAGAAGGGCCTGTTGGGCCTATTGGAATAGCTGGACCAAGGGTAAGTACTGAAAATCTTCATTTTAGAACTTCATCAGAGGAGATATTGAAAGCCAAAATTAGTAGCTAGCATGGTCCAATATTAGACATGAAGAGATGGTCAACATGATTTGTATTTATGTTCTATATATCCATTTTTGTGACTTTGAAAATGGTCATAGTATCTCTATGTAGTTATGTGGGAAGAGAAGTGAGGTTGGCAGTAGGAAAATTGCTTTCAAATCTAGCTGTGTGATTCATAAAATAATTATCTTATGTCACTATCTGGCAGCCTAACTACCTGAAAGGTTTGTAGGGAGACTCCATAGGTACTCTTAGTTCCTCAGAAGAAGAATAACATAGAAATGTAGTGACTATGTTGTTTACAAAACATGTATGATTTGTAGTGCAGGATGCTGGTATTTTATCTGTGCAGCCTAGGCTGAAATATCTCTGTTGGAAAAGAAGACACCACTTCTAAAAGTAGGAGATTACATTATGTGCCAATTATAATCTGAGGAATTTTCTCTCAATATTTAGATGGAATGTGTTTTCTTGCCATTCTGCACTCCTCCATTGCCCTGTACATACAGTTTGCCATTCTCCTATATTAATCCCTTCCACATATGCACAGATTCGGTTCTTCAGTCCTTTCCTAGTTTTTGTAAATAACTTTTAAAAATTTTCTTGTTACCCTTTTTGTTTTTTTGATCTCTCTTGATGATAATGCCAAATAAGGATCTTTACTGTCTAAAGAGTTGATTTAAATATCTAAATTTAAACAGTTTCTAAATATTCACTCTCTTTTGATGCAAGTGGGTACTTATCAGCCTTGCAAGGTAGTCCAGACAAGAAGCATACCCAGAATCACTAGTTCTAACTTATTATAAGGTTGCATTAACAGAATATTGCAAGTCTAAAACTACATTTCTCGCCTTTACAGCCCAAGAAACTAGGGAGGACCCTTTTGAAACATTTGCCATGCCCACATTCCTTCTGAGGGCTAAGCTGCCTCTTATTCGACCATTGCCCTGGCTGCGGCTCTTCCCCCTGTCTACCAAGATCATTCCCATATATCATTACATCACCCCCCCCTTCAGCCTCAGTCCCCCCTCCCCAGTTCTCAGTGGAAACTGATCATGAGCTATGAAGTGCAGCTGTGCCGCTCTCTTCTTCTGCCAGTTATTCCCAAGATCGCACGAGGTATCCTGCAACCCAGCTGCATATGTATAGGTGACTTCTGCCCTCCGATCAGAAAGCTGTTGCCCCTGCTCCCCACATCTTGCATGACTGATGTGGAAAGAGCTAGGTCATTTTCCCTGTCCCTTACTTATTCTCTTGTATGCCCACTGCCCCCTCTACCCTATAGAAGAACACCTCTTTCACATTTTGGTCAGCCCCAAACTCTTGCAAAGCCAGTAGTTATCAAGGACAGGGCTTGTTAGGGTATTGGTTGTGAAAGTGGTGCATCAATTGTGGAGTGTGCATGTCTGTCATTGCCTCCCACAACTTCTCTGACTCTAGGTAGCTCTTTCAGTGGATCAGGTATTCTACATGTTTCCCTCTGCATCTAGAGTCTAGCCCCACCATGACCTCATACACTTCTTCCCCATTTACCATTATGGGCAGGGAGTGCTATCTGCAAACACAGAGTGCAGGAGGGTGCCTCTTTCACTAGCAAAGACTGGTGGAATACCAGATAAACCTTCATTGACGCTGGCAATTGCAACCAGAATGCTACCGGGTTTATTCGTTTGATCACTGGGAAGGGACCAATAAACTTTGAGTCTAGTTTTCTGGAAGGCCACATAGAAGTAGAAAATTTTGTAGAAAGCCACACCAAATCCCCTTCTGCAGCCCCTCCTGTCTGTATCTGCTGTTGTTTTATATGCAGCTTTTGCCAGCTCTGGCTATTCCTTTAAGAAGCTTTGGGCCACTTGCCTCTTGTGCAGGAAATCTGAGGTGTGAGAAATGGCACATTCTTGCCTGGTAATCAGCAAGATGCATGCGTGGAATCCATAAGTTGCCTGGAATGGGGACATACCAATAGAGGTATGTGCTGCATTGTTGTAGGCAAATTCTGTAAGTGGTATGAGTTCAGTACAGCTGTCTCACTGTTATAAAATATAGCATCTTAAATATTGCTGCAATAATTGATTAACTTTCTCAGCTTCTCCATTTGACACTGGATGATATGAGAAAGAAAAATGAATTTTAATAGTTAATAAATGCAAGAGGGCCTTCCAAAATTTGGAAGTAAACTGACTTCCTCTTTCTGTAATCCCATGATTGACCAGTCCTCTATGTCTAAAAACACGATCCAAAAAGAGCTGGGCTATTTCCTGGGCCATTGATAGGCCCTTGCAAGGAATAAAGTGAGCCACTGTGGTAAATAAATCCATTATGACCAAGGTGTTGGTATATCCCTGCGCTGAAGGAACATTGGAGATAAAATCTAGAGAGACAGTGTCCCAGAGGTGTGACAGGGTCTCTAGGAGCTACAATAAGCTGACCAGCTTACCAGGAACTGGTTTTACTCTACAACAGACATGACAAGATGAAACGTCATCCTTAATGTCTGCCTGAACCTACAGCCACCAGAAGTCTCTGAGAACTCGATGTTGGGTTTTAAACATCCCGTCCTGCAGTTTTGTTGTCGTGGTGCAGCTGTAATACTTCTTCTCTTAGAGGAAGAGGAACATAGAAATGTCCATTGTGCAATAGCTACCTCCTTCCACTGTGAAAGGTGCAAAATTACCTTGTTGGGCTCCATGAAGTTCATCCATCCAAGCCCTGGCATATGCATCCTGCTGTTGCTGTGCACTAATCCAATCCAATAGATCAACAGTCTGTCTCCCTGCTCCCAGCTTTTCAGGGTGGCCTGATTTATGGTGGGATTCAAGTTGCTTGCCTGGAGCATTATTGTGTGTGTGTGGGGGGGAGCTACACTACAATGTGATTTTGGCACATCATATTCCAGTCTACGCAAGAGGGCGTCTGGAAGTTTGTTCTGTGAGCCTGGAATGTAGGAAATGTAAAAATCAAAGTGGGAGAAAAATTGTGCCCACCTGATTTGTCAAGGGCTGAGTGATTGTGCATTCTGCAGAATCTCTAAAGTCTTATGGTCTGTACAGACTTGTATTGTATGGACAGCTCCTTCCAGCAGGTGCCTCCATTGTTGAAAAGCAGTTTTTACCACTGGCAACTCCGTATTGAAAATATCATTGTTCCTTTCTGCTGGGAGGAATATTCTGGAGTAAAAGGCATATGGCAGTAGGTCTGCCCCCCCTTCTTTCTCCATTTGAAGCAGGACTGCTCCTACTACCACATCTGAATCATCAGCCTATATCACAAAGGGGCAGGAGGGGTCAAGGTGGCAGAGGAGAGGATGAGAAGC
This sequence comes from Python bivittatus, assembly GCF_059951505.1. Taxonomy (NCBI): domain Eukaryota; kingdom Metazoa; phylum Chordata; class Lepidosauria; order Squamata; family Pythonidae; genus Python; species Python bivittatus. Next base: position 28,683,030 of record NW_028277098.1, read on the forward strand.
AAAGACTTGTTTTAACTCTTGAAATGTTAGAACAGGAGAATCACCGACCCTTTCTTAAGAGCTGAGACAGTGGTTTTACACAGTCAGCAAAATTAGGAATGAACTTCCAGTAAAAGTTAGCAAAGCCTAGAAAAAGCTGCACGTCTTTTCCATTATGTGGGGGGGGGAGGTGGAGGATTGGGGAGGAGGGTCTCGTCCTTGGGCCCCGACTGTGTGGGGTGCCACAGGGTTCAGTGCTCTCCCCTCTCCGATTTAACAACTACATGAGGCGACTGGGTGAGCTTTTCCATTGCCATGGGATGGGTTATCATCAGTATGCTGATGATACCCAACTATACATCTCTGTCCCTCTGCCTCTGGTAAATTAAGCAATGCTGTAAATGTCTTATCCCAGTGCCTGGAGCCTGTGAGGGTCTGGATGGGGGACAATAGGCTTCAACTGAACCCTGGCAAGACTGAGTGGCTTTGGGTTTGGGGGCCTACTGGTTCTAGGACCATGCCATCTTTGGTGCTGGATGGGGTGGCACTGTCCCAGACAGAACCAGTGTGTAATCTGGGGGTCTGCAAGGGGGATCTTCTGCCTCTCTTTGGAAGAGAGTAGGAGACTTGCAAGATTGATGTCAGCCTTGTGAGGTAGTCCAGACAAGAAGCACACCCAGAATCACTTGCTTTACTTTATTGTAAGGTTATAGTAACAGAATCATGCAAGTCTGAAAGTACATTTCTCCCCGTCACCTTTTCAGCCCAAGAAACTAGGGAGGGTCTCATATAAGATGTTTGGAATACCCCCAGTCCTTCTGCAAACTCAGCTGCCTTCTATTCAACCATTGCCCTGGCTGCAGCAGCTCTTCCCGCTGTCTGCCAAGGTCATTCCCACAGACAATTACAGTACCTTTTTCTCACAATATAGGTAGCATGCATTTTTCCTTGTTGCTGCAAAAATGTTTTGCAGGCAATATACAAATCACTGCAGAAGATTACATCTTCATCGTATATTAGTTATTTTAAAAATTAAATACTCCACCAATACATTTCAGGTCAGATAACTCTGTTGTAAAGTTAGTGTCTGAGCTCCTTTTTGGAAAGTACTTTTTGAAATTCTTCTCTCAAATTGGTACCAAACCAATTTGTTCTGGTTTTTTGTTTTTTTGTTTTAAATATATCAGGTGCTTTTGCAGGACTTGATATTATGCCTAACTCCCATAATTCCTTCCCCTTAGTCTTATACTGCTGGTATTTGTAGTCTAAAACATCCACAGAATGTTGGCTTACCTAGTCCTTTTTGTGGAACAGAATGTAACTATATGTTTCACTGATTTTACTTTTATTTGCTTTACTACATCTATGTAGTCCAGTTTTCCTCTTAACATACCCTACCTTTCTACATACACTTTTAAAAAAATCTATATATTCCTAGTAGCCTCCTTTCCTCTTACTTTCACATCCATCAAATCATTTGATGGATAACTAGCCCAGTTGATTTAATTATCAATGTTCTTCTCAAGTTCTCTTCCCTTCCCCCTCCCCAATGACTAAAATGCTTCTAATTGGAACTGAGATTCTTTCTCAAAGAAAGTTGTGCAGCTTAGTTTATTCAGAATGTATATCAGTTATTTGTATTATACAATTTAGGAGTCCCTGGTGTAGAATTAATTATTTTACTTATGCGTGTTTTTCTTAATATGTTATGAATCTAAACAATAGATGTTTTCCTTATCTGAAGCTGCTTTTCTTCACCCATTTATATTGTTACATCCTTAAATGATCCTGAATACTTAGAGGTACTAAAAGAAATATAGATAGTTCATTACATTATATTGTTGAGGACACAAAATAAATTTCACTACAGGTTTAAAGCATTCACGTTTTAGTATAATTTCCCATTTGGGGTTGAATTTCCATCTATCAAATTAAAAGCCTTCAATATATTCCAAAATGCCAGCAAAAGACTACAGTTAATCTGTATTCCTGACATCTCCAAATGTGACTGAGAAAGACTGCCTATTAAAATGCTACAATTTTTTTTGTGGTTAATGTAGGACAATTTTTTGTTTTTGAAAAATGGATGAATTTGAGAAAGGCAAAGCAGTAGCTGAGACAGGATTCAATTTATTGTTATGCATTTCTGTTTACTTGTGAAGCTGGAAAGAAGCTTGATCCCCTCACTGCTTTGGGCTTTCTGTGAGCTCTATTTTCAGATTAATGGTGGCTTTACTTTTGGAAACTCTTAATCCATGTATGTGCATCTGTTCCCATTGTCAATTAAATGAGCAAAGCTTCTTAAAATTAAGAACATAGGATAAAAAATTAAACGTTCTGTAATAGTTTCTACCCACTTGCCTTTAAAAGGCTAACAAATAACCCTTGAGTGAGTTCTTTTGTGCTTTCCTATCATATCTGATAGACTGAGAAAGACCAATTGTTTCAATTAAAAAAATAATCTGGTTTTGAGATCATTGTCTATTATGTAATTAAAACCAGCATTGTAAAGTCCAAGACTTAAAATGCTGAGAAAGAGAAATGAGCGAAGGAAGAGTGAATCAAAGATAGTTCAGTAAACTCTTGAGATTATTCAACATTTAAGAGCATATTATCTGATAGCTTAATTTTGTTTTGTCAGCAGTTTCTTTTGATTGGAGTGTAGGCTTGTCCAAAACACATTTATATGAAATCTTATATTATTTTGTTTGCTGCAGATTTGGTCTAAACATAATGCTTAGAATCCCAATTGTAAAAAAGATTATTTAAAAAAAATGTTTATGAGTGACTATTACAGGGCTATTGGCTAGCCAGTGTCTCCTTGGTAGCATAAAGAAGGTAAAGCAGTCACAATAGAATGAACATTATAAGACATGAAAATAAGTGGCTCCACAACAGATTTCCTATGAGAACAGTACTTTATAAGCCAGCCTGTACATGTTGTGTAGCTGCAAATTGAATATCCTACCATTTCTATTATTGAGCAAGATCGGTAGGAGAATGCAATATTGAGTGAGAAATTTTTAAGGGGCAGCTTTTTAGCCCTTTTTCTGAGGAACCATTTCCCTTTTGAAATTTCTGCCCTGTCACACACAAATGAACACACAGTATGTATCAGCATTTAGAAATGGCCAGAAAAATACCTCATGGGAAAAAAGTGAACAGGTTCTCCACTTACAATACATAACTGCAATTTTCTCCAGATGTTTTTTGTTGAAAGAAAAGTTGAAGGAACTTTATATATACTTTGGCCCACAGTCAATCTAATAATTTGTATCAAGCCTGATGCAACTCTGATTGTCAGTGATTTAATGAAATCTGTATTTAAAAGGTTTAAAAAGCAGAAGCACTTCTTTGTTTGAATATAGGGGAAACCTGGACGGAAAGGTGATGCAGGTGAACCAGGACTAGAAGGCCTGAAGGTAGGATTGAAGTTATTTGTGATATTTACTCTTGTTAAAAAAAAGTCTGAATGTGAATTGTTGGTGTGTGCATAGTTGCAGAGGAAGGCAGAGATAATGTTGGTGAAGGAATGCAAGAACTGTTAGCAGATAAAAGACAATAAATGACATTTCAGCCCTGGCAAGGTGAGACTGTGAGAAAGAGATTCAAATAATCCTGCCTAGATTCTGATCATACAGTTGGGTTAATATGGTATATGGAAAGGTTTTATAGAAGCAATCTTGTTCTAGCTGTTGATAAAAGTGCTGTAGTACAAAAAACAATGTAACCTATATACAGTAGAAAAATATTTAAAATTTCATGTTTTTTAAAACAAAATCTTATATTTTAAAAAACCACAGGGAGAAACAGGAGATCAAGGAGTTCTTGGGAAAACCGGGGAAACGGTAAGAATAAACTATTTTCTGTTTCTAAACTGATGCATTTTCATTCATCTATAATTGCTTAGTCTTGATATGCTACGGACTTAAATTGAAGCTTGATGTTCCTATCAAAATGCAGCCATAACTGATCAAATAGATCTGTGTGGAATTCCACACCCACCCCAATAATATTCAAGCTCTGAGTAATATTCCCAGATAAGATATCAAAGTTCATGTAATCTGCACTACTGGTACAAAGTCAAAGAAAGAGATGCACGTTTGTAAGCCCAGTGGAAATTCTATGTTGTGGATGGAACACCCTTTTTAAATTGGTTTTAGTTTCTTTCATTATCTCGCACTATTCAGTGAAATGCATGTTTCACCATAGAAATTACAACACAAATCTATTTTAAGGCGCATATCTCATTATACAAGTGTATCTCAGTTCTTTAAAATCCTATTGTACTCTTTTGCTGCTTTCAAATGTAAAACCTAACTAGATATAAAAAATAACTAAAGAGGCATATGCAATAAGATTACAGAATCACTGAAGTGGAAACTGACATTGAATGAATATATAGTAAAGGACTGAACTCTGTTTTCATTCATATAAAGCGTGTAGCACCACCTACTTTGATAATACCATGTTTCAGAATGCAGGTATAAAATATCTTCTTGGAATGCTCATTCTTATGCACACATGCTTTCTTTCTCCCTCTCTTTGCCTCATTATTTTTTACATTTATGCATTACTTAAAATTGCTGTAGGGGTACGCTGCCGGTCCTCACTGCTGTATATCCACATATTAGTGAAGCTGCGTGCATTGAAGATCCTATGTATGAATGCCTCACTACATTCATTCAGAGGGTGGACTAGCAGTGTGCCCAAAAGGAATTTATCCTGCTCATATTATTACTCCCTCTTTTTTCTTAAGAGAAGAAAAAAATCCTTGTTCCTGGAAAGCTATCATTGTAAATGGCTTTGGTACAATATGTATGATTACACTAGCAAAGCTGCTTTGTACTACAGTGCCACAGGATGTGTTGCTCAGTCAGTGGCACAGGACTCTGTACAAGGACAACAAAACTAGCAATAGTCTTTGTCACTGAACTAGCAATAGTCCTTGCCATTGAATCTAATACACATTTATTATAGAGTTGAATGACCTGGTTTATACCACATGTTAATCCAGCTAAGATTAATTAAAAGAAATGTCTGGGCTGTGATCTTTACTCCAATCATCCCTCATTTCTATGGCTGAGGGTGGCTTCCAAATTTGGTGTGGCCCCCATTTCTGATCATAATAAACCAGAATATGTTGTTTACAGAGTCTGTATTGTGCTAATTGGAAATAGCAGTCCCTCTAGATTTGGATAACACATTTAACTATATTAAAGTCATGGTGCTATTCAGGAGCAGGGTAAGATGGCAGCACACACATGCTGATTAACCAGTTTGGTTAGCTGAGTTTATTGTGCGTAAGCACTCAATAGGTTGATAAGGAGTAATATAATATTGGTGATAAATTATTCCAAGTAGCACTATAGATAATTTTTACAATTAAAGAAAATCTAAAATGATGTTATCATCGTTAACACAGGTCCTCAAGTAGCTTCTGTATGATTTTTTTTTTAAAATGTGGTTGTTAGATGTAATAAGGCCTTTGATAAAATTAATACCAGGGCTTTGCAGCTATCTAGATTCACACTCCTACATATCTTTAAACCAAACATGTTTTTCTATTAGAGTTTCTTTTAAGAGTTGCCAGCAGATGTTGTATGAGCACTCTCATGTGCTCTGAATCAGCTTTTCCACCTTGAATCCAGATTGCTGACTGGTCCTAATTAACGTAGTGGATTAATAAGCATTCATTCTGAAGAACTGCTTATTAAGGACTTCTTTATAGACTCAATAAAGTCTATAGTATGTATGTATGTATTTATTATTTAAATATCCTGTCAATATTCATATACAGAAGAACTACTTTTATTATAAATATGATTAAATGTAAATATATTTTAGTTCATTCTCCTATATAAAAATATAGCTGTGGTCTCTGTTTATTCTGAATCCTCTTTATTGCAGAAGGATTTATTGTGCATCTCAGTAAAGATAATAGCGGTCTTACTAATACCAGGAAACATTTAGATGAATCCTGTGAAATTCAGTGTTCCTAAATAAAGAATTTTTAGTTTTAATTCAGATTTCTCTAAATCCTAATTTTCCTGACTTGCATATCATAAGAAACCATTGATTGTGAAAATAGGAATGAGCTGTTGGAAGTCTTCTGCTATACATTTTCTGCTTGCTTTTTTCCAAGAATTGCAAGATGATGATGATGATGATGATGAAGATGATGATATCAGCTTCTTTTTTATTCTTATCTACCTCCTTTATCCAAGCTGCATTCTTGGTGTATTTCTTTGGATTGTCCCATAGCTGCGCTCAGAACTGAACTGTTTCTTCTTTGTCAGGTGTTGACTGGTTCATACCAATCTCTCACCGTCAGTCAGCTGCAAAAGGCAGCTTTACTTGGAACAGCTTCCATCCTGCGACGATACCTTTAATACCATCAAACAACAACATCTGCCTATCCCAGGTCCTTGGGAAGGACTTGATGGGTGGATAAAAATGCCAAATCCAGTCTAAACATCTGGCTGACTGTGACCAACCATAATAATAATAAAACAAATATATAATTCCTCAGTTCCTTAGTTACCTATTTCTGATCCAGAACTTCACAGGCATTCTGGTGTATGAAATATGTCCTATTTAGACATAAGCTGTTGGTTGGATCTTTCAGGGCATGTAATATCCCATAAATTCAAAACAAAAAGCTATTTAAAAAAAAAAAACTAGTGATATATGGTTAGCAACTAATAATTTGTAGGTTTTATTTGATCAAGAGTGTCTTCATTTTTTAAAATTGGGCTTAGAAAATCTAGAATTTGAAAGCCTGTTTTTATTTTGCTGAAATTCAAACATATTTGTGTCAACATAGTATATTTTTGAAAGAGCCCTCTATGTGAAGCTCCTTGTATTTGAGAAGAAATAATTTGCATGCCATCATGTTTTCTCTAGTAATCAGCTTAATATTATTAATTTACTTGATTTAAAAAAACTGAGCAAGAGCAGGTTAGATCCAGAATGAGAGCTCTACAGAGCAGTATATAAGATGATACTAATGATTGTGGTGGGGAAAAAAACAATCCCCTTTTTTTCAGCAGAGAATCTATACTAGGTCCTTGTTTATTTCACGGATGGAAGGAGCCTTTATTGTTGGCTTATAGCACTTTACAATAATGTAATAGTTCTAAACTTTTGGCTTCACTATCTTCCCTCTATTTAATTCTATCAAACTAATATATGTGAATTTTTCTGGGTGATTTGATATTAAAAAATCCTTTATCCACCCTTCCATTCTTTTTTTTTAAAATATATTCAGGATTGGTAAGATTGTCAATAGGGTACCTTTATAATTAGATTATTTAATAGATGAAAAATCCCAACCCCTTTGTCAAAAGATTCCATAGAAATGATGCATTTGACTATAATTCTTTCTTGTGTGAAACCTACTCATACGGTATTTATTCCTCATAGCTGTTCTTGGTATTACAGATCCTTCTAAACAGACCTGTATTGGCTTTTTGTTGTTGTTGTTGTTATGAAACTATTTTGATTTAAAATATTGGCAGTACACCGGCTAAGTATAGTATTTTACAATTGGAATGGGTTTCTCCCTGGATAGTACAATTAGCTACTTCATACAGAATCAGCAGATCCAGTTATACAATATTTCGTTAATTTAATAAGAATGAAAAGAGTTCCAGCAGAGCAAATTTGTAGGATCAATGAGGGAAAGTTTCTTTTGGAAATCATGCCAAGAAAACAACTGAAAAAATTGCTTCTGTCTCAGCTATACTGGCATGTACAGCTGAGTTTCAGACTTTTAAATTACTGGCTGGCAGAACTTTTAAACCATATTATATTATAACAAAAACTTTTCCATTGCTGAGTGTAAATCAAAACATAAATAGTTTTAAACATTAAAAATAAGATCAGAATGTTATATTCTTTTACACATAGACATGAATGTGGCTGATAAGGACTGTTACTATATTTGGAAGCATTATAACTCATTGCCAAAGTGGGAAACATTCTCCAGGTAACTGATTACATAAATATCAGTTCAAGTTAAGCAAGCCACTGTAAAAATTCAATTTGTGAATAATAGCAGATTAAATATTACAATATTTTGACATATTGCATCACATCAAAGGACCATAAATAAACCTGTCAGCATCATGATGTTAACTATTGTTAGAAAGACAAATATCATATATGAATTCCTTAGAATAGACAGTCTAGGGCTTAGCAATCTACTGCAGAAAAAGATTGCTTTGGACTTTTGCTAAGAGGGACTGTTTTAATTGGGAGTCCTGGGGATTGATCCTAAAATACATGTGCAGAGCATGTATTGTACTATGGAACAATTGATATGTCTGTCTGATTATATTTAAATGTATGTATTCCATTCCACGTATGCTATCTCTAAAAAGGCAAAGAGAATGACAGAAATGATACATACTGTTCTGATAGAAATGAAATGTTTCCTTGCCTTTCCAGAAAAGCCTTACTTTTTACAGTCAAGCCCCAGGGGTGACTAATTCACATATGACAGAAAATCAGAACTGGCTATGCTCAGAGTTAAAAAAGAAAAAAATGAAGCCTTAAATCACTGCCAAAGTAGGATGCCACTGCCTTCTTCCCCTCTGTGCTTATTTGTTTTTTGTAGTCTAGTCTACAGCCCTGTTATTTCCTAGTTGGGATATTTAATTTTAAGTACTAAACAGGCCAGCCCTAGTTCAGACAAGATTCAATGCCACCCAGTGAGGCATTTCATTTAAAGTAATAGCCAAATAAACTACCCAGTTCCATATGGCTGGAAAAAATACCACTATTTTCAATTAATCTCTAAGTACTACAGAAAAGGGACTAATGCAATGGAAACATTTATATAATAAGATGGGATGCATTTGCTCGAGTGGAAGAGAGAGAGAGAAAGTCTTAACAATGTCTGTGGACGGGCATCCTAAACAGGATGCTGGACCCTGCCTGTGGCAAGGGAAGAAAGATGATTGTGAAGCAACAACTAACATGTTACAATCTCCTTCCACACAAAAGGAAAACAACAGAAATTGCTAACACACCCCTGTCCATAATACAGGTGTTAAAAAAAAAATCCTAAGAGTAACCTGACATTTTTCACCTCACTGGTCCCTGGCCATAAAATAGGAGCAAACAGCTTATTATTTAGGATATTTTTGTGTTCAGTGCTACAGTAGTCTCCCCAGCCTGATACTTCAATTGGACTACTGCTCCTATTGAACCACCAGCATGATTCCCCATGGTGGCTGAAAAATTATTAAAGCTATAGTTCATATATATCTGACAGATATTGGCCTAGGAAAGGCTGTTTTCCAGTTTCATCTATTCACACTTTATTTCTTCATGTCTCAGGGATACTGAATTTTATCCATTTCTTTGTAATGGCATTAAAAGGTTGCTTCTGAGTTCCAGATTTTGACCCATTCTTGTTCCAAGAATCTTGTTGTTTTGTTTCTGGATGGTATTTTCGTTGGTTATTATATAGACTGCATTTTTATTTATAGATTTTTCTACATCGGTTTCTTTCCCCCTTTGAATTTATTATTTTTAGTTTAATTTGTATTTCAAAAGTTGTCCTGGGATTCAGTTGTGCCAGGGAGTTTCTGGCATTCATGAGACTTGGAGGAACAAAATTTAACAGAGGAATACAACTTGGCTTTAAGCACTGGTAATGCCTTCCCCATATCTTATTTACAATTTATTTAATGTCCACCTTGTTGACCATGGGGAAAGCTCTTCTAACTGAAATATTTCATGAAAACATTTGAAGCATGTGAGATTAGAACTGCCTTATGTAAAAGTCATGAAGCTGAATGCAAAATTATTTTAGATTTTCCATACATTTTAAAAGGAAAATAAAAGCACACAGAAATAGATGTGATTATGATGTCAGGTTATAGTATTTACTGCACTGACATTGTGATTTAATCCTTGGGGACTCTTTACTCATAATAATTAGGCCAGCAGCTTGATCACCACACGCAGATTCTGAAATGTACATACCACTAGAAATCTGCTGAACAGGATCTATGCAGTAGCACAGACAAGTTGTATCCCGATTCAAACAGGAAGAAAGAAAAAGAAGCTCTAAACAGCCTCTGAGAGCAATTATATTCCAATAAATCACAAGAACAGCACTGTAATCTTCAAACAGAATAGTTTTGTCAATAGACAAAGATCCTATCATAAATATGCATGTCAGTGTAATCAGAGCTGCGTAATTTTAAGGATTCTATACAAGGTTTTTTCTTGCTCTTAAGAGTCCCTAAAGATACTGTTTAAGGTTTGCAGACAATGTTACAGCAATATCAGAAGCCAGAAACATTTAAGATTTTTGGTAACTTGCAGAAGCAACTTCAGTTTCACATGTGGTTCCTTCATATAACTGAGAAGCAAAATATATTATGCAGAATAAATGTGTACCTTTCATACAGGTTGCCTAAAGATGTTTCCAGATATTTCATATAATTTTACTGGGCTGGGTATATGCACATATATGAGTTTCTAAACTGCTGAGATTCATTGTAATCATTGACTATAGATGGTAGGGGTCCTGGATTATTTGCTTCTCCATTTCTTTTCCCCTTTAGGGACCCATTGGTTTACCTGGTGAAATTGGACCATCTGGGGGACCTGGTGAGAAGGTATGCTATAAGATGCTAATAATAATGGAACAAGAGCAACTCAAGCAATATTCCAAATATAGTAAAAGTACTATACTGTACACTACAACTGGTGTTCTAAATTTTGTTCAATATGGGATCAGACTAGATGTCATGAGAGAAATCTGATTGGATTTTGTAGTTTTTTACATTTTTGTAAAAGTAACTTCTGGGTTCTCTAGCTTTTGGGAAAGCGAAGTTTAAATCTTTCCTCTTGCCATTTCTCTAGTGAAAATAAGTTATTCTAGTTGGGAGAGTTTGTACTACTTGAAATTTTAGTTAATATGTAAACATAACAGCATGCTTACTTTCTAAAACTATATTGGATTTTAATCATGCAAAATAGGAACAGTTATTGCATGATACTTGCAAAAAGTGTTACTTAACTGTAAATACTGTTGCAGGATTTTTTAAATAGAATGGATGTTGTCCAAGCAGAGGATTGATAGAATCTGTCAGCAAATAATACAAATGGGTTAGAAGTCACATAAACAGTCTGTCAGCATCCGCGTTTTTGATGACAACCAATGGTATTTTCATGAGGAAGAGAGCATCCATCTTGTCATTGTTGGGTTAATTAAAACCTGTTTTGACCATAACTTCACTGAGTCACACACATTTATCCCAGAATAGAAAAAAATATTAGAGATAGATCCATTCATGGGAACAGGGAAAGGGTTCGCCATGTAGGGGCAAAAATAGCTATCGAGCTCCTGCTGGTTTTGTTTTCCATTCCTGCAGAGGTTTAGAGGATATCTTAGATCCAAGAGTTCATTCACACTACCATACTGAATCCTGTTCTAGAAAATTTATTTAGGTATAGAAGTTGTATATTATATTTTCATTATTAAAAATATTCCAAGACTGGAAATGCAGTTCTACTGTCAGAAATCAAATAAATTACAATATATATACACTTCTGTTTATTTGTTTATTTACTTTTAAGGGAGAGAGGGGTAATCCAGGCCCAGTGGGCCCTCCTGGAGAAAAAGGTGTCATGGTAAGTAATTCTAGGTTTATTTAAGAAACTACTGCCTCTCTAATTTTATTTGTTTGTCTTACATTAGCAAAGCCTAAGTAGACAGTATATACTTAATTATTTACTAAAAAAAATCTGTTTTTACTAAGCATTTTTGGAAAGAACTCTTGAGCATAATAGAAAATAATGTTCAGTTAACTTTTAGATGCATACTCAGATAAATACAGATTTTCAAGGTAATCATGTTTATGTGGAGAGACATTTGTGTGAAACAGTCTGTAAGAAAAATGAGAAGCTATTACATCAATGATTAGAGGCATTGGGTTTAATATTACTTATATTAGTTTTTCTTGAATATATTGAAACCGTGCATTATTTTTCAACAGTAATTTTCTGCTTATCATGTTAATTCTCTGTTAACTATTTCAAAAAAAGCGCTATCAGCAAAACTGTAGCACTGTTTGACCATAACCTGCTGTGAAAATGCAAATATATATAAGTCTCTAAGGAAGTCAGCTTGCTGGATTTCCCAACAAAATTTTTCTTCACTGATGAAGTACATGAGAATTCCATACACAGCTCTGAAATTTTAAGTTGGAAGAACACTTTTGAGAGCAGTTATACAAGCTTAATAAAGTATGTATCCAGGCATCAGCCATATTAAACTGTATTTCCTTCTGTTTCAGGGATATCCAGGCCTACCAGGTGGTCCTGGTGATGTAGGGCCACAGGGACCAACTGTAAGTATAAAACATGATATTGTTGCGCGCCCTCATATCAATCACATCTCCATTAACTTTTAAGCTTAGGTTTATTAATAGGCAGTGTGACTTTAGAGAAAGATAATGAAAATTATTCAGCCAAAAGAAAGGAATAGTAAAGGCATGAGTCCAACCTTAGCAAATTTTATATCCAGTGAGTTCAAAATAAGATATTTAATTCATGCTTAATTTCTCATTGAAATTGATGAAAATGGAACATGTGTTCAGCAGAGGAAAATTATTTGCAGTGTTTCCCTTCTATTCCCCTACAAACTATGAAACTATTCTGGAGGGAAGTAGGATCTTCTGGAACAGTGTGTGAAGCAGCAGGAGAAAGGAGTGAGCAATCATGAATCACTCCTCCTGCCATTGTGAGATCTGCAATAATTCCCAGTGGATCTAGTCCAGTAAATTTTATTTTTTGACACAAAGATCTGATAGCAAATAAAATATGTGCCTATGTGAGCATATATCTCTGTTAATTAATCATTTTAAGGTCTGAACTTTCTGTTAGCAGGTAATGCCATGACTGATATGTTATCTGTTTCAAGTTATTAGAATAGTAATTTGTCTTTCATACAACTTACTTTTCCTTATTTAATTAAATTCCATAATATTTGGAATGATCTTGAAATTTATATTGAAAGCATTATGATGCAATTGATAGAGTATGACATGGGGTATGTATCCTAGTAGGACTAGGGGAGATTAAGTCCCTTAAAACTGTTGAGTAGCTGAAGGCATATTTCAGCCTATCTTAGAGAAAGCTAAAAAAAAGGGCTATAAGGAGAAAAATGGGTGACAGTTTTCTGGTCCTGAGCTTTTTGGAGGAAGATTTGAATAAAAATATAATACATAAAAATTGGCTTCTGCTCTATGATAAAAAATGTATTTAATTCTTATTTATTACTTAGGGCCCTTCAGGAACACGAGGACCTCCTGGACCACAGGGTTCTAAAGGTCAAAGAGTGAGTAGTATTTTTATGACCCCTAAAATACATTTATAAGGTATCTTTTTATTCTTTTGGTTGGTATCTCACATGTACATTGGTAGAATTATTTTACTTCCTTTTTTTATATATAATTTTTGTTAAGGATTTTGACAATAATAAAAGAGAATACAAACTGATATCATAAAGAGAAAAAAGAATAGGAAAAAGGGAAGTAAAAAGTGCAAAAAAAGGAAAAGAAAAGAGAGGGAAAAAAGGAAAAAGAAAAAAAAATAAAGATGTAACTTCCAATCTTCACAAGAAGTACAAACAAACTTATTATTTTTCCACCCCCTAAAAGGTTACATGGATCACTTTGTCCCATAACTCATCCCTTATCCGTTCGCAAATCCATGAATCATTAATGTTTCTATCCAGATGTTGGCAAAAAGGCCACAGAATTTTATAAAGATATGTCTTATTTTAACCCTGATCAAACAAATTGACTTTGTATTCCTTCTAACAGTCTTAGTCCTTAATTCATTCAGATGCTGTCATAGGATTTGATTTCCCTGCAACTTTTCTTTCTCCCATCTCAAAGGTTTCTTCAGGTTTTTAGCAACCCTCATTTGTAAATCCAGTAAAAACTCATTATCCAGGTCATTCTCTTGGCTTATCGTTTGCATTTCCATTTTAACTGTCATCTCTGTTTTATAATCCAGAATTTATTTATTTTCCAATATTTGTGCATCAGGTAATGCTTGTTTATCCCCTTCATCGGTCTTCCAAAATATCATTTACATATTTCATTTTTTCTTTAAAATCTTTTGCAAATAATGCAGCCATATCAGCAAACATTGTTACTAACATTGTAGCTACTATTTTCTGACCCCATTCTTCAAAAATCTCCTGAAATGTCTCAAATGTCATAGCACTGTCTGTCACTTTATAGGTTCCACAAAAGACAGACCTTTCTCCTTTTTTTCCCTTCCTTCTTTCTCCTGCCTGAAGTTTCCTCTAGCATTTTATTTCTAAAATTGCAAAATCTCAAAGTTCTATTGTTTCTTTTCCAATAGACTAAACAATTTATATTCCCATGAAAATACTTTTTTATTATTTCCGAAATCTTTTAGCAAAATTCCCAAGTTGTCCAGTCCCTTAATTAGTTTATAGCTTTCTTAGATTAAGTTCTTATTAAGCTTTTTGGCATTTAGTTCTTTAAATTCTTTAAGCTGTTAGTTAATTTGTCTTTTGTACTGGAACAAAAGTTAATTCACCAGGTGGTTTTTCAGACTTGTTGCTTTGAGGATGTCTTCCAACTTTAAAGTAATTACATTTCAAAAGTGTTTAAAAAGTTAAGCTTAATGAACCTAGTTTGCTTAAAAAGCTCTGTTGCAGTTGAGAACTAAATAACTTCCCTTATCTCCTGGCGCTCAGACCCACAGGAAACCACTGTCCTGGAGTCTTCCTGCGAGGAGCTCCCATCCAGAGCACAAGTGGGCAAACAGTCATTCTCTTCTGTATCCAGAGGGGTTCTGTATCACCAGTCTATCAGTCCTGGCCGCATCATTATCTCTGCTCCTTCAGAGACATCTTGTTCGCCATTTCCTCACTCAGAAATCAGAATTATTTCACTTCCAAATTGATAGAAACTAGGCTTCTGATTCTCTATTAGAAGAAGGAAATAGAACCTATAATAAAATACTACAATGAGGAATTCAGCTGTTCAATATTCTAGCCAGCCAGCTATAGTATGTCCTCTTTTTTTATATACTCTATTCCCTCTCATTCCATTTTTTTCATGGATTCACATTCCTCACAATAGATGCTCTACTTTCGGCAGCCAATTATAGTTTTGCAAATCATGTATGTTTCCTAAACATGCTTATACATCCCTCTTGTTTCGCAATAATCACACTCCTCCTATAGCTAATTGATGGCATTAGCTGTTGGAAGACATTAAAGTATAGCTAATTATTCCTAAATAGCTTGAAACAGCCATTTCAAATATCACTTCATTTGCAATCTCACTAAATTTGCAGTTATACACGTGTGGCTCTCAAAAACCACTGCATTCAGTCATTTAGGGCTGATAGGATAGTAGAACTGGAGGAGGAGTTGCTATGATTAAGAACATAAGCATGGCCCTGCTGGATTGGACCCCTTGGCCCATCTAGTCCAGCAATCTGTTCTCACAGTGGCCAACCAACTGCACAAGGAAACCTACTAGTCTCCCAGCAGATGATCTTCAGAAGCAGTCCCACTGCCATCAAGGCTAATAGCCATTGATCCCCATGACTTCCATTAATTGGTTCATGAGTTGTAACAAGCACCCTACTCGGTGCCATGGCAAGAGAAGATGATACATTTCCCCCAATTATTTTATCTTTTACTGCAGATGACAAGAAGGGTGTCCACAGCAAATTTCAATTACACCAAAATGGTATACTCAAGCAGTAATGTCATCATGTAAATGCTGCCATTATATACTTGTGCCCTGATGTCTGATATTAAGTATGTAAATTGTGGTATTTGTGTGATGACATCAATATGTACATTTTATTATTTGCTTCCCCTTGTCCCAGCCCATGGAGGATAAGATTATTGATGGTATGGCACATCCCTATTCCCTTACAGAGTTAAGGTAGCTAAGGCTGTTGAAAATCAGTCTCATTGGGGCTTACTTATTGGAAAATCAAGAGATCTTGAGAAATAGTTTGAATAATTAATTTTGGACTTCTAGAAGCGAAATGAATCTGGCCATTTCTATCTTGGAGGGCAGATTTTAAGGTGATTATATCCATGGGTCAAGTAGAAGACTAATGGAAAGGTTTAGATGGGAAAAGAGCTCATAGCAGGGGTTAGCAAAAATTGCAGAGGGGCAGATTTCTCATACGTTTGGATAAAGGCGATAACTGAGGATGTTTTCAAGCTGATGCTTATTATTGCTTGCCATTTTTTAATCTACAGTGGATTCTGTGTGCGTGTGTGTGGGAAAAAATGGAAGAAGAGATAGAAAAACCAGTGAAAGTTACAAAATGTCTTCATTTGAATCCAGTTAAATTCTGTGAATTGGTCACGGCAATCACAGATTTTGTGCTCGAATTAAGATTTGTTTTATGAATACTCATATGCATATATACATGCACAGTTGCTCCATTCCTGAAATGTCTTTTTTTTTTATACATCAGGGACCACGAGGCCAGGATGGTCTTCTGGGAGAGCAAGGGACACAAGGTATTAAGGTAAATTTAATTTTCTTAGTATTGCCCCAGAAAATTATTCATGATACCATTAGCAGATAAATGAAATATAACCTTTCTGCTATTAAGAACTTGATTTTTTATCTCTGTGTTATCTCTTATGCCATTTCCTCTCTGGTGTCTTATAGTGTCTTCATAGCATCATCCAGCCAAATATAAAGGCTGTCCTTATTATTCTTATTTTGACACAGTGATAGTTGGACAACTCTAGTGATATGGTTTATCTTTTGTGAATTGCTTTGAAAGCTTTTGTAGGAAGTGGTATACAAAGTAATAAAGAAATAAATAGTACCTGCATTTCTGTCTGTATGGTTGATGACAGATTTGCCAAAAGTTTGCATTGAAAGGAGCGTCCATAATTTGGAATTTAGAAGGAAAAATTGTCATATGTTCGGGTATAATGTACATTAAAATAGCCCTATTACTTCTTTTTCCCAGGGAGAAAATGGTGACACTGGGAAAAACGGCATTCCTGGACTCATTGTACGTCTTAGAGAAGTGGCATTCTTTCAGCATTCATATTTACGGCATCAGTCAAAGCAATATTTTTGAAATAGACTTGACACATTACCTTCTTTGTATTTGCACAGGGAAAAGCTGGAGTCCCTGGAGAAAGAGGCAGTCCAGGAGCAGCAGTAAGTTCTTCATGCTTCAGCGGAAGATTTATTTATTTTTTTATAATTCCATTCTGCTTCATAATACATAATACATTCATTTTATTGTAGTTGAGTTCACCTACCCTAACGGGTTTAACTGCATTGAATGGGGGTTTAAAGTATCCTGTGAATAGAGGTAGTCCTCATTTAGCGACTGCCTCATTTAAAGACCATTTGCAGTATGATGGTGATTAAAAAGTAACTTTGTGACCAATGCCTGCATTTACGACCTTTGCAGGTCTGTAAAGAAAGGAAAGCTGAAGTAAGATCGTAAGCACAGTTGTGGTTTCACTTAGCAACTGCTTTGCTTAACAACCAAGTTGCCAGTCCCAAATGTGGTCACTGAACGAGGACTCCCTGTATTAGAACTTAGTTTATTTCTCACTCAATCATAAGGTTGTTTGGGGCTAAACTAACCTCCCCTGGCCAGGTGGGTCATATGAACACAATCGTTACGTTGTACTTTATATTATTAGTGTAAATAAATTAGAAACTTGATGTTTCTAATTAATTTTGGGGTAAAGAAATTACCCCGAAATTACGCCCATCTTCCTCATGAGATGGCCGGTGTCCACATTTGAAATATAAATAAATAAATAATTCCTGCAAAAGAATTATGTCAAGTATTACGGGTGTTTTTTGGTTTGTTTGTTTTTTGCTGCAGTAACTAATATGTTTCTCCTTTAATTTAAAATAAATGGAGAACTGGGGATGGAAGTACAAGAGTAAGCATAACACTTTCTCCTCCTCTGTAGCCCCAAGTCCAATTCCGATCACTTTTTCCTGATCTTCAGAAATAACAGACTTTAATGTGTTACGGGGGAGGGTGCTTAAAGTATCTATCTGTAGCAGCCAAATCAAGATTCAGTTTTGCTGTAATAATTGTAATGATGATGTAACAGCAGTCTTTTGTTGCATAGATGGGCGGTTAGTTGAGCTCTGGCAAAAAGTGGGAAACAGTGCAGCCCAAAGTCACATTGCCTATCTTAAGTTTTAAAATCTATAATGAAAGACAATAGTAGCAATGACAGACATTATTGATGTCAATAATATATGAAGGCATTTATGTAAGATTATTTATCAGATCATTGTAGTTCCTGTACATAGAGGACAAGTTGTCCAATATAGTTCTTAAATGCAAGGACAGTAATGCAGGAGACATAAACATTTTCATTAGAGAACAAAGGATTCCTGCTTGTTGAACTGCTTCCTTTTGTTGAAGAGATGATACTTTCCCTGCAGATTAGCAGCTTTTTATTTTATATTCTTTCATTTATAGGAAATAAAACATTTAAAGACAAATCAGTCAATAACAGTGTAAACGCTGTATGATTAAACTAAATTTTTCAGCGTTATACACCAAACATACTTTTATAAGCAAACCATGTTATACCTAATTTTTAAAGGTAAAAAGGTGATATAAAAAAATCTGTAAATGATACTAAAAGTAAGTATTGCATACACTTCAATATTTGATACATGCCCTAAACACATGTCTGTGCTGTCCTGCTGTTTGTACAGCAACTGCATGTGACACAAATATTGTTTCTTTTACCAGAGAAAAAATATGAATAATGGGGTGTGCATATTTTTGAAAGACTGGCTTCAGAACATACAGTAAGGTATAAGAGCATGTGGGAGCAGATAGAATCAGGGCTATGAAACAGCCGCCTGAGCCTGGAAGAAAATGTAACTTTGTTAACTATTCTTTTGTACAGACACATAGATATTCTAGGGGACCTCTTTTGAAAGATTTGCACAGTTTTAGTGAATAGTGGACACCCTACAATGCTACAATTCAAACTATGGTGGTGGGGAGGGATGTTTTAAAAAGATCTTGCAGAACTATTTCCATAGGAATTTGTGGATAATTTCTTTCACATCTATACTACAAACAAAGCAAATATGCAAGCTTTGTATATATTTCAAAGTGAATCCTTCCTTTTAGTCAGATCTAAAAGGTAGCTTATATAGAGTCAGTTTGGCATAGTGATTAAGTCAGTAGGCTAGAAACTGGGAGACCATGATTTCTAGTCCTGCCTTAGGCACAAAGCCAGCTGAGTGACCTTGAACCAATCACTCTCTCTCAGCCCTAGGAAGGAGATAATGGCAAACCACTTCTGAAAATCTTGCCAAGAAAATCTAACTTTCCAAAGTTAGACAAAGATGTTAAAAGCATGCTGAAATAAAAGCAGAAAAAAGTAGGACTTTTTTAAAAATATCAAACACTAGCTGGATTAACTTGACAGCACTGAAAAAATAAACATTTACTTGAAATACCTGAACAAATGAAAAGATCCTTGCCTAGTGCCGGAATGGCATTAAGTAGACACCAAGCAGATCTCCCTGGGGAAAGCATTGCAGGGTTGAACTACTGGGAAGGCCCTTGTACACAATTTGATAGTCTCCTACCCTAATTGCAAATGGACACATTTCCTCTACATTGTAGCTAGCCATGCTTCTGAGGATAGCTTTGTACCTCTTAAATAAGAGGACATCTTACATGAATCAGTTTTGTGAAACACTAAAATGACACTTAGGAGTATATGCTATATAATATAAGAAATGAGGGATGTTGTTACAGTAGAGTATTTTTTCAAAGCACATCTTAATGTTGCTAAGCTTTAAAAGTAAGTTACTTTTGTGTTGTCAGTAGTATTTCTGATTCGTTACATGGAAAGGCAGCTACAAAAAAATTGACTATACTTCTATTTCATTTTTATTATCTTAGAGTAAGGCTATCCAGACTATAGCAGTTATTTGTCATTGTTCTGATATATTTATAGTACATCTTGATGTATCTACAACAAAGTAAGCCTCACTGAATTCACTGTAGTTTATGCACAGATAGATTTTATCTTTAGTTTGTATACATTAACTTTTCAAAGACTATTTAGAATATTGCTTACCAAAACAAATTCATAAATCAGCTAATCAGTTGATCAACCACAAGTATTTATTTGGTAGAAACAAAATTGTGAGATTAAAAAACCTTAAATGTCATTGAAAAGTTTTATGAATTGCATTTTGGTTGACTTATGAAAGGGTTTTGATATAAAATTTAAGTGGCTTTTTGTGTTGACACTGTGTTTTCAGGGTTTGCCTGGTCTTCCTGGAAGCACAGGAGATAGAGGTCCTATGGGTGAACCAGTAAGTGGATTTCATTTCCTTTCATTTGAAATGTCAGATTTAATTTCTTGGAAAACAGGTGTCATATATTATGCTGTAATTAAATATATATTATAGAAGAAAGAAGGCTGAAACTGTGTGGCTCCTAGTAAGTCTTCCAGCACTACAGAATAAAGTAAATTTCTTTCTTCATTTGTTTAAGATGGAAGATTGCCCTGAAAAAAGTAAATCTGTCCTCTTAAACATGTCCATGAAAGCCCTAAAATCTTGAGAGTGGTAACCTCCAGGATGCCTTGCATTCATTGTTATTTTTTTTTAAATTCCTTTTCTGGCCCCTTCTGTTCAGCTTTTACCTCATCCTTTCAGATAGCACATATAAAGAAACATCAGACTTTTTTAATTCCCAAAACATTACCCAACTGTAGTACATTTATATCAAGCATAAATGATAATGTATGTCCTCTGTGCTTCAGTTTGGCCAGCACACAACCACACCCTCCAAGATCAGTTAGGGATTTAATATAGAGCATCTCAGGCTTCTGTGGTTAGCTGGTGTGATTGTATACTTAGTTTAGTCTCAGATATTTGGTGTAACTTCCTTATCAGATCTTAGTGGGTGAGTAGAAAGTTGTCTGTGTAAGTACACAACCCACCTAATATGAACACATTTGGCAATGTATTTCTAACTCTTTTAAGTAATTAGGCTGATTATATAAATCAGTGATTTTCAATTCCCCCAGCCAACATGGGGAATTTTAGGAATTGAATTCCACACATCTTAAAGTTGCCAAGTGTGAAAAACACTGATGTAAAATAAGTGACAAGTTGTACAATAGTCCTTGGGGCAAAATTAGCAGTTTTAAAAGCACTTTAATTTCCTAGGGTAGAAAAAAAAGAAACTCTTAAGTTGTTGATAGCAGGTGGCAAGTATTGTTTGCTAATTGTTCAAAGCAATCCAAGAGAAGTTAAGAGACCAGCAAACATGTGCAATTTATCTCCATTGATTTCCACTTCAAAATCTTTTGCATTACTAATTTGTACCATTGTGAATAATCAGGGGTTGGCCTTTGGCTCCTTAATCTCACAGTTCCCACAATACAAGTGGTATGTCTTTGCTGCCTTTGGGAGGTTTTTTTAGCTTTTTAATCCAGATTTTGTCCCAGTACCCTGGTCATTTCCAATCCAAGAACAAACCAGGCCTGGGTCTACTTAGCTTTTGACCTCAGAGGTCAGTCAGGTGTTGCTACCAGCTGTCTGGCAGAGTTCCTGGTCTTGCTGATATAAGTGGTCTCAGAAGCAGTGTTGGAGACCCCAGGTTGAAAATTTCAAGGCAATGGTAGAAACCCCAAGTTTAATAGACTTCAGCTTTCATGCTGAGGCTACTCTACCAGATGTGACTGAGTTTTTTATAATCTCTATGGCTTCCATGGGCTTCTCACAACTCATTTTATAGCTTTCCCATGAGGCAGTTCTTTTCCTTATTTATTTATTGTATTGTACTGTATAACAGTAGTCCATAAGTCCCCAAAGTTATACCCTTGCTATGAATGGTATAAGGAATGAAAGAAGTTGGCAAGACAGTTCCCACACCATATAGAATTATGAAGTCATTGAATAGGTGCCACCCAGTCTGAAGAGAATGGTCAAATTTCTCTCTAAAAGACAGGAGGAAAGCCTAGAATTTAAACCCTAGAGCATAGAGATATACAGACAGATTGATTTATGTGTACAGCAGAAAGTAGAGGTTCTATATATATATATATAGCTACATTCTTGTGTGCAATAAAGCAGTGTCATGTCTCTGAACATGTGTTGTGAGCATGTTACTGAATATGGGGCTAAGTGTTTAGAGGGTTCAGATTTAATGCTGTGTCTAGTATGAAGCCTTGACAGATATACCATTGCCTGGTGGTGATGGACTGTGGCAGCAAATCCCCCTCTACAAGAATGGGGACCATATAAGATTATTCTACAGTACTCTCAGAAGCTGATGGAGCCTGGAAAAAGGAAACATCCAGCTGTAGGGAAAATGTCTTCTCAAATCTGGTCAGCTGTCTTTTCAGTGATCTACCTGAAATGTAGAATACCAAAAAAATGCTTGGACAATTCATTCTACGGTTATGGAAAAGAAGATGGTGCTGTAATTCCAGAGGATCCCAGATGAAATGAATCATCATGATCCTTTTCAATCTGGTTTTAGATCTGAATATGGCAGGCAGTCTTAGTTCTGATGAATTATCTGTGCTGGGAAATAGACAAGCGGAGTGCAACTTTGATGATGTTCCTAATCATTCAGTGGCTTTTGATATTACTGACTGTAATATTTGGATCATTTGTGGGAGTTATTTGGAGGGTGGGTTATCCTGTAAAGCCATTGTTTCTAATGTTAATATTTACTGTACTGTATATGATAATGTTGGGAAGGATCATTTGCAGGTTTAGAGCTAGTTATAATTAATATGCTAATGATGCTCAACTATACTTCTCCTTTCCTGCAAGCTAGAGATAGAACATTTCTATGGCCTCTGCCACCAGGCTGGAAAAAGGCTGGGTGTGTGAGAACAAGATGAAACTAAATGTGGACAAAATGGAGTTGCTATTGATTATTTGGCACGGAGTACAGAGTTTTGGAGATATGCCTGTTCTGGATAGGGTTGCATTCCCCCCTTAAGAATCAGATTTGTAGCCTGGGAATTTTCCTTGGAGCCAGCATTGATGGTGGAGAGCCACATAATATTGTGGCAAAGGTAGCCTTCTATGAGCTTCAGATAACCCCAACACTTCTTGGAGAAGGCAGATTTGCACCAATGATTCATGAATTGGTAACAGGTTGGATTACTGTAATGGGTTTTTCATGGGTGGCCCTTGAAGGCTGACTTAGAATACAGTTGCGGATAGAATTAACAGTGCCTCTTAAAAGTCCAACATGCATTCTAACTTGAGACAGCTCTAACCTGTAGCTTTCTAAGCCCACATCTGGTTGTTCAGTAAGCTATGCAAAGTCTTGCATACTTATAACCAGGCTATTTAGAGAATTAACTATTTGCATATACAGTAGTCTGCTCTGTCATCTTAAGTTATCAGTGGGACATCTATTGCATATCCCATATCAACAGCTAATTAACATTTGAAAGTCCCCTCCTTATTACAGTTTATGAGGGGGCTAAAAACATACTTATTCATCCGGACATTTTAATAGTGTTTTACTATTAAGTTTTTAGTGTTTATCTTTCTTGTTTTAGGGATACTTTTATTATTGTGTTAATGTATTTATGTAAAATGCTGAGAACCGTTAAGAGCATGTTTGTTTGTTTGTTTATTTATTAAATTTCTAAAGACAAAAAGCAATCATGCTAAATGTCAGGATGTTTTCTTTTATAGTCAACACTACTATCCCAATAAAAATCATACTTCTCCATGTGGAAAATAAGGGAAAAATTGGTATGAGAAAAAAATGTGTTCTTTGTTATATTAAAAATCCCAATTATACATTTCAAGAGGGGAATGGTTTTACAGTTTCTTCATCAGGGGAATGGTTTTACAGTTTGAATGCACCCATCACTTAGAAACTCTCCTTCTAAGAAGTTCATTGTCTTATTTTCTACCTATTGAGTTCGTCTTGTTGCACTTATCTAGTATAATCTAATTATGGTTTGGGCTTCTTTTTTTAAGTAGATGTATACTACTGCCAGTGTACACTGTAATAGAGTACTCTTTTAAACAACGGAGATAAAACTGAGTCACTTTTTCACCTCTTCATGGAGATCAGAATGTTGGAATGGGAAAGATGATGGTAAAGGAGTGTGCAATTGAAAGAGACAGTCATTATATGTGCTGATGTTGTAGGTATCAGTGTTAAAGTGTTAAAAGCAATCTTATTTTTTTTCACAATGCAAATGTCATGCTCACATAAGTTTTTGCTTGATACTAGGGACTGAGGGGAGAACAAGGTGATGCTGGTCCTATAGGTGAAGCTGGCTTTGAGGTGAGTCTCATTTACCTCATCAAAGATATTCATTATGAGAATAATCCTTGAAATAGAAAAGGCTTGGTCCTTTTAAAACAAAGAACAGAATTAAGAACATGACTGTGGAAGGAACAGGACTTCTCTTTTTCCACCAACCTCTGATAAATGGCTGGAATATTCCAAGAAGCTGGGGGAAGTCCAGGTAAATGAAGCAGAGGAAATTTTGCTTCAGAAAATTGCTTTCAATTTAGATTTAATATAGATTTATTATTTCTTTGTCATGCTAATGTCCCATTGTTTCATGTTATTGTGTCACTGTATATGTGTAATCACAGCTTGTATTTCATACTTCAGCCTGTGTTGAAAAAGATACTTTCCCCCCCTTTGGAATGTCTTGTAATTTGTAATAATAATTTGGAGTTTCTGCAGTATCTTCCAGACATTCTGACAAAGAATGATCCATTTGTAGTAGACTAGTGCTAGCTGGGGTGTTTTATTTTATTTGGATTTTTTCCAACTGATTTGTAAGAGGCTGGACATGATCAAGGCAGCTCTGTAATTTATCACTTCAATAGTAAAAGTCTGTATTTTAATATTTAAAGTTAAAAAGGAAGGTTACATTTTGTCTTTTTTTTAAACAAAGTTTGATTTTGTTTATCTCCCATGAAATTGCTTTATCTCTCAAAGGAAGAGGGGATGAGCTGAATTCTCTAGTTACCATGCCATTTCACTTCTCTGTCAGGGAGGGTACACTATTCAAATAATTCCATTTTTTATATTTTTACCTTTTATTTACCATAAAGGCAGCACAGGATGGGAGAGCTTAATCTCTCACACACACCAGAGGTAGGGGAAGGATGCCAGGTGATGTGCCTAGAAGATAGGTAGTAATGGTAGGAGGAACTAACAAGCCACAATCCCAGAATAGAAGGTGGAACCAGGATATGAAGACCCAGACGACTTATGAAAGAAGGGTGTGGGGTCTCCAATCTTGTACCCTACTGGCCTTAGCGTCACATTAAATCCACTTTAATGAGTTGACTCATTAAAGCAACTGCATCTTGCATAACTCTAATCTAAACCTAATTTAAATATAAATAATATATGTATTCTGAGTACATATGACATTAAAGCACTTTCTTTCACAAACTTCATTGATGATGCATTTTATAATTGTAGAGTACAACTGACTGAGTTGTAATTTGCCAAAAATCTGATAGGAGTAAATTATTGCTACAGTCTGGAGTTAACTTATTGAAATATAACACATGAACATTTTAAACATAACAAATTTAAGTAATCTTGCGATTTCAGGGTGGCTGAGGAAAAGGGTGAGTGAATGCTGCCAGTTAATTGTTAGTTGGCTGGTTGTGGTGCCTTTTAGGAGAGCAGAAGTCTAAATAGGAAAATGGAACTAGTAGGGCAGGTGTATGTATTCTTTTTTTCAGACTGCAAGGCCCAATTTAACCTTTGATGTATGTTATGGGTGAAGTCCAAGGAAAAAGCAATGAGCGAAGCCTGGCCAAAAAATAAAATTGATTTGATTTCAGTTGAATTATTCCAATCTGATTAACATATTTAAAATGGCATTCTCAATTTTTTTAATACTCTTTCCCTTCAGTTATATTAAAAATATATTTTATTGGTCATTTTTAAAGAACTAGAAGTTGAACTGAAACTGGTTAGCTGTACATTGTACACCCCTGAAGTAGAGAATGTAGAGATATGAAGAGAACACAAATTTTGTAGGCAAGCAAAGATGAAGATTCTCACTGGCCTTTGCTGGCTGCATCAAAGTAAAAAGTATAGAGGCCTGAAAAAATAGGATACCATCACTAAGAATAGGACATACTACAAGTAGCTCATTAACCATAACAATACAGATTTTTTTTTTTAAGTCCTGTGAACTTCCTAGTGAGTTTCGTCATGCTTGGAAAGCATTTAGTGCTGGACAATGGATAACTTCATTTGTGTTTTCAATACAGGGACCACCTGGCCCAGAGGGGGAGTCAGGACTACAAGGAGAACCAGGCCCAAAGGTGATTGTTGGGGTAATTTTGTTGAGGTACAATTTCAGTGATGGGAAGAACAGGCACTAATTTCTCCACACATACCTCTGGGAGGGTTCATGGTGAGACTTTTTATGTGCAGTCTCTACCTCATTCATAAAAAAGATGAAATAGTTCATACTTATATCCACCAGAAGCTTTCTGTCTGAAACTGGCTATGATGTTTCAGGTCATATTGGTCCTACTGTAGGTCATTGTGTATTACTGCACCCTTCATGTCTGAATCATGGCTAATTTTTTAAATTAGGTGGGCATATGTACTAGTTAAAAGTTCTTCCGAAAAGAAAACAAAAAAAGGCTAATGTCCTATATAAATAGAATTGCTATAGAGAAAAGCAGGGATGGGGTGGGGAGATGGAATCGCATATGCATAATAGATAATAACAGAAACACTAGTAAAACCCATAATTGCCAGTTTCAGAATACAGGTAGTCCTAACTATCTGACCACAATTGGGACCAGAACTTCAGTCGCTAAGCGATGCGGTCATTAGGTGAAATATCACATGATCGCATCGCTTAGCGATTGCAATCCGGGCAGTCCTGGTTGCCATTGTTAAGTGAATGCCTGGTCATTAGCAAGGCAACTTCCTGCCAGCTTCCCACAATCAAGTCAGTGGGAAAATTGGAAGCCCCGGGTGCTGCCAGGTGGGGGAGGGAGCAAGGGGGTGCAGGAGGGTGTGTGGGTCTGACCCTCCCACACACCCCCATGCACCCCTTTGCTCCCTCCCCTCCCACTTCCTCCCCCATCTTCCGTGGCTGAAAATCCTGCTTGGATTTTTGGCACAAAGCTTTTTCAGGCAGCCCCCAAAGCTTTGTGCAAAGCTGTTATAAGCACAAAGGTTTTCAGGGCTGCCTAACAGCGCCCCATGCCAAAATCAGGCAGCCCTCAGAGATGGGGGCGGGGGGCTGCATATCTGAGGGCTGCCTGATTTTCAGCAGCCCTGAGAATCAGGCAGCCCTCAGAGATGCAGGACTCCCTTTCAGCAGGTGGCAGCAGCTTGCGACCTTCCCTCCTGGCTACCTTCCCAGCAGGTGGCAGGGAAGATTGCAAATGGTGATCATATGATCGCGGGGCACTTGGCAACTGGTCATAAGGGCGAACCAATTGCCAAGGGCCCAGATCACTGTAACTTCTGGGCAGGTCATAAGTCCATTCATTCAGCGCTGTCGTAACTTTGAAAGGTCGCTGAACAAATGGTCAGATAGCAAGTACTATCTGTATACATTTTGAATTGAATTGAATGTTGATTATAATACAACATATGTTATGAAACAATAGTAATTTCATTAAAAGTTTTTATAAACCTCAAACAAGATTCTCTCTATATGCATGAAGGAGATCTGTCCTAAAAGTGAACCATTGCTCATAGGGAACAAAGCAAACAATCCATGAGGATTTAAGTCTTTTTTTTTTAATCATTCCAGATGGTTAAGTTTGGCTGTTTTTAATGCAAATTACAGCATATGGAAGCATAAGTTTTATTCAAATACCTACCCATAGGCTAAATAACTAAAAAAAAAAGGATAAAATAGGGATAGGGAAATGGAATCTAGAATAAGATAGGAGTCACACTTAGACAGCTACACATATACAGGAAGTCTAGAGACATCAGAAAATACAGATTTGGAAAAGAAAAGCTCTTTTCTAAATCACACTCATTGCTGCTCTCTACTCAACCCTTCCTGACCTCCTCCTCCCAATCAAAGAATGGAGCAGGGCTAGTCAGCCCATCTGGATGAAGGAAGAGAACAGTCACTCCAAGCTTCACAAGAATGCAGGCCTCATCAGGAACTGAAGGATCCTAGTGTTGGTCTTGTCATAGCGAATGTTCTAGTTCCTCTCACTGCTGCTATATCCTTATGGGATTGGCTACTATGTATTTGACTTAGTTAAGAATGAGATGTCATATAATAATTTCGTATCTTTCCTCTCTGCTATAGTTGCCAATTGTATTTGCAGAAAAGTACATGCAAACTATGCATTATTATACTTGTATTATATCTGCCTTTCTATTGGCACTGTTTATTTGTGAAAAAAAAATAAAGGCTAACTCATGCTTGAGAGAGGAGTTTGTTTTATAAAGGGCAAACATTAGATATCCGTCATGTCAAATGGCAAAATATTTCTGTTGCATGTAACAGGGAGACTCTGGACCAGTTGGCAACACTGGAGTACCAGGTGAACAAGGTCTAAGAGTAAGTACTGAATATGGTAGCATATTTTGGAACTAGGGGCAGAATTATTTTGGAAACAAAAGTGCTATGTAAATTAGGAAAGCAGACAAGGGATAAAAAAGCATCTTTGATTGCTCAATACCTGGAAAACTGTCAGCATCACGGTAAATTAAAGAAATCATTAAATGTGTTTTATTATGTATGAACACATCATTAAATGTGTTTTATTATCTATAGCCTAAAGGTTCTTATACTTCTATTAATACAATAGAATCAAAGAGTTGGACGGGATGTCATGCCCTCCCCTCAGCTGTCCTTGAAGGCCAATACAGGAAGATCCTTTACCCAGAGAAACAATGCCCCTGTGACTTTCTGTTTTATTCTTAATATCTTCTAGCTTTTCATAATTTTTCCTTTAGATCCCTTTTAGATAAATACTTTCTATTTTATATCTTTTAGTTTTTTATTATTATTTTTCTGATATAATTTCTATGTTTTTTAAATTGACTGTATCCCACCCTTCTTATGCTGGTCTTTGACCGTAATAAAGATTTGATTTGATTTGATTTGATTTGATTTGATTTGATTTGAAGAGTTGGATGGGATCATTCAGGTTAAGTTAAAGTACTCCAGACAGATGGCTGTCTAGCCTCGATTTAAACTCTTCCAGTGAAAGGGAGGCAGTCACCTCTCTGGTTAATTGGTTCTGCTATTGAATTGCTTTTGCTGCTAGAAAGGTTTTTTTTTTTTCTTATAACATTCAATCAGAATCTGCCTCCTTGTAACTTCTGTCTATTATTCTGTGTCCTTCACTCTGAAACGTTGGAGAATAGGTCTTCTATAGATATAAGATGACAAGAGATCAAGATAATCTGGATTACAATAGCTGCAGCATATTTTTTCTGAATTA
Organism: Python bivittatus; assembly: GCF_059951505.1. Classification (NCBI taxonomy): domain Eukaryota; kingdom Metazoa; phylum Chordata; class Lepidosauria; order Squamata; family Pythonidae; genus Python; species Python bivittatus. The sequence goes on from NW_028277098.1 coordinate 28,712,504, forward strand.
AATTTTTCACATTAAACATGGTAGTCAGCCTCTTTTAGTAGTCTGTAACTTTGTTCTACATATATATTCAGAATGACTGAGTAATCAGTAGTACTCAAAGAATTAGTAACAAATCAAAATCAGAACACTAACTCAAGCAGTAACCGAGAGGTAGCCTAGATCACAGGAGGGCACTTGGGGTTGGCAGCTATCATTTTTATATATCCTAACAGTTTTTTCATAGCATGCTTATGTATTCCGATACAAAGTTGGATCACAGTTGTCAATTGTAAAATTATGTTTGCTCATGTGGATGTAATATTAGGAAGAGTACTTTGTTTTGAAATATGCTACCTGTCCAGAAATTGAAAAGGTAAGCAGAAGTGGAACAGATCATCCTCCAAGAGGGAGGTCTAGAGAGCATGGCAGATAACAATCTGATAAATTGGTGATTTGTTAAATGATTATGTAACTATGGCAGCAATTTTGTGAATGGGTTAGCCTCCAATCCCAAAGCCATTTGTAAGATCGTCTAGAACATCTCAAATTTTCAGATGTGTTCATGAACCCAAAGAGGTTGCAAGCTCAGTATTTTTTACTTCAAAATGTTTATTGTATTAAAGTGTTATCTTTTTCAGAAGGACACAACAATTACATTTTCAGTGAGGACAATAAGTATAATATTCTAATGTGAACTGAGTTTCCAGGTCCCATATGACACTATCCATTGGAAGATACAATAGAAGCCAACTAAGAAAGATATTGTGTGTGTATATACTATATGTTCATATCTGTAGTCTTAGGTTCCATAAAAATATTACCACATTCCTTTAAAAAATATAAAATAGAAATATAAAAGCCTGTGGTTTATTGTCATGAAAATTAATCCATTCCAGAATGCTAAACTGTTTTAGAAAGGTGAAAGGAATATTCTGCTTGCCAATGAAGATACTCTCTTTCAAGTCAAATGATTTAGAAGTATGAGGTAGTGCTACAGAAATGTACCATTTCTTTAAGTTTGTTAAGCCCTTCTTTAAAAGTTGATCTTCCAATTTATCTTCCTGTTCCTCCCTGTATACACATGCACTCCAATATCAAGAAGCTTAAATCTACATCACACTATCATGCAGGGCTCATTCTGCTGGGTGTTTGTTCAGTGCAGCTTGTTCTATATCAGTTTCAGGCAACTTCTTGCTTGTGACAGCTGCTACGTCGTTCAACATATTAGGACAGATCCACATTTAGACTGAGACTAAAATTAGTCATGAATCATTTCAAATACATTGGTTTCAGTATCTCAGCATATCTGGAAGGGCCAGAGGGACCAAGATTAAAGAAAAAGATGCTGAGACAAATCTGTTACAATAACAATATCTGCTCATAGTCAGCAGATCCTTGTGCTCTGCTCAATATGCGTTTTCCAGTATCAGTAATAAAGCTGGCTTGTCAAAGAGCTGTGTCCTTGACTCTTACTCTGAACTATTTGCTGTTCTGCTGAGATAATGTACTCTTGCTTGGGTTTTGGGTACACAAGATTTTTGGTAGTAATAGCATTTTGATGTGTTTCTTCTGAAACATAGGGTATTCCAGGACCACCAGGAGAAGATGGTGTTCAAGGAAAAGATGGATCAAAGGTATTTTTTAAAATCAGAGTTTTCAATTAAATGAGATAAATGTCACATTTTATCCTGTGATTCCTAAATTTAAATTATGTTTTAAAAGCAGTGCACAACGGTGCTTTTGCATTGGCATGCATGTTCTGAAGATAAATGATTACATAAGAGAAGTTGCATTCGTTATAAGAAATCAGAGAAGCAAAAGGCACCAAAAATTAATATCTTAGGACTAATTCTGCTTGAGAACCCTCTTGCTAGACTGCCTCATTATACTGTGGGATATATTTCAAATATACTATGGATTTATTGATATTACAGCTCTCATAGACACTCTCAGCTCCTAGTTGGACGAAACTAAACAATTTCCTTTTCAACCATAGAGAAGTTGTTTGTCACTGTGTTCTTCCAAGATGTTTTTGAACTTCCCAGTCTAGCCTACAGCCCTGGTATTTCCTAGTGATTTTCCATCCAACCAATAACTAGGCCCAAACCTATTCAGTTTCTGAGCCCAGACAAGATTGAACAAGTGCTGGATCCTATCATAAAATAGCTAAAGGATAAAAATGTGTCTTGTTCATGTACCTGGAAGCAAATTAAAGAAAATGTTATGAAAAACTTACATAAAGTAAATTCTGCCTCACTTTGAAACATAGGAATATACTGTCTACAAATCAAATTATTGTTTCAGTGTTGTTAACAATTAACAGCATTTCTCCAGGGTTTCAGACAGCTTTTTGGGCCCTATCAGATACTAAAGAGAGTCATGTTTCTTCTAAATACAACGCCTGCATTCTATCATGAACAATACTGAATGTCTGATCATTTCCATTGAAAATGTTTTCTTATTGTTCAAAGACTATTCCAAGGACTGTTCCATTTTGATTTAATTGCAAGACAAGAACTATTGGTTCAGGCTTTTAATTCCTTCAGTCCAAACTTTATGTTCATAAAACACTTGAATCTATGAGTTGTAGTTAGTAAACCAGAATATGAACAATCTGTGTGCTGATACACAGCATCATCACTCCTGCTTTGTTCCCTCCTCACACGAGGAGGTAAAAACTCCAGGATAGTAAAACTTTGTGTATTCTCCAAAGTTAGGAATATAGTTTTTTGCATTAAAGCAAGCCTAGATCGTGAATCCAGCTTCAAGCCAAACTTTGTTGTTTGGGCACAGTGAACTATAATCCTTGATGTCATATGAAACTCACCCATTCCTGACTTCTTTAGCAGTTTGTGTGAAGTAAGAATGAGCAAGCTTTATGCATGAATGAGCTGTTCATGTTCTCCTCAACTTCTTGTCTTCATTCAGAATGACACCTCCTCCTGGAGCTTATAGGCAGGGTTTAGGGTTAAAAGGCCTCTCTACAGGTGGGAGAAATCCTACATGTGAATACACAGATGACTGTTCAAAAGACTATTTCAACAGGTAAATGGAAATTAACTTAAGGCAGGCTTTGTCTCTTGTATAACTAGGTTGTTACAGTGATAATGGGTTAAAGGGTAACTGTTTCACCCAAATATTTTCCACATTCCACAGTAGTGACCTGTCAAAATAAAATCAGCTGCTAGACATCCAGAACCTCCTCAAATCCAGATTAGATGGTATTTCCAGAATTTAAGATACTCACTTTGTCCCTTAACAACTCTCCAAATCCCAAGAAGCATAAAAAGTCCCTGAGACTCACCTGTTGTGATAATTTCCTCCTCCGTGCTTTTCCATCTATTAAAAAGGAAAAAAAGACAGCCTTTTCTCTCTTATTTTATTTAGTTGGAGGTGATTTTGCTATTACCAAAACCCCACCTAATAATATATTTTTTTAAAATAATGCACTTAACATAAAAGATTAAATTAGAAACTTTTTAAAGTGTCCCTTAGACCATGCAAAGCCCATTGTGCTCCTCTAGTCAGCATAAGTTGTGCATGCCTTTTGTGGCTTATTTTTTAAAGATAAGGAAAGGTAGGTAAGGCAAAGCAGGAGTACTGCTTCCTTCACTTGTACATTCCTTCCATGTTTTATTTTAATTTGGCCTCTAGTTGTCTGCAGACTCAATTACTTGCTTGTATTGCATTTCCTCCCCTAACATTATGAAACCTCTACCACATAAGACATCCATAAGGCACTGTAGCTATTTCTCTCACAGCATTTTAAGTTACCTGAGCTGTTTATGTCAGATGAGCTATTTATTTGCAGTTGAGAAGCAGAATAGAAGGAAAAAGGCTTTTAATATCAAAGGTAGGGCAAAATTGAAGTACTTTCTGCAGATATATTATGTACATGCAAATGATGTTCTTGGTGTCATGTATAAAAGTATGTGTTAGTCCTTATCCCTATTCTAGACTTACCTGAAGAAAACATTTTACAAAGTTTTTGTTTGCATAATAGTTCAGTAATTTAATGCCATCCTCTCTGATGCTTTTTATGTATATCTGTGCTTTAGGGCAGTTTAGGAGATCCTGGCCTTCCTGGAGAAGATGGTGAAAAAGGAAAAACTGGAATTCCAGGACTTACTGGTCCTTCAGGTGAACCTGGAACCAGGGGCATTCCAGTAAGTAATCTTGTAATTTTTATAGATTTAACAAAAATATAAACCCAGTTGTTCTGAAGTGTTTTAGCTCTTAATATTTTACTCAGCTGTGTTCCAAATGTGAAGTCAATTATGCTATCTAACTGATGCCCACAATACTGATAGAAAGATATCATACAATATATTCACTATTGCAGTTGCAATATTATCTGGAAGAATGAGTTTGCAGAAATAAATATTACGATCTGAATACTAGAAAATATATTTTTCACAGCAAAAGATAATGGCAAAAGATATTTGAACCTTTTAACAAGTATGTAAGGCCACCCTGTTAATATAGAGAAAATTTTCCTCAAAAGCTTTGAAAGGTGTGGCTAATATTATGAAACAAAGTACTGATTCCAGTTGAACTCTATCTTTGAATGGAATTCTCTCTTCAAGTAGCAATGATTTTTTTTTTCTGGCAATCAGTAGTAAGAACCCAGAATGGATTATTTTAGACAATTGTTTAGGTGATAGAATGACTTCAAATATAAAACAGGAGCATTCATTTTGTTGTTCCAGTTTTCTTGGTTTTGCATTTCTGCTTGAGATACTATGGAACCATCATACTCACTGTATGCACAGAATGAGATGAAGGCACACACATCAAGTGTTAGGCTTCAAAACTTCAAGCAGGGTTTAAAAAAGGGTTTCAAAAAAATCTTCGAGTAATTGTTTCGTCATATCTGCTCCAGACAATTTTTGGGCCTCCATAATTTAGAAAGCAGTTGTCTTTATGTAAAAGACATTGGTGCTTATATCATAACTGTAGTATGTTACACAGCATGATGCATAAGTACACCTTATTGTTTTCTCTTATAAAGAACAAAAGTCAGACTGACTACAAATAATGATTCTATCCACAAGCTGTATCAACTATTGGCCATTTCTAAATTTTGCAAGATATTATTGATTGGCTCATTGGCTTAAAACATTTATATCCCACCCTTCAGGTTGAAAGTCTCTCAGAGTAACTAGAAACTAGACAAAGGATGGGTGGAAAATGGAAAACATAGTAAGAGAGGCACCAATTCTTTTTTAAAAAATACTTCTTTTAAAATTAAATGTCAGTAGAAATTATATGAGAAAAGATACACACACACACACATATTATAATAATCAGTTCTCATAATTATGTGCAAGCCCCCCTCAACCATCTAAGATGATCAGTTTTCAAAATAAAACTTTCCATAATAAAGAATGTGATTTGTTTAGGGAGTTGTTTTTATCTACCCACAAAAATTGTCTCTCTTGATTTGTCCTTTGGTCAATTACAATCTATGTGTTATATTCTCAGAACTCGTTCATACTATTCCATTATTCCCCAAACGGTGATCTGTTATAAAAATATTGTGTTATACAAATTGAACCTTGGAACCAGGTTCAAGTCCATCCTCAGCCATGGAAGTCACAGTGTCTTTGGGCCAGTCACTATTTCTTGAACTAACCTACTCCATAAGATTGTTGTTATTGGAAAGAATTGGAGGTAAAAATGCTATATATACTGCCTTGAGTTTCTGGAGGAAAGCCAGGATATAACTCTAACAAATAAATAAAATTAGGGCCAAATTAAATGAAACATCTGTCAAACAATTAGAAATTGCATTAATGGCATATAAAAAAAGTTGGAATTGTTGCATGAGGAAACAGTCTGGATGGGGACTCAAATGATGGGCATCCTGTGCTGGAGTTTTGAGCAGACAACATATGCCCACTCTTTGCATTTGGAAACAAAACAATTGAATGGGACTGCTGTGGGGCCAAAGAGTTACCCCCCTCCCACACCCTTAACAAGCCAAGGTTGTGATCCAGAAAACAACCCTGTTTTTCCCATCTGATTTTTAACAACTGTGCATCTGATTTGTAGCTGCTGAAGGATAACAGCTCATCTTATTTGTCAGTAAATTTGGCTGATATCTCATGACACAGTTTAATAAAAACCAGAAACATTCTACTGTGCTTGCTTTGAATAAACTATTGCTGAGAAAAACCAAAAAGGGGGGGGGACCCTATCCAGCTGCACACATTTATTTATTTATTGTAGTGAAGACGCTCAATAGCAGTGTTTTATTGCAAATCAACTAGTAAGTTTAATCCAGATATTAATTGTTTAGGAAAATGTGTCTGCTGGAAACATTTTTTTAAAATATTGGCTGCAGTATTTGTTTTTGTAACATGAAAATCTTCAGCTTCTGTCTGCACAAAATTAGTGTTATCTATAGCCATGAAAATTTGGTGGCATGGGTGGGAAATGGAACAGAGTTTGAATTGTATGTCATACACCAAAATATCAATATAATTTTTAAAATCCCAAAAATGAAATCTGAGATTTTCAGGGGCTTTTTAGTGTATGGATCCTGCCCTATGGTTGGGAAAAGGCAGACAATTATGAATACATATATGGCCAGGAAGCATGGATTCAGTTTTCGGCTGTAAATGCTCGGCACTGAGGAAGACCAGTTTTACTGGATTCTGTGGAAATGCAGAACCATCTGCTGCTTCAAAGACTACTTTGTATTGTTTCAGTGGGAAAGATAAGCAAATCAGTGTCTATGAATATATGTAAGCATGTGTTTATTTTTTTAAAAAATGCTCTTCGTTCCCAATTATGGCTCTGTACAACTACAGATATTCAGACAGAATAAAAATAACTAACACCCCAGCTGGAAAAGGCATCTAAAAAGTCTGGATTAAAAAGAAATGTTTTTAGCCCTCTCCAAAACATCTTCAGCACCAAATTGTTCCATAGGTTAGATCCCACCACATAAAAGGTGGAATTAAGGTGACCTGGAATTATTGGTACTGCAAATAATCTGGGCCAAAGTTGTGTAAGACTTTATAACCCTTAGCACCTTGGACTAAGCCTAGAAAACTGTTTCAGTACAGAGATGATGTTACATTTTCTGAAGCATCATTCACCACCCATTCTACTGCATACTGGGCTAGTTTTAGTTTCCAGACTGTCTTCAAGAGCACCCCACCAGAAGGGCATCGGTCACCAACACTAGATCTCTTTCTTCTGCTAATGGGCACATTTGGTTTGTCAGTGAAAGATGATAAGCTTCTCTCACCACCAATGTCTGGGAGGACCCCCAAGGTATGAACCTGATCCATAAGAACAAGGGTTACCCCATCCAGATGAGACATATCTCCCAAATCCTGCAAACTACCCGCCTGAATAAATAATGACTCCATATGGTTCAGATTCATGTTGTTTTCCCTCACCTAGTCCTTTACAGCCCAGAGACATAGAGAAGGTGGTAGGTGCACAGCTTCTGGCAGCCCCGAAGGAAGCCAATTATCTGGACCCTTTCCAGTCAGTATTCAAGCCAGGTTGTAGTACTGACACTGCATTGGTTGCACTTGTGGATGACCTCTGAAGGACTCAAGAAAGGATGGTGCATCCATCCTTGCCTTCCTAAGATCTCTCAACAGCTTTTGATACCATTGACCATGATAACCTTCTGGACTGGCTTTGGATGCTGGGAGTGGGCAGCACTGTTCTGCAGTGGTTCTTTGTCTTTTCTCTGAGGCTGGTTCCAGTTGGTGTGGGTGGGGGGAAGAGTGTAGTCCTAGGCCCCTCTTATGTGAGGTGTTTCAAGGCTCAACTCTCTTCCCACTCCTGTTTAATATCTACATGAAACTTCTGGGTAAGGTCATCCATCAGCACGGGGTGAAATACCATCAATACGCTGATGATATTCAAGTTTATATTTCCACCTCAGCTGCACAAGTGACACTGTCAAAGTTCTTACCCAGTATCTGAAAGCTGTGAGGGTCTAGATAGAGGAGAAAAAGTTGCAGGTCAACCCTGGCAAGATGAAGTGGCTTTGGGTTTTTGGGCTCCCTGGGATCATAACTCTTCATCTTTACAGGGTAAATCTATAAATGTGATTTCAAATTTATCTTTCTTTATTTTAACTTTATATAATTATATTATATTAACTATATGATTAACTTTATATTATATTAACTGTAGGGTCCTGAGGGAACTCCAGGAAGTCCAGGGCAAAGGGGTCGTCCAGGAAAAAAGGTAAGCTGTCTTCCTGTTTCATCTTGAATTTGTACAGAAAACAAATTATGTTTCATTAGGGATTCATTAGTAATACTCATTAATAAATATTGCTACTTTTAAAATTAGAATGTTAACATAATTGCTGTTATTACATATGATTTGCAATTGGTATAATGTTTTTATCCATTTTATTCCTTTACCATCCTCCCAAATAGGGGGAAAAGGGACAACATGGTCTCCCAGGAGAAATTGGAGCTATGGGTGAACCTGGCAAAACTGGGGAAATTGGTCCAAAGGCTTCAAGAGGAACTAGAGGACCAATGGTTGGTATAGAATTAATTTATGCTTTAAAATCCTCTGTAATTTTATATGAACTTTGATGCAGGTGAAAAGCACAGTCTGTATATTTAAAGCTGATTGGTTCCTCCGGATTTGTGAATTGTCTAAAATTCACAACCCCTATAGTAAACCATCACACAGGGTTTAACATAAATGTTAACCTTGTCAGTCACCTTTTATAATATGGAGACAAAATGGATGAGAATACTGAGTAACTTATTTCTAGATACCAGTTTTTATATTATTGTATGTAAGCCACTTTCAAAATTTGTACTGTTATCTGTACCATTTGCATGCTATACAGTCATACTTGCCCCTCTTCTCTTAAAAAAGCAACAGCTGAGTGGCAGTACATAGTTTCCATGCAAACAAACCCAGTTTACTAATTAGTTCAGTGGCTTTTTACCACCAGCCAAAATAGAAAATATATATTTATACGTATGTGATAGGGTCATTCATTTATTTATCCATTCCATCTATACTGTATCTGATTTTCCTCTAAGGAGCTGAAGTTGGTCTACATTTTTTCTTTCCCTTCTATTACAACTACTCAAACAGGTAAGACGGAGACAGAGAAAGGCTGATCATGAGTAGAAAGTGGCACCTTGCTCTCCTCAGTCCACTAACTTGCACTGGCTCTCTGCTCATTTGTGCATGTGACCTTTTGTCACATCACATGATCAGCAGGTTACAGGCCTTCATCCACTCTTTTTTAAGTCCATGTGGCTCACTGTAGAAAAAAAATTATCTGAATTGTTTTTCACAGGTACATTGTGAAATGAAATAATTCAAGGCAGAAGTATAACTTACTGCACTAATTTATTTTACGTGCATCAGTTATACTTATATATCAGCATTGTTTATAACTGAAATATCATGAAACTGAATCTTTGTGTTCTGTGGCACAATTTTCTGGTTGATTTTTAAATTGGACATGGAAATCTACATGTCAACATTATTTTATGTACTTTTTAAGAGATAAGTCTATCAGATTTATGAAGTCCACTTTTAGAAGCCCATCAATATTTAATATATTACAAGACTGTTTAGTTTACTAAGTATTACGTTTTAAAAGTCTTCTTAAGGTTTTAACCAGGATTAAGGATATTTTAACTATATTAATTCCAGTAGGTAATGTGCTTAACTCTCTCCATTTCCATGACTTATGCATATTTCCAGTTAGAAGTATTATGTGAACTGCTAGCTTGGCTAATGAAATTATTAAAACGTGTTAATTGCTACTTATCCTTGTACAGGGACATTTAGGAGCAATGGGATCAGCAGGAAAACCAGGAATTCCAGGTTATGGGGTATGATACATTTCTGAAATATGTTCATGGGCCTATCCAACTATTCTATTAATTTTATGATAATTGTTATCTACTTTATTTATGCCATATTTTCTTCTTGAGATGGCTAGTCCATACTTTTTTAAAGCATCTCTATGGCTTTCAACAATTATAACTATGTTTATTTGAAAACAGCTGTGGAAATCATGGATCATATTATAATTTTTCAGAAATATTTCTCAGAAATGTTTAGTTTTTAAAAATCTCATCAGCATATAACAACTTAATGTCAATAATTTTGTCTCAATTGCTCACTTTTCATTAGTCTTGGAAAAAAATCTGTCCAACTAGATTTGTCTAAATCGTGACATTTTTCTGTTGCTCTATGTAGAAGTTTATTTTTGTTACTTTTTTTTAAACTGCAAATATTGCATGACATGTATTTTTCTTAGGGTCACCAAGGTCAGCCAGGAGTACCTGGCCCTCCAGGACCCAAAGGAGAGAAAGTAAGGAGAAGATGAAATGGTTGTATTTATTGACAAATATTCCTGCTGGCAAGAAATCATGAAGATTTACACATTTTATCTGTATATTGCATGGGTCCTAATTTTTTTTCATTTTATAAAAAAATTAAACTCAAGAATTTGATAAATTTAATCATTTCAATTGCATCCACCGTAGCAGAAATCATAGCATTGGAAGTCTAAAGTTGTCACTTTATCTGTCTATGCTGCTACTGTCTAGGTTTACTTAGTGTAGCCTTAGGAGGGTGGCCAACTGCAGGCTGAACAGATTGTTGCTCATTTGACTGCACCTTCTGGCAAAGAAATAAATAGGCTTGGTCACCACTATTCAATTTCTCATGACACCTTTGTTGTTTGATGCTATTAGTAGGAAGCATTACCATCAAACATTATAAATCAGATATCTAGTACCTTATATTAGTTATTAAGAGATTTTTCAAATATCTTTTAGATCATATTGCTCTCACAAGGCAGTATTTAGAAAATTCCATAAGTTATATGATATAAAAACTTCAAACAATAATTGACATTCCTTCCCCTTGAAGTGAAGAACTGCAATCAGTGAAGAACAACAGCAGTAACATATAAATTAAAATAAAAATTGTTTTAAGAATTCTCTGAAAGACAGTTATGATGAGCTGTATATATTTTCTGGAATAAGAATATGTGAGCTATTTTGTAATACCTATCATCCTAACATCTGCTTGAAATGAACCAGGTCATATGGTTTCTAAATTTGATCTTAAAGTTTAAGGAGGTTCATATAGTTCCAAATGGTCCTTCAGATAGCCTGGCCCCAACCATTTGGAGTTTTTAAGCCCCAAATCTTTTAAATTGAACCTCGTGTTTCCATTCCAGATTGTCTTCTGCAAACTTCGATACACTCTGCTTGCTGGCATGATATTTCCAAGTTGCAGATAGAACTCCTACATTTCAAAAAACTACTCCATAAATTTCTATGGATCTTTGATAAAAATTCCATGTTAAAAAAGCTTCAAAGAATGCAGCTTTTTGAAGGGGTACACATATGGATTTACCTTTCCACATTGACATTAATGATAAAGCAGCTTTACTTGGAGAGTATATGCAATTCTGAATCAGAAGCCTGACTTTTCTGCTTACAAAGATTTAGTATTGCAGACTCAAGAATAGCATTTGGCTAAGGCAACTGTTGCTGAAAATACTTTTACCTATTTTTAAGATGGTAATGACTTTACAAAATACATTTAATCAATGTTAATAAAAACTAGCCTATAACTTTTTTTTATTAATAATGCGTATAGATCTTAACATTCCACATCAAAGAATTTTACAAATTAGTAAATGTGTATTCTACTTTGTTAGTGAGAGTTAGTTTTGTCAATCTTAATGGGGTTTCCTTTTAAACAGACACACATATGATTTGAATGTATTACTTCGTAACCAATGCAGTTCTTCAAAATAAAGAATTATAAAACCTTCATTTATTTTGCAGATTGCTGTCACAAACTAAATCTATTACGTAAATTGAACAATATTTTGTATTTGTATGTATGTGACCCACATGCACTAAAGAAGGAATGTATTTGTAACATATGTATTTTACAAATAAAATCAAGCTTCATGTCCAATAAACAACTGGTTTTATCTTCCTTATAGGGTTACCCTGGGGAAGACAGCTCAAGGCTGGGACCACCTGGGCCCATAGGTGAACCAGTAGGTCTTTCTTTAGCCAGAAAATTACAGTCACATTGTATAGATACAATTTATTTTAAAATACGCATGTTCATGCTTGCACATGTACCACACTGTATTCATGCAGCCCATGGTTATTAGGCTATGGTTTAGGGATTAGTAAAAGTGCTAGATATACACTGTGTTGATTTTGAATCTGCACTGAAAATAATAAAGGAAAACACTGAAGAGACAGAAGCTACTTCACTGATATAGGTGTTAGTAAATGCTGTATGGATTTAAGTAATGCATTAAAGGTTTTGCCCACCCATTTGTATGCAGATAATACTACCCTATATATAAAGATGTTGTAAGGGGTACAAACATATTATATGAGATAATGTGAATCACTTTAGTTGATTTAAAGTTCTACGTAAATCCAAAGTATTATTGTGAATGCTCATTTCCTTAAACTTTCCATCAACTGCTGCAAAAATAATCTACTTTTGTTTGAAATGTTTAAGTTTTAACATGAATTATTCAAAACCTAAGTATTTTTAGACAGCAGTTTAGCACTTGTGGTTATATATTCTTTCAGCTATATAGAACTAATAAATTAAATTTCAGTGATGCTTTGCAGTATTTTGGAATTTACTAACATCTTGTTTTTCTTTCCTTTTTCCCCTGAGATATGTTATTTTGTAATAAATTCAGTAACTGTATTTTAAATGAAATTTTAAACAGTCTGGATTCTTTATGGTTATTTCTCTAGGGGCCTATTGGTGAACGTGGAGAGAGAGGAGAACCTGGTGATACAGGTTACAAGGTAAAGTTTATTTTGTTGTTTATATAAATGTTATTTGTAGCTTAAACTTAGAGCAACATCACTTTCTCTTGCACTTATCTGAATGCATCTTAAAAATAAAATCAGGACCGGCATTGATCATTGAAAAAAAAAATTGGAAAGCGTAGCAACTAATTCCTCACAACTAAACAGAATTGAAGTTCAAATTATCAGAATTAACACTTAGAAACTGAATAAAAAGATTTGGGAATTAGGAATTAAATAAGGTTAAAACCTGTAATAGTCTTTGTTCTTCCTTTGGTAGCCAATATCATATTCACGATAGTGTCATATAGGATTTGGACTAGGAAAAGACTTGGATGTCACATCACGTTCACCCCGAAAGGGGGCAGAACATAGGCCCCAAAGGGGCTTCCACCCATCCAACAAAAGCAGCAAGATCTTGTAGATGCCACAAGTTTAGAGGAATAGACTTCAGACTTATGAACAAGCAAGAACAGAATACAAGACTTTTAAGCATACGTTGGAATAAGAGACACAAAATGCTTTGTGTGCTATACCATAAAGAAATCTTTGTTTTTTTATATATTTTTGTAATAGCACCCCCTTTAAATTGCATTGTTTGCCTTTTGATCTGTTCTGCCACCCTCTCCCTGCAACAGAGATATATTTCAAAGTCATCCCAATGAGGTGCTGCTTTCTTACATTGCAGTAACACCAGTTGATTAAAGCATGACTTAGCATGTTTGAAATTCACACCCTTGACAGGAATGAAAGCTTCCTTATCCAATAATAAGTTCTCTTATTTCTAGGGTCACACAGGACTCCCAGGACTTAGAGGTGCTATCGGACAACAAGGGCCACCAGTAAGTCTGTAATAAAGTACACTGTACTTCTGCATTTTTTTCAGAGTAAGGTATAGAAAATCTCCCTTTATTCTCAGTTTTAATATCATATAGACATTATTTATATTATCTTTTTTTTTTTTTCAAAGGGTGAGCCAGGTGAACAAGGTGAGCAAGGACCAAAAGGAGAAAGAGGATCTCAAGTAAGTAGAAAGTGGGGAAATTTTTTAGGGAAAACTTTCAGAACAAAGCTATGCAATGCTTTAAAGTCTATAATCATTTTGTTTATCATTTTAGTTGCTATTTTGTAAGTCTGTTCTCATCCATAGAAAAGAGGATTGCTGAAGCTACTGGGTGAGCTGCATCCATAAAAAGCCATGATGATGTCAAAATGACAAATATGACTCATGGTATCATTTGCATGGAGTTCTTATGTCTCATGCATATTCATTTCCCCACCTACCCAAATCACCCACATGAATCCCTGTGATTGGATAATTCTCTTATTGACAAACAGAACAGACACTGCTTGTCTGCCATCTTTAAAGCATTTCCACCATCTCTGCTTTCAGACTGCAACAGCCTGAACACCAGCATCAGTGACACCCCACTTAGAGCCAGCAAAAGCCAGATATGAAGGAAGTGCTTAGGACTGGGGTATGGGGAGGGGTGGAGCTAAAGAAGGCCAAACCCTGCTACAGATCAGCTATAGATAAGCAGGTGTTGGTGTTCCAGTGTAGCTAAAGCGGGAACAAAAGTGAAAGGGATTGGTGACCAGAATGGAAAAGTAGGCAGAAAAGGAAGAAATTTAGCTTAGATATAAAAGTTACAGCAAAGCAAGTAATATAGAATGCAAAAATAACAGAACTATAAATAATAGAGCATACCATTTTAGTACTACAACATAGAGATTTATTGTTGTACCTGTCTCTTTTGTAATAAAACCAGAAATACTCCAAACAGGAGTTGGTCTGTGTGTTGGCTGGGTATGATCCATATATGAACCTCCATCTTATAGAGGTAATTCAGAACTTAGTGACAACACTAGATTTCCTATTGATGCTGAAGGATAAGCCTGCTGAATATCTTTCAGTGCTCTGAACATCAGAGGCAGATTGAACAACAACGTTTCTGCATAATTGCCTTTCTAGCTTCACATTCGGAAGATTTGGAGTGGAGGGTGAAGTTAGCAGCTTCATTTCTTTTCCTGGATGTTTTGTGCTCTTAAAAGGAAGGAAATCTACTCTGGAAGCCAGATCTCAAATCCAAGTTTATAGAGGCCAGAGAACTATACAACAAAACTCTGATTCCTAAGCAGATCTTTTAATTTATTTTTGTTTACAATAGCAGCTCCCTGCCCTAACCCTATAGAAGGTTTTTAAAACTTTGGTACATTTGAAAAATAATCAGATAGCATGTGGGAATTGTTATTTGAAAGGGAAAGTGAGGTAAAGCATCTATCATCTCACAAGGCATGGACATGCTCTGGATCATGACTATAGTAAAAATCCATTTGAACTTGTTTGGAGAGAAAATATGGATTGTGGCACAATTCATCTCTGTTTGATATAATGAGTATTGGACAAATTCCAAAGAACCAAATATAAGCAATTCATTTCTAAATAATTGATATATTTTGTCACAGATTTATTATTAATGTGTTTTAAGTAATTATATAGAGTATGCTCTTAAGATGCCCATTGTACTTTCAAATTCCCGGTTTAATCCCATTTTTGCTTCACCAGAATTGTGTTCTGAGGGCATGTGATAATCTGGGACTGAAAGCAAAGCACATTTTATTAAGGTGCATATCTCAATAGCTTTGTAGAGCTACAGTGAGACCACAGAATGCTTTAACTTTGGTAGTAGTTGCATAATATCATACAGGAAAAAAGCCCCTATAAACTCCTTTAAAACACTATTACTTCCTTTAAGCAGAACTTTATTCACATATTATTACAAATTTAATAGAAGCTTACTGAAACATGTACATCTTAAATGTCATTTAACTTTGTGTTTACAACTTGAACAAAACTGCCCAGGTAATTAGTAGAAGACTGAAAACATAGAAGAGGAATTGATATATGGTACTTTTAAAAGATTATCTATCGGAATTGGATACAAATACAAAGCCGATATTCCATTTATATAACCCCATTTTGAGAATAGTTATGAACCTGCGTTCCGGCTTTGTGGGTGATATAAAGAGATTTTGCCCAATTCCCTCAAGACTTCTAGCTAAAAATGAGATGGAAGAATACTTGTGTGAATTCCAGACCATTTAAATGATTGATCTCATAAAAGTGCCCTAAATACAACATTCACTCAACGTATGGAAAGAACAAGTATATAGGGCTATTATACTATGAAATATAAGATATTGTGCAAACCAATTCAAAGTCTTTTTTTTTTCTATTTGCAGTTATTACAATATTGAGCAGAAAACACTATTGATGATACAGGATAATGTAACCTTATTCTTTTTTAAAATAAAAGGGAAGCGCTGCAAAATTAATGAAATTTAAGTGAAATGGCATTAGTCTGATTCATATGTAGTCATTTTGCACAAATTAATCATGATTTTATATTATGGGTGGTAAATAGGGATTAAACTACAGGTTTGTGTTTTGGACATTATAGATGTTATGGTTTAACCAACCAGTATAGCATTTAAGTAGTTTACATAAAAAGAGAAGGAAGAGGTTAAAAGGAAATGCCTCCACAGCCCTTACTTTGGGTTGTTCTGTATAATACATCAGGTAAGATTGATGTCTGGGTTCTTCTCTGAGAAACTGTACACCATTCAAATATTTTTTCTGCTTGGAGCAGACTTTATAAGAAAAGGCCTCAACCCCAGTTTGTAATGTATAAAGAAATAGCAGAATACCTTTTTTAAAAATCAAGATTTTACACAAGATAAAAATGTAGCAGAGCATTCAGTTCTCAAAGGAATTAAGGCCAGATTTTTTTCAGGAAGTAATGTATGCCCTTTACTTTTTTTAATAGAAATCATGTTCTATATGTGGTATATGGACAAACATCTTAAAGAATATGCAGTCAGCACATAATCTATAAATAGTGCTAATAAAGAACCTTCTGATGGAAAAATTCAGGATCCTAACTGATTGTTAGATTTCATAGTTTGTGAGCTAATGAATATTTTGAAATCTCTAGGGTCCTGCTGGAAAAAAGGGATCAAGTGGTCAAGCTGGGAAACCTGGAATGTCTGTGAGTAAATTGATTGATCAGGTGCTTCTATTTTAAGTGATAAATAACACAGATACAGATTTAGGTTATTCAATGCAGAAAGACTCATTATTGATAAAAGATAAATAGCAAATCAAATAGAATATCCCTGCCTAACCTGTAGGTTAGAAATCAGTTGTACAATGAAATATTTTTATATCACAATCTTGAAATGTCAACATGAAAATAAATTACACTAAATATAGATTATCTCTATATCTCTGAAAAGTATTTTTAGAATTGCAGTCTTATTTTATTATGAGTACATACACCCAGAGAGGAAGTATAATTAAAATGAAGTAAGCAAATCTGGTCTCAATCCCATATTATCAACCTGAGCTACAATAACGGTGGTTATTGACTGTGTTAGATTGTATTGCTTAGGTCCAGATGGTGTTACTCTGCAGAGCTTTTCAAGCAGAATTCACATTTATTTCAGGGTATATCTGGTCCTATAGGCCAGAAAGGTGTAGCTGGCGATCCTGGACCAGAAGGTGTTCCTGGAAATCCTGGAAAATCAGGGTTACCTGGCCAGCAGGGCCTTCCTGTGAGTAACAGTTGAACAAGTTTTATTCCTCTGAGATGTGGTGGTGGTGGTGGTGGTGGTGGTGGTGATGATGATGATGATGATGATGGCAGAGGGGGAGGGGAGGTCTTTAAAAATTGGCATTTCATCAGTAGTGTGCATTAACAACAACAAAAAAAACACATTGCGCAAGAATACAATGTTAGTATTTCCTCTACACATGTCACTTCCTACTCAAATAATGCCAGCCATTTTCCTTTGGGAAAGAGCTGCGTCATTAATTTATTAATGCAAGTTCCATTACTTTACTTTGTGGCACAGGATCAGCCTATGCAGAAACAATATGTGCTACAATAGAAACATAAGCAATGCCTTCTGCATATTCACTTTAATGTTTTTATAATAAAATAGAGAATCAGCTACAATAACTCTTTTTTGTCTTAATGGGAGCTGTCTTTATCTTGTTAAGTCAGTGAGATTTCTGACCAGTATAGGTAGTCAGTCTGATATTGATGTGTGCAGCGTGGTGAGATGCTTGAGTGAATTTCTGAATAAGAATCTAGCATATAGAGTTAGCATTCATTTATACTGCTAGTATATGTAATATTGTAGGTGGTATCATCATTGAACATGGTGCTTTTTGTAATGGCATTATTTCAGTGGTATAACATCACAATGTGTGCATATGGGTCGTCAAATATAGAGAGATACATAAAATAATAGTGGCTATTTTGAACACATTAAAACATACATTTGTTTTCTGCTAAAAATAAATGGGATGAGTGATTTAAGGGACTCTGCTTAACTGGCTTTTGTTTGTCAAGGGTACTAGAGGAAGCCCAGGAATAGCTGGACTGGCAGGATATCCTGGAACTCATGGACCAAAAGGTTCACCAGGTGTGCCAGGAGGCCTTGGACTCCCTGGACTAAAGGTACTTTGGGGACTTTTATGTATTTATATCTATTTATGTTTTTAATGTTTGTTGTGAATTGCCCAGAGTTCCCCCATTGGGGGGAGATGGGCGGCCAAAAAATTTAATAAATAAATAAATAAATAAATAAAGTCATCATCTCATCCCTGTCTTTGAAATCCTTCTTCCCATTCATTCAAAAGGAATGCCTTATTTTCTTCTCAACAGGAATTATTTAATTAATAATAGTTAATAATAATAATAATATAATAAATAATTATATATATAATTAATAATAATGACTGTATGAGATTAAGTGATGTTTGTTCTCCTGCTTTCTTGGGTTTTATTTATTTATTTTATGTTTACTTTATATTTTATTTTATTTATTTTTGATAGTATTTATATAGTTAGGGAGTTTTTAATCGTTGTGCTGTATGCAACCCACAGTTACTTTAAACCCTCAAATTTAATTTTGTCTTACAACAAAAATCAGAGAAACATCATATTAGAGTCTTAGAGCAAAAATAACAGAATACTCAGACACCTAGAAGCTTAACAATAGGAAAAACATTGATATTTTTAAAATGCAGCAGGAGTGGTTTGGTTTGGTTAGCCAGCTCATGTTAGGCTAAAATCTTTTAGATGCCCTATAAAATGCATAATTCATATTGGCAGCTATATGATACAAGCATGTTTCAGAAACTAAAATGACATTTTTTGAGTAATTCTGCTTAATTTATATCAAGGGTAGAACCATGCAGCTTTTACATCAAAATGCTTCCTTTTCTGCCTTACTGGGGTAAGCTAAACAGAGCTTTGAATAAACCAACTCTTCTCCCTTCAAACCTTACTATTCCTACCAATACAATTGTTATATCAGTTCCAAGATAAAACAAGATCATATTCCACACTGGAAGATGCTCTTTTTTTAAACATGGTCAAAAGCTTTTTTAAAACAAAAAGCAGCTACCTTTTGTTACTGTTAAGATGTGATGAAATAAATTTCATTTCAGTCCCTAATTTGCTAACAATTGTGACAAGGCCTGTAACAGAAATCAGGCTTCCAGTTGTGTTAACTTTCATTATTCCCACCTAGCATGGACTGTGCTACTGGGGAAGGAGATGTAATCTAACCCCGAGGCCCCAAGTTTGAGAACTACAGTGGTACCTCGGGATACGAATGCCTCTACTAACGGACGTTTCGGGTTACGGCCAGCTTCGGCAGGAAAAATTTGCCTCGGGTTATGAACTCGCCTCTAGTTACGAACCGGATCCGCGGCCGTTTTCCCTGCTGCCACGCGGTCGCGGCTTCCTGTGGGCGAGGTCGTGGTAGCAAGGAGACGTTTGGTGAGGCTTGTGGTGTGTTTTGCGGTGTTTTGCGAAGGTTTTTGCTGTGCGTGTTAGCATGGCTCCAAAGAAAATGCAGAGCAGGCTTGGCGGGAGTAAGGCTCTGAAGAGAAAATTGCCTCGGGTTGCGACCAAATTTGGGCGGAGGGCGGAACGGATTAACCGGATTTACATTGAACCCTATGGGGAAATTTGCCTCGGGTTGCGACCAAATTCGGAGGGCGGAACGGATTAACCGGATTTACATTGAACCCTATGGGAAACTTTACCTCGACTTGAGACCAACTCGAGTTGCAACCAGAGTCACGGAATGGATTAAGTTCGTATCCCGAGGTACCACTGTATATAAAGATACATAGAGTGAATAAAGAGAAAATCAAAGGGCAGTAATAACAACATGGCAAAATTGTTATAAATTTGTCAGTAGTTTTTGGGATCAAGAATCCCTTTTGCTAAATCTTATATGAACTCTGCAGTATTAGGAATCTCCAACTAAGTGAATAATAAATCAATAAATAATTCTGAATTCTTGAAAAACAAATTTAGGGACCGCTCTCTCTTTCTCTCTCTAAGAATGTGTACTCATTCTCCTTCTGGTTTGCTGCAGGGTGAACAAGGGCTTCGGGGACATCCAGGAAAGCAAGGTGGAAGAGGACTTCCAGGGACACAAGGTGATCAAGGCCAACCAGGAGTTCCTGGCCAGAAAGGACATGCTGTATGTATCTGCTGTTGTATGTAAAGTATCTAGTAAGTTGTCGTTCCAAATTATTAATCCTTTTGTCTACAAATATTACAGGGAGAATTTGGAGATCAAGGTTTGATAGGATTTCAAGGATTTCCAGGTCCCAAGGTATGTGGTTTCTTTGCAGCCAGTCTAAACAAATATTAAGCACTTTAAAGACTTAAGGATTTAAATGAAAGATGGTGAAGGATATCCTTAACCTCCACAATTATAGGGCTTTTAAGTCAATTGAAGTGTACCCTGTTTAAAGAGGAGTTCTAGATACATGTAATGAAATTTCTTTGAGAAAGAATTGTTTATTTGCCTTAAGGTCAGAGAACAAAATTAGTAATTATTATGCTCCTCCACTGTATTGCTAAAAAACATAATTTGAAATGATGTACGTGTCTTTAATGTGCAATTGCCTATTTTTTTTTAGTTTCCTTTAGGAAGTTATTACTTGTATTTGTTGAAAGAAAACTATCAACAATTGAGCTAAGACCATTTTCAAATCTGTTCTATGAAATACCATTTTGTTCTGTAAATCAAATAAATGCAGTTCTGTGAATCAACATATTGTATTGCATTGCATTGCATTATATTGTACTCTATTTTTTAGGGCCCTGAAGGTGACCCTGGTTTAATTGGAATTTTAGGACCTAAAGGCCCAGTAGGCCAAATAGTAAGTAGTTCTATCTATTTATAAGAATATCAAGACTTGTTTGTTTATGGCTATTTACGCCTAGCCAGTCAATTTTAGGCAAGTTCCAGTCATATCAATAGATATCTAAAATCAACATAAAAACTAAATTAGCAGTGGTGACACCAATCAAATGCCAAAGCTGTTGCATATCTTATCGGGGCTCTCCTCTCCTAAGGCCTTGAGGAAGAACATCGTTTTTACTGCTCTCCTGAATGTTTAATTTTTCTTAGAAATCTTCCCAAAGGTTTATAGTAGCTGTATGAAATTATGTGACAACCTAACCCAAAGTTTTGCTTTTCAGTTATTTATTGAGTCTTACTTTATTGAAGATTTAGTTCAGTGGTAGGTAAGAAAAAATTATCCTGATACCCATTTTTAAACTGATTGAGTTGCAGATCTTCCAGAGCTGAAACAGGTGAGTTTCCTATTTGAAAAGACATTACTTCTGACCACCAGAAGGCAGTGTCTACCAGAACAAGTAAAGCTGTAGTATTTCAAACAGCTGATTAAAGAGGTTAAGTGTACAGCTTCTTCTGGCCACAAGAGAACCTGCTGATCAGAGATCAAGGTCTCCAATGAAAAGAAAACATTCAGATAAAGTTATTCTTCCATAAAAATCACTCTCCTAATATAAACACACACATACAGCTATTTTTCCAGGTTGAGCAGACTTGGCTGTAAAAACTGATACATTTAAAAACAAAATAAGCAATCACAATAGTTTTAAAATTATGAGTGTCTGATTGAGCCTCATCCCCCTGGTTCCAGAGAAATGGCTAAAGATGCTGTCTCATATGCATATACAAGGTTTTATCTATCTTTTGAATCTGATGGTATCTTGTCTGGATAATTTAGCACGACCAATGCTTCATGTTTGCCTTCTACAGTGGTTCTTTCTATACTGTCAGAGTAATTTTTGCAAATAACGCATCGGTGTTCTTCACAAGTTAAACCTCAGCTGCCATTATTGTCACAGGCATGAGTCTTGTAGGATTGTGAAGAAGCAGGAGGTTCATTGGCATTCACGAGTTAGTCCAATATAATGGCACTCACAGCATCAGTTAGTGCAAACTCAGAGCAGTTCATCTGCCCTTAGAAGCTTCTTCTATCTGACATGGAATTCAGACATTAATAAGACAACATCTCAGCAAATGTGTTCATGAATCACCAGTAGGTCCCAAATCTAATTCCATTCATCAGGAAACAGCTGCTCTGGTTTTTGTTTGTTTGTTTGTTTTTGCCAAAACATAGCCTTGCCTTAATTGTAGCCCAATATGTTAAAGGCATTTGATATGTTAGAGTGGGCTTTCTTAGTTGCTAGGCCCAAGAGAGTGGAACCTCACTTAGCTTTTTTTTTTCTTCAGCAGTGTGATATCCCCTTCTGTCTTGAGTTCTTTGCCTTAAGAAACAATGATAAAATTCCAGGGTATTTCCCCAAAGTCCTAGATAATAGTGTGATAAGCCAATGATCACTAGGTCCACCATATCCATCAAATTTCCTTCATGCCTTCTATTTGATTTTTGTCATATAGAGCTTCCCAGTCTTTTTCAATAAGTGGAACATGACAATTTAAATTTAACTGTGTTAGATAAAAACCTCCAATGCATTTTTAGATTTTCATGCTCTAATGAAAAGAGTATCAGTTTACACTAACATCTGGCAAGAGCATTACTGTCTTCATTCAGAAAATGTACTGTATTACATAAGGGATGTATATGAAGCAAGTTACATTGCACAAAATAATGTAACCCTGAATATCATAATTACTCAGGACTACAGGTTGGAATCATTGCATTCCCATCTTAAGCTGTTAGGAAAATCTGGATGGAGAGAGCAGTGGGGATCCTATTGGATCCCTTCTGGCCTCCTTAGTCATGGTTTCCCAAAATACTTCACTTGGAAATAAGCCTTTCAGTGTTTCTCCCAGATCATTCAGACCTTCTCAGTTAAGGTCCAGTCACCAGTTCAGATCGATCTAAGTTCCCCTACCTGCTTAATATGTGAACAAATTACCATGCTTATCAGATATAACTTTGAGCTTTTCCAAAACAATTATTAATAATGAATTTACCATTAAGAAAGATCAGATTTTTCATTACTGGGGACCAAGCCTTTTCCTACTGCACGAAATGTATTTGGCCTCCTCCTTGAATGTTTTTAAATGGTCTTAAAATCTTTATTCCAGTGGGATTTATCTTGATTTTTATTGCTGCTTTTGTGTGTCTAGTTCTGAATTGTTTTATTGATTTTTTTATTATGTTTTTATGTTTTAATTTTAGGGAAAACTAGACTGTAAAGTCAGACAGCAATAACCTAATAAAGTAGTATACACATTATCTAGTGATCAGCATTCAAGAAAAATGGTCTGAGTGAAAGAATTTCCTGTTTTATCAAAATAACTTCATAAAATACTATTATTTTTATGTGTGGTAAAGCAGTATAACTTTGTTAGAAAGATTTAGTGGTGCTCTTGTGTATTTACTTAAATTACTCACAGCTTGCAGCATACTACATGAGATTTTTGTTAATCTAAACATGAAATGTATACATGAAATGTAATGCTTGTCTCAATCACTTTTGTTTTTAAATAAACAGCAGAAGTCCATTTCCTTTACTTTCAGTATTCAGATTTTCATAAATGCCTCTCTGAAATGCAAAGGAATACATGAAAACAAAAATGAGAGGAACTAAATTTGCATTTTGCATTTATCTTGTATGCAGAAAATAGTTTAGTTTCATTCTATGCTGTTTGGCAAGGCACAAAATTGCATGGATCTTAAATAGATAAGTGACATAACATGAAGTTTTCATAGGAACATTTGCATTCATTTATTGCTCTACAAATTATTTTCCTTTTGGTTTTCAGGGAAACACTGGCCCTGTAGGTTACGAAGGCATCGTAGGTCCAGCTGGCAAACCTGTAAGTGCAGCTCATCACAATTTCCTTCATAATATGTCCTAGCGTTGGATTTTTGACAGTGAGAGTTATATAATCAGCCAAGAAATGCTTCCTTTTCAGATAGCTAATATTAGGGTGCGGAGGTTTTGAAAATAATTCTTAAGAAGTACTTTAGACTTTACCCGTGCAGAACCCCTGTTTGTTATTCAGTATAGCAGCCCATCATGCTTCAGTGCATTTCTGTGATAACTCTTCATGACTAACAGGTAGGAAACGAGGGTAAAGAGAATTCTTTTTCAGAAACAATTCCAGAGAATAACTCCATATACAGTATGCTCACAGTATGCAGCTTCCAAAGCAGTGGTCGAAACTGTATAAGCAATGCAGCTACTTTAGTCATTTGAAAGTAAATGCTTTGTATGTGCTCCAGTGTGTTGTGAAACATCCCTTTCAAAGGCTTTACCCAGATCTTAAAGTTATAGAGCAATCAGTTCTTTGCACCTTTGAAGTTTCCCTTTGCCTTCCACATTTAATGCTTTCTCTTCTTTCTTCCTAAGAGAAATTTTCATTAGTTCACAAACATTTTTGATGCTATAAGGCAGCCTTTCTCAACCTTTTGACCCTGGAGGAACCCTTAAAATATTTTTCAGGCCTTGAGGAACCCACGCACATTCAGGCTCAAATATAGGCCGGAAGTTACAAAATTAGTATATTCGTTTCATGTGTAGGCCTTGTGTAGGCCTGTATATATGCATTAACATTGTTCTTAGACTAAAAATAAAGAATGAAACTTACTTCTTTAATGTGAAACCTCTGCTTGTTTTTTGCTGCACAAATACTCAATTCTGGGCCACACACGGATTTCATCTTCAATTGAAATTGCTTTTGATGCTTGTTAAATAAGAAAAAGCTTGTTCACACATGTAAGAAGTTGAAAACTGCAGCAAAATATTCAATGCCTTCCTATGAATGGCAGGATATTCTTCTTTCATAGAAATTCAGAAGTTGCCCATGGGCAGATCAGTGAGTCTCATCTTGAGTGTACGATCAGACTCCAGCTCACAAAGTTCTTCCTCTTCCTTCAAAGTGAAGTTCTCAGGTTGAGCAGAAGTTGCAGAGAAAGGATCCCTTACCCAGTCATACATTTGTGTTGAAAAATATTTCAATATTTCCTCTTGCAACATGATTTTTCCAAACATTCAGTTTTGTTTTAAATCCAAGAACCTTGTCACTTGAAGTCAAAACATTTTCTCCAGTGCCTTGCAGAGACTTGTTCAGCTGATTCATGTGATGAAAGATATCCACTAAGTATGCTAGTTTCCACAACCATTCTCCATCTTCAAAGCACTCACCAAAATGTGGAATACTATTTTCCCGAAAATACTCTTGCAATTCTGCCTTCAGCAAAAACACTCTGTTGAGAACTCTTTCTTTGCTGAGCCACCGTATTTCTGTGTGTAACAGGAGACTTATGTGCTCTTTGTCCAGGTTTTCACAGAGTTTTTTAAACAATCTTGAGTGAACTGGTCTTTGTTTAATAAAGTTAACCATTTTTGTAGCATCATCCAGAACATTTTTCATTTCATCTCCAAAAGTTTTTGACACCAACACCTCTCTGTGAACAAAGCAATGTGTTATGACAACATCAGGATTTTCTTTTCGTACAAGAGAAACAAAACCTCTCATGGTCTTTGATGGAGCATCATCAGTACAGATGCCAACACAGTTCCTCCAAGACAGATTTTTGTTTCCAGATATGAAGACAAAACATTAAATACATCTTGGCTTTTGCATGTTTAATGTAGTTCTTTGCAGCAGAAAAGGTTTTCTTGAATTTCACCATCATTTACAAACCTTACAAATGCCATAACATGACATTTATTGATGAAATCTGTTGACTCATCAACTTGGATAGAAGAGCTGCTCTTCTTCAGTTTATCATATAAAACCTCTTCAGCATCATGTGACATGTCATCAGTACGCTGACTTATTGTACTGTTTGACAGTGGAACCTTTTCAATTTCTTGTACTGCATCTGGTCCTAGCATTTTTCCCACTATTATTTTACATGCTGGCATGATTACTTTCTCACCCAAAGCGTGGCTTTTACTTTGCTGTGTAATAAGTTCTGCTACTAAATAATTTGCCTCTTGGACTTTTTTATTGACTGTCATTTTATTAACAAAAGCTTTACTCGGTTTGTTCTGTGATTTCAATAGCTGTTTAAAATAACCAGAACTTTTACTTGTCATATGGCTGTGATTTACAGTTAAGTGTCTTTAATTTTGCTGAAACCATTGCTGCATTTGTAAGTTGTTTGCCATAGATGAGGCACAATGGAGTAGGACAACTTGGATTATCAGTCCATGTAAAACCCATTGATAAATAGCTTTCATTGCAAAGATGGACTTTTTTCGAGTCCACTGATATACCAGTGCAGGGAAATGCCTGAGAAGATTTAAATTCTTCATTAGCATTATCATCATTAAACTTACTGGTATTGTCTGTTCTAGAATCCTGCTCTTCTCTCTTACTCCTTCTCTTCAAAAATCACCACATTGGACCCTCAGGCATATACAACATTTATTTAAAATAACGGGATAAAATAACTACAGGAAAACCTCAGGGAAAAGATGCAGGAGGGGAGACTGATGTCACAGACTAAGTTGGACAAGTCCACTAATTTCTTGAAAAATGCACTTCTCCCTCCCCTTCCTTTAATATATTCCTCCCTTCCTGCAATGTAGCATTCACCTGTTATCAACGGTCTCCCCTATCTTGCATCAAAAATAAAGAATGGATTTAACCAAATAAACAAAGTCCTACAGTGCACTATCAGAGAGCTCAGAAAAAGTTGTAATCAGATTTTTGTTCTGTCTCTGCTCATCACTATGAGAGTGCATTGCCTGAATTTGAAATAATTTATTAAATATATCATGATATCCCAGGAACCCCAGAGACCTCTCGCAGAATCCTAGGGTTCTATGGACCCTGATTGAGAAACCCTGCTATAAGGAATATATTTTTAAAAGCTGCAAGATCTGGAAATTTCATTAACTGTTCTAAAAAATCAGATAATTGCTTCTTTTTAAAAACAGGGAAAAAAACTAGTTATGCTACACACATGTACAAATATTAATTTTAATGTTATATAGGAGAGTCATAATTATAATCATATACTACTCTTCATTTCTTGTTTTATGCTTTGGATGGTACTGAACCATTCAGATATATTATTAATAAGGCTAAACTTGTTTGTGAAATTGTGTCATTTCTATACATAATTTAACATTTTAATTAACCACATATTCAATGTAGCTGAACCTATATGTATATATAGACTAAATACAATTCACTGGAGCAGGAAATGGCAACCCACTCCAAGATTCTGCCGTGAAAACTAAATGGACTTTCACACCAGAACAATATCAAAATAATACTGGAATACCAGCCCTAAAATCAGAAGCTACTGAGAAGAGCAGAAGTATGAGTAATACTGGTGCTTATGATGTGGCTGGATTAAAGCTGAAAGGACATCCAGCTGTTGACATGTCCAGAAGCAAAATAAAAGTTCAGTGCTGCAAAGATATGTATACAGTTGGCAGGTAGAATGTCAGAACCATGAACCAAGACAAAATTTATGTTCTCAGAGCAAAAATATTAAGATGGAAGATTGATATTCTGGAAATCAGCAAATTGGAATGGTCTGCAGTGGGTTAGAAGGAGCATGAGACCTACTTCATATACTACTGGTATAATTATTAACAAAAGGGCATCAAAATCAGTGCTTGGGTACAACTTCCAAAGACTAAATTTCAGAACAAACAATTTATGCTGCAACCACAGATGCAGAGGAAACGGACGGTAACAGTTCAACACTTTGTTGACACAATATCAGAAGAAGGCATAATAGTTATAGCAAATGAGAATTCTACAATTAGAAGTGACATATATATGGAATAATGGAAAAAATGGCCTTGGTGTACAGACTAATAAGAGTTTGCCAAGAAAATTCAACATTTATAACAAATACCTTCTCCCAATAAATTAAAAGACAACTCAGTACATGGACATCATGTGAGGGGAAACACAAACATCAAATTCACTATGTAATCTGAAATCAAAGCTGGAAAAGCTCCATTCAGTGTGCAAAAACAAGATGTGGTTGTGACTGCAGCTCAGATCACAAACTCCTTGAAAATTTAAAATTTAAACTAAAGAAAGCAATGTATTGTCGAAGGCTTTCACGGCCGGCATACGATGGCTGGTGTGGGTCTTCCAGGCTGTGTGGCCGTGGTCTTGAAGTCTTGTTTCCTAACGTTTCGCCAGCACCTGTGACCGGCATCTTCAGAGTGCAGGAGCACAGTCAGAGAGAACTGCTCCTGTCTGTGCTCCTGCACTCTGAAGATGCCGGTCACAGGTGCTGGCGAAACGTTAGGAAACAAGACTTCAAGACCACGGCCACACAGCCCGGAAGACCCACACCAGCCACCATAAAGAAAGCAAATTCATCAGATCAACAAGATACAACATTGCAGATTTCTACGTTATCATGGGGGTAAGGTAGAGAATAGATCTAATAGATTAGATGAAGGACATGAAGAACACTATAATGAAATCTGTAACATCATTACAGATGGCACAAACAAAAATATACTGAATTACACAAAACAAAAGATGTTGAAATGACTGTCTGTTGCCACACTGAAATATCTGAAGAAAGGTAAAAACCAAAAGGCAAAATAGACAGAAGAAAAGTTGCTCAATTAAATGTCGAGTACCAAAGGAGAACAAAAAAAGACGAGTTATATCTAAATAAGCAGTGAGGTGAACTTGAGGATAACAATTGAAAGGATAAGAATTTTGTTTAAGAAAGCTACAGAAACCAAGAGAAACATTTATGTAAAGATGAACATGATAAACGTCAAGGCAACAATCTGCTGGAGAAAAAAAGGATTCAAAGAATATGAATATACTGAAGAATTGGAAAAAAAATCCCAAGAACAGTAATACATAGAAAGGCTTTATTCCTGAACTAAAGCCAGACATTTGGAAAGGGAAATGTCTATGGGCTGTAGAAAATATTGCTAACAAAAACTGTAGAAGGAAAACCAGCAGAACTGTTTAAAATCTTACAAGATGGTATAATGAGAGTGGTATAGGCAGGTATGGAAAACATGGTTTAAAATTGTAGGAAGAAACATCAATAACCTGTGTTATACTGATGATACTACTCTGATAGCTGAACATACAAATGATCTGGAAGCTCTAATAATAAAAGTCAACAAGCACAGTGAAAAATGAGACTAATATTAAATATAAGAAGACCAAAGACCAAGCTAGTGACAACAGGTACAGCAACCAGCCTTAGACTTGACAGTAAAGATATTAAAGTGGTGAATAGCTTTTGCCTTTTAGGATCGACTATCAAAGCAAAGGAACAAGTGGCCAAGAAATCTCCTGCAGACTATGACTTGGTAGAGTAGTAATGAAGACCTTAGAAATGATATTTCAATGCAATGATGTGTCTTTACTTACAAGGATCAGGATCGTGCAGGCAACAGGTTTCCTGTGATGCTCTGTGAAAACAAAAGTGGGACTTTGAAGTAGGATAGAAAGAATATTAATGCTTTTAAACATTGGTTTTGGACAGAGGTCCCCAAATTCTTCAGCACATCATCCCCTTCATGAAGTTTCAGATTGTTCATCGACCCCAAAACATTTATTATATGAAAATAATTTAATAAATACTACTTTAACTAATAGTTCTACAAATAATACTAATAAAAAAAACTCAAAGCTGCTCTTGCTGGCGGCTGATCAACCCTGGGTAACACTGCCTTACCACTAGCTACTTCACCTTCAGGACTAGGGACTGGGGTGGAGCTCTACAGAGACTCCAAAAGATTGATTGACCCAAATCAACCTTCCATCATTTATTGATCCCCAGACATTTACCAACCCCTTGGATAGTCCCATTGACCCTTGGGGGTTGATATTGACCACTTTGGGGAACCCTGGTTTTGGAGAAGACTCCTGGAATACCAAAAAAAAAGAAAAGCAAAGAAATGCATCGTAGAACAAAACAATCCAGAGTACTTACTCAAGGCATAAATATGAAATTATATTATGAACACATTATGCGAAGACCCACCTCCCTTGAGAAGTCCATAATGCTGGGAAAGGTGGAAGAAAAGAGAAGAGGACAACCAGCAGCAAGATGAATGGACTCGATTACATTGGCAGTGGTGCACCATTGGAAGATCTGAAGGACCTGTTTGGGGACAGAGTGTCCTGGAGAAAATCTGTCTATGCAATCACTAAGAGTCAACACCATCCTTATGGCACATAATCAGTCATAATCAATGGAAAACATGGTAGTGGCTAAGGGACTGGAAAAATTTCAATTTATAGCCCAGTATTTAAAAAAAAAACAGAAAGGCTAGAAAAATGCTCATACTATTGAACAGTTATACTTGTCTCATATGCTATTAAATAATGCTCTGGAATTTGTAATCCAGACATGAACAGTACATGAAACAACTGCTAAATGTACAATGTGGATTCAAAAGAGGGAAGAACACTTGAGATCACATTGCTAACATTCAGTGGATAATGGAAAAGTCAGAAGAGTTTGAGAATGATTTCTGTGACTTCTGTTTTTGCTTTATTGATTACACAAATCAGTGACTGTAGACTATGACAAATCATAGATAGCCCTTGAGAACATGAGTGTACCAGACTACCTCAGCTGTTTGTTGAAGAATTTGTATGATGACCAGACAGCAACACTTAGATTGGAATATGGAGCATCTAAATGCTTCAGCTTTGGGACAGGAATGTACCAAGACTATATGTTTTCATCATATTTATTTAATTTATATGCAGAATCTGTCATGAAAAATATTAGATCAGAAGAAGTCGAAATTAGAATTAAAATTGTTGGGGGAAACAACCTCAACTATGATAACTATACCACTTTGATGCTGGAAGAGAGGAAGACATCAATCTGTCCTTAAAGGTGAAAAAAGAACGTGAAAAAGCCATTTTTGCTGATTATAGGTATAGATATAGATATACCCAAACACCTAAGACTATGTCTACAGGCAAGGCCAACCCAATGCAGATACTCACAGAAGGAGTCGAAATAGTAATAGACTTTGTCTTCCTAGGTTCAAAAATTCATGGGGATGGTAACTGTGGCCATGAAATAAGAAAATATCTGCTATTTCAGAGAACAACTATGACAGATCTAGCAGTATATTAAAATTCAGAGATAATACACTGACAACAGGGATATGTATTGTCAAAGCATGTTTTTTCCCAGCTGTGATATATGGCTGTGAAAACATTAGAAGAAAGAAGAACTGATGTCTTTGAATTTATTTTATTCAGTTTATATGACTGCCCTTCTCACATAAGTGACTCTTGGCAGCAAACACAGGTAAAAAACAATATAATAATACCAAATAAAAATACACAAAAAGAATTGTAGTGCTAGAGAAAATTGTTGACAATACAATCACAAGAACAACTTGTTAATACAAGATGAACAATGAAGTTCAGGCTTAAATATTTTGGACACATAATGTGAAGTCAAGAGTCATTGGAGAAGGCTGATACTTAGAAAAATAGAAGGCAATCACAAAAGTGGCCAACAGAAGCAGTTATTGACAGACAACCCTGGCAATATGATGTTCATTGGGTCCCAAAGAGTTGGAAGTGACTGAATAACTGAACAACAACAAATATATGTATGTACATTGTGCATGAGAGAATAATTTTAATTTTCTGTGCAGTTATTATGATTTACTATATATTTGTATTTAAACATACAGTAGATGAAATACAGCAAACAGAATTACACTGAGCTATAAGACATGCATTTAAAAAAAGGCCAAGCACAAGCAGATTTTGCAAATTAAATTTGTGTTATTTATGAATTACTGTATGTTGAAACCAAAACAGAATGGTTTATTTTTTTAAAAAAACATTTTTATGTAAATTTGTTGCAAGGTTTTATTGGTTGAACTATAGTATAAATACTCTGATTTTTTTTACAAAGTCATTAAAAATCATTTTTATCAAGTAAAAAGGTAAATTTCTTTCTGTAAATATTCATACAGCTGAATTAATGTATTTATTCATATAAGCATTCAGATATCAGTAAATCTCAGTGTGATTGAAAGCAAATGATGGAGGATGTACAAGATTAATGTAATTCCATTTTTTCCAGGGACCCAGGGGGGAAAAGGGATCCAGAGGTGAAATCGTAAGTGAAACCAATATTCATACGTTGTAGAGAGGGTTAGGGATATGTAAGGCTAGTTAGCAAAGCACTGAGAGTTATTTGCAGGTTTTAAGAGACCATACTGCTGTGGTTCTAAACTGTCTCCAGACTGGCTTACATTTAGCCTGAGTACCTGACCTCCTGTCTAGTACAGCGTTAGTTCACTGAAGCAAAAATTACAGTGGATGCACAATAGGTGGTATGCATGCTATTAGTGTGGTAGGGTGAATTTTTTTGTCTTTACACTCAATGTAAACAGACTTTTAAACAAAAAGATTGGACTGATTTATTTATTTGCTTGCTTGCTTGCTTGCTGGGCTTACAGTATTTGTCACTCCAGTTGTTGCCAACTCTGAGTGGTATATATACCCAACATCCGTGTATCGCAACAGTTGAAAGTGCTCTCTTCTGTACTTCCTCGTGATGACATTCCCTGTGCAAAAGGATCCAGAGGAAGCCCATTCTATCAGAGCTCATTAGCTAGGCAAATACCATTCACATACTCCTTGTTTTGAAAAATCACAGAAGTAGAGTTTTTTTTTTTAACATTTTGCAACTGATGAAAGGAAAGAAATCTAGGAATGTAGAATGTCTTCTACAGTCAGACTATTGGTTCCCAGGTGAATATATTAGTAGCAGCTCTAGATTGTCAGACAGGAGTCTTCCTGCTAATGACTTTGCTAGCTTTGGGTATGAGAAATGTGTTTCTAGGCAGGAATCATTTAAATTGCTATATTATGCCTGATTCCTTTGGATATGTGAGTGGCTTCTCCTCTGTCCAGAAAACCTTAGGAAGGTAGTCCTCTGAAGGAAGTTATATATCTCTATCAGAAAATATATCAGTCTCACTAAACCTCCAATTCCCAGGCTTCTTCGCTGAAGCCATAAACGGTAAACTTCTTACAGAACTATAATGGTAAACTAATAACATAGATTTGCCTCATAATATTGTGGCATGTCAGTATTGACACACTAGCTTGTAATAAATGTTACAGATAAAGGTGGCTTTAATTTCAATGCCCAGTATGCCTTTAATGCTTTAGTGTCACTGGTTTTTGAATATAGTGAATCGGGGCAAGCAAATCTCCCATAAAACTTTGTAACCTCTACATATAAGTCTCCTGATTACTGAGCCTGCTAATATCATTTCACTCTCACCTAAATAAGTAGGATTTACACATGGTCAAAATGTTGAGGTGAGGAATATAAACAAAGTGCATCTTGAAGTCCTAGCCATCTCCTTGAATCTTCAAGAGAAAACTGCAAGTTAGGTTATGCTAGTAGGAATGGTACTAGTATATAATAACAATTCTCTTGAAAAGAATTCTCCTTTCAGATGACTCTTGCTATTAAGCAAGGTTCTAATCCTAAACCTTCACAAAATTGTAATAACTGTACTATAGATGTTTATTTGTTTCATTTATTTGTTTATTTACTGCAATAATTTTTACTGGACTACAGATGATTGACTGATTGCAATATTTTTTAATCACTCAGTCCAAAGATTAAGAGTAGTCCAACAGTACACAAACTTAAGCCATTGCCTGGAGTAACAGTGAAACCATAATAAAAATCAAGACATGTGCAGTGTTCTGCAAGCCATTAAGGTGGAGAAGGTGTTGGACCACATACCTCACTGGGTAATTTGTGGCCAATTACTCTCTCTTGCTCCAAGCTAGCTCATAGTTATGGGGTTAAAATGAGGTGAGATCCCTACGTAAGCTGCCAAGCTCTTAGAAGGGTGAGCTGTCATTGGAATAAATACATAAATAAATTGCAAAGGATTTTGGAGTACATATCTGTATCAAAGCAGCACATGCTTGCTGCCAGTCCCAATCTCTTAGGCCAACCCTGATTAAATAACCTTATTGAGATCTGTTTAAATGTTGGCAGATGATTATGACTTGACAACAAAGCAAATATCACATGCTTTTAGATATTAGATATTATTTTAATATAATTTTTATTGAATAAATTTTTAACAAGATAAAAACAATACAAATATTAGAAAAGAAACAAAGAAAATAAGGAAAAATAGTGAATAAATAAGAAAGAAAATAGGAAAAGAAATAGGAAAAGAAAAGATTATAAAGAAGCGGCTTCCAATCTTTTTGACAGCAGTTATAAATGGATTTATATTTTACCCTAAGATTACAGCATAATTTCCTTCTTTCCATAAGCTACCCTTTCTAATCTTCAAACCCGTAAATTACAAGTTTATTTTTCTCTTTTTTCAGAAAAAGTCCTTAAGGGGTTTCCAGTCAGATATTAGATATTACTGATAATGTTTTTCCCATGCAAGAGGAAAGTAAAAATGTTAACTATTTTCAGGCTTTCTTTCTGTCAAAACAAGCACTGACCCTATAAATGCTATTTTCTGGTCCTTCCGAGACCAGATGTGACACCTGTCTCATAGTCCTATGATTTAAGCCCATTATTTTCAGTTGTGCTTGCTTTCTACTACACACATTTAGGATTGGAGCTTTAGGCTTTTCATTTTATTGTACTTGTTTAGTGTCTAAAGATACTTTTGGTTTTATCTGCTGAACTACATTAAGTTACTCTGATATAAATTCCTAGCTTCCTGCTAATGGTAGTTCCAGTGAGCTTCAGGGGAAAACAGGCATCGTAATTTAATCTTCTGGTCATGGCATTCTGCACCGCTGGCAATTAGAAGTTTTCTTCCATCATGAAATTCTTTGCATGAGACTTTTCAGAGAAGAATTATACATAACTTCTTGGCAGCACAAAGCAATTAGTTTAGCCTTTACAAGAGAAGAAATTTTTATTTCCAATTATGTTGAAAACCATTAAGAAAATTTAATTCAGTTCCTTGCTACATCTGATTGTATTATGTTGAGGGTGGGGAAAAGCAATTGGCATCCTTCCTAGATTCTTGTTGTTTTTTACTTTTGAACAAGATTTTTTTTTTCTTAAAGTGGTGCAGAAAAGTTTTTGCTAGACAGTTTCCATTTCTTTCTATGAATTGATGATAAGCTTCTTGTGCAGGGTGAGGATGAAAGCATTTTGCAACCTCTGTGCTCCCATAAACCAGCCGTGTGGAAGAACTGAGATGATTTACTTCAGGCTCAACTGTGATATACTTACAGTCATTGCTCAGTCCAGACTAAAAAGAATGTAACACAATTAAAGTAAAGCGTATTTGTTATCTGTACCAGCATATGAAAAAATGGCTGGCCTTTGTGCTAGCAGTCAAATGAATTACTGAAGTATTATTACCTCCATCATCATCATGTTAAGGAAATTGATTTTTTTTTCTCCAATTATTATTCTTTTGGTCACAGTAGAATTTAAGCAGATTTATAAAGGCAATCCTGCACATAGCAGGGAAACATTGTAAACTTAAATTAATGCATGCAGCAGCCTGCAGTTGGGATTAGAAAAGAAATAAAATTTATCAAAGGAGTTTCCAGATTCTTGCATGTTCTGCATCTCATATCATGAAGTATATATTACAACAGTTTATAGCCTTTTAAATTTTTTATGGCTCAGCTAAGCTAATAAAATACAATTTTGAAAGAAGGCTGCTAGTACTTCTACTGGCTGGAAAGATCCTGTACCTCAGGATCAGGATCCTGTACCTCAGGATCACTCTGTTTTTTCTTTTGCCCCACACTTTAAGCGGGGAGTTGCTAGTCTTTCTATTTCACCAACTAGGAGCTTTGCTGTGTTTGTGCAGAGAAAGCAAAGCAATAGAACTGGGATAAGGGCTGATTTCAGGCAAGGTGATTACTCCGAAATTTGATTATTTTCATTATCATCCTTACAGTATATCATTCCCCTATATCTTCCACTGATGAATGCACCATTGGGAAACCTGAAGGACCTAGTTAGGGGCAGATGGTCATGGGGAAAATCTATCTGTATGGTCACTAAGAGTTAACACTGACTTGATGGCACATAATCATGTCTTCCAGAGCTATTCCTTTTTTCTTAAATTTTAGAAAGGGCTAAAATTTTGGGTTGCTGCATTAGACTTGAACCAAAAAAAGCCAGGTTCAGTTCCTTTCCTGACTTCAGAGCTAAGTTTGTGAATTTAGATCACATATTCTTTCTCAGCCTGACCTCCCAGTGTTGCTTTTCTGAGGAGGACATTAAAAGAAACCCCCATGTCATCTACTTTCAGCTCATAAGGAAAGAGATGGTTTTAAATGCGAACACTAATAATTTAAAGAAGTCCTGTATTGACATAGACATGACATATGGGGTGGGTTTATTTATTGTAACCCAGTGCACACTTAACCTAACCTCTCAGCTTGTGCAGCATTTTATGGAGGCTTCTTTCTATGTAATAAATCTTTAAGTGTCTTTATATGTACCATGGCATAGTACGTGTATGGCAAAATTATGCTCAAGTGTGACATTATACAACATCAATGCAAATTTATTTTTTTATAAAGCTTGTAGATTTGGGAAGTATTTGCCCTTCTGTAGGCAATAAATGTTACCTTCTGTAGAACAGACTTTCAGGTAGTTGTCATTAAAACTGATGTCTGCAATATTTATGCACTGCTAATAAATTAAGCATGTAATACATGAACTTGTTTAGAGTAACACTTTGACTGGGGATTATACAAACTGCTACCTGTGTCTCTGATATGGTTTAACTAATCATTTCTAAATGAACTCCAAATATATAAAAAGAATGAAAGAATAAATAAGATAATTTTAGTTATCTAGTCTTACTGGGTTGCCACCTTTTAGAAGGGACTGTAGATTTTAAAAAAAATATTACACACGTGTTTTACAAATACACAGCACATACTTTCAGGAACTTAGATAAATGGTCTACAGTGTATTGAGAAATCTTTGTATAGGTCACAAATATAGCTCCTGTTAGCTAGGTTTGTTTATACTTAATAGATGAATTAAATTGCATTTAATTACAAGGTGATACATGAAAATTTAAAAGGATCTTACTATGGCTCAGGCATTTTATCATCTCTTTTTTTATTCAGGGCCCTCAAGGA
This sequence comes from Python bivittatus, assembly GCF_059951505.1. Classification (NCBI taxonomy): domain Eukaryota; kingdom Metazoa; phylum Chordata; class Lepidosauria; order Squamata; family Pythonidae; genus Python; species Python bivittatus. Next base: position 28,749,778 of record NW_028277098.1, read on the forward strand.
CCACGAGGTCGTCCAGGTCTACCTGTAAGCAAACAAATTCTTCTCAAAAGGTCTGATTGCATAATTCCCAATTTATATAACCCACAATCCTATGAACTCTCTTTTTCCCTTTTCTTTTTAGGGTCCACCAGGAGCACCTGGACCAAGAGTAAGTTCCATTTATTTATTAGAATGATGTCATCACTGGGTAATAAGGGATAGAGGGAGGATACAAACCTAACCTTTGAATCCTCTTCTCTACAGTCACCATTTTAAATGGAAATAATTTAAATCTGGTATTACTCTAGTTGCACAGGCATTATCTTAAAAGGGTATGCCCATTGATCAGATAACATGTAAACAGTATCTGTGCAAGTCTTCTTGGAAATAAGGCTGACTTAATTCAGTGGAACCTAGAGTCAGGAGATAGTACGTAGAATTGCCGCTTCAAAAAATATCCCTGATTAGTGATATCATTTGTTGCTTTTCATATTTCTAGTTACTTTTATAAAACTAGGCTACCTCGTGTGTATGTTGTGTGTATCACAGTATTTGAATCATTACAACAAATAAAAACCTCTGTATGCTCATCCTGTATTTGAAATCATTTTTCATATTGGGTACTTTCCCACCATCACTTCAGTATCTCAAACACTTTCCTGGAGCCCTTGCAGTTCAGCACTGCAACTTTCTTGAGTGCCCTGCAGCTTACTAAAGCACCAAACAAATTTAAGTGGTAGCAGACTATGACAAGATTTTGGTGTCCTTGCATACCCAATAACTGTTCTTAATTCTGTAGAAAATTCTGAGAGATCTGTATGATTGATTTTGAATTTCTGGACAATGATGTTACTGATAAGAAACTTTTTAATTATACACAGAAACAAATTGACATGAGTGCCACTATTCAAGCCTTGATTGACTCAAATGCTGCCTTAGAAATGGAGGTAACAATATTTGCAAGTTGAAATTGATATATAACATACATACGTTAGAATAACCATTTCAGCAATAAGATATGCATCTTTTTAAAGGCTTTATTTTACTACAGAGTTTCAAATATTATATTCAAATACTATATTTGTGTGGAAAAGCATTGAATGGCAAACTAGAAAAAGATACATGTATCTATCTGAGCCCTTTGACCTAACTGAATAAGACATACAACTGTAAGTGTTTTAACACCAAATTATTTAGGTTGGTTAAAACAAAAAAGAGATGACATGGTATCATCTCATAAGGAAGTGTTACAATGTTAGGACTTTTTAATATAGAAAAAGGTTGAGCAGGGATTGGGACCAAACATGATATAGTAGAATCATAGAATTATAAAAATGGAAGGGACCACTTAGGTCAATCTTCATGCTCAGTGAAGGAACCCAAATTAAATTAACCTTGATTGATAGCTATCCAGCTCTGCTTGAACATATCTAACAAGTGGAAACTTACCACCAGTCTGGATAATTGTTTCCACTGTCAAATTGTTCTTTGACAGATTTAAAAGATTTTTCTAACATTCAATCCGAATTTGCCTTTCTGTCACCTAACTTCCATTATTCTGCAACCTTCACAGCAGGGTAACAGAGAACAGATATCAGTCTTACTCTGAGTTATCTTCTCCTATATGTAATTAAAGAATGCTAACTTTCCCAGTTCCTTCCATCTCATAAAACCTAATTTCTAGTCCCTTGATCATCTTTGCTACTCTTCTTTGAATCTGTTCCAGTTTGTCTGAAGCTTTAAGGTATGGTGCCCAGAACTGGAGGCAATACTTGGGGAGGGGGGTCTAGCCAACATAGAATAAAATTGAATTCTTATTTCTGGTAATCTAGAAATGATCATTCAGCTAAAATTATATTTTCCTTTTTTATAACCACAGCATTCTGCTGGCTCATATATAGCAAGTAATCAACTGCTATTACAAGATTTTTTAAAACATATTATTGCCAAGTCAGGTAACATCAGGTCATATCCAATTATGACAAATATCTCTGAAAACAGAAAGGCTGTAAGATCCATTATTCACCAATAGTTGTGTTCATAAGCTTCTTTATATGGCAGGCATTTTATCTCTGTGAATGTTAAGGCCTTAGTAATTCACCATTTCAAAATCCTTACATGGTCTTCCATCTCCAACAAAAACGCCTTGATCATAGTTTGTTTTTAATTTTTTAAAATGCCTATTTAAAAATAGGCCTATTTGCCATGTAACTATTTACTTCCTCAAAATTATTTTATTTATTTGTAAATACGTTTATATCCACCCTAGAATATCATGTTCTTTTTAAGTGAGGCTTGCCAAACAAATGCTAACTAGCAGTTGAGATTCACTTTAATCAATTGGAAAGACCTTTTATATAAGGCATAGCTTTCCCCACCATTTAACTTATTTTGTTCTAGTACCTCTCATAAACGTGTTGGGTTTTAATTGGAAAATCTGGATTTTCTATTATATGCAGTGCTTAGATTGGTAACTGACCATGTCCCAGTACAATGACATTTCTTTGCAATAATATAAATGGTCTTTTTTTCTATTTTTTACCTTGGCAGAATTATCAGAACACTGAAGTGACATTATTGGACCACAGTGCCAAAATATTCAAAACACTACACTATCTGAGCAATTTACTCCATAGCATCAAAAATCCATTGGGAACCCGAGATAACCCAGCACGTATCTGCAGAGACTTGCTTAACTGTGAACGTAAAGTGTCTAATGGTAAGTCTCTAAAATCATTAAATACTCTAAAATAAACCTTAATTTTAATTAACAAACTTCATACACTTTTTGATCTGTTTAGAATTCAGAGATTATTTCATAGCAAAGATCCACAGCAACTGAACTCTTGGTCTTTTATTATAGAATTGCCTATTTTGCATAAGATACAGATATTGTTTTCTTTGAGAAGCAATGGCAAAACTGCATAGCTTATATATGTTTTTACAGGTAGTCCTTGCTTAACGACCATTCATTCAGTGACTGTTCAAATGTACGACGATGGTAAACAAAGGGACTTATGACCTGTGCCCAAAGTTATGGCCATTGCAGCGCCTCCATGGTCACATAATCACGATCTGGGCCCTTGGCAATCACTTCATACCAGTTGCCAAGCACCCTGTGATCATGTGATCACCATTTCTAATCTTCTCATCTGGCTTCCCCAGAAAGTCATTGGGGAAGCCGGCAGAGAAGGTTGCAAGCCGCTGCTGCCTGCTGAGAGGACTCCCTCTCGTCTCTTGGGGCTGGCTGAAAAAGCTCCATGACAAAATCTTGCAAAATCTGGCACAGAGCTTTTTCAGCCAGCCCCCAAAGATTTGCATGGAGCTTTTTCAGCCAGTCCCTCATCTCTGGGGCCTGGCTGAAAACGCCCCGTGCTGAAATCCAAGCAAGATTTTCAGCCATGGAGGATTTTCAGCTCCAGAGAGGAGAGTCTTCAGAAGCCTCTTGACTCTCAGGCTGAAAATCCAAGTGGTTCTGAAGCCCTTGCACACCTGACCCCACCACATCCCTGTGCACTCTCCCCGACCCTCCCACATACCCTCATTCCCTCTCCCACCCAGCAGTGCCTGGGGCTTGCAACTTCCTGCCAGCTTCCCCACTGCCTTGATTGTGGGAAGCCAACAGGAACTTGCCGTGCCTAACCCACGATTCTTACTTAATGATGGCAACCCGGAGTGGCGGGATTGCAGTCGCTAAGCGAAGCATTCATGTGATGATTCACTTAATGACCACATTGCTTAGCGACCTAAATTCCGGTTCCAATTGTGGTGGTTAAGTGAGGACTACCTGTATATGCAAAGTTTATTCTGTGACGGATATATGTGCCTCCTGTATAGTCTAGCTGGTTTGAACTTGCTGGCCTGAGATACTGCTTGTAAATCCAAAGGACTCTGCTCTTCTACAAAGTTTCCAGTTCTATAGTTGTATGAATTCTTCTATCAGTGTTGTGAGATTGGGCTAATCTGAAAACACATACACAAAAAATTATTCTCATTATTGACACAGCATATTTGTAGGAAACTTTGGCTATAGTTATAGAAAAACTAATTGAACAAAGAAAAACTAACAATACAGAGTCCTTAAATCTTTTTCTACTCAGAACTCTATTGGATATAGTTGATCCATAATTCACTTACAGGTAGTCCTTGGGTTACAATGTCAATCGGGATCAGGACTGTGATTGCTAAGTGATGTGGTCGTAAAGTACAATGTCACATGGCGACATCACTTAGTGACAGCAATCCAGGCAGTCCCAGTTGCCATTGTAACCCCAAGATGTGTAGGTCATTAAGCAGGAAGCAGCAGGAGTCCCAGGTTAGGAGCACAGGGTGCTGCAAGGGGCTGGGAGAGGCCCTGGGAGGCCCAGCACAGGCCATGCATGAATTGGAGGAGGGGTGTGCTGTGGTGTGGTGGCTGAGGGAAGGAGGGTGCGGGTGTGTGCAAGCTCAGGGAGGCTGAGAAAAGGCTGGGTGCAGGTGCATGTGAGTGCAAGGAGGCTGAGGGAAGAAGGGTGCAGGTGTGTGTGAATGCAGAGAGGCTGAGGGAAGGAGGGCACAGGTGCATGTGTGCAAGCGCAGGGAGGCCAAGGAAAGGAGTATGCGGTGCAGTGCACAGGGAGGTGGGGGGAACTTACCAGAGGGACTTGTGACATTCCCTGCCAGCTTCCCCATTGACTTTGCTTGTGGGAAGCTGGCAAGGAAGGTTGCAAATGGTGATCCCGTGACCATGGGATGCTGCAACCATTGTAAGTGCAAGCTGGTTGCCAAGCGCCCGAATCACAATCACATAACTGTGGGGGTGCTGCGATGGCTGGAACTTTGAGAACTGGTCATAAGTTCCACTCGTTCAGCACCATCACAACTTTGAATGGTCTTTGAACGAGTGGTTGATAAGCGAGGACTACCTGTATATCTAACTCTCTTCTTTTTCTCCTTTCTTTTTTTGGAATCTGAAAACATAAGGGCAGAAAAAAGTTAACACTGAAGTCTTTTCTGTATAAGAAACTAGATTTTTAACAGGTGAAAAACATATTTTAGAATTGGTCTGCCTTTTGTTTTCTCAACTAACAGGAAAATATTGGATCGATCCAAATATTGGGTGCCCTTCAGATGCTATTGAGGTTTTCTGCAACTTCACCGCTGGTGGCCAGACATGTTTATCTCCTATATCTGTCACAAAGGTAGATCATTCTGCAACAACCATGTTTTGGTCTTCTTGCTATTTTACTTATTTGTAAAAGCTGGAAATTTTCCTATGGAATTTGACTGCCCATCATTTAAAAAAAAAAATACAATCAGTAAACATTACAATGGGACCAATGAAAACTTGTAATACCACATGTAAAATGTTAAGATCCAAACTAAAGCATTGCACTGTATCTATATGCAATGCCAGCCTGATGATCCTTTCAACATTATTGTAGTGGGATTGAAGCTGCTATCATCTATGATCAACTGTTTATGTAGGGTAGTGTCAGGTTCAGCCCAAAGAACTCCAAGAGACAATGCAAATACAGTTCTGTTGCATTTATTAGCTACAACCTCCAGACAGCAAATCTCCCCAGACTGAACCCTAGTTCCCAAGCCAGCCAACCACAACACCGTGAATTCCTTAGGGAGGTGCCAGCCTCAACTTCTGGAACTTCCCACACTCCTGCTGAGGGCTAAGAACACGCTTATCTCTCTGAGCCTGGCCTTCATAAGTCCATTCCATCACAGGCAGACTTCCTGAGAACTTTACCCTGAGGAAAAAGTTATAGGTAGTCCTCATTTAAAGGCCACAGTTGGGACCGGCAACTCAGTCATTAAGCAAAGCGGTCACTAAGAGACCATCTTACTTCAGCTTTCCTTTGCTTTACAGACCTGTGAAGGTCGCAAATGCGAGGACTGGTCACAAAGTTACTTTTTCATCACCGTCATAACTGTGAACTGTTGCTAAAGGAGGCAGTTGCTAAATGAAGACTACCTGTATTGATCATGCTGACAATCAAATACCCAGGGTTTTAGAATTTAACCATTAAATACTGAGAAAATGTACATTCTGAGCATATAGAAGGAAACTTGGAAAGGAGGGAAATGCTTCCATTCTATCCGTTGTGGGAAAAACATATTGCAGTGTAGAGGTTTGGAAGTGTATTTGTGACTTTGTTGTACTGAGTACAAGTAGTCCCCAGATTAAGAACACCTGGTTTACAGACGACCCATAGTTAATAACAAGCCTAATGCAGCAAAATTAGTTAAATACACAATGGTTTGACTTCATTATACAATATTACTTATACTTTATTATACAATAATACTGTTCTGGCTTACATACAAATTTGACTTAAGGACAGACCTTGGGAACGGAACTCATTTTTAAACGGGGGACTACCTGTACTACACTATGTAACTTCCTTGCCCTTTTTTCCTTTTATTTTATTGCTGTAATGTTCTCCCTTATCTCCTGCTCACTTTGGCTGATTTATGTCCCAGATGGTATTTTTCAGTTAAGAGGTACTGATCTGCTTGCAGCATTCTTAGGCAACAGATGTATTCTACTTAAGTGGAGTATTTTAAAAAACATCTGAATTAAATTTATTATATTTATTCCTTGCGACTAGCTGTCTTTTGGTTACATGTCTCCTGAAGGCCAAAAAAGCTTGACTTTCAGCTGGAATTAATTCTGGTACAGGGCTATTAACCATAAGGGCTGGTAGCTGTTAACCGGTGTACAAAGATTGGGTCACTGTCAGTTGGCAGATATAGGTTGCAAACTGGACCATGAGAGGCTGCTTATAGCAGAGAAGATGGAGAAAATCTGTTTCTAACTGTTGTTTGCGTGCATGTACGTGACTTCTTGACTCCTGGCAATTGCCTGGACAAGTCCCTAAAGTTTTCTTGGAAAGATTTTCAGAAGTGGTTTGCCATTGCCTGCTTCCTAGGGCTGAGAGAGAGCGACTGGCTCAAAGTCACCCAACTGGCTTCATGCCTAACGCAAGATAAGAACTCAGTCTCCTGGTTTTGAGCCACCAGATTGGCTCTCAATTCTTTCCTTATCACCTGCTTTTGTTTTTAGAATGTCTTCCCTTTTGCTTAAGTTGTTTTCTCCCTGTATACATACAACACAAATGAACCTACTCCTAATGGGTAGAAGCAGCTAACACTTAAGGAACTTTGTAATGAGGGCCTCTTGTGATGTAACATATTTGATCATGAATTAAATACACGTTCCTTAGCTGTATGTTCAAAGAAAAAAAGAGGCAAACTATGATTTATAGTATAATGACAAGCTTTATTTAACTGTATCAGCAGTTATGTAAATCTACAACCCATCAGTCCTATGCACTCATACTCAAAAATAATTTCCAGATAATTACAAATTGGCAAGATTAGATAAGGACCTTATCATGCTTTAGGGTTACATAGAGAACAAAAACTTAATCATTACTAATGCAGTGGTATTATTATTTAATAATTTCTTTTCTTCTCTTTGTCTGTATCCTGTTTCCTAAAACATTTGGTGAACTTAGTGGAAACAATGAAGAAAAACAAGATGAACATTTGTTTTATTGCAGTGTTATTTCAGACCTGCAATGTGCCACTATGTAGTTGAAGAACCATTAGAAATTCAAGCCAAATGTCAGTGTAAGATCCTACATAGGGTCCATATGGAAATGACAACTTGAAGAACAAAGTATACAGTTTTTTTTTCCATTCCCATTATGTCATCTTCCTTCCCATATTTATATTGTGTAAATATTTTTTGTAAGAAAAATGTTGTGAAAAGGAAGAAATATGCTGCCTGAATAATTTAACAGATTAAATACCAATAGTTTGTTATTCCAATGGATTTTTTTAAATGAAGAATTATATATTAAATATTTCTAAACTTAACAGTCTCAATATGCTTTGTGGTCATGAACTGCCACATTTTTTCTAATAATGTATATTTTTCTTAAACAGTTGGAATTTGGCATTGGAAAAGTACAGATGAACTTCCTTCATTTGCTGAGTTCAGAAGCAACCCACACTATTACAGTTCACTGCCTAAATACCCCAGTGTGGAAAACTAATGAATTACATGATCAGAAACCTTCCCTGATCTTCAAAGGATGGAATGGCCATATTTTTGAAGCAAACACACTGGTTGAACCAAAAGTACTTCTAGATGAATGCATGGTAAGCCATCTGTACGCATTACTGAAAATGTTAATAAAAAGAATACTTCTGTATTTTCTCATACATATATTTCATTCACAAACAATATTGATTCCATCCCATATACATTCAACCACTAATGTAACTTACGGATTATGATGAATTTAGAACATTCACAAAAGCTGAGATTATCGTTATCTTTAAGACTTGAGGTTAGCTATGAATTAAAACCTGGATATTCTTAAACAGAAGCCTAATGTTCTATATCCATGGTGACTAAACTTTTACAGCCTTTGTGCCACAGATCAGTTCCAGTGTGAAAGATGCTTTGTATTAACCACACTAGTAGCTCTGTTATGTCATACGTTCAAAAATGTGTAGACATTTGCACCCTCCATTTCTGCAAAGGAGCTGTATAGAAATGATGAAGAATGCAGACCTGGTTCTTAAATACCAGGCCATAAATCTTTCTGCCCAAATTCGTAATTGCCATGGACGCCTATTGCCTATGTACCTAAGATAAAGACAACCATAAAATAAATTAATGATTTAAAAATGAAAGTTGTTGTGCTTATGACTATTTTATGGAAACCTTCAAGAGCTCATTTTTTCCAATGACTATTGAATCACCTCTGGTTTATGAACAAAATATTGCACTCCAAATACTTGTTTTTGTTTAAGGAAGCCAAGAATTATCCATTTACTCTTGATCTGGTCTTGTCATCATAAATTATTCTTTGTAATTCTTACTAACCTCAGTTTGCAGATAGATGGCAGGATGACAAGCCCAAAAAGAACAGAAAGTATGCTGAGTACATGTAAAAATAAAATAAATATTTTTCTTCCACATACTTAGTTTTGCAACAGCAATTACATTTATTTATTTATTACATTTATATTCCACTATTTTTCCAGGAAGCTTAGAATGCTATATATAAGGAACATCCTCTGACTATAATTTCTAGAAATTGGAAATTGCAGGAAACAAAGGGTAGTGTATAAATAAGGGTTTTTTATTGATGGTGGTGGTGCCTGCAAATCAACCTTGCCTCCTGGCGAATGCCTGAACCACCAGTGCATTTAATTTTCAGAAGTGGTTTGCCATTGCCTTCTTCCTAGAGCTGAAAGTGACTGACCCAAAGTCACCCAGCTGGCTTCATGCCTAAAGCAGGAGAAGAACGCACGGATTCCCAGTTTCTAGGCCGGTTCTTTTAACCATTACACCAAACTGGCTCTGATAAATAAAATTAAAATATCTTAAATGGTAAAGGAAATCTTAGTTCCCATTCTACAAATCTGCAACCTCTACTCCCCATATTTTTAATTCCCTCCATATGCAGTGTGGCCTCATTCTCATTGTATTGCTATGCTATGGCCCTTGTCTTCCCCCTAAAATTTTAAGCAGTGATCCCAACCATCAAAATTTTGCCCGCTCGTATGGTATAAAAGACATTTCACAACCTTGTTGTAGTTTCCCCACACTTCTCCACTACAGTGGAAAAGTATAATGAACTGCTGAATAGAAGCAAAATGATCTGAATGGAAATGATGCAGCCATTTTGCTGAAATTTAGTCAAGTTTTAGTCTGTTCAGTGCTTAAACTGTAGACAAATCTATTATATCTCATGTTTTGCTGTCTTGAGCTGCTGCAAGAAAGCAGGATATATTGCTCTGGAAGTTCTGCTGAGCCATTTTAGGTCAGCGGAATCAAAATCCAGAACATTTTGGTTGTGTTAGATTTCATATGAAACAATATCCAGAGCAACTTTGTGTGGTGGGTCAGGAAAGGCTGGTATGTCATACTCTCCCTTCAGCATCTCCATGTTTGGCATATCCCTTCAGTTCCACTTTGCCTGCTGCCTTCACATCTCTCCTTTCCCTCAGCCACAATTGCTGATGTCCTAAACAGCTGTCCTATTAGCCTGCCCATATCATGAACTTCTAAGCACCTCTCCTCCTTGCCTCGTCTCATCCTCTGCCCGTGTCCCTGGCTTTGTCTGATTCTTTTACCCCATCCATTTCTGCCTGGAACAATCATGTTTTAGTTTGCAACTAGAACAAAACAATGTCATTTTGTTCTGTTTTCAAATCAAAACATCAGAAATAAATATTTTTGTTCAAACACATACCCAAAAACAATTCTTTATGCACAGAATTGTTTGTGCATGGAATATTTGCATATCCTTGGTAATAACTATTGCTTCTTTGTTGATTTTGTCTGTAAAGATTAGATAAAATCTATGTTTTTAAGTTTTCATTAGCTTTCTTATTTTTATTGCAGATTCAAGATGGCAGCTGGCATAAAACTCAATTTCTTTTTCACACTCAAGATACCAATCAATTACCAGTTGTTCAGGTTCATCCATTTTTTCATCTCAAGCAGGGACAACAACGTTACATAGAAAGTGGCTCGGTGTGTTTTCTCTAGGATTCCAAGTAAACTTCCTCCTATCACCATATACAGGACACAGGACATAATTATGAAACCATAGAAGAATTGTACAGCAACAAGCTGGTGATTTCTTAAAGAATCTCAGGAAGAAAAAGACTTCCTCCTATGAAGGAGAAATGGCTTCAGAAAGAAAGAAATCTTGACAATATTAATAAACTATTTAATTTTTGGTTGGTGCTTTTTATGTTATTCTCTAAACTAAAAAATACACATATATGGAAATTCTTCAGAAAATCAAGTGTTCTTGATTTTATTAACAGCACTGTCCAGGACACCTTAAAGAAAGATGGAAGAATGCAGTAAAAAAAGGAGCAGTATGGTGTATGCTCCCAAATGTGCAATAGCTTGTATTATATTGACAATAAATTACACCACCATAAAATCTCTTAAATTGACTTCGTTGGCTGAATTGACTTGTTTGAGGTGAAATTGATTTCTTTGATCAGCAAAAAGGCAATATCTATGTTTATTGCTGACTGGAAACTCCTTATGGACTTTTTGTGTAAAACAGAAAAAAATGAACTTATGATTTGTGGTTTTGATGATTAGACAGGATAGATGGTAGAAAGAAGAAAGTTCAGTTGTAACCATTGAATAAAGGTAAATTTATAATTGTACTTGTAACTGCTGTAAAGAAGATTGGAAGCTACTTCTTTGTATCTTCTTTCTTTTCTATTTTTCTTTTACTTTTCCCCCCTTTCTTGCACTTTTAGCTTTTTTTTCCTTTTCTTTTTCTTACTTTAGTTTGTGCTAGTTTTTATCTTCCTTTTAAAAAATCTTTAATAAAAATTATATAAATTTTTTTTAATAAAACTTTAGTTGAATTATGGTCCTTTTCGGACACAACCATCTTTACAGATGATCCACTACCTCTTTATGTTTCCTGTTTGTGTGGCCTGGCGCTCCATATATAACACAAAGTGTTATTTTTTTTCTTTACCTTTTTTTTAGGCTGTATGTACTGGTTACATCAAAGGAACTTTTCATTGTAAAATTGTGTCTTAAAAATATTTGGTCACATATTTCATGATAACTGAAAACATTATTTATGTGAAAATCTTGTTTTGAAATATTTCTGTCTGTAACATGAAATGGTTATATGGAACAGACATATCTGGTGCTTATAGAAAAAACAGAATTTTGTACTTGTAGAAGGACTACATACAATGATCTTAAAGATGTTAACTATCCAAGGCCATCTATAATTATATATTGTGTAAATATTTTGTAACTGTTGAAAATGTTAATACGACATATATTTAAATGGCTCCTATTAAATTATACTCTTAAATAAGTCGCTTTGGGAGTTCTGTGCTTTTGTTCCAGAATAGTTTATTTTCATGAGTTTATTCATTTTGGGCCAAATACTTTTTAATGACTTTTCAGTAAGTATCAGATACTTTAATACTACCCTTCAAAGAAGACAGGCCAATCTTGCTTTCCTTTATTTGGGAGGGATGGGATGGATTAATTTAGTATGTCACTGTCCATTGTAAATTTATTCAAATAAGTTTATTGCAGCTTGAATCTGAAATAATTGACTAAATAGTCACTGAGAGCAGAATAAAATCTACAACGCACAACTTCAAGCAGTGGGAAGGAAAAATATTTAAAGCATTTTTTTGACCACAGAAAGTGAACACATCAGAGTAAAATATTTACACCAATTTTCTCTTTGATATGCTAGTTTTCCAGACATAGTTTTACCACTGCATCCTTACTAGATCCACAGGAGACCAGTTAAAGGGAAACATAACAAGTTGATTAGTCCTGCTATACGTGTATGATACAGAATCAAAAATTTGTTGTTTAACATTCATTAGTTATAATTTTAAATTTCAAACTTGTATAACCCTTTTTTACCTACCACTACCCAAGTATGTTCTTATGCAGTTTTCATTTGTTGGCTTGTTATTTTATCTTTATCTCATGATTTTGATGAATTGTAAAATATAAGAAATTGTTTTTAATAATTGTAAGCTTTTTTGTTCCGGAAAGAATCTTATTCTCTAAACATTTCAGAAATGTTTGCTTTGTTATTACCATGTTTGTTTAAAATTAAGAGACAAGATGGAACCCAAGTCTCAAAATACTGCTTTTGCAGTTATACAAAGAACTTTACACCCTTGGATGTAATGGTACATCCTCTGATGAATGACATTATTTCAGGTATTCTAAGTGGAAATTTTATTAGTACTAGAAAGCAGTGGTAATGCTGTACAAACATGCTGTACATTATCACTGTTTCACCCTAACCCTACCCCAAGCTAACTCCAGTCTGCAAAATAATTAACACAAAGATGATCCTACCAATGAGACTCTTAAGGAAGGGTCAATCATAAATCTGATCTCATTTATAATGCAGTCCCATGCTTAATTCATGTCGTCTCTAGAGCATTTTATATCTGTTGCAATTATTCCTAAATGGCATAATGGGACACTAACAATTACCACAGGGATTAAACAAACATGTTCATTAGAGCTTTGCTCTGGAACAATTTCTGGCAGTAGACCATTCTGAAACACCAAACAGTAATAATGATGATGATAAGGTCTTCTTCCTGTCAAGGTCGACTATTGATTTAATAGACACAGACATTAACTGGTCTTTTTTTGGCAGCAATACAAATAAACTACACCCCCACCAACACTGGCAGGGAGAAAACCCCACACTCACTAGCACTGATGTTATCTAATCAGGTACTGAAACATCTGCAAGCAACAACCAAGCTTAGAGAGCACCAATGACTCCACAATACAGATACAGTTTGTCGTTACTTTTGCTGAGATGTTTTTCCAGCCTCCCAGTGTATTCCCTGGAGGTCTCCCATCTCAAGGAGAAGTTGGGTCTCTGACTGAGGTTCTTTTCTCCCCAAATTCTTATCTAGGGCAATGTTGTAAGCAGCTTTCAGTGCAATCAACAAGGAGAGAAAATATAGTTATTTTGCTTTTCCATCCAAAGCTTTGCCAAGGACTTTTTCCATATAAAAATGATAAGCGTCATCCACTTAGAAAGTCAAATACTGGCTTTCTTATTGCCCTGCAGACAGGACAACACATCCATTCATCATTTAAATTATCCAGGGTAAGAGAAGTCCAGAAATTCAATAAATAGTGAATCACTGCTCATTCACGGGCTCCACCTTAACCAGTATACCAGGAATCCTTAGTGGTGACTATTGACCATTTATGTATATTTATTGCAGAAAAATTTGTGCTAGCTTAACAGGCTGAACCAATGAAGCTAATCCTCTCCCCAGCCCTTTTCTTCCCTTGCGTTGCTACAGCATGCACTGCTGAACTCAGAGCATCAGAGAGTAAAAGTGCCTCCAGAACATGGTCCTTCCTACCACCCAGCTCAATGCCTAAAGTGATTGGGGTCCAGGATTGAACTACAGGTAGCCCTTGCTTACTGATCACTCGTTCAGCAACTGTTTGAAGTTACAAGGGCGCTGAAAAAGGAGACTTACGTCCAGTATTCAAAGTTGTGTCCATCACAGCACCCCACGATCACATGATCATGATTCAGGTGTTTGGCAACCAGCATGCATTTACAATGGTCGCAATGTCCCATAGTCACGTGATCGCCATTTGTGATCACAGCCAACTTCAGACAACCAGTCAATGGGGAAGCTAGTAGGAATTCACAAGTTGCAGTCACAACCTGCAGTGATTCTTCTAACAACCAGAACTGAATTGGGCGCAGTCACATGACATTCCACTTTATCCCCATGCTGCTTAGTGGCAGAGTTGTCAGTCCCAACTGTGGGACTTCAATTGGTTTAGTATGTAAAATATGCATAATTGTTTCTACTTGTGGCTAATTTGTAATATCAAGCATTGCATCTCTGCAAATTATCAATCATACAATATTTGCTGAGAAAGAAATGCAACTGTTCATAGGCCTGCCATTATCTCCCTTTGTTCCAAGTCCCTTTTCTCATTTATTGCATGTATTGATTTTACATACATGATTTCATGGTGGTGTACAATAAAAACCAAAATAATAACAGTAATATAGAATTAACTGTCACACCTTTGGTAAATTACTAAGACCAAAACACAAGGCAGGCTATGTTGCCTCCAAGGGACACGAAATACAAGGAGGCAAAGATTGACACTCCAGAAACCACGGACCAGATACCGCAAATCCCCAGAAGCCTGTGTTTGGAGCCGCAATTCCGTCAAGAATGAAATACTAATACTACCGTAAAGAGCGATGTGCTCTAAGTGGCAACTGCGGCTTTAGGGCAGGGGAAGTCCCACACAGCGAGAGTACAATAAAGACTAACACCCAGAACGCTTACATTCCTTTCCGATCCATTGAGGCTCTGAAGCTTATCAGGAATCAGGTCCCAACTCGCAGCCCTCCACGTGTTAGAAGATTCCTTTTATCCCCAGTTACCAACACCTTTACTATGGATTGCAGCCTGCTCTGCCTATGGCCAACTGCATCACAACCACCTCCGCATGATTCTTCAACAAGAAGAGAGGAACTCCTCCACCACCATATCCCTACCCGGGACTCCCGTGTTTGGGCTCCCTCCCCTCTTCCAAAAGTCTCAGGCTGGGACGCTGCCCCGGCCTCGCGCGCATTCCAGGGGCTTGTTTTCGGCGCTCCTTTTCCGCGCGCTCGCCAGAGGGCAGCCTCTCGCGCTCCCGCGAGGTTACGATGCTCGGCCCTGCCAACGCGCCGGTCTAGGCAGCAGCAAGCGCGGCGCCGAGCATGGCGAGCACGACGGGAGCGACTCCGAGCGGGGCGGACGAGAACCTCCAGCGGAAGATGTCGCTGCGGAGGTAGGCCGTCGCCTTCTTTCCCTTTCCTCCGACCTCTCTCTTCGCTACAGCCCGACGGAACGAATTTCCTTCGCGCGTGGCGGTGCCAGAGCTTTTCGGGCGGAAGCTAGGGGCCATCCCGATGGCGGGCAGAGAAAGCAAGCCTCGTGACTAATGCTTCACGCGTGGACTAATGAACTACGGAATCCACTCGGGAAGGCCATGCAGTCTTAGTGTTGGCTGCTCTGCTGCTATTTTTAAGCTAGTTGTGGGAGACGGGAGTTAGCTTTTGCTTTGCCTCGTGCTCTAGAAATGTACAATAATGTAGCTCAGCGGAGGGGAGGAAGTAGATCTCGGTTGTCTCTCAATAAATCAGCCAGTTTTTCAGAATTCTAGCCGCACAGATGTAATGGCAACAAAATGATTCTTCCGCACCCCAGATTATATTGCGTATATTGCTGAAATGTAAATGAAAAAACAGCATCAGGCAGTACTGGTACTTAAACCAGCTCTAATTGTAATTCAGCTCCAATTGGTTGAAATCATTTATTTCAAAAACCGTCCCTGCAGGTTTAAACCACTGGTATATAGTTTCTCCCCCTTTTTAAAACATATTTTTGTCCACACTCACTCACCATTCCAATAATCTTGGGGAGGAGGGTAGGCAGATGCACAGAAAACTTCCTTTGAACTCGACTGCCTGAAGTATTAAGCACAGCCCTATAATTAATTTGCTACATGGGTTTTAGAGAATTTTATATATACACTAAATATATACTGTAACCCAGAAAGAAACAAAATAAAAAAGAAGAAAAATTGTGATTATTTTTGTTTTCAGGAGGCAGAGTTTAATCTGATAGGAGCCCTTCTACACAGAATAAGCCTTTATCTTTAGCAGCTACAGGGCAAATGGTAGTGTGAAATGATATAGTAGCCAATCCTTTTTTAATATGGGATTTCTTTTTAATTAGATTTATAAATCATATCTTCCTCTCACCAGGAACGGGACAATATCTAAAGCAAGTACCAGTTAAATATAAGAAGCTGAAGTGGAAAAACTGCATGGAAACATTTGAGAGTAACAATATTATACAGTGCAAAAGTCTTTTTGCTGTCCATTTAAAGTGGAGAATTCCTCAAGTGACTCTTTAAATCCCTTCTATAATATCAGAGCCAAATAGTTGTGCTAGTTGGATTAAACCCTTAGAATATTCAGAAGGTTTTTGAAATAACATTTTCCAATATTCAAATCTGGTATATAAAGATTTAGGTGACTCTAGCTGTCTGCAGAGGGGGCCAAGTAATAAAGCATGAAGAATAGTTTCTGAGTATTGACATGTTTTCAGCAATATTTTGTAGATTATTAGTAGATTATTAAAGAATTACATCTGCAACTGACAACCCTATGAAGTATATTGATAAGGAAGGATGCTTGGCACAGAGGCATGGCACAATTCCATATCATTTTGCATTAATTTAGACTAATGTGCTTTGGAGTTGTACTTTCAAATCTAACATGGAGTTGAACTTATGCATACCCCATACACTCCTAAACAGATGTGAAAAAAACAGGAGAAGGCTAAGTGTGCTTAGTTCAAAGACTTCTTGTTGGCTTCCTTGTGCACATGACTGGCAAGCATGGTCTCTTAATCAGATTCACTTTGGAGTATACATACATAACTTTTTATTGCATATGTTCATATAAGCACCAGCAGAGTTGTCATGTCTGCAGTATAAATAAGAAAAATGTTTGCTGTTCTGTAAAAAAAAAAAAAACTCAGTCAATCAGCTTTGGAAACCATTGGAAAGAAACTGAAATTAAATTTGACTTTGTATTTCAGAGCTGAGTACTCTTATGATCTTTGAACCCAGTTCTTGTAAGGCCTGGAGGTCCCTCTGACACTGCCAAAAGTAAGCAGTACAGTTTCTCACCATTTTATGGTGAAAATCCCAGTATAATTATGCTATAAATCCTAGCATAGATATAACACATTTAAAAAGCAAAACCATCTAAATACTCCCTTTAAGAAATTCTCCTGCTTACTTACTTTGCATTATTTCCCAACTAGGCATCATTGCTCTACTGCGGCTCTTATTCTTTTCACAAATATTGCTCAGCATTGTTTTAGGTTTTTATCTTAATATACAACCGAGCATTGCAGATGCAACTTGTCAGACTATTATTTTATTTCATTTATCAAATTTATACACCACCCATCTCACTGGACAAGAGACTCTAGGCAGCTTACAAGTAAAAAAGCGATTAAAAAAACAATAAAAATCTATACAAAAATATACAAAACTAAAAGGCAGAGAGGCAAAACTTCAAGCCATCAACCACCCCCAGTGCTGCGTACCCCCAAGTGATCCCCATGCTAATTGGAAGAGCCATGTTTTAACTGAAAGACCAAAAGGGGCCAATCTCACCTCAGGGGGCAAGATATTCCACAGGCAGAAAAGGCTCTCCTAGACCCTGCCAGTTGAAATTCTTTAGCCGACAGGATCCGTAACATGCCCTTCTTGCCAGACCAGGTGGGTCGGGTTGATGTAATTGGGACGAGATGGTTCCTCAGGTAACCTGGGCCCATGCCATGAAGAGCTTTAAAGTTCATAACCAACACCTTGAATTGGACCCGGAAGCAAACTAGCATCCAGTGCAGCTCAATTGTGCAAGTTCTCCCACTTAAAAAGATGAGAGAGGCCTGTAATTTTCATCATAGGTATACCTCAACTATGAGAGACAAAATGAGGAAAAAAATCCAGAAAATCACATTGTCTGATTTTTAAAGAATTTATTTGCAAATCATGGTGGAAAATAAGTATTTGGTCACCTACAAACAAGCAAGATGTCTGGCTCTCACAGACCTGTAACTACTTCTTTAAGAGGCTCCTCTGTCCTCCACTCGTTACCTGGAGTAATGGCACCTGTTTGACCTTGTTATCAGTATAAAAGACCCCTGTCCACAACCTCAAACAGTCACACTCCAAACTCCACTATGGCCAAGACCAAAGAGCTGTTGAAGGACACCAGAAGCAAAATTGTAGACCTGCACCAGGCTGGGAAGACTGAATCTGCAATAGGCAAGCAGCTTGGGGTGAAGAAATCAACTGTGGGAGCAATAATTAGAAAATGGAAGACATACAAGACCACTGATAATCTCCCTTGATCTGGGGCTCCATGCAAGATCTCACCCCATGAGGTCAAAATGATCACAAGAACGGTGAGCAAAAATCCCAGAACCACACAGGAGGACCTAGTGAATGACCTGCAGAGAGCTGGGACCAAAGTAACAAAGGCTACCATCAGTAACACACTATGCCACCAGGGACTCAAATCCTGCAGTGCCAGACGTGTCCCCCTCCTTAAGCCAATACATGTCCGGGCCCGTCTGAAGTTTGCTAGAGAGCATTTGGATGATCCAGAAGAGGATTGGGAGAATGTCATATGGTCAGATGAAACCAAAGTAGAACGTTTTGGTCTAAACTCAACTCATTGTGTTTGGAGGAGAGAGAATGCTGAGTTGCATCCAAAGAACACCATACCTACTGTGAAGCATGGGGGTGGAAACATCATGCTTTGGGGCTGTTTTTCTGCAAAGGGACCAGGACGACTGATCCGTGTAAAGGAAAGAATGAATGGGGCCATGTATCGTGAGATTTTGAGTGAACACCTCCTTCCATCAGCAAGGGCATTGAAGATGAAACGTGGCTGGGTCTTTCAGCATAACAATGATCCCAAACACACCGCCCGGGCAACGAAGGAGTGGCTTCGTAAGAAGCATTTCAAGGTCCTGGAGTGGCCTAGCCAGTCTCCAGATCTCAACCCCATGGAAAACCTTTGGAGGGAGTTGAAAGTCCGTGTTGCCCAGCGACAGCCCCAAAACATCACTGCTCTAGAGGAGATCTGCATGGAGGAATGGGCCAAAATACCAGCAACAGTGTGTGAAAACCTTGTGAAGACTTACAGAAAACGTTTGACCTCTGTCATTGCCAACAAAGGATATATAACAAAGTATTGAGATGAACTTTTGATATTGACCAAATACTTATTTTCCACCATGATTTGCAAATAAATTCTTTAAAAATCAAACAATGATTTTCTGGATTTTTTTTCCCATTTTGTCTCTCATAGTTGAGGTATACCTATGATGAAAATTACAGGCCTCTCATCTTTTTAAGTGGGAGAACTTGCACAATTGGTGGCTGACTAAATACTTTTTTGCCCCACTGTACATGCACAATCCTCAAGGTGCCCATAAGTGCCTGCACCACCACATTCTGCACCAGCTGCAGCTTCCGGATACTTTTCAAGAGTAGCCCCATGTAGATTGTGTTGCAATAGTCTAATACAGGAGATGGCCAGGGCATGAGTGACCAGAGACTAGATGTAGTGGCAGTCCTAAAGAAAAGGGCCTTTCTCTATAGATAGATAGATACAGATATAGATATGCATCTCTCTATATACAGTGTATGGATTCTCAGAATGTACTGTGTTAAACTGTATCTGGGTCAGTTTGACCTAGGCTCAGAGCACGGTTCTGAAAAGGCTAAGCCAACAACATGATATTTGGCCTTTCTGAAAGGAAAAACTTCACAGCAATTAAAAGTAAAAATTGAGTTGGTTCCAAGTAAACAAGGTCATCATGCTCTGATCAGTCCATAAAGCAGTGTATAGAGGAAAGGTATGTTTATTCTCCCTCTGGAAGATTCATTTGGCAGTTCATACACTCAGACTTTCATAAGGCATGTCTAATTGAATAAGAACTCTTGTGAAATTACTTAGCTAGTAAAAATTAGCCATCATCTGTTGGAAGGCTGGAAGATGACACATCCATAAAAAGGAGAGTAAGGGCTACCATATCTGGGCTGCAAAAACTGGAAAACCTTAGATGGCCCCAAGAAGTTAGTTTTCTGTACCTCTGTAGCCATTAGGAGTTGTCCTGATTTTTTATAGCCCGGATATGGTAACAATATAAAAAAGGAAGAGTCAAAAGCTATGTAAGTTTGGTGATTTTTTTTTTAAAAAGGCACTTTTAGAATAGTGGCGACATTGTCTAGGCTCACATATTGTGACTGGCTTAATATGTTGCAGAAACCCATCATTATGATTTGATTTTTTATTTAGTATAAGTGTGCAATCAGTTATAAGAGCAACAACCTAGCCAGGAGCTGATTGTAGAGCAGATCATGAATTGCTCATGTTCAGGTTGTGTATTTCTGATTTAGTATGATGTGCCAGTTGGAGCTCTGATGCATCATCTCTAGCTTAGTAGATGGGGCATCAGTCCAGTTACTCAACTGCATTTCATGCTAAATGAACCATGGAAAAGAGTTTCTATTGTTTAGTTGCTTCTGCTGGCAAGAAGTGACAAATCATATATCAGGATGCTGCTCACTCATGATAAGCCAGAATACTGACAGTGGCTATTAACAGGATGTGGAAACCTGTTGTGTTGTTTCTCATTGGAAGCTTCGGGGGGTCAGATTATCAGTAACAGTATTTTTGCAGGAAATGCAATAGAACGCTGATATAGCAAAGACATCCTGACAGAACTTATTTGTAAGGAACCAGTTCGTGGAAGATACCCAAGGCTGCTAATAGGAGCTTGCATTTAAATAGAAGTGAAAAGTTCTGGATAATTTTTCTTCACTAATACGTCTTTTCCAGTGTTCCCATGTATACAGACATTTCCTCTATGCTGTTCACCTGTAAATGTAGGTTCTCAAATTTCCTTTTTTAGATGTGAACTCTGTAACACAGAAGCAGCAAAATACAGATGCCCTCGATGTATGACATATTCATGCAGGTACGTATAAACCAAAGGCATATTTTTTTCAGCTTGGGTGCTGAAAACGAAATAACAGTATTTCTTTGCTTATGTGCTTTCAGTTTGGCTTGTGTGAAAAAACATAAAGCTTTATCCAGCTGTAATGGAATCAGAGAAAAGGCGGCCTTTGTTTCCATGAATGAGTTCAGCAACTTAACTCTTCTAAGTGGTAAGAGTATCAGTCCATTAAAAAGACTCAAGGTGCTATAGGGCTTGGGATAAGCAATGATCCACACTAGTGCAATGCTATGTAGATTTTTTTTAACTGTTTTTTTTATAAACCCTCACTACTGCACCAATAGTAGGTTCCTTTTTACTATACTAACAGTGTAGTAGTCCTAGTATCCTGAAACAATCACAATAGAGTATGTCAGATAGCAGATAGAATGCAAAGATAGGTTGGCTGTTTTGGAGTAAGAATGAGGCAACATGAGTATATTTCTTAACAAAAAAGAATCCTAACTCATACAGAGATACTTAGAATTCCATCAAATCCATAGCATATTTCATTCACAGTAGAAAATAGCGATGTGCAACACTTTGACTCCAAAACTGGAAAAAATACTTGGAAACAGGAATGAGTACATACACTGTACCTCTCAGCAATAATAATAGTAAAGTTTATTTACAGTCAATGACTAGTCAGATCTAGCATACCGTAATACAGCAGAAACAACATAGAGAATTAAAGAATCAGAATAAAATCAGAAATGTCAGCTTCTCCTTAAAGAAGCTGTGTCTTTTCCTGGGGTCAAATGATGGGTGCATGATTCCAGAAAAATGCATGTTTGAGTTAAGAAAAAAACAATTTCACTCTCTCCTTCGAAGATTTTTGGCTTTGGAAATGATGATGATGATGATGATGATGATGATGATGATGATATAGCAACAGACAGCAAATGCTGCATCTGCAAAGAAGCGGAAGAAACAGTAGACCACCTAGTTAGTTGCTGCAAGAAGATCGCACAGACTGACTACAAACAATGACATGACAAAGTAGCAACAATGGTGCATTGGAATATCTGCAAGAAATACCATTTGCCTGCAAGCAAGAACTGGTGGGACCACAAAGCAGACAAAGTAAAAGAAAATCAAGAAGCTAAAGTGCTCTGGGACTTTAGAATTCAAACAGACAACACCTGCCACACAACACCCCAGGCTTAACAGTTATTGATAAGAAAGACAAAAAAGTCTGGATAGTGGACATTACAATACATGGAGACAGCAGAATAGAAGAGAAAGAACTGGAGAAAATCACAAAATACAAAGACCTGCAAATAGAAATAGAATGACTGTGGTAAAAGAAAGCAAAGATGGTACCAATAGCAATAGGCACCTTGGGTGCAATCCCAAAACATCTGGAGCACCACTTGAACACCATCGGTATTGGCAAAATCACCATCAGTCAATTGCAAAAGGCAGCTTTACTTGGAACAGCTTACATCCCGCAACGATACCTTTAACATCATCAGGCAACAACATCTGCCTATGCCAGGTCCTCGGGAAGGACTCGATAGGTAGATAAAAATGCCAGATCCAGTCTAAATATCTGATTGACTGTGTGACCACCAATAATAATAGCTTTTTTAAAAAGGGGGGACATTGCAAAGCCTTAACCTCTTTTGTTTTAACTATATCCTATACATACTGAATATTTTAATGCTAATTACACTACTTATATGTAGTTTATTAAATGTACATATTAATATTACAGGTATTTATTTCATTCAAATGTCTCCTTGCCTTTTCCTTGTTTTTCTTCTTCAGATTATCGGTTTCTAGAAGATGTGGGAAGACTGGCTGATCGGTCTGCCCGAGATGCTATTTCTCATAAACCAAAAAGCAATCGATTTGTAAGTGTTCTACAAAAATTAAATCTTTTATGCATTACATTTTTTAAACTAGAGAAAAAAAGATGGGATTGGAAACTTAAATCATGAAAACAGATAATCATGGAAGTTGTCATGATATTCAGTGGGTGCCTGTTAATCCTGAAACAGATACATTGGACATTTGAAGATTGTTTTTAAGGAAGTTTTAGGACACAGATTTTCATCTAAACTGAGTTTGACTTTGAGTTTAGCACCTGTTTAACCTCAGGAAAATGATTGTTGTGCTGTGGCAATTCTTTTTTTTATATATTAAAACTTTTATTATGATATATAAAAAGCACAGTTAAAATACAAATCGAGAGGTATAGCAAAGAAAGAACTAAAAGAAAAAGACAAAGAACTAAAATAGTGAAAATATATAGAAAGATAAAACAGAAAATGACTTCTTACTATCTCCAGTACCTCCAGTATCTCCAATTTTAAAAAAAGTTAATCTTTTATCATTATGTAATCCAAATTCACATTATTTCTGTCAGCACAAACCATCTAACCATTAAATCCCACAATCAAAGCTTCATTTTATTCCCACTCAAGCACGTAATCTAAGAAGGGTTGCCATGAGGAAACAAATTTAGAAACAGTATATCTCTTATTAATGCTGTTAATTTCACCATTTGGGCCAAGTCCATTAATTTGATAATCCATTCTTCCACTGTAGGTATTTGTGAATCCTTCCATCTTTGCACATACAACAGTCTTGCAGCTGTGATCATATATAAAAGCAAAGTTCCATGTGGTTTCTCCAGTCCTTTCTCCATCAAACCCAATAGGAACAGTTCTGGGTTTTTTTGAATGCTCACTTTAAGAATCTTTTGAATAACAATACATATCTGATCCCAAAATTTTGTAGCCTTTTTACAAGTCCACCAGAGATGGTAAAAGGTTCCTTCTCCCTGCGAACATTTCCAACAAATATTTGTTATACCAATATACATTTTTGATAACTTATCAGGAGTTAAATACCAATGATACATCATTTTATAAAAATTTTCTTTTAAATTATAATTCACCGTAAATTTCAAACGTTTGTTCCACATATTTTCCCATTGTTCCAAAATGATATTATATCTGAAGTTTTTAGCCCATTTAATCAGACATTCCTTGACTTGTTCATCTTCTAGATTAATCTGTAATAGCATCTTACACATTTTAGCAATAATACGTTCATCATTTGTACAAAGTTGAGTCTCAAAATAAAATATTTCATTAGCAAATCTATAATTCTTTTTGTCCAGCTTAAAACATTCAAACAATTGCATATGAGTAAACCAGTGACGTATAAAACCTTCTGATTCTAACTGTTCTCTTGTTTCAAAACTTGGTTCATCCTCCTTGAAATGTAACAAGTCTTTATATTTAACCACTTCATTTCTCCCACATTTTCTCTTCCAGTAAATGCTTCCTGAGGTGACAACCACAAAGGTACATTAGGAGACAGTCTTACCTTATATTTATTCCAGATCCACAGTAAGGCATTCCTAATATTAACTTTAACTTTATCATACCACACACCGGCATGCCACCCGAATCTTAATTCATGACCTTCAAGTTGTAATAATTCTTTATTCTCCAAGGTTATCCACTCCTTCATCCAAAGCAAACAACAAGCAGCAAAATACTGTTTTAAATTAGGCAGACCCAAACCTCCTCGTTCCTTGGCATCTTGTAACAATTTATATTTAATTCTCGGTTTTTTGCCTTGCCAAATGAACTTAAATATATCTCTCTGCCACTGTTTAAATGGTAAGTCTGTAGTCAAAATTGGTATAGTCTGAAAAAGAAACAGCATCCTAGGCAAAATATTCATTTTAATCACAGAGATTCTACCCATGAGAGACAATTGTAATTTTTCCCATCTTACCAAATCTTTTTTCACTTCATTCCAAATTTTACCATAATTATTCTGGAACAACATACTATTTTTAGTTGACAAAATCACCCCCAGATATTTCACCTTTTTTTCTGTCCTGAAGCCCATCTTGCTCATCAGCAACTCTTGATTAGGCAGGGTCATATTTTTAATTAACATTTTTTGTTTTTGTTAGTTTACTTTAAAACCCGCCAGTGTGCCAAATCCCCTCAGTTTCTTCATCAGACGCTCAGCAGATTCCAGAGGATCCTGTAGTATCAGGACTAAGTCATCAACAAAAGCCCTCAGTTTAAAAACCTCTGTTTGATCTTGAAGCACTTTATTTGTTCGTTTCTTCTAATATCTCTGTTAAAGAACCAAGATAAAAAGCAAAGGTGATAATGGGCAACCTTGCCTTGCTCCTTTTTGTATATGACACGGTTCAGTTAATTCTTCATTCACAATAATACTAGCCTTCTGAGGCGTGTAGATTGACTTTATTCCCTGTATAAAATATTCTCCAAAGTCCATACTTTCCAAAACTTTAAACGTAAACATTCAGTTCAAATTATCAAAGGCTTTCTCTGCATCCAAAAAAATAAGAGCCGTCTGACATTCATTATGATACTGTAGATATTCTATAATATCCAGCACAACTCTGACATTATCTCTTAGTTGTCTTTTAGGCAGAAATCCACATTGGTCATGGTGAATAAATTCCTGTGAGATTTTTTTTAACCTTTCTGCCAACACTGAAGCAAATATTTTATCATCATTATTCAACAATGAAATTGGTCTGTAGTTCTTAATTAAGAAAGGGTCCTGTCCTTTTGGTAGAAGCGCAATGTTGGCTTCCTTCCATGAATCAGGCATTGCCGCACCCAGCAAAATAGAGTTCATCAATCTTTAAAAGGTAAAAGAATCTCATCTTCAAAACATTTATAATATATTGCAGGTAATCCATCAGGTCCTGGCGCTTTTCCCAATTCTCTTTATAGCTTCAGCTATTTCAAAATTAGTTATAGGATTATTCAATATTAATTTCTGTGACTGCGAATGTTTTGGTAGATTGTGCTTATTCAAATATTCATCAACCTTTTCCAAAGAGATTTCTTGTTTTTTATATAAATTAGAAAAGTTGTGAAATACTTTTTTAATCTTTTCATTGTCCATAGTCCAGTGAATTTTAGAAATCATTTTCTTCTCTCTCTTTCCTTAATCTGTATGCTAACTATCTTCCTGGTTTATTAGCAAATTCAAAATGTCTCTGTTTAGCATATCTTAATTTCACTTCAATTTCTTTCACAGTCAACATTGAGACTTGTTGGTATAGCAACTTAAGTTGGTAGGCAATATTATCAGACGGTTTTTTCTGTAACTCCTTTTCCTTTAACTTAATCTGATCCAAGACCATTTGTAATTTTTGTTGAGATTTTTTCTTGAGGGTACAGTTATGATAAATGAAATTTCCCCTCATAACCGCTTTACTAGTATCCCACACTGTTTTTAAGTCTACATCTTTATCTAGATTAATCTCAAAAAAGTCCTTTAGTTTCCTCTTACAGTCCTCCACAACCTTTTCTTTTTGCAAAATAGATTCATTCAATCTCCACCTAAAAGACCTAGATATTTTTTTAATTATCATACTCACAGGATTGCGATCAGAAAAAGTCTTTGGTAAAATATCCATTGTAGAAATTTTATTTACCAAGTCCATTGAAACCCATATCATATCAATTCTTGAAAAAGATTTATGTCTCTCTGAATAGAAAGTAAAATCTTTTGCCAGTCCGTTTTTATATCTCCATGAATCCACCAATGCCAAATTATCCATTAAATCAAAAAAGGATTTTGGTAGTTTTCCTTGCTTGATTTTAATTTGCTTTTCAGATGTTCTATCAATCAACGGTGAAGCAACTCCATTCCAATCTCCCATCAAACACCAACTTTGGTGCAAGAAAGCTAACGGTTCATTCAAATACTTCATAAAAAATATGCTCTTATCGTTCGGAGCATATATTCCCACAACAATCATTTTAAGCCCATATATCTCCACTTCAACTGCTACGTATCTACCATGATCATCTATTAACAACAAACGTGATTTCAAGTGATTTTTAACATATAATACCAGTCCATTTATTTTCTTCGAATTAGCTAAAACAAATTTTTGTCCCAAATTCTTCTTTATCAAATATTTTATATCTTTCTTCTTTATATGTGTTTCTTGTAAGCAAATTACATCATATTTCAATTTATTTAAATAAAAACTTTTTTTCTTTTCTGTGGAGCGTTTGCTCCATTTATATTCCATGTAAGACACTTCAGAGCCATCGTTATACAGAAGATTCACCACAGTCTTTGGGAACGACATGTCTCTTCCCCATATGTAGCAACGTCCATTTGCTTAATTCCAGATGTATCCTGTTCCAAGTTAGTTCTGAATCTAGCTAAGAAGTCCTTAGCCTTAGAAATCAAAGATAATTTGAATCTTTGTTGATGGTAAGAAAAACTTATCCCTTCCAGTTTTTCCCAATGAAAGGGGATTTTGTTCTTTTTCAAAACATTTGTCAGGAATGAATATTCTTTTCTCTTCCTGAAAATCCTTACTGGTATTTCTTTAAGGACCATTATATCCACATTCTGAATATTAAGTTTGGAGTCAAAATGTGCTTGCAAAATCAAATCCCTTGTTTTTCCCCTAGAAAACTGTACCCACATATCTCTTGGCTTGCCATGTACAATTGCATAT
Organism: Python bivittatus; assembly: GCF_059951505.1. Classification (NCBI taxonomy): domain Eukaryota; kingdom Metazoa; phylum Chordata; class Lepidosauria; order Squamata; family Pythonidae; genus Python; species Python bivittatus. The sequence goes on from NW_028277098.1 coordinate 28,777,445, forward strand.
CTAGAGTTTATACATAAAATTTTATCTATCTCATATGACATTTTATCTTCTTCCCAATCCGTTCCACCAAAGCACATGTAATCATATTTGTTAAATTTTCTTTAATTTCAGGGATTCCCCTGAGCCTTAAACAAAACTCTTTATCTCTCAACTCCAATAATGCTATTTTATCCAGCTCTTTTCCCCTTTCACTTTCCAACAAATCAATTCTTTCACTTTCCAACAAATCAACTCTCATTAGCATTTTTGATCCCTCCTTCCAATTTCTTTTCCATTTCAGCAATTTTTTGATCAAGCCTTTTTTCCAGTTCAGCAGTCCTTAGGTCAAGTGCTTAGGTAATCATCTGTGTAGTTTTCAAAGTATATTCTTCAAACATAGCTTTCATTCAGTCTGCCTCACCAGACCCACGCCTTGTTTGCTTTTTAGCAGCCATTCTCTCTGTTTCTATCTTCTTCTTCCTCCCTTGCTTAAACAATAAGGAAAAGCTGTTTCATCCTTTCAGTAATCCAATAATCCAAATATAATACTTTAGCTCCCTCTTGTGGCCCAAAGTAATATTCCCCAAAGTCAGGTGTAACCAGATATCCACAACTAGCAACAAAGCAAGGGAGGGTCAAGTCTGCAGCCAATCACAACTTGAGAAAATCGCCAAACCAAAACTTTCCCACAGCATCTAAAAATAGATTGGTCTCAATTCCACAAGAAAATACTTATATAAAAATCTTCCTTTTTAAAAGCAAAAGATGTAAGTAATAATAACAAAAAATGTAGAAACCTTCCTGCAAAACATTAAAACTTCCAGATTGCATGCTCGTATTTCAGACCTTCAGATCCAATACAATGCACTTTTAAAAGTCCCAAAAAATAATGAAAAGCCAGCCAAGAGAAGAAATACTTCTGTAGTGGGGATAGCCTCTTTAAATTCTTTAAGTAACACGCAACAAAGGTGATTTTAGAAGTGGGGTGGCCGGAAGTAATGTCTCTTTGAAGAGGCTTTAGACACGGCGCTGATAAGCTGTTCCACCTGCTTCCCAGCTGATTGCTCACTGTTCATTTGCCATCCACGATCGATCGATAAGCTATAGCCGTCTGGAAGACACGAGGTGCAATTCGATGGCTTCTCCTTGCCCAGAGAATGCTTCATGTCTCAGAAAAAAATCCTGAGACACTCAATTTACCATGTTTATAATTCCAGCTTCAGGGAGCTTCAGCCAGAATTAACCTCCTGCCATTGTTCCTCCACCGGAAGCCTGGCAATTCTTAATTAAAACATAAAAATTATGTTCATGTTAGTAATCCAGCAGATGGGGGAATACTACTCAGGCATGGGAAATGCTATGATATTTTGTAGGTCATCATTTTTTTCAAGTTTTGAAAATAGCAAAAATTCACCTTCCCCCAGGACAGAGCATTATCTCTTCCCCATTAGGTCAATAGAAGAGGGATTGAAAGAGAGTCTCACGGTTTTTACAAGATTCATTCAACTTAAGAACTGACTTCACATGTGAATCTAAGGCCATTATATTCTTTTAGCATGTTGTAGGGATCCAGGTATTTGAGTTTGAAAACGATGCTCGTGGCTTAGTGTGTTATATGAATCTAGCTAATTATAAGTTTTTCAGTAGATGATGACTGACAAGCCTTTGTTCCCATCTTGAAGCTAGCCTCAGTGAAGTCTGGCCTCTGTGCAGTCTGGCCAAGAGAAAGCTGGCAGTAAGCTGGCCAGTATGATGGTGTAGTCTTAAGTTCACGTCTTGAGAACATTGTACAGATGTTCCTGTGTCTGACCTCTGTCCATACTCCCCATGCAAATGATTATTACTAAAGACCCTTCGAAATGGAGAGCATTTGTCCATGTTTGCCACTCGATGATAAAATACTAGAGCAATAAATAGGCTGAGATTCTGCACACAACAGGTAATATTCAAGAATTCTACAGGAAGCATTGTCCCACAGAAGAACATTCCATTTTATTGTTTGAAAGATGTGTTTTCCCCCTTCTTTTTTCTCTTTGATAATTGCAGCTGGTAGAAGCAGGAAGTGTGTCTGCAGATTGATTAGGTTGAGTGAATGTAGGAAGGAAAATAGTTAAGTTGTTTGGTCTTGCTTGGAAGCATCTATTTGGGAGCAGCGCCTAATGCTTTGACAGCTCAAGAAAATGAAGTGGGGGGGCAAAGTGGAAATTTCTCATTTAGAACTGCAAGAGATGGCTGGAGAGGCAATAGAGCAGCAGGTTTCAAGGGTTTGTTTTTGTTTTGTACAGGAGACTTGCTATGCTTTACCTTATACACCAGATGGGCAGTGTGGTTCCTGTGGGCAGGAGGAAGCCCATAGTTGTCTCCTTTAATGTATACCAAGTTCTCTGCTTCATCTAATTGTTAATATTCTGTAGATGTTTTGGATTGACAAAAACTTATATGACAAGTTTGAAAGTATGAATTTCTTGCATAATCTTCATTTCCAATGCTGCCTGTGGACCCCACTTAAGCATTTTAACAACTAAAATATAATTAATGGCTGTAAATCAGTGATTCAGGTAAAAGTGTTCACATATCTCATAAACTAAAGCAGTAGAAAGGACCCCATAACACTTGATAAGGTGGAAAGGAGCAGCTTCATCTCTTTGCATTTGGTTAAATGGGTATTTTATGACTGACCATGCCAATCACTGGCAGCTTTTTGTGAATAAGAATATATAGCCTCTTTCTAGGAGAGCCATTTTGTGAAAAGGCCCACAGCATGTTCTCAAGTTTCCCAATTCAGATGAACAAAATAGCTTGTTCTTGATATCTGTGAGTTTACTGTAAGAAATCTGAGATTCATTTTTATACACAAGAATCAGATTTAAGTGTGACATTGAAGATCTTTATATAGAGCAGTGTTTCTCAACCTTAGCAACTTTAAGATGCATGGACTTCAACTCCCAGAATTCCCCAGCCAGCAGTGGCTGGGGAATTCTGGGAGTTGGTCCACACATCTTAAAGTTGCTAAGGTTGAGAAACATTGATATAAAGGGATCACTTGCAGATACCTGTTGAGATTAAAAGGCTATCATTTGTGATATTGAATATCAGTATACAAACTTAGATCTCATATAATTTCATGGAATGTTATTGCACAATTTAAGTTCTGATTTTTCATCTAATGTCAACGTTGCTGAAATGTATGCTTTTGATGGCACAATCATTTTTACAGAACAGTCAATGCCTTCTTGAAGTATCCCACTTAAAAATTAAATTAAGGCATAAATAAATAAGATCTTAAGTGATAGTTTTAACTAAAATTTGGAGGGGGGTTATATCTTACTGAGTAGAGTTATGCAAACCCTTTGAAAGAGTTGCTTCAGAACACGTGGGAGCACATATAAAGCACTTCTTTTTGGCTCATTAAAGCAACCACTTCTTTTTCCAGGCTTGCGCAGCTGCTTTGGAAGCTGCTTCCTATTATTGTGAAATGGCTGTGCAGACACACACATGCAGAGACAGCTGGGAGAAGCTGTTGAAACCCCCATGCCAAATGATGTTCCTTCTTGAGTGGTTTGGACAAAAAACTATTGCGTACACATCCCTGTTTCTTCTGAAGCACTTCTTCCAAAGGATTTGCACAGCCCTGTTACTGAGATAAAAATTGATGCAATATATTCCAAGTAAATTCAATCATTTTTGAGCAGTCAGTTCTAGAATACTGTGAGAATTGTTGTTGCTGGTTATATTTCCAGTCATGTTAACCTGTGGTTATTAAGCCCAACATATTCTTAAATGCAAAGCCTTAGGTCCTCATATAGAAATGGTTTGTACCTCTCATCTATTCTGTGAAACATTGATGCATCTGCTTTCAACATAACATTCATTTATGGTTTACTGTTAGAAAAATGAGCTTGTAACAAACTTCAAATTTTACACTCCTAGTTTTCTAGTGGGGCCATGGGGAGGTTAGAAGTTTCTTCTGATTTAATTAATTAATTAATTAATTAATTAAATTTTTCAACCACCCATCTCCCCCCAATGGGAGATGACTGAAATTTAATGACCGAAACCTAAATCTTTACCATGGTGTGTTGAAACAAGATTCAGATATTGTGACAAATTAAATGAAAGCAAAAGATTCCAGTCCTCAAAAACTCCCTGGAGCGTGATCATGTGAAGTTTGCTATAGCAGTGCTAAACCACAATTTCACAAAGTAGTTCTTTAAAGTAATTCACATTTTAAAGTAATTCTTATGCTTTTCATTTGAAAACTTGCATCTTCCATCAGGTAAACTTTCTGAGAAACCGAGCTCGAAGGCACAAGATCTGCTTACAAACTTTACCAATTGGATTCACAAAGAGACGAGAGAATTCTACATTCTATAGCAATAAGTAAGTCTCTAGCTATTATTAGCTTGATGTTAGTTCAGCAAAATTCCTCATTCTGAATCAGGCTTTCATACGTAAGTATCCTGAGGGAAGCCACATGATGAAATTCAGAGCAATGTCATGATATATATTCTGCTGCTTACCTGCTTGGTGCACAACATCACAACACAAGTCTGAAAGGGTGTCTTCTTGATTCAGCCTCATAAAAGCATTACCCAGCTGTAACTTTTGAACTGTTTTCCCCGTTGATCTATATGGTTCTGATGGCTTTTCATGATTCTGAATAAAGTTGCCCTCTGACTGATTTATATTTCTGGGCTTTTTCTTAATAGATATATGTATGTGTATGCATTTGACCTTACAATCAATATATCAAAAAATATTAACAGAATGATATGAGAAGCCTTCTATCATTATTACAAAGAGTGATGGAAAAGACACATTTTTCAACCATCAACTAGGAGATGCTAATCCACTTCATTGGTTTCACGGATTATAGATGTGATTTTTTTTACATAGATAGATAGATAGACAGGAGCTTTTATGTAACAATAGAGACAGAGATATATTTGTTTATCTATAAATTGTATCTATATTTATACACAAACACTATAGTCTGTCTCCATAGCACAGACTTTTTAAATTACTGTTCTTCTTTCAGTGGATGAAGTAGCCACTGATCCACAAAAGCTAATGCACAAGGCTCTTTGTTTCAAAGACTAATTTAGCACATAGATTATTCCGTATTAACACGTTTGCAAGAAGAAATTAGCATGCTAGCCCATATAATTGCTTCTGTGTTCAGTGTATGCTTTCGGAACTGTTAAGTAGAAATATTCATATTTAAGTATGAATATCACAAAAACTTGCAAAAAAATCCCAACTTTAGTGATCAAAATAGTGTCACATTAAAATTTGCAAAACATTTTGTAAATATTCTTATAGAAATGCATTGATCTATCTCCTGTTTTCAGCAACAAAGCTCATATAGCTTTCAGTTCTGACCCAGTTTCAGTGAGTGAATACATATCATTGTAGCAATAAGATAATCACTTACAAAAGTTTTGCGTATACAATGATCTATGTGACTTAAAATCTTTAAATACCTGTTTCAGATGCTGTGTTGGGAGAAAAAAATGGCTGATTAGCTCTTAAGATAATAGCGTAGATTGCTAAAAATCTGATTTATTTCTAATTATACCAGAATGTTGTATAGGCTTACTAGATCCATTCAGGAATCATATCTGTTTTTATGTACAATTTGAACCATTATTCCCATCTTCTCTTCCCAAAAACAGATTGAGAGAATAATCTAGTACTCCTCATCAGAACTTTACAATTTAGGAAAACTTGCCAAATCCAGTGTCTTGCTAGCAACATGCTAGCAGGAGACAGGTCATGCTGAAGAGAGATTTGTTTCTGTGAACCATTTTAATAGTAATTTCCACTATTCACAATGGGAGGGAATTTGCTGTAGGAGTAGTATGAATATTGCCTTGATTGGGGCATGGTGGAAAGTAAGCAGGCTTGGACCCAGGTGATCAATAGCCCCTCCCATCATCTTCCCACTCAACACTCACTAAACCTCATTCTCAAGCTTCCCATTTATCTAGCCATAGTAATCATAGAGCTCATATTTTAGATCGTAGTGAATATATGTAATGCAGGAATGGAATGCTCGGTTGTAGTTCTCTGAACTTGATTTTTCGTTTGCAGACATTTCACAATATGTCAGACATTTAGTAAAAAGTGCCCAAAAACACAGACCACCCAGTCACATATGAGGCTAATATGGGGCCCCTCCAGTGATGATTATGGTGTTAAAATTTCAACTGTCATATTTGCACTTCAGATATTGGAGTGTCATTAAAAATATTTAATGAGATTTGACAGTTTCACATGACCCATAATTACTTGATGAGGCTAAATCAGTGTTATTTACTGAGGCTTAGAAGAGCATAAGATCAAATTTTTTTAAAAGCAAGCTAATCAGGTCTCAGTGAATTGGAGTTGGGGTGGAAGCTACTTTGCTCATTGCTTATTTCTCCCTTAGCTGCTCCTTCCTATTGGTTTCCAGTGGCAGAATCCACAGACTTCTGTAGAATAGTCCTTAAATAAACAGCAACAAGTTTCTGAACACTCAGTTATGTCACTTAAAATGTTGCCATTCTTTTTTTTTTACGCCCTACTTCTGAATAGAATTAAGGAATGAGTTTATATACAATTATGTTTGAGTGTTAATATAACTTCCAATTCCTATGGCTTCATTGTTGCCTTAATGAACCACAGTAGTACTTTTTGCAACATCATGGATAGACTTCCAGAAAAATACATAATCGAATTGGCTTAAAGAAAGATGCTTAACGTGTAAATGGCTTGTGTCCAGTGAACTTATGATTCATGCTTACATCAACTGATCAGTAGTTAAGAAAAATAACCCCATTCACAATTAAGAGTTAATTTGGCTTAACTCTTTCGTAGCTGCTGTCTATATGAATGCAACAATTGACATAGATTGTTCTATGTCCGGTTAAAGTTTCCAAACCTTTCATCTCTTTTTCTTTTACTTAAAGAATCTCATAATTATTCTTACTTTTAAAAAGAAAAACAGCTAAATTTGTGGATTGTAATGGCCTAATTAAATTTCCTGGGTAAATAATCATTTAGTTCCCTTTTTCATTATGCTGAATTTCTTCTAGGGGAAAGGGAGACTGGCACTGGGCAGAAAAATTAGCTGGGTGAGACAAACATTCCAAAGGGAGTTTCATAAATGGCGAAGCACAAACAAAACCTCTCTCCTCCAAGTATTGAAGTCACTGCATCTTCTGGAAGGGTTGGTGCAGTTGCTCTGAAGGTTTTTTTCCATCTGCCTTGTCTGTACATGCAGATCCACAGATGTTTCACTGATGGTCCCACACAGCCCTAGAAAGAAATGAAACAGCCACAGGATATCAACATTCACCTTCCAATGATTCTATAAACCAGAGCTTAGTTTATAAGTTATAAGTTTATTTAGTTATCAAATATAGGCAATGTAAAGCCTTTCACATATTATTAGACCCCTGCTCTTGTTATGACCAATCATTAGCCAGATGATTCTGGAAGCAAAAAGCATCTGGTGGGCTGCAAGCCTCTCATCCCTGATTTAATGTCTGGTTTATAACTCTCTTGGAAGTGAAAAATGTTTTCTGTTTTTCCTGTGTTGTCTTTATTTGGTGGAGGAAGTTAATGCTTTTATTCCCACCCTTGTTTTTCTGAAGAAAGGATATGTTGCTGAAATTTAGTTATTGTGGCTCTAAATTTTGGTGGCACACTTGCGTAACACAACGAGATACCTTGTATTTCTGGAGACAGGCTCACCTGTACGTCAGTAGAATAAAAACATCAAGTGAAAACTCTCAGAAGCATATCAATGTATCTAAATATAAGCAGCCAACAAAGAAGAATTGCAAGATGATGTGTTAGCAAATGAATATAGCAGAGAAATGATAAAATGCCATAGAACATCTGGCCCCAGCACAAATTTTGCTTCCCTTACATATCAAAGTAGCTGAAGTATAAATTATGCTTTTTTGAGTAGTGAGAGGTGCTGCACAGATAAAATAAGGTTTGCAAACAGCTTCTACATTTTGTCAGTAGAACAGAAATTGAAAAGATAAGTTCATAATCCTATATTACTGCTAATCAATGCAGTAGAAAGGGATTGGCAAGGTCATAATTTCCTCAAACAGTTGTTAAGGGCAAATAGGCAACCCTGACGGTACTCCATACCCTAGAGTGAATTTTTATTTCATATTTATGTGAATAAATAAATAATCTGACTATTCACTGCCGTTTAAAATAGCTATATGCCAGACTAACTTTTCCAGCATCCAGAAGTATTGCACCTTGACTCCATAACCCTCTGTCTGCATTCTGCCTAGATGTTCATGGAACTTAAAATCTTGCACATCCGAATATCACAAGATTGGTGAGGATTATGTGACCATAATTCATAATTTGCTTAAATTAGCTCCTAGAAACTTCAGTCTGAGGAAGTACCTTGTTGTGGTCCTATAGTACAGATATAATAATTCCAGCATTTAGTTGTAAATTGTCTGTTATGTAAATGACATCATATTCACAGAGACTTCACACTTTTTGAGAACAGCTTCAGCATACATACAGCTTATCCTGTCCAAGTCCTGTATTCTACTCTGACATTGTATTTGGAGAAAAGAAATAGAGACTTTAGAACCTCTTAGCAGTTCTTGCTTCCCTGTATTATTTCCTTGTCACCCTCTATTAATATCTACCAATTTCTTATTCTGGTCATGGGGTAACTTCCCTCCTCTCCAAAAATGCTAGTTGCTTTCTTCCAAAAATCATTCTTTTACAATATATTCCCAGTCTGCTTCGGCAATTTATAAAGTAAATTATTTTCTTTCATCCTAGCAAAACATGCATCTTTATTTCTAAGTAAACAGCATATTACTATGCTGTTTCATCCAACAATAATGGATATAGTATTTCATTGTACCTAGGAACAGACTGATCTACACTGCTTCTGTTTGTGACCTGAGGACTTCTACTGAACGTTGTTTTAATACCCAGAGATTAAAATAGTTTTATACTGACAGCACTGTCTTGTTTTCATTTATTTATTAATATCAGGACTCTTAAAATATAATACATGTTTATATGAGGAATATAAAAAGAAACATCAATTCTTAAATATCAGGAAAGAGGAGTTAAGTTTAAGCCATATAGAAAGTAGAGGAAACTTTGTACTTAGAGCCATGATGTAGCACTTGGTTTTCCTGCCTGTTAGATTACATTTTGGTTGTGTAAATAAATCTGACGTGGGAAGAAGTTACAAGTTTTGATACCTCCCCAAGTGAACAAGTCCTGAACAGGCTGCTTCTCCTTCTTACCTATTTTGAACTCTCTCTATATACAGCAGTAGCAATTGCATTTGTAATAAAAAGAGTTTTAAGGGTCTGTACTGGTTTGTTTGTTTTTTTCAGGGAACAAAAGTTCTACTGGCACTTGAAGCTCCTATTTCCTCACAGTCATGCTAAATTCACAGAACAAAGGTATTCAGACGTATCTGTCAGCAAACCTACTTCATGTGAAGTTTAAATAATTATGTAATTAAATTATTTAATTTCAATAATTGCTGAATTATGTTTTACAATTACATTTGGGTTTTGTTTGGAAAGAGTTAGTTTTGCAGCCTTCTGGAAAAAAAACTCTTGAAATATTTGCTTTGAGCTGTTGTTCATGTCTTGTTACCAATTTAGGTACCTTTTTTTTAATTGAGAACATTCATTCATTCATTCATTCATTCATTCATTCATTCATTCAATTTTCATAGCCGCCCATCTCACTTTTATGTGACTCTAGGCAGCTTACAATAAAGCAAATCAAAACACAAAATACATAATATAAAACTAAAATAAAAACAAATAGCAGCTGGGCACAATCTACTCCACCCATGTAACCAAGACATGGGGTCTAGCCCACGCCCAGGATCCCAGGCTCAAGCACAAAGCCAAGTTTTCAAGGCTTACAAAAGGCCAACAGGGATGGAGCCAATCTAATCTCAGGAGGAATGATGTTCCAAGGGAAGGGTGCCATGGCAGAAAAGACTCTCCTTCTGGGCCCTGCCATCCAACACTCCCTAGCTGATGGTACCCGGACCATACCCTTCTTGCCAGATTGGATAGGATGGGTAGAAACAATTGGGGAGAGACGGCCCTGTAAATAACCTGGTCTTCAGCCGTGAAGGACTTATATATATGTGTGTATGTGTGTATGTGCGTGTGTGTGGAGAGAGAGAGAGAGAGAGAGATGGTGTGTGTGTGTGTGTGGAGAGAGAGAGAGATTTATATATATAGACATATATATATAGGACTATATATATCTATATAGATATATAGGGCTTGTTCCACATAGTACTTTTTATATGGATGTATCCTGCATTATACTCTATCTTGATATTTAGCCTAGTAAATACCATCCCTCAAGCCCTCTTCAGTTTCCTATCTAGAAAAGAATATACAACAGGAAATGGATCTACCATTAAAATATATTTAAAGAAATGGAAGAATTCTTTCAGTTTGGACTAAATCATTAGAACAGGAAAAATGTAGTGGACGGGCTTTTTGGTATCTTCAGTATGAGTTCTTAAATGCTTTGTGTGTGTCTCTGTTTTAGCCTTTTATGGATGAAACAGAGGAGATCATAAAGCTACATACATTAATGTGATGCTAACTGGTTTGTCTGTTCTTACAAATATGTTCACTGATAATTTGCCTTCCTGGACAAAGAGTGCCAGATGATAAACCATTATGTGACATTTTGAAGACATATATTGATCCTCAAGAATCTGATCCCATCAAGCAGCAAAGGTACACCTTTTACAAAATATTTAAATATTCTATTATGTAACTATATTACTACAATATATTGTGTAGATTGTAATTTTTCCAGTTGGATTCTGTACACCTTTTACAAAATATTTAAATATTATGTAACTATATTACTACAATATATTGTGTAGATTGTAATTTTTCCAGTTGGATTCTGTTACAACAGATTTTTTTAAACGTTTCGGTATTTCTTGTTATGTGATAAGATTTCTTAAACGTTACATTTTTATTACAGATTAAAAATCTACACAATGTCTCCCCAGTCAAACATACAAATTCTGATGAAAGTAGAAAATAGGCCACATAATTCTATTAGGTAAGAATTTTAATCTTATTGTTATAAAAGGAAAAAATGTATCTACATCTAGGTTACAGATAATCAGTTAGCTATGAAGTGATCAGAGATTGGATTTTGTAGAAAGAGGGAGATTCATCATTGTGTAAGCTTAATATTTTTCTTTCTTCAAAATTGTAACATCCCCAAAAAGGGCCTGCAGCTTATGCAGAGTACATGCTTGGCATAAACCACCTGAGATTCTGGGCCGGGATGGGGAAACTCGTTTGAAAGTATTTTTTAAAAAATGAAGATCACTGCAAATCATTAAGGAGAGATAGTGAGCTATATGTATAAATGGTCTCAATCAGTGTAAGGCAATTACATTATTGTATTTACATAGCACTGTATAATGCTGTATTATTATGTTACATTCTTACATTCTTATTAAGAAATTTTATTAAGTTATGGTGAAAGGAATTTTTTCTCTTCACCTTGGTCTGTGCTGGAGTGTTATAAATTATTCTCTTCTTCCATGTTTTGGTCTGGCTTTGGCAGTTGTTTTTGGTCACCTGTAATCTTTTTTCTTTCCATGCAAAATGGATGATGATGATGATGATGATGATGATAGCACCAGCTTTGAGGATATTATTAAATATATTGGATCATCTTGGATATTGTTTATTCAATACAGTAATACATTTAATTATTCTCTCTCTGGTAAAAACAGTAGCATTTGCAGCTTCTCTGGTTCTTCTCTGGAACTATGTGACTGATGGTTAAGCATATACAAAACTGAAATACACCCAACATTTGTAGAAACAAATTGGTTTGAGAGATAACAAACCCTTATCACATATAGTAGTGCTGTCTACTCATGGATGCTTTTTCTCTTTTGGTCTCAGCTTCACCTTTTCTTTGTCTGAGGCAGATGGCAAAGAACATGAATGATTCCAGACATTAGGAGAATCTACAAAGGATGAATCTTACTCATCCTCATAAGCAAAATATGCAGCATAAAAAAAGCTAATTCACTCTCAGGCAAAAGGAAAGAGAAGAAAGGAGGGGTTTTAAAGAAAGCAGACAGATTTTAGAGAAAACAATGAAGAGTTGCTGTGTTATCATAACTGTTGGCAGAGAAATCAGAAGCAGTCTGGAAGTACCTTTTCCAACTACAGTAACACATTTCATTAAAAGGCATCAGATTTCATGAGCCATGAGCTGCAGGGCACTTCATCAGATGCATAGAGTGTCTAGACTGATGTAGAATAAGGGAAAAGGGAGGGGAAGATAGTTGACTATGCAGATGAAGGTTACATGTGAATTACAAGTACCTTATCAATTAACAATTGTAATGTGTTAAAATCTCATTGTTGACTCCTTCTGAAACCTTTTGATACATGTGAGTTCAGCAGTCTCTCCCTTGTGCTGATAAAGTCTCATTTTTCCAAAGCAGTCACTTTGAGGTCTGCCATAGAGTGTCCTAGAAGACTAAAATGCTCTGATACTACTTTGTCCTTGTTTTGCTAGAGGGAGATTAGGCTTCCTGGTTGTGATTAAACTTCCAATTATCAAAACAGAGACTAATTACCAAACTAAAAATTGCTACCGATTAATGCAGTGGGATTTTTTTTTTTAATTTTTCCCCCTTGATTTGGAAGTTAACAGTTCAGAGCAGGGAATACACTGATGTTCCTTGGTTATGTTTGCAGTTTCTTACATTCCTGTTAGATATAGCTGTTTGTCCTCTTCAGAATTAATCACTTTGTCTAACATTTGTATGTTTGGAATGCCTTAATAATGACTTCATGCAGTAGGATTATTGCTTTTTCCAGTAAGGGAAGGAAAGAACCAATTGCCAAATTATACAATCTGGGGAACTACATCTTCTTGTTTTCCCAAGTGACTTTCCAGAGAAGATTTAGTGAGTAAAAGAAATTATAGTAGTCAATAAAAGGTGTGTTGGGGATAATACATGTATTTACTTAGCCTCATCATGAATCACAAGTAATTGTTAGGACTTTTTGATACTTGAATAAACTTTTTCATGCACTATTATGACTAAACTGTTGGGTTGTGTTACATCCTTGATCATTCATAGGGACACACGTATTTATGAAGAATATATCCTTAAACATCTGAAGTAGTTTCTTTCAATATTGTTTTACTTCTTCTTTTTGTGCATTCTTTTAGTACGATTTTCCATTATAATCTTGTATAATCTTTTTCTCACCCTCAGTGCCAAGAACAAGTCTGTCCCTCTTCATTTATCAGTTGATTAACCCTTTTAATTCTCAGTTTATAAGCCTCACAATAATTCTGGTTAATGTTTCTGATTTCTTGTACTATTTCTTCCTTTTAAATTTGCTATGACTTATAGTTTGCTTTCAATTCTGTCAATGCTATTTGCTTTGTCTACCTTTAAATTAGCAATTATTAAATTGTGGGCACTCCTGAATGTTTTTTTAATTGTCAGGTGGTTAATGCATCATTAAGTATTGAACTTAATGAATGTTATCGTTGTAGTTTAAAAATGTGGTTTCATATAGGAATTCTGTAAAGACTTAGTAACACCTGAGCCCCCTGCAATGTTTGAAAGTAACTTATTAAGGAAACCAGTATTTTTTTAAGAATTACAGTTGTTTTTTGTTTATATATCAAAGTTGTGAATAGCTAAAAGGGGAAAATAGGTTAGGAACCTTGTTGTAGACACTGTATTTCTCAAGTTGTATCAGTATCATATGAGTATTTTCACTTAATGCTGAGGGCCTGTATTTGCCTTATTTCTTCAGTGATATAACTCCTTGTGTATTTCAATATATTTTAATGTACTACATTAGCAAGAGTCACTTATATCATTGAGTGAAAAACAGTCATCTCTAAATATATTCAACAAATAGTGCTCGCTCTTCTCCATTTGCAATTGTACTATAAAGAGGTGTGTTATGTTTCTTTAGGATACACAAGATTTTAGACTGGCATACAGTCTTGAACATCAAAAGTGGAACGCTAGCAGTAAGTAGCATCTACATTCAGATGCACATCTCATTTTCATTTTCTGTGCCTAAACAAGGAAATTACTAATAAATAGAAAATTAGTTCTGTACCTAAATATCCTGAGTTTTAACCTGACAAGTTTTGTTTTGTTTTTCTTGTCAGTACTGCTGCTGGATATGAGAGGTATGCAAAATGTCCCAACATGGAACATTCCAGTCCTGAAATAGGACGTCCTATCTTTGTAGTAGGCCCCTTTTGAAGCTGAATTGCTTTCCAGAACATTTGGATTGGATAGGGAATGGATGATTTCCACACCCAGACTGGATATGGCTTAGCGTTTCCTATATCCATGCAATCCAACTGTGCTAGTTACCTTATCCACAGACAGCGGTGGGTATGGCCTACAAAAAATACATATCTAATAACCAGAAATGAAGCAAAGAATAAAAAAGTTCACTAAGTTGCCTATAAATCAAGGCTTTTCTTTACTAATAAATTACTAAATGTAGCAAGACTTCAAAGAAAAAAGAAAGAAAGATTTTTAGGACTGACGTTTCTCTAGCTTCACATTTTCTCATCAGTTATTTGCTGACACCCTATCCCATCATTTGCAACCTTTTAATAATTGCCTAGTATTGGCCAATCATTTATTCATATACAGTGGTACCTCGGGATACGAACGCCTCTACTAACGAACATTTCGGGTTACGACCAGCTTCGGCAGGAAAATTTTACCGTGGGTTACGAACTCGCCTCGACTTACGAACCGGATCCGCGGCCGTTTTCCCTGCTGCCACGTGGTCGCGGCTTCCTGTGGGCGAGGTCGCGGTAGCAAGGAGACGTTCGGTGAGGCTTGTGGTGTGTTTTGCGGAGTTTTACGAAGGTTTTTGGTGTGCGTGTTAGCATGGCTCCAAAGAAAATGCAGAGCAGGCTTGGCGGGAGTCAGGCTCTGAAGAGAAAATCGCTTCGGGTTGCAACCAAATTCGGGCGGAGGGCGGAACGGATTAACCGGATTTACATTGAACCCTTTGGAGAAATTCGCCTCGGGTTGCGACCAGATTTGGAGGGCAGAACGGATTAACCGGATTTACATTGAACCCTATGGGAAACTTTACCTCGACTTGAGACCAACTCGAGTTGCAACCAGAGTCACGGAACAGATTAAATTCGTATCCCGAGGTACCACTGTACTCTAGTCCTGCCAGTAATATTTTTTATCATAGTTGGCAGTTTTTATGTCAGTTCCCAGCACTACCTCAAAAGCCCCCATATTCTTAAAAGGAAAATATAAAACGCAAAGGACTGACAGAACAGCTGAAGAATTGTACTTTTTTTTTTTCAAGTAATGACTTTTTAGCGTATAAATAATTCATGGACTCAAGAATTGTTTTGTACCAAGCTGATTCTACTGTGACTCTGTGACAGGTTAAAAAAAGAAGTTTACATAAGCTCCAAATTTTCTAAGCTGTCTTCAGCATAGAGCTATAAGGAATGTGAACTGATGTAGTAGGTAAAAATGGAAGAATAATTGGGACTAGCATCAATACTTTGAATTGTTTCTTTCCCTGGTTTGAGGTAGGAATTTTGCGTGCTGCTTTCCAAGATAACCTACAAAACTTATTTTCACTTCCCTTTGCCAAAAGGGAATCCCTCAGTTTATCTCTTACTGACAGAAATGAACTAGAATTGTTCTCCTGACCTTGTCAGGAGAAGTTTAACCTTCCTTCCTTGGCAGAGCCATTGGAATATGTTTGTTTTCAATGGTGAGTGGCTTTTTGGCAGGCAATCAGCAAATAAAAACATTGTAAGAATGCAAAGACTTTATGGGAATGTAAAGTTTAAGGTTTTTTTTTTTAATCATCCTACTGTATATTAATTGAGACCTTTTATTTATGAAGGGATATGTGCCAGGTAAAATGAATACATGGCCTAACAGCCCTTTTAATAAAGAGCTTTTGTTCTTGTCAGCAGCCTTGAATAACTAAAAGTTATGCAATTTTGGCTGCATCTGATTTATTTTCTCATCCTGTTTCATCATAAAAGTTAAGCAATTCCTAATACATCAGCTATTCATCGTAAGTATAGTTTGGCAATCAGACTGTTTCAGTATCTATATAAATTAAAATCCACATACTAAACTTTATTTGGGAGTGTGAATAGGGCACATTGGTGGGTGGAATGAAGCTTATATGCCGTTTGCAGGTTTGGAGTTCTTGGTTTAGATCCAAGCCTCTCTGCATGAATTTGCCAGCTGCAGAAGCCATTGGGTCAGATACTGTTCAGGTAAAGTTCTGTGTAGCTGTGTAGCTCTTAAAATTACTCAGTAAAGGCCAACTATTGTAAAATGAGAGTCTGGTTCTAGAGACTCTTTTACTATAATGAATTATTGAATCTTCCAGATCGATTGATAAATCAGTATGATTTATATTCCACCCCTTCAGTGCCACCTTTGATGCCATTTCCAGACTGATTTAAATTCCAAAACAATAACTGAGTAGGGCTAAAACTATTGTTTAAAAGACATCTGTGTGAAAGCAAAGTGAGGATTAACTTATCTTGCCCTCACCCTTTTGGATGAGGTCTGAATTTACTCCTTAGCAAGCTTCAGCAGAACTTTTGAATAAAACTTTAAGCTGTAAGGAATTGCTGAAGCTGCAGCCTTTCAAACAAAACAGCTTTCTTTATTAGCTGCATGTTGGCAATAGTGATAACCAGCTGCACAAATTAAAAATTGTGGACTTCTGAGGGGGTGCTTCCAAGAGGTTTGTGTTAGTTTGTGGCAACGCCATGCCTCAAATTTATTTCAGAGCAGTTTTAGATTTTGTGACCACTTATGCAAGAGTTTTGTCCCACTGATTATTCAGAACACATGGCAGTATTAAACATTGGAGTATTCAAAAATATATATTGTATACCATAACACTGCCTTTCCTAGCCTAGTTTCTTCCTTTCCTAGTCTAGTTTTGGAACTACAGTCTCCAGAATTTGTAGCCAGTTTGAGTGGGAATACTGGTTGTTGTGGACTCAGAACTTACACAGAGTGCCAGGTTGGAAAATGCTGCTGTGGTAAATTCTGATTACCATAATAATCTCTCATGCTGTTTTTAAGGGACCTTAATTCTAAGAAATGTCTATTGTTAATTGAAAAAAAGTGCTGCTTTAAAGGTAATATGATTATTACTTTAGGCCTCCATTTGTATTATTTGCATATCCATAGATTAAATAAGAGGTCCCTTTACTTATGATTCTCATAAATGTTTAAATAAGATCTTAAATTGAAATTTCATTCAACACTGGGTGCTTCTTTGTTTTTGTTTATAATTAAATCATACAGCAATTGCTCTAATTGCTTTTTCCTATCTAAATTCCCCCATAGATTTGGCTGAGCTTGAAAAACTAAATAAGGGTAGTTCAGACATGGTAAAGGTCTAAACCATGAAAGACCACCAAAAAATAACAGGATTGTTTAAAAAAAACATTCTGGAGGTTTAAACCAAACATTCTGGAGTTTTGTTTTGTTTTTAAACCTTATGGATGAAGACAATTTCTTCCGTTTTTGTGTACTGCTACCAAGAAAACTACGGTAGTTTTAAGACCAAGAAGTCTTAAAAGTCAAGTTTGACTCAAAGGAGACTTGACTTTTATATTTTTATTAATTTGCAAGTCTAATATTGCCACCTATTTGTCTATCATCTCACAAGATGTCTTTTTTTAGAGAGAGAGAGAAAGTAATTTTATGGCTTTAGTGCAATATCCTAAATGCAAAACAAGACTGAACATACACAACTGAGAACAAGTTGTTAGCATGCAATGTGTTTATCATTTCTGTAGGGTGAATCTACATTATCATTTCTCCCCAAACTATGCCAGAAGCTGGTCTAAATCCCATTAAAAATATCAGTGTTATTTTCTTTTAGAATATTTTACTCAAGCCTGTCCCCTCAGTTGATTCTTAATTTTTCCTAAGCAGACATGAACCTTCTCTGATTCCTTTCAATTTCATATTAATTTTTTAAAGATTCTTTATGGTCTCTGCAAGCCCTGTCATACATTCGGAAAGAAAAATGGATGAATAGTTGATGACACTGTTTTCTGGGATTCCCTAACTTGCTGCATTTCCTCCTATTGTGCCTTAGTTTTTGCATATTTTCTTACCATATGCTTTCCTGAGATTCAATCCCATTGTCTTGTTGCATTCTGTAAAACGATCTTTACTGTAATGAGTGAAATGCTTTTTTTCTTTTTTTGCTACTATTCTTTGTTGTCTCATTGGTGATCACTAATGAGTGAGCTTGTTCACGGACTTCAATCTTACTCTCTGAAATCTCCAGAGGCCATTAAAAATAACTTGGGCTTCTGGGCCCCCACTTTGGCCACACTCTATCTACATCAACATCTGTGGCCGGTTCCCCAAGGATTGGGGGCTTGTGATCATTGTCCCTATATATAAAAAATGGAAAAAGGATGATCCTGCTGATTATAGACCGATCAGCCTCCTCAACACAATCAGCAAACTCTAGGCAAGACACCTACAGTGGAGATTCCAGGAATGGCTGGAACAAGAAAACATACTTGCAGAGGAGGAAGTTGGCTTTAGAAAACATTGAGGAAGCTGGATTCACTTAACAACCATCATAAAATGGTCGTAAAATTGGGTCTGGTCTTGTGACTCACTTAACATCCGCCCTGCTTAACAAGCAATTTTCCGATCCCTATTGTGGTCATTAAGCAAGGACTACCTGTAGATGGTCACAAGATTGAGCAGGTCTCCTATTTCAAATTGAGAGTAGTCCTTCATTCTGTCCGTGGTAGGAAAGCCCATGGGGACTACATTGCTGAAAATGCACAGAGGAGTTCATCTGCCATCCTTAAATTCATCCAAACAAGAGGTGGCCACTATATTCCTGCAGCACCCAAATTATTTGAAGCCAAGCCAATAGCACAACATTTTTATGGTGCCCAGCTGGGGCCCTTCTCCAATTTTGCGCCATTGGAACTTGCAGAATCCAAATGTCTAAAATCAGCCCTTCAAGGCCCAAAATGTGTCTCTTATGCCACCCTGAGATTAGAGATAGGCCTCATGAAAGCGGAGGCTAGAGCGTGGGTGACTATACTCAACTATTGGCTCAGACTATCCTTTTTTCCCCTTGGCCTTGCCCCATTAACTATGAGGGATGATTTTCAGTCCACATGGAAACAGGCAGTAGCAACTAAACTCTCATCCTTAGGCTTCTGTCCAGGTCATCTACTCAGCATGGGATATGATCAGGCCAAAGCTCTAATTAAACAATGTGTAGCAGACACATAGCACCAATTGGATCTTGCCAGGTCCCCAGTCTTTATTGCTAGTGAATCCAATAGGTACTCTGCCTCCCCTATGGCATACTTAACCAAACTTGAGGTACCTAAACACTGGAGGGCCTTTACTCTGGCACAATGCCATGCCCTCCCCTCAGCTGTCCTTGAAGGTCAATACAAGAAGATCCATTACCTGGAGAGACAATGCCCCTGTGACTCTGGACACACAGAAAAAAAAGAGCACGTCCTTCTCCAGTACCTGTATTGCGGAGACATTTGTACTAGCTTCATGTCACTATTATTGCATAAATACCCAGGATGCACAGGACAATTCTACACCTCGCTGCTGCTTTCATTTACCAGCCCTGCTGCAACATATAATGTTGCCAGGTTCTGCACAGCAGTGATTAAAATTTGTCAGAAGATGACCTGTGCCGTAAACTAGTCTTAATGAGCATCTAGTTCATCATACTAGAGTGCCCTATAATTTGATAGATAATAGTCTGCCACATACTAAGCTTTATGCCCCCCCTACACCCATATAATGCTCCTACCCCTCCTTTCCGATTCCTTTTCGGTATATACTTTCTGTTTTATATCTTTCAGCTTTTTATAGTTAGATATAGATAGGGACTTTGTATTTTCCCCACCGTCCTTATGCTGGTCTTTGACCATAATAAAGAATTGATTGATACTTTCTGAAATATATATACTGGATGTTTGCCTTATTCAGACTTTTGCTTGTAGTCCTGCTATATCTGAGTGTCCCAAGTCTGTGACTTTGAAACTTTGCTGGAGTCTTTAAAGAACTGGTTTTTACATCAAAGTAGCAGATGGTCTGAATCATTTTCTTCCTTTTCAGGTTTCTTAGTAAAACCAGGAGCCTGAATTGCTGCTGTCTGTGTATGTGTAACTTGCGTTGTAAATCCTGCTCACATTTCTGTACTTTGCACTTCACATTAAACTTTCTCTGTCTTTTCTTTGTTGGTGCTTCAAGAATAGTGGAAAACAATACTACTTGGAAGGGAAGTTGCTTGTTGGTTCTGTCAAGAACCAGTAAGTGAGGGGCGAAGAATCACCTGAAATGTGGAAAGGGTGGGAAGAAGCAGCAATGAGTTTAAAGTAGTGTGAGTCTAAAAGAAGGACAATCAGCAGTTTGCTGTAGCTTCATTCTAGTTTGCAATAAAGATTGTCTAGCTGTACTGTATTGTGTGCCTGAGAGGCTCCTGCCAAGTCCAAGCCCAGCAGTCAAATTAAGGCATGTGATTAGTAGCTCTTGAGTCAGTAACCAAGAAATATATGATTAACAACCTGTTAGAAATATGACTGGTAGTACAATTGGTTGTTAATCTTCATGCATTTGATGGCATTCTACTCCATGTCAAGACTCAGTTTGTGCGTTCTTAGATTCAGTGTTGCTGTTGGATATTAAGATCCCAGATGGTAGCAATTGCCAAGAATGCTTTTTTCAAATTTTCCTTGTATAGCTACTTCATCCTTTTCTGAAGAAGAATGGCACGGTCATAAAAAGGTATGCTATAGTGATATCCATATTGAATTATTATAGTTTATTCCCTCTGGTCTTAGTTCTGAAAATTATCAGAAGATGCACTTGATTCAGAATATGGCTGTGATATGCTGCTTACCATAGTAATTTCAGAATGGAGTCATTGGTTTGCATGGCAAGTACTGGTTGCAATTCTGTTAAGTCCCTAAAGAATGTGTGCCAATCTAAGCAGATCTGTCTTCTCTCCCATATGTATCTCTCATATGTGCTTCCCATATTATATAATCTTAGAGAAGTTGTCTTGATTTCATTGGCATTTAAAGCAGGTAAATAGTGAATCGTTAGGATAGGCACCAAAATTGAGTAACTTCTTCCCAGGGGAGATCTGTTCCCTCTTTTTTATGATTTTACTTCTAAAATCTCTTGACCTTATATAGTAAAAGGAACATATTTGGAGTGGCTTAATTTTAATTGTCTAAAACACATTTTAAATATGGAATTGTTGCATAAATGAATGTTTTAGTAGAGTTTTCTATAACTGAATTTTCAAGCCACTGTGACTGTGACTGTGACTGTCAAAGCCAAGCCTCAACATTATCCTTCCCAGGGTGACATTTTTGTCATGTTCAAAGTGTATTTGTATGTCTGAAATTGGGTTAAACAGTCACTGAAGTAGTGTAGCCAACTGAGAATACATTCATGGAATGTTTTATAACACATCTGTTCTACAAATGTCTACAAATCTAGACACATTGTATATGAACCTTTTTCTTCTGCAATATTGTTATTTACCTAAGCAAAGATATGAATTACACAGTTCATTGTGTTATAAACATATGCACAATCCTTTAGAAAGAGTGTTAAAAAGTGCCTTTCTTTGGGGTACGGTAATATGTACTATATGAGAGAAATGAATTGTTGTTTTTGGTTAGCTGGTCAAAGTGGCTTTAGTGCAGTTAAGAAGCAGTAAAGAGAATTGTCATGTGATCCATTTTTAAAAAAAACTGCATCCATAATGTGTTGATACACAGCTTTATCTGGGAAGTATAGAAGTGGTTAAATAGGTTAGCTGAGGGGAAACAGTTGGTAATTCAGTTGACAAAGTATCTGTGTTTTCAGGAAATTGCATTTATTTAGTGTTTGAATCCTTCTTATGGGGATTTCAGCCAAAGAATAGTTCAGGTGTCAGTGTTTTTTATAAATCATCTTGAAAAAGATTGATACCCTTAATTCTTCCACTCTGAATGATTAAATTAGGACTGAGACAAACATACACACAAAATTTCAAAGTAAGTTGTATAAACTGAATGTATACTCCAGCATGTAGTTTTTTCCTTGCCATACAACTGAGAAGTGTATCTTGCTGTATTCTAGTTCGGAAATCATAACCACAAGGAAGGTTTATTCACCACTTAGGAATGAATGTCCATCTGTTAGTTATTATCTGTGCTGTAATGCAGCTTCTCTGAATTAATACATGAAAGGAATTATAAGTGTTATGTACATCTCTTCTTTGTTCCTTCTACCCTTCTACTTCATGAAATGAACTTAAACATTGTACATTATTGTTAATATAACATACTCTATTACAGTGTTTCTCAACCTTAGCAACTTAAGATAGTGGACTTCAACTCCCAGAATTCCCCAGCCAGCCATATTGAAGTCCACATATCTTAAAGTTGCTAAGGTTGAGAAACACGGCTCTATTAACAATCTACTGCTTTTGAGAGCGAGTGTAATGTAATGGTTATGAGAGAGACCCAAATTCATCCACTCTCAGCCATGGAAGCTCACTGGGTGGCTTTGGACAGTAATTTTCTCTCAGCCTGACCTACCTCACAGGGCTATTGTGGAGGGAAGAATTGGGAGAACTATGCATTTTGCCTTGAATTCCTAAGGGAAAGGTGACATATAAATCTAACAAGGAAGGAAATAATAATACGAATTTTTAAAAATATCCTGATTATCAGCATATACTTACAAAGATGGCTCCTGAGAGCAGTCGCAGTTGGTCAACATTGCATTTTACAGACCACTCCTCAAACAAAAGACTATGTGAATTTTGAGACCAGGTGTGTAACTTTTATAAGTTTCAAGAAAGATTTATTTATTTATTTGGAAGAATTCCTCTTCCAAGCACAGTGTTCATCTGAAGACTGACAAGATGAATAGTAGTTCCATAAGATTTTTGCCTTTAACATCAATCACAGACTACAAAATTTCCATTATTAAAACTAAAGTTATTGGGCGTGATAAACAGGAAGAATGATCTAAGTAGAGAAATTCTTGCTGTTCAAACTGGCAGAAATTACTGAGTTCACTAAGATAATAGAGTCTACAGAGATAAGAACAGTTACAGAGCTCTGCATTTCTAATAGATCTATGTAGTGTGATAGTTGATAGAAATATTAGTTGATTGATTTTTTCAGGTTTGTTGGAAGCTAATAAAATAGCATATGATTTTGAGGTTTTATTAAAGTATATTAAAGCATTAAGATGCACGTAGACATGAATGGTAAGCACGTTTGGATGTCTTCTTTTCCTTTGGGACACTAGTAGTAAGTTCAGTCCATTGTGTTTCAGTGATGACACTAGTTAGTCATTCTTCAGATGCTTTTTAAAAATGATAGTATTACTATAGTAGGGAACTGAAAGTGAACCAACTGTTGTTTTTATTATTCATGATAATGTACCACTGATGGTTATTGCATAATAGCAGAATTTGAAACAAGGTATTTCAAAACAGGTATCAGAGTCTATATTGTGAGAAAACTATGTGATAAGATTCCTTGTATAGTACATGAAAAATATACTTTATTTAATGATGTAAGAACTGAAAAGCATTCAAATTAGAGGAAAACAAATATGTGTTACTTAATTTAGTACCTATTTGGTAATTAGCTCTCTTAGCCATTTATCTGTATTATAACTACCTATTTCTCAACTTCCGGGTGAGTTATGGCTGACTAAAGACATCTCTGCGAAGAGCAGAGACAATGACCGCTATGAAGAATGAAAGACCGATGAGTAGACCGGTTCTTCAGAATCTCTCCAGAGAGGAAGAGAACAGGAGATTTCCCACAAGTACTCTGAATGGCAGCTCCTCGTAGGGGACCATAAAACACCAGTCTTTCACAGGTTTGAGTG
Organism: Python bivittatus; assembly: GCF_059951505.1. Classification (NCBI taxonomy): domain Eukaryota; kingdom Metazoa; phylum Chordata; class Lepidosauria; order Squamata; family Pythonidae; genus Python; species Python bivittatus. The sequence goes on from NW_028277098.1 coordinate 28,801,437, forward strand.
CCTGGAGCCGAGGGAGAGGTCATCTTTGATCTCAGCAGTGGCACAGACTTTAATAAGGACCCTAAGCTAGCTGAACTCACTTTCTTATCACATTCAGAAATGTTCAATTTAACTACTTTATGGATGTTAGAGACCTTCAAAACAGCAAGCTTAATTTGACACCTGGTGAGTTTTACCTTCTTCTTTGAATTTAAGGAATTTTAAACAGAGACTTAAGATTTTAAAATAGTATACATTTGGCAAAAAGCAAAAAAAAAAAAAAAAGATTTTTATTTAACAAAGTTTTAAACGGGTTGGGAGACCAGAGAGATTTGGAATATTGGTTATTTTTGGTGTAAGATTTGAAAAACAAGTATATAATTAAATAATATACCCATGGGAAATGACTGAAACAGAACTGACAAGAAATTAGGAACTGACAAGAAATCCTGGACGATGCCTCTTTATGGGATTTACAAAGTAGGCTGGTGAAAGCTTTGAAGACTGCTTTTGAATGCCAAAGATTGATAAAAGAGTAAATCCTGTGATGCCATTGGAATGATTTAAAGGTCAAGATTATGAAGAACAAAAAGAAGGAATATAAAGTTGGATTATTTGATCAAGGATAAACTATTTGTTTGATATTTCTGGTAACTCCTAATGGACTTTTTGTTGAACCACGATTGAAAAGATGATGATTTCTCAATTGCACATAGATAAAAGTTAGACTATGGGAATAAGAGGATTTTTTTATTTGTAATTTTAAAAGAGGGTGAAAAGTTACTATATTAGCTTATGCTTGGTGTGATGAAAGTTGGAAACTACTTCTTTATTATTGTCTTTGTTTCCTTTTTTTTTCTTTTCTACTTTTTTCTTTTTCCTTCTAGTTTAGTTTGTATTAATTTTTATTATGTTTACTAAAAACTTCAATAAAATTATTTTAAAAAATAATTACCTATTTCTCCTCATTATGACAGAAAGGCAGAGTATTTATTGTTAAAATTCAGTGGAAATATCATCTGTAGAAGTAAAATATTAGAAGCTAATAAAAACCCTTTTGTATAAGGAAACACTTGCAGAAGAATGGGAAAAATGCACCTTTGTTACCATGGGCACTGTGAAAACTTTAGAAAACCTTTGCATCTTTCATTTATCTCCAGAAAATTGTCTGTAGAATTGTGAGAAGATTAAGAAGCTTAAACAGCCCAAATTGAAAGAGGCAGAACTAGTTGTAACCAGCTTTTGAAAATATGAATGTAAGAGAGAGAAGGAAGCTAAAGTTTTAAAAGAGAACAAGCCCAAAGCTGTAAGTCTAATGGGCTAGCACTGCACAAAAGATTGGGAATTGAGATCAGGCAGTAAATACTACCTTTTGAGCCTCTGTCATATTTAGTCAAACATGATCGGATAAAGATTAATATATAACCTTATGGTCTCTTCTTAGTTTCCTTCCATCTCTTTCTTCTATGTAAATTAAATTTCAACGAGAGTGTAAGAGATAAAGCTTTGTTTTAGGAGCTGTGGGTGGGTTGAGGTGCTTTCTTGTAATATGAAAAACTGTCAAGTCTATCATTGTCATCACTGTAGTTTACTTTGAAACACCTAACTTAGGGTTGTTGTTGTTTTAGGAATGTCTGAGGTAGAATTGATGATACATTGAATAAACAAGGTATTTTAAGTATATGAAAATGTTGAATAAAGTGATATTGGAGGGAAACAGAATAGTATTATTTTAACAGAAAGAGGGAGAACCAAGGAGTTAAAAACAAAACAGAGTAATTGTAGATAGTTAGTGACATTACTGTAAGAAAAACTCTTCTCTCTCTTATGATTCTTTAGCTCTTCTCACTCTATCAAAGTTTTGGGTATTTGCCAGAAGTCACTGTCTATCAACCAATAAAGCTTACTTAAATCTAGGCCTTGGTGATCTAATACTTGAATAATTTACTATCATAAAATAGTTTAAAGTACAAATGTTTTATGCTCTGCCAAGCTGGACGCTAAGGATGTTTTGTCTAAAACATGAGATAATGGAAAGTGTATTGTGGCATGTGAATGACTTTAGCCTTTTGGTGGTAAATGTTTGCTTAACCAGAAAAGAATGTGTGGAGACTCTTGCCAGTGGAAAGGTACCGCCGTACTTTGCATTAAAGTACTGTAAATAAATCAGCAAATATGTTTCTCCTCATATGCTGCTCCAAATGTTATGAAAGCACTCTTTGAATTTAAAATACTCTTGCCCTTTTTTTTTTTTTGGAAAAATGGGTTTAGGAAGAACTGGTTGGTATGGTCATAATTATTTGAGGTAAAAAAAAACAACATGAAACCAAATTATTTTCATGATGATTGAAGTTGGATTTAAGGGAAGTAACTCTTCCATAAAGTTCTTTCTTCCCAAACCAGGAAAAGCAAGTTGCATTATTTTAATTGAATTCGGATCATTAAACTCTAACCCAGTGAACTTTGTCAAAAGTATTAACCTGTGCACTGTAGTTGTTGCTAAGGAATTCTATAGCAGAAACACTCTGAAGGCAACCTGGTGCCTTCTGGTCCCTTGGACTCCCAACTCCCACAATCCTATCCAACATGCATTCACTGATTTTAAGAGCTTGATAGGTATTTAATATAATTTCTCTTAGGGTTTTATATCTGTTCATTTGGGGTTTTAGGCATTGGCATTTTCATTATTTACCTATGAGAAGCATATTCTGAAATGTGGTAGTTTGTACATTCGTAATTATTAAAAAAAAAAAAAAGGCTAAGTACAAATTGCTACAGTTACTTAGCCAGACTCTGTTGATGCCTGCTTATTGCTTTGAATGCATCCTCCCAAGGGAAAAAAATATCCCATATACGGAATTGGTGTTTGATCCAAGTCGCAAGGGTAACTCAGAACACACAAATAAATGAAGTTTTCTTTGAGGAATTCAGTTTGCAGCTGCTGATATGAGGAATTCAGAACTAAACTACAAGGTTATTGCACTTTGAATTTGGTTTCCACAAACAATCATTAATTCTTCCCAGCAGTATCATTTTGCTATGTAACAGTGTTCTATGAACTTTAAATTAAACTTTCAAAATTTGGCACATACAGTGTTTAATATTGCTAGTTTGTTACTGAGAAACTGAAGGAGCAGTTTACTCCTGAGAGAATTCTCTGATCTTCTTTCTGCTTCTCTAATGGTGTATAACTTATGGATCCATCTTTCCCTAGAAAACGCAGTGAGATAAAGGGATAAATCTTAAGACATGCTTTCTGCTAGATGGCCACCACATGACTTTTTTTAAGGCAGTAACATCCACTTTGCTTTGATACTCAGGTTATTAGACATAACAGAATCAAGGACATCAGAGTGATTGTTCTTATTTGATGGGCTGTATGTAATAAATAAGGATCTAATCTAGGAATGGAATGGAATGGAATGGAATGGAATGGAATGGAATGGGGTGTCTTTAAATTACAAGTATTAGCTCATTGTTTCAAAAACTCTATGATATTACAACTTCCTGCAGAATGAAAGCCAATACAGCAAAAGAGTAAGGTAAAACATTTCTTCCTACTGTGCTACTTTTCTGTTTGCAGGGAGGCAAGGGAGATGCACTTGTAATTCTACCTTTAATCTAGAATTATCCATTGTGACAAATCTATCAGTTTTATGTTCTACCTGTGTATATTCAGTTTATCTTTTAGATGCATTCTAGCACTAGGTCCTGCATCAAATTGTAATAGAGGTCTTTCGTTTGTGTTCCATGTAGAAATATACGTGTAGGAGGGGAAAATCTCAGGCATTTTGCACATTTCTCCCTTATAACATTACTGTTATTTTTATAATTTTGATTTATTTCTATTGCTGCTTATAATTTTAGCATGTTGTAACTTACCCAGAATCTTCTGAATTAAGTAGGACATAAAATCTGTAACACAAAATAAATAAATAAATGTTCTATATTTTAAAATGGTTACATTACTCCTTTTGTTAGCTAAGCCAATCATGTTTGATATGGGTGTACACGTCTCTCTGCACACATATTCATTGTATTCCTGCACTGAGCAGTGAGATTGGACTTGATGGCCTAAATTATTTTTTCCAACTTTCTGATTACATACAAAAATTAAATAAGGAACCTGTCTACATCTTTGTCCCAAAGAAATGGTCTAATGTTTCAAGATACTTCCACCTTACTGAGCTGAAATTTGGCAAGACTTATAATAAAAATGCTAAAAGTATTCTGCCATTAGAAAAAAATCCTTAAGACATTTTTCAAAATTTAAACCCATTGATAAAACATCATGGCCTGAAAATCTGAAATGTGGTACATGTGTACTCCAAAGCATTCTCCTTACTAAAGAAATTTTAAGTAAAATAGTTGTATCTCTCCCTTCCTCATTCCCTCCCCCTTCTCCCCAGAGAGTACTACATAGCTAAGCTGCTTCATAAGCAAAGCCCAAATTAGGTATTCCTGTAGCTAGAAAAAAAAAAACCCCTTCTGTGTTGGAACATCCTAAAAATGGACTGTTTTTAAATTTGCCTTATTACAGAGGCCAACAATATGGAATTGCACATTGGAACAGAATGTTGAGCTGTAAGAAGTCTATTATTACTTCAGATATTTGAGTAAATTTTAGGGATTTTCCGTTGGTTGCCTGAAATACACTTCTGTCTTTATAGAATACAAGGTGAATTAGCACCGAATAAAAATATGTCTTGACTAGTGACTCACCAGGGTACTAAACATATTTTCACATGACCTAGAAAGCTGAAATTTGATTGCCAAACCTGTCAACCCTTTTTAAGGCTAAAATCTGATGAGAGCAAGTGAATATCTATTCCTGAAAAAAAGACCATATTGTTTTTGCATTTTCAAAGACACTGATATAGTACAATTGTGCCCAAGACATTTACTTTTATGTTGGAATAATCAAATCTTGATATAATATTTACCATGCTTATTATCCTTTTCAAAAGGTATGAAGAATTGGATGCCAGCAAAAGCCTTCTAGACAATTTGAAAGGGAAGGTTGTCATTGAATATCCAACTCTGCATGTGGTATTGAGGAAATTCAAGACAGATATGTTGATTCTTGGCCAGAACATGAACAAAGGTACTCATTATATATTCTAAATAATATTCAATGCAGAGAATAAACATGTACTTAGGTATTGGTCTGTGAATATTTGTTGTAATATAATAATATACAGCAAATATATGATTGGCATATATGTTTATTCTTTCTAGTTAAATTTCAGGTAATTTAACTATTGCAATAATATCATTAGAACTTTTTTTCCCCTATTTGCTCGTTTATTTTGTGGAAAATGTATCAAGATGTCACAGTTTCTGGTTTCTAAGTAATTAAATTTGATGGGATAGATGAGTCCACACCTGTCTCACAAATATTCTTCTGGACAATTTTGTAGCATAGCATGCATTAACGTCTGCAGTTGATTTGCTTTTCCAGATCAAATATCCTTTCTTAATTGGAAGTTTATATTACTTTGAATGCCTATACAGAGCTGATTTTTTTTTTCAAATTATGTCTGGCTATATTAGAAAATTCTGCTTCATGCAGGATGAAGCCATTAAAATTCAGTTGAGGAACCTGTGGCCCTTCACGTGTTATTAAACTTTAATTCCCAGGGATGCTCATAACAGTTCAGCAATAACTAGAAGGCCTTGTCCATCACTTTTTTTATTATAATTTGAAAACTAATAGTATAGGATTGTTGTGATGGAATGGATAAGGTATACACTGTCTGACATCCTGTTGCATGATCTCTCAGACATATAGACTGCATTTGTGGTATAATGCAGAGAAGGACCTGGGGAGAAAAATAACATTTTTCACACAGAGTCTCTCACAAGGAGGGGAAGTTGACATGGGCTAAGAAGAGGGCAGGAAATTAGTAGTGTTGAAATTGGACTTGGTGGGAGAGAAGAAGAAAAATGGCTAGCACAGAGATTCCCAAACTTTCTTGGTTCACAGCACTCCTAGCAGTTTTTAAACTCTGTAACATGGCATCCCAGGGTGCCACAGTGAACTCAGTAACAGTTCCATTTATTAAGTTGTAAAATATCCTGTGGCACCCCTGCGAATTTTCTACAGTGCCCTGGGTCACTACAGAGCACAGTTTGGGAGCCATAGGGCTAGGACACAAAGATAGAAATAGGCAATCTTGGGCTGCTGAAGAGTTATAAGTTCCCAGGTGATTGAAGATCACCAAAAAGGATCAGCAAAGAAATTGCTGTGCAAAGGAGGAGAATGATACAGCATAGGATCTGTCTATCCAGCACCGATATCCAGAGAGAGAAGAGGACCCAAAGGCACCAAAAAGATAAAGGTAATGCTAGCTGTGAGAGATTGCAGTTAAGCTTTAAGTGAAGCCCTTGATTAAGTGGGGGAAATTTAGTAGCAGCTACATTTTAGGAGAAGCTCACTCATTTCAACAGAAGTACTGCAGCCAGCTTATAGTGAATCTCTGAATTGTAGAGCAGTTACGTCATGAATCCTTTGAAGGTAGAAGCCAGAGGGTAGGGGAGAGTTACATTTTGTTTGCATGCATTAGCTGAACCCGACTTGCATTACTGTCTAGCTGAAAGAATAAATCTTATAGAAAAACTAATCTTTCTATTCTTGATACACCATACATTATTTTTTTAAAAAATGACTTAGTTTGTAAGAATGCCCTTATGTGCTGTGTCTTGTCTGATCAATCCTGAGAACTCACAATTATATGCTAGATATGTACTCAGTACATATCTAGCATATAATTATTAAGATGTTTCTTGGTAGAATTCCACTGAGGTTACACAGATGTTGGTGACCTTCTAGTTTTAACTCTGTTTCTCATGTGCTCAGTATTTCTTGTCAATTTTCCATTAGCTCTCTTTCAGTAAAATGAGTGGTCCTTATTAGGGTGTGTGAATGTCTCTCTATATGTAAAATTAGTTGACTTCATCAGAGTAGGTGTTAATAGTGCTATGGAAGGAGAATTGGGGTAAGCTGGAATATAGAGGGAGCAGGGTGATGTGCACATCAGGAAATGAGTGATCACACTATGACATCAACAGCCAGGCATTAGGCAGTCCTGACTACTTTGGCTCCCATCCCTACAGCATTATGTTGAAATATTGAAATGTGCAGAGATATCAGGACTCAACAATTTTCTGCATGAATTAGAAGACTAAGAAAATCTAAATGCAATACATCTGACAATATTATTTTATTAGAAGTTATAACTGAAAAATGGCATATTCTTTTTTCATATTTGCAGTGAAACATAATCATGTCATAATGATAATTTCTCTGTCACTTTTTGCCACAAACGTGTTGACGTGAAAAGAAGACAAGCCTGAATTTTAGGTGACCTCTTAAGGAAAAGTAGACATGAATATATATAGCAAGAGAAAGAATAATTCAGCACAGTGACCAGTGTCCCCATCTTGGCAGGCCAAAGGTTCCAGTTCCAGCTGAAACCAATCCTGGAGATTTCCCCTCAGCAATAAATCTGTGGAAGTAATTCTCCTATATATGTTTGTGCATATGTGTATGTACATACATCAGTCAGAAATGATGTCCTGTCCTGCTTGAACAAAACAGAATAACATTTACAGACAACTGCAAATCTTCAGCAGCCACATCCATAGTTATTCCCACCTCTAATTTGTTTCAAACAATATCTTCTTTTCAACAATAGTTAAGATTATTAACAAACTCCTGCATCACTCATTTACAGGAATTCGGGCGGGGCGATCTTATATTTCTATCAGTTAAATACTTAACATTTTAAACCTGTCTTCATTCCAAAACACAAGTCAGTATGTCTTTTCAACATTCTGGGATTTTGACGCCATGCACTCTTCTCACATATGGAGATGGCACACAGCAGATAACCCTGATCGCATTGGACCTGTTGGAACAGAGTCATTATTTTCCCTTCCTGACTTCCCATCTGGAGGCAAGAGAGTTCCTACATATTTCATGGGATGTATAGTTAGTTGTTTCTTTAGGAGAAGCTTACAGGGCATTTGTCCCACTTCCGATTGTTCCCAATTTCTTTACTTTGGTTATAGAAATAATTTTACCAGCAAAATAAAGCAAGGGGGAAGTAGGGCTGTAAGAATGGGAGAGGTCTTTCTTCCATGGCTGTAAAGGTAATCTTCAGATCTTCCAATTAGAACAAGGTGATCAGTCCTCAGTTCTCACCTGACTTCAGGACAGGTTGGCATAGTCATGCTGGGATGATGATGATACCACCCAAAAAAATGTTGCAGAACAATGCCACAGAACTGTGCAAGAAACAGAAAGGAAAGGAATCTCTTCATTAGCCGAAAAGCTTTTGCCCAGATTTTGTTTGGAAAGGCTTCACCTGCAGTCCTACTAAAGCATTCTTTAGACGAAGAAAGACGGAAAGCACTGCAGAGCATGATTTCTGGATTCTTTTTTCCAACTTCTTTATAGTAGCTCTCCTTTGAATGACATGACTAGGGGAAAAAAAGAGGGAAGGGAGCTTAGAATGAAGAAGCTGGCAACATTCCAAGATGCTGACCCACTTTTTTCCCCCATAGGACTGCATTGGGGGATTATTTTTATTTTTTTTCTCAGTGCTTGGCCAGACCTGATCCATTTTCAACGCAGTCTTTGTTTTGGAGGATTCTGCCCCCAGATCAAATTTCTGTTCAGTTTTTGAAAGGCTTTCCTGCTGACAGAGTCCTGAGCCCCTTTACATAATTTCATTCCATCACTCTTTTGGGTTGGAAAAAGTAAAAAGGAAAGGCATGCTCAGAAAGTTTCTTCTCCGCAACTGTCCTGGGCAGTTACTCACTGGAGACATCCTTTCCCTTGAAGAAGATACGTGGCCTCTGTAGTGGCCAAAAGGAATACAGTATCGGATTATGCAGTGAAGGGCTATATGCATAATTTAAGCTAAATTTTTGAAATGCTTCATTTTCTTTAAACATTTCTAGAAAGCCATCCTGGTGGAAACCAAACACCAGAAAATGTGCCTGCAAGCTTTCTTAGAAAGGGAAACAACTCTAGTCCCGTTCTTTCTTTTTTTCCTCTTTCAAGCTTTAGTTAAGATTAGCATGGAAGTTGAAGCTCCCAAGATTTCAGAAACAATTATTCAACTATTCAATAAATTGGTTCCTATTTTGGAGAAGAAAGTGGGAAAGTTTTTGTTTTTACAGTAACTGTGAATAATGTGCCATTCTGATATTATGTATTTTCTATGCCTTGATTAATGTGGAAACTCAGAATGGGGAAAAATTAATTTTGTTCTGCTGCAAACAACTGGCACAATATCATAAAGACTTACCTTCATATTCACATCAAATTTATTTGGTTCCTTTTCACATTCTCCATTTTAACTATAGAACTATACCCTAGGTCCTTCAAATTTATGGGGCAAAGATTCTGCTTTTGCATCAACAGAACAATATAAAGTGGCAAGGTTCACTACTGTGTTGAGAGAAGGGAAATCAGAACTCCTAAATCTCTTGAAACAGAAGTACAGAATTTCTGTATGCAATTTATTCATTCCTAACTGCAAGAGGAGTCAGAGAAAAATGTAAATAGAGGATGGAATTGATTCTGATTTGGCCATGAAAGCCAAGATGCTTATCTTTCTTGGACTAAACATTTTAAAGCCACTTACATCAGGTCTTCTCAAGCAAGATTTTTTTTTGTATTCCAAGATTTCCAGGCTTCTGTAGCTAAACAACTTTGAGGTAGGCGAGGTGTCCTTAGTCAATAAAATTACTGCCAGAAGTGATAGACATATTTGTTACTTCCAGGCATTCTTCTGCCAATAGAATATACAGTATCAAAAGAAAGGTGCTGCTCAGTTAATATCAGGTCAACAAATAATCTCTCTGAGCAAGTCTTCAAATCTTCCATTCCTTTGAGCAGACAGAATTCTAGGAGACTAAATAGACAAGTATCAGTCTCAAATGAATGAAAGATCATTTCCTGAATAATGATCCAAGTCACCCCTCCATCTGATGCTAACATTGAAATTCAAGGTGATTCTGAAATTCCAACCATTAGGATTCACATCACAGAAGTTTTTGACAATGAAGCCTGAATTCACATACCAAATATCAGACTATCAAAATAAATTTCAGGAAAAGGAAATACAAAGTTTTCTCTGGCATAGTAGTTGTATTTAGTTTTTGTGCTAAAAGTCATAACTCTGTCTCACAGAACTTCTGCGCATACCTGATCAGCATACAGAATAGTTTGAGGGGGGAAACCATATTGGATAAAACAGTAGTTAATAATATTTGTTTTAGAACCTAAAACAAATAGTAAAAGAGAATGCTGACCTTTATCAAAAGTAGATTTCCTTTTCATGAAGCCTAGTCTACCCAACAGAGCATCTACTAGTACTTTGGCGTTATTAATTTCTGGCACTTCCATTGCCTGAGAGCATTCTGGCCCATAGAATAGAGGGTGGGGTGAGTTCCTAGAAATCACCTCTTAAGGAACTGCTATGGATAATCATGGGCATTTGATTGTTGGTGCAGAATTGATTTTTTGGGTTTGACATATACAGTATTCATTTGTAAGAGCATCTGTTTCTTCCTCTGCTCGTTGTTTTATTACTTTTAAGACATTTTACATTAGAATGTTCCCCTAGACTGAAGCTTTGGAACCACCTTAATTGATCTGAGGGTAACAGGAGCTTTTTTACTATTGGCAGTGCTTTTACAGGTAGTCTTCATTTAGCAACCACAATTGGGACCAGCAACTCAGTCATTAAGTGAAGTGGTTGCTAAGTGAAAACATGACTGTGCTTGCTTGCTTGCTTGTTTTTTTATTTATATATATTTATTTATTTATTTCAAATTTAGATACCGCCCATCTCACGAGAAAGTGACTCTGGGCAGTTCATAATAAAACAACAAATAAATATTAATGAAAATACATAAAAACTTGTGATTTTACCTTTGCTTTACAGACCTGTGAAGGTCATAAATGCGAGAATTGGTTGCAAAGTTACTTTTTCATCACCTTTGTAACTGAACAGTCACTGTATGAGGCAGTTGCTAAACAAGGACTACCTGTGTTATTCTGAGAACTATAACTTTACAGCAAATCCAGAATGTCTGCATCTCATGGCACGTTATTTATCAATAACTGTGTGCTTATAGATAGGCACATTAATGGAGGATGCAAAACTAGAACTGAGTTGACAGCAAAAACTGTATAAATGTATTTCTTTCTCCCCTTTAGAAATCAATACATCTAACAAAGACATGATTAAGGAAAGTTCTTCTGAGGAAGAAGGGGAAGTCCATGATAGCTCCTGAAGATACCAATGCAGATACAGATTGGAGTATTTTATATTACATCCATCATTTTGAAGGCACATTCAGCAAATATATTTGTTTTGAACATCTTTTTTTAAAAATCCCAAATCTATAATTACTTAAAAGCAATGCAGACTGAATTCAATAAAGATTAAAGGATCAACCTCTTTCTATGAAAATTACTGTATAATAGGATTTTGTAGGATTTACAAGCTTGTTTTTTTCCCACTGCTTGACCTCAGTTAGTTTGTATCTGTAAATATTTGTTGTACATTCATGTCCCTAACCAACATAGCTTCAAGGTCACCTTATAGATGTATTGTAAATGTATTAAAAAATCGGGTAGATATCACATATCTTTGTCTCACTCCTTGCTCAGTTTTCAAGCACTTGCTAACCATTCCATATAGTTCTATCTTATATGGTTCTCACCACATTCAAACATTCAGTCATGTTTTTAGACTTATATTCATTGCTTTTCTTTACGCTTAAACCATGTATTCAAAGCAGACCTTTTTTTAGATATTCACCAGTGTATCTCTAAACAGCTTAATCGTTTTTTCTGTACTCTCATTTCTCATCCTTTCATTCAACACCATTGATTGCATTAACTCAATATTGCACAAATTTCCCCCACACTCTCCTCTAGTTCTTCCATTAAAGCCATTCATGGGAGAAAAACATGCATTAACCCACAGCTAGCTGATGGACACCAATTCATACTCTCTGCCACACCTTTTAGCCCTTTAATTCATAATTCATACTACACCTTCACTCCACAAGATTAAACTATCTTCATTCAGATCTATTGCATCCTTCCCCTTTCTTCTAGTTTCACATACCTACAATGTATCTATTCTTTTAATTTCATTTTATGAACTAATTCATGTTTCTCCTGTATTCTAGATTGCAATCTTCCATATGCCTTAAGGGGTCAAAAAATATTGACTTCTGCTGCCCATCATATCTTTGATCAGCTGAAACTTTCACATAATGTTTTTAGTAAGATAGAAGAAGACATAGATTAATTCCACATGCAGCATGCCCTACTAACAGTAAGGGCAGTACCAGTGGGCTTTGGCACATTTTAGTCGGCAAACCACAAGCGCAACCAAAGCCCAGTTGTACTCCAAGAATTTTTTTTTAAAGAACTTTATTAAATTTCAACAAAGAATAAAATATAAGAAAACAGAAAAAAGGGGGGGGGTTAAAAAAAAGATCAGAAAAGAGGGAAATTTAAAATGCAGAAAAGTAAAATAAAAAAAGGATAACTTCTGGCTTTCTTAGTACAGATACAAATATATAGTACATACAATGTCAAGGTGTTGCCATTTGCTATGGCAAACATGTTCCTCACAGGGCATTTGGGGTAATTGTAACGGTATGTGGGAAAGACCTTGGGATGGGGCAAAGAGATGCTGCCCAGGGAAGGTCAGATAAGAGACAGCACAGCCCGCAGCTGCATAGCAGACACCGCAAGAGGCTCAGAAGGGACCCTCCCTAAGTACTTGGACTGTAAAGGTGAAGGCTGGAGAATTGTATTTTCAGATTTGCAAGATTCTGTTAATTTAGCTTTGCAATAAAGTAGAATTAATTTATCTGATCGTGATTCCTGTCTGGTCTATGTGGTGAGGCTGACAGGCATGAGTCAGAATCTAGCTAAGGAAGCTTCTGTGGCAGTTATTGCCTTCCTTCCTCTTCTCAGATCCTTCCATAGCTGTTGGTGCTGCCAGCTCTGGGATGTAGGGAGGGAACACGGGATAGCTGGAAAAATCGAAACAGCTGTAATTATTTGCAAAAGTATGATACAGTCCTTAACTGGGCTACTAAAGTAGCTCATTCAGCTCAACCCTGGCATGCCTCTCAGTTATAGCCACACAAATGTTAACTTTTTGAGTCACTGGGCTACCACATAGATTCATAGAATTTGAAGATGTCTTAGTGATAATTTGTTCAGTGCAGGATCCATCACAGCATATCCATCACAGCACGATCAGCCTCTATTTGATGTCCTCCAGGGAAGGAGAACTCACCACTGAATCTACTTCCTTGTAATTTATTTATTTATTCATTCAATTTCTATGGCCCCCCATTTCAAACAAGTGACTCTGGGCGGCAAACAAATTTATTTATTTATATATTGAATTTGTCACCACTGGACAGTTTACAGAAAAGGTAAATATTAATTAAAAATACAATATAACAATAGTCCTAAATAAATAATAAGCAATCATAAAATCAGTTAAAACCAAGTATAAACACAATACAAAAATAAATATAGCAGCCAAGAAAAATTTTAACCATAGATATTAATAGTAACCAGGATATGGGCTTCTTAAACACACTTGGGGCCCCCAGCCTGGGCATATAGCCAGGTCTTCAAGGCCTTACAAAAGGCCAACAGGGTCAGGGCCATCCTAATCTCTGGAAGGAGAATGTTCCAGAAGGCAGGGACTGCATCAGAGAAGGTATGCCTCCGAGTCTCTGCCAGCTAACATACCTTGACTGACGGGACCCATAGCATGCCCAACCTGCCAGACCAAATTGGACGGGTAGAAACAACTGGGAGAAGACCAGGTAACCGAGTCCCAAGCCATGAAGGGCTTTAAATGTGACAACCAACACCTTGAATTGCACCCAGAAATACACTGGCAACCAGTACAGTTCACTAAGTAGTGTTACATGTGTCAAATATCTGATACCATTTACTACCTGTGCAATTGCATTCTTCACCAGTTGAAGCTTCCACATGCTTTTCAAGGGCAGCCCCACATAAAGTGTGTTGCAGTAATCCAGAAAAGAGGTCACAGGGGCATGAGTGACTGAGCAAAGCCTCCCGGTCCAGGAATGGGTGCAACTGGCGCACAACCTGAAGGTGTGCAAAGGCCCTCCTAGCTAAGGCTGCCACCTGCTCTTCTAGCAGGAGCTGTGAGTCCAAGAGGTCCCCCAGGTTGCACACTCAGTCCACCTGGGGCAGTGCTACCCCATCCAGGACCAAAGGTGGAAAAACCTTGCGACCAGAAGGCCCAAGTACCCAAAGCCACTCAGTCTTGTTTGGGTTGACCTGAAGCCCATTGTGCCCATCCAGCCCCTACAGCCTCCAGACACTGGAAGAGGACATCCATGGCATCACTCAGGCAGCCCAGGGGGCATATATAAACTGAGTATCATTAGGATACTGATGATACTTCACCCCAAGCCCAAATCGTCAGATCACTTCATCCAGAAGCCTCATGTAGATGTCAAATAAGAGAGGAGAGGACTGAGCCCTGGGGCACCCCACAATGTAGGGGCTGTGGGCTGGACCTTCCCCCCCCCATCAACACTGACTGGAACTGACTCCAGAGGAAGGAGGAGAACCAGCACAACATAGTGCCACCCACCCCCAACTCCTGAAGCCAGTCCAGAAGAATACCATGATCGATGGTATCAAAGGCCGCTGAGAGATCAAGAAGAGCAAGGATGGATGCACTACCCCCATCCCACTCCCGCCAGAGGTCATCCAAGAGCATGACCAATGCTGTCTCAGTCCCATAATCCGGCCTGAACCCTGACTGAAAGAGGTCCAGATAATCCAGTTATAGGTCTGGTCCTGTCCTCAGGAATAGAAAATAAGTCCACTCTCGCTTCAGTATGCTAACTCTTAAGATATTTGAAAACTGCTATCATATTTTCCCTCAGTCACCTCTACTATAGGGTAAACATGCCCAGATCTTTTAACTGTTCCTCACAGGATTTGGTTTACACCTTGGTAGCCCTCTTCTCAACTCACTCCAATTTCTCACTGTCTTTTTTGAACAAGGGTGCACAGAACTGGTTGGGCTCAACAAGTGGGCTCAAACCAGGTCAAAATAGAGTAGAACAATTACTCCTGTTAATGTACCTCAAGGTTTCATTTGCCTTTTCAGTAGCTGCATCTCACTGTAGCTCATATATTACTTATGGTTAACAAGGATACCCAAATCCTTTCCACTTTTACAAATACCAAACCAAGCCTTGCTGATCTTGTACTTGTGCCTTACATTTTTCCTCCCTAGATGCAGAATTTTACATTTCTCCCTGTTAAATTCCAATCTATTCATTTCAGCCCAGAGCTCAAGTCTATCTGGAACCCACAGACTTGCTAAGCATCCATCAATCCTGTCATTCTAATCATTGCTAAAGATGCTGAATAGCACAGGATCCGCCACAGAGCCCTGGGGCACTCCACTCAGTATTTCCATCCAAGTTGAAGTGGACCTAGTAAGGAGCACTCTTTGGGTGTGCTCATTCAGCCACTTGTGAGTCAATCTAACAGTTGTATCATCTAGTCCATACTTCACCATATTATTAAGGAGAATATTATGAGATTCCTTTATGGTAAGCAAAAGACTCTCACGTGCCCTAACTGTATCTGCCAAATGGACTTCTGGTTCAGGATGGACTTCAAATAAATAAAATAAATAAATAAAGCAGTTGACAGACTTTTGAGGCATATCCTAAAATCTCAATAACTTACTCAACTGCTCTGTGCAGTGGCCTCCCTGGGGAAATGATGAGCATCTCATTAACTGAGTCATTTAAAGCTAGATTGGACAACACACTGGAAAAACTGCTGTGGTAATAGCAACTTTAGCTCTTGGGTTGGTACATTTGCAGCTTCAAAGTACTAAATAAACATTAGCTCATTGTCCTTGCCTGAAAGGGTGAGTAAATATTATTTATTATGATAACTTCGTCTTGTTTTTATAAAAAAGGGGGAGACTGGGTTGTGTAGCTAGCCCTTCATTGTTCCAGGGCACAAAGAAATACCAAAGCAGCAGCCAAACTTTTTTATGGTTTTCCAGCCTGTTTATTAGATTAACTGCCTGTTCAGAGGATCCCAAGGAATAGGAATGTGAAGATAATTTATACTGATTGGGCCCACAATCCGTTTAACCAAATATTATCAGCACTCACTATAGTTGGTTCCCCAATATTTTACCTAGAAGCTTTCATGGAGATCTCAGTGGTCAGTGCAGTAAGTTTAATTAATGGGGGGACCTATTAAGGAGGGAGAGAAGGAGGGTCTTGCCTCTGACTCATCATGCTTGAGCTATTTCTTTACCATCTACTGAAATGGTGATCCTTGTTTGTCAGATCTTTTGCAGAGGGAGAGACTGAATAAACTGGTCCTCCTGTCGATGAAGTCACTTATTTTTGAACTTAGTTGAAAGAAAAAAGAAGCATTTGAAATGAACTGGAAAATAATTACAGTATTACATAACTAAAAGAAAGCTGAATATCATCTACTGTAACATTTGCTGACCATCTACTGTAACATTAACCCCCAGATGTGGCCCATATGAGGACCTTCCTCCATAATACCTTTTGGGATTCCCAGTATGGGAAAGCCCAAATTTTAAGGGGATAGGATATGGATTAAACAGCAGCACTGCAGCGCACCACTTGTAACATTTCAATAGTATTACTGTTATTATTGATAGTAATATTTCTGCAGTACATTATGCAGCTCACTATGGATATTATGCAGCTCACTATGGTATAAGATTTCCCTTATCCCACCAAAATAGTAAAGAAAAAAAAGCCCACCATATTTTTGATATTTTGAAAATATAGATGTTTTAAAATAATGTTCAAATTATTTTTAAATAAGACCAGGAATTTTTTAAAAAGAGGTACAGAAATGTTTATTGAATTTAATTTTCAAATTACTTTTTGAGTTAACCCTTCAAGTTTTGATACCTAATTCTGTCTCTAGTAGTTTTGTCTCCATCTTTTGTTGCATTTAAACATATGTACAATTAATATATCTCGCTAGTTGTGGTAGGACACATACTATATTTCAAAATTGGTGGTTTATGTGTAACCACTTTCTTAGGCCAAACGTGTAACTTTTCTCTTAATGGATGCCATTTGTAATTTTTATTTTGGAACAATACCCAAATAACAGACACACACTGATGAGAATCAGTGTAATTCTAGTTAATGCAAATTAAGGCCACATATTTTATAGAAGAAAGATGCAAAGAATCCTTTTGTAGCCAGTAGTGCTACTCAGTTCAAGCTGTTTTTGCTTACAAACACTACATTCTTCCTTTTAAGTTCCAAGCTATTTCCCGGAAAACATTTTTAAAGAAAATTTCAAGAAAAAAAAAGCATTCATTTTTATTTGTATGGTTGCTATGGAATTTGGTTGAACTGTATGCAGATGCAGTTTGTGTTAATAAGCGGGGGGGGGGGAATGTGTATTCCAGCAAACAAAGATTAGTCTGTGTTTGTATTAGAATGTTGCTATGGAAGAGCATATGGTTTTATTTCATGGAGATTTGCAATGAAATGGAAGGAAATCAGTATACAAGGCAAACAGATAAGAAATGGCAATAAATGCCACAGTATATCAATGTACAAATTGATTGCATAGTTGCCAGTGATAAAGTAAAGTAATTATCATTTGGATTAGGTAGGCTATTTTTCTGCTGAGCTGTATGGTTGGGTAACAAGCCTCTTAATTCTGCCTTGCCTGTTTCACTGGAAATGGCTTCTTCTTTCCCTTTTTTCTTAATGTTTTGGTCGCTAAAATCATCAGTTCCCATATTAACCATTTGATTGAAGACCATGGCTGTATTGCGTCCAACATATTTTTTCTTACCACTTTGCTATTTAAAGTTAGTATAATAACCCTTATTACTCTAAAATTATGTCCCCCCACCGCCAACACAATGCTGTCCTTCAGGTATGGGTACACAACATGGTAGATATTCCTAGCTAATAATTATAATAGGTCATAGAAGTTGCCGCTTTCTATTATTAGACAAAGAAAGAGTGTACTATTGTCTATATAATGCTAAGTCAGATATTTCTGCTGAACTATGAGACATTGGCATTCTTCCATGCTTGCCTTTTTCTGTATAGTAACTGAACCACAGACATTTCCATTCTACAAATTATCTTTATAGCAGGCCTCATTGAGACACGTACACACACACATTTGTTAAACATACTTTCTGATTAAAACACATAAACTCATTTAACAGTGCTTGTACTAAGATGCAGATCATTTTTAATAATTCCCTCATTATAACTATTAACAACAGATTTCTGGGAATTATCAGAAGGCTTTCTCTTCATACTTTACTCTTTCCATAGTAAGATTTGATATATTTCTTAGTCAATAAGCATATTCTCCAAATGATGCTGGAAGAATGCAGTCCTAACTACAAGGTTTCATACACTGGAAAGGCAATATGTACTGTCTTAGAAAAAAAGAAAACATTGTCTCAGTATACAAAGCACTGTTTGCGTTAACAGTCTGGGCATAATCCCCCCACTAATTTGGAGGCTATGTATATAGCCCCTCAACATTCCTTAATGTTGGTCTGAGCACATACTTCATATTGTCATGTAAAGATATAAAATTAGCTATTTATGTGCAGTTTGCTTCCATAAACTCTGGATGTTCAGAGATCCATTTCAGAGAGCTAGTGTGAGGAAAGGAACATAGCATTATTGCTAGAGTACTTGGGTATGCTGTAGCAGCTATAAGGGGTAGTAGAAAGAGCAAGAGAGACTTGTAGCAGCCTTTTCTTTTTTCTTTTTAACTACAGAGAGATGGCACTCTTTGGTCCTGGCACATGCATATAGAATTCTGGAAGCCATAGAAAACAGGACTTTATTTATTTATTTATTTTTCAAATTTAGATACCACCCATCTCATGAAAAAGTGACTCTGGGCGGTTCACAATAAAACAACAATAAATATTAATTAAAATACAATAAAAACAGTATAAAAATACAGTAAAAATAGAATAAAACCAAACACATACACAAATAATAATATCTTCCAAGAAGTTGATGATCAGTAAGATGTTAACGTATGGGAGCATCTTCAAGGGGCTAGCCACCCCCAGGGTTGGTTGCCCCTTTTCTCGCCCCATGCCAGTTGGCAGAGCCAGGTCTTGACTGCTTTCCGGAAGGACAAGAGAGTTGGGGGCTGCCTCACCTCTGGGGGGAAAGGATTGTCTTCACTGTTGGCAATATGGCTGCCCCTAGCCAGAAGGTAAATGAATAAGGCTGCTCAGAGCCACCTCTTCTACCCCTCAGTATGCCGTCTGATACCCTACCTTTGTCTTCTTTCTGGGCTGGTAGCCATATTTCTATAGTATTCAAGTGTAGCTCCCTCCCATGTTTATCCTTTCTAATCCAGTAGAATGTTGGACAGAAATTATAGGAATAGGCTTGAGATTCTGTCTGTCTGTCAGCAGAATAAGTCTCAAAAAACTTAACAGAACTTCACCAACTTGATATGGGAGAAGGTGACCTTCCCCCCCCACCCCACAAAAAAAAAAAAAAGATGAGTTCTGGGGGCAGCAGCAAAAGATATACCTGAAAAAACTCCCCAATACATCCCTATGACATAGATAGTTGGGCAATAGCATGGCATATTGCTGACTTCTCCAGTCTAACACCCCCCATCCCACTTTTCTGATCCCCTGAACCAGATCAGTGTATGGAGCCATCCTAGGCTTCCCACTGCAGAAATACAGACATGGATGCAACATGAGGAGAGAACAGAAACACATATAAACATATGTACCACTCTGATTAGACCCACACTTAAACAGAAATGCATGGAGGCAATACATACACCACACACACACACACACCTTGATTAGACACTCATACAAGTAGGCAACACACATGCATCTGCCCTGATTAGGCTCTCACAGAAAGGCACCTACCTCTATACAACAAAGCAACATGTGTTTATAAAACTCTTGTTCTTCTCAAACATCTCACCTGAGCTGCTACATTAGGTTTGGGCCACTTGGCTAGAGCTTAATCATTCCAGGATGCTAGCCAGAGCCTTCTGTTTCTTCCAAAACACAAGGCGATGCAAAACCTTGATTCACCAGTTTGTTAAGTTTCCCAGCACTGGCTAGACTCCAATTCCCATCCATGCTGCTGTACAGATTCCAGAGGACAATGCTCAGTGCACGCAGGTCCATGATGGGCCTGATTGCCTCTGTGTCTTCTTCTTACAAGAGTAAGCAGACTGACTGCTTTGGAGCTTCAGCACAAACATGACCTTTTCACATTATATGTCTTTTGTTTCATCCTTCTGTTCATCCATGAACTGGCTTATTTCAGCAGCTGTTGTACACTTCTATCTGTAATTTCCACAACACGGATTAGAAGAACCCACTAACAGCTCTGATTATTTTTTGTAAGCCAAACCATTTTATCAGTAGCTGAGAGTCAGGATGCTAAGTTCCCACAAACGTATTCCCTTTCCAGAACAATCGACACTCACTATCCACACATAAAACAAGAATATAGCTTCATTTTATGTGCTGGAAAACATCAGCATCTTTGTTAGAATAAGGTGGAGGCACTAGAGCTACTCTCCTCATTACTATCTCATTGGTAATTCATTTTAATTTGACTTAGACTGCAATGATTGATTTGTATGATCTTGATTTTCAGCAAAGACTGAGCCCTGTTCCCACACTTAACTGGGTCAGCGGGCGGTGGAGGTGAGGATGTGTTGTGGAAATACCAATGAAGTAGGGAAAGGATGCAGAGTACAGCTTCTGGAATTCTTTCCAATCCCTTTCCCAGCAGTGGCCAAAGGGGAAGTCTGTATTTTCTTCTGTGCACCGAAGAAGCATATTGTGTATGGGATGGGGGCACTTTCTCCCAAGGGACTCACCAGAGTGGTTGCCTATATATTTTCCGTATATATGAGGATCTATATCAGGGCAGGTGCATATATACCCTCTGTCTATGTGTATGTGAACACTAAGCACAGGGTGGGCTGCGTAGGTTCTGCTTTTGATCACACGACCAGGAAGGTGTGGGCTTAGGGTGAAGCAGTTGGGAGCATTCCAAGCTCCTGCTGAGTTGAAGGATTTTTTTCTAGAATATTTTTCTCTGGAGTTCCTGGACAAATCTGACTCATTGTCAAACTCTTTCTTTTGCTCTCCTGCCACACCACATTTGGTCTTATTCTGTTCCATTTTTGGACAGTCATCCTGCTTACAAACAGACAGAGTCCTGAATCCATTTACATAATTCTTCCCAAAATTTTGTTGGGTTGGAAAGAATAAAAAGGGTCCATTGGTCCCTTAGGCCAGGTTTCCTCAACCTCAGCAACTTTAAGATGGGTGGACTTCAACTCCCAGAATAGCTGGCTGGGGAATTCTGGGAGTTGAAGTCCACCCATCTTAAAGTTGCTGAGGTTGAGGAACCCTGCCCTAGTCTAATTGATCTTTTACAGACATCACTACCAAAGTCTGAACACACTTTACTCGACTCCAGTAAGTAATCCTGCCATACCTCTTACTGCTTGCTTGGCCGATCAGGAAAGAGGTGTTGGTGTAATGTAAGCCTGCCAGTATTCTCCTGGCACAAAAGCTCATGGAATATTGGCCCTTCTTGGAGAAAGTAGGTGGGTACCCTGTTCCCCAAATGGTTACTTTTAGTCCAGTCAGTGTGATTATGTGTTGCCAGAAGTACCAATTAGGAAAAGTGATTGCATTAACTGATGAGCAAGTTAAGTGAGTTGTGAGAATGGGATCAATATCAAACCATGGTCATTCAGGGCTGGGGAGAAGGAATTGAAGTACAAATGGTTTTTCAAAACCTGCTTTATCATGTATATTATACTTTACTACTGAAAAGTTGCTTATAGTTTTTAACTACTTTTGCAGAATATAAGCCAATAGCACTTTAACTGGCTCCAGTAATTGGTATATAGTTACCTCTGTATTGCAGATGAAATCAATCTTTCTCTTTTTCTGCAAGCATCTGACAGTCTGGTAGATTGCATAGTCCAATTTCAGTTCCATTGTTTGTGCTTATCCAATAAATTTGATTAAATGTCACTGCCTTTTCATTTTCATTCATTCTGAAGCTTCTTCTCTACTAGATACCATGGGTTTTGTTCATTTAGTGAGACTTTGCTGACTACTCATTCTGATTTCAGTTAATTTGAATGCATAGTGGCTTCTGTCACTGCTAATATTATATGAAATTCAATATTTGCTATAAAAAAATTGCCATTCACAGCAAACTTATGGATATTTTTAATGTAGTGTTAAACAACCCTGTGACCTATTGGGTCATCCTTTGAGAGAAAGGTAGTACAGTCTGATAAGGCTGACCTTATTTTTTTTTTACCCTGATGCTGGACAGTCCCATGATTATCTAAGAAGAGTATATATCATAAATAGAAAAATAATTGTAGTGGCAAACTGTCCTGCTTCAGGTCTCAACTCATACACACACAGTTGCTAGATGAAGAAATCAATTTACTCAAGGCTGAGCAGATAATAGCAGATAAGGGAAGAAATGTAAATCAACAAAGTCTCTTGGAAAGAAAGTTTGCCTGGGTGGTTTCGATTTCAACAGGAGCATGCAGAAGAGTAGTCAAAATCCAGTCCAAAGTACAGAGAGCCAAATCAGGTTTGTCAGCCAGTCCAAGGTCAGAGTTTCACAAGCAAGATTCACAGGAATGACACACCAGAGCAGAAGATCAGACAGTTGTTTCCAACAAAGGGACAAGGGTCAGAGCTGCCTCTTAAATCAGGCTTCAGCCAGCTGTCTTTAATCAAGAGATTTACTCCCTCGCTTAGCAAAGAGTCTCAATAAACATCTTTGCTCAGCTATCCATTCTACTCACCAGATGCAGGGGCTTGGAAGCCTTGTGAACATCTGACTGCTCCAGCTGTTCAGGTGGTGCCTGTGTTTGATCAGCCTCAGGTGATTCTTGGCTTTGTCTCTCCTGAGGCTGACATTCCACAGGTTCAGCTGGAGCAGTTTCTTCAGAATCAGATTCAGAGTTTGAGTCCTGGGCCATGACACAAACAAACTTGAATAATAAGTCAACATTTACTTACCTAAAAGATAAATAGAATGACCACAGGTGGGCAAAAAAGCAGCGGTAGCGGGAGTGACTTCTGACTTCCTGCTGGCTTCCCCATTGACTTTGCTTGTGGGAAGCTGGCAGGGAGCATCAGAAATCACAATTACGTGACTGCAGGGATGCTGCAATGGCTGCAGCTTTGTGAATAAAACTGTCTGAACATCATGGAAATTTCACTTCCACAGGAGCAATGGGTCCCGAATTTTTTTAGGCATTCTTTAAGTTAGCGGATTTTAGGAAACTTGATTCAAAAATTGTGGCAGTATAATGCACCGTTTGGGCTAACGTGAGGGTACAAACAAACAGATAAACACAGAGAGTGTTTTAGTAGTATATAGATTATGTTCTGGATTTTATTTTCATTATTCTTAAATGCCCCAAACAGAGAAGAGGAAAAGAGGATAAAAACATAACTTTTCATCATGATGATTATGATTAAGACATCATGATTCATAATGATTATAGTAAAGGAATCCCCAGTTTAAGTATGGGTTCCGTTCCCAAGATCTGTCCTTAAGTCGAATTGGTATGTAAGCCAGAACAGTATTATTGTATAATACTGTATAAGTAGTATTGTGTAATTAACACAAACCATTGTGTATTTAACTTGAATCATTGTGTATTTAACTCAAATTTTGCTACAAAAGGCTCTCTTCTTAACTATGGGTCATCCATAAACCAAGCATCCTTAATTCAGGGACTACCTGTATGTAATTAGGAGATATAATTCAGAGCCAATTTCATCCAATCTCCAAATCAAGCTGACATCAAACTGGAAAATGAAATAATCAAATTGGATGCATTTTCATTTTATCAAATCAGTTACATTTTCCAAATCAGTTTGGGTCAGATCAAGTGAACAATATGAATCAACAATTTGAATCAGATCAGATCCTCATATATTTATTATTTATTAACTTCTTACATTGCCAACTACCAGTCTTCACATAGTCTACAGTACAAAGAGTATACCAAAATTAAGATCAACTATAATAAAATTAACAGTTAAGAACTTGTTTAAATTGTGTTTTTTTAAGGTTCTTTTTGAAAAGCCAACCAAAATATTTTTTCTCCCAACTCAGCAACTACAACCCAGCAAGCCAAGTTGTACAACTACAACTAATTTGTAATGGCAGCTACATTTTACCTCTTTAGACTATTTCAATTGAGGGGAATCATTCATATAATGAATGGGTGACCCTATGGGTGGTACGTGTCTTCCTCAATCTCGGGTCCTCTACCAGAGGCCTGGGAGTTTGAGGGTTCTGCGCAGTATCTTAGCTGTTCCTAGCACTGCACTCTTCTGCATAGAGAGCTCTGATGTTGTTCCTGGGATCTGTTGGAGCCATTCTCCCAGCTTAGGAGTCATGGCCCCGAGTGCTCCTACCACCACTGGGATCACTTTGGCCTTTACTTTCCACATCCTCTCTAGTTCTTCCTTCAGGCCCTGGTACTTCTCCAGCTTCTCATGCTCCTTCTTCCTGATGTTGCTGTCACTTGGCACTGCTACATCTATCACTACCGCTGTCTTCTGGTCTTTGTCTACTACCACAATGTCTGGTTAATTAGCCAGTACCTGCCTGTCCGTCTGGATTTGGAAGTCCCACAGGATCTTAGCCCTGTTATTCTCCACGACCTTCTGTGGAATCTCCCATCTGGACTTGGGGGGGTCTAGCCCATACACTGTGCAGATGTTCCTGTACACAATGCCAGCTACTTGGTGGTGCCGTTCAGTATATGCTGTTCCTGCCTGCATCTTATATCCTGCCACTATGTGTTGGATTGTCTCTGAGGCCTCTCTGCACAGTCTGCACCTTGGGTCCTGTCTAGTGTGGTAGACCCCTGCTTCTATGGATCTGGTGCTTAATGCCTGTTCTTGTGCTGCTATGATCGGTGCCTCAGTGCTGTCTTTTAGTCCAGCCCTTTCCAGCCACTGATAGGATTTCCCAATGTCAGCCACCTCAGCTATCTGTCGATGGTACATCCCATGCAGGGGCTTGTCTTGCCATGGTTCTTCCTCCACTTGAACTTCCTCCCATGTCTGCTGCTGCCTGAGGCATTCTCTCAGCAGCTCATCTTTGGGTGCCATCTTACTGATGTACTCCTGGATACGCCAGGTTTCATCCAGGACAGTTGCTTTGACACTCATCAGACCCCGCCCGCCCTCTTTGCGGCTGGTGTACAGTCTCTGGGTGTTGGACTTGGCGTGGAAACCTCCGTACATTGTGAGGAGCTTCTGGGTCTTCACATCAGCAGTCTCCATATCCTCCTTTGGCCAGCTCACTATACCAGCAGGGTATCTGATGACTGGCAGGGCGTATGTGTTGATGGCATGGATCTTGTTCTTCTCATTGAGCTGGCTCTTCAGGACCTGTCTTATCCTTTGGTGGTACTTGGATGTTGCTGTCTTCCTTGCCTCCTCCTCATGGTTCCCGTGTGACTGTGGGACACCAAGGTATTTATAGCTGGTCTCTATGTCTGCTACGTGCCCACTGGTAGTTCCACTCCATCAGTCTTAACTACCTTCCCTCTCTTTACTATCATCCTGCCACACTTCTCCAGTCCGAATGACATCCCAATGTCCTCACTGTAGATCCGTGTCAGGTGGATCAGTGAGTCGATGTCTCGTTCACTCTTAGCATACAGCTTGATGTCATCCATGTAGAGAAGGTGGCTGATGGTGATTCCACTCTTGAACTTGTACCCATATCCAGACCTTGTGATTATCTGTCTGAGGGGGTTTAAGCCTATGCAGAACAGCAGTGGGCACAGTGCATCACCTTGGTATATGCCGCACTTGATGGCCACTTGAGCGAGCTGACTTGAGTTCACTTCCAGTGTTGTCTTCCACAGTCCCACTGAGTTCTTGAGGAAGGCCCTTAGCGTCCTGTTGACTTTGTATAGTGCCAGGCATTCACAGATCCATGTGTGCGGCATTGAGTTATAGGCTTTCCTGTAGTCAATCCAGGCTGTGCTCAGATTGGTCTGCCTAGACCTTGAGTCTCGGGCGACTGCCCTATCTATGAGTAACTGGTGTTTTGAGCCTCTGGTGTTGTTCCCAATGCCTTTCTGAGCTGTGGTCATGTACTGGCCCATATGGTCTTGTAGCTTGGCAGCTATGATGCCTGATAGAACGTTCCATGTTGTGGGGAGGCAGGTTATTGGCCGGTAGTTGGATGGTGCTGTTCCTTTGTGAGGGTCTTTCATGATCAGTACTGTCCTTCCTTGTGTTAGCCAGTCTGGGTGGGAGCCTGCTGCTAGCAGTTGGTTTATCTGTGCTGCTAGGTGTTCATGCACTGCTGTTAGTTTCTTTAGCCAGTAGGTGTGGATCATGTCCGGGCCAGGTGCTGTCCAGCTTTTCATGTTCTTGACCTGCTGTTGGATGTCTGCTACTGTGATGGTGACTGGTTCTGGGAGATTGCTGTGGTCTGCTTTCAGGTCCTGCAGCCACTTTGCACTGGTGTTATGCGTCTTCTCTTTCTCCCATATGTTCTTCCAGTACTGTTCAGTTTCCGCTGCTGGTGGCTCAGCAGTTACTCTGTGGTTGCATTGCAGTTGGGAGTACATTTTGGATGGATCTTTGGAGAACAGGACATTTATCTTCTTGGCCTCTGCTTCTCTAGTGTATCTCCTTAGCCTGTGCTGTGAGCCTTTGTTTAGCAGTCTCTAGGGCTTCAGATGGAGTCAGGCCCATTTATTTTTTCAGTAGCTGAGTCTTATCCTTAATCTCCACACATTTCTGTAGTTCTACCAGCTGACTGACTTCTCTCCAAGTTGCCTTGATCTTAGCCTCCAATCTCATTTTCCAGGGTGGGTATGTACTGCTGTTCTTCTTGATCGTGTAGCCAAGTATTTCCAGGATTACAGCGGCTGTAGCATATACCAATTAATTGGTTTCAGTTATGGTGATAGTAGGGATTGTCTGGAGGGCTCTGTTGGCATCTTCTAGCATACTATCTGATGGTACTTCTCCACTGAGCCTTGGTAATCGGACTCTAGGGTTGACTGTAGCTAGTTTATCCATGATCTTATGCCTCATATCAGCTGCTGTGCTCTGTAACGGAAGGGGTGGCAGTGACATTCCAGCTTCAGGTGTTGGCTGCACATCCAGTTGTTCTTCCAGGTCTGTTTGAGTCTGGGTTGCAATGTGGAGTTGGTCTATCTCAAGTTGTGAGAGCAGCTTCCTCTTCACCACGTTGAAGCACTGGGTAACTAGTTGTTTCTCAGTTAGTGTGGATGTAGGCCTTTTGTCTATCCATAGTTCCCTCATATGTTTCATATATCCCCTCTCATTAGGTCTGCTGTTGTAGTAGCATTCCATCATTTCCAAGTTCTCTTGTCTCGTCCATGTATGATTTGTTCCAGTAGCCCACTTAACATCAGATTGTCCTGGTTCCCCAACATCTGGGGACCTGTTAATCGGGGCGACGTCCGAGCCGGCTTGACTCTCTTAGTTCGTGTCACTCTCATATTTTGAGGTAGGCAGGTGAAGCATTAGGGGTCTTTGCCCAAGGACCCCTACTGGTAAGGTAGGTACCAGCTGGGATTTGAACCCCGGTCTCCTGCATCAAAGGCAGTGTTCTAACCACTACGTTATCCAGCCGCTTATTTTATTTATATATATATATATATATATATATATATATATATATGGAAAAGAAATTCTGTCAAGCAGCCTAGATTATGCTGCATTAACCAGCACTTTTTGGACCTATTCTTTTAAGATCTGCTTCCAGAAGACTAAACTCATCATATTACCTCTCTCCAGTCCAACACTTAAAAGGCATCCCAGAAGAACGCTATAGTCAATAATATAAAAAGACATACAGGGATCAAGAAGTATCAGCAGAACTGTGTTATATCTTCACTGCAGCGGTCAATATACTTCAGACATGGTGGATCTATTTTGTTTTATATTAGAACCCCAAGATCCATCAACCAAATAGTGATTCAGCTTGGCAATTAGTTATTAAGAAAGGACAGGATGTTTCTGAATACATGATCAGCCAAGGAATGTATTAGTAGTAATAACAAAACCAAGATCACAGGTCCTTTTACACATACATTAATTCCTAGTTTCAACAGCCTGGTTTAGGAGAAAAAATTTTAGTTGCTGATATTGTTAGACCACTGAAATCAGAATCCTTGCTCATCTATGGCAAATCAAATATGGATTACCAGTGGATTAACCTTAAACTGTCTTATGATTATGTCTCCTTGACAGCAATCAAAGCACATTCGTTCCCAAACTTGGCTAGAACTGAGACTGAAAGAACCCCTCCCCCCAAAAAATCTAAATAAAATTAATGCTGGATCACCAGAATATTGCTTAGCATTTTGTCCAAGAGTTTAAAAAACCCTCATAGACTTGATGTCTAAAGATTACTTTTTCAGCTGGGGGCACAAAACCATCAAAACAGTTGCACAATGAATGTGGTCTTCTCTTAATGATGTGTTCAATTACCAATCATTCCCAGCTTCACATGATCCATGAGGTATGCAAGCATCAAGCAAGCATGTAATTGGTTGTGCCCATGAAGAATCCCATCTACATCCTCAGAAGAAGAAACTGGAACACCCAAATAGAAACTTAATCATCACTGGTACACTTTATAAAGAACTGGATGCTTAAGAGATGCAAGCCATGTATAATAGTTGAAAGGAGCCCAATATATGTGTGTCTGGTTTGAGGAATTTGTTGTATGGTATCTCAGCTTTCTCTTATAGTGGATTATTTTAACTTTAGTTATGGGGGTCCTTTTTATATATTTTTTTTTTCTGTAAAGTGGCTGTTGGTCATCTGGAGTTATGTATTTAAGATAGATAGCCTTAATAGATACATTTACTAAATCAATAGATTCCTAAATTTAAACTGTTAACAACTTAGGAGACTGTTGTATAAATAGTCAACTACAGTACAAACTTCTCTACTAACAGTAAAAAGACCTGCCTGCTTGCTAGATCATAGGAATGTTGTAAGATGGAAAATGAAGAAGTCTCCATATCTGCTTTAATGTGTACAGGGGCATCTTGGTTCTAAATGAGAAATAGTTCTGTTGCTGGAACCCCATTCCCTTTTTCTCAATAAATCTTGCTAAAGAGAACTCTGTGTGAATCATGCTTGGAACAAATCACTTTCAGCTTTAGGCTGTGGCCAAGAAGCCTGACATCTTTTAACCTGTGTTTTACAAAGTGATCCCAACAAGATTTCTGCATTCCTCACAGATAAGCAGAGTGCCTAGTGTGAAGATATCATAGCCTTCCCTTCCCCAACCTTGGTATCCTGCAGATGTGTGAACTTAGAATTCTTATCCATAGCCATGCTGGCTAGGGGCTCCTGGGAGTTGTAGTATGCATGTCTGGTTGGCATCTGGATTGGGAAAGATAACCAAGGCAGCCATTTCATGACACTGTCCGTTACATGCCATGATATTTTCCTATGACAAGCTTTCTTACTGCCAGATTGAAGTAAGGTTTATCTACCAGTGCAGTTTCCTTTCTGTATGGATTAGGGGCAAGACTGCCTCTTATTCTTGGCCTCAGATGGCCAAATGATTTGGGGCAGCCTTGGATAACATTAGGCCATTGCTTCTAAATGGTTATACACTTAAATGATTGTGTGAATATATAATCCAGTTCAATTTCTATTTGTTAGATTTATATTCCACCTTCCCTTTAGTTGCTCAGAGTGGTTAATACAGGGATCTTTCCTCATTTATTTTATTCCCATAAAAACAACTTAGTGAAGTAGGCTGGACAGATAGAGATTAGCTCAAAGTTACCCAGTGAACTTCCCTGGTGAATTAAACCTAGGTCTCCTCCTTTGTAGTCTAACACCTGAACTACTACTGAGTTTAGGTCCTGGCTACGTAGAGTTATTGTTGCTGCCTTTGCCTCAACCTCAAGACAAAGATTCTGGAGATGAGCTTGGCCTGCGCAGACCCTCAGCTACCTCTTGCAGCTAGATCGTTTTAGCTCTTAGTTGTTCAAGGTGGGGAGGGGATATTGAATTGCCAAAAATTGTTCCTCACCAGCCTCTCCCTCTGAGACAATTTTACATAAATCAATACTCTTGCCCTATTAACTAATCTGAACAATTCAACCCTACCTGGTGTTTTATTTTCTTGAAAGCATGTCAAAAGGTGAAGTGTACCGCAGTGTTTTAATATGCTCACATTGAGAGATTTATTCTGTTGTGGCTAAAATGTTGGAGACAGTGCAAGCAACATGGATGGATATGATTGTTTTATTGAATGGATGAAACAACTGAGTGGGTGAAGGCTTGGGTGTTCTAATATTGTGTGTTTTTTCCTGTTTAGCCTCTACAATGACAGCATAAAATTCTTCATGTAATTTGTAATCTTGGGAGGAAAGAACGGAGGGAGGAGGGAAGTCCCTACTATTTAATGATATCACATTAACACCCAGTAGTAAATCACTGTGTTGCTTCAACTGACACGATCTAGCACATTGCCTTAATGAAGGCTTCTCTACTCGCTTGCTTTCTTGCAGAACAAGGGTGGCCCCTTGTGGCTCCCAGCCAACTCAATATATTGAATAGAAGCCCACAAGAAAACTGTTATTTCTCATTTAGCCTTACAGCCAAAATCCAGATCCACTCTTACTCCCAGTGTTTCAATCAGCCACACATATGGGAACTAAATAGGCCCCACCCAATGTTACAAGTTACATCAAATATTTAATAACTGAAATTGCTTTCCCTCTAAAGACTCTTGGGAATTGCAATTTGGTGAGGATAGTGATAATTTTATTACCTTAATCTCTCATAGAACTACAATTCCCAATCTTCTCTGAAGTTAGGAAGTGATGGTTAAAATATTTCCAAAGTAAATACATAAGAGAAAGAGCAAACCATGCTTGCTAAAATTCTGGGAGAGGTTAATCTATGGAGTCTATATAGAAACAGAAGAACACCTGAAATAAAAATAACTCTTGCCCAGCTAAAGCTAGCTGATATTAGCAAATGGCTCTTCGTGACCTGCCACCACCCAGTAGGATAATAAAGATAGTCATTTGGTATACCGCAGTTGAAGAGGCACTGGGTTATTTCTGAAAACTCAAGAGGATGGCCTCTGCCCTTGTGAACCTTGTCTCACATGGGTGTGGAAAAGGGATACTCTATACCTCCAGACTTTTTGGGCTGCAGCTTCTACTTCTTACATTCACTTTAGGGTAGACAAATGATGATCAACCCCCTTGGCCTAACTATTGCATGAAAGCATAGTTACATAGCTAAGAGAGGGAAGGAAAGTTAAAGCCTCTTTCCTCCATCCCTCCATCTCCCCACTGGGCGGTCCCTCCTGATTTACCAATGTTAGAACTGTATCTGATTTTTCTTGACGCCCTTGTTTCTTCAAGCGCCAGTAGCCTTAGGATCAATGCAGAGGCAAGAGGACTCTATGGGTATCAGCCTTTCAGGAAGAGCAGTTTTTTGAAAGATCATGGTCCTTGCAAACCCCAGTTATGTGCTCTCTCAGTATAGAAGCCAAGATGTTGGATCTTTGCATTCTGCACAAATACTGTTGCTTGGCATTGTATAAATTGTTTTTCAAGAAATGAGAAATGGCTGAAATGTTGGAGGGTCAGTTAAGTGTGGAAATAGTTGTAGATACACACGACAGTCTTCATCAAATGCTCTGGTGACTTCAGGTTACCTACTCCAATGCAGAGGAAGAGTTGCAAGTGTAAAAGTTCTCCAGTTCCTCATACAGTTGCTAATAAACAAAAGGATGGACAAGGGAAAGAGTCTGTAAAATATTTTTTTGACTAGGCCAGCAAGATAGCTTGAGCCAGCCTACTTTCAAACTTTATAATCTTGGAAAATCTGGCTGTAATATTAAACATTCAAGAAAAAGATGTAGTGTGTTTTTTTTAAATGATCATATTTTTTATCTTGTTCTTCTGCCACATTCCACAGTGTGTCATTATATTGTCACAATGCCTGCGAAAGCAGATTAAGTTGAGAAAATGTGGGAGTTTTCAGGAGTATGCAATGGGTTGGTTTTGGTTTTCTGTCCTATTCTCTGTGTTATGCTGGATCTTTTGTAAACTGATTTTGTGTATTTTGTTACAGGGCCTGGGAGGGTGTCATTACAATCCTGCATACTGTATACACTTAAGTATATACTACTGTATGCAAGATTAATTAGAGATATCAGAACAGAATTCTGCAAAATGCCAATGCTTATGATGAAACAGTCTGTGACCTCGGACAGGTCATTATTTTTCAGTCCCCCCAATAATATGGCAAAAATAATGTTGTTAAATGTAATGCATTTTTAAAGGTGCTGTTACAACTCAGGGTGGACTTTGTTGCTGTATTCTTTGCCAATTTAATGTGAGCAATAGGATTTTACAGTGGGTTCTCCCTGTTGGATGGAAAATTAATCGGGGCTGCTTTGCCCAGCAGAGAGCATTTCTTTCAGTTCTTTCTATCACGGGTTGCTTTGCTAGGATTGCAGAGATACTGTGATGTGACATGAATTTTATCGAAGCATGAAAGAAAGGAAAATGCATATTTTAACTGTGTTACTTGAGATTTGCAACCTACCTTTTTGCCTGTGGGAGGCACTGAGAGCACTGGAATTATTAGGACTTTGGCTTTGTCTAAAAGGACATCAAAAACAGTATAATAATTTTTCTGACAGAGTGGTTACAAAAGCCCAGCAAGGTTAAACAATCACATTCCAACAGAATGAATCTCTATACTGAAAATCCCGGCTTATCCCCAAGCATGCTGCCTTTTTTAATATATTGTTTTTAGAACAATCCCTATGGTGAGATCTGAAAAATGTATCATCCATACAGATCTTTCAGAAGACAGTCTCATCAAATGGGAGAATCCATAGTCCAGCAGAAGATCCGTGAATACTTTAGGTTTAGCCTCTCACACCTCAGGTTTAATAACCTTGCAGGTAGCAGATCCAGGAAATGCCTCTGCTGAAAACCTTGGGGAGCCATTTGCAGTCTAAATCAGCATATTGGGCTATAGACTATCTGATGGTCTAAATAAGCAGAAGATCACTGTGGCCCTTAAAATGTGCAGAAGGATTCCAAATCCAGCCTCCTGTACATAATAGTGTGCTCTTTATTAATGATACATTAACTGCCGATAACATTGTTATGGAACAGGAGGACAAAGATCATTGCTGCCAGGTATGCCTGAATGAGAAGATGTTTAATTTAATCTGAAATATGACTCGGGGATTAAGTGTGGACCAGAAATTCACAGTGAAGTTCTGTGAATTAACAAACCGAGCCAACAAATGCATCCATGCGGTCACAGGAAACCAACTCACAGATAGATCAAAATGCAGACAAGTTGTCTTCTCATTCTCAGGATTAAATGAAAACCCAGCATAATATGCTCCAGTGAATTTCATACTTACCTTGTTAACAAAATGTTGTATAGACAGTTTCGGATGCAATTAAGACTCAGGGCCAGATTATTTTAAACTTCAGAATTGCTCAAACTTTTAATGCCTTGCAACTTTTAACCTTGATAACAGAATTAAATTTCGTTGTGGAAGTGAGGTAACAGTTGACTTATGGGCACCTTGGTTTGTAGTTTGATTATAAGGTATCGTATCTATTAGGTTAGCATATACCAGGAATGCATACATCTTAAAAGAAAATCACTGTAAATATTATGTGCAGTATTACAAAAGATAGCTGATGTCTTATGACAATAACATTCTGAATCGGTAGCAATATATCATTCCCCTCCTACAGAAACCAATATGCAGATCATAACTGGTGCTATGCAGAATGTTAGATTGGATGAGTTTAAATACCTATTGAGCCATGCAGAGCATTGGGGAAAGGGGGCTTAAACAAGCTCTATTGTTCAGTCCAAGTTTGTCACACTGGGGTGGTTTTTTAAAAAGTGTATGCTGCACAAAGTTTCATGGGAATGCTTTTTTTTTTTTTTTAAGGTTGGAATGAATTATACTTACTTGCTTTCCTGTAAGAATTATTCCCACCATGGGAGGTGCATTCATTGTTTTTAAAAGAGGCATACTTTCAGTGATTATCCTAGGTTTGCGGATTCTTAGACAATATGTTGTCAGTGAGCCCCCTCTCTGAATGTGACTACATTCTCCTAATTCATGTTATTCCTGCTGCCCATATTGTATCTTACTCTGGGGATGAGCTTAATCCACTGCCCAGGAGAAAGAACAAGGCAAGCACAGTGATTGTAGCTCCTCCTCGCTCTTCTTGAGAGAAGGCAGTGAATAGGCAGCATCAACAAGAATGTAGAAGATGGAAAGGGCTGGGCAAGAGATCTATATTTTCAAATGCCCAATAAAACCTCCTGCTTCTCTTCAAACGTGTGTAGTTTGTTGCTTTTTGACTTAGTGGTATGACTGTACTGTCATTTACGCTTATTTAATAAACCAGGCTTAGCATAACCTTTCACTGTTCGTAGCCTGGCTTCCAACAGAGGCCAGTCAAAAGCAACTAAAGGCCATAAAGTAGGTATCCTTCTTGGTTGCCTTAAAAACTAATTATTCAGAAGTGCACTGCCACTAATCAGGGAGGATCCCCTTAACTAACATGGTGGTTAACCATAATAGATTTATTTCCATGGATTTGCCTAATCCTTCTTAAAAGCCATTAAAGCTTACCACTAAAGGTTATTGGCTCCCACATTTCCACTCCATGTTAACAATGGAATAATGGGCATTTGGTGGGTCCATCTCTTAATCTTAAACCTGGCTGCTTTCCCACAGGTGTCTTGGGAATCAACTTTATCTGTGTCCTCTGTAACAATATTTGTGGATAGAATCTGAAGAAAATACTGTAGGGTGAGGTAGAATTCTGCATTCCATTCAGCTAGCTATGTCAGATATTTTGTATTCCATTCCAGCTCTCATCTGGTTTTTCCCACTGGGCTACCAGCAATCTATTACCAGCAAGCATACCCAGTTTCCATTGGGTTGTGGGGAGAGAAGTACCTCCCAGGGTTCTTTTGAAATACTAAACTGTTTATATTTTCACTGATCTCCAACCTCCCTCGAGCTGACTGGTGCCAACGCTCTCTGCATGATTGGCCACACAAGCCTTTTTGTAAAATAAAACACTGATAATACCGCCATATCAGAATTAGAATAAATGAGGCAAGTAGCTAGTGTGCTCCAGTTTAGATTGGGTGGCTTCTAGATTTTGCGTAGCTTATTCAGCAAGCCATTAAACCCCATTAGATAATGGAGAAGAAATCCATCAATCCTAATCCTTCTCAAACTTAAATATTAATGAGATTTGCTGCTCAATTATTATGGAAATTAATGAGAGAAGAACAACTTTGCACAGCATAAATGGAACAGAAATGGTTAAAATTAATAGTTCCTTCTGCACCGTTTTGTCTGATCAAAGGTTCATATTTATGCAGGTAAAGGGAAAATCAAAGGCGAAAGGATAGGTTAGCTTTTTGCCTGCAGGAAAAAGTGTGATGAATTCCTGGCATTCTTTTCTTTAATAACATGTTTACTTTTAGTAAGACCAGTAATTGCTTCAACCTCATTTAAATTTGAATTTAGTGAAACCACCTCCTGCAGACTGTAGGAAAACACACAAAGAGCTCATTCACTTGCAGGAAGTAAGAGTAGAAATCATTTGAAACACTGTTCTGATTAGCTGCTGCCGTCTACTTCACTGAATCATGAGTAGAACACATTTTAAGTTAACAGTGTCTCTACTGAAAAGCATTAGTTGATCTTGATTGTTTTCTTGAGAAGGCATACCTGATTCAGGATCAAGAATTGATCTGGGCAACAAGAGTGGGGTACTTAAAGATTACAGGTAAAGGCAGTTTGTTATTATGAAGATTTCCTAACTCTTTCCCTCAACATTTCAGTTCTGAAAGAATAATTAGCTCCAGGACCCTGGTAAAATGGCAGAGCTTTTAAATTTATCATGAGCATGTTTATTTGAAAGCAAGACTCATTTATGTTTGTATGTTAAAAGTGCTACACAGTAGAGATACAGTTGTGGTCCTGCTACCCCAGTCAGTTTGAATCATATTAAATGAAATTAGGTAAATATTTCTTTATTAAATGATTAATTCTATAAATAAATTTCTTAATTCATTGAATATAAAATTAAATTATTTACAACTTATTCCAGTATTAAAGTTTTTTTCCTCAAAAAACAAAGCTACATTTTGATAAATAAAATATTCAGCTTTAAAAACAACCAATTTCTGTTTGTAAATATGAAATATGTAGCTGGTACTTATAGCTGCCATAGATGGGAACTCCAAAGTGCCCATCTTGGGAAGGAGCGTAACTTCCAACATGACTTTGAAATAACAAAAATATGACGTTACGTTGAATGGTAGAAATGGGTTTTCACTGCCGAAACAGACAAAACTTTGTATAAACAGATACAAACAGAAATCAGTAATCATGAGAGTGCTCCAAATTGAAGCAATAAGTTTGCTCCAGTACTATGAAGCTTTAAGTATGCTCAAACTGTTGCAATAGTATCCAGTCACACAGTGCATTCTTGTGTCTGTGTTGCCCTCCACTGGGTAAAGGCATCACTTCGATAAGAGTTCATTTTTTCCACTGGTACTTCAAAAACAAGCCATATATTAATTACAAGCTGCTTTCTCAAGCCTGCACACATCACAACTTAGTCCCTAAATTTGTGGATGTCATTGAATAGCTGGTAATTAGGATACACCTCGTTTCCATAGGGGCAAGTGTAGCTGCATCTGCAAGACTGGATCATCATGACGTTCTTAGTGAAGGTTTCTCCATCATCACAGTGGAACCGGACCTTGACAGTCCTGGTCTGTTGAGGAGTGCAGCATCGGCCATCCACACAGGAGCCACAGTACTTGGGGCGATACTTCTTCACACTAGAGCATCCTGCATAAGTGAACTTGACTGGAGTTTGGGACTTTTTGGTCTTTGTGCATTTCTTTCCCTTCTGGAAGAAAGAGATTATGTGGTTAGCCAAAACTATGACTAAAAGTACTATCCACCTAGAAATGACACAAGAACAGTGTGAAGATAAGGAAGTCTCATTTACCTTTAAGGAGTCGTAACTAGGCTGCCCACAGGGCCTCACTTCACATATCCTGGTCTCTTTAAGTAGTCTACAGTCTTGATTATCATTTGTGACTCGAGTTGAGACCCCAGTTCCACAGGTCTTTGAACATTGAGACCATGAAGTTGTCTGAACAATGCATTTTGGATTCTCAAATGAGTGGCTGCGAATCTCAGTTTCAAAGACTAAAAAAATAGAAGGAAGAAAATAATGTAAGTTTCTTATACTTATGAACTCTTTGTCTTATAAGCATGCATAGCAAAATCCTGTAGACAGCAACAGATAACCCCCCTTGCTAGCACAGGAAAATGCGACCAATATTTGTAACTCACCAGGTAACATTTTCAGCTTTCCTTTTACAATGGATATTAACTCATTGTTTCTGGTCAATTCTCTTTCAGAAGCATCCACATGAAACTCTTTGCCAAAGAATCCTTCCAGCTCTTCCAAGGTATCTTTGGAATCATCACAGACCCATTCCTCACAGCACTGGCCAGGGACTTTCACTAGTCTTGGGTTAGGACAGCCCAAATTTGGAAGGGAGAGTTCTTGAGGGCAGAGTGGGATACAGCCAACAGCTCCATCAATGCATGTACACTGGTGTTTGCAATTGGGCTGAAAACTTTCTCCATTCTGATAAATTTTGGAGTTGTATTCACAGGGTCTTCCTTCTGATTGTGCTGCAAAAGTTAGAAAAGAGGGAGAAAACTGTAAGTTGGGCTCAAGTCTACTCTAGCAGAGTAGTTTCCCCCCTTGCTCTGTTAAATCCAGTTTATGGTAAAGTGTCCTACAATCCCCCAGAGCTCTAGACTAGAACAATAAGTTAGTCAGGAATCACTTTTCCTTATGTGCTGTTACTGCAGTCCAGACATAGTGAATTGCATTCCAGACTGCTGAAGTAATATGCCCTTCTGCCAATCTACCAACAACAAAGCATAACCATACATGGACTGAAAATTGCTAAACTTCACCACTACGAGAACGGGTTAGTATGTATATACATGAATGAGACATTAAAAGAGCTAAGCTGCAAGCGTCTTACCTCTGCAGATCCCCTTCAGAGCTGTGGAACTGGCGCCAAAGTTGCATTCCAGCCCCTTAGTATGATCACAAGG
The DNA here is from genome assembly GCF_059951505.1 of Python bivittatus. NCBI lineage: Eukaryota > Metazoa > Chordata > Lepidosauria > Squamata > Pythonidae > Python > Python bivittatus. The sequence goes on from NW_028277098.1 coordinate 28,839,825, forward strand.
CTGTGTCTTGCTGCAGTCCTCATTGAGCTGTTTAGCACAGACTTTACAGCATCCACAACCATCCAGAACCAGACCAACTCCTGGAGCACATCTGGGAACCTCCAGAGGACAATCACAAGTGGCTGGGCAGGAAGAAGAAAACACCTGAGGAGGAGAAACAAATGAACGCGTCTATGAGATATAACTGCTACTGTAAACAAGATAGCAAAACAGCAGCTTTCCTGCCACAGATTAAGCAAAACATTCAGGAAGTTTGCTCAGTTACAGCCATTCAACACATTCTTTATCTGGAAAGAAGTGCTAATTTACTGAATAGGCTTACTTTGGAGTTGTTTCTTAATTCTGTTTCCCTGTTCTTTCTAACACTCATTCACACAGGCTGTATGTTAAGTTTTCTTGCTTAACATATGCCACAAAACGTTATACAACATGCAACCTTATTTAAAAGAGAGGGGCATCTTTCTCACTGAAAACGAACAAGGGAAAAGAAAACACCATACCAATTTAAAATTAAAATCCACACATACCTTGCTTACTAACTGAAGGACAGCAAAAGCCAAGATCAAACAGCTGGTTGTCTGCGGGCTCATCTTCGCTTGTTTTCAGGCGCAGGATATACGGGTCCTTTTTCTTAGCTCAAACCGAAGGGGGGAAAAACCGAGCAAAATAGCAGGACTCGGGTTTGTTCTGCTCTGGCGGTGTTTTTCAAAGGCAGCTGAGTCTTGAAGGAATGCTAAGTGCCTCGCGGCTGCTCTAGTTCCTTTTTCTGAGAAAGCCAAAGAGAAGGCACCGGCTCTCTTCTCGGCTGTCTGCTCTTCCGCCTGACGTTTCTCAAAACCCTGTGCCTGTCTGAGCATACGCGGAGCGGGAGCAGCCTTATATATTGTGCCGCCGCCGCCGCGTGCTGCAGCTCCGCTGACGTCGGGCCAGAATTCTAAAGCATCAGGAATTCTAAAGCATTTCAGGAATGTTTCCTTGGCGCGGTTTGCATCCAAGCTCCTCCCTGTCTAAGTGCTTTATGCATTTGGGAGATGGGGGGGGCGGAGGGAGGAAGAATTTACAGCAAGCCTTTCTTTTCTTTCTTTTTTTCCTCCTTAGTTTCAACGTATTAAACAATCATATACATCAATTTGATTTTCCTCCCCTCCGCGTTATACTTCCGTCCGCTTGCAGCCTGGGAAACAGTGTCTTTAGCAGATTGTCCCGCTGGCGTGTTGGATAAATTGTTGATATGCTATGGAAGGTTTGAGGGAAAAAGTGCAGGCGGGGGGGGGGGGGACGGGAGATGGGAAGGGTACGGGGCAGAACAGGCATGCAAATCTGTTCGCCGTTCGGGTGTGATCCGGAGCTGGAACGAAAGCGTGTATCCAAACCCAGGTGGCGTAGTGTAAGCTTTATAAATGGGGTTGTGCGGGGAAACTCTCTGCTGGTCGGCCCGTTTTTCTTAGGCATTTGAAGAGAGGTGGGAAATATTTGTTTCCCTCCCCCGCATGTTTGTAGGTATAGTTACAATCCAGTCGCTCTCCTCGTGAAAGCTCTGTTCCCGCTATTCCGGGTCGTCTCAAGGAGCATGTAAACATTTATTCTCATCCTGTCTCCCCATTTTGGCGGGTTACCAAGCACACATTCTGAGGTGCTCTAACGGACTGAGTGTCTTCCGATATGAATGTATTTCATCTTTGCATTCGTGCCTAGAAAAGGTGAAAATGTTTTCAGTTAGCTTTCCCCTTTGATTATAATGCATTTTGGAAATAAAAGTTTAAAAAGACCGCTTTCTTGTTTCTTGATATGTTTGAAGGGTTCAAATTATTGGGGGGGGGGAGGAACGATAATATGCTTCAATAAAAGCAAATGTAAAAGATTAAAAGTTGTGCAAAGGGAACCTTTGAACTCGCAATGACCTTTTCTCCAACCCTAAGTAATTAAAATAAACAGCACCTAAACTGCATGCTCCAATTTAGACATTAGTAATCCAAAGCCATGGTTTTAAAATTATGACATAAATTGTTTAACTATACCTACTTTAAAAACTTGATATCTTGGTGCTTTAACACATGTCTATATTGCATTACATTCAAAATGCATAACACTCCAAAGCTGCTCTATTTAAAATTCTTCAGAATCCTACATTTTGTGGAGGGCATGAACAGTTTTTTAGGCCTGTCGGTAATGTAAAGCAAGAGTAGGTCTTCAGAATATTTATCCTCTTAATACTTAATAATATTAATATTTACTTATAATTAATGCTCTTTGCTAACAATTCTTGTTTGAGGTGGGGGTGGGGGGATGGAGGGGGTTCCTAGCTTTTGTTATTACCATTTGACTTCATGGCTGTAAGTATTTCCAGATGGTGATTCAGACACTAGACGTAACAATATTTCCATATTTGGTAGAGCAGTAGCCTGCATTTTGCACATTTTTCTACTCTGTTATCCAACCACAAAGCATTCCTGACAGCTTCAAATGCTGTTAAATATAGACTTCACTTTTGTTCCCAGGGCAGGAAATTCTTTGGAATTCCTGATGGGGTGTATTTCCACCTCCCACCCCCCTTCTTCAGCAGTCTGCCTATTATGGTTTAGGAGGAACAGCATTGGAAATAACCATTGTGGTTTGCTTATTTGGGGGCTGGGGGGACCTGGTCCTTCTTTTATGTGAAATATAGGAATCCCAATAGAGTTTGTAGCTATGTACAATTTTATTTCAATAGACTTCAAATGAAGAACCTACAGAGGTCTTATGAGATGTTTATTTTCAACAATTAACAGACCACAGCAACACGCAGAAAGCCGCCACTTGTAAAAAGCAAGTGATTAACGGGAGGGGGAAGAGGGAGGCGATGTGAAGGGGAAGCAATGGGATCGACCTGGCTGTCTAGCCTTGCCATACAGTCTGTATCTTACATGTGCTACTCAGTCACAGGGGGGTGGCCATTGAGGGGAGGGGAGCTCACCCCTCGCCAGCCCTGCTGCTGCTCTGGAGGAGGAAAACCCAAGTCGCCTGATCCTTCCCAGAGCTGAAGGAGGTATAGTGCATCGAAGGAGACATGCTACAGGGACGGTGAACGTGTATTGGGGTAAGTGTTGCTCCTGAGTCCTAATTCGAAGGGGTGGAAAGATACTGTACTGTATGTGTCTTTTAGATATTGTGGGGAAGGAAGGAGGGAGGGAGGGAAGGAAGGAAGGAGAGCAGTTTTGCTGAATGTTAGAATTGCTCGAATTTTCTTTGGGGAAAGGGTTGGATGCCTCTGCAGCAGGGAGGTAGGAGCAGTATAATAGAGCCAGTGTGTGGAGGCTTGGAGCCTATCTGAATTCAGTTTGACGCGAATCCAGTGGCGTTTCCACAAACAGACTAGGTTTGGTCTCAGACAGAAGCATATTTTCAAGTTGGTTCTAGTCATCTCTCTGTCCCCCGTCCCCCCTCCCCCCGCACACATCTCCTTTCCTCTGCCAAAGAGCAGACATGAGGCTGATGGATAAGGGTCCATCTTCGGGAGGAAATTCCCCACTCTCCACCTCTTTCTGCCCTCGCTGAAGGCAACATGAGGAAACCATCTGGTCCACGAGGCTGCCAAAAAAGGAGCGGGGCTCAGGATAAAATAACAGTTTTTGCCCACAATTCCTGCCCCCCCCCCCCGTTCCAGAACGAATACCCTCCCCAAGGGAAAAAGCTGTTTCAGCTCCCCCAGACATTAGCTGCGAAAAGACTTCCTAGCGCAGGCGCTGGCCGAGAAATGGCCGCTCTGCTAAGCCGCCCCTTCAGCTGCCCGCGTTGGTGCGGCTGCCCCCTGCCGATGGGGGGAGGGGAAGAGCGAATCTGCTTCCCCCTCCCTCCTCTCTGGTCTGGCTCCGGGAATCCGAGGAGAAGGTGGGGAGTGGGATGCAGAACGGAGGGCGACGCTGCGGCCAAAGTGATTTCCGGCTTCGGCTGAACAAACTCCAGAGGTTTCCAACCCCCAGCCATATTTGGTGAACGCTTAGAGGACCTCGTCATCGGCACTCGACTAAGATGATGTCGTAGATGAATGGAGTTCAGCCAGAAGAGCGCATAAGGGTCTTGGATTGCATACCAAAGATACATGTCACTTGAGAATCCCTAGGAACATGTTTAATCTCTCCCTGGAGCGTTAGGAACTGGAAGGGATTTTGCTTCCTTTCCTGGCGGAAGAGAATGCTCCGAGGCAGTCATTTCCTGCCTTGAATGGCCTAATGAATCCTATCTAGATTGTCTTAGGACTCGGGCATTAAACCAAGCCAAGAAGTGGGAAATGGGGGAAGTTTTGTGGGAGAAACAAGGTGGGTATTTGGCAGCACTGATCAGTTTATTTATTTGTTCGTTTGTTAGACTTTTATCCCATCTTCCCTTCAGGAGCTCAAGGCAGTTTACACAACACTCTTTCATCCATTTTCCTCACACAACAACAATCCTGGGTGCTATGTTGTCTGAAAGAAAGTGACTGGGCAAAGTCACCCAGCAAGCTTTCATGGCTCTGGGTGGGCTTGAGCTGGCTCCAGGTCCCCTCTGTGAAGCAGTGCCATTTGGTGGGGTCCAGAAAGTGTGCCTTCTCTGTCATGGCATCTGCCTTATGGAACACTCTCTTCCTGGAGATTCAGATGGTCCTGACCTTGTTGGCCTTCTGAAAGGCTGTGAGGACCTAGGTTTCCCCCCAAGTCCTGGGGCAAGGGTACTAATGGAACCCAGCAATAGGGTGTGAGATATGGGGATGAGGTGCCTTGACATGGTTTTTTAAATCTATTTTTGTATCATGCTTTTATTCTTTTGTTCACTACCCAGAGTTCCATTGGTAGATGGGCGGCCGTTTACATTTGCTGAATAAATAAACCAACAAACCTGGGCTGCTCTGTGCCAGTCCAACAGCTTAAGTTCTGAAGAATGTTGCATTTGACTATAGCCATCTCTGTCCTAGTTGACCAAGTAATCAGAGTTTGACTGGGAACATCACTGTAGAATCACCAGTCAAGCACTAAGAAATCTGAGAAGTGCACCTAAATTATTCCTGAAATAATGCAAAAACTTGACTCATTCTCTGTCTCTATGAAAATACTTCAGAGCCAGCTCCAAACCTCAGGAACATCTGACAGAAGCAATTCCTACATGAAGTATGGATGCATTTTGACACCCTGACACATTTATATAACTCATTACATACCTTTCTTAATGGTCCAGTTTATCATCCTCTCATCCTGGATGATACATGCTCTATATTGTATACGGACAATGCAGGCATCCTCTCTGTGACATGAGGGGGAATGAAAGCGCCATAGTTACTGCAAGGTTGATATCTAGATGTAAATTGTCAGAAGCAAAGTAATTCTTTTCCACAAAGAAAATCTATTAGGTGGCAATTATATTGTAATCTAATCAAACAAATAAGCTACTTTAGGTACTTGGGGGTATTCTTCAAGCATCAACCAAGTGGGAGAGTTAGATGCCATCTAATCAGCCCGGCTCCTGATGACTGTATGGGCAAATGCTCTCTTTCTTCAGTGACGAGCTGTAACTTTTCCAGGGCATTCCACAACCCTATCCATCAGTCTAATTCGTTGTCTTTTTCTTCTCCTTTCTTTAATCATGCCAAGCATAACCATTTTTTTTCTTAGTTCATCCACTCACATCATTTGTCCAAAATATGTAACTTTTTATTGCCTAAACATTGCTTCAAAGGAGCAGTCAGTGTTTACTTCCTTCAGGACTAATTGATTGGTTCTTTTTGTAACCCATATAATCTTAATACTTATCTCCAAATCAATAATTCAGAAGTGTTATTTTTCCCACTAATATTCTCAATAGTCAGTTTTCACATCTATACATTATGATTGGGGAAACCATTGCTTTAACTATTTTATATTTGTTGTCATAGACATTTCCTTAACATTTATGATTTTATCTAAGCTTGACATTGCCTTCTAGCCTTTTCATTGTTACCTATGCTTGACCCAATATGCACTGGGGGTGGTTAGTGGCTTGAGAATGTTCTCTCCACCTTTTAATTTTGTATATTTTGTAATGGTTTTATTGTTTTTATTTGTGAGCCGCCTAGAGTCAGTTATATAGTGAGATGGGCAACATATAAATCTGATTTATAAAATAAAATAAATAAAATAAATTTAAATACCATCTACATTTCTTTACCATCAATTCTCAGTGTCAAACATGCTGGTTTACATTACTGTATTTTTGTCTTTTAAAATTTTTAACATTTTCAGATTGTTCGTATTCTAGTTTTACTTTCTTGATGAGTTTTTCTAAGTCTTCTTTACTTCTAATTAATAGAGTGAAATCATGTAGTGTATTGAAACCTTTGAACTTTGGTATTGGAGAAGATTCCTGAGAATACCGTGGACAGCCGAGAAAACTAAAAAAATTGATCATTGAACAAATCAATCCAGAGTTCTCACTCAAGGAACACATGACCAGGCTCAAATTTCTGTATCCTACTTTGGACACATTATGCAAAGACCCAGCTCTCTGAAGAAGGCTCTAATGCTGGGAAAGGTGGAAGGAGAAAAGAAGAAGGAAGAAAAAAGAAGAACAGCTAGCAGCAAGGTGGATGAACTCAGTTACAGTGGCCACAGGTGCACCATTGGAAGACTTAAAAGACCAGGGTAGGGACAGATCATTATGGAGAAATCTATCTACTATATGTGGTTGCTAAGAGTCAACACTGTCTTGATATAACATAATCAGTCAATCAATCTGGTAATCTGCACATTCTCTTTTATCTTGTTTCTTTTATACAGGAACAAGCTGAATATACCTATGTCTTCCAAACTCTATGTTACATAGTTTCATTCCATATTTGTTGACATTGTGTTGTTAGCACTTTAACTACTTTTTCTGCATTTTGAAACATTTCAAAAGCTATTTCATTTTTTATGCTTTTACAGTTGATGTCTGGTTTATGTCTTCTCAAATAATGTTGTCCACAGCAAACTGCAATGATACCAAAATGATGACATGTAAGCAATGACATCATTGCACAAATGCTGGCATTACATACTTGCGTTCTGATGTCTGATGTAGTTGTATAAATTGTGGCCTTTGTGTAATGGTACTGTCTTGCACATGTTGTCATTTGATTCCCTTGCCCTTCCCTCCAGATGTCCATATGTCTCATGCCTTCCTTTCTAGTAAGTCAGTTTGTGAATGCATTATCTCTCTAGAAATATTTATATCATTTCATAATCCTTCATAATCTTCTTAAAACAACCTTATTTTCCTACTCTCTTTACAGTAATTTTCTACATTTAACACCTGTATTTCATATCAATAATTCATAGATTGTTCTACCATCTATACACAGGAGTGTCCTGGCTAACTAGATTTCACTTCTCTATATTCTTTCTCCTATTATATAGTCAATTTGATTGGATGTTGTCCACCTGATGTTGTTCAAATGTACAATCTGCATTTATGTTGCTTGAAACAGGTGTTAAGAAATAACAATGAATTTTCTTCACAAAATTCTACTGAGCAATCTCCAGCATTATTGCATTTACCCAATCCAAATCTGTTCTGTAATTTTAGGTTCCTTTATTTTTCCAAGTTTAGCATTCCAATAATCTATTAGTGGGACTGTTTCCTTTGTAGATGTCATATTTATCAGCTCTTGCAATTTGCCATACAATTTTTTCATTGTCTTACATCATTGAGTTTGTAGTAGGGGCAGAAACTTGTATAACCTTGATGTTTACTAGATAATCACTAATTCTAATAGATAGAATCATTTATTAGATTATAGCCAAGCACATACTTAGCTCTATCCATTTTCAGTATCTCTGCCACTCTGTTCTTTCATTTGATGTCATTTCTTGAATAGTATGTCACATAATCTGAATTAAAGTGGTCTATTCTGGTCCCTTTCAGTTCACTTATTCTTAAAATATCTAATTTATGGAGTTTCATTTCTACTTTGACAAGTTTTCCTTAGTTCATATTTCTTGTATTCCATGTTCCTGTTGTGTCTTTATAAAACAAGGAATTCATTGGTGACTAGATTCCCTTGTGGCTTTGGTTGACTATGTCGTCACTTTTAGATTTACTCATGGAACCAGCCTTCTAACCTGGGAAATCTCATGATCTGGCATTTCAAAATTGTCTAAATGTTTGAGGAATGTCCACATCTGAGCATCTCCAGTGTAGTGTGTCTACCATTACAAAAAACGTTAAACCAGCTGGGGTTGCTATATCTGTGCTTAAAGGCCTGTAAGGAAAAGATGCTTCTCCAGCTGCGGTATAGAGTCTAAATACACTCCTATAGAGAGCATGGGTGATTGGATATGGGGCAGCCTAACTTCCTGCATCCTATTTTGCAGTTTCCAGATATATGTCAAGTATAGTACTGTACTGCACTTAGTGATAGAATTAGTTTTGATAGAAGTATGGATTTTGAAATTTTCTTCCTCCTTCTATATCTGGCTGTGTTTTTTTCCCCATGTTGGCTGGCTTGGCTCCTTTAATTCTAGAAGACAAATTTAAAACTACAGTATATGGAACAGAACACTGAAGGGAAAATTCCAGCTTTACGATTTATCCCCAGAATTTGTTACTGTATTGGGTCCTGAAAATGTTAGAAAAATAATGAGTCCCATACCTGGGACTCTGATTTATAAAAGATTGTCTGTCTGTCTGTCTGTGTATCTATCTAATTTATATCTTATTTGTTTAACTGAATCTTATTTATATAAGATCTTATTTATCTTATTTATATAAGATTTAGTTATCAATCATTTATAATCAGAGTTAGATAATAACAGCTTTGGCTCTGCCATTACCACTGCTGAAGCAGCATAGGACTTTTATACTAGCTCAATTTAATGTCCCTTTCTCAGAACTGTATTTAGTCTTCCACCCTGCTATATCACCTGAGGTTCTTCTCTTTTCACTAATTCTGTGGAGTCTCTTTCAGAGCATATGTTTTATTCTGCATGAACATCCTGAAAGTATATCCAGAATACAGATGGCAAGCAACAGACAAACATGTTGTTAGAAAATATTTATTTAAAACAAAGAAACAAAAATGTTCTCAATGGCCTAATATTCTATTTTCTCCTTTTTCATTCCCCCTCCCCCCTTTTCAATTTTTCTGTACATAACTTTTTGCTTACCTTAGAATAGGCCTCTCCTTCTGCTTTTGCCAGACCACTGGTTCCTGCAGCCTTAAATCATTCCTTTAGTAAAAAATGTCTTGGTTCCATGACTCACTGGGGAGGTGAAAAGCTGGGAAGAAAGATGGTTAAACATGGAAATGCATAGGAAAGACAGTGGAACTAAAGTATGACCTCAGTGTTTAATGTTAAAGTGGTTTCAGGTTTTTACTTCTTTGATCTGCATAAAGCTAATACAGTATTCTTTTGGACCAAATATATAAATCTATATTCCCTGTACAACAACTGTATAAACAGAACTCATTAAGAACAGCTTAGAGGTTCTTTTTGGTTGTTCTTATAGGTCATCCCTACATTAAACTTCTATCCTTTGCAAAACTTTCTCTGCTGTTCTAGAATCATAAGAATGGAACTAGAGAATAATAATAATATAACAACAACAACAACAACAACACCCCAGATTTAACAATTGTTGATAACAAAGATAACAAAATCTGGATAGTGGACATTGCAATACCTGCAGACAGCAGAAGAGAAGAGAAAGAATTGGAGAAAATCACAAAATATAAAGACCTGCAAATAGAAGTAGAACGACTATGGCAAAAGAAAGCAAAGATAGTACTAATAGTTACAGGTGCCTTAGGTGCAATCCCAAAACATCTGGAGCACCACTTGAACACCATCAGGATTGACAAAATTACCATCAGTCAATTGTGAAAGGCAGCTTTACTTGGAAAAGCTTATATCCTGCAATGATACCTTTAACACCATCAAACCAGATCTGCCTATCACAGGTTCCTGGGAAGGACTTGATAGGTGGATAAAAATCCCAAATCCAGTCTAAATATCTGTCTGACTGTGTGACCAACCATCATAATAATAAGTTTTGACTGGACAAATGTGCCACCCTGACCATCAACAGGGGAAAATAGTGAAAAGTGAAGGAATCAAGATGCCCAATGGAAATAATATCAAGAGTCTGGATGAAGAAGATCACTACAAATACATGGGCATCCTTCAGGCTGACAACATCAAGTACACTGAAGTCAAGAAGAAGGTTAGTAGTGAATACATCAGAAGAGTGAAGAAGATCTTAAAATCCAAACTCAGTGGCAGAAATACCATCAAGGCAATTAACACCTGGGCAATTCCAGTCCATCATGAAGGCTTACTGAATGCCAAAGAAACCAGACTGGCCTATAAGAAAGACCAAATGAAGAATAGAAAAGAGACATGGCAAGGCAAAGTATTACATGCCAAAAAACATGCACAAAAAAACTAGCAGGCAAGGCAGATAACAAGACCTGGCAATGGTTAAGAGCAGGAAAGTGGAAGAAAGAGACGGGCTAATTCTGTGTGCACAAGACCAGATCTTAAGAACAAATGCATACAAAGCCAGAACTGAGAAGACAGCAACAGACAGCAAATGCCCCCTCTGCAAAGAAGCTGAAGAAACAGTGGACCACCTAGTTAGTTGCTGCAAGAAGATCACACAGACTGACTACAAATACAACATGACAAAGTAACAACAATGGTGCATTGGAATATCTGCAAGAAATACCAATTGCCTGCAAGGAAGTACTGGTGGGGCCACAAAACAGACAAAATAATAGAAAATGAAGAAGCTAAAGTGCTCTGGGACTTTAGAATTCAAACAGACAAGTACCTGCCACACAATACCTCAGACTTAACAATTGTTGATAAGAAAGACAAAAAAGTCTGGATACTGGACATTGCAATACTGGAGAAAGCAGAATAGAAGAGAAAGAACTGGAGAAAATCATAAAATACGAAGACCTGTAAATAAAAGTAGAACAATTGGTGAAAGAAAGCAAAGATAGTACCAATAGTAATAGGTGCCTTGGGTGCAATCCCAAAACATCTGGAGCACCACTTAAAGACCATTGGCATTGACAAAATCACCACCGGTCAATTGCAAAGGCAGCTTTACTTGGAACAGCTTACATCCTGCAGTGATACCTTTAACACCATCAAGCAACATCTGTCTATCCCAGTTAGGGGATAGGTGGGAAGGACTTGGGAAGGACTTGATAGGTGAATAAAAATGCCAATTCCATCTAAACATCTGGCTGCCTGTGTGACCAACAATAATAATAATTTATTAAACTTGTATGCCACCTGACTCTCAGCAACTCTGGGTGACTTACAACAATCAAAGAAATTACAATAAAATCAATAAAAAATAAAAATAAAAAGTGTTAAGTGTGATGAAGTGAAAGGTCTCCCTCTTCCTCTCCAAAGGCCTGGGCGAAGGGCCAGTCTTCAAAGCTCTTCTCAACAACAGCAGACTGGGGACATCCAGATCTTGGGAGGAACCACCGAGATCATTTAATAATTTAAATTTATTAAATATTTGAATGAAAAATTAATCATTTAATAATAATTACAGGATCTCTGAGCAATTACATTTGTTTTATTTTTCTAGAAAGCTCCACCATATTTCTTATTGGCATTTATTACTAATGGAACCTAGCAGTCAGTTCATTAGAGCTATTTTCTTTCCTCAAACTGTAGTTAAATTGTTATACAGAAAAAAGCAACAACAACCAAGCTGTTCCACACCAGCAATCTCTTTCATGCATACCTTGACTTGCTCTTTGCAATACTGACTTTGGTTATGAAGTAAACTTCATTCCCAGGTTTTGACTGCTGAATATACAAATTCCTCTTGTCATACCTCATGCCCACCAGCTATGCTGTTAATTCTCAGATTTACATCTACAACACATCTGGGAAGACCTCACATTAATAGAGACTATTTTGACTAATCAGTTTGTGTTGGGTTGTATATGTACTTATTTTCAGATTACAAAGTGACCTGGAAGTCCCTCAGTCATTTGAGATACACCTTGAGTCCTCCAGTTTGAGGGAGAGTGTAATTCTCCCCCTTCAGACTTTATGAGACATAAATGCATCTTGGACTATGTGAGTAAGAAATTTAGGACTTGAGGCAGGGGGGGAGGGATACTTGTAAAAATTTCAACAGCTCTGCAAGTGTGTGAGGTTTATTTAGTAGCATAGATTCAGATAGGTTCATCGTTAGATAGAAATATCATCATCAAAATGCCCTGGCAACCCAATATTCTCTCTACTTCCTTGAATCTTGCCTTGTCTCATCCTGAGCCTGTGGTTTATGTAGCCTTATCCTACTGTTCTTTGCTGCAAAACACCTGTTCTCGGCAAAATATATGGAACAATGGAAAGAGTTAGGACAATATGTCATTATGCCAATGGTTCTTTCTATTATCACAGTAAGGGTTGGGTTAGGGTAAAGATAGCTAGTGAGGAAAAGCTCAAAGTCTACATGGTACAAAAATAAATAAATTTTCCAGACTATTATGGAATTGAACACTCCTCAAATCGAAGTTTAAAGAAGCAACACAACCTCAAACCACAACTTTCCACTCTGCAACTTGGTTTCTGGCACATTGGCCTCTGTTTGCAGTTTGAGTTCATGCATTTTTTCCTTGGGGTTCTAATCATATGTGTTGTAAGTGTATATGTATGTGTGTGTGTGTGTGTGTGTGTGAGAGAGAGAGAGAGAGAGAGAAAGAGAGAGAGAGAGAACTTCAGCTCTCTTAGAGTCACATTAGCAATGTGGCGTATTCTCCAGACCCGCTTTCTAAGCTAACATTATAAAGTTCTCCATGTCAAACCTTCTGAGTTCCAACATTTCAGCTCTTCAGTTGTCAGTATCAACCATTTTGGAATGAACTTTCCATCCTGTACTTTCTATGACAGATACACAAATGTCCAGTTTTCAGATTATTCTAGGTTGGGAGTCTTTCAGACTGTAGGTATTCCAATGTCAAAGCTTATTGGAGATTGGAAATTTAATATCTCCATCAGACATTCAGTCAGGGAAGCCTAGAAATAAGCATTTGTGAGTTAGTCATAAGTATTAGTTGAGATAAGAATGGAGTGTAAGGAAAGGTAAACTAGACGCGGTATGAATATATATTATATTTATTAAATTTTAATAATGAACTTAGTACAATTTACTTTAAAATTAACTGCAGTGTTAAAATAGCAAGCTGCTATGAAGGAGATGGAGAGAGACATTGTATATTACTATGAGTAACAGATATTTCTGTAACAATTGCATTATCATAAGAGCTTATTCCCTTTTCTGCAAGCCATCTTCTATAACAGGGGTCCCCAAACTCTTCAGCTCATTTAGCCCTTCATGAAGTTTCAGATTGTTCAGAAACCCCCAAACATTTATTATATGAAAATAATGTAATAAATACTATTATACTATGACTAATAGTCCTATGAATAACAACAACAATAACAACAACAATGGATAGTCCCATTGACCCTTGAGGATTGATGTTGACCACTTTGGAAAACGTTGTTCTATAATCTAACTTCCATCCCTTTTGCCCAAATATGTCAATATACTTGAACATAGTTCTGTAATTTGGACCTGAGGCTGCTTTTGCCTGAGTCAAAGGCCTTCCTGTTCCCACAGTTTTTATTGATTGTCCTCTCTTACCACAATCCAATGTACCACATACCTATCCCAGTCCTTAAGAGAAACTTTTGGAAAGCTTGGCTGGGCATGTCCAATTATGCACACAGAGTTCTGGCTATGTTGTTTGGATGGAAGCCAGTATTTGCACAGCTTTAAGAGCAATATCTATAGTATGAGATATATTTTAATGGGAAGTGGTATACAAATGTTTTAAATAAATAAATAAATATTAGAAGAAATATGAACTTATGTCAATGCTTATTTTCCCAGTTTAATGTTCATACATCATTGAATATAGCAATTCTATAAACCTTTCCATGAATAAGGAAAGTGAAATCTTTAAATAAAAATTATAACATTTAGGCAGAATTATATAATTATTTTCTAGCTTTTGGTTTTAAAATATGGAAATTGTTTAAAATATGTAAATCATTCATATTCGCTATTAAGAATTTATTCAGCACAAGGAAATGTTATTATTACTTTGGGTGTGTATGTGAAGGAACAGTCACCTAAGTTACATGGTGATATTATGTGCTTTGAAAGGATGATTGAAGTTTACCTAATGTGCTCTATTTTGGTCCTTTTTCATTTTATCTCTCCTATTATTTGTCCTAGCCTTGTCATGTAGGGGTATAGCATTGCTAGAAAAGGCAAGTAATGGACTATGAATATGTTCATGACATTTTGAATTAATCCATGGCATTTTCTGTAGAAATCCACTATTTTGAACTGAAGGAAATACTCAGTTGCTATAGTCCGTTTAGTCTTTACTGACAAGCATTTATTTTACTAGTTTCAATTCTCTTTTGAGAGTATTTTTCCTTGAGGATTCCTTCATTGTAATATATTTAAATACCTTTTCTTCATTTCCTGTAGTATATAACATTTATGTTAATAATTTTCCTACATAATCCAGAATCATTTGAGGTCTTTTGAGAATAAAAGAAAAAGGTGCTGTTCTTTCTCCATGGAGCGGAGAATCTAATTTTACACATGACAGGATTGCAAGGCCAGGGCAAATAATAGGAGAGATAAAATGAAAAAGGACCAAAATAGAGCACATTAAGTAAACTTCAATCATCCTTTCAAAGCACATAATATCACCATGTAACTTAGGTGACTGTTCCTTCACATACACACCAAAAGTAATATTAACATTTCCTTGTGCTGAATAAATTCTTAATAGTGAATATGAACAATTTACATATTTTAAAACCGAAAGCTAGAAAATAATTATATAATTCTGCCTAAATTCTATAATTTTTATTTAAAGATTTCACTTTCCTTATTCATGGAAAGGTTTATAGAATCTACGAGTTATTGTTTATAATATAAATATAAAAATAATAGTAGTAATTATTTGTAGCATGTGTAAAATAGTGCATGTTCTAACATAAAACAGCCCATAAAACTTTTTTAAAAAATGGAGTAATATTATCATGTTTGCATTACAAAGTGTAATTAAATGAATATATAATGAAAGTATGCTAAACTATTACGGGTTCAGCTGTCAAGCTGGCCACTGCTCATGTCAAAACTATGTCTCAGACTGTATTATACTACTCAAAAAGTTGAAGAAAGTTCAAATTAGAACCAAGAAAATGTACAAGAGCCATAGCTAAATGACAACAATGTGTATGGATCCCCCTAAAATGTGAAGGACTAAGATTGTTGGTAATTCCACAATAAATACCTTTCTGGAAAGCAACACAATGGTTAACTTCCACAGAGTCTCTGGTAATGGAGTAGTATATAAGTTTAAGAAATAAATAAATCCATTACCCTTTTTCCTACAAAGATGGAAAGTGGAGCACTGAGGCCACAGTCTTCAACTGTTGTTGCTCTCCAGAATTTTCCAAGTCATGGTGCTTCTTAATATGGAGGGACATATATCTTTAGAGAAGATTTTTTTTACTAACCTCTGCTCTAGAATTTAGTTCCTAATCAAGCCCTGTGAGTTCCGTTGGGGAATAAAAAAAAAAAAATTCCACTGACACAGTTGTCACCTAAACAGCATAGCTTTCACTGTCATACTTTGACTATGAATAGAGTTTGGTCATACAGGGAGGGACTGAACAAACATAGTCTATGAGTAAGTTTCTTCTGTCAAACTTCAGAAAAAAATCTGCTAGCACCATAGGGCTTGGCCAATTTGTGAATAGGGCTTGAGTGAAGAGATGCGTCACTATTAACATATATGGAATAATTTCATTTCAGAAGCCATGGGCTTGTGCTTGTTGACAAGAGGCTTTTATAAATAGGTTTAAGAATACAAATAAATAAACTCTGGGCATTTCAACTCTGCCTTTTAATTTTATTTAACTGGAAATATTACCCATGTACACATAACCTATATAGGTCATTTTTGTTGCATTGTTGGATATAAGGACTGTAGTGCTGCACTTTGCTACATAATTGTAGTTTTTATGGCACTCTGGTATAGGGATAGGTGATGGTGTTGCATAAATAATAATAAGCATGTAGAACATTTAACAAAGCAATTCATCCTCATTTTTTAGTAAGCATGCTGCTGTTCAGACATCTAGGTAATAATCAACACTGTCCTCCTCCTAGATTCAATAATAAGGCTTAATCTGTAAAAAGCACAAGCAAAGCATTCAACATTCTCTCTCTTCTATCCCCTTTCTTTTTTCCAACTGATGCTCAACATTCCATAGCTTCTCAGTCCTTACTAAACTTTTTTTTAAATCTCCCCACCCCTTTTTCAGATTTGTTCTATCTCTTGTAAGTACGCCTTTATATTCTGCTTCTTTTTTACTAGCTCTTTTTCAACTACAATTTGCCACCCACCATCTGATTTCACTATTAGAAAGTGGTGCAGTAGCAATAAACAAGGTAGAGAAAAGGCTCCAAACAAATGACAATATATTTTTCAACATTTGTTAGTTTTCCTCTCTTAGTTTTTGTGCCCATTGCTATAAGCCAGTTAAATAGAATTTCTAGGAACTGGTTCATAGGACTCTGTGGTTTGTTCAATGGTAAATTCTTGAGTGAGAGGGAGAGAGAGAGAGAGAAGATCTTATTGCATGCATTAGGAAGAAAGGTATCTCTGTTTCTTTAGTTTTACAGCCTATTTTCTAGAGTTTGAAAGAATTCTTTCCACTGTTTCTTATTTCTAAGTCCCACTGAGATTAGTGGTACTTTTTCTGAAGTAAGTGTGCACAGTTCTTATGTTTTCCTTCCCAGAATGCATGAAATAATTTTCATATTCACTTCTACAAATATTTGCTTTATATGCCAGGGCAAGCAAGAATCTGTGTTTAACCACCTCTTCTATGCTTTGCTATTACTTGAAAGTTACACATGTTGTTGCTAGCATCTATGGTTGGATTTTAAAAGTTTCCTCCAAGCACTTCTGAATCTAATATTTACAGGGATGTATAATGCCAAGCTCTTGTACTTTGGTGTAAATTCAAGAGAAACAACAATAGAATATATAGAGGATAGTTTCATATTGTTTTATTTGCATATAGTGGTTTGTTTTAGATCAGGCATTTAAAAACTGGTTGAGATAATAAATATACACATTTAACGTAGGAGTGGGGAACCTTCCTTTGGCCTGAATACTGACTAGATTCTTAGCAAGTGTGCTGGGGATTGCATGCCGGCAGTGGCCATGGCCACAGACCAAAATGGACAGAAGCATCCCACAGTGGGCTGAGCAGACAGCCCCAACATTATTTTCTACACATACTGTTTTTTCACTGACAGACACACATGCATACCATTCATTCATATGTACATAATATTTTCCTGCATGGCAGTAGTGTTTTAAAATAGCCTCCTTTGATATCAATGAAAGCTATATTTAAGCCTCTTTGCAATATGGGGGTGGGGTGGGGTGGGGTGGGGGCAAGAAACTTCTTGTTTAAGAAGAAGTTAGTTTTAGAATAGGTCCCATGAACTGAAACTGAAGCTATTTTAAAGCTTGTGGGGTTAAGAACATGATTGGCACATATTAAGTAGAAGTGTAGACATGGTTTTGGTGTGAGATGAACGCTCTACAACCAGGCAACATCATGACTAGTGATCTGCAATTGTGCAAGATTTTGATATGCCCCTGTTATTTCTGTGGATGGGGAACTTCAGTTTTGCAGTTATTTGTACTAAGTTGACCAGTCTTTTTCTCTCTAGGCCATTCCAAAGAAATAGACATTTCTTGCTGTCTATTGCTAATTAACTGTGGTCAATTTTACTCCTGCTTGCTTCAGCTTAGCAGGCACAGGAAGAGATGGAAGGAAGTCTCTTTCGGTGCATGCTAAGGTGAAGATAATTCAGCTTTTATCAAGTCAGGTGCATTTTGCACTGCTGGAATTAGAAGGCTTGAGAGATAGAGAGGCTGGAAATGCTCATTATTTTTATCAGCTGCTGTTTATAGATAAGAGGTTTCCCTTCTTCTGAATAGGGCGTGAATGTTGGGGACCAGGTTTAGAGGGTCAGGGCCCTGGGGACTGCAGAAGAGAGGTCAGAGGTCTGTAAAATCTGGGCTGCATAGAACTATATGGGAAATTGAGGACTGCATGGGAAAAGGCCATGGCCAGAGGTTCTCCATGCTTGGTTAAGCATATTTCTTTTGATATGGTCAGTGATGCCAAAGATAGTTTAGAAGAGATAGTTACAGTGGTACCTCAGGTTACGAATGCCTCTGTTAACGAACTTTTCGGGTTACGACCAGCTCCGGCCGCAAAAATTTACCTCGGTTTGCGAACTCCGCCCCGGGGTACGAACAGGATACGCGGCCATTTTCCCTCCTGTGACACGGTCCGCGGCCATTTTTCTGCCCCTGACACGTGGTCCGCAGCCATTTTTCCGCCCCGACACGTGGTCCGCGGCCATTTTCCGCCCCGACACGTGGTCCGCGGCCATTTTTCCGCCCCTGACACGTGGTCCGCAGCCATTTTTCCGCCCCTGACACGTGGTCTGTGGCCATTTTCCACCCCTGACACGTGGTCCGCGGCCATTTTTCCGCCCCTGACATGTGGTCCGCAGCCATTTTTCCGCCCCTGACACGTGGTCTGCGGCCATTTTCCACCCCTGACACATGGTCGTAGGGAGGGGGACTCTCCCTCCAAGCAATAGCTGCCTCCCTGTCCTCCACGCCAGAACGGATTAACGGTAATTACATTGAACCTTATGGGAAAATTTGCTTTGGGTTGCGACCAATTCAGGGTGCGACCAGAGTCACAGAACGAATTAAGTTCGTAAACCGAGGTTCCACTGTATATCGCTACATTTTATTTTGGGTGACTGTATTTCAAAAAAGAGCATGATTTTTCCCTTATAGTGTCCAAAAGTTCTTTAGGTGCAGCTTCTTGTACCATGGATAGAGGAAAACATTTATTACTAAGAACATAAAAAGAAGCGAGCTAGATCAGACCAAGAGTTTTTTAGTCTTAGGATCTTGC
The DNA here is from genome assembly GCF_059951505.1 of Python bivittatus. NCBI lineage: Eukaryota > Metazoa > Chordata > Lepidosauria > Squamata > Pythonidae > Python > Python bivittatus. The sequence continues at coordinate 28,858,880 of NW_028277098.1, forward strand.
TTCTTACCATGTTCAACCAAATTCATATCAGAATTCTACAAGCAATGACTGAATGGAATAACATCTTCTGGCTATTGTTTCCCAATAACTGATATTCAGTGGCAATATTCCTGAAGCTTCCAAAAACCCTTATAGCTAGACTTAATTTGCATGGATTTATTTAATCTGCTTTTAGGAATACAAAACCTAATCTGATTCTATTCTAAATTGATCTGATTATTTTATATTGTTCATGTAGTTTTTATAAGGAGGTAGAAAATGTACTCCTTGACTGTTGTTAAATACATTGCCAATAGTTGCAGCTGGTGATCAGTCTGTGTATTACATTGTGGGAGATAATGAAATGAAGATATGGATATTAGTTGCATATCAGCTTTTCTTTGTAGATAATAACATGCAAAGCAAACCTTGCACATACAACTGTTGATTTCTCCTCATGTATAAATTGCAGCTAAACTGAGACCACTGAAAAGCATGGAAAATTATCATTTATCCCACTGTTTTTATAATCTAAAAGTACTTTGGGTAGGGAAGTTTTCTATTTCCATTCACTGTACTTTTTCTTTGAGCAAAACCAGCAACTAGTCATGGGGCATCTTAAAGACTTATATTTTGCTATAGTAGAAGCTTTCATTTTATGCCTTAATATGTTTATTAGATTTTAAGGTGCCACAAAGCCTTTGGTTCTTTGCTGCATCAGATTTATTTTCTGGAAGTTGATTTGAGGAATCCTATCATGGTGTTCCCCTTGGAAATACTGTAAGGCCTTCTTGTGAAAGAATGAGTATTTGAAATGTCAATGGTCTTCAGCTTTAGATGGGTTTGTGTTCTTGGGAAGGAACTTGACAGTTTCTCAAGGGGAGAAATGTAAACTGACACCATCTTACCCCCTCCAGTAAGATAGGGAAGACATGCTGGCAGTCAAAAAATAATATGTGCTTTAAGAACAGGTGTTCTGTTCAGGAATGCACATACAACTGCTCTTTCTAGTATTATTTATCTATAATTTAAATGAGTGGTAACCTGTTAGGCTAACCTCTTAGCTTGACTCGTTTCCAAATCTCAATGATATTTCATACCTAAGGGAAGTCTTTTGGCTTAACTAAATATAGTTGAAATTAGAAAGTTGAGTTTTGGGGGGTTGGGGAGAAAGGAAATTTTATAATTTTCTTTGAGATTAAAACAGGGTATAGGAAAGAGATTGTCAAACTATGAAATGGTGTTTTATCTTTCAAATTAAAGTATCTGACTATACAGGGCAAAATCTTCACTTTGATACATTCATTTAATAATCTAATCCAGTTTGCTTTAATTGGTGTCCTTCAGATGTGTTGTGACTCTCAGAATTCCAAGCACACTGTAATTCCAATACATCTGGGGGGTGTCAGATTGGGAAAGACCACGGCCTAGTCAACTTCAGTAGAAAAATACGTGTGTGCAAAAGATGTCCCTTTGAATTAGCCAATATTTTAAAAGGCTGAATATATGTATTTTCTTTGCTTCTTGAAACATTAAATATAATATTAATTGTGGCAATTCTATTTTAGTGTATTATGGTAGTTATTTAGCAGTACATTCCAATATATTTATTCCAAAGGGAGTCCCACTAAGTTTAATAAACCTTCCATCCAGATAAATAGATATAGGATTGTCATGTACATAATTATTTTTATTTTATGGTAGTAAGTGATGCCTTTTTTTTTTCTTTGAAGATGTTCTATTCACAGCCGAGTTCCTACATGGTTCCCTAAAGCCTTAGGCATTCCCCAGAACCACAGCAAGGAGACTGAATGTTATGTATTTGAACAAGTCTAGACATTTTTATACCTGCTCCAAGAGCCACAGGCAGGAAATATGATTGTGGTTGAAATATTTGTAGATATATACACCATCATGGCTAGTAATTGGAAGAAAATATGGTAATACTCCACTGGCATTTTATACATAATGTATTATAAAATCATAGCCTTGTGGAATTGGAAGGGATGACAAGGATCATCTAGTTCAACTCTGCAATATGCAGGAAAACAAATAAAGCATACTTGAGAGGTAACTGTCCAGCCTCTTCTTAAAAACTTTCAGAAATGGAGAACCCGCTATCTCAGGTAGACTCTTCCACTATTGTACAGCTCTGGCAATCAGGAAATTTATCCTTACTTTTAAGCAAAATCTAAGTACAGTAGCTACAGCTTGTAACTATTATATCTAGTCCTGGTTTCTATGGCAATGAAATACTGACCATCTTCTCTATGGGATCCTTCTATGTACCGGAACACTGACATCACGTCTCCTTTCAATCTTCTTTTCTCCATACCGAACAACCTAATCTCTTGCAGCTCTTACTCACAGGGCATTCCTCATCTAGTTTGCCTTCCCCTAAACCTATTTTAACCTATCAATATACTTCTGGAAATGAGGTGCACAGATTTGTACACAGTGCAGAGTAGAATAAAGACTTCATGCAATGCTTCTAATACAGCCCGGAACTGCATTAGATCTAGCAGTTTTCTCACAAGCTGGCTCATGTATAATATCTTACATATCTTCTATTGAAAGACATTTTCTTCCTCATAGCCCAACTTGCCTAGACACATTCCAATTTTGTGTTATCCACAAATTTTACAAGCCATTAGCTGGGTCATTAATAAAAATATTGAACGTACAGCCATCAATACTGACTGAATGCAGTTAGCTAGCAAATTATGAACCACCTTACTGTAGTGCCATTCAAATGACACATTAACAGCTTGCCAATGAGAATGTCATGTGAAACCCTACCAGAAGCTTTCCTCTTCATTAATATTCCTCTGTTTTAAATAAGTGGTGAGCCACTCCCTCTTTTGTTTTCTTCTTGCTTTTGACGTATTTGAAGAAACCCTTGATGTATGTTGTCTTTTTTTGCAATCCTTAGCTCATTTTCCACCTTTGTCTTCCTGGTATTACATTTCTGAGCTGAAGCTTTATAGACTTCCTTGGTAATTATTCCTTCCATTTCCAGTAAGCATCTTTTTTGTTTGCTTGTTTCAACTTCCTATGTTAGAATAATGTTGTTTTATTAGAGATGTTGTGTTATTCCTATTTATTGTCAAAGCATAAAGAAAGAGTGTACCTGAAGCATTTTTCAATATTATATTTTCAATATAGTTAGCTCATACAGTTAGAGATGGGATCCTACATGAGTTATTAACATTGTGCTATAATATTAAATTACTATGGTGGCAATTTTTTCCAACAGATATGAAAGATGTGTCTCCTGCATATAAATAAAAACATTAATTGGCTCAAAGCTATCAGTCTTCAAAGCAATTCACTTTTATATGCCATTACACTTTTGACCTTTCTTTTTGCTAGGTAACAGTGTCCTTTCTATTTAGTACATAGGAGTATTGCTTTGACTGCTGGGAACCTATTTTACTCTTGATCTAGCAGCAGTCTGTATTCACGCACAGACTTTTTGATAATTCAGTAAGTAAGTATGGAGAACATAAAGTTTTCTGAAGAAAAAAAAGCAACTTTTGTGCCATTTGTATTTTAAGTTGATCAACATAGTTGCATGTTCAGTATATATGTGCATGTGTATATATATGTGTGTGTATAATAATAAGATAGGATAAGATAGGATAGGATAATATATTAACTTTGTACTGGAAAGGGAATAATCTCACATTTTAAAATGTAGTTTCCTTATTTTATTGGTAACATTTTTAAATTTTGAATCTGGGTATTTTTTTTAAAATTCTGAATGTAGAATATATACATTTATTTCTCCATATTTATGCTGATTTTTCTTTGCAATGAAGGTAGACAGTCTGTTTACAATCACCTCCATGTACTAGCACAATGCTATACTGTTGGCTTGTGGTCTCAAATGAGAATGTTCTAAAAATATTAAAAAGTTCCATTGACTTGTTCTTCTTTAGATCAGGAAAATGTGCTGTAAATATTAGCTGGTGGAAAAGCTTCCTTCTAAGAAAAACAACAACACAGAACTATATTTGAGTTGTGTCCTGTTGACATAAGAGAAGGGACTAGCATGTTTCTAGATTTGGTATCATAGTATTCATAGGAAAGGAAATATAAAAACAGAAAAAATGGCTCTACCAGGCTCTGTCCAGGAAGTAGTTAGATTAGTAACCCTTAAATAAGTAGACTACAAACATAAAGCATGCTTTAGGAGAACAGGAAAAAGGAGAAAGCAAGATAGTAACTTTGATTGATGTTTAGCTGTGTCTGGAAAACCCTGTGTGTTATCTGCTGCTCCCATACAATAGGGTTGTCTCTCCTTAAAGAGGAAGTATTAGCCTTTCATTGTTCCATTACTTTAAAGTTTCTGTTATTCTTCTCTAAATTAATTGAAAGCAACATCTACAAGTTAGATCCCTTGCGGTTTCTTTACACCAAGTAACCAACAAGGAGTATCACCTAAATTTGTTCTTTTTTATGATAACCAGACATATATTATTTTAGTTGTCACATTCAAATTACCCTGACCATACCCTGACCATTCTGACTTCTGAAAGTCTTGAATATTCTTCCATTTCCATCCTGTCATCATCATGACCATAATAATTTCATCGTCATTGTGTTTGCAAGCCGATTTTCCATGGCAAACTATGCTCAAAGTTGCTATATAATAAAGCAATACAAATAATAATGTTCAACAAAATCAAAGTAATAAATATACAGTTATGTTTAACAAGCTAGTAATGATTCATATGAACCTACATAATAAAAATACTCCAAACAGTAGCAAAAATGCAACTTAAGAAAAACTAAGTTACTTCCCACCATAATCCCCAGTAAGATTCCATTCTGTTAGCTCTAGCCACCTTGCTAAAGGCCAGGTATATATAAGTAGAGTACTGTTGGTAAGGGTACCAAAAGATCAGTTACGTTAAATACCTAGGTGTAGTATTTCATGCCTCATGAAGAAAGAAGATTCAGGTCAATCATGCTATCTTGTTGGCCTGAAGGACTGCAACAACTATTCTGAGTTTTCTTACTCTATACAAGGAGATTTTGTACCTACAGCTATGTGCATCAAAGTCACTGAGGCTCAGCTAGAGTCATATTTTAGTTTTATCACACTCAGAAGTATGGAATCTACATTTCTGAAATCCCTCTTTTAAGCCCCTAGATGGTGTCCAATATAACTCTTCTCTTGGTGGCTGGATTGCTGAAGGTTGGCAAACTTTGATTAAACTTAGCTACCAGTCTGGCTATTTAGTGACAATTTTCAGTTGTGCTAGAAACTGTCATATGAAAGCTGTCATATGAACTTTCACTAGTGCAATTCCTAACTTTGGGCTGTGACTGAGTTAGTGAGATTCTTTGGGCTTATCCACACTGTCTGGTTGGCCCTTCACCAGAAACAGACAACATCACTCTCTATTAATCCTTCAATCACTATCAAACTGACCTCAAGGTGTGTTTTTCTTCCGAAGTACACTTTTCCATCCTATGTTACCTCAGTTGTTCCTGTCAGTTTCAGAAAGCATGGTTCAGTTACTAGGCCAATCCCCTGTAGTTTATTGGCTACTTCACAGGGGTAGGAATGCCTAGTAAAGTCTCAAATACTTTTTAGAACTTCTTTTTCAAATGATGAAATAGACTGAATCAAAACTATTGGCAGGTTTGTTTTAACCCTCTCTCTGTTTTGTGACAGTTTGTTGCTTCTTCGTTACCTAATAAGGAAGATGTTACAATTAGAACATGCAAAAAGCTATAACAATTATATAAGGAATTTACTGAGTCTTCTGAATATCCTGTGCTATTTTTTTGGTTACATCTTGTGCTATTATCTTATCAATGACCCTCTGACTTCAGACTCCTCCTCCTCCTCCTCCTCCTCCTCCTCCTCCTCCTCCTCCTCCTCCTCCTCCTCCTCTTCTTCTTCTTCTTCTTCTTCTTCTTCTTCTTCTTCTTCTTCTTCTTCTTCTTCTTCTTCTTCTTCTTCTTCTTCTTCTTCTTCTTCTTCTTCTTCTTCTTCTTCTTCTTCTTCAGACATAGCTGCAGCTGCATTTTGTAGACACTGTATGATCTGTAACCAACTCACAAAGGTGGTATGCCCAGAGACCAGAACTTCATCCCTGCCTTCCATTTAGGAGCTTAAATAAATATTTAACTTGCTGCTACAAATAGGACTCATTCTTTTTCTTAGACAAATTGGAAGTCCCATGAGATAGCTAACAGCTTTTTTATTCAATCCTCTACCTCAGTTGAAAATTCTGCCTTCCCCTGGTGCCACTTCTATCACATTGAGGAACTGAGTTCTTAACCCTCACTAAGGGTTGGCAACATCTTGTCCGGTCCAGGAGCTGTGGTAAGTACACCTATGCTATCCTTGGTTTTGAATTTAAGCAGGATAAAATTTTATTATGTCAGAAAGAAACAGGTATCAATCCTCAAGACAGTATGAGGAATAAGTAGAAATCTGTGCTTCCATTTCTGGAATTTTGAACTGTTTTGTTTGTTGAAGTCACCTGTGACTATGCTAACCATCCAGGCCAATTAAATGGAACCAATTCTTGAGTTTGTGTTCCCCCCATGACAGCATTTCCTTGACTATTCAGGCCTGATCTATTTGATGACACTTCGTTAATTATACGGCTGACAATGTCTTTAATCAGATTGTATCTTACAATGCTGCTTCTAAAATTTCCAAGATTTGTTTCCTTTCTGAATATCTCTGATTATAATAGTTGCAGATCCAACTGGACCAGCATGAAACTTAGTTTCCTGACTCTTGCTTCAAACTCAGAATGTTTCCATCCATGTGACCTCACATTCTCAAAATTATGCTTTTTCCATTAATGGTAATTATGGGTATTATAAATATTCACACGACAGATGGCAAATGTCAAGGAGTCTCTAAATTAGTGTGCCTAGGAAATTACTAAGTTTCTTACTAAAAAACTGAACTAGCACTTGTTATCTAGGTCAAGTGTATCCTTGGGCTACCATTCACACTTGCCCCATTCAAGTAAAAAGAGTATGGTGGATTATTCTTTGACTGTCTAGTCCAAGGGTCCCAAAACTCATCAGCTTATCAACCCCTTCATGATGTTTCAGATTGTTTATCAACCCTCAAAGATTTATTATATGAAAATAATTTAATAAATATTACTTTAATAGTACTACAAATAATAATAATAGACAACTCAAGGCCACTTTTGCTGGCAGCTGACCATCCAACCCTGGCAGTTGACCATCGAACCCTATCTCACCACTAGCCATCTCATCTTCAAGACTAGGGACCCCAAAAGAGTAATTGACCCCAACTGATCTTCCATCATTTATCTACCATCTATTTTATCCCCAGACATTTACTGACCCCTTTTTGACCCCCAACAATTTATCGATTCCTTACATAGTCCCATCGATCTTGAGGATCGTTATTGACCACTTTGGGGAATCCTGTCTAGTCCAACAGGAGATTCTCTTTCTACTGCTCATGAAATCAATCAGCTTACTCATTTATTAGAACAGCTGGCCAACAAAACTAAATAAACAGGTCTTGGGAATGGATCCAGAGATCTCTGGTGTTTAGGCTCTAAGCTTTTCCAATGTTATTATTACGACTGGCTATTTTATGTGGACTCTTTGTCTTTATTGCATGTGTGCTCCTTATTTCCAAAGCTGCACTTGGATTATAAACACACACACTTGTATTGCTTTGTATGATATGTGATCATAGTCAATGTGCTTTGTAAACCATTATCATAGCTTAGTATGTTGTGCGATTATTACCCAATTGTGATTTATTTAATAACCCACGGTTAAACAAAATCATTGGTTCCCATGCACTCAGGCAAAAAAAAAAAAAAAGTCTTGCCTTTATTTTCCTTTTAAGAAACCTCTCTGTTTGTGGTAAGAATTAAAATAAACTGGGTGTATTTCTCCCTCTCTCTTGGTATACATGTGTATGTTCTTTTTTAATAGTAATTTTATTAAAAATTACAATTAAAAAAATAAAAACTAATAAACCTAAAAAAGAATAAAAAGAAAAAATAGAAAGTGCAGAAAGAAAAAATAGAAAAGAAAGAAAAAATATGAATATAGTAAAGAAAAAAAGAAAAAATATATAAAGAAACAACTTTCCCCTTCATCAAACAAGTATAAACAATTTTAGTAACTTATTACTTTCTCTTAAAATACAACAAATTATCTCTTCTTCTCATATCCCATCTCTTATCTGTAAACAAATCCTTAAAGCCTCATCGCTCAGTCCTGATCAGCAAAAGTCCATTAAGGGTTACTAGAGATAACAACATATTTATTTTAACCTTGATCAAATAAACCAACTTTATATTCCTTCCTTTTGCTTTTAACAATTTTGATCTGTAGTCCCTTCAAATAATGTCCTAGAATTTTATTTCTTTTCATTTTTTCTTTGTCCTCTCACAAAATTCTTCAAAACTTTAACAACTCTCTTTTGTAAATACAATATAGGAAAGTTATCCAGGTCACTCTCCTGGTTTGTTATTTGTATATCCTTTTAATTATTAAGACATCAGCCGGTTTCTTTTGTACATCCAGTGTAGCATCTTTTTCCATATCATTCTTGTAGCTTGTCATTTTTAAATCCACTTTCAGATCAGTCTCAGTCTTGTCCAGTAAAACTTGTTCCTCTTCCATAACGTCTTTTAAACACAGTCTATCTATAGAGGCAGACACTCATAAAATTAACTTCTGGTTCCATTGTTCAAAAAAACCCTTCAGTATGTTCAATGTTAAAATATTTTGCTCCATTCTGTATTAGGAAGTCAAATTTAAAAGTTCTTCTCCTTTAATTATAATTTTTTAGTTCCTTCTAGTTCCCTCTAGTGTCCAATGGGATGATAGTCCCATCCTATCATGTTTTTTTAAGAGAATTCAAAACAAAAGCATTTTCCCATGAGAAAGATTCTTATAATTAATTCCAAAGTCTTATTTCAAATCCATCTGGACCCTTAATCCATTTATAACTTTCTAAAATCAAAGTTCTAATCACTCTTTTGCTGTTTATTCTGAAAGAATTTTTTTAAAGTCTTTAAACTTGTATTTAAAACTTTTTTCACTAAGGATTGAAGGAAATTTACCCGGTGCTATAAAACTTCTCAATCCAAAGGTTCCTAATAGCTGAAAAGCAGTTAACAAGCAATTTCCAAAAGTGATTAGAAAAGGAAGAATGCAAACCCAGTGTCCTTTTTGAAGGCGCTGGCCACAGTTGGAGCAAAAAGATAGCTATTCCATCATCTCATAGAGCTCTAAATCCACCAAAGACTGCTGCCTTGCAGTCTCCTCACAAGGAGCAACTATGTGGAGCATTTGTGGGCGATCTCAAGTCCTCTCCTTGTCCAGAGAGGAATTACAAAGAGCTGGTCTCCTTGCCAACTCTTCATTCCACTGCAGTCGTCAGCTCTGTTTTGGCGAGCCATCTTCAGTTCACCATTTCTTCCCTGGAAGTCCATATATGTGTATGTTTGTGTGTGTGTAAAATGGATGGAGAGGAAATATGATAGTTGTATGGTAAGCATTGCATTGATGAAGACAGCAAGGATAGATATTAGGACATGGTCTACTGAAACAGCAAAACAAATTAAACATTGCTATCTCACATCATCTTCAATGCTAGCAATTTTCTCTTTCCTGAATCCTTGCTGTATTTTGAAAGCTCTGTACTTCACTGAAGTCAGAGACAGTTGGCACATTGACAGAAGATGTAAAAATGAGTGCTTTTTCAGCCTCTGTCTGGATGTTACCATGATTTTAATGGTAATGTGGTTTCTCTTCAGTCTTTTTCCTATCTGAATGTAGGGAACTAAAGCCTCCTGATATTTATGGGATTTTACTAGATTAACTAGAAACTTTTAAATCAAAGAGACAGTTAATCCAGGAGAGGGGGTGTGTTAAAAGTGCCACCTCGGATAAAAAACTATAGGAGTTAAATAAGTTTGAATAAGACCCTTGAGTATGAAATGGTTTCTTATGTGCACTTGGGAATAAGGCCAAGAGTATGTCTAGGTTTTAGGGAAATTATTAGTTGAGGTCAACTGTATTTCTAGGACTCGGAAGTTGGGATGGCAAAGAATTTGGCAGCTGGAGTCAGGCGCTTCCTCAATCCCCTGTTTTCCTTTTAGCTGAGAGTTCACACCTTTTCTCTTACTGCCAGAAATTGCATCTAAACAATTACACTATTGGCCATCTTATTTAACCCATAACACAGCATTTGCTTATTCATTTAATTTTATATTGAGTCAGGCCATGGTTTCTTTAAAAGAAGCAAAAGACTAGATACTTCTCCTCCAAACTGCTATTTGGTTTTGCATTGAATTTCTCATACATATTTTAATAGGATTTTAAACAAACCACAGGAAGGATTCTTATAATTAGTTTCAAAATCTTATTTCCAGTCAATTTAGCCCCTTGGTCTGTTTGTAACTTTCCAAAATCAACATACTTTTGCTGCTTATTTCCAAATAATGGAAACTTCCTATGTCTTCCTATGAGTTCTGCTAAAATCCAGTAAATCACAAATGTTAGGGTGGCAAGGGAAGGGCCAAGCTTTTAAAACCTCCCCCTATTAGATTGTACATAAAAGGAACAAAGAAATAGAAGTCATTATTGCTTTGGCTTTTCAGCAATTTGTACCATCCTGGCGCCACTGTACTATTCTCCATTTCCGAACTGTCAATCTTTTGCTTGAGATTTCCCAGTATTTGTCTTTCTCACTGTAATTCTCTTTCTTTCTGTCTGTTCATGTTTCTGATTTATTTCACTCACATTTTCCGGATATATCTTGTTGATGCCTTGCTCTGGGTGATTATATTCCTATTTAACAAAAGAGAACAAAATGTTTACAAGTGGATTTCTACTATGGGACATCAACAAATAACAAGATATTTAACATCTCATCAGGGAAACATGCCAGATGGGAAAGATACTTTTTTCTACTCTTTCTTCTTCTCTCTTCCAGAAAGTCTTAAGCCATAGTGCCACTCATTTTTGGAAAACACCTATTAAAGATCTTTACTGATCTACGATAAGCCTTAAGGTGCTGCCTAACAGTTCTGGGAAGGATGCTTTTAATTTTTAGCATGCCTTTTCCTCACTTCTGATCAGTTAATTAGGTATGGGTATTCTTCTCTGTTCAAAGCTAATTGACCTGCTATTTTTGCCACTTTTAAAATAGTGTCTGGAGCAATTGAGTAAAACTGGTTTAGCCTTACCAATTCTATCATATTTTCTGGGAAATTTATCTTAGTCCCTTCTATTTGTTTCCTGAACAGCCGACTGAGCTGTTAGGGTTAGTCTCAGTCTCTCTCGCTTGCTCGCTCGCTCACTTTTGGTTGTAAAGTTTTAAATTTACTTTTTAAAAAATCCTAGCCTACTTGAAAGTTTGTCTGAATTCTTTATAAGAGCCAGCCTGTTCTTCTGTACATTTATTACAGATATCTGCTAACTCTTCTTGTATAATTCTAGGAATAAATTTCATAAACTCCTCTTCTTGAACTTTCCATTCCTTGGCAGCCCTTCAAAATTATTCAGAAAACCATAGGAGTCCTCATGAGGAATATGTGAATTAAAGAGTTAAAGGAGTGACTTTAATATGTTGTTCCTTAATCAGAGCATTTCCTGCTCTTTATCCCAAACGTTTCAAATTCCAGCTGTCAGAATCTCTCCTCACTCTACAGTTTTTCTTTCAAATATTCTAAGTACTCCTTACTTGGTTGAATCTGTTCACCTGCCTCTTTCTCTATACTTTTCTGCCATATAAAGTAGTCTGTTCTGTGAGGAGAAGCCTCATCTACACTCATACTTTTATAAGCAAAATCTTTCTCCTCAGATTCATTTACTGTACTGGAGCTATCTTGTTCATTGACCAAAATTTGGCATACCTAGTTGCTGGTTTGTTAGCTTTTATAACAAAAACCTGTTCTGTACTCTTCCCTTTTGCACTTTCAGTTGCCAGTTAAGCACTTTCTGAGAACTTTAACCTCACATACTTTATGATATCGTTCTACCTGTCCACTGAACTATCCTTCTTGCTCACTAATGTCTAGTATATCAATTTGAATGCCAGCACTGCTAGGACATATCATGCATTGTTGTTGTTTGGTGGGGGGAGGGGGTCTTTTCCTTTATTATCTTTTTGCTTTGTTAATCTCCTTTTCTGCATTAGAAATTCTTTAGGTCTCTAAGGTAACATGGTTGGGTTAACATGGGGAAGATATGCAATACCACGAACACTTGGTTAACACAGAAACAAAGGACTAAATTGACTTTTGTTAAATTACTAAAATGTTTTTTAAACTGGTTCAACTTACTTCTATAATCTATATCTGGTCAATACTTACCCAAATCCCTCTTCCCAGTTCTGTCCTCCTGCTGGAATATAACCTGTGAGGAAGTGCCCAGTGTTGCCATGCATTGATTGGCAGTTCTACCATCCAATCATCACAGGGCATGCCATTTCCAATCCACTGATGTATGCATAGATAAAGGTTCATTGAGACTTCCTTGATGATGCACTAAGTATGGGAAAAGTCCTTTAAACTGAACATTTTTTTCTTACACTGAATCCTGAAATATTTCCTTTATTTGGACACAGCTCCCTTTTTTGTTCACAATTCTTTGCTCTAGCATGTGTCAAATGTATTTCATTAAAGTAATAGTTCATTTATAATTAAAAGGCAGACAGAACAAACAAAGAACATTAAGTGTCAGGCTCTGTAATTTCTTCATTTCAGTTCAGAGAAGCTGCAGAGATTTAGGGCTTTAGTTCGAATTGTGTGAGCATGAATAAGCTATTTTGATTTTTAATGAATTAGATAGCATTTGTAAGGCCGTGTTTTCTTCTGAGGATGAATTGATATTGGTGTTCATGTCTATGTGGCACACGCTACCACAGTGGAAACAAACATGGGTTTCCAAGTCAGAGGGTCTATATTTCAGTCTCAACTGACTGCTTCCAAATGCCATTACAATTACAGCTTATGTGAGGCAAGTGTTTTGCTTTTTTTCCCCCTAAGTCATGGATATCTTGAACATCAAATTTCAAAATCAAAACATTACATTTCAAGAACACATATTTTAGCCAGTCTTTAGGAATACAGTAATGTTATCAACATAACTGAATCACACATAATGTTTGCAGTTAAAGATCTGTCCCTTTTAAACGGGCATAAATCTATGTAATTGTTCTTAACAATTATCTGGCAGGTTGACAGTCAAGAGGTGATGTCTACAGAATAACCTCTGTTCATCTAAAGCAGAGAGATATAATTATTTTGGTCCTGGGGGAGACATTCTAAAGGCAAGAGCAGAACATAAAGTTTAATAAATAAATAGAGTTAATATTATTCCCTATGTATTTAATTATATTCTATCACATTAACATTACATATTTATATATTAGTACCAACTTTTGGAAAGACTCTGGAGGCTACACCCAAAGTTGTACAAGTGCCTGCCAAAATTTTTGGATTCTTAGTACCATAATCCCTAACCATCAGTGATGCTATCTAGGAATTAAGAAATTTGTAAACATTTAGAGGGTATCACCTTACCTACTGATGTATAAAGCTGATATGTGTATTTATAAGGATCTTGCTACCCAAGCTTTGGTACTACTGGCTCTATTTCATAATCAGAGCATAGATAATTATTTACACACAGAGGAACCAAACCACATAAAGAATGTATTACATAAGCAAGAAATTAAGCACCAAGAAAAGTGTATAGGAAATATTTGTACATTTTAGAGCTAGGGAATATGCCTTCAAGGGAAGACAACACATGTACAGTTATCTCTGTTTCTCAAATGCTCACTGACACAGCACATTTAACTACATACACACACTATAAACATGCATGCATAGAAACATCCCTCTTCCTCTGCAAGCACCAAATGCTACAAAGAAGGAATGCAAAATGCAGTTGTACATTTCCATAGTAATTTAGCTGGGTACTTTTGCAAATTGTACTGGACTAAGAAAGCATAACTGATGAGCCCCATGCTTTGGTGCTACAGCATTGACTACCTTGCCATGGCATAATTGCTAGTATAAGCTCAGATCCATTACTAACTTATTCCTTGTCTTCTAAAATTCAACAAATTTGCATCTTTTTGCCACGCGGACAGCCAGGGGGGTAAAACAGAGATACAATTCAATTACCTTCCGTATTAATTTCTTGGTAACTTTACTAATCACTAATATAGAAGTCATAAATACTTTTAACACTGAAATCAAATGAATAAATAAATAAATGCTAAGAACGTGCATCTAAATTGTGGTGAGCATTTCCCTAGCTTGCTGAGTTCAATCAACCATGGGAATAATATGTGGCTTCTTCATTTGCCAGCTGCATGCATTCTCATATTGGAAAACATCTAGGAAGACCTTCGTAGGAGATATGCAAGATGACCTCTGTAAGTTATTTATAAGAGTGAAACCTGAAGACCCCATTATTTGGAGAAAGCTCTGCTTTCCATTTCTCTTTCCTCTGCTTAAAGCTTTAATCTTCTCATAAACTATGCATGTATGAGAAGAGAAAATTACATATACTTAATAATATAACTTAATTAGGGTAAAAACAATCAGCATCTGATCTAATCTTCAGCTACTCTAGTAAAATGCTATAAATACATACACTCCTATATTAATATGGAAAGGGGCTGCGCGCCCAGAAAGTCTTTTGGCAGCTTCCGCTGTCTGGTTAGAAAAGGAAGCAAGCAACAACATTTGAACATTCAGTTCTGAGACTTGAAAAATCTCTGGATTTTATTATGGACTCAACAGGGTTTTCATTATGCATTCGCCCAAGTGGAGAAGGTTATGCAAGAGGCATACAGTGCCATTGAACATGTTTGTAATTTTACACATTGTTAAATAATTAAAATAAATAGATACTTTCAGATGGTACCCAGAAAACAAATGCCAAGTGGTCATGTTGGGATTAATTGACAGGAAGAACAATGTTGCATCCTGAAGTCAGATCTTAATCTGTTTAATTGTTCCAGCAAGCTTTATGGCAGGTTAGATATTTAAATAGATGTCAGGCCTTGTGGGCGTTGCAACCACTTCTCCAAGCAATTCCATCCTCTGCTCCTCTTACCCATATCATATTCTTAAGAGCCTTATAAACTGCTGATAGAGTAAGGTAGAAATGAAAGGTGGGGAAGCATTGTATACAATCCTTTCCAGATAGTGACTTATAATAGAATTCTGCTATATCAAAAAGCATCAAAATACGGTAATAACAATAATAAAAATATCTGCATTCAGTATCAAAATGGCTTCACTGGTAATAGCTCTGGAGGGTAAAATGCATAATCTTGTAGCCTTTCCCAACCTAATGAGTAATTATGGCTTGATATCATGAAAATGGTAAGCAATAATATCTGGAGGAAGGTTATATTACAATATCTATTATAACTTATTAAACAACTAGCTAATCCTACAGACCATTTAAAATGGTCAATGCTACGCTCAAACTTGTAACAGTATAAGGGAACTGCAATTTTATATGTTCCCAGAAATATAGTTGAAAATGAAATAACACCAACAATAATAGAATAAGCAGTGCCATGCCAGCTGTGTTATCATCTGCCAATCACTAAACTGCTCTGACAACATCTCCCCACCAGCTTTACAGAAGGCAGCAATAAGTTTAGGGCAATAGTGGTTTTGCACATAATAAAGTGTGTATATAAATCCATATACTGTGTATTACTCTGCAATCTTTCCTAGTAGAGCTAAACTCATCCTAAAGACCTCCCAATCTTTCAAAACTTTTAGTAGGAAAAAACGTTTGTGGTTTTTTTCCAGAAATATCATCAACTATTTGCTTCAGTCTTAGCCAATTCATATGAGGCTAAAGTGTATTGCATGATCTGGCTTGAAATAATTTTCAAGGGTTACAGGGTTTTCTGTTCATGTTGCTTGCAAATGGCTTGTCTTGCATCACCCTGGTCTTTAGTGTACTAATATATGCAAATGTAACCAATAATACACACTGGTGATGATGAAAAGAAAATGATATCAAATTGTAAATAGCACACTAAGATTTGTAAAAACATGATGCAATAACCATTCCTGCCTGCAAAAATAAAATCTAAACTGAAACTTTCAAATGATGAGACAAGCAGCTTGCAGAGTACCAATATAATTTTAAGGACTGCTGATAGCTTCTGGCATTCCTTCCTTCTGCCTAACTAGTTTCTCCGCTGACTGACAGCCTAAATGCTGTAGGCTCTCACATGCCAGTGCAGCCATGAACCCTGGGAGCTGAGGACAACTGAAATTCTATATCCCTGAGCAGCTGATACAAAGGCTTAAGGACTTAATTATTATTCAAGAAACATGGAAAGAGTTAATATTTTTGCAGCAGCATTAGTTATTTCCTGATGTTTAGCTGCAGGCGCATGTAATATCCTGCACAGTAGGTTCCTATTCTACAATCTTTCTACTCCACAACCTATTTTACCTATTTCCCCTCCTGGTGGTTTAGATCACTATTCTCATCCCCACTTCCGGCACACCCAGTTTCCATGCTGGCTGGAGTAAGATTGGCTCCAAAAATTTTGTGCTTGAGATGAAGAACAAGGTGGTATCATCTCCCATTCCAATAAAAAATGGGATTGGCAGTAATGTTGTCTTAGTCACTGGAGACCCCTTTCATTGCCCCTGAAGGGAATGAGCCATTATAGGGATGCAAGATAGGCCATGTAGTACTCAGTTCTTCTTTTCAATTCAATGCTGTTCCCTTCCAGAATCTGCTCTCTGTAGCAATATTCTCGCTTTTCCTAATGATAGGGCTAGTCCCTGGTGATTGCAGTGGGTGTCTCTTACCATATATTTTGAAAAACTGCAGCAGCCCAGGATGATTAGAAGCATGGGGGAGCAATTCTGTGTCGCTCATATTCTGTTCATATTCAAGTATACCTAATAGAAATGTATACATTCTTCCCATATTTGTATAATTTATTCCTAATATCCTTGTCATACAGTATAGAAATTCAGGTATATGTGCAAACATTTCCAGTTTCAGAGATCTTATCTAGCAATGCTGACTTATTTTCAAGCCAAGCTTTAAAAAGCAAGAATACAAGCAAAGCTTCCTAGGATTATGACACTGATGTCTTGTATCAAATTCTAAACTTTTTCTGTAATTTATGTGCCATCTTAAAATACACACAGAAGTGATCATATTATGCACATTTCCAAATAGTGCAATTACATAAGTAGTAAGCCATATTAGTGAGGCTTGATTTAAGTTATTCACTGCAGCAATCACAAGAAGGAATTTGACAACTCCCTAATGTTACAGACAGGATACTTTTGGCTTGAATCATTCTTTGAGTTTCTTCAGACAATCATGTTCAACCTGATTCCCACCTTCTGTTAACTACTAAGGAGTATCAGTGGAGCATTTTTCCCCCCTAAAGATCTTTATTGGATAGAGGGCCACTATAAAGTAGCCTTTTTAAAAATAAAACTTTGTCTTAAAATCTTTTTCAGTGGGGCTGAAAGCATGCTTAGTAAACAGGAACTTTCATAAGCAAACTGTTTTCAAAATCAGTTTTCATATCTCTGTAATGGAGTAGCATTCGTCTTTTCAAATGACAAAGCTTGGGAGCTTTTTATTTGTTTTTTGACAGGTACATTAATATTATACAATAAGAAATACCCTGAAATACCAATAGAAGAGGAAAATGAAAGACAAACAGAAAGGAAAAAGAACAAAAAAGGATGAAAAAGGCAGCAGTGTGAACTCAGTATTTGGAATTGGGCCAAATACAGATAAAGCAGTTTTTTTCCCATAGTTATTTTAACTGCTACATACCTGTGGCCTATATAGGTTAAGCAGTAAGTAAACAATGGCAATTAAACATATTTCTCAAGATGTAAAGAATGTAACCAAATCAATAACAGCTGGGAATACCTTTAGGCCATATTTTCCCGTATGAACTTGTTTGTCAGTTGCTGTGTCTGCATTCCTATCCTTGTCTTTTATAAAATTTAACTCCCAAAAAAGAAAAAAAGAGTTCATCAAATTTCATGAATTTGCCTCATTTTGAGCCATCTTGGGTTCCTGCTAAATCTTCCCCATAGTAATCATGCCCATGCTTTAAGTAGTCATTAGAATTTGCACATTACAAGAACAAGTAACTGTTCAAATGCTCTGATTTGGGGAAAAATTACAGATCTGGCAAGTCCTATATATGGATGGTAGCAGTGACAGACCTCACAAAGAGAAAATATTGGACCCAAACCAAATTGTGGCCTATTTCATGCAAAGAAATGATGCCATAGGATTAGTGAGGCCTTGGCTGGAATATAGGTCATGGATCGAACAATTCTGACATTTGGTTACTAGTAATATGTCTATGTATTTTTATTCCTGTCATCAAAAGGAAGCCAATTTGTTTCTAAAAAGAGAAATTTTGAGATTTGGTTCATCTCTAAACTACATATGACTTTAGAATCAGATTGGAACCATGGCTGGGGATTAGTTAGTGCTGAGTGTGAATTAGTGATGAAGCAAAGGTGTCCTTTATATGCTAGAACAATAAGATTTTTCAGGGATTACCTATATTTTATGTTGTGATCCTTAAACCCTCTTTCCTAGGCCTCAAAGCCCACTCTGATTCCTGCAACTTTGAGGTGGTAGTATTTAGAAGAGTGGGAAATTGCTCCAGTAAAAAAAAATTAAACAGGACAAAATCTTTAAAAAAGCCTAAAATTAAGGATACAGTCATTCATATCTGTATAAATGTTCCATATAGAAATATTGAATATAAATATATAGATCCTTAAAATCCAAGTGTGTTTTGTTTATTTACTTTCTTGCTTTTGTTCTTGCATCATTTTTCCCCAAGTGAATTATGTCTTCTACAATAAGCTAACAATTTTTGTACCAAAATAAGAGTAATGAGGTCAGCTTTATATCATTTCACTGATAGCTGGGTGAGGCTATAAAGATGCTTTAATACACTAATTTATTTTCCTTTCTGCTCTGTAGCTATAGTTTTGGTCTTTTTTATTATTCAGTTTTAAAAAGACACAGGGAGGGCAGTAGCTGGGAAAATGTGAACAATTGTAGTGTAAGCCCTCAGATAGGCAAACTGTGATTAGGAAAGCAAGGAAAACTTCAAAACTCTTCTTACAAACTCTGCTCTACTACCATATCTGACTGTACTTTACCCAATATGTGGCACTCAGCCTCTCCAAAAAAACCCCTAAAGGTTGTCTTTCTGTGCTTTATATATTATA
This sequence comes from Python bivittatus, assembly GCF_059951505.1. NCBI lineage: Eukaryota > Metazoa > Chordata > Lepidosauria > Squamata > Pythonidae > Python > Python bivittatus. Next base: position 28,878,139 of record NW_028277098.1, read on the forward strand.
CAAGTTGCAGAGTTATAGTGAGACTCATTTGTTCTTATAACTGAGCCATAAACTCAGTAAGGGGGGCCGTATCTCAAAGTAAGTACTTCCATCTGCATTATGGGAGATAAAAATATTGACTTCCTTTATGGGATTATTGTAAAGATCATGGCTATATTTATGAATGTGAACTGCTTTCAGAATGTGAATGATGACGATGATGATGATGATGATGATGATGATGATGATGATGGTGGTAATAATAATAATAATAATAATAATAGCAGCAGCAGCAGCAGCAGCAGCAGTAAACACTTACAAAGAGAAGATTTAATTCTTTGTTTGACATTTCTGCCTCCAAATCCCTTTTCCCCACTTCATACATGTATTGTGAGGTTCAAAGTGTGCTTAGTCCTAAAACCCACAGGAGATTCTTTTGAACAGAGAAATGATGGCAAAAGAAATGTTGAACATCTCCTCTCATGTGCTAATTTTCCATTCAATATTATTTCTGCCTGAAGCGCACACACACAAATAGAAAAAGTGTTTAAACACATTACAGTAGTCTATAATATGTATTTAATCCCACTTTTTTTTTTTTTGGTATTCAGAAGGAATTCTGATACTAAGTATGATTCATATTTAGTTTCAGTGAACATAATGTTGGTGCAATCTGAGATGGTGGCCTCTTCAAAGTAGAAGAGCTGATATGATCTTTGTCTCAAAACTGTTCCTTTCTAATGATTTCATTTGTGTTTTTTAAACTTCTATCCTGACCATGCAGAACAAGTTACTCTTTGTCACCTGAGATGGACTAAGAGAAAAGGGTTAATTCCTCTTCTTCCAGCTCAAAGGCAGGCCTTAAGACTTCTTCCTATTCCACTGAAGACTCCCCTGCATTCCATCTTAGGGCATTATGCCTGAAATGTCTGTGGGAAATATCACTGGTCAGCCACAGTGCTTCTCCGTTCATGTGATCTCTTTGGAGATAAAAGAAACCCATATGTAATTGCAATTTTGAGAGGATGAGAACTGCAATAAAACAGTGTTGAAATTCCAAGTAGCAGCTGGAGGGTGCCAAAGAACAGATCAAATGGCTTGTTGTGCTGATTGCAGGCTTCTAAAAATGCTTGTCAAGGACAAAGCTGTAAACAAATATGAGATTTCTAGAACACTTTGGGTCAAACACTGATATCTGACAGGGAAAAAAAACAGTAACAGAGAGGTGTTTTTGTTTTTTAAAGGAAATACTTCTCATACCTTTGGGGAAAATGTTAGACATTTCTCATGTTTAGAACTCATAAATGTTCATAGCAGTTCCAATAGAAGAGAATATATATAGCTCAGGATTGAACTGTGGAGTCCTTGGTGTCCTCTGAGCTTGGTTCTTTGCTTGCTGACGTTTTATTACCTGACTGGGTGACATCATCCGTGCTAGTGGGTGTGGGGTTTGCCCCCTGTTTATATACAGGAGCTTATTATTATTAATATTATTAATAGGGTATTACCTATTCATACTAATGTTAATAATATATTAATAATATTAATCAAGGAACTACCAAGGAGAAAACCACGCCCCCACCAACACTGGCAGGGCAAGCTCCTGTATATAAACGGGCAAACCCCACACTCACTAGCACAGATGATATCACCCAGTCAGGTAATGAAACATCAGCAAGCAAAGAACCAAGCTCAGAGGACACCAAGGACTCCACAGTTCAAAACAGTGACAAGCAGAATAGTTTTTTCAGATAATACTCCAGGACTATTCCTGATTGATCATTCAGAAGCGTGTAAAGAGATGTTTTAGCAGCAACAATTAACATTAAAATTAATCAATGACATTAAGTCCCTTTTTTAAAAAAACTGAGTAGCCTTTGATGGTCAGCATTAAAAGAGTATCTGGGTGAAGGTATAGTATGCTTACTTTGGTTTGGGTTTGACTGAATAATTCATATGCTTATCCTGAGCCTGCAGGATAGTTAGACAAAATATAAGAGAAGGGGTGGACTTTTTGTCAGTACCAGGAATGTTTAAGAGTGCTACCACACCATACCTGTCCTATTCCTCAGCCTTTCATAAAGTAGTTTGAAGCCAGCTTGTTTCATATTCATTTCCACTAACCTTGAATATGAAGGGAACACCATGAGTGAATCAGTGTTTACCTCTAGCTAACCAATATGAAAGTGCAAAAAACATAATCCGACCAGCATCCTGCTCCCTGAGCTACTGCAGACACCAGAGCACAAAAATCTTTTTATTTTCACCGCATTTTCAGTTACACTGTGTATATTTCTCTTGGCCTACGCATACAGCTTGAGCATGCAATATAAGAAAGAGCTGCATAGCTGCCAAACTTCGTTTCATCTTGTATTTAAATCCTGTGGCAAACTGTGATCGTGAAATGATAGCATAGTTACATATTTGCAACCAGAGACTTTTCCCAGTAACTCCCAGTAACTCTAATCATGACTTCATGTTGCTGTGGTAGCTGGAGTCAAGGCGAAACAGTCTAAACAATGTATACGCACTGACATTGTGCAGGGCTAGGAGGTGGTGTAAGGCTAGGGTTCCTGAAATACCCACAGAGTCAACTTTAAGCTGAGACTGGTAGCTACTGGTCTAGGGTGCCAAAGCTTAGGAGGAGTCAACACCGCCTCTCCTTCTGAATCATTTTAAAAATGCAAATCTTTGCATTGGTGGGAGGTAGCACCATATACCCTTGAGCTGGCATTACCCACAAGCTTTGCAGGGCTCTGGTATTGAAAAATAAAAGGTCAGATTTGATCCAATTTCAAATAAACTGGAACAGAACCAGAAGAAAAAGACCAGTTCTTAAATATCAATGACCATTGAGGTTCCCACAGTGCACTTAAGACATTTAGGTTCTCCTCTCTAATATTCAAGATCATATGAGATTATTCCTTAGAAGTACTTTATTACTGTGTGGTTTGAAACTGTTCTTAAATACACACTATTTTACTCCCCAGTTAATCTCAAATAGATGATACGAGAAGTCTAAGAACAATACTGTCAGTCTTTGTTGATAGTTTCAGTCGTTTTGTGGATTCGATAAGTTATTTTTCCATCCTTTAGCATATTATATGAAAGCTAAAATAAAGCTTTCTCTTTCTTTAATTATGCATAAAATATGCAGACAAAAAACAACAACCCAGAATTGATAATGTCATGTTATCTAGAGAAGAAAATTGTCACCACAAATTGAGGCATGTTAAAGGAGGGGAAATAGTCCTGGCACATACTGACTCCATTTCTTCCTGTGGAACAGGAAATAAAACCCCTTTCGTTTACAGCTGAAGCTTTTCACATACTGAGCATTTCATGGCTAGAGCAAAAGTAGCTAACTTGTCTGCGATCTTTCCCCTTTACACCTTCACCTCCCATCCGATGAAATCAGCCAAGAACAGCATCTTTTCAAGTAACACAAGAACTTGACTCAATGTCTTGAAAGGAATTTTCACTATATCGGGTGTATCTCTTGGCTAAGGCCTTGGTTCAAGTACTGCAAGCTGTAATAATAAAACCTGGTTAAGAATGGTTACCCTGACCCACAGTTGCTGCTGTCACCATAAATTTTTAAATTGCTTAAAATACTGAAAAGATGAAGTGAGGCTTTATTAGTCATTTGTGTGTGTGTGACTATTAATAGAACATAACTGACTAAAATGTTCTGAATGCTTGTTCAGGGCTTCTGCTGGGGAACTCTGTGAGGAAGGTGATGAAATGCTCCAGTTAGATTCTGCTGCTACCAGTTGAAACCATACATCTCATAGCTTGCCTCTGGGAATCTTTTGGAAACTGGGCACTGAGCCCTTAGGCCCCTAAGCCCTCTTGAGTGTAGAATGGGATGGAAGATGTAACATTTGTCCTTGTGATAGGCTGGTAGTAGAAGGCCTCAGGATTGACAAAATCTTATATAAACGTTCTTGATATTAGGGGGAAAAAATGGTTTGCCTATGACTTTTGCATCATCTGCTGACTGTATCGCTTAATTTGAAAAGATATTTGCAAATTGCTAGTAATCTGCTCTGATCCCTGCATAGATCATTGCCTATGATCTTGTAGGACAAGAGCAGAAAGGGTAATTTCACTCTCACAGAGATTTCATTCTCACAGTAAGTTTGATGGGTAGCAATCATGGAGAAAGGTCAAAACAGGGAAGATACTGGATGTTGCATTGCAATCCAAGCCCCATGCTTCAGTTGTGACGCTCCATACACTCATCCCTGTGGATGCCACCTTGTTTAATATAAACTTCCTCTCCAATCTGCATTTTTTACTCCATCTTTTGTTCTCTTAACTCCATCTTCACTAAACTGTTCATAAATTTTATTAAAAATTGTTTACCATTCCATGTACCTGTGGTTTTGAAAACAGATTGTGGAGGTGGTAGGGTAATCTCACTAATATTAAATATGTTACATGCTAACTTGAATTTTTTGGGGGGGCTATCAACCAATGCAGGGGAACCAAGTAGGAAACTCAGAGCTGGCCTAATGTCTTGCATTTGTATTTTATTTTGAAATGTAGTGAAAAGTTCATGCTATCTGTAGATTGTAAATGTTATCTTTAAATACTGCTTGAACTTCGGACAGTTAATTTTTTATGAGTGATCGGAGATAATTTTTTCCAGTTATTCATTTCTACAAGCTAATGGTATTTTAATAAATAAGAGGAAATTGAAACAGCAGCCTGGTTCTTTCACAAGAATCTTCCTGGATCTTCAGTCAGAAAAGCTCTTCCCAGTAATGTCTTTTTGTGACAACTCAGAAAGTTAATTGGAGAAAGAAATGTTTATATGTATAAAGTAACATCTTAGGAATGTTTAGAAAGCCTTTGAAAGTTTTTTCTTGTTCCTTTCATTATGATTTTTTTTTTTTTTGTAGAAATGTTATCTCATCTCATATTTGGTTGAACTGCAAATATGGTTTGATTTTTTTTTTAAAACCGAAATACTGACTTTTTATGAAGAACATTTTTCATTGTAAAATTTAAAAAAAAAATCACTATCCATACTAATATCAAATCCAGAGTGCAGAGGTTAATTAAGCAGTGAAAAGGAGGGTGCTGTTGCCTTGATGTCTTCCTTGGGACTTCATGATAAGAATGTAGAGAAATTTCTCTTTGATTTTTCTCCCCAGCAGAAATAGTGTGATCTGCTAAAACAATCCATTGTGGCATTTTCAGGGTTCATTATGTCCATAATTTATGGAATCCACTGGTGTCAAACTGACATATCCTCATTAGCACAAGTGATGTATATTTTGTTTAGCAGCCATTTAACTTCTTATTGGTTTGGTCTATTGGGTTGTAATATTATATAAGAATTTTTGCCACCCCCTTTCCCCCTCTTAAGTAAATGAATCCCTCTCTTTTTGTTTTGTCATAAATACCTATTTTATTTATCTAAACCAATAGTAATTATATTAATCATGGCTTAAGTCCCATTGATTTCAAGGGGCTTTGAACCCTCTCTTGCTCTGTCATGATTAATGCTTCCTGAGGCTGCAGAGCTTCAACTTCAGAAATCACCGAAAGGAGGAATTACAGTGGCTGGGCAGGGGTGTGGAAGGGAGAACTCTCAGCCAAGTTCTCAGTGCAAGAAAGATTTAGACCAGGTGTTTGTATTGCAACAGACATTATTTTCAGCCTGTGTTGTGCAGGGTTTGAAGAAATCAGTATCAGAATGTTCTTATTTATAGGGAGCATTGTTTTATTCATATGCCTAAGTCTGGATCCAATTCATTGAAATATTTCAGTAGCATCTGAAAAATACATTGATATGGAACATATCAGATATATAGAAAAATATTATGACAGATACTTTTGAAAAACAACTGCAAATGGGATTAAGCAAATGTTGCTTAAAACTCAGGTATCATGGCAACATGTGGCATCCGTGGTAACAAGACACCCAGTATGTTTTCCTGATTAGGATTAATTTATTCATTACGGTATTGAGATTTACAGCTGACCAGAATCGGATTATGCTTGCAAAGATACCCAGATGACAAATGCTTGTTTAACAACATTACTGACCACTAACTCAAAATGCATGATGCAATGTTTTAATCTTTTCACTGTGGCTTATCCTGGCCTGTTACTTGTGTTCTTAAAATAGGAATCATCTCAGCAAGCAAAAGCACTGTGCATTAAAGTTTCCAAAAATAGGCACAATTGTTTCAGGAACTGATTTTTTTTTTTAAAGAACTTTAGCTTAAGGATATTTTCTGGCCTAGACTTACTTGTACTTCATTTCACTTGAACCACGGATTCAAAGCAGAGATCGCACCCTTCATAATTGGGTTTGAGAGGGAATACAAAGGGAGATGAAATTTAGGAGTTCTGGGTGCTAATTCTAAATACCAGGGGTAGTTAGGTTAAAAGGAGCAGAGGATCATAGGTACTGCTAATTATATCAGGTTCTGCCCCTTTCATACCCGCTCCCCAGTGGATTCCAATGCAGGGGGTAGTAGAATGAGAGAAGCTTATAGGGAGCAGTTTAACGAAAAAGCATTGCTAGAGAATCAGAGATGGTATCCCTCTCAATACCAGTGAAAGAATGGAGGGAAATGTATGGAATCCACTGGTGTCAACCTGACCTATTTTTCAGATCAAACATTGTGTTCAAAATGTGGATATTTGAAAAACGTTGAACAGAAATGCATATATTTAGGAAATAGTAAAAATTCATATGTTACAGGAAATTGTTTGAAAAAAAATACAGATTTTCTTACTAACTAATCTTTTGGCCTGGTCCAGCTGTTCTTAGAAAACCATCTCAGGAAAAACATGATATGACATTTATTTAATCATAGCTACTGTGTAGTTTCAACATTCTCTTACCACCGATTAATGCCAACTAAATATGATATCAAGCAAGTGAGGAAAAGAAATGCATGTCTTGAATACATTTCCAAACCAGGCATCAAGTTACAGCCACCTACCATTTCTTATTTCTTAGAATGCTTATGTGGGATCCAAAGATATTGTTGTAAATAAAGATTATGCATTATTTTCCACCGTACTAGTTTCTTGTTTTAGAATGTTTAATTAAAAAAATCTAATTAAAATTATGTAGGGAGTTTGGCGGCCGCAATGAAAGGCCTTGTAATGGGCCGTGAGAATAACCTTGGAAGGCAGGAGGAAGGGCCACAGCCTAGACAATGGTCTGATAAGAGGGATGGGGGTGGAGAAAACATCTCAGAAGGGACACTCCCTAGTTCTCTGGAAAGTAAAGGCAAGGGAGGCAGGAAGTGCTTTCAGATTTGCAAGATTCTGTTCCTATAGCCTTACAATAAAGGTAGTATTAGTAGTCATTTTTTTGGTTTCCTGTCTGGGCTACCTCAAAGGGCTGACAGGCCTCCACTGATTCCTTGGGATTCACAAGCACCAAATTGCCTATCCCTGGATTAGAGCAAAGAAAGTTCAGGTAATTGCGCACCAAATTATTAGATAATGTTATGATTAGGAATACAAGTACAATGATCAAGAACAAAAGATAAGTATATAAACAAACCAGATAACTATGTAATAAGTTTAGATTAGACTCATTGAAAAGACCTTGTTTACATTAAATATAGAAATAGATTTTTCAAGCTATTGTATGTGTGTCAAGTTTCAATTTTGATTTTTTTAGTTGAGCTATGCTAAAAGTTCATTGATGTTACATGCCTGGAAAAAGTTTACTTCTGGTACAATTTAGTTTATACTGTTTCACAATTTGCCTGCCATTTCTTGATTGAGACAATCTGTTCTTTTATAAAGTACACAAAAGTTCTTGTACAATTTTTTTGCTACTTTTGTACATAATATGTTTTCCTATAACACACCATTTCAGAACATAGTGTGCTGAAATGGTGTGTTATAGCATAATAACACACCAATAAAGGTTTATTAGCATATTTCATTGGTATTTTTAGCACTAATGCACTTTTAGATGCTGTCTCCCAGAATGGAATAGTAATTTTTCATCAGTTGTTATTTCCCATTTCTTTGTCACCATTACATTAATTATTGACCTCCAGAGTGATGCCTTCCTATTACAATTGGAGCATGAGGTATATACAGACATATGGATACTATAAACATGGTGGGAGAAGTCAGGATAATGCCCACTGGTCCCACCTTCTTGCTGTATCCACATTTGAATATGCATGCAATTTGAATCCTACAATTGATATCCTACAACTGAATATACATGCAATTTTGAATCCTACAAAAAGGGAAAATACAAATTGTTCATATGGAACCTACACATTTGTATTCATATAGGAGAGAATGGACCTCAAATGCATGTCAGTTGGGCATAAAGAATCATGGTCAGTTGGTATATCATATATGTCTTCACAGATCAAATATCTGAACAGGGCCTAGGGTGATATCTAATCTGTATTCTCAGAATCAAGGAATGTAGGCTGAAACCTAAACTTCAGAAGAGGAGGACCAGCAGTTTTTGGACACTTCTGGCCCTGTTCCTCCTTGTGCTAGTGTCTGATCACCTGCCCTCTTTAAGTAAGAGAGCTCTGAGAAAGGGGTGACAGTCTCCAGATATCTTGTCTTCCTGTACAACATTCTGCCCATTGATGTCAGAGAGAGAGGCAAGCAAATGGGCAATGGTAAGGAGAAGATGCACTCAAGAATAGGGCCCATTGTGAGCATCTTTTCCTAGGGTTTCACAAAACCTGAAATAAATACTTACGGTTTGATATTTATTTGTTTTGTCACAATCATTTAAAAATAGGTCTTCAACTCAGTAGCAGATACCATGATGTCTCAGGCATATTCTGCTGCTTCTGATATTAGTAATATTGACGAAATTAATATTAGAGGTATAAATCTGAAAAGATACTCTTTTTCATTTGCCTCCTAAGGTTTGTGGTTGTCAGCTATGTTATTGAGATGGAGAAGAATGGAATTCTTTAGATTTCAGAATCTATTTAATGGATTTCATTCATGACTCAGAAGCCACCTCTTGTTTCACTGTGCCTCTATGGCTCCATTACTTACAGCACTACCCTAGACTTCTTCAATCTGGTGCTCTCTGTTTAAGGTGGACTCTAATTCCCATAATTCCTAGGAAAAAAATGACTAAAGCTAAGTAGGAGTTATGTAAGTTACATTTTAACTGTTTCACAAATATATGGCCTGGACATATAGGCTATACTTGCAACAACCTGTCACAGTAAGTGCATGCTCTTTTTCCACTTAGCTTCTAGGACTGGAGAATATATGTAATGGATACTCATTGTATAGGTGCACATAGTGATAGCAGAAACAATGTGTGGTCCGTACATTAGCTCTCTCCTCTATAATGAAGACTGTAGAACTACAAATGTCTTCTAGATCTCCAGTTAAACAGGATCTCCAGCAATAAGGCTGCCTCAAACTTTGAAGAACCACTACTCGTCAGTGTGAAAACATTGGCTGAACCAATCTTCTGGCTCAATAAAAGGCTGATTCATTTCACTGTTTATACATACAGTGCTGTGCAATGGAGGAGAATATGTCAGTCCAAACATTCCGGTGGCCTGCCACACACATAACCAAAGTGCTCGTACTGTGCCTCTACATGAAATTCCGACAACTTCACTGCAAAGGAACTATATGCAGCTTGAAAGCAGAAGTACTCCTACCTTGAATTTGCTTTATGGTAAAGGGAAATGCCAAGGCTCATACAGAATAAGAGTTTACATAATAGAACTTCATTGGGATAGTTCACACTGATACTGAATTGGACCTTGTACAGATACTGAGATATTTAATGTAGTACTTGCTTATTTCTATTACATGTACAATATAGCATGTTGTGAAGCAGATACACACATAGTTTTGTACATATTCGCCTAATTCCTCTGATTGTTTCATCCCTGTACTGAAGTACTGCAGGAATGAATTGCAATTGCATGTGGATGTATTCATCTGCAGATGGGAGGGTCATTTGGCCTGGACTTCAGTGTCAAAGAGATTTTCAAATTTAGACACTTGGCTTTTTAACTTTAGAATCAGATACAAATTATTGTTCCTCACAGCCTAAATTCAAGGTGTATTTTGTTTTCAAGTGTCTCATTTTAATTTTTATTAGGGGCCGTAACAAAACAGCTGTCTTTGGGCCTCTAACATGTTTTTGTCATTGTGCAATGTGCATCTCTGATGTCACCATACAATAAAATTGATTTCCAAGTATGTGAAAGTCAGAGCTTATATGCCTGAGGACCATTCTGATGCCAATGTGTTATACCGCATAGCTGATCAGCCAGAAGTTACTGTATTTTCCCGTCAATAAGACGCCCCCATGTATAAGACGCCCCCCACTTTTCCAACCCAAAATTAAGAAATCAATATTTTAAAGATAGTGCAGAACACATTTTTATTTAGTAATTAGTTAACATTTACCTGATACACTCGGTGGGAGGAGGTCCAAACCGTCTCTCTGCAGCTCTATTTCTATGCTCTTTTGCATAACCGATTACATTCAATCACGAGTGAAACTGCCGATAGCTTGTCTCTGCAAACAGACTTCCTCTAATTGGTTTGTTCAGCATCAGCTGACATCAGTTACATAAGGCTCGTGATTGGAGGAAGTCTGTTTGCAGACTCAAGCTATTTCACTCGTGATTGGAGGCTAGCAATAGGAGGAAGCCTCTTTGCAGAGACAAAATATGGGCAGTTTTGCAACCGTGTGGTTCTCTCCTTGGCTGACTTCCTTGAATAAGACGCCCTTCAATTTTTAGCATAAGGATTTTAGAAAAAAATATTGTCTTATAGTCGGAAAAATACGGTACTTGCCATTTATGTTGTCTAATTCTAGTACTATAGGTTGTAACTAATTATTGGGAGAATAGTTAGCCAACACTGGGTGTTCTATGTGAAACTTTTATTGTTTAGCAGCCTGTCTCATTCTAGATGATATAATCTATTTGTAAGACTTTTGAATTTTATTATTTCTGCTTCTATATTTTTTTACATACCTATAATAATTGTTTAAGAAGGGAAAGACAGTATAGCTATGCAACATATTTTTGTTGGAAGAGGTAGAAAGCATTCATCTGGAAGCCCATACTTTTTTTAGTTTGACTCTTCTATCTTGTCCCAAAAAATGTTTGAAGAGCCAGAGAAAATAAACACTAAAAAGTAGACTACAGATATATCCTTAGATGGGGAAGTAGCAGACTGAAGGAAATGCCTCATTTTAAAAATGTATTTAGCAGAGGTAGTCTAAATATACAGATCCTTCCTTACCCATTCTAAATTTCTTTAAGACAAAATTTATTTTTGAGGTGTTGGCCTTGAAGGTAATTAGTGGAAAAAGAAGTCATGATGATCTGTTGGTTGGAAAAATACATTTCAAACTACTTAGAAATCAACATTTAGTCTTATGTGTGGCTTTTGTTAAATAAGTTGTCCATATGACATGGTAAGTGGTGGGATGTTATGGTAACTGGTAATGATCCTTGAATATTTTGGTTTACCACAATACAGAATACCAAATGCAGGAGCTTTTCCAGGAAGATGATACCCATCCTCAGGATTAACTGTAAGTATCTTGTTTCAGCAACTTTTCAATTATTTCAGTCCCAACTTTTGGAGTTTTCACTCTGGGGGGAAAAAAGCCTTTTTGACATTTGACTCTTTTTCAAGGGAGAGGGTGTTTTGTATGTTATATTCTTTGTAATGGATTATGAAATTATACAGTGAGATAGATTGGAGGGAAATCATTCACTTGTTCTAAAAAAAAATTCCCCTCTCACCCCTATGGATGAGACCCCTATGTGTCTTCCTCAATCTCAGGTCCTCTACCAGAGGCCTGGGAGTTTGAGGGTTCTGCGCAGTATCTTAGCTGTTCCTAGCACTGCACTCTTCTGCACAGAGAGCTCTGATGTTGTTCCTGGGATCTGTTGGAGCCACTCTCTCAGCTTAGGAGTCATGGCCCCGAGTGCTCCTACCACCACTGGGACCTCTTTGGCCTTTACTTTCCACATCCTCTCTAGTTCTTCCTTCAGGGCCTGGTGCTTCTCCAGCTTTTCATACTCCTTCTTCCTGATGTTGCTGTCACTTGGCACTGCTACATCTATCACCACTGCTGTCTTCTGGTCCTTTTCTACTACCACAATGTCTGATTAATTGGCCAGTACCTGCCTGTTGGTCTGGATCTGGAAGTCCCACAGGATCTTAGCCTTGTTATTCTCCATGACCTTCTGTGGAATCTCCCATCTGGACTTGGGAGGGTCTAGCCCATACACTGCACAGATGTTCCTGTACACAATGCCAGCTACCTGGTTGTGCTGTTCAGTATATGCTGTTCCTGCCTGCATCTTACACCCTGCCACTATGTGTTGGACTGTCTCTGAGGCCTCTTTGTACAACCTGCACCTTGGGTCCTGTCTAGTGTGGTAGACCCCTGCTTCTATGGATCTGGTGCTTAGTGCCTGTTCTTGTGCTGCTATGATTAGTGCCTCAGTGCTGTCTTTTAGTCCAGCCTTTTCCAGCCACTGATAGGATTTCCCAATGTCAGCCACCTCAGCTATCTGTCGATGGTACATCCCATGCAGGGGCTTGTCTTGCCATGGTTCTTCCTCCACTTGAACTTCCTCCCATGTCTGCTGCTGCCTGAGGCATTCTCTCAGCAGCTCATCTTTGGGTGCCATCTTACTGATGTACTCCTGGATACTCTGGGTTTCGTCCAGGACAGTGGCTTTGACACTCATCAGACCCTGCTCACCCTCTTTGCAGCTGGTGTACAATCTCTGGGTGATGGACTTGGCGTGGAAACCTCCGTACATTGTGAGGAGCTTCTGGGTCTTCACATCAGCAGTCTCCATATCCTCCTTTGGCCAGCTCACTATACCAGCAGGGTATCTGATGACTGGCAGGGCGTATGTGTTGATGGTGTGGATCTTGTTCTTCCCATTGAGCTGGCTCTTCAGGACCTGTCTTATCCTTTGGTGGTACTTGGATGTTGCTGTCTTCCTTGCCTCCTCATCGTGGTTCCCATGTGACTGTGGGATACCAAGGTACTTGTAGCTGGTCTCTATGTCTGCTATGTGGCCCACTGGTAGTTCCACTCCATCGGTCTTAACTACCTTCCCTCTCTTTACTATCATCCGGCCACACTTTTCCAGTCCGAATGACATTCCAATGTCCTCACTGTAGATCCATGTCAGGTGGATTAGCGAGTCAATGTCTTGTTCACTCTTAGCATACAGCTTGATGTCATCCATGTAGAGGAGGTGGCTGATGGTGATTCCACTCATGAACTTGTACCCGTATCCGGTTCTTGTGATTATCTGGCTGAGGGGGTTTAAGCCTATGTAGAACAGTGGGGATAGTGTGCGTGGCATTGAGTCGTAGGCTTTCCTGTAGTCAATTCAGGCTGTGCTCAGACTGGTCTGCCTAGACCTTGAGTCTCAGCCAACTGCTCTATCTATAAGCAACTGGTGTTTTGAGCCTCTGGTATTGTTCCCAATGCCCTTCTGAGCTGTGCTCATGTACTGGCCCATATGGTATTGTAGCTTGGCAGCTAGGATGCCACATAGGACTTTCCATGTACAATCTCTCACTGGGAATTCTTAGAATTGTAAAACCCATCTGGAGGGAAGTTGGTGAAGTCTGTTCTTGATTAATAACGGTGTGATTTTGTGTAAATTATCCAGTACATTTTGGTGGAGTAATTGGCAATCCTGAGCTACATGTCTATGAAAAACAAAGAGACTTTCCTGAAGTTATTCTATATCTAGTTAGAATATGGCTTTTTAAAAATTGTCAGGTGGCCTTCAGAAGAGGATTTTGGAAAAAAAATGTGGCTGCCTGCTGTATTCTCTTTATCCCTCAATAAGGGTATCTTCTGCTGATTTCTTGCCCAGGAGCCTTCAGAATCCAGTTTTGGTCCCATTGCTAAACTCTGCATTGTTCAGAAGAGGAATAAAAATCTATACCTCTGCTTTTATTCCTTTCATAAGGAAAGGCAAATCTGTAAGTGAAATAACACATATTACATTGCTTTTCAGATATAAATCATACCCAGTTTAAAATAAAGCCTTACCTCATCTATCCACAGTGGGAAGTTTAAGAAAATGCCAGTTGTAAATTTAGGCATTCTCTTCTGAAAAAAATGGAATCTGGATGTAGTTTTCTCAAAATGACTTGAATTACTAACAGAATATATAAGCCACTCAGGCCAGAAGCGGAAGTTATAACTAGCCTTGATGACATTTGCACTGTGGCACCTCCTCTCATGAACACAAAACAAAATGATTGAATTAACTCTGTTTCCTCCCATCTGGCATAGTAAAAAGAAAGCAGTGTAAATCGGCAAACACTTAAGAGATTTATTGTCATTTGTTTTCTTTGGAGCCCCATAATTATGATAATTATTCACCTGTAGTGCACTGCTCTTACATTCAATAAGGCTTTGGGAGTGGGACTGTGAGTCATCGAGTTGAAATGGCATATTATAGAATGTGCGCTAAGCAGCCAATAACAGTGATCAGTAATCCTCAGAAAAGCTATAATTTCTCCTCCATGTTCATAAACTTGTACGGTATTTTAAAAGTAGCACTGATTGTTATTTTTAAAACAACAAAAAGGGACAAACATAAATAAGGAAGATAAAACAGCAGCTTTGCTCTTTTCCCACCTGCCCTCTGCCAAATAACCCTGTCTTGCTGAGAGTTAAAACACATCACAGATCTGCACATCCCCAGCTCAGGAAAGCTGTCTGAAAGCTGGAATTTGGAATGACAGCCAAATCAATAGCAATCTGATGAGCAGAGAAGTAATACAATTTCAAATCATACATGAATTTATGCTTGATTATACTGCATATTTGATATTGCAGTCCTACACAGGTAATGCCATTGTGATGATCGTTTAGTGCTAACATTTTGTGGCAGGAGCAGAAATCAAAGTGGTCAACCATAAGCAAACTCTTAGTGGCCTCACCTGACATCTCTATAGAGATGACATTATTTCTATAGCTATATTGATTGTTAGTAAACAAGCCATCTGCTAGCTCACTTTCCTTTTCTTGCCCAGCAACCTAGCAGCATTGAGAAAAAGCAGCTAGAGAAAATCCTGTCCTTTCTGTGAAAGGGTAGGATGATAGTCATTCATGGGCACAGCAGTTGGCACAACATCTTAAGGATTTAGAAACCAAAGCCTCTTTCTTGCTTTCTGTTTGTTGCTTGGACCAGTCTAGCTTTTGAGTAACTTATAATAGATTTATTGCTGCTTTTTTTGTCTGATGTGCTAAGTGGAAAATATCCAAAAAGTACAAATCACCATCACAGTGGGCACCAAACTACTTCCTTCTGGAAAACTGCATAACCAAAACAGAAGCCTAAGGGGTTTGCAGGATATTTTTTTTTTCTTTTACAGACACCCTTTAGTGGAAAGAGCTACTGAGGTTATTTGTATAAAAGTGTGTTAAATTGTGTCCTGCACATTTTCAAGAACAAATCTGAGAATTAATGGAAATCTTCAGGTTCTTTAAATACACTTTTCACAAAGCACTTCAAAATGACCTAACTGCATAATGGAAATACAGGGATTTTATGTATGAAAATAGCAAAATATTGTGTTTTCAAGCAGTTACATTCTAAACAGGAACAAAATTGGCCCAATATTGTCTTATATTTATATTCTGAATGCTATCCATATACAGCCACCAGTTAAGTTTCATTTGTTGTCTTGATAAGTATATTTAGATAGATAAAACTTTACAACAGACTAAAATATGAGGAAGCAACTAAATGGCACTCCTAATTTATTGTCAATAAAAGGACATATAAGTATGAGGCTTTAATATGTGGTTATTAATTATGTATAATCTGCAACCAAAACCCTGCCTGACTGTTAATCTCTATCAGTCTGTGCTTTAGTGGCATGAAAACTATAATTCTGCTTGGGGCATTCTGAGCATCCTAGGTGATAAAGCTTTACATGTACCTAGTGAATAAAATCACTCAATATTTAAAGCTTGCACTGTTTATTAACTATCTAGGTAAGTTTTTTTTTAACCTTTTAGAGAACATTAAAATCTCCAGTTATTATTCTCTATATAAAGAATTAAAATCTGTTATGCCTTCCTTAGCCCTGCCAGTAACTGAGAAAGAGTTATTGCATCATCAACATCTAACTGTAACATTATGTGCCCAATGTGCAATTTTAGGTGAAGTTTCATTTTTGGTAAAACATTCAACCATCAAGTTAATATCAAAGTTAAACAGAGGTAGACTAAGGATACATCCTTGTTTAACCCATTTCATATAGGGCATGTTTAATGACACATGACTTGTGTGTAAATGAGAGTGAATAAATGGCAATCAATTGTTAATTTTATTCCATATTTTGTATCTGAGAATGAGATAAAAGTCATACTTAAAAGTAGCATATAGATCTGAGTTTGGCTTTTTGATATATTTCTCCATTATTTGAATTAAATATACTGGAACTGATTAGTATTGCAACAGGCTACAATTTTGATTTGTTCCTCTGCCAGTATGTTTACTGATGAGTCCAACCAGTCTCACAGCTTTAAATAGAGATGTCTACTACAGATATTATTGATTGTACTTAATAGCCTGATTGATTATACTTCATAGGGCAGTCTCAGTTACCTTCTTAAAAATAGAAATTATTGTTAATACCCAAAAATTTGGAATTCAGGCTGAACTTGTCAATGCAAAGCCAGAATTATAGTCCACCAATCAAGATAGCTTTTTTTAATCAACAAGAGTGTCAGAATCTGCTTTGGATACCTTAGTAAGTTTCAGCTGGCTGACCAGTTAAGCCATCTTGAAACTGGCTGGAGCTATAGACTCTTTACTGGGCAGGCAAAGTTTCTCTTACGCACATATAGATTATAGAAGTTCATCTCCCACATTACTGCTGGCACATGGCTTTCTAATAAGATGGTTCAGTGTCTAATGAGAAAGAAGAAGGTAGAATCATTGGATTTGGCAGCTAAAATTAATTGCTTCCTTGCTTCATTAAATGCACTCCTCTTTTTTTGTTGCTATCGGTTGTTTATATTGCTTTTTATTTTGTATGACCTTCTGATGGGGAAAGATTTAATGCACTCATGGTCAAAGCAGAGTTTTGAATTATAAAAGGGGGTGCAACTTGCAGTATAGTTATTTAAAGATTGCTTGTCAATACTCAGAGTAACCTAACTTGGCTGGTTTGCAATAATGGATGTTCTAAATTGCAAAACACAGTTGGAATTCACAGTTTCTATAAGAGAAAAATCGATTTTTTTCCTTGACCACTTTACAGAAGAGGATCTAATATCTGTGCCTAAACTGAACTGGAATAGATTCTCCACAAATAGCTCCCAAGACAAAAAAGATGAAGATTTAAAACTACTGGGAGATTATCACTATCAGAACAGTAATCAGTCTTGAAGCTGCCAAAGAACTGTAGCAAGCTAGAAGGGAATGCTCAGTGTTGATGGTACTCAGAGTAGCTTCCAACCAGTTTATAAATTCTCCAGGATAGCTCCTACTGATTGCCCCATTTAGAATATTTAAATCTGAATTACTGCAAGACTGCTAAATTATTACAGTGGTACCTCGGGTTATGAACTTAATCCGTTCCGTGACTCTGGTCGCAACCTGAATTGGTCGCAACCCGAAGCAAATTTCCCCGTAAGGTTCAATGTATGAACCTTATGACAAGCACACCAAAAACCTTCCAAAACGCCACAAAACACACCACAAGCCTCACCGAATGTCTCCTTGCTACTGCGATCTCGCCCACAGGAAGCCGCGACCGCGTGGCAGCAGGGAAAATGGCCGTGGATCCGGTTCGTAACCCGAGGTACCACTGTATGTGCATCCTTAGCTTGGTGCACAACTATAGAAGGTGGCTCTCTTTTCTCAGGTTGCTGCTAGAATTTAAGGGAAAAAGACATATTGTTGGGTCTTATTATGGTGTTAAAGTTACCTCTTGGAATCACCCTATGGTTCTGTGTTATTTTCTCACTGCAATAATTATTTCTTCTAGGGTAAAGCTGTATTGGAATCTCTTAATATCAGATAGAGCAAGCAGGCTGATTTCATTCTGTTTTGAAAATCAAGGTTGAAATTAGTGTTGAGAGTGGACTTACCTTGTTTTCTAATTTGTTTATCCTGGTTTCAAATAATTTAGGACAAGATATAATTGCTGGTCTTCTTTGCTAGCCTTTTGTCTTCAAAAGCAAAAGCAATCTCCTCCTCTTCCAGACAGGAACAATGTTTGCCTATTCTGTCTTGGTGAAGGTCACACAGTAGACTCTTGCAGATAATGTCAAAAGAGTATTGAATAAGCCAGTTGCAATTGTTTATCCTATTTCTGAAACACTTTTTGAAGTAAGCTCTTAGGGAGACAGATTCTGAACTACCCTAGTTTCTTTGTTTTCCTCCAATCCCCCCAATGTTCTGGGGACAAAAAGCATCAGAATATATAGGTTTAATGACTGACAGTGCAGAAGATGAGTAAGGGCCATGCAAGGCTGGAAATGGACCCCTCAGGTCAGATGCCGCTCAACATGGTTTTGAAGAAGAATTGAAGATCTCTCAGAGTATTAATAGTGTTTATGACATGGTTAGATTAAATTTGGTCATGTATTTGACCAGGGTTAAAATATATGTTGTGGTTTCTGTTAGTTATTAAAGGGACTTTTTTTGACCAGGACTGAATGATGAGGTTTTAAGGATCTGTTTAAAACCTTAAATTTCTTTGATTAAGGTTAAAATATATATGTTATCATTTCTGGTAGCTCTTAGTAGACTTTTGCTGATTAGGATTGAAAGATGAGTTTTTAGTTTGATTATGATAAGGGATGGGATATGGGAAGAAGATTTTTTTTTTAATTGAAATACTAGAGAAGGTGTTAAATTACTGAAATTATTTATACTTGTCTGGAGGGAGGGGGAGTAATATTTTATACATTTTCTTTTTTTTTTTCCTTTTTCCTATCTTTTTACCCTTCTCTTTATTTATTTATTTTTTATATTTTCCTTAGTTTGTATTAGTCTTTTATCTTTGTACTTGTAAACTCTAATAAAATTATATTAAAAAAAAAAAAAACATTCACACCACATGCTGAGCTTCACTGATTTTAAGCCTTCATGTGTTGTGGGGATGCATTTAGTCAGGAAAAAAAAGGATGTGAAAACTGATGAAAGAACAATGTTGCTTTTATAGTTAGGAAGGGTACAGCAAGAACAGTACCTGGCTACAATGCAATCAATGACTTTGATATCAGTTAGACTTTGTGGACAACCTTTTAATATAATGGTCATTCAAGTTTATCCTCCAACCACCGATGCAGAAGAAGAGGTTAATGAGTTTTATCATCAAGTTCAATTTGAAATTGACAGAACATGCAAGCAAGATGTGCTGCTTGTGACTGGAGACTGGAATGCCAAAGTTGGATGGTATGGCTTAGGACACAGAAATGAAATAGGAGAATCGCTTAGCAATTTCTTCCACTCCAACTGCTCATGCACAATCTCTAAGTTAAGCTAAAGAAGAAGATAGCCAATCAGTTTCTACAACATAATCTTGGGCATATACCTATTTTCAAAGAGAACATCAGGAATCACTTTGAAGCCCTGAACATCATTGACAGAGAACCAGAGGAACTGTGGAATGAACTTAAAGAAGTCATTAAGAATGAATGTGAAAAGAGACTGCCAAAGATGAAGAAAGAGAAGAAAGCAAGCTGGATGTCAGAGCAAATTGTGGAAATTGCCGAGAAGAGAAGAGAAGCCAAAGCCCAGAAAGACAAAAATGTCAGGAAGGAATTTAATGAGAGTTTCAGAGAGCTATAGAAGAGACAAGAAGCAGTATTGCAACAACATTTGTAAAGACACTGAAGATGGAAACAGACATAGAAAAACAAGGGAAATCTTTCAGAAGAACTCTGAACTCAGAAAGATTCCAGCTTTGAATTGATATGCTAAAGGGTGGACAGATAGTAACTTATATAGAAGATCAGACAAAGATGGAAGGAGTATACTTAAATACTATACGGTAGAAATGTCAACATCCAAGATACCTTAGAAGATGTTCCTTACTTACAAGAACATCTAATACTAGAATATGAAGTTAGAGCAGCTCTCTGGTCATTACCAAGTCAGAAGGCTATAGGAACCGATGAAATAGCCACAGAAATGTTGCAAGCAACAGAAGAAGAATTAGTAAAGGTTCTAATCAACCTATGCCAGCAAATCTGGAGAATGCCACAGTGGCCACCAGATTGGAAGAGGTCAATCTACATTCAAATACCAAAAAAAGAACATTTAACCAAGTATGCAAACTATCTTACAATATTATTAATTTCACATGCTAGCAAAATACTGCTTAAGATCATCCAATGGGATTAGAGCTCTATGTGGAAAAGGAGATTCCAGATGTTCAAGTGGGCTTTAGAAAAGGCTGAGGAATATGAGACATTATTGCTGATGCACGCTGGATAATTGAGAAAACCAAAGAATACCAAAAAGAAGTCAGTATGTGCTTCCTTGATTATAGAAAAACCTTTGATTATGTCAATCACATCAAGCTGTGGAATGTGCTTAGAAAAATGGGAATCCCAGAACATCTTATTCTCCTCATGCAAAACCCATATACAGGTCATGAAGCCACAGTACCAACAGAACATGTAACTTTTGGAATTAATTACAGATATATTTTTCAACTCCCTAAATATTTGAATCGCTTATATTTAAGTAAACACAGAATAGCCTTTTCAAAAGCCAGATTAAATGTATTGCCATCAAATATGCTATTTGGTAGATTTTAAAAATTTCCCATCTCTCAAAGATTTGTTCCTGTAATGGTACTGATCCTGAAAGAGTTGATCATATTTTATTGTATTGTGAATTTTATAAGAGTCTTTGGCAGGAAGTTATCTAGCCTATTTTAAAATCTAAAGCAGGAAGGAATACTTCTGAGTATGTAAAAATTTTACTTGCAGATGAAAATCCTTATTTATTCAACATATATGCTAAATATATATATAAAGGGAAGCTTGGTTGGAAGAAGACGAGTGTGGTTTTAAAATTAGAAAAAGATAACACCAATAACCTGTGCTCTGCTGATGACACTACTCTGATAGCTGAAAATGCAAAGAATCTGCAAGCTCTAGTAATAAAATCACAGTGAAAAAAATGGGACTAAAATTAAATATAAAGAAGATCATACTAATGGCAACAGGTAGAACAACCAGCTTTAGAATTGGCAGTGAAGATATTGAAGTGGTGAATAGCTTCTGCCTTTTAGGATCAATAATCAACAATAAAGGAACAAGTAGTCAAGAAATATGCCACAGACTAGCACTTGGTAGGTTGGAAGACCTGAAGGACCAGGTTAGGAAGAGATTGTCTATCTATGTGGCCACTAAGAGTTGAGGCTGACTTGATGGCACATAATCAATCAATCAATCAATCAATCGTTTTTACAGAAAGTTGCTTAGTTTTAAAGTTGAAGGACAGTCAATCATAAGTTTAGATTTATGAGTAATGAGTAAAATGAATAGTTTTCCTGTAATAAATTTTCTGTACCTCACACCAATTCAACCCAGTTATTTCATATTAGGCTTTCCTACTGCTGTAAGTTGTTTTATACAAGAGTTGATCTGTATTTGAATACCAATATCTTTATATTGACATTTTTTGCACTGGTAAATGTATACATAGATTTTCAATTTAGAATCTATCAACAAAGAATAAGATGAGGATCAGAACAGCTTTGAAAATTTGGGAATTGTAAGAATCTTTACTGTATAGGAAGTCCTAGAAACCTACTTTCCTCTGGCTCCTCAAGATGATAATTCTTTAACATTCCTACTATATCCTGCAAATAAATTGTTTGATCTGTTTTTTCTTTCAATAATATATTTAAAATTCTGGAAATTTCCTCAGCATTCTTAACTAAAGACTTAAATCTTGGATTTAGATAATTCAGTGTATGCTGCTTATTTGCAACAGCTCAACCAACACAGAATAAGAAGATGATGTCTTTATTTTCAGCTACTGTACATATACAACAAAATTAGGTGACAAGATTGGGACGCGGTGGCGCAGCGGCTTAATGACGCTGAAAGTTGCCGGCCAGAAATGGTCGACACTTCAGCGGTTCGAGTCCAGCCTTCGCGTTAGCAGGGTGAGCTCCTGTTTCCTCCCCAGTTCCTGTCAACCCAGCAGTTCGAAAACTCATGTGAGTAAATAAATGGGGACTCTCACTCCGGTGGGAGGAAAAATGCTGGTGGCGCCTTGCAAAAGGAGTCGGGAGCAGTTTCCAGTAAGCGCAAAAAAACGTGTGCGCCCAAAAAGGGCGCAAAGCAACCGAAGCCCCGCCTCCTGTGCTTGCCAGCTGGGCTCTGCTCTAGGAAGGAGGCTCTGGCAAACCACTTCCGAAACACCTTGCCTTGAAAACTGCAAGGACTCGTCCAAGCAGTCACTGCAGAGTCGGTAACGACTGAGCACAGATAAAAAAAAAAAAAAGAAAACAAATTCTGCCTTAACCTGCTTTTTATGATATTTAGTTTTCTATTTGCAGGGTGTATGGTGGGAAAATTTCCTGGCCCTAAGAGAACTTATGAGCTGCAGAAGTTTTTTTTTTTTTTTTTTTCCTAATATGAGTATAGAATTTGCACTGAACTGATGTTTATGTCCTGATTTAACAGGGCTTATCTGAGCAGTTATCTTTATGATGGTGCTGGGAAAATAGCAGTAAATCAAGCCAGAAACAAATGAACAAATATGCCTAAATAAATTTAGAGAATTTTTGTCTGTCCTTTAATACAATTATAAAACAGTATTATTTAATTCAATGTTCAGTAATATTTAATTCAGTTGTCTAGCAGCTATATTGTACTGTATAATTATATCTGTAGAATTCCAGTGATTCTAACTACCCAGTAGAAGCACTGAAAAATTTCATGGAATGGTGGGCTCCAATGTTAGCATCCCTCTTTACTTATGTTGATAAGACGGGACGAATCGCAGAGGATTGGGGCGTGGCCATTATAGTCCCAATCTTTAAAAAAGGCAGGAGGGATGACCCTACAAACTATAGGCCGATTAGCTTGCTAAATACAATCAGCAAATTATATGCTAGACACCTACAGGAAAAACTCAAGGACTGGATGGTCCAGAAGAACCTGATAGCAGATGAGCAAGCAGGATTCAGAGAGGGAAAAGATACCATCAAGCAATGCCAAGTCCTCCAACATCTGATAGAAAAATATTCCACCAATAAGATAACATGATTGTATGCTGCCTTTATAGACCTCAAGGCAGCCTTCGACTCTGTTTCTAGGACCAAGCTTTGGGAGAAGCTGGAAGCTGCATCAATAGACAGTAGGCTTCTCTATTTAATTCGGGCACTACATACTAACACAACCCTTAAGGTTAAATATAATAGGCAAGGGTTTCTTTCAAAACCAATTAAAGTACAAAAGGGGGTGAAACAGGGTTGTATCTTGGCCCCTTTACTTTTTAACTTTTACATCAATGATATGGTGAGATGCCTAAATCACCTGGACTTTCGCCCACCTAAATTAGGGGTTCGTAATATTGCCCTGCTGCTTTATGCAGATGATGCAGTTGTCCTTTCTAGGACACCGATAGGTCTAAAAAGAGCCCTGAGAACTTTGGTCCAATATTGTGCAGATAGAAATAAACTATCAGAAAACAAAGATTATGGCCTTTTCTAAAAGACCAAAACAGTACTCTTGGACTATTAACGGTCATAGAATAGAACAAGTGAATAGTTTTAAATATTTAGGTATAATCATGCATGCCTCCGGATCAAGGAGAGCTCATTGTGAATATGCGGCCGATTTAGGATTCCCTTCTTCCAAAGGCAATTTAAATTTTTTTTCGAAGTAAAGAGGGGTATTTTGTCCCAGCAGCTCTCAGACTTTTCCAGACACAGTCACTAGCCCAACTTCTCTATGGGTTTATTGTCGGCTCCCCAGCTTCAAGTATGATATACCTGGAAAGAGTACAAGCTAAATTCATAAGGGCGATTCTGCAAGTGCCCAGATGTGTCTCCAATGCGCAACTACGCTTGGAAACAGGCACGATAAAGGTTGAGTTGAAAGTGTGCCTAGCCTCGCTGAATTTCTGGCTAAAAATAAAATATTATCTACAGGGCCTAGCTCCACTTATTTTTCAAGATAAATTTCAATCCTCGTGGAAAAAGGACATTGAGCTCAACCTCTCTAAGTTAGGCTATTCTACAGCTGGGATTCTAGCGATGGAATATGAGCAGGCAAGAATGGCCATAAAGCAAAGGAGAGAGGATATAGAACGACAAGCAGATTTAGGGAAGGTTCCATCCTTTTTATCCCCGCCGTGCTGCAAGTTTACGGTCACCGCTGCCAGCTATCTAGCACAGCTCGAGCTCCCCAGTCATCGGAAAGCATTCTTAGCTTGTTGTCACGCTCTTCCTTCAGCGGTGCTGGACGGCAAATATAAAAAAATTCCATTAGCTGCAAGACTTTGTCTTTGTGATGCCAAGGAAGTAGAAGATATGGGTCATTTCCTCCTCCGTTGTATCTTCTACCAAGTTCCATGGAGTAAATTGCTTGCTCCCCTGATCAGTAAGCAGCCTGGCTGTCAAGAATCAGATCACCTTCAAATCTTCTCATGGATGATCGGCCTTATGTTACAGCGCAGGTAGCCAGGTTCTGCGTAGCAGCAATAAAGATCCGCCAACATTGGATAGGAAGCTAGCTGAAAGATTCTGCAGTAATGGATTATAGTCAATTAGTATTTTAGTTTGCATTATCAGGTACCTTCAGAATGTGTCTCAAAAGTATGATAAATTTTATCAGAATTTGTAATATTTTATTACTGTTATTTGACAGCTACCAGTTTAAATAAGGTCCTTATATAGATTTTTGTTTGTGTTGGTCACCGTATTAAATTCTACCATTGGATCTGCTAGTCCTTAATAGGGCAAGCTCCTGCTATATAGATGTATTTTATATAAGTCTAGATATTATTAAATTCCATTTAATTTTAGATATTATGATTACATTTTAGATGTCATCAAATTTTTAACTTTAGATGTTATTATAGTGTAGGTAAATTTCAGATACTACCTTACTTATATCTTAGAGACAGAGTGCTTCGTCTGAATTCTACTTATGGTTTTGTGCCAGGTTGCTTTATATATGTATTCTAAATATGCATTAGATGTTATCTAAAGATTTCTCAGTTTTATAAGTGATCACAGGTCACTTATGAACAGACTTCTTGTACTGGTCTAAGACTGTAATAAACTGAAACTGAACTGAACAGTGATTCTAACTGTATGGCATGAGGCCAGGTTATTTGAGCAACCAACTCTTCCTGAGGGTATCTGTCTGCACCACCAGGTCAGATAGAGTGGGCTTGCTCCAGGTCCTCTCTATGAAATGTTGTCATCTAGCAGGACCTAGGAAGCAAACATTTTCCATAGCTGCGCCTACCCAGTGGAGCAACCTTTTCCCTGAGTTACAGAGGACCCCTACTTTCCTTGTCTTCTGGAAGGCTGTTGAGACTGGCTCTTCCCTCATGAATTGGGTTGGGATGGGAGGTGAGCCCACCATTTTTAGTGTTTTTTGAGAGGCTGCTGTTACAGCACTGCTGGGGTGTTGGAGTTGTTATTGTGTTGTATATGCGTTGTTATTATTTGTGTGTTTGTTAGTTGCCTAGGATTGTTTTACATAATATAGGTAGCCATATACATTTTTCAAATAAATAAAACAAAATAAACTGCTATAGTCATAAACAGAACAGGTTTATACAAGCTTCCTATCTTATCTCAAATTCACAAAAATATAATGCAGAAAGGAATTTCACTGAAATCAAGATATTGTATAAACTCTTGAACTACCAAGTATACTCAGTATCTGTCAGTACATTGCATATGTCTTCTAGATGATGGGAATGTAGGCAAAAATACATCCACTTATAGGAGAAACTTAAAGTTGAATTCAGTGAGAACGGCTTACCTAAGAAGTATGTGGAGTAAAGCAAGAAAAGAAGGAATAGTTGATAAATGAATGTAGAGGAAAGTCTGAAAGAAGAAAGTTGGGGTGGCTTGGTCATATAGAGAGAATAAATAAATAAATGAAAACTGAATTGCAAAAGTAACATACAAAGTAAGAGGGAATGGCTTGAGAAGAAAGGAAAAATGCGAAAGCCATAGTTGGGTGGATTTGGGAGGATTCTGAAAAAGAGAGGTGCGAGACATTTAAAGAGCAAAAGACAATGTATGAATTAATGCACAGATGTGGTAGAATCAATGAAGTTTATAAGGGCAGAAAAGTACAGAAAGATACCGTAAGTTGTGTAAACCAGATTTAGTTATATTTTCTTTTAACTTACTTATACTTTTATTTTTGTACATTAGTTCATACTCCTTTCCTGCACTTTGCTTGACCCTGAAACAGAATAGTATGAAAGACATGTTTGTCCCACAGATTTTTTTGTGCAGAAAAAGAATATAAAGTATGGTATCTGTCAGTTGTTGTTAATCACTTCCACTATTATAATTATTTTGGCCAAACAGGAAATGCCATTTTGAATAGCTCTGTGCCTTTTGCAAAGTAGTTAATTTGCCAAACCTCTTTGAAGATGAAGACTACTGAAAGATCAGAATTATTTAAATATCATGGAGATTAGAATCATGGGGGAAAAAACACTATGTACAAAAAAAAAAAAAAAAAACATTTTTTAAAAAGGAAGACTTCAGATTTATATTTCAGAAAAGCACCCTTGCATTTAATATCACACTGCTCCAGGTGCCCTGTGATATACGATTTTAAAAAACTTAAAATTAATAAAAAATTAATCTTTACAAAAATTAAAATCATTTCCACATACCACTCAGCTGAAAATGTGTGGTATTACTATTCAAACAATTTCTGATATATACATTTCTAAAAGATAGATTTTAAGGAAGCCATTTCAAGAATATACTATATTAGTGCAGAATTTGTAGAATTGGGGATTTTAATAATTGATTTGGGCCATTTATATTTATATACTGCACACAAATATCATAAATATGCTGCTACTGTTTACATTTCATGACCTTTGAATTTCACTGTTTACATTTTTTCTATGGATGCATAAATGCATCCATACAATTTGATATACAATATACCAATTCAAGATGAAACTTAATCTATGGATAATAGCTTATGCTGCGACCCCCCCTTCCCCTGCAGCCTGCTTTTTCTTCAAGAGGACCCAGGAAAATTATATGTTTATTTAAGCTAGCTAAGAGCCCATTGTCATGTTAGTAGATGAAGAAGTTCATTTAGCTTCCTTTCTAGTAGAGAAACTATTTTATATAGGAATATATCATGAACAACCTGGGGTATATATCTTAATATTTCATTTTCCTAAAACAATGCATTTCTGCTTTGTAAGTTTTGCTAGAATAATATGCTTTTGGCTGCTTCTCAAGTATTGTATTTAGAGGGCACAGCACTCAATCTATTTCAGGGAATGTTGCCAAAATGAAAGCTTCACGTAATGGAATAAGCAATAGTCTGTGTATAAGAGGTCCAGATCCAGACTATAAAATGCAGAAGAGTTATTTTTTATGCTAAAAAATGGCCAATAAGTCTGCAAAGCAAAACACAACACATTTATTGATGAATAATTTAAAGCACACAGCCATGCAAATTTGATAGCTCATTACAATTCTAAAAACTCTTTATTTTCCTTTTCATGAATTGTCTGATTTTCAGACATAAGTTGTGATATGCATTAAGGAATATGAATATAATAGGAACAAAATGATCAGAAACAAGGAAGGTGAGGGAAAAAATCCAGCTAACAAAACTGCTTTTTCTAATTGCAGAAAGCCTCAGAGTGAGCCATTCTATCTGGTGGAACAAATCCAAACATAAAATATTCACAGAATATGTATAGCATGTCTGGCAACCTTGGCTTAGCTTTTACTTTATTTGTAAAACTATACAAATTATGGAAAGCACAGAAATAAAACACACATCTTAACTACATTGACAACCTATGTTTTCAGTTTAGTACAGATTGGATATGAGCAAGTACATATTTTAGAAGATTTCTATACTACTATTTAGCACAAACTACCCCAGTAGCTTTTAAGAGTATGTAAAATTCATTGATTAACACAAAAGCCAGCCTTGTATATAACAACGACCCTAGTACCCATAGGTATAATAGGAATGGTTGTTGTTGTTGTTTAGTCGTTAAGTCATGTCCGACTCTTCGTGACCCCATGAACCATATTGCGCCAGGCCTTCCTGTCCTTCACTGCCTCCCTGAGTTTGCTCAGTTTCATGCTCATTGCTTCAGTGATGCTATCTAACCATCTCATCCTCTGCCGTCCTCTTCTCCTTTTGCCTTCAATCTTTCCCAGCATCAGGGTCTTCTCCAAAGAGATCTCTCTTCGCATTAGGTGACCAAAATATCTGAGCTTGAGCTTCATTATCGATCCTTCCAATGAGCAATCAGGGTTGATTTCCTTTAAGATTGACTGGTTTGACCTCCTAGCAGTCCAGGGGACTCTCAAGAGTCTTCTCCAGCACCACAGTTCAAAGGCATCAATTCTTCGGCGCTCGGCCTTTTTTATGGTCCAGCTCTCACAGCCATACATTACTACTGGAAAAACCATAGCTTTGACTATGCGGATCTTTGTCGGCAAGGTGACGTCTCTGCTTTTTAATATGCTATCTAGGCTTGCCATAGCTTTCCTCCCAAGGAGCAAGCGTCTTTTAATTTCATGGCTGCAGTCTCCGTCTGCGGTGATCTTGGAGCCCAAATAAATGAAGTCTGTTACTGCTTCCATTTCTACCCCTTCTATTTGCCAGGAAATAGGAATGGTATGCTAGGCCAATAGGGGAGGAATGGAATTCTCTGTCCATCTTCTGCATCAGCATTGAAACCAGCTAGATGAAGGAACCTACATCTTTCTTATGGGGTATAAAAATGCAGCTCTCCAACCCTTATTTTCCAGTCCTCAGACAGTATTTATTTATTTATTTATTTGTCTGTCTGTCTGTCTGTCTAATCCGGGTCTTTGCTGAGGAGAAGCAACTGAGGCAACTGTCCCAACTTCTGCCCATGGAAGATGGGTCATTATTCAAATAGTCAGATTAGTACTTTTCATTCATGGAGATAAAACTAATCAGTAAAAATATAATCAAAGTATTAACTGATGTTTTAAAAATGGAAGAATATTGTACTGTGATATGGTACAGTAAGAAGAAACTGGATGTGGTCATAATGGAACACTACTCTCCTTGGTTCTTAGAGCCTTGAAAAGACCCCATGATGTGAGAAACTTTATTAAAGGAGATGACTGGAGAGATAAGGGATTCTCCTTAAGCAAGAGAAATGAGGAGACTATGAGGGAAAAAAAAGTGAATTCCACAAAATCCTGTTGTGGGGAATTAGCTAGTGAGTTGACTGGTTGCTGCTTCTATAGTTGAGTTAAATTATTAGAATGTCAACTGTGGCAAAAATCCTGTTTCTTGAAACTAATCAGAAGTTGAATAGAGCTGATAGATGCGTTAAAAACTATTAGTTTGGAATAACTTAACCATTTTTTTCTATGTCCTTTTTGATACTGGAAAGCAAAAATCTCTAGGGCTGGCATCTGAAGTTTTAAAATGTCAAAGGAAAAAAAATCAGGCTGAAAAAAAAAGAGATGATGACCTTCTGTACTAAATGTACAGTTTTGCTTTGAGTGCTAAGTAGGGAACCTAAGATAAGTACCTATTTTCCTGAACTGGAATTAAGCCTCTTTCCCCCCCTAAGTCTAGTAGGAATTCAAGAATATAAGAGTATTTGGTAACACATAGTTTTAAACCAAGCTTCCTTAGCCACCTTGTAATTATCTTTACAAGTTTTTCTATCATACAGTTTTTCCTCTTGATCTTGTTTCATGTGCAAGATCTTGATCCTATTTACAGTGGGTTTATGCAATCATACTCAAAACACAGTGCAAAGCCTTGCACAGGAGTTTATTTCACTTCATTCCTAGTGAATTAGGAAGCCTATATAAACTTTCCAGGCATCACCTCACTTCTTGGTTTTTTGAAGACTGGGAGACCGATACAAGTCACAGGTGCTTGCAGGGAATAAGGAATAATCAAAGAGGATCTGTTGAAACAAATGAGTGGTAACTTGAATGTTCAGACTATTTCCTTAAACTAAATTCTGATGATCTTTTAGGTAAATGTGCTAGACAAGCACTCAAAGTTCTCCAAATAGTGCTAAAAGGTTGTTACTTAAAATCAAGATATTTTTCTCAGGCCAAACAACTTTATGGACAATCAGATGATTATATTTTCTATCTATAAGACTAAGATGTTTAATCATACATGAAATATCTTCTTTCTGAAATATAGGGCAAAACATTCTAGAAAGGAACATGGAAATACTTCAGCAATCCCCCCAACCATGGTATATCTTTGTAACCAGAATTTCCTTTTGCATTTCCGATAACTGATGGGCATTTTCTTTATATCATCAGAACCCAAGGAGGTTAGAAATACCAGGTCTGAAGAAACTCTAACTTTTCATCTATGGAAGCATAACACCAAAAC
Source organism: Python bivittatus (assembly GCF_059951505.1). Classification (NCBI taxonomy): domain Eukaryota; kingdom Metazoa; phylum Chordata; class Lepidosauria; order Squamata; family Pythonidae; genus Python; species Python bivittatus. The sequence continues at coordinate 28,908,728 of NW_028277098.1, forward strand.
CCATAAAATGGGAAACATTTCCCTCTGTTTTATTTCCTATTCGTATGTTAATGTATGGCAGCCAGTATATTAATCCCCTACTTCCATATTCTCCAATACAGCTGATAATATATCATCCAGGAAACTGAGCCCAGACAAGTGCAGATCTCACCTGTGCAGTCTCAAATATCAAAACATACCTAAAGAATGGAAAAAGCAAAGGGCAGATAAAGATGGAGATACGGCAGTGAGAAGAACCAACAGCCCATAGACATAGAAAGAGGGCTCAAATTGGTTCATAAGTTGCTATTCAATCCAAAATCTAAAATGACCCCATTTCATATGATAGAAAAATAAACATTACTAAAGAGGATGTAACAAGGAGAAACATATAAGCTATCCTTTTCATTTTTATTCAGAACAAGTTTATTTTAGTGAAATAAATAATAACTTTGTATTATTTAAGTACCTGAACCTTAATCAGCTTGTCCACCTATGCAAGTTTTGCAAACCTGCAACAACTGGCATAATTTATTACAAGGATTTACTCTGCATTCTTCCCACAGTAGGAAATCACTTTTAACATAAGAGCCAAACTTACTTGCTTTTAACGCAAGAATATCCCCACCTACTTAAAGGCATTGGATCTGATCCAAACTTAATGGGTTATGATTCCATGCAGCTTTTAAACCTGATTTTTGATTGATTGCATACCATCAAGTCAGTGTCAACTCTTAGCAATTGCGTTTTTCTCCACAATGATCTGTCTTTAACTTGGTCCCTCAAGTCTTTCAATGGCACCCCCATTGCCACTGTAACTGAATCCGTCCACCTTGCTCTTGGTCATCCTCTAGCATACCAATTCAAGGTTAGAATCTCCTGAATTAAGAGATGTTTTGGAAGACTTTCTTTGTTTTTCCATGTCTGTTTACATCTTCAGTGTCTATAGATGTTGTTGTAATACTGTTTCTTTTCTCTTCTAACAGCTCCCTGAAACTCTTTCTTAAGTTTCTTCTTGACATTTTTGTCTTTCTTGGCTTTGACTTCTCTTCATGGTAATTTCCACAGTATGTTCTGACATCCAGTTTGATTCTGTCTGTTTCTTCATCTTTGGCAGTCTCTTTTCACATTCATCCTTAATGTGAAATCCTTCTTTAAGTTCATTCCACAGTTCTTCTGGTTCTCTTTCAATGAGGTTGAGGATTTCAGAGTGATTCCTGAGGCTCTCCCTGAATTGTCAAAACATACCAAGAGAACCTCAGCAGTGCTAGAGGGGAGATATAAAAAAACACCCTGTTCAGAAGGATTGTGTTGTCCTTGTGGGGATGGGGTGATACAGTAGAAACAACTGAGCAAGTGTTACTGGTTTGTTAATATTATAGCCAGGTCCGCAGCATTTATATTATACTCTTGGTAGTAGATTTTCCAGGTTGACCCAGACACTTCTAAGTGGTACTTCTATTGTCTTATAAGACTCCTACTATAACATACAACGTAGCAAAATTCCGTGTGGCAGCATTTAAGACCAAGAAGATTCTGGTGTCTATGACAAGTTAGCAAAATAGTTTCTCTCCTCAGTTTTTGTTCTTCATTTCCTTTTGTGTTTGCTTCCTTGCACCTTCAGCAACTTTTATACTTTCTTGTTTTATGTATTTATATTTCCTTGCCTTATGTACTACCTTTCCTATCTATCTATCTATCTATCTATCTATCTATCTATCTATCTATCTATCTATCTAGAATTTTTGTAAAAATGGAAATTTTAACTATATTTTATTCTTATTTGGGCCTGGATTCCCTACGATGGGTCCTGGGTGCCTGTTTCCCCCACATTTTACCATCCTTTGCTTTTCATATTATAGTTTTATAGTTCTATACCCATTTTATATTGCATTGTTTTATGCTGGTCTTTGGCCATTATAAAATTTTTGCTTGTTAACCAAAAGAAAAACATGGTGTCATTTTCACTAAAGAAGGGATTCAGTTGTAATAGGTTAATTGGTCCAATTAATAGAAACTAGGCTTTTTAAAAACTAATCAGAAAAAGTCATTTTCCTAATAAAGCAGAAACATTTTGTCTTTCAAAAAACTTATCCTGTAGGAATATGGAACCAAACACAGAAAATGCTATGTATCTCAAGCATGTCAGAAACATGGCAAAGTGTTCCACAATAGCAGAAAAACATGCTAATATGTCAGATGTTTCATACTGCAATTAAAGAACAAAGCTACTGTTACTGTTATCTTTAATTATCTCACAAACTATTAATTACATTTAAGGAGGTAAGACATTTTTCTCCTTTCTTTCCATAGAGACACAGAGGAACAGCTACTTTCACTCCAGATCTTTCAGAATTATTCTTATCCAATGATGTTTAATCACATGATGTTTGCAAAATATTATTCAAGGCTTTGATTAAAATACATGCCTACTTTTTGTTGTTGTTGTTGTTGTTAAACACTATTTTATAGAAGAACAGATAGGGCCAATAGAGTGATTTTAGAAAATTAATGAACTGATCCTCTTCTCAAATTTTGCATTCCCCTCTGACTTCTTGTTTGGTGTGGCACAAGGATAAGTTTGAACATTTTCACTTCTGCTTTTGGTTAATAACAATTTATTGCCTTCAATGGATAGGAAAAACTACATGATCTTGAAAAAGCTAAGCAGTATCAAACCTAGTTAATACTTGGATGGGAGATCACTTGAGAATTCCAGGATTGTTGGCTAGACTGGAAAAGGAAAAAAAAAACCCTCAGAAGAAGGGAGTGGCAAATCACTTCCATCATGCTGCCATAAAAACTGCATAGCGGAGTCCCAATAATCCTGAACAGCTGAGCTAAACCTGTATGGTTACACATCATCCAAGCCCATTAAGTCATGGCTAACATGAACTGAGTACGATGAATTTCAGAACAGCAAGCTTCAAACTGTAGTTTCTGAAACAGGCATATTTAAAGTAACCACAGCTGATTTTAACCAAACTTCTGAATACAGACATGTTATCAAATTTCAGTCAGAGGTTTGTTCACACCATTGCAGCCACCATCTTGACTTTATTGATCACACCCTGCTGACACTCCAGTTTGTTATTTTGTTTTTATTAATAGTAGTTGCTATGATTTTAATGACTAACTTCAAGCAGATAGATAGATAGATAGATAGATAGATAGATAGATAGATAGATAGATAGATAGACAGACAGACAGACAGACAGACAGACAGACAGACAGACAGACAGACAGAGCTTTGATTCTACATCTTACCTGGTAATCAAACCTGCTTATACCATTAGACATTCCTATTTGTCATGGCAGGCAAACAGACAAAGCAGTGTTCAGAACTGGCTGTCATACTGTAATCTAGTTAATTAGGGCTTTCCCACTTGTATCACTTGAAGAAAAGCTTAGTTTTACTGAGTAGTATATTTTGCTGGGATTAGTCATTGGAAAAGTACAGGAAATCAACTTTTTCCATGGTGAGCATTTCAAATAAGTAAATACTACTTTTTCCTCAAATATCAGTTGAACTATTTTAAAACAGTCATAGCAGAAAGCCCACCCATAGCACCAAGTCAGGCAAGTCAAATGGCAAATTCTAAGACACTGAAAATACAAGCTCGTATGTATGTATGTACATATGTATGTATTCATCTTGTAACTGTTGTGATTTGCTAGGACACCTGGTGGTTGACAAGCAAATGTACATCACATAAAATGTCCCTGGTAAATATAAATAGAATCCCAATAAATAAATAAGAATTCCCCAATCAAACCCCAAATCCAACAACAATACAAAAAACAGAAGAGCTGAGTGAATCCACCAAAACTCTTCAGACAAGCTCTGTCTTCAGCATCTTCTGAAGTCAGCAGATTGAGGGACCAGCTTGATTTCAACCAAGAGCAAGTGCTGCCAGAGAAAGGCAGTGCATCAAACCTCCCCCCTCCACTTCTATTAAGTGGGGTGCTATCAGCAACTTTTCTTAGGACAGCTGAGTTGATGGGGCAAATTATTGTGCCATTAAAGAAATGTCTGGAAATATTTACAAAGTTTTTGCCAAAATTACATTTACAACATTTGGAAATGTTGGAAGCAATACTGAAAACAAAATTACCAAAATTAAAAGAACTATCTTCTGAAGACAGATTTTGAAAGTAGAGAGGGAGCAGTTAAGCAGATATAAAAAGGTTGTTGTGAGATTGAATTAAACTTTTTAAAAAACTATGAACAGTGGAGAAGGAGTGAATAAAGATAAATTGTTTTATCTTTAAAACAGTAGAATTCTAGTTGTTAAATGAAGCTGAAATACTTTCTGGTAGCTTTGTGAACAACCACCTCCACTGAGGCACTATCTTGACATGGTTGTGGGGCTTGCGTGCTCCAAGGAGGATGAGAGGTATGCGAGAGGTTCAACCATACCGGACAGGTCTCATCAGAGGAGCCAGATGAAGAGTGTCTCTCCCATAAACACTATGGTGAGACATAATTTACAGAAACCCATACAGGATTGGTCGTGGCTCAGGTTAACAAAGACCGTGCTAGGGGTTCTAGTTTCTGGACATCTAGTGACAAGCAGAACTACTAGAAGAAAAGTTGTTTACTGGTTGCATGTATACAAAGACTGAAAACAAAGAAATAATGATCTGCTATTACAAATCAAGTCCAACAAGAAGAGATTATCTGAAAAGAATGCACCACTTCTGGAAAAAACAACATCCAGAATCAGAAATAAAACAGAGGCTAGCAGATCAACGTCGATTTATAACATGAAATAAAGTATCCACAGAAGTAGAATTGAAAGAAATGCAAAGGTCTACCCAAGGCAAAAAAATTGAAGCCTTGCCAGAAGCAGCTCAGATAGTAGAGCCTTCTCTTCAGAAAAAACAAAGCCCTCTAACTAAAAAACAAAAGGAATTGAAAAAAAAAGAGAAAAGAATAACTGAGCATCTAGAACAGCACAAAAACAACAGAATAAGGTTGCCTGCATTGCTTGTTACAAAGAAACAGCTAGCACAAATATTAAATGATTCCAATACGGTAATATCAAATATAAGCACCAGCTTACTGCAAGAAACAAACCAACTAATGTATAGCGCAGCTGCAGTTATAACCGAATACCTTGGATGCAAAATCAACAAACAAGAAAAAAAGCCAAATAGTGCACCACCAAAATGGAAGATCAAGTTGGAAAATAAGATCAGCATGCTAAGATCAGATGCAAGCAAGCTAGAACAGATGAAAGAAAAAAAGCTGAAGAACAAAAAGACCAAAGAATACCTGATCAAGAAATATCACTTAGAAACAAGGAAGATCAAGGAACCACTGGAAATAATAAAACAGCAAATAACAGCCATAGCCAAGAAGATCAGCAGATGTGAAGCTTAAATTGCACACTACAGGTAGAATCTCCAATTTCAGTCAAATCAGAAATGTTTCTACCAATCCATCAATGGAGAGACTTCAATGAAGCAGTCAACAACTGACAAAGTAGAAACAGTGCAGTTCTGGGCGCAGCTATGGGACAACCCAAAAAAATACAACAAAATGCAGCTTGGATAAAGGAAGTAGATAAGAATAAAAAAGAAGCTGAAATGAAAGAACTTGTAATAACAGCAGAAATGGTGGAGAAAAGGGCAAGGAAGATCAAGAATTGGTCAGCACCAGGTGAAGATGAACTGCATGGTTTTTGGTTGAAACATCTGACTGCTCTGCACCCACTCATTGCCAAGCAGTTTAACAGTATACTGCAAGGAGGTGAAACTGAAGATTGGTTAACATCTGACAAAACCTACCTGATAATGAAAAATCCAGCAAAAGGGGCAGGACCAGGCAACTACAGGCCAATTACCTGCTTGCCAACAATGTTCAAATTGCAAACCGATGTGGTAGCTGATGCAGTCCAATAGCATCTAGTTGAAAACAAGTTCTTTCCATCTGAGCAGAAAGGAAACCGCCCAAACAGCAAAGGGACAAAAGATCAGCTCCTAACTGACAAGATGATTTTGAAAAACTGTAAGAGAAGGAAGACCAACTTGAATTTAGCTTGGATTGATTACAAGAAGGCATTCAGCTGCAGAACTGCACTGTTTCTACCCTGCCACATGACTGGATAATCAAGTGCCTAGAAATAACAGGAGTCAGTAGAAACATCAGAAGCTTTGTGCAAAGATCAATGGCACAATGGAAGACACAGTTGCTGGTCGATGGTGATAGACTGGGAGAGGTTAACATCAAGAGAGGAATCTTTCAAGGACACTCACTATCAACACTACTATTAGTCATTGCATTGATTCCTCTGTCAACAATACTGAACAAGTCAGGACATGGCTATCAAACATCAAAAACATCTGCCAGACTATCCCACCTTCTTTACATGGACGATTTGAAGCTGTATGAAAAAACACCATCTAAAATGGAATCACTGCTCAATGTTGTCCAAATATACAGCCAAGTTATTGCAATGGAGTTTGGACTGGACAAATGTGCCACCCTGACCATCAACAGGGGAAAAATAGTGAAAACCGAAGGAATCAAGATGCCCAGTAGAAATGACATCAAGAGTCTGGGTGAAGAAGATCACTACAAATACATGGGCATCCTTCAGGCTGACAACATCAAGCACACTGAAGTCAAGAAGAAGGTTAGTAGTCATCATGAGAGTGAAGAAGATCTAAAAGTCAAAACTAAATGGCGGAAATACCTTCAAGGCAATTAACCCCTGGACAATTCCAGATATTAGATATACAGCTGGAATAGTGGACTGGACTCAAGCTGAACTAAAAGCCCTGAATAGGAAGACCAGAAAAATAATGACAATGAATCATGTCCTTCATCCCTGCAGCGACGTTGACAGACTCTACTTACCAAGGAGCAAAAGCAGACATGGAATGTTGCAAGTACATCAGACAGTTGAAGAAGTAAAAAGGGCATTGGAAGAATATCTGAAGGACAGTGAAGATGATGCACTGAAGCTAGTACACATGAAGGTTTACTGAATACCAAAGAAACCAAACTGGCCTATAAGAAAGACCAAATGAAGAATAGAAAAGAGACATGGCAGGGCAAAGTATTACATGGCCAGTACACAAAAAAACTAGCAGATAACAACAAGACCTGGCAATGGTTAAGAGCAGGAAAGTAGAAGAAGGAGACAGAGAAGTCAAGCCATATACACGAAAGAAGCATGACTCCACATTAGTCAAGCTGGTAGTGAAGGCTATACATATAAAGGACACTGCAGCTTGACTAGAACTTTATGATAATCAGCCTTTCACACACACACGTGCCTGTGACCCTATCTGTATTCTGTTTTCAAATTCTTGGATTACCTGGCTGAATTTTGGACTGAAACTTCACCAATATTGGATCATTTCTGAAGTGGTGTTTTGTCACTCTGGCTTATTGAAAAGTATGCTTTCATGTTTTCATTTCCTAAATAGAAATTTTGCAGTTTGCAATGTGTTGATGTTAAGGATTTATGACTGCAATAAATACCTTGAGTTTGTATCAGGAGCTGGCCACGTGTGTTTAATTGGCAGCACAAAACAGGTAGATGCTTCCAAGCCTCAAGTGGTTCAGCTTTCACAGAAATCAGCAACACACAATGAGAAACTGTACCTTTGTAAGAAAGAATTATGGGTACAATATACATTAACATTACACACACAAAAAGAAAAGAAATTGATATCTGATTGCTTCAATTAAAAACTGCTCATGCTTTCATCCTTCAAAGAAAAAGAATAAGGTGTATTGTAAAATATATTAGGCAAACACTAATATTAGATCCAGTTCAGTTACTGATTAATTTCATGATGACTTTTAGGCAGTTGCCTCTCTTTGTCCCACTCTGACCCTGTAGAAGTAATTGCTTATATAGTTAATTGAATGGTGAGTGATTTATGCTCAAACTTTCTCAGCTTGTCTTAAATAACTTGAATATAATGCTTTCTATGATATGCCTCATTGAATGAAGAAGTTGGCTCCTCTTCAGACATCTTGATCCAAGGAGAAAGGCTGGATGAACTTACTCTATTGAGATCCCGGACAGAGAGCAAGGAGCAACAGATTAGACAGAGCTCTATTAACTTCTGAGGTATTGCTATCTCAGCAAGACCAAACAACAAGAGTTGAATTAATGGTCAAACTTCAGTCCATTTCTAAGCAGTTGGATAATACATTTACAAGTATGAAAACTGGCATACATGGACTCCATGGAGAACTTTAAAAAGCATGGAAGTTCAAGTTCTTACATTTGGCAAAGATTTCAAATTTTTCAAAGATTATGGTGCATAAACATTGTTATTTTGCATGAAACTGGAACTGATAATCTCTTGATAAAACTCATAACAAATTTACATGCTGAATTACTTAAAGTACAGGGAGACTCACCAGGAATAATTTAAAAATAATTAACCTACATGGTATGCAGAAAGCAGAAGCATTTTTTAAAGTACATGAAATAATACATTCAGGAAATCTTCTCATTGCCAGCTGATTTTAAACTTGAAAAACGGATGCTTACAGATTAACAGCAAGAGGCAATCTCCCACAGAGATCTGCACCTATCATTGTTAAATTTCTGAAGTCTAGTATTAGAGATCATCTTTTACAACCTTCGAGACAAGCTACCTCATTGAAACTGTATGAACATAAAATTATGATCCACCCATATCTTCCTTTAGAAAAGCTTCATTCATGGGAAGATTTTGATTTGGCACCTATACTTGCAGAAATTAGACAAGTGTCTAGATATATCTTCTGCCTCACTCTTGAAGATAAGATCAAAAGATTTAGAAACCTTTCGCTGCTATGGAATTTTTACACGCTTTGTGCTTTTCTGAAGAATAACAGTGATGAGTTTAGAAGCTACTTTCATACACTTTCTTCCCAGGGTTTGAGAGGTGAGGGGTGAGTAGACAATAACCTAAGCCAAAAAGTAGTAGTAGTTCTCCTTCTCCTTCTTGTCAGCACAGTTGAGGTGGGTACATTTTCCATCTTATTTTTTGTGGTATGATTTTTTTCTCAACTTAGATCCATATTTACCCTTTATATTTTTCCCTTTATGTATTTGCCATTTAATATGCTTACCACAGTACAAGATGTCTCTCATGCTGGGAAACTGACCTTGAAATATTTTGTCTACACAAAAATCTGGTACTTCAGATAGTCAGTTGGAATGTAAATGGACTTAAATAAAAATAAAAGAAGGGACAAATTTGCAAAATTACAGATATCATTATGTTGCAAACAATATACATTCTATCTTTGAGGCCTAGAATAGAGGAAATCTATATTAGTGAATTCTCAAATACAGCATGTGGAATAGCCATTATGTGCATCAACAATTTTAAAATTGATGTGGAATTGTCAACCCTTTGAGGTAGACCAGACTAGGAAACGAAATTTATGAATACTAATACTACTTTTATTATAAGATTACAGAAACAGAATCTTGCATGTCTGAAAGTGCTCCCCCCCCCTTTATTGTCAAGAGAACAAGGGAGGGTGAAGCCTGAGGCGCTTTCTCAAATTACATTTCTGCCTCAGACTCAATTTTTTTTTTATCTGACTGTTGTCTTGGTTGTGATTCTTTCTCCTGCTCCTCAAGGTTATTCCTACAGCCCATTACAAGAATATGAATACTGCAACAAGGAAGGACATACTATTTTTTTGATAATAAAGATAGCTACTGTCACTATAGTGCTAATTAACTTTTATGGCCTCATTAAGAACATTCCTGAAATATTTCATAGCTGTTTCCCTAAACTATATTCTGCAGACCATCAACACATAATCTGTACTAGAAATTTTAACTTAATTCAAGATTTTCAATTAGATAGGAGTGCTTCAAAAAACTGTTTTACTTTTTCTAAAAAATGGAAGGAACTACAATTATATATACTGGACACCAACTATTAAATGTTACAAGGAATTAAAAGGAAAAGGAAAGTTGGTATTAGTTATATATCTCAATTTTGGAATGAAGAATTAGAATATCCAGTTTTGGGGAGTCAATAGGTCCTTCTAATTTGAAAATAAAATTCATCCATCAGAAAATACCACTTGTTAACTGGACCCCTCAAGGAATGTTTTAAAAAGGATGGACATTATATTTTTTTAATGTTGGCATCATAATAAGTAGGTTATTTAACTCATATGATCTGGCCTTGTCCAGTTATAGCTTGTTTTGGTTTCAAATCACTACATACAGTATCAATACAACTTTTGAAGAAATATTATAGTTAAGAAGAAGGAGAAGGAGAAGGAGAAGATTATTATTATGGTCACAGAATTACAGATAAAAGCACATTAAAAATAAATAAATAAAAACAGGATAAAAATATATATTATAATTGGTGGTGGGTTCATCAATGAGCAATCAAAGTCTGTCTGATTTTACAAGCAGTATAACAAAATTTGTCTGTGTTCAAGAAGACTGAATCATACTGATCTGATAACAATAATATATATAACAACTATATACAAAGCAGATCAGAATTTCCCAGGTGTTTTACCAGGTAAGGAGTTACAGGGTCCTACGATCCTTATAGAGGGTACAGCATAACGGAACATGAGCTGTAGTTGCAATAGCCCCTTGTCCACAGGGGCATGGTCTTAGTTGATAAGGGACTTTTTTGTATTAGCTGTCCAAAACTGCTCTGGGAAGAGCATTGAAGTGTGCTAAAGTTAGTGCTCTTTGGAATCTGGCAACAGTTATATGACATAAGTATCTTGCTAGTTTGTAAAGGGGGCTTGACTGCTCAGAAAAATGTTCTTAGGTAGAACAGACTGATCCTTTTGAGCTAATGCAATACTGAGCTTTTTCTAAAACGTGAAATTTGTCATTACTTGAAAAGCGTTAGTTCTATTGAGCCTGGAGCACAGCAAAGATGATGACTTTATGTAATTGGAAAGAAACTTAATCTCCTGATTTTAAGGAATGGATGCAGAAATTGGGTTTGTTATCTATTTTTGAAAAGTTTTTGTATTCTAAAAATAAGATAATATAATATGCTTCTATGTGGTCTAGATAATTTCTGTTAATTAGGGTTTTTTGTCATCTTCAATTTCTCTTAATCACTATAATGTATTTAGGTTTTCTTTCATCATTGCATAAATACTATACTTTTTTGGTATTATTGTTTTTTGTATTGTACTATATTAATTTTAAAAACTTATTGTTTTGTAACAATATGAAATTGCAAAGTGATATAACTCTAGCAAAAAGCACATTAAAGCAAGATTTCTTACAAAAAAGGTTGAAATAATACTTTTGTTCAACCTAACCTTATCAAAATTACTTAATCAAATTTCTTTGAACTTGGAACCAAGTTGTAAAATATAACAATTAGTAATTTATATATTTCTCCATGCTAATTCAAAAGTTTGCTAATCCACCCAATTTGATTAGACAGCCAGTAATACATTGTTCAGAAGACCAGCATTAGTTGTAGAATGGTATTTCGGCATCGAAGAAGAAATACATCACCAAACCCAACCACCAAATAAAAGATGCATATTTGCATAAAATGTGCATATTCTTATTTTTTTGTTTAGATTCACATTTATAAATAATTATAATTTCAAAGAGAAATTATATTTTCTCTTATAAGTTAAACATGTTCCTGAATAGGAATCTTATTTGTGCTATTTTATGTGCTATTTTATTTATTTATTTATTTATTTACTATTTATTTATTTGTCAAATTTATACGCTGCCCATCTCACTACACCAGTGACTCTAGGTGGCTTACACATAAAAAATGATAAAAACAATAAAAAATCTTTACAAAAATATATAAATATGGGGTTAAAAGACAAGGGAAGCGACATCAAACCACCAACCACCCCCAGTGCTGTGAGCCCCCATTAGATCCCCATGCTAGGTAGTAGAGCCAGGTCTTCATGCTCTTCTGGAAAGCCAGGAGAGTGGGGGCCAGCCTCACCTCAAGGGGCAAGATGTTCCACGGGGTGGGGGCAACGGCAGAGAAGGCTCTCCTCATTGACCCTGCCAGTCAGAATTCTTTAGCTGATGGAGTCTGCAACATGTCCTTCCTGCCAGATTGGGTGGGACAGGCGGATTTAACCAGGATGAGACGGTTCCTCAGGTATCCTGGGCCCATGCCATGCAAGGCTTTATTCTATCCTAGAATGTTACTATCACTTCTGATCTAATATCATCTGTGTTGTAATTTCAGTATTGGTTGGGAAAGCTGGAAGAGGAAAATAACGGTGTTTACTGAAAAACTGCCAGGTACAAGGCTGAGTACTATAATGGGCAAATCTCTTCTGGGCCCAGGTACTGCTAATTGCCTTAATCTTACAAGATCACTGTCTTAAGGTTTAACTAAGCCTTGTCTCCTCTACCCTCAAGTATCCATGTTCTGGGGAGTGGGGAGGAAAGACCAGGCAGCATCCAGCAGGCCCATATAAATTTGAGGGGGGATAGGAACAATGTTATATTATACTTGTTCAAGTATAATAGATACAATTTTTTGGTAGAATGATTGCTTTTAAAATTTGCTAAGTTTGAAAGGAAAGCCAACAATGACACTATTTTGAACCTGTTGGTCTGATGAAGTGGACAGGGTCCTTAGGACTGTGAGCTCAGCTGCTGCTCTTTAGACTCATGCCCCTCCTGGGTGGTTAAGGTGTTGTGTGAGTAGGTTCCAGCAGTGGTAAATTCTTCTTTGAGTGAGGAGGTTGTTCCATTGCCTCTTAAGGAGGTTTTGGTTTGGCCCCTCCTCAAGAAGCCATCTCTGGACCCCACTATACAGGACAATTTTCATCCAGTATTGAGCCTCCTCTTTATGGGGAAGGTGACTTGAGAAGGTGGTTGTGCAACAGCTTCAGAGGACCCTAGATGAAGCGGATTATCTAAATCCTTTTCAGTTGGGATTCAGACCCACATATGGGATAGAATCAGTATCAGTCATGCTTTCAGATGATCTCAGGTGTGGACGGGATGGGGTTTGTGCATCCATCCTCACCCTGCTTGACCTCTTGGTGGCTTTCAATATCATCAGCCATGGTATCCTTCTGGACTGACTCAGAGGATTGGGAGTGGGCAGCATGGTGATGTGCTGGTTCGCCCCCTTTCTTAGGGGTCCATTCCAGCCAGCAGTGATTGGGGGAGGAGAGATCCTGCCCTCGGCCCCTAGTGTGTGGGGTGCTACAGGGGTCGGTGCTGTCTGCGCTCCTATTTAACATCTACATGAGGCCACTGGGTGAGCTCATCTGTTGCCATGGGGTGAGGTATCAGTGCAATTATATCTCTGCCCCTGGTGAACTAAGCGATGCTATGGGCATCTTACCCTGGTGCCTGGAGGTTGTGAGGGTCTGGATGGAGAACAACAGGCTTCAACTGAACCCTGACAAGACTGAGTGGCTTTGGGTTTTGGGGTCTGCTGGTTCTAGGACTATACCATCTTTGGTTCTGGATGGGGTTGCACTGCCCCAAACAGAGCCCGTGCACAATCTGGGGGTTCTCCTAGACTCACAACTCCTGCTCAACAAGCAGGTGGCAGTCATGGCTAGGAGGGCCTTTGCTCAACTTCATATTATGCCTCAGTTGTGCCTATTCCTAGATCAGGAGGCTCTAATCATAGCTTCTCATGTCTTAGTCACCTCCTGGTTGGACTACTATAATGCCCTCTACATGGGGCTGTCCTGTATCTGGAAGCTTCAGCTGGTGCTTAATGTAGCAGCCCAGGCAGTTATGTGTACTGTATATCTAGCAGAACACACGGGACACCTGTTCCGTGGGTTGTGTTGGTTACCAGTCTGTTTCTGGGTCCAATTCAAGGTGCTGTTTTTGACCTTTAAAGCCCTATATGGCACAGGATTAGGTTACTGAGGGACCACCTCTCCCTGATTACATCTACCGGTCCCACCAGATCCAGCAAAGAGGGCATGCTGTGGGTCCCATCAGCTAGGGAGCTTCATTTGGTGGGTCCTAGGCAGTGGGCCTTTTCTGCTGTGGCCCCCACTTTATGGAACATCCTTCCCCTGAAAGTGAGGCTGGCCTGACCCCTTTTAACTTTCTGGAGGTCCCTCAAGACTGGTTGTGTCCCCAGAGGACTGGCCAAATATTGAGATGCCTCATGTATAATTAACATCTGCTCTTCACCCAATCTCTTTTTGTATTCTGTTTTAGTTTTGTGCTTTTTATAATTTTAAAGTTTTTAATATTAATAATATTAATATTAATTTATATGTATTGTTTTTAACTTTGTTGTATGCCACCCAGAGTCACTTGATTGTGAGATCAGCAACTATATAAATATGATGGATTAATAAATAAATAAATATTTTAGAAATAAGAATGCATCAATAAGTGTTTTTACTACCATTTGAGGTGGATATGTATTGCTTAAAATAGATGTGATGTGCTCCTTTATAGACTCTTGCCTCTGTATTTCTTACCACAACACAAAACCTTCTCAATTTCTATTTGTGGAGCCAAGATAAATTTAGCAGCTATGTATCTTTGCAGTCAATGAAGCTGAACAACATTGCTGACTGTGCTGTTGTACCTCAGAACTCACCCAGAAAGAAAGAAATTACAATTCCTTCTTAGTTCTGTCCTTGTCTTAGGCCAGGTGACAATCTAAGTTCTGTAACTTAAGTCCTTTATATCTAACCTTGCAATGAAAGAATGCATGTTCCTCCTTAGTCTTTTCTTGAGAAGATCAAAATCATGCGGCTTTCATGCATCACATTTGTTATAAACAAGGAATGGTCAATCTTTTGATGGGAGGACGGCAATTAATGTGGGGTGTGTGTGTGTTGAAGAACATGGTTTGAGTGGTAACATAGTCTGTAGAGCTGCATCATCTTGTGGGTGAGACCCATATTTTCTCTCCTTCTTTCTTGTGACAGGAATGTTTAAACCATGTTACATCTATTTTAGGGTTTACACTCCACTTTTTATGTGTTTCCTGACATTGTTAAGGAATCTGCCATATGGAGACATCTTTATTTGCTAGCTAAGTGATTCTTCTCCAACTGCTGCAATTACAGATAAGTAATAGGAGGCTGTGATAGGATAGATTTTTCAATATCTGTCCTTTGAAAATAGTTTGGTTTTATGTTAATTAGGTTTGCATTATACAAGAAAAGCAACTCAATTCAATTACTAGTTGAAACACACTAATACAATGGCCTAATCCCCAACATGTCATCCAGAGATATACCCCTTGGTGCCCTGCAGGCTAACTGACTACTTGATTTCATTCATTTTTAGATTTCTTCCAACATTAAGCATCAGTTTTACTTCCATGTATTATTCTGGGCTTCACTTTTACTGTGGAGACATTCCAAGAAATCCAAATAATTATGGGGTGTGGGTGGGGAGTTAACCTCATGTTTTCTTTTGAAGTATGTCCAAGTGTCCCCGGAAAAGACAGAATTAACTTGAAGAGGTAGAGAGTATTCTGGCAATAAGAAATAACCTGACCATTTCACCTTCCAGTAAATGGAAGCAGGGAAGGGCAAAACTCTATGGTCTATTTTTCTCTAGGACATACTGATCTAGAAGTGAACATGTTCTATATTCATTTCCATAAAACTATAGAATAACAAACCTGTTTGGAATGGCAGTTTTCAACTTTCAAAATTTAAATCTAAAATCCAGAATTTCCAAACCCAGATTAAAGCTAAAATTCTACACTTAATTATTTGGAAATTGAACTATTGAATTTAATGGGTCTTATGTGTGAATATATATATGTACAAGACTGAATTGTTACAGTGCTAGGAAAGGAAAGAAAATCTTTAAACAACATTCTATTGACTTATAAGTGACTTCAGTGCAGAACAGTGTATAACAATATATTAATAAAAAATAAAATGAAAACCTAGCATGTGCCCCAGGCTTAAATATCTGCAGCATTGGTTAAGTTGATTAAAAGGCTGCTTTCACCCATTCTATACCCAAATGTACCAGATGTTAAATTATTTTTATTCTTCACAAGTTCTTAAGACAACCTGTACAAATTTAGGTTCACTTTTAGCACCTTTTAGCAAGTTTTTTTTTCCAGTTAAAAAAAAATCCACAAACCACAATCTGTAAAGTGTGATTACCAAAAGGAAAAGTGTGATATTTGTACACCAGCTCTCCTTCAAACTGTCCTCAGTGCTAGGGAGGAAGGAGAGTAAGCAATCTCTTTTTAGCCTAAAATGTTATTCTGATGAAGAACTTAAATGTATTTGAAAGCTATACTTCGTGTATATCCATCAGGTTCAGCCCCCATCGCACCTGCCATTGAGGTGCAGATGGACTACTGAACGGGATGCAGTTAGCGCGTTTTCCAAAGGTTTCCCAAGGCTAAAACTCGGTGCAAGGCAATTTCGGCCAGTTTGAACCAACCCGGTATCTTAACCCAAACAACCGGCCAATGGGCACTTCTTTGAATAGGGAGCATGATGTAGATAGTGTAGCGAGGCGTGGCCAATCCACAGCTGCTCCGGCTTCTAGCGCGCTGGCGTCCACCTCCTATTGGGAGGGAAGGAGGCCATTTCAGCTGGCTCTGGGAGGAGGGGGGAAAGCTTGGCAGCAGCTGCGCAACCAGACACGAAGGCGGGCTGTGGTTTCTCCTCTTCGGCTCCTGTTCCTCGCTACCCTTGTGTGAACATGGCAGGGCTGAGCGGCGGCACCTTCAGCTTCGGGCGGTGCAGCCACGCCGTGGTGCGGGCGCTACCGGAGTCGCTGTGCCAGCAGGCGCTGAGACGGGAGAAGGCGAAAGAGGTGGACTTCGCGCGCGCCGAACGGGAGCACCAGCTCTACGTGGGGGTGCTAAAGAACAAGCTGGGGCTGCAGGTGTTAGAGCTGCCCGGCGACGAGAGCTTGCCCGACTCTGTCTTTGTGGAAGATGTGGTCGTCGTGTGCGAAGAGACCGCTCTCCTCACGCGCCCGGGGGCGCCCAGCAGGAGGAAAGAGGTAGCGCCGGGCAGGCGGTGGTATGGAGCGGGTGGGCGCCTCTGAGGAGGTTGGTTGACGGGAGGAGGGGTCCTCCCTTCTGCCTGCCTGCCGCCCTCCCTCACGCAATTGGGGAAGGTGTACTGAGCAACTTCCCGCCGTAGCAGAAGGGTATGCGGGGGGCGAAGGGGGGGCCGGGTGCAGGTTGGATGGGGGAACGCCGCGGTAGCAGCACCTCCTGCTGCATCTTGGGACGGGTCGGTGACCTGGCAGAACAAGCCCGCCTGCTCTATTTCCTCCACTGAGACGGGTGGTTTGGATGGAAGGCTGGAACTGCGAAAACACGCGAAGGTAGGAATTGAAAGCACGGCACGCCCAACATTGTGGGGATGCGTAGCCTTGAGGCCACTGTCTCTTGAAAGCCGACTTCGCTGGGTGTGGAGTGCGGTACTGTAAGGCGTGGCAGCCTGTGCTAGAAGGCGGTGGAAGGAGGCGCGAGAGGAGAGCAGACGGAGAAGATGATGGGGAGCGAAGATGCTCAGAGAAAATGCAATCTCTCCGCCTTGAACTCGGCAGCAGCCCCCCATTACCCATCCTTCATCAAGTTAGCACACTCTGGGCAAATTGGGATCAATAGAAAAAGTCTGTCTGCATTAGCCTTTTCTTTACCTGAACCAGATTTCAACCGTGGAGAGAATGCTGAGCCTAGATGAATTGAGTCTGTTTTAGAAATTTTCTGCCTAGTCGGTCTAACTCCTCTCTTGTTTACATCCTATTATCCGTATTAATTTGCAGGCTCAGTTATGCGTTTAGAAAGAAGTTAATTCAAATTAAAGTCCAGTAAATTCTTTTTTTAATGAAGCGGGATCAGACATTATAAACTCTAGGAATCTTTACAAGAATAGTAAGCAAATACACTAAATGCACACAATGAGAAAACTAGGCATGGATATTGTTGAAATCATATTTCAAATTCTGAGTATGTCCTTTAAAATACACGTGCATATGCCTTTGAAAGAATAGTGGATACTACACAGGCATGGTCTTCATGAAGGAATAAATTGTAGACCAAATACCTTTGAAAAAAGTATCTGCATTCAGGTAGATGATTCTTATGAGGCATGGATGTATATTTATTATATAAAAGTTATAAGTTTTAATGGTGCTTAGCCTAACAATATTCAGACTTACAGATTTCCTTTTAGGATTTTGTCAAACAATTTGTAGCATATTAAACTGCTTTTACATTACTGCAATTAAAGAGACTTAGGTCAAATTAATGTATGAATGCTCAGACGTTATGCTCAAGGGAGTTATTCTCAGGTAAGTGTTTGTAGAATTGCAAACCTAACATGTCAAGCCTTGCACAATTTCAAAAGCTTTTGCAAACCTTTTTTGTTACAACAGAAGTAGATTTTACCCATCATGATCAACTGTGCATTCCAAATGTAAACATTAATAATGGTTGATTTACTTAATTGAATCATAATTAGCTGTGCATAGTTGATGTCCTTGCTTTACTGCGTATACAGGAGGTTCTTTCATTTCTTATTCCATTGATTATCTTACATAAATTGAGACTTCTGTTGATTTATTTTTGTAAGCAGGAAGATACACGGTGAGAATTCACTCCTTCCCATTCAGTATTTTTGTAGAAATCATGTATATTTTCCTTTATCGCTGTTTGTGATACATTGAAATGGGCGACAACGTGAGCACTTCAATCTTCATGTGTGTTGTAATACATGTTTCAAAATTTACTTTTGCAGTCAATAGTATTTTGTTAATATTTTATTTCTAAATACAAGTTTCATTTTGTTTCACCTATTTCAGCTTGCTGATATACTGAATGGGCTATAACTGCTTTTAAGACAAAAGATGGCCATGTCAGAACCCACTCTATAATTGGTTGAGACATACAAGGATAAGCTCAGTGAGCTGGAAAATGAAATAAAAGCAGTCAGCACTGTCTGATTTTTGGACATAGCTAAAACAAATTAATAGTTAAGTAAAAATAAGCTGCCTAATAATTCAACAGCAAATATAAATGAAATACAATTGGACATCAGAACAAGAAAAACAAGCTTATAAATACAACTTAGAAAAGTTAAATGGACTTAAGTCTCACTGAATTGTCATGATTTCAAATATTAGTTGAAATGACTTTGAATTCTTTATGGTATGCTGCTTCTGTTGGTTGCTTTGAATGTGATAGTGTGTTACAAGAGGCTTGGATGCTAAAAGAAACGTATTAAAGACTCTTGAGTCCGAAATGTGCTTGTGTGTAGACATATATACATACTCAACTTATTCATTTTCACATGCATAGTAAATTCAGTTAGCTTCAAGATCTCTAATCAATATCCATGGTGAGAATTTTGTCATTTTTTAAAATAAAAATTGGGTTAATTTTTGGTCATAATTTTGGCAATTATAGCAAATGCTGTAATTTATCCATTCATTCACTTCAGATACAGAGTTGGGGCTGCATCTTGAACAGAACTAATGTTCTGATTTGGCTTCCACTCAGGTATACATAGAACAATGTTTCAGTGTCTGTACTCAGAATGGGAAATGTTTACTTACAATGATGCTAAAAGTAAACAGTTTCTGCTTCAAGAATGAATTAAATGCATCTATTTTAGGCCAGAATGTTGGTCTCAGTTATAAAAACAGAAAACTTGGGGTAAATACCTGTTATACTTCTAGATCGGATCTAATTTCTAAAACTGGAAAAGCCCAACCTGAGATCATGGGCAAAATCTTCCGAAGTGGCCACCGAATTGCATTTTTATTGAAATAAAAAGGGGAGAAGATTGTTCTTGATATTTTTTTTCTTCATATTACTTGTATTTAAAAAGAGTTAAGTAGCAACCCAGTTTTGTGATTTAGAGTCTTCCCAGGTAGCACATAAAGCACCTGTCGGGATCACTTAAAGCAGCTGTATCTTTTCTTGGGTTTGCTGTATAATCCTGAAAAAAACATATATTTGATTTAAAGTGTTCCCAGCAAGTGCTACATTTGTACCTATACAAACTCTGAATCATATTTTGCCCTTTGAACCTAGATCTCTGCACAATGTTATAATTTAATTTCAAAGCAGATGTGACTTTCTATCAGTTTTTGGCAGTGCCTGTCTTCAAAGCTGGTGGAGATTCATAGCACAGAGCTTGTCAGTGGGTTCTGTCAGCAGCCTCAGCTACTAGTTCCCTTGGCTAGATATCAGAGTGGCATAGCATTTCTTTCACAGCATCTTTGTAGCGTTTGCGTGGTTGACCTCGTCCTTCCTGGACTCCATTACATTACAAATCAACTGGCGAGGCATACGGTGACCATCCAGTCTGATGACGTGTCCCACCCACTGCATCTGGGCTCTGATAATCAGGGACTTAATGCTAGTGGGCTCTGTGCAATCCAAGATTTCCACGTTGGAGACATGGTCTTGCCAATGCATGCCAAGGACGGAGTGGAGAGCACGTATATAAAATTTCTCCCTTTGATTGATGTGCCTTTGGTACAGAATCCAGGACTAACATCCATATAGGAGAGAAGGGATAACCACAGCTCTGTAGACTTTCAGCTTTGTGAAGATATGGATGCTGTGTTGATTGAGCAGTCTGTATGCAGCCACCCCAGTGCCTGGCTGGCCTGGCTGGCCTGGCTGATCCTGGAGTCAGTTTCTTTGTCGAAAGACCCTTTGCTCAAGATTATGCTTTCCAAGTATTTGAAGCTGTTTACATTTGTCAGCTAGGGGCATTGATAGTGATATTTGGTTCTACAGGGTTGGTATTTGGCATGGGCTGGTAAAGTACTTCAGTCTTGTTCAGGCTGATAATCAGGCCAAAGAGCATAGTAGTATCTGAGAATTTGTTCAGCATCAACTGTAGATCACTGTCGTTGTGTGCCAGGAGCACACAGTCATCAGGAAAGAGGGTTTCTTGGATGGCTGTATGGAGGCATTTCGTCCATGCATTCAAGCAGTGAAGATCAACGAGACAGTCTTCCAATCGGTACTAATGTACACTCCCTCCTTCAGACCCTGGGTAGCATATGACAACATGCAAGCAAAGAATAGATTGAACAGGACTGGGGATAGTGCATAACCCTGCTTTACCCCATTTGGGGTAATTGCATTTGGAAATCGCAAATGCAACTGATATATAACCGTTGTAAAGAACCTGTCCTGTTATTTCATCATGGAGTAGCTGAATCAACTTCACAAATTTCCTTGGGTATCCATAATGATCCAGAGAGCCTCCCTGTTTACAGTGTCAAATTCCTTTGTCAGATCGATGAAGACATTATAAAGAGACTTGCACTGCTCAATGCACTTCTTCTGGACTTGCCTCACAGCAAATATCATGTCTGCTGAACTCCATTCTGGCTGAAAGCCACATTGTACCTCTGGGAGGTTTCTTTCTGAGACAATGACAAGTCTGTTCAGGAGAATGCGGGCAAAAATCTTGCCTGCAATGGACAGCAGTGAGATACCCCTATAGTCATCAGAACTAATTAGAACATATACAAATATCATCTTATAAACTCCAAGCATAAGCCTAAATATCTGTAGTTGACATTCTATGCTTTTTGCACATGTCAAATTGTTGCACAATGTAACCTACCAAGATTTTTTCAAATGCCTAAGGAATGTAGACCAGTAGTTAATAAATAGTTATAAGTGACTACAGTAGTTTATTTCTAGAAATCCACATGTTCAGAATGTGCTGGGTTTTGCTGAAACTCTAAATAATGCAAGATCTTTCACGAAACGTGCTGCGCAGTAACTTATCTCTGATCTTTCATATGCCACTTGAATGTTTCCATTTGCTCTTCTCGATGCCAGAGGTGAGATGGAGAAAGAGATGGTGAGGAATTAGCATAAATTACATAGTTACAATGTGCAGTACAGCCTTATTCAAAGTGTTTTTTTTTTAAAGACTAACTTTGGGTAATGCATTAATGGAATAATACTGCTGACTAAGTATTCATTGGAAAAAGAGATGGACCTAGAAGGACTTTGCTCCAATTCCTGTTAAGATTTGTTTTGAAACAAGGAAACTTGGCAAAATCATTATCTCCTTTTTGCTTTCTTTTCTGTAAAATGCATAATAACAATTTGCTGTATAAGAAGTTGTTGAATTTCAATTTGTGCTTGTATTACAATTGAGCTTAGCCAGCAGCCAAGATACATGTAGTGCAATAATAACAACTTTGTCATATATTCAAAGAAAAAGGAAGATCCCAACTTTATTCCTTTAGGCTACTTAAACAATTTATTATATCATGTGGTACTATGCAGAGTGATTCAGATGTAACTAGATTACATCCAGTTGACTGGTGAAACCTACTTTGGAAAGGTTTAGAACAGTATGTGTGGAGAATACAGGGTTGGTAATAGGACTTTTTCTCATTCAGCTCAGTAATTCAGTTGGATGGAGATGTTGCTCCACTGGATTGTTACAAGATAAAATGCATTCCTTGGTATTCACTCTTACCTTTAAGAAGAAGAGTGGAATATAAACATTGTCAGTAAAATACTTGAATGTTGTGTATTATATTTAGGGATTCAGGAGTGAAGTACTCAGAAACGTTAATCTCTGTGGCAGTTCTAGGAAAGCTAGATACTGAATGAGTCAGACCATTTATTTATGAAGCCATATTGAATGTAAGGATGTGTAAGCATGCATGAAATTGTATGAGAAATATTTGTCTCTGGCTGAAGTAAACCAGATTTTTTTTTTTTTTTTGCAATTTAGTACTGGCATAACAATGACAGTGTAATTGGTCACTCGGCTGTAAAAATAAATATCCAGCTATACTTCTGTTCCCTTATTATATGCATATCTAGAGATGTAATTCATTTGAGCAGTGGATGTACAGAAAATTAAAGCAGCCTTAAGGAAAATAAATAGTTACATCAGGTCATGGAAGCAAAAGGTACACCATTTAGACCTTACATGATGATAATCTGCTCCTAGGCTCCTAGGCAATGTAAATTAAATGGTTGGATTATATATTTAAAATACTGTTTCCCATTAAACTTATTTCTTTTCATTTGTCGCCATCTTGGTTGATCAAAAGGCAGGATGTAGATATTTAAAATAAATAAGTAATGAGGAATAATTCTTGTGTTACATCAGATAATTGTTTGATTAGATTTGAATAGCAATGAACCCCAATTCAGATTAATTTTATGTAGCTCTAATGATCATATCAGTAGATTCAGTAAGTGATCAATTAATTTTAAATACATTTCAATCTTTTAAGAAATTGGTGAACTCTTAATGAATTATGTCTCTGTCAGTCTTAGGGTATGTATAAGGCGCTGTCAGTTCAATATCACATAAGTCCAGTAAAATGTAGGATAAATTACTGACATCATGCACATGTATGTCAGTCTTATGAGGTAGACCAGACAGGAAACATGACCAGATGAGCTAATTCTACTTTATTGTAAGGTTACATTAACAGAATCTTGCAAGTCTGAAAGTACTTCTCTCCCCTCTCTCCCCTCTCCTTTATAGACAAAGAAACTAGGGAGGGTCTCTTCTGAGCCTCTTGCCCCACCCACATTCCTGCTGAGGGCTAAACTGCCTTTTATCTGACTGTTCTCTTGGCTGTGTCTTGGTGCCCTCTCTCCCAAGGTAATTCCCACATAACATTACAACATACCACAAAAAATATCAGATTCCCCTCCATTGTTGTTGTTGTTTAGTCGTTAAGTCGTGTCCGACTCTTCGTGACCCCATGAACCATATTGCGCCAGGCCTTCCTGTCCTTCACTGCCTCCCTGAGTTTGCTCAGTTTCATGCTCATTGCTTCAGTGATGCTATCTAACCATCTCATCCTCTGCCGTCCTCTTCTCCTTTTGCCTTCAATCTTTCCCAGCATCAGGGTCTTCTCCAAAGAGATCTCTCTTCCCCTCCATAATTACCTGTAATTGGGAGAAAAGAGGAGTCATCTTACATTCCCCGAGAAAAATAGAAGACATGATAGAAATGGGTAGTCATCACCGATGGATAAATTTGAAGATTAGCCTTTTAATTTAAACCTTTCTGTAACATTAAAGGTGCCTCCTGCCAAATGCTAAGTGATGCAGTCTCGTGATGTCATGCTTTATGACCACATTGCTTAGTGATGGTAATTCTGGTCCCAGTTGTCATTGTAACTTGAGGACTAGCTGTAGTTAAACTGTAGCTGTTCATGAGTTAAACAGTTAAAGCAGTTACTATATTGTTTGTTGCAAGTGTATTTATTTAGCTGTCCTAGACTTCTTAAAAAATGTAGTTTTTTGCCCCTCTACTTATTTATTTTAAAATTTTATTTGTCCACCCATCTCAAAGCAAAGATTCTGCACAGTGTACAAGAATTAAACAATAAAAATTAAACCAATGATCCAGATAACATATATCCAAGCCCCCCCCCTCTCCAACTTACAACAGAAAAACAACAACAATAAAGCCAATGAACCAGCAAAACTTGCTTAACCTCCCAGCCCAAATGCCTAGGGGAACAGCCAGATCTTTATTGCCTTGCAAAAGACTTAACAGGGTTATCATGGCCTGGGTTATTTGAAATGCCAGAGGAAGGAGTTCATTATATTCCCTAAAAGCTCCATGCTAAAAGCTGATTAATAATATAGTTAATAAGAAAAACTAATGAAAATGTTGACCATATGCTATTTCCCTGTCATTAATGAAAATAATGGCCTTTTAAAGTATTACATTATGTCTCTCATTACACTTGCTGATGATTTGAAATAGACTTTCTGTGTACTATGCATTTCAATGGAGAATTATAACTTGGATTAGGAAAGTAGAGATGCAAAATAAGGTTGAAGATTATTGTTTTACTGTTATTATATATAGGTAGTCCTCATTTAGCAATCACAATTGGAGCCAGCAATTTGGTTGTTAAACAAACCAGTTGCTAAGTGAAACTGCCACTGTGCTTACGATCTTACTTCAGCTTTCCTTTGCTTTGCCAACATATGAAGGTTGTAAATGTGAGGACTGATTCCAAAGTTACCCTTTCATCACCATCATAACTGCGAACAGTTACAATCTGAAGCAGTTGCAAAATGAGGACTACCTATAGTACTATCAGTACTAAATTCATCTTCAGAATGAAGCTATAAACAATGTTTTTCCATTCTCAGAAGTTAATTTTAAAAATAGTTACTAGTACATTTTCACATTCACATTTTCTGTGAAAAGAAAAACAAGAAAAAAAAGGAAAACAACTCAGTTCCAAGTCTAATATGAATCTTGTTGAACTTTTACTAATATCATCAGACTGCAGTGGTTCTTTTTTTTTTTTTACATCTAATTCACCACATTATTTACATAAAATGCAGATTTGGATAGCACCTACTCAGAAGTTGTCTCCTCCTCTCTCCATTGAACTCCATATTCAACGCCCCCCATCACCCACTTCTATCTTGCTTTCTGGTTTAGTAGCAGCAGAATGGAGAAAATGTAGCATGTATCCATTTTTTGATTTTCGGAAACACTTGGGGTGGGTGAGAATGGGGAGGCAAGAAGTGGGTGTTCAGATTTTTCTTCTTAACAGAGTCACCTTGGAAATGACTTTTCCAAATAATTCTGAAATTGAAACTCAACTTTGAAACTGAAAAATTATTGAGTTAGAGTAAATCAGCCCCGAGATTTATTTTCAGAGTTATGTACAGGTAGTCCTCGGTTAAGAACCACTTATTCAGTGACTGAAGTTACAGTGGTGCTGAACGAGTGGTGGTTATGACTGATCCTTGAAATTCTGGCTGTCCCAGCTCCCCTGCAATCACGTGATCATGTTCTGGGTGCTTGGCAACTGGCTCACATTTACGATGGTTGCAGCATCCCACTGTCACATGATCATCATTTGCAACCTTCCCTGCTGGCTTCCCACAAGCAAAGTCAAGGGGGAAGCTGCCAGGGAAGGTTGCAAATTGCTTGGGTAAGTCCCCCCCACCTGTGCACCCTCCCCCAGGCCCTCTGTGCTTGCATCTCGCTGACCACCTCCAGACCCTTGCGTACCTTCTCCGGCCACCCGCACACCCCCTTGCTCCCTCTCCCACCTGGCAGCAGCCACTTACCTGCCTGTCAGCCTGCTTGCAAGCTGCCTGGGATTTGCAACTTCCTGTCAGCTTCCCCACTGACTTTGGTTGTGGGAAGCTGGCAGGAAGTTGTGAGGAGGTGCTTGCTTAATGACCCATGATCGTCACTTAATGATGGCAACAGGGACTGCAGGGATTGCCATTGCTAAGTAATGCAGTCTCATGACATCATGCTTTACGACCACATCACTTAGCGATGGTAACTCCAGTCCCAGTTGTCATTGTAACTCAAGGACTAGCTGTAGTTAAACTGTAGCTGTTCATGAATTAGACAATTAAAGCAGTTGTTGCAGTGTATTTATTTAGCTGTCCTTAGACTTCTTAGAAATGCAGGATATAATATTTTACACTCCCTACAAATGCCCCTTGCATTCATATCTAAGCAAATAACATTAGGTGGTTCTGCCCTGAACAATTTTTAGTTTTGTTACCTCCTTTCAGTGGGCTTATGAGGGCCATTCATTATGTACAGTATGTGTGGATTGGAGTGGCATTCATTTATGTCAAGGGAGAGAAAGATAAAACATTAAAATTGTAGCATCCTTTACATATATTACAATGTCTAATTCATATCTTCAGCCCCCTTGAAATGTTATCTTCAAGCTGTAGTGTATTAGGTTATTGTTGTTGTTGTTGTTGTTGTTCAGTCGTTAAGTCGTGTCCGACTCTTCGTGACCCCATGAACCATATTGCGCCAGGCCTTCCTGTCCTTCACTGCCTCCCTGAGTTTGCTCAGTTTCATGCTCATTGCTTCAGTGATGCTATCTAACCATCTCATCCTCTGCCGTCCTCTTCTCCTTTTGCCTTCAATCTTTCCCAGCATCAGGGTCTTCTCCAAAGAGATCTCTCTTCGCATTAGGTGACCAAAGTATCTGAGCTTGAGCTTCATTATCGATTTATATATTATAAATAATATATTTATTATTTATTATTTTATTATTTTATTTATTCATTATCGATATTGTTGTTACTGATTGATTAATCATGCCTGTGATCTTGTATTGTTACTCAGCTTGGCAGGCCAATATACACTGTAATTCTTGCAGAGTCAATGGAGTTAGTTCTTCTGGAAATTTCAGTAAAGCAAGTAGCAGAAAAATCTACTCCTGACTCCAGGTTTACCTGCTGGATGAGTAGAGAAGACACAACAATGGTGACAAAGGCAGGATTGTGTTAAAAAAAAAAAAAAGAGGGCCTTGCCTTATCTCTCAATGGGAAGGAAAGGCAATAAAGCAAATCAAAAGAAGAAGAATAAATAATTGGTCATGGTGAGTAAGGGCAATGTGAGAAAGAGCACAACAGGGTAGCTGCTTTTATTGGAAAGATTAATACTAATCTAAAGCCATCAGAAATACAGTTAAAAACTAACATAGGAAAAAGCATTCCTATTGGAGTGATATCTTTAACTGTAAAACTACAATAACTAGCGAGATATGTTGGACTTACATGTAGTAAACACAGGCGTGTCTGCACTTTGGATTCATGATTGACTGAAGAAGTTGCCATTAGATTGCAATTCCATCAACATCAGCAGAAGCTGAACTAGATGTGATGAATGCTGAATTTTTTTTTTCCAAAAGTATATTGGACCCCATAGGCTAAACCTGTGGTACCTTTTGCTAAAAAGAATGAGCTATCAGGGTTGTGTGGTGATTTTAACATTATCCTTAATCCAGTATTACAGGCTGAGCAATACCTTTTGCCTAGATTCAAGGATATTTTTGTATCCTCTCCTAGGCAGAGGCTTGCTTATGGGTGGAAATTCCAAAATGTTCCATACCAAAATTCATTAAAAGGGTTATATCTTTATAACTTGTTTCTGGAGTAGTTTCTGCACCAGTGCTTGGCAGAGAGCTATGGACCAAGTGCTGTAAAGTTGTCTAAGCACCCAGTACTGTTTGGATAACATCCTTGGCAGTGAAGAAAATGAGGTGCATCTACAAAACCTCAAGAAAGTGTGGCAGAGATTGCTGGATTACATATTGTAGTAACAGTGCCTACAGTGGGGCAAAAAAGTATTTAGTCAGCCACCAATTGTGCAAGTTCTCCCACTTAAAAAGATGAGAGAGGCCTGTAATTTTCATCATAGGTATACCTCAACTATGAGAGACAAAATGAGAAAAAAAATCCAGAAAATCACATTGTCTGATTTTTAAAGAATTTATTTGCAAATCATGGTGGAAAATAAGTATTTGGTCAATATCAAAAGTTCATCTCAATACTTTGTTATATATCCTTTGTTGGCAATGACAGAGGTCAAACGTGTTCTGTAAGTCTTCACAAGGTTTTCACACACTGTTGCTGGTATTTTGGCCCATTCCTCCATGCAGATCTCCTCTAGAGCAGTGATGTTTTGGGGCTGTCGCTGGGCAACACGGACTTTCAACTCCCTCCAAAGGTTTTCCATGGGGTTGAGATCTGGAGACTGGCTAGGCCACTCCAGGACCTTGAAATGCTTCTTACGAAGCCACTCCCTCGTTGCCCGGGCGGTGTGTTTGGGATCATTGTCATGCTGAAAGACCCAGCCACGTTTCATCTTCAATGCCCTTGCTGATGGAAGGAAGTGTTCACTCAAAATCTCACGATACATGGCCCCATTCATTCTTTCCTTTACACGGATCAGTCGTCCTGGTCCCTTTGCAGAAAAACAGCCCCAAAGCATGATGTTTCCACCCCCATGCTTCACAGTAGGTATGGTGTTCTTTGGATACAACTCAGCATTCTCTCTCCTCCAAACACCACGAGTTGAATTTAGACCAAAACGTTCTACTTTGGTTTCATCTGACCATATGACATTCTCCCAATCCTCTTCTGGATCATCCAAATGCTCTCTAGCAAACTTCAGACAGGCCCGGGCATGTACTGGCTTAAGCAGAGGGACACATCTGGCACTGCAGGATTTGAGTCCCTGGCAGCATAGTGTGTTACTGATGGTAGCCTTTGTTACTTTGGTCCCAGCTCTCTGCAGGTCATTCACTAAGTCCCCCCATGTGGTTCTGGGATTTTTGCTCACCGTTCTTGTGATCATTTTGACCCCACGGGGTGAGATCTTGCATGGAGCCCCAGATTGAGGGAGATTATCAGTGGTCTTGTATGTCTTCCATTTTCTAATTCTTGCTCCCACAGTTGATTTCTTCACACCAAGCTGCTTGCCTATTGCAGATTCAGTCTTCCCAGCCTGGTGCAGGTCTACAATTTTGTTTCTGGTGTCCTTCAACAGCTCTTTGGTCTTGGCCATAGTGGAGTTTGGAGTGTGACTGTTTGAGGTTGTGGACAGGTGTCTTTTATACTGATAACAAGGTCAAACAGGTGCCATTACTACAGGTAATGAGTGGAGGACAGAGGAGCCTCTTAAAGAGGTAGTTACAGGTCTGTGAGAGCCAGACATCTTGCTTGTTTGTAGGTGACCAAATACTTATTTTCCACCATGATTTGCAAATAAATTCTTTAAAAATCAGACAATGTGATTTTCTGGATTTTTTTTCTCATTTTGTCTCTCATAGTTGAGGTATACCTATGATGAAAATTACAGGCCTCTCTCATCTTTTTAAGTGGGAGAACTTGCACAATTGGTGGGTGACTAAATACTTTTTTGCCCCACTGTACATAAGTGTGCAGAATATTCAAGCAATTGTAGATGTCTCAAGATCAAAAGACATGTCACAATTAAATACCGTTTTTTGGATTTGTTAATAACTATACAAGACTCCTGCCAAATTTAGCCTCTGTGCTGTACTCCTTGAGCACTTTATTATAAGTGAAGAGAGTGTAGCAGTCACAGAAACAGAATGGTGACATCCAGCATAGCATTCACCCATCATAACCGGTACTTTCCATTGAAATTGGCACGTGATGCTTCACAGTAGAGTATCAGCAGGGTTATGTCAAAGATGAAAGACAGCCGTGAACTCACTATAGCTTTTGCATCACAGTCTCACAGTAGCATAAAAGAATCATGCACAAATGGATAGGGGAACATTGAGTTTGGTTTAGGGAGCCAAACATTTCAACCAGTATTTGTACAGAAGGGAGTTTACACTCGTTCCTGATCATCAGATATTGCTGTCAGTGGGATTTAGTAACAGTAGCTGCTGGAATGCAGCATTGAAATTTGTTCCTTCAAGGGCACAGATGCGAAATAGATTTTATTTTGGGTTTATTTACTTGCTTTAACAAAGTTTATAGAAACAAAGTTTATAGAAACAGATACAAAAAGAAAAGAAAAACCAAAAAATGAACTATATGGAAAAGAACCAAAAAACAACCAGTTTAACAAAAACAACAAAAAAGGAGAGAACTATCCAAATAAATATCACATATTCATCAAATATTAAGCCAGCTTCTAAATCTATATTTTTTTAAAAGATGGCTTTCCAACAACGCAAAATGTCACAAAATCTGTACCAAAGAACATACTGAGTCATTTTTTTATTTGTGGATAAAGTTGCCTTTTTGAAAACAGATAAGTTATACATCTCTTGAATTTAATCCTTAATGTCGGGAATACTACTACTTTTCCAATTTCTCAAAATAATTCTCTTGGTAACACCCCAGGCCCAATATAACCATAACTCCTAAAAACCAGTCAGATTCTAAAATTTTGGGACACATTTTTACATAACATTAACATCTTCAACATTAAAAAAATTCTCCATAAACCTGCTTATTTACATTGAAATATTATTTCAAAAAGGTGTCAGTGATTCACAAGACCAAATCATATGAGTCAAGGAGCCTTCAAATTTCTTACATTGTCCTCATCAACATCCTTTGAAATACATTCTTTGGGGTGTCTAGTAGACTCAATATAAGATGTTTGGATGAATCAGTTTTATTTTTAAAGCAAATATAACATTTTTTAAAGACCTATGTCCAGTAATGTTCTCTTATCAGGTGTTCCAATTCTTTACTCCATGAATCATAAATGTCCTTAATGCCAACTTTAAAATTATTCTTTAATTTTTGATACAAAAATAATGTGGGTTTAGTTTCAGAGGCTGACTCCATCACATGTTTAGGTTTCTCAGATATAGCCAAATTATCCAGTTCCTACCGAGCTGTTAAAATCTGCTTGATTATATTGCCACAGTTGTCTATTATGGAGACAACATTCTATTTGAAGTCAAGAAAAAAATCTTTAAAATAATAATTACAAAATAATTGATTTAAAGTATGTATTCCAGATTCTGCCCACAGTTTCCAATAGTATAACTTTTTTTTTTTTTTGGTAACATGGTTGTTACAAAGTTCAAACAGCTAGCTACTTTGTATTTCATTAATTGCCAGGGTTGGTAAAATCAAGCTTCTGAGATTGCACATAATTAACAGAAGTTTGCAAGATGCAGGACAGTGATTTCACATTTGCAATAACAATAAAAAACAAGCACCAGTAAGCAATAAAACGATCATGTTTGTATAATTACTATTATTAAGTTCTATGGCAACACTAGTGCAGATGGTATCTTTCAAAGTTATATTCTGTAGTCAACAAAAAGATAGAATAATACATGTAAGAAAATAATTCATTATAATTAGATCAAAACTTCTGGAAAAAAAAATAGAACCCCACCCCCATAAAACTGTTGTAATCACTTTGTACAAATCCATGATGCAACCATATTTGGAAGGCTTCTGATTGCCGCACCTCAAGAAATAATGCTATACAGCTGGAAATAATGCTGGAAGGAAAAGTCAAAAGATCAAATAGTTGGAACAAATCCTAAAAAGGCCTTTGGTTTGTCACAGTAAAGCTCTTTTGTTCTCCTAATGAAATTCTATCCTTCCTATCTAAATAATTAGATCTGCATAGATGCCACACCCTAAATATTGTTGCTGATTATATTTAGCTGCATTATTTCAATTTAACAAATCATGAGCAAATTTAGTCTTTTTTTGTCACAGCTTTGTGTTGGCTTCAAATTTATATGTATGTTAATATAATTTAGGGAAGAAATAGAAGAGCCAGTCTGGTGTAGTAATTACGGTGCTGGACTGGAAACCAGGAGACCAGAAGTTCTAGTTCTTCCTTAGGCAAGGAAACTGGCTGAGTGACTTGGAATCAGTCTGTCTGTCAGCCCAATCCACCTTGCATGGTTATTGCTATGCAAATAGTAGAAGAAAGATTATGTACACCATCTAGAGTTGTACAATATAAAGGCAAGATATAAATCAAAGAAATACATTATTTAAAGATCTAAATGTGATGTTGAATTCTATTCCTAAAATAAAGAATAAGGAGCGTTGACTTTATTGAGCTTGAGGTATAGCAAAGAAGATAATTTTATATAACTGGAAAGAGTCATTCTCCTGATTTTTAGGAATGGATCCAGGATATGAATTCATTATCTATTTTTGAAAAGTCTCTGTGCTCTAAAAATGAGAAGATGACATATTAGATTTTTATATGGTCCACATTTAATAAGTTTAACAATTGAATTAATTTTATATAAATATTTATACTTATTCTATGGATTTTTACTCTGTTTTTGTTATGTTTAGTTTATTTAACATTACAATATATTTAGTTTTTTTTCTTTTTTAAATTATCACTGTTCAATGTACATTTTTCTTTTGTATTTCACATTTTTAACAAGAGAAATAGTTTAAAAAATCCTCTAAATTAAACAAATGTTTTTGCTTCAAATTTCTATTCTAGCTCTACCAACACTTCCTGTGTGAGAGTTTCCCTCTCTTAAAACAAAAGAGCCTAAAACATTACTAAATAGGAGGGTCAGTTCTCTTCCTCTTCCTGAAATGGTAAACAACTTATTGAGAACATATCTCGTACAGCCCTCTTACCTGGAACAAAAATGGTGAAATCTCTGATTGTATTGCATCCAAAATTATCTGCAGGCTTTGCTTCATCCTAATGATTAATGGATGTATGGCTTTCTCTATGAATAAATCAGTAGCTGATTAACAAAATCAACTGGATGATTTTGAGATATCAAAGTATAATCTCACAGTGCCTCATCTGGCTTTGTAGCAATATTTTAAGCAAGGGGGTTGTTTTAAGTAGCACATAATTATATACAGAATTTGTTATAGAAAATGCTGCTACATAAATGTGCTAGAGAAACTTGTCTGCCATTGCCCCTACCCTCTGGGTTTTCCAGAAAGGACTTAAGACCTGGCTCTGCCAGCTTGCATGGGGTGATAGGAATTGTAATCAATCCTGGGGGTGGCTGACACCCTGATGACACTCCTTGAGTTATTCACCAATTCCATTGTTTCTTAGAATTTATTTATTATTTATTTAAGACTGTTTTTATATTGTATTTTAATTGATTTTATCTCCTCTGTAAACCGCCCAGAGTCGCTTTTTAATGAGATGGGCAGTGACAAATTTGATATATAAATAAATAAAATAAATAAATATTGTTTTTATCCAGTTCATATTATTTCCTGCTAGACTGTTGGATTCAAATATAGTAATGCAAGTGATGATAACTTCACTACTGCATTTGAAATAGGCAACACTTTTTATAGCTTGATACTAGCAGAGTGTTTTCAAATATTACAGACCATAAAATATCAGATTGCTGAGTCTGTGGCTTGAGCAGAAGCCCAGCATGTGAAAGGAATGGAACATAATGTTGCTTTTCTGTTGACAAGTCTCCCTTCCCCTAAGCTGCTTCAGTGCCTGCAAATGAAAACATAAATTAATGTTCTTTGGCATTGTATAAAAACAAGAATCAGAAGAAAGGATTGAGAAGCTACACATTTTGTAGAATTCTGCCACAGCTAAGACCTGTAATTATACAAGTTCTATTATGAAGCATGATCAGGACTTAAGGCCAGATCTCTGAAGCCCTGTGACCCTGTATCTTGGCCTAAGGAGAAGTCAGATAAATTCCAGTTGTGGTAAACAAGTGGAATCATGGAGCCAGGTTGCCAGAATTACCTGAGCCAGTCAATATGAACTTAAAAACAGGGTTGGAGGGAGACATGAACAAAGGGACTCTGCCCCCCACCCACCATTTGTGTCCAGCTGATACTAGAACTAGAAGCCTCCCTGGCAATAATTCAGGGACACAACTCTTTAATGTATGTTTGTTGCAAGAACTAGAAAAGCCATTAAAGAAGAAATCCAGCAACTACCATGCGTAAGAGATAAGCCCTATTTAGCAGAAGCAAAGTTCAATTTTTGTGTCTCTCTTTCTGACCAAGATGGCATAACAGGTTGAGTGTCATGCTTTTGGATGGGAGGAGCTGTGAAGGTCTGCATTGTTATTATCACAAAATAGTTTGATTTCAAGCTGTTTGCTTGCCGTATGTCACAATTAAATTGGTGGATCTGCCCAAGATTATTTGGCAGGAGTGGCTGTAGCAGCATTACTAGGTGGGCTTGGAATTGCCATGATTAATTAGGTAGATGCCATCAAGTATGGCTTGACTCTTGATGGTTGCCCATGTCTACCAATATCTTGTACTCTAATCTCTTCAGTCACATCCATCTGCCACTATGATTTCCTACAGTCCTCTGCAATACTTAATTCAGAGACATGAGACAAATTAAAATGAACTACAGTACAGCTTCTATCCTCACTAGCCAGCAGGGATTATCAGAGCTATCCAACCAGTCTGGAGTATATTATGATGTCTTTATTTAACGCATTTATGTCCTACTTTTTTTTTTTTTTTTTTAGAACAAAGGAGTTTACATGGGGGCAGGGGGCTTCCCTAATTTTATTCCCAAAAGTTTGCAAGCAGAGCCCACTTTTGAAACTAATGAAAACCCTATGGAAAAATATTTGATTAATGTATATTTACTTTAACTTTTCTTCCCCTTCTTGGTGATGTTTTTTGCACTGATTCCTATATTGTAAGGCTCTGGGACATAGCTTCTGTAAAGATTGATATATACAGATCATGAGTGGGCAAATCATGGCCCAAAAAAGTCCCCTTACTGTTTTGCTTCCAGATAGGAGACAAATCATTGCCAATGGTCTCAGACTGCCTCTTTCTCCCCTTCTTTTTCACATTTAAGACTAATTATTCAAAAAAGAGTAGGGTTAAGAGAGAAAAGCCAACAAGTAAAAATAATCAACAATGGATGAATTGAAAGTACAGTGGTGTCTTGGGTCACAAACGCTTCTGTTCACGACCAATTCGGGTCACGAACAGCTCCGGTCGCAAAATTTTGCCTCCGTTTGCGAATGCCAGATCAGGTCACGAACAGGATCCACGGCCATTTTCCCTCCCGTGACACGGTCTGCAGCCATTATCCTGCCCGTGACACGTGGTCCGCGGCCATTTTTCCGCCCCTGACACGTGGTCCGTGGCCATTTTTCCGCCCCTGACACGTGGTCCGTGGCCATTTTTCCGCCCCTGACACGTGGTCCGTGGCCATTTTCCGCCCCTGACACGTGGTCGTAGGGAGGGGGACTCTCCCTCCAAGCAATAGCCGCCTCCCTGTCCTCCATGCCAGAATGGATTAACGGTAATTACATTGAACCTTATGGGAAAATTTGCTTCGGATCGCGACCAATTCGGGTCGCGACCAGAGTCGCAGAACGAAGTAAGTTCATGAACCGAGGTTCCACTGTATATAGGTTAAAGTTAAACTTTAGAAATACTTTTCAGTTAATTTGCTTATGTTTTATGTTGCAGTTTTTAATCTTCGCAAATGCTTGACTTAATTACAAAATAGATTGTGTGCCTCTCATGCCTTTAATTTATTTTGCTTGCTAATTTTTACTTTTTTTTCTGCACTTTTCATAGTCTGCTTACCTGAAAGGGAATAGTGTGATGGATTTGTATGAATGATGGGGCCATTAGTTGTTGGCTGGAAGTGGGGTAAGCAATGAAGGTATGCATGTTACAGATTCAAAGGCACAAAGGTACAAAGGCACAAAGGTACATACCTTTCAGTATGAGGGAAAGCATACACTTACCACCTGTCTGCAACTTTTTAAACCAGATGCATCTTTTTTCAGGGTTGTGCTGAACCTGTGAAGGGCAGATTTTTTGAGCCTGGGAAAAGCTGTTTTAAGGAGACACAGACAGATGCGAAATGAGTACCCGGTGAACTCTGAAGCTTCTTTTTGCCTTCAAATCCAAAGTGCTGGACAGCCTTAATATGTGTATAGTATATTTTGAAATAATCTAATATTTAGATGTGCTGAACTTTATTAGTCTATTGGATAGGTCAATAACTCAAAGGTTAAGCTAGTCTCCAAGGATGATTGGTGAATGCTTGCCACAGAACTCTAATGTAATAAACTACTTTAATAACAGATTACATATTAAATCACAATACGCAGTATATAGTTTAGGAACCAAATACCTTGAAGGAAAATAATCACATATGTATTTTCCTGTTCATCCAAATGTGCAGAGAAATGCTCTTTTTTAACCTTTCATGCACACATATGACCCCATGCTTGAAGCTCTAAAAGGATCCAATTTGTGGTGCGCTGCATTGTATCTGTTTTAGAGGAAGGTAGTTATGGCATTGGGGACGCAGTGGCGCAGCGGCTTAATGACACTGAAAGTTGCCGGCCAGAAATGGTCGACGCTTCAGCGGTTCAAGTCCAGCCTTCGCGCTAAACAGGGTGAGCTCCTGTTTCCTCCCCAGTTCCTGTCAACCCAACAGTTTGAAAACTCACATGAGTAGATAAATGGGGACTCTCACTCCGGTGGGAGGAAAAATGCTGGCGGCGCCTTGCAAAAAGGAGTCGGGAGCAGTTGCCGGTAGCGTGGAAGCCACGCTCGCCCGAAAAGGGCACGAAGCAATGGAAACCCCGCCTTCTGCGTTCGCCAGCTGGGCTCTGCTCTAGGAAGAACGCACTGGCAAACCACTTCTGAAAAAAAAACACCTTGCCTTGAAAACTGCAAGGACTCATCCAAAGCAGTCACTGCAGAGTCAGTAACAACTGAGTGCAGATTAAAAAAAAAAAAGTTATGGCATTGCTTTCACACATCCATGGGTATGAAAGGTTCTGAATGCATGCTGTCCCTTGTCCAGGAAGAGTTGTAGGCATTGTAAATAAATGTGTTAGTAACTGTGGTTTTGGTTGTTAACTAATGTCCTGGTTGCCTCCAAAAATATAAATATGTACAGAGCCTCTTTCTTGCCTGTAAAAAGTACGTTGCGCTTTTCTGAAACAATCTCATTATCCATTCTATGTATGATACTAATACATTAGTCTCTGTCTAATTAAAAATAGTCACTGTTCCATTGAAGATGATGGGAGTTAACTCTGTAATGGCTAAATAATTGAAATGGGATATAAGTTTAACTTAAGCTGCATGCTAAGGAATCTAGAATTTAAAGATCATAGTGCTAGAGAAGCTTCATTGTGAATAAGGGTTATGAAACACACTGTTGAACTCCTTTCTGGATGACACACCCCCTTAGTCTTTAATAATAAACAGAAACCATAAATTTCACAACACAGCTTCACAACACAGTAGCTTTTAATAAAATTGTAAACCAATAAATAGGGCAAAAAGGAAATTCTAATATCATAAATTAAGTTATTTAATTTTCCATTGAAAAGCTTTGGCGTGAACAAATAAGGGCAGAACAAGCTTTGGCCTGAACAAATAAGGGCAGAACAAAAGTGCCAAAATACCACAAGAGTGTCTGCTGTTGTCTGGCCCAACCAGAAGCAGGAAATTCTTGTGAGATCCTGTCTTTCTGATATTGCCAGCTAGCTCTGAGGCTTGCCTGTTATTGGTTATTAGAGAGCAAAGAATGTGGTTGAATGCAGCATTTCTGGAAATGTAAAAAGCAGTGGGTAACAGGGCATTGTATTATTTTTGCATTTTTAAGGAAATGGCCCTTGTGCTTTTGCTTTGCCATATAGCATGTGCCACAGCTTGCTCATGTTGAGCCATCTACTTTGCTTCGCTAAGCTTGCCTCTACTTATCTTCTGAGTACTTTATTCCTGTTGCATTATGATTCTTCCTGCTCTGTTCTCTTTTAGCACATTCTAATCTGGATGGTCTGTGTAATAAAGTACTACTCAAAAGCAGTGGTGATTAAAATCCCAATGGGATGGGCGGTGACCTAATTTGAAAAATAAATAAATAAATAAATAAATAAATAAATAAAATCTTATTTCTGGCTTCAGAAGGATTAGATTACTATTGTCAACAATTATACATAGATATGTAAGACTGTGATAGTATTGTCCAAGGAGACAAATTAAGTTATCACTGTATCATAACTACAAGGAAAGGAAAACTTCCTAGACTTTCCATCAAAGGAAAGGAAGATTATGATTTGTGACACACATCCCCCTTCAGTGATGTGTAGAAAATGTTAGTGGAGCTCAGGCAGTTACATGATTTCTTCAGGAATATATGGGAAAGAATTTGTTAATAGCCACCTGCTTTGGCATCAAAAGAAAATAACATTTAATGCCTTGCAGCTGGGGCTATGTGAAAGAGTGAGATTATGTATGCAACTTCTATAGTGATGGAGAATTCTGCACATTTTCAACATGTGTATAGATCCTGTTATGTAAACCACACATTGTTACTGTATGCATGCTCCTGACTAAATCACACTCTCCCCTCTCTTTTCATTAAATCAATAACATGTGAACATGAATTTATGCACATTCCCTATATTTGTACTTTCATTTGTCAGATGGAGGTTTTGTGCAAATAAGAAAATACTCTGTAGTTCATGTAAATCTAAACATTTATCCAGGTCTCAGTTTTCAAAACTTATCTTACATTTCTCTATATTGGTTCATTCTACATATTAACTTGGAGTATGTACTGAATTTGGATGAATTCCAGGTTGAATTGACCTGCTTCAGTTTTATTAAAACCAGGAGCAGTATATAAATTCCTTTGAAATTAATGAGACTCATTAATCACAATTAACTGTATTGATCCAAGAGAATGTTTTTTAGATCAGTTTATATTCAAGCCCTATTTGTTACGGTAATTCAGACAGAGCTCAGTAAGGAAATATCTATCTTGTACTATGCTTGCAGCAATGAATTCTAGTTGACACTAGTTGTATTGGCCTAAAAGGCTCATCAACATATTAACTAGCCAATCATTTGAATGCCAACTTCTAGTATAAAAGAAATGTCTGAAGAAATGAGATTGAGCTATGCATGCAGAAAATAAGATTTCCATTGGTGACTATGATTCAGATTATTAAACAGGACTTGAACTCCCATGTTGCATAGTTTATTTTAATTGAAACATTTCAACATCTGTATATATACAGCTCTGGTTTTCTCCTTCAAAATTAATTATATTAATTAGACTAGAAGTTACTGCAGGAGAAAATGTTCTGTGCTTTTCAAGCCTCAGCTTCCATGAAATATGTTGATTCCAGATGTTAAACTTGGGGGTTTTTTTGCAGAAGCTTTGTTATAGAATGCCAGACTATTTTGAATTTGTTGAAGGATTTTCCAAACCCCAGCTGATCATCACAGTATGTTGCAATTCGTATTCAGAATTTAGTTATGAAGTAATCTCTATAGCTGCAAAAAATAGAGAGGAAGAGACTGGTTCATAAAATTATCCTCCAGTGCTTCTTAAAAGGAAGGAAGGAGAGCTGCTTTTTCAGGCCCCATTTCTGCTTTTCCATCAGAATTTATGTGAACCATTTTGACAGAATAAGTAAAAAGGTCAGTATATCAGCAGCATGAAAATTGTAATTGTTAAGAATGTTTCAACTTCTTTCTTACTTTCTGTCTTAAGTATGACTTGTTCATATTGTAGATGATCTGTGAAAAGTTGAGTTTTGGTCAAGAGTGCAGTTTAGATGTAATGTTGCTATTTACCATGGTTTATGAAGTCAGAAACAAATAATGCATACTGTTTATCTCTTCTGTGACTGTCTTATGTGTTGATATAGATGCAGAGATCCAGAGTTGTTTTTAAACCTGATTTTAAAAAAAAAAATTAATTTGGGAGTTCAGCTGTAGCATTGGGTTTTAGGTTCCTTGTCATCAGGGGCACTCTGTTGTCAAACTCTGATTTAGTAATTTGAGTAATCCCAGCCAATTTGTGGGTGGTTCAGTAAATTGTGGTTCAACACACCAAGATTACCACAATGTATGAACTAAGTTACATACACACATGTAAACTCTATTCTGCTAGATTTTCTCATTTTCTCTTCTGCTCTCTGTTCTCCTTTCTCTTTATGCTTTTATTTCTCTATCTTTCCTGCATCTTCTTTTTTCCTGCAATGCATGTGACAAAGCAGAGTAGGCATTCCTTTTCTTTTAATATTTGGACAGAAATAATATTCCTTCTTTTATTCACTTTTCCTTTCCCCCCAGGCAGGTATGAAGCTGCTTGCCAGAGCCAAAAATGCAGTCACATACTATCTATCTATCTATCTATCTATCTATCTATCTATCTATCTATCTATCTATCTATCTATGCTCCACCTTCCATTCAGGAGTCAAGGCAGAATATGTTGTGTGGTAGGTTGAACTAAAAGAGAATGAGTGGCCCAAGTCACTTAGTGAGTTTCTGTGGCTGAGTATGGACTAGAACAGGCCTGCACAACTTGTCAAGGGGGAAGGACCACATTGATAAATTAAAAATTCTAGTGGTCCACAAATATTTGGAGAGCTGATCAGCTGTTCTGCAGTTAGCAGAGCAGGGGAAGCACTGGAGCTGGCAGTGGTGGCTCTAAATTTACTAATTTTTAAAAAAACATTGGTGGGCTGCATGTTGCACAGGGAATCTGGGTCTCCCCACTCCTAGTTCAACACATTAAGCACTACACAACTCTGAACAAGCAGTACACTCAGTAAGTTGAGTAGTACCTTTTGAGACGCATGGTCACTGGAGCACTGAGAGGATAGGTGATGGGGACATCCAGTCCTCTCATTGGTCATAAAATACAAAGGCTGGTTTCTGAGGTTGTAATGTCATTCTCACTCTTGGGAAAATTATGTTGCACAGTATTTCTCCTTTTAATACACTGTGGCACATTATTTGGCAGGTCTCCAGATTATCACCAAGCAGTGAGGTCCCAGACTTCATTGAGAAGAGTGCGCACACTATTCAGCTTTTACTTATTTCTTAAGCTTTCTGTGATACTTCAGTCAAATACAACTTTTTCACTCCATTCATACAAAAATAATAAACTACAATCATGTAACAGTCCAAACAATTACCAAGTGCCACTTCCTCAGGAGCAAATAAAATTCACATCATCCCCCAAATCAGTCCAGAACATCCAGATTTGAATCACCATCCAGAATGCTAGCAAGGTAGAGACTGCCCTTATTTCCAGGTGTATGAAGATGAGCGGATGTCTATGCAAAAGACTTATCCATGGGGTTCTGGTAGCAATACTCCTTAGTGTTGGGACCCACAGCAAGCCTTCTCTCCTAGATCTTATTGGATAGGCAAATTCTGCTCTGGGTAGACTGTCTCAAAGGTACCCAGATCCTAAGCCACACAGGGCTTTAACAAGCACATTGAATTGCACCCAGAAGCTTTCTGGTTACCAGCACAGCTCTTGAAACAAAGGTGTCACATGGACAAATTGAATTAAGTCTATTGTTATTCATGTGGTTGCATTCTGGACCTGTGGTAGCTTCTCAGTGGCTGTCAAGGGCAGGCCCATGTAGAGTGAATTGTAGCCTAGACAAACTCATGAATGACCATCAACAAGGACTCCCAATCCAGAAACAGCCACAACTGATGCATAAAAGCTTTCCCAGCTACAACCTCTACCTGTACTTGCAGCAGGAGCTATGAGTCCAAAAGGACCCCCAATTGAAAGCCTGCTGTGCTTAGGAAGTGTGGTCCCCTCTAGAAGCAAAGATGGAACTCTACTAGTATTGGCTGGCTTTTATACCTGCTAGCTGTTTGGTTTTGTAGGCGTTAGCCTGTTTCTCTCTATTCAGTTCCTGTTGGCCTGCAGACATTGGGAAAGAGCCTCAGCTACCTTTCCTGTTTTCACAGGATTGAAACTTATAGCTGGGTATAATCAGCATATGAATGTTACCCAACACCATGCTGGTGGGCTTCTCCCAGTGACTTTATGTAGATATGGAATAGGAGAGAGCGAGAGTAGCATCCCACAATGGGAGAGTGTGAAGAATCAACCTCTCCCCATCATCTCCAGACCAACTAAAACCACTCAATTAAGAAGGAAGATGGCTACTGCAGGACAGTGCCACACACTTTCAATCCTCAAGAAATGGTCCAGAATGATACCGTGATTGATGGAATTGATGGTAGCCAAGAGGTCACTATGAATGATTTTATCCTCCATATTCCTAGCAATCCAAAATATTATTTAAAAACAATTTTAACAGTAAGATTTCTCCCTAGAACTAGACCCATTCTATATGTGCATTGCAGTGGCTTGAGTTTGGCACCATGCTGATGTGTCCCACCACACTGTGAGGCTTCTTCTTTAGCTCTACAGTTCTGCATCATTTAGTCCAGAGCTGGAGGGTAGGTGGTTTTCTCCTTGCAAAAACTTCTGCTTCATTTTGCCTTCCATGTCCTGAGATTTTCCAATCTCTTCTCTGCCAGAAGCATCATGATTTTTACCACCATTGCTGCTATCTAGCCCAATAACTCCAGAAGTCAGTGGCCACTTCTCAAATATAGCACCTGATTCCCTCCCTCCCCCCCCCATCTCTCCACAATGAGACCCAGTGAGGAAAGTATGAGGGAGGGCGATGGACTGACTTTGTGCCCTTCTGTTGGACAGCTGGAGGAGCCATTGACTAGTCCCATGGGAAAATAAAGTACACGGATAGTGACACAACAGCTGAAAATACTGCAAAGGGTTTGAAGAGCAAGGCTTATGGCTATGTGGAAACATCAATGGAAGGGAAAATCTACCCAAAGGAGACTTGGGTAAAGAAGGAAAGGAAGAGCTAGTTAAACATTGCCCCCAATCAAAACAGGTGGTCAAATAGTTCACTTCATTTTAGATCTTTTATGATCTTGTTACAAAATGCTTTAGTTTCCTCTTAGACTACTAAGTATGGAGTTGTGAGAAACTGCTCACAAATCTGTAAGTGTTCCACAAGATTTAATCCCCCAGCCTACATTTCCTCTGTTAATATTTAGACAAGATCAACTGCATTTTCCACAAATGGTATAAACTGCAGATATTTCAACAATATCTAGTACGCCATAAATTCCCTGTCTCTGTTTTATCAATACATGAACAATGACTTGTTACTGACTTGAAAATATGCATCTTCCACGAATTCCAGGAAGATCATATGTATTTAGGGAGAATTCATCCTGAGATCTGATGTGATAGCCCGTTTGCGAAATACGTTGGGGACCCTTTTATACTTGCAGCCCTCTTAAAATGTACCAGCCCATTTTAAGTGCTTGTAGATTCAGATGCCAAGCATGGAGGTTCTCATGTTCATGCTGGTGCCGTTGACAAAGCAAGGCAAGCTTCAGCTTTCTAAATGCTTCTTCAAGAACTCTTTTTACACACGCTCACCATGGCATGCAGAAAAGAAAAGAAAAGAATTGTTGAGTTTACATTTGGTATCAGCATTGACCTGGCAATCTCATTGTATGTTTGCTGTAGTTTTGTCTTCCTCATGATTCAGTGTTATGTAAGCAGGGCCATAGAACTGCCTCTCTGGAATTTCTCTACTTTTAATCTATTTTCAAAACTTTTCCTTTCTCTACAGTTTGCAGAGAGTAGTTCAGAGATATTCTGAGATAGAAATGCAGTTATTCAAAGGAATAGAAATTTATTATCACCAAAAACAGTACTTTTCATAAAATCAAGATTTAGAGATGAATTGCATTTTCTGGCATTGACTGAGGTGCTGAAGTGTTTTCACATAAGACATAAGTGAGTTCAGCTTTTTTCTATTGCATAAGAGTTTAAAGGAATTAAGGGCACATTTTACCATTAAGTGTAGCAATATGAGTTCATCAAGATCATTTGGCCCAGAATTCTGCGCATTTTAAGCTAAAATTATAAATCATCCATTGTCATTTGACTCCATTCTAATGGCTAATTGCTAAGACATTATAAAATACTCACAGAAGTTTTAATTCTGCCCTCCTTTGGGAAGAAAAAAAAAATTAATTTGAAACAACATGTTATCTATTTTCTAAGTGAAGAATGACATTTTGGTTGTGAGGTAAACTTCTGAGAAAGGAATTAATGATTGAAATAGATAAATTGGCGTGATGGCTTATTTTATTGTGTTAATTTCCTAGGGAGAATTTAGCAACATTTTACCTGCACACAAACAGCCTGGAACTGTCCTTGGACATGCATCAGTAGGGACAAATCACTGCAAATCATGTTTGCCGAAATGCAACTAAAAACAAATATTCCATTTAGGACAGCACTTTTTTCTAGTTTTCTATTGGAATAGGTAAGGATGCCTATGGATATATAATTTAAAAAAATGAAGTTGACATGTGGCAAAAACACCATCTGCTAGCACTTTTTTATAAGAAATGTCTCCAAGAATTATAATAAATAAAATGGGGTGGCTTTAACCCAGTCCCTTGTATGAGAGTTTCTCTACCCACCCAGAAAAAGACAAACTGTGATGATAAAGAGCATCCTGTGGGGGATAGGGAAGAGATGGAGAGAGTACAACTTTATCAGTTTGCCTTCTGGAGAATCAGTGTTTTCTGCCTGGCTAGGCCCAGCATTGCAGCTTTTCTTTAGATTGATAGACATTTCCTCCCTACCTTCAAAGCCAGTTTGTAGATTGAAAATGACATTTTATTAATAATTGCAAATGCGCATATTGGCTTAGAAAATCTGCACCTGAATTAGGTTTTCCTTAGAAAGATGGCTCGATGCTGTTCTTCTATAGGAAAACATTTGGGTATTAAGTTTATCATAGAAGAAAAGAAATAGAAAATCTGGTTTTTAATCTAATTTTTAAAGTTTCTTTTAG
Organism: Python bivittatus; assembly: GCF_059951505.1. NCBI lineage: Eukaryota > Metazoa > Chordata > Lepidosauria > Squamata > Pythonidae > Python > Python bivittatus. Next base: position 28,953,599 of record NW_028277098.1, read on the forward strand.
TGCTACTAAAAACACCTTAAAATAATTACCTCCTTAAAACCAACAAACCAATAGGCTTGTTCTTTTTTCCTTTCATTGAGCCCTCTTTGTTTGACTGATTCTGATCCAGGAGAATCCTTCTCTCAGGGGCTGGTTTCATTTACCTCCATTTATTGTGAGCAGTTTCATGGCTCTTCCGCACACAGCATTTACCCCATCTGGCCTGAGTGTGTATTGCTCTGTTCCCATGATGTCATTTACCTTGGGCACCTAAGCCTGTTCCTGTTTTGCTGCAACACATCTCCCATCCCATCACTTTGATGCTTCAGTCTGGGATGCTGGAGGTCCATATGACTTGGGGGTAGGCTGCTTCCCCTTTCACGAATGCTTTTACCTCACTGCATTTTCCGCCACCTGAACTTGGAGATTTCACAGGCAACCTTGTCTTTGAATCCAATCTTAATTCTTCTAGTCAATTTTACTCAATTTTACAATCCCTGTTAAAAAATTAAAATAGCTGAACTTGATTCTTCTGCTTATATAAGCAGCATGCATGAAATCTTGCTTCACCATTTCTCCCAGGCTGTAACCTTAAGGAAACCATCAGTGTGCTTCCCTTGCTGCATACTTCATATATAGAGATTCTACACCACAATTACAAAGATTGTTACGATGCAATAGTATCCTTCCATTTGCATAGCTTTCAGTGGAAACTTAAATATAGAAGTAGGACCAGGTAGTTTGTTTTTATTTTTTTATTTTTAGGAAAAAGGCAAGAGTATATGCTGGAGGTGGGGGCTAGTATGCAGTAAAATGAGAGATTATTGTGATTCCAAGAGGGAGTGTACTGACTGAATGCTTATTTATTCACTTTCTGCTGGTTGGCTGTGCATAGTTACAGGGCAGGCAACAAAGATATGTATTGTTGATGTCATGATTTGACCAACTGTAACAAATGGCTATGAAATGTAGGTCATCAAAAAGTCTGAATGAAGACAAACTGATGCCTTTGTGTTATACTGTGAAAACTGTTGAGAATATATTGGATTGAAAAAAAAAAGAAGAAGAAATAGTAGATAAAGAAGAATTAGATAGCTCACTAAAAATACTAATAATGAAACTAAAGCTTTAATATTTTGAATAGATAATGCAAAGACAAGAGTCATTGGAGAAGATTCTGATGATTGGAAAAATTGGATACAGTTGAAAAAGAGTCCACTAGAAGAAAAGGTGGCAAGATACTTTGATTACACAAGCCTGTGCTTAAAAGAACTTAGTTCTGGTGAAATTACCTTCATTGGGTTACAAAGAATTAGAAACAGCTAACAATATTGGTTAGGGTTATATTACATTATTATTATACTGTCACCCTGCTTATTTAACCTATAGGCAGAGTACATCATGAGAAATGCCAGGCTGGAAGAATCACAAGCCGGAATTAGGATTGCAGGGAGAAACATCAACAACCTCAGATATGCAGATGATACCACCCTAATGGCAGAAAATGAAGAAGAACTAAAGAGCCTCTTGATGAGGGTGAAAGAGGGGAGTGCGAAAGCTGGCTTGAAACTCAACATTAAAAAAACTAAGATCATGACATCTGGACCCATCAATTCCTGGCAAATAGAAGGGGTAGAAATGGAAGCAGTAACAGACTTCATTTATTTGGGCTCCAAGATCACCGCAGACGGAGACTGCAGCCATGAAATTAAAAGTCGCTTGCTCCTTGGGAGGAAAGCTATGGCAAGCCTAGATAGCATATTAAAAAGCAGAGACATCACCTTGCCGACAAAGATCTGCATAGTCAAAGCTATGGTTTTTCCAGTAGTATGGCTGTGAGAGTTGGACCATAAAGAAGGCTGAGCGCCAAAAAATTGATGCCTTTGAACTGTGGTGCTGGAGAAGACTCTTAAGAGTCCCCTGGACTGCTAGGAGGTCAAACCAGTCAATCCTAAAGGAAATCAACCCTGACTGCTCATTGGAAGGATTGATAATGAAGCTCAAGCTCAGATACTTTGGTCACCTAATGCGAAGAGACGACTCCTTGGAAAAGACCCTGATGCTGGGAAAGATTGAAGGCAAAAGGAGAAGAGGATGGCAGAGGATGAGATGGTTAGATAGCATCACTGAAGCAATGAGCATGAAACTGAGTAAACTCAGGGAGGCAGTGAAGGACAGGAAGGCCTGGCGTGGTATGGTTCATGGGGTCACGAAAAGTTGGACACGACTTAGCGACTGAACAACAACAACAATATTGGTTGGCTGGATTTGATTCATAGTCTTCACTACCTATTTTTAAACCTTGGAATGAGCTGAAGATTATTATATAGCCAGTTTCAAAGTACTTAGGAGGGATTGAGGATTTGAAAACAGTGGTGTAGTTGAAGTACCCATAGACAAAGGAGGCATGTATTCCATAAATATATAGTGGGAATCATGGCAGCATTTATCCTAACTTGTTCCAAATACCCCTTCCACCCTGTTATTTAAAAAAGAAAGAAAGAAACATTGAAGAATAAATAAAAGCATGTACAAATTTTACAATAATTAGGAAAATCCTCTGTAGCAACACATACACATAGAAAATTAATTTGTAATTCTAATCACACTACCAGACAAGTTTCACTTAATTCAGTAAGATTTACTGTTGAATAAATGTGTAGAATTGCACTGTTAAAACCTCTAGCCCATAATAGACACAAATTCTTTCTACAGTCTATATAATGTGCCCTATATTCTTTAATAAGGATTAAAAGAAATATACTGCTTTGCACTTATATCGCTTGGAAAGAAAAAGTGCTCGATTTTATGCTGTTTTTCCTTCCTTCCTGTCTTGAGCCACATTTTGGCAGTTGGTGCTCTTACATATTTAAACTAGCAAGAAGCTATTTGAGCCTGAACTTGGCTTTCATTAATTAAAATCAAGACGGTCGCCACAATCCCAGAGAAAAATCTACTAAGGCTTACTATATGAGATTTACACATGGTAGCAAGAGCTACTTTCTAATATGTTTTGTTTTGGGGGTGAGTGGGATCAAATTCTGCTCCTAAACAAGTGGTTGAAATATATTAATAGGAAATATATCCACCATAATACTAATTCATTACACTTGTATGCCGCCCTACTCCCAGTGACTCTCTCTGTCTCTCTCTGTCTCTCTGTCTCTCTGTATGTATATATGTATATATGTATATATGTATATATATGTGTGTGTGTGTGTATGCGCATGCGCATACAGTATGTTGGATTTTGCACTGGCTTTTATCTGTGCTGAATTAAGGATGCTGTTCATTCAACATTCCAAGTAAACTTCAGAATATTTTGTTCTACTAATATGCAGAATTCAGTGAACCTAAGGATTCTGTGGAAATACTGTCCTTGTTAATATTAAATAATATTAATCCTAAGTACTGTACTTACTAATCTTCTGATAATCTTATTCTTGGCTAGTCATTAATTTTATAGAAAATCTTCTACATTATTTTTATTTTTTATTTTGCCTTCAGAGTCAGAGAAGGAGAATGATAGGAACAATCAGAATTTCAAAGGTCAAAGAAGGGGGGAAAACACCAGAGAAAGAAATCCACCATAGCCTCTTAATTAGCTCTAATATTCTATTGTCATCCCCCACTCCCCTAATCTGAGAGGCCTGCAGCTGATCCACTGGGTACGGGAGCTATACAATAAAGTAGAAGGGGCTTTCTGTTTTGTTGACAGTTCACATCACACCCCATAAATCAGGTACTGGGCAGGCAATAGGAAGGTAAGTTCAGATGACTCAGCCTGTGTTGCTCTGTGCAAGCAAAGGGAAGACAAGATTTGAAAGATAAGTAAATCCATGTTTGCCCAGGCAAAGGGGAAAGATGGTTTTAATCATTTGCAGTACTGCCCTTTGGATCCATTGGCAAAGGGAGGGCCAAACCTCCTCTCCCCCTGTAATGGTATGTGAGAATGACCTTGGGAGACAGGGGCAAGAACCGTAGCCAGGGCAATGGTCGGATAAGAGGCAGCTTAGCCTGCAGAAGGAATGAAGGTGTGGCAAATGTCTCAGAAGGGACCCTCCCTAGTTTCTTGGATTGTAAAGGTGAGGAGAGGGGGGAGAAATGTACTTTCAGACTTGCAAGATTCTGTTAATGTAACCTTACAATAAAGTAGAGCTAGTACTTCTGGATGTGCTTCTTTTCTGGACTACCTCACAAGGTTGACACCTCCAGGCAGACAGGATGGCTACACTTGCACTTCTCCAGACAGTGGTGAAACACAGATTTAGCATTTAAACTTAGCTTCCTTTGTCTGAGTAAGGGAGAAGTGAGTTTGACAGATGTTTAAGCCTGCAGGTCTAGTTATATATCAAAAACAGTCACAACACTGTTTTGATTGGTAGATTGTTCCTCACTAGCTGGTGACTCCAGAAAGGGGAAGGGTAACAAGGCCAGAGAACTTAATAAATGGTCTGCATAACATGCCCTGCGTGCATACCCCAGATCAGGACTCCTTTATTTGGCGGCAAGCCAGAACAGAGGCTATAGAGGCAAAACAGGGGGATTGTCAGTGGGAACCCCAAATGTTATGCCAGTATAGTTTTCTGCTGGCTTAAGAATGGGTGGATAGCACTTCAACTGAGACATGGGAAAGGCGCTCAAATAAGGTATGTTTCATACTATAATTGTCCCTCATTTGTCTAGATACTCATAAAATTCCTTTCTACTATTTTCATCTATTTCCCCCTGCTAAAAATCCATTGAATACAGTACACTATAAGCCCTTTGTATAGAAAAAACATATCATTCAGTCAGTATTACGCATGTTCAAGATTCCTATTTAAAAGTCAGATAGCTGGGAAAGTAAGGCAAATATGGATAAGGTCAGAACCATGTTTCTTTTAATCAGACCAGTATCATACGTCATGCTGTTACACTGATGCTACAGAAATGTTTTAGTAGATTTAGTTCAGGCCCATTTAGATAGACAACCAGATGATACAGTAAATGTATGCTGATGCTGGAAAAGCAAGCCCAGCACAGACCGGACCTTCCATGTACATATATTCTGAAGTCATTGGGAACTATAGTCCAATGTGCATCTGGAAGACAGCTAATTAGGAAAGGCTGTCTGAGTACATTTTCCATAGTATTTGCATATATCCAGTTCAAATATACAGGTGAAACTCGAAAAATTAGAATATCGTGCAAATGTTCATTTATGTCAGTAAGGCAACTCAAAAGGTGAAACCAATATATGAGATAGACGCATTACATGCAAAGTGAGATATGTCAAGCCTTACTTTGGTATAATTGTGATGATTATGGTGTACAGCTTATGAAAACCCCAAATTCACAATCTCAGAAAATTAGAATAGTGTGAAAAGGTTCAATATTCTAGGTTCAAAGTGTCCCACTCTAATCAGCTAATGAATCCATAACACCTGCAAAGGGTTCCTGAGCCTTTAAATGGTCTCTCAGGCTGGTTCAGTAGGAATCACAAGCATGGGAAAGACTGCTGACTTGACAGTTGTTCAGAAAACCATCTTTGACACCCTCCATAAGGAGGGAAAGCCCCAAAAGGTAATTGCAAAAGAAGTTGGATGTTCCCAAAGTGCTGTATCAAAGCACATCACTAGAAGGTTATGTGGAAGGGAAAAGTGTGGTAGAAAAAGGTGCACAAGCAGCAGGGATGACCGCAGCCTGGAGAGGATTGTCAGGAAAAGGCCATTCAAAAGTGTGTTGGGGACTTTCACAAGGAGTGGACTGAGGCTGGAGTTAGTGCATCAAGAGCCACCACACACAGACGGATCCTGGACATGGGCTTCAAATGTCGTATTCCTCTTGTCAAGCTGTTCCTGAACAACAAACAACGTCAGAAGCGTCTTACCTGGGCTACAGAAAAAAGAACTGGTCTGTTGCCCAGTGGATCCAAAGTCCTCTTTTCTGATGAGAGCAACTTTTGCATCTCATTTGGGAACCAAGGACCCAGAGTCTGGAGGAAGAATGGAGAGGCACACAATGCACGATGCTTGAAGTCCAGTGTGAAGTTTCCACAGTCTGTTGATTTGGGGAGCCATGTCATCTGCTGGTGTTGGTCCACTGTGCTTCATTAAGTCCAGGGTCAACGCAGCCATCTACCAGGAGATTTTGGAGCACTTCATGCTTCCTTCCGCAGACGAGCTTTATGGGGATGCTGACTTCATTTTCCAGCAGGACTTGGCACCTGCCCACACTGCCAAAAGTACCAAAACCTGGTTCAATGACCATGGGATTACTGTGCTTGATTGGCCAGCAAACTCGCCTGACCTGAACCCCATAGAGAATCTATGGGGCATTGCCAAGAGAAAGATGAGGGACATGAGACCGAACAATGCAGCGGAGCTGAAGGCCGCTATTGAAGCATCCTGGTCTTCCATAACACCTCAGCAGTGCCACAGGCTGATAGCATCCATGCCACGCCGCACTGCGGCAGTCATTGCTGCAAAAGGGGCCCAAACCAAGTACTGAGTACATATGCATGCTTATACTTTGCAGAGGTCCGATATTGTTCTATTTCCAATCCTTGTGTTATTGATGCAATGTAATATTCTAATTTTCTGAGATTGTGAATTTGGGGTTTTCATAAGCTGTATGCCATAATCATCACAATTATACCAAAGTAAGGCTTGACATATCTCGCTTTGCATGTAATGCGTCTATCTCATATATTGGTTTCACCTTTTGAGTTGCCTTACTGACATAAATGAACATTTGCATGATATTCTAATTTTTCAAGTTTCACCTGTATGTAACTGCCAACTTGGTAGTTTTTGATACCAAAAGTTAATTCTGTTCAACTTTCATCAGAGTAGAAGAGTTATTTAACATAGATTTTCCTTTTCTGTCTTTGACAACTATTAATTATCATTTGGTCAGTCAACATGAATCGTTCTCATGACCTCAGGCAGTAATCCAGTGGTAAGAGTTAAATCACCGTTTAATTAACGTAGGGAATTTATTCAATTTTACACAGTTATGCATTTCTATGAATCATAACTTGGACATGAAATACAGATCACAGAAGTAGCCCTTTGAAACCTTTAAGATGTGAGGAATATTTTTGGACCATATTCTCCCATTTTAACCCCAGATTCAGGCAATACATTGATTTTGTTGTTGTTGTTGTTGTTAAATTGTTAAAAAAAGTTTTCCTTTTGATAAATGTCCGTACTAGATGCCTACTGTTTGGCTTTACATATAAGAATTCTTATTTATTATTTATTTTATAAAGGTTCTTTTATAAATAAGAATGATAATTAAAAGGGAAGACTCAACACTAAAGAGTTACTAGCAGGAATAGCAAACAGTTCAGCCCGTTTATAATAGAGTCGCTAGTGCTCTCTGAAATGGAGTAAGTTTTCTGAATACTTTATGTCAAGCTCTGAACAAATAACACAGAAATGACAGAACCGTAGAACATCTTGATGTTAGGAAAAGGAATGTTCTTACATGGCTTGATTGTTATCAACATCTTCAAGCGGGTCTATTAGCAATTTAATGGAATATTGGTTATTCATGGACAATAATAGCTCCAGTTGAAATGTCCATTATGCTTTCTCTTTCCCATGCACTTTGGAATGAGTAGAATGTGATAGCTGAGCTTTCAGCAAGCTTCATGAATTTTAAATACTTTTCAGTGCCCAAAAAGGGGGAGACGCATGGCATGTGGTCAATGGTGGACTTGGAACTAGCAGTCACTCTAGTCTTATGGGATATTAGGTGTCTCAAAGATAATGAATGCTTGGCTTATGCAGGTGCATTCTTGGCCTGCCGTGCATGTCCAGGCAAAATAGATTATGCCTCTCTAGTTCGACATCCTACAAAATAGCCAATTGTTACTGTGGGCAGAGAAAGGTATTCAAATACTGCTTTATCAGCATACACACATCTCCATTATTTTTATCCAATCAATTTTTTTACTGGTGTTTTTGCAGCATGATAATTAACTCTCATGAATTGTTTCTATACTTCCATTATTTATCTCCATAACTTATCTTGATTCTCTTTGACTAGAGTTTTAACTTTCTTATTCTTCTACATCATTCGTTTTTAAAAAGAATTTTCTCTCTCACTGCAAACACACATATATGGCTACAGACTTAGGCACATCACACACAAAAAAGAAGAAAATATGCATAAAATATCTATATGCTAAATTATATGTTAAGATGTAAATTTTAAAATAAACACTATAATTTAAATAGAAATGGAGTATAATTCACCATAAGAGAGCCAGTTTGGTGTAGTGGTTAAGGTGCTAGCCTAGAAATCAGGACACTGTGAGTTCTAGGTCTCCCTTAGGCATGAAAGGCAGCTGGGTGACTTTGGACCAGTCACTCTTTCTCAACCCAACCCATCTCACAGGGTTGTTGTGGTGGGGAAAATAGAAGGCAGGGGTATTAGGTATGTCTGCCATCTTGAGTTATATATATAAAAGGTGGGATAAAATGAGGATGATGATGATCATGATGATGATCATGAAGGAAATATTATTACTAGTTTATCTGCATGCCTAACTCAAATTGCTGCCTTAACTAACAGCTTCAAGGCTCTGGTTGTCCTCTTTTTAGCTTCTTTTTCTTCAAATTGGATTTGGAAGATCAGTCCTTCAAATAGAGAACCTCTTCAGACAGAGCAATGCCTTCTGACAGTCATTCAAATACAGGCTAGGCCTATACATGTTTACGCCTGCAGTCCATCACTGCAGTATGCGCTCAAATTAATGACAGCATGTAATGCAATTGAGTGCTCTTTTTTAAAGATCAGATCACTGTTTTACAACTCTTGTAACAATACTTTGTAGTTTGGAAGAAATTTAGGAATGACTAAAGAAGAAGTAAATAAAACAGTTGAAAATAAAATGACATTACTTGCTTAGCTATGATCTGTGGACCCTTTGACTTCATTCTCATTACTTGGATAGTGTCTTCTTTGAGGTATGTCAAGGCTATGGCAGTATTTGTTCCAAATTCAACTGCTGCTCAAGGACATATGACAAGAAACACAGTGCAATATCACACATTAGTGTGTTAGGAATATGTTATAACTGCATATACAATATAGCATTGCAGGTCACAATTGTTAGCATTTTATGTGGCTTTGAAAAATGCCTTTGTTAATTGCACCTGTGTCTCTGTGTCTCTAGTTCACAACTTTGGCTCTTTACAAGCTTTTTTTTTTTTTTAAAGGTACTAATTTATAGTATCCTGGACCCTTTCAAAGAGCCTTTTAGCAACCTTTATGTTAGATATTAACTCATTACTGGCACTATTGCTAAATGAAAAAAATATTTCCTTTTCTTTTTGTTTTTTTTCCCTCTTAGTAATGATGCATTCTTCTTTGATGCTGCTTCATCCCTTCAAACAGAGAGGCAGACTTTCTTTTTTCACTTTTCTGTACTGCTGGACCTTGAAATTATTCCCATCAGTAAGAATGATAATACAGGTAGTCCTCACTTAATGACCATTCGTTTAGCGACTGTTTGAAATTACAGTGGTGCTGAAAAAAGTGACTTATGATCGGTCCTCACACTTATGACTGTCATAGCATCCCCACAGTCATGTGATTGCGATTCAGGCACTTGGCAACAATCACGCATTTATGACGGTCACAGCATATCACAGTCATGAGTTCGCCATTTGCGACTTTCCCAGCCGGTTTCTGGCAAGCAAAGTCAATGGAGAAGCCTGCAGGAAGTTGGAGTTGTGTTCACATGATGTCTTGCTTAATGACTCTAGGTGATTCACTTAATGACTGCAACTGGGACTGCTGGGACTACTGGAACTGCCATTGCTAGGCAGAGTGGTCATGTGATGTTTCACTTAACAACTGCTCTGCTTAGTGATGGAGTTGTCAGTCCCAGTTAGGGTCATGGATTACTGAAGAAATGTAGCTCCAGGAGGACTGATTTGGCACGTGTTATGTGCCTTCTGAATGAGTCAGATGGCACAGTTCCACCTGTCTATATTGGTTTCTTGGAAAAGCGAGTGTGTAATAGTGCAGCACTTTAGATTTTATTCCAGAAAGTTGTTTCAGTACACACAGCTGTTCAAGGATTTATGGACAGATGGCTATGTTGTGTGCATACATGCTCTGAAACATCTTTTTGTAACTGAGTCCAGAGTGCTGCATTGTATACTGTGTGATACTTTAAATTAGATGGCATATCTGGGTAATATTCAGACCCATGTTTATGCATGGATATATATGCATAAATACCGAAAATGAATTAATTATAAATGAGAAGATTCAGAACACCAAAAATATAGAGAGCTTAAATTCATAACCTATAGATCTGTTCTGATATCCATTTGAATAAGAGCACTGAGGAAGGAGCATACTTGGGGGTAGTGATAAAATTTTAGAATATAATGATAAAATAAATAGAGATACTGTCTTTTAAAACTTGTATGTCTGTTTGCTTTATCAGTCATCTCAGATTTTTTTGTTTTTAACTTGTTAATAGGCTAGCTTGCATTGTCACTTGTTGGAAAAGGGTTTGGGGGTTTAGGGTGATTTTTACATACTTTGCCCAAGTCTGCAGTGCATCAGTATCTATCAGACAAAGGATTTATGTGCTGAAAAATTCAGTCCCCATTGCATGGCATCTCAGATTTTTTATGAGTTTAGGTTATTGTGCTTACCATTTCAAAGAATGCCTATAACGTAAAGTAGAATATCTCGATTATAGATCCAGATTTTCATAAATATATTTATAGTCATTACTAGCTACAAGCCTGTTTTGTAAATTGTTGCATTCTATTTGCAATGAAGAGCTACCTCTGTATTAGTTCTTCTCTCCTTTTGCTTATCAACCTGTCATATTTCCAGTTGAAAAACATTTGTTTAGTTGCCAGAGCTGTGATAAGTGAGCACCGGGGAATAACTTCTAAGAAATGTATTGCATTTAAAGTATGTTGGCACAAAAATAGAGGAGATAGGTATTTTACATGCAGCAGTTGAAGTAATCAGTGAACTGCATCAGTGTAATGACTAATGAGCTCCATTTTTAAAGTACAGGGGTTGAGGAAACCAGATTCTTATACATGCCATCAAATACATTTAATATTCTTTCCCTTCAAACAGAGTTCAGCTGGCTTAAACCCAGAGTCTCTCAACCAGATTCATTATGGATTAGATACATTCCATCTCACAACAGGAATGTGCTTATTAGAAAGGGGGGAAAAATAGGGAACAAAGCAATAAAGGCTTAACCATTCAAGTGCTTGGTATATCAGTGGATAATGTTTATAATAAAATATTTGTATTTTTTGTACTAAAACTAAAGTTGAGACTATATACAGCTTTCATATAAAGGATAAGTATATATGTGTGTGTGTGTGTGTGTATATCTGTGTGTGTGTGTGTGTGTGTGTGTGTGTGTAGATACACTTAGAGAATGGTAGACACAGTTTCTCTGCTCTTATAAATGTGCATTTTTGTTTCCAAGGGAGGACTCTAAAAAGATGGGAGGGAGTTTGACATGGTGATATTTCAGTGGGAAAAGTCCACCAAGTGAAAATCATCTGTTTTTTGAAATGCAATGTTATAGACCTATCCATACTTAATGAAACATAGAGTCAAGCTATTGGTGTCAATGGAACAAGCAATTCACAACTAACTTAAGTTTCAATGATTTCATTTAATCAATGGCAGAGTTTGCATCCAAACCGTAATGTTTATCTTATCTGTGTGTGTGTCAAATATAGACATAGGTAGCTTATATTTTGCAAGACAAAAGCCTAATTGTACTCTAACCAAGGATGATTTTTAAACACAAGAAAATGAGATGAACAGTAAAGAATGCATTTTTATCTAGGATGCCTACAATGTATATAGAGGTCATAATATGGGCACTGAATCCATTGATAACAGACCAAACAGTACTTTCCACTGAAACATCATTCCGTTGTCTTGCACGTGTAAAGCTTTAATTGTCAAAACTAAAAAAGGAATTTGTTTTCTTAACATTTCATTGTTCAGCATTTCCTGACATGAAGTATGGATAAGAATTAATCAAAAATTTCAACTGCGATTCTCATAATATTGTTTAGAAGCCTAATCAAATGAATAGCAATCCATTTTTGTGCAAGGACATCTGAGAAGGAAAAGTTTCAAAGTTAGATTTGGAGATACATAATCAGGTTTCCTTAAAAATTCCTTATTCCTTAAATAAATATGTTTTTATTTTAAAAAATAAAACTTGGAATAGGATTGATTGAATTGAGGATGTTGGAAGTGATGAGCTAACCTATCCTACCATCCCTGTTTCCTACACAGTCTTGCCAGGGCACACTCCACCATTAGATGCCAGCATCACAAGACAGAGAGGAGGTAAATTCAATCACTTATTGAGATTCCAAGAAATAAAGACATGCCCCAACTACAGCACACTTACAACTTTAACTTCCCCAACCTCTACAGAGTAACTTTTCAGTTTAGCCATTTTATATTTCCTGGGCCTGATTACTCCTTTCAGACTCTACCAGTTTGCTGACAAGGCACTGCATTAAAAGGGTAGCCCTATGGTATGAAACCTGGCATATAATCACTCCTCATGATTTCTGAGCAGATATAGTGATTGTGCTGGTGATGGATGGGTGCAATTAGGCTTGAGGATTTCAGTCTTGAAGGGGTAGTAGTTTGTTATGTATCACCAATAAAGATTTTTGAAAACTTATGCCATGTGTTCAATGCTCATATCTATGTTTCTAGGATTACATAGCCATTTAATTTCCTTCTCCTGGGACTGGGAGTGGAAAAATATATTTACACTATCCTTCTATTTACATTGAAAATCCTAGACCTTAGGATTTTCCATCTATACTCTTGAGTGGGGTAGCACTACCCCATTTAAGAATGAGGGGCACTCTGTGGGTCGTCTTGGACTCACACTTCCTGCTTGAAGAGCAGGTGGCAGCTGTGACCAAGGGGTTCTTTAAACAGCTCCATCTGGTGCAGCAGTTATATCCCTCCCTGGATCAGGAGGCCCTTCATACTCAAGGCTTGACTATTGCAATGCACTCTATATTGGGTTGCCCATGAAAACCTCTCAGAAGCTTCAATTGGTCCAGAATGCACTGGAGTAGGCAGTGATGGCATGCCTTGGTATGCCAATAGACACCAAGGTTTCATGAGCTACACTGACTGCCAGTATTTTTCTGGGTGTAATTCAAGGTGCTGATCATGTCAGGCCTAGCCCAAGGAACTCCAAGAGACAATGCCAATTCAGTCCAGCTATGTTTATTAGCTACAACCTCTAGCAAGAATCTTCCCAGACTAAAACCCCATCTCCCAAAGTCATCCAGCCACAACAGTGTGAATTCCTCAGGGAGGTGCCAGTTTCATCCTCTTGTTCCTCCCATGCTGTTCTGGCGAGCTAAGAAAATGTTTATCTCTCTGAGCCTGGCTTTCATAATTCCATTCCATCACAGATCATCACCTATAAAGCCCTAAATGACATAGGGCCAGGTTATTTGAGGGACCACCTATCTCCCATGGTTTCTGCTCATCTGGTAGGAGCTGACACATTTAGCATGCTCCAGATTCCCTTGATTAAACAATGCCATCTGTCAGGACCCAGGAAATTTGCTTTCTTTGTGGCAGCACCTGCCTTCTGGAATGAGATCCCTTTCCTAAATCTATGTGATTGCTACCCTGTTGTCATTCTTGAAGGCCTTGAAGGTTGTTGTCCCAGGCCTTAGGTTAAGATGAGTGAAGCTGTGATGGAATGGACTTATGAAGGCCAGGCTCAGGAAGATAAGCATGTTCTTAGCCCCCAGCAGGAGCATGGGAAGTTCAAGAAGATGAGGCTGGCACCTCCCTAAGGAATTCACGGTGTTGTGGCTAGCTGACTTGGGAACTAGGGTTCAGTCTGGGGAGATTGATGTCAGGTTCAGCCCAAAGAACTCCAAGAGACAATGCAAACACAGTTCGGTTGCGTTTATTAGCTTCAACCTCCAGACAGAAATCTCCCCAGACTGAACCCTAGTTCCCAAGCCAGCCAGCCACAACACCGTGAATTGCTTAGGGAGGTGCAAGCCTCATCTTCTTGAACTTCCCACGCTCCTGCTGGGGGCTAAGAACATCCTTATTTCCCTGAACATGGCCTTCATAAGTCCATTCCATCACAGAAGCCCCTTGCTGGAAATCTTTGGACTATGTCTTTGTATAGGCCAACCAAATCCCATCTTGCTTTGTTTTGTATTGTGGTTTTGTGGTTTATTATATTGTGAGCTGCCCAGAGTGGGTTTGGAATCAGGCAAACACCTACATTGAAACAAACAAACAAATAAACAAGTTTTAATGGAGCTGATTATTTTGATCAGGAAACAGTGTCGGTGGGGGAAGGTTTAATCCTTTTTACCAAGGCTGTATTCATGGCTTCCCACTATTGCTACTGAGTTTTAGGAAAAGGTTACTAGATCTGATATCAAATCAAATCAAAACCTTTATTATGGCCTTTAGGCCAGAGAACATTGCAATAAAAATACATAAGCCTATAATTAATAAAACTAAAAGGTAGACATAAAATACAATAAAATTACATAAATTAATAAAGTAACATATCTGTTTGATAATACATCTAGTTTAGCCCAGGAAAAGATAGAAAAAGGCTTGAAATGTGTACAGTACATCTATGATATTGTTGATAGACATCAAACTGATATCTGATCATTGTTTTTAATATAAATTTAATGCTTTTTACCCTGTTTGCTTAACATATTGGTTAATATAGTAACATCCATCCATCCATACAGATAGGCGGACAGACAGACATAAAGCATTAATTTAAAATGTTAGCAATGACTCCATATTTGAGCTTTGATAGCATTAGGAAATTATTTTTTTAAAAAAATGCCATCCATCTTCTTATTCCTTCTCTCTTCTTTTTTCTGTACCAAGAGAATAAACTAACCTGCTCTCAGCCTTGGCCAGTTCTCTTGGCATTGCTTTCCACCAGAAGACATTGCAGTCTTTGTACCAGCATAAGTGTTGATATTTCCAAGCATTTGTCTCTAACTTTGCTTTCATCCATTTTATGTTAGTCCTATTTCCTAAGCTTATGAGTTTAGTATGCTGGATGCAATCCAGAGAAAGAAACAGAATTTGGATACCATTTCTCATGTTACCTTTCAGTTCGTATGAACCGTGAAATCTATATAATACAGCTGCAACAACATCCATGATCACTGAAGAATATTGCACAGTTGAAAAACATTTAATCTTTGTCAAGTGAATTGATACTATTTTACAGTCCTAGGCAATCACACCAAAGCATCTAATAATTGGCTTGATGTGATACAAAAATTATAGCAAAGCAGTTCTGTGTTTATTGATGAGTGGGCAGGTTGAAATACTTTAGTTACTTATTGCATGTACTGCTCTTGTTTATATCTCCATACATTAACATAGCTGGCATTTTTTAACAGCAAGTTCAAAGATGACTTGGCATAGAAATATTCTAGTTTAAAACTGGGGTAAAGGTATAACTGAGTAAGAATATCTGCTGTGCTTTAATGTGGATACCAAGGATATTGTGCTGGATATGTTTTACATTTTCTCTGGAAACTTAAATTGTCAAGCTACATATGACAGATATGCAGGGAAAGTATTGTCATCAAAATATGTTATGATCATTTTTCTTCAAGACACTATTCTAATTCAGACAAAGTCATTGTAAGTTTTACTGTGAATCCTGTTTTTTTTTTTTTAATTAGTTTTCCTAAACAATGTATTAGACTTGTCTTTCCAATGAATCTACCGTAACCAAAATAAATGAAGTAGAATTTTGGATTAGCAGCAGTGGCAAGACTCATTTTAAAGTTTAATAAAGCTGCCTTATGGAAGAGGTCTGGTTCAGTTAGAGTAGAAGTCCAGCAGTGTGCAGATATTCTAGGTTTGCATCATTAAATCAAATTCTAAGTTTTGTTTTATTTTGTTTTGTTTTTCCAAACAGGTTGAAGCAATGAAGACAGCACTTGACAGTCTTAGCCTGAATATTGTAGAGATGACAGATGAGCAGGCAACCTTAGATGGAGGAGATGTTTTATTTACAGGTATAGTAAGTAGTATTTATTATACATAAATCTTTTTAATGTTTGAATTCCACAGACAGGTTGCTTACAGCATACTGATGACTAACTACAGTATGTGCAAATTCTCCTAATATGACATTAGTAAAGTTGCTTTACTATTAGTGATATTAGACTTTCAATATAGGAAATCTTTTTCTAAGGTAAAATTCTTCATGTTATAATAACAAGCAAAGGAGAACAAATATAGTATTACTGGTATTATGTTATGTTAAGTATTAAAAATTTTCCTCTGACATTAACTTTCTTAGTTGTAACATACATTGTAATTACAGTCACTTTTCTTTGTACAGTATAGATAAATTTTAGGCCTTATGTAGTTTACAGTGTAACCGCATGATGTATCCTGAGAGAGCAAGCATGGAAATGACAAAATCAATTGCATTTTAAATAATTGTAAAATGTTTAAAAAGTGTTAAAATCATAGCTTGAACGGGAAAGTGGTGGTAAAAGCATAGCTTGAGCAGGATAGTGGTGGTGATAAAGTATCATGAAAGAATGTTTGCCAATAGCCCCATTATACATTATTTATATGTGAATTGAGTTTAACATCACATCATTAATACATATAAAGGCTAAGTTATGAATTTCCCAGTTGACTGGTATTTCCAACAATAGCATCAGAAACTCCCCAAAACTGGAAGTAATCTTAGGTGTTACATATGCTAACATATCTGTGTAAATGAAAATAAAGTTAAGGACATATGTCAAAAACTGTCAGATTTACCATATACAGTAGTTGCTAGCAAGAATATTTTAGGTAATGTTAGAAGCTGTATTGTTGAGCAACTACCAAGATTTACTACTTAGTGGAAAACTTGATAATTCTTGGATCTTCCAGTCCATGCTGCTTTTTCTCTTTACTGTTGCTGTAATCTATTTAAGTGGAGGCTGCTATAGAATTTTGAAAGAAAATCATCACTGTTGTTCTATTTATAAGATATTCTAAAAATCTGAAGATATCTATGAAACTCGATTTGTGTATATGAATCTGAGTTTCAAGTGACATCTCTTAATTATTCTAGGTTTATTATCTTCAGCTAAGTTGAAAAGAATTGATAGATAGATAGATAGATAGATAGATAGATAGATAGATAGATAGATAGATAGATAGATATCATATGAGCATAAACATGAATGCATCTTTTCTGCTTTTAAGGTCGGGAATTTTTTGTGGGTCTTTCAAAACGGACCAACCATCGTGGTGCAGAAATTCTGGCAGACACCTTTAAGGTTAGTAGATTACACATGTACTCTCTGAGGATGGAAATGCAAATACAAGGCATGAAATTTGTACAAATGCAAATAAAGAGCCCCAAATAAGCTAGCAATTAGAGGTGTTTTGCAGTAATGTCAAGACAGCAACACATTGCACAGAACTGAGACAAATGAAAGTTCTTATTATAATAATGGGTGCTTATCAGACTTAATCTGTTGTGGTATCATCATTTTGAAAACAAGAAAGATCTAGGGTGAGATGGGGAGGAAGAGTTGATCACTTGTAATTATGAATCTATAGAGGACTGATTCACACATGACAATAAGCATATACCATGGTTACAAACCATAGTGACTGGGGTCCCATTAAGCCAAAGCCAGCAAAACACATTAGGAATTACGGTGATGTGTGAACCAGGCCAGTGTTCCATCCTAAGACTTATCAGGAGGATAAAAGATGAGGAAAGTGATATATGATAACTTAAGCTAGTATGATTTTTGCATAAGATACCATTACAGATGTAGATATAGATATCTGGGAGCCATACTGTATGCTAAGCACTCTTTTAAAAATAAGTGTAATAAATAATAATCCAAAATTACCAAAGAATCTTTAGCATATTATCATTCTAAATTCATTCTAACAATATAACTTACTGAATTTAGCATAGCTTATTTTCACAGGATGTTCATAGGATGAAGAGTGTACCAAAAAAAAAAAAAAGGTTTTAACTTACAGAGAATCAATAAGTTTATTTTACATATCATGCTGATTTCTATATTTTCCAGTCCCTGTCCATAAGAATAGTTGCTTCCAATGCTTCCCAATATTGTGCTGTACTTATTTTAGCTGATTGTTGGTAAAATTAACATAAATTGTACAGTTTCTTTCTTTGAAAAACTGTTCATTTTGTACTTGTTTTCTGAAATAATGATAGTATACAAAGGGAAATCAAAACTGTCCAGTGAAATGTGCTGTGTTTATCTCCAAAAGATATGCAGATAATTCAGACACTGAAAAATATAATTTATAATTGGCTTAATTTATAAAATGATTAATCTAAATAATTCCTTTGCAAATACCTCATTTATATACAGGATTATGCTGTTTCTACCGTCCCTGTTGCTGACTCCTTGCATTTGAAAAGTTTTTGCAGCATGGCTGGACCAAACCTCATTGCTATTGGTTCAAGTGAAGTTGCGCAGAAAGCCCTCAAGGTAAACATGATGAACATTGAGTGTGGCTTTTAGAGATAGTATTTTCCATTTAAAAAAAATCAGTCTACACAGGCTGCAAGTATAAACAATCTGGTCTCCCCAAACTGAAATGAAGGGCCAAATTCAGCCTAATGTGATATGGTTAAATGCCTGCTTATATTAACATGCAGGTTTCTAAAGATATAAATAAAGTCATCAAAATGGGGGTAGAGAGTTGTTCGTTATTAGAATAGCAGCAGACATAGAGAGTGAATCTAATCTCCCTGGTTGCAGTTATGAGGAAAAAAATTTCCTCTGACACTACAGTATTGCTTTGTGGTGAAATCAATGGAATGCTGATTTACTTACTTACAAAATTTATATAACTGCCGAAATTGAACATTGCAACTCCAGGTGGTGTACAATAAATAAAAAAACAAAGCAAAATAAAGAAGTTCAGTTAAAATCCAAAGCATCAATAGGTGACCAGAAAATCACATTCATATCCCTCTACAGTCGGGGAGGTCCACTAATCCCAGCCCCAAAGCCTAAGGAAACAGCCAGGGCTTTACTGCCTTTCTGAAGGCCATCAGGATTGGACCAGGCAGGCTCCACAACAGAAAAGATACACCTCCCAAATCCCATCAAATGGCATTATTTCAGGGAAGAGATCCCAGATGTGTCTACCGTATTATGTTCTGGCATGCAGTAGAAAAAGCATGAGAAGGGAATAACATAGTTGGCTTCTCATTGCAACAAAATATTGTATATCCCATGTTTGTTAGTAGTGGAGCAGAAATTAGGTATAGGAAGTGATAACTGAAAAATTACATTTTGTACTGTACATAGTTTTGCTCAACTTCTTATTTGAACTGCAGAATCTCTGTTCATCTGCCTGTTCTGCACATTCTGATAGGGTTAGGGATTAATGGAGACGTACCTAGAACTTGGATGAACTATAAGATGTACCCATTAGGAAATCCCCCTAAGTATCTGTCAGGATGTTGTTATCACTTTTGAAGGTCAACAAAAAGGATATTAGCCTCCTTGTCAGGAATCTTTGGAATGTTACTGTTGTTCAAATGAATTAGCTTTTTCCTGTTTTATGAAGTCATGCAGTATATTCCATGGACTAAGGCCAACAATATGAACATATTGGTTACAAAAGCATCCTTTCCTACTTTTTTTTCCCCAGAGAATAGGCCCCCTCCATGTTCAGGGATGGTGCTGATTTGAGATTGATGCCACCCTCCTATCCACCTATGGTGCCATATGACTTGGTGTTGGAAAGCTGAGTCAGTTAACTCCAGAGGAAGCAATATACAGGCACTGTTGTAACATTTCCTCTGGAGCTGCAGTGTTGTTTCTCATTGTCAAGAACTCTTGTTTGTCACCTATTAGAATTTCTGCCAAGTGTCAAAGCACTGTAGCTGGTACCTTGCCACCAACTCCCTATTTTGCATACACAATTGCAAGGTGGCTTTCTGTCCCACAGTCACCATTTTTTTTTTCTTTTGCTATAAAAGGAAATACAGTGAGGGGGGTTGAAGTACTTGTTGGAGTGCCAATATTCTTACTCCCATTTTGGCTGTCTGGGTAGCTCTTTGTCCTTCCCTCCTAAGTCTGATGAATTCCTGGGGTATAATTTCAGTCCCTAATCTCAGTGCATCTTCTTCAGAAGACTAGTTCAATAAAGAGATTGTGACAGTGTAGAGAAGGTTGCTTTCTATTCTTTGGATGCTTTTCATGTTTTTATCAATCTTGCCTCAGACTTTTAGTGACAGAGGGCAATACTGGTGAAGGAGCAAGAGAGTTTATATTAAAACATGAACACATCTTAGTGCTTGAATAGCCATGACTCAAGTTCAGTCACCACCAAGAATCCCTAGAGAAATTCCCAGTCCTCTGATACTGGCCTGTGAACTTGAAGGAGGGTAAGGCTGATTATGACCAAAGCTTCTATTGATGTTGGGAGACCACAGACTAATCCAACCTTTTTGAAAATGGATGTTCTCAGAACTGCTGGTTTGATGTATAGATCCCCACTGTGAATATTATGTTTATTTATGTGTTCTAAAATATAAATTGTTTAAAAGTTCAGCTACTCTGTGAAAAGTCTTTGAAAGAATTGTAAACATTGGGCTTGGTCCATTGTTTTATGTTGCTGCTATAAAAATTGGAGTTTGCTCACAATGCACCTGCTGGTGGAAAGGGAAAGCAATGATCTTCACAAATGTCCCACCTTTCTTTCTCATTGTTCTCTCATTGTTCTGGGGTCTTTCAGCTAGGTTTCTGTGCACATCAAAATTTATTTGGAAGAAGTGTTCTGGGCCTTATGGAAGGTCAAGCGCACTATGTCTCTTCTGTTCTTCATTAAGGTAGCATTTTTTTCAGGCTTAGATTTGTATGCTGTAATGAATAGCAGAGAGGTGCTGTACTTGCATGAGGTCTGAAAAATGTCTTCTGAATAATTTTCGAAGCATGCACAATCTACTCCCATCAGACCAACATATGCAACATATGAGACTGCAAAAGGAAGAATCGACAAAAACAGTTCTTTAAACAGTATCTACAGATTTGACTGCAGAAACGATTGCCTTAATTAAATATGTTCTTAAACGTCTTGTAATTCAGTATGAGCACACTAGGCTAGACAATTCTCAAAAGAATGTTGATGAACTGTTTCCTGGCTATACTTCTCTTTGTTGCTTATCAAGACTGACATTTAAAGACATTTGGAGTTAATACAATAGCTTGTTTTACTGAAATAACAGTGATGCCTATAGGATTACATATGTACAAGTGCAAAAACTATTATTATTATTATTATTATTATTATTATTATTATTATTATTATTAATGGTCGCATAGTCAGTCAGTTGTTTAGACTGGGTTTGCTATTTTTGTCCTCCTCTCGAATCCCTGGGATAGGCAGATGTTGTTGTTTACTAATATGAAAGGTATCATTGCAGGATGTAAGCTGTTCAAGTAAAGCTACCTTTTGCAATTGACTGATGGTGATTTTGTCAGTGCCGATGGTGTTCAAGTGGTGCTCCAGATGTTGTTGTTGTTATTTTTTTTCCTTCCTGCAGAATTAGTTTCATAAACTAGTGTTGAGAGATTTCTCCCTCCCTTATGGCATCTGAGTTTATGGAATCTCACAAGCTTCTGTGTTATCTCCCATGGTTTTTTAATTTACATATGAAGCTGCTGTGTGAAACCCTCTTGGAGTCTGGAGTCAAATGACATCCAGCTTTATATTTCATCATCATCATCAGAGTGTAGAGCTGCCTGGATTCAATAATAAGTTGGATGAAATCCCATTAAATCAACACTGCATCCTGGCAGATGCACAGGTACAAGATAGGTGGTACTTGGCTTAGCAATAGTACTTGCACCCACAACTTCAGGAACATTTGCAGAGTGGTTTACTCCTCGATCCTGCATCATCACTAGAACTTCAAACAGCCTTAGTGCCATTAGGTACTCAGCATCAGTCTTTCCTGGAAAAATCTCCAAATTGGATTACCATAATGCATTTCATGCAAGATGTCTTAAAATTGTTTAGAAAGTACATCAAATACAGGAATTAACTAGCCTATTACAGTTGGAGTCATGTCTTACCAGTTCTGAAGGAATTTCATTGGCTGCCAGTTCACCACTGAGGCCATTTCAAAGTATGATGCTTATTTTTAGAGCTCTAAATGACTTGAAATTGAAATATTTGAAATAATGCATCCTCTATCATCAGTCTGCATTTATCCGGATATGAGATGAAAGCCTTCTCCATATTACAGATGGAACAGAAGTAATCTTTTCATCAACAGAAAGAAGAGGACTGTTCCCTGAAGCAACATCTCAACTTGAAATACCTTCCTAAGGAAAGCATGCCTGGCATCAACATTTTATTGTTTGTTAGGGGCATACTATTAAATATACTGCCCTGTGGTGGTGGTGGTGGTGGTGGTGGTGGTGGTAGTGATGATTTTTGGATGAAAGTGCCATCTACAAAATGTGGAAACAAATTGTGTGGCAGGAATAGTGCCTTAAGGGTCTGAATAATGCCTCATTTGACTGAAAAGAATTTAGATCTAAGAATGCAAAGACTGCATTCAGACTTCACAAGACTAAGAACTAATATGTATGGCTCCATCTAGTGACTTAAAGTGTTTTTCTGTTAAGTTGAACAAATGGTCCTAAACATGAAGGACTGAATAAAGTTATTCTGAATAGTGACTCTTACCCTGATGCACACATACACACAAGCATTTTCTTTGCCTTTTCCTTCTGTTTATAATCAATGAAATGTTCCATAATTCATATGTTTATTCCTTGATATGGTACTCTAGAACAGGCTTACTGTGTAGCAAGGCAGAGCATTAAAATATGACATTCACCTGCAATTCAAAGTTGTAATGTTCAGAATTCTCTGTAAGGCACCCTTTCCCCAACTTGAACTCCTCCAAATAGGTTGGCTTTTAGTGGGCAGTACTGGGAGCTGTGGGTCCAACCATATACAGGGAGTGCTAGGTTAGGGAAGGATGTAGAAGAATTCTTTAAAATGTTTTAGCCTCATTTAATGTTCAGCCTTCATGGTGCTATTTCTGCTCAGTTGTGAACTGAGACAATTGCCCATACTATTTTTAGTTAAGGAAGAAGGATGGAATGGAGAGAGAAAGGATATCCAGTCTATATCTGCCGAGACTATAAAGGAGAGATTTTGATTCCAGATCAATTATAGTTCCCTGACTGCTTGTGTTCTATTGGCATTGTGGGGAAAAAAATGAAGTAACGTGCATTCTTTTATTTGAGTATAAAATAATCTTTTTACTCCTGAAGACCCTGTGTTATAGTGGGACTAATAATCTCTTCACACTGCTCTCTCTTTTGCACACAAGCACTGAGTCGTCTTCACTCTAATTTACAATTCCCTCAACCTCTCCCCCCACCAAAGTAAGGGGGGAGGTTTTTATGCTCGTCAGTAGATCTCTGCATCAGCCTTATGTTTTAACAGGGTCACACTATCCTCTCTTTTGCTCCTAGAGCAGCTTGTAGAGCCTGCTGAGGCAATAGTTGAAATTCTGCCTATTTCTGATATCATTCAGTTTAATTAGTCCTGGGGACACTGGCTAGACGAAATCACCACCAACAATAACTGAAAGAACAAAACTCCACTTTATTTCCTTTATGCGTTCCTTCTCATCTCTTCCTTCCCTTGTAAATCCTTCCCTTGTAAAGATTTTCTTGCTTACTTGGTTGGCTGGACACACACAAATGTAAACCTGCTAGGTTCAGTATAATCCTGAAGAGCTTGTATCAATATTAGGCAACATATGTCTGTGCTGCTTGTTACAGGCTTATTCAACACTGAGTCCATCAGCTAAAGAATCAACTCTTATCTATACTGCAAGCTGTCATTTTCAGATGCTTAGGGTTTTACGTATGGCAATCTATGTTTCCAATAAGGCTTACTGTAAGTACTATTGTATATATGCCAGCAAATAAAATTAACATCTTCATGTCTCTTTGTTAGAATACTTTCTAGCAGACATGTTTAAGTACAGTGGCACCTTTTACACCTGAAATGTTTGGCTGGTGTGGATCGTTAGGTTTTCTGCTATTGAACAGTTCTTCTGTGTTTACTTACTTTCCATATTTTTGCCACCTCATCAAACATCTCTAGGCAGCCCACAACAAAATAAATACATATAATACATATAATAAAACTATTGTAACAGAGAATATATTATATTGGGCACAACTTGAGTATTATTCCACAGAAGTGTTCATTACCTCCTTTATAGACCTTTATGCAGGATTCAGATACTGTAACATTGTCTTCCATTTATCATCAGTCTTGTGTTTAGGTATTTGGCAGGAGAGATGGAATAGAATTTAAGTACAGACTTGTTAATGGGTAGAAATTGAGCCAATATAAGAAGTGTTTTGAACAGTAGAGGTAGGACAGGATAAAGATGGATATGATCTGGAAACATCTGAATAGATTGTATAATAGCCGTCCTTGGGGCTGCTTAAACATGGTTAAGGTGTTGGCCTGGCACAAGGGAGACCAGGTTCAAGACCTCCTTAACTATGAAGCACATGGGCAACTTTGTGCTAGTCGCTATCTCTCAGACCAATCTGCCTGATACATTTGTTGTTGGGATAAAATGAGACTCCATGTAAGATGGGATATTAATATAATAAAAAATAATAAATGGGGTTAGCTAAATGGGCTTGACAAGTTTTTTATTATGGGAGTATGTAAGATGTTTATCCATAGTGTGGTGAGTGTTGATCACTGCTATTTTGATATGTCTTAAACAGACTGTTGCCAAGGGATGCTACTAATTTCAGTAATACTGTTTCTAAATTTGTAGGACCCATAATTTTCCACAGGGTGTATTTACAATAGAAGAATAAGGTGGCCATGTAGAATGGAACATAAATAAGAGATGCAAGAACCAAATAAACAAAAAGTATCATGGACAATTCCTTCCATGACTAGGGTTAAACTGGTAATGAGGCAGAGTTGCAAATCTTGGAACTAGAGTTAAAATGTGTCACTTCTTTAAAATGTATGACTCCAGGCAGACCTGAATCAATTTAAACTCATACAGGCACAATATATGTAAGTGACTATTTAAAAAAATGTATACACTGTACACACAAAGTCTATACTGCTACCATAGAGGTATCCATATCATAGAGTCATTCAAGAGTGAGAATAATCCATTGTCTATTTATCTATTTGATAGTGCTTTTCCCTCTTCTTCTCTCTTATACTCACAACTGAATGTTTGTCTAACTGGTAATAGGAATTCATAATCCTTAATAAATTATTGTGATTCTTCTCACTCCTTGCCTAAAGTTCTGACGTTTAATTTAAAACGTCATGATAGCTTGTTGTGGCATTGTATAGGTACTATATTATCAAGGTAAAAGGAAAAATAAACAGGAAATAAACAGAAAGTGCAGGAAATTACTAATGTCTCCTAAAACCTAATTATGAAGAATGAGGTAAAAGTGTAAAATACATGACTAATTGCTTTTGAATAGGAGTTTTCCATGAAGCAGCTGTTTCTTTCTCCCCTTCCTGAACTTTTTCTCAGAACTGTTGTTTTTGTCCAACACATTAATTGCTCTATACAATTGTTCTTTAACTGGACTCAGTCTTGGTTGTAACTGACTTTATTTATATAATAAAGCTTGATAAAAGTAAACAATGCACGGGGAACAAGGGATATGGCCTTGATGACTCAGGGTTACCTCTGAGCTGCGGATAGCACACTTTCAACTACGAATTGCACAGGGACAATAGTGGGAGAAGTGTATGTCTACATTGCCTACTTGTGAGCATTCTGGAACAACTTGGATGGCTACTGTGGAAACCAAAATCTTGGACTAAGATAAGCCTTGGCCTGATCCAACAGTGCTATTTTTACGATTTTGATGCAAGGTTGTTAAATTCTGGGGATATGTACACAATTTAGGTTTCAGACTTGCAAAGAAACATTTGGCCAGCTACACATATGAGTTATCTGAAGTGAAAATTACTGTGATTAAGCTTATATCTGATGTTGTGAAAGTTCTGGAAGGGTTGACACCCATCATGCTATAATTTATGAATGCTGAATATTTTTTATTACTATGTAGCACAATCAAAATATGTACTGTATATTTTTGGACATATCTGTTATTATGGGTATTGGGATTGAGGTGCTCTGTCTTAAGCAGCCATTTAAAATTCTAATAGACTCAAATAATGAGTAAGAGAAGTAATGGTTGTGTTTGCACAACGTATTTAATTCAGTCATTGAGTTAACCCATTTTCTTTGCACATATAAGCTATAGAATTGTAAACCAACACCCCAAATATGGTAATTAATATAGGCATTCCATTCATTGGATGATGACCTGTGTTTGGGGCTCAATTTTATAAACTAGAGTTAATGAGCATCCAGTTTGCCATAGTATATTATAGTGTTTTGTAACTTGATATAGTTTTCCACATACTAACTTTTTATGCTCCCCTACACCCATCTAGTGCTCTTGTCCCTTCTTTTAGATTCCTTTAGATTCTCACTTTTTATATATACTTGTAGTTTTTAATTTATCTTTTATATCATTCATATAGATATATAATATATTATTGATGTATCCTTTATGCTTTTTTAATAAATTCATCCCACCCTCCTTATGCTGATCTATGACCATAATAAAGATTTGATCTGATATAGGCATTCCCTCCTCCAAAGTAAAACTATTGTGGGAATGTAAAGAATTTGGGAACCCTTTTAATTATGCAATTTTAAGCATCTAGAGCAAGAGAGGAGGAAGCTTTCAGCTTGACTTACGTAAATAGGAATTTTGTTTCTCTTGTTCTTGTTCGCTTTCCTTTGCTTTTCTGAGGATCAGTTTCCTATTTCTTCCCTTGTGCATGTTCCAAGAGACAGGATGTTCATTCTCAAAAATTTTGCTGGCACACAACAGTTTTAGCCATTTCCTCGAGCCTTTTCCTGGATAGGCTTTTTCTCTTTGCAGGACTTCTAAAGAAGTGGGTAATGCTGAGTTATCACTGTGACCTTGGCTCAAGGTTATTTAAATGAGGTAGAACAGCTCAGCGCACATTAAGAACTATTTAATGTGCCACCAGAAAAATGGCTATTTCTGCAAATCTAAGGAAAGTAGGAAGGAGATAAGGGGTTTATACTTTTAAAAAAATATAGTATCCTTGTTAACACCCTGTCTGAAGAGATGCTCTGGGCAAAAGAGAACAAAAGCATATTTCCTGGAGAACTCTTCATTTTGGAATACATATTTTCAGCTTCAGAGTGTGAAAATGGGCAGCAGTTTATCTATTACTCTGGTAGAAGTCAAACCCAGCAATCCTGATGTATGTTTTGAAGAAGAAACTCTTCCTATATATAGAACTTAATGAAAAGTATTTAAATATTATGCACAGGGGTCCAATATAAAGAAAGGACTATGGGCTAAAGGGTCACCAGCTAGTTTTGACTGTGGAGCAGGGTGCCATCCATCATGTGAAGCTGCCTTTGTTCCTACTCTATCTTCTACCATTTAAACAAAAGTCAGAAAGTGAAGATGGTGCTTTGCAGATCCCAAATTTAAGATACCCAGGATTGAATAGTAATCTCCCTCCTTCATGTTCTGGAATTGGCTATTCCAGTAAAGGGAGATTGCCAATCTCCCTACAGATGAGTTGGGAAAGCATATCAGAAATATAGTTAATGCTGTTGAAAATCATTGGAAAGACCCAAAGGAATCGGCAGGAATGCAGTTTTCTGGCTTCTCCCAGAATCTTGTTCCCCATTTTCTTCCTGGAGTCAGGAGTCTCTTTCAATGCTCCAGACTGTTCTGTTTCTGAGTGCTGAGGGGGGAAACCCCTCAGTGTTCAAAAACTCAGCCATCCCAAGTCCTAAGAGGGAAGATGCTATGAGAGAGAGCTGGCAGGAAAGAGGGTCAGGTTGATGCTGGCTTATAGGCTAAAACTTCATTAACCTGCCTTAATGCATCAGGATCTTTGCCTTAACAGATTCTTTTTGGTCCAGACTGTCATTCATTTGAATATCCAGTTTTCTTTTTCTTCTTTTCCTCTCTCATAGGATGTGGATAGTGCTTAGTGATTGCATCCCATCCTGGTTTATTTGGTGCTTGGTGCCTGAGATTGAATAGTAACAAAAACAGCAGACAAACAAGGCTTTTTGAGCACCAGACCAAATCTTTTGGTTTTCTCTGGTTTCATAAGATTTGCATTTTAATGCACCTAGTTTGTTATGTCAGCTTTTCATTCTTTGTATTCTGTGATGCAATTTGTTTTATGCTGATTTAGATCTGCCAATTTTTAAAAACAGTGATGATTTTGAATTTTTGGTGTAGTTAGCTAAGTCCAAATTGTCATTTAGTGATTCATATCCATTTTTAATTTTTTTTTTATAATACAGACATGTCCCAAGCAATACATCCTTGATTCTACCTTTCATATTAATGAAAAGATGATTTAATTGATCTGTCCAAGCTTGGAGCCTTATCAAGTTGTAAAATTGCCCCATATTTTTCATATGGCAAATTGGTCATATGCATTGCTCCTTTTGTTGGAAAAAAAGTAGTTTAAATAAGATTTTTTGTGGTTGTATTTCATTTCTCAATTAAAATATTGCACAGTAATCTTACTGATATGGGTCTCAATTCATAATGGAAGCTGGGATGACAAACAATCTGATATGCTTGTTTGAGGGACTTTCCTAATCCCATTTTAATGCATTCACTTGTTACCCAAGACCTTTGCTGGCAAAATATACTACATAAAACACAATAGGAAAAATTAGATTGGGGAGTTTGCAGATTAATTTACTTGACATCAGAAAAGTATGACTCGGGCTTTAGGGAATGTAAAGCAAAATTATTCTTTATAGAAAGATAGAATTCCCAGAAAGAATCGGTTTGCAGGAAATGCCAGGCTGCTAGTATAACCAGTCATGCAAAGATTTTTCTGGCCAGGAAACCAGACTCACATAAAATGAATTTGTTATTCTTATAATCTTTACAAACAAGGAAGTTCTCCCCATAGCACTGCTTACAAACAGCATGATCTGGCAAAATGAATGTTCATTGTTTCTGTTCTGTTGACATTTGCATTGAATTAAGCACTTGTGATCAACATTTTCTATCCCAAGGCATTTCTGTAACAAGATTCCAATCTGTCACAACTATTCTTTACTTGGTGGTTGAAAGAAAGATTTGGGGAGAGATGGATTACGTTTCCTGTTGGAATTTGGTATTATAAGGAAAATTGGTTTGTCCCCACAATGGCAAAAGAAGACCTTATGGACCATAATAGCTCTAGAAAGAAATCTTACTTGTTTGCAGTTTTAGGGCATTACAGGACTACGTTTTCACCCAATAGCTCCCATAATTACTTGCATAAGTGTGTGCAAGTGCATTTGCACTTTTGATAATATAAACTTTATATGCCAAGTTTGTATGTCATCTTTATGCATTTGAGTATGCCAGGTATTCAAAATCTGCAGTGTTGTTGTACATGCTTGAAATTTACATAGTCTTATAGACTCATATTTCTGATGTGTTGCTACAGTATTTGGTCATTCTAATCCCTTCCTTCCTTCCTTCCTTCCTTCCTTCCTTCCTTCCTTCCTTCCTTCCTTCCTTCGACCCCAGTAGATACTTTTGTCTTCCATCGCCAACTGAATAGCTTTTGCAGACACAGAATGTACTCTCCCAAAAGGATGTATAGAGAAATCCCTTTACCCACATCACATGGCCATTATAATTACATAATATTATAGATACCATATTATTACATAGTATTATAAATAGCATGTAATAATTAAAAGATGCATGTCTCATCAAAGATGAGGCATTGAAACAACCACAGTTAGATATGAGATCTTGAAGGAGTATAAGGGATGGGTATTTTATTTGAGAAAGTTTTGCCTTCATGCTTAAGACTAATTTAAACCTTTGCCTAAAGAGATTCTTCCATAGCCCTAATGAAAAAAGGAAATGTGAATGTGAAACCTCACCAAAACATGTGATGCAACTTGATTTTCATAGTATTTCCCACTCATGTTTAGCTCCTGTGCAGTCACAGGTGTGTCAAAGGCAAATCTGTAGTCAGTACTAGCAGAATTTGTCAGTTTTGAAATGGGTGGGTAGATTTGGCCTAGAAACTCATATAACTGTTAGCTTGTATTACTTATCTACTGTACTGTATATAAGGAAGCTTTCTTGAATACTGAGTCCTATTTTTTTCAGTAGCTATTTCCTTTGTCGAGATCTAAGTGGTGCTACTGATGCTAAACATCTGCTCAGCAATGATAGAGGATGTTTCCATACAGAAAGTTCTGTGGTCAATTACTGCCATGCATCTCAGTTAAAATGACCAACTAGCAGATGAAGGAAAAGAGCTCTGGCTTAAATTTTGTACAACAGGACTGCTTATCTACATTACAGGATTAGAACAAAAAAAAAAACAACAACAACAAAACTGCCTTGGGCTCATACTAATAATTTGTGTCAGGTTTAATTTTTTTAAAAAACTGAAATAATTCGAGATAGATCAGAACAGCCTTCTCCTTGATTTAAAAAAATGCATGAAATATCCTGTTGGCAATTATTATTCCATTGCCCAATCTTGATTTAATTTGCTGCTGCCCTTAAGAAGGCTTATATATCAGCTGCAAAAAGTATTGTCAACATAAGATGACATTTTCTAAAGAAGGACTGTATACTATAAACAAAAGCAAAATGCACTTTATTTTTATGCCTTCTGTTTAAGCAATCAAGTTATAGCTGAATCAAAACACATTCCTCAAAGATGTCATGAAGCTTTCATAAAAGAAATCAATTGTGAGTTAGTTATTTACTGTATTTATTTATTACTTAATAATAAATTTATTATAAATTTAATTTCATTCATTCATTTGCAACAAAGACAACCTATTGGTTCAGATCAAATCCAGTCTTATTTTTTCTGCATTGATACATCAGTATGATGCTACCATAAATTATAAGTAAATAGCTGGAGTTATGGACAGAGCTAACAGTCCTGTATGAATTCTTAAGCAAGCCAGTTCAGATTCCAAGAATAAAAATTTGGAATATTTGTATATATTATGTGAAGAAATTACATTTCTGTATATTTGCAAGCCTTGCATAATTTATCCTCCTAGTTGCATCATTCTTGGATTTATCTACTTCACTGGTGTAAATGTTAGTATATATAAGGGCATGAAACTGGCGTAATGATCATTTATGTATTTGACTTGTTTTTTTATCCAAAAAGATGTTCAAAATGGTCACTAATACGATATAATACAAACCACATTAAGAACAATTAAAACCTAATTGTAATTATTACAAATATGCATCCTAAATTTAATGATATCACAAAATATTAAACATAATTCAAATGTTTAAAAAAGGAGGGTGGTAAACCATAGTGGTCAGCCACATTCCATTTTCCCTGTAGTTTGTCCTTATCATTAAATAATTAGAACATATTTAGAAGTTATATTAGTATAATTGAAGAATATATATTTTCAGGACCTGCAACTTGATCTTATATATACATATTCAGATGCAAATCCCAGTGAGTTCAATTGAATTTATTCCAAATTTATCATTATACATAGTATCACATTTATCATTTTGTATTTGAATTATTTCTTCATTGCTAAGAAACCAAAGTGCACAGCAGGCCAAAGACCGCAATATGCAATGCCTTTGTTCTTCTTCAGTACTGAAAATCAACTTTACCACCAACCTCAAGACTAGGAAACTTAACTATTGCTTCTCTAATGCAGAGAATTAGAGGCAACATTGAAGCAATAAATCCTTCGCTTGCGTGCCAGTTTTTTGCTTGGATAGCCTTCTTGCTCTGTTCCCTATCTCAAAGATCAAATATGTTTAAAGCTGAGGAGTAGAATTGCAAGAGGAAAATCTGAAAAAAGATTATGCTGGTTTGCTTTCTCTAAATTTGAAAAGGAGCACAGTGCTATTGAGACTGAAAGCCTGCTCTGTTTTAATGATAGTCATTGTACCAGTAGTTATCTATCTACAGCATTGGCACAATGTAAAGGAATGTGTGAATGTTACATTGGAAAAATTATCTCTTACAATTTTTCTGCCTGGGAATAAAATGGGTTGTTTATATGTTTAAGGTTAACACATATGAACAATCTGAGGTTTCCAGGACATGCCATTTGGGGAAGTCAGTGTAAAAGAGAGGTTTATAATTTTTATGTTTATATTACTTAAGATAGATATTACCAAAATGCAATGGTAGGACAATCACACATTAGCATTTTTGCTAGTGAAGAAACATGAAATTCTATTACAATGATGACATTTCCTTAGGAATGTAAGACATTGCTTAAGATTCACCACAGGATATTTATGAATCAGCCTGCAATGTGGCTAATGAGAGTCTTGTATTTAGAAATGTCATGGAACTGTCAAAAGAGGTATGTCCTATTTTTCATTCTGTTACAGATATTTCCAGTGTCCTATTGTGTGATATATACACATATACACCCACACAGACATGTACACACAAATATACACACAGTATGCAAAAGGCATACATATTAAACAGTCTCATCCAGTGAATTAAGCTGCACATCATTATCATATATTTGTTATTAAATTTGTATATGGCCTTTATGCAAAAAAATACAAACAGAATTAGCCTTACCATTCGGCAGAGTGAGGCACCTACTTCAGATAGCAAATGTTGAGTGTCATTAAAGGCAGCAAATTATTATTTGTGATAGTCCTCTCTGAAAATATTTCCTGCACTTAAATACCCCTTCCCTATAAATGGAATATGAAATACGAGGGTTTTCTTGGCGCAGGATTAGTTGCACCAAGCCTCTTGCACC
Source organism: Python bivittatus (assembly GCF_059951505.1). NCBI lineage: Eukaryota > Metazoa > Chordata > Lepidosauria > Squamata > Pythonidae > Python > Python bivittatus. Next base: position 28,986,534 of record NW_028277098.1, read on the forward strand.
TAAGGATCTGTCCATGGTACTGCAAATTTTCTTTCTGGCATTTTTTGTCTTTTGCCTGAATTCTTGACATGTATTGTTAGTTTGTCTCTCCCTTTAAATATTGCACTGGAGGTTTAGGCTTTTTTTTTCTTTTTTAGTTTTATTGATTTATGGTTAAAAATAAAAAAACAAACCAACAAAAACAAACACTTAACCAAAATGCTGTATACTGAGAGAATGCACTAAAAATACAAATCTTTTAGTACAATTAACAGAATTACTACACTATTACATTTTGAATAACAATGGAAATTGAGCAATAATTAAGCTTGATATCTCAGATAACCTGTCAGCTGAGAGAAGAAAGTGCATTCTCCACCTCACCAAACTATATACAAAAGGCAACGGGCAAGCATGCAGGAAGCTGATTTTGTTTCTCCCAGTGGGCAGTGTAAATTTACTGTTGCATGAGAATGTTGTTAAATCTTCCAACAGCAAGGACAGAGAAATATTAAATTATGTGTAAGGGCTCTCCTGTGAGTTGGACAAAGAATATTAGCTAGATATTTGGTGTGGGAGATGTGCCTTCCAAACAGGCCCAACCTATACAAGATGGAGGATTGTACTGAATATCATTATCAAGGGCCTGTTGCTTTAGCTTTAACCAAGCTGCCTCAGGATCAAGTGAAATCAAGTGTTGAGATGATAAGCCACAGAATTTTAAATCTAGGTCAGTGCCTGCCTTCCATGAGGACAGAGTTTTTCTGTAAGGTCAAGGCAGCTAATTAGCTGTAGTATTTAGTTTTAATGAAAACTAACCTGAGCCAAAATTTCAACCTGATAGGTATTTTGTTTCAGTACTATATTCTTTAAAACTTCAATTAGGAAGTAAAGCTAGAAAGAAATTGTATGGATTCCTTTATTTCATATCAGACTTTTTCCTGAGGGGATATATTCCTGAAATCTCAGGCATGACAAATGTAGTATATCTTAAAATGTTTAAAAGTAACTTTATGACCTCCCCAAAGAACAAATTAGGACAAAACAAAAACATTTGTTAGGGACAGATATGATGTCCTTCATAAATGAAGAAAAATGGAATTTATTAGTAGCATTGCTATTTGGTTGTGTTAGCAACTGGGGCTACATAAAGCAGAATACTGCGAATTATTCACAATGACTGATGTTATGTACCTTAATTTTATAGATAAATATTTCAAAGAAAGCACAAATTTATATTAGTTGCAACAACTAATGAATTTGAATACATGCTTAATATATTCCAGATAGTTACATGTTTGCCTTTCAGAAATGTTGAGCATCCTGGAATTTGTGTTAAGAAGCCCTTCTGTATATATCACTGGTTTCTTTTTATCATCCAACAAAACTCTTTTAAACTTGTATAAACTGAATTTCTTACTGGGAACTGTCAGGCTATACTGTAACATTTTGTGATTATTTAAATGATTTTTTAAATAATTTCTCTCCCCCATTTCTGAAGAGTAATGAATGCTTTTATATGATCCTGACTTATCTTTTTATAACAGACTATGCAGCAGATGAGTGACCATCGCTATGACAAACTTACAGTCCCTGATGATGCAGCAGCAAACTGTGTATATTTAAACATTCCTGGCAAAGGTCATATTTTGTTGCATCGAGCCCCTGAGGAGTATCCAGAAAGCGCAAAGGTAATGGCAAAAAGAATAGACCTGTTCTTATAAAATGCTGATCAGTTGTAAGTTAAGATTGCTTGAGAGAGAAGCAATTGAATCTTTAGTTTGGTCTCCAAGGACTTTTTTTTCCCCAAACACTGCTTTCACCAATAAAAGGGAAAGAGCAAAAAATACTGGTGGACTTTGAGGATGCATAGTACTAAATAGAATTTGATAAGTAGAAACCAGCAGTGTCAGGTGCTGGCAATGTCAAAAAAGGTAAGGTGGTCGAAGTATTGCACTTAAAAAATGGGTGGGGCTTCCACCATCTTACCTTTTTTTTTTTTTTTTTTTGCTGCCTCACCCCTCCCCTTTGTTCACTGTGGGCACTGCTGTTAGGAACGTATGCTGCAAATCCAGACTTTTATATAGTCTGGATAAAGATACAAAAATAGCTATTCTCAATAAGGTTGTGGTACAAAATATATTTGTATATTTTATTTCTTTTCACACACAGGGGTGCAGGAGAACTGAACAAGTCCTTGCTCCTTGCTAGACCACTTGCAATTATTTAAGCCATCTATCACTTTGGTCTTTTACCTGGGATAAGGGATTCATATTGGAAATTGCAACTCTTCATTGCTCATATCAGATTCTGGATTGATCTACAATTAAGAACAATTCCATTTCTCCTACCCAGATTTTTGTTAGTTATTTATTTGCAACCTGGCCCCTCACTCTTTGGCTTCCCAAATTATTTCTCATTTTGCTGTTTTGATTTTGAGTGTCTTGAGATGAAAAAGACTTTTCTGGACATTCAACAAATTATTCCAAGGAGACATCTGTGTGGGCATGCATGGTATTCTTAGCACAGGAATGCCATGCACCCCAGTAGTCGGTTGGTCTGGATGTGATGCTGTGGCATATCAGAGGAATCACTCTCTCTGAGTTTTAGGTATATTATTTGAAACAGACCAGAACATAGTTTTAAGCTGAACATGCTCTTGTTCCTTATTCATTATTAATCCATTGAGTATTATTGAAATGAAGGTAATGTCAGTTTCTAGGGGGCATTTCTTTGGGTATCTGGATAAATTGTACAGATAGCCAAAATCTTACTACAAGGTCTCATATCAAGTTATATATTTATATCTCTCTCTACTCCATATGTATAGATAGCATTGACTTAGTTGTATTTTACTGACACTCTTTAGGACCCCAACAAACATTATGATAAATGTGAATCTGTGACTTCTCTTCTGAGCTTTGGCTTTATAATTTGGGCTGACTCACAACTTACTTTGAGGTGCATATCCACAGGTCTTTATTGATTTGTACTTAATCTGGCTATTACTGAAAATGCAACTTTATGCTTGACAATATTTATTGCCCAACATGTTGGGTCTGAAGCAATGCTGCAGCTCATAGAATACACAGTTGTGGAGTGACCACATAAAGCACTCTGTTCCCCATCTCCACTAATAATACCTTAAGCAGGTAAGCACTGGATGAACTTTATGCAGACTGTTATTACACATTAAATCATGAAACTAGTTTGTCACACATTTCCCATCACTTGGGGCATAATTTTATTAAAAATCAAAATCAGCATTACTCATTGCATATGACATATCCATGGCTCATGAACTAAAATATGGCATAATAGCACATTTATCAGTCTTTTGCTCCCTTTCCCCTAAAGGATGTTACTTCCTGGGATCCATATCAAAAATGTTATGGGTCAGTGCATTAACATGCTAACTTGACTGCCAAGTGTTATAATTTCGATCCAGAGTATCCAATTTGAGGCTGAGCTGTTCTACTAAGGTAAAAAAGTAAAGTTTCTTTCAACTTGAGTTTGACTCCTACTGATTGCATGGACACATTCATATAGTCGTCTTAGCAATAGAACGGGAGTGGTTTCCCGTTGCCTTCTTCCAAGATGTTTTTCTAGCTTCTTAGTCTGACGGCCCTGGGATTCCCTGGTGCTATTACATCCAAAGACTGTTCAAGCCTAGTCTTGTTTAGTTTCCAAGCCCAAAGAAGGTCAGCCAGATGCCACCACTTGCTGAGGGGTTTTCTACTAAGAAATAAAAAATTCTGATTGAAATTTTTTAAACCAGTGATAAAGATTCAGAAAAGAGGTATAAATGTAACAACTTCTTATTTTTTTTTCCTAATAGGTGTTTGAAAAACTGAAGGACCACATGTTGATCCCTATAGCTAACACCGAGCTAGAAAAAGTAGATGGGGCACTCACTTGTTGTTCTGTCCTTATTAATAAATCTTCACAATTATGAATTTACAGACTTCCTTCCTTGTATCTGGCAATAATGTACAAGCAAGGCAGATGAATCTGTATTTCACTTGTATTGATTTTTCTTGACAATCTACTGTACCACTGTGCTACTGACCTTTGTTTACAATGGTGCCCCTTCACTCGTAATTAAGGTGTGTGTATATGCTTTTTTCTGACATATAAAGACTTTGCAGCATGTTTGTCTGGATTATCCCAAAAAATGTTATGAAAATTAATGGTTTATGTAGTTGATGTAAAATGATCTCAGAAGCAGAAGTAGGGGTCACTTCTAGCATCACTTTTGACTGAGGCAAAATAACAACAATTAGATGCATTGAACTACTTTGTTGAACTTTCCTATAACTTACCTTAAGTTCCTAGGACTGGAGTCTGAAAGCAGGTCATTGAAGACATATGGCCGAATGCCATATGAAATGTAACACTGGGCCTCCTCACAGCCAGTTTTGTGAATTTGTCATCAACAAATACTTTCCACCCCAATGTAAAGAGTAAAACACTTGTTTTTCTGTTCGTAGTGGTTTTGTCACAGGAACTTTATAATGCTCTCAGGAGGGTTTATCCACTCTTTTTCCACTGATCTACCTACCTTCCAGGACTGATATTGATAAGTCATCAAATATTTACCATCTGCAAGAGGCATAAAAGTGGAAAATTACAAGTGGTTACAATAACAAAGTAGTTAGCCTTCAAATATGGACTGTTAGGAAGATAAGGGCTCAGATACATACATTTATTCTTGTCATCTCAAGTCATTTCTTTTCTTTGTCTTGAGGAAATTCACTATAATTAGATTGTAACATGAGAGGCAAATCTGCACTGGACAGAATAATGCCTGTATTTTATATATTTTTCTTTAATAACAATTAGGCTTCTATTTAAATAGAACAGCCTCGTATATGAAAATGTTGTTGAAATTAGCTTGAGTAGTTAACATTGACCCAAAATATGTCTTACTAAATACTGAAGGATTTTAGAAATAATTCTGGAATTGGCCCAGTTTTAATCCAGTCTGCCTTTTTGTCACCTTTCTCTTTAGTTATGCAATCTGCTTTTTGGGGAGGGAGCAGAGGGCTCTCTCCCAGAGTTCCAAGTTATGGATAACCAAAAGGAAATTCAGTAGGCTTTCCTTCAGTACCAGCTGTGGTGTAAAACAAATTCTGCTTATTATCCTAGAAAATCATTTTCCTGTTTGTGCCTTGGAAGATATATTTGAAGAAAACTGTGAATGAAATTCATTACAAACTGTAGGTGGATTACTGTGAGGGTTCGAAGCACTTGTGTGTCCAAAAAGCTGGTTTGTTTATTTGCACATTTTTATTTCAGTAGATATTCCGGTGTTCACAAGTTAAAACTTTTACATATTCTAAAATTTTGATTCACAAAGTTTTAACAAATGAATAAAACATTTTATTTTAACTGACACCTCTCATACTTTACTTTCAGGCAAGTATTTTTTATTGTTATGGTTTTAAATACTAATTTGATTAGCAGAGTTCTTTTCAAACTCAATGCCGAACTTTCTGAAAAACATAAATAGTGAACAAGACATGGCAGGGGATCTTAGATTCTCCCAGATAAAGATTTTATTGTGCAATGCTCTGTCTCATTCATAACATTTAATGTGGGGCAGGAGGATCCTGATGATTTTGCCTTTTACTTGTAATTCTCCTATGTTTTCCTGCTGCTAATTTCATTTATTTTGTTTCTCGGAAAAAATAAGAAAAGATAGAAAAACTACAAAATGTATTTTGTCTGGTAGCATTCTTGGTCCTGTTATTGTTTCCTGTAATATATACAGTATTCCTGTCTTCCAAGAGACTCCCATTGCTATTATGGTATTTAGGTTGTGCCTGGAAATGGATATCTTTATTTAGATTGTAAGTCAGTTGAAAGAAATGATTGTTTTAGCAAATTCTGCAACATACTTAAGCATTCAGCTGTAGTTTTTTCACAATATATATATAATATATATATATATATATAATATAAAGTAGTATTCTTGGGAAACCTGTTGAGTCATTTGAAACAATGATGAGGTTAAATATAGTAAATTTTCTTCAAGGCTTGCCATTGCCTTTATCAGCTTCCTGTTTATGCCACGTTTTTGGGTACAGTAGTCCCTGGGTTAAGATACCCGGTTTAAGGATGACCCATAGTTAAGAACGGAGCCTATTGTAGCAAGATTCAAGTTAAGTACACAATTATTCGAGTTAAATACACAGTTATTCAAGTTAATTACACAATACTACTTATACAGTATCATACAATAATACTGTTCCAACTTACATACAAATTCGACTTAAAGACAGATCTTGGAATGGAACTCGTTCTTAAAGTGGGGACTACCTGTACTAATTCTGGTAACTGGTTAATATACAATATCACAAAGTTCAACTACACAACTAAATTAAAAGTATGGCTGAAATTATTTATATGTAACAAATATGGGGAAACATATATGGAATCCAGGAAATGCAGCATATGGAATGCCATATGTAACATTTGATTATCTTTTAGCTGGATTAATTATACTTAAAAACTCCCTGATTAATTATTCTTCTGACCCTTCCTGCCTTTAATAAGAATATTTTCTCCTGATATGAAAGATTACTTATTTTCTTGTCATATTCTGATTTTATTCCACTAACTCAAAAACTGCTTAATCAATTTACATAAAATTTGCATAGTGAAATAAGAAAACATTAATAGAAGAAGCGCTACTGATTCTTACTGGGTAGTTTGGGAATTTTTAAAAAATGCAGTAGGGATTTAATTGGAAAATGAGGGTTTTGTTTCAACATGTGGAATTCAATTCGTAACAGTAAATAATAGAAATATTTTAGAGATGTTTGAAAAGACTTGCAAAATAACAATAATGGTTGTGTTAACTCACTTGTTAAATCTTCAGTAGTTGCTCATTTCTTTTAGCTAACTTCACAGCCCAAAGAATACAGGTTCTGTTTTGTTTTTACATCATTAATATCAGCCATCAGGAATATTAAACAAATTTCAGTTAGCCACCTTTTCATGAAATAAAGCCAGAAAATACTTGATAAAAATGGTTTACATTTTGCTTCTTTTTGTGTCTGCTGCGACAACTGCATTGTCAGTAGACTTAAACCAAGCATATCTTTCTAACTGGAATATTGTAAATTGTGTCATCTGTTAGTGCATAGTACGGTTTGCTATGTCAGACAAGAATCTTTTCATTAACTAATTTTATGTGCTAATGGATTCTATACCATTCCAAATATCCAGGATAGCTTATAGTTTATATTTATGCATAAAATATATGCAATGTCTATTAAGTTTCTAGTTTTCCTGATGTTTGTCACAGTGGTCTGGAAAAATCACGGTTATTGTACTGATGTACATAATACAAGTCTGTATAACATGTCTACAGCTGGTGAATCTTTATTAGGCTTGAATTTTGTGCCCCTTTCTGATCTGTTCTCATGCAGTCTATACTTTTGAATTAATATTTACAATTCAACTTCAGCATACCAAAATTCTGTATTGTGTTTGAACGATACAGTTGATAATGCAGAATTGTTTTAAAGCCAGAAGTCCTGTTCTTGTCTGGAAGACCTTAAAATTACCAGGAAATATCATCAGGTTAAGTATCCTTAGATGTTTTGGTGTGGTTGGGGCATGAAAAAAAGCTACGAGTAATGCCCCAAATTCTATCAGATTTCAGGCTTAGACACTAAGCCTCTGCCTAAACAATTATGTTTACATTTGTGTTGGCATAGACACCAAAGGCAAGTTATATGATCAGTTCAATGAAGTTGTAAAGCCTTTTCTAAATCACACTACCTCAGTAGCGCAGCGACTCTGCATTTAAAAAACAGCATGTTATCAGAAGGGATCAGCTTGTTCTTCTTGCATAATATAATATGTTCTTCAGTGTGCAGAGAATTTGGGAGTGAGGAGTAAAGAAATATTCAAAAACAGTAATTCACAACAATTCAGTGATTGCATAGACTGGTCCTGAATTTACTGACATATTAAAATTGTTTCCTTCATATTACCCAGTTCCATATTTAAAATAATAAAGAGAAAAGTTGGCAAAGCTTTCACTGATGTATTCTACAATCTGCATTGTCCCACTTCTTTTGGTCCTGAATCTTAAAAGTTGGAAGCCTGAGGTTGATTCCCCTATTTGATCCCTAGCTGTTTAGATTGTTTTGACTTTTATGGGGGGGGGGGGTGTGAACAAAGTGATGCAATATGTGGGTTTCCTTGTTGGACAAAATGTAATCAGTGTCAGCTAAAGTTCCTTTCCATGTGCCAGTGAGAAGTATTTATACATGCTGTACCTTATATTGCTACACTTGGCATTCTTCCACTCCCACCCACACAACGAAGAATACACTCAGTTCAGTCTTTCACAGATGCCATGTTTTAGAAGTATAGTGTGGATTTTAAGGACATATGGAACATACCAGTCTCTGTGAGATTTGATCATAATTCATGTAGAACACCATGTTCAGCTTGGCACAGAACTGTCCCAAATGCCCCTCTCTTCTCCCTTAACAGCAACAACAAAATATGTTAACTCTTGTTTATTGAAACATAAGAGCAGAATTAATCTGAGTAAGAATCAAATGTTTCTAAGGAGCTGGTACATATCCATAATGACGAAAGGCAGTTCTTAAAGAGTATTTTTAATCTGTAGTGTGGCTGGGAACAAAATATCAGGCACCTCACTTGAACTCCCAGAAAGATTTCTTGTGGATGTGTGATCATGTAATTTCAAGTCACATGTGAAATATGTCTAGCCTTGTTTTGCAACATGCAACTACTAACCACAGAATTCAAATGTGTTATCTTTAAAATACCCATATCACAATACAGTGTGTGGTTGTCTACTTTTTTGTGTGCCAAAAATTTTGATAAATTCCATAATCTGTTAACACTGGAACATGTGCTGTTTTTATTTAATTTTGTCTTTTGCATTTTCAACATTATGTACACCCATCACTATTGAATAAAGTGTCAGCTGAAGCTAAACTGTATGAATTTTATTTAGCATAAGATTTGAAGCAACTTATCCCTCTTTTTCATAAAATGTTGCTTTTTGATCCAAGTTCATTTTCCTTACTGTAGCATATTTTTAGAAATGAGATTTTATTACTACTGCTGCTGCTTTTAAAAGAAGTGAATTTAGACTAAGGGCTCTTCTACATGGCAACCCTAAACTACTTGTCTCACATGCTGAAACTGCTGTCCACATTTCAATCCATTCTTCAGATTTGACAACAATGCCAATCAGGTGTTCTGTCCATACAGTGGTTACTGTGGCCTCTGATGGGGGAAGTCCTACTTCTTTACCCTCCACTTCCTCCTGTGCCGAGAAAGCAAGCACTGGACATTTTCCATGAGCAGGTCTTGGCGGATATGGTAGCCACTGATAGACCTTTTGTAGCCCTCTGTTGACTCTCCCTTGAACTAGACCCCTTCCTATCTAGCACATTCACCAGTGGACTGGTGAAAAAAAATCCCTTAGTGTTAATCTTCTTTCATTAGGGCTAGAAGTGGAAACTGGCAGAACTCTTGTCAATTTCATTTGTTAAAAACAAAAAGCACTGTTTCACTGATTCTCTGATCAACCTTTAAAAAACCTAGTGATAGCTGGTCCTCTTTAACCAGCTATCACTTGCCCTAGATGTTGGTTCACAGGTTGCATATGCAGATAGGTACAGGTGACTTGGTGTTTCAGAGCACTACTTATCAGAGCTACAAAAAGAGCCCATATGCCTGAAACCTGCTTCAAAGCAGAGCAGGGTTTCAAGCTTTACAATGGCACATTGCTATCCTTGGATGCAGACATGCCAAAAAATGGCTGTGGAAAGTACACCCAGTGACCAGAAGGGAAGGGGGGGCATGCTGGCAGCTTTGTACAATGTCCAATAGAAGCACAGATATTTAGATCAAATTAAAGCACAGCAGAGAAACCAACATGTCAGAAAACACTGTTTTTAATCAGGAAGCATGACTGCAAGCTGTCTCCATGCCAGGATGGGGTGAACCGAAGGTTTTGTCCATTCAAGCCCTCTCAGTGTTATTGTTGAAGCATTGCCTGCCCACAGTTATCTGGCTGGTGACATGTACTTAGGTCCCAAAGAAATCAGTTGGGGGATGGGAAGTAGAAGCTGCTAATTTACTGAACCACCTAAAGAGATGGGGAGTGAAGTGCTAGAAAAGCCATCACTACCAAAGGGGCACTGGCTATTTCAGGGACTTTTTAAAATTGCTCTCTATGATTTTCTTAGTACTGAATCAATTTATCAGCTTTAGATCACCACCTGAGATCCACTACCCTCTTCTCTCTCTCTCATCGCCTCTCTGGGGATAGCAGTTCTTCAGTAGCCATAGAGTTTTCCATAAATCTACTGGAGGTATCCTGCTCAAATGGTAGGAATCCTCTCTGCTGGCCCAAGGACACTTCCACCCTGTCTTCACTTCCCTCTAATAGCTATCCAAGACAGGTAAGACTGCTCTGCCCATCTGGATTCAATCCATGATTAAAAGAATCAATGTAGCTTAATAGTTCCAAGTCTCAAACTATTTTAAATAATTCAAGTTAATATGAATAATATGTATATAACATGTGGAAATGTTCATAATGATTTATATTTATTATATTAGTACACTCCTTACAAACTTCCTGTCAAAATAGGGGTCATTATTTCCATATTCCTACAACAACTTATTTTATTACAGCCATTGGCCAATCTACAGATACAATAAAATCTATTATCCCCATATTGTCTTAGGATGGTGGTGACCGAGGCTAAGAGCTTCCCAAAGATCATTTAGTAAATGCCAAAGATGAATTTCAAATCAGAAATTTACTGATGAGCCATCCAGAAGTGATAAAAGTATAAATGCATTTCATATACATGGCAGGTAGGAAACAAGCTGGGCTGGAATTGCAACAGCAGGAATTTTCTCATGTAATCAGTCAAACAAAAATTGGAACTCCATCCCAACCCCCAAGACACATATGACACTCCCCGGCTGGAAACCTGCTATTGAAGCTAAGAACAAAGCTAGCATTGCTTGTAGAGCAAAAGGTCTACAAGCAAAACTCTCCTCAAGGAATACTCTGGTTTTGAATCTAATCAGGCTCCATAGTTGTTATTTCAAAGACACATGAAATACCTTCATTCATATCTATTGCAATTTATGCTTTATTTATATTTATAAATATGTGTGTGTGTGTATGTGTATGTTAGATAATTATGGCTTGTTCATCAAACTCAAGATTAAACCTAATACCATAATGTAATGTATGAACCAGGCATTGCTTCATTTGACCCTCCATCTCCAAATGATGAGTGCCAAACTATCATCTTAGTACCTAAAGATGTTTACTCATAATTCACTCCCATTGCTAACACAGAGGCTTACTGCCTGCAGCCTACTTCAGTGCTTTACAGACTTCTTACTTCAATAGGGAAAGACTGAATTAGGAGGACTTAACTGAAGATGCACAACGTATGAAGAATTTCACTATGGTTTCATGTCTGGATCTTCCTTTTAGTCCACATTCGTTGCTAATTTTTGTGACCCAAAGGAAGGTTAAAACAACAACAAAGCCCACCACCACTTTTCTGTGATAAGTATGGATAGAATCAGGCCAATTATAAGATCGTGATGAGCTGCAATTTCCCTTACATACAAGGAAGCTGCCCCTTTGATGGTAAGTTTGCATCCATATTCTCAGCAGTGATCAAACATTTTCCAGTGCAAATGGAGCTTTTGAGAAACACAGGAAGTTAGAATAGAAAGAAAGATTGTTATTTGGGATTGTTGAGAAAAAAATTCTATGTACAAAAAGAACCAAAGGACTTACTGTGTATATCAGTGTTGTCCAAACTTGGCCACTTTAAGATGAGTGGACTTCAACTCCCAGAATTCCCCAGCCAGCCATGCTGGCTGGGGAATTCTGGGAGTTGAAGTCCACTCTAAGATGAGTGGCCACTCTAAGATGAGTGGCCAAGTTTGGACAACACTGGTGTATATAATGTATTTATTTACATAAGAATCTTCACTGCTATCTTTCAAAAATAAGCTTTTTCAAGGCAGTTTATGGTCAGGTTCATAAAATATATTTAAATGAAAACATAGATAACATTTAAAAACATGTTAGGAGCATCTGCTTTTGCATATGCAACTCTGATATACTTGGAAGAGAGAATTTGCATTTACTTAAAAGTAAGCATACATGCCATGCAGCTTTTCAGTCAAGTCCTATAAATGTGTACTTGCAGTGAAATTCCACAAAGTCCTGTGAGATTTACTCAAGTTTGTGGTAGGAGCACAAAAAGAGCAATAATAATTGCTGTCAAAATATGAAAAATAACACAATATGTTTGAAAGGGATGTTTCTGGTAACAGTCTGTTGCCATCTAGTGATCACTGATATAAACATTATTAATATTACAAGCTATATGAGTATAAAACATTGCTGGCATTTTTATTGTGTGTTCTTGTACCTGTGCCACATGCAGCATTCCATATGCAAGGACAATACCAGTTTTGACACATTTTGGCTAGTTTTAATTTGTGGATTAAAACATAGATAACATTTAAAAACATGTTATGAGGATCTGCTTTTGCATATGCAACTCTGTATGATATACTTGGAAGAGAAAATTTGCATTTACCTAAAAGTAAAGTGTACAGCCCACCTTTACCCCAGCATACTCACGCTCTTGTATGCAAGTTAGAATCTCTAATCCAGAGCCTACCTTGCAAACTGTACTATTGGCTGCAACTCACCAAATAAGAAGAACATGAGGTGCACTGATAGAGGAAGTGTGTATCAGTGCATAGACATTTCTTTAAAGATCACTGTATTGGCAAACAAGATGACTTCTGTGTGCCTGCTGAATCAGATAATTGTTGATGAGCAATGGCCAACTTTAAGGTTCTCACGCTCTCTTCTTATGGTTCTTTAAGCTGGAATTGGACTAATCATTCAGTCCTTCAAAAAGAGAACTATCCCTTGTAAATTAGGACTTTTGGTTTATATTGAGAGCTACAAAAGACAGCAAAGGCAGGTGGCTAATTCTTTTTTCCTTTTTCAATGTGGAGTCTAAATAAACCATACAAGAGCAAAAGAAAATTGAATTACCAAGGAATTATGTTTTTCCACATTGTTGAGGTTTGTAACCTGCTCTATATCTTCTCTATATTACTAAAAAGTGTTATATTAAATCTCAGTTGACCAAGGCCATGAGCAGAAGTCAATATCTATGGGTCCATATGGTGATGAACATGGTATCTGGAAGAGTGTGACTTTTAATGTTGGAGGAATAAATAATCAAAACATGAATAAACAAAGGAAGAAGATATATTTTGGGTCTGTAAAATTAAGAGAAAAAGGACAAATGTGATCTGAATGAAAATGGCCTGATCTTGTGGAGTAAAACTGACAAATTCAAGGAACTTTAATTAGGTTTAGTTACAAATGAAAGACTTAAATGTACATCAGAAAGTATGACCTGCTGTTATGTGATTGTGGGTACATACATTTAGGCAGGTTGTGGGAACCTATAAGTTGGTGGTAGTTGCATGTTACTCTCCAATGAATGATGAGAATGGAAGAGCTAGAGGTGAGTTTTGAGAAGAAATGTGTGACATTTTGAATGAATGCAATCCAGGGGACAAAATTATTCTCTTACGTAACATTAATGGATAGGTGGGAAACAAGACAAGAAAGTACAGGAAAAAAAATGACTGGGCCATGTGGAGACCAAAGAGTAAATAAGAATGGTGACTGTTGAGTATTTAGAAAAAGGGTTTGAAAACATGGTTTAAGCATAAATCCATACAAAGCTGATGACAGTTCTCATTCTGAGACATTATTTTTTGGTAAGAGTGGAATACTGTAGACTTGAATTATGGAATGTTTTGTGTGAATACAGAGTTGAAATTTGAGTGTGGTTAAGAGTACATGATAGAAATATAGCACTCATGAGAATAAATTTAATTCTTAATAAATGGTTCAGTAATGAGCAGGGAATAAGACAAGTGTGATGTTCCCTTGGTTATTTAAGGTATTATGCATATATGTCTAAGGAATGCTTGTGGTGATTACAGAAGAGTATTGACTGGAAATATGAACATTCCTGTTCAATTACATGCAGATGAAACTGTGTTATTAGCTGAGAACCTAAGTGATCTGCAGCAAAAGTTAGATAGACGGTATGATACATCAAGGAGATGTAAAGAACTGAAAATGAATGAATCAAAGACCAAGTAGCTGTGCTTGACAGGAGGAATTGCATGTTATATAATTGTAAGTTACGTACAAAAGACAAAAAACCAGATGAATTTGTGTGCCTTGATAAAATGTGTACTGAAGATGGGAAAATTGAGAAGTTTTAAGATATGAAAATGCTGGTGAAAAGGTAGTGGGTAGTACGAGGCTGGTGGTGAGGAACGCATGGTTGTCAAAAGCAGTGAAAATGGCTGTGTATTAGAGTGTGCTTCTGCCTGCTTTGCTATACACTGAGAAAGGTGCAAGAATGTGTATTAAACAAGAGATAGTGTCAAGAGTGAATGAATATGAATGAATATGATTTGAATACAAAAGTGAGCAACCTGTATAGGAAATATGTTGAATTAGTTTAGTCATATATAGAAAATGAATTAGGATTAAGTTTCAAAACTAGTATTTGAAGGAAGAGTGAATGGGTTGACAGGAAGGGAAAGACGGATAAAATTGTGATTGGATGGAGCTGATGAGATCCTGAAGAAAAGTGAAAAGTTTAAAGGATAAAAAGGCTATTAACTGGGATATGGACATGGTGAAAGCAAGGATGGTTTGCAAGGACAGAAATGTATGGAGAGCCATAGCAAATGCTGTTGGTATAAACTTGTTTCAGCTGTTTCCTTTTCTTTTTCTTAGGTCATTAATTTATTTGGCATACTAATTCTTACTCCCAATATGAACCTTGCTTATTCCAGAAGGAAAGCAAGATTGATATGTATGTACTCCCCTTCCATGCATTAGCATATACATATCTTTTGCAAAGCTGTACTCTCTTTTGCTCTTTGAATGGGAAAAGATCAATAGCCAGCCTAAACATGTATTTTTAGAAGGTTTAGAATGAAGGGATTAAAAACAGCTACATAATGGTGAAAAATTTAAGAAAAGGAGGATTCTTTTCTGAGTACCAAATTAAGATTGCACAATAAATTATAAGATAATGGGATACGGCTGGTAAAAATAATTGGCTTCCAACAAATATGCCAGTAAAAATGTGTTTGGCTAGAAAAAATTAAATATTACACAAATATGCTGGGAAAGCAGTGCTCTAAGTACCTTTCTTCTAAGAATTGCAAAATGGGCAATACTGGGCCATGAGAGGCATACTCGAGTCTTCCTGGACATGCATGGTAAGGAAAGAATGCATCTGCCTAAGCCAAGTATTTATTATCTTTTATAGTAAATGCTTAAAAAGCTTTGCTCACTTTCAGGGCAATGCATCACACTGGCAAGAATCTGTCACTCAACTTTTGGGTGGCTTTTCTGACTGATTTGCTTTGTACAGAAAGTGACAAGTTCTGGACTGACTCTCCTGAAGAGTGCCAGTGACACCCAGATCTATTTTCAGTTTTACTCTCTGCAGTGTCAGTTCTGCATATGATCCTGGATATGAAGGACTGGGCAACAGCATATAAACTGAAGGGAAAGCTGGAGCTATTGATGGTTGCCCTTTGCCTAGTCCTGATTCCATGGGCGGTGTGGGGGGGGGGGGAGATGCAGGGGGATACAAATGGTGCTCACTTTGAAGGGCTGTTTGTAGGGAGAAAAGTCTTAGAAACTTCAGCTCAGGTTCTCTGAATCTTGTAATAGACATCTGGATGGCAAGTTAAAGAGCGCTTCTTTAACTGGCCCAGAATGTGTCTTTCTTGTTAATGATGCCCATTATGGATAGGAATCATATTATAGTATTTAAGTCTGGCCCCTTTACCTTGGCTTCTAATGTACTCCTGGGACTGTATTAAGGTACTGTTTCATACTTTAGTCTTTATAACTAAGCACCATATACACTGGAGAATGCACACTCCCAAGGAAATGTCTGACTATTAAGGTCTGCACAGGAACGCCTGTTATGAATATATGAAATTTTGATCAACGGGCACCATAAATACTTATTTGCCATGGGTTCACCATTACAGAAATTGCATTCAAGAGACACTCATAAGGCTAGCTGTCTTAGACACCTAGGGAAGATTACCCAATGTGTGGTAATATGTTTTCCCACACATATTAAATGTGCTTCCTTGGCTACCAAGAAAGTGTAGTTATTCTAGCTGTTCTTTTGCTGGCACTCCACATTCTGATGTGTCCACTTGGCTGCTGCGTTGGGCTTAATTGGTTGCACGTGATCTCTTTTACTGATGTGCGTTTTCTGTGGTCACATTTCTGTTTTATAATTTTTGTATTTTTGAGTGCTACTATTTGGCAAAAAGATGGAATCTATATTAAAAATAATGCTAATTATCTGTTTTCAGAAGGTTAGTTTTAAGCACTTTGTGTATGGGAGTTTCTAAGAAGATAATAACATTTAAATACCAAAAAGGAAGCTACGGTCACTGCAGCATATACGCTCTTGGACCTTTCCTGTTCTGTGTCATCCATTCTGCCACACACTAAACTTAGTGCTCTGCAGTTCATTCCTTTGAACTATACTTAAACTGGGCTTAATACAGTAGTTAGGTTGTAACTTACAGAAGATCGCCACTGAACATTCGGCAACACCTCAAAAGAAAAATGGGATGCCAAGAACCTCCAGATTTGGTGAGCTAGCTGTGGTCTGATGGAAGCAGCAAATAAAGAGTTGGGGAAGGTTGCTCTTATGGATACACTTTCTGCATGTCCATTTTTGATATATGACTGTAAAAGAGTATATTACTGAATTGGTCATATTGTACAAATATGAGTTTTGCATCAGAGAGGAAATAAAAAACAGATGGTTTATTTATGATGCAGAGTCAAATTTAATGTGGCAGAAATGACATTCACAGAGATGAAAGATGTTACCACTGTTACCACATTTCCAAGAAAATATCTTTGGAAGAACAGTCAAAGGTCAAAAATGTGACATATATTTAGACAGATATTTGCATGCACAATGTGATTTTCCTTAAAACTCTTGCCTATATTCAAAAATGACATGATGAACTGAAAGTACAGCTTGTCCAGAAGCAATCAAGTTACTGTAATGCAATGGAGTGGTAATAAACCTTGAACTTCCAGTGAAAATGTGAAGAAAGTTACAACAAAGAGTGGTTCATGGATATGGCATGTACTGTATATAATACTCACGATGAACAATTCAGTTTAAGAGGTACTCTCAGCATTAATGTTAGTGGAAAATACAAACCATTCTTCTGGGAATGAAAACTGTTTGACCAGCAATGGCTTCTAGAAGAAAAGTAAATGGACCTAAGTTTAGACAAGGGGTGGGGGAGAGTCAGGACTCCTTCAGGCACTCTGAGAATAACCAGTTGTGCAGGATGCTGAATGATATAGATCAGCATCCGAAGAACCAGTTTCTCTGATATTTCAGTACTACATGGTCTTATAAAGTGCAGAAGAGTCTCAGAAACAATGTGTTTGCATACACTTTATTTATCTAAACAATTTATATAGCCACTCACGTCACTGAGGTGATTCTGGTGGCGTACAAAAGTTAAACCAGAAAAATTGCCATTATGCCCATGAACAAGAAACTCAGATTTTGTACTCCTAAATAAAATTAGGCTCATCTTCCTTGAAATTCTGATTTGCACAGAAGCATAGCTATAACCCAGTGTTTCTCAACCTCAGTAACTTTAAGATGTGTGGACTTCAACTCCCAGAATGCTGGTGCTGATGCTGGCTGCCACATGCTGGCTGGGGAATTCTGGGAGTTGAAATCCACACATCTTAAAGTTGCTGAGGTTGAGAAACACTGTTATAACCAAACACAATACTAGGGCATCTTATGTGGACAATCTACTGACTGCTTGAAGTTTGGTGTAGTCCAACACATTTTCTTCAGTGCAAAAGCCATTGGCTCCTTATTCTTTTTTTTTTTTTATAAATTTTTTATTTTTTACAACAAACACAAACAAACAATAACATAAAAAGCATAAAAAAACCATCTTCCATTTTAAACCGTGTGTCAGCCAGTTACCAATCATTTGTGCCATCCTTTCATAATCTTCACTCATCATTTATATAAAATCTCATGTCATCTATCTAACACATATTTATATATTTATCAATTATCAATTATTATTCATTTGTTACTAGTCTATAACACCAGCTTTCATAATAGGATTTATATCATTTTTATCCATTGATTATATATATATATATATATATATATATATAGTAATTTATATCAGTTTGTCAAGTTTCTATTATATAATTTGCTGATCTATTACATTACTATATCTTTTCATCCAACCATTGATAAAACAAATCCCATATCATATAGAATTGTTTATCTTCTTGCTCTCTAATTTCAAATGTTAATTTACTCATCTCTGCACATTCCATAATTTTCTTAATGACTTCCTCCTGCATAGGTACTTTTTCATTTTTCCAATTTTTAGCAAATACAATTCTAGCCGCTGTCAGAACATTTACAATCAAATATTTCAGTTCTTTACTATATGTTTCAGGTATAATTCCTAATAGGAATATCTCTGGTTTAAAGTCTATATGTTGTTTTATCATTTTTTCCAACCATGTGTGGATTTTAATCCAATATCTTTTAGCTTCTGGGCATGTCCACCACATATGGTAATATGTACCGGGCTTCTGATGACACTTCCAACATTTATCAGACTTGTTCTTGTACATTCTCGCAATCCTTGCTGGAGGTAAATGCCACCTATAAAACATCTTATACAGATTTTCTTTATATGCAGTTGACATTGTCATTTTATAGTTTTGAGACCATAATTTTTGCCACTTCTCTAAATCAATTCCGTATCCAAAATTTTTCCCCCATGCGATCATTGTATCTTTAACCTGTTCTTCCTCCATCTTAAATTCTAGTAAATGTCCATAAAGTTTTTTAATCACCTTTTCATCAGTACCCATCAAAATTTTGTCTAAAACAGTCAGCTCATCATAAATACCTTCTGCTTTAAAATCTTTATCGAATCTAGATTGTATTTGCAAATATGAGAACCAGTTCATTTTTATACCTTGTTCTTCCAACGCTTGCATAGTTTTAAGTTCACCCTTTTCATTCAATATCTCAGTATATCTAACTGTTTGTTCCTTTTTATATGTTATTGAATAAGAAAAGGCTTCAATAGTGGATATCCATCGTGGAACTTTTAAATAATATTGTCTTCTTGTCTTCTCCCAGTTTAAAAACAATGCCTCTCGAATATAATGCCTTCTAAAGTAGCCCTGTGTTTTCGTTCCCTTATACCATAAGAAAGCATGCCAGCCCAACAACAGGTCATGTCCCTCTAAGGTCAATAGTCTATTATTTCTTAAAGTTATCCAGTCCTTTACCCACATCAGATTTGTCGCCTGATAGTATAATTCCCAGTTAGGCAAGGCAAACCCACCTCTTACTCTTGCATCTTGTAGTAATTTAAGCTTTATTCTTGCCTTTTTACCCTGCCAGATGTATTTCAATACAATTTTATTTAAATCATCAAAAAACTCTTTCCCTAAACGAATTGGAATTGTCTGGAATAGATATAAGATCCTAGGCAATATATTCATCTTAATAGTGGATATTCTCCCAATCATTGATAATTGTAAATTCTCCCATTTTGTCAGATCTATTGCAATCTGTCGTTTAAGTTTAACATAATTATCCTCCTTCAATGTACTACATCTTGGTGTAATATATATCCCTAGGTATTTAACCCTGTTTGTGACCTGTATTTCCAAGACTTCTTCCAATTCTTTCTTTTGCCTTGCTAACATATTCTTTGTTAATATCTTTGTTTTATCTTTGTTTATTTTTAATCCTGCTACTTTTCCATATTCTTCTATCTTTTCAATTAATTTAGGTGCTGTTTCCAGTGGGTCCTCTAGTATAAATACTAGGTCATCTGCGAAGGCTTACAATTTGTACTCTTCCTTTTTGATCTTCATTCCTTTTATTTCTTTCTCTTCTCTTATATTCCTGTTCAACACTTCTAATGTTAAGACAAACAACAAGGGCGATAGTGGACAACCTTGTCTCGTCCCTTTTGTTATGACTATCTGTTCTGTTAAATCTCCATTTATCATAATTTTTGCAGTCTGCTTGTGATATATTGTTTCAATGGCTTGGGTAAATTTTCTACCAAAGCCCATTTGTTCCAATTGCAGTAGCATAAATCGCCAATTCACGTTGTCAAAGGCTTTTTGTGCATCTAAAAATATCAAGGCCATTTGCTTTTCAGGATGTGCCTCATAGTATTCCAATGTGTCGAGAATTACTCTCATGTTGTCTTTAATTTGTCTCTTTGGCAAAAATCCGTTTTGATCAACATGGATAAAGTTATTCAAATATCTTTTTAGTCTTTCTGCCAATATTGAAGCAAAAATTTTATAATCTGAATTTAATAAGGATATAGGTCTATAATTTTTAACCTGTTGTGGGTCAGTGTCCTCCTTTGGTATAAGTGTAATATATGCTTCAGTCCATGTTTGGGGTATCCTCTTCTTTGTCATAACCTCATTCATAACTTCCAATAGTTGAAGGCTCAATATGTCCTGGAAGGTTTTGTAAAATTCCACTGGCAGTCCATCTGGACCCGGGGCTTTCCCGACATTCTGCTTTTTTAGAGCTTCTGTTAATTCCATCATAGTTATATTCCCCTCTAACATTATTTCAATGTCTTTAGGTATCTGAGGCAATTTCGCTTTCTGTAAATATTGTCTTACTTCTTCTTCTTGTACATTCTCTTGATAATACAATTTTCTATAGTAGTCTTGTATAATTTTTTCTTGTCCTCATTACCAAAGCAGATCTGTCCTTCTTCATTTATCAATTGATTAATCCTTTTGATTCTCTCTCTTTTCTCAGTTTATAGGCTAGCCATCTACCTGGTTTATTTGCATCTTCAAAGTAATTCTGTTTAGCACTTCTAATTTTTTGTGCCAGTTCCTCCTTTTCCATTAATCCCATTTTATGTTTAATTAGATCCATTTTCGCTTTAATATCTTTTTTTTGCGGGGATTTCTGTAACTCTTCTTCCAATTTTTTATGATCATTCTCCAGTAGTTTAAAAGTCTTTTTCTGCGTTATGTTTCTTTTCCTTGTATAATCAATTATTAAACCTCTTGTATAAGCCTTCATTGTATCCCAAAGATTCTGTAATGATGTATCCTCTTTTTTATTTTCATTAAAAAAGAAGGTAAGTTCTTTCTCTATTTTTTGTTTGAAATCTTTTTCTTTTAGTATCCTATTATTTAAAGTCCATCTAAATCTCTTCCGTTGTCCTTTCCAAATAACTACCATTGGGTTGTGGTCGGCCCAAGTACTTGTTTGTATTTCAAGCTCCTTATTCTTAAGTATATTAACAATTACAGTGGTACCTTGGGATACGAACTTAATCCGTTCCGTGACTCTGGGCATATCCCGAGTTGGTCGTAACCCGAAGGAAATTTCCCCATAGGGTTCAATGTAAATCTGGTTAATCTGTTCTGCCCTCTGAATTTGGTCGCACCCCAAAGCAAATTTTCCCATAAGGTTCAATGTAATTACCGTTAATCCGTTCTGGCGTCCGCGGACCACGCGTCAGGGGCGGGAAAATGGCCGGGCGCGGCACGGCGTGGCAACGGCCAGGCGCGGCACAGCAATGGCCGGGCGTGGTGTGGCGCGAAAACGGCCGGGCACGGCACGGCGCAAAAACGGCCGGGCGTGGCGTGGCGGAAAAATGGCCGCGGACCACGTGTCAGGGGCGGAAAAATGGCCGCGGATCACGTGTCAGGGCGGAAAAATGACCGTACCCCGAGGCGGAGTTCGCACATCGAGGTAAATTTTTGCGGCCGGAGCTGGTCGTAACCCGAAAAGTAAGTTAGTAGAGGCGTTCGTATCCCGAGGTACCACTGTACTATAGAAAAGTGTCATGTTTAAGAGTGCACAGATGAAGCTTTGGGAGAGATTCAAATGTAGAACATCTCATAGATAGTGGGATTGTATTAATCTGTTATTATAAAAACAATTATTCTGTCTTTGCATCCTATAGAAACCAATACATAATGAAGATGAAGTATTGCTTCATTTATAAAACTGTTCCAGCTCCATTTGACTTCCTTTAAGTCAAAGGAAAGTTTTTAAGGTTCCTTTAAAAACCGACCCTTTTGATTTTAAAAATGGAAAATTGGCATGCTGGAAAGCAGTGCATCAGCCTCCAGCATCATTTTTTACCTTCCAAGTATGCCTCTGGGTCCCACCCCATGAGCTTTCTTAGAAAACAAAAAGAATAGGTAACTACAGCTAGTACTTTGCTTGGAAGCATGCTCACAGGGTAGTACGAGATGTCCTACAGGAGGGTGACTAGAGGGGATAGTAGGTAGCATTCTGTTAAATCAATGCTTTGTAACTGGTTATGCGCCACACAGAATTTTGTGAATGGCCAACACACTCCCCGCCCAAGACCTTTGAGAAACTGCAGAGTGCCTACAACATATTCTCAAAACTCTCAATGTGCAACCAATCTCCAACGGTTGGGAACTCCTGGCATAAGTGGGGAAAAAAGCTTATTGGATCTTTGGGGTTTTTTTCCCAAGAACCCCCAAATCTACCAGCCAGTGCCAGGAATTAAGAAGTAAGATACCCCTGAATCTAAAAATTTGTTTTCAGTAGCAGAACTTACCTAAACTAACAATCTTTTCACACAGAAGTCTATTCTTGGTTATTCTAAACTTTCTTCATTTTGCCAGGCTAATTTAGATAGAAAAGGTAATTTGTTCTCACTATCTTTGAATAATGAGGACATTAGATTATAGATCATAATCTGCTTTCTACCTATTTCTGATCTGGACATGTGTTTGGATTTCCATTTGGATAGCAAATACTAGTAAGCAAAAGTGATTAAGGATACGTTGGAACCAGAAGTGAAAACCCTGAAGGAGTGACTTCAGATACAATGGGCATTTTCCCAAACTTGAAACCTTCTAAGCTGTCCATGTAATGGCCACTCTGTCTTCATCCCAGCCATTGTGGGAATGGCCACAGTCAAGCTGCATTCCCTCCAATAAAACACTTTTTTTTTTTAGTGTAAGAATCAGCCTTCCGCTAAAATTGCATTCCATCAATGGCAACCTCTCTAGACTGTGTTAGTGGGAATATAAACAAACTTGTGGAACAGAGACCATCTTTGGTGGCAATGCTCACCTGGCTGCCAGCTTTGGTTGAAAGTTTTAGAAGTTGAAAGAAAAAAAATCTTACAATAATCTTTCACAATGAATCCTGAAATTGGCATAGGGTCTGTTTCCTGATGCATACAAATTGTTGCTGCATAAGAAATTGATTTAGGTCTTTTTGTTAGCTGCTAAGTTGTTAAAACTTGCAAAACACTGCAAAGCCAAATTATAAGATCATTGATCAATGGCATCTAAAAGCACAAGAAACTGCTTTGGCTGAAAACTTAACAAGAAGAAACTATTAAAAATGCTACAAAGGGGAATAGAGTTCATCAAATTTGATCACAACCTCTTAGCTACATTAACAATATTTTTCCTAATAGATTGCTGTTGTGTAAATATCTGTTTTGCATCGAAATATTAAATATAGATGTTTAAAATATTAATCTCTCTCATGTAAGCTTTTTCTTTTGCTTTGGATTTTCCCCCCCAAGTCTTCCTCCTCCTCTTTTTCTTAATATTATATTGTTGTAGTTGTTTAATCATTTAATAATTAAATTTAATACATTGATGTAAATCATTAAATTATTTTTATTATTATTTAAAATGGGAGATGTTTGCAAAAATAATAAAATGCAAAATAGCCAATGTTCCCCTCTCCCATTTGTGCCTCATTGGATTAAAAAAAAAAAATCTGGTTGGCTGCAAAAAGCACCAAAGTTTGCTCTTTTAAAGTAAAAAGCAGGAGCACTCCTGTTTGAGGTTTTCAGCACCTTAGTGGGAAGATGATCAGGTCAGCTCAGCTGCCCAGGGAACAAAACATCATGTAAATGCTGCAATCTGGCAGTGCCAACTTCTGCGTAGAATGGCCAAAGTCTAGTGTTTAAAAACACAGACAGCTATGCTTAAATAAACAAATACATTGTGGCAAATAATCATGGAGTGTCATGCATCTACCATTTGCACATTACTTGTATATTACTTTTGTCCAAAAATGAAACACCAACCTAGAGTTTCAGTGATTATGTCTCTTGTATCTAGTATCGCTTGCATATGAGAATTATAGGCTAGCTGGGAGGTCAATAATCATCCCAGAAATGACAACAGGAAATCACTTCCATCCTGCTGCCAAGAAAACTGTGTGGCTGTACCGGGAGTTGAGGTGAATATACCTTTTAAGTTGCAAAACACACCCTAAGCGAAGCATCTTTCTCACAAATTCTTTCCCCTTATGTTCCCCCTTATTTGTATCTCACAAATTATTTAACCTTCTGTTAAAATTCAATAATTAAAAGTAGTATAATACAATATACTACAATTAGCATAATACAGGAAGAGGAACACATTACTATTATCATTGCCAATGCACATTATTTTAATCTGGATCACTGCAGAGTCCTACTACTATAGAAATAACATGAAAAAAAGGGACTGAAGAGGGGAAAAATTCTTCATATACACAACTGCAGAGACCTCTAGTGGCAAGCCAACATTTAGCAGTGATTTAAAGAGAAAGATACAGTACTTCTAAATAACAGCATAATTGTCAGCACTTCAAAACAACATTGCCATTATTTTAATACTAGTTACTTTAATATTGCCCTTCTCTAGACCTTATGCCCTAATACAAGAGTTAATCTTTAAGGCAAGGCACCTGTATAATCTTTGAGCTTTGAGTGACATATGTGGAATCACAATTCAAAAAGTAGATGAAGTCAGGACAGAAACTAAATTTGGTTTCATTACAATTCCAAGATACAGGATACAAATTAGAAGCATCACAGTTACACAGAATGATATTTTTAAAAAGCATGAATGTAAGCCAACACAGTCTTCTCCAAAATAGACTGAGTCATCCGATTCCAGAATGGCTCTCTGGAACATCCCTGGTTTAAGGATGTTTTTGAAATCTTAGCTTCATTGGGCCCATTTTGAACTCTGGGAGTATGTTGTCAAAAGGAAAAGAACAGCAAGAACCATATTTACTTTCTCAGGACCAACAGGCTCAAACTCCTTCCAGATTACCTCACAAGATATATCTCTGCCACCTTCGCAAATAGCCCCAATTGTCTCCACCAAACCCTGCTCTCACCTGGATCTACTAGGAGTTCCTGGTCTCTCACCCCAGGAACTCTGTTCAGACGTTCCATCTTCTTGCTGGAGAGGGATGTCACTCTTCCTCCTTATCATCACCACATATATTCATCTCAAAACTCTATTTCAACTCTTCTGTTTCCTCCAAAGCACAACTTTTCTTCCCACTGTCCTCAGACAGTTCAGTTCCCATCAACAGTCCTTGGAACACTCTCCAGCTGGCTTCCAATATCACTCCTTAATTGGATGGAGTTCTTTTTCCCAGGGTATATCCCAGAGTGGCTATCTTCTTGCTCTCCCCTTCTTCCTGGAAAGTCACAGGCAATCAAATGGCAGCTATGGCAGCCATGAGGCTCACTCAAGTGGCAAAACTCAGTCTAATATATGTGACTCCAGTCCCACTGCCCATACTGTCCTGCTGTGGCACAACATTGCCAAAAGCATCCAATGCTCTCTTAACTAGCCTTCCAGCTCACCAGTTCTCTCACAGCCATTGTTCTTTCACTCTACAAATCTGCTGATTGGACACCTCCAAATCTGCTGATCACACACTTCCTACTGGCATTCCCATTCATTTTTCCTCCACTGGACACTCTCTGTTCTTCCTCTGTCCTTTTCCACTTTCCCTCCCAACAGCTTCTCCACTCTTCACCAAAAGAGCATACAGTATTAAATTTAACGTTCCCAAATTCTACCAGTGACAAAACTCCATTTCCTTCATTTTCACTTTTCCCTCCCAAACAACTACCATCTCCCAGTGCCAGCTTACCAAAAAGGAATTACTCCCCATGTATTTAAACAAATTCCCGATCACATTAACAGTTACAAGGTGTTGGATTAGCACAGGGAAGATCTGGGTTCTAGTCCACCCTCAGCCATGGATACTCACTAGGTCCCTTTGAGCAAGTTATTCTTTTTCAATCTACCTCAAAAAGTTTTTGTTGTGGGAAAAAATGGGAGGAGGGAGCACTGTATATGCTGCATTGAGCTCCTGAACAAAAGTAAGGATATAAATGTAACTAATTAATTAATTAAATTGCAACTTTTGGGGGTTTTTTTTGAATCCTTGGGGACAAACTCAATCCAAGAACAGTGATCTGTTCACCCCTTCTTAATATGCCAAAAGACTCTTAATTCTTTCGAAGACTCTTTCTCTATCTACAAACTGACAAACGTGGGGAAATCCTTATCAGAATTATTCTACCTAATACTGAGCCAAGATTTACATATAAGCCATAATCATTTTCTTAGGTTGTTCTTATTTCCCATATTTGTAGGGTTAGTAACTAAAACACTCATTTCATTTAAGGGCCTTTATATTGGAAACAGGAGCCTATGACACAAGATAGGTTGGTTGCCAATATCCACAAGTACAGTAGTATGGCCAATAGTGAATAAACAGAGAGTACAGTTTCCCCTATCCCTGCTTTAATTATTTTTTGGAACTAATCTTCCCATCCATTGATAGATTGATGCATCAAAAAATAAAACATGCCACTTGTAAAAACAGTTGTAGGCTTGCAAACAAGTCTTAACAGGTGGCAGCAACTAACCCCCCTGTCTCTGTTTGGAAGCTAAGCAGGACTGGGATGCTGAAAGAGTAACTTTTCATCTTGTGAAAGTAGCAACATAATAAGACATTACAGCTGCTCCAGAACATGCTAGGCAAGCAGTTATGGGAGCACATCAGTACATCCATGTGACACCTCCGCTCTGCAGGGTCCACTGGTTATAAGTGAGGATCCAGGTACAATTCAAATTGATGGTTGTCATCCAGAAAGTTCAACGTGGTTTGAAGTCTAGTTATCTACAACATTGCAATTGCCTCTGCCCATCCTATAAGATCTGACAGGGTCCCTTCAGCTAATGCCACCTTGTGGGGTCCCAGAGATGTGCCTTCTCTGTTGCCATTCCTGGAATATTATTTCCCCACAGGTCCACTTGGACTCATCCCTCTCTGCTTTAGAAAGACATCAACACTCAGCTTTTCAAACAGGCCATGAACTGAAGTGTTTTCTGATACTGATGAGTGAGGAAAGATGGCTGAAACTTTTTCTTTATGTACTTCCTCATAGCATCATTTAATTTTTATACCTTTTGCATTCTGATTGTTTTTGTAGTGTTTTTAAATGTACACTGCCTTGAGTCTCTGATTGGCAGCCATATAAATCTAACAGATGAACAAATAAATCTTGTTTCCGAGAAAACTAGATGGACACATTCACCCGGTCACCCCAAATCAAATCCAAAGGTGTCATCTTTTTGCAGAACAAAGGAGACAAAAAAGTAGATGCTAGAGCAAACTGCGCAGAAGCTATTTTAAAAAAAGAGAGACAGAAAAAGTGCTCCTAAGCTATCTTTCTGGTATATCCCCTATTACTTTTTCTCCTATGAACACAATTTACACGCAGCTAACTAAAATCAATTCTCTCCCAGCCACGCTATTATAAAGCGAACAAGCGAGCTAACACCAAAGTTATGAACGGTAATAATAATCCCCATGTCCTCAGCCTCCGAGACCCGACAGAGAGACCCACTGTGACACTAAGCACCGAAATAATCTTAAACTTAGCAGGATTAAGCGTGCCAAACGCCAAACCGGGACGGAAACCAACACCCACAACTAAATGAGGAAGTCTTAGCCCGAGCAAGGCGCATGCGCGATGCCAGGCGCGCCGCCTCCGCGCTGGCCTGCCAATAGGGGTGTGGCGTAGCTCACCGCCGGGACGCGAAGTTGAGTTCCTCCCGAGGGAGTCACCCTCCGGCCAAGCATTTCTCGCCTCGCGGAAGGGTCGCTTTTCCCTCGTGGCCTTTTTACCCGCGACCGCGCGCTGCTATTTCCGCCATGGCGGACGCTGAGCTGACGGCGGCCGAGCGGCCGCTCACCGAAGATGAAATGGCGGAGGTGAAAAAGGAAGTAAGAGAGTGAGGCGCGGTGCTGCCGTGACGGCGGCGGGCGCGGGACTAGGGCGGGCGCACGCACGCTTGGCGTGAGGGTCCGGAGCTTCGTGTTTGGGGGGAAAGGGGGCGCCTCCGTGATGATAGGGGGCGGTATAAACATGGGGGCCCAAAGAGTGTCCTTAAAACATCGGGATCGAAGGGGTGGAAGCGCAGCAGTTGCCATGGCGTCGGCACGTCAAGTTTCCGTGTCGCGGCGGATTGGCAATTGCTCTCCGAGTGTCGTCGGCGCGGAAATTCCGCCAGGTGTGGCTTTTCCTGCCGCTGCGACGTCAGTCCTGCTTTGCGTGGGGCTCCCTTCAGGCAGCCTCCGTTCCGCTGAGCCAGAAAGCTTCAAGCATCGCGAGGCGGGTTGCTGGGTTTGTCTCCATCTGTCAGCAGCGGAGAGGTGAAATTTGTACAATTTGGGGAGGGAAGGTTTTTGTCCCCTTCCTCCTCAAGGGGCAAAGAGCGCACGTTTTGGATGCCTAAAGCCCCCAGTTTAAATTCCCAGCATCTTTAATTGAAAGCATCAGCTAACAGCCAAAGAGAACATCCAAAAGTTGCTGGATGGATTTGTTGGGTTTCCATCCTTCTGTTTCCCTAGAATGCCTAACCTTTTTGCCCTCACACCTCCCTTTAGTGCAGTCTTAATGTACACACCTTCCATAAAAATCTGAACACCAAAATGAACAAAAAGGAACAATGAAAACAATACAATGAAGCTTTGTTTTTGATAAAGGCATAAAAAACAAAAAAGCAAAGATTGTGCCTCCTCTACCACCATGTTACTCACTTGAAGCTAGTATTTTGAGAAAGGTGGATTTATTATAACAATGTAGAACTAAAATGTTCTTCACACCACCCCTGGATTCTGTCTGCACCTCCCCAAGGGAGGTACACCTCACAATTTGGGAAACCCTGTCCTAGAAACCCTGTATATCGCACTTTCTCCTCTGTTTTTCATCCAATAATCAGGTCCTTCTGAGATGGTTGGATAAAGAGGTAACAGTTAGCCCAAACTCATTCAGGGAACTTCTGTGGCAAAGGATGGATTTGACTCTTGGTCTCCTCAGTCTGTAACATCTTAACTGCTACACCATATTGGTTTTCCTTTTCATATTCTGTTCATCCTCTTTGTTCTTCCAGGCCCCTTTGTTTTCCTCAATTCCCTTCATGGATAGGCGTCTACACCAAATTGTACTTTCCCCATAGCAGTTTCTCCTGGAGTGTTTATAGGAATTCCCCTTCCTGATATCTGAATGTTGTACATAAATGAGTCAGTGGATGTTGGTTTTGCCTTTCTTCTATTTTTCCAGCTATAAAGTACAGTGGGGCAAAAAAGTATTTAGTCAGCCACCAATTGTGCAAGTTCTCCCACTTAAAAAGATGAGAGAGGCCTGTAATTTTCATCATAGGTATACCTCAACTATGAGAGACAAAATGGGGAAAAAAATCCAGAAAATCACATTGTCTGATTTTTAAAGAATTTATTTGCAAATCATGGTGGGAAATAAGTATTTGGTCACCTACAAACAAGCAAGATGTCTGGCTCTCACAGACCTGTAACTACTTCTTTAAGAGGCTCCTCTGTCCTCCACTTGTTACCTGTAGTAATGGCACCTGTTTGACCTTGTTATCAGTATAAAAGACACCTGTCCACAACCTCAAACAGTCACACACCAAGCTCCACTATAGCCAAGACCAAAGAGCTGTTGAAGGACACCAGAAACAAAATTGTAGACCTGCACCAGGCTGGGAAGACTGAATCTGCAATAGGCAAGCAGCTTGGTGTGAAGAAATCAATTGTGGGAGCAATAATTAGAAAATGGAAGACATACAAGACCACTGATAATCTCCCTCGATCTGGGGCTCTACGCAAGATCTCACCCTGTGGGGTCAAAATGATCACAAGAATGGTGAGCAAAAATCCTAGAACCACACGGGGGGACCTAGTGAATGACCTGCAGAGAGCTGGGACCAAAGTAACAAAGGCTACCATCAGTAACACACTATGCCGCCAGGGACTCAAATCCTGCAACGCCAGACGTGTCCCCCTGCTTAAGCCAGTACATGTCTGGGCCTGTCTGAAGTTTGCTAGAGAGCATTTGGATGATCCAGAAGAGGATTGGGAGAATGTCATATGGTCAAATGAAACCAAAGTAGAATGTTTTGGTCTAAACTTGTCGTGTTTGGAGGAGAGAGAATGTTGAGTTGCATCCAAAGAACACCATACCTACTGTGAAGCATGGGGGTGGAAACATCATGCTTTGGGGCTGTTTTTCTGCAAAGGGACCAGGACGACTGATCCGTGTAGAGGAAAGAATGAATGGGGCCATGTATCGTGAGATTTTGAGTGAACACCTCCTTCCATCAGCAAGGGCATTGAAGATGAAACGTGGCTGGGTCTTTCAGCATGACAATGATCCCAAACACACCACCTGGGCAACGAAGGAGTGGCTTCGTAAGAAGCATTTCAAGGTCCTGGAGTGGCCTAGCCAGTCTCCAGATCTCAACCCCATGGAAAACCTTTGGAGGGAGTTGAAAGTCCGTGTTGCCCAGCGACAGCCCCAAAACATCACTGCTCTAGAGGAGATCTGCATGGAGGAATGGGCCAAAATACCAGCAACAGTGTGTGAAAACCTTGTGAAGACTTACAGAAAACGTTTGACCTCTCTCATTGCCAACAAAGGATATATAACAAAGTATTGAGATGAACTTTTGATATTGACCAAATACTTATTTTCCACCATGTTTTGCAAATAAATTCTTTAAAAATCAGACAATGTGATTTTCTGGATTTTTTTCCCCATTTTGTCTCTCATAGTTGAGGTATACCTATGATGAAAATTATTCTCTCATCTTTTTAAGTGGGAGAACTTGCACAATTGGTGGCTGACTAAATACTTTTTTGCCCCACTGTATATATCTACAATATATAGAATATTCACTTTTTGTTCAAGATCATAAGTCAATTTCTCTTGTGATCTTTTAGATTGTATTTATTATTTTATGTTGGAACAGTAGTCAAAGAATAATACATTAAATTTTAAATAAACATTAAATACATTATTGTCGAAGGCTTTCACGGCCGGCATACGATGGCTGGTGTGGGTCTTCCGGGCTGTGTGGCCGTGGTCTTGAAGTTTTGTTTCCTAACGTTTCCCCAGCACCTGTGACCGGCATCTTCAGAGTGCAGGATCTCCCCCCCCTTCCTTCCCCCCCCCCCCCTCAGATCTCTATAAATACCCACAAAAAGGGTCACATCACCCTGGGCACAGAGAGAACTGCTCCTGTCTGTGCTCCTGCACTCTGAAGATGCCGGTCACAGGTGCTGGCGAAACGTTAGGAAACAAAACTTCAAGACCACAGCCACACAGCCCGGAAGACACACACCAGCCATTAAATACATTAAATAATATATTAAACACCAGCACACTCTGCCCCTTCTGATAGCAGCCACCCCCACCATGCTTGTGCCCAGCCTTGACAGCCACAGGCACATGGTTGCATGCCCAGCAGCAGCCACTTGCGCTGCGCCTCGATGACCACCTGTGCACCCTTCCACAGCCGGTAGCAGCTGGCCCCCACCATGCTTGTGCTGCGCCTTAATGGTCACCCTTGCATCCTCACGTACTCTCCCCCACCCAGCAGCAGCCATCACCAGCCCTGCCACACCAGACTGCGCTGCCCACCTGCACCATCGTGCACACACACCCACCTGGCAGCAGCCATCCCCACCTCATTCTCACCACGCCTCAAGACACCTGTGCACCCTGCAGCAGCCACCCCCAGCCCTGCCACACACATGCCATCCACCTGCACACCCTTGCACACCCTCCCCCAGCCGGCAGCAGCTACTACCAGCCCTACTATGCTCATGCCTTGCTGGCCACTCACGTACCCTCCTCCACCTGGCAGTAGCCACTTACCTGCCCACCAGCCAGCTTCCCCATTGACTCTGTTTGTTGGAAGCCAGCAAGAAGTTGAGAGGAGGTCCTTGGTTAACAACCTGCGATTCTCGGTTAACAGATGGCAATGGGGAGTGCCAGGATTGCTGTCATTAAGCGACGTAGTCACATGATGTTGCACTTTATGACACATCACAAAGCTCTAGTAATAAAAGTCAAAAGCACAGTGAAAAAATGGGATTAAAATTAAACATAAAGAAGACCAAACTAGTGACAACAGATACTACTACAACCAGCTTTAGAATTCAGAATGAAGATTTTGAAGTTATAGATAGCTTCTGCCTTTCAGGATCAACCATCAGAAGTAAAAGGAACAAGCAGTCAAGAAATACACTGCAGACTAGCACTTGGCACAGCAGCCATGAAGGCCTTGGAAAAGATATTCAGATGCCATGATTTCTCTGTATCTACAGAATAGTGCAAGCAATGGTACTCCCTGTAATATTCTATGGAAGCAAAAGTTGGACTTTGAAGAAGGATAGGAAGAGTATTGATGCTTTTGAACTTTGGTGTTGGAGAAAGTTCTTGAGAAGACAATGGACAGCCAAGAAAGCAAATGTACAGTGGTACCTCGGGTTACGAACGCCTCTGTTAACAAACTTTTCGGGTTACGACCAGCTCTGGCCGCAAAAATTTACCTCGGTTTGCGAACTCTGCCTCGGGGTACGAACAGGATGTGTGGCCATTTTCCCTCCTGTGACACGGTCCGCGGCCATTTTTCCGCCCCTGACACGTGGTCCGCGGCCATTTTTCCGCCCCTGACACGTGGTCCGTGGCCATTTTTCCGCCCCTGACACGTGGTCTGCGGCCATTTTCCGCCCCTGACACGTGGTCGTAGGGAGGGGGACTCTCCCTCCAAGCAATAGCCGCCTCCCTGTCCTCCATGCCAGAACGGATTAACGGTAATTACATTGAACCTTATGGGGAAATTTCGGGGTGCGACCAATTCGGGGTGCGACCAGAGTCACGGAACGAATTAAGTTCGTAAACCGAGGTTCCACTGTAAATATCTTCTCTGATTTCTTTCTTGAGCAAATTCACATGGTAAAGAAGGCATGTTTCTAAAGCTGTTTTACTGTCATTGTACATAGGAAGACTGTATGAGGGTATAATTGAAAAGTCACAGCCTGTCAGGTTCAGCGGAAAGAACTCCATGAGACAGTGCAATACAGTTCTGTTGCGTTTATTAGCTTCCACCTCAAGACAGAAATCTCTCAGACTGAACCTACGTTCCCAAGCCAGCAAGCCACAACACCGTGAATTCCTTAGCGTGGTTCCAGTCTCATCTTCTTAAACTTCCCACGCTCCTGTTGAGGGCTAAGGAAATGCTTACCTCCCTAAGCGTGGCCTTCATAACACCATTCCCTCACACAGCCATCCAGTTGAATATCCTCTCCCTTTTCCATGTTTAATAAATTAATATCTTATGCATTGCAGTTGTTATTGCTTCATTTTCTCTTCCTCCTTCACCTATAACTGAAGCGATAGATCACTATAATGACAATAGTAAAGTTTAATATAAAGTCTTTTACCAAAGATTGTGAACTTCCATTCCTTTTTATTATTAAATACTTCTAACTAATGCTTAGTACTTCATGATATTTGATTGCTAATTCAGTAATCCTTAGATCAGTACCATGAAAAAGATGATCTCATGAACAGGAGTTGAGTCCAAGACTTGACTTACTCCTTGTTCTTGATAACGTACAGTACTGAAAATTCTAACTTAAACTTATTTGTCAGGTATTATTTATGATTCATTGCTCCTTCATAGTAGCACATAGAATAATTTATATATTAATAAAGTTAAACTTTTATTAACATGGTCTTATTTTTATGCTAGGTTTTAGAACGATTACGTCGGTATCTGTGTGACAAAATAATTGCAGAAAGACATTTTGACTATCTACGTTCAAAGAAAATACTGAGTAGAGAGGACACTGAAGAAATCTCTTGTCGAACGTCAAGTAGGAAGAAGGCTGGGAAACTGCTGGATTATTTAGCAGAACATCCAAAAGGACTAGATGCACTGATAGAATCTATCAAATGTGAAAAAACACAAAACTTCCTGTTAGAAAAAATAACTGATGCTGTCTTGAAAGCAAAAAATGAAAAACTTGAAAGCCTTAAAGGTACTGTTTAATAACTGAATATTATGTGTGCTAGTGTATTACAAAAGGGCTTATAAAAATAGCTACATAACCTGCTCTTATGCATATTTACTTTTAAGTACAGGTAGTCCTCACTTAGTGACCGTTCATTTGATGACAGTCTGGAGTTATGACAGCCTTGGGGAAAGTGCTTTATGACCCCTGCGGTCACTTGATTGCAATTTGTGACCTTTTTACGACAATCGTTAAGTGAACCATTTGGCCGTTAAGAGAATTCCGGCAAAAAACATCCATTGGGGAAGCTGGACTCACTTAGTGACCACAGTGATTTGCTTAACAACTGTCGTAAAAAAGGTCTCATCAACTTAATGACCAAATCGCTTAGCAACCTAAATTCCGGTCCCTATTGTGATTGGACATTGAGGACTACCTGTATGTTCCTATGAATTCTGTAAGAGATACACAAGGTATGTCAAAATAATCTGCCTTCCTTTGTGTCATTGAAGGCACAAAAATTTAGAAATAATGACATATATTCAAGCATAAGAGCCACACAATGATTTTTTTTAAATCAGGTTTTGGTTGACAACCTAGCTTAATTCCCTTGAGTCCTTTATTGTGTATTGGAGTGGTATGATGTATCATGATAATTTCTATATGTCTTCCAACCTTATAGAATATTTCATTCTGATTCTCAGGGACACTGAGGATGTTGAACTAGGCTAGACAAATGAGCACTTGTCATATGTTGTTATGCCTATTGTATGACAATAGGGTAGCAAAATCAGAAGTCTTATTTTGTTGCCTCTATTGCATTTACTAGTAGCTTATCCTGTAGCTTTAGTTTGAGTGGTTCAAAGGTTACTAACATTCAGGGATGATATATATAAGAGAGTTATAAGAAGTCTGCTGAGCTCTTCAAAGATAAAAGTATTTGTATCCATGGTGACTTAGTGGGTAGATTTCAGAAATCAGATTTTAGGTATAAGATTGTAAGATTGACCATCTGTCCTTTCAGTCCCTCTCCTTAATGGATAATTGTAATTAATTGGGGACTATAGATTGCATAGGTCTAGATTATGATAAATGTGTCATTGAATAATGGGTAATACTTAGTGTCTTTAAAGGGATAGTCATAGAGCCCCTCTTGAAAAAAACTGCTCTGGATCCAGAAAATTGAGTAAGAATTTCTTAGTTGCTTATACCATTTTTGGGAAGAAAATATTAAAAGGATGGTAGCAGTCGAGTTTCAGACACTCTTAGAGGGAACTGGTTATCTACATCTATTTCAGCATGAGTTCAAATCTGATTTTGACTGTGATTTCCCTAACAGACAATATAGTATTAGGAGAGTGCAATCCTATTTGCTTGCTTGATGTTTTGGAAGCTTTCAATACAATTGACTAT
The DNA here is from genome assembly GCF_059951505.1 of Python bivittatus. Taxonomy (NCBI): domain Eukaryota; kingdom Metazoa; phylum Chordata; class Lepidosauria; order Squamata; family Pythonidae; genus Python; species Python bivittatus. Next base: position 29,022,353 of record NW_028277098.1, read on the forward strand.
TGCATCTCTTTAGATTTTCTCTGCATGTTGGGGATAGTGTTGTACATTGTATTGTATTGGTTCATTCAAAGTCAGTCACAAGAAGCATTGGGTTAACTTTTAGCTTTCTGGCAGTTGTGCCCAGAAATATCAGAAGGAACCGTTTTCTCTCCAGTCTTAAGAAGTCAGTTGGGGCAGTCACCAGGAGATTTGGAGCATGGTATCACCACTTTGTTGATGATGTGCAGTACAGTTTTCTATAAAAGAAGCTGTAAAGACATAGCGATGATGTCTGTAGCTGGAGGTAATAGGCTAGATAGGAGCGATAGATCTGAATTTTGTCAATAGAAGTTTCATGGGTGGGTAGTTCCAAGTCCCTGAAAATATCATTTTCCTGACATAGGGGGGATTGCTCTCTGTTCAGCAGATAAAAAGTTTAAGGGAGTTTATAAGATCATAATTGTCTCTAAGATGCCAGGGACACAGAGCTCATTACTAGCTTTGGTTAGTATGTCAGCTACTGCTGTTCATGGACAAGAATAGCTTAGTTTTTGTACCCTGTGCATTGGTAACTTCCTGTTTTGATTAATGCTGTATGTGGCGCTTCTCTTATGCATCATCCAGAACTGTTGTGTGGTATACCATGCTGCTGCCATATAACACTATAGTTGAAAGAGCTGCATTGGTTGCCCATTTGCTACTTGGACAAGATTAAGATTTCATATTAATAACCTCTAGGTGGCAAAGAAGTGTTTTATAAATAAATAGCTTCTTGGCCTGATCCATAGGGCTGTATAGACAGTCTGGATCACAGCTAGGGTTTCTAGACATTTTCTTTCCAAACCGTCTTCTTTCTTCAAGAAACAACAATACAGGGTATTTCTTAAGTTGAATTTTGGAATAAAAGTTCTATATAAATCTAAGATTTCACAAAAAAGAATAAAGTTGAACAGATAAAATTGTGGCAAAATAATCCAAGTTATGGCAATAGTTAGCAATAGTTAATATACCTTTTACACATACCATATCTGTAAGTAATCTAATATCTTTTTTACAGGAACAAGTTGTAACAACTGCATGGCTTCAGTATGTGAGCAACCAAACAATCTCTCTAGATCACAGTCAAATGAATCTAATCTGTTTGAAAAACAAAGAGACAGAGAAAACACCTACCTACATTCAGAAGAATACAGTACAGCTGCTTTTGCATCTGCCTCTTCTCTTTGTTCAATGAATTTCCCTATTACAGAGGTTGGAAATATGGAAAATTCAGTTTTCTCTACTCTTCCAGGACCTGGAGATCCTGGAGCACCTCCTATTCCAACAGAATTGCAGAATGAACAAGAGGAAATATCTACTTCTAGTGAAAATCCCTTTCTACCATTACGATCCCGCTCACTTCTTCCATAGTGGTTGCCTTTCTTGATTAATTTTAAAAGGGTAATATTATGCTGGATGTTGCCTTAAAAAAATGTTTCTAAACAGTCAGTTCACTAAGAGAACAGAGTAATTCATCTTAAAAATTGCTTACTGTACATGATTGTATTACTTTTTAAAACTGAAAGTAGGTGTTTTCCGTAAATGTTCATATTTAACTAATCATCAAGCTGCTTGTATTGAGTTGTGCAAATTATAATCCTGTACTTGTGTATTCAGAAGTAAGCCCCACTGATTTCAATGGGACTTACAGGTAAGTGAATAGAGGCATTTAAAACAATTCTTGCTCTATTGAAAAATAATATAGGAAAATGAATAATTAAAAAGATTTAGTATTTATACATTTTTGTAAAAATGTACTGTGTTTGGGGTTATAATCTCTCACAGTTGTCGTATTGGAATAAAGCTTCAACTGAGCAATTCTGGTTAATATCTGGAAAATGTTGCATTCTGCTTGAACAGTATAATCAGGAAGTAATGAAGACCTCAGTAAAGAGGGAAAAATACCTTCTGAATTAAAGTATTATGACTATATCTTTGAAGATTGATCAGTCCCGTCTTATACAGGTGGTCCTCGTTTAATGATCGCTTGTACAGCAGCTGCACTGAACAAGTGGTACTTACAACTGGTCCTCGAAGTTCCAGCCATTGCAGCACCCCAGTGGTCACATGATCGCAATCCAGGCACTCAGCAACTGGACTGGATTTCCGACCATCGCGGTGTCCCGCAGTGTTGTGATTGCGATTTGCAACCTTCCCTGCCTGCTTCCCCCAAGCAAAGTCAGTGGGGAAGCCAGCAGGAAGTTGGAAGTCACAATCACATGAGATCCTCACTTAATGACTCGTGTGGTCCTTACTTAACAATGGTAACCAGGAATTTTACCGGAATTGCTGTAGCTAAGCGTGGTCACATGACGTCGTACTTTATGATCTCTTCACTTAGCGATGGAAATTCTGGTCCCAATCACCATCATTAAGCAATGACTACCTGTAGGTGACTTCTTTTGTTCTGAATGATTGATTCTCCAAGTTAACTTTTTAAAAATTATAGCGATAAGTCTCTTTTAAATTAAGTATATATTAGGCATTAAATGTATACAGTTCCTTAAGAATTGGAGCTTAAAATACCTGTAGCATGCTTACTTGACAGTAAGTTTGGTTGAGCTCAGTGGAGCTTATTTCTGAGTGGATATATTTAAGTTTGCACTTTACAACATTGAGTATATTTCTAAAACAAAAATCCTCAGTTTCAGTGCTTATTTCTCAAGGTGAAACAATGTTGTATTGGACACATATTTTCTACTATGCCATCTCAGGGAGTGTAAGATCATCTCATATTTCAAAAGTTTTTCTCATGGCTTCATCAAGATGCAACACTGTAAAGGAAAGATTAGTTTTCTGGGCATTTAAAAGGCATATTTATTTTTTGGGTAGCATAAAAGTGGTTTTTTTTCTTCATCTTTAGCTTTTGCCATTTTTGTTTCTTGAACATTAGAAAACAATACGTTAGATTAAATTCAAATTTTACTTAGCCAAAAGCAAAATGAGTTTCAGTAAGGCTTCTGAGATAACAAAAGTTTATAAATAACTTTGTTCTTTTACAATATCTTGGATAAAATTGCAGCCAGTTACCTAGTTTAAATAAACAGATAGCTTTGTGTTTCACGTGTTATTCAGAAATATGTCTGAGTTCAGTAGAACTTGTTCCCATATAGACATCCATAAGATTACAGTCCAGTATTTTAAGAAGAGTTTATATGAACTCAAGTTGGTACTAGGTTATGTTATACAATGCACTGGTTCCCTGCTTCAGAATACATCTGTCTTGAGCCTCAATCTAATCTAATCATATTTTGGGTCTCCTGATAATCTGACCATTTCTGTTAACAGCTTTTTGATGCAAATGCTACCTCAGCTCAAACTTCCATGATGTTGTTTTATGGAGCATGAATTTCCTTGTTTGGCTACCAACTGCAGATGTTGCCAAATTTATAAAAAAAAACACTGTATTTGCATATTAATGGACTGATCCCTATTACTCTCATATTTTCTTTTAAAAGTTTTATAGCTTCCTTAGTGTTGAAATTAAATCGGGTTTTTCTCTCTATTGTGCTTCATTTCATATATGCCAAAACCTGTGTGAATTACTATAGGTAATACAGCTACATAGGCCAATTTTGATTATGATGTGTACTACAATAGAGAAAAATAACAAATACTGCTCTAATAAATAATATGTTTGGAAATTATTGTATTCTTAAGTCATACTTTTTAAAAATGTGTGCTTTTGTATAAAGCAATATTGAACTGAAAAATATTTAGAGGTATGTGCTTTCTGTTTAATGCTTTACAAATATTTCCCATAGGCAGTCTATGAAGCATTTGTATAATAAATGTAACCAATTTGTTTGTATAATAAAGTGATTTTTTTAAAAATAGTTTTCTCAGTGTATTTCATGTCCTAATCTTGGCTTCTCTTCACTGATAGTTGTGTACTTAGGCTATTAGGGGAAGCAAATGTTTTCTCAAGAATCCATACTTTACAGATATATTCAGAACAGGTCCTGTGTTATAGGTTGTACCTTGTAATTTGAAACTCAATGATCTGCAGCCTAGGAAACCTCTATCTGGCTCATTACAATTAAATTCTATGTCAGATGCAGTGTACTCATATGCTGGCACCCTCCAAAATTGAATTGCCTTCTGTAACAGTTACAGGCTTCTTGAAAAATATCTTATTGACTATTAGTTGGAAGCAGGATGCTCAACTGTGTGATATGTGATATCATTCAATAAAAAAGGAATATTTTGGTGCCTAAGCAAGAAAATCTCCCTCCCCTTAGGAAAAACAAAAAATGGATGCCTTGATTCCATTTAATGGCTCCCATAATTATTATTTTCTGATATCTCTTTTCATTTTAGAAATGGCTTTGCATATTCACAAATATCTATGAAGATGCAGTATCTAAGAATTGAAGTCACTGATAAGGTAGAGTGTTAATAACAAATGCCAGTGGTACAAATACGTTGTTGACTTTAAATGTATTGTGAAATAGATGTCAATACGAAATTTTGCCCCTGATTTGTTCTAACTAGTAGTCATTGTTAATAAAACTTTCTGTAGTAGGAAATGGTGTGGGAAACACCTCCCAGTTTATCAATGTACTGAAGTTTCTGATAGAAAATAATATTAGGAAAAAATAGAAAATTAGGTGTCAAAGTTTGCATCTATTATTATATGATGACCAAGAGGTAGTGAACAGAACAGGGGCTATGAGATAACAGCCAGTTCATAAACCTTGCATAATAAATGCTGCTGCATTTTTTTTTCCTTTTTGTTACGTGACTTTGAGCAGCCTGCAGTCCTTTTCAGCAAAGCCAAACTGGCAGGAGGGGGCAGTTGGAGAAAATGAACAGGTCTAAAATGAAATGGTAAAACTAAATAAGAAAAAGGCATACTGATAAAGGAAGTACTGTAAAAGGAATGGATTAAAAAAAATGTTACCATATGTCTAGACTATGGCTATAATTTATAGGACACTCCCTTATTCTAAACTCTCTTAAAGATACTTTCCCTCTCAAAAGGTGTTTATATTAACTAGGCTCCATGTTCTACTCTTGAACCTGCTGAGGGGATGGGTCAATAGATCATCACTGCATATGCCCAGAATCAACCATCAAAACAATAGTCCATGGCCTATTGCGCTGCCCACTATATCAGGACTGGCAATCTACATTCCCACACCCATTCCTTGCTAGGTTCAGGGGACCAAGTTCATTAATTTTTACTAGCAGATATTTTCCATAGAAAAGTCTACATAGATAACAAGGTTCTGTCAATGGACTTAAACTCATCCCAGCCTGCACTGGTCAGCTATCATTTAGGAGACTGTGATGGTAGTTTTCTAAGATCAGCTACTGCCTTATTGCTTATCACTTTTTTTAAACTGGTTTATGCATATATGCCTTACTCAATTCTATGTGTTTCTGACTTATTCCACTTGTTCTGTATGAAACAAATGATCAGGGTCAAATTACCATATTTTGGACACATTATGCAAATACCTAGTGCTCTAGAGAAGTCTAACATGCTGGGAAAGATGGAAGGAAAGAGATGAGGATGACCAGCAGCAAGGTGGATGAATTCAATTACAGCAGCAATGGGTGTCCTGTTGGAAGATCTGGAGGACCAGGTTGGGGACAGATCGTTCTAGAGAAAATCAACCTATGGGGTTGCAAAGGCAAGGTATTGGGGGAAAAATTTAATTAGTAATAGTTGTGCTCAGAAAAAACCTCATTGGCTATGACTTTGTCACTGTGTGAAGCTGCGGTCACCAAGAGTTGGCACTGACTTGATGGCACTTAAGCAGGCAGGCAAGCAAGCAACAAAATAAAAATAGTTTGTTCTAGAATTATACCTTTCCTGGAAGTTTCTGAAGTTCCCTTTGATATTGCTGTACCCACATAAAATGGCAAATGATTATTCCTTGCTTGTTCTGCATAGTGCAATACATTCAGCCCCACAGACTTATCCTAAATGTGTGGATATGCTTTCTTTTCTTATTGCTTGCTGTCCAATTTCATCTTCCGCAACAATGGATTATTTATTTACCATCCCCTGCTGCTTCCACATTCCTTTGTATTTGTTCATCAGCTTTACCGTAAGATTGATCAAAACAATATTATGCTGTAATTCTATAGATAGTCTTGAAAGTATTACACTTATATTCTGCCTTCCGATCAGGTTATGGAGATCGAATACTGTATATTTCTGTATTTTCTGTATTTTATCGTAACAACCACGCAAGGTAAAGTTTAGGCACTTCCTACTTTAATCCCAACACAACTTCTGAGTAAATATGCACGGAAGGATCGCACTGGTAAATATTGTAAAGAAGTAAGGGCGTGAAGGGGACTTCTCCAGCTCTATTCAAACGAAAGGCTATATAGCAAGAACTTTTAATTCCACTGTTTACAGATACGTATAGAAAAATGTAACTGGCTGCATACCTTTTAATTAGGGCTGTAATCTGGATTGCAAAAATACAGACGACCACAAGGAATGACGGAGAACTTTAATTCTTTGCTTCCATTTATAACTGTCCGGATTTTTGACGCCTATATACAGGCAGCCCTGTTTTAACGCATTGCGTTTAGAATTGGTAAACTCACGTTCCGAATTATCAGAACCGAGGCTTGAGGAAAGGGGATGAAATGTTGCTCATTATCTTTCTTTAGAATTAAAATAGAAATGGATTAGAAAGAGCTACTGCACCTCAAAGTTTAATAAAACTAAGCCCGCGCTAACCCATTGCTGAGAAGATGGGAATTCTTCTGAGCCGAGGAACGAATCCGGCCGGGCTACCCCCCTACAGCGCCTAGTCCAAGCTGAAAAGACTCAGAGAGACTTTCCGCATAAGCCACTAGCGCGGAACTTTCCTCTTCGCGTGCGCCGGTTCCCGAGGACGGGTGTTTCGGTTGCACGAGTCCCTGCCATGGCAGCAGCGGAGGGGAAGGACCCGCTAGGTTTCTTTGCGGCGTACGGCAGCGACAACAGCTCGAGTGCCGGCTCGGATGCTGAGGACGAGGAAGGCTCGGGTCGAGAGGCCAAGGCGTCTTCACAGCAGCCCCAGAACGGCATCCCCGAGGCGAAATCGCGCTTGCCTGGGCCCGAGGAGCTCTTCCGCAGCGTCAATCGACCAGCTTTCCTCTATAACCCGCTGCATAAGGAGATCGATTGGGAGAGTCGGGTCGTGCGAGCTCCCGAAGAGGTTAGCGAAGGTTCTTCTATTGCTCTGGGCGTACTTCTCCGGGCAGGGAAGGCGTGTAGCTCCTCCGTGGTTAGGAAGCCGTAGGATTCAGAGGGGTGGCCGTTCTAGTCAATTGTAGCAGAAACGCCAAAGGCTTCGATTTGGCTTAATGGGCTAGGCTAATCCATATAATATGGGATGGGTTTTCGTACACCTTCGATGAGTGCATAAATGAAACACACAGTGGTGTATTTTACGCCCATTGTGTATATTTGCTCAGACTTAACTTCTGTCTCTGCCCTCTGCACCGAACAGCCTTCTTTTCTGGGTTATATGGGGTATGGTAGGAGCTGCAATACCTGAAAGGCTGTCTAGCCTTTTCAATCCATTTATGTTATGGATTTCTCTCTCTCTCTCCCTTCAACATTGCAGTGATGGTTCAATGTTTGATTTTAGCATGCCTCGGTTTTGAAGGATTTTGTGTGTGTGTGTGTGTGTGCCTTCAAGTCAGTCTTGACTCCTGGCAACTGCCTGGACAAGTCCCTACAGTTTTCTTGGCAACGTTTTTGGAAGTGGTTTGCCCTGGCCTCCTTCCGAGGGCTGAGGGAGAGTGACTGGCCCAAGGTCACCCAGCTGGCTTTGTGCCTAAGGCAGGACTAGAACTCAGTCTCCCGGTTTCTAGCCTGGTGCCTTAACCACTAGACCAAACTGGCTCTCTTTTGAAGGCCCAGCCCATGTTAAAAAAAAAAAAAATGGCCCCTGTGGTACTCAATTTTTAAATGGCTCAAAATGTTAAACAATTTGGAATGATTTTTCCATTCAAATAATATTACCTTGTGTGGAATATGGGCCAAGAGTAGACAGACTTTAAGTTTCTAAGATCTGCTTAATATGTTTTTATTAAGCCTGCTAAACACAATGCTGTAGGGTTATGGCTCTGTGTGTGTGTGTGTGTAATTGAAGAACAAGGTATCTTCCATAATCTTTTGCTAATGAAATTTGTATTCTGGAAGTGAAACATGCTGTTCGTATATAGGATGTGTAGTGAACATTCTCTGCTTGCCAGATTATAGGTGCAGGCTCAATCACAATACACATTCATAGTGAAACATGGCTCTTGATCATATATAGAGTCAGGTTACCTCACCTCCCCCACCCCCCCCTTTGTTGGAGACATAAAAGGTCTCTGATATTTTCTTTAGAACCTTCTTGGGACAGGTGAGATATTGAACTCTCTGCTTGGAGAGAGAACTCTCTATTTTTAGCTTGCCAACACTATCATGTGTTTTGTCCAAAGCAGGGTTCCCCAAAGTGGTCAATATCAACCCCTAAGGGTTGTTATTGTTGTTGTTATTGTTATTTGTAGTACTATTACTTAAAGTAGTATTTATTAAATTATTTTCATATAGTAAACATGTGGGAGTCGATGAACAGTCTGAAACTTCATGAAGGATAAATGAGCTGGTCCAGGGCATTGTATTTTTTCTTTTTTTTTAATTAAATTGTCAGCAATTTAATTTTAAAAATTGCAATTTATCTACTTCTATATTGCCTGTTTGCATGTTAATATTTAAAGTTAAAAAAGGGTTTTTTTAATTTTTATCTTTTCTTTTTTTAAAATCAAGCTTGATTTTACTTATCTCTTTTGAGAGTGATTTATCACTCAAAGGGGTCAGGAAGGCCTAATATACTTTAGTTACCAACCTCCATGCAACATAATGAGAATGTGGCGCTAGTGAAATTAGTTCTTTTTTTTTTTTGCATGTTGACACTTTAAATTGGTAGAAAAGTAGCACATTTTTGTGTTCTTTGTGCCATCTCTCTCTCAGACACTAGGGATAGGAGGTGGATGTCAAGTGAGGTACCCCCAGGAAGAAAGGTGGTCAACACAGGAGCTACAAACCACACTGCATGTGGCAGGTCCAGGCTTCTAGGAAAGGAAGCTTGGCACCATCAGCTTTTCATTCTGCTGGCCTTAATCAGCTGCTGCATGATCAGAATTTATTATTTTCTTGACATTAATATTTCTTATTGTTTTCACTTTTACCTTTTCTTACAGCGAGGAGTTTGGTTAAGCTATTTGTATGTCTAAATGGCCATAGCATTCATGCTAAATGTTTATTACAACTTGGCTAGATTTTCAGATATAAGATGAATTTCTATCTGTTATAGCCAGGCCTTTCAAATATAGTATTCCCAGTACTGGTCTTTTCATATTTCTTTCAACAGCCTCCTAAGGAATTCAAGGCATGGACCACAAATGCTGTGCCTCCCCCTGAGACTTACATTGTCAAGGAAAAAAAGCCTCCGCCTCCTCCTGAGCGTGATATGGCAATCAAATGGTCAAATATCTACGAAGATAATGGTGATGATGCTCCAAGGCATGTAAACAATGTACATTTCAGTGTACATACAGAAGAAGAGCAAGAACACGTTGAATCAGGTAATAGTGTTCAATTTCATTCAAAAGAAACCATGTTGGCTTTTTTTGTATATGAGTGCTATAATGGGAAAATATTTCTCTGTTTGAAGATTGGCATTTCTTACATGAATTATGCAGAGGAGTTTTGAATCCAGTCATAATATTAGTAATATTAAAGACAACTTAATCCTAGACTTGAGAGCAGCTTTTCGTTGTTTCCTGTGAAATGTAGATGAATATAAAGTGCATAGTCTTACCAAGGCTGCATGTTTTGATTAGGATAATTAATACATTCAACTTTATACATCCACACTTACATTAAATTCCTGTATTTCTGGGGAATTTTTACTAACAGCTAATAATATTGCTGGCCACAGAGTCATGCTGGCTTAATGTCTAATCTACCTGTGTCTAAAGTTGACTAATGATTTGAAATTGAACAATTCCTTTAATAAACAGGAACAGAATTTAAAGACCAAATTAAACAAAATTCATAGAGAAGGAGGAGGCTCAGTGGCTAATGCCTCCTCAGTGCTGGGTTTCTAGAATAGTGTTCCCCACTCTCAGCCCCTGGCTGTGGTTAAAGTCTAACACAGTGTTTCTCAAACTTGGCAACTGTAAGACATGTGGACCTCAACTCCCAGAATTCCCCAGCCAGCTGTCTTAAAGTTGCCAAGTTTGAGAAACACTGGTCTAATACATCTGGAAAGCACCAGGTTTTAAGCCAGGTTATAGAGGGCTGAGCTAGAGCATCCACAAGAGAGTTTGTTTAGCCTTTTTTCAAACATCACTGGTGATGGAAAGCCCTAAGTCATTGAATTCATCATTGGATTGCTTTTATGGTTTTATGGTTAAGGGAGTTTCCCTTAATCTCCCTTCCTGTAACTTCTTAACCATAACAGCAATTCAGTGATGAAAAGGCTAAGCAGGATTGGACCTGATTAGTATTTGGATGGTTGATTATTAGAAAATTCCAAGGCTATAGTCCAGATTCAGTAATTGGGGAAAAAAATCCAGGAAATGGCAACTTCATACTGCCTTTGTATTAATGCCAATAAGGCTGCATGAATAGATCCATGTCCATGTAGAAAAGTTGATACAACTGACCGTTTTTTCACATGCGGCTTTTGAAATCTTTAACTTACACACACTGTCTCTTATTTGAAGATGGTGAAAAAGATGAACCCAGCTCATTTAAGAAACGCAAACTAAACCCTGATGAGCAGACAAAGAAGAAAAAGCAATGATGAATTGGACAAAGACTGATAAATTTATCAATGTCAGAGTTCTGATTTGATTGATGTTTGTTGTAAATGTCAAGCCTATTAATGGAAATGTTTCTAGTGGAAACCTTTTAATTACAACACAACTTTTTAAACATGTTGTGGTAAATATTTGTGTTCATATAGACTTTGGAAGTTCATGTTCTTTTCACACTTAAGAAAGAATCTTGTGACACTGTAAACTTTAACACACGTGGTATAAATTTATTGGCCTTTACAATGCCACAGGAGTTTAATTTTTGGAATAAGTTTTAATTTTGCAATAAGCAAATATTACAAAAAATGCTACATATGAACAATGATGATATGTGAAACATAAATGTAATAATTGTTTACTGAACTATTGTGATAGATTTTTTTTTCTTAATAAAAATGCTATTTTGGGGGGAAGGGAGAGTTTTTAACTGCATTGTGGTGAAAATGAGATTGTTTTGAAATGTTTATAAATAGTTTACTAAAATAAAGCTGTATGTTTCAAAGATACCTTTATTACAAATTTCACTGAAATCTAATAATTGAAAATTATATTTACTTCTCTGTAGTATTAGACAAACAAACATTAGTCTATATAAGTTGAATTTATTGATAACTTTGAGACAAATCATAAATACTTTGCTTCATAGTTTCCAAGGGAGCTCACTCAACCCACTTAATCTAGAAACAGTCTAGCAGCTGTACAAATAAAAGTATGATTTTAGGAAGATAGAAAATATTTTCACGATATTAAGCTGATGAGGATTTGAGTAGAACTTCCTCTACAGCACCTGCTTTTTCTCTTGAGACCTGTCTTGGCCAGCAAACATGGATCAAATCTTTGATATTTACACAGAATTTCTGACTGTAAGCCTATTTGTTTTATATATTGTTCCTTTTGTTTTATATTAACAAATTGACTTGGTGTGAAATATTATCAAATAGTATCCCAAGATTGTTTAGGCAGTTTTGATAAAGTGCTAAAATAGTGTTTCTTTGTATATCTATAAAGAAATAAAAGTGCCCCTTATTTATTTCTTAGTAACTTCAGGGCTACTTCCCATAGTATGAGTTAATTCTATGGGATATGGTGTACTCAGAGCTTTCTAAATGATTTTTTTTTTTCAGTTCATATTTAGATTGCTTGCTCTGCAAAACATTTCCAAGCTCTGATTTTGAAATTGCAGTTTGTCTTGTTTTATTTCCAACTCTGTTCTTATTATGTCAGGTCTTAAAAGCTTTGTGTTTCTGTTTAAATTGTATTAAGGACAAATTAAGCAATTAGCAACAGTGTTCATGGGCACAATTCAAGTAATTAGAAAAAAATGTGTTGGGTTTTCCCTCTTTTTATACTCCAATATAACTTTGCTCCCATTTTGGTGGTATATGAAATAGAATTAGATATAGAAGTGGTATTAAAGTGCTATAATTGTTGATTGACAAAAGAAAAGTACATGGATATATAGCATTACCAGGAGACTAATTTTTCTACAGTTTTGGTGTGTGTTTTAGATATATAGTACCTCTATGCTTTCTGAACTGAATTGTTTTTAAACAGGTTAAAAATTATCTAGCTGGATCTTCACATGAGATTGTAGCTTGTTTGTTTGTTCATTTATTTAATAAACTGCCTCAGTTTCAAGGATTGTAGATGGTATACAAGAGCATGGCAGTGTTCAGTGTTAATGTTAATTCAAGTGCTTTCAGATAATTTAATAGACTTTTTAAAATGATGTTTTGTATTTTTAAAGAAAAAAATGTAACTGCAGAAGAATGGCTAAGGTCTGGGAGTATGCCTTGATGTCTAAAATAATATCATATTTCAAAAGTAAATCTGAATTTAACTCAACTTGGAAACCTTTTTTGGATTATAACTCTATACATGGCTTATACCACATGTGAAATTTGGGGTTCTCTTAACATAAAGTCTTTATATAGCTTGGACAGAAATTGCTGTAATTCTTAATCTCGTTATGATTTATACTGTGTTCATTATTGTTGCTGATATTCATATATTACATGGAATTTAATAATGTTTGTTAATTATTAAAATGACGTATATTCAATTACTTTAATTAATGAATAGTGAAAATTTTAACCTAATTTTACAGTGCTTGTAAATTCCCTGTTTATCAGCTTTGTGATTTCTTTCTCCTTTTTTCTTATTGTTTCTTTATTGTGTGTCCTTTCTTCTTTCCCTTTCTTCTTTCTCCTGTTCTTAAGTATACTTGATTTTTTTTAAAAAAGAATAATGTGACTATATTCACACACATTTAACCCCACATGCTATCTCACATATTCTGCTGCTTTTTAATTTGTATCCTAAAAATGCCTTAGTGAATTCTGATTCTGCTTACAAGTAGGTGTGCTAGTAAGCCATCCATGAGTTGGTTAAACAAGCTTAGTGTGATTGATTAATGTGGGTTTTATCTTTTTAGAAGAAACCAAAGAATGAAATCATTGATGAAACTAAAAGTGAACCATGGCTTTAGTCTGTGGACTCTTCCAAGAGAACCAAGCCAGAGATTCACAATCCCATGTTACAGCACTACCATTGGTAGACAAAAAATCAGTGGGAGCGCATGAGACTTTTCACGTCTGTTAGCATGATACAGCAATGCAATCGCTGTTAGGAATAAAGTCCAAATAACACTTCCATGCTGATCTCTCTCTCTCTCTCTCTCTCTCTCTCTCTCTCTCTCTCTGTAGGCACAGTAGATTAGATAGATCTACTAAAAGGAAAACACTTGTAATTTTTTTTATGGACAAGTGGCTATCTTTTGGTGGAGTCCCCAAATGATAGCCTCCCTCTGCTAGTGGTAATCTATTCCTGTCTTACTAATGTTATTTGATTGAAAACTAACTAGTTAAATGTGTTAATAGTTTAAAAAATGATCCAGATTTCTGACAGACAATTGGGTATTTTCTGAGATACAATCTAAAAATGAGGAAGGTAAGGTAAATTATCTTTAATAATAATAGGATATTTATATGTTGGACTGCAGTACAAAAAAAAGTTAGAATGAGATTTCTCTAAAGTTTATTTTAAAAACACAAAAATTTAATTGCATGTTTCTCTTAGATAGCTGTTAACTTTGCTTCATTCATATTTTGCGGATGAAATGTTTAAGGTAGCTATTTCAGAGTTTCCTACATCTGGGACTATATACGGATGTAATTGCTGGGAGGAAAATAAACCTTTAAACACATCCATGGTATATTATTGTGGCATTGATTTAAATAGAAGGTAGGGAAGGAGATGTACCACGTGTTTGCTTTTTTAAAAGACTGCAGCAACTGTTCTAAATACACTTGAAATTTGTACCTGTGTCACTATCACTTTACAGTGCTGGATATGAGCAACAATTCCTTCTTTCCTACTGCAGGCACATCTTCCTGCATGAATGCCCAATTCCTTCTCCATCTGGAGCTGATAAACAAGAGTAAATAGAAATGCTAATATGCCTGTAAAAGTGGTGCTCATTCATGTAGCATATGCCTTTGCTGAAAAAAGAAGCTAGATGAAAGCATTCTAGCTTTGGGAACCTGGCTTACACCAAAATGCCAACTGCTTCCATTTGGTCCATTTGTAAGTGACAGATGTTCTCCTAGAGCAGTCTGTGTTCTTAGAGAACAATAAATGTAGTAAATAACCTGGATTGCTGTGTTCTTTCAGGCATCAATAAGAATCTACCAGTCATCTTGGAAAATGGACTCCTCACCACTCCCCTCCCAAAACACAAAAATTAAGTTCCGGATAACTTTGTTGAGCTAAGAATTGGTCAGTAGTCCAAATCGTTTGCATGTAAAAGATTTCAAGTTCAATTCTCTGCATCTCTAGGTAAGACTGGGAAAGATTTGTATCTTAAAGCCTGGAGTTAGATGACCAGCTGAGCTAGACGGGCTATCAACTATATAACCTAGCAGAAAATGAATGTCTTAAATTCCTCTTCCCTGTTCAGCAACAGCACACTCGCCCTTGGCTTCTGAAGCTACAGCCACTTTGAGGACTGTTGCAGACAACAGCCTGAATCACTACATAAAAATACAGTATGATAAATGAATAAGTACATTAAAGATGATAAATGAATAAATATATTAAATATTAATGCCAAACCTGTTAGGAGCAGGATAGGAGGAAATTTTCATTCCAAGCTCTGAAATTCCACTAGAGGGTGCTGATTACTGTATTAGTACTTTCTCATTTGGTAGAAAATCTTAATAATTGCCTTTTGCTGGACAGTCTTCTGCTAAGTGCTGCATTGTCTTGAATGCAAGTATGACCCAGAACTTTTGTTTCTGCTTAACAGTCTTTGCTAAGTTATTTTATTTGTTCTAGCCAGATATCTGAAGTATCGTTTGTGTATTTCAAATAGCCATGTTTGCATTTCTTAACAGAAGAAATATGTGTAGATAGTGATCTAAGTCTTAGGTTTCAGTGATTTGGGGAGATAAAAAGAGGTGTTGGGGGTTCAGGCCTGTTCAAACCTTAGTTCTTTATTTACATTTTCTTTTCAGTATGAAGTACAAGGATCATTTATATATACAACATCTTTTTATAATCGCTTTCCAAGGAGAAACCTTATCAAGACAGTCTACAAAGTTGAAAGCATAATACACAAAAAATGTAATGAACTAAAGAAGCATAAGCTTTTTGTTTATATATTTGTATAGTATAGGTTTAAATTAAAAACCAATCAAAATGTTCAGATCTTTAATGTCCAGTCTTGGATTGAAGTTTATTCTGAAAATCTGGAAAAATCCTTTGCTTTCATATCCCACCACTGAAGAGGAAATATCTATCCATTAAGAACTCAAGCCTATTCATATGGGTGTGGACAGTCCATCAAATAATCTGGTCACAATTTAAAAGACAAGTACCAAACACTTACTAAATCAATACTAATAATGACAACCGAGAATGATCCATGATGCACCATTTTTCTTCCACAGAGCACCGAACCTTTGAACATGTAATTATTTGGAGAATACATACCATCTACCTCTGTCAAATTTGCAAGTGGCTTTGAATTACATTTTCTTTGTTGCATCAAAACATTTTATTCAAACTTTGTTTGCTGGGGATATTTATTTTATATTTTATTTTATATTTAAAAATTTGTCACTGCCCATCTCACTACAGAGCGACTCTGGGCGGTTTACAGTAAAAAAGCATAAATATTAATTAAAATAAAATAAATATGAATGAATTAAAATACACTACAAAAAGAAGATTCCTATATAATATGCTCCTTCTTTGGTTTTGTAGGCCATGCACTTAGCATAATTCTTTGGGTTTTTTCACCTAAGGAAACCTGGAGAAAGACACTCTTCTTCCATGTGTGAGAGAAACTTCTTCAGTGATGAAACTGCCAAAGCTAAACGTAACATAAGCAGCAAATATACACATATTCTGGGAAAATATGCTGATACCCAAGAAGAGGGCAGCTGTATCAAGAAAGAGTGAGGTATGGTTTCAGGTGGTAGATGCTAAAAGACATGGATAATTGCCTCCTGGACCTTGGGCTTTTCTTCTATGGTAAGATAAAGCTGCACGAGTTACAGAATCTGTTCAGGGTTTCTAAAAGTAGCTCACTGGTGAATAATATCACCAGTGTTTAAGGAAGAATCAGCTGCCATTCAGCTGGAATGGGAAGCGTGTGCCATGTTGTCCTTCACCTCAGGAAGCAAAATATCTTCTGCTAGCATTTGCTAATAAGCTGAAGTTTGGATAAAGATCTCTTTGCTTCACTCATGAGCCAGATTTAAATGTAAGCCAATCTGGTTCCCTTAAAGCAGTTCTAGAGGTTACTTGGGTCAGGTTGTTTGGCTTGTGGGCTATATATTCAATGATCAACTGTGGCATACACACACAAACAAGTTCCTAGTGTAATTTCCTTGAAGGAGGAAAGGCATTTCCCATCTTTACCTGACCCATCTGCTATGTGCTACCCTCATCCCTTTCCCCAAGAGAAGAGAAGGGATGTTAAGGGGTTGGGAGGCTGGTATTAATTGTCCCTGTCAAACATTTCTTTGATAGCAATTATGTTCCTTTTACTTCCGTTCTGCAGGTGAACATGTGAGCAAAACATCTCTTCCCCCCTTTTACTGGTTTATCAGTTGGATGTATGCTTATAGTCCTTGCAAAGAATTCATTATTTGGCTGTTTGGGCAGCCTTGAAACAAGGTAAACATAACAGCAAGCAGCTCAACCCTCTTCTCTGGTTGGAGATCTGTAGGAAAGGAATGTGGGAAAAGAACCAAAAAATGGAGAGAATTGGAACATGATGGGAGGAGACAACTCCTACTCCTTTCACTTGACTAATATTCCAAACTGAAGCAGCAGATGTGGGACTCAAACCATTGAAACACAATAAGCATAATGTACAAACATCTGTCTCTAGTATAGTGAAATCCCTCCCATTGCAGGTCTCATTTCCCTTCTTCTGGTTGTTCTTGTATATTCTAAGCATTGCCAAGTATGGACAACCTGTAGCCCTCCAGATCTGTTGGACTAGAGCTCCTACCATCCTTGAATATTGTCAATGCTTGCAGGAGATGACACTTTTGGAGCCTTGTCTCTTAAATGGAGGATCAACTGAGTCTTTATGAAAAATCCAAGAATAAGCAGTAAGGTAGTTACAGACATCCCAGTGGTGTCATCCATCTTGATGGAATAGAACCCTCAAGTTGGGAGAAATGTTCAGCAGAAATTATAGCTGGGAGTGTGAAAGAGACTTGCTAGTGTACTACTGGAAATTGTAGTTATGAATTGTTCAACGGATTCATAACTTAAGTCTATAACGACAGATCATGTGGCTTAAACTCCTAGAGCAATCTTCAGAATAAATAAATGGTTGGGATGGATTCAAATTACATTAGTTGTACTTGGTTCATATTGAAGTCAGCGGAATTTAAACACCAGTGGGAGCTTTTCTCTCATTACAGATAATAAGGCCCCTGATTGAGATTGGGGCATGTGGGCGTTAAGGCATCCATATTACAGTCTGTCTCAATCTTTTCACATTAACTTTTTTAAAAGTATGATTACAAATGTGAATAATAATGTGTCTAATTTAGCCCTTAAAATTAATGAGTGCATTTCAGTTGATTTTAACTGATTCAGAGATTGTATAAAGAGGCATAAAGAAAATAATTTCTGTCTTTGATGTAATTCATTGCAGGAGCCATTACACACCTACTGTACAAAACATGGTATGAATTTTGGCTTAAGTCATTCTATGAGCAAGAGTTTGTAAGTATCAATTTTTCAGAGTCTGGAATATTCTCTGGTGATTTGAAAGTCACGCCATGGAACATGGCTGCCTATTCCTGAGAAAAAAATGAATTACATGGAACAAATGGACTTACTTAGAAGAAGCAAAATAAAAATACTGGTTTACTTAATAAAGGAAATATTTGGGTAGATATTTGTATGAATTAAAAACGCTACTAGCCATTTTGTTCAATGCAAACAAACCATAATCCATAGCTGATTAAATACCTTTGTTCTAAAACTGCCTTACTAGAATATTCAGATGTTCACATGTAGAATTCTTCAACGATCAAAATGTTACAAAAAGCACGGAAGCGGGAAGAAGTGAGAAATTCCAAAAATTGGGCTAGATTTCTGAGACAGTTCAAAATCAGGGACAAGATGGACATTGTAGACTGAATTCAGTACTGTGCAAAGCATCTGAAAGCAATGCTTTGCAAAGCGCACGTGTGTGTACAAGGCATCTTCCTCCAGTGCATTAAAGCAGCCACATCCTTTGAAAGGTTTGTGAAGCTGCTCTGAAAGTTTTCCAAGTGTGTGTCTGTGTGTGCCACAGTGAATTTGTGGATGGCGCAAGAATAGGTTTTTTTCCAAGCATGCATCTGGAGCCTTACAAATGTCATATTTCAATATTCTGAATGGTAATATTTTAACAATTTAATTCTTAGCATACCTTGTTCTATTTATAAAGCTTTATTAAGAAAGGTATTGTAGGGATTTAATTAATACAGCTTCCCCCTTTTTGGTGCCCTTAGAAGTTCTAATCCAATGTTCCTCAAACTTGGCAACTTTAAGATGTATGGACTTCAACGCCCAGAATTCCCCAGCCAGCATGATGATGCCATTGCTTTTGTACTGCAACATTATTTGCAGGGCTAAATGGGGAACCAATTTGCAGCCACAGAAATGCCTACATTTCACTTCAGTTGTTTGTACAGGATGGTCAAGAGGGCTAATGGAGCAGCTACCTGACTGGCCCACCTCCCAGCTCATTATTCTCTCAGTATGATGTCAGGTTGGCAGGGATGGAGAAAGGGTCAGAAATACAGGAAACACCCTCTGCCCCAATTGCTTCCAATTTATACTCTTTTCCTGCTTGATTGAGGAGAGGGGAGGCATTTATTTTTATATGCAAAACTAAACAGGTGAGGTGAAACACTCAGTTACTGGCTATAGCTGAGCACTGAGTGGCTGAGACTTCTAGGAAAGGCATATTCTGATTGGCTGTTGAGGCAGTACTATAGACATATAGTACAGAAATGTCTGTTGCATCCTGTTAGTTAAAATGATGTGAAGAGCCCATTCTATCTCCGCTGCATTTTAATTGTGAAATTAGACTTGGCCAATCAAATGGCTGGGTATATGGAAGAGTCCTGAGTCTTCTCACTTGGAGTTTTACCTGCCTGCTTTAACAGCGAGTAGTAGCTACAGAACAGGTTGAACGGGTTTACGCTGCCTAAGACAGAGTATGCGTTTGTGTGTGTCTGTCTCCAGGATTCTTCCTTTCAAGACCTGCAGGCTTTGACCTGCTAAGAGGTGCCCAAACAGGGGCCCATCAGTCACACAGGTATGCAACCGTATCAGATCAGAAAAACTGCAGTGCAGTGTTTGTCCCTTATCACACAGTTCTGCCTACAAGTAAAACAGAGCATTATATGTGTGAAACTGAATGGAAGGAAGGCTAGCCAGGGTGAAGCAGTGAGAGGCATGTCTTTCTTACTGGTCTTTGGATGGCAGGGAATTCTCACACTTCTTAAGCCACTTGCATAGGTATTTGCAATCCATCTGAACCTGCCGTTGCTTTGAAGAGGGTGGCACCTGCATGCTTGGAGTGCAATCAAGGTCTTTCCTTCATGGGGTTGTGTTCTTAAAGCCAGCTCTTCCTGAGGCCAAATTACTTTCAAATTGCAAAGATGGAGGGTGAAGGTTGTGTCACCTTCTCGGCTAACCTGCACAATGCGAAACCCCCCAAACCAAACAGAAATAGATGCCTGCCTAGCCTCTTTTCAAAGATGACCAGTGGAATTCTCTATATAGGGCTATGAAGAAAAATCCTGGCCCCAGCCAATTTCTCTCCTGGATCAAAACTGGTTGTATCTGACATGCGCTTAAGTTAAGCATTTGAGACCACTGTATTCCTACTGTACTTAAATGTGTAAGGTTAGTCCCCCTGGAGAACTAGATCGCTGGATGTTCCTTTTGAGAGTGGGATTATGGATGAAATTCCAAAGCATCCCCCTTGCTACAGATCTTTCTGTTGAGACTACCTTCTGTAGCTCTCCCTCCCAATCACATTATGGAAAATAGCTTTCTCATGTCCATGTCCCATGATCAAATTTAGAAGTCAATTTTGCCAACCAGACATCTCTTGCTATCCTTTCCCACCCAAGGTCTGTTATAGCAAACATACAGATGATCATATGAAGATAACTGTTCAAACAGAAAGAGGAAAGGGAGCTTCTGGGAGATGTATTCCAAGGAATCTAGTAAGTCTCAGACTGAATTACAGGAATATCATGCAAGGCAATAAATGAATATGTTGTGGGGCCAAGTTTTCTTTAGAGATCCTGAACAGTGCTCCTCTTCAAATCTGCAGTGGCTCCTGCAACTTTTTAGCAGTTGGACGTTATTTTTTTTTCTGCAGGACAGGGGAAATAAACAACCTATAGCTGCCCCTTTCTTGGCCAATGGTAGATTCAGACTTTATTTCTGTTGTGCTGATGCATTGAGTGTTCTGCATCTTGCTTCTACAGTCCCACCATATTCAGTTAGAGAACACCCTCCATTTTGAATTCTGATTCTCTTTTTTACAGTGTCTTTGGTTTTACAGTTTGTTTCTAAGTAAGCAGTTCCTTTTATTTAACCCCTTCCCTCCCAAAGTGGCCGTATAATACATCTTTTATTATAATCAGAATATGACTGTATTCTAAGTCAAATGAAAAAAAAAAAATCAAAAGTGTATTACACATTCTGTGCATCCTAACAACACCCCAGGATGACATATGTCCGTGTTGTCCAAACTTGGCCACTTTAAGATGAGTGGACTTCAACTCTCATGCTGGCTGGGGAATTCTGGGAGTTGAAGTCCACTCATCTTAAAGTGGCCAAGTTTGGACAACACGGACATATGTCATCCGAAGCCTTGGGTATGGTTACCAACTACCTCTAAAAGTTACTGTACAATAAGTATTATTGATGCCGCAGAAGGAAAAACATTAAATATATGGGGAGTACATCAAATGAACTGTGTCTGCATACTGGCCTTTTTGCTCTAATTTAAAGTAAATTAAATCGAGTTTTTGACTAATCCCTACCTATTTCTTTGTCTTGGCCCCATCCATTTACTGGAATGCAAGCCCCAGCATGTTGCTCAGATCAAATTTATGATATATTAGAAAACAATTTCAACCCATTTCAGATATATAGTATTGAGCCATTCCTAGACATCTCTGTACATTTTGCTTATGAAACAGGTTTTAATTATTAGGCTTAACAGCAGTTCTACAAATATGCAAGTTTGAAACAAGCTATTCACCAGTGAAGCCATCTGGATTATTTGTAGTTAGTGGTTTCTGGATTGCAGCCACAAACCTTAAAATGGCACATGAGTTATAAACAACAAATTGCTACATAGCCCCAGCTACCCAGCACAGCCTTTTTAAAAATGACACTGAAATGCTGCAGTTTCTTTAGGAATGAATAGGAAAGATTATGCTGAAAGAGGGCTGTGAAATCAAACTCTGCTAGAAACATTAGAATAAACCACTGTTTCTATCCATTGGGGAAATAAAAATATTCTGAATATCCTTGACCTTTAAAACCTGAATCCTCATTGGAAGAGCAGGTTTACTGTGATTATCCTAGGGAGTGGCAAGTAGGGAATTCTTCACACACTTGATTTTCTGTATATGCCTCTGTCTGTGTGAATACATGTTGGGGCTAAAATAATAACAATCCATGTGACATCCCCCCCATGTAAATGTTTTACAAGGGCTGAGTGAAAAGTAATGCCTCCGATGTTGCAAATTGCCAACAGATGGCAGTACTGATGTGCTAACAACTCTGACATGTTCTTTGGTATCTGTTCTTTCATTTGAGTTGATGAGAAGTTGTGAGAAACAATTGTATTGCTATTGTTTGTGAAATGGAAGCCTGCAATAACTTGTCATTATGCTTTAAGGAACATGCCATGATTTAATCTTTGACTGTCAGAGTCTTTCTAATTGAAATTTACCACAGAATGCAAGTTATTTATGATGATGATGTTGGCATGTGTACTGTGTGTCGCTGGGCCAAAAAATATATAAAGATAAACCAGGAAGAGCTGATTTGTGTGAACAAGAATGAAGTAGACAATCTGTGATAGCAACTGATGAATTTGCCCCAAGGAAGGTTGATGAACTGATTAAGGACAATTAGTGGATCATTCAAAAGGAAATTGCTAGGAAGCTTGATATTTCACAGGAACATGTGGATCACATTGATGTTCTTCCCTATCAGAAGGTTTGTGCAAGATTGGTTTGTTGCAAACTGACGACATGAAAGTTTCAGAGGTTGAAATTTGCCAGTAATTGTTGTTGTGCTATGAGAATGAAGGTAAGGATTGTGACAGCTAATGAAGCATAGGCTCATCATTATGACCCAGAAATGAAGTGTCAGTCCATGGAATATTATCACAAAGCTTCTCTTGCAAAACAAAATTCAAAACCCCAGGCTTCAGCAGGAAAACTCATGGTTAAGTTTTTGAGACCTAGGTAGCTATTCACATGGATTTCCTTGAATCTGGCACCACCACCATGGCTACACTGCAACTTTTAAAACTTTGAAAAAACAATTAAGCAGCATTAAGAAGCGCAAGAAGAAAATGTTGCTGCAACATGACAAAGTTAAGCCTTGTACCTCACAATCCACCCAGAAGGCAATTGCAAAGTTGAATCTCATTATCTTACCCCATCCACCTTACAGTGCAGACTTGGTGGCCTGTGACTTCCACCTTCCCAAAATTGAAGGAATCGTGGGCATCTGTCTGTGACTCAAATGAAAGGGTGGGAAGAACTGCTATGATTTGGTTGAAGAGACATAATGTAGAGTTCTTTCATGATAGCTTTAAGAAGCTTATCCATTCATTGGCAGAAATGTGTAGCAAAAGGTGGTGATTATGAGGAAAAGTAAATAAAAGTAACAAAAGAGCTCATTTCTAGGATGATTTCCTGTTTCATTTATTAAAATATAAATTGGAAATCATCTTGCACAGTCTATGTAGAAATGAACAGCTCGAAGTTATTGAGTCTTTCATATTACTACGCTTGAGCGGAAGGAAAAAATAAAAGGTAAACTTTCTATTCTTTATTTTTATATCTATATAACTTTTATTAAAAGTTTTACAAAAAACATAAAACACAAACTAATAAATAATAGAAGCAAAGAAGGAAAGAGAGAAGAAGAAAAACTGCAGAGAAAAAGAATACAAATAGAAGCTTCCCATTTTCTTTGCAGCAAACGTAAATACAATTACAAAATTATTTCTTACTCTATGATTACAAAAAATGCCCACTTCTTTCTATTATCCAATTTTTTTCTATTCGTCAAAACCACAAATCATAAGTGCATTTTTTCCATTTCATGCCAAAAGTCTATAAGGGGTTTCCAGTCAGCCATAAATATAGATATTGTTTTTTCTCTGTTCAAAGAAGTCAATTTAGTCATCTCCGCATGTTCCATCATCTTCGCCAACCATTCCTTCACTGTGGGTAGTATCGAACCTGGAAAAAATAAAAGGTAAACTTCCATGACTTCCAGAAGACATCCATACAATTTTGTTGGCAACAAGATGGAAGTCACTTGCCATTCCCTTCTGGGATATTTTTTGTCTTCCCAGCCTAGCTTACAGCAGTAGTATTTCCTGGTGATTTCCAAGTATTAATCATTCCACTAAACTCACCTAGCTTACTAATGGTCATCATCATTGTCGTTGTCGTCGTCATCATCATCATCATCATCATCATCATCATCATCATCATCGCACATCCTTATTACTAACCTTCTAACCATATCCTAGTTGCCCTTGAGAGATCCATTGTTGAACACACAGAAGACATTTGACACAATCGTACGGTATCTTGGTGGCCAGAATTTTTTTAGCTTTTAATTCTTTCCTTTTGCACAGAAGCAGCAATGCCTAAATTCAAGGAATGAATTAGGTTTTCTCCTGGTTTCGATGAAAGAATAGCCTTTAAAAAAAAAAGAAACTGTGTGTGTGTCTAACTTAGGGGTGACTCACATGTAAAATATTTCATTTGTTTAATTGCACAGCAGAGTAAACAGACCTAGAATTCCACATGCCTCCAGGCAGACTAAGTTGAAGCTTTGGACTTTGCTAGCTGGCTTTTACTTCTCTGTCTGGTTTACCATCCTTACGTGTGGATTGCTGAAATTGCCTCTGTATCGGCCTTGAGTGAAAACATTCCCTACTTTGAAAAATGGTAAAATATAGAAACAGAAACATTGTGAAGGAGGCACTAGATTCTTCAGGTGTCACCTTAATCCGAGCTGTTTGGCCATTTTAAAAATCCCAGCTAACCACCGTTAACACAAACAAGGGTGGGGAGAAGGAAAAGAAAGGAGCACGCTATTATAACATCACATTGATCCCTAAATTGGCCTCACTTCCAAAAGACTTCCCAGGGCAATTACATATTAAACATAACAAGGTGCCTGACCTATGTCACCTCTCAACCACAGAGGAGATTTCTTGTTTTTATGAATAAGGCCCTTTGAAGGGCCACTTACAAAGTGTCTCTCTCCTATCCCGAACAGCAGCACTTTTGTTGGATCAAGCTCAGATTACAGCATTAATACTTCGAGGTCCTGTCTTTTGAAAATTTAGAACACTAGAACTTTCTAGACCAGATCTTTGTTCTAGGCCTCTTCTGGTAAAATTAGATTTGGGTTTGGGTTTGGGTTTTTGTTTTGTTTTTGTTTTGTTTGCAATTCATTTATTGTCTAGGAAACTCTAGGATCACTTTTGGGTCCAGTGAAAAGGGTCAACGTTCAATATCCCATAGAATCCCCAACAGAAATTATTGCCTTATTTACTAATAAGAAGCTCATTCCCCAAGTGCTAATCTTTATATACCAAGAATACCACCATCCACATAAACAGAAGATCAGTATTTTATTTTATTTTAGTTTATTTTAAAAGACGTGTATAGCCACCTATATTATAACCACCACCCTGGGCAGCACACAAAATAGTAAAAACAACAGAACAAAACAACAGGGTGGGAGTCCCCGAAATTAGGGCTGAATATGCTTAGTACTTGAGGAACACTGAACACTTGTTAGGCATGGGGAACAGAGTCCAACAGGAGGC
This sequence comes from Python bivittatus, assembly GCF_059951505.1. Taxonomy (NCBI): domain Eukaryota; kingdom Metazoa; phylum Chordata; class Lepidosauria; order Squamata; family Pythonidae; genus Python; species Python bivittatus. The sequence goes on from NW_028277098.1 coordinate 29,047,845, forward strand.
CTGGTAGTTTGGCTGGCATACTAATGGGGAGGGAGGGTAATCCTTGCTGCAATATTTTGTGGCAATTGTTAATGGTCGGTCTATCACTATTTATTAAGGAACCTACACTATTAAACTCATCTATGTTGGAATGAATTTCATTGAATGAGCATTTGGGCTGAACATGTATGGGTTTGCTTGGTAAGCAAGGAAGAACATTAATTTTGGTAATGGAGTTACAAATGCTGAATAACTGTTTTAAGATTTGGACAAGAGAGAATAAAAGAAGTCATCAAAGGTCAACAGATCAAGTTATCAACTGCATCTTTTTGTTAAAGAAATACAAACAAAGAGCCTATGGCAGTGCTAAGATGTGACTAACTGGTTTACTGAATTAATCCAATTGTCTGTATTTGTGCATAACCTGACTCAGATGAAACACAGTGCCTAAGTTCATACAACACATTGGGCCAATCACATTTAGCCTAGAATTGGGCAAACTCAGCTACAGAATAGGAAAACTGGGCCCTGCTAGAAGGTGAGAACTACTTTGGTATATCTTCCCCTGCTCACCCCACTCCCAAAATTCCTAAGGATGATGTATGCCACAAGAGGAGAAGCCATGAAATGCTAAACCAGAATTTAGCACTGAGTGGATGAGTTTCTGCAATGATGAATAAACTTTTATTTATTTATTTATTTATTGTATTTATATAGCTGCCCATCTCACACAAAGTGACTCTGGGCAGTGTACAACAATTAAGTTGCAGGTATGGAAGAAATATTTCACTAGGATTCAGTTTTGATATTGCCAGGCTTACATCAGGAATTATGGGTAAAACAAGCTCTGGTTAATTAAGCAAACCTAAGAAATAGTCGAAGGTTTGTAGCTGGATTATTTCACAATTTATTTTAATTCACAGTTCCAGGTTTCTACATATTGACATTCAGAGTCAATCATTCTTGTACACTCTATCTTGGCACAACAGAAAATAAATAAGAGTGGACTAAACCACAATACAATCTGTTGGCTTGTGGCTTAGCATGTTTTAGGAATCCAGCCATTATTTTTATCAACCATAGTTTAAAATTTGATGTGTTGAACCCAGCCAGTTGTAGCTGATTCTACCAGCCATCATTAACCCAATGATTAGTTAGCACAATTGGTTAGCACAATATGTGAAGTAGATGTATGTTGAGTATATGTTGAGCTCTGGTGCATCCATATTTGAGGATATAGAAGCAACTCTCTGTAAATCTGCTGCACATCAGCCTATTTGCTTTCTTGGAGTGTAAAGCTGAAGGCATCCATCTCTATGGTCAACAGAGGAGACTTCCACTCAAGCCTTCAGAGCTCCAAAATCAGTCCTGAACCTCTTTGTTCTTTTAGTAAGGTCTGTATTCAGCAACTGTCCTCATTTCTAGCTCTGCTGCACTATATCCAGGATCAATCCCAAAGCAATCTTTCCCCTTGCAACAATGAAACTCTGCAGGGCTTTGGGTCTGTTTTATGTTCTCATTGGTGGGAAGCTTCCTCAGTTTCTGCCTCTGAAGCATTCCCTTCCCAGGTCTTTAGAGAACCTTTGAGAGCTTCTCGGTCCATCCCCCATTTCCCCCCACCCCACACACAATCACTTAGAGTAGTTTTCACATGCAGTCAAACAAATGCATTCCACCACATGCTAATTCTACTACAAAATACCGGTACGGATTGATCTGGCTTGTTTCCATTTTGCAGATCCACACAACTATTCTCAAGAGGGGCTAGGGTGAAATTGATCAGAATTCTATCTCCCCTCTCTGCAGGGGCCATCTGGCTGCAAAACACCAGGCTCCTGCTTGGGTTTAACTCAATGACAGTGTGAAGTTGAGAAGGTTAGCAGTATCTTTTTCTTCTCTCTCTCTCCTGTGTGTGGCAGGGAAGAATGAAGGGACGTTTCCTGCTTTGGGACTGTCTTCCCCAGAAAAACAGTAGCTTTCTGGCTTTTAAATGCGAGAGAGAAATGGTGACTTGTGGACTTTGTAGCTACCTTTTTATAGCAAATGCTTTTGTTTGTTTTTTGCAAAAGGTCAGACAAATGCAGACAATATGTTCTGGAAATGTACCATATATTTGTTTGTTTGTTTGTTTTGCATGGGAGGGGGCGTGAGCAGATTTTTGTTGCTCCAAGGACCTACAGTGCCTTTGGAGAGAGTACTGATTGAATGGGTTTTTTTGCACTTACCTATTGAACAGCTAGAAGGGGAACTCCGACTGGCTAATGGCATTGCCTGCCTGTCCTCTCCATTCTGAGGCTTCAGGATGAAGATGCTTATATAGCCAGCTTCAAAAGAGCTTGCAGAAACCAGGGTGGAAAAGATGTCACACGAAAAAGCCTAGAAACAAAGGAAATTCCTATTAACCAATCCTTCTAAAAAACTGAACTCATTGCATGCTGTCCCTGAAATTTCTCACTGCTTAAAGTAGCTGGGAGTGTGTAACACTATCACCCTTCTACTCTAAATTAATGTTTATAGTGCTCAACTGCAATCTGAACTTAGTTTGCAGGATTGAAGTATCTGGTGTTTTTAGATGAAACTTAATTTAATAGAATTAGGCAGTTCTATGGCATTTAACCTCACGTCTCAAAAGTGAACCCTGGGTCTGGTGGCTTTCCTTCTTTTTTTAAATCCCAAACAGCCTTATTACAGTCTGAGTAACCATTCTTTAGTTGCCTTAAACTGCAGCATATCAACCTATTTTACAGTCTGAATCAGATGATATTATGTGTGAGAATATTGTTCAGCACTAAAACAGTAGAGACCCTGCTTTGGGCATTTGTAAAATAGCTGCATGGGTACTGAGTCCTAACATTTGGTCCTCCCATTTGCTAATCAGTCAAGGTTCAAGGGCATTACCATGTATCTTGGGCGATCAACTGTGGAGCAGTTCTCTGATGTTCCATTAGGGAATCCTCATTCAGTCTTATTCTTTTCTTTGGGCTTCATGTCAGCAATTATATATAGATACCTCCTGATTCCAAAAGGCATAGAATGGTAGAAATACCCAACTGCAGAGAGATTATGAGAAAGAAAGCATGTTAGAAATCAAAGATGTCCAGTAAAAGCCATGTTGCCACATATATCAAACATTCATTAAATTATTGCAAGATTAAGTCGTGTCAATTGCCCTCTTGTCCCCCATGTGGATGCCCATATTAACATTGGAACCAAGCAATCAGAAATGCCCATGGTAGTGTTTTTCCCCAGTCTGTACTTCAGCCATCAGTTGTGGTTGCATTACCCTTTGTATTTATGAGACTGCTCAAGAGTTAGGTGCAACAAATTTTGAATGGGAGATATACTAGCAATTATGTCATTAGAAACCCCTTAAGACATAACAATAGGCATTATTTTCCTTTTGCTGCATCTTCATGTAGGTTAAAATTACACTTTGCACCCCAGCCTTCACTTCCTCACTAGCCCAGGAAGAAATGTTAGTCTGATTACAACCACCACCACCACCACCACACTTTGAGACACTTTGATTTTAAAGTTCAACCTGACTTTTACTGGATTAGTAGCACAATGGGACACATGTGCATTGAGAAAGATCTCCTTTTCAGTCCTTAGCATTTTTGAAAAAACTGGTAAAGATTCCTATCTGAGACTGGAAATTTGGTGCCAATTCATGAAAGGCTTTCTACAAAACTGAAGTCTGCCCACATATGAAATGGACAATACAGATTTAGATGAGTCAGAAGGTTGACATGATGTAAGGCTGCTACCTAAATTTCCAAATCCAAACTGATTAACTGAATTTATGTCTTGCTGCAATTTCACAACTTTCAGTGGTCGAGAGAGAATAGGAGATTCTTTAATGCATGTAATAGGCTGATGGAAGCTAAATAAAGCACAATTGCAAATTTAAACAATTAAAAAAAAATCAATGTAATTGAAATGTTGGAGCTTCAAGAAATATGAGCCTGAAATGTCTCAATTAGCATAAAATGATAAGCTGACATAAACTGTCCTGGGAGCAGAAACAAGTCACTCGGAGTTATTTGTCAGTGTTTCTTAACAAACCACTAATTTTTTTCCATACTTCAGTTTAATTTTTGCTGATACAGGTGGTTTTGATTCCTTTGCCTTTGGTTTGTCACAAATTCTGCCTTCTCTTAATTGAAATCCTTCGACTAATATTCTCAGGATGCTGAATACTGGCTGCAGGCCTGAAAAAATAGTTACTGTAGAATAATTCCAAAGAATTGTTCCAAAGTGATTGAGCTGAAACTACAGACTACAATCTGCATGCAGAGTTTTGGGTTGTTCCTGTGCCACTAGAGTTTTGCTTTAGCAGAGAATTTTATCACTCACATGCCTTGAATTTCTTGCCTATGGGCAGTCATTAGTATTCCCACTTGATAGTGCTATATCTGATAGCTGAGACACCCAAAAAATGCAAGTAGAGAATCTGGTTGAATCTGGCAAAGCTCCATCTGCAACTTATTAGAAAAGTATGTGACTAAATATGCATTTAGATTTTTAGCATTGCTATGTTAATGTATGAATGAATTCAGTCCAAGCTCCTGCAGTGTCTTTCAGCATCCAAACGTTCTTCCCGGTGTGCCTTTTGAGGATACTAAGGTTTTTTTTTTTTGCATAAACTCTATCAAATATGTACCAATAAGATTCTGGATTATTTGGCTCAATCAATTTAAGACTAGTTTTCAGTATGATCTGATATTTGTAAAACTTATTTGCAAAAAAAAACAAACCAAACCAAAATAGCAACTAATTATGTTTTACATATTGTTTTTGCTATTCGCAATCTACTGAAAGAATTATCTAAAGTTAATTTTTTTTAAGGTGATAGATAGATATTATGGTCACAGATGAGAGATTTTTCTTAAGGCTGAGTAGAAATAATTTGAACATGTGCTGAACTTTCTCATTGGAATCAAGCAAAAATGTTTAACTTTATCTGTGTTCTTATTAGGGTTTTTTTTTTTTTTTTACATACAGCAATTCCTTCTCAAGTTGTACTCTGTCAATGTAAAAAATCTAGCTTTCTATTTAGTTGAGGCAACCTAGAGTCATTTTTAATTATTCCAATTTGGCAAGAATGTTTTCTTCTTCTAATAAGCCTTGAGGATAAGCTTGGGATGCACCTTTTCTGTGGCTGCCCCAACCCTTTGGAACAGCCTCTACCCATGAGATTCAGAGTCCCCCCACCTCCCTGCATTAGCCTTTCAGAGGGCTGTGAAGACCTGGCTATTCACCCAGGTTTTGGGCTAGGATAGAAGTGAGCCCAGCAAATGTAAGAACTTGGCTATGTGATGTTGCCGTGCTGGGCTTTGGGATATGCGGGGTTGTTGTAGGGTTGGTTCCTATTCTTTATTTAATGTTATTGTGAGCTGCCTAGAATTATCTTTTATATGATAGGCAGCTATATAAGTTTCTAAATAAGTAAATGATATGGTCAGGGACAGCAATCTGCTGAGCTCCAGTTGGCCCAGCAAGCCTTTGTGGAAATGCCCCTCCATGGCCATTTTGACTTTGGTTGCAAGACAGACCAGTCACCTGGTCTTTTTCTCTTTAAACTGGACTATCAAAATCCCAGAAGACTGATAGATCTGTCAGCTATAATCCTACCATTTGGTATGTTGTATGTATTGGATGCGTGGGTGTGTGTTTGTGTTGAGAAGACTGTAAAGTATGGAAAGCACATAAGACACACACTCACATGCACACACAAATGTGGAGAGTAGATCAAAGGAGAAAAAAGAGGCTCTTTGCTTGAGCAAAAATGAGCCACAGGGAAATTGACTTCAAGAGGGAGAAGGGGAAAGAAAAGAAAGAGCTGTAGAACAGAATAGTACTGAGAAATCTCTAGCTTGGGGTTCTCTGCTTTCTTGTAGAATTGGATTTTCTGATAATTCAGGCAGATTTATTTCTGGAGGGGGCTTGTTTGATATAGGTTTATCAATCTTCTATTTATTTAAGAGGACTATCGATCTCCCAGGTCCTGCAATAATCCTGATAACCTCTAGATGGCAGCATCCATAAAGTAATTTCACAGGACTATCAGTCTCCTGGGAGATCAATAGTTGTGCCAAAATAAGCATACAATAGTAAAAGTTAAGGCTTGGAGCCCCAATTCTGCCACAGCACACGTCCAGAAAAGCAAATTCCTGTGTTAGGTGACATCGGTGAGGAAATAAAAATTGGCAGAGAATCCATTAATTGCAATCCTGAACTTGTCCCACATTAAAGTGGGTGAGAGCAGCCACACTGCCTGGTTTCATTATGGAGGCATGGTAAAGACAGGCTCTCGGGGGCAGCACAATTTATATTGATACATTTCCTTTCAATCAAATGACAGAAGAAAACACATTCATGTGGCCATCAAAAACAGTCCATCATCTTCACCCTAACACTTCAGCTGGCAAGTCTCCATGACAGATTGCTACTCAAATGATTATTCCTATACATATACATATACAGTAGAGTCTCGTTTAACCAACCTTCACTTATCCGACATTCCGTCTTATCCAACACCCCTAAAAAAAACACAACACCCATAAATCGGCAACGAGAAAAGTGTGCCGCTTGTTTGCGAGCGTGAGTGTACTCTTTCTTGTTGCTCCTGACGGTGCGGTGCCGCAACGCAAAAATCGATTGCAACAGGCGCAGCGGATCGGGTTTTTTTTTTTTTTTACCGCACTCAATCGTTACTGTGTGTTATCCGACATTTTCGCTTATCCGACGTTCTGCCAGCCCGTTTATGTCGGATAAGCAAGACTCTACTGTATGCCTATTTTTCCATGTGTAAGGATTAAAAAAAAAAGTACACCCAATCTCATGATTCCTCAGTTGCAATTTGAAGTGATTCATTTTCTCATCTGCTGAAAATTGCACCAAAAATTAAAGATGGTAAATCATTTCTATGTTTTTTAAAGGTTCCCATTCAAGGAGCGTTCAATGAATTCAGGCACATGAGTTGGTCTTTGTAGCTAGCACTTTGGCTTATATTAAAAGTTCCAATCGGATGAAGATAAATCAGCAGGCTACAGAATGTTCCATGAAGTTGCCGTGTTTATAAATGGCTTCTATAAAGACCATCCATTTTAAATAGGGGACATCTGGTACCCTGTTTCAAAGTTGCTTTCAACCAAATGATCTCCCATGATGAAGTTGTGTCAGTGGGAGACAACTGACAGAATTTTAAAGATCAGTTTGTGAAGCCTGTTCAAAAGGTTTTTCCTCCAAAGCACATTATGATCAATTCCACGGCACATTTGCTGTTATACAAGGCCAGCTGTTGCATCTGTTTGTCTTCTCCCTTAGTATCCTCACACAAAAGCAAATAAGGAAAACACACACACTTTCTGAAACTCCACCATCATCTGATGCTTTTTTCTTTTGTGTATGTGTGGGAGGGAAAGGATCTGGTTTGAAAGTTAAATACCAGATACAAGAAGAAAAAACGGTTACCTCATGTTTATAGTACGCCATGTACTTAATGATTAAGTCTAATTCATGTTACATTACATTGTAATAGATTTAACAGCATTTAGGGATATTTATGCATAGTGCATTGATTCTTTGTGGATGTTAAAACCCATGTATAAGATTAGTCATTATATTTTTCTGGATAATATTAGATAATATGTTGTTTCCTCGCCAAAAGCAACTTTCCAAAATAGCAGGAGGGGGAAAAAAGCAAAAATATGTTTGTTTGTATATAATTTTATAGCTCTGACAATTGCCAGAACTGTTTCCTTCTAATCTTTTCATAATTTTTGAAGTCAACTGGGAAACAGTAATTCAGCGTTAGACCACTCGCAGCTCCTGAACCTCTTTTTTGTAGCTCTGGACTGTTCGAAGACCATGCAACCAGAATTTGACAGTGATCTGTCAACTGTTGGGAGTAATAATATTCTGCTAATTTGGGGTAGGAAAATGACAAAACTCTAACAATTATAGCAAAATAAGAATTTTTTTAAACAGCTTTCCATTCCAACCATACATGCACACACATCACACAAACGAGGAAACCAGAAAACAGTGGAAAAGCCTCATCCTGCTCACTCCTACTACTGTATAATTCAGACCTTACCTTGCAGTTTCCTCTGGCTCAAGGATTCCCGCCTTTTGAGATGCTGTCTAATCATACAGTGTCCTTACTTAACCTTGGAAGGGCCAAGAGACAGTAACTGCCCCAGCCAACTCCTCTGGTTGGCCAGCTGCCTTGTCAATATGAAAAAGGCTTTCTGGCAGAACGGGCTTTTCCTGATGACAATTAATGAGAAGGGGATATTGCAGATCCACAGTGGATTCCAAAGTATGAGACAGAATAGACTGCCCTATTCTGTTTAGGAGCAAAGGAAGTGACTTCAAAAGCTGCCTGATGTTCTTAATTTTGAAATGTAAGGACTCCCATTCTAGTCTGATGTGAGCAGTTGGGTGATAGGGAAAAATTTAGCTTCCTCTTTCTCTGTAGTTACTATCCTACTTCAGACACATTATGTGAAGACCCAGCTTTCTGGTTCTAACGCTGGGAAAGGTGGAAGGAAAAAGAAAAGGAGGACAACCAGCAGCAAGGTGGATGGACTCAGTTACAGTGGCGATGAGTGCACTGTTGGGAGACTTGAAAGAACATCTAAGAGAAAATCTAAATATGGAGTTGAAAACGACTTGATGGTACATTATTAATCACTGGTCTGTAGTTAGAAGAAGCCATCCCCACTTTCTGAACCTCATCTCTTAGTCTCTGCATAATGCTGGCCTAGTTGCAAGCCCAGAAATCTTCTGGGTCGCGCCAAGCAAACCTAATAAAATGGTTGGAAAACAAATGATCCATTTCATAATTGCATTAGTTTGAGTCTCATTGGAGCACGTACATATGGAGTCGGGTGGGGGGCACATGTAAGGTCTTACCTATCAAAACGGTAAGTTACCTGGCTGCCCTTCTCCAAAACACTTGGGCGTTTTTAAAGTAAGTATTGATCTCTATCTTGCAATGACCCTGTAACGCTCATTCCCTGCGGGTAAGAGGCAGGTGTTTCGTCAGCTCCACATTTCAACTTTGAGATTCAGTGCCGGGAGGGGTGTATTTCTTCTGACCAAGCAGCTATCGAAGGCAGGAGAGCTTTTCCCGAAAAGACCCGGGTTTAATCCAACTGGATACTCTCTGGGTTCAGCACCCGCGGATTTACTCGAGGGCCGAGGAAAGGGTTAATTTTAAAGAGGGAGGAGAGGGGCGAAGGCTTGGAAGAGTTGTCTCAGCGCCCCGCCCCCGCGCGTGTGGAGGTGGCGCAGGGTGGGGGGAGCCGGGCAAACCTGGCTTCTCCTGTTGTTCTCCGACGTCCTAGCCCAGCCTGTGCAGCCTCGGGGCTGGAACGAGAAGAAGGCAAGGCCGCGTGTTGCTCCCGTAAGAGCGCTTAGCCCAGCTGCTGGCAGCAAGACATGCGCATTGCAGAGCGCCCTCTCACCCCGCTCAGTTATGCCAAGTATGTGAGCGCGAGCAGCAGCAGCGGCAGCAGCAGCAGCAGCGGAGAGCGAGAGGCGCCCAAGGACCAACTAGATCATGGCGTGCTCTAGCCAGCCGCGCTCCAAGCTGCTGCGCTTGTCCTTGCCGCCGCCTCCGCCTTGTTCGAGGCGCCGCCAAGCAGCAGCACCCTTGCACTCGACGGCAGTGAACTGAGGGAGGCGACCAGGCATGGCTGACCCTCTGCGCAGGACTTTCTCCAAGCTGCGAGGTAGGAGGTCGCAGCGAGTGGCGACAGGCGCCGGGGAAGCTGCCGGGGACCCGAGCGAAGGCGGCAGTAGGGGCGTCGGAGTCTTTCGAGGGAAAACCCAGCAGAACCTGCACCACCATCACCCCTACCAAGGAAACGACGCGGCGACTGGACAGTGCGCTGGGCTGGGAAGCCAGGTGGGCGGCTGTGAGGTCCTCCTCGTGTCCCCGCTGGAGGAGCCGGGGCTGCGGGAGTCGGCTGCTTGGCCCCGGTGGGGAAAGGCGGAGATGCCTGGAGAAAGGTTGCCTGGAGCCGCCGTCGCCCGTGCTTGCCCCCCGAGAAAGCGCGCGGAAGGCGCTGCGCTGCCGCAGCCGCAGCAGCAGCAGCAGCAGCAGCTGAGCCCTCCGGAGCTCCGCGCGCCTCCGCTGGCTGCCGAGCTCTGCTTCTCCTCTTCCTCCTTCTTCCCGAGGGGCGCGGAGCCTGGACCGGCCCTGGAGTGCGGTGGCGAGAGCGAAGAAGACGATTACTACGATAACCAAAGGCTGCCTGGCTGGGGCTGCCCAGGAACGTCCAGAGCGCCCGAAGAAGGAGCGCGGGGAAACAAGGAAGGCAGCGCGGCCGCCGTTCCGGGCGCAGGCGGCGGCAACAGGGCCAGAGCAAGAGAAAGCACCGGCAAACTGCGAAGCCAGCTCCAGGAGGCCTATTACCTGTTGATCCATGCCATGCATGACCTGCCTCCGGCCAGTCCCACCATTGGAGGTCACTTGCCCCAGCCTGCTAGCCATCCGCCCTCCTCTGAGGCCGCAGGGAGTGATGTGCTGTGCTGGTCCTTCTCCTGCGGGGACAGATGCTCCCAGCTGCAAAGATCCAATCCCAGTGCCCAGGGCTCAGCCAAGAATCCCCCCTGGCGCCAGGGCATCAGCAAGAGTCTGGAGAGCCTGCGCGTTGCCCAGCCTTCCACCTCCAAGCTGCTGTCCCTGCCAAGATGCAGGAGCGATGGCGCGCTCCGATCTCTGCCTCAAGAGCCACCGGAGCCCCGCGGCCACCTGTTGCTCGAAACTCAGGAACTTGGCACCAGGCGGGAAGCCTGCTTCCTTGCAGCTGCCACACGCAGCTCTGGCGACAGCAGCTGTGAGAAGAGCCTCAGCAGCCAAGGCCTTTGTGAGGTGCATCCCTCAAGGCTCCAGGAAGACTTGGAGGAGCTGCTGGTCCCAGAACTGTGTGCTGCCCAGGGCAAAATGGTGGATCCAGCCACAGCAACAGGGTGTGGCCATGAGGGAAGTCCTCTGCACCCCCCGCAAGATGTCCTCCAAGGTCCCTTCAAGCCACCCGCTGTGACAGTTCGGAAGCTGCAGAAGTGGATGTACAAAGGACGTTTGCTCTCGCTGGGCATGAAAGGCCGGGGTGGGACAGCTGGGATGTCCTCCCCATCTTCCCCCACCAAGGTCACTGGGAGCTGCAGGCCGCTTCTTGGCAGAGGAGAGGGGATCACGCTTTCACCACCTGCCCACTTGAATGGCCCCGGGGGCAAGGCCCGGGGATCCCCTTCAGACCAAAGAATCTTGCTCACAGGTAATGTGGTCTCCTGGTTTCCTTTCAGGGGCCTTGTAAACCTGAGGGCTTTGTCCCATTTTTACTGTTAAGAGTTTCCCTCTTTCTTGCTTCTCTATGGTTGTGAAATACTCTGCTTGTTTGAATGACTGGTAGGCCTAGGAAACCAGCCATTTTGGAAACTGATAGCCATACCAAAGCCTCATGTAGTCTGTGGTCTTTTGCCAGTCGGCTTATCTGTTCAGTAGCCTCCAGAGGCAAAAGGTAGCCTCACTTTTCCAGTCTGGAATACATGATTTATGCACTGAAGTTGACTGAGCCTTGTATACACAATATTATACAACCCCCCTAAATTTTAATCTAGAAGGCATGCCAAGTCCTATGCCAAATCCTAAAATGCAGATAGCATGCTAAATTTGCAGAAAAGAAGCCTCCGGGCATGTTGGTAGAGCACAGGTAGACATTTTCTTTAGGGAATGTACCACAGTTGAGTTACTTCTGACATAACTCGCTGCATGATACCATCTGGTTAAAAGTTAATACTTGCTCCTGTTCAATTTTGGCAGTTTAAATATGTTTTTCTTTGGCTGCATTATTATAGATTTTTTAAAAAGCATATGGTATCATGCTTCTGGAACTCTTATTGCTCAGAGTGCAAGAGGATGAGAAACCAGCATATTTGAGAATCCTTATGCAGTTAATATTACCTGTGAAAAATTGCCACGACAGCACTGTATATATGTATCATGTGCAGAAGTCGCTGTTGTTTTAGGAATTTGGATACAAGGTGGAGGGAGTTAGTCTTTCCACACAGTATTTGTTACACAGCTCATACAGTGTGCCTTCTTAATTCCCTCAATTAATATGAGTTCACAAATGATTTCTCCATATGGATACTTCAACCTTCCCTAATTAAATGACCTCTAGATTAAACATACTGCGATTAAATGTGACCAGTGGCCATGCTGGCTAGGAATCTGAGCTGCCACGGTGGGGACAGCAGATTGGAAAGGGATGATGCTAACAGAAAGTTGCTTTACCTTGTGTATTCTTCACAAGTGGCAGAAGAAAAAAAAAGCAGCTGTGGTAACAGGTTATCCTGTATTGGACTACAATTTACATCACTCCCATGGAAACTGGGGATAATGAGCATTATAGTCCAAAACAGCTAGAGTCTATCTTTCATTGGGGGAAGATGGGTGGGGATAAATTTGATAAATAAATAAATAAAATAAAATTAGAGAAGTAGTTTCAGAAGTTGAAATAAAGGCTGCACAAATGTTTGAATTGCAGGTTCAGTTCAAAACACTGATTTGGTCAAACTGATTTGATTTGGTTTTGATTATTTTGGATATTCTGCACATCCACACAGGAACTTGTCAAGTATTATTTTAACTATATTTCATAACCAATATTGAATATAGCAATATCCTTCATATACAATTAGGCAAGTAGTTTCAGAAATTGAAATAAAGCACAATGTTTGTGCTTTTGATTTGCAGGTTCATTTCAAAAAGCTGATTTGGATCAAACTGATTTGATTTGAATTGGTTTTGATTATTTTGGACATTCTGCACATCCACACAGGAATTTTTTTAAAACTGAACTGACTATTTGATTTTCATAGACTCCTGGAAGTATCAGTGGCATATAAATAAAGACGCTTCTCATCTCCTCCTTTGCAAAACCTCTGCTTCAAGTAGCAGTGGAGATTTTAAAAAACTGTCTGGTGAAGTCCTGTGACCTCATTTTATTCTATTTGTCCTGAGGGGTGAGACGTTCCAGGAGGAGTTGCCAACTCAGCATGGCCATTTCTAGAAAATGGCTCCCTTTATATATTAATTGTGGATGTGTGGCTAAAGTGAGTTAATAACTCACTTATTCAAGTACCCATATGTGAAGCAATCTTTCTAAGTCTCATTGCATTTATTTCTTTTAACCTAACATTATTGCAGTAGTTCAGTGTAAACCTGTAGTGGATGGGACAAAGTAGGAGGAATTTTATCTCTTCTTTTAATGACAAAATTACAATGCAGAAAAAAAATTGGGGGAAAGCCTTCTCAACCATCCCTTGGCTCCAGGCCTGGTTCACTATTATGTGCATAAATTAGAACTTGCAGGGGGTTTTTTAATGGCAATCTGCTTCATTATTTGTCGGATAATGATTTTTTTTAATTGTGCATGCCTATATTATTATCATCATCATCCTGAATCAGTCCACTGCAGTATGAAGGTGTCTTCATTGAACATTATGGACCATAATCTATCAAAGCAGTTCAGTGCACGTTGTTAGACAGATTTTTTGATTTTATAGGCTAGAACTGAGAGAGAGAGACTGGTCCAAAGTCACCCAGTCAGCTTCTGTGTCTAAAGGAGGGCCAGAATCTAAATCTCCTTGCTCCAAGTCCAACACCTTAACCACTACACCACATTGCTCTTGCATGCCTATGTAGTAGGCAAGAAGGGTTATTTCAGAAATGTGTAGCTTTACTTGAACCTCTAATTTGGCCATTTGCATTATAGAATGAATTCTGGATCAGCCAAATTATTTGTTTTTGTCTTTTAAGAACAGACATAGTCTTAGATCTATCTTTTACATGCATGGTTAATGTGAGTGGTTATGGAAACGAGTTATGTGTTCAGAATCCACTCTTTAGAAACACAAGTGTCTATAATGTAGGAATAAACATCTTCTATTTTAATATATTCTGATATGTAGATTATTTCTATGTTATATTAGCCTTCAAATACAGAGATATTTATCTTATTATAGAAGTAGGCAGTTTGGTGGCTTCCAGATATTTTGAGCTAACAAAATATTAATGAGTTAGCACGGGTAATAGTCAAGGATTAGTGGAGTTGTTTATGTATTTGTGAGATTTATATCCCATCTTTCATTCAGGAGCTCAAAGTGGTAGGTGTAGTGTTCTCTTCTCACCTTTTTTTCTATAGCAATCAATCTTTGACATAGGTTGGGCTGAGCAGGAATGACTGGCCCAAAGTCATCTAGGAAGTTTCCGTAGCTAAGGTAGACTTGAATCTGGGTCTCCCCAGGGCCACTCCAACAGTTTAACTGCAACATCATAGCAGCTTTTACATTGGAGTTCAAATTCAAAATATCTGGAGGACACGAGATTGATTATCCACATCTCAGAAGTATTCAAATTACATTTGCTTAATACATCATGCTTAATCATAAAAACGGTTAAGTAATAGATGTACTGAATGGATGTCCCATATCCACACTCTGATTCCTTCTGTGATTGAGTGGAGAAATATAACTTCCAAGCTACCTTAGCTTGGCAATGATTAAGTGCATTTTCTAAATGGGGTGGTGGTGGTGATACTACAATACTTCTGGCCAATTTACTTAGCCTGCCCAAATTATGGTTACTTTCTTCATAGACTAATTGGAAGCAGTACTCCATGGTTTCAGTGATGTCTTCGAAATAAATGTGCTTAGAGTTGTTGCTATAGGGTTGTTGCACTGACTTTAGCCTGGAAAACTGCATAAAATTAATAATTTTATTTAAGTGAGCAGCTAGAAAAAGAGACTACAGAAAGGAAATGTAGCTAGTGCACCTGCCTACAAAACTTATTGAGCTTCCAGGAATTGTATTCACCTTTGTACAGATTCTCCCAGGGTGTTGCTGGAAAATCCAAGTGCTTAAGAGAACCTGCCATATTATTCAGAGCCCTTCCCCCAACATTACTGTGTTCAGGTGAACAGGCTCCTTAGCAGGTGTTTATGCCTTTCATAATGTTTGAAGAAAGACTAAATTACATTAATAGGCATTCCTTATCTTGCCCTTTTAGCAGTGTGTGGTCTCTCGTTAACTGTAGAAGCAGTTACATTTTAGTATGGTTTCTTTTTCTTTCATGTTACAACTTTTCCATGTAAGGACATACTAAATTACTGTAGTAGAAAATGCTTTTCAAGCATGCACCCACGTTTTAAGTTCTGTTTTAGGATTATATCAGGTTTAAAGTTTCATTGCTTTAAATCCTCCTAGATTTATTACAAAACACTCCTTCAGAAAAATATAATTAGCAAAAGCATTCTAAGTGTTGGTTGCAAAATATTATTATATTCTAGGTATTGTTTTACAGGCATGGGGAGGTTACAGTGCATATAATTATAATGTATCTTAATTGTACAGACTTGAATAGGCACAGTAAAAGAAGCAGGCATGTTCGAGAAGTAAGGGTTGCTGTGTTGTGAACAGTTCTTCTTGCTATGTAGAGTTGTAGCATCTTGCTTAGAATTACTATGTAAAGCAAAATATAAAAACTAGCACAGTGAATAATTAAATGATAAAAAACATAAATACATTTTTAAAAATTACTCTGGATTATATTTAAACAAGGAATTCTCTACCTTTAAAGAAGACTTAGAACAGCTTATTATGAAAATAAAAATGGAAAGTGAAAAATCTGTGTTAATGTTAAATAGAAAGAAGGCAAAGGTAATATCAGCATGCACAAGCTTACTGTTGACAGCGAAGACTGAAGATGAAAAGTGTTTTCTTAAGCTGAAGAATAGATAAAGATGGGCATTGTGCTTGAGAAGTAAAGAAGAGCTTAATCCTAAGGAAGAATGGACTACAAATATAGGCAAAATCATAAAGGATAAGGACATTTTAGTAAGAATAAAGATTAGACTGGTTAAAGCAGGGGTCTTACAGTGGTAATCTATAATTGTGAAACCTGTTCACTATTTACCCCAAATTATGGGTTTGGAGATGACTGCTACAAGTATCATGGTGAACAAGAAGGACCAATCAGTCAGTCCCAGACCTAATGATGTCAAACTGCTTTCTTGAAATCAGCAAGCAGAAACTTATACACATTGGGTATATAATTCTGCCTGTATCATATGCCCAAAATTATCCTGTTAAAGGGAATTTGGAGAAGGGGACAGTTCTATAAGTTATTACTAGACATAGTTCATGACAATGAGCATTAGTCTATACATTCATCAGGAGTCGAACAAGAATCAGTGGCATCTAACAACCAATGCAACCATTAATATATTGGAATGGATTGAATTTAAATTCTGTTGCTGGTGTGGGTCTTCCGGGCTGTGTGGCCGTGTTCTTGCAGTTTTGTTTCCTAATGTTTTGCCAGCACCTGTGACCGGCATCTAGACCCACACCAGCCATCATATGCCGGCCGTGAAAGCCTTTGACAATACATTAAATTCTATTGTTAATTAATACCTTAGCTTTGATTGAATGGTGAAAACTATTACTTGAATTTTCCTCTTAGGTAAATGTAATACCATGAAACCTTAAACTTTGCAGTTAACTTAAAGGAGCTCACTGAATTGAATATCTAAACAGTGGTGAACTCTCAGTTTAGTGGTTAAGATACTGAACTTGAAAGATCCAGATTCAAGTCCTCGATAAACCATGGAACTCACTGGATAACATTGAGCCAGTCATTCTCTCTCTGCCTATCCTGTCATGGAGATAAAATTACAGAAGATCCATCATGTATGCCACCTTACCCTTCCAGAGGTTATGCATTCTATTCAGTCAGACATGATTCTTGGTGATTTCATGGACATATTCAGATAGTATTCTTGGCAATAAGGTGGAAGGGATTTGACATGACATTTTTTTTTTCTTTCTGATCTAACCCAAGTCCTTGAGATTTTTTCATGGTCTCCCATCAGAGTCCTAATCAGGTTTGAACCTGCTTGGTTTTAAGATCAGCCAAGGTCATCTAGGTGCTACCTAACTGAGCCCACAAATGTGTACACTGGCTCAAAAAGGGTGGTCTAATACTGCTGTACATGGTTATACCATTTTCTTCCTCTTTCTATGTTTTGCATGAATAACAAAGTAGATTTTTAAATGTTTCTAAAAGTTATCTGTTCCTCTATTTGTTTGATTAGAAGCAGGAGGAATCCATCTTAAATAGGTCTAGTTTGGTAGGAATATCTTTCTCCCAGAAAAGTGAGAGCCACTCCAGTCAAGAATCTTGCTGTTTTGTGGGCAATGGTGGCCGAAGCAAAGCATCCTTATTAAGTGAGCATTTACTGAGCATTTATTAAAGGATGTAAAGGACTTCTGATATGCATTGTTGTTAGTAGAGGGGGAGGGGGGTAGATTTCCCCCCTTTTGAATTATCACTGTTCTTGGGAAATGATTACAAGTTCTGAAACTACCATTGTATTATTTGTAGTTATATCATGTCTTACTGCTATCAGTGTATCAAATGACATAGCTTCCTTCCTATCCTCCTCTCTTTTTACTGCCACCCCTGACTGATAGTGAAACTGCATGATGGAGTCCCTGTACTGTGAAATATATAGCCTGTGTGTGTGTGTGTGTGTGTGTGTGTGTGTAGGGTTGTTCTTTGATAAGAAAGAGATGGAAAGTCATAAGAGATGGCTTGTCTCTTGAGTTAAGCTTGTCCTTTCTCAACTTGGCCCCTTCCGTAAGTATTGGGATTAGAATTTCCAGCCAGTTTGGATTTAGTCTTTTATATGTGAAACCGGTATTTTTAGACTTTCTAGATAGATGTGTGCTATTTTTCTTATCGCTGTGGGTTGATTTCACCCTCCCCCTCATTTTTTTTAAATCCAGCCTGTATAATTAATTTAGTGGCATTTATTTTAAATCTTGAAGTGGATCACAAGTAAACTCACATACACTAATAAACTATAATGTATCCATAGTGACCTCAGTGGTAACTAGATATAATGCATGAAAAACATGCCGAACACAATGCACAGGTTGAATATATTGATTCAACTATTCATTGGCTTCTAATGTACTTCCTTCCCTGCTTTACTTTACATAGTTGTTTTCAGTTTACTCTAAAATTTAGATGTCTTTAAAAATTCAGTGTTGTAAGTTTATGAATAGTCTGCCTGAAAGAAAACGTTGTTGGGCACTTTTGATTAAACATGTTTAGCATTAAGCTGTCATTTGATATAAACCTCACATACGGTATATCTAACTAAAATCAGGTTGGCTTCCAACTAAACATAGAGTGGTTTGGGCAATCTGTGCTCTAGATACTTTTGAAATACACTTCCCAGTAGCTTCAGCCAACATATGCAATGGTGAATATGTGGGGATATTTGTAGTTATACAATGTTATTCACGCCGCAGATTTTTCTCTCTTGGATTGCAGATGTACGTATCCAGATCTTATTCAACATTTCTTTGCATTTGAAGGACTATTAATGCTTTTAAAGGACACTGAATTGCCCTCAGATATAAATGTATTTTGCAATTGCTCACAATAGTATCGCACAATGTTTAAATAACTTTAGATAGGGAGAAATAGAAATAAATCTACATAATCAGCCTGTGATGTATATTATTGGGCAGTTAATACTTAGGGTTTTAGCTAGACTTAATCAGATTTGCCATAGACTCATTAAAATGGATAGGTATAAAGGTAGTCATGGTTAAGACAGGATTCGATGTGTTGTGTTGACCATATCCTGAAAAAAAATGCAAATCTATACCAAATATGTAATTTTTTTGTGTAGGATTCCATAATATGTGAATGAAAAAATACAGTGAATCCACCAACCATGCATAATGGAGCACCTCAGAGTTAATAACTGGTCTTTCTGGCACTACAAAGTTGCATGGATGGCAGTAGAGAAAGCATTTTATCAAGATCTTGGTGACAATTTGGCCATTGATGGGCAGCTAGCTTTGCAAGATCTTCTGTGGTAGTTTACATTTGGTAGGTGTCTGTGGTTCATTTCGACTTCATCTTTGAAACAGCCTGGTGTATTTCCTTTAGCACATTTTATCATGCAATATTTATTCACATCACACTTGATCCTGTTACACAGGCAGAATAAGTTTGGTCATTTTGCAACTGGACTATTGTTGTCTTCATGGATGAAAACTGATCGCATTGTGTCATGTTATGGCTCTTTTTTGTGTTACAATATTTTATGTACATTTAATATCAATAATGAATGCTTGAAATCTGGAATAATGCTCTCTCTCTCTCTTTTCTTCCCTCCTCCACTTTACAGATCTGATCGAAAATGTTTACATACCTTCTGAGAGCAGAAGAGAACTTAAGAACTTGAAATCCAGTGAAGTTTCTGAGTGCAGGCCTCGGATTGCTAGCATTACTGTGTCCAAGAAGCGGAATTGGTTACAACAAAGTTCTCTGAGAGTACCTAATTTGGAAAAAGGAAACTCTTACAAGAAAATTTCAGGAGAAAATTATCAGGTACTGAAATCTCCCAATCCTTTCTTTGAGCCAAAAATGCCTCAGACTTTTTCCAAATTTCTAGGGCAAGAAAGCCCTAAAGGAAGAGTCAGTTCTGTACATGCTGCTGAGAATGGAACGAGATCTTTGGTACTACAAAACTGTACTTTAGATTTTGGTGAAGATAATGATGCAGATGATGAAGGAGAAATATGGTACAATCCTATCCCTGAAGATGATGAGCCTGAGTTCCCTTGTTTTTTAAGTGGCAATACTAATCATTTGGACTCCCAAGCCCTGAATTACAAAATAGCACCTGGGAATGATTTAATTAAAGTCATAGGGCATAATGAAGGTCTTCCTCAATTCTTCGACTGTTCTGGAAATGGTCAGCCTAGGGAAATGAATCAAATAGATAACGTGCATTCAATGGAATATTTGCAAACACGCAAGCCAAAGCCTGTATGCAATACTCTGACTGGGTCTGCAATGGAGGAAGGTCCACTTAAAGCTACTACAGGAGGTAAGAGCAATGTAAACATTTAACTTACAGTTATGTTTGGCATCCGTACCAATGTGATACTAGTCATGTTTTGGAGAGCCGAAAATTCAAATCTTAAGGTGGAATTAGTTATGCTTAAATAGTTGATGTGAGTAATATATTCAGTTTAAATAATTATTTGTGCATCTGATAATATATGCATCTGCTAATAATGTGTGTGCATCAGGGTACACATTTATAAGATTCCACTGTATCCCAGATCTGTGGGAAATCTTGATGTCCTACTCTGGACAGGTAGCAACTCTGTGAATCACAACTGGTTTCCTAAGCTTCACATTAACTCCTGGCTTAATTTTTTTTGTTTAAATTGCATATATACTAAGGTGCCAAATTATTGTTTAATTTGTTAAGATTACAAAAATCATTAAAATGTAAATGTTCTGAGAGCTGGAAGGTAGTTTATTTGGTGCCATTACTGAACTGGTCCATTAAGAATCAATAACTGCTGCAAATATGCTGATCTTTTTTTCTCCTGTGGAAAGGTCAGTTGCGTTTCTAAAATAGGTTCTGCAGTTTAGAAATATTATACCTACCTTTAACCTCTACAGGTAGTCCTCATTTACCGACGGTAACTGGGACCGGGAACTCCATCGCTAAGCAACACAGTCGTAAGGCATATGACTGCACCAACTTACGACAGCAGTTTCGGCAGTCCCAGTTGCTGTTGTTAGGTGAATCCCACATGGTTACAGCATCTCCTAGTCACGTGATCACCATATGCGACCTCCTGCCAGCTTCCCTATTGATTTACTTGTTGGAGGCCGGCAGTGAAGGTCACAAATGGGCATCAGGTGACTGTGGGACACTGCGATGTTGCAATTGTGAGCTGATTGCCAAACACTCGAAATCATGATCATGTGACCATGGGGACGCTGCGACGACCACAACTATGGGGACCCATCGTAAGTCCCCCTTGTTCATCATCACTGTAACTTCAAACGGTTGCTGAACAAGTGGACATTAAGCGAGGACTACCTGTATTCGTTACTTACAACAGAGTTGTACAACTTGGTATATTGACAGCTTCCCTCCAAAATTAAACTGGGTTTCATTTTACCTACATTTTATTTATTTATATGATTATTCTCTAGTCATTTAATCATTTCCCCTTTCTGTAATACTACAGATTATAATTTTAGGGATCTGTACCCAAAACTTTCTGGGCCTACATGGAGCAGTCTTGAGGCCTCAGGAAGTGCAGTGCTGACGTTACAGTGTAAGTCTGAACCCCAGTAGAATGGGAGGCATTTCTCCTTTGGATTCATAAATCATAGAAATGGGAATATTTACAGCTCAGCACCATAAATAATGCTATTAACATGCTAGTCACTTCAAAAGGATCTGATGCTCTTTAAGAGGGCAATTCTGTACTTGTTTAATCAAAGGTGTGTCCCATGAATTAAATGGAGCCTACTCTCAGGTCACCGGCCATAAGACTGCAAGTCTAATTTTCTATCATGATGAATCGGACATGCTCATGGAGAACAATATTTAATTATTTTGAATTAGGATTTTACTGCCGCTGGTAAGTAGAAAGGTAAAAAATTCCTGAAATTTTGAAGCAACAAGGAAAACATTCACTAAAATTTTCCCTCCTAAAGAAAATGGATATTTGGGAGCAAATGTGGCATTCTTATTTTTTTAGCGCTCTTTACAAATAGAAAACATGTTGGAATTTAAAATGTTTTACTGAAAATGTAGCTGCCAGCTGCTAAAATCTAAAGAGTATACTATTTAGTAAATGTTATTTTTAAAGTAAAGCAAGAGACATAAGTCCTTGTTGAAAAGAGAAGAAACCATCAACATTGTCAGGAAACAAAATAAGTTAATATATATTGGCCCTTGTCCTCTGCAGTAAGAAACAGATACAGAAGTTTCTGAAAAAAGAAAAATCCCTAGCTCTAACCCTGAAAAGTGGTACGGGGAAAAGGCTTAGAGTATATATTTTACTGCATGAAATACCAACTAATCAGTCTCTCTTTTTGAATCCTAGGTACAGTTAGGAATAGTACTGATTTATTTTATCATCTTCATAGCTTGATAGTTTACCTGCTTTGAGATAAGTTTCTCTACCTTTTTACATGTTAATTTATCTTCATGCAGAGACCTGTTTTTTTTTTTTTACATCTTAACCAGCTGAGGTATAATTTTAAAATAATTAGGAAATATTTCTTAATCTGATTTTTCAGGAAACCCCCACACCCCCACACACAAAAGCCCTGGAAAAGAGTGGGGCTAAAATTACTCATTTTTATATTTATTTATTACTCAGGCTTGAACTTTATATGCTGTGTCAATCACAATTGACTTTAAACTGTGGCTTTGGGGGCAGAGTTTGAGGGAGATCACATCTCAGTTAGTAAAGATTCAATTGTGTGCTTAAATATTATTCCTGTAAGTTATATTAAGCCTGTAGGACTGGATATATCTGTGAACTTCTGGCTTCAAGTGTGAAAGTTCATGGGCCTTAAGTTTTACGATATTAAAGGGAGGATGTCCATGGAGGAAATATCAGGAAAATTTATATTATTTTCTACATGTTGTCCTCATTGTCAAATAAGTAATCAGAAAAAAAATGCTTGATACACTCTAGTACACATCACAATTGTATGAAGCACTAAACCACTCTGATCTATTTTATCTGACTTCTAAATGCTTCATATAATCTTGAACATTAGATCTCTGCAAATCTTCCAAAAAAGATGCTTTGGAATACATAGATACAGCTATTTCTTTTTCCAGGCTCATGACACTTTTGGAAATTGTTCCAGGCAGTCTGCATATGGGTGTGCATGAATTGCCACTTCATTTTTTTTTTTCCTTAGCAAAGTATCTCTACGTGCACTCATATGCACAGACAACCAGGACTGGTTTCCATGAGTTGGAAAAAGATGTGCACCTTGAATGAATCCAGAAGAGAAAAATCCTCCTCATTCCAAAATACCCCTTTCAGTACATTATTTAAATCAGTTATAATTTTGGTAAGATTGAACCAGTTTTGTGGGCATCATACTTCTACCCACATACTTATTCATTCTAAATTTTCATGTCATCTCTTTATAGTCACATAATGGTCTCTGAGCTTTATCTTTACATGTCTCCTCTTACGTAAAGGCAAATGCTTTTACTTGCATTTATTTGAAAAGAAATGTCTTCTAATCAGTCTTCGAATTGCTTTGGAGGAGATACTGGAACTGAACAAGGGTTAAAACAGAGATTTAGATTCAGTGTTATTACTAAAATATTTATTTCTTCATAAGCTGGAAAAAAGTATATCCAATACGTACATTTGTGTGTGTGTGTGTGTTTTTTCAGAAGTAGGTCTCATGAAGTTCAGAGAGACTTCACTCCTAAACAGTGAATATAGCACTATCGTCTCAGGGTTGGTATGTTTGAGGGAAGATGATTGATTTTAAGGGGACTCACATTTTCTGTGGCAAGCACTGTTACATTTTTCTTGGCATGTGGTCGTTTTTATGGCTTTTGCTAAAATGTTAATAATGGATTTTATTTGCTAACTGGGTTATGGTAAACGGCATGCATTTATATTGCACTGTACTTCAGTGAATAGTCACTAGTTTTAATTGAGGCTTGTAGAGCATCCCTGCCTTTACTAGAGAAAATTAAATAACAGCTTTCATATCATAGGTGAAAAGCAATTGCTTTATTGAATGTCTTGATTATGAGACTGGTTATGAACCCTGGTGACATTGTTTGGGAGTTTATCCTATACCATTCCTTGTGTATGGAGGCAATTAAGCTATTTTAAATGCAGCTTTGCCTCTTGTGTATGTTGAATAAGGATCACATTGAATGAAATAATTGATAAAGAGACTCCCTGCTGTTAAGTAATTGGCTTTATTGCTAAGGAGCACTTAAGATTTCTTTTAATCCTGTTAAAGTGTTTACTGTTAATTTTAGTTAAACTTAAAATGACAGCTCATTCAGGCAAAATGACTACATAGGGGACAGCAGGCCAAACAAGCTCACTTTGTATGAATCTGAAGCAGTGGCAAAATATGAAGCAGTATTAGACTTATATGGATTTAAGCTGTGGCTGATAAGTCTTTTGCTATAGTGATTTTTTAAATGCAATAAGGTAGAATCATTCTAAGCTAAGGAAAAAAAGTGCTAATATCTACAATTCGTATGCTATGATCTATAATGATTTTTCAATCCTGTTTCACCATTCTAGTAACATTTATATATGCGCACACATACACACACACATACGCTTGTGCCTTCGAGTCAGTGTTGACTCCTAGCAACTGCCTGAACAAGTCCCTGCAGTTTTCTTGGCAAGATTTTCAGAAATGGTTTGCCATTGCCTCCTGCCTAGGGCTGAGAAAGTGTGACAGGCCCAAGGTCACCCAGCAGGCTTCATGCCTAAGGTGGGACTAGAACTCATGGTCTCCCAGTTTCTAGCCTGCCGCCTTAACCACTACACCAAACTAGCTCCCTAAAGTAATATATACTGGTAACTATATTATTGAGACTATTTCTGTTTCTTCAAATTTAATCAACAACAGGAGTCTATGTCCTATGGTTGAAGAGAAGCCAGTAAATGTGTTTATAAGTACAGGTAGTCCTCGGCTTATGACGGCAATTGGGACTGGAATTGCTGTCGCTAAGCAATGTGGTCATGAAGCACGATGTCACATGACGACGCTGCTTAGTGACAGCAATTCTGGCAGTCCCAGTTGCCGTCATTAAGCAAGGATCATGAAGGTCATTAACAAGCACCTCACGTGACTGTGACTTCCAACTTCGTGCTGGCTTCCCCATTGACTCTGTTTGTGGGAAGCTGGCAGGGAACATTGGAAATTGTGATCATGTGACTGTGGAATGCTGTGACAGCCGGAACTCCAAGGACCCGTCTTAAGTCTCCCTTGTTCAGTGCTGTTGTAACTTTGAATGGTCACTGAACAAATGGTTGTAAGTCAAGGACTATCTGTATGTATGGATGCAGAAAAGAAGCAAGTGAGATAGACCTTAGGGCAACCATAAAAAATGATGTGCTGTATCTGGTTTTTCATCCTGTGCAGAAACTCACATGCATTGGGCATACAATTCTGCCTGCACTATATGCCCAAAGTCATCTTGATAAAGGGAAGTTGACGGATTGGAAAGAGCTTTGAGCTATTACTAAAAACAGTTGAGGACAATGAATATTTGTCCACAGTCATCAGGAAACAGCTCAGAGTTGGGCATCTAACAACTAATGGAAATGTTAATATATTGGAATGGATTGAATTTAAATTCCATGTTTATTATAACCTTAACCGATTGTGTGGTGAAAACTATTGCTTGAATAACTTCCTTAGGTAAACTGATAATATAATATAAAACTATGCTCTGTATCTGGTTTTTCATCCTATGCGATATACAAGGAAATGTATCCTAGTTTGCATATTGTACACTTGCCTGCCTTAACTGTTGGTAGAGAAGTAGAAAAAAATGCACTGTGGAGATGTTAGGGCACATGAAAAAAATGGTTAAATACAGGTTGTCCTTGTTTAGCCTCATTTAGTAACCATTCACAGTTACAACAGTGATAAAAAAGTAACTTTATGACCAATCCTCACATTTACAACCTTTGCAGGCTTGTAAAGCAAAGGAAAACTGAAGTAAGATCATAAGCATAGTCGTGGTTTCACTTAGTGACTGTTTTGTTTAATGACTGGTCCCAATTGTGGTCACTAAACAAGGACTACCTGTATGAACAGTGAACTCAGCATGAGAATGCTCTCATCATGCTTTCTCCATTTGCTCCATTCTACATACCCCTCCCTCTTGCCCTATTCCCCATCCACAGCCAACTATAATAATGACGAAATAACAAAAGGTGCAGTGGTGACATCATGATGCAAGCTCTGCCTTTTTTTATTTACATTGCAACATTATATACAAGTCCCGAAGGAGCAGTTTGCTTTGCAATGTCACAATGCAGGTTTCATCACTTGCTGTCCTTTGCCACTTCTCTGCTGATGCCCATTCTGTACAGCTCCAAAGTTCTGGATACTAAAGTGACTTACTGACTCCTCTTTATAAAGAAAGTAGATTTCTCTTTCAGTGCTGTGACACTGTGTGGATATCTAAATCTGGCACCAGAACTGTTCCTCTTGAAGGATTATTAAAAACAGGTCTTGTACTACGTAGCACAGAAGTACTTCATGAATTGCATTCCCAGAAGATGGCACAGTGCTTAAATTGCAGGCTCATAAGTCCATTAGAATTTATTGTTTTATTTTCCCTTAGCGCAGTGATTTCCCATACTCTCTGCCATTAAAAAAACGTTCTAGAGTGAAGGAGCAGCTTTTTCTTATCACAAAGTATAAGCACTGCTTGTCCTAGAAGAAACCCTTTTTTAGGCAATTGCAAGCCTTCTCAAAATAAGTTTGTCTTCTCATTGCAATTGCTATTTCCATCTTAACTATAGTGTTTAATGGAGAGGCTTTTGGAGATGATGTTTATAGAACTATGCCTAGTTCCTTTCAGACTTCCTTTAAAAAATAGAGAAGGTAGTATTTTAAGTTAAGGGAGAGACTGAAATGAACTAGAGTATGTCATGAACTTCCTGAAGTCTGGTAGTCCATATTTGGATAAATTGCCTGTGATTTTATCTTACTGTCTTATTTTTTCATGTAAACGTTGTGGCTCTCTTGAATTTTTAAGGCTTTTGTAGTGGGAGGAGAAGCCTGCAGCTTTGGCCTTCTGCAAACATTTGGGAAAACATTTTTGACCACATCACCTCACTGGAAACTTGTCAGGAGCTGCTTACTCACAGTGAGGACAGCCAGAGCCCATGTGCCTAGAACTCTTATGCACACATAAGTGGATGCACAAATAGCATTCACGTGTGATCTAGGTGTCTGGAGGTGAACACTCCTGATGGAGCTGACTCTTCTTACAGGAAAGGGAAAAAACCCTTTCTGGAAGCATTGCTCCAGTTGCCTGTGGACAGTTAGCACTGTGCAGTTTTTTGGATTCAAAGGTAAAAAGGTTACGCGGCACTTTGTGGGTGTGGGGGGGGGTGTAACGCCAGTCTGCAAATAGTGGTATCTTTTCCTGGGATTGTATGGCTGTCCTCTGCAATTGCAGCGCAATTCTGGGAAGAGACGTTTAGTTTAAGTAGCCGAAGACCGATGCTACGTGCACAGTCACGGGCACTGCAAAGCACCTCTTTACCTTTTGTGTGTGTGTGCAGTCAAAGGGCTGCACAATCGTATGCCAGTAACAGGGCCATGGGGCGAGACTTCAAAGAAAGGGAGGGACTGAGCTGATCAGACAAGACCTTTTAGTTCAGAGGTTTCTCAATGTGAGCTTATAGACTTCTTTTGAAAGGAGAAAAACCTGTTAATAACACTTTTTAAATGCCAGTTTAAGCGAGGCAAAATGAAAGTGTTCAATTCAGGGCAATAGATCTATTGATCTACTATTACAGAGGAAGATTCTTGAGGATAGTATTGATTTATGAGATGAATTTGCACCTGTCTGAGCAGCGTTGGATAATGTTAATTTAATTAGGATTGGCTTGCTATAGTAAATGAACTTTTATTTAGTAGATACAGGAGGAGATTATTTATTCATTTACTAGCTTCCAAGCCTGTGTGGAAAGTAGTCGGTCTAAGTGTATGAAATCCTTTATTCCTAAGCAACTGTGGCAAAAATAATGCACATGTGGATTATTGCAGTTATCCTATTGCAAAAGCCTTATATTTTTTTTTAACTATATAAAGCAAACATAATTATGCAACACAACATATATTCTTAAAAAAAGTATTAACATCTAAGAAAGCTTTAAAACTTAGAATATCAAACAGTGAATTTAAACTGATCACCAAAATAGTATTTTCTTTCTCCATTTTTGTGTATAAATAACTATATGTGTATTTATAAATGAAAAAGCTAGCAAAGCTGGTTTGTGAAGATAGTAGTAGCTGCTTTTCATGGCAGATACTTAATAACAGGCACAAACCCACTGAAAAAGTGAGAATAGATTAACTGCAGGCCATTTCCATTTGATTTAATGAAGATTGTGTAAAATAATTCTTACATGTACATAGGCACACATACACAGGCAAAATAGCCATACACTGCTTTAGAAATAATTTGGAAGAAGTGCTTCAGGTGCTTTCACAGCTGACTTCTGCAGCTTCCAGATGTTCCGGGGAAAAATGGCTGCTTAAAGAGTTGCAGACCAGTGCTACATTTGTCTTTTTGGAACTGATTCTGGAACATTGCATTAGGGATGGATGGATGGATGGATGGATGGATGGATGGATGGGCGGGCGGGCAGGGCAGGGCAGGGCAGGGCAGGGCAGGGCAGGGCAGGGCAGGGCAGGCGGGCAGATTATAGATATCACTTATAGAGACTTCTGTCTTAGAATCTATACATTGGGCAAATTTGGGCTTGTTTGATAATAAAATTATAGGACTATATGACAAATGGCTCTTCATAGTTTTTTTTTTCAGAGAAATTTTAATATCTGCTAATGCAAATGTGAATTATTACAACAAAGCAGTGCTAAGAATGAACCATTTCATAATTTTACACTCCATGATTAATGTAAACAGAACTCCAGATTATTTATTTATATTAATTATCACTTTTAGTCATGAAGACTTTTGGCCTTTAGAAGCTGTGGTGAATGTAAATCCTTATAAAAATAGGGCTTCTGTTGAATAAGTGCTATGAAAGTGCGTACAGAAGGAACAGGCACACTTGTTATATCATTTTTAATATACTGTGTCCAGGATATACTGCTGTAAGGACATTTTCTGAATTGATCAATAATGACCATATGACTTAAGAAAATACTTATTTTCTTTTTAGGAGGATTTAAAGATAATCTGTATAATGGAATACAGAGTTAGAAATATCAAATGCTCACAACCTATAGTGATAATATCACTTATAACTGTTGGTTGGTAAAACAGTTTTAGTGGATTACAAAATGTTGTCTGTACCATCTGTGTCTGTAATACAGTGTTTCTCAACCTTGACAACTTTAAGACCTGTGGACTTCAACTCCCAGAATTCCCCAGCCAGCCTGGCTGGGGAATTCTGGGAGTTGAAGTCCACAGGTCTTAAAGTTGCCAAGGTTGAGAAACACTGCTGTAATATACAGTTGCTATACTGCCAAGAAAGATTCCAATGTCCCTTTGACATCATTTATCATCTAACAATTAAAGAATAGGAAGACTTGCTGAAGCCACCGGAAGTTAGACGTAAAATGTCAGGAATGTTAGATTGACTTCGCAGTTTTTAATATTTTGGCTTGCTTTTCTAAGCCTTTGCCAGAGGCTTCTGACAGAAAAAGATTAATGTTAATTAATTAAAACTTTGCCCTGATTACTACGGAATGCTTCAGAACAACCCACCAGTGAGACTGTGCTGTGATTTGCAGTACAAGAGAAGCCTTTGTCCAGTTTTATCAAATACCACATTTTTTATGAGCTGCTTGGCAGAAAAGCACAGCGGGTGTGCTAGAAATAGTCTATTCCATGTAAGGAAATAGCCTCAACAGAAGCATAGCGGCTGAGCGAAACAAGAACTTTCACTGAGGGTCTGGAAAGCGTACTTTGTGCAGTATAATCATCATTTTTTAAAAACAAAACCTTATCGTGAATTTCTATCAAGGAAGAGAGTTACTTAGCTCCTGTTTAAGAAAGTAACAGGGTTATTTGGTTATTATTATGGATGGATGCTGTTTCTTTCAGCCTCAGTTTCTAATTGGGTGGGCTGCGAGAGAATGGAATGATTTGTGTGATTTTGTAGAAACACCGTGCTTGCTTAGTCACTGAGCAATAGGGCTCATGTTCGCAGTAGCATCCTAAAATATATGTATCTCAGTAGTAATAGTGGTATTTGATAGTGTTTTCATAAGCACTTGCTTAGATTTTGTTCGGGTTTTTCCCCCTTTGAGTTGGAATGTCTAAGCTAGGCAATCAGACCTGCTTGGTTGTTGGGTGGGTGAGACCCAGACTGGAAAATTAAAAAACCAAGATCCTAGAAGAAGGCAGTAGCAGATCACTACTGTGGAAACTCTAGAAGTGTCAACGCAGCTACCAGGAGTTGAGTCCCTTCCCCCACCCCACTCCTATACCATGAAGCCCAGGGAAAGAAAACTTGAAGCAAGGGGCAAGTGCGTGACTGCTTTAGTTTTTAGTGAATAAATGTGCTCATTGCAGTGTAGGGCACAGATGAGCAAAGGATGCTCTAGTCCCTTTGATGATTGATTATGCTAGGATCTGTGCTTTCTTTTTTTTTTTTAATACACTTTATTAAATTTCAGTAAAGAATAAAATATAAGAAAATTATGAAGAAGAAAAGAATAAAAAGAGAAGAGATCAGAAAGGAAATACAAGAAAAGAAAAAGTAGGAAAAGAAAAAGAGATAATTTCCAACTTTAGTACAGGAATAGACATATGATACGTTCACCTCTTGCTCTAATGTTTAAAATGATAGGATCTGTGCTTTCCAGATATTAATTCTTGTCCCTTTGGGTACATTTTAGAAGGCTAGAGGAAAAAGAATATGTTAAAGAATCATTTTTCCTTATTTTCTCCCAATTCTACAGGAACAATGGCTTCATATTTTGAGGTTTAAGGTGAAATGTGTCCATAAAACATTCCAAAGTCCTTTTATTTTTGACATACACACATAACATGCCTCCTAGAAAAATTGCACTGCTGAAAGTCTGCATTTTTGTTCTCCATATTGTGGTACTGTGGTCTGGTGATGTCCTGTTGTCTCAGAAGGGATGCTAAGGGATTGTCTCTGAGCTGTAGCCCCCCCCCCATTATACTAAATTACAGTTTACAGTCTGCACTGAACATCTGTTTTTAATACTTAGATATATGAAATTGCTGAATTTGTAACACAATAGAGACATTGTAGAATTTTTGAATATTTCTAATAGAATTAGAATTTCATAGACTTATTGGACAATAAACATGGATATGATGTGAAGATGTCTAGATGAGCCTTAGGTTTTGTATGTTTTCCACTTCTCCGAGGTAGG
Organism: Python bivittatus; assembly: GCF_059951505.1. NCBI lineage: Eukaryota > Metazoa > Chordata > Lepidosauria > Squamata > Pythonidae > Python > Python bivittatus. The sequence goes on from NW_028277098.1 coordinate 29,078,882, forward strand.
AACCAGTTTGTGGAGGCTCACCTTTCACTATGAAAGGCCGTGGTGTATAAAATGCTACTATTGTATGCTGTATTCCAGTTTTATATTTTTATTTTTTTCCTCCTATTAAACAGTTTTTTTAAAAAAAACCTTGAATAAGCAAATAACTAATTCTTTATGAATCTAATGTTGATTGTTTTATTTCCTTGGTGGTTGTTCATGATGTTCAGATTCCTTTGATAAATGTAACAAGCTTTGTGTAAGAAAGGAATTATTAGGGGGCTCAAAGAGATAAGTCATGTTGGAACTTTGGGGAGGATTGATTCCAGATATATTGTAAGCTCATTCTGCCATAATGGGAAGAGCCATACGTATTTGTTTGCCAAGAAAAAAAAAACAGAAAAAAGCAAATTACTGTGAAATAACATCCTGGACCACCTTTGAAATGATAGTAAAAGGCCAGGGCACAGCTGTTAAACACATAGATGCTAAAGCAAAGTGGTTCCATTTATTTTCCAATCTTTTCCAGAACTTGGGAGTGTAGATAAGACATAGAACTCCATTTTCAGAAGAGTTGCTGAAACAAAGCAGCTGCATTCAACATCTTCTTTGAAAGACATCAATTTAACATACGTGAGACCACAAAACTAGCAGAATGGTCCATGAGCAGCAGGGATGGGTCAGTGATTCCTAGGTAGCATCTGCCTCCTTTGTCTCTTAAGGAAAGGAAGAGACATGGTCTTAGTTGTTCTGGCTGGTGCACACAGGAAGGGGTGTTTATGGGAGTAGCGTAGCTGCTGTTCAGCACCTTTCTAAATAGAGCACTTTTTCAGATCATGACAAAGAAGCAGTTTCTTATTTCCAAGTATTCTTTTTGATATTTCTTTTCTTTTTTCAAAGGTCCTGGAATCATGTCTGCAAACAAGGCTGAGACAGGAATAGCAGAATATTCTCCTCCAAGCCCAAGCCCATTGAAAAAAGGTAGCTCAATAAACTGGCCTTTCCCTGATAAAATAAAATCCCCAAGAACCGTCCGGAAACTTTCCATGAAGATGAAAAAATTGCCAGAACTCAGCAGGAAGCTCAGTGTCAAAGGAAATTCAAGCCATAATAGCTCAGACAATTCTTTGTTGCTTAAAAATAATTGCCCAGAGGTAAGCCATGCACCATTGGCTTCTTCTGGAAATGTAACGGCAGCTGCTAGCAGGAATGTTATAAGCCGGTATCATCTTGATAGCAGTGTATCTTCTCAACACAGCTACAAAAAGAAAAACAGTGGGACTTCCAAATCTTCCAGCAAAGGGGGCTACCTCAGTGATGGGGACTCACCTGAGCTTATAACAAAATCAGGGAAATATGCAGCTGAAAGCAGGGCTGGGAAAGGAAAGGAAGTATTCCCAGGCAATATGGGTAATAAATCAGAAATAGACATTGATGCTTTTAGACACTACACTTTTGCTGACCAACCCAAATGTTCCCAGTATATATCTGGACTCATGAGCATTCACTTCTATGGTGCAGAAGATCTGAAACCACCAAGGATGGACTCAAAAGATGTCTTCTGTGCAATTCAGGTAGATTCAGTAAATAAAGCAAGGACCGCCTTGCTGACTTGCAGAACAACTTTTTTGGACATGGATCACACTTTCAACATAGAAATAGAAAATGCTCAGCATTTAAAATTAGTGGTTTTTAGCTGGGAGCCCATGCCAAGGAAGAATCGGGTCTGCTGCCATGGTACGGTAGTTCTTCCTGCTCTTTTTCGAGTGACGAGGACTCATCAGTTGGCAGTAAAACTGGAGCCTAGAGGTCTTATTTATGTCAAGCTAACCCTTCTGGAACAGTGGGAGAACTCTGTCTGTGGAACAGATGGAGAACGAGAACCGATACTCTTTGGAGTTGATGCTCGGAAAGTTGTTGAGAAGGAAAATGAAGGTTTGATGGTGCCTCTCTTGATGAAGAAGTGCATTACGGAGATTGAAAAAAGAGGTTGCCAGGTAAAGAAATAAAGTTTGCCTCTGTCAATATTACATTGTTGTTGTGCTATATAGTTATTTAAATACAAAGAATGCAACATCTTGTAGTCCTTCATTTTCTTTGTTTGGACAGCTGACCATCATTATGGGCTTCATAACATTAGAGTACAAGATGCAGATGAATAAAAAGAATCAGCAACTTTTGAGAAGCCTGCAATCCTATTGTATTTGCTACATTTTAGGTGGCTGGCCTAAAATTCCAAACCTATAGTGTAATGGTGGCTTTTGTGTTTATAAAGACAGAAAATCTCAAATGAACAGGATGTAGGATATGAAAGTTGTAGTTAAACAAAACTGAGGGTAGAGGGCTTTTCTTGTAGGGTAACTTTATATGTTGCTTCTGTGGGAATTGTAGGCATTCTCCAAAATGTTGCCGCTATCACAGCAGGCTGTTGCATCATTCAGTCATAATAGGATTATTTGCTTTCACTTCAGGCAGTTTTTATCTGATTTTTCCCCCATCTCAAAGGCTCAGAGTTGTTGAAACCATGAAGCCCATTAGAATGATTTAAACCAACTCTCTTCTCTCTGCCTTCCTGAAGCTCATGGAAGGCCAACTGATTTTAAAAAGATATCTAACATGGTTATAGAAAATGTTTGGCATGAGATGTAGGAAATCTATTTTTCAGTATAACAGGTAGCTTGTTAGCCACCATGCCTTTAGAATCCCAGTGTGGATGCTTGATAGGATTAAGAAGATGCTCCTGGGCAGCCTTAAGGATAAAGGATATATTCAGAATATGCACATGACGGTTAAAAATATAAGTGGGTAAGAAGGTCCAGGAACACCCACAAACCCTACCCCAGTATTCAGTACATGGATACCACTGAAAATCTTTATGCATTAAGAGCAAGATTCCCTATTATGGGAAAGTTAAATGCCTTGTGTGTAGACCTTTAGTACTCAGGTTGTAAGAACAGTCAGATTTTCAACATGCTTTACCTTGTCCCTTAACCCACGATAATGTAGTGCTTTTAAAGACCATTAATCTAGCAATTTCCAAAAGGGGATTGAAAAAATAACAAAAGACTAGCAAATACATTGTGGTGTGAGCTTTGTGGACTAGGTTCTGGGGGAAAATGTAATAAATGAGTTAATATTTAAAGTACCATAATACTCTTTGGTATTTAATGTTGATAACTAAAGCTTTTTTGTACTGCTTTAGTTTAGATTACAAAAGAATTGTTTATCCATTTCTCCATTTGTTAGAGAAAATGTAATCCTGAAGTTCAAGTAGCATGTAAACATATAGTTCTGGTTTGGATTCTACCACTCTAACAGGATGCTTTTAGATGAGAAATATTTGGATTTTAAAAAAATTAATACCAGATATATTCAGCATCTGACTCCTATACATTGCATCATGCAGTAATGATGCTTTGTCCTATAACTGAAATAACATTCATTTGTATTAATGGTGCGTCCAAAAGAGTGTTACATATAGTTTACACATGAGGTGCTATTGTTATTAAATTTCTATTCTACCTTTCCATTAAAAGTGCTAAGACAATACAGCTTTTGAAATTGCCTTCTGAAAAAACTCTTAGGGATTAATTCTACGTTTGCTATGAAAGAAGCAATGACACTCTTTCACAGTATGATTTACAATTTTGTTTCTTTTCGTCTGAAAGTATGTTGGTCCATTCCTTAAGGCATATTTATTAAACTTTGTGGGTTTCTAATCAGAAGAGCCTTTTAAATAAGTTTTACTGCTAGCAAATTGTCTGGCATAAGATTTCTTGAGGGCTACATGATATTTGGTTATACTCCGTGCAGAAGGAAATCTTTGCTTCTATAAAAACAGACAAATCATCTCTGTAAGTCCAAGTTGCAATAAATGCATCACCAAAATTGAATTAATATAATTAATTTATTATTAAGAAGACAATGTACACGGTGTTCCTTTTTCCATTTTGCCCCAACAATAACCATGTCAGGTGTGGTGGGTTGAGAGATAAAGACTGAGTTTGTATATTGTGGTAAGCCATGGCTTGTTTAAGCCATGGTTTGTTTAACCTCAGTTTATTAACCCACAAATGTCTAGTTTTGCACAGCACACTAATCCATAAACCTTGTTTTACAGCTCATAACACTTTAAGAATGGGGAAGGGACCATCCTCATTTCAGGAGGCAAGCTATTCCACAGTAAATGTCTGTCTCCAAGAAAGTCCCTCCAGGATCCTCTTCCTTGACTTCTTGGGGAGGAATTCTAATAGAGTAGGCAGGCAGACTCTACTAGGTTAGACAATGCTGAAGGTAAGGAGGACCTGAGCCATTAGGGTGATGAAAGGCATCTTGAACTGAATGTGAAGTCACTCAGTAAGCTTCTGTGGCTGAATGTGGGTGAACATGGGTTTCCCCTGTCCTGTTATAACACTGTATTCATTACAATTAAAATAGCTATCACCCCTCCATAAACCACATTTGTTTAGCACAGTCAATATACTTTATGCAACGTGGATAATCTTGCTTCCTTTTTCTGGTAAAAGACTTATTTCATACTAATGATACAGGTTGGCTTCCAGTCCTTTTAGAGTCTTTCATGGACACCTTGATACATTAAGCGTATTTAAAATTGTATTTCTGTTGGATATTTGGTTTATAGTTTAATACTCATTGAACTAAATGAGGTTGCTCTGGTAAGGTTTATATTTTGTTTCTAGGTTGTAGGGCTGTACCGTTTATGTGGGTCAGCAGCTGTGAAGAAAGAGCTCCGAGAGGCATTTGAGAAGGATAGCAAAGCAGTTACTCTCTGTGAAACTCAGTACCCAGATATAAATGTGATTACAGGTAAGAAATTTGCTTTTTACAGAAGGGATAAATCAATGCTCGGAATGTCATTAGGGTTTTTATTGTGTACTGTATTGTATAAGCAAATCCTGAAAGTAGTTTTTAACAAATAATGTCCTAAAAGTGAGCCTTTTGAACTGGCATCTGCCTGCTATGGTAAGCTTGTCACTAATGCAAGCTGAGGATATTTTTATCTTTGTAAGACCAATACTGTCATTTTTGTTCTAGATTCTAGAATCAGTTTTGTTCTAGATCAGTGCTGGCCAGGGAATTCTGGGAGTTGAAGTCTACATGTCTTTGAGTTGCCACGGTTGAGAAACACTGTTCTAGATTCTAGTCAATATATGAGTGGAACCTGAGCACGGGCAGAGTGACCTGAGCCTGGGAGGTGCTTTATTGTAGCATTATCTGCTTTTAGTATATTCACAGCTTAACAAAAAAGTGTGTAAAATTATTGTTTAACAGTTTCCGCATCTTGATGAAAAGGGTAAATCGGCTGTAAGATCCTTGTGAACACATTTTTTTAATGGAGAAAATTGGGATTTGTTCATTTTTTTAAATGAGAGCAGAAATTCTAAAGGCACGAACCAATGAATCTTCAGATTTCAACTGCTAACCCCCAGTACACAGATGAGAAGCTTGTCTGTACAGGTAGTTCTTAACTTTCTACCACAGTTGGGATGGGAATTTCTGTCACTAAGCAATGCAGTTGTAAAGCACAATGTCATGTGACCGCATCACTTAGCAATTGCAATTTCTGGGTTGTTGTAACCCCAAGACACGCGTGTCATTAAGTGGGAAGAGGTGGGAGCCCCAGGTAAGGAGCACAGGGGTGTTGTGTGGTGGGGGAGGCCTGGAAGGGCCGGCGCAGGCTGCACATGAGTTGGGGAAGGAGGGTGCTTCGGTGCAGCACAAGCTCAGGAAGGCCAAGGAAAGAATATGCTGCAGCTCACAGGCTGCTTAGCATGCTGCAGCTTTGGGGCCACAAGCTTTTTGCAGCCCCAGAGCCATGGCATGCCAGGAAGCCCCTTTGCGCTGTGCAAAGCCCAGCCCCAGCAAAAAGCCCCAGAGCCACAGCACATCAGGAAGCCCCTTTGTACTGCGTGAAGCCCACCTGGTGCAGCAGCACGGCGCAAAGGCACCACACCCCAGGAAGCTCCAACAGCGCAGCGCAAAGCCACCATGCCCCAGGAAGCCCCAGCTACCCCAGCCCAGTAACTGAGGCTATCTAAGCCAGGTTTCATGAGGAAACCACCGTGCGCAACCTGGGGAAGAAAGCCTTGTGTAGCCAGCAGCTGCCTCGCGAGGGCCAGGGCAGGCATGCCTCATCAGCAGTCAGAGCAAGAAGATAGGGAAGGTCAGCTGGGGCGGTGTAGCACAGAGCGGCAGGGGACCCAAAGGGCATAGATGGGAGAAGATAGGCAGGTGGGGGAAGTTGAAGCACCGCTGCAGTTGTAAGTACAGGTGGGCTGCCAAGCGCCTGAATTTTGATCACCGCGAGGGCACTGCAACAGGCATAACTTTGGGGACTAGTCATAAGTTCAGCGCCACTGTAACTTCGAACGGTCGCTGAACGAATGGTCGTAAGTTGAGGAGTACCTGTACATAGCTTACCTATTACATATGTATAGCCTTTGCTTTTTTCACCCAAGGCTCTAGCTTCAGACTGCTTAAAGTGCGCATGGTAGACTTAGCTGAAGAGGAGAAAAGGTGGCTGCTTTAGGGCTCCAATTAAGTGCTGTGGCTGTTTCCTCGGACTATTTCCCAGTGTCTCACAACGTGGAACCCAGTTCCAAACTGAAAAGTGACTGAGGGAGGTAGCTGCACACATAGGTTTGTTCAATTTTCTTTTTGCAGCTAGGAAATGAGCTTGCTCTAGTGAACAAAGAAACAATATAAATTCTCTTCCATTCTCTTCTGTTTGAAACCAATGTAAGCTTTGTGTAAATCCAGAACTATTTTGCTCAAGAAGTTCTTGGAGCTATGAATCAATGGGAATACTGGAAAAGCTCTGAGAACTTATTTCATATCTAGCAATAAGGATAGAATTTATTATTTCTCTGAGATGCTTAACATATAAGCTACATGCACACTGAAAAGTAATTCATGTTCATAGTACCTATTGCCTTATAAATCAGAAGGGGGAAATTTAAATAATCCTATTCCATATTATGACCCAAATAGCTTCCCTATCCTGTGCAATAAGTTTGCATAAATCTTATTTAAATATTTATTGTACCTGAATCTATGCAGTGGTACATTTGTTTCAAGAAAGTGTACATTCTTTGTTTCTTATGCAAGAAAGTTAATTATTTCTGCCATTTGAAATTTCAGATGGAGTACCATTGCTTATGTATCTCAGAAATTTTCAAGAGGTTTTAGAGAGCTCATAGGTGTGCAGAAGTTCAAAAGGTCTTGGTGGGGGAAACATCTCAGTAGGATTTTGCCTCCCAGAACAACTCAGTGAGGACTGAGTATGCACAGTAGTAATGAAAAGTGGATACATGTGCAGGCAAGAAACAGATGGAGGATCTGCAACCCTGAGCAGCAGAACTCTGCCCAGCAACATTTTGTTACACGTTCTAAGCATCATCTCCTATATAGATGAATAGAAATATCTTCCTTGGGATACCATCTTGAGTCATCTGCTAAATTTCCTTCATGTTTTTACATTGTCACGGAGTTGAATAAAATGTTCATAGCTTCCTTTTTATGGAAAATTCCTGTTTTACTCTTCTTGGGTGACAAGAAGATCTCAAGGGTGGAATTTCCTGTGGGATGGGCAGTTTCAAGCAACATTGTTTGAATTGCAGCTGTTTTGGAATTAGAAAGTCTCTTGTAATCTTGCCCCTTTTAGTTTGAGCTGTCGCAGCTGCTTTTACTTATATGCACAGACTTTGCATTGTAGTGCTCTCCATAATGAAAAGAGGAGTTTTGCTGACTTAGAACAAGCATTAATCCTTGGAACCAGTATCCTATTTCCACCAGTGGCCAGCCAATTGCTTGTGGGAAGTCTATACACAGCACTTCTAAGGAACAGACCATGCTCCTTGCACATCCTTAGCCTCTGTTCACCTCTGAACATGACAGAGTGGTTAGACATGTAGCTAATAACTCTTGGTATATAAGACTTTTTAAAAACCCCTGTAGTCTAATGGTCATAATGTAATCTGTGAGGGTTACTGCAGTTATTTTGGCCCTTTAAAACTGCAACATAAAAAGAAAAAAGAAAATTGGTCCAGTCCAATGTCAACATGTCCCTACAGCCTTCAGAAGTAAAACAAAGAAATCAACACTCATGGCAGATGGTTTTTCATCCTTATATCAAAATATGACTTTGTAGCTGAGAATGGGTGAAAATACCACATGTTTTCTGTCTGCCACACATATTGAAGTGCCTGAATGCTTAATACATAAGACTACTAAATTTTTAATCTTCAAAGCCCATTACCTATGATTTATTTTGGGCATGTAGCAATGCAAGGATAGTTTTCTGTCTTGTAATAGCAAGAATAGAGACTGGAATCAGCTGCAGAGTTTCATGTCCTAGAAACCTCAGCTTTCAAGTTTAAAAAGATACCTCTCAGTCATCATTAATCTTAGTTTCCAAACAGCACCTGTTGAAAGCTCAGAAACTGGAGGGAGTTGACTTTATTATTTATTTGTCATAGCGAGTGGAGTTCTGCTCTTTGGTGAGAATGCCAAGCAATCAGACTTTTCCCATCTTCAAAGCTGCAGAGATCCCCCCCCCCCAGTTTCCACCATTCCCTAATATCAGAGCTGGAAAAAAAAGGGGGGGCATGGATTGTTCAACAGCTGCTTGGCTAATGCACAAATGCCTCTGCCTTAGGGGCCAAACTGATAAACTCCCCATCCAACCTTTTCTGTTTTGGAATAGGATCATTAGTAATGGAATTTACTTGAGTACTGTAAATTCTGCTCTGTGGGTGGCAGAGTTTTTGTTGGCATTGCTCATGTGGGGCCCCTTCTCCTGACTGTTTCCAGTAGAAAATGCTCATGAGATGCTTGGTAGGAGGGAAGAGACGACACCTTGATTTTTTGGGTTGGTCTTTGAGGCTAATTTTAAAAATCCCTCTAATTTAAAAAAAAACAAACCTAAGCATTGAAACATACCAATTGTACTGGAAAAACGAGAAATCTAGATAAGGACTAATAGTCATGAAGATGACTAAGGCGTCACCCTACAATTCCTTCAAGATCCTGGTTACTTTTTGTTTAAGGTCTCAGCTTTCTAGACACTTTCTTGGAATTGCAGAGGTGTCTGTAGGGGTAACAAAAAAGTAAAGATGGTGGTCTTAGCAGCATGATCTAAAGCTTATCCCTTTCTACATGTATGTGTCGACCCACATTCAAAAGGGGTGGGGTTTCAATTGATATTTTGATTTTTTTTTTTTACTCCTGCAGATGCCACTAGAAGTGTAATAAAAAAGCTAGAAGTGTGCCTTGTAAAAACAAACATATGGCTCTTTGGGTGCCTAAGGTGGCACCAGATAATGAATCCTGTTCTTAGAATATGTCTCTAACTGACTTGGGCGAGTAAAAGGGAAGAAAATATCTCTGCTATCTAATTAGAACGAATTCTGCTGGGGAAGGGATATTTTAATGTCTACATTTGTAAAGGTTAGGCTGGATTAGGGTTTTTTTTTTGCCCGCTATCTTAGGAGGGCTTTGAAGCAGCAGATCAAGCAGTAGCTTCTGGGCATTGAGGAAGGTCTCTCAAGGGGCACTTTGCTGAAAGAGAAGCATCTTGTTAAGTGATTTGCACAACCCTTATAAATAAAGTAATGGCCATTGTTCTTGGTACCAGTCTTTTGCCAAAACTTCAGAATTCCTCTTCATTGAAACACCACTTTCCATTTTCCTTTTAAAGTCAAAGACCATGGAAGTTCATTGACCATTTTCCCAAGACTTTGTCTCAAAGCATTATTTTGTTGCTCTTTTGAAGAACTATTCTGTTGGTCAGGAAATGCACATTTAATTATCAAACCTTGACTCAGAAATGCTTCTGTGGCTGGCACTGGCTTACATACAGTGAAATGCACATGTCATTTAGAATAATGTGCCTTAGCAAATTTAGCAGCTGGCTGATTTCTGATATTTCTGCATCATGTCTGCTTCCAGCCATGTGAACTCTCTTGTAGTAAAGCATATCATATAGTTGACAGCTCAGTGGGTTAGAAAAATGAGAAATTAATGAGGTGGATTGGAGAAGTATGTGTTTTCTGGTTGCTGCCTATATTAGTTCTGTGCCAGCGATGGTTAGAACAAGAAAAATAGAGCTGTCAGGAGATGCCAGTCCATAAAAATAACTGCCCTCTCTTAAAGGCCTTGGTTAGTAAAAGGAGATGGTGGAAGGTCAGAGGGCTCGTAACTTACTTTGTAGAGGAATGAAACAAGAGAAAGTGTTTTGAAAAGACCAGGTGACTTGATTGCATAGCTCAGTGTTGATTCTGTTAAAAGACATTCTAAAAGTGCCTTCCTATTGAACACTTTTAAAAATATATAGCAGGCTCCTTTCCTCTTTCTTAGGTATTTTATGCTGTCTGCAAAGCAACTCCTTTGCTAGCAAGGTGGTAGAACTCTCCCTTGACTAGTTCCCCTCCAGTCTTCAAAATATCCCAGCCCAGATGTGTTATTTACATGCATCAGATTCTCTGCATTTGATTCTGCTCTTGATTTAGGACTTTCCTAAACTGGCATCATCTAAACCAGTGTTTCTCAACCTTGGCCACTTGAAGATGTGTGGACTTCAACTCTCAGAATTCCCCAGCCAGCCATGCTGGCTGAGGAATTCTGGGAGTTGAAGTCCACACATCTTCAAGTGACCAAGGTTGAGAAACACTGATCTAAACTTTTGAATTATGGTATGTCTGGGAATTATCAGGTTGAGGAAAGGCTGGTTTAGGGTGCTGCTTTGTGGACTACTTGACTTGAAATATTTATAGAAAAAAGCAGCCTTCTGGCCTGCAAGATTCTGAGGGTGACCCTGAAATTATTTGGTCCTTGGGGCTTTTTGAATCCCCCTTTCTATGAAGAGTAGAAATGGAGCCCCTTGCTTTACTCTTAAAAATTCTGTTTTTAACAAAGTCTTCAATTAACACAGTTCACATTACAGTTGGGTCATAGGGCAGGATTTGTGGTAGGCACACTGAGGCTTGCAACAAGTCTTGCTTTGTTAAGAAACATTCAGCAGTGATATTTCTGTCATGGTTTGGGGATTAACAAGGCCTTTATTTGGCAGATACTTAAATTGGTATCTCAGCTTCCTACTTTCAGCTCTTTGTTTTCATTCTCCGTTAAACGGTACTATTTATTAAGGCACAGCATATGTTCAATGGGTTGCATGAATAAAATGAAAGCAAAGCAATTAAAATCTGAGCTTAGGTTTTAATAGTTCATGAAAATGATGTATCTGTTTTTGTGCCTTGATATTTTATAGCACAAAATGTAGTATGGGATTGGAGAGATTCCTGAAATAAATAGAATGGTGTAGCTTAAGCTACACAGGCGTAGAGATTGTGTTGGTTTGCCTAGGATGGTGGTGAGCAATGTTGGAGAGGGTCAGAAGGTGCAAGTCAGCTGCTCAGCCCTTCAAGTAAGCATAGGATGCCATCTAGTAATATTGAAAAAGCAATCAATAAATTCAATTTATTTTGATCAAAAATCAGAAACAATTTTTTTTAAAGGATAAAGGGACATTTAGACATCAGACAGCTGTAAAAAGCAGCCTGAAGAGACCCAGGGGACCATATTGCTCAATAGAACCTAGGGCATTTGGTTAGTGATATTGACAGCTGTCTCAAAACTTGGCAACCTTTACATGTAATAAAAGTGTTCTTGTCAGATCAAAGAAAAGTAACATAACATTCATGGTGTGATAGCCAAGAAAAGATGAATTCTCCCCTAAATCAAGAACTCCTTTCAAACAACAGTAGGACAGTAGGCAAAGAGTTAGGCCAATATTTTATCTGACTGAAGTGTTTTCTGCTTCCACCAAGAACTATTTCTTAATGTAAGGGAACAATCAAAGTAATATGGTAAATTTTTAGCTTGATAAGATCTATTCTGCAATTTCCAACCTTTGGAGGAGGGAAGTAGTTGTGTGTATGTATGTATGTATTTACTCAATTTGTACATCTGCCCATCTCAAACACATGACTCTGGGTGGCTAGCAATGATTAAAAACAAAATAAAAACATTATAACAAATCAATAAATAACATGCACTGCAGCCAAGATAAAAAAACTAACCAACCACAATTAACATAAGCATGATATGGGCTCAGCTGTACTGTACCTCCTTTTACTTTCAGCTACTTTATTGTTTTACTTTCAGGAACTCTGCTGCTTGGGTTTGAGTGTCTCAGTATAACATAGGACAGTACTGTACTTTCATTTCTGTGCTACAAGTTCTGCTGATATGGTAAATGATGATTGAGACACAAGAATGAAATCCTTCTTGTACTGTCTTTTCATGACCTCCAGGTTTTGTTGCACTACAGTACTCATCATCTCCAAACAACATGGCCAGATATAAGATTTATAGTCCAACAACATCTGAATATTTAAATTGGGGGAAATGGAAATAGACTAGGGGTATAAAACCTCCTTCAGCTGAGGGTTACACATGGCATTTGAGTGCCCTCCTCCAAAGAAAACAAAATTTAATGGAAATTAGATTAACCAAATCCAGTACATATGACTACTCCACATGTAGTTAATAATTTCTAACTTCTGTTAAATTAAAAATTATAATTCGTTGCAATTTTTGAAGATCATGTCCATGGTTTGAGAGGGACTGCATCTAATGCAGGAATTGTTGGTTATGCACTAGAGCGGGCCTGCACGACTTGTAGAGAAGAAAGGGCCAGGCTGATAAATGAAAAATAATCATGGACTGCAAAGGAATAGCTGGTACACTGATCAGCTGTTTGGCAGTTAGCAGAGTGGCAGCGGTGCTGGAGCTGGTGGTGTTGGTGAGGCTTGGAGGTATTGGAGGCACTCAGCAGCAAGTCTTTTGAGATGGCAGTGGCAGATCTTTCCTAGGAGTAGTGACATTTGGCAGCAGTGAATGTATGGAGTTTTTAAAAAACATCAGTGAGCTGCCCAAGGCTGGTTGGTGGGCTGTGTATTGTGCAGTCCTGCACTAGAGGAACCAGAATAGATGGGGTGCATGTGAGGGGAGGGGAGTTAAGACTTTGCAACAAGGAGGGGGGCAAGCAGCTTTGTCCTGAATGTCCAGTTCTGAAGATACTAAAATTTTGTTTTAAATGGCATGACACAGTGGAATTAATATATGTAAATAACAATCAGTAGAATATTTGCAACAGTTCTGAGCTGGGGAAGAGGAAAACCTGTACTTGCTTGTAGTAGTGACTACTATGATGCATTATATTTAAAATACTTTGATAATAAAATGTTGTGTTATTAGAATAAAAAGTGATGTAATGCTATGACTGCTGTTCCTAATGAATTTATATTATATTGATGTCAGCATTTCCTTTAAGGAGCACACAATGTAGATAGAATAAAAGAAACAAGAGTTAACATTCATATTTGAAAATGATTTTCAGAATTGAGAATCATAATAATTTGCCATGTATATATCCAAGATCCCCAATTCTGAGATAATTTCTGCATGAGCACTACTAGTTGTCCTGCTGAAATGTGACTTTCTGATAAATTCATTACATTTTGTTTGCTCTGCATGTTTTATTAAGGTGTCCTCAAAGATTATTTAAGGGAGTTGCCTTCTCCATTGATAACCAAACAACTTTATGAAGCAGTGTTGGATGCCATGGTGAAAAAACCTTTGAAAATGACAGCAAATGGATGTGAAAATGATTCTAATGATTCAGAATATACAGTGGCTCTTTTGGATTGCCTGCCAGAAGTTGAGAAAGTAAGTATTGTTGGCCCATTGATCTAGTGCATGGCTTTAGGAGTATCACATCTCTTTCTCCCTCCTTCTTTCCCTCTTTGAGAATAAAACTTTGACGTGACTTTCGCCTGACTTCAATTAAGTAGGCTCAATGGATTGATTCACAAGATGTTAGACTACATCAGGGATTCTCAATGTTTGTGATACCATGATCTCCTAAAATGATAAATGCATTTGTGTAGCCCCACCCCCCATGAATAACACTAATGATTTCATTAGAGTTAGGGTTCAGCAAGAAATAAATATACCATTTATTTTTAATAATTAACATTTAATCTCTATGTCACATAAAATGACGATAGAACCTTAAACCTTTATAAATAAAAACTTTTCATTGAAATAATAAATGAATGACATGTAAAACCTTATTTTTTAATAGGAATGATGAATTTGGTTAATTTTGCATCATTAGTCACTCTCAGTTCGTGTTCTACATTTGTTTTGGATTGATTTTTGCTTTTTATAGCAGCAATTGTAGAAAATGAGGACTCTGCTGCCAGCTTGTTGAGGGAACAAATTCTGACAGTGATCTGGACTTGCATGCCCATTGCTGGAGCCCTGTCAGAATTTTCTTTGGCATTGCTTGTACAAACCAGCTGTTGACTTGCCAGGCAGAATGACAAGAAGAACTGCCAGTGATCCAGCCTTGCACGTGTAAGCCATCAAACTATATTCAAAGCTTTGCTTTATGCTTTGCTTGGGCAAGTTGTCTGCCAGCTTGTCCAGGCAGAATGTGGGAGCAAGTTCTGGTAGTAACTCAACTTTGTAAATGTAAGCCATTAGGTTTGCAAAGTCACTCTGTTAAGGAGATTTGTTGGAATTGTTCCATAACCAAGCTAGTCTATATGCTATAGCAGGATATGGGACATGTCCTTATAGACCCAGCGTGAAACTTGCATGCAGTTGCACTGAAAGAAGGAACATTCAGGCATTCCTTTAGAAAGATTCACCAGCCTGCCTAACCCTAATCCTTCTGAACCCTCAGTGTGTTGTTAAATTGTACTTGTTAAGGAGAAGGGAATTAAAGGAAGAGATATGAACAGTGAGATTTTGGGGTTTTCCCTTACTGCTGTTGTCTGATGCCAGCTAAAGGTAAACAGCTATATAACCATTCTTCTCCTTGAACTATTTGCTGCTGCAACTCCAGAAAAAACGGTACAGCATGCTGGCTGGGGAATTCCTGGAGCTGAAGTCCACACATCTTGAAGTTGCCAAGGTTGAGAAACACTGACCTAAAGCCATTTCCCCTCACTCCTTTAGGCTGATTGCAGCAGGTGATCCTGTTTGTGCAGCCTCTTTCAACTCTGTTGCTAAGCTTATTCATTGCCAAAAATCACAGCTTTTCTTTGTATTTCCATGCCTTCACCCAGCAGATCCCATGTAATAAGCAAAGGAAATCACATGAAAGGGACCATGTGCCTTTAAGGGCTCCTGCTTGGCATTTCTCATCAGGAGTCCAAAGTGGGGCAGGCCTTGTGAATTCAGATTGGAGGGCATTTATCCTGGACAGTGTGGGGAGGAAAGACTTGTTATGCATGTGCAAAGCAATCAAATGATCAGATCAGTTTGGAGGTAATAATTCGATCCAATGAGTTGCTTAAATCCAACCTCCAAATCACATCTTTGCACTGCCCTATAATACCAAAGGATATAATTCAAGCTTGTGGTAGAAACAAATGGTTTTAAAGCAAAGTAGAACACAGTGAATATTCAACAAATATTATTAAAAATAATGCTATTAATTTGGTAATAATAATAAATTTATTACATTTATGTGCTGCCTGACTCCCTTTGAGTCTGAGTGGTAAGTTACTATACACAAGCCTTTTCTCCTGGCAAGCTACCATTTTCAGGCACCCCTACCTTAAATATGCTGCTTAATTAATTTTATACGCTGTCATAATATGCCAAAGTACAATGTGGAAACTTAACCTTCTGTCAAGGAGAATTCAGTGAAGGGAACCAGCTGTACCCTTTTATGGGCAGACAGCTAGACAAAGGAAACATTTTTTTAGCAGAGTTGCTTCCCTCAAATCTCACAAAAAGGTGGTTTTATTTATCATCAGCATCTTTCCCATTCTTTTTGATGATGCTTTGACTTTAACCCTAGACATGGTTACTTGACAATACAGTCCTCTTTCTGAGTAATTTTGGTTATGATAGGGCAGTTCATAAACTCTTGCTTTCAGCTGATAAAGACTAAGGGGCTATCTTGCTTAATAAATAGCAAAAATACTCTGGAAGTTGATTAAATTTTCTTCCAGCTTTGCAGTGGAATGCCAACATAGATTTTATATCTGCTTTCACTAGGATAGTACCTTAAAAAAAAAGAGCGACAATTTATTCACCAGGCAGTCTTAAAGATCTGCAATAGCTGTTGCAAATAAAGAACTATATACTGTACAATAAAGCAAAAAAAAGAAAAAGAAAAAAATTATTGGGCCGGGAAAGATACTTTTCTGAAACTCCAGAGGGCCTAATCAGATAATAATTTTGAGCTGGATTGTTCGGTATTCTGATTTTGATAATGCAGCTTCCTGTGTTCTTAATTAAATGGTGGAAACCTCTTATGATGTTTGTTGGTTTTGGCACAGCAAAAATTATCTGATAATATCAGAGAAAGGGAAAGTTTGACTAGGAGCCCAAAAGGCAAACAGATTGGGGGAAAGGAATCTTTTTGCAGAAGAGATGAGTCCCAACCAAACATTGCCAGCCATTTAATTCAGTACCAGTGATGGGGCAGAATTTCTGTGTTATTTAATTTAATTTCAATGCTGTGCTATTACATTGGTCCCTGGGACCAGGGTGATTGTTAAAGCCTTTCCCCAGGGCTGAAGTGGTGTTTCATGTGGTTTACTCCCAGGTTAGTATGCAGAGAATTACAGTTCATTGGCCTTTGCAAAATATTTCCTTAGGGATATGTACAGAATGTTGAGCTATCTTATGTGCTCTTTTGCTTCACAAAGAGGTATTCGTGAAATGTTATCTTCTGTGGACACCACAACTGGGCATGAATTACGATGTTGTGTCTGCATTAAAGGGACAAGGCCTTCAATAATATTGCCCCCCCCTTAATTAAACATTTTTTCCTGCAGATAATTAACCAGTGCCCTTCCTCTTCTTTTTTTATTTTAGGCAACCCTAAAGATGCTCTTGGACCATCTGAAACTGGTGGCTTCATACCATGAAGTAAATAGAATGACTTGCCAGAATTTAGCTGTGTGTTTTGGGCCCGTGTTACTTAGTCAGTGGCAGGAAACTACCAGCCATAACAACAGAGTGTTCACTGATTCAGAAGAACTTGCCAGTGCCTTGGATTTCAAAAAACATATAGAGGTTTTGCATTACCTGCTCCAGTTGTGGCCAGGTAAAAAATCTTGGTGGAGTTGTAAATGGAGAACATTTAATTTCTTTCAAAGGGATCTGTTAATCTGTTGCAGTAAAAGCAGTGGAGTCTTTTGCATTGTTTAAACTTTTTTTGTAGCATAAGCTTACAAAGACAAATTTATTATGCCATATTATTTTTACCTATTATTATGGCAAATCTATTATATTATAACTATGCTACCGTAACCATTTTTCGCTTCATTAGATATATAAAGTATTGTCTTGCTAATGTATCCTTTCACTTTTGCACCCATTCCAGGCTTGTGTAGATTATCCTTAAGTTTCTCTGAAATATAGATGCGAAATTTTTTTTTGCACCCATGGCAAGAAGATAAGATCCACCCATCCAAAACATCTAGAACTGCGTGTTTATTACCAGTGCTCTGAAGTGTCCCTGTTGACTTAACTCATAGGCTATACTCCTTGCCACTGTGGCTCTGTATGTCCAAAGAGCATCTCCTGTTCATGAGCCTTGTTTTTCTTTTCTTTTTTCTTTTTTTGGCTTGGGGGCTTGGGGGCTTCTGCCATTCCCTTCTTTCCCTTTACTTCTTACTTAATAACCTTGTTTCTAGCAGCAGCTTCTCTCAGGCAGATGCTTAGGGGCTTAACTTTTGGCCTTGCATTAGCTTAAGCAGCTAATTTTCAAACAGATATGAGTAGGTTAGACTGAAAGGCCCAAAATGTTTTTGGAGCAGTGGATCTCTGCTTTAGCAACAGCATCTTCTGGTGGTCACATGTATAATGCCACCATTTGGAAAGACAAACTTATCTACAGCATTACTTTGAAGTCTTATTGCTATTATGATGGCCAGGTTGTCAGTTGAACAAAAGCCAAGATGTTTTTTTCCAGTGTATGGACAAATTATATTATCTGCTCAAGCAAAACATGGAAATAAGCAATATAACTGCTTGACTGGTGATTCAAAATAGAGTTATTAACAATCAGATCCTTAAAGAAGGTTTTTCTCTATAAAGGTATCTTCTGGATGACCAGGTGTATATTGTCAAAAAAATGAACTAGCATAAGCTTAAGAATTTCAGCCCCTTCTGTAACTGTAGGATATCATGCCAAGTCCTTTGGCTTTTCAAAGCTTTAATTAAACATTGTGGAGTGAGCTCTGTTCCTGTGAAGGAGTAAAGCCAAGCATGAGCTCTCAAATATTAATCCACTGATGAATTTGAAAAACTTGATAACTATGCTTGTGACCCACTTCAGCGTCTCTTATTTATTTATTTATTTATTTATTTATTTATTTATTTATTTATTTATTTATTTATTTATTTATGGAAAACTCATGGTCCTTGTTTATTCAGAAAACATAATAATGCTGGTACTTAAGGTTTAACACATGAGCCCTTTGTTTTAAGGAAAAAAGCCTAAACAGAAGAGCTTTTGTTGATGTGCATGTTTTCCAGAATTGTTAGACAAGTAAGATATACTCACTTCCAGGGAGATATTTGAGCCTGAGTGAAAGTTTACTCATGTGATTATCTAAGAAAGTGACAGGTTGCATATGTTGGCTCCTACCTTGTTATGTGTAGGAGTTACCTTTTTATATCACAGTATGCTCCCTTAAGCTTCTGAAGGAAAATCAGGGTTAAATATAATGAAGACATAAAATAAATAATATGATAACAACTGGCAGATACTATTAGAAATTGCACAGCCACTGCAGTCTATGATGGGGCTTTGAAGAGAGATCTCACACAAAGCTTGGCAAGATAGATATGCTAGCCCAGTAGTATAGATAGGTCTGGTGGACCAGATGTTTTCCATCTGTAATATAAGAGGCTGAATATATATGTTTAAGTCTTGAAAGTGCAATCTTCTTTTGCTAACTATCCACCCACTACAATGGCACTTACTCCTCAGTCATTTTTTCACCTTTTAGCCTCCATGTCATACAAGATCTTTACTTAGCCCCATTATCTTCCTTCTACATTCTTTACAACAAGCTTCCCCTGCACATTCATCAGTTTTTACATCTTCTGAAAAGACTAGCTAGGGAGATACAACTCCCTCCATCCAGTTCTGTGAGAGAGTTCAAAGGTCCCCCAGCTTCTTTTGGACCTTGAAAACTTTCCATTAGTCTGTGCTGCCGTTTTCTCTCCATTCCTTATCAAGTCTTACTGACAGAGTTAAGCCTTCTTGGTAGGAATGGAACCTCTTCCGTGCTCCACAAAGTAGCCAGAATATTGTTGTAAGGGAAAATAGTAAGAGAGAACCATTAGTACAGGGAGATGCATGAAACAGAAACTTTTACAGTTGAAATATGTAGCAGTTGTTGGTGAATAAAACATTTGTACTGTTTACCATAGGAAGACGATAACAAGAGGAGACTCTTAGTTTATAGAGCTGTAAAACCATGAGTTCAGGTAACAAAAGTACCAAATGTGTGTTTGTTTTGCCTGCTTTTTCTTACATAGATTGTAGATCGCATTTGGAAGCTCTTCTTTGAACTGTACTGTGATTTTGGTCTGTGATTAACTTGCAAAATTAACTTGCAAAGTTAATCAGGGAACTTCCAATTTTAATAAATTCCTCCAGTGGCAGTAGACAAAGGCATGGTAGTTTTAAGATGAAATGTTTACTAGTTGGCTTTTCCTTTTCAATATAACTTGACTGGCTGGTACCAAAATCAGTACAATAGAATTATTGGCTGTTCAGTGTGCATGCATAAATGCATGTTCCAAGTCATAGACCAGTGGGGAAAAAAAATGTCATATGACTGCTTTCTTTCAAGACTTACTGTTAAGCTAATACGAATTCCAATTATTCTTTATCATAGTGCAACATTCATCTGCCGAAGAGTCAGTGTTGCTGGAGCAGCAGTCCTCCGTGAACTATCTAAGGCCTAAGAAACAGCGGCCTCAAATGTTAAATTTAAACAGCACTGAAGTGTCAGGGATCTTGCGATCCAGGCCAGCCAGACTGGATAGCCCTTCGAGCAACCGCTATGCTGGAGACTGGACTGCTTGTGGAGAGAACTACTTTGTCAGTCCCAAAGAAACTCTGAATGAAGCAGACTATGATGATGTCCCTTCAGAGGAGGCAGAAAGTGGAGACGATGGCAGCAAAGTGGATGCTTCCAGAACACTGCTCCGGCAGCCCATTTGTGTGTCCAAAGAACATACTTTTCAGGCCTATCTGACAATGCAAACAATGGATTCTGCAGTGAACCATCAAGTTAACCTCAGAAACTTGCAAGAAAGCATTGATACTCTGATAGGAAACCTGGAACGGGAACTCAATAAAAACAAACTCAATATTAGTTATTGATCATTTTGCTCTGCCACAGTTCCTGTTTGGTATGTCCCTTCCCTTGTTTACCTCCAAGAGAGAATAAGGAAAGGGATGAGTTTTGGATGGGGGTCTGTATTGTAATTGCGCTTAGCAGTGTTGGAGTTCACTGTATAGGTTAGTGCATTCATGTTACAGTCTCTTGCTTTCTCCACCACTTGAAAGCATGTTACTTTTTACGAAATGATTCTACGATATTCAATTCCTTGTCAAGGTACTATGCACTTAGGAAATTTGAATGTGTGATGCATTATCTCTGTCTTTGTTACACTGGAACAGTACAGTTTGTTCCTGAAACCGTAGCCCTGGTACAGATGTTCTCCCAGAGGAGAGAAGATTAATGTTGCTACTTATGTGATAATATGGGGCACAAACTGTAGGTAGATCACGTTCTATTATATTGACACCTTTTCACTTGCAATGCAAAGGCTGCTATGAAAAAAAAGGCTTTTTGATAGTTAAGTTGTATGAATATATATATGTATTCCTATATTAACACTTTCAAGCAACTATTTAAAACTGCAAAAATATTTTTCTAACTTTCATTTTGTACATATTTATATGTGAAAAACATTAGGCATGATTTGGTCCATTCTAGTTGCAGCAAGTCTTGTGCAGTATAACAGAATTTCTTCTCTCTTCTCCAACCTGGTGCTCTGAAGTTATGTTAGGCTACAATTCTGTCATTTCCCAGACAGCATAGTGATGATGGGTTGTGTGTGTGTGTGTGAGTGAGAGAGGGAGAGATGGAGATTACAGTCCAATGGATAGGGGTGGATTAACATAGGAAATATCATTTCTTCCTAGAGGGCAGATGCCTGGAGGCAGGCCCTGGCACTGTATGAGATGGTTGTATAAAATGGAATGATTGTTCACCACTCCTATATCTTCCCCATCCTTCCCCCCATGCCAGTCAAGTAGAGCTGCTGAGGGGGGGGGTTAGTATTTTTTATGCCCTATGGGAGATGTTGAGAGCACTGTAGAAAAGAATATCTGTAGCTCGCGGTTGAGCTGTGGAGTCCTTGGTGCTCTCTGAGCTTGGTTGTTTGCTCGCAGACGCTTCATTACCCGACTAGGTAACATCAGCACTGTAACTGGGTAATGAAATGTCTGCAAGCAAACTGCCAAGCTCAGAGAGCACCAAGGACTCCACATGAGAGCACTGTGCCTGTTTGGGCCATTCTAGATTTGAGTAAGGATAGCTGAAAAGAGACTTGCCCATTGTGGTGTCAAACAATCACACATAAGCAGTTGTGTGATAC
Organism: Python bivittatus; assembly: GCF_059951505.1. Lineage (NCBI taxonomy): Eukaryota > Metazoa > Chordata > Lepidosauria > Squamata > Pythonidae > Python > Python bivittatus. Next base: position 29,100,599 of record NW_028277098.1, read on the forward strand.
ACAGGACAAGAGAGTAGTTGCATATTGAGATACTTGAAGGCTGCAACTAAAAACATACAAATTTATTTAAGGTATCTAAAATCAAAAATTGTCCAGACAGTATGGCCTGTTTGTCACACCTTTCTGCAATTCCCATTGTGAAACTAAAAATACATGTTTCTAGAGATGCTTTGGAGACTGATTGCTTGGCAGAGTCCATAGTTAGCTATTCTACCAAATACAATCAAATTTTTATTATGGTCGTAGACCAACATAACTATTCTACCAAATTGTCCACAATGCGCACATTTTTTAAAAATGTAATGTCCTTAAATGCAGATCTGTAGCCTGATCAGCTTAATGTTAGCATTGTGCATGAGCAATAATTAATGCATGGTCAAGGGAGCTGACTTTCTTAAGGCCTCCCCAGACATGGTGAACCATGCTTGGGCATTATCATGTCAGTTGTCCCCTGCATAGGGCGTTTTGCCTTTTGCCATGCTAATGGGAAGCTATTATATACTTTAAGCCTGTGTCCTTGATACATTTCTACAAGTTTCTCCACTGTAGGGAGACCCCAAAGAGTTCACCTCTTTTTCAAAGGTTGATTTGAATGAAGAAAGTGCCTTTTAAAATAATGTGTTTCAAAGGGCCTGAAACATTTTGAAGGTCTTCCTTCCAATTGGTCTAGCTTCTTTAATCCCAAGAATGTTGTTAAGTGCTAAGACGATCGATTTATTGTTTATCTTGCCAGTTTCCTTAAATGAGTATTGGCAGTTCTTCAAGCCTGCTCTAAGAAGGGTGAATATAATAAATCCTGATTGGATTGGTCTGCAAATTTTTGATATCCACTGTGAACCAAAGTAAATACAGGCCTGATGCAGATTTAAGTTCTATCCGCAGTCAAGCAATAAGACCCAAGCAATAATAAATCACAACCAGGTGCCTCTTAAAATATAAACAGTGTTAGCAGTGTAGTAGAGTACGTCTTAAATGGCAGTCCTTTAAAAATATCAGTTAGCCAGTAGAGGAAGCCATTATCTTTTAAAGAGCATTTTGAATCATGTCTATTTGCTTTGCATCAGCCTTTACCAACTGATGCCTCCAGTTCTTTGGGGATCACAACTCCCTGAATTCCAGCTAGGAATTCTGGGAATTATAGTCTTAAAATAGCTGGAGGACAAGGAAAAGAGTACTCTATATTATAGGTCTGGTTTTTTCCTGTTTCTTTACATTATCAGTTCTCAGTCTTTTCTTATGGACCTGGTACAAGTGCTATTTAATTTGTTCCTTGATATTGTCTGTTATAATTATTTTAGCTATTTATTTACAATAGGATGACTGAATTTGGTGCATGATTTTTGCCACATTTTTCTCTAAAGAAATATTTCAACATTTTATACTGTCTTATTAATTTATTATGATGATTATTAGTGTGGCAGTACACAACTACAGTCATTTCAATATAGCAGTATAGTTTGAAAAACATATATTTTAACCTGAAGCATTTATTGATAAGCTGATGTATTTTTTTAAAAGCATATGTACAGGAAGTGAATTATTTTTTAACTATAAATGTTAATTCTGAATAAAACCCAAAATATGAAAAATAACTTGATTGTATTTTGTAAAATGTTAGCGTTGTTTTAAGAAATACATTTTAAAGATAAGTCTATTAACTTGTGTATATAATTTTGGTTTCAAATAATAGATTGAAAAATTTTGAAAAAGTTGCCACAGGTGTAAATAATTTATATTTTCAGGGTCATTACTCTGCTATACTATGAAATGGGAAGAACACAGACTTAATCTTATGCATAAGTTTGGCTAATGGCTTGGACAGGCAAAGCTTTCACAGTTGATAAAAACAGATGGGTCTTTTATATGGTCAGAGGTTCATCTTGTCCACAACCCTGTTTTCGTGGAGGTCAAGCAGATGCCAATGGGAAGATCACAACCACGACTTAAGTACATATTTTCCCTCACCTGATTTCTCCAGCAAATGGTATGAGGGATATAAAAAGTGGAGCCAAGTCTCCTTCAGGTCTCTTTGACTTGGGGACGCCCCTGTTGTCTTGTGGCAACAGTATGGAAGTAGTTTGTCATGGTATTCTTTGGAGGTCTTTCAGCTTCCCTGAGTGCTCAGGTCAGTGTGGTGTTTAGGATCTACTTCCCTCTGCGGTGATTGACAAGCTGCACCTTTTCTTGGAGAGGGCTGACTGGCCATGTGTTGTTAGCCATGTGTTGTTTACTTCCCAGTTAGTCTGTTAACAATGGGCTCTAGGTGAAAATGCCCTTGAAGGAGGTCCAGAAATAGCAGTGGGTCCAAAATGCAGCAGGAAGGGTTCTGCTGGGATATTCCAGCTGGAACATATAACATTGTCTTGGCTAAGTTGTGTTGGTTGCCATTTGTCGTCTTAGCCAAATTCAAGGAGCTTCTTATTTATATAAATCCACATGTGGCTCGGGCTCCTTCTAGTGAAGAGATCCCTCCATATGTTGCTCCCTATTGACAAGGACCTTTAGCATGTGCTACCTTAGATGATCCCAAAATGATGAGATGTGCATCGTGACATCACGCAAGCTTCTCCTTTTGATACTTGTGTTGCAAGTCAGTTTTCATGTGACGTTGCAACACATTTTGTCCTTTATGTCCTTTATCTCCTCCCTGTCAATGCCCGTGAGCCTTTTCAATGGTGATACTAACACTGGAATTTTAAACCATGTTTAATTTGCTGCCAATTTTTAATTACTGATACCTTGTAATTTTTATGTACTTTTAATTGTTTTTGGTTCATTGTTTTGATTTTCTAGCGTTGTAATAGATATGATGCTATAATGTCAGTATTTTATTTTGGCATGTTAATTTTTGGTAATTATTTATGGGTTCTATTGTTAACCGCCATGGATGGGCCTGTAGGTTGGGCGTTTGTGGGTGCGTAAATGAACTAAATACCTCCAGTATTGAACATTACAATACATGTACTCACACATGCACACACACACACACACACACATATATGTGCACCTCTGAGCCGCTCAGATGTAAGTTCCACTGAATTCAAAAGAATCTCAAGCATGCAGCCTATGTTCATCAATGTTATAGCACGTGGACAAAATATACTGAGTTCTAAAATAATGTAAAGGAGGAAAAGTCTCTCAAATGGGAATTTGTATAATCACACACAATGCAATGGTGTGTGTGTAAAAATGGAATTATTGGATCAACCTATATTTATTTACTTCAATAAATATTGAAGTTTTTAAAAAAAATGCTTGGTACAATCCTACTTCAGGACAGGCTGTGTCTGCATGATGTCAACTTAAGTAGGTGGGGAAATTAAATGTGTAATGACTCACTATGATGCCCTGATGCTTATTTGCTTTTTAGAATATTCTGTCCATATAAAATAGCATTATTAAGTCAAACACCTAACTTTTATACCAGATAAGCATGCGGCATTTTGCAAAGATATTGCTTGCTGGCAGTATAACCTTGAAAACAGACTGATTAAATATACTGTAGGAATATATAATGGAGTCTTATATTTCTGACTGTCCTATTTTCTAATCAATTGCATACTAATATTTTTAAAAAGTATGACTGTATAATTAATAATACTTTGTAATATTACAGTGTGGTGTGGTGATTAAGGTGTTGGCGTATGACTAGGAGATCCATATTCAATCATTTTGGCCTTTGGATAATCTGGTTGGAAATTGTGAGGATTGAAGTCAAGTGGAGGAGGCAAGGAAAAGTCAATGGGGCAGCCATGAGCATGTGACTGAAATCCCATCCCCTTTTTTCATGAATGTGATGCATTATGGATCTAAAAAGGAGTGGGGTTTTGATTGTGCAGCCATAGCCACCATCTTAACTTTTTTTGACACCCGCAGTGGATGCTTCTGCTTGAAGTCCAACCCATCTGGAAGGCTTCTGGTCTTTGGAGGTGTCCCAATGTGACAAGGTTCTTTTTTTGAACTGGAGATGCATTGTTTTGCAAGGGTGGCAATTGACACACACACAAAAAGGACAGAGGAGGCTTTTATGCTTTTTACTATATATAGTGACATCATTTACAGAAGTCATATATAACAGGTATATAGAACACAGTCCCGGTGTTTACCTGGTGTCAGATTTTCTCTTAAGTCTCCCTCCCAGAGACTATTTCCCTTTCTCTCTCCTGCTTCCTCCGCCTTCCTCTCTATCTCCCTTCCCTGTTTCTGGGCTTGCCAAGAGAGAGAGTGAAAAGAAAGAAATGGGCTGAAATTTACCGTAGTGTGCTCAGCGTGGTTTGACCTCCTGGAACTGCTCAGCTGAACACCCATCGCTTCTCCGTTGGGGGGAAAACCTCTCTCAGGGTCTTCTGCCCAGTCCTTCCCCAGAGACCAGGGCTTCTCCAAGGACAGCCAATCCCCTCATTTCCCTCTGGGGTTTTGGGTGAAACCACCGTCCACAGGCAGCCAACCAGCCATCCCTCTTTTTTATTCTTGGGTCTTGGGTGAAGCTCACATCCCTCTGAGTCTTCACTTTCCTCTACCAAGGAAGCCTTCCTTGGACCCTTCTTCTCCCTCCCCATTCAGGAACCGACAACTGCTCCACACACTTAACTTCTCTCTCCAACTTTTCTTTCTAGCCACTCCATCTTGTATAGACTTTTTTCCTCTCCTCTCTACTTTATAGTCAGACTGGCAGCATGTCCTCCAGCAACTGAGGAGATGGGTCTCCCACCCAGGGCTCTAGTCTCCAACATCTATATACCAGGCTGGACCAATGGGACTGCTGTCTCAATTTCTCACCACACCGGCCCTGGCTAGCAGCCATGTCAGTTCATCAGGCTTTCTGACAGCACAGCTGCCCTTCAAAATTGTGGCCAGAATTGTGCTGCTTTCCCCCCTTTCACTCATGCCAGCAGAACAGCAGCCAGGACAGGCCAGGCCACTAAAACCCATATGCCACAGGAGGCTAGCCTACATTAAACCTCTCTTCCTTTTGATATGATGGCTGTTCATCAGAGAGATTGTAAAAATAATGCTTCCCAGGATAATCATTTGTGCAACTACAGCTTCTACTGATCAAGCCCCTAAAATCTGGCCATTTCCCAAGGGAAGTCACTATTCCCTGCTTAAAAAAATAGCAGTGCAATTTTCTGTTTTTAGGCAGAAAATTTCACTACTTCCATTCAGAGTAGATGCCACTTTGCATCAATACCCCACCTGTTGCAGTCAGGTGCACCTGATGGCCTGAACAAAGTTGGCGAGTCTACTTTAAATTATCCCAACGTTACTGAATGTTCTTTAAAAAGGATGCTCTTAATTCATCCTGGGCTTATTCACTCCTAACATGCCTACAGTTGAACTCCTTCTAAGTCTGAAGCCAGGGTGTAACCGCTGTGTACAAATCAAACAAGTGCCGTCTTCATTTTCAGTGGTCCCTAACTTTTTAGAGATGCCCTGGATAAGACAGACAGACACTAACAAGCATATCGATGCAGCACGACCTCTCAATTTACCTGTTATACTCTGACTTATGACATGACTTTATGGAGTTAACATACCTGGCAAAACAAATGTATTGCCTTTAAAAAGTTCTGTCCCTGCCTGCAAATGTGAAGCATTCAGCTGTGTTATAAGCAAATAATACAGTGTTGCATTCATTCATGTGCTGAGTAGCAGCTGCGTTAGAAAAAAAAATCAAAATCCAGCACACTGGTGCTTTCAAAACAAAAGGGGCTCCACCCTTCATCCTGCCTGAAATATTATCAAGGATTGTACCTCCTGCTACACTTTCAAACATGGAAACTATCATATGAGCATGACGGTGTTTGAACTCAGAATGTTGGCTTTGGTGAAAGGTGAAACTGGCTTGTAAGTTGATAATATAAAATGCACCCTTGAGTTGGCTTTGGGTTTTTGGTTTTTTGTTTACACGACAACTTCCACAATGCCATACTTTACAAAGAAATAGATGTTTATAAAATCTGCATTATGACATCACAGTGAATTAACATATGTTGCTTAAGTATACATTTATTATACATAATGTAGGGACAGGGAAGAACAGCACATGCATTTTTAACTGCTGTCTTTGGTTATTCCCACGGACAAAGGCACAAGGAGCAGTGAAATAAAAATAGCTGGGTGTCTGTTTGGTGGTAGGACTTGCAGCATTGTAAATTATATATGTTTGGAGTCACAGCTATTCTGAAGTTGCTCATTATTGTTAAGTAGTCAGTCACAAAACTAGACATTTCTGGAGGGGCTAAATTTATCTGGTCCCTTGAGTAATCCAAGTCGAAGCAATATGTTTTTCTCCAACTCCAAAAATTCTACATAATTTTGACTGGTCTGTTCTTCCATTAGCTCTCTTGATCGCTGACCACCAGGCACTTTCTGCAAGGGAGAACAATGGAGGAGGAGGGATGATAATCTATCCTAAAAAGACGGCATTCTTCCAAGTCTTGCCAGATACATCTTTACATCCCTGAGAAGAATTCTACTTTCAATATAGCCAGCAATATTTTATGCTAAATGTTATTTTTAAAGTAGCTTAGTACTCAGTAGGAGTCCTATGGGAGTGGGCAGCCATAACAAATTTATAGTGATGATAATATTTTAGAACAGCCTTCCCAGCTTGATGTCTTCAGAAGTGTTGGGAATACAACTTCCAGAATTCTCAGCTAGCATGGTGATGGGATAGCTGGGAATTCTGAGATTGTAGCTCCGGTATAGCTGGAGAGCATCATGTTGGGGAAGATCACGTCACTGAATTTCCTGTTTCAAAAGCTGCACAGTTCTCTACATGGATACTAAGGCTGAGACAACAAGAAGTTATAATCTCCCCAGAAAACAAAAACAAAACTAAAAAAAAATCAGTTGCTAATTCATTCAAACAACAAAACCTCAGAACTATTTCATGTCTATTATATTTAATATAATAGCAATCACATTTGTGGCAAAACTCCAAATAACAGTTAGGGTCAATAGACAGCTCTCCAAAACCATATCCCATACATTATAGACTCAGACATAATGCAAAACTAAAAAGCATATATGGATGTTCTGGTGGCAAACTTAAAAGCAACTTGTGTCCCCAATTCAAGTAGGAAAGAGTTGGTAATGTTTGATTTTAATGTATGAATGTAAGCCGGTCATTCAGTGGTTTCCAAAATATTTGCAAATATTTGTGCTAAATGTGATAGGATTTAATTTGGGTACCAAAGCTATTGTTCTACCAGGCAGGGGTACCATGCGACAGAGATAACTAGAGGGGGCAAAAGAAGAAAAGAAAGGAGACTAGAGGCCCAGCACTACTTTTTCTTTTTCTGCTTCCAGAAATTCAGAGCAAAGTGTGGATTCTTAACTACAGTTAGCACAAACCATCATTTGGTTTCGCATCTACTGGAAAACAGAATTTGTGGCTATTAAGAAAAAACAACAACAACCTTATAGAAAACCACCTGTTGCTGAGGCAAGTTAAAATGAAGTAAAAACTTGCATTTTATTTTTTTTCCCTTTTCCTCATAATTGGTTTCCTCAGACTGTAAATCTAAGAGTAAGGATTGTTTTAGTTTTTATTGGTTTGTAAGCTACTCTGAGACCTTTTTTGGCTGAAGAGTAGGATAGAAAGCCTTGTAAATAATAATAATAATTAATAAAGGGCTAGGGGCAATGACAATATTCTTCGTTACCGAAAACAAGGATCCTGAGGAAATTCAATTGGCCACACACACATTCACTTGGGAGTAAACCCACTAATTTACCTGGACTTCTTTCCTAATTAATTTGCCCAAGAAGTTTGTCAGTTAAATAACTTTAACAGCCACATATTAGCTTTTCTGCCTCTGGAGAAGATCTTACCATTCTCTTCATCAGCTTTTCCTGTTCAAGCACCACCCTTTCTTGATCTCTGAATTCCTGCCGCTTCTCAAAATATTCCAAGTGTTTGACTTCTCGCTCAAAGTAATGAAGAACACTGGAACGCTGACATTTCCAATGTATGTTTAGTTATGATAAGCATGATTTATCCATTAATAAAACATATTTACCTTTATATAACTACAGGAACTTTTCTTGTAATACAAGTATAAAAAATGGTGGAGGGGAAGAAACCTGAATGCTTCACAGTGGAAGAGTAGGATGTAAATGTAAGAAATAAAAATGAATGGATGCTTTTGTTAGGGTTGGGGAGTAGGCAAACCAGTGCCATCCAGATGTCTTCAACAAAAGTCTTGCATGGGCTGGCCAGTAACCATGCTGATGGATGTTGAAATCCAGAATATCTGGAAAGCACCACTTGCCAAACCCAATTGTAATTCTTCCCAAATGCAACTGCTGCAAATGTGATAATGCTACTTACTGTATAGCTGACTGATACTATCGTTTATATGTAATGAAAGTCTTCATCTTCTCCGACCTTGGCAGTTGCTCTGTGGGACTGCAGATTTGCCGCAGGGGAATGCACAGCTGCATTTGCACCATCCTATGGCTGTTCTCAGATTGGATGTCTCTTGCCCAATGTGCCCCGCATCTCATTTGTTTACTAGATGGCAGAGTGCCATAAGTTGGCCAAATCCATTCTATTCTGCAACTTTTAATACCCACCCACAAAAACTTATGAAATGGGTTACAAACCTCATTGCTGGAAGGGTGAATTAATGTCCATGAAATTTCTAAAATATGCAGAGTGCCAAAATCATCAGCAACTGCTAGGAAGTGTTGCTTTGCTGTAGGAGAAGATAGAAAGTATTATTGCAGGAGTGATAGAATATCACACATACGACTTCTAACCAGTGATAGAATATTTGCTTTCACTATTTATGTTGGTGAATGGGTGTGAAATGCTCAGTTTCAGAATGCATTCTACTTCTTCCCCAACCAAATGGTACTAAAATCTGCTAGTTTGAAAAATGATATTGGTCCATGACTTTGGCATATTCCCTATTATAGTCACTTCACCCACTTTATTTTGCTCATCACTAAATCTTTTACACTTGAATCCCAATTATAAGTAAATCTGATTTATGCTGTAGAGCATTAAATTGAGAGCAAATATTTATCATGAATACATACCATATATAACTGTTGTGCCAGAAACCTAGGTTTCAATTGTTGAAAAATGGCAGAGGCTAACTTACAGAATTACAGGCAGTCCTCAAGTTATGATGGCAATTGGGACTGGAATTTCTGTTACTAAATGGTGCGGCCGTAAAAGTCAATGTCACGTGACCTCATCACTTACCAACGGCAATCCCGGCACTCCCCGTTGCTGTCATTAACCGAATCCCACTGGTTGTTAGCCAAGGACCCACACCGATCCAAGCCATTCTCAGCTTGGTCCCTCCCAGCCCTGAACCTTGGTTCTTCCAAGGTAAGGGATTGCCTCCCCTTCAACTCCCTCCATTTCCTATTGCCTATTTCCCCCCATCTCTGCCTTTTTGGCCACACTGCACCCTGCCTTGCGGGGCAACAAGCAGCTCCAGAACTGCACAGCTCTGGGGCTGCTTGCCATGCCACAACTCTGGGGCTACAAGAAGCTCCTGAGCTGCAGCGCAGCATGAAGCCACAGCCACCCCAGCCTAATTCAGCGCCACAGTGTGAAGTTTCAGCCACCCCAGGAAGCCCCAGCCCACCACTGCAGCACAAAGCCCCAGTCCAGCCCAGCAGCACAGCATGAAGCCCCAGCCACAGTTGCCCTCATTGCCTTGCACTCAGCGGCTCCTGCCAACCTGTGCTCCACTGCCCCAGCTGACCTTCACTGCCTTTTTGCTCTTGCTGTTGATGAGGCATGCCTGGGCTGGCCCTTCGCGAGGCAGCTGCTGGCTGTGTGAGGCCTTCCTCCCCAGGACTTGCGAGGAAGCTGCTCCATGCGACCTCAGAAAGAAAGCCTTGTGCACCCAGCAGCTGCCTCGCAAAGGGCCAGCGGGAGCAAGAACACAGCGAAGGTTAGCCAGGGGTGGCGGAGCGCAGAGTGGCAGGGGCCGCGGAGTGCAGGAAGCCCAAAGGGCAGAGATAGGGGGAGAAAGGTGGGTGGGGGGAGTTGAAACACCTGTGCAGGCGGGCTGCCAAGTGCCCAAAATTTGATCATGTGACCTTGGGGGCGCTACAGCAGCTGTAACTCTGGGGACTGGGTGTAAGTACCATTCATTCAGCACCACCATAACTTTGAATGGTCACTGAATGAATGGTCATATCTTGAGGACTACCTGTATGCCTAACATGCTAATCCAGAAGGATGAACCATTAACAAATGCATTGATTCTCACCCTCTGTCACTGTTCATGGGTTGGTTAGCTACACTTCCAATGTTTATAAAGTCATATTTTAGTTTTAGTTTCTTAGCGGTTTTGTCATTCTGGTCAAATGGCACCAACATCTCAGATTTATAGATTTTGCTAAGTTTAACTATGGAACTCAGAGATGGCTCAGTATCATACTTTTTTATAGATTAGGCTAGTGCAATGTTTCTCAGTCTCAGCAACTTTAAGATGTGCTGACTAGGGAATTCTGGGAGTTGAAGTCTACACATCTTAAAGTTGCCAAGATTGAGAAACAATGGGCTAGGGCATATTTGCTACTAAGTCAGCCTCATGGCTTATTATGACATACGGTATCAATTAACCTTTGACCATGTGCTACTATTGCATTCTACATCATCACTGTTATATTGTAACTGAGATTCAGTGTCTTTAAAAAAAAATAATGAAAAGTCAGTTGGATAGAGTGAAAGCTAATGCTAAATCAGACTTAGCACTTCAGTTTTCCAAATTTTCCCTGCCTATTGCCTCCTACTTCTCTGCAAAGGATTCAAGATAGCATTTCTGCTAGCCAAATTGTAACTTCTGATGCACCATTGTAAAGTCATTTTATCAAGCTTTTATTACATGTATTTGTGTGTAACATATAGCTTAGCACTAGGCTTAGTTTACGAGATTCATATCTGGACTAGATCTCTATTACTACTGCTACTATTGTCGTTATTATGTTGCATCACTGACTTCCTTGCTTGCTTTTTTAGCAGCTCAAATCCATCTTATAATCATCTAAGAATTTGCACAGGTTGATATTTTCTGACTTGCCTTCAGATTTTTTTCTTAAATGTTGTCTTACGACTTGGCAGCACCCCTTTATACACAAGCTGCTAATTGCTAAAGAAAGACCACTTTTCAAGTAGGGAAATACAATTATAGCATACTGTATTGACATACAAGAATAGATCCAGGGCTTGATACTAGTAATGAGTGCAATACAGACATTTTGGGTCTGAGATGCTTCATGTGTTTTCTCCAATAGGTCCCAAATGTCAATATTTCCATCTTCTCTTCCAATAAAGAAAACACCTGGTCTTGATAAGGACCAATGTCCAACAGTATACCGCTTAGCTGTACAGCTTGATTTAAGGAGTGGTCCACACTGAATTAAAAACATAAGGGGAAAAAAAACCCTGGATAAATTCCAAAAGCTGATCCCCTCAAATTTACTTCACCAATTTGTTCCTGTATTTTAAGAATTTTTAATATATTCTCAGCTTGTTAAAAAAAACCACAACTATTTGCAATCACAGTTCTCAAAAATCTTATCCTGTACAATCAGATGCAATTCTATATACAAATACTTTTTACAGTTTTGCTAATCTAATATCAACTTAAGCTCTATTGATTTCAGTTAGTCAATGAGTCTGCTCTTATGACAGGAAGTTTCTAAAAAATGGAATTAATTTAGCAAGAAGGCAACATTTCCCCCAAACGGTTATTAACACAAAACTGCTTGCTTCTACCTAATATATACAGTATATTTCAAGAAAACGAAGCCCTGGCAAAGAAGCAAGGTCTGTTTTTTAAAATCTCAGTGGATTTAATTACCAGCAAATTCTGTCACATCCAGAATTGTGCTTCAGTGAAAAGCTAGTAAGTTTTTCTAGTGCAGAGCTACTCCTAAGTTCAAAAGAGGCTGCAACTTGTTTCTACCCCTCTACCCCTCTACACCAGAGTTGCCTTCTGTTTTAAATTTTGATCTGCAACTTCTTTTTGGAGATTTCTGATTCCAGAGAGACACTTTACCGTAACACCTTCTTTCCATATTGCAAAATTCCAGCCTCCAATTGTAAGAATTATATCTTTGAAAAATGGAGATCTTTGCACAGTGTGAACAAGCCCATCATGGATGTTGTGTATATTAGTTGGTTTCTGACCTTAAGCAAGGGGAAAAAAGGTAAGCTTTTGTACATGAATACAAAATTTTATTATTAATATTTACTTGTTACATTTATATCCCACCTTTCTTCCAGGGACTCAAGGGTCATCTTCACCCTCCTAATTTTCTCTCACAGGTTTGAGCTAAGAGGCTGGCCCAGATTTACTCAATGAGTCTCCTGGCTGAGGGTAGATATGAACCCGGATCTCCTTATTCCTAGTCCACTACCTTAACCGTGGCATTACTCTGGTGCACTCACTTCATCTTCCTAGTTCACATGGTTGTTGAGAAATGTTCAACATATTTGAGGCATTTCCCCATCAAGGGAAGTCAGAATGAAAAGTTCTCATCCAAATCAGCCTCTAGTAACTTTATACTTATCTTAATTGATGATTAAATATTGAAAAAATGGATTGTCAATTCTTTCTAGTCTAGACTCCTTGGAGCTGCAGCAAAAGACATGCAGTTGTCTTTAAAAAAGATACTATTCTGAATGTTCTTGCTCTACTATTTTTCACTCCTTCCACGGGATCCATGGGGATTTGAAGACTATTTAATTGTTTTAAGTCAGCCTTCACCAAACGTGTGCTCTCAGATGTGTTGGATTTCAAGTCTATGCTGACTGTGGGATCACCTGAATTGAAATCCACCCCTTCTAAAGCACACCAGGCTGGGAGAAACTTCTATAAGAAATGCTTTGATATTCCTCTTTCTGCCTCTCTCTCCCTCTGACATACATATACCCACAAACACCACCCACAAAATATATCACTCTCTAACTTTATTATCTGTATTTATATCTATATCTATATATCTATATTTATATCTATATAATCATCTACTCTATCTATCTATGGCTCTGGGCAGTAAAAAGAGAGAGAGATCATAAACAGCTCCAAGACAATATATAACCAACATCACTCCCACCCCTTATCTAGCACGGGCTCAACCTTCACTCTACCCCAGCTTGGGAAAAAAGCCAGGTCTTTAATAGCTTCCTGAATATCACTGGGAGAGCCAGTTTGATGTAGTGATTCAGGCACCAGGCTAGAAACGAGAAGACACTGACTTCTAGTCCTGCCTGAGGCACAAAGCCAGCTGGGTGACCTTGGGCCAGTCACTCTCTCTCAGCCCTAGGAAGAAGGCCAGGGCAAACCGATTCCAAGGTTTGGAGAGAGATCATCCCACAAGGAAGACTTGCCTCCTGGTCCTACTAGATGACACTGCTTGATTCATGGGACCCAAAGTGCGGCCAGTCTAGCTGATCTCACTGGATATCACCAGATGGCAGAAACCACCAGAGACAGGAGGCCCCTCAAATAACCAGGCCCTGTGCCATTTGCTAGTGTGTTCAGACAACCAATTTTTAATACTAATTCAAAACAACAAGATAATTAGTATTTACAGAAATCCAGCATATTTCTTGTGCTTTAAAGTTGTTTTTATCTCTGAAAAACTCATTACCCGGGTCCCACAGCAGTCTTTAGAAACACTGAGAAATTTAAGACATACTAAGCAGTCTTCCTGAGTCACCGTCTTTTTCCATCTTCCAGTCTGAATAAAGAACTTCACCATCCTGCAATGCCACAAAAATGTAATTAGTAGAGACAGCAGGAGTTGAGATGAAATATTGATTACAGACTTCAATCTCCTTTGAAGTTTACAAAACTGCTTGCAAATGGAAAGTATTTTCAGCATTATCTCAACATTTAGATCTTTTTGGTCCGAAAGCTACTACAATGCAGAACTGCTTGTCATGTTAAAAAGCATTTTTAAAATATGCCTTATAATGTAATCCTTTCTTTTAAAGAATTTTTGGCAAGACACTTGTATTTATGGCCCAAATAACAAAGCTTTAATCTATTCTATAGACTGTCTGAAAGCTTGGTTTTCTTAAATATGATAAAAAGCTCTTTTCACCTTGGATACATCCTCAACAACTTTTTAATCTTCTGCATTATTTACTTATATTTCTGAAACATCACATTTTCAGAATAGTAAAGTTTGCTATTGCTTGTCTAAATGGGTTTAAAATGGGTTTAAAAAGCAGCATGAGAAAAAAAAATAAAACAACTTTATAATCTATTTTAGTAATATTTACAGCATGATGTTTTCCATGTTTACATGGAAGTCAATCTCATTCTGTTCTGTGGAGAAAGTATGCAGGGGTTGATACTGTGAGATTTACAAAGCCAAAGACTTTGTGGAAGGGATAGCTTGGAAAAAAGAGAGGGCTGTCTCAGTCTTATTTTTTTAAAAAAATAGTAAATATTCTTCTTAACTAATTCTTTGCATTGTGATAATGAAGATGTAGGTTCCACTTTAAAAAGTTGCATCATTACAGAGAACGTGAACATATTTGATACTCAGGAGTAAAGGATTTTAAGCTTGAACACTCACATAAAGTCTTGCACTACAAATTCTTATAGTTTGACACAATGGGTACCTCAGCTGGGATGGTTACTCTCTATTTTCATGCAGAAAACCTACTGCTGGGATTCCAACCATCTATAAATTAGACTAAAATTACATTTGTTATGAGAACATGCCAGAAAATAGCAAAAGTATTTCAGGGAGGGAGAGAGGGAGGGAGGGAAAGAGAGAGATATCATATCTGCTACTGTTGTCACAAAAAAAGTCCCACATCTGTCTTGACAGATCAGAGTGGGCAATGTTTGAATAGTTAGAGGCCACAACTTAGCCTCCCAACCAACTGGAAGTTTGGAGGAGGCCATGCTGATGTTACAACATCAGTAGAAAGGATGGCGCTAATTTTTCCAGCACTTTTTTACTTTTTTGGAGAAGACTAGAGTGACAACAGCAGCTGGAAATCTATGGGAAGGAAACTGCTCAGTCTGAATCTTTAATCTCTTGCCCACTCCCCAAATTGCCAGAAACCATCTTGCTAAAATTCAGCCATTTTCCTTCATTTTTGATTATCACAATCTGGGGATGGTGGTAGTCACAAACGGGATGCTGGGAGCTCCATACAGGATGAATAAGAGCTCTTGGAAGGATATTCTTGCTGTCAATAGCTCATGAGGTGACCTATGCGAACTGCTGTCTGCAAAATGCCCTGCCGAACAACCTGCTTGCCAGTGGGGCTATGCCTGTTGTCTGGGTCAGCTTAGTTATGACCAAGCGCCATACCTCATGCAAATAAAAAAGCTTGTGTCAGAAGCTGGGAGATGGGATAAGGCAAGAGGGGGAAGAGACATTGAGGTGCTTTTGAGCTTAAACAAACATTGCTGCAATTTCACATACGCCGTAACAACACTTTCAATAGATCAACTCAACTCTCAGACACGACCGACATAACGAGAACAGGTAGATGCCAAATTGGTGTTAAACGCTGCAAAATTCCATGTGGAACCGCAATAAGAGTCAGCTCTGGCTGGCCAAACATTACAAAGCAGTATTCCTCTTCCCTCAGAGCTTTTCATGGGAAAGTTTTGATCCTGATGTGACCACATGCTGATTCTTAGTAACTGCTTATAAGGACCATCTCAACAAATTTCCAATAGTTCCAATTGGACTTTTCTAGTCCAATAGTCTAGGCCTGACTAGAAAAGTCCGAATGTAACAGCATTTTTACCTGCTGCTTTCTTTGCTAATCTGTGTATTTGTGGATGCTTTCTCAATAAAATGCAGGTCCTACTGGAGTTGCTTTACAAGCTCAGTAACAACATCACGTTCCTGAGATTCTCCAGTAACATTACAATGGCAGCAATGACCTTTATTCAGGATAACTTTTTTGAGCTACTTATTGAATGTGACTCTTCCATTCATAGAAAAAAATAGCCAAAGGTAGTGAACTGACTTCATGTTGAATTCCAGCAATGGCAATCAAACCCACACACAAGCCTGCATAAATGGATTCACAACTTGTTTTTCTAATGATGGTGATTTGTGATAAGAATTCACTGATCAGCTTACAACTATCTGTTCATACACTGTGTCTTGCATTCTCCAGTTCTCCCATCTTTCTGAACGTAAGCGATCAATTTGCACCCCAAAGAAAAACTTACTTCAGTTCCAACAAAAAAGCTGGTGTTTATATTTTCCAGCAGCTTAAGAGGTTTCGCTGATGTGCTTTGTATCTCTGCATATGGTAGTTTTTCTGTGAATACCGTTGGCTTGTTTTGGAGTGATGTTTTGTCTACAAAAGAATTTGACTAAGATTATTGTGATGTAAAACTTACATCATCAATTTTTTTTGTTGTTGTTCATCAAAGTAGGTTAGCAGATGGCTGGGAGAAGAGAGATGTTTTAAAAATTACATAGGTTAATGGGAAACTAGTCAACTTTCTGTTTGGCTACATAAGTAGGTCTGCATAAATTAAATGCTTACTAACTGAATGGTTCAGGGAAGCTCACAGGTTCCTGGCCTGGCAGAGAACAGAAATGAAGAAACTTCGTGGTCTTCAGTTTAGCAAAGTTAAAAAATAATTCTGTATTATCCACTAGGTGTAAACTCAATGAAGCCAAAGTTCATAATATTATCTAGTGATTAGAAGGGACACCCAGTAGTTTTTCTATCATGTAGTATACTGAAGAATTGAAAGCTTACATATTCTTTTGTACCATTTTGGCTGGTTCTAATAACACACACACACACACACATACATATTAGAAGACAAATACATTTGCAAACATCAATGTCAACTGTATGCATTCTTGAGCACCTGCCAAGGCATATATATGCAGGAGGAAGAAGATAAACAAGAATATGTTCAGCTAATGCCAGGATATTTTAAGCCATCCTCTTCTTCCCACTTATTATCCTTTCCTTTATTTCACTTATAGTCTCTCTCTGGGTGTTGGTACGGATGGGGTTTGAGGTAATAAGGTTATGGATATATAATGAGGGAAAGACAAAGTACTCAGAGAAGAAGTGAACTGAGGCAAAAGACTCCCAAAAACTGGAGCAGACATTGTACCCAGGTAGATAAATGAAGTGTTGGCAGAGGTTTTAACTTAAAATTGGCTGTACAAACTTACAAAAACTCAATTCCGATTATTTATTAGGAGACAGAAGCATCCACAGAGGGAATCAAGGGGTCAAATGATGAATGTGGAATTGCACTGATGCAATGCACGCTCCGCCTCTTCTCTACCCGCATCACGTGGCAGCAGTTGCCTCTGTTGGGAGCCCATACTGGCATTTGGATAAGATTATTCTCTTTTGCTGTTCTCTCGGATGCACAATTCAAAATTATGCTAATTATTGATACATTTCCCCAAAACATAAAAACTGTTTACCTTGAATTTTGGTGTGATAGTGCTCTTCTCTGAAGCTCAGTTTTGTTGGACTGTATTCAGCACTTGTATCTGCCTTGGGCAGACTGATCTGTTTTAAGATTTTAAAAAGGTGTCTGACAAGACACATCATGGAAAAGACTGAGATATGTTCATGATATTGAAAAGCAATGCCAGAAACTTATTTATGCTAACACAGTCCTCTTAAAAACACAACGTTTGGGTTGCAAATATAGAATGCAATCCAACCAATGTTATTCTAAAATAATTCATGGTTCCTAGTTCATAATAGCCACCGACAAACTATTAAATGATGCTGTAATTAGCATCTGACTGCTTGATTTGTTTCAGTTTTTAACAATGGATTTTAAAACAATATGAAAGGGAAAACTCAGAAGAATTTAATACTACCAAGTCTTCTAAGAGTAGTATCAGTGTGCCTTTACTCTTTTAATAAAAATTGGACATTTCCTATTAAGATAATGCTATTTTTGGGGCATTTTTATTGCATTTAAAAATGTTACTGTTAAATTTTCTTAAAAGACATTTCACATTAGTAAAAGGTAGTAATAAATATATATGTCAACTACATAATTATTATAAAATAAATTATTGGCTTTGAAAGCAAAAAATGAACTTAAATTAAACAAAACAAATAAAAGCTTTAATGTATGTAATTACTTGAAACCAAAAAAGAGTCATGAATGGGCATGACCAAATCATATGAGTTAGACAACTCTTTTGCAATACCAACGCACAAACTTAGATATCCAATCTTCTTAAAGCAATCTTTAAGGAGTTCAATAAATACGGTACAAGATTTTCTGATGGATTAACTTTATCCTGGTGGACTGCTTTTAACTTCATCACCAGTGAATTGATTTAAAAAAGGAGGGAAGAGGATACCTCAGGGAAAGAAAATAGGAATGAAAAAATCCAACTGAAAACAAATGCTTTTGAACCCATAACTCTCTTTATATTAGGCAAATGTTATAACCACTACACTAGTGTGATACTCCTATAATGCTGGTTGTAGCAGAGATTAGGGAGCCAAACTTGGGAAAATGCAAGAAAAAATGTGTATTTTAAAGCTAAGTGCTGGGTGTACACACGTTGACATGTTGATATTTTAACTTCGTAAACAACATTTAGTTTTCTAATTGTTTTTCTGGCATGGAAGGTAGGAGGGCACAGTGACAGGGGAACTGCCTAATGAGGGCTATAGGAGCTGATAGGCCAGACTGAATACCTTGTATGTTACTATCTCAGTGTCCCGAGCAGGTCAGAATTTTCTTAAACAGGCTTAGAGTCCAGCTGGCACAAGCATGGGACAGAAGTAGCTTAAGGCTGTAATGTGGAAATGTCCTGATGTCTTCCAAAAAAGCCACTTCAAATACTACTTAAAATACCACTTCCTATAGTTGGAATTCCCCCTCCCCTTTTACTGGTGCATGATCACAATTTAAAATTGAATCAATGCTGCATTTCTCAAACAAAGTAACCATCAACTGAGATATTAAAAAAGAATCTAGTCTTGTACAAGTGCCATGTGGAGTAGATGAAAAGGTATTCTTTCGCACGTTTGGATTAGATTATCTCCGTATCTCTAGTAAGTTAAATTCCTGGTTGCATGCATGGAGAACATTCCAATTTGGACAGCTGATTTTTTTTCCATGAAGTTTTATTCCAATTTGGTTCCAGAATTGAATCGAAATTCCCAGCAACAATTATCTGGTTGACCTGTTACCCCCAAAGTTTTGCAAAACAATTGCATAAAATAGAAGGTTTATCTTTAACTGATCTGTAAAAATTCATCCACGCCATCTGGCAATTTCCATTTTTTTAAAGACAAAACTTTCATTGCCTTCTCTTTTTTGGTGCCTTTGGGGAAGTAAGATTGAGCACCTGGGTTTCTGGAATATGGAAATCAGAGATGATCTTTCACTGTGGCACTGTTTCAAGATAGTTCTTACATTAATTTGTTTATAACCATAGATTTGCTCCATCTAGCATGAAAGACAGCAAGACTTTGTATACTTGTTGCTGGTAAACTCATACATTTAAGGAGAGTGTTTTGCCTTTTTGTCCAGCTTGTGTGCTTTTTACAGATATCCAATTGATACAATGGAAATCAAGATTCTGGAGTAGATAAACCTTGAATCTAATCTAATATTGCTTATCTTACCTGTGTAGCCTCAGTTCCCTGAGTAAAATGGAAAAACAATAATGTTCTGTTCATGTATAGAATAGTTCTCATACTAAAAAAATCAATTTCTGGACATATTAAACAATAATGATAATCGCTGTTATGTAATACCCCTATATGAACCAAATTTCATCGAGAAGAGAAGAGAAGAGAGGAGAGGAGAGGAGAGGAGAGGAGAGGAGAGGAGAGGAGAGGAGAGGAGAGGAGAGGAGAGGAGAGGAGAGGAGAGGAGAGGAGAGGAGAGGAGACAGTGGAGGGAGACTAAAAATTAAGTTGAAAATTGTGTATCTTCCCTCCAACTTAACATTCTTTAAAATTCTCTGCAGGGCTGTACCTTAATGTGAGGCCTCCAGACAAGGTCTAGGTGTTTGAAGGTGGTAGGCACATCAGGTGGAACCTTAATGATGCTATCTTCCTTTTTCTTTTCCGTTGAAGTTTGTAAAGCAGGCCTATAAGCTCGGAGATCCCAAACATATATTGTGCTGGACAGATGGGGATAATAATAGAATTGGAAGACTGCAGGGTTAGCTTCTGTATTTAAACTCATTCTGAATATTTGAGCAGTTTCTGTTGTATCTAGTCAGTATCCAAACTAAGTAGATACACGAGGGAAAAATATTCTGTGTTGTGGTTGTCTGGAAGTAAAAGCTGTCAGGAAGGTCTTCAGTAGCCCTCATTATGGCCTGCCAATCAGTCTTTAATGCACCTTAGGCTGTTGACACAAGGCTCTGGAACCACCAGTAATTCATCTCCTCCTCAATCTATCACATGTTATAAGAGCAGGGCTACCAAATCTGAACTGCAAAATTTCAGATGACCACGAGATGACAGCAGATAGTTAGTTTTTTGTATCTCTTTCTTCCATGTAGGGTCATCCAGACTTTTACAGGTCACTATTTAAGAGGGGAGTAGTCGTACTTTTGAAGGGAAGCTGAGCTAATGCTCGGCCACTTCATGTGCCAGGTAGCCATCTTGATAGTTCCTTCAACATTTAATGCTTAACATGACATTGGGATCAGATGGCCAGCACATGAATGGGGCAGGTGGGCTGAGCACTGGTTTGGGTGCTTTCAGGAGTGCCTTGACTGCTTCCAGGGACATTTGTCAGAAAGGGTGAGTGAAGTGAGCAGCTACTGTGGCAGGAGATGTCAGCAGCAGCAAGCGACAACCATGATGACAGTGGCTGTGACAGGCTCAATGGCAGCAGAGCCACAGAACTAGGGATGGGTCCTTCTGAGGTCCTTGTCTTCAGCAGCTACATGCTCATGCTGACCTCTGACACTGGGGCTGCTGTTTCTGTGGTTCTGGGCAGGACGTAAAACCCAAAAGGCTACCAAGTCCCTGGTGATTTGCCATCTGTTTCATGTGAACTGCAGTCAACTGGGAGCAGATGTAATTTTAATGGGAAAGTGGAGCAAAGTGAGAGTAAACCAGTCTTGAAAGTTTCTCCACTTAGGCAGCTATTTTGAATACCAGTGGAAGGGTGAAACACCTACCATCACTAGATCACCCTTTGTTAGGATCTTAAAAAAAAAAAAATTTTGCTCAAATGTTTAGAAAACAAAAAACTTCCAAGCGGTAAGAGAAGTTGAAAAGTGGATCCCAGCAGTGGGGAACTCCTGTCCATTGACTATGTTTGAGTAGAGCCTAAATAGCCATTTGTCATGAGTGCTTCAGTTACCCAGAATACGGGTTGGACTCAATGGTTTAAACAACCCTTTGATTCTATAAGACTGAAAGTTAAGAAAGACTCTGAACTCAGCTGCAAGGAGGCTCTTGAGTACAAATGTTCCTGCCCAAATAAACCAACAGTTGTTCTCTAAAGAAAGATACAAGGTTCCATAACTAACGTGTCTTCAGGGAAGGATCAAAAAAAGTCAAGATGGTCACCATAACCAGGTGACAGAATCTCTGTAAAAAAGGAGTAGGGCTTCAATCACATTTGCTCAGTCACTATCCTGACTTTTTAAACCATCCTACCCAGACTGAAGTTCTTTTTCTGTACAGCTGAATTTTGCAAGTAACATTTTTTGACTTGTTCAGCTGGTAATTTAGAACATTAAGATAGTCACTTGTTCTATTTGTATTTGAATTGGAATTAGTATCTGCTAAACAAAAGAATAGTAATGGGGTGAGGAAAATATGAAAAGGAACAAGGAAAGGGATGTGAAATCAAAGAAATAATGAAGATTATTTATATCCCATGTCTCAATTTAGACATCATGATTCAATAAATTACAATCCTGGTTTGGAAGTATATTTAAATCATAGTTTCCTGCTTGAATCACTGGAAACTGTCACATAAGTATCTAGAATATTTTTGCTAATTTGGGCACATAATAAGAAGAATTAACAGGAGGAGGGAGCACATGGACATATATCACAACTGCATCTTGATAGAATGAATTTTTGAATAAAATACTACCAGTCTGGTGAACAGGTCATAAGCTGCACACAAACTCCAGCTCTGTTTTCAAAAACAGTACCCATTCTGTTGATCTAAGAAAGACCAAGCAAAATACCATCTCACATTAAGAACAGGAATATTAAAAAACACTACAAATAGAGGAATGTTCCAGGATGGGCAAACTCAGAAGTTGAAGGAAGCAGGGGCTAAGTGTGGAGATTTGTTTGTTTGTTTGTTTTGGCCAAGTATCACATTATTTCAGGTTTATTCAAGGTTGCATGATACTCCCAATGAAAAGAAAGCAGAAATCCTTACACAGATATTCTAGAAACATTCATGTTCATTGACCACATTTAGTAACACCAGTTTTTTAAGAGGCTTGCTAAATAGCCGTTGTTTTTGGTTCACTAATACCCTGCGCTGGATTCTTATCTTAGTAAAGAGTACAATGAAAGTAACATCAATTCCCAGTTAAGAAAATAAAAAATGAACAGACCGCATATTACTTAGTGAGCACTCAGAAGAAAAAATGCAGCATATATGCCTCAATGTAGCTTGGCACAAGTGAAAATTATTTGAATGCTTACAGTATTTTTCTGACATTATGCGTATGTGATTTTTCTCCCACAAATTTATGAACATGTGCGAGAAATGCTCTTGTGAATCAGCCCTTAGGTTCCCCAGGAATAAATAATTCTGGGATTGTTATTTATTGCTTACTGAGACACAGGGACTGTATTTTAGTTATTTATTTGTTAGATTTATATCCCACCTTTCTTTCAAGAGCTTGAAGTGGCAGAGAGAATGCTTTGTCCTCTAAAGATACCCCCACAACCCACTGAATCCATTTGGGGGGGGTGAGATAGTGACGACTTTGAAGATACCAAGTGAGCTTCCATGACAGATTGTGGAACTGATGCTGGATCTGACCTCTTCTAGTACTGTAATCTAGAAATCCTCTGGGACCCCCATAGTGATAAATGAATCTGTGCAAATGTCCCCCCAAATTATAAAGAATAAAGAATGAATGAATGAATGAGTAAATAAATAAATAAACACTGCTCTGATTTGTGAATGTACCATTGCTTTAGGCTTCTCTCAGAATTAGTTTAGGGATGCTCCCTGCCTGCTGTAGGCTTGTCCAAACAAAATCAGGACCAAGTTTTGACAGTCCTTTTCCTCACAAGCCCAATCAGGTTTAAAAAAAATTTTGCGACTCCCTCCAAGTTGCTCATAATTCCCCAGAGGGGGTCACAACCCATGATTTGCAAACCCTACTAGATATTCCATGAAAAATATGCATATGAATTACATGTATACCCAATTTTTCCTCAAGGCAACACGTGGGTGTTCTTCTCTCATTTTGCCTTCTCAACAACCACCACTTGAAGTAAGATGAGCTAACAAGTCAGGCGTTATTTGGATATTTTCCCATTAGTGGCCCAAGCAGGAAAGAATAATATTTGAATCTTACCTCAAAAAAACTTGGCAGCCAGTGTATATCGGTTATTACAGATTTATGGCCGTATTCTATAGATGAGACTGCGCAGTACCTCACTAAGTGTGGCTCCTTCCCAGTTTGTTGTTCCAGCATGAAACTGGGCTAAAATTGAACATGACCCATTAACACTTAGGAAGAAGGAAGCTATCGAGCTTTTAAAAACCTAAACCAAGATTATATAATTTCTTTCTTTAAGGTATAAGGATCCTCTAAAATTCACAGAGATTGATGATGTATAGACCATAAAAAGAGGGGAAATACGGAAAATATACTGCTTTCAGGGAGCCTATGAGCCACTCAAACATAAAAAAAGCCATGATCTCTTATTACGTGGGCACATCTGTATAAGCCTCAGATTCTCCTCCTCTCTTTCCTCTCCTGCCAAAGAGCCATAAGATTTGAAACATTCAATTTTAAATAAACCACAGTCCTCTGTTGTGTCAAACTGAGATTTGTTTAAACCGTGGTACATTAGAACCAACCCTTGGTTTGAAACCATAGTCAAAATAAAATGGCTTTCCACCAATTTTGGACCTAACATGGAACTTATGTTTGTTTAAAAGTGCAAGTGAAAATGTCTGATCTCCTCTTAGCCCTACTGGAGGAGGAGTGGGAAGCCCACAAGCCCAAGCACTTACAAGCTTATTTATACAGCAGTATTCAGTTATCTAGGAGTGAGTGCCATTCACTTCATTTCTATACTACTCAAATGATACAACTCCATCTAACTCAACAGGGTTTAAATGAGACCAGGCAAGTATAGGATTGCATTGTTAATGTGTAAACAGAGTAAACACTTTCCCCCCCAGCTATCTTAAGAGCAGGGATTCTAACGGTTATACTGGTTGACTTATTCCAACTTTATATGTAGGTCCTTTCAAATAAGTGTGTTATAGGACTCATAATATTCATGTGCAGAAGGACCAGATTCCAGGTCCATCAGTCTTAAATCAGCAAAATATCGTTAGGCAGTTGACAGCATGGAAGAAGAATAAATACAGAATACTCACCATATTAACTGACGTGCCCTTGCCCACAGTGCTACCTGACTTTGCGGTTTTTAAACTTTCCTCATATTCTGAAATGTCCCACAACACAACCTGGCATTGGAGCAGAACAACAGATTTAACAAATCTAGTGCAGGAGAGGTGTTCCAAACATGTCTCTTCTACACAATGTTCCTCCCATGACAAATTGCCCCCTCCAATTGTGTTGGGACTACTAAATCTCCCAAATTCTAGTGAGAATAAGAAAGAGCCTTTCCTGTCCCTGTGGAACACCAGATTAGCAAAGATGGGAAACTACAATGCTGGGATTATATATGTGGATACTGAAAGGAAGGACTTTTTGTTTAAATAATGGGAAGGTAGAAGTTTTAAAAGGTGAAAAGTAGCAAATACTGAAGAGTTCCTCACAGTAGACTGAACTTCTGATGTGGAAATGTGGTAGTGACATTCACATTTTTTATTCTGTGGACCAAAAGTTTTGGAAGTTTGAGAGCAAGATCGGTCATCTGCAGCCCCAGATTCTCTCAACCCCTCTTTTTTTGGGAGTCCCTTTAAACATTATTAGGAAAGATTGGGGGGGGGTGTTTTTCAACACGTTTAGGCAAGAATTATATCTGGCAGAAAGAACATGAAAAGTGTGATATACATTCTAAAAGGAGTTTCCTGTAGTTTAAAAAACAAAGAATCCTTCTCTCAAAATCCCAGGAGAAAAACACCTCTTGTCTCTGCCCTTGGAAACTGCTCTCTGACCAAATTATTAAAGGTTTCTCAGTCCCACGAGGTTGCTCAACCCTCTTGTTCAAAGTATTCCCAAGATAGCAAGGAATTTTCCCTTCATATTTGATTTCTTCCCCATTGTCAAAATGGTATGTTGCAGAAAATGGATCTCAATTTATCAATATATTGCTATCTCTCTGGATTTCCTTTTTCTTTTGCTTATTAAACTGTACAAAGCATAATATCTAAGAATGTTTGAGGGCAAATTCTAGCCAGAAATCTTTCCACTTCTGTTTTCATCAATCCAAGCGGGGGTCAAAAAAGTAAAAATGACAGCCACAACCATGTGATCAAAGCCCTGCCCCTTTCAATGTGCATCACACTGTATTAGGGGGTTGCACAAATTCACAACATGCATAAAAAGGGGTGGGGCTTTCATCACATGGTTGTGGCCCCCATCTTGACTTTTTAGACCACCTTCCCTGCAGATCCCCTGAATCCAAGCATTTGTTCTCATATGAAAGGGAAGAAAGATGGGGCAAATACAAGAATCAGACTATGGCTAAGTCTATGGCTAAGACTAGACCCTGTGCAACCATGACAAAATCACGGTAAGGCCAGTCTGTGGTTGGCAAAGGCCTTAGTACCCAGAAAAGTCACTGCTTGTGAAATGTATTCAACTATGTAAATACAGTGATGTCCCATGTGTTTTGGCTCTAAACTGACCTTGTAGAAGAACATGAAGGAGCAAGAAAATGTGGTGTATAGTTGGTGAAGGTATTAGATTAGGATGGGAGAGACCCAGGTCAAATCTACCCTCAGCCATGGCAATTCACTGAGGGACTTTGGGCTAATCACTCTGTCTCAGCCTAGCCAACTTCCCTCACTGCTGTTACTGGGGTAAAATGAAGAATGAAAGGAGATCCCCATGTCATTAGCCTTGAGCTCTTACAAAAAAAAGTGGGAGGAAGAGAACCTCTATGGGGTCCACCTTCATCATGGTGGATGCGAAGCAATAATTTTCTGGACTCATTTAAGAGCCTGGGAGACATGAGACTAGGCGCATTATTGCCAGCCAACTCCCACAAAGGAACCTGGCATTAGGCATAATTCCAATTACATCCATCTCCTAAGAAGTTGTAATGGGCATTTCTGCTGTGCTACAGGCGCTTTTTAGTTTCATTTAGAAATGAACTGGATGAGTGCACTGGATCAACACAAGGATCCGAGTGAGAGGAGAAGCTTTACGTTTTAGAGATTCACATCACTAAGGTCCTTGTTGTGATGCAGTTGGATCATACAACTCATTCTTCAGTTTAGCACAGCTAAAAATCACTGTTCTGCTTATACTGCTTACCCCAAAAAGGAATAGCATGATGGATATATATAGATGTGTGTATATCCACACATGGGCCACCCTAGCATGACTTTTATCTACAGAAAAGCCAGAGTCTGCAAGTTAATAGGCTCCTTAGTCTTATTCCATGTTGATCTCCTGAACTTCTACAGATTTGCAGAAAACAACTTTTTACACAATGCACAAAAGATACACAGTACATGCAAACATATAGCTCAGTGTTAATTTAAAGAAGGCATTGAGAGAGAGAGAAATGAAATGTAGATCCAATACCTAACCTGTCCGTTCAGACAGCCTCCAGCAATGATGTTGGGATTACTTGGAGAAAACTCAAAGCAATAAATATCTTCAGGGCACTCCAGCATTAGCTAGAAAGAACATTGGCCAAGGGAAGGAGGGAGAAATCCATCAATTTTTAACGCCATCGCAAACTGAAGTGATTGTTTCTTTGTTGGTTAAACAGTGTTCAGGGATATTCAAGTTGTCAAACCAAGAGAATACCTGAGGATGAATTGGGTCAGCAAAACTCCAGAACAGAACTGGTGCTTTCCACAGGAGCAGTTTCCCAGACTGTGCCACTCGTTCCTCGTAAGTGAGTCGCTCCGTCACTGCTATGGCAATTATCCCTGAATGAAGACAAAATACCCTTATATCTTCAGGACAGCAGAGAAGAGAAATCTTTTTGTAGGGGAAGGTTGCACTTCCCCTCCCATTCTGCTTCTCTTTCTCTTCCTTTTTTGCATTTTTTCAGCAGCCAAGGTTCAAAGGCTCGGAGATGTGATGATATCATCAGAGGGGCAGTGTTAAACTTTTCAGGCCCTGGTTTTTCCTTTCCTTTTAGTCCAGTGTTGTCCAAACTTGGCCACTTTAAGATGAGTGGACTTCAACTCCCAGAATTCCCCAGCCAGTTGGCTGGGGAATTCTGGGAGTTGAAGTCCACTCATCTTAAAGTGGCCAAATTTGGACAACCCTGTTTTAGTCAAATAAAGGCACTAACCTTTTGGAAGCGTAATTAATCCATCTTATTCCCTTTTTTCTCTCTCTCTTTCTGGTTGTTTGTTTGTATTTTTTTTTTAAGAGAAAAATTGTGTGACCTTGGCTGGCCATCCAAAATTTAAAGATTTCCATTCTTTTCAAAAAGCTATCTCCAAATTTTACTCAATAACTGCTTTCAGAATTTATCAAAGCTGTTTTAGAAGAGATGTACACCATCAGCCAACACTCATCACTTGTTACGTTGGCAATTCTGATTCCACAGTATTATAAACTATCTGCTAGAATATTTCAGACGCCTTGCTTGTGGCACTTCCCGTTTGCTTTTTCAGAGTAGACAGAATAGATACATTACAAGAGCCGCTGCTTTTTAAAGATTTCCAAATGCACCTCACAATGTTTGAAAACGTGGACCAATTTTTTGTAAACCTTACCATAAATAGTCGGGTGCCAGCAGACGCAGCTAATGGTTCTGTCCTTGAGATAATGCAGATCTGTAAACGACTGATATTCCTTCAGGGTAACATCAGATTTACCTGCAAAGCCACTTTCATCTTCTGCAAGAGCTTTCCAATCATCAAAAAAAACATTCATGATTTCATTTTGTTGCAGGGCCACTTCAACTCTGTGGCACGGGAAAATGAGAGAGAGAGAGAAAGAAAGAGCAACAAATTAAAATACCTGGGGTATTATCTACTTTCAGCAACAACAGGTTCTGATGATAATCTGCAGGGTAGGGCCATCTGGCCAGCCATGTAGGTACCCTGCAAATGCTCTCACTATTTGGGGTTGCCGGTGTTACTGCACGCAGCTGGTAAAGGTACGTTCCCAGCTGAGCAGACCACCTGAATTCTCCCTCCCATTCACTCCACAAAGGTCAGCTCTAGTGAGTCCAGAGGAGCAAAGTAGGCAAAGCTTGCTATAAGCCAGGAGCAGGGTACACCCCTTGCAGCTTATTTACAGAGCCAAGCAAAGATCCCCTTCCCCCCGCCCCGGGGATGCCTCATCAGTTTAATAACTGCGAATCACACCAAACCAACATTGCTCAAATCAGAGTATAAAGTCAGTGAATTAATTCTGAGAAGTTGCATCTGCCACTAAAGCCGTACAGAACGTCTTTGTTTTTGCAGATAATACATGCAGAATGAGGGCAAAATAGGTGCCGGTTAAGAATAAGAGATCTGAAAGGAAGTGCATCAGAACTCCCTCTGCCGTACCTTATTCCAGTCAGGCAGTTCCATACACCGGCTAACGCAAAAGGAGATGTGTGGAAGCTTAAGACTGCTCTGAAGCTTCAGACCGCAAATGTGGAATTTGGCTACAGTTATTCGACAGTGAAGGGTTTGCATTCTGTACTCCATTGAAGTATTGCGCTTGTATTTGAGGGCTTGAGTCTGTCACTTGGAATTTTTTATGGGGATAAATATTAGGAAGCCATGGCTCAAATTTCAACCTTCCTCGGGATAAATGAAATGTCTTTTTGGATCCAAGCTAAGATATACGATGCTTAAAAGGGAGGTTTGTTCTGAGTATAAGGGAAGGTAAATATTATAATATAATATACTCATTTCTTTGTCTCTAATAATATCTAAACAGATGAATAATGTATGAATTCTGGTACCTCATCAATTAGCACTAAAAACGCAGGATGTTAGTATGTTTATTGCACAAAATTATTTCAGTATATTACATTTCGTGGAGCATGATACTAACCGTAAAGCCACAGATACAATAAAGTTTTTCAGATCTTCCGATGACAAGTACACCTCCTTTTCGTTTTCTGAAAATTCTCTAGGGTAGTACTGTGTCGTTGCATTTTTGGGATAGGTCCTAAAGCACATGAATTAAAAATGGGGAGTGGGAGAAAAAGATGTTCCCAACACCAAAGGCTAGATATCATAATTTAAATTGTGTTTCTCCTATAGCATTTACTTATTCCCCAGGATTTTGGCAACCACTCCACAGTATTGGCTGACGCTGTAGGGTTGAGGAAACATAAGTAAATCTAACTGAGAAAGAGGGAGAGATATGGGTGCCATTGTTTGTAGCACATTCAGTTGTGAGTTCATTGGTTTGCTTTTTGCTTAGCATGATATATGGTTTATAAAGCATGGTTTTCGTTTTAGTGCTAAGAGTGTTTGGGGGCAATATGGCTTATCCAATAGACCAAGGTCTATTGATCTGATGCCCCCCTTATCGATTAGATTTCAATTTACATAATCCCCAGGTGAAGATTCATGGTGTATTTCCTTGGGCATGAGCCAGACCCTGAACCCACATAATACAGCAACCTTCTGAATTTAAGTCAATCTGAGTCTGATCAGTAACTACTGAACAGAAAATCACTCAGAACTCCATGTACATTGCTCTGAACTCTATCATCGACGAACTGCAGAATGCAGATGGAATAAATATATCTGAAATCTCTCTCACATATTCTTTCTAGGTTAAAAAAAGAAGGAGTTGTTACTCCTCTCCAAAATCCTCTTTCCCTCAAAAAAACAGACACAATTTTTCTTCTTTTTTTAAAAAAATTAAATAATAAGTTTTATACCATTTTGTCTGAGTTCCTGTATCTTCTTCTTCTGGAACTACTTGAGTGCCAATATGTTTCTCTAGCTGCCGGAGGGTGAAGTTCTTGTCTTGATAGGGCATACACTCCACATAAGCGTGTTTGTCAATTGTCGCATTTCGGTTATGGAACTTAACCCGAACCCCAAATTCTTTGTGTGGCTGAGAAATCATATATTTAATCTGAAATTCCAATAAAAATATTCTTAATGAAAGGATTTCTTTGGAGCAGTGTCAGTCCTAGAAGTCAGGACCTGACGGTTACATTCATATGGCTTGGCTTTTTTAGTGCTTGCTTTTAATCTGGTATTATATTTTTAATGCTGCATTGATAGGACAACTCAAAAGGAATAAGATGTCATCTTTATAATGGGTCCTTATGATCTATAAGCTGTTTTTGATGGAAATTTTAAAAAGAGTCATACTGAAAATGTTTCTTATCTCCCATGGGAAAGAACAACTGAACTCTCAGATTATATAGGACAACATAAGTCTACTAAAATAAATAATCCTTATACCAGAAGAAATATTTGCTATTTGTATTTTAAAATTATTTTAATACTAACTGCACATAAGGATACCCTTATAATTTGTTCTCTAAGGTAAAATTTAACTATAACAATATATTGCACATTGTTTCCTGCGTTGTGCATTACATAATTAACAGCAAGTCTATACATGTATACTCAGAAATTAACTGAGTATATTCCTAAATTAGTATGCAAAGGAACACAGATTGAATTTAGTGATTTTTATTATTAAACCAACATCCCAAAATGGCATGCAAGGTGACCCACAATGCCTAGCTAAATACTGTATAAAATTATCAAAAAAGAGAGAAGGAGGAAGAAGTATAAAGAAAAAATATGAAAGATGTAAATGTGGATGAGAAATGCATATAGATTTTTCTCCAGTTATCTAGATGTATGTTTGTTATGGGACCAGTATGTTGAGATTTAGGCTTAAGGTTTAAGGTTTAATAAGAGGCTCATTAAACCTTCTCATAAATATCTGGAATCTGCTTCTGTAGAGTATTACATGGTTACTCCCTTAGATTTCTCTGAATAAAATCAAATCTTCTGACCTTCCTTGTTGATTCCTTAACTGATTCTTCTTCAATTTCCTTTTCACTTCCAAGTGAAACCCAAGGTTTGCGCACAGGAGGTTTATAAATTTCTTCAGGGACTCCTTCTTTAACTTCTCCTTCCTCTTCTTCTGGCTCTGGTGGCTATCGAGGGAAAGATTGTAAGAGTGTTAATATTTAATTTATTTAAATATTTTAAAATAAAGGTAAAGACAATATTGTGACACAGTTACATCACTCTCTATTCAGAAGACTGTTTTGACCATCTATGATGTACATATCAAATAACTGAAAAATATCTTACATTTAAAATGGTTTCCTTGGCTTCTTCACTTGCAATAAGATAAAAGATTTGTCCATATTTTAATTCTTTGTCAAATACTATCAGGAGTTCTTCGCCAGGATAATCCTGTGTGAATATGGATAATTGAATTTTGGTAATTAGAAAAAATACCAACTTCCAAATATAACTGAGAGAATAGAAGGGAGGAAGACTCCTTTAGCCAGTAGCAGAGATCTCACCATTAGCAGAGATATCAGACATTTGCCCAGAGTTTTTTGTAGTGGGGTGGTTATGATAAATACAACAACATGTCATGATACACAGAGGAGGGTTTTTTTCCTTCTTTTTTCTTCAAGTTTCCATTTTGCCCTAGGGGATCCTCAAAATCTCTAGAAAAGAGTTTGGTAAGCATATTGCAGAGGAAAGGAAACACTGCATTGGCAGAACCCATTCGGCTGACAGAAGTCACCATAAAATACAACTTTGTTTCCTGATTAAAATTTGGACACAAATATTATTTCTGTTATATATATATATTCTGTTATTATATCTGTTATTTAGCAGCTCTTGCTGAATTTTGGCAGAGAAATTTTAGGGAATTGTAAGTGGGTACAGCATCATGGAGCTCACGTAGTCTCGCCCAACCTGGCTTTAAGGTGATGTAAACATTTCTTTTTAACCAAAGAATTCAATCTTAAAAATAATAAATAAAATAATAAAATCTAAAATAAAGACTAATAAAAACTAATAAAGACTAATAAAATCTGTTTCCAAAAGCAATAATTTCCCTTTTACAAAGAAAAGCTAATTTTGTATCTGCCTGCTTATTCAGAATATAACATTATCTCTCAACTCTATATCAGTTGCTATCCATTGTTCCATAGTCCAACCTTTCCTGCCTTTGAATTTATATTTTTCACATGCATAACAGAGATAGATAGCCTCTTCTGCAATATGGTGTGGATTTTTAACAAAGCCTTTGGGCTGACCATTTTTAATCCAAGGATCTCAAATGTCATTAAAAGTCTAACACAATGCAATCTAGGATAATTGAAGGTGATATAGTCAAGTACACCAAGTGCCAACACAAGTGCCAATCACAAATACAACATGCCTGGAAGGGTAACTTACTAATATAATTTTTTTGATAGGGTGGAAGTCGGAAACTGCAGCTCTTGTCTTCATATCATTAATAATATCTTCCTTTTTAATGAGCTTGTAAGGATTTTCAGCTGTTACATCTACATCAGCACAGCAATTAAATATTTCCTGTGTTTTTTCAGTGAGGACCAAGGGAAAGATTTCTGGGTGGCCTGAAAAAGTACAACATTTTATTCAATGTGTGTGTGTGTGAGAGAGAGACTCTATTTACTCAAAAGTTTCACAATGTCACAAGTATTCTAAAACGATAATGTATTTCTCGATAAGCATCCATACTCTTTCTCTACATTTGAAGGACACCACCTGCAACAAAGTGGTATCAAAATGAAGTTATGGTCAGTCCTCTAGAAAATGGAAAAGATTTGCATTATATTCCAGAAGAACTTTATATTGTGGTGGATTCTCTTTTCTTTTTTGGCAAATTAGCTGTATTATTAAGGAAGTCGGAGACTTCAATGGGAACCAGATGTTGTCTTCCCCTTGGATGACTCTCTTCAGATAAAAATCTAGAGCTCCCTGGAGAAAGTTCTTTAGAAAATGTTGATTAAATGAATTAAGAGTTTCTTAGTCCCTCAGAAAACTACCTTTTGAAAAGTGCCAGATGAACTACTTCAATCCTAGGAAACTGTCAACCCTTTGAAGTAGGCCAAGCTAGGAAACAGACACCACAAGGATTACAGGAATGCTATTAGCCAGACAGAGTTTTCTTCTGTTCCCTCTTACACCAAACAGAACTAAGGTGGGGTTATTTGGGGTTTCTTTTTCATACTATCTCTTTTCCAGGACTGAGTTGTCGTTTTTCTTCCCTTAACAGATCTTGTATTCCTTCATCAAAGTTATCTCCACATTCTTTTACAGAAATATAAGCAGAAGAAGCTACAAATTCAGTTGTTACCAGTACCCAAACCAAAAAAATGCCCATCTCTGAAATAGGACTCCTTGTGAGTAAAAGATCTCTGAAAACTCAAGCTGAAAAAGCTTCCAAGCTGATGGCTGCTAGAATAATGTTTGATTATGAGTTTTCTATTTGTTGATCTTGTTTAGTCAGGTTTTCTGTGATTTCCATGCTTGATTTTGTACTTATAATGAATTTTGATTCTGCTACCAACTACAGCTTTGGGCCAAGCAAAACACTAATGACAATTATTATCATGCTAGCACTGAAGATGTTACCTAGCCAGGTAACAAAATGTCTGCAAGAAAACAACCAAACTCAGAGAACTCCAAGGACTTCATAGTTCAACCCTGAGCTAATAAGCATGGCACAGACCAAAGAACCGGGGATTAGACTGGTTCTTCAGAACCCCTCCAGATAAGGAGAGGACAGGAGATTGGCCACACATGCTCCAGACAGCTGCTCCTCATGAGTAGACTGCAGGACAGTGGTCTTCCATGGGTTTGAGTTCCTGGAGATGAAGGGATTAGCCATCTTGCTCACAACCATGGTGGAGCCTTTTAAAGGACACTAAGTTTGCAAGCCTCACTTTTTAATCACTTTTGGAAATCACCTTAAAACTATCAGAGACCTTCGGAATGACCAGTTTGAAAAGTCACTGGGTGAATTTGGCTCCAACTCTGAACAAAAGAAAAAATAATTATAAGCTAAAGAACTTAAAGAATTTGAAATAAACAGCAAAAAGCTAAATAACATTTTGATCTAAGAAAGTTATAAATGGATTAAGGGTCCAGTTAAATTTGGAATATTGACTTTTACTATAAGATTTTGGAATTAACTATAAAAAATAAACAGCTTCTTGCGGGGACCAGATTTTGGCTATTTTAGGTTATTGTATATCATAACAAAATAAGTGACTTTATGATTTTAGTAACTGGACACTAGAGGGGACTAAAGATTCTAAACAGAAGGGGAAAAAAATACAAGCTTGCTTTTGGTGTTGGTTAATACTGGCCCTTACAAAATGACATGAAACTTTATAACATTGGAAATATTAAAGGAGATCTTTGAAGAATGGAGCCAGAAATTAGTAGCTACAATATCATCACCGTCAGTACAGATAGTCTTCACTTAATGACTGCAATTAGGACTGGAATTTAGGTCGCTAAGCGATGTGGTCATTAAGTGAATCATCACATGTCCAGACCTAGTTTTACAACCTTTTTGCAGTGACCGTTAAGTGAATCACATGGTTGTTAAGCAAATCATGCAGTCGTTTAGTGAATCACATGCTTCCCCATTGATTTTGCTTGCCAGAAGCTGGCTGAGAAGGTTGCAAATGACAATCACATGACCCCAGGATGTTGCAACTGTCATAAGTGCAAGCTGGTTGCCAAGCATCTGGATCACGATCACATGACCAGGGGGACGTTGCAACAGTCATAACTTCGGGCACCAGTCATAAGTCATTTTTTTTAGTACCATTGTAACTTTGAATGGTTGCTAAACGAACAGTCATTAAGCGAGGACTACCTGTAATATGTCAGACTCTATGGATAAGACTATCCAAAAGATGTTAATGAGTAAAGAAGATAATTTTTTGTTGATCTTTCACATCACTTATGACTGGCATGATTATGCATACTTTATCTACTTATTTTTTCTTTAATATTGAACTTACCCATGCTTGCCATAGATAGATCAGGCTCTTCATCTTTTTTAGCTGAAATAAGAGAAAGGGATCTTAATGTAAGTCTTTCTGAATCAGATAGGGTGTGCTTTGTGTTTCTTACAAATTCATTTTACAAACAACAATCATCAGAATTAGCAGCTGCTGATGAGAATTATCCTCTGCAAATGTGCTGAAATTCCTGTTAAGGCTAAACTGCTAGGTAGGGTATCACCATGTATTTTATGTATTGTAATTCCATTGTCTTTAGCCTGAAATATTATTTGATTTTGTCAGTGAATTTTATTTGATGAGTTCTAATATTATGACAGAAGAGGAAATAGAAACACTCTCCCAATCTTAATTTTATAAACCTCTATCCCTATACCAGGAACAATTCCCTCCCCCCATCACACAACTAAAAAGCTCCAAACACTTTAAGCGTTTCTTATTCAGAAGGTAGACTAGTATCTACGACGATGATGATGATGATGATGATGATGTTGAATCAAATCTGTCTTCTGCTTAACTCCCAACAATTCTCATCACTATTTTAATAGCTGTATATTTCTTCAAAAAAGTAATAATACATACATAATATATACTAAGAAGCAATGTATATGTCTCTGTGTGGGTGTGTTGTTATTCTAACACAGAAGAGTTGTATTCAGAAAAACACAATGGGAAAGAAGCTCTTTCTCACTGCAAAAAGAATCTACTCCTGAGGAATCCTCTAGAATGGGCAGAATGGAGCATTTTATTTATTTTATTTATTTATACATTCAATTTATTCTCCACCCATTTCCCCCAATGGGGAACTCTGGGCAGCTCACAAAGTATATAATCCTAACGGTGACTAACAATTCTTACAATTACAAATCTACAGTGATATATATATTACACTATGTGACCAGCAGTGGTCGCTAGGGGGTCATCCGGGCTTTTCCTCCTCCATAGATCTTTCTCGCTGCTCACATCGATCGTCGCTCGTGCCGGTTGCATTCGGAGTTCGGTCCAGCACCAGTATTTTGCTCCCACGCGCAGTACCACCGATTCCTCCCATGTAGATGGGAGTCCCCATTTATCTACTCGCAGATGGAATTCCTTTCGAACTGCTGGGTGAGCAGAAGCTGGGACAAGTGACGGGAGCTCACCCCGTCCCGCGGAGCTAGGCCCAAACCGTTGGAGTGCCGACCATTTCTGACCGGCAAACTCCGGCGTCATTAAGCCCTGCGCCACAGTTAGGGAATGGTCCAAAATCAAGTGAAAGCATCATGCATAACTTCTTCTTTGCTTACACATAGTGTATCCACTGATTTTGATCAATCTTTTCCTACCGGATATGACCACCTTTCCAGAAAACCCTCTGAGCCTTAGCAGCAGCTTTTGGGAAGCTGAAGTGCTGCTGTGGGAGGAAGTAAAGAAAAGTTCCCTTTCAAAAGCTTCCATTTCTGAATCTCAGGATCCAATGACTGATTTTCATGCTGCATGCTGATTTTATCCATGCTTTCCCAGTAAGTGATCTATGGGCCTTTCCCCATGGCTCAGTTAGTTGTATTTATCTATACTTGAGCCTGATATAAAATTTCCAGTCCCCACTGCTATCTGGCCTCTATAGCTTCTGGTCTAGTTTGCCATCAGATGTTGGTGTCCTGATTTTAGGTGTGCAGATTGCCTTAAACAAAGCTATTCGTTTAACCTTCTGGCTGCTGCCTCCCCTTTTTGAAAGTAACCAGGAAAGAAGGGAGGGAGGGAGGGAGGGTCAGTGTCCAAAAATCCTTGAATAAACATGCACAAAAATTGGCAATGCATTATTTGCATTCACCCATTCATGAATGTTTTTGTTTTCATATCTAGATTAAGACAAATAACTTCTTCAGTTCTATATAATATTACACTTACCAGGAGATTTTGGCTTTCCTTTGGCTGACCCCTTAGGACTTCGTTTAGCTTTTGGTGATTCTTTACCTTTACCTTTACTTTTACCTTTACCTTTCTTTGCTGAACCACCATCACCAGGTGAAGAACGTGGTTCAATAGATGCTGGACTTTCAGCCATCTTTTAGATGCTTCTGAAAAGTGGACAACAGAAAAGTCAGATAATGAGATAGAACTCAAATGACACCTTTCATTGTCTATATTTATAACTAAGCCAATTGATTATGATTATTAATTCTTACATAATGTTGGAGCCCCCTTCATGGATCACTGCCTTGTTGTGGTGAAGGGGCTTGTGTAACTCAGTGAAGCCATGAGCTGTATACCGTGCAGGGGCACCCAAGATGGACAGGTCATGACAGAGAGTTCTGACAAAATGTGGTCCACTGGAGAAGGAAATGGCAACCCACTCCAGTATCCTTGCCAAGAAAACCCCATGGACAATGTCAAAAGGCTAAAAGATATGACACCGGAAGGTGAGCCCGTTAGGTCAGAAGGTGTCCAATATGCTACTGGGGAAGAGCGGAGGGCAATTCCAAGTAGCTCCGGAAAGAGAGAAGTGGCTGGGCCAAAGCCGAAAGGACGTTCAACTGTGGATGTAACTGGAAGCGAAAAGAAGGTCTGAGGCTGTAAAGAACAATATTGTATAGGAACGTGGAATGTAAGATCTATGAACCAAGGCAAGATGGATGTGGTCAAACATGAGATGACAAGATTGAACATCGACATCTTGGGAATCAGCGAACTGAAATGGGTGGGAATGGGTGAATTTAATTCAGGTGACCATTATATCTATTACTGTGGGCAAGAAACCCTTAGAAGAAATGGAGTAGCACTCACAGGCAATAAGAGAGTGGGAAAGGCAGTAATGGGGTACAACCTCAAAAACGACAGAATGATCTCAGTGCGAATCCAAGGCAAACCATTCAACATCACAGTAATCCAAGTCTATGCCCCAACCACTGATGCCGAAGAAGCTGACGTTGACCGGTTCTATGAAGACCTACAACACCTTCTAGAATTAGCACCCAAAAAAGATGTCCCTTTCATCATAGGGGATTGGAATGCTAAAGTAGGAAGTCAAGGAGTAATCGGAATAACAGGCAAGTTTGGCCTCGGAGCACAAAATGAAGCAGGGCAAAGGCTAATAGAGTTCTGTCAAGAGAACAAGCTGGTCATAGCAAACACTCTTTTCCAACAACACAACTCTACACATGGACATCACCAGATGGTCAATACCGAAACCAGATTGATTATATACTTTACAGCCAAAGATGGAGAAGCTCTATACAGACAGCAAAAACAAGACCAGGAGCTGACTGTGGCTCAGATCATGAGCTTCTTACTGCAAAATGTAGGCTTAAATTGAAGAAAGTAGGGAAAACCACTAGACCACTCAGGTATGACAGATCATATTCCTTGTGAGTACACAGTGAAGGTGATAAATAGATTTAGGGGATTAGATTTGGTAGACAGAGTGCCTGAAGAACTATGGACAGAGGTCCGTAACATTGTACAGGAGGTAGCAACTAAAACCATCCCAAAGAAAAAGAAATGCAAGAAAGCAAAATGGCTGTCTGATGAGGCTTTACAAATAGCTGTGGAAAGAAGGAATGCGAAAAAGCAAGGGTGAAAGGGAAAGATATAAGCAACTGAATGCAGATTTCCAGAGAATAGCAAGGAGAGATAAGAAGGCCTTCTTAAATGAACAATGCAAAGAAATCGAGGAAAACAATAGAATGGGGAAGACTAGAGATCTCTTCAAGAAAACTGGAGATATCAAAGGAACGTTTAGTGCAAAGATGGGCATGATAAAGGACAAAAAAGGCAGGGACCTAACAGAAGCAGAAGAGATTAAGAAGAGGTGGCAAGAATACACAGAAGAACTATACAAGAAAGATCTTAATGTCCCTGATGTCCATGCTGGTGTGGTCACTGAACTTGAGCCAGACATCCTAGAGAGTGAAGTCAAGTGGGCCTTAGGAAGCATTACTAACAACAAAGCTAGCAGAGATGACAGTATTCCAGCTGAGTTATTTAAAATACTAAAAGATGATGCTGTTAAAGTGCTGCACTCAATATGCCAGCAAGTTTGGAAAACGCAACAGTGGCCACGGGATTGGAAAAGGTCAGTTTATGTTCCAATTCCAAAGAAGGGCAACGCCAAAGAATGCTCAAACTATCGCACAATTGCACTCATTTCACATGCTAGCAAGGTTATGCTCAAAATCCTACAAGCTAGGCTTCAGCAATACATGAACCGAGAACTACCGGATGTACAAGCTGGGTTTCGAAGAGGCAGAGGAACTAGAGATCAAATCGCCAACATTCGCTGGATCATGGAGAAAGCACGAGAGTTCCAGAAAAACATCTACTTCTGCTTCATTGACTATGCAAAAGCCTTTGATTGTGTGGATCACAACAAACTGTGGCAAATTCTTAAAGAGATGGGGGTACCAGACCATCTTACCTGTCTCCTGAGAAATCTGTATGTGGGCCAAGAAGCAAGAGTTAGAACCGGTCATGGAACAACCGATTGGTTCAAAATAGGGAAAGGAGTATGACAAAGCTGTATACTGTCACCCTGCTTATTTAACCTATATGCAGAGCACATCATGAGAAAAGCCAGGCTGGAAGAATCACAAGCCAGAATTAAGATTGCAGGGAGAAACATCAACAACCTCAGATATGCAGATGATAGCACCCTAATGGTTTTTCCAGTAGTAATGTATGGCTGTGAGAGCTGGACCATAAAGAAGGCTGAGTGCCGAAGAATTTATGCCTTTGAACTGTGGTGCTGGAGAAGACTCTTAAGAGTCCCCTGGACTGCTAGGAGGCCAAACCAGTCAATCTTAAAGGAAATCAACCCTGATTGCTCATTGGAAGGATTGATAATGAAGCTCAAGCTCAGATACTTTGGTCACCTAATGCAAAGAGAGGACTCTTTCGAAAAGACCCTAATGCTGGGAAAGATTGAAGGCAAAAGGAGAAGGAGACGGCAGAGGATGAGATGGTTAGATGGCATCACTGAAGCAATGAGCATGAAACTGAGCAAACTCAGGGAGGAAGTGAAGGACAGGAAGGCCTGGCGTGATATGGTTCATGGGGTCATGAAGAGTCGAACACGACTTAATTGACTTAATTAACAATGTTGGAGCAAAATGGGGCTTACCTAGATGACCTCAAGACATTTATTTCATTGGGGATATGGTTTTGGATCAACTCAGAATTGGTTTTGCAAAAACACAAAGAATACTTCAGCTGAGCTAAGGTGTGAGAAATTCAAGTACCCATTTGAAGCTCTGCAAGGTATCTTGAAAGAAATATTGTGGGGACGCCTGAAAATATTACATGCCTGATTGTGCCACAGTTATTTGTGCTTTTCACTCCAACTGATTCTTAAATTTTGTTTCAGAAAGTTGAAGCAGGAGAGGGGAATGAATTGTATGAGGAAGGGAATGGGGAATGACATGTAGCGCTAACTGCTAATCAATGCACAGATGGAACACAATCTTCACCTTTACTCTCCGTTTAAGGGCACTGTCATACTATCACCATTTTCATTTCACAAATCTTCAGAAGCAGTCAGAAAGCTATCTGTGATTGTCTTAAATTTCTGCTTCATTTCTTCCATATTAAAACTCTGGAAAAAAAGGAACAATCACTGTCTATCTCAAGCTGTTGTAGGTCCCTTCATTCTCACTCTACACAAAAGGAGAAAAAACAAGCTCATTAACTTGATATTTTGCTGAAAAGAAAGAGGAATTTGACAGAACATGTCAATTTCAGCTCTGTTATGCCAGAAATAAATTGGCTCAACTTGCCAAGGCTACTGCTGTTCACGGGAACAGAGAGCTCTGCAGTTATTTTCAAACTGGTATAGAACCCTTGTGTTAAAAAGTTCCTTGAGTTTCACACTCTGCAGGGATTTCTGCAGGGAGAGGGGGTCAAAATCTGCAAGATGGTGGGCACAGTGTTGCAATCCAAGCTCTGTCCCTTTTTTATGTGTGTGTGTGAAGTCAATACAAGTACTAAAAAGGAAAGGTTTGGATCATGACACCATGCCTGCTGTCTTTCAGATTTTGACACTCCCCCTGAAGATGCCAATGATATGCTGAAATATTCTACAGTATGTTTTTCCTCAGCCTTATCAACTTTCCAGTCCTTTGTTGATATGATCTTACATCTAAACTAGAAATGCCAGGACTTCCAGGGGAGAAATGGCAAACTAAAGATGACTGTGGTGGAATGAAGAGCCGGCAAGTAGATCAGCTCTTCATAATTCCTCTCAGGACAAGGGGAGGAACCTGAGATCACCCACAAGTGCTCCACACAGTTGCTTACAAGAAGACCACAAGATAGAGGTCTCAGGTGGGTTTAGAGCTCTGGGAGATGTTGGAATAGCCATCTTGCTCAAACCTTGGCCGGTGCCTGCAAAAGGACACTGGGTTCACATTCTTCCTTTTCTAATCACTTTTAGAAATTGCTTGTTAACTGCTTTTCAGCTATCAGGAACCTTTGGATTGACAAGCTGGAAAACACCAGGTGAATTTCCTTCAATCCTTAGCGAAAGAAATTTTAAATACAAGTTTAAGGACTTAAAAAAATATATTTTTTTGAATAAACAGCAAAAGGATGATTAGAACTTTGATTCTGGAAACTTACAAACAGACTAAGGGTCCAGATGGATTTGAAATAAGATTTTGGAATTAATTATAAGAATCCTTCCTGTGGGAAAATGCTTTTGTTTTGAATTCTTTTAAGAAAAACATGATAGGATAGAACTTTGAGGGAACTAGAAGGAACTAAAGATTACAATTAAAGAACACTTAAATTTGACTATTATAGAATGGAACAGAATATTTTAACATTGGAGATACTGGAGAATATTTCTGAACAATGGAGCCAGAAGTTAATTTTAAGAGTGTCTGCCTCTATAGAAACTGTTTAAAAGATGTTATGAAAGAGCAACAAGTTTTACCAGACAAGACTGAGACTGATCTGAAAGTGGATTTAAAAATGACAAGCTACAAGAATGATATGGAAAAAGATGCTACACTGGATGTACAAAAGAAACCAGCTGATGTCTTATAAAAATTAAAGGGATATACAGATAACAAACCAAGAGACTGACCTGGATAACTTACCTATATTGTATTTACAAAAGAGACTTGTTAAAGTTTTGAAGAATTCTGTGAGAAAGGACAAAAAAAAAAATGAAAAGGAATAAAATTCTAGGACATTATTTGAAGGGACTACAGATCAAAATTGTTAAAAGTAAAAGGAAGGAATATAAAGTTGGTTTATTTGATCAAGGTTAAAATAAATATGTTGTTATCTCTAGTAACCCTTAATGGACTTTTGCTGATCAGGACTGAGTGATGAGCCTTTAAGGATTTGTTTATAGATAAGAGATGGGATATGAGAAGAAGAGATAATTTGTTGTATTTTAAGAGAAGATAATAAGTTACTAAAATTATTTATACTTGTGATAAAGGGGGAAGTCATTTCTTTATATATGTCTTTTCTTTCTTTTTACTATATTCTTATTTTCTCTTTCTTTTCTATTTCTATTCCATTTTTTTTCTTTTCTGCGCCTTCAATTTTTTTCTTTTTTTGTTTGTATTAGTTTTTTATTGTTGTAATTATAATTTTAATAAAATTACTATTTAAAAATAAACTAGAAACTCCAGAAGCAAAATTATACAATGAATGCAAAAGTTATCTATTAAGCTTTATTAACTTTTAAAGGCACTTCCTGCAAGACACAGAAATTCCTACAGAAAAACTAGTAGAAAAACACAAGATAAGTATACATACAATTATAAGTGAAGGATTATTTTATCTCCTTTTGTCAAACAGTACCACAAATATGAATAAAAGCAGCTAGCTAAGATGAAAATTTCCTAACCAAGGGACCTAAGATTGAGTTAGAAAAAAATTAAACAGGTGACTGTTTAGAGAAGATTTCACAGGACAATATGGGAAACCTTCTCACCAGAACGGAAGGATCAAGAGTCAGCCAAGATGAACATGCAAGAGATCACCCAAGAGCCTCCCTT
Source organism: Python bivittatus (assembly GCF_059951505.1). Classification (NCBI taxonomy): domain Eukaryota; kingdom Metazoa; phylum Chordata; class Lepidosauria; order Squamata; family Pythonidae; genus Python; species Python bivittatus. The sequence continues at coordinate 29,143,880 of NW_028277098.1, forward strand.
GGAATCCAGGGACATACCTCCAGGAGTTGTAGTTGGAGCAGAATAACCTAAGTAATCAGATTCAAGCAACCAAATAAATTAGTGTGGTGGATGGGCAGATACCCCTAGAAACAGACAATGGATGAGCCCACCCAGACTCGTAACTTTTAGCCAAGAAGTTATTAGAGGTGCCTTAATTGACATCATAAATGCTTCTCTGAAGGAGAGCAGGATGGCTCCTTCTTTAAAGAAGGCAATTATTAAACTTCTTCTTAAGAAGCCTGCCTTGGATCCTTTAGATATAGGCAATTATAGGCCAGTCTCTAACCTCCCATGACTGGGCAAGGTGATTGAGAGTGGTGAGTTTTCTACTGCAAGCAGTCCTGGCAGAAGCAGATTACCTTGACCCATTCCATACTGCTTTCAGGACAGGCGACAGGAGTGTCTTTATCAGTTTTGGCTGATATACCAACAGTGCCCCTTTCTGGAAAATAATGACCTTAAAACTAGAGATGTCCTCAGGAGAAGCAAAGGAGAAAAGCAGCATTGCGCTGTCATGATGCAAGCTCCATCCTTTGGTACAGGCGTCATGACATCACATGGACAACGTACAGAAGTGGTGGTGTTTGTGTGGTGACGGTGCAATGCTACTTTCATCATCCTGCAAGCTTGATAACTGCAATGCATTCTACATGGGAACTGACTTTATGTCTAATATGAACATTTCAGTAGCTAAGTTGATCTTGGGCAGAATGACACATGCCCATATTGCACATACAATTAAAGCCCTGCAATGGTTTTCCATTTGTTTTCTAGCCAAATACGCCAGATCTGGCAGGGTGGACATGCTCTGGGTCCCCTCAGTGAAGCAGTGTCATCTGATAATGTTCGTACTCATGGTTTGGTTTCCTTCTGGACTACCTCGAAAGGCTGACAGATGGGACTTCCAAAGTATGTCTTCTCTCTCACGGCACCTGCTTTATAGAACAAACTCCCCCCAATGATTAATTCAGACAGCCCTGATGCTGCTGGGCTTCCGTGATAGCACAAAGACCTGGATTTTCCTCCAGGCACGGGGCCAGAATGTTAGTGGAGGCCAGCATGTATTTGTTATGTGGATAAGGAGATTTTTACATGGCCCTGTATTATAGCCATTAATAGCATCAAAATGTCAGTGTCAGAAACGACAGCTCTGTTGAAATGGTTCTTTTGTTCCTTAGTAATGAAGCCTAAATGGTCAGATAAGGAGGGAAAAGATAAGAGTAAAGAATGACTGTAGCACCATCGTGTGGAGATATGGCATAAAGTGGAGGCAAGTTTTCTTTACAAAGTTTCCCAGAAATAGCATTAACTTACTTCAAAGCTAGCATTAGTATTAATTTAATTAATAGACCTATGGCTTGCTTGGATGTCTTCCCTGCATCTCTCTATTACAGGACAGGTATCTAATCAAAGTAAGTGCTAAATCTGATTTAAGAGCAGATTTCAGAGAATGGAAGAAACACACAGGATTGCTGAGTGTTCCTAAATAGAATATAAAAAGTGGGTCATTATAGAAACATGGTCTATTGCTTTGACAGTAAAGAACTGAAATAACCACAGATTGGAAAATATGATTGTTTCTATCAAGTCATCCAAACTTTTGAATCACATGAGGAACACTGAAGTTTCAGAGATTAATCACTGAGCTATTTTTAGAAAACAATTTACAAAATGAGGCAGAAAGTTCCTTTAAAAGGCTATTTATTGCTGCAGATTGCTCTGACATAGTTAAAATGAATATTTTCAACGTAACTTAAATTACATGTAAAACTTTTAAATGAGGAAAAGGCAGCAGGCTAGAGTGAATTAATTAACTGGCAGATTATTATGATTCATAATAAAACCTGGTGAATAAAATGAAAAGGAGAAAAAACAGGATTAACTTGCTATGTAATTGTAACATTCTCAGGGTTAGACTGGAAACTATTGTATATAAAAACAAACAAACAAGAAGTCTTTACTGTTGTTAAAGCACTGGCTTTTTAATCACTAATGTCAAATTAAAATAAATAGCGGTTTACATCCCATTTAATGCAACACTACATTTTTCTATAAAAATCCTGTAGTGCCTTTTGTACTAATAAGATCCTTACTTACAACTATATTTACTGGAAAATCTCATCTAAGTCTGAATCAGCAAGAAGTTCCAGTTAGGAATCATCCTTTTAGTCCCAGCTGTTGGGAGGGAGGTGAAACTAAAAAAAATTAATGTTTTACTTAACCAGTTCATGGAAGTGTGTCAAAGTGGCAAAATATCTCTTATGAGAGGATGTTAAATTTCACTGATGCAGTGAAACTGGGAAATGTAGACCAAAGAATGAAAAGATATAGGGTATTTTCTGTCCCTTCTAGGCCAACAGGTAGACACTGCCCTTGCATTTAAGATCAGAAAAATGTACTGTACACAAATTGAAATTGTAATGGTGTGAAGCTGTGAACAAAATATCAAATCTCCTCCAGTTAAGCCTGAAAGGCCCATATCTTTTAGTAACAGTATGGAAGTGGTTTTCTAGTACCTTTTTCTGAGTTTTTTGCTTGTTTGTTTGCTTGGTTAACTTCTCAATCTAGACTACAGTCCTTGGATTTCCTAGTAATTTCTCATCCAAGTATTAACCAGGTCCTACCTTGCTTACTTTCTGAGCTTAAATAATGGTGTCATACTGCCACAATTAATTGTTATATCTACTTTTTCTGCATAGGAACTGTTTGCATATGTATTTAACAAAAATAGGTGTACTCTATCACAAAGAACGCTCCAAACTGCAGACTGCACCTGGAATCTGTAGTACTGTTAATGATCATGTACGTGTGATTTTCAAACATCTGCTACTTCTCCCTCACTTATAACACTCTGCATTTGTGTGCAACTTGTGCTCTCAAAGTAAACACAAAACCCTCTACTCATTGTCATGTGCCCACTGAGCAGCAATCGTTTTGAAACAAATACTGTGCGCAGCAGTGCCTCCCTCTCATATGAAAGGCCCAGAGTGCTTCTCCCTTCTTTTTCTGCGTTCAGGGAAAGAAAAGAGAATGGAGGGGAGGGGAGGGGAGGGGAGGGAAAGGAAGGGGAGGGGAGGGGAGGGGAGGGAATCACTACTTCTAATCCTGGAGGTTTTATATAGCCATTACAAAAAGAAGTCATTAACTGACTTTTCCTCTATGACTATATTTATCCCCCTTTTCATTGCCATCTACTCTTATTTATTCATTATTAAGTAGTCTTTCAAAGTTACTCCTTCCAAGGATGCTCGTATCAAAGCACAAAATCCTAAACAATTGCAAACTGATATGGTAGCATCATTATGTAAATCCCACCATTGTTTCATACTGATATAAAGGTACAGTAGCAGCAGTAACCTAAAAACAGTGTTCACAGTATGAAACGGTCTAATTGTCAAAATAAGTAAGAAAAAAATGTTAAACAATTTAAGCATGCAATGATGAGCATTAAATATCAGTGCAGTAGTAAATTGCAAAGGTATCAAAAAGTATTTCATGCTATCTGTTTTAATACTCTATCAATCTTTAATTAATAATACCGGTACATAAGTGTAAGATACACTAAATTCATAGAATTCAAACATAAAAGTATAGAATAAAACCGAACATAGTTTTAGGTGTGGTTATGGCAGGCACCGTATCTGAGCTACAAAATGGCAGCAACCACTTGACTGCAGCAGAGAGAAAACACTAACTCTTTATTGTCATCTATTTGTCACTCAGGTTTTTGCATGATTGGTTCATAGTGATCTCTGCATACTCTCAGCCTTCCAGAATCTGTAGGAATTAAGACCATTACATGGACAGCTTCATAATGCTTGGAGGGATGGAAGAATATAAAATGCCCTCAACTTTTTAATGTGAATCACTGATATGGGCAAGATAATGAACAATTGGATACAAGTGAAACTTTCTCCTGCCCTCTTTGAAATGAATGGAAGTTTTGGTGGAGCACAATAAGTGGGTTGTACACCAGCTGCGCTCATTCCTGGACCAGGAGGCCCTGCTCACTGTCACTCATGTCCTCGTGACCTCCCATCTGGACTACTGCAATGCACTCTAGAAGGGGTTGCCTTTGAAGAACATTTGGAAGCTTCAACTGGAGCAGAATGCAGTCGCATGGGTAGTAAATGGCACCGGTTATTCAGCACATGTAATGCCACCACTTCATGAGCTGCACTGGTTGCCAGCATGCTCTTGGATGCAATTCAAGGTGCTGGTTGACACCTTTAAAGTCCTTCATGGCTTAGGACCAGGTTACTTGAGGGACACTCTCTCTCCCCATTTGTTTCTACCCGTCCAATCCGGTCAAGCAGGATGGGCATGCTTTGGGTCCTGTCAGCCAAAGAATGCCAGCTGGTGGGGCCTAGAAGACGTGCCTTTTCTGTCATAGGGCCTGCCTCATGGAACATTTTTCCTCTGGAGATCAGGATGGTCCTGACCCTGCTGGCCTTTCAGAAGGCCCTAAAGACCTGGTTCTGTGCCCAGGCCTGGGGCCCCAAGGGTGTGCAGGGACCCGGTTCTTGGTTGTACTAGTGATTTGGGTTTGTTTCTCAGCTGCTTTGTATTTTAATTTTTGTAATGTTTGTAATTGTTTTTATTTTGTTTAAATTTTGTTCACCGCCCAGAGTCACTTGTTGAGATGGGCGGCCATATAAATTGAATAAATAAATAGTCCTTTAGCTCAATTGGAGAGGAGAAACTCCTGGCAGACTGCATCCAAGCCTCAACAAGCTGTGACTTTGGCCATAAGGCAACATTTCGTGTTTTGGAACAACGAAAATATAATTCCATCTTTCCAATCACCTTTTATTTGTCCAAAAGGCAGCTATCTTTTTCTTTTCTTTTAAAGCTGGGGTGGGTTGATTTGTGCATTCAACCTCCCTCATTCCAGTATTAAAAAATGACTGACAGATGGTGTTAATTTAGTTAATTTAAATTAGCTTAGTCCAGAAAGGAGAAAAAATAGAGTAAGAGCAAAACATTCTTGTGATTATCTAATGGGGTGAAATATTTAATGTTACAAAACTGAACCACCATGTTGCTAAGTATACAAGGATGGGGATAGTTAATTAGTTATCAGTAAAGACATGAATGTTGTCTGTTCCAGGAAGGAAAAATGATTAATTGGTGCTCGGATTGAACTGTTTAAATGTCATGTGTATGCACTGTACTCATTAAAGATTGTAATTTATTTCTGGACAAAAGAACTGAATCATCAAAAAGCACAGGTGTAGGACTTTAAAAAAATCCTTTCTTAACCCACAAAGCAACAACAACTTCACAAGAACTTCAGAGAAAGAAATGCTTCAGCCTTTAGGAATCCATTTCTTTCACAAGGCAGATGCCTTCTCTTGTTACATTAAATCTAAAAAGGTTCTAGTATTAAGTTATTTTCATTATTATGTTTTTTACTCTTTTACATCTACTTTTTTTTTTACTCTTTGACATTGTTTCTAAATGGTGGTAATTTTGAAAAATAGTTCACTTTAACTGTGTTCTGTAGGGGGTAATGGGGCTTTCAGTAAACACAAAAACCTTAGTTAAGTATTATTTTTTAAAAGTGAAAGCTAGGAATACTGTAGGGATGCTACTCTATGCTATCAGATTACTGTTCCTGCTTATTATATATAGCAGTCAATCTGTTTTAAAATGCTGCAGAGTTGCTACCCTTTGAATCTGCCTAGGTGTTAGTAAGTTCTGTCGAAGGCTTTCACGGCCGGAATACGATGGCTGGTGTGGGTCTTCCAGGCTGTGTGGCCGTGTTCTGGAAGTTTTGCTTCCTAACGTTTCGCCAGCATCTGTGAACTGCTCCTGTCTGTGCTCCTGCTCTCTGAAGATGCCGGTCACAGATGCTGGCAAAATGTTAGGAAACAAAACTTCCAGAACACGGCCACACAGCCCGGAAGACCCACACCAGCCATGTTACTAAGTTCACTTGAGATTCTCCTCTGGAGATCCACCATATAGCCTTTTCTGTTCTAGCACTTTGTCTTCAAAATGTTCTCTCTGGGGCAGTGTTTCTCAACCTGGGCAACTTAAAGTTATGTGGACTTCAACTCCCAGAATCCCCTAGCCAGGAAAGCTGGCTAGGGAATTCTGGGAGTTGAAACCCACACATCTTAAAGCTGTCAAGGTTGAGAAACACTGCTCTGGGGAGACCTGCCTGTTACCGGTTTTGTTTCTTTTTCTTGCTAGGTGACTTTTTTATTTATTCATGCCTTTGAATACATTTCATCCATAAGATTATAATTCTACTTGGCCTTGGTGGTTTTTATGATTATTGTTCTTCTAGCTGTTGATTTTTGCTTTAGTTTTTTTTTATGTTTCTGATTTTATATCCATTCCAACATTTAATTTCAGTGAATAACATCCAGAGCTAAGCTGTCTTAGTGTACAGCTGTTATGAAAAAGGCACATTCGGTACCAGAGATTAAGGCAGGATAGGTTGTCAGTTCCAATGTTGCCACACATCACACAAATCTGCGATTGCTACATCTTGGACTACTAGATATCAGTCTTGTATTGCACTTCTAGAATATTGCAGAACTGGAAGAAGGTACAACATATTTTTCTTGCGTGGAAATATTGTTTGAGCCTTCCTTCTTTACTTAAGAAAATGAGTAAGAAAGGACAGAATAGATGTACAGAAGTATGGTGGGGAGAAAATGGGTGCAGAGGACTTTTTCTCCCTTTCTCATAAAATTGGAACCTATCTCCTTCCAGTGAAATTGAATGGTAGTAGATTCATCATAGCTAAAGGGAATTGCTTTTTAATACATAAAACACATAGTTATATATTATATAGTTATCTGATAACATTCACCGCCACAAAATATTTGCTTGTTTTATAATATTTGCAGACTGTCCAATCAGTTAAGACTCTGGATGGGGAACAACAAAGCAGAGATGAAGCCAAAACCACAGTAAGCAAAGTGGTAAAATTATGACATGCATACATGCTCTTGATGGGTGGCCACAATTAATTCAGGCCACAGTGGAATAATAGTTTTTACTGCTTTGCAAAATGCAAGGAGAGAGAGGGAGAGCTGGATGTACCTCTGGTTCCCACCCTTGGGGTCTACTATAGAAAAAGCCTGCCGCTTAACCTGTGCGCTTCCTGCTTCTTGCTATTATGATCATGAACTTGCACAGCTTTAAAAGGGGATCAGAAAAATTCACAGAGAATAAAAATATTAATGAGTGATGGTCACAATGGCCTATCTTGCCACCAGCATCAGCAGTACCAGTTTAAGAATAATATGAGCAGATGCTGCTACCCTTGTGGTCTTTTCATAAGTATCTAACTGGCCTCTGTTTGAGCAGAAGATTGGGCTAGAAAAAAATCTTTGGTCCTCTTCAGCCTGTCTCTTTCTATATCTTTATGGAAGAAGGTGAAGCAAATGTCATTGTGAAAGATGCAAGGAAATAGTTGAATGTTACGAATGTTTGCATTAGAATAAATATTAATGTATTTTATTAACACTTGACGTATGTGAATAAGAACACCACCTTTTAAAAATGTCATTGTTACATTACTGTATCCAGCCAGTTGTATGCTTAAGATGATAATAGTATATTAAATTAATATTTCAAGGTTTTGCATCACATGGATATGATAGCTAACATTCCTCACCATGGTTTGTATTATATTTCACATGATCATAGCCCAAGTTTTTAGCAATTCAGGACACAATCCTCCGCAGTTACCTATTTAGTAGGCAGTCAAGCAGTATAGAAAGGGACTACTTATTGATTGGGCCAACACATCACTCCAAGCTATTATTTAATTAACTATGGTTTATTGAACACACTACAATTGACTAGGTTCACACATCATGCTAAGCCATAAATTATGATGCACAAACCATAATGGCTGTCTTGCATAACATGCCAAATTACACTCAAAATGCTTGCATGCAATGTATAAAACTGGTCATTGTATGTAGTTTAGTATGTATCGTTTGGAGCACGCAGTGTAGGTGGAAAACTGTCCTTTGGCTTACAGGCTCAGCTGCACTGAGTCAAAGAGTCTTGAACAAATCTTGACAAAGTCCCTAGCACATGTGCCGCCATTCCCCGTATTTCTTCCCTTATCTCTCTCCAGGTACTTCTGCAAGAAGGTGACATAAACCAGAAATTGCACAAATCCTTTCCATCTTGGAGGCATAAAGCCATGAGAAGGAAATTTCTAAACAAAATGGTCTAAGAAGGACTTTTAATACAAGCCAACTGTATTAGATTAAGGAAAATGTAAAGTCATCTTTGAGTCAAATCTTGGTGACTCCAGGAAAATGTCTACATAATATTCTTGGCAGCAATACAGAAGTGATTTGCTCCTGCCTTCTCCAAGGATTTTTCCTCCCACTTCCCAGTTTAACATATAGCCCTGGGATTTTCCAGTGGTCTCCCATCAACTAGGTCCAACTGTGCATAGTTGCTGTTGTTTTTTTAAACCAGCCAAAGTCAGCTACAGTGGGGCAAAAAAGTATTTAGTCAGCCACCAATTGTGCAAGTTCTCCCACTTAAAAAGATGAGAGAGGCCTGTAATTTTCATCATAGGTATACCTCAACTATGAGAGACAATATGGGGGAAAAAATCCAGAAAATCACATTGTCTGATTTTTAAAGAATTTATTTGCAAATCATGGTGGAAAATAAGTATTTGGTCAGTATCAAAAGTTCATCTCAATACTTGGTTATATATCCTTTGCTGGCAATGACAGAGGTCAAACGTTTTCTGTAAGTCTTCACAAGGTTTTCACACACTGTTGCTGGTATTTTGGCCCATTCCTCCATGCAGATCTCCTCTAGAGCAGTGATGTTTTGGGACTATCGCTGGGCAACACGGACTTTCAACTCCCTCCAAAGGTTTTCCATGGGGTTGAAATCTGGAGACTGGCTAGGCCACTCCAGGACCTTGAAATGCTTCTTACGAAGCCACTCCTTCGTTGCCCGGGCGGTGTGTTTGGGATCATTGTCATGCTGAAAGACCCAGCCACGTTTCATCTTCAATGCCCTTGCTGATGGAAGGAGGTGTTCACTCAAAATCTCACGATACATGGCCCCATTCATTCTTCCCTTTACACGGATCAGTCGTCCTGATCCCTTTGCAGAAAAACAGCCCCAAAGCATGATGTTTCCACCCCCATGCTTCACAGTAGGTATGGTGTTCTTTGGATGCAACTCAGCATTCTCTCTCCTCCAAACATGACGAGTTGAGTTTAGACCAAAACATTCTACTTTGGTTTCATCTGACCATATGACATTCTCCCAATCCTCTTCTGGATCATCCAAATGCTCTCTAGCAAACTTCAGACGGGCCCGGACATGTACTGGCTTAAGCAGGGGGACACATCTGGCACTGCAGGATTTGAGTCCCTGGCAGCGTAGTGTGTTACTGATGGTAGCCTTTGTTACTTTGGTCCCAGCTCTCTGCAGGTCATTCACTAGGTCCCTCCGTGTGGTTCTGGGATTTTTGCTCACTGTTCTTGTGATCATTTTGACCCCACGGGGTGAGATCTTGTGTGGAGCCCCAGATCGAGGGAGATTATCAGTGGTCTTGTATGTCTTCCATTTTCTAATTATTGCTCCCACAGTTGATTTCTTCACCCCAAGCTGCTTGCCTATTGCAGATTCAGTCTTCCCAGCCTGGTGCAGGTCTACAATTTTGTTTCTGGTGTCCTTCGACAGCTCTTTGGTCTTGGCCATAGTGGAGTTTGGAGTGTGACTGTTTGAGGTTGTGGACAGGGGTCTTTTATACTGATAACAAGGTCAAACAGGTGCCATTACTACAGGTAACGAGTGGAGGACAGAGGAGCCTCTTAAAGAAGTAGTTACAAGTCTGTGAGAGCCAGACATCTTGCTTGTTTGTAGGTGACCAAATACTTATTTTCCACCATGATTTGCAAATAAATTCTTTAAAAATCAGACAATGTGATTTTCTGGATTTTTTCCCCCATTTTATCTCTCATAGTTGAGGTATACCTATGATGAAAATTACAGGCCTCTCTCATCTTTTTAAGTGGGAGAACTTGCACAATTGGTGGCTGACTAAATACTTTTTTGCCCCACTGTAAATATTGCCACCTGATGGCCCATATTATTCAACTCTGTCAGAGCCAGATAGCACCTGGGTTTAAATCATGAATTTAAAATCTCAGTTTATCAAATAAGCTACAATCTCAGCTAATTTGGAATGTCATGAAAACTTTTTCCTTCCCTGGATTTTTACACCCAGGGAGAGGAAAGAGGTATTTCTGAAAGACCATTTTGCTTCTGCTTCAAGCAGCAACATGACTTAGGCTGGTTCTGATCAGGGTAAAACAACTCTTTCGTCTTTCAGCTCCTTAGGCCTCCCTCTGCCCTAGGTTCACTTAAACAAAAAGCCAGCAATGCTGCAAAACCATTATGAGAGAGTCGGGGGTCCATACAGCTGTTTTGCGCTGGATAAGATGGAAGGAAGTCACTATTTTCCTGCCTAAGGCAAATAAACATCTAGCTTTCGTCCTGGGACAATGAAGCCCTTCTTGCCAGCCTGGCTCCCCTCAATGGGAGTGGGCTACAACTCCCATAATTCCCAGCCAGCACAGCCTGTGAACGTGTTATTATGTAGTCCAGCTTTTCGAGAAGGCTCTAGGCGGGGAAAGGATGCTTCAGTTCGGACAAGGTATTCCCCCGACTGTCGACTGAAGCAACGTGTACCTCCCGATGGGGCTTTGCTCCAAGTAGGCCGCCCTTCCCTCTCCCAGAGGATCCCTGCTTACCCGCTTGCGAAGGTATTTTCTCTCTTTTTCCCCCTTTTCTTTTTTTCTCTTTCGAATCTTAAAGCTCCTTTCCGCAGCAGGCGTCGTTCAGTTGCTATGGCCAACAGCCACCCAAGATTGGCGTTTCCAAGAACGAATGAACATTCTTTAAGCTTAACCCTCCCCTCTTGCAGAAAAGAGCCATTGGGCACTTCGGGACAAAAGCATAGAGTGAACTACAAGTTCCAGCATGCTCTGCCTTAGCATGCTGAGGAACTGTCGGTGTGTAAGAGCGAACAGTGCTTGTTCGGATTTGTTGGGTCCCGAATCCCTTTGAGGCTCGGATCGTTGGAGTGGTTGTAGGTGCGCGTGAATGCCACCAAAATTGTTTCCCAGTAATCATTTTCCTCTGTTCTCTTGCCCGCTCTCAGTATAGACTTGTTTTTTTTTTCTTGAAAAACCATTGCATTCTCTGACTTGGCAATTCTTTTGGAACAGAATCTCTTCTGTCTTCTGTGGCTGACTTTTTCCTTTAAATCACTGTAATAGCTTAATTACACTTTGGCTTTACTTCGGCTTCATTTGTGAAGGTACAGTCAAAAGTAGTACAGTGTAGTAGTTCTTCCTCAGTACTGAAAAGAGATTTCATTAGAGATTCAGGAGCTCACGAATTACCACACATACAGCCACCGGAGAACACTGATAAATGATACAACTTTCTCTAGAGATTGATAAAGAGTCTTATAGTTTCACAACAATGCAATATGTAGCATTTTTATAACATCAGTAGGTTTAAGGGACTTTTTCCTGATGGCATTTGGTAGCCATATTTAAAAGTCATGGCCATTATTAACAAGACGAATATTGTGATGCATATGAAGCTGAGTTCAATTTTCTAAATGGCTTCATAATTTTTGTTCTTCTGAGTGCCTGTTTTAAAAATTGCTTTTCTGTTCAATTAGCACTTGAAGCAATTTATACTTAAAAGCCACCCAAGAATAAAATACAAAACTTCAGAATGGATGCTGGGAATTTGGGAAATTAAAGTTCCAAAGATATCTCAATAGCTCCTTTGGAGAATACTGAGTTTCCTACTCTCTCTGGGAGATGCTGTTGCACACAAGAGTTTCCCACTAACTCCCAAATGAACCAGTTTAGCAGTTGGTATATGCACCTGGTCTTCATATGGTGACTTCAGATTACAGTCAGATTCATATGTGAGGAGGCAGTTTTTCAGAGGTCCTAGTCTTAAAATATTTATAATTGTACTGGTAAGAACCAGAACGTTCAACTCGATTTAGAAATAAATGGAAAAATTACAGTGTAACTTTAAAAGCCACATTATGCAACCAAAGTGCAGAATCTATGGCTTGCAATTCACAGGTCTTGTAATAACTATAGTTTTAAAGCACAAAATCATGTAGAGAAAACTGGTATATAAAATCAACAAAGCCTTTGCTATCACCTGAACATCCAGAAGCTGTGGCGAATCTAACAGCACCCCCAATCTGCACAACTGAACATTGAAGTAGAGTGGGGTCCTATCTAAACAGGTTATATTCCCAGTTCTGGGTTAGGTTGTTGATGACTTATTGGATCATTATTCTGTTTGAAATGAGCCTTTATCCATCAACATGCAGTTGTTAACTCTGCAAGGCTTCCATATTAAATGTTTTTATAGGCTCTTTGGCACAGGTATGTGTTTGGATTAATATGATAATCACAAGATAATAGTAGTAATTTTTATATAGTGTGGAGTGTCTATTATCATTCAATAACCATTATGAAATCTAGCACCAAGGATCCAAAATAAAATTTCCCAGAACACAGAACAATAATTATATGGAACTTTATGTATGTCATGAGTCAAGTGCTCAGTTTCTAAAATGTAACATGGGCAGGTTAAATAGTCCCCAAAGCATCTTTTATGCTTGAAGAAATCCATTGTCATGACTTGTACTTTCATTTGAGTATGGGAGTTGTAGTCCAAGATAACTGGTGGGAAGAAGGCAGGCCCATTGGTTGGTCTTATTCAGCCTGCATTTCTCTGATTCGCCTCTTTCTGATATTTTTGGGTCCACAGAAGAGCTCGGAAGCTTAAGTTGTCTGGCTGGCCAATTGTACATTTCAGAAAGACAGAACTCCTCGATACTTTTGAACAGGCTTCCACAACAGGATCCTCTCCAGGTATGATGGGTGGGGAATTCTTGGGAGTTGCAAGTCTGGTGCACCTGGAGGGCACCAGAATCGGCATGGCTTCTCTAGAAAACTAGGATTTATATGATCTTAAACTTAAAGCTTAACTATCTTGATAGAGTATATGTAATATTTTAGCATGTTTTTATTAAATCTTGACTGCTTCTGGCACAGTGTCTAGGCTTTGTTTTTATGGATTTTGTCATGTTCATCAGTTGCTTGAAAGTGTACTCCTTTGTCGTAGATTATGTTTAGCAACACACTGAACTATAGGGCAGAAAACTGTACACACCAGGGGCAAATTTCAGGTGGGCGCTAGTAAGACTAACAAACTAGGGTTAATAGCACGTTTAATAACAAGTCACTTTACTCCAGTAGCGATATACAGGTTGGGGTGGGGAAAAGGTTTCTCAGTGCATATGGCTTCATTCAAAATCTGGTAAGCCAGATCTTCTGTTCTTCTGGATCTCTGCCCCAAAATCCTGCTCTGGCGACACCACTCTGAACGGCTCCGGCCGCTGAATGCTCGACCCTGACTCTGCTCTGGGGAGAGGAAAAGCCAGCTGCGAAGCGGTCAACCCAGAAGACCTGGGGTGGCGAGAGCAGGCTGCCTCCTTCTCCCCAGGCTGTCAGTCGGGCCTGGCGCTGTCTGCGGGCGGGCGGGCGGGCGGGGCGGCTGGCTTCTGATCACATCGCCTTTGGGCGAGGAGGCTGAGGCGGTGGCAGAAGCTGTCCTCGGTCACGTGGCGCCGGCGCAGAAGAGCAGCTTCCCTCACCGCAATCTCCAGCGCCTGCTCTTCGCCCGGCTTTTGGGGATGCTCCTCCGGCATGGCTGTGAACGCGGAGTCGGGCTGAAGCGGCCGCGTCCTGCGCCGCCTCGTCCTTACCTTGCCGCCAGGCTCAGGTCACTCTTCGCCCTGGCGGCGATGTAAGGCGGCCCCTGGCGCTTGCCTGCCTGCTCGCTCGCTCCGAAGAAAAGCCAGCTTGACCTGCCGGGGCGCAAGTAGGACTAAAACAAACCCAAGCCCCCTCCCCGGCTAGGCAGGGGGCTCGAGGCACGAGAAGGCGCCCTGCCAACGAGCGGTGCCACGTTTCCTGGAAAGGTGAGTCTGGGGTCGCAGGCGCTTCTTCCCTTCCCGTTGGGTGGTGAGAGGAAAACTTCCTGAGCAGAGAGGGGGGAAAGTTGGTTGCCTCTGGAGGCGTCTCATCACCTCATTTCGCTCTTCTGAATTGTGGAAGTAGGCCAGGGAGACGGTCCCAAACGTGCTTTTAAAACAGACTCTTCGCGGTAGGGAGCTTGCTTTTCTTTGGGGCCCCGGGAACCTTTGCTTTCCACCCCAAAGGACGAAGCGATAAAGGGAAAGGTTTTGTGCGGTGCAGGACTGAGAGCTCCGCTGGGAAGGGGGGGGGGACGCGAGCGAAATCTTTAACCACTTCATTCATTAGACGGAAGCCTTTCTACTGGACTAAAAAGCTGTTCTCCCTCTTAATTGGGGAACTGTGGAGTATTTTTTAAATTATTATTTAATGCTTATTGATATCAGCTTTATTTTTTCTCAGAAGGGATGCTTCTGTGCTTGGGACAAACTATAAGTGGCGCGCCCCTTTTGCTTTCATATGAGAAGGAATGTTTTTTCTAAAATTGCACGTACCGAAGTATATGCATATGCCATCTAAACCCAAAGATAGCATCCCTTTTTCCTTCAAAATTATGGTTTCGGTCAAATACCAATGTGTATAGAAGTGATCAATAAACTGTTAAAACCTAATTTAATCCATCAGCGTAAGCCTGTTTGCTTAATAGAAATATTCATTATTCTAAATAAGGTTAACTTTTTAGATAGGTGGGCATAGTTTTAGATGTCTCCTTAGGTAAATTGGTATTCTTTTAAGTTTCTTCCACTGGGCAACTTAGAGAAGAGTTCTTGAATAAAGAATCCTGGCTCATACTAAAATCTTTTCCTTCCCATTCAAATGAAAAGTGTTATGGGGTCATTGCTGCCTTGTGTTTTATTGTGGAGGTAATCTTAATTCTATATGCCCTTCTTTTAAAGTCATTTTAATGAATGACACCACGTTATGGGATATGCAGATGAGTCATGTCTATTTATCATTGCCACAAGCATGATCGTGCTGCATACTTACAAGGAAAAAAAGAGCCCACATCTTTCTGGAGGCTGTCTCTTATTTGAAGGATATTTGAATAATTTTCCATATTGTGGAAAAAGCCAAAATATTTGTATATGCTAGTGAATGAATAAAAGCTTTCCAGAACTTTTTTAACCTCAGCTGAGTAGTGCAAAGCTAATCGGAGACCCTTTTTTCAATTTTATTCAATTGGCTTTTTAATTTTAGCATACAGAACAGTTCAGCTGCTTGCAGTAGATTTAGTTACATGGTTAGGGTATAACTGGTCAGTGGCTAGAATAATTGACACTCGGTCAACCTAGATTCATATTCAGCTTCCTTGAGACACTCACCTAGTGGTCTTGGCAAGTCATAGATGCCCAACTAAATCTACTGTGCTAATTTGTTATGAAGCTACTCTGAGGTCCTTAGGAAGAAAGTCAGTAGAGGTAGCCCCCGGTTTAAGAACAGGTTCCATTCCCAAGGTCTGTCCTTAAGTTGAATTTTTATGTAAGCCGGAACAGTATTATTGTATAATACTGTATAAGTAGTATTGTGTAATTAACTTGAACCATTGTGTATTTAACTCAAATTTTGCTACAGTAGGCTCCGTTCTTAACTATGGGTCATCTTTAAACCGGCATTCTTAATCTGGGGACTACCTCTACAAATGTAATAAATACCTGGAAAATATACTAATTGCTGTATTAAACTGAATCACCTGGCCAGCTAAATCAATCATTTCAACAGATGATAGCATCCTGTCTAGTTGAGAAGTGGAGTAGGGTCTGCTTAGCACTTGGATGGAAGACTGTCAGGAATCTCAAGATATAAACCAGACTAGGAAAAAAATCCTAGAAGGCAATGGCAAAACCATTTCCATACTGTAGCTGAAAAAACACTTAGAATGTACCCACATTGTCACCAGGAATAAAATTCAACTCAAGGACATGATTACATTACTAGCTTCCAATTCTTTGTGAGATTTTTCTCAATTCTGATCACCGTCAAATGAAGGTACTGGTAGTCCTTGACTTATGACAATTTGTTTAACAACCGTTCGAAGTTACGACAGTGCTGAAAAAAGTGGCTCATAACTGGTCCTCACACTTACAACCATTGCAGCATCCCCACAGTCACGTGATCAAAATTTGGGCACCTGGCAACCGGCATGTATTTACAATGGTTGCAGCATCCTGGGGTCACATGATCAACATTTGCGACCTTCCCAAGGGGCTTCCAACAAGCAAAGTCAATGGGTAAAGCCAGATTCGCATAATGACCATAGCAGTCGTAAAATTAGGTACAAAAGATACCTTACAATGATTTTCCTCCTGTTTAGCTGCAAAGTATGTAGTAAAATATAGTTGAGATAGTAGTTTCTGACATGGATATGTTTTGTGGTTTTGCACATTTACTGATGTGATTTTGTGTGTTAGTGCTTTTTGAGAGAGAATGAGAAATGAATTGAGGAACATAATATAGATCCTGGCTTGGCAAAAGAAAAGAAAAGAAAGTTACTACATTATAGATTAGCTACTTTATCCTTCCTATGTATATGAGCTTGCAAATTGTCTCTTTTATTTTTCATAGCAATACCAATAGTGCAATTATATGGACATACAGTACTCAGAAGTAAATTCATTGAGTTTAGTGGACCTGGTTTCTTGGTATTTTCAGTATATTTATCTTAGCATCATTTACGTAGTGGATCTGCTTCCTATCCATTGTCTTCCTACCCAAACCTGAATGGGAAAAAGCACCATTGGACAGATGTGGGACCTACCTCTGAGCACACATGCTTAGGAATGGAGCTGCACCTGCTCTTAATATGCTGCAGTCTACCAACACACTTGGGTTATATTAAGGCCGCTGCTGCAAATAAAGTGCTAAATAATTCACATGCCTTGGGCAAAGGAGAGGAGCAGTAGAACTAGAAGGAAGGTCAGGCAGACACTGTAACATTTGTACTCTAAGAGCAAACAAGATATATTGTAATTTCTAGGGTTCCCAATACTGAGAAGCCCATGGAGTTGCTTATGGAACTCTCCCAGTGTGCTAAAGTTTCATGGCTCCCAACATTTCCAACAGCTGGATATAGTAACTGATTTGTTCAGTGGCTTTTCTTTGAAAAGGTGATCTGTATGAAAGTAAGAAACAGAATGGGGTTCCATATAATGCATATGTCCTAAGGAACACAGATTTATTTATTTATTTATTTATTTATTTGACTTCTAGATCACTCAGAAGCAGTCATTCTCAGCCATTTTCATGGTGTTGCAGAAATCAAGTAAGAGCCAAATATGAATGTGCATGTAAGAGAAAAACAGAATTTTTTAAAAGTATTTTTTCTGCTTTGAGAAATAACCCTTGAAATAATATCCAGTTATGACACGTAAACAGGAAAACTGAATCACAAAACAATGTGTTTATGGAAAAAGCTTCCTTATGTTTGGTTCCAAAAATAGTGCTTTCTGTGACAGGAACATGAGAACTGTGGGAGAACTCATTTTTCTGCACTGTTAACAGATTTTTCTCTCGCTGCTGTGCTGAGCTGATGACATAACATCCTATTACCCTGGACCGGCGGTAACTTGGGATGGAAGGTGCTGTAATACTGTACTTTGGAGCTAGTAATTTCTCACTCATCACTGAAGGAGACAATCTCATGTTTTAGATATGCTCATAAACACAAGTGTAGCATTTTCAGTTAATCATTGCAATATGGCTCATGTCTTTCCGGTTCCAGCAATGGAAAATCCTGAAGTCCCTGTAAGCAGCTGCAGTACTCACGATGAGGAAAACCTATACAGTTTTAAGCATCACCTACCAATGTGCCAAGAGTTGCTTCTGGAAGATCAGCTGAGAAGGAAACTTAAATTTTTCTTTATGAATCCCTGTGAAAAATTCTGGGCCCGAGGGAGAAAACCGTGGAAGCTTGGCATACAAATCCTAAAAATAGCCATGGTTACTATCCAGGTGAGGTAGAGAGTTGTAGTACAGTTATTTTTTTTAACTCACCCGTCTTTGGTTACCACAACATAAATCCAAGAAGTTATAACCACTTAAGCGGCAACCCCTGATTTACCGTTGCTTTGAGAAATGTGTTTTTGGAACCTGTTATATGCAACCTGAAAATTTCAGACCTTGAAACTTAATAAGTATGGAAGTGGCCTCAGTGTTCTCATATCCTGAATATTTTGGAGGAAAATATTTTTTGTCAGGTATTCAGGACTGACAAGTTTAACAGTATTACAGGCATCCTCACCATATGCTCTCCATCTGTGTTGTACAAGAACTTTCAAGAGTGCCAGCCACTAAAGCCATATTGTTTGGGAATTATAGGATTTTTTGTTCAAACATCTAAGGGGTGCTGAATGGGGGTAATGGACAGAATAAGCTATTAGTCAAGTGGAGACAGTGAACAATATCAAGTTTAAAACTGCAGTTTAATTTAATTTAATTTAATTTAATTTAATTTAATTTAATTTAATTTAATTATTATATGTGGCAGTCCTCAACCATCTACTAAATGCTCATTACTCAACAACTATCAGGAAATTGTCTCTCTGTGTGTGCAGAATACAATATGAAAATGTCCAATGTGAACTATAGTAATATCATCCAATGTTTTTATTCAGCAAACCACATCAAAGACGAAAAAAGAATAATACTGTTGTAATATTGAAGTGGGCTAAATTATAAATGTAACAAGAATATAATTATATAAATAGAGAAGGTTTAGACCACTGAATGAAAATAGAAATTGTAAAATAGGAGGGATACTACCCAGCTCTCCTTTTCTACATGCTCAGTTCCTGATTTATTTACAAGATATATTTCCTACCCCTAGAGTGAAAGGAATTCACCAAGTGAGGGAGCAGAGAATGACTGAAGGGGTAGAACTAGCTAAGAATACTCCACCAGCTATTAAAAGTTAGTGCACTTGTGGTCAGAATGGACTTATTGAATATTTCAGCTGCAAGATTCCCTTTCTGTTGATACTGATAGTAAGTTTATACTATATGTAAGTTCCACATTTAATAACCTGGGCTGTAATTTCAAAGCATGAACAACTATTTATGGAGAAAAGTTTACATTATAAACTAACATTTAACTTTTGGGGGGGGGGGGATATTTTCAGCTTGTAGTTTTTGGGTTAAGCAATCAAATGGTGGTTGCATTTAAAGAAGAAAACACAGTATCCTTTAAGCATCTATTCCTGAAAGGTTATACAGACAGCATGGATGACACCTACGCAGTGTACACACAAACTGATGTCTATGACCAGATCTCCTTTGCAATAAACCAGGTAATTCCTTTTATATAAAAAGTATCCTTATATTGTTTAACAATAAAATTGTACACTAAATTTAAACCAAGCTCGAAAAAAAACCAGGTCAATATATTCAATATTAAGTGAACAGATATGAATAGAAGAAAAATCGGATTGGTTTCAAGTATAGCTTGCATTTGCTCCAAAGAGTCAAGAGATGCAGATGGCTCCCTTTAATTTCATGATAACCTCGTGAGATAGAGGTAGCACAGTCAATTGGCCCATAAAAAGTTTTCTATAATTGAACCAAGTTCACCAACTGAGTTTTATTTGAATCTTAGTCTTTGTAATTCCATCTACGAGGGACACAAATCTGAAAAGGAGAATGTTCCACCACAGACATCCTCACTTCTCCTGTCTCTCTAATTAGCTCAGTTCTAATTATCAGGTAGATCCATTAACTGGTTGTTCCTTTTTGCTCAGTTTTTACAGCTGCGTACCATTTCTGTTGGAAATCATGCTTATGAAAAGAGAGGAACGGAAGAGACACCCATGGCAATATGTCAGTACTTCTACAAGAGAGGAATTATCAGCCCTGGAAATGACACTTTCGATATTGACCCAGAAATTGAAACTGGTGATATACTTGACTACTCAAATCAGATAGATTGTTTCTGTGTATGTATGTGTGAGAGAGAGAGGAGAGAGAGAGAAAAAAAAATGGAGAAGTTGAGGAGAGTCATAGGGTTTAAAAGCAAATACATGGTAATTTCCAGTAGACATTATAAGGTACTGTCACTTCAGATATTTTATTAGGCACACTGTAAAAGGGACGCTGTAAAAGGGAGATCTTTCCTTTGTACTAGAAGCAACTTAGGTACTTCAGATAGTCCTCACTTACCACTGCCTTGTTCACTGACAGTTCAAAGTTAGACAGTGGTGAAAAAGTAGGTTTACAACCAGTCCTAAAACTTGCGGCTGCCGCAGTGTCTCCATGGTCACGTGATTGCAATTCGGGTACTTCGCAGCCGGCATTTATTTATAACAGTTGCAGCATCCCACAGTCATGGGATCACTAATTTCTGATCTTCACAGCTGGCTTCTGACTAGCAAAGTCAATGGGGAAGATGGCAGAAAGTCGCAAGTCACAGTGACATGACATCTTGCTGAACAACCTGCAGTGATTTGCTTAATGACTGCAGTGGAACTGACATAAGTCTGGCGTGGTCATGTGACATTTCACTTTATAATTGCATCGCTTAGCGATGGAGTTACTGGTCCCAATTGCAGTTGGTAAGTGAGGACTATCTGTACATCAGAATCCTGTTAAAGTCATTATGAAAACAGGAGTGGTGATGTGAGTGCTTTACTTAATCCCTGCCCCCATGTCACTCAAATGATGTCAGCTTCAGGCAGGCCTAATGTTCCATACAATGATCTGCAGAAAGGAAGTCTGCACACGTACATGGTTTAGTTTACAGGTGACCTGATACTCTGCTGATAAAAATTGCTGACTCGTATGCAAGTCAATGTGTATGGCTCTATTGTAATTGTATCTGAAGCAGGGTCTTCATAATTATTGGACAGAGTGAAGGGTGCATCTACTTGCAACATACTATAGTATAATCAAATCTGGAACAGATTGCCCCCCCTCTTTCAGAAAGGGGCATGTACAAAAGTATCCTGACAACTCAACAATGCAGACAATTCATGTAATCTCAGTACCAATTGGTGATTCATGTTCAGGGTGACTTTTACCTTTAGGCAGAGTGAGATGGTATGTGGGACAGACCTTGGGAGACTGGCAGAGAGACACCACCAAGGAAACAGCCGGATTAGAGACAGCATAGCCTGCAGCTAGATAGTGGGTGGGCAAGAGGCTCAGAAGGGACCCTCCCTAGGTTCTTGGGCTGTAAAGGAGACAGGGAGAATTACATTTTCATACTTGCATGATTCTATCAATGTAGCTTTACAATAAAGTAGAATTAGCTCATCTGGTTGTGATTCCTATCTGGTTTACCTTGCAAGGCTGACAGGTTGAAAGCGTTAGTAACCTATTGGATGATGGAAATGTTTGCTGCATTTCTGCTCTCCTACCCTGTTGCCCTCAGGTATGGAAGAAAATGATGTCTTATGACGCACTTACCAATCCAGTTAGCTTGTGTACTTGGACTGGGCAGGGCACCATTCTGACATTTGCTTCAAGCAAATGCTGAAATATATTGGCTGACTCTCCCCTGTATTGCAGGCTGGACCTTGGAAACTTTATGAATAAACTTGAGTGGTCAGAGTACAGTCTTAACTTTTCTACATTAATATTGGCTACTGAAGATGTAGAAGTATTGCTGGAGGCTGTTATGTGATAGTTCAGCAGCACTGTGACCTCCTTTTGGAGTTTGGAAACAGTGACATAAATAACGATCTCTGTTATTAGTGAACATATGTGCACAACATTTCTGAACAAAGCCAGAGGCTGAATTCTGTGAGGATGTATTAGCTCAAATGTATTGTGAGTGTTTGAACGATATTAAAGGACTGTCGAAAGCTTGAGAATTTTTTCTTGATATACATATGTATGCAGTTACATGAACCAATATGTAACATACAAAAGTAATTACATCATAATTATAAGGACTTTTTAAATTAGTGTTTCTTCATTCTGTTTGGAGTGGAAATGGCTTATAACTGCATTGAAGTGCCATTCTACAGACAAGTAGCAGAAGAGCCTGTAACCATAGAAAAAATATTGTAATTCTACACTTATTTGATATTATGGTACTGATCTGTGGGTCAAATATAAAATTTCCTTTTTGAATTTATTTTTAAGTAGCAGATATTGCCAGGGATTCTTTATCAAATAAGAATCCACACAAGATAGAAGTTCAGTAAATGTATACACTAAATCAAGAAAAAAAATATAGTTGCTTTTTTCTTGCAGGTTAGGAACAAAAATTTTACATCTCATATTATTTAGATAAGACTACTAATGACCAGATTTGGTTCATTTCCTTATTACTGATCTGCCTTCTTTAGCTTATGAGATGTTGAATATTTTCCATATAAACCATATATCTTCCCCCAGAGTGTCTTTATGTGGAACCAATGCTACCTTTGGAAAATGGGACACTGAGGAAGACCCCTTTCAATTTCACTTTAGACTTCCATAGGTGAGGAGGAATATCAGTTGGTAGTATCCTAGTATGTTTTGGGTAATGGTGAAATAAAGCTCCAGTCTCTGTTCTAGACTTGTGACTCTGACACTCACATTCAAATTGAAGGCCATTAATCTCCAGACGGTTCGACAACATGAACTCCCAGATTGCTATGATTTCACTCTAACCGTGAGTAGAAATGTGGAGTCCTACTGAAATACACCCTCAGTAATTTACCTTTTATGCTTTTAGTAAGTCTCAAAACATATATCTGTAGAGTATTAGCTTTTTCAATTGAGTTAACAATAATATTAATACTTTTGTTTATGCATTTAACCATATTTTAATTGTACATTTTAAAATTTGTTTCTGTTTCTTTTTTGTTGATGGTGGCTGGTGATTATCTTGCATACTCTTCAGAAAGAAAAGTGCAATAGAAAGTGCAATAAAATAGTTATAAGAATAGTAGTATTTCTCAAAAAATATTAGAAACATGGAGAAATTGGGCTATGTTCTCTCATAGCTCTATGTTTTGTTCCAAGGTTATTCAACTATCGTCTTCCTTCATTTTATTTCTCCATGTTACTTATTTTTAAACTGCTTAGATTTGGGGAAGAATGGTACAGAGACAAAACTTGATCACTATATGGGCAAAAAAACTAAGCCCTCTCTGTTTTCCACAGGAAATGCTTCTTACACGCCACCACTGTTTCAAAGTTACACTTCAAGCTAACTATAAGTCTTTATGGCTCCTTTAGGGAGAAGTGTGGCAAATAAATAAATAAATAAATAAATAATCACATTTTTGCTTTCATTACACAAGGATTTGGAACAAACTAAGATTTTTCAGTCTTTGTTTT
This sequence comes from Python bivittatus, assembly GCF_059951505.1. Classification (NCBI taxonomy): domain Eukaryota; kingdom Metazoa; phylum Chordata; class Lepidosauria; order Squamata; family Pythonidae; genus Python; species Python bivittatus. The sequence continues at coordinate 29,167,257 of NW_028277098.1, forward strand.
TATTTGCTAGAAGAATAGTTCTCAAATTCAGCCTATGTGAATTTGTGAGGGATAGAAATATTTAGAAGAAATAATAATAATAATAATAATAATAATAATAATAATAATAATAATAGCAGCATTTTTCTACCTCCATAATATTTACAGATAGTCTTTGACAACAAAGCACATAGTGGAAGAATTAAAATAAGTCTAGACAATGATATTGCCATCAAGGAATGTAAAGACTGGCATGTTTCTGGCTCAAGTAAGTAAAAAAAATATATATATCATACTTTCATTGTTACTTATTTAGAGCCAAAACATTAGGCTTAGTGATTTTACTGAAGGTCTAATGATGTATGAGGTTAAATATGGTATTTGCCTATAATGTGCAGTTACTGTGTTTTTTTAAAAAGTGTGTCAACTGAAAATTAACAAAATCTGAGTGAGTGAGTGAGTGTGTGTGTGTGTTAGTTACATCATTTCATCCTATCCTGTAGTCCTAAAAAAGTCCCTTTCTGTGTGGTTAGTATTTATATTAGAAGGTAATTCCCCACAATGGCAAATTTGCCCCAATGCAAATACTAGTTTCAGCGGAGGGCTTTTCTTTAAACCACTGAAGTACTGTGTGAAGCATTCCTTCTCTTTGACTGCTCTGAACACCTTAATTACCTACCCCCCCCTTTTCCAATGACATTTATTGAAAAATTAAATAGAATGGAGGCCTCTTCTCCATAGCTAGCACTTTCCCAAGGCAATTTCATGAAGAAAATTCCCCTATAGACACAAATGAGTGTGTGACCTATGAGAGAATTAGGTTAATTTTTTTGCATAGACAAGTAAATCAAACTTTTTTTCTTTTCCAGTACAGAAGAATACCCACTACATGATGATCTTTGATGGTTTTGTCATACTGACATGTCTTGCATCACTGATTCTCTGCACACGATCTGTAATTAAAGGAATTCGTCTACAAAGGGTAAGCTTATGTATGTCAGTATCTCTTAATAAATGTAATTGCAGCTTCTCAACAGCAATTTCTCTTTTCTTGCCCACTCACATACCTTAGGAATTTGTGACTTTTTTCCAACATCACTATAAGAAAGAAGTATCTTTCACTGATCTGATGGAATTTGTCAATGGATGGTATATCATGATCATAGTCAGTGACCTTCTTACCATAATTGGTTCTACGTTAAAGATGGAGATACAGGCTAAGGTAAGTGACCTGCATGCTGATTAGGTGACCAAGACCCATCTTCCAATACCTCCTTCTGTTTTGGAACTCCTAAGTGAAATCATATTGGCCAGCCTGAAATTTCTTATTTTGATAGTTCAGTTGAGCCTTCAACTGGGGGAAATGGTCAGATTGAGAAGATTGCTGCTCCAGAGAAGGGAATTTTCTAGCTATATTTTTATCTATCCACAATAATGGCATTGTAAATTAGGAACGAGCAGCATCTGTGCACATCATCCCTACCCAACCTCTGTAACTCTTTATCCCATTTTTTTTAATATCCCAAGCCTTCCAGGGATGGTTTTGTCTGTCTGCTAATCCAGCAAAAATATTGTGTCCTCAGTCTTAAAATGAATATGGAAGCTTTTTTTTCTCGGCATCTCACCTGAAATGCAGTCTGTGTAACTTACTGAACATCATCTTAATCTTCATGCAGAGTCTGACAAGCTATGATGTCTGTAGTATCCTCTTAGGAACTTCCACCATGCTCGTGTGGCTTGGAGTGATCCGCTACCTCAGCTTCTTTCAGAAGTATAATGTAAGGGTCTTCTGGGACTTCCATGCTATTAGTATTTCTTTCTTATATTACCTAGTGGTACTGAATGCCTTTTGAAAGTCTAATGGGCAATTCTGGGTATTTGTTGGGCCTTGTTTTTCAGCTGCTTATTTTGACTCTCCGTGCAGCATTGCCCAACGTCATTCGGTTTTGCTGCTGTGCAGCTATGATTTATCTGGGCTATTGCTTCTGTGGCTGGATTGTACTGGGCCCGTATCATGCTAAGGTACTGTGATTTAGATGTTTGTGATGCTTGCTCTAGTTTTGTATCTGAAGTATGTAAAGTGCACATAAGTCATTTAACGAAATGAGCATGCTACCAAGATACCTGAAAGGGCCAGTTTATCTCTTTAGTTATATAACTTTATATATTCTCACTGGAATATGAAGTTGTCATATGTAAATATTTACTCTCTATCATCTGAGACATTGATGCAGACATTCATAAAATATTGTAATATCCAGAGTTTTTTAAGGTGTGTTATTGGGTAAAACATGTCACATTTCTTTGCAGTTTATTTGGCCAGTATCTTTTAAACAACTTGAACAAAAATGTAAATAATGTTCGTTTTGTTTTGTTTTGTCTGTTTGTTCCTGAATATTTCTCTTCTAGTTCCATACCTTGAATATGGTTTCTGAGTGTCTTTTCTCCTTGATAAATGGAGATGACATGTTTGCTACCTTTGCAAAAATGCAGCAGAAAAGCTATCTGGTATGGCTGTTCAGTCGGATCTACCTCTACTCTTTCATTAGCCTCTTTATCTACATGGTTCTGAGTCTCTTCATTGCCCTAATTACAGACACGTATGAAACCATTAAGGTACATAGACATTTACCATAGGACGTTATGTTTAACTTTTTAAATGTGAATTTCAAAAAGTTCTGAAACTTTTTTCTGAATATCAAGTGATTTTATTTATTTAATTAGTCTTCTGTGCACACAAAGATGTTCTATCTCTTTGCAAGAATTTCAGCATGGGATGAAAATAGCATCAGGACAGAGTGTTTTCCCTTCCTTTCCCATTCTTCTTAATTCTCCAGTCCAGTGGAGTTTGATGTGTTGGCCGGCAGCATCCATAACAACCCACAATGATTTCAGGACAATGAGAGCTACATCATGACATCATCATGCAAATGACCCAGAGCTGTAATGACATCATGATATCTGCTGCAAGTAAGAAAGTGGGTCATTTACATGATGGCATCATGATTCAGTGTCATCATTTATCCCATGCCTGTGGTGATGACTGATTTTTGTATATAAATCTTGTTTGCTAGAATGGTGGGCCTGATTCTAAAGAGAGACCAAGTCAGAGGGTTAAGGCTATTAACCTATCACTTAATTTCCCAGCTATTCTTTAATCAGAGCTGCTATGTTGAGTTTCCTTTGGGTGACAGGACATGTACTATGAAGACAATTCCTCCTTCCATCCCCATCTTCTATAATATGAGGGAATCTCTTCACAAGATAGTTGATTTAGAGAAGACACACCTGTCAGCGGGGGGCCCAACTTCCTAATATCCTCTGTAGGCCCTAAGCTGAATGGAAAAAAAAGAAAGAAAAGCCATTGGCTTCACTTGAACACCCTTGCAGCATTCCAGACACGAGAAGACTCGAGGTCAAAGAATTTTAAGTTCATGTTAGTTTAAATTGAATTACAATTACATTTAATCAAATACAGCTCCCATGATTACCCCTTCCCTATGTATTTAATAACTGCCTTAGCAGCCGGCAGCACCTAGCTCACTTTTGATTTGACAAGCCAAAGCAGGTCTGGCCCTGGTTAGCCCTCATATTGGGGACCACTTGGAAAGTCCAGCGGCATAGGCTGAAAAAACATCCTGGAAGATGGCAAAATCAAATCACTTCCTTATCATTCCTGTGCAAAAAAAACACACCCCTGCATAGATGCATCCATGTAAATCACCAGGAGTTGAGCTCAGCTTGAAGGTGACTTTTGATTTCAGAATTTCTCTCTTCTCTCTAAGTTGTGTGCCCCTGTCATTTCTACCAGTGCTTTGAAGCCAGATGAAAGGCAGTTTACAAGTGCACCCCTAATCTCTAATCAGTATGTGGAATCTTGGGGGAAAGGTGGATGGGAAACAATTTGCAAGAACCTCACTTTTCTACTTACCCAATAGTTTCTTCCTCACCATGAGAAACCCTCTCTAACCTTCCCTTTTTTTCCTCACCCAATACCTCTTTAAAAATTGTGTTTTTCATAACCACTTAATAGCCACTTAGTTGCTCTAAACTGATGCGAAATGACACTCTTTTTTAGCATTACCAGCATGAAGGCTTTCCGGAGACAGAACTTCATTCATTCATAGCACAGTGCAAAGATCTGCCAAACTCTGGAAGATACAGATTAGAAGATGAGAGTCTTGTAAATATCTTCTGCTGTTGTAAAAGGTTAGTGAGTAAAGGCATGTCTAGACAGGGTGACAGCTGCCTCATCTCTTCTAGAATAGCGTGTGGTTTTTTTCTTCAATGCCATATTCCATCCTGGGTGTACAAAACTGAAGTTGGCTGCCGTGAGAACATAAAGCAGATTAACAGGAAATTAATCTCGAATCCAATAAAACGATGGGCACTTCCACATAAGCTGAGGGATTCTGCACTGGTTTGAAAGGTGCTCTGGATCCTCATGATCCCTCAGAGTCAGCCGTGCTAGAAAGCTAACCTGCTTTATTTCCAGCTTTGGTGAAGGGGTAGCTGAAACCACTGTGAAATGAAGAGCTTTTTTTAAAAATGCTCTGCTTTCATTTCCCCATTGGAGGAGTTCTTGCCATAACCTTGCTTCTGGCGGTTGAGCACATAGGGGAAATGCTTGCATGCCAGCCCTGCCACTCCTCTCAGTAGCCTAGAGGAAAGGAGCAGGGGTTAAATTAACCAGTGGGGTTTTTTTTCCAGATTCCTCCTCTTCAGCACTGGAACTGCTGGCCTGAATAGCTTTGCTAGGCTAGGCTAGTTTTTTTTCTTTTCTTCTTCTTCTTCTCTTTCCCTTTTTAGTGTAATGAGGGCGAAGGAACTTTCTCTTCTCAGAGCAGGGCAGCGATTTTTTTTTTTCCAGCACTGCAAGTTGTCACAAGTGAAAGCAATTACGGATTTATTTTAAACTGCTTCTGAGGGTTTGGGGACTAAAGATACTAGGGGCCCTTCATTTAAATAACTATGCATAAGATAACTTTGGTATTAGCTGTATTTTTATAAAGCAAGCAATTGTGATTATCCCCATTCATTCTTTATTTATTTAACATTAAGATTTCTAACCCTGCCCTTCTATGGATATGCATTGTTCAGGGTGACTGTAAAACTATTTTCTTTAGATCAACAGTTCTTGTTAGTTTTATAATATGTGATCTTCTTGATTTCTTTCTCTTCATTATATGTTTGTATGGCTGAATAACATACCTCCCCCCACTTCTTTAGGTCTTAATAAAAATATTGGCAATAATTGCTGAAATTAGTTGGAGATTCTGGAGCTGAACAATCATCACAGATTCACAGATGAATAATCAAAGAGGCACAAAACTGTCGTGGATGTTTTTGGAGCATTTGCTGGTATCTATGTTAATTCTGGTTTATAAATTGAATCCTAATTACCATACAATGCACAGCTTAGAATTGCTATGAAAAACAATAGAGAACTGTTTGAGCTGGTGTAGTTGTTACATACTAGCCTCTTACTATCATCATCTTACAGGCACAATGTGGAAATAACTGTCTGCATGAATTTATCACACAGTTTTTCCTGTTTTCTATAGGTATTATAGATTACCTGAAAAGTAAAGGAGAGTAGATGATAACTCAGAATCTTCTCTCTGTGTGATTTGACATAGGACTTTTGACTCCCAGTTATTTATAAAATACCATGTAAAATAAAACTATAAAAATGATTAATACCTTCCCCCCCCCATGTACATTACTGAATTGGGGAACCAAGAGTGGATTTTGGTTCCCCATCAAATTACTTTTTTTCCTGATGTGTTTTGACAACCTTTAGACTCAGTTCTTAAATTTCAGCTATACGTGTTGCAGTACGTTCTACTTTGTGAATCTGTTAGTTCTTCAGCTGACGTAAAGACGGTGCTTGGCTTGATGTTGTAATGGATAAGAGCCTAGCTAACTTAAAAACCTTTATTAGTGGCCAGTGTGATGGTTAAATATCATATAATTACCTAATCACCTAAACATCTAATTATCTTATGACAGAACTCCTATTTAGGGGTTAAACAGCCTCTTAACCAAGCAGTAGTCACAGCTGGCATCCTTGGCTAAATAAGCAAAATTGGAGCTGATTAATCCTTGGGTGGGAGACCATGAAGAACTCTTAGGGCTGTAGATTAGACTGGAAAGTCAGGGAAACAAAATCACTCCAGGAGAGATCAGTGGCAAACATTCCCATATTGTTGCCAATAAAGCTACATAGATACATAGTCACTGGGAACAAAAGACTCAATGGAATCTTTACTTTTTAGTCTAACTAGCTCAGTTTGCACAAAGAAGTTTAATTCAATACTAAAAATAATCTTAAACCAATCCATATTGACATAATACAAGAAAAAAAAAGAATTCTGAATATTCTGCAAAAATACAACATTCAAATTTCCTTCATACTGTTCTCTTAGTCTAAGCAGTGTTAGGTACTTGTGTAAATTATGTTTAATTGATCCCTAAAAATGCAGTTAATAATATACTAGCTGCATTTACAAACCTCACACTAAGTCATGGGTTATGAATTAACTAAGATTTCTTGCAGACACGTAAAGCAATTGTGGCTTGTCTGATCAATTCCTGGTTTGTTTTCCTTCCTTTTTAAGTTATTGCCTTGCACCTCTGTGACCTCATTAGATGCTTAGGCAGGGCACAAAAACAGAAGTAGGAATAAGCCAAGAAAACACAAATCATGTGTCTCCATTTGCATATCATCACACTTGGTCATAGTTGCAGTCAGTAACCCAACAACAAACCATGTTTCAAATTATGGCTTACTGCCTTACACTTCTCCACCATTTACATATCATACTAACCTAAGAAACAAACAGTAATATGGATTAGCATAAAGGGAGAAGCCAGCTGTTCTCTCAGAGCAGGAAATCAAATTAAGTCATGATAAACCTTGTTACAAGTAGTCCTCGACTTAGGACCATTAGTTCAGCGACCATTCAAAATTATGACAGTGCTGAATGAATGGTGATTACAATTGGTCCTCAGAGTTACGGCTGTCCCAGCACCCCCGTGGTCACATGATCATAGTCCGGGTACTTGGTAACCTATTTGCACTTAGGACCAGTTGCCAAGCACCCCGTGATTATGTGATTGCCATTTGCAACCTTCCCTGCCAACTTCCCCAGAAAGTCATCAGAAAGAGTCTGATTGAGTCTTGAAGAAGAGTTTTCACATCAAGGACAGAGCCCTCTCCTTAGAGGGCAAATCCTGTGGTTCCCAAAGTCCTTTAGGTCATAGGATTACAGTATAAGTTTTGTACTGTTTTAATCTCTTTTTTTAGATTAAGTTATAGGAAACAAAGAGGAAAGAGGAATCTTGGAATGTTTGAGGAACAGATTCACTAGGAGTAGGCTTTTATGGCTGGTATCTGTTAGGCAGTGTTGGGCTTCAAGGTTTAGTGACTGTGGTCTAGACAACAGATTTTCTAACATTTCACTGGCAACTGTGGCTGGCATCATGAGATTCAAGGTGGTCTGCTATGCAGACCACAGGCAACTGAGCAGGGACTGCCTGGGCTCTGTCTTTATAGCCAGGTGTCCAGACTTCTGATAAACCAACAGCTCAACAGTTTCACTAGGAACTGGTATAGACATATTTAAGCAAAGCTTCAGAAACTAATATAGATAACAAATTATTTAAATGTGATTAAATAAAACTTTAGTCCAGGTACAGCCAACCTTTATGGCTGGGGACTACCTTTAATTTACTATCATTGTTTTGGCAACAGGAGAGGCTGTTATTGAAAGGACCAAGCTGGGATTTTCATTCCTTCAAGGAGTTTTTAAAGTAATTTTTTTAAAAAGTAAAAATGATACATTAAAGTATTTGAAGCTAAACATACCTATTTTAATTATTACTTCTCATTAAAAAAAAAGACATGCCTCCCCTGGAAAATTTTGTGGCTGTCATTCAGTGATTTATTGCTTGATTTAGCAGAGCAATCTTAGAGGGCTCCAGGGCTTGAAAAAAGTCCTGGAGACCACCTGTGATCCACAAGTTTCCCACTGCGTCAGTCATTAAAGTTCAGTACCTGACTTTATTTGATATTCTTCCAACTACAGGAGATGGAAATAATTGGCACATTTGGATTTTTTAGTCTATCATTAGATGGAAAGAGATGCATTCATTAAAAAATAGAAAACCAGATATTTTATTATAATCTAATGTAACATCAGTGCAGTGTGTTTTTTAAGTCTTTATATTAAGTAAATGCAGGTTGCTTGCAATAAAGTAAAAATGGGCATAACATAAAATATGCTTAATTATAGTTCTTAACTTTTTCACCTGTCTTAGAACTATTAAGTAATTGAATAAAATCTTAAAATGGAACTTGACTTTTATGGATGTCTAATTTGTCATGTTATATTGGAAAGCAAATCTGAAAAATAAAGAAAATCTATTTTTAGACTCAAATTTTCAGACACAGAAGTAATAATTATAGGACAAACTATTGAAAGACAAACAAGACATTATTATGTACTATGTACAAACTTTTGAAAGTATAAAACATGCTGGCTGTTCTCATTTTGTAAAAAGGTACTGTAGAAAATATTATGTTGAATGGTACATCAAAATATTATATTATGTTGAATTGTACATAATATTAACACTACAAATAAATATTTCTTTAACCAGTAATGTCTTTGTATAATTTAAAAAATGATTTGATATTGTAGTATGGCTCAAAGGTATCTGAGTTTGGGACTAGAGAAAACTCTCCAGGTAAAAGGAAGGAGAATATGAAAGTACTTCTGCCACTCAACCTGTCTCCTGCCCTTTCCTGTCCTAAAATTGCATGGAGATTTATAATGAAGCCTGACAAATTTTGGACACATTTGGTTTTGATGTTGACATTTACAAAAGTAAAGTGCCTATAGCAACAGATAGATAAGACAGACGCATAGATAGATCATCTTTCTACACGTGGTTTCCACTTGCAGATAAAGCCTGCCGAATGTTAATCACATGGGGCAGGGGTTCCAGGGCATGGGAAGACTTTAAAATTTAGGAGAAATAAAAACAAGTCTGCTAATCCCTTTTTCTACCCATCGTTTGGTGGTTAACATTTTTTGGAAACAAATGCTTTAGGGGTGTTGTTGGGTAAGAAGCTTTCCAAGTTAGAGAAGATAAGAGCAAGGACTTCTCTGATAAATTCTGGAGCTTTTGAGCCAGACAGCATCAACATGTCTTTTGTGGTGGGACAGTTCTTCCCTGGCTCACTTCTCCCTTCCTTCTGCTCCGCTCTTCCATTTTGGCTCATAAGGAAATCCTGTGCTTCAGGAACCATATTTAGGCTGCAAATATTCAGAGGACCATTCAGTGATGGCAAAGAGCTTGTGTTCTCTATAACAATGTGATGCCTTGTGGTGATCTGGATTTTTGCAGCCAATATATAATGGCACTATTCCATGTGATCAAATCTGTTGAAAGCATAGCAAAGGAGAGGTTTGCAGTCCCCAAGGCAGCTGCTGCTTCTGCCTTCACTGTATGTACATTCCCGGCCTCTTCACATCCGCCACTGTCACTCTCCAAAACCTATGAACCAGTTTCACAATCAGCTGCTATTGTTCTCAGTGCAGCTACCAAGAACTCTGAATGAGTCAAAGAGCAGTCCTTTTATGGGGAGCAAAATAATCCCCAGCCCACCCTTACTTTGTTAAAGGTTAGCCAAACTGGGCTGCAAAAATCTAGACGGTGGGAGTTTTCTGTATCTGTTTGCTGCCATCTAGTGGCCATCTAGAGATCTGCAGCCAAATGTGGTTCAGTAGTCTTAGCATTGCTGCCTTTGTTTTACAGACAAAAAATAAAACAACCAACTCATGCCAAACCATGGTCTCTTTAAAGTGTTAAACAAAGAGTCAGCCATAAAGGCCCCAACCACTCTTCCTTAATGTTCACCTGATCATTCAATAAATGGACTTGGTAGGCCCACAAACTCTGGGCTGCAAGATACTAAAAAGGCCTCTTTGCTGCCATCTAGTGGTCCTCTGGGGTTTCTGCAGCCCAGATATGGTAGGCCTAGACGTCGGGGCAGAATTGTTTTGCTGCATGTAATACTGGAAGGTAAGAAATATCCTGAGCTGAATAGCTGTGAGAAGCCTGTGAGAGAGGACAGGGGAATAGGTGTGTGCACCACGTGTGCATCTCCTCAATTTAGTGCCAAATAGATCCCCAAGATTAATATGGTTGTTCAGTCACAATTGAGCACAGCATTGCCCAAACTGCTGCCTTCCAGATGTTTTGGACCTATATGTAATCTAACAAATCAGGAGGACCCTGGGTTAAGGAATCTTATGCCACACAATATATGTACCTATTTGCTTGAGTTCGAAATCTCTCTTTTCTGAACATTTATAAGATTGGCTGCTACTCTGCATTCAAGGCCTGGTATCTTATCTGCGTTCAGGGCCACCCAAAATCATTTTATTGTCTAAGAGGGAGGAGCAACTGACACTCCACCAATGCGAGGTCAACTAGTCAAGGTATTGTGTCACCTGAAGTAGAAAACTCCACAAGCGCTTTTTTCTGGTAAAAGACGCCTCCCCCCCACCCCAATCTTGCCCTTCCAGGAGCCTCTTATTGGTCAGCGCCCCCCCCCCCGCGCCACTTCCCGGCTGGCCAATAGCACAGCGCAAAAAACAGCGACCCTAACAAAGTTCCATTCCCCTTCTCTTTTTGCGTTTCGGTCTAGTCTGATGTTACAGCAAGGGGAAAAAATCCTCGCTCCGCTCGATGGGGATGGAAGCGGGGGGGATCGGACCAAAGGACCAGGTTTTCTAGAAAGGGGGTGGATCTTCAGCGGCGGAGGAAGCAGGAGCCCCTGCCAGCGGGCCACTATTCACCCTACAGCGCCGCAGGAAGCGCTGCGAAAGTACCTTCGCGGCGTGCCCCAGGAGTGACAGTTGAACCCACGCCGAGGCGGGGGAAAGAGGTGACATAAGTCCTAAAGCCTTTCTCGCGCCTTCTTTTTGATCGCAACTGCCCAGCGCAGGTATGGCTTTGTCCCCTTAAAAGCGCACGGTGTAGTATACAAACCTCGCTGCCTTTGGAAAGATTGCAGCAGCAGCACCGCGGGCGGGCAGTGTAATTAAGCATCTGTAATTTCCCCTTTGCTCGAGGAGCCCAACCGAGAAGAACCGCGGGGGCTGTGGCAGGTTTCCGCTGAGCCGGCTGCTGGAGCGTGTCCGCTCAACTTCCACGTGACGGCAGCGCCGGTGCAGCCTCGGCTCCGCTTCCTTTCGCCTCTTCCTCTTCATGTGTCCCGCGCCCCTTTTGGCGTATGTAGAGGCGGCTGGAGCGAGAGGCCGACCCCGGCCTCCCTGCAGCATGGTCCTGCTGTCCCGGGGCAAGGGAAATCCTCTGGTGACTCGGTGAGTGGGTGCAAGCTTTAAAAAAGAAGGGAGCAGCGGACGCTTCTTGGAAGCTGACCAGATGCAACTCTGATGCTCTCAGATAAGAGCCAGTTTGGTCTGGTGGTGAAGGCTCCAGGCTAGAAACAGGAGACGGCGAGTTCTAGTCCCACCTCAGGCACGAAAGCCGGCTGGGTGACTTTGGGCCAGTCGCTCTCCCTCTCAGCCCAACTCACCTCACAAGGTGGTGGTTGTTGCGGGGAAAATAGGAGGAGGAAGGAGTATTAGGTATGCTCACTGCCTTGAGTTATTTATAAAAATCAGAAAGGTGGGATGAAAAAATCTAACAAAAAAATAAAGGTGGGATAAAAAAAAATCTAAAAAGAAAGCCCACCTCTCTCCAATTTCACTTTCAACAAGGCTCTTGTACCCATTTACCAGAACGCAAACCCCACTGCTGACCTGTAGAAAACTTGCTTTTTCAGGAGAGGGCTGTACAGTGAGCTGCACCCGGGGAACACACCTCTATCAAAATTTAACGTAGCAGTTTTGATCCATTAAGAAACAGAACCAAAGGGCCAACAACAGCCGTGGCCTGGTACTTTCAGCAGTTGTTCTGAAAAATGGCAGATTGCCGCTTTAGATTTCCTGTCTAAATCCCAAACCCAGGCATAGATTTGTGGTATTTCTCAGCAGGGGAGAAGGGTTGCTTTGCAATCTTTAAGCCGATCTTCAACAATGGAGTCTTGCTGTGAGTTCCCTTGATAAGTGGCTCCTAAGTGGTTTAAAATTTAAAAAAAAGTGAAGTAAGCTACTTTGAAGTTTTCAACTCAGGAGTAATGCCCAGCGATTTCAGTGGGGTTCTGATCCTCTGCAGTAGGGATTACATCTGGCTAAACAGTGTTCTGGAGTGTAGGCCTTAAAAGTTCCTTTTGTTTTCTCAAAGCAAGTAAACGTTTGTTATCTCTGCTTGCTGTGATGATATGAAGAATCAGTCCCATGTCCTAGTCCAAAGAGAAGCCATGCAAACAACATGGTGATACGTCTTAGAATCAAATTACTGTATATCTAGGTTACGGTGCTGTTCAAGGTACGCTTATTCAGAAGTAAGTCCTATTTGGTTCACTAGGGCTTGCAATCTAAAGTAATTCATTTTCTTAAATGTGAATGATGAGTTTGCTTTTTCCATTTGGGATATAGGGTAACATAACTACAGTGGAACATTTTTTACTAGGAAACTCACCTTTGCTCAGGTTAAAACTATCATGAAAGAATAGGAAAGGAAGTGGGGGGAGCAGGCTAACCCTAACCCTGAAATACCAGGCATCTAAGCAGTTGAAACCACTGGAGCTCTTTTTCCACTACACCTGAGAGTAGCTGTGTAGCACACAAAGCTTCAACACTGTTGCTGCTTCCAGCTGGCCAGAGGCAACCACGTCACTCTGCTTTATATATCAGATAAGCGCTAAAGTTTATCTCTCACTATTGTTAGAAAAGAGAAAGCAGTCAGTACCAGATTCTGTTTACAGTATGTACATAGAGGAAAGTGGAACTGCTTGCTCAAGAGATTTTCAGAAAAATAATTCAAATTTCTCTGGATAGGCTGATGCCATTCAGCTTATCTGGCCAGATCCAAGGGAGAAGTTAAGGCAAAGAGGAGACAAGTGCGGTCACTTTGTTTTCAGTAGAGCATTTATGTGACTTTTTATAACATGAAAATTGAAATATTCCAGACTAGAGTTAGCAATCACTGAGAAAATGAATGTGAGAAAAAAATTTTTTATTGTACTGTGTTGACTTAGAGAAAGTGTATTAAAAAATAAATTATGGAATGTTTTGAGCAAGTACAGGTAATCCTCACTTAATGACAGTAATTGGGACTGCCAACTCTGTCACTAACTTACATGATTATAAGGCAGAAAATCATGTGACCACACCAACCTAAAACAGCAGTTTGGGTAGTGGTCATAAAGCAAATCACATGTGGTTGTTGAGATGTCCCATGACCATGAGTTGTGACCTCCTGCTGGCTTCTCCGTTGACTTTGCTTGTTGGAAGCTGGAGCTGAAGGTCATGAATAGTGATCACGTGATTGCAGGATGCTGTGACTGTCATAATAGCGTACCGGTTGCCAAATATCCAAATTGCAATCATGTGACTGCGGGGATACTGTGATGGCTGCAACTTTGAGGACCGGTCATAAGTTCCCTCATTCAGCACTATCGTAACTTCAAATGGTCACTGAACAAGTGGTCATTAGATGAGGACTATCTGTTGAGGCAGAGGTTGGTTGCGGAGTGCAGAAGAACAGTACATGATGGAAGTAAAGCATGTATGATAATAAATGGAAAGATTAGCAAATTCTTCAACATTGAAAAGGGAATAAGACAAAGATGTGTCATATCCCCCTGATTGTTTAGTAAGGAATGCTTCTCATGTTAAAAGTGTTTGGTTGGCAACATGAATGTGTGTGTATTTTTGTATGCAGATTATGCCATATTTTGGCTGAGAGCCCAAATGTTTTGCAGCAAATGTTAGATTGTATGATGCAACAGGATGCACATTAATGTATCAAAATTCAGAGTAGCTGTGTTTGACAAGAAAAATGGAGTGAACAGATGTAGGTTATGAATACATGGTAAAAAATTGAACAAGTGGATGAATTTATGTACTTTGGTAAAGTGTTTACTAAGAATGGGACAATCAGTGGAGAAGTTTTAAGGCGTGCAAATGCTGTTAGATAGTGGGTGGTATGTGTTGTGAAGAATGAATGTTTGTCAGAAGAGAAAATAAGTATGCATAATAGTGTGCTTCTGTCCATTTTGTTAAGTAGAAGTGAGAGTTGGATATGTCAGGAGAAACATGAAAGTAAGTTGAATTCATTGAGAATAGGGTATATCAAAAAGCTGTATAGTAAAACAAGAAGAACTAGGGTAAAGAATGAGTGTTGAATGAATGCAAGTTGAATATGAAAGTGAGTGGCCAGTAGGAAGGTATGTTGAGGTAGTTTGATGTCAACCCTTCAGGGTAGGCCAGGTCAGGAAACTGACATTGCAAGGATTGTTGTTGGAGGGTATAACAACAGAATCTTTAAAAAACCTGCCAGTGTTGCCCTTGGCTACCTCTTAGATCAAACAGAATCAAGGTGAGGTTATTTGGAGTTTCCTTCTTGCACCTTCCAGGACTGAGTTACCTTTTATTTTCCCTTAATTTTTTTTTTCATCCTAGCATTTTTCCCAAATGTTGATCCATTGGTTGTGACAGGAATTGACCAACCAGCTTGTCGCCCGAGTCTGACGATGGGGGCTGAGAGAGAGTGACTGGCCCAAAGTCACCCAGCCGGCTTTCATGCCTAAGGCGGGCCTAGTACTCATGGTGTCTTGCCTTCTAGCCTAGAGTCTTAAGTACTAAACCGAACTGGCTCTCTTTTATGCTCCCTTAATAGCACCTGCATATTTTCACCAAGGTTATATTTCTCTACATTTGATCAGGTAGAATAAATGAGGAGTGGATTGCAAATCAAATATATGAAGGAAGAATAAGTGGGTTGAGAGGAAGGAAAGGCTGAGAAAGTGGTGTTTGGATAAAGTTGATGAGATCCTGAAAAAGAGAGGGGTGAGAAGGTTAAGGAACAAAGGACAATCAGTGGAGTGATGTATGGATACAGCAGAAGCAAGGATGGTTGGCAAACACAGGTGTAGAGAAGTACAGTAAATGAAGCATAGTTTTTCACTTTCTTTTTCTGATCACATGCTTTTAATTTCCTGGGTTAATACTTCCTACTCCTTTTCTGTGATCTGCATAACGCTGCTTAACCCTAAAGGGAGGAGTGTGTTGTGTATGCATCTATGAAGTATTCTAAATAAAGTTAGCATTTGCACAAGTCAATGTGTTGGAAGGAGGCCAGAAATGTCACAGAAATAGGCTTGCCACACCAGAACCAACTGGGTTGGCATGCTCTAGATCCCTTCTATTAGGAAATGTCATCTTGTGGGACCTAAGGGTCAGTTCTCTGTTGCAATGCCTGCCCTATGGAACAATATCCCCCCAGAGATCCAGATGGTCCTGACCCTCCTGGTTCTTCATAAGGCTTGAGAGACCCGGATGTTACCTTAGACCAGTGTTTCTCAACCTTAGCAACTTTAAGCTGTATGGACTTCAACTTCCAGAATTCCCCAGCCAGCAATGGAAATTGAAGTCCATACAGCTTAAAGTTGCTAAGGTTGAGAAACACTGCCTTAGATATTTGGGCTGGGAGGTTAAACCAGTCCGGATGGTGGATTTGTTTGTTTTGGTTTTTATTGATTAAAAATGAAATGTTTTTAGAGCCTGGATATATGCCATGTATTTTGAATACTATGTTCCTCTTTTTAAAGCTTTAATCTTCTGTGTGCCACTCAGAGTCTCTGCTGTGAGGTAGGCAGCTATATATGTTATTTAAATAAATAAATGCTACAGGAATCTCGCACTAGCCAAGCCACTGCAGCTGTGATACTGTAAATCTGTATCATAACTATCAAAGGGTAAACTCAGATCTGTTCACAATGCTGAATGGTTTTGAGTAGAAGGTTTCTGAAGCAGTTTCTTATTTCGATTTGCCAAATAAGAAATACATAGTAATTCACTGGCTGGCTTCTCAGGTCATGCTCAACATGGATTATTTAACCAAGGTTTGTTGACTAAGCCACAGTTGGCTGGGCTCACAGATATGCTCAGCCACAAACAAGAGATCACCAGTGCGTTCAGACTCTGCCCAATTTTTATGGCCTGCAGAGTTTCTCAAGATTTTCTGCCAAAGTTCAACTGTAAATCAGTTGGTTTTTTGTGTTTTTCTATTTAAAAAAAACACTAAATATCTCTGTTCCATCTCTGATAGACTTAACATATCTATTTTGCCTGAAGCCCATCAACATCCTCAAACATGGTTTGGACAGTTCCATCTCTTAAAGGCTGTGAACTTGGCCCTGTAGCAAAGAGGTTGTCTCTCGTAATATAAACTCTGGTTTTCAAGCTGCCGTGGCTAGTTTGTGCAATACATGAAGCCAAATCCAAACCCAACACATAATGTAAAACGTTATATTTGTGATGTTGTGTACAGCCTATAAATCCAAGGGCCAAGTTTCAGAACAGTTTTACATTTTGCCTGCAATTATGTAGCTAGCTTGTGGCCTGTGCACCCTGTTTGGACCCTGTCCATGTTCTTTAACTCCAGTTCAGTTGAGCATGCAGGTCATGTAGTTTCTGCAAGGTGCATTTGAGGGATTTGAGATCCGAGGCATCAGGCAGAATTAAGTATTTGTTTTGGGCTTCCTGGAAGAGTATAGTGGGTGTCACAGTGTAATAATTTTAGTCAGGAGATAGGCGGCTAATACACAACCACAGAGACCTTTGGTTTCAATCCTTCAACCGAGGCATGTTTTACAGCCCTACTGTTTGTGCAGCGTTACTAGGCCAAATATAGCAAAAAGGTTAAAGGAAACAGATTATTGTGTCAGCTAGTTTCTCTTGGTAAGATCCAATGCGGGGATCCAATGACATGCTGGGGGATTACCATGAGAATCCTCCTTACCAGCGCCTTGGGGCCGGGTTACCTGTTACAGAATTGTAAGTATGATAATCCTAACACCCCCTTTCTTTGATGAACTTTCTTCTGGAATAAGAATATTATGCAGTTTTCAGTGAAGGAAGAGGAGGGGGAAAAAGGAATTAGTTTTCCTGCTACTAATCCCCAAATGCTTGGCTCAGAAAAATGGGACTTTGGATCCTACAGATCCTGTGTGTGAGAGAGTTTTAAAGGGGGGGGGGCAATAGGCCAACTTCCTGGTATGTAATGTGTAAATTGGATCGAAGTTACAGCAAAGAACCATGAAAATCCCTTAAGAACTAGACAGTCTTTTTCAAACAGATCCAGGTGACTGAATACTCTTACTTACCTTGGGTCAATTTTGTTTATTTCATATTAATGTTTGCTAGTGCTTTCAGGAACCAAGCTGTTTAAAATGCCATGTTCAACAGGCTACTCTTGGGCGATTCAAGAAACCTTCCTTTTGTTCCCAAACAGAAAGGGTAATTTCCCTTCTTTTAATCTGATAGTTTCATTTGTTAACTTTCGAAATGAAAGCAGGATGTATGTGTGCAAAATGTATTTGGTTGCTTTTAAAATGATCAACCTTTTATTTTTATTTTTTTATGGCAGGAGTATGATGGCTCAACCAGATTCAGATTTCAAGGAAGAAGACTCACTAAAGGAGGATTTAAAGTTCTACTTTATGAATCCGTGTGAAAAATACAGAGCTAGACATCAGATACCATGGAAACTGGGGCTTCAGATTCTGAAGATAGTTATGGTTACTACGCAGGTAACATTTTAAAAGATGCTCGTGTTAATATTATATACTGGTGTTTCACATATGTGAATTGGCAAGTGAATCGATTCCTAGTGCATTTGGTCTTTCTAGTCTTATTCAGTTTAAATATCAACAGAGGGGTCAATTGTGGGTAGAAAAATAAATTATCCTGCTGTGAAGCCTTGGACCACCTGACCTGTTTTGTGTGTATGTGTTACTTTAACTTGCGTCACAAGAATTACAGGATTAACCATTAATTCAGGTGGAGGAAATTATTTTTTCAATCAAGGGCCATTAGAAAAAACTAATAGGAAGGCTGACTAGTTATTGTGTGGTTATGTTTTTGTACTTCAGTGGACCTTCCGGCACTTATGAAAACATGGAATACATAGTCTAACCCGAACTCAGAGGCTCTCTTCTCCTCTTTCACTCTCTCTCCCGCCTTTTCTCTCTCTGTCATACGGGAGAACCTGAGTAGTGTCCCATCTTGAAAGACCTTGAATAATATGCAACCGTTTCATTGCCACATGCTTTCAAAGGCATCTCAACTTTCTGTTCCCCTCTTTTCCCTTTTCAGTGTAAAGCCTTCTCTTCTGGTATAAAGCAGAGGCACCGAGGGCCAGTGCGGGCTCTTAAAAGCTGTGTGTGCAGTTCCCCATTGACCTTGAATAGTTGTTACAAAATTGTAGTTTTTATTGTGACAGAGGATTACAATATTAAATAAATGTCCATGTCTGAAGAGTAATTATATTAATTACATGGAACATCACTTAATGTAAATGAAGTCAGATCATATTTTGTTTTCTGTTGTAACTCAATTAGATGGTAGCCCTGGCATAGCAATCAAAGGCCAAAGGTGGCCAATCCGTCAGTCAGTCAGTCAGTCAGTCAGTCAGTCAGTCAGTCAGTCAGTCAGTCTTTCATCCCTTGATGTCATGGGAGAAAGGAAGTGTGCAATGTTGGGCTGTGCTGTCCGAATGTGGCTTAAGTACCTTTCAGGTCACAATGACCAGTGTGCCTTCTTTAAAGAAGCAGCTCATTGACTAAGCTCAAGGACAAACAGTGTCCTGAATTTGGTCTGTAGGCCATGCAGTTCCATATTCCTGTTTTAGCTATTCAGAGTTAATGCCTGAAAATTATGCTTTTTATAACAGATGCTGCTGTCTTAAAATCCTTATGGGAACTAGACTACTTGGTTTATAATGAAGAAGCTAAAGTCTCCAGCTGTCTATGCTTCTCACAACGTGTGTGATATATAGTAGTGCCTATAGAACATAAAATGTTAGATAAGAAGATTTAGCCAATGGTGGTGGTAGATGGGGGTTGCAGTTCAGTATGTCAGGAGGGTACCAAAGGGTGCTGTATTCAGTATTTTCCCATGCGTGAAGCTCACTGAGTGGTCCATTACAAGCCACCATATATCTGAATTACTTGT
The DNA here is from genome assembly GCF_059951505.1 of Python bivittatus. Classification (NCBI taxonomy): domain Eukaryota; kingdom Metazoa; phylum Chordata; class Lepidosauria; order Squamata; family Pythonidae; genus Python; species Python bivittatus. The sequence continues at coordinate 29,186,396 of NW_028277098.1, forward strand.
TTCTTAGGGGAAAATGTGAGATGTTACCCTGTAGGTATCCATGAAAGAAGAGAATTATGCAAAAGACACCTTAGTTCGGTGATCTAAGTGAACTAAGAAACAAAAGTGACAATGGTTATTTTTCAAATAGATTTCTTACTTGTTTATAGGTTTGTTAATATCTGACTTGGCCAATGTGGAAAGTGGCTGGATAAATGTTTGGCCTAATCTAGTAGAGTTCATTTAATGTCCTGCATCTTCTTCTCAGTTGGATTTCTGGAGAAAGAGCTTTGAACAGCAAGGCTGGGGCAGACTGACTGACATCTTGGGAAATTACTGCCATGAAACCTTTAATGTGGAGGGTGAAGGTGAATAGAGGTTATTTGTTGAGGTATATTGTTCATTTGCCTAATAAAGTTGTTACAATATGGCATATCATTAAAATAAAATAAACCAGTGTCATTGTGTAACTTAATTCGCCTTGTCTTTCCCCCATCGTTTAAAATAAAACTTCTAGTTTACAGATTAGATCCTAGGCTTGCATTATGCAAGATTCTGTTTGGACGTGGCTTTTGCTAGGCACATAATTCTGATTCCAGTCCAGACCCCTTTGGCCTCTGTCCTGGGACCATCTAACAGCTTGCTCCTTCCCAGGGCTCTACTTTCCGCTTTGTGCTTGTTTCTCCTAGAAGTGACCAAACCTGGGGAAGAACTAGCACTGAATATGGCTAAGGTAGGTGTAGAAGAATCTACCTGGATAATGTATGAATTGGCTACAAACAGAGAGGAAGGCTAAACTGCTTTTGGAGAAGCTCTGGGCACTGTTATTCACATCTGAGCCACCATAGCTTCAGCCATAGAAAATAGTTGTGAATGTTGCAAAAAAAATTTTTTTTTTAAGAGGCAGGCTCATATCTCTTTCTTCCTTGGTTGATTCTTATATTTTCCATCATTTAGAAGCTTGTGCAAAAAAAAAAAAAAAAGTGAATCAGTGTGCTGCTGAGGATCTAGATTTAAGTTCCCAGTAAATAACGGGATTCACTGAATAATACATGATATGGTATATAAATGAAATAAATAAAATATACATGTGAATGTAGGTGTCCATTTCAGAGCAAATGGTTAAATAACAGTCCATATAAGAATGGATTATGATCACATTTTATTCTTATACCTAAACAGCTTTCTAGTACATTTAGTATCATACTGAGATGTATATATTGTAGTTATTTAGTGTTTGGGTTTTTTTGCTTCCATGCTCAGCTGCAGAAAACTTCATATTAAATATGAAGGATGGACCTTATTTGTTATTTCTTAATTTGGAATTCTTATCATTCTTAGTATCTTTTTCCCCCAGCAATTATCTTCACTTTCAAAAAGTTGTTCTTGTTATTGACATTTTCTTTCTGAATTCATAATCTAAACCATTCTAGTTTATTTGGTTTTAGTATTGCATGTTATATAAGGTGATCATTATAGTTTGAACATAGTTTTTAGTTTTCCACTATGTGTAAATCCAGCTGATTGAGACTTATTCAGTAGACCATGGTTCAAAGAGTTGTGGCTTAGTATGATGTGCAAATTCAGGGTGCCTTGGTTTTAATGGAGAAATCTCCTGCTTAGCGTGACATATGAATCTAGAACTGCAGCTTGTCCCCATTCTAACAGCCAGAATCTTAAGCAAAGGACACACTATAGCTTCCAGCTCTGGGTACTATGGAGGAGGACAGGCCAGAGTTCTCAGCTCACGTGTCAGCCACTCCTATTGACAAAAAAAAGGAGCAAGGTTGGAATTGTAAATTCAAAATTTTGCCTTTAACAGTACATTTGATTACAGTGGCCCAGGTTACTGCTTCATATCTTGTTTTTTTTTAATCCATGAACTATCAATGGGTTTTTGAGACTGGGCAGATATAAAGAAGTAAAATGTATTAGGCTTACCTGAGGAAGAACATAACAGAGAGAGATTTCTTCTCCATTAGACATTCAGTTTACATCTTTACACTTTGCAAATAATATTGGAGATGCTGGAGGTATTACTATAAACGTGCACAGTCACAATGGGAACTCATTTAGTTTTTAGGTTAAATTGTATAAAGGCAGGTGTTTGTTGTTCTGTACTGGACAACACCTATACTGTCTTCCTGCTAATCTAAATGTTTATTCCTCATATTCCTTGAATATGAAGACAGATGCTGCTCGACAATTTGCTTTCATTTATGAAAACTTGGAAGGAATCTGAAGAAGAGAAAAAGAAATGCCTCTTCCATATAATGTAAACTGAATGTCCTTCAGTTTATTTAGGGAATTAAGATTAAATGGGTGCCTTTGCTCAGTAGTATACTACCTGTGCTTTGCAAGTTGATTCCAAGATAAGGTATGTGAAAAGGATCTTTGGTAGCCCTACTCAGAAAGGCTTTCTTCCAACATCTTAGAGAGCTGCTGGGTGTCAATATAAATAGTGTAAAGCTAGAAATACCAAGGATCTGATTTGGTAATGATTGTTTTAAAACAGCCTTCCCCAACCTGGTGCCCTCTATATGTTTTGGAACTGCCATTTCTACAGTTGCTAGCCAGCATAGTTTTTAGCCCTTTTGGCTCTGAATTCAGTAAGTGGCCGTCCAATATTCTTGGTGGGTATCAAGCTTGGATGGCTGCTTTCTACATCCACATGATGATTTAGTTGGACTTGGATGGTAAAGATAAATGAGAAGGTGAACTGTAAAGGTTTTTTTGTAGTTAGGTGAATGTAGTTCCTCATAAATCAGGGTTCAAATATAAAGAAAATATTTGTTATAATTTTTTTTCATACAGTGGTTAATTTAAAAAAATGCTTGGAGATGAGATATGGGGTGGGATACCACAGTTTGAGAAATCAAACAGTGATGAGCTTTCAGGATGAATGTCTGTGATCTAGTTTTCTGGTGTCCTAATGTTTCACTGCAAGTTGTGGCTGGTATCTTCACAGGCAAAGTGAGCTGCTTTGTAAGATACTTCTCAGCGGCTCCCAGACAACTGAACAGGGACTGACTGGGCTGTTGTATTTGAACCCGGCAAGTTGATCTCTGATTGGTCCATGTCACAGGAGTCCAAGAAAGCTGGTTCCTGACTGGTTCCTTGTCTACACAGAACCTTTGAGAAATGATTGTTGGAATTAATGCCTTAGATAGACAATTAGAATTATGGAAGATTGTTTTTATAAATGATAACTGCTGCGAGATTATTATATGCACAAAAATAGAAAGACTCGGAAATACCCACAATAGACAAATGGTTGGTGAAGATGACAGAATTAGCAGAGATGGCAAAACTGACTTGTCTGATTAAAGAAAGGACAATAACTACATTCATTAGTGACTGGAAACCCTTTATGGACTTTTTGCTGAAAAAAAGAAAAAAATGAACTTGTGATTTATGGGTTTGATGACTGGAAAGGGTAGACTATGTAAAGAAAGAAATTATGTTGTAACTTTAGAGAGAGAGGGTATAATATAAAGGTACTTGTAACTGCTGTAAGAATATTGGAAGCCACTTCTTTATAACTTTTTCTTTTCTTTCTTTTTCTTCTCTATTTCTTTCTTTGCACTTTTTTCCACTTATTACTTTTCTTTACTTTTATTTCAAAATTTGTATTGTTTTTATTCTCTTAAAAATTTTTTAATTTTTAAAAGAATGCTGTTTGAATATTAAAATAGTTGAAAATGAGTGTCAGGCTCCTACATATTTCAACCCACTTCTCCCCATACACTGACTCTGGTGTTTCAGTCTTGGCCTATTAAAAGCAGAAAGTGTTAATTCACGTTCCACAACCCATCATCCCCACCCCCACCCCCTTTTTTTGTAGCCCACAGAAATCATGGCTCAGAAACTCAACAGCAAATGGCCCATAAATGAAGGAGTAATTTTCTGTCCATTTATAGAAGTAAACAAAAAAAAAATCAAAATACACAATAGTTGAATAGACTTACAAAGACAAAATCAAAATCAAAACACTCACTAGCCCAAAAACAAAAATACAGACTTCCTTGCCATGTCCTAATAAGTGATTTTATTACCTTTAGTCATCTAAAAGCTTAACAAAAATGTGACTCCTTGTTTAAAGGGGGAAAGGCAATCTGATCCATCAGATATTGTTGAATTTCACTTTGTTTTTAAATACACAACATTGCTAAGGGCCAGTCAGAAAAGATGTATTTTAAAGTCCTCTTTATAGCCCACTAGTATGACCAATGATTGAGTACACTGGAAGTTTTTGAAGTATTTTATTTTTAAATAACTATGGCTCTTTATTAAATTCCATTTTAAAACCTGGTTTACAATTATTTCCCTAACCAGAATAATAAATTGGGAACAAGTCACATATAAGCAGATGAGGACTGAAACAATGGAGGAGGAGCGTGCATCTTTACATCTACTAAATTTGGTGTTGGCAAACTTCTTGGTTGGGGGGACATTTTGTCCTTCTGCCCCACTTAGGGGAATCCATGGTGGTGTAGCCAGTAATGTGATGCTGCAAAACTGAATGTTCACATTTTTTTGGATGGACTTTGGAGGTGGGGCTTAAAGGCAGAATGGCTTAAGGCACCCTTAAAAATTGGGAGGTTTGCCACTTAAACATTTAGATTTTGAAGAAGGGCTGTGGATACCTGTGACCTCTGCAAGGCTTAACTTCTCCCTCAACAAAAAAGGGGCCAAAATGTTCAGCTTAGCCCATTCTAGAGAGGGGTTTGGAAACTACAAATAAAATGCTGGGGCCTCATGCATTGCCTTCCCATATTAAACCATGATTTAGTAAGCTAAGGTGCTGATGTTGAAAAGTACCTGTTGCCTGATTTAGCATGTGTTATATGAAACAATTTACCTCTTACACTGTTTTCTCCTCTTAAAGCTCATCCTTTTCGGTTTGAGTAACCAGTTGGTGGTTTCTTTTAAAGAGGAGAATACTATGGCTTTTAAGCACCTATTTCTGAAAAACTACTCTGGGGTAGATGAAGATGACTACAGTTGCAGCGTGTACACACAACAAGATGTCTATGATAGCATCTTTTTTGCAATTAGTCAGGTAAGTGTCTATCCATGGTATCTGAATACATGAGTGAAAAACATACACAAATGTCTGACTAGAAATGGAAACGCTAATGTGGCCAATTCAGTGGGCAACTGTATGTGAGAGCTGAGAGTGTGGGATTTATTTATTTATTTGATTTAAAGGGTACCCAACTCTGGAGACTCTTACAAGACTCTGGAGGGCTTACAATTAAAAAAAAAAAAAAAAACAGAAAAACAATAAAGAGAAAACATGAAGCGTCCAGAGATGCATTCTGGACCAGCCATAGCTTCCAAGTGATCTTCAAGGGCAGCCCCATGTAGATTGCATTTGCAATAATACAACCATGAGATGAACTAGCGCATGAGTGACCGTCTGAAGGTCCTCACGATCCAAGAACAGGGGATTTGACAGCATCACTTGGCTAGCCTGGGGTTGAGATATACAACTGGGTGTCATCCTCATATTGAAGATACTAGATCCCAAACCAAAGGATGACCTCCCTCAACAGTGTTATACAGATGTTAAACAGGAGGAGAGAGAGCATCGGGCCACAAATTATGGGCTGAGAGTGTGAACTCTCTCCCCATCAACACCTATTGGAACCAGCTGCTAAGAAAGGAGACATCCCCCACTGTAACACAGTGCCCCCCATTCCCAAACCCTGCAGCCGGTCCAGAAGGATACCATGATCAATGGAATCAAAAGCAGTGACAGATCAAGGAACACAAGGATGGACACATCACCCCCATCCTGGGTCCACCTGGGTCATCAGCAAGTGCAACCAATGTTTTTCTACTGAATTCCAACCTGAAACTGAGATTCAGTACAGAAATCTCATAAATACATCTTTGGGATTATGCTGTAGATATTTCCTGATAATTTAACCCAACAACTATTTTTTTAGAAGTGAAAGTTTTAAGTTCATGTGCTAGTCCAAAGAACACTCTGGTTACTGGCCACACTTGCTAAGGCCATAGCTACAATCCAACCATTTGACAACCATTTTGTCAAGAGAAATAGGAATTATTTCAAAATTTGGCATACTTTCATTATATTTCAAAACAGTCTTTCCCAAAAGGAAGCTTTTAAACTGCACAAATTTGCTTCTAAGTAAATGTGTATTAGGGCAAAAGAGGGTTTGTGAATGAATACAATACAATGCAATTAATACAATAACTTTCTATTAATAGGATCTGCAACTTTATTTTGAAAATAAATCTTTTCAAAGCTAATTTCAAGCTTCTTGTTTCAAGAGCTGTATTTCTGGATGTCCTACAATCCAAGTTGAGGCTACAGAAAAGAGTATCTCTTCTTCTTTCAGACCAGACTCTGCTCACAGTTGAAAAAATGCTCTTGGGCCATGTGTGTATACACTTATTCATGGTTTTGTTAGCGTGTGGGTTGTAGTTTTCCTAAACAAGTGTTTTTGTTTGCATCTAGTACCAACAACTGAAGAATATATCACTGGGCACACTTGGTTATGAGCAAGATAAAGATGACTTGGCTGGCTTACACATATGTAAACAGCAATATAGAAAAGGCACAATGCTTTCTTCTAATGATACTTTGCACATAGACAGTACTACTGAAACAGGTACTTTTGAATCGGAAGTATGCTGTAGCTCTCCATTTGAGGTCTGTATGTTTTTCAGAATTTGGGGGTGAAAGTTGCAGTTAATCACTGAGCCCATCCAGATTGTAGGTTTGCCCATAATGTGCACTAAAGTTCTCCTCTCTCTTGTGTGGCAGAAGGTTAAAAGGATGTAATTCTTTGCCTTGGTGGCCCACAAGGGCCCATTGTCTGTAAACAAAGCAATACCGTTGCTCTCAGGATGTGCTTCTGCCACAAAACTTGGTTCACACATTACGAGTTATAACATAGTTGGTATTTTGACATGATGTGCTGTCATGTTTGCTTTAGGACACTAATATGCTGCTTGAAATCAGAATTTTTTCTTGGCTCACTGATTGCACCCGTGGTGTGATGTGTGAGCCAATGGCCTGGTGGTGATTTCATAATTTATTCCTGGATTATTTTTGCTTTTCACCCAAGCCTTTAATCAAGCGTTAGAGATACAGGGCATGGCTATCTTAAAAAAAAGTAGGGTGACAAGCCAGAAATTAACTTTCAAAGCCATAGTTGCTGATCTGAAAGTCTGACTCTGGCTTTTTCAGTAAACCATGGGTTAGTTTGATACATGTCTTTGGACAGGAAATTTAACCATAATTCAAGCTTGCTTAAAAACAAAAATGGGAAATCTTTAGGCTGCCAGGGGACACACTTTTATATTATACTTTTTTCAGTGGTTGGGGTTTGTGGGGATAGGTTGGTGATATAATATATTTTTGGTTTGCTTTCTTTTGGAAATCAGTAGGAAATTGCAGCTCTGTGATTTAGCAGTTAGCCAGATCAGCTGTGGGCATAGGAGCCTGCTTGGGGCATGTGTATTGCCTATTTTTGTTTTGGGGTCTTTCCTTGTTCCAGGGTTGATAACCTTAGTTTCCAGGTTTGGATAAAATGGGAGCTTATATTTTCTATAGCAGTCAGAAGCAAGAACGGGAGGCTTACAGGAAGCCCATGAACATTTCAGCTGTTTGAGCTGTAGGGGGATTGTCTAGGGTACCCTGTACCTTTTGACATGGACTGTGTTTAGGCTTTGGGGTACTTTGTAGATTGTGGCAACCTGTACAGATAGTCTTCGTTTAGCGACTGCTCGCAGTTACGACGGTGATGAAAAAGTAACTTTGCGATCAGTCCTCGCATTTACAACTTTCGGAGGTCTGTAAAGCAACGGAAAGCTGAAGTAAGATCATAAGCACAGTCCCGGTTTCATTTAGTGACTGTTTTGCTTAATGACTGAGTTGCCAGTCCCAATTGTGGTTGCTAAACAGGGACTACCTGTATAGCCAAAGGAGCTGATTGGAAGAAGGGTTTGGAGTGGGTGTCCAGATAGCTTATTTGTGCAGAGTTCACATAAACTGCATGACTCAACCTATTTATTCATCTATCTGCTTCTCTTGGTTTTATTATTTATATATTGCTTATATACTGAACTGGATTTACAGAATATAAAACTATATCTTGGAACTGAGCTTCTTGTATAAAGAAGAAGATGGTGATGATGATGATTTTTGCATAGTCTGTGCTTGCTTTGAAACCATGTTCTGTTACAGTTATTGCATCTTTAGATTTCTCAAACCCATGTCATATATTTAGAGGTATTTAAATATATCTTTTGCTTTCTTCTTCCAGAATGCATTAATTTTGAACCTCAGTATCTGGCTACTAAGGAAATAAGTGACTTAAAGAATTCATCATTTTTCAACCTTGAGTTCTATAGGTAAAATGAGTTTTTTAGAGCCAGTTTCTGTTTCCTTAAAAAAAGAAAAAGAAAATTGTAATGGTTTCTCTTTTTCCAGGCTTATACAGGTTGAAATTTCTTTTAAACTAAAAGGCATTGATCTGCAGACTATTCATACGCGTGAACTGCCTGACTGTTACGAATTTGAAAATACTGTAAGATTTTTTTCTATATTTTATCCATGGAAAATATATTTTTCTCTTTTTTTTGTTATGATGGCATCTCTTGCACATTAGTTTAATATTATGCATTACCTTGTACATTAGCTTAATATACTATAATGGACAATACACTGATCTATGAAGATACTTTGTTTACCAATCAAAGGATCTTTTGTATATAATGGGTCTGTATGTAATATTTTACAAATATTTTTTTTAATGGGAAAATTAGTGTTTATTTTTTAAGCAGCTCTCGGGTTGTTCAATTTCTCTAGTGCCTTTCTGCAACGCAGGTACAAAGTTTGTGTTCTTTTATGGACTGAAAAAAAATGAAGCTGCCTGATATTTTAGTCTTCAGGGTAAAACTGAAATAAATTAACTGGTTGAGACAAAATAGGTAGTGGCTGTCTTTCAGTCATAGCAGAAAGATGCATAAAGTAGTACATTGTCAAGCTACTTTCTGGAGAGTTAACTGCTTTGATACTTGTGTATAGATTTGAGGTTTATAGCTTTTTTTTTTTTTAACCCACATAGGATGCTTAGTACAGAGCCAGTGTGCAGTGCTTAAGGCATTGGGCTAGAAACTGGGAGACTGTGAGTTCTAGTCCTGCCTTAGGCACAAAGCCAGCTGGGTGACCTTGGGCCAGTCACTCTCCCTCAGCCCTAGGAAGGAGGCAGTGGCAAACCACTTCCAAAAAAATCTTGCCAGGAAAATCACAGGGATTTCTCCACACAGTTACCAGGAGTCAACAATGACTCAAAGGCACACAGACACACAAAAAGGGTGCTCTATATGATCTAAAGTACACATCCATTGTAGTGTGTAAAGGGAGTTTTTAAAAAACCCTTTTTCTCTTGACAGATCACTTTTAACAATATGGCTCACAGTGGTAAAATGAAAATATATTTTGATACTGATGCTGACATTCAAGAATGTAAAGAGTGGAATATATCTGGCTCTTGTAAGTATCATGAATACCTGAGTAAGAAAACAGAAGCCTCCTTTTTGTGGATAATGCCATTTTGCCTAGAAACTGTGGCACTGATTGCTTGAATATTGGCAACAGGGTAGAAAATTTGAGTGGGTCATACTTCTTGAGCAAATAGATAGGCACTTGCATAACAGTAGCTACTTGGAGGAGCAGTATTTACCTTTTCAAGTCATTATTCTAGAAGGGAAGTTCCCTTGGATTTATTTTCTTAATTCAGCAATGAGAGATGCATGTCTAAAATAACCATCAAGATTTTACTTTCAGATTAAGATGTCATAAAATACTGAACAAAAATGCTCAAAACCATAAAAGCTAAGCTAATATTGCCATTTAACACAGAAAATGTACACATGGAGAATTATTTTTGGTTTTTACAACTGTTGTTCCCCCATATTTCACTTTAGAAGAGGCAACTAACTATAGGTCATCTAACATTTTGTTATAGCATTGTGATATAACAGTTCAGCAGCTGTTGTCTACTACTTAATTGAAGGTTCAGTACAAAGACATAGGGGATAAAAGGTTGTTAAAATCTGAGTTCTCTAATTCAGCAACCTGTAATCCTATTTCTGCATTTCACTTTTACTAAAAATGAGAAGTAATGAGGTGGTGAAGCAACTGGAAAGGCAGATCGGGATTGCCTATATATATGTAGAACGTGGTGAATAATGATACTTTTACATACAAAAGTTGTTAAGTCAAGCTTCTAGCTTTCTAATTGGATATTAATTATATGATTGTGCAAGCATTCTTCATCTACAGTGTCTTAAGTACTCTGGCTAGAGAATTACATTTTGGAAGGGACTGTAGATCTGTGAGTTATTTGTCTCCATGCTTCAGTTCAGGGTCCGCTTAAAGGGAAGTTACTTACTTCCCTTTAAGTTAATTTACCACCACCACCAAATTACCACCAATTAATTTATGGTGACTGGCTTGGAGATGTCTATGCCTTTTAAGTCTTTAAGTTATTTGTTTTTGTATCTCCTTTAGTAGTTCAGAAGAACACACAGTATATCTTGGTTTTTGATGGGTTTGTCATTATGAGTTGTTTTGCTTCCCTGATTCTCTGCACACGATCTATTATTCTTGCTCTAAAATTACAAAAAGTAAGTATGCCTCAGTCTCATTTTTTAAATGCATGCATTTTATTTTTCCAAAATACCAGAAAGTAAGAATTGTTCTTACTTTATCTGACTTGCAATTTAGTCAGTGGTCGTGTTTAAGACTGAAACTGTGATAGCGGGATATGTTTTTGAAGATGGGAAATTCATATATTAAATTTTCTTGCAATGAACAGCTGCTGATCCCATTCTTTAAGCAGTATTGCTCATCATCAGAGCTTCCAACTATATCCAGGCGTATTGTTTTCATTTATGCGATTTGTTTAATTAATCACAAGGTGGAGCTCCAGAGATAGAGGACATATATTATTTGATTGTCAACTGTATAAAAAAGAGACAGATCAGTATTTTGGACCGCACATTAGACAACTGGCCTATTGGATCTTTACATTAAAACAACATATTTCATGTGCAGTCAGAATCCACAATTACATATAATATAGCCCTTTATCTGAACAAAACAGTACAATTGAGAACTGCATATGTGAATCTGAGTGGGGTCAATTGTAGGAGCGACACAGAAATATGATTTGCATTTTCTTTTACTGATGTCTTATATGCTATTTTCTAATATATGGTCTTATTACTGTTTTGTATTTTATATTTTATATTCTGATATGGCCTAATGGATAATCAATAAATTATTATTATTATTATTATTATTTATTAATCACAAGAATTAAGGAAATTTCATGTTAATATGACATTACTATTTGGGACTTTTAAATATTGGTCTTCCTTTCTCCCTACACTCTGCCATTCTACTCCAGTGGATTAAGAAAACTGGAAATTGAATAAATAAGTTATTTATTTGATTATTTAGTTCACACATAGTGCTAGTTATAAGGTGGTTTGATTATTTTGTTTCTGTGATATGCAGATCCACCCATTAATGGTTCAGAGGTATTTATGAACCTGGCTGGTTCAATACATCATAGCTAAAAATTCATGTTAGCATTATGAATGGGGCAAACTATGTAAATTGTTGAACACAGAAATGAGTGGTATGAAACAGCTAAATTTCTCTCCAACCAAGACACTGAATGTTGGTAGTTGCACAGCAGAAATAAGCAGAATTTTAAAAAGAAGGAGATCTTCAAAGTTAGTCAACAGCTCTCTTCTGTAGTGTCTGTATACACTAGAGATGGAGGAAATTTTTGCTGAAATATAGTTCCCTGCAAGCATAATCAGTGCTGAGTGATACTGGGATTGTAGTTCAGCAACTTTTGAGCTACAGGTTCCTTATCTTACACATGCTTTAATGCAGTGCCTGTGATGATCACATGGTGGCATTACCATAGCAGTGATGTGATGTTAATTAGTAAATCTTGTTTTGAAACAGTTTCCTATTTCTTCTTATCTTAATCTTTAAACCAGAGATTTGTGAATTTTTTTCTGGAGAGGTATAAACGCCATGTATGCAACGCAGATCGCCTAGAGTTCATAAATGGATGGTATGTTTTGGTGATTATCAGTGACATGATGACTATCATTGGCTCTATAATGAAGATGGAAATAAAAGCAAAGGTAAGCCTTAAAGCTTCAGTTACTTCTGGCTTCTGGTAGCTGAGAGAGTCCTAATCTCTCAAACATTGCTTGAGATCTGAAGAGGGATCAGCTACCTTTGATCCCATTTTAGTGGTTAACTTTTCTCTTCTTTTTTCAGAATCTTACAAGCTATGATGTTTGCAGCATTTTGCTTGGAACATCTACTCTGTTTGTTTGGGTTGGAGTCATTCGATATTTGGGCTACTTCCAAACCTACAATGTAAGCTCAAGTAGCAAAGAGTCAGCAATTGAGTAGTGTTTTCTTCCCATGTGGTATCTGATGGCCATTCTCCTAATTTCCTAGGTACTCATTTTAACAATGCGAGCATCTTTGCCCAAAGTTCTCAGATTCTGTTGTTGTGCTGGGATGATATACCTTGGCTATACTTTCTGTGGCTGGATTGTTCTAGGACCATATCATGAAAAGGTATGTAGGTGATCTGGAGTTTATTACTTTTATAAGGAATTAAGGGATCTTATAAAAGATTATTGCACACAAACACACATTTAGAGGCAAATGGGTATCCTCTGTGTTATATATCACTTGAGTTGTTCATACTCCAAACTCAAAATATCTCCTCTTGGATTCTGATTGCTAAAGGAATCTTTTATATCTGAAGAAAGAGAATGTGTGGTACTCCAGTCTGAAGAAATGAAATGCAACTGTTGAATTTGTTCATGATTGACTTGAAAGTTAATAAATCTATTGGTTGTGATTTCTCTTGCAGAAGTTTCTTGCTAGAGGGCAGCATTGTATCATACTAGTTAGTTTAAAAAGGACGCGGCCTCTTTCCTAAAATAATATTAAAGATCTTAGGTGGCTCTCTCTTCAGTTCAAGGCTCTGGAACAAACCCTAACTGAACTTGCCAAAAATTGGCAGAGTAAATCCTAAAATAGACTTAATATCATTTTTGAGAAGAATGACTGCCCTTCTCCAGGAAAACACACAGTGGTGCTTAAAAGTTTGTGAACCCTTTTGAATTTTCAATATTTCTGCATAAATGTGACTTAAAATGTTTTGTTCTCCACATAGGTCCTAAAACTAGATAAACAGAACCCAATAAACAAATGAGTCAAAAACATTATACTTGTTCATTTATTTATTGAGGAAAATAATCCAAAGCTACATGTTTGTGTGTGGCAAAAATATATGAATCTTCTTTGGTGTAAGTGGTGTGCCCCCATTTGGGCAGCTATAACTGCAAGTAAATGTTTCTGATAACTGTTGATCAGTCCTGCATATCAGCCTGGAGGAATTTTAGCTCATTTCTCCTTATAGAACAGCTTCAGTTCAGGGATGTTGGCGGGCTTCCTCGCATGAACTGCCCACTACAGGTTCTTCCACAACATTTCTATAGGATTAAGATCAGGACTTTAACTTGGCCATTCCAAAACATTTCCTTTCCTCTGCTTTAACCATTTTTTGGCTGTATGACTTGTGAGTTTTGGATTGTTGGTTTGCTGCATGACCCATTTTCCTCATGAGCTTCAGTTCACAGATACTCTGATATTTTCCTATAGAATTTGCACAATTCTATATTTTGTAGATATGTTTTGAATTGTATAATTCAGAGTTCATAGTTCCATCACTGATGGCAAGCTGTCCAGAGGCACAAAGCAGGCCCAAATCATGATACTGCCACCACCATGTTCCACAGATGGGATAAGGTTCTTATGCTGGAATGCTGGGTTTGCCTTTCACCAATCATAACACTTCTCATCCAAGCCAAAAAGTTCTGTTTTGGTCTCACCCAACCACAGAACATTCTTCCAATAGCCTTCTGGCTTATCCATGTGGTCTTTCAGGCAGTGGGCAACAATGTTTTTTTTGGAGAATAGTGGCTTTCTCCTTGCAACCCTGCCATGCACACTATTGTTTTTCAGTATTCTCATGAACATTAACATTCACCAATGCAACAGAGGGTTTTAGTTCCTTAGACATTACTCTTGGTTTCTTTGAGACCTCCCAAAATATTACATGCCTTGCTCTTTGTGTGATCATGGTTGGTCAACCACTCCTGGGGAGGCTAACAATGGTGTTAAATTGCCTCCATTTGTCTGCCAGACATTGGACTGGTGGAGCCCAAACTCTTTTCCAGCCTGGAGGTCCTCAGAAATCTCCTTTGTTTGAGCCATGACACACTTCCACATACCTGTGTTGTGAAGATCAGACTGAGAGTGAATTCTCAGGGTTCTGTTCTTTAAATAAGCTGGGACCTCCCACACTCACACCTGATTCTCATCCCATTGATTGAAACACCTGACTCTTAATTTCTCCTTTAAATGAACTGATAATCCTAGAGGTTCACATACTTTTGCCACACACAAATATGTAGCTTTGGATCATTTTCTTCAATAAATAAATGAACAAGTATACTGTTTTTGACTCATTTGTTTAATTGGATTCTCTTTGTCTAGTTTTAGGACTTGCGTGAAGAACAGATCACATTTTAGGTCATATTTATGCAAAAATACTGAAAATTCAAAAGGTTCACAAACTTTTAAGCACCGCTGTAGAAAATGCTGTTCTCTGTGTGCAGGACAACCCTGTCCATTTTACTTCATTGCCCCACACTTCTGTCTCTTCCCCATATCATATGCAGCCTCTGGCCACCAAAAGGTTGACCATCCTTGATGGTGCTTTCAGTGAAGTCTGTGTTACCTAAATAGTATTAATACTTTATTGAGACCTAGTATGGAAAGCAGCTGTTTGAATTATAATTTGCATTTAATTTGCAAAAAACCTATGTGGTACACTGTAGCAGATTTAGACAATTTGGAAAAAGACGTGCTCTGTCAGAGGTGAAGCCTAGCACCCACTTTTTGTAAGGTATACTTTTTTCCTGCAGATATTTCCATGCCTTTATTCAATCCAGATTTTAGTAAAGCATTGGGTTTTAATAATGAGTTGTAATCTGTTTATTATTTTTTTAAGAAGAAGCAATTGGATTATAACTGCTCTGAAGTGCTGTGTTAACTGGCTGGTGTGGGTCTTCCGGGCTGTGTGGCCGTGGTCTTGAAGTTTTGTTTCCTAACGTTTCGCCAGCACCTGTGACCGGCATCTTCAGAGTGCAGGAGCACAGACAGGAGAGAGAACTGCTCCTGTCTGTGCTCCTGCACTCTGAAGATGCCGGTCACAGGTGCTGGCAAAACGTTAGGAAACAAAACTTCAAGACCACGGCCACACAGCCCGGAAGACCCACACCAGCCATCGTATGCCGGCCGTGAAAGCCTTCGACAATACATTGCTGTGTTAACTGTTTCTGATGTCAGTTGTGTTCTGTGCTCTCTGCTTCTAGTTTGAAGATATGAACACGGTAGCAGAGTGTCTCTTTTCCTTAGTCAACGGTGATGACATGTTTGCTACGTTTGCTCAGATTCAGCAGAAGAGTACCATAGTCTGGTTATTCAGTCGATTATACTTGTATTCCTTCATCAGCCTCTTCATATATATGATACTCAGCCTCTTTATTGCACTCATTACAGATGCCTATGACACCATAAAGGTAAAATATACTATATTAAGTATTATTTCAAGCTATGGGAATCTTCTTGATGGTGGTCTGGAGTTGACTTACAGAAACATTCAGACAAAAAAAAAAATGCATGAGCTTGAAAATTCATAGAATTTCATTGGATACAGTAGCTTTTTAAAGTTTTTTGTTTTTGTTTTTATAGTGTGTATGCGCCTTTTAATCAAATACCTGAAACCTGGAAACTTTTTCCTAGGGTATACTTGTTTTTCAATCTTGAACTTGCTACCAAATCTATAGTAGCTTCTCTGGAGTGGGTAGGTGGGTAAAATACAAGAGGCTGGGAAAAGCAGGAGACATTGGTCCTTCCCAATCACAGTCATCCTTATATAGCTGTAAGAAAGTGAACTGTATTGCTGTAGTACAGTGTTGTCCAAACTTGGCCACTTTAAGATGAGTGGACTTCAACTCCCAGAATTCCCCAGCCAGCCTGGCTGGCTGGGGAATTCAGGGAGTTTAACTCCACTCATCTTAAAGTGGCCAAGTTTGGACAACACTGCTGTAGTACAACTCTCAGGAAGAACAAACTAACTCTGAAAGCAAGTTGAATGATACTTGTCAAGCAAGTGAAATAATATTTACGGTCTGTATTAACTAATAGGTGAAGTACTCTAACAGAATTAGATAAGAAGATAAGTTGTTGAAGAAAGCACTTTTATCTCCCCATGAGCAGCATAAATAACACTGGATTTGAATCCACCAATATATTTTAGGCTGCAGATCTCTGCTGACATGCTAACTCTCCTCACAAACCATGACCCCTTCCCACAATAAGTCAAGAAATAGGAAGTCCAGACAGAATATATTAATCTGAGTAAAACTGTTTCCTAAGAGATTACTCTGTACCTTCCTATTTCAGAAATACCAACAAACTGGGTTCCCAGTTACAGATCTTCATGAATTCCTAAAAGAATGCAACAGTGAAAATTATGGCCCAAGACAGCAGACATCCATGAATTTCTGTTGCTGCATGAGGTTAGTATATTATTCCACTGATTCCATTATGTATTTCTCCTATGTACAGTGCATTCGGAAAGTATTCAGACCCCCTTCACTTTTTTCAATTTTGTGATGTTGTAGCCTGATACTACAATCGTCCAAATTCATTTTTTTCTCATTAATCTACACTCAGTACCCCATAATGACTAAGTGAAAACAGAATTTTAGAAATGTCTGTAAATGTATTAAAAAGGAAAAACTGAAATATCACATTGGCATAAGTATTCAAACCCTTTGCAACAACACTTGAAATTTAGCTCAGGTGCCTCCCACTTCTCTTGATCATTGCTGAGCTGTTTCTACACCTTGATTGGAGTCCACGTGTGGTAAATTAAATTGATTGGACATGATTTGGAAAGGCACACACCTCTCAATAGAAGGCCTCACAGCTGACAATGCATACTGTATCAGAGCAGAAGCCATGAGGTCAAAGGAACTGCCTGCAGAGCTCAGAGACAAGATTATTGCAAGGCACAGATCTGGGGAAGGCTACAGAAATATTTCTGCTGCACTGAAGGTTCCCAAAAGCACAGTGGCCTCCATAATTCTCAAATGAAAGAAGTTTGGCACAACCAGGACTCTTCCAAGAGCTGGTCACCCAGCCAAACTGAGCAATCAGGGAAGAAGAGCCTTAGTAAGAGAGGTGACTAAGAACCTGTTGGTCACTCTGACTGAGCTACAGAGATCCTGTGTGGAGATGGGACAAAGTTCCAGAAGGACAACCATCACTGCAGCCCTCCACTGATCTGGGCTTTATGGCAGAGTAGCTAGATGGAAGCCTCTCCTCAGTGCAAAACACATGAAAGCCCGCTTGGAGTTTGCAAAAAAGCACAAGTCTGGAGGAAACCAGGCACCACTCATCACCTGCCCAATACCATCCCAACAGTGAAGCATGGTGGTCGCAGCATCATGCTGTGGGGGTGTTTTTCAGCAGCAGGGACTGGGAGACTGGTCAGGCTTGAGGGAAAGCTGAATGGAGCAAAGGACAGAGATATCCTCAATGAAAACCTGTTCCACAGCACTCAGGACCTCAGACTGGGCCGAAGGTTCACCTTCCAACATGACAACGATCCTAAGCATACAGCCAAGACAACACAGGAATGGCTTAGGTACAACTCTGTGAATGTCCTAGAGTGGCCCAGCCAGAGCCCTGACTTGAACCCTATTGAACATCTCTGGAGAGACCTGGAAACGGCTGTCCACCGACGGTCCCCATCCAACCTGATTGAGCTTGAGAGGATTTGCAAAGAAGAATGGCAGAAAATCCCCCAATCCAGGTGTGCAAAGCTTGTCACATCATACCGAAAAAGACTCGAGGCTGTAATTGCTGCCAAAGGTGCTTCAACAAAGTACTGAGTAAAGGGTCTGAATACTTAAGTACATGTGATATTTCAGTTTTTTCTTTTTAATAAATTTACAGACAATTCTAAAATTCTGTTTTTACTTTGTCATTATGGGGTCCTGAGTGTAGATTAATGAGGAAAAAAAATGAATTTGAACAATTGTCGTATCAGGCTGCAACATAACAAAATTGAAAAAAGTGAAGGGGGTCTGAATACTTTCCGAATGCACTGTACACTTGAGTTTCCTTGTTATGGACCTTCTGATGAAACACAACTAGAAATCTGGATGGAACTTTTGTCCCCCTTCCCTTTTTGTATTTTTCATTGCAAAATGACTTGAGATTTAGGAAATGAAGGGATCATATTCTTTTTCCTGTGGAAGAATTCTGCTATTGGGAGCAATTAATCAGTTTGCTCCAATTATGCTATAAAGCATAATTGGAGTAATTTTATATCATTTATTATATTTTGTTTTTTCCAAAATGAATTAATAAATAAAAACATTAAAAGTTTTTTCTAATTCTGGAGCAAATTGTTTCCTGTGGTGAAGTCTTAATATTTATCCTTACTTAATAAGTTTGTTAACAGGCATCTGAAGCCATCAAAAAAAAGGTAACTACTGTCCCCATAACTGGGTTTATGCATAAAGTTAATAGAGGAATTTTTAAGAAAACCATGGTTAGCACCCTAGTTTCCATAAAGCTAAGTGATAATAGATAGATTCTCAAAATGCATGACGCCAATAGCAAATAAGCAACATTGTGGTTTAGCAATGAGGGTACAGGACCTTAATTATATTCCAAAGTGCATTGTTAGTCTTTAACTTCTATCAACATCACTATTGCATTCTCAAATTTTTAAAAGGAAGATTTATGTCAAAGAGCATCTTAAGAAAATAGCATTTTCAAGACAGAATCCCATTTTCAGAAGGGTGAAGTATAATACATAGACATTTCAAATACTTTTTTGCATTATATGTATGGCAATAAAACTTAGACACTGGCTGAGCTCGTATGAACAGTTCTACACACAATTACTTCAAACTATTCAGTAAGCGAAAACTGCATTCTTATGTTCTGCTCGTACTCTTGGTCAGTATAACACGGGGAGCAGCCCCATACCTCCTTGAATTAAACTTTATATATTAGTTGGAGCATAAGTAGTATGAGCAATACCTGTATAAAACCTGTATCGCAGCTCCCGATTATATGTAGAACCTGTCATTGCATTGGGAATAATGCAAATGCATGCAGTTAGTTCTTCCTTTATGCACTAATTATGGTGTGAGAAGAGGTTTGAGCTTGTCACTGTGACCATAGAAGATACAAAGAAGAAACAAGCCAAACCCTCTGAAGAAATCATAACACTGAAGTCAGCAAGTCTTAATGTTGCAGAAAAGAGCAGGAATTATAGAAACGTAGCCAGGAAAAAGTTTGGCCTGAGGAAATGGGACACAATAGATTGGCTGAAATGAATGGGAATGAAGCCATTGGTGGGGAGAGTTGAAGAAAAAGCAAGGCAAGGCAAAAGTAGGATGGTGTAGTAGGACTTCACATATTCACAGATAGATACATATTCTTTGGTATGAAGTGACTGGAAGCAGAAAGCAAAGAAAAGAAGTTTGCAAGTTCTTTGCTCTGGGGAAAAAGGCTTTTTATCGTAACAGCTTTACAGAAGAAGAACAGGTGTGTCTTTTATAAACTCTCTGAGGACAAGGTATGACCAAGTAGGAAGACAACCGGCTGATAATGGATGATAATGAGCCAAACAAGATTTCAGGTAATAGAATGAGAAATGGGAGAAGTCTAACCAATTGCTTAATGCAGAAATACAGATTAATGCATCCAGGGCAGATGGTTCTCCTGAACCAATCCTGTAAAAACTCCCTCAGTAACTGCTTCCTGTTCAATAGCATTTTATTATTGTACTGTGTGTAATTTTAAAGGTACAGTTATAGCATTTTAAACATTAAGAAAACTCTTACTACTATTAGAATAACATTCCCTATTTGGGGGCTATGTAGGTCCAAACTGAACATTTATTTGCTCTCCAGTGTTAGCTCAGACTAACAGCAGAGAGAATCTGAGGTTTTAACCCCCAGTTTTTCTCTTGCACTTGATATCAGGTAATCACTGTTTTAAGCGTAGCAGTGATTACCTGATAACAAGCATATATTCTGGGGTAGAGAAACAAATTTGGTTCAGGGGCAAGGTTGCTTTCACACACCTAGTAAAAATTATATTGGGTAGGACTTCAAAATGGCCAATATCTCCCCCAAACCCCACCTTCAGAATATCTGTGCAGAAAAAGGCAGGAGATGTGGACTCCTTATCTCCCTCTTTCTTGAGGAAAGCAGCCTTTCCTTGTGCAGAAGAAGACATGGAACAATTTACCCAATTATCTTTCTTCTTATCTCCAGTTACTAGCTGATTAAAGGTTTTTAAAAAACAGACACAACCCAGACAAGAACCTCAGAATACTGGGGTGAAGTACTCCCCTCAAGTACTCAAAAATAGTATAGGGAGATGTGTCACTTAAGGAAAAGCAGCTGGCAGGTTGGATGGGGGATCTTATTTTCAGCCTATCGGTTGGAAACCCTTTATGAACTAACATATACATTACTTTAGGTCTAAAATTCATGAAAACATAGAGCACATCCAGATGTGTGGTTTAACTTGGTTTGATCCAGTCTGAGATGCAGTATGATTATGCCAACCTAAATTTGCTCCACCATTCCCCCTAATGTGGTCTAGGGCTGGTAGAAGATGCAGGGAAACAACAAGACTTGTGTCTGGAAAAGATGGAAAATACTACTTCCACATTGTATTAGAAAAAAATAACTCAGCTGGCCTTGGCAGTGGGCTGGAGATGAGATGAAGGCGATGTCATGGAGAGATGCTCTTGGTTAGCCAGGTATCCTCAGGCCAAAGTTGGGGGGATGTGCAGATGTGTCCATAGCCTGGAAACGCATGTTGAGTGGTGTTAGTGGAACCTGATTTTGAATAGATATGATCTGACTGTGAAGAAAAACAGCTTATGGTTCCTCATAATAGGCATATCTGCTACTTCTGTTGAAAGCTAAGGAGAGCTTTTCACTTTCCACTGTATTCTGTAAGTAATTTAGATAAAATCATGAAGTTTGGGCTTTTCTTCTCGAATTACTTTTTTAAGGCACAGAATGACAACCATTAGATGTATGCAGCTGGGAAGAGGGGTGAAGATGGCAAGGGAGGACATATAAAGGCCAGTTATTATTTTGGAGAAGGTTGGAAACCAACGAATCAGCCACTAGTGAAAACGTTTTGATTGGTCCACTCATAATCCCTTCCGGCATTTTTATATTCCATTGCTGAAATAAAATAATGAACTATTTCTTCTTTCTACAGGCAGAAAAGCGATGATAACTGTATACTTATTAATTAAAGATGGTTGGCATGGCCCAAACTGTCTACAAACTGCTGGAAAGCTGGCCATCCTGAATCTATTGGAAACACTGCATGGGCAAGTGTCTTCTACAAACTCCTGACCTTAATGTATTTCAAGGAAAGAGAAGCAGCAATGTTTTTCTGCCATCAACAATGGGAAGCTCAAAATCTGTAGTACAAGTGTTGGATAAGCAGCTTACAAACTGATTGCAATAGCTGATCTTAAGAGGAACGTGCAGTGGGCTCCTGAATCTTAAGTAGTTGTTGTGCACTCTTCAATTGTAACTTGCTTTCTAAATATTTTATATTAAAGTATTTAAATGAGACTCACTTCTTGAACACAATATTGCAATTCTTGGTGACTGTAGCACTTTTTTTGCTTGTTGGTTTTAAAGTTGTATTTACAATGGAGCACAGTGGGTTTTTCCTCTGAACATAATTTATTTGTTCAATGCATACAACCCACAGCAATATATATATATGAATGAATAATGTTCTGGTTTGGGGTTCATTAAGCTGGCTTAAAACTGCCAGATGTTGAATGCTCGTTTGATTAGGTAAGCACTTTTCTCCCTAAAACCTCAGTATTAGTGCTGTTTTTATTTGAATGCCCAGAGTTCCCTCCATTATCCATTGAAATCTGACGCTGCAATTCTGTGTGTCCTTAAACTCAAAGGAGCTTCTGGAATTTTGCTCTTGAGTAAATGGGCATAGGGTTGGCTGACACTGCTATAGTAACTGATATATAATTTGCTAATGCATAGGATTTGATATAGGAAAAGATACAGCTTGCTCCTCAAATTATGATAATGTGATAAGAAAGCTTATTTAAGAAACCCTAACTAGCCATGGTTCGTGCTGAAGTGCCCCTGAAAGAAATTGAGCCAACTCTTTTAAAATGGTTGCACTTTTCCACTTATCCATGCCCAAATGGGAATTTTGCCTGGCCAGTAAATGAGATGTGCCTACAAAGCCAGTAATTGGAGAAATGGAGATCTGTTTTCATAGCAAAAAAGAAATTGTTCTTCTAAGCCAATCAAAAAGCCCAGTTAGAGAATAAAGTTGGCCAGGATCCTTGCTGAGAGAGAAATGAAAATAGCTGTTTTTTCATCATGGATGTTTTCTTTTACTTCCTTCCCTCTTCCTGTGTTTGTCAAAGCTACCCCAAGGGAGGGAAATGTTTGGGACAGGAGGAATTTGGTGGATTGGAGATGAAGAGACCAGAAACTTTCTGATGGGATGCTCTCATTATGTAATATTAGTGTTGAGCTGCTGCTGCTGCTTCTGCTGCTGCTTCTACTACTACTACTACTACTACTACTACTACTATCACCAATTGAGTATGTGCCATCAAGCTGGTGTTGATTATTAACCACATAGACTGATTTTCTCCATAAAGATTTCTCCCTAACCTGGTCCTTAAGGTCTTCCAATGATGTACCCATCGCCTACCACTATTATTACTACTACTATTTTGCCATGGACTTTGAAAAGACAGTTGTCGACATATGCTATCATTGGCCTACATGTAAGCTGCTGCCACTTTCTGTGCAGCTGCAGTTTATATGGATGCTTGGCAGAACAACAGTTTGTAAATCAGGAAAATAGCCAAGATCTTGTACAGAATTTCCACTGACATTTACTGAAGTTAGCTAACTCTTAAGAATGCTTACAATAATAGTTTTCAACCCCAGGAAATGTAGTATACAGGCAATATGAACCTGTAATGGAGGATTCAGTGCATATTTAAATTATGGAATTTGCTGCCCTCTGATGTGATGATGGACATAAATTTTGATGAGCTAGAGAAATTAATGGAAGACCAGATTAGCAATGTCTACTAATCTGATAGCTATAGGCCACTTCCTGAATCACAAGCAGCCTATCAATATGCTACAGAACAACCGTGGAAGGAGACTATTGATTTCTTGTCCATTCTAATGAGCTTCCTGAAGTGTCTAAGTAGATGAGTGTGAAAGCTACTTTATTTTATCCCCTTTTGCTGTACCCATAAACTAAAGCAGGGTGACCAGTGAATCAAGACCGACTTTTTGGTACAATTTAAAATGCATTGGAATAACAGACAAATTGGTGATAAGTCACCCCCCCCAAAAAGATTTTTTTTCATGATAAAAGTGGTCCATGCTTTTAAAGGACAATACATCTCTAATGAAGAATTGACAAAATTCTTCTAAATTCTGACTAAGATTATTAAATCATGTCAAATGGTATATAAGAAGCCAATCTAAGAATGAGTGGCAAAAGGCATAATGTAACTTCATATATATGTATACATATTCATTTTATATATAATTCCAGCCATTGCTAACTGTGTTCTCAGTGTCAACATACCTAACTTTTAAATATTGAACATAAAGGAAAATATTGTGTTTATTATTTTAATGGAATATTTAGCTATTTTCAGGCTCAACATATCAAGAATGCAGAGAAGAGTCTGGGAAGTTCAGAAAGGAAATTCTGGAGGGGAAATGTTTTAATATCAGCTAAGGAAATTCTGGGCTTTGGAGAGAAACTCAAGAGAAGTACCTTGAGTTAGAAGAAATCAGCACATCTCCATAGTTTCCAGAAAAAAGAAGCATCCCTTTTTGTTAGCATTTCTATAGTTAGTGTGTATCTCTTAGTGACTTAGGTGTGACATCTCATGAATTGTTAGATCTCTATGCTTCTGATGACATCTCCAAATTGCTTTAGTTGCTACTAGTTGTTCTGGGGCCTCCCAATTAAAGCTGAAGCAGTATTAAATGAATAAAGCTTTACTAATGTTTTTGAGCCTGTAATACTAAATGGGACTTTTTAATAATCAAATTATAAATTTGCCTATTCCAAATGCTTTGTTCTTGGCACCAAAATCATCTTACTGGGTTACCTAGTTTCTATGCTTTTCACCTGATACCTCTGCAATTCTTTTTTAATATTATAATTTTATAAAACGTTATTTTACAATAAAGCAAAATATTTTACGGTCAGTTCATGCACACTCCTTGTCATCAGTACATATCAAAGCTAATGCCAACTTTCAAAGCAACTGAAGTTACTTGTGTCTACATTCCAACAGAGCTGTTTGATAAAGTTAATAATAACAGAAAAGTTACTTTAAACTTATTTAAGGAGGAGCAGTGTAGATTCTTAACATTTCTGTCAGTTTTTATGTGTTCTAATAATATCTGTTTTCCTCCATGGTCTGATGGGAGTGTGCTATAAACAAAGATAAAATTATCCTTTTAATTGCTCATTTTAATTATGAGGAGTTGCAAGTGTGTTGTTTTTGCTGCTTTAGATTTTATAGTAGAACAGAATATCTGCTTTATCATCCTCCTTTCCATGAACTTGTGTGCCACCTTCTGTTCTTATAGCTCTCATTGCTGACTTGAAGGAAGAAAAGAGAGAAGGAGAAAGAGAACATCTAATACAGATTCTTTAAAGCAATTTTTAGTTAGATCAAAGCTTCTGAAAACAAGACTTTCTGGTCCACTTAAGGCAATCATTGATTCAAGCCATGTCACCAATGTTGTTTTTTTTTAAGTTCAGAGCTACCACAATTCATTTGATTCATGTTCTAACAGGTTCTAATTCCTCCTTCATAGCATTCACAAAGCATGACTTTGAAATCAACCCTGACTTCATTGTCCTCTATTCCTTGTTCATGACTTGACTAACATAGCCTTTGACCTAACACAGTAGAGCTCTTTGTATGATCTTAATTCTTATAACACAGTTTTTCAGGAAAGCCATCACCCATAAACTCCTTCAGTTTATATCGATTTGCATTT
This sequence comes from Python bivittatus, assembly GCF_059951505.1. Classification (NCBI taxonomy): domain Eukaryota; kingdom Metazoa; phylum Chordata; class Lepidosauria; order Squamata; family Pythonidae; genus Python; species Python bivittatus. The sequence continues at coordinate 29,211,701 of NW_028277098.1, forward strand.
ATGACTTGTTATATTTTGTTGAAATTCTTCCATCTTCCCATGTGGTAACAAAAACCATTCAATAACTTCAATTTCCTGTATTGACAGATGAAATATTTTGGCATTTTATCATTTCTTTTCCTTATCTTCCAATTTCCAAGTCAATGAGTATGTGGACATGCTGTGTTCATTTAAGATAGGGGGTATGTGTGTGGATAAGTCAACTTAATGACAGAGCAACATACCATTCCTTCAACCCCAGCCATCCCAATTTTTTATGTCAACATTGAGCATTCTCCCTTAGACTCTAATGCACATTTTATGATATAGAAAGAAAATGCTATGAGTTCTGATAACGTGTTGCAATACTACCATGACTATTCTTAAGTATTTGGAGAGAAGAGTCAGTATTAGTTGAAATAGTAGAAGGACAAAGCAGTCCATGGGTGTGTTACATAGTAGGTAGTTAATACTGTTCTGAAATATAAAGGCATAGGATAGCAAACTACACTGAGTTTTTCAGAGGGACATCAGTGACTCTATGACATTGCTATTGCATTTGTATCCTGCTTATGTTTGATTGAAATAAAGCAGTGCCAGTGTCTGTTAGGAATTAGATTTATCCATATACTTTTTGGGGGGAAAAAATCTTGCATTCCTATAAATGTATGTACATCTGGTTGTAATTAGTTGTTAATATAGGAAATACTATATATTTTCACCATCATGCAAGTATAAAATCTGGCGCTGCATGTTTCTTTATGCTTTTAGCAACCCTTGCTCTCAATTTATTTTTAAACTGGATTCTGCAGCTCAATCTGGAATCTCTGAAATGAGTTTGAGAATTAATGCAGTAAGGAGGAAGTTCAATGGATATTCTTTTTTCATACTAGAGCCTCTAAGAAAACACTTGGCAGCAGTGTGTTGGATAGGATCAAATTGGTACATATCACACTTCTAGTATGAACATGCACTTGTTTACCTGGGAAGAAATGATAAATCAGGCAAACTTCCTCATTGGTTAGAATGTATAGAATTGCAGCTTTAAGCAAGCAGTGGTGCTGTTTTATTCCACTTGTGGATATTTTAGGTTTTAAACTAATAGTTCTGGGGAAAAACAAAATGAAGCCTCCATAAAACCTGAAATTTTGCCTAGTTTGTTAAAACAAGTTAGTCCAACATCTGGTAGCACTGTATTTGGGAATTTCTGTGTTTATAGACGATACCATGGGGATAATTGGAGTGGTTGCATAACAAAGATTAACAGCATGCTAAACATTTACAACAGTAGGTTTGGTTAAAAAAAATGAAAGCTGATGATTGTTAAACTGCCAATGTTAATAAATGGCTTTAACATAGTATAAAAACCACTTATACTATTTTAGATACAGCACTAAACCATGATTGTGTTACATGCAGTAAAAAGTATGTGGTTTGGGCATGTAAACACTCTCTTTTCTTGCATGTAGCAGCTGAGAACTTTTGCTACTAGTTTGGTAGCAATTTTTTTCCATTCACAACTCATGCTAGGATAAATGTATAGTCATACCTGGAAAATGTGTAATTTGCCTGAAACAAAAACAAAAGTTTCATTTCCCAATTGTAAATTAAGGAGGAAATATACATGCTTGATTATTGTTGATGTTCATGCTTGTAAACACAACTATAGCTTAGAACTGAACCTGACACGTGATGCTGATTTGACCAAACAAAATGAGTGTATAAATTTGCAAAACAGATTCTGGCCAGATCAAATGTTAGGATTTCAAACTGTAGACTACTGAAGACAAAGATCTTGTCATCTAACACACAAAATCTAAACTATAAAATGTACTCTATTCTGTCCTTAATATTTATATATCAAGGTCATATTTGGCTGACATTTCAACCTGAATTTGTAGCAAATCCTGAAAAGTAATTAGTATTTAAAGGCAAGTGATGTTAAGCTTCAAATCCTGCAATCCCTAATTAGCAGGTCTTGTAGAACTGAATTCCAAAACATCCTCAGGGTATTGGACTGATTGTAACTGTTTAATCATTCTTTCCCAAGTATAAGTAGATAAATTCTTTTGTAGCAAATTTCTCTGGATGAAAGACTTGGATGCCTCTAGACAGCTATAGGAATGAACTCTTAACTCATAACTTGTAAATGCTTGCAAGGAGAATTGTTAAATAAAAATACACAACTGATATCATGAAGATTGTATTTATACAATGGGAGCACAATCTATGAATTCAAACAAATAGGTACTACTTTAGTGGACAAGGGGAATGCTGTGGAAATAATTTTACCCTGATTTCAGCAAAGCTTTTGACCAGGTTCCATATGGCATTCTTACTGGGGTCAGTATCATTTAATCTTTTTACTAACCAATTGGATAATTGGGTTGATGGGCTGCTTGCCAAATTTTGCAGATAACATAAAAATGAGAAGGTTGTTCAATACCCAGGATGACAGATCAAGAGTCCTTCAATTGGGAGAAGTGTAAAGTATTACATTTATAGAGTAAAAATGTAGGGCACATATAAAAGATGGGAGATTCATGACTTAAAAGCATGGTATCAGGGAAGAATTGGTGTGTGTGTGTGTGTGTGTAAAAATCTCCTTGGAGTTAATCAAGGGCTTCAGGTAAAACTTAGCTGGCATTCTCTTAAGCATAGCCCAGGCTTTGGGCTAAGATATGGTGTGGGCTTATTATCTGTTGGTTTTGTTGTTATAACTGTTTGCTGACTCCCTATTTGGCATTTTTTTCTTTTTAATTATTTTGATTGTTTTATGACATGTATGTTTTTAATCTGTCTGTTGCCCACAGTAATTTTGAGTTGGCAGCCTGCAAATTAGATAAAAAGATAGATAGACAGACAGACAGACAGATCTTCCTTCTCTTCCCTAGGAACCTAAAAATCTTCAGTGGTGTTCAGCCCACCTTAGAACTGGAGTTTCTTCAATAGCTAAAGTTCCCTAAATCCAACCTGGTTTGCCAGCCAACTTTTCTCCCATCTCCAATTCCAACAACAACTTCTTTCTTGCCGCCTCCCTAGTCCACTCCAATTTTCTTCTTCCAGTGTGAGAAATTGTGTGTGAGTAAGTGAGTGAGTGTGTGTGAGAGAGAACCTTATCTCTTTCACTCCCCACTATTTTTCAGACTAGGTTTATCGTTCCAGGCATAGCCTATCTGCCTGGAGATCACTTGACAGCGTGGAAGACATGTTTACCTGTTCCATTCTGTTACAGATCCTGACGGTAAGATCTGTAAAATAGGAACAGTACACCTACAGTTGTTGTGGGTTCTCTGTCTCTGTCAGCCTTACTAGGTAGACCAGACAGGAAACATGACCAGATAAACTAATTCTAGTTTTATTGTAAAGCTGCATTAACAGAATCCTGCAAAGTCTGAAAGTACAAATCTCCAGCTGCTTCCTTTACAGCCCGAGAAACTAGGGAGAGTCCCTTCTGAACCTCTTGCTTAGCCCACAATCCAGCTATGGGCTATGCCCTCTCTTATCTGACCATTCCCTAGGCAGCATCTCTTCACTGCATCTCCCAAGGTCTTTCCCAAATACCATTGCAGTCTCCGAAGGTTTTAAAGAAGAGGCTGGAGAGCCATCTCACGAAGATAGTTTAGTTTTCCTGTATCGCAAAGGGTTGGATTAGATAATCCTTTTAGCACTTTCCAACTCCACAATTTTATGATTCTGTAAGCAGGCTGGCAAAACTAAAACTCCCAGAAGCACAGCTAGCAACTTCAACACTAAGGGTGTTGTTCAGTAACACTTCACTGTAGATACCCAGGCCATCCTCTAGGGCAATGTTTTTCAACCTTGGCAACTTTAAGATGTATGAACTTCAAACTGGTTGGGGAATCCTGGGAGTTTGAAGTTCACACATTTTAAAGTTGCCAAGGTTGAAAAACATTGGTCTAGAAAGACATATGACATACAAAAGAACCTACTCCATTTACAAGGAATTTAATAAGCTGATAACTACAGTTTCCCCATATCTGTAGGAGTATACAGTACTTATGCCTGGTAGCATTCATAGAATAAAATCAGGTCTCATACTCTAAATATGGTGGAATGTAAAAAAAATAATTTGGGGGATATAGTTCTGACTTTCTTCTTAGAGTTAGACCTCTGACATAGAAGCATAATCCAAGAATAGATATGTCCAAGTTTTAAAGAGCTTGAAGCTATACATATGCTGTAAAAGAAAACAAGTTACTGTATTATTCTGATGATGTCATTCCCATGGTTTTGGATAATTAAAGCCATGCTACTTCACATTCATGTTATAAATCTAATGAATAATCTATTATATAAAATTTGGGGGTACAGCTGAAGATACTGTAGCAAGCTGTTCTATATCCTATGTTTTCGTATCTGCTTAAATCTCTTCCTCTTTAGTATTTATCCTTTTTTATTAAAAGCATTTTATTAAATTAAATGCAGAAAGCAAATGATGAATGAGCTGGGTTAACCTAATGACAGAGGGGAAAAAAAAAACTACTTTCAGATCTAAGACATTAACCAAAAGAGATTTAGTAGTTAAATCTCCCGAGATAGGAATTTCAATTTCTTTGTTCCAATGATACATTATTGATCATATATGATATAGCTGATCATTTATCTTACATATTCATAAAGACAATGGAAAACTATAGTATTTTACTTGATTGCTTCCATTGTAGTAATTATCCCCAGAAGGTATCAGTCTTTCAGTCTGTTTCAGCTAATATTGCCAAATTGTTGCACCCTGTAGTATTTTCCACTCAGTTCTCCAATCTTTTATCAAACATGATTTTGTTCATTTAAAACTTCAGCATCTTGTATGTATGGGAAGTGGTTCCTGGGTTTCTGTTGAGAATAAAGTGCTCTATTAAATGTCATGTGATACCAACAGTAGGATTAAAAACTCTAGTGTGGAAGCAATGGTGCTCCTTTGTGAGTTGGGAGGGAAGACCAGCAGCAATGAGAGGTGTGTAGGCTGGATGCTTCCAGATAATTTAAAAGCAAACAAATCATGTTATTTATTTATTGCATTTATATTCTGCCATAATAAAATAACTCTTGGCATATTTATAAATATATAAACAATTCTAACAATTTTTGTAATATATACTGCATGGAAATCAATACAACTTTTCCAATTATTATTAAGTCAGTTTCTACCTTTCCCTGTTTCCAGTGCTTTCATATTTCCATCATTAGACTTCTCAAGTGTGATACTGTACAGAAATTATGAGCACCAGAAGAAGCTTAAGTAAATTTAAAAAAAAGAAAAGAAAATCAAATAGTATTAGGTAATGGTTAAGTTCTGAATTAAGACTGGGGAGACATAGAATCACACTTGGCTGTTAGATGCTCTCCAAGTGACTTTGGACCAGATGCTATTTCTCAGTCCAGTCTATCTCGCAGGGTTATTGTATGGATAAAATTGGACACAGAATACTATATTCTGCCTGGGGCTCCTAGGGGAAAGATAGAATACATTTACTTAACATACTGTATATGTTTTAAAAGCTATGATTAAAAAAAAATCAAATTCAGCAGGAAATTTCACGCCCCATAGAAATGTCTCAGTGCAATCTATCATTCTTTGCTTGTTTGAAGAGTCCATTTAGAAAGTTAATTATCTAAGACCCAGTTCTTGCTGAAAGCAAAGTGGTTTCCATTTGCACTCCTTTTAAGCAACATATGTCAGGATATGCAGCTTAATGGGGGAGAAAGGATGAGTTTAAATGATTGAAATGGGACTGCTTGAAAGCAAATATGGTATATTGAGATATTAATAGAGAAAATAACAGTGAAAGATGGCATTATTTACTTACTGCAAATAAGTTTATTTCCTTGTAGTCTTATTTTCAAATAGGAATTTGAATTCTGAATGAATATGAATACCAGTAAATGGTACGTAGCTTTTAAGCTGTGAACCATCCTCTTTCCTTCGTTTTAATACACACATGAAATGAATATAGTTGAATAAGGCTGACTTAAGACTTGGGAGGTCTGCTTGTTCTTTACAATTATCCTGAAAACCACCAATTAGCTGCTGCAGATCACACACACACAGAATAAAAGAACTAGAATGTCAATAATCTCTTGTCAATATTGCATAAATACCGCCATATTCAAATAATATAATGTACTACTTATGTTATATAAATACAATAAAACAAATTATAAGGGGGGAAAAAGGAATTCTGTGTTAAGAATATTTGTCCTGAGCATCTGAATTGATTTGATTTTCCCCCAAACAACAATTAAACTAACTTGTAACTAGCTTGCTGATTCCTTCCAAATCAAGAATCAGTCAGACCTCTGAATTACATCCCAGCCTATCTTCTGCTTTTTGCAGACTTTAAGAAAAGAATACCTAGATTAATGCTTAAAAGTTAAGCCAAATATTTCACTGTGAGGTCTGTGTTCATACATTCAGCTGATCTAGTAACATACATCTGGTATCTTCCTGTTTTTGAAATTTCACTTATGGTCTTGGAGGCAATTTCATTATATCTGGAATGCTGAACAATTCCTGGCCATTGCCAAGATTTTCTCAGCCTCTCCATTGTAGTTACTGGAAAGACATTTCTTGGCATAAAAGGTAGTAGGCAATTTATTTCTACAACTTTCAGGATTTGGTGGAGAAATCATTCGCAGGATCTGAAGTTTAATGCAGATTCTAGATTTTCACAGGTATAATTGGTATCCATATGAATATGCCCATCTGTTATATAGTGGCTCTTTCAGAGGATAGAGAGACAAATACGTGTTTGTGTTTGTATTTCCACATCACAGATAGATTTCCATTTCTGCAGATTTCTGACTATGTATATAGCAGCTAAAATGAAAGCTTAGCTCAGATCAATCTTACCCTGCTCCGAGCTCATTTAGGTGGAATGTTTCTTTTGATACTCCTGAGGAATAGCTATGTTTTTATAAGTAGAATATAAAGGCATCTGAGGCCACTGCAGCTTTGTTCATGACTAAACCTGGCAGCTGTGTCACATTCTAGTATGGTCCCAGGAAGAAAAGCAAAGTGCTGTTTCTTGGAATAGAAGAATCTCCATCTGATTCTAAATGCCTGGCCTCAAAACATTTTACTGTATTTCCAGCTCTGAGATATAAAGCATCTTCCTGCAACCTGGGAGATTTGTATCAGAGCTGCACATGGAGGGTGCTAAGTTAGACAAGGCTGGTTTAAAGAAAGAGCATAGGAAGAAAAGGAAAACAGGAGGCCTTTTTGTTAACCAATGTTAATTGGGAAGGCCTAGGTTTTCAAACAGTGAGTCAGGCAGTCCTTATCCTCAGTTACTGAGCTGAACTCAAGCCTGGCACAACAGTAGAGTTAAAACAACTCAAAACCTTCCTCCTTCAACTTTGCAGTATGTTCATCAACAGAGAATCACCCAAAATATATTTTCTAACTCATTTACTGATTGGATGATTAGCACTGGGTTCCCCTTGTAAAAACTAGCATTGACCAAAAACCAGCTGGCACTCTTTAGGGTCCTGAAGAGTAGACATTTATCAGTCATACAGATAGCGGTTACTTTTTCAGCAAAGATAGCATTTATGTCACCTTACAGTATACATACTGCTATGGAGCAGCCTTCATGTACTTCCCATTTTGGATAAAAAAACAACTAAAACATGAAGTAGAAAAGCAGTATCCTGGTCAGGGTTAAACTGTTGCCTGTCCAACAAGCAGATGTACAGCTTCCATAAGCAAAAGATACAGTAATTTATAGTAGTTTGACATATTATGAACAGTCCTAAATGAGGGGTATCAAGGCTAGGTTGCTGACTATAAGCCAGTAAACTCAGGCCAAGATCTCAGTTAGATATTGAGCACAAAGTTATGTTTCCGGAATGCAATATTTATTTGGATGGTCCCATTGGCCTCTGTTCCTAATCACAATGATGCCAAAATGACAAAATGTGCATTGTGACATCATGATCGCAAGCTCTGCTCTCTAATACTTGCACCACAATATCACAGATGAGTAATGAAGAACAGATTTTGTATCATAATGTTTGCCCCCCCCCCTCCGCAGATGCCTACAGTTGGTTCTGGTTTAGTTCTACAGTTGCTCCACTTTGGGTCAAGCTGGGTGTGAAGGCAGTAACCATGTTTGCTTAATCATATTCCTAGCTTAGCCTCTTTAAACAAGAGATGAGAGCACTTAGAGCATTTGTATCTAATGTTAATGCAAAAAATGAGCATGGAGGAGAGAGGATCTTTCTCCTGTTAAAACCTGCGGTGTGTTTCTCAGTATTTTTCTTCCAGTCTGGCTGGGGAGAAGATCCTGATTTGATTTTCTGAATTATAGTATGCCTAGGTGTAAGACTTGCCAATGAACTAAAATATTTCTTTTAAAACCCAGGATATGAATCTCTCAGGCCAATTGCTGTACAAGCTTTTTTTTTGTCCAATGGTCTCTAAATTAATTTTAGAAAAGTGATGTCAGAGCCTCTGCTCCTATGCGTTGCTTATTGACAAGAGTAATGTTTTAGCCTTATTGTGCAAGAGCCAGAAATTAATCCTTTACTGTAAACCCTAATGCTTTTTTGCTGTTAGTCTTAACAAAGAAAAGAAAACTGAGAGCTGTTCTGTATTTTATGTAACTTCCTGGTTGCTGATCAAAATAAAATTGATTGTGTGCTATACTGCCAAGTGTCTTATTGTCAGCTTTTTTGTTTATAGTGGTAAAAAGAAAAGGGGAGGTGTCAAAAACTCTGTTCATGCCAAGAAGCTGATTAATAGATGCTAAAAGCTGTTCCATAATGCAGAAAATATCAATATGACTACCCACCAATTGTTCTGAGAATGAACAACATTTCCCTTCACTGATTGAATATCTATAGGAATCATGATTTAATTTATTTCTAGACTAAAATTTTCCTGAAAGGTGGGCGAGAAAAAGCCAAAAGTCAGCAAGATAATAAAAATGATTAGGTGTATTTGCTGATCCTGGGCTTTTCATCATTAGTACCTCACCATGATACAAATGTGCCCTGGCCACACCTGTTTTTCTGCCATGTCCCCATGACAATGCCTTCATCTCATCCCCAGTCCAGGAGTGACCCAGCATCCAATGGCCACCACAAGGTACACAGAATCTGTCACACTCTGCCACCCTTTATGTCAGAGGCAATCGGGTGATCAGCGTGGGCAGGATTAGAGATGAGCGGATCCTGCATTCCCCTTGGCTGCCAAAGAGAGAAAGGAAGGGAAGAGAAATCAGTGAAAGTGCTGCTTCTGAGTCTGTTCCCTTCATAATTCCAATAAGGTTTTTTCAAACTTTATTTGGCTCAAATTTCAGCAGAATAAGGTATAAGAAAGGGGCAAAGGAAAGAGTCTAGAAATGACAAAGTCCTGCAGCCAGACCCATCCAGTTCTTTCTGCAGTATTGTGATTTGATGAATGTTGTTGGCTGGTGGACAATATTCAGAAGAGGGAGGCAGGCAAAGACAACCTTTGGTTGGAGGAATCAACCAATTGCTTTGCTTATCACACACTGCATGTGCAGAATCAGGACAGAATCATTTGGCAACGAGTCAGAACAGGTTCAGTAAAGGCAGCCTACGGATCAACCAAGTGGGCAGCAAATTTCATGCAGTATGGTTTTTTGACAATTTCAAGGATGAGTAGAAAGCAATAACTCAGCAATGGGAAAAGGCCCATTGTCAAGGCACATGCAGATGATAATAAAACGTATTGCCTTAAATTTTAAAACAGGTTTTCATATAACCTCTTACTCAAAATAAAACATATAGAAAGTCATAATTTTAAAAAAACCAGAATTGATTTGAGGAATTAGGAACAAGAATATATCTAGTGCAAAGACTTATTTTTATAACCCATTTTTTAAACTCCAGCCTTCCCCAATCTTGAGTTCTCCAGATGTGTTGGGTCTAGAATCTCAAATTTCCCTGGGAATTTTGTAGTTCTAATATTTTGGGGCGGCACCAGGGTGGAAAAGGATCAGTCTATTTGGAACTGAACGTTAAAGTTTTTTTTTTTTTTTTATAATAGAGTTAGTCTTCTGATGCCCTATTCTGAGTCAGACAAAAATCTAGACTGGGGTGGAAAATTTGTAGCCTTTCAGATGGGGCAGAATTATATCTCCTGGCATTCCTCACCACTGGCCATATTACTGGGGGCTGCTGGGAGTGTGTGATTCAGGAATGTAGAAGATTTCCTGATCCTCAGTGCTAACTAGTCTACATTTTAATTTCCAGTGTACAGCTGCTCTAGGACTGAACTGTTTAGACTTTTTTTTAAAAGAAATTACCTGTGTTTGATTTTACTGACTTGTTTATGATAAATGGTTTTAATGATCTTTACAGAAACCTGTTGAGAGGGAGTACCTCTTTGGGAGAAACAGAAGTAAATAACTCCAGCATTACAGTAATTTGGCTCTAACATCCGATCTTCAGAACTGTAGGAATATTCTGCTTAGCTACAGCCCTGGATTTAACGCGGACGTATTACCTATTATGGTTTATATTTGGAATGAGTGCGGTATTTACCAGATCTGATTTGTTATGCCTTACACGGACTGATTATATGATGTTTAGGGTCTGGAGGTGATAACGAATTCTGTACACTTCTATTGCAATTACTACGCCGCCCGGGAGCGCGGTGTACTGTATTGTGTTCCATGTTATGCCAGGCTTTTGCGTTAACGCGAGGAGGTTAGCGAGCGGGGCAAACTGTGGCAATTAGAGGGGTGCCCGGCTTATTAAGAAGGGAGGGGAGAGGACGAGGCCAGGTATCTCCCAGCAGCTGCTGTCCCTGAACTGGGTAACCGAGAGGACAAGCGAGAAGGACCCCCGACGGCGAGTGACTTTGAAATGCCGCCAGCGTCGCCGCCGGGTCCTGCCTCCCCTCCTTGGCCCGCTTCGCCCGAAGCAGGAATAGCGGCGATCCTGAATCCGAGCCACCGCGCTTTCCTAGCAGAGCGCTCACTCTTCAGGGACGGGAGAAAACCAGCCCTCGTCAAGGGGAGACCACCGCAACGAGGCAGAAGAAGCGCCGCTCGAAGGAGCGGGCAGGGGCTACCGAGGGAGGGCGCCTCGGCTCTGCAAAGGTTAACCTCCCTCCTCCTCCCCGACCGCCCCGCCCCCGGCGCCGGAGGAGCCCGTCCCCGCCCCCGCCGCTGATTTAGCTCGTGGCGCTGCCTTGGCCGCCGGCTTCGGGCTGCCTGTGGTTCGGGTTGGGGACGCATCACTGGCGAGCAGCGGGCAGATGCCAGGCGTCTGAGCGCGGTGAGTGAGTGGCTGGTGCCCTCTGGGTCTGCCTGCCACAAAGACAAACCGGGCCGGCGGGGACAGCGTCCCGGCACAGTGACATGCCTGCGCCGACTTTCCCAACTGTGCCTTTGCTAGTGCGGAGGGTGTGTGTTTTAGGGTTTATTCAGACTTTCCTCTACGAGTCTCTCATTCTGCAGCGAGGCGAAGCCGTTCCCTTGCTGAACTGAAGCTTGGATTATCCGTAGGCTGTATTCGCACGACCCTCTAACTTACGGTATATGGTCTTGATTCCACCCAGGCTTGTGTCTGTGGGAGAAGCAGAAACACAGCCTTCTCTAAACTGGAGAGCAAAGGCAAGAGGAATGGCAGGGCCTCCATCCTCAAAGTCCATGAGCTCCGGATCAGAGGGGATCAAGGTGACCCAAAACAGGGATTGGGAGCAGGCGCAGTTCTCTAGGAACGGTCTCAGCCGACTTCAGAGGTGCAGCCTCTACTCTTTCTCTCTCTGGATGGCATGTCTGGGCAAATAGGCACAAGTTCCCCTTGCACCACCCAGTGAGGGAAGAAAGTGAGTAGATGTTGCTGGAATGGGTAACCCCAAAATAAATTGAAGTAGCAACCTTCTGTCACCCCAACTTCCAGAGAAAAGGAAGCTGGGAGTAGCCAGGACCACTTAGGTTTCTTTCTCCTTCTCCTGTTGCTTGTGTTTTTGCAACATGTTTGCTAAAGGTTTGCTCAGAACTCCATTTTTTGGGTATCCATGTTGGCTGGGTTCACAAAGGACATCAGTCTAAAATATTGGCTTTGGCAGTTTGGTGTTCACCTCTGCATCCCTCAAAAGATTTTTCATGGCCAGCAATCTAGATTGCTTTGCCCAGGTGGAAGATGGAATGAGGTGGCTGGCTCAAGTTTCTCTGTTTTGGATCCAATTCATGCTTGCATCCAGGGGAGAGGAACAGTTTTGGTCTTTCCAGCTCCCTGCTCAGTTCTTAGATCCAGCACAATGAAGAGGAGGAAACTCTATCTGTGGGACTTTCTAGAGTCCAGCCAACTTTGGCTGATTTTGCAAAGCTAAGCAGGGTTGGATGTGATTAATACTTGAATGGGACACCAGGAAATCTCAGGGCTGTAAGCTAGGCTGGAAAGTGAAAAAAAAAAAACCCTTGAAGGTAACGGCAAATCATTGTTGTACTCTTACCAACAAAACTACATTGACATGTTCCCCTTATAGCCTTTTTGCGTGAAACAGAAAAAAAAAATGAACTTATGATTTATGGTTTCAATGATTAGAAAAAATAGATCATAGAAAAAAGTTTTTTTTGGTAAGCACGGAGTAAGAAGTAATTTTATATTCGTCCTTATAATTGCTGCAAAGAAAATCGGAAGCTACTTCTTTCTATTTCTTTTCATTTCTTTTTGCATTTCTTTGTTTTCTTTTTTCTTTTTCTTTTCTTTCTTTCTTTTATATTATTTCTTGTTAGTTTTTATCACTTTTTCAAAATTCTTAATAGAAGTTACACGCACACACACACACACTACATTGACATGTTAATGAAGTCACCAGGATTTGAGCTCTACTGGACGGAATCTAACTTACATTGTTGGAGCGTGTTTTTACTTTCAGCTGCTGCTCATCTGTGTTTCCTTTACTGTAAAATAAAAGTGGAAACCTCAAGCATGATTTTTTAAAAATGGGCTTGCTAATCATAGTCTGTAATTTTCATGTAAGGGTCAATCACCAGAATTCTGATGCCAATATCATATTGGTAATCTGTCTGTAGATGTGACTGACTCACATTCTGCCTCACAAAGGCCAATGTTTGGGTTTGTGGCTCTTGCTTGAGCGTCAATCACTTGCAGGAAAGCTTAATCCTAATTCACATTCTGCGCCCCGTTGAATTGCTAGTTTGCTTATTTTCTGGAATGTGCACGAATCAAAACTATGGTGAAATGAGCTCTTAGCTTCATTTTATTTGCTCAACTGTTTGGAGAATAATCTTGAAGTGTTTCTTTTTCTTCTCTTTGTCTGCTGTTTATTAAAAAAACAGTTCTTTAAAAATTAAATCTGGCTGTGCTGCTTTTTTGGGGTGTGTATTTTTTTGGGTGTGTGTGTTGTCCCAATCTCCTTTTGTTCCTTTGGTACTTTGGCCATGCACAGTATTGGGCACTCTTGAAGTTTCATGTGCAAGCATTGAAAAAAGATGACAAAGTCTGATTATTCAAGGGGGAGAACAGTATTTGAAATAATCTTCCAGTCCTGGCACGTAACATTGTATAACCATGTGAATGGTACTGCCTTGTGTTAAAAGTGAGATATGAGTTTGCAACAGTTATTGGATAGCCAGAAAGCTGATTTATTTAAATCAGGATTCAGCCATAATCTTGTGAGATTTATGCAGTCTGCAAATGAGCTGAAGTTTTTAGTGTATTGTCAGAACATAGATAAGATGGAAAGAGTGGATCTCCCTTGCGACAAGTGGAGGGCCGTTCTTTTAAGAATGAGTTTTCATAGGATGTTTCAGTCAGTTATGAAATACAGTTAAGCAATTGTACTAATTAACATCTGTATTCATTTGGGATTAAGACACAAGTACATGACTTTTTAAAAAGGGTGCTAACCAATTCAGTATACTATGTTCTATTTACAGTTCTGTTTATTGGAAGGTCACGGTTAATAGAAGGCATAGCTTATAAGTCAGAGCCACCGAGTCTTGTAGACAAAGAGCTTTTAGAGGGCAAATTATTGACCAATTGATGCATGAAATAGAGTTGCACCACAGAGATAAAATGCTACTGAAGTGGGTAGCAACAATATGTTTCCAGTTGTTAAGTAGTGTAGCTGGGACTTCAACACAGATACACCCAAGTATTTAATGCTAAGATTTGAATGTGTTCCTTGAGTTGTGCCTAATGTACATGCAAGTGTTTGCTGGAGTCTGTTTGAAAAAGGGAGTAGAACGGTAATTGCTTGCTTGCTCTTTCATCTTAGCAGTCCCCCTAAGGGCTGTCTTGGATGCAACCTAACTATCACAGCCCCAGATGGAGCTGAATATGAATTTTGGAAATATTTTCATATTCACAGTTTACTTAAACTCTGACTATGTACTTTGAAACCTGAAATTAGCTCCCCCCCTCCAATTCCCTTAGCCCACTTCAAGTTGTTTGCTGGAACATGGGGCCAAATGAAAATATCTGAAGTTCTTGAAAGGGTGTATATTATAATCTTTTTGGGTGTGTGTGTGTGTAAAAAAGTATTGCATTAAGATGGATTTTGGAATGGTTGAGAAAAAAAAAAAGGACACAAAATTGTCTTCTTGCCAATCGCTTGCTGTCCTGTAGCCTATACAGATGACCTGGGATAAAAGTGCTTGGTGAATGAACTATCGCACTGGGGAACAGCCAGTGAATGAGAATCTATCAGAATGGTGCTTACAGTCTACCTTCCCTTAAGTTTTCAGAGTCAAGAGATACAGGTATTACATTATGTCATGTCCCCATGTACGAGGTTTTACATGACTTCCGACCCTCTCCTTGGAGAAGGGGGACATTTTTCATTTGTTACACAGAGTAGATCCTTGTGTGTCCCTCCTGCTGCCTGATGGATTCACTTTATTTTTCAGTGTAATTAGAGCATGTGTATTTTGACCCTGAGACACGTCGGAGGATCCAGGGTATAGCAAATGGTGTTCCTACAAGCACCAATCATTTAAATCACACTATTCAGAAGGAGGTGATAGACTAAGTGAATAGCATAAGCTTATTTCACTTAAAAGAATGGCACTTTAAATAAGATGCCTCTCTAATTCTTATTATGCAGTAACACTTTACATAGCAACCTGTTACTTTTGCAATGTTACAAGATGAGACTTCTGAAATATGGACTCTTTTTATTGGCAGCTACAATCCGGTAATCAGATGTGTATGCTTGTAAAAATGGTGCACTGGAAGTAAATTACACTGTAGAAAGGGATATGGGTATGCTATAGCCAAATGATTGGCCTGTTATTTTGCTCCAGTGATTAGATTTTTAAAGTTTCCAGTTGTGACTTTTTTTCCTGGGAAAAACAAAAAAAACTCTAGGTTGAACTAGAATCTTGTATATGAGTAAACAAACAAAGAATGTCCTGTCTTTCCATTCTGTGCCAGATGTTATGTTCCCAAGTGCCCAGGGAGGTAAAATGAACAATATTCTGATTGTGCTACCTATCTCATTCTGTGCATTTAATACAAAACATGAAATGAGAAAAACATACTGTTTATGGCTTGCTGGCTATTGATAGCAACTTGGGCATTTTTAACTTTGCTTTGTATGAGTTTTGGAAGTACACCGGAAACGGCAACAAAAATATACCCTGTAGTAGGATGCAAATCCTAGATTTGCCTACTTTGGACTCTTATTTTATTTTCAGTCCACTGTAATCAAGACATTTTAAGAACCTTGAGGGTGCCTCTTTATAGCTTTCTAAAATCAAAATTTGCTTAGATCTTCTCCTGCTCAAGAGTATAAACAATGTACATTGACGTTGTTGATTCAGCTTTGAATACTGTCCCATGTATATATATAACCAGATTGTTGCAATGTAGATATAGTAAAATGCAATTTGTCTCCTGTTTTATTTTTTTTTAAGTGAGTCAAGATTTGTACCCAGTGAAACACTGTATCAGAGAGGCCAATGTCTTTTGTATATATGAAATCCCATGAGATTTCCAATTAATAGTTTTTAAGGGAACACAGTTGGAAAATAAATATATCTTGCAGCTAGTCATCAAGGTTTCAGACATAATATATGGACCAATGGTCTGATCTAAGCCTTCATCTCTTCTCTTCAATATATGAAGAAAAGTGGGACTATTTTTTTCTAATCTTTGTATCTGTTGGCCGTGTAAAAAGCCAAATAAATAAATAAATAAAAAGAACTTTTGTGAATAAGACTATATGAATGGGTCAGGTATGCTGGTAGGTATTTGAGCCAAATTCATTGGATATACCAGTAGTCCTCATTTAGCAACTGCCTCATTTAGTGACCATTTGCAGTTATGGTGATTTAAAAGTAACTTTAAACCCAACCCTCACATTAATGACCTTTGCAGGCCTATTAAGCAAAGGAAAGCTGAAGTAAGGTCGCAAGTACAGTGGAACCTCGGTTTACGAACTTAATTCGTTCCATGACTCTGGTCGCACCCCGAATTGGTCGCAACCCAAAGCAAATTTCCCCATAAGGTTCAATGTAATTACTGTTAATCCGTTCTGGCGTGGAGGACAGGGAGGCGGCTATTGCTTGGAGGGAGAGTCCCCCTCCCTACGACCACGTGTCAGGGCGGAAAAATGGCCGCGGACCACATGTCAGGGGCGGAAAAATGGCCGCGGACCATGTCACGGGAGGGAAAATGGCCGCGTATCCTGTTCGTACCCCGAGGCGGAGTTCGCAAACCAGGTAAATTTTTGCGGCCAGAGCTGGTCGTAACCCGAAAAGTTCGTTAACAGAGGCATTCGTAACCTGAGGTACCACTGTACAGTTGTGGTTTCCCTTAGCGACTGCTTCACTTAATGACTAAGTTGTTGGTCCCAATTGTGATCACTAAGCGAGGACTACCTATATGTTTTTCCAATACATAATGAGGGTTGTCTGAATATTATAGGAAGATGTACTTTAGGACCAACGCAAGTAATCTCAGTTGCTGGGCACATGGCAGTCACTTATTTCTTTGGGAGGATCCAAGTATTAAATGCTACTTCTCGAGTTGGAATTTCCTTCCTGGATCCTGCCACCTGTCTTTTCGTGAGTGCAGGAAAGACATCTATATTTTACTATAACAATGAGAAAAATTAAAAATGAAGCATATTTTGAAACACCAAGAAATAATTGAATTTATCAATGAGCCACATGGATTTGACAGTGATGAAAGGAGATGGGATATTCCTCTTTGGTAAGCAGTGTCTGTAGAAAAATGAAGTATTATGCAAAAGGCTTTGTAATATCCTAAAAGATGAATTATTTCCACATTATAGACTGAATTGCCAAGTCTTCCTTTAGAGCCCTACTCTGGGAAACTCTAAATGAAAGCTTAGCCATGACCTTTTTAGTTTAGACTCCATGTATAGACTTCCTAAACCATAATTTCAGAAGATCTTAAATTATGAGAGACTCTACAGCCTAAATTTGTGGTAACTAGAGATGTACTGGGTGTCTGTCCTTAACAAGTTTCCGAACATTTAAAGTGATAACTTTAACTGGAAGAATATACTGCAGTGTAAAATGGCCTATAATATCATATAGGATTGCCCAACATTTTTTAATGTGGCTTCTCTCTATATTTGTTTTTCATGGTTAGCTCATCATTGAAAGAAAGTGCTGCCAACTGTTTACTGTTTTGTTGTGGATTTTTTTGGCTAAGATTTTTTGTAGCTCGGTTAAACAGTCATTCGGAACTGGAATTCCTACACATTTGAAAGTCAGGTTAAGTATATCTTCCTTAAACTAAATACAAAAACAATGGATATTTAGCATCTATAGCAATATGGTATAAATTGGGTTAGGATTGGCATGGCAGGTAAGGAGCCATCAGATATTGACAACTACTTGTTCTTTGACCATATTTTTCAGTGAACTGATGATGCTTGAAGAATTCTTCTGTTCCTTGATTAAGCCTTTTAAAAACCTCTTTAAAAAAAGTTGTACCATTCTATTCAATTCCATCCCCACCTTTCCTTCCTTTAAATAGATGTTTTAATATGCCCCACTCAACTCAAGGCTGCTGATATTACTATATTAACTACATTTTAAAAAGTCCTTAATTGTTTCTCAGATAAGTTGACTGAGGCTGGAATTATAAGCATACTTCTTAGGGGATACGAAACACAATTCAGTGTTGGTTTAACTTCAAGTTGACATGTATAGATTGCACTGTAATATGTTGCATAATTGTGTTAATTGTGTTAAAAGAGGTAGTTTTCTACGGCAGGGTTCCTCAACCTTGGCAACTTTAAGACGGGTGGGCTGGGGAATTCTGGGAGTTGAAGCCCACTCGTCTTAAAGTTGCCAAGGTTGAGGAACCATGTTATATATACTTACCTTGAAGTGGGTCCAACTGAACTCAGTTGTATTATATAATGTTTTGTTGCCGTGGCTGATTTATACTAACAAAGGACATTTTTAAAAAAATGCTGATACTGGATTCCATATTTTGATGATCAATTTACCTAACTAATTTTAATCAGCCAAACATTTGACTACTCCGCATGTGTTTCAGCATTTAAAATACTTCTAGGCTGCTTGTCAGACAATGTGGTAGCCAGTCACTTGCATTAAATCAGCACAATCAGTCCAAATGTAACTATTGAGAGCAATAAAGCTTAAACCATTGATCTGAGTAAAGCAGTATCGCCAAAAGATAAAATGCTTTTTAGAACTTAGTGTAAAATACGCACCAGACTGGTAGCATTATTCTATGGACAGTGCCAGAACCAGATGAAAGTCAGATTCTTCATGTAATACTAAGATGTAGTGCGTTGTTATTTATTGAGTAAACATTTGTATGCTGACTCATGTAGAATTTTGGCAGTCTATATACATTCACAAAACAGTAAACCATAAAATATCCATTAAAACATACCACAAACTATAACAAAATAATAGCACCCCCTCCCCCCCACCATGCCCAGCAACCTAAGAATCAAACGCTCTTTGGAACATTTCTGCTTTAATTGTCTTTGTGTAAGAAAAGGTAAGTCGCTTCATAGGGAAAGAGCATATAAGAGGAACATTGTTTTATAGCTCCTCCTCTCCAGATCTCCATGGCGGGGGAGGGGGGGGCTCAGCATAATCAGGAAGTGTAGCCTGTGTAGGTGGGCTCTACTTGAAGAGGGTAGTCCTAAAGTGCCAAATCATGTAGAATTTTATTTGTAAGTAACAACCAGCCCTTTGAATTGTGCTCAGAAGCTTACTGGCTTTATTGTTGTTCTGTGTTATTACTTTGTGAACTACCCGGAGTCAGGTGGGGGAATGAATGAATGAATGAATGAATGAATGAATGCAGTGTCCACAGTGCCAGAGTTTCATGATTTGGTAACTCTCATGTGCCAGAATGCACGCTGCTACATCATTGTATCAATTATCTGAGGGCCCACCTCTCCCCAGTTACATCAGCCTGTCCCATTAGATCTGGCAGGGGAGGCATGCTACGGGTTCCACTGGCCAGGGACTTGCAATTCGTGGGTCCCAGGAGGTGGGCCTTCTCTGCTGTGGCTCCCTCCTTGTGGAACATTCTCCCTCCTGAAGTTAGGCTCGCCCCTTCCCTGCTGTCATTTGGGAAGTCCCTCAAGACCTGGTTATGTCATCAGGCCTAGGGGTCTTTGGGAACTGGAGACATTCTTAGATGGCTCCACTATGATTGATATTCTGCTTTCTCAGGAGTTTGTATATTTTAACATTTTTGATAAGATTTTTATTTTAGTAATTGCTTTTTAACTTCTTATAATGATGGTTTTCTATCTAGTTGCTGTTTTATTTAATTGTTGTATGCTGTCCAGAGTCGCTTTGTGGGAGATGGGTGGCTATATACAGTAAATGTGACAAATAAATTGTGCCTTCTAAGTTCTGTAATCTCTAAAGGCAGCCCAACAGAGAGCATATTACAGTAGTCCAGCCATAGGTAACTGTCCTCACAACCTCCTCCTTCAGGTAAGGCCACAACAGGTGCAGTAGCAGAAATTGGACAAAGGCCCTGCCTAGTCACAGCCACCACTTGCTTATTTTGTCTAGGACAAATCCCAAATTTCACCTAGGGTGCTCTGGGGAAGCCTTACCACTGTCTCAACAAACTTCGGAAAAAAAACATTTGAGCCTGAGCAAGAGTTGCTTAAATTGGCTGGATCCCATAA
The DNA here is from genome assembly GCF_059951505.1 of Python bivittatus. Taxonomy (NCBI): domain Eukaryota; kingdom Metazoa; phylum Chordata; class Lepidosauria; order Squamata; family Pythonidae; genus Python; species Python bivittatus. The sequence goes on from NW_028277098.1 coordinate 29,231,817, forward strand.
AGGCTTCTTTCAAGGCCTCTGGTATAACCCCTTTCCTCTGTGAGGTGGCTGACTACCTCCTTGGTCCAGCCATTCACCTCCCCCCGGCCTCTTGTAGAAGCCACGTTGGGCATGGATTTAGCCCACAGGTGACCGAGCTCATTCTACAGATCACCCTATCTATTTCCTCAGAATCAGCAAACCCCACAGAATCCTAGGTAATCTCAGAAGACTACTTACCTCCTTAGATATTGTGAAGTGAACTGAGAAATGGTGAACTGAGAAATGTTATCAGCCACACATATCAGATGTACATTGCCCAAACATCTCATAAGATTTACCTGAGGTAAATCTTTTACTATCTCCCCACTAAAAAGGATTGGGTAACTTAAATATAGCCACATGGGCACACTTTGCTGAGAGCAGAGGAGTAAAACCACTTTCCCACCCTTATTCCCACAGTGTAGCATTGGCATAAGCTGCCACCCATGCTGTGGTCCATCTCACTCTTGCCTTCTTCCACTGGCATTCCAGGCATCTCAGAGAGAGGCTTCTTGGGAGTAATCTGGAAGAGTTGGATAAGGTGCTTGGATGAACTGTCTGCCAAATTACAGGGAACTCCCTGAGCACCTTTTAGAATCTGTCCCTGGGTGGGGGGTGGGAATCATTCCAATAAAGTCAGTGGTGGTGGTAAACCTAATTTGGATCAGGGAGTGATATGACTACAGCATCAGACTAACTACAGTGTCCTCCAATTTCAGATCATGTAGCAATTGTTAGGATATGAAGACCAAATCTAGTATATAATTGCCTGCATGGGTCAGCCCTGATATTACTTGGCACAAGCCCATGTTTACCATGGTGATTGTGAACTCCTGAACCTTCCTAGGACCTTCTGCTAGGGCATGGAGGTTGAAGTCCACCAGCACTCTGGGAGATTCCATCATCAGCCCTTACAATCTGCTCCAGGAGCTCAGGGAGAGATCCTACCATACAACAAGATGGGCAGTACACAAGTTGTCCCTACAGCCCGATACAGACAGACACAGCCTGTCACATCAGCAGTATGGTCACACCAAGGTTTCTTGGAGCATCATGATGACCTCCTTCCGCTCCCTCTCCCCCCTCATCCTCTTAGGATGGAGTGAAATAATCAGTGGATTCAGATAAGGCATTATGTGATTTGTTTACTGGTGACTTGGTGTGATATCTGAATGCAGCTATTATGGTTTGAAAATAATAATTTATGCTTAATACAGGCTGTGAACTTAGCTAATTGTGACTTATTGAAAAAGCAGTTGTTAATAAAGTCATGGTTTAGCATGATATGCAGACCCAGGCACAATTTATTAATGCATCAGAAACACTGAAATCCTAAATGTTAAATGCTTTGTATCTGCTAATTCATTTTTTTCATTTGTTTTTTCATTTCTGAACCAATTTCTTATTTAAATGCCTACCATACATTAATGGATAAATTTACGGTCTTATATTACAATAAAATATAGAGAATCCAGAACTGCTTTATGCCTTCAATACTAATCAGAAACACGTACCTCTTGCCAATTCTACTGCATGAAAGATTTTCTTTTTCTTTTGCTCTTGAGATATTCTTAAGTAAGCTTGCATGTTACTCTGCCAAAAAAGTAGGCCATTATTTTTGCAAAACCGCACTTGGTGACGGAAATCTGGTAGCAAGCCTTTTCTCTGAAAATCAAGTTGCACTGCATAATGTTACACAATGTGCAAAGTTAATGATTCATGGTTATGTGTATAAAGCAACCAGATTAATTTAACGAGGATATAATCAAAGCCTAATCACAGTGTTTGCCTTTACACTTCACATTTACAAAGTTGTTTCTCAATATTCTTCTCTCCTATAACCTCAAACTGCTGCTTTTTTTTTAGTTAACCTTTTGATAGGTGCAATTATATCATGCTAGCTTTTCCCAGGGTGTCAACTTCCATAAGTATTAGATTAAACTCCGAGAATTCCCTGCCAGGCTTATAAATAGGGACAATGTCAGGTTAGAAAAGCTAATCCATGTTTTTTTGAAAGTTTGTTGAAAATGTATATTTGCTAATCTTCAAAGTTGCTTCCCACTTCTGTGCTTCCCACTTCATGATTTCAAGGCTTGGGTGTGCTCCTTAATGATCCTGTCTGAAAATGTGCATTGAGTAACTGAGTGATCATGCACAGAAGGGCAATAGCCATTTTTATCCCTACACAGTCTGGCACAAAGCATACTGCAATTGCGATGGTCACCCATAGAGCTAGTTTCATTTGAAAGGCTTTAAACAAGTTGCTTCCTGGATTCTCGTGGCCATTGCTAGTTTAGACAGTGTTTGGAAGTGCTTTATCTTTCTCTAAATGTTAGTTGTTTATGAGGAGTGGCTTGCCAAATAGACTGGATGGTACAGTGCCCTTCTACCACTGCGGATCTTTGAAGGTATCTGAAACAGTAAGGGAAAGAATTGTCTGTCACAAGCCATGAGTCAAGTGTCGTGATTTTAACCAGTTTACAACTTTGTGTAGTGGATGCCCCAGACCTTTTGAACATCTGCACTTGAGAATTTAAAGGAGAAGAGGGAAAAATCCACACTTTTCAGCAGAAATTCTGTTATGTATTTTGCTAGGCTACTGCATGAGCAATGCAAGTACACTGTGTCTATATGGAACAAGCAGTATGTTCTTATTCTTTGGGGATAACAATGCAAGCTAACTTTTTGTTGTAGGAAGGATCTCGTGAACATTTACTTTCAGAATTATGGTAAGGACTGAAAATAAAACGGGGCAATTGCTGATAGTCTCCAGTGTAATAATAAGTTAAGTTTTTACATTTATTTTTGGTTCCTTCAAGTCAGCCTTGAGTTCTGGAGACTGCCTGGAGAAGTCCCTGCGGTGTTCTTGGCAAGCTTTCAGAAGTGGTTTGCCATTGCCTCCTTCCTAAGGCTGAGAGAGAGTGACTGGCCCAAGATCACCCAAGCTTTGTGCCTAAGGCAGGACTAGAACTCACAGACTCCCTGTTTCTAGCCTGATGCCTTAAGCACTACACCAAACTGGCTCTCTGGTTAAGTTTTAGTTGATGTTAATAGCCACACACCATACACTCTTTCTCAGAAATTACAGCATTTACTAATATAGATTAGTTACTGAACAGCTATCAACCTAACCTGACTCCCTTGAAGTAGAAAGAGAGAAAAAATTCACATTTGCCAAATTGGTAACGAACCCAGAATTATGTGGCTTGATTCAAGAGGCAAGCACACAGATGAATAATGCTCTGGTTCAAATGCAGCAGTACCCCATCACCCATAATTTCTAATACCCAAATATGAAGTGGTGCTGGGCAGGGATGAACAGCGTCCTGGTCTACTTGGGTAATGGAAAAGAGTTGAAATTTACAATTAATGATGGGCGGTGGCAGAGAGCTATATGAATTCCATAATCAAATAATTCCATAATCAAATATTTTCTTTTTTTTCAGATTCCTACATTTGTAAGAGGGATATAACATAGCATATGATGAACTGAAACCCCTCTGTCCATTGACATGAAATTGTGGCTTCAGTGTCCAAAGAACAGCTAATTCATGCAGAATCGGTTGCTGAGATTGCATTTTCACAATTTATAATTCTTGGTCCTTGGTCCTCTCTATATTTGGTGCTTTTTATTTTTCCCATTTTACTTTGGTAGGACTTTGTAACAGAGGTTGCTCAGTCTGGGGAAGAGTGCTTTGTCGCTTAACAATTCCATATTCTATTGTTAGGTCAGTGTTTCTCAACCTTGGCAGCTTTCAGATGCGTGGACTTCAATTCCCAGAATTCCCTAGCCAGCAAGGTTGAGAAACACTGGTTTAGGTAATTGGCTGCAACGATATGCTTAGCTTCAATCTTCAAAGCCTGAGATTTGGTAAAAGGGAACCTGAGTCTTCCTGTGCTTGCCAGTATATTATTGATAGGAACAAGTAGAGGACAGGACTGGACTGGTAGAAAGGAAGGAGTAACACTATTTGTGCCACTATAGCAACCAGGGAGGAAAATGGAGAGTTCTGTGGTTTATAGGTGTGGTTTGATATTATAATCAAGAGATCTTCGCACTAACTGTAGCAGATTTGTTACTGTTTCCCAAAGCTGTAATACATCTTACTCAAGGTGTTAGCTTCAGACTCAGCAATGTGGTGCTATTTTTATTAAATGCAGGTTGTTACATGTTATTTGAACCTAAGACTCATGATATTACATTTCGCTTAACTTTCTTTATGGGTGTATGTTTCTCAAGCAAAATATCTCTTTCTGATCATAATATCTTCATTATAAGCTGAGGAGAGTAGAAAAAGACTGTTTTACTCTGATTAGCACACAGTAGGTGCATTTTAAATTACCACTGCCAGGGATGACCATGTGTGTATGCAATGAAGAATTGAAACATAGAATAGAGCTAATTATTCCCCGTGCACGCTGTATAGATTTTTTTTTTTTTTAACGAAGGTGCACATTAAACATGATTCCTTACAATTTGCTTTTGAGGTTTTTGGAAGATTCCGTCCATCAAAGTTTTTTTAACCATTTTTTAAAGTACATTTTGTATTTACAAAGATTTCTTGTAATATTCTGCAAGTGTTTTCCTTAGAAAACAAATATGAACATTTCTTTTTGGCACTATTCCCAGTCCCTCTTCATTATTTTATCAGTGGCTGTGTTCTGAAAAACCATGGATGTGCTTTAGCTGGGCGAAAAAAATTGCTTTTTGTATTTTCAGTTGAACATCAAGAGTCATTTAGCTTCTGTATTTCTTCAGTGATTGGTCAAAGTGATTGGGCTTTGAATAAAAGGAAAAGTTTCCTATCACACTTTAGCTTCTAAAACGTTGTGGAGGCACTATCATTTCCACTTAAATATTCTGTTTTGATTTCCTACTATCCTGGATGTTTCTCTCCCACAAAATATGAGCTATGAATAAAGAAGAGTTTTGTCTTATCAGACCAAAGGTTTACAGTATATCCCTACAGATGGGGGCCTTTTGTCTTTCTCCTGCTGCCTATATAAACTGAAAATTCAGCTTTGCTTCCTAAGTTTGTAATAGCCGCCTTTCAGTTATAGGATTTAATATTTCTTCATGTGCAATAAGAAAGGCCATGCTTTTCTGTACTGTTGTTTTCTGATTTGAAGACTTCCTTCTACTGAGATTCTGGGAAACTAAGAAAATGAGGCTGCAGTCATGGTGGACGTTTGGACAATTACTAGGACAGACTCAGATGCCTTTGGTGGCATCCCTTTGTTTTAAGTCTGCTTCAGTAAAACACACTTTAAAAAAAGCAAGCCAGAATGGTCTGGTTCCTAGAAACACCAAGCCATAAACCATGACTGCAGTTGCACATTGCCCATAACTGAAACCAAGCCGTTATATTATAACTTGGCACAATATGTGAAGCCACTCATCTTCGTCTGCTTCATCTTAGGACCACAACTAATCTGTTTCGTGATCTCTTTGAGATAGATACAAAGGCTTTGCGATAATTGCATTTAAAAGGTTTCAGTTAAGCACCGTGGGTGCTTAAATTCATTGATGGTACATGCTGGTGACCTTACTAAGGAATATTTATGTATATTCTGCATTCTGCAAGTTTATCATAACTATTTCATCGTTATGGCTTATAAATTATGACTTGATTTGAAGTTTGGCACATTATGTTTAACATTTTATGATGTTCTGCATTGAAAGAGAGAGTGTTTAATATTTTAACCAATGGCGTTCACAATCCTGCATTTATTTAAAATGTTTTATTCCTATATGAAAAGTACAGAAAGTGGCTGAAAACATCCCAGTTCTGTAGCTAGCTTGTGTTGCATGTACACAAACAGGGTTAGATTTTGTGCCACATACAGTAGTTGTAAATTTTGATTTAATGGTATTAATGTGAAAATCATTTTTGAGTGAAAATGTACTAGTCAAGGCAGTTGTAAAAGCATTATGAAGCAAAACTTCACTCTAACTACCTTTTTTTTATCTTTTCCCCCCTCTAGAATGCACTTCTCCAGTCCAGGATGAATGAATGCCACTATGATAAACGCATGGACTTCTTTTATAATAGGAGTAACGCCGACACGGCAGATGAGTGGTCGGGGACAACACTTGTAATTGTTTTATGCTTTGGCACTTTTTTTTGTTTCTTTATTTTTCTTTCAAATTCATTGGTCATAGCTGCTGTAGTAAAAAATAAGAAATTTCACTATCCCTTTTATTACTTGCTAGCCAATCTCGCTGCTGCAGATTTTTTTGCAGGCATTGCTTATGTATTTTTGATGTTCAACACTGGCCCGGTATCAAGAACATTAACTGTAAATAGGTGGTTTTTGCGCCAGGGACTTTTGGACACAAGTTTGACAGCTTCTCTGGCCAATTTATTGGTAATCGCTGTTGAGCGGCACATGTCTATTGTGAAGATGCGGGTTCACAGTAATCTCACAAAGAAGAGGGTCACATTTTTTATTTTGTTGATCTGGGCCATAGCGATTTTCATGGGTGCAGTGCCCACATTAGGCTGGAACTGCCTCTGTGACATTTCAACCTGCTCTTCTCTAGCTCCTATTTATAGCAGGAGTTATTTGATATTTTGGACAGTCTCCAATCTGGGAGTTTTCCTCATCATGGTTGTTGTGTACATAAGAATCTACATGTATGTCCAGAGAAAAACAAATGTTTTGTCTCCACACACTAGTGGATCCATCAGCCGCAGGAAAACTCCGATGAAGCTTATGAAGACAGTCATGGCAGTGTTAGGTAAGATATGGTCACCTGTGCTTCTATCATTATTTAGTTTTAAGAAGCGTTTTCTCTGCACCTGGATATCTATTTCTATTTGTTGTTCCATCCTTCAAGTAATTAGGACCCGGCCTGTGTTCTCCTGATGTATGACACAATCCTGGCCCCAGTCTTCAGAAAAATATACTCAGCTTATTTACATGTAATTGATTTGTGATGTTATGGGAGGGCTATGCAGCTATTGACCCAACACTAAGACTTGAGTTCCTCCTCTTTAGGCTGCCTGTGAATGGCAAGTTTTAATGTACAGACTGTTTTATTAGTGAAAAACATTCCAATTGTGGATAGAAAACCTATTCACCTCAGAGTCAACTAAATTCCCAGGTTGGTGTTTTAGTGCAAAAATGGAAGTGCAGCCATATTAACTGTCTCCCCTCAAATGATTATATGAGATGGTAGCTTTGGCATTCATTTTTTGTGAGGACTCTGATACTTACGATAATAGCTTAATTGGGTCTGTTCCTGTCCATCCCAGTACTGAGGAAGCTGCTTAAGGATCAGTGATAGCAATCCATTACTATTGGCATGTGGGAACTGGCAGCAAAACAAGCAAGTACTGTACACACAATGTCTTGTTAAGATGCTGTATTGGAACTATTTTCCTAAAAGATAGAATCCGCCAAAGAACAAGTATCAAAAGGCAACAAATGAATCCTTGTTATAAGTAGTAGGAGCATTGAAATGAAAAATGGGGAACAGTTTGGTTTGAGTTTGATAGTTATCACATATGCTCAGTTGCCTGTCTAAATTAGAGGAGAATTGGTGTATTCTGTCCTTTAGGCCACAAATAAGTCATCTTTAATTAACAACATTTTGTAGAACACCTTTGTTGCTTGAATGGCTAATATGGCTTGGTAAAAATTGGGGTAGCTTTGGTGATCTACAAAACTAGTTCAAATACTGGCATGGTCTGAAGCTCAAATTATAGAGGATTTAGCATATTTGTCCCCTTTAAAACCTGTTGTGTTCTGAGATATTTATTTTTACTTCATCTTTTTGACAATCTGGGGCCCATCAGAAGTGATGGACTACAGTTCTCATCATTCTCAATTATGGGTATGCTGGCTATAATTCAGCGTATTTGGAGGATATCAGATTAGGAAAGGCTAATAAAAAGTGTTACCTTATATTGCTTGTATCATATTTCCTAATTGTTAGCAACTTAATTGGGATTCCTTACGTAAGATACTTTTATAAGGATAACTTCTTTCCCCAAATTCATTGTCATTTGACAGGAAAGTTGTAATGTTACAAAGCAACATCTTGGACTCAAGCTGTTAAGCAGGTGTTCAGAAAAGGAAGATGAAATGGCCTTGACAAGCTTGGGGGTGTCTGCTTGCACATTTCTCTATTTCTGGTCATAAACTGAATGCCTTCTTTCATAATTATGAATATGCCATGTTAATCTGCTTAGAATTGTCTTCTTAACAGAACATAACAAAAGAAAGCCTTGCTCTGTTTTGCTGGGGGCACCTCCCATCCAAATTATAACATTGTGAGATAGCGGTAACTTGCAGAAGGCAAGCTTAACATACTTATCTGTGCTATGCCCAAGGACATAGTCTGATAGATGAATTCAGTCTGGCAGATGACTTGCTTTTCATCTAACAAGAATTTAGAGGGATGGAAAAATCTATCTATATAACCTAAATAGTGGCATAGTTAATAATATACCTCAATAGTAGCCCAATTCAAGATAGAGCTCTGCACCTAGAGTGCAGTCTTCTATTGTAAAAACAAAAGAAAACAAAACAACACTGGTTTCACTTATCCAAACTTTTTGGCACCTCAATCTGGTTTTATTTAGCAGATACAAAACTATAGTCCAGGAGCATGCTTTGCAGGTATACATTTCTGAAATTAGAATATAGCATTGGGTAGGGGGCTTGAAGTCAGTGCTAAGCCAAGTAAATCAATGTTTTCACTGCTACACAGACATTTTGTATGTTTATAAGCCTTACTAGTTGTGGGGAGGTAATGTGATCTGTTACCCTAAGCAATAACTTTGTGTATGCTCTATGATGTGAAACTTCTTCTAGACTTCTTTTCTTCTCTAGGTGGTTTTACATTTCTTCTCCTTATTTTCATTTCCTGTTAGGGTAGGGCATGCTAGGAGACATACTATGGGTTGCCACAATCAAGACAGTCTCTCTAAAAGAGGTGCTAGGTCAGATCAGTCAAATGTAAAGCTTCCACAGGGTGAAGATTAAATTAGGCCATAGTTGACAAAGGCTTGTGTAGAACTTCCTCAGTAGTAACTGGTTGAAATCCAAAGTATCAGTATTACATTTCCCTTGCTATGTGTAAGGCCAAAACAAATACCCATATTGCTGTATTTGTAAAAGAAAAGCTCTTATATAAGGACAGTCTCACTGCAATTTAATGCCCTCCAGAAATTTGACTGCAAATCTCTTCTCACACAGCCACCACATGGTTGGCAGATTACGATTTCTGAACAAAGTTTTTCAGAATAGGTGATATTTAATGGCACATTTAATTTATTCCTATTTAATCCAGCTTTCTACTGAAATGGATACTCATGGTCACTAGCAAAATTTTAAAAAATGAACTCATGCAAAAAGTTAAAACATAACATCAGTTAACAGTAATACGTAAAAGCATGGCATAAGAGATGCATCTTTAGATTTTTGAGATATTAAGAGTGGGGGCCAAATGCAGATCCCCAGTAATTCATTCCATGGCTTGGGAGTGATACAGGGGAAAGCTCTCTTCCATGTGGCAGACAGACAAACCTCTGAAAGTGAGAGTATCTTCTGTAGATAACACCAGGACAGGTTTGTATCGAGAGAGGTGGTCCCTGATAGGGTTAAGACCCAAGCCACTGAGGGCTTTAAATGTCAAATTTTGTCTGCTAAGCAACTGACAACCAGAGCGGATTTTTCAGTACAAGCAGAATGTGATCCCTGTACCCTGCAGCAATTAATAGTTTTGCGTTTATCACTATAGCAATTGCAACTTCCAGGAACTTTTCACAAGTGATCCTGTATAGAATACATTGCATGGCAGTAATCAAGACAGGGTGTAACCAGCGCATAGATTATGGCGTGTACCTCATTATGCTCATGTTACACCTTTGCTCCACGAGCTGCGCTGGCTCCCAATTTGCTTCCGGGTGCAATTCAAGGTGCTGGTTATTACCTTTAAAGCCCTTTTTGGCATGGGGTGGAGTATTTGAGGAATTACCTTGCTCCCATTGTTTTTCCTGACCCATTAGATCATGCAGGAGGGGCATGTTCTACATCCTGTTGATCAGGAACTGCCATCTAGTGGGACCCAGGAAATGTGCCTTTTCCGTAGCTGCGCCTGCTCTCTGAAGCATCATGTCGCCCGAGATGAGGATGGCCTTGACCCTGTTCACCTTTTGGAAAGCCTTGAAGACCTGGCTACTTTCCTTGGCTTGGGGGTCAGGAAAGTAATTCAGCCCACATTGTTGATGCATATTTTTTTCAGCAGCCACTTTGATTTTTTAGTTTGTCATGATATGTATTTTTATATTGTGTTTTTAACCAGTATTAGCCACCCAAAATCATACTAGTGAGATGGGTACCCATATAAATCAATTAAAGTAAAATAATTAAAAATAATTAATTGTTGCCAAATCTAAGGAGCTCAGAAAGAACCTCAGCTGCATAGTAGCCAACGTTATGCAAACACACTGTTTACTAGCAGCACTTCAGTCTTGTTCTCCCTAGTCCAGTCCATTATTAAACTTAGTGTCCAAGGGTACCAGCTGTTCCCTTGAAGTTGGATGGCAAGGAGCAATATATCTTGGTGTCATCTGCATACTCTAAAGCTCCAGATGTCCTCCCCCAGCAGTTTCAGTGGCATTTCATGTGGATTTGAGCTTCTCCTTTTAGTACACAAGTGAAATTAAAGTCTTGACAACTAGATTTGAATAGAGGAGATGGTTCTGTCACTTACCTGGGTGCCTGGGAAAAGTTGTAATTATTGGAAGGGCTCTGTCACACATGTTTGTGTTTATAAAATTGTACTTCATCCCCCAATTCCCTGACCTAAATGTTAGATCCATTTAAACCTGACAAATGTAGTGTTTAGTTGCTTTCCTATGTAGGGGAATGGTGACCATCCACTATGCAGAAGAGAGCAAAGAGATACCTTTCGTAGATACCATTTTGGTGTCAAGACTCACTTTGCCATTAATGACTTCAGTTTCTAGAGTTCTGATTGACTTTTACTGTGACACATAGCATCCCAATGCCTTTCTCATGGAACTCAAGCCTGTCCGCCAGCACCTCTGGGCCAGTTCTTAAAATTATAGTCTGATTTCTAAAGTGTAGCAGATATTTAGGAAAAACCTTCAATAGGGAGGCCTTGAATTCTGAATAGGATTACACCCTATCTCTTGGTCGGAACTTTTGCATTCTTCAAACCTGTATGCCAGCAGAAATTCAGCAGGTAACTTTTTCCTGTCAGGAATATTCATACAGAAGCTCAGTTGATGAGCTTCTGCAGATTGAAGGAATACTTCTAGGAAAAGATTTATAACCCTAATTCTGAAATTTTGATTTCAAATAATTTGATCAAATAAAAATAAAAAATTGATCAAATAAGATCAATTGGCATTCATGATTCAGCTTTTAAAATACATGATCAGAAGTGCAAGTGAAATGAGCATCTGATAAACAACTCTTGTACAGCTAATAAGAATTACAGATACCTCTAGATAAAAGATCTAATGCATATATTTGCACTGTTTCAAGTATGTTTCATTGCCTTTGGGTGGGAAAAAGGGGGGTTTCTAGTATGAACTGCTTGTAAAATAAAGCATCTAGCCAATCTAAGCTGATGGAAACATTTTCAGTAATCAGATAAAGGCTATGTTTGAATTATAACTGATTAATTTGTTCAGGAGAACAGAAGTATTTTCTTTAAGGTCACACGTCATCCCAATTGCTTTTCAGAAGTTTCTAATTCTTTCTCTATTATGTTTAGAGATAACAATCTGCCTAAGTTTCTTAAATGACTGTTTCCACTCCCTGGATCTACGTATTTTAGTGGTTGAAAAATTACAATGCCCCTTCCATTTATTCTAAGTTGTCCAATGTCTTATTTTTATTCCCCAAAACTAGTTTTCCATTTCTTAGGTATTAATTCATGGCAATGTGCCAATGGGAAAATTTCTGTATAGCTGGTTGTTGTGATTCCTGAGTTTGAACTCTTAACTGGAACCTGATGGTAAGGGTCAGAGAGTCCCTACTGAAGATTCTTATGCCATCTTCTCTTTGGACAACCCTTTTAGAAAGGGAATGGGGAAATTGAACAAATACTATCTCAAACTAGCTAGCCTGGCCACCATAATCACTTGAAACAAAAGGCACAGATTCTTTAGAATAAAAGACCTTGGTAGACTAGCAGGATTGTATTGTAACTGCCTTAGCTAAGATTCAATTTGCGTGAACCAATGTTTGAAGTGACAGTAGTTTAAGAGGGCTTATAGTTCTGTCCCTGTTCTCCAAGCTCTTGATGCTTAACTTTGGATTGCTTTCCTGGTTTCTGATCCCTTGCTATTAATTCTCACTTCATCTGCATTATAGACAGTGCCTGCTACCTGACCTTCACATTCACAGACTAAAAGCTGTTATCTGTTATGTGTAAAAATTCACCCCCAGTTTCCATTTAAGTTTTTTAAGAAGATGAACAGTTTTATATTTTGGCCAGTTTATTCACTTCTTTATGTTCCTTTAGAATAGAAGAATAGAAACCAGAAGCATGTAAGTTTGTTCAGTTTTTTGAACACCATATAAGTGCACAAACAGAAATTACTATGCTGTCTTACCTCTTTGCATAATGACAGGAACTTTCTGGAAAGAACATTAACTGTAGTAGTAAGGAGTAGAGAAATATAATCATGGATAGCAATTATTTTCAATGATTTTAGTTCCATGGATATAGCGTATATAATGTCAGTGTCAGCCTTTCAAGTGTTGGACAGATACGCTCTAAATAGTGAGACTTCTGTGAAGCTGAATCTTGAGATATGTTGGACAAATGAAAGTTTTTCTTCATGTAGTACACAGCAGAACTGTTGATTGGCAAGATGTGGTATTTCCACCAACTCAGGTGGCTTTAAAACAGGGTTCCTCAACCTCAGCAACTTTAAGATGGGTGGACTTCAACTCCCAGAATTCCCCAGCCAGCCATGCTATATGGAGAAAAAGACTACCAGTGGCAAGTAGACATGATGGCAGTGGGTCTTTGAATACCACTTTCTGAATAACAGCAGCAGGAAATTCCACATTTTCAACTCACTTCTTTTAGTATTCTTCACCTTTTTTCCCTTCTTGCTCTTTATATTAATTCCCACAAAAAAAGTAATTGTGTAGGGTGCAAAACTCACAAACTATATCTTTTGGATTTTTAAAAAAAATTAAAAAGTGCAAAAAGTTGATATTCTTTAGGAATATCTCAAACTTATTGAGAGTTATCTTCATAGTTTCCCATTTCTTGTTTGTTGTCTTGATGTGCTGAAAATCAGATAACAGCAGATGATCTAGGACAGGGTTCCTCAACCTTGGCAACTTTAAGACAGGTGGACTTCAACTCCCAGAATTCCCCAGCCAGCCTAAGAAGTCCACCCATCTTAAAGTTGCCAAGGTTGAGGAACCCTGATCTAGGACATGAAGCACTTTAATGTATGATCATTGCTGTCATCCAGATTTATGCACTCAATCATTGTTTAGTAACTGCAACAGATTCTGCAGTTAATTTATTTTGATATTTGTTCTCTGCTTTCCTCTGAAAAGAAGCTTTAAGTAGTTAACTGCAACTAGAAAGAGTCATAAGTGGCTAACGAGAATGATTAAGGAGCCTGTATAAAAACACTGGAATTGCGGTCAAAATATGTAACAAGTGTATGTAATATGTATTATATAATATATAATATGTACCAAGATAATATGCAAAAAGTAAAGCAAGTTATTACTGTCCTGAAGTCATGATGCATCAAGCAATAAATGTAAAAACATTTGAAGGATACAATGTAATGTCCTGTTGAATATTATATCTTAGTTTATCCAAAAGGATTTTTTCACATTTTAGATCAGTGTTTCCCAACTTTGGATGACAACTCCTAATAACCTTCAGTCAGTGTGCTTGTGGGTGATGATGGGACTGTAGTTCAAAATATCTAGAAGTTGCTAGGTTGGAGAGGTTGCTCTAGAAGCTTCTCAATTTGCAGACCACTTTTACAAAAACATCTTGGCTAAAAATGCAAAACAACTTTATGAAAAGAAAGAATATGGCATTCCAGGCAAGCCAGCACAAGACTTTTGGTTTGCTAATTTGAAGTGTGCTTGGCGGTTGTTGTGACGTGCCTATATTTGAGAAGAAATGCTATTATTTCCCTTAAGTCTCTCTTCATGTAAACATATATTGCTTACATTGACAGTATATAAATGTTTTGAGTGGTTGTTTAAGAATGTACTTTCCAGAATGTGGAATGCAGGAACTAATAATTGGAGCTAGAGGATTCAACAATGAAGTTTTAAAGAAAGACTTTCAGAGAAATTGGACTTAGGTTGTAAACGCTTTGAATAGACTTGTGAATGCAGCTAATATTGTAGCAATCTTACAAAATACCTTCCAAGTCTCAAACTTGTCCAGGTTCTGAGAAAGTAACAAAAATTCTGATTTGAAGAAAACAAGACCTGCAGACCAAATGTACTTGCACTCTTAAATCAGCATCATATATGGAAGAAATGGGTACCAGTTGGAGAAATCTTATGCCTTGATGGGTTGCATCTGTATGAAAGCTTCATTACACTTTATTTACCTGTGCTGTTCAATGTTGTTCTAAATATACTAATATTTATGTAGCTGCAAAACTTAAAGTCTAGCTATCTGCATACCACAGTTATGGCTGCAACTTCAGAAAAAAATAAAACAATTAAAAATGAGTGTGATTATTTTTAAAAGCCGAATCTTCCCTGACTTGGTAACATTCATAGATATGGTGGGATTACAACTTCTATGATGGTGATATCAATAGGGATTATGGAAGTTGTAGTCCAACACATTGAGAACACCAGATTGGGGGAGTTGCTTAAGGTCATCTATCCTGACAGTACCTTCTGCAATTATTACTTACAGGAACTTCCTTCAACATCTGAAAACGTTCCAAATTAAACCCTCTGTATTGATGTTTTGGATGTTAAATTATTTGGGGCTGTAGGCTAAACTAGGACGTTGCAAAACATTCTGCAAGAAAAAAATGACAAACTATTTCTTACTGTTCCTAAGAAAAATGCAAGCACATAACTCGAGTCACCAGGAGTCAAGCTTGACTTGCAGGCTTTAGCGTTCTTTAGCTAATATTCATGGTCATGCAGTACAAAATGGAAGCATGTAAGATACTCATGCAGTCTTGATCATATCATCAAGCTTTATTACTCACATTTTGCAGTTAGAAAAGTGAAGGGCTTCCTTAAAGCTGCACAGCAAGTTGGGCACAAAAGGAATTGAACTCAACTTTCTTCCCTAGGTGCTAAGAGTTACTGAATTGAATATTAGTTGGATGGTACACTAGTAAATTGAACTCTGGACAAGTAGTTGAATCATTTATATCTGCCTGGACAAAGGATATCCAGACCACCAGAAAAGTGCTTCCTTGTTGCCACAAGAACACTTACTAAAATATTTATCTGTAAACTTTAGGAGAGAGGGGAAAGACTTTTGAAATATAAACTGTGACTTTAAGAAATAGCCTTTCCTCTGTATGACTTCTGTAGCCTGCCTTTTGTGGAGAGCTGTAATTTTTCTATTTTTATAAGCTAGGCTGCAATTATGGCTTCAGCTAAGCGCACACTCTCTCTCTCTCTTGTTTGCACTGAAAGACTGACAAACTTGTAGTGTTGGTACTAGATATGAGAGCATAATACAGTTGAACTGCTTTATAATTATTTAATGTGTTGGGCTTTTTACAGGGTAGTTTTAATTTTAATAGACATTCTGTTAATTGTGAATAATGAGATGTAAATAAAATAAAACGCCATACTGCCTAAGCTGTTCTGACTTGTTCATCTGTGCTTTAGTAATCATTCTCTTGTGAAGCCCCTTCAACCAATCTTTTAATATTTGAATGGGTGATGCAGTTATTACAGGTGAATAAGACTTGCTGCATTCATTTTGACACCCCTGTCATATTTATTTTCTTTACTGTTATAAGACGGTAGTGAGAAGAAGAGAGTCAACGGAAGCTACTTCCTCTGTTTTTAGTTTTGGACAGTAACGGAAGTGGCAGTTCCCAAAACGTCTAAGCAGGAAGTAAGCCATTAACCATGGTTTTCAGTGAGATACGAGAGATCTGGAAGGAAGCTGCCTGAATTAAACAAGCTAGCCAAACTAATTGCAGAGCTGTGCTATATTACTTGAATGGATTTAATGGTGATTTTGTGCTTTGCATGTGCATCTGTTATAGGCTGTTTATTCTTTTTCTACATTGCACCTGAGCAATATGAAATTTCAGGAGTTCCAGCATT
Organism: Python bivittatus; assembly: GCF_059951505.1. Taxonomy (NCBI): domain Eukaryota; kingdom Metazoa; phylum Chordata; class Lepidosauria; order Squamata; family Pythonidae; genus Python; species Python bivittatus. The sequence continues at coordinate 29,248,140 of NW_028277098.1, forward strand.
CATTTAGATTTAGTATCTTTAGAAGATGATAAAAGCTGGGCATAAGATAGGGACTTTCTTTTTAAACTGGGAGGCTAGACTAACATCCTGTCAGAGGGAAAGTGGTGGAGTAGGAGGGAGGAGATAGAAAGATTATTCATTTCTGTCCATTACTTCTGCTTCCTTGGGCTATCTTAATTCCCATTGAAATACACCACCGGAATGTTACCAGCCATCAACAGCCTTCTTCCAATTCCTAAGGAGTGTTGCCTCAAGGAAAAAACACTGATGAACTTATACAGTACTCTTAAATTTTACTCAAGAATTGGATTGAAAAGGATGCTGTGGAATCATCTGACCAACTCCTAATCTATCATAGCCCCTCTTTTTCATACCAGATGAAATGTGTAGGACTTAAAAATAGGATTTAAAAACCTATTATGTAAGTTGAGGAGAGTTAATTTTTCTAGCTGTTGCAGTCTGAAAATTCCACCTATTCTATCCCAGACTGGATTTTTTTAAAAAATATCCTTCACTGGTGTTCTTATAACTAAAATGTATGATACAGGGTATCAAAGCAATGGAAGTTTAAGCCTTTGTAGTTCATGTGGATGCTCCCACCCAATGCTTTGTGAAAACAAAGGTCAGCCACTTGATTCATAGTCAATCCATAAAACATCTTTTGTAGCATTCCATGCTATCTTGAAGGGTTTAAAAACATTTTAGGCAATAATAACAGAATTTTGGAGGAGGATGTTCAAAAGCAAGTTGGGCCCTCTTCTGATTATCTGACTTAAGGCTTCCAATGAGCATTAGTGGGTATGGTATATTTTATCTCAGAAGCAGATATTATACTGCTTAATTAAACACCTTTAAGTGTAAAATTGGATGGGAAGGTAAAATAGTGGAATCTTGCCCCTAGAATTGTGTGAGTGTAGTACTGTTTTAAGCCTATATGCCTTTTAAGCTGAGTAGTGTTTTTTGTTTAGAAAATATCAATTTGTTCTTGAATAATCCTTTTAAATCTTTCCTCTGTTCTCCCTGGTAGGTGCTTTTGTTGTGTGCTGGACTCCTGGACTTGTCGTCCTACTCCTTGATGGTTTGAATTGCACTCGTTGTGAGGTTCAGAACGTGAAAAGGTGGTTCCTTCTCCTGGCTCTGCTGAACTCTGTCATGAATCCAATAATTTACTCTTATAAAGACGACGAGATGTCAAATACTATGAGGCGCATGATTTGTTGCTCATTTGAGGATAGAGGCCAGGAGCGCCGGTCTTCTAGGATCCCCTCTGCAGTGCTCAACAGGAGCACAGATTCCTCTAGCCAATACTTTGAAAATGGCATTAGTCAAGTAACTATCAGTGGCAAAGAAAATACATGAAATCTTCTTTTTCTCCAAATGTGGACTGCAGCGGGGGGAGGCCGCAATCCGACTGATCTCTGAACCACCTGAGATCATTGAACCCTGAAACCACAGAAGAATATGTTCTCTGTACCAAACCCAGATCCCAGGGTTACCTGACATCTTTGTAAATAATTACTGGATGGGAAAAAATGTACTTGAAGGGATGAAAAAGAATAGAAGGAGTGGTTTTAACTCTGCAGTGTTCCTTTTAAGTCTGGAAACAGTACAAGCAGCATTATGGAGTCTCCTTCCTCAGAGGTCTAGGCAGTGGTAAGATGTCATTGTGCCAGGGCTGTACCTCACAGTCAATTGTGGTGAGGTGGCAGGGTCAGCTTCTCAGGAACAGGGTGAGATCCTCATCCTCAGGTGAAGTTTTATTTTTTCATCTTTTGAGGGCTGCCATTGCTAGCTGTATTTTTGTGCCTGGCACAAGCTACCTCAGTTGCCAGACATTGGACCCAGCTGGCCCAATGCTCAGCACCTCTTTCTGACAAACATCTGTTCAGAACTGGGCATTAAGCAAGTATTCCAAAGCATTGACTGTTTTTCTACCACCACAGCAAAGCAGTTGGTTTGGTTCTCTGGAGCTTTCTTTCCTCCAAGTAAGGTATTTTAGTGGCCCAGCAAGTAGGAGAAGACACTCTACACCCTCAGGTGGCAAGATGAGTTGTGCCACCATTGCAGAGTTGCAGTGGTTCCCATTTAATAAAAATCCACACAGGTAACCAGGATATCAGGAACAATATAAATAAGCTTCACAATGTTCTAGTTCTTTACATGAACGACCTTCCCTTTTGTGATTATTGTTTCTGTAATATAGAACATTTGGTCATATTTGTTGCTCCTCCTCTGCCTGAAGTGGTACAGCCCAGATACAGATTTCTTCCTTTGGAGGGAGCCAGGGCAGAATTAGCATCTGTAATTCAGCATGCCTGGCTTTCAAATTGTTTGCTTTGTAGCAGCCTATATCTGCTCTGAACTCAGTGGGACTTGCTTCTGAGTAAACATAGTTGGCTGTTTAGTTTTCTAAGTGGAACATTGTATGTGTTCCTCAATTAAGCATTTTAATAAAGATCTTTCAGGCTGTAAATGTGAGCTGTAAAACCAATATTTGTCCTTTATCTGCTATTTATCTCTCCCCCTACAAAAAAAATCAGTGTACGATAATAGTTTCTAAGCATGGCACTTTCTGTTCCAGAGGGGAAATATTTAGAAGCATTCTAAAAAATTAGGAGCATGCTATAGACCTCCTAATGACAAGTTATTCCATGCACATGTAGCTCCCCTGTCATGTTAATAGGTCTAGAATGGCTGGGCATCCAAATCATTAGCATCTGTTTTAATTGAATGAGTGGACTGATTATGGTATTTTATTAAAAATGTAAAGGTTTTCGCCTTACAATCATTTATAGCCCCATTCCAGTGTATTGCTAGCAGAAGAACATTAGACATTTTGTTAGCAAGTAATTTCTTGAAAGCATGTGAGTTTAGACAGCAGTATGGTCAAGATTATGTGTTATAATCAGAAGGAAAAAAAAAGAGAAAAAGGTAACAATATTTATGCAGCTGTGATTGATGGATGTAATCTTTTCAGGTTAGTACAAGATCCTGGAAAGATTCCTGCAAAAGGAATTATACACTTTTATTACAATATTTTCATTTTTAAAAATCGTAATATGTAGAGATTACTTTTCATATGTTACTTTTTAAATGGTTTATTGCCTGTGGAATGTGTGCAAGACAGGATTGCAGTTATCCAGGGTTTAAATAAATGCTTTGTATCTGAGTTTGAGCACCTCAAGTACTGGGATTTTTTTTAGAAGGAATACTGAGGGTCTAATATGCACTTTTGTCTCCTTTGTATCAAATCAAATTATTTACAGTCCCAGAGCAATAAAACACAAGTGCAAAACTTAAAATACAGAAAACCAATTAATAATGAGAAGAGGATATCAACTGGCTTCTACAAGCCATAGCTATTGCTCAAAGCTTTATTATTTGGGATCTGTTAAAAGTTACTGAAGATTCATCTACGTGTCCTGTTTGCCCTGCTTGAAGATGTATTACTAACCATGCGAAGACATGACTGCACGTCATCCCTAACTCTCCCCTGACTCACTCACCTTGGGGTGATGTTTTAAGTTGGAAGAAATAACTCTGCTGCCTGTGCTTCCGTGGGAACACACTAAGAAGGACCCCTTCCCTTCCTTCTCTCTGCCATTTTGACTGCCACCCACAGCAAGAGGGGGGTGAAGCAGGGAACTGGACCTCTTCTCTCCCCTCACACTTCTGTTGCCATGGGGAAGCAGGAAAACCTGGGGGAGGATGGGTCCTTTTGTGTCAGTTCTCTAATCCAGCATGTGTAGTTGGAGAACTGACAGCACAGGACCCATGGGGCTGCTGCCTCCTATAACTAGCACCAAAGGATACATTTTCCACCTCTTCTGCCCAGGGCTTTCAATGTGGACAGAACCTGTATTCTGCTTTGTGGGTGAAGCAAAACAAGAGTTCCAAATACTTCTCTGAGTTAGCACACTTTTTGCCAACTCCTGAACAGGATAGCAGCACTTAGGACTGCTGTGGGAAGAGCTCTGAATGTAAAATCTTTTGAATGCTAAGTTGTAGCGCTGCAGACCATGACACAGTCATTTTCTAAAAGACTCTGGTAATTTCTTTCGTAGTAATAAAAGAATTGGAAGAGACTGGCCTTCATCTAGTCCAGACATGAGCACAGGCATTGCTAAACGAACACTTCCAGTAGCTTTAGTCAGTTAACATGACCATTGGTAGAGATACTGGGACTAGCAACACCAAAGATTCCTCATCCTTGATCCACTTCAACTCTTTAATTTATGCAAAAATTGCAATGCGGAACAAAATTGCAACATTTCTGAAAGGTACTACCTCCACCAAAGAAGGGAGCCCCTCAGCTTCCAAGGGAGTCTGTTGCACAGTACTGCCCTCTGGAGAACATAACTTTGCTAATAAATAAAAACTCTCCGGATAGTTGAATAAATAGAGGCACTTGAAATGGGAAGGTAAATATGAGCCGATAGGGATCTACAAGTGGTTCTGCTTCTTCCTGTACAACCTTGAAAAACCTGCTTCCTCTTCCCACAAGTAGAATTGTGATTCAAATAGTAACTTATTGCTTTACCTGTTGTAGTTATCCCTCTGACTTTTTGCTTCATACTTCATTCTCTTCATTTATTCTCAAAACTGCAGCCAAAGATATTCATCTCTCCCATCACTCCAACCTTGTGGCACTCGCCCTCAACCATTCAGCGGCTTCCTATCCTTTTTGGAATCTAGCCCAGATTCCTTGCCTTAATTCTACAACTATTCCCCGCTTGCTTCTCCCTGCTTCCCTTAGCTCCTCTTTCTCACGACATGGTGTTTCATATCTGCCACCCTTACTCAACCACAAATTTCTTACTGCTTTAAATGATGCCTCCAATTGTCTGTGTGGAACTTTCTGTCTGAATGTTTGCATGGTGTTGATTATCTTGTTGTTTAAAACATTCTCCAAATATGCCTTTTCCATGTGATCTTTGCCTTATCTTTGTAAACCTCATTCCAACTGTAATGGAAATTTAAATACGTGTCAGTGTATTCGTTCAAATTCTTCTGTCCCATTTGTTTCTTCTTTCTGTTGTTTCCTAATGATACTGTATGTTTCCGTGTATAAGCTCCACAGGGATACATGTTTTTGTATTTGTTGCCGATATTAATAAAAACCAAAGCTGTATTGTTGAAAAGGGATATAGGGGAAGCACATTCTAGAGACACAGAAGAATAGATCTACACATGTCAATTTGGAATAGCATGCCCGACAGTACTGTAGGGTGTTTTCTGCAATCCATCATATTACCCCTGGGAGACTCATACACAGATCCACCGTTTCTGTTTAAGCACTGTAGTTCTGAAATAAGTACACTTGTTCAGATCGAGGGCTTATTAATCTGATGTAATGCTTCTAAAATGTTGCCTTTATTAATGAATCTACGAGCAGAAGTTTGCATTGAAGTCATACACTTACTGAAATGGTCCATGCATTTTTTATGTTTGTTGGCCTCCTCGTAGTATCTTGATAAAAATCTCTTGATAAAAGCAAGCTCTTATTTCTTAAGGTGAAAGCTCTGTAAGTATAGTAGACCTAAGAACATCACTCCTATGCCCCCAGAGGCTGTAGGTGATTACGATTACTATGCTAGTAGTACTTGCTGTTGGAGAATTTGTAAGGTGAGAGGATGGGAACGGCAACTCAAATTTACTTAACACGCTGCAACTCTTACAACCATTGATCTGAAAGTAGCTGCATACCCCAAGTTAGATTCTTTTACGAATATTCTTGATAAGGTACTGGTAATCTGTTTCACATGTAACCTGCATCTCCATAACCAACCTATCTTCTCCTCCCTTCCCCCTCAACCTTTCCCTATATCAGTCTAGCCATTCTATGCATCTGATGAGGTGAGCTACAGTTCACCAAAGCTTATAACTCTTAATAAAACATGTTAGAAAAATACTACTAGGCATTTTTTGAACACCAAGAGAGACTATTCAGGGCCTCACTTGTGTACTGTAACAATCTATCCACACTAATCAGAAAGCAGTAAAATGGCTTGTACTGGCAAACAGGATTTAATTAAATTTTACTTCAATTAATCTATCTGGAGTTCATGTAGCTGTTGATTATGTTCCAGTTCAGATTTTCTCCACAAATTGTCCACAAAAATACCTATAAAAATAATTGTATGAAGGCTCTTCCGGTTGCTACTGTTAGGCACATCCTTCTCTCCTAAATTTGTACCTGTTGAAAAGCTTGACTTGTTTGTCAGAGGCTCAGGGGTATCTGCAAGGTATGGTTAAAAAAAAGGGCCAGATGGTGGCTGTGTCAGTGCAGTTGAAGCTGCGCCTGCAGAGGCTTAAATTCTAAAATTAAACATTTAGGACTTCAATTACATCTGCACCTGCTAGTTTACTTAAAATTGTCTCTTAGAATTGCTTTGTTTGTGTCTCTTGGGTTCAAACCCATTCTTATCTGGTCTCTACTAGAATTTACTACTTTTGACTGACCCAGTCTGTAGGTTCTGTCTCAACTATTGCCTTCACTTTTTCCATATAAATTCGTTCTTTTTGAACTTCATTCTTTTATTCAACTAGAATCTTCAGAGAAGCATGGACTACGAGTGGTATGCATGGATTTATTTTTATAGAGTATTCTGGCAAATACTCAAGGTCCTGAAAAACAAGTTTTTTCTCTATTTGCAAGGTATTGATTTTGGAGGTTGGTAGCTTCATGAAAAATGGTGATTAAAATTGAATATTGCATGCATTAAAGAAAGTTAAAACAATTAAAACAGCACTCACAAGAAAATCAAGGCTTGATACAGATAGGATTGGGAGAAGTAATTCCCCAATAATTAAACAACACATTTTTGATAGCTTTATGTGAAGATTGCATTCCTACGCATAGACGTAAGTCTCAGCTTAGGGCTGAACATGTATAAGATCTTTTCTTTTTTGTGATTTTCCCTATTCTCAAGTTTATTATAACAAATATGTGGGAGATTTTTCATTAGGATACCTCCTTTTTAAAGTGCTGGTTAGTAGCAGCTGCTTATTTATTTATTTATTTACTTACTTAATTTGTATGCTGCCCATTTCCCCAGAAGGTGGCAAGACAATAAAAATATAAATACCCCGGATTAAATCACAAATCAATAAAAGCAATATACAAATCAAGAAGATGGGGGAAGCAGTATCAATTATCCCACAAGCTAGTTCCAGCAATGTGAACCCCCATCAGGCCCCCAGGCCATTCAGAATAGCCATATTTTTACACCTTTTCAGAAGGCCAGGAGAGTGGGGGCAGCCCACACCTCTGCTAGCAAGCTGTTCCACAGGGTGGGGCCATGGCAGAAAAGGCCCTCTTCCTAGATCCCACCAGTCAAAATTCCTTGACTGGTGGGGTCTGCAACATGCACTTTCTGCTGGACTGAGTGGGACAAGCTGATATAATGGGGGCAAGACGGCTCCTCGGATAACCTGATCCTGTGCCACGAAGGGCTTTAAAGGTGATAACCAGCAACTTGAATTGAACCCGGAAGCAAACCGGCAAACAATGCAGCTCACATAACAGAGGTGTTATATAGCCCCCCCCGGGGGTGTTCAAGATAGTCTGCGCCTCTGCATTTTGTGCCAGCTGTAGCTTCCAAATACTCTTCAAGGGTAGCCCCATGTACAGTATATTGCAGTAATTCAAACGGGAGGTGACCAGGGCATGAGTGACCGTGTGGAGGGCCTCCTGATCCAGAAAGGGGACTTAACAGCTCTGGAGATTAAAAATATGATACCTGGATATAGAATGTTTCAACCCTTTTATCCTATGTTTCTATATTCCCCACTTAGCTGCTGTTAGCTTTATGTATCTTGTTTGTAAAACATAAAAAAAAAGTCAGAAAAAAATACAGATTAACTATAAATTCCCCTGGGTGCACAGGAACTTACTCTGGAGAAGACATAAATGACATTGAATTGGAAAACTCATCATCTAAGCCTGAGACTTTTCCATAGGATGCCATTCCCCACCCTGATGCTGCAAAAGCATTGTGAAGTTTGGTGTATATAAACATTTCACTCTTGCTGTTCTCAGAATGTTGAGAACAGGCAGGGAACACACTGTGGGTCAACCAGAGCTCCCTCCAGCCAACCAACAGGAGAGTCCAAACGTTGTCATTCAGTTGTGTTACATTCCTATGAATAAACACCCATTGAAAGCAGTGACTATGACAAGATCTGGTAATTTGTTTCCCCTGTGCTTTCCTCAACAGCTGCAACCATGAATGCAGGCTGCGGTCTAGAGCCTTTGAGTGAGTTGAGTAATAGCTTCATTACACTCAGAGGCTAGGTGAGGCAAGATTTTTGAGCACGCTGCCTGTACAAGCAGGGAATATCAAGCTAAGCAGCCTCGGCATCCCAGTGGGGGGTGTCAAGAAGGTCAAGATGGCAGCTGTGATTGCAGGAACAAAACCATGCTCTTTTTCATGCACATCATATGCAAGTGAAAAAGGGGCAGAGCTTCGATTGGATGGTTGGAACTGCCATCTTGACTTTTTTTGACTCCCCTCCACTGATGTCTGTCCTAGCCAAGTTTTTTCTACAAGGTTTTGAAACTGATTAAAATAATTACAATTGTTCAGCTGATGGTGTGTTCTAGAGAATATGAGAGGCAGCGATGAGGTAAGAACACCCACAAACCTACGGACTTTTAGCGTGGCAAATCGCAAAATGGAAGTATTATCTGTCCTGAATATACGCAAGTTGGAGGAAAATGAGCTCTGCTATCAAGGAGAACAACATCTGGAAATAGAACAGTGCCAATGCCAGATTGGTGGAAAAACCTGATGAGGAAGGTCCCCATTGCTCCTTTCTTTAAAAGAAATGAATATGCATTTTTAAGGAATGGTAACTAATTTTAAGCAGTATTTTTAAGGTGGTTTATACAGGAAAAAAGTTTGAAAATGTTTCAAGTGGTTGATCAAGAAGTCACGCCTCCCCTTTGGAATTATAATAAAAAATGATGTATTCAGTAAAAACTAGAACCAAATATTTAACACAGGGTGGGTTTTTTGGTTTTCTTTGACAAGGGTCTTCATAGCCTAGTGATAGCCAGGGAGAGACACTAAATTGGATGGGCTAAAAATGTTTGGTTCTTTTTTGACATGCAGGGGTTAGCTGGGTTTAATAGTGAAAAGTGATGCACTAAATTACCATTATCAGGGAGAAAGCTAAATTGTGTAGGTGAATATCTGCGTAATGTTCCATGCCCAGAGGATTGCAGATTGGGGAGTACACATGGACTGCTGACCTCAGGTCATAGATTCCTATTTCCCTCAGTATTTCCAATCAGTGTACAAAGCTTGGGCTCCCTCTGTCTTACTGCTTCCATCTTAAACTGCTGACTATACTCAATCCTTTTGTCTCCTGTCTTAATCAGAACCTGCTCCTCCTGTTCTTAAGTCTCATGAACACTTTCTGTTTTGTTCGCTGTAGCTATGCTAATCTTTAAAAATCCTATTAAGAGTCTTTAGTTTTTAATATACCACACTGATCAATTTAGCACTAAGAAATAGGGTTTCCTGGGAAAGAAAAATGCTGCTCTCGTGAATGTTTGTTTTGTTTTCTGTGGATTGTTAATATTCTGCCTCAAAGAAAAGCTGTACATTTTCCAGAATAATTCATTTCTTATAGTTATGCCATGTGTTCTTATTGTAATGCATTACCTCATATCAGCATATGAGGAGACTGGGGAACAAAAAATGAACATCTTATTGGTCTGATTCTTTAAAATTGTCTTCCTGAAATCAGTCTCCCTCCCTCCCTCCCTCCCTCCCTCCTTCTCTCTCTCTCACTCACATCTATCTATCTACCTACCTACCTACCTACCTACCTACCTACCTACCTACCTACCTACCAACCATCAGATTTGTATGACCACCCATCTAAGAACACAACTCTGGGCAACTCACAACAATAAAACCAAGAAACAATAAAAAGCATAACAACAAAAACTTGGCACCTCAGCCATCCTTCTTGGATGCCTCCAACAAAACCATCCACGGGTTCCCATCTCTTTAGGGAAGAGCCAGCTCTTTATGGCCTTCCAAAAGGCTAAAAGGCTGGGGGCCTGCCAGATCCCTGGGGGAAGATCCCATGGGCTGCTATAGAAAAGGCATGCTTCCTAGGTCTCACTAGATGGCAACATTTAAGGGAAGGGGCCTGGAGCATGCCCACTCTTTCTGACATGGTAGGATAGGAAGATATCCTTAGGGAGAGGTGGTCCTGCAAATAACCTGGCCCCTGCCATGTAGGGCTTTGAAGGTGATGTCCAGCTCCTTGAATTGCATCCAGAAAGAAACTGGGGGCTACTGCAGCTCGCACAACAGTGGTATAACATGGGCAAACTGAGGGGCACCCAACACTGTGTGCCCTCTAGACCTGCTGCATTCTGAACCAGTTGTAACTTCCAGATATCTTCAAGGGTAGATCCATGTAAAGCACATTACAATAGTCCAACAGGGAAGTAACCAAGACCAAATTTAGGTCTTTCCCAAACCTACAGAAAATGTAATCTTTGAAACAGATCCCATAACTTAGTGGTGGAGCACACACTCCTTGCATGCATCACTGATTCAGATGCTTAGTACATCCAGTTTAAAGGATTACTCAGCAGACCAATCTATTCTATATTGATAAGCAGAATTCATAATTATACTGTCACTTATGTCAAGAGTTACTCCGAAGTATAAATGTTTTACCTCTCCTTTGTGGATCTGTGTTGCATTATAGAATGCACACATTGTCTCTAAAAGTAAAATTCTTCATAAGCAATAAATTAGAACCCATCCATTTAAATGTGTTTATTTAATTTTCACTCACCTAGGTTTAATTGCCTAAATTGGTTCAGTTGGCTTGGTGCACCAGTTATCATTCAATGAACATAGTGGTTTCTCATTGCTGATTTATAAAATCAAACTTTGCCAGCCTTAGGTCTTATATTTCAGAAATATTTCAATATCTCTATGATTAGATAGTTTAGTAGTTCCTCTGAATCTCCTTTTGCCACAGTATAGCCAACGATTCTCAACTGTTGAGCAAAAAAGGAATGGTGGAATATTTGAGACAGATCAAAGGAAGCATATTTTCACACAAAACAAAACTCAGCTGTAGAATTCAGTGCTGTCATCAGGGTGATATCATCAGGGAGGGCTTCAGGGCAGAACTCCAGGTTTCTGTACAGCAGAATGAACAAGAGGGATCCTCCAAAAGCAACAAAACTGACCACATTTTAAGTGATACACAAAGATAGTCTTTTGAAGTAGCATTTGAAGTACGTGAAGAAATACACATGGCCTTTAAACAGCCTTCATAAGACCATTACGTCTTGAGTGGGACCGCTGTAAGGCCATTAGGTCCAATGAACAAAGTGTGAACCACTGGTAGAATTTGCTAATTGTAAGATGCAGCAATGCCATGAACTAGAACAAATTTAGAGAGAAATTAGAAAAATTCAAGGAAGTTTACAGTATCAATACTAGTCACGATGGTTCTCTATTGCCTCCAGTATCAGTATCAGAAGCATTGTAATTCAGTGCCAGTTTCTGGAGTCTCTGTGGGCTTCACATTGACAAATATATTAGCCAGTATTCCAGTCCAACAGGGCCTTGGACCTGCATGAACAATGAATGTAGTCTGAATATACACTTGCATGAAAAGGAGGCAATAATAGACCTGAGTTGGAAATAATTGTTTTATTCAGTCTGCAGAGATGGGGTGGGAGATCATCTCTTTACAATAAATCCCTACAAATATAAAACCACTGCAATTCTGTATTTGCTGTTTTAGTTTTCAACATGCCTTCTTTTAATTGGGAAAACATGAAAAATGGTCTGCAGCTGCCCCTTCATCTGAACTACTGTAGTAGAGTCCACTCTCCCACCACATTCAGTTAGAAATGTAGACCAAGTTGCCAATAATTATTGGAAACAAAATTCCCTCAGAAGGCATAAGCCTACTTAAGTAGAAGCCAACATTTTGTGGCTTTAAATTAAACATATGGATTTTTTTTTTCAGCTGTGCAATTATCAAACAAGGGAATTCGTTCTATACTTCTACAGGTATAGATTGTGGTAGAATATACCACCCTTAAGGATACAGGAAGTGGCATACTCATTTTCTGCTAATATCCCAAGTATTCTTCCTTGGATTTCATTCCCATAGAAATATATCACTCATCTTTCTGAAACAATAATAGGATGTGCTTTAGGCAAGCTATTCTATTCTATTCTATTCTATTCTATTCTATTCTATTCTATTCTATTCTATTCTATTCTATTCTATTCTATTCTATTCTATTCTATTCTATTCTATTCTATTCCATTCCATTCCATTCCATTCCATTCCATTCCATTCCATTCCATTCCATTCCATTGTCTTGATTTATTCTCCATCTGTACTGAAGTATATATTTTTCAGTATATATTTATATATTTACAACTCTATCTAGTCTCCTTTTTGTGTGCATCTTTGACCCTCTTTATTTTCTTTTTAGGAGCACATTTGCAATATGCCATTCCAAGAACAAATCCACCCTGAAGGATGCACAGCTTCACAGGGTGTGCACATATCATTGATCTGATATACCCTTCCCATTTCTTGATATACTTCATCTCTGTGCATGGATGATTTCCCTGTCTTCATTAAGTGAAAATAAATGACCAAAAGTAAATATTTACTTATGAGTGATCTAATGTTTTGAAAGCAACAGGCTTGTTCATGCTTGAAAGTATTTGATGGTTAACTAGGTATAATTTTGCAACCTACTCCATTATTTTTGCTAGTATAGTGCTGCACATCCAGAGATACATTCATTGTTATGAATCCAGTGCTACGTACAATGAAGCATTAGAATTTCTGCTGGTTAAGACGTAAGTAACATGAAACAAAGAGAAGATCTCCAAAGAGGCAAACCAATCAACCTGCTGGACAAGTTTTACTCATGTGCCGTTAAATAATTTAATAATCCATATTGCTTCATTGATGATAAAGAACAGTATACGTCATTTTCAAGAAGACTTAATGTTTTCAAGACTTAAATAATTAGAAACAAGGATATTTCCAAATTGGAGGATTTTAATTCATGGAATGAATGTTGGATATAGTGCTTTTTGTGCATGTATGTAACAGGCACACTAGTAAGCAGAATCATTAGGGTGTAATTATTTACCTAAGCATGTGATTTAAAACTGCATGTTGAATTTTTAAAGTACTCAACACTGACTCTCCAATATGTACATATTAATTGGATTTTTAAAAAAATACCAGTGGATGTACAGATTAAGAAATGTAAAGATGAAGAAAAATAAGCACAATGAAGTGCTAATCATAAAGGCAGTACTGAAGATATGCTAAAATTAAGTGGCAGGACAAAACAGTTCATATATACATGTAAGATCCATGTTTCAGTTACAAGTCCTAAAGCAATCTGTTATATCTACTAAAGAGATGCTTCGGTTTGGTTCTTTCCTCCTCTCCCCCAACCCCAAATCAAACTTTTCCCTAAAGAAACAGATGTATAAAGAAAATGGAAATTACAAAAGCAGATTTTGAATATAATGTTATAACGTTTATTAGATTTATATGCTATTTTTTTTGTTTGAAACGAACACCCAGTTTTCTAATAAAAACAACACACGTAGGTGCAAAATTTTAAAAAGTTGTTCTTAAAAAACAGAACAGATAACTTCATTATTGCTCTTTAAAGACCTACTGAAAAAGACAACATTTTGACTACTTTTCTAAAGGGATACAGAGTGGGGCCTAATGGAAACCCCAAGAGAGTATACTGTATAGCTGGGGAACAACACCAAAAGTGGGTGCTTGTTAAAAGTGGGCTTAGTCTGCAGTCATGTTGTCTGACTAAGAGGTTGCAGGCGCAGAGACTCTTTATGCCTGTGATCTCTTACTCAGGCTATTTCTGAACCTTAGCCTAGCATTCGCTCTGAAAGAGTGTTAAGACCATGCCTAAAACATAGCCTGGCTGATAGATCAGAGGTGCAGAGGGAGGCCACAGAGTGAAGTGGGAGGGAAAGATTGAGAACGAGTCATCTCCATCCTAGCCTAATGCTAAAAGGAAATGGCAACGCTGGGAGTGAGTGGCTGTGGCCATCAGCACCCAGACGTTGCTGCAGCTGGCAAAATGCAGCCCTCACCATAGTAATAAAAGCAGTTAAAACGATGGCCATAAGAAAGCCTTGCTGGCAGAAGCAAGGAAAAACATGTGATGTACCCCTGGATATCAAAGCCAGCAATACATGACTGGCAGAATCCAGCTCTCTTTTCTGATTTTAATTGTCTAGTGCACCACAGGGTGAGTCCTGTTTTTTAAAGCCCAATCTAATGCACTTTTACTAAAAGTCTAAACTCATGTATATAATGAGCCCATGTAAGACCAGACAAGAACTTCAGAGAGCACCAGTAAGGCATTATTTAGGCAGTTGCTTCTGCAGAAACTCAGCGTCCCCAGCATCCCAAGTCAAAATGGCCATGGAAGGCAGGGCCAAGTGACTAAGGAGAAAGGAGCATGCCTTCAGCAGCTTAAAGTGACCAAGAAGGGTTGAGCAGACCTTAGCCCTTGACTACATCATCAACTACTGTCCTTAATTGATGAAGCAAGTAGATAGTATCCATAGCATAAATTTTGTTGGGAGAAAAGGGAAAACACTATTTTAAAACTGCTTCTGGGGAGGGCTGGGGATGAAACAAAGGCTATGTCGTGGGGAGATGTCCTACAAAACCAGTTAGTAGGCGTGTTCATCCTGTGATTAGGGAACCATGAGGATTTAGATAGACTAAACCACTTCTTATGCATGTTCTACATACTAGGCCTAATTTCTGTTCTGATATTTTGGCCTATCTAGGAGGCTGTGGGGAGGAAATCTTTTGTTTTGTTTGCAAGATAATTAAAAAACACAGTGCTGAAAATAAAAATGCAGTACAGTGTTGTTTTGAGGGCATGAGGGAATGACAGGGATGTCAAGTGGGAGTGGTGGTCAAGGGACATATCTTTCCTTTCTAATAGGTGGTCACAGAATGTTCCTTTTTTTGTAGAACATTCTTATCTCAATATTTCTATGATTTAACTTCCTTCCTTCCTTCCTTCCTTCCTTCCTTCCTTCCTTCCTTCCTTCCTTCCTTCCTTCCGTCCTTCCTTCCTTCCTTCCTTCCTTCCTTCCTTCCTTCCTTCCTTCCTTCCCTCTTATTTGCCTTGTAGAAAACTCTGGAACAATTTAGATTATTTCTACAGCAGGGTTCCTCAATCTTGGCAACTTTAAGACAGGTGGACTTCAACCCCTGTCTTAAAGTTGCCAAGGTTGAGGAACCCTGCTCTACAGGACCAAAAATCAAGATATCTTTTAGAATGTGTTTTATTTCTTTGCTTAATTGATATGCAACATTTTTAGCAGCAAACAGCAGTGCCAGTGGCACAGTTACTCCTGTGCCTCAGAAGCTCAGGAGGATGGGAGTCCCAGAAGGATATTTTTTTCAATGATATCCCTCTGGAATATGCTCTCTCTGAAATTTGTATGCTTTCATACTCATAATGTTTTGGAGAGCTGTAAAAACCTGGCTCTTTACAGAACCTATGCAACTTAAGATCTTGTTAGGCAGAACCAATTTGAATTTTTTTTTAGTTGATTTGATTTTAGAAGATATTTTCAAGAGGAAATACAGAAAAATCCTAATTCTATTTTTTCAATTGGCTGATTGTTAATTTTATATAAATTATTGGGTTTTTTAAATTACTGTGTTAAATACTGTACTTATTGCTCTTGCTTGTCATCTGCCTGGTGTCTAAGGGAGGAGGGGGAAAAAAAAAAAGGAAACGTGTGCCTTCAAGTCAGTTTTGGCTCCTGAAGAGTGCCTGGAGAAATCCATGCAGTTTTCTTGGCAACATTTTCAGAGGTGACTAGCCAGTTCCTTCTTCCTAGGGGTGAGAGAGAGTGACTGGTCCAAGGCAGGACTAGAATTCAGTCTCCTGCCTGGTGCCTTAACCACTACACCAAACTGGGAGAGGCAGCTTTAATTAAATACACAAATACAGGGTCCCTGCCCTGTGGAATAACTTGCCCCCAAGATCTGGATAACCCTGACTGTATTGGCCTTTCATGAGGCTCCTAAGACCTGGCTGTTCCCTCAGACATTAGGCCAGAGTGTTGAATGACCCCATTCTAGGAAGTGTGGTAGTATACTGGTTAGTGTCTTCAAGTGCCAATTTATTCTGCTGTTTTGATATGTTTTTTTTAATGATTGTTTTTGATTTGTTAGTATTCTGTCCAGAGTTCCCATGAACTGGGTTGACTGACCGTACAAGCTAGCTAAATAAAAAAAATGAATAACAATTAAAGTATTTAAAACAGTAATGAAGTGCACTCCTCTAGCAAAGTAGCATATGTGGTGATAGGTGCCTGACCAAAAATGCCTGCCAGTGAAAGGATAATTGAGGAGCAACAAACCAGACCTTTCTTAGGAGGGAGTTCAAAAGCTTTGATGGTGGGAGGACTAAGAGTAGAGCATCTGCCAGAGATCTTGGAGCTCAAGAGAGCCTTGTAAGTGAGCCTTTGGTCTTTCAGATTGTCCTGTTCCATGTCATAAGAGGGCTTTATAAATCATAACTAGCATTTGAATTAGTGCTAAAATCAGACTGGTTGCTAACTGAACTGTTTTAATAAGTGGATCTAAATTTATGATATTTGGTCCCGGACAATTCTGAAGTATTTGGATTTCTCTTGTTTATTTATTCATTTTATTTATTTCTATTGACCTTGAATATTATTCCAGATCAGTACAGTGGGAATGTTTTAACTTGTATATATATATAAAAAATCCAAGTGAAGTAATTAGACACTAGTTGCAAGTGTTCTCTTATGGAAAGCAGGATCAGTGATGGAAGAGTAAATGTAATTAAATTTCCACTTTTTTTTTAGTTTCTACCTATAGCAAGTTTAAGAAAAGAGAGGTAAATAGCATAAGAGAGTAAACAGAAGACTCAGTTAACCACTATAAATGCTCATACAAATGTTCATTTAAAATCATGGTACAATAATCAACAGCACAAACTCATTACCTCCTTAAAATCATAAATAACTAATGGACATTTCTCTCTGTTTCCTGATGTGGATGATATTTCAAAAGACTCTGGCTGAAGGCTCTTTAAGTTAGCAAAGCTGAGTGTGGTCCACTCAGTTTATAGGAGAACAAACACAAGAACATCTTGGAAACTCTCAGAATCTGAACTGTTTACATGGTGTGCACGTTACCTCTTAGCTACTGCTTGAGATGCCAGAATGGGTTCAGCCATCCAGTATACAAGGTATTAAACTGCCTGGTGATAGTCTTGTTGTTGCTTGTTTTTCAGATGTACAATTTTACTCTGTTATCCTTGTATGATGCAATTCCTGGCATATGGATACTCTGTGAAGATTTGTTACTACCTTTGATCTTGACAAATAAACTTAGGCTGAACATGTTTATCCAAATCTTATGTGTTTGCAATGCATAATCATGAATTTGGGCTGTTGTTACTGTTTTTTTTTTTTTTTTTTAATCTAGGAGACCTCACTGTAAGTAATTGGAGAAATGTAAGAGTACTGACATTCAGAAACTCCCCACATAGACTGTGCTGTGAGACGATGGAGGTAGGGTCTTCCTAGTGAATTCTGCCTAATTCTGAGGCTGAGAGGTACTGAGACTTTCAGCAAATAAAAGGAGGAACTACGAGATTGCACTTAATTGTGCCTATCTTCTGAAATAATAGTAGGCACTAATGAATCGAGGCAGTGAAGAACAGGAAGGCCTGGCGCAATATGGTTCATGGGGTCACGAAGAGTCGGACACGACTTAACGACTAAACAACAACAACTAATGAATCAGATTCTGGAAGCAGGTTAAATTGCTCTCCATAAGGCTTGAAATACAGAATCTTTAAAAAGTTGAATTCCCATTTCAATATATGATATTCCTATGAAAGTTCACTGAACCATATATCCCCTCAAGGTATACTGAATTAGCTCTATATATGATAGCTGCTGCAAGGATATTATATTGTGTAAATACAATACTGCTATCTTGATATCATATCATACCAAATTTTAATTGAATAATATTGTGGCTTTCTTCCAATATCTAGAATGCACTAGGTTGAGGAAAACTGCCCCATATAAATGAAAATGGCAACTATAAAATCAAATTACTACAGTAAAGAACTTCAGTACTTGGTCCTCAGTTCTGTTCCTGTCACAGCCACTAGATGTCTCTGTTGGCTTGAATAAAACAGAAAACCAGCCTCATCTTAGCCATCTTATCTGCCTGGTTTTACAGTACTTATATCTGAATAGCATAAAATTTGAAAAGTGGTAACAAGCTCCTTTTCTTATTCTTAATCTGCCCAATAGCTAGAATTTCCTGGGCAGATCAACTGTGGATTAGTGCCTCTGATCCCTTGCAGTAACTTTCGTCGGTTTCTCAGTTCAAGTGTTGCTCACATTCTTATTTCTCCAGTCTTAAATTTGGTTCATCCAATGTCTTCATTAGACTGAGATTTTTTAAAAACAAAAGGTTGCAAAAAACAGCACACACATCTATTGCGTGCATTTCCTCATAATGTATCAAGGCAGAATCAAATTAAAAGTTTTTTTTTCTATTCCAGCATTTGTGTGTCGCAAAGGTATCAAAACGGGTATCTGGGAAGACATGCAGTAGGGTAATATCCCCATTTCCTTCTATGGTTTCCTTCAACTGCTGTTAAAAAACCCACCACCTCTCATGCTAGAACTATCATACAATATAATACCCACAAATATTAGAAGCTGAAATATATGTTTATTAATCTAAGACTCCTGCAGATTGGAGATAAGCTTTTCCCCTTTTCCTGGTATAAAGGGATGGCCTCCAGTGCTGAAGAAGGGGGAAAAGATAGGGATGGGGTGGGGAAAACTTGACACTCAGTTGAGCAATTACTTGTGGGTTGCATTTGATTTTCTCTTTGCCTGAAATAAAAAATCCCACACCACCAACTCTTATCATTCCCATCTGTCAGTGATTGTTCTGAGCAATGCATGTCACAGCACTTTAGTTATCAATAACCATGTAAATGGAGCCTTTTGGGAGCCTGGGTGCATTAGTCCCCTTAGCTCAAGAAGGGGCTTCTAAGAATGATTGCTAGAAAGGCATTAGCTCTAAGAATTATTTTCTGACAGCTGATCCCTATACCATGGGACACTGGAGATTCTGCATGTTTTCACCAGTTCCATATGACAAAGTTAAAAAAGGTTATTATTCACAATCCTCACTCATATACAATTGTTATTAAAAAAAATCGATGGATGAAAATCACTTTTGTGATTACTTTAATTGTGGAAAAACTAATATGAGAATCAGACTTGAAATGCCTTAATCATGCTTTTGATTGGACTAACTACTGAGAATTGGAAAGAAGACAGAAACTCAGAATAGTGAATCTTTCCTCCAATAGCACCAACATGACTCAGATTCAGGCCACTGTCCTATAAAATTTAGTTGCAGGAATTTTTAAAATTCTTAAAAGTTGTATTACTTGTTTTACTTGTCTCAACTGCAAAGCCCCATTCAAGAAGTGGGGAAGAAGTCAAAGAATCAGTGTACTTCGCAACAACCAATGAGGTGTATCCTTGAATACGTAAGTTATACAAGGATAAATGAGGAAGTCTATAGAGCAGGACACAAGAAATATTTCTTGACTTCAGGCCATTTCCACACAGCCACTGGCTGCACTTGTTACATCTTTGGCACCAGATTTCTGAATTCTGAATTCCCCAATGCTGTGCTCTGTTCAGCCGTGGAAGTAGTCAGTACTCCCTCCTGCTGGGCCAGGGTGGGCACAGAAAACTAGCCAGACAGTGCCATCCTTGTTCTTCTCTCACTGCATTTGCTTTTGGCAAAAATAATGCTGGCTTATCTATTTGTTGGATTATCCTACTTTTCCTTCAAATTCTCAATTGGCTTAAATCTCCCTTCATTTTATGCTCTAACAGTCCTGTGAGAGAGGTTGGACTGGAAGAGAGTGACCAGCCCAAAATCACCTAGTGAGTTTCCATGACTGAATCTGGGTCTCACTTCTTTAGTCTCACACTTGAACTGCTATGCCACACAGGCTTTCAAAGTATATTTGGGTATCCTTGATAGATATTAGTTTGGGGCTACTCGACTGCAAATCCTCAGAAGCTGTTGATGACTATTGCATTATATTATCCTCTTCTGTTTCAGCATCTAGTTGTTTTATAGTTCATGGAAGAATGATTTATGGATGCACAGTAATACAAGAGGAAGATATATCCAGATAACCCTCAGATGATGCAGGCAGATCATGAAGATGAAAAATATGGTGAGACTGAAATTTCTTCACTTCTGAAACAGGATATTTGCTTGACATTTGTTGCCTGGATAAGCAATCTGGGAAGAATGGCATAATTATTCCTTGGCATCTGTTGTAGAATAATCACATAGAGATCAGTGGTATCCAATGAGAATTTCCACTGCAAGTTTCTTGTACATTTCTATGCTAACCGTGCTTTGAATGAGTGGTGTTTAATATATATTCTGTCCCAGTCAGCTCCTGGCTGCGCTGGTTTAAATTTCATATCTCTGAGATTAAGCAACAATATCAATTTAGTGTGACAGATCTACACAAATATATGTCATTTGGGCAAAATGGATCAGAACCGTTGAAAAAAAAATCTAGACTGATGCTTCCTTCTCCCTCATCCCCCAATCCATAGTCCCAAAATATCATTAGCTATCTTCCTTGCATGTTTCATTTTCTAAGTAAAAAAATATTAAAGGACATATTGTTACTAGTATGATAATGATTATTTAGCTTTAATCCAGTAGGAACATATATTAATGAAAACAGGAAAGTAATGTTTGTCAGTTCTTCTTCCTTTGCTGACAAATCCCCAGTTTCCTTGACAGCCTTGTGACCGCAGACCCAAGAAGCACAATGTCTTTGGAAGGGTGGCATTTATTATCATACATCTAATGAATGAAGCAGCAAAAATGTGACTCTAATATTAATCCTTGAACCTCTTTTGCAGTCAGTGAATGGTTACTGATGGACATCTTTGCTGGTGGATGCATGAAAAGAGATTTTGGAAAAATGTTAATAGTCATATCTCACCTGATTATAAAGGACCCCAAATTTACACCTTGCTGCACTAATTCCCTCCCTGCAAGGACAAAGCTATTTTATGCAATTGCCTTAAACTGAGAATTTTACTGTTGTCTTTCATTTATACCACTCCTGTGTTTTCCATCTTTTTCTTAACAAAAACAAAGACAAAAAGACTTTGACTGATAGCACTGGGTTCATATAGAAGATAGGGAACAGATTTGAGAGAAATTTAATGTATCAATTTCATTGCAGTGATCTAGTTATAGTCTTGCTATATATTACCTGATTGTTAACTCAGAATGAGATGAGGTTACATGTGAGTGCGCACATAGATTCCACAATGAACTCCCTCACTGAAAATTTTGGCTATCTGAGATTATTATAGCAACTGCTCTGTAGAAACAATAGTAACTTCCTTATACTTTATCAGAAATCAGAATGCAGATTTAGTTGATTCACACTCTGTGAACTGCATAAAGAATGCTTAAAGCATTTGGTTGCTATGCAAATTAGCAGTAATTTCATGGTAGCAGGAATGAGACAGGACAGGAAGGCCTGGCGCAATATGGTTCATGGGGTCACGAAGAGTCGGACACGACTTAACGACTAAACAACAACAACAAAGGAATGAGACAGAGTAGCCTGTTTATTAAAGGAACAAAGAACTAATTTTCCCAGAAGGCTAGCATAAATTGTCTAAAATGTTCTGACACACGTTTTCTGTAAAGTGTTACCTATAGCCACTTCTTGAAGGGCCTTGATGACCTGGCTCTTCACCAGGGCTTTTGGTGAGGGTGGATGAAGTTCCTTTCAGATTTTGTGGCTTTGGTTCTCTTTTATTCCTGTCCGGTTGTTGTTACCCTTGCCATCTTTTATTTTTCTCTATTTCTTTTATTTTTGTCTATTTTCTTGTTTTTAACATTTTTACTTGTGAGCTGCCCAGAGTCACTGGGAAGTGGGTGGGACACAAATTTAATAAATAATAAAGACTCGAGATGGGAAAGAGCAGGAGGAGGAGTATATTTGCAGAAGGTAGTGGGAATTGAACTCCTAAGTATCTGGATGTTATTAGTATTTGAGAGATTTTTATTAGATTTAAATTTCATTTTTCTTCTAGAACTCAACATTTTCTCTTCCAACTTGCTACAGCAGCCCAATAGGACAGGTTAGGCTGAAAGACAGTAAGTTAGCCAGTACACTTCCATGGCTGAAGCTGAACCTGGACCTGGGTCTCCCTGGCCCTAATCCAGCACCTTAAAAATTATCTCATACTGCACTGAAATGGTTGGAATTTGCATGAGATTGTAGAACTGTGTGCAAGTGGAATATCTGTACAGTAGTTACCAATTTTAATAGCTTTTGAGGAGAACTGCTGGTTATCTTGGCATTTGTTTCAGTTTCTTAATTTTTATGAAAGTTACTATTTTAAAGATTAAGATTTTATACTGCTGTATTTGTTGTATTTATTTTTAATTGTCTTTAACTGTTTAAGCCACATGGAAGAAATATAGGAGGGAAATTATCAGTTGCCCTTTCTGAGGACATGAGAAAGTTTTGGATTCTGGCATGCCCATGGATGATCTCCTTTCTATGTGCTTTAATTTTGAATCAACACAATCAGCTGCAGAACTTCAGAGGTATATTTGAGGGAAGATTAAGTTTTGGAGAGAGGAGGGATTGTACAGAATATGATAAGGACTGGAAAATTATATACAGTTTCTCCCAGCACATTCTCAGAATTGGGGAGTATAATTTGCTTGTCTATTCTTTCCGATCCTAGTCAGTTTTCCTTACACCTTGCATGGATATTGCTATACCTGCCACATTATTCAACAACAGATTAAGATTTAGATTCTGCCTTACTTGAATCTAACCAATGTTCAGTGATGGATGAATACAAATCCTATTTTTTACACTGTATGTCAGGGTTCCCCCCCCCTTTTGAATTTTGCTCTGTTCCAGTTCAGTAAGAGTGATCAATAAGGTGTGACTATTTTTTCCCATTAAAAGTAAAGTAAAATATTTAAAGAGATAATGTGCCCTGTAAAAGAGATTAACATTCAGATCAGTTTGTTTAGGCTTTTCGTATACATGATTCATAAAAATGGATAACCACAGAGAGGTTGAGCAAGAGAGATGATGTATGAGCAGCTGTTGTCTTCTCCAGTTTGCATGTTTCCCATCCTGCCTCTAAGAACATGCCATGCAAAGAGAGAGAGAGAAAGACTCAGAAAATATTTATGTAGGAGCAACTGCTTCATCCACATAATTGGACAGCTCTTCCCTCTCTTGAAACAAAGGATCTCCTGATAAAGAGATCCAGAGAATTCAGAAACGTGCATATATTTTGATAATATTTTTGTTAATCCTTATAACATTATTGCCCAACTGTAGATTTTGATCTTCCCTATTCCAAACTGTTGACCTCAAGAACAGTTTCAAAATACATAAGGTAATAGCAGCCTAGAAGCACAATTTCATATCGATAGAATGATCTGAGCCCAGGGTTTTCCTAAAAGAAGGAACATGTAAGACACATGCATCTGATTTGGTCACTGCTTTCCTTCCCTCCCTCTCTAGACAGACTATGGTTTCACAATACCACTGTACATTTGCTGGGATGGGTTCTGTTCTGAATAGTCAGCTTCTTTACTACTGGAAAGTCACAGTTCATAATCCTACTGATCAAATAAAAAATCAAAGCCCAAAAGGCAAATGTAAGAAAAAAATATGAATGCATCTTAAAAATCCATTAATATGAAACTGTTGTCCTCATGACTTTTCTTTCCAGGGAAAAACCAAAAAGGAGAAAAAGATGTAATAGCTGAAGAATATATTTTGAATAATATAATGAGAAACACTCTGTCTGAAAACATCCTTACTGAAGTTCACCATGATGTGTGTTTTTATGTTCCTTTGAACATAAGGAGCACCTTTGAAAAGGCCAGATAAAGTGTTCCTATAAGAATAATAAAGGAGGAGGTGCTCAACCTATAGTAAAGATTACCTGGAAAATAAGCAATTTTAAAATGGTTTTGCTCCCTTTCTCTCAAAATAGAATGGGCATGCATGGTGGTGCAGAAGACAAAATATTATTCTTATCACTGTCATAAGCAAGAGTCAATAGGTTGCAAAATACATAAGAACCTCTGTCAAAATAGGGCTTTTCCATACCACTGTCATTTCTTTTCTCCAATTCCTCTCAAAACAATTTGAAAAATTTCTACTTTGAAATGCTGAGAAGATGCTGGTAACTCCATGAGCTAATTGGGCACTTTCATTTGATCAAGATGAGTGTGCAAAAAACTTCAGTCTGCTTTCTTGCTCCTGAATTATCAGATTCTTGAAAAAAATATTGTCGTTCTTAATCCTCACAGAAGAGAAATAAATTGTTACACCATCTCCTATCTACACTTTTAGTTCACATTTCATACATTTGTCTAGTCATCTACAAAAACAAACAAACAAACAAATGAGCTTTTGCTATGAGGGGCAGCTTTTGAGCTACAGAACTCTCTTTCCTCCTGCATTTAAAATCGCTTACAAGCTGTGAAGATGAAAGGGTATTGTGCTAGGATTTTTGGAACCTGGTGCTTTTCCCAGTATTTCTAACCATGATTGTATGCGACTATGACAGCTGGAGCAGGCTGAAAGGGGGAGATATCTTCTAAACAATATAGGAACCAGAATAGGATACAGATGCTCAGAGCCAAAAGATAGAGGCAGGAGAAGTTCACAAATTCTGCAGAGCTACAGCAATGAAAAAGATAGGAACAACTTTGTTCCAGGTTCAGATAAATCATCATGGAACCAAAAAAAAGAAAGTGATTGTGGAAGTGTTGGGGTCTGGAACTAATTCTTAACTAAAGCAAAGAGGTTTCATGAAATTGGCAGTTCCTACTATTTGTTACAAATTTCTGGGGATCGCCATGTTTGTCAATGTGTGCTCCTTCAGCAAAACCCTGTTCTGAAAAAACTCACCCTGAACAACTGACATCAATAACCTGAGTCTGAACATCATGCTCTTTCTCCCAGATCTGGAGCGTTTTCCCACTGCTGAGGTAATTTGCTATCCATCCATCCTTGAGTCAGCAAATCTGTATCAGCATAAAATCTGCTCTGCCCATTACTAATCCCTGTATTTATTGCCTCTGTTTTGCCTTTTTGATGAATTGGGATATCCTGATTTCACATGTGCAAGGCATGCAAAGTGATTAATTAAATGCCACTCTGTTTGCCAATCTTCTTCTCTTCCATTTTTGATAAGTCATAAATTACACGTACATTCTGAAAAAAATCATTTTTATTAAGATAGTTTTCTATTTTTAAAATGATATTCCATGAAAAGGTTTGCTTCTGCTGCTCTAAATCTGTATAATCTATCTTATAAAATATGGCATGAGCTAAATGTAAGATTTTTCCTACTTAAAAATGGTGTAAATATAATTATTTGATTACTTGCAGGTGTTTACATTACTACCCAAATTCTGTGAAGGAGAGCTACAATTAAATCTAATATATGAATTGTGCATTTTCTGACTCAGAATCAAAATTAGATGTAACATGAATTGTATGAATGCAATTGAAAATTCATGGAAGGGGAAGGGACTGAGCAAACATCTCAGTGAATGTATTAGGGATGCAAGATTGAGAGGAGAAATTTTACCCTTTGCCCTTCCCATAGTTCAATCTGTCCTCCACAAATTGTAGTTTGCATTTAGAGGATAGCCTCCATCCATGCCAATTAATGTAGTCTACAACATATTTGGTTGGCTTTAACTACTTAGCACAAACATACAAACAACAAGCCTTACTGATTCAAAGTATGGGCCCATTCTAAGCTGGGGGCCATTTCTGATACTGGCCAAATATTTCCAAGGAAAAGTGGAATCAAATGGTGTTTAAATTTGAATCTAGTTTTCAGCCAAAAGCAAATGGATATTGCCAGGAGAAATTCCATAAAAGTAGATTGCTGAGGTTATAAGAAATGTCCATCATCAGGTTTGCTTTCCTGGGATTTCCAACAGATTTGTATTCTAAATGTACCTTAATAATTTTTGATAATGTGATTGTTGAAACATGTTAGACAATACAATTACTATGAGAATTTGTCATAACTATGAATGGTCACTAAAGTAATCATTATTTCTTTTCCTAAGAGGAAGAGAGATGGATGGAATATTTTTAAACTATGAATTCTTTTCACAAAGCATCACTGATAATGAACTATTTTGTTGAGCATTTTCTTCAGAACCAAACTGAAAGTTTTCCAGTGATTTGTTTAAATAAAAAATTCTACAATATAGTACTTCCCATTTTGCATTCCATTGTTTTTAAATCAAGGCTTAGTATCTGTGATATTTTAAAAAAAGATTATAATTAGGTTTTGATGTTTGTGTTGTTTGTCAACATTTCAGCTAGCCTTTTTCCAACATATGGCAAGGAAGACTTTTCAGCAATATAGCCAAGGTTTTTGGAGCTGTTCTGTTTATAACATAATTTCCAGAGCTTATAATATAATTTTCAGAGCTCCCCCACTCCTACCCTTTTAATGGCAATAGTATGCTTATTAGTTTTGTGCTGATTTCTTATAGTGTGCATTCGTAACTGTCTTTTGTTGATTAGTTTAGCATAATAAAATGAAACAAAATTGTTAATTTTAATACATTTAAGATGTTATGAATACATCATGATTTAATTTAAAAACCATGATGTGACATTCCAAAATAAAATCAAATTTATTTTGGTTAAGTTATGCATTATCTGTTAACCTTTTAAAAGTGTAATTCATTGTTAAGGATGCCTTTTCCTCTCTAATTTAATTAAAAACCTTTATAGAGTACTACTCCACTGTAAAGGTTTTCTACAATTAAAATACATATTTATTTGACTTTGAGAGATTAGCATGACTAATAACTGACAGGCAGTGGTAGAGGGCTTGCAAGGTGCAATTGAAGGAAGACGTTTAGGCAAGCTATTTTAAAATAAAGTTTATTGCTTTTTCAGAAGAATGGGTCACGTTTTCAGCATGGGTTATCATTCTTTTAGGACACTAAAATGACCTCTAAACCCCATTTTCAATATGATTACTCTTTTAAAGAAGCACTAAAATGACCTCACAGATACACTGGGAATTGTGTGATACAACAGAGAGCAACCTTACCCTGCATATATCTGTCAGCTGTATAGTGTGAAAGCAACATCTACTGCATTGCACAAATGGAAGGAGTGAAGCAGGACTCTTCCCCTCACTGCATCCAGCATCAGTCAGCTGGTATGGTCGGTTGTATGCTATAGTGCAGTGTTGTCCAAACTTGGCCACTTTAAGATGAGTGGGGGTTGAAGTCCACTCATCTTAAAGTGGCCAAGTTTGGACAACACTGCTATAGTGGGATAGCAACAGCATTGCACTATGCAACTTCTCCAATACTTGTTCAGTCAATGCTGTGGATTGCCTGATGCAGTGCAAACCTCTCTCCTGTTCCAGCATGCAACCTCCTGCCCTACACTTGTCAGTTGTTCATCCTAGATATACTGTTAAGAGGCTAAAATTCAGTCTCTGGGTCAAACCCAGTGATATGGCTAACCTGCCACAAAGTACTTTAGTTCCAATAGATAATGCATTCATTCACATGTCCTTGTTCCATATAGTTATTAGAAGATGTTCATTCTTTGAACTTTCCCACATGATTAAGGTGTGTTAAAAGATTTCTAATGGTCTATGCAGATACAGACGCATTCTTGACTTCTCATGAATATATGTCTTTTGGTGAAGGAAAATGATGAAATAGAAGAAAGATGAACAAAGCTCTACTTTCTTTTATTACAGAAATTTTAAAAAACTGTATCTTTTTAGAAACTCCTTTAAAGTCTTAGGTAAGTATGATTTTTTTCCTAATATTCTTCCTATTCTCTTCTAGAAAACCCCCCAAAGCATTTAATTACCAGGGTATGAAACAAAAAGTCTTGTCTATGAGAAAAAGACTCTATTACCTCCACAGCAATAATTATAGCCATTTTAAAAATTAATTATCAGAGTTTTCTTTAAAAACATAATTAAACAAACCTATAAATGGCATGCTAATTTGGTTTTCACATTAAAACTAATGGAAAACAGAAAAGGCTAGTTGTTTTCCATGGCAATTATAAACACCTCATTTTGGCCTCATCCACCAATTATCTTCACAATAATAACAAAGTTAATGAGCTCAGAAATTATTCCAGTGAACTGTACTCTGTGCAGATAGGGATTAGACATTTAAATGATTTGTACACATGACTAATCTGTGACCCTGATTACAGTAGTCACTTCTGAATCCTTTAGAATTTATTTGTTGTTAATTTGGTAAATACTTCTGGTTTTGTAAAGTCAATCACAAATCCTACCTATTAGCTTTGAAGTATTATTGAATTGAGAATTGCATATTGTAAGTGCTTTTGCCATTTACATTAAAAATAGAAATCATAATAATTCAATGCTAAATTTAAGAGAAAGGGGCTTATTCACTAGCACAGCATTGATGTAATCATTCACAACTATCACTATGCCTTTTTCTATGTATGTTTCTCTAGTCAACTGTTCCTCTCCAGTGTAGCACAATGCCTGCTGATATACACTTAGCAAAATAGCAGGGAATGGATTGCCACCTAGAAATGTTACATGTTATATAATTGTACATGGCCTTTGGCTGCCTATTAAAGAGCTGTTTAATGCTGCTTTAGGCAGAATAGTTCAAATTATAAATTCTGTATTGTTCTCAAGATTAAATAATATGTTTGTTTGTTTATTTGATTTATATAGCCACCAATCTCACCCTAGCAACTCTAGGCAGCTAACAATGTATAAAAACATAATCCACAATTCAAAAGAACATCAAAACAGCATAAATAACCCATAACAACAGCCAAAACTAAAAACCCCCCAACAATCTACAATACAGTAGTCAGAACCACAACCATATGGGCTCCAACCAATTGAAATCAGTATGTTAAAAAATGAACCTGAAATTTAATAACCTGAAATATGATTTGGAATAATACTGACACACACAGGAGAGTTTGGACCTACACAGTGCTTTGGAAAAAAACTACAAAACTTTTTTAAAAGCTTAGTTAATCTGGATACAGTAACTAGTGTGAAAATACTGCAGCAGTTGAATTTTATAACTATACTATATATTTGTTCAGATTCAAGGTGGCACTCCCAAAATCTACTATGTGAACACTCCTTGTTTTGCTAATAGCTATAAAAAGGGTAATCAAATCTTCCACTTCAGGTCAAGTTGATCACAGTATTTCTTTTTAAGTCCCTGTGCACAATTAGCACATTTAAATGAAGGGCCTTGACAATTTCCTTGGGAAGGAATCAGTTAGGACACACTTCCTGATAGAGACATAATAGACAGTTGGTCCAAAGTCTTTGCCGTAATAACAGCTATGAAACAAGTGCAACACAGGGAGTAAGTTCAAAGAGCAAAACTTTTAATACGCAGCAACCATTCTTGAAGGTTAGTATTATTACAGTATTAAACATATCCAAATCATCTATATGTTTTCCTTAGATAGTTAGACTATATCTAGAATTGCAGCTCTTATATTCAATAATACTGAAGAAATATAAAATTTCTGAATTCTCCGCATTATGTTCTTTATACTGTTTACATGAAAAAACTTTCTATAATTTCAGTAATTGCATTACCATGTTTAGGACACTGGCTTCTGGAGTACAAATCTTTGAGCAGGTAACCATTTTTTGTTACTTTTATATACTGTACCTTTATTTTTTAAATTCAACTTTTCACTGAAATCTGTTGCACATACTGTATATTTCTGCACATGCTATCTCATTGGGAAGAATGATTGACTTGGCTTTTTGAACAAAAGTTTGTATCTCCTACAAAATGGTTCATATCAATAAAATCAATCTCAGGTAAATAAACATTGGGCAGTTTGGGAAAGTTATACAGTAACTAGATAATAAAAATAAAATGCTCTCTTTTATTTTCTTGTCATATTTACATAGGCTTATCCCTTAATTTTACCTCTACATCTTTCTGAAGTAAATTGTGCTGAGAGTAATTGGCCTGAAGTTATCCAATGAGCTTCATAACTAAGTGCAGATCTAAACCTTGATTCTCCTGGTCCTAGCCCAAAACCTTAGCCGTTGTACTACATATGATAGAAAATCACTGTATTATGATAAAATGATTCTGTATGCAGGGTGGGAAACTTATAGCTCTTCAGATGTTACTCAGTTATAAATCCCAGCCTAAAATATAGCATGACCAACAGTAAAAAATACTCAAAATTGTAGTTTAACAACAACTGGGGAGCCACAGATTCCTTACCATACCTATGTGTAGGAGTTACCATTACTGTGAACAGTAATATCCAAAGCTGACAATTTAGACTCTAATATTAAATATATTTACTCAGAATTAAATTGATCTGAAGGTACAAGTTATAAATGCTGCAGCCCTGTAGCAGTTATTTAACAGATCATAGGAGTAGGATTTATAACTGAACAACCATGCATAGGATTTGGCTATGAATTTCTTCACTGATCTGTTAATCAAAAAAGTGCTCATAAAAGTAATCCTCTTCAGAAATAAACTGTATCATAGTCATTAGGGATTATGTAGGATTGTGCTATCCAAACTTTTATGCATCTTGTGATTATTCCTACTGTCTCATCTGTATCTCTTGAAAAGCTGAGCTGTACATCATAAATATACTCATCCCAAATTTCTTTTTCACCCAGCTGTTTTAAATAGATGATACATACATATTTCCAGGAAGGATTCTGCAGTTGTTGTGTGATGGAACAGAAATTCCCATATACAATTGAAGAATGTTATCCAATTAAAAATCTTAGTCAATTATTTATATTATCTTAATTAGGGCTACCAGATCTGGGATGCAAAAATCCAGATGATTACTAGAAGGATCTCTCTACTGCTATTTAATGGTCATCAAAATTTTGCATTCCAGATCAGGTAGCCCTAATGTTAATTATTCCATCTATTAATCAATTTCATCTGAATATGGGTAAAATCAATTGAACTGTGTCTTTAGAACATGTTGTTATGACTGAAAGGTAACAAAAATCCAGCTCTGCAATATTTGTAGAGTTCAAGATTCTTTTTTGGAGGGGTGGAGCTTGAGAACACAAATGTCAATTTTCCATTGCCTTGTCTATTGCTCTAATTTTTCTGTATGAGTAACATGCCTCCTCCCCAACTTTTTCACTCTTAAATGCTTTGTTTGTATCTGTCTACGGTGGTGATGAGGTTTGTATCAGAGGAATAGCTGGGTTAAATTAAGGGGGAAAAAATAAAAAGATGTCATGCCCCAATTAAATGTCAGCCAAAAGACTTCTAAATAGTTAATTGAAACAGAATAACTTCTAGCTAGAACATTGCAGCTCTTAATGACAACATAGTAAGTATTAGTTGTTCACTTTCAATTATTATGTGAATTCACCTATTTTGATATACAAAACAGAATTTCTGGCTTAGGAGACTGGCTGGATTTGCACCATTACAGTTTATGAAAGAAATTGGACTGCAGCAGCTAACAGTGCACTGGACCATGTTGGCCAAAGGTATCTATCAAATAAAGAGCAAGCCTGAATCTGTGGAGGTTAGCTTCACTCTATTCCAGTGTTTCTCAAACTTGGCAACTTTAAGATGTGTGGACTCCACCTCCCAGAATTCCCCAGCCAGCATGCTGGCTGGGGAATTCTGGAAGTTGAAGTCTACACATCTTAAAGTTGTCAAGGTTGAGAAACTCTGCTCTGTAGAGTTGAAGGAAAAGGAGCCTACAGTAAGTGATCACTGTCAAGGTAGAAGCTAATACTTTAAACAGTGTGAGGCAAAATCCTCAAAAATTAGCATGTAGTTTACAAAAGAGGCCGCTCTGGAGCCCCAAAAGGTGAGTTCATCCTCTGTGTCACCTGGAGTAGAAAATAATCATGACCATTACTTAATTGCTGCAACATAAATTCTGTACTTAAGGAGAGCTACCTAAACTTAAGAGCTGATAAACCTATTGAACACTATGCTGAAATTTTATGAAACCCAATACCAATAGCTGGGCTAAAAATTTTGGTCATAATGTACAGTTGGAACAATGGGAAAATATGTGGCAGAAAGGTTTAAAATTTACATTGTGTTATAGCTTAAAAGAGAACTTTTATAAAATGATGTATTGTTGGTATTTGTTGCCACAAAAATTATCTAAAATGTATAAAGGTACGTTGAATGTATGTTGGAAATGTGAACAGCACGAAGGGACATTTTATCATCTTTGGTGGATTTCTAAAAATGCAAAAAAAATTTGGAATGAGATATTTGTATACAGAAGATTCTAAAGATTAAAATACAATCAAAACCAGAGACTTTTCTTTTAGGTTTGATGGACAAACAGTTGGAAAAAAACTGGAACTCGGTTCTTATATATGACAACAGCAGCAAGACTTTTATATACACAGAGGTGGAAGGACAAGACATTACCTACGGTGGAAGAATGGATGGTGAAGCTGATGGAGTTAGCTGAGATGGCAAAATTGACAGCTTTGATTTAAGACATTGTGTAATTTTAATAATACTTGGAAACCTTTTTTGGACTTTTTTATGAGATATGGAAAAAATGAAATTTTGTTGAATGGATTTGATGATTAAAAATAATATGGATTAATAGAAATAATGGAAGTTATGTTTTAAACTTAGAGTAAGAGTTGGATGTATATTGTTACTTATATCTGTCGTGAGGAGGGTTGGAAGTCAATTCTTTTTTTCTTTCTGATTCTTTTCTTCTCTTTTTTGTCTTTCACACTAATTTTTCATACTTATTTCTGTAATTCTCTTTCTATAGTCTTCTCTTAATACTAGTTTGTTAGTTTTTTTATTGTTCTTTAAAAAAATTTTTAATCAAGTTATTGTAGAACCCCCCCCCCCCATACCAATAGTGACATCTCTGAGCTTGGAAATCAACAGATGAACAATTTTTCTAAGCTATTCCCCTCTGACTTAATGGAAACACAGCTGTGATAATTCTCAGCCAACTGGCCAGTAGTCATGCTTTTTGGGGTGATTGTTGTTCAGTCGTTAAGTCGTGTCCGACTCTTCGTGACCCCATGAACCATATTGCGCCAGGCCTTCCTGTCCTTCACTGCCTCCCTGAGTTTGCTCAGTTTCATGCTCATTGCTTCAGTGATGCTATCTAACCATCTCATCCTCTGCCGTCCTCTTCTCCTTTTGCCTTCAATCTTTCCCAGCATCAGAGTCTTTTCCAAGGAATCCTCTCTTCGCATTAGGTGACCAAAGTATCTGAGCTTGAGCTTCATTATCAGTCCTTCCAATGAACAATCAGGGTTGATTTCCTTTAAGATTGACTGGTTTGACCTCCTAGCAGTCCAGGGAACTCTTAAGCGTCTTCTCCAGCACCACAGTTCAAAGGCATCAATTCTTTGGCGCTCAGCCTTCTTTTTTGGGGTGATAGGAGTTGCAATAGACCCAGGAATATCAGGTTAGGAAAAGCTAGTTTAGATGTACCTAGCAGTGTCACACTTCCTGCAAGTGACAGGAAGAAAGATTTAGCTAAATATTTTCTAGGAAGAGAAAACAATTTTTCAGGGAGCAGACAGGAAGTGGCAACAGTAGAATTACCTCCTTTTTCAATCTTTTAACAATGCCTCCCAATTGACCTTGTTTTAAGCTACCAGGAAGAAAAAATGAATACTGCCACTCACAAATGATGGAGAATATTCACACTCTATGCAGCAAAATAGCTTTGAGTGAATGTCAAAAATGCAATTCTGAAAACTGTCTTCTTAAAAGCTCCCTGGGAAATGAGGACCTTTTTCTTCTTCAAACCAGCCATATCTCTTCCTGAGAACTTTTAATGACTGGGAACCTATCACCCTTTCCCCCACTGTAATCCTCTTTTCTTAAAGCTAACCCCACCCCCCATCCTGTTACAGTAGTAAGACCTTCTGAACACTTTTCTCTCCCTAGGAGTCTGAGTAAAACCTAACAATAACTTCTGCAACAAGCTTCAGGGGAGGCAGCAGTACCTAGAAGAGAAAGTACTGTGACAACTTAAAAATGAGTATTATGAATATATCGCTGCATAGGGGAAAACAGGCCATGGTCAGTCGAAAGCCATGAGATACCGTGGTCCTATCTCGGTGTATCTCCAGCAAGCTAAACGACGGTGGGGGCCGCAACAGGTGAGGAGCCAGGGAGCTTCTGGCGGGGGTAGCAGCTGCAGCGTCTCCCAGGCCCCTTGTTGAAAGGTCTCCTAGCAACCGCTCGGCCAATGGGGACGCCGCATGGGGAAGAGAAGGCGGGGTTTGCGCCCAACGCCGCGAGCCGTGCGAGCGGGAGGGGCCAGGTCGGTTGGCGGAGGGGCAGCGGCGGAAGCGGCGGGAGCAGCTGCGATTGGGAACCCGAAGCTGGCCGGCCTGTCCGGACGGAGCCAAGTTGCCCCGCCCTTCTGTGCAGCAGGTGGGAAGTGCCAGTGGCATGTCCGCTAAAGGACGGGCAGCTGCTGCCCAACCCCGAGAGAGGCGGTGGTGGAATGTCCCACCCTCCCGGCTCTCCTGGAGCAGGTCTGGGCTTGATCTCTCTGCACACCGTGGTGGGGGAAGAGCCAGGGCGCGCGCTTGCGTCGGGGTGTGGGGGGTCCTGGCTGCCGCGGCATGCGGAGGGGGAAGCATGCTCATGGGGCGGTGCAGGATGGGTAAGCGGGTAGTCGTATTGCAGGGAGAGCGAGCATTCGTGTTCGAGTCGAGAAAAATGGGGAGGGGAGAGAGACCCACGTGCGGACGGCAGCCTGCTCCCTACGTCTAAATAAGTTGTTAAACCCTGCGGGGTGGATATCCTCTCCGTTTAAGACAGCTTTTTGCAATCATTTATTTCTTCGTACAAAAGCAAAGCGTGCACATGAAGGGAACATGAACACACATCGAGCTGGGAAGATTTGGAGGCAGGCTCTGGAGACCCATAGCAAGGTCGGAGTGTGCGCGCGCATTCTGTGAGCTGCGCTGCCTGCAAACCTATGAACCTGCTGGTCAGGGGATTTTGATAAGCCCTGGAGTCGGAAGCCCTGCTGGAGGTGTATGTTCTGTGGCTGATACCTAATCACTTGGAGTCGCCTGGTATCGTGACGTAAGACGTAGCATTTTAGATCTAGCTGTTCCAGTTGCCCTGTCTCCAAATGCTCTCTATAGATGGCTTCTCTGCTTGATGTACGAAGAACAGACAATTCGTCCCACTGAAATTGACTTTATATTCCTTTATATTTTTGGTTAATCAGCTTTCCCAATCTGGTGCCTTCCAGATATGCCTTGCTGAGAACAGCAGTTTAACTTACCTGAAGGCTGAAATTTGGGAAGGCTGAGTTAGCTATTTTTCATGACTCATGAGGACATTCAGTGAAGTTACATGTGGCTGTTTTCAAGCTTGTATTGTGCCTGTTATGGGATATAGTTTTTGCTCTCCAAAGTACACCATTTAGATTCCTTGTAAGCATCACAAAAAGGAATGGCATCAGATATTTATAATTTTTGGCTGTTCCATCCCAACATAATATGTATTACAAAGTAATCTGTGTTACTTGGAAAAGAATGTGCTACAATGGTGGCAAAATTCTTAAAACCAGCTGATTGTTGTTGTTTTCCTTGCCCACTGTTGCAATTTAACCGAGTGAACATATTCTTTTTAGCTCACTGGGAGAAATTGTTTCCAGCATTGGAAAAATAAATGAAAATGATTCTGCAGCTCTTTTAGAATATTTTTAATAAGTTTTAAGTTTTTTAAACCTCTGAGCTCCTTGAGGATGCTTCATGCTAATTCATTCCAGAATACAGAGATTGATAAGTTAGGAAAAATAGTTTGTGCAGGTCTTGTTTATCCTTCATTGTGCTTAGTTTATATCTAAGTATGCATGAAAAATACCCTATTTTATATTTAGTATATTTAGAAAGCAAATGTAAAAGATTATAATTCTTAAATATTAGATGTAAAGTTATATATATTTGAATGGCTTCTGGGGGCACTTAAATTACCATTCACAAAATTGATTTTGTTTCATTTGGATTAGACCATTATGTAGAGTCGATTACTTGCTTAATGACAGATTTACATATCTATAAATCCTCTTTGCAATTTTCTTAGAACAGTTGCTGTTTCTTGTTATGTAGCACCTTTTGAAGGGCTAGTAAAATACACATTCTTGCACTAAAGTCAGGCTATGAAGATTAGACATGGCTATAGAAGAGTTCGGTATCAATTTTCTAGATGGTATTTTGATTTAAATGCCTTGTTTCATCAGTGGTAAGATACTTTGATCTCTTTTGGAGAGCAGTATGACTCCATTGCAAAAAACAACTGAATGTATATAAAATCTTGGACAAGTATCTCTCTTTCTGGATGAGGATGCACCATGCACTGAACATCCATATGGTGTAATCTGACTGTACTGTTTAAAGTGAGCCTTAAAGGACGTGTCTCAATAACATACAACACTATTAGAATACATAATGAAACTGGTGGTTAAGCCAACCTTTCAAATTGTACAGAATTTTTCTTAAATTTTTCTATAATTATTTATTGATAAAAGAAATAGGCAGTTAAATTGAATGGAAGGTAATTTTGGACAGCACAAAACAGTTGTAGGGAAGAAGGTGTTTTCTAACTTAGAATGAATTTTGCATTATCTAAAAGTATATTTCTGTTCAGAATCTCTTGACAAAGAATGGAGAACTGATTTAATATAACTAGACCAGGGACTAACTCTTACTTATCATATTAAAGTATTATGCTAATAAGAATGGGGAGATAAAATGAAACAAATGTTAGCACATTGGTGTCAAGAAAGCATGAGAATTGAAAGGCTGTGCTACAGCTAGTGATTGTCATCAGTTCTTTTGAACCTGATCTTGATGGGTATTTAACCAGCTTAAGAAGCTAGTTCTGAAGTTTTTGCCTGATGTTCTTGCCACATGTAATTACTGCTTGCTGCTGCATGGAATTGTGAATCACTGCCATGTAAAATTAACTTGACAGCAGCAGAATGAATCAAGGTAGCAGAAATGATTATGTGACAACATTATTTAATCTGATGTAGCCTCAGTGGATAAGTTTTGCTTCCCAGCTTTGAAAATCAAGGATTTTTAAAAAATATATTGTCAGTCTGTTAATTTGTTAGAAAAACAATACTGTACTCGGAAATATTTGTAGCAGTATTTCTTCTCTCTGTATATTTCCTAACTCTCTTTCAGTATAATGAGCATAAAAAAGAATGTGAGCTAAAATCATATCAGAGTCTTGTGAATCCTCAAGGTTTAAATTTTCAGGATATTTAATATAAATATTTATGATTGCATAATATTTATTATGTACAGTGCACTTCAATAGTTGAAGAAAATGAAATTGCAAATTGCTGTTGTACTTTCAACTTTAAAAGTTCTTATACTGCTTACAGAAGCTTTCTTGTAAAACACTGCCAGGAAGGCAACATCTCTGATTCAGGGCTAGACATCCTGTGATCAATAGGCTCATGCTACTCTGAAGATCTCCAAATCTTTCTTCCCCAAATCAGGGGACATTGTTACATCATTGCATCAGCTTCTTAACCCTTGGCCCCCAGATAAAAGATAAAAGAAAAAAAAGTTTCCTGGCATCAAAAATGTTATCCACTTAATTCAACCTTGTTATAACTTTTAAAATTCACATTGACAATAAGTTCACCATTTGCCTCATCATGTCCAAGCAAAATTTCCTACTTACTGATGCATTTGTAAACATTTGTCTGGGGATATAAAACTAAACATACAGAATATCAAGTCTGAAAATCCAGAATGTGCTTTAACCAAGCAGAATGTCTTCTAGGTCTGCTTATGCTCAGCTTTGGCTTAAATAGTTTCATTAATTTAAAATGTTTTTGCTGTTTTAGGAGATGCTGACTTAGGAGATATAACCCACAGTGATCATAATGCTCCTCTGCTGATTGATCAGGCTTCCTAGATGTGTTAGTTGCTATGGGAGATTGGAGCAGTGTAACAGTGGCAGAGCTATCCTCAGGTAACCAAGTGATAACTGGAAATTTCAGGATATTTATTTGATTTGTACTCTGCCGCAATCTCAAAAATTCTTGGCAGTTCATATATAGCGATAGAGATACAGTAAAACACCCACAGTAAAAGAATATAAAAACAGTCCAAAGCACCATCACCACCTGTGAGTTTCAATCCTACTCCTTACCTCACAAAAGCGGTGGTAGTGATGTCATAAGCAGGTTCTCCCAGGACTTCTGAATCAGGTGGGGTGAAATAAAGAATAGGACTGTGCAGTATTGTGTATTCAGTTGCTAAAGTGGTGCTTCAGAAGATGTGGGGGGTCACAAATGACCCTGGGAGAAACCATGAGCTACTTGAAGTTGCCGACTGATCCTATGTTAATGCCAACTCCAAAATACCTTTTTGGAATTGAATCCAAAGCACCTCATAGGTCCAGAGTTTAATGCAAGGCACTTAATAGCGTTCACATATTTTAGTCATTCCTAGGCTAGAACTCTGGATGTCTGTGCTTAACATAGGTAACAACATTTAAAATGGAAATGCAGAATGATATGGTGGCTTATAATTCACTTTGCTGTAAAAACTAAGCTTTGCAGACCTGTTACACATTTTCCTTTATTTTCATTTAATAGTCAGTGGTAAATTTACAGTGCATTCGTAAAGTATTCAGACCCCCTTCACTTTTTTCAATTTTGTTACGTTGCAGCCTGTTACTACAATCATTCAAATTCATTTTTTTCCTCATTAATCTACACTTAGTACCCCATAATGACAGAGTGAAAACAGAATTTTAGAAATGTCTGTAAATGTATTGAAAAGAAAAAACTAAAATATCACATGTACTTAAGTATTCAGACCCTTTACTCAGTACTTTGTTGAAGCACCTTTGGCAGCAATTACAGCCTTGAGTCTTTTCGGTATGATGTGACAAGCTTTGCACACCTGGATTGGGGGATTTTCTGCCATTCTTCTTTGCAAATCTTCTCAAGCTCAATCAGGTTGGATGGGGACCATCGGTGGACAGCCATTTCCAGGTCTCTCCAGAGATGTTCAATAGGGTTCAAGTCAGGGCTCTGGCTGGGTCACTCTAGGACATTCACAAAGTCCCTAAGCCATTCCTGTGTTGTCTTGGGTGTGTGCTTAGGATCGTTGTCATGTTGGAAGGTGAACCTTTGGCCCAGTCTGAGGTCCTGAGCGCTGTGGAACAGGTTTTCATTGAGGATATCTCTGTACTTTGCTCCATTCAGCTTTCCCTCAAGCCTGACCAGTCTCCCAGTCCCTGCTGCTGAAAAACACCCCCACAGCATGATGCTGCCACCACCATGCTTCACTGTTGGGATGGTATTGGGCAAGTGATGAGTCGTGCCTGGTTTCCTCCAGACATAATGTTTAGAATTGAGGCCAAACACTTGAATCTTTGTTTCATCAGACCAGAGAATCTTGTTTCTCACAGTCTGAGAGTCCTTCAGATGCTTTTTTGCAAACTCCAAGTGGGCTTTCATGTGTTTTGCACTGAGGAGAGGCTTCCGTCTAGCCACTCTGCCATAAAGCCCAGATCGGTGGAGGGCTGCAGTGATGGTTGTCCTTCTGGACTTTGTCCCATCTCCACACAGGATCTCTGGAGCTCAGTCAGAGTGACCATTGGGTTCTTGGCCACCTCTGTTACTAAGGCTCTTCTCCCCCAGTTGCTCAGTTTGGCCAGGCCACCAGCTCTTGGAAGAGTCCTGGTTGTGCTAAACTTCTTCCATTTGAGAATTATGGAGGCCACTGTGCTCTTGAAAACCTTCAGTGCAGCAGAAATTTTTTTGTAGCCTTCCCCAGATCTGTGCCTTGCAATAATCTTGTCTCTGAGCTCTGCAGGCAGTTCCTTTAATCTCTGGCTTTTGCTCTGATACAGTATACATTGTCAGCTCTATAGAGAGATGTGTGCCTTTCCAAATCATGTCCAATCAATTTAATTTACCACAAGTGGACTCCAATCAAGGTGTGGAAACAGCTCAGCAATGATCAAGAGAAATGGGAGGCACCTGAGCTAAATTTCAAGTGTTGTTGGAAAGGGTCTAAATACTTAATGCCAATGTGATATTTCAGTTTTTCCTTTTTATACATTTGCAAACATTTCTAAAATTCTGTTTTCACTTTGTCATTATGGGGTATTGAGTGTAGATTCATGAGAAAAAATGAATTTGAACAATTGTAGTATCAGGCTGCAACATAACAAAATTGAAAAAAGTGAAGGGGGTCTGAATACTTTCCAAATGCACTGTAATGTCTTCCATGTGTTATGCTAAAGTATTACAGTATGGAAAGGCATATAACTGGAAGAGCACGCTGAAATGTGAAGTGGAATGCTAGTGTAATTATTTAATCAGACACAGATTTTTCTATCAAAGTGTTATTGCCACAGATGTTGTAAAATTGTTTTGATAATAGCTTGCTTAATAAAGAGTGTTATGTTCATAATATAGCTCTTCCCTCATCTCTCTATAATTTGAACAGTCATGACTTAGTGAGTGACAATTTGAGAGCTAGACTTGGCTCTCAAACTTGGCTTGAAGGCATCTTGAAGTTAAAGGCTTTATGGATATATGACTGCTTGGGCTTTTTCGTCCCCCAGATAATAATATTACTTGGTGTACCTCAGCCAGAAATATGTCTCCCTCAAGCTTAAGTGTGTCTCAAGTGCAAAACTCAACACTGCCTCTGCCTAAAAGCATGCACAGCTTTTTCAGTGCCTTCTGCACAGAAGAGAATATTGAACAGAGCCTCTCCTATCTTAACAAGGTAAAACCTGATATTTTATTACCAAGAAGTTCTGAGAGATACCTACCCTTGCAGCCTCAGTCCCAGAAATTGGTGATGTGATACAGATTTCACCAGTGTCAGAGATTGATTTAAAAATAATGTATCTCTTGTGGTAGGAATTGACCACACTTGGCTTCCCATCACTTTATGCTGATTCCAGAGGCAAAGAATTAAGCATAGTGTCTGTCTTAAACTGTATGAATGAGCTACTGCTGCTGCAACGTAAAACTCTACGTGCTCAGGAAGAAACAGAAACGCAGCATCTGAAACTGGGCAGTGATATGGACCATCTGCAGAACTGCTACATTAAGTTAAAGGTAATATCCTGTATTATGATGTTCCTGCTTACCCTTTTTAATATGTGAAAATGCTCGTACTTATTTTCTAAAAGTATTTGCACGTCAAATTTGTGAAGTTAAGAAATATTTGATGCATAAAATGTTACATAATCTCTGACTCTTTATAATGTGCGCTATTCAGTCTTATGTATGCAGAAATTAGACCAGGGCATTAATTGTCTTTTAAAATGTTCATCATTTAAAGATTCAGCTGAAAATTTTAAGCCAGATTATTTCTAGAAAGATTCTATAAACTTTTTACAGCATCAGCAAAATGTTATTACTCTGTTTACTTGCATAACTAGAATTGTTTTGGGGGGGGTCTGACTTTTACTAGGGTTTATAAAATTTATAACAGATGCAGAAACTTAAACATAAAACTGTATGTACCTCATCTAGACTGATAAGCGCTTGTTTAGATATATCATAAGCAGAAAGATACAACTATTGTGATTATTATATTGACTATGTGCCATCAAGTCATTTTCGACTTCTGGCGACCACATAGATTATTCTATAGTGCTTCCAAAACTGCTACATAATGCTGGAGTTTGTACTTGTTATATGTTCCCTGATTTCTTTTTCCGAATGGATAATTAAATTGAATATATATTAGCCAATAATATTTGGTTTACTATCAGCAAAAGATTGACTCTAGAGTGAACTAGTTTAACTTACATAACTCCGTGGAACTTAAGTTCAGCCAATCAGTAATACTTCCTAAGGTGAATAGTGGTACAGTATAGTGGTTGGACTGGCACTGGGGAGATCCAGATTCCAGCCCCCCCCCAACCATGGAAGCTCACTGGGTGACTTTAAGCGTTCTCACTCAGTCCAGTTTAGCTCACAGGGTTGTTGTGGGGGGAAAATGGGAGGAAGAAGTGATGTCAATGTTCCTTCTAAGGCAGAGAAGCAGATGCGCAAGTCTTGATGTGTTCTGAGCAACTGTTGGGTTGACCTGGGCAGCCCCGGACTAGGAGGTGGCTTAAAGAAAACATTGTCTGGAGTAGCTTTACCCCAGTTATTTCCTTCCATTCTCCGTGTATCTGAAGTTGCAGACAAAGGAAGGTTACTAGATTCTTCCTCTAGGGTCTGTTGAACTGGAGTTAGTCTCTTGCAAATCAAAAAGAAAAACTTCAGATTTCATTTGTAACAGAAAGTGGAGATGTGTCCCAGTCCATTTGACCGTCTCTGTCTTTTGACAGCCTGGACATCATTGGTTCCACCAGTGTCCCTTTCCTCACTGACTCACCCCCTTCCCCCACTTCATGTTTGTGGATTTCTGGGTCAGTTTTTTGGGAGACTGAATCTTGTACAGTACACAGGTGTTTGATGTCTGCTGTTCAGCCGTGCAGAGACACAGTTTAGAGGAAACATTGTACTGTATGCTGCCTTGAGCTCCTAAAGGAAGTGCAGCTTATAAATCTAACTAACTGCAACAACAAGCAGCAGTAAAAGTTAAAAACATTTTAAAGTAAATAGGAGTCAATGAGTAAGCTGTACTTTTCAGTTTTATACTCCAAACAGTTATGCATAAGACATTTTATAACGTAATACATTGACTCTGTATGGGGTACTCAGTATATTTCAATTTTCCTCAAATATCTTATTTTAAAAAAGAGAAGCCTTTATTTCCTGTTGATTTAAAATCTCAAGACATTTTTCATCTGTAATAAATCTAGGTACAATTTTGCTTTTTAATAGGAGCAGCTGGAATCTTCTAGAAGAGAAACTGTTGGACTTCAGGAAAGGGATAGGCAACTTCAGTGTAAGAACAGGAATCTTCACCAGTTACTGAAGAATGAAAAAGATGAGGTTAGTCAACCTGTACTTCTGTGGCAAAAGTCCCGAACTTGATAGATTGGGTGGATTTTGTAAATATTCCTAGTCATTGATTTTAGAGCTATTCCATCCTATGGGATTATTGAAACTTCTGTTTGTAGCAGCCATTGTGATCATTCTGCCTGCTGATTCATATGAGGTTTGTATTCTCTGATGCTGAGACACTGTAAACCAAGATGCGTGTTTGGTTTTGGTTTAGTGTGTAGCTGGTATCCAGCCATTCATGATATATTTAGTGAACTTTGCTTAACAAACCATTGCTTAGTTCCATGTGTAAGCCGAGCCTCTGAGTTGGAATTAATCATTTGCATGCTTTCAAAGGAATATAAGAAGCAGGGCTGTACAAAACCTTCAGAAGAGTTGTGTAGCATCCTATGGGAGTGAAAACAAAATATTTCTCATTAAATGGTTAAAGCAGCCATGTCTTCTGCAACACTCAGTTGTCTCAGAAACTGCCCCTGACTTTGGAAAACAGAGCAGCTTAAACAATTGGGGAGAAGTGCTTTATTTGCTGCACGAAGTTCTGCAAAGCACCTTTTTTTGAAGACTTTGCATAGGTTTGTAAGAAATTGTTATTTCAGTTTGGGGGAGAAGAAGAGGGAAAAAACCTGACATTTAGCCTTCAACATATTCTGTGAAATGCTGAGTTTGATATCTAGCTGGAAGTGCAGATGACAGCAGCAAGCATACAAATGAAAAGAATTCCAATGCTGTTTCTATGGTCTCAGGCTTACCTAGGCAAAACAGGTGTTCCACTGTCTGGGCTTGCTTTAGCGAAATCTGCACCTGTTTAATTTTATATAGCTGTTCTTTAGGAGCTCAATTACAATGGCTATTAGGCAAGATGGAAGCATTGTGACTAATGTGTATTTCTGGGAAAGGAGCAGGACCAATAGACTCAGAGAATCAAGAGCAGAAAGATTCTTGCCTTTGCCCTTCTGAGAGAATGAGAATGGGCGGCATTCCAGATAATTACAAATGACTTCCTGACCTGAAGCAGCCCACAGAAGTTACTGAAATTACCCTGTCTTAATGACACACTTAAAGAATCATTAGTATCTCTTAGTGGATATTTTTGTGGCCAGCCTCTAATATAAATGTAAATTGCTTGGAATTTCTCAAGTATACATTTCTTTAAATATATGCATTTTAGATCCAGAAGCTACAGAATATTGTTGCAAGTCGAGCATCCCAGTATAATCATGATATGAAGAGGAAAGAACGAGAATACAACAAACTGAAAGAGCGCTTTCATCAGCTTCTTATGAATAAAAAGGATAAAAAAATGGGTATGGCCATTTATTACGGTGAAAT
Source organism: Python bivittatus (assembly GCF_059951505.1). NCBI lineage: Eukaryota > Metazoa > Chordata > Lepidosauria > Squamata > Pythonidae > Python > Python bivittatus. Next base: position 29,292,676 of record NW_028277098.1, read on the forward strand.
AAATCACTTCTGCTTCCTATTCTATTTTAATTTGGCCTTGATTGATCTATTAGTTAGGGGCATGCCAAAAGTAGCTAAAATACACTGATGGATAAGAGATGGGAAACCAGAGTGCTTCTTTCAGGAATGTATACCGAGGAAGTTACTTATCATTAAGGACAAATAGGTATCCAGAACAAAGTGCTGCATGATAACCTCCAGCCTAGAACAGACCTTATAGCATCACGCAACTTAGATGCTGTGGATTAGCTTGATCCCAGACACCTCCATCTGAAACAAAATGGGATCTGGCTTTTTACATTTACTTATTTAGCCATCCATTATACATGTATATCCACTGTATGTAGAAGTATGTTTGTAAATGAAAAAGTACATTGATTTAATTTAAACAAAAAAAAAGTAGATCCTATGGAACGAATGGAGGAAGGTTCTGAGAAGGTAGGAAATGAAAAAACTCTCCTAGTGTGTAGGGAGGAGAGGTGATTTTCGTTTAGTTTTGGGTTACTCTCAAATTTTGAAATGTAGCAGTCAATGAGCTCAGCTCTTCCTCACACCGCTTAAGTCAGTTTTTATTGAAGATCTTTAAGACATGTTTTTTTTTAAACTCCTTTCCTTGTATTATAGCTATGGATATTTTAAATTATGTCGGCAGAATTGATGGCAAGAGAGGTGCATGGAGAACTGGGAAAACTGAAGCTAAGTGAGTTGGCCAGTAAAAAGTTCATTTTTGCTTGCCACTGTATTTCATGTTAAATTACTTTTAAGAGTTTTGTTTTCAGAAATGAAGAAGAAATGTTCAAAACCCTCTTAAATGAGTATGAACAGCGCCAGAAACAGCTTCTAATTGAAAATGCTGAACTGAAAAAGTTACTTCAACAGATGAAGAAGGAGATAATTTCTTTGCTTTCATCGCAGAAGCAGATGCCTAAAGAGAAGATTGAAGATAGCAGTGGGCTGGTAAGTGTGTATATAGCATATGTTTAAAACAAAATTGTGTGTTGCTAAATCTTGTGGAACTGTTACTGCTGTTATCTGTGATTTCACTCTAGTTTTAAAGGGATTAATTGAATTCACTGGTTATATTTTGGGTAAGTCTGAACCTTTTTCAGGGTGTGTGCCATTTTTTGGAACAAACCACTGAAGCTAAAAACTGTAAATATAAAAATAAAATGATTTAATAATGTGTAATATTCAAAATACAATCATTAAAATGTAAAAAAAACCCTAAGAACAATAGTAATAAAAGGCACACTTCAGCATGATCAGTAAAAATACATTAAAGTTATTTGAAACAGGCCAAACAGAAATTACTGCTTTCTCTCACAGTATAATTGTAAATAACCAAATCTTAGCGCCTAAACCAGCTTCATATTTGTATCACATCACAGTCCATAAATTCAGGAGAGCCTTATCTTTAGCTCGATTTAATGTTCTCCCCACAGCTGTTTTGGAAGAGAAATATAGGAAAACCCCAAAGTTCTGCTACATTATGTGCAAACTTCAATCACAAATGATTGCCAACAGTCATTGATGTTAGGGGTTAACTTTGCTTTGTTTATTTTACCTAATGTATGTTTATTGGTCAGTGACCAAAATAAAGTGTCTATCTGTCTGACTGTCATTAAAGTTATTTGAAACAGGTGGTTTCCAAGAGATTTTAAATTTAGCAATTGAGAAGTTCAACCACCCATGTGTTGGGACCTTCATAAAATGTTTTCTGTGTCCAACCCTATATCTTTGACAGAGAATGTGAATGTGAGCCAGGTCGTCTATGATTCATTATTATTGATTACTGTTTCTATTTTAGACTGGATTTTTTCCCTGTAAGCCACCTATAGTCACACTCTTTGAGTTGGGCAACCATAGAAATTCTTTAAATACTAAAATAAATGAAATATTTTTTTCGTATGCAAACATAGAGAGGAATAGCAAGGGTTTTATATTCCTTCCTCTTAAAAGACAGTGATTCATCTTTAGAGTTACACTCCTGGAATTCTGGGAGGTTAATAAAAAATCTTTTCCAAATCATAAGTTACTTTGTAACAGTTTCATTTTTATATTGTTCCATTATGCAGATGTAAGGATAATGATAGATTTGTGTTGGAGGTGCTGAATTAGTAACAATTCTGGTTCACAAATAACTTGCTGTGGATGGACAATTTATTCTAATTTAGGGCATGGTTCTTGTTTCAAAGCTGTTCTGTTGTTCTGTCAGTCCCTTCCATCATATCATCTTAATACATCCCTTAATTGCCTGTAGTATCTTTCAGTACATTTAATTATGCAGGATTGGAGTGTAGTGTCATTATCAACTGTGCTCAGTAGGTGGAGCTAGTACTTTGGTTATAAGAATGATGCAAGTGTCTGGAATAAAATACAAGACAAATAGGAAAATCGGCTATAGCGAATGAATTCATGTACGTTCTATAGTTCATACTTTCCTGGTAGATTTTTTAAAAAGGCTAAGGTGTTCTTTTTATACTTAAGCTGCCCATAAGTATATATTATCTCAGCGTATGAGTACTAAAACATTATGTAAATAACCAGATTTGAATGTATCATGGTTAGAAAAACAGGTTAAATCAACTCTTCTGGCACTTAATTTGCAAGAAGATGGTGACAGGCCAGGGAATGAGAAGGATTTTTTAAGAAAAAGCTGCTTGTAGTATCTTGTACGTGGTCTAAATGAATTGAATGGTCGGTGATTAGCTGTGCTGTATGAGGAATACCCACAGATAGTCAACAAAGAGAGATTTCCCAAGAATGTAATTGATGTAATATATTAAATAAATATATAGATATAATTAATACATTGATATTTAAATAATTATTAAATGTATTTAATCATTGTAATTTTGAACGTAAATATTTTTGAAGCTAACAATAGTATTATAAATAAAAATGCATACAGTAAATACCCATAACAAAATATAAATGAAACCAGCAGAATTATCTTAACATCAGGGAGAATAATATATGCTGTGAAACTGTATTATCAGACTGAAGAGTTTTAGACCTTCTTGCTTTTAAAGGTGCATTTTTTATTAATTAATAAATTCATTAATTTTTCAGGTATTGTCAGACTTGGAGGAAGACTCTGGAGAAGCAAATAAAGAGAACATGTGGGAACTTTCTTGTGAAACGGTGCGTGAACAGCTTGCTAATAGCATTCGAAAACAGTGGAGAATGCTGAAAAATCATGTTGAAAGCCTGGATAATCAAGGTGAAGCTTTAGTTTGAGCTATATTTGTGACATCTTTTTTTCTACAACATTTATTTGATTTCTGATTACACAGAAGACTAATACAATTTGATCTGGGTGCCATGAACACCAAAAATATTGTGAGCAATCAAAATATAATTTATTCATTAATGTAATAAAAAGTGTGGAAGAAAGTTGTATTTCAGATAACAATAATATAGTTCTAAAATATCATTATTAAAATAAAAAAATAATGTTTCTGATACATGATATGCATTTCCTGTATTCTTAAGCAAATAGTGACTTTTCTATTTTAAACTCTTTTATTTTGAGAAATTGCTTCCCTTCATAATTACTTGAACCTGTAAAGCTTCTTTCTGATTCTTAAAGTATTTACAATAATGCTCCCATTACCGTTTTTACAAAGAATTTATGTCAGTTAAATGGAATGTTGTGACAACCATGAATTAGGACAAATTGCAGAGAAATGATATACAAACTTTAATATGATTTTAATTGTGATTTAGAGTATTAAACATAAGCATAGAGTATGCTTATGTTTTTTTCCTACATTGTTTGATCTTTATGAATGACTGCTGCTTGGTTTTGCTTTACATGTCACAGAAATTACCTCTTTTATAGCTGGAAGTCCTTAATGAATCCATTGATAGTGCACATTTTTTCTTTTAATAGTTTGTTTGCTAGGCAATCATAATCTGATTTTATTCATTAAGACAGAGCCTTACCAATTATTTCACTGGATTTTTTACATGGTTATTTTCGAAGAGCACTGTTCCAAAGGGACTAAATAAACTCATGTAATCCCAGCCACTATAAACAATTAAAAATAATTTAATGGCCTGTCAGTTGAGAGGATTAATAGATTAGAACACTTGAATTTAATGATTTAATGAATTCATGTTTTATGTAGAATTCTGCCATATAGTGTTTTCTAAAAACAAATTCAGTAAAAATACAAATTAATGCAGTCATCTGACTATACTGGTGGTCCTCAGGTTACAACCACTCATTCAGCGACCATTCAAAATTAGGACAGTGCTGAAGAAGTGATAGTTATGACCGGTCCCCAGAATTCTAGCTGTCACAGCGTCCATGCAGTCACATGATTGCTATCCGGATGCTTGGTGCCCGGTTCGCGATTATGAAGTCACAGTGAGCTGTGGTCACGGGATCACAATTTCCAGTGTTCCCTGCCAGCTTCCCACAAGCAAAGTCAGACGGGAAGCCGGCAAGAAGCGGAAGTCACAGTCACGTAAAGTGCTCGCTTAACAACCAGCACAGTCCTCGCTTAATGACAACTGCCAGGACTGCTGTTGCTAAGTGGTGCAGCGATGTGACATTAGCAAGAGCAACTCCAGTCCCAATTGCTGTTGTAACCTGAGGACTATCTGAACTATATATCAAAGAAGGGGTATGTCAAAGTTGGTAAATATGCAGTATACTGTGTAAGTAATTGCTTAATGAATAAGTAGTATACAGTGTAACGAAATGCTTAACAAAAAATAATCAAGCGCTTTTCCAAATGTGTAGTATCACATGTATATTCTGGCTCTCTGAGTGACAAAGATACAATCTCAAGGCACGAGCATGAACTGGAAGTTGAAGGACTACAGCTGGAAATTCAGCAGTGCAAGGAGATGATAAAAACTCAACAACAGCTTTTACAGGTAAATATTCAAATATGCACAAGTTTTAAAACAGAGATGAAATTTACAAGATTAAATGAGATCTACATTAGATCTAAATCCTGCTCTTTGCCACTTATACAAATGGAAGAAAACCATATCTCACAAACTGGCATAGCAGTGGTCTTCAGAACTTGTCTAAAGTTCTAAACAAGTTCAATTAATTTCAATTGATTTTGGTATATTGGTGAAGAAAGGAACATTGCATGAATTATCCACTCTGCCTGCTCTGCATTGCTTGGAACTGGGCTAGTGTTTCTCATATTCGCTGTTAGGAGAACAATATTCATATAGAGACTTTTTTGCTTACTTAGTAATTTAGTTTTTGAATTCCCCTGTCCATCCTACACATTCTTTTGATTTATGGCTTAATATGATATATTTTGCTTTATTCCAGTTAAATTTTTAAAATTATTCAATTAACTTTTTCTAGCAACTAAAGATAACTTGACTGTGGCCAGAGAGGTAACTTCCAAATAATCCCTTTTGATTTCTCTGTACTTCATATCCTATCTGCAGCAGCAGCTAACTTCTCCATGTGATGATGATACCAATATGTTGCTACAGGATTGTTACTTGCTGGAAGAAAAAGAGAGACTCAAGGAAGAATGGAGACTGTTCAGAGAACAAAAGAAGAACTTTGAAAGAGAGCGCAAAAGTTTTACAGAAGCGGCTATCAGATTAGGACTGGAGGTACTCAAGTAGTTCTTTGTTTCATAATACTGAAGATTAATAATTTCTTAGGCAGCCAGATGAGCAAGAATCATGCCAATAAATACAATAGGCTTTGTTTTTACTCTATCCATGTTTCACATATGGATCATTGAAATGTTCAAAAGGAGGAGTGTTTATAACTACGTATAGGGCCATGTGCCTTGGAGCTATGGCTGGATGCAGTTTCTCAGTAGGTATCTCTTTTTTTACTTAAAAGATGGAATGTCCCATTCTCACCAGATGGAAGGCTGCTTTGAAAGGTCTAAACCACTCTTCATTTTCAGCCATATAACTCAAGTGCAGTTTATAACCAATGTCATCACAGTTCTCTATTCTTCAGGATTAATTTCTCATATTCTTAACTAGTTGCATGAAATTGCACTCCCCTGAAGGAGCAGGTTCCCATTTTGGGAGTCCTTCCTGATCTTTAGCTACCACTGGATTCATGCATAGCAACTGTGAAGAGGAGTGCAGTTGTGTAATTTTGGCTAGTGTGTCAGCTGTTCCCCTCTGGAGCTGGTTAAATCTGACAACAGTTATCTGTGCTTGGTGTTTATCCCTTCTTGACTACTGCATGTTCTCTGTATGGGGGCTACTTCTTGAAAGTGGTCCAAAGGTTTCAGTTGATGTAAATGTAGCAACTAAATTGCATGGTATCTACTAAAAGATCTGCCCTGTTTACCAGACATTTACCAGGCATAATTTGAGGTGTTGATATTGCCCTTCAAAGCCGTAAATAACTTCAGACCTAAGGGACTACTTATGTCATTACAAATTGGTTTAATTGTTAAGGAGAGGCCCTTTTGAAGATGCCACAGCTATCAGAGGTCCATCTTCCTGTATGCAGGAGAGGATCTTTTCTTGTGTTGCTCCAAGGATATAGAATGCATAGACTAGGGTTTGGCCTATCCTCTTAACAGTATTTAGAACGTTTGTAAAACTCATCAGTTTTGCTAGGCTTACAATTGTTAAATGATTCTAGTATCAAATCTAGTATTAATCTTTGTTTTTAACATTTTATATTCTGTTTTTGTTATAAGTTTTATTAGCTACTTTGGTCACCAAACTAGAAAGGTGGAGTATAAATCAAATAAATAAATAAATAACTGATACACTACAAATACAGAATAATGCATTATTTTTGAAGTGAGCAAACATACATTAAACTCCCTGTAATTTTGTATTTTCTCTTGGTGTAGAGGAAAGCATTTGAGGAAGATCGTGGAGTTTGGCTGAAGCAACAGTTCTTAAATATGACTTCTGATCAAAATAAGGCTGACCGGATGAAAGCTCAGAATGCTTTCTTGGGAAGTAAGACTTTGATATAAGTTTTATCAAGTTTGATTTTTTCTTGATGTCTTGTTTGTTGGTATAAATCACTAGTGGTGACCTATTAGAAGGCTGAGGCTACACACAGATGCATGCCAACTTATTCTTCTAGTGATCTTGAGCAGGATGACTTGGGGGGAGAAATGCAATGGATGATCTCCTTTTTCTACTCCTAGTCTAAACAAAAGAGCTGGTTTCCTATGCCAACAGCAGTGAGAAACAGGCATTCTGGTCTCAGCTACTCATCCAATGTAATGATTAGTGGCTAGTGGAAACCGGATTGCTACTTTTGCTTCTAGCATTAATGGCAGAAACCAGCCAATCTGTTTCATATTATTTAATGGATCATGCTGATCATCTAGCCAGCCAAAAAAAAAAAAAAAAAGTATGATACTTCTCAGAGAGTTATGATTTGTTTCATTTTGGTCTGTGAAGGTGATAGTTAATTTTATTCTGTATGTTTACAGTTGAGGCCAAATATGTAATTGTGGTAAATGGATAGTTAATTCATTCTATATGTTTACAGTTGAGGCCAAATATGTAATTGTGGTAAATGGATTTTATTTTGTTCTGCTTAGCACCACATTTGGGGTGTCCAAAATTGGTTGATGTGAAATTGAATGTTCCAGATAACTATATGTAATTTGTTGGGGCAGTTCAGGGGTTTCTGAAAATAAGTCCTGCAAACAAGAAGTGATCTGATATATTTCAGATATGGTGTTTCAAGGCCAGACATCCATCTTTCCACAAATTTGGCACATCCCTTGTTATAAGCAGAGAGGTATAATCCATAGGCATACATGACTACTATTAGTTTTTGTTTTTATAGAGCAGATTTCTGCTATAGCCACAAAGGCATCCTTGAGTACTCTTTCAGGTATTTCCTCCTTAAGTACACACACCACCTCCAAAATTCCTAAAGGCTTGTACATATATTCAGTTGCTGTCTAATAACTACAGCAGCTTTAAAGACTATGTTTGCACACCCAGGTTTAATCAGAAAAAGGCAGGGAATATATTACTATGTAGTTACATTGGCTCCTATAGCTTCCAAACGATCTAGATATTGTTGGGCAATGTATAGAATCTCAACCAGAGCAGTGTTTCTCAACCTTTTTTTGCCCATGGCTTCCTTCAAACCTTGTTTTTCTCTTGTAGCCTCCCTGTCCAGATCCCATTACTGGTGAATAAGATTGCCACTTACATACTTGGTTTGTAACTAGAATATATGTTTTATTTATAATAACAACAGTATTTGCAGTATAATACACTTTGCTTTTCTGTGGCCTCCTTGGCACATGCCATGGCCCCCCATTACATATTTTTCACCTGTGGCCCCCTTGAAATATCCTAGGACTCCAAGGGGGCCATATGGCCCCAGACTGAGAACTGCTGAACTAGAGGATGCGTGCTATTTCTGGCTGACTACACAGAGAGTGATAAGGCTTACAGTAGGCTAATTTAGGATTAGGTAAACTAATTAGCGGTAGCGTCATCCAGCATTTGAAGGCTTTTGCTGAATGTTGCTAAACCATGGATGAGGTTTGGAAGGTATGTCTTTTTAATTGCTGACATGTAAACATTGCCAACCATTTTAAGCAGAGCAAAATATGAGCCCATGGTATGGACAGCATGGGGAAGTTACCAGGACTAGTTTTTGAAACTTGTATGTCATATTCTAGTAAAGTCAGCAGTCTGAAACTTGACTTGCTGCATTTTTTGTGAATATGCATAACACATGCCAGGTTTGCAGAAAGCTCAGTTTTGGCAAATGAAGATTACTTCCTCAGTCTTTGGGGTTTTTTTTTTTTTTTTATCTGTGACCCCCATCCAGAAAGGAGGTGGGGAGATTAGTTGAGAAATATGTTACATGTCCTTGATGAGTTCTGTTTCCCTTCTATTCCCAGCTGAATATCTTTACTGCTCTCTGGGTTTTACTGCTTACAGTTCTAAGCTACAGTTTCTCTTGCACTACACTTGTCCAGCACTGTGAACAAACAGCATAGTGCTAATGGCAGGTGCTTTTCCTAGTTCTTCTTTATCTTTTCAATACATGTATTTCGTTCATTTGTTTATTTTACCTTCCTCTGTTGTACTTCTAAAGTATGGGCTTAAATTAATTTTACCTCGAATTCAGGTGGATTGTTTGGGTATTTTGATTCCTGAGTATCCTACGCTGGCTGGATATCAGCCAAAACACATTCCTGTTTATGTTCTCCCCTTTCCCAGGGTGGTTGGTGATAGCATAGGGGAAAATCAGTGGCCAAGATGAACAGAATTACACTTATTTTGTAAGTTTCATAAGATGATGATTTCTCTCTTTAAAAAAAATAATAAAGAGGTTTCTCTGCTTAAAGTAATAATAGGCCCTTTGAAGGGAGAGATGCTTTTCTTATGCTTCCTGGAATGGCCATATGACCGTACCACTAGCTTCAGCTTTATAAGCAAATAAACAGGGGGGATCCCCCAAAAAGGGGGACTCTTGGCCACTGTTTAAAGCGTAAAGTAAGTATCTTTTCTCAGTCTGACCAAATGAGTTTTCAAAGATTTGTAATTTTTTAAAAAAATTAAAAATATGTCAGCTTGGAAATCTGTCTCTAAAAGCAGATTGAAGAAAAAAAAAGAGTGGACTTAACTGTGTTATGTTGATTTCTGTTGTAAACTTCCCAACAATCACATTTCTCTGGAGGCTATAAAAATTCATTAAAAAGACATTATATACAATTAGGTGATATAAAAAGCAACACAGGAAAACAATTTTTATAACATCAGCAGTAATAATACTAGCAATGACAAATAGGACACATAAAATTATAGTAAAACTAGCAGTAACTCATTGAAGATTTAATAACTGTAAATACAGTTTTAAAATACCTTGGAGAATTAAAAAAAAAATACAGATTTTTCCCTGGTACTAAAAAAAAAAATCATAGAGGTGCCAGCCTCTCTAGGGAAAGCCTGAGCCTTTTCTGAGAAACAGTGTTTGTCTTTCAGGTTCGGAATCAGATAACCCATTAACAAATGTCAGGTCACTCCAAAAGAAATCAAATCACTTGTTCAATGTACCCAAATTTTCAGATGTTTATCAAACAACTCAGCATATTCTTGAGAGCAGGTATGTTTTTTTTTTCCCCCTTTCTTTTCCAACAACAATAAAAATTAATCAGCTAAAATAGAAGTGTTTTGAATTGGGAAAACTTTGAGTTAGATGTTCCAAAAGATGGCAAAATATGTTCATTCAGTTAAAGTTGTTCTCCTATATGACATGTTAGAATAATTGGCTTTAAGAATTCAAATCCTAGGTTATTCAACTCTGGACTGAATATATGCAATCATCTCTTCTCAGAACTTTAATGAAACTATTGGTTCTGAGGCTGATTTTGAAATTCTTTGGGATTTGCCCAACTTGTGATACATCAGGATAAGTGTACAACATCAGCTATGGATGTCTTCTTGTACCGAGAGCTCTTTCTTTTGTAGCACTGAAGGTATAGGAGAAACTGGAACCTATAGCATGTTATCACATGTTGTTGGCAACTTTGGTTTAGAATGGATGGATGTTTATATCATAAAGGGAGCAGGCTTTTTTTTTTATCTCATCATTGTGTTTGTATACAAGTCATACTAGGAACCAGTAGCAGGTGCAGCAAACTGATGTCAAATGATGCCCTTACATACTTGTGTCCTGACATCTGATGAAAGTAGATAAGGCATTTGCATGATGACGTGACCCTATATTTTATCATTCCTCCCACTTCTGTGGATGCCCGTGTTAAGAACAGCACGTTAATTCTCTTATTTGTTTTCTCTCAGCTTGAGTACTTTTCTGGATAAAACACATGAAGACCAAAAGCCCAGCCAGATTAAAAGGGAGCCATTAATGCTACAGATTAAGGAAGCCAGCCCTTTGGCAGAAGACAATGGGAACAATGTACATGGGCTACTATCAGCAGATTTATGCACAGAGCACATCATTAACTCATCTTAGCTTTTTGAACATTCTTGCTCTTTTTGTTAAGCTGTTTCATCCATAAATTTTTTGAGTTTCACAAAATGGTATATTTGTGAGTGGAATTGATGGTGATAGCCATTGTGCTGTATGTGTGGCTTTTTAAGATTCCCTCTTTGCCCCAAAAAACTTTCCTATATGTCCCTTTTAGAAAGAGAGTCTCTGCCCTTCTCTCTGTATAAATAGTAAATCTTTATTCAGATTTATGTATATTCTTATTACAGATGATATGGTTCTTTAATTGAAGGAATGTGTGGTTTTTTAAAAAATGAAATGCTTCAGCATTTGTATGTTTTCCTGCAAGCAAAAGTAGCACTTTTAGCACTCAGTTTATGATGAATTGTTCACTTGTATCTCAAGTGTAACTGGAATTGAAACTTTTACCCCTTAACTTGAATGTATAGTATATTATAGAATAACATGGCAGGTTCTGTATTTATTGTGTAATTTTGGATTACCTCTTTTCATATATTTTAAATAAAAAGCAGGACTTAGCTTTCAAATGGATAAGATATAAAGCATTATGTGACAATGCCATAAAATGTATGAAGCCCTACACTCCTCAAACCATAGTATTTTACATGCCAACTGTAACTTTTTTTTTTTAAACAATGCTTATGAATGAGGTTTTTTTAAGGATCATTTCAGGAAAAAAATCTTTTAAAATACTGCAACAAAAATGTAGTACTACAAAATATGGATGAATGTACACGGGGAGGGTGCTTTTTTAGGAGGAGGTCCTTACGATTTAGATTCTGTACAGTGAGACAGAGGTAAACATTATGCCTCTAGTTTAAAGTGTTCTACCTGGCCTTTGGAATCCAACAATCAAACAGTTCTGTCATGTTCCTGATGTAAGAACTGTTGAGGGGTCTGTGCTTGAAGAGCCAATCTATATTAGAATGGAGATATGCCAGATGATTCAGAAGAGAGATTGCAATATTTTTCCACTGCACAGTCTAATTATAGATGATGCATGCTTCAACTTAGCAAATCAGTAGTCTTGGACTCTATCTGAAAGTGTCCCAGTTTTTAAAAGGAAATAAATGTTACAATGTGTATTTCAAATTTAAGAGTCTTTTTTTTTCCAATTCACACATAAGAACAGATCCAGTACCTATTTAGACCTTTAAGGAATTAAAGGTTGGCAGCGGTTTTTACAGTGCTTATGGGTTGGGAAGAAGTGCTCTGAAGTGGGTGAATGATCAAATGGTGTTTCAGTTTAAGCTAAGCATAAAATGACGCACTTTGGAGTAAAGCCTGAAACTTCATACTCTGATGGAGTCTGAACTGACTGTAACTAACTGGGAAAAAGATGTTGGGGTGATAATATTGTAACTCAATAAAGATGTGAACTCAGCAGCAGCAGTGAAAAAAGTGACTGTGAATCGGGCTTTCTGATCCAGAAATATGCACAACTGGCACACAAAATGGATTTGTGCAGAAGCTCTGCAGACCCCATCTGCCATCTGTTTCTCAAATGGGAGCAGAGTCCGCATTGCACACCGGTTATGTATGGGGGAGTGGAATCCCCATAATTAAAAATGGAAAGTCTCCAGATCCAAGGAGCCCTCATAGCCATGGCCACTCTATGGTTAAGCTGAAGCTTATTCTTCCCCATCCAGATCCCCACATCCTCCAGACACTGGGAAAGAACCATGACAACATAACTTGGTTGGCCAGAGATAGAGATGTGAATATCATCAGTATACAGATTATATTTAACTCCATGCTGATGGATGGAACCTCACCTAGCAGCTTCATGTAGATGTTAAATAGAAGTGGAAAGAGTACAGAGCCCTGACAGACCTCACAGCTAAGGAGTCTAGAAATATAGTAGATCTCTCCCCTCCCTCCCAACATTCACTGGAACTGGTCCTGGAGGAGAACCACTAAGTGAGCAAGAGATGCACCACCCCATCCAATCCTGGCAGAGATTGCAATCAACGCTATCAGTACAATATCCCGGTCTCAAACCTGACTGAAAAAGGTTCTGTTTCTTCCGGGCCCTCTAAAGCTGCAAAACATCTTCTCAACAAATTTTGCTAAAAAGGGAAGGTTGGAGATGGGATTACATTTTTTGAACACTACTGGATCCAGGGATGCCTTCTTAATGTGGGGAGGTACCACCATGCCTTTAAGAGCTGGCAGAACCACCCCCTTCCCTCGAGGATGTATTGACTGCTGCCTGGGTTCAACCACATATCATCAGGAGGAAGTTGCGGGTTCTTATTTCAACCACCAGTAACCTGACTGACCAGACCCAATAGACACAAAGCACTGGAAACTTGGATGGTTGTGTTTTTGTATAACCTTCAATGGGGGGGGGGGTGTAAACTTATTTTACAAAAGGAAAGCTTACCCCCCCAAAAAAGTAAATTATAAATGCCTTCAACTAGTTCTGAAATTAATCTCATTAATAAAACTATTTTGTATGTTCTATCTATAGGCTTTTTATCTACACTATGTTCCTTAAAGTCCAGTTTCAGTATATTTTCATATTGTGCTTTAATGCTGAATTTTTAAGAGTCCCCCAATTTGTAGCCACTCAAACAATCCAAAAATATCAGGGGAGGAATTGAAATAAGTTTGTTATTAAAAGCCAATGTTTCTCAGATAGACCACTGAGCCCATTTAATGCCACTTCTGCCATTATACAGCTGAATGGATATACTGAAAAAGGATGTGACACTTCTGCCTTTTAATGGCTATGATAACATTTATGAGTGTTCTCAGCTATTATTTTATGTTCTGTTGTTTCTAATTTTAGTTGTTTTTATTCTGTTTTAATTGTTAGCTGCCCAGTCATGTATATGAGATTGGCGGCCATATAAATTGAATTGAATTGAATTAAAATCTTTCTATGCTATATCTCTTATCTGTTTATTGCTGACCTCTATGTTCCTGTTATCTTAATCCCTGTATATCTCTATGGTCACTCTCTATACAGCTATACTAATTTTTTACAAAACTTTTTTTTTCTTTTTGAGTTTCTGCATTTTATTTCTGTTCTGTCCAAGTATTTACTTTTTCTTCCTCTTTTCTCCTTGTTTGTTCCTGCTTGGGCTTCTTGATTCTTCTCCTGTTCCCAATCTTGGTTCCTTCTGAGGGAAATGGCTAGAAGAATGTGTACCTCATGCCAGTCTGAGGGAAGGAAATGAACACTTCTCTCTCCCCAGTTTTCTCAGCAGCTGGCTCCTTTCCCATTGTCTCTTTTTCTCAGTGGGCTGTCCATCCTTAAGTTTCCTCTTTACTTTGAGTCCTGGGCTTTGGCTCTGTTTATTCATCCTCTCCTCCATGAGGCCTGTGGCTGAAGAGGTCCCATATAGCCATCTTGTCTTCCCTCCTCCTACCCAATGCTGCTGCTTGATTGGCAGCTGGGTTGTCCTGATGATGGGGGAGGGCCAAGAAGGGAGGGGAGGAAGGAGCACGGGTTTATAATCTGCTCAGGTAGTCTGGCCTTCCACAGAGGAACATGGACTTTTTGGTGGGGGGGGAGGCAGGGCAGGTTGTGAATCTGGAACAGGTGCTGAAGCGTAGTTGGCTTTTCATGCTGTAGAGCAGGGGTTCCTAAACATTTTGCTATCACACCACCTTTAGTGTAATCTCTAAAATTCCAACCATCAAAATGAGCACAAATGAATGATGAAAACAATCCACTGAATCTTTTGGAAAGGTGAATTTATTGTAACAATGTAACTTAAAGGTTCTTCACAACTCCCCTGGACTCTTCCTGCACCACCCCAAGAGAGGAACACCTCAAAGTTTGGGAAATCCTACTGCAGAGGGTCAGCAGATGGAGATGATGGTATTGAGTGGACCACCTGTGAGGGTTGGATGTGGAAAACATATTATGGTGGTTCCATTCCTTCCTGGGTGAGTGGTTCAGGCTGGTGTGCATGGAAGAGGAATGGTTAAGCCCTTGGTTACCCCAGTGTGGGATACTACAGGGTTCAGTTCCTTCCCCCATGTTATTAAACATGAAACTGATAAGCCAGATTTTAGCCATTTTGTACTTTTCAGCCATTTTAATACCTTTTATGACCTTCCCCACCCCTTTGAGAAAGTTTGCACAATAACAGACACCTACCAAGCTAAAGTGATAAACAGAGTCATAAAGCATCATGTTGCTCTGGCGTCTGAGTGCTTGCTTGAGACCACAGGTATAAAAGCTGTTGGGATTTGATCAGGGGGTTGTGCCTGCTTTGAGGAACAATCCCCAGGTGCCTATTCTATGCAGAATAGAGTTCTTATCTCCACCCTTGGTGTGTGATTCATTGGCCTATAGTGCGCCAGGCACAAACCCAGCATTCCTGGGACAACAAAACTGCCAGGGGAAGTCAGTCATTAGCTTGGGGTGATATCTCCTCAATACACTGAAGATGTTCAGTTTTGCATTGCTACTCAAGGCTGGGCCAGAGAAACTCTGGGGGTCAGAAGGTTGGGATAAACTGCATGGGTCAAAACAACTTAAAAATTAAATCCCACCAAGTTGTTGCTTTTGTAGGTGATCAAACAGGCTGTTTCAGCCCAAAGGTTAGTTCCAGATGGGGTCATTGCTGAAGGAGAAGTTCCATGGCTGGCTGTCAACTTTCCTGAATGCTGGAAACTAGGGCCAGAGGTTATAGTGATTGGTGCCTCTTAACTTAGTAGAGCATTTGGCTTAGAGCAGTTCTCTGCAAAGGAGGCTTTTGGATATGGTTGGTACTATTGCAACGGGTCCAGGAGTTAGCTGTTTGGTAGCTGAAGTAAGAACATCACAGATCAGCTGTTGAATCAGTGTTGATGGGGCAGGGGGAGATCCAACCTTTGACCCTTGTTTTGTGGGATATCTCAGGACTAGATTCTTTCCCCACTCCTCTTTAATAGTTACCTGAGGCTTCTACATGAGGCATTGATATTAATTAATGATATTAATGTACATTAATATCTACATGAGGCCTCTAGATGAGGTCATCCATCAGCATGGGCTAAGTGTCATTCTTATGCTGATGATGCCAAGTTATACATCTGAACTCCTGGTCATCCAAGTGATGCTGTTAAGACTCTCGCGCTGTGTTTGTGGAAACTGTGGCAGTCTGGATGAGGAGGAAAAGGCTCAAGCTGAATCTTAGCTGGCTAAGTGGCTGTGAAACCTGAGCCCACCTGGAGCTGGAGATTTCCTATCTCTAATTCTGAATTGGGTCAGGAGGATTTGTGATTCCATCTGATATGACTGTTGGATTGCCTTGGTGGATTTGTTATCATATTTTATATTTATGATATTTCTAGTCTCTGAACACACACTCTATCTATACCATACTGGGAAGAAGCTGAGGCTATTTATTCTCCTTCATCTCCCACCTAGAGTAGAAAAAACACCTCAGCCAGTAGCAACCCCTCAGCCTCCGAAGTTCTCTCCTTTCACAGTTTTCAAGTCTGCACTTATATTTAGAACAGAGGGAAAACTCTAGAGTGATCCAAAGATGATAAATATCACCCATGCTCTAATCCTCTCAGGTGTCACTGCAGAAGGCAGGAGACAAAATGGCTGCTATCAGTATGATAGGCTTTGCAACAGCCACAAGATACAGGAGAGACTTCCAAACAATCTCCCAGTCCATTTCTGTTGTCATCAACCTTATCCTCTGGGTGTGCAAGGTCTTAAGAACACTGAGAGCAAGTATGCCCAGCTCACCCCACCACTTTGATGTAAAAATGGACTCAACCATACACAATATCTCACCACCATCCAGATGTGGACCACAGCCAGATCCATTATCATTGCAAAGACCCCAGAGGCATCTGAGAAACAACATGCTGGACTAAGATGACCTCAGCCTCGTCCAGCAGGTCTGTTCTTACAGTGTAAGGTTGGAGCTCTTTCTCCATCCTTGCAAAGAAGAGATGGTTTGGGGGACATCTCCCAGGGACAAGATATTGTATCATAAATCTTCAACAGGTTTGATATTTATGCTAGTTACAAAAATATTTATTAAATGTTATTTAAAAACAAATATAATTTTAAATTGTAATAAATAGCTTATAGTTTTTAGCAAATTTGAGAAGGTTCTCTCTACTATAAATATGAACAGTTCAGGAAAAATTTTAGTATTTGCTTCTGTCATAAATCACAGCAACCACCTGATAAAGGAAAATAAATTAATAGTGAGTAATAAAAACAAAGCAAATTGCCAAGCAGTAGAGCAATTCTTCAAACATTATCAGCAAAAATGCTTCTACAATGACTTTTCACTCATAATGATATCAGTTGACTGTTGCAAAGCTAAGAGAATAAAAAATGACCCACTAAGAAATTAAACCTGAAAGAAATAAAAGATATACTATTAGCCCTTTGCTCATGACATTAATAGTTTCATGGAATATTTGGCAATATTTGACAGTGAACAAATAATAGACCCTCTATTGACCAGTCAATTGACAGTACTTGACTGATGAGCTGACATGCAAGGTTAGTGAAAGTTTCAGTAAGATCATACCGTTAATTAGTATCTAACAGTGAAAATGCAGTGAAGGGTTGGCCCACTGAAAATATTTTTTGTTTTGTGGGTATGTGTAGGATATGTAGTGAGCTGAACCCAGTTTAATTTAGTAAGCATTTAGTAAACATTTATTCTCATAATCAATTTGCTCCACTGGAGTCAGTACAGCTAAATTATGAATTAATTGTTTTATTACATTTATAAATTAAACCCTCACTCACTCAAGTTCCTGGCTGATGAACCAAATAACAGGGAGCAATTAAAACTTACTACAAGGCCAAAGAACAGGAGCAAATGTGATACAATATAATTTGAGAGTGGAATTCAAGTTAGAATAAAATAAATCATTATAGTATTCTTTATTCATTTTCAGAATTTATATAGGTTGCCTAATAACTTTGTTCTCATAAGGAATAATCATAAAATGACATAAAACAAGAAATTGCAGCAGAAATAATTGTCAATACTGGAAGAGATAAAGCCAGTTTCACTTCATGGCTAAAACTATATGTTATAACAAATAAATAGTGGCTTTGTTACAAAAGTCAGAGATTTTATGAGACCTGGCCACAAAGCCAAAGCCATTGTTAAGAAGTTGCCAAATGAACCTCTCTGGGGTGCCACCACTAAAATGATCTTCCCCTTCAGCCATCCCCCTCACTTTACTTAGTGGGGACTAATTGAGCTGAGATTGGTAAAGCAGGATTAGGCCTAATTCTTTTCTTACATAATTCTTGGTTTAATGTAAAAAGCCTCTGCAAGAATCTCTTGCAACGACCAAATCTTCCTCTCTTAATGTTCTCTTGTGCAAAGGAGAGAGAGTATTTTTTATAAAGGAAAGAAGAGAAAACATGACAGAAAAGGATGTGGCTTGACTCATTCTTTATTCTGACTTTACTGTAATCTCTGCCCATTGGTGGCTTAAACCAACTTATTCATAAGAGAAGTGGCCCCGGGGGCGGGGGGGGGGGGGAAGGATTTCTTGTACCTGTTCTAAACACTCCTTAAAAACTGAGACACTTATAAACAGAACTCTGGTATAGAATTTAGTCTAGACATATTATAAAATGGAATAAAAAGCAAAGAATTCTGTTTAGTAATGATCAGCCTGACTGAACAAAGATGAGTTCCTCATTTACCTTTTTGCTTTCCTAAGATGACCTGTTTTTAGGAGAACAGAAAGTCCTCACTGATCTGCAGATCAGCCTGAACCTAGTCTTCTGGTAATTTCTGGTTCATAGTTATTCCCATTTTAACTAGGTATTTACCTTGGAAGCTGGAGTATTTACTGATCATTGCAGATATTTTTACACTCAAATAAATTATTTGGTCATTTTGACCTGTATCACAAGGTTGTGTAACCTTTGTAAGCAATGTTGCCAGAATGGAAAAATAATTTTGATAAACAGATTGTAAATTAATGTATGCTAGTTTTTAGTCTATGAGTACTTATTTATCCTTTCCAGATCTTCACATTTCTTGTCAGTATTTACTTCTGAGTGCTTTTCAGAATGGTTGCTATGGTAGGAAAACCTAAAACAATTTTTTTTACAAATACAAATGTTTCATCTTTTCAATTTTCCAAAGTTCTAAACTTTGTGTTGGAGTGTGAGAATGATTTAAAATGGAGAAGCAAGAGACACAAAAGCAGAGCTCATCCTCCTCTGGCATCAATTTCAGGTTCTTTAATGGCAGGACTTAATTTAGTTTAAGCTTGGAAACATTTGCACCATAAATATTAGAACTGTGCTCCCAGGACTATTGGTTGATTGAATTTATTGATTAATTTATTGGATGTATATTCCCCCTTTAGTTTGTACAGCTTAAGGCAGTGTACACAATGCTCCCTTCTCAGCAACAACCCTGTGAAGAGAGTTGGGCTGAGAAAGAGTCACCCAACCTGTGTCTGTGCGTAAGAGAGAACTAGAACTCATAGGCTCTCAGTTTCTAACACTTTAGCTACTACATTAAACTCAGGCTACATCTACCTGGACTTACCTATTCATAGGAAATCTCTCAAAGGCAAAATGCCTTTTTGACAGACCAGCTCCAAGATCTGTCCCCCCATTCTTCTATTTGCTTGAGATCTGGTTTTTTCTTCTATTGCCTTTGGGGAACAGGAATGGGGTTAGCATTAGATATGGTTGGGCATCTTGCAGTGTTTACATTACCACAGTTCCAAATATTCCAATATTCTACCCATCCTTTTTGTGGCTGTGATCTATACTTATCTTCATTTTCAAGCAACAAATGAGAATACATAGCAGTACCTCCAAACACCTTGCACTTTCTCCTTCTGGGTGGTTGCTCATTCCAGGCAGGAAATAAATATCTATATAAATGTATCCATAGGGCCAAAAAGGCTGTATATTCTGTATCTTGCAAGTATTTAATTTGCTGCCAACAAGAATCTCTCTTATGCATAGGAAAAGAACTCAACATTTTGGTCAGGGCCAAGATTACAACAAAAAGTGATTAAATTAAATATATTAAATATTATTTATTTATTATTGCCCCCTTTCTCATACATTAAAGATAACAATTTGGGGGGAAATAATCAAGGTTTCTGGATCTCAGGTTTGATTTATTTTAAATCCTGTCTCAGATCCATAACTTCAAAACCTTTCATGATTTTTACCTATTGCCCCTATCTTTCCCTTCCTTTGGATCCCTTAGTTATCTGACTGACTTCTTCAGCCATGTCTCCCCTCCTTTCAGCCTTTCTCAGTAACAAATGGTATTGAAGAACAGAAAGGGC
This sequence comes from Python bivittatus, assembly GCF_059951505.1. NCBI lineage: Eukaryota > Metazoa > Chordata > Lepidosauria > Squamata > Pythonidae > Python > Python bivittatus. Next base: position 29,312,876 of record NW_028277098.1, read on the forward strand.
TCCCTATAACAACTCTTCATCCTGGTTTTCTACAGCTGAATGTTACCAAATGGAGAATAACAGCAACATTCTTCCAGAACATCTGTATGTTGTGATCTCTCTCTCTCTTACTTATTTAAAACCTAACATTTCCCTTTTCCAGTAATAAATACTTCTATTCACTCATTTTTTTAAAAAAAAAGCTTGGCTGAGTTTTTAATTTGATAACTTGGAACTGAAATAGTTTCTAAAGTTGCCAATATTTTGAAATTATTCACATATGATCATCTAAGAATTAATATTAAAGAATACAAAAAGTATTGTGAGAATCTGCTTTGTGATCTTACATGTTAGATGCAATTAATTAATTGATTAGATGCAATGAATTACTGTAGAACTGGGAAATCCCCATCACGATAACATTATCATACCACTATTGGTTGGATCTCTCTTGAAAGTGTAATTTTATCTGTTTATAAAACACTGGGCAAATACAATGCTGTCTTCCAGTTACAGACAAATAAATGATTTTTTTTTTTAAGTTTTAGGTACAGAAAGTGGCAGCGAAGTGCTGTGTGGCTGCAGTTCTTTAAGGGACAAACTGACTGCACACACATGAACAGATCCACTGCAGATACAGGAGAGATTGAAGGGTGATGCTCATTATCAACAGTGAGGTGCAGCACTAATAGGCATAGATTTGGTTTATCCTAGCAGTGCAATTGCAGCTGAAGAATGTTACTGCTGCTGATGTTTCTCCTGGTAATTGTCACAGGGATTTCCAAAATTAAGCTTTTGGGGACAGGCAGATCTTGTGTGCAGGCATCATGGTCCCACTGCCTCTTCTGTTCTAGGAGAGGTTCCTTAGCAACATTAGAGCTGACAAAATGTCTCCCACTGCTTTTGTTAAATTCAGCAAATGAAAATTCTGCTAACTTGAGAGGATCTATTGTTTCACTATCCTCCCCCTTACAGGATTTCTCTATTTGGTGGTAATCCTGACACTGGACATATGGGACTTACTTTGGAGTAAAGACATATAGGATTGCACTGTCCTTTAAAAGAAAGAAAAAAAACCCTACATATACAGTACTGACTAATGTTGTGTTTATTATGCAAGATACCAGTGTTTTTTCCTCCTCATGATCTGTTAGGTAAATATTTGCATCATATATTATGTCGAAATAACCAGGGCAAAGTTTTCATCACCTAAAGTAGTGCCCAGGTGGCCATCAGCCAAAAGCAAAAATTGGAAATAAGCTCTCTTTTTAAAAAACATTTTTATGACATATTTCATGACCTACAAAAACAGTGTAGCAATGTATGTACGATGAACTAAAAAAATATGGACATGTTTGTGAAAAGAAAGAAGGAAAAGGGATTCTTTTCTCTCCGGGATTAAAAGTAGGAACAATTCAGTTGCTCCCCACCGCCAAAAAAAGTTTGCTGAAACTGATTTAAAAATGTGCAATCAGCAAAATCCTGGTTGACACAGATCACGTGATGCTTCCCATCTCCCTATAAAATACCCAAGAAGGTGAGAGTTGCCATTCACCTTCACCATGAAGGGAATCGCCTTAATTCTTCTAATGGCCCTTGTGGGTAAGTATGTTTGTCCTTTTACTATGACTGCATTGTATCAACATTTTGTATAGTTTAGCCAAAATATATTTTAAAATTAAAAGGTTGCTACATTCACATTGTAATCTCTTGAATTTCTTTCCTCAGCTGCTGAGAAATTCCCAGCCCGTAAGTTTGGCATCAGTGTATCTTCTATTATTTCTATTTCATACCAAGCATTTTTATTGAAACAACATTTTGTCCATGACTGAAAAAGGGGTGATGTGCTGATTAGTTGAGTTTGGTGCAGTCTAGCTCTATGTAGACAAGTTGCAAATCTGCTAGGGCCCACTATTAAATCTTGCAATGAGTAGGACCATTATTCTGTCCCATTAGCAATATAGGGATAATCCTTCTGCAACATATTTCTCTAACACCGTGAGCAACAAGAATAGCATATAAATATAACCAATAACCAGTAAGTCAAAAGATAAGTTACATGGTTTGAACAATTTGAAGTAGTAGTTGTAGCCTTATATACAATCTATATATACTATATACTAAGTGCAGTATAGATATAGAATTAAAATAACACAAAAGAATAAAACACTGCAATTAACATCTTAATATAAAATAAGAAAGCTTTAAAAGGTCCATAATTTATAATAATAACTTCTATACATTTATAATGACAGGACTTGCATTTCTTTCTATTGTCGGTTCATATGTATCTTTTAGCAGTTTTGAAGAAAGTATAAAATACCTGCTGATTAAGTAAAATAAAAAATTAGAAAAACAGCTAATTTTTCAAAGGAAATAGGTGTGGCTTTGCTCCATATCTTTTTAGACCAGAATTTAAAGATGCTGAAACATACAGAAGTATGCTCTTTGCTTGCAGTCCTGCAAATTAAAAATGTCCTCCTAATCAATTTAAACTTCAATTTAATTATCTAGCAAATGAATCGATTAAAACATGCCAGTCTAATTATTATGTATTTATTAAAGGCAGTGGATGTAAATTGAACTTTTTATTATTCTTGGTGGAAACTTTTAGCTTTGGAAAGCTCTGCTGGGATAAATAACACTTTGTTATTAACCAGCATAAATTTAGGTTTTTTGTAGATATATTTTACATATAAGCCATAAGCTGTACTATTAAAACTAACATTATAACATGTTCATTTTCTTTCTAACAGGGAACCAGAAGCCCCAAACAAGTAAGCTGAAAAATTACAACAAACCTAATCTCTTGCTGAAATGACATTAAAGCAAAATTATTAATTAACTCATTTAAGTGCCATCATATTTCAGTCAAAGCTTTATAGAAGCAATTGTTTGGTTCCTAAAGAAGCATGATAACACACATGATTTAGTATGTAACAGCTCACTGTTTAAAGGAAAGAATGACACATCAAAACAGAAGGAGACTAAAAGATACCTAGCTGTACTCTTAAATGAGAACCCTGAAAACTGAAAATGGTCTCCCTGGTTCTCAAGTACTTTAGTTCATTTAGTAATGAATTTGGCTATAACATATAGCTCTAATGATTGTGTCTTTATATAAGGCAATGAATGTAACAGTTTTTAGTTTCAAAATGTTTTGCTGGTACAAATATGAATACAGCATCCAGAATATGGTTTACTCTTAAATAGTAATGGCAGGGGGTGAGATCCAACAGAAACAGAGACTAAATGGGGCATTAAGAAAGATAAGGATGGTATCAAAGAAATGCTATGATTTGCAGAGAGACCCATTCCCCCCAAGGGGAAGAAACCCCACAACCTGTGCAGGAGAGGGAAAGATGGGACAAATTCAGGCAACTTGACATTCAGACAGAAAACTTGAAAACCAGTGGGAAGAAAGATATTCTGGAAGAAGGGGTCCCTAGGTCACTGGAATCTTGAACAGACCAGTATAACTATGTTGCAATTCCCACTTGCATATATTTTACAATAAAATAGTTCAGAACAGTTATTATATTCACATAATATTCTATTTTTCTCCCTCAGAAACCCAGAATCCTGAAACTGGTAAGTCTAATAACAAGAAAATCCATCAGTATACTTGTTGACCTGGTAATGACCTGGTAATATTAGCCATAGATGTGTAACATGAAGGGTAGGAGATTAGTTTCATTGTTATATTTGTTTAAAAATTTGTGATCTGCAAACCTGGAGATCCTGGCTTTCAGTCTTGCTGTTAGACTCCAGCATGTGGATCTCTTTCAGCCTCAACCATATCCTCATCATATGCCATATCCTCATCGACCTATTTTATAGGATTCTTGATCATCAAAAGTGCTCTTAAGCCTACAAAGTGCAATATAGCAATGGAAAAGAAGATGTCAGTATGTTTAGGGGAAACCTAGTTTTCCTTAAAATGCTCCAGTAAGAACACATTTTAATAACCACGAAATATTGATAGTTAACTGGAAAAGAAAATGGTACAAGGACAAGAATGGAATGGAGCATCCTAAAGAATAAGGTTACTGCTTCACTTGAGTTCCATATAATAGCACTGTGTTAGAAGATGATCATATAGTAAAACATAATGTTGCAATTCTCATTTGGATATTTTAAATATGAAAATGTATAATCTACTGTTTTGCTCTACTATTGTACTCAATAATTTTATCCATTTTTTTCCCTCCAGGAACTGAGAATGTTGAAATCAGTAAGTTTGCCAGTATATATTTATATTTATGTCAGCATATTAAAATGACATTTGGGTTGTCAACCACTGGGTAAAGGAAAGGGCATTGGCTGAGCTGGATAAGACACTTGAGCTGTAAAAAAGAAGTTCTTTGTTTAAATCTTGTTTAGTGGTCAAAGCTATATAATATTGATCTATATTTCTGAGTTCTTTTTAAAAAATACAAATAAATTATTATTTGATATACAAAAGTAACAGCAACCTACTCAAAGGGAATACATTCTTTTTGTTTCCTCCTGTGACTGTCACAGCAAGCCATAAAGAGGCTTAAAACTAACATATATAAATAGTAAGCCTTTAATGAAAATATTCTCTACAATTGTCCCATTAAAACGTTAGTTTAATAATTATGGAATTGACTCAGTTAAAGCCTATAGCCCTAGTATGAATGATTTATTGAAGACAATCATAAATGTTTCTATTTGTAGGGCCAGAATTTCGTGATGGAGAACAATGGCTATACAATTATACTGCCATGGTAGAAAATGGAGTACAGAGCAAGGACTTTGGAAAATCTCTTATAAAGATATCAGCTCATGTACTGATTAAAGGAGGTCAACAAGAGCATGTGCTTCAGGTAAGCCTTCTCACTAGGGATGAAATCCCTTTCAGTGGCCCTCAAGCCCATTCAGTTGAAGGGAAACTATACTGGACATTCATTCAAGACTCACATATATGGACCAGACATGGATAAAAACTAAGCTTCATATCACAAATACCAAAGAGATTACCAACTTTGTTTTGGCTTCTCAGAGGATAAAGTAGGCTTCATGTTAGAGAGGTGCAGACAACTGTACAGCAAGCAGACAGAACAGAAACCACTGAGAGAGGGCTTGTTTATAACTGTACAGTAAGGTACATTCATTCTCAGACCTAACCTTTTCTGTACAATAGGCCAAGGAAAAAATGATAATCTTAAGCTTCAATACTTTATTTGTTTTCAGTTAAAAAAAATTAAGCAAGCCTATACTATTGATTCATAAGTGCATTGGACTCCTGACATGGACAAGTGTGATTTTAAAAAACTGAGGCATACCAGAATTTAAAATTAATGTTCCACAAACTAAATGTAATTACTGAAGGTGTTTCAGTTAGCTGCTTTGGGATGAACCAGATGTTAGTCCTTGGGGTGTTATTCCTTGGGGTCCTCGTGCAGTGGAAAATATTGCAAAATAGTTTTGCAATGCTAAAGTTGAAGCTACGGGGCAAGCAGTTTCCCGTTGCCTGGAATTTTTATCTGTCTTGTCTCCTACCCTTCTCCCCATTGGAATAGAGGTGACATGGGGACTTGACACCACTTTCACTGAAAATGGATATGGGTGACTTTGCAGCTCTTCCTCCGAGTGAATGATAATCTTCTTTTCCACACTACAAAAACAAATATCATGTGAAATTATGACAGGCATGGGATACTGATTGATGGACAATTATACTCCCTTACTGGTCAACTGGGGGAAGGACTGGTCAGCACATCAGTATTTCATGGCATTGTGAGAACAGTAATTATGAGGTCAATTGTGGATTGGTTAAGAGGGTCTGGTGGTGAAAACAGTGAAAATGCCTTATGTGGACATGGAATCAACATTTTAATTTCTATTCATCACAAGGTGGTCTCACTGGGATCTATTACCTACACAGCAGCTAATGGAAGGTCACTTTTCTTTCTCATTCTACTGGTCCTTTGTTTATTCTAAAATGGGAAAAGACCCATACCTGCTTTATAATCAAAGGAAAGTCCATATTAGTAGTATATTCACCACTAATTTAGTCTAAGTTTTAGTACCACTGTAGAAAGAAAGAAAGAAAGAAAGAAAGAAAGAAAGAAAGAAAGAAAGAAAGAAAGAAAGAAAAAAGAAAGAAAGAAAATTAGGAAGGAAGGAAGGAAGGAAGGAAGGAAGGAAGGAAGGAAGGAAGGAAGGAAGGAAGGAAGGAAGGACTGCAAAATTTTCATATAATTCCTGGGGATTTTCATCAGTGAATTCATATGAAAATGTGTAATTACAGAAAAGAATGGAAATACAGCTATACATTTTTGTCCAGTTGCATTATAATCTATTAAATTTATTATAAAGGATTAACATCATTATGCCAATTAATCATTAATGCAGACAGGCTTTATACTGTTGGATGTTGCTATGAATTTCTAGTGCAGAAATTGTCTTCTTTTTTTAAAAAAGGAGGGGGAAATAGCAGCTCAGTAAAATAGCGCACGTTTTTACTTGTTTCCTATTTGTATTTGAGACGCATCCCATAATGGGAAAAAGCATGAGTCCTTCCACAATTTTAAATCTCTCCTACTGGCATCGTAAGACTTAACAATTGCTTCCTTTCTCACTCCCCCACCTTCCATTTTGTTCTTAGGTTATGCGTCTAAAATTGGAAGGAGGTGTTGGATTCTACCCAAAAAATTCCTTGTCAGAACCACCAAAGGAAGTTAAACAGTTCCTTGCCTGTCAGGAGTATACGGCCCATTTCACTTACAATGGGAGAATTGGATCCATCCTCATGAGTAAAAATGCACCTTTGCATTGCAAGAATATTATGAGAGGCATGCTGACCATGTTGAATATGTCACCAAGGAACCAAAAGGAATATGAGCTACAGGAGGTTAGGCTTTTTCTTCATCTGGACTCATCTTTTCAGGCTCTACTTTATTTTACTGTAGTAGCATACCTCCTTTCTTCACAATTTACACTAGAGCTAAAAATAAACTTGGAGCCCTCCAGATGTTGCAGAACTATAGCTCCCATCAGCCATGGCTGTATTGGCCAAAGCTGGCAGCATTTGGAATCCATCAACATGTGGAGAATCAAATATCCCCTGCCTCCATGAACAATATGATTTCAAAGGATATTAAACTGCTCTTTTAATTTTCTACTTCACTTACCTTTTCTCCTGAACAAGGTAACTGTGGCTTCTCAGTAGCAGAGTTTGAACCAATCTGTTTAGGTATGAATTGCTATCCTCCCTAAAATGTGTGGATATCCATGTCCAGGGGCTTCTTTGGATGTTACTGAACAACTGTTAAATCTATTTCCTGCTAGCTTTTGAAAAATATCAGTGAATGTACACAATGTAAAAGAACAGATATAGAAAAAAATGATGCCCCTGAGCGGTAGACATTTCTTAATGCACCTAATTCTATTTAAACCTGCTACAAATCTCTTCTCTTGACTCTCATTGGGGATTTGTGTTCCTGTGTTCTTGTACAAACTGACTTTCTCAACATTGGCAGGATGGAATTGAAGGCGAGTGCAGCACCAGGTATGCCATCTATGAGGAGAAAAGGAGCAACAGCATTATTTGCAAGAAAGTCAGGGACTTGAACAACTGCAAACAAAGAATTATGCTGAACGCTGGAATGTCCTTCCTCCACGTCCGCCCCAAATGCTTCCAAGTAAGGGTGCTGTAAATATATTTTATCACAAGTGGGTGTAGATCTCTTAGCTTTAATGGAGGGTTTTCCCCCTGCAAACTCCAAATATGAGATCCTGATCTGAACTGGGACATCAGGGGGATTTGAGTCCTCCACTTTTCAGGCTACAGTTCTGATTTGGACCAGGACTCCAGTACTTACATATGAAAAAAAGAAAAGAAAAAAGAGCTGCTAGCCACAGCTTTGAAACCGCAAACTATTTGGCTCTAAAATTAAATTGTATTTCTCCTTGTGAAATATGTCTCTTTTTGTTATTTAGAGGGAGAGATTGGTTCAAGGCATGTCTACCTCTGTCATCAAAGTGAAACGTGACAGTGCTGGTGACCAGATCACTCAAGTCATGTCTGAACAATTATACCAGTTTCCTCTGATAAATGGAGATGAGGGTGCTGGATACATGAAAGCTCAGTAAGTAGCAACATCAAAAAACATTTTGCACTATGTTTGGTCTTCTTTGCCTTTTAGTCTGCCTTCCACATGCATTGAAAGGCATTTCTAAGCCATGGCAACGTTAGAACATAACTTCAGTAGATCTGTGTTTCTGTGGTCTGCACTGAGTACCCAGTAATCTACCAGCAGATCCAGGGCTGCTTTGGAAACGGAAACCAATCCAGTAAAATATACCTTTACTGACACCCCTTTTTATTTTCAGAACAAAACGACAGGAACTTTATTTAATGGGCTTAGTTCTGAGGAGGGGCAACATTCAGACTCTCAAGCACACCAACATATTTGTTTAATTGACTGGCAAAAATATCTTAAGTGTGATAATACTTACCCTGGAAATTAAAAAAATATATATGAGATTATGAGATATGAAATTAAAAGAAATATGAGAGCCAGTTTGATCTAGTGGTTAAGGCACTAGGCTAGAACCCAGGAGACTGAGTTCTAATCCTGCCTTAGGCATGAAAGCTGGCTGAGTGACTTTGGGCCAGTCATTCTTTCTCAGCCCAACCCACCTCACAGGGTTGTTGTTGTCAGGAAAATAGGAGGAAGAAGGAATATTAAATATGTTCACCATCTTGAGTTATTTATAAAAATAATAAAGGTGGGATAAAAAATTTTTAAAAATCTAAATCTAATTGAAAAATTGATCTGATTTGTAGAAATAATCTCACATACAGCCATAATTCCCTGTGGAATTATGCACTAAACTTACATCTAGGGACAAATGATACAATGTTGGGAATTTAAATTAACAACCTCTAGAAAATTGCAAACAGAAATAGCTCAACTATATTACCTGTATCCAATGAGAGGACAAGTCCAAGTCTTTGAACAGCACTGCATTTCTCTTGGCTTTGGTGGTCTCATCTCTTATCTTCAGTTGCCTTCTTCTGACTTTCTGGAGCCAATCCTGAAGTGGTTCAAATGAGTGACTCCTCAATGATTATGATTTAGTTATATACGTGTGTGTTTTTCCTTTTCTTCCAGGCAGTTCATGACCTTGATAGATGTGAAAACTGACCAAGGCCAAGCACAGCAGCAGCAGCAACAGCAACAGCAACAGCAACAGCAGCAGCAACAGCAGCAGCAGCAGCAGCAGCAGCAGCAGCAACAAGGAGAGCTTGAAACGATAAGCATTCATTTTGACATTCCCAAATACCTGCCTTTGCCAGTGTTGGACGTTCCCAACAGAGATCTTGTACAACAGGTAGTGTTTGAAATAGTGAATGATTTAACCTTTGCAAAACCAATCGGACAGCAGCATGATCTTGGTGGTTGTAGTGATTACATCCTAGTTCTTGATTTTTCATTGGACAGGCTGATGAACTCTTGCAAGAATCGGTGCGCTGGCAACAGTTGCGCTATGAAGAGGTTGCCTTCAAATTTCTAATATTGAAGAGGAGCATACAACGCTTGTCATATAACGATCTGAACACTCTCTACAATAAGTTTTCCAAAATTCCTCCTGCTAGGTATGTTGGCTGAGTATACTGCACATTAACTTTTACTTTAATCTCCTGAAATCCCAAATGTTCTTCTTCCAAAGATTCATGATAAATCAGCCAGAAAGGATTTCTTCATTAGTGGAGAATTCAGGACGTTTTTAAGAATGTGTTCCTCTACTCATTGCAGAAAAGCCCTACTGATTTCATGCAGCCATGCGGGTAATTTGATTGGACTGAGGTTCATCAGGGACAAAGTAGCCAATGGAGATCTGCACCACACAGAAATGTTTTTCATTGTCCCCCTAACCTTCCATTTTGCCAACCCTGATACTACTAAAGTAGAAGAAACAGCTAAAGTGGCAGGAGTGAGTACATATTACATCATTATTGTATGGGAGTGGAAAAGTATGATTTTTTAAAAAAAATCTGCAGAATGCAAATATATAGGATGCTATTTGACCATAGACTGAGAATGTTTTCCTAAATTCTAAGAACACTTTTGTTTTCTTCCCAACAGGACATAATTTCCAAAACCACTGACATCTTAGGAAAGATGACTTACCTGGCATATGCAAATATGGTGTTCAAGCAATGTTCTGCTTCTCGGACTTGTCACCCTAAATTGCTTGAGGTATGTGGTTAATTTAAAATATACATATTGAAACAAAATAATAGGACTTTCCAGAGATGCTGGAAAATATATTCAGATCAAATCAATATTTGTCCAAGATGAGCATAGGAAAACATGTTCATTAAGTTACAGCAAACAACCCTGAGCCACAGATATTACATTATTAATTTTAAATATTTCATCATGGCCCAACATCCTTTTCAGTAGTATGATAATGTGAAGAAAACCATCTGTTTCACATAAGGATTGAACTGGTTTCCAGGCAAAGATGCAACCTGGTAAAGTATCCGTGGAGTAGAGGAGCGATTGTCTAATTGAAACATATAGGACCTTGGGCTGGTTTTTCAATTAATTAAAAAAAAAATTTTTTTTGGAGTGTTTCTTTTTGTATAGTATGAGAGCAGTGATTGCTGTGAGTCCTTCCCAATGGTCCCACAATCCTAATGTTTCCATACTCAGTGCACACTAACAGAATTTTCCTTTTCTGAGACCAGCAATATTACTTGCATACCCATTCCCATGTTCTCACAGTACACCTACACTTTGGGCAGATAGCAATACAAACTATCTGGATGTAGATGTGAAAATACATGCCTGTGTGCATGTGCACGCACAGACACAGACACAAACACACACACATATATGTATTTCTTTTTTCTTTGTAGCCTCTCCACAACCTTCAAGCTGAGGCAGTTCGGGAAAAAGATGAAAACAAAATGGTATTAGCTATGAAAGCTATTGGCAATGCAGGTCAGTTAGCCAGCCTGAAACAAGTGAAACTCCTGTGTGAGTCTGCTAAATATTCTGAATACGTCCAGATCATTGCAATTCAGACCCTGGTGCAAATCGGCAAGCAGGATCTTACAAAGGTAAGTGGCAGAAAAGACCATTCTTTCTTTAGAGTAGGTAAAAACCATGTGAAATGGTCCTGATTTGCTTTCAAGTAACCGCAAAACTTTGTAGCCCAGCTGAATGTTTGAGCTTCTGTCTAGTTATCTCTGAAATCATATTGCAGAATAATATTTACAGCAATTCCCGGAACAGGCTGTGGCTTAAATGGAGTCGATACATAGAAAGAAAGAAAAAGCAGCTAGTCATTGTTTGCCAAAGAAAGCAGGCCACAAAGAAATACCCCACTGAAAGGCCCAGCCACAAGAAAATCTTAGGAGCCATATTCTGAGTTATTTGGCCATCCTATAAGTCACAGAAAGCAAATCCTTACAAAAATCATTAGAAATATTTCCACCAATTGTTTTCAGGTTTATTAGCTGAGCTCCAAATCCATTTGTTTTATAACCTTGACATTGTTTCCCTTCCTCCAGGTTCAAGGCTTTCTTCTTCAGATCTTTATGGATACTTCACGTTCTGCAGCAGTCCGAATAATGGCTAGCATTGGCCTCTTAGACAATAACCCTCCTCTACTCATAGTAACAGCCATGGCCAGTGCAATGCTGCATGAAGACAATCTTCAGGTTGTCAGTTTTGTGTACTCTCACATGACGAGCATAACAAATTCCAGGCACCCCATATACTACCGCCTGTAAGTAGAGAGACATTCAGACTATCTGTTATGCCATAGACCTGATGCTTTTCTTATAATAGCTTATTGGACAACTTAATTTTTAGCAGCAATCACAGTTTCAATTCAGCAAAGGCCAAAGATTTATTTCTGACACAGGGAAGAGTAAACATGGATAAAGGGCATTTCATCTCAGGCTTTGAATAGAACCTATCCTTTCTTTTTTATTTCTTCTAGAATGTTTAAATGTACATTATGTTTTTATTTCTTTAGGATGTTTGTTTATTGTGTTATCATATAATAAAACAGAATATACAATATACAGTATTTTTTAAAATGACAGACCAGGGGTGTCCTCAGGGAGGGGATCAAAAAAGTCAGGATGATGGATACAATCAGGCCATCGAAGTCCTAGACCGTTTTGATGTGCGTCACAATGCATGTAAAAAAGGAGCGGGGCTTCAGTGGCATGGTGGCCATTTTGACTTTTTTGGCCCCTCCCTCTGGACACTCCTTTGACAAGGACTGAGATAGGTACAGGCACTCCTTCAGATTTGAGGGTACTTTCTTGAACACTTCTACTTTCTTATGTATGGTAGTTCAGAGACAGGGCTTGATAGACTGATTTATTCCACTTACAGTTTCAGTAATGCCATGACTCCACTTTGTGTCCTGAAGAAGACAGAAGAAGAAATGTACCTGCCCACATATTTCCATCAGGTCACTCAAGGAGTAAAGGGAGTCTGCAACAACAAAAGCAATCCCAAATCTTTATTCCAGTTGATTAGAGAAAAAGCCTTGGTGGGTTGTTGTTCCCATCACTCAAGGCCTGGGAAGTTCGTTAAGATTTTAGAAGGCTGTGAGACTATTAAATTGTAATCGTACACAATTTCTCAGCGGGGTTGGGATGAGGGATGAGTTCTATAGAGTAGAACTCCTCAGTGTGTAGAGTTGTCTCTGTTTAGTAGAACCTAGTATCAACAGTGCCCTCTTTTTTCATTTAGGGCTTCTTACTGCACTATGGCCCTTACACTTCTGAACCCCAGACTTGACAAACTAACCCCCAGTTACAACAAGGCTTGGCATTTCAACCGTGAGTAGCTATTAATTATTTATTTCCCCATTCCTCTTTATGGGATGAGTCACAATATTTGGGGTAGGTTCATCTGCTCCTTTGCTCAAGTATTACATTATGTTCCAAGTGAAAAGGAATTGCCTTATTATGTTCAATTAGTTTCCTACGCAGTAGTTCTGATTTTTAAATTCTGTACTGCGTCCTATGGTCTTGCATTTTATGAACTCAGAAGGATAAAGGGGTTATTTAGGTATAAACTGATCCATTTATGTAGAATCAGTCCAAATCATTGAATTGGACTTTTACAATGATTTACATTGTAATAACTTGAAAAATTAAGGAGAACATTTCCTCAGTTTACAATGCCTGAGGTTTTTTTTTTTGAAAATGCATCTCCTCCCCGCCTTCTTAATTTTCCAGTGCACTAATCTTGTGATGTCTGGAAAATGGGTTCCATGTTTCAAGTATCTTCTTTGATTAAACCCTGGTTTATTTCATATCAAACATTCAGCATGAAGTTACAGGCTGTGTAGAAATGATATAACAGATGAGCAAAGACTTGATTCCTTTGCTCTGAGTCACTTAAAAATGGCTCTCAATTTTTCTTTTACAACCTCTTTTTACTCAGAACTACAGCTGCTAGAACTGGACTATAAAGATCAGGACTGTGGGACAGCAGTAGGAAGATATAGAAAACACTCACTCTTTCCTGCTGTATAGTAGTTGTCTGAATATTTGTAGCCCTGATCTGGTAGTCATATTCCAAACTTTACTTTGCAATGCAGTTCATATAATGAACCCCATCAAATGCTCCGTTTGTCAGTCAAGCAAACTACTGTAGATCTAAATACATGCATAGTGTGGCACACACAAAAGCTTGCATCAACACAACTTCTCAGAATCCTAGTGCTTAAGGCAGGTATGTAAGCTTAGGCTCCTCAATAGCAATTAGCATTCTTGGTTGTGCAGTTCAATTGTGACTAAGCCTACCCAGTTGACCAAGCAAGGTAAAATTTCAAAACCTTTCCCCAGCTCCTTTTGGGTCATGAAATACAGATGCAAAGATAGACTTGATAAGGGAGCAATCATGCATGAATGCATGAGCACTTTAATTGTCAGCAATATATGTATTTCTGTCAGCAAGAATATATATATCACTGAAATTAATAAAGAATATACGTTACTCACAAATCTATGAGAATGTTTTTCAAGAAAAATAGCAAAAGCATCTATTTCAGCTTCAAAAAACGAATAGTGCTATAATGTATTTTGTGTTATTGTTGTTTTTCTATTACAGCTTTTGTAAACAATGGAGTTCTCTTGAAACTTTTCATGATTGGTGACAATATATATAATCCAAATATCATCCTTAGTTCAGATGTAACCATTTTTGGTTCCACTTATAACCCAATAGAGGTATCTATTACTTTTTAAAAGTTCATTTATAAAAAGCCTTTAAGATGTTGGTGTCACTTTACCATGTTGCTTCATACATGATATATTTTAATGGATTCTTTCTTTCTTTCTTTCTTTCTTTCTTTCTTTCTTTCTTTCTTTCTTTCTTTCTTTCTTTCTTTCTTTCTTTCTTTCAGATTGCAGTGCAAGTTGAGGGTGTACATCAATTGTTTGGGGAATCACTTAGCCAGTCTGACCAATACCCTAACCATCAAAAGATCAAAGATACTGTAGCCAAGGTAGTATATTCCTTTGAGTGTAAATGTTAGAGGAAATGTTGGATAAGATTATTCCAAGGGATTTATAAGGTTGGCTGCCCTGCCAAAAGCTTGAATTTGGTAGCAAAATTCTCCCCAGATTGACACTGTAATTTAAAGTAGTGTAAATCATCCAATCATCTTATTTATGGGGTAGAGTTTAAATAAATTAAACTGGTCTTGGGGTATTGTAGAATCATTGCACACCAGAAATGGAAATGGCTTTCTGTAAAATGAAAATGTTTGAAGGGGGGATGTAAGTAAGGCCAGAGCCTTACATAGTCGACTGCTGTTTATTTACTTGTCATCTTACCTGAACTGACCCAGTACTAAGTTGCTCTCATTGGTTTGACTTTCAGCTGCCAGGATTCCAAGAACTACCTGACAGAAAACTCTCCTTTAGTACCTCACTCAAAATTCTAGGAAAAGACATTTTATATTTCTACTTTCGAGAAATAAAGCCAGCTCAGGAGGTAAAGATGTCTGATATGTTTTCACCATCTAATCCGTAGTGTTATCTCAGTCAGCTTAAAGCCTGTTGTCTCTTGGCCCTATTTTAGGTGCAGAGGTTTGCAACAGCTGTGATCACAGCAATGACGAAATTGCTAGAATCCTTAATCACTGAGCTGGACAATTACTTTATTGTAGATGTTGGGCAAATTCATCCTACAGCTGTTGGTTTGCCATTTGAAGTAAATGCTAATGCTTTCTTGGGAGTACATGGCTCATGGAAGGGTAAGGATGGGAATCACTGCAATTCATAATAGGGTGGGTAAATAATATATGGTGGGGGAAATGGCAGAAAGTAACACACCTGAAAACTATCAGCAATGCAGGTCAGCCAACCAGTCTGAAGCAAGTGAGACTTCTGTATGATTCCGATAAACACATGTAATTCATAACCTGATAAAATCATATTGCTTAATATGTAGCTAGATTATTTTTTTAAGACAGGAACAATTCAGATTTCTTCCTCTATGACACAAAATGTATTAGTCCACTACCTTACATGTTTCCAAAGTAAGGTTTTATCATGTAGTCTCTCCATATTCTTGCTTTCTTGTTCACAAAATTTTACAGAAGTATAGGCAATGTCGTCTTCCACCTGTATGTTTTCCCACTTCTTTTTTTGACTTTTCCCTCCCACATAGTCAATTATATTAAAGAGGGAAAAAATAGAAACATTTTTTTTAAAAAAATTGTTAGTACTAAGAGGTCTCTGATCTTTTTGTTAGATATTAGGCCTACTTTTGAATCATTTTAAAATAATGTTTGTTTCTTGTAGCAAAATTAGAACTATCTCAAGAAGATCTCAGTGCAGCCAAATTGCAAGCACTGCTTGACAGCAACATTGAGTAAGCAAAATAATATTTCCTTCCTTCCTTTTTTTTTAGATTTTTTTATCCCATCTTTATTATTTTTTATATATAACTTTATTATTTTTTATAAATAACCTTCCTCCTCCTATTTTCCCCACAACAACAATCCTGTGAGGTGATTTGGGCTGAGAGAGAGTATATATACTGAAAATACCATTTAAAGATTTTATACTGATAGCTAACTAGCTCAGCCCATTTTCCTCCCTGCCTCCCTCCCTCCCTGTTATGTAATTGATACAGTGAATAGCTTCATTGTGAAAACAAAATTTTGAATTGGAAAAAACAATTGTTATCAAAGTGTCTCAAACAGTTTTATGTCTGCAGCAGAATGATCTCCCCCCCGCCATCACTCACATATAGACAAACCACAGTCAATGTACAATAGTCATGGTTGGCCAATCTACTTTGGCATCTGGAACTGAAAATCTCACAAAAGCTTTAAATAACTAAACCTGTGCCACCCTTTCCTGATACTAAAACCCACTTGTTCTGAGGAGATGTCCTCACTCTGCTTGACATTAGAATTTCCTCTGTTATGATAATCTGAAACCATAGCCTACTATCTGTCTTCTTCTTTTAGCACCCATGGTCAGGGAATGTTATCCTGGGGAATTCACACAGACTTTATGGAGAGTAAGGTGGAAATTAATGGCAGGATCCGTTCAGAAGGTGAATTCAGACTGAATGTTTCGCTGGACATGCCACAAAAAAGATTAAAAGCAGAAGTTGGTGGTCTTCGTGAGAAGTTTGAGGCAATAACCGCAAGGTAAGAGAGGCTATTTTACAATCTTTTTTGTCATGCTACCTGTTGCGTTATGTCAGGTTTCTTTCTTATGTATAAACATTATGCATATAACTCAGTCATAGCTTACGTATTGGCAAGAATTATGGCTAGCTACCTACTCTTTCACTGAGTTCTTCAAACCTTTTACTTTGTACCAACATTCTTTCTGGTGGGTTCTGGTGTGATATTATGAACATATGAAGTTTCCTGGCTTTGACTCAGGCCATTAACCATCTGGCCTAGTACCATGAAACGTACTACTGCGCTTTTCCTCCTTCCTTCCCTCTATTCCTGGGCCCATCTTTCATTTTCTTCATTCTCAGGACGCTTTAACATTTAGTTGTGTTCATGTTCACTTCCAGTTACAGTATATTAACTTAATGTGGCGTATAATAGAATGGTTTCTACTTCTTTTCACTGCATCTCTACCTAGACATGAGGCACATGTTGTAGTAAGGTACCCACGTTTTGAGAAAAAGGCTCCAATTCTTCCAGAGGGATTTGATGTCGACGACTTGGATGAAGGGTTTGACACAGAGAAAGGCAACATCAAAGTAAATATTGCTTTTGTCTATGTGTGGTCAAGACTGATATTTGTTGGTCTACTGTGCAATTAATCTGACTGATATATCTTATTAAAGAAATGGCTACTTTTATTTTTATAGTATTATTTAGAAATCTTAATATATTTTTGTTTATATCTAGGATTTTAGCTTCTACTTGTTCAAATACATGCTTTATTACCTGTGAATGAGGACATTTGCCAAACTTCCGACATTTTCATATTCATACACACACACACACACACACACACACACACAAAATAGTGTGCATGCAAAACTATAAACTTTGAAAAAGAAACCAATTAAAATATGCTAAATTCATCCTTTATACATCTGGTTGCTTATAGAAGTAGTATTGGCATTTTTTTCTATCCCAAACTTCTGTTAGCTTGATAGCAACAGTGGTACAGAGCTCCCATTCTTTGGTTTCTCTCATGCTACCCATAATACCTATCAATTTTCTACAACTGCCTGTGAGACTTAGGATTTCCTTTATCACACAAATTTCATTCCATTTGTTGCACATATGTGTACTATTAGGTTATTATTGCTGAATTCTGACATGTCTATCTTCACTTCAGCAACAAGCTAAAGGTGGCCACAGACCTCAGGAGCCTTTGGACAGATGTTTGCCTTTAGGTTTGGTCCCAATAGATCTGTGCTCGCAAACCACCAAGAAAACAGGATATCTTTCTACTGAGAATACAATACTGCATGTGTTATGCTCAGAACATGAAATGAAGTTTTCGGTCAAACCAGGTATTATTGTGTAGTGAAATGTTCAGCTTGTATACTGAGAAGTGCTCATGGTGATCACTTTCTAAAAGATATGCCTGCATTATAATCCTTGAAGGTGTTCCTATGGAGAAGATCCAGCTAGATGTCCAACTAGGCCCTGGAAAAATTAGGATGAGAAGAGAAGCGGTACTAGAAGAAGAAGAAGAAGAAGTGGAAGAAGAAGAAGAAGTGACAGTAAAAGAAAAGGTGGTATGTATATTACATGGAGGACAGTCACATTTTATAAAGTCTAAGTTAGCTAGGTACAAAACAAGAGATGCCATATGCCAGAGGTCAGTTTTCTTATGGGGTAAGTGGATATTCTTATTTTGTCCAACTCCACCTTCTCTGTATTAATGGCATAGCAATTACATGGCAAAATGTTACAAAGCAGAAACATTGTTTAATGAGATAAACTGTCTGTTTAAGAACAGCTTAAGAGAAGTGGTGTTTTGGCTCTCAACTGTGCTGCAGGCTGATACCAAATATCAGAAGAAACCATTCCAGGATACCAAACGCCCAGATCGGGAGACCAGCTCTTCCTCTGAGTCTTCCACTGCTGCTCCTCCGGTGAAAAAGGGACAAGACCAAAAGAAAGGTGATACCACCAGCAGCAGCAGCAGCAGCAGCTCCACCACCGGCAAGGACAGCAACAGTGAGGATAGCAGCCAAAGCAGAAGCAGCAGCAATGAGAGCAGCAGTGAGAGTAGCAGCAGCAGGAGCAGCAGGGGCAAAGGGTCACTTCATTGTGGAACAAAGGACTCTTCCCAGCGCCAGTCCAGAGATTGTTCTTCCAGCAGCAGTGACAGCAGTGATAGCAGCAGCAGCAGCAGCAGCAAGAGCATCAGCGAGAGCATCAGCGAGAACAGCAGCAGAGAGAGCAGCAGCAGAGAAAGAAGCAGCAGAGAGAGCAGCAGCAGCAGCAGTGACAGCAGCAGCGACCGCAGCAGCAGCGACCGCAGCAGCAGCAGCAGCAGTGACAGCAGCAGCAGCAGCAGCAGTGATAGCAGCAGCAGCAGCAGCAGTGATAGCAGCAGCAGCAGTAGTGACAGCAGCAGCAGCAGCAGCGACAGCAGCAGTAGCAGCAGCAGCAGTAGTGATAGCAGCAGCAGTGACAGCAGCAGCAGTGATAGCAGCAGCAGCGACAGCAGCAGCAGCAGTAGTGACAGCAGCAGCAGCAGCGACAGCAGCAGCAGCAGCGACAGCAGCAGCAGCAGTGATAGCAGCAGCAGCAGCAGTGATAGCAGCAGTGATAGCAGCAGCAGCAGCAGTGATAGCAGCAGCAGCGACAGCAGCAGTGATAGCAGCAGCAGCAGCGACAGCAGCAGCAGCAGCAGCAGCGACAGCAGCAGCAGCAGCAGCGACAGCAGCAGCAGCAGCAGCAGCGACAGCAGCAGCAGCAGCAGCAGCGACAGCAGCAGCAGCAGCGAGAGCAGCAGCAGCAGCAGCGAGAGCAGATGCAGCGAGAGCAGTGAAAGTGATGAAGTTTCCAAGAAGGTAATTAGGATGTCACTGCTTTGAGTAGAGCCAGTGGGGGCAAGGAGGCAGAACGAGTTTCATTCAAGCGGCGTGTCCTTTCCAGCTAAGGTGGAGCCCATTACAAGTCAGCTAACAGCTATGAGAGTCCATCTGCTGACCTGATGAGGGAACTCCCCAGCCACTTTGCTTGCTAGTTCCGGGTGTTTGAGCCTTGGAGTTTGAAAGCTCTCATAAGCTAAACATTAGCTTATACATGCCTAGGATGGAACTCACCCACAGATATTGCAGCACAGCATTACAAGGCATGGCATTTCAGAAAAAATCTTGGTATGAAATAGGAAGGTTGACCTCCATCATAGTACCTGGCAATTATGAAACTTCTGGTTGCCTGTTGGGCTGTTAGTGGAGCATTGGAGTAGGCAGTTTTACCAAACAGCACGCCTGCATCTGATTGCACTAAATTCCACAAAAGCAGAATGATGGGGAACAACTATGCACACTTAATAGGTACCAAGTTGCATGGGAGTGACAGTGATGATGTGGTTGTGGTTTCCATTCATCTCTCATCATGCTGATCTGTGATCTGCTTTCTGGAGTATGAGAAATCAGCACTGAGTATTTAGTAGCGTTGTGACCTTCATTGTTGGGTGTGCCCATGACACAATTTCATAGTAAGAGATAATAGTGCTAGAAATCAGTAATTTGGGAAAGCTTATAGTGATGGTTATACCACTGAATATTCATTTAAAAATAGCAGTCCTATCCAATATTTGAAACTTCAGAAGCACCCCAAACTATTATTTTAGCCCTAAATAAGCAGCATTAATGCAGCTAGCCACTTTTCTTTAATCAATCATTCAACCAAGTAGACATGGATTTTGACCTTCGGAGAAGATTTTCAGGAATGTGACTTTCAGAAACAGCATTTCCATTCATAGTATTTTAAAATTAACAGTTTATGTACCACAGTATGAAAATTTCTCTGAGTGCTCTTCTTTCTTTTTTATTTCTTTTCTAAGGGAGCTCCAAAAGAGATTCATACATATTCTTTCCGATCTGTGAAGAAGGTAAGATTTGGAAGCATAGAAAGTTTAAACATAACCAGAAACTACCGATGGAATGTTAGTAGCAGTGCGGTATTTTGGAGAAAAATGTAATGTACTGAGATAGAGTCATCTGATTCTTGAAATGTTTCCGTTTTTTTCCATTATCCACACGATATCTTTTACTATTTATTATTGAAAAAATAGATAATTTCATCATAAATATTTCATCATAAATAAATATTCTGCCCCATTGGTTTAAAGCAGTGTTTCTCAACCTTGGCCACTTTAAGGTTGGCTGGGGAATTCTGGGAGTTGAAGTCCACACACCTTAAAGTGGCCAAGGTTGAGAAACACTGATGTAAAGTATTGACTTATTATGATTTTCCTTTTTCAAAAAAAGAAAAAAAGCAAACCCTATATAAATAAAACCAGCTATCAGCACACCACCTTTTCAGCGGTGAAGTAATTGTAAGTTTCTTTTCTAATCTGAGGCAGAAGAATGGTTTGCAGCCTGGTACCTTTTGGAGATATTGAAACTACAAATTCCAGAATTCCCTGCCAGCATGGCAAACTAGCTACTCCTTCACAAATTTGTATTCTGCATCTTTGGATGGCACTAGGTTAGGGAAGGTTGTACTAATTGAGAGACTTTCTTCAATTGCTCTAGGAAAACTGCCCAGTTCATGGCTACACAGGCAGCCTTTGGCATTGCTTAATCTGACATTTGATTTTTAACATTTTTGATTCTTGCAGCCAGGAAAAGAGCAATCTGATTTCCCTTATGATTCAGACTCTAAGCGGGAACACAAAAAGAAAGGTTCCTTGGACTCCAGCAGCGAAGAAGACATAAAAGACTCTTCCGTCAGTATCAATATACCTTTCTATGGGCAAACACCAATTCTGAAGGAAATTTACCTATCTGGCTTAAGTATAACAAACAGGAAAAGGCAGTAATGAGATTTAAGTAGTTTATGTCTTATTTTTGCCATTGTGTATTTATATATTATTTTAGATTTAGTATGCTACTTGTTTTTAATCCAACTGAATTATCATGTACTCCGTGAAAATAGCTAAGATCCTAATATTATGCAAAAATGATCATACACACAGGCAATTATTATCTTCAATAAAAAAGCAAGTAGCATAGGATCAACTTTAAAGAGAGACCCTCCAAAGCCTAACAAACAAATCTCATTATTCTTTGAAAGCAAGTGTGGTAACCTAGAGTCCTGCAATTGTTTTTGGACTACAGCTGCTGTCAAACATGATCATTGGTCAGGCTGATCTGGTCTGACAGGCTCTGGAGTTCAAGTACATCTGGCTATAATTAAATAGATCAATACCTGAGAAACTTTCAGGTGTGCTACTTAGGTATCAGAAGTCACCCAAAAGCTAGAATGGCCTATGTAAGTCAAGCATTAACTGATGACCCTCTTTAATAATATGTTTGGGAGTTACTGGTAATTATTTTATTCATTTTAAAACAATATACTTGCATAGCTTCTAATCCCAGATGAGCAATTAAATAAATTTCTTCCTTTGCATTTTTGGGTTTTTTGCTCTAAAGTTGGAACAAGTTCTGTCTGCTCGTCTCCGCATCATCCGTTATGATAAGAAGCAAGATGGACTCGATGCTGTAGTGTATGCGGGTTTCTCTGCAGTAAAAATGACAGTGAAAAACATCACCCGGCCAAGCAAGCCAGTGATGTGCTTTGAATATGTGGCGACTGACCCTCATAAAATAAAGGTGAGCCTTTTCAAAACTTACTGGTTCCAAACAAGCAATCCAAATATTGGTGATGCATTTTAACAAAATTACATCTGATATATTTCTTTCCTCCTTAGTCATCCCTGAGAGCTGGTTGGGATTGCAAAGACTATAGTGTCTCAGCAGAATTAGAGACTGGTTGGTTTGCTGAAAAGCCAGCTCTTCGGTGGAGGATTAGGTATCCTAATGCTCCTGAAATAGTGGCTTATGCTCTAGAAAAGTAAGTAAATGTTTCTGTTTATCTAATCCAGTGTTTCTCAACCTTAGCAACTTTACGATGGATTTCAACTCCCAGAATCCCCCAGCCAGCATGCTGGCTGGGGAATTCTGGGAGTTGAAGTCCTGACATCTTAAAGTAGCTAAGGTTGAGAAACATTGATCTAATCTGTATGCCACAGCAGCTAAGGTATATATGTGCACTTTACCAAGCCTGACCCTCTCACACTAATGACCAAAAAGAGGTGGCTTTGTTTTAATCTAAACTATGTTACAAGCTAGTGACTATTGTCAAAGTCTGGGCAATATTAAAAATTGATATGTGAAAAAAATTGCACTTACAGTACATCATTTTTCAAGGAGAATAGCCTTCAAAAAGCTGCTAGCTATTTTTTTTCCTGATAAGATCAACAACTAGAGTTGGTGGGGGCCCATCAGGATTATATACTATTGGCAGTTAGCCTACTACACATGCATTTATTTCTAGTAACTAAAAGAGCTAGCTTTTTTACACCTGATCAACAGATTTTCCTAGAAATGAATAGGCTCCTCAACCAAGTATTCCTTCTAAGGCAGCTATCTTTAAGTAGCTTGGCTGGTTAAATACAGAAGGAAAGAGTGTTCGCCATTTTATTTGCTGTTTTCCAACTATATATATCATCTACTGCTTCTCTGCTGTATAAAATCGGGAAGAATCTGGAGTTTCTTGGAAGATTCCCTATAAGTGTGTTACTACACCCACCCCATCACCCATGCAAGCAATGGGATAATAAATGTCAGTGCCAAATACAAATCAGGCTCCTAGCTGCTAGTCTCTTGTCTAAATCAATCTTGAAACATTATCCTTCTGCTTTATAGACTAAACATGGCATATTGTGGATTATGAAGTTTGTTCTTAGAGTATGTTTTGCTAGAGTAGGTACAGAATGTCCTTCCTATATCCCTTTAAGCTGTTATGTTCCGTTAAGCCAGACCTTTCTGTCTTTGTCAAGGTATGTTGCACTGTTCCCTGGACTTGCCCACATAGCAGGCTTCTCTCACAAAGTGCAAAAGAACCCTTCTCAAGAAGTTACAATGATTGTGGCTCTAAAACAACCAAGCGAGTGTATCATGATCATAAAACTGCCAGATGTGAGTTATGCGCTTTATTAGACAACTATTTTTTGTTCAAATATCATTTGTACATTTGCTTGTCCACTCCGATCAGCTTTGGTGGTGTTCCTAAAACAGAGGTTCTACAGCCATGTAAAAAAAAGGAAGAGTTGCAGGTGAAAGTTGTTATCACCATTTTGAGGGTCAGTTTTTGGGCCCACCATATATGCTTGAATGCTGCTGAACTCTTCCTATGTGTACGACAAGGCCAGTAAGATCTCGATGACCAATCAGTCAAGGCAAAGCAGTAATCCAACATGAGAAGGAAATTGATTAGGACTAGCATATTGCTGAATTGTATCTGTAAACTAAATAAAAACAGCATCTTTGTGCCTATCTGAAAATACACACAGAAAAATAGCTAAGATATTGGCTCTACTTATTTTTTTGTTTTCATATTTCTTTTCAGGATGTCCTCTACAATGAAAACTGCATACTTCCATTTTCAGTGCCCTTGGATCCCAAAGTCAAAACTTCAAAAATCTCAGATATTCCAAAATTGCTTCTTGCTAGTCTGAATGGTTAGCAATTTTGTTATCTACATATAATTTCTGGAGGAACTTGTGGTCCTTCCAACGATGTTGAACATCAGTTCCCATGATTCACAGCCAAATGACCAGTAGTCAGAGTTGATGGGATTCAAAACCATTTGAAGGTTCACAGGTTACCCTCCCCTACCTCAACTGTTTAAAAATATATTATATTATGGAATTAATTTGTTTTCTTTTAACTCATTTAAATATGTAGAGAAAACAATAGCAACTGTAGGATCTAATTTTATTTTTTTTTCTCAGCCCAAATAATATGTATATGTATGATATGTATATAAGAGTATTCCTCAAAATGTTGCATAACCAACGTGGAGCAATCATTTTAAGTCTTATTTCACAGACAATTTAAAACCCAGTCTGTCTAAAAATTCATCACTTACTCTAACTTGGCCTGTGAGAATGCAAAGAAAATATTAAAACGAACAGAAAATAAATCTCTTTATAAAAATTGCCTACAAAATTCCTACATTAGGTCTCTGTGATCACAAAGTTATTTTCTCAACATTTTGAAATGCAGTTTATTAGTTGCTTCTATAATTGTCAAAATATTAGAGTCTTATTTCTTCTCTCATTGCATTCTTACTTGCTTTTATCAGGTGTTTGTACAGTACAAGGTAAAAGAATTACAACTTTCAACAATAAAATCATTACCAAAGGATTTCCTCCTGACTGTTACATAAATATGTTAGGAGACTGTACTTGTCATAAGAAGCTGATGTTGCTGATGAAATATGAATCAAGATACAATAATAGTCTTCAAATAGATATCCGTACATCTGACCTGTAAGTAATTCCAATGCATTTTCAGTAATCTAGCCTGAATACAGGATGAGAGAGAAAAATGCAATTTCTAAATGATCAGAAAAGAATAATTTATTACACAGTATATTGTGTAAGATTCTTGAAAAAGAACCTTGCAACCACAAGTTTATTCAATATCTGAGCAACCGAAAGATAACTAAGTCAAAACAATAACCCAAATGATAACAAGAAAAGTAATAAAAATGAAATCTCAACATCAGACAGCAGAATAGATCATATATGGCAATGATGATAATAAAAGCATCGGCAGCACAACAATAATAAGAGTGTTTTTATACTGAGTGTCTATATATGTGTTGTTTTTGTTGGACTGTTGTATGCTTTCTGTGAGATGGGTGGCCATACAAATTTGATTAATAAATACATTAAATAAATAAATAATAACAGCAGCTATAGATTAGAAAGCGCTTGTGTATTAGTAAAAAAAAAAAAAAAGAAGAACAACCAGAGGACTCTCTTGCATTAAAACATGTCAGATTTTTCTCTTAGTTTCTAAGAGTGTTCAAGTTTGAGTTTGGCAGGTACCGTGAAGGAGGATATTCTGTGCTGTGGCTATAGATGAGAATTCTGTTACCTCTGAATGCCCAGCATTTTTCAGCCAACAATCAGGATTTTAGATACTGAGATACCTATTTCAAATGGCTATTTTGAATGGTATGTCCCTTTATGGCAGATAAAATGAACTTGCATAAGGGAATAAGATAATGCTCAGTGTTAACTCATTTACTGGAAAAAATTTAAACATATTGTCAAAAAAAAAAAAACCTCAGGAATTTTGAACCCAGCAGACTAACTCTCTTTTACACTTTCTTTCTATAAGCCATATAAGTCTCAAGCAGCGCAATGGTGATCTCATTACAGAAATAAATGGCACTAAAATACAGGATACAGAACTCCCTGTTAGACTTAAAGGTACGTAAAAAATATACATCTTAATCATGAACTAATGCAACGACTGAAGAGTTTGCTGCAAGATCAGAGAAACTGAATGCCTTGCAAAGAAATAGAAAATATTGATACAGCATCAATAGAGGAGAAATACTCAATTTAAAAACCAGTGTTGATTGATCCTGGATTTAGAAGTAGTCCCTCAAAAGTTAATTATGCATTACCTATATATAAAGATAGAATTGTTTATATTTCTTGACTCTAAAATATATTAGAATAAACCAACAGGGGTAGTTTAATGATCAGAAATATTCAGATGGGGATGGGAGAAGAGACAAAGAACATTATTAGTCCTTGGACAAATTTATTTGAGGGAATTCCATCTATTATCCCTCTTGGTGGAATCATCATTTTGACTTTCATTTTTTAAACTTACAGGTTTGCCTTTTAGAATGAAGAAAACGTTAAATATAGAGGATATTAGCCTGCCCGCAGATGGACTTGAACGACTGATATATACTGGATATTCTGCCAAGGTATTTTTATCATTGGACATTACTGTCATTATTACAGAATACTTAAGGTTGCAGAATGTTAAATGATAAGAAGATACGGGAATGATTCTTTCTCCTTTAGCAATTAATTAAGTTCTGGATGTGTTTAGGAGAGCAGCACTAGAGGTAATCGCATAAGGATTCTGAGATAAATTGACCTGAGGAATCCAAGCCAAGATTATTTAATTAATTATTAATTAAGATTCTGAGGAAAAAATGAGCAGAGACAACTGAAGGTGAAATACACTCTGTTTTGTTGCTTCATCAGAATGTATTTATGATGTTACATTTCTTTTCATGCTTGTAAACAAAACTCCAATGACTTTTTTCCTCTTTTTGTGAAGTTTGTAGTTAATCCCTTGATAGAAAATTCATGCGGTCTCTGTGGATGGTATGGTTCAGAGACAGGGAAGTTTCGGAGACCAAGTGGCCATTTAGCTAAAGACGAACCAAGCTTTGTTCAGTCATGGGTGGTCCCTGATGAATGTGGTGGAGGTAAGCAGACTCTGATGGCTTGTTTTAATAGTCACCAACAATCTACTCCAGATTTTTCCTTGCTCTGACCAGTACATCTGACATTACTGTTAGCAACTGGATTGAACCATCACTTTAATTTCCCATAATGGCTCAGAGAGTCATGGGATCTTAGTTCAGAGTAGCCCATGACTGCTAGGAATTAGTATTGCCCCAAAGTTGGTTGTTGTATATCTGTAGAATAAATTGTTTGGAATAAATTAATTGAAATCACATACCTGCAAAGTTAATAAGCATCAACATGATGCTTCCATAAATGCTACTTTGGGAAATGAAGCTGTAGAGCTCCTGGTTTCCTTTAGAAAAAATCTGTGTTGTTCTCTTGTAGCCTGTAAACTGCGACACTCAACAGTGAGACATGAGAACCCAGTCCTAATTAGGCAAGAAAATCCACAGTGCGCTACCAATCTTCCTGTCACACGCTGTGCTGAAGGCTGCTCAGCCACTAGTACCACCCAAATCTTGGCTGGCTTCCATTGTGTGTCAGCTGGTAAGTTCATGTAATATTTACTTATTTTGAATATTCTTGTAATTTTGTAATATGGGTCTTAAATATGGGGCAGACACGCTAGATGACTCACTGAAGAAATATTTTCTGGGAATTTTCTGCAATCCCTTGGTTTTCAAATGTCTTTTTTTTTTTTTAGAGGGAAGCACCTGAGAGCTTGATTTTATTGGGCCATTCAGAATACTACAAACATTTTGTTTCCTCAATAGTGGAATTTTTCTGTTCCCATACTTGCTTCTATGCAGGAAAAAAGAGACTTAAAAAAAAAAAAAGTATTCTGAACTGTACAGCAGCAGTAAAAATGTGAAAAGAATGTCTTGATGTTTTTAATAGTTTGCCTTAATAATTGGTTCAAAGTGGGCTTGACTATCATCTATTTTCTATTATCATTAAACATACATACACATACTACACTGAAAAATTACCTATAGCCCATTTAATAAGTATTTAGCAATATCTTCTATTTACCATGAACAGGCTTGAAGACTAAACTGGAGATATGCTCTAGTGTTTTAACTTGAACTCATTCTCTTAGCATGTATGACTAGGTCAAACTAGATTTGACTATTTGCTTGCATAAATGCAGTGAATATGTGTATGTGAGGAAGGTGAGCACCCTCAAGATTATGGAAAGTGAGAGTGGAAAACAGTTTCCACTCCCTGCTGCCGTCCCAACAGCAACTCCCTGCTTCCCCTTTCCCTGCTGCCGTCCCAACAGCAATTCCCTTTCCCCAAGTTTTACAACACAATAGCAGCTTGAGGAAAGATATTCTTGCCAAGGCTGGGGTGAGCCTTAATGGTGATGAGGCAGTCTTCTCTGGCCTTTCATTGCAGAAAGTGTTCTTTGCCTTGCAACATCTTCCTTCTTTTAATGATTTCACTCTTTTCCTCTCCCTCCAGGAGCAACTTTGCCTACTGAATTGACAGTGCTGGCTGAAAAATCTGAAGACCTGGTAGACACCATTGAATCTCACACATCCTGCTCTTGCAAACAAGAAAAATGTGCTGCATGAACCTTTGACTGAGCAGAGTCAATGTGTGTTCTGTTGTTTGCTGTGGGGGCTAATATGTCAATTCTAGGCTACTACACAGTTGTTAATTAAATTATTTTAAGAACCCTACTGTACCTTCTTAAAGAAATCCAATTCTTTCTAAAGCAAGTCTAAGCCTTATTCCAATAGTAACAAAGTCAACTCTAAATGAAACATGATTTTCGAATAAACACTTGCATTCCAAAAGAAAAATAAAGTGGTGGCTTCTTTATTCTATTAGCAAAATGCAATGAAAGGGTTGTGTTTGATCGTGCACAAGTGATTGACTATTTAGATGATACAAAGGGTTTTTTACAATTATATGTTATTTCTAGAATTTTTCCTTAGAATAGCTGTTTATCAGTGTTTTAAATAAATACTTTCCCACTTCATTGAAAAATGTACATTTCTCACATTACTGAGAAATACTGTATGGTAAACTTCTCACAAACTACATATGTAAAAGAGAAAGAATAACATTCAGATCTATGGAAGTTAAATTATTTGGAGTAAGATTAGCAACCTGAACTATCTGCAGTTAGAATTATGTGTAGATCTGAAATGCCCACAAAGCCTTCATGCTACATAATACACGTTACTACATTATGTTAGCTCATTCACATACCCTTGCTATTCCAAAAGAAAATACTTATCTTCATGTAAAACCCTCTCTCTAATCACCAGAATTTATTTTTATTTTGTTTTAAAATCACAGATTGAAAAATCAAGCCCTCACTTTGACATAAACTACTGCAGTACCACATGCAGAATCAGTGAAAGGAAAAAAAAATCTGAGTTCTTGTGTCTGTGTTTTCATGAACAAATCTGACCATTCAATAGCCCATATTTGAGCAGAGATGACAATGACACTTTCAAAGTAGGGCGAATGCTGGAAACACCATTTTAATGGAGTAGAAACTGAGCTAGGGAGTGGTTAGTTTTGAAATTAATGCACTATAATGAGGTCTGTATTCTACACTATAGCCTTGGCTCCAAGATCTAGTGAGATTGTTATGCCAATCCAGAGATATTCCTTTATATTTTTTAGACTATGGTGGGTGTGGGGAGTGAGAGCAGAATAGAATGTTTTAGGTAGAGCACTTCTTTACATATAGTCAGTATACATGATAAAACGGTTGTCATCTAGAATAGGTGTGGATGATATTTTCTTTGCTGAAGACCACATTCTTTTAAACACAATCTATCAGGGACCAAAGTCAACAGTGGGATAACCCCTTTGATTTTTGGTAACTTTCTTCCTTCCCTCTTTTGACAGGCATTATCAAGGGTGTGGCTTTAGATATGCACCTCTCTATCTGTATGCATTGGAAATGTCTTGAACAGCCCTCAAACCTGTAGCCATTGCTGGGACAGTTTCCATGGCAACAGGAGGAAGCCAGGACCAGACATGATGGCCCAAAGATATTGTCCTCTGAGCGAGGGTGGGCCCTATTCACTTCCTGAGCAGACTGGAATCTATGTAAAGTAGGTAGTCAGGTTTTTTATTTTCTTTTACTCAGGTTTCTCTGCTGTTCTAGTCAGAAAACACTGAGAGCCTTACAATCAAATAGACAGTGATAAAATTAAAACAATACAATCTCCCTGCTGCCCACCCTGAAGGAAGGAAGGAAGGAAGGAAGGAAGAGAAAGAGAACAGCCAAGAGAATATAACTGTTCTTACTGCTCACAATGAAGCAGCTACTTCTTGGGAGCATTTCCACCTACCATCCTGTCCACAAAGTCTCTCCAAAACAATCAACTCTTCAGAGCTATAGAGAAGGACCCATCCTTATATCTGGGTGTATGATTTTTTTCTTTCTCTCTCTCCCTCCACAATCAATAGGCTGCTAGAGGTTGCTCTTATTGGATGTATGTGTGTATAGTTTTAGTAAGAAGATAAAAGCTAACAAAAACTAATACAGTCGTGTGAAAAAGAAAGTACACCCTCTTTGATTTCTATGGTTTTAAGTATCAGGACATAATAAAAATCATCTGGTCCTTAGCAGTTCTCAAAAGTAGGTAAATACAACCTCAGATGAACAACAACACATATGACACCATGTCATCATTTATTTTACAAAAAGAAAGCCAGAATGGAAAGGCCATGTGTGAAAAACTAAGTACACCCTTACTGCTTCCATAGGTATGAGGAGGCTAAGTAGCAGCCAGGTGCTGCTAATCAAATGCCCTTGATCAACTGATCATCAGCAAGTGTGACTACCTCTAGAAAAGCCAAAGTTTTAGGAGTTTGCTGGTCTCACATATTGAGGTGTGTGTTAACACAATGCCAAAATGTAAAGACATCAGCAATGATGTTAGAGAAGCAATTGTTGCTGCCCATCAATCTGGGAAGGGTTATAAGGCCATTTCCAAACAATTTAAAGTCCATCATTCTACAGTGAGGAAGATGATTCACAAGTGGAAAACATTCAAGACAGTTGCCAATCTTCTCAAGAGTGGACATCCCAGCAAATTTATCCCAAGGTCAGACCGTGCAATGCTCAGAGAAATTGCAAAAAATCCAAGAGTTACATCTCAGACTCTATAGGCCTCAGTTAGCATGTTAAATGTTAACGTTCATGACAGTACAATTAGAAAAAGACTGAACAAGTATGGTTTGTTTGGAAGGGTTGCCAGGAGAAAGCTTCTTCTCTCTAAAAAGAACATGGCAGCATGGCTTAGGTTTGCAAAGTTGCATCTGAACAAATCACAAGACTTCTGGAACATTGTCCTTTGGACAGATGAGACCAAAGTGGAGAAGTTTGCCCATAATGCACAGTGCCACATTTGGCAAAAACCAAACACAGCATTTCAGCACAAACATCTCATACCAACCATCAAGCACGGTGGTGGAGGGGTGATGATTTGGGTCTGTTTTGCTGCCATAGGATCTGGGCATCTTGCAGTCATTGAGACGACCATGAACTCCTCTGTATACCAAAGTATTCTAGAGACAAATGTGACACCATTTGTCTGACAGCTAAAGCTTGGCCGACATTGGGTCATGCAACAGGACAATGATCCCAAGCACACCAGCAAATCTACAACAGAATGGCTGGAAAAGAAAATAATCTAGGTGTTGCAATGGCCCAGTCAAAGTCCAGACCTCAACCTGACTGAAATGCTGTGACATGACCTCAAGAGAGCTGTGTATAAACAAATGCCCACAAACCTCAATGAACTGAAGCAATGTTGTAAAGAAGAGTGCACCAGAATTCCTCCACAACAATGTGAGAGACTGGTAAAGTCATACAGAAAACAATTACTTCAAGTTATTGCTGCTACAGGTAGTTCTACAAGCTATTGAATCATAAGGTGTACTTGTAGTTTTCCACACATGGCTTCTCCATTTCGGCTTTCTTTTTGTAAAATAAATGATGACATGTCATGTGTTGTTGTTCATCTGAGGTTGTATTTACCTACTTTTGAGAACTGCTAAGAACCAGATGATTTTTATTATGTCCTGATACGTAAAACCATAGAAATCAAAGAGGGTGTACTTTCTTTTTCACACAACTGTACAAAGGAAAGAAAGGAAAGAAAAGAAAAAAGAGAAGAAAAAAAACAAAACTGCAGAAAGAAAAGATAAAAAGAAATAGAAAGAAGTAGCTTCTAATTTTCTTTGTAGTAAATGCAAGTATAGTTATAAAATTATCTCTTACTCTATGGTTACAAAAGGAAAAAGCTGTCTTTTTTCTATTATCTATTTTTTTTTCTAAGCATCAAAACCACAAATCATGAGTTCATTTTGTCTGTTTCATGCAAAAAATCTATAAGGGGTTTCCAGTTAGCAATAAATGTAGATGTTGTCTTTTCCCTGATCAGAGAAGTCAATTTAGCCATCTCTGCAAGTTCTATCATCTTCACCAACCATTCCTCCGTTGTGGGTAGTACTGCACCTTTCCACTTCCGAGCATATAGTAATCTGGCTGCAGTTGTCATATATAAAAACAATGTTCCATGACTTTTTTCCAGCTGTTTGTCCATTAATCCCAAAAGAAAAGCCTTTGGTTTCAATTGTTTCTTAGACTTTAAGATCTTCTGAATTTAGTGTGTGTATTTGTATCCAAAATTTTCTAGCTTTTTTACACATCCAAATAGACCTGAGCAATCCAGCTTCCATTCAGGTGAATGCCAGCCCAAAAACATCCCTTTACACAGCAGATACATACACAAAAGATAAAATTATAAGGACAGTGGCTCCACAGCTCCCACTGTCTCTGCCATCTTAACCATAACTTCTGGAAGCATTTAACATTCCCATTGAAAAAATTCTAATATATCACAGTAAGTTAACTATTTGTGTACACATCATTTCTCATCTATAAAATGCTTCTTGTGCTGAGAGCCACAAAGGTGTTCTCAGGCAAACCTAGATTTGTATTTAGTCCATATTCTCAGAATGGTACATCTAACAATGATGTTTAAAGTCTACATTAACTTTAACTTTGTCATATCACAAATATCCATGCCACCCAAATCTCAGATTGTGTTCTTCTAACTCCAACAGCCTTCTCTTTCTCAGTAACACCTGCTGTTTCATCCAAACTAAACAGCAAGCAGAAAAATATAATTTCAAATCAGGTAGACCCAATCTTCCTCTTTCCTTTGCATCTTGTAATACTTTATATTTAACTTGTGGTTTTTAATTCCTGCCATACAAATTTAGATACATTCTTCTGCCACTGTTTAAATGGCACATCAGTTGTCAAAACAGGTATTCTCTGAAACAAAAATAACGTTCAAGGCAGAACATTCATCTTTTCATTTACTTAAGATGTTTTGGAGGGCTACAGTTGGTTTGTGTGCTACAGAGATGCCATGTGGTTGTAATAGTCTGTTGGTTGTTTCTAAGACATTTCTGATGTATGGCACTATTATCCTTTTCATAGCTTGTTTTGGTTGTGTTGTAATAGGTTGAGTGGTCAGGCACTTAAACAAACAGTAAAGAATACGCTAATCAAGGAACTACCAACTACAACCATCATAGCACCCCTGCGGTCATGTCATCGAGATCTGGGCACTTGGCAACCAGCCCACACTTACAACAGATGCAGCGTCCCAGGATCACGTGATCATCATTTGTGACTTTCCCAGCCGGCTTCCGGCAAGCAAAATCAATGGGGAACCTCATGATTCACTTAACGGCTGTGGTGATTTGCTTAACGGCTGTGGTGATTTGCTTAATGGCTGCTGCAAAAAAGGTCGTAAAATCGGATGTGACTCGCTTAACAACCGCCCCACTTAACAATGAATTTTCCGGTCCCTATTGTGGTAGTTAAGCAAGGACTACCTGTATAGTGAAAAAGTGTTCTGTTGAAGTGGCAAAGGCATTGGGGGAGGCTACAGTAGTGGAAACATTTCAATCAATACCACTTTCCCACCAGACTGTACAAAGAAGGGTTATTGATGTGGGAGAAAGAGTAACAAAAACAATGTCTACCATGGTTCAAAATAGTTCCTATTTTTTGTTATGTCTTGATGAAAGCACCGATCAAACAAATGTGCGTTAGCTTTTGATATTTATACATATGACTCAGGAAGATATTTCTTCCAAAGAAGAATTATTTTAGGAATGTTCTCTTCATGGAACTACAAAAGGGAGGGATATTTATAATGCAGTAAAAAAAATCTGTTGATAAAATTGGAGGTTTTGATGTGTTCAGCAATTGTGATAGATAGTGTAGCAGCGATGATAGGAGAAAAATCTGAATTCTCCAATTCTTAAGGAAAGTGTCCCACGTTTCATTGCATCCTTCAAGGACCTTTGTGTGGAAAATCAATGAAACAAAACAATTTTTTTAAAATAGTAGTTAAAGTAAGCAACATGATATGAGGCAAGAACAGAGCTCTTTTACATCAACAAGTACGGCAGTTTTTGGAGGATATGGGGGTAGAATATAGGAACTTGCTTCTTTATAACCAAGTGAGGTGGCTGAGCGCAGGAAAGTGTTTTTAGCAATTCCTTGGATTAAGAAAAGAAATCCCTGCATTCCTTGATCAGCTTGTTTCTGTAGGATTATGCAGTCAAAACCTCACCGCTCCTGTATTCTTAGATAGACACATGGAAGGAGGTGGAGACTTTGTGAGGTCACTTCCGCTTCCTCCTTCACCATGTTCTCAAGGCCAAAGCACATTCTGAGCTATTCAGCTCAGAGACTAATTATGGCCTAATTTTGTAATTCAATACTTTAAATTTGCCGTTTAATTGTTACTACTGTAACTGCTGTTCCTGAAAAAAAAAAAAACGACTTCATGTGAGTAAATGTTAATTTTGTCTTATTTCACAAGAAAACTGTGATCGTTATTTTTGGAGGGGATAAAAGGGTAGCACCAGGTATAATCCCATGCCCACAGTTTCATCGGACACCACACAGTTGGAAGAATTCCAAAGCACAAAGTTTCTTAAACAACTGGCATTTCTCATAGACATCAATGGTCATCTGAATGAACTCAACCTGAAGCTCCAGGGAAGGAACCAGCTGGTGTCAGATCTAGTGGGAAACATAAATGGGTTTCATAATAAGCTAAACATTTGCAAAGTTGTTTTGGAAAAAAATTACCTGGCCCATTTTTCCAGCTGTCGGCGACTACCGGAAGAACGTACAGGTGAAGAATATACTGGATTTTTCTGAACTCATTACAAATATCCAAGAGATCATGAGTTTAACACAAGATTTAAAGAATTTGAAAGACTAAAAAACAGCATCCTCTTATTCAACAATCTCCTTGGTGGTAACTTCAAAGAACAACAAGCTTGCCTTCAACTTGAATTATGTGATGTGCAAGCTGATGCCTTCCTTCAGAACAGGCAAGAAAAAGGACCAGATTTCTCCAAACTTCTTACAAATGAACATTTTCCAAACCTATGTAATTTTGGATGAAAAATGACATCAATGTTTGGTAGCACATACATATATGAAATTCTCCACAATGAAGTTTATCAAGAATAGCTACAGAAGTTGTCTCACAGATTCTTTACTGCTTCACTTTCTGAGACTGGCAACTACAGAAACTCAGGTGGGCTTTTCTGCCCTGGTTAATGCTGCAGATTGGCCTCAACTGTCACACTGAACATTGATATTGTTGAGAAGTCTGATTTTAATCATACATGTTTTTCAATGCATCAAAAAGTGAGTATTTTTAGATAAAATTTCACAGCTGCTGCCTCCTTTCCCATTGCTTCTTTCTCAGCAGGGCTGTCTATCCTTTAGTTTGCCTCTTTACTTTGAATCCTGGGCTTTGGGTCCATTTATTCAGCCTCTTCTTCATGAGGCTTGTGGCTCCAGAGCTCCCAGATAGCTATCTTGTTTTTCCTCCTTCTTCTGCCCAATGCTGCCGCTTGATTGGCAGCTGGATCATCCTGACGATGGAGGAGGGCCAAGAAGGGATGGGAGGAAGGACCATAGGGGCTTATAATCTGTTCAAGCAGTCTGGTCTTCCACACTTTCCCTCCCAATAACCACCAGCTGTAATCCTTTACATGTTCCAGGGGTAGGGGTTGGAGCCTCCAGGCATGTACCATCAAAGAAACTAGAATTGGCAGTGGATGTAGAAAAAGCCTTTGATATGTGTGTGTGTGTGTGTGTGTGTGTGTGTGTGTGTATAGAGAAGGAGAGAGAAAAGAATGCCATAAGATCAATATTCCTGTGTCTAAAAATATCTCAGCAGACAGATAAATGGGCCTGTTTGGTACCAAGGGTGGGGTGATAAGAATGGCCTGTTCCTTTGCAGGCAATAAGGGGGTGCATTGTCTGGCAACTTGGGGATGACAAGGAGACAAACCAGACAGTCAGCAGCAGATGTGGAGTCGGGTCGCTGCTGGTGGTGCGCAGATCAGCTGTTTGGCAGTTTGTGATGCAGCACAGCAGCGATGGAAAGGGAGGAAGGGGGTTAAAAACTGATCTATTCCAGGAGCTAAATATGCTATTTATGTCACTGGATTGGGCAGAAGTGGATAGAATGGGATGGGACAAAACATCCTCCCACTTCCTTCCATGTCCCTCTGACCAATCAACTATGTATTTTTTTCTTTAGAAACAGAATATCAGTATTCCCATATCCCAAAATATTGCAGCTCAGCAGGATGAAGAAGAGTACAGGGTGGAGTGAGTTTTCAGATACATCGACAGAGGTCCTTGTTGCTTCATCCTACTACTGAAAAGACCAGTGCTTCTACTGATTGGTTCACTGGTGGAAATAAGGAGTCCACATGAGTAAACCAGTGCAGCATTAGGTGGATAGATGCCTGTGCACAAGCAAAGTGTCTGGTCTCACTTGGTGCCCAAACCATATTGGCCATAGTAGGCAGAGCCCTGTGACCAAAAGAATAGGGGGTATGCCCACAGCAGCCTCAAGTGGCCATTGGGAACCAAGTAGATCCCAGGCCCTAACCATGTCATTGCCAACCACTTCACTGAAGCAACATAAATAGATTGTATGACAAGATTTGTGTTGGGAGAATATAGAGAATTCCTTTTTAACAGCAGACCAAGTAATGGCTAAGCTACCTCTACAGCAGGCTGCAGATGACTTGGAGGTGATGTCATGAGATTTCTCTTAAAAACAGTCATCCTTGTGCCATGGTTAGAAGGACATAAAAACGAACCCTATGGCTTAAAGTAGAATGAGCAGGAGGTGTGCATTTGTCTGATTGTATGAAAAAAAAAAACCCTGAGGGGTTGCAATAAAAGAGGATTTATGAAACTGTCAAGCTACCTTTTTTCTTTAAGGATCTATGAACCAAATATAACATCAGTCAAATCCCAGGAGCTGGGGTATGGGGTGGGTGAGAAGAGCAAGGAGGATTGGGGAAGAATTCCTGTCAATAGGAAAACAGACCTTCAGTGCTGCCAATGGAAAGAGAGCTTGTGTGTGTGCGTGATTTAAGGTACCCCACAGTTAAATCAGTAATAAGTCATCTCAAATATCAAATCCAGATGCCAGCATGTGAACATAACAACGTAGAGCTGATTTTAGAAAGGTGCAAAGAGACTATGTGGAAGTATCCTCAGAAGCAATCAGAATCAAGAAGCAGCCAGTGATGAACTTTTCATTCTCTGCTGCTGTCACCAACTGGACTGGAGTGTTTCCTCATTACTTTGCAGAGGTCATCTCTTCCTGAGAGAAAGAACAATGGAAAGATCTACATTACAGGTAATAGTCATCTGGGCAGTCCTAAGCAGCCCATTTCTAGCACAGTTGGTAGTTAGAAACTATGAAATTTGAAGAATTTGTGTCAACTCTCTTGTTTTGCCTTTTCTCCTCCCCATTCTGTTTCTTTTTGTGTTGCATTTTT
This sequence comes from Python bivittatus, assembly GCF_059951505.1. Taxonomy (NCBI): domain Eukaryota; kingdom Metazoa; phylum Chordata; class Lepidosauria; order Squamata; family Pythonidae; genus Python; species Python bivittatus. Next base: position 29,350,746 of record NW_028277098.1, read on the forward strand.
GGATTGTAAGCCTACGGACAGGGACTGTCTAGTTATTGCTCGCTAAGGTATTATTGGAGACTTTTAGGCTGAAGAGCAAGAGATAACTACTTTAAGTAAATGAACACGTTACAAAGTCCAATAATAGTAGTAGTAGTAGTATAGTATTACTAAAACAGACAAGTTCCGCAAGTTCTGCCAGTTACCTGATTTCACTTTAAGACTGAAATACCGTCTGTTGGAAACTCTATATGTTAGTATGACGGATACCCCCGGGGGTGACGTATCCTTAGTTCTCTCTCTGGGTTCTTTTCTTTCTGGTTATGTGCAAGCGTGATGACAGAGTAACTCGAAAGGCAAACAGTAAGTCTTCAACCAAGACTTTACTTAATGCTCCAAAAGGGTTTGATAAGATAAGCTGCAAATTAAAAGTCCTCCCATATGGGCAGACAGTCAACATATAGAAATAAAAGCAGGAATATAAGCCCTCTTTGCCTAAGTAGCCTTACATAAACGTGTCTTGGTAGCGAGAGGAGAAAACGAGCAGGCTCCCCCTCCTGCAGCCGAGGCGAGGCTTGAGATCGTAGCTTTTCCGGAAACTATTATGATGCAGACCATAATTTGAGGTTGACCTTCGCTTCTCCAGCACTCCCCCCTCCTCGCACTCCTCCAGGGCTAATCTTAAATACCCTTTCAGGATTGGCCTCCACCCCTCTCCACAGGTGTTAACAATTTAGAGTCCCACTTCGATTTACTTAACAGAGTTTGCAAAAGTTACAATTCGGGATACAAACCGAGGCTCTTTCCCGCAATCTTATCTAATACAAACGCTTATGGCTATCTAAAGTAAACTTTCTAGCGGGCCGTAAATGCCTTGTCCATGTCACATTGAAGTATGAATCAGGAAGTTTTTTCATCTACTATTGAGGACAGAGAAATATGCAAAAAAGGAAAATGGTTATTTCTCACGACCCTGGATCTCCATCACAGTTAGGCAGTCCGGTATAGCCATGTGTGAAGTCCCTTGGCTATAGCTAAGTGCGGTGAACCGAGATGGACAATGAGATTAAAAAATAGATCAGTAGGTGTAGTTACTATCAAGTTCAGAACAATCATAACACATGTTCTGATGCAGCAAATGGAGATCTACAAACTCCTTTTTTAAAAATATACTATTTATTAAAGAGTTTTACTATAGGAAATCTAAACTCCTGATGGTTATGGCTTCATATTAACTCTGCTGGCATCTTCCAGGGCTGAATTTGATTGTGATTAACTCAGAGTTCAAATGATTGAAAATTGCCCTTTGATATACACCAAGCCAAGCTGTTAAGTCTGATTTTCATTGCCCCTAAAAATGTTGACTGTGTTGTATGATGCTGGATGTCTCCGTCCTTCAGTAACCATTAATCAACACAGATAAGAGATCAGTGTCATGTCAAAATAACCTTGCCAACTTTATCTTAAAATATAAAGGTTACAAACCTGATGGCCATTCTTGATTTCCCTTCCAGTGTAAATATGTCACTGCAAAAAAAGAAGAAGAAAAACCCTGGAATAAGGGTTTCATTTTTTAAAAGACAATCACAACATATAGTAATATCAAATTTATGTGCCAAGTTTTGGCAGCTCTGTGGCTAACGTTACTTTGACAAGAAGCGTTACCAGCATTCTCAACAACTACAATGTCTTCAAAGAAGAGAAAATATTTAGGCAGGAAAAGCAAAAGGAGCCGAACATTTAAAAAAGAGGTCAAGGAGGACTGAGAAAATGGAAGGAGGATGAGGACAAGCAGCTTTGAGTCTCCTGAAAGAAGGCATGACTAAATGAATGACTGGAACAGAGTTTAGGAATAATTCCACGCAGTACATATATTAATAGTGACTTTAGAAGCTGGGCCATAGTGGCTATGTAGTTAAAACAGGCCTATTTAAAAATGAGAGGGTATGTTCAGTTGAGCTCCAAGAACTACAGAGGAACTTCATGTCTTCAGGAGTCACAGCCTGGTGAGCTGAATGGGGAACCTGGGTTGGACAGGTAATGTAAGTATCCTAAGGCTGTAAGGACTGACTCAGGATGAATACACCTGTAACATTTTGCTGCCAAAAAAAAAAAAAAGGTTTTGTAAGGTTTGTAGACCTGAATCTTAAGGAATTCAATACCAACAATTCAGGCGGAGGCTCTTAAAAAGAAAACAGCTCTTTAATCAGCCGAGTGAACAGCTGGGTGGGCAGCAACCCAAAACACAGGCAGCAAAAGTTCTGGGCAGCTCTACACCAACCAGATTCCAAACCCAGTTTTTATAGCATTGCAAGGACAATAGATTGCAACTAATAAGGCAGTTTAAGGCAGTTTGAACCAGTGTCCCCCCTTTACCCTCAAGACCTTTTCCCTGCACTCTCCCCCCTCAAGGTCTTCTGTGTACATGTCCTTCAGGCAATTTCTTCCTAGTGCAAGCAAAATGCAGAGGTGAGATAGCAAGAGCCAGGCTAAAAAAATCCCCCCCCCTCCCCTTCAGTTTCCAAAGAACATAAGTAATTGGAGTGAAATTTAATTACTCAGTGACTCCTCCCCTGGCAGCATCGGTTAATAATTCTTGGTGTATATACGCTGAGTTCTTGAAATTTTTCATTCACCTCCATCATGAGGAGAATCATTTTTGTTTTCCTTATCATTTTGTGGGTAAATTTTTCTACCTTCAGTGCTGTTATGCCACAAATAGCCAGGGAACTCAAAGTCTGCCTTGAGTGAAAGGATTATATTTCAAATTGAAGCCAAAATACTTTTCATTGACTTCCTCCCACACAAGGTGCCATAAAAATTATTTTGGTAAGTCCAATCCACATTTTTAAGATGCTATCTTTTTATTAACCATTAGCTAATAAACAAAGATTTTCACTGAATTTCTATCAGTATATCTTTTTAACCATTTTTAAGGAATACTGCCGTATCTATCTGTCTATCCTGGGGGATAAAGGGAGAGTTAGGAAGATAGGGAGAAGAAATTTTGAGAGAGTGGGGTGGGGGGATATGGATACAATCAAACTAAGGTGGGTGTGGAGGGAGAAAAAGCTCTGAATTAGACCATGCTTTGTGGAAATGTGTCATACCTTCATAAGATCAAGAAATAAACTATTCCTGAGTAATAATCACCAGTGGCTTAAATAATCCACTGGATAGGAAATATAGACACTATGTATGTCATTTTTCTTTGAGTAGCCTTCAGAGGACTATTTTCTGGTTTAAAGGTAAAACCTACCAGAACAGAGAGTAGGAGCCTTTTCTATCAACAGTTAGTGGCTGAACAGGAGACTGAACTAGTACCCACAGTGGGCTTTCCCATGCCACTGTTAATATTAAGAACAACAGCAACAACAACATTATGGTAATAATTTGTAAAATCCTGGTGAATGTATTCTTCACTTTTGGTATACATGTGTGATTATATGTTTATCTGTGGCATTCTGTGTATATTTCAAGAGTTTGTGTGTGTGTGTACACACACATACACAGAGTGGTGTATATGTGTGTGTATGTGTATATATGTACACACACACAATGGTGCTTAAAAGTGTGTGAACCCTTTTGAATTTTCAATATTTCTGCATCAATATGACCTAAGACATGATCTGTTCTCCACACGAGTCCAAAAGCTAGATAAAGAGAACCTAATGAAACCTTTAAGCACCACTATAAGATGGAACTAGATACAGTGATTCACAGTACTTACTGAGACTTAACAAAAGGCTTGAGGAGTGTAAACATGAAGAATTTTAAACAATATACGCCTGGGATTGAGCTCCAAGTGAGAAACCTAATTTCAACAGTAGTCAAGGAAAGACCCAGTAAAGTTAAGGATATATTGGAATAACACTGGAAAAGCAGAGGATGTTTAGGAAAAGGAAGAAGAAGGAAGAAAACATGGAGGTAGGCTTGTCCTTTTCTAAAACCCAGATGGCCATAAGTAAAACAAGGGGAAACAAGAAGTTTTTCTTCTTAAAGCTATAGAAGCATAAAAGTAATACAATTACCAGAAAAAAAGATATAGAAATATAAATTTTCCATAATACCTCCCCAAACCAAGAAAAAAGATGGATACTATAGGTCTTGAGAAACAATCACATTGCTCTAGTGTCATGTGGGATCACTGTAAACATAGATTCCTAAATTGACTCTTATTCTGAGCCTTCAGACTGAGAACATTATATTCTCGATTAGTGATTGCTAGCCTAGTTTCCTCCAGATATTCCAAATCCCACAATTCTTATTCACAACGCTCATCCATGTTGGCTGATAACAATGGGGCACTGTAGTCTAATGCAACTGGTGAATGCTAGGTTGGGGAAGGTTGGAGATAATCATGGAGTTTTATAATTAAAATCAAGGCATTTTCTTTCTGGTACAGTCAATTAATGTCAATTTCAAAACTCCTACTGTGTTCAGTTAAAATATATTCCTTTGTTTAAAAACCCTTAGTTAAGACAAAACCTGTCTTTTTAAAAAATTTCAAACAACTAAGAGAGTATGCCAGGGATCCTTCTGAAAGCTTCATTTTCAGTTTCCAGAACTGATACAAATAAATGCCCTCCTGGAATGTGCTAAGCCCACTATAGAATATTAGAGTATAATATAAACAGCATCATAAAAAACTTGTCAACATTGTTTCACTGTTTTTTTATAAGTCTATCACTAGCTGTATTGCAGTTAAGTTTCTCAACCTCAGCCTAGAGAAGTTGAGCCTTTGTTACAGCAGAATTATTCACGCTGACATCTATGATTGTGATAGAAGAGGTACAGCATTCTTTATTTAATGTTAAGGCAGCTTTTCTCCAATCCTCAGAGCTGCCATCCCAACATAGGTTTACAACATCGGTCAACATTAAGCTTCATTTGGCCAGGAAAACATCGAAACCTGTTCCCACAATTGATTGTGCTGTTTTAATGAAAGTTATCCCTTGATGACAAGCATAGAAGTCTTGTAAATGGCATGTGGAGAATGGGAAGCCTCTTATATACTGCATTTTCTTACAATATTGTATTCCCCATAGCTTTGTCTTGAGGTAATTGCGCAAACTAAGACCAATCTTGATTTGTAAAGCCACTCAAGCCAATTCAAAAACTCAGTAAAACAACTTCATAAGTAAATAGAAAACAACTGAAGGCAAATAACATTGGTAAACCAAGATTCAGGTAGCAGTTAAACACAGCTGATAATAGAATGCAAGAGACAAATTTGCCTGACAGTCAGCAATAAATATTTATATTTGTCCCTAACATAGCTAATTATAGGATCAGTGCTGCTTGGAGTAGCTACTTAATGAACAGTCCAAACAGTGTTTCCATCCATCCTTGCAAAGAGTCTACTATAGTACTTCAGACATGGATACAGTAGAAGTAAATATTTAGCACTGGGAAATAATGACAATTATGTAATATTTTAGAAGAAACCGTAGACTTTTATCAGATCACAGGTACCTCCATGGAAAGAAGGTTCATGGGCTTAGTATTCCAAATTTTTGCTTTATAACAACCTTGATAAAATAACTTGACAACTTTCATTGGAACAATTAGCATCAGATTATAATTAAAGCTATAAAATGTATATCCCATGCTTTCTGTTAATCTCTTGAGTTTCATCCAAACCCATTAATAGATATATAGATGTAATGTACTGGGGCACTTTCTTTGCAACAAAATCATTGAGTTGATTTTTTTCCTTATCTATTATTGTATGTGATTTTTCCTTACATCATTCTATGTGTGTACACACACAATGAAATATAAGGGAAAAAAATCAGCTCAGAAATGATTTTGTTGCAAATCATGAACATGCCACCTGTTGGACAGAAGGCTGGCTAAGTTCGTTCACCTGGTGTGAGAGAGCCAATGTCCACACAGGGTAAAGGGAAAGAGAATATCTTTATTTCTGTACAGAGGCAAAGAGAGGTGCACAGGGGCTGTGCCCAGCAAAAAGTGCATGCCCACCCAGTTCAGTGGGCTACATTTTATAGCATTCTCTACAACATTAGATACAATCTCACTGGCAAGCATGATCATGTCACACCTACTAGATGGGCTCTCTTGGAGTTGCCATGCAGAACAACCTAAATTCCTTATTCTCCATCTTGGGGGTGCACTTAATTAGCTATGCATCCCACCTCTGGGTGTGTTTTTTACTATGTTAATGATGAACTTTGGTACCCTTTGTGACCTACATACAGCTCCTTGGCCTATATAGGCAAGCAAAACCACTAGATGGGCCGGGTAGGAAACTACCTTCCGCTTAATCTTGTGCCAGACAGAAAGAGCTTAACCACAGTGTCCTTTGTTTCCTGCTGAAGGAAACAAAGACAGATACCTACATCTGATAACTGCCCTTGGCTAACAGCTTCCTAAAGCGCCACGCCTATGAACTAAGTAAAAGCCAGAACATCTGCAAATAGGCTACTTCTAATAGAGAATTCCAACATCAGGCCCTCAGAACAACTTTAAATTTTTTTATAAAAGCAAACATCAACAATGGCACTTTGTTGGTTTCTTGGAAGAGAACCTACTTTGTCTTGAGAAGTTTTTAATAGTTGATTTTCTTATGTAAAAGTCTCTATTTTCTTAGAGGGATCATTGAATTTGACTTTTTTAGCATACCTTCTCAAATCTGTAAGAGGTTATTTGCATTCCAAGTCAAACCACTTGGCTTGCTATTACTGTATAGGCCACTGGCATAATTAGTTACAACTAAACATAGTTTCAATCTTCCCATTATTTGCTGGTAGACTTCTAGGATTCTGGAAGCACTAGCATTATACTGCAAGACTATGTCATGCAAAAGTTACCTGTGGTCTGGTGAAAGAATGGATCCAATTTTAGTTGCAATGGTACTTCCCCATTTGCTAGCTCATATCTCCTCTCAGTTGCCAGCCAGAAATGGTCGACGCTTCAGCGGTTCGAGTCCAGCCTTCGCGTTAGCAGGGTGAACTCCTGTTTCCTCCCCAGTTCCTGTCAACCCAACAGTTCGAAAACTCACTTGAGTAGATAAATGGGTACTCTCACTCCGGTGGGAGGAAAAATGCTGGTGGCGCCTTGCAAAAAGGAGTCGGGAGCAGTTGCCAGTAAGTGCGAAAAACCGTGCACACCCGAAAAGGGCGCGAAGCAACGGAAACCCCGCCTCCTGCGCTCGCTAGCTGGGCTCTGCTCTAGGAAGGAGGCTCTGGCAAACCACTTCTGAAACAATTGCCTTGAAAACTGCAAGGACTCGTCCAAGCAGTCACTGCAGAGTCGGTAATGACTGAGCGCAGATAAAAAAAAACAAAAAACAAAAAAAACACAATTTTATATTCTGAATGGGCAAATTCCTTGCTACTATCATCCCATGAACTCAAAACTTAGTGGCTGGTGATCCCACTAGCAGCTGGTGATCCCAGTTTGGATAATCTCAGTTCAATGTAATTAGTTTCTTGATTAGTCATTTGACCATATCAATGACTCCTGCCTTGGGGAAGGGGTTGGACTAGAAGACCTCCAAGGTCCCTTTCAACCCTATGATTCTATGAAGAAGTTATAAGAACAATACAAAGAAGAAGAAAATAGGACATATTCATAATATTGCACCCCTGCAGTTAACCCCAATCTGTTCTAAGTGGTCCTTCCTCTTCTGGATAGTTTTTGATATTAAAAAACGCAGTCCTCCTAGCAATATGCAAATGTGTTCTCTGGAAAAGAGCATAATAATTTATACTGAGTGTCTCAATATCTCTTAGATTTTAAGGAAGGACCTAAGCAATCAGCCCTTGCTACAGAGTATAGTTTACAGTCAAACAAGATGTGTGTGAGGTCTTCAGTGGCTGGAGTGCCACATATACCCAATGTTTCTGCAAAGCCTCCAATTCTTTCCCATGGCATTAAGTTGTTCAAACTATGCTCTAGAGCAGGGTTTTTCAACTTTGGCAACTTTAAAATGTGTGGACAGTTTGTGAACTGAGACCTAACAAAATAATATATTGTTGCTTTTTGTAGTAAATATATGCCTCTTATTTATCATATTAAATATTGTATTTGACAAAATATGTAAGGTTACTTTTTCTTTGTCTTCACCATGATCTCAATATTTTCATTTGTTTACTTTTACAGGAATTTTGTATTATTCAGTGCCCCTAATTTTGCAGTCCTTATCAAGGCAATTAAGTAGTTAAGAATTTTGCCTAAGTAAGGACTTCAGGGTCAGGTCCAATAGACTCTAAAGTGACTACAGGTCAAAATCAAATTCTCACTACATGAATTTCTAAGAACAAAAGGGTGACTTACAGCATCATGGACTCCTTTGAAAAGGTTGGGTAACTCCCTCCGCCCACAAATTACTTAAACTCAATTTAAGTGCTCAAATTGCTCTCAGCATAATCTCTGTCTTCCATCTTCATTAAGACAAACAGAAGAACTACATGAAAATTGTATTCTGTGTCTGATTATGTCACTTAATAGCTTGTTTTATTCCTATAATTTCAGGACTGAACTTCATGCAGTTTCAAGAAATGTGGATGAACCAAGTTCAGTTATGGCCCTAACTCTGGCAGAAATAGCTGGACTTGATGCCAGTGCTTTCAATCATCAAAAGAATATGATTTCTTAAAGGTAAGCCATATTAGTTAGTATATACATAAACACCAGAAGATCCATATTTTGCTACTTCAGTTTAATTTTTTATTTTAATTTTAAAATTTAAATTCATATATCAAAATAAATATTTATTCACATAGTTATTGCTAAATAATACTGTCCTAATTATGCACAGCTATTCTCTGTCTGCACAATGTAATAAGGCATGATCCGAATCCACTCCTTTGCACAGTTATATCCAGACAGTCTGATTCTTTCTGTGTTATATCCAAATGTGGCTTAACTATTCTGCAATAAATAATTTCATTTAATAATGAAGCATTGTTTTGCTATTAATGAACATTATCCAGATTTTATATACAGACAGTCCTCTACTTATGAACAGGTTACATTCCAAGAGACTGTTCATAAGTCCATTTTGTTCGTAAGTCCAACCAAGTATAAAAAACATTCCTCCCAATGTGCAATGGTGCTGCCAAGCATAAATATGTGGCATGCTGTAACCTAACCCATTCCCACCTTCTCCTGCCTTCCAGGACTTTCTAGGTTGGATTTGTGAACAGGTTTGTTCATATTGGCGAAAATTTGTAATTTGAAAGTTTGTAAGTAGAGGACTGTCTATACTACAAAATATCATATCCATCTGCCTTTTATATTAGTCTACCTGGTTTAGGGTATCAAACCTGTTTCATTATGAAACAAAGCAACTCTGTGTTCCTTGGGAAAACATATTTAAATAAATTTTGGGGAGAAGGGGAAATCAAGCTAGTTGTGAAACCAGTTAATGTATTATTTTTCCTTGTTAAATTGGCTTAACTTACTACCATCATACCCTGAAGAAATATTTAAAAACCCTCACAGAAAACATTTAATTTGAATGTTTTTCCTTTTCAGCTTTCCTGCTTACCCTATTTCCCATAGAAAATACACAACAAGAGGTGCCTATCAAGCAGTGGATACATATAACATTAATAACAGCGCCCTCTTTTTGTCACTGAACAAGAAGATAGTTGAAAATTATCAGTCTTACTATGTGTATCAATTTTCAACTCCTAAATTGCATCCATTGGATCCCAAGCTCAAAATATTTTTCAGTGGGTGAAATCTCATGAGGTTTTGGGTGACAACATAAAATCTCATACTATTTTGGATGAGAATGCTGAAATCTTGTGAGGTCTGATAATCTCACAAGAATTCAACCATTTAAAAATTGGATTTTGGTGAATGCACCATCATAAAGAATTACATGGTGGCACTTGATGCTTGAAGAGGTCATCAATCTATGCCAAAATGCTTCTCCAATCCTGGAGGGCAGTACTATTTTTGCTATAGGCTCCATGTTGCAAAACACTGTTTGGGGATGTTTCCCATGAATGGATTTTTTACTGGAGAAAAACAGACTCCCGCCCCTCCCCTCCCCCCATGTAGACAAAATACGACAGAGAAGCTTTATCATGAGTTGGAGTCTGCTTCATGTAAATGACATGCAAATGTCAAGTTGATTAAGCACTTTATTGCCCCTATAATCTAATTGTGTGGAAAGAATTAATGTATTTAACAGTAGGGCTATATTTAATTGCAGTTTGTACAGTAGATGCTAAATTAAAAGGTTCATTATCAATCTTTTAATCTACAACTGCCCACCTGCCCATACTTACCCAAACTACCGTTACCTACTTTTAGCAATCATGTCTTTGTTTATTCAGTTTATATCCCACCTTCTTTTAATGCATGGATGGAGTTTCCAATTTGAACAGGAGATGCTAGAAACAAAATACAGGTAGAGATTCAGTCAGGACCCAGAACAGCTTTGAAAACAATCTACCCAAGTCATATTGAGGAAGATAATTCCTTCAGATGAGGACCAACAGGTTAAAAAGAACAGGAAGAAGATTGAAGAAACTGAACAAGTTAATGTAACTTGAAAATGAAACAATAAGGAGAAGAGGGGGAAAATGGGAATGATGTGGGTGGAGAAGCATCCACAACACAGCTGACACTTGGGTGGGTTATCCATATTCATGGTTTCTATGTGAAAATGGCCTATCGGAAATGTAATATTACAGTCAGACTCTCATATTCCAGTAATGTCTTTTAGGGCAGTGATTTCACATCTTAATGAATTAATCCTCAGTAAACTTTTCAGATATTTATCTGTATGGAGCAAAGACATACAGTAGGCAGACTCTGCCTCCTATCTCTACAATCATGTGTTTCTGACAATATCTGGCAGGGGATCCTCCTCTGTCTCCATATGTTTAATAGAGTTCTATTTGACTAATTAATTAATTATGTGCCATAAAGTAGTTTTCGATTCTTAGTGACTGCACAGATAGATTTACTCCATGATGATCTGTCCCTAACCTGGTCCTTCAGCTCTTCCAATGGAGCTCCATTGCCATCATAACTGAGTCTGTCCACCTTACTGCTGGTCATCCTCTTCTCTTTCCTTCCACCTTTCCCAGCATTAGAGCCTACTTCAAAGAGGTAGGTCTTTGCATAATGGGCATGAAGGAGGTTAATTTGAGACTGGTCATTTGTGCCTCAGGTGAGAACTCTGGGTTAGTTTGTTTGACAATCCATTTGTTGGTTTTCGTGGCTGTCCAGTGTTCTCAGGAGTCTTCTCCAACATCAAAGTTCAAAAGCATCTATACTGTTCCTATTTTGCTCCTTCAAAGTCCAACTTTCACTTCCATAGAGTGTCACAGGGAATACCATAGTTGCACAATTCTGATGTTTGTATAGACACATCGTGGCATCTGAATATTTTTTCCAAGGCCTTCATGGCTGCTCTACAAAGTGCAAGCCTGCAGCACATTTCTTGACTGCTTGTTCCTTTACTGTTGATGGTTGATATTAAAAGGCAGAAGGTATTCACCACTTTGATATCTTCACTGTCATTTCTAAGGCTGGTGGTTCTATCTGTTATCATTATTTTGGTCTTAATATTTAATTTTAGTCCTATTTTTTTCACTGGACTTTTATTAATAGGACTTGCAGATCTTTGCATTTTTGGCTATCAGGGTGTCATCAGGATAGTGCAGGTTATTGATGTTTCTTTTTCCAATTTTAAAGCCACACTCATCTTCGTCTAATCCAGCTTCCCTCAATATATATTCTATTTGACTAGAAATCTGATAAGGGCAAGAGCTCCTAGTATGCAGATACAACTGAATGTGTTGGGGCTCCTTGGATGTATTATTAAACATAGCAAGTCTGGTTCCTGGTGGAAGAGGGTTTCTGACTCTCTGATACTACCAATATCTCATTCATATAATGGATTTGGCCATGCAAAATTACTTTTCACACTGATTTCAGGGAAATAAAAATAAGAAACTTGGATATTAAAAAGGGAAAGCAAGAACTTCACAATATTCTACATGAAATACCATTACAGTATGTCCAGCTTAAAATGTAGTCTATAGTGATTTCATTCTCAGTCTCTCTAAACAAACAAACAAACAAACAAATAAGGATCACAAATATCTTCAACAATGCCAGGCTTGAAATGCAAGCTACCAACACCATGCTTTTCTTCTGTAAATGTGGTGCCAACTTCCTGTTTGCCATTTTTTTTTCTGATAATGGTGTTACTAAGTAGAGTAAGGACATTTTTTTGTTTAAACCATTACACTGAGATTATTTCTTAATTTTCATAAGCAGTTTCAACCTGATAGCTGGCAATATTAAAAAGATCACTATGAACCAATCAGTATCACCTGTAGCAGAACAGTAAGAGTGTAGAAAGCATTAGCCAGCTCTTCACACTCTGAACTAATGTGGGTCCTTACATGAGAAAAATCCCCTAGCTCTCATTCAGTGCAGAAAAGAGAAGAAATACATTGCTTGGGCCTCTGTAATCCTGGTTTCAGTACATCTTGTGTGCATTTCTATGGTTATTTCCCCCCAAAATCCAAGCCTTTGGCATAAAGGGTTAGCTTCCTGGTGTGAAACTGTTATTCTTGCATCCTTTAAATGCCCATTAAAGGCAGTGAAGGTAGAATTACACTATGATGGAAGATTTGCAAAAAGAAGCTGTGATTTCAGAAGATCCATGTCTCATTCCAGGAGCTTAAAGTGTGCATTTGTCTCCATATAGCTCTCAGTCCAGCCACTGTAGTAGCCAAGGAGATGTTCAGCGTTTGTGGAAGATTATTGTAATAAAGTAACAGAAGGGTGGAATTGTGTGTGGAATATTAATCATCATTGCCAAAATAGAAAAGATGATTCACAGCATCAGTGATCTTCATGCATAAATGCACCAGCCCCTTTCACTCTTTCAGCAGAGCTAAATATTGACAATGCAGTCAAAGGAGAGACTTGGTTGCCAGGTGGAATGTATGTGTCTTGTTGATAGAATCCAGGAAAAAAGGGATGGGATGGGAGTTCCTGGCCAAAAGATGGGGCCCCCAGAGCCACAGGGGAAAGGACTTCAGTGGAGCTTCAGATAAATCACTGTAGAATCAGCAAAAAACTAACTCAGCTCTTCACAGAAGGTGACATCATGTCATCAGACAGGTCTACAGCTGATCTTGAATTGGTGCAAAATCATTGTGTAGCAGTTCTTAGTCACAGTTAAATGTAGTTCAATATCACTTTTAGTATAGTGAAACCTCATTTTAGCATACTTCAGTACAACAAGCTTTGCATATAATGGATGCAAATGACAAAAATTGATCAAGTGATATAATTGTCATCATTTGCAGAATGATGTTATTACACAAATGACATAAATCACCACAGTGATATACTATCTTATTTAATGGACACTTGTGAATAAGACACATCCTTTCCACACTTCGTCTCTTAAAACAAGATTTCAGTCTTAAAACAAAATGAGAATTCTTGTAAGGCTGCAAGAATTCCAAGCGGCCAGTTGCTTTCCCCTTAGTGAATGTAAATATCATAGGAAAAATCATTTCACACATGAAAAGTTTGGGGTGATTATAAAGTATGGGTTTTGCATTTATTATCCATTCCTTTCTCCAAATTTATTGAAATGAAGAGGTGTATTGAGTGCAGAATCTAGTTCACTTGTATTCATCAAGACAAACTTCTGACAAGTTAGGGATAAATTGTTTTATTGGTGTTCTAGTCAAAATGAGAAAAATAAACAGAATAAGAATTTAGAGAACAAAAAGGAATGCAACAAACTTGTTTTATTTTACTTCCAGAGTCCAGTGCTGCTGTTCCAACTTAAATCCTAAATACTTTAGTCCAGAATTTCAGGGACATGGAAACTACAGTGGAACCTCGGTTTACGAACTTAATTCGTTCCGTGACTCTGGCCGCAACCCGAATTGGTCGCAACCCGAAGCAAATTTCCCCATAAGGTTCAGTGTAATTACCGTTAATCTGTTCTGGCGTGGAGGACAGGGAGGCGGCTATTGCTTGGAGGGAGAGTCCCCCTCCCTACGACCACGTGTCAGGGGTGGAAAAATGGCCACGGACCACATGTCAGGGGCGGAAAATGGCCGCGGACCACGTGTCAGGGGCGGAAAAATGGCCGCGGACCGTGTCACGGGAGGGAAAATGGCCGCGTATCCTGTTCGTACCCCGAGGCGGAGTTCGGAAACCGAAGCAAAATTTTGCGGCCGGAGCTGGTCATAACCCGAAAAGTTCGTTAACAGAAGCGTTCGTAACCCGAGGTTCCACTGTATAAATAAGGTCACCACAACAATCTACAGTACTATGAAAAACTGATGTGACTTGCTAGAGGACTAGAACTGTTAAACAGTTTTCAGTTTGGAGGCAAAGGTCTTTCTAAAAATTGTAAAGTGTTGAAATTATTCCAATTGTCAGAAAAAGGATCACTTTCTTATTTTAGGAATGATACTGTATGGCACCTTTTATTTCCCAAGTCTCAATAAAGCCAAATAAAGAGACTTGAGATGAGGCTTCTTTAAGATAACAGATGTATTTTGATCAAGACACAGCTGGGTGACCCCAATCAACACATTAACAAAAGATGTTGATGAAATCACACCTCACAAAACAAACATCAGAGGCTTTATAGACATTTAAATCTGTAATCGGATAGTACATCCCCTCATACCCATACAAGGGATTTTTGGGACGGTCTGAGCAAGTGAAAGGTGGTTCTTAGGAAGGTAAACTTAAATGTAACTTTTTCTTCTGGTTACCAAGGGAATGGCATACAAGATTTTTCTTATCTCTAGAATGTAGGGCCCCACAACTGTTGCAAACTTGGTACAACAAACAGCTTGTACTCAGCTAATTGCTTATTCGAAGACAATCGGGCATTCAGCAAAGAGATAAGGGGGGGGAGGAAGAAACCAGTGCTCTTTACAAAGCAAAAGCAAGTTAACCCTTTAGAAATAAAATAGAGTGCACTGTTACAGGTATGGTTATACATTATGTGAAGCGCATATATATATATATATATATATATATATATATATATATAAAATATAAAATTGTGTATATATAGAATATAAAACTGTGTATCAAAATAATGCCCTTCAATACCATTTCAATGGTCGTAATTACTACTACTACTAATAAAAATACTATAATAAATAATAAAAGTAAATAAATAAATAAATAAATAATAAAAATACAGCATACTGGTCATTCAATAAAATGTGCTTCCACGACAAATGAACTCCACTACAGCATAATTGCATATTATTTTGAGTCTTACGAAATCCTGTAGTGTATGTCTACAATGAGGCCAGATGATATCACTACTTCCAGTACTGACTCTTGCTGGACAAGCTGCAGAATTAGGTGAAAGAGAGAAGGCAGTTTTTTGGGGGTTTTTTAGGTTTCCTTTTCAAGAACTTGCAAGGCCTTTTGGCGCCCATTTAACTGCAGCAACAGAAAGATCCTACTTTCTAAATCATATTGCCAACATAAAGCATGCTCGACGGAACCAGGAATGGATTATGAGAGCCATTTAGTTCTGGTACCTAAGAGCTCTGAATAGAGACAGCAAATTTTTGCACCCGGGCTAATTTCTCAGTTTTCTCAGGACCTCCAAAATTTATTTTTAAACAGTGCTCATGTTTTTCGCTAGGGGTGTATATATGTTTGTGTGTGTGTGACATACAGAGAGCATGGCTAGCTTGAAACAGGCAAAACTTGTGGCTCCTTCAAAAGGGGTCTTCTTTTTTTTAAAAAAAGGGGAAGCATCCATTTCTTTCTTCTGTCAGATCTCCGCCATATATGAAATACTGTACAGGCATCAGCGCTAACCATGAGGACGGAAGCCTCGATCGGCGCTAGGGGGCGCTCGCGGCCCCTACACTCCACAAGCCCGAGCGCCCTCCCTTTCTGGGTGGCGCCCGGTCCCACCTTCTCATCCAGCCGGCAGCCGAAGAGCTCCTTCCCCAGCCCTGAGGCAGGGCGGCCGAGGCAAAGGGCAGGGGCGCGCGTGGGGGACGCTGTCAGAGAAACCGACCTGAAGCGGCGCGCCCTGGCCATGAAGAGCCTGGTAGGGGGCGGAGGCGCGCGTCTCCTGACCACGATCCTCTTCGCCCTGCACCTGCGGTGGGGCAGCGGCGCGTGCCCGTGTCAGGATCCCGAGCTTTGCAATCCTATGTCGAGCCCCAAAGACTTTGAGGTGAGCTCCCCAGCGCCGCGGCCTGTCTCCTGGGCGGGGAGAGCACCGCGAGTTGGACAGATCAGGAGGGCTCGTCTCGCTCCGCTCGGGTCGAGCCGGTCCCCAATGAAGGGGGAAGCTTACGGGACGTTGAGGCGTGCAGTATGGGCGCTTGGCTCGGGAAAAGACGCCTTTGAGTTAAGGAGGCGTGGCCCGCGGGAGCCGGAAAAGGTCGCGGCATTTTAAAGGTGCTAAGGACAGGGTCGCAGAGAGAATCCCCATCGGATCCAAAGTACCTTTATTCGCTTCGGATGCAAATACTCCCTTGGCCAGTCTGTTTTGTCTAACCCATTAGCCTCCTCCACCTTCATGGGGCGCAGACCTTAGCAAGCAGCTGAGGATTTTCCCATCATTGCTCGTCCATTCCAGGACATGGGTCGCTGTTGAAATGGATCACTGTTAAGTGGATCACTACCCTGCATCTTTGCCTTTCTTCATACAGAAAGAAAAAAAAGGGGAAAAAAAGGAGGCATCTTCTAGCCTAAGTCTTATGTGTAACTTGTCTTTCTCTTCTGAAATTTCCTGGTGCTGTCCTCTAGAGTGAAACTCTAGGACAGTGGTTACAAAATGAAAGCAAAGGGTGACAAATCTGGAAATAATTGGCAAATATAAATAATTGCCAGTAATTATTGGAGAGGGGAGAGATCCAGCCCTCAACCTCTGCTTTGTGGGTTGCCAACAGGGCTCAACTCTCTTCCCACTCCTGTTTAACACTCACATGTAACGATTGGGCAAGGTCATCCGTCAGCAAAGGATTAAGTGCCATCATTACGCTGATGACACTCCACTGTGTATCTGTGCTCTAAGCCACCCAGGTGATGCCATAGTTGAGGTGCTTTCCCAGGGCCTGGAGGCTGTGAAGGCCTGGATGGCGAGTAAGCGGCTTTGGCTTGACCCTCACAAGACTAAATGGCTGTGGTTTTTAGAGTCCCCCATATCTACTGAATTTCCATCATTGGGGTAACACTCCTCCAACCAGAGTTTATGCACAATCTGGGGGTTCTGCTCAAAGAGTAGGTGGCAGCTGTGGCTAAGAGGGTGTAATTTTGCACAATTACATTTTGTGCACCACTTGTGCCCATTCCTAGATTGGGAAGCATTGCTCATGGTCACTTACGCTTTAGTCACTTCTTGGCTGGACTATTGCAACACGTTTTACATGGGGCTGCTCTTGAAGAGTATTCAAAAGCTTCAGCTGGTCCTGAATGCAGTGCCACGGGTAGTACTTGGCCCCTCATAGTACGCCCATATAACATCGTTGCTTTGTGAGCTGTACTGGTTCCCAGTAGGCTTCCAGATGCCATTCAAGGTGCTGGTTGTCACCTTTCAAGCCCTGCATGGCATGGAGCCAGGTTACCTGCAGGGCTGCCTCTCCCTGATGGTTTCTACCCATCCCACCAGAGTGGGCATGCTCCATATCCCATCAATGAAGCTGTGTCATTTGGTAGGTCCTCAGAGGGTGCCTTCTCTATCATGGCACCTGTCTTGTTGGAACAACTTCCCCCTGAGATATGGACGACCCCAACCCTGCTGGCCTTCTGCAGGGCATAAAGACCTGGCTATTCTCCCAGGCACTGGGGCCAGGGTGTTAATGGAGCTCTGATGTGGGTGCAGATATATCACTGAGATTTTTTAGGGGCCTCAACTGCTATTGCTATTTCTTTTTTCTGCTATTTTTACTGTTATAGATGTGTTAATTGTTTTTACTTGTTTACTGTTCATAGTGCTTTGGGAGATGGGCAGCCAAACATATAAATATATTCAATCAATCAATCAATCAATCCCAGTTTGAAGAAACCAAGGAGAAATTGCACAACTTGGCTGAACTGGGAAAAACAAGCAGGGTCATGTCTGAGTAATACTTGGATGGGAGGTCACCAGGAAGTAGCAGGGCTGTAAGCTAGGCTGGGAAATAGAAAAATAAAGCATGTCAGAAAGTGGCAGTGGCAAGCTATTTTGTTGTTAAGGAAACTACACAGACATTAGGAGATGTGTTGGACTCATGAAGGAGGCTCTATTTTTTAACATAAACAATGTGGAGTTGACAGTAGCTTCTGTGTCCATAGAGAAATTTTTTTCTAGACAGTTATCATATAATGGTTCTCTTTTGGCATCTTGTAGGAATCTGTCTTTCAACCATGACCAGGATGCTTGAGCCAATCAGATGGGCCTTCATAAAACACGATACCACACAGCCAAGATGTACTGTCTGCCTAACGTTTTATAAAGTCTTTACAAACTTAAATTACAATGACCACTTACATAAGCTGAAAGACAGGATATAAATATAACGTTAATGATTTTAGAAATCTTATGGCTGCTATTAAAAGGAGGCATAATTAATGTGCCCATTTTTGTGTTTAAGAAAACTTTGAATTTTAATTTATCTTTTATCTAAATAAGTAAATATAAGCAGACAAAAATAATTTAGTTATGAAACCATTTATTATATGACAGACTTAAAGTCACATTCCTTAGATCTATTTAGGTATACTTTTATGCAGAACAGATACTCTTTATATTTGACACTGAGTGGCTCAAGGGAGCTGTTATTGAACTGAGAACTTCCATGTTATTCTAAACTATCAGAATTTATGCCAAGCAAATAGCTTCTAGGCCCAGACTGATGCCCTTTGATTGTGTTGGACTTTGGACAGAGAATAAAGGGAGTTGGTCCAACATGCAAAAAACATCAAGTTGGAGAAGGTTTTTTTCAGTCCTAATTAAAAAGGTTTTCTTTACCAGCTAAACTAGTTGAAGGACAGTGATCAGAGTGAGACAGGTTTTTTTTTTACTGTTCTCTATAGGTCTTTGTATTTGATGTTGGTGGAAAGACCTGGAGGAATTATAACTGGTCACAAATTACAACAGTAGCCACATTTGGAAAATATGACCCTGAGCTTATGTGTTATGCTCATTCAAAAGGATCCAGAGTAGTTTTAAAAGGTAAGTTCTAAGGGTAATGACAACATTTTCTGCATCTTGCTTTATGTATTGTACCACATGTAACACCCACTGAGCTTAATTAAATCTGTTCTCATTATGGGATACTAAAGTCATTATTATCACAGTTTACCTATGACATTAAAAAAAGTTGCATTAGGGCATCACAGTCTCAGGATAAACTAATGATTCAGTCCAGTCACATTTAGCACAAAGGGATCCTAGATTTGCTGGAAAATGCCAATTTAATAGGCTTGTATTCAAAAATATTTACAGTGTTCTGAATTCTCCATCACAGCCATAACCTCATGTATATATAGCCCAGCTCAGGTAATTTCAGTAGAAATAAGATCAGTTAAGTGGTTGTATTCTGACATTTGTAGTATGCACATGTGCTGTGCTAATGTCATAATATGAAGTGTAGACAAGAAGGGGAGGGGGAAGGAATGTAGTTGCCAATGTATGCAAGTGTATACTTTGGAGCAGTTTTTTGTGTCCTCTGAAAACCAGCCTCCAGTTGTACATTTGGAGCTAACTGCATGTGCAACATCATTGGAATAAATACTTGCTCCATACGTAGGCTATACTAATTTAAATTCATATTTAACCCCATTACTTTTATGTTGACAGAAGAACAAACCTCTGGGGCCTTTTTGATTCATATAGAATTCAGATGATTGGGGCCCCATTCCAGTGTTTTTCCTTATAAAACAAAGTGGCAACATTAAACATGGTATTCAAAAACAAATCATGTTTAATATAACATATTTTGGTCATTAGGCTTCACTTACTAATTCTTAGGGTAAACACTGACACCCTAACTTACTGGTTAACCAGACCATATAATAATTGGGAACAAGAATTCAGATTGCTCAGAAGATCATACTGATTTTTAAGTGATGCAGCTCTAAGTAAATCAGCCAGACTGTCACAAAATTAATTCATCCACAAGGCTCAAACTACAACCAGGAAATAGGTTTGAACAACAATAGCTTATATCCAAAATTGACTCCTTTAAAAAATAGAGATGGCCAGTTTCTCTGATTTTCATGTGAAATGGAGACTTGGGCTTTTAGCCTTGACAAGAAAAATAAACATGTTATCTTAACCATGGAATTCTTTCGGAAAGCATAATGATGATTTTGCTTCTGATCAGCCTTCCCAGTCTACTGATCTACATAAGTATTAGATCTGTAGCATGGTTGAGAGCTGTGGTCCAAAAAGGCTACTGTAAATCCACAGTTTGTGATAATGTTCTTCTTCCATAATGAGTTTCTTGCTAGCTGTTCCTCATATACTATTTTTCAGACAAGCCAGTATTATTGTTAATACTAAACAATATTCCGATAATGAGTTTGTCCAAACAGGTGTTATCAGCAAAGTAGTATAGAAAGCACGGCAGAAAAATTACATAAATTGTGATCAGCGAGTGCACAAAAGCTGAACAACTTATCCTATGACTGTGGCTGGTGTGGGTCTTCCGGGCTTATTATTTTGGTATCTTAAGCAACATCTGAAGCCACTTATGACTTCCCTGATTCCTTGTTTCAGTTCCTGCTTTATGGACTCTGAACTTCTGGTCCTCTCTTCACGCCCATGCTTATGGCCTCTTGCTAAAGCTCTGTGTTTTTATATGTAATATCATTCGGCAGATGTTCATTCCTGTGATATGCCCTGATATGCTGTCAAAGGCTTTTTATCATACTTAATGTATAAAAGGCTGCTATAAAGTGTATCTCTTGCAACCTGGCCCTATTCTTTAGAGAAAAGACAATATCTACATTCATTGGTGACTGGAAACCGCTTGTGGACTTTTTGCGTAAAAAAGAAAAAAAATGAACTTATGATTTATGGTGCTGATGATTAGACAGGATTGATTATAGAAAGAAGGGAGTTATGATGTAACTTGAGAGAGAGAGGTTAAACTATAATTGTGCTTATAATCCTGTAAAGACGATCAGAAGCCACTTCTTTATATCTTTCTTTGTATCTTTTTTCTTTTTTTTCTACTTCTACGTTTTTTCTTTTTGCACTTTTTGCACTTTTTCTTTTATTTCTCCCTTCTCTTTCTTCTTTTTTGTTCTCTTTTAGTTTGTATTATTATTGTTAAAATTTTCAATAAAATTATATATATATTCATTGTGAAATGAGCAGAGATCACAATTTGGTGAGCAGCCAGTGCTGTTGCTGGGCACTTACTAATGTGCTTGGCTGACTTTGCTGCAAATGAGAGGTTTTGTGCAAATAGGAATCCACCATTTGCAAGCAGAAAGTACAATTGCAGAAGCAGAAATAGATATCTGTAATGGTTCGCGTATCAGTAGCCTGGCTATTGGAGAGGACGCCTGCCTGCCTTCACTTTCTGTCGTCAGAAAGGCATGGATGGGTAAAGAGTTCTACTGCAGGGGTACATCACCATGGCAAACAGAAGGGATGGTTTTAATTACTTCCCTCCCTTTTGCTATGAAGGATGGAAAGAGGATTTATCTGCACAAAAATTGAGAGGATATTGTTATGCATCTAATTACTACCAATATTTACTGTCAGGGGAAAAACCACGTTAAACACGGGAGGCAGACACACCATAAAACAAGTTACTTCAAAGTACTAAAAGCTTTATTAAATGCTAGTTCAATAAGCAAGTAAAGTTCAACCAATAACATACAAGGTACGTACATAGATTCACATTGCAATGTTGTGACCATTTTAATCAAGCCATCAGGTAAACAGCTTGACCAAAATGGTACCGAACCCCTCAGATGCAATCCCTTTTATCCTTTAAAACCACAAACCACAGACATGACTCCTAGGTTTAGCAACTGATTCGTAATGTCCTTGGTGCTAATTTTACCATACCTTCCTGTTCTATTCCCATCAACAAGTTGCATAGTCTTGCATTTGACTTTTCCTGTCATTGCCCTACAGGTCACAAGAAGCTAACTTGGCCTTATCAAATGCAATCAAAACTAACATTAAAACATATAGATTTGTTGTTGTTTAGTCGTTAAGTCGTGTCCGACTCTTCGTGACCCCATGAACCATATTGCACCAGGCCTTCCTGTCCTTCACTGCTTCCCTGAGTTTGCTCAGTTTCATGCTCATTGCTTCAGTGATGCTATCTAACCATCTCATCCTCTGCCGTCCTCTTCTCCTTTTGCCTTCAATCTTTCCCAGCATCAGGGTCTTCTCCAAAGAGATCTCTCTTCGCATTAGGTGACCAAAGTATCTGAGCTTGAGCTTCATTATTGATCCTTCCAATGAGCAATCAGGGTTGATTTCCTTTAAGATTGACTGGTTTGACCTCCTAGCAACAGACTTCATTTATTTGGGCTCCAAGATCACCGCAGACGGAGACTGCAGCCATGAAATTAAAAAAACATATAGAAGGCTACTAAAATTTTCCTCTCACATTACTGAAACATCTCTGTGCTCTATTGGCCAGTAACTTCAGTGTTACAGAATGACACAGAATGAAACTGAAATTGTCAGAACAGTATTAGACTGTATATGAAATAAAAATCACTATATAGTGCAAATAAGGATTGTTGCATCCAGAGCAGATTTTCTTCATATTTCTGGTCATGTGTGCACACTACCCTAATTTCAGAATAATTTATCATGTAACATTCAGTGCCAGAGTACCATTTACAGTGAATTCTAAAGTTATTGCCACATGCTTTTTAAAAGAAATCATGTGGAGTTCTTGGTGCTCTCTGAGCTTGATTGATTGCTTGCAGACATTTCATTACCCAGCTAGGTAACATCATCAGTGCGAGTGAGTGTGGGGTTTGCTCCCTGCTTATATACAGTAGCTTGCCCTGCCAGGGTTGGTGGGGATGTGGTTTTCTCCTTGATAGTTCCTTGATTAGGGTATTGTTTTCTGCTTGATTGTTTGCCTGGTGTTAATCCCTGTTTAGGATTATCTGGGTGTTGGCTGCTGGAGAGGATGTGTTCTGGTCTTTTTGTTTCCTTCTTAGCTTTTTTATTGTCTCTTTTGAATGGTATGTAAATATGGTTTATTTCTATGTGTCCATTGATGGCTGAAGAAATCATATTTTTTTAATTTCTTTGTGTATGTATGTGTACACACACATACACAGACTCTTATATTTGTTTCTGCTTTTTAAATAAAATAAAACTACTATTATAAACAAAACTTAAAATATAAAATACACAAACAAGAACCCATCAAATTGGGAGCACTTTTGTACTCAACAAGACAGTAGACTTTGCCATGAGTTCTCTTGATCTTTAACAAAATAAGATCAAAAGAATTCAGTTAGTGATAAGTTTATACAAAAAGCCAGTATTTATAAACTTTTGGAATAATAATAAATAGGATCCAGATAGATAGATAGAGAGACAAATATTTCTATACCTCTGTTATGACTAAACTTTTTTTTTTTTGCATTTCTTATGTTTTGATATATATATACTTATATTTGTTTCCACTTTTTAAATAAAAAAAGTACTATTACAAATAAACTTAAAATACAAAATATGCAAATGAGATCCAGTGAAATTGGGGGGCTGCTGTACTCCACAAGACAGTAAAACCTGATCCATTATATAGATAAATGGTTGGAGATGGAAAAAAATTCAAACAGTGGGGTGAAATGGCAATAAAACACAGGCACTGTTTTTGGCAATAAATCTAAACCACAGTAATTTGCAAAATAGCTATGCTACTCACCTTTACATTTATTGTGATGACATTATTTTAGCATTGCTAAATTAACACCTGTCAAAGAGACAAACATTGCATCTATTCATATCTAAATGGCTAGATGAATCTAAATTCATTTTCTGATGAATTCAAATTTAGTAGTTTCACACTGGGGTTCCCCCTTTAAAATTTCTGTGTTCTGATAAGCAGCGGACTGTCCTGAAAGATTGTTATGTCAGTTTTAAATGTGTGTCCATTCTTTCACACAGAAAATACCCAGTGTCTCCCCAAATCTGGTGCCTTCAGGTGTATATGTTTGATCAGCACTCCTACCTGGAATTTCAAGAGATGTAGTCTCATCCAGAAGCAGCAGATTGGTCAATGCTAGACCAACTTAGTAGAGCTAAAACAAAGCAGTTGGGTTTATTGCAATTCTAACCCCTTCTTGTCTTTTTTTTCCATTTGAAAAGGAGACTCGATATTTAATTATTTCAAGCAACACCTATGAAAAGATAAATACAGTATACTTCTGAGGAATTATGATTAGGATAATGTTGATCTCAAAATATTTCTTATGCCTTAATAATGCAGCAGTCTGGCAAATCATCATAATTTTTATTTTAGGAGACATATCTGTGAAGAAAATTGTTGATCCTGTGATCAGAGCAGCCTGGATAAGCCAGCAGATAGACCTGGCCAAAACACAGTATATGGACGGAATCAATCTTGACATTGAGCAGCAGATTATCCCATTTTCGCCTGAATATTATGCATTAACAGCTTTAGTTAAAGAAACTACAGATGCTTTTCACAAAGAAATTCCAGGATCCCAGGTAAAAATAGAACAGTGACTCTTCTTACCCATGTGCTAGTTCAATTTCATGTTTCCTAACTATCTGTTTAACCTAGACTATTCAGCACTTTTCAGAACACAAAACCTCTCCAAGTAGCTCCTAATAAAAAACTTAATAGAACAATACTCATTAAAAACCATTAACAAATTAATGCTTTTTCCCTTAAAAATCTAAAAAGGAAAAGAACCCCATAGTACAAAAGTTACCAAGCTAACATCATTTAAGATTATAAAAAATTAACCAAAAACAGTAGTTGAACCAATCCCACATCATAATACAGGTAGTCTTCGTTTAGTGACAATTGGCAACTTGATTATTAAGCAAAGTGGTTGCTAAGTGAAACCGCGACTGTGCTTATGATCTTACTTCAGCTTTCCTTTGCTTTACAGACTTGCAAAGGTCGTAAATGTGAGGACTCATTGTAAAGTTACTTTTTCATCAACACCATACTATGAGCAGTTGCTGTACAAGGCAATTGCTAAATGAGGACTACGTTTAGAAGCAGGTGGAAATAAATACAATTTTAAGGTCTACTTGAAAGAAAAGCTGGCCAAATGCTTGTCTCTAATAAGAGACTTCCACAGATGTAGCGCTGCCATACTTAACCATAGCGAGCAGATTTAAAGACTCCCTTTGAGAGTACTATTATGAACATAAATTTTGATGTTGAATATGTTTAGATAAAGCTGTATGGATGGGGTGAGAGATTATGAAGAAATGTGTATGGTGATGTAATCATGCAAATGCTGCAACTTATGTACTTGTGACATATGTTGGGATGCAAGTACACAGCTGCAGCATCTGTATCATGATATTACCATGAGCATGGCATCATTTTGGCATTATTGCAATTTGCTGCAGACACTGCTGTTTATTGATGCACATCTCCAGTACCTAGCATCAAAATACAGTAGTACCTTGGGTTACGAACGCCTCTGTTAATGAACGTTTCGGGTTACGACCAGTTCCGGCCACAAAAATTTACCTCAGTTTGCGAACTCCGCCTCGGGGTACGAACAGGATCCACGGCCATTTTCCCTCCTGTGACACGGTCCGCGGCCATTTTTCCGCCCCGATACGTGGTCCGCGGCCATTTTCCGCCCCTGACACGTGGTCCGCGGCCATTTTCCCACCCCTGACACGTGGTCCGTGGCCATTTTCTGCCCGACATGTGGTCCGCAGCCATTTTCCGCCCCTGACACGTGGTCCGCGGCCATTTTCCACCCCTGACACGTGGTCCGCGGCCATTTTCCACCCCTGACACGTCTGTGGCCATTTTTCTGCCCCTGACACGTGGTCCGCGGCCATTTTTCCACCCCTGACACGTGGTCCACGGCCATTTTTCCGCCCCTGACACGTGGTCCGCAGCCATTTTTCCGCCCCTGACACGTGGTCCGCAGCCATTTTTCCGCCCCTGACACGTGGTCCGCGGCCATTTTTCCGCCCCTGACACGTGGTCGTAGGGAGGGGGACTTTCCCTCCAAGCAATAGCCGCCTCCCTGTCCTCCACGCCAGAACGGATTAACGGTAATTACATTGAACCTTATGGGGAAATTTCCTTCGGGTTGCGACCAATTCGGGTTGCGACCAGAGTCACGGAACGAATTAAGTTCATAAACTGAGGTTCCATTGTATCACAGAAGGGTTGATAGACTTCCACTGAAAACAGAAGAAGTGACAATATTGAAAGGCTAGTCAAGTCTGGTTCATTGATACTTAACTGAATAGCAGACTTAGATTTTGATAAAAATTCACAATATGCTGTTCGCTGGATCTGGAAACCAGTATTACCTCATGATCTTTCCTTAATAATCATGTGTCCTTTTCAAATAACTATGACTTGATGATAGTAAAGAAAACAGTAGCAATGCCAGATAAGTACAGTTTATGAATAACATGTGTGCTACCAATCATACACCTGAAAAAGCTCTCATGTTTAATGAGGCCTGCTTAATTTGTGACTAATTACAATGAATGCTTCTTTGGTCCAGTCTCTTCTCTTTTTAGGGAGGTTGTTGAGAAGGTGGTCAGCAGACAGCTCCAGAGGGCCCCGGAGAAAGCAGATTATCTGGATGCCTTTCAGTCTGGGTCATAGGACTGAGACAGCACTGATCACACTTGCCAGTGATATTGGTGGGCTTGGGATGGGGGGGTAATGTACTCATCCTGGCCTTCCTTGATCTCTCAGTGACTTTCAATACCATTAATCATGGAATTCTTTGGTGCTAACTTGGGAGTGGGGTGCATGGTATTGTGGTGGTTCTCCTTTCTCTGGTTCTGGTTCCAGTCAATATTGGTGTGGGGGAGGGAGTGAGCTCAAGGCCCCTGCTTAGTGGAGTGCCTCGGTGATCTACTCTCTCTCCACTCCTATTTAACATCTACACGAAGCTGCTGGGTGAGGTCATCAATCAGCACAGGGTAAGATTTCATAAGTATGTTGACGATACCCAGCTCTAGCTGTACATCTCTGCCGTGGGCTAAGTGATGCTGCTGAGGTTACCATTGTCTGGAAGCTATGGGATTTTGAATGGGGGAGAAGAGGCTTTGGCTTAACCCTGGTAAGATCTAGTGGCTGTGAGTTTTGAGACTCAGATCTGAAGACTTTCCATCTTAATTCTGAATTGGTCTGGACTCTCTCAGTCCAAGATGGTGTGCAACCTGGGGGTCCTCCTGGACTCATGACTCCTGCTTGAAGAGCAGGTGGCAGCTGTGACTAAGAGGGCCTTCACACAGCTTTGTTGTGTGTACCAACTGTGCTTGTTTCCGGAACATGAGACCTTATGGGGATTTCTGTTTGGATTACCATAAGGTTGCTTACATGAGGCTGCCCTTGAAGAGCATTTAGAAGCTGCAACTGGTCCAGAATGCAGCAATGTGCCAGCTTTCAACATTCCATAATATAATACCACTGCTCCATGAGCTGCACTGGCTCCTATAGGCTTCTGGGTACAGTTCAGGTGCTTGTTATTACCTGTAAATCCTTATATGGCATAAGACCAGACTATCTGCAAGACTGCCTATCTCTGATCATTTCTGCTCACCCCACTAGAACTAACAGGGATGTCACGTTCCATGACCCTTCTATTAAGTAATGTCATTTTCCCAGACTCAGGACTCTTACCTTTTCTGTTGCAGCACATACCCTGTGCAGCAGCATCCCCTCGAAGATCCAGATGGCCCTGACCCTGCTAACCTTTCAGAAAACATTAAAGACCTGCTGTTCCCTCAGGAATCTGGGCTGGGATGTTAAGCAAGCTCTGCTGGTTGATTGGTTTTGTTTATTTTTCTCCATTGTAAATCAGGAATGATTTTTTAAAACCTTGTTTTATCTCAGTTGATATTGTTATCTCAATTGTTGGTTTAATTTAATTACTCTTTTGGTTTTAACTTATTTTATGTTGCCCAGAGTTAGTCATTGCTATGAGATGGGCAGCCATATGAATTGTTTAAATAAACAAAGATTAAAATAATATATTATGGCCTACCAAATATATGACCATGATTTGAAGTCCAGGCAGATATAAATCAAGATCAATTTGGGGTGCTCCCGAAAGGGTGCCATTTAAGCTGGTGGGCTGCATTTGATTGAGTACATGAAATGATGTCCATCTTTGTTTTAGATGCATTTTAGTTTTGATTTCTAGGGGAAAAACTGTCCATTTTTTACATTATAATATGGTGCCAGTTAAAATATGTAAGTCCTTGGCTTCATTATAGTTCATTATTCAGCCTGTTCTACTGCACTTTAATATTCCTGCTAATAATTTTATGGTTTCTGCACAGATCTATAATTAATAATGCTAGTGTAGAGTCAGACAGACAGATGGGTGTTTTTCTTTCACACACAGGTAACTTTTGATGTACCTTGGTCTCCTGAATGTATAGACAAGAGATGTTACAACTATACTGGGATTGCTGATTCCTGTGATTTTGTGTTTGTGATGTCTTATGATGAACAGAGTCAAGTGTGGTCACAGTGCATAGCAAGAGCCAATGCTCCATATAACCAGACCTTAGCAGGTATGAAGTACTGCTATAAAACAAGGGAAAATGTTAAAACTCTTTAAAAAACCTAGAATATATGCAGTATTTCAAATTTCAAATTTGCTTTACTATTTGAAGAATGTAAAGCATGTTTATTTAAATCACTTTATTCTGCTCTGTGATAAAAAAAAAATCCTAGGTAGCTTACAAAGGCCAGAAATTAAATGGTCCCTGCTGTGTATAAAATTAATCAATAATTACAGTTTTTAAAAATATCAATTATATCTTTATTCTTTAGAAGTTTAAGTGTCATTGCTATACCTGATCTAAACATACTATTTTTTAAAAAACCATTTGAGAGTAAATAAGGTAAAAGCAAACATAATAAATTGTAATATCTAATCTTCAAAATATTTGCTCAGAATTGCATTTAGGGTAATTTAACACAGAAGGTACCTGGTATCGATGGGAGAGAGGAGCTCACATGGCTTCCATCCCAAAGGACAACATCTCAGTTAATATGGTTAATTAGTAATAATCTTGGTTGTGTACCTTTTCCAGGTTCTAAGTCTATGTAACCATTAGGTCTCTACATTCTCATGAAAGCTGTCTTTAAATAAATAGTAAGGAAAACTAAACAAAATGTTCATTTAGAAAGAGAGGGTTATATCTGAGAGACCTGTAAATTTAATTGTATCTTGAATTTCTACCTCAGTAGCTTTTGATTGCTTGATGGTACAAATATAACCATAGGTATGGAAGTAAATGAGAATAAAAAGCATGTGGATAAATTTTTAACTTTATATTAAAATAGGATATGACAATTACACTTTCATGGGCATTAACCCAAAGAAGTTGGTGATGGGAGTTCCATGGTATGGCTATGACTATACTTGTCGAAACTTATCAAAGGTAAGAGAAAGACAGATGACTTGTTTATCTTCATATTTGGGCTTTACCTTTGGTGACATGAACATTAATCCTTCTTAAAGCTTTTAATACAGATTCATAACCAAAGTTGTATTTTTCAGACTCATACTTGCAGCATTGAAAAAATCCCGTTCCGAGGAGCTCCATGTAGTGATGCAGTAGGACGTCAGGTTCCGTATAAAATAGTAATGACTCAAGTGAATAGTTCCCTTTCTGGGATTCTGTGGGATGAGGAACAGAAAGCGCCATATTTGGAATATAAGGCAAGTTGTCATAAATAATTTATTTTGAACATTATTTTAATTTGTTTACTGCATCAAATATATAAGATAGCTAGCTACGTTGGTTCATTGATGGGGAAAAAAATCCCAAAATAAAAGTAATTTACTTTTACTAGGACCAATATTACAAAGTCACAAGGAAGCTTCAAATTGTCCCAAGTCCACGGGCAATATGTGTAGAAGTTAAAGGGCTGACAAAAAAGAAAAGGAGAACATGAAGGAGATGATGTGAGAAATCTTTCCCAGAGTTGGGGATTGAATCCAGATTTTTCAGTTTCATTAAGCTCATTGGGCGATCTTGGGCCAGTGAGGAACAGAGCAGTTAAAAAGAGAAACAAAATCAAACAATTTAAAGACTACTGACTTTCATATTTCATTTGCACAAAGGCAGCTGGTGTGCTGAAGGGCTGAGGTGAAAAGGACATCAGTTAATATATTGTTAATATTTTTGCTGTTACATTCTCCTATCTTATAGGACTCAGAGGGTGTTTTTCATCAAGTATGGTTTGATGATCCCAGGAGTATTTCTCTGAAAGCTGCCTATGTGAAAAAACATGGTCTGAGGGGCATTGGAATGTGGAATGCAAATTGTCTTGAGTATTCTGGAAGTTCTGAAGCACAACGGCAGACAGAAGCAATGTGGGAAGCCTTGCTGCCAAAATAATGAGTGTGTGTACATTGCCATTTTGAATTTAATACTGTTTCAATTGTGTAGCGTTTCTCTTTTAATTACACTGTGTTAAGCTTAGTCATTATCAACAAATAAAATTAGATTTAACTTTCTTACACACACACACACACACACACACACACACACACATATATATATATATATATATATATATTCATTCTTCCCTTCAACTGCCCTGGCTTATCATAGGAAACCTTCTCTATTCTGGCCGATTAATATAACTCTAGAATTAGGAGAGCCCTAGAAATAATTGGATAACCTTTAAACAATTAACTTCTTTTTCTTAATAAAAGACAAGTATTCTTTCATCATCATATAGTCTTCCGTCTCCATCCTAAAGTTATAACACAACTGAAGTGGTCCTCAATCTTCCCTGATTTAAGCAGATTTCTAATCCAATTCCAAATTACCCAAGACATGAAGAGAGGGAGAAGCTCTACTGAATAACGAGCCAGAAGGGTGATGAAAAACAAAAAGTAAAACAAAAATCCTTTCACTGATCTTTCTTTTGTCCATCAGCGTTGTACTCTGAAAGGCCTGATTTCTACTATGTTGAAAGAATACTCAACTCTCTGAACCCTGAAGGGATTCCCGGCTAGACAAGACCCAAACCAGATCAAAAGGAAGAATGACCTCATTTCTATTGACATTTTATGGGATGTCTCAAACAGCTCTCTGATGTACTTCTTTTTAGTAGCTATTGACTATCATCAATAGTTCTCAGGAAAATCCCATCCCCAGTTCAGAAAGCAACAGCCAAAGGAAAATAATAAGGGGAGGACATCGACACTGAGGCTCTTTAAGGTCTACCATCATTTTTTTTTTTTTTTACTCCTCAGGTGATAATCTCAAAGATTGGAGTGTCATAAAGTGAAAGCTTTCCTTTGAACAGATGTCCATAATGGAAAGGAGAGAGAACATTAATAGTTAATGTACTTTTTCATGCTTTCAAGTCAGTCTTGATTCCTGACAATTGTCTGGAGAAGCCCATGCAGTTTTTTTGACAAAAATTTTCAACTTGCCTTCTTCCTATAGCCGAAAGAGAGTGACTGGCCAGACATCACCCAGATGGCTTTGTCTAAGGATGGACTAGAACTCATGGTCTCCTGGTTTCTAACCTGGTGCCTTTAACCACCACACCAAGCTGGCTCTCCTATTTTTTATTTTATTTTATTTTTGGCGCCTTTGAGTCAGTGTTGACTCCTGGTGACTGCCTGGACTAGTCCCTGCAGTTTTCTTTGCAACATTTTTGGAAGTGGCTTGTCTTCTTCCTAGGGCTGAGGGAGAATGACTGGACCAAGGCCACCCAGTTGGCTTTGTGCCTAAGGTAGGACTAGAACTCACAGTCTCCTAGTTTCTAGCCTGGTGCCTTAACCACTACACCAAAGTGACTCTCACTTATTTTATTTTAATAATTAAATTAACAAAAACGTGTTGTAGTTCCTCTCAATGCCTTTTTTTACATAAGCTTATATTGTACTAGTGGACCCTTGGATTTTAATTGAAGTATCTGTATTCAATTTTTTGCAGCCTCAAGTAGAGCCTATCTCTAGATTTAAAATTATATATCCCAAGAAAGCAAAAGATAGAATGCTGTTACTTGGTGCAAATGAAGTTTGCATAAGAAAACTATGTACAATTTTCTGTATCATCATAACCAAAAGAATTGCAAGATCCCTTATTTTACACAAGAGTGGGAAACAGAATGACTGGTTAATAACACTTTCCGTGAAAATGGTAATTAATTAATTTTTTGCATCACATGGGGATCGTTGAATTCCAATTACAAATACCTAAAATTTTAATCTCTATGAATTATATAAATTACTAACACATTTTGTTTCTTGTGTAATACTTCCTGTTTTTTTATAAATTCAGGGGCAGAGCAAATATTTGTTTAGGAAAAATAGAAGCTAATGAATTAAAGTGGTTTCACAAAGCAGCAAATGAACCATTCATGTGACAAAAGCAAAAAATTAATCACATTTTAAGGCTGCTGCCCTAAACCAGACTTATTAGAGACTAAGGCTCATTGAGACTTGTTTGCTTTTAAATGGAACCTTTTTCCTGTTACCTTTAAATGAAGCTGTTGACAGTGGTATATTTATAGCTTACAAATGAAGTTGGACTAGACTGATAAAGTTCTCTCCAAACTATCAAAGAGACTCTGTTGCTTCCTGATAAATTTCCTCCTGTTAAAAAAAAAAAATCTGTCCTATTAAAATCTCCAAATACTGTACAGCACTAGAGGGAGCCCATATATGAAAGATGAATATCTAGCTTGCCATTTAACTTCAGAGTACAGTGAAGGATTTGGAGTTGGTTTTGAGTGGAATGACAGCAGTGGCATTAAGGTTTACTTGTCTGGAAGTGTGCCTAAAGTCTTACACACACCGACAGGATTGTACTGCCAGGAACTTGAAATGGTAGTTTATTGGAAATCCAAAACTGTCACTGCAACCTGTAATGAGTGTAATTCTGTACAAAAGAGTTCAGATAGAGTAGAGCAGCTTTTCTCAATTGGGATTCCATGAGAGATCACGACTGAAGAAAAATGAACATTTTTTAAAAAATTTTGAGAGCCAATTTGGTGTAGTGGTGAAGGTGTGGCCTGGAAACCAGGAGATTGTGAGTTCTAGGTATGAAAGCCATCTGGGTGACTTTGGGCCAGTCACTCTCTCTCAGCCCAACTCACCTCACAGGGTGGTCGTTGTGGGGAGCTTTAGGTATGTTTGCTGCCTTGAGTTATAGATAAAAAAGGCAGGATAAAAATATAATAATAATTTCACTCACTGCACAATGCTAGCACTCAGAATGGTGGGAATTTTTACACACCACGACTTAATGTACAGTAATTCTAATTCTTTCTTCCCATCTGCATGACATAAGAATAGCAATGGGTGATTACAGGACTGTGGAAAACATACTACATCTCTTTCCTGTCTTGGGCTACCTTTGCCCAGAATGCAACATCATGCACCATAGGTTATAAACCATAATGGTGTAGCTACCCAAACCCAAATCTCACATTAAACCTTAGTGTGTGAATTAGGCTATTGCATGCAACCATAAACTGGTTGGTTTGTTTTGGCTTAGCCAGGCCCACCACATCAGGGTTGCAAAACTAACGATCACCAGGTGGTGGCACAGAGTTTTCTGCATCACGTTGTTGCCACCAAGTGGTAGACCAGAATTTTAAGCTCCAGATATGGGTAAACTAAGGCAAATTCTCCAGAAGGCTTCATCCAATTAAGATGGTAAACCAAACGAGGGTGGTGATGGGGATGCTGGTTCAATCTATGGGAACCCCAAGGTTATCTGGTCAACGATACATCAAAGCCCAGGTGCTTTTGTTTCTGGTGGGTATGTATCACTTTTACCCTTTTCAAGCGAGGGAAATAAAAATGGAGAAAAATCCATGCAGGGTTCTCAGGCGCTCGAAACGAATAGAGTTGGCCCATCCAACTTTCCATAACTGATTTCAGCGCGGGAGGGGGCGGGGGAAGGACAAGAACGACCACAGTAACTAAGGAAGCCGATTCCAAAGGGGAAAGTCTCCGGGATGAAGCGGTTGCTAGGCGGCGGGGGGGCGCGCCTCCGCCTCGCGCTCCTCCTCCGTCACTGGCTCTTGGGCGCCAGCGCGTGCCCGTGCCAGCAACCTGCGCTTTGCAAACCTATCTCGACTCAATGGGACTTCGAGGTGCGCAGACGGAGGATCTTCTGAAACGGGGCGGCGGGGCATTCAAGGGCAGGGGGTGGAGAGACACGTGTTACTGCGATCAGTCCCTCTCCGGTCGGGAGTTTGAGGTCTTCCTTCATAAGCTCGCTAAATAGGTTGCCTTGCACTCTACTTAATGTTGGGTTTCAGAGCTCTCACAAAGTGCATCAGCGGAAGCCCTCTCTACTACTGTGTTTCCCGCTAGGAGAAGCTTCCTTTTGAAGTCCGGGCACAGTAACTGTTGCACTCTTGCAATGTGGGTGAGATTAGTTAAGGATCTAGCATAGCAGCTGCGTTTGCCCCATGTGCTAAGCTTTGTTGGTATTAACCATGGTCAGGATTTTGTGTTGTGGCTTAGTGTATCATGGGAGCCTGATCTCTTTGCTGGCTTTGTGGTTCCTTGCATTGTTTGAAGCTAGACAATGATTTATTCAGTGTTCAGGTTATTACTTCAGTGGTGACCAGCACTAAATCTCTTAGGGTAGGTGGAGAAAGAGCTCCAAACTTGAAAATGGCAAAGGATTGAACCTGAAATCATCTGTATTTAAAATGTGGTCTACTGCTCTCTCCTGTTTCATTTCTGACTGATAGATTATGAAAGGCATAAGAGGCTTTTTGGTGGGGAGTGGAGGAGAGAGGCAATCTTAGCCATGTATTATATACAACTGATATATTCCACTGGTGGTTAAGTGGATGAAGCCTCTTATAACAAAACGCTAAAGGAAGGAGTGTGGTGACAAAATTGTGGCAAAAGAAGTCAAACTGAACACATTTTAGAATATCTGTTACTACCAATGTACCATTAAAGAGCTATTTAAATCCATTTAACTGGTTGCCACTCTACGTTTTATGAATAGGAAAACAGTTTTACATTTGATCATGACTGTTTATGTGGAATGCATTGATTCAGGATTTGCCTGCCATACCAGGTCTAATTCTAATGGCAAAGAATTAACATGTCAAGATTAAGGAAAGAAGGAGAGAGAGATTATTTTTTGCTGTGGTTTTCTAGGTCTTTGTATTTGATGTTGGTGGGAAGACCTGGAAATTTTATGACTGGACACAAATTACAACAGTGGCAACTTTTGGACAGTATGACCCTGAGCTTCTATGTTATGCTCATTCAAAAGGATCCAGAGTTGTTTTAAACGGTATGTTTTATTCAGAATAGCATAAAATGTTAACCATAACATTTTTAGGCAGATTGCTGATATTGGTCCTCTGAAATGTGGTCTCCTGAAGTCAATTAAGCTTCATCCTGTGACATAATTAGGCATAATTATATCTTTAATAATTATTCAAGAATGATGCCATATTTATCACAATTTTTGGTAATGAAAGTACATTGGTTCACCAGACTGGGCCCTCAGTTTCAGGATAGCTCATGTTCTCCATTATGTGAAGCTTTCCCCCCCCCCCCCCATAAATGGAAGATATATCGACTGAATTGCCTTTGGGAATCTCTTTTAAATAGAAGAACATTCCACTGGTTTCCGAGTAAGTTTTGTCAAGCAGTTATCAAGTTGGGTTGGCTGTCACCAAGCCAGTCAGTTCATAAATAACATTAAACTGCCCAGGCTCAGCATGATAGTTCATAACACAGGAAAACTGTTAGAATGGTCATTATGGCAGTTAGAAATAGCCCATTCTCCTAGGTGAGGGGGGAAAAAAAGGGAGCACTGCTTGTTTTAAGATGTTGGTTGGCCATTCCTTTTAAGAGATACTTGCATTAATTTTTTTTTTTAAATCTATAGATCTGTTACTCTAAGAAATATTTTTAGCTACTTAAATGTGTTTGGTTATAAACCTTTTAGCTCTAGAAACTGTTTATGACACATTACTGCAGGCATTCTGTAGCTCACGACAAGTAGCCTTGTTTTTCCTGTGGAAATTCTCAAAGGAATATATTAAACAAGTTCCTCAGTTCAGTGTATGCTTAAAGGAAAAGGACTTTTCATATGTCCAGTGCATTTGGAGATATGTGTCACTGTGCTAATTTGAATGAATTGGATGTAAATGGCTATTGATGATGTAAGTGCAAATGATAATGTGCATTATCATTTGGAACTCCATTGCTGATTATAGCTGTAGCAGAAACACTGTTTATTTTATTTTGAACCATTTTTTACCCTTGTATTGCCCCAGAAAAGGAGTTCCAGAGTATCCATTTAGAGAGCAATGAACTGAATTAATGTAGCTGTAATCTGAAACACACTAAGAGCCCCCCCTAGTTTCATGGGACATAACTTCAGAGCAAACATCTGGGTAATCTCTTTTTTTTATCTCTTTTAGTGGTGCAAACCTAGTGGCAACTAATTGTTATCTTTGTTTAGGAAACATAGCTGTGAAGGAAATCTTAAAACCTGCTGTTCGAACAGCCTGGATAAAACAAAAAACCAGTCTGGCTAAAAAGCAATACATGGATGGAATCAATATAGACATTGAACAAACAGTTAAAAATTTTTCAGCTGAATATTATGCATTAACTTCTTTAATTAAAGAAACAACAGAAGCTTTTCACAAAGAAATTCCAGGTTCACAGGTAAACCAGAAGGAAAGATTATGTTTTACGTTAAATTCTCTGTTAGTTAATTCTGTTCCTTAATCTTAATGCATGAATTTCTTTTGACAGTGTTTACTACTGTGAGCACACATTTTAGTGCTGCATATTTGTTGATGCAAATATATTGTCAAACCAGTATTAACACAACTTAAGGGCTTTTCTCCACTTGCACCTAATCACAGCATGGGAATCTCTTTTTTCCACCATGTTGCCCTGACCTTCCCCTTCATCTTCAAGGCAACCCATACGTGAGGCTGCTTAAAGATATCTCTAGCAATTCCAGTGCTCAAGTAATGTTTTCCCCTTAAGCAGTCAACAAATCACAACAGTTTTACTGTTGTACTTCACCAACCATTTTGTTGTTGCTGTCAGGTGACCCCCAGAGTGTTGGATCAGCTCAGTGCTCAGTTGACCACTTTAGATTGAGGTAAGGACACTTCATCTGTACCAGGTGCTGGCTTCTGTCCTGCTTTCAGCAGTGAGAAAGTCTGGTTTTCTCAAACCTGGCCCTCTCCCTATACCTGCCAGGTCTCCAAGCTGATCTCCAGCTCAAGACCTGCAGTGGCAAAGTAAGGGGAAGGAGGCTCCGGTTGAGGAATGAGCACTCTGCTGCTTCATAACCCAGTCTACTCATTATACCTGTTAGCTGTTGTTAGGGATTTTCAACATGGGCTTAGTGCTGCCCTAAATTCCACACTAGCAGCTGCTATATGAACTATTCTGAACACTCTTGCTGTTAACCATGAGATGTGCTGCTGGCTACCAGCTAAGCTGGCTTCAAATAAGGATTGGAATGATTCCAGGAAGTCATGGGAATCAATGACCATTAGCCTTGACAGTAGTGTGATTGCCTCTGAAGGCCATCTGCTGGGAGACTAGTGGGCTTCCTTGTGCAGTTGGTTGGCCAATGTGAGAAAAGACTGCTGGACTAGGTGGTCCAGGGGTCCGATCCAGCAGGGCCCTGCTTATGTTCTTTTCTTCTTATGATCCAGGCCTCTGAGCTGGGGATTGGCTCAAAAACTGTTGGATAAAGGGCTCCCTTCTCCTAATCTGGGTAGCTGATATGCTGTCCTATCAGCTGCCCATATCAGAGGGCAGCAGAAACAAGTTTTGACAGACGGCTAAATCTGCAGGTCTGGTCTAACTATCTGTCAAAACCATCAACAAACACAATTGTGCTGTGATTGGCAGATGGATTTTCTGCTTGCTGGGAAAGGTGGGGGGGTGGAGAGCAGCACTGCATGGGAAATGAGGACACCATGCTATGACTGCAACCCAGAACAAAGGAGTTGGGATTGGTAATCGAGACAGCAAAATCTGTGCTGGTTTAGTTTTCTGCTGGCTCATGGATAGGAGGAGAGCATTTTAATTGAGCCATGATGAAAAGTGGAAAGGTGACTAATAATAGACTCAACTAGAAACAAAATAATTATATTTGGGAGGCCACAGCAATCTGGATTTGAATTTGCAGAATGAAATATTCTATCCTTTGTAATTATACACAAGTCATTTTACAAATAGCCATAAATAAAATACTAAATTACAGTGGCATTTCAAACCCAGTCTAGTACATGAAAAAAAAACAGCACCTTGATCCACATGTAACAAAGCACAAATTTTCCTTTTGGCTAATGATGGGCAATGGCCATCAACCTGAAATAATGTGGTCTTCAGATCATTGGAATAGATTTTAAATAGTGTAGGGGCGAGGATGCAACCTTGTCTCACTCCCTTACTCATTTTAATATCGCCTGTAAGTGAGCCTTTTCGATGCATCTAACTTGCATTATACTATCTTGATACAGTGCCTGTATTAATATGTAAGACACCTGTCAGAAACCAAATTCTCTAATTTAGCCCAAAGTTTGGTTCTGTTAACATTTCATTGTATCAGACAAAGACTATGGGATAATTCAGTACAGAAATTAATGGCTAAAGCCAAAGTTTCGTGTTCATCTGTAACCTTTGGAATTAACTACAAATATACAGATGTACTTGAAAAATATCTGAATAGTTTATATTTAAGTAAATACAGAATAGTCTTTTCAAAAGCCAGATTAAATGTGTTGCCATCAAATATGCTATATGGTAGATTTTAAAAAATTCCCATCTCTCACAGATTCTGTCCCTCTAATGGTACTGATCTTGAAATGGTGGATCACATTTTATTGTATTGTGAATTTTATAAGAATCTTCGGCAGGAAGTTATCTGGCCTATTGTAAAATCCAAACCAGGAAGGGATACTTCTGAGTATGTAAAAATTTTACCTGCAGATGAAAATTCTAAAATTACAGTGGCAACAGCCAGATTTTTAACTATGGCTATAAAAACAAGTTTTTTTAGTAACAAATCAGTGAGTTGGAGTTTTAAGTATGTTATTTATTTATTTTTATTTATATTTCAATTTGTCACCACCCATCTCACTACAGAGTGAATCTGTATTATGTAATATTTATTAAATATCTTATCTGTTAAACTATTTTATCTAACGTCAAGTTCAGATTATATTTGTAACTTGCTTTTGGGCCTTTGGGCCATAAATAAAATTGATTGATTGATTGAAATTACAATGGACCATAAAAAGGATATAAAATTAAGAAATTTAAGGTAGCAGCAGAAAAACAATGTAAGTAACCCCATTTTCATTGAAAATATAAAGGAAAAAGAATATTTCACATGGCACTTAAAAGATAGCAGATACACGCAACCAAGATATATATTTAAGCCTGTTCCATTAATCCAGAACACAAACTTAGAGCTTGCTTTTTTGGCTATTCAGTGCTAAAACATCATGTTGTAAGGATGGAATCCAACAGGTTCTCATATGTAGCAACTCCAGATTAGCACGTAGCTTTTCTGTACCAATCAAATGATAATGGCACTGAGTGCTCTCAACCCAAACGAGAGGCACTGTAGTTAAGGATAATACACAGAAGAAGATACAGTAAATGCAATTTATTTGGAAATTTAAAAAATAAATTGCATTCACTGTATTTTCTTCTGAGATTTGGATTGGTGCCTTGAAGCTGGTAGACATGAAACTGTCTGCTCTTTGAACCTGAACAGCATAGAAAAAAACAGCTGGTGAGGAACAGAAAGCAAAATCAGAATCTTAACATCTTTAATTGCACTGAAGTAATAAGCTTATGGTTGGAAAACATGCTACAGTCTTTTCTGATCAAGCTGTTACTTTGAATATCATTTTCTAACACTTAGCACTCACTGTGAACCATACTAATACATTCAAATCCCCAAATCAAGCGAACAAAGGTTAATGCAAAGGACATATAACAAGTTTCTTCATGTTATAGAGCAGGGCTGTACAAGTTCTGAAAAATATCCAGAGAGGATGCATCAGAATATAATGGCCAAACATCACACTTTTTCCAGATGCAGCTGCTTTACGGAAGTGCTGTGCCTGCACTTTGGGTTTATTCTAAAGCAACTCTTCCAATCATTTCCAATCATACATATCACTATTATGTAGTTTAATTAAATATGTTTAGATTAGTTTTAACTAATTGCGTATTTTGCAATAAACTATGGAAAAATTGAAATTATTTCAGCACACCTTTACTCATACAAGAATCTTTAAGGGGGTTACTAATTAAATCCCTGATATTCATCCCAGATTCCCAGTCTTGGTACCTTCCACGTGTGTGCATTTCAATTCCCAGAATCCTCAGCAATGGCTGTGTGGACTAAGGAATTTTGGGATTTGTTCCACTCGTTTACAGATATTGAGGAATATAGTTTTAGCCTAAACTACCTTGATATAATAATATTAGAACAGCTCTTAGATTATTATCATGAATTACGGTTAACATAATTAAAAAGAGTTTCAGTGGTGGAGGTTACTAAAATTATAGGGCAACTAGCTTCCTCTAAAAGTATGAGCTGCATTTCGGTTTTGCTAATGAGCTCTGCCGTAACACCACCTGTTTGATTTGCAAATTATCCCTAATGTGCTTTATTGCATTGTGTTTTTTCCCCACTTTGTCGTCACCTTGCATGACTCCCAAACAACTAAAGCTTCTCTTTGTGCTGGGCTGGAAAATGCAAATTGGAAGATAAGGGGTGTGGCGGGCACTCACAGGCCCCAAAGCAAGGCAGTTGATGTGGGCTGTCATCCATACGTGCCTTTCTCTTGAGAGCTCATGGCAGAATTTATGGGTAAACTGTGAGGTTTCCTCACATTTCAACCCTACGCTCTTGTGAAGTAGATTGGGTTGAGAGAAAATGACTGTTGAAGTGAGCTTTTTGATCAGGTAGGGTTTTGAGGCTTTGTTCTCTCTAATCCTTCTTTCAAATTAAATCCATTATGCCATGCCTTGAACTCCAAAAGGCAAATCTTGACTTTTTTCTGCATCCTTTGAGGTATTTGAAGAGTTCTAGCTTTTCCCACCTCCGTTTTCTCAAACTTAAACATTTTCAGATCCTTCAGTCTTTCTTCATGTGACTTTGTTTCTAGCACCCTGATCATCCATATTGTCCTTCTCTAAAATTGTTTCTGTTTGTCTGAATCTTTCTTAAAGTGTCATGCTGGACAGAACATAATACTTAAATTGGAGAATGACCATTGCAGAATAAAGTGGAACAATTTTTTTCTGTGATTCTGGAAATCTAAATTTCTGTTGTTGCAGTCCAAAATTGCCTTTGCCTTTTTTTCTTTTTTGCAACTACATCACACTTTTGACTCATTCTGTTTGTAACCAGCTATACCCAGGCCAGACACTCCCCCACCTGTACGTGTTTCCTAAATGAAGAGGTTTGTCTTTTAAATTTAATTCTACAATATTCCTTTAAAACCATTTTTCTAATTAAAATAATGTAGAAAGTTATTTCTGCCTTCTATACTACTTGCTGTTCCACCGAATTTTGTCATCAGCAAATCTGATAAGCTTTCATCTTTTCATCCAAATCACTTAATAAAATTTTGGAAGAATACAAGACCCAGGACTGAATATTGCATCAGCTCCAGTACCTCACTCCTAGGTTGCTAATCCATTTTACTTGGATGAGAACTCAGTCCCATGGGAATACCATCTTCTGTCCCACTTAAACAGTCATGGCTTAAGTTTGCAACCTGTTTTACTAAGCAACATTAAGAATTTCTACGACTTGGATAAAAAGGAAAGCTTCCTTGCTTTTCTGTTTTTTCCTAATCTTCTCCAGTCACGATATATTCTGAAACATGAAAAATTAGCTCCTCAACTTTGTGGAGAAACACTACAGATCACAGAATTGCCCATACAGGCATTTGCCCCATACATGTGGAGGGCAACTTAAAGGACTAGAATAGATTGCTTCTCCCTCCTTCTTCTGAACAAAAGTAGACTGTAATAGGAATTATCGCCATTGATTTTGAGCTGTTCAGTACAGTGGGAGCCAGTGCTGTTAATTATCTAAAGCAGACAAAATGTCTGTAAAATGTATTTCTAGAATTGAATAATAGGTTACAATTCAGGTATTGTGCTAACAGGGAATGTACTACTTGGGTCATTTTCATTAAGAAGAAACACAAACTCTTAAAGAAATGTTACAATATTTATAACCCCATTTAAGACTTTCTTAGCTATGATAAACATTTAAGTTGCCAACATCTTAATGCTTTATGATGAAACAGTATTTCTTCAATATCTTCTGTTATGAAAGATCTTAAATCTTCACGCAAAGGAGAATGGTGACAATATTTTTAGCCAGCTGAAGGAACTGGAAGCCTGGTATGAGCTGGCCCTCCAAGTTAGAAACTACATTTCTTCAAAACTGGATTATAGGTTTAATTTTTCTAAAGCCTCACTTCAGCATTAACATTACATAACCATCCCATACACTGGGATTTGCAGTGTTACCTTCTAAAGAGTTCATAAAATTGAAATATACACAAAAGTCAGGCACTTAAGGTAATTAGAAGGTTTGCTAGCCTTACATGTAAACCTGTGTAGAGAATGCTTATTCACAGCCAAATCTGTACAACTAGCTTGTGGAAAACAAGCAAACAAACAAACAACCCCCCCCCCCAACTATATACCAGCTGAAAAGAACAGATTGTTCAAAGAACAGGATGTTGAAATAAAAGAGACAGCAACAAGTTCTGTGAAATGAAGGCTGCAGGCGGAGACTCTGTAAGGTGTATTTGCAAATACATCTTTGAACACTTAGGACAAAGTCTAAGAAAGGCAGAGGGTTGTGCTATATAAGACATAGAATTTTATCACAAAATGTTTCCAAAAGAAATAGCACACCTTTATTCTGTTTAAAATAGTGGGCATGGCTGTGGTTTTAATAATTTTGCAATTGAGATAGGGGTTTTTTTAATCTGTCATTTGTGAAGTACTTTGTTGTACAGCCTAGGCTTGGGCAATAGCCAGCTAAGCTGGGCTGATCTTGGAAAGCTGAGTTTCGGTAGTCAGCTAATCCACCATCCTCGAAAGAAGCAACAGCGAGGCATTTTTGTATTGCTGCTATGCCCAAGTGTTTATCAGGAGGCAAACTGGACTGAAAGAAAATGTTACCCTTTTCTTCTCTGTAGACAATGGAAATGTGTGCCTGTATGGTTTGGAGGGAGTAAAAGTAAAGAAAGGGAGAGAGATGTACTGTATGCGCTTTTCTTTCTCCGCAGGTAACTTTTGATGTACCTTGGTCTCCTCAGCACAGCGATAGATGCTATAACTACACTGGAATTGCTGATTCCTGTGATTTCCTGTTTGTGATGTCTTATGATGAACAGAGTCCAGTGTGGTCCAACTGCATAGCAGGGGCCAATGCTCCATACAAACAAACTTTGGCGGGTAGGAATCAGTTTCATCTTCAGAGTATAAAAAATAATTAGCTTCTTCTAGCTGGAAAAAATAGATAAAGACTGGACCTTTGTATAAGATGCCATAGGGGATTGAGTCAAAATCAGCCCCCGGTCCAACAAACTCTCTGCAGTCACTTTCCAAGCTGGAAGGCACATTTCCCTTTTCCAAGCATTGGACCACACTATACTTTAAAACTTGGAAACAGGTCTTCTCAGGCTACTTGTATATACCTTTCTTGGTGATCTGGTCCTCTTTTCACCACCTGTAAGTGTCCTTTTGATTTTCGGATTTGCACTAAGCTTTTTGGATACCCAGATTGGTTTCTTCTGCTGGCTTCTCCCTTCTCTCTCGTGCTCTCCCCCCCCCCATTGTAATTGTTTGCAATTGTGCTTTAATATCTCCTATTTTAGGATTTGCCACCCATCTTGAGCACCCTTTTCTCCTGCCATGAAATCCTACTTACCAGTTCTCTGATTTTATTGAAATCCGAGGTATATGCTGGATCATAGTTTTAGCTTTCCTAAGTATTAAGGATTCCAGCTCTCTCCCAATTTTCCACTAATTCCACTTTGTATTACTAAGTCTTCCTGTAGGGTAGGATCAACTCAGGGGTGGCTGATTCACTTACACCTTCCTTTCCTCTCTCAAGCAGGGGTGTAACTGGCTGTGGCAGGCGTTCCCACTACAAAAACCCAGCTATGTTTTGAGTAGGGAGGATCAAGATGTGCTATACTTTCCAGCCTGTCACTTCATGTCACTACATCTCATAGGACAACCAGCTGTGATTTGGGGGACCTGAATGTTTATGCCTCTTTACTGTGAGAATTGACTGTTGGCTTTCTGACCTTTAGATAATATCCATTGAAGAGAAACTTGTATCTTACCTTCACACCTGCTAATTTGTTAAGGACTCTTTGGTGAGGTCTTTTGTCAAAGCCTTTTTGAAAGGCAAAATGAACCTACCTGTTTTTAATTTGCCTGTTTGAAGAAGCAAAGTACTAGAATTCAAATAGTCTTTTGTAGAGTTGGGAGGCAAGATTTTGGTAAGTGAATTAATAGGAATCTTAATTGTGTACAATCCTTCTCTGACATCTTTAAATCTGTTAACATCTCTTTCATGCACAGACTTTTCTTCATGAATAAATATAAATTTAAATAAATTATATATAAACTACATATAAAATTAAAGAACAAAATGCTCGATGAATAAAAAAAACCTACTGGTGTAATTTTATTTTGAATGTCGACTTTAATGGCTTTTGTCTGGTCGATATTACAAGTGTAGATGCCTGTATGTAAATAAAACATGCGA
Source organism: Python bivittatus (assembly GCF_059951505.1). Taxonomy (NCBI): domain Eukaryota; kingdom Metazoa; phylum Chordata; class Lepidosauria; order Squamata; family Pythonidae; genus Python; species Python bivittatus. The sequence continues at coordinate 29,395,705 of NW_028277098.1, forward strand.
GTGCATTTCTGTGTTAAATCAGGATATGACCATTACCTGCACATGGGCATTAATCCAAAGAAGCTGGTGATGGGTGTTCCATGGTACGGCTATGATTATACATGCCCAGGCTTACGTAAGGTAAGAGAAAAACAGCTCAGTTCTATGTTTTTGTGGGCATGAATTTGAGAGAGAGAGAGGGAGAGAGAAGAGTGGTTAGGATAGGGCAGCATGGATTTTTTTCTTCCTATTATAAATTCAACAAAGAGTGCCTTCACCCCGCAAAGAAGGAAATCTTCCAAAATGCATTGGGTATTGCTTCAATAAATACTTTGATTCAAGTAGACTGTGAACTTTCATATCTTTTCAAGTGCAGCAACCTTTGGCAGCTAGGGGAGAGCTGTCCCATTGTGCTTTCTGCCACCATGTATATCACTTTATTAGAAATTATGTCATTTCATGATATACGCTTACAAAAGACCTGTAAAACAGGGCCAGCCTAGATGGTGCCAATTCCCTGCAGCTGGCACAGGGTGCGGTGAGAGGGGTTGCTAAATGGTCTTTCTTTACTGAAACATCTAATCTTGGTCTAAAGCATTGTTTTTCAAACTTGGCAACTTCAAGATGTGTGGACTTCAACTCCCAGAATTCCCCAGCCAGCATGCTGGCTGGGGAATTCTGGGAGTTGAAGTCCACACATCTTGAAGTTGCCAAGTTTGAAAAACATTGGTCTAAGGTGACATGCGTTTTCTTCTGGAGAAAGTAGAGAAAAAGATTCCAGTGATGCTGGCTATATTCAAATGCAGGCTACACAAATGTGCCTATACAAATGATTCAAATACTGCCTGATGAAGGCGAAAGCAATTGAAGGAACCTCAGCAGGATTTGAAACTCTGCTTAGGTTGCCGTCTGAAGCATGTGATTTTTGGAATCAGTAAAACCCATTTCTGAGTAAAGTGAGGCAACACTGAAAAGCCTGAAGAATTTCTTGCCTTAGATAATGATTATTTTTCAAAACACCTGTCTTCCTATAAATAATGTGCACTTGCATATCACCTCAGTTTGGAAACTCAGATTTTCTCCTATGTGAGACAAATGAGAATTTGTAAAGAGAAGGGTTCAATGGGCCCTTATTTGAAAAAACAAGTCTGTGTATGAATAACATAACTTTTTTTGACGTTTACCACAACGACATAATGGAAGTTACCCTTTTTTCAGATTCATGTTTGCTTCTTTGCAAAGAAAGTTTTCCAAGAGGCCCCATGCAATCATGCAAAAATAAGTCAAGTCCCCTATAGAAACATCATGAAATGGGAGAGGAGTTCTATTTCTGGGATCCTGTGGGATGAAGACCAAAAAGCTCCCTATTTAGAATACAAGGTAAGATGTTCTAAGGATTCTTTTGCATGAAAAATATACATCTGTAAAAAAATATAAAACAACAAAAATATATAATTTTTGTTGTTTTATATTTTATAAAATAGTATAAAATAGTATATTCCCTCTGGCAGCAGACCTTCTTTTGTAGTTTCTCTGTACAGATTTTAAAATTCCCACCAGTCTTGCAGCTTTATACATATACTAAAAGAAAAGGGGAAAGTTATGTATAAATTATGAACAACAATAGATCACAACTCAGGAAAGTAAGAGAAAGATGGAAGTGTAGAAAATAAGAAATGGGTAATTTTTTAATTAAAAAAAAAAAAAACCTAAAGGAAGGAGACAATTCAGCCATGTCAAGATCTCCACTGTCTCTTCTATAGCTAAATTTTAATTCCTCTTACAGCCAATTTTATCAGTGGCCTTAACCAAAGGAGTACTGAAGGTGTATTAGTGGACCCTTTCTTATGCAATGTGCTTGGCTGAGCGTATTGTTTTACTGAAAAATGTATAAAAAATTAACGTTCTGTGAATTAGTTCAAAAATTATATTTTTCATCAGACTATAAACTGAAATTCTTGTTTATGGGTTGTTTTAATAATTTATTGTATAATTTTGGAAAGTTCCTTATACAGTAGTTTTTATTTTGCTTGCCTTCAAAATGAAACTGTGAAGATGCCTGTTATTTTCATTTTATAGACAGCAAGCTCAGATTGACAGAAAGTGACTCAGTCCAGGGTTAAAGTGTCCCTTAAGCTTATTGGGTGAGTCTCTGTCCCTACAGTCAAAAGACGTTGTGTAGCAATTTCCTCTTTCTTTTCTGTACAGAACATTACTTGGAGGGAAGTGAAAGAGCGATGGGAGAACATGGGAATATTAAAAATGAAAGACACTCCCCCCCCCAATAAATGTCCATCAATTTCATGATATAAACCTGTCTGAAAGCTCCTTTTGCTTAGCCTGACTTATCTCAGAGATTCCTGAGAGTAAACCTGCGTGTGGGAGAGCAGCCCTACCAGCTCCATTTTAGTATGTTTGGTAGAGATGCCGTGAAGTGGCATTTCCACTGTTAGCAGCATTTCTTGTTATCGTAGATGTTTCCTACATGAAGAAGTGAAGTAGAGACTTGAATTTTGACAGGACACAAGGAAGCCAGTTAACGTGTTCTCTTTATTTTGGTCTTTTGTAGGACTCACAGGGTGTTTTTCACCAAGTGTGGTTTGACAATCCCAAGAGCATTTCTCTGAAAGCAGCCTACGCAAAAATGCATGGTCTGAGGGGCATTGGGATGTGGAATGCAAATTGTCTTGATTACTCTGCAAACTCTACAGCTCGACAGCAAACAGAAGCAATGTGGGAAGCCTTGAAAGGGGCATAATTTATAAGACAGCAGTGCTTGAATTCAGACAGCCGTGAATGGTTGGTTAATTTTTTTAATGGGTACAGTATAGTACACAAGAAAAAACTCTGAAGACTAACTGAAATTCAACTACATGGTTCCACAAACAGGGCCTGTGCTGTTGTTCCTTGGGGTTGTGATTTTTATTTATTTTTCCATAAAGAAAAGAAGTTATAACACTCATTCTAAGCATGTCATTTAATTCCAGGAAAAGAAAGGGGAAAAACATGTCATAAATATGGCAAATAAAATCTTTATAATTACAGTAAAAGCTTTTTGCTTAAAGTATGTGACTTATAAAATCAACACTTGGAGGGGAAGAAGATGGAGCAAAAAAGGATTGCATTAACAAACTGTTTTTAATTTGCAGCCTGGTTCAGAATATTCTGTGCACTTAGTGAAGTAGAGTGAACATTTTTATAGTTCATCTTAAATTAGTTGTAGAAGCAGCTTTGATTTTTCAGATTTTTAAAATAAATAATTGAATATTTTTATTTAATTCCCAGTAATCATGGTAATTGAAAATGGCAATTATTACTTTTAAAATCAATATACTGTTAAGACGTAGGTAGTTTCTCAGTAATGATATTGAGCTGACCTGAAGCACTATGAACATATTTAGAGGAGCTCCAGTGAAAATAGAGTCACAGTAGTGTGAAATAATTTACATACAGATGGCTGTAGTTACTCACCCAAAAAGGAAATACCAATAAATATTAGTTCACATATTTTATATTTATGGATTTCATTTTAAAGTTTAATTTGTTGTTTCTCTTAAACGCAATATACATTGCAGCCACATGCAGGCCTTTTCAGAGGTCAGTCAAATAATTTCTGTGGGTTTATTCTAGCATAAAAATTAGAACCAAAATTTTTCACATTTAGAAAGAAAATGCAGTATTCACTTTCTTTAAAATACGTGTAGTAAAATAAGAATGTGTCGATTTTCTTATTTAAGAAAAAAAACTTTAAAATTTCAGCTTTGAAATTTTCTTTAAATGACAGATGACTTGGCCTTCCAAATATGTTAATGTGTTCAGATGGTTCATTCTTTACTGGTATTTTCAGCCAATCACTAAATAACATGAGATTCTACCGTCTATCCATATCATACTCCATTACTCATCTTAGAACAATATATTGATGCTATATATCCAGCTCTATGTCTCCTTTCCATCCCAAGCTGGAGGCTGTGATAAGACAGAATAGGCACAGGATGAATCTCAGAAGATGGAGGTGCTTTTTGTTCAGAACCCTTCAGGTTCCAGAATTCCCTCCATCTTTAGCTCTGAACCAGGTGGATTACCCCTGAAAGAACAGGTCCTTGGTTTGGTTCTATTTCTGGATTTGTGGCTCCTTGTATGGCAGGTGATGCTCATGGCTATACAGAAGACAATGACAAGAGTAACTCATGCCCTTGTCATCTCATGCCTGGATTATCGCAATTTGCTTTACATGGGGCTGCCCTTGGAGGCAATTCAGATGCTTCAGTTGGTTAAGAATGCAACTGCCTGCATGCTGACTGGTAGAACAAAACCAATTTTGCAGGAGCTGCCCTTGGGTACTTCCAGATCTTAATGTTTGTTTATTTTATTCATATCCCTGCCTTTCCTTCAGGAACTCAAGGTAACATATATAGCATATGCTCCTCCAACTTTTCTGCACAACACTGAGGAAGGTTGGGCTGAGAGAGTGACTGTTCCAAAGTCAACGAGCTTCCATGGCTGAGGGTGGACTTGAACTTGTCTCTCTGGTTGGAGTCCAACACTTTTACCACTACACCAAACTAGCCTTTCATTACCTTCATAATTTAGATTAAAACACATGCCCCACAATGCTATAGAAGCATCAACCTTCAATAAGAAATCCCTTACTGAAAGGATTTACTCATTTTAAAATATGTGATACCAGAATTAGAGATGTTTGGCATTTGAAAAGTACAGTTCCTCTGGGAAGTGTTGCAAATTTTAATACCCTCTTATCTTCTTTTGCTCAAAGTAATTAGTACTTTTCTACCAACAGCACATTGACGCCTAATCCCTTGGTGTAGGGATAGATTTACAACTTGTCTTTCAGGCTGAAGAGCTTGAAGAAAGGGCTTGTCTAGGTTTACCACAGAGAGATTTACATTCCAGAAACTCATTCTCTAAGGACAAGAAAAGGTCTCAGATGTGAATACCCTATTTTTTTAAGCAAGCCATTAACTGTATCTCTAAACACCTTGGCGTTGTAAAATTGGCCCCATGTTCGGTCTTTCCAAAGGAATACACACTTGCTAAAAAGAAGCAATCCCAGCAGTTCAGAGTCTGGGACCCAGAGAATACGTGTAAGCTACTCCACATTATCTGCTTCTTACATTCTTCACCCCTCAACCATGAAGAACATTATAGCATTTCCACACATCTGGACCAACAAATTGCCTCACCAATGGCAGTTCTGACAACACAAAACCCAGGCCATTTCTGATGAAGTATATGTCACTGTTGTCCTTAACAGCAATAGCAGCTTGTGTATCTTTCAAATGGGCTCCTTCTGGTGTTGCTATTATCACTAAGAAGCTCAAAGCAGCAATACTGCAGCTATGGGAGGACATTTGCATTGGATGGTATTTTTACCTACCCGCACATGCTCAGTTGAACTGTTTTATGGTGAACTCGGGCAGAGGGAGGGCTTCAATGACTTTCCCGTGTTTTGGTACTGTTTCCATAGAGCTTTGAGAGCCTATTTGCCATAATTCTCTTTCCTTCCCTTTAGTGTCATGATCACAGCAATTCAGAAATATGTTTACCACTGTGGTACCCATTCAGCCTTCTTTATCTAAGCTTGATCCTATATCACTAAACTGATAGGATGCTATGGGCATGCATTTGCCATTCTTTTTACAAAACTAATTCATTTTTGTGCAGGAGGATAGATTTTCTTTTTTCTTTTTTTGTTAATTCGGTATCAGCAAACCCTAGAGGGCAGGACAGTAAATTATTGGCCAGTTTGGAAGCATCAAGGAAGAGCCCTACATTTTCTGCTACAAGCAAAAATATAGACATGCCTGAACTTTAAACGTTTGAATATTAAAATCGAACTGAAGAAAAGAAAGTCAATTAATTCCTCTGGCTTCATTTTATAGTCTTTGGAAACTGACAGTCTGATTGTTTGGAAGTACCTTTAAGCTTGAGAACCAAAAGAGAAAATATATGTTTTGTATTTTAAGTTAAAAGCAAGCACTCTTCTTTATACCAGAATTGCATCTGGATGGAGGAGATCAAATGCAGCTTTTCAAGAACCTAAACAGAGAGTTTTGCTACGTACATTAAAGTTCATAATAGGAGTTTTCCGCCACAGCCACTTTGCAGGACAACACCTACACAAACATATATGAAAAGGCCAACACAAAACAGAGGAGAGAACCTGTTTGTTTCTGTTGGTCCCAGTTCAACTTTTGTGTTCACAGATTTTGAGTAGATAACGTTTGTTCATACAGCTATAGCAAGAAACAAAACTGAAAACACATGTTTACTGTATGTAATTACTGTTTTTTGTACAGTAATAAAATGTTTATTGGTATACTTGACACAACTGAGTAATATAGAGTATCAAATGTACATGCCTCTGGCTTACAGTAAAAAAAATCTGAAAGGAGATTGGGGAATACTAAACAAAAATTTTTGTTTGCAAAACCTTAGATTTGCAATGCAAAAAAAAGAGGAAATTTACTAATAATTCCGTCTTTAGGTAGACATTGTTCTTCCCAACCCAAGTATGCTATAGTTATAGCAAACTGTAGAGTTAAATTAACACAAGTCATTCTACCCCAAGAGATGATATGCAGGTGGAAGATAAGGGAAGTCAATTTCTTCACCATCCCCCAAAGAGGTAGTTCTTCAAAATGTTTATAGTGAGATTTTCTCCTTCCATTAAGAATGGTGTTGTAATGGATGCAACTAGGGTTCCCCCATCCAAGTTTGTTATTGCTGGTTTGCAGCACTAATGCCACATCAGCAGAAGAGCGAATGATTGGTTTAGCAATCAATATTTTTTCGTTATATACAAGCTTTGCTATGTTTAATCAAAATTTAACAGAAATTTTTGAGCAGCTATAGTGTGAATAATTTCATTAAAAAGTTTAGCTAAAATATTTGCTTTTCTGACGGGAATCTTAAAGATGACTGAACCTTCTTGTGTACCAGTTCTGCCTTCAGTGCTTGTAAATCAGAAGTTGCCTGTTTTTTCATCTACAAAAGATCCAGAGATTATGAAAGGAAGAATTAAATTACAACCCTTATTTTATAGATAAGTGTCAGCTTTTATGTGGTTTAACAAGCACAGCCTTGGTCTTTAAACTTTCAAGTCTAACTGGTTATAGTACAAAGTATTCTGAGACATGTTAATGCCTCAGGTGATGGCAGATCTTAACATATATAAGGCATCACGTTTGACAAAAACGGGAAATTGGCTAAAGAAACATCATACAGTAGATTGTATTGCACATCTGCGCTCCCATCACTCAGTCTCCTGTTCATAACATTTTTCTATCTATGGCAAATGCCTAAAATATTGTTACGATCCACATTATTTGTATAGTAGCATCAATGTGTAACATGCTTTATAAGCAAATAAGCAAAACCTGCCCAAAAAGTGTGCTTTGTGAGGGATTTTCTGGTACACAAGAAGAGTGAGCAACAGCACTCATACCTTTTGTTTCTGATTTTAGCCTCCCATTAGTATACTCCACTGCATACACGCGACTTGGAAGTAAGACCCTACTAATGCAGAAGGCTTTCTTATTGGCTGTGCTGGCTCAGGAGGTTGAGAATTGTAGGAGCGTGTTTGAGGAAGGCTTAGTTATATGATTGGTTTGACATGGGAATGTAAATAACAGTAAAGATCATTTATTCACTGCCACTCACCTTCCTACTGAGAAATCCATGACAAGCTTCTAAGGACTTCCTCAGATCACAATTTCAAGACCATTGGAACAAGTGTTTATTGACACATTTTTAATTAGTGTAAAATTATTTGTCAATTGCTCTGAATCTACAGTGCAGCATGAGTGTATACACATGTGTGTACATATAAGAGATGTATTACATTGGCCATGTTTAACTCCTCCTATTAATGGTATCATATAGGCACACAATATTATATATACCACAGAAAAAGGAACTTCCCTTCTAGAGCGGCTCTTCTTTTGGGCTTTGAATGTTTTCAGATTAATGGGAACCTTTAAGATAGTAATCTTCCCATGGCTTCAAATGCTGCACAATTTTATCAACAGGACTCATCAGAAATCTCAAAATCCTTGCACGATAGTGGTTGAAGGGTAATTCAACAGTTCCCTGATAGAGGCTACTGAAAAGAACAGCATTGGTGTTCCATGTAGCTGGTACAATCTAAAGCCTCATTCTCCATGCACTAGTCTATACCAATGTGCTGCATTTGTTTTTTCAAAGGGTACTTAGTGCTGGCATGGAGATACAGATCATGTATGGACTGACCGCAGGGTAAGAAGTTTTTAAAAGTTACTGTTGATGAATGGAACAGTGATAGGGAACTAGTGTCTGTAGGCAATTTTCAGCAGTATTTCCCCATGTCACAAATAATACCATCTTCTAATCTTAATTCCTCCCTTTATTTTTTCTTAGCCCTTACATACAGTAAATTATCAGTGCAAGCCTATATGTTCAAAAGCAAACTACAGTTGTTTCAATGTATGCACTTATGAAAGCAAATGTGGAATCATTTACTCTAACTGGTTGATATTAGAAAAACAGAACTGAGTCTCTATGTAGCTATATAGATAATTTACTGTTGAAACAATACTATTGCTTGGGTTTCTGATCCAAGTAGTGTTAGATAAAAATGTTTCTTCTGAGAACCAAAACAAAGTACCTAGAGTGGAATAGTGATAGTCACCTCAGGAACATTGCTAAATGGAACCAAAAAGATGCACATTTGCACAGAGTTCAATACTTTGGTGATTCCAAATGATAGTATAACCAAAACAAACAACCCCCCCAAACCCTAATGAAGATTTCTTGACTGAACAGGTGTATTCCTCAGATGTCAGCTGTCTGTGCTTCATTCTCAGAATATGTCTCAAGAACTCAAACTAACTGCAAAGCTAAAATAAATATTTTCCTTGATTTCCAATTGTTTAGCATTTGGTGTATTAAAGGCCACTCTTGGGATAATCCATGGTCGACTGTTACAGGCTTCACTGATTGTATGTATGTGTATGTACATATGTGCAAGTGCATGTACGTGTGTAATAAATTAGTACAATACCTTGATTTCTATGACAAGCTTCATTTTGGCATTGTCTAACTTTCTCTTTAGCTGGTCAATTTCACGCTGCAGAGTTGTAATCTGGATTATTACATTATTCTATCAAACAAATAAACCCCCAAAATTGATTTAGAACATAACTTCATATATAAAAAATACACTCAGTGATATAATTATTACTCAGTGATACAAATTAAACTGATGCCTAGAGGCTGTGCAGGAGTTGCTTTTAAAATATATATTATTAATTACTTTAGCACTCTGAACAGTTCTTTATGTCATCCTTCAGAAGAATATATGTTAGTGTATCTCACATAGGTGCTCAGATGATGTATTGACCACAGAACAGAGCAATGCTTCCATATATTGGCTACAATAAGCTCGGTCAATATTTGAATGTTTGTCTTGCTAAGGCCAGCCTAGATTTACCCAGTTAAAAATGGATTTGACCTTCCCTTGTGAAATTGCCATTATAGGAAATTTGAGAGATTTTCTTTAACAAGGGAAAATGTAACTTGCAAAGGTGAGAGTGACCCACCAATAATCTTACTGCCACAGTCTAGACCAGTTGTAGCTTTTGGATCACATCCAAAGGCTGCCCCAAGTAGAGTGCATTACAATAATCCAACCAGATGGTGATCAAGGCATGAATTACTGACCCCGGGCATCCTGGTCCAGATACAGTTGTAAATGGTGCTCCAGCCAAAGCTGGACAAAGTCAACCCTGGCCACAACTTCTACCTCCTTGTTAAGCAGTAGCTGAAGTCCAGGCATACCCCAAGTTGCACACCAACTTCTTTGCAAGCAACACAGCCTCATCTAGGATAACCACCAAGATCGATGTTCCTAGAAATTTATTGATGAATGGCAATTCATTTAATCTGAGCTTATTTTGCTCCATCCAGACCATGATAGCCTCTAGGCATCAGTTTAAGCTTTCAACAACATCTCTGGTTTGACCTGGGGTGTCAATGTACACTTGAGTATCATCAGCATACTGATGACAATTCATCCCAAACCAATAAATGACTCCCTCCCCCCAAACAGCTTCATACAGTTATTAAATAGCATGGGGAAAGCAGCAAATTCTGAGGTATCAGACTCAAGTAATCAAAGCCTTGAATGCTGCTCCCCCATGACTATCAATTGAAACTGCCCATTCAGGTAAGAGTGGAATCATTGCGGAACAGGGCTTCCTACACCCAGCCCTCCAGTAAAAGACTATAGTCAATGGTATTGAAGGCCACTGAGAAGTCCAATCAGCTCAGGTGACTGAATCTGAATCCTACCTGGTAGGAGTCTAGATAGTCTTTCTGTAAGACTCTCTGAAGCTGAGCCACCATCATTTTCTCAACAACTTTCCCCAGACAAAGATATTTGAGTTCTTCTTTTTATTTATTATCACACAATGGTTTTTTTTTTCATTCTCTTATTTGTTTGCCACATTCCCATGGTGGTGTTTCTTTTAAAACGTATGCTAACTCTGGTGTGTGCTTTAGACTTCTGCGGCTGTTGTGTCTATGACCTTAATATTTACTGAAGATATTAATCTTTGTTTTGGCCAAAGCTATACAAGCTTTGGCCAATTTCCTTGGATGCAAAGTATAACACATGCCTTTGGCAAGGACAACTGATGTCCCTTTCCTCCTTTTTGTTCCCCTCCAAGTTTGTTTTCTTTGTCATCGCTGTTCTTTTGACTTGTACTGTTTTTGTGTTTTTGTATTGTTCTTTGTTTTTAAATGTTTTTAGCAATTGTAAATCACCCAAAGTTGCTGGGAGTCGGGTAGCATATAAATTTAATAAGCTGTTGTTGTTGTTATTATTATTATTATTAATAAATTATAACATGTTAAAAACTATACTAGTTCAAAGCGATACAGTGACCTTTGTGATGACCCTGTTGCTATAAGTACTTGAAGTCTTCTTAAATAATCCTTTTTTTCCCTACTTACCATAGTCTAGAAAAATACCTATTAGATACAAGGAGACCGCTGTACACTTGACCTACTTATGTGAAGCCTACCAAAGAGAAACAACAGACACGGATGTCTAAACCATAGCAATCACATTTTTTAAAAAAAATTCACAGCACCATTGTGTGAAACGCTGAACTGAATTTAAAAAACTCAGACACCACAAAGTAGGTTTTCAGTACCCTCCTTAGAGTTAATAGTCAATAAAGAAACATGAGGCATATAGCTGGATTATATGAAATTGTGACTTAGCAGGAAGATAACCTGAACAATAGGAGAAAGTTTACCAGGTGGGGAAAAAACAAGATAGGACAGTTCTTAGACAAATTAACCAAATTGTCTTGATATCTGGAGGGCATGATTCATATGGGAAGGATTTAATTAATTTAAAACTTTATTCTCATGAATTTTATTGTTGAACCAGTAAAAAGACAGAATGAGGAAATCAAGGGGGAAAACCCTGCAGAATATTTTCCTTCATTTTTGTCTATGGTACATTCTCTTCATTAATTAGAATCATTATATATTTATAGTAATTTATGTTAAATCATAATTAGAACGTAAATATAGGCACTATATAACTTGAGTTTAATTTCTGCATAGCTTCAGCTTTGGGCATTTTTAATTTACAGTATATTAAGAGTCAGTCTGCTTAAAACTCCATGATCATAAGATTCTAAGATTTGCTGTACTGATTGACAAAGCTTAGTTTTTATGGACAAGGACGGTTAAAAAAAAAATTAATTACCTTTGAATTGGCGGTTTGTGTTAAAATATTTCGCTTTTTCTTGGTATCTCTAGCTTCTAGCTGCCTCAGTACTTTTTGGTGGTGAAGTTCTAAATTTTCTTGGAATTTATTTAAAACTTCCTCTGAGGAAATGGTGACTTTCTTCATTTCAAAATATTTCTTTTTCCAGGAATCACGGGCTGCAAGATTAAAACAATATATTTACAGTATATGATTCCTCAGAAAAGTATTCCATGCAATTAAATAGTTTTCATTCCAAATTTACGTATATGGATTGCAGCTAAAGAATCAGGGAAACATATATTTGATTCAACATAATTAAAAGTTGAAAAATATTTTTTATAAGTCTGAATCCTGATGTTGGACAAAATTCAGTTTTTATAGTTGTTGGTCCATGAAAAAAGTAGCTGTATCAACCTAGAACATACCATAGCATCTCCTGAGCTTATGCTGTTGAATTAAGGCTTTCACTTTTTTAACCAGTTCCTCTCTAGTCTTTTCCAGGTGCTTTCTTTCTATCTTGATATGTTGCAGCTGCTTATTTAATTCATTGCCTGAGAAAGAAGAAATTCCATATTTATTATACTGGTAAAAATAATGAGAACCATTCGGAATAAACAGTTTCTCCACAAAAAAGAGAAGCCCAAAATTAGAGTAAAAATGTGCCATTCTCCTATTAGTCAATGCAGGCTTGATCCACAGCAATAAAATAAAACGTACTCAACCAAAAAAGTTTTAGTGGTTGGCACTGGGTTGTAAAGATAAGTATCTTGAGTATTCTCATTTGACACAACTGTCTAGCATGTGGGAACTACATAAATAAATTAACTCAGCAGATAATCTGAAGGAACAATGACAGTGCCTAAACGACTGTACTCTATCAAGAATTTCTTCCCATACTTTGGATCCTGAATTAAAGATGAAAAATGCTATATGTTGACAGCTGCAAGAACAAATGTGACAGAATATTGGAAAAGATAAATGTTGTGATGATATTAGGCTAGGAGACTAAAATTGGAGAATATGTTGCCAATATTCATAACAGAAGTTCAATCAAACTCAAACAGGAATGGCTCCCTTATATACAACATATTACACAGCAAGGCAAATTTAGACCTTTGGAATATGGTTTCTAGGACTTAAACAGAAGGTAACAATCTTAAATGTTCAATGTAAAGTATAGATATCTGACCTGTGGTCAGCATTTGGGAGCAAAAATGGAAGGGTAGGGGAGAATATGCTAGTAGAGAGTCCTTTTATAATGCCTTTAATCTATATGTAGTTATTCTTTAGCTTCCTCCTATTTTCTGTCTTTTTCTCTTTTATTTTTAATTTTTAACAATAAAATATTTTTTAAAAAACTAAAAAAAGATGAAAAATTCATATACATGCATGTACCTACACGCGTATCTCTGTAGCTAAACTGGGAACAAAGGAATGGAGAGCTGAAAAGCACTTTTAAAGGATGCCTAAATTGATAAGATTAATAATATACCTTGATTATTACAATGTCTCTTGCACAATCTCTGTGAAGAATACACATTTATTTTTGAACAAAAGAATAGAAATTATGTAAGAGCCATTCCTAGGAACCTATGTTAATCCTATATACAGATAGTGATCTGAATGTGTATTCTTATGAACACAAAATGCCATCCACTCAGGACAGGTAGTTACTATTAGGGTTAGAGGAGGAGGAGGAGGAGGAGGAGGAGGAGACAGCAACTTCAGAGAAAAAAACAAACAGCCTAATTAATGGTGATTGTTGTCAGTGGACACAGAATGAGAACCAATTGGTGGGGGGAGGAAGAGAGAGAAAACAAAAAACTGAACAGATGGAGTGGAGTGTCTCCAATCCTGAATAGAAGCACTCCAGGTTGTAACATGCTTTTTAGGGCTATCATATGGGGGCCGCAAAAGTCCAGAGAATCACAAGATGGCAGCAAACAATTGGTATCTTCTATCCTGCCACCTAGTTTTCATCGGAAGTTTTGCACCCCAATATGATAGCCCTGTCCTTTGCAGATAATGGAGATGGCGGCTAGACAAATTCTATAGCTGTAATAAATACCCATTTATCCTTTTCCAGAAGGCACTTAGACAAAACAAAAGGCATGAATTACACAATCAGAATTACTGTCTTAAGAAAACTGCTGACAATCATAAATGAACTTTTGGAAGCATTTTGGTTACGTTGAGGAGACATGTGAATACATACCATTGCTTTCCTTGCCTTCAAGCCAACCCGATCTCCTCCTCTAAACATAAGGGGGCAAAATCTCTAAGATCCCTGCTGCTTTTGTAAACCTTTTGTTAACCCCTAACCTCATGAGAGGTCTTGGAAAGATTTCCTCACCTTCTGTTGGAAAACTTTTGTGAGGAAGTTGAGCTCTATTTACTGAGACAGCCAGAAGAGGTGGAGTAGGAGGGGAAAGATACTGACTTGGATATGCAGAGTCATTTAGGTTATTCCCATCAGTCTAGGATCAAATAAAAATGTGTCAATGTTCAATTCTATTTTTAGAATATAAGAAGTAGGATAGAAAGACTGGATTTGGTTCTAAAGAGAGGGCTGCCTCTCAGTTCTCTTTCACTCAAGACTTTTTTTCTAAACATTTCTCTCTACAAAGAAGTAACCCCTTTCAAAGCAACTTGTGAAAAGGTGTTGATGCAAATGAAACTTGCAGAAGAACTCGGGGCATATTTGAAGGCATAAGGAAAATCTGTGTGGGCTACAACTAGAAATCTCAAATTTCACTGTGGGCTCAGAGCACATCCCCAGAGCATAAAACATAGAATAAGCTGAAAAGGCATTTTAGTGACAATATACTGAATAAATACTGAGATACCCTAATAACAGTACAAAAATGATTAGAAAAAGAAAAAAATATTTTTCACAGAAATCACAGCAGCAGATACTTTAGTGACAACAATTATGACCAGATTTCCCAGTAGAATTTCTTTTTAAAACAAATTCTGTTGTCTTTAAAGATCGTGCAGGGCCAGCTCTAGGCTAAGGCTGAGTAGGCACCAGCCTAGGGGTGCCAAATTTTAGGGGGCACCAAGACTTCCAAAAAGCACAATAAAAAAGAAAAAGCAGTAACAGTGTACTCTGTGAGCCAGCGTACCTGCTCGAGTGTTAAATATCATTTTGCCGAATTGTTGTCATATGACATTGATGGGTGCTGATATAATTAAAATGATTTACAGTACTGTGTAAATAGGGTGAAAATGTCCAAAAAAAGGGGGGGAAATTATCTGGGGCTGAAAATCATAAGTGTGAAGCCCAAAAACTTGAAGCAAAAAAGAAACAAGAGAGCACCCTTTTGAAATTCCTAACAAAATCGGAAGATGAGCCAAACCATTTCCTGCTGGATCTTAAGAGCAGGATAAAGCTACCCAAATAATCAGATTGTCCACTATTCCATCTTATGTTTATCCATTCTCATGACATTTAGATTTCCTTCCTCCTAACATCAGTAGAGATAGAAAATGACTTTGCCTAGGGTGCCATAATGTCTAAAGCCAGCCTGAGATCATGTTTAGAGCTTCTTAGGTTATAGCAAACCTTTTCATTTGAATCATCTCTAATGTTAAGAGGACCTATCTACTTTAGACTTTGAATGCAGCCCAAAGTGATTTTGGTCCTAAGCAAACAGGCATAGGCTTATTCTGTCCCTTATCTGATACCTGATGTCTGCATATAGATAATATTGTATCTATATTGTATACCTCATATTATATACAGACAGAAGGGGGGAGACAGACTACTCACTGCCTGTAATGTACATCCTACTTCAAAAACATCGATTTCAAATCAGTTCAGAAATTGGCCAGATATGAAAATGATTAGTCACAAGAACTATATGTAATTGCAATAAATCTTAATAGTCAAAATTAATTCAGCCCAAATGACAGAAATATGTTAACAATCCATTTTAACCAACTCAGTTTTTCTGCTAGACTCCTCTGCAGAATCTCTGGGAACATACCTGATTATTCTGCACATTACCAGGGTCAGCAACAGTCTTGGTAATTCCAGGATGTTGTTGGCTAAAGATGAAATCAAGGTACAGTGTAACAGTTATATTAGACATAAACCTCTGATCAAACCTGTTGGGGTTGCAAATTGCTTTGACTGAGTTACTAATCTGAAAAATAGGATAGCAAAATCAGAGAGCCTTTTGGTGACAAACTGGACTAAAAGCAAGTATTCCAAGGATGCACTAACCTCACACACAGGAAATTAAGCTAGAAGAACAAGTTCCCATGCTTAATTATATGTATCTGAAAGCTAATTAAAGAGTTAGCCTTTTTCCATTATTAAATATATTAGAAGTTCTTAATGGGATTTCAATGACTGACATTTAATATTGTCAGCAAAAATAACATATATATTTCCTTACCTTCTCTTATTGGGTGAGTATTCCATGTCTCGGTCTTCCAAGGATTCTGGGATTCCAGAATCAGCAGTAGTATGCCTTCCCATTCCAATCCCTGTTAAATTCCCTCCTTTTTCTGTATTTGCGCCCAACATGAGAGAAACCTCTTCTGCATCAAAGGTCAAAATATTATCTGCTGGGACATGAATGTGCACACACATATATACATAGAGGAACACAGAACTTTTACTTCTGTCAATTGCCAGCTAATGGCCATAATATAGAGTAAAACTGTCTACTTTCTGGTAGTCATCAAAACAAAAATACCCCCTATGATTGGAATAAATGAGAGTTCTCCAAAATCTGCATATTTTCTGAACTTGCAAGGTTTTGTAGATAAAGTTAAGATCTCATCAGATTCACACTGTCCACATCTGGATTTGAAGGGTCACAAACTTGTGGTTTTATATGCTCCTTTTCTCCTAATCACATCAATTGTATTATGATTCTCTGTCACCCTAGTCCTAGTTTGTTGTGACATGAATCAGACAACTATGGTTAGTCCTAAACCCCAAACTATAGGTGCCATTCCACTTCAAAACACAATCTCAACTCACAGGTTGAAAGTTAAATCTAATAGTATTTTGCCCAGTTTTGATATCACTGCAAGCAATGGTTGGAGAAGAGAGAGCTGGCATTTAACAGGAGAGATGGAAAAAAAGGAAGGAAGGAAGGAAGGAAGGAAGGAAGGAAGGAAGGAAGGAAGGAAGGAAGGAAGGAAGGAAGGAAGGAAGGAAGGAAGGAAGGAAGCAAGGAAGCAAGGAAGCATCTGCAGCTATTTCCAGTCCTCTAAGCAGCAATGCTTTTGACACTTTTAAGACCTGGTTTCCACAGGCACTTTACAAGAGAACTATACCAACTTTAACATTCTCCCTTGGTCGCATAATGTTGCTCTCAGATTCCCCCCAACTCCTGATTTAAACAATCCTCTATGATGAGTTTGTGTACCATCATAGTTGTCCCTCTTAATTTAACACTATTGCACCACAACTTCAAAGTGTGTAAAATGTGAACTATAATGCTTTACTCTTTATTAACTTGGACGTGAAGTCAAATGAACTGTTCTGAGTGTAAACAAAAGCATGATTGGGGCAAACTGGAAGGTGCTGGCATGCCCCCTCTACTCTAGTCATCAGGCAGATGTGTCAACAGCCATTTCCTCCTATATTTTGCCTTCCAATAAGTGCTATGTAACCTCTCTCAAATGCTTATTTTTTAAAATCAAATCTCTCTAAGCTTCCAGCCAGGTAGGGGGGAGGAGAACAGATGTTTTCCATTTGAGGAAGAAGGGGGGGCATATTTTGTTCCTGAATTAATGAGACTTCTACATCCCCCTTGACCATATTATCATGACAGTGCCTGCCTCCCTCCTTTCTAGAACTATTTCTGCCCTGTATGTCTCTAATGTACTATCCAAAATAGAATCCTATTGATGCTGTTCATTTCATTAAAAATAAATTGTAGAGACACATTTATGACTGGGAATCATCTTTCCATATGTTCCTTTATTTCACTTTATTTTGAAGTAGTAGGATGCCCAAATGAGATATGGGAAGAGAGGCAAACAAACCAGCCTATATAAGCCAACAGGGAACTGTGGAACTGGGTAATAACAGCGAACCCCATCTATACTACAGTACTTTGACTGATGGATATTTTCCTAATATTAGTGATATGCTAAAAGGGATGGTAGCAAAGCCAGAGGAGAAAACAATCACGTGTTTGATTGAGGCATGATAGAAATGGATGATCTTGACAACCAATTTTATGACGGCATTGTTTTGTGCCAAGACCAGAAAGGATGGATAGTAGTTTAACTCAATGTAGCTTAATTGAAATGGCACATAAAACGAACACTGAGTTTGAACTTGACCCCACAACCTGGTACAAGATGAGGTCTTATATTCCCTCCAAAGAGCATCTACTAATTGCACTGCACTTATCCATCTGATGTAAAAATGGAAATTATCAAAGTACAGAAAAGCACTAGAACATTGATAGGCAAATGGCTCCCAACCACAATCCAAGTGCAAGAGAAAATCTTGAGATAAAGAAGTGTTAAGAACAACTAGTGAAAGCATGCAATATGTTTTAATAGAAGGTGTCCAGCCCTGCAGCACAGAAGGATGCAAAGAAGGGGAAATGGGATGCAGGCTGGATCTAAGCCATCAATTTAATATTTCCTGGAATGCATTTTCCTCATTTTACACCACTGTGGTCTATAGAATCTATTTTTTCAATCACATCAAGAGTAGAAGTGGTCACTTCAAGATTCTGATTTCGTCTCATCTTAAGGACACCTAAGTATATTTCCATATACTTGTCATATAAAGCCATCCTCATATGACAGCTGGATCTATTCCACAGGTCACAAAGAGCTTCATTCAAAGAATGCATTGCAGTCAACATATTAATGAAATGTTCTTGCATTTGAAATATCAGTATTACGTACTATCTATAATTAGGTCTTAGAAATGCCAGCTCCTTACAGAAGGTGTAAATTAGGACAACAGCAGACAAAGCTATAATTGAATAAATTCCTTACATTACTTATCACAGATACAAACGCAAATAAAAATTATGTGCAATACTTAGTGAAATAAAGTTACCTTTTGTATTCTGTGGGGTGTGATTTAATGGAAACTGGTTGTTTTCCTCTTTTTCATGGTTCTGATCTCTCTTTGGAGGTGCAACTGTCTTTTTGTATTTTTCATCCTTTCCTGGAATATTATGCCTTTCTGGGGTTGGGCTGAGAGTCTTCTTCTGATGAATTTTCACTGATGCTAGTTTCTTTGCGGGGTGCTGTTTTGAAGAACTTGACGATGGAACAGATTCTGTTTTGTCAATGTTACAACTGATTTTGCCTGAAAAATGACACAATGTTATATTAAGATATATAGATTGACATATATAATATTGTATATTTCAGAGTACTGTACAATATTAGATTTAACCGTATCATATTGATTTTATCACATGAAATCAGTTTTAGTTATTTGAACTGTTTTACTTTATATAATGTATATAAACATTATATATTTTATTAATAATTAATACAACAATTATTAATAATAAAGTCACTAGTTTATTAGAGACTTTAACTTCACCTAAGAAAAAATATCATTTTTAAGATAAAGGGGACATGATATTGACAAAACATAATAAAAATCTTTAGATATTCTATTTTCTAGATTATATATGAGAAAGATAAAACAATCAGATCAGATTAACCAGAGTAAACTCAAGATGCTTATGTAACATGGCAGAGATGCTGGACACTGCCATAAATTATTCTAAATTATATACACATAAGGCAATCCAAAAGCCTCATTGTTCAATTACTGACATATTGCTAGAAACTCCTTAGGTACCCAAGGTTCCATAAGCTTATCGAAATCAATTATCTCTCTGCTATAAATGCAACAAAATAGAAGTGGAATTTTGGGAACTGAGACAAAAGAAAGCAGAACAGGAAATATTGCTACAGACTTAACAGCAAAACTAAATACATCTTGTTTGAAAAACTACAATGACTCCTTCTCCCATTAGTGCAAAATAATGTTACCTTACTTATAATTTGACTTTTATAGCCTTCCATTTAAATTCTAAAGTCTCACCTTTCCTTTGTTGTGAACTATTTTTTCCTTGAATACTTTCATTCTTTTCTTGCTCAGAGATTTGCTTTTTATGTAGAACTGGAATTGTTTCCTTTTCATTCCATCCAGAAAAATGAGCTTTTTCCTGAGTTTGACTGAGATTGTTTTTGAAGGAGCTATCTAACATTGTTGGGTTTTGATCATCATCAGGATTTGGAGAAATTAAACGATGTGGTCTTTCATATGATGCATATGTAAGCACATATTCCGGATTATTATGGTGTTTTTCTGGAGTTGATGAGGAAGATAAATAAATACTTCCTATTCCTGGTAACAAATACAGTTCTGGATGAAATGCCTGCAATGTTGAACATGAAAGAAAATAACTAAGAACTAAGAACTTTAGCTTTGTTCTTAAAATTAAAATAGTAACAATATACTGTACATACGTATGGAGGAGCAAATGATTTGAGCTTCAGTTCCATCTCTTGTTTTGCTTTCACCTTGGAACATTACAACAAAGGCAATATTATCAAAATGCTTTCAATCTTCCCATCACCTTTACTTATAGAAATTGGGTAAAATTCCAATTTCACATGAATAAAAATACAATTTTGCCTCATTCCCCTGCAGTTCTGTTAAACTCCAAAAATTTATCAGGATCGTGGGTTGGAAGACCCTTTGGAGCAGTTGTTTTCTTCTCCAGTAGATTCTGTCCCTTTCATAAAACATTCCATTATTTTAAATGCCATATTCAAGTGTTAGCAGAAAATCACAGAAGATGATTATAAGGAATATTTGTATAAGATTTTATTTATTTATTTATTTATAAAGATATTTTGCTTTGGCAGGAATTGAGTTATTCCACTGTTTTACTGATTTTTAATTTTAGCATTCATAACATTTTATTCTTTTTAACGTGATTGTTTAATGCACTGTTTTGTGTGACCTTCATCCTTTTTTTAAAAAAAGGTCTTTAAAAAATCTTGTCAGTGAATAAACTTCATTTCAAAGAACCTGTTTATCAGATTATTCAGATTGAGCTCAAGAAAATATTTATTTAATGCCAATATAAAATTGCTACCTGCATACTGTGCAGTTTTGACACATTTTAAAAAATGGGAAGGAGTAAGTTCTTTTAAAGGAAAGTAAAAGATATTCTTAAAATGAATTACTTAATTTGATAAATATAAAAATAATATTGCTGATTCTCCTAAAATAACAGCAACCGTTTTCATAGTGTTCCTTCCCTTTTATGAGAAAAAAAAAACCTTAGAAAAGTTTAAAGCCTAGTACAAGTACAATTCAACAAATGTTTGCTCATGTACATATAATCACAGAGTTGCCTTTCAAATCTTACGCATCAACTTCAACATTCTCAAAAGGATGATTATATTATTTTTAAAGCCTGATTTGAAATGTATAAAAATAAATAAAGCCTACACAATGCTAAGGCATGGACTTCCAGCAAATTATAGTTTGCAGATTGAGAGCATACCTTTGGAACTTGCACAATGTCTGTTTCCATCTCTCTTTCCCTCCCTTGCAAGAGTTTTTCCTATCATGGTGTTTGTATAGTTTAGTTAGCCTTCCCTAATTTAATGCTATCAAATGTGCTGCACTTCAATGTCTAAATTGTCCTGACTACTTGGAATTACAAGATATATAGTCCAACAGATCTGGATACATAAAGACTGATTTATTTATTATATTCACAGATATAAAGCATAGTTAACAGTAATTAGTTTCAATATCAGTTAGGAGTTTAAAAGGTATTTTAAGTGGGTTTTGAATATTGGTTAATATTGACCCTAATTAGCCCTAGCTATAATTAACATCAATGAAGATGCAGCACTATATTACTAAACATAAACCACTCTGTTTGTGAGGCTAACTGCTGATTTACAGATTAGTGTAGTGGGTTGTTAAAACTAGAGACAATGGATTACATATTCTTTCAGGCTTATCCAATATGGCATGCTCCAGATGCACAGAGCCAATGTGGTATAGTGGTTAAGGTGGATTTTGAACAGGGAGAGCCGCATTCTAGTCCACTTTCAGATATGGGAACCTGCTGAGTGACTTTGGGCCAGTTACTCTTTCTCAGCCCATCTACATCATGGGATGGTTGTTATGGAGAAAATAGGAGGTTATACTGTACGTATCCTACTTTGAGCTCCTGAATGAAAAGTGGATGTAAATCTAACAAATGAATGAACTCTTAGAATTCTTTGGCCAACATAATCATTAGAATTGTGCAGGGCTTTGGACCTAATCCTACAAATCTCTTTCAGAGCTTGTGGGGGCCAGTCTGCAACTTTTTAAAAAACATTGTATATTTTCCCAGGATTATGGAAATGGCAATTCCAAGAGTTGTAGACTGCTGCTATGTTTCACCCCAATGTGTTCCAAAGCACCTTCTTGGAATCAAATCCAAAGTACTGTAATGCTGTAACAGTTATTCCTGAAAAGTCTGAGAGAGTGCCCAAGTTGGAAATGATTTCATTACTGCTATTGCAGTGAATTAGATTGCAACTGGATTCCCTTCCTTGTATAATCCAGTGCCTACTAGTAACCAGCTGGTGATGCAAACATCCTAGTGTGTTGCTTCTGTGCTTCCTTTAAAATTGTTACCATAGATAATACATGCCATTGTTAGACAAATGAAAATTTAGTCAAGGTTTATAATGGAGGCAAGTGAAAAGGAGAAATATGACTGTATATGATTTATTGTGGCAGCTTTACTGATTGTTACCAGGACAGCTATCTGAGTCAGATCTGTCAAGCAGGTTTTCAAGGGGATGCATAAAATACGATTGCACATTTATTGTTCGTATGGAATAACCTGAAAAGCACATGGCAGATCAGGCAGTTTAAGGAATCATCTCATGTTTCACACAGCTAAGACCAGAAAAGGAAGTGGCAAAAAGACAACTGTAGCAGTAAATATAGGAAAAGCAATACAAATGTCCTTATCAGTGAGAACTGTAGAAACTCGAGGGAGAAGTGACATTATTTAACTATTCAGTTTCAGAATCATTACCTACCACTGCATCTGTAATTAAAAACTAAACACAACCTATGTGTTTTTAGAATGTCTCGGCATCTTAATTTAATTTAATTTATTAAATTTATATGCCACCCAACTCCCAGCAACTCTTGCTATAGGAAGCTTAAATAATCTTTCAGCCTCTCTCATGATATATATGAAAATTTATACTATTCACAGAAAAGAAGCCTTTTAAAAGAGAACAAACATTTTGGTCACTTAGGTTTTTCATATCCTTTACAAATCAGTTAGAACGTCTTAATTGATGAAATGCTCCTGGAGTTGTATTATGCAACCTTATAGGATTCTAACATGTAGGTTTTGATACTCATTGTGAGGGGAGAGACCTCACGTACTGTTCTTTTCCCCAAGCAGTATTTCATCAGGCTTGTTCTGAAACTCCTTTTTAAACTTACTTCATTGTTTTTAAACATTATTTAATTATTGAAAATAGATATTTGATGTAGCATGAAAAGGGCTGCCATTCAGAAAAAGCACATCTCTTAGACATATGTGATCTCTGATCCATTAACAAAGATATGCTGCACCATAGCTATAAAATAGATTATTTAAAAACATATTAGCTTCTCTATTCCTACTGCTCCTTTGTCGTATAGCTTCATTTTGAAATGCTTATTTTCCCCAGGATTATTACAGGCAATGGAAATTTATAAATATCCAAATAATTTAAATAGGGGAAAGGTTATAAAATGATCATCTACATGGTGGTTAGCAATTGCCTATGGGCATTCTACTCCATGAAATTCAGGCAGAATATAAGGACATGTCACTCGCTGCCAAGGTTAGTTTCAGATCTCCTTTAAAAGAAAACTGCAGTGTGGTTAATAAATGTCAGAATATATTCATTGTCTCACACAGTATTACCCAGAAGTCATTTTGCCAATACTGTATATACTATTAATTTTGTTCCTGGGTGATATCCTTGGATATACATGTTGATAATCCTGTATGACGATCAGCAAGAAACATGAAGTAACTTACCACCACAAGTTTCTCTCCAATACATTTTAGAAAGATGTACTTATCTACAACTGCATCTTCACCTAGGTACTCTCCAAGGTGTTCTCTTAACGTTTTCAATGTCATATGAGGTGACACCCTAGAACATCAGATTTTATTACTGCATCAATATGAAAGACATGATAATGCATAAATTACACAGTATTTCGTTTTGGTGAGATGAGTTACCCAGGTACATCCATTACAGCATCGTGAGGATAATTCACCACTTTTAGAAATAATGTTACATTCTCTGAAGAGCTGGTCCAAGTTTAGACCCCTAGTATACTTGCTTTTCCCACAGCCCTAGCAATAAAACTTATATTCCCACTGTCTTAAGCTCTTAATTCTGTGTCTGGTGTCTGCATTTCCAAATCGGAAGGAAGACATGGGAGGGAATACAGTGGTACAAATGTTCTTTGTTACTTTGTACATAAAACCCTCAATATTTTATTTTTCAAAGCATTCAAAATGTTTTCACTTACTCTTCTATAATTAGGAAACTGTTAGAACTGGTGACTTTGGTAAGTATCTTGATCTATCCACAATTTAGGTTCATTATTCTTCATGGAAATGCTTATACTTTATCAGTACAATCTGTCTTTTAAATATATATTATAGAAATGGTCACACTGTTCATGTGAAATATATTATTTTCTCAATATCAGAATAGTCCACCACTATGAAAATATTTCCGTGCCACAAAAATACTGATTTAAAGTGCTAACTTTCCTGCATAGGAATTACCAAAGCATAATTTACATACAAGAGAGCAATAATTCCAAAATTATCCCATGAAAATAAATATTGTCTCCCTAGTTCCATAAAGCCATACTATAAATTAAAACCTAGTTCTGTACTGTAGTTCTTCCATTTTTTTCCACAAGAGGCTAAAATACTGTAATGAGCAAAAGAACCGAGAGTTTGCTTTCCTTCCATGTTTTCCATTCAAAATTTATTTCTCTGTGGAAGGAGATACACAACAGATGAATGTTTCCCATACAGAGAAAAACAATTTGCATGAGATTTTAAGCAGGAAGGAGGTGAAAGACACCTTTCTCCTACAATTTCTTTGGTCCTGATTTCAAATGGTCATAGCAGTTTTTTCGTTTTTTCTAAAGAAGTTGGAAGATTCATAGAAATTCCCTATCAAACGTTTAGTCCTTGGAGCTGTAACATTTGTGGAGCACAGGCAAAGCATTTTAAGCAATTGCTAGTTACTAGAATTGCTAAATGTTAAGGCTATTATTATTCTATTGCATCTCACCGTATAAATCCAGCCGAAAAGAATTTGTTAATAACTTCTATAGGAACTGTATTCAACCTGAAATTCCACACTTCTTCTGGAACGTAAAATACATGAAGCTCTAAAAGCTAAAAATATATAAATAGAAACTGTTTAGCAATTAGCATGGCCAATTTTAATAATGGATAGAACATCTGACAATATAATAGCAATGATTTCTTCTTAAGCAAAATGGTGCAAATTACAAAAATGGAATCCATCATGCCATAAATGGACACATGATTTTTAAAGTCTACTGTTTAAATATTTGTCAGCTCAAAACTTGCATGCAAAAATGAATATATTGATGCATATAAAAGGTGTACCTCTTGTAAAATGTACAAAAAAGGGATCAGCTGTGGAAATTGTATACAAACATGCATATTGGGGTGACAGCAAATAAAATATTCTGACAGAGATAAACATTGATTATGTACAAGCTGGCAAATGAAAATATGGGCCACATTATACTGTTGTGACCAATTTGGAACTAGAATCACTTGCATTCATTTTGACTTGGATGCCATAATGGTTACAGATCTGGTGAATAGAAATTTGATCTCTTTTGTCCAGTTAGAAAGGATAATTTAAACCTGAAATAGGGACAAAATCTTTGACAAGATGGGACCTATTATGCATGCTTGATCCTTGCCTTTCTAGGTTATAAAAGAAGCAAAAGGTAAATGATTTGAATAGACTGCCTATTCAACATCTTCCAACAAAACAGATATCCATGGAACTTTATCAAAAAATGCCTGACCACTCAACCCACTACAGCACAACCTACACAAGCTACAAAAAGGATAACACTCCCATATATCAAAAGCATTTCAGAAACAACCAACAGGCTATTATAATCGCACGGCATCATCATAGCACGCAAACCAACTAAAGCCCTCCAAAACATCTTAAGTAAACCAAAAGACCCAGTAGCCCAAGAAGAAAAAACAGGAGTCATTTACAGCGTATGGAGTGTAAAGCCACTATGAAGGACAGACAGGTAGAAGAGTAGCAGAGCACATCTATGAACACGAACTAGCAGTCAATAGACATGATGAAAATTCCTTAATCTCACAACACATGGACAGACTCAACCACAGTTTCAACTGGAAAACTGTGAGCATCCTAGATCAAGCCAAATCCAAAAACGCTAGAGAGTTCCTGGAAGCTTGGCATTCAGACAAATCAGCCATCAACAGACACATAGAAATAAACCATATTTATACACTATTCAAAAGAAAAAACAGAAAGCTAACAAGGAGACAGAAAAGACCAGAATACATCCCCTCCAGCAGCCAATGCCCAGATAAGCAGGGATTAACACGAGACAAACAATCAAGCAGAAAACAATACCCTAATCAAGGAACTACCAAGGAGAAAACCACACTCCCACCAACACTGGCAGGGCAAGCTACTGTATATAAGCAGGGAGCAAACCCCACACTCACTCGCACTGATGATGTTACCTAGTTGGGTAATGAAATGTCTGCAAGCAAACAACCAAGCTCAGAGAGCATCGAGAGTATCTTTAAAAAAAAAAAAAAAAAAAAAGCCCTCCCTGAACTTTATCAAGTTGGATCATTCCTGGCCAGTCTCCCAATATTCCATTTTTGGGCAAAGTGCTGTAATTTTGCTGGTGTTCAAGCTCCAGTTTAACATTTCTGGATTATGTCAATTGCCTACCTAAATTCCAATTTGTCTTGGAGTTTGGTTGTGGGATAGAGACAGCTTTGGTCTCATACCAGGAAACTGACAAGGAAAAGGCATCCCAGCTGGTTCTGATAGATTTCTTAGCAACTTTCAATACCATGAAACATTTTATGGGAGTATCTGCCCCATATATTGGATACATTTGCTTATATCAAAAACAATGTCCCTTATGTTTAATCAGTAAATTTGTATACAATATATATGCAGGACCCTAGTGTCTTCTTTCCAAATGAAATCAAACCCAACTAAGTGTAATACCTGTATGACTTCCAGATGGGGGAAACAAACCTATTACTGTACAGTATATGTGAATAAAATAGGGTTCAGATGAGATGAGACTGATGTCATTGTGTTCTTTCCATGTGAGTGTACTGCTTCTCCTAATCATGGAGCAGTGTAATCTGGATTGAACTGAATATTTAGAGGTGAAAAAAAAAATAGATGGATTAATGTCTGAACAGAAAATGTCTGTGGTCATATAACAAAATAAATACAAGTGAGTATGCTAATTCAAATATGATTTAAAGTAATGGAAGCAGAATACTGAAAATAAATACCTGCTTAAATATGAAACTGCAGTGGAACGGTACAAATTTGTACTATATAAATGGTAATATAGTACGAATCCTCCTTAATGTTGGTTACGGAATATAAAAAGGTTTACTGTTCAATGGAATACAGGAATAATACTTTGGTTATATTACTAATTCAGTTTTTTTTTTTTAATCCGCACTCAATCATTACCGATTCTGCGGCGACCGCCTGGACGAGTCCCTGCAGTTTTCAAGGCAAGGTGTTTCGGAAGTGGTTTGCCCTTGCCTCCTTCCTAGAGCAGAGCCCAGCTGGCGAGCGCAGGAGGCGAGGTTTCCGTTGCTTCGCACCTTTTTCAGGCGTGCGTGGCTTCCGCGTTACCAGCAACTGGTCCCCGTCTCCTGTGCAAGCGCCGCATTTTCCTCCCACCGGGGTGAGAGTACCCATTTATCTACTCACGTAAGTTTTTGAGCTGCTGGGTTGGCAGAAGCTGGGGATGAGACAGGAGCTCACTCTGCTGCGCGGAGCTGGGCTCAAACCGCTGAAGTGTTGACCATTTCTGGCCGGCAACTTTCAGCGTCATTAAGCCGCTGCGCCACCACGTCCCCTCTACTAATTCAGTAGAACATTGCAATATAAGTGAACATTATATGAACTGCTCTCCCATTATTATGGAGCAAATCTTTGGCATCAACTTTTTGTAATTTATCTCTGCTGCATAGGTGTATTCTGAGTTGATGACTGATGACATTAAATTATTATATAGCAGTTATATTTAGAGCAAGGCAAGAATTGTATTAAATTTTTAAAATCCACATTGAATTAAACTGTCCTATACTGTACAATTAAAATAGAGGAGTGGCAAAGCTGCTTAATGCCAAAATAGTAGAAATGAGAGATAATATCATGAGCTGTAACTGTCTGTTTTAAAATTCTCTTAGTCTCTTGTTATAACTTACTCTTAAATGTCAGTTTCAGAGAACATGTTTTGATGCTTGTATAAGAAAGAACAGTAAAAAATGCATGGTTAAGGTTGCTTGAAGGAAGACTAAAGGAAAGGATAACCAGCTGGTGCCACGGAGAATAATTTTATTATAATTTTCTAATAAATATATTAAAAATACATCTTTTGTCAGCATGAAAAAACTTTTCCCCTTTAATTATACAATTAATGCAATAGCAAAAATAAAGTATGGACTGTCCAACTCTCCATGCTTCTTAGATTTCTAATGGTATGAAGTTCCTCAGGTGCAGGGTATTAAGAAAAAAAATCTATTAATAATTGTTAATAAGTTTATCTTATCCTTCAGGTTTCCCAGTCCAAACTATACAAGGCTTTCAACTTAAGAACCGCTACAGTATCTTATATGTAGATTCTTACTAGCAATCAAAGATGTTGATTTAGAATTGATGCTTATATACTCCTGGAAGCTGTACAAGCAGCAAATATTAACTGCTGCATTTTGGTCTAGCTGAAATTTCAGAATTCTCTCCATGGCAGACCCATGTACATCACATAGTACTCCAAATGAGACTGGACTACTTCCCATTGCTAATGAAGTGGAACCACCTGCTCTACCACTGCTCAGATGTGACTGTATCCCTCTAAATGAGGTGCTGACTTTCCTGAGATGACTCATTCTAAATGTGCCTTTTGTTGTTTAAGCAAACTACCATCACTGAACTATTTTGGTAACATTCAGAAGAAGACATGGGGAAAGAGATAAAAACTCTACTTTTCCATTCATATGATCCTTTAAAAATAAATATTTTCCTTTGAATTGAAACTGATTACACTAGAACTTTTTATTGCCTGTATTCAGGTCCATTATCAAGGATAGGAAATTTGTGAACAAGGTATTGATGAACATCAACTCCAAGAATCCATTCACTGGCTATGTTAGCTGGGAGTGTTGCAAATTGTAGTTCAACCACGTCAGAACAATCATACAATCTCTATTCCTTATCTAAGTGTTACTTTTACTGCATAATTTCCTTAATATTACATTAGAAAAACACGGCTTTGACATTCCTGAGAAGCTACTGCTCTCTTTAGTATGCATATTTGTATTATAGTTACTGCTAGTAGTACTGAGTCACACCCAGCAATAGGGCGGCTGCTTGCAGTGCTGCTCTAGAGAACTTGACACTTATGACATTCTGTTGCTAGTAGCTTTTCAGCTCTATCGATCAAAGAACACTGGAATCATTCCTGTGGGTGCCTACTGTATAGCAACCATATTAACTGAATTATTTCTGACTGCAGGACCATGACCATGTCCTTAAAGTTAAAATGGTGCCAAATAAGAGAACAGCTATGAAACCAATAGTTCTTGCAGTCCAGGTGGAAGAGAATTATGATAATCAACTGAGTAAAAACTGTAAAATCTTCATCACTGTCGTGTGTAATCAACTAATAATATTTTTAAATACTTTCAAATCAAATAACACTTTCGGCTGCTAAATAATAATAATAATACTTTCAAATATTATTTGATTATAGTTTAAAATTAGCCTATATGTAACTTCCATTATTGACAATAAGAAAGGATTAGAAATGGAAAGAACTAACATGTTTGTTTATATATTTTTATTCTTATCAAACAATAGCAGGAAATATTGCAATATAGCATACACTGAGCATAAAATCTATAAAATTGTTACTATGATCCATTATTTCTCACCTCTGATGAGCGTGGTCTGATCTGATTGGATAGCATATTCCTTGATGTCTTTTTTGATTAATACAGAATTCTGGATATTAGTTGTTTTTAAATCACATATTTAAACCCAAGTATTATTTAACACTGTAATGATAAATCCTGTAGGTATTTAAGATGCAATATTCCACATTTTAGAATTGTTTCCATATCCTGCAAATGTTGGATATAAAACAGGGATAGCTTCAGGGCAGAAAAAGATTTTGTTTCTCGTTAACCTGAAAATTAACTGAAAGGATCCAAACATTTGCTAATAGGAGCTGAACCACCTTTGAGGTGACCACTCCCTCTGTATAAGTAAAATCACCTTAGTAACACAATGAAGTACATAGCCAGGACTGTGCACCTGCCATTTCCTGCAGTAATCAAAGTCTGCTTTACTTACTTATATTGCTTACATGGAGGTACATGTTTCAACATGTATTCCATAACTTGGGTAGTGCAATTTAGGGAATGAAAGGCATTGATCAGAAGTCCATGTAAATATTTACTCAGTACTATGAAGAATTAAGGGTTGGACTGCTTCTCTTCCTGTTCCTGTCCCTTCAACAACATCAGTAATTATATTTGCTTTATTTCACATTGACTAAAATGGGCCTTAAAATGTATATTTGACCAGACAGGAATGAATACCAACCAGTCTTAAACGAAATATTCTGGTTCATACAATGTGCTCAGCATGTAATTGTTTGTTTAATACCCCGCCAGAATCCTGCAGGACTCTTAGCAGATTACAGGAATACAACAACCATTAAAACATCCACTGTCAGCATTAAAATGCATACATACACATATTCCTAAAAACATGCAGCAAACCAAAATCCCAAACATTCTTTGGAAGAGCTCTCTTTTCAACTGGTTCCAGGAAGCGGTCCAGTTAGAAACTACAGGAGGCCATTTTAGAGGACTGGTGCTGCTACTGGGAAGCAACGCCTCTGAGCCTTGCCTCCCTCATCACCACATGAAAGTGGGAATCTACTAGCTGTTTGCCCAGTAAGACTGATTTAATCAGGCCAATTCTAGTGGGCAAATACAGTCCTGAAAGTAACTTGGTGCTAAGCCCTGGTTTTATAGGTTAAGACCAGCACTTTAAATTGCACTTGGAAGCCTATGGGAAGCCAGTGCAGGATCCAAAGCGAAGGTGTAATATATTCTACTGGTATCAGATTGTATATAGGCTGCTGCACTTTGGCCTACTAAAGCTTCTAAGTGGTCTTTAAAGGCAGCCCTATGTAGAACACATTGCAATATCCAAGTGGGTCGTGATGAGGACATGAATCACTGTAGCAAGGTCCTTTTGTCCCAGGTAAGACTACAACGTGCACACCAGCCAAAGCTAGACAAAGGCCCCCCCAGCTGCAGCTTCTACCTGCTGTTCTGGGAGGACCCCAAAGTCACAGATTAGCTCTTTCAGAGGTAGTTTTTTCCCATCCAGAGATACCACTGGAGCTGCTGGAGAATCAGATTGACAAACAGTAACTCCATTTTGCTAGGGTTCAATTTTAACTTGTTCTTTCCCATTCTGACCCTTACAGCCTCCAAGCACCAGGACATCTCAACAACATCAGCAGCATGGCTTAAGGTACTGGAGCTAAGTATCATCAGCATCACTTTCCCAGCAATATCTATTTAATTAATTTCATGTAAAATTAACCCAAGGCAACCCACAGGGGAGCAGCCAACAAGCCAACCTTTCCTCTCTTACCACCAACTGGAACCATCTGTTGAAGGAGCAGAACCACTGCACAACAGTGCCTCCAAACCCCTGTAGTTGGTCAAGAGGTATACCAAGGTCATTGGTATTGAAGGCCACTGAAAGATCTAAAAGAACTAGGTCAGGCACATTATCCCATCCAGGTCCCAACAACTATGTACTGGCACAACCAAAACTGTATCATTCCCATACCCTGACAAGGGTCCAGATAATCTGCTTCATCTAGGATGCTCTGCAGTTGATCTTTCACTACTGTCTCAAAAACCTTTGTTAGAAAAGAAGGTTAGAGACCAGGGAGTAGTTGTCTAACATCTCTTGATCAGGAGAAGGCCTTTTTAAGGAGGGGGTGCACCATAGCTTCCTTTAACACTACCGGCAGTGACTTCTCCCACAATGAGGTGCTAACAATTTCCCAGTTCCAGGGAACTATCCCTCTCCAGCTGCTTGAAGGAGCTAAGAGGGACAACAATTCAGCCCCCAGGTAGCAGAGGACATCTTAGAGAGCACCCAATCTATTTCCTCAGAAGTCACAAACCAAAAGGAATCCCAGATAAAATGGGAAGACAATACCCTAATCACTGGCGCTGCATGGCCCAATGGCTAGGCTGTGAATGGTTTGAAGCCTAGGGTGTGGGTACAGAACTTGGTGGTAATGGCAAATATTCACATGAAGACTCCAAGTTGGTCACCAACTAGGCCATTCCTGAGAGACATTACCAATGGTTACTATTTATTCGATTTATAACACACTTTAAATTTTTACCACTCAAAGTGATGTATATAGTGTTCAGTAAGCACAATATAGATTACATCCAACATAGATTAGAGCCCTACATGGAAAAAGAGATGCCAGATGTTCAAGATGGCCTTAAAAAAGCCAAGGAAGATGAGACAGTATTGCTGATGCACACTGGATAGTTGAGAAAACCAAAGAACACCAAAAAGAAGTCACTATGTGCTTCATTGATTATAGAAAGGCCTTCAATTGTGTCGATCATGTCAAGCGGTGGAACATGCTTAGAAAAATAGGAATCCCAAAACGTCTAATTGTCCTCATGAGAAACCTATATACAGGTCAGGAAGCCACAGTATGGGCAGAACATAGTAAAGCAGACTAACTTCAGGTTGGCAAAAGAGTGAGACCAGGCTGTATGCTCTCCCTTTATTTATTCAATCTACATGCTGAATATATTTATTAAGGAAGCTGGACTGGAAGAAGATGAGTGCAGTTTCAAAACTGGAGGAAGAAACATCAATAACCTGTGCTCTGCTGATGATGCTACTCTAATAGCTGAAAATGCAAAGGATCTGCAAGGTCTAGTAATAAAAGTCAAGGAGCTTAGTGAAAAAATGGGACTAAATCTGAATATAAAAAGATCAAACTAATGACAACAGATATGACAACCAGCTTTGGAATTGATAATGAAGATATTGAAGTGGTAGACAGCTTCTGCCTTTTAGGATCAAACATGAACAGTAAAGGAAGAAACAGTCAAGAAATACGCTGTAGACTAACACTTGGAAGAGGAGCCATTAAGTCCTTGGAAAAGATACTCAGATGTTGTGATGTGTCTATACCTACAAAGATCAGAATCATGCAAGCCATGGTATTCCCTGTGACACTCTATGGAAGCAAAAGTTGGACTTTGAAGAAGCAGTGGCGATCAGTGCACCATTAGAAGACCTGAAACACCAGGTTAGGAACAAATGGAACATGGAGGAAATCTATCTATGTGGTTGCTAAGAGTGAACACCAACCTTGTGAAACATAATCAAACACAATGTATATTACATCTGATACCAGAACTCTCAGTAAAAGTTAAGGAATACAAGTAGAAGAATGCAACCACATTCATGTCCAGTTTGTAGACCCCTCATAACTATCTGATTGGCCACTGCAGAGCCAACATGTTCAATTAAATCAGCTTTTAGTGTGATTCAGCATGGCATGGCTCTTCTTATGAAGTTGATGCAAATGACGTACAGGCTAGATTCGCTGTGCTAGCTATACCTTAACTACAATCTGTTGATTAAACCTCGATTACCTGGGTTTGCACAACACACCTAAGCTATTAACTATATTTTACTAGCTCCATGGCTACATTCATGCAATTCACAGTAAGCCAAAGCCAACTCTATTATGACTTAGCATGTTTTGTGAATTATGCCACAGA
Source organism: Python bivittatus (assembly GCF_059951505.1). Taxonomy (NCBI): domain Eukaryota; kingdom Metazoa; phylum Chordata; class Lepidosauria; order Squamata; family Pythonidae; genus Python; species Python bivittatus. Next base: position 29,429,707 of record NW_028277098.1, read on the forward strand.
TTTGTTTGAAAGCCTGAACCAAATGAAGCTCGCAATCTCTTGACATAATATACTTCTGGTCATGCACAAGTTTTTTTCATTTTAAAAATTCAAATTAGGGCAGCAGAAATCATGTTTTGTTAATACAATTGTTAGACATTTTTGTTACTGCCATTTCTGTCAGTTAAATCATTGTTGAGCCACTTGTTTTCCATCAGTAAATCCAGAGATGTACTGCTTGGTACCAGGATGAATGGTACCAGGAAGGACTTAATTCCAGCATGTGAGGCTATTATTAAAAATTTAGGTAACTGCCACCTAATCTTGAATGTATGAAAAAAGTGAAAAATCAAGGCTACATGTTAACTTTCACATAAATTTGCATAGGACTGTACTGGGTGGTGGGAATGAAATAAATCATAAGGTAATGTTAAGCGCCAGCATTCAATAATTCTTTTTCACTGAAATTGATAAAATTTCAGGGATTTTGCACTGAAACAACCCCTTCAGAGAATGGGAGAGTAATTATAAAAACAAAGAAGCGTGTTGACTGAACAGAGGGCAAGGTCGGGGGAGGAAAAAATGAAGCTTATTTCCTTAAGTTGTTCCTTATTGAGGTATCTGTAGCAGTCTTCCCCAAAACCTTGCGCAGTCTTCACCATGCAGGGAGGGGACGATTGTGGTTTGATAAAATCTGGTTTCGGCCCTTTCCCTAAGAGTTACAAAGGGCGGGAGGTTGTGTGACTCTTACTTATTAGCAGTTGCTTATTGCCTTTAAACTCCATTTCGGTGACTTCTGAGAAGAGGCCAGACCTCCTCTTTTAAAAGGCAGCTCCTCCTCCCAACTGCTCCCCCATCGGAGGCAGCGCGACGGCTTCTCACGCGCAGGAAGTTGGCTTGTATCTTCGCTTCACTCTCCTCCCACTCGAGAGCCGTTGAAAGCGCGGCAGACAGAAAATCAGAAATGGGGGGGGGGGACATTAAACGGGGAGGAGACGAGATATTCTGGTTCCATTTTACGGTGAAGCTCAGCTGTGCGTCCCCCTTGCGATGGAACAGACAAACACGGCAGGCCCATTGGAAATGAAAGAGTAGAGATTGTATAAAACAATTAGAGAAAGTGTTTGCAGAGGCAGCGGCCATACCATCTAGCCTTGCGTCTCCCCCGGCTAGAGACAGACGTCTATAGTTCTGAAAGTTGGGGAAGTTTACAACATGCTTGCAGTGTAGCCAAGAGCCGATATTGCTGATTATTGGCGACGACCCGAGGCTGGTTGGAATTTCCAGTCTCAAACCCCGAACCTTTGCACTGTATTTAGACGCGCTTTCCCAATCGCCCCAGGTCATTTGCCTATGCAAAATTAGTCTTATGCGACCTATTGGCACACAGATGTAACAGCCAGCTGGTTTTTTGCACAACGAAGTGAGGCTGGGGAGAGAAATCACGGACATGGAACACAGAACATTTAAACATATAGTGTTGCTTAAACGTTAATGAATCGCAGTCCTGCCGCTGACCCACCAGAACTTGCGCGCTCTTGAACATAACGAGAGCCGAGTCCATGCAATTTTCTCAGCAGTCACCTCGCCCAACTGTTGTGGCAATACGAAGTTTGCCTTCACGACTGATCAGCACAGCCATAGTTAAGCGACCCCCCAAATCACTAGCCAGGAAGCTGGAGTTCTGTTGCACGGCTGTCCCACTAGCAGTAAAGACGTGACTCCTCTCCTTCTCTGCAGCTACAGTGGAGTGGCTCGAGACCATACGCAAAGCCCCGCCTGCCCAGCTTCTAAAACTAGTTTTCTACGGGCAACTTCGACTTCCGCTTCAGGGGAGCGCGCGGCCGAGTTTGCACAGGGAGCCCGCCAGCGCGCGCTGCGCACGAGTCTCCCCTCGAGAGTCTATGGGCGGGGGAGTTTTCGAAGCGCCGGAAACTTGGCCGAAAGTTCCGAGAAGCCCCCGAGCCCCGCCCGTCATCAGCAGCCCGGCAGCGGCGCTTTTACGGGTCCGACGTTGCGCGGAGTGAGGGAGGGGGCCATGTCCGGCGCCTCCAACGTCGCCGCTATGAAGAAAGTGGTGCAACAGCTGCGGCTCGAGGCCAGCGTGAGCCGCGTGAAGGTGAGCGCCGGGGCGGAGGGCGGGCCGCCCGTTTGTCGGAGCGCCTGGGCCGCCATTACCGTGCCTCGGGGGGAGCGCTGCGTGGGCGTTCAGTTGCGGAGCCGCCTCAGAGGCTTTCTCCCTCGAGCCTGCGGAGGCGTGAGGAAGAATGCCCCAGGTTCCGTGCAGAGTTTCTTTCCTTTAAGTGTGTGTTTGTTTTTAAAATTTATATACGCCACACATCTCACTATACAAAGTGTGGCCCTAGGTCCCCTGGGGGTCCCCCGAGACCCTCTCGGTTCCGCGAAATCAAAATTATTTGCCAGCCTATGTTGAAAGATAATGCAATATCGAAATCCCATCAGACAATCGGGAGAAGCGGCAGCGAATGCGACAGTTCTAATTTTTAATACGGTGTATACTGATAAATGTAACTCATACCAACAAAAGCTCTTTTGGGGTCCTCCATAATTTTTAAAGGTGGGAAAGGATCCTGAGACAAAAAATTCTTACAAACACTGGCCTGTGTAATACCGTACAATTTAACTCAGGCTCAGCTGTCGTAACAGCGGTGGGAGGCCCCTCCCAGGCAAGCCAGACCTAGCCCGGCTGCCCTTGATTTTATCCATTGCCCTCCAGATGTGTTGAACCAAATCGTTTTCTCCCCGGGTGGAGGGAGGGCTCCATGTTGCCGGTCGGTTCCAGTTGGATTGTCCCATTCTCCACTTGGATCATGACTTATTGATTCTAATCCTTTTCCGGTTCGTTGCGGGATTTCCCCTTTTAAGTCTTGAGAGGGCAGTTTGGGATCGTTATGAAAGGAAGGGCGCAGTTTGTCATCTTCTTGATCTAGAGCTTTTTGTTCTTCAGAGAAAAATAAAGAGAATAAACGCCATTTGGCAAACCAACTTGGGACTCCACCCTTGTTGCAACATGGGGAGTGAGTTATTGGCCAAGGAAAACTGAGGAAGGAAGAATTCTTTGCTGGCTTTGTTTTGTTTTTCAACCTAATTTTACCACATTTGCTTTCTTCATTAATCAGGAGCAATTGATTATAATAAAATAATGCTGCTTGCTAATGCACATTTCTTAAGCACTTGGGACCCTTCAAATGATTTTTACAAGAATTCTGAAGAGCAAAACACAGTAGACAATAGCTGGACACTGAGTTTTAATATTGAAGATTGGCTTGTTGAGCAGTTAGTGAACTTTTAATATATTTTGGCAAACTGTCCATATTTTCATTTCCTGTTCTATCAAGGGCAATATGCTTTTGAACAAATATTGCACTGTCTGATCATTGCTTCTCTTTAGAGAGATTTGGGATATTCAGGAAATCATGTATAACACCAGCAACTGTGAAAGACTTGATTTAAGAACTCTCAGGCTGAATCTGGGAGTTATATCAGCTGGCAGGAACTTTTGATAAGATCTTGGAGAGTTCTTGTCATTGACAGTAAACATAGTGAGTCTGGCTGTGAAGAGTTTTGTATTTGAGGAGAGGGTATGTGTTTGACAATCCCAAAGTTTTGTGTAATGTTGATGGGACAATTGGACAGTAGTTAATCTCATACTGTATAATCATCAGGGGGGAAAAACCTTCCTTTTTCATTTCTGACCAGTTTAAATTTTTACTATTAATCAAATAATTTAATATTATACTTTATTAATATCTGTAAATATGAATTTCTGTTCATAGGTTTCACAAGCTGCAGCTGATCTAAAGCAGTTTTGCCTTCAAAATGCACATCATGATCCTTTATTAACAGGAGTTTCATCGAGTACAAATCCATTCAGACCACAGAAAGTCTGTTCTTTTCTCTGATTTGGTGAGCCACTGGAATCCTTCACTTGTAAGACTTTTAAAGTTAACCATGACTTGAGTTTCCCTAAAGCAGGGTGGAAGCAGAAAATAAACATGAAATAAGAGGCTTAACATTTTTTAAAAATAATCTTCCCCAATCTGCTCCTTTGAAAACCCTACCCTGATTTATATATCTCCTAAAAGGCATTAAGTGTCGGTCCCCCCAGGCATCCAAAGGTTGCCACCCTTGTCCTCAAGTATAGTGGTTCATGATGTATCCTTCAAAATATGTTAATGTTTTTCCGTAAGCTGATTTTATACAGGTTTTCTGGGAAGTAAGTCCCTCTTTATTTGGCACTTACTTCCTGGTAAGTATCAGATTGCACCTTAAGTTTTTACTTACATTTCTAGTGTAACAAAAGTAACTTTTTTATTGAAAGATATATGACAAATATTTAACCATTAATTTATTACAATTTTGAATTCTGAACTATAATTCTTCACAATAAAGTTTATTTTTATCGAAAGAGGTAAAGAATCCTGAATGTTTAGCTTGACTTGCAATGACTACATGCCAAATGCATGCAATTTTCGTTGTAATAAATGGATGGTCATTGCATTTGGCATGGAAGTTTTTTTCCCAGACTAGTCTAAAGCCCTGGAATTTCCTGATGGTTTCCCATTCAGGTGGTAACCAGATCCAACTCTACTTAACTCTTTCAGGATCTATCAGGCTTGGCTAGGTGCCATTACCTGATCTCTTTATGGAAATAACATAAGATACAGGTAGTCCTATGACCATTTGTTTAGCAACTGTTCAGAGTTATGACAGCACTGAACGAATGATAGTTTTGACCGGTCCTCAGAGTTCCAGCTGTCTCAGCACCCCTGCGGTCGCATGATCGCGATTTGGCTGTTTGGCAACCAGTTCATGGTTATGACTAGTTGCAGCACCTGGCGATCACATGGTCACCATTTGCAACCTTCCCTGCCAGCTTCCCCAGAAAGTCAATGGGAAGCCGGCAGGAAAGGTTGCAAGTCACTGGGTGGGGTAAGTCTCCCCCACCTGTGAACCCCCCAGCCCCTCTGCACTTGTGCCAACCATTCATGCACCCTCCCTGACCCGTGCCTCTTGTGCACTTCCTCACACCCTCCTCGACCACCGTGCCTCTCCCGCACACCCCCTTCCCGACCCACACCCCTGCCCTGACCTGTGCCTCTCACACACATCCATGCACACCCTCCCCAACCCATGCTGTGCCTCTCACATACCCCCTCACAGCCTCCCCAACCCTCTCATGCATCTCTTTGCACCCCTTCACTCCCTCCCCTTCCTGGTAACAGCCAGTTAACCTGCCTGCTGGCCTGGGAGTTACAGCTTCCTGCCAGCTTCCCCACTGACTTTAGTTGTGGGAAGCCAACAGGAAGTTGCCTTGCCTAACAATCGTGGGATTTGGTTAACTACGGAAACTGGGACTGCAGGGATTGTTGTCACCAAGCAGTGTGGTTATCCTTTATGACCACATTGCTTAGCAATGGAAATTCTGGTCCTAGTTGGCGTTGTAAATCGAGGACTACCTGTAATTTGAACCCTGATAGTGGTTTTTATACAAGGTGCTGAATCTTGTACAATTCCATGATTCATTTATTTTCTTTTATAGTACTTTTATGCTATCCATTAACAGTTCTCTGGATGGTATTTTGTCACTGTTACTGATCTCCACTTCTAAATAAGTTCCCTGGTAGACCAGGCAAATCCTGTGTTTATTTTTTTTTCTCACAATGATGGTGTCACCTTCAAAGCTGCCAAATTTTCTTTCAGACTTTGTATTATTGGGAAACAGATAGTGAAACATGACAATTCTACAAATCTGCCTAGAAGCAACTGATGTTATTCAGCAATTTTAAAATTGCATGTTGTTTTATATTAAGGTTATTGTATACATTATATATAATATTTATAAAATGGAGTAATTTTATATTATTCCATTTTATAACTGAAAGCTTTTCTGTTATACCCTTGCAAAATAGTTTTTGTGAGTTAATGATTTCGTTTTCGGTAATTAACTTTTTAGCTCTCTTGTATTTCATTGCTACATTTTTCTTTCCTAATTCAATCAGAATTTTTAATATATTTCCATGTAAACCCTATTACGAAACTGTGTTATTCTGGTCAGTGACCAGCATAGAGATGTTCTGTTCTGGATGGTATGCAGTCAATTCAAACATACAAAATCTACTTAGAGAATAGCCTAACATGGCAAATACAAAAAAGCCAAAAATAATGGCTGAATAGCAAAATTGTAACACACCAACAACTTCTAGAGTGCCTGGAAATATAAATTTTAAAAAAGTATTCACTTATTGTCAGAAAGGACAATAATGGGGGTGGCACAATCTCACCTCTCTGGGTTTTTTAATAAGCCTTTGCTGAATATTCTCATAGCTGTAGAACTGCATATGAAGGCATTCTGTTAATGCCTCTTTATAGGATTTTGTAACACAGCAGATTCTCCATATAACTTTAAAAATTATGTAGTCACTACAGAAGACATAACTGCAAAATATGCCTAGCCTGACTAAAGTATTTAACTAGCATTGGATAACACAACAAACTAAGCAGTTCTGGTTTGCTGAGGAGAAACCATCTTAGCTAGTAATGTGGCCATCTTTACAATACTGTCTTTGCCTTTCTAATTTTTTCCTTGTTGAAGTAAAAAGGAGTATTTCTATGGCGCAGACAAAGTGTGGGACAACTCATTTTCTGTCCCCGTCTCTCAAGCACACATGCACAATTATGGGAAACAAATGTGAGAAAAGGGTAGGGGAGTTAGGAGCCCCATTTTGTGCTGTTTGTGTCCTATCTCTTGGTTTGGAAGCCAGTAAAGGTGGGTGATAAAGTTTAACCACAAGGTCATTTTCACTTATGTTAAATGTGAACATGGCTAGAAACTGATTTCTTTGGTGTACAGGTAGTCCCCAGTTTAAGAATGAGATCTGTTCCCAAGGTCTGTCCTTAAATCGAATTTGTATGTAAGCTGAACAGTATTGTATAATACTCTATAAGTAGTATTGTGTAATTAACTCGAACAATTGTGCATTTAACTTGAATTTTGCTACAGTAGGCTCTGTTCTTAACTATGGGTCATCTTTAAACCGGGTGTTTTTAACCCAGAAACTACTTGTATTTTGATTTGTTGTAGTGTATTGCAAACTGCTACTAAAATCTTGTCATCAGTTTAAATGTTCTCTAAACATTTGTCAGTAAGTAACGTACAACTTAGATATTATGCTTAGATTTGTTCAGTGACTATGCATTCTTCTGTCTCTTGCAGATTTAACAACTTTTCATAGCTGGTTATATTGAATATGGAAATGAAGCAAGGTGGCTTGGAACCTGTACAGAAACTTTGTATTAATGTGCCAACTTTTGAGCTTGTAAGATTGCTATTGTTTCAAAACCCCTTAAAATCTACCTCTCTAAACAAGCTGTATGCTAGTTGCTATAACTCTGTATCATGAGGGAATCAATTTTATATTCAAGCAATAAAGAGTTGACTTAAATGATTTTTAAAGTTAGCATAAAGTATTTCAACTTGTTCTAATACTTTCAATTGTATCCAAAGCTTCACTATTTTTCTAAATACTGTAAAAGTCAGCACATTTTGTAAAAATATTCCTGCTTTTCTAAAACAAAATAGCATCTTTGTCTAAATGAATTAATGGTTTACAATCAGTATAGTACTCTTCATTGTTTCTGCTCTAGTTGTCATATAGTCGTAACTAATTTGGAGTTAACTGTGTTTGCCTCTAGAAGCATTCTAAATTATGAATATCCTTCCATAAGACTACAAATAAATAAATAAATAAATGCCTTGTTATACACTATTTACAAACCTAATAAATTCCATTTTATGTTTTAAAAATCTTTTGTATCAAGCTGGATTGGCATAAATTAGCAAAGAGCCAAAAGATTGAAATTGACGATTAAATACTAACAGAGCAAGAATATTATGTAGATCTCTTAAAATAGTTTTGAAACAAACCCTGTGTAATCTTAAATGCCTAATTACATAGTTTTTTTCTTATTTCCAGATCCATAATTTATCATGCCTGGCAGGTCAAAGCAAGATTTGATTGGTACCTGAGTTAACTGTACCAGTTTATATTATGTGCAGAGGAGATACTGTTAAGTGGAGTGTAAACACTCATTTGTAACTATTAGAATTACATAGAAAAACTTTCTTAACTTTCTGAATTCCATGGAGAACATTTATTTAATTTTCTGATCTGAACAGGCTGACTTTTAAGCTATAGTTCAGTTTTATATCTCAGCTCCTTTCCTTTGTATATCTGGGAGATATTTAGTTAAAAATAGGGAGCACAGAGTTTACCATTATGTCCAAACTGGGAAGTGCTTTGTACTACCTATAATTTATATAATATATAAATATGCAATACATATATTAGTGCTAATGTAAGTGCAGTTAGTTGGAAAGAGAATAAAATGCTTGTGAACTTACGTTCCTATCTGAGAGCTAAAGGGAGTATATACGTACAAAGGTAATACAAATTTTAATCTGTAGATTAGAATTACAGATAAACAGAGTAATATTGGTCAGATTATATTCAAGAGAACTTTGGTTTTGTCTCAATCCTTAAGGAAGCCCTGTGATTATAGATGACAGAACTTCCATTATCTCAGGTTTCATTAAGATGGACAGAGAAAATGGGGTATTGTGCTAATTCCTTTTCCCATTTTTAAAAAATAAAACACAGATTCATTTCCCCATTTATTCTTTGCATAGACATTTGGCCCAATATTTCAGTTCCTCATCTAGTTTTAAAGTAACTTAAGTTTAATTTAGCTTACTGAAAGTCCAATATAATCAAAGATTGTCTAGCCATTTTCTAGATCTGGAACTGTATTTTATTTTTCTGCATTAATAATTTACCCCTGAACACTCACCAATACGTGGTAATAGCAATCCTTTGACATGTAAAATGTTTATTTTTGATAAATAACATATCCAACATAAACCTTAAGACGCATAACTAGATATACTCTAATTCAGAAGTAGCTGTGAAACAGTTGTAAATTACAAAACATTATTTCTGAGAAGGGTCCATGACTTCTTAACAAAAGAAGATAGCAGCTGATGTTGTCTCTTTCCTCTAACTTGAAGTCTTCTATTATTTATAAACAGTAACTCAGAGTTTTCAGCACTAAAGAGAACAGTTTGACAGAAATGGCCATTTGGGGGGTTTCCATGTAGAACCTGAATATCTTTAAGGGTATTCCAGACTCTCTTGTTAGCATGTCAAAATAACTGAAATGGCATCTCTGTGTTTGTTCTTATAAGTGAAATTTTCTTCGGCTTGTGTCCATTTCACGGCGCTGAAAGACAGCAATATTTATTAGAGTTTGCTACAACAAATATAAATATTTGTAAATTCCTATAATAGAATTCAGACTCTGGGGCAATAAGGAAGCTAACACCAATTTACAAGTCAGCCTAGGTTTAGTCTGGACCTTAATTCTTAAAGAATGTCCAGTAATAAAGATTTACTGGACAAGATCTTAAGCACATAGGAAGCCATCAGACTTCTGTTCACCCCTTCATCTGGGGACATTCACTGCCTTCTGACAACCTTCGAGCCTGGAACTCAAATAGAAATATTTTCAATATAATAATGTAAATGCAAAGACTTCATTTATATCCCTCCTCCACACCAGCTTATGCATATTTACACAGAATTCACATTTGACTTGCTTTAATAACCTGTTTTATTTTTCCAGATGTTTTTAAATAAGTCTTAAAATGCATTGATCTGAGAATACTGCTTTGAACACAGTATTGCTCTAAATAGATGAGGCCCTCTTGACTATGCTAAAAGCCATCTAATAATTTATAGCACTCTGACTCTGTTCCCCTTCAATTATATTTTGAATGTTTTTCTTTTGATAGCTGACTGCCATGAGATATCACAAAAATACCTTTGAAAGCTAGTGTCTCTAATACAGGTTGGGCATCTGCCAAAAATATATGTTAGAAATTGTTCTTACTATTCTTTAGAATGTGATTGCTGTAATCTAGGCTTAACATTTTTAAGAGTGGCCTTTTTATTAATGAAATCTATATGGGAATGTTGACGGGTCAAGTGTTTAAATAATATCTCAATTATAATCATAGGTAGTGAGAACATGAGAATAATCCTGCTGGATCAGACCTAAGGCCACCTAGTCAATGTTCCATTTCACAGAGTGGCCCACCAGATACAACTATGTAACATGCAAATAGGAAATCAAGGCAGCCCCCTCGTCGTTGCTCCCATGCACCTAGTGTATAAAGGTAAACTTGCCCCTACATATTACATGACAGTTTGTAAGGAATTCCTTAACTGCAAAATTCAGTCAGATATCAGCAATATATGAGACTCTGCAGTGCTTTGTTGAGGGATAATACCTTGTGAATCCATTCGTATTCTCCAAACTTGGAGTCAAAAGTTCCCTTTTGAAGAGACCTTAATTTTAGGGTAAAACGTGGGCCTAGTTCTTGAATGGCGACTTTTTTCTCATTTTTGAAGATGTATCTGTTAAAGGCAACATGCAGCATTAACAAAGGAGTTATACAAAAATCACTTATAATTGCTTATAGTATAAATGTTCAAATACTTGCTTACCTATGAAATCTGAAAAAGATATAATCACGCTGATTGTGAAATGTAGCTACTTGTCTGCCAACAAACTGAGGATCATGAGGAAAGAGAGAAGCCAACATGCGACCAATGGAATGCCCCAATCGTGTCGTAAAGTTATTCAGGATTATTTCAGGCTGATGTTCTGTGGGATTTTTCCCTTTTCGCTAAAATTAATGATGAAAACTTTGTATTAAATGTTAATGTTAACAAGCAGAGAAACTGACTGCTGGAATAAACTCACCTTTATTTCTTTACGTAGACGAACACTGCTCATCCTAAAATGAGCAGTTGGGCCTTCAGGCAAATGACTTAATACAAGCCCATCTATTTCAAGTGTGTTAAGATAAAATTAAAGGTGTGATTAAAGCTAATACAATTTATGCAGAAAACTTTTTTTCCCAGAAAATCAAATAAAACAAATTTTTGTACTTTGTATTTCATGTGCAGCTTTAGTTTTTACTAAACATGCTGTACAGAAACAACTATTAAATCCTTTCTCTCGTAATCCAATAGTAAATTTGCTGCTCTATAAAGATGTTGATACAAAAGGCACTACATAGTTTTCATGAAGGATACTTGGTATTTTACGATCTTCATTGATAACAATCAGATCTGTGAAATCCCTTGAGATACATTGTGGAATAATTTTTTTTAAAGCCAGTCCTCTTCGATAGTAAACATGTGAATTTGGAATGCATGTTGATAACTGTTCACAGAATCTCACAGTTCTCTGCCAAAAAGAAAAAAAAATGCAAAAGGTTTAGGTATAATTTTTATTTCCACATATAAAAAAATCCAAGATTAATGAAAGATGGCCATCTTTCTTTACTCCTGTGAGGAAACTGGGTATATACTTTAGACAGTCTCTTTCTTTATATAAGGAAAGGATACAACTATTTTCTGGATTATGTTTAATGACCCAGAAAAATTTGCAGGAAAGAAATACACTGTATCTGCAGTTCATGAAAAAATTAGTGTGACATGCTGGCAGATGAGACAAATACATCCAATTTTGGAAGTAAAAACTGATAAGACATTACCTTCTCTCCCACTGATGAATTTATGCATTCTGATTTTTTAAATACAAGTTTACCAATAAATATGCATTTTGACTCATTAAATGCAGTATTTTTAATGTGTATGTCTGTATCTACACATACACACACAAACATTCAATTTTGGCTATAGTACAGTACCCATAAAATTTAAGGCAACAGTGACTGGTTGCTATAAAATTATTAAATGGTTATGTTTAATGCATTTCTCTATCTCTCTCACATACACACACACACACCGGTTTACCAAACAGTGTATTATAGCTAATACATTCCGCAATATATATAGTTAATATATTCCTCAATCAAAGCAAAATATTATCAGTTTTAAAAAGTTAATTTACCCCACGAGGTCTGTCAGATGTTGTGATAAGAATTTTGGGAACAGTTTGCCTATTGAAGTAAGGAGCAAATTCATCTGTAGCTTCATCCAAAGTAACCTGGGAATATATAATGATGCCTATTGTATGAAATTGCAATGATATAATTAATTTATAGGAATAAGAACCTTCCATCTAAAAGAAATAAAAACCAGCAGCTCTGTTCTTGTCATTTATAATTTACCTGTTGCAATAAAAATTATCTAAACAGAACTCTTAGAGACAATCTTAAATACTATCTTGCATCAAGCCCTTAAATATAAGATTATAAAAATAGTACAGTAGGCGCCTTTAGGCTTCTGCTTAGATACATTTTAAAAATTGGAATGTAAGAGTTTCCTCTTACTAAGCCATTTGTCTAGGCCAACATAATCTACTTTGTCAGCAAGTTTCTAATCTTTCACATCTAATTTTAATTACATACGCCAGATTTTAAATGTGGCTGATCTGCGAGAAAGTATTTTCAGGCAAAAACTTAGTTTTAGAAAGAAAATTCTGAAAAACTGAATGGTGAAGAAATGGATTGCATGAATTTCAGATAAGTATCCTGCCAACTGTTACTATATATTACAGAAAAGAGAAGATGTGTGCCCAAATTCATTGGCCTAATTATTTATCTGGCATTTGTTTCCTTTAAAATGCTTAAAGAAAACTACTACCTCTTCATCATTTGGATCAACTGTGGTTTCATCATACACACGCTGGTTTTCAATGGTCTTTGGTTCTGGTTTTGGTGGTGCCTATAAAATATAAGTTCAAATCTGAAATGGATAGACAACTTCATACGCAACTACTGCTCCATTTAAAATATTTAAAAATATTAATGTAGTTTAGCATTAGCATCAAAAACACTAGAAAAAGGGTAGGCAATTTAAACAGCAAGAACATAGCAAATTGATCTGTGAGTTGCAGAACAAAATAAATGGAGGACAGCAGATTACCCATCTAGTAGCCAAAGTTTCAAACAGAGTGGTAGTGCAGTGCAAGCTAACTTCTTGAAAAGGGCAAATTCCTTGCTAGGGATCATTAAGAAAGGAACTGAAAATAAAACTATCACTACTGTTAAAGCCTTTAAAGAAATCAATGTTGCAACCATAATTAATATTACATTTCTAATCACTGGACATCAAAAAGAATACTGTACACCAGAAAATGCTGCAAAAAGTTACAAAATGATTCAGGTCTTATAACAAAAAGAAATAATTGAGCAACATGCATGTTTTAAAGAAAGTGGATTAGAAAAAGGTTTTCTTCCTCTTTTACACTACTTGAGCACAAGGCCATCTAAAGAAATTGAAAATAGGACTGAGTTCAAAACAAAACAAAGTCATTCTTGACAGAGCACAAACATAAAATGTCAAATTTATGATTACAGGATGCAGAGGCAATGATGGAGGATAAGGCTATCATTGACTACCAATCATGATAGCTATACATTACATCCAGTAATAGATGGATGCCTTTTAATACCAATTTGCAGACAACATGAATGAAATTGTGTTCTGCTTGTGGGCCACTAACTGAATAAAGCGCTATGGCAAATTATAATTGATCTGATTAAGCATCTTTCTGTCACTAACTTCCTTTTTACCTTATCTCCAAGAGCTTCCCGCTCCTTCTTCCTCTTTTTCTTAAGAGCTAATTTTTCCTGTAGGAGGAAGATGAACAAAAGAAAATAAAATGAGATGGGGTATAAAAAAATATATGGGGTATAAAAAAATAATATAGTCATATGACACATTAAAAGAGCCACCACACTGAATTACAACTACAGATCATACAAAAGAGAACCCACCATGCATTGCTCTAAATTCCCCTGGTTATATTGTTTCTTCTCGTGGCTCTGAGGACAATTTACTTCTCAATCTTTGGAAACCCCACCGAGCTCCTTAAGGGCTCCACTTCTCTTATTTTATTCACTTCTGTCCTCCCTTCCCAATTAACTTTACAACTGCCAGCAACCCTCCCTCTTACTGCTCTGCATGCTCGTGCTTCAACGCAAAACTGATTCAAAGCTCCGCGACCCCTTCCTTCGCACCTTCTTCTGTTGCTGCTTCCAGCGCAGGAACATGAAGTGGCGCCGCTGCTTGTTCTTAATTTCGGAAACACTAAAAGACGGCGGGAACACGGCCTGGCTGGGTTCAGCGGGGTTTCCATGAGCCTTCTCACCACGAACAACCTCACTCGTTTCCTCGCCATCGGGTCGCCCCTGAGACTGTCTCCCTCCCTCAGAACCCCCAGCCATGCCGTCTCTTCAGTGAGTGACCTTTCACCTCTTCGTTCTCTTCCGGGTTATCCAGCGTTCCGTCGCTTGCCTACTGCGCCTGTGCAAGTTTTCCCGTACGGTACTCTCCAATTTAGGAGCGACGCTGTGTTTGCGTGTGAAAGCGTGCTACGGATCAAGTTTATTTAAGACTAAATGAAAGGCTCCTAGCATAAAATATCTCGATATTGACTTGTATGCTTGCCTCTTTTTAAATTACAGCAACCATTTTTTTTTTACAATCTTTAAAGCAACTTGCAAATAACCATAGTAAGAGAGGCAGAGGCGCGAGATAATACGCGCGCATGCTCACAACGCCTTCATCTTTGCCGAAAGTTGACGGGCAGGATTGGAAGATAATTTGCGCATGTGCGAAATAGTGAAGCGAAGAAACGAGACCAAAAGCGAATTTAGGTTGATCCGTACTTGTGAAATTCTGTTGTGTGCGAAATGCGTCCTGACATTCATTGGGAATGGCACTGCTTTGGGAATGATTTTAAAGTTGATTGATTGTGTGCCATTAAGTCATTGTTGATTCTTAGTGACCACATAGATTTCCTCCGTCTTCCATCTGTCCCTAACCTGGTCTTTCTGCCTGCCAGTGGTGCACCCGTGGCCATTGTAACAGTCCATCCAGCTTGCTGCTGGTCATCCTCTTTTTTCCTCTTTCCCAGCATTAAAACCTCCAGAGAGCTGGGTCTTTTTGTAGTGTGTCCGAAGTAGGATCATTTGAGACTGGTCATTTGTGCCTCAAGTGAGCACTCTGGTTTGATTTGTTCGATGATCCATCAGTTTGTTTTCTTGGCTGTCCACCGTATTCTCAGGAGTCTTGCCCGGATTCATCTGGTGTGCTAGTTGTACCCTTTCCTAGATTGGGGGCCCTTCAGACAGTCACTCATGCCCTGGTCAGCTCATGGCTTGACTAGTGCAATGCAGTCTACATGGGGCTGCCCTTGAAGACTACCTGGAAGCTTCAGCTGGTCCAGAATGCAGCTGCGCAGGCAGGCAGTAATGGGCATTTCTCGGTATGCTCATATAACACCCCTGCATCATGAGCTGCACTAGTTGCAGGTTTGTTTCTGGGTGCAATTCACAGTGCTGGTCACTATCTATGAAGCCCTACATGGCATAGGTCCTGAGGGACAGCCTGTCTCCCATAGTATCTGCCCGGCAAATTCAACCAACACTGGGAATAGCTCTGCCTATTGAATTTATCTAATGCCTTTGGGTGTGGATTTTGTTCATTTGCTAAGAGATTTTCAAAAGTCACAGATCTGTGGAGTCCTTGGGGTTCTCTGAGCTTGGACTCCACAGTTCAACCCTGAGCTATACATACAGTCAGGTCCAGAAATATTGGGACATCGACACAATTCTAACATCTTTGACTCTATACACCACCACAATGGATTTGGAATGAAACAAACACAATGTGCTTTAACTGCAGACTGTCAGCTTTAATTTGAGGGTATGTACATCCAACTCAGGTGAACGGTGTAGGAATTACAACAGTTTGCATATGTGCCTCCCACTTGGTAAGGGACCAAAAGTAATGGGACAATTGGCTTCTCAGCTGTTCCATGGCCAGGCGTGTGATATTCCCTCAGTACCCCAATTACAATGTGCAGATAAAAGGCCCAGAGTTCAGTTCAAGTGTGCTATTTGCATTTGGAATGTGTTGCTGTCAACTCTCAAGATGAGATCCAAAGAGCTGTCACTATCAGTGAAGCAAGCCATCATTAGGCTGAAGAAACAAAACAAACCCATCAGAGAGATAGCAAGAACATTAGGCGTGGCCAAAACAACTGTTTGGAACATTCTCAAAAAGAAGGAACACACTGGTGAGCTCAGCAACACCAAAAGACCCGGGAGACAACGGAAAACAACTGTGGTGGATGACCGAAGAATCCTTTCCCTGGTGAAGAAAACACCCTTCACAACAGTTGGCCAGATCAAGAACACTCTCCAGGAGGTAGGTGAATGTGTGTCAAAGTCAACAATCAAAAGAAGACTTCACCAGAGTGAATACAGACGGTTCACCACAAGATGTAAACCATTGGTGAACCTCAAAAACAGGAAGGCCAGATTAGAGTTTGCCAAACGACATCTAAAAAAGCCTTCACAGTTCTGGAACAACATCCTATGGACAGATGAGACCAAGATCAACTTGTACCAGAGTGATGGGAAGAGAAGAGTATGGAGAAGGAAAGGAACTGCTCATGATCCTAAGCATACCACCTCATCAGTGAAGCGTGGTGGTAGTGTCATGGCGTGCGCATGTATGGCTGCCAATGGAACTGGTTCTCTTGTATTTATTGATGATGTGACTGCTGACAAAAGCAGCAGGATGAATTCTGCAGTGTTTCGGGCAATATTATCTGCTCACATTCAGCCAAATGCTGCAGAACTCATTGGACGGCGCTTCACAGTACAGATGGACAATGACCCAAAGCATACTGCAAAAGCAACCAAAGAGTTTTTGAAGGGACAGAAGTGGAATGTTATGCAATGGCCAAGTCAATCACCTGACCTGAATCCCATTGAGCATGCATTTCATTTGCTGAAGACAAAACTGAAGGGAAAATGCCCCAAGAACAAGCAGGAACTGAAGACAGTTGCAGTAGAGGCCTGGCAGAGCATCACCAGGGATGAAACCCAGCGTCTGGTGATGTCTATGCGTTCCAGACTTCAGGCTGTGATTGACTGCAACGGATTTGCAACCAAGTATTAAAAAGGGAAAGTTTGATGTATGATTATTATTCTGTCCCATTACTTTTGGTCCCTTAACAAGTGGGAGGCACATATGCAAACCGTTGTAATTCCTACACCGTTCACCTGAGTTGGATGTACATACCCTCAAATTAAAGCTGACAGTCTGCAGTTAAAGCACATTGTGTTTGTTTCATTCCAAATCCATTGTGGTGGTGTATAGAGCCAAAGATGTTAGAATTGTGTCGATGTCCCAATATTTCTGGACCTGACTGTATTCGCCTCTATTAGTCACAGATCTTTCATAAATGAGATGTGGAAAAGCTGTATGTGGGAAGAAACAAAGCAAAGACATTAAGTCATTCTTGGTATAAAATTGATAAATAAGACACCCCCAAAAGTCACTATACTGACATAAATGTGTCTTTATTTGTATACTGCCCAGAGTCGCTTTGTGTGAGATGGGCTATATAAATGTGATATATAAATAAATAAATAATGAATTTTCTGAATGCTACATAGATCTAGTGAACCCACATTTTCAGTGCTTTTATTTGGTCATGTGAATTTGCCATATGTTAAAGGCCACATAAGGCACATTTTAGAACACCAATTCTCAAGAAGATAATCACAGCCAATATTTAGCCAAAAAGATTGTTTTCATCTTATGAATATTATAATTAATATTAATTATTAAATTTATTATAGCCTCTCAAATACTCATCAAAGTATTTGTTTCTTATTTCTAGAGTAGGCTGTAACCCTCTGGACAAAATCTGTGTCACATCTCTCACAGTGTACAGGGTCTAGCACCCTATTGGTGCAATGCAGATTTTTTAACAACAACTATTTCTATAGTGCCATTTGATTGGAAGAACATCTCATTCTATTTTTTATTTGCTCCCCATAAACCATATTAAAAAGTGACTACCTTTACAGGAAGTGGAGCTGATGAGTAATGAGTAATGATTTGATCAGAGGAAATGGAGCCGGTTCTTGTTAAGGTGAAATTGGGGACCCGAGTTATTGCATAAAAGATTGCTCTCATTTTAGAAATACATTTGACAACACAACACATGTTGAAATATCAGAATCTCATCCTATCACCTCAAGATAGTGTTCTATATCTCTCCTAAAATAATTCCTGAACAAGTGTATGTGATTTGCTGAATTGTACTCCACTGTAGCAGGATTGAATAGAGTTTAATAGAAGTGATGTTCCTCTGTTCAAAAATCCACATGTATGCAAGATATCTACTATAGCACTTTTGTTGGGGAGAGAGGAAATGGTGTATTTTTCTGCATATTGTTACATAAAACAAGAACACATTGGGGAAGCTTCATATGCATAAGTTGCAAATAAATACAGATGAAAATTTTCATGGATCTTCAAATGCCCTTTTTTCCCCCACCCCCAAAAGATGATCCAGAATATTGTCCTGCTTATGCATATATACACAAATGCATGCATATTCACACAAATATTTGTGTGTTTATGCTCAAAGGAGCGAATGCCCTGATTTAAAAACTCAGTGATAAAAAAATATAATTATCAGAACAAAACACAAACCTTTCAGTGAAGTATAGAGCCTGTCATTACATTTCTGTGTGCAGAAATTTAAGTTCATTGATCTAAGGTATACTCACTTGTGATTTATTAGATTTAGCTTACCGTGCATATGGGGCTTTAATAAAAATCTTTCTCCAGCTGGAATCCAATTCCCAGCATTTAATTAAGGATATAAATTATGTAAAAACGTGTACTACAATATTTAAGCATAGAGTGAAATAGGACATCAATCAAAAAGCATTTAACTTTCTTTTTCAAAATCTTGCTAATACAGTAAACCACCTACCAGTTTGTCAGAGAAAAGGTTTTTCTTAATGGAATAGCTCCTCAATGGGAATGGTGGCTTCTCATTTTCAAAGTAGGAGGATATAATAGATTTGGAAGTTTTATCGCTTGAAAGCTATACCTTATGCTAATATTGATGATTGTAGGTGAAAGGCTAGTTTTAAGCAGTGAATATTTGAATTAAATTCAATAGCTCTGCCATGAGAAAGTACTCCCACAGCCAGGAATTGCCTAACGCTTTGTCTCTCGGAGTCAGCATTTTCTCACCAGAACAGCCTGTCTGCATATACGGAAAATCAGTTCAGTCCTGGCATTCTATCAGCTGACTGGCTTGCCAGATGAAGGCTCTTAAACCTTCTTGGGAACCAATGTATCTTAAGAAAAGCATCAGAATTAGAGGCAATAAATGAAACATACTGTTGTGCTGCTTCATTTTGTTTTGCAAAATTAAGCATGCTTCTGAAGCACTCTTTATCTGAACAGAAGCTTAGCCCCAAAACCTATAAATGTAAGTTTGTAGGTAAATGTAAACCAGAAATATGTCAGGTAGGAATGAAAGATAATCTGAGAGCATCTACAGAACGACTTACGCATCTGAACTGAAATCCGTAACCAGCTTCTTTAAGCATTTGGCTAATGTGATTCTAAAACCTTTTTAAGACCCCCAAACTATATTTCTCCATCACTTTGTGGAAGTTTCCTTTTTTTTTTTTTTTAAGGTCTAAAGTGTGTTTAGATAGGGAGCAAAGGAGATCTCTATGCTTATATTACTCTTATATGAAGGGATCCTGAGAAATATACTTCAGTGAGGGAATGGACAAAGATTTCTAAAAAAAGTTCTCAGTATCCATGCCAAGCTACAGTTTCTTCCCAAACATCTTTGGGATGTGCCAGGGTTCGAATATCAGTAGGATTCTAGAGTGTAGAAACACACAGGGAACATTATTCTGGGGTTTGTTATTTTGATAGGTCAGAAATGGTTGGGATGTTTATCTCGAAACAAATAACCTGATACTCTCTCAATCTATTTTGTGTACAAACTGCAGCCAGACTGGTCAATTACCTTTACACTAGCAACAGAACAAAGTCCTCTGTCATCCTGGAGGGCAACAGGCTGGCTTTAAGATGGTCGAGCAGAGAGCTTTATTCCCCAGTCGCTTGTTCCCAAGGCAGGCACCTCATTTTGTCCAATGATATTGCTGGCAGCATAAATTGTGTGGGATACCATTTTGATATGGTCGTTGGCCTGTGAGTACTTGGGCATTCATGGTACTACTTTTAAGATTAGAAGAGCGCAAACGACCATGCTGTGAGTGAAAAGAATTTTACTACAGGGGATTTTTCTCCCTTTTCCTTCTCAGTTTTTATGCAGGCTTGACTAGATGGTCAAAAAACATCACAGAAGGCAGAGTGGCATTGCCTTGTTGCCAAGACAGCTGTATGTACATGGAATACAGGAAGTCACCAGGAATGACTTGAAAGAATCTTTATCTTTAAAACAAAACAAAACCCTTTATTTCTCTGCATGTTAGTACAGACAGGCAGTTTGGTGTAGTGGTTAAGGCTTCAGGCTAGAAACCAGGAGGCCATGAATTCTAGTCCTGCCTTAGGCACAAAGCCAGCTGGGTGACCTTGGGCCAGTCACACTCTCTCAGCCCTAGGAAGGAGGCAACAGCAAACCACTTCTGAAAAACCTTGCCAAGAAAACTGCAGGGGCTTTTCCAGGCAGTCTCCAAGAATCAGAAACGATTGAACGGATTACAAAAAAATGTTAGCACTAGTTCTTCCTATACTGTTACAATCAAGATTAAGTTTATCAGGTGACAAGAGAATGTCTCGAATGTGCATTTCAGGAAAATCCTGAAGTGTTAATAAATGTAATAGTTGCAGATTGGTCTGTCATCAGAGTCCTGCGGTAGAGAAGTGTGGAATTGCTAGCAATTATGCTAATTATGACTCCAAAATCAAGATGACCTGAAATGCACATTATGTGAAATTGTCAGTGTCTCTCTTTTCACATATGATTGGCTATTCTGATTATGCCTAATTTATTCTTCAGAGAACAAAAGGAACCTTAACAAGGCTTCTGCAAACAATTTGTCATCATTAAGTGCCGACTAAAAATTGTACCACCATTCCCAAATTTGCCACCTGCTTTATAAGGGATGATTTGGAGGGATATGATGTGCAATTCCTCCTTACTTTTGGGATCTTCATCCTATTGTGGCAATGGTTGGAAGGAGATTAGATATAGATAGATAGATGATTGATGATAGATAGATAGATAGATAGATAGATAGATAGATAGATAGATAGATAGATATAATTTGGGAAGTCAGCATACAGAAAGAGTTAAGCCCTCTGTCCAGGAAATCCCCTATATAACCACCCTCCACGCTATCCAGTTAAAAACAACTCCCTATTGGTAGCCAAAAAACAAACAGAGAAATACAGTAAACTCTAATTTCTCCATGAAATTGGAACAAGAAAGAATATATAATTCAGAACGTTCCCATCTCCAGATTTAAGGAAATGTCTTTCTTTAAATAAACTTTATTAAAGATTTTACAAAGAACATAAAAACTAACACAAAGTAGTACAGAGTAAAAAGAAGGAAAAAAAAGTAAGAAAAAGTAAGAAAAAGTACAAAAAGAGAGAACAAAAAGAAAAAGAAGCTTCTGGTTTCTTTTGCAGCAAATACAAGTACAATTACAAAATTAACTCTTACTGTATGACTACAAAAAAGCTCACTTTTTTTCTATTATCCATTTTTTTTCTAATCATGAAAACCACAAATCCTAAGTGCATTTTTTTCTGTTTCATGCAAAAAGTCTATAAGATGTTTTCTTCTCTAATCAAGGAAGTTAATTTAGCTCCAAATTTAAGGAAATGTCTGAGATGCTTTCACATTAGGATCATTAGCATTCCTGAGATATTGTCCTTTGATTATTGACTGTCAGTACAAATTTAAAAAATAATTCTACACTATGCTTGATTAAGCACCTTATGTGCAGACCTGCTCGTTCTCCTTAGCTCATGTTGTTTGTAAAATCATTTTTTTTTCTTTGCTGTATTGTATTGGGATGGTTAGGAACTGGGATAAGGGAAAGAGAAGTGAGTTGGGAAAAGCAAAGTTATGTTTATTCATCCAGAAGATAGGCAAATGCTGAAAAAGAAAAGCCAGCAGTGAGTGTAAAGTGAAGGGGAACACCACATTTCTGGATATGCCCGCACTATGGCAATACCCAGAAGAAGATCATCTGACCTAATTACCCAAGAGGCTGCAAAGCAGTATTTTATATAATTGTTGCTGTGATACGACCCTATCAGTTTAAGCAGGAAAAACTCATTTTAATCTGGAACATCAAGTGATGACAGAAGACTTCATCAAGTTCCCAGCCCAGAATTTAACCACTTATCTGAAGATTTGAGTTGCTCTGGTCAGTTTGTTGTAGTGGTTAAACGGTCATGGCCTAGAAGCCAGGAGACTGTCAGTTCTAGTCCTGTGTTAGGCACAAAACACCAGTCACTTTTTCTCAGCCCTGGGAAGAAGAAGGCAAGGGCAAGCCACTTCTGAAAATGTTGCCAAGAAAACTGCAGTTACTAGAACTCAGGGTTGACTCAAAGGACCACAGCCACAACAAAGTATACTGGTGCTAATTTTCCCTGAAAATATGGAAAGGGCTTATGTCTATATACAAGTGAAGGGATATTTCTCATGTTTAGAAAGAGCTTTAGAAGTAGAAAGCTGAGGCTACAGAAGCTTCTGTCCCTCTCCAAGCCAGCCATGCGCAAGGGAAGAACAGCCTCCCTCCTTAGTCCTGGCAAGAAACACAGCCTCTTGGTGCTCACAACACTGGTGAACCAGAGCAGGAATTCTGCATTGTGTTGTACTAACATGGAAGAGAGTGAGTGGATGGTTGGGTGTGCCTGTAACATTGTAGCACCACAGTACAGCAATATTCATTTTTACAAACAATTTTTAAAATATTCTCTTGTTGCCATATTGGTAGTACGGCTCTGAAAAATCTGACTTGAGTGGCATGGTTTGTTTAAGCTGCCTGCTTCTGTATATGCTCATCAGTGGTATATTGCAACAGAAATGCATCAGTTGTAATGTATATATTTGGGGCAATATTTTCTGCCACAGCAATATTTCTAAGTATTGTAAGCATGAGGGGAGGGCAAGAATTGCACAGTAGGTCTTGTTTGGCACATGATCCCTTTAGAGGTAGGCTAGGCAAGGGTTAATCCTCCCATACCCAGGGTGAGACCCTCACTTCAGGTTGAAGCTTGGGAGAGACGGAAGATTGCATCTCCCACGTGGTACTGGAAACCTAGTTTTTGCTGTCACCAGCCATGTCATCTTAGCTGACTATGGCTGTGGCCTTCCATCTAATACAGGCACTGGCTGCAAACCCCAGTGCTACATTGTTGGTATGTACATGTTGGGTATGTACATGTTGGGTACATGTCCTTCAGAGGGAAGCATGTATAAGAACCCTGGAGAATATGCTTGCTGGGGGAGACCCTCCATACCCAGATAGAAGAGAGGGGGATATGGAGTTCATTAGCTAGCACTTACTGTCCTTCCTCATTTGTGGCCAACGGCAGTGATTTTGAGCAGGTTGGTCCAAAGTATGTGAATCTTCATTCAGAAAGACCTTGTTCAAAATCAATAACATCAACAGAGAAAAGGAATCTGGAACAGGAGTGCTGTGGTCAAGTGGACCTTTCATGAGACTCCTGGAGAGAGACCAGAACATTCTTCTTCTTTCCTTAGTGAGCTCCAGTGGTCCTGTGATGAATGAGTTTCTCTGGGTCCCGACCCAGCAAGCATGCCCCATACGTTCTTGGGTTGAAAACAATGTCCAGATGGATGTAATGGAAAGAGAGGAGCTTGTTATTTTCAGTACAGCCAGCATCTTAGAAGTTATTTCTGTCTGTCTGTCTGTCTGTCTCTCTCTCTCTCATTCACTCACACACTCATATATAATTAATAACATTTAAATTTATATCTAATTACACAGAAGTAAAGCTTGGCATTTACCTCCTACCTAAAAAGCCACTAAATCCCAAAGACACCTGGAGGAATTGGTCTTTCAGCTCTTTGGCTAGATTTCCATTTTATAGCCATTTTCAAAACAATTTCTCTGCTATTGTTTCTTTCCCCAGGGACTCAAACCTGGCTGTCTTTAAGTAATGCTTTGCATTAATTTGGGGTTATATGCCAGTTGATATTTTCCCATTCATAGATCACATGGGCTTTTAAAGGAAACAGAGGAATGGTGGCATATGGCTAGGAAAATTTGAGGAGTTTCAATGATTTTGTTCTCATTTTGCTTACTTTTTAAAATCAACCTTCCTTCCCATTATAGTAATCTTACTATTATAACAACCTCTAAGAACTTTTTTGCACCAGACAAATTTGCTGCCATGCAAATATACACAAATATAGGTTCTGAAAAGCATGAAATTGGATTGAGGTTGAGGAAAGAAAGTCTGCCTAATTTTTAAGCTGTAGCACAACCACTTCAGACCACCCAGATTCCTCATTTACCAATAATTGCCTAAGTCAAGAATAAAAAATAGAATGTATTATATTTTATCTTAATTATAATTTTTTAGAAAGACTGAGTATAAGTGATTTTTAAAAATATAGCTTCCTATGTTTTCTGAAATTCAAAGGCACTGCTTTCAGATATAAATATAATTTTAGAATAGATGTTTTCCACTTTCTTTAATTAGCAAAATGATTGCTATCATTCATGAAATAGTTGTTATTAATCTATAAAAATGGTTTTGGTTTTGGTGATTTTAAAGTGTGTTAAGTGTATTAAAATCTGGAAACTGTTGAGAGCTAAATGAAGATCTTGAAAATGTTAATCCTTCACCTGTACCCAAAAAGGTTTAGAAAACATACAGTATTAATTATTGCTTCTAGCAGATGAATACACAAGGCATATTAACTCAGGGAACTCTGTTTTTAATTCAGAACCTTTAAAAGTATTAATTTACTACATTCTCAAATTGTATTATAAGCAGAAACCTAATTGTTTTATTTCACCTCTAGGTAGGTGGTGGGATTAGATTAAATTCCTGTACAATCCACTAAGCATCTCCACCTAAGAACTTTAGAGAAGTGTAATTACTAGATTATACAATTTGAAGAAACTGTATTATTGATTTTATGTCAGAGTTTAGTGAGACAAACATGTTGAATGATGTAATCAGGAAATCATTTGAGCTTTTAAGCGTGTACACATTCTGCTATACACAAAGTTGTAAATGTTAATGGCATTTTTTTTTTTTTTGCTTTGCAGGTACAGTGGATTCAAACTGAAAGTATATTAGAGCCAAATAATTTTATAAATCAATGTTTTTTTCACCCAAAATATTTTTCTAGAATAAAACAGATTGAAAATGTTTTCACTAAAACAATGTTACAGGTTTGGAAGAGTAAATAAATACAAAGCTTTGACAAAGGATACTTCTCCTCTAACTCCTTTAATAACATATATAGACCAGGATAATCATTATGGTTTGGCAAAAATAAATTTTTTGAGAGAATACAATCTTTACATATTACATTATTTTTATAGTAATAGGGAACCTCTCAATAAAGATCAGATAGAGCAACAAATAGGAGATAAGTTACCGTGGTTCTTTTGGTATCAACTCAAATCTCTTTTGGACAATAAAAATATTAAAGGTTCAAGCAACATGGCATTATACCAGTTCTGAGAATTTAATACTTCACTACTTAGAACAACCAAAAGGAACAATCTCAAAAATGTATAGGTTATTACTGCAGTTAGAAATAGGAGATCCACCCCATGATTTAAAGCATTGGTTCTCAATGGGGGCAGTACCGCCCCCCGGGGGGCAGTGGGAGGATGCTGAGGGGTGGTGAACTTGTTTTGGGCGGTAGGGGGGCGGTGGGCATGTTTTGGGCGGTAGAGGGGCGATGAGCATGTTTTGGCATTCGAACTTAATTTTAAAACTCCCCCAAAAATTTATTAAATCGATTATCCGGTTTACACCGTTTGTACCAGCAATAAAATGAACTTACGCGACGGCTGCCCTCACGCACTTCTAAGAATGGTGAGACGAATTTGTATTCTAGGTAGGATGACCTTGAAGAACTCGACACTAGGATTCTTCTCCGATCCCAACCTGCACAGCGCGTGCGTCAGCTGTCTTCCCGCGTGATTAATCGCAGTGCATGCGTTGAGCGTCCTTTCAATATGAATGTTTGATTTGACCCGTGTTTCTTGAGTTGCTTTTCGTTCGCTTCATTTCTGTTTTTTCCCCTCAGTTTTGATTTACTTTCATTGTTTATTTGGGCAGTTGGCTAGGTAAGTGCGCTTATTAGTTCTTTATCGTGGTCGTGAATTATTAATTTTGAGAAACTAATGAAACTTTGAAAGCCAGCTTCCAGAATGGTGATTGTCTCACAGAATTTTGGCTTCAAAGTAACATCAATCGCCTCTACCCAGGACTGTGGACTATCATCAAAAAAAATTTTAGCGTATTTTTTTGCTGTTTTTTTTAAATTATCTAATTAAGAATAAAGAATTTTTAAACATTAAAAAAGCATTTGCAAAAAAAATAAAATAAATAAAATTTAAAATTTAAAAAATTTAAAAAACGAGCATCAAAAAAATAAATAAACGTATTTACAGCATTTTGAAATAAACGTATTTACATAAAAGAGCATTTAAGCATTTTTTTTGCATTAGTCATTTTAATTTTAATAAAAGGAATGCAATTACCTTCCAGGGCAAAAGTATTGAGTTAAATCGAACAAATTTGGTGTGTAAGTCTACTGAAAAAAATTACTTAAAATTTTTGCCTTTTATAATTCAGTAACTCCCCCCCCCCCTGCCATACCCTAAATTACAGGATTTTTACAAAGGGTGGCGTTGAAAAATTTTCCGCTCCTTGGGGGGCGGCAGCTTCAAAAAGGTTGAGAATCACTGATTTAAAGGAAGCTTGGGATACTGATCTTGGTAATACCATACAGAAGACACATCGGCAGATATTATGGAAACTGGGTGGATGCAGCAGCATCGTAACTACAGTGAAAGATTATACTTAGCTGGCACTTGAATCCAGTTAGATTGGCACATATATATCAAAATTATTCTTCCGAATGTTAGAGAAGTTGTCAAAAAAAAAGCTCATTTTTTCATTTGTAGTGGTCATACAATAAAGCTATACAAGTGGTCCTCAGGTTATAACCATTTGTTCAGTGACTCTTCAAACTTGTGATGGTGCTGAACGAGGGGGACTTACAACTGGTCCTCAGAGTTCTAGCCGTTGTAGCATCCCCACGGTCATGGAATTGTGTTCCAGGTTCTTGGCACCCAGCTTGCAATTATGATGTTGCAGCGAGCCACAGTTATGTGATCACGATTTCCAGTGTTCTCTGCCAGTTTCCCACAAGCAAAGCCAATGGAGAAGCCGGCAGGAAGTCGGAAGTTGCAGTTATGTGAGGACCTCACTTAAGGACCCATGTGGTCCTCACTTAACAATGGCAACTGGGACTGCCAGAATTGCTGTTGCTAAGCAACATGCTCATGTGATATTACCCTTTATGACCATGTCAGTTAGCAATGGCAATTCTGGTCCCAACTGCCATCATAACCCAAGGACTACCTGTATCCTTTTGGTGTAAAATTTTTGGGGAGATAAGTACCATCACTAAACAAAGAATTGAATGCTTCCCAGAATTAGGCTTACTGAATTTATTTACAGGACCGAATCTCAAGTTTAAAAATAAGGAACTTACTATCTATTTAATTTTAGCAGCTAAAATGATAATTGCCCAACTCTAGATAATGTAACAATTGAGATGTGGGTTAACAAGGCCTCTCCAACTGCCACATTAGAAAATATCACAGACAAATGAGACATCAGAGGCAGGAAACACCGTTTTCTCAAATTTGGATGGATTTTATGCTTTACCTCAATTGCAATAGAATATAATAGGGTAATACGTTACATATATGATAAATTTGTACATGTACAGTACCTGTCTATTTACATTTTAGTAGATTTTTTCTGTATTTTCTGTATCTTTTTTTCTCTATGCATCTTGGCTTTATGTTAATTTAGTTACCTGATAATGTTTGTTAATCATAGTTTAATAAATACTAATAAAAACAATGAAAAAAATAGGAAATCATTGGAGATTTTGCCAGACCATTCTGGAGCTTATACGTTTTCTGTTACACACAAAGTTGCAAAGGTTAATGGCATATTTTTTTGCTTTGCATGCACAGCCAAGACGAACAAATATCTAATTAGGCCGATGGCTCTGCCATCTTCTTTCACACTGGTTTCGGAATGCAAGGTATTCTGATAGGAGTCATGTATCATCAGCATCAGCATCTTTTTCTCTTGGTTTCCAATTCCGTGTGTCAGGAGCAGTACTGGCTCAAAGGTATATGGCATCCCTAGGCCACATTGACTGGTGGTGCCACCTCCCGCTGATGCCACGATCTGCATTTTAGAATGGTTCAGAAAGAGAGGTGGTGTTGGTGCCCCCCAAGCCTTGGTGCCTTAGGCCAGGCCATGCCTACTTGGCCTTAGCATAAAGCTGGCCCTAGTCAGGAACTGGGTAGGGATCTTACTCCCTCGTTCCCACTTAAAGAATGTGTAGTGGTTGACACGGGGGGGGGGGGGGGGGAAAGGCCAGTATGCGTAATTTGGCAATACTTGTATTTGGACCAATCGAAATGTGTCAGACTAGTGAGAGTATTTTTGAATTCTCAAGAACTTTTTAATCTAGTACTATACAAAGGTGAAAGTAGGGATAAGAGGGCAACAGAAACAGGATAAGAAAAATATTACTTAATGCCACTATTTCTCAAAATAAAAATTGAAAAATGGGTTAGCTGGCTCCTTCCAGCTGTTGCCGATATTAGGATTAAGCAATAAGAAACAATACTGTAGATGATCCGTATTTTTAGAAACATATAATTCAGGTGTTACTTAGTTCAGTCCCCAGGATGGTTCGATAAAAGTAGCTCATGCCATCATCTAAGCCTTGCTAAAGCAGTCAGATTGGTATTAAAATGTTTGTATCTTTTTCTTTCCCAATCCTGATGGGTATATACAGTATTTTGCCCACTGCCGTAGGTGGGAGGATCTGCAGTGCTTGCTGCTCTCCAAGTTGACCAATCAATGATTATCCTTGTTGCCTGTACTTAGAATTCACCATTCATTGCATCTGACCAATGTGTGGATGATTATATATCTAATCATTGTATATTAACACCTTAACACTTTTTGACGTGACTGTATTTATTTATGATTACTTTTCTCTCTCTCAGAAAAAAACCCCTCTTTTCTCTTCCTTGCATAGGTCAAAATGCACACAAAGTGTATAGAACATGAAATATAAATTATTTTAGAAGATTTATGGGCTTGGGTGTCAACAGCTGAAGAATTCATAAGGATCTTCTATTAATCCCCACCCTTTTTTTTTTGTTGTTGTTCAAGAAAGACTCCGGAATAGAGTAATTGCAGAAGTCTTTTCATGTTGAAAGTAATGCAAACTCATGAACATAATTTGATGACACAAGAATGAGTCCACTAAAGGCTCCTCACAATAATAGAAAAAGGCAGAGATAAAATTAGCCATCCCATTTGGGGAACGTATGTAATATGGAATTAAATGAAGTGAGAACTAAATTAAAACTACATAGAGGATTGGTGTGTCTACTACTAATTCAGCAGACAGTATGCTCAGTCTTTGAAGTTACAGTTCCGAGTGGAAAATGCAAAACCCCGCAGCAAAAATGAACCTCCAAACAGGAACCAACTGAGTATATCAATAACATGAATTCAAAGATAATTTGAGTCTCTGGGAAAGGCCCTATTCTTCTCCCCCACCATCTTCATTCAATGACATGGAATTAAGAAAAATTGTCCAAGATAGATGGCAAAAGGAAGTTCTAGGGAGAAGGGAAATTAATCTGCAACTATATATTTGAGATTCCATCTTGTTTGGCTATCAATGTTTAACTTTCTACAGCTTACTGCAGATGCAAATGGAAATGACATTATCTGGACTGCCCGTGGCATTCATCGAATAAGGCAATGCAAATGCAGTATAAAAATTTTCTGTGGAAACTACTCCAAACTTCATCCCTTTAAGAACTCCTGGAATAAGATTTGTCAGATATTTTCAGTTGCTGTAGCCATCATAAATACCCCACACCACCATGTATACACAATTGAAGTTGCTTTTAGACATATAGAACTGCTAGGAGAAAAATAAGAATTCTAGTGCCCCCCATTAAACTTAGCATTTATTTCTCCACCCTCCTTCAACTGATCCTCACTGTAAAGAGCACCACAATAAGGTTGTTTCCAAATATACCCTGATCTTTATTTCTTAATCATATGAAAAAAGAGATTGGAAACAAAAACTCCATCTCATACACTGTGCATGTGTGTTTTGCAAGTAACCTTGGCATGGGCCCAGGTTACCTGAGGAACCATCTTGTCCCCATTATATCATCCCATCCCACCTGATCTGGCAGAAAGGATATGTTACAGACCCCGCTGGCTAAAGAATTCTGACTGACGGGGTCGAGGAGAGCCTTCTCTGCTGTTGCCCCTGCCCTGTGGAACATCTTGCCCCCTGAGGTGAGATTGGCCCCCACTCTGTTGGCCTTCCAGAAGAGTGTTAAGACCTGGCTCTGCCAACTTCATGGGACCCAATGGGGGTTCACAGCACTGGGGGGGCTGGTAGCCTGAGGATGCTCTCTCTGCCTTTTTACTTTGTATTGTAGTTTTAACTTTTTAGCTTAATTTTAATCTTTTGTAGTTTTTTACCTATATATTTTTTTCTAGGATTTTATAGTTTTTTTATCTGTAACGCCCCCTAGAGTCACTTGTGTAGTGAGATGGGTGGCATATATAAATTTGACAAATAAATAAACAAATCTTTCAAATTTCAGAAAATCAATCATTTTTGGGGGGCAATTATATACATTTGACATTTTTCTGTCTACACAGTAGACAGGACAGGATGAAATTGGCCACTATTGGCACTGTCTGCTTTTCCCATTCCTCCATTTTGAAGCAACCAGTCTTCTACTCTTCCCTTTTTCCAGCCTATTCTTCTCCAAATCTTTTGAAGTTGCTAATTTCTCAGCGTTCTGCTTCCTTAAAACACCTTTCAGTTTTTCAGTTGTGTGCTCCTAGTACAAATGCAGATAAAAACATGTTTTTGCAAAATGGTTACTAGTGCTAATCCATCATTTCTACCATTCAAAATGTATTTTCAATTTATTTATTTTGAAAAAGTGCCTACAAAACAGTGCCAGTGGATCACAGATAACTTTACTATTATTTACTGATTTCTTTTTCACTAGTTGTTGTCAGTTGTTCCTTGGCTCCTTCCCAACCCTTCTTGTCCAAATAATTAATTTAAACAAATCTAAAACTTGAGTATAAAAGTAAATTGCATGCTGAAAATTACTGATTCAATTTTGATTGAAAGTTGAAAAGCAAATATATGAAGGAAGAGTGAATGGATCAAGAAGGGGAAGACTGAGAAAGACAGAATGGAGTTGATGATATCCTCAAAAGGAGAGGTGAGAAGTTTAAAGGAGAAGAGATAGTGTATGGAGCAGTGCATGGATATGGTGGAAGCAAGAATAGTGTACAGCAGTGTTGTCCAAACTTGGCCACTTTAAGATGAGTGGACTTCAACTCCCAGAATTCCCCAGCCAGCCAGAAGTCCACTCATCTTAAAGTGGCCAAGTTTGCACAACACTGCTGTACAGGGATAGAAAAATACGTAGAGGAATGATGCTGGTTTAGCTATATATTTTGTTCTTAACTCATGCCTTAAATTTCTTTGGCTTATTATTTCTTACTCCATTTCTGTGCCCTGTATAATTTTGCTTATCGCAAAAGGCAATAGTGTGATGGGAATGTACTGTATGTATGTATGTATGTATGTATGTATGTATGTATGGTAGATCAGTGTAAACTGTGTCGCATAACTAACTTTAATAATAAATTTGCCAAGTTCAAAGAATGAGTGACACAAGATCTGTTTAAAGTACAGAATCCTCGAGTTCTGAATACACCTGTAGGACTTTTTATTACTGCATTTTTGGGGAGTTCATCGGCTTGTATGTTCCACCATCCCTGTCCCAATGCTGGCCTTGTAGATTCCATGCAAATAGAATACGATCATTTTCAGACCCTGTAACAATTCACTCTAGTTTCAATTGACTCCACCAAGTTCTCATCATGACATAATAAAAGATATGCCTCTGTTTACTGTTGCTAGTATAAAGTATATATCTAATTTTTAGTATATTTCTCTTTGGAATTTTGCTTTTTATTTCCAACAGTGCAAGAATACATACTGTACAACCAGTTCATTAATCAAGACAGAAACTGTGGTTGTGCAGATGCTGCTAGATTTCATAAGCACCAGTCATCATAATCAATTACCAAGTATGATGGAATTTAACTTATAGAAGGCAAGATATTCCTCATACCTGAATTAAAGTCCTATGATTACTATTAGAATGTAAATATAATTAGAAAGACTTTAAAATAATTATCGTATTGCCTCCATATGATTGATCCTTTTGGGATGTTGTGTATAAGTTCCATTTATTAACTACATAAATTGCATCTGGAGGCTCTTTTTACTATATGGTGTACTTTACTAAAGCAATGACAGTCCATGAAGAAATAATTTTGGGTGCAAAAAATGCTACCAGATTCTTGGCCACAATCTGAAAAATAAAATGACCCCCAAGAATAAGAGATTGTGTACTCTGTTTTGTAAAAAAGGGCTGGGTTCATCCATCATGATAAGCTATTATTGGTTTTATATATGATTTCCTGAACAAGTCACAGTTGCTGCTTCACATCTTGCACTAAGTTATAAATCATAATTTACGAACCACAATGTCAGGGATCATACATATTAGGCCTGAAACATGCAAACTATCAACACATTGTGAAGAACTGGCTGAAAAGGAAGGACTGAAGCTTATGATTGGCAGAAATATGGCCAGGGAATATCTATTTATTTTGAATATGTTTAACTCTCTAGGGCAGAATTTCTCAACCTTGGCAACTTCAAGATGTGTGGACTTCAAATCCCAGAATTCCCCAGCCGACTGGGAGTTGAAGTCCACACATCTTGAAGTTGCCAAGGTTGAGAAATACTGCCCTAGGGCCAGATGAATTCAATCCTAGGGTACTAACGGATCTAGCTGATGGTCTGTCTAAACCTCTATGCATTATCTTCAAGAACTGCTGGAGTGACAGATGAAATGCCATATTATTAAAAGAGAGCAAAAACTTATTTTAAAAAATGGGAAAAGGAGGACAAATCCACTTAGTTTGATATTCGTACCTGGAATGTTTCTGAAACTCACTGTAAAGAAATTGCTTTGTAAATGCCTTGAAAACATGCAATTATAAGCATGCAATAATAATAATAAGTCAGCATGGATGTGTCAAGAAAAATTCTTATTGGATTAATCTTATCTTATTTTTTGATCAGGTAATTTCCTTTACAGACTATGGGAAAGCTGTAGACATAATATATTTTGATTTCAGCAAAGCATGGAACAAAACTCCCATGATTTTTGGATTAGCCAGTTAGTTAAGAGTGTTCTTTCTGCCATAACAAATGAATACATATCTGGCTCAAAAACTACTCAAAAAAGAACTCACCAACAGTTCTTCATCTAACTGGAGAGAGGTATTGAATAAAGTACCACAAGACCTGCATTCTTCAAACTTTTATTAATGACCTGGGATGATTAGGTGAAGGGAATGTTAAAAAATCAGAAGGTGGTGCAATATTGGGTAGAATAACTAATAACACAAAAATTTAAAACAATGATGAAATGTTAGAGAAATGGGCTGAAAATAGCAGAATAAAATTGATCAGAGAATTGCAGGGTTTTTCACTCATGAAACAGGTATATGTGAGGGATATTCAGCTTGGTAATACTACTTGTGAAAAAGAAGTAATTGATGCAAAGTGAGTAGGAGTCAGCAATATGATGTGGTTGAAAAAAACACAAATACATTTTTTAGGCTGCATGGATAGAAATATGGTTTACTAATCACAGCATTTAATAATTCTACTATATTCTACTTTGATCGGACCTCACCTCAACTCTTGTGTTCAGTTCGTTGGACTACACTTTAAGATGGATTCAGAGAGACTGGAAAAGATTCAGAGAAAAGTAATGAGGTGGATTAGTGGACTAGGGGCTAAGTCCTATGAAAAAAGATGAAGGGAACTGGTCCTACTTTGCCTTGAAAAGGGAAGACTGAAAGGGGTTATGATAGCACTCTTATTATTTATTTTTATTTATTTAAACAATTTATAAGGCAGCCTGACTCACAGTTTGTGTCTCTAGCCAATATACACTGATAAAAAAAAAATCTACAAAATAAAATAAAAAAAAAATACTAAAGACCAGTATTGCGAATCCCAATAAACATAGAGCCACATAGCCAAGGCTGGGTATAATAAGCACTGATTTTTACAACAGAACGGACCCATCTTGGTCCAATGCACATAAGGAGGGCCAAGTCTTCATGGCTCTATGAAAGGCTGGTCTGGTAGGGGCCATCCAAACCTGATTGGGGCAGGGCTTGCTCCAAAGGGCAGGTGCAGCATCAGAGAAGGTACATTTCATAGTTCCCATTAAATGACACTGTTTTAAAGTGGGGACCTGAAAGGATTTCCCCCCAAGAAATATCAGGTTGCTATTGTTCCTGAGTACAAGACATAGCATAATGGATTTTAAGTTATAGGAAGGCACATTGTAATGGAATGTTGGAAAAGCTTCCTACCTGTTAAGAGCAGTTTGATGGTGGAACCAACGACCCATGAGGTATTTGGCTCCCTTTCACAGGATGCGCTTGAGTGGTGGCTAGAAAGCCTGGCTGGAGATGCCTGAATCTGAAATCCTGCACAGAGCAGGGAGCTGGACTCAATGTTGAAAGTGGTGTGGGCATTGAAAAAATGAAAATATGTTAGGTTCGGAATTCAAAAATGAACTGGGGATTATAAGTGTCTTATGAAAAATTGAGCCAAGCAATGTCATAATGAAGTTAGGCAGTCTACTTTTTAAAAAATACTTCACACATTCACTGAGTTTTCCTTGAGATTTACCCAGCTATTCTATCAACGTAGTTCCCTGTGTTGAATGGAACTGCTGGGTGAATAGACACCTCTCAATTTTATTGATGGCTGGATCTCTTGGGTTTTCTTCAGCAGATCTGCACTGAAAATGAGAGATTTGTGCTTAATTCTTAGATCTGTAAGATAATTGAGTTTGCCAACTTATATTCAGAAAAGAAAGGAGAATTTTCAGTGGGGAAATGTTGACTGGAAGAGTCCTCTGCCAATGTTTTTCCTCCCCATTGTTTTTCCACTGCAATTGCACCAACTTTTCCTCCTTTGCCCGAAAGATCATGGGGGAGAGCAGTTCTTAAGAGCACCAGCAGCAACAGTATGTGGGGGCAGAATGGTAAGTTATAATAGGTCAGCGTTAGCATTTCAGGGAGACCAAGAGTGGCATTCTTCCTGTGCCCAAGAGTAGCTTTTAGACAGTCTCAGACAGTTTTTATTTGGTCCATGGCCAGCATAAAACAAAAACAGAGCAGCATTGAACATTCTGGGGAGGCCGAGAGCTCTAAAGTCATGGACAGAGGGGATAACAGATACGTTCTGGTGACATTTCTTTTTCACCAGAATAAGATTCATTTAGAGCTTATACTATGGTTTTTATTTCTTTCCCACCTGAAAATGCAGGAAACAGGGCCATCTGTCATGGTCAGTGAGGGTTTCTGAGGCAATTAAAAGAAAAGAAAAAAAAGGACTTTGCAGGTGGCCTTGGTGTTGCAGAGGGCTTGTGTAGAATAGTCCCCTTTTCCCCCTCTGCAATGAATATTCAAAGTTATCTCTTTTCTGACCTTGTTGCCTTGTGCATTACCTCACTGGCTAACAGCTGTGCCTTATGCTCAATAATCTGAGGTGAGGACACCTGGTCACTTAACCTGATTTATGGGTAGGGAGGGGGTGCACTTCCCAAGAGACTGGCTTTCTTCTTTTTTTCTTTTCCTTTGGTGTCACTAGTGTTTATCATTTACATCTAATCCCGCTTTTACTAAAATTACATTTCTTTTGAATAAGAGTTATTTACTTCCGGTGAAGGATAGGTTAGATTGGACCTAAAGAGGCTTCTTTCCTAAGAAATTTGCACTGGTGGCAGAGGAATTTATTGCAGGTACATGTGTGCAGATGAAATACACCCAGAAGCAACTTTTTGCACCCAATCAGTACCCCTTCCAGGAAGTTACATTGTGCCCGCCAAGGTCCTGATTAGCCACTAACAGTTTCTTGGTGATGTAAAGTTTACAGCCCCATAACCTTACCAGGGGTCATGTGCAAACCGGTCTCACAGGCTTAGGGAAGCTGTGCTACGAAAGCAATAGTCGTTATACAAAATTGATGCCAGGCTCCTAATTATTTCTTTCAAATGCAACCGCAGAACGGCATCACTAAGGGTTGTTTGTTTGTTTTTACATGTTTCATCTAGGCAGTAAGTATTGCTGGCTACACCTACCACGTAGAAGGAAGCAGGGCCCTCCTCATGACAGGATTGAAAAGATCCCATTTTGGCATGCTTTTTAGACCACTGTTTGCATCATAAGGAATATAGTTAGGATGAAAAATGTTGCTGTGTTTTTCCTGTATTAATGGTGGTGTATTGACTGATAATTTAGGGCAATGTTTCTCAACCTCAGCAACTTTAAGATCTGTGGACTTCAACTTCCAGAATTCCCCAGCCAGCAAGGCTGGCTGGGGAATTCTGGGAGCTGAAGTCCACCCATCTTAAAATTGCTGAGGTTGAGAAATACTAATTTAGGGATTCTTATACTACCATCATTTTTGCTCCCTGGTCCCTTTAAAGCTGTTTGAAGCCAGCCCTGAAGTTCTCTCCACTTCTGGCAGCCTCAAAATGCTGAGGACAGAGAACTTCATAAGCCGATCCAACTCTCTCCAGCTGACCAATGAGAGAGACTCCAAAGAGAAAAGCACACTGGTTTCACTGCAGTTTTGAATGTCAAATTTTAGTTTTGATCCCTGGGCTGCTGCAGCTTCTGGAATAACAAAACTCTTCTGCCCCTGCCTCCCCGTCCAAAAGGGAAGGAAAATGATTAACTAGCACTCACCCCCATCCATGTTTTCAGCCCTTGTTGGGTGCATTTGTCTGGCCATTTCCCCCCAAAATCTGAGTAATCATAAGTTTCCATAGGAACAAATGGAATCTCCTTGACTGCAAGGGAATATCTTTGACTGTAATACTTCTATTTCTCTAAAAAAGCCATTGCAAAGGGTGAACATGAACTATTTCTAGCAAGGGAAAAAGAGTTTGCCCCAATCTTGGCCAAATGCTAAGAACACTACTGTTGGATGCTTAGGAACAGAAAACAAGTGATTTTTCACATATCACAGCTAAAGAGTAGTAAACCAGCTCAGCCGCCCCGTGGTGACAATGGAACAAGACCACAAGGGTGCAGCACAGATCTAGGAAGGTGCCGTGTCAAAGCCCCACGTGGAAATACTATTCATCGAGCTACCCGTCTGACAGAAAAGCTTTGTAATGTGTATGTATACAGTACCAAATGGTGATGGGATGTACTGTATCTATCAGGAGGAGAGTGATATGGGAGATCAAGGCTATCAGGAGGGAGGGGTGCATTCCAGCAGGGGAAAGGAGACAAGAGGCAACACAGTCCGCTGGGGGAGCGTGGGAAGAGAAAGAGATTCGGGATAGCCACTCCCTAGAATCTCCCAGGGTATATCCACTAGTTGCTGCAGTACAGATTTAGTTTGGCAAGATTCTCTCTGTAAGGTGTAAGCAGATAAAGGAACTGTACCAGACTGGACTGTTTCATCATTGTTCTTGGGCTGGGCCTGACATCAATCCAGTAGTCTCTGTCTCTGATTACACAGATATGTATGCATACATAAATACACACACATCATGATAGAGGATGGACTTTATCCAGCTGCTTCTGCATTCTGCATCAAAGTACCTTTGATAGGCTGAGCAATATAGTCATCCATCACTACCATATTTTCTTACTTTTCAGAGAGTGCTGTACCAGGATGGGTAAGCCAAGTGAGCTGGCAAATGGGGCCTCAGCTCAGAGGTGTTGGGGGCGGGGGTGGTTAGAAGGGAACAAATGACTGTTGCAGTGACAGCTGCTCTGATATATGCATTGTGATGTCGCACAAAGGAGTGGACCTTGCATCTCAACTGGATAAGGCGCTTTCATCATTTCAATTAAATCCAGGTGGACACCTCTACCTGAAGGGGTGGCATTTTTCTCATGCCAAGGCTGAGCCAACAGAGTGGCCATCTTACCACCAGCCTGAATACACAACTGCAAAGAAACAGAGTGAGCCTACTGGTCAGAATATCTCTGTCTTTCTGCCTGGGTACCTACCTCTTTGCCATTAAATCTGCTGTAGGTGAATTAATCACAATTAAGCACCAGTGACTGCTGCTCTCCTGTGACTGTTTGGCCCTGTTCCAGGAACATACTTAATTGGGTGAAAGAGGAAAATATTGCTGTTTCCCAACCATACCCTGGGTCATGGGAACTGCTGATTGTGAGGTTAACTAATTAATCATTTCCTTACTTCTCACGAGAGACCTACAGGGGGTCTATAAATGGAGGTTCATTTCTATGGCTGGGCTGATATTCACCTCCCCTTGGCTACACAGGGGAATGGGGGAAAATGAGTAGAAAGGGAGAGCAGATAGGCAAGACCTCCCTTCCATAGTTTTACAGACTCTGGTTGCATTTTCTTCATTGGCTTGGAGATTAACTGGAAAAGAAATTGAAATAGGAAATGACATTTTCAAACTCAATAATTCTTTTGCAAGTTTCTCCCCCTATACCAGATTTAGAGAGTTATCCTGATGATGGACCATTAGACAGAGCCCCAAGCCAACACAAATTCAGCCATCTTCATTTATGTACTGTAGGTATACAGAGGTGAGCCACTTGGCTGATACAGAGGATGACTGGGTGTGTTTTGGGAACAGGGTCTATGACTCAACATGCTGGGCATCCTCCTGGCTGGGCTGCTGAGGATTATGACTGTAAGCAGTGATGGTGGCTATTCCAAAGGACTAGTTCATCCCCATAAATGATGATGTAGCAGCCATTTTCCTGGAAAACACAGCAAGAGAACTTGGTTGGTGAGTTTTTCTTGCAGGCAAAGATGGTGCATATACAACACACTAACACAGCCACTTCCTCCTGGCCAATTGGTACACACATGTAGCAAATAAACAAAGTTTAATTTTAAATAAGTAAAGGAGGGGAGGGGAGGGGAGGGGAGTGGCAATCCAGCTTTTGCTTCTCCTGTTCAGTAACTAGATTCTCCAAGCAGTAAGGTGTGACACCCTTTAGAGGTGCTAAACTATAATTCTCTATATATTATTGGACTTGTAGACTAGAAGTGACTCTCCTCCAACACAGAGGATACAAAGCTACAAATAAAATCTTAGTGACAACCTTTTTGTGGTGGTAAATGTAATATTGCTATACAGTAAAAGGTATTTAAATGATATTACAGATAGGAATTTGGACTCCCAAAGAAGAAAAGAAATAATTTATCATTCAGTGTGGTTTCAAGTTCTATCTCAAATTAATTCATCATTCCACTTAAAACAGAACAATAGAACATTAGGACGCAGGATGCGTGTGGCTAATGATCTCTCATGATGCAAGTTGGGAGCTGTTCTCCATTCCTTCCCCCTGAGTTTGTCTGTGGACTGACAGCCAGGGAGCTCATCTCCCTTTCATTCTCCTATCATTCACTGAGCATTCATATAGATGCTTCTTTTCCAAAATGAGAAACGCTGTGGCTCAACCCACTTGAAAGCTACACCCAATTGGCTCTTGCTACTATGCCAACAGTAGCAGTTTGATGTTCAGATGGGAACAAGTGATAATTACTTCTTCTTTTTTAAAAATATTATGCTTTAAAGTTTAACCTGTTTATTTATGCTGATCAAGCTGCTGTTACAAACCTAAGAGAAGAAAAAGCCACTCTCAAGGGCACTTCTGTACAGCTTTCTACATGGGTTCATGGATTGAGATAGTACTTCTATGCTGGTGCACTGCAGAACAGGTCAATTGTCCATCCCTTCCAAAGTCACCCTCATCTCAGTTTTTCTGCTTATTTTTGTTCCAGAGGGTAATGGGACAGAGATGCTGTTGTACAATTCCAGCATGGTGGACTGACAGTCCTCTAATGCAGGATTCCTCAACCTTGGCAACTTTAA
This sequence comes from Python bivittatus, assembly GCF_059951505.1. Lineage (NCBI taxonomy): Eukaryota > Metazoa > Chordata > Lepidosauria > Squamata > Pythonidae > Python > Python bivittatus. The sequence goes on from NW_028277098.1 coordinate 29,469,938, forward strand.
GACAGGTGGACTTCAACTCCCAGAATTCCCCAGCCAGCCTTGCTGGCTGGGGAATTCTGGGAGTTGAAGTCTACCCATCTTAAAGTTGCCAAGGTTGAGGAACCCTGCTCTAATGGGATCATAAACCAATCCAAATCTTAGCCAACTGGGCAAGAAGAAAGCTCAACATGGTTCAGGATCTGCTGGAATTGGGTCATCTTATACTATCAGATGACCCATAAACTTTTTAATTGAGACAGCAGGCAAATTGATTGATGAATAAATAAAATAAATACATAAACAAATTCCAAGGACAGCTATACCTCAGTCTAATAACTTCTAGCCTATTTACTTCTTTCACAGACTTTGCATCACTGACAAGCCTGACCTAAATCCAGACATTGATAACTAAATCTCTAAGCATCAGGACTGGACTGTGTAGCTGTCAGAAGGCAAGACAAGGCTAATCCAATGATGTGAGACTTGGGCAGAGCCAGCTGTACTTTATTTATGTACTATGCTTATGTGCCCCTCAATCTGAGTAGACTCACAGCAGTTTACAATGCAATAGTCATAAAACATAAAATCACAATGGGAAAATCAAAATTAAAATCTGAGTAAAAACATGCATAATGTCAGCCTTCCTGTTTGTAAGCCTGGCCTGCAAACAGCTAATCCAAGGAGTAAATCTGTCAGAGCTCTGATTAACAGTATTATTTAGAAAGAAGTCTAAGTTTATAACTCAAGGATTCCATCTTATTTTCAAACAAGACACTTATAAATAGGCAATTATGGTGGCAAAATTCTTATCCATTTTCTCACACTCTTACAAGGAAGGGGGTTCTTTTGTGAGGATAGGGCAGAATGTATCTGTTGACTGTTTTGGTAACTGCTAGTCTTATCAGTGTAAGAAGTAACTCTTAAAAACATTTAAATTGAATAAATAAGGCAAACAATGGTGTCCACAGCATCCAAGCAAGGCAACACTAACTTTCAAAGGGCTTTCGAAAGGTCCATCTTGGTAGCCTTATGGAACATTAGGTGCCATTTGGATTTCTGGGAGGAGGCTGTTCCCCAGGGTGGAGGTCAACCATGGAAAAGATCTACCTCTGGGCCCTACTCATCTAACTTCCTTTACACGGGGAACAAAAGATACCCCCAACTGGGATGAGCACATAGGACAGGCGAAGTCTTCCTGGAGGATACAGTCCTTAAGAAACCGAGAAGCCAAGTTATATCACTCTTGCTTTTCCCTAGGTGGGCTTTGTGTGCAGGTAACATATGAATGAATGTATTCTGTTAAGATTATCTGGAGATAGATGCAAAGGCTCATTCTATCTGAAAGAGCCAAAGCTTCTTGCCTGCCACATATTCAGTCACTTTGATCTTGAGCAAAGCTCTCATGTCTGACAAATTCCTATTAGACTGTACAAAACTCCTCTTGGAATTCCTGGCTAATCTGGCCAAAGGATGAGCAAAAGGGTCTTTAAGGAGCTTTTTAAACATATATGGCATTGAGAAAATGCATACATGTTTTTCTTTCTCTTTCACAGCTGGGACAGCTAAAGAAGCTAAATAGAGGCCAGGGCAGACGAAAGGAAATACTTCACAGAGTACCAGCTTTCAGTTGAATCACTTCCCAGATGGCCACTAAGTAGTATGACTTTAAAAGAGGATTAAACAGTAATCTAGTATAAAGCTGTTAATGGCTACTAATGCTTTTGAATGAGAGCTCAAATGCAAATGGGCTTTTAGAACCATATCCGAGTTTTCCATCTGCATCTGGTTGGCCATTGTAAAATATGATACAAAACTAGACTGATCTTCTGATTTTCTTTTACTATAGGGAAAATTATAAAAGTCAAGTTTTAGCAAGTCTAGTCGGTTAGTTGCTCAGTCCAATGGGCATCAGCCTTCACCAATATTTCTGAGAGTGAGAGCTTTACTACACCACCATCATCTATCTAAGTGCTTGTTAAATTAGTTAGTGCTACATTGCATCACTGTGTTGCACAGTTCCCCAGCACATTATTATATTAAATGCACAATTTCCTTTCATCATTTTCAGTAATAAATACAAAATTCTTCAGCTGGACAGAAATCAACCCACATATGATGACAATTAGTTTCCAGAAATATGTGAACATCGTGTCCAGCTCATTTATTTTTTCCCCAATGATCTTTTTTGTCATATTATTCTAGAAAGTGTTTAGTTAAAATCAACACACATACACACATACACAGATATGTAGACATTAGTTTGGAAGATGGTAGTATGATAGTGTGTGCTGCCAACAATATCTTGTTGTAAAACCTGAATACATGTCAAATAATTACTCAGACTTGTTTGGTCTGCCAATATTCTTCTGAAGTATTAATGAGAGATGAAAATGATGTGCCAATCACCCCTTGATTAAGTTATCTTATTTCAATCAATACTACTTAATCCTGTCTCTTGTCCTTTTCCAGGGCATATGCATATCTTTCCTTGAAAAAAATAAAATAAAATTTTAAAAACTAGAACAAAACATCAAGCTGATGCAACCTCATTCCTCAAAGCTACAGCACAAATTATTTTGCTATTTTGTGATACAAAAGCATGCAATGAAATTATTCATTGCAACAAATAATTTCTCTAGTTGATTCTTTCTTCTTACAAAAAATGGCGGCCGGGGAAGAGGGGGGAGAGAATGACAACGGTTCCTTTCTACTTTTTGCCAGTTTGCAGCCAGCAAGGTGGTAGAACTTGTTGGAGTGCACCAATAGGAGCATTCAATTCTCATGGTGTAATTCTTCATATAGATAACTAAGATTTGCTTGTGTGTGGCATTTTTTTTACCCTTCCCCCATTGTATTGTTCTCAATATCTGTTAGAATTAGGTTAACATAGCACCATTGCTTCTTTGTACAGCTGAAAAAAAACAATATTTAGTCATGGGTTTTTAAAAATATACAGAGCAAAATTGAGAAAATATTAGTATTGAAAGAGATCCTGTTTAGCCCAAGGCACTGTGGAGCTCTCCGCCAATGCGGTTGGAATGGCTGAATATAACAGTGGTGGTTGAATATAGAACCAGGTCTCTGTTCTCAGCTCAGTTTGACAATATGGATGGACCTTATCAGACCGATAGGAAGAGGTAGACATACATCTGCAGTAGAGTTTGCTTCCTGCTCATTGTATTGTAGGAAATCAATACAGTAATGACTGTTTATAAAAGTTTCCAAAGTAATTTGGTAAAACATGCACACTCACAGCTAAAGTTGTCCTAGGATTCAGAAAATAATTCCACTGTGGCCCAGTATTCAGTCCCTGTCCCTCGCTCAGAGTCCCACTATATTAAAAAAGGGTTAATTGAAACAAAGTGTAAGTCATAATTGTCAACTGGCAGGCAACGTATACACCAAATACATCTCCCAAAATAATTTGGTCTGGTTTCTGATGGTTAAATAAAAGTTTGCTGATGCTTGCACTGATAAAGAAACGTGTTTTAAACCTGTCTTTGACCTGATTCACATCTTGTATATGGCTTGCACAATTGCTTCTTTTCTCCTCCTCTACCATGGCTGAGAGATTAGAGCTTTTTTGCTTTGTTTTAGTCAGATTAACCACAGTTAAGAATTATATTATTTCATCTCAAACATGATTAATTAAAAACATGCCAGCTTTGTAAACATTAACCACAGTTTCTCCAAGTTCAGATGCTAACAAACTTTAGTTAATGTAGAAAGAAACTGTAAGCTTCTAAATTCTTTCTTGCAGCCATTTGGAGAAGGAAGTGATGGCCAAATTGGGTGTCCTGAAGTTTATTGCATTCACTCTTATAACATTGACCCATAACTTAAAAATTATTGTGACAGTTCATTAGCTGTACATGAGAGAGCAGCCCACGCATTTTAATTTCTTCTCTCTTCACATTTCTACCTAATGTTCCTGCAATGTCTTCTGCTTCAGTCTTTTTTGTCAACATCTCTTATGTTTGGAATTATCCCACAGAACAACTGCAAGAGGCAAAATTCTCTTTCCTTCCTTCCTTCCTCTTTTCCCTCTTAAAAACTCACAATTCCCATGGGACCCTAAGTCCCCATACCTTACTAACACTAAGCAGAATATGCAATTGAAATAAATGTATATTTCTCCCAATTTACTTTTATTTCCATTTCCCTCTTCTGTTGTCTCCAGTGGGCTGAATTTCTTGGGGGGCAAGGGCCTGTCTTTGTGAACTAGGTCCCATCAATATTAATGGCATCATAGTATGGTTTTCCTGCTAGCTGGTGCCAGTTTTATTAAGCCATGTAGGACAAAGTTATTAATTCAGCTTAAACACATTCAGTCCTGGGTCTAGATGTATACTGCTAATTCTTGTTAAATTAGAACGTTGCCTTTACTTTCTAAGAAATCATACCATCGTCGTCGTCATCACCATCATCTCTGAAGTCCTATTACCATAAGTATTCAAATGTTGGTATATCGATGCCAAGCTTCCATTGTTCCAATCCAAGCAGATATATCCCATTGCCTAACTATTTCCTTTGTTGTCTCAGATATTTTCTTTCATTAACATTTCTGCCTGAGGCAGAAAAAAAATGCAGTTCTACTGAATAAACTGTGCAATACTGACATCTGTTAGGCCAACCCCTCAATCACTGCTCCACCTCACACATTATGAAGATGACACTTTGTATAAAGCACTAGCAGCAACAGTTGGCAGCCAGCTGTAGATGTGAGCCGTTCTTGCTTTCCTGTGCCACCTCCAAGAGACAAAAATGCAGAGACCGACTGGATGTCCGCTTACCGTGAGTCTGAATTCATACCTCCTTCTTCTCCTTCTCCTTATGCAGTAGGCAAGTTGAATGGACCTAAGTGTAGAGTTACATTTCTGTGCATTTCTAGAACTGTTCTAAAACAACAACAGCCTCTTAGTGCTAGACCTATTGAATGTAAAAACGCCTGGGAAAACCACACAGATAATGAACAGGAACAACGAACAAAGAAAGAAAGATTTAGAATGTAGCAAATCTACAAATCATATAGCATCAGACACCAGAAATATGAAAATGTAATTTGTGCTCTTCAACGAATAAAGCTTTCCTAGAGGAAATCTTTAGAAAGAGAATGAAAGAGTCCACTCATATATGCTTAGTTATAAGTCCCCATTACAGTGAGGAACAACCCTGTATTCCACATTAACTTGCAATTTATTGAATACCTATTCTATCAAAATGCACACCTATAAACCTATTTTTCTCTATGGCACCATATAGTATATCTTGTATGCATTCTGTGTTTGGATTTGCTCATTATTCCAGATGGTATAGATCAGGTTGGAATGCTTTGAAATACAGACTGAACAAAAGCCTTGAGCAAATCTAGTCATTCTTTAGGCTATTATTATGACCCACGTGTTTTAGAATACTGTCTTTCAAGTTTCACGGTAATCTCTGAAATAAAATTCACAGGGAGATGTATCATTGGATTCTAGCTTCTTACCATTAACAGTCTTTATGCATTTTTCCCAGCAAAAACATTTATATTATATTTATAATAGATCTTCCGGGCCAGATCTATTCTTTTTTTTTTTAATGAACATTTTAACTGAATTTTTATTTCATAATTACAAATAGCATGAAGACAACAATAACAAATTGGAAAATCTAAAAAAAAAAAAAATGAAAGGTGCACCTTACATTTCCAAAATAATTCTTGAAGAGAAGTTGGTTACATGAGAAAGAAAAAACTCTATTGATATATGAAAGGAAAAAGGATCACACAGAGTCAAATGTGGGATAGATTAAATTACTCTAATTATTCTTCCTCTAATAAAACCAATTGCTGAGCATATTGCTATAAAGATGAAATATTGGATTATTTTAAATGGTGTGCTATTTCCATAGGATTAGCAATGAGTATAAGAAAATAAAAATAATTTCTTTTTTAAGAAGATTCTTGCTTCCCTTATTAGATCAGGGAATTTATTCCTTATCCATGTTATTTTATATTTCTGAATACATTTTGTGACTGAAACTGCATATACTTTTTTGCTCTTTACCCAAATCACTATCACAGAATAATGTCTTCTAAGTGTTTTGCTAAAGTGACCGAAAGTTAAAAGTCACTTGTTTTGGATTCTTGTTTAAATAAGTTTAGCAGAGAAAAAATTAGGCATTTGAATTATAAGTATTTTCAATTATTTACCATTGGCAATTTTTCTACCAACCACCCATCTGCTCAGTGCTTTTTTGAAAATAATGTACATGACAGATCTTCATCAATTTCTTTATATTATAAAATAAGCTAAGAGAAAAAACTGGATAATAGAGGTTTGTAAAATTATGAAAATTAGGGAGAAAGAGGATAAGAAAATCTTCTCCCTTAGGGACAGCCAATGAAGTTGACCAGGCATAGATTCAGAGCAGAAAGAATGGAGCAACCTTTCATACAATGCACAGTTCACCTACAGAACTCACTGGCATAAAGTGGATTGAGATAGCTGCAGTGGATAAGTTTAACAGTGATTATGTATGGCATCTAATGGAAGAGATCTTTGTGGTTAGAAGCTGTATACTCTTGTTTGTTAGAGAATAGGGGCATTTGATGAAAGAAGTGTTGTGTTGCTTTCGTGTCTTGAGTGTGGACCTCTTGGAAGCATCTGTCTGGCTAGGTAAGAGATGCGATCCCGTAAGTGTAACAGTGTAAGTGTATTACGTTGTCCTGCGATGGTATTTTCATTAACAGCCAAATGATACCTAAGGTATTTTGAGTCACTAATCACTTGTACTCAGAAGTCAATACCGCTGATTTCAGATGGAAAATATACTTTATTTCATAAAAATGGGAAAAGATCTCATAGTGCTCCCTGGCAGTTATAGGCCAAATAAAATAAAAACTAACGATATGAATTGTTATCTCTGTTCAAGAAAAGCCTCTCTCTCTCTCTCTCTGGCTTTTGGTGTATGTATGTGTGTTTGTGTGTGTCCGTATGTTATATTTGTGTGTGTGTGTGGGTATACACACATACACACATATGTGCTCGCGTGCACACACACACACACACACACACACACACAGTTGTTAATTATTTGGGCCTTGCAATCCCTCCCTGCTTTACTTTGGGATCTCAGAGACAAATGTGACTAGGTTTTAAATAACTGTATTTCAGCTCTGTAGCCTACACAGGAGCACAGTTGGTATTAGATGCATAATTCAAGATAAATTAGACAAAGCATGTACAAAAGATGTAGTTTTGATTGCATGGTCACATCTGCCATCTTGACTTTTTTGACTTCACTGTAGATGCCCCTGCCCCTGTAGACGTCTAAAGTGGTAATATTAGACACCTCATAAAGCCACACAAATATCAGCCTTCTTGCCCATCCTTTACTTTCCCCCTTTCCTATCTTTTTCATTACAAGGGCAAGATCCAAGAATACCTATGTGTAAATCTGTATGCTGCCAACTTAAAAAGAAGGAAATTGTGAAAGGTCCCATTCATGAATAGCAATTATCTGTGCAAATTAATGAATGACAACTCCTTACTCTTCCCAGTTAGCATGTTTAACCATTATACCACATTGCCATTATTTAGGGTTTCTAACAGCCCATCTCTAACTATATGTTAATGGAATAAATCATACTAATTTCACTAGTATTTGGTCTCAAGAGAGAATACTGAGGATTGCAAACTTAAGCAGCAGTGTCATTGTTTAAATGCATATACTACTTAGGTGAGATCAATTCTTTCTTGAAAACCTAGCTTAGTGGGCTTGTTGGTTATAGTAGTTAAACTAAAATATTGCTTTGAACTGTGGAAAAAGAGCATATAACCAATTGTAATAATTCATCATGATAAACTTCTCCCATTTCCTTGATCAACATCTAGTGTTCTGTCAACTGATGAGGTTCACGGAATCTGCTAACATACGGTATAAAATAAAATAAAATAAAATGGACACATAGAGATAAACCACATTTACACCCCATTTAAAAGAGGCAATAAAAAAGCTAAGAAGGAAACAAAAAGACCAGAACACATCCCTTCCAGCACCCAGATAAGCAGGGATTAACACCCGAGAAACAATCAAGCAGAAAACAATACCCTACTCAAGGAACTATCAAGGAGAAAACCACATCCCCACCAACACTGGCAGGGCAAGCTACTGTATATAAGCAGGGAGCAAACCCCACACTCACTCACACTGATGATGTTACCTAGCTGGGTAATGAAATGTCTGCAAGCAAACAATCAGCCTGAGAGAGCACCAATGATTCCACAATGGTTTGTTTTGTTTTGATGCAGCATGTTGAGTGAACTCTGTCGTAGTATTTGTAAACCATGAATTATGGCTATATGTGTTGTACAAAGCCAGGCAATGTAGATGTTGGAGCATTGTTAAACTAATTGTGGTTTAGCAGAAGTAGTGAATCAGTTAATAATGCTGAACATTGTTAATAGTACTTAGGTGGGGCTAACATATCTGAGCAGTAACATCCAGGCTATCACTATATAGTATCAAAAGTGTATAGGAACCCCAACTCTGCTGCCATCTAGTAGTTAACCAGATTTTGGCAGTTCAGAGATAGAAGCCTTATTTTAGTCCTTAATGTATTGTAGAAAAAGATTCATCACAGGTTATAATTTGCCCAGTTTTGTAGATAATCCAGCCAATGTTAGCTTCATGGCAGAACTGGGAAAGTTCCAACAGCACCAAGGGCCCAAGTGTAGAGATAAAGTGAATTCTTCTCTTTTACCAAAACAAGGCGTTTTGGTCAGCAAAGTCCAGGTCTATGTTATAAATAAGAATAAGAATTCTGTCAAATGTCTTCTTCACACCTTCAGTTATCAAAAAAAGTACATTTCCAATGACACACAGTGCTCAGCAAGCACAGAGCTGCCTTTAGATCTTTAATAATTACCAGTCTTTCCTTAATTACAGTGGTCTGCTTTGTCGTTGTTGCAATGTACTTACTTGGTGGTGGTGGCAATATGTACGTGTAACTTTTAAATTATCATTATTAGGAAATTAACAGACAGGAATAAGAAACAATACAACAGTAATAATACATGCTGGCTGGGGAATTCTGGAAGTTGAAGTTCACACATCTTCAAGTTGCCAAGGTTGAGAAATACTGTTCTAGAGAGTCCAGTAGATACAAAACAGAATTTTCTGATGGATTAACCTCCTCTTTAAATCACAAGAAAAATATTTAACATTTCTTAAAACTTGGACCCTCTTATTTCCCAAATATGGAGATTTTATTTCTTTCTTCCATAGTTCATAAATCATAATAGGTGATAAACAGGTTTGTATTACCAACATTAACTTTCATTTACTTCAGTTTCTTATAAAAATAAATGGTTGGTTGTACTTCAAAAATAGCTTCTCTAGCATTAAATGCATTGATAAAACAGGAGGTCCCCCAGTCCTCTGTATCTGCCCTCTTTGTAATATGGCAAACCTTCCCAGGGCTCTCATCTGCAACTTTAGCTTAGATCAGCGTAACTTGGATCAACTTGTTTTGATTGCTGTAAATAGCCTAGGTCTTGAATGAATCTTCAAAGGCAGCAGTTGGTGGTTGGTACTTATCTTTGGCTACAGATGTTCAGCTTCCTCCTCTAGTTGTAGGTTCTTTGTCCAAGCCACCACTGAAGCTATAATCCAGACCTTAATCATGGGTCAATTAGCCATTCATCTGCTTTCTTGAGGAAGTCCAGGAATTCCTGGCATGCAAGAAGGACAGGTTCATCTCTCCTTTCAAGCAACACAGCACTCTTTCCCAGGGCCATAAAGAGCTTGGGGATCTTTCCACAGAACCTGAACATCCAAGATTAAGGAAACTGTCAGTATAGCTTTGGAGTGGCTGAACTGAGTGGAACGTTGGCAAGGAATAGGGAGAACTTCTCAGGGCTTCTTGTTCTGCCCTGTCCCATAGCAACAACTTTCTCTCAATGTCATGTCATCTATATTACACATCCCATAACCAGATAGGATTAATATACTACTTAAAAAAGAAAAAGAAATGTATGCCAGTTTAATTTTACATACTATGTCTATATAATTTTATGTGCATATAAATTCATATTTTCTTCTTTGACATTCCTAAAATCTCTTAAAATGTTGGTGTATACAGTCATGATAGTTAAGCTATGTAAAATGTAGCAACACTTTAAAGGGGCCATGCCCTTTCTGGCTGCTCCATGATTCCACAAAAAGATGAACTTGGTTTGAAGTGTTGCAGAAAGGTGCTATATTTGTACTTCTGCACACTTTTGGAGATCAAGCCAAAGTGCTGCACAGCCCTAATGTGACAGCTGCCAACATCTTTCTATGGATCTCTTTCTGTGCTCTTTTTTCCCCTACCATATCTGTGATTTCAAAAAAAAAATAAAATTGTCCCCCTGGAAAACTCATTTCAAAATGTTCCCCTTCCTCTCTCCCAGCCTTTTATGAACCTTCCATCAAGTTGATACTAGAAGGAGAAGAAATGAGTAGTAAGGAAAACTGTAGGATGATGATGAACTACAATCACAGATAATAGAGACCAGAGTGTCATTCTTGATATATCACTAACCACTGTATTCTGTGGTATCCAACTATCTTCCATGGAGCGGCAACTTGATTAAGCCAATTAAAATGTTGGGAGCTGTCAGGGGGTATTGAAGACCATAGGGGGATGGGTCAAGGTCCACATAATCCAGAGATTGCTTACCTTTTCTGTACAACCTTGTAAAGCTTTGATGAACTCTGCATTTTTCAAATAGTTTTCTCAGCTGTTCTCTGTGGGATTATCTTTGATCTCTTTTCCAACTCTATCAGAAGCGAATGTCATCCATTGAACTAGGATGATCATAATCCAGATGTCTTTGATGTAAAAGATATAGTAAACAAGATGTATCTGATAAGAAGCCTGCTGCAGGGTTTCTTCTAGTTACTCTAAAGTAGGATGTTAACCTTATCTGACTAAGAGATATGTAATGGGATGTTTGGAAGCAAAGCGGTTATGCTGGTTGGGAGTAAGAAGAGAGATACTAGCACATCTAGAAATCAACAGGATAAAGCAAGCTGTTCTAATCCAAAGGCAAGTATGGGTGGACAGAATCCGGGCTGCACTTAAGAAACCTGCCTTCTGGAATATTCTGCCCATCAAAGTTATGAAGTTATCCCTGTAATATTCAGGGTAGTATATCAGGGGATAACTTAGAGGTTATTATTTGCCTGAATGCAACAAAACACAGCAGTTCATATAATGATTACCAAGAAGTAGATTCAGTCTAGTTGGCTTCTTTATGTAGAGTTGAAGGGGACACTATTTTCTCTTTTACCTCAGGCAGCAAAATATCTCTAGCCATCTCTCTCTCCACCACCCCTCATTCTAGCATTCTAGCTTCCACTCAGTGAATTGATTTTTATTCAAAATAACTTGCTCGTGTAGGTTTGCTTTGTTTTGTAAATGTTCAAGTGTAAACATAGATTTAATACTTTATTTATCTATGTGTTTACAAAACATCTGTGCCATTTCAGTTGTAGACTTTAAGTAGCTTGCAATTAGTAAATAAAACCACTTCACCAACTGAATAATTATTAATATCAGAAAAAATAGTAATATATCCAAAAGCCTCTCATAAAACTCACAGGACAACACATTCAAAATTTGGACAAACTGGAGTACTTGTTCCCTGAAGACTCTGCAGAAGAGTAGGATTTTAACTGATGTCCTGAATATTACAGGGATAACTTCATAACTTTGATGGGCAGAATATTCCAGAAGGCAGGTTTCTGAAAGATGACCTCTCCTTGGTTCATATTGGTTAGGCAGATTCTAAATGTTGTTGAGCCATATAGGGCAGTGTTTCTCAACCGTGGCCACTTTAAGATGGGTGGACTTCAACTCCTAGAATTCCCCAGCCAGCCATGCTGGCTGGGGAATTCTGGGAGTTGAAGTCCACCCATCTTAAAGTGGCTAAGGTTGAGAAATGCTGATATAGGGCTTTATAGTCTATCATCATGAACTGCACCTGGGAATAAACCGGTAGCCAATGCAGTTCCTACAATAAAGATATAACAGAGAGAAATCAGCTGTCACCCTCTGTGAGATGAGCAGCTGCATTTTGTACAGCTATAGTCTCCAGGTTGTCTTCAAGGGCAGACCCATGCAGAGAAAATTGCAGTAGTCCAACCAGGAGGTGACAGGGGATGAATGATAATTGCCAGTGTGCCCTTTTCCACAAAAAGCCACAGCTGGTACACCAGATAAAACTGAGCAAAGGTACTTCTGCCCATAGCTTCCCCCTGCTTCTCTAGCAGGAGCTATGACTCCAGGAAGATTCCAGATTGTGGACCTGCTCCTTATCAGGACTGCAGCACTGTCCAGAGCTAAAGATGGAATTGGAAGGCATCTGAACCAATAGCCATTCCAATTTGTTGAGAATTAACTTGTTTCTCCCCATCCAGTTCTTCATAGCCTCCAGACACTGGGTCAAGACTTCTACATTTCCTGCTGAGCAAAGAAGTACAGCAGAGTATCATCTCTGTACTGATGATATTTAACCCCAGACTGATGGATAACTTATCCCAGTGGATTCATATAGAAATTACACAATATGGAGGAGATTCAACCTCTCTTCCCCTCCTCCCTCAGCTGAAGTAGCCTACTTACAAAAACATGGAACTAATAAAACAGGGCCTCCAATCCCAAACTTTTGCCAGTGGCTCAGAAGGATACCATGTCTGAGGATATAGAAAGCTGCTGAGAGATCCAGCAGGATCAAGAAGTCTTCACTCCCTCCATCCAGTACCCAGCTGAAGGTACTCAACCAACTCCAACAACTAACATCCAGTGGGACTGTCCAAGAAACTTGGGGTCTTTCTGCAGTAATATTTCTGCACTGCAAACCTCTACACTCTTGATTCTGTAGCTAGCAACCATCTCAGACAAGGTTTCCTCCCCTCCAGGCTCCTGGTCCTGTCACCAGTTGCCCCCACCTCCTCCAAGGTGTTTTCCTCCAGATAGAGGGCCATCTTTTCTTCCCTCTCCATTTCTGTCCAGTGATTAAATTCCAGGTGGTAGCATTCACAAGGATACCTGCCCCTGGCAGCAGCAGCAACAATAAGAAGCACCGTACTTATTGTCTCTGCTCAGTCTGCCAGTGATTAACAAACCAACATACTCTCACTTGCTAGCTTGGAATGTCACAACTTTCACTGGCACCATCATATAAAGTAGTGTTGTCCAAACTTGGCCATTTTAAGATGAGTGGACTTCAACTCCCAGAATCCCCCAGCCAGCCATGCTGGCTGGGGAATTCTGGGAGTTGAAGTCCACTCATCTTAAAGTGGCCAAGTTTGGACAACACTGATATAAAGCTATGGCAGTGGCTGGAGCTTTGAAAGGGAGAACCATTCTGAACCTTTCCTTAGTCCTTCTCAGCCTTGAACATCCAAATCCAGTGACAGGACACAGAGTATCAACTCCTGAACTTTCTAGGTGAAATAATGAAACAGGGAGATAGTAGTTTCAATCTGCTGGGACATTAAAAATATCAGTGCTCAAATCTTCAGTGCCATTTGCTTGGTTTGGTTCAGTCTGCAGCAGCTGCTTCATGAAGACCAATGTTTCTGGAGCTCATTTGGTGGTGGGAAGCTAAACCCAGGATCATAGGAGAGGACAGTGCAACCATGGAAGCAGCTGGGTTCAGGTTCCAATAGCTTCGATAAGGGCAAAAATGTAGCCTTCTTCTCTATTCATACTGAAATGAAACCCTTCTTAGTTGCAAGCCAGCATGATGGCTTCCAAGGTCAGATTAGCATCCTGGCTGAAACCCATTGGAAGGGGAATAGTTAGTTTAAATGGTTTTTGTTTCAAAGTATTTCTGATTTTAATATCTCTGTGTTGTTGTAAACTGCCTTGGTACTTGGTAATGTAATTTGTTTAATAAATACAAGCGAAAGGAAGAAAGAAAGAGATTTCTGCTGTTCATGGTATCTGCCCTTATAAACTGGAACAGCGATATAGCTAGGGAGTTTTAGCACAGAATATATTTATGAAGCAAGATAGTCCTGTTCAGGTCTCTATTATAGTGTAATTTGTATATGAGGAAAATAGCAACTAATAATCATTATAATACCCATGAAAATGGGCCACAAAGATTGTTTTCCCCTTCTTTTTCTTCTTTTCCCTCAAGGCTATATAAACATTATCCATGATCAGTAAACATTCTTTCTGTAAGCAGGAAAATCTCACAAAAACCAGATACTTTTACCTCAAAATGTTAATTCTGTAGCAAATAATAAAATCAATGGAATAAAGTCCCCTTTTCTCCTTCCTTTTACTTTTTTGTGCTCTTCTAATTTCCTCATTGCCATCTGTAGTATTTTCCACAAGACAGGTCTCTGTTACCTATTATATAACAGATATCTGAAAGGATCTTTGGTCAAGTATTGGGTTTAGAAATAAAGTACCCTAAAAGGGAGATCAATGACTTTGTGGTTGTTCATCAAAGGTTAGTACCTGGACAGGGGGTACTGCAGGAATGTAATTTTCCCTACAGTGGTCAGGTTATTGCTTACTTTTTATGCTTTCCAACCCAAACAGGCTCAAGACTCTTCCATTAGCACAATAACTCTGAAAACTAAACAGAACAGGACTAAATTTAGTGTGGCGGCAGAAGTTGACAAAGAATTCTAAAAACCATACTCTGCATGCTTCCCTAACTTTTTTTAATTTAGCTCCTGCATACCTACCATAATATACTTTTAAAAAAACAATGCAGACCTATCTTCTTGCATCTTCTTTCTTTTTTGCCAGTGCTTAAATGACTACTATATTCCTTACAATAGAAAGAACAGCTTATGCAAACCAAGTAAGTCAACCAAATGTCTTATATAACTAATAGCCAAAAAACACAAATTTCTATCTGGAATAGTTGAAGGTCCCACTAAAGTACAGGGAGCAGTGTCAGTTCAGTGATTTGGGGGGCACAGAGAACGTGGGCAAGATATAGTCACTGATCCCCATTCTTGAGAGGTGTTCAACTTTTCTTCAATGCCGTTGCAACTGTTCATTCATTTGTTTCTTCTATGGGCCCAATTGCTATCATCTTTCAGACAGAGGAGACACAGGTGGTGGTATTTTCATTGCTTGAAGGTGACAGGTGAACAGGTAGCAATAATAAGAAAAGAGAACCAGTGTGGCTAGAGAGCTACAAGAGTTGTAGCAAGCCTCAGTTGGTTATGGGCTTGGTTAATGCTCAGAATTCTCACCCCTGAGGCTGGTTCTGAAAGAGATTCTGGGCAACAGAAGAACAGAGCAATGTTCCCTCAATGGACTACAAGACACTAAAAAAATCCCTTTTCCCTTTTCTCTCTGAATGATTTGAATGCTGTTGTTATTGTTACAATTGTTATGGTTGGGATTTATACCCTGCCTTTCATCTGAGAACTAAAGGCAGTTACATCATGTTCCTTCTTCCTCACAACACTCTTGTGAAATAGGTTGGGCTGAAAGAGTAATCAGCCCAACATCACCCAGAGTATGATGTGTTGATGTCATTTTGGGGAGTTCCATTTTCTATGTTTTTATTCTTTTGTAAAGATCAAGAACCCTATTTCTTCCTGATGGATTTTTCTACCTTCAAAACAATAGCATGTTTTAGCTAATAAATATTTCTCCCTGGAACGGTTGCCCTTTGATGTGTCTTTGTGTCCTACAGCCTGGGGCCACCTTTGAGAGGCAGAATATCTACAGACTGAAAAGCTCTGGCCACAAAAATATTGGGTTGGAATAGTTGTATATACTTGAATTGTAGCCTATCAATTTCTATAACAAAACAAAACCAAAAAAAAGCTTAGCTGAGACTACAGTTAGGCGTGTTAGAAAAAAGAGAGGTTGCTAAATGTACATGCTAGCCCAGTTTAGAAGGAAGTATGTAGGTGGTTTTGAATAAACATTTTTGATAGGAAGCTATGTCAGACATGTCTCCTCAAGCAACATGACACTGGTGGGACAACCCACTGATTCCCTGCTTCTCTGCATTACAGAGGACTGTGATCATGGACCGCAAGTTTCCTATCACTCTGAGGAGAAACAGCATCATGAGTTTTTCCCATGACATTGTTTCTCTTTTGTCAGAGGACTTCCCTTCCTGTTCTCTGCTTGTGCCAAACTAGGTTGCTTGAAAGCCTCTGAGTGGATAAATTTCTATAGACTGCAGGGGGGCCCTAACATTCTACTTTGGGGCCAGAGCTCCCACAGATCCTATTTCTGGTTCTGTGCTTCACACAGGATCAGAACTGAGTGATAAACCAGCATCTTTATTACTGAATAGATATCATGACTTTGCATTTTGGATTTCAAATTTTAGAATAAGAGTGCAATCCTAAGCATACTTTCAAGGGAGTTAGCCCCACTGGTTACATTTTCCAAATAAACTTGCATAGAAAGAGGCCCTAGGAACTTAAATAAGAGTACCCCTGTGCCAGTCATAATTTGGCATGGGTATAATGATGATATTCAGGTTCACTGAAAGCTTGCAGATTAACTACAGTGCTCCATGTCTACATGTCTGGGTCTCCCACTTGGCTCATATGCCAGTGAGGAGTTACTAAATTACCAGGAAGCCTCCGCTGGTCCTGTGTTTGGTGTTCCACCCAAACTGGAGTCCCTGGCTTCTTCCTCTCCACAAGCTAAGAGAAGAGCAAGCCAGGAGCCTGATGCAGATGAAATGCCAAATATCCATAGGTAGAAAATTCCTGCTCTCCTTAGCTGCTCTCAAGGCAGGTGAGAGCATTCTAGCAGCAAGCACCCACAAGGTGCTCCTTCACCTTCAAGTGTTTAGCAACCTATTCAAACATGGCCTCAGTGCTTAACAGGTTCCTAGCTCTTAACTCAGCATAAGAAAAATCACTGACTTTGATTTCAACTCACTCCTTACCAAGCTTTAAAACAGACCTACAGCATGTCAAAGGTAATAAATACAACAATCATATGAAGCATTCTCTCAGACAGACCCTGATCTGTATATCAGTAAGAAGCCTCTCCCAAGCAGTAAATTATTACTACTTGTTTTGTAACTGGGAATGCAGATGACAGGCTGCCTATTCTTTCCAATGGATGGAATATTTGGATCCTTCGCGAGAAATGAAAGGAACCTGGGAATACAGCAATTAACAGAGAAATGTTGATATTGATTCACAAGCAGAAACCCTTCGGTGAACAGGCGCAAAAGAAATACAAGGTTACAGGAATATTGTTATAGTATGGCACCAAAAGCAAATCCTCTTGTATTTTTCTTCATAGTAATGATTTTCTTTGAGAATGTCTAATTTATATTATTTTACCATCACTCTAACTTTTAATATTTCACCAGTTTTCATTATAGGGGTTAAAAAAAGACATCTACCAAAAAAGAAAAAATTCAAGCCAATGAAGAAACTTATGGTAAACTTAAGCTCATATCCCATCTTCCCAATTTCTGCACCTTTCCCTTCTCTACCAATGATCCCAAAAGATGTAATATTTTCCTATCTTGGAAACAATCCAGTGTTCAGGAAAGATACTCATTAGTGGTAAAGGAGACCAGAACAAAGAAGGGAGTCATTAATAGAATGCCTTGCAGAATATGTCCTGTGAGAACAATGGTGCTCTATAGAATCACATGGGAAGTTTCATGAACATAGAAATCAGAATTCTCTGTATGCCCATTAATTGTGCTTAATCCCTTCCTCCTGTAATTTAGGATTGGGGCAGGGGGTGGAGTTAGGACAATAGCATCGAAAGAAAGGATGAAATAACTTGTCTCCTAGAGTGTAATGGTATATGGGAATGACCTTGGGAGACAGGAGGAAGAGCCGCAGCTTAGACAATGGTCTGATAAACAAAACTTGAGTCTGAAGGGGGAGGGGTGGCAAAAGCATTTCAGAAGGGGCTCTCCCTAGTTTTGGGGAGAGTAAAAGTGAAGGAAGGGAGGGGTACTTTCAGACTTGCAAGAAAGTAACCTTACAATAAAGATAGAGCCAGTACTCCTGGGTGTGCTTCTTGTCTGGACTACCTCACAAGTCTAACATAGGCAGCATAGAGCAGCTGCTGAAGGTTCCCTCCTACTATCAGGTGCAGTGAGAAGGGGCTTAATGGCAGTATTCTCCATGGAGACTTTCCTCCTTGGCCCCCAAGGTGCAGGGGGCTCCCACTGTCAAGGCCTTCCAGAAGCTTGTAAAAACAGCTTCTCTAGACTGCCTTATAGGACTGGTTAGTGTAGAGTCACTGGTGCCAAGATGGGTATTAATATAATTATTGGTATTATTACCTTTAATTGTGTTATTGTTAGCTCCTGGCAATCTTCTTCAAAACAAAGCAAAATTCTCCCACAGTTTCTTTTAACAAGCTTTATTTTTATAGTAATTTTATTAAACATTATAATTAAAAACATAAAAATGAACACAAAGAAAAAAAGAATAAAAAATAGAAAGTGCAGAAAAGAAAAAAGAAAAAGAAAAATAGGAAAGAAAAAACAACAATTTAGTAAAGAAAAAAAATATATAAAGAAGTGACTTCCCCCTTCATCACAAGTATAAACAATTTTAATAACTTATCACCTTCTCTTAAAACACAACAAATAATCTCTTCTTCCCATATCTCATCTCTTATCTATAAACAAAACCTCATCATTTAGTCCTAATCAGCAAAAGTCCATTAAGGGTTACCAGAAATAACCACCTATCTATTTTAACCTTGATCAAATAAACCAATTTTATATTCTTTTCTTTTACTTTTAACCATCTTGATCTTTAATCCCTTCAAATAATGTCCTAGAGCTTGTTTTCTTTTCATTATTTCTTTGTCCCTTCTCACAAAATTCTTCAAAACTTTAACAAATCTCTTTTGTAAATCAAGTATAGGAAAGTTGTCCAGGTTGCTCTTTTGGTTTGTTATTTGTATAACCCTTTTAATTATTAAGACATGAGCCGGTTTCATTTGTATATCCAGTGTAGCATCTTTTTGCATATCATTCTTGTAGCCTGTCATTTTTAAATCCATTTTCAGATCAGTCTCAGTCTTGTCAGGTAAAACTTGTTCATCTTCCATAACATCTCTTAAACTCAGTCTGTCTATAATGGCAGACACTCTTAACTTCTGGGTCTGTTGTTCACAAATATCCCTCAATATGTCCAATGTTAAAGTATTTTGCTCCATTCTGTATTAGTAAGTTAAATTTAAGTGTTCTTCTCCTTTAATTGTAATCTTTAGTTCCTTCTGGTTCCTTCTAGTGTCCAACCTTCAAAGTCCCATCTTATCTTTTTTTTTTTTTTAAGGATTCAAAACAACATCATTTTCCCACAGGAAGGATATTTATAATTAATTTCAAAATCTTATTTCAAATCCATCTGGACCCTTAGTCCATTTGTAACTTTCCAAAATCAATGTTCTAATGCTTCTGCTGCTTATTGAAAAAAAAAAGATTTTTTTTAAAGTCCTTAAACTTGTATTTTAAACTTCTTTCACTAAGGATTGAAGGAAACTCACCTGGTATTTTCAGATTTGTTGATCCAAAGGTTCTTAATAGCTGAAAAGCAGTTAACAAGCAATTTCCAAAAGTAATTAGAAAAGGAAGTATACAAACCCAGTGTCCTTTTAAAGGCGCCAACCATGGTTTGAGCAAGATGGCTATTCCCTCATCTCCCAGAGCCCTAATCCCACTGGAGACAGCTGTCTTGCAGTCCCCCGCTAAGGAGCAACTGTCCGGAGCACTTATGGGCAATCCCAAGTCCTCTCCTTGTCCGGAGAGGAATCCCAAAGAGCCAGTCCCCTCACCGGCTCTTCATTCTGCCACAGTCATCAGCTCCGCTCTCAGTGGAGCCATCTTCAGTTTGGCATTTCTTCCCCAGACGTCTTTTAACACGATTTATTGAAAGAGGATAGGAACAAGTTAACAGAAATCTCAGTATCTGAATTATTTTCACTTTGCAATCCAGTTTATCTCCCAGTTTGCTAAAGCAGTCACTTTTTCTGTCTTTTACTCACAGCCCCTACGTGGACTGGTCAGGAGGCTGTTCTCTTAACTGATAACTGAGGAATGTGATTTTTCTGTCAAGCTCTGAAAATGCTATTTCATTATTCTTGTTTCTGTTACTTGGATTTAATACATCACCTAGAGTAAGATTAAGACAGTAAATAAATCTAGTGAATAAATCCAATAAACAAACAGCAAATGTTTGTTGTTGTTTTCAGAAGGCCCTTTCCCCTTTAATATGGCTAGTGTTACTGCACACAGTAAGGCACACAATATTATTTGATTCCATGGAGACACACCAATGTTGAAGTTTAATGTAGATCACCAAAAAGATCATTAAGTAGCAGGTTGTGTTCTGCATGTACCCATGGTGCTGCCGTTGTTCAGCAATTCTGCAGTAGAGCCAATTAACTTCTGGCTCAGGATTTGTGAGTGCTGTTTGCATGATAAAAGCAGCTGCTTTAGATTGAGCTGTTTCCTACTGGTAGGAGCTCCCACCTCAACTCACCACTGGCTCTGTGGTCCTTCCCCTCCAAAACTATAAGCCATTGAAGCCCTTTGATGTCTCTTCGTTAGATAGAGGGGTGGCTTTCCCACTTCCCCACACAGTAACAAACCTTTTCCCCTCACCATGAAAACAAACACAAGGAAGGAAAGCTGAGGATCAGAGTAAGTCAGCTGGTAGAACTGCTGGTTGGGTCATGGGGAGTTCTTGGAGTTGTGAGGGTTGTGAGGATTACAGCCATAAAGGATGGTGTAACACTTCCCAGAAATGTTTCTGAGAGTCTGGAGTGTTCCCCCTCATCACCCTAACTCAAGGCCTGGGGAAAGAGCCACTTTTTAATGTTCATTTAAAGACCAGTAAGGTGGTGGCTATGTGAATATTCAGGGGGATGCTGTTCCAGAGGGCAGGTGCTACGCCAGTGAAAGCCCACCTCCTAGGTCCTGCTAGGTGACATTGCTTCATTGATGGGCCCAGGAGAGAACTAACTCTGCCAAGCCTTCCAGGGCGGGGCGAAACCAGAGACAGTCCCTCAAATAATTAGGCCTTATGCCATGTAGAGCTTTAAAAGTGACAAGCAAAGATACCTGGAACAATGTTACCTTATTATGAACAATTGGCTATCTAAGATACATAACAGCAAGAAAAGCAGGCTTACTTCTCTGTATTAAATATGACAAAGAGCATTCCCAATGAGCAATGAATGCTGTACTTCTCCTTCTTTCTTACATTGCAACAGAGAGATTAGTTGCTGATAACATGGGAACCCAGGCCCTGCTGCGTCTATCCTCTTTCTGAATTACCTTTCTTAGTGCAGAGGAAATTATATATGTAGAACAGAGAAAGCTTGGTAATTGCAGTTGCTGATGACGGTTTAAATCATACCTCTTCTGCTTCTTGTACATTCGCTAAGCTGAAAGTTTGCCTTACCGACTATATACCAGATTATATTCTTGGATTACTTCCAGATAGAATTCTCAGAAGCCTACCCAATTCATCTTTTTCCTGTACTGTACATTTTTAACATTAAAATGTAGGGAAAAAACCAAGAAAAGATGGGTGGATTACAAATGTAGGGTGATATTTCTGGATTCCTAATAAAAATACCATGAATAGCTAAGGCAAAACAATTGCAACATAAAACCCTTGTTATGGCAGCACTCATGTTTTTCTTTGCTTTCTTACTGAGATGTCACTATGAATTTTTTTTTCCTTCCTAGCGTTTTCCTGCAGGTGCAGGGTCTCCTTTTTCGGATCAACTGAATGTTGGTCCGTTGGTTGCGACAGGAATTGACTAACTGGCTTGTTGCCCCAGCCTGATGTCGGGGGCTGAGAGAGAGTGACTGGCCCAAGGTCACCCAGCCAGCTTTCGTTCCTAAGGTGGGACTAGAACTCACCGTCTCCTGGTTTCTAGCCTGGTGCCTTAAGCGCTGCACCAAACTGGCTCTCATGATGTCACTCTGAATGTTAAAGCCTTTTCTTATCTCTGCTTCCGTTGCATTTCTTATCAGGTGCCTTGGTTCTATAAATTTGGTTGAGTTGCTGTAATGTTTGCCCCAGAGCACACCCTGTTAAGTTTACTCCATTTCCAAGCTGGAATCTATAAATATACACTCCGATCCAGTTCTGCCAGATTTCATATTTCATATAATTTGGGAATTCAGAAGGAGTATAATCCTGAAGAAAATGATGTAAAAAAAATAATTTGTAGGGATTAGCCTGTTTTCAGAGATAATCTGGGAGAGAGTAAGAAAAGAAGGTATGCATTACTCAGGATTAACCATGAATTTGAGAAGTATTATGAATGTGTGGGTAGCTTCAAGGAAGTGAACATTTTCTTCTTTAGATCAGCCACAGAAGCATGAGGAAAAACTGGAAGTTTGTTTACGGCACCTCCTTGAAGAAGCCGCACCTTTTCTTTGGTTCACGTGGCAGCCATGCCGTTTCAAGGAAATACATGTTTGCATCAAGGAGACAGTGACAGGATACAATGACCATGCTGCACATTGCTGGTGTCTCTTTAACGCAAATGTGCATTTTTCTGGGATTACAGGGCTACAGTGCCAGCTCTGGAAAAAGCATGGCTTCTTTAAAAAGGCACCAATAGATGCACTGAGCACATTCCTTTTCTACTAGCACTAACACTGAAGATGTTACCTGGTCGGGTAATGAAATGTCTGCAAGAAAACAACTAAGCTCAGAGAACCCCAAGGACTCTACTGTTCAACCCTGAGCTGCAGATATTCTCTTCTACTGATACATTCCTTTTCCAGTTCAGACCTGAATACCACAGATCATTAGTTATTTAAGTAAAAATTCCTTATTTCTCTCCACAATGGAGAAAACCATACTAGGTGATCTGTGTCTGCTTAGCCCACTGCTTAGGAGGTAGCTCTTGATGATCAGTTTCAAGGCCTCTGTTCCTTAACGTCCAACCTGACACTTCTTCAAAGGCAGGACTCCTTCAAATGTGAGGTCCTGGGTGTCCATGGAGAAGCACATGACAACCTATGCGTAACTATATCATAATGCAAATGCCATGACCTATGTACTTTTGGGATGCAATTATGTAAGGAGCAGCATATGTGTGATATGTCATCTCCTGCATGTTGTGATTTTCACATCATCATCATGGCTTGCTGTGTTGGACTATCCTCTGTAAAACCAAATGCATGGCCCCTCTGTTGATCCTGTTGGAACTCATAGTATGAAGCATATACTTACCTGCAGAACATAGAAGAAATCTGAAGAAATTTCAGAAGTATTTCCATTAAATATGGGAACCAATGCAACGGTTTGCCTCCATGGACATAGAAACTGCCCACAGTGGCAAAATTTAATGGAACCTGCCCTTGCTGAATGAACTGTTCTCATGATGGTACATTTTCCAAGTCCTTTTTCCTCTTTCTTGTGTTTTGCAGTACAAAAATGTTACAGAATAAGGCTACATAATTCATGCCTGGGATGCAAGAAAACCAGGAGAGTACAGTTAGGGTTGCCAGGCCATTCTGGTGGTGATATAAATACCTAGTGAAGAAAATATAATAGAATAAGCAACTTATTACCCTTCATTGCCAGCCGCCCTGCCTTTGCTATTAGTAAAGTCATCCTTAAAAATGAAGCAGGTGATTCACTTTCAGAGTTTTTGTTACTGTGGGAGAACTATCAAAGAAAGGAGGTAGATCAGTTGAAAGATGATGATTGTTGGAGAACTAGACAGAAATGGTAAGGTTAATTAATAGCTACCTCCGATTTTCTTTTCCTGTCCCACATTTGTGTATCAGGAAGAAAGGGCAAGAGGATAGAACCCCGCATCTGTGAAATGCAGTTGAACATACGTGCGATTCTTAATGTTTCTCTTTTCCTGAGGCTTGGAATTGTAATGCATCATTATTTTCTCTTTTGATCAAAAGAAATAAGCTCTCTGTGAATCAATGACGGCTTTGCAATTAGTCATAATGTGATGACATGCCTAAATTGCAGAGAAACCTAATTAGATTTCAGTAACCTACATTTCATTTCCTAGATTGGTTAGTCTAGTTCAAAAGCCACTTAAAAATAATTTGCTCATTATTTTCTCTAAAGAGTCCAATGTTTGAGCTTCATCATATTTCTACTAAAATGCATCAGGTTCTTCTGCCCATACTTGCTCTCAGGGACTTGCCATCTTCATTTCAGTTGCCTGCACAGACAGGATAGGGCCAAATAACAGAAATATATTCCACAGAGGACTGACAAATCCCAAGAGGAAGCATTCAGTATTACTAACCTTACCTGGAGTTTGCTAGTTTCCTCTCATGCAGTGCACTTTCATTTTATACAGGTAGTCCTTGACTCATGACCACAACTGGGACTGGAACTTCTGTTGCTAAGTGATGTGGTCTTTAAGTGAGTCGTGCCTGATTTTATGACCTTTTTTTGCTGTGATCATTAAGCTAACCATGTGGTCATTAAGGAAATCTGGCCTCCCTCATTGACTTTGCTTGTTGGAAACCCCCTGGGAAGGTTGCAAATGGTCATCACATGACCCTGGGACACTGTAACCATTATAAATGCATGCCAGTTGCCAAGCGCCCAAATTTTGATCACATGACCACAGGGATGCTGCAATAATTGTAAATGTGAGGAATGGTTGTAAGTCATTACTTCAAATGGTTGTTAAATGAATGGTCATAAGTCAAGGACTACCTGTAGTCAGCTATCAACAAGACCCAGTGAAACTACAGGAAACAAACTGAAACATCCAGTAAGATGCCATAGTAGAAAACCAATATGATTTAGAGACAAGGGCAGAGGCACAAAGAAATCCCAGGTTAATTTATTTCTTTATGTCAGCCTTCTCCAACCTTGACACCTTCTGGGTGTGTAAATATTAACACTCAGAAGTTTCAGCAATGGATATACTACATGGGAAATTATGAAGGTTGAAGTTTACGTATTTAGAAGATGCCCAGATCTGGGAAGTCTGCATGATATGTTGACTTTTCTTCAAGATGCTCCATATGACATACTTTATTTCTTCCCTTTTTAGGTTTATAACAGCCCAGTGAAATTAGTTTGACCCACCTGGTTATAATGGAGCACTTTTCATTGAATCAGCATCTACTGTCAACAGAAAATGCATACTCTTGACATTCTTAGATATCATAATCTAAAAAACATATAGAATATGAATCAACAATTTCCCAACAGATTGAGAAATCCCAGAAAGAAAACAAAAGGAAACAAAAGCTTTGCCCACAAACAAGTAACTAGCATTGGTCTGGATCTGTGATGCTGTCTTGTTCATCCACATACTGTACGTTGCTAATTGGTGCTACAGAGTGGTCTACTTACATGAGTGAACCAGCTTAGTGTCTCTTATTCATCCAGTATTTTTGCACCACAAAATGATGTGTACATTTTTGTATCCTCAAGCATGCATTTAAATAAGATCTTATAGAACCCCTTAAAAGACAGTGCTGAAGGGCCACAGATGACAAAGGCTGTGGACCTATCATAAGAGAAATTAAAGTCAAATTGTATTCGAGATTAATTTTACATCCCATGTTTTTTTAAGTCTCCATTGTGATACAGTTGGATCATATGCTGCAATGGGCATTTGCATTTATAAATTTTAATTTGTTGGTTGAATGTGCATTTTAATAATTACAGAGGTGTTGTGTTGGCAGGTTTTGCACCTGGTGTTCTAGTAATAGCATATACTAGACTAGATGACTGTTTCCTCCTTGAAAAATTAGCTCTGGGAGCTTCCAGACTGTTGTTCCTGGAAATCATCATCATCATCATCATATCTGGTGAAAGGAAAGCAGAGAAATAACCTGGTCAATTAATAACTTGGTGAATTTCTCTGGCCTTTAGTAGACCCACCCTTTGATGCTAAGTTGGGCATTTTGGGATAGCATCAACATAATTAAAGAGTGAACCAATTGTGACCTTGCACTTGTTCCTAGTTAAAGCTAGTAAGGAGTCTCCTCTCCCATTTCTGTGGCTATTATAAAATCAGTAGCATTGCTCTCAGCTGAGTAAAGGGTTAGTGCTGGTTTCAGCCTTTTATTAGCAGTACAGTAACAGCAATTTGGGCTGTCAAACCCCTCTGTGATCACATTTCTCTGCATTTGTGATGAAGGGGCCTTCATCACAATGAATGAAACCTTGTTTAGTATTACAATGCAAAAAATTCTGTTAGTTGTAAATATAAACACAATTGGTTTCATATGCAGGTCATTAAACAAATGACTAACATACATTTATGTTCATATTTATTCTTAATGCAATTAACAAAAGGTAACTATGCCTTCTGATATGACTGTTGTCAGTTTTATGCCATGTCTCAAAATGTAATGGTATGTGGGAATGAACTTGGGTGACAAGGAGAAGAGATGCAGTTAAGCGAATGGTCAGATAAAAGGCAACTTAGCTTAAATGTGGGCAGGGAAAATGCCTCAGAAGGGACCCTCCCTAGTTTCTTCGGCTGTAAAAGGGACAGGGGAGACAGATGTACCTTCAGACATGCAAGATTCTATTAATGTAACCTTACAATAAAATAGAACTAGCTCATCTGGCTGTGTTTCCTATCTGGTCTACCTTGTTCTTATTCTACCACTAATTTTTGCTGTTTTAGTTTATTTATGTATCCTCTATTTCAGTTTTCTCAACCTTGGTAACTTTAAGATGTGTGGACTTCAACTCCCAGAATTCTCCAGCCAGCCACCTATGCAACTATAGAATTCTAAAGAAGTTTGTATAATAGGTTATGCTTTCTTTCTCTGTGGTTTTCCATTTCATAGAAAACATCTTCCACACAATAGGGAAACCAACAGAGGCAAATATGTGTAGCTCAGGGTTGACCTGTGGAGTCCTTGGGGTTCTCTGAGCTTGGTTCTTTTCTTGCAAACATTTCATTACCCAGCTAGGTAACATCTTCAGTGCTAAAATGGGATGGGGTTTGCTCTCTGTTTATATACTGTGGCCTGCCTTGCCAGTGCTGGTGGGGGTTTTATTTTGTACCTCTGGGAGTTCCTTGATTAGGGTATTGTTTACTGCTTGATTGTGTGCCTGGTGGTAATTTCTGCTTATCTGGGTGATGATTGCTGGTGAGGAGATGTTCTGGTCTTTTGTTTTCTTTTATATTGTCTCTTTTGAATAGTGTGTAGATGCTGTTTATCTCTATGTGTCTGTTGATTGCTGCCTGGTCTGAATACCAAGCTCAAGAATTCCCTTGCATTTTTGGATTTAGCTTGGTTTAAAATGCTGACAGTTTCCCAGTTAAAACTATGGTTAAGTCTGTCCATGTGTTGTGAGATTAAGGAGTTTTCATCATGTCTTCTGACTGACCAACTAGCAGTCAAAAGAAAAATCTAAATCAAATCAATATTTGGTGTGACTACCTTTCGCTTCAAACCAGCATCAATTTTTACACTTGCACACTTTGTACACTTGCCCAAAGTCAGGGATCTTGTAGGATTAGAGTCAGGTGTATGATTAACCAATTATACCAAGCAGGTGCTAATGATCATTAATTTCATATGTAGGTTGAAACACAGTCATTAACTGAAACAGAAACAGCTGTGTAGGAGGCTTAAAACTGAGTGAGGAACAGCCAAACTCTGCTGCTAAGGTGAGGTTGTGGAAGACAGTTTCAGGTCATACACCATGGCAAGACTGAGCACAGCAACAAGGTCTCTCCCAGGCAAAAATTTCAAAGCAGATGGGGGTTTCAAGATGTGCTGTTCAAGCTCTTTTGAAGAAGCACAAAGAAACAGGCAATGTTGAGGACCGTAGATGCAGTGGTCGGTCAAGGAAACTTAATGTAGCAGATGGAAGACACATCATGTTCACTTCCTTTCAACATTGGAAGATGTCCAGCAGTGCCATCAGCACAGAACTGGTGGAAACCAGTGGGACCCAGGTTCACCCATCTACTGTCCGGAGAAGTCTGGCCAGAAGTGATCTTCATGGAAGAATTGCGGCCAAAAAGCCATACCTCCAATGTGGAAACAAGGCTAAGCAACTCAACTATGCACAAAAACATGGGAACTGGGGTGCAAAAAAATGGCAGCAGGTGCTCTGGACTGATGAGTCAAAGTTTGAAATATTTGGCTGTAGCAGGGAGGGCGGAGCTGGCGTCGCGGCGATACGGCGGGCGATCCTGGGCTCCCAGGATGGCAGCCGATATCTCCTCTCCCGGACGGTCCCGATGGACCTAAGCCGTCCCGTAGAGATGGCGAACGCAAAGGGCGCGTCCCGCGGATCTCAGGGACGCCGCAAGTCCCAGATCGATCCGGGGAGAAGCTCTTGAAGCCGGCGGAGGAGAGGCAGCCAAAAATGGCTGCGAAAGCCGGGACAGCTCCAAAGGAAGATGGAAGAGAAGGGTGTCAACTGGGTGAGATGGACTTTTACTATTCAACTATTCTTAGAGAACACCTTAAGTAACTTAAAGAGATTTTTAAAAGTGAAGAAAAGTGGATTAAGCGGCGAGATTGAACCCTATTAAAAAAAAGAAGGGGGAGAAAATTTTTATTTTCAACTTTCCCTTTTTAGTGGAATTGACAAGATGTTTTTCTTTTAAAAAAATATATTTTTAACTGGATTGGCTTTCTCTTTTTAATACTCAATAACTCTTTATTTTAAGCCTTTTTTTTTACTAAGATTTCTTTATTGTTATAAGAAATTTATATCTTTTTGACTTTGAAATGGGGAAAGTGGAGTTAAGAGAAAGTAAATGAAAGAAAGTTGCACTGCCATTTAGAGGCGCGACTTAGTGCTTTTTTTTTTTCATTGTGACGCACGCTCAAAGACCCTGTGCTTTCTAAAAAGATAGTGGGATGTGCATGTTTATACAGGTGCCATCCGTAACTATAAACAAGAAAGTGGAGTTGAAAGCGACTTTGAAAACATTAAGATGGAAAGTTTGAGCCAGTCACAAGAGCCTTGATTAGTGGCAGTAGCTCTTTTTTCTGCTAGAAGCTCTGCTTTGCTCTCTATTCCCCCCCCAGATGGATTTTTTTTTTTAAAGAGGCTTAGCCTTTTCCTTCTTTTCCTTTTCTTTTTATTTTTCCTTCTTTTTTTTTTCTCTCCTTTTGCTTCTTTTTTTCTCTTATTTTTGGCAAGAACAAAGATAAAGGATCCTTTGATTCAATGAAGGTTTATCAAGATAATAGACTATACGAGAAACACAATGCAGAAAAAGATCTTTAAACTATTGAGGATGACTATAAAAAATTGGAAGAAGAGCTGCAGAAATTCTCAAAAAAAAAAAAAAGAAAAAGAAAAAGAAAAAAAGATATTAAAGCTAAAATGGACTTAATTAAACATAAAACGGGATCATTGGAAAAGGAAGAAATAGTACAAGAAATTAGAAACATTAAACGGAATTATTGTGAGGCCTATAAACTGAGAATTAAAAGGGTTAATCAACTGATAAATGAAGAGAGACAGATTTGTTCTTGGCACTGAGGGTGAGAAAAAGATTATACAAGATTATAATGGAAAATCGTACTAAGAGAATGTACAAAAAGAAGAAGTAAAACAATATTGAAAGAAACTATTGCAGATGTTTAAAGAGAAAATCAGGGGAATACAACAATGATGGAACTGACAGAAGCTTCCAAAAGCAGAATGTTCAAAAGGACACTTATTATTGCTTTCTCTTATCCAATAATATAGAAAAAAGGAATGAACAGCCAGATATTTTGGGATATTGAATGAAAAGGGTGAACTCAAAATTATGCAAGCGCTGGAATAAAGTATAAATCTGAGATATATAGTTAAAAATTGTATAACATGTAGTGAAATCTGGTTAGAACTGTAACTTGGTTAGAATTGTAATTGATACTGTAACTGATATTGGTTAGAATTGTAACTCTTAAGAATTGGAAAAATTAAAAAGTACTTATGCAGGAGGAAGTTATTCAAAATTATGGAATGTGCAGAGATGAGTTAAATTGAGATTTGAAATTAGAGTAAGAAGATAAGCAATTTTATATGACACGGGATTTGTTTTTATTAATGATTAGATGAGAAAATATAGAATAGATAGATGGAGATGTATTACTAATCCTATTGAAAGTTAAAATTTTTTGTAATATATGAT
The DNA here is from genome assembly GCF_059951505.1 of Python bivittatus. Lineage (NCBI taxonomy): Eukaryota > Metazoa > Chordata > Lepidosauria > Squamata > Pythonidae > Python > Python bivittatus. The sequence continues at coordinate 29,500,014 of NW_028277098.1, forward strand.
TTTATAGATTAGCTATGAATGATTAATAATTGTTAATTGATAAGTATACAAGTATACTTTTGAATAGATGATATGAGAATTTAAGATTATGAAAGGGGCACCAACGAGTTTAACTGGTTGACACACGGTATAAAATGGAAGATGCTTTTTTATGCCTTTTTATGTTTTTGTTTGTTCATGTTTGTTTTGTGTTTGTTGTGAAAATAAAAAAAACATTATAAAAAAAAAAAAAGAAATATTTGGCTGTAGCAGGAGGCAGTTTGTTCACCGAAGGGCTGGAGGGTGGTACAATAATGAGTGTCTGCAGGCAACAGTGAAGTATGGTGGAGGTTCCTTGCGGGTTTGGGGCTGCATTTCTGCAAATGGAGTTGGAGATTTGGTCAGGATCAATGGTGTCCTCAATGCTGAGAAATACAGGCAGATCCTTATCCATCATGCCATACCATTAGGGAGGCATGCGATTGGCTCTAGATTTATTCTGCAGCAGGACAATGACCCCAAATGTACAGCCAATGTCATTCAAAACTATCTTCAGCGCAAAGAAGAACAAGGAGTCCTGGAAGTGATGATTTGGCCCCCACAGAGCCCTGATCTTAATGTCATCGAGTCTGTCTGGGATTACATGAAGAGACAGAAGGATTTGAGGCAGCCTACATCCACAGGAGATCTGTGGTTAGTTCTCCAAGATGTTTGGAACCACCTATCTGCCACATTCCTTCAAAAACTGTGTGCAAGTGTACCTAGAAGAATTGATGCTGTTTTGAAGGCAAAGGGTAGTCACACCAAATATTGATTTGTTTTGGGTTTTTCTTCTGTTTGCTCACTTTGCATTTTGTAAATTGATAAACATAAACAATTACAGTATATATTTTTGAAAGCATTCTTACTTTACAGCATTTTTTCACACCTGCCTAAAACTTTTGCACAGTATTATAGATGAGGCAATATGTCATTTTCATACACAAACCAGTACAGCAAGAGATGATTTTATTCCAGAGTCTTTTATGTGTACAACCAGAACTTTCTGGGAAACTCAGGAGAGGTATAAAACTTTAAAACAGATTCTTTATGTCACCTTTTTTACAAGTTGAAAAACTACCCTAATAAATGTGCTGATCATATAAATTAATCAACCACTAGCTATGGGCACTTTGGTAGTCAAGGTACAATTATATTAAAATTGGGCAATAATATGAGCTAACAGAAATGCTGAATAATAATGGTGCTGTACCTATGGAATGGGAAGGAAAGATGCAAACAAATGATAAGGCAGACATTTAGTTTCTCTCATCCATAAGCTTACTAATGGGTTCCAGAGTTGCCCAATACATTTATCAGAAGCAATCAGAATACGACAACATAAAGTGCAAGGTTTTTGCTTTTCAAGAACTCTTGATTGAAATAAATGATACAGAAGAGGAACGAGGGGGAAGGAAACTCTCTTCAAATGAGGTTTGAATCTTCTGCACTCACTCTCAGATTCAGGATGGAGTTGTAGGGTAGAAGGCACTGGGTTATCGGTAGGATTCTGAGCGAAAGAAGCCAACACAAACACAATGTCAAGTTCTTACCTGATTCTGCTTCTAGCCTTAACAAAGCACTTTTAGGATAAGATGAGAGAGAGAAATATGACCATCTTGATATTACTACAGTTAAGATTAGTAACGGCACAGCTGTTTAGCTTTTAAAATGAAATATCAGAGTACATTGTTTTACTCTCCTCAACTTCTCTAGGCAGTGAGAAGTTCCAGATTTAACCTCCTTTGGAAAGAGGTCATCTGAGGCCTGTGTGACATTTTATTTGCATTCATTTGGCAAGATGCAGGGTGGGCATAAGCCACAGCCTTACACTCCTATGCATTATTAAATTCAGTGATACACAACAGATCTCCAGAGAATGGCTGGGCACAAAACATTCACGGGATCTTACTCAAAGGTTGCTGCATTGGTATCTTACTGGAAAATTGCAGCCTGTTCTAATTACTTTTACAGACTTATAGAATATATTATGGGGAAGGTGAGAGGACACCCCCTCACCCCTGCATTCAGTAGCTTTCAGGAAGGTTCCATTTATAGCAGGCAATCAGCAGAAACTTCCCTTTGAAACCATTACTTGTGAGTTTATTCTTGATTTGCTCCTGTAGGCATGCTTCTGGTTCTGGTACCCCTCTCCTCCCGTCTTACAACTTTATATAAACTATGAATTTTCAGAATTAGTGCAATGAAAGTATGAACAGATATAATAGTGAAACAAACCAAGTTGCTTGAAAATGTTTTTTTCCCCCTATTGTAGGCATGTCTTTCCCTAAATTGAGACTGCAACATCCAGCCCCCCTTCCCCACCCCCCCAGAATAGCATGCTGGCTAGAAGATTGTAGATTATAGCCCAACACATCTGATAGGTGCTTGGATGGAGAAAGCTATCTTAGAAGAAGTTCTCTCTAGAACTCAGCCCTTTTTAAATGATAAGCATTTAAATGATAAACATTTTAATATTTCTAGATGGTTTATCATCTAGAAATTAGAAAATCAATTTCATACGAGAGTAAAGCATTTGCAGGTAACTGATACAGGTATTTCTCATTGTAATGGTATGTGGGAATGACTTTGGGAGACAGGGCGAAGAGATGCAGCCAAGGGAATGGTCAGATAAAAGGCAGCTGAGCCCACAACAGGAATGTGGATGGGGCAAGTGGCTCAGAAGAGACCCTCCCTAGTTTCTTGGACTGTAAAAGTGAGGGGGGAGGGAGGTACTTGCAAGATTCTGTTAATGTAACCTTACAATAAAGTAGAATTAGCTTATCTGGCTGTGTTTCCTGTCTGCTCTACCTCGCAAGCAAATTTAATGTGATTTACTTATTTTTCGGTTAATCCTATCTTGGAGACTCAGATGCGTTTATATTTAATATCTTCATCCTTCCAATTCACCAAGACACCAAATAAGTTAATAAAGGATCTCGCCTGAGTAAATATAGCAAGTTCAAAACTTCAAAGGAACTTTGTGATTTGTACGAAAGTACAAAACTGAAGAAATTTTCATTTGATAAAACGAATTATGAATGTTAAAAGCATACTTTGTAGAAATCCCCCTTTGATGTAATTTCTTTTGGAAAGAACTAACTTTTGCAGAATCATGGTGGAAAGAAAGACAGGACTTCTCCACTCTGGGGTAGAGATTGATGTTTTATGTCACTCCTCAGCAGTTGACGCTACATTAAAAGGACCAATGTTATTTTTATGGTGGTCGCATACAGTCAACTGAGCATATTAGAAGGCATCTATTTTTGCATAATATAGCAATATGAACTGTGTAAAAGTCAGATGCTGCAAGAAAAAAGTAATTAATATATTCAAGAAACAATACTGGCAATAGACCAGATATTGAACTTCCAACAAACATCTGTAAACATCATTTAATAGCCTGAACTACTGTTTTCCAAAGAAACAATATAGATTTGTTCAGGAGTTTCACTACCATCACAACAATGGAGGAGCTCTCTAGGCAGGAGATATTAAGAGGCAAAGAGCAATAGCAAATTGAGGACAAATCTATGTGGCCAGGTGGCTTACCATTATCCCTCTAAATTAATAGCTGGCCTCAGCTGCAACAGAAGATGCTGTCTAATGACATGTGCTTTGCTTCAGCTGTCTAATCTGGTTAAGTGCTGTATATAAGCTCCATCTTATCCTTTGTCACCAGCAGCAAATTACCCTGGCCCTCTCCTTTCAATGGCTTATGTAATTCTAGCTGCACGAGAGGAAGAGTCTGTTCTCCATCCACAGCCTCTGCATGTGTCTTGGAAGAGGGTTTAACACGGGGTGTGGCACCTGTGTGTTTCGAACAGGCTTCCCACCATCTCTTCCACTACAGTTTGTGAATAGGACTGACTGGAAGGATGAGAGACAGGGGAGATGGCCAAGGAGCCCAGGGCAGCTTCCTTGCCCGAGCACTGGTAGAACTTAAGTACTGAATGCACACATTGAACCTTTGTAAGGAAGATGGGTACAAACTAAACCATTTTCCTGCATCCTGAACCTGCCTAGCTGAAGGGGTAGAGAAAAGACATCTACATGGCCCCTTCTTGCCTGCCTTCAGGCATTCCTTAAAAACCTGGGTTTTTCCTCAGGCCTTGGGTTAAATGGATGGATAGGTCACGTGAGTTGGTGGCGGATATGGATAGATGGCATTGTTTTCTTGTTGTTATTTAATGCATATTTGTTCTATGTACGATACTGTTGTTGTTTTAATTTTGTGAAGCTGCCCAGAGTTGGGCAGCCTAGAAATTCAAATAAACAAAGAAATAAATAAGACTGAAAATGTGAGTCAGTTCTGGCAGAGGGACAGAATACACTCAAGGGCGCGACTTAGTAGTATTATTTAGAGAAGGTGTTAAGTTACTGTTAATGCATATACAGTACTTGTTTGGAGGGAGAGGGAAGTCATCTTTTATATTTCTTTCTCTTTTTTCTTTTTTCTTTCTCTTTCTTTCCTTTCTTTCTTTTTGTTTGTAGGTCTTTTAGTTTTGTATTAGTGTGTGTGTGTGTGTGTGTATAAAATAAATTTTAATAAAAATATTATATATAAAAAAAGGGTGTGGTATGCTCAGATCCATCTTACACCTTGTGCATCCAAAATTTGAACAGTCTTGGTAAAATAAGACAATTCTAAACATATATGGGTACAAATTAGTTTGAACCAGCTTATGTCTCGTCTCTTTTAAGGCTAAGCTGTGTTGATTAAAAAGGTGGGTTTGTATGTGTGCGTTTTCTTTCTTGCAGCCTAAGGATGTACAATATGTGAATTCTGAATATGGAAAGAATGCCGTGAGAATCCTGTACGTTAGACGAGAAGGGAAGATACACTGCATTAAAGAACTGTCAATCTCTGTACACATAAGACTCAACACCGTGGATGAATACTTGAATGCTGACAACTCCAGAGTCATCCCCACAGACACCATAAAGAATACAATTGAAGCCTTGGCCAAATGCAATGGGGTATGTTGTAAAATCATTCATCTTATCTTATAGCTCGAAGTGGATTGCATTTCCTCTTTGTTGGTCATTTATTTATTTATGTATCACATTTATATAGCCGCCCACCTCACACAAAGTGACTCTGGGTGGCGTACAACAAAATATGCATTTATAGAATCAGTCTTCAGACAAAGCAACAAACAAAAGGATTTGGTGCTATGTAAAAAAAAAAAAAAAAAAAAGCAAGGCAAGACAGGGAGAGGAGAAAGATTTGAAATTAGGTTTGGAAGCGTTGTATGTTAACTTGTTTAGATTTTCTAAAAAGCAAGACAAAAGAACATACCTGTTTGTCTGATCTGCAGTCCCTATTACATGATTATATTATGTAAATATTACATATTACATAAAATTAAAATATTTTAATTTTAAAATAGCTTGTTACCAATATTCAGATGGAAGAGTATATTTTCAATTAACAATACAAAGTGTATTGTTATATTTACAAATAAATATATATGTACTTGAATAATATTTACGTTAGATAAGTGTATATGTAATTGTAACTGTTATAACAATATATTTTGGGTTTTTTTCTGTTGTCTTTTTCTCACCTTTTCGAAAGCACTTTTTATATGTTTCTTTTTTCTGAGAATGTATGTATCTGCATTATAATTATTTTTGTATTTTATTCCTTTTTTCCTGATATTATTTTAAAAGCAATAAAAATAAATTTAAAAAAAAACAGTACAAAATGTTCAGGTTTTGAATAATTTAAAATTCAGAGGGCAGCAGGATACAGGTGACAAACTAAGAGCGGTTGTCTTTTTTTATAATACAAGATCTGTATGAAATCCAGATAAACAAAAAGGAATGAAGTCAATTGAAGGGATAACTCAAGATTTAAAGTAACCATGGAGTTTTAGTTCTGTGAACTCAAGGGTTCATTGGCCTTTTTAAAAAAGCCTGTATAAATGTACTTTTAAAAAGTGTTAGGAATTTCAACAACAGTTTATAATAGGCAGTGGGTGGTCAGCTATTATAGTTCATATTTTGTGGATCTCATGCAAATATCTTGCTCAAGTCTGAGCAGAGCTTTTGATCCTTGTTGTAAATTGAGTGTGTGCCATGCTGTTTATTATGACAATCCTGGATCTCCTTGTGTATAACTGGTTCCATAAAGGGCATAATTTCTCATGAGCAGAGTTGGGCTGCCATATCCAGTTGATAAATCTTTAGTTCTGAACGATACTTAAGATACAATATTATTTCTCATCACTGATTTGAAGATGGAACCTGATCAAATCTAACGCCTTTTCTTTTTAGATCAGAACAATAGAGGAGTTTGGGCTTGATATCTGCAAACACTTCATTAAAACGTTTTGCCACGTGGTGTACTGCAATGCCTTTATCCAAGAGGTTCCATGGCAGCGCCTAGAAAAGGTACAATGAATACATTTGGGTCACTTTCTAGACAGGATACACAGTTCCCTGCACAAAAGTTGGGAAGCAATGAATGAAGGGACAATGAAAGGGAAGAAATATCAAATATAACAAGGGCAGAGAAAGGTTCAGTAGGACAGTAGCTTGGCAAGGAGAGCAGCGAGTCAGCTATTTTGTTTATTTTTATCAATTCAAAGTGTAAGATCAAATGGCTTTATTTGCAACTTCAATATGTCATCCTTATTTTCTAGGACTGTACTCCCCATGCCCATGCTTTTCTCTACAGCTCTGAAGGAATTCGATTTTGTGAAGTGGAACAGACTCAGGACAGTAAGGAAATCCTTTCGATTCCTTTAGTAGGAACATTAACCTCGTATTTGCAATGGTAGCTGTACACAGGCTTGAAAACAAGATAAATTCATTCATGTTATTCTTGAAGACCAGGTCTGAAATGCAAAAGCAAGTAACAAAGCAAACACAGACTTGTATCCTTTTCTCACCTATATGAATTCTGTTCTTCCATTCTCAGCAATGATAGCTTCCCTGGGTGACTTTGGGCTGCCCAACCTCCCCCATTGGGTTGCTGCTCTGGGAAACAGTTGGAAGAGATACTGCAATGTATGCTGCCTTGAGATGAGAAATCAGTCAATCAATCAAACAAAGTGTTATAACCCTGTATCTTGTTGTAAGGTCTACAAACCTTTTGGGAATACATAATATGGGATTTATCTAGTATGATAATTTTAATACATGATTTTAAAAATGTAATGTTTGTAATCTTTTAAAATATTATCTTAAACTATGAAATAACTTGGTTCTCAAAGATCAATAGGTCAGGGTATAAATGAATAGATAAACATATAAGTAAACTACATGTGGGCAACAGAATCCACAACAGGCTGGAGCCCCTTTTGGTGACAATTACTCTGCTCTGCTAATATTTGAGATCAGATCTGAACTAAATATCCGGATCAAATCAGAGTATGTTGAATAATCTTAATACTCCTCTACATCTTTATGACTTTGTGAGTTTCCTATAAAGAAGCTGGACCCTTTAAGATATATGATGTTGCATTTTTTAAATTAAAGTTTATGTATATGAAAACTAATACAAAACTATAAAAACCTACAGATAAAAAGAAAAAGAAAGAAAGAGAAAAGAGAAAGAAATGTAAAAGATGACTTCCCCCTCCCACCAAACAATTACAATATATGTATTAACAGTAACTTAACACCTTCTCTATTATTACTAAAACAAAAAACAAAAAAACCTCTTTATCCCCTTTCTCATCCCTAAACATTAACCAAATTATAAAAAATATTCAACAATCAATCTAATCAGCAAAAGGATTAAGCGTGCCAGTAATAATAAACTATATATTTTAAGCTTAAACAAATAGGTCAGTTTTGCATTTTAGCTTCTAAGTTTTTTCTGAGAAGTAAAACCTAAAAGATCTTTCCCCTGAAGCAATACAAAGGACCAGTAATAATTACATATGTGTTTTAAACTAAACCAAATAAATCACTTTTACAGGTATAAATCATCGTCTTACAGTCCTGGTCAGGAAAAGAAAATTCAATATTAACACTCCAAAATCAAAACATGGACAATTTAACCTTGATCTGAGAAGTCCACTTTGAATTCCTTTCTTTTTGAAAAGCTCAATCTTCAGTCTCTTCTCCAAATAAAACTCCAGATAACAATCTCTTATCATTCTCTTCCTATCTCTTTTCAGAAAAGGTTTCAGAGATTTGGTATTTCCCTTCTCTATGTCCAAAATCACTCTTCTGGTCCATTACAGCTTCTTTCTCCATATCATTCTCATAATCAAGCAACGTTGAGTCCATCTTCAGACCCACAGCATCTTTTTCCATTTCTTCCATGTCTCTCTTATAATCTGGCATTTCTTTAAAGTCCATTTTAGAATCCTTATTCACATCGTCTTCCACTGCTATTTTGTCCAGTAAAATCTTTTATTCTTCTACAACCTGTTAGCCCCAATTTTACAAATAGTTCCTGGACACACTGATTCCAAACACCTAAAAATTATTCTTTGGAAGAAGGATACTCCTCCATTATGTTAAAAGAGATACAGTATATTGTTAGTCTCTGTTCCTTCTGACCTTGAAAGCTCTGTCTTGTCTTGTTTATTTTCAGAAGCCAAACTTTCCCAGGGAAGATTTTCTTGCTATTAAATCCAAATTCACTAACTGTATTTTCTTAAACATTTAAAACATTCCTTTAAAAAGCTGTTTCAAATCCATCTAGCCTCTTAATTGTCCCCAATCAACATTCTTAATTCCCTTTCGCTGTTTCCAAATGTTAAAATATTTCTCTTTGATCTTTAAACTAACTTTGGTCTTCTTTCTCCCAGGATAGTAGGGAATTCTCCTGGTGTACAGCAACTTGTCTTTCAGGAGGGTTTTAACTGGCAAATAAATCACAAAAAGGTAGTTTATGATGTTAATTAAAAGAGGAAGTAAAGCAAATCTAACCTCAGTTTGAAGGCTGTGCACCATGGCTTGGGCTCAATGTTTCCCTTGACTCCCAGAGCACTCCACCCCCTAGAGATTGCTAAATTGCAATCTTTTCACAGGGAATCTTTGTAAGGGGTACCTGTGGGTGATCCTGTCAATCTCTTTTATCTAGAGACGATTCTGAAGATCTGGACTGAGGCCAACTTCTCTAATTGCTGTGGGTGTTGGCTCCACAAAGAATGGAGCCATGTTCAATCAGCCATTTCTTCTCCAGAAGCCCTGATGATGCATTAATGACATTTGTTTTGATCTAGCAGGGCTCTTCTTGAAAAATGGCAAAATCTGATCTGTTGGATCAAAGCGAAGCTATTTGTAAGGCCTCAGTTCCTACACAAATTAATCAAAATACACTTTTTAAATTAAAGTTTAATATGAAAACTAATACAAAACTAAAAAAACCTACAAATAAAAAGAAGCAGATTTCCTTATAAACTTATTTGGCCCCCAAACATACTTTATTAGAATTCATAATCAAGAATATACTACATTTTAAAAACATGAGTTCTCAATAATGTTCAATTTTTCAGGCAGCGATATAGAGGTGCAGTTCTATGCATGCTTAGATGGAAATAAATTTCACTGTGTTGTACTGTGCTGTGAATTGATTTGCAGATATTACTGCATCTTGAGGAAAAAGCTGTATATGTGACTGTGGGACTATCATCTCACTCTGGCCCATATTAAATTAATTTATCTTGTTCCCCTTCTAGGTGCTCCAATTGTTTTTTCTGGCATTAAGGACCTAAAACTTATGAAAACAACCCAATCTGGATTTCAGGGTTTCCTTAAAGAAAAATACACCACACTTCCAGAAAGGATAGATAGAGTGCTGTCGGTAGAAACACTCATCAAGTGGTGCTACGGTGAATGCTTAGATGGCCTTGATTACGACTGCATATGGTACAGTAAAAACTTCTATGTAGATTCCCCTATAACTAATGGGGCATGAAATTTCCTCACAGTGGAGGAAAGGGCTTACATACAATAGGACTAAAATCAGCAATAGATAAGAAGATCTCTTGCTAAGTGAGGTTTTGACCAAATTCCATATTTGAGAGTTCATTTTGACCCACATATAGACTTGACTTACTTTTCAAGAGTTTTACTTTTCCTTGTGGCTTGACTCTGGACTAATCAAAGATGATTTCATTTATTTCATTATTTTAATGAATTAACACATGTGGTCTGCAGTGGGCTTATCCTCAATAGTTGCAAAGGCACAGGCATTATGAAAATGATTCCCTGACCTTACCAGTTTTGAACTGAGTATAAATGTGCATTTTTTTGGTCTTTGCTGGTACACACTTTCATTCAGTCTGCACACTTGAAGCTTGGACTTCACAGTTCCTGAGCACTAAAAGATAAAGCTTGCAAATTTCACTCCCCTCTCTGCTCCCAGACATTGTATTGATCATTCCCTTTCTCCCAACCTCATAGTAATTTGGGAATCTGTTGTTTTTATTCCCATTTCTTTCAGAGTACTTTTTTTTCAGACTGTTGCACTCTCTGTGATTTCTACTAAAATCTGTATAGATTAGATAAGGTTTAGGATTATCCACAGTTCTAAGGTAAGGCACTATTCTAAAGTTGTTGGGTTTTTTAGTACATGAGGGTTGTACTCACTGTAAATATACCTACTTTTTTAAAAAGGTAAATGATAACATGACCATAAGGCGAAGTCTTCCAACCTTCCGCTATTATGTGTACATAAAAAGTGTGTGTACATGAAAAGTCTCTAAGAGGAGCATTGCACATTACTGAAATCTGACTGAAATTTCAGATGTAATGTAATGTACAGTATATAGGATCATCATCACCATCAACAATTTGTATGCCACCTAACTCCCAATGACTGTTATATTTTTATACTCCAGTTTATTTGGGGTGCTTCAACTAATTTTCCATCAAGGGTTTGTTTAGCTCTCTGGCTGTTTGGCTTCAACAATGGTGCAGTATAACAAGCTTCCCAGGCAGTCACAGAGTCCCACTTGTGGCTGGGTGTGATTATGTAGAGTGTCTGGGACTCTTAGGCACATCTACATTGCCATCTCTTGATTTCCTCGGGATGAAAATTATATCAGTCAAGCTTACATGTCCAACACACAAAGCTGAGCAGAAGGACAGAGCATCTAGTGAAAAACCACTAATGCCCATGTGTATGTTTTATATATATATATTTATATATATAAATAAAGTGTAGATTTTATCCATTGCAGTTTGATTCTAAATGTTATCCATTATTTTCAACTTTAAAGGAGAACTGCCCATGAAAGTGTCCTTGATGCTTTTGCGGGGCCACCAGAAACAGGCCATTACTCACCATCTTACCAGAAGACAGTCAACTGCATTCAGACATTCATTCTGGAAAGAATTCCACAGGCCAGTAGCTTTATCTCACTTGAGGCTTTCAGTGTGATTTATGTTATTAGCGTTTTTAGAAAATGGAGGCTTATTTCCAAAGATATACTGACAATACTGTATCTTAAGATGAATCAGACGATTGAGGTATGGAGCCCATTCATTTTTTTTTAATGGTTCCCCCATGGACAAAGGCAAAGATATTTCTCACCCTTGCTATTTCAAGGTCAAATATACTTTATGGTATGTTTGGCCTTGATCATAGCAACCAAAACAAAAGCAACAATAACGAAAAAGTCAACTAAATAAAAAAAAGTATGGAACAAATACTACCTGTACCTGAAAGAAAGACCATTTTCCCCCATCTACTTTATAGTGGAAGGAGCTTCATCTTAGACTGACTGAGAATAAAGTAATAGTAGCTGAGGTTTTTCTATTTAATCTTCTCTTTTGGTGAGATTGTCTTAAATTCAAGATCACTTTTCTTTTGGTTAAATGCCATAAATTAAATCACTCTGCTATAATCCCACTCCATAACAACTAGGGAATCACAAATATGGATGGTATTGCCATGCAAACACAGAACATTTTATTGTACATATCTCAAATAATGCTATTTCAGTATGAAAACAGATTCTACCTACTGAAAAGTTGGCAAGGTTAAAGTCAGATGTATTTGCCTATTTTACAAATGGAATTATGGTCCCTGAAAAGACCCTACTGCTGGTAACTGACAGCCTAAATTCTGAATAAAGTTTACCTGGAGAAGGATATCAGATGGGCCAGTGTGGTGCAGTAGTCAGTAGATCAGTTTTCTCAACCTAGGCAACTTTAAGATGTGTGGACTTCAACTCCCAGAATTCCCTGGCCAGCAAGCTTGGCTGGGGAATTCTGGGAGTTGAAGTCCACACATCTTACATTTGCCAAGGTTGACAAACAGTGCACTAGATGCTGGACTAGGGCAGTGGAAACGCATGTTCAATTCCCCCCTCAGCTATGAAAACTCATTGGATGTCTATGAGCTAGTCTCAGCTCAGCTTTCTTCCCAGAGGTATGGGGAATAAAATGGAGAACCCCCTGCAATCTTTCTTGAGTTCCTGAAGGAATGGCAGGATATAAATCTAACTAATAAAATAAAATACTTCAGATAATTCAAGACATTGTCCAACACAATAAATGCCAGGCAATCAGTCTACTTTACTGAGTTTATCTGTTATTGTTAGATTGTCATAATGGTATTTTTGTATTTTCAGATTGAAGAGGTAGAAGTGATCTTGTCTAACATCCACTATTCAGTGACAAATTTAGAAAAACTGGGATTAAGCAATGACAAGGAGGTGACAATTACTTTTTCTTTATTATTGTGGATTGTACACTGGGAAGACTGGGATCATTTAATAGAAATTTACATATTTTGGGTCACTTAGCCTCTAAAACAAAACAAACAAAATGTCATCCCCACATTTAGACCTTTCTGATGCCAAGGATTCCTGACATTGGAAGAAGCCAATCATGGAGACTAGTGGGAAAGTGGGGGAACTCCTCCTTAAGGTCTGAATTTATGGGAATAAACCTGACCAATCTTGTAGCCAATGGAAGATTATCCCAGAGACTCCTGGTTCCATCTATTGCGTTGGGCTTATTCCACCAGCTACCTGGCCTGACTAAATATTAAAAACTATTATTATTCAATCAAGTACAGCACTGACATTTTGATTTATAATCTAACCCTTTCTGAATTGCTGGAGTCATCGAGGAGGTGAAATTAACTGTATAGACCAGTTAAATCTTTTGTCTGACCATGCAGGAAGAAACATGGTTCTCTTACGATAATCATGGGCGTTTAGGCTGGAGACCAATCATTCATATATATGCATCTTTCCTTTACAGATTTTTACACCTCAGGAGACACCCTTTGGTGCTTGCGCATCTACCCTGCGTAGGAAGGACTGTTCAAAAAAACTGCGTAATATGCCAGTAGACTGCAAACCCCGTTGCTCTTTTGGATGGAAGATTGGCCGTGGATTACACTGAAGATCTAGTTCCTTTCCTAGAATATCATATTACACAAAACTGAAATCAAACCAGCAGACATTATGTACTCCATGCTTTTCTCCGTATAAAGATGTAGATATTTTCAAACAGAGTTTCAAGGGAATTATACAATAACATTATAATGAATTTCCTTTTTTTTTCCCTTTGAAAACCAACACCTAAATGCAAAGCATTCAGCACAAACACATTAATTGTATCTGTAGAAGAATTAAAGTAGTTATGTCAATTACAGTCTGTTCTAATATGATTAAGTCTGGATCCAATCCAGTAACGTTGCAGGATTCCTGCATAAAGTAACCAGGACTCATCTAGTAAACAGATATGGTATATGGGAAGCTTGAGTAGGTACTTTCAAATGATTATTATTGAGTTTATTTTTGTTGATACTGAGAAGATGAAGAAAACAATATACTAAGACCCTTTTACTTTCCCTGAATTGATTAGCTGGAGATTTAAATTTCTCCTGCCTATTTAACAAATTCTGTATTGCCTACATAAGTTTAATTAGGCCAACTTTGGGAAACGAAGCAGAAGAACTGCAATTTTACATAGATGTTATACTTTGTTCATTGTATTATCATGTGCTGTTGATTGACTAGCACCTAAGTGATACAAGTCTGCTTTTCTTGAATTTTATTTTCATAACCAAACCTGGGAACACATGTGAGAAGGTAAACAGCTATGCATTTATATAATCATAAGACATACTCACGCTACCACCTAGCTGCACTCAGAATATATGGCTGCTGAATATTGAGATTCAATTTACTTATCCTGGCTAAAAATTACTGAGAACTGATTCCATATTAATTTTCATAAAGCATACATACAAATAAACAGAAGATTTCAGAAGATCCAACCCCAGATGATAGGAGCCAGATGAGAAAAATGAGTTTTACAATATTTACTGCAGACCATTCATTTGTTTTTAACAAGGCTTCTGATGTTTCATTAATGTAAATAAGATTCATTTCTCTCCATTTATTTATTTACTTGCATAAAGTTTCCAGACAACCAATTGTCCATTACCTGGGAAAAACCGTAAATGGTCTTAACCCTATTATAGGCAAAGACTTATAAATTTGGTACAGAAATTCTGGGTTGCAGCCAGAATTTCTTTATCAAATGTGAAACTGATTGCCAGACTGACTATCCACCAAATCACTTTATCATTTAGAAACAATTTGTTCAAATAGCCTTCCACAATCTGCGCCCTGCAGATAGACAATAACCTATCACCAGATGAATACCTCTGCAAGTTTATAAAATCACGATCTAACATGCTTTAGCCTCAAAGCTAGAGGCTATTCAAGGAAACCTGTAACATGATAGCTTATTCATACATGTATCTTTGCAGTGTTCCTTGTCTTACACCATGTATTTTCAAAGAACAACAGATCTGATGTCAGCTTTCTTTAGTCTGCTTTGCAAAAAAAAAAAAATTCTAGGAACTTTTCCATTTTAGATTTCATCCTTTGTAATAGGACTGGTTGGAAAAAAAGAGTCAAGGGTTTCAGTCCTTCAAAAGGTGACTTTTCATCACATGCAATATGGAATAAATGTATCTACATCTTTTCATTTATTGTTTCTTTACTTAGTCAATCAGAATAAGGTATGAGTAGTTCTCCTCTTGCTTTGAGACCAGTTCTTTAGGGTTAAGTTTCCTAAATTGGAAGAAATGAAAGTGTCTCCAGCAATGGGTAAAGAATTTCTAGGCCTCTTCTCTGTGGCTGGTCTTGTTTTTATTTACATAAGTCAAGACAGCAGAGAAAGATATGCACCAGCATCTTGATACCTGCTTTTTGTTGGGAGATATACAGTCAGGTCCAGAAATATTGGGACATCGACACAATTCTAACATCTTTGGCTCTATACACCACCACAATGGATTTGGAATGAAACAAACACAATGTGCGTTAACTGCAGACTGTCAGCTTTAATTTGAGGGTATGTACATTCAACTCAGGTGAACGGTGTAGGAATTACAACAGTTTGCATATGTGCCTCCCACTTGTTAAGGGACCAAAAGTAATGGGACAATTGGCTTCTCAGCTGTTCCATGGCCAGGCGTGTGATATCCCCTCAGTACCCCAATTACAATGTGCAGATAAAAGGCCCAGAGTTCATTTCAAGTGTGCTATTTGCATGTGGAATTGGTTGCTGTCAACTCTCAAGATGAGATCCAAAGAGCTGTCACTATCAGTGAAGCAAGCCATCATTAGGCTGAAGAAACAAAACAAACCCATCAGAGAGATAGCAAGAACATTAGGCGTGGCCAAAACAACTGTTTGGAACATTCTCAAAAAGAAGGAACGCACCGGTGAGCTCAGCAACACCAAAAGACCCGGGAGACAACGGAAAACAACTGTGGTGGATGACTGAACAATTCGTTCCCTGGTGAAGAAAACACCATTCACAACAGTTGGCCAGATCAAGAACACTCTCCAGGAGGTAGGTGTATGTGTGTCAAAGTCAACAATCAAAAGAAGACTTCACCAGAGTGAATACAGAGGGTTCACCACAAGATGTAAACCATTGGTGAACCTCAAAAACAGGAAGGCCAGATTAGAGTTTGCCAAACGACATCTAAAAAAGCCTTCACAGTTCTGGAACAACATCCTATGGACAGATGAGACCAAGATCAACTTGTACCAGAGTGATGGGAAGAGAAGAGTATGGAGAAGGAAAGGAACTGCTCATGATCCTAAGCATACCACCTCATCAGTGAAGCATGGTGGTGGTAGTGTCATGGCGTGGGCATGTATGGCTGCCAGTGGAACTGGTTCTCTTGTATTTATTGATGATGTGACTGCTGACAAAAGCAGCAGGATGAATTCTGCAGTGTTTCGGGCAATATTATCTGCTCACATTCAGCCAAATGCTGCAGAACTCATTGGACGGCGCTTCACAGTACAGATGGACAATGACCCAAAGCATACTGCAAAAGCAACCAAAGAGTTTTTGAAGGGACAGAAGTGGAATGTTATGCAATGGCCAAGTCAATCACCTGACCTGAATCCCATTGAGCATGCATTTCACTTGCTGAAGACAAAACTGAAGGGAAAATGCCCCAAGAACAAGCAGGAACTGAAGACAGTTGCAGTAGAGGCCTGGCAGAGTATCACCAGGGATGAAACCCAGCGTCTGGTGATGTCTATGCGTTCCAGACTTCAGGCTGTGATTGACTGCAATGGATTTGCAACCAAGTATTAAAAAGGGAAAGTTTGATGTATGATTATTATTCTGTCCCATTACTTTTGGTCCCTTACCAAGTGGGAGGCACATATGCAAACCGTTGTAATTCCTACACCGTTCACCTGAGTTGGATGTACATACCCTCAAATTAAAGCTGACAGTCTGCAGTTAACGCACATTGTGTTTGTTTCATTCCAAATCCATTGTGGTGGTGTATAGAGCCAAAGATGTTAGAATTGTGTCGATGTCCCATTATTTCTAGACCTGACTGTACACTAAAGTTATATTCTTATGAACCGGAGATCTTGATTAATGTGGGAAAAAAATCCCCTGTTGGCCACTTTACAATTTGGGAACACTCCCACTCTAAAGGAAATCTACATATTACTATAGAAAAATATGAAAACCACCATAACTTATCGATAAGGTTTTTAGTAGGAAAGCCCAGCCTTGAGAAGACTCTACCAAAATATGGGTTAGTCAATATCAAATAGCATCATCATCTTTTCTGTTGTTCAAAATTTGACTGCATAATTTAACTTGTTTACTATTTTTATCCCATCCTATCTTTCAACTAGAGAATTACTAGAATTAATATTAGAGTGTCTCAAATGTTTTGTTTCCTTACTCTCAGTTTATCGGTTTTAAGGTTTCTAACTTTCTATGTATCTTTTTATGGGTGAATAAAGAGCAAAGACAAAAAAAGTTTGAATCTGTTTATTCAATTAAATATGGATATCAAAATATAAACTTAATTATTCAAAATTCTAGACCCATACAATTTGTTACTCATCTTGCAAAGATGAAAGCAACAGAGTTGAGGTGATAAACTGAACTGGTAGTAAAAATGCAAAGGGTAGCAGTACACAGATACAACCCATTTCTTCTTGGCTTGTTGAACAGTATAAAATAACTTCTTGGGCATTATAGACCTACAGCCAAGAGGCTTCAGTAGGTCTCCTTAAACAATGATAGACAAATGGGGGCAGACCGTAGAGTGTACTTTGTTTGCTTGTTCATTTGATATTCACCTTTCCACTTGGTGAAATTTTGATGTTGTGTACCTTGGAAGGTGAGAATCACCATCATTCTCTGGTTATTTTGCTTCAAGCTTCTTGGAGATCAACTGATAACAAGTATGCTCTCTCCTTCCTTGAAGCCCTTGGCCTTAAATAGAGGAGAAAAGAAAGGAGGGAGTGGGTTCCTTTCATATCTAGATAGATTTCTTGGAAGATTGGGGCAAGACAAGAGATGCTTCCTGTAACTTACTGGGTATGCTGTGAGCAGTCATTGCCTTCCTGGGTTCCTGGGTTTAGCATTTGCCTGACACTAGCTCTGAAAAAGCTGAGTAATAAGGCCTAATGCATATTTAGAAATAATCTTGCATAGTGCATCTACTCATAATGCTAAGCTTTCTTGAGCAATTATGTATGTGCAACATGGGTGCACAATTGGAGGCCCCAGGGCCTTAAGTGTATCCTCCAAAGCTCCTTCAAAAGTTGCCACTGTAATTTTTAATACAATAGAAAAAGTATTAAATACATAGGGGAGCCCTCATATTAACTATACTTGGCTGATTTAAATTAGCTTTATATATTAATTAATTAAATATTAGTTCTTGACCTGGTCACACATATAGTTTCAGTCAGTACCCAATGGAGCATCCAGGACTCCCCATAGTGTGCAATCAAGTCTGACCTTAGTGAAAAGCTTTAACAAACAAGCTGTAATGACCTCGTTCATATACACCACACTGGTCCAGAATGGGTGGCATTGCCAATTTGGGTGGCTTTAAGATTACAATTACAATTACAAGCAATTACAAGATTGCTCTGAGGATATAATGAGCACTAGAGGCAAAAATTACATTATCATTCTGAACACAGGGACCCACACTTACACAGGACACTGTGCAGTCATTTATGTACTGCATTTTGCCCCAGGTTCCCTCTCAGTGCTCAGTTTATCCTCACCAAAATCCTATGATATCAATTGGGCAGCTTGTATGTATGAATATTATCATCCCAAAGTCACTTCATAGTTTCATAGCTGATTAGAAATCTGAATCTTGGTCATTCGAGTCTTAGCCAATCTTCTAACCATGACTCCATTCTCTTCCTCTTAACTCCTTTCTCTCAAGGTTGCTGATGGGTGTAAGGTAATGGAACAATACAGCTCTATTCACACAACCACCTTAAAATGGTTAGTGAGTTAAACCGTTTTGTATTTTCATGCAATTACCTTGAGCTACAAGCTAGTCAAACTGGCTGGTTTGCACAATTCCTTAAGAACAAAACACAACACCAAGGAGAAAATGAATTAATGTCAGCACATCTGCAAATGTAACCCATTTCTGCAACTTCCCACCTCAAAACAAACTCAAGATTTGGAAAGAAATGGGAGCTGTGCCTGTTTGTGCTCACCCCATTTGGAATGCCATTTCTGGGTAACCACTATTGGGGGAGACCTCCACCTTCTTTTATGGAGGGGTTGTGAAAGGCCTTACGCCTCCTCCCTCCAGATGCCACCTGTGAAAAATATCCGAGTGGGGTGTACAGATGTGCAGAAGGGGTTTACTGTATATTTTCTCATTTGCTTAGAAGGCCAGTTGATTCTGAACAGTTGAAACTACAGGACAAGTATGAATATGGTACACTGTATGATTGTATTGTACCTACAGTTGTCCTGTACATACAAAACATTATGCAAAGAGACAATAAAGGCAAGGTTCTCATTAAAAAGTACATCAGCTAAATGTTTTTATTTCCATAATGATTGTCACACAGGTTGTTGATCTTCTGTACATTCTGCTTATCTTTTCCCTCTTTTCAACTCTCCCCCTCACCCCCAGTTCTCGTGATCTTTTCACCCTCTTTTCTTACAAGGAATTCTCCAGTTCACCCTTGACACGCTTTAGGAGTGTGCAAGCGAGCTGCCGCTTCATGGCAAACCTCAGCTGGACATCCTAAGGCTGAACATTTCCCGCATATTCCTGAGGCATTCACACCGATCATTTTCACTCCCCACAGCTGACACTGGAGCAAGCAGGTTGCTCTCTGCTGCCAAAGTTGTTTTCATAGCTATTACGCAGATATAAATCAGGCTGAATTCAACAAAATGTAGACTGAGCTCAGCTAGCAGCTTTCCTTTGCATCTTTGTAACATGATGGGGCTTGCAACATTCTTCGCCAATGAAGCTTTAAACTTTATTTAAAGAAATAAAATGGGCAGAGTTTGTTGCATCATCTCTAAGCTTTAGTGAAGAATTGTGCCTGACATGCTCAGGTAACTTAGTCATGTCTTGCCCTAAGCCTCTGAAATATTCCATCAAACCAGCAGTTACAGGTAAATATTAAAAAAAAAAAAAATCAAGGCTAACATTGCACTTAAGCAATACATTCAATTAATGTGTAAGAATCACATTTAACCTATGATTTCTTTTTGCATCTCTTAGGAAATCTCAAGCCTTTATCTTTGAAAAAATGGCATGTTAGACCCAGAGGCTTATGTTGCCCCTTTTAAAATCTGCTGCTGTTGCCAAAAATTCTGCTTTGAGGTAACTACATTGTCCTTATCACAAACTGCTACTCACCAGTAAGATAATTTCATCATGAAAGAAACTTGCAGGGGTTAGACAGGAAGTTTTGACATTCTCACAAGGTGACATGATTCTAGATGGTTATTTTAATTGATTTAGAAATAATCTCACATCTTATGTTTCTCTGGCTTGCAGGGAAAAAAAAGCAGAAACCACCTAACCCACAATTTAGTTAGGAATGCATACATCTAAAATTTAGCAAAATATGTGAATGTCACATGGTATTCAGTATTCAAATGCCAGCAATCCAACTTGCAAAGTTGTATGGCCATGTCAGTAAGATAAACTGCTTACCTTTGGAACTAATTCTGTATATTACTAGTAGTATCTATGCATTCTAGCCAAGCCCTGATATATTCAGGCAGCTCAAAAAGTAATACTGTGTCTCATAATAAATTTAAGCAGGATCAGAATAAATCTAAACAACTTTTGATGTTTGGCAGGGAGCAGATTATTACATCTTTTTGGTAAGAAAAGACCAAAATGGTGGAATAACTATGAGATGAAGTCAATGAAAGAGGTAGGCCTGGAGATTGTCTTTACAATCTCTGCCTTTTCTTAAAGTTGTGTGTGGGGTTTACTTTTCTACATTTCCCAAAGTAAAAGTTTCTCCTAAGTGAAAATAAATAAATTCCTGCATGTGTTCTTAAAGGAACAGAAGTCCTGTCAGCTCTGCTAAGATGACTCTATTACCTTCAGTATTAACATGAAAGACACTCAAAAGAAAAAAGTGAAAAAACAAACTGAATCAGAACATAGGCAATATCTTTGTTGATGCAAAATATCTGCAATTAAAATCAAGAACTGGTTGAAACAGATTGAAACTCCAGGGTCTTCCCTTAAGCAGAGATTCACAGTCATAAGACAGCATTCTTTAGCTTTCCAGAAATAGGTATTTGGCTCATGAATCAAATTACATAGCAATATAATTCTTTACAACACCACAAAATACAGTATGTAAAAATATGCAGGGATTTACATTTTTACACAGCTGTAACAAAACTTTTAGCAAATAAGTTATAAATTAGAACAACAACATGAATTTTGTCTCACAAAGCAATACAAACATTCTCTAAAATTTCCTTCACAGAACATCCTTTGAAGTTCAGAAAAATCTTAGCAGAAAGTAGAAATAACAGTGGAAATGTTTCAACCTCTATGTGCAGCTCTTGTTCTTCCCAAAAGGTTCTAAGATATAGACTGCACAACTTTAAAACATGACTCTATGAACAAACATTCGTAAGATAAAAATAGGTGCTCCCTCTGGGGGGAAAAAAAATATTTTGGCAAATTCAAAAACTTCGTAACGGATGTTTTGAAAGGGTTATGACTTTTGCAGAAGCTCTAGAACGGTCTCTTGTTCACCTGACACTTTCCCTGTTTCCTTTCCAAATTAGGAACAATTCACTTCAAACTTCTCCCCAAAGAACAGAAGGAAATGAAAGGGGTCTGTGCAAAGATATAACTGCATTTTAGTGTGCCTTGCACAAGAACAAAGGCAATATCCTTCTGTTTTGAGCAATAAACAACAAAAATCAGTGTATCCACTTTTATATTAAGTACCGCTTTTCGTTTTCAGTTACCTTTTTGTGACCCCACGGAGTTACTAAAAAGAAGCATACTGAACTGATCTTTTGCTTGGGTAGTGACAAATTCTATTCCCTACCAGTTCAATTATTAAACAGCATATTGCTAAAGTTATCCAACAGGATATGTATAAATATAAATATATATTTATATCAGTGCCATTTGGTTTAATGTCATTATGCACACGTACAGGTTTGGTTTTTTTGTTTTTAATAAAGTTCCGCGCCACAAAACCAATGTTACTTATTTATTTTGAAAAGCAGGGATAAAACACAGTCCCAGTTTGAAAATCCACTATAGCGAACTGTTCTTCAGATGCTGTGTCTGTAGAGGCTTTACATGATATTCATAGATCTTCAGTGCAGGTCCCAATTTTAATGAAAGTCCAGTGAGTACATCATTCCTTGTCATCAACAGTAAAGACTTCCCATCAATTTCCTAAAGCAAAAATGAATAAATACTTAAAACAATCTAGGAATGGAAGAAGACCACAGAAACCCTTTTATTGTTTGTTTCTTAAAGATACCCAGAATGTGGGACCTTTTTTAGGCTTAGCAATCGTTCCTGGTTCCTATTTTGACCAGAATCCTTGGATTCTGCTAATGCTGTTTTTCTTTCCACGATGGTTAGGAGAATATGAGGCATATAGCAACCACCCTGACTTTTTGTCCCAGAAATATTGAGTCAGACTCATTGGTCCAACTAGCCCAGCATTCTCAACTTTGACTGGCAGCCAACCTGCAAGGTTTCACGCCAGTTTTTCCAACCGTACTAGAAATGCCAAAGATTGAACCTGGATACCTTAGGTACACAAAGTATGTACCTTGCCATCAAGCTATAGCCTGTCCATGGATCCAGATTATTTTATACTGATTATTTTGGAGAAATGTAAAGGAGTTGCTTCCTTGAAAAAGAATAAATCATGTACAGAAACAGCTTTTATTCTTTCACGACCTGAGAATATACCCATTGTGCCTGTTTTCATGGCTACAGAAAATAGGAGTTGCACCTTAACTACAATGGCTGAGAAATTCAGGACAGTGTAAAATCATCTTTCTACTAGCTCAAGTCTACTTGTTTCAAACCAGCTGATGGTCACTTCTGCATGCCAAGTAACTCCAATGGGTGTACTATATCCAGGCTGCAGAATCTACAAGGCCACTAGGTGGGAGCAAACAGATACAGAAAACTACCGCTTTGCTGCCTTCTAGCAATTGTCTAAATTTTTGCAGCCCAGATCTTGTAGGCATAAACTCCACTTGCTTCACAAAGTTGTCACTATATCCATCTATTAGTTTCTTTAAAAGTTCCCCCTGACTTTGGGGGGGGGGGGGCGGAAGAGTCTCTCTTGTGTATCAACAACTGACACAGAAGCAGAATTAGACAGAATTGTAAAATAATTTTGTCATGTATCCTGAAGGAAGCTGGTTTAGTGATGAAACAGATTATATTCTACTAGAGTTATCTGAAAAAAATTTTGTAAGGAAGACAGAAAGCTAAGGGAACTTAGACAGAAAGGTTGAAAGTACAGAAAGGCAGTTGACAATCGGACAGAGGAAAAATGAAGGAAAAGGAAAACTGGTATAAATAAAAGAGAAAAAAGAATAATGGTAGACTTTCTAACAATAATTTTATAATTAAGCACTCAGTTGGAATTTTTGTTGATGTTCCTTTTTAAAGAGAAACCTCTATATCTTATGTCTTCATACAATGATATTCTTAAATTGTTCATAATCACCAGCCCCCCTGAATAAATGAGAGAATAAAAGCCCTCCAACTCCTAAACTGCTATGCCAGCAAGAAAAGAAACTGCTAAGAGAGGTGATGAAAGCTCTATCATCTGGCCTCATATTTTGGTAGCAAAATTTTAAATTATATTTACTCACCAATAAACATCTGTCCAAACAAACTAGGTTCCCCTACAGTGCCCAAATTATTCATAGCAGCACAAATGCCAGCAGGAATAAAGTCTGACTACCATCTGCACTTTCCCAGAAAAAAATCCTAACTCAGCTTTGAAAATGTACAATGTTACTGGGTTCTATTTCTTTAATTTTAAACCATTCAAATCCTCACCATGCTCCCAGCAGTGTGGGGCTCTCTGCAGAGATTCCTGCTTCTTTCAGCACTTATTTGGGATGACTATATGCCTTTGCAAATCTGCAATCACAAGGTCGTTTCAGAAAGCTCTAAAGAGCAAGAAGTTGCAGAAAGTATGACGCTGCTCTGAAGCACAGCAGAGTTTTCCTATGAAATGAATACAGTGAACATGAGCCCTCTTACATCTGTTGCATACAGGTAGTCCTCATTTAGTGACCGCAATTGGGACCAATGACTCAGTTGTTAAGCAAAGCAGTTGCTAAGTGAACAATCCCATGACCCTGACTGTGCATACAGTTTTACTTAAGCTTTCCTTTGCTTCACACTATCAGAAGGATACAACCCCAAACAGCCAGGTGAGCCCAAACAGAGGGGAAGGTTTCCAGAATTCGACTCATGAGGAATCCAGGTAAAATGACAATTCTTATAGCCCATTTTCCCCACTCCCCACCCTTTGGAATGCTCACCCTGATGCTAGGATAATTAGCAAGAAGAGAATTAATATTTGTATTTACATTCATTGTGGAGGAGGGGATTACAAGAGACTAAGCAGGCACACAATGGGCAATACACATAGAAAGGAATGCACTAGTACTGATTATTTGCCTAGCACACTTGCCATGAGCTGCTTAGAAGGTGAAAGAAAGCCTTTGGTGTAAAACTAATTAGGGTCTTGTCAATTTCAGGCAGCAGCTGTGAGCCACCAGGAGGATTCTAATCCACTAATTAAGGTCACAGACCTGAGCTTCTTAACTT
Organism: Python bivittatus; assembly: GCF_059951505.1. Classification (NCBI taxonomy): domain Eukaryota; kingdom Metazoa; phylum Chordata; class Lepidosauria; order Squamata; family Pythonidae; genus Python; species Python bivittatus. Next base: position 29,524,618 of record NW_028277098.1, read on the forward strand.
GCAGTCAGCACTTTTTAGGGATGTGCTGCAGAGCTCAGGAAGAGACAGGTTGTTTAAGCAATCTCTCTGCTTTGCAGGGCGGGAGGGAGAAAAAAAGGGTCAGGCACAGGACAATGTGTACTGACTGACTGTAATGGTGAACACATGACTGAGAAGGAGAGAGAGAGAGAGAGAGATGCTGCAAAGGTCATAAATGCAGACATTGGCCGCAAAGTTACTTTTTTATTGCAGTCACTAAATGAGGACTATGTGTATTCAGAAGTCAACTATGGGTCCATACTGCTTCTAAATTGATTAATTATGTGCCATCCAGTTGGTATTAACTCTTAGCAACCACAAAGATAAACTTTCTCCAGGATAATCTGTTCCCAGCTTGGCCCTTCAGAACTCCCAATGCTGCTATAATTAAGTCCATCTACCTGGCTGCTAGTGGTTCCCTTCACTTTCCTTCTACCTCTCCCATCTTATGGATTTCTCAAGGGAGCTGAGTCTTCACACAATGTGTCCAAGCCTAATACTTGTGTCTTGAGTTAGAACTCTGGATTGATTTGTTCTAGGATTCATGCTTTTTTACTACCCACAGTATTCTCATGGACTTCTTTGTTTGATTTTCCTTGAATCAGTTACTATCTGTCTACTGGCATCCTTTAGCATACCAGTTTGAAGCTGGAACCTCATTCTGAGTTTGGGGATCTTTTGGAAGATTTCCTTATTTTTCCTTATTTCCCTCTTTAATGTCTTTACAGGTGTTGTTCCTGTAAACTACTTCCTGTTTCTTATAAGAGCTCTCTGAAATTCTTTGCTAAGTTCTTTCTTAATCTTTCTTGGCTTTGGTTTCTTCTCTTCTTGGGAATTACCACCATGTGTTCTGACATCCGGTTTGGTTTCTTTTGTTTCTTGGACTTTGGCATTCTCTTTTCACATTTATCCTGAACCATGTCTTTGATTTTGTTCCACAATTTCTCAAGTTCTCTGTTAATGAGATTCAGGACTTCAAAGCAATTCCTGGAAAATGGTTGGTATGTGCTAAAGATCATATTGTGGAAATTGGTTGACTTTATTTTTTCCTTTTAGCTTGCCTTGAAACTTGACACAAACAGTTCATGATCTGTTCCAGAGTCAGCCGTGGCCACATTTTTTGCTGTTATAACTGAGCTCTTCCCCTTCTTTGTACCAATAATATAGTCAATTTGATTTCTGTGTTCTCATCTGATGATGTTCATATATAGGTGCCATTTCAGTGGTTTAAAGAATGTGTTAGCAATGGATATCATTAATCATCACCTGGCAGAAACTGATTAAGTCATTTTCCTCCTTCATTTCTATTTCCTAGGCCATACAGTCCAACTATATTTTCCTTCTTACTATTTCCAGTGTTGGCGTTCTAGTCTTCAGCCACAAGCAGCACATCCTGCTTGCATGTTCTATCAATTTTAGACTGAACTTTATCATAGAACTCATCAATCTCCTCTTCTTCTCATCAGTGTTTGGAGTATAAACTTGGATAACCATCATATTGAAGGATTGTCCACCAGATGCTATTCGCTCATTGACTGCACAGTACCTAAGTAGTGCCTTTGCTATATCTTTCCTGACTATGAAAGCAATACCATTCCTTGTTTTTTTGTGACCCAAGTAGTAAATAGTATGATTTTCTGACTGAAAATGTCCAGTTCCAATCTGTTGTAATGTTTAAGATGTCAATGGGTAGTCAATTTATTTCACCTTGCACTATGTTGAATTTTCCATATTCACGTTTCTTATATTCCATGTTCACACTGTAATTCTGTCTTTGCAGCTTTGAATTTTCTTTTCTGGCATGGCAACATCAGCAAGTAGACATCTGGAAGGCTTTAATCTAGCTGCATCATAAGTACCATTAGTACTCTGTAGGATCCTCAGCCCTTCCTCAACAGCATATTGAGTGCCATCCAACCTCAGGTGCCCATCATACAGCACTATATTGTCAATCACTTTATCTTGCCTACCCATGTGGTTTTCTTTGTAAAATACAGGAGTGGTTTACCACTGCCTTCTCTGGTGCAATATGAGATCTTTATCCATCTCCAACATTTTCCTATATCATTGCTGCCTAATATAGGTGCCTACCTGATTCATCTGGGCAGCTGGGATGACCTTCAAGACTTGGGTGATCCTACTGAGAATATATTCTCTTGGCGTACATTCTCAGCATTCTTTACTCATCCCTCCCAGGAATATCCACCTCCCTTGCCACTATGTGGCAGTATAGCAGGATTCTTTTGGGGGGGGGGGAACTGCTCCTAAATAGTTTAGTGAATAGATTTCTGGATGTTATATTAAAAAATCAGGATATAAATCTGATGTTCATGACAGGGTTGACATGCTCCAACTCTATTATCATTTTGCTATTGTGAAGTAGTACAACAACTGTTTCTTGGTAGGACTACCATATTTGGGCGGCAAAAATCTGGAGGACCACTAGATAGAGTATAGGTAGTTCTCATTGAGCAACCACAATTGGGACTGGCAACTCCATCACAAAGTGAAGCGGTTACTAAGTAGGAAATCACATGACCATGACTGTGCTTTTCTTTTCCCCACTTCCCCATCCTTTGGAATCCTCATCTCAGCAGGGCTGGGATAACTGGCTCAAAACTGACAAGATAATCAGTTTCACATCTTCAGCGTTTGTTTGCCTTCTAACCACTCCCCCGCCCTTTGGAATGATCACCCCAGTGCTGGGATAATTAACAAGAAGGGAATTGTTTGTATTTACCTTCATTGGAGAGGAAGGGATTATAAGAGAGTAAGCAGGCACACAATGGGAAATACACTGGGCTGTTTGTGTAGCATGCTCACGGCTCCTGCATTACTTTTAATGTGTATTCCACATTGTGTGCCTGCTTACTCTCTTGTAATCCCTTATTCTCCAATCTCTCCACTCTGCAAGGTGGGAAAAAAAGAAAAAACAACAGGTCAGCCACAGGACAACACATACTGACTGTAATGGCAATCACGTGACTGCGAAGGTCATAAATGCAGGCATTGGTCATAAAGTTATTTTTTCAGCACTGTCGTAACTTCGAATAGTTGCTGAATGAGGCAATCAGTAAGCAAGGGCTACCTGTACTCTAACTCTTTGCTGCTTTATAGCTATTATCTGCATATTTGCAGCCAAATGTAACAGTTCTAATCCATGGTGACTCTATATTACAGTCATCCTGAATGCAGTACCTTGAGAAATTTTGGGTCTAGAACTCCTAAAATTTCCACTCAAGGATCTGGGTTAGGAATACCAAACATCTGAGAATGACCAGGTTTCAGAGGACTTATACAATTTTTCAGTTTCACAGGCACGGCTCTTAGCAAGAGTCACAAAGTCTGACTAATAAAGTTAAGCTATGAAATTGGGTGTGTTAAGGATTAGTCAGATCATTGGCCAATTTCTGCTCTTCTGAAATTCCATTTAGCTAAGATTTACTATAGACACCAGCCTATTAGGAAAAAAGTAACACCAGAAAATATTCAACCAAATCTTAATCTTTCTGATAGGAGCTCAGCATCCAAAATGTAAGTTATTGATACATATTGGGGAATATTTCAACTTTAATGGCAGCATATGCTAGGCTATGTCAAAATCATGCATGAGAAAGATGGCATTAACAAACTAAACCTACACCTATTAATTTTATATTTTATAAATGAAACATGCCAATTAAGAGACCTGCCTGCTGTGTGCTCAGATCTTTGGGATTGCTGAATAAATAAAATGGTTTTTTTTAAATTGCCAAATCATAAACAAGCAAATAATTATATAAATATATAAAGAGTAATAGGAAACCCATAAATATATTTATTTGTAATGAGTATAGGTTGCAAAGTTCCTATCAAAAATGTTCCAGGCAGTATCAACATTTTCTTTCATTTTTAGAAGTCACTAAAACTGCCACATGATGAATATTAAACAGTTCTGACACCTCCAGTATAATAAAAAAGCTTCCAGTGATTTTAAACATCAGAATATTCAAAGAAGAGTATATGTTTACAACTTGTTGTCTAACAAGTTCATACAATAAACTAAACCTAACAAAATGAATAAAGGCTTTGCAGATATAGACAATACTTAGACAACTGTATATCAGCTAAACATGTAAGATATGCATGAACATTTTGCCCATGCACGCACATTCTCTGCTACTTTCTTCATGGCACAAGCAATAGGAAGTTCCTAATTAACCAGTTTCCTGTTTTTCTAAATTGGAAAAATATGTCTACAGTTTCAGAGAACCCCAGGATATTAAACCAGTTTTAAACTGGTTTAAAATGCAAGTTTGTTCCAAAGCTGGTAATGATATTTCCTGGTCTGAATGAAATGGGAAACAATATTTAATTGTTAACTGGAGGCTTTCTGGTATGTTTTATATTGCAAAGGGAGGAGCAAGAATATATGCAGTAAAAAGACTAATTTAGAAATACTGAGTTATAACACACACAAACACAGACACCATAGCAACAAAAACTTCTCATGTCATTTAGGAAAAACATTCAGGAACAGGTCTTATTTAGGAGAAGTTATATCCAAATTCTGATATATAGTGTCAAGATCACAGGAAACAATAGTACTGCTCTATGCTGTACTGGTCAGCTGGAATACTGTGTCCAGTTCTGATCACCACTATACAAAAATGATGCTGGGGAACTGGAAACGTGCAGAGAAAATCAACAAAGATGCTAAGGGGCTTGGAAGGCTAAATCATATGAAGAGTGGTGAAAAGAACTTGGTATGTTTAGCTTAAGAAAAGGCTAAGGAGAGACAAGATAGCAGCCTTCTGATGCATGAAGGGATGTCACAGGAGATTTCTTCTCTCTAGCACCTATGGGTAAGACAAGAACCAATGGGTGGAAGCCCTTCAGTGAGAGATCCAAACTTGAACGAAGAAGGAATTTCCAGAGTGTGAGAGCTGTGCCTGCCTCCTGAGGTTTTGGGTGCTCCACCACTGGAGGTTTTCAAGAAAAGACCAGACAGCCATTTTCCCAGAAGGGTATGAGGATTCCTGCACTGGGTAGGGGGTTGGACCAGAAGTCCTCCAAGATCCCTTCCAACCCTATGATTCTATGATATATCTGGCAGACATCTACATATCCCATGTGCTAAGAGAGGAGGAAAAGACTCTTACTGTATATTCTTCATACATCAATCCTCCATTATCCTAATGAAATGGAATCCATGTATTCACAAGGTTGGAAAGTAATGTCCCTGGTTCCCACACTTGATATCATTTGCACCACCTGATTTTGTTCATATAAGGAACAACTGCAGTCTTAGGTGCATGCTACAAAGGCAACCACCTCAGTTGTTAGAACTGAACAAGAGAGTGAGCGGATGCATAGCAGCGGGTACTATGCAGTGGAAAAGTAGAGGGTGCTGGTAGGCAGGTTGGGAACAATTGAGGGCCTCCAAATATCTTGCCCAAAGCCTACATGAAGCAGTGAAGTCTGAAACAGTTAACTATACATAATAGGCCTCTTGATCTGTATGTTTTCTGTGTTCTGGAACCCAAATTTAGTATTAGCAAAAACTGGCCAAGGAGTTGGTAGCTCTTCTTTAATGGATATACTCAGAAACTGAACACATGCTTTATCTTGAATTCCTGCATGAAGCAAGGAGTTGAGCTTGATGATCTAAATAGCTCTTTCCACCTCCAATTCTATGCGCAGACTATCATGAATAGATTTCCCTGTTGCAGATCTTATGTCTTCTCTGTAGTGTCAGATGATGTACGCAATATCAGAATGTTAAATCTATAGCCTCTTCAGTGTCTGTGAGTGATGAGATAATATTCTTTCCTATAGACAATTCAACTGGCTTTCCAAGAGGTCAGCTTAAGAACATGAGACTGTCCTCAGGCAAACTTCCTTATTCCAAGACAGAATAGTTTACCTATGTCCAACTCCTAGACAGCAGTAATTTTCTATGGGCCTTTCAGCAAGATGAGGCCCCCTAATCAGATTATAGCACTGTTTTAAATAGCTTTGATTTAACACTTGCACATGAGTTAAGGAATGACTCAAAAATAGGAAGAAACTATAATTGAAAAGAGCTCCTTTCTAATAACAATAATAAGACACACTGTACCTGCCTTCCCCAGCCTTTGAGGACAACAATAACTACCTGCCAAAACGGGTAGAGAGCATTTTAGAAAGTCTGGAGAGCATTTTATTCTCTCTATAGATAGAAAAGGTCATTCCCTACTTGTACTTAACTAAGGCACAATTATGCCCCAGGAACATCTTTTTTCTGCCATGCCACCATAACACTGTCATCATCTTGTCATCACTGCCCAACAGCAAAATAGGCATTAGTCATCTTTAGCTCTATCAGTTAAAGTACTTATTTCTCCCTTATTCCAACCCTGTCCAAGGGTATAATAAACTTAGAGGAAATCAGATAACTGCAGTGATTTGGAACAGAGGCAACAGAGGAAGGATAGGGATTGACAAGCAGGTTTTATGCCAATATAATTTTCTCTTGAGTCAAGGATGGGTGAATAACACTAATTCAGCAACTGGGAAAGGTCCACAGACAATGATTATGAGATATGATCCTATAATGTTCTTTAACTCAAATGATATTTTTCATTATACAGTGTGTTTATTAAATTTTATACACAGGGCTTATAGGCTGCTCCATTTTGCCAACTGAGTGGCATACAACTCTCTAATGCACAGCGGGGATTAAAACTACATGATCAGTTAAAAAACAACAATTAGAAATATTCCTATAGAACCAGGAGTTGAGAATAAAAACATTAACAATAATAAAAGGAAACACAATCTCAAAACTGAGAGGCAATTACGCCAGCTTCCTTGGCTTAGTGGAAAGTTTTCCCAGCTTCCTAAACGTTAGAAGGAAGGGCTGATATACATCAGGAGGAGTGCTTTTCCAGGGCAAAATGGCAACTGAAAAGGCATGCTTAATGTGGTCTCTGAAGGTGACAATCTCTTACTGAGGGGACACATAGCGACCCTGCTCTACTGGATCTTACCAACTTTTAAAATCCATGATTCTATTATTATCATCTTTGCAACCAACTAACCACACAAAAATAGGATTTTGGGATTTTCTTTTTTACCAATCCAAAAAGAAAAAAACATTCAGCTCTCATTTTTGCCCTAAATTTACATGAACAGCCTTTCTCAAACTGGGACCATAACTCCTAAGTCTGCTCTGCCATAGGTGTGATGCCACACACCAGGAAGGCCGCTAAGTTTGGGAAGGCTGTGTTAACCACAGATTTCTTTACCCACAAATATACATGCCTGATATTATGCTAGCAAAAGAAAGTTATTTCATACAGCAATACCAACATAGCTAACATTGCCCTGAAACAGGTAGAAAAAGAGAATGGTTAGGGAAGGATGGAAGAGGGGAGAAATTAACAGACATCCTTCTCACAATCTTGCAGTAAACTTGTGCTGCATACTGTGAACATGAAGACAAAATACAATATCACCACTAACGCATACTTCTGAATAGCCTTTCCCGATACCAGCCCTCTCTAGATATGTGAACCAACTCCCAGAATTCCTTAACACAGTTTTAGCTAAGAATTCTGGGGTTTAAAGTCCATCCATCCAAAGGAAAATAACACAGGGGAAAACTGTCCTAAAGCAGTGTTTTTCAAACTTGGCAACTTTAAGATGTGTGGATGTCAACTCCCAGAATTACCCATGCTGGCTAGGGAATTCTGGGAGTTGAAGTCCACACATCTTAAAGTTACCAAGTTTGAAAAACACAGTTCTAAAGGTGACCAGCAGAATTCTCAAGTGTTAGTATAAGTGGGGGGCCACAGTAAGCCAGAGCCCCAGATCCTGGGAAGATTTTTTTTCAATCTGCCCACATGTAAAATATAGCATACGTTTTTAAACAGTTCCCAGCACAGCAACTGCCCTTACCAGAAAACTTAGCCAGAAAACCCTTCAATGACAAATGGATTCTTCTTCAGTTTCAACACTTTCTTTGCCATTCACTATAATTTTCTTGGTAATGATTTTTCTGCCATCCACAATTTTGCTGGTTGTGATGATGGAGCGGAACTTGCCACTTTTGTCCCTGTTTGGCGATGTGACGAAGGAGCAGGAGCAGCCCTCTGGGATGTCGGACGCAAAGGAAGTGAAACTGGTTCCTGCAATGGGGGAGATGCTCTTGATCGTGACCGAAAAGCTCATGCTGGTTTTGCTTCTGCTTCTGCTTCTGCGAGGATTTCGCTGAATGTTTTCACTGGATCGGTCATAGGCATCTCTTTTTTTCGCATCAGATAAGACTTCATACGCTTTTGAGATTTCTACAAATTTCTTCTCAGCTGCTTCTCGGCCTCCTGGATTCTTATCAGGATGCACTTTTAAGGCCAACTGTCGGTAGGCCTTTTTAATATCATCCGCAGATGCAGTTCTTGGTAGTCCTAAAACCTCATAATAATTTACCATCTTCTTCAAATGTTAGCCCCAATAAGCCTGCTTGAGGCAAGTATCTGAACAATATCCCAAGGCCTTTTGGAGCTCTGTCAGTCTCACAGTTGAAGCGTAAAATACATTAGAAAGCAAAAAAAAAGAAACATACACTCACAAATCCCTGGCCCATAATACTATTAAATATGTGGTATTTCTGCATGTAGTACCATGTTGGGGGGTTTGGTGATCTTAGCTGGGGTAATAACCAAGAGGCTACAGAGGAGGCAACTGTTGATTTCAAAACGGTTCAAACAGCTCCCTATAAAAGATTGTGACATCACCACTATTTTAGCTAAACAACAGTTAGATTTCATTCATTTGCATATTGCAGCCCCATTGGCTCTGGGGTGGGCTTTGTATGACATCAGAGAATAACAGCTGATGCATTCAGCTGAATGATATTCTGACTGGGAAAACTGGCAATGCTAGCTATAGTTTATCCTACATGCCAATCAAACACAAGATATGAAAAGGTCCATATTATTTCACATGCTCAGTCCAGCTGCATTACCCAGCATTCTTGCAACTTATTTGGTAATTTTAGTGAACAGAATATCTGCAGGTAATTTTAATCAAAATTTGCAGTTTCATCTCCATAGTCTCTTTTTCACATTGGCAGGAAAAGTTTGAGTTGAATGGGGCACAGATGCTACCTGAAAGGATCATTTCAAGTATAAATAGTTTCTGCCTTTGTTTTTGACTTGCTGAGGCTTCCGTTTTGTCTAAAAAGCCTTTCGTTTGATGATTTTCTCTTTAAATTTGAATGTATAACTTTATCTGCCTGGGTATTTAAAAATCCAATGACATCTGAAGAAAAAAAAACCCATTAAGAACATGCAGTTCTTAAATATCCTGAATTTATCTCTCTCGATCCCCTTTCCTAGATAGCCTCCTTCAAATACTGTTTTAGCAAGATGGGTGTCACCCCTTCCAAGTCTGTTTCTATTCAACTAAAGCAGTGTTGTCCAAACTTGGCCACTTTAAGATGAGTGGACTTCAACTCCCAGAATTCCCCAGCCAGCCATGCTGGCTGGGGAATTCTGGTAGTTCAACTCCACTCATCTTAAAGTGGCCAAGTGTGGACAACACTGAACTAAAGGAATGTGAGTGTTTGTTCTCAGAGACGTTTACTGTAACCAGCTAGTGGAGTGCAGATCAGCAGTGCCTACCCACACATACCATGACACCACTAAATATACCTAATGACCTCCACATTTTATGTAACTATAATAGCCAAACATTGCAAGAACTCTAGGTTCTCATATTTATTGGCTATTTTAAAAAGTAGCAAGACTTTCTAAGTTTGTATAACTTATGCCCACAGTATCACGCACACTCACACAATGGGATCTGCTGCCTAAAACAAAGGCTGACCTCCGTAAAGACAAATCACACAAGAAGAAAATTTTACAGCCTCTACTAACATCAGAGGCAACCCTTTTCACTTCCAATAAATAGAACACCACGCTCACTTTTCCCCAAGCTTTTTACAATAGAAGACTGAAATGTAAGACATCTTTCTCTCTATTCCTTTAAAGAGATTATGGATATCGCTCCTTTTTCAATTTGGCTCCTTGTTGTGTTTTATTGTATTGTTACAATGATGTATGTGCATCTTTGTAAGCTACCCTGGGAGTACTTTATAAAAATAATAATAACTACAGTTTATTACAGAGCTCATAACAAGTGTGCCTTTAGAACAGCTATCCTGGTTAAAATCACAAAGACAATAGAGGCAACTAGCCTTTCCATCACTCCTTTTTTAAATTTCAGTTTAAAACATACTAAAGCCAAACTGCTTACTTTCAATCTATTAGGACAACAGCAGGCAATAAGAATAGGCTCAAATGAGTTTTACAACAACTAGGTATTGGTAATTAACTTCACACCCATGTTCCTGGGGACAGCTGTAAAAATCCACACCACTGATCTGTGGTGGTTTCAGAACCCACTGCACGTTGCATCCCTTTAAAACCAGTTAGATATTCTGAAGTCCCACTGATGCGCCACAGAGCATTGTGAGAGTAAAGCTGTTCTGAAATGCTCTCAAAAGAACAACACCATGTCATAAATGATTATGTCAGTTGAAATTTAAGCAGTCAGAAGGGTTTGTTTTTTTAAATGAGTATAATAAAGAAGATGATTTTCAAAAGATTCTAATATAAGAAATAACACTTTATTAACAAGGTTTTTTTCCAGGTTCTGTAAAAATGTTCTACTCACCCCAGTAACTGGGCAGTATACATCTGAAACTTCACTGACTTGTTTTGCAAAAGAAAATCCTCAAACAGAGCCAGGGTGGTGGAGTGGTGATGGTGTTGGACTAGGAGCCAGGAGACCCAGATTCTAGTCCAGCCATGGAAGCTCACTGGGTGCTTTTGGACTAGTCACTCTGTATTTGGCTAATCTACCTCACAGGAGTGTTGTGGGGGAAAAAATAGGAAGAGGGAACAGTATGTATGCTGCCTTGAGCTCCTGTACAAAGGTGAGGTACAAATGTAATCAATAACATAAACTTCTCGGTTTAAAAGTCATACAAAGGTGCTGGGTTTAAAAATTGTACTTCACACAAACCGTGTCTTTCAACATGAGAAGTTTTAGTGACTATTTTTAAACAGAATAGCAGCTGCTGAACTTCCCTCATTTTCTGACGTGCTAAAAAAACTGAATCAGGAACTGAACTGAATGGAAAGTAAGATACCAACAAGTGCAAGGTGGGGGCAACTTCATGTATTAGCAAGCATGATTTTCACTGTTTTGTTTTGGATCCAGCACTGAAGAAACAGGTGAAATATCAGAATCATATGCCTGGAGCTGATCACAAAGTCAAAAAATGAAGGCCAGGATTTAGTGGGATCAGGACCGCCTGCGGTGTGTGTGTTTGTCATTCTCAAAAAAATTAAGATGGCGCAATCAAAGCCCTGCCCCTTTTTTATGGGTATCGCATCTGTCCCCCCCCCAACATCAATGGTGGGGAACAACCCACGCAACTGACTCCAGCCGTGCCAAACCAGCCTTTTAAATGTTACTGCAGCAGCACCAGATGAAATGATGGAAAAATGACTCCTATAATGATGTATGAAAGACTACAAAGAAAAAGAAGGACACGTGAAACATCCAAGAACTGAGGGTGTGGCTGAGACATCTAAAATTCCTTGTCCTTGGAAAGTTGCTACCACAGGACAACAACCCCATTAGAGTGATTATATTCAGACCAAATAGATCTTTGTCTCTTTTAAAGTTATCCTGCTACTCAGAGTCTCTGAAGTGGTTGTTTTCCCCATTTCTGTACTTATAAGCACCATTTCCCTTACCATCAGTGGCCCCACCACCACTGTTGTGCAACCCTAACCAAAGCCAGTGTCCCATCAAGGAGTTAAAGGAATCCTCTCCAAAATAGGGACAAACTGCACGGGCATTTTGCACATAGCATCAAATGCACACTTTCCCTATGGCTCTGGGACCCGTTTCAAAACTTGGAGCTGATGCCAGCTAGACTGCTCATCCTGCTGTTTTTCCCTGCTGAATTTCCTTAGCAGTAAAATCTGAAGGATGCTTAAAAAGAACACTTAGTTAATAATGAGGACCGAGGAGTAAATAAACCCTGCTGGATTAGCAGCTTTTCATTATACAGTCATAGCAACTAATGGAAATACAATTATGTAGATGTTACTACACAAAACCTATCACCTCCTCCCTTTCACTTATTTGAGATGTGTTGATGCCAACCTAAGCAAGTCTATCAAGGGACTGGAAGGGTACAGACATTGTCTTGATAATGCTGTGTACGGGATTAACATTCACATGTTCATTTTCCATCATGCAGTTCAACCAATTTAAAAGTTCCAACCAATTCACTACTAATTGCATGTATTGAATGCTTATTTTGTTTACTTATTGCATTATTGCACTTTCATTTATGAGCTCAAAGCAGAGTATGGTTAGGGGGTATCTTTCATTTTACTCCAATAACAAATCTGTGTGGTATATTGGTCTTAGAGAGCACAACTGGTCCAAGGTGACCCAGTGTTGTTAAGAGGAGATTTGAAACTGGGTCTTTGCAATTCCAAGTATTTGCCTGTAATGGTCTCTACTCTGAAATCTCCCCAAGCTAAAAGTAAAAGGATATTGTGCAAACAGATTTACCTGCTCTTGAAAAGCATTCGCTTGTTCTTCAAAGCCCACTGTTCTGAAATAATTCACCACATCTGTAACTGCCCAGTCAGCAGGATCAGGAGGTCTTCCATTCTCTACCAAGCTATGGAGTTTTAAGAAATTCAAACAAAACATTAGTATTTGGCATGGATGTACAAAGTGGCACATATGCTATTTAACTGTTCCTTCAAGAAAAAGAAAACCATCAAGGTAGGAAGGCTAGCTTGCTTGTTGATACAGCCATCTTTTAAAGATTCTGCCTTCAAGCCATCAACTCTAAATCCTGCCTCCTTGTAAGCCTAAACAGCCATTGGCATTTCGGTATCTGTTGGACTAAATCCCTTATCATCCCCAGTTAGCACAGGTGGAGGGTAACACATCTATATCATGTGACCTGGTTTCACCATTGGTCTGAAGCTACCTTGTAAGACCATCCAAAAGACTACCTTGTGAAGATATTGCTTCTTGAGATGTCTTCCGGGCACAATGAACTATGATGCAGGATGGGCAGAGAGATGGCATAAGGTCTCCTGGCAGAAATATTAGCTGAATGGGCTTTTGAGCCTGACTCAGGCTATTCTAAGCCTATCACTTAAACTGTCAGACACATATAGCTTTAATCCTGCAGGCATGCAGTGAACAATTGTATTTTAGAGCTGGGCTCGTGTTAGGAGCTCCCTGCCCTGAACTGAGTGAAAATAAACTTTGTTTTTCCATTAAGCAACACTAAATGCCAAATGTTCTGGGTGCTCGTCTCCCATAACTGTCCCAAAGTCACCTAGTGACCTTCTTGTTTGAGTTAAGATTTGAATCCTGATCTCCCTAGTCCAAGTCTGCTGTCCCTCTCACTATGCCATACCACTTCCTTAGCAAATTAATTATCGACATTATCTAATAACCCCACCCAGTTAATATTTGCATATTGTCTAAAAAGGATGGACTAATAAAGGGCCTATGGCAGTAGGCACACATACTATCTTTACTGTAAATGCAGGAGAGCCCTCTTATTATTACTTTTCCCCAATAATGCAGTTTTATGCAGGACTAAGCAAGTTAATAAACTGAGAGTTCTGAATAAAGTTTAGCATTAAGCTGGGCAGGACTAGCCATGCCATTCCTGCCTCCAGAAGAGACACTGAGGATGCATCTACACCTCATTTCCCACTTTAAGCCCCAGGATATTTCCTCCAATGTCGATATGATTAAGAGCAGGGATGGATATGCAGACAGGCTTTCTGTGTGATAGACAACCATGTATATTCCAGCTGAGTTCAGAGCAACAGAGTCGCTAAGCGAAATATCACATGACCATGACAGACTTATGATGTCACTTCCCATTCAGTTGTTAAGTGAGACATCATGTGACTGCAACTTGCAATTTTACTGCCAGCTTCTCCATTGACTCTGCTTGTTGGAAGCTGGTTATGAAGCAAGCAAATGGCAACCATGTGACCACTGGATGCTGTGACAGCCCTAAATGCAAGGACTGGTTGTACAGTAAAGTTACTTTTTCAGTGCTGTTGTAACTTCAAATGGTCACTAAACAGGGTAGTCATTAAGTGAGATCTACCTGTATTATCTAACCTCTGTTGGGGTTTTTTTGGAAATAGTTTCCAGAATTGTGCTTCTGTAGACTTCCAGACCTTCTGTAGACTTCTGGAGGAAAAAATGGCTGACTGAAAATGGCTCCACGAAAAGTGAAGAGGATGACCATGGCAACGAATGAACAGCTGGTGAGCAGACTGACTCTTTGAACATCTCTGGACAAAGAAAGGACAGGAGATCATCCACAAGTGCTCCAGACAGTTGCTCCTTGCGAGGAGACTGCAAGTTTTCAGCACTGGGACACAAGGGAGTAGACTTCTTGCTCAAACTGCGGTTGGTGCTTTAAAAGGACACTAAATTCACATAATTCCTTTTCTAAACACATTCAGAAATTTAACAAGCTTAAGAACTTAAAAAGTTTGAAATAGATAGCAAAGAGCTAATTAAGACATCAATTTTAGAAAGTTACAAACAGATTAATTTGAAATAAAATTTTGGAATGAATTATAAGAATCCTTCCCATGGGAAAGTCAAATTGCTTTGAAGGTAAAAGAGATAAACAATTTCAAAAATTGGACACTAGAGGGAACTAAAGATGCTAATTAATGGAGAATACATAAACCTGATTAACAGCTATAGAATGACGCAAAATATTATAACATTAGAAATACTGAAGGATACTTCTGAAAAATGGAATCAGAAGTTACTATCAACAATGTCAATAGCGATGTTTGCTTCTATCATAGACTGCGCCCAAAAGATGTTTTGGAAGAAATGGCAGAAGACAAATAAGTTTTATCTGACAAGACAGAGACAGAGTTGATACTGAAAGTGGATCTATAAATGACAGGCTACAAGAATGACAAGGAAAAAAGTGTTTCATTGGACATACAAAAGAAATCGGTTGATGCTTTAAAAATCAAAGGGGAATTACAAATAATAAACCAAGAGAGTGACCTGGATAATTCTTTTACATTGGATTTACAAATGCTTGGATGAATCTTGTGAGAAGGGTAAAAAAGAAATTAACAGAAATCAAGTTCTACAACATTACTTGAATGGACTAAAAATTAAGATTGTTAGAAGTAAAAGGAAGGAATATAAAGTTGGTTCATTTGATCAAGGTTAAGATAGATTATGTTATTTCTGAAAACTTTTAATAGACTTTTGCTGACACCAGGACTGAAATGACGATGTTTTTGGATTTGTTTATAGATAAGAGATGGGACATGGGATGAAGAGATCATTGGTTGTAAATTAAGACGAAGTAAAAAGCTACTAGAATTGTTTATATCTGTTGTGATGAAAGTGGAAGTCATTTCTTTATATATTTCTTTTCTTTTTCTTTACTATATTTTCTTTCTTTTTCTTTCTTTCATCTACATTTTTCTTTGCACTTTTCACTCTTTCTTTCTATTCCTTTTTCTTTTAGCTTGTATTGGTTTTTACTACTGCAATTATAATTATTTTTTTAAAAAAGGAATGGTTTTCAGAATTGCCAGCAATGTGACGTGTAAGATTTCTTACTCTCTGCCCTTGACTTCTGCAATTATGTATTCTACTATCCCTATATCTGTTTTGCTGCACACAACAGCAGGGAAATGGCAAATAGCAAAAGGAGGAGGAAACTGCACTGTATATGTGGGTAAGCATGTTTGTATGAGAGGTATCTCAGAAATGAGTTATTTTTAAATGGGCTAGAACCTCGTCCTTCAACAAACTAAACTTTGAAGACAATCCACACCAAGGAGATAGACAAAGCTATATGCTTTTTAAGTGTAGAATATTTTTCAAAGCACAGTTTTGTTCTGGCTTGCTTTCATATCAACTGGCTTGTTTTAAAAGGCCATTCAACAATTCAAATGTATCTTTAAACACCATTTTCTGCAGTGCATTTCTATTCACATGTACTATCAACGTAGGACACACTGAATAGTTTTTTCTTACATAAAACTAAAAAGCTACATAAGTATTTTTTAAGAATTAACAAAAAAACCTAAGGCTATTATATATCAATTAATGTATTAGTCTGAAAAGTGCAAGTTACTTGAGCCTATTAAATATCACTTCAATTCTTATTTATACATTTATTAAAAAGGCATGTGGCAGCATTTCCAGGTATGTATCCCTCAAAATGTGGCTGCTGGACAGCAGAATATTGGCGACAGAACATAACACTGAATTTACTACATCTTAATCTTTCTCTGCATTCAGAAAGCAAGTTATGGCAAAGAGACAAGTGATAGTCCACTGCTTGCTGCCTGCGCTTAAAGACTTTTAATTTTCTTTTTTTAGTTTGCAGAAGCTCTGCCAATTTAATCTAAAGATAGTTACATTTGCTAAATAGGACTAGTTATTTACCATGCTAGCTGCAGAATAATGTATCTAGATCAGAGATTCACAAGTGATAGCTATTTTTGAAGTCTACCTCCAATAAGCCTCAGTCAACTTGTCCCATAGTTGAAGATTGTGGAGGTTGTCCAAAATATATGAAAGGTATCAGTTTTCCTTGCCTTAACTGAGACGAAGGAAAGGAGAATAAAGTTTAGATGGGCTGCTCATGTATGCTATGTTTAATGTAATTTGGAGCAGCACAAGAGTATTATCACTATTAATACAATCATGTTGAGTCAGCTATTGCTTATCTCTGACTTCATAAGTGATTGCTCATCTTTGTGATGTTTAAAGAGAGCCACCCTTGTAATGCTATGAAAATATACAGGTAGTCCTTGCTTAACGACCACAATTGGGACCGGAATTTCCATCCGTAAGCAATGTGGTCGTAAAGCGAGATGTCATGTGACCGCATCACTTAGCAACTGCAATCCCGGCGCTCCTGGTTGCCGTTGTTAACCAAGAATTGTGGGTCGTTAAATGGAGGGGGTCCCAGGTAAAGAGTGTGGGGGTGCTGCACGGGATGGGGGAGGCCCCGGGAGGCCTGGCACAGGCTGCGTGTGAGTTGGGGGGGTGCTGCAGTGTGACACAAAGCCTCAGCCACCCCAGCCTGGCCCAGCAGCACTTATGACTGCAGGGGTGCTGCAACTCCCCCAACCCACCTATCTCCCCCCCCATCTATGCCCTTTTGGCCACCTTGCACAGTGGCACTTATTGGCAGCAGTGTTGGGCCTGGGGCCAAAGTAGAGCCGCTCATGCCACTCCTTCTCCAAATTGTGTGCCCCATTCTTGTGAACCTTTGGAAACCTTCTGATCTTCCCCAGGTCTTGTGAGAACGGGTGCACTATTTGGAGAAGGAATGGGGTGTGTGATTTGCAGAAGGAATGGCGTGAACAGCTTGGAGAATGGCACGAGCAGCCTCGGGAAAAGGCCTGGCACAGCCAGAAGCTGCCTTACACGCAGTAGGGTCAGGCCGGGTACACCTTGTCAGCAGTGGGAGGAAAACAGCGAAGGTCAGCTGGGTGTGGCAGAGCCTGTGGAGCGCAGGGCAGCAGGGGCAACTGGGGCTTTGTGCAATGGTGCTGGGGTGGCTGGCCACGGTGTGGGGCTTGGTAGTAAAGGCCTGGTGGCGGTGGCAGCTGGGTGAGACTGCTGAAGCTCTCAGGCCTCTACTTCAGCCCCAGCCCTCGTGCTACCACCACTGAGTGCCACTGTGCACTCAGGGTGGCCAAAAGGGCATCAATTGGGGGGTAGATAGGTGGGTGGGGGGAGTTGCAGTGCCCTTGTGGACGTAAGTGTGGGCGGGCTACCAAGTGCCCAAATTTTGATCATGTGACTGTGGAGGCGCTGCAATGGCCATAACTTCAGGCATGGGTCATGTCCATTTTTTCAGCACTGTTGTAATTTCAGTTGCTGAACGAATGGTCGTTAAGCGAGAACTACCTGTAATATACTTCTGTTTTGAGTAAGGCTGGGCTGCTCAACCTCACCCAATGCAGCATTTGCCACTTCGAAGTCAGCAGAACCCAAAGGTTGGTAATAATGGGAGTTGAAAACCTACACATCCAGAGGACACCCGGTTACAGTAGGCTGCTTTAGAAGTATGAAACTGCATGGGAATAGACTAAATTTATAAAAAGAACTTGTACAGTCTTTAACATACTGGACGTTATCCAAACCTCTTAGAAATCCATTAGAAATATGATTTGAGAGATTTTACCAACCTATATGCGAGGAGTACCCAAAGTTTTTTCCCTGAGAATAATACTAGAAAATCAATTTCTAATTAAATGTATGTCTAATTTAGTTCAATGGCATTTACATATGAAAAAATGTATACCAGATCTGAATCTGACCAAATCACTCATTTTTAATGGGGGTCTTTGAAATTATTTTGATTTTTAAAAATATTCAAATTAGCAGCTTTCACTTTTCTATTTTGGACTGAATACAGACTCCAAAATATGCAAATCCACTGTCAGAATTACACTCTTTGGCACTTGACCCTTTAAAGAAGAGCAGGTATGGAGTCTTGCAGGTCTACTTAAAATCCATCACCACCACCATACATAATCCCTGAGATCTACTAAGTGCCAAGATACACAGTTAAAGGATTGTGAACCCATGGATTTGTCCCCAGTATCAGAAATTTTCGGACACATTATTCAACTCCTGCTCTATTTAGTAGTGGAGGCATTTGTGTGAGGGCAAATAACAAAGGGAGAAGAAGAACTGAAACTGTTTGCTTAGAACTGCTTGGGGGAAAAACCCCCCACTATGCCATTAGGAAGAGATGCAATTCCCATGGCAGATATCTTATTAAAGACACTGAGAGACAGCATCCAACCTTCACAATACGCACTTGAAATAGAAATAACTGATTTCTCTTTGGGGCCTGATTACTTTCTATTGAATAGGTTTATAACCATTGTGGGACTCATGGATTCACTATGTTTCCCCCAGAAACACGTTAAACCACATACAAGTCTACCATTATATTTGCCAGAACTATAATTACTAGAAACCAGACAAACAGTGTGAGTAAAACTCAGTGTATTGTCAATAGTAAACTGGTTCATATAATCATGTTTATGTGGTCACAGCACATAACTTTTAGCTATTCAACCACACCTGACTTTGTTGGGCTTAAATCCAATAGTTTCTACGGCATTTATTGTCATCATGTGACAGATGAAGGCAGACCTAGAAAACACTAAACTTGCAAGAAAACTAACAACAAAAATGCTCCTGACTAGGTATTTAACAGCTACAGAAAGATTCATAGATACATAGGATATTTATTGCCACATAGTCGCAGTGTCCAGCAGTCACATGATTGCCATTTGCAACCTCCTACTGGCTTCCCCATTGACTTTGCTTGTGGGAAGCTGGCAGTGATCGTAAATGGCAATCGTGACCATGGGATGCTCTGACGTCATAATTGCGAGCCTGTTGCCGAATGCCCAGATTGCGATCATGTGACCACAGGGACACTGTGATAGCCGCAACTACAAGGACCCCTCATTCAGTGCTGTTGTAACTTCTAATGGTGTAGTCATTCAGTGAGGACAACCTATTAGGAGGACAGGGCAAAAATGTTTATTTCTAACAAAAAATATTTGACTGTGAATTTCCAATACAATGGCATTAAAACACAATTCCAGGTAAGGTTCCTCCTCCTGCAGTCAGCTAAGAAAAATATATGCTAAAATTAGAATGGAAAGAATGGAAGAAAAAACACAGCAAATAATATATGCTATATAAAATGAGAAAAATAGAGACCTTTAACTATAAGTGTAAGGGACTAAATAGACTCTGTCTTTGAACAACAGTGCAGTGATGTTAATGGCCTCCAAATTAGTTAGTAAAATAAAATCTCAGATGAACCTGCATGGTATCCCTGTAGAAGAAGCTATTCTTAATTCTACAATGTTGTGAATATACATGGGAGGTAACCTGAAAAAGTATTTACAAGGCTTACATGATGCAATTCCAGGATATATTCAAGAATCATACAGCTGTACACAGACTCACTTTCCATCTTGTGTGACTTTGTTGCTACAGTGACACCTACTGGCAGGCAGTTCAAAATACACCTAAAGGAGACCATGAACTCTTAATTCAGTTTTCACATGCCAGAGGTTTCCTCACTTCATAAATCATATATTGGGGAAAACTGAAAAAGTTGAAGAGCTGAATTTATGTTGTTTGCCCTGCCTGCCAATATCTGACCCTGCCAGGTCTTTCAAGAGGAAAGATGGCTTGGCTTCATAGTTTAGATTCCCCCTCTCAGGCATGGCTTGGATTTTTCTCTGTGTAACTGGATATTATGCACATGGTATGAAAAAAAAAATACGGAGGGTGGGAGGTGCACGCATTTTAAAAATTTTCTTTTTGCATGGGACAGAGGTTGGAGGGGGTTTTGTTATAGTACTCTAAAACGTGACAGACTGGGAAGGGACAATCATTAAGTTATTTTCACTCCTCGTTATTTTAAGGTATGTGGAAATTTATTTATTTATTTAGCAAATTTATATGACTGCTATCTCACTGAACGTGACTCTGGGCGGTATACAACAATTAAAACACTATCACAATCATTAAAACACCTAAAACAATAAACATAATAAAAATAAATAAAAAACAAGATTGGGGGAGAATAACAGCCATCTAAGCACAATACAACCAAACATAAATCATATTCAAAGTGTTCTGAGGAACTGAAGAGCAGACATGATAGAATGGAAGTGCCCCATGATTAGGGATACAAAGCATAAGCCACAAAAATATGGCTTTTACTGATACTTCTACTAATACAGCAAACTTAATAGTGGACATTGAGAGAGGGTGAGCAAGTTTGTTCATTCTTCTAGATTTCAGTGACTTTCAGTATCATTAAGCTTCATGTTCTCCTTCACAGGCTGGCCATGTTTGCCATACACCTTAGTTAGGTGCTCCTCCTACTATCTGGAAGGTTAATTCCAAATTCTTGGAGTGGAATATTTTCCAGGCCCATAACATAATGCCATGGAGTTTGGTAGGATTTCATCTCCTTCTGTTTAAACATGGACATGAAACCGTCTGCTAAGGTCACACAGATATTTGGAGTTATGCAGCATCAATGCACTGAGGACACCCATGTCTACTTCTCATATATATACTACTTCAGAAATACTTAAAAAAAAAAGAACCTAGGTTCTGGACAAGGACCAATAAACTGGCCTCCATTCAACCAAGACCAAAAATTATAGTTGGTAGAAAATTGGCCTTATGGTCAATGGCAACTCAGATAGTTCAATGTAATTCTGCACTTCTCATGAAGATTCAAGCTCATATTTGATCCTGTATCACTGCTAGAGAGTAAAAAGGGCTTACTAGATGTGCTAGATGCAGCTCCGTATCAGATTACATGGTACTATCTTTGACAATGTTCTGGAAACATCAAGTAGAATCCTATCACAAGTTAAACAGCATCCCATGGTATATTGCTGATCCATTTCCAGATCCAGTTTCAAGTACTGCTGCTAACTTTGTAAATCCTAAACAACCTGGAATTAGGGGATTTAAGGATTATCTTATCCCACTTGGGCATACTCAAGATCATCATCTCAAGCTCCTGTAAGGCAAACAAAGAGGAAAGGACTGTGATGTCAGGTTTATTAGATCCAATTCTTCTGTCTTTTTTATAGTTGTTTTAATACATATTAGATGAAACTGATTTTAATCTAAGAGTCAGCTTTTAAACTTACACTCTCTATTAGTTATTGTTTGTTGTTGATTGTTTTGACTTTGCTTTTATTCTGAGGACATCTCTGCGTGAGATGTTGGGAACCTGGCATTTGCACAATAGCTGGTTTTGACAACTGAGATAGTGGTTTTTGTAGTGGGTCTATATTGTAGTTTATCTGGCACTAGAGCAAAGCTGATGCTTTCTTGCAACACTGCTGGGCTTGTGGATGGTTCTTCCAATTGGTAAGAATTCTTGCCCTTGCCTTTTGGTCTCAGGGTGACCATTACTCTGTCTCTTTTCCCAACCCAACCCAGAGTTTCAACATTCTGTTTTTGGGACCTGTTACAAACAATGGGCCTTTCCTTACTCTAATCCAGGAGTAAGTGCTCTCTGCCACCCTTGAATTAGGAGAAACCTATACTGGCATGACACGCACTGCCCCAATTGCCAATTTCTGTCCTGCCTCTATTGCATCTGTTTTGATTCACTGCCAATTAGTGGGGTGTTGATTTTATGCGTGCAGCACACGATAAGCAAAATGCTTGGATGAGTCACCCAACTTTGTCATCCTTTATTTTATGCATCTCATGAGCAGGGAAAAACACATCTGCAAAGCATGGGACTGCAACAAGGACGGGATGCATCTGGTTGTCATCTCTAGGTGACTTCCTATGCTCCTCTTTCTAAACCTCGACTTCTGTCATGATTTCATTGAAATAACTTTTTTTTTTTTAATTGCTCCTTTATGACTTCAAACTGAGTTACCTTTTCTTAGGACTTCTTTCCCCCTTCCTTTCTTTACATAGACAACAAATGCTGGTTTCTAGCTTTCTCTGCACTCTGTTCTGCAGGCAATGGAAGGTGAAAGTGGGGTTGATCCTATCATTCCACTGTTTCACCATTTCTGCCTTCTGTTAAACAGGTATGTACTTCCTGGGCTGCTGATAAAGCAGCCTTGCGTTACTCAACAATTTTGACAGATCACTGGGACAGCGCTGCTATATTTGGTGCTTTGGAGAGACCACAGTGCAATGGTGGCCAGTGAGCCAGATCAGGACCCACTGAGGAGAGGGGTGCACCCATGTAAGTCTGAAAGGGGAAACTGGCACCACTTTGATCCCATCCACCAGCAGTCACCTGATTTCACCTATAACTTAATGAATGAGAATCCATAACAAAGTTTAACACACTTTGAGACTGTCACCGGATGCTCTTCGGCTTAAGAGGAAAATGACCACTTTCACATCATGATAGTTCCTCTGTTATGGGGATATGACAGAAAAAAAAGATACTTAGCTACAAATAGGGAAAGGCCTCTTCTTCTGCCACTGCAGCAATATGTAGCCATGTTATAACTATTCAAGAGAGTGATTGGTGGCAAAATTGCCAAGATGCTCTCATTTCATCCTCACAGTTTTCAAAAGGCTTTTAGCAGCAGGAGGAATGCCAGCTTTGGAATCAGACATTTCCCCCTTACCACCACCAGTAGGTTTTGTTTGACTGTGTTTGCAAAGAAAGAAACAAATGCATACAACATGAATTAAAAATACAGATTGGGGCAGGGCACTAGCACTTTCTTTTACCTCCCTTTTGTGTGGGATGGTGGTGGGAGGAGGACTGGCAGCTGCTCAGAGGGAGGGGCCTGACTGACATCATTCTTTGTATTCTCTTATTAGTCACCTGGAGGGAACCTGGTGGGCTCATAGCAAGCTCTGTATGTTCTTAAGTGGTTGGTAGTCAGCAGAGCCTATTCCACCAACCTTTTTGTTTTATAAGTGCCCATACCCTTATGACAACCCTTAGTAAACAGGCTCTTTAAACCTTTAGAACAGTGTTTCTCAACCTTGGCAACTTGAAGATGTGTGGACTTCAACTCCCAGAATTCCCCAGCCAGCATGCTGGCTGGAGAATTCTGGGAGTTGAAGTCCACCCATCTTCAAGGTTGAGAAACCCTGCCTCAGAACATATACTCAAGTATGTGTCAAAAGGTTAGGGTTACAAGTGAGCCCAGAAAGTGTTGTTATAAAATACTTTGAATCAGAGATAATTATGCTTCAGACATAACCTTCCCAATCCAACAAAGATTTCAAGGTCAGAACAAACTCCTCTTGTACGGACTATATTGTGAAGTTAGTTAGCAAAAGAACTTTTTAACAATATTTAAAGATAAAATTATTTATACCATTTTTAGTACCCAGAAGAAGTAGACTTTAGCTCTGTAAATAATATACAATGTATAAGAGGACCACTTACTTTTCTTTGTCCAGAGATCCATTTTCTTTGTTTTCCATGTCAATGGACAGCATGGGGATGTCGGCGATATCTTTTGTGTCAGGAACTAAATCAATAAGGAAAAAAGCTCCATGAATTTACTAGCATTGTAGTGAATGTTGTAGAATGTATCAAACCTTGCTTTTCCTATTAAACTGTTTTAAAACAGAGAAAAAGAGCAGATACGTAGATCGTCACACT
Organism: Python bivittatus; assembly: GCF_059951505.1. Classification (NCBI taxonomy): domain Eukaryota; kingdom Metazoa; phylum Chordata; class Lepidosauria; order Squamata; family Pythonidae; genus Python; species Python bivittatus. Next base: position 29,548,907 of record NW_028277098.1, read on the forward strand.
GCACAGCTCTCAAAGCAACTTCAACGGTGTTTAAAGAAAAGGTCTTTTAATAATCAACAAACAGCTTCTAACAGGTTGCATATTAATACATTTCAGCAAGGGTATTTTTCCCAGAAAGACAGTGGACAGGTTTCTGCAAGTTCTTCTCTTTCACCCATTCTCCATTTATGAAATGCCAGTATGCAGTGGTGGCTGAGACCAGCTGAAAGCAACTGGCACTCTAGACATGCCATGAAATCAGCACCCCCATTCCACAAAAAATATTTTTTTTAAAAAAAAGAACCATCTTTCTCAACATTTGGCCCCCTTCTTAACTTGGTGCCCTAGGCAACTGGATGGGCTCCCCCTGGCAAGAGGCTTGACAATGCTACTGTGCAGATGAATGAAGTGTGGGGCACAAACACCAAACTCTGAAATCACTCTAAGAACAACATGGTAGGGAACGCACACAAGCCGTGGCTTCTGGAATTCTTTCCAACCGCTTAATACAGTGTTGTCCAAATTTGGCCACCTTAAGATGAGTGGACTTCAACTCCCAGAATTCCCCAGCCAGCCATGCTGCCTGGGGAATTCTGGGAGTTGAAGTCCACTCATCTTAAAGTGGCCAAGTTTGGACAACACTGGCTTAATAGCAACACCCTGAGTCATGTGACCAGAGGGGGGGGCTGAAGAACAGAGCAGTCAACAGCATCACAATAACATACACTGTCAACCCCCTGTGTGGGATTGGAGATATGGTTATTCCCATTTTATAGGTGAGATTATTCCCAATACGGTAGTACTGTCAAACTGAAATCACCTATCTGAAAGGCAACTTGGTTGGAGAAGAATGTTGTAAGCCTTCCTCATAGATGAGTTGCCCTTAATAATTTCTGTTACCCTTTTCTACACCTTCTCTAGATCTACAATATCCTTTGTGAGGCTTGGTGGCATCTCTGGTTGGGATTGCCAAGTAGAAGTAGATTGGGACCACTGTCTTTTCCACATGTCCCTTTTTGGATCCCACACGTGGCATATGATAAATTTAAAACTTTACAACAATAATACAATCTACTACAATAATACAATATAATGTGAAATCAATTCTTTGTTTGCTTCTCCAATCTCAAAAGAGGAACATAATGGGGAAAATTCAGGAAAAAGTACTGCTTTTTTTTCATTCTCCCAAGTCTTTCATTCTTCCCCCACCCCAAATGGAAAAGGATATGATGTATTTCATATTATTTTCATTCAAAGTGTCACATAAATTGTTTAAAATATGAACAGTCTATGTCTGCAAATATTCACATATAATTAAGAAATAAACTAACATGAGAAGAGAAGCTTGTTTAAATACAGAAAATCCTTCAGTTTTCCTACATATTCTTCACCTATTCTATGCAGAATGCAACTATGGCATCTCTGACACATTGCCATCCAGATTTGCTTCAATACCTCTTATTTAGGGAAAACATCTGTTGTCTTGGTGAACAGCATTCAACATCAGGAAATTTTCTCCTAGCCAAAATCTGCTTTCCTGAAATGTTGGTCTAGACTTGTCCTCTAGAGCAACAGAGAATCATCCTACATCTTCTATATAGCAACCATTTAGTTAACTAAAACACCTATAATGTCTTCTCGTAACTCTCTCTCTCCTCTAGGATAATCACAGTCAAGTCCTATTGTTTCTCACAAGACTTGCTTTCTTGGTTGTCGTTTCCTAGAATAGTTTCAGTTTATCAATATCCTTCTTAAAATGTATCTACTGAAAAAAAAAACGGGTAAGGACTCCAAGGGGAGAGCCAGTTTGGTGTAGGGGTTAAGACATCAGGCTAGAAACTGGGAGACTGTGAGTTCTAGTCCTGGCCAACCTGGGTGACCTTGGGCCAGTCACTCTCTCTCAGCCCTAGGAAGGAGGCAGTGGCAAACCACTTCCCAAAATCCTTGCCAAGAAAACTTCAGGGACTAGTCCAGGCAGTCGCCGGGAGTCAATATTGATTCAAAAGCAGAGGAAAAATAAAAGCGGGGGGGGGGGGGGGACTCCAAATATGACCTAACAAGCACAGAACAAAGTAGAACTATTTCCCTTCATGAGAATACTATGCTCATATCAATGAAAATTAAAGCTGGATTAGCTTTTTAAAAAAATTGTAGCTGCGTAATCAAACTGGCTCACATTCCACTTGAAGACCACTAAAATGCTTTAGATCTGTTTTGCATTCCCTGCTATTAAGTCAAGCCTTTACAGTCTCATATAGATATCAGATTTCTTTGTATCTTAATGCCAGCCTTTATATCAATTAACGTTTATCTTGTTAGTTTCAGGCCAACTGTTCAGCCTGTTAAGATCCTTTGGATTCTTACTTCAGTCTTCTATGGTGTTTACTATCCCACTTAGCGTTGTATCATCAATCTCCCTACATTCTCATGTAGGTAATTCATAATAATTTTGGTCAGTTCTTGATCCAGATTGACTGAAGGCCATTAGTGAGCACTTACTTGCTGAGAGCTATTGCTCAACCTTCTGCAGATCCATCCAATGGTAGTATCATCTAACTCACACTTGGATATGTTTAAGTCTTTCTCTCTTTTTTTTTGTAAGAGTCACTAATTTGGTAGAAGAGACAGAAAGCTGGTCTGATATGACTTTTTCCTGACAAACCCATTTTCATTCAGGGCATTCTATTCCAGATACTCCCCACTATTTAATAATCTGTTCTAGAATTTTGCCCAGCCTATTTTTAATCTTCTGATATCTCATGCATAGTTCTTGATTTCTTAAACACTGCAAGAGTAGCTCTAAATTAATTTCCTCCAGCCTTTGGGTATAATCTGAATTTCAAGAGACTTTTATTCAATTAAAATAGATGGATGTTTTCTAGCCATTTACTTCTCTGCCCTGAGTGGCAAGTCCACATGTGTGTGTGTGTGTGTGGGCGTGGGTGTTCTAGTCACCCCAGGTTGACCACAACTCTTTTGAGTAATCCCACTGTTTTTTGTTTACCCTTCCCTATACAACAGACCTATCCTCTTCTTAATCATCTTCTTGCCTGGAGCATGACCAAAGAAAGCCATTTTTAGCATTCCTGACAAGCCTCACCTAAGCTGGGCCTTATTTTTCCTACCATTACCATTATTGTTTTGAATAATTCACTGTCTTCCTCCTTGGTAATATTCCCATCTGTTTTAAAAGTCTTTTTATTAGTGAGCTCTTGGTGGAGAAACACCAGCTTTCCACTGGTACTAATTCATGATTCTACTACAAGTATTTGAGTCCTTAAAGTATTATTTTTCTTTCTACATAATTTGGAATCATGGGTTCTTTTCTGGCTTTTTTCTGCACTTCTAACAATCTTTCCAAAATGTCCAAGGAATATATCCACATTAATATTACAGATTCCCAAATGGCATGGGCATTCCCTCTTCCCCTACATATTGTTTACAGCTTCACTTTATTAATCATTTCTTCCTACTTGGTGAAGATTAAGTTTGGGACAGCAGATCCCCTTGTTCTTTTCTCCAGCTGGGAGCTGAAGCTGTCAGCAAGGTGAGTCCAAAACTTATTGGATATTTAAATCCTAACGGAGTTCCTTCCAACAGTGTCAGGATAGTTTGAAGCCCCACATTACTATTTGATTCTGTAAAAGTATTGTCTTCTGTTGCACAAAAAATGTTATTCTTATTATTTAGCGCATCACTGTCAAAGTTTAGACGCTGCAGGGTTACACACATACAGTGCCAAAATTAAAGCAATTTCCCAATGACTTTTTCTTTAATTTGAAGCAAATGCAGCAAGTTGCTAATTTAATAATTTGACTACAAGGGAAGGAGTCAATCCTGCAACAACAGCCAGTTCCATATTAATTCTTTTATCTGGCATCGTTGTCCCTCATTCACTGCACAGACCTGAAACATTAACATGATCAGCCTATGGCTCACTAGAGTTTCTTGTACTGTATTCTCACCTTTCTCTGATCTGATTGATGATATCTTTTCTGGTTTTGACCTAAATTCAGTTGCTGTATCTGGTGTAACCTGGTCTATACTTTCTCCCTACAGAGCACAGGCTTCACATTTGGACAAGGGGAGCATAGTTCTGAAAGGGGGAAGAAGCAGGCATGGGCTTGATTTCATAGCACTGAGTTGCAACAATTGTTCGGCCATTTTAGTGTCAAAACAGTATGTCTCCAAGGACAGGATGGAAGGGGATAGAAATCCTTCCAGCACCTTTGAAGCTGCAGAAAAGTAGGATTGCTTGACAACTGACTCTCTTGTTCCTTTCTCCAGACTTCCTCCAGGAAGAACAGCAGGAAAGGAAGAGAAAGGAGATGGTGATCAGAGCTCCAATTTTTTTTTTCTGTGCTGCCAAGAAAAACAAAGGTAGAGTTATTTCCCTGGTAAATAAGGGAAAAGGATCCAGAAAAGTGAGAAAGCTTCCTTGTTCCTCTTGTCGGTAACTTTAGAGATGCCACAGCTTCACCAAAACTGAGAAAATGTAGACCTTTGCCCCTGGATTGGGTGGCATGTCTGGGTAACTATACTTCTCACATCTGTGAAAAAGCAATGCTGAAGCTATTCTAGAGGGCTTTGATGATACCAGGAGTCTGAAGTGAGAAAATGCCATATTATGGTTTAGACAGTCTTTTCTCAGTGAGAACTTGGAAGTTACCACTGGAAAACATCAGAAGATTGATCTTTGAAGAAGGCCACTCTAGATTCTAGAATTAGTTCTTTTAACACCACCCTGACCTACACACTGCCTATCTGACAATATAATATGGTTTTGCGTGAATTTCTTGTTTTCTCTCTGCTTCTTTCTGCCTTCCTCAAGCTCTACACCTTGTAGCATCTTATAATGCTATATCTGGAAAGGAAGGGAAGATGGTAGCATGCAACACATACCTGAAGGCTTGCTACACAGATGAGGAAAAAGACTTGTTCTCTGTGGTGCCATAGAGTATGATTAGATTTCATAGGTTTAAATTAAAGGAGAGTCATTAGGAAAAGGATAAGAGCATGTCTAACAAATGAAACTAATTTCCAAATAAGGTGGGCGACTTCTCTCCATCACTGGAGATTTTCAAGCAGAAACCAGATATACACCTGTTGAAGTATACACTAATTCTAAATTTCTAGCAACAAACAGACATTTAGATAAGGTTACAAATCTTTCTCCAAATTGTGATCCTGTATTTTGTAATCACAACACTTATTAACACATATGTAAGTTCACTGTTTTCTTGGAAGCCAAAGCAAAAATCTTTTGCAAAGTTTTTTGGATTCCTCTACTCTTCTTCAACAACAGGCAGCCACCAATTGGCTATTTAGGTAAACATGGTTCAGAGGTTGTTTGCAGGCCCTTCCCAGCAAACAGAAAAGTGACAGAAAGGATTTCACTTCCTACGTGTCTGACTTTTTGGATGAAGTAAGAGAGCTGGGAAGGGCAAGTTAAAAAATGGGGCAACCCTTACACTTAGAAATTGAAAGGAAACCATGATAGCATTCTTCTAGTTTTCAAGAATGTTCCTCCTGTATCTTTCAGAACAGCACACGCAGCTCCAAAAATCCAGGATTTGCTTGTGTTTATGCAACCCAAGGGAGAAGTTTAATTTTATCACTTTGTATCCCAAGCCACTTTCTTTGGATTGGATTTTCCTTTAGCAGTAACTCCAACGTTTGCTATTATGAAGATTCAATAAAAGCAAATGAGTATTTTCTCATCATGAATGCATGGAAGAATTTCATTAGTCCTTCTACCTACCAAGCTTGAAGAGATTTAAAAGAAAAGAGCAAAATAATATATTATTTTATTCTGTGGATAGAAGATGTAGGACAACTGTCTCTGGATTACAGATAACACTCACTGACCAGGTTATTTCAAACTGATTCACATTCATATGCCCTAAGGACTATTTGCTATGGCTCTATACACATTCCTCATCTGGTATAACATCAAGAATTTTTCTCTCCCCATTCACTGTATGCGGTTGCATAAGAGTGAGATGTGAGTCAAGGGGAGAGAGCTGACCCACTTAGGTTACCTTCAGAAGCATGAGCATTCATGAAGAATTAGATGAAATGGTGGCAGCTGGTAAGGTTTGCATTTGTACCAATTCTTTTCAGCACTACTTCTTGGGATACACATTTAGTACTGTATTTCCAGAACGCATGTAGCTCCAAAGGAGCTTTAGCCTTTCTCTACACAGGTTCAAGTGGTTGCACTGAGAATTATTGGACATCAAGCCGCAAATAGGAGACCTGGCCAATGTGACTTTATAGTTACTCCTTTCACAATAGACCAGTGTTTCTCAACCTTGGCGGCTTGAAGATGTGTGGACTCCAACTCCCAGAATTCTGGGGACCTCTGGGAGTTGAAGTCCACACATCTTCAAGTTGCCAAGGTTGAGAAACATTGCAATAGACGATAGAAAAGAAACACTAAACTATTACAGGAGAACATTTATAGCTTATTTACAATATAAAGTATTTAAAAGGTAATAATGCCTTTGTGTCAAGCTCAAATCCTGATAATTATGTAGGTACAACCACATAGTTTTCTTGGCAATAATATGAAAATAACTTGTCTTCTTCGGGGATGTTTTTCAGCTTACATTTTCCAATTTAGTATCTACCAGAAGTTTTGGAATGTGATGCTCGTAATTCTTTACCATTCATTTATTTGTTAGATTTGCATCTCACCTTTTATTCAAGAGCTGAATCACTGTCCACACCAGCTAGATATACTTCCAAACTTCTGGAGAGGACCAAGTTGGGAAGAATTAGCTTAAAGTGAGCAACTGATACTCATTTATATAAATATGATTTATTTAAAGGGATAGCTATTTATTTAAATATTAGCGTACTTCAAATGCAGACCACTTCTTTGAACACATGTAAATAGAAAGCTGGAGAGCCAGTCTGGTGTAGTGGTTAAGGTGCTAGGCTAGAAACCAGGAGACCATTAGTTCTAGCCTTCCTTTAGGCATGAAACCCATCTGGGTGACTTTGGGCCAGTCACTCTCTCTCAGCCCAACCCATTGTACAGGGTTGTTGTTGTGGAGAAAATAGGAGGTGGGAGCATTAAGTATGTACAGTACCATGAGTTGAGAAAAAATAAAGGCAGGATAGAAATCTAATAAAAGCAGGGTTTTTGTGAGGAGAGAACTCCAAAACTTTAAAAGTTCTGTTTGTTCCCATAAAAGCTTATCCATTTGTTAAGATCATTATAAGTAGTCCTCGCTTACCGACCACTCATTCAGCAATAATTCAAAGTTACAATAGCACTGAAAAAGGAGATATATGACCGGTCCTCGAACTTGTGGCTGTTACAGTGTCCCCACAGTGGTGATTCGGGCACCTGGCAATCGGCACACATTTATGATGGTTACAGCACCCTGCAGTCACATGATCACCATTTGCGACCTTCGGAGCTGGCTTCCGATAAACAAAGTCAACGGGGAAGCCGGCAGGAAGTCGCAATTTGTGGTCACGTGACATCGCACTTAATGGCCTGCGGTGATTCACTTAATGACCACAGAACTGATGTCATAAGTCCAGTGCGGTCTCATGACATTTCACCTTATGACTGCATCACTTAGCAGTGGAGTTGTCAGTCAATAAGAGAGGACTACCTATATTTTCTCCACCTCCTCTTCACAGTTGCCATATACCCTGTGTGTGGAATGGGAAGGACAATGTGAACTGGAGATACTGAATACATACTTCTGCAGCTATGTCTGTACATACAGAAGTCAACGGAGAAAGCATTATTCATTTTCCTTAGACTAATTTTCTGCATCTTAAGTGCAGGTGAATAAGAGATATTTGCAAAGTGCCACATTAATCCAAGCTTCCGTCATGTGCACCCAGTTCCATAAGACTTCATTCTATTTTGCTTCCCATTTGGTTTTCTGTGATCCTTAAGCATTCCTGAGGGCTTTCCAAATGTGGCTTTAGTTCTTGTAGGAAAGAAAAACAGCTGGTTGCCCATCAGTCGACAGGGTTGCTGAATGCTTATCACTGGTCAAGGGTCTAGCTTCCATCTGCTGTGATGGCAAAGTCTGTGTGCATGGAAGTTCCCTCCTTCTACAAAATCTTGTCATCACAGCTGATAGAATATTCCCGGGATCTGGTGCAATGGAAAATGCCCAGCAAGCTTTCCCCTGTGATCAGAAGCCATGCCTGTAACACTCTCAGTCCTCACAGGGCAGCTTTTGAACTGAAACCCCATATCCTTTTTCCCCAGTGTTCATTGTTTTTCTCTCTCTGATTTTGAAATAGGTTTTTGCAAACCTGGAAGTTCCCCAGGTATTGATACCTCTTTATGTACCAGAGGGTGGGGGGCAGGGGCAAGAGAGTAAAATTTGACTACATTAAAATGTGCACTTAAACTCCAAACATCAGAAATGAAGGGAAAGATAAGAAAAAAACTATAGGCATGTGCTGAAAACTGTTGATTTTAAAGGCACTAGATACCCAGAATCAAGAGTCCACTTGTTAAAAGAGCTTAGAATAGTTAGAGATTAAAGACACTGAAGTCCAACATATCTGGCCAGCATCTGCGTAGGGAAAGCCGATTTAGAATTGAAAACATACAATGATAATAGCAATAATTCTTTCTCTTAAAGAGAGTCCTGAGCAGTACAGAAAAACATTAAAAACAAGTAACACTCGATTTTTTAAAAGACGATTTAAAAACCAATTTACTGGAGTCCATAACAAAGCTGTAAGACAAAACACAGAACTGTCTTTGCTTAAATTCTATATTATTCTTCCTTACTACTTTCCCCTTATGTAGTGGTTTTGAACATTCAAAGCACTTTACATGCATTTTTCAGTCATCACTCCAAGGATACATAAGCATCAAATTGCATATTTGGGGATGGGAAGGCTGATGCCTCCTCCATGTAGCTTGGTGTTGTGTGCATCCCCCCTCCCAAAACTGAAAGCACTGTGTAAAGCTGTTGGGCAGCATTCAGCAACTCTTCTGAGTCTCCCCTTGAGTTGGGAAATGATTCTTTCCACTGGCCCATGAGGGAATGCTAAAAGCAACCACTGGCAAGCACCTTGTGTTTCCTTAATCATGGTATGTTTTCACAGTAAGGAAAAATAGTTTTAAAAAACCTTACCAGCTATTTTGGGGATGATGGAGGAACCAAGCTGTCCTTTAAGATGGCAGCCAGGGAAAAAGTCATGCTCACCCTGCCTGCCAGTCAGGGCTTCCTGATCCCCTGGGACTGGCAGGTGGGATGAGGTATGACTTCTTTCCAACTTCCACAGAAAACTCATGTCCGGGTGGAAGTGGGGAGGAGCTGGCCCCACATGTGAAAGGGGCCTGAGGGTAGTAGTTTGTCTATGGGCAGTTAGGAAACTTATGGACAGAATTAGGAATTTCTTGATTCATAACTTTCCTTCCTCAGTCACTATATGAACACAAGAATAAAGAAAAAATGATGAATTTGTGAATGGAACCGATTGCTAAAAATATGTCAGGACTCAGAATTGCCTGAAAGTCTTCCCTACTTTCTGAAGAACTCACCTCTGCTTATATTTCTATAGTGGCAGCACTTAGTTGACTTGGACTGATTTCAAAAAGCAAGATTGGACATGGTAACCATTGGATGGGAGACCACCAGGAGATCAGGAAAATACGGTTAGCACTTAGATGGGAGACTACCAGGAAAATGGGCTTTAAGTTGGAATGGGAAATCAAAACAACATTCTGGAAGAAAGCAAGGCAAACCACTTCCATACTGCCAAGAAAACCACACAGATGTTTCTGTGAAGTCACCAGGCCTTGATTAGAAAGAGACTTTACTTTTTACATAGTGGCAAAAGACGTGTTTAAGACATGCCCCATCTTCATCCCATTCCAAAGTTGAGGCTTGTACTGAAAACAAAATTTAAGGATCAAGCCCCAAGAAATCTTACAAATCTTGCCTGTAAAAACTCATGGCTGTGTAGACACAACTATCAGCAATATAATCCTTGTTCCTTTTCCCCATCCTCCCACAAAGAAAGTATCTGCAATACTGTACAAAATACCATCTTACAGGCTGGCTGCATGTGCTTGCGTGTAACTTATACTTTGGCGTATAAAGAGAATTCAACTCTTCCTCATGTAGTCTCATTTTTTCATTCAGAGGTTGCTCAATTTCTGTAACTAACCTGACTGCTCAGGATTTTTGCTGGAAAAAAAAATACTATTTAGCTGCTTAGAGATGGTTATTGTTTGATTGAATTATTTATCATTACTCTGGCTTGGAAGGTGCCACCCTTAAAGGCACAAAAAATGTGTAAAGAAAGAAAAGAAACTTTAACTCAGACAGGGAGATTCTGAGGTCAACTGCCATGTTTGATGCTGTCCACCCGAACCTTAGCCTGTTTAATTTGAAAAACACAGATGAATGGAAAAGAAGAATTTTATGGGTAGCTCTCCACCTCCAGTGTCCAAACAATTTCATTTTCCAGGCCATCCTTGGCAATGTTGTGATAGTTGAAAGTGAAATCAAACCACACACAATTTTCCTGTCATTTTAAAAAACAGCTTAAAGTTTTGCTGTTTAGAAATTATTACATATATAATTTGCAGTCTTAGATCTTCCCAGTAGTTTTAACTAAAAAGATGCAAAGCTTTTCATGTCCTTCAAAATGTCAGAATCTGCTTTTGAAAGAAGAAAAGCAACTTCCTAAACCATTCTAGACAAACTTAAAAGAAAAAAAAAAGCAACATTTCAACTGGAATGCAAAACAGGACTGAAATAAACAAACCACACATCTCACATTTCTCTCTTTGCAATGACTTTAAAAGACCCCAGTCCTCTCAAGGGTAACTGCTAATAAAAAATGATGATGCAAATACATTCTTCCCACATTAAGACTGCACTTTTTTTGCTTGTTAATAAAGCTCCTCTCCAAGAAGAAACAGAAATACTGTAGCGAGCATTTACATTCATGGAGGAAAAATCACTACTGGTGTTTTCACAGCTCTCGGCTGCATATATTTCTTTATCCCTTTGGGATCATCCTCAGTGCATCACTAAGTCTTGCTTTTCCAGTTTCGGATTGGTTAAATTTCCCTAAACACACACCAATATAAAACGTGCCTTTTGAAAGCAGCTGCTTCAGGGCAACGCTCACCATTAACTAGATCAGGAACAAAGAAATGGGGGGAAGAATTAAAAGAAAGGAAAACATCCCATTCTAAAGAGAGCAGCAGCAGCAGAGTTCACTTACCTTTTTTCATATATACATACATATAAAGCCAGCAAAAATATTGCCTTCCTCCCAGCACAGCAGCAGCCACATGCCGAGTTCCAACTAGAACACGGAGCGGCCAATCAGCAGAAGCTGTCATGGAGGACGGCATGCTGGGAATCGTAGTCCAAAACTCCAGAATAGACCGTTTGGGAATAAATCGTATTTTTAGACCCTCCATTTTTGTGTTTGAGGACAGCGAGTGTCTCGGGCTGGATTAGCAGGTCGGAGCTGCAATCCTGAAACATACCTCCTCGGGTGTAAACTCCACTGAAATCAGAGAAGCATCTTGCAAATAAACGTGCGGGAGGACGATGTTAAAAATCAACAAATCCGTCCATCCTTCACTTATGATGCAATCATACAGTATTTTAAAAGCACACATTTATAAAGCCATGAAGTAAAAGCTTGCACAAGGAAGAAGAAAAAATTAAGGCAAAGGATGGCGTGGGCGCGTCAGTGAGAAACTTAAATTATTTCTCCTGAACTTAACCCTTTCGTCTTTAAGGTCTGGCAGTTCTCTTATAAAGGAAAGGATTGTTTTAATCCAGAAAGACAGTGTGATTCACAGTTCATTGAGAGGCAATATGTGCACCAAATTTCCCTCCAGTATTCTTACTACTCCTCTTAGTACTACTCTTACTTAATACTTATTTATACTTTAATATTTCATAAGTAGTACTACTTATTAAAAAGAGATCAGTGCAGTTTAGAACTGGGGATGGGTGGATGTGGTGAGAATACAACAGGAATTTGGTCAAATACGTATAAAAAACAATGGAGTAAAGGAACCAGATGTATTGCAGAGCTAAGGCAAATCCTTCCATTGAGAAACAGGAGTAATGACTAACTTTCCCAACCTGAATATTTTTCTCTCTCTAGCTAAAGTTGGAATGGTTTTTCTTACCTGGGTCCATAGATTCCAGAGTGACTGGCTCTACTGGTGCAAACAGAGTTTCAGAAAGGAAATGGAGAATTCCCTTCTTCCTTAAACCAGCAGGGTCCCTGTCCCTGTCCTGGGATAACGCTGGTGTCCCACAGCTGCTCTGCCTGAAGACCCCTAAGTCCTGCCGACACCAAACTCTGCTTCTGTGAGCATCCTGTTTCCACCAATGGCCAGCCGGTTGCCTCTAGGAAGCTGACAAATAGGGCAACAGCGGGCCTTGTTCCTAATGGCTGTATTTGCACAACCTAGCCCACCGTGTTTTAGCCTAGCGTTTTTGCAAAAAGATAATTTCTCCCTTGAGTCAAACTTGATCTCTGGTTAGAACAGGAGTCAAGTGCCTGAGGTAACAATGTTGTGTTGTTTTCTTGGCAAGAGTAAAAGCGGTTTGTTTTCTGTCCTATATTTGTCTCCTCTCTTCCGCTTCTCAGTCCAGCCTACAGCCCTAGGCAGGTGACACCCGAACAATAAACCAACTTTGCCTGAGTTAAAAAAAAAAGAGCTAATCAGTTTACTAAGCTGGTTGGAACTTAGATGGAAGACCACCAGGAAATGCCTGGGTTGTAGAGTAGACAGGGAAGTTGCAAAAATGTCCTGCAAAAAGGCAGTGGAAAGTAACAAGAAACAACATGGATGTCTCAATATAGTCCTCAGGAATCAGCTGGGGGTGGGGGTGGTGGAATTGATTTTATTATGCAAATCCAGATCATGGTTTAGCTTTATGATTCAGTGTGTTGTGCAAGCCTAGAAAATGGTTAAACGATGGATAAACATGCTATGTCTAGCACCTATCGTTCAGACATATGCTGTTTACACAACGTCCGTGCAACCTGTATTTATTGAACTACCTGCTGTATATTGTGTGTGTGTGCTGGTCGTCATATTCCTGGGCAGTGTACAGCTGAAATTAGAAAATTAAAATGCAAACATAATAAAAACATTCATAGTAGTAGAGATGGCCAAGAAGTCTGTAAAAGCAACATACAGGCTGGGTTCAGACGCTTCAATACCTCATAATGTATGAATGCAGCCCTGATAATTTATAAACAATGTTTTTGTGCAAATCCAGCAAATTGCGATTTATTCAATAAATGACTGATTATGATTATGTGCCATCAAGCTGTTGTCGAATCTTAGTGACCACATAGACAGATTTCCTCCGTGTTGATCTGTCCCTAACCTGGTCTTTCAGGTCTTCTAATGGTGCAGCAATAGCTGCTGTAACTGAGTCCATCCACCCTGGTGCTGGTCGTCCTCTTCTCTTTCCTTCCACCTTTCCCAGCATTAGAGCTTTCTCCAGAGAGTTAGGGCTTTGCATAATGGGTCCAAAGTAGGATAACTTTATTCAATAAATGCTGATTAAATAATCTTGGCTTAGCATGGTTTGCATCAGCTACAGATTGAGGTAACATAAGCCTTTTAAAAGGCTGAGTCAAATTAGGAAAAATTTAACTGCTCTAGAAAATACTGCACAGTAACATCCATATGACTGCAGAAAAGCCTTTGTCTTTAGCACAGCTAAAGAAAGCACCAATCTGATGCTTTCCGGCTATGTGGTGATTATAGCCCTGGTTAGGCAGATTTTACCATCATTGGTGCTCCATCAAACATAATGCCCCCCATTTCATTTAAATTCTGTTTCTAACTTCCCACTTCCATAAGAAAAGCTGTCCTTCTTTGATAATCCTTGATAACGTGTTCTGAGATTTTGTTGCATGACCTCTATCAAAGGCTTTTCTTTAGACTGTCCATGCTTACTGGACCATCTCCATACGGGTCGACATTCAAACAGCAGGATAATTCAGATGAATCCCACCCATAATTAAAATACCAAGGGAAAATGAGTTAATGCTTTCCAGTTCTACATCTACCTTCTTGAGGCAAACATTATACCTCAAAGGGGAGTTTAAGTATCCTGATGCTTTTCACAAGTGGAAATTTTTAGGCTGTTTTTACACAGCACAGTAAACATGGTTTGCTTTAACTTTGGTTGCTTGGTATTTCATGGCATACCCAACCATTGTGCTTTGTAAACCATATCATATTGTTTGTTATACTGTAGGAGCTCAGTTATGTTTCATTCAGTAAACCATCAAGAAATATGTAGTGACTTAGGCACATGGTGTGAACTCATTTCATTGTGAGAAATAGTAGCTAAATTAACATATCACTCTAAGCCAAACTGCACAAGCCATATTATGGCTTAAAACAAACCTAACCAGCCTCTAGGTTCTCATATAATGTAAAAGCAAGACTTTTAAAATTTGGTTTGCTGATAAATCCATTGTAGCCTGGCTTGTACAAAGTGCTTATTCATGATGGATGGGTGTCTATTTCACACTAAACCCAACTCAAACAAACCACATGATGAACTAGGCCACTATTTATTGATTTATAATGGTTGTTAACCATTTTTCATTTTCATTTTTCATTATATATAATGTCCAAGTTAAGCTCAGTTCCTAGGAATCATGTAAGTTGTTCTGAAACTGGAGGAGGGAAGATCAGGAAATACAGTATGCAAACACCATAGATCAGAGGAATGAAATAGACTCCCCTCATCTCATCCTGTCTGCCTTGAACATGTTTGATAAGGACATGGAGGGTTCTTTTTTTTTAAAAAAAAGTGGACTATAATTTAGCTGATTCTGGGCTGATGGAGTATCTGATTGATTTAATTAATTTTAATTTTAATTAATTTCATTTTTACTTTAATTACCCAAACATCAGTTAGGAGATGAACTTCACAAATAATAGTCCTTCTAAGAAATTCATGATTTATTTTCTTCTGATAACTTCCTCTTTCAGAGGGAGGGAGAATCCCCAAGAGGATTGACTATTCTTGACTTGGTATTAACCAATAGAGAAGACTTAAGAAAATGAAATAGCAGGAAGGGGAAATGGTAACTCCAGAGTAATGTTGGAGTTCTTGATTTAAAGGAAAATCAGAACTGTGTGTGAACAAATGCCTGTTTCTCCAGATTTTAAGAAACTCAAAGCAGTGTTCAATTGGATTCCATGTCAGAAGGATAAAACAATCACGATGGCAGGATTTCCTTCTAAAGGAAAAGATAAAAGCAGTGAGATTCCAGTGAGAAGTTAATTGATAGACAGCAGAGAAAGCCAGTGTAACTCCACAAAATGTTTAGTGAAGCTCAAAACAACAAACCTAAAAGATGGAAGAACAAAAAAAGAATACAAATAGGAGATTGAAAGAGTACCAGGTCATCAAGGAAGACTATGTGTGAGTAAGCTGGAACTGCAGAGAAGGGGTCAGGGGTCCGGTCCTAAAGCTCAGAGCAAGATGGAGTTGGTGAAGAATGCTAGAAATAATAAAGAAGGCTTCTTTACATACATTTAAAAGGAAATGAGGTGAAAGAAAACTGCTCAAACAAAAAGGTTGAATGCTAACAGTTTGGTCTAGTGACTAAGGCATCAGGATAGAAACCGGGAGACTGTGAGTTCTAGTCCTGCCTTAGGCACAAAGCCAGCTGGGTGACCTTGGGGCAGTCACTCTTTCTCAGCCTTAGGAAGGAGGCAAGGGCAAACCACTTCTGAAAACCTTGTCAAGAAAACTGCAGGGACTCATCCAGGCAGTCACCAGGAGTCAACACTGACTTGAAGTTGCCAAAACAAAACAAAACAGGTAGCAAAGAGAAGAGAATGTTCCTTGAATCCTGTTCAACAAGTTCTACCAGGCAACAGTGAAGAGCAAGATGAAGGGCAAGGTTGAAGCTTGACATGGTCAGGAAATATTGATTTATTGTTTAAATCTCTAGGGCTGTGAATTGCATCCGTGAGTACCAGAACTAGCTAACAGTCTGGCTAAACTTTTAAGTATTATTTCTGAAAACTCCTGGAGAACTTGTAAAGTGTCTGATGCCTGGAATAAGGCAAATATTGCTCCTGTCTTCAAAAAGAGCAAAAAGGAGGCTCTACACTTAGTCTGATATTGATACCTGAAAGATTCTGGAGCCGACCATAACGAGGTCACTCTGCAACCACCCTGAAAACAGTAAAGCAATTTTAAGACATCAGTGTGGATTGGTCAAAAACAAATCTGCCAGATTAACCTCATTTTTGCTCAGGTAGCTTTGTTAGTAGATTTTGGGAATGTGGAAATAATATACCTTCATTTCAGCAAAGCATATGGTGAAGTACTGCATGACATCCTGATTTAGCAAGCTAAGTGTTTGCCAGATTGCACAGTTTCACAACTGACTCAGAAACTATATTGAAAATGCTCATTGATGATTCTCCATCAAACTGGAGAAAGTTGGGGTGCTGCAAAGATCAATCCTCGATCTTCTACTCTTCAGATTGTTATTAACTATTAGATAAAGAGAAATAAATTTGCAGATGATACACTAGGTGGTGTATTTGATGTTATGGCATCTGTGCGGGAGTCAACAACATTAAAATGGTGGGTGTGACAGGATGATTGACACCTCATCCTTTTTTTTTTTAAACGTCATATCACACACACTTAAGAGGTGGAGTTTCAGTTGTTTGTGCCCTCCATTTTAATGTCTTGCAGTTGCCCTTGTTTAATACCTTAGATGTTAGAAATAAAGTTCAAAATGATCTTAAGAGGTTAGAGAAATGACCATAAGTAACAGAAGGAAATTTATCAGAGAAAAATGATGTTATACATTTGGGAAACAAAAATCACCTGCATAGGTATAGGGGATTTATTTATTTATTTAAAAATTGTTTAGACTGCTTCTATCTTAGAAGATTCTAAGTGGTTTTCAAAGATCATCAGCAGTATAAGCCAGTGGAAACTATAAACACCATAAACATTATATTAATTAAGCATTACATATCTGGTACCAGCAGTTTCATAGCAATTAGATCCCACAGACCTTTTGGACAGCCAAGTTTTTAAAGTTTCTGGAAGACCATCAAAGTGGAAGCCAACCTTGCTTCAGGGGGCAAAGTATTCCAAAGGAGAGGAGCTCCACCAGATAATTACTGCTTTTGGGGCCCTCCCATCTCACCTTTCAGTAGGTGGATCTTCAACAGTGATTTATTTATTTATTTATTTATTTATTTATTATTCATTCATTCATTCATTCATTCATTCATACATTCATTCAATTTATATAGTTGCCCATCTCAGTTCATGACTCTGGGTGGCTCACAACATACATACATACATACATACATATATCCCTCAATTCAGCAAGGATACAGGCTCCATCATACATCTGGGGCCCCAGGTTTGAGCACAGAATCATGTTGTCTGTTCCCTTGGACTGGGCAGGCAGAAACTATCTGAGATTGATGATATAATAGATATAAAACCCTGAGCATATTGGGCTTTACAGGTGATAACCAGCATCTTGAATTGCACTTGGAAACACACTGGTAGTCATTGTAACCCCTGCAGCAGAAGACTGCCCAGTGAGCACGTAGTCTTAGTTCCTGGCATGGTAATAATATTTGTGGAAATGATCTTGGAATAGTAATTGGTTACAAACTGAATATGAATCAACTATGTGATGTGGCTACCAGAAGATAAATGTAATTTTAGGCTGAATCAGTAGAAATATGGCTTAAAACCAGCATGTTGACTAGGGCTGGAAACTTACAGCTAACCAATGTAGTGACCTCAACCTACACTGATGAAACTGCTTCTTCTGGTCAATGGTCAAGTTGCTACATTTTGAATCAATTGCTCTTTCAAAGCCATCTTCAAGGGCAGCCACATATATAATGCCTGGAAGTAATCTAACTGCAAGTTTGTGAAGACATCTTAATCCTAAAGGGTCTGTAACTGTCATACTAGCTAAAACTACGCATAGCCTCTCTGGGCTGTGGCTTCCACCTATTGCTTGTGGTGGAGCTTTCAATCCAGGATGATCCCCAAGTCATAGACCTGCTCTTTCAGAAGGAGTGCCTCCCCATCCACAGATAACTTAGCTATTGCATTCAAGCCCAACCAAACACTTACAAACAGCAATTTTATCTTATAGGGATTTAGTGTGAATTTGTTTTGACCAATCCTACAACGCATAACAGCAAGGATCACTGAGCATACAAAGCCCAAATCAGAAAACCCATAGTATGATTGAGACAGTGTCCACGAGGGCCTTTGCACTACTTCAGACTGGTGTCATCTCACCACCACTGCTTTTGTACATATAGGGGATGAGTTGACTAACATCTTTTCAGGCTGGAATATATTGAATTTTTAAATAAAACGATTTTGTTTGAAATGCTGCAATTCTATGTGGTTTGTGAATGGTCTCTTTCTCCATTTGCAGGAATTCACTACACTTCCTGGCTCCTTCCCCAGCAAGTCTTTCAAAACTTGACAGCTTGACAACTTTTCAGCAATTGTTTTCATCTTTTATTTGGATGTTTCTTTTTAATCATACTTATTAATCCCACTGGAAATTCTGAGACTAAGCAAGAAAAAATATAGATAATTCTATGTCTTTTATTTGTTAGATGATTATAGGTCTTTGGTATCAAGTGTAAGCTTTCTCCTTGCCCAGGATCTGAAGATCTACCCCGCATAAATAACTCATGTGCTCCTGATTAAGACTTCCCAGCTTTTCCCATTGCTGTGATAGTGTGGCCTCCCCAGTTCCCTGTTCTTCAAAAAGCTAATGTGAGAAGATTGTAGATTTTCTAAAATAATCCTTTAATGTATGATTAGAAGAAGAGGAACATAATTGAAAGTAATATATTGGCACAGCATTGAATGACTGTATTTTTGAAACATGTCATAATGAAGTGGAATAAAAATATTCCTAACAAAAACTTTGGAGCAAAACCATCATAAACAAACATGCTAATATTGTACAACAGCCACAAGGTGGAACTACAGGCCTGAGTTCCTTCCACTCATTAGATGTTCAACTAATAATGACAGGAACTGTAAACACATGATAGGACAAATTTGAGTTGGAAGAAAAATGTTGGATTCAGTGAAAAAAATTCAGAGCATGGTCAGTGAAATAAAACATCTTTTTGATCTGGGAAAGTGGCAGCCCCATGTCCTCTAGCTATGTATTAAGCCTATATATTAAGCCAGTTTTTTTTTTAATTGGAATCTCTCTTTTCAGGGCATGGAATCTGATAGTTTTAAAAAAATTCCAGGACCTTGATCAAGAGGCAAAGTGATGAGTCTTCATGAGCACAAATGCTTCCTGGGGTTTTGAGGCTTCTAAATATTAGCTGACAAGCCCCACCCTTTCCGCTTTACCTTAGAAAATTTGTTATTGAAATTATTTTTTAAAATACCTTTAGTCTCTTATGGAATCCCATCAAGTCCTCGCAGAACCCCAATGTTCTGTGGAACACAGTTTGAAAGACCCTGCATTAAGCTACCTTGCCCTAAATCTATGAGTTGCCTCCAAAATATGCAAAGAACTAAGTTAATCCAAATGCTAGCCTCACTTACACAGAAGTAAACACTTGACTTTTAAATAAATATTCATTTTATTGTATATTTCCTTTAAATCATGTTTTCTTGTGGAAAAAAATGCTTTAATGTGGAGTAATAGCGTTTTAACTGCTCAATACTCTGCGCGTTCCTTTAGAAGGATCTACTCCTAAGTAACAATAGCCTTACATAGCAAATAGTTCAGGTTTCCAGAGAAAGCAAATGTTAGCTCCCCTTTGCTGGACACTATCTGTTGTGGAAGTTTCCTGGTTATCATTTACAAAAGAACCATTGTCCAGAATTTCATTCTGAGCAAAAATAAAACCTATGTATTTTATATATTGCTTTGCTCACATGTAAGGTCCTATGAGAGTTATTTATTGCTAGATGGTACATGGCATTATTTTTATTCTAACGAAGTGTTTCATTTTTTATGAGCTCAGTCCTTGTTCATGTCTTCGTATCTGGGGACAAGCAAAGGCTTTTTTGTTAAGTATAATAGCTGCAATTTATGTTTAACTATTTAATTATTCAGTTCTAAAATCAGTTTCCTATAATTAGCGATAGGGACATCTGCAGGGTGGGTCAGAGAACTCAAGACGGTAGTCACAACCGTGCAGTTAAAGCCCTGACTCTTTGTACAAGCATGTAAGCTCTCTACACATAGAAACGGGGCAGGGTTTTGACTGTGTGGTTACCTGTCATCCTGACTTTTTTGACTTCCCCTGTGGATACTACTGCTTAGCGAAGATTACACCCCGGTGCTTCCTAACCGAATGGGACTCTTACTTCTTTCACATACTAAGGTACTCACCTCTTTATCTTAGTTCCTTTCATTTATCTTAATTTGGAGGGTGGGGGAGTGTTAGGGGGAAGAGATAAAATGCTTTACTGTTGTTACTATGACAATGTGTGTGGGATTCAGTTCTTGAAATACAGATCAGTATTCATCAAGAGATGGCTCCTCTGCCAACCCTGCCCTAGATCAGTCTGATAAAACCATGGCAGCTGAGGATGTTATCCCTAGGCCTTCTTACCAGAACTTAAACGAGGCTTGTTGAACCTTTATTATTTGAATACAAAGCCCAGACAAATATTGGGAATTCCCTGAGTTTTATATGGTTCCCAGGCAGTTTTTTTTTTTTTTTTAAATGCGTGCTTCATCCCCACTTCCACTGAATTATAGTTAAGGAAAAAGCAGAGTTAACCTTGGGTGCCCCATTACAAGGCACCGCCCCTCTTCCAAACCTGGGCACAGAATCTTCACAAAGCAACGGTTCTGTTCTGTTCTTCTCTAAGCTTATCTATAAAAATATTGGCAAGAAGTGGGAGGAAAACAAGAGATCTCGATGGTGAGTAGATGCTGCTGAAAATGTCCCTTAAAAGATAGCAACAGATATACACCTAGCATCTCAGAAAGGCAATGTAATTCAAAGGGAGAGCCAGTGGTTAATTACACTGTACAAGGTCCACTAAACTCAGTGGGACTTGCTGATATGCAAACATGTGCAGGGTCCATAAAGTCCTTCAAGTGTTTGTAATTTAGATTACACACTATAGGGGTAGGTTATATCAATATATATATATATGCACACACACACACACTCACACAGATGCTCATTTTAATGCTTATTACTCTTCGCCACTTCTTTCCTGTGTGGACCTGTGATACCAACCAGAATGTTTGTGAAAGGTAAAGAACAAAACCACTAATAGTTTCTGGACTTGCACTCATGTTGATTAGTAGGTGTGAATGTGCTGGAGTTGATTGAATAAGTTCTGTAGGAGCTCCTTTCCTTGGAATGGCAAGAAAACCAGCACTGGCATGTGATGAAAGAAAACCTTCTTAATTTCTAAGGGAAAATATTTCTTCAAGAAAAAAAAATCATTTCTGGAAAAAAAAAAGTTTGAATTGTGCTGACAAAATCATGCTTGAATCCACTTGAGAATTTGGGGATTCGGGAAGTCCCCCCGCAATTAAGTGGAAAATATTTGTTAGATTCCTTATGGCCTCAGAGATGTAATACAGATCGGCTCTCCTTTCCTGTCTGAATAATAATTGCTGCATTCTTTTTAGCATGTCAGGGATGGTTGGGAAACCACCCCCGTAGTTATAGAACATGGTAAATTTATTTATAAATCAAATTTATATCACCACCCAAACCCCCCCACGAGGAGGGACTCTGGGCGGTTCACAACCAGTTAAAACCAATAAAAACATAAATAGTACAGCAAAATCTGTTTTAAATAGTCCACAGGAGAAGCAAATGTTGGTTTCTTTGACCAATTCCTGGTTTTCCCTTTGACTTTAGCTGTTAACCACAAATAAGCAAACCTCATTATGCCACTGATGCAATCAAGAAGAACAAGCCATGATTGTGGTTTACTGCCCTCAAATAAAGGAGGCTTTATTCAGTGACTGTATTTACATATTCTAAGCCAAAAATGAAAATCTAATTTACGCTCACAGAGGGATAAGAAAGGTGCAGAAATCAAGGAGATCTGTAGGGTGGTGATAGCTTAAGGATGCTCAGCTGCTTAGAGGATTGGTTGGGAAGCAAAAGCAATGTTTGGAAAGACTCCTTTACCAGGAGACTACTTTGCATTTCGGGGGGGGGGGGGGAACAGAGGGAAATCTCACTATTCCTCTCTCCTATTGGAAGGTATGTGAAACATGCAGCATACAATTTTTGTAATAAATAATGTCTCTCTGCGTTTTAAATTTTATTTATTCTAACTACTATGCTTATATAAGTCGAGTACCAGTTTGGAAGATTATAAACCAACATAAGGAATTCTGTAGCAAAGGAATCCTGTACCAGTAGGCATAGTTCTTCGAAATGTTAAAAGAAGTGATTGTCTAGATAGGAATTAGGCTTAACATTCTATCTCCCATGCAAGGGTATTCCTCAAAATAAAACTGTTTTATAGAAAGTACATAAGCTTGGCTTCCACAGCAAAGGAGAATGCGTAACAGGATATACTACCTCAGAAAAAAGCACCACAGTCTTTATGCAGTGTTGTACATAATTTAATTTGCAGTTCTGTATATAAACTTTTACTGTATTGCACACTATTGTAACAAACTAATTATTTTCAAAGAAATCAGTAAATACTTAAAAGATTTTAAAAATAAGGGTTTTAATGCAGCTGACAAAAAAATAAGAGAAGCAATTTACTTAATGAGATACAATTTTTTATGTTGAAAATGAGAGTTACATACAGCTAGAGTACAGTTAAAAGATACCATACAGTCCAACACTTAATTCCTCAAATTATGTAAAATTAACAAGTCTGTACTGTCAAATATACAGTATTTCATATGATGGAAAAGGTTTTTGAAATTAGACAGAGGCATCTTCTTGTGGCTTTTGTGTATTTAAAATGATAGGACCATCTAACACATTGCCAAGTGTGTACTTCAACACAGCCCTCTGACTTGCTGCCCTCCAGATGTGTTGGACAGAAATTCCCTTATTTTCCCAGCATATCCAATGCTGGCAGGGAGTGATTGTTGACATATCTGGAAGACAGCATGCTGGAAAATATGTTTTCATGCATTGTAAATAGCAACTTCCTTATATTTTGCCCAACCCCTTTCTATTTCAATCTATTACTCCATTATTATGATTTATGTTTACTGTTTATTTCTGACACATGTAAAATATTTAAACAAGCATAAACCAAAAGAATCAAAAGGGTGTTTCAAAATTGTTCATCTAAAGTTGAGAACTCAGGCATGCTAGAATCCATCCCATGGACATCCAGAATGAAGCCTCACATTTACACATACTTATAAGTTACCCAATTAAACTACTGGCTAAAATTCATACCAGAATAAAAAAAAAATGATCTGCAGCATTTGTTAAAATCCATAAACAAATTAATGTTGAATTTATTGGATACAGCTAGCATACAACAGCATGTCCTCTGTCTAGATGAAATACAAAAGATTGTAACATTTTTTCATACAAATAATTGTTTAATTTATTAATGTGACAATATATTACATAAAATTTGCTACTGCAGATTTTCATATGTTTGTCTTGCACATACATAGACAGGGGTGGACAAAGATGGCAAACATCTAACAATGATTAGCAAAACTGCCTGACAACTTAAAGACGTGCAGAAGATTGTATGATCCATCTCATTCTAGACTGAAAAATGTCTACAGAGGTTTTTGTTAAAGGAGTGTCACAGAGATTAAAAGGAAATAATGCCAATTATCTTACGTGTATTGGCATTCTATAGAACACAATGATTACCTAGCAATTTAGATCAATTGGATAAAATAACCCTTCATCCTTGTAGATGTGTAAATTGACCATAAAACATGAGCCTAGTTTAAATGTACTGATGTGCCATCTTAAGACATGCCATCTTGAGATAAATCAGAAAATAAGTGCCTAATTAAAAACTGTATGGATAAATTTAAAAGCACAAGGACGTGTGCTCAGCCACTGATTGTTAAACACTGAAATAGATGTCTGGAAGTGCTAGAAGCAAGCACATGGTAGCAATACCCATATAGGTCAGTTGATGAGATTATATGAGACTTAATTCAACCCAATCAATTCTTTGTGCAACCATAAGTTTCATTTCACCAAAAGAAAAGTATGTTAGAAATGAAGACACCACATCACAGATGGTGGCAGTTTCAAACGTTGTCTCTTTTCTATATGAATGAAGCGCTGCTGATAGAAACCATGACTGGAGCAGCATTCCATTCTTGAATTTACTAATATAGTATACCAGAATAAAAACTTGGCATTTATTTCTTTTATTCTTCACAGCTAACAGAAATACCAGGTTTATCTAGCAACTTATCAATATTTTAATACTAAATTTTCAATTTGCTAAACCATTTATTCTCATAGCTAAAGAGATAAAAAAGATGCTTTCCCCCCCTTCAATAAAAAAGGGTTGAAATGTGAAATACTTCAGGAGCCCCACTGACATTACTAAAAATCAGTCCTAGTCTCTTGACAATACTGACCAAATCTTTTATGAGTTCCAGGCTTTAGGGTGTTTAAAACCCATTTAAATAGTCAATTCTTTAGATGCAAGTTACTAACCATGATTAAATATGGTCCAAAGCCCAGACTGGATAGAATTGTTCCTGCTTACTGAGGCTGTGCTTCTTACGGCACAGTACGCTTATGGCATATTTACCTACTGCCTAGGAAAATAACACAAACTATGAGGCAGGGAGAAGAACTGCCAGCAATGTAGAAAACCAAGGCACAGGGCTAGCTACTGTACCTTATACAAATTTTCCAATTTTGAAAATAGGTTTGGTCAGTCTCCAGGAAGAGATCCTTAAGTCAATTAGCATACACTCATATGGTGATAAATACTACTTTCAAAATGCTAATGAAGTTGGCTAGGTTTAGATTGTGTTACCCAAACAAATGAACAAACAAACAAAAAAACCACCACTAAAAGAAACCCCTATGAGCTGTAGCCTCAGACACAAAGATGGACACAGAAGGATTGGCCAGCACAAACTAGAAGCAACACTTATCTTCCACTTCACTCTAACTCATATTAGCCAGAACACCTTCAGTTTCATTCATACAGATACATTATTCAAAATAAAATGGAGCATTCTTGAGTAAAAGGCTACTTCATTTTAAAAAAGAGGGTCAGAGAAAAGAGGAGAAATTAACAATACACAGAAAACAAAGAAAATAACAGAAACCAAAAGGTAAATAGGAAAAGTGGTCTATATTCTGTGTAACAGCACAAACCGTGCTTGCTTAATTGTGCCTAGTTATAAGGGTTGGTGCAACCTGCACACATGGAAGATGGCAATAAAGACCTCAGTCAGCTTTGTGGAATGAAGTAACTAGATAATTGTTTTGACATATGATGGTCTCAGCTCCACTTCATGAGTTAACAGAGTGCAAAGACCCCAATATGAGCCCTGATGTCCTCTTATCCTTCAACAAGTACTAAAAATCAGCAAATTCCTTTGCACATTTCTCTGTTAGAGAAACACGAATATCTTCTTCCTCATAGTCATCGAAGTTGCTGGTGTCTCCTGGACCTCGACATTTTGGTATGAATGGAGCTTCTACCTATATAACGAGAAGAAGTATGAAAGGTTGTTAACTGCTAATCTGAAAAATTAAATACAGTGGTACCTCTACTTACGAACTTAATCCGTTCCATGACTGATCGCAAGTCGAGTTGGTCGCAAGTCGAAGTAAATTTTCCCATAAGGTTCAATGTAATTACTGTTAATCCATTCCGGCGTCCGCGGACCACGCGTCAGGGGCGGAAAAACGGCCGCTGACCACGCGGCAGGGCGGAAAAAATGGCCGCGGACCACGTGGAATGGGCGGAAAATGGCCGTGGACCACGTGGCACAGGCGGAAAAATGGCCGCGGACCACGTAGCACGGGCGGAAAAATGGCCGCGGACCACGTGGCACGGGCAGAAAATGGCTCGTAAGTCGAGGCGAGTTTGTAAGTAGAGGTAAATTTTTGGGGCCGGAGCTGATTGTATCTTGAAAATTTTGTAAGTAGGGGCGTTCGTAAGTAGAGGTACCACTGTACTAAGACTGAGGAAATTAAAAAAAATAAAAGAAGCCTTCAGGAAAAATAGCTACTCTTCAAGGACTATTTGACAGGGAATGAAAATGTCCAAAGGAACAAACAAGAATCCATTGTGACACCCACTATATGAATGAAGGGGCTATATAGATCAGGAAACTGCCAAAATTACAAAATCCCTGTAGTAAAATCGAGTCAAAATACAATATGAAATGCTTGAACAAAACAGGGCCCCAAAATTGAAAGAACTACATCGAAGTGCCATTTATCAGGCCCCCTTATGATCCTTCAAGAAAGTATATATAGAAGAAACAGGTTGGGTATTAAAGACCAGGTTAGCAAGACAGTGGAAGGCACTGAACAAGTGGAATAGCTGAACTCTGCATAAAGTGTTGCTATAGATTACATTACAAAAACATGAAAATCATAGCCTTTGAAGACAACAAATGCAAAAGGAAGATTCAAGAAGCAAACAAAATGGAAATAACTGGCCAAAAAGCTTTGGAGAAAAGAGCACTGAATTTAGAAGGATAAAGAATGCAGAATTTCTTGGATCATTTGAAAAATAATTGGTAACATCTCAACAAATGATCAGTCATATGACTCATCTAGAGTTAATCAATCATTATTTGTACTGGCCTGATAACAATTGGTTTATTGGTGAAACCCTGCATTCTTGTGCATTATTTGCAACTCTGTTATATACAAAAAGTGATTTTTGTGAGACTAAAATGACCAACACAGCAGATTCAAATAAGAACCAAAGCAAAGATTTCTTTGTGGAAAAATGAATAAAAATATGTTTCTTCTATATATTCCAGGCATAAATGTAAGAAAACTGAACACATTTAGTTTAGAATTTATTAATTTAATACAATTATTATTAGGAACTCAGTCCTTTTATGAATGCACAGAGTCATTTCAGGTAACTACAGAAATATAAAACCTCACAGGTGAATACTACCTCATTAAACTTGCATCTGCACAAAATGGAGTCTGATCATAAGATAAATAAGAGAGACTGATTTAAGTGTTGCTACATATGGTCTCCCCACCCCCCAGCAAGCTATGGTTTAGTACAGGTATGCCCAACTACCCTTCAAAGCCTTGGGTGCAAGCCCCAGAGCCCCACCAAAGTTGCCAAATATTGCTGTAACAGAAGGGCAATTTTATTAAATTCAGGAACAACTGTATGTCGTTAATGAAGTAAATTCAAAATAAATCAAATTTTGTTTTGTTCTAGTCCTGCTTATTTGGGGATTGTGGCTCTCTATACCTCATTCAAAGGCCAAGAGCTGCTCTGAGACTAAGAAAAAAATGTGTACCCCTGTAGTGTTAAAGGGTTAGCTCTGTAGTCCAATTCTCTTACTGTACAGTTCCAAAAAATTAAAAATAAACAAGCCAACTCTATAAGCCATATTTTGACACTGGCTTATTTCAAAAGCTAATGTTAACTTTTTAAAAATTTTATATTTATTTGAGTGTCCTGATAGGCATAAACACATTTCTGAAATATTTTAATATGTAATATAAAAAACTTAAAAGAATGATTTGTGGTAGAAGACTAATGAAAAACATTTTGATATTCAGGAGAAGAAGAATAAATAACAGAAAATTTCCTTTGAAACAAACAGAATTTGAGTAGAGATAAAAATATTTCCATTCTTTGATGAAAGTTGTATTTAAGAAATTTCCCTTCAAAATAAAACAAAACCCCAAGAGTTAATTGTAGCCTGTCTTGAAATAATTAATACATTACTTATTATAACTATACTGTACTGTCACACTGCATAGCTCTGTAACTCGCTTCTTTTTATAAACTATTATTATGATTCAGATTTGGCTTTTAAATAACATTTTTGTAAAATAGCATGCCTATGTACCTTGAAACTATCGTATTAAAAATGCTTAGCTTACAAAAGATTGGCTCTGTCCAAGAAGTATAACTTCTCAAGGTGGTAATAATAATAATAATAATAATAATAATAATAATAATAATAATAATAATAATAGTAGTAGTAGTAGTAGTAGTAGTAGTTGTTGTTTAGAGAGAGAATTATAATTTTTACTCATAGAAAATACTAGTAAATATTTCACATTGCTTTAGTGGAGTTAGATTAGGAATCACCTCTGTCTCTGTTACTTAGGTGAGGAAGAATACACAGTAGTTATATATATGGAGCGATATTTCTGAGAAGTTAATAAAAGTAGAATACATCTATACTGGAAATCATTTGAAGTTAAGAGGCAGATGGACATTTCTAACAATTAGAGAAGAAGGGGGAGCATCCTCCTTTTGAATACAATCAAGATGGACTGATTCAGGAACTTGATGATTCTAATCTCAAAATTCTAAGGCCCAAAATACTTTGGAAATATTCTTTGTATTTTAAAGGTAAAAGCAGATATAACAACCTTAAATAAGGAAAAATGGAATTTTCCACTTGCTGAAGTTTGCTGTCACTAAATTCCTTTTAAAGAAACACAAACTTACCTTTCTCTGATAAATGGCAATCCAATCTGTAGTGGCAAACCATTTGTGGTTTTTAATATCATTTACTCCATTCTTGAGATTTCCATACCGCTTGGTCAAATCTACCTGGAGTAAATTTCTTAATAGATCCTTAAGATCTGAACTGAAATGCGATGGGAAGCGTACCTACAAAATATACCCAATGCATTTACTTTAGCAATACATATGCTGTTCTTTGAAAAGGATGACAGATAAGACAACTGAGTTTATATGTATGGTGTAAATCCAAACCCACATTGCATATTGGAGAGAGGGAGGGAGGGAGGGAGGGAGGGAGGGAGAGAGAGAGAGAGAAGCCTATTTCAAAGCTGAGTATAAAACAAGATTTGAGAATTGAAAGCTGCATACATACCTCTGCAGCATTTATTATTAGCAATCTACAGATAATTTCTATTATTTTTTATAATATTGAATATTTCCAGGCAAAGCCTTCAGTGGAGATAAAGCCTATTAAAATTCAGCCAGATGCAATTTTTTATTCACAGGGAGTCTTTATAGATTTTGGATAATATAAATGTTCCCTAAGTTTTCCAATGGTTGCATGGGCAATTTCTGAGTACCAGATGTGAAAGTGTTGCCTTTTAGTTAGAGGTCTGCTATTCCAGAGACAGATATCTGTGTTAAGTTTCATCAAAGGTGGTTTTGGGGCAACAGTGAAAGAACTTTAATACAGGTATACCTCATTTTATTGTGCTTCGCTTTATTGTGCTTTGCAGATATTGCATTTATCAAACAGCTCTGCATGCTACAGAGAAATCTTTCGTGAAAGGAAGTGTCAATTGATGCAGCAAACTTCACTGTTATTTTAAGAAATTGCTACAGCCACTCCCACCTTCAGCAGCTATCACCCTGATTAGTCAGCAGCCATCAACACTGAGGTAAGACCCTCCACCATCAAAAACAGTACGACTCACTGAAGGCTCAGATGATGATTAGAATTGTTTAGCAATAAAGTATCTTTTAGTTAAGGTATGTGCATGATTTTTTTTAGACATAATGGTATTGCACACTTAATAGACTACAGTATAGTGTAAACATAACTTTTATATGCACTGGGAAACCAAAAAAATTTGTGTGACTCGCTGTATAGCAATCTTTGCTTTATTGCGGTGGTCTGGAACCGAACCCGCAGTATCTCCAAGGTATGCCTGTAGATTCATATTTCCTTTCCCCAGGGATTTAGTTGTGCTACTGCTTCCTCCAAAATGAGCCCTCTTTTGTGGGGGAGCCTGGAGGAAGAAGAATTCAATGCAATTTCCAATCTGAAAATTCTTTTCCTGGTAAATACTCTACTTTTTGTCAGAGGAAGCCTAGAGAGACATTGCCAATATGAAACAATATATGCCTTTACACCTTTTACTATGTGCTTTGCCCTCAGCATGGACTGATTTCATGTAAAGAATCATGTGTTAAAGATTAGTACCTTTTATTCATAGTAAAGTTATGCATGTTACATCACTCACAGGAGTGCCTCTGAGTCACATAAAATGTATACACAATATAAACATATTAGAAGCTCACAGTCACAAAAGGGATATAGTGAAACTTAACACTACAGAAATAATTATAATAAATTACTAACACTAACTAGTAACTGAACAGAAGAATGAAGATAGAACTTAATTCCAAATGAAACCTAACCTAGGGTAGTAACAGAAAAGTGAAGTGGGGAAGAAATGATATAGATAATACAACTATATTCTGAAAGAGACATAAAGACAGACTAATAACAATAAATGATACTTAATTTCTAGAAAATGGATAAAAGTCTGATTGTTAGAGAAAAAAGAAGGAAATGTCAGATATCAAGAATATAGACAAGCTACAAACAACAAACACTCTCACTGATGGCATTACATCTCTTCAAAAGTTTGGTTTCTGTTCAAACCAATCAGAACCACATTAAGTAGTACTTTCATGAAGTACTCTGTCCCACACAAAAGTGGAGCAGAACATTGCAAATGTATGCAGTATACTATACATACTGTGTGAGCCAGAAAAATGGTGCTACTGTTTTAAGGAAATCTACTCACTGAAGCTAATTTAGGATAAAAAGCAGTAGCACTTCTTTTTATCCCAAACTCACAGGAAAAAAATCAGGCTAATTTAAGGAATAGCAGAGAAGTGCTGTGGTCACCCTTGTGTGAGTTGGAAGTTCTTCTCCATCATTTGCAAAGAATATATTGTCTTGTCAAAACTATCCAATAGCAAAAAATAGGTTCAGCAAAGTATGAGACACAACATCCCTTCCCCAGCATAATATGAATGGAAAGGCAGCAAATTTCGGAGTCAACAGACTGTTAGTCACGTCATCCCACTCCCTCTCCTTGCCTGTATGGAAAAATCCATGTATGAAAAAATGCAAGGTGCATGAATGCTGTGTGTGTGTGTGTGTGTGTGATCTGACTGACTGTTTTTGTATAGCTCTATAATTCTGGATACTTCAGAGGGAATCTCGTTTTGCTCTCTTGAGTCACACATTTTTCTTAAGCCACTGAATTTGGCTTTGAGGTCAGTCAAATCTGATATATATCCCTTCAGAATGAAGATGGAAAATTCTTCATCGTGACATCATATTTTATGTTACTGAACATGACTGAAAGAGGAGTTATTTTTTCCAGCAAGGGTCATGTCTGTTGTACATCTATTTTAGAGTATCACTCATATTTTACTATGGATGGATGGAGGGAGGCAGAAAGGAACAGGGAGGCAGAAAGGGTGGGAGGGAGGGAGGAACAGGGAAGAAGGGAGGGAGGGAAGGAAGTGAGGGAGGGGGA
Organism: Python bivittatus; assembly: GCF_059951505.1. NCBI lineage: Eukaryota > Metazoa > Chordata > Lepidosauria > Squamata > Pythonidae > Python > Python bivittatus. The sequence continues at coordinate 29,580,351 of NW_028277098.1, forward strand.
AGGAAGGAATAGGGACGGAGGGAAGGGAGGGAGGAAGAGAGGAAGGAACAGGGAGGAAGGAAGGGAGGGAGGAAGGAAGGAACAGGGAAGAAGGAAGCAAGCAAGCAAGCAAGCAAGCGAGGGAGGGAGGGAGGAAGGAAGGGGAGGGAGGGAGGAGGGAGGGAGGGAGGGAGGAAGGAAGGAAGGAAGGAAGGAAGATTTCCAACACTCCCTACCAGCTTTCTACAAGGAAAGTCAATGGGGAAGCCTGCAGGAAGTTGGAAATTACTTCTGCTCCTGTTGCTGTTTTGCCTGCCCATGGTCATTCTGTTTCTCTGTTTAAGTAAGCAAATATCTCTGAACTCAATGGGTCACAGGTTGTCTAGTAACATTTAAAATGTCAGAGATCTCTGTTGTATTCTTTAATTGAATGCTGAGTTATTCCAAAGCAAATACATATCACAGTTTGGACAAAGATTTGTCCATATCTTTAAAATGTAATTCTGTACTTTAACTCTTATCTGTGCCCAACAGATTTCTGATCAAGATAAATTCTTCTAACACCAAATCTTTAAATGACCCACACAACTTATAAGGGGTGTTAATGGTATTTAGTAGCTAATAATATCTTTGATTTTCCGCAACAATGTTTTTCCAATGGAAATGTTTATTTTACAATCTCAAAGATCTCTAGCAGAAACATTTCCATATATTTCTGAAATGGAGAAGTTCACAGGTAATGTTTCAGATATTTATTAGAACAATGTTTTTATAAGATTTTCTTTCACAATTATATCTGATAAATTTCACCTAATGACATTTAGCAACTAATATAATTACAAAATAATGTAATTGTTTGACTACTCAAAAGTGCAATCTTTCTGTGATATATTTTATAACATTAATACTTTGCTGAATTTGTGCAATTTCTATTTCAATGTGGGAGAAATGATCTGTACTGGGTTTTTTTTTAAGGACAGTTTTTGAGTTCTAAAAATGCATTCTTCATTGCAATATTCTTACATTTTCAAAATAAATAAAAGAACTGGGCAGTTTCAGATTTTTAACTTACTTTTTCAGCCAGTTATAGCTTCTTCCCATACTCCATCCATGAATTTAAAATAACATGAAGGGTGATGATGCTGTCTAAAACCTCAATGCACTTAATCTATTCTTACGTTCCACTGAAAATGCAGGAACTGTGGGCAAATCCAGTAGACACATAAAGATTGGAAATGTGGCCAGTGATTGTAATCTCACCACTCTCTACATGCTGAATTCATATGGTGAAGAGGGCAACCTACAGCTTGTATTCATTTTTATCCCTGCGGCTTTGCTATGACTTTCAAGTCCTCTCCAATGAACACATATGAAGTAATCGTTTTCAATGTTCTCCTTTTCTTTTAATTTAAATAATGCATCTGAATGTGACTGAACTATTAACATTATTATTTGACAGAAATTATTTCTAACTAAAACTTGGAATATAATATTAATCTTTAATAATGTATACCTTATGTCATTTATTTTTTTATCCAGTATTTTTACTTCAGTTACATTTTTTGCTAAATCCATGAGGTATTTATAGAGTGGACCCATTCTAAACTACTGTTTAGCATTATGTGAGCTAGACTAGGATAGCCTTAAACTCACATATTCTCATTTTCCTTCTACTCCTTGGCACCTTCACATACAAACACACTCTCTCTTATTTTCTTTCAAACACAGAGCAAGACAAAGAGGTACATATATCTATACAGAGCAGACATAAAAAGAGACATAGAGAGGTAGGGAATAGAAGACAGAGTTCTCCCCATTTGAATTCAAGTGACTGAATGCAACAGTTCAATTGACAATCATTCAGCTGGTAGACAAGGCAAGTTTCAAACTGATTAAGCATACATATTTCTCAAAGAACAGGAAGTGAATTAGAAGTTAACCTTTGCTTATACTATATAATTGTTGCTATAGGTTACCAGCTATATGACAATCTAGAAAGGGAGAATGAAAGGACATTTCTTGAGTAGTTTTTCAGGTATTATATTCCAAGCACTGTAAATTAATGAAAGCATTAAAGCCACTGAATTCATCAACTGGAATGATTGCCAGATACAGACAAAGGAGATGTTTCTATTATAACGGTCTGAAGGTCATATGATGCAGCAACCATATTGTTTGGACAGTGCCAGAATAGGAGATTACCTGTGAATCCTATGAATGTTGCCTTATGCTTCATGGAATATATGATATAAATACAATAATAAAATAACATCCTTTTATATGATAATGCACGGAACACTAACTCTGCTACAGACAATTGTTGATATATTGGTTTTATAGAACAAAAACAAACTATGTCAGTCAGGATCTTTAAATGCATTTGGTATAAGGAATAGTGAAGTTAATTCTATTCCCATTTCATAATTACTTTTCAGTCATTTGAATGCATAAAGTAGTTGCTTTAGATCAAGACTTTATTTTTTAATTTTTCTTTCTGCTCTATATTATCTGAAGCTGTTGGTCTAGCAGGCAGACCTCCAACCAAACAGGAGGGAACTTTACCAAATTATCTAAATTGTAAGAATTATTTTTGGCTTCAAAAACTACTACCTTACCTCAATAACTGTAGCACAGTTTCTTCTTAATTTCTGACCAATTGGATTATAGATGTATTTTAAGAAAGCTTTTTCTTTTCATTTCATACTTTTTTACTATGACAGCAAAGTGCTTTGGATTTAATTTCAGAAAGGTACTTCGGAGCGTGCAGATGCACAAATGCAGCACTTGTCTGCAACCATTTAAAGCAGCTGTGTCTTCTTCCTGGCTGCTGTAAATCCAATTCTTTAGCGCTATTTAAAGATGATTCGAAATTGCCAAAAGATGTCGATAGTCAACAGTTTAGCAAGGTTATTTAATTAAGGACAACTTTAATTAAGGGACAAATTAATTAAAAGACAACTTTCAACTCTAGGGACAAAACTGATAATTTTATCTCTCTAATTTATTAATTAAGAGAGGAAAACGCTCAGTTTTGTCCCTAAGATGGAAATCAAATAGCAAAAATAGTTATAATACAAACAGAGTAGGACAAATGTTATGTGTGCTATTTTCATGAATATGCTTACCTTTCCAGAAACAATTTTTTCATAAATCTGGATTGGTTGATCTGCAAAGAATGGAGGATATCCAGCTGCCATTTCATAAATTAACACTCCTAAGGCCCACCAATCCACTGCTTTGTTGTAGCCCTGATGAAAAAATATTATTAGATCTAATGATAATACCACATCAAACTTTAGCATTAAATAATCACATAGTATATAAATGCTTCACTTTTAGATAGTATATGAACAATTTTCAAAGTTTTATTCTCATATTATTCAATAAATAGATGCCCTGAGGATAATGCCCAGGATAAAAATAAATGACTAAATTATAATTACTTCTATATATACAATTATATTATAAAAAGCAAATGGAGCAGAATCTTCAACACAACAAAGGAATCAAATGTTGTTTCTACATTGACTTTTATGTTTCTATATTATACAGTTAGTTCACTTGCATGTAAGATTTGCAGTTTCACTGATGAAGTGTAAAATAGAATCAACCAGTGAAAATACACTTACTATTTAATATTTGGCTGTCAAGTACTAGCTGTTCTAGTTCAACATAAACATACTGTATTTGAAAGCAGTTCATATAAAACATATTTGCAATGCTTCCATTTGGTATGCGAATAATATGCATGGGAGCTCAATTGTACATTCTTGCTGAAGCACTCTGCAAGCTTAAATGAACTATCCTTAGCATTTTATAGATGAGCATAGTCTCTTCAAATGTTCTGAATCTTGTAATTAACACAAAAGAATAATGCATGAACAAGGATGTTAGCTTCATTCCACCAAATTCTGTCTAATCATTCCCTTTGTGTGGAGGTGAATTTTTGTGCCTATCCACAGTAATTCACAGAGTGTATAATTATGAAATATCGCAGATTTACACTGTATATAGAAGTTGATCCTCATGCTTGCCTCTCTCTTCTTGTATGCGATAAGTAAAACTCAGAATGCCTGAAGAGAGCTAGTTAGATTTTGTATTGAACTAATCAGTCCAATAGTTAATCGAAAGGAAATTTCAGAGTCATAAAAGCACTTTACTATATAATGCTAAAACCACCCCTAGTAAAGACTCTTTACCATTTCCTGAATCTAAATGTAGTTAAGACTTTAAAACTTTATATTCTATATTACCAAGCAATGTTTTGGCTTGCAGAACCTGACTAGGTTGTGAGATTCTACATAAGAAAGTATCATGACAATGTTTGACAATTATTACCTAAGTCATGCGTGCATTTATTTGAAATTTCAGATGAAACTTCTTCCTAAACATATTTAGAACAGTATTTTCCTTTCGGCAATGTTTATTTAATCTGTGAAGCATTTTCAAATACCTTGCTAAGAATTATTTCAGGTGCCAAATATTCTGGAGTCCCACATAACGTCCAGGTTCTTCCTTTTACTCTTTTTGCAAACCCAAAATCTGTGACCTAGGAGAACAGAAAGAACTATTATATTTCTCAAGGTTTATTTATAAATTAAAATAAATCCCAAATAATGTTAACAGTATAGATAGGTATCAAAAAGTATTCAATCATAGAAACAGTCTTTTGTATGTCATGATGGAAACAAAGAATTTTAGTCTTAGGCATATCTTTTCAATCAAACAAGGCATGACAGGTAATCAGTCCTTTCTTAGAAGCATTAAAAAGTAAGAATTAACCCAAAAGTATAAATCCCAGATATGCTATACTCAACACTAGGCAATGTCTATAATAACATTAAGCTTTTGATTTTAAAAAGCAGAAAGTAAAAACTAGGGCTGGGCAATCAGTTTTGGAACCCCCAGTTTTACAGTTTTGGCTATTTTTTGGGGGGGGGGAGGTTGTTGTTAAAAGGTGAAAAAGGTAGTTGACACACCTATTTGTACCTTTCCCCTAGCCTGAAACAACAGCAGCAACAAACATAAGCTGAAGTTTTTCAACCACATAAGCTGTTGTTGCCTCCTGCATCACTTGGATGCTGAAAGAATAAAAATGAAAGTGTTGCCCCAGTTGAAAAAAATTACCCATCCCTGATGTAAACCAATTTGGATCAAGTTTCAGCATCTATTTTCTCCAATATGCAACTTAATTTATAAAACTGGTTTGTAAAGAACTGATTTCCTTACAAAGCCCTGTTTAAGCATTTACCACATCATGTTATAGACAACTAAGTTTTCATGTCTATAAATCTTTGCATCATACCTGAATATATCCTTGTTGATCAATTAAAAGATTTTCAGGTTTTAGATCTCTGTAGATGAGGTCTAATGAATGGAGGTACTCAAATGTTAGTACTATCTGAGCTGCATAAAATCGTGCATGTGGTTCACTGTAATCAATAAAAATATTAAGTTTTTAAAACAGGTACTCTCACTCAGACAGAAGTATAGTCATTATCTTTTTAATACAGTGAATAGATGGTGCCCATATACAAAAATCTGTGAACTGGTAGGAATATGTCAGAAAATATATGTTCTATTCTACAAGGATTGCAAAATAAATTCAAAAATACATATATAATACAGGTAGTCCTCATTTAGCAACCACAATTGGAACTGGCAACTTGGTCACTAAATGAAGCAGTCTCTAAGCAAGAAATCATGTGACTGAGATTGTGCTTTCCAGATTGAAACTGACAAGAGTAATCAGTTTCATACCGTCTGATTTTGTTTGCCTCCTAACCACTCCCCTGCCCTTTGGATTGCTTACCCCAGTGCTGGATAATTAACAAGAAGGAAATTAATCTTTGTATTTACATTCATTGGGGAGAAAGGGATTAGAAGAGAATAATCACATCAAAAGCAATGCTCTGGTACCGGCATGGGGTATATTCCCCATTGTGCCTGTTTACTGTACTCTATTCTAATCTCTTCATCTCCAATCTCTCTGCTCTGCGAGGGGGCAGAGGAGAGATTGCCTACAGAAATCACTTGGTGGGGTCCTTCTTTTCTGGGGGGGGCAGCGAGGAGAGAACAGGGGCTATGATTGGCACATGGGAGGGGGAGGAGGGCATGAAAATGTCAGAGTGACTTGGGCATTGACAGGGCAGGGGAGAGAGAGATGGCAGGTGCTTCCTCTTTCTTGCTTTGTGTGGAAGAGCAGGCTGTTGAGGAACAATTGCAGGTGCCTGTGCTGCTTCCCTCCCTTCCTATTTGAGCCTTCTACCCAGCATCAGCATGGCAGAGTTGCCAATAAAGCTGCAACCTTGAAACAGGTGTGGGAGGAGACGGGAGAATGGAGGAGATACGTGTTTTGGAAGCTCTGCAGCCACCAGCAAACACAGCAAAGCAACTGAATAAAAGAAGGCATTTTTCCTCCAAAGGGAGTGGGTGGTCCAGAGGAAAAGGAAGAGACACAGCAGAGCAAAGCACAATGTGGAAAGGTGCAAGTGCTTTACATGCTGGCCTTTAACAAAGAAGAAGAAAGTAGAAGAAATCCCAGAGAAAGTAATTATAGACAGAACAGGTTCTGTAAGAAGACTACATTGCTCTATAATAGTAATAGTATAGAAGGAATAGTAGTAGAATATAGTGTAGAGAAAACTGTAATTGTATAGTAGCAATAATAATAGAAATAGAGTACAGGATAAGATAGAGACAGTAAGAAACCTCACATATAGATTTGTATGTTTCACTTTGGATGGTTTTTTTTTTCACAATAAAACATCTCTCCAACCCTTATAGGGAGATATAAAAATCCAAGTGCCTAGGGTCTAGTGCTTTTGAAGGATCTTTTGAGTCTGTGGCAATCAAATTGGGTATAGTTTAAAAAGAACCTGGGACACTTTGCAGACTTGGGCAGGGGCGGTGCATTTGGATGGGAGGGGACTGGTGAGGGGAGAAGAGGGGGCTTCCAATTGTGCATATTGCGGGGGGGGGGGTATCCCTAGTCCAATATGAGTGCTGGAAGGCAGGGAGGGGAAAGTGGTGAAGGATAGGGCTTTGCTAAGGGCCCTGTTGCATGCAGCCCCCAACTGGAGCAGAGTAGCCTGCTCGGCCACGGGGAAGACTGGGCATCTGCCTCAGAAAGACGCCTGTCAGCTCCTCTCCTGGCTATCCCTGGATCCAAAGAGACCCAAAGGGGTGCCTTCCCAGTCCTGTTTGATGTTCCAAGTTGCATGTGTCTGGAGTCTCTGCCCCGGTGTGCTTGGAAGAAGAAGGCACCCATGGGTGGTTGGCCAGTTGGCTTAGGTTGTGCTGGCTCGGGACCCTGGCTGGCCTCTTCCATTTTGATGGGGCAGGAGCTGCAAGGGAAAGTTAACTGGCCTTGGCAAAAAGATGGAGCCCTCGTGGTGGTTGCTGCCTCACTCCGAGGAAAAGTTTGACTGAAAGGAGGGGACTGCGAAGGGGCTGGGACTTGACAAGTGGCTGCGGAGCTGCCTCTCACTCTGTCCAGCGCCTGGCTTTGGAAGATGGCCATCAATCACTCCCCCCACAACAGGGTGCTGCACTGCGATAAAGCCCAGGATTAGAAGAGTATAAGCAGGCACACAATAGGGATTACACCGACTGTTTTCCGAGTGGCTGTCAGCACCAGCATATTGCTTTCAGTGTATATTCCCCATTGTGTGCCTGCTTACTCTCTTCTAATCTCTTCTTCTCCAATCTCTCCATTCTGCAAGGGGGGAAAAAAGGAAAAACAATAGGTCGGACCCAGAACAACACATACTGACTGTAAAGGGGATCATGTGACTGAGGGAGGCTGCGAATATCGTAAAAGGTTGTAAATTGGTTGTAAAGTTATTTTTTCAGCACCATCATAACTTCAGTCACGGAATGAGTGGTCGGTAAGTGAGGACTACCTGTAATTATTTCAATATATGAAACGATTGTATACATACTGAAGTACAATTTGTTTTTCAAAGCTATTTCAGAAAGCTTTCAAGTTTATGCTAAGTGAACTACATCCTTTCCCCTGTAGGAATCACTAAGGAATGACAGCATGCAATTTTGAAAATAACTTATTTGCTCATTCTTACCTGAACCTTCCAATTCTTCTTAAATGTGAGAACATTTCCCCACCAGGAACATATTCCATAACCATATATAAATTAGAATTATCCTAAAATATAGAGAAACACAGTCAATTGAAAGGGAGATATACTTAAAAAAATCAAAATATATTTCTGGCAAAACAAAAACAAAAAGGTTATTTAAGCACTTGTGTTCTTGAACACTGAATGTGGGAAAAAAAACAGCAGGGTGAAACAGAATACTAGGCTGAATTAAAATTGACCAACCTTACTCCACTGTTCTCAACAGAAGGACACAGCTAACAATCTAAGGATCAATATGAACCTAGTCTGTTTTGCTGGCTGCAGAAAAAGGACGGTGGCAGAAGCGTGTGTGTGTAAGAAAGATTCTGCAGATTTGGGGGGGGGGGAAATACATATAAAAACTGCATCCATTTTCCCTTACAACAACCTTCCTATCATACAGACTTTTTGTACAGAACTACTGCTAATATAGGTAGTTCTCGCTTAACAACCACTCGTTCAGTGACTGTTTGAACTTACAATGGCACTGAACAAGTGGTACTTATGACCAGCCCTCATAGTTGAGGTTGTCACAGTGTCCCTGCAGTCACATGATTGTGATCCAGGTGACTGGCTTGCAATTATGATGTTGCAGCATCCCGCGATCATGTGATCACCATTTGCGACCTTCACTGCTGGCTTCTGACAAGCAAAGTCAATGGGACAGCTGGCAAGAGGTCACAAATGGTGACTACATGGTGTCACGTTTAACAATGAGAACCAGAAATGCCAGAACTGCCGTTGCTAAGCGGCATGGTCATGTGATGTCACACTTTATGATTGTTGCTTAGTGATGGAATTTTCGGTCCCAAAACTACCATTGCTAAGTGAGGACTACCTGTATATAGTTTTAATGTATATAGTTACATTTAAAAGGTTGGTTGGAGAATTTAATATTTTTTCTGATATCATTCTTTGTTATATAAATGTATCCAATGAAAATTGCTTCATTTTTTAAAACTAAAGACAACTGTTAATACATTCCATTCAGTAAATTTTACAATAGATTTCTTTCAAATTCCCAGTCACAAAAGCCTTGGGGTTATGTTTTCCCTGCTTCTTCCACCACTACACGGCCACTTAAAAGTTTCCATTTTCTATTTATATTAACATCAACATCTTGTGTCATGTTACTTACTACTTGAAACAAGGCAATTTCAAATTACATTTAAAATTAAACACAATTTTAAAATAAACCACAGGATTGTGGCATTATGTGTCTCCAAATAAAAATGGACTATAAACAAGTGTTAAACTAATGAATGTAATTAATTTAGAGCAATTCGTTTGTTTAGGAGCACTTAACTGATAATACCAGATTTGGACATCTAGACTGACAGACAGACAGATATGCAGCAGCACACTGCCTTTCCACATTCTGATTTACAAAGCCATATTTTTTATTTAAATAGTGATGCATGAATGTGACCAAAGAAGGAACTTCTCTATTTTATTAGAATAATTTGTTCAGCTTGTAAAACTTGCAATCTAATTATATGATTATAATTAAATCAATGGAAGCATTTTACCTCTAATTTTAACAACTGAGCATCTTGAATCATCTTTGTTCTAGTCTGATTTGGGAAATAAACTTTTATGAAAAAGGCAGCACTCACTGGGTACTAAAAGACAAGTTATACAAGACAAAAGTAACTGGTGTTACTTTCCAATCCAATTATTACCTTAAAAGAATACTCCAGTCTTACAAGAAAAGGAAAGTTCACTGCTTGTAATATTCTTTTTTCATTCAATGTGTGTTCTATTTGCTTCAGTTTAACCACCTAAGAACAAACCCATTTTATTAGAATTCAAAACAAAGCATTTAGTAAAAAATAGAGAAAATATGATCAATTCTAAAAGATTATGAATTCAATTCTAAATTCAAATAAGGTGATAATGATTATTCCGTTTGAGTTTTAGAAAAGGCTTATTTAAGACTTTAGAAGAATTATGTACTCTCTGTATCTATTTCATCTTTGGCTTATTTGATGATATTGCCAAAGCTATATCACAAGTAATCTGAACAAACATAGTTTGTGAATGCTTGCAACAAATTTACAATGAGAGTTTAGATAGTTGATTTCATGCATATCATTTAAAGTAAAACAAACAAACAAACAAACCCACACCCACAAAAAACTTACAAAAAGTGATATATTTCACATCACTCTCTTTGTTAAACTGTAATGTGTTGATTTTGGGAGTCTCTTCAATGAGAAAGAGTGGATGATGATGATGATGATGATGATGATGATAACAATAATTTCTAGGTTCTTGGTTAGAATCTGATTCACTGGAAAATACTCATCTAAAGAATAATGCTAACCCTAATGCTACCTGCATGAGCAAACAGCAGCTGAAAGAGGGAGCGGGAAGGCCTGATTCAGGTTAGATGAGATAAAGCAGTATCTGGAAGCCCCATGTCCCAAGCATGCTGAATGATACCTTGATTTTGTAACAGCTTTACAATTATTCCTTTGCTGAAGTTTGCATTTAAGTTAATAGTGTAAAGCTGTCACATTTAATTTCCACCACATTTCTATAACATGGATTACAAATGGATTTTTTTGGGGGGGGTGCCTTCAAGTCAGTGTTGTCTCTTGGCAACTGCCTGGACAAAGTCCCTGCAATTTTCTTGGCAAGATTTCAGAAGTGGTTTGCCACTGCCTCCTTCCTGGGGCTGAGAGAGAATGATCAGCCCAAGTCTAACCAGCTGGTTTCTTGCCTAAGGCGGGGCTAGAACTTACAGTCTCCCAGTTTCAAGCCTGATGCCTTAACCACTACACCAAACTGGCTCTCATTACAAAGGGATAACTTTGAGAAATAGAGAAAATTATTCTGTGGCATATGAAATGTGAAAGCTGGTTACAGTTAGTCCTTGGCTACCGATAATTTGTTCAGTGACTGTTCAAAGTTACAGCGGCACTGAATGGAGTTATGACCCATGCCCAAAGTTATGGCTGTCGCAGTGCCCTCGGGGTCACGTGATCAAAATTCAGGTGCTTGGCAGCCTGTCCGCACTTATGACCACAGGAGCACTTTAACTCCTCCCACCTGCCTGTCTCCCCCCCTTTTATGCCTTTTTGGCCCCCTGCTGCCCAGCTGACTGCTGTCTTCTAGCTCCTGCTGCTGACAAGGCATGCCCAACCTGGCTGCTGGGCCATGCTGGGGCTGGGCTTTGTGCTGCCAAAAAAAATAAAGCAGAAAGCAGCCCCAGAGCTGTGGTGCACCAAATAGCCCCTTTGGATGAAGCCCAGGAGTGTGGCACAAAGGGGTTTTGGTGCATGATGGCTCTGGGGCTTTCTGCTTTCTTTTTTTCCCACAGCACAAAGGCCAGCTCTACCCTGCCTAGAAGCATGGCACAAAGAGGCTTTTTGGCGTGCCACAGCTCTGGGGCTGCTTTCTGCTGTTTTTTCCTGCAGTGCAAAGCCCAGCCCCAGCTTGGCCCAGCAGCAAGGCAGGGTACACCTTGTCAGCATCAGGAACAAGAAGACAGTGAAGGTCAGCTGGGGCAGTGGAGTGCAGGGTGGCAAGGGCGAATGTGGCTGGGACTAGGCTGGGACAACTGCAGTTTCCCAGGGCACGGCAAGCAGCCCCAGAGCCATGCGGTTCTGGGGCTGCTTGCTGCTCAGCAAGCAAGGTGCAAGGTGGCCAAAAGGTCAGAGATTATGGGCAGATAGGCAGGTGCGGGAAGTTGGAGGCAGTCCCTTACTTTACAAAGGCTTGGAGCTGGGAGGAACCAAATCTGGAATGGCTTGGCGTGGGTACTCGCTTAATGACCCATGATTCTCAGTTAACAATGGCAACAGGGACTGGTGGGATTGCTATCGCTAAGTGATACGGTCATGTGACATCTTGCTTTATGACTGCATCAGTTAGCGACAGAAATTCCAATTCCAACTGTGGTCATAAGCTGAGGACTACCTGTTAACAAACCAGCACATATGTTATTATGTCAGGGTGGAAATGATGTGACATGTACTTGCATCCAATGTCATGACATAACCACACCATTTGTCTGTGTCATTCTGGCATCACTGTGGCTGATTAGTGCTGGTTGAAAAATTTAATTTTCAAGAAGGATTAAAGTAAAATTAAGTTTAAAAATGCAGCTATTTTTAAAATACAAAAATACAGTAAAATTAAACACTGAAATTGAAGACATAAATGTTACAATTTCCAAACATTTAGTTACACTGTTTTCATACATTAACATAATGAAACTGGCTTGTAGAAATGCTGCTCCCACATGCCAGCTCTTCTAACTTGTAGCTGCCAATTATATTAAATTCTATTAAAGACCAAACTAAAAATACAATTTTCTTATAGAGAGTTCAGATTAAGCAAATCTGAAGAGATTTCAGGAATTTTCAAGGAAAACTGCAGAATATTCATAGACAAAAAAAATGTTATGAATATAGTCATATGATAGCATTGGTTTGGCTATACAATCTGACAATAGTCAATCAACAAATGGTTCACTTCTTTTCAAATGTTTACACCAAGAATTCTTCATTTGTTAAAAAATATATATACTAGGTAGACTTACACAAATATTATTCAGTTGAAGTACAGATCTTTTAAAAATGATGTGACATTACACTAGAGTGTACTGTTAAATGTTACAATTTTTTTTTCTGAATATTCATTACTTCTGATATAGTTATGTAAAAAATGGTATCTCCCGCAAAGGTTTAAAGACAGATCAAATACTTTGATCAAAGCTGTGCTGGGCTGGTGCCAGAAGAGGAGGAACATTTTCTTTTCTTTTTTAACCTTTCTACACTGATTCCTTTCTACCCTTTCAGTTCAAAATACAAATTTTAATTCTATTGCAACCAACTTGCTAGCTTGAGCATTGTTTAGGAACTGTAATGTCCAGATCAATGGCTTCTTCTGGCACCCCTGCCTAGCATATCTTCCCTGACACGGGGGTAAAACTGAACTTCCACAGTGGCTGAGAAAGGTATCTGAAGTTGTATTTCCTCATTCTCTTTCCAGGATCCATAACACTGCAGCCTATTAATATTTATATCATGACTAGTATTGAACCTAAATATCAAAATCCTCTTTCATATTCCTCTTACCAAAAAACCAAAACAAAACAAAAAACACCCTTAAGTATTACAGAATGGAAAAAGATTATATCAATGGCTATAACTATTACATGTTTTGTTACTATTTTAGAGGAAAAAATGTGGCAGAATAGCACTGTTTCTTCCATTAAGTCATAATTTAACAATACTACTCAGTTCTGCACATATGCATAACTGTAAGGCCTGTTCACAAGAGGCATGTGCTATAATAATCACAACCTCAAGATTTATTTTAAAAAGGTACCACATTATTTTCCATTCATATTGTGTACTTATTGCTTGTTCAGATTTACGTCAACCCTTCTCAGAACTCATTTTTCAAACAGCAATCTGAATCACAACTGAACAAGGCACCTGACCATGCTCTCTGTAAAACACAATCAATGGAGAACACTCAGCATGCATTTTATATATCTCTAAAGCAGTTGGTGCACCATTCTTCCACTACAAAGCAAGCTAGCAGGGTTTGGACTGAGCTGAACTAGGGCAGAAAACAGCACTCAAGGGGCATGTGAACAAACTGGAAACAATGAAGTTTGTACCCCACCTGAACCACAGCTTTGCAGGAAACCATACATAAATATTGGTGAGTAAACTGAGTAAACTGAGTAAATTATTATAAAAGTACCAACTTTTTGTTTATCCAGTATCTTCATGGCATAATACTGTTCTGTAGATTTGTGTTTCACCAACATGACTCTGCCAAATGATCCAGTTCCAAGTGTTTTAAGCCTCTCGAAGTCATCTAACCCAGCAGTATTCTATATTAGCAAGAGACAGATAAAATATTCCAAGTACAACAGATTATTATAATAATAATAATTTCAATTAAATACATATAATTTATTAAGGAGAATAGCACCTATGTCTACTGGAGAGAAGAGGGAACTTGAGAGACAGAATACCTGTTATGCATGTAGAAGATCTTAGGATCAATCCCTAAAATCTCCTGGTAGAGCAGAAATCCTTTCACATGAAATTGTGAATGATTACTTCTCAGTGTCAGTACTCAGCTACATAGATCAATGAACTATAAAGGAGCTTCTGTGTTCCAAAATGGGAACAGTAATCAGAAATAGCTAATGTATCTATTTCATATATCCAAAAGTTATTGGTTAAATGATGATATATTTTGTAAAGTGCAGGAGCTCTGATAAGTTTACTCTTCATTCAGTCAAGGACAAATTGCATTGAATAATATATTTAGTCGATATTTACCTATCGACTATAAGACGATACTTTTTTCTAAAATCCTTACCCTAAAAACTGAAGGGCGTCTTATTCAAGGAAGTCAGCCGAGAATCGCGGTTGCAAAACTGCCAAACTTTGTTTCTGCAGAGAGGCTTCTTCCTATTGCTAGCCTCCAATCACGAGTGAAATAGCTTGTCTCCCAAACAGACTTCCTCCAATCACGAGCCTGATATAACTGACATCAGCTGATGCTGAACAAACCAATTGGAGGAAGGCTGTTTGCAGAGACAAGCTATCGGCAGTTTCACTCGTGCTTGAATGTAATCAGTTAAGCAAAAGAGCCTGGAAATAGAGCTGCAGAGAGACGGTTTGGACCTCCTCCCACTGAGTGTATCAGGTCAATGTTAACTAATTACTAAATAAAAATGTGTTCTGCACTATCTTTAAAATACTGATTTTTAAATTTTGGGCTAGAAAAGTGGGGGGCGTCTTGCACGTCTTGTCTTATTGTTGGAAAAATACGGTATGTAAATTGAATACATGGACCAGCTCAGTTTCTACCTACCTCTGTCAAGCAATATATATCTTAAACCGTGAAAAGGAAGATGGAGACGCTTGCTGTGGTTCTGAGTACTGAGGCTGTGCAGCACCCCCACCCCCGGGCATTTGGCTTATAGAGGCATGGCTGATCTGGGCCTCCTGGACTGTGTTCATCGGTGTGGAGGTCCATGGATGCTGGCTTGTGGACTTTTTCAAATTTAGGGGTTGATTTTCTCCATTTACCAGGAGTAGGAAAGGTGAGTGGGACCTGATTATGTGCCATCAAGTCATTTTCGACTCCTAGTGACCACACAGCATCTTCTCCTATATCACTACTGCCCAATATAGGTGCCTGCTTGCTTTACCTGGGCAGCTGGGATGACCTTCATGCCTTGGGTGACCCTATTGGGAATATATATTCTTGGCATACACTCCTGATGTTCTTCAGTCATCCCTCCCAGGAACAGCCCCCATCACAATGAGGCAGCACAGCAAGACTTGGGGGGAGGGGAGTGCGGCCTGGGTTCTAATTTTTTCCCCTGAAGAGGCTTGTCCCTCCTGAGACTGCTGACTGCTTTGGCAGGTGTGACTGAAAGTGGTTGAGTTCCATATGGGCCAGGGTGGACTGCTGTGTGCCTGAGTCTGATTTATGTGCGGGGGGGGGGGACTATTTCTGTGTCCTTTGGCCTAGGAGAGGATGCAAAGGGTGGGAGTGGACCAGGGGGAACTGAGGGGGTAGGCAGGACTATATCAACAGTGACGGGGAGAAGGATATATGGCAGGAATCTGAGGGTGGGCCACAGTTGGGGACACCGGGCCTGCAGTTTGCAAGCAGTCCCACTGTCCAGACCTTGATTTCTACACTTGGTGCCTGGCTACTGAATTCTTAATTCCACAGGATTTTGGCTGTTACTTTTGAAGGACAGGTTGATGTATAGCAAAGCTGCCTCATCCATGACCTTATTTTGGAGGAGGGTGCCAACCTGATTGGGCTCAAAGGGGAGGGGTTCCCCTCTTGGAAATGTGCCCATCTTAATTGCTGGCTTCTGGGGGAGGAATGGTGGACTGAAGCCATCACTGTGAAAATGAAGCTAACGAACATGTCGAAGAACAAAGAATCAGTGAGTAGACTGGCTCTTTGGAGCCTCTCTGGATAAGGAAAGGATGGGAGATCACCCACATGTGCTCTGGACAGCTGCTCCTCATGAGGAGACCACAGGAAAGTGGTCTCCTGCGGGTGTGAGCACTGGGAAACAACGGGAATAGCCATCTTGCTCGCAACCATAGTTGGCGCCTTTTAAAGGACACTAAGTTCACTAGTCTCACTTTCTAATCACTTTCAGAAATTGCTTATTAACTACTTTTAAACTATTAGAGACCTTCGGAACAAGAAGTCTGAAAACGCTGGGTGAGTTTGCCTTCAGTCCTGAATGAAAGAAAATTTTAATCATAAGCTTAAAAATTTAAAGAATTTGAAATAAACAGTAAAGAGCTAAGTAAGATTTTGAACTTAGAAAGTTATAGTTATAATCATTCTGAAAGTCTCTCAAGACCTGGTTATGTCTGGGTGCTCCAGGGAACTGGAGACATTCTTAGACAGCTCCATTATGTTTGATCTTTTTACTCTCTCCATGTGGTTTGTATATTTTGAATTTTTTATAGTGTTTTTTTTTCATTTTTAATAATGATTTTTTATATTTTTGTAATGATTGTTTTTATTGATTGTTGTATGCCCCCCAGAGTCACTTCCTGTTAGATTGACAGCCATATAAATGTGATTAATAAATAAATACATAATAAATAAATGGACTAAGATTCCAGATAAATTTGGAATATAGAAACTTTTACAATAAGATTTTGGAATTAATTATAAAGAACGAACAACTTCTCACGGGAAATAGATCTGTTTTGGTTTTTGCAAGACATAACAAAGATAAGTAATTTTATGATTTTAAAAACTGGACACCAGAGGGGCTAAAGATTCTAAGCAGAGGGGGAAAAACCCCACAAGCCTACCTTTTGTGTTAATTAACTGGGACCTATAAAATGATGCAAAACGTTATAACATTGAAAATACTAAAGGAGACTTTTTAAGAATGGAGCCAGAAATTAGTAGCTACAATATCAACAGTGTCAGTCATGATGCCTGCCTCTATGGATAGATTATGTCCAAAAGATGTTATTGAAGAAATGACAGATGTGGCACAAATTTTATCTGACAAAATAAAGATGGTACTGAAAGTGGATTTACAAATGACAGGCCAAAAGAATAACTTGGAAAAGGATGTCTCACTGGATATACGAAAGAAACTGGCCAATTATTTTAAAAATCAAAAGGGAAATACAAATGATAAACCAAGAAAGTGACCTGGATAATTTTTTCTTATTGGATTTACAAAAGAGGCTTGTTAAAGTCCTGAAGAACTCTGTGCAATGGTATAAAGAAGAAATGAAGAGAAATAAAATCTTATGACAATATTTGAATGAACTAAAAATTAAGACTGTTAGAAGTAAAAGGAAGGAATATAAAGTTGCTTTATTTATCAAGGTTAAAACCGTGTGTTGTTACTTCTGGCAGCCCTTTGTGGACTTTCTGCTGACACTGAAAATATGGTATTTTATGGATTTGTCTATAGATAAGGGATGGGATATGGGATGAAGAGATAATTGTTTGTAACCTTAGAGGGGATGAAGGATCACTAATTTTTTAAATACTTATTTAAATACTTGTGATGAAGGTTGGAAGTCACTTTACATATTTCTTTTCTCTTTCTTTTATTCTTACATTTCTCTTTCTTCTATTTTCCTTTTTCATTGTACTTTTTACTCTTTCTATTATCTTCTTTTTTTAGGTTTAGTTTGTATTAGGTTTTACTATTGCAATCAAAATTCTTCAAAATTATATATCAAAAAATAATTTAAAAAAGGAAATGCACCCATCCAGATTTTAGGTTCTGTACCAGCCAAGAGCCCGGGAAGGGGAGGAGGGATAGCTGTTGTCATCCATGAGTTGTTACAGGCTTTCAGGGACTCTGCTCCGCAGATAACTGGATATGAGGTGCTCTGGTTGAAGTTGGGCTTAAGGGAACAGTTGGGATTGTTACTGGTGTACCACCCTCCCTGCTGCCCAGTAGCATCCCTACCTGACCTCCTGCATTCTGCTGCTGGGCAACAGAGTCCTCATGGCTGTTGGTGCTTGGGGATTTCAATTTGCTATTCAGTGACAGTGAAAGGCGGCAGCTCAGCAGTTTGTGGCCTCCATGGCAACCATGGACCTGTCCAAAGTTATTGATGGCCTGACATATACCACAGGCCACATGCTAGATCTGGTTTTTGCATTGGGGTGGTTGAGATGTGATCTAGCAGTGGAGGACGTTAATATCAGTCTGTTGCTATGGACAGATCACTGCTTGGTTGCCTTTTAGCTCACTGGTGTCACTCCTCCCTGCAACGAAATAGGTTCTGTTCAGTTGGCCCACCTCTGGTGACTGATGGACTCAATATGGTTCGAGAGAGAGGTTGGGGTTTTCCCTGAGGATCTGGTAGGCGGTTCAGCTGAGGTCCTAGCCATTGCCTGGAATGGGCAGGTGGCTGAGGCCTTGGACCGTATTGTGCCTATATAGCCTCTCCATGTGCACCAATCCCAGGGTGTACCTTGGTTTACCAAGAAGTTCCAGAAGATGAAACACTTGAAGAGGCACCTGGAGTGTCACTGGAGGAAGATTTCAAGTGAGTCTGACTGGATACGGGTAAGAGCCCATATTAGGGATTGCCTCATAGTGATAAGGTCAATATTTGTCTGCCCTTATTGTGTCTGCTGATAGCCATCCAGTGGCCCTGTTTAGGGTGACCTGGTCCCTACTGGGTAGGGAAGGCCTACCCATCTGCTGGGCTGCTGTGAGAATTATTCAGGGTATCTGGTAGATAAATTAACTCAGATTTGCTGTGTCTTGGACTATGACTGGGCAGGGCAGGCTGAGGTGCCTGGGGCATAGTCTGGTGGTGTGAACTGGCATGAGTTTGAGCCAGTGACTCCTGAGGAAGAGGACAAGGCTCTCTGTGTTGTCAGCTTAGCCACCTGTTTATTGGATCTGGGTTCCTCCTGGGCCATGAAGGTGGCTAGGGAGGAGACCTGTGGTCGGGGCTATACTGTAGTAGCACTGGTCTCTTTGATGAAGGGGGTGGTTCCCCCAGTTTTGAAAGAGATGGTAATGTGCCCCTCCTCAAAAGGCTGGCCTTGGACTCAACAGTCTTTGGTAACTATTGACCAGTCTCTAACCTTCCCTTTTTGGGGAAGGTTATTGTGAAGCAGGTCAGTCTGTAGCTGATGAGATCCTTGGAGGAAATGGATTCTCTAGATCAATTTCAGACAGGTTTTAGGCCAGGATTTAATACTGAGACAGCTTTGGTTGCACTTGTAGATGACCTGTGATGGAACCATAATAACAGTGGTGCATCCATCCTTGTGCTCCTTGATCTCTTGGCAGCTTTCAGTACTGTCGACTATGGTAGCCTTCTGAGCCAACTCTGCTGATTGGAGGTAGAGAGCATTGTTTAATGTTGGTCCTCTTCTTTTCTCCAGGGTTAAGTCTTGGTTGGTGGGGGGAGATTCTCTAGATCCCTCCTTTGTTGGTTGCTGCAGGGTTATATTCGCTCTTCCCTCCTTTTTAACATATACATGAAATTGCTGGGTGAGGTCATCCACTGGTTTGGGGTTTAATATCATCAATATGCTGATGATACCTGTTACATCTTTTGACTCCAGGCTGGCCAAGTGAAGTTGTCGAGGTACTGTGCCTGGAGGCTGTGGGGTTTGTATGGGGAAGAACCATCTCCAACTCAATCCTACCAAAACTGGGTGGCTGTGGGTGTCTGCACTGCTCAGATGTGGGGATATCCCATTTTTAACATTAGATGGGGTGGCACTTCCCCATTTGAATGGTGTGCAATTTGGGGATCTTCCTGGACTCACAACTCCTGCTTGATGAACAGATGGCAGCCATGGCCAGGAAGGCCTATGCACAACTTCATCTGGTGCACCAGCTGCACCCTTTCCTATATCAGGGAGTCCTTAAACAGTCACGCAAGCCCTGGTCACCCCAGGGTTTGACTACTGCGATGCACTTTACATGGGGCTGCCCTTGAAGACCAGCTGGAAGCTTCAACTGGACCAGAATGCAGCAGCATGGGCAGTGATGGGCATGCCTCAGTATACTTCTGTAACACCTTCGCTTCATGAGCTGCACTGGTTGCCAGCTTGCTTCCAGATGCAATTCAAGGTGCTGGTTGTTACCTATAAGGCCTTACATGGCATAGGGCTTGCTTACTTGAGGGACTGCCTATCTCCCATAGTATCTGCCTGGTCGATCCAATCTGGCAAAGTTGGTGCACCCTGGGTTACTTCAATTAAAGAGGACCCCAGAAATGCATCTTCTCTGTAGTAGTGCCTGTCCTCTGGAATGAGGTTCCTCCCAAGATTGGAATGGCCCCCACCCTACTGGTATCTCAAAGGGCCTTGAAGATGTGGCTCTTGGCCCAGGTCTTTGGTGAGGGTGACTGAAGGGCCTTTTCTTCTTTTTCTCTGTTCCCATCTGGGTTTATTATCTATCCCATCTTTGTTCCTTTTGTTTTGTGTTGTTCCTTTGTTTTTAAATGTTTTTAACAATTTCTAAACTGCCCAGAGTTGCTAGGAGTCGGGCAGCATATAAATTTAAATAGTAATAGTAATAATTATAATTATAATTCTGCTCCTTTGCCAAGAATGGGGAAGATCTAAAGCAAAATGGTAACTGCATGAAGCTGAACATTGTTAAAGCTCTCTGTACAACTGGGACTTATGACTATCTGTGTTACTATTCTGCTTCAGATATTCTCTATCAACAGATGGAGGAGTGGCCACAGAATAAGTTCCACTCTCCTTTTATAGGGTTCAGATTCTGTAAGACCTGAATAGGAATGCTTTCTCTGAGACCTATCTGTATTTCTAATAAGCATCATAGCTTCCTGGAAAGGGGAATCAAACATTAGAACTCCTAAGTGTCATGAAAGAATCAGAGATGAACTGACTTTGCTTCTAATCCACAGCAGGATTCCTTACTGTTCTGAGTAGTCTGCCATATTTTTCTTTTACAAATAAATGACTGTGACAGGTTCCCCTCCCTGTTGTTATATATTTGTCATTCTCCTCATTTGTGTCCCTGAATACTGGAGGGAATACAGATATATGCTTCAATTGGCAATGTGGAGATAGAAGCCAAAGTTCTGCTTTTGCTGCAAACATTAATTATCATAATTTCAGAAGCAAATGTTCCCACTGCTATGTCATCATCAAATGAAAACTTCAATAGGACTATAACCAACAGTTTGATTAAGGATCCAAATATCTACTCATGTCCTTAGGTTTATTCATGTCTCTACTGGATGATATTTTGTAGAAAGAGTTTGAAATATATTGGCTTGTCTCAACAAAGCACTAAAGTCAAGAAGTTTAAGTTTGAACAAATACACTGAAACACTGTGTGCTACAGAAATAGAACAGAAATGTTGCCATATAATATATGTGTGCAAAAACTGACCAGCAAAAATGTTTCTTTGGCCAAATGTGGTATAGCAAACATGGATTGTGAACAAAACTGAGTATTAGCTTCAGAAATATGTCCATAAAACAGATACATGAAATGGAAACAACCGTTATCATTTAGCACAATATCCAGTGTTCTTCTCAGAGTTTATTACTATAATGCAGTAGATTAATCACATAAAAGAGATTTTCTCTATTCCTGAATACCATGGGCTAGAATAATCAATGAGTGACATTTAAATTATTTCTTTACCTGAGCAGGACTTTCCCATTTTCTTAAAAAATCTTCTTTGGCTTTGGCTAGAAATTCTTTCACTGAAATCAAAAAACAAAAACAAAACTGTTTGGTTCAATTCACTGTAATAACAGAACTCTTTGAAATCATTTAAAGCTGTTTCAAGAAATGCTGAAAAATCCACAAAATAAAAAGCAAGATTTCTACTGTAGTTCTAACAGCTCTCTAAAACTTACAAATTGCAGCATATATTTTAGCACAACTTGCTTAAACTAATTTAAATCTAACAGGCCACACCACTGTAACACATAAGCAAAACTGAATGTGATACAGAACCCTCTTAGATGAGGCAATTGGTTTTTAAAAAATCTGTTGGTATTTCAAAAGTAAGCAATTCTTGCTATGGTGCATCACTTTCACTTAATGGCTGTTCGCAAGCTGAAGAATCAAGTGCATAGCATTGCAGTATTGCAAGCAAACTAGAAGGTTACAAAATTGCACATTAGAGATGCCCAGAGTCAGAGACTACCTTGAACTACTAATTTTGCATTTCAAGAAAGATCATGGCTGTATAAAATGTGCACAGATATCTGGTACTTCAGTATGACTTCGTTGTTTTTTTTTAAGCCTTTAAATATTATTATTAGCCAAACTAAGATAGTTTTGCATTTCTAAATAAAGGGTACTTGCCAGGCAAAGCACTTGATGAATTCTATTGATCTGGGCCAATCAGAATGGGTGGGAGGTTAGGGACAACTCCATTTTAACCTTTGTAGGAAGCAGACAAACTGTGGTGAAATGTTCGTGAGGAAAATAATCTTTAATAAAATTTTCAATGAAATGGAATGTTATTCTGTTATTCCATATGGAAGAATAAGCTGCATACTTGTATCTGTGGTTCTTTGAGTGCTCATCCCTGCATTTAGTTGTGTGGATTCTGCAGTTTGTGCTGATGCTCTAATCAAAACTCTTTGTTAATACTTAGCCCTTTGTTAATGCTTAGATATGTGGCTCTACTTCTCCCAGAGACCCAGCAATCCTGGAGGCAGACCACCCACTAGAATATGCACATGGAGAAGAAGACATATGTGGGTTATGTGAATGCACAGGTGATCATGAAGAACCAGACTTACAACTAAGTATTCTGTTCTTCACTGTGATCTCTGTGCATCACAGAGTCTGCATCCATTTTTAAAAGTATACAACTAAGTGCTTTACAGAGGCCGAGCAGAATCCCTCTCTGAACACTCCTACTGATGTACTATTTTCATGGAATGTCTCCAAAAAGTGAGTAGCATGTTGAACTTTGCCAGTTGGTAGCTTAAGATAATGGTCTCTTTGACTCAGTAAGCAAAACTTATAATTAGATAGCCATACCATTTTTGGAGTCTATGTAGCATATAAATAGTTGGTTAAATAACAAAATACATTTGTGTTCAATATGAAAATCCAAGAACATTACAATTGTGCAGATAACAAGGGGAGAAGAATAAGCAGAACTAAGGGATTGATTTTTGTGAAAACTGATACCATTATGGGTATAAAGGTGATAAAGAGAAGAGAAGGATCAACCCAGAATAATACAACCTTGACAGAGAGCAAATGGATCAAACAGAAGTCAATCAGGGATACTGGGTGTGAACTATTTTACATGGTCTGGAAAAAACACCTAGGAAGAGCTACTCTGGAGCTTTATCTGGAAGATAAGGTCAGATGAGCCCTTCAGAAATTTCTTCATTTAAAGGACAGGAGAACACTCTGTGCCTCTTAATGTGGGTATACTGTGTTGAGGTAGTTGCTCTGTGTATTTTGTGGGAGCACATGAATAGGCCTATCGTAGGGTTGTCAGCAACTGAATAAGAAAAGTATCTTTCAGTGGAATACCCATTTGTGAGTGCCCCTGATGGTTTAGTATGGTTTAATATGTCTGCCAAATTACTGCTGATCCTGCCAGATGGATTACTATCAGAATTATTCAGCATTTTTTGCTCCATTCCAAAGTTTCAGAGTTCAAGTGGAGAAGGAACTGTAATTTCATTCCTTATTTGTTAAGGTAATATACTGGGATTGAATTGTTTAAAGTCATTAGCATTACTATGTTCTATAATATTGGTACAAATGATGACAGTAGAACACAGATATGGCCCAGATAGCTTAACTATCAGTTCTAAATATCCTCTTCTCTCCAGCAAAATTTGACTGGCATATTGATTCACCAGGGAACTGAAAGTAATGAAGGGGGCAGGAATGCAAATGAAAGTGGTGAAGTAGTCTTGGAATGAATCAGTCTTAAGCCCGTTTGTGATCCTAACCCATGGGAATGGATATAGCAAAGAGGACCTATGTCTCTGCCTCCATTGTATCTGCACAGAAAAGATCCACTATGCTTTCTGTACCAAAAGGTTATCTATTCCTCCATCAAGATGCTGGGTAGAAAAGTCAGAACAATCAAAGGCTCACTGATAGTAAATTCTATTTCTCCTCTGTAGACAAGATTGATTAAATTTGATTTACCTCAACTTGGACTCCAATGTTGGATTAGGTCATAGGGAGGTAAACTGGGAAACAGCTTGTCTGTTCATATGCTTTCTTTTCAGCTTGTACATCCTAAAAATGTAGACAGAGTATGTGGAAAGGAGAGGGTCACAACCTGTTTGTTATGCCCTTGCCTCTCCCGGCTGATTGGGCCCATGATTAGAAAAGGTGATTAATGTCTCCTTGAGTCAGGGCTGTGTTCCTCCTTAAAAAGAGGAAGTCATACAGCCCTTATTGAAAAGGGCCTCCCTGGACCCAGATCTTTGCAAATATAGGCCAGTCTCTAATTTTCCATTTCTGGTAAAATGACTGAGCAGAGAGTGGCCTTATAGCTCCAGATGTATCTGAATGAAACTGATTTTTTTGGATCCATTCAACTGGGGAGTTGTCCAGGACATGGTACTGAAACTACATTGGTTTTCTTGGTGGATAATCTATGCAGGAAAAGAGATGAAGGGAGTTCTCCTGGTGGCTTTCTGTATCATTAGAGGCACTCTTATGCTGTTCAATAGCTATATAAAACTGATGGGTATGGTCATTTGGACTTTTAGAATAAAGTGCCATTGGTTCGATTGCTTTAGAATAAAGTGCTATCCAGTTCGATTGGTTTTTACTATCTGATTCCTTGGAGAATATCAGCATCCTTGAACATTGCTTAATATACACAAGGGAGAACAAATGAAAATTTAAATACAGACAGGATAAAGGCGCTGTTAGTAAGGAGAAAGCTAGACTCAGGGGCTGAGGTGAAACCTGTCATGGGCGAGTTAAATTCATCAAAAAGAGCAAGTTTGCAATTAAGAAGTAATTTCTGG
The DNA here is from genome assembly GCF_059951505.1 of Python bivittatus. Taxonomy (NCBI): domain Eukaryota; kingdom Metazoa; phylum Chordata; class Lepidosauria; order Squamata; family Pythonidae; genus Python; species Python bivittatus. The sequence goes on from NW_028277098.1 coordinate 29,605,460, forward strand.
CATCCAGCTGTTATTGGATCTACAGGCAATGGAAGGTGCAAATATGATCTTCACTACAGCTGCCACTATAGCTGGTGTGCCTAATGCAACTCTTTCTGAACCAGGAGATATAGCAATCATTATCCATATCTTGGTTATCTTCTGTCTTGGCTTTTGCAGTACATTTTTATAGGGTTTTGAAAAGTGTCTAAAAATCCCAACTGATGCAACATACAGCAGTTCTGAGCTGATTGCCAATTAACTGCCAGTACAACTTAAGATATTGATAGACTTTAGAGTCCTAAATGGTTTAGGGACTGCCAGAATACTTAGATCAATAACAGAAGCTCTTTTAAAGTCTCTTCTCCCTCCCCCCCCAAAGAAGTTTGCGTATTTGGGAGACTGCCTTCTCCTGTGTGGGTCCCCCTCTCCCTGACTGTGGAATGTACTCTTCAAGGGCATGGGTTTGGCTTTAACTCTCCCACTATTTAGGAAAATGTTAAAAGATCATCTCTTGGATCAAACTTTTAACTGTTAGTTGAATTAATCTGGGTTTTAATAAACTGATTATGATTTTGCTTTAATTTAACGGTACTGTTTTATTCTTGCATTTGTATTTTTAACTGCCATAAGCCACCTCAAATATTATATAAATAGAAAGTTGGGGTAGCAATGTAATGAATGAATGAATACTGCTAGAAGTTCCAGTACCTTTTTGGAAGAGGTCAATGCTCTCTAAAAGCTAGCTGGCCTAAATAGGCCACTCAGATTACTTGAGATATATCTTTAGTAGGGGTTCTCAAGCTGTAGTCTGCAATCCCACAGAGGCTATAAACAATGTAGAGTGGAGGGGTTCACAAAATTTGTTTAAAGCTGAACAGGCTTGCTCAGACAAAGTGGGAGTGCTCTGAAAACTCACTTCTGCTCTGCCTGTTTCAATGGATGCGATCTCTTTCATTACAGTGAAGGTAGGCATCATAATAATGAGAAAATAAGACATCTCTTTCCATTGTCTCCAATCAGAGGGATAGCAATCTCATACCCTTGATGAAAATCTAGAGACTTGGGAGTGATACTCCATTATTTTCCTGTACTGAGTCCTGCTATGACATGAGTAGTCAGACAGAAATGGGTTAAGATGTGCCACTGGTTGAATCATATCTGTAAGTAATCATAAGGCTTATTATGAAAATGGTGACAGACTCTCTTATGACAGAGAGACAGAGATTTCTGATTTCTTCCCTTGATGTTATTTTCTGAATCTGCAGAACAAAGCTATCATTGAGAACAAAGATCCTCTGGGAGGTAGTCTAGAGATTAGTGAAGCATGCAATGAGTGAGTTGGAATAGTATGTAACAGTGACACTGTTACAACCAACTTTTTTTAAGAAATGAAGAAAAATATATAGATTTTTGTTACTAAGGGAAGAAAAAAACAGAGAAAGAGAGATGGGGAGAGAGAAGAAGAAGAAGAAAAGTAAGCAGCTCAGACCAATCAGTTGGAAGACTTATAATAAAGCAGCTGCCTCAGTCAAAAAGGAATTGAAGAAAAAGAGGTAACTGATTATGGCTTCTACACAGGTGCAAAATCTATGTCTACTGCACAAAGATCATGGACTAATTTAGACTGGCAAATATTTAATTCACCACCATCTTACTGGCTGTTATATAGAACAAGTTCTCAAAGGTGTGTGTGCCCAATGTTTTTAAACATTAATACACCTATTTACCTTATAGTAACAGAAGTCCTTGCTTTCTCTTCCCACAAGGACAGGCTAAATAGTCTGTGTTGAGTGTCTGATCCTGTAAATAGCTGATTTACATACATGAAAAGGGAGAATCAACTTGAGACCACAGGAATGACTTTCACCTATCTAGGCCAGTGCTTCTCAACCTTAGCAACTTAAAAGACGTGTGACTTCAACTCCCAGAATTCCTCAGCCAGAATTCTGGGAGCTGAAGTCCATACGTCTTAAAGTTGTTAAGGCTGAGAAACCCCAATCTAGCCAATAGCAATCTAGTTCAGTGAGATTTAAAAAACTGAACAGGAACAACGTTCCTTTTGAACATTATACACATCTATGTTGCATCATAACCTGCATAGCAAACTGAATGTCTTTGAGAAACAGCAGTAAAAGGCAATCTATTCTGTTGTCCCTGCTTACTATGTGAATCGTACATTTCTCAGATTTCTGGCCTACATAATTTTCTATAATAATGGAATCTATTATCTGAGATGGAAATTTTCAAGTATGTATGTTAAATCCTTTGAAAAAAGATGCTTCACAATGCATGGGACATGTTCAAAGCATCTTTTTTTTTTTTGAATCATTAAAGCAACTGCACCTTTCCCCATGCTTGCGGGGTTGTTTCTAAGCTGCTCCCAACTGTCTCTGCATGTATGTACATTGTTGGCACTTTTATTCCACTTTCTTTCTATTTGGGAAGCAACTTCTGAAGCAACTGTGCAAATCTTGAAAACAAAGCAGCTGCTTTAACAATTTGAAGGGAAAAGGTGTTTTGATCTTGATCCTGCATGCTGTGAAATCACCTTTTTTGACTACTTTGTATAGGTCTGTTAAATATCCCATAGACTAAATTGTAGAAGTCTTAGATTAAGCATGGTAAAACTAAAGACTTCAATGGTGATATTTGCCAATACACTAAGAACATTTTGAACCTGGATTCTAAATATTGCTTTGTGTAGTAGAGGCCCCAGAATACGTGTTTAACGAACTGATCTTTTAGAAAATTATTCAGTATTAGCAGTAGCTAATACTGCAACTGTACAATCTGCCAATGTGTTTCTGGACAAGTCCAGAAGAATTAGTGGTTCTACAATCTGCATCATGCATGTTTTAGGAAATATTTCTTCCATGTACTCCTTCCTACTTATTAAGATCACTTAATAAGTACTTCAAGTGGGCTTGTTTACATTCCTTCATTTAAGGAAGTGATGTCTAACAGGTTAAATACTTTCTCTACTCCTGACACCTTGTGCCATGCTGAATATTCTTTTAGACATGTGACATGAGTCAAACAGCAAATAATTTTGCAGGTGTTGAATTTCAAGTTGCAACATCACAGAAATAAGCCTAATAAGAATAAATGATTTTAATACAGATTACTTTTTAGGTGTGCCTTTGCTAGTTTTGAATTATGCCTGTTTTATTTCTTTTACTTGGGCCTATTATTGTTTTTAGATTTCATTTTAAGTTTTTGTATCTTAATTTGAACAGAGTAGAAAGGTAAATATTAACTCACTGAAATTAGTAATTTAGGAACTACCTAATCTAACATCAAATTATTAAAGTGCGTCAACTAAAATCAGAAGAGAGCTAAGCCATTTTATTAGTTGGTATTGGCTACTTATTTAAAAGGGAATTATATAAAATCCACAATCGTTTCAAGCGTAAAAATAATTCCACCATTAATTTTTTATCTGAAGTGCACATTTCAGTGATTTTTTCCCCAAAATTTACTATAAACTTTGCAATATTTTTCTAAAAATTAGTATAGCTGTAATTTCCCCATTTAATAATTTTGTAATATAGTCAATGACTCTGGGTTCTAATGAAAAAATGACCATACCAAAGATTTCTAAAGTTTTCGCCAAGGATTTGCAGGAGTATTCACCCACACAGATGTGAAGAAGAGAAAGAAGAAAGAGAAAAAGATTTACACACCTTCCACATATGATATACAAAAATTAGATTAATTCTTATCATGTTCCTTTCTCCATTCCTTTCCTAGGAATGGATATCAAAATATACCAACCCTCCCATATGTTGCCAGATTGGATTAGGCAACAACAAAAGTACTTCTGTAAAAAGATGAACAATTGTTATATCAAGTGCAGACAGCAAATGTACATTATACACTAAAAACTGCTATAGAAATTATCCCCGAATAGCTTTATAAGGAATCTGAACAGATTGAAGCACACTAATATCAAAATTTACTTGTACAAAAATTTCAGAAGAAAACAGAATGACATTCAGAGAATGGTTGTGCTGGCTGGATAGACTTAATATTCTCCCTTTGCCCACTGCATAAGTAGAATAAAATGCTAGGTGAAATTTCAGGGCTGCCAAGCAACATGGGGGCGTGGGAGAGAACTTCACATTCTGTGCAGAATTTACAAAAATTACACATATATCTGATCAGGCAACTCATATTTTGAAATGAAAAAGTAGCTTGCCTTTCAGCAGTGCAAGTGGGTGGGTGGAATTAAAACAACATTCAAATAGTATGCAGTCATAATCATTCCCCCCACACATCCTTATAATGTATTCTGTCTCAAAATATCACCCCCACATGCCATCACAAGATGTATACTGGATAGTGTAAAAAGAAAGGTTCAACATATGATCTTTATATACATAAATACTAGGGAAACTAATATAGGCAATTGCTAAAAATACAGTTTCTATGTGATTAAATGATGCAATACTATTAGCTGAAACAGTTAAGCAAATGATTCCAAAAGTACTATTTCCTCTTCCAATGCTTTATTTATTTCACTCAATTTACCATATGCACGTGTGTAAATAAAATAATGCAAATAAAGTTACTGGCTTGGGTGCAATGCAAATATCATCTAAATCACCAGAATAAAATTAATTTACCATCTAATATGTAAGAAGATAGTTTAATAAAAAAATACAAGCTTTCTTTGCCTTGTGTAGAAATGAAGATAGGTAATGGTGGTGGTGGGATAAAGGAAAGATTATGCAGTTTGCTTATGATATTTAAACTGTATCATCTGAATAAATAATCTGTTTTGCCATGCAACTCAACAGAATACAGTATTGTGTACCAAACACAATGGAAATGTGAAGTAATATCTTCAAGTTTCTATCACACAATATGGTGAAACCTTTTTCCTCCCTTTCAAATGTTTGGGGTAAATATCAAAGCAAATGTCTAAATCTCATTTTATGATTATCATGCAAAGTATTTATGAAATCTTGGACGACAGATGAAAAGTGGGTTCTTGTGGCTTGTTTTATTATTAAAATTCCTGAGTTAGTGTCATGTTAATTCAGCCATATATTATATCATTCAGCTATAGTATCTAAAGCAGATTTTTGTAAGCCAGTAATATATACAAGCAAACAGATGGTAGTTTGGCTCCAATTTTGACATTTTAGAAACAATATAAACCAGTTTCATTTCAATAAACCTACGGTCCCAGTTGACTGATTGTGGATTTATCTTTTGTTTCTGATGGGATTTTTACTGTGATAATCCCCCCTCCTTTTTTTAAAAGATTTTTTTTATCCCACCTTTATTATTTTATAAATAACTCAAGGTGGCAAAGATACCTAATACTCCTTCCTCCTATTTTCCCCACAACAACAACCCTGTGAAGTGAGTTGGGCTGAGAGAGAGTGACTGGCCCAGCTGGCTTTCATGCCTAAGTTGGGGCTAGAACAGTGATGGCGAACCTTTGGGGCTTGGCGTGTCAAAAATTCAGAAAATGCCTAACTTAACTCTGCTGGCATGTCACCCCCCCAAGCAAAAGAGAAACAATTCTTGACATATTCATTTATTTAAAAAAAATACAGTCCAATCATGTATGGTGCTATGTATTATATAAAGAAACTTCAAATAATTACAAAAATGAAATATGAATAAAAGGAACTCAGTTTCTTTGGTAACTCAAAAAGGGAGAATAGTTGTTGTCGGGTGTTGATGAACACTGGTGTGTCACCCAAAACATCGTGACATGTCATCTTTGACATGCGTGTCATAGGTTTGCCATCACTGGACTAGAACTCCCAGTCTCCTGGATTCTAGCCTGGTGCCTTAACCACTAGACCAAACTGGCTCTCTTTTTCTTCTTGTATTAGTTTTGTATATTACTCAGAGTCCTTCAGCATGGAGGCAAGTTATAAATAGCAATAAATGAATGAATGAATAAATAAATCTATAATTCACCTATGAACTTAAAATAAATTCTGCAGTGATACTATCAACAGCCATACCAGCATTACTAGCAAAGACTGAACATCTGAATCTGTAATACAGCTCATATATAGTTGGTATTCTTTAAAATGTAAGGTTTCTAGAAAAAGGTTAAATATTCATTCTAGAGAAATCTACCTATGTGGTTTGTAAGAGTTGACACAGAGCTAATAGCACATGATCATTATCAGTTAGAAAGTGGTTCTTCATGTATGTTCATAAATTCAGATCTACTTTATCTTTTTCATGATAGCCAAACTCAAATGAGTAATCTGATTACAAAAGAAAGAATGACTATCATTAAATATTAGAAATCAGAGAGAATAACTAACAATATACTAATTGTCAGCCCATTAATATTTGTACAACTATTTAGGTTTTGATACAGCTTTAACTGTTAATGGATCATTTAGAAATTACATATTCTTCCTAAAATCTATCTGATATTGTTGAAAGCCATATTAAGAATGTTTTACCAGCTGCTGGTGGTATATTCTGTTATCACAACATTATTTCATATTGAAGTATCAGTTTTACAAGCCAATGAAATAACCCCAAAACAGAGAAGAACCAAAAAGAACAAAAACATAATAAAATCATATCATTTACATGTGTCTAAGCTAAGAGCTATCAATTATTTGACTTTTCTTTTGCCTCTATTGTGCCTGCAGAGTTTGATACTAATAGTTTTCAAGGACAAAATAAGCATGACCAATCCTGATCAACACTTTCTCTACCCAGAACACAGACATATGCAGAAAGCAAGAAAAATAAGCAAAACTCATTGTTCATGATTTAAATATCACTTTCTAATTTGTTGGAAGATCCTTCATTAAATTTAAATTTACTGTAATGAAAACATAAGCTCATGGATATTTAAGCATATTGACCTAAGTAAGATAATGTAACAAAATCTGAGGGTTAGTCAAAATTACATCTATTAGATGCAGGATTCCCATACTTTTGGTTTAACGGATAGCTTTGCACTGAACTAGAACCATAAGTGTTGCTACTTTTATTCTGCTTATTGTAACTCCCTTGGTATGCCCTATCTATGATAATCAACTCTGTAAATAACATAAAGGACCTAAAGTTATGGTCTCCTCGCTTTTCCCTTGGTGATACAAAATCTTATCAGCCTGAAAAATAATCCAAAAGGACATATACTGGAATTGAAGGCTGCTTCATACTAAGGCTACACATACTTCAAAAACATTCTAGAAGAGGTGCTTCAGAATGTGCTGGAATAGAAGTGCAGCACCACTTTAGAGCAGCCATATCTTTTTTGGGATTCTGCAGACCATTACAATGTTTAAGTCTCAACACATGCACAGTGATGTCATCATGTAAATGCCACATTTATATACTGTCTTCCAGATGTCTGACTTAACTATGTACAGTGCATTTGGAAAGTATTCAGACACCCTTCACGTTTTTCAATTTTGTTATGTTGCAGCCTGATACTACAATCGTTCAAATTCATTTTTTCTCATTAATCTACACTCAGTACCCCATAATGACAAAGTGAAAATAGAATTTTAGAAACGTCTGTACATTTATTAAAAAGAAAAAACTAAAATATCACATTGGCATAAGTATTCAGACCCTTTACTCAGTACTTTGTTGAAACACCTTTGGCAGCAATTACAACCTTGAGTCTTTTTCGGTATGATGTGACAAGCTTTGCACACCTGGATTGGAGGATTTTCTGCCATTCTTCTTTGCAAATCCTCTCAAGCTCAATCAGGTTGGATGGGGACCGTCAGTGGACAGCCATTTTCAGGTCTCTCCAGAGATGTTCAATAGGGTTCAAGTCAGGGCTCTGGCTAGGCCACTCTAGGACATTCACAGAGTTGTACCTAAGTCATTCCTGTGTTGTCTTGGCTGTGTGCTTAGGATCGTTGTCATGTTGGAAGGTGAACCTTCGGCCCAGTCTGAGGTCCTGAGCGCTGTGGAACAGGTTTTCATTGAGGATATCTCTGTACTTTGCTCCATTCAGCTTTCCCTCAACCCTGACCAGCCTCCCAGTCCCTGCTGCTGAAAAACACCCCCACAGCATGATGCTGCCACCACCATGCTTCACTGTTGGGATGGTATTGGGCAGGTGATGAGCGGTGCCTGGTTTCCTCCAGACATAACATTTAGAATTGAGGCCAAACACTTCAATCTTGGTTTCATCAAACCAGAGAATCTTGTTCCTCACAGTCTGAGAGTCCTTCAGGTGCTTTTTTACAAACTCCAAGTGGGTTTTCGTGTGTTTTGCACTGAGAAGAGGCTTCTGTCTAGCCACTCTGCCATAAAGCCCAGATTGGTGGAGGGCTGCAGTGATGGTTGTCCTTCTGGAACTTTGTCCCATCTCCACACAGGATCCACACAGGATCTCTGGATCCACACAGGATCTCTGGAGCTCAGTCACCATTGGGTTCTTGGTCACCTCTCTTACTATGGCTCTTCTCCCCCGATTGCTCAGTTTGGCCGGGCAACCAGCTCTTGGAAGAGTCCTGGTTGTGCCAAACTTCTTCCATTTGAGAATTATGGAAGCCACTGTACTCTTGGGAACCTTCAGTGCAGCAGAATTTTTTTTGTAGCCTTCCCCAGTTGTGCCTTGCAATAATTCTGTCTCTGAGCTCTGCAGGCAGTTCCTTTGACCTCATGGCTTTTGCTCTGATACAGTATGCATTGCCAGCTGTGAGGCCTTCTATAGAGAGGTGTGCCCCTTTCCAAATTATGTCCAATCAATTTAATTTACCACAGGTGGACTCCAATCAAGGTGTAGAAACAGCTCAGCAACAATCAAGAGAAAGGGGAGGCACCTGAGCTAAATTTCAAGTGTTGTTGCAAAGGATCTGAATACTTATACCAATGTGATATTTCAGTTTTTCCTTTTTAATAAATTTACAGATGTTTCTAAAATTCTGTTTTCACTTTGTCATTATGAGGTACTGAATATAGATTAATGAGAAAAAAAAAAGAATTTGAACAATTGTAGTATCAGCCTGCAACATAACAAAATTGAAAAAAGTGAAGGGGATCTGAATACTTTCCGAATGCACTATAAGTCATGGTATTTGCTTGCTAATATCATGACACACGTTTTGTCATTGCCTCCCCACAGCCCATCATGATTCTGCATAAGCCTAAAAATGTCAAGGCTGCCTTAAAGAGACAACTTCTTAAAGCAGCCATATCTGTTTTCAGGTTTGCATGGAAATCTGAAAAAAAAAATCCATTTATTTAACTAAGTGCTGTGCACATGTTCCAATATATACTTGTTTGAAGCAAACAAAGGCTTACTTTATACCCTTGATAAGCCTATGTGAACTTAAAAGTCTTTACCAGTTATGATAATGATATACATATATGCCTCAAATGACAATGATCTGCAAATGTCTCATAAGTACAAGGCACACAGTACAAATGTCTCTGTGAATTCTCCATTCTGTCTTAAGTTCAGATCTTGGGACTTATTACTCCAAAACATTCAGTAGTTTAATCCACAACGGTACTTAAGGTTTATAGAACTGATGCAACAGAGAAAAATCAAAATGGTCTGGTGAGAATAGTATCTTCTTTTAACAGGTATCACTTGGAACAGAAGGATCTATGGGTTAATGCAGTTAGTTAAATGCTATCCAGTTGGGCCTGATCCATGGTCACTCAATGGAAAAGTGCCCAACATCCTCATGTCTCTCCATCATCATCCCTTGCTGTTTCAGAACATTCCATGATCTCTTTATTCCCATCCATCTACCTTACCGTGGTTTCCTTTTTTACTTCCTTCAATCTTCCCAAGGGTTGATTTTTTTTCTAGTTTGTCATCTACTCATGTCACATGACTGAAATACAGGTGTTTCTGCCTACTGATAACTCCCTCAGGGAACAATCAGAATTTATTTGGTCCATTATGCACTATTTGGTACTTCTTGCAATCCATAATAATCATCTCCAATAATTTTGGAGCTGATCAGCCAGACAAGTGGAAAAGTATTCTGTTTGTTGCCAAAGAAATATTCTTATCCTTTCTGACCCTGTCTAAATGTGCAACTGCAATCCCCTCTAGAATTAATCTTCTTTACCTTTCCTCCATCTTTATCAGTTCTTGAGCCCAAGGGGGGGAAAAACCCTATCTGCCTCTTTCACTTCTTCACTGTCATCTGAGTTTACTAGGCATGTTGGTTTATGTTACCTGTAATGATTAACATCAACCTCATGCTTTACTTTCATAAAGAGTTCTTCTAAATCTTTTCTTTCAGCTAAAAAAGCGATTACATCTGCATATCTTACGTTTTTAAAGTTTTGACCTTCAATTTTAACATTTCATCTCTTCCAATCCCACCATTTTTATAACAGATTTGCTGTGTAAATAAAACAGATATGGGGATAGTATGTATCCCTGCCTCACTCTCTTCTCTATTTTGAACCACTGTTCCTCCAAACATAGTTCTTGAACTCGATTCTTGTTCATTGTAAAGCATCTTGTGTGCATTAAATTATTCTGAAAGCCACTTGGATGTCTTCTTTAATTTTTTTGGAAATTGTTTTCAGTTTTCCCCATAATTTATCTTTTCTGTTAGCTTCTCAGATGTTCTTTTATATGCTAAGTGTACTAAATCTCTTCCTTATACTGATTTTTCTGATTTGTACATCCTCCAGATATGTTGGTACATCAACTCTTTTTAATTTTCTACATTTGACACCAATTCACAGTCTGCTGTACTGTCTATACCTTGAAATGTATTTGTTGACTGTGCTGCACTTTAATTCACCAAGTTCACTAATTTCTCAGACATTCAATTTATTTATTTCATTTCCATGTTCACAATTTTGTATTTACTTAGTTCATGCTTTTCACATTCCATGTTATGACTGAATATGACTTGTACAACAAGAACTCATCTTTCAATACAGGCATCATCAATGTTTGGACTTTGGCTTGGCTACATCATTAACTACAAATATTATTTTTTAGATTTTTTTAAAATCCCTTTATTATTTTTATAAATAAGGAGGCGAACATATCTAATACTCCTTCTTCCTCCTATTTTCCCCACAACAACCACTCTGTGAGGTGAGTTGGACTGGCCCAAAGTCACCCAGCTGGCTTTTATGCCTAATGCAGGACTAGAACTCAGAGTCTTCTGGTTTCTAGCCTAGTGCCTTAACCACTAGACCAGACTGGCTCTTTTACTTTTGAAACTACTTGTGAACTACTACATCACTTCCTAATAGCGAGAAGAATACTGTCCAACATGAGGATCTCATAATCTGGCATCCAAACCTGACTAATGTTAAAGCTATATCCATATTGTTTTCTAAACAACAACACAAAAGTGGTTTGCTGATGATCCCTTCTGAGTTTGATCATTCCTTCTCCCTGGCTGCTGCCTAGTCTCACTCCTGTCAAGTCCCACTTGCTCTCATCCCTGTTGCAGATTACCCTTAGCTTTATCCATCATTTTTTGATCTTCCCAACAAGTGTGACTCCACCAGGAGCTACCAGTCTTGGTAGCATCACTTTCAGGATCACCAAAGTTATCAACTCCTCCTATTGTATCCAGTTAAAATTATAAAATTATTTAACATCTATGAGAAATACTTAATCTCTAGTGGCTTTTAAATATACCAAATATTCTATTTTTCCAAAGCATATTTTAGGTCTTTGTAAGGAACCAGTAAAGTGCTGAACAAATTTGGAACAAAATTACCACAATCCTATTTAAAAAGAAGCTATTTCTAAGCAGCAAGGAATACCGTTACAGGTAGTACTTGCCTAGCAACCAAAATTGGGACTGGGAACTCCACTGTTAAGCGCTGCAGTTGCTAAGTCGAAAATTATGTGATCGCAATGGGCTTACGACATCATTTTCCATTCGGTCATTAAACAAATCACCATGGTCGTTAAGCAAGACATTGTGACCACAGCTTGCAATTTTAATTCCATTAACTCTGCTTGTCAGAAGCCGATTGTGAAGCACACAAATGGTGACCACTTGACGGTGGGATGCTGCCATGGTTGTAAATGCATGCTGGTTGTTAAGTGCCCGAATGGCTATCACATGACTGTGATTGTGTTGCAATGGTCGTAAATGCAAAGACTGGTTGCAACGCTGTTTTTTTATGCTGTCTTAACTTTGAACGATTGCTAAACAAGGCAGCCAGTAAGCAAGGACTACCTGTATAGGTTCAGGAAGGGTGACAAATGCAGGGAAGGCATACATACATCAATTCCCTTTCTCAAAATATGTTACAAAATAAAGGTCTACAAATGTTTAATTGCATATAATAAAAATTAAATTAAATGTGATTTTGTTTGTAATGTTAGAGAACCATCTTTCTCTTAAATGTAGAATTAGAAACAGACATTTGATGAATATTTGAAATATATACTATATCTACCCATCCATCCATCTTCGCTTTGCCCCCCTTTTTTTTGTTGTTGGTTGCTTTTTATTCTTTTTCAATATTTTTTTCTTCTTTTTTGTACTTTCTTTAAAATGTAATATAAACAACAATAAAAAAGAATTAAGTATTTAAAAACAGATTTTTTAAAAAAATAAAAATTAAATGTGATTTCTTCTCTCTATATTTTCTCAGGGCTTGCTCTTCTCTCTCTTCCATAGCTTCTCTTACATATAACTATATTCCTATATCCTGTTTTGCAATTCTGTGCATTGTTCTGATCTTTTCCATTCTTCCATTCCAGCCTTATAATCTATTTTTATTATTAATTTCTATACCTAACCCTAGGTTGCTATAAAAGAAAGTTGTTTTCTTTCATTTTTTCAGTTTCTCACAGTTCTTGATTACAGTCAGCTGTTGCCAATCACCAAAGTAAATTCTAGGATGGTGATGGCCTTGCAGGGAAGTGTGGAGATCTGTAAATAACGCCGTCAAGATGCTCTACAGATTTTATTTCTATACTCCTTTCTGTAGCTCTGTAATATTTCTTCCTTAATTTTACTTTCCTTCAACTTCCAGTTGGTATACATCTAAGTTGTATTCCATTCTAACCTCTTAGGTCAGTCTTAATTCTATCTATCCTGGCTTCATTCTGAAGTCTCACCAGCTCCCAATCTCCTGAATGTCTTAGCTGGTGGGCTGTTTTTTATTGTCACTTGGCTCAGTTGCTCAGTATCTCTGGATGTTACCAGAGATACTGTATGGGTTCTTCCCAGAACTTGTATGGGTTTTCCATCTTGTTCATTCAGCCTGCTTGCCTCTATTACATCTTTGGGATTTTACTTGTTATCTCATTTGAGCTGCTTCTGCCGATTCTTCTTTTGGGTTCTCTGTACTGCTGGCTGCTAATTTTCTTCTCCCATAGCATCCTCAGCCTTCTTGTTTCTTTTTGCCTTTCTTTACCTCTGCAGCTCCTTCTTGGTTCTTCTTCTCTTTGAGGTTTTTTCCCCCAACTTACACAGCTGCTATCACATCCAGTCTCAAACCTCTTCTGTCCTCCAGCAAGCAAACCTTTCCATAATGGTGCCCCTTTCAAAGGGATTGGCTCTTCTCCATACAGGGGCTTATATACAGGACATCAAAAACTTAACAGTTGGTGGAGTCACTTCCAGGGAGGAATGGCGAACTGACGTTCTGCAGACCACAGGAGGCATTACATCCAAAAAGGCAGTTGGAGGTTCGATCCAGACTGCTGAAAATTCTCTCTGGATTAAGGCGATATCTTGAGATATACAGCAAAAGGGGATTAGAGTGTTGTTTTTAGGAGGTTTTTTAATGCTAAGGGTTTGGATGGAATTGATTTTAAAAAAGACTTGGAATTTAATTAGAAAGCTCCTCTCCCATGGGAAAAATTCTGCTTACATGCCGAGCTGATAAAAAGACTTTGGGGGTTGATCACTAGAGGGCACCAGATGGCTACTTTAAAGGAAACATTTGGTATGTGGGTCCAAGAAGAGCTTGAGTTATTTAACTCTATACTGGAACCAAAAGGTGTTACTAAAGAAGAGCAAGTCCCTTTGAATATAACTGAAATGGAGTTTAAGGTGGACATAAAAATTATAACCCACAAGAAAGAGATAGAAATACTGGAATTGTATGATAATTTAAAAATGAAAAAAGATATACAAATAATGTATCAAAAGAGTTTGAATTATCCTTTTAAATTGGAATGTAAAAGATCTACTGGAGTTACTACACTATAATTACAAATGGACTTGGATAAAGATGACAAGAATTTTGAGAGAAGAGACAAGGAAGTCAGAACTTTACTGACCTAAGAATTGCTGGGAGGAAGAAGAAAAAATACAAAATCAGTTTATTTGATTATGGTTAAACAATGGATTGCTATCTGAGTTTAATGGTTATCTTGACTGGATAGTTCTTTTTGAAATGTTCAAGTAGGTGTAATGGATTACCAATAAAAGAGAATATACGTAGCTCAGGGTTGAACTGTGGAGTCCTTGGGGATCTCTGAGCTTGCTTGTTTTCTTGCAAACATTTCCTTACCTGGCTAGGTAACATCTTCAGTGCCAGAATGGAGTGGGGTTTGCTCTCTGTTTATATACAGTAGCTTGCCCTGCCAGTGTCTCTTATCACTTAAGAGACAGTGATAAGTTGTTGATGTTGAATAAACATGCTCGGAATGAAGGGGGAAGTTTCTTTTTTTTTTTCTTCCCTCTTTCTTTTTGTTTTGGGGGGGATTTTTTCCTGTACTTTTTAAATATTTTTTCTTTTTTTCAATGTATTTTGTATTAGGTCCTTGTATTAGTTTTATTTAATATAATCCTTAATACAATTATTGGGGGGAAAAAACTTGACAGCTGGTGAGAGATTGCTTTGCTGTCCCAGCTGTCTTCTCATGCAACCTATCTACAGGTAGACCTTGAGTTACAACCACTCATTCAGTGACCATTCAAAGTTATGACAGCGCTGAATGAGGGGCACTTATGACCAGTCCGCAAAGTTGCGGCCATTGCAGTGTCTCCGCAGTCATGTGATCACAATATGGGCATTTGGTGCCCAGTTTGTGATGACATTATGGCAAGCCACAGTCACATGATTGCAATTTCCAACATTCCCTGCCGGCTTCCCACAAGCAAAGTCAATGGGGAAGCCAGCAGGAAGTAGGAAGTCACTCCTGCTTTTTTGTCTGCCTGTGCTCCACAGACCTGCCCGCAACCCCCACTCCATAGTGCCCGCATGCCTGCATGTGGCACCCCCACCCCCTGCACTCCATAGAGCCTGCTTGTGGCCCCCCACAGTGCCTGTGGCACCCTTCCATGGCACCTCCACACTCCAGAATGCCTGCCCACAGCCCCCCTTGTGGCATCCATGGAACTGCCTGCACTACTCCCTGTCCCTTGAGCAACTGCCCGCACTCCAGAGTGCCTGCCCGCAGCACCCACCAGCCTGGTTGCCTGAGACTCCTGCCTCTTCCTGCTTAATGACCTGCATGGTCGTGGGGTTACGAAGGCAACTGGGACTGCAGGATTGCCATTGTTAAGTGATGCAATCATGTGATGTCACACTTTACAACCACACTGCTTAGCAATGAAAATTCCGGTCCCAATTGCTGTCGTAACCCAACGACTCTCTGTAGAGTTTTATTTATATATGAACATAATACACTCATCAGCATTTTATTATAAATGTGGTAGATACACACACCTAGAATTACATTTCTATGACATGTTCAATTCTGGCTGTTTGCTTCTTCAAGCTGACTTAAAAAAAAGCATTTATTTAAAGGAAACCCTTTATCTTTACTATCCATTCTCCTTTCCAGTTGTACACCACAGACATTTTGACAGCTATCTACCAAAAATCTAGTCAGTAGAGATTGCAAGATTATATGAAAGTCTTAACATGGTCAGTCTTGAGCATAACTGATAGAGAAATCACCACATTCAGTTTAGCAATGTAGTTTAGCCTCTCAATAATCTCTCTGAAAATTTCAGAAAATTTTATATAAGAGTCACTTTGGATATGAATATGGAGACAACAGTCAACGAATAGTCATTCAAACAATCCAGGGTATGTACAGGGTACGTAGCTCTTTCTAGCTGGAACTCTTCAAAGCTGCAATGCTTAAATATGAAATCACCTTATGAAACTATAAGCCAACTTACAGTTGCACATATTCTATAAAACCAGCTAAGTTTGAATTTTTAAGATTCTGTCTACACAGTTTTGGAACATCTAAACTAAGACAAATTTCCTGTTTGTTAGGTTTTCTTGCCCTTCTATAACTCTGCCACTTATTTTCCTCAGTGAGGAGCTATAATTTGTTCCTGGCAAACTTAATTCATAGCCCCAGCTTGATCCTTTAAGATAAAAAGGAGACAGAGCTACATGTGGTCTTACGGATATCTGAGGTAATGCTCAGTTATTTCTCTACATCATCAGTGTGCGCTGCAACATGTACAGAGATTGATAACAACACAACTGGTTTCTATAACATGTGAATGAAAGAAAGGAGCCATGCCAGGATTTACAGACTCATGGTTATAGCCACTTAATGGACCGCAACAGGTATTTATTTTCAGTCTTGTAGCTTGGTAATAATTAGTAGTCATTAGAGTAAATTTATGTAGCAAGATTTGTCTACTTATTCTGCAGGAACCTAAACTTAATTGTTACTGCAAAAGCAGCTCTCCTGAAGGTCAATACTCAGTCATAGGATAATCATCTGTTCCTTTAAGAGCACACATAAACTGATAATCTATGAAGTTGCATTAAATATCAATGGCTGAGTACATACCACATGACTTTATGAGACATCTCCTCTTCCAGCCAATTACCTCAATTCTATGTGTCAGCAACATTCAATCTAGGATGTCTTAGTCAGTCATGCAGTTATGATGGCTTTAGTCCTCCCGGCCACCAGAGCACAAATGGGTGGGTAGGATGAAAATGGAAGTAAACCTAGTCACTTTTGAAACGACAATCACATTTGGCTGTCATAATGCCAGGTGGATATGTAAAGAACAAAAATGACTTTAATTCAATTGCTTTGGAGTAGAAATACACAAGTATCACATTATTGCTTATGAAGTTTTAGCAGATCCTTTTATTCACCCAATATAATCAGAGTTAAGATTACAAAGTTTTAATTCTTGAACTGCAATTTTTATTTAGCCTTATTTATCTCCATGGCTTAGCTGGCTTGGTTTAATCTTCCACGAAAGAAGATTAATTCTGATATATAAATATTCAAATTAAGTAAATAACTTTTAACCAAACCAGTATTAACTGTATTAACTAATTTTTGGATTCTTGTATTTCAACTTTTGAATGCCATTCTGCTTGCAGTTTGGATTCATAGTTTTAGCAACTGGACATCCTCCAGCAGTGCTCAAAAGGTACACCATGGATGAAAAGATGGATTACATTTTTGGGTGTTTAAGGTTGTGTCCTGTGGGCTAGACTTTAAAAAAAGTTTAGCCAGGTGAAAGAGACAGGGTTAATTCAAACTAAATTTATTTTACAGTTAAATGTAACTACAAATATATTAAATTAATGAACACATTTAGCATGATTATTCCCCAGCGTTTAATAATTTCCTTTTTTATCACATTAAAAATTATAATACAATGGCAACTTTTAGAGAGGTTTTGGGGATTGCATCCAAGGATTTCAGGGAGCAGTGCGTAGCTC
Source organism: Python bivittatus (assembly GCF_059951505.1). Taxonomy (NCBI): domain Eukaryota; kingdom Metazoa; phylum Chordata; class Lepidosauria; order Squamata; family Pythonidae; genus Python; species Python bivittatus. Next base: position 29,623,025 of record NW_028277098.1, read on the forward strand.
TAAGTTTTCATGTTGTGGAATCCTGCCATAGATTCATTAATATGTTATGTTTTAATCCTCCAAACCCAGGCAGGTTTTATATGCTACCTCTTCCTTCTCCAACATATTCAGATTACTTTGGGAGCATATTGCTTCATTACTAACGTTCCAAAGGATAGCAAAGATCTGAAAGAAACATCTGAATGCAGACCACAGAGGAAACATGACAATAAATATTACAGGAACAGTAAAAGATCTCATTAGTTAATTTCAGATCTTTTATTTTGACCTCTCTCCATCTGTTTTCCTGAAGTCTGTGGGGAGGTACAAGAGGAAGTAAATATATCAAATTCTTCAGATGAATAGACAAAAGATTTCTTTAATGCCAGATTCAAAAAGACAGAATACTATAGGACCATAGTGGCATTGATCTACATGATATCTTATTCTCAACACCATTTTTAATCAGAATCCTGGTTTATGGATCTTAGAATGGAATCTTTTGATGACCATACACAACTAGATTGAAAGTGTTGAAGATTAGTTTAGACTTCCTTTTTTCAAAATCAGATTGGTTCTTCATCAGACCTCATTCTTCAAATAAAAGGTAAGAAAGTTATCTCTGACCTTATTGTAATATTTCTGATTTCCATGAATTGGTATATCTCAACATTGTGTGTGTGTGTATACACCCTATCCACAAAATAATCAAATATACATAGTCTTAGATTGTGTGATCATTCCTAGTTTTTGCCTAGGATACCAAACATAAGCTCAAACATACATGGGCTAGATCCTATCTATATATGCTATACTAATATATATAATCATCTGTAAGTGCTTTGAGTGGAGACAGACCAGGCACACATGCTCATACAATCTGGCAAATATTTCAGCTGGTCTTGTTGCTAAAGCTGATTCTACAAGCATCCTTTGTGAACACTCATGGATAGCTTCAGATGCTAAAAGCTTTTAAAATCCAGCATAACATTCTATTGTATACATAGCAACTGATCCAGAGGAAGAATCATCATGTGGGCTCCTGATTCTAAATGTTATGTACTATGTTGAGGCAAACTCTATTCAAGACAATACCCACAATGGAGGAAAATATAGAAAAAGTTACCACATTCCACTAGTATTATCTCTATTTAGGGAGGGGAAGAATCAAGGGAAGATAGCCTACACTCCTTATGGGCTACATTTTTGCAATCTGTGTAGCAGCTGCATAGTCAGTTACCATGACTAATTTAGATAGTTGTACAAGTCAGAACTCCTTTTTGCATGTCTATGTGTCTCATCAAGATGATATATTTAGACAATATATTTTGAAATTCAACCCTGCAAATAAGTATTTTTCAGTTCCATTCTATATTGACCCCCACTGAGACAGCTACAAAGAAAAATAAGATTTTAAATGTTTATATAAATAGCTTGCTTGTTCAAGCTGTATTTTGAGACCGCTGAGGTACTTACAGTTTTAGATAAAAGCTTTTGGAAGAAGTTATTTTCCTGAAATTATGTCCTTTGATAGAGATCTTTGCTGAAATAGGGTCAAACATAAATTTCTATCTATATACTAAAAATAAAGTACAGCATACATCATAGGTAATTTGATTCTTAATTTTATTTCATTAAATTGTGGGAAACTATATTCTGCTTTAGCCTATTACATATACGATCTCAAAATCAAGTTTACTTCTCAGAAATGCTAACAAAAATCAGTTTGGCAAGCTATTCAGTACAACTGACCATTACTTCACATTAGTTTCAATTGCTAACACCTTGAGCAAGCACATACAAATAAAGGCTCAGGGGGAAACCCCCCCCAAAGAAAACTAAACTCCCTAGCCAATCATGAAACAAATTTCTTACTCAAATACTATGTAGAAATGTATGTTAATTGACTTATTAAAAATGCCAATAAACTGAAATAAAAGGTTATTTGCACAGCTCAGATTTAAAATTACTAAACTTTAATTACACATATAAAAAGAAACCTACAGAAAATAAGCTAATGGCATTATTCACATTCTATTTAATGCTCTCATAGTAAGAAATGCTTCACTCCAATAGCTTATATGATATTAAATAATTTGGTACCAAATGACTCAAAGCAGCAACTCTCTATTATTGAAATTAGAGAAAGGAGAAAAGCTCATGACAAATGTGTAATGGCACAGAGGATAATTTTATAGATTTCCTTTTTAAAAAATGCAAATCAATTCATAATCTAAACAGAATTGTAACAATGAAAATGACTTACCATTCATATTGAAAGATTAGCTTTTAGAAACATATTGCTAGTAATATTTATCCGTTAAATGAGTTTTTAGTCTCTAGAGTAGATGCAATGGAACCCATACACACAGCCACTAGAACTGGAAAACAGACAAATCCAGGGAGCTTGCTTTCATCCAGGCAGTTTAAAATATGAATACTATCCAATAAAAATAACAGCAAAGTAGATTGATATTCAAACAGTAATGTTCATTAACTATTTTCTTTTGAACCGATGTTACCGATACAATGTAAAAATAATGTAAAATGGCTGAGAGAAAAAAAGGAAATGTCAGGATGTTTTAAGATGTTCTCAATTATAGCAAGCACCGCTAGTTTCCATAGCAACCTTAGAGGAGAATTATCGGTCTGCTTGTACCCAACCAGTAGCTTTCTCTAAAGCTTTAATTTATTCACACAAAAAATATCTCTGTTTTATACATTTAAAAAAAAAAAGCTTCAGTATTTCTCTGGAGGCAAACAGCTCAGAATTTTCTAGTGGAAGCTCTATACTATTTTGTCAAATACCCCAAACCACAACTTATTCTATTATAATTTATTGCCCTTTACATCATACAAACTTAACCATCTTCAGCATATTTCTGAAGTTTCCAATGTAGTAGTGCTTGCAGGACACCTGTGACCCAAATGCCACATATGATACTTAAAGAGTTTCTTGCCTCCCCGAGGGTTTGGGTTTTACCTTTTATACCTAGGGCAATGTATGTTGGGTTGTGTGTGCCTTTTCAGAGAGCCTGTGCATTCTGGTTACTCTTATTTAAGTTTGCAGGAGGGAAACTACATTCGCTGTGTGTGGAACATGTTTCCCTGAGGGTTTGGAATAGATTATCTTTCTCCACGTGCAGATGGCATTATGGGAATGTATTTTGCCATCTGTTGGTATGGGAGCATGTTGGAAGGACATTTGCTATACTTTTTAAATGCTTTTTCATGTATTTTGTCTGATTTGTATGAAAGGTTGCCTTTTTGGGGGCACATATGAACATATTAGTTTTGACTGCCATTTGTTAAATGTATGTGTTTGCATGATTTCAGGAATGTAAATTTATTACAATTATCAGGATTTTTTGGAAACTGATATTTTGAGTCAAGCATGTGGCTTGACATACTGGGAAATTATTTATTTTCTAGATATTTATACGTAAGTATTTTATGATAGTATACACATCATTCAAATACTGAAATATATCCATAGGCTTGACACAACTGGGTTCCATGTTAGAACTTGTTCCCTAAGTAACTACTTATTACAGAAATACCCAAGTTACCAACACTGCCCATTTTAGAACATTCACACAGCCAGTTCAAACAAAACTCAATTTGATTTACAACATGATTTATATTATGCCATTCCCTTGAATAACGAGATAAAACTTGATGCTATACCAATGTAGCAGCTACAAAAAATCAAAATTTTCCCCAAGTAGTTTATAAGAAATCCATAGCTTAGCCAGGCTTTGAGACAGCCAAAGTATTAGTTAAGCTTTCTGGCTTATACTATAGCATTATTTGTTATGTTAATCTTGATTAGAACTTAACTAAGGTTTAAACACAGTATGCAGTGGCTGAGTCATTCATCACATTAAACCATGATGTACTTTGTTTCATATTTGTTTAGCATGAAGTATAAAATCAGCCAGTAAGCTTAACTGTAAGAAAAACTATGTATGACGGTATATCTATGATCCTGAAAACTTAAACTAAGCATCAGCGCAACAACTATTTTGCTATGCTCTTGTTAAATGAAGCAAATTGTATGAAAAAAACCTACTGTTCTAAATCTGTATCATGTAAGTAATATGTCATTCCATCATGTCAAAATTAAAAACAAAGCAAAAACAAATGTTTTGATTTTTTTCTAAATCAAGAACTGTAGCTCCGAAAACCTTTCCAAACAACTACAGTATACATGTTCTAGAAGGAGAATTAGTGGGGCAATACTGCTTCCTAAGAGACACATGCTAGAACTCTCAGAGAATAAGTACAAAATTCTGTGTGTGTAAGTCAACTTAGGGTGGAGAGAATTATTTCAACTTCTGCTTTTATTACTAACCACAATATGTTAACCCACAGTTAAACAGGTTCCTCTTTGAGAGAGCTACAGAGGAGGCATAGGAAGTTTTGCAAAGAGAGTATATCAAAGCAATGTCTTGGAAAATTTTGCAATAATAATGTTCACCATGTCAACTTAATATAGATTCTTTCCCTTTTTGTCAAAAATGGTTATGTTTTTGAAGTTTTATTCAAGCATTTTTTCCTTACTTTGCTCCAACATTTTTATTATCATGTGTGCCAGAACTCCATGAAAGTAAGCTGTAAATAGTTGGATAATATTATTTTTTCCTCTTAGCCTTTATAGAAACTTCTTTAGCCCTTTTCTACCTGAATGTGTGAGCTCTGACTTCAAAAGAGAGGAAAAGATTATGGATGAGAGTGTGGTGGTGAAAAGAGAAAGGCATTTCAGATCCAAATAAAAGCTCTTGTGTATTTTCTTGTCATTGTGTCTAATGGTGTGTGCAGGGTGGGGTGAGGGGTTAGTGTAAATTCCAGGACAGGAGGAAACAAACTTTTTTTTTTTTGTTCTGCTGCAGGTGGACATGGGATGTTTTGAAATTGATATCAAAGTCCTATGACACAAGAACAGGAGATGCCTATTCTTGTACTTAGATTTTTATATTACCCACAAGCCAAAAGCTTAAATAGACTTTCTAGGAAGCAATGTATAATTCAGTAGAATACTCCCAAGAACAGCCTGTTAACACTGTGCGTCTAACACTGTCTTTCAAGCTCATGAATGATTTCAAACAAAAATTAAAATATGAATTATATACAACACTTTAGAAATGGCTTCTGGATGTATTTGTATCCTGCTGAAAACTATTCTAAACTGCAATTTTATCTACTTCTATAAATGCAGTTAAATCCTTAAATTACAGTTTAAGAACAGATCCCAAGTAATTATTCTGAAACCAACGATTCAAATCCTCTTATAAGATTACAATACAGGTGGCCCTCTTTTACTGACTGCCTTGTTAAGCGACTGTTTGAAGTTATGGTGTTAAAAAAAAACAGGTCTGCGACCAATCCTTGCATTTACGACTGTCAGTGTCCCGAGGTCTCATGATCACCATTTGCATGCTTCCCAGCCAGCTTGTGAAAAGCAGAACTAATGGAGAACGTGGAGGTAAAATTATAAGTTGGAGTCATGTGATTTTTCACTTAACGACTGTGGTGACTTGCTTAACAACCGATGGGGCAGTCACATTATAAGCCTGTTGCAGTTACCTGATTTTCTGCTTAGCAATTGCGGCACTTAGCGACAAAGCTGCTGGTTCCACTTGTAGTCACTGAGGACTATGCATATGTATTGTCAAACAAATTATTTTTATCTCAAAAAGGGGTTGAGAAACTCCAACCTATAGGCTAAATGCTGTCCACTAGACCACCCATTTCTGTTTGCCAGGCCTCAAATAAAGTTCCTCCCTCAGCTTTTTCCAAATTCTGGAGAAGACAATGAATTACTGTTTCCCCAAGACAAAGGCAGAAGAATGCAGAGAGAAAGTAGGAGCAGTCACAGCCTTCATGTCATGGGAAGAGGGATGGTCAAAGATAACCAGCTATCTATCTTGAAGCCCTACTCTCTGATTGTATCCAATTTGCTGTGTAGATGGGGTGTTGATATGCATGTGTGGGGGTAGGTAATTAATCTGGCTCTTCAAATTAGTATCTGCTGCAAGCACTCATCTTAAACAGCTGGTTACTTTGCAGTTCTTTCAAAGGTAATCAGTAAATTCATGATTTGGATTATGCATATAGTGAGGTGCAGCTTCCACCACTATTCACTTGGAGAGATGCTGAGGGGGAAGATCATATCCTTTAGATGGGCCTTGGGATACCAAAAATAATCACTGATCCCAGCAAAATGGTCCTGAATGGTCCGTGTAAATAGTAAGAACATGCTGAACATCCAAAGAGTCGTCATGAACTTTCATGACTAAGAACAGCTTTCTAATATTGTAACAATATTCCACAACAAGGTTGATGAAAACTAGCTGTCCAACATTTTTAGGTTATAAAGTAGAAGGAACTGTGTGTATATGCATGTAACAGTGGACATGCAGATGTTAAGAATTTTTCTATGCTACAGCTTGCTATTTTATTTACTACTTTTTGCTGGTAATTATCTTTTCTATACTAGGAAAGTTTACCAGAATCAAGGAGCTACAAGTTTTAGTAACTATACGATTACTAATTCAGATAGCCTCTTAGCGTACATTAGTTGGGAAAATTGTGTTGATTAGTGATATGTACCTCTACTTAGTTATGCTGAAATTGAGAAATGTACTAAAGGGACAAATGCATTCAAGCTTTGATTCAATAAACGTATGCAGTTGTTCTACATACTGTTGCCTTCTATGGTGATTGTGCCCACTGGGGACAAACATTCGGAGAGGGGAAGAAATAATTTGTTTTCCCCCAACCCAAGAGGTTGGGGAAATAAATAACGTAATAAATCACAGAGTTTTTCAGTTCAACAATCTAAAATCATGGCTATTAGTAAAGCCACCTACTGCGTAAGGTGAATTAGCATGACAGTCATCAGCTTCAAGGTCTTTGACATTAAAATAAAGAGAAAGAGAGAGGCTCCAGGCCAGAAGCATTACAGATGCAAGAAGACAGAGATGTGCTAGTCTTTTTATGAAATGCTTCACTAGCCAGAAAAAGAGAAATCCTACCAATGAAGGAAAAAAGAGGAATTAGCTACAAGAATGAAGACAGAGTCAAGCCTTACTGTTTCATGTGCAAGAGAAAGACCAACACATGATGGATTTGATATTGTATGAGACTGGATTGTTATTTCTGGATTAAGTCCTGAAAGCACTTCTTTTTAGCTATGTAGAAAGCCCTTGTGGAAGGCTTCTGAGGAGTGAACATAACCTGCTTTACCTCATCCCAGAGTGTTTGTGGAATCAAATACTCAAAGCTATAAGGTAGACAGAATCAAGGTCAGGATGGAAGACTTGACAGATGAAGTTAGGTTGACTTGATAGGTAAAACAGAACAGGAAGAACTATGGCTGTTAAGGCTGCTAAATGATTCTTAAGAGTACACCTTGTGCCTCAGGTTATTAATATTTTGCCCTTTTTCTCTATAAGTGCAGAAAATTGTTGACTACAGTAAGAAATAGTATCCCTTTTCTTTTACTCTATAAAGCTTCTAATTGTGGTGCTGATAGTACAGAAGCCTATGTATTATGAAGAGGTGAACTTGCTGAAAAATCATTTTTTCAGTTATTTACTTTGTTTCTGTTTTTACTCTGTGCTATACTATATTTTCTCCATATTTCACCAAAACATGTTACCTTAGAGGCTTAAAGAATTTCTAAGCTTAGGAAAGGTGAATTCTCAATGGGCGAGCTCCTTGGTGCTGATAATGACACAACAGAGACCTGAGGATCTCCGTGAGCGGTGGTGGATTCAGTGAACTGTCCAAGAGATGAAGGACCACCAGCCAATTTTGGGACATGCTAGGAAGTTCAGAGGAAGATGAGTGGGTTACAACAGTCTTGGTGTCTCCTACCTTTAAAGCTTGTGAGAGAGTGGTCTGCAAATAAGAACAACTGTGATGAGCTCGTTTAGTAAATGTCTGGCAGTGCTTACAAGTGTTTATTGCATGATCTACATTAAGGCAAAAAGAACAACGGAGTTCTGAAGAGCTGGGGGAAGAGTAAAGAAATTAAGAAGGGAAAAAAATGAAAATGGAAGGAAGATAGCCTCAAGCATGTTAATTATGTGGTGACAAAAGCAAATTGATTCTGAATGGGATTCTACAAGTGCACTTGCTTCATGCATGCGAAGTATAGATTTTCATCTACTTGTGAAATATATTTATTAAGATCTACCTGGGTAAGGTAGCTCTGTAGTTAAAACTGTGGTCTACAATAAGTGAAATCAAGATACCAAGAGTTGTGAAACAATTCTAGGTATCTAGCACCCAGAAGCTGATGAAACAAACAGCTGTGAGCAATCTAGTTTAATTATAGTCATATAAACAATTCTACTTCTGCCTCCATCCTCCTTTTGGAAAGTCAAGTATTATTAAATGCTTGACAATTGGGATTTTTATCTGCAGTAATTTACTCAGCTATATGCTTTAGATTAAAACAGTACCAGAGTATCCTAAAATGTAACATGTTATACATTTATTCTCATAAGAAGTTTTCATAGGCAGATATTTCAACCAATGCAACTTTTCTTAACAAAGAATTGGAAATCAGAGTTAACTGATGTAACAGATAAAGTCTCCTTCAAGTTGAGCTTGAGCCCTGATGACTTCCTGGAGGCATCCATGCAATCTTCTTGGTTACAGGAAGTAGTTTGCTACTGATTTCCTCTGAAATATATTTTTGAGTTCAGACCTGATATTCCCTGAAGATCTTCCATCCAGGCAGTAACCAGGCTGAAAGTATTTAGCTCCTGAACCCAAACAAAGAAACCCAAGTGCTGGTCCCTTCTGATGTTATTATAAAAAAAAATATATGGTGCTTTACAGGTTCATGCCCTAATATTGAGAAAAGAAAAAGAAGTAGAGGAAAGGAAAGAATGATTTTACTTTTACAGCCTCAGCTTAAATAGATAGTTGAACTGCTGTCTTACATGTTTATCTGGATGGCACTTTGAAATCAATAGAACTTACTTCTGAGCAGATATGCATAAGTTATATTGTCAGTAATAGGACAGCAAAAAACATTTATTATATTTTTACAAATAATTTTATTGATTTTCTTAAGAGGTACAAATTACAATAAAACCAACAAATATAATTTAAGCAATTAAAAGAGAACATAAAACAACAAAATATTACAAACTAAAAACTAATATACTGTAAGTATGGAAAAGAAGGGAAGTGGAAAAATAAAAAAATAAAAAATGAAATTCAATAGAATTAAGACTTTTCTATGTTACAAGAGCAGTAGTTTCCTCTTTATGCAAACTGCAACTCAATTTTTTTAAAAAAACTGAACCTAGGCCACATGGAATGAAATGATCTAATCTTTCTTTTTCATAGATAAAAAGGCTGAGTTGACCTATTTCATCATGCCAACCTAATACAAATGTCCTTCCAGGAATGCATGATCATCTTTATTATAATAGTCCAGGCATGGTGTATCCAATGCTCTTCAAGATAGGCAAGTCCAAATTTGGGAAATATAATTTAACAATCTTCATCCCAAGAATCTACTGGTTAGTACTGATGTTTAACCATGAAGTCTACCACATGCCTACCAATAGACATAATAAAATATGCACTAATTTTCCATCAAATATATTGTATTCCCTTACACGGAAAGGACAGAAATCACTGTATTTTAAATACCCATTAGGAAATCCAATCAATCCCCCAAAATATATATTTTTTTGGCTGAATTAACCTAGTTTTCAGATCATAAGAAACCTGTTTAGTATTCCTTAAAACCAAAGACCACTGGTTTTATAATACAGTATACTCCAATTCTCCACTCCAAATTTGTTGTATATTATTCCAACTTGATTTTTATGATCTTTTAAAAGAGCTGATAATATTGGATTGTTGATTTAGCCTCTATAAAAACCTTTCCCATTGCTTAGAAAGTTACAGGAGTTTCAGAACCTGGTAAGGCATTCAGTCAAAGAATATAAGAGATGCTTTAACTAATATATAGTGCCATCCAGATATTTTAAATTATATTCCTTTTATAGAAGCATTCAAAGTATTATTAATATTTATTAAGGTGACTACAGGTAGTCCTTGTTTAACTACCACAATTGGGACTAGCAACTCTGTTGCTAAGCAAAACAGTCATTAAGTGAGTCACCCAGAGTCATTACGCAAGACATCATGTGACAGTGACTTGTGATTTTACTGTTGACTTCTCCATTGATTCCACTTGTCAAAAGCTGGCTACGTATTGTGCAAATGGCAATCACGTAACTGCAGGATACTGCAATGGTCCTAAATGCATGCAGGTTGCAAAGTGTCTGAATTTTGATCATGTGATCACAGAGACCCTGCAACAGTCATAACCATGAGGACTGATATAAAATAAAACCAAAAGAGCTGATGATAGAGAGACGTGGTTGTCAATGGTTTCTTTCTTGCAGTTATCAGAAATATTTAAAGTAGGTTAAAGAATTCATGGTATTGAACAATGTAGGACAGAATTTGAAATGGAATTGTGTACAAATGAACACGTAATTGCTAAAATGTATAAACTTTTATTGAAATTTGGAACAGAAGAAGAACAGGTCAAAAAATGTATGATAAAGTGGGCTAAAAATTTTGGTGGAAAAATATGTGGCTGAAATGATTGAAATTTACATTATGTTATAATCTTAAAGAGAATTTTTATAAAATGATGTATTGTTGGTACATTTATGTTGGAAATATGAACAACAAGAAGGGTCATTTTATTATGCTTGGTGTAAAAATGCGAAAATTTTGGGCTCAAATACATATTCAGAGGATTTTAAAGATTAATATTCAATTGAAGCCAGAACTTTTCCTCTTGGGACTGATGGATAAACAGTTGGAAAAAAGTCATGGAACTTTGTTTTTATATATGATAACTGCAGCAAGATGATTGTATGCGCAAAGATGGAAAGATTTGGCAGTACCTACAACGGAGGAATGGTTGGTGAAGATGACAGAACTTGCTGAAATCGATAAATTGACTAGTTAGATTAAAGAAAAGACAATTATCTACATTTATTGGTGACTGAAAACCCCTTATGGACTTTTTTCGTAAAAAAGAAAAAAATGAACTTGAGATTTATGGTTTTGATGATTACACAGGACAGATTATAGAAAGAAGTGAGGTATGATGTAATTTTAGAGAGAGAGGTTAAAATGTAATTGAACTTATAACTGCTATGGAGAAGATTGGAAGCCATTTCTTTATAACTTTTTCTTTGTTTCTACTTCTGCTTTTTTTCTTTTTGCACTTTTAGCTTTTTCTTATATTTCTTCCTTTTTATTTTTTTTTTTGGTTCTATTTTAGTTTGTGTTAGTTCTTCCTACTGTTGCTAAAACTTTTAATAATACACACACACATATATACACATATACATACATACATACATACATACATATATAGTAAGTGCGAGGACTGGTTGTAAAGTTACTTTTTTGGCAATGTCATAACTTTGAATGGTTGTTAAACAGGGCAGTAGTAAGTGAGGACTACTGGTATCCTATTTTCTGTCCATTTTTAAAAAAATCCCATTTGAATACATGCATTATTTCATATCATCAGTTTCTAATGCGAGTTTAAATCAAATCTTAATTTCTTGCACAATAGTGACCAAATACGTCTAACTGCCTTAAGGGATGGAAATATTTTCCATAATTTTTCTCTTTTAAATATCATATAGCCCTCAATAGGTATCCATCCATTTGTAGAACATAAATCTGAATAAAATTCCATAAAGTAAGAGTTAATGCAGTTACAATCTTTGGAAATTGTTACTGCAGTCTCTTATAAGCATTATGTTACTTTGTTTCAACTGCTAAGCCAGCTGTTTATCAAGTTTTTCTCCCTAATCCTATTTACTGGCTTAATATACTTTAATAAACATTCAGTACACAATAAAATATAATTCATCCATCTCTTATTTAAGAGACCTAAAGGCTTGACATAATTCCAAATATGCTGGTTTTTTAAAATATATTTTTAAAAACTTTCTACTATGTAACTTTCGTTTTTTTCCTCCAAAGGGTGTAAAAGCAAAATGCAATATTTTAAATGCATCCCAAATACCTCACATCTGTCAATCCTATATTTATTTGAAAAAACAACATATTCCTGTGGTATGATAAACATCTCTGCATTTATAAGGATGTAACTGCTTCAAAAACAACTCAGTCAGAATTTCTGAGATCTATATTCTGAATTCCCTGCTCCATAGCCTATGCATTTCTTTGTTTACAGCTTGGCTGGGCCTCTAGAGAGGCCCATATGAGACTGCTGTTTTAGGTGCCGAACCAAATATTTGATGGCAAATCCCTGGCCCAGCTTAACCTGGTAGATAAATATACCTTCTCTTGAAATGAGTAACTAGTTTCCGATCTGGCTTACAGCAACCTCTCAACCTGAGCTTTATTTATGTTGCCTCCAGAAAAGGCTATGACTGAGATTAAACAGAGTTTTTGACTCAGACCTACAAAATGACAGATCTAAACTTTTATATCACCACCACAGAGACCCTGGTGTTAATCTTTATGCCATCCTTAAATATTTTTTACATCCTCCTTTTCACTCCACATGGAAGGGCATTCATATTAGCAAGATCTGATATCTGACCTAAGAAGGTGATGGAGGAGAGGTTCAATGTCTGCAAAGAGAAATGCCTATGAACATGCTCAAATGCAGAGGTTACAGACAGTTGCACATATTGTCGTTTCCTATACCATTTCTCCATAGCAAGCACAAAGAATTGCTCATCCTCCACACAAGGCAAGTTCAAAACATGTATTTTTATAGCATGCTTGTCCTTGAATCCAATCTAATTCTTCTTTGTAGGCTACCGGCTTTTTAAATATATTTAATTATTTACTAAATACTTTAATTTTTCACACATTTATTTTTTTCTGGATTTTGGCATATTTTCTTTTTAATATATTGACTTTTGAAACAATTCAGAAACCATCTGCTAATAGCCTGTAACATAACTAAAAGCTCTAAATTTGTTACATTTCTTGGTGTGATATCAGAAGGCAGTTCTGGAGTCAAAATTGTTCTCTGTACATCTCCTAATTAATAATTTAATGGTGTTTCAGCCAAAATCCTTCTTCATGAGGACATGTATTTAAATTCTCACCTGAAGCCAAAGCATTACACCTACTTCAGAAGCTCGATCGAGAGCAAGCTGTTCAGGGGAGGCAGAGATGGCTATTTTTTTTATTGGCAAGGCATATTATCTTCTTTAAATTCCAAAAAGCAGTGAAGATAAATTCAATTAGTATTTCTGCTTACTGGTTGTTGCTTACTGGGTGTTTCTACACACAATCCAGAATATTCTTTTCAAAAATTCATGGAAGAAAAGAGAAACACACTGTAACTCTGCACCTGGCCATCTTGCCAGAAGTCATGTATCACATTTTGCATATAAAAAGAATATTTTCCTTTTTAATATTTATTAAACAGGCTCATGATAACTGATGCCCCAAAATGGTGGAAAGCTTTTTCATTCATATATCCTAATCATGGTAGCAGCAGCTGTTTTTTCTCTAGGAAATGAGGGACAAAGCCATGGAAAAACAGGTGGGCAGGGAGAGTTTAGGAGGTAGGTGGCCAGGGAAAGCAGTATAGGCAACAAGAAAGGGTAACGATGGAAAAAGTAGCAATTTGTGACTACTATTCTAGCCACGTAGGAACATTGGTAAACTTTTCAGCAACACAGCACACTACAGTGGAGGCCCAAATGGGAGACAACAGAGCAGTAGTTTGGTCCCAACCTACTTTCTGGCCTATCAAACATCTGAGGTACACCCCCATTTTTTTTTCTTCTGCTGTCTAGCCAGAGGAAAGTTGCAGACCTGGGGTATTGCTTGCACGAGTTTTGTCCCTCACCTCATCTTCTGTCTACTTGCTCTGGGTCACACTGGTTACATCGTATAGCATCACTACAATCAAACAGAAGTCCACTCAACAATTTTCTCCTCTTTCTCGAGGAAGCATGAAACAGAATAAGGAGCAGCTTATTCTGCAGGGGCTTTGCTGATGCACTGGTAAATCTCTATGGATGATCCTAGTCCTAATCAATTACAAGGTTAGTCTCTTTTGTTTGCCTGGTGACTGGAAAAATAGATTTTGCATATGATATGTTTAAAGCATATAATGTCTTGTACCACAACTAATCTCTAGATTTAAAAATAGATTATGCTTTTACAGAGGTCAACAAATAGGAACGTAATTTTATAATTGGCTAGTTTTACAGCTGGAAGATAGCAGTATGTTCTGTCAGAAATTAGGTACAGATGGACTGCCAGACCACAGCGGTAATAAATTTAGGAGGAAGAATAACAACAAAACATTTTTACTATGAAAACTTTCATTTTTCATTAAAGTGACATGAGGCTGCCATTTTATTACTACTATCCCAAATAAATCCACTAGCCAGCAGTTTGCTGGATTTCAGCAATTAGATTCCTTTTAGACTCATACGTTGCACTTGTATAAAGCAGATAGCATAACAGAACATTCTGGTTTCTATTTCATTATTTATTATTTATGTAATCTATAAGAAGTCTCAGTGTTAACAACAATAACATAACATACACCTAATATTAAAGTGTCCAGATAAACAAAATAAACACTAAGATAAATTAAAGTGAAAAAGAGAACAGCAGCAATTAATATAAAACACAGATATCATCTTCCTAATCATCAGATGCTTGCCAGAAAAGCTTTATTTAACCAACTTGTGAAAGGCTGTCAAGGAGGGAACTAATCTAACTTTCAGAGGAAGGCTGTGACAGGATAGACACCACTACCAAGAAACAGAATCTCCAGACTTCAGGCACCTCACTTCAGGAAAGTGTGTAGCCACTAGCAGTTTTCCCTGAAAGAAGGAATTAAAGAGGTTAACTTTGACTGGAGAAATGGTCTTCCAAGCATCTACAGGTAGTTCTCGAGTTACAACCATTTGTTCAGTGACTGTTCAAAGTTATGACGGTGCTGAAAGAATGGACTTACAACTGGTCTCCGAAGTTATGGCTGTTGCAGCACCCCGCGATCATGTTATCACAATCTGGGTGCTTGGCCCCAGTTCGCACTTACAACCAGTTGCCAAGTACCCTGCGATCACGTGATTGCCATTTTAAATACTTCCTGCTGGCTTTCCACAAGCAAAGTCAATGGGGAAGACAGCAGGGGAGCTCAGATAAGTCTCCCCCACCCACCCCAGCCTTTCTACACTTGTATGCACCGCACCCTCCTTCCCCCCTTCACTCACATGCATGCACTTTGCCCTCCTTCCCCCTTTGCTTGTTCGCACACACTGCGCCCTCCTTCCCTTGCTCACATGCACCAGTGCCTTCCCCCTTCACTCGCTTGCATGCACTGTACCCCCTTCACACTGCACTGCGGCTCTGGGGCTTTGCTGGAGGAAGGCTTTGCAGGAAGAAGGAGAAAGCCTCATGAATGGCCAGCAGCTACCAACAAGAGCTGCAGAGCACATGCCGGAAGTGCCCCTGGAGCAGTGGCATACTTGTTACTGGGGCTCATTGCTAGGAGCATACAGGTAGTCCCCAGTTTAAGAATGAGTTCTGTTCCCAAGATCTGTCTTTAAGTTGATTTTGTACGTAAGCTGAAATAGTATTAATGTATAATACTGTATAAGTAGTATTGTGTAATTAACTGAACCATTGTGTGTTTAACTTGAATTTTGCTACAATAGGCTCTGTTCTTAACTATAGGCCGTCTGTAACCTGGGTGTTCTTAACCTGGGGACCACCTGTATTACAACTATACAGGCCCTTGCACTGCATTCCAGTAGGCTTTTGGTTGTGTTTCAAAGTGCTGGTTTTAACCTATAAAATCTTAACAGAATTTAGCAACTACAGGTAGTCTTCAACTTACGACCAGAATTGGGACTGGAATTTCTATCACTAAGTCAAACCAAAACAAGTTTCAACTAACAAGACAAGTTGCTACCACAGTCGCTGTATTACATGGTTTCTCAGCTAGGGTTCCAGAGAACTCTAGGGTTCTGTGAGAGGTCACTAAGGGTTCCCTGGGAGATCATGATTTATTTTTAAAAAGTGAAGAAAAACTTTCCAACTTCCAACACTAGATGGGGGTCAGTATTGTGCATGTGGGGAAGTGAGAAGGAGTGAGGAGGAGAGGAGAAGAAGAGAGAGGAGCAGCAGGTGGTGAGAGAACATGAGAGAGAGAGAGAGAGAGAGACAGACAGACAGACAGACAGACAGACTCTGACTGTCGGGGTCTCCATGCCGGGGCTTTCCTTGCCGGTGCATGTCTGCCTTTCTGCAGGCACAGTGACCCAGGGGGCTCTGTCTCAGGGCAGGAGTCGCCCAGCACCAGTGGCAGCAGGTGGCCATGTGGCTTTCTGCAGGTGCATGCCTGCCTTTCTGCACCAGGGGCTCTGTCTCAGGGCAGGCGCAGGAGATTTGGGGCTGGCCTGGCCTAGGCACTAGTAGCAGCAGGAGCCAACCACAAAGGGGGGGAGGGAGGCAGGGGAAAGGAAAAAGCAGTGGTGGTAGTGAAGGCTTTGGCATCAGGGTGCCAAGATTTCAGGAGAGATTGAGGAGTCCAAATATTAAAGGGAGGGGTGTTGGATGTTGCAAGGCATTAGCCCCCCTCTAATTTTGCAACGGGGTCCTTGAGACAAAAGGTGGAAAGGGGGGGGCAAGAAAGGAGAAGCTGGATTTGGGGAACGAGGTGCTGGTGGTGCAGGGAGAGGGGAGGAGGCCGGCCACCCCAACTCAGTGTGCCGGTGTCATCTGTGTCCTGCAATACATTACAGTTATCATTCATGACAGTTTGACATATTTCTCAAAAACTGTATGCACTCTTAAAAGTAACCCAAAATAGCCCCCAAAAAACGCAACCCGCAAAGGCCAAAAATTTTCCAAACTGATCTCCAAAACTCAAGTTTGGCCCAGAATTGAGTATTGTGCAGCAAAAACAAGCACAGGTTTCACATTAAAGAGGTAAGTTTCATTATTTTTAGTTTAAGAACATTGTTAATGCATATATACAGGCCCACACATGAAATGAATCTAATAACTTTATAACTTCTGGCCTATATTTGAGCCTGAATCTGCAGGGGTTCCCTGAGGACTAAAACATATTTGAAGGGTTCTTTCAGGGTCAAAAGGTTGAGAAAGGCTGCTGTATTAGATTCTGCCAATAAACAGTTATGTTTTTGGCTTCAGTGACTTTGGCTGTGCATGACTATTGGCAAAATACTGTGCAGAACAATCACAGAGGTCTTGAAAGAGAACAGTCTGTTAACTCCCCCACCCCTGCGAGTTGCCTACACTAAACAAGGCCCTTTGCTGATAGCCTGATGATGAGAAGAAGTATTAAAGTTTCAGCACTCCTATTACCTTGGCATAGGCTCAAGCTTGAGCTCTTATGCGTGTTCGGTCATGTTCACTTTTTGTATTTCTCCAGTGGTGTTCCAAGTGTCCCTTCTGCTACTTTATCTCCCAGTATTCCTCAGTAAACCAAGGAGCTGCCTGGGACCAGCCAACTAAAAGAGATTGCTCAGGAGCGATCATGGCAAGACTTTGAGCTATCTCCCCATACCCAAGGATAATAGAACTGCATACCAGGTCACTGCAAAATTCCCCAATGTCTGTCATAATCCATCTAGATACATGAGATACCTGGGATAGGCTATCTTAATGGACTTGAGTGGCAGTCAGTCTCATCCAGACCAGAAAATCATCCAACCACAGAAAAGACCAAAGTATAATGCTCTTCATACTGGATAAGCGTATATTTACTCTAAAAATGAAACTCAACATATCACTACTTGAGTGTATCAGGCCTGGAGTTACCTGAAACAAGCCCATGGTTGCTATGGAGGACATGAACTTTTGAGCCCTCCCACACCTTGCCTGCAGGATTTAGAGACTGAAGTCACTTCACAACAAAACGGTCTGTCATCTTATCCCTATGGCCCAACTTAGGGTCATGCAGAGTCTGGCCCATCAAAATCGATCATACCCTATCATAGAAGCAGAGGGATAGGAAAAGATCAGGCAAATTGTCTAATTGCTCAAATCACTGGAAATTAAAGTAAAGGCAATTCAAGACTCCTTGTTTGTTGCTGTAATGCGTAGAAGAAATAACCTTGAGGAACAGAAGGAAGAGCCACAACCAAGACAAAGGTCAGATAAAAGAAATCTGAGTCTGGGCCAGAACTGTAACCTGAGAAAGTGTCTCAGACAAGATCCTCCCTAGTTCTCATGAAGATAAAGGAAGGGAGTGGGAAGTGCATTCAGACTTGCAAGATTCCGTTTCTATAGCCTTACAATAAAAGTAGTATTAGCCTGCATGACTTTGGCTTCCTAGTCTGGTCTACCTTGAAGGGTGACAATTGCTTCCTAACAATTAATGAATGAGAAACCAACAAACGTCTGATTTAGATTCTAGATAGACAAATAAGAAGTACTGCTTCTAACAAAGCACTATGTTTTTATTTCCAGGTTAGTTTCCATTACTTCAATTGCTTAAGTTGGCAGAAACAGCTAGGCATGAATAGTGATAACTGATGCTCCTTAAAACAGGTGGGGAAGAAGACAGGGTCATCACTAATCCTGATAGCACTAGTCAGTCCTTGGTTGTCATAAACTAGATTTTTATGGCTTTAAAAGTTCTGCCCACTCCCCTTTCAAAAGAGTAGGAATACTAAAGCAATGTGCATAGCGGAAAAAGTCAAGATTTGGAAAATCATTGTGAAGCACAGTCTTTTAGTCCCACTGTAAAAACAAAAAATCCTTTGCAAATGAGTATTTCTCACTCAACACATTATAGAAATTTAAACATATTTTAACACTTAAAAAGGAAACAAGTCTGATATTATGAATGTAGAACATTTCTTGAACCCGTATTTCCTTGTTTCACCAACAAGCTACAGAGTTAAAGTGGGTCAGCTGAGTCACAACCGTAAAATTGATTATTTAAGCAAAAAATAAATGGTTCGAAGTTTAAACTATATTGGCTCAAAATGACACAAACATTTTCACATTGCAGAAAGGCAGATGCTATCAACCAGAAATAGTCACAGATTGATAATGTGGAAAAGCAGAAGGCATTAACTAGGACTGCAATAAAACCATTTTTTATTGTACAGGTCAACTCAAAATCTGTAACACAGATGGTTATTCAAACAGAACAAATAAAAAACCCAATAAAAATGCAACTGTCTAATGATTTCCAGGTCATTCCCAGATTCATAATCATAAATCTGGGTTTATAGGTTGGTTCTGTGTTCTCCATTCTGGGCATTCATAATGGAATATAGATTTGCTTGAGTTACAAAGATGAACCCAGCCTCATGATTGCAACTGTTCCTGACAACATAAACTAAGTAAGCAGTTTCTTGACATTTGAAGTGACTTCCCTCAATATTATAAAATTGATTTAATAAATGTCCCTGTTATAAATTATTAATCACTTACTGCTGGAATCCTGAAAGAAGACCAGAATTTGTCTGATACATGTGTTTTACAGAATCTAGAGAATCTTGTTATTAGTTGTTCCCCAAATCTCTGAGCCATCAACATTTGGGTAGCAGCTTTCCCACATAGATTTTAAGTACAGATACAATCATTTGTCTGTCTATGTGTAAAAAATAAGAAATACAAATCTAAGAACATGCTAAAATTTTAATTGTCTGCTTGTAGTAATTCTATGTAACTCCCTCATCTTAAACAACATCCTCTTAACACTGTTATATTTCAAGCACAAAGGACCATATTTTCTTCATATAGCAAAACAGTTTTGGGGGCTGGATGGAAGAAAAAATAAAACTAACAAAAATTCTAAATCACCATATTGGTGATATAGCATTAAAAGGAAACAGAGTCAAGATATTATCCTGTTTTATCTCTCTCTTAATATACATCCTTTCTGGGAGAACTCCCAACTCTTATGTGCATAATGTTGTGATGCAGTTTCTAATTTGACAATAACAATTTCCTAAATATATTAGCAGGAAATCAGGCTCAAAGTATTCTACTTTGGACACATTATATGAAGACCTTGCTCTCTAGAGAAAGTTCTAATGCTGGAAAAATGGAAGGAAGAGAAAAGGACGACCAAGAACATGGTGGATAGATTCAGTTATAGTGGCAGTGGGTGCTCCATTAGAAGACCTGAAAGACCAGGTTAGGTTTACATCATCATGGAGGAAATCTATCTATGTAGTTGCTAAGAGTCAACACCAAATTGACGGCACACAATCAATCAGCAGGAAATATTTGGACTATAAACATTGCCTATTTATGGATCAAAAGCTGGTGCTAAATCCCGCCCCCCAATCATAAACCAGGCACAGAATTTTTTAAAAGGGACATTTTTGCATATAGTTCCATTTGGCCATATAAACTAGCCCTATTGACAGGTAAAGCTGAACAATGTGCATGACCATGCTGCTTGTGAACAATAAATTAATAATCTCCAGAATGGTGCCTTATCTATGTACAAACTTATTCATATTGTTACACAAAAAATCATTTCAGGCATGCTTGTATGGTATGGATTTTCCTCTTCATTCAATTTCTTTCAGCATTACTTTTAAAATTAAATTGTATATGGAGAGACATAACTGAAAATCATGAAAGCAGAGTGCATTATAGTAAAGTCCAAAATAAATTGGCTCATACACTAATCAATTAAAATTAGATCTAATTACAATTACATTTGCTAATACCTTTTACATCTATTAAATAGAAATGCAGCAAGGTCTAGAAACTGATGATGTACTATTTTAAATTATATAGACAATTTAACATACGAATAAATGAAAGCAACTCTATATCTGTGCCCTTAAAATAAGTACTACTTTGAACAGCAGATTAAACAGTCTTCTGTGACAGAAGCAAATTTTTAAAAATCCTGATTTTTTTGTGTAAAAGACCTTCTCTGGAAATATGTGAGAACACTTGATTGTTCCATGCAAGTTAACAGAAAAAAAATGTGTAACTATATTGAACCTGCTAATAAATATTTTAAAGTAGCAGACTGCATATTTGTCAATATTAACTTAAACAATTAGTATATATACTGCTAATTAGAGTTTGAGATGGGAAACCTAATTCAAAACTGTCTTTGGAATTCATTGTCATCTCACAAGAAATTTCATTACAGTAAGAATTAAATCTACTCTGATTTCCTGAGAAAAGAGAAACTACAAAAGTAGTCAAATGAGTTTAGAAAAATATTTTTTTAATATGTATTATAGTACAGTGGTCTATTATTTGGAAAAGTAAATCAACATTACTTTGATTTACTTTTTCTGACTGACAACTTACATTGTCAGTTTGGTTTAATGAAGCGGTGGTACTTCCCCATCCATTTTCCAGTATCAGTCAACACATACACACCCACATACCCCAAACATGGTTACTGACTTCATGAGTGTAAATTATATATGTAACATGCAGCAACAACACACACATCCAAGAATTTCTAGTACCTTTAGAAGAGATACTATAGTCAGCTCCAATAGACAATGCGTATC
This sequence comes from Python bivittatus, assembly GCF_059951505.1. Classification (NCBI taxonomy): domain Eukaryota; kingdom Metazoa; phylum Chordata; class Lepidosauria; order Squamata; family Pythonidae; genus Python; species Python bivittatus. The sequence goes on from NW_028277098.1 coordinate 29,644,561, forward strand.
TTCATGTACTGGCCATCTTCCTCCACATTCTATCAGTCTATGTGCATGAGGCCTCTATGTAAGAGGATCCTCATCAGAAGCCTGTTTCATACATGAATCAACCTTACTTGGCTGAAGGTAATTTCTGGCATATCACATTCTCCTCTTCCATTTGTAGCTATGAGACCAGTCAATAATTTTAAACTAACATTTCTTGCTTTAAAAGGTCTACTTTAAATAATGAAAAAAGTACATATTTACATAGGACAGTCTGGATGGCAATACATCAACAAAAGAAAGCTGGCTGATATGTACTCTATAAGCTATTTGCAACTGCTCAAGAAAAAGAGCACAGCTCTGAATCTACCTGCCAATCATTTAATTTAGCAGTTTAGCTCTCAGCATTTTCCTTTATTTAGCAGGTAATATTGGGAAGTCTGCAATTTCAAACCAAGCAACCTCCACACACTTACTTGATTTTTCCCACAGTGCAGTAAGTTCAGACATGTCTGAAGATCCATTTTCCACAGGTGCTTTCAGTTCGCTTGCAGAACCCTTGGAATGTCTATGAAAAAGTCTGTTTGCAAATCCTTCTAGCCTCTGCAAAGCATTAGCTGTCCCAGTGCTTGAGTTACCCTGTGACTCCCTTTGAGCTGCCATTTATATGCATGTAAGATGTAAGTTAAAAGCAAATTCTAATTCTGAATTTAAGAACTTAGCACAGAAGCCAAAAACTATGAATGTGTCACACTTCCTGTATGCAGTGAGCTAAACCACAACTGTTTTCTGTTTCCTGTTAATATAAAACCAAACTTCAAGGGCTATTCTCAGCAAAAGCCTCTTCATAACAACTGAGGATGGCGACTAGTAAAATAGTTGCCCTGTTTGCTTGTTAACTTTCTCTTTCCAAATTAGAGTTGTATGAGAACAAGTACCAAGAGTGCTAAATGTAAAAGCATGACTAAAAACTAGATCAGGAAAGCATATATGACTATATACACAAGCAGTAAGCAAGAAAATGTAAAATTTGTGTAATTTACTGAAAATGGAGAACATTTTCAAAAAATAACATTTAAAAAATAATGTCTATAGTATGACAACACAAGGGAAGTATCCAAACACAACTGCAAGTTATATCTACCTTTCTAAAATGATTTACATTTGCAGAGCATGCACACAGAGAGTAGTTATAGCACAAAGCTCTTGACAGGAGGTTTCCTTCCTTGTTCCTAAAAGAGTTATACTGCTGAGTTTGCACTATCCAATTGAAGAGATACTGAAGGTTCATAATTTATCTCACTTTTCACATTTATCCACGTGCTTTGCAATTATTAGAAATTAACAGATAGCAGTCAGAGAAAGAATAAACATTCTTGGCATGAGAGTTCACAACTCCTAAAATATTACTTTTTATTAAAATACTTATGTTTTTTTAAAAGCCTTGAATCTATAACAACACTAACTTTGATAAAATTTTTATGAGTATTAACAACAATCCAGGAAAAAACCAACATCCCACACATTCAGCAGAGTCTTTAAATACATTGTTATACATTATTTCAAAGCTATTTATGCATTTAATAATGTTAGACAATACTCCATGCATATTAGTCTCTGCCACACACAACGCATATTTGAGGAGAATACAGCAAATACATATAGTATATCACGTACACTATATATTATACTGTTCCATAATGTATAACTTGGTCCTCAAAATACTGTAGATATCTATTAGGGCTGTGCCTACTCTAAAAAAAATTAATAGGATCACTTCAGATTGCTCACAAAGGCAAGCGCAACTCCTCTTCATGAAAGTAAGCCTCATCTTTTTTCAGGCTAAAAAATGTAGCTGCTTTAAGAGATGCATTAATTTTAATGATTCAACTCCTTAAAGTCGTGGTATCCTTTTTCAGAGCCTTGAAAACAGACTGTTTTAATGAATATGTACTGTACAATATGTACTGTTGTTATCTTGGTACTGTACAAGGTCTGAAGCGCTTCTTCCAAATTATACTTATTATTATCCACTCATGTAGTACCTCTCAGCAACTCCTTAATGCTCTTGTATCTTTTCCCAGGACTACATGGCTACCCTCCATAATTAGTGTATGATCCAAGGGAAAAACACATTTGGTTTAAAAAGTTTTCAGTGGGTATTACGTGTACACTGAAGCAACACTGCACAGTCCTCCTATAGATGATACTGATATGAAAGAACAGCATGAGAATTCCTGTTCCATTTGTCTAGCTTCTTTATTCTTGCTCACTGCCTATGATTCCAGAAATATTATAATGGAAAAAAAATTATTTGACTTTAAGAAGCATTTAAAGCCACCCTAAATATCTCCTTAATCTCAAAAAAACTTGCCTGAAAAACTCTTATTGCTAATACTGTATATGAATTTCTGTAACAAAGATGATTATGGGAATTCATGAAGTGAAACGTAGAAGCTGGATAGAAATAGTGTTGATGCTTTTGAACTTTGGTATTGGAGACGACTCTTAAGAATACCATGGAGATAGCCAAGAAAACAAAGAAATGGATCATTGAACAAATCAATCCAGAGTCCTCACTTGAGGCACAAATGACCAGACCTAAATTAACATATTTCAGACACATTATATGAAGACCTAGCTCTCTGGAAAAGTCTATAATGCTGGGAGAGGTGGATGGAAAGAGAAAAGGAGGATCAGTAGAAAGGTGGCTGAATAACTACAGTGGTGGGTATATTGCTGGAAGATCTGAAAGACCAGGGTGGGGACAGATCGTCATGGAGAAAATCTATCTCTGTGGTCACTGAGAGTTGACACTGAGTTGATGGCACATAATCAAACTGTGAATAGCTGCATATCTTATATGTTAACTGTAGTGGCACTGCTCCAGATATCAAGCCCAATCATCAACTTTACTGTGGTTGAGATCCAAACAAATACTTCAGTTGTTATTTTGGTGCAGTTGTCAACTCATATCTATCCACACTAACTACTGAAAATAAAGAACTTTTGAAACCAAGGGAGACTTCAAAAGTTGCCTACAGTATTACATGGGGAGGGGAAGGGTTATAGGAAGAGCAGTACAAAATCTTAGTAATTACATTGAAAAGCTTGGGTCCCTGATCTATTATACAACTATAGCAGCTGAAAAGCAGTGCATGAAGTTTAAAATCAGTCAAGGACTGTTGTTTATTGATCTTCTTAAGACTTTCTAAAAAGCTGTTTAGTAAGTCTCTTTAGCTTGACAATCTAAAAAAAAAAGAGGCAACAGCAGTTCTATAAATAACAATGCCAAGAGGAAGTTGTTGCTATGGCAGCCCTGATCACATTTCTATTTTAAATTCAGAAGATAACTACTGGCACCTATTGTTGAAACATTAAAATGCAGCTAAAAGGGACACAAATTAAACTAGTAAATCTTTTTATAGCCAAGGAACAAATGCTACTTCAAAATAATACAATAAATAATAAATATTAGTGTTGGGTTATGATTCAGAACATTATCTGTATAAAGTGAAAGCAGCCTGATTTTTGTTTTTTTTCCATTCCTACTTGTACGGAAACAGGTTGTTAAATAATAATCTAAAATAATGCAGAGTATATAAATAAAACATTATACAATTTTTTAAAAATTCAGTGATTATAAATTTATTGGAAATACTTCTATCCTACTTTTCTGTTTGCTTCAAGTCTCTAAAATAGATGGCAATAATGACTGCAGTAAATATTGTCAGCAGTATTTTTAATATATACATATACATATATATACATATATATACATATATATATATATTAAAAAAATCGATAATTCAGTATCTCACACAGTGTCATGCACAGTTGTTTGGTTTCTTCAAATTGATTAGGATATCAACAGTATTTAGAACCCTTTGTTTTGCTTGCTTGTTTTCAACTTTAAGGGAAGATACTATTGTCTTTAAATATTTACATTATTTTATATATATAACATAAATCATTTAAAGCACATTTAATTTTCTTTAAGCTAAACACAGGGAGGCCTTGAGTGATGCTGATCTAAACTCACCTCTCTAGCAGGCAAGTGGGGATGCCTGCTCCATCCCCCACTGTACCTCTTTGATACCAGGGACTTTCTTCATCCTGTTGGTTCTCTCCTGCAACAGCAAGAAAAAAGGGGGGCAGCAGGGCAGACGAGGCAAGGCCAGCATCACTCAGGGTCTCCTTGTGTTCTGCTGTTGTTAGGGTGCAAGACAGTGGCTGCTTCAGGAAGGAAGCAACAATTGTGACACCTCCTCTTAGGAAACCCTGATGAATTTGGCTGGAAGGGGAGCATGGGAGGGTGGGATGCTGTCCCCGTCCAAGTGGCAGGAGCAAGGATGAATTGTGGTTCAGCCTCTGCCAGCTGTGCCAGTGGTAAAACTGACAGGCTGCAGCCCAAGCTGTGATAGCAGTTGGATGCAGGTTTAGAAGCCCAGTCACTCCACAGCCTATCCTCTTCAGATGGGGAGCTTTCAGCATTTTTCACCCCACTGAACAAACATTTCCAGTGAAAAGAACTGCTATTTTATACTTTATTATATAGGTATATCTTATAGAATAGTCTAGGCTTAACATCATATAACCTCCTATTCACCAAAATTTCTCAAAGGACTTTTGAGAACAATCTGCTGGACAGCAGATATTTTGCTGAAGTTTTTCAATTTGCTTGTTATTAGAAAACAGAGATTATATGTTAGTCTTCCAGAAAGATAGGTCAATGTCATCACCACTGACATCAGAAACAAGTGAACAGCGAGCAGTGTAATCCTATCAATCTTCTGTTTCAGTTCAACACAGGATGGATAGTTTCAATGAAAAAGAAACCTTACTCACTTTTAGACTACAATGCCAATAACAATACAGTTCTCAACTCTTTTGCTCTGAGTAAACTGCAGGTTATCTGGCTTGCATTCCTTCTCCTAGTAAAAGCGGACAACATAATTCTATTTTCTTTATGATTAGCAGGAAAAACAGCTGTTTTAAGCAGAAAGGGAGGAATGTAAGCTTGCCATGGTGGAAAGCAATTACTTCTCATTACGCCTAACTTGACTACAAACTTAAAAACAAAAAAACAAGTAGCTTTCAATTTTGTTACTTTTCTCCTGACTCTTTCTCCCATGGGAAAAAAAAAATGAAAGTCCTTCCCAGGTATAAAATTGTTTATCCAAAAGAAAAATGAACATCAATTTAATATAACCACTCCACAAGAAGAATATAAACAGGAAAAAAAAAAGGAAACAAAGATAAAAATTCTTTCCTATCTTTTCTACCTACCTAGGTTGCCAACTTCAACTGAAACCAATCCTGGAGATTCTCCCCACCCAACAAATGTATACAATGTCCTAGTTGTATGTACATATATAGTTATCACATTCCAATAAACAAATCAGCATTATTAATAATTACTAATTAAAAATATTAATTAAATTCTCACACACAGAAGCACATACATGTGTATTGGCACATACTTCTATTTCTCCTTCCAAGAAAGAAAAGAAATGAAAATGGGATAAGGGGAATAAGTAGCCACAGTGAAAAAGGAAGATAAGGGTAGGAATAATTATTCTTCATCCTGAACTCTGTAAACATCCATACATTGCAGCAATAATGATTGTTATTTCTACTCTTGCTCATAACTTTGTTTTCAACAACTTCTTCTACTCTTATCAATAAATGTTGAATACCTCCCCTATTAACAATTATTTGCAGGAAAAAAAATCAGGTATATACAGCAATTTAAGCTTAATCAGAGATTATTTGATACAATGATTGCCTGTACATTTCCATGATATATTTAGCCTACAATTTAACAATAACGCTTTTCAAATGTTAAGACTTTCCTTTCTTTAGTTTTAATAAAAGGACTGATAATGGTTTAGTGGAATCATAAACCATAAAATTGGATTTACTAATATAGTAAAGAAGAATGACTCTCACTCCCCATTGCAGCTTCTATGTCCCACCAGGTCTGCTGAAAACAGTAGCTAGCCAACACTCTAGGTGAGATTTTGGGAACATATGTGTATTGGAGAGCGCCTTACCAGATGATCAGAAGTGCACTTGTTTTATTTATTTATTATATTTATATAGCCTCCCATCTCACACAAGGTGACTTTGGGCAGCATAAACAATTAAAAAATAAATACATAAAAACAATTACACACAAAAAACTGTAAAAATCAATGACTTTAGATTTCATTCCCTCCCCTTTCCTGTCACATCTATGAAACTGTGGTTCAGTATAACGCATACAAGGAAATACATTCTGGTTGGTACAAACAAGGTTTTCCAGTAAGTTTAGTACTGGTCACCAGCTTCAAATTACGTATGAAATCCAGACTCAGCACGAAACCTGTTTTGCATTAACCTAATCCTCAACCATAATTCAGAAGAGAAAGAAGACTTATTTTGAAGTCAGAAGAGAAGGAATGTATATACAGGTAATCCTCACTTAACCACCACAATTAGGACTGGCAACTCTGTCACTAAGTGACACAGTTGTTAAGCAAAACATCACGTGACAACACTAGATTTATAACATCAGTTTTGCTGTGGTCGTTAAATGAATCACCCACAGTTGTTAACTGAGACACTTGACTGTGATTTGCAATTTTACTGCTGGCTTCTCCACTGACTTTCCTTGTTGGAAGCCGGCTGTGAAGCTTGCAAATGGCAATCATGTGACAGCGAGATGCTGTGATGGTTGTAAATGTGCGCTGGTTACGAAGCAACTGAATTGCAATCATGTGGTTGTGGGGATACTGCGATGGTTACAAGTTCCAGGACCAGTCATAAAATTACTTTTTCGGCACTGTCATAACTTTGAACGGTCACAAAACAGGAGAGTTGTTAACTGAGGACTACTTTATAGGGGGGAAAGACCATCAACAACAGAATACACACTCGTATAGATTTAATTATTATGGTTAAAGCTAGAGGAATATTATACCTGCACCAGCTCAGAAAGTATCTACTTGTCATAAATTCTTTCCAAAGTGTAAACTTTGATTTATGATGTATTGAATAGCCAGTCAAAACCAAATCAACAAACACTGAAATCAACCCTAACAGATTAAGCTACAAGTTTTAGTGGGTAATATTATGGGCTGTAATCCTTTCTCAGTACAACTGACAGCAAAGGAATTCATCATGAATTAAAATTCTGAACTCAGGGAGATGAAGTAGCAGAGGCAACACCTTGAAAATTACTGGAGGAAGTTCTGTCTCAAATCTGACTGGAGCCTGGTAGGAGCTAATGTTCAAGCCTACACAGGAACGATTAGACTAGCAAGAAGGAAATATTTTGCTTTCCTTACTGCATCTGCTGAATGTCACCCAACAGCCCTTTGTAAGAGGACTCATTCTTTTAGGGAAAGACAATCACCAAGAACATAAAAGCTTCTGTGAAAAATTCTCAGAGTATTTAGCAGATAAAACTGCCCAGATTTGAATGGAGTTAGACTTTCAGCTAGTGCTAAAGGAAATAACTGGGGCTTCAATCTTTGTAGTGACCTGGAATCAATTTGAGTCTGTGAATCCTAAGATATGACTCTTTGTAATGTCAACTCTGCCACCTATGGATCCCTGCCACTCATGGTTAGTTAAAGGCTCTCCTGAGGTGGCAGGAGTTTGGATTTGAGCAGTAATCAATGCTTCCTTGAGTGAGGAGGTGTTCCCATTATCTTTCCATAGTGGTGCACTGTTCTGCACACTGCTCAGGAACTCACTCAATCTTACTATCTTGGATAACTGTTGATCTATCTTCAATCTTTTCCTGGGGAAAGACTGGGATAGAGGGAGTGCAACTCTCCTGGTATTCCTTGATCTCTCAACAATTTTCAATATTATCAATGGTATTGGTGGTGTATTGTTCTAAACTGCTTCCGCAAGATTGGATTTGGAAGCACTGTTTTGCTATGGTTCTTCTTCCTGAGGAGACAGTCTCAGTTGGTGAGTGGGAGAGGAGAGGAGAGATCTGCTCTAATCTGTGGAGTGCCTCAGAGCCCTCTACTGTCTACACTTCTTTTTAACATCTACAGTACATGAAACTGCTGGAGGACATTATCTATCAGCATGGGGTCTTTATCATCAATATGCTAATGATACCGAGCTATTTATCTTGGCCCTAGGCCAAACAGGCAAAATGGTAGAAATGCTGACCCAGTATCAGGAGGCTGTCAGGATCTGGATAGGGAAGAATAGACCAGACTGAATCTCTTCAAGCTAGAGTGGCTTTGGGTTTGTGGACCTAACAATTTTAGGGAAATACCATGTTTGACTGAATGGAGTTGTATACCCCTTTCAGAGGTTGTTCACAATTTGGGGGTCCTCCTAGATTCACAGTTCCTGCTCAATCAACAGCAGCAGCTGCGGTCAGGAGGATATTCAAACTGTTTCATTTTGCACACCAATTGCTGCCTTTCCTGGATTGGGAGACCCTGCTCATAGTCACTCATGTCTTAGATGCCTCCTGCTCTGATTACTATTAAGTACTATATATGGGGTTGCCCTTGGAAAGCATTTGGAAGCTATAGCTGGTACACAATGTATTTATCAGATTTGTCCACTGCCTGAAACCTAATGTAATCTAACAACATAAAACACAGTACAAAAATCAGTATTATAATTAAAATGATAAAATCCAATTTTTAATTTGACAAATTTGGTATTAAAATTAATGGGCTGAAATTTTTTTTTTTTGGGGCATAGTGCTACTGGTCATTAATCCTTAAAGGCCTTGAAAGAGCCAGATGCAAATAAGATCAACTTTTTATTTGTCCTTTCTCTATTAGAATACCATCTGATGGGGCCTTGAACATAGGCATTTTTGACTGCTACTTCCATACTCTGGAATTCTGTCCCCACAGAGGTCTGTTAGGGTTTGGTCTGTTTTTCTTTTTGGATTCAAGAGCAGTTAAGATCTGGTTATTCTGCCAAGTTCAGGAAGAGGGAATGTTGTGACTGAAGATATGAATTTGGCAGACACGTTTTTGTACATCTTTTTTGTATAATTTTGATACTGTATTTTATTTAATGGGTAGGTCTATTTATTATTTGGAGGGAATTGTTTGGTGATGCTTCTGACTATTAATCATCCAGAGCCTTTCAACAGAGACAGCACATAAATAAATAATCAATCCGTTCCAGAGCCTTCCGGCATGGGCAGCATGTTGTAGAAATGATTGAAGTAAGGAGCACAATACCAAGGAGAAATTGCCAGCTCTTTATTCAACAATCATTGGGTGCCTGCTTTCCCTGAACAATGGAAAAGCAAAGATTTTTATAGAAGTTGAGGGCTGCAAGGCAGAAAATCCTAGGGATCTGATTTGCTGGCCAGTTTGGGAAGCTAGGCAGCTCCTTGGCAGTGTACCTAGGGTTATTTTTATAGGTAGGCAAACAAGCCTTTCCGGAGAGCAGCAGAGCTGAGGAAGTCCAGTGTTAAGGAGACAGAATGCTGAGGTAATCAGGCTGATTGAGGAGAGAATACTGGGGTTTCTTACCTTGCTACTAGGCTGCAACTCTGTTACTAGGGCTGCCCTTGGACTGTACTGTGAGCTGGTGAGGAGACTTCTATTCTTTGGCTTAGATGGGCTTGCAGGGGACTTTGTCTGGGGGCAAAGAGGGTCAATTTGGGTCTGATAGGATTAGGCAAAAGATGGACTGGGTTTGACTCTGGTCATGTCCAAAAGACCGAGGGTGCAGGGGTAGGGAAGGGTGCCGCCTCCATTTTGTTTGTTAGATTTATTTTCTCCACTACATAGCATACAAATAAACTGTTCCAAAAGTTGCTGACACTATTCTCTCCAAACCTTAGTAGATGAAGGAGAAAGTTAAGGATAAGTCTGCCTTCCTCTTTGTATCCAAAGCTAGCACAATTTTTGCCTTGTATGGTAAAACTACAATAATACATAACTATATACTATTATTAACTACAATTATTAAATCCAAGAAGACTAATAAGAAACAATACATATGTAATGGTAGACCTTGAGATTGTTTAACTTTTAATTAATGAACTAATACAGTGAAAAGGTATGCTATTCTCAAATTACAGCAGTTTAAATTTTTTTTGTACATGCTTTAGGAAAACTATCCTCTAGAAACCTTAGATCCCTACCATCCACCATGATATTCATTTTAAGCAGACAGCACAATTGCTTGGAGACATGCTTCCCCGCATACTTGAGCTAGAAGTGTCAGAAAAGTTCTGCTTTTGCTTGTAATGCAGCAGTGGTGTCTGCAATGACAGACCAAACAGGTCAATCTGCTGTTGCATATATGTCCAAAAGACATGGCATTTGCAGTGTGGCACTACACTCATCATTTTGACAAAAGTAGAATCCTGCAGATGCCCTTGCTGTTCAGTGTACATGTGATGCTGGTGTCCTTCTACCAGCCATAACAAGCCATAAAATGTAAATATGGAGGTAGGTTAATTTGGGTTCATTCTGTATTTGAGTGATCAGCTTAACCTTTGTCAAAATGTGGACTGATACTTTAGAAGGTGCACCTTTCTAGCCACAGAGAAGAAGCCAGTAACTATTTTTGTAGCACTAGTCAGTAAATGAATCCTAAATATTTTATTGGCCCATAAAATTATTTAAAAGGTTTGAAAACTTCAACTTTAAGATGCTGATTATTTAAATATAACTAATACAGAAAGCCTTTAGCAACCATAAAATTAAAGCTCAAATTTAACTAGCCTAAGGAAATACAATGGTGCTTAAGTTTGTGAAGTTTGAATTTTCTACATTTCTACATTAACTAGCCTAATGAAATACAATGGTGCTTAAGTTTGTGAAGTTTGAATTTTCTACATTTCTGCATAAATATGACCTAAAATGTGATCTGTTCTCCACCAAGTCCTAAAACTAGATAAAGAGAACCCAATTATACAAATGAGTCAAAAACATTATACTTGCTCATTTATTTATTTCAGAAAATGATCCAAAGTTACATATTTGTGTAATTTCAAAGATAATGTTTCTTAGAGTTTGATCAAACATGTATGTCTGCAATTAATGTCACCTTCCTTTTAATTCTGTGAATTCATCAACTCAAAAGCAGCCAAAAGTCCTGTTTATAAATTGCTAAATATAGGAATAAAGAATTTTAGGCTGCCAAGAATGTAAAATTCCGCAAAACTATACCAAGAAAATTTAGCAGAGTTTTCTCAGTCTGGCACCCCTTCAAATGTGTTTTTAACTTTACAGTTCTAGGAGTTATAGTGTAATTTTTGAGGATGCCTGTTTGGAGGCTACTGCCTTAATTGAGTATTAAGTGTATAAGTAATACAAACTTAGTTTAAGCATTCTAGTCAATGTATTTATATTAAAATAAATGTTAGCTTCTCTGTAATCCTTTAGTGATATTTGAGGGGCTTTGAAAAAAATAATCTGTAGTATTCAAAGATGATAGACAAAAGAAAAGTAACTTTAGTGGAACTGCATCCAGTCTGAACTTTGCCAATAGAAAAGGAAGAGAGGTCGTTTTCTGCAGTTTCCTCTATTCTAGCCCTCTTAATTTGCTTTAATATATTAGATCCATGCCACTCCTGGTTGGTTAAGGCCTCCAAGGAATAGACACGTGGATGGATCCACGTAGTAATAAATGCCTCTTTGAGAGTTGGGATAATTCCACCAGCAGTGAAAGAGGCTTCTGGATAAAGGGAGGAGGCAGCAGGTACCAAAATCCATCAAGAAAAAACTTGGCCGTATAAGTACCAAGGAAATGTCACTGACCAAATAACATAGAAAGTTCCTGGCCCAATAAATCAGTTTGTTATATTGTTTTAATTTGCTTTTTTATTTTAAGACACTTCTGGGCTTTGGCAGTACCCCAGTAATTTCCCAGTGGCCCCAGCAACTTGCATTACTGTCTGGCATAGTATATCCCCAGTCCAACTTGAATGTGGGGTAACATTAACTTTAATCAAGCAATTTTAGCCTATTTTTACCCAGGCCAAGGAAGTATTTTAGTTGCCTGCCCCTGCAATATGTCATTCCCTGTAACCTGGAGACTCTGCCCTCCCTCATTCATGAATCTCAGAGAAAAGATCTGCCTGATGCCATGATGGATTGAATTCTTCCAGGTGCTGCTACCCACTCTTACCACCCTACTAATGACCCATACCACAATCAAGTGTGAAGTTCAAAGGATGGACACATTCCTTGCTGGGAAAATGATCAAGGTAATATAGATGAAGTTTTGATAACAAAATCCTCAAAGTTGCAAGCAACACTCTTTACATTTTGTGACTGTCTGGACTCTGCACACTTAATATCACTTTACAGAACTTATTCTAAGTGCCTTTGCTTGCTGTGTATCTAGTTTGATCATTTGCGGGGGAGGGTATGTTTGAGGGTAAAACCTGTGGATTTCAGATTCTGTGAAGAAATGGGTCAGTTGGGAGCCCCACTGAAGAAGACTAGAATTATGTGTGGCATACCCCCACACACACCTGGGGATGGTAAACTATACTATGCACTCACTTCTTCCTTTCTTCCCTTTGTATCTACTCCCCAATGGTATCAGATGGGGTAGTGAGATTGTAATATGTGAATGCACCTTAGGGACAAAGCCTGAATATTCTATTTGGGTAGAGGGGTGATGAGCCCTGCAATACTTTCCTTTACAAGAATGAGCCCTGTGATACCTTTTTTTTACAAGGAGGGGATGGACAAGATCTATATTGTCCACTTCAATAACCTGAATGAAACTCTCCGCATTAAATTAAACGGGCCGCCAATCACCTACCATGCTGACATGAATACCTCTCACCCAAAGAATCCTGTCCCACTGTGTTCTACTGAAACACTCTACTGGGTTACTACCTTAATAGATGGCTTTGCCTCCTGACTAGGATGCAGTCAAAACACTTCTCTGTCCTCTTCTGTTCCCTGGAAAAGATCTTCACAAATAAATTTCTCTCATTGAAATAATGTAGCTACAGCTATTTACACCACCAGAATTTTGACTATTTAACTTAACAAATATGCATAACTTTTGTGTAGTCCATAGAATTACTTCACTGATATATCAGATTAAGCTTGCTGTGTTTTACTGTTATCTTCTATAGTATATTTCTAGTTGCTCAGCAGCCATTTAATATGCATATGCAAATTTATTTATAAAATGTATTACCCACTTTTCATTGTAACTATTATAATCTTAAACCAGAGATACAAAGTACAATTAAGAGCACAATATTACATCATCTTAAACCCAGAAGAAAAGCAGCAGGGTTTAGCATTCTTGTAAAATTAAAATTCAAAATTATGTTTTTCCTATAATCCTGAAAAATGTTTAATAATTTTAAAACTTTTTACTCAGTACAGAAATACTTTTACCAGAAATGAAACATATGAAACAAAAAATTAACACAGAGAACTTTCCCTTAGGGTTTAAAACAAAAAACAAAAAAAAAATGTATACCATTACATAAAATCTTGTTCAAGAATATATATATGCCAGATCAATGATTAACAAATAAAGTCTTTGGGAATACTTTAAACACAAGGGGAAAGCTTCTTATGTCACAGATAAAAAAATTACAGAGCAGCTGTAATTAGAAAATGGCAGACATAGGAAAATATGCACTGAAAATTAGTAATTGTTAAAGACAAATAAGTATTGCACTGTGTAAATTTGTAAAAAGAGATGCTTGTCTGATTAGACAATAAAACAAAGAAAACTAATTTTCTTTCATGTTGGTAAATATATGAAAACAATTAACATTCATGTCTGTGAAAAGATAATCTTTATATAATGCAAAGCTGATAATGAAGTACCAACCTACTTTCTAACAGAAAAGAGAATGTAAATTACTGTAAACAATATGGCTGACACCATCCCACATTAATTTGACAGTTACTTATTTCAAATTTATACACAGCTTCACATTCTATCAATTTTTGAATATTTCAAAAATGCATTAATTTTACTCCAAAGTTTGCTTCATATCTGTGTTTCTGTATTACTCTTCACACTACAATGGTGAAGAACAGAACATGAAATAAAATAAAACAAAATTTAAAATTAGCCAATTTTATTAGAACACGCTTCATGGAACTATAACATTTTTTAAGAAAGTTAATGTTACACTGCGTAAATAAAATGAGTTTAAAAAATTAAATCTAATAAAAATTTACTATGTTTGAACAACCACCTGATATTAAAAATTAATATATCAATATTTCAAATAACTTGATGATTACATATTTAACAGCAGAGAGAAAAAAATAACCCAGGTATTAACTTAGTTATAACCAATAACTTGGTTAGTTAGTAACCAAGCAAATATTTGTAGGCAGTCTCACTATTATGATGGGATGCAACTTCCTTAGATTGAAAAATAATATTTCATCATAAAAAAATTGGGAGCTTTAGTTATTTGTCATGATTTCAGTGGGATCTGCTTCTAAGCCATCAGATATTAAGCTATCAGGGTCCTGTTCTGTACTAGCTAACATGTATCATTTTTTTAAAAAAAAGCTTTCTATAACTATGTTCATAAAATATTAATTTTATTAGGGATACCTTAGGATACTGTATTGCTCATTTCTAAGCTGTTCAGGCAATATACCTTTATATGTTACATTATAATAATGGCATGCTAGAACACTAAATATGATTTAAAGAAATATAACTTAAAGTATACTGAATGACCACCATTAGCATACACAATTAGTTTCAGTATACAAATTACAAATCATATGTTTGTTTGGGCTGTAACATATAATTTTAGTAAATTCTATGTTAGAACAAGAGTCTACCCACTTAAATTCAAGAATGTTTATAGCAGCAAGGTTTTAAAACATCCAGCTATTATGTGTCTTTCTTTAATAACCAAAAATAGAAAAATCAATTGAGAGGGATAGAAATTATTCATGACTTTTAAAGTGAAATTGCTTTGGCTGTTTCTTGCAAATAAGCAAGCAACAACAACAAAACATAATGAAACATGAATTAGACATATTCAGAAGACATCCAAAATCAGCTGGATAAAATGGCTAATATTTATAAGTAAATCTATTTTTAACTTTAAAATTGCAATGCTGATTAAATGTGGCTCTCCTCCCAATTTAAGCTATATCTAGAAAGTTCATATACATTATTCTCACTAGGTATGTGCAGAATGGAATAGTTCTGAGAACTCTGGAATATTCCATTTCTACTCTGGATCATACTAACTCTGCTACTCCAAGGATGGTGCACTTTCTAAACTGGAAGCAATTTTAACATTCCAAACAAATGGACGCCACACATCTATGATTAAATCACTTCTATGTTGGAATAAAGTAACACCGAAGCAGGTACTTGTAATCACATTTAACCTATTACCAGTAAAAGGCATTTGTCAAAGTTTCTGAAAGAAAACTCTATTCCATTACTTATTTTTAGACCCTGACCACTCTGAATACCATGCTTGAATACCATACTATAACTTAAAGAGATAAATTTCTATGTGTCTCAGGCACTACATGGGTGCTGAGCATTAGAACTGTATAAAACCAAGATGAGTAATAATACAGCACCCCAAGAGGTGTTGTTCTGTTTAAAATTATTTTTAAAACATGCAAGCAACATATTCTCAAAAACATTTAACTAGAAAAAAAATTAACTTAATTGTATGTACTTTTAAATTAAAATATATCTGACTACATGGGCACCAACAAGAACATACGGATGGCTGTTCTTATCTGTAATACCAGTACTGGCACTTACTATAAAGTATTCACAGTACGTTTTTCCTGTATCTGTGGTTCTGGGTTTGCTTTTTATTACTTTAGACATGCACAACATGGCAAATGGGCTTCTGCATGCTATTCCCCCCACCCTCGCCAAGGTCTCATTATCCAGCTGCTAGGCTAGAATGGGACACTTATTAAAAAAGAGGACCACTTTTATGCATTTTTAGATTAGAGCGAGTTACCTAACCAATATGAAGAATGAGCTACAATTCTGAGGATGAACACACTTGCCATTAGCTATGAAGGATATTCTCCACAATGTCTTGAACACAGACTGGATTATGTATTGTTATGAATAGTGTACCTTTGCAAAAATATTTCTAATTGCTCTATATACATTTTATGATACTGAAAGGCAAACTATTTATTATATTCCTAGACATGTTTCTGCATAACTCTTCCTAAATATACAAATTAGTTTCTGTATACAATGGTTTTGTGGTTAACTAGGGAGTGCTGTTATTTTGTGGCCCCAGAGATTTAAGTGGTTCTTGAACTAATTTTGAAAGTTTTCTATGAGTGATCACTTCAAACTTCTAGCAAGAGCAAACTTTTTCTTTTTGAAGCAGCCTATATAAGAAGAATGGTGTGCCACAAAGACAAGGGATGATCTTCCATGTATGTTTCTGGCTCTACCCAAATACCCTGAGGAAATCTTACTCTCAGGAAATAAAAGTTCTCAACTTTATATAACTTGGCCTCAGACCAAAATATGGCCAGTTGCAAGAAAGAAAGGGTCTGTGTAATCATATATTATAATCTTAATTGTTTGAAAGTCTCATTCAATTTAATAGAACCAACTAAACACTTCTACTATTTTCTATTTTAACATTTCAGTTATTTTGAAAGTCACACTGAAAGTCACCTCTTGTCAAAAAGGTGGAGCAAAAACTGTAAACATAAAGTAAACACTCAACATTTGGGGAAAACAAAGTAACATATGATCAGTATTGTCATAAAGAGATTTGGCTATCTCATCGTTAAAATTCGCCCATACAATTAAAACAAATGGGTTTTAATTTTCTTTCCTCTTTGGAACATTGGTGTTTCTGTTTCCACATGTACACATATTACAATAAGTAGCAGAATTCTGTGATGATAAAGATAAGCTGAAGCAACATCCTGATATACAGAAGGTTCAGTTGTAAACTCTGTTTTCATTCAAACAGAAACACACACAACAAAATACCTGCTGCCAGAAACAAGGATTTCTTTTCTAACCCACGACTTATGTGTGGTAAAAACAACTTGGTTCACCTGCCTCGCTACATAAATGTTCATTTGTGGGTTCTGAATAAAATACAATTGAGTTTGCGTAATATAGTACGCCTTAAACTATGGTTTATAAAACATTACAGCTGGTTTCATGCAACATGCTAGGACAAAAACAGGCCAACTGTATTATGGCTTAGTGCAATTTGCAAATCCAGCTATTTCTTGATCAGACTGCCCACTGAAATAAAAAGGCATATTAATTATTTATTCAAATTATCTGAATTAAAGATATTGCTACAAAATTATATTAAAATTAGATGGAATGCATTCTGTGAATGAAATTTCAAATGGTAGAATATTAAGGAAAATTTTCCCAAACTAGTGCAATTCAAATTATGTTTATTTCTTTAATTTCTAAGACTGCCCACTCACAACTCTGCTGGCTTACAGAAAATTAAAAGATCAAGACTATAAACAGTAACAACATTAGAACTATAACACCCAGAATTGGAAAGAATCAGACTGGAAAGGCACCAGACTAGGGAAGTCTGGTTTAAAGTTCAGAAATCTACCTGTAACAACTTTCACCTCATTTCCTCAAATAACGCACATTTGTTATTATTGTGGCCTGCTCACAGTTCATCAATGTAAATGTAAATGACCAGTAGTAAAAAAATTCATTTATCTAGCAACTTTCATTCTTAGATGTTTCAATCTTGTAGAATCTTAGACTTTTCAAACTTCATCTGAGTGATGAAACTTCAATCATGATGAATACAATTCTGATACTCTCCCACAAGGATATATTTTTTAATTTACAATATGAAATGGTGACTTGTTAATTTTCATGAACTGTATTTCCTAAAACCAACTATCTCAGTGAAATCACCAAGGTTTGTATTTCAGGAAATGTTTTACTTAATCCTCTGAGTATTGAAGTCTTAAAGGGAATCCCATTGGTTGAAAGGTACATTGAATTAAAGAGTTTCTATACAGGTAGTCCCTGGGTTAAGAACGCCAGTTTACAGACAACACATAGTTAAGAACAGAGCCTATTATAGCAAAATTCGAGTTAAATATACAATGATTTGAACCATTTGATACACAATGGTTCAAGTTAATTACACAATACTACTTATATAGTATTATACAATAATACTGTTCTGGCTTACATACAAATTCAACTTAAGGACAGGCCTTGGGAACAGAACTTGTTCTTAAACTGGGAACTACCTGTACTTCTTGAAAATATACACTCTGCTTCTTAGCTGTAAATGTATTTGTTTTGGAAAGACAGCTACCTTGCCAAAAGTTACTAGATCACAAAAGTTTTTACATTTTATTAACATATTCTAGGTTTATTAATGTTTATTAATATAGTGTAGGTTAATATTTCTGAAAGTATCACTTATTTGAGGCTTGAGGGAGAAAGAAGCAAATGTACTTTTCCAACCAAACAAAAGTTTTTCAATCAACTGACCAAAACTTTTACAAATAGTTCCTTGCCAGCTTAGAGTTTTTAAAATCTCATTTTCATGCAGTGTATTCAGTTATAGTTAATATAATTTTATGCTATTAGCTTGCACAAAACATTATCAGCCTGCAAATATTACACTTTAACATTTCTTTAAGAAACATCCAAGATTGGTCTTTTGGAGATTATTTTTATCCTACAGTTGGCTTCACTGTTAATTAAACCAATGAGTATGCACATCCATGAAGTCACCAGGAGCTAAGCTTAATTCAAAGGAGAGGCTGCCTGATTGCCCTATCATGCCATCATACAACACTTCAAGTATTTGTTAAACCAGAATTTCTTAGTATAGTGGGAAGGACCTCTTTAGTTAACATTTAGGTTTTTTAAAAAAAAAAGGCACACCAATACTGTATTATAGAAATCACAGATCCTAGGCCAATGCTTTATCACATCAATCTAACCACCATCAATCAAAAAATAAATCACATAAAGAAGCAAGAAGAAATATTACTATTCCACAATTTTTATCGTATAATCCTAAAAAAGTTCTTCGCTAGAATTTTCTCCTCAAACAATGCACTGCTTTATTTTGCATTCAAAAGTTCCATTAGGATCAGAAAAAATGCATCAAGGACAAATCCATCACCAGCTCTGAGGGAACGGTCAAAATTGCTTGTAAGTGCATATAGCTATTGAACACCATGATCAATACTGCCACATAACAGCAAATCTAGGACACAGCCATAGCTTTGATTATTTTTAATTATATGCATACAGTGTAAAGAGATTACAGATTTACAGACTTTGAAATATTGGGAACCCAACTTTTGCACTGTAAAGTGGTAACTAGAGTTTCAGTTTATTTAGTTTAAGAGGAAGGAAAAGTGCTCAGGGCATAATCCAGACAAGATTTATAGAATTCGCTAAAAATGCTTCAAGGAATCAAAATTTGCACACTAAATGCATGGATTCCAGAGTGAAGAAAACAAGAATTCATCATTGTGTAGAAATGGATACACAAAACCTGCTGTTCTGTGCCTAAAGCATACTGTGATGTAGGAGGTCGTTCTTTAGAAGCCAGGCTTCATCTTACTGGAGTAGTCCTCAACCACTGGGAATACTAGCTAGGGATGACAAAACTGTAAAACAACATATCTGAAAAGTACAAGATTGAGAGAGAATTTCAGTGTAAGAACCCAGTGGTCTGTTCCTTTTAAGCCCTCCAACATACAGGTTACACTCAGAATAGAGTTGGAAAAAGTAAATGGTTGGAAACAAGATTTAAGTCTTTAGTATAAACAAATAGCCCTCCGCACCACAGCTCATTTGGACATTAATGTACCACTCACAAGAAGTACCATGACAGGAAAGGAAAATTTCAGTAACTGTCTTAAGGGAAATCCTTTTCTCAGGGTGCAGATTGCAAAATCCAAAACAATGGTTTTTTTCAAATGTCAGGCTCACACTGATTCATCATAACAGATATGCACTAGAAGACATGAAAACTATTCTCCATATTATTATTTAAACAGGAATACAATGATTTATTATAACACAGATCTCTTAACCATTGGTACCTGAACCTTGAGATGCTCCTCTAAAGTAGGGCTAAGACTGTAATATTATATAAACTTATTTGTGAGCAAATCCAACTGAATTCAGCAGTCTTTATTTCATAAATATGCAGTGGATTATGGTGCTAAACATGTTTCACTTATTCTGGATTTTCTGAAACAACAAGCCAGCCAACATTGCTATAATACTTCATTATTCAGCCAAATATTTTATTTGAAAGACCCATAGCTTCCTCCAGTTAAAACCTAATGAAGTCGACAAATTTATAAAGCAAACCATCCCCCAACATTATTTGCTAGACAATATATCTAATCAAAATAAGCAGCCATTTAAAAATGGTTTCAGGTAAGTTAAAATAAAACACACACACACACAAACAAAAGCAATCAATAGGGTTATTATTAGTACAGTGCAAGACAAAAATATTGTATACTTCTTTCTGTTGGGTTACAGGCTAATCCAAATATTTATCTAATAATAATAAAAGGATCATTGGTGTTTCTATTTTTCCTCTATTAAAACTTTGGGTGATAAAAGTTTATTATTAGGACTCTGCCATGAAGCAGAAATGAATTACTGTAACGTTTTTTCCTGTCACGACATAAAAACCTCTAAACTCTTCTACACCATTAACATGCTTAAAGCTTCCTTTACATTCCAGATGCTGAAAATAATTCTTTCACCGTAGCAAAGGACTCTATAGTGGGAAAAGACAGGGAGTTCTCTGGGGCTGTATCAGAGAAGTAAAAGAAACACACCGGAACCAACAAGCAAATCAGTGCAGAGTTTACATCATTATGTATCGCGCGGTCCCAAAGCTTTCCCTTGCCATCCAAGTTGTGTGACATAAAGCTTTCTCTGGAAAGTCCAGATTTTCTAAAAAGAAAAGGAAACACAGCGAAGAGGGAGCGAGAGAAACCCCACTGGCTCTAATTCATTCTTCCTCCGCCGGGACAGCCCGATTAGAGCAGAGCAGGGCGAGCCTGGGAGCGTCGTCCGGCTCACGGGGGGCTCGGCGCGGGTTGCGGGGACGAGGGGCTGTCTTCGCGCCCTCTCCGCCACTTCCCGGAGCCTGGCAGACCCGAGTTAACTCGCTCACCTACAAGCCCCCAGATCCCTGCGCGAAGCAGGCCCCGCAGGCCAAGAGAGGACTGAGGGCGCTCGCCGAGGCACGGCCTCCGCCTCCAGGCCTGCTGCCCAGGGCAAAGAAGAGGGGCTGCCGCAGCCCGCCAGGCTAGGCCGCAGGGCCTGCCAGTGGCCGTCCCGGCGCACCTTTGGCGAAGCGGCGGCGGCGGGGCGGAGGGTAAGAGGAGGGGTGAAAGAGAGGTGCCTGCCTGCTTTCCATGGAGCCAGAGGCTCGCCTTCGCGCTCCCTCCTGGCTCACTCACCGCTCTCAATCTCGTTGCCCTTCTTGGCGGTGGCGGCGTTCCCCATGGCCGGACCGGGGCGAGCGGAGAGAGGTCGGGCTGCGCCGTCCGTCCAGAGGGAAGGGCGGGAATCCCGAGTGCGCGTCGAGCGGCGCTTCGCTTGGCGCGGCCGCCCCCTTCCCTCCCCTTCCCTCCGCACTTGGCCTTTCCCGCTATCTTCTTCCTCCTCCTCCTCCTCCTCTCTGCTTGGGGGTCTCCGGGCGGCCTCAGGAGCAGGGAGGCGGCAGGAGAGCGCTGGCTGGTTTGTCCGCTTGCCGCCGTCCCTCCCTCACTCCCTCCCCAGTTCACACACGACGGAAATGACGGCCGCCGAAGCGCCTCCTTCTTCGGAGTCGGCTCCTTACCTCTGTGCCCGACGCCCGCAAAACCCTTCGGCGCCTCGGCCTGGGGTGCTTCAGCTTTCTGGCCGCCTCGGGAAAGTGACTGAGGCGCTTTCCTAGACTGCTCGCTGGGAGCCGAGCAGTTCTGGTTTTGGTCGGGTTTCCCCCCGAATTAGGTGGAAAGCAGGTGCCATCCCTGCAGAGAAACCTCTACCGCTCCTCCGCACATTATGCACCGGATGACAGACCCCGTTTTTGCTCTGAGTTAACTGAAAATAGTCGCCACCTACCTTTTGGTTCAGTAGCTCACGCCAGCGACTTTACTATGCGTATTTGGGAATAAAGTAGCTAGTTTACTATCGTACTTAGGCTTCCTCGGGAATGAGTCCCAGTGGACTTGGAGGGGCTCAGCTCCGAGTTAATGTGCAAAAATCGGAGTGCAGCGCTATAGATCCTCTGCTGAGGAGAAAATTACAGCTTTAAGTACTCTGTGACTTCAGAATAAATAAGTTCAGGCTGCCGCCATCCAATGCCCCATTTGCGTGTGTGGAAATAATTTTCAGAGAAATTTATTTTCTGAGTAAACATGCATTGATTTGGGTGGAGTGGCTGCAATCCTGCATCGCTGTCTATACAGTACTTGGAAATCGAGACCTAAACGGAAGGAAGAAAAAAGTACATACTGGCTAGACATACAGCTAGAACATTTGTTGATTTATGTTCCACCTTTTATTCTGGAACTCAAGGCAGCAGAGTTCCCTCCTGTTTTTTTCACAACAGCCCTGTGAGGTGGGTTGGGCTGAGAACATGAGTTTCTATGGCTGAGGATGGACTTCTCCCAATGCCATAATCACTACACCACATCTGCTCTGGTGAAACTCACTTTAAGATAAAGTCATTTGGGAACTCTGCTGGTGTTCTGATGGGATTGCTGCCATTTAGGCTGGAGCACCACTGATGGTATTTTTACTAGCAACCTTACTTTCAGGTAGACTGCTGAAATGTGGAGCATGTTTTCAAGCAATCATTTACAAAGATATGTAGCATGTTCCATTCCTTTTGTCAATTCCAGCTAAAACATTCTAATTCTAATAATCAGTGATCTACACCTATTCTACACAAGGATTCCCATACCTAATCCTGGCAACATTTTTACAGGACTAAATAGCATAATTCACTCTCTTAGGGGCTGATTCTCCAGTGTGTTACTATCCATTTAGTAGCCAGAATCAATCTCTTGATAAGAGAAGGCCAACTTGATCTCTTTGTTCTGTGAAGCTACTAGCTACTGGGAAAAAAAAAAAGCTGCTGAGAGCTTGCCTCATCCTTCCTGACCATATTCAAGGCTAAACTATTGCTGATTGTTTTCTGTTTGGTGGTGCGCTCTGGCCTCAGCCAAGAAGCCAAAGATAACCAATTGCTATTGAAGAAAAAAGTATCAAGACTGCTCCAAATGGGATGAGATGTGTTACTTTGTTTCTAAGCTGGAGGGCAGGCTTCACACTTAATTTATAAGAGTTGCTGAGTCACTGTGACTGCATTCACAGAAGATGTATAACCCAGGACTTCTGGGGAAGAAATGGCAAACTGAAGATGATGATGGCCAAGGGAGAATGAAGGGCTGGTGAAGGGACCGGCTCTTCGGGATTCTTCTCCAGACAAGGAGGGGACTTGGGATTGCCCATAAGTGCTCCAGACAGTTGCTCCTTGTGGGGAGACCACAAGACAGCAGTCTCCAGGGGATTTAGAGATCTGGGAGATGAGGGAATGCCATCTTCGCCCAAAATGCAGTCAGCGCCTTTATAGACACTGAATTTGCATATTTCCTTTTCTAATCACTTTTGGAAATTGTTTGTTAACTGCTTTCTAGCTATTAGGAACCTTTGGAATGATAAGTTGTACAGTACTGGGTGAGTTTCCTTCAATCCTTAGTGAAAGAAGTTTTAAATACAAGTTTAAGGACTTAAAAAAAAATCTTTTTTTTTTTTTGGAATAAGCAGCAAAAGGGTTAGAATGTTGATTTTGGAAAATGGACTAAGGGTCCAGATGGATTTGAAATAAGATTTTGAAATTAATTATAAGTATCCTTCCTGTGGGAAAATGATGTTGTTTTGAATTCTTAAAAAAAAGATAAGATGGGACTTTGAAGGTTGGACACTAGAAGGAACCAGAAGATTACAATTAAAGGAGAACACTTACATTTGACTTACTAATACAGAATGGAGCAAAATACTTTAACATTGGACATATTGAGGGATCTATCAACAGTAGACCCAGAAGTTTATTTTAAGAGTGTCTGCCATTATAGATAGACTGTCTTTAAAAGATGTAATGGAAGAAGAACAAGTTTTACCTAACAAGACTGAGGCTGATCTGAAAGTGGATTTTAAAATGACAGGCTACAAGGATGATATGGAAAAAGATGCTACATTGGATATACAAATGAAACCGGCTGATGTCTTAATAATTAAAAGGGATATACAAATAACAAGAGTGAAATGGATAATTTTCCTATATTGTAGTTACAAAAGAGAATTGTTAAAGTTTTGAAGAATTTTGTGAGAAGGGACAAAGAAAAAATGAAAAGAAATAAAGTTTTAGGACACCATTTGAAAGGATTAAAGATCAAGATTGTTAAAAGTAAAAGGAAGGAAGATAAAGTTGGTTTATTTGCTCAAGGTTAAAACATATGTTGTTATTGCTGGTAACCCTTAATGGATTTTTGCTGATCAGGACTGAATGATGAGGTTTTAAGGATTTGTTTATAGATAAAAGATGAGATATGGGAAGAAAAAATCATTTGTGTATTTTAAGAGAAGGAGATAAGTTACTAAAATTGTTTATACTTGTGATGAAAGGGGAAGTCATTTCTTTATATATTTCTTTCATTTTCTTTACTATATCCTTTTTTTCTTTTCTATTTTTTTCTTTTCTGTACTTTCTATTTTTTCTTTTTCTTAGTTTCTTAGTTTTTATCTTAATTGTAATGTTTAATAAAATTACTTTTTAAAAAAAGATGGATAGTAATCCAGTCGTGTAGTGTCTTACAGTTGGACCTGACCACACACATTCATGCTAACTGAATGAAGGAAAATGAAGGAAAATAGAATGACGGAAAATACAATGCCTACTTCCTTGAGCTGTGCCTGGTATCCCATTAACTATCATGCCATGAGTACTAGCGAGGCTTCATAATATGAATGTTCCCTTTCTGACTGACCAGGCAGGAAGCAGTGGTCATGGTTTAAACACTGCCAACGTTTCAGACTTATGTTTTATGGCTGCTGGACCTTGGCAGCATGTTTTGTAATGGAGTGCCTTCTGTCTCATTTCATTGAGGGATGTACAAGTAGATCTCGCTTAACAACTGTCCTGTTTAGCGACCATTTGAAGTTACAACTGTCGCAGCATCCCACGGTTATGTGATTGTCATTTGCATGCTTCACAACTGACTTCTAATAAGCAGAGTCAATGGAGAAGCTGGCAGTAAAATTGTAAGTCACGATTAGGTGATGTCTTGCTTAACAACCCACGGTGATTTGCTTAATGACTGCAATGGAAGTGAGGTCATAAGCCTGTCCCAGTCATGTGATGTTTTGCTAAGTGACCGTGTAGTTTTGCAGTGGAGTTGCTGGTCCCAACTGTGGTCACTAAGCAAGGACTACCTGTATGAGCCATTACTCCCAAAGTGATTGCATAATTCATTCTGACCAGAGGAAAGTGCTTTAACAATTGACTTAACTATCTAATAATACTTTGGAGATAGACTGACTATCCCTGACACAGAATTGACCAGAATTTTTGGCTTAATGTGGAATCGAGAAATAATCCAGTTAAGCCATATGTTGTGCAAATATAGCCTTTAAGATGGTCTAGAGTTGCTGGAAATGATATAGCCTGTTACTAACTACATTTATTTGGAAAAAGAATCGATTGATATTTTGATCTCTTCTGATGTCTCAGCTATGGCATAGGAGTCTTTTCAAACCCCAAACTTGGCAGGTTGTCTGGTCTTCTCTAAATGTTTTGAGCTGGAGCGATTATGCAACAACCCAAATTTCTCTAACTCTGTTCATGAAAGCCATTTAGTGGCAATCTAAGGTTCCCCACCTTACCTTACCAACTTAGAGAATATTTTATTTCCAGAAATGGTATAAGCATGTGCAATTTTTGATTTTTTTTTCATTCTTGATTTTTAAAAACCTGAAAATGTATTTTCAAGTATTGCTTTAATGAGAAGCTTCTAAAAAATGAAATCTTAAAATAAATAATACATAACAGTTGGGTATGCACAACACATTAAACCAGAAACTATAATTACATACAGCACTGTACAGTAAAGGTAATATAATTTGTTTTGGCTTAGCACATTATGTGATTGACAAACCACAATGTTTTAATGAGTTGGGTGCAAACGCAGCCATATTCTGAGTTGTTCAGCATCTGTCTCTGCAGACCGCAACTTAGTGGTTCAACTCTTGTAGACTCTATTAATAGTCTTTACAGATCAAAAGTCTTATTTTAGAAACTTACAATGCTTTATGTATAACTTGGTTTTCTCAAATTATCATGTTTTGTGTATTTTAAACTATGGTTAATTCATAATTTTAAAAAGTGTAGCTGGTTGAGTAAATTTGCCCCAAATACCAGTTTGTAAATATTCAGTTATAATTTTTAGAGGTTATTAAGTATGAATGTAACAAAAAAGAATATATGGAGTTGGAACTTTTATTTTTCATTAAAGGAATGTGCTGTACTTTCTTCCCTGGCTGCTTTCTGTTGCTCTATTCCTTTTGTAGTTTTAAGGGCAGACTCAAGGGGCCTGCATAATTTTTAGATAGGAGTTTGGGAATAAGATGTGCCTTAAACATTCATTATTAGAAAATATTTCATAATCCCAAATTTTCCATTTGTCCAATTCTTAAAAAAAAAAAAATCACACAAACCCCTCCTCCAAAAAAAGGTCTGCTTTTCCCCCCCCCCCCCAAGCCTTTAGATTTCTATTTGCACTTAGTCTCAACTAACTCACATTAACATAAAATATACAAAACAAGTTTTAATGTATACTGGGGTTCCTTCACTTTTTGGTATCATGCCCCTTTAAAGATTTTTTAGAAGTTCTCATATTTCCTTACATCTCATTTAAGCCAAACTGTCTTTCAACAATACTTTCCATTCATAATTAACATTAAACATTAAAAACTTGATATACTTTAAAAAAAACTTTTAATTAAAAATAAAAAAGGGTTTTTTGTAACAAAACTGTCATGACAGTCATAAATCATTAAATGTGAAGATGTTGCATTTTCTTCACAAGTTGGGTATCCTAGGGTTGAAAAACAAAAGTGCACAACGTAATTGCTTTTGACATCCAATCTACCCCCCCCCCCATTTTTATTGTGAGTAAAGTTGAAAAGCTTTTTTCAGAGGTACCTAGAAGAAAAAGGAAAAACAATATATGGCACTTATTTTCCAACTTTTGGGTAAATTGGAAAATGTTTTACAGTATCCAAAGTTCCTCCAAGCTTGAATGTTTGAAATTAGCTTTCACACTTGAAACAACTGCTTGTTTTTGCAATAAATCTGGCAGCAAACCAACTGCAGCTTTGAATAGATAGTGTACTTATTTACGGACAGAGTTATCAGAAACATCTGGAAAATAACAATTGAATTCATCTGCAAAGAAGTCCCAATGAACCACAGATTTATTCTCCACATTCCCCTTTACAATGTTCATGGTAACCTTAATTAATAAGTAATGAAAACATTTTAATGAATGAAGTTTAAGAAGTTTAATGAAGTTAGGAATCTCAGCTTGCATTCGACATTTCCAAAACTGGATTTTTTTATGGCGCATTACATTTGCCGTATTTTTGATTCTTGCAGCTTTAAGCTGAAGTTCTTCAAAGATTACAAAAATGTCCCTTTAATATTCCAATGAATATTCCATGTTATCTTTCTTTTGTTCTTTGAAAACAATCCATTTGGTCTTTCAGCTTTAACAATCTCAAAAGGACATTCCCTTTGGAAAGTCATAATACTTTTATGTGAAACTGAAGTGTTTACTTAATATCTATACAGATATTTTGCCATCAAATTTGTAGGTTTTGTGAAGAGGTAAAAATTCAATGAATCATGCACATCATCTAGAAGAATTTTAGCAATCAATGCTTGTCTGTGCCTGATGCACTGATTTCTGATTATGGTTTTATTTCACCAACTAAAAAAATCCAGGCAAGAGCCAAGTATCACTGGAATACTGTGCATACATGAGTCATGTATTTGAGACAGGCGGCTACACAAATCAAAATAATAAATAAACCAATCAATTTTCCTATGAAAATCCATTTTCAAAAAAAAAAAAAGGAAAGGAAAAAAGAAATCATTTTCATAACATCAGAAGCCTTTGATGTGGTTCTCAATTCCTTTGAAAAAGCAGTTCTTTTACACCTCTATTGTTAATGAATAGAATGTAGACAGGCAATTGACAATATTGTACATATTTCTGAACTGGGAAAAAAGAAGCCTAAGGTCTCCCATCAGGTCATCAATACAAGTTTTTACAGAATTACTGAAAAGTGAAAATCCTGACAGGTTTTCAGCACCATGCTCAGTACTGGTTGCTTTCAGCAAGGAAAATTTCAAGAGTTTCTCCTATATTATCCATTTTCTTGCTTAGCAATTAGAAATGATACTTCCTAAGATGCTTGTCTCACTTTAGCCAACACTTGATGAAATTTTGCAGTAGAGTCTAAATCCATGTATTTCCACTTTTAAAGTTTAGCAACAAAAATTTCTTTGGCTTGACTTTCAAAGCACTGTGGTTTATTGTTAACCTGTCGCTCAAAACACCTAGATCTCCTGCATTATTAAGAACTGAGTAGTATACTACACACTGAAGATTGTCAGTCATATTTTGTTTCCATGGCAGTGAAACCATACTTCACATAGTCTTCACTGAAGTTCTGTTTCTTAACTGCAGCCGTATTATGTTAATGAAAAGGTATATTAAAATATTTTTTCTTTTAACAAATAAATTCAACAATTTACAGGCACTGCTTTGCCATTTGATATTGCTGTTGGGTATACATTGTCACCACACAAAACTGAATCTACTAGAAAAGCCCTATTCACCCCTGAATATTCATAAGCATGCTAGAAAAATCAAGAATTTCTTTCTATAGTGTACTTGCCTTCTCTGTTAACCAAACAAGCGCACCTACATGATGAAAATTAACTACATTTATTAGCAATTCACGGTATAGTATACCACTGATACTACCAATCTGTCATCAGTCTGCCCAGTCGTGATCTTTCCACTGCATGCCCACCTATATTTGCAACACCTCACTCCCTCCTTTTCATTAGGCAACCAATATTCACAATGCTTTCTTCTCCTCCTTTCTATCAGTCTGCCCATCATTATCTTCTGGTTACACAGCCACCAATCTTCACAGTGCTTCCCTCCCTCCTTTCAATCCATCCCTACCACCTACTGTATATTTTCAGCCCACTAGATGCTTCAATTGAAAAATACTGTATTTTTAAAAAATCTGATAAAGTTTCTAAAAATTTCACACATTCATGCCCCAATTAGAAATTCTTCATGCCTTCCCCAGAGGGAGTGTACCTCTTAGTTTGGGAACTCTGGTTGTATACCATTCCAACTCTTCCCTAATTCCTGATTCGTATTATACTATGTTCCCATAAGAGACCTATCAATTTTAAATCTGGGAGGATTTCTTCAAAATATTCATACTCTGAACTTTTCTATGGAAATTAGACCCTCAAGTTTCTCATGTTTTTGGCATGCCATATTCTGCAAACTTTTACAACACTTTTACAACTTTTACAAAGTTGTCCCAGCTTTTCTGTCCTCGTGGTATAGCATCATGCTATTAAGGACATTGATAATTTTATTTTAGCAATGTTCTTCAAAAATACATGTTCTTTTTCTGCACTTTCTTCTGACTGCAGTTTATTTACATCCCATAACCCACCCCAAATTCAGTCACTTTAATTAATTATTTTAACTTGAGAATTTTTAAATGCTGCTTCTCCTCAGCAACAGCAATATCTTCTTTTCTTCCAGTTCCCAGTATGATGTGCTATTTTCTCTATGAAGATGAAGAAAAAATAGTATCACTACTATTACTACTTTAATTTATTAAAAATCCCCAACATTATGCTTAAGGACACTCCTACTGGTGCTTGCCATACTGTCTGCCCCACTTAATTTCTTAAAAAAGTAATTAAAAACAATAATAACAGGTAGTTGTTATGCTGAAAAGCAAAGTGTCAGAAACATTATTTCCAAGAATGAATTCCATAAATATTATTAGGAAATAAAGTGACAAGTGGCTAAAGAGTAATATTATATTTGGTAGTATCCCAAACTGCCCCCCCCCCAATAAAGTGGAGGGAATAGGGAATCTCCCTATGACGGTGGTTTGAGTAGTGGGGGGGAAACACAAGACCATTTGCCTTGTGATGAATGAATGTTTTGTGACTGACCATGCCTACCCCTGCAGCCATTTTATCTGAGCACACACAACTCTCTATCAAGATACCTTGGGAGCCACTGTAGTAAATGATAAAGATTACATTTACATTAATACCTCGGTTCACGAACGCTTCTGTTCACGAACAGTTCACAAAATTTTGCTTCCATTCGCGAACTCCGCATTGGGTGATGAACATGACCCGCGGCCATCTTCCCTGCTCTGACACGTGGTTGTGGCTTCCTCTAGGTGAGATCGCGGTTGCAGACAGACACTTGCTGTGAAGCTTTTTGGTGTCGCCTCAAGCAAGGTTAGTGTTGTCTCTCTTCATACTTTACTGTATTGTACTTTGTTTCATATTTTTGTGGTTAAAAAAAGAATACATATGGTTCAGAATGGATTAATCTTATTTACACTGAACCTTATGGGAAAATTTGATTCCGTTCGCGACCAATTTGGTTGGCAACTATGTTCGTAGGGGTCAGAATGGATTAACCTTATTTACATTGAACCTTATGAGGAATTTTGATTCGGTTTGCGACCAATTCGGTTCGCGACCAGAATTGTGGAACGAATTAAGTTCATGAATCGAGGTACCACTGTATATGTAGCACAGCTTTATCTAGAATTTTCTGCTTTTTCTAGGAGGAGACATCTGGTCCCTGCAACCAGTCTCACTGTAGCATAATCTATACACAATTCTAAGTGTATTCTTTCTACAGCCCGAAAACAGTATTACAATTACCAATGTTTATGCTAATTACCCAGTTAACTGGGAAATAGGGCTATGTTATGCTCATTCACCAAACTATGGTGAATTATCTTTTTTGTGTGTGCCTTTGAGCCAGTGTTGACTCCTGACAACTGTCTGAATAAGTCCCTGCAGCTTTCTTGGCAAGATTTCAGAAGTGGTTTGGCATTAAAATCAGCAGAATAGTTTAGTAAAAATGTTTTACCTATCCTATGAGGGAGAACCAAAATCTGAAATGGACATGCCAACTAGATACTGGCCTGGATAATTATAAAATCCAGTGATTTCCCTTTTAGAAAAACTGCAGCTGACAAACTACACACTGCATATCTCTAAGGAAAGAAAGAAATTTTCCTGGCATGTACTACAGGATAATCTACTGGAGACAGAGTCAAAATCAATAAGTTAAGTATGTAAATGATATGTGCTTTCTACCAATTAGTCTCAATTAACAGGAGAAATGATACCAGTTTTCACTCATGGTCTGTGCAGCGTGCAAACATTATGCTACTCAGGAATATTTCTCCTTATTTTCTGATGCTTCACATTAGAAAAGGTATACTGTGGGATAATGGCTCCTTTACAGAACACTCATACTGTACTTTTAGACAATATCATTAATGCAGGTGAACAAAATAGCAACTCCACAAAACAAGCAAGCAAGTATAACCCTCACCTAACCCTCAAATATAACACAGCTAGAAAGAAGAGCAAGAAGGGCTCAGTTTATTCTGAGACACTCAGAAATCATCTTTAGCCACAGCCTAGGCATATAAATCAACCTTTAGCAAATGGCAATGAAAAAGAGAAGACTCAACAAAGAAGTGGATGGATCCAGATGATTGGCAACTGGAAGAGAGTAAATTATTTAGATTGAAAAAGGTTGGCCTAAGATCAGAAGGCAGCTAGAAAGGTTGGTCTTTCTAGGTTGAGGCTGTGTGATGGAGTCTGCGTGTTTGGACAAGCCCTCTTTTTTCAGACTGGGACTAGTTAATTAAGAAGGGACTCAAGGTACATTACTGTGATGTTTGCAGAGCTGCTACCTTAGTCAGATGCCTGCTATATCAGAAAATGGAAGGTAAAAGCTGCCATATAAAAAATCCAAACGTAGAAAAAAAATGAAGGACATATCCATTGCTTCCCTAGAATCCTCATTACTGTTCAGTGCTCAGGGATTGTGCTGGCAGCAATCCCTATATGCAATGAGGATAGTCAACTTTATTGGAAGTATACTGTCAGCCCATTACATATACAGTGGTACCTCGGGATACGAACGCCTCTGCTAACGAACTTTTCGGGTTACGACCAGCTCCGGCTGCAAAAATTTACCTCGATGTGCGAACTCCGCCTCGGGGTATGATCATTTTTCCGCCCTGACACGTGGTCCGCGGCCATTTTTCTGCCCCGACATGTGGTCTGCGGCCGTTCTTCTGCCGCGCGGCACTGCGCAGCGCCCGGCCATTCTCCTGCTGCGCCGCGCCCGGCCGTTCTCCTGCTGCGCCGCGCCTGGCCGTTCTCCCGCTGCGCCCGGCTGTTCTCCTGCCGCGCCCGGCCGTTCTCCCACCGCGCCGCGCCTGGCCGTTCTCCCACTGCGCTGTGCCGCGCCCAGCTGTTCTCCCGCCACGCCGTGCCCGGCCTTTTTCCCGCCGCGCCGCGCCCGGCCGTTCTCCCGCCCCTGACGCGTGGTCCGCGGACGCCAGAACGGATTAATGGTAATTACATTGAACCTTATGGGAAAATTTGCTTCGGGGTGCGACCAAATTCGGAGGGTGGAACGGATTAACCAGATTTACATTGAACCCTATGGGGAAATTTGCGTCAGGTTATGACCAACTCGGGATACGCCCAGAGTGACAGAACGCATTAAGTTCGTATCCCGAGGTACCACTGTACTTGCCATTTTGGCCATACAACCAAAACATGGGAAATACAGATAACTCAATAGCTGCAGAACAAAAACAGCCCTACAATACTTCCTCTTAAGCAATGATAAGCCCATCTGGGTGGCGTGGATTCAGATCTTTTCATGCAACACTTGATCTGCCTGCATCAAGAAATGAAAATAAAAGTAAAATCAAGTAACAGTAATAACTGCTGTGATGTAGTCTGCAGAATAAGTACAAACATTGATGTAAATTATGTTTTCCTTTCTTGATAACTGTAGCTTATTGAAAAAAGGAAGCTTACTATAGTTGAGGAGGCACACAAATGAATGCACAAATATTTTAAGCATTGCTAATTGAAATATATTTAAAGGAAAATACATTATATGAAACTCAAACTCAAGATCAGGGACAGGAAGTTCCCAAGCATCTGTTGACAGATGAAGGATCTGCATGGCTTCATAATCCAGAAACAAAATTAGGGATTCCTTGGGAAGCAGAGAATATGCATAGAATACTTTCCATGGAGTGGAGCAAACAGCCATGGGCAAGAGTGGAGAAGCACTGCTTCTTGAGTTTCAGAAATCTTGCCAAGGGAATCAATCCCTGAGGCTGAAAATCATCTAGCAACATACATCCACTTACTCCTTGCTGGCAGAAGATAGGAAAAGACTAAAGCACTGGCATGACACTGCAGAAAAACATACAAACGTTGGACAACTGGAATAGCACTTACACCATGGGAAGCCTTTTGTTCCAAACAAAACAGCCTCAGGAACCACTTACTGAACTCACTCTGCCTCCACTGCGCTTGATTATGGAATATGCATTTGGGATGCTGAAAATGCATTCCCATTGTAAGAAATTGGAGAGTAAGGGGAATGTGATAAGGATGCCTGAGAAGGCAGCCAAAGTCATTATGATATGCACTAACACTCTAAGACAGCCTTGAATGAGATTCTGCCTATCATGCCTGCAAGTCAGGAGCAAACACAGAAAGCTGTCTTAGACGTACCACTGATCCTTCAATGCCAGCAGCTCCCCAGTGTTTCAGGTAGGAGTAGCCATTTCCTCAGTAGTGATTGATAATGTCTTCTAGCATCACCCAACCATTGTTGTGGCAATAAAAGCCTATCTTCATTACCATTATATAGGCATAGTAATTGCTGGATGATGCTAGAATATGCTATAAATAATTGGTGGGTAACAGCCTATGGTATTAGAAATATCTATATTCATGATACATCTATATGTCTACCATTATAAGTTATGCATCTAGTAGCTGACATTATCTGATGGATGATTTCACTTACCTTCTTCACTTCTTTCTCTGCATATGTGCATACACAATAAAGCTTTTTTACATTTAGGAATCATCAACATAGCTTTTAACTGACAATGTGAAAACTTCTTCCAAAGAAATGGAGTGCCAAAAATTTTGTGCTTATATGTGCAATTGTTGCTGCATCATATGGGCTGCATTAAATAGAAGACGGAAAGTATTGATAATTTGTGTTGTTTAAGCAGAAACTCTACAAGAGGAACTCTGCAAAATAATAAGCCAGTTTATGCTCCAATAATGAAGAGCAACATACATAAGCCTTCTGTTTGAAACAATTATTTTTCACTGATTTTCATCACTTTGAACTGGGCTAGGCAGGAGATCACTGGCATCTCATCATCATACTAGCTAGTCCCAACTCTATCTTGAAGTTTCCAAACTGTCTACAAAGATAGCTCCATAGAAATACATTGCAGCAATCCAAATTAGAACACAGAGAATTGATTCTCCTTCCAGAATAACACAGACATAGAGGATCACACATGTGATTTTTTTCAGTTTTGACTTAACCTGTTACGGGAATCTACTCAATTACAGCTTATTTAATACACTATTAATGCAGCAGGTGGGTCCAATTTATCAGTTCATCAGCAGTTGAGACTAAGGTTGCCAACTTTTGATTTTTCAGGTGAGAAAAAAGTTTGCTTCCTGGGTAGAACCTGTTTTAGAACAGATACAGGGCAAGACCTGATGGGATAAATGAAGCTGTTGTGGAGCCTGGTAAATCTGAGCGGTAGGAATGATAACATTTTTTAATTAAAAAAAAAACCAAGCTTTTATTTACCATTCAGATCCTGATTGCCTTCAAGGAGTCAGTTTTATTAACACTGTAAGTAAAATAATGGTTAATTTCAATTCAACCTGGAAGCAAATATGGTCAAGCTTTTAAATTATTTATTTGCATGTTTATCCTGTGGCTACCTTGTGCCTAGTGGTTGTTTTACAAGGTCCTAATCTTGCAATCCTAAACATGTTTACTTATAAGCAAATTCCACTGAGCTTAATGTTAAATATAAGGTTGCAACTTTAGTACTTAAAGAACCTTAAAGTACTTCAATCCCATATGACTCTGCTTGGCAATCTTCATTAACTTTAGTAGTCCTCTGAGCAGGTGAGGGTTGTATTCACAAACAGAATATGTCATAGGCTGTGCTGAACAGAGCCTTTGTCCTTATATGACCTCATATGAACTAGTGCAAGTCTTCAGGCTTGCAGAATTTGTTTTACTGTTATTATTGCTTTTATTAGAGCCCTGAGCCCTGTACTTGTTGCCTGGTACAAAACATTAGGCTATGTTCTTACAACAGGATTACCACTGATTATCTTAAACATGGTTTATTCAATGCTCTGATTTTCTACATTTGCACAACACACTGAACCATAAACTAGCTACACAGGTTGAGTTCACATAACACGCTTGGCTAGATTGTGGTCCAGCATTTCATGATTATAGAGCTATACTCTAAACGAATTCTGAGACCAAGAAATCATGTTAAGTACCAGAACTGAACCAAGTTAACTATTCTTCTGCACAAAAATTCTTAATCAGCTATTCCAAGATGTTGTCATTTCAACAGAATAATCTGTGATAAGGAATTATTTATTATCCATATTGTTAAACCATTAAAAGAATTCTGTCAATCAATCTACTGAGATCGTAAAAAAAAAAAAAAAGATTTACCCTCTGCCCACCCTCCACCCCCCAACTAATAAATGTATTATACATTTGTCACTAGAGGGAGCTGATCTTATTTTCCAAATACAAAGAAGAAAGGATGTGACATTGCAGTTACTTTGAAAAGTAGAGACTCAAATCATATTAAATCATTCCATGTACACATAGAAAATCTTTCCTCCTTCCCCTAAATGGGAGGGGAAAAAGAAAAGGGACTGCAGTTGGTTTCTTAATTTTTCCATCAGCTGCTTTCTGTAATACTTGTTTAAGATTGTGGGAGTCGAGCAATATTTGGTGACTGTATTTAGCCTTGAAGTCGGTCCCTTTAAATCTCTACGTTCTGTTTGGTTGCCTAGGACAAGTTTTGTAAACACCAGTGAACCTACATGTGGCCTTTGAAAAAGCTGGGAACTGAATCTGATGGGAAAGGCTAGGTCATTTCAGAGCAGTTGGAATCAGACTGTGAGTATTTATGTAGAAGTGAAGATAGTGAGGTTTTAGTCCTTTCATATACTTCATACTTTTGGATTTTACTTCCCAGTAATCAACTGACAATTCCATATACAGCACAGCGAATTTATTGCTATGTAATTTCTATTAAATATAGTACTGGAAACAAGATTTTAATAATAGAAATAACTGAAAACGTTAGAAATCTCTTAGCGTAGGAAACTATTGTTCCTTATTGCTTTGTCAAGTGTATAGAATTCTAGAAGTACTTATAGGGAACACTTTCAGAGTCTCTTTACATACTCTTTCATTTTCTTCAGCAATTAACATAAAAATAAAGAACGGATGTTTTGCCATTCATAATTTAAGCCATGTAGTTAAGACCACAGATGTGTTAAGATGAAGAACAGAGATCTTCATTAGGAAGAAGTATTCAGAATTGACATTTCCAGAGAAAACCTTTCAGGTTTCTCAAAATAATTTATGTACTACTGAAGTGTTGGCATTTTTAAAATGAAATTAATCAGTAACTTGGAGGTTTTTGAAATGGTTTCGATTTATTATGTGTTTCCTCAAAGTTCTGTATTTTGAACAAAGTTCATTTAGTTCCTCAAGCATGTATAAATACAAACACTATGTATTTTCCTCTTTTAAAACTACATCAAATATGCCCTGTTGCTCATTTTCTTTTTAATTTGATTTTAGAACCGCTGGCTTGTGATTTTAGAAATTCTAAATATTAAAGACAGTATAGGAGATTAAATGGAAATTAGGATACAACCACATGTGGATGATAGAATACTTCATAGACATGCCAGAATGTTATCCTTATTCTTATTTCACTAATAAGAGAGTTTTGTATCTTGTCTAGTTCTACTCCATAAATTGGGGTAAATCAGACCTGATACGATTAGATCTCAGTAATAAATATTTACATATTTAGGGCTTGGGGTTCAGCTGTGGTTTGATCTCTTGTTTAGCTTGGAATAACAATTTCTAGAAAGAGTTCTTAACTGACAAATTTGTATTTAACTGCAGTTCTAGATCTAGAAACAAGGTTTAGACAATTAATTTGAGTATTTGGAGCAGTATAAATGAGATTAAAATGAATTTAACTCCAAGGTTGATTTATTTTTATTCCTTCACATCAAGCATACTTATCTACTACTAAACTGTTTCTATTGGCAGGATAAGCCTTTCAGATTCTAATTCCACGTACTAGAAGTACTTAATGGTAAAGGTAGATTTAATCCCGTATACTTTCAGGGATTTTCTCATTAAGCATCAATTTAAGCCACAGTGAATGGTTAGAATAAAACATTCATAATTCAGCTCCTCTTTCAGTTCACCTGGAATGTTATTATTTGAGACTACTGAATTCTTGGCAGGTATTGGGATCCACATCTGTTTGGGGATAAGTTTCAATTCCTATGCTGAGCATTCATTCATTCATTCATTCATTCATTCATTCATTCATTCATTCATTCATTCATTCATTTTGTATGACTGCCTCCTCACTATGAAACTCCGAGTGGCTAACAGAGGATGTAAAAAAGATTTTTAAAAACTAAAACAAAAATTATTAACATCACGTTGTGTTGGAGGCAACTCACATTCAAAATGTTCAAAGGCTCACATAACAGCTTAGTGCCTGGGGAAGAACTAGGTCTTTCTAAACACTGGTAGGGTCAAGGTCATATGAATTTGAGGGGAAATATTCTCTTTGGCAGGTGCAGTGACAGAGAAAGCATACCTCCTGAGTCCCATAGGACAGCCTATTTAATTGATGGGATCTTGTCAGATGAGTATGATAATTAAATGGAGATGGTCCTATAAATATCCAGGCCTTGTGTCATGAAGAGTTTTATGGGTGACCACTAGCACCTTGAATTGCCCCTGGAAGGCCACTGGCCAACCTCTGCAGATTGTGTAGTAGCGGTATTACTAAGGTGTACCAAGGTTCACCCATAATTACTTGTGTTGCTGCATTCTAGACCAACTGTAACTTCTAACTGGTCTTCAGGCAATCCTATATAGAACACACTGCAATAGTCTAACTACAAGGTGACTAAAGCATGAGTGACAGTGAGCAGGGCCTTCTGATTTTGGAATGGATGCAATTAGCACACAAAATGAATGTGTAGGAACACCTGTCTCCAAGCCATGGCTGCTCTCTTCTCTTCAAGCAGGAGCTGAGAGTCTACGAGAACCCCTCAAATTACATACCAATTCTGTCTGGGGAAGTGTAACCCCATCCAGAACAGAACTGAAGATGGAAGATATCCAGATGGACTCAAAATCTACAGCCACTTGGTCTTGCTATGGTTGAACCTGAACCTCTTCCTCCCTATCAAGACTCCCACAGCCTCCAGATACTGAGACAGAACCCTGACAGCATTGCTTGGTTGGCCTAGCATCATGATGGTACTAACCCCATGCTGACAAATGACCTCACCCAACAGCATCATGTAGATGTTAAATAGGAGAAGGGAGACAGTAGAACTCTGAGGCATCCCACAAAGCAAGGTTTAGGACTAGATCTCCCTTCCCCCACCCCACCAGTGCTGACTGGAACTGGCCCTGAAGGAAGGAAAACCACTGCAGCACCATACCCCCTACTCCTAACCCTCTAAGCCAATCCAGAATAATACCATGATTGATGATATCAAAGGCTGCCAAGAGATCAGGGTGGGACAGGATGGATGCATTAACCCATCCGGGTCATTCATAGGTGCAATCAATGCCATCTTAGTATTATGTCCACACCTAAAACCTGACTGAAAGGGATCCAGGTAATCTGCTTTCTCCAGGGACCCAAAAATGGAAGGCTAGAGACTGGTCAGAAGTTATCCAACACCAATGGGTCCAGCAATACTTGATGAGGGGATGGATCACTGCCTCTTTAAGGGAAAGTAGAACCAGCCCCTCACTCAAGGATGAATTCACCATCATTTGGACTCAAACACATCTTGTCTCCTGGGAGGTCTTAACCAACCAGAAAGGACATGGAGCTAATAAACAGATGGTCATGGTCATAGCCTCGAGGACCTTGCCTACTTCCTCAAAACTAACAAGCTCAAACATCTCACTGATAATCAAGCCAGACCATACCTCAGTCAACTCTGAAGGACATGCAAAACTGGAGTCTACCTCAGAGTAGACCTGAGCATTTTTATCCATCAGATATCTCAATCTTTACAGTAGCCTTTCAGATGTTCCTCTGATCCTTTTTTCCCTAAAGAGGATTAGTCACCTTAAACAGGGCTACCAGCTGGCAACCTGCAGATGTAATAAGAGTGAAAAAATTGTTATCTAATAAAGCTCTTTTGCGTATTCTGTTGGAATCACTCTTCATCTTTCTCCAGTGGCACTCTATACATTTTTTCTTCTGTGTCATCTCCCAGGGTTCCTCTGAGAACCAGGGGGATCTCCTGAGATCCACAAGCAGAGAGGGGCCACATAGGTGCAATCCAGTCTAAAAGCCATTGTCTCCCTCTCATTCTAAATAGTGACTAATGCCTCAATCAAACTGTGCATTAGAGCTACAGGATTTTCTCCAAGCTCCCTATGAAACCTAATGGGGTTCGTTTGGTGCCTGGAGTGGACCAAATGAATAGCTCCTAACTTCTTGTAGTGGACAGGAGCAGTGGAGAATTCCAAAGCAATCAGAGTAGTCTGGCTATGACAAGAGATAGATGTTAACATCCTTCAAATCCAGATCATGTAGCTACTACCCCAAGATAAAAACCAGATCCAATGTATGATCCCTGATGACCTGAATCAGGTCCATGGTTGCCATGAGCTACCAAGCCACTTCAGATTCTGCACTCAAGAAAAGCAGTTTGAAGTCTCCCAGTACCATACAGTATGTCTGGGAAACTACACCACCAACTCAGCCAGAAAGTTGAGCTGCTGAGAAAGTGAAGCCACTACACAGCAAGGAGGCAACTACAGCAGCATTAATCCATCTGTTCCCTAGAGACCAACTTTACAAACTGGGTCTCACATCTGCTTATCTGCAGAACAGCATCTCTGACAGCCACAAGCGCCTCCTGAATGACAATAACCATTCCATCACCCCTGCCTTGGAATTGCAACTGGTGCCAGTCCTGAAACCCAGGTAGGCACATTTCTGAGAGGGGTATTATTACTATATCTGAAATTCTGTATTTGTAAAAGTCTTGGAAGAAATTATGAGATTCCCAAAGCAGTAACATATTTTTAGAATAAGCTGAAGGATCTAAATGAAATTGTTACTAAATATTATATAACTTTTGGAATAATGGAATTGGATGTCTTGTCCTTGCAAACCAGCGGAAGATTTTTTAAAAAACTATTTTATTTGGTTCTAAATGTGGTTAATACATTTAAATGTTTCATATATATTCCCCCACTCATAAAGGACATTCAAGACTTACTGATGGAGATGCAATTCAGAAATTTGAATGTTAATTCATTTGATTTGGATTTACTCTGCTATTGCCATATTTGGGATTGAAATGTACAAGATTGTCAGCAGTTGTACTGGTTGTTGCTTATCAAAAATTTGTATTTTCTTTTTGCCTATAAATCAATTGTTGCTTTGTTCCTAGCACTTCTTGTAGATCCTTACAGTGATTAATGTTAAGAGGCAGTGATTGGTCCAAGATTACCCAGCTGCTTTCTGTGCCTAAGGGAGGATTAGAACCTGGGTTTCTCTGCTCTTAGTCCAGCACCTTAACCACTACACCAAACTGACTCTCCGTGTACAGTGCACATAGCAGTACTTTGAATGTATCACAATACAA
Organism: Python bivittatus; assembly: GCF_059951505.1. Classification (NCBI taxonomy): domain Eukaryota; kingdom Metazoa; phylum Chordata; class Lepidosauria; order Squamata; family Pythonidae; genus Python; species Python bivittatus. The sequence goes on from NW_028277098.1 coordinate 29,685,707, forward strand.
GGAATTACCCATGGTTCATAGTCAAAATAATAAAATATTGAAATGTATGTTTATATCTGATTTGAGGTAGCAGCCTACTGATATGTGGTTTCTCAACATTTGAATTAATCTTTTGGGGGAGAGGGGAGAGGACAAATAAAAAGACTTTGACTAATTTTAGTCAAGTTTTCTGGAATTGCTTTGTTCATGATACAAATTCTAGGCCTTTTTATTTTTAATTAATGTTTATATCACAAATGTTAATTTGGTGTTTAAGGGATTAGACTAGGAGTGGGGAGACTGAAATGCTAGTCCGTTCTCAGATATGGAAGCTCACTTGGTGATTTCGGGGCAGTCATTCTCTCTCAGTCCAACCTATTTTACAGGGTTATTATTGTGAGAAAAAATAAAAAGAGCTAGTGCTATGTATGGCGCCTTGAGTTCCTGAATAAAAAATGAGTTATAAATATAAAAAATAATATTATAAATACTCGTGTTTAATAAAGTACATATAAACCAGGAAATTAAAACATGTAGTCATTGTTTCCAGTAATATGTCAGAGGAAAATTCTCTATAAACTCACTAGCAGGGAGGAGGGAGTTTTCCAAAGTAAACTTTTACTTTTTGTTCCTCACATGAAGGTTTTTTTAATTGTCAGCAGCAAATCACTTTATGGAGCGTGTAGGAGTGGATAATAATGATAATAAGCATGTGTATATTAATATGATTTTTAATGACTTTGGCTCTTGAGTTACCAAGTTGTATGAATGCAGCCCATGAAGTTAATTGTACAAACCCAGAAAATGGGTAAGCAAACTCAGAGCCAGTTTGGTGTAGTGGTTAAGGCATCAGGCTAGAAACTGGGAGACTGAGTTCTAGTCCTGCCTTAGGCACAAAGCCAGCTGGGTGACCTTGGGCCAGTCACTCTCTCTCAGCCCTCGGAAGGAGGCCTGGGCAAACCACTTCCAAAAATCCTTGCCAAGAAAACTGCAGGGACTAGTCCAGGCAGTCAGATATACACACACAGACAAAGCAAAGTCAGCTACTGCCTTAAAATTGATTTCTTTTCCTCATTGTGGACATGGCTGCTTTTGCTTTTATGTTAATAGTTGATACTTTACTCTCGATAGATTATTTCCCAGAAGAAGAGAGCAGCTATGAATGGGCTGAGACTCAAGAAAAAGTTTTTTTTAATAATCGTATTGAATATAGTTTTTCCATATGTGTGTATATATGTGTATACACTAAAAAGCATGAGCCATGTCAAAATGTAGTAAATGGTACAATAAAACATACTACTGTTTGAGCACATAGGGGTATGCCATAAACCAAATGGCACTCTCAGTGGCCCCTAAACTTGCCTTAATTCAATGTTGTTTTTAAATTGTGAAAAACCAAATGTATAGAGAGAGATATAGGATGAAAAATGACTAAATGCAACTATAGGGTTACATATCAGAAGATAAAACTTTTTAACCCAGGTGGGAATCATTCTCAGTTCATTTTGTGATATTCTCACCACAGGATTATGGATCAACAAAAAGGGTAGAGCTATATGGCATCTATAAAGGAGGGCTTCATGGTCAGATTAAAAATTCACTAGAAATTTCCATTCTGAATAATTCATTAAGTACATATGGGTCCTTCTTCTTGCCGATTGCAAGAGATGGAAACTGCAGTCAGTACATTTGGGCTGGCAACCATCGTTTACTTATTTGAGAGAAAGAAAACAATAGCACGCCAGACAAAGTAAACCTACACCATACAGATAATACCTACCACAACCATTTCCATCAGATTTATGGAGCACTGTACTGTTTTCATATTAGTCAAGTTGGCTAAGCAAGATTAGACTAAATGTACCAAAACATGAAAAAAGGAGCTGTGGAATTGAAAGGTAATTGACCACTGTTTCCTCTTGTAAGAGGAGCCCTAGTTTACAACAAGCAACTATAAGGCAATATTCTGACTCCTCCTTGAAATAACATTCCAAGAACTTGGTATAAATTTCCCCTGTTAAGGTGTGAGCCAGAAAGATGTAGGATGGCTTGAATAGAATGGGGACCTATAGCCCTTGAGATATTGCAGAATGACGATGATGATGAGAATTGTATTAATAAAATCTGGAGTCACAGGCTCTAATTTTTCACTTAAAATTACACTTAAAGAGCACTACCAGACCAACATTAAGAATATAATTAATTTGAGTTATGCATATTGATGTATTAATACAGAACTGGGACTGGCACTGATTGTTCAGTGTTACATGTTTGTATAATAATTAGGAACATGCATCTTCATCATGTCTGTCAACATTTACAGGGTTTTGTGTGTGTGTGTCAATGGAGAGTCAAGACCAGACAATATGATTCCATATAGTCTAGGTTTAATTCATTGTTTAAAAATTGGATCACAACTTGGAACAAATTGAAGAAAGTCATATAATATTAATAGTTCTCTCTCTCTCTCTCCATCCATTTACCTTTAATAAAATTTTATATACACATATAAATTATATATTTAGATATTTTGCTTTGTTATCTTGATTTTTTTAGTTTGGCATAGGGGGGTTATTTTAATTTTTTAGGTAGTTTAATATAGCTTTTTACTTTTTTCTAATCTTATAAAAGATTAGGTGTTTATTGTAAACTATACAGTTTTTTTATGATAAAATAGTATAACATTAAATTGCTACTTAGTTTTATATAAATTAGTCTTTTAGAATAAATGTTAATTGTATTTTATTAAAGTTTAAATACAAAATAAAAACCACATATAGTATTTTTCTGCTTATATATATTTGTGCCTTTGAGTCAGTCTTGACTCCTGGTGGCTGCCAATAAAAGTCCCTGCAGTTTTCTTGGCAAGATTTTCAGAAGTGGTTTGCCATTGCCTCCTTTCTAGGGCTGAGAGAGGATGACTGGCCCACGGTCACCCAGCTGGCTTCATGCCTGAAGAGGGACTAGAACTCAGAGTTTTCCGGTTTCTAATCCAGTGCCTTAACCACTACACCAAACTGGCTCTCTTAATATTTAAGAAATATTACACCAAACTGGCTCTCTTAATATTTAGAAAACATATTTTTAATAAGAGTTTCATTTTAATAGCATAAGCTGGTGATTTGGGAAAAATTACCGGTACCAAATGTTTGACTTCATGTTATACCACAGGAAACATTACAGGGCACAGATCAATTTAACTGAGAGTGTGCTCTTATGCATGTGCCTTCTCCCCCCCCCGGTAGAAAATCCAAAACGTGAATGTACAGGAATAGGACAAAGAAATCTGACCTCTCCTGCACTTTTCCTCTTGACTGATTTTGTTTTTACATTTACGCCCTCCTTATTAAAAGTAAAGGATCTATAAAGAGACAGGGAATATGTTATTCACAATATAGATGGCATATGCTTGCCTAATTTATCAGCGCCCGGTCCTTGGGTATAACTTTCCACCGACGACAAGTGAATCTAATCTAGATGGCGAGGAAGAAAGGGACGTCGTCCTTCGAATAGGAGCGCGCGTGATTACGTAGACGAGAGGAGGTGTGAAACAGGTTAGAGCAGCAATCTCTCTGCTTGGGCGTCAGTGCTATTGAAATCGGTGGGATTTAATCACGACTTAATCCGCCTGGGGGTCAGGTACCACGAGTGGGTAAAATACAGACGGGGTTACCCCAACGGCAACTTTCACCGAGGCGGTTCAGCCTCTCACCTCTGGAAACAGACCTCCCCGCTTATCGCACGCGATCTAGTTGCATTGTCCCCTGCGAAAGCCGCTCGAGGGAGCCGAGGCGAGGCGGGGCTTCCCATTTTCCCAACAGAAGAGGGGGACGCAGTAAGAAGCGTAGCCTCTTCCCTTAGGCCGTTCTTGCCGGCCATGGCACGGCACGCGAGTCCACGGGCAAACCCCTCCTCTGCCGTTCCCGCACAGAGCACGTGAAAGCCCAAAGCCGCTTTTATTGTAACTGCTTTCGTCGATCAGTCAGCTTGCCTCCCCCTCTCAGACTAAGAGTGGATTGCTCCGGCCTCTCAGCTCTGCTGCAGCGTCCTCCTGTACAGTATTTCGGCGTCTCCTGGCGGGCTGTAGGGCGGAAGGTGCAGCTGTGGAAGGGCGGCTTGGAAGGCGATCCGCGGAGGAGGGTCGTTCCCTGGACTGGGCTGTTGACATCCTGTAGCTGAGAGGAGCCTGCTGGAGCATCACGACCCTGAGGGAGCCACAGCCTTGGATGGGGGGCGGTACTTGCTGCTTGCAGGTAAATTTCTGAGCGTGATCTTCCCCACCCTCTTGAATCCAAGCTTGGGGGCAGCTTCCCCACCCTATTCTGCAATAAAGCAGAGAGATGCTTTGACAGCTTTCTTGCTTAACCAACAAAAAAAAAAGGAGGTGGCAGGGGTAAAATTGATGCTGCACCGCTGGGAGGGAGGGTGTCGCGTGAAGCTGAGAGGATGGTGGCGGCGGCTGCTAGTGATTCAGCATCGTTCCTTGCAAAGCAGGAGGGCAAAGAGAAGGAGATGAAGAAGTGAAGAGGCCTTCTTTTCGGTTGCCCATGCCAATGGCGATCTCAAGACTTTCAGTGAAGGGATAGACCTTCATCTCAGAGGCAGTGGTCTCTTCTGGCATTTTGCGGAGGAAGGTCTTCATGAGATTTCCTTCTCCAGCTGCTCTTAGGTCTGACCTCTGCTTTTGTTTTGTACTTTCAAGGGCTTTCAGTTCCAACTCATCGCCAAGACAATGCTGGAATAATGCATAAACAAGTATTCAAATGAAATGAAAAGGAGAGCATTATCTTGGAACAGTCCCTGTCATTCAAAAGTCATTTGACACCAAATGACAAGAATGGGAGCCCACACGAAGCATAAAAACTACAGTAATACATTTAGGCCTGGATATGGTAATGGGATTAATGAACTCATTTTGATTCTGGAATCTGAGAGAGAGGGTATCAGATCAACATGAAGGAAAACTAGAGGCATTTAGCTTCAGTGCAGTAGTTTAGTATATAAAATGTAATGCTTCATTCTGACAGGGGCACCTGTGTAATAAACCGTTGATAGAAAATGTTTATGTGTACAAGAAATTACTTGGTGAGACAGATAGCATTCATTGTATGTTTTCCCTTCTTCTGCTTGGTAGATAAATCATATGCAAAACTCACAGACATGATGCAGGATAAATACATGCCCCAAAGGCGCTGACTTGAAAGAATAAAAAGAATAATATATAAAAGGCTGTCTTTTGTTGAGAAGAAGCTTTCTCTGTATATAGAATATAAGACCAACTCATCTTAAAGATAATTCTTGTAAGAGTTAGAATCATAGAGCTGGAAGGGGCCCATCCACTCCAATGCCCTGCTCAGGACAGGAAGCCAAATTAAAGCTAGATGGCTGTGTCAAGCCTCCACTTGATCACATCTACTAAAGGGGAGTCCATTACCTCTCTGAGTAATTTGTTCCAATATCAAACTGCTGTTATTGTTAGAAACTTTTTGCTAACATTCAGTCAGAATCTACTTTCTTGTAACATGTCTATTTTTCTGTGTCCTGCATTCAAGGACAAGAGAAAGCAGATCTTGACTTCCTTAATGTCCTTTCAGTGCTTGAAGACTACTATTGTATCCTTCCTTGGTTACAACTAGATAATAGATGTGAAATGCTGTGCAAATGTGAAGTATATTAGTCAATTACTAGATGTATAAAGCTGTGCAGATAAAGAAGTTGTTAAAATGTCCTCCATTTCTGAGTCCTTCTTTAGTGTATTGAAGCAAGTAAAATAATTCTTTAGAGGACAAATGGGTTTGTTATCAGCAAGTGACTTCTACATTGTGAGTGGAGGTGGTGTCAGCTGATTTTGTAGCAGAATGTTATTTTAAGAGGTGGGAAATTTAGGGCAGAGATGTGCTATTTTAAAAGCACTGTGAAATAAAGTTATTTTCAGAAGGCTGTATAGAGCATTTAATTAATTAATTAATTAATTTTTTATTTATTTATTCATATTGCAAATTTAGTCACCGTGCATCCCACTCAATGAGTGACATTTTAGGGAAAATGTACTAGATTAAATTCAGTATTTAAAGAAAGAAAATATTAATGCCCTTTTTTTTCTTTTTGCTCAGAAACTGTTGCTTTAGAGCCTGTATTCAGCTTCATAGGCAAAGAAGAAGATAATCTTTATTTTCCGACATTCACTGTATAGTCCTTACTTTGGGACTCCATTTATAATACGGCTACCAGATCTGGACTGTCAAAATCTGCATCTCCTTGCTGCCAGTTAGGGATTGTATGGATTTTTGCAGCCCAGATCTATTAATCCTAGTTCATAGTCTTGAAACATGCTGAATTCAAATAAAGATGTACTTTGAAAAGACAAAAGAACTGCTTGGTTGTTCTTTAGTCTATATAGTGTGTAATTTTTGAAGTATTTTTCAGTTTCGTTTATCCTTACAATAGCTATGAACAGAAGATAAAAACAAAGATACAAGAAACAAGGCTAATTGTGATTTTGTGAACAAATATTGTGGCAGACTGGGCTGAAGTTGATTCCATGTCTTCCAAGTCATCTTTCCCCTGATATTTCTTCTCTCCTTGGCCATAATTTGTCTTTAAAGCATATACTGGGGCAGAGATAGAGAATATCTAACCTCCCAAATGTTTCTGAAACCCAGCAGCCCCAGTGTGCATAGCTAGTGGTAGGATGTACTGCCAATTGCCAGCAATATCTGAAGATACACAGGTTTATCATCTCTGTGTAGTACATAGGTTGAAATATTTGATGTAGTCTGATCTAAGATCTTGTGAATACTGATTTTTATTGAATTATTTTGTCTTTGTGATGGATATGATTTTTCTGTTGCACATGCCTCCTTCACTTCCTAGGATCTTACCCTTTGTGCTGAAAAGAGAAAATACCTTGCTTTGAATTTTCCATCTAAGGAGTAGCATTCTTTCAAATAACTGCTCAATATACAAAAGACTTGTGGGAAGAAAGTGCCCTATATCTACAGTTCCAGCTGTACAACTAAATCAAACTATACTCACTTGAAACAATTATGTATTCTTGTTTTTCTCTAGCCTGGATATTCAGTTATCTATTTTCTCATCCCCTTTCTTTGTTGTTCTCGTGTACGCTTGTATTGGATTGTAAGCCCTTGAGACAGGAGTCTCGTTTTTTTTTATAAAACATCATGTACATAATAGGTATCTTCCTCCAATTAGAAAATGGCATGGGCCCCTCAGGGGAGATAGCAAGAAAAGGCACTCAGTTGAAAATAGCTGAGAAAACCTCCACAGTGTGCCAAATCCAGGTGTAATGTTTTAAGTCCACCGCTTTTCAGTTGAAGACTTTCTCAGAAGCTGAATCATTTTATTTTCCATTACAAAATAGATTTGAAACAAAAGGCTCCTTTTCTGTTTAAGCCTGTCTGTTCTTCCTTGTTCCATGTTCTGGGATTACTCTGATGGTACATTTGACTTTTCCTTCTTAAGAAACTTCTTAAAGATGTGAGGGAAGCGATGCTACTCCTGTGTCTGTGGTCCCCCCCCCCCATTTCAATTGCTAATTGATTTTGATGCTTAAATAAGAAAAAAGAAGTCCATATAATTGATTATCTATAATAGAATCAGATTCTGGGATGAATCTATCCTTACAATGGTGTGATTTTGTGAGAGCATCTTGTTGGCGTACTGTAGATCTATGTCATTCCTACTGTCTTTTTAACTGTTAATTGCTGATCATGAAATGAACTGAAGTTACCAATGTGATCCATTTTTTTTTTTTACTTACTGTACTTGTCAGGTGTATCCAGACATGGCTTTTATCATGCAATTATCCTTGAAGCAGTAGAGGGTTAATAGAGGGAAGCATCTAGATACTCTTCTATTTGCAAACTTATGCATTTCCCCTGAAATCCTAACATTTGCTTATTGAAACTTCGTTAAAAAGGTAAAGATGGAATAGCTCCACAATGTTTCTTGGACAATAGTGGTAGGAGCCCTCCATCTGGTGGTAGTCTTTGTCCAAGGTTGTTTTCTTCATTTTCATTCTATAGCATCTTTCTGAAGTTCAGCAATTTCAGCAAAGCAACAGTGATGTCTGCAAAGCTTGCTGTAGACCTGGAAATGGATTTCAGGATAGTTAGTAGATGTCCTAAAATTCTGTTTAATATAATTTAGCCTCTGTCACTTCTCTCTGTTCATGTGGCTTTCAACACCAATTATCTTCAGAATGAGTATATGGTCTATTAGGGGTTGGGGAAACTGTGACTAAAATTTGCTGTAGTAAAAATGTTCATGTTAGTGATGCTCTGAACTAACTTACAACTAAGATGCTTTGGAAAGAGAATGAATGAAATATTCTCTTTCCAAAGCATCTTAGTTGCAAACAGAATAGAACAGCACCATAAACTAATGAAGAATGGAGATTAAGATTTAGTCATATATTTTTAAAAAGCAAATAGTGTTGATGCTCTTTCCAGAGACATGTATTATGATAAACACAGTCATAGAAGGAAACAATAGTCTCTTCCTGAAATATGTCATGACAAAGATAATTATTGTAGTAAAGTGTACTTAACTAAATGCTGGGATTATGGGAAATGTCTAAACAAGCTTTTTAATGGGTTCTTTACTGTAACATATGAATCAGGATTGTAGGCTTCTCAGAAATATAACACAACTTTTGAGCTGGTTTGCAGCAAAAGGAATATGCTATAATTCCTAGTTTACACATTACACTAACAAACCACAGAACATCCATGGTTTCTTTAGTCATTTCTGCTGGCATCAATTGAGCAGCGTAATTATTGGTGTCCTACTCATTATCAGCAGGTCACAATTCTTGATACTTCTGGAAAATGTAATCTTCACTGTCAACTCTTTCATCCTGTATCACTAGAGGACAGTAACACAATTCCAGTCACTTGAAACCTTCCCCATTGTGCTTCATCTGTAGAGGAATTTTCATCATATAGTTTAGATTCTTAGTAGTTATAATTTCTGTGTGACATGACCATATTCTGTTTTTTACTTTGTGCAGAACAACCTTTCTGAATCTAAGACGAGTCTTAGAAGCTATAGCAGTGTTTTTCAAACTTGGCAATTTAAGAGATGTGGACTTCAACTCCCAGAATTCCCCAGCCAGCATCCTGAGGGCCACACATCTTAAAGTTGCCAAGTTTGAAAAACACTGAGCTATAGTATCTAATCCTTATGATCCCACAACTGGCTTAGCTCTATTTTTTAATTCATTTATTTATGTTGAATCTCCTGCTTTTTTGGTCCAGAAGGTATTCAAGATGGCTTTTCTTTCTCTGTATTCATCTTATAATCAGAAATCTCTTTAGCATCTGTAGTTGAGCATTGCAGGTGTATCTGTTTTGTTATTAAGTAATGTAGGATCCTTGTATATTTTGGCCAGAAGGTGATTTCTGATAGGAACTTTTTAATGATGAAGCAGTTATTTCATCTGTTATTTTTTATAAATACACATAAATTTCCCATCCTCTTAATTATATTTACAACCAAATTTATTTACTGTTACTTATTTGTTCCGTGAATTTGAAGTACATTTATGAGAGACAGTTGAATACCTACTGACTTTACCATTACTTTTCCCAAATGTAAACTTGACTAATAATCTTGGCATCAGGTGCATCTCCAAGTACATCTTCTAGAAATCCCTAATCTATAGATGCAATATGGATGGGAATGGTATGGTTTCTAATGGAAGAACAGAACAAAGAGAACCTCAATTTCTCTAGAACTCAATTCATGCAGCCACAGTGGTGTTCCAGAAAAAAATGTGGCAGCTGATTTCATAATTATTGAATTAATAATCTCCAACATCTGGTTTGGTTTCACCCCTATTAGGTTTTGGTTTATAATCTGTTTCCAAGGACAAAGAAAGGTTGCTTGTCAGTAGTTATGTACTTTTGTTGTTGATGTTACTTGATCAACATGACTAGAACAAATGAGCCAAACCACAATAATTACATCTTTTGTACAATCTGTTAATGGTAATTAAAAACATGCAAGCCTTTGTTGAAAGAACCAGGACAACATTCTAAGACTTAGTAAACTGGCTTATATTGAATATGAAGGCATGGTAATTACCAGCCATTATTTTAGAAGCATATATGAAAAATGTGTTTTATTGAAGTCTCTACCCAGTTGATCCTGATACTGGGTGTGCCCCAGGACTTTCTTTTGGATCTCTGATGGTTGAAGGGACCATAACTCAGAGATCAAATAATTTTGCTGATCTAGTAATCTCATGCAGTGCAACTCTGCTTCCATTTTCTGGTCTTGTTTATCTGTAACTGCTTATGCATGGGGAAAGGAGAGTATAGCGGCCCAAAGATTGTGTTTCAAAGTACTATATTTATTATATAAATGGACTCTTGTTCCTTTTTTGCCCACTACTAGTGATAAAATCTCATGTCCAAAAAGTTTTTGCCTGACGGCAGATAAATTGACTCAGGCAAGTTCTGCAAACTTTTATTGATCAACAGCTTAGTTATGTGAATATCAATCAACTCAGTTAGATGAATATTAATCAACGATTCAGTTATATGAATATAGCACAGATATATCATCTAGAATGCATTTGAAGCTATTCTTGCTGTGAATATAGAACTCACTATCAGGCAAAATCTTTTTGGCAGGTAAAAAAGGAACAAGAGCCTAAACTGGTTTAGGCATAACAGAAAACCATTGTATATTTGTAACCTCTGAATCTGACTCTGTTAATAAATATGATTTGCTTGGGGTCTGTGAAATCATAGACTGACCTGACTTGGAATGTATGCATTTATTAAAGCATTTACACCTTGCTTTTATGTAAAAAAAGTGGTTTACAGTAGAATCCCTGCTCTCAGGCATATACTCTACAAGATATAACCCTGTAGATGACCTTGACAGAAATATGCAAGAAACATTACCTAGGCAAAGGGGGCTGAAACATTCTTTAAGCCCTGGGAAACAAGAAATATTCAGAAATGGCTCAGGCAGACGTCTCTCTGATTCACTGGGTTATAAGAATGGTGGAGGTATAGCATAGTCAGACTTGTAAGGTTCTGTTATTATAGATAATCTCAATAAAGTGTCATTCTAGTCTTTCTGTGAAGTTGATTACCTGGTCTGGTCTACTTGGTGGGGCTGAAAAACACAGAAGAAAAAGAAGAAAATAATATATGGGCACCAGTTGTGATGAACTCCCCCACTCCCAGTGTATTTAGTTGTATTACTCTTTCTTACAGGATAGCTGGCTCTGATGGGCTTGGTAAGAACAGAAGAAGGGCACTTCTTCACCTGCTGCTGCTGCTTCTCTTCCTCATAGGGCACTTGGTCCTGTAAGTAAATGAAGATATGCCTTGTGACCCAGTTCCCCATCCTTTTGACCACTCCTTTCTGTCTTCATCTCATTTGAACCTCAGCCAATAATGCCTGTGCTAATTAGTATCCAGCTATCTCCAAACTGGGGAAGTATGGTAATTGCTGACAACTGGTGCCTAATGGGACTGAGGAGGCAGAGGGCAGGGTGACAAATTGTAGGTGCAGCCAGGAAGATGGTGGGAGAGACAAATACTTTTCATTTTTATGTCTATCCTTCTCTCTTGCAAAGCTTGAAGGATGCTTAAGCCATGCATTTTAATAACTTTATTTTCTAATTAAACATAAGAATTATGTCTTTTCTTGGTTCAGAAGGCATACCTCCCCCCATCCCCTCATTTTCACTGGAATTCTCCAGTTACTTTTCTTGTTCATTTGATGTATAGGAAGATGGCTTCTTGTTTCTTTTGTCTGGCCAAAAGTTCAATTATTCCACAACTAAAGTCTGGAATTTCCCTAGTCATTGATTTTACAATGCATTGCCAAGGCACTGAGCCCATGCTCTGGCATGGTGTTCCACAAGAAATTCTCAATCTGTTTTAGAGCTGAGAATGCCTGTTCTGCTCCACCGATGATATTCTTTGGTAGTATTATGCTTAGCAATAGCAAGGCATCTAAACTGTCTTCAGATCACTCCCCAGGATCATGCAAAAGAGAGTAAACACCTCTTTGCAAGTGTGGAACCTGGCCTGTTAACACAAAAAAAGAAAGCCCTGTTTTTCATCTTTGATGCTGGAGAAATGGGTAGCCTTCCACTACTTCACTGAGGTCATGTTAGATTGTTTGAAACAATATAAAGGGGATACCAAGCCATTACCAAGCCAGTTGGTGCAGTCCCAAGGGACTCTCATGGCCCCCACTTTTGGTCCCAGCAGCTGTCATTTCATTCCCAAGAAACCTTCTTGCTACTTTGGTGGCAATTAGAGTTTGTCCTTGTGCCCTGGTCATGTGCTTCATTTGCTCTATGGCAGTATTTTTCAACCTGAGCAACTTTAAGATATGTGGACTTCAATTCCCAGAATTCCCTAGCCAGCATGGGGGCTGGGGAATTCTGGGAGTTGAAGTCCACACATCTTAAAGTTGCTCAGGTTGAGAAACACTTGTCTATGGGATTCATCCCCTTCCAGCAGTAACTGCAACAGAGCGTGTGTCTGTCTCTCTCTCTGAAAAAAGTACAGATGACAGTCACAACTGGGTGATCAAAGCTCTGCCCTTTTTAGGTGGGGTACACTGTGTGGTCAAGGCCACCATTTTGACTTTTTTTACAAGCCTAATTAGAGGCAGAAAATAAAGTTTTTCAGAGACATACAGGATATAACTACTGTAAGACTAGTCTCTGTCTGAGGGAAGCAAACATTTTGGGACATTGCCCTCCCAACTTATTTTTTCCTTCAAATTTTTCAAACATATATGAAATAAAAAATGAACAAATAATGAACAACTCCCCACACGTGAAGAAAAAAGGAAAACAACAACACAACAAATAAAAACATAGAAAAAACAAAAAAACCCTGTAATTACAAATATATTCCAAGTTCACCTAATTTTATACATTTTTGAAAGGGGAAACTAAGCTTTCAATGCTCATGAAACCTGTCCAATTTTTTTTTCCAAAGGGAGAGAGAAGGTGGCATTTTCTGATTGACAGAATATATAATTTTCTCAAAAATTGCTAGATCAGACACCTCTAAAATCTAATCCTTTATATCTGGAGTTATAGTATTTTTCTATCTCCTAAGGATTATACTTTTTAGCATTTCTTCTGGTTTCTCTTCAGATCATATAAATCTTTCACCCTCCCGACCCCTATATACCTCTTCTGAATTAGTGCAAACATGTATCTGGATCCTTTGAATCATGATTTTAATTCTCTTAGAGTTTGTTCCTGTCCTAGTAACCACACTTTCTGGATTTGGACATGGTGGATTAAGAAATCCAGGCCAATTTCAGTCATGATGCACCAGGAAATAGTGAGTATGGAGAGGGCAGGCCTGAAGCTCATGTATGTTTGTCTCTCTCTCCCTTTTTTTTTTGCATATTTTTTATTAAGGTTACAGTTAATGATTACAATAGTAAAAACTAATACAAACTAAAGAAAGAAAAAAGAATAGTAAGGAATAAAAAGTGCAAGAAAAAAGAAAAAGAAAGAGAAAAGAGAAAAGAAAGAATATGATAAAGAAAAAGAAAAGAAACATATAAAGAAGTGACTTCCAACCTTCATTACAACAAATATAGATAAACTTAGTAACTCTTCATCTCCTATAAGGTTACAAACAGATATCTCTTCATCCTGTATCTCATCCCTTATCTGCAGGTAGTCCTTGACCCACGACCATTTGTTCAGCGACTGTTTGAAGTTACGATGGTGCTGAATGAATGGTGGTTACGACTGGTCCTTGGAGTTCTGGCCATCCCAGCACCCCTGCAGTCGTGTGATCATGATCTGGGTGCTTGGCAACTGTTCACACTTATGACCATTTGCAACTTTCCCTGCCAGCTTCCCCAGAAAGTCAATGGGGAAGCTAGCAGGGAAGGTTGCAAGTTGCTGGGGTAAGTCTCTCCCACCCGTGTGCCCTCCCCAGGCCCCTGCGCTTGCGCTGCACTGGGCACTTGCACACCCCCATGCACCCTCTCTGACTCTCATCCCCTTACACCCCTTACACCCTCTCCAACTTGTGCCACACCCCTGTGCAACCTTCCCAACCCACGCAGTGCCTCTTACACACCCCCTCAGACCCTTGTGTACCCTCCCCGACCCTCCCCAAGTCCATATCTGGTCAGGAAAAACCTATCTAACATGCTGGTAATACACTAAAGCGATAAAATGGGAATGAGAGGGCCAAGACAATCTTTCTACAGTGGTACTTATTGCATTGCTAGTATTCTAAAAGCATGGCCTTCCTCCTGTTCTTTTAAAACTGTGGTATTTTTTAATTTCTTAGTGAAGAACAGTGTTAAGGTATTCTATGAATTTAAGAAGAGCTCTTCTAATGTAACAGGAATTATTTATCTGATCCAATTCTCACATTGCCACACAATTGACACCGGAAGCCACTTAAACAGTACCTTCATGCTATGCTCCCTGAATATGTGGAGACTAATGCAAAACATTTCAAATTTGAACCATTTTCAATTCAAACACGCCCTTTCAACAACAAAAAAGTTGTTTTGCATTCCTAATGAGCTGCTTGGATTACTTTTGGAAGTGTTTCAAGCTCAAAACACCTCTGTTTCTAGTTCAAAACGTTTAGTTTCATGCTTGAAATATTTGCAAATTAATTGAAGCAGTCCATTTCAAGTGCAAAACAACTGCCTCTTGTTCAAAACAACTGTTTCAAACTCAAAGCAGGCATTTCAAATTAAAGATTCAAATTCAGAATGTTTTGCGTATCACTAGTGGTGACGGTATATAACAAATCTTCCAAATAATGATGAACTATACCTTCCAGCAGTACCAAATATTGTGATTAATGGTAGAGAATATTGGGAATTATATTTTAGCATCTGGAGGATCACAGGGTCCTCATCTCATGACTAGTAGCCATTTAGACCCTTACCTTGAATGCTTTTAATCTTCTAAACCCAAAAAATTGACTATGTACTGGGCAGAAAAATACATGTTTTTTGTCTGTTCTCTCTCATGTTTCAAGTTCCCTGGCTGACCCCCAGATTCTAGTATATAAGAGACATAAGAGTATTCCTTTCTACCTACTCTCTTGACATCATATATAATTGTATACATCTCTATTATTTCTTCTTTTTCTCCCCAACATAAAGTAAACAATGATGCAAACTCTTCCTATGAGAAAGTTGCTTCACTCTCTTGAATGTTTTGACTGCCCCTTTCTGCAAATTGCTATTGTCTCTGATATTAATATAATGGCTAGATTAAATAAACACAATCAATACAATTTACCCTCCACATATCTAACACATTTCCAGTGTTGGCACATTAAGTTATAATTCAGGGATGGTTTTGGAGGGGTTCTGGGGGACCATAAAGACTATGGGCCTTCCTGGAGCCTTGGGATTTCAGATTACATCATTCATCCAACTCATTAGTGAAGTATAGGTATGGCGATGGAGTATTATATACTAGGGTTGATTACTGTCCTTGATTTTAAATACTTCGCTGTTGTGGAGAAGTTAAGGAGCAGCTAGCATCCTTTGAAGGAAAAATAGATTTGTGTTTGGGTATGCAGCAATAGAGTAGGGCTCAGCTGATGAAGTAAAGACAACTACAGGAGACAAGATAGTGTTCCTCCCTCCAGTTTGATGCTTGTACTTAAGGAGGGAATGACCAGCTCTCTTGATTCCATTCTGTGAGCATTTGTGTATATTTTCTGCATTTCCGGCAGCGCGTTAGTGCTTGGCTGTGACACAAGACTGTAGGAAGCGGTGTGTATTTATTCCTTCTATCCCAAATCCCAGTTCTTCCATGCCGTATCATTCTAATTCACCACTGGTTTTTAACTGAAAGGGGTGGGCAAGATACCAGGGATGATTTTCCAGTCCATGCCGATAAACTGTGAGATAATTAATTCAAGGTACACAAAAGAAAGAATTAATTTCAGCCATCACAGGCAATGGAATAAAAAGGTTACATTCTGTCTGAGGTTGACAGTCACTCTAAAACGCTGTGGTGGGAAGTTCCTCCTTTTTTAAGCTGCAGTTTCCTTTGAGAATTGAAGACAATATGGCTGTTCCATGTTATTGTTAAAATATATACTTAGCCTATATAATTTATTTTTAGATAAATACCAACTTGCAGTGACTTAGCTTAGAGAACAGAAGGTTGGACGTAGCTCTAAAACAAACATCAGGGTAGGGTGGAGAATACAATGCCTGAGTTTCCAAGCATGCATCTGGTGGTGGATTTCCTTTGTGAAACATTAAGGAACTAATTGTAGGGTTGTAACTTGATATGCGTGATTACATTTCATACAGCATTTATGATTTTCTTCCCTTAAAAGGATATAGATAATTCTTTTTCTTAGCCTTTAAGTACAACCATGACATGCTTACATATCATTTTAAATTATTAAAAATTTTGGATTTGGGTCTAAGATAATAGAGAATAAATGTAGTGATTGTTTTATCTTCTGTAAATCAAGGCAGCAGGCAAAGCTTTCTGCCTAATAGTGTACAGTAATAAGGAAATGTAAAAGCTTTTGGCTCAAATTCAAAGGTTTCCTACCCCCAACTAGAGTCCCTGTATAAGATTGTGGCAGGGTATACTCTAAACAATTCTGTTCCTCATCTGCCTCTTCATCTGATTCTAAGATGTCTTTAAAAAGAATTTTGTGAAAATCTGAATGCTAAAAACTGGTCTGCAAGGAGTGCTTTGTAACTGGTACATATTTCTATTTAAATACAGGCACCTGTGTTTTTTTTTAATCTGGGTTTTGCTGCAGTCTTGAACTGAAATGGTATGAAAAGAAGATTGGCTTGGAAAGTCTCGTAAATTCCTTGACTGTGTGTAGTTCTCTGATTTCAGCATCCCTGTGATAATGCCATCCTTGCCTAATGAGGGAGGTAGGCTACAGACTTCTGTAATTATACTTTGGGTTTAACCAGTATTTTAGGGACAGTTCAGACATTATGTATTCTATTCAATCCTGGCAACACTCTGTATACTGTTGGATAATGGGCCTGCATATATAATTCCATTATGAGTCATACTGCTTATCCTTATTTTAAAAAAAGACACAGGGAATTTGGAGGTACAGGAGTGGGTTTTATAAATACTTATCAAGCTGCTTCCACACTGGGGCTATGCAATGTTGGTGTTCTCTGAATCAGGACCTGCCCGATTCATTAAAACAACTACATCTGATTGCAGGATCATTTAGCTGCAGCAGAAATCTAAGGAAAAGATGATGCCTTAATGAGTTGGAAACGAGAGTTGCTTTCCTACTCTCTGTCATTTTAAAATGCCCCTTCTGAATTAAATCTGAAACTTTGCACCACATTATATGTTTAGGCAGGGTTGTATGTTTACATGGTAGAAGAATCACATGTGGCTCTAACTTACGTGGTTTTGCTAGGATTGAGAAGACTGTAAATTACTTCACTGTGTGTAATATTTTACCACCTTAAATTGAAATTGTATAATTGGCATTTCAAATGTTTTGTAACTGCTTATTTAGCTTTGTTATGTTTTTTAAGGCCATAGATAAAATGTTGTTGTTGTTTAGTCGTTAAGTCGTGTCCGACTCTTCGTGACCCCATGAACCATATTGCGCCAGGCCTTCCTGTCCTTCACTGCCTCCCTGAGTTTGCTCAGTTTCATGCTCAATAGATAAAATAAGTTTCTGTATATTCTCAGTTTGCTAGAAAAAGAGTATAGTGATGATTTAACATATCTTTTTTTTTTTAACAGATAACCAAGGAACCTCTTCTTTGACTTTGAGCTCAGGCCTAACTTTCCAAAACACAATAAGGAGAAAAGTCAGAGAGAAGAAAAAACATGGAACCATTACTGCGAATATTGCTGGCACAAAATACGAAATTGGTAGCAAGCTACATATTCTACTTAATTTACACTTAATCCTATGGTAACATAAAGAAAAATGGATGGAGAAAAGAAAGTTGCATAGCCAAAAAAGCTTTACAGGTCAAAATATTACACAACACTGGGGGTTAATTTATTTATTATATTTTTCCAGTCTTCCTTGAGAAAGGTCAAAGTCACTTGCTTGGGTTCTCATTCAGGCTGTGATTGCGTGTATGCCTCCACCGCCATACAGTGATGCGTTCAGAAGTTTTAACAGTACATTCATTTCTTTCATCTTAAAAGTTAATCTTGGCATTTCAATCCCATTTTGATATGTGAACGGTAACTGCTTAAAAAAATCTTATTCTTACTTCTGTTAGACACTTGCATATTTATTGGAATGTCTTCTTTGTCTTGATCAACTGCTCTAGCAGCTAACATTTTGATAGTACTGTTCATAATACATTAAGCTCAATGTGATCATTCAATTTCACATTCATTTTACACATGAGTTACAAAAGAGAAGAGAGCACATTTTTATTAGCATTTCAGTTAGGGAAAATCTGTTTTTAATTGGGGGGAGGGTTATGACGTGATGTTATAGTCTGTCCAGTCAAGACCATATTCTTGCTGTAATTATCACTTAGAATCAAAGTATCATTATTGAGATGCGTCATTATCCAGAAGACTTACACAAAATTAAATGTGACAGGATTCCCTGATTTCCTTTTTGTTTCATTTTAAGTCCCAAGGTTAGCCATTCAAGGTCCTTGATTTGTTCTTGGTTGGAATATTATCAACTATTCTTTCAACATTTTGCTTTTGCTCATCTATAGCTGTTGTCTCTTAGCTTTTGTTTTATATTTCAGTTGGCACAGGTGGAGAAAAGTACAAATATTGCCTGTTAACACAAGCAATTAAACGAGAGAAAGAATAACATCTTCCATTATTTACATTTAGTTAGAAAATCAACAACTAAGAGACATTTATAAAGTGAACCCTGTCAGAGTCAACATACTGCTGCTGATTTCAAGTAAAAATCAATTGAAGATCTTAGTGGATTATTTTGAAAGCTAAACGGTCTCGCAGTTCCTTTTGCAAACTAATATTTGTTCCCAACTTAACACACAATCAGTATATCTATACAATAGGAAGTATTAGATTTATAGAACTTCATATTGTATGCTAAACAAAGTGGGTAATTTTAATAATGTTGTGTGCTAATATTACTTGCCATACATCCAAGTCTGGAAAATTAATGTTAGCTCTCTGGATATTGAGAAGTCTAATTGTTTATGTGGGTCTTCATGTACCTATTTCTGTCTTGTAGTACGGATAGTAATAGAAGAAATGGGATTTGCAAAGACTCGTGATGATGATGAGACCGCAAACCTTATCTGGAGTGATACTGCTGTGCAGCAAGAAAAAATTGCAGAACTCCGGAACTACCAGGTAAAATACAGGAAGCGCTGATACATTGATTAAAATGGTAAATTGCTATATGTCCAGTGTCTCTCTTGGTAGTGCAGGTGTTGTGGTCAATTAATCCTGGCTCAAAACTGGGAACAAAATATTTTCAACAGATTCATTTGGCAAAAGTGTGATCAAGGTATGGTTCAGAATTCAAGGCAAAGATCCCAGTACCTAAAGCAAACTTCCAAGCTTAAGCAACTGTCAGCTCTTTGAGATAGACTAGGCCAGGAAACAGAAAACACAAGAAATACTAGTACTTTATTGATATAGGCCGTATTAACAGAATCTTAACCTTTCTTTGTCCCTACCTCTTAAATTAAAAAAAAGTTAAGGTGGGGTTATATTGATTTTCTTCCTTACCCCTTCTGGTTTTTCCAGGCTAAGTTCATGTTTTTGTAACCACTTCTGTGTATCTTCTTCAAGGCTACCTCTGTACTCCTCTACAGCAGCAGAGCCCTGTTAAACTTCTAGCAGAGACCAAATTGTATGAATAGTCACAACTGGGACTGGGTTCTACGCATGAACCAGTTTAGAACAGGCTATCATAGATGTTGTTTCGCCTGAGCTTGATTTCTGGTATTTTCATGGACATGGATGTGTTTTCTTGGCAATGGTACAGAAATGGTTTACCCTTGTCTTCTTCTGGGATATATGTCTGTATGTATGTATGTTTACTTCCCAATCTAGTCCACAGCCCTAGTATTTCTCCCAACAGGTGATCGGATGTAACTCTACTTAGCTGGTTTGAGATAACCAAAATTAGCTAGGTACTGCCATCTAGCTGGACAAAGGTAAAGACACCATCAATTGAGTTTGATTGTTGGAGAGTTGGAGGAAGTTCTATTGTGTGAGGCCTCAGGGCAAGCCAATGGTTCTTCATGCTAAGGCTCACTAGCTGCTTTATCTAGTTTTTGTTCCTCTTCTTGTTTGGATGAGGGGGCCATAATACCAGAGAAATAACTGAACAAAAGCACTTTATATATATATATTGCAATATTCTTGCTTCATTTGCATTTTCTCCAACCCTCATTCCAAATCTGATTTTCTAGAATAGTAAGGAATAAAGAACCATTGTGTTCCTAATGGATAATTTGTTCAGATGAAGATTTCAGTGATGGGACCAAATTGCCTAAACTGAGAGAGAGAGAGAGAGAGGGAGAGAGAGATGGATTTAGTAAAAGAGGATGTTAATCACTCTCTATGAAAGATTGATTAAGAAGCCCATACAGGTAGTCCTTGCTTAGCTACCAGAATTTGGACTTGCTACTCTGTCGTTAAGCACTACAGTCGCTAAGTGGAAAATCACATGACTGTGACAGACTTATGACGCCACTTCCCATTTCATCATTAAGCGAGACATTATGTGGGAGTGACTTGCAATTTTACTTCCACATTCTCCATTAACTCTGCTTGCTGGAAGTCGGTTGTGAAGTACGAGAATGTCAATCACATGACTGTGGGAGGCTGTGATGGTTGTAAATGTGAGGACTGGCTGCAAAGCTGTTTTTTTTTAACACCATTGTAACTTCAAACAGTTGCTAAATGAGACACTTGGTAAGCGAGAACTACCTGTACATATTTCTAGTCAATACACTATTTACTAAATTGCAGAGATTACAGAACATATTTAGTAATATTCTCTTGCACTTATACAGTCAGGTCCAGAAATATTGGGACATCGACACAATTCTAACATCTTTGGCTCTATACACCACCACAATGGATTTGGAATGAAACAAACACAATGTGCCTTAACTGCAGACTGTCAGCTTTAATTTGAGGGTATGTACATCCAACTCAGGTGAACGGTGTAGGAATTACAACAGTTTGCATATGTGCCTCCCACTTGGTAAGGGACCAAAAGTAATGGGACAATTGGCTTCTCAGCTGTTCCATGGCCAGGTGTGTGATATTCCCTCAGTACCCCAATTACAATGTGCAGATAAAAGGCCCAGAGTTCAGTTCAAGTGTGCTATTTGCATTTGGAATGTGTTGCTGTCAACTCTCAAGATGAGATCCAAAGAGCTGTCACTATCAGTGAAGCAAGCCATCATTAGGCTGAAGAAACAAAACAAACCCATCAGAGAGATAGCAAGAACATTAGGCGTGGCCAAAACAACTGTTTGGAACATTCTCAAAAAGAAGGAACGCACCGGTGAGCTCAGCAACACCAAAAGACCTGGGAGACAACAGAAAACAACTGTGGTGGATGACCGAAGAATCCTTTCCCTGGTGAAGAAAACACCCTTCACAACAGTTGGTCAGATCAAGAACACTCTCCAGGAGGTAGGTGTATGTGTGTCAAAGTCAACAATCAAAAGAAGACTTCACCAGAGTGAATACAGAGGGTTCACCACAAGATGTAAACCATTGGTGAGGCTCAAAAACAGGAAGGCCAGATTAGAGTTTGCCAAACGACATCTAAAAAAGCCTTCACAGTTCTGGAACAACATCCTATGGACAGATGAGACCAAGATCAACTTGTACCAGAGTGATGGGAAGAGAAGAGTATGGAGAAGGAAAGGAACTGCTCATGATCCTAAGCATACCACCTCATCAGTGAAGCATGGTGGTGGTAGTGTCATGGCGTGCGCATGTATGGCTGCCAATGGAACTGGTTCTCTTGTATTTATTGATGATGTGACTGCTGACAAAAGCAGCAGGATGAATTCTGCAGTGTTTCGGGCAATATTATCTGCTCACATTCAGCCAAATGCTGCAGAACTCATTGGACGGCGCTTCACAGTACAGATGGACAGTGACCCAAAGCATACTGCAAAAGCAACCAAAGAGTTTTTGAAGGGACAGAAGTGGAATGTTATGCAATGGCCAAGTCAATCACCTGACCTGAATCCCATTGAGCATGCATTTCACTTGCTGAAGACAAAACTGAAGGGAAAATGCCCCAAGAACAAGCAGGAACTGAAGACAGTTGCAGTAGAGGCCTGGCAGAGCATCACCAGGGATGAAACCCAGCGTCTGGTGATGTCTATGCATTCCAGGCTTCAGGCTGTGATTGACTGCAACGGATTTGCAACCAAGTATTAAAAAGGGAAAGTTTGATTTATGATTATTATTCTGTCCCATTACTTTTGGTCCCTTAACAAGTGGGAGGCACATATGCAAACTCTTATAATTCCTACACCGTTCACCTGAGTTGGATGTACATACCCTCAAATTAAAGCTGACAGTCTGCAGTTAAAGCACATTGTGTTTGTTTCATTCCAAATCCATTGTGGTGGTGTATAGAGCCAAAGATGTTAGAATTGTGTCGATGTCCAAATATTTCTGGACCTGACTGTAGTTATTGATTTAACTTCAGGTTTAAAATGTATCAGCTTTGGATCAGAAATCCCAGCTAATATATGCATTCTTCTTTTTTCACCAGAGAATCAACCATTTTCCTGGAATGGGGGAAATCTGTAGGAAGGACTTCTTGGCACGAAACATGACCAAGTAATTTGCTTTCTGGTTTGTTTGTTTTTTTAATAATGGAGAACTGTTGGTTACAATGCAGGTTAAGAAATGTAAACGTTGCTATTGATTTTTTTCAGGATATCCAAGTAGTCATTACTGGTTCCTGAATGTCAACCCATTCCTTTTTTTTAAAATAATAATTGTATTAAAGATTATATTATAACAGATAAAACTAATACAATCTACATAGTGTGTGTGTGTATAAAAAGATTTTTTAAAAAGTGCAGGAAAAAAAAGGAAAAGAAAAGAAGGAATCTCCCTCTTCATCTTTGGTGTCTTTATTAAGCCCCTTTTGTAATTCCAGCAGAAAGAAGTTATCAACATATTCATATTCTCACTGTCTCTTCTTACGAAATCTTTGGCAGCTTCAGTAAGTCCCTTTTGTAAATCCAATCTAGAGACATTATCCACATCACTCTTCTGGTTTAATATTTGTATGTCTTTTTAAATTATTAAATCATCATCCAGTTTCATTTGTAAATCCATTATTTCTCTCTCTTTCTTATAGGTTGTCATGTTTGAATCCACCTTCAAATCATTTTTATTCAAGAGGTTGTTCCTTCTCAGTAACATCTTCTAATTTTTCTGTAATAGTAAATAACTTTATAACTTCCTGAATCCATTCATCATAGATTTCTCTTAAAGTAGCCATTGATGCATTCATTTCCTTTTAGTGCCCGATAGTGTCCAATCTTCAAAATAGTCTTATCAGTTGTTTCCAAATAAAAACATAGACATTATCACACAGGAAAGATTCTTTCAATTAAGTTCAAAGTCTTAAATCAAGTCCATCTGAGCCCTTAATCCATTTAAAACTTTGTAAAGCCAACACTAATCATCCTTTTGCTTTATATTCCCCCCCCCAAATCTTTAAACTTGTAGTTAAAACTTCTTTTTTAAAGGATTGAAGAAAACTCACCCAGTGATTTCAATAAGACTTGCCAATCAGAAGGTTCTCAATCTTTAAGAAGCAGAAAAAAAAATTAAATCCAAAGTGATTAAGATTAAGGTTAAAGTCCATATAGGCTACATTAGCGGGTATAAGCTTGATGAATCCTGTGACTCCCAGCTGATTGCAAGCTGACCGGAAAAATGCAGTTCCTGCCATCTGCTCACACACACACACACACACACACACACAAAATCAACAGCTGTCCAGAGTACATGTGGGTAATCTTAGATCTGTCCTTCTCTGGAGAGATTTCAGCAGCCCGAATCCAGAATTCGGGCGCCATTTTTGGCCACTATGTTGTCCCTCTATTCTAGTTCGCCACGATGCTCATTGGAAGTCTCTGAATGTCATCCAGTTCCTAAGGTTGGTCCAAAAGGTCCTGATTCTTTACCAGTCTTTGGTGGTTCTTCCAAAGAGCCATGAAGGATGGATCTATCAACATCTACTCATCAGGGCAGCCGTATGTCCAGCAGCTACAATGGGTAATATTTGATGTGAGGGCAGGGGCAACTACACAGGAAAGTTGTATACTTTATGCCTTACTTTTAAACTTCTTGAAGGCTTCTGGTTAGCCAGTGTAGGAAACAGGATGGCTTTTTGGCCAGATCCAGGAAAAGTTTCTTTTTTAATCAGTTTTCTTTTGACTTCATACATAAGCAATAGAAAAATGTATTTCAAATTGTAAAAAAAAAAAAAAAAAACCAGTTTTCTGTGTAAGGAATTCTTTTAAGTATGTCTATCTTAATGGATGTCTTGAACACGTGAATTGAAATGTATTCTCTCTTCCCAAATACCATGTGGCCCTAATGAGGCAGGGCTTATTTATTCTGATGTGTTCTACTTGAGGTAATAAGGATGAAAGTTATGATCTCTTGAGTGTGTTAAGCCATAATGGAATTTGTTTGCTTTTAGCCTGTCATGGTAATTTGTAAACCAAGAACTATGGCTCAGGATGCTGTGCAACACCCAAATTGTGGTATTTTACATAAGGCACAGTTAAGTTATAGTTAAACCACCTTGTCTTAATGTGGTATGTAAATCCATAGCCCTATTCGTATGTCCATTTCTTCCACACAATTACAATGTGTTTTCACTCACCCTTCCCCCAATATACTCTGTTGCCTGGCCTCACTACACTCCATATGTTGAAGGAGAAGCTCTCCAGTGGGAACTGTTACACCCATTTGAGGCCTATGTGTTAATTGGAACTGAGTACAAGGATACAACAGAACAGTTGAACTGACCAGCAAGTCCCCACTCTCCCATTTATGATTCAAACTGTGAGTGAATAGGACACTCAGAGATTAGATTGGCCCTGTTCCTGTTGGCCTTTCATGAGGCCTTGAAAGCCTAACTGTGCTCGAGCCTGGGGCCCTGGACATGAGTTAGAGCCCATATCTGGTTGTGTGGATGATGGATTAGATTGTGCTTGGCTGCTATGTGTTTTTATTTTTGTTTTATATTATGTATTTTGTGTTTTTATTTGTTTTATTGTAAGCTGCATAGAGTCATGTAAAAGTGAGATGGGTGGCTATATAAATTGAGTAAATAAATCAATAGCGCTTCTGTAGGTAAGAATTGGAATCTTGAGGGGAAATGGAATAGCAGGAGATAAAAGGACTGCTGACTAGTGACTTGGAAACTCTTGCTTAGAGTCCTGGGAAATAAAAATTATATCTGTAATCCCACTCCAAAGGTAGATTTATTCTTAGGAACCAGCAAAAAGGAAAAGAACATGGAATCAGAGTTGCACCGTAATAGACAGTCAGAGCTTCACCCAGAATATGACAATATATCTTTCTCTAGAAACTCCACCAGCATTCGGGCACTAGCAGCAGAAGATAATAAAGAAGATGAATTACCTCAGAATCTAGCAATTCACCCTCAGGGTTTATATCTTAGTCTCTTTCTCCCACCCTTACCTGATAACGGGCTTTTTGTCACTTATTTCATGGTCTTGGATGTGGAAGGCACCAGCACATCTGGGCCCATCTGGTCTTAGGCTGTTTGCTTCCAGCCCTGGCAGCTTCAGCTGACACAGATAAGCTCACTTCTCCTACTGGATCTTAGCTGATAAAAAAGTGATATTAAAGGCAGTGTAAGTCTGGGGGACAGATAGTACTGGATTCTGGTTCCCATATTTTTTTCATGATTGGCTATGCTGGCAATGATTGTGGTCAGTTAGAGTGGAACAATCCCGAGAAGGGCATGGGTGACTTTAGTCATTCTGAATTATGGGATTCCCAAAAATGTTTCAGTTTTTGGCACTTTTATTAATTTTTAAAATATATTTTGAATAAACTTTTATATACTGACTTTTGATCACAACTTTCTCTTCTGAAGGCAACTGTCGAGAAAGTTACAAGTTTTTAAGAAGTTTTTTTAATTTGCTTTTTATAAAGATTGAAGGCCCAGATGTGGCTCCTGTGCTTGCAAGCTCTGCTTTTACTATATTTTACCGTTGATAAAACACAAGTTTATGACTGAAAAGAAAGAAGCAATGGCTTACTGATATTGTATTTGAAATTATCAATAGAGAAAATTGAATTTAGCAACAAGCAATCTTGCTCCATATTTTCTTAGCTATCTTCTCATTCCCTTTTATTTTCAAAAATTGGTATGTTTTGACAGAGTTTGGAGCTATAACAGAAGAGGTAGTAGATGTGCTTGGACAGTGATAAGCTGTTACAATCGACATTTATACATGCACACACACACACACACACACATATATATATATTTAATACTTACTTTGATTTTTACCTTATGCTGAGAGAGTTACTAGACAGCTCTCAACAATTAGATTTGCAAGCATGAAAATAGTTATCCTGAGATAATGCCTTGTTTTTTCCATCTCTGTTGCATTTGTGACATTATTAGTAAGGTAGCAGAGAAGTGTAATTAGAAACTCAGAAAACTGCGTTATACTGAGCTGAGCTACAATTGTGGTGTGCGTGTATGTCTGCGTGTGTGATGAAACTCTTTGCGTATGTTCTCAAATTTTGTGTGTGTTTTTTATATAATAAATAGATTAGGACTAGTAGAGGTTAACACATCTATTTGAAACCTTACTTTAAAAAAAAAAGTCAAATTGAAAATCAGCAATTTTGCTACCAAATTTTAGTGGTGTGACCTCAGGAACTTTGGGCAAGGGAGTAGGGTACAGAAATGAGCTGGGCAGTCATATGTAGCCCTTTGCCTGTGTGGGTTGCCCTTCCCTGTCCTAAAACATAGTATAATGAGGGGAAAACATTCATATCCATACTTTAAAGAAGTGCTCGACAAGCAGAGAAAATGTTCTGACATGAACCACTTTAGCTTGCATTTCAAAAAGGGCTTGAGCAAATGAATTGAGCATTACTGATGTCTTAAACTTTGGGAAGACAAGTCTGCATGAATACTTCTTTGTTTGATACTTGAATTATGTTGCTATTTTCCAGATTCCTGGAAAAAATGGAAGGGGCTGTATGGAATGGGTTTCTTTTCTTTTCTTTCTTTTCCTTCATAGATTAGGCCATTTTTACAGCTAATGGGATTTTCTCCCACTCTGTTTTTCTAAATAGAGAACAGATTCAGCTGTGTGAAAGAAACATCCCACAACCGTTTCCCATGTCAATGGGAAACTAGTTCACTCTCCCCCAAAGTAACACCCTCCAGATTTGTTCATACACCTCTGAGCATTCTCAGCTGAAATCACAATAAGAGATCATGGAAGATGCAGTTCTTCACATCAAGAGGGCATCTGATTAGGGAAGACCTAGTCTTGACTTTCGGTGGCACCCTTCAGAGTATACTGAAGTGCTGCTTCAGCAAGCAAGGCATGTTGTTCATCACTTTATACCCAGCAGGAAATTTTCACCACCTCAAATACAGCTCAGATCTTTCAGACATTTAGGATGTGAGTCATCAGATAATAGGGTCAATTGGTGGGGGTGAAGGTATGAGCCCAATCTTAGTTTGAATGTATATACTTGTGGCATTAAGAGTATCAAAAAGTTCATGGTTGTGCAAGGCAGTAAAGCAATTCTACAGTCCTTAATCACAGCACTGCCAGTACTTTGGATTTATGACGGCCATAAACCCAATTATAAAAATTGTAACCACAGTTGTGGGTTTTTCTGTTTTCATTTTGAAGTGTTCCTTGCACAGTTAGCTAGTAGCACTTGTAACAGGCTCTCTATTGTACACAGACCTTGACATTCTTGGCTCCAGTCCTGGGTCTGCAGATGTATGATTGGCCTTTTTTGCAACTTTTGTACCAGCATAAGCAGTTAGGAATCTCCCAGCCAAATTAATAGAATGACATGAAAATTGTTAAGGTTTTCTTGTTGTTTTGCATTGCTTTCTATTTATTTGTAAAGAGATGAATAGTAATATATGCCTTGTACCAACATTTCTTTAATACAGTCTTTGGGTGTATGAAGATGCTTATTTATGACTGTCATTTCTATGATAACTCTCATAAATCTCTTCTTATACCCCCCCCTTTTTAAAGGAAGGAATACAAATAAATTGTAAGCAATTTAATACAAGTTTTCTTCCTAAAAGTTTCTATGTTAGTTGCTGAGAAAGATTCTGAGTGTGAAAATAATATTTTGAACAAAAAGAAATTATGCAAATTTGGCTTAACTGAAGTAACAACATACTTAGAAAGTCAGATCTTACAATGGTAATATGTACTGCTGGATAATCTTAAATAATTTTGGCACATGCCCTGTTCAGCTTGAGAGCATAGGTTTCAATGAAGCATTTAAGTTGCAATCCAAAATATATTTGGGGATAAATGCCATTAAACTCGGGGATTACTTCTAAGTATATAGGAATATGCTTTTCTTTGTCTAGTTTGCTGCTGCTAAACACTGGAATGTATCAGGTTGAAACCTCAGAGTATGAAATTATACTGTTCTTTTTGTTCTGTTTTTCAGAATGATCAGATCTCAGCCACAGGAATATAGCTTTGTTCCTCGGACGTGGATTTTCCCAGCAGAGTTCACTCAGTTCCAGAATTACGTAAAAGAACTTAAAAGAAAGCGCCGACAGAAAACCTTCATAGTCAAACCAGCTAATGGGGCCATGGGGCATGGGTAGGTGGAGTGGGAGCCCTGGCGTTCTTTCACATACGTTCAGTTATTTATGTTATTAGAATTATAATCAGATATTGACTTTCTTAGAAATGTTGTTCATAACAAGGACGGGAAATACGCTATTGATATAACAGTGGTAACAAACAGTTCCTTCCAAATAGCGGATTGGATTTGTTGGTTTTGTCTCCATTATTATAAAAGTACTGGATATAATGTTACATTTGTCTTATTATACTATCCATATACAGGTAGTCCTTGCTTAACGATGCTAATTGGGACCAGAAATTCCGTCATTAAGCTATGTGGTCATAAGTAAAAAAAAAAACATGACCATGTGGCTTAGCGATGGCAGTTCCAGCAGTCCCAGTTGCCGTTGTTAAGCAAGGATCATATGGGTTGTTAAGTGAGGACCTCATGTGACCCTGACTTCTATCTTCCTGTTGGCTTCCCCATTGACTTTGCTTGTGGGAAGCTGGCAGGAAGGTCACAAATCATGATCATGTGACCGTGGAATGCTGCAGTGACTGTAAATACAAGGTCCAGTTGTAACTATCACTTGTTCAGTGCTGCTGTAAGTTTGAACAGACGCTGAACAAGTCGTTAAGCAAGGACCACCTGTAATGATTTGTTTAGTTAGTATAATATAGTATAGTATAATATTATAGCTGAGAGATATTCAGACACTTGGTAAACAGTACGGTATAGTAGATCTGGTGTATATGCCTAAGAACTAGGTTTAATATGCCTGTCTTAAAGCAAGTAAAAACAGTATCTTAATATTTAAGGGACATGATTTATATAAATAATTAGCCAGAATGGAAAGGTTTCAGTTTTTCTTTTTGCTTTTTACCAGGATCTCTCTTGTCAGAAATGCAGAAAAACTTCATTCCCAGGAACACCTCATAGTTCAAGAATACCTTGACAAGCCCTTCCTTATGGAAGGCTACAAATTTGATTTAAGGGTGTACATTCTAATAACTTCATGTGATCCACTTAAAATATTTTTATATCATGATGGATTAGTGAGAATGGGCACAGAGAAATATCATCCACCCAATGAATCAAATCTGGTAAGTGAATGTTTGAGTGAATAAAAATAGTGCAACCGTACATGCTTAGGCAAGCCTATATATTGTAACAGAGAACAATTGACTGAGATATTGATTGCAAGAGCAATTGTTTTAAACTGATTGTATTTGCCTTTGTTTTTAATTTCTGTTGAGTTGAGGGTCCACAACCCTCATCCAGATCCCAACAAAGCCCATCCACTAGTGTGACCAATGCCATCTCATTCCATGTTCCATGAAGCACTGACTTAAAAGGGTCCAGAAAATCTATTTCCTTTAGGGTTCTCCATGGGGTTAAGTTTAGCCTTTGATCCTGGAGGTAATATATAGATTTCATGACTAGATAGATTTATTCTTCACCAATGTTTTGATTTTACCAAATTTTATGGTAGTAAATTTGAACAGTTCATCTTGACATATCTGAAGAAGTTTTTCCTTTTGCCTGTCCTGAATTTCTGACCCTGGTATACCATTGGATAAACCATGTTCTCTATTGTAATCAAGGGAGAAAGCTACATGGTTGATTTTTTTCCACATCATGCATCTTTTTTTTTTTTTTATTCCTCTGTTGTATTCCCTATTATTTAGTTTTTTTTTTTTAAACTAAACAAATCTGCATATACACTTTCTTGGTCATTTTGGCTGATATCAGTTATAACTGGGCACCTATCTTTTTTTAGATTTATCTATTCTTTCATAAATCACGACTGAGCAATGCTGTATCTTTTTTGCAATGTAAAAACTGTGTTTCATTAGAGTCATCCTTGTTCAATCCCTGTTTAAATATAGCCGTGAACTCCCTTTCTCTGCTTGTCACTCAGGAATCATGTCCTGATTTCTGTTTCAGAGCCAGTTGTATATGCATCTGACCAACTACTCTGTGAATAAGCATAATGAGCATTTTGAACGGGATGAAACAGAAGATAAAGGCAGCAAGCGCTCTATAAAGTGGTTTACTGAGTTTCTGCAAACAAATCAACTTGACGTTGCCAAATTCTGGAATGATATTTCAGTAAGAGAAAATTAATACGCAGTAGCTGTTCTGTGTTTTGTCCGCGTAGTGGCAATGCTCCGCCCCTTTCTTCTTGGACTAGGACATAATCTGGATTTTGATGCATGCAACTGAAGTCCTTATATAAATGTGGCATTTTTATACAGTTAAATTACTGACAAGTAGAGCTAATAACTGTTATATGTAAAATCTTGTCATTATGTCAAAAAAGGGAAATGGGCAAAATATCAGATTTTTCCAGGGAACTGAATAATGTGTTGAACAAATTATCTGAATCCATTGGCACTCCTGATTAAATATTTAGATATTATTTGTCCTTGAGTTTTTGTGATTTAGAGCAGAGCCAACTATCAATTAAATTCTTATTTTGTTACAGTCTTATTTTGCTATTTAATGGAATGTCTTTCTGTACGTTCAAATGAACAAAATAATGATGCCACTCTGCTATCCTAACTTTCTGCACAATCCCTCAGGAGTTAGTGGTGAAGACACTTATAGTAGCAGAGCCACATGTCCTTCATGCTTATCGTATGTGTAGACCAGGGCAATCTCCTGGAAGTGACAGTGTTTGCTTTGAAGTTCTGGGATTTGATATTCTGCTGGATAAAAAACTCAAGCCATGGCTTCTAGAGGTAAGCAGATTTATAGTAATTTCAGTAAATGTATAAAGGTTAAAAAACATAACTGGCATGCCACTCAGTACCATTGCTGAGTTAAAGATAACATGGTCCTATCTAACCGCTGGTTCATATATTACACATTAAAAAAATAGAATAAGAGGGTGACTTGAAGTGAGTTGTGCAAACAGATATGGCTCCTGAAAATACATACATACGTACATACTCTGTGTGTATATCCTCTATCCATCCGTCCATCCATACACACATCCGTACCCACACATACACAAATGTGTATGTATACGTGCGTGTGCATGCATGCGCGCACACACACAAATCCATATAACATAATGGAGCCAGTTTGCTGTTGTGGTTAAAGGCCCTGATCTAGAGACTGGGAGACTATGAGTTCTAGTCCTACCTTAGGCACAAAGCCAGCTGGATGACTTTGAGCCAGTCACCTTCTTTCAGCTCTAGGGAGAAGGCAAGTCTTCATCCTGCAGCGGATTGATCTGGGATGATCATGACAATGATCATGATGACCCATCCATCCATCCATCCATCCATGAATGAAATATATCTTGCAGTTAAGTAGCACCTTTCTAGATCAAGGGTTATATTTTTAGAAGTTTACCATAAAAATATTCTCAGATGCAAAATGATAGGGAAAATATTGGTTACATGTTTGAACCATGAATCAGGACCTCTTTTCTCTAGCTATGCTCACCTAGTTTTTCCTCTAGCAGAAGCTTGTATCTCATCTTAAAAGTATTCTACACCATCTAGTGGATAAAACGTGAAATGTTTTGTTTCAAATAGAGTAATCTTGCCTAACTTGTTTCACATTTAATTTTTCTGGAAAATGCTGTATCAACATCTGCACTGAACAAATACGTTTTTAGATACTAAGAGAGGTATATACTATAAGGGGTTCCATGTTGAACAGAACCTTTCTTTAAGGCACTTGGCAACTCTATTATGGTCAGGTAGCTTCTTCAACTGCCTTTGAATTCCAAGAAATTTAACAAGGGTAAATAAGTTACAGATAGATTAGTGTGCTTAAAAGTAGTTTTCCTCCATCAGATGTGTTGACCACTACTTTCATAATCTCCAACCAATGTTGAGTACAGGAATAATCTGAATAACACCAAACTGTAAAGTTGCTTTAGAATATTTCTGCTCTGGTTTTTATAATTTTATGATATTCCATTTATCCACCCAATAGCAGTAGTTGTATATGAATTTATGAGAAACATAATATAAGAGACATAAGAAATAGGCATGGTTGTCAGGGAAGAAAGCTGTTGAAGAGAATGAGTAAGGTTCCTGGGCAAAAGGTTGGGAGAATATAGCCAGGTGGTTTGAAATAAGGAGGAGGTAAGTGGACAAAAGAAGAAAGACTATAGTTAGGAAAGAGTGGTAGCAGATTCTAGACTCTGGCTTATTCTTGTGTGATGAAATCATAACTCTAGCTAGGAATGCTTTTTTCCAGTTTGGTGTTACATCCAACTTGAGAAGTTACAATTTACACCTATTGTGATGTGCTCTGTGCTGATAATCATTCTGAAACCTGAGTTTTCAGACTGCAAATGCTTGCAATTAAGGGAAGCCAGTAAAGCAGAGTATACAAACTTAACATTCATTGATTAATAATTTGTTTTGGGGTTCAGTTTAAAATACTAGTTTTGATTTTAAAGGCCTAAACCATCAAAACTATCTTAATGAATTCCGTGCAGGCAAATCTGTTCACACTTTTCCTTTTCTCAGGATCTCAGCTAAGGAAGAGGAAACTGTCACACACCCAGTGTTGCTGACCTGCAACTCCGAACAGCCACAGGCAATACAGTCA
Source organism: Python bivittatus (assembly GCF_059951505.1). Lineage (NCBI taxonomy): Eukaryota > Metazoa > Chordata > Lepidosauria > Squamata > Pythonidae > Python > Python bivittatus. The sequence goes on from NW_028277098.1 coordinate 29,719,098, forward strand.
ATAGTGAACGATAGAGAAGTCATAATTTGGCAACTTCTAAAAGACTGCAGGTTTTCCAGTTGAATTAATGCAATTGGATAAAAGGAGTGTTTGAATGTCTAACTTGGAAGTAAATTAGTCTCATCCATCTGAGAACATAGCAACGTATGCTAAAAATATTAGTGGAATAACCATGCAGCAAGTTTTGGCTTGGCCCCAGCTACGGGGGATGCATTTTTAAGCAGCTTAGTATTTGTGAGAATTTAGTGCTGTGGCTTAACATTTTTCTTCCTGCTGGTCGGAGGGGAGAGTGCATTGTAGTTATTATTTTCTGCCAGAATACATACTTGCTTTGCAGAAACGTACAGACATTACCTTAAGCAACAAAAACACAAGATCAAAAGTAGAGATCTCCTGGATTTCATTAAACATTTTGTCCAGTTTTTGATTCCTACTGTGGTCAGGGAGATACCAACAGGAATTCAAAAATCAAGATATAACTAACTGCCTTTTTGTTGTTTTAGAAAAAATGCCACTAGCAATCTTTTATAATGAGATTGTGTGAATGCTGACTTGGCATTGCAAGGGGAAGATCAGTCCATGTAAATGCATTAACAGCTATAGTCCCCATAGATATTGAACAACACCTAATCCCTTAATCATTCCTGGTGTGCTCATGTTATGGAACAGCAACATTATTATCAGCTGCAGTCAACTGCAGAAATAATTGATCGATCTATCATTAGCTGATTGGATGATAATGATAACGAAGATGATTTGCTATTGAATTAGACTACCATAAAGTATATATGATAGCTTACATTCAGTGATTTTAAATAGCACAGAATTCAAATTTATTCCATGAAATATTCTATAGTGTGGATGGGGAATCCGTGGCCCATCAGTGTTATTAAACTACAATTTCCAGTATCCCTTACAATTGGCCCTGCTGCCTGGGCTGCTAGATGTAGCACTGGAGGGCCATGAATTTCCAATTTTGGTCCTATTGGGAAGAAAAATGAAGTGTAGCTAATTCTGTATTTTTGAACCTATTCAGTTTTTCTGTCATAAGGAATAATATCCTCATATATATATATCACCTTTTTTCTATTAAGCATTAATAAAATTCTATATACAAATATGTTCCCATGCTTTTCAGACTTCTTTTTTTAGTTTTAATAGTTTACATTATTACTTTTATATAAAAATTAAGTTTTAATTGTGCGGGGCCAAATATGAATGAAATTGTGTTACAATGCGTGGTACAATCATTCATTCTTTCTCCAACTGTGACTGAGTGTTCGTGCTCCCATTGTAATAGCAAATAAATAATATCATTTTAAAGGTAACTCATTATTTTGGGTATTTTACATGCCATAAAATTTATAGCATTTCTGTAAATCATATTTTCTTTGCATATAGGATTTTTTTCATATAACGAAGTATGGATGCTTGGTACAATTGCACATAAGGATCTTGAAAACTGGGTTTACATGACACAGGCGTATGTGTGAGTGATGGATTGCTTTGTGCTTACCATTTTGTGGATTAAACATTCCTGAAGAAGTTCCGCCTTTTTTCGTTTTCTCAGATTAATCGAGCCCCCAGCTTTGGTACTGACCAGAAAATAGATTATGATGTGAAAAAAGGGGTCCTTCTGAATGCATTAAAGCTGCTCAACATCAGGTAAACAAGCGTGGCCCAGCTGTCATTATTTATTATGGTTATGAAAAAATAGGGATACATTTACCATCTTTTTCCAAAAACGAGAAATTGTTTTCATACTATGTAAGCTAAATCCTTTGGCTCTGAGCGTTTGATCCAAATATAGTATAATCCGTGTCATTATTGGAAGAGAGTAGGTTAAATCCTAGTTTGATCCAAGAGCTATAGTGGCACGGCCAGATTTTTATGAAGCACTTTCTTCAGGCAGAAGAAGGCCACGTTCTTGTCTCTGTTATCCACCTGATCAGATTTAAGAATGAGACTGGAAGTACTGTATATCTGTGCATATTCTCTGTGAGTGTAAAAATGTCTAAAGCCACAGTTAGGATTTTAAAAAATAGCCTATTAAAATTATGAATGAGGCCCCTGAGGACATCGTGTTTTCCTCTGATCTAGTTGATGGTAGGAGTTCCGATATCTTGTTTAGTACCTTCTGTCCAGTGCCTTTAGGAAGAGCTAGATGTGCAGGTACTACAAGGCTTAGCATCTGAAAGCAGCAGGGTCAGGCAGTTGCTAGGCCTTTAGCATCCTATCACAACCTGACATTTAACAACCAAAGGTCTTCTGAGGAGGATTATTTTTGAGGAGGACCTATTTCTGACAGGTCATTGTCTGGCTGGCAGAGAGAGCTCTCATCTGGGGAGAGTGGTTGTAGTAGCAGCTGTTATTTTCCCCCACTGCAGCTTGTCAATACCAAGCACTCACTGGCTTGCCAGAGCAGGTAGATAAAAAGGGTGTCTTGGAATAGCTGCCCTGTGGGAAAAGGAAGGAAAGTGGGTGGCATCCACTTTTGCAGCCGTGGCAAACTGTGCTTCTCCATCTGGGAGGTTGTTGGGTATGGGCAAAGGGGCTGCTGCTAGGTGGGAATGGCTCAGATCATTTCCAAACTTGCTGGTCATTAGCCAATAAAGATAGCCCTGGATTCCAACACAGCACTGTGCCAGAAAAGTTGGAAACCTCATTTTGGTGGCTTTGGTTGATCCTGTCAGACTGTCATTTCATTTCAGGACAAGTGATAAAAGAAAAAATTTAGCCAAGCAAAAAGCAGAAGCTCAGAAGAGACTGTATGGCCAAGGCTCAATGAAAAGGCCATCACCTGTATCTTCTGACTGGGAAAAACAGCGTCGTTCCTTAGAAAGGAGGAGAGAAGAACTGGTAATTTAAAACATCTATGTATATGTAAATGAAGGAGCCACGTTTTCTGCCTTTTTTTGTAGCGGTATGTTCAGTCATTTCCACATTTTCTTGGCTTCCAGAAAGAGAGACTTGCACAAGTACGCAGGCAGATCTCCAGAGAAGAGCATGAGAACAGGCACATGGGAAATTATAGGTAACTATGTAATCCCTAGATTCCTATTCAACATATATCTTGGATTTATTTGATTTAGAATGGAATTCACTTTGCTTATATCACGCTTGCATAAAGGTGCTTTTATGTTGAATGGTGAAATGGGCTGATAATAATAGACCTTAGGATGGGTGTGAACTATTCGTTCTCAAAAAAGTATTGCCAACAACATGATGAATTATGGTTTTACAATTCTCAGAAATATTTATTTCCCCCATTCAGAGTGAATTCTTTCCTGGCTAAAATGGAAGTTTAGTATAAGGTGTTAGGACAGATGTAGTATGAAATCAAGGCCATACTTAAGCCAACTTTTTCTTAACAAAATTTTTCTCAATCAAACTCAAATTATAATAGCAAGATCTTAATGAGTTTTCCTTTTTGTTAAATTTTTAGACAGATTTTGAGATGTGTCACTGTCAGCATATGGTCTTTTGATGGCATGCAGAAGTACAGTTGTGTGAAAAAGAAAGTACACCCTCTTTGAGTTCTATGGGTTTATGTATCAGGACATAATAAAAATCATCTGGTCCTTAGCAGTTCTCAAAAGTAGGTAAATACAACCTCAGATGAACAACAACACATGACACATGACACCATGTCATCATTTATTTTACAAAAAGAAAGCCAAAACGGAGAAGCCATGTGTGAAAAACTAAGTACACCCTTACTGCTTCCATAGGTATGAAGAGGCTAAGTAGCAGCCAGGTGCTGCTAATGAAATGCCCTTGATCAATTGATCATCAGCAAATGTGACTTCCTCTTTAAAAGCCGAAGTTTTAGGAGTTTGGAGCATTGAGGTGTGTGTTAACACAATGCCAAAGAGTAAAGACATCAGCAATGATCTTAGAGAAGCAATTGTTGCTGCCCATCAATCTGGGAAGGGTTATAAGGCCATTTCCAAACAATTTAAAGTCCATCATTCTACAGTGAGGAAGATGATTCACAAGTGGAAAACATTCAAGACAGTTGCCAATCTTCCCAGGAGTGGATGTCCCAGCAAATTCACCCTAAGATCAGACTGTCCAATGCTCAGAGAAATTGCAAAAAATCCAAGAGTTACATCTCAGATTCTACATGCCTCAGTTAGCATGTTAAATGTTACAGTTCATGACAGTACAATTAGAAAAAGACTGAACAAGTATGGTTTGTTTGGAAGGGTTGCCAGGAGAAAGCCTCTTCTCTCTAAAAAGAACATGGCAGCATGGCTTAGTCTTGCAAAGTTGCATCTGAATAAATCACAAGACTTCTGGAACGCTGTCCTTTGGACAGACGAGACCAAAGTGGAGATGTTTGGCCATAATGCACAGTGCCATGTCTGGCAAAAACCAGACACAGCATATCAGCACAAACATCTCATACCAACTGTCAAGCATGGTGGTGGAGGGGTGATGATTTGGGCTTGTTTTGCAGCCACAGGACCTGGGCACCTTGCAGTCATTGAGTCGACCATGAACTCCTCTGTATACCAAAGTATTCTAGAGTCAAATGTGAGGCCATCTGTCCAACAGCTAAAGCTTGGCCGACATTGGGTCATGCAACAGGACAGTGATCCCAAGCATACCAGCAAATCTACAACAGAATGGCTGGAAAAGAAAAGAATCTAGGTGTTGCAATGGCCCAGTCAAAGTCCAGACCTCAACCTGATTGAAATGCTGTGGTGGGACCTCGAGAGAGCTGTGCATAAACAAATGCCCGCAAACCTCAATGAACTGAAGCAATGTTGTAAAGAAGAGTTAGCCAAAATTCCTCCTTTCAACGATGTGAGAGACTGTAAAGTCATACAGAAAACAATTACTTCAATTGCTGCTGCAGGTGGTTCTACAAGCTATTGAATCATAAGGTATATTTAGTTTTTCACACATGGCTTCTCCGTTTTGGCTTTCTTTTTGTAAAATAAATGATGACATGGTGTAATATGTCATATGTTGTTGTTCATCTGAGGTTGTATTTGTCTACTTTTGAGAACTGCTAAGAACCAGATGATTTTTATTATGTCCTGATATGTAAAACCATAGAACTCAAAGAGGGTGTACTTTCTTTTTCACACGACTGTATGTTTTGTCATGCATCAGGAATTCCTAAAGAATCACATTGGCTAGAACCTTTTTAAAAATGAGATACAGAAATTTATTTCTTCTGAAAGGAATCCCAAAGCCCCAGTATAAGGAAAGATGGGAAAAGGAGAACTAGGTAAAGTTGTAGGAGCTTTATAATGGGTTTTCCTGGCATGTAGCAGCCAGAATACCTGGGATAACTGATGATGGTGCCTGACCACTCCCCAATTAAAAAGGGGGGAAAAAAAGCTGAAATCTAATAAAATTGCAGATAAAATTGATAGATTTTGTTGTATCTGTGCTCTTGCATGAGATCATATAAAATTTATAGCAAGGATATGGGAAATTTTGGCTACATGGATTTTTTATTATTTTGATTTTTAAATTTGCATTTTTTCAGTACTTGTTTTTCACCACTTGGTAATTGTACAAAATTATCTGCTACCTGCAAAGGTTGCTGATCTCTGCACTTGTTGCTTGGACATCTAGCAGACCCCTCACAAATCAATAAAATAAGGTCTAGAACTGGATCTTTTCATTGTTAGCCCCCTCCCTCCCTCCCTGGTCTCTGGAATGAGGTTCTCCTGGTACCAACTTGATTGTTTGGCACCAGGCAAAATCTGTCTGATATTTTAATCCGTTAATGTGTTGATTTTCAATATAGTGTTTTGGGGAGATTTATGTTAGAACTTCTCCTTTGATTGATATGATGTTAAATATTTTTATTACTGTGATTTGTTGTATATTTCACTTGTTTCAGAATTTTGGGCAATATTTATATGTTTTAAGAGACCCTGGGAAAACCAGGTTTTGAAGGATGGTATATACATTTTAAAGGTACATAAGTAAAATATCCTTAGGTGTCTGCTGCTAGAAGCTATAGGCCTTGGTGTGAGTATAAGGAAAAGTTAATCAACTTTCAGAATTGTTTAGGGAATTTAATTTCCCCTGATTGGGATGGGTAACTAATAGAGATATACGAAGGATTCAGTCCCCTAGTTCTTTTCTATAGCCCTTGAAAGCCCTTCGTTTTATGCCACTGAAATCTAGTGATGTTCTTATTTTATGTTTAAAAGCTTTGATCACAAAAGAAGCAAAAACATCTGAAAACTTTAGTCCTTTACCTCCCAACTTTTCATTATGGGGGGGGGGGAAGCATAGCCGCTGGCCACAAAAATATTGCTTGTGTAAGATAGCTTGAGTCATCCTTAGCAATACTGTTGCGAAGTAATCTCCCTCCCCCTCATTCTAACACTGCCAAAGGATAGCCTCAACGTGTGTAAAATCTGCTGTACTAAATGTAGCCTCCTCTGCAGTGTGTTTTAAAATGTACCGTTGCGGAGAAAGATTGTATGTTTGAAAGAGCTTCTTTCTCTCAAGCAAAGCAACCATTACACGTTGCCAGTTCCATGGCAGATATGGAAGGATTCCAAAGTAGTTGTAATACTCTGCATATTTTATCTGTGCAGCAGCTTTAAAGTACCCGGCACGTTCCAGAATTTGTAAACAGCGGAAGGAAAGGCAGGTATCTATCCTGAAGCCTGAAACTTGTTTTTTGGTGTTATCCAGCAATCCATACTAGCCAAGCTGGATATTAATAATAAAGTGCAGTATGTGTGTGAAGGGGAGGAGGGAACAGTCCTCCCAGCTGAACAGAAAGGAGGAAATGGGTTATGATGAATAGTTGTTTTCAGAAAGAAGGTAGTGGGCATGTAATGTAATTTTTGTGGCTTTTGTAATGTCCTTCTCAAACTCACTCTCCACATTTCTGAATTATGAATGCAATATGTAATGTTTCATGTCTCATGCGTACCTGATTGACATTTCAGTGAGTATTTGAACACTTAAGCTTATTATTTATAGAAAGACAAGCATTATTCCTATTTTGCTTTTATAGTTGTAATATCTCCTTTCCCCAGCGAAAATAACACCCAGTAGATTTTAAGTAGAATAAGTGTTTTCACAGTCTGTGTTTTACATTAAAGACGACTACCAAGTCAGTGTGCTGCCTGAAAATTTCTGTGGCTTAGCTCTGTGCATAAACCAATGCGACGTATATATCCTACTGAAACAACAGAAGCCATGCGTTTTGTTTAACTTCATTTCAGTTAAGCATGTCTAGGAGATAACCTAATGGGTTGTGGAATTGTCTACATCTCATATATTTTTCCTTTCTTTTATTCATATTGTAGACGTATTTACCCTCCTGATGATAAACTACAACTTGAAAAATATGAAGGTTTGTTAGCCACAGCTTTTCAGACATTTCTTGCTGGGAGAGCAGCTTCACTTCAACGGGAAATGAACAACCCTTTGAAAAAGATGAAGGTATCAGTAGTGCCGTTATTGACTTAGTGGTTTAAAATAATTGATTTCCAAGTTTTTCAAATCTTCTCTTAATAAAAGAATTGTAGAAATTTTCAGTAGATTTTTTTCCTTTTCATCCAATTTGTAGTACTGTCATACTGAGTTGGGTTTATACCCAGTGAGATCAACATTGCGTTCATATATTTTACTAAGCCATGATTTATTTAATCATAGTTTGGTGGAACTTGCTAGTTTCATAGAACATGCTTACGTTTCAATTATAGTTTAAAAACCAGAATGGTTGAATTCATACAGCATGGATTCATGAACCATATGTTATGTCTTTGCATGTTGCAACCAATTGTGGTTTGTCTCCAGTAAGCTTTTTCTGGCTCCTCATCTATCAAGTTTGCAAATAGCACCCTAGAAGAGAAAAATATGTCATCCTACTTCAACATTTCCTGGGAGAAGGTCTGATAAATGTTGCCTGGTTTTCAGACCTCAAGCAGCTTTTTAAGGAAATGTTAAACTTTTTGTTGTTCATTTCATTCTTGTTTCAAACGGCCTTTGCATGGAAAGATGTGGTTACTATCCAGGCGTAGTAATCGCAGCTGTGGTTAGCTAGTATAATCTTGTCTTTCCATTGTGAAATGTTAATGTTCATAGACTCATAGATCAATAAACGTATAGAACTGCAATAGGTTATTTAAGTTGTTGAGTCAAATTCCCTATTCAATCCAGGAATCAAAACTTTTTCAACTTAAAAGTTTAGCTTTTGAGCATCCATCAATAAAAGACAGCAAAATCAGTTATACAAGGGTTAAAAACTAATGCCTCCACCTCTGCAACTCAGTTTAAAATAGGGATAATTTAATAAATGAAACGGGAAAATAATCCTTGAAATGAGCACTTTTGTTACCTGTATCACTTCTCCACATAATCACTACCATTCACTCCACACTTCTGCCAACAGTGGACAATCGTCACAAAAGAACTCCACACTTTGTCTCTTCAACCAGGTCCTGACAGTCCTTTCTGCCTCTTCGTTTGAGTCAAACAGCTGCCCACTAACGTATTCCTTCAATTTTGGGAAAAGGTGGAAGTTGCACAGCACCAAGTCTGGACTCTTATTGCAGATGAAGTAAGAGGTGAGATCCAACTTTGCAATTGCCTCTTGGTTGGCTCATGAGGTGTGAGATCTAGGGTTGTCATGTTGCAGCAAAATTTCTTTCTTGTGCTTCCAAACTCCATGTAATTGTTATTTCAGAGTGATAGATGTGGAAGAGATGGAAAGGACTGTCAGGACCTGGTTGAAAAGATTAAAGTGTGGAGTTCTTTTGTGACAGCTTTAAGAAGTTTGGACATCATTGGCAGAAGTGTGTAGTGAATAGTGGTGATTATGTGAAGAAGAAAATATAAGTAGCAAAATAACCTATTTCAAGGATTATTTCCATTTTAATTTATTAAAATAACTATTTAAACTAAAGTTATGGAGGTGGAGGCATAACTTTTCTTTCAACCCGTGTAATTACCTCAACAAAAATAATTGCAAGTTTCCACTGATGTTGCTTTTAGGACCCAGATATGTTAGATGAGAAAAAAAAGGCCACGTTCATAATATACTAAATTTTGTGTGCATTCGGTCTTTTTCACATGTATTCAAGAATGTATCTTTTCAGGAAGAAGACATATTGGATCTTCTGGAACAGTGTGAGCTTGATGATGAGAAACTAATGGGAAAATCTGTCAGACCACGTGGACCGAAGGTATTTATTGAGTGAAAGTAAATGATCTCTGCATTTTTAAATGAAGGAAGTGCATCTGGTTCATCCAAATCCTGAGCTGAATTAGGCTGTTTTGGACCAATTCTGTGGTGCAACATAACACAATTGAATTTCACCTGAAGCAACCAGAAACGGATTGCTACCTTCACAAAATTTCATGAGCAATTTAACGTTCTGAAGGATTAGAAAATGGCATTTCATTTGTCCAAGAAGTTACTGTGCTTTCATGTTGCTAGAAATGGAAAATACAGGGTGAGGCAGAGAGATTGAGAAGGGAACCAATTGAGTGACTGACAGCCATGACTGACAAGTCTACCTTTCAATTCAACAGTTAATCAGAAGCCCTTCAGTCATACAATTTTGCTACATGCTGTTCTCCACTCTTTATACTGGTTTCTCAACGATGCTGTCACATTTTAAAGAGCTTTCCTGTGGTGTTAGTGAAGTGTGTGTTTGTAGTTAATTTTCTCCCTTCCCACCCTGAAAATCAACTTTGATGGTACTTAATGTAAAAGGTCATGAACCACTCTTTTTACAGTTTGTTAGGTTTCTTAGCAAAGGATACCTCTATAATGTTTGATTATCACAGAATTAGACCACCAAACAAGTGTTCTGTTTCTTCCCAATGTTGTATGTGGATCCGTGGTAAAACACCTGTCTGAACTTTGGCAGGGTTTCTCCTTAGAGAAAGGGCAGCACGTTGGCACATTTTATCTAATTCCGATTAACACTGAAAAAGGTACAAGCACTTTAAAAAGTCAGTATTTGAAGAAACATATCCACCTCACCCCCCGTATTTGTTTTTATGAGTGCCCACAGAAGGCTATATTATTCCTACAAACTTCATCCTGCTTTATTATAAAAGGTTAAAAGGGTACTGCTGTTTGTTGGTTGCCAGGCTAACTAAACATGAGGCACAAAGCTTTGTTTTATAAATCTCACTTTTGAGTCGCAACAAATGTAACAGCCTCTCAGTCAATTTCCATCAAAGTGGTCTATTTTCTGAATCAATACCTCAGCCAAATTGTTTGGTCAGGGCATGTTTGAATAGCTAGCTACATTCCCAGTTCTGCAGCCTTCCTGCCATTCTGAAAGCTGGATGACATCTGCGTTTCAGTCGACATTCAAAGGGAGTGATGCTCGTTTTATCACATATGCAAAAGGCCTCTCCTCCTAGATAAACAAAAGCCTTGTACTTTTAAAAGAAAAATCCAAGGACAGTCACACAAAAAAAGAAGTTGTGCCTGAGCTGGGAAAAAAGCAGCAGTGTACCATCTTCCCAACACTTCTGATAAATGGCTGGAATTATGCTGGGAGAGATCCAGGGAAAAGAAGCAGAGGACTTTGCTTTAAGATTCAGGTTCTTTCTGTAGAAATAGGTGAATGTTTTTAGCCAGGAACCTGCAAAAGAGGTGAAAGTGAAGTGTGAAAGTGATTTCCAGAAGGTCAGGCCAAGTTGTGTGAGCTCTATCTATAACACATGTCGGATCAGAAAGGAGACCAGGTGAGGTGCCCCCTGGAAGGTAGGTGGTGATCACAGTACCTATCAAGCACCTTCACCAGGGCAGAAGATGAAGCCAGGATGTGTAGACTTAGTGGGCTTCTTGAGGAGAAGGTTTGAAACCTCCAGACTTTCTATCGATGAGCCCTGCCATGCTGCCCCATGGTGGCAGAGGTGGGATCAAGGACACTGGAGGGTAGCCTCAAGTAATACTAATACTAATAATAATATATGTTTTCTCTCTCTTTTCTCCTTTCTTTAAAGTCTTTTGAAAGGATGTTGTTTTCTGCCTGACTGGAACAGGTAGGCAGGCAATTTATTTCCTTTCCCCCCCTTCTTCTTTTTAAATTTTTTAGAACAGAAATACTAAAGGGACTGAAAAGTTATTTTCATTTTTAGCTTCCAGATTTAACACAATAGCTAGGTTAGGGTTGGTTATTTTAGCACTAATATTAGGGGGCAGAACTATCCTCTATGCCAGTGTTTTTCAACCTTGGCAACTTTAAGATGTGTGGACTTCAGCTTATGTGTGTCCACACATCTTAAAGTTGCCAAGGTTGAAAAACACTGCCCTATGCTATTGAGAACTGGGAAAACATATTTGCCTATCCAGGCAGCAGTAGACATCTCAAGGGACAGTGTGTGAGATTCCAAGACTGTGATACCAGAAAACTCTTATGGGATCCGCCAACCCACTGGAGTTCAGGAAATTAGAGATCCAAGCCCAGGTAGAGATAAAAAGAATAGAACTGGAGGAGGAGGAGAATAATAACAAAATGGAAATAGAGGAGGAGGAGAACTTTAAAAAATGGAGCTGAAGGAAAAAAAAGAAAGATTGAAGCTGTAGAAAGAAGAAGAGGAATGTGCCTATCAACTAGAAAAGAGGTTGAAGAGCAGCGTGTCTTCTTATGTAGCTCCAATACTTTCAGCAGCTCTTGTAGGAAAGTACACATTTCCAGAATAAAAGGGGTGCAAAAATCCAGACTACTTTCTGGACAATTTTTAAAAGATCTCTATAAATACCCACAACAGGGTCACATCATCCTGGGCACAGAGAGAACTGCTCCTGTCTGTGCTCCTGCTCTCTGAAGATGCCGGTCACAGATGCTGGCGAAACGTTAGGAAACAAAACTTCCAGAACACGGCCACACAGCCCGGAAGACCCACACCAGCCAATTTTTAAAAGACTTGCCTTATCTACAAAGTTGGGGAGGCTTGGTATATTCAGTTTTGTAGATTAATTAGTTCTCTATTGTCAGTGGTCTATGAAATGACTTGGGATGACATGGGCAACTATACAGAATTCAAGACTGCAACAGATTCCTGGCTATGACACACCAGAAGGAACTTTATGGCTAAAGGCACCTGATTTTTATATGATCTTTCACCACATTGTGAAAAGCACATACAATAGCTAGTGAGATCATGTGGGAGCCAACATGACTGAAATCACAGAGCTAGCACAATGAGTATAGTTCATGGCCCAAGTAACTGACCAGCTCTGTGGCCTTGTGTCCTAATGGGACTCAAGACCCTAGAGGCAGTGGGAGAGATGGCCCACAAGCTGGATTATTCTAGTCCTCTAGGAGCCAAGGTTATAAATCATTGTGACTATCCCAAGATGTTTCTAAAATTAGAAGAAACCAGGTTAATCCAGGGTCTACAGCATGTTCAGTTCCAGCTACATAATGTCAAAATCAGCTTCAGAACATCAGACATCACTCAACCCACAACCAGGAGGCACGTTTCCTGATAGGCTAGCTTTCAAGTGCTTTAAATTCAGGATATTTCAAGAGGGATTGTCCCTAAATGAAGGTTCAAGAAAACCAAACTGAACCTCAGAGCTACAGGCCAAAATAAAAAAAATCTCAGTAAAAACTTCACTAAATTCAGCGTGGTTGCTATTACACCCATGAGGTGAGTAGAGCTGGTAACAGTTGGACCTCCATTAGTGGCTTGGAGAGGTACTGGAGGCATGATCTCCACTATACATAGTTCACTTGTCAAGGACTAACACATGGTCAGGTATCATGATTGCACATACTGTTTGCTAAAGGCCAAGCCAAAAATCCCTTTCTTAAACTACCTATTCAGTGGAAAGGCCAGAAAGAGGAGTGGGAGTTTGCAGTAATGGTCCCTAAGCCATGCTGTCTGGAGGTATATGGGGGACTCTCTCACCAGGAAAGAAAGATCAAGAATCAGCAAAGAAGTGCCTCCTAGCCCTAACAGCAAAGGATTCCCCAGAACCTCCCTTGGAACCCAGGGAGACTCTTTCCTAAAAGACACAGATGAAGCAGCAGGGCTCTGGTCAAAGATATTAGGTGGATGCAGAGAATGGTCCCATCCATGCAGAGTCTGATAGCAGAAGTTAGTTAGATGGCACAGAAATAGACCGTTTGAAAGGAAGATGATGTGAAAAGATGCCAGGAGCAGTCTTCAGAGACAATGCAAAGGAGTTATGGAGAAAATAAGAAAAGGCCATGGTTGGTACACAAAATGGATTTGTACAAAGTCTGTCCTAGACACAGCTACCATCTGCTTTTCCAACCGGAGTGTGACTCCAGAAGGACCTTCAGATTAAGAATCACCTCTGCATGGGAGACCAGAGCTTGCTCAAGGCTCAAAAGAAGATGGAACACTTTGTCCCTCAACAAAGTTCAGAACGCCAGCTTCATCAAAAGGAAATGACTGTTGTGTCAGCACTACAGTGTAATTATATTACACTGTTTATATTGTACTGCAATACAGTGAAACTGAAGTTGGGGACTGTAAAACTTCAGAGTGCAGCAGGACTATAGACAGAGGCAGACAACAAGGCTTATGCCAGAACTGTTGTCCAAGGTTTCAGCATCCTTGTATAACAATATCAATAAAGCACTAATTAATTTTTTTCTTTTTAATGAAATAAAAGACATTCCAAAACTGCACTGACTGCAGACAAGATGTTCTTCCTTCCTTCCAGTATTTGTTTGCATTGAACTGGCAGTTTGTGTCCTCTAGAGGGCATACTGTACTTTCTTACTAGAAATTCTTCCTAGTTATTCACATTGGTTTAATACTTTTATGCTTACTAATATCACATTTCTTCTAGTTATTGCATATTCACAGAATGGCATATGCATGTATCATATGCATATTACCTCTTTCATCCTCTGTCTGGAAAATTTCCTAAGGCAGAGTTTTGAATAATTCTGACTTGCTGCTTCTGTGTCAGGTGAAGGAGAGAGGGGATGGCTACCTCTAAGAAGGAGAATGGCATGTGGAATTTTGTTCGTGTAACAACAGTGACCAAAAAAACCCAACAACCCCAAACTGATTAGCATTTTTTCTATGTTGTCTTGTGGTTATAGCCTGAGTTTACACATGGGTTTAAACCAAATATATCATCTAAACCCAGCTGACCATGATCAAACAAAATAGTAGGTCCAGTGTTCTTTAATAGCTATCAAGACATATATGTTTGCTGACATCCATTTTGTTCATCCACCAGAAAAAAAAAATGAATGCAGTATCAACTCCCTCAAATATCCCTAATTTTGATTTGGGCAGATTTCGAACAGACTGTAACTGTGCTGGAGAGTAAGATGGGATTGAAGGCCCATAGTTTAGAAGATGGAAGCTGGCAAAGAGGTGAATCAATGCCCTAAAACTCGCCCCCTTGGTCCCCCAGTTTGACTAAGGGCAAGGGATAATGAAAGTTGCAGTCCAAACTCTCTAGAGGACCCCTGATTGTCTCCCCCTATCTCCCACTTCCATGCTCCCATGAGATACATAAGAACTCATGGTTACTGCTTGCTTAACCCATTCGGTGATGGCAGCTATTGATGCATAGCAATCCTTCCAGCACGTTTAGCCCCAGTGGAAAACGTGGGGCATTTAGATCCCTTTAACGATGGATTGTCTTGTGGCCCTTTGAGATGTCAGTTTAATGACAGCCCAGGGGAATACAAAGGACTGCAGGGTATGTCCTAACCCTCTTCTGAATGTGTAGCACGATATTGGAAGATAAATTAGCTACTTTGTGTCAAGTGACCTACTTTTCACTTAAGTTTTTATTTGCCTCGGTTCTGATAATTCCTAACAGCTCAGCCGGTAAAAAGATTAACGGTCTCAGCTGAGGAGGGCATTGCGGGCAGATTGCAATAAATGATACCTTCCAAGAGGATTGTTTGCACTGATTCTCTGCTTTGTGTCTGCTGTATGGAGCAAGGACACCTAAGTGACCTTGTCTATTCCTCTGGCTATTTTCTGTCTTTTGCCCATGTTTTTCCCTTTCCTTTCCTTTCCTTTCCTTTCCTTTCCTTTCCTTTCCTTTCCTTTCCTTTCCTTTCCTTTCCTTTCCTTTCCTTTCCTTTCCTTTCCTTTCCTTTCCTTTCCTTTCCGAAATATCCCGAACCACATTTGGGATTACAGTGAGGTTTACCGAGCAAATTCTGTTTCTGTTGCATAGGGGTTTATCTCCCAACAATGAACTATTATTTTTTGTTTGTTTTCTAATTAGTTCCAAATCTGTATTGTAATGGTTTGTGTTGAATCATTATGTTAATGAGCATGAATCAGGAGTAAAAAATTAAAGCTTTGTGGCAGTTTTGGGAAATGTCTAATTTTTATTTCGAAATAGTTGTGCCGGACTCTCTTTTCTTCCACCATTATTTGCTAAAGTTTTAAAAAATGAGTATAATTGAACCTCTGGGGTCCTTGATTGTGGTTGTTTATTCTTTTTTGTGTTTATTGTGTTTTGTTTCTTTGTTTCTAAATGTTTTTAACAATTTGTAAGCCACCCAGAGTTGCTGGGAGTTGGGCAGCATATTAATTTAATAAATTATTATTATTAGCAAAACGTATTCTAATTTTTCTTTCTTTTTGTTAGCGTTCCTATGTAGCTTAACTCTCCAAATGCATTGATACATTTTTAAAGGAATGGCTGAAATACATTACTGCTACGCTTGATGTGGCAAGCAGCCATTGTAAGCACTGGGCCTATTCACACATACGTATCTCATTTGATAAATGTGGTAGAAAAAGTTGGGACAGCCAACTGGGATCGAAGTAACTGCCAAATCAAAGGCAAACCGTTGTAGCATTCCATATGGGTATGCATGTATGTATGTATGTATGTATAAAACCCCAAGGTCTTAGATAGCTTTTCCCCCCAATTAATTTATTGTATTGGGAGGAGTCACATAGTTGCTTCATTTGTGGGTAAAACTGTGTTGCTTAAATGTATAGTTAGCTACTACATTTTTTTTCAATATAAGCAAGAATAGGAAATCTGATCTAATTTGAAAATCTATGTGTGGCTGTGATTTTAACTTTTTGGCCCTGCCAAATCCACATATATAAGTGCAAATTTGCATTGACAGGAAAAGACCCAATGACGTGAATAGGTTCTTTTTTCGTGAGATAATGCATCCTTTGTGTGTTGAACGCCCCACCTTCAGTTTCTGGTCTCTCCAATTAAATTATCAAGTAAATCCTCAGAATATAATAAAGATTTTCTTCATATTCCTTAGCTGGTGTTAGCCAAAGTAGACAATATTGGCCTTGATGGCCTTGATTAGATGTAAGATAGTTCGATATATTTTAATGACCCTTGTCCTATGACATTAATCTATAGCTGTTTTCTTTGGTGGGTGGCCTGAGTCATAGAAATGGTTTCATGAGGATATTTATTTTCTATTAGTGTTGTTGCCATCTAACATAGCAACGAATCATGTAATTCCAGCTACTGGTGTGATCTGATATTTGCTCATGTTACTAATGTAGTGTGAGTCTAGTGGAAGGTGGGAGGGAATTTTGCAGTGACAAATACGTTGTGAGTGATCTCTGATAGGAAGTCTGTCAAAAGTTTCAGCTTGAAAGTTGGTTGAACTTTCAGAAGCTCTATAGTTTTAAATTAAAATATTAGCTTTCTATCTGCTTTTCATTTAAAATAAGATGAACTCTAATACAGTGGCATAAAGCATATTAAAAGTAGGTTTCCCTGTGTTTGGGAAAACAGTCTGAAATCATTATACACACACACACATATTTGTGCTACTTTAACTAGTTCTCTTCAATATCTCTAAGATGGGTACATTTTTAAAATAAGAATATTGAGCAGTGCTGTTTTCCTTCAGAGAAATTTCAAGCATTTTCTTAAGAGTTGTATACCCCAGGGAATTTCAGAGAGCATAGTTTGCATCTTCTGAAATTTTTTCTACTGGTCTCTTAAAGGTGCAGGAACCTTTTTCTGTTTTGCATCTGGGCATCTTACACACAAATCATGGGAATTGAAACTGTGTCTAATATAGGTTTAATGGTGCTCCTTTGAAGTCATACTTCTCCAAAGTAATGTTCCTTCAGATATGTTGGACTTCAACTCTCAGAATTCACCACTGTTCTAGAAGTTGGTTCAATATATCTTGAGGTTCCAAACTGTGGATGATTGCAAGATCTTAACTATCTTTTACTTACCAATGTATTGTGCCTTGGAATGTTATAAAAAACTAAACTCTGATGTATAATAATCGTTGTATGTGATATATACAGAGATTCAACTCTAACATGTAAACCTTATTGCAGTCAGTAGAACAGATCTGAGCTCTTCTATGGATTATTTAATTTGCATCTGAAAATTCCTTGCAGACTCTCAGTCAGGTTGAATTGATAAAAGTGAAGGCTGAGCAGAGGCTTATTAGGTTTTTTGTCTTTTCCCTTGCAGCCTCTGTATTCCATGCCAGAAAGTTCACAATTCATGAAGAAGAACAAGAACGACAGCAGTAGCAGTAGTCGTGAAAGTAGCAGTGACATATCTGAATGGGAGGAGGAAGCTGAGAAAGAGGATGAACATGGGAAGAAAGAGAAAAATGTCTCATTTGATCTTGAAGATAGGAAATTAATAGAGCGATCCAGTAAGTTAAATAAGAGTGGGATTGATTTACATTAAAATACTTTTTTTTAAAAAAAAAGAGATTCACTGGTCATTTAATTTTATAAGACCACTTGATTGAGAATATCTTCTAAATGTGCAAACATATGTAATATCCTGAAATACTTCGTAAATTAAGTAATACATGTTCTGTTGTGGGGAGGCAGAAGAATTCTAGTTTTATAAGAATTAAAGTACACTCCAAATCAAAAAACCACTCCTCCCCAATGCCTGTGGATTGCTTTTTCCTATAGTCCTCATAATTTAACAGCAAGGAGACCTTACCTACAGTTCCCAGTATCCATTACAATTGACTGTGTTGGCTGGGGTTGCTGGGAGTTATAGTTCAGCACTCTTAGTCTGAAGTACACAAAGAAGTTCAGACAATTGGACTAAAAAATTGGTAGAGTAATTAAGTTTGATAACAGCAAAACACAGGTAGAGAGAATCCAGATGAAGCTCCCAGGGCGCTGAAGTCTGTATTCTACATGGCGTAACAGAAAGGTCCATTGAAAACAACTCGAGATGCTGATCAAATTCAACATTAACTGGGGGAAGATTTTGGAAGAGATTTGTGGGTGGTTTTGTTATTAAGCCTCTTTTGATAGTTAGTGGCTATCAAAGTATTAACACCTTTTGGTTAGATGGGGACAGTGTGTGCAGAGTGGTGATGCAAAGGACAGGGCCAGGATTTCTCTTCCTTGAATTTGATGGCATGTGTGTATTGATAGCGTACTTTAAGCCTACTTAATGTCTTATACAACAATGTTTGAATGTTTCCTGTAGCAAAATTAGGAAACAATACTGATGAATTTTAGCAGCAATGGTCAGAAATAGCCTGGGGTTGGGGAGAGTACATTAAGAAGGTTAGGCATGTGCTCTTGGTGTCTATGATTGTCCATCTCTGCAATAGAGTAATATGTTCTGAAAAGAAGACAAAAATAGAGGCAAATATGTGTAGCTCAGGGTTGAACTGTGGAGTCCTTGGGGTTCTCTGAGCTTGGTTCTTTTCTTGCAAACATTTCATTACCCGGCTAGGTAACATCTTCAGTGCTAAAATGGGATGGGGTTTGCTCTCTATTTATATGCTGTGGCTTGCCTTGCCAGTGCTGGTGGGGGTGGGGGTTAGTTTTGCACCCCTGGTAGTTCCTTGGTTAGTATATGTTTACTGCTTGATTGTGTGCCTGGTGAGTTAGGGTTGATTGTGTGCCTGGTACCTTTGCTTATCTGGGCAATGACTGCTGGTGAGGTGATCTTCTGGTCTTTTGTCTCTTTTGAATAGTATGTAGATGCTGTTTATTTCTATGTGTCTATTAATTGCTGCCTTGTTTGAATACCAAGCTTCCAAGAATTCTCTTGCATTTTTGGATTTAGCTTGGTCTAAAATGCTGACAATTTCTCAGTTAAAACTGTGGTTGAGTCTGTCCATGTGTTGTGAGATTAAGGAGTTTTCATCATGTCTTCTGACTGCTAGTTGGTGCTCCTGGATGGGCTCTGCTAGTCTTCTGCCTGTCTGTCCTACGTAGTGTTTGTTACAGTCCTTACACTGTATGTTGTAGATGACTCCTGTTTTTTCTTCTTGAGCTACTGGGTCTTTTGGTTTACTTAGGATATTTTGGAGTGCTTTGTTGGTTTGTGTGCTACAGAGATGCCATGTGGTTGTAATAGTCTGTTGGTGGTTTCTGAGATGTTTCTGATGTATGGCAGGGTGATCCTTTTCATGGCTTGTGTAGGTTGTGTTGTAGCAGGTTGAGGGGTCAGGCACTTTTAGATAAAATTATGTGGATATCCATTTTGTTAGAAGATGTTGTATAGGTGGTCTTTTTCTTTTTTCTGCTGTTCTGAGTTGCTGCAATGAGTTTGTGCTTGCTTGAATAATGTTCTTACACAGCTCTTCTTGTGGGAGGTTGGGTTGTTACTTTGGTAATGCAGTATTTGACTGGTGTGGGTTGTCTTCCAATAAACTTGGGTTTCTAATTTCCTGTTGTTTCCTCAGCTGAACTTTATGAATAGTTTTCATACTACCTGTCCGAAGTCATGTTAGAGTATACTAGGTATAGAATTTGCTTCAGTGGGGAACACAAGTAAGGAGCGTGTAACTGTAGTAAAGAATAGTGGTGGAGAGCAGATCTATAATGCAGCATCCCTGGGAAAGAGACATATACTGCAAGAACACGGTTCACAGTAATCCTGCTCAGCAGAATCTGGTGTAGTTTACTTTTTTTCATAAGAATCGTGGGATGGGCGAAAGGAACATGAGTGACACTCAGTATTATCTGGTGTATTTTATGTTTCCATAAGACTGATGGGATGGGAGAAATTAACCATTTATACTTCTGCTAGGCTAAAGAGATAGGAGTGAATAAGTAGGTGAGTTTAAGGTAAGCTAAATTTGCTTGATCCTATTTTCTTGATTCCCTTTCTTTCCCCATCAATTTTGCAAACATCCAAGGCAAAGTCCAGGGTACTGGAAGATGAGAGACAGGATAAATGAGGAAAGGTGTTTGGAGAGCACTTGCACCACTGGGTTGAAAAGTCAAGAAATCCACACAGAATTGGGGTACACAGGAAGAACAAGAATCCAAAATACATCCTGAGCAGATGCATGCAAGTCTGGGATTTTTTTAAACCTATAATTGTGATGTGAGAGAGGAGTTGAGCCTTTTGTATTCATTTCCAGGCAGAATGCACTGGAAGCAGCCTCTTAAAAAAGTCCCGTCTTATGTGACTGCTGCCTCATCGACTAGTCCTATCAGGCGTTCTGTAAGCTGTCCTCGATCCATTTCAGCCATGGCTATGCAAATGCAAGCTGCCGAAAAGCGCCCTTTCACAGCCAAACCAGCACTGCGGCTCTCTCGGTCATCTCCCGTGAGTAGGTCACACTCTTTAAGCAGAGGTTCATCGGCTGTCAAAATATCTCACACTGCCAGCCAGGGCTCTGAACATTCATCTGCGGTAAGTTAGCAAAGTATGTCCATTATGTTATAACAAATATTAATAAAGTATTTGGGCGAGGGGAGGTTAAAAGAAATGAGGTTAATATGTACCATCCATTTTGCTATCCAAGCCTTTTTTTTTTTTTTTTTACTTCTACCACGAGAAATTCACAACTAGTTACACTTCTTGTCAGTGGAAGCAAAGGCGATTTTGGCACTGTATTCTACACAACACCCTTGTTCTAAATGAAATTTTGGCTTCATTTTGGAAAGTGAAGAAGTATAATAGGAACAATACATTTGGATAGTCAGAAGCAAGATTTGGAATCATTAGGAAAAATAAAACCTGGAAGGAAGTTTTTGCAGAAACTCCTAGGTTGGAGGTGGGAACTGGTTTACCTTTTTTATAAGATGAGTAAGGATTATTTGTTTTAGTTTTTCTTTTACATGTATATCTATATTTTAAAAAGTCTTCTTGCTGTTCATAGCAATAGTATGGATTCCTAGAATTCTTCCCATAGGGATCTGATGTTCATTTTTTGGAAACAGATTTGAGAAATCTACCTAAAAGAGTCTTCTCTACCACTCAGATGACAGTACTGAATAAAGTCCACTTATAATGTCTTTTTACTATCAAAAAATGGCACAGAAACTATTTGCGGATGATGCATCTGAAAAAGAAAATATATTAGATTCAGAAACTCATAGGGTGGGAAGGAAATTTGGAAGTCTTCTCGTTCAGGGCAGGAATCCTCAGACCATCCCAGAGAAATGGCTGTCCAATATTTGAAAATCTCCAATGACGGAGCCTTCATGACTGCAGGAGGCAGGCTGTTCTGCTGGTTAATAGCTCTAACCATTAGGAAAATCCTTATATTGAGTTTGGATTTCCCTCTATAAAGCTTCCAAATCTTGGTTCTTGTCCTATCCTTGGGAGCTATGGAGAATAAATCCATACTCTCTTCCCTGTGACAGCCCTTTGAGGATATGAAGACTGTCATCATATCTTCGCTTTGCCTTCTCTTCTTTAGTTCCTTTAACTATTCATCATAGGATTTAGCCTCCAGGCCCTTTCAGTATTATTTTCTGCACTTTCCAATTTCTTCGCATCCTTCTTGTATTGGGGTGACCAGAATTGGACACAGGATTCCAGGTGCATTCTAACCAGTGCGGCATGAAACAGAACAATCACTTTCCCTTTCTAAGTTATTTTTTAAAAAAGCTAGTTATAATGTGTGTGAGGTTGGTTGTGGATTATTCCTTCCAGGTTAACCACTATGGTTTTTCTGATTGTTTTTATACGTGGCTTTTATTGTTTTTCACCACCCAACAATAAATATAGTAATTTTTTAAAAAATAGTGGAAGTTGGATAAAAGTTTACATTTATGTGATTTCAGGAAGATTCTCAGGGAATTACATTAAAAGTTATAAACATATGAAGTTGCATGTAAAGATTCAATTTGTTAGGAAAAGTTGTGAAGTAAAATTATATTTTTAAAAATAGGTCTTTTTAAAAAATTAAAAATGAATAGGTTGGAATACTGCCCTTCTAATCTGGAGAATCGGTTCATCTGTATTTATAAAGATCCCCATATCTCTACTGTACAGGTGAGGATGACCATGGGAAAGCCTTAGGTAAAGAAGGCTGTAGGACTTCTCTTCCATGAGCACTGTTAACTAGAAAAGTTTTAGGGAGGAGGTTCATGCAATCTTCATTGCTATGGCAAGTGATGGGGAGCTCTTCCATTTTAAACATTACAGGAAAAGAAAAATCCTGAAAGAGCCTATGTCGATTTTGTAAAAATATAATTAATTCATTCTCCTAGTTTAATTTTTCAGGGAAATTCTTCAACTCTTCAAAACATTCCTTTTCCCCCACTAGGATTACCAGGTCCAGGCTGCAAAGCTCTAGATGACCACTAGATGTCAGTAAAGAGATATAGAACATTCCCACTTTCCTGTCACCTTGTGGTTGTCTGAATGTTTGCGGGCTAGAATTGGTGGGTCTGCCCCCTGCTGAAATAGGTTGTGTATATTATATTACTTCTTTACAAGCAAGCATAGATTCTTGTATTCGGCCAACAGGGTAAATCAAAGTGTTTTTAGAATGTAGAAAAAGTACTTATTTAGAACAGCTATCTATAATTTGAGCTGAGCTATAAGAAATTTACAGTGTAATACTATATGCATTTGTTCATTACTAACCCCCATCACATTCAGTGGGAATTACTCTCAAGTAAAAGTGTAAGGGATTGGTTATTACTGTTTGATTAAATAGTGCTATAATCAGAGACAGAGAGGATAATCTTAAGCATTCTTGCCTGGAATAAATATCAGTGAATCTCAAGGAAAAAAATATTAGGAACATTAGAAATATAGACGACTTAATCCACCCCTAAGGGTATATATACATTGTGACAACTTTACCACTGTATACAGTCCATATCACTTCAAATCAGTAGCATTATCCATTGCTACAAAATGAGTGAGTGGAATCCGTGATCATGTATGGTGCAGAGGGGTCTTCTTTTTCTTCTCTTACCCCCTTTCTGCCTCTCAGGGTATGCTCTGGAGGGTTCCCCAACACATGCAAGAGGATTTCCACAGAGGAGGTGCAAGGAAAAGAAGCCGTCCATTTACCTGAAGAAAACCCTGTTGAATTCAGTGAGGCCAGCAAGGGTAGAAGCAGCCCATGAGCAAAATCTTTCCTGATCATACTGCTTTTGTGTCCACCAAACACCCTTCAGTGGTAGAATCAAATCATGTTAGCCTCCTTTGCTTTGTGGGAGTAAGGATTATGGGGCAAAAGAAGCTCCTTAAGCCTTTTAAAATCTTTGAACTCTTTACCCACTCCACCTATACCCAAAAGTTAGGCCTTGCCTTTGTTTTGAGGAGCCCTTGGAGACCAAAAATATTTTTTTATAAAGCATGCAGCATAGAGTCCCAAGAAAACTGCCCATCCCTGGTTTATACTGACTCAGAAGACTATTTTGAAAGGACCATAAAAAACAGAGTAAATATGGCTTCCTGGCTTATTAATTTTCTTCTTCTAAGTCTATATAAGTGTGCTGTTGCCTTCCTTATTAATTAATCCACATTTGTAAAAGAAACTCCATGGACTTGCCTCTGTGGGTAGGCAGCAGTAGCCTGTGATACCTCCACTAGATCATAAACTAAGGCATGTTATTCTAACTATTTCCATTGTATGAATGGTATTACTGTCAAGGTGTTATCTAGGTATGTTAAAGCGCTAGCTGCTAATTCAATGTTATATGGAAAGGACTGACAATTTAAACGTTGAGTCACTTTCTGACACAGAAACAAGAGTTCTGCAGCTATCTCATACCTTTTGTTTGTTGACAGGGTGAAATGCAGCAAAGAACAAGAGAACAAGAGGAATCATTGACAAAGGAAACTTTAGCCATTTTCAGGGACATGAAGATACGATTCCCAGGGAAAACAAATGAAGAAGCAGAACTAATCATTGAAGATGTAAGTAGTGCAGAAGAAAATAGTCACTAAGGCAATGTTTAGTTCCAGGTGAGGTGGCGGTATAGCCAAAACCTGCTAGCAGTAGTAGCTGCTTTACTGTGTTTTGCGGTGATAACTGAGTGATTAACAGAATGAGAAAGTGATAGACAAAATATTCTCATAGAAAACTGCTCAGAGAAATCAGAGGTGTTGATTGATTTGATAACAGTGTTTTTATCCCACTCATCTGCCAAAATGATTTATGTGTAATCAGTAAACAAGGTACATTCTGCCTGCAGGCACACCTTCTAAAAACATGACACAAAAGTGTTTGTGTGTGGGGAAATGTGTAGGAATCAGGGAAAAAAACCCCCACAATACCACAGTCTCTGGTACTTGTTCATCAAGATAAATGATAGTTCTTGCAATGAAGAACTGGAATGGAAGCAGTTCAAGGAGAGGAAAAGCCCCTTGAACCCTGATTTCAGCAAGTTGGTGTCGTTCTCCTTACCTCTCTATGCTGAAACCAGATGGAAGGTTTGTTCTTGTTATGGTATCAGTCCCACACAAGTGTTCCAATCCTGTAAATTGTCTAGGTCAGTGTTGTCCAAACTTGGCCACTTTAAGATGAGTGGACTTCAACTCCCAGAATTCCCAGCCAGCCATGGCTGGCTGGGAATTCTGAGAGTTGAAGTCCACTCATCTTAAAGTGGCCAAGTTTGGACAACACTGGTCTAGGTGGAATGAGAATGGCTTTTCTACCTGACTTGATGAGTAGTTCTAAAGTCAAGAAATAATTGGGGTTTGGGGATAGAAAAGATTATTTTCTCTGGGACAAATTACTTTCAATTTATAGTATGTATATAGTATGTAACCTGGCTTGCTTGCCTGAGCTGTATAAAGCTTTCAGAGGAAAACTAGCTGAGTCATAAATCACACACTGTGTATGTCGGTGTCTTAATTCATTCTCAGGCATCTCCTAGGGTTGGTTGTTTTTTTAAAGGCTTTGGTATAAAGTGAAGGATGCAACCTTTCACCAAGTCCTAGGATTGATGATATATGGTCCAACCTGATGTAAACACTGTCTTGTCGTTACTTTAGCCGCTTTTTATTAATCTTCTGCTTGCAACATGGGTTAGGCAAACCCGGCGGACCCATTTGGAATTCTCAGAAGACAATGTGGACCCTTCAAAAAATGGTGCTTTCCATCACCCCAGCTTGTTTTTATTTTTCTGGGCAGGTGGACCTAAAGTCATCACCTGTTTTTATTTCCTAATGCCCTTGGAATCTATGTGAGGAATAGTATTGTTCTTGGTTTGTTGTTGTTATAGTTAAAAGTGATCCTAAAGGCTGCTTCTTTGGTGCAGCAATCAGCTTCCTATTAAATAGTAAAATCAGGCGGGGGCACCATATTTCCTGAGCTAATGATAGGTTTTTCTTGGTGGTGATAAATTTCCAATAATTGGCAATGGTTTGTTAATGATCGTTCCTGAAAAACTAACTGACATGGACAGTTTCTGCATGTGGAAGCAGCAGCTCCATTTCTTCCTTGACACGGGCAACTGCTCACGGAGATATTTTACACAGATACATAGGTAGATGCTCAGCAACACGTTTTCCCCTTGATCTGCGACATTTCTGGCAATGGCCGTGGCTGTATTCTTATACACACAAGCGTTCTATAAATGTTCCCCACCAGATTGCTGGTGCTTCCTTGACAAAGGAGACCTCGTAGCAGCTGGCATGTTGGGGAAGCTAGAGTATCAGCAAAAAGTCAGGTACTAAGAAGTTTTCAGAAAATATGGAATATAATGATCAAACTTCCCATTTATTTCATGTCTTTGGTAAAGCAGATGTTGCAGACCACAAGCTTATGCCACAATCAATGTATTATTATTTAAAATGCTGCAGAATCCTTTATGTATGTTACACAGCTACTACGTGGGACTCTTTTTGGTTTATGGCCAGAATATTGTCGCACTGTTGCTGTTGTTGGTATGGGCAAAAAGGCATCTAAGTATAATTTGTTTGAAATTTCCACCCTTGTGGGGGGGAGGAAGGTATGAAACTTCTTTTACTTTTGCATATAAATAGAGTATTATAGATAATCACCAATATTGCTAGTCTTTTCCCTTGTTCTTTTTTAAATAAGATATTTGCGCCATCTAGTGGCACAACTAGAATAGTACTGAGTAGAACTGCCTACAGCATATTAAAAGAACTTCTGTGTTGCCAAGGAATGCTTTAATGTCATATTATGTTTTCAAAATCTTGCATTCATACATCTGTATACAAAAATGACAGCTGTAAAACAGAACAAATAGGAAATGTGCATTTAGAAACGTATTAGGAAGTTTCCACTTGAGCATTAACAGTCTCAGCAGCCGTGGGACAAAAGGACAGCTAATCCTTCTGGATTGCTAACTCCTAAATAGACAGTTTTCAGTTCAGAGAGATGTTTAGAAGAGGGATTCCCCCAGGAACTGGCAGTTTTCAATCTATTTAAAAATGAGCAGTGAGATGGTCAGGATTTTGGTGATATTAAACTGTTTAGAGTAGCAAATTCAAAATGGGATTGCAAAGAGCTCCAAAGGATTGGGTGCAGAAGTCTCAAAATGGCAAATGATTTAAGAGTAAATAATGTAAGTGCAAAGTATTGGTATAAAATATTTGAAACTTCACACTTACATTATTGGGACATTAATGTAAAATATTCTATTAATGAAGTGTTAACATAGTGCTCTAAAAAAGGGAAATCCATGCCTCAAATCATTAGAAAAAGAATTACTTTAAAAATAAAATCAGCAATTCAGTGATAACCTTAAAATAATTTGGAATGCAAGGTACAGTTTTGGTCACCAACCCTCAAGGATGACATTGTAGAGTGAAAACAAAATGGAAAAAATTCAAATCAAAATTATTATGGGTTAGAGGAGATCCCCTATGAGGGAAGATACAATTGGGCTATACAAATTCATAGTAAGGAAAATATGCATAAAGAGAACTTCCCCCCCCCCTTTTTTCCACAGTATTAGAACTTGGGGTTATCTTTAAAATTAAATGTGGAGAAACTCTAAGACTGATTAAAAGGGAAGTGATTTTTTTTTTTTTTTACATCATACAGTGCAAGTGTGGAATTTGTGACAATCAGATATAGAAATGGCCTTGAGTTTAAATGCTATTTAAAGAATACTAGACACATGCATGGAGGATCGAGCTATTAATATTGGTGTCTATATCCTGAATCACAGATAGCACACCTTAAATGTCAGCTGCTATGGGGCATTAGTGACAGGGGACTATTGCTTCCCTGACTATGTTTGTGGGTGTCTCGAATGCGTATGACTGGCACTCTGTGCACAGAACTAAGTGAGCCCTTGGCCTGATCCAGGAAGTTTATGTTTTTACATTAGGTGGCCCCAGCTGCAAGCGCCACCTCTTTGGGGTGTAGGTGTAACGTTATGACGCAAGTACAAAAGGGGCGGGTCTTCCGTTGCAGGGTGTGGTGCTGATTTTCTCAGACTGACTAATTTGACCTCCCCATGCATGCTACTGCCTTATGGTTAATTTGCAGGCAATTCTGACATATGCACAATAATACATATGTGCAGTAATACAGTGTTTTCTTTTGCATAGTCGCTAATGTTTGTTCTCATTCGAACAGACTAGGAGAGAAGCACATTCAGTTGCATTTGACATGCGGCAGAATAAATGAATGAGTGAAAGAATGAGGGGGTGTGCATAATTAATTAGAAACTACACCATTCTCCGTTCTAGCTTTAATTCTTTGGTCTTTGATACAGATACTGGATAACTGGAAATACCATAAATCAAAAGTGGCATCATATTGGTTAATAAAACTAGACTCTGTAAAACAGCGAAAGGTGAGTAGCAAATTCTTGTTTTCACTCTGTGTTAGCCATGTGAACAACTATATTAGTCATTTGCTTTGTTACTGTATGTCCTACTAATACGGTATCTTTAAATTCAGGAGTCCTCCATATTTTTAAGAATGAGTAGGAGGGATACAGACAGACACACACACACATTTAAAAGTATCCTTTAGGGCAGGGTTCCTCAACCTTGGCAACTTTAAGATGGGTGGACTTCAACTCCCAGAATTCTGGGAGTTCAAGTCCACTCATCTTAAAGTTGCCAAGGTTGAGGAACCCTGCTTTAGGATGCTAAAGTATCCTTTAGGATGCTAAATACATAGGTTCAGTTTGGATAAAAGAGCAAACTATGGTTTCCAGCAACAAGAGTAGATTGTGGTAAGCATCAGACTCACAGACTTCCATTTCTCCTATCTTCCTCACACTCATGATGTAGTGCTGTTTCACCATGTCATCTGTGCAGATGGCACATTACAGAGTAATGTAATGATAGGAATTGCCCCCTCAATAGAGCAAGAGAATTACAATTTCAAAGTAGCAAAATGGCAGAACATGCTATACAGAGAAATGTCTCCATTTTTTGTTTATCCATGGGTTTAGCAGTCATTCTAATAATATGGTGTATTATTTGAGGTGCTAATAAATTGAATATTCAAATAAGAGCAGCCCTAAGAGGCAAAGCATATTTTGTTCCAACCAATAGAAGTAATTTAATAATAAAATCTGTCATCTTGACAAGTGATTTCATCTAAAATCCAAAGTTATTATATCCCAATCAAGTTCCAGGTCAAGTAACTTGCACCTTTAGGTTTCTCATACCCTTCAAAAGCAAGCACATCAGGGCACAGCTCTAAGGACTGGGTGCCCTTCCACAATCTGTTATGCACTCCAAAACAGTTGATGCAGAATTGCACTATGATCAGTTGGCATAAATAATATTCTGGTGCAGTTGTCAGTCTGTATACTTGATTCTTGCTTCAAAGGACATCTTCCCTTCCATCTCAGAGAAGGTCCAGCTTTGATTACAGACAAAGCAGAAAACAAGCCATCATGAAAAATGTTGGTTAGGTGAAAATGGGTCACATACTTCAATATGGAATCCCAGAACATAGAAGGAATTTTAAATCTATCTCACATTCTTCTCACTGATTTTCTAATCAGTTTCCTTCATATTTAGAAATAAAATGTTGTAAATAGCTTCCTGTTCCCTGCTTTACTTCATCTATCTAACCAACTTACTTATGTATTTCTTACTTATGGTAGTTACCTATTCCTAACTCTTTATTGCTGAACCTTTGCTGTATGCCTATGTGTCTACATTCTAAAAATTCCTATTTACAGTTAGTTTTTTCTTTTTTCTTAAAGGCAGGCTTGAATTCATTACACCTGCATAAAATAACAGGATTGGTTAGTCCTGTTCTTGGCTATCCTCTTGACTAGGGATTGTGAGGAACACCTCTTTACCCATCCTTTGTTTACCTTAGATTTGGCTGGCTTTACTACTGGCTGGGATTTTAGTATTTCAGCCAAGTACGAGTGGTTGCCAGCCTGAATTGGTGCAGGGTCCTTGGCATCTCCTAGTCGTTCACTCTTTCGAAGTGGGGAAGAT
This sequence comes from Python bivittatus, assembly GCF_059951505.1. Classification (NCBI taxonomy): domain Eukaryota; kingdom Metazoa; phylum Chordata; class Lepidosauria; order Squamata; family Pythonidae; genus Python; species Python bivittatus. The sequence continues at coordinate 29,748,616 of NW_028277098.1, forward strand.
GCGTTACCAGCTGCTGGCAGGTTGTTGGTTGTTGGCATTTCCAGAGGAGGTAGAGTGTCTGCCAGCTCCACTGCTCTGCTCAGCTTTCGACTGCTGGAGGATTGGAATCCACACCTGCTTTTCCCATACCACCAGTCACCTGCTGCACACTGCACTTTATCCTGGTGTTTCCTCTTGTTTGCCTGCAACTTCCTCTTCCTTATGGCAGCAGTCTCTTCTTGACGTATACACCTATATTCAGGTGCTGGAGGCATCTTCCTTTTATAGTTGGGACATGGGTGTGGTCCAATTACACATGCTGTCTTAAGGTCCTAGGGGGTGAAGGGAAATAAAAGGAAGGAAGGACTGATGTGAAGCTATTCTTCTGCATACATCTCTATACCATGTTCTGCTGGTCTCTCTTAGATAATTTCCTTCCACTTTCCTTCTCCAACATCTTTCTCCAACATCCTCCCCAAACTACTACTGCCACCTAAACATGTACAAGCATAGAATTTCATCATTCCTACAATCCCAAGAACTAGGGTGTCAAAAAAAAGGGGGGGGGAATATTTGTGCTATTTTATTTCTCCTTACTTTGTAGTTTCCACAATTGTGCTTCAAACTATTCATTTATTCTCATGCTTGGCTATTCTTAAAACCATCCAACCTGTATTTTCCTATAGGTGGTTAAAAGGGACCCCCATGAAAAAAACCTACATGTCACCTGCTTTCTTCCACTGATTTAAGTGGCATTTCAGATACACAGGTTAGGTCAGGATGACATACTAGATCATTGTGTAGAAAATGTGTGCATTTGGGAAAAGCGTGCCTGATGACTAAGAGGATGAATGTTATCTGAAGTACTATTGACTTCCCAACTTCTTCTGGCAAGCAGCAAGTTGCTGTAGACTTCTGTGTATTTAATCCTAATCTTGTTTTTAAGGTTAGCTTTGACACTGACATTGCACCTTATGATATGTGAGTATACAGTGTGACCTGGCCTAAAAACCCAGTGCCTTCTATGATAGCAAGAGCAAGTGCTTAGGAAAAGGAAGAAGAAGCAAAGAGAAAGTGGCAGTATAAAATATATCTGCATACATTTTTGCAAGATATTGGTTAAGGAGAATATACAACAATTGTGACAAATCAAAAATACAAACCAACACTTGGGTGCATATCCATTTTAAGGACTAAGCTAATGGAAAAGTGGCATCTCTGGCCAGAATTGCTCTGTTGCAGAAATGATTGGCAGATAAGATAGAGGGGGTTTTGGTAGTCATATCATGTGTGTGGGTTAGTATAGAAACTTGTTTCTGAATCTGCTTCCATTGTATTAGATTTGTGATAACAGTTGTGATTGTATTAGTTTGACTTGAAGCTGCAGTTTGTGGCAAAGCTCAAAGTAGGGTATTTTTTTTAGAACATGTATCAATAGATTAGATTTGTGAAAGAAGAATTTGCTGTTCTGCAGTTGTTCTTACACAATACAGAACATGTCTGCAAAACCATACAATCACTATATACAATTCAAAACATGTCTGCAAAAAGAGAATTGGTTTTTGTCCCTGTAAATCTAAATTCAGTTTTACTGCATTGTGTATAAAATTACCTGTGATTTCCAGGCATTTGTGCACCCTGGTATGTCCATCCATTCATCTATCTATACTGCTTTGTGTAGAGTTTCTGGTCCAGGCATCCTTAAATAAATTTTCTTTAAAACCAGCCTTTATTTTAATTCATAGTCAATTAGCCTTAAAGCCACAGAATAGTTTCTGTTTACAGTTTCACATTTGATGTTGAGTGGAACATGTTGGTCCAATATAAAGTCTATGAATCTCTAACCTTCATTTACAGAAGATTGGAATTGATAAGTTAATTGCAGCAAAAAGTGAGTCTATGACATCGAGTCAACACTAAAAAGAACTGAAATAAAGTAGTTACTGTCCTAAGGCAGAAAGACTTGGTTTCATGTGAACAGTTTTAATTTCTCTTCCAAGGCTCTGTATATATCCCCAGCAGTGAGGTCTGCATCTAAGTGGCCACATGGCCCTTTAATGTGCCTGTCCTATGTCATTTAGTTATAGAAATCAGCCCTTCAGATATTACATTACTGAATGGTAAAGAACAGCGTGTATCCCAAGAAAGAAGAAATACTTCAAATACTTCAAATAGTAGGCTAACTGTGGCTGAATCCAGAGGGCAATAAAGTTATGCATTTTGTTTAAATATGTAAATAGAAGACAAATTAAAGTTTCCACAAGAACAATTGTAGGTCTATTTTTTTTAAACGGTAACAATAATTTCTCACTATGAGACAGAAACAGTTGCACATAACAGTCTAGTACAGTATTGAACAGGAATGGCATCAGTTTCTATTTAAGATGCCATATTAGCCATGCCTGTACTGCCATAATTTAGTGGCTTCCTGTTTAATCGAATGAAAGAACTCACCCTCAAAACCATCTGCAAGATATTCAGAAAACAATGAGAATCGTAGATGCCTTGTATTTGCGAGCATTAATGTAGAGTTTAACTAGCCTGGACATGATTTTAGGTAGAAAAATAGTATCAGAATGTTCAAATAGTGTCAGCCTTATAGGAAATCAAGGATAGGTATTGAAGCAGAGAAAAGCCAGAGATTGCCTTCTCTCTGCAGGTTGAATTCATTTATTTGCTTGTGCTTGGAATACCAGTGGCATGAATATTTATTAATCAGGACATTGGAATTGGATCACGTTAACCTCTTTTCCCTTCTCTACATGACAAGCAGAGTTTTTCTCATTTTGATGTACTATAAAAACTGTTTCAGAACTTCTTTATCATCATTATCATGGCCAACCTCTGTTTTAAACTGAAACGCTGTTCCAGAGTTCATCTCATGACATCAAAGATTTATAGCCAATCAATACTGTGTTTCACTGATTTGGGTTGCAAACAGGAAGAGTAGGTTTCCGTTGAATTCGACCTTTATGAGAAAACACTACATCTCAACAACCATGGCAAATGGGTTCAAATTATGTATATCTGGAGGCATCCTAAAAGGAGTGTTTTATATCCAAAAAATTAGTTCTGGTTCATGAAAGAGAACCTGAACTCAAAAAATGAAAGCTACATAACTTTTTTAGAAGTTGCCTCTTCTTTATTTCCTTTTATATTTTCTTTTGTTGTGGTTGTGGTGGTAGGAGTTTCCATTTGCCTAATAAATAATCAATTTATATTCCCTTTTAAATAATATTTTTGATGGCATATATTTGAGGTAACATGTAACAACAGGCAAAGCACTAAAAATGTTGCATTGTTTATTTAAAATGAATTCAGCCTAAAACCTGTCACATCATTTTCAAGTTGCTTTTTAAAATGCTCCTTAACTTTTATTTATTTATCTTTTCTCAATGTGATCTTTTTGGTAGGTTTTAGACATTGTGAAAGCAAGTATTCGCTCTATCTTGAAGCATATCTGGAGAGTTTCAGACGTTGAATGTTTACATTTGTACCGACTTCTTAACCGTGTGTTTAATCGCCTGCTATGGAGCCATGGCCAGGGGTTATGGAACTGTTTCTGTAATTCAGGGTAAGCGTATACACTCCTGCAAACAGAGACACAGGAACTCTTGCGGTTTTCCTTGAATAAAAACAAAGCTCTTTCTCGTTTGTGACTGCTGTGATTTATTTTCCCAATAGTTAATTTAGTAATACTGTTTACTTATTTAGAGTTTCTCAAGAATATTCCTTTCTCTATTTCCATATTCTGTATTCTTAATGTTGGGAAGATTAAGGATTCAGGGCTTTTTAATCGAGATAGAATTGCTCAAAATCATAAGTGTCCTCTTTTGTGAAGCAGTGGTTTGAGCTGAAATTTCACACAAACCCATGCACAGACATTTTGCTGCTTTGTTCACTTGCTCGGCTCTCTAGACAAGTGCTCCCTAATCATCTGGTGGTCTACAGCAACAGTCATCCTGGCAGGAGATGATCAGAGTTGAAGTTGATCAGATCCAGAAGGCAGAAAGCTGGGGAAAGCTGTTCTTGAGTCAAGAGCAGAAGTAGCTTCCTGTGTCTCCTAAATTACTTTTTGCTCCTTCTGACAGTGTTGCTGGATTTCAGGGGCACCGTTGCTAAGGAAAAAGAAGAATACAATTCCCATCCCAAAACTCTCCTCTCCGCAAAAACAGCTCTGCCACCAAAACTCTGACTAGTGAAGCTTTTGAAATATGAAGGCTGAATTATTAATTTGTATTTTCCTATTTCCCACCATCTGCTGGTGAAACAGAACCAGCTCTTTACTGTAAACTAACAAGGTCATACATTAATTCTCTTCCTTCTCTGTGGCTAAATCTCTCATGTAGAGCACTAAAGATTTCAGATTGTCATTTGTGACAGAAAGCATGAGGTCATGTCTGTTTCCATGCCAACAGGAGCTCTTGGGAGACAATATTCAGTAAAAGCACAGAAGTAGTGACTGCCGATCAGCTCCAGTGTTGCCAACGAATAGTTGAGCTTTGTAAACAGTGCCTGCTAGTGGTTTACAAATACTCGGTTGATGCTAGAGGGTCCATCCCTGGAATTAATCCTGATTGGGACGACACAAGGTACGCATGATGCTGAATTTGACGTTTTGTGGTCTGATGTTAAAAGCAATGCAAGGATGCGAGGGTGTGACTGTGCTACCATACTGTTGGATGTTGTTGTACAATCTCAGTTGACACTAAATTTTAAATTAAAAGTTTAACATGTAATGTTTCATCCCAGTGTAGTAACTCCAATCCAGCAGTTTACAGGTGTTTAAACTGATTCTTGTGTATGTAATTCCTAGCTTCCGATCGCTGCCTATAAATTTTAATGCATAAGTGTAGTCACTTTCTCCCTTTAGTTTCCCAAGTCTTAGTGATGCAAAAGATCTGAGGGGCACCAAGTTGGCGGTGGAAATGAAATCCCATGCGTTGAATAGATTGGCATAAGATTGATGAACATCTATACAAATCCTTTTTTTTTTTTGGTGGGCTTTTTAATAAGTAGGACAAGAAATCTATTAGAACTTCTCCCAGTTTTGAGTTCCGGTAAACCAAAATGGTTATCCTGCTTTCATTTCAACCAGAATAAGTTTTGAAAAGCTGTTACTTATGCTGAATGATCTCGAACACTTTGACAAAGATTTCATCAGTTAGTAATAGCATTCAGAATCATTTTTCGATCAGCCTCCCAAATCAGTTTTGAATGCTCTGCAGTTATCATAGAAAGTACTTTTAGTACAAATGCTACTCTCAAGACATCTTGGTTGCTAGATTAGCCTTATGGATATTGATGTCCAGGGCATAGTCAAAGAGATGTAAGGTCATATTGCAATTCTAAAAAGACAACAAGCTTTACAAAATGGATCCTTAGGCTAAAATTTCATTATATTTGCCTAATTCTCTGAAGACAATATCAGCTTTACAACCCAAAGTAATTTTTCTACCTGTTAAATGATTGGGCCAATTAAAACCCACACACACACACACAAACCAACAGCTTCAACTATAGAGATGTTGATTTAACTTATAGAATTTACTGCTACAAGTTAAATCAAAATCTCTATAGATGAAGCCCTTGTTTTTGTTTTTGTTTTTTAATTTGCCCAGACAATCATTTAACAGGTAGAAAAATTACTTTGAGTTGTTTGCTGCTAGAGAGCCAGTTTGGTCTAGTGGTTAAGGCACCTGGGTAGAAAGCAGGAGACTGTGAGTTCTAGTCCTGTCTTAGGCATGAAAACCGCCCGGTTGACTTGGGGCTCTCCCTCAGCCCATGACATCAGGCTCGGGCAGTTGATTCAAAAAAGCAGACCCTGCACCTGCAGGAAAACTCTACGAAGAGAGAGAGGAAAAAATGGCTACTATACGTTGTAGTAATAGCCATAGGTTTTAATCCGGCTGTGGTTTGGCCTTCCATTTATTCGTGGACTGATACCTAGCCATTGCTCATAGTGACTGAGAACGATGGAATTTATAGGCTATACCTACCCCTGCTGTATACTGAGTAGTTGAGAATTAGAAGAATATCATGATAAATTTATGAACACCAAATTACCCTTGCTACTTACAAGAAATCAAAAGAATTTCCCCCAAAGCATGTAACTAGCATTGCTGGAAATGATTCTAGGCTAGATGGAACATTATTTTAATTCAACAGACCTTTCAAAAAAGAGCAAAAATAAGGATAGGCATTAATTTCTTAGAAATGTAAATCCAGCCAGTGTCATCACCACTGCCTATGGGATTTACTTATTGTGGAACCACAGTGATCAGGATGTGGCACATCTTAGATGTAGCTACGATGTAGAAATATCTCATTGCTCTGAAATTGTCTTACTTCATTCTGAAATAATTCTATTTGTGGCGAAAGCCTGGGATACGTTCCCAAAATTCAACATGTTAGTGATCCTCCCTGCTTATTCCATTATGTTGGAACATGTATATGACAAAAATTGAAATAATTTCCAGAAGGTAGCCTCTGCATGAAGTTTTTTTGTTTTTTGTTTTAAATACGATAATAGTGTAATATTTAAGGTGGCAACCTTGGATTGGGGAAATCCAGGTTCAAGTCTCCATCTGGCTAAGAATTTCGGGACAGGCATTTTTTATTAGCTCTTTAGTTATACAGGCCTATGGTGGAGGAGGTGGCAGTTAAAAAGAAGGGAGATTCCATGTTAACCAATTTAAGCTTCTAGGAGAAGAATGGGATATAAATGTAATGTAATACAGATATGCAAAAAGTTTTGAGTCCAACTCTTTTGTGCCCAAATCATTTCAAAAATCTCTGAAATCACCTGTTTAGTATACTGGGGTGGGCTTTCAGCCTGGTTAATGTTCAAAAGGGCATTTTAAATTCAACACAGTTCAGATTCAGAATGTTTCTCATATCTTTTTAATGTAATAATACTAATGCCCAAATAATCATGCAGTAGCCTTTTTCAGAAAAAAAGCTAACTTCAGCCATTTTGACAACTTCAAGAAAGAGAATTCCTGGCAGGCGTCTCTAGGGCTGAGAACTCCATGATGTTGCAGAAAATTTGCAGCAAATCTACTCTTTCTAAAGATCTACTCCTGGCTTCTTTTTTCATAATGGATCTTTCTTGGAATGCTCCAGTCCTTAATTTCCAGGTCTGAAGTGTTTACTTTCTTTCCCACAATTAACCATTGGTCATTTGGTCATCAGCATTTCTTTTGGAAATAATTGAAATGTACATTCTCCAATTCTAGGATCATATGAAATTGCCATCAGAATGCTCCTTTTTTTCCTGAAGAAAGTACATAGTCTTCTTGATGCCCTTGTCAAACCTGCTTTTCAAATGAGATAAGGGAAGGTTCAAATCCTTTGAATTCTTTTTTCTGTCTCCTTTTCCATACATAACATAGTTCCACAGAAAATTGCCACCTCAGTTTGAGTAATTTGAAATAATCAGAACCAGATTTTGATGGGGAAACATCTCAAAGATGAACCAAACTGCTGAGAAGCATCATCATTCAGGTCCAGCATCTTCAGTTAAGAAGACCTCAGTAGCAAGGCTGGAAAAAGTCCTTGCCTGAGAAGCTGGAGAGCTGCTATAAGGTAGGGTTGTAGTCCAGCATATCTGGAAGGCATCATTTATTTATTTGTTAGATTTATAGATCTACTTTTTCTGTAGGAGTTTGTGGTAGTTACATGGACTCTCCCTTCATTTTGTCCTCACAACAGCAATCTTAGTGAGGTAGGCTGGGTTGAGAGAGAATGACTGGCCCAGTGCCATCCAGTGAGTTTCCATGGCTGAGAGTAGACTTGAACCTGGGTCTTTCCAGTCCTCATTTGATGCCTTAATGACAGTACCACACTGGCTTTCACACCATACTGACTGGCCATGTTAGATAAAGTTGGGTTAGCAGGGTCAATATATAAAGTGCCTTCACATCTTGAATTTTGAAACAAAGACTCTTGAAACATGTGGCTCGGTGAGAAGCTGTAGAGCATTTGAAGCTGAGGAGGAAAATGCTGCTCTTTATTTTACAGATAGTCCTCACTTAGTGACTGCAGTTGGAACTGTCACTAAGTGATGTGGTTGTTAAGTGAAGCATCACATGACTGTGCAGGACTTATGTTAAGCTGTTAAGCAAATCATCCACAGTCATTAAGTACAACAGCACGTGACCACGACTTGCAACTTACTGCCGGCTTCTCCGTTGACTTTGCTTGTTGGAAGCCAACTGTGAAGTTTGCAGATGGTGATCATGAAACCGCAGGCCACTGCAATGGTCATAAGTTTGAGAACCGGTCATAAAGCTACTTTTTCAGTGCTGTTGTAACTTTGAATGGTCACTAAACAGGACAGTCGTTAATCGAGGACTACCTGTAATTCTAATTTTTAATCGGGGTCTTTCCCATTTGCTAGCAAGAGTTGGTGAAAGTGAAAACTTTTCTCAGATGTGTGCAAAGATGTAGTTAATGCATCATAGCAGTGCTCAAAGCATTGCCTTTTGAAAAAAATAGCATAGACCTGTTCTGTGCAGTGCAGCTGTTGTCTTTTTGTATTTTATTCTCCTGCCTTGCCTAAACTGAAAATATTTAATAAAGTAGACTTCAAACCCTTTCCTGAGGAAGTCCCCTCCAACTTTTCTTGTTGGGTACATGTTTTCTAGGACAGCCCTTTTTTCCCCTACTCCTTAATTAATTCAATTGAAATCAATGCTTACTTATTTACAGGACTTATATGGCCTGTCTCATACAATGACTCTAGGCAGCTCACAACAATCCATAAAACATAGTTAGAAACATACCCTTCCCTCCAGGTGCCAGACCAAACATCCTCACAGCTCAACCCCCCATCCTAGCCCAATGCTTGGGGGAAGAGCCAGGTCTTCAGAGACATCTGGAAGGCTAAAAGGGTAGGGATCCCTCTGATCTCCAGTGGGAGGCTGTCCCAAAGGATGGGTGGTCACCGAGAAGGCACGCCTCGGAGGTACCATCAGATGGCAACATTTGGGAGAGGATCTGGAGTGCACCTACACTATCTAACCTGGCCTTGTGCCATGTAGAGCTTTAAAGGTGATAACCAGCACCTTGAATTGCTCCCAGAAAGCAACTGGAAGCCAGTGCAGCTCATGCAGCAGTGGTGTTACTCGGGTGAGCCACAGGGCACCCAAAACTGCATGTGCCGCTGCATTCTGGACTGTTGCAGCTTCTGGATGGTCTTCAAGAGCAGCTCCATGTAGAGTACATTGTAGTAATCCAAACAGGAGGTGACTAAGGCATGGGTGACTGTGAGTAAGGCTTCCCGTTGGGTTTACTGCAATGCATTTTACACACTAGCAAAGGCAAACTTAATTTTGTAAGTGACTGTATATTTAGAAGAGATCGGTAGCTGTAGTTTCTGGACAGAACCTGTATGGTAATGCATTATACATATTTAGTAAATGCTTCTTTAGAGGAGCAGAACTTATACAGAATAGTGTCCTTATGGAATTACTCTGTATGGAAGTTCAATCTGTGATTGAGCCAGTGATTTTTTTATTTTAAAAGTGCTGAGATGGAGATTATATCTAGCACTCTTGGTTTGTTAATTTAGGAGCATGAAGACTTGAAGGAGGCATTTTTAATTCCTTTGTTAACCACCACCTTTGATTTCTGTAGGTTGCATATATTTGCTTAGTAGGATTTGCTGAAAGCAGAGTACTTTTTTCCAAAGAAATGAACTCTAGAATTGTTTGAAGCAATAGGTGTTGATGTCTAGTTCTTTGATATCATTGTCTTAGTAGGTACTCATAGCCACTGGTGTCATGTAATTTAAAGCCAAATGTAAAAAGTATTTGGTAGGGCAGAGAGTTGCTCCAACAAAACAAAACATCCATGGCTAATCCTTGTTCAGTGATGAACTAATGTTAATTAACTTTGACTAAAGATCATTCTTGCTTTTCATGATTTACATTACAGAGAGTAATTTGAATAACTTGTAACTTGAAAGCTTGTGTATTCACATTGAGTTAAATCACACTTACACAGTTCAGCTAACCACTGTCTGTTGGCAAAATGTCCAGGAATATCTCTTCTTCATTTCTGAGTGATAAAATGCCGTAGTAAAGACTAGATCACTAAGAAATGTCTCTAAAATACTCCACTCCACTCCTTCTCCATCTCTTCCTTTGCCCTTCACAAAAAGCTCCTTTTCCCACTTTTTTGTAAAATTTATTTCCCTCCCCCGAACTTTCAAAACCTGTAATTAATGCGTCCTTTCTACTGGCTGTGGACATATTTAATGATCTTTGCATGCAGCCTTAGGCATGAACTCTGCCATTTTACACACTTCATTGGATTTGGTCTGGGAGGAAGGAAACCTGAAATACAGTCATCATTCCACTAAAGCAGGTCTTTGTTTGCAGTTCGTTCACGGGAAGCCTTTCATAACAACAACCTGACTTTAGCATATGCTCTCATGGCATTTAATCATTGTGACTCTTACAGCGTGGTGCTCAGAATTCATCATCTAATGATGTAACATTTTCTAAACAGTGTGCTCTATTATGTGCACTAGTTCTAGCATAATGCATTACTCGTAACGTAGCTTCCACTTAGGGTAGATGTTATTTTTATGCATTTTTAGAGCATTTATCTAATATCTGCAAGTAATTATAGTACGTTAGTAATGGGAAATAAATTAAAGGGTGATTATTAGACAATTTATGATAAATTATTGTTTGTAGGTTTTTTATTCAAGTTCTACTTCTGCTGGTATTGCCTGCGATTTAAGCAAATAAATCAGAGAGTCATTGATGAATGGCGAATTAGCAATTTGCTAAAATCATGATAATGAGATGGTGGTTATATCACAACTTCATTAAATAACAGCGTGGTTTAGTCTAATATAGCAAAATTTGGTATTGATATTTCTGGGTCAGGGCTTGTGCAGGCAATAATATATTAACAGAGCAACTCAAACAATTTACTCTTTAATTCTATGTCCTCCTTCACCCTGACCCTGTCATAATTTTGGCTAAGCAGTATAAAGGCCCCATAGAACATGCTTGTCTTTTTAAAGCAAAATATAAGGAACAATAGAATGGCAGCTCTTGAGGTAGAAAGGCTTTTACTTCTTAAGAGGCTCATGTTCCACTTGCTTTTAAGTCTTAAAGTTCTGTGGGCATGTGATGGGTGAGGAAGAGAAGTGGTATGCTGTGATCCACACGTTTCCAGTATGTGTGTATATAAATGGTAATACCACATTGTATGTATGAAGTATGATAATAGTGTGCTAGCATAAAAAAAAGTTTTCCACGGAAACCATAATTTCTGGCCTGAGCACCGGGGAGAAACATGAATTCCAGATAATATCCTTAGGGTTCATTTAAATGCCATTGAATGAATTTAGGGTTGAATGCCATTGAAATGAATTAAATGAATTCATTTAAAAACAGCTAGAATTGCACTTCCAAAGACTATTTCTTTATCAACTTCTAATGTTGAAACTACCCAATTTGAGAAGCATTTCCGGAATAGAGAATTTTTGTAAAAGGGTAACATCATCTACTGAGTAAACCTTCATATTTGCAGCATTGTGAAGAATCTTCCTTGGCAATTCCCACAGAAGAGTAGAGAGTGGCTTGGGCATGGGTTGGCCTAGCCAATGGGTAGATTCACTGGTGTGAATTTGGCCAATTTTAAAAAAGTGGCAAATGACATTATTACCAAAGGAATGTATAGGACTTAGGTTGTTCTGTACGCAACTGAAAGATATACCTGTTGGAAAGAACAATGTGTACAATCTTCTTAGGCCTGTATCTGTTTGAAAGCAGTGCAGAGAAATGTCCAGGGGAGTCCTGTTATACATTAAGCAAGTTAATATGGCAGGAAGTAAAGTTACGTGAATCCCTCTGTCTCTGTCTTCTGCCCCATAACAGGCTAATCCTCAAAGTATAAAGAGTTTTCTGAAATATAATTTTCTTCCCTTTCGGTATTTTTAAGTAACGTAGAGATGTATTGAAGCATGTTTGTTATAGCACTGTATACCAAAGTATATGCTTACAAAGACTTAAGCTGAAATCATAAAATTGGCAATCAGTACTTTAAAGCTCAAATGTAGATTTTTGAAATATAAAGTAAACTTCACATTCAAATAAATGTAATGTAAAAGTTCTGTCCATTGCATCGTTGCTGAAAATATTTGCTTCCGCTTTACTCTTCAATGATTTTCTCATCAAATACAAGAAGTGCAGAATTTGGGGCACATCCCATAGAGAGCTAGGCATGTCAGAATCCAATTGAAATCAATGGCATTTTAACATTTAACTGTATTGTTCTATATCATTGACTGAGGGCTATTTCACATGCTAATTCTCCTAGGAAACATTGAGGAGGATGGCCAGATTTGTACATAATGATAAACCTAGCTTATTAAACTACAATTTGAGCAAGCAGCATGCCAGCTGATGTTGCTTCAATTCTTCCTTGCCTCAGGAATGGCTAAAAACAGTTGCATTCTATTTCTTTTCAACTGGTGTGCATCAGAATAACATAGAAACATGATGAATTTCTGCATATTACTTTTGATTAATGTATAGTGTTCATCACCTATTCATGAATAAGAGCATCAGAATTGCTTCCATTTTGAGATAGGAAACGCTAAGAACTGTAGTAATGAAAATGTAAGCCCTAAAATAAGCTTGCTTAAGAAAACCCTTAAAGTGTCCCATGAATTCACAGACAATCTTGTCCCCACTCATTTTGTATCATTATTGCACCCCTGTGTACCCTGCCCCCCCCCCCCCCAGTATTAATTGTGTCTGATAGTCATCAAAAGATTGTCAACCCTTGAGGTAGAACTTCCATTATCCTTAATCACTGGCCACATTGACTGGGGTTGATAAGAGCTGAAGACCATCAGTATCTGGATGGTCACAAGTTTCACAACCTAATGTAGACACTCTGAAGTGTATATCTCTAGTTCGCAATCTTCTTCTCATACAGAAAGGCTTATTGAAGTTTGTGTGGGGTGATGGTGGCATTTTGTTCATTGTTTTAGTGTGTGTGTGTGTGTGTATGTGTGTGTGTGTATAAAATATTTTGGGACATGAAGATATATATGTTTTAATGAATATATTCTGCAAAATAAACCAATACCCAAAATATAGCTAAACGTGAAGAATACCAAATCTTGAAATGTGAAAAACAGAGCAAAAATATGGTGTATTTCTCATATACATTCAAAGTTTCATTAAGTATCAGTTTCTTTGTGCAACATCACAAATAAGCATTTGTCCTGCTGGTTGTGTTTGAAAAGTGTGAATGGAACACAACTTCACAATGGAGGCAAAAGCCTGTATTGCAGGGACTGTGAGATCAGAATTTGGATGGGATAGAAAAATTATGGTAGGAAAGTTTGAATCATCTTTTTATAAATGCTACCTTGATGATTTTCTGAGTAGGATATAACCAGCTTGCCAATCATATTGTTACAATGCACGTTCTGAAAATTTTAACATACTGCCCTAAAACCTGCTAGCTTTTCTTTGGATCAGTAAAATAATACCTTTTTTATGGCAAGATAATAAAATTATTGTTATACTGACGCTTGGTTGGGTGGTCATATAATGGTGGAATCACCCAAATGTCTGTTCACTTTTCCTTATAGATTATTTATTTATGAATGCTTGTTTAGCTGAAGTGATCTGTTGAATTCTTATGCCTTTGTCTCTAAATGCTCTTCTAGGTATTTACTACCAGGACCGTTGCAATTCATCATGAAACCCTCCACTGGTTTTGGGTGTAGTTCATCTGGAATGACTCGCTCGGTTTTGTTTACATCTAGCTACGACCACTCATGAAACTAAAGAGAATGTTATATGAATGGGCAATTTATTTTTTCTTCTCAATTACCAATGTGTGATGGAACTGAACATAGATATTGTTATATATTTATTACCGTATATAAAATGTAGCTCAAAAATCTGCTGTAAACATATAACCTTTCTCACAATATAATAAACCTTATTAAATTGTTTACAGAGGTACATGAATGTCCACATTTGCTAGATGACTAAAAAATACTTTGTACTAAAAATGATACTTTTGCTGCAGAGGCACAGAGGGCGCAATCCTGTACTGAAGATCTCTCAGCTGAGGGGCTTTAGACTTTAGTGGAAGCCCTGCTATCTGGTGAAATACCAGTTACGTTGCCATCTTAACTCATGTGCTAGTAGAACTCTCTGCAGGCAGAGATGTTCTCTCAGTGAAGATATCTTTACAGAAAGGCTAGAGCATAGCAGAGATGTGAGTTGAACAGAGGAGAGCCAGCCTTTTCATATCCCGTACTACTACGATCTGTGGCCATGTTCCCACAGAAGGTGCAGTTTTACCTTAGGTCCAGATCTGGTATATTTTCTCTCCCACTGAGCTTAGTGGGAGAGGGGAAACCATGAGCGCATCAGTCATCCTGCCTACATTACCAAGATGTGGGACAAACTGTGGCTCAGCACCCAACTATAGCAAATCATCACCATATATAAAGCCGCAATCAGTATATTATCCACCACCCTGATGAAAGTATGCATAGCATGGGGGCTATATTTGGTCTCATAGTGCACACATTTCAGGGGCCATAAAACTGAACTTTGGGAACAGGAGGAAAGGAGCATTATGCAGAAGCAGCACTTTATGAAATACTCATAGAGCAGATTGCTAAGCCTAGAACCCTAATTGGCATTTTGCTTTGAGGCATTAGACAAAAACTGTCAACTATAAACTTTGTTTCTGTGACTGGGGGATGGCAGGACAGAGTGCCGCACTCAAGAAGTGAGGGAAGAAGAAACACAAAGTCTAGGTGCTCTGGTTGATTCTCCCCATTCATCCAAGGCAAAACGGGCCAGGATGCCTATGGCATGAACAGGAAGGGCTGATTAGCCACCAGCTTACTCAAAGCAGGAGTTAGTACATGATTGCCGACAGTCCCTCCCTGGGATGTTTCAAAGCCCCGGAGCAACACAGTTAATGGGAATCCTGCACCGATAGCCAAGAGAATGGGGGACATAGCCACAGAGAAGCCAGTGTCTCCAAAAAACCCACAGACCCCAAACAAGGAATTTAGAGTGAGGGGAAAGGATTAGAAAATGGTTGTCTATGTGGCCGGACTATTTTGAATGTCCTAATCCTAATCTATACTTGTCCACTTTGTGGTTCAGCAGACAGGGGCTGTTCTACTGGTCTCATAGCCACAGGATTCCATTCTCAGCCTTATCTGAGTATAGGATTGCCTTGCCCAACAGAACTGACCTTGCAGGTCCTGTGACCATTTTAAATTATTTTAGAGGCACAATGTCTTTAGATTTGAAATACTTATGTAAAGCCTACTGTTTTCTGTTTTTCGTTTTCCTTCTTCTCTTGTAGGGAGCAATGTGCCATTAGGATAGATGATAAGGCTTAGGGGAATAAAGATAGTAAACTCCTAAGTATGTTATTTCTGTTTCACAGTTAAAGACACATGTATAAATGACAACGCCTAATGTACCTTTGGGCATATTTTTAACATGAAGAGAAGGATAAGAAATGTGCAATTTTTATTTTTCAGTAAGGGCATGCTGAGACCTCTTAGTTTAAGTGAAGTCAATCCTCTGGGTAAATTATTCAAGACCATCCGTTCTGATCCATAGCTTCTAGCTGGAGCGTTGTAATATTATTATTAATAATAATAAAAAACACAGGCAGCAAACATTCATGTTGGCTCTTCTATTCATGTCTTTGTGTGTATGTGTGTGTGTGAGAGAGAGAGAGAGTGAGAGAGTGTTGAGCTGCTTGCTTTCTTCAAGGAGATATTTAGTTTCCAAGAATATGTACTTTCTTTCCACCACGGGATTGACAGTGCAGATACCTTTTAAAACCCTTAGGATGCTACCATATCCTTTTCAAATATTATATAATACACTTGTGTAATGAGATACACTTCTGAGTGTTGCAGTGAATCCTGGGGACCATGAACAATATTCTGTGGATTTTAATAGGAAGCATTTGATTTTCAGGAGGGAGGGAAAAACTGTGCCACTGCCAAAGTAACTGTTATGCTACCAAATAAATGTGCTTTTATTTATTAAAACAACCTAGCCTGCTTTTCTTTAAAGGCATTCTCAAAAGGGCAAATCCAAAGCAGTAAGAGGAATAGAGAGAGCCCCAGTGGCCTCCTACACTCTATCAATGTGGGATCTCATCTCCTCTCAAGTACAGAAGTGAGATGCTGGTGTGAGGATTGATCAATAGCACAACGAAGGCAGAAGGTTCCATCAGGCACTTGCCTGAACATGTGAAAACTTGAAAATGAGTAGATAAGAAGGGCAGCTATATAATTTGCCTGGAGGGCATGGAGGTCAAAATGAGTAGGATCAGATGAGCATATGCACGCAGTCCTCGATTCAATTGAAAGCCCTTCCATATTTAGTTAAAGGCAGTGTAGTCTATGAAAATGCAGCTTAATCAGCCACATTTCCTTCTCCCTGTCTTTTTTCCTTGGGTTTAAATGTCCTTCCAGGTGAAGAGCTTTTGGAAACATGAAAAGTTATGCCCTTCTTAGCCAACCTTCATTGTCTGAATAAAGGCAGCTCCTCAATAAGAATTTTGAGCCCCCCCCCACCTGGTCAATATGACTGCTTTTGCTTTGTATCTAAATGATTTTCAGATATACATGGCCATAAAGTAGAAAAGCAGAATTTACTCTATTCTGTCCTGTTAGAATTCTAAAAAAAGAAAGGAAAGCTCTTTTGACGTGAATTCAATGTAGCACATTCAAAAAAATAGGCAAAGGCTGAAAAACTAAGCAAAGTGAAAATTAAATGCACAATTCAACATTTTGCCCAGCCAAATGCCATGTCTAAGAGGTTTGGAAAAAGAATAAAAAAGATTTTAGCAGATGAAATAGCACATTCCCATTCAAACACACATATACAATATTGTCACAATTGAAGTCAAACGTTTCCTAACAACTATAGACATTTGGAATCTTACAAGTATGCTCAGCAGTTTTGGCATCAAATGGGATTTTTGAAAGGAAGAAAGAGCTACAGTTTAAAAAATAAACTTATTAATTTTAGAATGGTTGTAAAGTTAAACTTGTATAAAGTCCTCTGTACGGCTAAGTAGACACTACTCTGGATATTTTTAATTGGTTTTCTTCCTTATTAATAGACTAATATTTTCAGATAAGAGAAACTGTTTCTAAGAAGCATTGGGGTTTACAGCTGGGTTTCAGTGGCAAATAAGGAAGAGGCCTTGGGGTAGGGCTACCAGATCTGGGCTGCAAAAAAAAAGAGAAAAGAAACCACTAGATAGCAGCAGAGAAAATGAGCTTCTTGTAGCCTGTTACTTCCTTTTGGTGGCCATTAGATTCTGACAGCCTGGATCTGTGTCCCTATTCTGTGGGTTGCTTCAAAATGTATAGGGAGACACAGTTGTCATTTTGTTAGCATTCATCACTGTTTTCCCACTAACAGTTGTTGAGAAGACACCCTTGAAACAACTACTCCCAGCACTGAGAATTGGGGCAATACTGGTGTGAGAAAGAGTCACAACTTGACCTTCTAATATGGGACCCCCACATCTCTAAGGTAATGGCTGGGAAGACTCCATAACTGGATTTCTTTTTCTTCTTGCCAAGCAAACATTGGAAGACTCCCTACGGTGAAGCATCACACAACATGTACAACAATTGTCCTCTCTGCCTGTTCTAGGTTATTGCTGAGTCTGGGACTGAAGGTTTGGTTAAGGCCACTTTGTTTCCAGGCCCCTCAGGCTTCCCTTTCAATACCGGAATGCAAATAATCAGAATATGCTTGAAATGTCAGCCTCGTATGTAATTAACACATACTCTGACAGGCTCTTGTATGTGATAGATTTAGAGAGAGAGAGAGAGAGAATGCTTATTTCAATTATTCAGTTATGCATAACGTAATAAAACACAGTTACAGAAAATCATACCACAGCAGCCTTCTGTTGCACAAATCATTGTTGTTGCTCTTGATGGTGCAAATGCTTGCCTTCCAATTAAACATGCAGGCAAATGTGATATATTTCTTAGTAACACACATCTTCTCTAAGACCGTGTAAGGGCATAAAGGGACAGCTCTGCATGCCATTAAAGTCAATAAAATTGAATGGCTTTTTGAGCGCATTGGTTACAAGGTAGTCTGTTTCCAAAGGCCGCTTACATGTTTTTTCATTGCGTATTCTACATAATGACAACACCCAGAAGTCTTAATTTAATCAAAGGTTATGCTATCAGCATTTTTTTTACTTCAAAGTTCAATTTGGCACATAAAATAGGAACTGGAAATATACTAGCACCCCATTCTGCAACCACTGTAAGTTCTATAGTAATAGGGACTTCACTGTATCTTAGGAGTTACTTAAAGCCTATTTGTTTTTTTACTGGGAAACAGGAAGCTGAATCATACACTTTTCACGTTGATCTGAGTGTATTGATGAGTGAGAGGGATTGCTGTAATTAGAACCAAGAATGTTCAGTTCTGGGAGTAGATGGCTGTCTAGTAGGGCATGCCATTAACACTCAGAATGCAACATGTTGGCACTGAAGTATTCTCAGGATGCAGGATGACAACTGGATCCTCCTGGACAGGAAAAACTAAACAGATTTCCTTGTCAGCTGGAACCTTGATTAAGCAACATGCTTGTTGGTATGATCTGATTCTATACAATCCCTAGCTTTGATGTTTGACTCATAATTCCCAGCTGTTGCGTCTTCTCCAATCACTTCCTATGGCTCAACCCTGACAGTGGCCTTACATTTCTTGAAATAATCTTCTGAAAGATTCTAGACCTGTTCAGATTATAATGCATTTTGGATCAATCCACACTGCAGTCTTAATCTACTTTAAATCATTAACTAGACCATTCACTGTGAACAAAAATGAGGCTGGAACATCTGCCAAAGTAGCTTAATTTTCACCTTTAAAATTTCTAGAGCAGTCTTCCCTGACATGAAGTCCTTCATATTTATTTGGCTGTAATTTCCACCCTCTCCGACCAGTAGTGACATGCTGGTAGAGGATAGTTCAACATTTTGAGAGTGTACTAAGCTAGGGACAGTTGTCCCAGACAAATTCAACACATACGCTCTTCTCAAAAAATATGGCAGTTATTTATTGAGACACTTCCTTCTTTTCTCCCTCCCTTCCTGCCTGCTGTTCAATTATTGTCCTAGATTTTATTTTAATACAAATAGTTCATTTCACCCAGAACACGTTGTAACTTGTCTTCTCAAAGAAGTGTACCCTACCCTTTTTAACAAAATGAGCATTTACTTCTCATTTGAGTTGGATGCAACTCATTCAAAGAGCTTAGGTTTTGCTTGGTTAAGAAACACATTCCAAAGGATCCAGCATGTTTGTGAGCAAATCTTTGCAGGCACACTTGCAGAAATTGCTATCTTCCCTGTAAGGTATCTTTCCCTAAAATCTATACATTTATGAGATAATTCTAAAGATGAAAGCAAGAAATCGCCTCTGAAGTTGCCATTACATGATATCACTCTCTGAACAGCTTTGGTAAACCTGTGAAAACGATGGGTAGCTAACGTCTTGAAAAAGATCCTGTTTCATCAGAAGGTGTCGAATGGGTTTAAGGCTGCCATGTAAAGCCTGCAGGTTGTTATGAAAGCTGTCATGATGGATGCCGTGAAACATGTTTTGAATCAAGCATAGTCAGGTCCTGCAGACTCATTGTAATGCTAAGATCAAGCAGTTGGCAATGTTTAGGGTAAGATGAACTTAAGAAGATAAAAGCAGAGAGGAAATACATTTCACATACATGCTAGAAGCAGTGAAAATTTTAATATTGCTTCTTGGTAGCAAAAGAAATAATCATCTCATTGTGTGGTGGTAAAATAAAGTGGGGAAATTCCTGGCTGTGCAGGTGTTACTGATCTTCAGGACCCATAACCATTCAGAGTCCATTCCAGCTCTCTCTTAAAACTGCAGCACAAGATTCAAGTCTAATCAGATTTATTATTATGGTCAAAGATCAGCTATCAAAGAAATAAAGCCAGGAAGATAAAATTAATACAATGAAATAAATAAAAATGAGTCCAGACTGGAAACTTTGTCATCTTTGTACCAATTGTTGCTGCATTTTCATTGCAGCCCCATAGAATTTGGCTACTGAGTTGGTGATAGCATGGTTGGAGCCTGAAGGAAGATTAGTAAAATATGATTCTGTCTTTCCTCGGATATTGTGAAGCAGGGGTAGCATGTAATCCTAGAGCAGATCCCTGTAAAAATTGCAGGGAAACAATCCATGTTGAATGGTTTTGATTTCTCTAGAGTCAACAGGGAGGTGTCCTGTGAGTGGGGTTTGGGTGAATCTGCCCTGTAGTAATGCAGATGGAAGGTCCTTGTGCCTGGCTCTAAAAAATCCTGCCTCAGGCTGGGGAAGGTTAATATGTGTAGATAGCTTGCAGATTGCCAAGTGCCTTTCGCTACCAGGATTCTGCTGTTGTGGGAAAGGGTACTAACTTTGATTTGGTGTTCAATGTCATTCAGTTTGACATTTTGCCTGGTTAAAACTGGAAGATAGAAACAAGCATATAGCGAGCCCAGAGCACCTCAATCTCTGATCACTGCTCATAGCCATAGCGAGGGGTGGTCATCCTTCAAAATGAGCAGAAGCAGGCCATTAGGGAAGAATATATCATAACTAACTACAATGCCCTTATTTTTATTTTGGGCATTCCCAACTTGAGACTAAGTACTGCACTGGGGACATCCTTGGAGCCACAATTATGGGCCTTAACGTTTTTGTCAAGAGTATTTTTCTTCATATAAAGTCCTACCCGTGCTTTGTATAAAATCTGGGCAAGCATTTTAGCCTCAAACAATGTTAGGGCTGCTGGTATTAATTTCTTTCCTTAAATATAAAAGAAGAACTTAATCACCACTGAGGATTTTGAAGCACGTGTTTGGTTTTATTTCCATTTATTATCCAACTGCCCTGCTTTGGCTTTCATGAAAATACCAGCACTTTTGATTTTTGGTAATTTAAGATCCGCTTATTTGCTTTGCTGAATTGAATGATGGGTTTCATGGCCCTTCTAAGTCCAAAGGGAGTGCACCAAATGACTGCTGCATCATGCACACAGAACAGAAGAAGGAATCAAACAAGTTGTTCCTCTGATTTAGCAGGCATCTGGCATTAAGTACAGCTTATGATTTGTGAAGCACTAACACGGATGGATTGCAGAAGTGGGTGCTTCTCTAGGAGAATTATATACAGCAGCATCTTTCATGGGAACTGTCCAGAAAACATGCAATGCATTAATAGAGGGAGAAGGAGCCAGGTTATGGAAAACGATGGGTCATATTGACGATAAATGGATTTTAAAATTTAAGAGCTACCATATCTAGGCTGCAAAAAATTCAGATCATCACTCGATGACAATATACAGATGGGCTAAATGGTCATTCTTTGCTGCCATCTAGCAGCTGTCAGGGTTTTTGCAGATAAGGCGGCTCTCTTAAAAGTAGGATATGCTTTTACAATAAATCTTTGAATAGGCTGTTTAGCTATTAAACCCCATTTATGAACTTGAAGGTTTGGTATTCTAAAGTTCTGTTTGTTTTTTTTAAAAGATAGTTTCCGGACACCACATTTCATTCTCTATTCATCTCCTTTATTAGCTGTTTTCCAGATGCTAAAAGCAGATGTTGATGAACAGTGTTTTCCAGTTGTGTGACATCTGAAGAGGCCTAAAGCACACTAAACTTTCTTGACATCTTTGTTTTATAAAGCTGAAAAAGTACCGTATCCTGAATAGAAAGAAGCAGCTGAAAAAGAGTTTTGCATGAATTACATAGCACAGCAGGTTAAAAGCTTTCACTAAAAGATGTTCTCTCCAGATTGTAAGAACACTTTTGCCTTCAAAACATGTGCAACATAGGGATATAAAACTGAGATAGATGTGCTAAAATTGGTCTAAACAGCTATTCTGGAGGTGGGAAAACATGACCAGTGTGGTAATGCCTTTAGATAAATCTGCGGTGCAGACACAACTGGGATACTACCTCTGATCACATTATCTGAAAAAGATATAACAGAGCTGGAAAGAGTGTCAATAAAAAGCACATATGATGATCAGGTGGCTAGAGTATTTCTCCCATGAGCTAAAGGTAAAATAACTAGTTTTGTTTTTTGTTTGATTCAGGAAAAAATACTCTAGTAAGAGGAACTACTTGATGACAAACACTGATAATGTTATGCATAGTGTGGAGAAAATGTAAATATGACAGCAATCTGGTCAGACTTCACAACTATCATACTGTTTAATGTATTTAAATATTAGATTATTGCAAGATAATCTAAATCAGCGTTCCTTAAAGTGAGCTCCCGCCAAATTTGTGAAGTTCAGCTCCCAGGCCATTGCTGAGAATTCTAGAACTTGAAGGTTATACATCTGAAGGTGCCTACACTGGAGGGAGGTGCTGTTTTTGAAGAATACGCTGCAAGGCTCTTAAGATTGTGCATACCTATGGGCTCATGTTACACCAGGATAAAGAACCTGTTTCCTTCCAGATGCTCCGCCCTGTATCTCCTTCCATCCCATGATACTGAACATGCTTAAAGCCCAGATCTGAGCTGCAGAAATTTGGACACACACTAGATGACATCAGAGAGTTAAGGTTTTCTAATTTTTTTGTTGTCATCTGGTAATTCAGACTTTTGTAGTGGTGAGTCAGACTTTTGTAGCCCTAAATCTTGTAGTCATGCTGCTTTTGGCTGATTGGAATTGATAAAAAAAACATCTAGGGGAACAAGGCTGCTTATTGTATATTGCGCCAGTCCTGCAACAGCTGCACCTGCTACTAGTTAATTGTAAACATTATACATAATACAGGTAGTCCTTGCTTACTGACTGTCTCATTTAGTGACTGCTCAAAGTTACGATGGTGTGAAAAATAGCTTTGCAACCAGTCCTTGCATTTACAACTGTTGCAAAGCAACTGTCCTGTGGATACATGATCACCATTCACGTACTTCACAAATGGCTTCCAACAAGCAGAGTTAATGGAGAATGTGGAAATAAAATTGCAAGTTGCGATCACGTGATGTCTCACTTAATGACCAAATGGGAAGTGATATCATAATCCCCTCACGGTCATGTGATTTTCCACTTAGTGACCATGGCACTTAGCAATGGAGTTGCCAGTCCCAATTGTAGATGCTAAGTGAGGACTACCTGTATTAGTGATCTTCTTT
Organism: Python bivittatus; assembly: GCF_059951505.1. Taxonomy (NCBI): domain Eukaryota; kingdom Metazoa; phylum Chordata; class Lepidosauria; order Squamata; family Pythonidae; genus Python; species Python bivittatus. The sequence goes on from NW_028277098.1 coordinate 29,771,839, forward strand.
AAAGTCCTGATGGATCATTTCTTCTCATAAGGACAGAACAAGATTCATTGGATTGGCGCAAATTCCTATTTAGTCCAACATTTTGTACTTAAAATGACCAGTGAAATATGGTCAGACACGCATACAATTAATACTACAAGTCAAGTCACCAAACAATTAATATACAGAGGCATTCTGCCTCCATCACTGAAAGATGTTACATTTAAGATCCACTTTTTGTAAATTAACTTTTCTTGAACCACTTCCTATTGCATGCATAATTTATTGCAAGACTCACTATGGTTTAGGGTGGAGAGATTTTAGGACATACTCCATGTTGCCAGATAGAATCAGACCTGAAAAATGGTGGGCTTATCCATGAACAACAAGCACAACTTCAAACACATACACACCAATAAATGGGAGATGGGTTAGTCATGGGAGGTTCAACTCTTTCTTCCCCCAGTTGGTTTCATTTTGTTTTGTCCCTTCTCAGTCTACAGTGGAGGAAATATTTGCTATTACAGATAGATGAGGGGAGCAAATAACAAGATTAAGTAATGGTAGATTCTCATTCTATAGATTGCAACTTGGCAAATTTAATGTAAAAATGAATAAACTGGAAACTTTATAAATAAATTATACAGATGGGGTGGGGGGTGGGGAGGGCAGATTACCAGACAAATGTAAAGTTGATCATTTTCAGATTGATTGTCCAGTAAACAGTCTTAATACTTAAGATTCTTAATACTCCACTGAACCTTATTTAAAATTTGAGACTGCAATTAAAAACATCTATCTCGAATAAAGCTCAGCTAATTTTCTTTTTGGCTTTTATAGCCTAAGTGCAGATTTTTCTTGCTATTTAAACTATAAGATAAGGGAAGGGGAATCATCATATTTTAATTACCAGTAAATTCCTATCAGGCTAGAAATGAATAACACATTGATTGTCAACATTGCTAACTCGAAAGAAACTGCCATGGACTTCACCCAAACTTGCTTCAACACAAGTGTGTTCAGGAATGAAGTCTCAAGGTCAACAGCAATAGAGCTGTCTCCATATGAGACAGCTAACAGAAATCAAAGTGAGTACAAAGGCTGAATATTAATGCTTACATTTAATTAAAAGATTAAGCTCACTAGCTTAATACTTCTGTTTCGGCCCCTGTAGTGAAGGTTTATGAGGAACATTTTCCCCTTGTCTTCTTTGCATCCATAGAATCTGTTGAAAAGTTATCATATGGCTGCCAGTGGAATCTCTCATGAGGGGTTTGGAAGGAGAAGGAGCTGAAAAATCAGACTTCTGCTCCCCAGGCAGGATATTCCCAGTCCACTTCTGTAACTTTATTTTGGAGTAAAAAAATAAAAATAAAAGAAAGAAAGGTAGGCACACTCTGCACAATTAACACAAGATATACTTATTCATCTGTGGCTGTCCTCTTTAGCAGCAGTCAAGGTGTAGCTGTAAGCTAATAACTTATTATTAGGAATGTTGAAGGCTGTGTAACAATTTGACCAGAATTCCTGAGACTCATTGGTTGTCTTCCCTTATTGTGCAAAATCATTATGTGACTTGTTTAATTTTGGCTTACTATGTTGTATTAAACACAGCCATTCTGGTTTGGACAAAATAATGTAAGACAGTGTAGTGCATGAACCCAACATGCTTTAGATTGTAGGTTGAAGCATTCTGTGTGTGCTTGGGGATGTTTCTGAGAGCAGAAATCTCACCTGAACAATGATTAGTGGAGCAGGTTTTATAACTATAACCAATGGAGATTTATTTACAAAAAATGCATTATAAGGAGAGGTACAACCTATACTACCAGGAATAGAATCAAAGAATATGTGCTCTGCATATGTGTGCCTGGAAAAATGGCAAAAGGAAGGATATCAATTCATCAACCACTTAGACATAGAACAGTCAAAGTGATAGACCAAGAGAGGACACATAGTAAATCTTTAGCTATCTATATCCTACAGCCCCTTTGTGATAATTAGGTCATGAGATGCTGAAAAGCCAATACCTTTGGATTTGGATGTCCAACACTGTATTCAATAAACCATGATATGAACACCTAAATGTGAACTCAGTCAACATCACAAGTGCCAATGGCATATGAAAAAAAAATTCAGCAAGTGACCATTTTATGATGTGGTTCCCTGTTAAGTGAGAAAATACATGCTTGGCCACATATAGTGCGGCAGCTGCAAACAGCCAGAAAGCCGAAAATGATGAGGATATAGATAGATATTTAGATATGGACACAGGCCTTTGACTGAACACTAGATTAGTCCTCGAATTTTAAATAATTCCTGATAGTGCAATTCTATGCATGTTGACTGAGTCTTGCTGATTTCAGTGGAATGTACTAGACAGAAATGCAATCTAAAATTTGAATGCTGTCCTTTTAATATACTAATATTTAAAATAATACCAGGATGTATGTGTCTTTCCCAATGGAGGGGTATAGGGATATAGCTACATACAATTACCCAAAAGCTCCTAACTCTTTTGTTAAAAATTACAACTGTTGTTGACATGGGACACAAAGAATACATGTCATCTTTCCCATTAAACAAGCATTTCTTTCTTGTTAGTTCAAGTCTGAGGCAAACCTTTCATTGGGTTTTTATGATTTATAGGAAACAGTGACTTGATCGGATGAAAGGAGAGCAAATGAAAATTAATTAAGTCAGTGTCTGTTATAGTATGTAGATTAAACAAATGTCAAACACTGATTATGGACATTCCCACAGGAGTGCGATCTGATCTAATCACTCTGCAGCATAATCACTTTTCTTTTGTTTTTGCACACCAATGGGATTAAAAGCTACATCAAGTCAGTTTTTTTTATTTCTTTCCCCACTCCACTCTGCTTCATATCTAGCATGCTGGTTAACATCCAGTTCTGGAAAACTCCAAAGCTTGTCCACCATATTATATTTTGGTTGTTCATAAAAAAAACTTGTTTTAGAATATCAATGCATATTCTAAACAACATGCATAAAACTTGATTAAATGTAGAGTTATTAAACAGATTATAGATCCATTTTATTACCCAGTAACAAATGCAGAGTTGCATATAGTGTGCAGCATAGAGGAGCACAAGAAAAAGAAACTAGGAAGTGATACCATTCTGCCCCCATTGCCTCTGTAACATGTCATTTAGATCCTTTAATCTAGTCTGTCCAGCACAGATTGTATATAGTATGGCTGTGAACAGCCCACATGTCTTAGATCTTAATCCTCTAGAGATTAGCCAAGTCTTGGAGCCACCTGATTTTAGGAGGCTGTCAGCCTCACTAGGTAAGCCATACCAGGAAATCAACTCCACAGGAAGACTAGAACTACTTTTATTGAGATTGGCTACAATACAGAAGCTTGTAAGTCTGTGCTGTAATTTCTCCCCCTTCTTATACTCCAGTGAATCAGGGAGGTGTCTGCCTGAACCACTTCCGAATGTTACCGTATATACTCGCAGATAAGCCCATCCATGGATAAGCTCTCAAAATTTTTGTATGTTTTAATTTTCACAATTGGGTGGCACATTTTCATGGTATCTTGGTTAAAAGTTTGAGGGATGGCTTATCCACAGATGAGCTTATCCACAAATATATATGGGATATAGGGATACTTTTAAAAAGCTAAGGAAATAATCTACCGTATATACTCACAGATAAGCCCATCCACAGATAAGCCGAACCCAATTTTGGGGGTGTATTTTGGCACCTAAAATTCTTGACATATCCGTGAGTATATCTTGTTTCTCAGGGCTTAAAAATGTTTCAGCTCTGTTTGCCTATGTAACAGTTCTTGCATATTTCTGTCAAGGCCATCTTCCTTACTCTGTATGCAGAGTGACAGGCTGGCATCAGACATCCTGGAGATTCTCCATTTTAAAGTTGTGACTACAGGATCAACAGTTGTTTGTGCCAGCAAAGTACAACTCTTTTTTTACCTCTTCCTTTTGTATATTTGCTTGCAATCTACCAACCATTTAATCATCTGATCTCTGTACCAGTGACCTAACCATCATCTGTATTCCCAATATATCTATACACGGAAGATTTTTCGGGCTGAACTTGTTATAAACAATAGACCTATTTTGGAGTATAAGAAAATATCATGGAATGTTGTGAGCTGATGCTGTCTGAATAGTGAGATTCCAGATTCCAGATCTACATTTGCATGAGTTCAGAAGAGGTATCTAAAACTTGAAGGTTTGTCTTGAAGGCTTCCCAAAATCCAATTGAGAAGAAGATCTGGAATAACACGAGCAGGGGTTCACACCAAGCTTGCAAACTAAGGATTTAACTGTGAATCATAAAATGTTCCCTCAGGACCTGTGTGAAGAGCCAACCACATATGTGCTTAGTTTGCTTTTTCCCACTAGGAAACAGCTCTACCCAATTCGGTACTCTGCCCATTTACAGAAGTAAGGATCCTAGCTGTTTAATGCCAATTTATTTGTGTAAAGGCCTGCAGATCTGATATGTTGGGACTCCAATTTAGTTATTCTGCTCAGCTGATTCTGTTAACAAGAAGGAGCCACAGGAGGGCTTGATTTGAAATATGAAGGCATTCATCTTTTACTGTCATGTCTTATTGTCTTTCGGATTTGTATAGTTACACCCCTTTTTCAAGCCGAAAGCTTGAGAAGCATTTGGCAATGCCTCCCACTCTTTGTTTTGCAGTTCCAGTCAAACAAACAAACCCCCCAAAAGGGGGGAGGGGGGGAGGAAGAGAAGGAAGAAGGGGAAAAAAAAACCCCAACTATCCAGGAGGTTGAGTTAACTCCCTGTCGTGGCCATGTGGCTGTTTAGCCCAGCCTGTCACAGATTATGTGGGAATATTTTATCTGAATGGTTAGAAGGAAGCCAGTGGATTGAAACAAAGTGAATTGACGTTAAAAGACAAAAAACCCGAAACCACCTGGCCGAGATCCAGAGCACAATTCCACTGGCCCAGTGGAATTTTGAAATGTGAACATCTGACCCCCGCGTCATATTCTTCAATGCTTCTTTTATTCACAGCAGTTTATCATGTGGCATTTTCCTGAGGTATCTGTTTCAGAAATGAATACACAGCTCAGACAAAAGTCTGTAGTGTTCCTACGCTTTCTGCCTTCATTTCATGATTTTTTGGACGCTGGCCCAAATCCTAGCTATAACTGCAGTTATTTTAATAATTCTTTATTAGGCCTACATTTTGGATTAGTGCAAGAAACTGCCCCTCTGTAGATAATTCATATTTGGGTTTAGGCAGGGATTCATAAAAGTATGCACTGATTTTGGTGTCTGCGTTATGCTTTAAATGCCCCTTCTTGCATTTTAAAATACATATGCAAGTTTGACTCAATGCTGCATTTTAAAAAATGTTTGACATATATTTCTTTTCCACTGACCTATAGAGAAGATAATTTTCTCATTGATTATTCTTGTGTGGAAATGGTTTCCCCCTGTGTTACTTATATTACCATATTTCTTCTTCTCTGTCAATAACATTAAAACCTTAATCTTCTTGCATCACTTGTCATCTCTCCCTCTCTCTGCCTCTCTCCCTCCCCGGCTTTTCATTCTGACATTTGAATGAAACAGCTCCAGCTGTTTCTATTATTACCACATATATAACATCCTTTGGTCCAAAAATGCACCCTTGTTTTGATTCCTTTCCACTGTCTGTTGTTAAGAAAAACATGGAACAATTAATTAAAATGGCTGTATTCCTGCCCCAGAGGTCTTGCGCTGTTTATAAATTATCCCACGACGCTGTCAGCATTCATGGCTTCAGCGACAATCATTTGACTGAAATATGGCTCAATTAATCTCTCTCTCTCTCTCTCTCCATAATTTATACATAATAATTAATTCATTTTAAAATTTCAAGCACCAGGATCATCACATCGAGGCATAACAACTTCAAGTGAGTCCCGGGGCGTGAGGTGCCTTTGGAATACTAAGCAGAGGAAGAGACAGGCCCTGGTGCGGTGGATAATTCGAAGGCAGCCTCTTCAGCTGAGCCGCAAGAAGCATTCCTGATTTTGAGGTAGGCCTATTAAAACTGTGCTGAAGGATACAAGGGCTTGGGATCCAAGTGTGCTTCAGGCCATACAGCTTGCTTTCAGAGACATGTTAGGTTCCATTTCCTCGTGTCCGCAAATGTGCCTGGCCAACAGCTCTGCTGACCAAACCTGGGAGCTGTAATCCCCCAGTACCTCTGGAAATCGCTATGCTGGAGAAAGCCGATTGCTGTAAATTAAATGTAAGCATATTTCCTAGAATGGAGCCTAGGGTTATGATGAAAGTAGTGTTGCACCAAAGCTCTGGCTCTTTCAGATATGTGTTTGATGTCGTGACACATGCACACATGCCGTCATGACACATGTACAAAGCGACGCATGCCGTCATGACACATGTACAAAAGGGATGGAGACTGTGTTGCAATAATTCTACCCTGATTTAATCACACCAACCCATTTGACCTCCCCCACCCCAGGGATTTCACTGCCTTATAGTGACTGCGTTCACCTAGCTAGTCTCCTCCAATTTGGTGCTCTCCAGATGTGTTGGATTTTGGTCCTCATATTCCCCCAGGCAATATGTGCAATGGGCTTTGAGAATAACTTTGAGGAACAGGAAGAAGAGCCGCAACCAAGACAATGGTCAGATAAAGAAATCTGAGCCAAAAGCAGGAATGTAATTTGAGAAAACGCCTCAGACTTGACCCTCCCCAGTTCTCTTGAATGTAACATATATTCAGACTTGCAAGATTCTGTTACTGTAGCCTTATAATAGTAGTATTAGCATTCATGAGTTTGGTTTCCAGGTCTGGACTGCCTCAAAGGGCTGACAGTATGGCTGCATTGAAGCTTTATTTTTTTATTAGATTTATATCTCACCTTTCTTTCAATAGCTCAATGTAGCCAACGTATTGCTATTAGCCTACTATTTTCCCCCACAACATATTGGGGCTTATTTGGCTTTGGGATGTGTGTTGCAAGATTAGGTTGGCCAGATGTCTGGAATGATTCTGGACAGTCTGGATTTTATCAGGTTTGCCCTTGTTCATCTCTACCCTCTGATGGAAACATCTTTTGTCTGCCTTTTCTCTGTTTCTGACTCTTCTCCCATCATTGCATGGGACACGAATTGAATGCTAGGTCTGGTCTGCAAAAATCTGGATGATCATTGGATGGAAAGAATGAAAGGATAAGAGTTTTCTATGTGTCTCTGCTACCATTTAATGGTTGCTTGGATTTTGTAGTCAATATATGGTAACCCTAATTAAAAAAAAAAAAAAAGCGAAAAATCCAGTGTGTGTTTTTATATGAATGAGCAGCAGTATATTTTATGGCCTTGTCCAGACTATGTTGAATGCAGCACACTTATTAATTATGTGGGAGAACGTCCAGACAGAAATTTGATCCACTGCATCTGAAGTCCACTAAATAAGAGTCCTTTAAATTAAGATTTCCATTTAGGTAAAGGAGAAAGATACCATTTCAGACTGTTCTACCATGCCAACCAAACCAAACCAGACATCAACCACCCTTAAAGAGAAAAGGTAACTCAGAGAAGTTTCTAACTACACCTTGTGTCTTTTGGTTCTATAGGCATGACTTAAAAAAAAAAAAAGTAATATAAAGGAACATTCAAAAGTGTAAATCTCCCACATGGTATATCTCATGCTAGCAACTCAGCATGTTAGTAACCTCATTCTGCTTCAGATATAACTCTAGGCCTGAGGGATTGCCTTGAAGCTATCTGCCTTTTTTATGTCTCTGAGTGCCAGCAATAACCTATAATTTGATAGTTGAGGATTTAAGGTTGTGTTATTTCATAGACCATTTCAAATTTGCATATTTTGAGATATTGCTGCCATAAAGTGGATGAGCCTTCCGTGCTTTGCCTTTAAGGCATATCTTAACTGCAGACCTAAACTGGTTTAATAGCCATTCCCTCACTGCAGGGTACCTGAGAACCTGCTGTTGTATGATCAAGGAGCTAAGGATCTCTTGCAGAGACTTCTCACAATTTCCAAGATTTGGGGGGAGGGGGGCAATCATATGGGTTAAATTGATACCAGCCTAATATATATTTGCAGTACAGGTATGCTTTAGGCTGCTAGGTAGAATCTCCTGGTCTTATTATCTCAGGCATTTTGAGTATGTCTATCAATTGCACAGAGGAAATGCCTTGATCTCCGTTATTTCAGTAACTCCAAAATTGTGTGAACTCATTATTTGCTCAGAAGTTATTTAGTGAACTGTAGGGACAGGCTCAAGGTCATTTAGCTCACTATGAATTTCAACTGTGCTAGAGTATAGTTCTGAAATGATACAGGCTCACTGAACAAGGAGAATTGGGAAATATTTTTATATTGACAGCAGAAGTAGAGGTAGCACGCTTAAGATGCAGCTGGCAACAGCCGGGGAAGAACCCTATTGTAAACCCCCAAAACTGAGGTTTGGGAAAAAGCAAGGAGCAAGGAGGAGTGAGTTTATAAGTCTATATTCAGCTGTCGTGCTGAGAAATACCTTATAATTTACAGTGTATGGTATTTGGAACAGTTTGATTTAAGTGGCACATTTTGTCTTGACCAAATTGTTCTTGTTTATAGAGCACACAGCATTGTTTCTTTCATGCAAGTCTTCAGCTACTTCTCCTCTCCTCTCCTCTCCTCTCCTCTCCTCTCCTCTCCTCTCCTCTCCTCTCCTCTCCTCTCCTCTCCTCTCCTCTCTTCTCTTCTCCCTTCCCTTCCTTCTCCAAAAGCGAACATATGTGCATATATTCAAGGGGAAGAGGACAGGAAGAGGGGAGGAAAAGACATAAAGAGATGAAACAATACAGAAAGATCTACAAGAGAGGAGGCGTCAGATTGTCTGAGTTGTTCTGCCAGCTTTTGTGCATTTCTGGCAGTGTGTCTATGCGTGCATGTGTGTATATGAGAGGGAGAGAGCAAGAAAGAATGATTCTGGCCATCTTCCCAAAACTAAAATGAGTTAGCAGACTTTTTTTTTCCCAAAGAACAAAGCAAAGAAAAAGGGCTCCAGATTTTAAAAGTTTAGAAATGGAAAGAATGAGGTGAAGCAAGGCTTACTGTTTGAAACGGGAACTTTCCTTCCTCTATTAAATTGTAAATGCTAGGTAGGGTTAGTAGAGAGTGAATGAAGAGAAACAAAAGGTTAGCATTCCATTATAAGAGAGACTGGATCAGTACTGTGTTTTCACCAAGAGAGAGCAATCTAAGCTCACTGTACAAACTTAAGTGTTTGCAGCCATTTCTAAGCGTATACAGGGACATACTGTTCTCTGTTTTGTAGAGCTTATTATTTTACTTCTGGGTTTGATGGATGTGCTGCAATTATTAGTTAGGGTTATAGCTGCTGCTGACGTATGTTTTATGAATCACATTTTTGTCTTTTAACTTTTTTAACCCGCAATATCTTTTCGTTCATTATGATATTATTTAAGATACCTTTTATGTGTCTGCTGAAACAGTATAACTGTGTCTGGCAGAAACAACAACCCAAACACATACAAGCATATACACTTCTCCATCAGGCAAATCTGTTAGTTGATTTACTTCAGGTAAAGTGAAACCCTTATCTTTTTCTTTTCTTTTCTTCCACTGATTTCGTTTTGGAAAGATACTAGTTGCATTTAGCTTGGAAAGAATTCATAATCCTGTAACAGGAATATTGAGGATTCTAGAAGCCGGTTATTCTGCTTTCAGATCAGCATGGCACCCACTTACTGTGACTCTATGCCACATATCTTCAGTACCATCTGAAGCTTCAATTCACAAGAAAGGAGTTGGTTAATTAATTATAAGAAGATCCTATGGATCAAATGAGTGGTTCTTGCCTGCCAAAGTGGTCAACCAACTGCCTCTGGAAGTCCAAAAGGTGTTACGACTTCTACTCTTGCTCCTACAATGGGTATCCTGTGGAAGGTATATGGCCAAGCTGGCTAATGGCATATAATTTTTCACATTTGCCAATTTCCCTTTCTAAGCCATCTAAGCTGAGTCCTAATATCTATTTATCTGACAGGAAACCTCAGTATATTCAGTGAGTTTTTCTTTTGAGTGGACATGTGTACGAGGCTGCTGTTGAGCTAATTTGTGGGAGGAAGTTCCATAAAAGTGTTATGCATAGTATGAAATACTTTGTTTGCTGATCCGGAATCTTTTCCCTCAATTTCACTTGATAATCCTGAATTCTACTTGGAAGAAAGCTGTCTGCATCTGTGTATATGTGTGGCAAAAGACTTCTCTGTATGTTCTTGCTTCACAATATACATAATTTTATTTACCGTGTAGTCCCCCCCCCAAACTAGGAAAGGAAAAAAAAAAAAGAATCCCTCAATTTGCTATAAGTTTTCCTTCACAGAAAAGATGTTTCAGATCTTTTGATTGTGTTTCCTATACTGTGATATCTACCAGCTTGGAAAGTTGATATTCTTTCAGTCCCTAACATATGATATTCTGCTGTTGAGCAATACAAGAAATTCATGAGAAGTAACCAAGGGGAATCAGCAACCATTACCTTTTTAAAAGATGATTTCAGCTCAAAACCTAGCTGGTTTAGGACCAAAGCAGACATATCTGCTTTTGTTTTAATTAATTAGAGAAGGATATGTATGCCTTTATAAAAAATATGAATAGGGAACAAGGAAGTCATGCCTTTTCTTTTCAGCATGTCAGGACTTCAAATCATTCTCTCTCACAGATCTGAAATATCACAGAGAAAAAAGAGATTTCTATTCATACTAATGGGGATTGTTTTTTTTAACGTTTCATTCTAGTCACCATTTAGACACTGCTCACATTAGGATGTAAATAAATAAGCCTTAATTCCCCACAAACATTGGTTCTGATAAGTATTGCATCACCAGGTCTGCATGTCTGTAATTAATTCAAATAAAATTGGATGGATAGTTGCCTGCTACATAAGAATAATACATATGCTTTGATCCTTAGTTCCAGTGACAGTGATGAGGCTCCAGCTTTATAAATCATCACCAAACTGCATTTAATAAGCTAACCTAATGCCAACAAAGTACTTTTGTCTTGCCTTTATTCTTATATCTGGTTGACATTATCCATGCAGCTAGATTTATGAGTTTATCTAGAAGGAATATGAAAGGAACTAAAACTAACTTTAGGGGAACAAACATTAAAGGAGAGTTGTTTTTTTTATAACGCCTTAACTGAAGATAGTATTCTTTAAGATTGGCTCCTACTGCTAGTTGTGAAGTTATCTTGTGACTATATGGAGTCCAGTGTAGACCTCCTTGTCACTTGTGAAGTTCCAGACTTGTAGAAAGGAAACTAACCATTCAGGGCAGTCCCAATCATTATTAGGCCAAAGACTGGCAATTGTGCACACACCACACCCCAAGACGTTTCCCCAAACTCCACAAAATTAAAAACTATCCAACTCATCAATTTTGGTGCCACGTCTTTTTCCTTTTTTTAGTATATTATAAATGGTAATGTAATTGGAATTGCAATAATTGTAATTGTATTAATTCTTGTTTCTTTTTATTCAGTGTATATGTATATAATAAAATCCATAATAAAAAAATAAAAAAAATTGGTGCCCACGTAATCTGCCTTGTTCTTTGTGTGCCAATCTGCTACCCAGAGATGCAGAAGGCAAACTTGGCCCAACTCTATAACCAAAATAAGATTCATCTGCTAATCTTGTCTACTTTGGCTCATGGGATGATATAGGCATCAGCTTATCCTTCACCCCAGGTAGTATAATGCCCTGAGCTGACATTCCTTGAGCTGATCAATTAAAGTGACAATATTTAGAGAAAGAAATGGAAAGAGAAGCATGCCTTTGTAATAGTACCCAAAGATAGTTCAAAACAAAGCAAAACAAAACAAAACCCTAAACAGAAGGCATGCATAGAACAATCTACTCCACAGATTCCAAGTTCCATTTTCCCTTTCCCTTTTATATAACTCAGAAAATAATTTCATGTCAAAGTATAGTTGTTGCTAATATAATAGCACTTGAATTTTGACAAATTGCAAAATCCAATTTTGGTAACAACTAACCTGCCTTAAAACTCTCTGAGTGATCTTTCAGCATTCCTAGACCCTACAGTTTACTATTCTTTGTTCCAAGTACTACATCATCTCCTGTAATCTGCATACAATGCAGTCTTTCTTCTGCTTTTAAAGTGAGAGCTGGTGGATCTTACTTTGTGCTCTACATTTTACATGAAGAAATTGTTGTTTTCGAAATCCTTTATAGGAACGCTGTCCTTAGAAATATTAATTGCACCGTTATTGTTCCTCGTAACTTGAGCTGGTTTGCAGATCTATGATTGCCAAAATAAGAAGGTATTGCTGATTTCTTATTCTGGTTTGATAGCAGTCATCTAATTAACCTTTAAGGAAGAAAAAAAGCAGGTAAATTTATTTGTTATTATAGCTTTTCCCATGTTTCTTCTAAGAAGCTCAAGGAGCCGTGCAATCTTTGCCTCTACCCTGTTTTATTCTTGCAGTGACTATGTGAGGCAGCCTGGGCTGACCAAAAATGACTGGTGCTCTGAGAGGGGGTGAGAACCTGAGTAGTTATTAATCTTGTATTGTAATTATTACAACACCCTGGTTCAGTTTCATGAGGCAAAACACATGTGACAGCTGTGAAGGGGCTTGGCTGATGACAATATCTCAAGTTCTGTTTCCCTCAAAGGTAGGGTTGGCCACTTGAGTGAGAAAGGGCTCATCTACACATCTTGCTTGCCCCAGGGCAAGTAGGGCCCAACTACTTTTTCTAAAGAAGAAGAGTGCACAACACCATCCTCAAACTGCCCTTCAAACTCTGCCAGGCTTTCAACATTGATGGAGGGAGGCCACGTCAGGAAAGAGACACCATCAGGATTACAGGATACTACTTTATTGTTGTAAGGTATAGTTACAGAAGCTTGAAAGCCTACTAGAGTTTCCCTCTGGCCCCTCTTAGACCAAACAGAATCAAGGTGGTGTGATTGTGAGTTTCTTTCTCATGTTTTCCTCTTCCCCAAAACTGAGTTGGCTCTTGAATTCATTCATCAAGGTTATTGACCACATTCTTTTGCACTGGTAGACCAGTGAAAGGATAAAATGGTAAAAAAGTGAAAGGGTAGACCTGCCTTTTTTATTAGTGAACTAGTGAAACAGCGGAATGGTAAAACAGCAAAGCAGAGAAACACAGTGCAGAAATTGACAAGACTTCTGCCCATTGTGCCAGCCCCTCTTGCAACTCAAGTGATGGCAAGAAATAACAGTAAAGCTTTCTATAGTTTTCCACAAGACTGGAAAACCTTTGTTAAAAACAGAAGGGGATTCATGGAAAAGTTTGGTAAGTGGAAAATACATGTCCTCAAAGATCTACCCACAGAAAGGAACATGATTGGTTCTTGCTGCTTTAGCTTGAATAGGAGCAAGAAAGAGGCAGGAAAATCACCGATTGGCACCTGGGGTATCTGCTGTCTGGACAGAACACCTGGCTGTCGTGGCTTCCAAAGTGGAAGAACAGATTTAAATCTGGATGGCAAGTTCTTATTTCCAGCAGGGCTCAGCTTGGGAGACAAGCCGCTTAAGGCTGCTTACAGAAGAGCTTTCAGTCAAGACAAAGTGTGGCCTACAAAATCTGTGGGGAAAGCTTTGTTTAGAAAGGCAGTGTGCATTTTAAATAAGATCATCAGATGCTGAACAAACATATAATATACTGAATTCTCTGCTTCATTTGGTTAAAATCAAACTTCTAATCCTCAGAGTCACAAAAATGTGCTTGGAACTATGTGGCAAGGCTTGACAACATCTGCAAGGCTAGAAATTTATTAAAAAGAGTTTTCTAGTGGCAATGGGGAAGAGTCGGTGCCTCTCATGACTTGTAGTCTCCAACAATTAGCAGAAGCAGAAGAAAGTTTACAGTCACAATTGCTGAATAGACTATATAAAATAATAGGAAAAGTGGCTTAACTTGCATAATTTATATAGGCTGCAGAATTCAGTTTTCTTGCTACATCTATCCCTGAACTCTAGAAAATACATTTTTCTTACTGTTTAGTCCTCTGTTAGCAGAGAGAGAGAGAGAGAGAGAGAGAGAGTAGACACAAAATATTTCAGCGTCACCACCATCCTAGTCATAACTGTATGAGATAACTCCCTTACAGCTACCTTTTACTGCGAAATACAAATGGGTTTTGCATTGGATGACTCTCAGCCCCTTTTAGTTGCAACAACGAGGTCTCTGTAAAAATGATGAAGCTTCAGGACTGGAATTATCTGTGCTGAGTAAGTCGCCCGTAGCCAGACATTGCGAACCGCAAGATCCCAGGTGATGTATGAGGGCAGGTGCTTGCTTGCTTCCTTAGGAGCATTTTAATAAAGCCACAGCTTGTTGGTTGTGCCTAAAGTCATTCCTGCCACCTGTCTTCGTTCTGGCAAACCCTGAACAGTAGATCACAAATACTGCATCTTTTGCTCAGAATGACACGAATGCCCTTTATTGCAAACACAGAGCTGTCGCCAGGAACGGTCAGAAATACATGTGCTCAGAGTGGCAAAGTCCACCAGCTTTATTTTGCTTGACTGTGAAAGCTTTCAGAGGATTAATGGACAGGCAAAGCCATTTGCGCACATTACTGCAAATATAATGTGAATTACAATCTCGTCTTTCATCTTGGCTCTTTATATTTTGTCATGATCCTCCTGGTTCTCTAAGTCAGAGCTGTCAGTGCCCTAGCTGCTGAAACTCTGGCAATGACACATAATCAGCTCCCTAGACTATGCATATGCACTGACCATATTCTCAAAAATCCTCAGCCAGAGTCCCACCTGCTTTCTGGCCATCAGAGCATTCCTTTGACTGGCGAAGAACATTTCTCAATCTTTATTTGGTAGGGAAAATAGCTTTAACTCCACACAGCTTCATGTGCATTTCATTCAGATTGGTACTTGAAAATATCCCACTTGATTCGGGGGCTGCACAGATTGATAAGGCCCAGAGCTTGCTTACATAACAATCTGCCAGATGGGCCTTTATACCTAATCCCCATTAATCTCCCAAAGTCCTTTGATAGTGGGCCTCTTAAAAGGCCACACTGGAAGTCATGCTGCTCTTTTATTTAGCCATTTGCTCCTATGTTCAAAAACTTAGTGGGCAATTTCATGTCCATTTAAAGAGATATAGCCTGATTAAAAGCAAAGGATTACCCCAGTGAGTAATCAGTCTGGATGGTCTGAGATGTTATAAACAGCTGTTTGAACTGACCCAGCTATTGTAATATCAGAGAATGATAGCTATTCACTACCATCCCTCCCAATGCCTTCTGTACAGTTGACACAAATGTTTGCGGGGGTTTGTAGCTCAACATGGTTCATAAACACTGCCACCTCAAGGAAACAGAGGAAGACTTTTCTTCAAGCAGCAGGATGCAAGTAGTATTTGGAGATCTAAAGATCTTGGAGAACATCAAGCAAATTCTGGTGCAGCAGTTAAAGACTCACGTTATTTAGGTAGCCAATGGGAACAAGATTCTCCAACATATATATGATGTGCCAGATCCCATAAATACTGCTTTCACAGAGCTGTGCTGCAGTATAGAGCTTGCTAGCTTTTATCAAACTAAAGAGATTCAATTTAAGAGGATTTTACAGAAGCAGCACTAGAAATTTACAATATCTATACAGTAATATCCAGAACGTGTGTGTGTGTGTGTGTGAAAATTGGCAAGACATGTCATGATGCAAGCCCCGCCCCCTTTGAACATGCATGCAATGCCAGTTCATGTACGAAAGGGGTGGGAATTGCACTGCAACTCTCCATCCACCAATTCTGACCAACTCCTGTGGTTGCTGCTGGATCTGTATCCTCTCCTCTTCCTTTTCTTCTTAATATTCCAACTCTCTATATTGTAATTTCTTGGAAGGGTGTTGGAAGTAAGCTATTCTATGTTGGAACCTGACTTCCATCATGTAGGATGCCTGTGACAAGTGGGACTGAGTACAGCATGTCTTAATAGTTTTTCTCCAGTTTATAGTGTTTCACATAGGAGACTTGTATTAACAGGAAGGAGAAATCAATAGGATGTTGGAGGGCAAGTGTCTGTGCGTTTATATGAGAGTTCTTAAGAGTGGGGATGCAACCTGAGCAATGATTAGTGAAACAGATTTTATAATTTATTTATGTATTTATTTAAAGAACTTGTACAGGCACCTATCTCTCACAGTGATCCTAGGTGGCTCACAGCAACCAATAAAACGACAACATAAAAACAGATCATATCCTTCCCATCAAGGTGCCAGAACCATCCATAGTGTTGACTCCCCATCTAATCCCCCTCTTAGCCCAACGCTTGGGGGAAGAGCCAGGTCAGAAAGAAGATGTATTTAAGGAAATACATGACAGTATAGGCAAAGTGTAACACCTAGCTAACTATATCCTATCAGGAAGAGAGTCCATGAGCAAATGCCCCTTGCTTACATGCCTGAGAACAAAGACAGCAGGAAGTGATTTGAGATTAATAATCTCCTCAACAAAGAGCAGGCAGAATGATAGAGAGAGGATGCAGAGTTAATCCTAACCCACTGTTTACATTTCTCTGTCTCTTGTGGGCAATAGGGTCTGAAGAATCAGCGCCACAACATAAGACATTCTTGTTCATTGCTTCCCTCTTCCATATAATCTCTGTTCCTGCTTGTTGCTTTGCGTTTCTTCTCAGCTGGCTGGGCAGAAGCTAATGAAACAAGTACCCAAGATTCCAAGAACTTCTGATGCGTAATTTATTGAGGAAAAGTGAAGAAGCCATTACAAATCAATTGCAGCAAGTGCTGAGTATCAAATGTAAGTCCTAGTTATAATAATCAACATCTTGTATCTTTTTCTCCTGCCTACTTTGAGTAAAGGGCTAGAAGCTATTCTCTTCTGGGGAGGACCTATAGTTTCCATTTGTTCGGGGTTTTTTGATAACAGCCTGATGTTTTTCTTAACTTCTGACTATGGGAGAACTAATTTCACAGTTGCTTCACTTTTTTTTCTTTGGTCTTGTGTTATCTTGTGGAGGCTGTAGGAGAACTGGTGTTTGTCATCTCAAAAGGAAGGGATAATGATGACCAGGCCCTCAAAATACTGTATCATAAATATGTTCATGGCTAAAAATGGTGATGAGACAGAAAGAGAATTTTCACCATGCACCATCCTATGGCCTTTGTGGCCCCTAATCACTTTATACCAACATCTCTAGATGGTAGGCCATCAATGTTTTTACACTAGAAAGAGGAAGAAGGAAAATAATCATCCCCCACCAGTACCAAGGGGCTTCTCGGACAGTTTAGACTAAATGAATATCGTGTAGCTGAGCATCTACCAGTTTAGTTCATGGGCCACATTAGGATTAAAATTTAAGAGCATTTTTATGATGTTTGAGCTCCATCCATCCATTTATCATTTAAATTTGTAAGACACCCAACTCCCACTTGGGTGATGTACAAATTAAAAACATGAACAGTAAGTCAGTTAAATCATAATAAAGATGGCTAACACTGGGGGAACAGACAATCCCCATCCATATTAATATAATCCCATTCAGGTGCCCTCCTTCCTTCTTTCCAGCCCCAGAGCCTGGGGAAAAAGCCAGGTCTTCCAAGCTCTTATAGGATTGATTATGCAGTGCTTCACATTCAAAATCAGAAGTGCTTCAGAATGCCAGAGACACTCATATAGTACCTGTCATGAAGCTGTGTCTCTGCCAGGGATCATGTGGCTCCCTTCTGCACCTGCAGCATCATTTCAGGAAATGGCACCTTTGTTTTGAGAAGTTGCAGAGAGAAGCTATATGTACATCCTTGTATGCTCCAAAATACCTTTCTGCCTTCAAATCTGAAGCACTGCAAAGCCCTAATATTTAATACATTGACAAAGAAACAAATCCAGAATGGGTTAGTTTAAGATTCAGATACTAATCTGTTTTAGTTCTCTTGGAAGTTATGAGGTTTTTCAACTTTAATTTTTGCAAGTGGTCCTGAATTAATTGTTCCTCTTTTTTTTCTTTAAAAAAAAAGCACATATTTTTCTTCTTTAATCAAATAAGAGCTTTCTTAGATTTTTTTCCCCCCTGCTCTCTTAGTGTTGTTATTTAGAAGTTGTTTCAAAAGCAAGAGACCACTGAGACATCGCTTAACAAGATTAGAAAAGATCTTACTGAAATGCTCTCCTGGACCAGAAAACCAATAGCTGACAATATAAAACATGTTTTCATTCTTTGGCAGGGACATGGTAACTGATCTTGCCAGGACGCTGGCAACATTTTCCTGTAGTACTGAGGACTGGGCCTTTTTGAAAAGTTTAATTTTATAATGCTGGTTTCTTTTGCAGCCAGGATTTCTGAATAATTCTTAGTTCTACTGAGAACTAAAGTTGGTTATATAAACAGCAGCCATCAACATGGGAGCATAAAATAAAGTGATCAGTTGGGCAAATAGGGCATCAACTAAGATTAAATCCAGAATTTTCAACCTGGAATGTTATACCATGTAGTAAGGCATTCCAGTTTGTATGAAATAAAAATTGGAGCATGTATAGACTGCTACTTTAATCCCAGGTATTGAATTCATATATTTCTCTGTTGTGTATTCAGACCAGTTAAAACTCTGCTGTTTGTTACATTCATAATTTGTGGAACTCAGGCAAACACTGTACAGGGAATATGACACACAGTGAGTCCCTTTCTCTGCTGTCCTGTTAATCACAATAGCAAGCATTTAGCTAATGCCTATTGATATTCAGGCTAGTTTATTCTCTTAGTCACTCCAAGATTTCTAGGCTGTCCAGTCATTTTTCAAGAATTCCTTGGAAAGGGAGAGAATGCAAAGAGTCATCATATTCTCTTCCCTTTTGCGTAGTTCTTCTCTTTAAAAGGCCATTAGTTTCAGTGAAGGTAGGTTTATTGAGATGTCTTCTGGAAGATTGTTGGAGTAAGGACAAAGTTTGTCCTTATCCTTTGAAACCGAAAAAAAAAAATCAGGGTAGGGATGTATTTCTGTTCCCACCTTTCCTATTATGGTGGCTGCAACCATTTTATATTTATATATTTATATTTCAAATTTGTCACTGCCCATCTCACTGCAGAGTGACTCTGGGAGGTTTACAGTAAAAAGAATAAATATTAAAATAGAATAAATATGAATTAAAATACGTTGCAACAAGACTTCCTATATAAATAAGAAATACCTTTCAAGAGACTGATGTTAACTAGGAGTTATTAGACTCGGGGAGCATCTTCAAGGCGCCAGCCACCCCCATGATTGGTTATATCCTTTCTTGCCTCACATGAGTTGGAAGAGCCAGGTCTTCACCCCTTTCTGGAAGGCTGGAAGAATGGGGGCCTTCCTCACCTCTGGGTGAAGAATGCTCCATAGGGCGAGGGCAACAGCAGAGAAGGCTCTCCTCCTGGGTCCTGCTGTAACATGAGTTTGTTGTAAGCCGCCCAGAGTCCCCTGTTGTGGGGAGATGGGCGGGGACAAGTCAAATAAATAACAACAACAACAACAACAACATACCTTCTCTGCCTGGCTGGGTGGGATGGTCAAAGTAATGGGGATGAGATGGTCCCTCAGGTAACCTGGTCCCATGCCATGTAGGGCTTTAAAGGCGATAACCAACACCTTGAATTAGACCCGGAAGCAAACTGGCAGCCAGTGCAGCTCCTACAGCAAAGGTGTTACATGTGCCATCCTTGGGGCACCAAAATTGCCTGTGCGGCCACATTTTGTACCACCTGCAGCTTCTGGATACTCTTCAAGGGTAGCTCCATGTAGAGCACATTGCAATAGTTTATACGGGAGATGACTAGGGCATGAGTGGCAGACTGGAGGGCCTCCTGATCCAGGAAAGGTGTCATGGTCCGCTCTGAGTCTGATTCGGAGGCAGAGTCGGAGGCAGCACCGGATGAACAGCAGGCTGAGCAGTCATCAGAGGTGGGGTTGGACAGCGAGCAACAGGCGGAGTTAGTCTCAGATAACGAGGCAGAAAATGTGGAGCCACCTGATGTGAGAATGAGGCGCACTGAAAAGAGAGCATTGCAAAGGCGTTCAGCAAGGCTACTCGCGAGAAGGGAGCCTCACCCTCCAAAATGAGGAACACCGGCTGCCGTTATAAAATAAGGCTTGGTAGAAGGGGAGGCTTCCGGGGCAACAACCGTCTAGTATCCCCCCATGCCTTACTTGTGATTGCTCGTGTCTTGCTTGTGTCTTGTTTGTGTCTCACTCATGCCTCGCTTGTCTCTCCGCTGGAACCTGCTGCCGTGTGCCCTGTCTCAGACTAGTTGCACTCCTGCCTCCTGCACTGCCGGACTGGACTCAACAATGCTGCTGTCAGGCAAGCCGCTGCTGTATCAGACCAGAGACTCCTTGTGTGTGTGTGCGTGTGTGCGTGTGTGCATGTAGCAGGATCACGACAAAAGGGCATAACTGGCACACAACATGAAGTTGAGCAAAGGCCTTCCTGGCCACGATTGCCACCTGCTCCTCAAGCAGGAATCGTGAGCCCAGGAGGACCCCCAGATTCTGCATCAAGTCTGTCAGGGGCAGTGCCACCCCATCCAGAACCAAAGATGGTAAACTCCCAGATACAGAGGCGCCCCCAACCCACAGCCACTCCATCTTACCAGGGTTCAGCTGAAGCCTGTTGTTCCCCATCCAGATCCCCACACCCTCCAGGGTTCTCAAAAGGGTGGTCACAGCATCACTCAAATCACCACATGGTGGTGGATGATCTCATCCAGTGGCTTCATGTAGATGGTAAAAAGGAATGGAGAGAGTACTGAACCCTGCAGCACCCCACAAAGGAGGGACCGTGAGCTGGACCTCTTGCTCCCTATCAACACCAATTGGAACTGGCCTTGAAGGAAGGAGGTGAACCAGGACAAAACTGCGCTGCCCACCCCCAACTCCCTAAGCCGACCCAAAAGGATACCATGGTCGATGGTATTGAAAGCTGCTGAGAGGTCAAGAAGAGCAAGGATGGATGTACTACCCCATCCTGCTCCTGGCAGAGATCATCCAAGAGTGCTACCAATGCTGTTTCTATCCCATATTCAGGTCTGAAACCCAACTGAAAAGAGTCCAGATAATCCATTTCATCCAGGATCCTCTGGAGCTGCAGCGCCACCACTTTCTCAACCACCTTCCCTGAAAAGGAGAGGTAGGAGACTGGATGAAAATTGTCCAGTATGGTGGGATCCAGCGACGGTTTCTTGAGGAGGGGGTGCACCAGTGCCTCTTAAAGGCAGCCAGAAACACTACCTCTCTCAAGGATGAATTCACCATTACCTAGACCCACCCACATGTTACCTCCTGAACTGCCTTAACCAGCCAGGAGGGACATGGATCTAATTGACAAGTGGTGGCATTTACAGACCGGGGACCCTGTCCACTTCCTTGGGCCCAACAGGATCAAACTGTTCCCAGATAACAAGGTAAGCAAGATCCCCAGGTATCTCCACAGGCCATCCCCCATGCTTGGTATCCAACTGGGAATGGATCTGAGCGATTTTATCTTCCAGATGCCCAGAAAACTCCTCAGTGCGGCCCTGCAGGGGGCCACTGGGCTTTCTTTCCCAGAAGAGATTGGGTGATCTTGAACAGGGCTGCTGGGTGGCATTCTGCCGATACAATAAGAGCGGAGAAATATTGGTGTTTTGCCACTCTTACTGCCACAAGATAGGCCTTAATAGTGGCTCTAGCCTGTGTTCAGTTGGGTTCAGTCCTTGTTTTCCTCTAGATGCCCTCTAGACATCTCTTAATCCTTTTCAGGACCCTCAACTCCTCTGTAATCCATGGGAAGTATCAGGCTCAATGGGTCAAGAGAGGTTGCACAGGCGTGATCTCATCCAAGGCCCCAGCTGCCTTCCTATTACGGGTGGTGGCCAGGGCCTCCACTGGACCATGCAGCAGATCCTCGGGTATAACCCCCAGCTCCCTTTGGAATCCCATTGGGTGCATCAGTTACTGGGGGCAGACCAATTGAATGTGTCCTGCCTCTCTGCGGAGGGGGTAGCATAGGAGAATCTCAAGGCCACCAGGGTAAAATTACATTTTACTGTAATTTTCCGTGTATGAGGCATTCATTGTTATGGAAGAAAGTAAATAAAGGTTTATAACAATGGGCACTTGGATAGTAAAACAAGAATTACTTATTTAAAAGTCAAATTAAATCAAAACATACGCTAAATATTTATAATTCAGTCTCAGTTGGACCCTGACACAATCTTCTTCCATAACCTGCCTCCACTTCTACCTTTATGGAAAGGTCTTACATTCTACTGTTCTGAAAACAAAAAACATTTCATATTTCCATGTGCTTTTATCATCTGACTGTCTTACTCTGTGCTCTGCAGAGTGTTTAGAATTTAACCACAATAATTAAGTTGCGGCCTTTAAAGCATATAGAACTGGACTTGTTGGAGAGTCCTCAAGTACAAGGAATGTTTTCTGCCATCTTGTTTAATCTGACAATGATTGCTTGATTATACAGTGTTATGTGGTTATGTGATCAGAAACTGAAAGAAGTGGAGACTTTGTGCTGTTGTGGTGTGAAAGGGATGAAATAATAATAATAATAATAATAATAATAATAATAATAATAATAATAATAAAAAAACCCAGTTAGCTGCTGCAAGAAGATCGCACAGACCAACTACAAACAATGGCATGACAAAGTAGCAACAATGGTACATTGGAATATCTGCAAGAAATACCACTTGCCTGCAAGCAAGAACTGGTAGGACCACAAAACAGACAAAGTAATAGAAAATGAAGAAGCTAAAGTGCTCTGGGACTTTAGAATTCAAATTGACAAGCAACTGCCACGCAACACTCCAGGCTTAACAATTGTTGATAAGAAAGTCAAAAAAGTATGGATAGTAGACATTGCAATACCTGGAGACAGCAGAATAGAACAGAAAGAACTGGAGAAAATCACAAAATACAAAGACCTACAAATAGAAATAGAACAACTGTGGCAAAAGAAAGCAAAGACAGCACCAATAGTAATAGGCATCTTGGGTGCAATCCCAAAACGTCTGGAACACCACTTGAACACCATTGGCATTGACAAAATCACCATCAGTCAATTGCAAAAGGCAGCTTTATTTGGAACAGCTTCCATCCTGTGATGATGCCTTTAACACCATCAAGCAACAACATCTGCCTATCCCAGGTCCTTGGGAAGGACTCAGTAGGTAGATAAAAATGCCAAATCCAGTCTAAACAACTGGCTGACTGTATGGCCAACAATAATGATTTGTAAGTACAATTAGTTATGTGTCACCCCTCTCCATTCAGTCCAAATTTGCCCTATCTCCTTCATGAACATGTTGAAATTGAAGTAGATCAAATGTTAGGTACAGCATTAGTTGAGAATTCAACTCCCAGAGTTTCCAACCAATTTGGCTGTGATGACTGGGAATTTTAGGAAATACAGTCTCAATATATCTGGAGAAGAGCAAGCTGGGGAAGAATTTTACAAGGCATCATAATCTATTATGAACATTCCTTTGCACATAAAACTTGAAACTTGTCTGAAATTTGGCATGAGTATTTCATACTACAGGGGCTACTGTCACTGCAATTTTCATCAAATGTTGTTCCCCAGCCAATGAAACTACACTCTTTTTTTTAAATCGTAAAGAAATACAACTCAGACTGCCTGAATCAATTTAACTGACATTAGGCAGACTTATTTTTATCATAAACATCTATTTTACCTACAAATTTTGTCCTTTGGTGGACAAACAAGCAAACATTATCACTATTTGCGGTTCTTCAATGTTAGACAATGAGATGACCAAAGCTTCAGGGTTGGGCATCAAATTGGGTCAGGTAGTTTGTGGTTTGGTCTGGAACAGTGATCAGATAATGCAAATAGAAACATTAGCTTGCATTATCACCTGTTCCTGTTTCCTAGGTGGAGGCTGGACTTTTAACTTCTTTTATTTTAAAGTAAGTTTTGCTACTCAGTGTCCTTGGAAAGGGATCATTTGCTATAGAGAACTGGATGACGGGGGAGCAGGGTGCTGATTTTATTTCATTTATTTCAAATTTTATCTCCTGCCATTCCTGTTCTGAAAGTGCCCCAGGGCAGCTCACAGCAAAATAAAAACAAAAATAGATATAAAATCATAAAATAACATAACACTATAATGAAAATTCATATCGACTATGGAACAGAAAGAAGCTTACAGCAAGCTTGGCCACTACTCTCCTGAAATCTCTCTGGGAAAAAAGCAAGCACTGTCTGTTTCCCAGAAGAAAGGGGCTTATTAACCTCTGTACCTTTGGGAAACGGTTCCTAAGTTTTGCAGGGACAAGGGGACCAATGAAAAGGTGACTGCCATGGACTGAATACAGAATGTTGTGAAGCGCCCTGCTTGGAGCAGCATACTCTGAAGAGAGCAGCCTGGGTATTTCTGAGGAATGAAGAACTTTGGGATGCCTTTCTGCGAAGTTTCTGATTATTTTTTCTAAGCCTAGTGGGACAGAGCATCTGGCAATGGAAACAATCATGCTTAACTTTGGAAAAACTAACCGAGTTGCTAAGATCTCACTGATCATTCAGCATATTGTCTGATTTTTTTTTTTTAATCCATCTGATTTGGGGACTCAACACCTTATGAGATGGTTCTGAGTTCTTTTAGCTTTGCAAGTCTATTTTAATTTCTTTTTTCCCATTAATAAATTCAATCTACCCTATTTCCACACTTATTTGGTTTGAAAAAAAAGTTCACACTAAATTTTGTATATTGCAGTATGCAAGAAAATATTCATTTTATTATTGACACTTCTTCCATCTTCTTGATTCCTTGACAAATATGTTGTTCGGCATTCTTCTTACTTCTTTTGTTGTTACATCATTTCCCGCTTAGAATTTAGTATGGTTGCTTGTTAAAGCCTGTATGTTTTCTTCAGATGCCGCATATATTACATACCTTTCCTGCATATTTCTTAAACATTTTCCTTGCAATTTTGCCTTATGAACACTGTATTTGCAGTTAATTTTCTTTATATAATGCATTTTTGTTCATGGTTTTCATGAATATATGCATGTTTGTGTAGACTTGATATATAATTGGTGACTTACATAATAAAATTTGGAGATGCCTGAATTTCAGTGGATAATTGAGGTTTCTATATTGGTTCAAAAAATTAGATAAGCTTGCATTCAAATATGAGGTAAATGATTTTCTGCCTCATTTCTATTCACCGGGTACCTTTCCTTCCAAGTTTGGGTAGAGTCATCGCTTCCTTTTTTGCCTTGGACTTTTTTCACCTCAAAAGAGGAAGAACGTTTTATCAGGAGAGGCCTAGAAATATTGCCCTTTTCTCCAACTCTGTCCACTGGTAGCTATTCCAGCCATTTGCTCTGCATTTAAATACCAGTTGTCATTGATCTGTGACATCAGAGAAGAATTTGGACACTGGTGACTCATGAGAGTTTCAGTCTCAATTTACTGCAGGACTCGAGCAGGTGCTTTTCTGGGAACAAATAATCTAGCCTTGCTAGGCCAGCAAATGCCACATACTGGGAACAAATGATCTAGCTTCCAGAAGAGGAATGTCAAAAGCACATGGATACATTTGTAGGAAGGCAAGTAGCTCCTCAGGAACCCACCATCCAGGTAATTTAGGGCTTTATAAGTCAAAAAAGCTAAGTAAGGGCAGAACGGATTCTTCCTCTTTCATCAGGAAATCCCAAGGCTGTTTTGATATGAGAAAAGACAATATCTATGTTTATTGATGACTGGAAACCCCTTATGGACTTTTTGCATGAAACAGAAAAAAATGAACTTAATGATTTATGGTTTTGTTGATTAGACAGGATAGATTATAGAAAGAAGAGAGTTATGTTGTAACTATAGAATAAAATGTAAATTTATAATTGTACTTATCATTGCTGTAAAGAAAATTGGAAGCCACTTCTTTGTACCTTTTTTCTTTCTTGACTATTTTTTTTTACTTTTTTCCTCTTCTTGCACTTTTAGCTTTTTTCTTTGATTTCTTTCTTCTTTTCCTTTTCTCACTTTATATTAGTTTGAATTAGTTTTCATCTTCTTTTTTTAAAAAAAATCTTTAATAAAGTTATACCAAAAAAAAAAAAGATGAAATCCCAAGGCTGTACAATCAACTGCAAGGTTGAAAACACATCCTAAAAGGCCACGGTGTGCTCCTTTTGTATTGCTGCCAAGAACACTATATGGATATATTTCTATAGCTACCAGGAGTCAGCTTGACTTGGGGAAGCCCCTACCTTTGCTTAGCAGCTGTACTTATTTCTAGAAATCTGTCTAGGGTTAGTGCAAAATTTTAGCATAGTTGTACTATCTCTGCTGAATATTCTGGATGCACCAATTATTACATTGTTTGGGGACCTACTGAAAGCTCATTTTCTCCATTCAGGCCATCCTTGTGTGTAAATGGTAGAGCAGGGTTTTTTCCCCCTCCCATCCATTTTTAACATATATGTTTTACAGTAATTGTTTTCATTTATTGCTGTATTATTACTGTTTTTAAATTTGTAAGCAGCATTGAAATATTTTGTGGGAAGGGATAAAATAAATGAATAAATAAAATGTGAAGTGTCAGCTTTTAGCCTGTCCAATACTATCTGAATTAACTGCAGAAGAATTGAATGATTTTTAAAGCTAGTGCTGCATATATAACATCCCAATAGAATATACACAGATCAGAGTTGAACTGCGGAGTCCTTGGTGCTCTCTGAGCTTGGTTGTTTGCTTGCAGATGTTTCATTACCCAACTAGATAACATCAGCAGTGCTAATGAGTGTGGGCTTTGCTCTCTGTTTCTATACAGTAGCTTGACCTGCCTGTGTTGTGGGGATGTGCTTGGCAGTTCCTTGATTAGGGTATTGTTTTCTGCTTGATTGTTTGTCTGGTGTCAATCCCTGCTTATCTGTGTGTTGGTTGCTGGAGAGGATGCATTCTGACCTTTTTGTTTCCTTCTTAGTTTTTTTTTTTTAATTGTCTCTTTTGAATGGTGTGTAAATGTGGTTTATCTCTATGTGTCTATTGATGGCTGATTTGTCTGAATGCCAAGCTTCCAGGAAATCCCTAAGACTAGCAGAGCCCATCCATGAACATCAAGGAGCTGTCAGAAGACACAATGAAAACTCCTTAATCTCACAACACATGGACAGACTCAGCCATAGTTTCAGCTGGGAAACTATGAGCATCCTAGACCAAGCTAAATCCAAAAACACTAGGGAATAAAAAAGCTAAGAAGGAAACAAAAAGACCAGAACACATCCTCTCCAGCAGCCAATACCCAGATAAGCAGGGATCAATTCCACACTCACTCGAACTGATGATGTTACCTAGTCAGGTAATGAAATGTCTGCAAGCAAACAACCAAGCTCAGAGAGCACCAAGGACTCCACATATATAGCATTGTGATGATGTACTTTGAAAGCTATCAAATATTAAATGATAGTTTCTTAGGGCCACATGTAGGGGTCATGCCAACCAAAGGTGATAAAAAGCATTCCTGGTCATATTTTCCATTTGAACTATTGCCATGCTAATGTCTTCCTCTAATACACATTCATGGTTGGAAGAGCGAGAGAAAGGAGAGATCATCTTACCTTAATAATTATTTGTCTCCCACAGCCACCACCATTCACATTTACTCTTTCCATCTTCATCACTATTCCTATAATAATGATCAGCTGCTCACACAGTGTTGCACAGTCAAACGATTGTTCTGTGATCATCGCTTTTGTAGGCAGGAGGAGGAAGAGGGAAAAGAGAGCTATTATAAGCCCACATGGAGCTTTTAAAAAAATAAAAGGATAAAAGAAAAAGAAGCACTGCCCTCTAAAATAAGGTGCTCTTCCCTTCAGGAAATTAATTTTATCCCAGCGAAAGACACATTTAAGAGTGCTTCTTTTGTAGTATTAAAGCATATTGCAAATACAGGGGACAGGATTCAGCCCACCTTTAATATGAACATGTAGGAGCAACTGTTGGTCCAGGAGCACATTCAGAGCATGCAGGTCTGTACTGTATAGAATAGGGTAGCTCTCAGTCTGGGCCCTCATCAGTCCTATTAACATTTTTGTTTCTGGTGGATTAAGCTTCAACTTATTTGCCTTATCCAAGCAATCATGGTTCTCAGGCACTGATTTGGGTTAAAACTGCCTCACCTCAATTTAATGAAAAGTACAAGTAGATGCCTTTTACTTATCTTAAGCTTCCCTCCCTCTGATGACAAAACAGGCAACTCTGTGGATGAACAGAAAAGGAATGTAGAATGCTTTCAAGTAGAATGCTGTAGGAGCCTCCACAGAACAACGTACCCTATTCCTGGCACTCGAGGATACCACAGTAGATAGTCCTGAAAGCTGCAGAATTTGAGGAATGTATGCTCAAAGGCCCCTTAGATAGATGTAAATTTCTTTGGATCCCTATCATTCTTTGTTTTATGTATTTTAAAATTAAATTTACCTTGCATTAAAAAAAGGGGGAAACCTTACCAATGTAGCTGCCTTTTGTTTTTATACCCCATGGATACTAAACTGTGGCTTAAGTATTCAGTGAAACCTAAAATAATTGAATTTTCTTTCTTCATACATAGGTGTTCTAGGTTTTCTCTCAAGATGCCCATTCTGTGATTTGTACAGCTTTGGTGGGGGACACATTCAAAGCATATGATGTGTGTTTATGACAATAAACTGTTCCTTTCTAATTGCAAAAGGTGAATTTTTTTTTGTTATGGCTACATTATGCATTTAAGGTCAAATTCTGGGTGTATGAAATAATATTTCCATGAGGTTCTTAATTTTTAACACAAGACTTTAAGGTCAGTGGTCCAATGGTGTAAATTATTAAAAACGTATGAATTTTTTATTAGTCTCTCCAGCCATATCATTTTGGCTTTCCTTTTCTAGTTGCAAACTTGAAACTGCAGCACGTAAGTGATGTTATCTGTCTAGCGTTTATTTCATGATACAAGTTGCTAAGTATGATCTTAATTTTTCTGCAATCATTTGTGCTTTCTCCTTTCCTCACATTTAACATATGTCATTGATACAAATACTTGAGTCTTCTTTTCAGTCCCCCAAACAAGAACACAGCTGTATTTTTGCACTAAATAGGTTCTGAGATTTTTTTGTTTGTTCGTTTGTTTCCAGTAATTCCTGGAGCACCCAGGCTAATGCCAATGTCACTGTTTCCTCTCTCTTCCTCCAACAAAAAGTTGGTTTTGATTGTTTCGTAATGCCCTCCTTTTTGACTCAGTGGGATTTAGTTTAGGGTTACAGGGGATTGGCCTGTCAATACAGAACAAATCTGATCAATATGGACTAAACATTTTTATTCAAAGGCATAAGAGCTTTGATGTTGAAAAAATAGCAATAGTTAAGTGTCAGCCACACGAGGTAGACCAGATCAAGAAATTAACTCTCCTGGAATTTTTGCCAAAGGAAAGAGCACAACGCTGAGGAGAAGTTACAGCTCTTTATTCAACAATTTTGGGTGCCTGCTTTCCAAGAAAGAGGGACCCCAAACAATAGAAAGGCAATGATTCTTATACACTTTGGGGTTGAGAGGTGGGAAATCTGAGGGATCTAATTCACGGGCAATTTTTTTGAGGAAGTGAGATAGGTGTTAAACAGGGGAAAAGTGTTTTTCTGTAGTGAAACAAAAGCCATGCTTTTGTAACAAGACAGCCAAGTTAAGGATTCCATTGTTAAGGATGGACTTCTGAGATAACCAGGTGCCCACGCTTGGTTATGCGGAATGCCTGCCATCTCTCACCTTTGTTAACAAAGCGTCCTCATTGGGGCTGCCCCCAGACAGTCCTTTGGTGGACGGGTGAGAGCTTTCTCATTGTGATAGGAATAAAGGGCTATTTTGGCAGCTAGAGACATGATTGTTCTTGGGTGAGGTCCTATTTTACATATGCAAGAGGGACAGAGGGGAGGGAGGGGAAGAGTTTGCGGCTTTATTTCATTATTTTTCCATCACAAACTCCATGGGAAAGCTAAAACTTCTTGTATTGAGATTGGCTTATAATAACAGAATCTTGCAGATCTGATTGTGCTGTGCCTTCTCCTCCTCCTCCTCATAGTTCAGTGAATCAGGGTGGAGATTCTTTGAGTTGCTTCCCAATGTTATCTGGATGTTCTGGACTTAAAAAATGCTTTAGTCCCTTTTGCCTAGACAACAGCACTTACAGTACATGTCTCCAATTATGGTCATCTTCCTATTTGTGTGTGTGTGTGTATGTGTGTGCCTTCGAGTCAATGTCAACTCCTGGCGACTGCCTGGACTAGTCCCTACAGGTTTTTTGGCAAGGTTTTTCAGAAGTGGTTTGCCATTGCCTCCTTCCTGGGGCTAAGAGAGAGTGACTGGCCCAAGGTCACCCAGCTGGCTTTGTGCCTAAGGTGGGACTAGACCTTACAATCTCCTGGTTTCTAGCCCAGTGCTTTAACCACTACACCAAAGTGGCTCATCTTTCTTACTCTCCTCATTAAGAGAGGCCTGAGATGCAGGACGATATTTTCCCACGTGATGGAGCAGTCGGGGCATCTAAAAGCAGTTTCTAATCATCACAGAAGACCTTTCTTAGAACCAGCAGGAATCTGTGTTACATTACTAGATAGGAACCTGGTGAACATTTCAAATTTCAGTGTGTTTGTCTACTGCAGAAGAAAGAATAATTTTTAGGAAGTCTGGCAGATTCAGAAGTGAATTGCAAAAGAAAATCCCCAGGATCTGAAGACTATTTACTATGGTTATTTTTCATACTTCTCAGTAAGGATATATGTATATGTATATATAAGGCAGGATAAAAACATAATAACAACAACAATAACAACAACAACAACAATTTGGCCAGTACACAAATTAAGAACAAATGCAAACAAAGCCAGGATCAAGAAGACAGCAATAGGCAGCAAACGCTGTCTCTGCAAAGAAGCTGAAGAAACAGTGGACCTAGGTAGCTGTTGCAAGAAGATCACACAGACTGACTACAAACAGTGGCATGACAAAGTAGCAACAATGGTGCATTGGAGTATCTGCAAGGAATACCATTTGCCTACAAGCAAGAACTGGTGGGAACAGAAAACAGTCAAAGTAATCAAAAATGAAGAAGGTAAAGTGCTCTGGGACTTTAGAATTCAAACAGACAAGCACCTGCCACACAATACCCCAGACTTAATAATTGTTGATAAGAAAGACAAGAAAGTCTGGATAGTGGACATTGCAATACCTGGAGACAGCAGAATAGAACAGAAAGAACTGGAGAAAATCACCAAATATAAAGACCTGCAAATAGAAATAGAACAACTGCAGCAAAAGGAAGCAAAGACAGCACCAATAGTAATAGGCACCTTGGGTGCAATCCCAAAACGTCTGGAGCACCACCTGAACACCATTGGCATTGACAAAATCACCATCAGTTAATTGCAAAAGGCAGCTTTACTTGGAACAGCTTACATCCTGTGACGCTACCTTTAACACCATCAGACAACAACATCTGCCTATCCCAGGTACTTGAGAAGGACTTGATAGGTGGATAAAAATGTCAGATCCACTCTAAACAACTGGCTGACTGTGCGACCAACCATAATAATAATATTGAATCAATCCACCTCTCCTCTCTTTATGAAAAGCGTGTGTGTATATGTGTATGTGCATTCACAGGCACTTTTGTCTACATTCCTCATATACTATTTATTGTGTACAGCAGAAGCCACTCAGGAAAAAGAAAAAGAGAAGTTTATAGATAGGAGGAAACACACTTCATATGGAATCTGAAATGCAACAAGAGGCCAGTCCTTTGGTTTGGCTCCTGAGCATTTCATGCCTTTTGTAGCATCTATCAGCAACACATTGCAGACTGTTACACAGAGATATGCAGCAAGTCATTCTAAGGAACAGAAGAGTTGAGGCAGGAGACAATCCAAGGTCACATTCAAGAAAGCCAGGAACTAGGCAAAGAGAAAAAAAATATCCAAGAAAGCCAGGGGTCCAGGCACAAATGAGTTCATACATCAAGCACTGTGCAACCACAGGGCAGCTGTGCTAATACCAGATGTTGCTCTGGCAATGGCCTGTTACAAATGGAAGGATTTTATGTTCCAGTCTCCAGAGCCCCACCTGTCCCCAGCTGCAACTCACTGGCACAAAAACTATAATAAAAATCTTCCTCCTGACTAAGTCTGTTCTTTCAATGGGGTTTCCTCTGCAGGCGAGCTTTTCTATGCCTGCTATCTTTCTGACTTTGAATTTTAATGTTTTGGTATTCCTGTGGACTCAAGCAATGATTTCACATCTTCACTGCAGTTGGATACCAAGCATTAGTTCTTCAGGCACATTGGACTGTTCAGGTTTGGAGACATTGCTCATCCTCCAGGGAGAATTCTTTCAAAGGATTCTTGGGTGTAAGTCTAATAAAATTAAATGGGATTTTCTCCCAGGAAACTGAGTATGGAGGGCAAACAACTACATAGATACACATTTGTTTTATTTATTTATTACAACATTTTATCCCTTGTTCTCATTCATAGGTTTGGGGAACTCACAACTCACGTATGCATAACCCCCAACAATTGTTAAAGACCACCAAACAATTATACCAGATTATCAATTAAAGCTAAATTTAAAATTAACATATATTAACACCTTAACGCCAAACACAGACAGTAACAACAACTCAGTGAGAAAATCCCTATGTCCCAAACATTAACAGTAAGAACGCATCATCTTCATTGCTTTCTTATACTGTAACTGAGTGTTCAGGCCTCTGGACCTCAGGGGGTAAAATATTCCACCAGGATGGGGCTGCTACAAAAATTCTTGGCCCTGGATTCCCATCGCCCTAATATCCCCCCATCCTTCCCCCCAGGGGGAGCCAACAAATCCCTTCTTGTGATGAACGCACAACAGGCAGATTCTATTTGGGGAGGACAGTCCTGCAGGTAACAAACCCCTGAACCATTTTGCAGAATTTAAATGGATTAGGTATATAGCATTGAATATGAATCATTTTGGTAAGCACCATATCCGTTTAATGTTTTGCATACCAACCTTCTCTGATTGGGTCATCCAGATGTACTGAGTTTTGGCTATGCTGGAGTTGTAAACCTAACCTATCTGGAGGACTGCAGGTTGGGGAGGGTTGAAGTATAATAGCATTTAATGACCACCTTGATAGCTTGTTAACCTTATCTCAATGTTCTGTTTTAAGAACTTAGTAAAGGTAAAGATGCCCTCAAGTCAAGCTCTTCTCCTGGTGACTGATTCCACACAGTTCTTTTGGCAGCCACACAGAAATGGTTTGTCACTGCCTTCTTCATCAACTTTCCAGTCTGCCCTATAGCCCTGAACTTCCAGACAGTTTCCCATTCAACTATTAACTATTAACCAAACCTTCGGCACTTCTGTGATCAGCCAAAGTCTGCCATGTGCTCCCTCCTGCTGGGACAAGTACTTAGGGTGTGCGTACTACTCTTCAGCATTGCCTGACCGAGTTGTCTCATAATGACCACAAAAAAAAAATGCTTTTTCCTTGAGCTTATGTCCAAAGTCTAGCCCCACAAGTTTGGTCATGATAATAATTTGTAAGCTGCTCTGGATGTTCAGCTCAAGCACATTCCCAACGGTGAGCACTTTTCAACTGTGACAGTCACAGGTAAATCCCCCAAAGGAAACTTGGGCCTTGTGCAAATAGACCATGACAGTATGTTTTATTTCGGTGACTCTGTCAATGACTGAGGCACTGGCAGCTGCTCCACTGGGGGGAAGCGAGAACCTTGTGTGTTCTTTGAACTTAAACAAGGAACAGCTTTCAACAAACGCTTGGCAACTCCAGAAGGGAGCGAGTTCCTGGGGCTGGCTGCTTCCAGTACAAAGTAATAGAGGGAACGCAAAACAGCAACTTGTATCTGTGACTGTGAATCGCCTGGAGAAAGCTTTCCCCTCCACCCCTTCGTCCCTTTCTCCTCTTCATAAAAGCCATAAAGGCTGTTAACCAATCACACAACATCCTCACAAGTGACACAGAGTGTAGCTGAACAGAGTTCTCCAGCTGAGATGAACAATTTACAGTCTGTATTATTTTCTCCCTCACTTTTCTTGAGTAGAGGAGATTAACAATGCCAGCGGATTTTTTGTTTTGTTTTGTTTTTATTTACTAAATAGAGATCAAACTGCATTTTCTGGCTTTACCTTACAACAGACTGCACTGAGGATATTGGGATATTGATGATTGGTAGGACATTAAAATCCATAAATTAATAGTAGCAATGCGGGGGCAAGAGTGAGAGACGGTAAGTCATAATGATTCATAATGGCGAGAGCAAAAATGTAAAGTACATGTCAAGCCACTGCTTTGGGGAATCCAAGGTTATTCCCCTTGTTTCCTTCTTTTGTATTTTAGGCTTTTACAACAGATGCAGTGAATTGGAAATGTGTGTTTTAGAAGCAGTTGCCCCATTTGATGAACTGAGATATCTGTCTGTCTGCCTCACTTCCTTATAACAAATAGTTTAAAGAACTGCCATCTGGAGCCAAAGGTTTGAGAGTAACGAAATACAAATAAATGGATAGTTCCTTTTGTATTGGGCTAGTGTTGAACATCATGGAAAAAAATCAATCCCTGTAGTTATTAAGAGTCAGTACCAACTTGATGGCACATGAACAATCAAGTGTTGAACAATCTAAACTAGTGGTTCAAAAGTTAGGCTAATTGTGCCTCCTTGATCCATTGGGGGTGGAGTCCAAAGTAAAATTCTGTCCTCAACTTACAACCATTCGTTCAGTGACTGTTTGAAGTTACAATGGTGCTGAACGAATGGTGGTTATGACTGGTCCTCAGAGTTACAGCTGTCCCAACATTCCCATGCACCTCCACTCAGAAAGTCAGTGGGGAAGCAGCAGGGAAGGTCACAAGTCACTGGAGTAAATCTCCCCCATCCATGCACCCTCCCCAGCCCCTCTGAGCTTGAGCCATGCTGGCCACTTGTGCACCCCTGCACATCCTCTACGACCCATGTGGCATCCTTGTGCACCACTGTGCACCCTCCCTGGCCCACGCGGTGCCTCTTGTGAACCATGGCCCTTTGCCCATCACCAAGCACCCCCGCGTACCTGTGTGTCAACTCTTGCACACCCCCTTGCATCCCCTTGCACTCTCCCTAACCCTCCCCCACACCCCAGCAAACCCCCTTACTCCCTCGCCCACCTGGCATCAGCCACTTACCTGTCTGCCAGCCTGGGGCTTGCAATTTTCCAGTTTGCTTCTGCATTGACTTTGGTTGAGGGAAGCTGGCAGGAAGTTGCCGCACCTAATGACCGTGGGATTCAGTTAACAATGGCAACTGGGACTTCAGGGATTGCCGTCGCTAAGTGATGTGGCCATGCTTTATGACTGCATCACTTAGTGATGGAAATTCTGGTCCCACTTGTCATCATAAGTCAAGGACTACCTGTATTGCATCTGAAGCCTGCAGAATGGAGATCTAGAGAAAAAAAAATACTGTAAAGTTATATGAATGAGGTTAAGTCCTGGAGTTAATCTTAGGGTTGCCAGGCCAACAAGGAAAACTGCCTGCCAATTAATTCATAATTAGAAAAGGAATCCAAAATAAAACTGCCAAGATTGTAATTATTGTATATATCACTCTGTATGCTTTGTCAAGTTCTGCATCTCAAAAAGGATTCTGTACAGGCTGAAAAAGTGTAAAAAAGGGAAGCAAATGATGAGGTGAAGGTTGGAAAGAGCCAGGACACAGTCCATTACAATAACAATGCTCAATTGTCAACTGCCCCCCTGTTCCCCAGGAGAAGTGACCAGCTCTCAGTCTGTTAAGACCTACAGGCAGAGAAAGAAACACAAAGTTTGAAACTGGAGACTGAGTCCCTCGGGCTTTCTTCTGCAGCTTATCAAAGAATGATGTCCTTGAATTTCTACCTGCTGTCCTTCAACTTTGAGTCATGATCTGGATGCAGCCTGACAGATGAAAGGGCTGGAGCAATTCCCATACAAGGAAAGATTACAGCATTTGGGGTATTATAGGTTCGGGAAAAAAATAGCAGAATAAAGAGAAAAATGATAAAGGTATATAAAGCTATGCATGGTATAGAAAAAAAGATAGGGAGATTTTTTTCCCTTTCTCTCTCCCAAAATACCATAACCCAATAAAGTTAAATAGTGAAAGATTCAGAACAAGAAAAAAAAAAAAGGATTTCTTCACTTAACAAATGATTAACCTGTGGAACATGTAACTTCAATAGATAGTAATGATCACCAATATCAGTTGGATTAGACCAACTAATGGAAGATAAAGCTAGTAATGGCTATAATGACAAGGGCCATGTTTAACTGCCAGTAAATGTTAGTTGCTGACATACATATGTGAGAGTGGGTTATTGCCCTCAGGTTTGCTTGTTGTTATTCCCTGCTGCATTCACAGAAGAGAAATGTGGTTTATATATGCAAAACAATAAAAGGGAATATACTTTCGCAGTGGGGCCATAGCTGAACAAGACCCCTGAAATCTTCACTTATGAACAATGTTTTGAATTGGTGTTTGACATAAATTACTTCACTGTTGTCATTGTTGGTTTCTAGGTTTGTAGAGAAGTACCACAGCACTGATTTTCTTCAGCTCCAATATCCTCAAGAGACTCCTTTCCAGCCCATCTCACTGTTTTCTTCTCTCTGCAGTTCTTTGGCAGTTTATATTTGGAATATTTTCAAGTGTTGCACAAATGTGCTTAGGTCTGCAAAGGCAGATTGCTATGCATAAGAAATGCATATAGAGTAGAATAATGGAAATGATGAGACATTTGGAGAACAGGTATTTGAGTAAAATTTGTTTCATCAGTATTGTATGATACTGTTCCTTTATGAAATCTTATGTTGGCAATAGTGGCCATTTTCTCACTACTGTCTTATAACAACTTCTGTCATCACCCAGGCATTGCTGGGGCAATGTAAAGCCTGTCCTAATTATTCTTATATCAGTGTGATGGTTGGATGACAACAGAAGATGGTATACAGGTAGTCCTCAGTTAACAACCCCTTGTTCAGTGACCGTTCAAAGTTATGACAGCACTGAATGAGACTTACGACTGGTCCTTGTAGTTGTGGCCACTGCAGCATCCCCACAATCACATGATCGTGATTTGGGCACTTGGAAACCAGATCGCAATTATGATGGTCACAGTGTCCTTGTAGTCACATGATCACCATTTGCGGCCTTCACTGCTGGCTTCTGACAAGCAAAGTCAGTGGGGAAGCTGGCAGGAGGTTGCAAATGGCAATCATGTGACACTGCGCTTAATGACCATGTGGGATTTGCTTAATGATCACAACCGGAACTGCCGCAACTGCAGTTGTAAGTTAGTGCGGTCACGTGATGTCGGGCTTTACAACCGCATTGCTTAGTGATGGAGTTGCTGGTCCCAAATACCATTGTTAAGCAAGGACTACCTGTAAATTACTAATAAGGAAATGCCCAGTGTCATGGTAGGACGTAATCTAACTATGGAAAGAGCAGTTCCAAAATATAACTGCATTTGTTTTTATTCAGCATAGGTGGCAACAAATAACTTCTACTTGCAAGACCATAGGGATGTGAGAAGTTTTCCAAAATGATCCAGGAACCAGGAGGTGTAGGATAAAGTAAGTAACAAACAGTAAGTCAGAATTAATGTAATACTATAACAAATCAGAAGACAGAATTGAGGAGCAAACTAGAAGCCACGACCAAGAAACAATTGAAAGATATGGGACTTTCTAGACAAGGGAAACCTTGTTTCTGGAAACATGTACCTTTTCCACACTACCTGATGGAAGTGTTGGATTGTTTGCAGTAGAAGGCCCTCTATTCTTCAGCCTCTCCAACTGTAACTAGTGATGACACTCCCCTTCTTCTCTCTCCAGTTTTTTCAGTGTCAGCAATATCTTTTAAAGGCTTTCTTACTTCTCCAGTTCCAGTTATTTCTCCTTCTTCTGAAAGTCCAGATATAATCTTTTAAATTCTTTCTGGGCTTGGAGTTCCAATTTCTTTAGCTCAAGTAGGTTGATTGGTTCCATTCGGGCTGGCTGTCCCAGAGTCAGTCTCGGAGACTAACACATTGTCCATTAAGGGGTATTCTACTGGCTTGATAAAGAAAGTTGTCTTTCTAATCCTACACAGCATACACAGTTGTTCTGCCCCTAGTAGTAACCTAGCTATCCTGCTGAACCTTAAAGCTATAAATAGAAGTAACTTTTGCATGAGCGAGTTTCTTTATGTCTTGGCTAAGAAGAAAACAGTAAAAAAGAAAAAAATGCCCACCTACCTATCCAGCTCAGGAAACTTAACTGCTCTCTGGCAAATTAAAATGTCAGGAAACAAAAAGTAAAATAATTTCTATAACGTGATCTCCTTCCAATATAAGTTAGAGGTATGTGATTGGAGGATTCAGACCTTCTTCTCTTATTTGTGAGATAAATCAATTTTCTAGGAGATAAACAAAATAAAACTTTATTTTCTTAAAAAAAGATAAGATATAGGATACCCTTTTCCCTTTAAATATTTAGATGAAAATATTCAGTACCGCAGAAGATAAATTATGGAATTGCCCAGTTTATGAGAAAAAGAGAGGGTTATTTAGGTAAACAAAACAAACTCCAAAGAAAATATGGTGCTCCAGGCAGAGCAAAAGATGAGTAATGTAACAGCAAGGTTACATAGGGGTATCAAAGTGTATCCATGTCTACCTATGCTGTTGAATTCTGGACTCACTACAGTTAGTCCAGAATTCAACAGCATAGGTAGACATGGATACACTTTGATACCCCTATGTAACCTTGCTGTTACATTGTAACCAAATGGTCTTCAAGGAAATTCCACATAGAACACATTGCAGCAATCCAAGTGGGAGATGATGAAAGCATCACTGACCATGTGCAGGGTTCTCTGATCCAGGAATGGGTGTAATGAGTACAATATTCAGGAGTTAAGAGCTTAGGTGGATCCTGACATCTGTACATCTGTTCTGTCTGAGGAAGTCCAATCTCATTCAGAACCAATGATGGGAAACTGCCAGATCTAGGTGGCACCAAAACTCATAGCTACTCACTCTTTCTAGGATTGAGCTTAAGTCTGTTCTTTCCCATCTAGGCTCCCACAGACTCCAGACACTGAGAAAAAATCTTGATAGCCAGGGTTCAAGATGTAAAAGTGAATATCATCAGCATATTGATGATATCTGAGCTCATGCTGTTGGATGACTTCACCCAGTGGTTTAATGTAGATGTTAAATAGGAATGAGGAGAGGGTAGAGTCCTGTGGAACCCTGCAAAACAGGGGCTTAGGACTAGACATCTTTCCACCAACATCACCATTGACTTGAACTGACCCTGTAACTATGACTGTACCCCCCCTCACTCCTAACCCCCTGAGCAAATTCAGAAAGACATCATGATCAATAGAATCCAAAGCTTTTGAGAGGTCAAAGAGGGGCAAGATGGATGCACCACTTCCACCTTGGTCTCACCAGAGATCATTCACAAGTATGATCATTGCTTTCTCAATATTATACCCAGGTCTAGCAGAATGACATATACTGTATAGAGGCTTCATGAATCTGTCACTTTAGTTTCACTTATTTTCTCGGTTAGCTAATAGCAATTTCAATTCAGCTCATTTCTATAACAGGTTACCATTTTTAAAAAATTCCACATAAAACTGTGCACATTGTTAGGCACATTCTCCAAAAATATGCATTTTTGTATGCATTTTTGGTGTCCATTTTTCTGAATGAATGTGCCATCTGGAAACCAAATAGATTCATTAAGAATCTGGGTGAACAAATCAAATAGGTCCATTTTCCCTGCAGAGACCCCTCAAGTTTTGCTATGTTGCCTCAACATAAGATAGGAGGGGAAGGGTGATCAAAGAACATTGGAAGTGGATGCCAAGAGTACATACTCTCAGCAGGGTCACTCAAGGTGTAAAGATCATCCCAGCTATCCAGCTAAACCAAGTAGGCACCTATATCAGAACAGCAGCAACACAGAGGTATCATTTCATAGTTTGAGGGAGAAGGCAATGGTAAACCATTCCTGTCTTTTACCAGGAAAACCACATGGATAGTCAATATAAAGTGATTGATGCTGGATGATGTGACCCCTCAGGTTGTATGATACTCAACATGCTACTGAGGAATTGCTGGGGATCTTTTGGAATTCTAATGGTGTTTGTGATGTGGCTAGATTAAAGCCTTTGGGACATCTAGTTGCTGATATTGCCATACTGGAAAAAAAAACCCAAAGCTACAAAGACAGAAACACAGTAGGGACATGGAATGTAAGAGGCATGAATACAGGAAAGCTCAACACAGTGAAAGATGAAATGCACTGACTATACATTGTCATTGTAAGCATCAGCAAATTGAAATGGACTAGAATTGGACACTTTCAGTTAGAAGATAATCCTGTTTGCTGCTCAGGTCAAAGAAGGAGCAGTGTTGCTTTCATAGTCATAGGGAGAATATAAGAAAGACAGTACTTGAATATGATGTAATCCATGACTGAATAATGTCAATTACACTTCATGGACAATCCTTTAATATGACGATTATCCAAGTTTATGCTCCAACCATAAAGAAAAGCAGCTTGATGAATATTACAGTCCAATTCAATCTGAAATGACAAAACATGCAAGCAAGATGTGCTGCTTGTACTTGGAGACTGGAATGCCAAAGCTGGAAATAATAAGGAGGAACACGTAGACTCTATGGCCTAGGAATCAGAAATGAAGCAAAGAACAATTTCTGCCAATCCAGTGATTTCTTCATTGCTAACACATTCTTCAATCAACCAAAATGATGACTATATACATGGACATCACCAGATACAGACATTGAAATCAAATTGACAATATTATTGGTACAAGGAGGTAAAAGAACCAAGTTATAACAGTAAAGAAGTGTCCAGGAGCTGATTGTGGAACAGATCCCAAACTGTTCATGTGCAAGTTCCAAGTCAAGCTAAAGTGGAAAAACAAAGTCAAACAATTTCCATGATGTAATCTTGAGTATATAGCCACCATTTTCAAGGATAATGAGACTCATTAGAATACCATGGATAGCCACAAAAACAAAGAAAGGTATTATAGAACAAATCAATCCAGAGTTTTAACTCAAGGCACAAAAGATGATGCTCAAATTATTATATTTTGGACACATTCTGGAAAGACCCAGTTCCCTTGAGAGGTTTATAATGCTGGGAAAGGTGGAAGGAAAGAGAAGGGGATGACAACCAGAGGAAGGTAGCTTGGCTCAATTACAGCAGTAATAGATGCACTGTACCACTGAAGCTTCAGGTTGGGGACAGATCATC
Source organism: Python bivittatus (assembly GCF_059951505.1). Lineage (NCBI taxonomy): Eukaryota > Metazoa > Chordata > Lepidosauria > Squamata > Pythonidae > Python > Python bivittatus. The sequence goes on from NW_028277098.1 coordinate 29,813,246, forward strand.
CTGGAGAAGGTATATCTGTATGGTAGGTAAGGGTCAGCACAGATTTGATGACATACAATCAATCAAAAACTCTGTGGAAGTTGGCAGTACCAATCAGCTCCACAGCAAACAGCTCTCATAAATACAAGTATGCCTGCTCTCTCAGCCATGATAAGACTGTGGATAAGGAAAGACTTAATTACAGACCAATCTGGCATTTAATAGCAGCAGCTGGTGAGTAGGGCTTCTAAGTTATGGTGCTCTGGTTCTTGGAACAAAAACATTGGATCAGAAGTAGGAATCAGTCTTAAGTAACCAAACCCATTTCCCTCAGGCAGCCTGCCCCATACCTTCTGCTATATCTGCCCATGCCTGTCATGATCCTGATATTTCAATCCTCTTTTCCACCCATTTCCAACACAATATTCCTTAGCACGGTCAGTCCCAGAGGGATCCTCAACTTTCCTCTCCCTATCCCTCATAATTCCAACTCCCACTTTCACTGCCTCCACTCCTGTTACATTACATTCACAGTCACTGATGGGCTGCACCTAATAATTCACTTGCAGTTCTTGGGTTATAAGATTTAAACCCAACCATTTAAACCCAACCATCTCTTACTTGGGTCTGGAAGGAGGACTTTCCGTTTAAGAGCCCCCATCACATCTTGCTTCTGCTAAAGTCCAACCACTTCCCTCCTCTGTGCTCTTCCAGTCTCACATTTGATCCACTTCTACTTCTACGTCTTCTTCTACTTCTACTTCTACTTCTCTCTAACATTGCTTACAGTGCAAAATTCAGATGATGCATGAAGTCCCAGATTCCAACCAAAAATCATTCTTTGCAAAGCCACAAACTAAGGCAGCAGCAGGAATTTGGCAGTAAGCAAATGGCAATTCCTTCAGTGGATATACCCTGCCATCGGAGCCACTAGGGTTAAAGCAACACATCCAAAGGCCTCACCAGCTCCAGCTGCTGAAGCTGACCCATAAAGGCACAACACTGCATGAAGCCATCAGCCTTCACTAGATCACTTGTTTTACTTCTTTGTTTTTGGCAGGCTGATGTGTCCCTGCATTCTTGTTCTGCCAGCACTTCTAGCCACTTTGCTTCCTCCTGTGGACTATGAGTTGACTCTATCAGCAAGACCCAATAATTTTTCTGACACAGAGTCTTACTCTTTGCTCTTCCATTTGTCTCCACTATGCTGCAAATCATTAATTTGTCTATGTTCCAAGCCCCCAACATTTTACAACTTTACCAAAATACTTCTCACTAAGATCGGTAACTTTCACTACTTCTAAAACTTCCACTTTCTTTCCTGTATAAAAGTATCCATATCTTAAAAAAAACAATAAGCAATTTGCAGACATTTTCCCCTATTATATGCTCATATATAGCCATTGCACAACATACACATTTTTGTATACATTTTTAAAATTGCTATCTGCTTTCAAAACAAGAAAAAAATGTAGATTTCGGGGCATAGGTATGAACTGTTAATAGGTTTGGGAGGAGGGAATAAATCTTTTCCTGTTACATAATCTGCAATTTGGCCATTACTGCATATTTATTTTTATTTGATTGCTGCTCTGCTAGTTCTATACTATGAGTCTTAGTCCTGAAATTTTACATACTATAAACCTTCAACATCAATCATGAAATATTTCAATTCTTTTTGTAGTTCAGGAAGATTTGTATGTATGAATCATCATCATCACCATCATTGTCATGCTAAATCTCTTGTTTTTCTATTGCATTATATATTTCTATGTCCAATTTTCTTTGATAAATATTTGAAATGAATCAAACTAAAATAAAACCATATCAAAAGCCTGGATGATGACAAAATCATCTGGAGCTGAAAAACAAACAGACAAAACCCACAGCAGAATCAGTAGCAGGTGAACCAACTTGGGGAGCACATTCCAAAATCAGAGTACTGCACTGAAGAAGTACCTACCCTGGTATTTCTGCTCATTTAATGTCAGTGTGGTTAAATCATATGCAGAAGGACTTCTGGTGTGAACAGTTTCCTAGGAAGCCATTCATATAAGAGTGCCCTTAGTGCATATATTCATCCTCTGTAAAGAGTTTTTCAGAAGATTGTTTTCAGATGCATTGGACTACTACAACTTCAGGCATCCCCATCTGGCATGCTGGATGAGAGGAACTGTAGTTCAACACATCTGAAGGGTAACATGTTAAAGAGAGTTACTATAGAGTTTTGTAATGCTGCTTATTAAAGCTGATAATTGGAAAAAGGAAGGAAAAAACCCATCATCCACCTGCTATGCACATGGTTCTTATGGGAACACATCTGTGGCATGAAGCCATGGCTTGCCCTTCCTTCATACAAATAAAAAGCTTCTCTGGGTATTGAACTGAAGAGAAGTCGGTTTGGTTTTCTATTCATACCCTTGGAAAACAAAATGAAATGAATAAAAAACCTTTCTCATAGTATCCAGTGTGCCAAATGAGGCATATGGCAGTGGGTCATTTAGATAATGAAATAGCTTGGTAGGGCAAATTGTTTGTGTATGGGAAGGAAGGATCATGGAATAAGAATAATATAGTGAGCTACCTAAAGTGAGATTATCTTTGCAGTGTCCTTCGAGGGTTGTCTATCCATGCACTTCAGGCAGCACAGATATACTGTATACTGGTTATGTATCTTTCTATTACTGACAATTCCAATTGTCCACACATCTATATGAAGAAACCAGGGGAGTAGCAAATGGTGGCTGGTGAAAGACACCCAACAAGATAATCAAAATTAACAGGGCTTCATCCTCCTTAGGATCAATAAATTTGACTAATTTACAGTGTCAAAAAGAAAATTTAGGAGTGATTGGATCATTGGACTTTTCCAACTTTCAGCCTCCAGTGGGATCACTGGACCTCTCAAAACATTCAAAATCTCTCAGATTCCATCAATCTCTGTAAGTTGACTATTTCAATAGATCGTTTAGCTCTATAAGAAAAGTCTTGTCACCTCCAATCTAATATGAAAGTGAAATGTTTATGACAAAGAGGTGATAGAGCCTTATTCCAAGCTCATACCTTCTTTTCTCAGCCTGGTTGCAAAAACCAGGTCAAAGGCATATGCAGAACCCTCTAGGCTTCTCAGATGGGGTCTCCTACCCCAGCATTACTTATCCATGAAAGCTCAATGGTGACTAGACCTGTTCTATGCCTGGGGTTTACACATGAAATTTGCAGTTAGTGTAGAGTGCCAGCAGTTGCTTGGAACACACTCTGGGGGTGGAGTGGTGCCAGCAGCATTAGTATTGATCCTATAATTCGGGAGTACAAAAATCTGGATGATGGTTAGTCGACAGCTAATGATCATCCAGTTTTTTTTAATAGTTTTCTATATCTCTTTGCTGCCATCTAGTGGTCACCCTAGTCAGCCTGCCCTGCTCACCTGCAGTCCACTCCATCTGCTGCTTCATCCTAGCCATCATATCACCCCAGGTAAGCATCTGGGATCCCTCTATGGCTGCATGCTGGCTGCATCAAACCACAATCAGTTTTGGATTTTTTAAGATTAAAGGACTAGATGTCCCTTTACCATTACTGCCTTGACATAGTTATGCCTCTGTTCAAGATATGCCATGCTACATGAAGTTCTGAGCTAGCTCTATCATTATGGCTCAGTATGGATACTAAAGCTTCCCAGGACAACAAGACTGAGGCTCTCAAAAGCCATATTTGAATCAGCTCGGTCAGAGAAGTCTCTGGGCAACTTGATGAGTGACAGTTCAACAATATCCCTAACTTACCTTTCTGGCCCACCACCCTTATTTGCACCGTTAGAACTGGTGCTTGAAAAGAAGAATGGAATCTGTATAGATGACAGTAATAACCTTCCTTCATCCTCCACTCCAAATTGGTAGGCAAAGGTGTATGAGGTCAATTCCTCAGGTTTATCTACTCAAATCTCAGCAATACATTCCAGGTCATCCCTCTTATCCACAATCAAGGCATGGATGGAGACTCCCTTATTATGGATTCTACCAACTGTGTTTAAGAAGTTTCATCTTGTGGGATACAATGCCATATCTTACACATATATAATGTGAAATACCTCCAACCACTAGTCATTTCCATGTGTTAATTCATTCAGCTATGTACATAAGCTAAATGCCAACTGAAATATAATAGCTAGAAAAACGGCTGAACTAGTCTACTTTTGAAAACCTTAAAATTCAGATAGTATCGCAAACAGAATAGTATAGTATGAAAGAGCTGCAGAATTTTTGAATGCAGTTTGGGTATAGATTGAAGTTGAATGATAAAACACATGGTCTGAATTGTAAACATCCCTTGGCATTTCCTGGTAGGTCTTAGGAGCCTTCCTGTCCAGGACTCAGGGAAGCCATTATTTCAAGGCAATATTGAGCCAGATGGAACAACGCTGTCTTCAGTGGAGAGAATACTGAGATAGATAGACTAATGCTGTTTTACAATATAAGGCCTTATATTTGCCACAAAAGTTTGCCATAAAAGTCCTTTGCCAGAAAAGTTTTTTGAGGATGTACTTCAGTCCATCAGGAGGAGCTCCTGTTCTCCATGCTGCAAGGCCCCACACTCAGCTGTGTAACAGCCCAGCAGCAAGCATACAGATGTTTTTGCAGTGATGAAAGTAAACTTTAATGTTTTGCCAGAATCCAGACAAGATCCATGAAGTCACCAGATTCATGCACAATTTAACACTGTAATAATGCCACTTTGTTCTTGCCAATTATTTTAAGTGATTTATGTGTCATGTTTTATTTGAATAACTTTGCATTTTAAAAATGTGGAAAGTTCTCAGAAACCCACCAAGTGACCTGTGTTAGGGCTCAGCTCAATTTATCATGCAATTCTAGAAGACCTGCTCATGATTCTGCCAACATTCCCCCCCCCCCCAAATAAGGCTGTCATCTGTAAAGTTTTTTTTTTTTTAAAGTGAAGCTTCATTCTGAACATAGTTTCATATTGTTAATTTTTACTGCAATGTTTTTTAAAAAGCATACTCTATCCACCCAACATCTCATTATATCTTTGGCTAAAAAGCTATGCCTGACAAAGCTAACAATCATCTATGCCTGCTAGTCACTCCAGCATATACTCAAGGGCTCAGACAATCTGGCTCAATTCAACTACACCTTAATAAAACTTTTTTTTTTCTATAAAGCCTTGTGAACCACCATAACCTCACCTTTCCTAATTCTTTTCCCTCATCTTCCCCCCTTTATTGCAAACTATTTCTGATAAGTTTGTTCTGTAAGATTCCTCTGTCTAATGGCTCATCTATGGCATTATGTTTTGATGTTCTCCTTAATGGAATGAATAATTGAAACGGAAAAGGATGCTTGAAAAATTTGTTGTTCTAGGGAACAGGATTCGTATAGTGGAAGTAACAATGGTTACCAGCTACTGTACTTGAATGTTTAGGAAGTGGGAGAGAAGAATAATTAAAAATATTCTCTGCCAATGGCCATTCAGCTGTGAATGTGGGTGAATTTAATTCGGGTGACCATTATATCTACTACTGTGGGCAAGAAACCCTTAGAAGAAATGGAGTTGCACTCATAGTCAATAAGAGAGTTGGAAAGGCAGTAATGGGGTACAACCTCAAAAACGACAGAATGATCTCAGTGCGTATCCAAGGCAAACCATTCAATATCACAGTCATCCAAGTCTATGCCCCAACCACTGATGCTGAAGAAGCTGAGGTTGACCGCTTCTATGAAGACCTACAACATCTTCTAGAACTAGCACCAAAAAAAGATGTCCTTTTCATCATAGGGGATTGGAATGCTAAAGTAGGAAGTCAAGGAGTAATCGGAATAACAGGCAAGTTTGGCCTTGGAGTACAAAATGAAGCAGGGCAAAGGCTAATAGAGTTCTGTCAAGAGAACAAGCTAGTCATAGCAAACACTCTTTTCCAACAACACAAGAGACGACTCTACACATGGACATCACCAGATGGTCAATACCGAAACCAGATTGATTATATACTTTGCAGCCAAAGATGGAGAAGCTCTATACAGACAGCAAAAACAAGACCAGGAGCTGACTGTGGCTCAGATCATGAGCTTCTTACTGCAAAATTTAGGCTTAAATTGAAGAATATAGGGAAAACCACTAGACCACTCAGGTATGACTTAGATCATATTCCTTGTGAGTACACAGTGAAGGTGATGAATAGATTTAGAGGATTAGATTTGGTAGACAGAGTGCCTGAAGAACTATGGATGGAGGTCCGTAACATTGTACAGGAGGCAGCAACTAAAACCATCCCAAAGAAAAAGAAATGCAAGAAAGCAAAATGGCTGTCTGATGAGGCTTTACAAATAGCTGTGGAAAGAAGGAATGCGAAAAGCAAGGGTGAAAGGGAAAGATATAAGCAACTGAATGCAGATTTCCAGAGAATAGCAAGGAGAGATAAGAAGGCCTTCTTAAATGAACAATGCAAAGAAATCGAGGAAAACAATAGAATGGGGAAGACTAGAGACCTCTTCAAGAAAATTGGAGATATCAAAGGAACGTTTAGTGCAAAGATGGGCATGATAAAGGACAAAAAGGCAGGGACCTAACAGAAGCAGAAGAGATTAAGAAGAGGTGGCAAGAATACACAGAAGAACTATACAAGAAAGATCTTAATGTCCCCGATGTCCATACTGGTGTGGTCGCTGACCTTGAGCCAGACATCCTAGAGAGTGAAGTCAAGTGGGCCTTAGGAAGCATTGCTAACAACAAAGCTAGTGGAGATGACAGTATTCCAGCTGAGTTATTTAAAATACTAAAAGATGATGGTGTTAAAGTGCTGCACTCAATATGCCAGCAAGTTTGGAAAACGCAACAGTGGCCACAGGATTGGAAAAGGTCAGTTTATGTTCCAATTCCAAAGAAGGGCAAAGCCAAAGAATGCTCAAACTATCGCACAATTGCACTCATTTCACATGCTAGCAAGGTTATGCTCAAAATCCTACAAGCTAGGCTTCAGCAATACATGAACCGAGAACTACCGGATGTACAAGCTGGGTTTCGAAGAGGCAGAGGAACTAGAGATCAAATCGCCAACATTCGCTGGATCATGGAGAAAGCACAAGAGTTCCAGAAAAATATCTACTTCTGCTTCATTGACTATGCAAAAGCCTTTGATTGTGTCGATCACAACAAACTGTGGCAAATTCTTAAAGAGATGGGAGTACCAGACCACCTGAGAAATCTGTATGCGGGACAAGAAGCAACAGTTAGAACCGGTCATGGAACAACCAATTGGTTCAAAATAGGGAAAGGTGTACGACAAGGCTGTATACTGTCACCCTGCTTATTTAACCTATATGCAGAGTACATCATGAGAAATGCCAGGCTGGAAGAATCACAAGCCAGAATTAAGATTGCAGGGAGAATCATCAACAACCTCAGATATGCGGACGATACCACCCTAATGGCAGAAAGTGAAGAAGAACTAAAGAGCCTCTTGATGAGGGTGAAAGAGGAGAGTACAAAAGCTGGCTTGAAACTCAACATTAAAAAAACTAAGATCATGGCATCTGGACCCATCAATTCCTGGCAAATAGAAGGGGTAGAAATGGAAGCAGTTACAGACTTCATTTATTTGGGCTCCAAGATCACCGCAGATGGAGACTGCAGCCATGAAATTAAAAGACGCTTGCTCCTTGGGAGGAAAGCTATGGCAAGCCTAGATAGCATATTAAAAAGCAGAGATGTCACCTTGCCAACAAAGATCCGCATAGTCAAAGCTATGGTTTTTCCAGTAGTAATGTATGGCTGTGAAAGCTGGACCATAAAGAAGGCTGAGCGCTGAAGAATTGATGCCTTTGAACTGTGGTGCTGGAGAAGACTCTTGAGAGTCCCCTGGACTGCTAGGAGGTCAAACCAGTCAATCTTAAAGGAAATCAACCCTGATTGCTCATTGGAAGGATTGATAATGAAGCTCAAGCTCAGATACTTTGGTCACCTAATGCGAAGAGAGATCTCTTTGGAGAAGACCCTGATGCTGGGAAAGATTGAAGGCAAAAGGAGAAGAGGACGGCAGAGGATGAGATGGTTAGATAGCATCACTGAAGCAATGAGCATGAAACTGAGCAAACTCAGGGAGGCAGTGAAGGACAGGAAGGCCTGGCGCAATATGGTTCATGGGGTCACGAAGAGTCGGACACGACTTAACGACTAAACAACAACAATTGGTCAAATGGACAACTGTGACAGCAGGGGCTTATGGAGGTGCTGACTAATGGATGGAGCAGGAAAAAGCTCAGTGTTAGGGCGAATAAAGAAAAGATGCACAATCTGAGACTAGATCTCCATACAACTCTCAACAACTCTGGATGTAACAGAGGGGGGAAATTATTAAGTATTTTGACAGTATTCATATTAATAATAATTTTATTTACTATTTATTTAGTTTAAAGGTCAATTAAATTAAAGCAAAGGTAGCTTTTGTACTTCCTTGCTCAATTCTTTGCTCTGTCCTCACTTACTTTTTAGCATGCCACTCAAAAGCCAAGTGTGGCTTTTGTTTTGATAAAAATGTGCATTCCTTACATAAATAGTGGTCACCCACACATCATCAAATAAGAAGGATGTATCGCCAGGAAACAGCACAAAAGAGAACACAGATTTGCATAAAATTGGCATATAATCACATATATGTACAAATTTAAGAACCATGTCTGTAATTTTTAAAAAATGCAATACACCCCACTATAATGGAGACAATTATGACCGTGGGACCTGTGTGTCATCTTAATCTGCCATCCTGTGGCTAACTGTTAATAAGCAATTTCAAGATTACTTTTTTGTCTTCCAGCTGGATTTGAACTGGACAATGTGTTAAATAAGTAACATTGCTAGATGAAGAGCTGTATTTGTAATTTAACAGGCATGGCTTTCTTCAAAGATAAGCTTTTATTCCAAGGCTCCGGGTTCAATCTCTGGCAGTTCCATTTTTAAAAAAATGAGTACTAGGGAAGTCATGATCCTGACTGGACCAATGGCCTGATTCAGTATAAGAGAAACTTCATAAAAATTTGCTCTTTGATATCTGTAACATCACCCCTGGATTATTCGGCTTCTTTATTGCTCTGTGTGTGTGTGTGTGTGTGTGTGTGTGTGTATGTATTCATTATCTTATGTGGAGCACCTTAAATAGGAACACTTTAAATTGGATGTGCATCTAGGATACTTTCTTGAAGCCGGTGAGCATTTTGTTCCAATGCTCTGGGAAAATAAGTTCCCCTCTACTTCTTTCTAGTTTATGCCAGAAGATCAGTTTTGCCACCCACACAAAATTTATAATAGATTCAGGAAAGCCTGCATAACTCAGGTGTGATAGCTAAAACATGTTATCTAAAAAGAATCTGGCTATTTGTGGAGTCCCAAAAATTAAACAGAAATCATGACCAAAGGTGTGTATTGTGATTTCCTTTTCCTATCAACCCCAATGGCACTAAAAACTTTTTGCCTGGATGGTAGCAATTGTGAAGATGAATAGACATGATGGGTATTTCTTTTTTTTTTTTAACCCAGCTGGGAAGGCACACAGGAGCCTGTTGAACAAAATGTTCGCATGCTTGTTGAACAAAATCTTCCTAAACACTCTATGGGCATTTGGCATGAAAACAAATAAAAAAACCAAAACCTTCTTGTAGGCTATAAGCATGCCATTTCCAGGGGATGACTCAGAGGCATCAGAACATGCATTTTTGATTCTGGGAAAGAAATGAGCCATGAAACAGGTAATGGAAACTTAAAACAAATCTTAGCAGTGGGGTTGGGAGGATGATGTTAGCAAGATAGGCATTTCTGCTGAAGAATGGGAGATTCTGAACCTCCAGGGCCACGTGTAGCCCCAAACTCCTTTTTTCCAAATCCCCAGACCCTCCTGTAGACACAATTGTAAAAAAAGAGAGAAAAGGAAATAAAAATAAAGGGAAAAGTCTTAAAACTGTATATATGGTGTAAAATCTACAATATTCTTAAAGGGAAAGAGAGGGAGGGTCACCTAAACTCCCCACCCCAACTAGGCAAATACAGAAAATCCTGGTCCTTCTCATGTCTGTGCCATCCCATTTACTTCCCATAATCACCCTGCCTCTGTGACCTTTGCTGCCTCTGTGACCACCCAAAAATGTTGAGTGTACTCCCAAAGACCATCCATCCCTCTTCTAAGAATTGCCCTTTCTCCTCCTCTTCATTTTCATCTTCTCCATCACTCACTAACAAAGTAGGGGAGAGACCATACACATTCCCATTACACCAGTCTGGAAAATGCATGATGTTAGGAAAGATCACATGTAGAGATGACACACCATTCTCCAGTATTTCCTGAGGAGAGTAATACTGGAAAGTAATAATCACCATTACAACCCCTCTCTTTTCTCAGTAAATACTATACCTTTCTCTGTTGCGCTACTAATCACTCAAAAATACTTAGGAGATTATAAAGAGCAGATTATCTCTGTGGAAGGAGAGTCAGAGTTCCTGAGTGTAGAACTGTCTGATGAGCAGCTTTGTTCTTTCTCTACCAAAGGGACATAGCTTTGATAGATTTTCTGTTCCTTTCCTGAAAAAGCTTATTTTTCCCTAGCGTTTAGGGGACTGAGTCCATTGCATCTGATGATGGAACATGTGAGACATAAATTGGGTATTGAAGAATTTCTATCCATGTGGGAATAAGCAAGTAAGATATTTAATTAGGGCCAATTCACATTAACTTTAAGTTATGGCTGCCATCTCAATGCCATCCTGCCATGGCTGACTCTTATTAGTCTTATTAAAATTCTCTTGGCTTCCCTTATATGTTTTGCTCATACAGCTGTCTCTAAATTTGCCAAGAATATTGCTGGAGGTCGAATTCATTGGCAGCTGAGGGATGTGTAAACTCTGCTAAGAACTTTTGCTAATCCTTTCAAAACTTTTCACTTTCCTGATATTCTTTTTGATGCCTTGCCTATGTGAGAACTTCTAAATTTTCCTCAGGTTTCTTTCAGAACAACAACAACAAAAAACTTTAAATGCAAGATTTCCTTTTCATGGTAGGATGAGATTAAGGTTGTTGGGCTTTTAAAGATTATAAAACAAGTGGAAATTTAGCAGGTGGAAGTTATTAATTAAAAAGTAGACAATTATGTATTTGCTTACACTCTTGACTTTGTAAAGGGATACGACCTTTGCTCTGAAATACATTTGGCAACTCTGTTCCAAACACAATGAAGCAATGGGTGAATATCTGTCATCAATTTCTTGTTCTAGCTTACAAGTGACAGCGAGTTTGGTGCAATGGTTAAGGTACCAGGCTAGAAACTAGGAGACTGTGAGTTCTCATCCTGTCTTAGGCACAAGGCCGACCTGGGTGACCTTGGGCCAGTCACACTCTCTCAACTAATGTTGCCACAGAAACTGCAGGGACTTGTCCAGGCAACTGCCAGGAGTCAAAGTGAGTGAAAGTTGGGGGAAAAAAGCTTAAAAATGGCTACATTTTAAGGCAGGAGGACATGCTGAATATTACCATCAATAGCATAAAATAAAACAAAGCATTCCCATTTGCCATGCTGGCTGGGAGTTATGGTCCAACGAATCTAGAAGATACCGGGTTTGCAAATACTAGTATGATATCATACTATGTGAAGCATCAGTGCTTTGCTCAGTTCAGTATTGTTAGTTTACAACCAGAAATTCTGCTTGTTCTTTGAAGTGTGCTGTGGAATCAGGGACTTCTCCAAAGTCCTTGTCCCTTTCTGCTAGAGCAGTAGAATTTAAATTGTGCTAAAACAACAGGTAGGATAGAAGGTAGGCTAAACATCTTAGAAAAATAAGGGAATGGTCTTTAAACCAACTCTTGCCCTTATGCAGATCATGCTTATTTCCAGACTATGTCTGCTGGTTTTTTGTAAAGCCAGATGTTGTTAAAATCATACAAACAGGACAGCATTTCCTTCAGGTCAGTTGACAATCCATCTGGGAAAAATTGTAGCTGCCTTGTCTCCAAATTCAACAGCCATTTTGACAAGAAAAAGAGGGTTCCTTGAGATGTAACCTGGAAACTTGTAAAAGCAAAGAAAAAAATTCTTTTTTCAATACTTGCTGTGCTTGGTGGGCACTGGATACGGCTTGGTGTGTGTTGTATTTTTTTTTTTAACAACTAACTTTAAAATAATAATAAAAAGCCCTCCCTATGCCACTAATAAAGTTTTGCCCCCTTATTGTTAACTGCTAGCAAACCTAAATGTCTAGGGAAATCTCTGGCTGGCTGAAGCACTCTCATCATTAAGCGGCAAGAACATTTTTTGATACAGTTTCAGCCGCTCCAGAGTTTCTGTCAACATCACTGGGCTCCTTTTAAAAGCCCCCCTCCTCTTTAATAGGTCCCAGAAGCCACAAATACATTCAGGTCACTTGTTTAGAATGTGAATCCTTCCAAGTAATTAGCAGGTAGAATTACCTGGAAGCAATCAGTCAATACTTGTGCCTGCAATCTGTCTGTAGGAGCTGCCATGGGGGTAATTGCCATCTCTAGCGAGCCCACAAACATGTCTAATTTAAAGTGTCAATTGGGATTTTCTCTGTTTCTTCAGTCCCTGTGCCAGGCTCTGAGTTTTCTTCACTCACAAGCCAGGCTCCCTAAGCGAGGCAGATATATTTAATGTTTTCTTGGGTTTTACAGAAGAAGATGATGGGGGTGGGGGGTGGGAAAGGATTTCCCTCTGGCCTTCCTGCCAGTGACTGAAAATGTGCAAAAGCATTTAATGTGCCTTCTTTCATTTTTCCGCACGTAACTATACATTCTGCATCCACACTGCAGTATGAGCGGATCGGTGGTCGACCGTCCACAATCATTACCAAGCCTCTAAGTTGTCATGTTGCTCCATCTTGATGCTCTGCATATCTCAAAGGCCAACTAAAAAAAGCTGCTACCACCCAGAGGTTTTCTGTTTTTCTTCTACTTGACATTTTCAACACAGGAATCAACAGATGCACCCAAACTGGGGGCGAGAGTAAGCTGACCTTTTGAGGATACCCTGGAAGAGATTTCTCTCCCTGTCCTTCATCGCACACTCTGCTTACCTTGACAAGCTGTGCTATTATTTCATAACTACTTTTAGAACCAGTTCTGGGTCAGTGGTGTCTTAGTAGGGCCTACTTTCTTTTCATCTGTGTTTTTGACTATGAAAAATTGTGTCTGAGAACCAGCCCGAGTTCTTCCTATTATAACATCCATCCACAGGGTAAGGGGTACTTTCCTGTTCTTTTTCATGGTGTGGAATAACTCCCAGTCGGATACACATTCCTTTTGGATAATTTGTCTTCATCCCCTCAGAGATGTGGACTGACTACTAATGAGCTTTGGAATCAGTCAGGTATCAATTCTCTAAGGGAACTTAGAAGAGTTAGAAATTGAAACTGGGTAAACTTATAAGCCCCTTTAGTGGTATTTCCCTCTCAGTGATTGCCAGAATATGCTCAGTTGCCCTGACTCCTTTATCATGTCCTGACACTAGCTTTTACACTCTTATCTTGGAGAAATAACTTTCTGCAAACAAACATGAGGACTGTCTTATGATTAAGAATTCTGGAAGATGAGATTTTAAAATCAGGTAGACAATTTGTGCTTTACCCTCAGGCCCTGTGTGGTCCTGTTGGAGTGGTCCTCAGTGGGTGCCCAAACTCTGCTCACTAGTTGCATGTCCCTCCCATCTCATCCAGGTTGAGTTGCTGCTGCTTTCTTGACATCTAGCAGCCACAGAGCCCTCTGCATGCAGAAGACAGTACCCCTGAATCTCTGGGTATTTGCATTGAAAGGAATCTATGATTGCTGGAACTTGCAGAATTAGTGCTTCCCAGAAATCAGTGATAGCTGCACCTATGCTAAATCAGGAGAGGAAGGCTAATTTACCCTCCACAGCCATCTATATTGCACAAATATTTGTCATGCAGATGTGAATGTGTATGTGCATGTAGCCATTATAGCTTCAATGGTTGTTCTCATGGAGAAAGATAAACACATGGAGTAGATTCCCCTTTTCAGGCATTCATCCCCAACATGCAGCCCAAAAACACAGCACCAATGAATTGTGGGAGGGAGAAGGGTCAGTAGCTTCATATGTCTTCTGGGGTGGGCATTATGTCTGAATGTGGATTGGGGAGGATGGAAGAGAGTGATAATCCAGAGCAAACTGATTACTGTAAAATCTGGAAATGGGACGCTTGTTCAGATCTGCCTCAAAATGCAGAATGTTGCTTTTCCTGACCCCCTCCCATATTATATTTTCTATAGATCCTAGACTACTGGAAAATTACTTCTCAATAGCAATAAGTGCTATTTCATCCTTTGCTGGTTACCTTATGATGGAGGCCTGCCTTTTTCCCATTACCCAGAAATTGCTTGTAGTCCCAGGAACAGGAGGAAGGTAGACAACGAAGAGCAAGTTGGGAGTGGGGGTGCAGTACAAGAGAGGAATGCATCAAGGAATGAAACGTAGCCCCTGGAAATGTGGATTGTGGAACTTTGTAATGTGATAGCAGAGGTTTTCCCCACCTCCAATTATTTCAAAACTGAAGGCTGTTCAGATGACATTCCTGTTTTGACATGTATCCTTGACAAAACCTCTCCAGCCAGAGAAGAGTAACACATGCAGATGTAGCACAGTTGACAGATCTGCTGTCATAGAAGTTCTCTTTAGACTCCAATGTGGGATATAAGATGTGCTTTCTTCTAATGCTGGAGTCATGGCAGTGCTAATAGAGGGGCTCACCGGATCAGTCATTTAAACTGTGGAGTGATCTACAATTTGGATTGGAATTGAGAACAGGAGACAAGTATCATTCTGGAAAATCAGACTATCAAGGAGTGGAAAATCAGTGGCAACCAGGTTTGATTGCAATATAGGCTTGCTTTATTTAAAATGGATCCTTGAAATCTAAAATATAGTAGCAGTGGCTAAAATATTCCATATATATATAGAAAATTAGCTCAACTGGAACCCTTCTGTAGACCTCTACTATTCTGTGCTGGGGAAATTCTTATATTAAACTGGTGCTCTGAGCTGTGGACATACATAAACATTCTCAGTTAGACCCTGACCTAACATACTGGAGACAAATTTATAGAGAATATAAGAAAAAAGAATGGAATACATTGATCTGATAAATCATGTGACACATTGCTTGCTGTAATGGCAAATTCAATTCACCAGTGGCAAGAAAAAAGGGAACCAAAATGGGGGCAGTAAGAAATGAGAGAGGAAGTATTCCTGCTCAAGAATGCCATATGTTTGCAGAAATTCAAGAAACACACACATACACGCATATGTGTGTGTGTGTGTGTGTGTGTGTGTGATGGGCATTTTTGCAAAATAGCTTCTCTGAGGGCTTGACCAATGCACAGAATGGTTGTCATATGTGCAAGAAGATAAGCTGATAAAGATTTACCTTTTTACCTTCTCTAGGAGTAAAACAAAGTACTTGGTTGTAACCACCCATGATTGTTTATGAAGGATGCCTATCGGTCTCAGAGGCATTCTTGGAAATAAAGATGTCTGGCCCTGTGGTTTCCACCATAGAACAAAAGTCAGAAGGGACAATGAGTTATTTCAGGCACAAAGGAGGGTGCAGTGATATCCTTGGGCATTGTTGCCTCCATTGCAACAATTGTGAAACCAGGCTCATTTGTAGTCACAAGTTTTCCAGAAAAAGTTCAAGGGCATTTTCAGAACTCAAAGTACACAGTGTCTCAAAGCTGTATGAAGCACCTTCATTCAACAATAATATGATCAAATATTAGGTTTACCTCAAGTCCTAGAATTTCAAATGTATCGGACAACTGGGGCTGCATGGTTAAAATTCCAGGCAAATCCTCATTAACTCATTGCATGCAATTTCTGAAAAAAAGGATGTGGAATTCATTTAAAGTGACTGCTCTATAAAAATTACTGTCTTTAAGATGATAATGACAAGAAAATCAACAATAACAACAGCCCTATCTTTTTCTTTGCTTAAAACAGTAGCAAATCCATAAGTAATCCCTATTGCTATTCATAATCTTTATCAAATAATATGATAAAGAATGGAAAATATGTTACCCACGTATCACTCATAGAAGTAAGCTTCATTGCATAACTTGAGCCATGATGGAGGTTTTGACATCGACAGTGGCAACCTGACAGATGTGTCATCATGCCTAATCCTCTTAAGCTCCCCAAAGCTCTTTGGAAATGAAGTCTTAAAAATGCTAGATTGTGAAACAAGCCTGGTTTCTTTCAAGCTTTCTATGGCTGCCAGCCTCTCTTCTTTTTTTTCCAACTTCACTATTGCCCAGTCCTGTGAGTTTAGCCAGATGTGTGAAGATAAGTCTGTATAGAGGTAGATGCCAATTCCAATGGTAATGGGAACATTAGGAGAGCTTGCTGTGACATAAGGAAAAGAAATTGGCATCAGAATAATCTCTTCTAATGATAAGGGATTTTTGGGGGGGTGGGGGGAGAAAAGTCAACTTCAAATAATCTCAGCTGTACCTTTAAAGGAAGATTGGATGCTTGGACTGAGCAAATCTAGGCCTGGAGCTGAGGCAGTTACAGAGGGGGAAGTGTTGCTGAAACTCAGTGGAACATCTCCTGAATCATGTTCATTGGCTTCTTGGGTGATTTGGACTCTATCAGCTGTGGGTAAAGGGGAAAAATGCAGTCCGTTTACATTCTGCTACAGACCAGCCTCCTGGACGCCAGGATTATTTCCAATCAAAGTGTCACGGATTACTCCCTGCTGTGAACTAATAGGGTGCTAATTAGCATATTTCATTTCTTTACTTAACCACCACGAAAACCATTGGGCACAGGTCCCATTTCCAATGGTTTCCTGGGGAAGCCTCAAACAGCTCTAAACATTTGCAGCACTCCGTTAAAGCAAATACAGGCGGGCAGAAAGACAGCCCAGAGACTGAATACAAATTACCACTTCTGTCTAATTGGATGGCACCTTGATGGCTTGGAACATTAACAGCGTTTCCTCCCCCCCACTTTTCTTAAGTTAGCATTAACAGCCATAAGCTTTGGTAATAAATCTTGAAGGAAGCACTAAACATAATGTGCATTTCACCCACAATCACGTCCACATCAGAAACTAAGGGATCCACGCTGGAATAGGTTTGTGTGGCCGTTCACATGAGGACTCTCCTTGAGGAATCAGTGAATTAATGGCTGCGTCCTTGGAATCTTTTCTAAGTTCAGAGAGTTTGAGGTCATGTCACCGTGTTGCTATTCAAAAAAGCATAGCATTTTATCACAACTTAAAGGCTAACAAATGTGTTGTGGTATTCACTTTTATAGATCACAGTTCATTTCATAGGATGCATAGAGCATTATCTTAAAGCAAGACTATACATTCATGATTGGGTAGATGTGGTCAAGAGAAACAATCACCAAGATTGTTTTAAAAAGTAGAAGGTACAGACAGTGATTTTTACCTCTTGACATTGGATATTCACAAAAAAGTTGTTAGGCGTGGGATAGATATTGTACAGTTGTATCTTCTTAGTCAGAGGGAATTGAGTGAAAGCACCTTGATTAATTGTTGTTCAGCAACAGATTTTCAAAATCGTGTTGCTCAAAAATGGCCCTGTTGAGTTCAGAGACAGATTATAATGAAATAATCAATTTGCACAGTCTTTTGGCTCGGTTTAGAATGGCCTCTAATCAACCTCAGGACTTTTAAAAACTACAATTTCCCTGTTTTTACTGTCAGTCTATATGACCTAGAATTGCTCATATTAAGTGGTATAGACTTTTCAAGATGATTTCCAGTGTATGTTAAAATTCATTGCAAGTACCATTTGGGTGTTTTATTTTATCAGTTACTGAATAATATTCTAGGGAATTCTGAGATTTTCTTGGAAACCTATCACGGACATCTGAGAGAGAAGATAGTCTGTTTTCCTGAAACATAGTATTCAGACGCTTTTTTATTCCATACTGCAGAACCCCAAGAGACAACTGGGTTCTTGCACATCCAAACCCAAGTCTGAATTCTAGAATGTGTTACAAGCTGTTCTGCCCTGCAATCGTGCAGGAGTTCTTTTTCAGAGCGGGAAGTGTTTCCTGAAAACCACTGCTTCATCTGGAAGGGCTAGGGGGCCCATATGGTAACTTCTGGCAAATTTTGTCCTGCAGTCCTGAACTACAGTATGAACCTTCTCCGACCACATCAAATACCACTGTGGCCTGTCTTCCCAGCTACTTGCAGTATATTTACAGTGGAGTGGTTAAGCACATGATTTCAAACACAGTCCCCAGGCTCCTGAGTTTCCACTTTTCATGTGAGAATAACTCAGAGAAGGCAAGCATATAAAAATAGCAGGATACTGTGTAATTCCTGATTTTTTACATGAGTTTGTGTCAGGAGACGATGAGTCCTAGGCCTCCCTTAGGCATGAAAACCAGCTGGTGACTTTGGGCCAGTCTCTCTCTCTCAGTCCAACCCACCTCACACAATTATTGTTGTGAGAAAATAGGAGACAGAAGCATTACGTATGCTGCTGTGAATTATATAAGATAAAGGTGGGATATAAATCTAATAATACATAAAAATAAACTAAACCTCAACTTTCCAGATATTCAACTCTGTATTCAGAAACTTGCTCACAGTGGAACCTTAAAGATACCACCTGGCTAGATAAGCTGCTTTATTGCAGACATATAAAAAAGTCAGATATGCATAGATCTGCTTACTGGGGAAGAGAGAAATTAAGCTTTCTCTGTATATCTGCTTCAGGGTTTATATTTTAAGCTTTTCATCCTGCCTTTTTCAGTCACTGGGCTTTTGGCTATTCTTTGTCTTATGACTCAGAGACAGCTACTTGTGGTTTACATACAAGTTCTGTTTACCCTGAGCAAAGCTAGTTCCCCCTTGCCAGCTGCAGCCCTTACAGTTTGGTTGAATATGTCTGAAAATTTTCCTGTGGTTAGGGAGAGAACAGAGAGAGTGGGATTAACACCCCTGGTGATGTTAGGGATGGGCCTGTTCCCAGGGCTCTGAACACCCAATACATATTCAGAGTTCCTATATATGTTAAGGCATGAAGAGAATCCATATGATATAGCTTCCTTCCTGTACTGTCGTTCTACTAAAACTATGCTAACAGGAAGGATGAGAAGGATACAGAACAAAAATAAAGGCAGCTGTCTTTTCTATAAGATAGCTACATTTTTGTCGTTGTTTGTTTTCTTGTTCTATGCGTGTGGAAACTTAAAAATCTAATATACTAGGGAAAAATGCTTGCTCTCTCTGAACATTCTTGTAAATCAAAAGATTCAGAGTGTAATGCTACCCATATTTTACAGAAGAAGTTACAGTTATAGGGCAATATTGGTCCCTCTGCATATTCTGCGGGCGTGAAGCAGATTTAATGCAATCCAAGGATAACAATTTATAAACCAATTAAAGTAAATAGAGATCTGAGCATTGAGAGACACTGCACCTTATTTCAGCCTAATAAGACTTGCTCCCCAGGAGACACATTTTTTTCTTTTTGGTGTTCTTTGTGTTAAAGTAATCACACATCTAAGAAAAGATGCATTTCCTCTAGAATAAACTCTATTTAATTCTTGTGCTTTTCTTGGATCACTGGAAAAAAATATTCAGCCATCTGATAGTCATGCAAGATTTTTTTTTTTTAATGGAAGAGGTTTGAGAAGCAGTTACCCTAGAGTAGAAAGTAACAGATTAAATTAGTGCTGTGCTGATTCCTGCCTCACCCCCCACCCCCACATTTTAGTTCAACAATTCTTATTTAGTCTGATTGAAAATAAATTACTTTTGATTTTTTCCCCAAAGAAGAAGAAAAATTCAATGGAACCCTTATGGTGCAGGATTTTTTTGTTTTTTGCATTTCATGCAGTGACTAAAGTTTATGAGTAACTATCCTTCTTATTTTTCATTGTATAGTCGTTTCCAGTGGTTTGCTGTCTTTTTTTTGTTTTGTTTTGGTGGCTTTGAGTCACTGTTGACTCCTGGCGATTGCCTGGACAAGTCCCTGTAGTTTTCTTGGGAAGATTTCAGAAGTGGCTTGCCATTGCCTGCTTCCTAGCACTGAGAGGGTGTGATTGGCCCAAAGTCAGCCAGTTGGCTTCATGCTTAAGGCAGGACTAGAATTCACGGTCTCCTGCTTTCTAGCCTGGTGCCTTAACCACTACACCAAACTTGATTTCCTGTACCTTCTCACACTTCAATTAAATCTCCTGGGAAGACCTCATAATGGAATCCTCCAATGAGTCTTTTTCAGGTCAGGATGTGTGGGCAGCTAGGGAGGCAGCAGTGACTGAGAGATGTATAACAAACTACACAGGTATGTTTCCTTATTCCAAAGGTACCACCATCTCATGACATTCTAAAGAAATTCAAAAGCATACTGAGAATGAGGTTAGAAAACAGAATCCGCTTTCACAGTGGAATGAAATTTTCAGGAAACTGGAAAATATTTCAATACAGGATTAGATCTTATTCATTATATATTAGAGTTTCGTCCTAGTAATCTATGGGAGCACGCAACTCAATATCTCAGGTGCTTACTCCTTACAATGAGTATACAATATTTGCTTTGGGAGGGGGAATTTAGAATAGTAAATTAACTGGAAAGTTGCTTAATTTCTTCCTTGTCCATTTTTTCCCTTGCCCTCCTCATGGAGTTTCAAATATATGCTTTCCACAACATGGACAGGAAGCTCTGCAGGTAATCTGAGATCAGAAAACAGCAGCCAGGGAACAGATAAAGTTATCTCCCTTCTCTCTTAATCACCTTCACCCACTATAGCATCTTTTCACAGTTTTTTTTTTTTTAAAGGAGGCCATTCTGCAAGACTTATACCCATTTGCAAGTAATGTATAATTTGGACCAACACTACTCTCCACAATTAGTTTAAGCAAAAGCACACTGGGGTATTTAAAATAGCTTGTGTCTAGCAATCTGGCTGGAGGCAATGTTTTATTACTGTACAACAGCCATCTGAAACATATGGTGTAAGCACACTAATTTTTTAAAAAGATACTGGTGAAAGGAAGATGTTTGTAGGAGGTCAATATAAGAGAGCTGATGACGTTAAGGCGCAAGAACTGGTGGATGGAGAAAGAAGACTAAACAGAAATTAAATAGGGATTGTTGGAAGACTGGTCCCTCAGTGAAATTGCCATTCTCAGACTGAACTGTTCTCTTCCATATTGTTTGTGTTGCTCCTTTGTTAGCAGTGTAGCAACATTTCAGAATAATATGTCAGAAAGAAGTGCTTGATCCAGACAGATTCTCAAACCCTGATCTCACTAGGTGTAAAAATTAACAAAGAAAGCCCTTCTATTTTTCCTTTAGTGCCAAGTCAGCTGTTTGACATATCTAGCTTGGCACTGCTGCTATCATTGGCAGCTCCTCTCCAGAGTTTTAGACAGGAGTCTTTCCCATCCCAACCTGGCATTTTTTGCATATAAAGCTTGAGCTCTTCCCATTGAGCAGTGGATCCACTGTCTAGAAACATATTGAACTATCTGAGATATTAATGATTATGTCATTTTTGGCAGCTGAAAATGAAAATCACAGATATTTGTTATAAAAGAAAGAAAGAAAGAAAGAAAGAAAGAAAGAAAGAAAGAAAGAAAGAAAGAAAGAAAGAAAGAAAGAAAGATCCCCCTAAATTTATTTTACTATTAAATGGAACCTTTTGGAATCTTCTGATGGAATCTGCTCCTCTCATTTCCAATGGAATATTCTATCCTTCCAGCCTATTAAATAATTAATCTTGCCAGCTTTTACAGATGGTGGGGGTTGGGTGGAGAATGTTGCTATAAGTAATTCAACTTGTACTTAAGAATTACTTCATTGAAAGAGCTCTCCGTTCAATTTCCAAAAGCTATTTTGATTCCATCAGGCACCAGAAATCATGCCCTCTGAATTTTGTAATTTTAGCATGCGCCATAGAAGAGAACTCATCATCAGTGAATGAACCAATCTTTCTGTAATCTTTGTCACAGCAGGTAAAACAGAAATCGGCCTGTAATTTGTAATCGCCATGTCTTTGCTTGAGATTAATCCCCGATCACCTGTGGTGAAAAAGAGCTATCTTTTGACCCAAGAAAGGGCTATTCATCATTCAGCAGGGCAAAGGGGCTTGGTTTTCCCAGCACACACTTTGTCTGACCATCCTCCGCTTTTTAATGTTGGATTAGCTTTTATCTCTTTGTTACTTTTTTTTAAAACAAGACTGAATGATCTAGACCTTTTAGCATACAGAAAATTCATCAGTTGCTACGGAAGAACTTTTTATTCTTTTCTTCCTCTGAAGATTACAGAGATGGGCAAAAGGAGAGCCATAAAAGTACATACATATTAATGCGGCTCCTAATTATTGTGCTGTCATAAGAAATCTATGTAAGGCAATACTATTTGATAATACAATGCTTTTGCGAGAGCTAATAATTGAAAATGGGCAAAGTGTGAAAGGTGTTGAGGGCAGTGAACTGAAATTTCAAAGAAGATGGAACTGCAGCCAAAATAGGTTTTCCCCTTGACTAAGGATATGCAGATCAGTATAACTTTATGCTTTGCAAGACACTTTCCACTCCAGCAGATTTATGTCCAGAGTTTTAATGAACTATCTGGACATAACTTAACTGGTCCATTTAGTGTCAGAAGAGAATTTTACTGAATTCTGAATGTTACACAAGGACTGGACACTTTCATTTTCTTTTCTTTTTCACTGTAAAAACACTCCATGATTTCATAGCAGTAAAGCATCCTTCAGAGATTGCGTCTCCTTTGTGGTACTCACAATGGCTGTAACCCCATTAAGATATTAGTGTACCTGGAACACTCACCACTTAAATGCTTCTATTAAGTCCCATCCCCCTGCTGGTATCACTCAGATTATGGCAACTTCCTGCAGGCATATCTAGCTTGACTGACAGCAGGGAGAAAGTATATATGCTTGGCCCACCCCATGTGCCAGATTCTGGTCTTGCAATGTCACTATGTGACGCAAAGTGTATGGTGCAGCGGGTTTATCAGGAGTGCTGAAATGTTGAACATTCTGGATAAAATAACCCATGAATGGGGCCTTCAGTAACCATACAATGTCACACAATCCTTTCCGGAAACACTATAAAAGAAATGCAGTCTTTGAAGAAAGCCCTGCATTACTAGTCAAACTCCTCCCGCCCCGCCTGTCTAAGAATGGCATCTGAACTTTGTTTTTGCTAATATGCATCCTGCCATGGATCCACTGGGAGCAAAAGACTGAAATCCATAACATGATCAATCAGTTCATTTAACTTTCTCTAACATGTACATTTTTAAAATCTCAATTTCTTCATTCTCAATTTCATAAACAATTTCTGTTTGTGAAGCCATCTGAAATATTCTCAGCTTTCTCATTCATCTACACTGGCCAGTTTTGAGAGACAGAACTTCTCCTATTAATATTACCGTGCATGCTTAAAATTTTAAAAAGCCACACCTGCTTGTCCTTCAGCTGTTCAAGATGAGCATCCTGTCATCAGAAAGAGATGATAACCTTAATCCAGCATCCCAAATATGGCAGAATATAAAGAGGTTGAAACCCAACCATTTAAGAACTAACATTCAAAGACTTCTTTCCAGATGGACAGATCTGGCTTTCATTTTCTCTTTTTTTTCCTCACCTGAGTCTGAAGAAATGTATGAATTTTGACATTTGTAATGAAAAACGAACTGAACAAATTCTCATCCATCCCCAGTTGCAGCTAGTACAATTTGCCCCATCTTCTGATACTATTGTGTAATACGTTATTCATTGGTGATGGCAGAAGTGGGGGAATGAAATTATGACATTACAGCATAGGCTAAATTGTATTTGATATTATAGAGAGACAGTGACTGAAGGATACTATTCTGAGTTATGTGAACTCCAGTCCTGCCCAATGTAGTTCGAAGCTGGGAAGCTACAATTATCTCAGAGACAGGAATGTGACCCTTCAGATATTGCTGAAGAATTCCCACATTATTGATTGTTTAATGATTTTAAGCACACCTTTCCACCAAAAAAGGTACTTAATGATAAATGCAATCTTATTTTACACCAAAAACAAGAAAATTAAAACCACAATTAAAACACAATGCAGAACACATTGTTTTTAAACAGTGTTTTATCAATTAAACCAACTTCAGCAGACAAAGCAGCCTAATAGCCAAACTAAATATGTTTTGGCCTCCTTGTAGGGTGGGGGGAGAAAGAGAAGTTTGACCTTCCTTAGCAGGGAATTCCAGAACTTGTCACCCATACATGCTCCTCTGTTAAAGCCGTGTAAACCCATATGAAGTACATGATGATAGGAGATAACACTATTATTGCTAAATCCATAGCCTTCCCTATCTTACGGGCCCTCCAGATATGTGGAATTTGACCCTGAGCATTCTGCAGCCAACATGGTGATTGCCAGGAAATCTGGGAGGAAGTCCATAGATCTGCAGTGCACCATGTTGGGAAAGGTTGCTGAAACTCCTTAAAATAGTTTTTCCCCCTGTTCTACAGTAATAAGAATAGTGTTACCAACACAGTAAAAATAGTTATTCTTTTGTCAGTGTAGCAAAAAGGAATTTGTACTTTTTGGTTTGTGGTACTTTTAGGTTCATTTATTTTTTTTTAATGACACTCATAACTCAGTGTAGAAGCAATGTGTTGGTCAGAGATAGAGATACACCTAAGGAATAATCCCACAGTGACTGAAATGAGCTATGAATGTGCTCCTGGGTAGCAGGGAGATGGCAGCTGTGTGGAAGCAACTTATATAAAATGTTCAAAGTTATCTGCTAAACTGATGGTCATTCAGGGATTGTTGAATGGTACACTTTAGTCTTGGGTTCAAGTAGGAATGCTTGAAGATTTCATTTGATCTGATTTCAAAGGAACACAAGCAGATCTGCACCTCACAGACCAACATGCAGCTCAACAGTGCAGTTTTGTTCATCTCTGAATTTGAGGATGCATGTAACAAAAGGAATACAGTATAAACACTGATATGGTAGAACATGGAATATATAGAAATGCTTGAGAGAAGATATGTTTGCAATATTTATGAATGTAAACATATATGATAGCATGAGCAACAGTACCCCAAAACACAAAAAGTGTTGAAAACATTCAAATGTCTTTTGGTTCTTTCTTCCCCCAGTTTTACAGAGAGCCTTATCTGTCTTTTTTTTTTTTTTGTGGGGAGAACCTTTAAACACAGAATACTTAAACAGGTAAACTGACCTTGGAGCAGAAACAGAAGTTATCTGTGGCTTACCTTATCCCCAATCTATAGTTGGCCATAGCATTCTGGTATTCCCCCCTTCCCCCAAATATTGTTATGGGGCATCTATGGAAGAGACAGGGTAAAAAAATCAAAATCACAGCTATGACTGTGAGAGCAAAACTCTCCCCTTTTTAACGTGTGGCAATACAGGTGGGGCTTTGATTGTGTGGGCATGGCCACCACCTTTGCTTTTTAACATTTCCCCTGTGAATTCCCTTGATTGATTATATCTCATATTTAAGGATCTGTGTCACTTTCTGTTTATATTCTCGTAACTGTTTACATACAGCCACACAACTAAGTGGTATATATATGAAAATATTAGATTCAAAATAATTTCAAATAAATATTTTAGAAATCTTCTGTACAGCACAGAAGAAAGAAAGTACTGCGAGCTGGTGTGTATGCATGCCAGCATATATATCTTCAACTTACAAGAATTTCAGAAACATCAAAATCGGCATGTTGAAACCATGGTGTGTTTATTACTCTGGTTTTGAGTTTAATTTATCATTTCGCAGAAAGCAAATAAAGGTTCTAAAAGTTAGCAAACAATCTTGTAATTTGCACCAAGTTTTAAGCAAATTTTTGTTGCTAAAATATTTTCCTAGCAGCTCCAGAACTCAGAGTATAGAATCTCTTTAGTATGGAGGAGAGTTTTATATCCTTATTATCAAAACTGGGCTGCTGTTCCCAATATTTGGAAGTGAGTAAATATTAAATGTGGTTCCCAGCCACCAAAGATGGATAAATGTAGACATAAATAGAAGAACATAATAACTTTTAACATGTGAGCATAGATATAACACAAATGATAACAGAGCTAAGAAAGTGGGTTGGTGGGTTATTTTAGCAATGCTTCAGTGACAAAACTATCATTCCACCTGTATTTAAGCTGCATCTGAGCTACAAGTACTTCACATAACTAAAACATCTCTGGTACTCCAAGTCCTCATTTCATTTCTTTCTCTTGTTTGTTCAGAAGCTAAATGCTTTCTATAACTCTGTGAATGGGAATAGAGATTCTTCCTGTGCATTAATATAATGAATGACCCTGACTTTCAGTACTGAGAGATGATATTGCCATAATTTTGAGAAGTAGTGTTTTCTCTTGTTTCATAGTTTTTGTTTTCTTTAAACACACACACAGACACACATGCACTGGAAAGAGATAATTGTAATACAGTACTCTTTTCTTCTCAGGCTGATACCTTTAAAACGTTATCTTTAAAAAAATACCAGGCTTTCTTCTCTGTATATTCTGATTCCAGCTCCTTTGCGTCTTTGCATTGTAGTGATCAGTGGATGAATTAAGGTTCAGTCAAAAACACAGAAAGAATTCCTGAGACTGAACCTGAAGTATTTTGCCCAAGAAAGCAAAAGTCCCAACTCCACTGAAGATTGGAGTTCTAAATGTTCAACTATGGCTTCTTGAACATTGTTCAGGGTTCTTAGTCACTTCAAGAAAGCCAACACAATGAAAGATGGAACTTCCAAGATGGAAGTTACATCTCTATCTCTATCTCTAATTCTAAGTTTTCTTAATTGCAATTAAACAGTAAATAGTATGTTCACACATTGAAGATTTTTTTTGTGTGTGATTTATTTTATTGATGTATATTTAATATTCCACAATGCTTTAAATGCTTTTGTTAAGATTTGCCTCAAACCCTATCTTTACTTTGTACCTCAAGTCTTCCTTTGTTTTATATTAGCCGCTTCTAACTACACCTTTTGACTTGAAAATGAAGTGCACTCCCCCCTCACCTTTTTGTTCTTTTTCTTTAAAAATAAAAGGTAGACAGCTTTATGAGCAAATACTCTCTTGAAGCAAACTAACTGCAGCCAATATTTTATTATAAACGCACATCATGGATGTTTGCAAGCTTCTCCACTCCAAAAACTGCTGCTTTGCTAAAGATGTATCTACTATAGTTTTTTCTCAGTTGAATGTGCATAGAAAAAGTCAATGGATGCAGTGCAAAAGAAAAGAAGACACTTTCTTCAGTGGCACTGTGGATGTGAAGGCTCACTTCCAATAATTCTTGCTGACACAGAGAATGTGGCCATTCTTTCAAAGCTTTCCATTTCTCTATTGAACATCTCCGTGAGATGAGATTCTTCTCTTTAAGCTTTATACAATTAAAGGCAGTGAAGATGTTCTTTCCAAGAGTCCTCAGCCCATAGAATAATAATAGTAATAGCAACAAGCTTCTTTTGTTTATTCAAAAAATTTGTGCCACTCAACATCAGACATTTTGAGAGGCTTACAGTAACAGTGAAAACTTACAGATAAAATCTCCAGCACATGTTAAACCTCACTAAAAACAGCAATTAGATGTGATCCACAAAAATAGATCATATCACAGAATATGTCCACCATCAGTGCCCAAAGCTCACCAGAATGATACATCATAATGAATTCCCCTCCCTTGATTTTCCTTACTGAGCAGTTGGCAGCTGCAAAAAAATTCATTACATGGAGAAAAAGAAAAGAAACAGTGTCCACCTGAAATTCATGCAGGCTCTTGGAAAGTACATCTAAAATGGATGCCTTTCTAGGAATAATTTTGGCATTATTTTTCAAAAGGAAAGCTCCTGCCACGAATACACACACTCATACATGGCAAATCAATTTTTGCATTGTTCAGTAATGTTTCAATGCATAATGATCTACAATATTTGAAAAAAACATTTGGACCAAATGCCCTAAGTAGCTGGGCATGCTTAAGCTCCATTGATTTCACTGACATTTACCCCCAGAGATTATAGGTAGGATTGGACGTAAAGCTAAACTTTATTAAATATTTATGTGCAAATTGGGCATCCAAGTATGCATATAACAAAGTTTTTGATACTAGAATCCCTCATCTACAAATATCTTTTTAGGAAAAAATGTTAAATATGGATCTGTTTCTCTTTCTCTTTAAGACCTCTGTTTATTTTGTGGGCATTCCTCCCTTTTTTTGTTTGTTTTTGTTTTATGTTTTTTTAAACTATTTTTAATTTTTTACCACAAGTTTTGTTTGTTAATAAAAAATAATAAAAATGCATGTGAGAAAAAGAGAGTTGTTTCAGGTGGGAGACAAAAGCTATTTAAATACTGATTGACAAGGGAGCTGATTTTATCTGAAAAAATTGATAACTAAGCCTCTGTTTAAATATGCTGCTTCATTAATTCCCGAGGTTAATAAAAACCTGGCTGAGGATATAGATATTTGGGGCCATTGGATTACTTTTGACAACAGCACAAGGAATCTATTGAAAGTTGATTTCTCCCTCTTTTGTTCACTGAGACCTGCAAAATCTAAGATAAAAAATGGCAGCTGTCCTGAGGGCACCCCAAGGCATGTCATTAAAATAGGAATTTGATCCTCCTTTTCATGGTTATTTGGGACAATCAAGCACAGCAAACCTGAAAACTCATCTTTTTTTGGGGGGGGGGAAACTGACATGCCCTTGACTTTGCCAGTCTCTATTCTTCACCAGCTTTAAATATTTCAAAATCGTTTTAGATGTCACTCTGTCTACGACTATTAGGCCCCAGGTAAGATGCAAGGGAGGTGTTTCTTCTTAATATTTCTTATTCCCTTCTTTTTTTTCCTCATAGGAAACGCAAGGAAATAAAAATGGCTTAAATCTAAACCATCAGTTTCGAGGGCCCAATTCTCTCCTTGGTATTCGTAACTAACCTGAATCTGCAAAACAATTGTGGAATAAAATTTGAGGAAATGGTTTCTTTTATTGCAGCTTCTGTCTATTCCATTAAAAAAAAAAGTTTTGGATGTTTGTAATGTAATTCCTTGAAGTATCGTAATCTTAGGTTTATGTCCTAATTGCCTAACAGTTTCTACATAAACAGGAAAATTACAATATTGTTAATGATGTTACTACTGCTGCTACTAATATATTTCGCATCACCCACAATCATTGTTTCCACTGGCACATAATTTGATAACCAGACAATGTTCAACAGAATGGCACATCCATCTACATTTCTGTATAGTTGGAACAGCTATCCGAATTTGTTCAGGAAGCAGATTTGTCTCTATCAGCAGCGACAAAGGGATTCAGAAGACATGTGTATGGAAAGCTGATTTCAGATTTTTTTAAAAAAATCACATCTTCATTATTCTGATATTATTAAGGAAAAGAAAGAAAGGGAACGTCATCTCATTTGCAGAGCAACTTGCAGGATGTAGGCATCTAATGAGTCTAGTTTTGATAACCCTGCTAAGAATAATGCCTTGAGCTGGAACTGATGCATAATCTTTGCCCTGACCCTCTGCATCCCTGTTGCTTGTTCTAGCTACTGTGTTATCACAACCCGTACAAGAGAAAAGAAATATATATATATATATATATATTTGCAGTTACTGCTTCAGGCAGGCAGGGGATGTTGTGGTACCATGTGAGCATATAGCTGCCCACTGGTTTTCTTTTCGCTGCTCTCTCTGAATCCAAAAAGAAAAAAGAGATAGCAGCAAGGACAAATTAGGCTACAAATGGTCAGTGAAAGTGGAAGAAGGTCTGTCTGAGACTCTGTCAGGTTCTGGCTAGATTCAACTTCACCTGTTTTAGAGTGTTTTAACTAAGGTCATTATGTAGCTGTTTTTCCAGCATTTAACACACTTTCTAAACTATACAAACACGAGCTGCTGCCTTATATTAAGCAGTAGCGTCTACTTAGACTGGCAGTAGCTCCTAGGGACTCAAAGCAATGGGTCTTTCACGTCATTTGTTACTGAGTCCTTTTAACTAAGAAGTGTATGAAATTAAAGTTTGCATCATATGGATGCATAGATATGCATTATGCTATTGAATGTAGTCCATTCTTTTGAATGTGAATAAGCAAAAGGGAAGCATAATATTGGGACAGCAAATGATGTTATAGGTAAAGCTATTTGCCAGATGGATACTCTTTGGGGAAAATATACAAATTTGAACTGTGTTTGTATGTATGTATGTGTACACACACACACACACAGACTTTCACATGTCCCTTTTACTATGACTTGTAGTAAAAAGCTACTGATTGAGGGCTCCCAGTTTATATGTGAATATTCATCAAAACAGATTTGTGTGCAGCTTTCCCATATGCATGTAGGAGGAAATTGTTTTAAGCAGTCCTAAACTAACATTATTTGTCATTCTAAGCTATGTGTACATATGTTTGGCAGCTCTCCCTCCCGTTATTTGTAACAGTCCCTGTTTATTTTAATTTTTAGGGGCATGTTCCCAGGCCATGAGAGCCAGTTTGGTGTAGAGGTTAAGGTACCAGGCTAGAAACTAGGAGACTGTGACTTCTAGTCCTGCTTTAGGCACGATGGCAGCTGGGTGACCTTGGGCCAATCACTCTCTCTCAGCCCTAGGAAGCAGGCAGTGGCAAACCACTTCTGAAAAATCTTGGCAAGAAAACTTCAGGGGCTTGTCCAGGTGGTTGCCAGGAGTCAACACTGACTTGAGGGCACACACATACACACACATTCCTAGGGCACAGCCTGGATGACATATAATTCTTTCCAAGTTTATATGAAAAATAGAAATTAAAAGAAAGAGGTTTTGCATCTCCAAACAGCTTATATTTTGAATTCTTCTTTAAATGAAAGGGGATATATGTGATAAAAAGAGCTATAAAAAGTATGCCATGCCATCAGTTAGTAACCCTCCTTCTCTGTTCTGCTACTGCTTCTATGTTACATTCCCTCTTAATTCATTCACCACTCCAATTGATATCCAAATCTCAAAGCTTGTTTCTTCTTCTTAGATTCTAGGGACCTTTCTTAACCCCAGTTGCCAGTGAAGGCTGAATGTTACAGCATTTAGGATATGTGTTCCTTTACTAGACTTATTTTGGAGTAGTCTGTTAGCAGAGATAAACTCTCAAACCTTTGGAAGCAGATGGGATGAAGAAGAACATCTCAAAAACGTGATAAAGAATTCCACAAAAAAAGTTAAGAAATCAGGAGCAACAGAGAATCAGGGCCTGTAAGACTGGTAACCTAACAGAGAAAAATAATCTGATGTTTACTCTAATATGTATCCAACTTTGAAACATACAGTCATTCTAAGAGAGCGCAAAGAGAAAACATTTGGAATATCCTTTGTCGCCATGACAGATCTTTGTAAAGAAGCCAGTAACATTAACTTCACTGAAATGATTAATAGATTATTTAGCCTAACAGATTTCAACTGCAAAAATCTGCATGCCTATTAGAAGGCCGCAAAGAGTTCAATTTTCTATATCTCTCTGATGCCATCTACTGGCCTTATGGATTGTTGCAGTCCAGATCTAACAGCTCTAGCTTATTCCAAATCCAGATTTCAATAAGGGGTATTTTAAGGAACCTGATAAAATATTACAGATATTAATGGTTTTCAGTAAGCAAATCCAATGAGCAAACCTCATGGGAAATAGTGGGAATGTGATGAGTTTGCTTATTCCATTCTTCCATCTGCCCCTCCTGCACCACCACTACCTGTTCTAGTCTGGATGGTTCCCAATTTCTAATAGCTTTTTTTTAGTTAGCATAAGAATGAAGGCACAATCTAC
Organism: Python bivittatus; assembly: GCF_059951505.1. Taxonomy (NCBI): domain Eukaryota; kingdom Metazoa; phylum Chordata; class Lepidosauria; order Squamata; family Pythonidae; genus Python; species Python bivittatus. The sequence goes on from NW_028277098.1 coordinate 29,845,104, forward strand.
AAAACTATTACTCAGGGGTTTTGGTTTTGATCCAATTGATTAGCACTTAGTTTTATTTTCTTGTTGCCCTTGTAGCAATAGAGCTTCCTACTTTATCATTGGCTTTAGCATTTTCAACAACATTCTGTAATCGACACTGATTTACATAGTGCTGTTTCCACTTTTTTTTCCTTCCTAGCATTTTTCACTGCCCAAAGCCTTCAAATATCTTTGAAGCCAGCCATGTGACTATCTTTGCTTCTAAAGAATTCTGAATACACCACAGGGAACACACAAGAAACAGAATGAGTCACTCAGTGTCCTTCCACCAGCTGATCAATAGAAGCATGCAAGAAATATCATTCAATCTCTGTCTCAAAACAAGCTACTACAGGTGCTGGGTGAACAAAAAAACCTTCACCCTCCACTCCATGCTAAGAAGATATAAAATACATTGCTATCATCCCCTTCATGTTTCTAATACATATAGTCCTCATTTAGCAACCACAATTGGGACTGGCAAATTGATCACTAAGTGAGGTGATTGCTAAATGGAAATATTGTGACCACAACTGTGCTTATGATTTTACTTCAGCTTTCCTTGTTCCCCACCCCCCTGCCCTTTGGAATAAGTAGCAATAAGGGAATTAATGTTTGTATTTACATTCATTGGAGAGGAAGGGATTACAAGAGAGTAAGCAGGCACGCAATGGGGAATACGCTAGCACCAGCTGTTTGCTTGGTGTGCTTCTGGCTCCCAGCCCTGAGCCACTTAGGAGGCAAACAAAAGCCAAAGGTATGAAAGTGATTAAAGTCTTGTCAGCTACAGGCAGCAGCTCTAGAAGGCTAATGAAGTCACAAAGCTGAGCTCGTTAACTTGTGGTTAGCACCTTTTGGGAAAGAACTGCACTGTGGAGAAAAGCAGGTCAGGAAGAAATTGTTTGTTTAGACAATCTCTCCGCTGTGCGGGGGTCGGGGGGAGGAGAAAAAAATGGGTCAGACACAGAATAATGTATACTAACTGATTGTAATGGTGAATGAGTGACTGAGAGAGAGAGGCTATGAAGGTTGTAAATATGCACCTTGGCTGCAAAGCTATTTTTTCAGCACCGTCATAACTTAGAATGGTAGCTGCACTAGGCAGTCAGTAAGCAAGGTCTACCTTTGTTTCTTTTAAAACATGTATGTACTACTTCTTATTAAAGATCTTGGAGCAGTTTCCAATACACTTGTGCATTTCCCTGGTTGTTTGGAATGAAACTGAACATTTGTGAAGATGTCATTTCTCCCATGTTAAAAAACCTATGGAAAGTTGGCATGATAAAATGCCATCCATTTTGTAGCCAGAAGTTTTTCCCCAAAGCCTTTAAGCTGGTTGTAGGTTGCAGCTGTGGTTGAAATGGGAGAGAGGAGTGATGATGTATTTTGACAGATATCAGGAGCAGCAAGTTGATTGTTTTTGGAGTGGTGGGGGGAGCAGAAAAAAAATATCCTTGAACAATCAAAATCCCTCACCACTTCCACTTCACCCACAAAGGAAAGAAAAGACACTACTAGCACTGTCCCAACCATAAGGATATTGTTCAAGGAAATCCCACCCAAACTATACTGGTGTATAAAGCTGCTTGAACTTTTGCACACCAGCTAGCCCTCTGCTGTTGTGAAGGGAGAAGCTGACAGGAGTTTACCTTGGCCCTCTTTGCAGAGGAAGACAACTGTAATGATCTGCTAAGAGTCAAAGTAGCCTAGACCAGTTCTAGTTGCATTTTGAAGAGGAATAAACGAGGTAGTGTGCATTTATCTGGTCTGAGCAGTTGCTCTGAAAGATGACCTTAGAAGCTGTCAAGCCATCTTTCCTCTTTAAGAACCCAGTAACGGATTGCTAAGTATCATCTGAATCCCAGGAGCTGGGAGGTGAGGCGAAGGGAGTGTTCCTAATCTAACTGATGTGGGAAAGTAAACTGCATATTTTGCTGACTTTCATCATTGCAAAGAGAAATATAGTTTTGTCTCAGTCTGGGTTACCCTGAGGAAGAGTCATAAGTGAATCAGCTCAGTTGCCAGGCTCAAGATGGGGACACAGAGATGTGGAAATCATTCTGGAACAGCATATAGAGCCCTTATGGAATGCCTGTTGTAGATTGGACACGTTAGATCTCTTCTCTTTTTTCTTCCAAAATGTAACTTAAACAACTTAATGCCACTCTGATCTGCAGGATTCTTCCACACTGAATAAGGAAAACAACTGATTCACCTGGAAAACCAGAAAGTACATGTATTATGAATAAAAGGTCTCAAATTGCCATATCCTGCTTAAAATTATAACATTCACAGACTCGGTCTGCAAGTGAATTAGTTCTAATATCCCAGACAACATAAATGCAACGTATTTTCTTGATCTCCCTTATTGGCCTACATATAAGCGAAAGGGTAATGCATTTGTATTTCTAAAATGGAAATCTTGGGGCATATATCTGAGAATGGTACTGACATAAAAGGTAATGCCAGTTCTTTTAATATTCATTTTGAGAAAACTCCGTGACCAACATGTGAATGGCATCCCTGCTTCATTTTTTCCAGGAACCTTTGCTTTTTTAGCATTATGAAAAGCAGACAAACAGAAGACCAAAATGCTTCCATTAACTGAGACATGTATGAGAAGGGTTGTGCCTGAAATTCTGAACACAGCTTCAGTTGCAGGGAAGTGAACAGAAGTACCCTAATTGTTTTGTGGGGTTGCAGATTTACACTGAATGCTCAATGAGTCAAGCATGGCTCTCTCTGAAATGGGAAAGTCACAAAAGCACATCCTAGAGATGTCAGTCTCAGCACTAGCTATCATGAAAATAATGGAAGAAATGTTATATTATTAAGCAAAGTCTTGGGAAATGCTGGAGATCCAATGCCAATCACTGAGTCAAACATTCTACCAAAAACAATTTAAGATTCTCCAACTCAATATATACATTGTGGACTACATCCTGTAGGTTAACGTTTTAAAAAATTAGGGTATAGTTTTTTTCACCTGCCCTTCTGTAGAAGTCTTCTTGAATAAACAATCAATTTGCATAATTATTTAGGTTTTTCATATAGCGCATGAAAGGAAACAGCAATGAAAACGCACATGGTTTCTTCCTGTTGTATGCGGATAGAATCAATGTCTCAATCTCTTCATATTGTAATCTGTGCTGTTACACAGTATGGTACATCAATATCTCAGCTGCTCTGTAAGGCTGGGCTGAAGGATCAAGTCCTTTTTTCAAAGATATGACAGCAGGAACTCTGGGATATTTTTTTAAACGGTCTTCTATAACCTACTGAAATGGACTGCAGATTATCTCTTATTCACACAGACAAAACCATCTCTAATTTTTTTATCCTGGTTCGAATCGATTTATTGTGAACTACTTATATAAGCCCCCCCCTACTCTGCAAACCTAAACTGGTATCTTATAGATGTTTTGGGATATAATTTTTCAAGTTATTTACCATTAGCTATGATTAATGGGGCTGATGGGAGTTAAAGTCTAAAAGCTGGAGGGCACCATGTTTGTTACTTTTGCTACTGAATTGTATAGATACTTTCAGGATTACTTTGAAATGCAATGAGCAGGAAAAGGAGGAATAACAGTAGCAAGCTTGCCACTGCCATAGAGAAAGGAATCCATTATCAGCAGATGTTAGAACATTATCTATGAGATTCAAGGACTGATGGGAGGAAGAGGAAAAATACAAAACTGTTTATTTGGTTATGGTTAAGTAATGGTTTGTTACTTTTGCTTATGTTTAATGGTTCCTTTGACTGGATAACTTTTTTGGGAAATGTCCAATTGGTGTAACGGTTTAGTTTGTAATATCTATATTATTATATTTGGTATACAAATAAGGGATTATGGCTTCTGGTAATGTTTAACAGATTTTATTTTTCTGTAATGTTTAATTGTTAATTGGGATTAATAATGGGTTGCTATCACCGGTGATGATTAATGATTAATTTTTTTATCTTTTTGTAATGTTTATTAAGAGAGGGATTATGTTTAAATGAAAAGGGGGACTAAATGCTTATGTTGTTAGTTATGTCTGTTAACCTTTACATCTTTTTTTGATTAATAAGGAGAGCTGAGGATTTAAAGATGGGTCTATAGAAAATAGGGTGAAGTATGAAATGAAGACGTATTTGATAGTATTTTAAGAGACAGTGATAAGTTGTTAATGTTGTATATACTTGCTGGGGATGAGGGGGGAAGTTTCTTCTTTTTATTATTTTGGAGGGGATTTTTTTCTTTTCTCTGTACATTCTTATATATTTTTTAAAATGTAATATTGTATTAAGTTTTTGTATTAGTTTTATGGGTTCTATATAACCTTTAATAAGATTATTGGAAAAAATAAAGAAAGGAATCCATTATTATAACAGCCTGTCTTCTACCTGCATGGAGATAGCTGTGAATTTTGTAACAGCCTTAAATGTATTTTCTACTGAATACATTTTATTTATTTTACTCAAGGTGATTCAGGTTTCACCTTAAAATCCTAACATACCTTCCAACTCTGACAGCTTCTTTATAGGAAGTCATTTTCAAGAAGCGGAAGACATATTCAGTACTTCAGAAATTCTCAGTTCTGGGTCAAGTTCACTTAATTTAAAACCAAAATCAGATCAATGAAATACATACAAACATTAAATCTGAAATAATCATTGCAGATCAGCTCCAAAATTTATGGGGAAAAAAAACACATTTTCAAGTATAGGCTCCATATCTGATGCAGGTAGCTGTGTCTGGGCTTCTAAATCTTCTACAAATCCTTTCTACCATCATCTGCACACCATGAGATTCATTCTGTAACTAAAAAATGTTTTTAAGTAAATGCTCCTTTCTAAGAAAGCAGTGTATTTCAAGGGCCTAGAAAGCATTCAGATTTCTTTCCTCTGTTTGAAAATCATACTCCACACTAAGGATGAAATACTGTGTTTTTATCTTCCCTACCACAAAATTTGAGTATATATATCCAGTTAATGGCACTCATAGAGTTTGTGCAATTTGCTATTCTTAAAAAGAATTCCCTTTACCCAAGTTGATATATGGTGTGCTGGCTGCTAAAAGATTGCCAGCCCTAACCTAATTCTAATTCATACTCAGACACAAAGCCTATTGATTCTGAGTACTGTGAAGTCCATTATAGTGAGTGCTGTCTTGATGTCATAGCTTAGATGTGAATGTCACAGCTGGATAGAGTTTTCCACTGAAAAACCTGCAATGGATAGTTCTCTGGTGTTTTGAGCTGTCCTATAATTTTAGCTCTCGATGCTAAGATTACTGAATTCAATGCAGATGTTGCCTGGAAAACTACAAAGCCTTCTTCCTCTTCATCTGAAAAATGACATGATTTTGATAACTCTAAATCGATGACTTGGTCTTTGAAGTTTATTTTATGTCTCCATCCATGTTTTGTTTGGGGTTTGAGTCTTCATTATTGCTCCTTGGTAGCACTACTGATCTCAAGTCTTTTGCTTATATGAATTGATCTCCTTCACATCAACTTCTATTTGTACAATCAATGGGTTTTGGGGGTTTCAATATGTAGGGACCTCTTACATGTGAACCCTGCACCCTATAACTGGGCTACAACATTGAAAATATATTGTCCTTGTGCTAGAAATGAACATCTCAGAGAGTGTAGCAGGAAAGAGGTGGTGAATTGTAAATAATGTGGCACTTGCATGATGAGAGAATCTCTGATAGGGCATAAAGGGGTATGTATCTACAGAAGTGCTTTCATATTCAGGGCTGCACAGATTGCATTTGATTGAGATAGATGATTGAGTTACTGTGGATGACATTTGATGGCAGGAAGAAGATTGTCATGCATTGTGCTTAAAGAATGTGGGTTGCTCACTGATTTGTGAAGAATGACGAGGAAGGAGAAGCTGAGGATGGAAATTATGTTAGCTGTGCTGATCCCAATATAGTTTAGGAATGTAATCACACAACATACAGCATTTGTATTGCTTTTAGTATGAGATATTTTTGGATATTCTGACCAGTGAGGTTACTGTAAATCTCCTGGGAATGAAACTGTGTCACAAGGACAGCTCCCAAACAACATGTGCCCAAAGAATTGTATCATTGCTGATCATAATATTTTAAATTCAGATACATGGTCAATCAAAATCTGCTATAAAAAAGGGGATTGTATCTTTAAGGTAGAAATGATAACACAAAGGATTGCAAATGCACCAGCAAGACTGGAATAGCAGAAAAAAAGTGGCTGGTGGTTTTGAACTAGAAACTGATTGTGAAGGCTAATTGCAAACAACCCCTGACTAAGAATAATGGGAATAAATTATAAAGTAGACAGTTCAAGAAGAATGTATAGATTTCGTATTTCTCCAAACTTCAACTTCCTGGAATCCTACAGTTATGCAATGTTCATCTCTGATCTTAATGAAAAAGAGAATTTTTAACCGTTACATAAAAGGCAGCTTCTGTTTTTCTTATTTTCCAGCTCACCTCACAGTGTTTGCCTATGAAGGCTTGGAGTGAGTCTTTTTTGCCCTTACCCCTTAATATTATTTGAGCTAAGGGACAAATCCGTGGAATTAGATTTCACCTTTATTTTGGCACAATCCCAGTTGGAATCACCCCTCCCAGCTATCATCCACAGTGAGAGGAAATTTCATAGGCACTACACGTTGTAGTTATAATCTGGCTCATATATTTCCTTACTGATTTTAATAAATAAATTTATTAAAATCATGACAACAGTGCTTATAAACTGACTAATCTGGTCTATCCTCAAGAATATATAAATGAATGTGTGCATAATCCAAGCTGAATTGTCCATAAGAAAATAGGAACAGGTAGGAATCATAACACTAAGATCTTCATAAAAGTGCCAACCTCTCATCCCTTTGTCATCTTTGCCTGTGCCAACATTTGGTTTGGAAATTTTACTTATTTTACTCCAGTCTCATTCATTGTGATACCGGAAGAAAGCAGTACAGATACTTTTTAAAAAATTTGTTCTCTGCCATTCTGCCTAACACTGGACTAAAGGTAGATTTGGAAAAAAAAAAAAAAAGCATTGTGTTTAATATGCCTAGCATATTTAAATCTAATATTTTGAAAGACAACATGTAAGCATAAAAAAAATATATAAATCATCAGTTCAAGTTTGATTTTGATTTTCTATGACACATGTGGACATATGACAAAAATTATCTATTCAAATCAGAAAATTGGATTGAGCCAATCAAGGGATGGGGGAAAAATGGAGTGAATGGCGCTTACCAACATAGCATTTTCTTCTGATCAACAATATTCCCCTCCCTTCAATGAACTTAAACTGAGCCCCCTTCAAACTGTGGAAGATTTGGAATAGTATTAAGCACTCTCCCCCTACATTTTCCAACAGCAGCCATCAGAAGTGACTTTCTTGGTTTCAGCAGTTTATTGGTTCCTATCTTTATGGACTACTTGTAGTCTGAACTTCAATTTAATGCTGCCCTCTTATCTCTTTTAAACTAAGTCTGTGATATTTCATTGTTATTTCTTACACAATAAAGTGTCCGGCAAAGCTTAAACAGTGTGTGTGTATGATTGTGTGTACACACACACAAGTCGTTTTTAGGAAAAAGGAGAGGAGAGAAATAGGATATGTAAGCTGAAGTTACTGCACGCATGATACAGCACTCACAGAGTCTCAGGGATTCTGTGAAGTAATTTTCAAGCTGCCCTGATCCTCGGATAATTAAAAAAAGAGAGAGAAATCTTTGTAACCAGAAGGCCTTCAGCTGTCGATCAAAGCTACCTTAGAGAGAGAGGTAGGATTCAGGGCTTACTCAAATGAGTGGTAAACTCATTGGGGCCCTGCATCGTGTGATGTGCTTGAGGGCAGGACAATCTGAATCTAATATGTATTGATTCTTGAGCTTCCTTGCTGGGAACTAATTAGAGAAGCTTTAACGCTCTGAGTATATCAGTAAGTGTTGGTGTGTGCGCGCATAGTATATTTGAATATCTGGATGCTTTCAAAAATTGCATTTATCTATGAGAAATATTCCTTTTGTTTCCTTTCAGGATTTAACTGAAGCATTACTTTAGCTTCTTGTTGCTGATCATCTCAATAAGCAAGCAGGAATAGTGCAAGAGAAATCCCATTGAAAGTAGTTAAACGAATTCAAACATAACCTCCACGACAGCTGCAGATTTTCTCCTCTCCTGCATGATGCTCCTAATAAGCGGACTAGACATGTCTCAAAAATAGGAACATTTCACTCTAGTTAACTTTCTCTGGAATCCTACAATGGCTAAGTGAGGGGGGGACTGTATTCTGGCAGCTGCTGACTTTAAACTCTTTGCAGGGAGTGAATCTGAGACATTGAACAAAGGCAAAACTTTTAATTGCACTGGTTAAAAAAAAAAAGAGCCCCCTCCTTCCTTATCTTGTATCTCACGACAAATATTTCGGAATGCAAGATTGGCCACCGTACTCAAGTCAGGAGCGACTGATGGGGGCCATTAATGCATGTTAATGGCAGCTACAATGTAACATTGTTCTGATTTTTCATTTGTTGTGTGGAAGCTTTACTGCAATGCGGCCTGCCAAATTGCACATATTAATCATTTCTTCCACCTTAGTTGTGGTCCATTTGCGATAAATGGAGGCTTGGAGGCATTTAATTAAGGATATATTTTGAGGGACATTTCATTAAGTTTATGTTCAAATGTGTGAGCGTGTAAGCACCAGGCAGGCCTTTCTCACAATACATTGTATGTGAATTTGTGGAGATTTTGTGGGTGTTTTGGTTTAGCTAAAGCCTTACCCCCCCTTTTTTTTCCTATCTCAGTTAAGACATAGCATTATAAGTCAAATAATTTGGCCTAAAAAACAAGAAACAAAACTTACACCACCCAGACAACTTTCTTTGTAACTGAGTAATGAGGATTTTGCAAACTGTTTGTAATAAATATGTAATTCTACCACATGGTTTCTATGTGCTCAGATTCTTTTGTTTTTAAACAACTCAAAGTAATTCAGGCTCAGTGAATAATAAATTCGATTTACTAAAGAAAAGTTTTGTGACTTTGCAATACTCTCTTGGAATATATACTTCTTAATTGGCATCAATAGAAAATTTCCTGGGAAGCATAACAAAATGGATCATTTAATAGATGCCCCAATCTCTCCATCCATCTATCTATCTATCAGCACAGCACATGATGTTTTGACTTTATTATGGTAATTATCTCAGGCTGACTTCAGAGCAGGAAGCTGCCACCCACACAGCAGTGCTTAATTACTTTAGACTTCAGCTTGCCAAGTGAAAAATAGGCCACCCTCAGCCCTGCATGGAATTGAAATGATTCTTGTTGTCATTTCTGTTGAAATGCAACATGACATTACGAGAGCATCATGGGAGAGAGACTGTGAAATCCCTTCCTCAGGAAAGAGAAAGCAAAAGATGTCAAAAATGTTTGGCGGGTGGAGGAAACAGGCTAACGGAGATACAAAACTGCGTTCTCTCAACCTGCGATATGAACTGCTGCTATGTATGGAAGGAAGTCTTTCTTTAACAAATACGCTGCACCTTCCAGGGCCCGATCTGGAGTTGTTACAGATAAACGCCTTTGCCCGTGCTCGGAGAGCACAGAACTGGTTAGGACAAATAGCTGCAAAATTAAAGTTTAAATAACGAGAGTGAGAGAGCATCTAATCCAATGAAAGCAGTAATTAATGAAAGCCTTGATTCCAATGCTTACAGACGCAAGTTATTTGCCTGTCGTTTCTCAACAGCAGGATAAAAAACAGCAGCTTATACATGGGGTGAAATGTGTGTGTGATCATGTGCATACATCTGTGTACTTATTCCTTTAACTATCTGAAATACTGCTTTTTTGGGGGGGGGTGAAAACCATATAAATCTGCAGAGGATTTTATATGTGCATTCTCAAGGATGTGGAACAATTGATGCACAAACTAAAAATAATTTGTTGGAATGAAAAAGATGTGTACAGAAATTTCGTATCTCATACTTCTCTTCCTACCATCTCATTTGTCATCCAATGTGGTTGATGGCTATTTAGTAAGGCTGTTTAATTATGTATCTTTTAACAACACATTCAACAAACCAAGCAATTTTTTTTACAAGTTGCATAGTGCCAAATCTTCATATAGTATCAGTGATTTTTTAAGAGACTCTGTAGTCTTTTTTCATTGCCTAACATAATGCTAGATCTTTTTTTAAAAAAAATAATCAATAAATGGATGGTTTTTAATTTACAATCCCACTGATTATATTTCTCTGCACTAAATAAAATTTGGAGATGCATCCCACACTGTTCTCAAGAACATTTTGTAGGGCTGCCAGATCTAGATGACAACAAAGAGCTAATGTTTTCTAGACCTCTTTTTTGCCATCTCATTGATGTCCAGGTTTATGCTACCCAAATCTGATAGTCCTAATACTTTGTGACCTGAGGTCCCTCCTTGTGATTCTTGTTCTTTTTGCTTTTTGGGTGGTTGACTGGAATGCCTGTAAATATCTGAGTAACTTAACCCAATATGAAGTTGAAATACTTGCTAATTCAGCCAGACTGAATGTGGCTCAGTTGGCTTTAATTCTGCTCCATGAATATAACTGCTTTATGAATAATAAAGATTAATGTAGGGTTATATTTTCAGGAATAAGTCTTCTAAAGCAGTGCTAAACTGAACATATATCTTCAGTCCCCTGCTTTTGAACTGGTTACCTTCTCAGTGTGCCAAATTGCTGTGCCACTTGCTTTGGATCTATCACTTACATATGTCCGAAACTATTTCCAGGTTTTAGGAGTGAGTGTCTCAGGAACAAAGGATGATTTCTGACTAGCTTATGTCCCTATTTTTATGGGAGGAGAGGCAACTGCTGGCCTAGGAAAGCCCTCAAAGCAAGCATATATGCAAATTAATAGAAGCATAGCACAGATAATTTAGCAATATTGGTAAATACCACAGAGGAAGCTTTCTTGTCATTTCAGATGTTTTGGACTTTATCAGCATAGCTTTATTGAAATTGAAGTATAAAACATCTGGAAGAGATCAAGGTTGCCCATTCATGGTTTTGGTTTATGAACTCCATAAAGTTCCCAGAAGTCCAGGAAAGGCTATGATTAGCAGGCAGTAGGAGGCAAAATCATGTCTGTGACTGAGGATGAGTTATTGAAGGCTACCTTAGGAGAACAGGAAATAAAAACAGAGGAGGACTATATGGAAGAGAGATGGAAGAGCAAGCAGAGGAAGAGCAGTAGTGTGTGTATCAAGAGGAAAAGAACATACAGGAAGTATTCAAGCCAAGAAGGGCAATAAGCTGGAGAGCCAAAGATGAAGAGAGGTGACTGAAGAGAGAGTGACCGAAAGGGAGCAGAAGAGTCTTTTGTCAGTAGGTGTCAAAAATCCAAAATTGGAGGCATCAGAGATTCCTAGACTTGTTACTATACATGCTAAACAGAACCTCATTCAGGCACTGAGAGAAATGTACAACTGTCCACATAAGTAGCAGTGAGCATCTCCATCCCTTTGTAAAATCATGCTTAGTGAGGTGAATAAAGTCTGGTCTCCCACATATAGAGCACAAATCCCAAAAATCACATGTACACGTGAAGGTTTCCATGTGATTTGGAATCTTGATAGTGCAGGGAAAGGCTGCTCACTGCTACTCACGTGGTGAGGACCCTTGAATGGACCAGGGATGCTGAACAGTAGAGTATAAGCTCAGGCAACCATATGGAGCTCCAAGCATTTGTCAGACAGTGAAAGTTCAGAAAAAAGAAAAGAAAAGAAAAGAAAAGAAAGTGTGAGTATATGTGGGGTTACAGGGAACAGCCACTCTGGCTGGGTTTCTGTCAGGTTGTAGTAGTTACAGTACTGTAGTCACAGTACTCAGAAGAGATACCCTAATAATCTAATTAGAGATACCCTAATAATAATCCCTGGTGGTTTAACTCCCTCACCATAATTAAATAACACCCTACACTTGCCTTTCTTTGTCTGTAGCCTGCAAGATTGAAACAATGGAAATGTGCCTTTATCTATTAACAGGCAATTAAAACAGCTCCACTTTAATTCCTACCCTCCAGGTTGCAAAATGGCATTTGTGTACAGTTGTATATCCTAACTAGTAATTTGGCAACATCATCTGCAGGCAACCTCTTTGGCCTTTTGAGCAAGAGGCTGGTGGGAGAGCAGTGGATGGCTACCCAAATCACACCCCGTAATCAATCCATCTGCTGCCAACATTCCTGTTTAAACATTTCAGCTATAATAAAATGAATCAATAAACCTCAATACTGCTTTCTTTCTACAGTATTTTTTTTGTTTGCTCTCCCCCCCCCCCATTTTACAAAGGACCCAGATTTCTGAAAGAGACATATTGGAAGCATATTTCCCCTTTTCAGTTTTGCAGAAACTTTTCAGACCAGAAGAATGCAGAGAAGCCTTTTAGAATAAATCTAGTGACCCTGGGGAGTTTACAAATACTAGCATATTAATATACAGCTAAAATAATAATAAAAAACACCATGCTGCTAAAGATGTTTAGTATTATCAGCTCACTGCAGGAGTTTATTAGAAACTCCTGCCTTCTTTTATTAAAATTTCAATTGGCTCAGTGAATGAGATCCTATGTTAGTGTCATAAAGTGAGAAGCCAGAAGGAGAGGATATTGGCATTTAAACGCAGATTTCATTTTGAAAATATTTTGTCTCATGCTAGAATATTATATATTGCAAATAAGCAGGGTGCAGTGAGTGTTAGGAGTGGTTTGAGTACTTTCCAGATCTGCCAGTTTCATTATTTTATTGTTGTTTTGCAGCATATTGTTCCATCATTTTATTGTAGCAGTTTATACCTTTCACTTTGCAATGCCTCCCCTGAGTTTTCAGAACAAAAGGATGATCGAGTTCAGTATGATTCTCTTGGAAATGTGCTTGACAGAGTTTGAGTCTCAGAGATGGGCTTGGAGGGTAATTTGAGCAACTCTGAAAGTCTTGTGTCGAGAAGAACAAGACTCGGGTGTGTGGAAATGTGGGAATAGTATTGTGTGCAGTTTCCATGAAGGTAGCCATGTCAGTACGTTACTGCAAATATAATAGACTTTTGTGGCATCTAACACATTTATTAAAGGCATAAGCTTTTGTGGACTATAGATCTCTCCATGCACCTGATGAATTGGACTGTGTCCATTAAAGCTGCTCCCCTCAGAACAAGAGGATTTTGTCTTTTCACCAGCTTTGTTAGCATTAGGGTAGAATTCTAGCTGAATAAGTTCTTCATATGTGATGAAGAATTGTGAATAAATAGACTTAGTGCTATGGGAAAGGAGGCAGGAGGAAGCACCAGTATCTCCTTGAGTTTTTTGTTCCCCATGTGGTTGTAAGTTGCTTCCGCACCTTGTAAAGAATGAGTCCTTCATTGGCTTTGTGTTGTTCTTCCACGTCTGTAAAAGTATATATAAAATCACCCATTTGTTCCTCTTTACATATTAGTTGTCTCAGTTGGGACCAATGTACTAAGACTGCTTATACTTGGTGCCTTACGTAGGATTGGTTTACAACTGGAGTGTGTGCCCTAGATAGTCTCTAGGGACAGAGCATTCAAATCTAGGCATGCTTAGCAGGGCAAAGCTTTGATTCAAAGTTTTGATTCAAGAGCAGTTTGATTGAATCATCCCTTAGAATTTAATGCTGAATCCATTCATAGTCAAATTGAATCAGGTGCTTTTGAACTGATGAAAAGGGGGGACTTTAATATATGTGCACACAGCCTTTGATCAAGTAGCAAAGTTTAACTGGAACTTTGTAGATTGGATCACTGCCTCTCATGTTTAGCTTCAGTATGATTGCCATACTGTATATCTTCATGCCATATTCTAGAACCATTTGTATACCAGATTTACTCTCTAGGCACCCATAATTATCACTGTGCCCTATTATTTTTCTGAAATATCCAAGTGAACCAAGTAAATTTAACCCTACAGTACTTCTGTTAGATGAGACTGTCCGTTGAATTTTCTGGCTCTGCAGGGATTCCCATTTCAGTCTTCTCAATCCGCATCTGGTGCTCTTTCTGTCATGCTAAAATTGTGCTGTCTGTGCTTCACCTAACATTATTAGGCTACAAAAAACAAGTGTTTTAAGTTAAGCTGCAATCACTCGCACTTAAGAAAAGGACAAAAAGTCTCTATCTTTACTAGTTTACTATTTAAGTTATATTCTGTTTGTTTGTTTGATTTATGGAATGCCTCTTGGAGTAAATTTTCCAAGGGCTGTCCAGACAAGAGATCAATAAAATCCAAATATTTTTAAACAGCTAATATCATATCCACATACCAACACAATATGGTGCAGATTGCAAAGGGGGAAACAATCCCAAGTAGAAGCTCTTTGAGGGAGGTCATTTGAAGCAGAAAACCACCCACTTGAACCACGTTTCCACAGGGTTCTTCACACGAAGGGTATAGCAGTCTTTAGTTTTACAGATTGGGAAACCTGAAAACTGAAAAGTTGAAAGCTCCCTCCTTTGCCCCCAATCTCATAAGTACAGTGAGGAAATGTGTAAAGACTGAACTAGTGAAGTTGCTGAAAAATTGCTCTGAGTGACTGAGAAATCCTAAGGAGAAGGATGACATTTTCCCTTTGTTATTTTATAATGCTTTTCCCCTAACACTGCTGCTTTGGTGGTCTCACTAAAGTGACATGTGGACTGTGCACTCTACATATTCAGAAATAGAGTTTGAGGCTCTTTGAAATGCTGTCGCTGCAGTAATTAACTGAAGATTGCTTGAATTGCAACATTCATCAGTTGTGTTGCTTTGTGATTACATAATCATTGCCGTGTTACTTGATAAAGCTCTGCTTAAAAAGGCACACTGAATGCTTGGGTCCAGCTGCTGAACCGAGAGGAAATACTGTTTTGCATCCCCTCCACATCTGGACTCTTGACAACAGAGTGCAAAAGTTTGCATTCTCCTCCCCCCCCCCCAGCTGCAGCTGTTTCATGGCAGGTTCTGAACATTTTACACATGGCTGACTGCTTGGAAAATATTTTCCAGATTTACATGTTTACAATATTGACACATGAAGCAGAAGGACCTTCTTTTTCGATTAGGATATGAAGTGCTCACAGGCTGCACACTAACTTTATAAAAAATGGAAATGGGTCATTTAAAACTTTCAAACAAATCCAAGTTCTTTTTGATCTTGACTCCAAGTTTCTGTTATTGCCACAATGTTTTTCTTCTTTTTAAAATTCTATCCTGTGCATTTCTATATAAATATGTTCTTTGTTACTGTATTACAATTATTGCTTTGGAAGCTTATGCAACACATTTAATTAATTTTATTTTAGAAAGTAGGTCCTTCAGGAAAAAACATTTACAACCAGCTTGAGCACAGAAAATCAATGCTTTAGCTTAGATTTATTACTGGGGACTTTTGGACCTGAAGTTTTAAGGTGTCAATCATTAACCTTACGAAAAGGAATGAGTAATCATTGCGTTGCTGGAAATGCAATGAGAATAATGCTTCATTTAAACACATTTTTGTGAGGTCCTAAAATGGTTATACTTGGGGGAAAAGTCATTACATATATTAACTTGACCTTGAGACAGGATTTAATATTTTTGGATGTCCATAGTCCTTTAAATTATAGACCTACCACATGAATGCTATGTATATATGTGTGTATGTGTGTGTGTATATGTATATGTATGTGTGTGTGTATATATATATACATACATATATACATACATATATACACACACATGCATGCGCACACACACGCACACACATATATATTCTATCATTCCTTAAGCTCTCAGAGACAGAGGTATATAGATCTTACATAATGTCATGTCCCCATGTATGAGGTGCAGTGCTAAAGTGTAAGAATTCATGAACTCAATTCCCACTAGGGGGTTGAGCTCTATAGAATACGATCTGGCTATATACATCTGACAATTCCAAATAAGGAGGAAACCAGTCACATATTACTACCTCCTAGTGGTCAATATAACTCTAAACATCATACAGGATATATACTGTGAAAATAGAGAAATTCCTCCCCCCGCAACAGAAGGGAGGCAGTCATATAAAACCTCATACATGGGGACATTAATATAATGTAACATCTATATATACCATTCTGAGACTGATTGATTATATACCCTCAAATTGCTGTCGGCTCTTAGCAAGCTATATAGTTAGAATTACCATTCTGGGAGACTCTGTATATTCTTTCCTATTGTATCTACTACATGGAAACTGAAGGCTGGATAACAGAAATGGATTCTCTGCACTCTTCTTATTGCTAAGATACTTGTTCCTCAACACTGGAAAGATGTATTTATGGCCTTGCTTACTCAGTGGAATGACCTGATATTACCTTGTCTTATGAAAGAATTATATAACGACATGGACAATGAATGAACAAATATAACAAAATATGGTCATTCTTCATTGAATTTTATATGTAAATATATACATGTACAGTATGAGATGCCCTTAGATAGGGCATCCTTCTCTGTTTAATTAAATAAAGGCAATATAACAATAGCAACAACCAAAAACTCTACAAAGCCTCACCATATGTTCCTGTTGTTCATCATTTTGGCTGCCTCTGAATCTAATTGTTGCTGGAGTCTGTAGTCAGTGATACGATAATCCTTGTCAGCCACATGTGCCTGCCTCTAAATTTCATAGGCTGTTCCCCGCCCCCCCCGAGTTCATTCAGATATCAATTGATCATATAGGGACTTACTGTGATAGACATACAACCCCATGGTAAGTTCCTTAAATGTTTACTTAGATGGTTAAGAAATCCCCATTGTTCCCTTTCTTTGCAGGCTTTTTGATATATTCCTTGTAATTCAAGACAATATTCTACATACTTGATGAAATAGACTAACAGTCAATGAAAGCTCATCTCCCCCTCCTCCCACCCCGGGATTCTCTTTAAGGTGTCACAAGACTCTATTCTTGTTTCAGTGAAAGCCTGTCACATCCACTGCTCTTTAGGGGTGTGAAAATATGGATGATCACTAGAGGCAAGCAAAGAGAGTTTTCTGAATCTCTTTACTGCCATCTAATCATTGTCTGGAGTTGAAAGCCAGGATCTGGCAGTTCTGCTACTCACAAAATGTGGTTGGCCAGCTTAAAAATAATAAACAAACAACTAAAACAAGCAAGCAAGGTTACAAGAGAAGCTTTGGGTTATAGAGCTGTGAATTTAGCCTATAAAAGATATGTCTGTGGTCTAACCTCCTCAGGATACAGTGAAGCAATAGTGTACTAAAGCTTCTTCTTGAGATGCATGCTGCTTTAAAAGGCATCTTCCCTCCCACATAACCCTAGAATAAGCTTTATTACATCTACAAAACAGACATTGTGGAGAAGGTGGATTAAAGCCACTTTAGTCACATTAACTTCAGTCTGACTAAATTAGCTTGAATCCAAGCATTTTCAGCTTCAGTTGGTTATAAAGTGGGTTGTGTTATTGCACCCAGCCACCCAGGAAGCGTGCGCGTGTGCGCGCGCGCGCGCGCACACACACACACACACAGAGAGAGAGAGAAACATATATACACCCATGAAAAATCCATGAAATGAACTCTAATCCAATTCTTTCCATTGGAATTTAGTAAGATAAAAATCTGAGAGAGAAATAAATGTGTGTTTCTTCAGTTTTCTTCATCTGATACCTAGCAGGTGCTTAGAATTTACAACAAAGGGCAGTTTGTACAAGTACTTGAGAAAACTGGATGCATTTTGATTAGCTTTTAATTTTTAATTGCTAGCTGTGGTAAGGCAAGGATTAACTGAAGGAAACAAAGAAGATCTAATAAAGAAAGCCATATAAAATACAAGTGAATCATCTCATGAAATGTAGCTCTGTCACTAGAAATAACAAATCCTAAAATATACAGTTCATATATTCTCTTACAGGAAAGCCTCACCATAGGCAGTCAAGCTACTAAAAATTTATACAGAAATAATCCCTGAAACAGTGTATAACTGCTGCTGTTCCAGGGGTAAAAAAATAAAATAAAAATAAAATAAAAACAATATATATATATATATTAAAATCTGCTTTTTGCACAGGCTATGATGTTCATGAAGCCTGTAATACTAATTGGAAAGATAAGAAAGCCATGCCTTCTCTGACAATTGGTGAAGCGTATGGCAGATTTTAGCTAATAAACTAGTTAAACAACTAGCAATTCTACAATACACATCTGGTTATCTAATGGAAAAGAAAGCACAATTCAGTTTTTCAGGATCAACTTCTCCTCTTTCAACAGAGCCCTAAAATCCACTGACTAAAGTCAGATGCAAAACGATGACAGATCCAGTTGCCTAAGAGAGTTCTGTTGAAGTGACCTCCGAGCTGTAATCCAAACATACATTTGATTTTCTCTAGATCAGGGATCCTACATTCAAATTTAGACTAATGACTTACCTATACTGCCCAGCTGCCCTGGCACCAAACGGGGAAGCAACAATATTTGGAAAGCAGAAACGGAGATCACTCTGTATTTGTCAGCCCTTTGAGATACACCAGGACAAGAAATAGACACTATAGGGATTCCAGGAATGCAACTTTCTTGTTGTAAGGTATATTAGCAGGATCTTAAAAAGCCTGTACAAAACCTTCACTGCCCCCTTTTAAGGACAATATGGTTAAGGCGGGGCTGTTCTAATCTCCACTAGGTAGACCAGACCAAGAAATCAACTCTACAGGAAAGCTAAAATTACTTTTATTGAGATTGGCTATAATGACAGAAACTTGCAAGTCTCATTGTGTTGTACCTTCTCCCCTTCTTATAGTTCAGTGAATTAGGGAGTTGCCTTGGCAACAAAGCTTGCGTATCCCCATCAAGGTCATCTTCCTTACTCTCTATGGTCCTGAATCTCTTTCCCATGCTTTCTAGTTTCCCAGGGTTGAGTGATTGTATCAGCTCTCCCACTTCCTTCTCAAGCCCAGAGCTAAATTCCTCTACAGACTTAACCCCCTTCACATCACAAATGTGACCTCCAGGCATACTTTTCTGCTGTGGTTTTAAAGTACTGTTTCTCCCTTATGTTTCCTTGAATGTCCCTGTCTGTTTAGCTGTGCACTCTATTTCCTTAAATGTTACCTCCAGCAGTTAATTGGCTTCTTTGTAGAAGCAGAAATGACCCTGAAACTGAGTCAATGGTTGCCATGGTCTCCAGGTCTTCTAGAGCTAGCTTAACCAGGACTGCTACACCAGCACAATGATTATAATACTTGCCTTATAAATAGAAGGTTGCTGGTTTGAAACTTAAAAGATTTTTTTAATTAGTAGTTTTCTTTCCATCTAGAGCTATTTATTTTTTAAATAAGTCTAGTGGTGCACCATTTCACTGTTTTTTCAGTCAGCTGAGGTACTGGAAAAATAGTAGGTATCTCAGAGAAAAAAAAAATAATAATGAAAAAGGCCTCAAAACGTTTACATTGTTTCAAACTAGGAACTTTACAAGGCAAATTAATAAACATTGTGTTGTTGTTATATATATGGTAAAAGTAGCTCTAGAAAATATTTTATTGTTTCAAAGCTGGTAGTTGTGTTTTAACTCAATAGATAACGTCATCCATCTTTCCTCTGAAAGGAACTTAGGGTAGGAGCGAGGGTTCTTTCCATAACCAATCTGTAGTGTAGAAGAGATTGAGAAATAAGACTGGCCAAATCTCACCCAGGGAACTTCCTGACTGACATCAGCATCTGAACCCAGATTTCCCTCAGTCAAATTAAATCTATATCCCCTGCCTTCTTTCTGCCAAATTCCGTAATACCTCCCCCCGCCTCCCTTGGGTTCCCATATTAAAAAATGCAGTATCTTTATAACATACTAGCCTGCACTTTTATCAGATCATGCAAAGTATTTAAAGATAAAGAGAGTTTCCAAGAACTTGTGATTCATCATCAGCCCAGATCCAAACCCCCTTAATTTCTCTATAGCTGAAAATGGGACTGTGTTATTTGAAGGAGCGGCTTTCCTGCCGCCAAGCTTTCTCTTCCCCTGTAGCAGGGTTTCCTTTACAGTTTTCGCACCATGAAAGTTGAGGTACATTTATAATTCTCTCCTCCTGTGACTAGAAGTCTATTGTATTTGTACCTTGCTCCAGGTAATACTTAGAAACACCACTGGCATTGCTATTACACGGTCTATAGGCTTGTTTATCTGTTAATTGATTCTCCTGGGGAGGGAAGCTGACATCACCATTCTAATATGGCTTAATATGATCAAGACAACAAAGCTTTTGAAACTGTCAGCAGTACTTGGAAGACATTCTCCTCAACATTACCAGCAATTAGTTTTCTTTTAGTTAAAGGCTATTTTAGGATGTTACCCATCTCCATGTAGAATATCTATGAACTGATAGAAACAGTAGTGAATTTGCTACCAACAACAGCTTAGGGGATAATTAGGCACTTGTCAACTTTCTGGTATAATGGCTTTTCTACTGGCTATGGTGCCTCATGGCCAACAGCTTCCTCTTCTTCTTCCTCCCCATCAGGATTCTATAGACTGGGTCCAGAGGAAAGGCAAGAGTCATGGGTCTACTTTCCTGTTAAAGGACCTCCCCAAAGCTGAAGTTGGTACTGTTGCATAGGAACTCTGTGAAGGTGAGAGGCAAGTCTACACCTGAGCAAGAATCACAAGCTTCTCTCCCTCCCAAGGGCCAACCTTGATTTGTAGAATTTCTGCCTAATTGTTGCACCAAACAAAACTTTAAAAAAAGAAAAGAAATGCCTTTCCTCCCACAGTAGGAAAACTCCAAAAATGGAATTGGCATCTTTCAGTGGTGATTAAACCTCTAAAATATTAATGCCATTAAAAATTTAATATCACAAACTTTTGTGCCCTTCTGTGGTAGTTTGCAATCCTGCTCAAGTAGTGGAATAATTTAGATGCAGACCTGGAAGCAGCACTTATGCATGTACTTAACTCTATGCATATGTATAGATTATTTGCTTAATGGAGCTCCTCTTGTGTGTAATAATGGAGTGTAGTGTCTGCAGGGTTTTATCCTATTGCTTTGCCAGGATTCCTGGGAAAAAGAAAAAAAAACCCCAACCTTAAAAGCACCACTGTCTATTGAACAGTGAAGGCAAATGAGCCTCCAGAATGTGCATTGCCACCGGTAAATTGAGAGAAAAAATTTAAATCCCTGATCCATTGAAGATCCAGCAATGGAAGAACACATTTTGTGTCTGGAGTACATTGTGATTATGAATGGAAGCAGCTTGTGCCCCTTGGGTTGGTGTTTTGCATGGATGCCTTTGTTTTATGTGTGACCCTTTGGTGGATTAGAGGGAGCAGGCAGTTGGCTAAAGGCAGAGCCATTTTTCTAGCAGGGAAAAGGGATGCATGTTTCGTAGAGGAGAATGAAGAGCTGCCTGCGGAGTGCAGGGACTAAGGTTTGGGAATATTGTTTTCTCGTCTTCCTGATGCATTTTTGTGAAGTGGGCAAACCATTTAAAATTCACTCCACTGAGGACAGTTTTATTAAGCAGAGCCCATTTAGACCAAGACAGGAGTACATTCCATTAAACTGTAGCCTTTGGATGGAATCCTATATACATATGTACAAATCCATAAATCCTATGAGTACTGTGGGTCTTCCCTCTGAAGTGACACGTCAGGATTTTGTGAGAGTCTCTATTACCTTGGCTTTTTAAGCACGCTTTTTCCTTTTCTAATAGGAAAATATCTCTTGGAGAAAAGGCCAACAATGCAGCCCTAATGAATTTAATGGAGCTTCTTTCTGACAAGGTTTGAATAATTTCCACTATTAGGACAAATTATTTGATTCCTATCACATAAGGGTATTGCAATTTTGTTTTGTTTTTAATAGCAATCACTGGGCAATCCATAGCATGGATGATCTACACCTTTCTGCATTTTATAAAACAAAAACCTATTCTTGTCCAAGAGAGAAGCTATTAGGTGCAATTTGTGATGGGTTCTTCAGCAAAACAAAAATAAATCCTGTACAGGGGGCATCTGTGTGAGGAACCATGAATGCACAATGCACAATGCCCATTCTTGTGAGATGGGCAGATACACAAACATAAATAAACAAGCAAACATAAAAAAGGAATGGGGCTTCAATTGCACAGTTGTGATTGTCATCTTGATTTTATCAACCCCTGTAATTCTGCAATTTATTTATTACAGTTAATACAGTGCAAATGGGATCCTGTATTTCATGCCACGTCTCCTTTCTTCAACTGCAGATCCCTACAGCAGGGACAGGTACTGGCAATGCTGACTGGGAGTGCCACATTTACCTATGCCTGGATTAAGGAGTCAGAGGAGTGACGTGCTGCCCAACTGAACAAGCATTCTGGAGTAGACCAATGTTGCTCTTGAGGAATGCAAGCTGTGCACTACCAGTTGTTCTTTCCTGCCCTTTGCAGCCACCTCAATTTATGAAGCTCCTTGGATGTAAGGGGAAAAATGAAATGTATTAAAATGCCATGACTTTGTACTTTTGCATAATGCTGTAAATCTTCCTTTATGATGTACTTAATGCAAATAATATTACAAAATAATGTGCATTATGCACATTTCTTAGGCTGTAAACGACTCATGACACAAAATTAGCCCATTCAATTATAGAGAGGCTTTCAAACAAGAAGCTAATCTGGGGAGCCTGTTCCTTCCCCACTGCTTTGAATAGCATGTGTTTCAGGGTGTTATTAATTCAGCCATGCTGCGAACTGTGGAAGTTTCTTTCCTTTTCAGATTTCACACACGGAACACATTCCTCACATTTACTGTCCATATTTTCATGTTAACTACCCTATTTCCTGTATTTTCTTTGAGTGGAGCCGACCACACTAAATGTGTGACAGACAAACGCATAGCAGGTACACCACAGTTAAAAGCAAGCAGACTGAGCAGATGGTGGCCTTTCAACCAACACATGTCATACAGTGTGTTCCTGGTATTATTCATAAAGGAAGGTGGTCTCTTCTTTTGGGACAGTACTGGTTGGCTGTTGGTTTAAATTTCATGTGGCCTGAAACCTGCAAGCACATTTTTCCTGCATGTGACGATAGGTGAAATCATGGAACAATGGAACCATACGATCATATTTAATGGCTTTGAAATAACTAGTCAAAATGCCACTATTATGTTTTGAGCAAGTTTTGGATCCAGAGATAACAACCAAGGAAAGAGTAGTCTCCATTATGGACGAAGTGAGTTTCTGCTATTTAGATCCACTTCTGGGTATCAGCATTTTCAGTGGTCTTGTAAGAAAGATCAAGGATCTAAATAATAAAATACTGCCTCAGTAATCTTGGTATCCTTGCTGCAGTCTGTCCTTCCACCTTCTGGTCCATCAATGTGAGCCCCCCAATTAGATAAGGTCCATGAGACAGAACATTCACATCACTATGTTCCATGATCGGTATGTCGATACACTTTCATGCATGTCCATTCATTTTGTTCAGAGTATGAGCTTTAATATTTGGTGGAGCTCTGAACATTGAATTCTGGGGGGAAAAAAATGGAGAAAGCACCTTTGCCTATTGGCAAGACAAGAGATTTGATTCAACTGTCTTCTCCCTGACATGCTATTTGCATAGTATCCTTGAATTGTCTGAGTTTTCTTTCATTTCTAGTACAATGTACCTGTTACTGTAAAGCAAAAGCAAAACCAGTCCAACTCAAACCAGCACTGGTAATAAAAACAGTTCCAAACTCCATATTATATGTTCTTTATGCCAATGCAAGTTGATAAGAAATCATGCAAGCTTTTGAATTATCCAGAACTCTTCATCAAACAAGTTCATAAAGAAAAATGTAAAAAAGAAGGGAAGTTTGCATTTACAGTAGGACTTTCCTGAAGAAGTTCATAAACCCATGATATCATGATCTTCCATTGTTAGTAGTTACACTGATTCAAGAGCCCTTGAAATGAATATGACAATATTCAGACTTTGAGGGTAGGGAAGGAGAGCTTGCATATTTTTCAGATTGGCTTTTATGATGGATTGCCCATGGCAGGAAATAGAATCTGGACCAATGACACTGACAACCATTGGAAAGAAGCTGAAAAGGTACCAATGAACTGCTTGAGTTCTACCAGCTGAAGACATTCTTTACACCTTCCATCATCTGCTCCCTGGGCATGAAAGCAAGCTGTGCTAGGACGGTGGGGTTGTTGCTGAGGAGGAGACTGCGAAGGGGGCTGTCATTTGAGGAGGGCCAAGATATTTGTCTTCATGTATGAGCACTGGGAAAGAATTGGGGGCTCAGTTTGTAGGTTTGCTTAATTGTGGCTTGATATTAGTAATTTTGGGGCTTGTTCAATTCTTCATTTCCCATTTTTGTAGCACTTCCCCTAATGAAAAATTGTGTAGAACCCATAAGTTTGCAATGCTCTTTTTGTTTTATTTTGGATGGGTCCTTTAGGCTGTGGATTTTAGAAACTGAGATGTATGGGATAAAAGTAAATCTGAGAATAAAATTCAATGTGTACACATCAGTTCAATTATAGAAGGGTTAACTTGGTTCTGTTTGAGGGACACCTGCTTTTATGCCTCCCTCTGTTTATCTCTTCTGGATGTACATTGGTGAACCTGATTGCAGCTTCTCATTTTCTACTATATTTAACAGTGATGATTCTACAGATGATCCTTTAAAACTGTTTTCTTTTAAACACAAAGCTGGATGATCTAATTAACTGACTAAGTTTCAAAACAGCTTGCCCCTTATTATACAAACTAAGCTAATGCAGGATGTGGAACAAATTCCTCTGTGAAGAAGGCAATGGAAGTGTTAGCAATAACAACAACAGAACTTTTTTACAGCCAAAGACCAGAAGTGGAAGAATGGTCTGTTGTACTACCTCCTTTTTTAAACAATCCTCAAAGGCGGTTCCCTTTCTTGGCGATTGAAGAACAATGCCCATTCCTGATGAATAAGGGCTGATTGGCACATGACCTTTTTCTTCCATGGAAATCATTAGATGTCAGCACTTTGAGGTACTCCAGATAAGAAGTCCCCACCATGAGTATTAACACTAGCTTTATTGTAAGGTTACAGTAACAGAATCTTGCAAGTCTGAAAGTATCTCTCCTGTCCCATATTTTTAGTCTCCTGAAAACTAAGGAGGATCCCTTTTGAGACATTTTCTTCATCCCCACCCCTCCTTCGGACTCAGAGTTCATTTATCAGACTGTTGTCTAGGCTGCGGTTCTTCCTCCTGCCTCCCAAGATCGTTCCCACATACCATTACATTAGGAGCCCTCCACCTATGAAGTCTGCCAGTTCAAAACCAGGTCTGGACCTCTGTGATCCTGTGATACCACTAATGTTTGGCCACTGCCCCAAGATATTTCTGGCTCAGTTTTTGAATAACTAAACTGCCCAATTTATTTGTGCAATTTCTTGCAATTGAGGAATAGGGTTTGTGGATGATCCATTTCCCCACTGAAAGAAACCAATCCTTCTGGGCTTCAGTCATCTTAGCAGATTCTTTACAGAGAATACTGGCTTGACTTTGCAGGGGTAAAAATGACAAGAGTCTTGAGTTCCCTCTGATTCCCTAATTCTTTCAAAAGCCCTTTTTAGGCTTCTGGAGGAGCCTAAAAGATGCTGGTGCTTTAAGAATCTCATTAACTTTAATGAGTAGATTTCTTAAAGCAGCATCATCATAATTTTTTTCAGGCTCACAATGGAAGCTTGAAGAAAATTGGGATAATTTAATGAATAGTAGAAGACTGCTCTACCATTGTGCAAGGCCTGAAGAACTTCTTTGGAATCATTTTTGAAGCATACATGGCCCTATTATTTATATTGTGCAGCACTGAGCAAATCAAATTGCACTTACTGAGTATTAGTTCCTCAAAGCTGCAAGCCGTTTGCATATTCCTGCATGTGCATATGGGCATTTATGCCCTTAAGATCCTTATGAGCAACATTGCCTCCACAGATGTTCATGTATATAATGTGAAGAACTAAAAGCATTTTGTAGTGCATATGGGTAAATATGCTTGATCTTCATGTAAAATGTGTGGAAATCTTTGGAACCAACCATGTGGATGGGAACTTAATGGTGTGTGCTCATCTACTTCCCCTATATGTCTTCAGACTGATATGCATATAGGCAAATGCTTTTGGAGGGCTGCAATCTTGAATAATTGCTATTCCCAATAAAAACACATGCTGTGGTACTGTAATGCTAGTGTTTTGGATGATATATTCCTTCATATGTACACTTAGATTGTGGGGGTGTTTCAACAGTTTATCAGCAACAGTGATATGGGAAAAAAGAATTCCCCAAAAGATAAAAAAGAAGATGCAAAACATGTTAGCTTAGAGCTGATAAATATTTCCATGCCAAAAAACAAAGAAATATATTAATACAGTGGAGAAGTGTTTAATCTCTACATAAAGCCAGGGAGATATGGTATTGTATCGTCATTAAAGTGAAATGAGAAATACACTGTGCCCAGATTATCTTCTAACTCTGGGGCATATCCATGTTTCTTCCACAGAGTGTGCACAAATCCTTACAATTCATATTGTAAAAATGAACCTTAGATTTTTCTTAATGACTATTAGGAAGCAGTGATTATAAATAAACAAGCCATTTTCAGATGTTAAATTCAAGCTTTTTATTAGCTGAAAACAGTCCTGGCTGTCCTGTATTTGGTTTTATGATTTAGTAAATATTGTGTGTGTGCTCCATAGCTTTCTTAGTGAGCAGGTAATTCCAAGGAAATAGTTACCAAGATTGGACTTCTGTTAGTGGAGAAATCACTTGAGACTTTCCTTGTTTTTGAAATATTTAATTGACATACAGTTTTAGAAGAAATGAAGAAACTGACCCAAACAGCTCAAGCATTCATTAGCAGGGACGAAGAGATCCATATTACCCAAAATTAGATCTCCACCAACAGAAGTCAGACTGCTAAGCTAGATGCCTGCCTTTTCCTTATTGTTAGACTGTAAGCACTTCCACCAGTCACTTCCATTTCTTCCACTGAACTTTCCAAAGTAATTTGCAATCTTTTTCTACCTCTGTTAGTCTTGGAATGCTGAGAACATTGAGACAATCTGTGCTTCTCCTAGTTACTAAAAGAGAATGGAAGAAATTGCTGCCTCTCCCAGCCCCACCATCCATATTTTCAAGGTATGTTAGGGGTGTGTCAAGCCATTTGTGGAACACACTGAGAGGCTGATAAGGTATAAAGCCACCTCCTCTCTTACACACTAATTACACATAAATTCCACTATGAGATGTGATGAGGAAATAACATTACACTATTATCTTTTGCTAGCAGGTGCTTTTCCAATGGATGCAACCAGGCTGCACTGACTGGAATGGGAAAAAGAAGGAAGATCTGCTTTAAGGAACAAGGCACAAGTAACACAATGCTGTATTGAAGGTCATGGGAATGGGAAGGAGAGATAGATTTGAGTCCTGAAAAGGAAAGTTGGGTGAGGGAAGTGTTTCTGTCACCTGGAAACAGATAACCCACACGTTCTGCAAAGTCATTGCATCGCAAAAACTGAATAGCTTTGATCTAGTTTTAGCAAAAATGGCAACATCCAGGAAATACGCAGTTCACTTCTCAATGCCAGGCAACACTGTGTGAATGCACAAGTCCAGAACTGGTTCTGAAATGGTACAAAGGTTTTGTGTCAAAGTGCCCTGTGTTTAAATTATCCCTTCACAAACACTTGGGTTTTTTTTTGGTGCCTTTGAGTGTTGATTCCTGGCAACTGCCTAGACAAGTCCCTGCAGTTTTCTTGGGAAGATTTCAGAAGTGATTTGCCATTGCCTCCTTCCTAGGGCTGAGAGAGAGGGCTGGTGCAAGGTCACCCAGCCTGGCTTTGTGCCTAAAGCAGGACTAAAACTCACAGCCTCTCGCTTTCTAGCCCAGTGCCTTAACCACCACACCAAACTGGCTCTCTTCACAAACACATCCATATACATATACACATACACATATAATTCTTCTTCCCATTAATGGGGTGGGGGGTGGGGAGAAGGTACAATGATCCCAGCTATGACGGGTTCCATATTCAGAAGCACAATCAGATTATTAATCTTCCTGAAAGAGAGATTTTCTGGGTCATCACATCATTTGTCATAAGGGTGTTGTTCAATACCTTCAGATATGAATTACTGGAGAAACAGAGCAGAATTAGCAGCTGAACAGATGTTATTCATGGAAGTATAAAATTATTTCATAAACATCTCTGTATCAATAACTTTACTGTTCCAGCTACACAGACACATTGAAATGTTCATCTTCTTAACCTGTTCCTATCCTAAGAATGTAAACCACAAACCTTCCTCATTTCAAGACCCCAAACTATCCCCCTCTGCAAGAGACAAATTTTATCTGCTCTGTCAGTCCCTAAAGTGCATCTCGTACCTCCCAAGACATTCTCACACACCTCAGTCCATAGTCTATTATAAAGAACTCCTAATAAATAATTTGACTGAGAGAATATATGTTGAGGCCTGCATTTGTAACAAAATTCTCCAAGATTCAATGGTGGTCTAGGAGGGAAAAAAAAAACCTCAAGTGACTGGCAAAAAAAAAAAAAAAAAGGCTTGGATTTATGTATATTGTGCATCAAAGTGTGCATGTTGTACATTAAACCTTTATGATTCAATGATCCTATAGATTCTAATAAACAACACAGGCATACATTGATACCATCAATAGGTTGTACTCAGGGCCAGCTCTAGACATTTTGGCACCCTAGGCAAAGTCATATTCTGGTGTCCTCTAGGCAACAAGGCACCCTCTTGTTTTTTTCTTTGAATTTTTGAGCTTTACACTTATGATTTTCAGCCCCGGACAATTTTTTCTTTTCTCAGATATCTTCAACCTATTTACTGTGAATCACAATAATTTTACTGTGAAAAACAGTAAATAAATTATTTATTTACTGTAAATAAATTTTAAATTATTTACAGTAAATAATTTTAATTATACCAGTACCCTTTGATGTCAAATGGCAACAATTCTGCAAAATTGTATTTAACCCTCAAGTAGCGTGCTGGTACACAGAGTGCACCGTTACTGCTTTTTGTGGGTATAACTTTGATAAGCTGATATTCGCGTGGCTGGCTTGCTCAGCACCTTCCTATCAGATCTTTGTCTTGCTTTGATAATATTATCAAACCTTTCTAAGGTTCATAGCTTAACAATAATTTCTGTTTTGTGACTTGTAACATCTGGTTAGAGTGGTCAAATGATTAACTACCACTTGACCAACTTGGGTGTTTTTGAAATGCGTAGAAAGAAAAAATTCTAAAGCAACGAGGAAAGATTATCAAATTTTATACTCGTATTATTTTGGAAGTCTTTTCAATTTTGGCGTCCCCTAAAATTTGGCACCTTAGATGACTTCCTAGGTTGCTTAGGCCGACAACCAGCCCTGGTTGTACTGGAGATTAGTGTGCAGCCATATCACAAGAGGGCCATTCATTGCTTCTTGATGTGATCCATTCTTTTTACGTCCTTCCTTCTCCAGCTCTGCAGGGTGACTTGTTTACATTATCACTTGAAAGGGGATGATACAGTAACAGACTCCCCTTTACAGGACATCTGCATGAATAACTGATACTTTGCTACCTGTTGGGATTGGCCTCCCTTTATCTGCATTGCTAAACTAAGTTTAAAGGAGGTCTCGCTCTCTTTTTTAAAATTTACCAATTATGAAAGCACATTTTTGGAAGTATGTTGAAAATGAAAGAACAGAGGAAATTGCCATAATGCTGACCTGATCATGGTGTTTTGGGCTTTGTAGTTGGATAACAGATTTTGGTCTCAGGAGTTGTGTGTCACATGCCTATGCACCATTTTCAGTAAAGCTAGTCTCAAGTCCTGGGGAATCGATAGATTAAGTCTTTGTTTACCCCTGAATACAACTGCCATAGAGAGGAAACCATCATTGTGAAAATGATTGAATAATACAGAGTTAATTAAATACTCCTATGCTTTCTACTTTCTTGGCACTTACAACATTAAAAATGTCGCAAGTATTATTATTTCAAGCAGATACATACAAGCATGAAGTGAATGAATTACAAGAAAGGATAATTGAGTCAGGTGTGTGAAGGTAAGGTGACATATGTAGGAATAGATTATGTGGGAAAGAAGATGGTTAGAGAAACAGGAGGTGTCAGAAAAGAATAATGTTAATTGTGCACAGGGACAAAAGCATTTCTGTAGGCATGAAATCCCATCATGTGTAGGGCTACTTGTGGATTTCATTTGGTCCTCATGTTGAACTAAACAAACATTTCACTTCTCAGACTGACATGCAGATTAGTTTTATACATATTTATTTTTTCAGATTTATCTCTTCTTTAATTAGATGATACAGTGCTTGGCTCAAAAATTTATCAAAATATTTATAAAATGCTTATTTTAGACTAAAATACATTTTGAAAAGCAAATGGAGACTCCCCCACCCACCCCATCTCCCAGTGCTCAAAAATGTTCAAACTACCTATATAAGTACCTTGAATAAATATTGATTTGAATCCAGAGTGATGATGTTGTTGAAATGGGATGGAATGGATTTAGGAGGGAACACATGTGAAACTGACATGGGCAGAAATAGGCTGAGGTTATTGCAGAAACTGGATAGAATGGATTTATGGAGGAACACATGCAAAAATGGACCATAAATTGACTGTGGTTGCTGAAGAAATGGGATAGATTGAATATAGGGGAAATCAGCCTGGGCACAGAACTAAACTGATTTGGCCATCTTTATAGCAAGGTGCAAATTTAAGCCTTTGGACTCACAGCCCAAGCTATCCTCTGGGTACACCAGCAAACCTGCCCTTGTTCCTGGTTAGATCATACTCAAGGGCTTCCCACAATTAAGCCATCCTACTTTCAGGGAAAATCACAGATCTATCTCCTACTGAGCAAGCTAATCCAGATGGGGGCTGCACCACCTAAGGCCACAGCTGAGAGGCTGGTACACATGGTGAGAGTGTACTGATTTACACCAGGGAAGAAGAGCGGGTTCACAAAAGCTCCCTGCATAGCTGCTGCTACTCTTTGGCTGCATGAGAGTTCTTGTTCTCAGTACCAAATGGGGGTGGTTTGTTCCCCTTCCCTTTAGTTTAGTAGTCATTACTTGGAGTTTCCTTTTTGCTTCTTAATCTTTACTTAAAAAACAAAAATGTATTTTCAAAAAATATATCATTTACACATGGGCAGATACCTACTGAAGTTACACAATTAATGCTCAACATAACATTAATAAAAGATAACAGGGCACACTGAGTTGTTTTCATGATACAAAAATGTATAAACTTTGAGTTTAATGCCAAAATCTCCACTATTATTTATAAATGTTAAAAACAACAACAACCAAACACTCCTATAAATAATATAGTAAATATTTAATTTTTGACTTCCCCCTTCTTTACACTCCAACAAATTCACAGACCTATTGGCGCAGACTTTAGAATCCATACATACTCTAAGTGCTTGTTGCTTTAGACCTTATATTTATATATGTTTATACCTTGCTGCATAATATATAATATACATTCTTGCTTATATTTAGTTGAACTTCTGTTATGTATGTATACTGTTAGTTTTGTCATTGCAAAAAGCTTTTGTCTACCACCTCTTTTTTCAGCTTCCCAGTTTCAACTCTTAATGGTTGTTCCCTTTACATTTCTTCCCACTCACCTCACTAGTCAAGGAGCAGGAAATTAACTTTATAGTGGCTATAAGTAAAAGTTATAATAAAAGTAAAAGGAGCCTACTTTTGTTCTTCACTACACAGGTATAATATAAAATCTATTTCCCATGTCATTTTATGTAAGACTTAGAAGCAGATGGCATTCTAATAATGATTATATTTTACCTGTTCATTTTTACAGTCTCAAGCATATATGCTATTCCCATTTCAGAGTAAGCAATGTTATTCAGAGCACAGTCAGGAAGTAAAAAATAGTAACTTCAAGGAACTAAAGGCAAGAGAAATGTAACAAAAACTGATTTATACCAACACTTCCCAGTATACTGCTTCATTCCTTTCTGTCCTTGAAACCATCCGTACTTCTACCATGTCCATATAATATTCTCACATTGCCTTTTATTGTTTTTCTTCTGAGGATTTCATTAACTCCAACCAACCATGATTTTCTTGGTCTTTCCCTTCCTCTTGGCCCATTCACTTGTCCTTCTTATGTTTGTTTTGCAATTCAATCATCGTTCACTGTGTGCCTATGACCACACTACTTTAATCTACTTCTTTCAAACTGGTCACTCACTTTTTAATTTACTTCACATTCATTCCTGATAGTGTCCACAAAGTAGACAGAATATGCACTTATACACTTTTGTTTCTTTCAGCAAATATTCATTCTTTACAACTACCACATACTACCCGCTACCTTTCTGCCAACACTTTCATATCTTATTTTTCTATCTTTAATAGATATTCTACCAAAATCAAAAAGTTTTTCTAATTGCTCTAGGGTTGTTGTTTTCTTGCCTCAGATGTTTAACTCCATTTTCCCTGTCAAGCACAACTATCAAGGTCTTTGCTGCATTAATTTTCATATATACATTAGTCATTACATCATATCTAACATTTGTTGCAAATAACAAGAGTTCTTGGCTAACAATGCATTGTGTGTAAGTGAAAGAACACAAACATTCACATATCCAACCAGCACATCTCTAACATCCCTACAAAGTTCCTTGTACATTTATCCATGAATACAGTACATTACACAACCAAAGGGACATTGTATATCCTTGTCTTACTCCGTGCTCAATGTTGAACCATTTCTAACTACTCCATTTATTTTTATGCTTGCTTTACTTCCATCACATATTGTTCTTAGTGCATTTAGCAAACATCTTCTACTCCCTATTCGTAATTCACACCTCTTCCTTTTATTAAGTTCTTTCACTAAATCAACAAATATACAATAAACATTTTTTTTTTCACATTCATACATTTCTGAATGACTGGCTCAAGAAAATCTAGTCTGCAAAACCTCTGCCCCACATAAAGTCAGGGCACTTCCCAGACTTTCCTCACTTCTCATAGCCTGTCAATCAGAATTCAGCCAAAACTTCCCTGGAATACCTTTATCTGTAATGTTTGAAAAAATTCCCAAACTTTTATCTGGTTATTCCTTTATCACTATTCACTGTAGTATAAAATGCAACTATAGCAGGGGTTTCTAAACTTTTGCTGCCACCCTTCCCTTTAGTGTAGTCTTAATGTACATATCTCCCCTAAAAATCCAAACACCAAAATGAACACAATTCAACAATGATACTTTGGAAAAGGTGGACTTATTGTAATAATGTACAACTAAAAGTTTCTTTACACCTCCCCTGGACTCTGGATGCACCTTGCCAAGGGAGATACACTCACAGTTTGGGAAACCCTGAACTATAGCCAATGTATGGATCCGTATTTCCATATTCACCCACAGCAACCCAGAGAACACTAATTCATACCTTCTAACATATATTTTCACCCTTTCATTCGTACATAATACGTACATCTTCACTTCTCTGTATGAATTCATTGGCTGCAGTCTACAGGAGTACACCATCTTCATTCAGATCTATTATATCCTTCGCCTTTGACTTAGTTTCACAGACACACATATCTATTTTTCTTTCTATCATGTCATTATTTTCATTCATGCTGTTTATGATTTACTCCTTTTCTTTTCAAAATTGCAGTCTTCCATATGCCATGATTGTCTCAAGATGGCCCCATAGATACTGACCTCTGCTGCCCATCATAGCTTTGGTCAATTTAGTCTTTCGCATGCTTTTTAGTAAGATGAAGGTGTAGACTTTGGTTTCCAGCCTTAGTTGTACTCATGTCACATGCTGCATTATTCTCACAAGCATACCCTTTGGCTGCTTCCACTAACTTGGAGATATATGTTATGTATTGACACAAACTCAGGATCTGTTACTACTTTCAAAGATCTTATGTCCTGTTCCAATTATATTTTCTATGTTTATGTATGTTTGAAGCAAAAATTTCAAACAGATTTTTCCTATTTGTTTGGATAAACTTGTACAGAATTTATTTCTGAATTGCTTGGTAATAACAATACACATTTTATTAAGCTGCTGAATAAGCGGAAGGCTGCAGCCTTTATCACAGGTGCTAAATAGGGCATATTTAAGAAAGACTGATTCAACTTAGGAAAATGTAGGCAAAGCACCACTAAGAATAAAAAAAACAGAACAAATTCTGTGCTTTCCAAATTGTATGTTTTATGCTTGACAGAGTTTTGATGATAATCATTTATCAGCAAACACTGTAAAACACAGTAGATTGAGAGGCTGTATTCTATATTATTTTAGAATGTTCCTTGATAATGGATGACTATCTGAAACACAATGGGAATAAAACATACAATTTAGAAATAAAATAGTAGCTGCTTTGTTTTGCTTGCTGTATATTTTACATTGCTGTGATATGTGCATTTGTATGCATACGTGTGGTTTTTCTGATTGCAATATTAAGGATACTAAATTTTGTATGTCTTGAGTTAATGTAAGATTGTATAAAAATGCTAGAAAGATTTCATCCCCCCTCCACAAAAAAATGTATTGAAGAAATAACAAGATTTGTTCTAAAGGGAATAAACTGTAAGAAGTAGTTTAGAAAGATCACATAAAAGCTATTGTAGGATATTAGTTGGTAGCTTAGCAAGAACAATTCTTAGAAAAAGGGAAAGTGAGATAACTAGCACGAGTAGAATAGTGTTCAAAGAGACAGGGAACGTAATGAGAATGTGCAGATTAAAGGCTATTTGTAACATGTGGTACAGCAATGATAATGCTATGCCTCATTTTGATTGCAATATGAATTGATTGCAATATATATATTCTAAATGCGAATAGGGCACAAATATACACAAATGTTACCAGTGTTGTGGAGCTCATTATTTCAAGGATAGCAGGTCCTTTCACAGAGCTGCATCCCACCTTAGGTGAGGGGATTCTCATTATTCAACCCTCCCCTGCCACCTCCCTGTATGGGCTGCAAAACTACTCCAGAGGTTCTTTCAGATTTGGGAGGAGATACCTAGGGGGTATGAACATTAAGAATCTGTTCCACTGGCAGAATAGCATCTGCCAGCAGAATGACACTGTTGGATCCATCCCATATATTTTAATGTTCAATTTCTGAATACATTAACATATTTTACATTTCTGTAATGATAACTCTTAATATTTTTCATTAAATGGTAACTTTCTTGAAAAAAAGTTTCAAATAAACGAGGCTTATCTAATATTTTAAAGAAACTAAAAGAAGATTCTAGGCAGACACTGATATAAACAATGGGCATTATAATATACAAAGGATTGGCCAGCATTAAGATGGGATTGTGAAGTCGAAAGAACCACACTATTGCAGCAAGTGAAATAATAGCTGTTTAGTTAATTTATCTAAAAGAAACTGAACTGCAAAGGTGATGGGAAACAATGGAATGCCAAGGTGAAAAACATGATAATGTGCCAAT
This sequence comes from Python bivittatus, assembly GCF_059951505.1. Classification (NCBI taxonomy): domain Eukaryota; kingdom Metazoa; phylum Chordata; class Lepidosauria; order Squamata; family Pythonidae; genus Python; species Python bivittatus. Next base: position 29,880,675 of record NW_028277098.1, read on the forward strand.
ATCTGATTTCTTAGTTGTAAATTTTTTAGGGTGGGAGTGCCTGTCAATTCTAGGCAAAATGATCAATGCTGAACAATTTCATCTTTCTTTTTCTAAGACCACTGCTGGCAAATTGCTATAATTCCTGATTTACAGATGAGAACTGGAATCGAAATACAGGGGTAGTTTTTCATGTTTGTGTATTTCTGAAATCCTCTGGACTTGTGGCTGGATGTGAACTGAATGAAATTATCTACAATGACTCATTTACACCTAAAAACGACCACTTATATTGGAGTCATCAACTGGGAATCAGTCATTGTGACTTGTCAAGAATGCCTATTGAAGTAGGTATTCAGAGAAACAAAATAGGATTTGAACCAGTTTATCTGAGTGTAACTGCTTTCAATTATTTGTAATTATATTTGGAAAGGAATTTTAGAATTTATCAGTTTGATTGATGCTCAGTCATAAGATATTTTACTGATGGGAGTGAACTAAGCAAAAGGTGCTAAGTTTCATGAGTAAATGTCAGATATTGACACCAGATAATGGTTTTCTTTCTCTTTTAATATTCTCCAGACATGGGAAAACAATATTTAGTAGGGTTTCTGTCTATTAAAGAACATATCGGTATCTGTGGAGAAGTGGGCAAGGGGGGTATAATGAAACATATGAGTTATGTATTTGGGTCCACTGTTGGCATACCAGTATGAAAGGGCAGAACAACACACATGTCATTTTTATATTATTGTGAATTGCAATTTTGGACATGGTGAGTGTTGCAACTCATTATAAATATATTAATATTAAATAGTACATTAGAAAGGTGTAACTGTTGGGAAGGAAAAACCACTACCATTCACTTTTCTATCTGAAACTGAAACTGATTTGATCCTTCCCCACCCCTACTTGTATAATTAATTAATGAAACATAAATCATTAAATACTTCTAGGAGAATCAGTGAAAACTGTTCTCATTTACATCAAATGACCTATTGTGTCCTCACCATAATCTGTTGATTACAGATGTGAACAATAATCTTACTTGTTACATTCTGTCAATCTTCCTGATCCAGCAAATGTTTAAGGGCAAGGTCTTGTAACTCCATTGTAAACTTAGATTGGTTTCCATTATATTCATTGATAGGGATCACACATAATGCACTCAGAATGTCAGTTTCTATCTGCTTATCCATTCAGTTGTGGAATCCCTAAATGCACACACAACTCACTTGCAACTTCCTTTTGGGTTCATTTTCTGCTTCTGCACCTGTGCATAAAGCATTACAACTGTCAATTTGATCCAATGAACAGGACTCTGAATGAGAAAATACCTTTCCCAGATTTTCTTACTGCCTAGTATAATTCTAATTCATCCAATATCATGGTTTGTTTTGTTTCAGAAAGAAGCAAAAATATTCCCAGAAGTCTTTAGGAAGATTTATTTTTCTACAACAGAAGTCAAGATGACATTGGTCATACAAAGTTTTTCATAAATTTATTTAGTTCAGATATAAGAATTCTTTTAAAACTAGATCACAGCCATTCAGTTTTGGCTGGTAATAAATAAAACTTTGTTTCATTGTAGGCCTCTAATTCTAACCAGGTACCTGTGCCTCCCACATTCATTTTGTTTCCAAATATTTTTGAGCAAGTGCCATAGTAATCTCACCATTTTTTTCAACTAGCATTATATGTCTATATATACACGTGCACACATTGGCAGACACATGACACAGGCTCAAAAACTGCAAGATCACTGTGTATAATACTTTATGCTCAATACTGTGTGATCTAATATCAGATGTTCAGAATATAGACATAAGGAAACTGAAGACATGTTGAAAACTCCTAAAGCTTTTTGCATTCATGTAGATAGGCTTGAGCAGCTTCTATGAGGAACTTCTAAGGACCACCTTGCTTTGATGAAGTCCAAACAAAGCACCCTCAGAGCAAAACTGAACTAAGGAAGCATCCCTCCCATGCATCACAGGAATTGAGCAGAATTTTGCCTCAATCAACCAAAGTGTTTTGTGCATTCACAGTCTTGAAGAAAAATCTTTTCTTAAATATAAATAATATCTTTTATCTATAAAAGATTTTATCTATGCAAAGCCTATTTATGTTATTTTATTGCCTCTGCCTATGAGAAACTAGAGCTGTGAGAAAACAGGAATGAGAGGATGAGCAGAAATCTTAAGCAATATCCTTGTTTCCAGGAAAACTGAAAACTGTTTTCAGTAATAGCACCTGTGCTGGGCAAAATGCCTGTTCCAGGAAGGACATGTACACCTTGTCAGAACACCAACAAACCATAGATGTAACTATTAGCAGACCCTAGCTGGTTGGAAGTGATCTCAGCATGTGTGACCTTTCAACAGTAACTACAAGAGCATCCCAAACCAGTCTCAGATTGGATTTTGAGGAAGTAAGCTAGAACAACATATGAATGCTCAAAATGCATATGTGATTAAGCCTTGCACATATCTAATGATGGAATTAGGGTGGAAACACCAGATCATCTATAGAGATAAGCCTGTTAGTTGGGCCTCTGTGTTTCAATCTTCCATTTTGTAATCATCAGAAAATTGGAGGAGGATCTATTTCACAGCATATTGTTTCACTTTATTGGTTAAATGTACATATTTGTGTACACAAACTTTGAATTCTTGAAGTCTGCCCCATGCTGTGATTGTTGCATGACAATCAATTCTTATTATGTCCAAACTTTGGAAAAGAGGTAACTTTTACCTAAACCTACCTTGATATTATGAGGTCACTGTAGCTGAAATTGAGATCAAAGAGCAATTTTAATATCCTGTTTCTGGAGATTACTTTTCACTGAGAAATTGTCCATTACTCCCCCACAAATCTGCTTTTTAAAAATTATTCCAGAATCACTGCGCTATAAAATTGTGTTTGTGTTGAAGTTATAGCCAAAAATACCAGAACATTGTAGTGTTGTATTCACCTTTCTTTTTTTTCAAGATCCAACTAATTTTCTGCTCTAATAGTTATTAGATATTTGACCAAGATACAGTATTCCTTACAATATCCAACAAATTTGCACCATGTTGGTTGGTGCCAACCAGAAATACTGCTTTTTAAAGAATCTATTGATTCTTTGTTACACTATATGACTTTTTCACTTTTCAGCACCAACTTCAATTTATTCTTCCAGTGTACTTTCTAGATAGAGTTATGTCCATCACCCACTTTTACTTGATGCTTGCTCTCTCTCTCATTCAGCCTTTCAAAAATAGAGCCTTGTTTTCTACATGGGAATTCCTTGTTTTTTTGTGTACAAAAATGGTTATTGCTCAATGTCTTGTTTTAGATGACATATGAATTTACAAAGGCAGCTTTTGTTTTTCCTTATTTTGTACAATAAGTCAACTAACATGTACCTCTCACTCAAGTAATAACCTTGGCTGTCAACACTCAAGCATATACAAAGTCACTAAAAAGGTAAAAAACAAAAAATCTTTCTAGGCAGCTGATAATAACTCATAGACACCCAACGGAGGTGCTACAATCCTGTTAATCTGAAGTGAGACATCTGTTTAAGAAAGAATATTCTGAATTTGAAATTGGTCCTCATGAACAAGGTAGTGTTTATCATAAGGATGGCATACCTCCATTTCAAGATCCAGTGATAAATATAGGTGATCTCATGAAATTCCATTTAACTTGCAATAGAGTTGGATTCCTCCTCAACTATTTCAGTAGCATTTATTCTGCCTGAAGGCCAAATTATGAGAGAGGGAGAGTCCATTATGGACAAAATGAGGAGTTGGGAGCCTTGGGTTTATGTCTTTGGGGGACTTTCTCCTATCACAGCAAACTATAGGACAAAGATCACTTTTCCTGATTAATCACTTCCAGCTAAGTCCTTTTCTATGATTTAATATTGTTTTGGAAATTTCTTTTGCACCAAAGATAACATTTAGTTGTCTATTTTCCCTGTCTAGAGAAATCCTTTGTAGAGCTGTTTGCAATCTTCTTTGCTTTTCTCCATCCTGAATTTCTTGGGATAATATACAAACTTCCTAATCTTAGCAAATGGTCAAGCCTGTATGAACTTGGAAGTTAACCAGGCTTGGGTCTAGGCTTGGTACTTTGATGGGAATCCTCCAGGGAATCCCCATGATGTAGTTAGATAAGAAAGTTGGAAAAAATAACAGAAGAAAGTAATGGTAAACCACTTCTATACTTCTGCCCCCTCCACAAAAAACCCCCCAAAAACAAAAAAAACCCCTGCACAGGTATGTCTGTTAAATCACTTGAAGGACAAATGGTCAAGTCTGTATGAACTTCTAAGAAACTTGGCTAATTGATTATTTGCACTTAAATCTGGATCATGTAGAAGCAAATTGATAAATATTAGTCCAGATACAAATCTTGGAGAGAAGCATCTTTTCTCAGGTGTAAGAAGAGCATATTTGTTCTTATTTTCTGTCCCTGCAGATATGGAGATCAGTATTCACCTATTATTTTCTTCTATGAAATTTCCTGTCAATTACTTATCAAATTAATTGCAAGAAAATCCACATTGATTTCTACAGGTTATTTTTCCTGCCAGTTGCATACCTCTTATATGCCTCCCTCTTTCCATAATAAACAGAGTTTTGCAGATAACTTTCCCTAATATGAGTTATTTTGAATACATCTGCCTCAAGATGAACTTTTTTGCCTGCTGGTTTCCCAAATATGCATTGCTTTTGTAAACATTTTGTGTGCATAAAAATTCTGTGCATTTTGTGTGCATAAATAAATTCTGTGCATTGCTGATATCTATGTTATGACATAGTTTATAGGGATGTAGGATGTAGGTTTGATATTTGTTCATATCATATATTTTTGGTTCAAATCTTTTTGAAAATTCAAAATACAATATCTACTGGAACACTCTTACCATTATTGACATTGTTTCCATACATTCTAAAAGTTGAGTGAAAAAGCATTAGAGGTCCATAATCTTAATGGGGATTATTCTAATAAAGGCTGACTTTAATTGCATACATATGTAGGGACAGCTGCAGAATTGTAAACATAATCTAAAAGATTAGGGCAAACTCTTCCAGCCTTTTACAATGAATGGACGGTGCCCAATACAGAGCTACTGAACGTATTTATAACTCCTTTGCAATACATAGTGAATGTACTGACTTACATAGTCAGTAAGGAGCAAATTTTACATAGCCACAAACAGCATCAATTAACTTGTAAAACAGAACATTTTCTAGAATCTTAAGCTGATCTATTATTGCTAAAGCAATACAGAATAAAAACTGAAACTAATCAAAACAAACTCTCAGGTTTTCCTTTATTCTGCTCCTAAGATGGATCATCTATGTCCTTGATTATTCTAGCTTTAGTTATGTTTTCATCTCATAACTAGAAACAAATGTTAAGCTCAGTGCCAGGTCATTTCTGAATCCCATTAAAACCCCACCAATAATTGGTGTTATATTGATTACTTTTCAGTCCTCTAGTATAGAACTTGTAGTACTGGCTCTTTTTTAGGCAAGATCCTTGAATTTCAGTTATTAGAGTGTGATCACAGTGTAGAAATAATATTTATGCAATAGTTCCTGCTGTCAGCAGGAGCAGCAAAAATAAAGCAATCAGCAATCAAGAAGCAGTCTAACCAACTTTACTAAACTGAAAAAGCACCAAACAACTCAACATTAAGATTTTAATGAACAATACCTTGCTTGGTTTCATAAAGTATTTAGCAGTACAGATCAGCAAGGAAGCAGGCAAAACTTTTTCTTCTTCAGTTAGAACAGAATTTTCAAGAAAATCTACTCAGAAGATGGGACAAAGGAAGGATGTATCCCAGATATCTAGTCCTAACATCTTTTCTGCTGTGATCCTTGCCACTGCTGTTCCAGCACCATTCACCCAAGCTGAAAGAAGAGGAACAGTAAATGCCTATGGCAGCCAACTTAGTATCCTCCAGATATTTGGGATTTCAATTTCCATCAACTAAAGCATCATGGCCGGTGGCAAGAGATTACAAAAACCCAAAACATCTAGAAGGTTCAGGTTGCTCAAGCTGGCTGAAATTTTTGTATATTGCAAGTGTGTATGTTGCTCACCATTATTCATGTGGATCTCTTCCCTAATGAGATTATGTAAAATTCAGGCTACTGTATATGATTGGCTGCCTCATTGTTTTAAAATAGACTAAACAAACTGATAGAATGTAGCTTTTTAAAATGTAGAAACTTTTCTCAGGAGTGAGTTTAATGTATTTCAGAACTGGTGAATGATCTGTTAGAAATAATCTCATTCTTAATTCTAATTATGAGATTTTTGTCATTTGTCTCATTAATCATAATGACAGTATTTTCCCTCAAGGCCAAGGTCAAAAGTTTCCTGCTGTTATTTTATCTAGAAACATACTCACTAGTTTGCTGTTGTGTGGCATGAATATTTATGTTATACAGGTAATAGAGTAAATATTAGCGCTATGAATTATTAAGAATCAAGGTAAAATTGCTGAAATTGTTTTTTGGTGGTGTGGTTGTTCTCTAACTTAGTATACTTGTTGGAGGTGAATTAAATTCAGAAGAAATGGCTCTCTGTAATTATTACTGCAGATTTTTTGGTATTAATGGAAATTTTAGTTAAATAACATAAATGTTTAAAGTATTTTGGAAGAGAGTTGTAAAGCAAATCAAAGGGGTTATTTTAATAACATATTATCCAAAGGGACCTTTCTGTCTCTAAGGAATGTTGTTTAGGCACTAAGCGAATATTTGATTCTCTCTTCAAAGTTATTTAGGTTCCTTTGTTTTTTTCTCTTCTGTGGAGATCAGTTTCTAATACAGAGAAGAAGTGGAAAATACCTATCAGATAATTGCCACTCCCTTCTCTAAATGAGACTGTTATACTATATACTGTATATATTATCCATTTAAAAGGCAGAAAATTGCTAGAAAATGTTCACATTTAGCTTAGTCAGTCATGACATAAGATGAGATAATAAGCATCGCTCTCTCATAACTGAATTTTGATGTTTCCAAAGTATTAAACTTTTTGTAAAGTGGTGTTTTAGGCTTTCACTTGTGTCACAATTTAAGAAGATGATTTCATGGGCCAAAGGTTGCTCAGCCATTCTCTGCTTGAACAGGCCAGGAATTTTTTTTCAGACAGAACTCAGCTTTGGTCTATAAGAATATGAATGTTTGTTTTGAAGTCTGTTCAGTGTCTTTCTCCTGATTCAGATATGTTCCCTCCCAGTATCCAATCAAAAGAACCTCATCAGACAAACCAAACTCACATGAGTTACTCACTTGAAGGAAAGAGTACAGCAGAAGTTAAAAGATAACATCCACATGGAGTTCAAAGTAATAGAGGTAATGCATCCAGAAGGACCAAAGACAAAGTAAATATGGACTACAGCAGGAAAGAGGAAACTTCTTTGGGTTTTAATTTTGTAACATTCAGTTTGGGAGACACAGGGGTCACGGCCGGTCAACTTTTTCTTTTTTTGACTTAAAGAGGTAGTAGTGCTCTTGAAGAGCAAAATGGTTGTATTAAACCCACTTTCCTGTTATTCTGCCACCCCTTGAGAAAACTGTGATGGCAAAACCTAGGTCATTTTATTGAGAATCTTGTCCACACAATCTGAAATTCTTTGGAAGTTGCTCACCTCTCAACTGCCCCTAAATAAATGCAATACAGGCTCGATTTAGTTCTTGTCAACTTTTCCAGCTTCAGGAAGTAAAAAAATAAAAAAATAAAAAGTATCCTGATTTCTGAGAGTTAGGAGATACCAAGAAACCAATAAAAAATAACTTAATAAAATACCTACACTTCCATCTTAAAAGGTGATTTTTTAAAAAAGAACAAGTTCTGACATAAGCTATAGAAACATCCTTCTCTTAAAGTTCTGAGGCTCCTGCACTCTATTTGCAAAGAACAGCAAGTATAGGGCATATGATTAGCCTTGGATGGAACAAGAATGGTGCAGGCAGTGATGGGGAATCCCAAGCTAAATATGAGCTGTTTATCGGCAATTTGAATTCTGCCTAGCAAGGCTCAGTGGTCTTTATGGAGAAATACAGGCTTACATTGTCTGCTGGGGTTGTACAACTTTCACCTTTGCTCTCTTGCAATGAGCCAGCATGATTGCTTCAGAATGGAGTGCCGTGATTCTTAAGAGGGCGCTGGCTTTGTTCTGATCTGAAGCACTAACATATAATTGGTGACAATCAGCCAGGGGAAAGAGGTCTGGAAAAGTTGGAGGGGGGGATTTGTCTTTGAAAAAGCTCAGAGAACTCAAGCTTGAAATGAAAATATCAGCATGAGAATAGGAACTGGCAGGATGACTAAATGTCAACAGGTGTTTGCTTGTTAACTCATGAGGATGTGTTCCCATCAAATCAAAAGAAATATGTTAATATTTTGAGGCATAATTCTATTAACATTTGTCTTTAAGACTGCTGAATATAGTGGGGTTCTAGGGTAGGAAGCTGGGATTTTCCAGTGTGCTACAACTATGGAGAGCCAGTATGGCATAGTGGTTAAGGTGCTGGCCTAGAAACCAGGAGACTGTGAGTGATAGTCCTGCCTTAGGCATGAAAGCTGGCTGGGTGACTTTAGGTCAGTTATTCTCTCTGCGCTAAACTCACCTCACAGGGTTGTTGTGGGGAAAATAGGAGGAGGAAGGAGCATTAGATATGTTCGCCACCTTGAGTTGATATATATCTATATCTATATCTATATCTATATCTATATATATAGATATAGATATAGGATAAAATAATAATAATAATAATAATAATAATAATAATAATAATAATGCCATTGGCATTGACAATATCACCATCAGTCAATTGCAAACGGCAGCTTTACTTGGAACAGCTTATATCCTGCGACAATACCTTTAACACCATCAAACAACAACATCTGCCTATCCCAGGTCCTTGGGAAGGACTCAATAGGTGGATGAAAATGCCAAATCTGGCTGACTGTGTGATGAACAATAATAACAACAGCAATAACAACAATGACAACTATCAGCATCCCTTTCCATGGGCCATGCTGGCTGGGATTTTTGGGAAGAATAACTCAGTAATATTTGGAAAACTTCATGTTCATCACTTCTGTTCCAACTCATATTATATCAGGTGACTGACTCATTAAGCACTCATACATACAACTTTTTTTAAAAATTGAGGCTGCAGTTCTATATGCCATGATAGGCAATCCTTTCCAGATGTTTTGAATTTCATTACCCTCAACCAGCACGGCCAATGGTTTGGGGCAGTTGTAATCCAAAATATCTGGAGGATACAGTTGGCTGTAAACATAAATAGACATATGTAAGAATAAGCTCTAGTGAATTTGAAGCGGCTTCTTCTGTGTAAACATAAATAGAATCTAGCTTTAAAAAGCATTCAATAATGTCATTTCAGGGATGTCTTGAGCTAGATGTATAATCTGCATTTTGCGGATAATTTTCTGTGAGACCCACAGCATATTCCTTAATTGAGGCTGTTGGTTTCCAAGTAAGGTAAAATTAAGGGATAGTTTTAAGACAGGATAAGGTGCAGTAAGTTCGTGCATTTCCATCTGATGTTAGCTTTGATTAAAGCATCTGTTTGAAGCAAAGCACTTAACCGGAATGGCACTCAGGATCTAAGTGAAAGACCAGAGCATCCATGCTGTTCAGTCCGGATGACAGAATGGGCTTCTATGCAGCCCTCTTTTTTTCTGGAGGGAAGCAGATGGCCAAATCAAATTTTTTGCATCATTTACAAGCACTGAAGTAGAACAATTTGAATCTCTGAAGCGCCTCTTCAAATTAGATGGCAGCCAATCCTCACATCCTTAGATTAGCGAAAGTAACAGTTTATAAAAACAAAAAAGTGAATGAGATTGAAAAATCTGGACACACCCACTTTCTGCTTTAACTACAGCTACTTCCCACTCCTATGTATTTTACAAGAGACAGTACTATTCAGAATGCAATCTCAAGATTTGTTAAAGAGTAGAGTTTGCTGGATCTGGTGTCCAAGAAAGTGTTGCAGCTTTCCTCAAATTCTTTCATTTTAAAGGAGGACATCATCTAGTAATAGCCATTAAGCTGGCTGAGGCTAAGACCTTGATCCTCCTATTTTGCACAACTGAATAGGGCCCAGTATACATTTCTTTGAACTTTTTTTTCTGCAACTAGCTGGGCGCAAACAGACTCAATTAAGGTTGAGACCAGGGCTTTGAATTCTTAAATTTTTGCTTAAAATTGTACATTTCTTTCTGCAGGACTGCCACCATCTTCCAATACTCTGTCTGACAACTTTCAGTCTAAGTGGAACAATCACTTAGAGACGAAATTAGGCTTGTATGGTTTGGCCATAATTTCCTAAATCTCCCAAAGATATGAGAGCACTAAACAGGTTCTCAGACAGTGAATTTTTTTTTACTGAATTTGACCTTGCAGTCACACATCAATTTTCTGGGAGGGTTTCTGGATTTTTTTTTTAAGCCCACCTGCTACCTGAGTAACCCTGCATTCTGCCTCTTCTCAGTTATTACCTCTCAGCTTTGGTGTAGGGAATCAGCTTTGCCCATGTGGAACACACAAAGTCATTACAGTAAGTCATGTCCTCTATTGTTCATTCTACTGGGACATCTGCTCTGTTCCCATTGCCCCTTTTTAGTGAAAAGGACAAGGCAGATCTGATGAATTGTATATCCATTTACTTTTGGCAGATCTGAACCCATCAATTACTGTACTCTCAACATGGCATTCTGTGCTGTGTCTGCAGTGTTAAGTAAATGTTGACTGGAGGGTGGGCGGGAAAGACTCCAAACATTATTAATTCACATTCTTTAAGTAAATGTGACATTTGATACAGGCAATTGGAGATCATGTTATGTGATATTTGCATGCTGGCTATGTGGTTGTATTCTTTGAGGTATATTACTATATGTTTATTGAGTTTGTTGGTTATTTCCTGTGTTATAAGTTTGCATTATTTTGTTGGTCAACTACCAGAATAAAATATATAGCCCTGTTAAAGTGAATATTTCAAAGGTGAAGAGTAAAATAGCTTGTGCTACTCTCTTATGATATTGAATATATTAGAAAAGACAAAACATTTCAAGAAAGGTTGAATATAGCAAGGAGCCAAGCATTCATTTAGCTTCCATTATTCACCTTTGGTGGGCTTTCAAATGATGAGATTTGTATTTCAATAAAAAAAAACAACCCTGTTTTTGAGTTATCTCTTAGTGTAGTCTATAGTTACAGATATTTACAGCAGGAAGTAAGGTTCAGTGAAAAAAAATAACAATGATAAAGGAGCTGCTTGTGTGTGTGTTTTTGAGGAATCTTCCAGATACAATAAAAAACATCAAGGGAAACAGAGAAAATAATAAATAGGCAAGGTATATGTAGCCTCATGAGTCAAGTAGTAAATCTGTGTATATCTTTTTCTTTCTTTGTCTTGCAAATAAAGAGTAAATATATAAATGCTCTTAATTTAAGACACACACACATTTTAGTAAATGTATTTTTTCCTGGTTGTGGTTTTGTATCTGATTTGTCACTTGTGGTTATAAAACAGTGGCTAAATGTATATCTGCTAATGAAAATGCTCCTTGACAAGAAAGTGTTAACATTTAAGGGAGAAAGAAATGCCACATAGCAGAAGAATGCCAAGGAAGCAAGCAATGTATGAAAGGAAAAGAGGAAAATGTTTCAAAAGGAGCATGCATAACTGGGCATACAACCACACAGCCTAATTCTCTGAAAAATGAACAGAATGGGACCAAATTTGTGATGGAGATTGAAGCCTTCCTGGTCACATGACCTAGAGTAGAATTACTAATAAGGATTGGAAGGATGCCCAGAAGCAAAGCTCTGGAAGTGTTTCTTACCTCGTCTAACAAATTAGAAAGCTAATTATGTTTCTTTTTCTTTTTTTAACTTTCCCCACCCACTTTGCAGAATTTTCTCTGAATATCTCCACCATTTGCAAATCAGAAAGAAATTGGGCTACTATGATCACTAACAGTAATTCCCCTACCCTTAAAACTATTGGTAACCCCCCCCCCCCGAGAAATTTAGTGAAATATGTCTCCTATTTCTGTGTTTACTTATAAGGGAAGGAATGTAAAGAACATTTGTACAGAGCAATAGATGAAAAACTGAAAGACTGGTAATAGTATATATGAACGTATCTTGTTCCAATGAATGTTATTAACACTGTTAATTTAAGAACTTGGCTCCAAACCTAGAGTTACAAAGCCTGAGGCTTGCTTGCTCAACTTGCTCATTACCAATCAGTCAACACATTTATATCTGGAAGAGTTTTGGAGAACATACTTTTACAAGTAAAGGATATGAATACTTAGAATTGTTGCAGACATGATTTTTTGTCATTTGAATTGCATGGTTTGGATATGTAAATGGGCTGTTAGAATCCTAGCATTGTAGATAGAAACTGAAATGGAAGACAAACTCCAATTACTCCAGTTTTTGTAACAATCTTGGGCATCAGAATATCAATAGATTCTTAGGGTGCTGAGGGCTCTGGCAGCCAGCCAGCCCATGCAGGTTGTGAGAGATAGAGTGTCTGGCATCTATCTTTACTACTTTTTATTTCAAAATTCAAGTATGTTGTTATGGAGACCAAAGCCAACGTTTAGCCAGACTGTTGACCTCAGGAATATTTACCCTAATACTCAAAATTCTTCCTAGTCTGCTGATGATGCTGTGAATGATGTTAAAATTTAGGAACATTATGAATTGTTTGAGCGGGTCTTCATCAAAATGGAGGAAAAAAGTGAAATAGAAGATACAAATGTCTAATCTTGAAAATTACCTGGTTGGAAATGTGTTGGTGGTTTTGATATTAAGATAAAGAAAAGGCTGTGATTAGGTGGCATGGTTATTTATGGTATGACAAAGTTAAGGTTAATGTAGGTTTCAAAAATAATTTTATTAGATGTGCCATTTTGAGAATTTGGAATAGATATAAATCTAGATTGTGTCTGAAAATATCTTTATGGCTATCACCACAGGAAGCATATTATAGAAGAGAAATGGTAACTAAGCAGAAATGGCTAACTTATGGTAACGTTCTAGGTTTTTATGAGGGAGAATTTAAATTAAAATCAAGAGGAGGCTTGATATCAGAAGGATGTATGTGTCAATGGTTTTCACATGTACAGTTAGAAAGATCTGAAGTTGATAAAAGGACATATGGTTTTGAATGTGATAAAACTATTTGAAATTGAGTTATGTACTAATGACAAACATCTTATTGCTAAAATGTATACACTTTTATTGAGATTTGAAACAGAAGATGAACAAGTGAAAGATTGTATGATAAAATGGGCTAAAAAAATTGGATATAATATACAAATGGAACAATGGGAAAATATATGCGTGAAAGGGTTGAAATTTACATTGTTATAATCTTAAAAGAGAATTTTTGTAAAATGATGTATTGATGGTATCTGTCACCAGAAAGATTGTCAAAAATGTACAAAGGGACTTCAAATATATGTTGGAAATGTGTACAACAGGAAGGGACTTTTTATCATTTTTGGTGGACGTGTAAAAAAGCTAAAAAAATTTAGACTCAAACACATATATTAATTCAGATGATTTTGAAGATTAATATACAATCGAAACCAAAGACATTTCTTTGGGGGCTGATGGATAAACAATTGGAAAAACCTCATGGATCTTTATTTTTATATATATCTGCAGTGAGACTTTTATATGCTTAAAGGTGGAAAGACTTGATGCTACCTACAATGGAAGAATGGATGGTAAAGTTGATGGAGCTACAGTAGCTGAGATGGTAAAATTGACAGCTTTGATTAAAGACATTGACTAATTTTAATGCTAATTGGAAGACCCTTTTGGACTTTTTGCAGGAAACAGAAAAAATGAAATTATGATATATGGATGTGATGATTAGTAAAATTGATAACTATAGAAAAAAATGGATGTTAAACTGTAATCCTAGAGTAAGAGTTTAATGTCAATTTTACTTATATCTGCTGTAAAAGAAGTTGGAAATCATTCTTTTTTGTGTCTTTTTTTTCTTTATCTTTCTGCACTTCTGTTCTCCTTTCTTCTTTCTTTTCTTCTACTCTTTTTCTCGATTATTAGTTGTTAGTTTTTATCTTTGTTTTAAAATTTAATAAATATTATTTCATAGTCTGTTTTAAAAAATTTAAAAAGGCTATGATTTATCTGAGTAACCAATGGTTTAATGGGAAACCAATTCATGTTGAGCTTTCTCATGTGCCAGATTTCAGAGAAGCTTGTTGCTATGGGAGAGTATGCACTTGAAACATTTCTCAAGAATTGCAATGTGTATGGCTGCCACTACAAAGAGCATAGATTTAAGTTCAGGTCCTATGAATGTTGCTCTGGAGCCAGAGATCACAGTATGGAGGAGGCAGTAGTGGTGGTAGAAGAGGCTATGAATGTGTTATAGGAGGGCCAAGAGACTGTAAAAGATCTGTATGTTTCTGAGCTATGCCATTTCTATCTTGTCTGCTAAAAGGTGCAATTGATTGATCAAACAAGTTTACAATGCTTAAAAAAAAAGGAAGGGGAGCTTCTGGATAAAAATTTGTTGTGATGAAAAAAAAAAATCACTGGGTTCCATTCCTTACTATCATACCTTTCAAATAGAAGATTACTCCATTTGGGGCTGATAGTTCAGTGACAGACTATCTGCTTTGCCTACAGAAGTGCCCAGGTTCACAATTTGGGTAAGAAAAGATGAGTCAATGAACTGGTTCTCTATAAATCAGATTCCTATTTTCTTGTAAAAAAAAAACTGTATGGCTAGGGAGCCATGTACTATTTTGTCTACTGCCTGAAATGCCTTGGGCTACCATATCTGGGCTGCAAAATCCAGAGATTGCAGGAGTTTTCTGTATCTCTTTGCTACCTTCTAGTGATCATCCAGATTTTTGCAGTCCAGATATGGTAATCCTGCAAGCACCATTTCGGTCATGAAGTTGGTCCAATGTTTTGAGTCAACAATGGGCTGTTTGCCAGTCCTTGAAAACTGCTCAGTCATATTATACCCTGATACTGAGCTCCTAAAGGTAATGCTGTTCAATACAGTCTATTCTTCAGCTGACAGTTCTCAAATGTCCTGAGCAGACATGGAGAAACTAAATAATGTCCAATGCTCTCTGGCCTAAATCTTAAACATTCCTTGCAAGGATACTTTCAAAGCTTCATAGTTATACAGGAATTTCTGGTTTGGATCCTGTAGAGTGTCCTCTGGCCATTTGTAGAAAAGCATGTCTACTAACATGAATGATTTTTTTAATAGCACTTTAATTTAAAGTACTCTAAATTGTTTTAAAACACTACCATTTAAAGTACTTGTAAACCCAGTGTGAATGCACTGTAGGAAGCTGAAGAATGTGGTGCTTATTACCAAGTGCTGCCAGTATCGTATTCTTCCAGCAGTTTCAATTTATTTTAAATCCATACCATACATAGGTGGTGCTGATAGTTATAGCTAGGGCATTCTCTGCTTATAGATGATTTGAAGCTGGCTTCTTAGCTTTAGTTGAGTTGTCATTTTAAAGCTGCCTTTGAAGGTTTTGCTTCTAGCATGTATTTTATTTTACATAAGGAGAGGCAAGTGTCCAATGGGTCTGTGCAAAGGAAGATAAATTGCACTCAATCTTTTAAATTCATGATGTACTCATGTTTTCATCATCTACTCATTTTTTGGAAATCGTGGGAAGGGGGTTCAACTGGTTTTTCTTTTAAGTCATCTGCAATGGTGATATTAAAATCTATACAGATGAGAATATATGTCGATTTTAATTCATGTATTCTAATCCTGAAAGAGACAGATCTGGAAAATGGTGACTATTCTCCAAGCAGTTCTGAAAAGGCTCTGGTCTAGCAAAATATTGAGTTAGATGAATCAATGCTGTAGGGTAGTTTCCTCTGAGAAAGATTCAAGTGTGATGTAGTGGCAATGTGGAAGATCATTGTTATTTCCAGGAGTTTAGGTGACATAGTTTGATTTCTCCTGCACACACTAAGAAAGCTCACTTTGAATTATAATAATGTTTAGCTGGCTTGTTTTTCTCTTTTATTTAGAATTGAAGGTGGTGGTGAGAAGAAAACCCTCAGGATTGTTTAGGTTAAGCACTAACTTATCTATACAGTTCTCAGGCTCTGGAGCAGGTATCACATCTAGTCAAGAGTACTTTCAGGGCCCCTGACTCTAAAACAGAGTCATGGGATTGCAACTTTAATAAAAAGCCCTGGCATTGCCCCCTGGAAGTTGGAGCATGGACACATGCCTTGGGACTAGGGGCTCTGTTATCTAAACCATCTTGGGGTCTCTCCACTGTCGCCATATGGTAGCTCCCAACAGTAGGGGAAGAGGTTTATCATCTTGCTTGGTATGTTATGTTTTTATATTATGCTCTTGTATTCCAGTTTAAATCTGTTTGCTAAAGTTAACAGTAAAGCTTAAAATCTCCTTACCTACTGGTGTGTTCATTGTTTCTGGATCTAAAAGAACTAAAAGAACCAATTGCCTGGGCACATGATCACTGCTTTGACAACTGGCAAAACATGTGACATGTACAACATAAGAAATGCTCCATTGCACTTTTAATGTCTCAGGGATTCCATGGTTCTTTCCCTCCATAATTTGTATTACTCATATACTTATCTGGCAATTACCTGAAGTTGTGGAATTTTGTAGTTGCTAAGTGGTCAAAGTTATAGACATCTATTAAAACATCAAGTACTTGCTTAATAATAAAATAATCATCATAAATTTCGGTCTTCTAGAACAGTGTTTCTTAAAGTGTGGTCTTAGGACCCCACGGTGTCCCCCATGACCCTCTTAGGGGTCCGTGACATCAAAATATTTGCCACCCTATGTTGAAAAATAATGCAATATTAAAATCCCATCAAACAATTGGGAGAAGCAGTAGTGACAGTGAATGTGTCCATTTTAATTTTTAATATGGTAAATATTGATAAATATAACTCATACAAACAAAAGCTCTTTTGGGGTCTACCATAATTTTTAAAAGTGGAAATGTCCTGAGAGAAAAAAGAAACACTGTTCTAGTACATTGTAATTATATAGAGATAACTGACAACAGCTATGGGACTGTTGGTCAGAAGTGCCTCTTTAAAGTACTAGAGGCCACATGTAGATGACCCATATGAACAGAGATGGTTTGGGTCTGGGCCTTAGTTCATTGCAAAAATTCTAGGGATTCTTCAACTCACCCCCACATTCAACATTTCATCCATGACACATTTCAGAGACAATTCTGTTCCATAACATCCTTATGTTACTTTATGTACAATATTGCATTTTTCTTTGAGAAGAGAATATTAACCTCAATCCTCTCTGTTAGAATGGATCACACATTTCCAGAAGATACCCCTTTGTATGTTTCAGAGGGTTCTTAAGGCTCAATTACGTCTCTTGGTCTTTGTTTCATTATGATCATCCCTTTTAGGCAGGAAGAGACTATACATTTTTATTCTTGGAGATTGGCAGCTATGAGTGCAGTTCAAACTACCAGATGAACCTGAAAGTTTCCATGGGGATAGTAGATATCTACATTCCCCTTGGGCACAAAGTTGACTTTCTACTACAGCAGGATTAACATTCTTTGGATTTTTGCTTTTCTATCTTGGATGTATGCTTGTAAGCTGAAAAGAGCTGGATGCTATAAATGCTCCCTGAGCTATGTTGTCAGTAATAGGGAAAGTCTGCATCCTTTCTCTGCTTAATCCCAAGTCCCTTTTGTTTTTGGTCCTCTGAATCTCTTCCCAACTTTAGTTTTTTTCTGCCCTATGCGTTCTTTTCACTTATTCTTCTTCCTCCATTCCTTTTCCTTCCCCTTGAGGCCAATTTATTTATTTATGAGATTTATGAGGCCGCCCAAGTCAAACAATGTGACTGTGGGTGGTATGCTGCATAAAAAGCAAACAATAAACCAAACTTAACCAAACCCCACCATATACAGTAAACATATACAATATACAGTATAATATATATAATTTCAATGGTCTGGCCTTCTCCTGTGTTTTATCACTGCCCAGATCTACCACAAATGTGATCACAGCTTTCTAAGCAGGCAATCTGATAAATGTGTAGCAAAGAAGCTGAGACACAGACATTTGCATTCATATATAATTTTTATTGAAGAATGTTTTTTAACAAAAGCTACATAAAAATAAAAAATATAGAAAAGATACAAAAAGAAAAATAGGAAAGAAAAAGAAAAAGTAAAGGACAGTATAGATCAAGAGAATGAAAGAAAAAATTTAAAGAAGCGACTTCCAATCTTCTTCACAACATATTTAATACTGTTTCTGCCCTCCCAAATTACATAACATAGTTCTATTCTTCCCATATACAGCCCTTTTTAATCATCAGTTTATTTTTATCCATTTTCAGGAAAAAAGTCCATAAAGGGTTTCCAGTCTAGACATGCACATTTGATGTAACAGGCAGGTGTCACCACTTGTGGCTAGTTCATACTGTCTTTTGCTCTGACCGGAGAAGAGGGGGATTGTGTGATTAATCGAAGTGTGATCTCATAACAGATAAATCAGTTTCCAATGAATCACTTTCAGAAGAGAGTCAAGAAAGCTTTTTTACTTTAGCTGGAAAAAAACTGCCTTGGGAAACTATCAGTAGTCAGTCTTTGATCAAAATTTTGACAAATCTTTCTGTAAACTTCTATGGCCTAACTATTCTTTATATCATGGATCTCTCACTTAGCACTCTTATATTCAATAGCATTTAGCTCAGAGGTTGCTATAAGTTTACAATGGACCATCTGCAGCATTTCCTGCAGCCTTCCATCATTGTGTAAGAAAGGCCTCCATCTCAAAGGAGTTGATAACTGTTAGAGATGTTTAATTCAGCTTAGATTTATAGACAGCAAGTTCATGACATCTGGACTTGGAATGATAGAGGTGAGTGGCAGCAACTGTTGAAATAGATTCTGTGCAATCCCATTTCCCCTGCCATCTAGCTGACCTTCGTATCTGACTGTTTCTTTTTGAGCATTCTTTTCTCTGTCCAAGGAATACTTTCCTGGTTCAGCCTTTGGAGCTGCCAGGTGCTTCTGCTGATCTCCTTTTTAGATATTTTGTCAGGTGTTGGGAAACAAGTATTTGCAAGAGGGATGATTTACAAATGGAAATGAAATGTTCATAGTGTCTGTGTGCATCCATATATTCATCATGCTTTTGGCATCATTATGCTACTGCATTTGCAATCTGCACACACAATTTGTTCATATATAAACTGTGGGGTTAATTCAACATAACTTTGAACACATTCTAAAAAGGGGGAAGGGAACTATTAATGTACTAGAAATTATAACCTAAATTTAATTGCCATGAGTCAAGAATCTTACCCTACCATTCCAATCTACAGTCCTATGAATGTTTTTCTAAGATTACATTCTAGAGAATATCATGAGACTCAGGTATGAGTAAACACATATGATTATACTACCAAGACTTTATTTCTTGTCAATAAGTGGAGATGGCAGTGGCAAGAGAGAAACACATGCACTGAAGATTTTTATACACACTTGAATTTGCTGTGAATTACTCTCTAGAGCAGTTGAAACCACTTTTTTTAAAAAAAAAAATCCCTTCAACAGCAGAAATGAAGTTAGTTTCTAATAAATCCAAAAATAAGCACATGTTTAGAATGTGTTTCTTCAGAAATACCTAGAATGTAAGCTGCAAGCCTTCGCATTTGCAAGGAATACATTTCACTGAACTCAGTGTATTTCACTACTATGTAATCATGCACAGAATCATGCTGGAAAAGCCTTTGTAATACAATTCTTTTGGGACAATAGTTTTATTCTGATCAGAATTTTAGACTATTAAGCCACAACTGTCAATGTTTTTCCATTGATTTAAATGACAGAAATGAAATGTGAGTAACATGCTTACTTCAGTCAGAATATTACATGTCTGAGTGTGTGCTTTATTGTTCTACTTGATCTAAAGAATGATATCCATCTTTGAATATAAGTTTCTGCTTGTACTGGATAGAGAAAAACCAGCTGTAGAAGGAATCTACAAATCTATTAAAGCACTAGGTGAAAATTTCTTTCAAAGCCAACGTCCTTTTCTGCAAGTGTACACCCAGCTGGTTGCTAATCCTGTGGTTGCCTGGATCAGGACATTTATTTGGACAAGCTTTCTATGTAGTTATACGAATTGTCATGCAGCAAAATGGACTTATCTCTAACAGCCTGAGTCACCAGATCAGCTTAGCATGTATTGTGTAAAGTGAAGCTTTAGATTCTGTTTAACATATACTACTAGCCCTTTGGGATAGGCTGATGATCTAAGTCTAAATTGTGAACTGTGTTGAGAGATTGAAGAGAAAGTATGCTCTGTGCATCTCACCATCCCAACCCATTTCAAAACATGAAGATTTATGTTTATCCAGTGAAAAGGACTGGTATTATGTTTTCCATACAATATATAATTAACTCATGGAATGCATTGCCTCAGGGTGAGGTGATGGTCTTAAAAATGGGATTAGAGAAATTTAAGGAGGATAGGCTTATCAATGGCTATTATGCTGGCAAAAATTAACCTCCATGTTCAGGGATGGGATACTGCTGTATATTAGATCCTAGATATAACAAAAGGAAGTCATTATCTTAAACCATATCCTCATGAGACACTAGAGGAATCTGCTGGAAGTAGAATGCTGGAATAAATTGATTATTATTCTGAACTCACAAAGGGTTCAATTCCTATGTTCTTTTGTTCAGAGCAGCTAATAAGAGATGTTTGGTAGCATTTGGCTGATTTTGTCTGGGCACAGAAGCTAAGCAGGCTATCCTAGGCTATCAAAAATACTTTCTGGAAGAAGGCAGTGGCAAATTACTCCCTTACTACTTCCAAGAAAACTACATGGATGTATCAGCTCACAAAGAACTTGACTCAGAGAAAAGTATATTAACAACCACCACAACTGAATGGCTTTAAAAAAAAAACAACCAACCACTACACAAGATTGTAAAAATCAAAATCTTAATTCATTCTGTTCTGGAATGAATTGTTGCATTTTACAATTTGATAATATTTAAATCCCAAACACATATATTATATGTATTACATGTTATTGTTAGTATCTGTTTAAAGCTCAACATCACATTGGAAAATATAGAAAACTGTGGAATCAATGGAAAAAGTATGATCTCATTGGCAAATTAGCTTTGGGCATGTAACTAAGTACTTAGACATGCATCAAAGTCTTCATATTTAACTGCAAATTTCAAGATACCAAGCTACTTCAGGAACTATTAGTTTCCTACTCTATTCTATTACCTGACTCTAAAATTCTTGTGACCAAACACACCTACCAGAAAATACTACTAGGAGGTGGTATTTGCTATATTCTATTCCTCTGTACCCCATGTACCACTCAAGTATTTTCTCTGGAAATCTGGATGACTGTCTTAAGATGCTGGTGGACAAATTTTAAAAACATATTGTACAGTTTGTGCTCCAGCAAAGTTCCTTCTGAAGATGGGGGCTTGCACATTTGCAAAATGGCTACCAGGCTATCTACCTACCCCCAGTACACTTGCTTCTCTTTGTCCTTTTTCTAAGTGGATGTGTGCAGATCCAACTAAAGCACTAAGTTGCAGCTGCCTATCATATCTATTTCTTAGAAGGTTTATGAAGCTCATTTGGGACCCAAAGGTATATTGGGAAAAACCAGTTTCTAGGGGGTTTGTTTTTGGCATGCTAGCCTTTCAGTGTTTTGGTAAGACTTAAAATTTAACATTTTTTTAAAAACAGAAGTAAAATGAGACAGAAGGCATGATGAGAACCCAAAGGGCCACAATGGAAACCATAAAACTTGGATAACCTTGGAGATGAGGCATATAGACTTAAGAGTAAAGTGAAATAAGTGAGAATTGCTTTCCACATTAGCTTTTGGTGGAATACCTGCTTAATTTTTAGTATCCATGTTACTCTGAATGGAGTATCATATTAACACTCTTTCATATGGTATTATTATTATTATGGTTGGTTGCACAGTCAGCCAGATGTTTAGACTGGATTTGGCATTTTTATCCACCTATTTGGCACTTTATCCACCTTCTCAAGAACCTGGGATAGGCCGATGTTGTAGTTTGATGGTGTTAAAGGTATTGTCACAGGATATAAGCTGTTTCAAGTAAAGATGCCTTTTGCAATTGACTGATGGTGATTTTGTCAATGCCGATGGTCTTCAAGTAGTGCTCCAGATGTTTTGGAATTGCACCAAGGGCCCCTATTACTATTGGTACTATCTTTGCTTTCTTTTGCCATAGTCATTTTACTTCTATTTGCAGGTCTTTATATTGTGTGATTTTCTCTAGTTCTGTTCTACTGTCTCCTGGTATTGCAATGTCCACTATCCAGACTTTTTTGTCTTTCTTATCAACAATTGTTAAGTCTGGGGTGTTCTGTGGCAGGTGCTTGTCTGTTTGAATTCTAAAATCTCAGAGCACTTTAGCTTCTTCATTTTCAATTATTTTGTCTGTTTTGTGGTCCCACCAGTTCTTGCTTGCAGGCAAATGGTATTTTTTGCAGATATTCCAATGCACCATTGTTGCTACTTTGTCATGCTGTTGTTTGTAGTCAGTCTATACAATCTTCTTGCAACAGCTAACTAGGTGGTCCACTGTTTTTCCAGCTTCTTTGCAGAGGCAGCATTTGCTGTCTGTTGCAGTCTTCTCAATTCTGGCTTTATATGCATTTGTTCTTAAGGTTTGGTCTTGTGCAGACAGAATCAGCCCCTCTGTCTCTTTCTTCAACTTTCCTGGTCCTAGCCATTGCCAGGTCTTGTTATTATCTGCTTTGCCTGCTAGTTTTTTTGTGTACTGGCCATGTAATACTTTGCCTTGCCATGTCTCTTTTCTATTCTTCATTTGGTTTTTCTTATAGGCCAGTTTGGTGTCTTTGATATTCAGTAAGCATTCATAGTGTACTAGCTGTTCCAAGTAAAACTGACTTTTGCAATTGTTCTATTATTATTATTTGCATGTTCTCTTACTACATTAATGTGACTTTTCTAGTTGATCATTCTTACAAATGGCTCCACCTGAATTTCCTGTTAAAATTATTTGTTTGCTACAAATTTCTTAACATATGAGTTGGCAACCGTTCTATGTACTAGATTTCATTGTGCAAGTTTGTTGCACAATGGCATTTGTACTCTCAAGACCAGAAATTTAGTAAGATTTCATTGTTCTCATATGAAATCATGTAAGAACACATGCAAATATTTAGTTATCTTGCAAGATTTCAGTCATTTGCTTATTTTTTTAAAAAATAATTTTTAAGTCCCATAGATACTAGCTAGGTACAGTGGGGCAAAAAAGTATTTAGTCAGCCACCAATTGTGCAAGTTCTCCCACTTAAAAAGATGAGAGAGGCCTGTAATTTTCATCATAGGTATACCTCAACTATGAGAGACAATATGGGGGAAAAAATCCAGAAAATCACATTGTCTGATTTTTAAAGAATTTATTTGCAAATCATGGTGGAAAATAAGTATTTGGTCAGTATCAAAAGTTCATCTCAATACTTGGTTATATATCCTTTGCTGGCAATGACAGAGGTCAAACGTTTTCTGTAAGTCTTCACAAGGTTTTCACACACTGTTGCTGGTATTTTGGCCCATTCCTCCATGCAGATCTCCTCTAGAGCAGTGATGTTTTGGGACTATCGCTGGGCAACACGGACTTTCAACTCCCTCCAAAGGTTTTCCATGGGGTTGAAATCTGGAGACTGGCTAGGCCACTCCAGGACCTTGAAATGCTTCTTACGAAGCCACTCCTTCGTTGCCCGGGCGGTGTGTTTGGGATCATTGTCATGCTGAAAGACCCAGCCACGTTTCATCTTCAATGCCCTTGCTGATGGAAGGAGGTGTTCACTCAAAATCTCACGATACATGGCCCCATTCATTCTTCCCTTTACACGGATCAGTCGTCCTGATCCCTTTGCAGAAAAACAGCCCCAAAGCATGATGTTTCCACCCCCATGCTTCACAGTAGGTATGGTGTTCTTTGGATGCAACTCAGCATTCTCTCTCCTCCAAACACAACGAGTTGAGTTTAGACCAAAACATTCTACTTTGGTTTCATCTGACCATATGACATTCTCCCAATCCTCTTCTGGATCATCCAAATGCTCTCTAGCAAACTTCAGACGGGCCCGGACATGTACTGGCTTAAGCAGGGGGACACATCTGGCACTGCAGGATTTGAGTCCCTGGCAGCGTAGTGTGTTACTGATGGTAGCCTTTGTTACTTTGGTCCCAGCTCTCTGCAGGTCATTCACTAGGTCCCCCCGTGTGGTTCTGGGATTTTTGCTCACTGTTCTTGTGATCATTTTGACCCCACGGGGTGAGATCTTGTGTGGAGCCCCAGATCGAGGGAGATTATCAGTGGTCTTGTATGTCTTCCATTTTCTAATTATTGCTCCCACAGTTGATTTCTTCACCCCAAGCTGCTTGCCTATTGCAGATTCAGTCTTCCCAGCCTGGTGCAGGTCTACAATTTTGTTTCTGGTGTCCTTCAACAGCTCTTTGGTCTTGGCCATAGTGGAGTTTGGAGTGTGACTGTTTGAGGTTGTGGACAGGGGTCTTTTATACTGATAACAAGGTCAAACAGGTGCCATTACTACAGGTAACGAGTGGAGGACAGAGGAGCCTCTTAAAGAAGTAGTTACAAGTCTGTGAGAGCCAGACATCTTGCTTGTTTGTAGGTGACCAAATACTTATTTTCCACCATGATTTGCAAATAAATTCTTTAAAAATCAGACAATGTGATTTTCTGGATTTTTCCCCCCATTTTATCTCTCATAGTTGAGGTATACCTATGATGAAAATTACAGGCCTCTCTCATCTTTTTAAGTGGGAGAACTTGCACAATTGGTGGCTGACTAAATACTTTTTTGCCCCACTGTATGTCAGAATATAAAAACCTAGAATCAGAGAAAACCTAAGTAATACTTTCCAAATTAACATTCTTAATTAACTATTTTTTCTGTAGATTTTTCTATAGCACAGTAATATAATTTAGGATTAGTGTTTTACTTATGTAAGTGATAAATATTAGGTGCTGAAGTTCAAAAGCAGTAACTTCCCACAAAAGATACAAGGTGATGTAACATTTATTTATTTATTTAGAGGTAAGTCATCTGCCTATCCTCTAGTCACTTTAACAACTATAATCTTAATTTTAAGTGGAATTCTGTAGAACTATTCTAGTTAGTTTTGCATCCCTCGGCTCCATCATTTTCTGACATACAGCTGGATAATTTTATGAAGCAACAAACCAATTATATGAATTACAATAGAACTTTGATGGACCTACTTGAACTGAATGTCAAATTTCTAAAACACTTGAAAACAAGAAAAAAAATCTTTTTGATTTCCATAGCTTCAAATTGTTTTCTGCCAATAAAATATACATTTCTATTGTGTTTGATACCCCAGCATATTAACAAATTGGAAAAAAAGATGCCATGTTATTTGCATTTGCTTCATGTGCTTACTTTGCGAATGACATTGAAGCCCTAGCTGTTGTTGAATCTAGAAGTTTATGAGCTATACAAGTGTTTTATATGCCATACCTATGCTGAATGATAGCAGTATTAAAATGGCAAATTGATGTTGATTATCAGAGGAATGTGATTGCTTAGTTACTTGTGCTTCTCTAGGTGCCATTCTAATTTCATATCAGGTGCCCAACGGGTACTATATAATAATAATGTCAGTTTTTTAAAAAGCAATATGTCATGAAAGTCAGTCATTTTGAAACTAATACTTCAGTATACCAAAGTATTGCTGTGGTCAAAAGAAATAAAATATGAGTCTCTTCTCATTGATGGGCAATCAAAAGTTAAGTTTAGAAATATATTAACTTCCTTTGATGGCATAGTACAACTGAGGTGCCTTTCCTCCAAGCATTTCAGAAGGAGCAAGACAAAAGTGTTATAAATATTTGGTGAGAAGAGAGATTTCACTGGAGTACACATGTGTCTTGCAACTCTCCACTGATGTTGCTAGCAGATAATTGCACACACAAGAATTTACCCAAATTTTCTTGAATTTATGGCACATTGTATGAATGAGTTATTATATGGTATAGTTCTAACAGAGCAATTTCAGGCATATCTCCTTCACTATAAATCTCATTGTGTTTCCAATGAATCATGTTTGTACTTATAGGTAAGGGTAAACACATGAATTGAAAAGACCTTTGAGCTTGCTTTGAGTGCAAATCAGCATCACACACACCTTTATCAGGCATTGTTTTAGATAAGATAAACATAATACCCCTGTTATACATTCTCAAGTATAAGCTTTTCACACAAGGAGGTGACAAACATGCTATCTCTTCCCTTCTTCTATAATTTCCATTGCGGTCTTCCATCCAGTATTTTCAAATCTGACATTTCAAGTTTCTATAGTATCATAGATCACCTCCATAAGTATTACTAAATTATGGGTTTCTTCTCAATCAAAATTCAAGAGTATTTGCAAGCTTTTGAATTCTTGACAATTCTTCATCAAGTTATTGTAAAAATAAGGGGATTGTGGAAGAGGCAGGAGAATAAAAGAAGAAAAATTAGTTCAGGTGTTTAACTTATGAGGTCTGAAGAATGAGAATGATACTAATGTTGAGAGAGGGTAGGAAAAAAAAATCTCCTATTCTTGTACAGTCTGCATGTAAGGAGATTGACTTGATACCACTAATGTGATTTTCCAAAGCAGCATAAAGATGTAATTGCTTCAAGCATTTCAAATTGCTGTAGGTAAGTCTACAGCTTTTGTCTGGAAAAAAATGTGTGGACACTAAAAGGCATAAAGCATCAGATTGCAGATAAACCAACAGAGTAACTCTTTGGTGCCTTCCAATGGCTGTCCAGATTTGCAGCTCTGATATGGTAGTTCTGCTACTACAAATTCAGAAAAAGCAGTTGCTGACTAATGAAGAACTAGAAGGGATTGTAACAACTCACACTAAATATAAGAAACAGCACTTTTAAATGTACCTAGAAAGAGAACTAACATTTTACTTTTCTACTCTATTTTTATGGCCATTGAGGTTTTTTTTTTAAAAAAAATACTATGTTTTAAAAGAAATTAAAAGATTCAAAGATGATTCTCTTTTCTGCTGAGTGAAGTGGCATAAAACTAATTTTATTAGTTCAAGGATCTTACTCATCCTGCTGCACATGTGTGTCATTCAAAAATGGCTAAATCTTAAAGTTCGGAAAATAAGAAACTGAAGGAAATCAGTTTAAGATATTTGCCTATCCTCCAGGTAGACAATCTATAACCCCTGGGATGCATGTGGCTCCCAGCAGCCCAAGGCTGCGCTAGTTAGCTCTTAAAAGTCCAGCTTTTCCCATTGATAACATTGCAGATGAGTTTTCAACATCTTGCTTTTTTTTATTTACCCCCAACTCTCTCACAGTTCTCCGACTAAATATGCAGGTAACAGCACTAGGTGGGAGACATTCTTACCTTTGTGTAGTCCACTAGTTTTATGACTGTTGTAAGCAGGCATATTAAAATAAAATTATGGAAGCAGAGTAATCAAGTAATAACATAATATTGGGAATATTTTAGAATGGAAAGTCGGCAGCACTTTTTTTCTCCCAAACCTATATTGCAAGACAAAAATATAGCTAAACATCACATATAACTTCAAGGTACTTTATAGTTAACAGCAAAGTTTGCCTCTGTACTAAAAAGTTAAATAGCCTTCACAGCCTGTTTGAATAACAGTATTGTGAAATATCATTGTTATATTATATATATTGTAATATATCTGTTCAAAGGGTCTGCAAATAATCCAACAATCCTATTTATTTTGCTAAGTGCCTCTGCTAATAACATTCCTTCTTGGTAAAATGAATTAAATATGAAATGCAGTAGCTGAATATTTGACCTGATACTTTTAAACCTAACCCACACAATTATTTTAATGCATTCAATCTCATATTGTTAAGAAGATGAAATACAAAAGTAGAAAGAATTTATTTTTCCCCTTGGAGAAACTTAAAATATTCCTCCCCTAAACTTCTACCTTAATTGTTTAGTGACTATGGGCACTATTCTATTCTCAAGATCTAATGGCTCAGAGACTCTGGCAGAAACTCCATTATGCTAGTGAAATGTCCAGAACATCATTGACATCAAATATGTGCCAGTAGGACAGACAGACCAACCGAAAAATGCTGGTAGCTTATTCTGTTGGTTAAATACCCCATTGTAAAATACCATGGAGGAGAGGTGAATAGGAGGAGCACATTTATGCCATATCCCAACTATTGGGACTACTGCTTGTCTACAAGAGTACTGCAGATGGTCCCTGGTCTGGGCACCAGAATAAATGTTTTTAAAATGCCCCAAATCCTGTGCAATTTTCAAGTAAGTGGCATTCTCACTTGCAGTCTGGTGAGATTTTGGCATTCTTTGGGATTTTTTTTTTTTGGCATTCTTTCTTGTGAAATTTGGTAATCTCACATTTCAACCATTAAAAAAAATAATAATGCTGAGGCCCCATGGACACCATCTGGAGCATTGTGACATGGTGTCCATAGCAGTTCTCCTCTGTAGCTTTTAATGAGGATGTTGTGGTCTGCACAAATGAAAAGGTTGAGCACAGCTGCCATATTTTATATTTCACTAGATCACAGCCAAATATTTGTCAATAGCACAAAAAGTTTCTTTCAAAGCAATTGCAAATAGTGTCTAACTGCCTAAAGCAACAATGTGTCTCCAGATTATGTGACAATTCCCAGGTCTTTAAACAAAGTCCCCAGAACCCCTCTCAAAGTTGCTGCCAAATTGTAATTTTTAATATGAAAGAAGAGGAAAGGTATTAAATACATGGGGAGTATTTGTATTCAATTAACACAATTAAAATATTTAATTTTGCTCCTGCTCTCACCTAGTTTTTGAAGCACATCTTCTGGCCACTACTCAAAGGTTAAATGCAGCCCTCAGCTGAAAAAAGTTGTGAATCCATCTCAGAGTATGTACTTTAGGATGGGTAGAGGATTGGGGCAGAGGAGAAAAATGACCCCCCCCCCCCGCATTATGTGTACATATATCCTGGAAGCTGATGTATGGAGGATACATTGCACTTGTTGTTAAGGGACTTATTTCTTAAAAAAATAAATAACTCAATATAGAAAATGCAGTACTTCGATGAATCATGGCATCTATAAATATTTTGCTGTATGTATTACTTTGATGCAGTTAATGGGGTGAAAGGATGGAAGAGAAGCTAAACCTTGGTATTTATGTACCTTGCACTCTAGAATCAGCAGATCTTAACTTCAAAGATTTCTCTCATCCATTTCTCAAATTTCTATGTCATAAAAAAAGGTACTAGCAGATAAATATATTGAATCTGGTCCAACTTTGCACACTGGTATGCACACAGAACAATATGACATATCTCAACAATTAAGTACAGTATTGTTTTGACTTTAGTATTCATGAATTAACCTGTAACCTGTAACATTCAGAACAGATGAACACTGATCACAAGCAAAGCACCTCTTTACCATTCATTTAAGCATCCCCTATTTTTTCTGACTTCCACAAAAACATGAAAAAAATCAGTTGCATTAACTTTTATGAATAAAGTCCTTAAATCAGCCACACATTTTTTATGGCTCACACAGAAGCCTGATAAACTGGGACTGCTTTAATGATTTAAAGAGAGGTGCTGTGTTTGCTTAAAGTTGGAAGCACTTAATTTTCAAAATGTGCACAATTCTATTTCAGATAATTTCTCATGTAGCAACTAAGATTGTCAATTTGCCTTGCAGAACATTACTATATTTTTTATGGTTCATTCTTTCAGTGTTGTGAATGTTTGACCTGGTTCATTTCTCATGAAAATTTAGGAAATGACTAAGTCTGCCTGAGGAAAGGAGGTATATACAAACTTCTATGTATCCCTTAAGTGAAGACTAGGCACCCATTGCCATCTCAGCAGTGTATTTGGTAAGGATAGGGGAGAAGGGCATGAAGCCTGAAGAATTGTAGCATGTTACATTTGTTTAATGCTAAAATGCTTAGGAACTGGCTAATAGACTGATCACTTTCCCCTTTCTCTTTATGCTTATTGTAATATGCACAGAGTGTGCTTCATTTCAAATGTACTTCCCTTAAGGTGCACAGACCCTTTTGGGAATCTAATCTGAAGTGCTGCACAGTCCTACCCCTTATTTGGGTGAAATCATAGAGTTAAAAAGTACCATTTCAGTAATCAAAACCACCTCACTGCTTTCTTCAGTATTCCAAAAGAAATTATTCCTTCAGATTGCACGCCCAGCTTTGCATGGATGTATTCAGAAAAGGGGACCCCATGACATCCCTTGGTAAATAGTTTCACTGTTTTGCTTCTATTGTTAGTTTTTCCTAATGTTCACCTAGAATCTGTCTGTTTCCCCTGCTGCCTGAAGAGCTGTTGGCCAGGCCACTGTATAACAGCTGAGAGATAGAAAGAACATTCAAGTATAAAACCTCTGACAAATAATATTCTATGAATTGATTTAAATTTGATAGGGCCACTAAAAGCTAGATAGAATTGTTTGAAGCTAAATCTAATCCCATGTCCCTAGTTAGTCATTCCTGGCTCTTCATATGTTTCCTTTTCCTTATGATTTCCTGTAGTAACAAAATTCATGCTTGGCACTAATAGTGTGGATGAGAGGTGCAAATGCATTTCTTTAATTAAATTTGACTAATTTTATATCTAGAGTTCTAAATTTTCTATTTTATGATGCAAATTTTAATGTTTTTAAAGTCATTATCTCAAAAGCTTTTAGTAGAACAGCACTTACCAATATTGAAAATACATGTACATTTAATATTATTGGTGAAAAATAGTCTCTGGATTAGAACAAAAGGATGAGGATGATGGAAGACATCAACAATAATATTTGTCCAACAGATTAAAATAATCTATAACAATCTTTCTCAATACTTGCTGTGAGATTGAACTCCTAGAATTATGAGTCGAAAGCTAACACATCTGGAGGGGACCAGATTGGGGAAGACTAGTGTCTAAAGACATTGTGAGGCATATTCAATATCATAGATAGATATTATGGTTATGTGGAGTCTAAGAGGATACTTTGCTTGTTGAATACTCAGTTGAAACTCTCCCTTGAAACATCTCATTGAGGTGAAAGCCTACTTTTTTCAGTACTATATTGAAAAAAAGGCAGAAGCTGTACATGAGCCTCTTTTGTTGATAGATTAACATCAGAACAGCCCATTTTGACTGGATCAACAAAAAGTTTCATGTGCACATTCCATACTTTGTCAAAGAAAAGTAGCCGGTTGTGTTGGATCAGCCTCACCACAGTGGTTCACTGATGTGGAATGACATAACTTCTTGAGCCGAAATGCCTTGTCACAGTGGAGCAAACTGCCTTCCTGGAGCAAAATTTATTTATTTATTTTTATTTTTATTTTAAATTTGGTCATCACCCATCTCACTAGGAAAATGCCACATGAAGGCAGATCTGCTGATTCACGTGTCCCTATCAAACATGGTAATTCAAACACGTATATCTGAGTTTGAATAGAATGCAACTTTCCACAAATTTATACAATCTAAATGGCATCAAGTGACAAATCACAACTGTATTTTCGTATATCGAGGGACCCAACAGCTAGAATTCAACCTTAGGTTAAATCTCCTCCAAGTTCCAATCAATTTCTGATGAGTTCATGGACACATTCATGTAGTTTTGCTGGCAGAAATATTAAAGGTTTGCTTTCCTCTAGGATGTTTTATATTGTTTCAACTTTCCATTCTAGTCTATTCCCCCTGTAGAACTCCTATTCAAAAAATAACCAGGCCTCATGCTAATAGCTCTTGACCCAGATAAGGTTGGACAGGGCTACTGGTTTTGGGACATGATTTGGCCTATTCCTCTCTAAAGACCAATTCTTCCTATTTAAGTATTCTGGAATCAAATATTTAAGAAAGCCCTTGAATAAAGGAGTAATTTGTAAATGATTTCTTTTTAAGCTTACTAATCTCTACTATATATTGCTAGAAATGCTGCACATCTTGTTGCCATATGGGTAAGTCAACTTTTTCACCTCTTTCATGATCACCAGTATACACATTGTACGGCTTAAATAGAGTTAATCGAGAAGTTATTATTGTTGTCAAAGCATAGCCTTGAATTTTAGTAGCTTCATTCTACAAGAAGTCATTACTTTCTCCAAAAGGTTTTGTATACGGCTCTTAATTTTTTTTTCTCTCTGAAACTTGGTTAAAATAAAAATGAAACAAACCCCCCGGTAGAAATCTTGACATTCAACATCAAGGTTTCAGCCTTTTTCCTTTCAGTTTTGGAATGTGCGATCAGCAAGATGAAGTTGTTTCTAACTTCTTGCTGCCTCTAGAGGATTTTTTAAAAAGCACTTTGAAAATACAAATACCATGACCCTGAAAATTTCCCCTATTGCCACCCCACCCCTTGCCAAAGAGCTGGAGAACAAAGCTTTGCTTCAGTCTATCTTTCTAAGCACAAAATCTCATGTAACAGCTACTGCCTAGATGTATCAAGGTGCAGAAGGCTGCAAAAAATTGTGATAGATTATAACAGGCTAGGAAGCTATAATCCCTTTTGAACTGAATAGGGATGCTGGGCTGTCCTCTTAAAAAAAAACCTCACTTTCTTCGAATGGGACTGTGCCAAAGTTCTAAGGTGAATGGTGTCTAATTTTTTAATATCTCAAACTTGCTGTTATAACTGTGTTCCTCTAGAGACAAGAAGTGATAGGAAGAGAATTTTATTTATTTATTTGAAAAATATGTATAGTTGCCCATCTTTATGCAACATAACCCTGGCTGGCTGGCAAGCAATCATAAAACAGTACAAACAATAAAAAACAAAAGCCAGCAAAGAACCTCCTGGTGCCCCCAAGCAGAGCCTATTCCTGTACATCCAGAAAAACTTTAGAGCTTCCCTGGGCTCCATCCTCACGCTACCCTAAGGCTTATGGCAAAAGGTATTCACAGCTTTACAGAAGTCCAGGGGGGTATGGGCCCTGTGGGATCTCAAGAGGAGGGTGTTCCAAAGAGCAGGGGTTGCTATTGAGAAGGTGCACTGTAGGTCCTGCTAGATGGCAACATTTAAGGGAAGGGACCTAGAGGGTACCCACCCTGTCAATTGTAGTAGAATGGGCATATATCCTCAGGGAGAGACAGCCCCACAAATAACCTGGCTCTGTGCCATTTAGGGCTTTAAAGGTGACAACTGTCACCTTGAATCACACGCAGAAGAAACT
This sequence comes from Python bivittatus, assembly GCF_059951505.1. Lineage (NCBI taxonomy): Eukaryota > Metazoa > Chordata > Lepidosauria > Squamata > Pythonidae > Python > Python bivittatus. The sequence goes on from NW_028277098.1 coordinate 29,914,049, forward strand.
GAAGCCTGTGCAGCTCAACATGGGCAAACTGTGTGGTGCCCAAAACTGCACATGCTGCCTTCTGGACCAGTTGCAATTTCTGGATGGTCTTCAAGGGCAGCCCCATGTAGAACATGAGTGAGCAATGCCTCCCAGTCCAGGAATGACTCATAAGACTGCCTTGGATACCTTGGGACTAAACATAACCAGCACAAAACTTTTATAGGAAAATTATGGGATAATCTTCTTATGTGTACTACTACTGCTAGCAATGTTCCTAAAACAGTTCACCTTCGGGTATGAATCATTTAAAGAGGATCCATGTAATAATGTGGCAGTTCTGCTGGCCCAATCTATCTAAAGCTAACTAGAAATGCATATTTTTATTCAATCACATCCAGACTCCACCCAGGATATTTAGGCCCCAGTATTGTTTTTTGAACATGGGTCTCAACATGGATAGACTCTCTGTTGTATTGATCCAAGAAAAGAGATTCTTATGCAGATAGCTGCTTCTTGGGAATGAGATTTTGGTATTTTAATCTGTGCAACCACATATTGTACAAACTGACGTTTAAACTTCAATGGCTGATGCATCATTAAGTTTTAATTGAAGTAGTATGCTATGTTTAAAATGTTTTATTACTAATGATGATAATAATTTGTCTTACTGCAAGCAGCTACCTTGGCAAGTGTGGAAGTTTGTTCTTCCTTCCCAATTTATAAGGCTTCCAAACTCAACTCTGAATGGCATACAGATTAAAAACATAGATTGCACTTAAAAACCAAACAAAAAAGAACATAAGAAACATATCCTAATACAAACTGACAAGGTACACCAGATGGAGGTACACCAGATGGACACACCCTGATCTATCCCACAGCATAGGGGGAAAAAGCAAGTTCAGAGATTGTTTAAAACCTTGCAGGGTTGGGAGTCTAAACCTCCAAAGGGGAAGCTATTCCAAAAGGCAGGTGCTGCAACTATTTCAAATCTTTATCAATGCTGATATTAATATTTATCTTATCTCTGTCCAGATATTGACAGTGTATCTTATTCTCCTAGTTTACTGTGTATCCTATCCTTATAGGTTTTTGTCCTCTCCTCCAGTTTTCTTTCTTTCATAGGCCAATCTGAATTACCCACACCTGTATTAATGATCAGGGTTTAGCAATCCATGTTGTTAGCTCCCTTCCCAGCAGTGGGGTGTGGAAAATTGGTTCATTTTTTTCTCAGCTTTTGGGCCTGTTACTCTTGCTTCTGCCCTTAGAATTTCTGATCAGTAGGGGACAAGTTTGCCACTGAACTTGTAGAGGTTGCTGTGGCTGCTGGATTTGCTCCTGGCTCTCAGTTCTGGGCTGCTTCAGCTTCTGACCAAGTTCCCACTTCTTCAGCACCTATAGTTGTCCTCTGTACACTGGCTCCAGTTCCCTAGCACTCAGCAAGCCAGCTTTGGTCTAGCTTAGCTCAACTTTTCCCTGCAATGCTTTCCTTCCTGTCTCTCCAACTTTCACCAATGCAAGGTCTCCTTCCTGAAACATAAACCTTCAGTGCCCTTTTTCAGCCAACCTCTTCCATCCTTCCATTGGATGTGATGGGCAGCTGAAAATCTCTCACTCAGCACATCAGCTGTGCAGAGGGAGCAGTTTCTAGGGAAAGGAGGTAAGAGAAATTCAAGATGGAGCAATTCAAGATGGAGCACTATGAGCTGTGCATCCTCCCACACCTTGCATACTCAAATACTCTGTCTTGTATAGGCAACTTCATTCCCCACAGAACCACCCGCTGCAATTTGCCAGACAGTTTCCATTTGTAACACCTTCTAACCTCAGTTCAAGTTTAATCTCATCTAATTTTCTTGAGCCTTCCTATTATAGGACTGCAATTCTAGAATCAGTGACACTGAAACAGATTTCTTGGAATCCTAGCTGTGTGACTCTAAAATGTATTGCTGACTATAAACACAATGATTGATTGTGGGTAAGAGGGCTATTATGCTGAGATATGTTGGGGCTTTGAGTGAACCATACATATGTAAATTCTTAGTAAGTTTCTTTCATCTGATTCTTTGTTGCTCAGTGAGTGATCGTCTTATTTAAATCACGGCCAAAAGCTATATTAGTAGCCTATGTCCTCTCTATGATCAACCAGGAAGTGAGATTGCTTGTGTTCCTCTGTTTCTAAAAAAAAAAAAAAAGGTAAATATTTCATTTTGACAAGATTGCTTGTATTTCTCCTGATGTATTTGATGCCTCACATGGCTCCCTCAGTACAGTAGCAATTAGAAGTCTTCTATTACATAAAGTTTCCCAACCTTTGTCCCTATAATGAGGGGAAAAAAGGCACCTCAGGGTCAGACCAGCACCTCCTTTGAGGTAACTATGCTTGTGGGTGAACAGTGGCTGGCCAAATAGGTCTGCTTGCTGCCCCCACCCCTTCACTATAACTGATTTCCCTTTCCACACCAGTCCTCTGGGGAACTAGGAGAGGACTGAAGGGGAAATCCTCACCCCACCCTGGGTCTGGCTAAATTCAAAAGGGGAAACCAAACAGAAACTTTGGGAGTCTGTCGCTCAGCCAACCTAAGGTGGATGAATGAAACAAACAAAAATATTAAAGGTGCCAAAAGAAAATAAGTTTCAACTCACACAACACACAGTTGGAGTTAAAAAAACAAATGAACACAATTCTAACTAAATTAATTTTCAACCTTACCTGAGGTAACCTCCTTAGCTGACTCCCTCACCTCAATTCTTCCCGCCAAAACCTGACCGCAAAATAAAATGTTATTTTCTTTTCTCTCGGGTCAGGTGACCACCTTTAGCTCATCAGGCTGGCTTTTGATTTAAAGGGCCAGCTACTCCCCACTACAGCCCAGTAATGTCCTTTCCCCTTTACCACAGAAAGAGGTAGGGCAGGTCAGGAAACAGAGTCCTGAAGAATGATGGGGATTCTACTGTATTGATGTAGGTTCTAGTAACAGAATCTTGCAAGCCTGATGGCATTTTCCTTGCCTTGCCTCTTATACTCCAGGGAGTTAGGATGAAACCACTTTGAGTTCCCTTCTAATGTTTTCTTCATTTCCTAAGCTTATAACTTGCTTTTGTCATTGTTGCTGCACAGTTTCTCCAAGATCATCCCTGTGTTGCTCCTCTATTTCTAAGTTTCCACCATTGTTTTTGTCAATGTAGAAGAGTGGCATGCTGATCAAGCATTTTTTTTCTTCTCTAAAATATTTTGCTGTGAAATAAGGCATGACAGTTCATCCTCAATCACTTTTTGAGCTGTTTTCTCTCATTGTGGCCAATCTACTTTGAGCTCTGAGCAAGAATTGTTTTTAAATTCCATTTGGAAATGTCACCCACTATGCTGGGTGGCACACTTATTTAATCAATCTGTGAATATTTTCAGGACATCTATTAAAGTAGAATGAATTCCTTTGGTGTATGCATCTTTTAATTTTGGACATTCCTGAAAGGACTTGATTAAATCTAAAATCATACAGATGGGGGAAAGGAGTTAATAGAAACATTAATACATACAAGTCCAATAGGATTTGAACTCACAACCTCTCAGTTGTAAATTAGACACTTACTCAATGCAGTATGCAATCTTTCATTAGTGTCCTTGGGAATTTACAGGTGTTAAATTAGGCTTCACTATTGTTCATCAAATGCAATAAAAACATAATGAGAAATACAAGGAAATAAATTAATTCTGGAAAAAAAAATCTAATAAAAGGACAGTAGAGTTCAAACAAAACCTGTTCCCTAGTCTCTGCCAAGATATATGAAATGTCACTAATATTAGTTTTAATACTGCTTATTATGCTTTGTTTGACGAAATATTTTTATTAGATGAAGATTCTGTACTTCGTATTTTTGCCTGTTGCAAAGATATCAGGTCTGTCTATCATAGCCATTTAATTACATTCTAAATAGACATAGCAGTTTTCTACAATATGTAGTCTATACTTTTTTATCATACAGAATCTGAATACTCTTTATTTGTTTAAAAGATAAATCAACTTTCCTTTACCTATTTTGGAAGAATCCCACTTCACTGTTGACATCTCCTGAATCTATTCACATCAGCCCATTTCTGGTTCAGGATTCTGCCAAATCTAAACCATGCTCTTATAATTTGGGCTACAGGAAAAACAATCTGCATGTATATCTATTTCCCTTGCTATTATTATTGGTCAGAAGATATAGGCATAAGTTAAATAAAGACATAAATCTAATTAAAACTACTTCAGTTATTTTTATTGCTCTTTCCTTCCTGCTGAATTTGTATGGAGAGCTCTGTTGCTAATTATATTATCTGCACCATGAGTTTTCCTACATAAAAATATTTTTTAAAAAAATAAGAGACTCTTCTGACCTGCTTTGGGTTTATTCTCTGCAGTCAAAATGATGAAAGTGTGTGTGTGTGCGCACACACATGCACACACACAGACTTTTAAAGTTCAGAATGGGAATTGTACAGATGCCTAGCTAGTTCTGTACCATCATCAGCCAGGTCTTTATGGCTGCCCTTCTTCCTAATCTAGTCCCTTGACCTCCTTTAGTTATAGGCCTGAGGATTAGGTCATTTCTTTAAAAAAGAAAAAAGAGCATGAATAATCATTCTAAAAATATGCTGCTTATGGAGCACTGGCCTTTCAAGGCGACCTGTAATATTTAACAACTTTAAGGCCAAACCCTCTCAGCTATCTCAGGGCAACCCCATTGACTTGGGCCCAGGCAGTCGTTAACAGCATCACAAAGAACAATTCATCTACCACCTCATCTTCAGTAGATCATATTGGCTGAACTTTCTAAATGCGTGTGGCGTTTCTCTCTTATCTTAGCAGACTAATGTATTCAGGTCATGCACAACCACTTTCTCACCATCTCTTGGAGAACAGTGAACTTCTTTGCTTTTCAATTCAAATTGTTATCCCAGCTGAAGATCTTAAATATTTACTTCCTATCTTATTTTGTTCCTTTTGCCTGCTCACAGTGCAGTTATCCTTTGCAGTTTAATATGCACAAGCTTTTCATTATTTGTCTCTCTGGTATTTAATTTTTTTTCTTCTTAAAAAAGAACACTTTTTACATTTCTTTTATTATTTACCTCCAGTTTGGGTTTTCATTCAGAATCATCTGTGGCAAAGATTGTTTTGGATTTATCTTAATGAAACTGTTGCCTATGTGGGATTAAAGGCATGAGCTTGATTCTTTAGAAAACAGGACATGAATGGCTTTACACCAGTGCCCCATCCTATCTCCCAGCAGCTGGTACATACACAAACCTACTTTCCCAAGATTTTGGTACCTGACCAGGATTTTGGAACTGAGGGATGTTGGATTATGTGGGTCTCTGATGGCTAAAGTCCACTGGTACCAAATTGTGAATTCCCAGTTTCTGGGACACTTGTTTGTAACTGTAAAATCCTCACCAGAACACATGTGCCAGCTTGGGATATAGCTGATTATTAGTACTTTCCTGTTAGATGGTAGTACTCCTAATTCAGTTTGGCTTGGTTCCCTATCCGTTCATGTGCAACTTCTACACATGTTTGAGTGTGAGCAGAAAATTCCTTGTACAAGCCCTACCCCTCTTAGTTGCTGCTCGGTGGCAAGCTACAGTTAACTCTTGCCTTACATTTATCTTACCCTACATTTGAAAGTTTTATTTTTCATATGGAATCTTGCAATTCTTCGAAGGTGTGTATTATTAACTCTATGATGTAGATGTAAGATTGAAGCTGAGATGGCATGGTTTGTCAAAGATTATAGCTGAAGTGAAATTGAGACTAGGAAACATGTAAAGTAAAGATAAATTCTCCTTCAGATTGAGCTAGGTTGTGGGTGACTAAATAGATAAATCCATACAGTTTTCTTACTGACAGTATGAATGTGGATTCATTGTCTTCTTTCAGGATTTTTTCCCCTCAATTTCCCAGTCTAGTTTACAGTCCAGGAATTTCCTGGTTGTTTCCCATCCAAGTACTAATTTGTTGGGTTTACCCAACAAAATGGATATCCACATAATTTTATCAAAAAGTGCCTGACCACTCAACCTACTACAACACAACCTACACAAGCTATGCCATACATCAGAAACGTCTCAGAAACCACCAAGAGACTATTACAACCATATGGCATCTCTCTAGCACATAAACCAACAAAATCACTCCAAAATACCTTAAGTAAACCAAAAGACCCAGTAGCCCAAGAAGAAAAAGCAGGAATCATACAGTGTAAGGACTGTAACAAACACTAGGTAGGACAGACAGGCAGAAGACTAGCAGAGTGCATCCATGAGCACCAACTAGCAGTCAGAAGACATGACAAAAATTCCTTAATCTCACAACACATGGACAGACTCAACCATAGTTTTAACTGGGAAACTGTCAGCATTTTAGACCAAGCTAAATCCAAATATGTAAGAGAATTCTTGGAAGCCTGGTATTCAGACAAGGCTGACGCTGAAAGTTGCCGGCCAGAAATGGTCGACGCTTCAGCGGTTCGAGTCCAGCCTTCGCGTTAACAGGGTGAGCTCCTGTTTCCTCCCCAGTTCCTGTCAACCCAACAGGTCGAAAACTCATGTGAGTAGACAAATGGGTACTCTCACTCCGGTGGGAGGAAAAATGCTGGCGGCGCCTTGCAAAAAAGGAGTCAGGAGCAGTTGCCGGTAAGCATGAAAAACCACGCGCGCCCGAAAAGGGCGCGAAGCAACGGAACCCCCGCCTCCTGCACTCACCAGCTGGGCTCTGCTCTAGGAAGGAGGCCATGGCAAACCACTTCCGAAACAATTGCCTTGAAAACTGCAGGGACTCATCCAAGCAGTCACTGCAGAGTCGGTAACGACTGAGCGCAGATTAAAAAAAAAAAAAAAGAGAGATTAACAGCATCTACATATTATTCAAAAGAGACAAAAGACCAGAAGATCGCTTCACCAGCAATCAATCACCAGCAATCATTACCAGCAGTCATCACGCAGATAAGCAAAGGTTACCACCAGGCACACAATCAAGCAGCAAACATATGCCAATCAAAGAACTACCAGAGGAGCAAAACAAAACCCCCACTCCCACCAGCACTAGCAAGGCAGGCCACAGCACATAAATAGAGAGCAAACCCCATTCCATTTTAGCACTGAAGATGTTACGTAGCCGGGTAATGAAATGTTTGCAAGAAAAGAACCAAGCTCAGAGAACCCCAAGGACTCCACAGGTCAACCCTGAGCTACACATATTCACCGTTATTGGTAGGATTGGGTTTGCTGGATTTGAAATTGTAATTTGCAGCTTGTTGTTTGGTTTGGATGAAATAATATGTGTTGCTGAGAAACAAAACACTTTTAGAGTTAGAAGTTCATGACCTGAGGTTTTGATGGCATGGGCATTTATGATAAAATAAAGTTAAAGTTAATGTGTATTTTAAAAAACATTTTATTAGATGTGTCATATTAAGAATATGGAATAGATATAAGCCTGGGCTGTGCCCAGAAACGCCTTTATGGATCTCAGCACAAGAAGCATTTTACAGAAGAGAAACAACAGGGAAAGACAAATGGTTAACCTACCAGGAATTATTGGGAAATCACCAAGGGGAATATAAAATTAAATCGAGAGAGTAACTAATGGTGGAAGGATATAATTGTCAATGGTTTTCCCATTTACAGTTATCAGAAAGATTTAAAATGGACAAAAAAAATATGGTATGGAGCAAAGTAAGACAGAATTTGAAGTGAAGTTATGTACTGTTGATGAACATGTAGTTGCTAAAATGTATAAACTTTTGTTGAAATTTGAAATGGAAGAAGAACAGATTAAAGAATGTATGATAAAGTGGGCAAAGAATTTTGGTTATAATATAGAGGTGAATCAATGGGAAAATATGTGGTCAAAAGGGTTGAAATTTATATTATGTTATGATCTTAAAGAAATTTTTTTATAAAATGATGTACTGCTGGTACCTGACATCAGAGAAATTATCTAGAGTCTATAAAGGCATTCCAAATGTATGTTGGAAATGTGAACAACATGAAGGGACATTTTATCATGCTTGGTGGACATGTAAAAGAGCTAAAAAATTTGGACTCAAATACACACATTGCTACAGAGGATTTTAAAGATTAATATTCAATTGAAGCCAGAACTTTTCCTTTTAGGACTGATGGATACACAGTTAGAAAAGTGTCATAAAAGATTATTTCAATATACGTTTACTGCAATGAGATTATTATATGCACAAAGATGGAAAGATTCGGCATCACCCACCATGGAGGAATGGTTGGTGAAACTGACAGAATTTGCTGAGATGGCCATACTAGCCTCTTTGATTAGAGAAAGGTCATTATTGACATTCATCAATGACTGGAAACCTCTTATGGACTTTTTGCATAAAAAGAAAATGATTTTGTGAGTTATGGTTTTGATGATTAGAAAGAATATGTCATAGAAAGGAGGGAATTATGATGTAATCTTAAAGAGGTTTGATTAGAATTGTATGTATAAGTGCGGAGAGGAAGACCGGAAGCCATGTGTGTGTGTGTGTGTGTGTGTGTGTGTGTGTTTTCTGTTCTTTTCTGTTCTTTTCTTTTTTCTATCTCCTTTTTTCTTTGTCTCTTCTTTTCCTTTCCTTTCTTTTTTTCTTTTTCAGATTTATTTTTGCATGTATTATTATATATGTAAAATCTTTTAATAAAAACTATTAAAAAAGAAGAATAAACAGTAAAACTTGCCAAAAAGAGAAACCAAAGCCAGGAAAGACAAAGATCTCAGGAATGAACTTAACAAAGAATTTCAGAGAGCTGTTAGAAGAGACAAGAAGCAGTATACAACTGAAAAACAAGAAAAACCTTCCAAAAGGTCTCAGAACTCAGAAGGAGGTTCCAACCTTGAATTGGTATGCTAAAGGAAGCCAGTGGACAGATATTAAGTGATTCAAAAAAGATCAAAGATGGAAGGTGTATACTAAATTCTGAGCAGTAAAGATGTCAACATCCAAGATACCTTAGAAGATGTTCCTTGCTTACAGAAACCTTGAGTCCTAGAAGATGAAGTTAGATCAGCACTTTGGTCATTAAGAGGCTACAGGAGTTCATGGAATATCTATGAAATATGGCAAGCAACAGAAGAAGAATCAGTAAAGGTTCTAACCAAAGCATGCTAGCAAATCTGGAGAACAACATAGTGGCCAACAGGTTGGAAGAGGTCAGTCTACATACCTATATCAAAGAAACAAGGCTTAACAGAGTGTGCAAATTATCATATAGTATCCTTAATTTCACATGCTAGCAAAATAATTCTTAGGATCATCCAACACAGAGAGCCCTATATGGAAAGATAGATGCCAGATGTTCAAGCTGGTTTTAGAAAAGCCTGGGGAAAAAGAAACATTATTGCTGATGCATGCTGGATAATTGAGAAAGTGAAAGAATACCAAGATGAAGTTAACATGTACTTCATTGTTTATATACAGGCCCTTGACTGTGTTGACATTAGGAAAATGGGAATCCCAGAACATTTCATTGTCCTCATACAAAACCGATGCACAGGTTAGGAAGCCACAGTCCAAATAGAACAAGGCAAAGCAGACTGGCAGCAGGTTGGCAAAAGAGTGAGACAAAGCTGTATACAATCCCTTTATTTATTCAATTTATATGCTAAGTATATATTAAGAGAGGCTGAATTGGACGAAGAGGAGTGTAGCTTTAAAACTGGAGGAAGAAACATGAATAATCTGTGCTGATGACACTATGATAGCTGAAAATGCAAATGAGCTGCAAGCTGTAATAATGAAAATGAAAAGCACAGTGAAAAACATGACTAAGATTAATATAAATTAATAACTAATAACCAAACTAATAACAGTACAGCAATCAGCCTTAGAATTGACAACAAAGATATCGAAGTGGTGGATAGGTTCTGTCTTTTGGAACTGACAATCAGCATGAAAGGACTTGGAAGTCAAGAAATATGCTGCAGATTAGGACTTGGTAGAGTAGCAATGAAGGCCTTGGAGAAGATATTCTGATGCCAGGATGTGTCTATACCTACAAAGGTCAGAATTGTCCAGGCAATGGTTTTTCCTGTGACACTCGATGGAAGTGAAAGTTGGACTTTGAAGAAGGAGAGAAAGTGCATTGAGACTTTTGAACTTTGGTTTTGGACAAAACTCCTGAGAATACCATGCATAGCCAAGAAAACAAGCAAATGTATCATAGAAAAAAAAAATCAACCCAGAGTTCTCACAGGCTCAAATTATTCTCCTCTGGACGCTTATGCAAAGACGTAGCTCTCTGGAGAAGGCTCTAACGCTGGGAAAGGTGGAAGGAAAATAAAAATTGGACAATCAGCAGCAAGGTGGATGGACTCAATTATAGTGATGATGTTGCACCAACGTGAGAACACATCATCCTGGAGAAAAATCTATGTGGTTGTTGTGTTGATATTGACTTGATGGCACATAATCGTCAATGACTGGTCTTATGCCACATTAAAAAAAATGTAATCAATAAATTTTGGGGTCACTCTTTATGCTATTTTTGTGATTATTACTCCATGTCCCTCTCCTTCCTAATGTATACTGCTGACACAAATAAAATTTTAAAGTAAAATGTTGTTATACTATATTAGGCAATAAAGTGCTCTACTTCAGCTTTTCCTTCCACATTTGTGAGATTTAATTTAAGACCACTTCCTGCACTGCAGTTTCCTGAATGACTATCAGATGCCACTGAAAAATAAGCCTGCACAAAATAATATATAAAGCAAGTTTTCTCATACCAAGTACAAGGATCAGGGAGCAGATATGAGCAGAATCTTCCTAATCTATGTATTTTTAAAGTGAAAAAAAAATCCATCAATTCCACATTCCACCCATTACTATTTATATACACATAGGATATATTTTCAGATTTGAAAGAGTTCTTAAATTTCACACCCTCCTGGGGCTAGGAAGAAGCAGATGTTGTAGTCATGGAAAAAAGAGTATTTTTTAAAATGCATGTCTTCTTTCAATGTAAAAAGTTAATAAAATAGTTTGACATATAAAGCTTTTTGATGGATAGCTACCTGTAGAGAGGTACTCTTTTATTCTGTCAAATATACCTCTCCTTTGCAAAGGCCGAGACAGTAAAGTATAGTTTTCTTCTTTTCTTTCTAGCCTGCCCAGGGTAATTATGTATTATTAATAATGCAGCACCACAAATGATATTAAATGAACTACATTTGTTAATGTAGATCTTATCTAACTGCTTTTTCTATCAGTGGACTGTTTCTCAATGGGGGGTGCTAATTAGCTGTAATATGCAGAAGAAAGATGAGACAGGAATCCAATCAGATAAATGGCATCTATTTGCAGAAATACAGGAAGGAGGACAGAAAATGCATTCGGTGTAGCATGAATTTTAGTGGGCATGCAAACTAATTTTTTTCCCCTGTAGTTTCGAAACATCATTGATAATAAATCGAGAGTTGGGAGGGGCCTTTTAGGCCATCTAATCCAACTCCCTGCTTAATATATACTTTTTCCAGATTTCCAATGTGTGTGTGCAAGGGGGGGGGGGGTCTATCGCTGCCCTAGGTAACTGATTCTATTGTCCATCTGCTTTAACTATTAATACACTTCTCTAATGTTCAACAAAATTCTAAGTGCATCAGATTTAATACTACACTCTACAGCAGAGAAAATGTTTGTTCCCTTTTTCTACCTCCTCAGGTATTTGCTTACTTCCTGATGACCTTCAACTCTAGGTTAAGCATGCTAAGTTCCTTCCATCTTTCTTCATGCATTTTTCCTTATTCCCAGCCACACTGATTACTATTCTCTTCTGAATTCATTCTAGTTTGTTCCCAGAACTGGAGAAGGTATTTCCAGTGATAACATTGTGGGTGATGAAGATGTTGAATTAGGACTAAGAAATATTTGGGTTTAAGGCCACTTGACTATGGAATACTGGGTTTATTTAGGCCACTTACTAAACTTTATCCCAATTCATGAAGTTATAAAGATTAATAATGAAGGGAACTTTCTCTCCATGCACCATCTTGATCTCCCAAGAGAAAGGCATCCCTTCCCTTCCCTTCCCTTCCCTTCCCTTCCCTTCCCTTCCCTTCCCTTCCCTTCCCTTCCCTTCCCTTCCCTTCCCTTCCTGAATCCTCAGATCTTCTTTTTCATGTACTGCAGCCTAGATCTCTGTGTTTGTCTCTGCTGAATGAATGTGAATGTTGAATGTGTTCCCTTCAGCTCAGTTTGCTATTCTATTGAAATAATTTTGAATGTTATTCTTGCCACCTGATATATTAGCTTTCCCTCCTAGTTCTGTGTCATACTCGAACTGCAGAAGGATTCCATTTTGCTTTCATTACAATCTCTTATGCTTGGGGGCATTGTGCAGTAGTAATATCTTTTGGCCCACCTTTGCTCATGAAGGAGCTGTATTTGTCAGCTGTACTGTTGCCAGTATTCTTATAGTGATTCATAAAAATTAGTTGTGTTTGACCTATATTGGTTGATTCAATTCTTTACAACACAGCAAAATTATTGGCAAAAACTATGAAGAACATGGGGCCTAGAGCAGTGTAGTGACACCTCATTTGAGACCCCCTCTCCAACCTGATGGGGGACTCCTGAGGAGCACTTTCTGAGTGTTGTTTAGTTTTTTACCTTGCTGCAAACTGATTGATGGTTTTCATCACCTAACTAGGTGATTGATGGTTTCATCATCACGAGTTTGTTAATCAAAATATCATGGGAAACTTTATCGGGTACCACTGGCTTCATTTACAGGGTCACATATAAAGGCCAAAGGTCACACGTGGTCCCTGAAAGATTTGAGTCTGACATATGAAGACTTCCAAAAATCATCAGATCAGTTTTAATGGGACAGGAAGGAGAAATTATTAAGGACATCACTAGGGAATAATAATATTACCTATATTTAATTTTAACTGAATGCAGATTAAATGCAAATTTATTTTTTGCTATGGCCCCACTCGCTGCTTTTGCCTCTTGTCCTCCCCTCCTCCAATCAAGTATCTCCAAATTAGATGAAAACTCCAAAACAGTTATGTCTGACTTATTTTATCAGAATCATAGAAATATAGAAGACCTACTTCTTTTCCTCAAAACCATAACGATGTCACCTTTTGGCAAGATATCAATGCTTAACAGAATAATATCTTAGAACTCTCATGTCACATTACAAATATATTCAAACATAAATAATTTCTTTGTGCTGTTATTATCGATAGTGAAGAAGTTATGTTTCTATAGTGTCATAGGGCCAGGCTAATTCTCTCTGATCAGGCTCAGACCTAGGGGCAGTCAGTTAGAATATAGGGGTCAAGAATTAGAGGAAACTGAACTATCTTCAGGGAACCATATGTGTTCGTACTGCCTCATGTATTCCATGCCCCCATGTATTCCTAAGCAGACCTTTTCCATATATGCATACAGTATTTGTAATCTTCACTTTACCAGGCTCCTGATCACAGGGAAGCTGCCTATATTGATAGATCTTCCATACCTGGACTGTATTAGGACTTCAAATAAATACTTGGTGGCCAGGAATGTGGACTTAGTACTTAGCAGTTGTCAGTTTCAGTTTCCTGCTTTCCTGGCTGGAAGTTTGTTTCTATGTGAATTGGTGAAATTAAAAACAAACTCAGCAAGAAAATTCAGACATTTGGGGTGCTTTGTTTCCTTGTCTGTAGATTTTTAAATACAATTTTTCTAATCTGAATGCTTTAGTTAAGCAATTTTCTCTAACACAATGTGTCTGTGTGTATGTGTTTTGCCCATCACCCTATATATGCATTTTCAACACATGCTTTCCTTACTATATAAACCTGTATTGTACTTTTTTTTTTTGAGCTGGAAACTGTATTCCATTTTTGAAATCTGAAACCCTGAGATTTGAGTTCAGATTTGCTTCATATTCTAATTTGCATTCTAATTTGAGACATGCAAATTAAGTTCAGATAAAATTTATTCCTAATGAAATCTTCTTCTTGTTATGTATGATACAAAGGACATGTATATGAACTCCTCTATATATCCAACGAACATAGAATAAAGTTTCCAAGATGATATGGACTAGTCTCGTTCATTATCCTGCAATGATGGCCTGTTTCTTCTCTCTGCTGATGAACAGCAACTGCACACTTGCAAGTTCTCTAGGCATATGCCTCCTACATACCAAGAGAGAATTACCCAGTCAGAATCTCTCCTGAATTTTAAGAACTCCCAGATGGAAGTATGGGGTCTATTATTTGGCGAGGCTACCTTGCATGTTGCCAGAAACTGTGTTGGGAATTCAATGATTCCTCCTCCATGCGTTCCCCAAGCATATGAAAAAGTCTTAACCAATCATGAAAAATACAGTTCAGTACTGGGATTGTGTAAAATGTTTGAAAGAGACACTTTGCAAAACTCTGTTGGCATGCCAGTAGAGAAGTCCTATTGTGCGTCTTTAGAAAAGTGTAAACTTGATGTAAGTGAATCTTCAAAATAAGGCCCAAAGGTAATACCTGAGAATAGGGTTGTACAAAACATTTAAAGAAGCATGCCAAAGTGTATTAGCACAAGCAAACTGTTCCACCTGAAAGGGTTAAAACAGCGGTGTCCTTTGGAAGTTTCTTGCAGCTGCTTCAAAGGCTGTTCCTGGCTGACTGCATTTGTGTTCATGCACAGCTGTTCCCCCCACCCTTTTTGAAGGTGGTCTCAATGGAAGTGTTATCTGGGAATGCCTATGCGTGTACAGATAAGTGGGGACAGATTTTGAAGCAGTTCATAACCCTTTCAGAACATCTTCTGTATCATGCTGCCTGCCCTCTGGAATACCATTTCTCCTGAGATTCATACCCCCCCACACCGTATTTAAACTCTTAAGATCTGGCTGTAGCCCCAGGCCCTGGGTCAGAGTGGGTAATGCATTCCTTGCATGATGTTGATTTCCCCCCAGACTTTGTCTTTTGATGATATAATTCTGTGTTTCTACAATGTCTTTATTGTTGTATTTTATTAGCCACCTAGAGTCATAACGGTTTGGGGCAGACTATACATCTCATAAACAAACAAACAAACAAGAAAGACATGGCTCCTTTAATGCTTGGAGGAGGAGTAATTTAGTCACATGCTTTTCAAAGGGTAGCTTAAAGGACAAGATACTATACAGATCACTAGATAGAATGGCATAGCTTCTCCACATTTAATTCATTCAGATAACTTTTAGTCCCTGGTACAAGTTAGGGGAGGGTGATGATTAATCATCTAAATGTATGACATGCAGAGCTCCCAACAAGCAGATCATCTGACTTGGATTGTTCATTGAAAAAAGAATTATACTTTCAAATCACAGTAGGATCTTACTTATGTCAGTACAGTATTTCAATCCATTGATTACTGTGACTTCTATGCTTTTTCAATCCAATTGACTCTAAGTGCCCTGCAACTGAAGATAAAATGGATTGGTCCAACAGAATAGAGTCATAACCAATGCCACTTCTGTTAATTTGAAATCCGTTGCCACTCATCTTTACTTCATATTCAGAAAATAGCAATGTTAAGCCCATATTACTATAAATTGCATGTTTTAATGAAAAAGATGCACCCGCTTCCTCCCCACCTGCCTCAGCTCATTGTCATGTCCAAAAACACTCTGCATTGCATTGAAACAATCTTTGATGCAGGATGTCATAATGGAAGGTTGCTAATGCTTATAGTAAGGCAATTTAGATTTTTAAGTGATGGATGAGGCTTTACACATGGAGTCCTTCTTCAGTGAGTGCCTTGTCTATTGACAATGCATGTTAGTGACAATATATAATATAAGGATTTTCAAGAGGTTTTTTGAGCAGAAGCAAATTAATTGTATGTTGTAACCTTCTGTACTACACCACATAGCCACTGTTTTGTCTGCTAAGGCAAATGTTTTATTCCTGTAGAAAGGATCTAATAAAACCACAAAACACAAGTTCAAACAATTTAGTAAAATGATACCCCACGTTTTGGGGATATTATTATTTTTAAAAAAGAGGAAAGTGAGAAAATTCTATTTATTAAATATCTTTGTAAATATTTGCTAGAGACTCAGGAGAACTATTTACATTTATATACAGCTATATCATGTAATTAACATCAACAGATAAACATATCAATATGTTCAAACAGATGTACAAATGTATCTAGACATATTGCACAGAAACCTTGATAATTCTTCCAAATGCAATACTGTATTCCAAATACTGTATTCCCTGTAGGACTTTAGCTCAAGGCTATGCTTAGGTATACTCAAAAACCCTGATAGCTAGTCATGGGGGAAAACATGTTCTTTTACAGATAATTGCTACTGGCAGTTGGAGGCACTCAGAATTTGATGTGCAATAATGTGACCTGACTATGTATTAAACTTTTTTGAAGGACATGTGTAAAGTAATTTTATATGCATCCCAGAAACCTGATTTTGGGGGGATTTCACTGTGTTAGCACATTTTTAACAACTTTTCCATTTTTAATATTATGGTTAGGCTTTGTCCTAATAGTTTTCCATTAAAAAAAGTTTTTCTTCAGAAAGAGTCAGAGAAGAGAGAAAGAAAGAAAGAAAGAAAGAAAGAAAGAAAGAAAGAAAGAAAGAAAGAAAGAAAGAAAGAAAGAAAGAAAGTGGAAAGGAAACAAATTAAGGTGACTTCTAAGGAACAAGTAAATAAAGTAACATTATATTATTGATGATGGAACTGGAAAAAAAGGGTAATCAGAATCTAGACTTATGAATATATGTGATTAAGTATTCACGTGCTGTGCAAATCATTTAATTTAAATGCTTTTTAATAGGTACATATTATGCTATTTAATTTTATGCTAATCACTACTTTGTTAAATCTTAGCTTCATTGGGGTAGTCTTCTACATTTTGCAAAAATTAGAATGAAAGGAGAGTCCTTTTATTGTAAAGTGTAAGGTATAATAAAAGTGCAATTATAGGATAATATGAGGAAGTTTCATGATTGCTAATTACTACATGAGGTGTGCATGTATGTACATGTGCTCTTAGGGTGCCTCAACATACGTATGATGACCTAAAAACTAATGTCACCAGATGCTCAAGATGTAATTTAAAAACAGCCACACATACATCATAGGATCTGGGAAAATAATGAATGACATCATAATCTGAATGATACGATCATAAAATAAGAAAATTTAGGCTCATTATAAAGTGTTGAGTGTCTGTGTGTGTGTGTGTGTGTGTGTGTGTGTGTGTGTACGTGAGAGAGAGAGAGACAGAGAGAGAGAGAGAAAGGGAGTATAAATCAACAAATACAGCTTCAAGGATTGTAAGGTTCTAAACAATATTGTTACCTATAGCTGGGATTAACAATCCCCATGCACTATAGGAAATAGGGAGGAATTACCAGTTTCATCTAAGCAGCATCTGTGCCATTTCCTGAAGAGGTTTCTAGCCTTTGGGCTCAGATTTCCACAAGATGCAATAGGCTTATAGCAGTGAGCAGAGCCAGAAAAATTCAGGTGTGTACAGAGAAATGTGTGTGTGTCTCTTTAGAATAGGCTAAACATGATTTAGATGAATCTCAAAATAAACTCCAAAGATAATTCCAGATAGCAGGGCTGTGCAAAATGACCTTGCAAAGTATGTTAGCATGAACAAAGCACCCCACCTCAAAGTGTTAAATCAGCTGTGTCCTTTGAAGGCTCATGCACTGGCTGCCTGCAAATTATGACCAGAGAAAAGGATTCTATGTTAGATGGACAAATGGTCTGATCCAGTTTTAGTATCAGGAAAGTAGTTCATTTATTGCAACCTTCTCTAAGCTGTGCTGAAGTCCAGCATACCTGGAGAACACCAGGATCAGGATTGAGAGAAACTGTTGGGTACATATTTATATATGAAGCTTGTCACAAAGATGGAAATGTGTGAACTTCTGAATTTATTAGCAGGATATAATACTGTAGATTCTCAGTTAGGATAGCAAGGCCAAATAGTCCAGGAACTCATGACTGTTGATCCAGATCTCCATGTAATATAGTATCTGCCTTTTATAATGAACATTTCATCACTCTAGGAACAGTGGCAGTCATGCTAACTAAAAGGATGAAATAGTGTGACAAAATTTGATTTTCTGCAAAAAAAGTGACAACAGGAATCCAATGTGTGTACTAGGGCTGCTGAACCTCATTTTTCATAAGCACTGTCTTATTCACATATTTTCCTTTTCAACTTCTGGAATCTATCAGTGAAATCAACAACCTTAAGTCTTCCGTTAATGTCTCAGAATGGAAGATGACACTTTCCTACCAAGTGTACTTCAGATATGTTGAGATTACAACCAGGGCTGGCTCTAGACATTTTGGCACCCTAGGCAAAATCATATTCTGGTTCCCCCTATGGTTTGGTTCATTTTCCAATTGTGTTAGAAATTTCAAAAAGATGCTCTCTTGTTTCTTTTGTGCCTTTATGTTTTTTGAGCTTTACACTTACGATTTTCAGCCCGAGACAATTTTTTTCCACTATATTGGCATGAGCATTGCTGTCCCCACTGCCAATCTATTCTGCCTCTTTTGCTGCTGTTTTGACTCACAATCAGTCTCTCCAAGATATGGAGTGACAAAGACTCAGAGATTTTACACTTCTTGAGGTTGCCCTTGGATGTTGTCAAACTAAGGAAGACAATAATGTTTTAATACTGTTTATCCTAAGGCTGACCTAAGCTGTCTCACTCATGGGCTAGGGATAAGATAAAGGCAATGTTGTGAGAATATGGCAGAACAAAGATGTTGCCAGGGCATGTTTGGGCCATGTAAGTGCAAGTAGGGAAGGGCTCTGTGCTTTATAGAGCAGACGACGTTTTGCTCTACTGCTGCTGAACAATCCATGAAAAAACCTTTGTGCTGGGACAAGATAAATGTCACAAGAGCTGAGGATTTTCAATGTTATGTTAAAAATGCAAGTCTAAGGCTGGAACAAGGGCTTCACATTGCAGAGTGAAAAATCTGTAGAGCTTGAGAATCTACAGGAAAAGGCTTTAAGTGCATCTTGATTACAAGCACTCTCTGTGACATTGGAAGAGCAGAAAAGTCCTCTAAGCAAAAAATACCATTATCCAGTGGCTGCTATTATTTTAAGTTCATCCACTTGTTTATAAATGTTTTTACACTTATTTTGGAGGGGACCTGAAAGGAGCTTCAAGGGCAGCAAAAATGTAAATAGATAATGCACTGAAAGCCAAAATAAAATAAAAAGAATGCACTGAAAGCCAATAAAAAACATTATAAAATAGCAATGAGATAAAATTAAGGCATATTAAAACCCTGGTGAACAAAAGTGGAACAACTGTTCCCCGACTGACAATAAAGAAGGAGTAAGTCTCATCTCCCTTAGGGCATGTATACCGCTCCCCACTTCTGCCAGCCCCACTTATACCTATCATAGAATTGGAATACAGAATAGGAATCAAAAGAAGACAGCAGTTGAGGGCAGGTTCCTGCTGGAAGTCACAGTCCTTCAAATACAGTAATCTCAATCCATTTATAGCTTTATACATAATAGCCAGCAACCTGAGTGTATCCAAATGAGAATGATAAAAAATACTCCATTAAAACTGAGTTTCTTTTTTCTTTTTTTAAATTTAAATAGCAAAGGCATTATTCAGGACAGTACTTTAAACCCAAATAGAAACTCCAAAATATGAACTGTACTAAGTTGATACAGTTAAATCTTCTAGAAATATATTTGTGGATAAACACACACATACACACCCAAATCTGGTTCAATTTTCAGTTTTTATGTCTTGTCTCCTTGTGGTAACCTGCATAGGTTTTCATTTTTGAAGTTGTATCTGGATTTGTACAATTTTTTTAGCCAAGGCCTTCCATTTCCACTGTTAACTGATATGTGGAGACTTGTTACTTCTCACTGCTTGCTTTTTAATCAAAGTTTTAAACCACTGGTTCTTACAGGGGGGAGGGGGGGAAAGTGGTACATTCTGTTGCCCAAGAAAGCAGCATGTTGGAATTCAGAGCTTTATAAGAAAAATCTTTCATATATTTTTTTCAAGGGTGACCTAACTCCCTCCCCCCACTGCACAAATGTTCATCGATGAAGGCGATGCTAGACAACCTGGGCTACCTGACAACCACATCAATTACCACTAACCAATACAAGGATGAAGGAAACAGTTTCAGGTTAGGGCTTCAGGCTCAGCAGGTAGAAGATATGTCTGCCACAGGCTCATATCTGAGGCAGGACTATATGGTGAGGACTATCGCAAAGAAGACAAATCAGACTTGTCACCAGCCTTGTTAATTCATTAATACTTGGATTCAGGGAACTGTGAAAGGATGGGGTGGTATTACACAGTTGCAGCTCCATTAATTTCTGTTCCTGATCTATTGTTTTGGGTAGTACCACTGCAGCCATGCCAAAGAAGGAAGAAAAGCCCTCTTATTCTTGAATTAAACATCATGATGGGGAATGGAAAGACTGAGAGGTCTGGCCTCAAAGCAGAGTGAGCCTTGTGACGAGACTACTATTCCTTGCCCCAGCCACAACAGTTTCATGGGGTGGGTAGAGATATGTATAAGTTGAGAGAAATATGCTTATTTTACCAATCACGCCATCCCCTTTCTACCCTTTCTACCCAGGGGATATGTGCTAGTTTGAAGGCAGGTCTAGAAATCCATACTTCTCTGGCATCAGCCGTGTTGGAGAACTGAACTGATTTATTTCTGGTTCAGCCACAATGTAGTTAAAACCACTGTGAAGCTAGGATATTTTTGTAGATGTAGTTACAACTGCAATTGGGACTGGGATTACTGTTGCAAAGTGATGAAGTCATAAAGCATGATGTCACATGATCACATCACTTAGCGAAGGCAATCCAGGCAGTCCTAGCTGTCATTGTAACCCAAGACACATGGTCATTAAGCAGGAAGCAGAGGGAGTCCCAAGTAAGGAGCGCAGGGTGCTTCAGGGGGATAGGGGAGACCCTGGGAGGCCTGGCACAGGCTGCACACAAGTTGGGAGGGGGTACTGGGTGCTGCAGTGTGGTGTGAGCAGCATGAACTTAGGAAGGCCAGGAAAGGAGGGCACAGGATGCATGCAAGCACAGAAAGGCTGGGGAAAGAGGCATGTGGTGCGTGCATGCATGTGTGCAAGCACAGGAAGGCCAGGAGAGAGAGTGCAGAGTGGTGTGTGCGAGTGCAGGGAGGAAGAAGGCTGGGGGGAGTGGAGGAGACTTATGTGAGCAACTTGCAACCTTCCCTGCTGGCCTCCTCATTGACTTTGCTTGTGGGAAGCTGGCAGGGAAGATCGCAAATGGCAATCACATAACTGTGGGATGCTGCAACCAGTCGTAAGTGCGAGATGGTTGCTAACTGCCCAAATTTTGTTCACATGACTGCAGGGGTGCTGCAGCAGCTGGAACTTCAAGGGGCATTTGTAAGTCCCTTCCTTCAGCACTGTAGTAACTTCAAATGGTCACTGAACGAGTAGTTGTAACTTGAGCACTGCCTGTAGTGGGAACCCTTCTTAGACCCTCCTTTTGGCTCCAGAACTTCAAGCTCCCACTGCAAAAGACAAAAGAAACAGGGGTGCAACTGACAAGTATTTGGTCTTCAGTATGGCAGCATGCAAAACCATTAAGGTTCTTTTATGTGGAATAGAGATGAAAGAATATTCATTGCCACAGAACCTGTAGCCATTTGGGTCAGAACAAGGATTTCTCCATGTCCAAGGGAGCAGAAATAAAAATCATGGATTGCTTTCACACTGCTTCTGAAGATTTGGGTCATGGAAATAATGCTAGTATGGGAATACTCCTAGACTTTTATTGTATAATATTTTGTGGCCTATCAACTAGACCTGCTTCAAAACACTTTAATCTCAAAAAGGAGCTCTGTTGTACTCAGGAAGAGGCATCATAACTATCCTTGCGGTTATGGGAAGATCATTAACATCATTCTTCCCTTTGTATAGAAGCTCTTCAATTTATCCATTTGAAATTTGCAGAACAGATCTATTATCCCTGCAGATGTCATCACCTTCTGTCTGCAAACAATTTCAAGCATTAAAAATAATGATAAGATTTTAAAGGAAGGTAATTCAAAAACTACACACACACACACACACACACACACACACGCATGTGCTTTCCCATGCAAGACTTTGGGAAAAGAGAGCTCACTATTTCTGAAACTTGCTCTTGATGTGAGAATCAAACTGGATTGAATTGCTGTTGGAGTGACCAAGACTCAGGTAGATCATGTTTGGGCTTCTGGATCAGACCGAATGGTCTGTGTGCACACATGGAACTCAAATATTGTCTGACTCTAGTAAATGCATTAATTACTTTTCTTGGATATCATAGTATCTTCCAGATGCAGAAACAACAAATGTGATAATAAAGGAGACAAACCGCAAAGTGAATATGACAGTTCTATGCACATATTAGCGTAAATTTGTATACAACATATGTTTTTGCTTACTGCACACCTGTGATAACCAGAATATTTTACACAGCTATTTAAACAAATTTTTTAATCCCATCCTTTCTCCACAAGTTCAGAATGGATGCCACTATATGCTCAGAGGGATCTTGTCCACAGGTCTGGAGAAATTTTGGAATTGATTTATATTCAGAGAAGAGGTCTTTGTACAGGAGTTGTGCAAAGCACTCAAAAGAGGCCCCATGCAAAGCCTAATAGGAGAAGGAAAGTGCTTTTCCTCAAGCCTAGTTAGAAACGATAAAGCCAAAGCCAAAAGGAAGCATTCCATCCATTCCTTTGAGCACTGGAATATGTCCTCTTTCTAATTAGGCAGGTATAACTCCAGCTATTCAAGCCAACTCTTATGAGTTTCAGGAGTATGGCACTCAACTTAGGTGGTTCTTTTTTGGATAGGTTATAACTCAGTACAATGGGGTTTAATTAATTTAATTCAAAGGCAGTACTATTATAGAAAGATCACAAGCAACTTCAGATGACAGTTTTATGAAAGCAAATTTCATTAAATAAGGCTTGCTTAAAACAATACAAAACAAAACAACTTCTTTTCTTGTAGAATCTTTCCCTAAACTGGACACTTTCCAGATCTATGGAACTCCACTCCCATAGCCCATAAGGCAGCATAGTCACTGACAGTTAAGGCCTACTGACTATACAGGTTTGCTTGAAAGCATGCTTGAACGATATTTTCTTTTATTTTCCAAAAAAAAAAAAAAGTATATTTTTTGTATGTATCTAAGCAGATGTCTCCTTGACATGTGAATTCAAGCTGTCACTGGTGACCTTGTAGGGTGAAGCTGTTATTTTAAAATGAGATTTTGTCTCTGAGTCTCTGAAAATAATGCTGCAGTAAAGATTTCATATGAGCCATAGCTTCTCATAGAAGCTCATTTCAGCAAAGTAAACTATTAATTAAAATAACTAATGTCAGCTATTTCTCAAGCTGACAGTTAACACAACTCAGCTTTTGCTTAGCACGAGGTACACATTACATGGGAGATGTACCTCTCTTCTGTCCTAGCCATGTACGGTCCATTATTAGACTTCAGTAGAGTGATAAATTAACAAAAACATTACTGCAATTTTTTTAGTAGTACAGGAGCTTAGGGTAAACCCATCTGGTGAGCAAAGAGTGTTTGACAAAACAGGAGGAAATACTTGCTACAAAACTGCATTTCAGGAAAGATCTTGCCTGTGCAGAAAAAGTCAAGAATACTCAGCAAAGGCATTTCTGTTGATGTGGACAGCCTTCCTGAGGCCTGTGCCCTCCAGATATATTGCACAATAATGAACTATTTTGACTGGATATAATGGGACATCTAGAGGGCACCAGCCAGGTTGAGGAAGACTGGAGTGTAGCACATGTGTGCAGGCAAATTAACTGGTTAATGAAGCATTTCCTTAGTGTTGCTCCCACACAGTAGCTCTGCTGAGCTTCTCTTTTTCCTCTTACTGCTTGCAAATTCTTTCTTCTTCAACTGTTCTTTAGTTTGGCCTGGCCATGTTACTTGGGCTTTAAAGAACAGAATCTCAAATTCTAGCTCTGCTACTGAGCACTATTTATGATCTCTTTCAGAGTGAACAATTAAAAGGAAAGTCGTTTGCTTTGTATCTTCAAATCAAAGTTCTTGGTCAAATGCTTACTATGTATCTATCCTAAGAATGTCTACATTCCAGAACATTTAAATCCTTTATGTGACTTCTCCCCACTCCCCCCAAATGCTACCTTTTGTTATCTATTCACTAGGCCCTTCCTTCTTTTCTTTCCTACCAGGTTTGAATTAGTCTTTTTTCCCCCATGGAAGTGGGGGAACTCTCTTTTTCAGACTACATTCGAAACATTTTCCATAAACTTCAATCACTAATGCCCCTGCTCCGTATCTTTTGATCTTCT
Source organism: Python bivittatus (assembly GCF_059951505.1). NCBI lineage: Eukaryota > Metazoa > Chordata > Lepidosauria > Squamata > Pythonidae > Python > Python bivittatus. The sequence continues at coordinate 29,938,442 of NW_028277098.1, forward strand.
AATCTAACCTAACCGCAGGGTGAACTGTTTCAAGGCCATGGCTGATTTAGCTATTCTCCACAGTTCATGATGTTACAGATCAACGGGTCCATGACTTCTTTTAAAGGATCTCTAATCTTCCCTAAAGGTAACAAAATGGTCGTAAGCCGCTCTAAGTCATAAGTGGGGAAAAATTAGGACCAATTTTCAATATAGATTGGTTCTTTAAGCTTTTGGAGTTTGGACATTATCTGATATATTAGTATGAAAAAAAGGAGGATGTGCAGATAATTTGTTCATTGAATAATGTAATTCCTTTGCAGATGGCAACTGGAAGAAAATCTGTTTTGTTATGATGTTCTTGTACGTGAACACACGCTCATAAAGCAGTATGATGCTTTTTTTGGTGCTGGATGCAAACCCTTTATTATTTTCTCCACTTGGGCGATCAAATGCATGGGATTGTGCTGGATAGAGTAGTTTTTTTTGTTTTAAGGAAAGTTTACTCTCAATTCAATGCCACCCACTTTGTCTACCTTTTGTCTAATCTGCTTCTGTCTCCTCTCCCATACAGCTACCATGTCTGGACTGCAAAACAGCCACCAGATGACAGGTAAGAGTAATCTGTATATAGTGGTTGTCTGGATTTTTTCAGCCTTACTCTCCTAACATCTCATGGTTCTTGACTTGGAGGCAACAGTCGTACACAAAAAGGCAAGACTGACTTGGCTGGCCATCAAGGAGTCTGTATGGTGGTGAGGCAGAATGGCCAGGGAGGGAAGAAAGTAGGAGACCAAAACAAATGCTGAACCCTAAGGCTAACTTCCAAGCCTTCCTCTTCTCTCTTAGCTGCCAACGCAAATTAAAAGTTTACTGCTAGGGCAACTGATGTTGCTACAATGTGCTAATGAAAAAAGACAAAAATTCCATGTGTATATATGGGAGAGAAAGAAAAACCCAAAAACATTGTTTATGTTTGTGAAGGAAAAAGTGTGAGTGTGTATGAGTGGACAGTCTATGCAGGTTTAGTGAGTCTACATCTAATATGACTCTTCATCGTTACAGTATTCTTTTAGCTGGAGTTACAATTTGTTACCAAAAAAAGAAAAAAAACCATCCTTCCAACTCACTGTCCTCCCTTCTTTATGTCCTCTTATTTCAGGAGGACTATCTTCGTTTCTTAAGGTATTTTAATGCCCTTCCCCCCATTCTCCAGAGGACCATGTTGTATTGTGGGTATTAAATGGAACATGCTGTTTCATTAGCACAAGCCCTTTAAACTCTAAACATCTATTGAATTTTACACATACATACATATACACACACACACACACACACACACAATTTTTATTAAAGAAGTTTTTCCACAGAGTAAAAATGATACAAATTTTAAGTTAATAGAAATAGAGAAAAGTTATCGGAAAGTGAAAAAGAAAGAAAAAGAGATGGAAAAGAAGGGGAAAAAAAAGAAAGAATAATAAAGAAGGGGCTTCCAATCTTCTTAACAGCAGTTACAAGTACATTTATATTTTATCCTCTCTCTCTCTACGGTTACATCAAAGTATCTTTCTTTCCATAATCTACCCTTTCTAATCACCAAATCCATAAATCATCAGTTCATTTTTTTCTTTTTTCAGCAAAAAGTCCATAAGGGGTTTCCATTCACTAATAAATGTAGTAACTGATCTTTCTCTAAGCATACTAAGTGAATTTTGTCATCTCTGCTTGTTCCATCATCTTCAGCAAACATTCCTCTGTTGTATTTCAGAATCTTTCCATTTTTGTGCATACAGTTGTCTTGCAGCAGGGATCATATATAAAAATAATCTTCCATGGCTTTTTTCTAATTGTGTGTCCATTAATCCCAACAAAAAAAATTCTAGTTTCAGTTTAATCTTAATCTTTAAAATTCTTTGTATCAGTATATGTATCTGAACCCAAAATTTTCTGGTTTTTTTACAAGTCCACCAAACATGATAGAATGATCCTTCAGGTTGTCCACATTTCCAATATAAATTTGAGGTACCTTTATACATTCTAGATAATTTTTCTGGAGTCATATACCAATGATACATCATTTTGTAAAAATTCTCTTTAGGTTATAAATAATGTGAATTTCAATCCTTTCAACCCCATGCTTTCCCAATGGTCCAACAATATTTTATGTCCAAATTCTTAGCCCATTTTATCATATACTCTTTCACTTGTTTGTCCTCCATTTCAAATTTCAGCAAGAATGTATACATTTTGGCAATTACATATTCATCATTTGTACATAATTCAAATTCTGTCTTTTGTTGTTCAATTCCAAATGTCCTGTTATCTCCCTTGAATCTTTCTCTTAGTTGCGCATATGAAAACCATTGAAAACTAAATCCCTCTGCAGCCATTTGTTCTCTTGATTTCATCTTATATTCTCTATGTTCTTGTTCTAACAATTCTCAATAGATTAACCATTTTTCTTTACCTGTTCTCTTTTTCCTATAAAATGCTTCTTGTGCTGAGACCCATAAAGGAATTTTTGGGCAAAATCTGGGTTTATATCTATTCCATATTCTCAATATGGCACTTCTGGCATAGTGATGTTTAAAATCTACATTTACCTTATTGTACCATAGAAAACCATGCCATCCAAACCTGGGTTTGTGTGCTTTTAATTCTAAAATTCTTTTATTTCTCAGCAGCATCCAGTCTTTCAGACCAAACAGCTGGCTGAAAAATACAGTTTTAAATCAGGCAATCCCAATCTTCCTCATTCCTTTGTGTTGAATTTATTTTCTTGGTGATGCAGAAGAATTTTTTTTTGAAAAAAAAATACTGATTTTACTCTGCTGTTCAAGGCTTGCTTTTTTCTTTAGTTTATGTTTGTGTACTGTGCTCTGTTTTGTTGTTGTCATTTTATTGTTTTTGTATGCTGCCCAGTGATCACTTTTATCGGATGGCATGTAAAAATAAAGAAATATATAAATAAGGTGTCTCCTTTGATTGACAGCAGCACTTGACCTGAGACAGAGGTTCTTTTTAGACTCCTGTCTGCAAACATTTAAACTAGAAATGCAGTGTGCTGTGTGCAGTTGTACTGATTTTGCGACACCCATCCCCTCACCTCCAACTTGCCATTACTGACTCACACATCAGAAAATTGCAATGTAAGCCACTGACAGCCATTGAGGAGGTTCACAGAGATCGCAGGACAAAAGAAGGCAAAGCCTCTTGCCTAAAGTCAACATTTTAAAAGCTTTTCTTCAGCTTGTGGGAAGTCTGAAAATCAATATCAACATAATTATATTTTTCAGGAATAAAGAATAAACATTTCCAGCAATGTACAATTTAATATAGGTCACTTTCATCCTTATTCATTCTGATTTCCTTCCTTATTATTACAATTGCGGTTACAAGAAAGCATTTGCTTAAACTGGAAAGCATCAAAGAAGCCATCTCTCCCACTCAGTCCAGGATGACAAGTCTATAGCTCTACCGTTAAAAACTGTGAATACATTTATTAAGACATTTCTTGAAGGCTGCCAACCTATATGTGTCAGTTCAGAAATAAGCCACCTAAAGTTCCATGGGACGAACACCTAGGAAAATGTGCACATTGCTTAGTTACTTCTCACCCTTTGTGACCTAATCAACATCATTTCACCCTGATCTGTAAATAACTGCTTCTGAGTCTTTACAAGTTGATGCTTTTATCATCAGTGATAGTGTCTTTTTTGACGGGCTTCAATTTTTTCAAGTGCCAAGGTCTTCTTTGGTGACTTTTATCTTTGGATTTTGAATCCAAAATATGCTTCAGCTTGAATTTTATCACTAGTCTTTCATTTAGTATTGAATGATTTTTTCTTGGTCTTGCGATCCTAGATAGTCTCAAGTATTTTCTCCAGCAGAATCCAAAGGCATCTGTTTTCCTTTATTCAGCTTGTCAGATGATCCAGCTTTGCACAAGGGCCTTCACCACTACAAAGTAACAATCTATGAATTGTGGATAGGATTTATTAAGAACTGATTTTTTGAAAATCAGAAAAAAAGGCTAGGTTGGTTAAAATGAGAATATATGCACATGTAAACAATACCATAGAAGTAAAATAAAATTATCATTATTACTATATTATTTTCTCCATCCTTCTTCTGAAAGCTGAGGTTGATGTACATAGGTATAGTTTTTCTGTTGCATCCTGGTAGGGAAGTTAGGTTGAGAAAAAAAATCAGCCTTTTCTAATCTGAAGTCTTCCAAATATTTTGAAGCTATAACTCTTAGGTTTCCCAGTGAGCATTTTGTGATTTGTAGCAGTCCCAAACATATAGAAGGCATCAGCTTGGGTAAGTCTGGTCTAAGACCACAGAGTGAGCCCCACGGTTGACCAGGTATTTGAACCCAGACCAAAATTTAAATATCCTTAATATGTATAAAGATAGCTGAGGTTTTTCTAACTGCGTGTGTGTTTGACTACCATCTCTTTCTGACAGTTCCCATTTCAGTATGAACCTTTGACATATAATTGCTTGTATTATAATGACATTCTTCTATGAATAGTTGGTGAAAAAAAAAGATAATCTCATAATTGACTCAATTTACTTGATTTTCTCAAATGATATTACACATCTCCTATATAGGGGCACACAGACAGTAGCACAATACTTGGAACTCTGCCCTAGGCTGGGTCCTTGCCAACATCAAACTATAACAGAGATTCTATGCAAACTGTACTGTTTGGAAAGGAACATTACTTATTTAGGGACCACAAATGTCTTTGCAGCATCATTTACCACAGAATAGTACTTGTAGACAGTCTGTCTGAAAACAAAAACAAAAACCATACGCCTTTAGACTGCAATGGTAACATCAGGAGGATTTGTTCCTATTCCTGTAAATGTAGGGAAGTACAGCTATTAATGGCCTTAATTAGAAGGGTACCAGTGGGTTATATGTAGCATTAGGCAACAGGATTGAAAAAGCTGCTTCTGATCACCCAAAAGCAATTTAGAGGCAAGGTGATGCTCTAGCAAAGCCAAAAGAGTCAAAACAACATTTCATTTTTATTTTTATTTTTTATTTTAAAAAGGAAAACCACAAGGCACAATCAAATTGCTCTTCTGAAAGCTTGGCCATAGATTCATTAGGAATGAGGAAGTTTGCTAATAGCTGTGACAATAGCACTGCCCTCAGATTTACTGAATGAGTCCAGAGTTTGTTTCTTTAGGGAAAGAACTGGGGAACATGTGTAAAATTGTAAAAGTGTTGTTTTGCATCTATCTATATGCTAATTAGTCTGCTCTTTTTTTCTTTTGTGGAGTTTATTTATTTATTTGAAGAATTTCTGTCTCAAGCATTCACTGCAATTCCCAGGGAAGCCTACAAAAATTTAAAAAACACAATAAAACTAATGCCACTAACTGGGATTTTAAGAGTATATTATGAGTCTTAATGAACCCAGGCCCTATATATTTGTTCTTTCATCACACTTATATTTAAATCATATTTATCTCAGAAATTGAGCTGGGATTTCAAGAGAGTTATGGAGACCAGCTATTACAAATGGAGTTATGCAGAGAGTGAATGTAGGGCATGATTTTGGAGGCAACTTATCAGAGATGTGTCTCTCAACAACCCCAATGGATGTCTGTTAGGAATCTTTTATAAGCCATTTTGGGTCTCATGATAGAAGAAAGGTGCAGTAGGAGTGTAATAAGATGATGGAAGAAAGTGAAAATGATCAACGCAAATTGAATGAGAGCATAAAACACATTAAGCTGTTGTGGTGGCAAGATCTGAATCTCTGCTCTCCTTGGAGCTTAGCAGAAATCTGTAATCTAACCCATGGGTATTGAGGTGATAAAATGATTGGCATCCATGTCTATTCCCCTGAAAGATATAACACAAGTATGATTAAATAAACCTTATTTGAAGGAATTGGGCTGGATTTGTGGTACTGGAATGTGTATATATTACTGGAGTATGTATATATGTATATAGCATGCTGGCTGGGGAAGTCTGGGAGTTGAAGTCCACACACCTTAAAGTTGATAAAGTTGAGAAATCCTGGATTAGAGTATACTGACCTCAGCAGGCAAATTTGGAAGATACATTTTTTGAGGAGATAAGCAGAGGGTACAGCATCTGTACATTTCCCTTCAGGTGTAGTGGATAATATCACCCCATCACCAAGGTTAAAGTAAGATTCAATTATCAGTTCAGCAAACTTCTATTCACTGAATATGACCTTTATCTTAGACAGCAAAGTGTTATCCCTGTGTAGATAACTTAAAATGCCCAAGAAGAGCTTAACAAGAGTTTTGTTTCACTACATAGTTTATGTGTCTATGTCTATGACTATCTATATCTCTGTATGTGAGGGGGTGTGCATCTATATTTAGTGATTAACCTTTTTAACAAAAGGTCATTTACACTGAAAAAAAAAGAAAAGAAAATACAGTTTATAGTGGTATCAAAGGAACCATATGAATTTGCTTTCTGGATTCAGGGACTGCAAAAGTGGCAGATGGTTATTTTAGTTCTCCTTTGGGTCCTGTGCTGGGCAGCTTTGATTGACCTAAGGATTGGTCTGAATTATAGATTTGTAAAACTGGACAGTTGAACCAAGTTTGTTTTGTCTCTGAAAACTATAGTAGGAAAAAAAGAATGCCAATGTTCTTGCACTTTCAAGGACACTGTAAACATTACACCAATAGCCTCCCAATGCCTTATTGAAATGATAATTATGATGAAATCAGAATGAACTGTGCAGCCTGAAGGGTTTCCACCTGTCCTTCTTCACTTTACCATAAGGTATTTGCATTTTTGGATACTTATTTTTGGTTCTGTTTTAACACTGAAGTTTGAAATATTTGGTGGTAATGGCAGTTCTCTGCTGACATACCAATTAAGGTTTTTAGTTACACAACGATATAACTTTGTAGGGAATGAAAAACAGAAAACAGGGGGGGAAATGAAAAGAACAATTGCATAGCTTACTTCATTTTCTCTTCACTTCAGTGCAGAAATATATTTATCTCTGGTAGGTAGAATGAAAGCTGCAAATGTTTCAAGAATTGAACCAAGGATGCTTGAACAATACGATAATAAGGCAGTTTCCTAGACAGATTTGAAAAGCACCTGCCTTTAAACCTAAAACAAAACCAAACCATCAAAATACTGTAGCTCAAAGACTATAAAAAAGCAGATTGTTGGGTGGAGTGATGGTGGGGATTGAACATTAAAAAATGGACAAATTCTTAAAACTGTGAGGCCAACTACAATTAATTAATCTCTAAGTGTAATATTTGAAGTAAAGAAGTCCTGGATAAAATAATTATATCAATAACACTTTGCTACATTGAGAGTTGAAGGTCCAAAAATAAAACAGAAAACCGCACATTTGATAAAGGAATGGGAAAGAAAATGCATGTTCAGGGCAATAATAGCATAACATCAGAAGAAGTATAGCCTTCAGCCTTCAAACCAATTGCTATAATGTCTTTGTTTAGTGGGAAGTTTCCTGCATTTCACATTTAATAAAAGCAAAGCAGTTATTGTAAAGAAAATTACTTGCAAGGGATTTCAAATCAGTCCACACCATTTCAGTTTCAATAAATATGGTACCATACATTACCGTTAACAAGTAAAGTAATTCTGTATAGATGAGTGTAAACATACGCACACACATACTTATATTACTGGTTGTGAAAAAATGAAAACAACGATCAGCCTTTAAAATTAACTCGAATGAAGAGAAACACTTCTACTTTCAAATAGATCATATAATAGTAAGAGATTAATTATCTAATAGTAGATTCATTTAAAAAATACATAAAACACTACAAACTATTTTTGCTGGTTTGAATTTTCACAAGCAATGAGTGACTTTTTTTTCCAGAAGCCCATACAAACATATTTAATTTAGAACTCACCTCACTTTATCTGAAATCAATGTTGTACTTGTCATACAGATTTCACAATAGACATTTACCAATACTTACATTAGGTCTTTCTATTCTTTCCTTGTGTATAATATAAAATTGTCTCTTGGGCATACCAGAATAACTAGAAGAAAAATATTCATAGGTGACAATAAACACTGTTTTGACAATTTATATTTCTCAAAAGAAAAGAAAATATTGTGAAATACATTAAATTAGAAATAATGAAATTGACTGTAAATTAAAATTAGACTCTGCAGTTTTGCAGCATGGATTCAGTATGGTGATGGAAGTAGGTTTAAAGACTAGATTGCCACAAAGAGGTTATCTCCCCCACCCCCAAATTATATTTACTGAAGAATTATTCTTATGGTCCTTTCAGCATTAAAAGAATTCAAGGTATTGTTGTCTTTCTGGATTCTCCAGGGAAGGGATGAATATTTCCTAGCAACAAATTTATGTTAACTGTCAGCTACTAAAGGTCCTTCACCTTTCTCATGTTAAATTAACATTACATTTCTACAAAATATATTATTTCAATAAATATGTTTTGTTTCTTTCCAGTGGAAGATAAGTTGCAGCTTCAGGGTTAATGTCATTGTTTGCCTGAGGTGTCAATTTTTTTAATGTTAGATCTTTGGCTACTGTTACTTGAGCTTCCTTCTCTAAGGTTGAATTCAGACTTCCAAGCTTGCAGGGGGAAAAATCTGACAGTGGATTCCATTGCACAACTCCTTCTATACCCTGTCAGTTTCCAAATCTCCTGCTTTTCAATATTGGAATACTCTGATGTTGGAAACGTTTCAAAGGGAACATGGCGGAGGAAGGGCAGGGATGTATCTGGAGTGATTGTGGGGGTCTGAGGAATCTAAACTTGCACTTACAGTGGTGGAAAGTTTAGTTCTCTCTCCTTGTAATGTTAAGATCAATAACAAAAGTCTCACTAGGTTTGTGAGGGTTGATGTAAGTTATATATTAGCCCAGGACTGTCCTTAATTTCCATTTCTTCAGGGTTTTTTTCTTCAGTAAATCCAGTCTTTTATTTAACCCACATTGACACATAGACTAAAACCAGATATTTCACAACTTACCCTAAAAGGCAAGAGTTCTGTAAATTCCCACTATCTCTCATCATTAGTCATACCGCCGGGGTCTGATATCCATAACATCTGGAGGGCACCCCCTTATCTCTTGTAAGTTCTGAAAGCCATACAAGAATAACACACATTGGGGATTTGTAGAAGAATTGGAATTAAATACTGCCCTCTGTAACAGCAATTTGGGGAAGCAGCTACAATTCTTCTTGTCATTCCAGTTGCCTTTGCAATGCACTCTGGTTGAAATGATTCTTGTTGAATACAGCAAATATTGATTGGGTTACTTGACCCAAAGGTTGACAGAAGCCAGCAGATAGTGATTACAGCTCGTCATCCCTTACAGCTTATCACTTGTAAACCCAAAAGAGGCTTTTTGCACTTGTCATTTATCTGGCCTTCCCACAATCTTGCCATAGCCCTTGATCGCACTTCACTTCTTTTCTGCGATGTCTCTGCTTTTTCCTTTGCTTTTTAGTGACAGTAAATGCAGAAGCCCCACCAGCTTAGAAGGGAAGTCCATTTTCCCAACTTCAGCTTGTAGCTTTTGCCAGTTTTTACAGAAAGTGATCTCCATTCATTTCTAGGTCTTCCATCAGTGGATGGGTGGGTGGGAGTAGGTTTTCTATTGAACTACCCTTAGCTAGATGAGATCAGGACAGAAACAGCCATGACTAAAAGAGCCATGACTCTTAGTACTTATGTACATTTTCTCCTCTGGATCTCTTTCAATTGGCAGATCCTGCCAAATCCTTGCTCATCAATAATTACAAGGGCAATAACCAAAGTATCTACCTTGAGATTGTAATTTAGAAACTACATTTTTGTATTCCCCTCAGAATGGGTGTTTTTTTTTTTTTTTTAGACAATGTCAGTAAATGTCCTCCATTGTGAGTAGTGTTGCTGCTTAATTTCTTCGAAATCACTAATCAATTCCAGCAAAAGAATTCACAGTTTTGAAGTATAGGTTTTAAAGTTTTTTCTGGGGATAGACTGTATCAGGCTTTGTACTAATGTGAAGAGGGGCACTGAGTTGATGGATTAATTAATTGCCATCGAGTCATTATTGACTCTTAGCAACCACATAGATAGATTTTCTTCAAGACGACCTGTCCCTAACCTGGTCCTTCAGCTCTTCCAATGGTGCACTCATCACCACTGTAACAGTCCATCCACCATACTGCTGGTCATCCTCTTCTTCTCTTTCCTTCCACCTTTCCCAGCATTAGAGCCTTTACCAGAGAGCTGGGTCTTCATATAATGTGTCTAAAGTAGGATGATTTGAACCTGGTCATTTATGACTTGAGTTGAGCACTGAGTTGATTAGGCAAATAATCTGGCATTTGGGGCTGTAGCCAAATCCTGTCTCTGAGTTCAAATCCTGATAATAAGTGCCACCCAAGCACCTCTGAGCCTAGCAATATAGCTAAGTCAAACAGACTTTTGACTTGATCATAATATTCTTATATATATTATTATGGATGCATAATACATTAATTCAGCTACCAAAGCTAATGTTCTTTCTGTATTTGGCAAGATTTAGGCAAATGTAATAAAACCTGCACTTAACCGTCTGATCTCCAGCCTGAAATATAGCTCTCCCAGAGAAATAAACATTGATGGTATGCTGGTTTTGCTTTAACTAACAGAAAATCTCTAGCCTAGGAGGAGGATGAAACAAGTCAGTAGCCTAGAAGCTGGATGGGGTCTTTGTTCAACCTGGTTCTGATGTGAGTTTTTATAATGTCTCAATTAATAAACAGTTATTTGCCAATAATTTTGCTACACCTGCTTCTTGGTGTAAAGGAAAGGAGATGAGTAAATACGCAAAAACTGGTATCTACCCAAACATGTCCTTGCAAATTTCTTGGCAACAGAATGGAAAAATTACCTTGGAATTGCTTTCTTCTGACTTCCGGGGAACAAATGGTGAACTGAAGATGGCTCCACTAAAAGCGGAGCCAACCACCACGGTGAGTAGACTGGCTCTTCGTAATTCCTCTCTGGACAAGGAGAGGACTCGAGATTATCCACAAGCACTCCAGACACTTATTCCTTGTGAGAAGACCACAAGACAGTGGTCTCCAGTGGGCTTAGAACTCTGGGAGGCTAGGGAATAGCCATCTTGCTTTAACCACGGTTGGCGCCTTTAAAAGGACACTGGGTTTGCATAATTCCTTTTCTAATCACTTTTGGAAATTGCTTGTTAAATTCTTTTCAGCTATTAGAAACCTTTGGATTGACAAGTCTGAAAACACCAGGTGTGTTTCCTTCAATCCTTAGTGAAAGAAGTTTTAAATACAAGTTTAAGGACTTAATTTTTTTTTTTTTGCAATAAAAAGCAAAAGGGCGATTAGAACTTTGATTTTGAAAGGTTACAAACAGACAAAGGGTCCAGATGGATTTGAAATAAGATTTTGGAATTAATTACAAGAATCCTTCCTGTGGGAAAATGCTGTTGTTTTGAATTCTTAAAAAAAAATAAAAATGAGGGGATGAGACTTTGAAAGGGTGGATGCTGGAGGGAACTAGAAGGAACTACAACTTACAATTAAAGGAGAAGAACATTTGCATTTGACTTACTAACACAGTATGGAGCAAAGCATTTTAACATTTGATATGTTGAAGGATATTTTTGAACAATGGACCCAGAAGTTAAATTTAAGAGTGTCTGCCTATATAGATAGACTGTGTTTAAAAGATGTTATGGAAGAGGAACAAATTTTACCAGACAAGACTGAGACTGATCTGAAAGTGGATTTAAAAATGACAGGCTACAAGAATGATATGGAAAAAGATGCTACAAAAGAAACCAGCTGATGTCTTAATAATTAAAAGGGATATACAAATAACAAGCCAAGAGAGTGACCCAGATAATTTTCCTATATTGGATTTACAAAAGAGGCTTGTTAAAACTTTGAAGAATTTTGTGAGAAGAAACAAAGAAAAAATAAAAAGAAATCAAGTTCTAGGACATTATTTGAAGGGACTAAAGATCAAGATTATTGAAAGTAAAAGGAAGGAATATGAATTGGTTTATTTGATCCAGGTTAAAATAGATATGTTGTTGGACTTCCGGGGAAGCAATGGCGGATTGATGATGGTTCCGTGCAAGCAGAGCTGATGGCTGTGGCAGAAAGAGGAGCGGCAGAAAGGGATTGTTTCCTTGGAACCCTCTCCAGATCAAGAGGATTAGGATCGCCCACAGGTTTGCTCCGTACAGAGGCTCACCCATGAAGAGATTGCAGAATAGTGATCTATGTTGGTTTTGAGAGCTCTGGGAGCTGGGGAAAAACCATCTTGCCTAAGCTGTGGTTCAGCGCCTTCAAATGGACACTGGGTTTGCCCACTTCCTCTCTTAACTACTGTAGGAAATTACTTATTAATGACCTTTTGGATGTTAAGAACCTTCTAAAGGTCAAATTTCATCACACTATCCTGGATGAAAGAATAAAGACCAAGCTTTTTAAAAGTAAATGGAAGGACTACAAAGGGAATTTTATGTATATGTATATACATATATACACACGCACATGCACACGCACACGCAGACACACACACACGCATGTATGTATGTATGTAGTGGTTTCTGGTAATGGAATTTCTTTATGACCAGGACTGAATGACAATGCTTTAAACATTTGTTTACAACTGGGGAGAGATTTCTTTTGCTTTATCTCTTAGAGAAAATGATAAGTTGGAGCACAAAATTGATTTATTTCATTAAGGTTAATATACATATTATTTCTGGCAGCTCTTAATGGACTTTTGCCGAATAGAACTGAATGATGAGCTTTTATAATTTGTTTATTGATAAGAAATGAATTATGGGAAGAAGAGATCTTTTTTTATTATTATTGAAATACTAGAGAAGGTGTTAAGTTACGGGAGTTGCTTATACTTGTTTGGAGGGGGGGAGTCACTTTTATATTTCTTCTTTTCTTCTTTTTTTCTTTTCTTTACTTTTTCTCTTTGCACTTTTCTTTTTCTTTTCCTTGCTTTTTACATTCCTCTTAATTTGTATTACTCTTTTATCTTTGTATTTGTAAACTTTAATAAAATTATTACTAAAAAAAATAGATATGTTGTTATCTCTGATAATCTTAATGGACTTTTGCTGACATCAGGACTGAAATGATGAGGATTTGTTTATAGATAAGAGATGGGATATGGGAAGAAAAGATCATTTGATGTATTTTAAGAGAAGGGATAAGTTGCTAAAATTGTTTGCACTTGTGATGAAGAGGGAAGTCATTTCTTTATATATTTCTTTTCTTTTTCTTTACTATCACCTTGTGTGAGATGGGTGGCTATATAAATATGATAAATAAATACATAAAATAAAAATATTCTTATTTTTTCTTTCTTTTCTATTTTTCTTTCTAGTTTTTTTTCTTTTCTGCACCTTCTATTTTTTCTTTTTCTTTTTAGTTTGTATTAGTTATTATTGTTGTAATTGTAATTTTTAATAAAATTACTATTTTAAAAAAAGGAATTGCTTTCTTCTGGGATATTTTTTGACTTCCATGTTTAACTTATAGCCCAGGGATTTCCTGGAGTCTCCCATCCACATTCAAACCAGATGTGTCTTTCCTTAGCTTCTGAACCTAGATCATATAAGTTACATTCTGCTACATAGTGAGTACAGTAGCATTTAAAGATCTGTGTGTATGTGGGTTGGGTTGTTTTCTGTCCGTTCCAATGTTTATCTTCTGAGAAACTTACACAGAATATAGGATGGAGGCAGAGGGAAGAGGCATTTTTAATAGGTTAAATGAACAACACTGAAGAACCTGAGAATTTTTTGAAAGCAGATAAAGCAAATTCATCACTAAGATTGCAGATAATGATAGATATCATAAGCACTGTCAAATTTCTAAATCAATAGACTGCATAAATGAAATTGCACTTCAAGTATTGATTAGTTAGTGAGACATAACCTAATGGCAAAAATTATCCATAAAGAGCATGAGCAATGCAGTCTTAAATCTGAATGTCCTTATTATAAAAAGATAATAGAAACGATTTAAGAAAAGAGTTTGTGATCATTTTACTGGAACAAATTGATAATCTCTAAAAATATATTGCAATAGATAGACATTGTAGTTATTCAGATGGATGTTTATTCAAAAACATTCCAAATTAAGTCTTTAAGAAGTACAATGCTGTTCATCACAGTTTTATGCACAGCCTGCAGAAACTTGAAAACTAACCATGCAGTTTGTAAACTCAAAAGTAAGTTAAGTTGAGAATAACATTCTCTGGGGGAAACTGAGAAAGCCCACTACTAACCCACAAATCTTGATTTCTGACTGTACTGTCTTGGTTATTGGTGTTCATTCATAAGCAATTCCTAGAATCATAAAGCTGGGAAAGATTTTGAAGATGCAGCTTCCTAATAAATTGTAGTAGATGAGTGTTTGATCTATTTTTTTTTTTCAAGAGAGGGAGGAAGACAGAAGGAAAAAAACCTGATTTTTTGTCTAAACTGACATACATTTCCAACTTCTGCAAAAGGAGAGTCCAATGCCTCTTGTGTTGCTTCATCCACTGAGCATTTTTCATGATGTTTAGCTGAAGTCAGTTTTTCCATGTATATGTGTGGAATGGAATCTAAAGTTGAAGAGAAGATGTAAGAGGTTCAAGAGGTCATATAAGTGAGGAAACAAGGAGAAGAAATTGGATTTTTGCTGTCTAGACATCAGGCATGGGAATTGGAAACAGAACAGGTAAAAAAGGTGAAGTTCGGTTTATAAAACTCCAAGGTATTTTAAGGATTCCCAATGCATAAAGATACTTCTGGGGAATGTTATTAAACAAGAAGTCTTGTTTAATAATAGTTTAAAGACTTGTTTGATGTAGAGGTGATGGTGGTGCTATCATCATAATAGTCAGCATTATTAGTATCTGAAATTTCTTTGTAGCTGAAAAAGCTCCCAGAGCAGCTTCTAAAAATCAGTAATATGATTGTCCCTATGCTCAGGTTTCTGTACTAGAAAATACAGGATGCATAAGGAAAAGGGGATTGGGAGGGAAGAGATGAACAGCATCATAAAAAAAGATTTTTCTATGTATTGCTCATTCCAGAACTCACATTATATCACATTAAATGAGCATGGAAATAACAAAAGCCAAGGTCAGGTACCTCATTTGGAACATTTTTTTTTTTTTTAATAAAGTCTATGTTTACCGAAAGCCCTATCTAAGTGAATGTAACAAGATGGATGTGTTGGTGGTCCTCACTTCATTAAAAAAAAGGTTTGCTGCAATTTATAATGTTTCTTGTGAGTTTGACTATAATGCTCTTCTCCATTAGTGCTGTTAAATTCCTACTTGTAAAGGTTTTCTTCTGTTCTGGAGAAGAAATGGGACTTTAGGCAACAAAACACTGATGCACACATAAGTGTCATCGGCACCAGGAAAATACACAGTTGAGTTATAGCAACATTCATTACAGGCAGGTAAGCCAGTGGCATTACTGCTGTAATGCATTTTTTTTTTTTTTACAAAGTCCACCTGTATATCACTGTTTATTCACTGTAAAGATCTGGATTCAGTTGGGTCTTCCCTTTTCCCTGAGGGTTCAACTGATATGGTGTCCAGGACACTAGCATGCATACATATTTTGCCCCTAAATAAAGCCAATATAGTGTTGTGGTTAAGATGTTGCATTAGGAGCTGGGACACTGTGATGGAATGGAATTATGAAGGCCAGGCTCAGAGAGAGAAACATTTTCTTAGCTCCCCAGAAGAGTGTGGGAGGAACAAGAGGATGAGACTTGCACCTCCCTGAGGAATTCACACTTGTGGCTGGCTGACTTTGGGAGCTGGGATTTCAGTCTGGGAAGACTGATGTCAGGCCTAGCCCAAGGAACTCCAAGAGACAATGCAAATTCAGTCCAGCTGTTTATTAGCTACAACCTCTAGCAAGAATCTCCCCCAATTGAAACCCGAGCTCCCAAAGTCAGCCAGCCACAACAGTGTGAATTCCTCAGGGAGGTGCCAGTCTCATCCTCTTGTTCCTCCCATGCTCTTCTGGGGAGCTAAGAAAATGTTTATCTCCCTGAGCCTGGCCTTCATAATTCCATTCCAACACAGACACCCAGGTTCTAGTCCCCCCTTGGCTAGGAAAGTTCACTGGTGACTTTGTGCCAGTCACTCACTCTCAGCTGAACCTACCAAAGAGTTATGGAGAAGAATAGGTATTGTATTTGTAATGGGCAGATGGAATAAGCTTGAGGAATAGGAAGAAGAGCTGCTATCAAGAAAATGGTCAGATAAAAGAAGCCTGAGTCTGGGGCAGAACTGTAACCTGAGAAAACATCTCAGACAAGACCTCCCTAGTTCTCATGAAGATAAAGGGAGGGTGGAGGGAAGCACATTTAGACTTGCAAGATTCTGTAACCATAGCCTTATAATAAAAGTAGTATTGACCTGCATGACCTTGGTTTCCTAGTTGGGTCAGGAACTTGAAAGGCTGACAGTATTGTGTTTAGATACAAGCACATAGCATACAAAAATACTACCACTTGTGGGGCAAAATGGAAAGGGGGAGCACTGTGCACACTGCTTTGAACTCCTGAAGGAAAGGTGAGATATAAATCTAATAAATGTAGTAATAAAAATAAAAATAGCAATCCCTCCTCCCAGTAGAACCTCAGCCTCACTAAGGCTGATATAAAGGGTTTCACATTTTTTTTGGACTGCTGTAACCCCAATCATGACCTGCTGCTATTTACTTTTTTAAATAGGCACATTTCACTAGTTTGGTCTTTAGACATCTCTATAAGTCTTTGCTCTAGGCCATTTTGGGCATGATCCACAGAAGGTTTAGGTAAGCATTTTATCTTCTGTTTTATCCAACATGGTTCAATGCTAATAACTTTGGCAAATCTGTATAATCATGGACGTACTCAGTATGTGCTTAGAGGTAGTCTCTATGAATGGCTGAAAACAAATTGTAATGGAAGATTATCTTTCCAATTTAAATCAGTCACCTTTGACATTGCCTAAGATTAACCTCTAGCTCTACCTCTCACTTTGGGAGTTATCATATGAGACTTCTATTTTATAATTGTCCTGCCTTCCACCATGTGTGTGCCTGTATTCAAGCATCTGCTATTCATAACCATCTCAAGTGTCTGCACCACTCCCATCCTCTCTCCAACCACATCCATTTTAATTATAGATTAAAAGTTTGTTGCAAAGTTTATGAGCAATTTTTAAGGGCCATGCTTAAATGGTTTGGAGAATTGAGTTCTGTAAAGTAGGAAGACTACATCACACTAGTGCAGAGGGGTGCATTTAAGAAGATACTTTTTTGAGTGAGTGTGTGTGTGTGTGTATCTTTACTTTTGTTTTTATTGTTAACTGAGCATACCCAATGGTTTTCATGTAGTTCAGACAACATTAAACTATGCTATCGGTTTTGAGCAATCATGGTTAGAAGTTCCAAGGGCTGTAACATACAGTCTCATTTCAAGTTCGTCATCCCTGCCATAGATAATCCATTAAAAGGGATGCCAGAATAGCTGTGTAAAATATTTGATTGGTAGTACTGCAGTTCAGTTTCCTGGAGGCAGCCCTGATATCATGTTGAGGCTGCCTATATTTTAAAATATTGTTTGCAAACAAGCAGACAACAAAAAACACAATAGAATGAGCCATAGCAGGTTCTCATTTCACTTCTCACCTTAACAAGGCAGGAAAAAAGAAGCAAGGAAAAGATAATATCAATATAGATATTTGAATTGTTGGGCAGCCTGTGGCCCTCCATATATTGCTGACTTACAATGCTTAGCATTCTGTACCATTAGATATTCTGGGTGGGAATGGAAGTTCATCAACATCTGAAAAGCCAGGGTTTCCTTACCCAGTTGTAAACATTTGGAGGAGGAGAGAGCCAAACTCTGATGGTTGGGAGTGGAACATTTATTAAGATGGAACATTAATTAGTGAATGTTCTGTTTTGTTGTAGAAGTGTCCAACACTTGAGCCTTCTCTAATTTGACCAAGAAACTAACTGCATAGAGCAGTGCCGAAACAACATGCCAGCAGCAAAGGAATTTGCTGCGGCAGGTGACCGAAAAGTGCTTTCCTTCTTTAACCTTATATCATTTATATTATATGAGTCAGTGGAGGAAAGCCTGGAACAGATGTTTATTGGTCAGACACTCAAGTGCTATTTAAGCAACAAATGATAGGTAGAGTATGAGATGATTTTAATAGATCCTTTGAGAGAAGACACACAAGTACATTCTGTAATGCTGACATCATGCTTCTTCATGGAAAGGGTAAGATCCTTGTCCCTGCTACAGCTCATCCTACGGTTTTTATTAATATGATTTTTGCAGTGGTGGCAAAGATCTTGATCCTGGACTTAGATTTTTTTTATTTTAGAAAGCACACAATAATTTAAACCTACTCAAAGGAAAGAAGATGGAGAAGGAACTGTGGTCTTTTTCTTTTAAACATCTGGATGCTACTGGTTTTGAAGTGGATCATGCATTGTTTCCAGGAAATATTTGTGTTTACTGAAGATGCTAAGAGAAAAAGAAAAAGAAAAGCCTTTGATGCAGTTCAGCCAACTTTGCAATGATTGGGCTTTAAAGATAGCTTTCTGAGAAAAGTTCTCTATGTTTTAAAGCTCAGGTGAGCTTTGTGCCTTCAGCATTTCTCTTGCCTATCAATAGAGCAACAGACAATAAGTCATGTTTATTTAAGGATAGAACTCCATCAGAAAATAAGGAGTTTCTTTTTCTTCTCCTCACCATGTATCAATGGTAAGAAAAAGCTAAGCATATGCATGATTAACCATCACTCAGATTCAGTTCCATGTGAATGAATATCAAATAGGAAGAGATGCGTTTGGTGATGGATAAAATGCCTTTCAAAACTGAACAGAAAACACATGGCCTGTGATAGGTCACCCACAGAAGACAGGATATGGGGACTCTAACGTTATTTTTGCCTCTCTTCCCATGGCAATATTGCTGTAAATTGCAGAAGGGGTGTTGTTCAGTATTGGAGCATGAGCTTTGCCTGCAGAAGACCCCACCTTCAAAACCAGCCCTCTCCAGAAGTTCCCAGGTGGTTGAATCTTCTATCTTGAAATCCCACAGAACCACTGCCATGAATTCTAGGCCTCCCTTAGGCACAGAAGCCAGCTGGGTGACTTTGGGCCAGCCAGTCTCTCTTGGTCCAACCCACCTTACAGGGCTGTGTTATGAGGAAAATAGAAGGCAGGAGCAGTATATATGCTGCTTTGAGTCATACAAAAGAAAGGTGGGATAGAACTCTAATAATAAATAAATAAATTTAGCACTAGGCACAATGGACAAGGCAGCTTCCTATGTCTGCTCTGAATGTTTGCTATTTGAGGGGAAAATTGGCATTTATTTTTAAATAATAAACTAGACCAGTTTGGTCTAGTGGTTAAGGTATCAGGCTAGAAACCAGGAGACAGTGAGTTCTAGTCCCACCTGAGGCACAAAGCCAGCTGGGTGACCTTGGACCAGTCATTCTCTCTCAGCCCTAGGAAGCAGGCAATGGCCAACCACTTCCAAAAAACCTTGGATCATCATTTATTTATAAAAGTAAATACTGTATTTGCTCAGTATTTTTTTTTTAATTTTCCCAGTTTTCTATATTGCTTGGTGGAAGATATGGATTGGAAGAATATATTTTTACTTTTAAGTGTTCATTTTTGCGCATAATTAAAATGATAGTAATTTGCTTTTCAGCATGTACAGCTGCTAGATTTCAAGTCATATTTTTTTTCCAGTTTTAAAATGCAAAATTATTAATTGCCATCTAGTCTTTGCAGGTGATATGACAACAATGAATCTAAAATCATTTTCATGAAGACGATTACATCTAAATAATCTGTTTTGGTCTAATTGCATAATGGAAAAGTTACCCTTTTCAAAATGTTATGATCAATCAAGGCTACATTTATTTGCATAAACTTTCAGCTGAATCTGTGCTACTGTATTTTATATTTGCTGTTCCTGTTGCTTTTATTCTTCTTGTGTTTACCTTGTTGTAATTTTATATGTGTGGGTTTTTTTAATGATGAAAAATCAATAAAATGATTAATATTTCATGCCCCTTTGTCTCTTGATCCGCATTAACAAATTAGAAACTCAGACGACAGTCTGGACAAAGAAGTGTGTTTAATCCTTTTGGACTTGTCCATCTATTTTTTTGGTGTTTAAATTTAATATTTAGGATAAAAAATTAGAATAAAGCTGAACATCATTAAAACATTTGATAACACTCTATGCATTATTTTACTTTACTTTTATTGTTTGTAGATGTTACTGCTCCAGATTTCCAGCTTCAGCCAAGTGTGTTTAATTTTTTTGAATCCTTTAATCTTTTTAATTTTCTGAGGATTTTTATTTTCAAGAACCAGATGTTTCAGGAGAAAACATGGCCAGTAGCCTAATTTTCTTTCTGTCATGCTTGATGTAATGATTGCTTCTTAGTTGCCCTCCTAATAATGATGAGACTTCGATGGACATATGGAAAAAAGCACTACGAGATAGTAGAAAAAAACATTGACAAATAGCTTTATTGCTGCTGACATTTACCCTTACTTCATCTGCATAGAATGTTAAATTTCAACTTAGATTGATTACTTGGAGAGAATGGGAGGATTTGGAGGTGGTTTTTTTCTTTTCTTTTTTTTTGGCTTCAGGAGGAACATAATTTTCTTTGGGTTAATTTATCCATTTGCTGTCAAGGAATGCAATCCTCGGATACAGAACACCATCAACCCCAGAAGTCAATGGAAATACATGCAGGCTTCTATTTGCAACACAGATATGATCAGCTAATGTGATCTGTCTCAGTAAGAACAAGTCCTATTTCTTTTATCAACATGATCTTATTTGTTAGAACAAGGATGAGATTACGGGAAGGAGTTCCGGCATTTGTATTATTTCCAAACAACCATGTGTAACAACGGTTGGTATAACATATCAAACTTAGACAGGGCTTGGTTTGATGTACTTTCAGGTGCTTTAAAGACTCCTGAGATCAGGACCTGTATAATGTCTTTGAAGCTCAGGTTTTATTTCTTCCAGAACAAAGTGAAGACATGACTTCTAATGCTGGCTCTGCAAATATCTCATCAATATTTAAAGTGTCAAGTGTATTTCTGTTAGAGGTACCAACTGCAGATCAAAGATGTTACCTCTCAGGTGTCGGATTCCCTTCAAGGGTCTTCACAGTTATGGTTTTCCTTTTATTGGAAGAGAACTTCTTTTAATACTACTTGTTTTTGCTTGAGCCTTGAATGCATTGTTTGACAACTGGGGGGAATTCACTGTTTCTTTAGTACACAGGCAGGGAAGAAGCCAAAAGAATTGTTCACCCCAGCATGTGGTTGTTTAAAGAAGAAAAGTGTTTTCCATGATGCTTTTATTGTAACATTCTCCCTACCCTGATTCATCAGGTCAGTACTGTTGCTGTTGATACAAAATCTATTATGTTCCTAATGAGAAAATACCAGACAGAAAGAACTGTATGCTAAGCAAGGTGGGCAATATGTAACACCCCCAATGCAACTGAATTGCAACTTCCCATAATTCTATTAGCCATGCTGTGTAAGGCTGATGGAACTGTAGTTTAATAACATTTGACAAAATCACCCAGTAGCCATTCTTGTATTATAGTCATTAGGATGTTACCCCAAATAATTTCCTTGTTCATCCTCAATATATCAAGTCCTCTTAAACATGAGAAAAACACTCCCATCCTTCCTCCTCTTCAACTGTTCAAAATGAGCTTGTTTTCCCACTGCATGCCTCTGAGTTGGGACAAAAAGCTTTTGGAGGATGCATGTCTCCACCCCTTTGCTTTGTAACTGGAGATGCTGGCTCCATATCGTGACCTTTGTAACTGGAGATACTGGTTCCCTCCATAGGGGACGTGAAGCACACCTACAGAAGGAAAGGGGAAGGAAGATGCATGTCTCCTGGATTAGCTCTAATGTACATTTGTGATAGTTAGCAAACCAAATGTTTCATCATGTAGCCCAGCTTAGTAGGCAGCATCATCACAATTGCATGGGATCATAGTCCTTTTTGCACTTCTCTTCCTTTACTTGCTATCTTTAGACACTGCTTTTCCATTGGTGGACAACTTTGAATACCATTAGAAGAGAAAAGCATAGAGTTTGACTTTTTAACAGTACTCACACTGGGGGCACAAGTGGAAGGGGGCCATTGTGTTCATGGCCTGCTTGTTGGCTTATTATAGGCATTTCATTGGTCAGTGTGGGAACAGAAAGCTGGGCTAAAAAAACCCCAGCATCATTTTTATTGAATTCTGATTGATTGATTGATTGATTAGAGGTTAGCCAGATGTGTGTTGTAGCATCTGTTCAGTCACAGATTCCAGATTTATAGTACCTATTGGTTCACAGGATCATCTTTAATAGGCATTTTAACAATCTGTTGAGCAATTCAAAAGAAATATTTGTTTGCCACTTAACAAAGAGTTTTCTAAAGCTACATACTTGCTCCCATGCATATTTTTCTTAAATTCACAGCTCTTATATTTACTACTCCACAATGTTTTAAAAGTAAGGCAAAGACTTTATTTCTCTTTACTTAAAAACACACATGAAAAAAATAGAGACAAATGTATGATTTAGAGATCATGTACTAAGCAACTGGAAATTGGTCAGTAAGATTTTGAATTTTATATTTCAAGCAGTAGGTATTCTATTGCCAGCTTATGAGAGTAAGGGATACATATTTTTAGGAATATTGGACTGGTGGAATAGTTTAACATTAGACAGAAAAAAAAATCTCTGGATGTCATGCAGTCTCAGCGTTCAACAAAATGAATCTATGTTGACAACACACCAGCTAAGGAGCCTGGCTGTCTATGTCTTGCAGCTTGGAGATTCTAAATACCTGAACAGAAATTCAAGAGTTTTACCAGTATGAAAAATCATTTTGTGTGCGTCTGCAATAACATTTATTTCTGGTATTGATCCTTCATATGGTTCAAATTGACCGATATCCAGTTGCCCAGAGCACAGTTTTAAAACTGAAGGTTGAATGTTGGCATTATTTCTTATTTATGATATATAAAGACAGAACCCCCCCCCCTTGCTTTGACATTATACAAAGTGATAAAATAGCTAAGCATAAGAATTATTGACAGATGAGAGGCTGTGCTTGTTTTTGATCCCATCTTCTTCACTATATGATGAAATCCAGGTCTTTAGCATGTGGTATGAAAGCTTCATTACATCTGCTTTACAGCGGTGTTCCCAGAAAAGTGTGGATGGTACACATTTATAATTCTTATGAATCCTCATTGGAATAATATTGCTAAAAGTATGTGCAACAGTTCAACGGCATAGCAGCAGCTACATTGTTTTATGTTTAGCTTCAGGAGAGGTTGCCTGGCTTCTTAAATCAGAGTTTCCCATAAAATCTGAATTTAACTAATTGTAGATTAACTACAGTTAAAACTGGATTACAAGACAGAATATGATCTGAAGCAACAATCCCGTTTCCCATCTTATTTTGTTTATTTATTCATCATGGGGGGAAAAAGTCAAGTTTTAAAAGTATAATTAAATCTTAAAACTGGAGAAAGGATTACATGAATGAGAGTGCAAAGTCAGTTCCCCTGTGAGGGCATTATATATGTAGCATGTGTACCTACAATATGTATTGTATGATAAATTGATCTCAATTTAATTTGTAAGAAACGGTCCTAAATCCCCTGATGAATTGTAGCTCACTTGTTTTACAGGGAATTTGATCTTTTAAATTCCTCTTCTCTGATCTTGGCAGATTGCAGCACCTAGCTGATCCTGGTTGAAGTTGACAAAGTTAAGTCAAGTTGGATCTGGTTAATACTTGGGTAGGAAACTAACAGGAATCCCAGGCCAGTTGGTTAGACTGAAAAGTTTTTAAAAAGTCTTGGAAGGCAGCAACAGTAAACCAATTCTGTACTGTCAGCAAGAATGTGACCATATAGTATATGGGATTGAGCCAAATTTAAGGAAAGCTACGTTCTAATTCCCTTTGTCAAGGATATCCTAGGAAGTCGAATGTTCTTCCTTTGACCTTTCCATACAAATCTGTTCAAGCCAGTACTGCATTGGGGGTGTGTTTTTTTACTACCACACTGCTTCCAGTTCTTTGGACTTCCTGTTTGCCGTCCTGCATTTGACGCTATCTCCTTTTAAAGGAGGACTAAGTTTAAGCAGTAGTCTTTCAAGCCAGTGGGAGAAAAACAGAATAGTTTCAGCTGAAGAACACTTAGAGACCGATGATAGCTTTTCTTAATTTGGTGAGAAATAGAGTGCTGCAACCTTCGTACTCAGCTTGCAATATATTAATTACCTGTAAAAGCGGCATACAGGTAGTCCCTGGGTTAAGAACGCCCGGTTTATGAACAACCCATAGTTAAGAACGGAGCCTATTGTAGCAAAATTCGAGTTAAATTACCAATGATTTGAGTTAAATACACAATGGTTCAAGTTCATTACTAATTACAATACTACTTATACAGTATTATACAATAATACTGTTCCAGCTTACATACAAATTAGACTTAAGGACAGACCTTGGGAATGGAACTCGTTCTTAAACTGGAGACTACCTGGATAACTGTTTGGTAGGAATATATTTCCTCAAGATCTGTGGATAAAATGATGGATGTTATGAAGGAACTGAAAACTTAAAGTCACTGAGGAAAGAAGACTGAAGGTTTCATCTTGTTTGTTTGTTCTTTATCAGCTTTTCATACTTAAATGTCTCAAAGCTGTACTGGCAAACCTGAACCTAACTTAAAGTTTAAATTTTCCCCATTCTCTACTATAATTTTTTGAAGGATTGTGCTATCATAAGAAGACAAACATGTACTTTCAAAACCCAAATGCATATGCACACAAACACACACACACATACAAATAGTGAATTAAAGAAATGGGATATTTTCAGATGATGATGACGATTAGATTTTTAATATCCCACATTTATTTGTACAACTCAAGGCAACATACATAATGCTTCAGCTTATTTTCCCCACAGTAACAACCCTGTGGGGAAACACAGAAACAACAAAACATGTTCTTCTGTAGTCCCTGTGCTACCAGGACATTTTCTTTCAAATTAACTATTACTACATAAATATTCAGGGTGCACAGGACTATTTTACATCACATTGTGGCTTTCAGATACTAACCTTGCTACAACATACAGTGTTGCCATGTTCTGTGTAGTAGCACTCAAATTTCATCAGATGTTGACTTGTGCTTGAGGCTCACCTTTAGCACCTAGTTTGCCTCTCTCTCTCTCTCTCTCTCTCTGTGTGTATATATAGATTGTTCTTAAAAAAAAAAAAAAAAGGCTGCTGTAGCCACCCCTTTCTTCTGTTAGAAGGACCCATGAGGACAAATGATTTAACCTCAGAAAGGACGAGGTCTCCCTTAGGAGCTGGGAAACGTGCTGAGGAAGAGTTTCGGATAATGGGAAGCTTGTATCCTGCCCCCAGTTCTACAGAGACATGTATTCCTAATTCAAAACCACAATCACAGATTTCGGTAGTACCACAGCTGAACCCAGTACATGAGATCCCAGACAGAGGACAGTAGACCAGGAGCAGTGGAAATATGAAGACGTCCTTGTACGCATCTTGCCTGTGAGATGGGATATTTCATTCAGCAGCCCCATCTAGAGCCGTTAGACAATCCCTTTCCTTTGACTTTGCCTAATCTTTAAATGACACTTGGCCCAAATACCACTGTCATAACTTTGGGCAATAAAATCCATCCATCCATCCATTAATTAATTTTGATTATGATCTGTGTATGTATTCTGGGCCTGGATGTACTGACAATTTCATGTGGGAACTTGGCTATATCCCCCGTAAATGGAAGTGTCAAGAAGTCAGGAACAGTGGATCTTAGAGGCATAGGAGCTAATCAAAGAATTATATAACTTTGGTAAAATGATTCTGGAGAAGATTTGTAGCAATGGGTTGTTGAATCTGGTTTTGTCAATATCTGAAATTAGATGCAATATTCCTTGCACGTAATTAATGTTGTGTAATTATTTATTTTCACTCTTTATATTAGTAATCCTTGGTTATTAGAAAACCTTGAGAGGTGGAGGGACCAGTGATTGTAGAATCACTCAGGGATGACACTACACTTGGCTTTAGACTTTTTCAGAGAAATAGACTTGGTGCACAATCCCCCCCCCCCGTCTTTATGAGTAAAGCATCCATAGATGCTTTTGCAACTAATGAGGTATTAAATGTTAAATTAATAACTGTGCCTCATTTGTCATTTCAGTGCCCATTCATCTCACCTTGGAAAAGTCTCCTTTGATGCTCTCTGAAGTCTTTGTTTCTCCCTCTCCTTTTTAAAAAACAAACAATCAAAAATCTGCATATGTATTTATTTATCAAGTTTATATGGCTGCCCACCTCACAGAAAGTGATGGGGCAGCGTATAACAATTAATTAAAACAATAAATATATAAAAAGCAGTCATTATTAAAATGTAAAAAAACCACAAGGCACACAATAGAGTGAATGTTAACCATAGTAGATTTCACTCAAGATTTCACTGATCTCTTGGGACCCCCAGGCTTGATGACATAGCCAGGTATAGAGGGACTTCCAGAACATTAACAGGGATGGAGCTAACCAAACTTCTGGGGGGGGGGGGCGGGGAGAGAATGTTCCATAAGACGGGTGCCACGGCAGAGAAGCCCCATCTCCTAGGGTCTGCCAAGTGTAGTTCCCTAGCAGACGGATCTACAGCATGCCTTCTGTACCAGATCTGATGGGATGGGCAGATGTAATTGGGGAAGGGGGGTTCCTCAGATAGCCCAGCCCCATGCCATGAAGGGCTTTAAAGGTTAAAACCAACACCTTGTATTGGATCCAGAAGCAAACTGGCAACCAATGAAGCTCGTGGAGCAGAGGTGTAACATGTGCTGTTCTAGAAGCACACACAACTGCCTACATCACTGCATTCTGTACCAGCTGAATCTTCCAGATACTCTTCAAGGGCAGCTCCATGTAGAGTGCATTCCAGTAGTCCAATCAGGAAGTGACTAGGATATGAATGATTGTGAGCAGAGCCCCCTGATCTAGGAATGGGCGCAACTAGCACATAGCACAAAGTTCTGCAAAGGTCCTCCAAGCCACAATTGCCATCTGCTCTTTGAGATAACTATGTGTTATCTGCCCACAAGGTTACCTCTTCTGGATTTCAGACCTGGAATAAAATTACTAAATCCCACAATTTTTCTTAATTGTGAAAAATATCCAGTTTTCCCTATATTAGTGCATATTTTGGATAGTGTAGCGTCAGTGAAGCAACTCAGAGGCTTTTAAGTGGTTCAAATACCTAACTGAATTTCTAAGCTTTTGTTACAACTATTTTGATTTGCTCTTTCTTGAGAAGTTCCTTTCTCCTGCCCTTTAATACTTTCAAAATATACTTCAAAGACTCAACCAGTAGATATGGGAGGTGCAGGAAGAAGGGAAAATCTGCTATGCTGGTAGGTGGACATATGCGGATATCACCCAGAAATCAGATATTCCTAAAGAGCTTTCTGAGGCTGTGAATAGTCTGGGTGGAACATAATATAATGCTAAAATATGGCCTCTCTAGGCTGGGCTATTGGATTTGGTAAAGGCAATTCAGTATAGGCAAATGCAAAATGACACACATTGAAGGAAATCAATGTACAATATATGTTAGTGGATTCTGATCTGGCAATGATTTACCAGGAAAGAGGTTTTAAACTCATTGTGGAACATTCAGTGAAAATGTCAAGCCAATGTATGGGAACTATTTAAAAAAAGGTAAGATTCTGTAGAGGGAAGATGGAATGGCCTTGAAGGACAGGAGGAAGAGCTGCTATGAAGGCAATGGTCAGATAAGAGGGCCTGAGCTTGGGCTAAGAAAATAACATGAGAAAACATTTCAGACAAGCCCCTCTCTAGTTCACACGTAGATAAATTGAGGGAGGGGGAAGCACATTCAGACTTGCAAGATTCTGTTATTATAGCTGTTACAATAAAAGTAGTCCTGACCTATATGGCATTGGTTTCTTAGTCTGTTCTACCTTGTTGGGCTGGCAGAACTATGCTAAGAACAGATAGAAAATGAATTAAAAATAAAACTACCAGTATATTAATCTGCTAATATAAATCTGTGATGTGACTACACTTGGAATATTTTCTACTGTTTTGGTCACTACAACTCAAAAAGCTTATTACAGAGCTGGAAAAGGTGAAGAAAAGGGCAATCCAAATGATTAGGGAACTAGAGCAGTTCCCTCCTCCGTATGATAATAGGGATTTTAGTCTTGGAAAAAAGACAGGTAAGGAAAGGCATAATCATGCCCAGTGTGGAAAAAGTGGATAGAGGGAAACATTCTCATAATATGAAAATTGGGATTCTTTTAAGCCAAAATGAGATGATTCAAGGAATAGAGGGCAGGAGGACTATCTCATCCATTAACTTGGATAGCTACACATACTTCCAGAAAGAATCCAAGGTGTTATATTTTAAACAACAGTTGCTGGGGTGCAATGGTTGAATTGGGTTAGTTTCTCCATACCTTTCTTCTGGGTGTATCCAACATAACCCTATGGGCCACAACATATGGATTACATAGGCATTAGTTTGTCCCAGAATATTCTGGACTGAGAATAGCAAAACCAATTATATTTTGTTGATGTATTAAATTGATCCTTCTTGACAAGCTGGGAAGCAAAGTCAAGTGAAGCATTGTCTTCTGTGAACCTTGAGGAAATTTTTCTTTGAGGTAACTCAAAGTCCTTGAGGACTTTTCAAGCAATTATTTCACTTTGAACTATAAAAATGAATTTGTTTTTTATTTATTTTGCCCCAACCACATACATTCCCTCAAAATTGTATTTATGATGATAGCACATAATTGGAGTGATCAAATATCTCCATTTTCTGTACAGCCCTTCCTTTTGTGGCTGTTCAACAACCTTCTCTGGCCTAGGTAATCTTCAAATTCTTGGATTAAAATTCCCAGAATTCTGAGCCAGCTTGGCCAGTGTTAAATTAACAAAGCAGTACTCCTATTCAAAACATCCCTGTGTTCTTCAGAAAGCATGATCTTGCAACTCAAAGATGTATACTGCTATGGAAGATGTATATCTGTGTATCTACATCTGTGTGTTTGTACATGTGTCTTTAAGTACATATATCCAGAAACTTTCTAATTTGATATATTACCCGAAGTTTAGTATAGCTGATATTTGCATTTACATTCAAGTTCTTAAATACAGTTCAAACTGGCATCAGGAATATAGAAGGTAGTCACCCAATGGGAATTTGATAGCGTGCCAGCTCCATTTAACTATCACATTAGTTAAGGGGATAGAGGATATATACTAAAACAGATGTTGGGAACTCACAACTCCAGGGTCATTTATGGTTCTTGAACCTCTGAGCTGCCTTTTACCATGTGTAACTTTTAGCAATGGGTTTGCTGAACTTTGGTGATATAGTCAGCTGCCAGTTTGAAGTGGGAAACACACACATTTGTTTTCATGCTACTGGAAAATAATTCTGTCCAATCCCCATTAAAAAAAAAAACTAGAACAAAAAAACGAGCCCTTTGGACATATAGTTAACAGAGCCATGCCCTCTGTCCATCATTGCCTTGTCAGATGTGACACTGAGCGGCCCTTAGACAGCCAAAGACTGTCTGTCCCTGCAATGAA
The DNA here is from genome assembly GCF_059951505.1 of Python bivittatus. Taxonomy (NCBI): domain Eukaryota; kingdom Metazoa; phylum Chordata; class Lepidosauria; order Squamata; family Pythonidae; genus Python; species Python bivittatus. The sequence goes on from NW_028277098.1 coordinate 29,968,195, forward strand.
ATGATTCATTTTTATCACCCTATGACACGTTTATGCATTTGTGCAACATTACAATCCTTTCTGTGTGATTCCTGTGCTACTGACTTGTTAATGCTTGGTTTATATGGCAAGAATATATCTCCCATGGCTTTGAAGAAGTCAACACCCTACAGAGAACTGGCTCCTATCTAGTTGCAGAACTTTCTTACAAAATCTGTTCCTAGCAGTTCCTTACTCTGTATATATTTCTCTATGGATATGAACCTGCATAGAAGAAAAAACAAATTGGTCAGGATTTGATTGGTAGATATTATTGTCCTGTGGTAGCTGCACCATCAAGACCTGTTGTCCTGGGGTCTGGATAAATGAAAAACATGGAAGAAAATTTCTGAGATGAGGGAGATGTCTTGCAGGGTCAACAAAGTATTTGCTGCTAGTGATGCATTCACAGCAGTCCTCTTACCATCTGTATGTATTTCTCTTTCTGCAGGCTTTTGTATAGCAAAATACCAAATATATATAGCAGCATTAACCTTGAGCTATTTTCCCCCTTCTATCTAATAAAAAACCTTTAGCTCCTGATTACTTTTATTCTCATCTCTATAGATCAGGTATCCTTAAGTATTTTATGAACACCAAGGTCACTATTTTTTTATTAAATAGTGCAGAGCTGCAGAGAACTTTAGCTTTTTAAAAAATCTATTGAATTGTACAGAGTTTCTTTTTATTTTCTTCTTCTCTTGAACGTCAATGCACTTACTACTATATCCATGATCCATCTGAACTGGTGAGCTAAAACTCTTTTTACCTTTAGAACTTGGTAAAAAAAAAAAGTCTTGGAATTATCTCTTGGGAAAAGATGATGAGGTGGGTGGGGGCAAGCTGGCAGCATAGTCTCCTATTATAAGCCATTCATTATTCTATTTCCATGTTTAAGATACTGCAGTAAAAGTGCATTACCTTAATAATCAATAACTCAGCAGGAGGTCTTAATGGGCAGAACTCAGTTGGAATTGAACTCCATTTGAAGAGGCAGAAGACCACAGAAAGGCCTACAGGCTATAATTAGAGCACCATAAAACTAGAAGGTAAGGGTGGCAGAATGCATTAGCAATAAAATGCTAACTTGCAAGCAATGATTTCAGAATGTTGACATGAGTGTCACTTATATATGAACAAGTAAAATGTTATGTTAAGGGACAAATGTACATTTAGAATCCCAAAAACGTAATGATCGAATGAAGGTTGGATTAGGCAAGAAGAAAACAAACATCTACACTCTGTCCAACTACTTATTTCGCCTTTTTTTCTTCATCCATCTACCCCTCCTTCCCTTTCTTCATCCTTTTCTTTCTTTCTTTCTTTTTTTTTTACTACCATCTGCTGTTAAAGAAATACATTACAGAATTTAAACTACAGGAAACTGATACAAAAAAATTCTCTCATGCAAAGCAACAGTGCAGCTGTCTTGACATTGTTTCTGTTCATGGTTGGCTAGCTTTACATTTTTTGATCAGTGACTGGCACTGTGACCAGTAAACCAGTTTCTTCTGAGCTTCAGTGGACCATCTGGAGGTCCTACTTTATTGATTTTCTGCTTGTACGTTCTAGTTATTCTGTCAATCACCAGTTTGGTATCCAAGATGGCTGTCAGTAAACAGAAAGGACCAGCTACCACAGCTTTTCACAAAATAATTAGGAAGATTAAGACACTGCCAGAGTAATAACTCTTTTTAGGAGAGGGAAGCAAAACAATTTTGATAGAGTTTAATTTTAAATAAAATTTTAACTTGATATTCCTTTTGTGGCCCCTGAGCCCCTAGAGTGGTTGGGGCCAAAATTTTCATCCTTTATATTAGGGATCAGGGAGATTAAGAGATAAAATGGGTGGAATAAAACAGGTGTCTCCTACTCCCTTCTCTGGATGCCTATGCTAGGCCAGGATATAACATGGTTCCCAATTATTTTTACCCAGGAATGTGTAGTTGAGTTGTTGCTTTCAGCAGCTGCTCTTCAAATTAAATAAGAAAGATGGAGATGGGGAAAACACCCTTATATGTCCTGGATAAGAAATATAAGAGCATCCTTGCCTATGGTCTGAAAGTCAGTAAATAAACTCTTCTGTGTTTTCAGCAGATGAATGGTCTCAAACTAAAATATATCGTAAGAGTTAGCTCTCTCACTAATAGGACACAAACACTGAACTGTCCCACTTCACAAAAAAAGAGGCCATACAATCTCTCACGTAGAAAAAAATTAGGAGGAACAAACAAGAGTTTGTTGGCTTAATTGCCTATGCATCGATGTTTCATTTGAAAGCAGAGCATTTGCTGGAATCCCTGCACTGCAACCTTCTTCTAATAAAGGCTATTAATTAGAGCTCTTGCATTCTTGATCCTTGGATTCACTGTTCTGCAGTCTAGACTGCCTTAAGGAAGGTCTGACATACAGTATATACGCAGAAACTACCGTATGCACCCTAGATGCGGCAGTGATCAACAAATACACATAATCTCATTATTAATAGGCTTTCATATTTCCCAAATGTTTTGATGCAATTTTAGCCACAAAAAGTTAAAAAATATATTTCAAAAATCCGTATTTTGAGTGACAGAATAGTTGATATTGTATATTTTGGAATTAAAAAAAACCCTTTGTTAAGAATGAATGTTCATGCAGATATATTAATTTTTTTTAAAAAGGAAAAGAAATCTTTAAATTATTGTGATGGATCATAAAGGGGCAACGATGGACAAAGTGTGAGATGGATCAGAAAAAGAGTGATTTTTCCCATCTATAATTGGATCGAGAGCATTTTTCTGCCCTCATTCCTTGTCTTTTTTTTTTTTTTTGCCATTAAAAAGTCCCCAAAGTACAGAAGTTGGCTTTTCTTAAATTGAAAAGTGAAAAGTGTAGTTTGGTTTAAAGCTTGGTAAAAGGTAAGTAAATGTATGAGCCAAGGGAATTGTGTTGATGATTCAGTAGGTGGCACTCTTCCTCCCCAAGTTAAGAATTCAGAGTCTTGCTGCAGCAGAAATTCTTTCAATGAACTCAACATTTTCATTTGATACGTGCTAATGAGAATCCCTACTTGAGGTGCTTAAGGGCACCCCTTCAACAAACTCCCAGACCCATTACAAAAATTATGAAAAGCAGAAAGGAAACTTCACCAGGAAGGACTTGAACTATCTGTTAGCGTAGATAACTTCTAAGGGCCAAAATGATAAGCAGAGAAAGTTGTAAATAAATGGGTGATTTCAGCTAACCTTACATTGACTAGGCTAACATACATCCTTTTCACACATTCTGCTGGCCGCACAGAAATTACGTCAGGGGCACTGGAAAGCATCTGATTTAGATTTTTTCAGACGACCGATTTCTAGAAGAAAGATAGTTGGATGAGTTAGAATCTAGTAGTCTTTTTTTTAAAGGAAGATGGAATGAATGAGAAGGGCAGCAACATCTATGGGTTGTGTCAAAAAATGGCAGTTGGGGCAACACAATCAAAGAGCTGCTCCTTTTGCATGTGTGTGTGACATCAACACACATATGAAAGGGTCCCAGCTTCAATGCTGTGGGATTGCACAATTGCACAGGTCAATGCTGTGACTGCCAGCTTGGGGTTTTTTGACCCACCCTGTAAACATCACCATGAAAGAGTTAAAAATAAAGACATATACAAACTTTTGTTATATTTGCTTTATGTAAGGTTCAGGGAAATGGCCACTGATAGGTTCTTGTGGGGGAAGGGAATGTCAATGACAAAGTCTTGATTATCTCTCTGTTTCTTTCCATTTTTTTCTTTTCTCATGCTTATATTTCATACAATTTGATAAGATTCTAGATGTATCTCTAATTCTTTAACCAGAGGAGTGCCAGTGGCTACTTCATATTATGTGTACTTTCAAAATAGCTGACATGGTGGGCATTGTCAATCATAAAACAGTAATTTATTGTAAGACCAAACTGGTGAGGTATCTCTACCATTCCCTCTAGCTTCCACATGCCCTCTGACATCTCTCTGTTTCTTTCCATTTTTTTCTTTTCTCATGCTTATATTTCATACAATTTGATAAGATTCTAGATGTATCTCTAATTCTTTAACCAGAGGAGTGCCAGTGGCTACTTCATATTATGTGTACTTTCAAAATAGCTGACATGGTGGGCATTGTCAATCATAAAACAGTAATTTATTGTAAGACCAAACTGGTGAGGTATCTCTACCATTCCCTCTAGCTTCCACATGCCCTCTGACATCTTAGCTACCCACCATTTTTTTTCCTGAGGAAGCAGTCATAGCACTGGGCTGCCGTCAACCACCATTTCTCTCTGAAATCTATGCAGGTCACAGAAGCTTTGTTACAAATGGATTATGTTTGAGACTTGTGCTTAATTTTGCAGCATGCTACCTCACATTCATTTTTTTAAATTAAAAGAACGTAAAAAAAAAAAACCTATTAGGACAGAACTTGGTGAACATCTAAGGAGCTGTCAGTGGACATGCTAATATCATCAGGTGCTTTGTTAGGAACTAGAGAAAGGTTTGAATCAAAGGCCTAAGTAAAGAATTAGCAATATGATTTTGAGAACTTCTGTGAGTGAAGGAGAAATGGGAGTTGAAAAAATGATTGAATAGATGCTGTCTGAAAACAATCAGTGATCTTTCAAAGATGTGCTGCATTTTTTTAAAAATATCATTGAATGAGCACAGAGAAAATCTGAAATGTAGCTGACAGAGAGACAAGTATCATAAGCAGATTTTATAGCAGTTACTAATATGACAGGATATGTTAATTTGGAAGGTTTTGGATTCCAAAGATATAATTCCAGGTTCCAAAGTAGAACAAGTTCTTAAAGATACAAAGCTTCTGATTCCACTTAAATTCTATTTCTGCTGAAGGAAGAATATGTACTCCAATCAAAGGAAGAGAAGTGAACTGTAGAGTACAGGCTAGGGACAAAATCAAGTTTATTAAAACAGGGAGAAACAGCGTATCTTCCTGGAATAATTACTGCCTGGAATTATCAGTTCCTAAATAAAAGAATAGTTATTAAGAAACTAAGTTTAGCGTTAAGAAATAAAAAAGAAAGATCTCAATCTATTTGTAGTTGTGCCACAAATTTTTTGAGAGCCATGTTCAAGATGTTAGCCATGTTTAAATTTAAGCAGAAAATCTTAGTTTTTAGACTCAGTCTATACAAGCAATAGATCGTGTTATAAAACAATCCCTGGTCTGAGCCATTTTGGGCTGAAGATGGAACAAGTACCACAGGATTCATGTCCTTCCTCCAATAGAAATTCCTATTCCAGAGAAAATTAAATACTGTGATGAAAATGTGTAGGCCAGACTTTTTCCAGACACATTAAGGGATGCTGTGCAGGTATTGCTAGAAATTAGCAAAATGGAAAAACTTTCAGCAATGAAATTCCATTTTTCCATCTATCATTTGGAGGTGTTTTATTTGAGATAGACAAATGACAAATTATTTAGACACATTTGTTTGTTTACAGTCATTCTGCAGGAATCAGACTGTGCACTCATGGCATTGAAAACACCTTGCTACACTGTTCTTGCATCTTTGATCAGGTTTTTTGAAATATTTGAAAGGTATATTTTTTTCTCCGTTCTAAGAATACATTCTGACCAGGGTCAGGGCGGGCTTATTTTTTTCATCCCAGGCAGAAGAATAGAAGAAGTATGAAATCTAAAAAAGCACTCTTGATCTCTCAATCAGACATTACCAGAAGACCATCTGGAAGGACAAATGGAGAAGGGAAAAAAACTTTGCAACCGTCAGTATGCTAAGGCAATAATTGCTGTATTGTTCCACTAACATTGCAATGAATCTATTCGTAGTTCTGATGAACAGAATTGTATCAATAGTACAATATTCTAAAGTTGATTGACTGATTAAAATGATCACCAGTTTTTATGAATACAAAACTCAAAGTGGTTTGCAAGGTTCTGAGGTTCTTCTCCATAGCTGCCTTTACATAGAGCACAGCACGTGTTTCATACATCACTGGCTCTTTGATTTCCTACAGTAAAGTTTAGCATCTGTTTTGTTATTTGATGTATAGCTTTGATCTGTTGTTTTAATTGCTTCCTAGTAAGACACTAATGACCTTTTTTGTTCCACTAAACACCACTTTCCTCTAGCTGTAAATTAACCATAACCAAACACTTGGAAGTGCTAATACCGTTAGCCTTCCTTTGCCTCTGATTGGTGAAACAGGGCCTGACTTCACATTATGCTAGTGATGTGATTAGCAATCCCATCATGGGCCTTGGAAAAAACAAAATATCAAGGATGGGTAGTGGGGATTCCCCTTATGGATACTGTGGCTGGAGATGTTGCCAACTGCCATATCAGTGAAAATTCTCCCTCCCGCGCAGCTCAACAATTAACTTCAAGAAAAAAAAAGCTATTGATGCCAACTGGATCTTTTTTCCTACTGCTAATTGGGAATAATTAATTTGCATCCAACAAATTTGCAAGTAAAAAAAGGAGCAGAGCTTCAATTGCATGCTTGCAGCTGCCATCTTGACTTTTCTGACCCTCCTCTGCAAACCTCCTTGGTGTGAAAGGCTTGAACATATTCCGGCCATTTATAATGTAGCTGGGCAGTGAAGGTTTAAACATCCCTCCTCTGCATACTATGTTTCGAAGGACAATCACCTTCCAGGTTGGTATTTAATTTGTTAAACTCACTAACTACAGATCAATATAATATGTAGTTAAAGCTCTTAGATTTCATTAATTTGTAGTTTACAATATGCAAAATGTGTAATGCCAAACTGAATGGACAACAATTGGTTTGGTAAGGACCCCCTTTCCTCCGATATCATTTCTGGGGTATACTGTATGAAGAAATATAGAGAGGTTTTTCTTTCATCTAGCTACCTTACTAAGAGAAAATATTTATAATTGGGAGTTATGTATTAAAATTCAGTGGGGTTTCTATAAATCTAATCTACCATCATGCATTCAACCCTGTTTGCTGTTTTTGCTAGTTAAAAATGCATTAGATCTCTCCCTTCACAATGGGTCTCTATAATCAATAGTGCTCATTGTCACCTTTTATGGCCTGTAGCTGGCAATAAAACAAAAATGAGGGCAAGATGAGAGCTGTTCCAGAGTCAGAGGTCAAGAAACTGAGAAAGACAAAGTAAGTCCAATTCACCAAGCCCAAAGAATTATATGAGTTAATATCTCAAGAGGTTCAAGATCGAGCCATGAAAGGAATCCAGCTTCACAACACAAAATGAGCAGGGAGGGATGAACAACAAGTCCAAGGCATTTGATGTCTACAACTTCTTGGATTTGGAAATTTTCATTTGTATGCTAGAAAGAAGAGTAGAGAGTTGTTAATAATCTATAAGGAGGAAGAACCTCTCTTCCTGCAAAGTCCCTGTTTTAAGCAAGCAATGTGTCCTTACAATTTCACTGGCATGTAGCATCATATTATACATCCAGATCAGCTGCTGTATTGTATGCAGCATTGTTAAACTGACACTCTGTTCTACTAGAAGATGCAAATCTGTAGATGGCTTTCATCGTCCCTGACCTCTTCTCCCTCAGACATCTCCAGGAAGCGCAGGATGCCCACTATTAAGAACAAACCCAGGATTTCATTAAAACTGGGAATTTCCCTTGAAGTGACCAACTGCTTTCTATCACCCCTTCAGGAATGGTGGAGATAAGCATTTCTAGCTGCTTTACAATGACTCTATAACAATTGTCAACAGTAGGTTTCTTAACCTATTCCTTACATTTGATTACTTATGTCAAAGTGGAAAGTACCATGTATGTTTGTGGTGCTGAAGTAGTAAAATCAAAGGACATTTTTTTATGTTTTGGGTATTTTCCTGGACCACTTAGTGTAGTGATATGGGAAAGCTCACATCCAACCTCTAACACTCTAGATCCCATTCTACATAATTTAGACTGCATATCCCAATGCATTTTACAGCCTGATCCAATGAGCTGTTGAATGCTAACATGCCATTTCTTCCCTTTCCAAAATGATTCTTTTTTCAAATATAGAAATATGTTTATGTGCCTTCAGTGGAAGTTGGGAATTGCTTCAGGGATGTTGACAAGAGAATAAACAACAGTCTGCTGAATTCCCAGATCACAGACCACAATGGAAACAAATTTTAAGTAAACAAGCAAACTGCTAGCAAACCACAAAGATTCTATGATCTTTTCACTTCTGTAGAGAGGCCATCATGGACTTTATTGAAATCACTGGTACCAAATATTTTCCCCTTATGTTTCTCTTCTAGCAACCTTGTCTCTAAGGTACTGGGTTCCCTAAACAAGTTTCCTAAAGTAGTTCATTAAACCACTAGCTGAAACTGTAGCTTATGGAGGGTTCAAATGTAGCTTATTCAGGATTAAAAAACTAAAACATGACCATACTTTTTCTCTTTCTGTACAGGTTCTAGAGTTTTCTATGAAATTGTATTACAATTATGGGGTATCCTAGTAACTCCTTTGATGTCTTTCAAGGGCATTCAAATTTTCTGCAGTTAACATTTTGGCTAAAGGCTTCAAATAAATACAATTCCATTTTTACATTGCATCAACATTTTTGATTGAATATTGGCCATCAAGTTGTTGTCAACTCTTAGTGACCACATAAATAGATTTCCTCCATGATGATCCCTCCCTAACCTGGTCCTTTAGGTCTTCCAATGGAAGCCTTGAATCTCTTGACATCCTCTAGTTTGTTTATCTGGAGAGTTCTTGGCCCTTCTATAAAAGACCTCTCCCTTCAGTCCGGCTCTAGGAAAATAGAAAGAAAGGAACTTTGGATCTTCCTACCCAGATAGTAATAATCAAAACTTGCAAACCTTGTACTAATCCATGTATAGGTTGACTCTCATCTCTTTGTACCAGGAGTGTATATGATAACAACAGCACAGATGTTTGTCATCTTCCCTTAGTATATAACAATAATTTGGCCATTTGCCATTCTTGATAGAATCCCTATCAGTCTTGCACAACAACTGTGTGAGGAAAATGAGGAAAATATATCTTTGGGTGAAAGAAGCAAGTTTTTAGAGGCCTTAGATGAATGGGATCGCCTTAATAAAATTGAAACATAAAGGAATGTACAGTGCCCTTGAAGTTGGCATGAACCAGGCTGATTGTAAACCCCTTATCACAAACATCCCCATAGCAATGTAAGAGATGATGTCTTCTTCCTGGCAGTTGGCACCTTGAACAATTTGTTTCTTCCCCTCTGACACTATTGCTTTCCTTATAGATAGCAGTTGTTCTGTCCTTGTAGATAATGGCCAAGAACAGGGAGAGAAAGTAACTTGAGAAGTACTGCTCATTTAGGTACGCCTGCATCATCATATGAATATGTATACGTATGTGCTCTTTTCCCTTCCCCTTTCTTGTAGAACTGTATAAATGTCAGGGCATCCATTTTGCCTACAGGGAAGTGTCTTTGGTGTATGTACTGGAGGGGGGACCTTTGATGGGGTCCCCCCTCCAGTACATACTGCCTAATAAACACTGCAGTGAAGCCTTGATTATTTTGCCTTTGTGTCCTGCATTTTGATTCCACAACTGCATGATTGGATATCTATATGTGTGATGCATGTAAGGGATATATATACATATACATACATACATACATACATACATACATACATACAAATATATAAATGTTAGTTTCATAGGGTGTGTAAGCTAAAACTCCTTGAAAAAGATTGGCTTAGGATATTGGCTTGTAAGAAGAATGAATGAGTCAATTAAGGCATACAGATGCACTTCTGGTGTAATGTAAGAAATGGTTTGGGAAGATTATGCATAGTTAGGTGCTCCAGTTTTGCCTTCTTTCCTCTCAGCCTGTCATGGCTTGTTTGAAAACCATGTAAACTGAAAATGCTTTTTCTCCCACTCCCATGACTATGGAGGAAAATAAAATTGGCCTGTCTTTGATCATATGCTCTTCTACTGTCAAAGGGATTACAGGAATTAAAACCCAACAATAAGGATAATAATAAAAAAGAGCCTTACAAATATTCCCTTTGGAAACTTTTGTTTTTCATTTGCTTCTGACAGCTTCAGCAGTAAATTTATGCAGCTATTTTGTAAATAAATGAGGCTGAAGTATAAGTCCCCCTTGTATCAGGTTACAAGAATTTTGCTTTTGTCTTAGAGACATATGACTGTAAAGGATTGCAAGTTCCCTAAAAAGGACATCCCTGAAATTCTGAGCAATGATCATAGGCCTCAAGGTCATTGATGCTTCCACTTCTGAGAAGCTGTATTTTGTTACTTATTTAATGCTAATGGGTACAGTTCCTTTTATTACTGGAAATAAAAATCCTTTGCTCCTCTTCCTTTCATGCTGGTGGAGAATTTCTTCTCCCTTTATATCTAATGTCTGTGCTCTGTCAGACAGGGGCGTTATAGAGGAAGAAAATTAATTTGTCGCAAAGCCAGAATTGTAGCACTGCAAACTATGTAACTCAAGAGCAACACAAGGTGGTGCGAAGCCAGATATTTTGTTGTGAATCCTAAGTTGGAACGATATAAAATAAGGTTGAAACAACACATGGTGGATGCTTTTGGATGCCATCCCTGAGTTGAAGTCTTTCTTTTTCCATCGTAAAATATAGGAATACATATCCTGTGATGATATTTCATTGTGTGTTTCTCTGCTTCTGCTCTATATCACTGGGTGCTGATGGTGGAAAACATTGCGGTAGGATTGGTTTTTATCACAGGGTGAGGTATGTTCAATGTTATGATAGATGAGGAGGACTTGGAAAGGCAAAGTAAATTTTGGTGGTATCCCCTTCATGATATAACATCAATATGTTCTCCTGACTTACATCAGTTTTTCAATTTCCTATCAACCCTGTGTCAGCAATATGACATATGAATAATAACTTTAATGGAAGAGTTCAAGGCAAAGAAACCACAGACTTTTGACTAATTCAAACCTGGTTTAGCCATTTTCCCTCATGAGCTCCAGATCCTTTTGCTTTATAAGAGTGCTGAGAAGTCTTGATCACATATTGTAATTCCCAGCATTTCTTATTTGGAATCTGCGGCAGCTAAAGAAGTTTTGTGCTCTGTGTCTATGTATCAAGTTTATTATAGTATTCATCTAAGATACAAAAGGTAACACTAATTTTCACCACAGGCAAATGGCATAATCTATGACTTCTAGCTAATAAACTAGCTCAGGGACAAAGTGAACAGGACAAAGCCAGTTATTTAATTGGACTTAGATTCAAACCCACATTTATCTGTAAAGTTTGCTGTGCATTATTGTTTTTGTCACACTATCAGATAATAATAATGTTAACAGGAATGATCCAAATGTTGCCATTGCTTTGTTCTGAGAATACTAATTTTGAAGGAGCTCATGTGGTCAACAGTCTACTCCAAAATGAATAATTATAATACAACAGTATTACATAACATGATTTCAGGTATTCCTCACTTACTGACCACAGCTGGGGCTGGCAACTCTGTTGCTAAGTGATGTGGTTGTAAAGTGAAACATCACATGACTGCACCAACTTATGATGTCAGTTCCGGCTGCGGTTGTTAAGCGTGATGTCACATGACCGTGACTTGCAACTTTCTGCTGGCTTCCCCATTGCCAGCTGTGAATATCACAAATGGTGATCATGTGACTGTGGGATGCTGCAACCATCATAAAACACTTTGGCTGTCAAGTGCCTGAATCACGACCACATGACTGTGGGGACACTGTGACAGCCGCAACTTCGAGGATTGATCATAAATCTCCTTTTTCAGTGCTGTCATAACTTTGAACGATCGTTGAATGAGCAGTTAGTAAGCAACGACTATCTGTATGTGATTTACTGTGGTTTTAATAGTCTTGCCTATTGTGTGTCTGAGAGAGTGAAAGAGAGAATGGATGGGTTACTAATTAGGAAATGCACAGTTACTTAGAAAACTCCTGGCAAATAGAAAACTTCCACATAAACTGATTGTATGTTTTCTACCAATTTTTTCTATATTGGAGGCTATTCAAACGAACATCCCTAAACAGTGATTCGGAGAAGTATACAATTTCAGAAGAATTTATCTTTAAGAACTGACACCTATTTCTTTACAGAAATTGAGATGGGTAAGAAATTGCCTTTTGTCTGATTTTTTTTAATATAAATTTTCCATATTTGGCAATACTTTGATAGCCAGAAAGCACACTTAACATTTTTTACCCTTTTCACTGTGGTCATGAAGCTAAGTGAATGAGACCATGTCATGACATCAATGAGCCAAGACTGTTTTCCTAGCAAGGGGGGTTCACAAGTTATGGTAAAAAAAAAAAGAGTAAAGAATACAGTGTGATTGAAGCTCTGCCCATTTTTTTATGTGTATCACATATGCAATACCCATAAAAATGGGTAGAGCTTTGATTACACTGTTGTGACTGCCATCTTGACTTTTTATTAATACCCCCTACGTACACCCCTGCTTCCTAGGTTTGGGGAAAGTTTGGGGGAAGGCTCTTTTTTAAAATCTAAGTTGTGCCTAATTTAGGGATTTCATTATAATTTTTCAGTGATGTCCATCTTAAAATGGCGGTAAATTATGCTACTGATTTTCCGGGATTATAATTGGGGAAAATTCTTGACCAGAAAATTAGATTTTGGTGGTCACAGGTGACCTGAGGGCATCAGGTTCCTGATCCCTTTAGAATAGAATGAGTATGTACATGCACATAAAAATCCATTATTATTTTCAGAATTTTGTGATGCAATTCATAACTAAAACAAAAACAAAAAGACACACAAAATGAAAACAGGAATGCATGAATAGGTCAAAATATGCATTCTACATTAAGAGAAAGTGACTTGCCAAAAGGTCCACACTAGAAAATGTGTATATAAAAATGCAGAAATGATGAAAAGTGCAGATGAAAATGACATGGGCCTTTTTCTTTTCTCTGCCTGAATTCTAATGTGGAAGGGGAGAGAAGTAGAACTTGCAGGCAGTAAAATCAGAAACTGAGTGAAACTGATACTTCCCCTGATCTGATTTAGTCTCAGCAACAGTGGACATTAGATCTGTGTGTACCCTTCCAGCTATACTATAAACATGTCATTAAATTAGTCTGTCCTACCCTGCTCTGTTCACCTGCACATAATGCACTCTTGGCCCTTTCTGTAGATTCCAAGGGAAATCTGTAGACAGGTTGTTGTTGTGGCTTACCTCCATGCAATAGAAACAGGGTTGATTTTGTTGCTGAATAAGCAGACAGAAATTCTAGTAAAGATGTAGTCAAAGTTGAACATCTGTCAAATTGATTGGTATGGATCTCATTACACTGAAGTAGATTAGAAGCACAAATGAATGACAGAAACCATTCCACAGCTATGTGTTTGGTTTGCTTTCCTCAAATTAAATAGCTAATTCTTCAAAAACCAGTCTATACCTGCACCTCTTGCTCTCATGTATGCATAGAGATGCAAACACACATATATCCAGACACACACCCAAACCTACATACATGCATACAGATCCCTTTAATGGACACTATTTCTAAACTCTCTTTAGAATGTTTTTCCAAGATTTCATTTTGTATTGGCAATGCCAGTGAGGACAAGAAAACCGCATTGGTAGAATGAAGTTACAATAGCAAACTCTACACACTAAGGTTGCCAAAGATATTTAAACAATATACAATGTTACTCTTGAATAATGAAATGGAAGATTTAGTTCTGGCTCCACAAGGGAAGGTAACCGGTGGGGGGCACACTTCATATTTTGTTACAGAACTTAGTATATGAACAAAACTGTCATTATCCATGGGGGTGTGTGGAAAGTCTTGAAGCTATGCAGACCTTCTCTACTGCAGGATGGAATATCCTTTCAGGAAAAAAATGGATTTACTATGTCTGGATGCAAAACTAATCAACTCAGTATGCCTATTTCATAGGGTTAAGCCCATTACAAGTTTGCTTGACTTCTTTCATCTCTGTTGAGGATATAGGATATCATTCATGTTCCTGCTGCATTGTTTTCTTTGAATGCCAACAGCAAAGGGGCGGGGGAACCCTTCGGCTGCCTTTCCCCCACTTACATAGCTATCATACTACCAAGTCAAATGAGAAACAGGCCTTTACAATAACAACATTTTCCCCAATGCACTGTTAATTCTTAGTAAACCAAAATAAAATGTGTTGCTCTTTATTAAGACTATGGTCCATAAGGAATCCAGATGATGTCTCGATAAACTATCAGGCTCAGGTTTTTATTTTTTATTTAATGTACGTTTCTTTGTACAGAGCCTAGGAAATGAGCGATCATTTATATTTGGCTCAGTCCAGGTTTAAGATTCAGCTGCATGAGTTATAACTCTTGATACTTATATAACATTTTTAATGGTACCCATCATAAATAGATTTTATTTGTGCAACATATTTCTGCAAGATATTAAGTCTGCTTTCTATACCCTCTTGTTTCCAGAGGATCTCAAACATATTGGCTTTTTTTCTGTGGATTTCTTTGTCTTATTTTTCTTAACTGTTTGGGATGAGGGGCATATTCAGAATTTTTGGAGTGAGCTATGGGGTATTGTCACAAAGTTACTGCCATTTAAGTCTTGGCCCATTCAAAAACTGACTATCATGCCAGATACAGGTATTCACAAAATGCCTGTTTATCAGAAACAAACCAATGGGGATATGTTACACCATCCTTCTTGTTTCCCCATACCCCTTGAGATACCTTCTCCCATTACATTTTTTTTTTTTTAGTTTTTCTGGGTAGATGGAAAACTTTCTAAAGAAAGCACAGGACTGAGGCATTTTACTAAGTCCTGATATAATACCACTGAAGAAGATGTGATAAAAGAGTCTGGATTGTGGTTTAAATTATGGTAGAATTTTTTTTTACTATTCTGGTCCTTTGTACTATATGCTCAAATTGTTCTGTCTTACATCTTATGTAAGAATTTGGTATATCTCTGGATTAACTGCAGCTGATTGTCAAGGATTTATATATATAATCTATACATCAGTAGTTTCACAAAAGTAGGAAACACTGAAAGCTGTTTTTTAAAAGAAATCTCTTCCATGACATTCTTTAAGTTGATTTTTCTTCCTTGAATCTCAGAGTTCTTCACCTATGAAATACATCTTAACTGATTATTTTTAAGTCTTTTAGCAGCCCTGCTGTCCATTTTGAGATTTTGGAGTTAAATTCCCTAAGCTGTAGTATTTTAGCTCCTACTGTATATGAATATATATTACAGATTAATTTGCATCAAGATTATGTTGTGCCACTTAGAAAAGGAGAATCGTTTGGAGAAAGACACATTGCAACATAGACATCATTCAGAAGAAAAGGGCACTTAGAACAGCCTCTGAAAAATAGGGTGGGAGTGTTGCTTCAGGATTTCTGCCATTCCACGTATAAAGGGTATTTAATCCAACTGCTCTCAGTTTTGATTTGGCATATGGTGGATTCATATGTCATTAGGGAAGGGGTTGGCTGCTGGTAGCCTCCAGGCTGAATCTATACTTCCATAAATTGTGGAGTCCAGTTCACATCTGAATCATTTTATTCTTTGATTTGGCAGTCTGTTTGGAATATGCTACACTCTGTATGTATAAATAATAAGGCAAATAACTGTTAATAATAGGCCCATGTGAAAAGAATATACAGTGGACAACCCAAAGCGTTGTCAGTTTTAATGAACAGCAGCATTAGAAGAGTTTTTATAATGCTAAGAAAGAGAAATAGTACTCAGTGGAGCTATCAGTGTAAATTAATGGTGGCAACATGCCTTTTTTTCTAGATAGATTTCATAGGAAAACAGAGAAATTGTTGCTTGTTGTAGCAAAACTCTAGCATCAGGTTTTATCAGCCACTGTAAGCAAAACTGAGTCTTTTCATCTGTACAGAACCATTATGGTGGCCTTACTTGTATAAATGCAAGTACCGTTGAGTAAATCTCCCATGTGTATTGTCTTATCAAATAATTTATTTCATTGCAAGTTTCGGTGTGCTTAGTGGTGAACCAGTTATGATGTGGTAATTCACCGTCATGCATGCATGCCACCACTTTTTAAACTGATTCTCTGTTATCATCCAGTCAACTGGTTTGAGAACCTGAGTGCCTCATAGCTTCCTGAGATTTCCAGCTGAGCTCGGAACTTTTCTAAGATTTCTTGGGTATTATATACAACCAGTTTATCACAAAATGTGAAATAAATAACCACTTTTATTTGTGACTAAGTTCATTCAGATAATGCTTCTTGACCTTTTGTGAGGTTACACAGGTAGTCTTTGTTTTATGATCACAGTTGGGACCGGCAACTCAGTTGTTAAATGAAACAGTCGCTAAGTGAAACCATGACTGTGCTTATGATCTTACTTCAGCTTTCCTTTGCTTTACAGACCTGCGAAGGTCGCAAATGCGAGGACTGTTTGCAAAGTTACTTTTTCATCACTGTCATTGCTACAATGGTTGCTAAATGAGGCAGTCACTAAACGAGGACTAGCTGTACCATTAACTACTTCAATTACATACTACAGTGTTACATTACTATTCATTAATTGTTGCCTGAATTTGCTCCAAATTTCTCATGATGCATTGGAAGTCTTTTACTTAACTGAAGTCAGTGCCCACTGAAATAATTGGAGCTTGAGTTGGTCACAATTAAGTTATCCTGGTGCTTGCATCTCTCTCTCTTTCTCTCTCTCTCAGGAAGTTTTTATGTAATTTCATATTTTACTGCAGCAATAACTTATTTTAGAATGAGGGCCCTACTACTGTTCATATTCCATAGTTCTCTTGGTTTGCAATTTTATGATAGACAATTATCATAGGCCTCCCTAGGATGCAAAGAGCAAAGTTTCAGTGGGAGATTTTCATTAGCCTTTTGGCCTTTATTATATATAGCTGGGTCTGCATACACTCATGCATTGCAAAATTTCCCGTTAAGTATTTGCATTAGCTCTGGGCAAAGATATCTCCCTGAATCTTTTCCTATCAATTCTCATTCAGCTTGATGAAAGAGAATGTGCTTAGAAATTCTTTCAAAGGGGAAGAAAATGTTGGGAAAAACTCCCATGGGTGTAGTGTGGTGTTGATTTAGTTATAAGGTGTTATTCAAGGGGTGTGTCTGAATGTCCTGCTTTTCACTGTTAAAATATTCTCACTGGTGATGTGTTGCCTCCTGGCTTCCCACCCTTCAACTAAATCCCAAGGGAATATATCATGAGGGGACTTGTCCTAGTGGTCTTTTTGCAGCAGGGATGCTCCTGTCCAAAATTGTTGGACACTTTTTCTTTCACCTAGAGAAATGTGGAGAAATGGGCCCACCCAATTTCTGTACTCAAAAATCTGATGAGGAATTTTGAAAGGCCATTTAGTCTGGCTACATTTTGAAAGATAGGATGTTGCACACATTATCAGTTTAAAATCGATTATCATTTACTGAGAAGCGAATGACTTTTGTGTAGGTAAGATAGATGCCCTTTTAAAGAGGAAAGCTGGATATTTCAGCATTTGATCATACGTGATGGCCAGACTGTCTAAGCCAGAGGGTCAACCACCTGAGGCTCCAGGGTCATCTGCAAAGCCTTGACTACAGCCCAGAGATCCTGCAGAACTAACCACCAAATTGTAATTATAGTAGGACAGAAAGTCTAAACAGCTTATGGATTACCTCTCCCATTGCAAACCTGCTCAAACATTAAGATATTCTGGATACGCAGCTCTCAAGGAACTGCTGCTATTGGAGACTCGTTCATCAGGCAGGTGGGAGAGGACTATCTACTGTCTTAGGTGATGGAAAGCACTTCCCTGGAGGCTGCATCTGGCTCTCACTCTTTCTGCATGTAGAAAATCTGTAGAGAAGGATCAGTTTCATTGGTCTTTTAGCTGATAATTAAGTTTACATTATTTTGTTGTCAGGTTTTTAAACATTTTGTACTTTATTTTTTAAATGTTTATTCCTCTTGTCACTACTCACAAACTACTCAAAGGCTTAATCTGAAACCTATTGTGTGCCACTGTTTAACCAGATTTATTTAAGAGCGCACCAAAGTAAGAGACCCATCTGCAGTAGCTGGAAAGATGATAAAGTTACTTGACTTACAATGGTCAACAGCATAGAAAGATGTTCCTACTGAATGGTTAGCTATGCTCGTTCAGAACTTCAGCAGGTGGGCTTAGAAGTTAAGCAGGGTTGAAACTGATTAGAACATGGATGAAATTTCTGCAGAAAAAAATCGGGGCTTTACAGTAGACTGGCAGTTGAAAAAGATCCTGTAAGAAGGTAATAGCAAACCACTTCCATACTGTTGCTAGGATAACTAGGATGTATCCATGAGGTCAACAGGAGTTGAACTCAACTTGATGATTGATGGGCATTCCTGGTGCATATCACTTAAAATGAAAGAAAAACAATATCTTTGTGTCCTATAGGGAAAATAGTGGAAAACACTGATTTTCTTAGGGGAAGCTTTTGCATTATAAATAATGATGTATAAACCTTTTATGGAAATATGTTAACCCCCCCCCCCTTATATTTTGAGTTCAGAGCCATTGCCAGTAAATAGTGGCTGGATGGGAGGGAATGGTTCTTCCCCCTTTCTAAAGGAGTACATATTTGGTAGGGTAGATTGGTGAGCAATGAGCACGTGCCATTTTATGTCTCATGAGCTTACAACCCAGCAAGAAGAATACATTGTGAACACATAATGCAGCCCAGATCTCAACTTAAATTTTGGTACAGGAGAACCAGGTTCTAAAGTGTCTTGGATATACTCCACATTAAATTGCCCCTCATTTAAGCATCTTAAATAATTGAAGAACATTTATTGCAAGGACTTTTTATACCTCACAGTAACTATTTATAGAATGAAATACGGGTTGGGAATAGCTGTAGAGATGTAGAGGAATGTTCACATATAAGAATAAGCTAATAGCAAGAGAATAGCTTTGCTGTATAGCCCTCTACTGAATCTTGTACCCTGAGACACATGGTGGACAACCAGTTGCCTGTTAGGAACCTGAGGCTGGACATGGACATAATAGTTTTCTGCCATTGCTTCTCAATTTGAACATGAGTTCAACAGTTTCTCCTGGAGTTGCTGTCTGATGAATTGTATTCAGAAGCCCAGTGCCACTGATTCTAGTGGTGGCAAATAGCCCACTTGACTTTACTCATGAAAACTATATAGGCTGAAAATTTGGATGGTGAAGTGATGGGAATCATAGCATCCAAATATTTTGCTTTCTAGAGACCAAGCTTTCTCAGACATCCTTTCTCTTGCTTAAGCAGTAGTCCATGGCAGGTATGGCAATTATCCAGTGAAAGAAAGCAAAATGGCAGATATATGGATTGAAATATGCACATATCTTTTTATTTTGTCATCCTTTTCTCCTATTGGTTTGTTAACAGCAGCAAGACCTATGTGGATAGCCATGGCTTTACTTCAGTAGTCTAGTGCTGGCATAATTGTGCCTCATTTCATGCAGCAAATGTGGGCAAGAGCTTGCAAAAGGAAAGAATCTAATTAGTGCCATTAAACAGAGCCAAAGCACTAAGCTTTGCATGTCAACAACGCCACTGCTGGAGCGGCAACTCCAAAGGGTTGGCAGGTCCTGTTACTGGATAGAAGTTTCTTACTTTAATTGCAAGTTTATAAATTCTGCAGAGATTTAGAATGCAGGAGCTAACCTTAACTCATTCCGATGAATCTGCGTTCATGCCCTTCTAATAAGTCTATAACTTGTTTTGCCACTTGCATTAGCCTTGAAATATTATGCTGCTTAGAGAATTAATTGAATCATCTGGGGAAAATTCCGTCCTAAATTGGGTTTAGATGCAATGCACTTAATATAGCTAAAACTTTTGCATCTATCTTTGTGCTCATGTATGACATTGTGATTATTTTGTAGCATGTGGCAGCCCATAAAATAGAGCTTTTGAAAATCTATATTTCACATTGTGCTCATATCCCTTTACTTTAGTAATTATACAGTAACTACCCTAATTGAAATAAATTTACATCTTTGGTGGAGATAAACTATGTGATTACTATTTTCTACCAGTTTCCTTTTCAGCAGGAAGATAGGCCGATGCGCTCATTTCTGACCACATGACTTTTAGGATGATTTATTCTTCAAAATAAGTTATTTCTGGCCAAGTTAAGTCTTGCTGGGTACAAGCTTTTTTTCAAAAATCAGTAACTGAACTGTTGGGATCTTGGTGTTTGCTGAGCTTTCTTCTTGCAAACATTTTCCTACCAAACTAGGAAACACTGTCAGTGCTTTAACACAAAACTCCACTCCTTTGTGTCAAAGCCCTGATGATGTTTTGAGCTACATGTATTCTTCACCATTGCAATAATTGAACTTGTCCCTTCTTTTCAGAAATCAAACATTTCATCCCCTTCTATCTGTAAAGTTATAATCAGTGAATAGAAAAGAGCTATGCGTGCTTCAAGGGGGACACGGTGGCGCAGCGGCTTAATGACGCTGAAAGTTGCTGGCCAGAAATGGTCGACGCTTCAGCGGTTCGAGTCCAGCCTTTGTGTTAAACAGGGTGAGCTCCTGTTTCCTCCCCAGTTCCTGTCAACCCAACAGTTCGAAAACTTACGTGAGTAGATAAATGGGGACTCTCACTCCGGTGGGAGGAAAAATGGTGGCGGCGCCTTGCAAAAAAAGGAGTTGGGAGCAGTTGCCGGTAAGCGCGAAAAACTGCGCGCGCCCGAAAAGGGCGTGAAGCAACGGAAACCCCGCCTCCTGAGCTCGCCAGCTGGGCTCTGCCCTAGGAAGGAGGCTCTGGCAAACCACTTCCGAAAAACAGTTGCCTTGAAAACTGCAAGGACTCATCCAAGCAGTCACTGCAGGGTCAGCAATGACTGAGCACAGACAAAAAAAAAAAAAAAAAAGTGTGCTTCAGTTATGTGCCACATAACTAATTTGGCAACAATCTAAAACAAAAGTGTTCTGATTATTTTAACCAATTAACAACACGGCAGTGTATAGCAAACGTTTCTTTATTGAATTTCTGGGAGTCCACAGACATGACCTTTACTTTATTCAGTACACAAGGGAACAGGATATATTCAAATCCAGTTATTTTCTGTTTTCAGTTTGTGCAAAATTCCTTCTCTCTGCTATTTTATTGGAGGGAATGAATAATATCAGTAATGTGGAGCAGGGTTGGAAGGGATATGACATAGAGAAATTGGGTATAGGTTGGATGAGACAGCATGGCTTCAGAGGAGCTTAGAGTACTGGACCATGAAACTTGAAGGCCTGCATTTGACAATAGGAAGAAGCATTAACATGTGTGAAAAACACTTTTTCAAAGCATTAAAACAATAAAATGACCACATTGAAGCATCTGTTTGGGCTAGGCCAGTGATATCCACAGTTAAATCTGGTGGTAGGTTTAGAAGTGGCAAAATTAAGCAACTGGCTGAGGCTATGTACTTGACTGCTTCTTCCCACCAATTTTGAAATAATGTCAAGAAACAAAAAGGGAAATCTAGACTGGATTCTTGGCCTCCTCCTACTAGCCAGGCCGCCAGCCTTACAAACATATATCTATGATAACATTTTATACAGCCTACTTTAGCACGTGAACTCTTTGTCTCTTTCTTTCTCTCTTTTTTTCCCCAGAAGATTCAGATCATGTCTGAGCAATAAAGAAGAGAGTAAGCGAGACAGGAGAATCAGAGGCAAACAAGTAACAGGGTGCCATACATAAATTGATTAATACCACTACTCCACAAAAGGAGGAAATGCTGTTGATAGGTTATAAAGCAATCTTCCGTGGAGACTCCAATAACACTCAACCAGGGCCTCCAAAACTTTAAGGCCTTCACTGGCTAAATCAACAGAGATTTATAGTGGTTTAATAAGGCAAGATTTTTTTCTCTTTAATAGTTTTGGTCCTTGTTTTGTTTTTGACTTTGGAAATCTCTTTTTTAAGCGTTGGGGGTGTATCTTAGGAACCTGTCAACACTTTCCTGTCTCCCTGAGAGAAGAAACCTTTCTTGGTATCTATAGTAATCTACAGTAATTCTGGAGGAAATGTCAGAAAATGTCCATTATGCATTTGCTAGGATTTGTCAGTAGGGCTTGGGCCAAATGGTTGCTGGCCAACTTTTGTTTCTTTAGATTTAGAATTTGTCAGTTTATTTATCCCTGACAAATTCTAAATCAAAAGCATCTTGATATATCAGAGCACAAAGAGAGAAAAAAAATCTTTCTTCAATATACATGTGCATTTATATAGGTCAAAATGGAAAAAAAAATTATGTCCCCAAGAGATAAGAAAAATAAAAAAATCCTAGACAAATATATATGAAGTGGATAAGAAAATCTATATCCAATACCATGATTTTTTATTTGTGCCGAGTAATCATATAAAATGCATTATACACAACAGATGTTAGGCTGAATTTTGTTGGTGCACCAACTAATATGTAATCCTTTCCCTTCCAAGTGTTATAAAATTGAAGTCCAAATGCTAAATCTAGAAGGAACACCATCATGGCTTTCATTGATGTTATCTCTACTAAAATATTAAAGTTAATTTTCAAGTACAAAGATTCTATTAAACTAAGTTTATTGATGTATTCTGAGCATTCTTTTCAGGTAACAGTGTCAGAATGAATATAAAAAGGAAGAGACAGATAGCTTTAAAGATAGCTTTAGAATGTTTCAACATCAATTCCAAAACTGCATTGCGTATACCTAAAAGTGGCATCATAGTACATGCAAATGACTTACAGATTTGCCTCTTATGCTTTGACTTCTTATGCAACCATCAATAAAATCACCAGGATATGGCATTATCAATAGATTCAGTGTTCTGTATAAATGTGAGTGAATATGAAGAAGTCTAAATCAAAAACTTCATCCTCAGAAGAAGGCTTGCTCTTAGTATAAAACAGTATTTTCTTGTTCTTGGGTGCAGAGCCAAAAGAGGAAAATCTATGAAACCTGAGCTGAGCTCTTGAAGATGTGTTTCCCTGAGTCTGATTCACCTGAGGAATCAAGTAACATCTACATCACTAGATTTTTTCAACTGTATAGGCAGGCTAGGTGGGAAGCCTATATCACAGAAGTCAGAATGATTTGCCTTCAGACCAAAGGGTTGACTGTGTAAAGATTTAATATTTTCAAGAGGGGGAATGAAGCTTAAAAGAGGTAGATTGTAGGAACTCAATGGTCCATCTCCAGACTTTGTGGGAGCCTTTCTAATGCTTGATAATAGTGCAGCTGCTGGTTTGTTCTTGTCTTGTGGATAGCAATTATAACATGATCAGAAAAAAAATCTAGTTAGTCATATTAACATGATAGGCAGCAAGAGGTCATCCTATAGCCTTGGTCTGATTGCAGAAATCCATGATCTGTTTCTTAAAGTCTAAGATGTGGTTATCTCTTGTCTCTGAAAGTTCATTTACAGGTCAACAGTTCTTCATATGAATCCTCCCTATTGATAGCCAGGTTAAATATAGAACATTCAATTAGGCATATAAAGAGTGAGCAGAAGCTGCAAGTTTTACCATTCATACAGTATTTATCTGTATTTGGATATTGCTGAGCTTCATTATTTTTGTCATCCAATCATATTTCTCAGAATTCTAAATACATTTGAACTTGCAACTTTCCTTGCATAGGAAAGAAGTTCAGTTTAATTAGAAGTGTATGGAGCAACACACTTAAGAGATCAGAAATCATTATTTGCATTATATTTCTGGTATTTAAGTTATCATTGAAGACAGAAGCAAGTCCAATTTCTGAGCATTTTCATTGGTATTCCCTTTGTCACAGTCAACAGTTTTATAACTTAGCTGTAAAACACCGCCTTACATAAAAAATTGGCAAACCATGTATTAAGCTTGAAAGTTAATTTCATTTCCAAAACTTGAAAATAATCCATTAATGATAGTCAGACTTCTTTGACTAAGTTTAAAGTGCACTTTTTCTCTTCAATCTTTATTATGTTTGAGTCTTTGCAGGTTTTAATTACTGAAAATGTTTTCTTTTTTTCCAAATGCTTAATTTATATTGATAGATAATGAAGTTCAAGGAAGCTAAGGAAAGAAGTAGATCAGCTCAATTGTAATCATTTTACAAAGCCACTTGAATAAGCTTTTATTTTAAAATACATAACTGCAGACAGGATTTTGGGGCCTTCTTTCCTTGCCATAAAATCAGAAGTGCTTTTATTTCTGTAGACATCATTGCTGCAACTCTATGGACCACAGACCTGGAAAATATTCTGTGGAGCCCAATCTCTTAGCATTAAACTCTCTTGGCCATTTACTAACATGTAGACATAATGGCTACACTGGAGTCTGTTAGATTAATAGCACATGGAGTTGTACAATGGATAGTAATGACTTTGAATTGAAGTAGCCATTATAGTTTATTAGATTATTGATCTGTAAATCTAAAGAATTTGCTTGCCAGGCTATGTTTTGCTATACAACTTTAATGACTTGTTGCAGGAACTCTTGGGTAACATTCTGAATAGCATTTTATGAAATTAAAAAAAAAAAGAAGGACTTGTTCACAACAGTTGAGGAACAGAATTGATAATGGGGATGTTTAAAGCTTGCATTTGTTCCTTTTAAATTAACTGAACTGACACACTTTCCAGACTAGCACATCAGTTGAGCTGCAACAAATTGCATTATTTCAGCCATCTTCTAATCTTTAGATTGGTTTGTACATAAAAATGTTTATTTTGCATCAAAATGAATGTAAAATTATTTATTTCCTGATAGAATGTGCCTTCTATCTTCTAGTTAACAAATGCTAAAAATAATGTGAATTTTATATTTGAAATAAAGTATTCCAGTTAATGTGGAAATAGGATGAAACAGATGCAAAGAAACACACAGGAAACTGACATAAAACAGAAATGAATTAATATGTTTATCTTTGCCTGGGGTTGGACATATTAACACTGAATTCCATAAATTCTCAATTTTAAACCAGTATATAAACTGAAACACAATTGTTTACTTCCCTGAATATTGCAGTACAGTTCTATTAAAATGAATAATTCTGTTTATTTTGTGCCTTTTAGTCAGTCTTGACTCTTGGCAATTGCCTGGACAATTGCCCTGCAGTTTTCTTGGCAACATTTTCCAAGGTAGTTTGCAATTACCTTCATCCAAGATCACTCAGTTGGATTTTATGTCTAAGAGAAGGTTTCCCTAATCCTAGTCCAGACCTTTAACCACTAGACCAAACTGGCTCTCCTCAGGATGATTTTTAACCATCAATGTGTAGGCTAGAAATTATGATTCTTGTATATAAAAATGTATGTATTGCTGAAAATGAACACAAAACATCTTGAAATTTCAGGGGAAATTTTCTTGTAAAAATGCATATATTAGGAATATGACATGTAAAGTATGAATTGAAAGACAACTGTGCATGGAAAAAGGCTACAAATAGTGCATTTTTTAAAATGTAGAAACAGAACATATCAAAATTAGAAAAATGAGAAATGGGAAGAAACCCAGAATAATAGATATCCCCACCTCCATTGGTTACATTGGAGCCCCTTTTCAGATGCAAAGGCCAGATATGAATAAATACGTAAAAGAAAATATTCTAATATCCTAACGGTCTGTTCATTGTCTTTTGGCCTTTTAACTACAAGCTTAACATCTAATTGTTGATTTTCATAAGTGAACTTAACTCAGTAATCTCTACATTGAATTCCTCACTTTCATCTGTACCTTTTAAACTAGGGTTCCCCAAAGTGGTCAGTATTGACCCCAAGGGTCAATGGGACTATCCTAGGGGTCAAGGTTGTTGTTATGATGATTATTTGTAGTACTATTAGTTAAAGTAGTATTTTTAAAATCATTTTCATATAATAAATGTTCAGGGGTTGATGAACAGTTTGAAACTTCATGAAGGGGTTGATGGAGCTGAAGAGTTTGGGGACCCCAGTTTGAAACACACTCCTTTATGCCTTACTGTATGTTTTGTTCCCTATTAGGGTGGTTTTATGTTTTTAGTTTATATTTTATGTTTTAATGTGCTGGGGAATTTTTTTTTTTAAGTTTGGCAGCATATTAAACAAATAAATAATCCGTCACTTTCCTGACCTTTTAAAAAATCTTGGTCATCTTATGTTTCATATTTATCTGATTACTGTTGTTTAATGGGTTTCCTTCTCTGCAGGAACCTATTTGAGTTCTATTGGATACGGGAGGGTCTGGGATTACATCCTCACATCTCAGCAACCCATCATGCTGGGATTGTTCACTTTCAGCATAATACAGAATGCTGACATAGGCATAACGATATGGAAGCCATGGGTTTATGGATTAGTGCAAGGTGTGGACCCCAACAAATATTCAATAAACAAAGTATGTGTAAACCAAGTTGTTACATGTATATAAAATTACCTATTTTTCAACTGGGGATCAATTATGTACGTTCACAGGCATACATAATTGTATGCCTATACATACATATATGGTGTTCATAGGCTCAGAATAGTTTCATAAACCTCACTAGATGCCCACTGGCTTCTTTATCCCGGCTGAGATTCTTGTAAATTAAATGTGAATGAATAAAGAGGAAGCTTTTAGTATCATGTTTATTTGCAGCAATGTCCTTGTGCCCACTGGGATGGTAGAGAGGCCTGGCATGACTTCTAGGAATGGGTTTTGTGACTGGCCAAGTCCATGGTGCCATTTTGTGAATAAACAAATGTCACTGGTAACCATTTTGTGACCATGCTTGCCACATGTTCTCAAATTTCTTGAAAGGCCCATTCCAGAAAGACTGGGTACCTCAAATTTAAGGAAACACACACACTTTTCTAGATATGAATGTACATATGAATGTACATCTCTCTTCATAAAAAAATGGGTGTCTGTGCTGAATCCACGGAATTATCCTTAGAGGTTTCTAAAATAAGATGACTGTACTTCCACTTTGAAGAACAGGACAGGTTTTTAAGGCACATTAAAAAAAAAAATGTGCTCAATGTTGTGCAGCACAGTAAACTTGTTTAATTTTGTCCCCCCCCCCCTTCTTCCACCAACAGAATAAGACACCAGTAACTAGTGCAGAATCATAGGCATGTCTGGAAAATTAAGCCATTCATGTCTAAGTGTATATGACTCATTAAATCAGTTATGGTTCCTCTGGCTCCTCCCACAAGGAACTAACTGTGCCTGAACAGTGTTTGCCACTGTGGGAATAGTCTTCTTCTAAACTCAAACCAAAACAAAAAACAAAACCCCCCCACATCATAATAATCTTTAAGAACTCACTGGGGATAAAGCAGTGTTTCAAAACACAATATATCTTTCATAAAACCTTGCTCTGGAGTAATATGTGGAAACACTTTTCCTTAAGTATCTGGGTGATCCTGCCAGTCACATATGCTTGTTTCAAAGATTAACCATGCGTATCTAAGTGTATGCAGTGATGCCACAAAAGCCTCTCTAAATCAGTAATGGCGATCCCTTTGTTCACGCCCATCATTGCTCAGATAACTGTCATAATTCTAGAGTTAATACCGTACCAAATGACTCTGAGCTCTGGTTTACATATATCGGACCTAAACTTTGCTTCCCCCCCGCCCACTTTCTCTCTCTTGTTTTTCTTTTTCTCTGACATACATTCTGACCTCTCAAGCCCTAAGTGATAGATATATCAGAGCAGCTCTCTAGCAACTTGATCTGAAGCAGTGCTCACCACTGTGGGAGCAGGCTTCCCATAACTGTTTGGTTGATCCTGCCTTCATCTCAGGGATTAAAACAAAACCATGCATGTTTAAATGCATGTGGGTTCTACATTAAATGCAGATAATTCATTGTTTGTAAATCAGCAGCATCTACATTCACATCAGCCCTAAGTACTAAACACTCAGTTTTCTATTCTTCTCAATCACTTCAAAGCTAAACCTTTGGCCTTCAGCTGTGCAGTGAATTTATACCTCCAAATACTGAGTGAGAGTTAAGTGAGGCAAAATATTTTATTTTATTTTTTAGCTCCTAATTCCAAACCAACAACCACAATATATATTCAATAATGAGAAAGGAAATAGTGGATTTTTCTGGCAATTGTTTGACAGGATCTGAGTCCATTGATTTGTTGACATGCTCCACTTGGTCATCTAGGTAGCTTTTTCAGAGGAAGGTCAGCCCTGGTAATATCAACCGTATCACAGAATCTTATTGCAAAATCACAGAGTAGTTTAACCATATATGACAGGGGGCAAAATAGGGGAGAAGCCGGTAGTGTTGGGCCTCCTGCAACACCAGCTCTTTCAGAACTTGGTGTCTTGATGGAACTCCATACACCTGATGATCGACCATTTGGTTGAACAGCAATAGGTAATCCAAAAGAGGGATTTAGTGGGGAAGATTGGTGAAAATGGTCCATTCAGGAGGCAGGACTGGGACACCATCTTACAAACTATATTGGTACTCGAGCTTCTTCTGAAGCCCACAACCTAATAAGAACGAAGACCACTCAGCTCAGCCAGGTGCTTCCCCTTGTGAAGCCTCTCCAGTGGCAGATGAAAAGCATCCTTATGCCATTTTTCCAAGGCTGGAGAAGCCACTGCCTTCATTACTGTGTAATAATGTAAAGCAGCTAAGTGAGAGTATCAGGAGGCAACTGTAACTATTGTCCAAGAAGCAGGCTGCCATACACACCCTTTATCTAAAAGGAAGTATGTTGTTGTTCAGTCGTTAAGTCGTGTCCGACTCTTCGTGACCCCATGAACCATATTGCGCCAGGCCTTTCTGTCCTTCACTGCCTCCCTGAGTTTGCTCAGTTTCATGCTCATTGCTTCAGTGATGCTATCTAACCATCTCATCCTCTGCAGTCCTCTTCTCCTTTTGCCTTCAATCTTTGCCAGCATCAGGGTCTTTTCCAAAGACTCCTCTCTTCGCATTAGGTGACCAAAGTATCTGAGCTTGAGCTTCATTATCAGTCCTTCCAATGAACAATCAGGGTTGATTTCCTTTAAGATTGACTGGTTTGACCTCCTAGCAGTCCAGGGGACTCTTAAGAGTCTTCTCCAGCACCACAGTTCAAAGGCATCAATTCTTCGGCGCTCAGCCTTCTTTATGGTCCAGCTCTCACAGCCATACATTACTACTGGAAAAACCATAGCTTTGACTATGCGGATCTTTGTTGGCAAGGTGACGTCTCTGCTTTTTAATATGCTATCTAGGTTTGCCATAGCTTTCCTCCCAAGGAGCAAGCGTCTTTTAATTTCATGGCTGCAATCTCTGTCTGCGGTGATCTTGGAGCCCAAATAAATGAAGTCTGTTACTGCTTCCATTTCTACTCCTTCTATTTGCCAGGAATTGATGGGTCCAGATGCCATGATCTTAGTTTTTTTAATGTTGAGTTTCAAGCCAGCTTTCGCACTCTCCTCTTTCACCCTCATCAAGAGGCTCTTTAATTCTTCTTCACTTTCTGCCATTAGGGTGGTATCGTCTGCATATCTTAGGTTATTGATGATTCTCCCTGCAATCTTAATTCCGGCTTGTGATTCTTCCAGCCTGGCATTTCTCATGATGTACTCTGCATATAGGTTAAATAAGCAGGGTGACAGTATACAGCCTTGTCGTACTCCTTTCCCTATTTTGAACCAATCGGTTGTTCCGTGACCGGTTCTAACTGTTGCTTCTTGGCCCGCATACAGATTTCTCAGGAGACAGGTAAAATGGTCTGGTACCCCCATCTCTTTAAGAATTTGCCACAGTTTGTTGTGATCCACACAATCAAAGGCTTTTGCATAGTCAATGAAGCAGAAGTAGATGTTTTTCTGGAACTCTTGTGCTTTCTCCATGATCCAGAGAATGTTGGCAATTTGATCTCTAGTTCCTCTGCCTCTTCGAAACCCAGCTTGTACATCTGGTAGTTCTCGGTTCATGTATTGCTGAAGCCTAGCTTGTAGGATTTTGAGCATAACCTTGCTAGCATGTGAAATGAGTGCAATTGTGAGATAGTTTGAGCATTCTTTGGCATTGCCCTTCTTTGGAATTGGAACGTAAACTGACCTTTTCCAATCCCGTGGCCACTGTTGCGTTTTCCAAACTTGCTGGCATATTGAGTGCAGCACTTTAACACCATCATCTTTTAGTATTTTAAATAACTCAGCTGGAATACTGTCATCTCCACTAGCTTTGTGGTTAGCAATGCTTCCTAAGGCCCACTTGACTTCACTCTCTAGGATGTCTGGCTCAAGGTCAGTGACCACACCAGCATGGACATCAGGGACATTAAGATCTTTCTTGTATAGTTCTTCTGTGTATTCTTGCCACCTCTTCTTAATCTCTTCTGCTTCTGTTAGGTCCCTGCCTTTTTTGTCCTTTATCATGCCCATCTTTGCACTAAACGTTCCTTTGATATCTCCAATTTTCTTGAAGAGGTCTCTAGTCTTCCCCATTCTATAGTTTTCCTCAATTTCTTTGCACTGTTCATTTAAGAAGGCCTTCTTATCTCTCCTTGCTATTCTCTGGAAATCTGCATTCAGTTGCTTATATCTTTCCCTTTCACCCTTGCTTTTCACATTCCTTCTTTCCACAGCTATTTGTAATGCCTCATCAGACAGCCATTTTGCTTTCTTGCGTTTCTTTTTCCTTGGGATGGTTTTAGTTGCTGCCTCCTGTATAATGTTACAGACCTCCGTCCATAGTTCTTCAGGCACTCTGTCTACCAAATCTAATCCTCTAAATCTATTCAACACCTTCACTGTATACTCACAAGGAATATGATCTAAGTCATACCTGAGTGGTCTAGTGGTTTTCCCTACATTCTTCAATTTAAGCCTAAATTTTGCAGTAAGAAGCTCATGATCTGAGCCACAGTCAGCTCCTGGTCTTGTTTTTGCTGTCTGTATAGAGCTTCTCCATCTTTGGCTGCAAAGTATGTAATCAATCTGGTTTCGGTATTGACCATCTGGTGATGTCCATGTGTAGAGTCGTCTCTTGTGTTGTTGGAAAAGAGTGTTTGCTATGACTAGCTTGTTCTCTTGACAGAATTCTATTAGCCTTTGCCCTGCTTCATTTTGTGCTCCAAGGCCAAACTTGCCTGTTATTCCGATTACTCCTTGACTTCCTACTTTAGCATTCCAATCCCCTATGATGAAAAGGACATCTTTTTTTGGTGCTAGTTCTAGAAGGTGTTGTAGGTCTTCATAGAACCGGTCAACTTCAGCTTCTTCGGCATCAGTGGTTGGGGCATAGACTTGGATTACTGTGATGTTGAATGGTTTGCCTTGGATACGCACTGAGATCATTCTGTCGTTTTTGAGGTTGTACCCCATTACTGCTTTTCCCACTCTCTTATTGACTATGAGTGCAACTCCATTTCTTCTAAGGGTTTCTTGGCCACAGTAGTAGATATAATGGTCACCTGAATTAAATCCACCCATTCTCGTCCATTTCAATTCGCTGATTCCCAAGATGTCGACGTTCAATCTTGTCATCTCATGTTTGACCACATCCAGCTTGCCTTGGTTCATAGATCTTACATTCCAGGTACCTATACAATATTGTTCTTTACAGCATCGGACCTTCTTTTCGCTTCCAGATACATCCACAGCTGAACGTCCTTTCGGCTTTGGCCCAGCCGCTTCACTCTTTCTGGAGCTACTTGGAAATGCCCTCCGCTCTTCCCCAGTAGCATATTGGACACCTTCCGACCTGAGGGGCTCATCTTCCGGCATCATATCTTTTAGCCTTTTAACATTGTCCATGGGGTTTTCTTGGCAAGGATACTGGAGTGGCTTGCCATTTCCTTCTCCAGTGGACCACATTTTGTCAGAACTCTCTGTCATGACCTGTCCATCTTGGGTGGCCCTGCACGGTATAGCTCATGGCTTCACTGAGTTACGCAAGCCCCTTCGCCACGACAAGGCAGTGATCCATGAAGGGGAAAAGGAAGTATATGTGGAAGTAACACCTCCTTTCAGCAATAGAAGAATGTACAGGCTGGGATTGTCAGTGTTTCTGGGTCAACAGCAGTGAAAGTGATAGGGAGTGCTTCAACTTTTTCTTCTCAGCAGTTCTATCACCCATCATATCAATCAGCATTCTCAATAAAAGCAGTAAGGGCCTTTTTGTATCACTTTACAGTCATCTACCGCAGTCCTCAGTGTGGGTCAGAATGCACTTTAATGATAAGGTTCTAGGCAGTGAAGAAAGAGATACAGTGAAGAAAGACAGGCAATGAAGAAGAGTTTTGAAGAAGTGAAGGAGTTGTCCAGCAATCTTCTAAACTGTTCAAGACCAGTGTGACAGGATCTGGTCACAGTTAGCAAGGAACATATGTTGAGTGTGCTAAACAGTGTTCCAAGTTAGAGGATTTCAGCAGGGTTAGTTGTTATATTCCATTATATTTCCAAAGAACCTCAGCTGGAACTATTTATATTTCTGAAAGTAAATTCTTATACCTAGGAGACATTGACCCTAAATGTTTGTTCTGTTAAGATTAGGAAGCATGGCAACAAATGGGCTTTATTTCCAAATTCTTTATGCAAGAATTACCTCTGCAGTCCTATGCCAGTTTTATAGCTTTTGTACTGTTCCTGACAGCCATTTTTACCTCATTTGTCAGTCTTCCTCTACCATTTCATCTCTCTTTCTGTGCCAGCCAAATACAATGGCAATTGAATGAAACAGATCAGTGACTGTATCTATGTGTCTCTTCCTGCTCTTTCTAAGCCAGTTGTACCATCAGTCTCTCTGCTTTGAGATTCCTCAGCTCTGATCTTTTCACAGAGCTAGCTTGCCCATCACTGCCAGCTTCACAGTTTGCCAACCTCCTTACCTACTTGCCTGCCTGGCATAGTCATTCAACTTTTAGATTAATTGAGCTAGTCTGTTATCTCTTATAATCCACTGGTTCTGCCAATAATCATTATCAAATCAAGTCAAATCTCTCTCTCTCTCTCTAAGCTAGTGTTGTTATATAATCAAGTTAAACTTTTTCACTATCTTGGAAGTAATATTTGTTATGAAATCATAATTCTTTTTCTTGAGTGAGAGAGAGAGAGAGAGAGAGAGAGAGAGAGAGAGAGAAAGAAAGAAAGAAAGAAAGAAAGAAAGAAAGAAAGAAAGAAAGAAAGAAAGAAAGAAAGATCTCATGCATCCTTATGTGAGGATGGGCTTTTAGCAGTTTCTGGTTAGTAGTACTTCTATATATAGGTTTGTCCTCTCTTCCTCTTGTCATTCAGAAGGTAGCAAGGCAAATATTTTTCCTGCATGTACAGCTGAAAAGTGCTGGGCCCACCCCTTGCTATGATGCAACAGCTGCTACAGCACTATTTTGATGGATTATTTACTTGTGGAACAAATCTGCTCCATCCATTGTAGACTTGTGTGCAATCCCAGACAGTTTAGGGCTTAGGGTTGTCCCCCTGCCTTCCTAGATGGAATTCTGGTATTTTAAAAAGAAGGCATTTCTGGGAAAAATGAGATGTATGGTAACCCCAGTTACATTGACTATTAACAGTATCTTCTGTACTATTCAGTATAGCTAAATTAATATAAAGCACCACCAAGCATTGGCAATCACAATGCATTTAGAACATTTTTTAAAAAAATGTCAATTATCGTATAGCTGCCTTTTTGGTCCCTGGCGTCTACCATCATTTATTGTCAGTTCTATGCTACTAATGACATCCAGTGCTGAAGTAATATTCTTTGCTCCCAAATGTGTGAATAAAAACCTGCTCAAAAACATTTTTCATTTGCTCCACATAGAGCACTTCCATGATATTTACACAATAATTCTGTTGATCCTTTTTCTTCCTGATATACCTCATTTTGCAGTTCTTAAACTCTTCATAAAATGTCTCCCTCTGTTGAGATAAGCAGGGTTTTTTCCTATTCTTGCTTTCCTACTGAGGTGTGCATACAAAAAGATATATACAGGTGGTATATGGGAAGAGGGCTAGTTCACACATGAATGCATAGACTTTCTCATCACTTGACTATTTCACATTTGAATCACTCTTAATTTCACATGGAAATTCCATATATTACAAGCACTCATCTTCCATTTGTAGTTTTTGATTTGTAATGCTATGTGCATCAGATAGTGTGCACAAAGTGTGAACTAATTCAGATTCATGTTAGGACTGATCTGGACATGACAAATTTCACATCTTCATGTTGGTATTTTTTGTGCTGTCCATTATCTGAACTGTCTTCTGGCAGCAGCCATTTCTTAAAGGCAGGAGAAGGATATGGCTTGGAAACTAACAGACCTTTTCATCAGTTTCTCAGCTTCCCAAAATGGTTTTATCTTTTTTAAAAAATATTTATGATTTTTCTATTTTAAAATGATGACCCCTGCTTTTTCACTTCAAAAAAGGATGCATGATTGGTCCCCTGTCTCCCTGCCCTTGTTCAAGGGAATCTTAAAGAATACAGCGAGGGATCTGCCAGCCCTTTGAGGTAGGCCAAGTCAGGAAACAGATACCATGTGATTGCTGTAGGGTATAATTACAGAATCTTGAACACCTACCAGGATTTCTGTCTGCTCCCTCTTATACCAAAGAAATCAAGATGGGGTTATCCTGAGTTTCTTTTTCATACCTTCTTCTTTCCAGGACTGAGCTGTCTCTTATCATGCCTTAACTGGCCCAGCATCTCTTCTTCAAGGTTATCTAAGCATTCTTCTACAAATTCTATTCTATATTGAATATATATAAGTCAGTCTCAGAGTTTTTCAAGTCCCAGCCAAGATAAAAATGTTTGGCTAAAAGGAAAGATAAAAATATTTTAGTTCAGTCACTAATTCAGAAGATAGCAGTGGCAAACCACTTCCAGAACCCTTCAGAGAAAACTGCAGATGTGCTCTAATCAGAAGTCAAGCTCAACTTGAGGATGTCCTTGTTTTAAACAATTAAGGCTGCAATTATTGACTTAGTTCTCTGGAAGAAGCGTTGCTGAGCTCAGTAGGTTGCATTCTTTGGTAGACATGTAGAGGATGTTGCCAAATGATGCACTTTTCCTTCAGTTTGTAATAAAAGTACTACTTATTCAGTATGCACATTGGATTTAGCTAATTCCTGAAGAAAATTGGCTGCCTTGCATGAAATCTGCTGCTCCATGAGGTAAAGCAGGACCTGTCCAAAGTAGGGTTACCAGATATCTGAACAGGCAAAGGAGGACACAGCCAATTGGAAAGGAAGACAAGTGAGTAGAAAAGGAGGACACGCTAACTGTTTAACTTTCTTGGCATCCAGGACAAAATTACACCAAAAAACTGCAAAAAAGTGTATTTAGGCCTATGTGTATATGAAATTACTTTCTCCAGCATCAGAAAAACTGGATTTTCAATCACATTATTTTTCCAACAAATCTTTATTTCAAGAACATATGCTAGTGATAATCAACGATGAATTGCTTTAATTTCATCACAGAAATGTATGATGAGTCATGTGATCTACAGACTACAATGATCATAGATTTGAAGGGGCTGGATTGAAGCTGATTGCTGGAATCAGAAAATAAATTAAATAAATCTAGACTGTTGAGTTTGTTGAAAGAAGCAGACAATTTTCAAGGTCAACAGTTTGAATGGCTATTGTTGTGAAAACAGTCTAAAAAACCACAACAAGAAGACACTAAAATACTGGACAATATTTGATTTTAAGGCAATGCCTGCTGGGCATAGGACATGAGGACAAAATGGAGGTTATGTCCTCCTTTTGCTGGACATCTGATAACCCTAGTCCAAAGTGAATAGAACTAAACTGGAATTATCACAAGATCTGTGGGTGATTCAAGGCTTCACAAAGCTGCAGAAAAATAGTGCTACTCCTGAAATAAGTAAATAAGTAGCATTTAGCTATTCATTTTTCATCAAATGCAAAAGTGAAGAATGGAGCCGAATGATTTAACAATGTATATTCTAATTGAATGTAATCAAGTATTTCCAATCACAGTGCTTTGAATACCTAAACTGATAACTTACTTCCTTAAAAGATGAATTTTAAAATAGCCCATCCATGAGCTCTGCAGTAAGGACATTTAAAATGTTGTTTTCACAGAAATGATGAGCAAAACTATAGGAAGGATTACCAAACCATTATTGGAAAACTGCACTGCATTTCAATTATGCCTTTTGTCCAGCCTCTGTTAAACATAATCTGTTTGGATGTTTGCATAGTTTATCTTCACAAAAAGGAAAACTGTTCCAGAAAGGAGCAATAGTTTTGTTCAAAACCAAAAATTTACATTTTTCTGCCTTTCATACCCTTTACCTGAGCTTCACGATACTTGGCTCTAGCTGTTTCCCCAAGTGAAAGAGCTCCACACAGGTAGGTATATTGTTACCACACGTTCTTGAATGGAGAGATGCCTCCCACATCTGGACCTTGATTGAGCAGGAAAAAAAACCCCTCTTCACCCTACGTTTTTAAATTAAGGCTACTGTATCTAGGCTGCAAATTAAGGCTACTGTATAGATGACCTCTAGATGGTGACAAAGCAACCCAAGCCCCCTCCTTTGCTGCCATCTAGTAGTGACTTCAGAGTCCTATTTAATTAAGTGTCTCCACTTCTCTCTTTTTACCAGTTGCAAGTACTTTTGGAGTGTGGGAGATTAGTATCAAACCCAATATTGGAGTAACAAAGAATAAAAAATAATAATCTTAAAAAAAAAAAGGTAAGGACTTGAGAAAATAGGCTAGCTACTCTGTTACATGGGCTTAAACCTGCATATCAAAGCTAGCAATCATTAGCCAGACTAAGCAAACCAAGAGGTAGAGGGGCAGAGAATGGAAGGGGATAGAAAGTTACACAGCAGAGTAACAGCAGCACCACACACCCCTGACACATCTATTTATACCTTCCCTGCCAATTTGCCCTTACTCGTTCCAATGCTGGAGCATTTGGGCATTGGGCCTGAATTCCAGGCTCCATTAAGAAAACTCCTGCTGATGTCCTTGATTCTCTGAATGACTGGAAACAACAAAATGTCTAATGTCCTTTCCCCTGAAATCCAGCCCTACTTCTCCTTGGAGAAGGGCAATGTCTTTAAGCTTGTCAAGCCCCACGCAGCTGTACAACAACAAGGAAGAAAGAACTACACAGACTTCAGCAATGTGGCTTTAATGCTAGCATTGGGGTAAATAACAGAATCTTGGAAGCAAGTAAGAATTTCCAACCTTCATTTATAGTTCATTAAGGTGAAGTTCCTTTGACTTGAATTTTTTGCCCAGGTTTCTTGCCCTTCAGTTGAGCTGTTACTTATAAGATAAGTTGTTGTAACTCTTGATTGTTTCTATCTTCCCTCCCATTTCTTTCCCTGCCTTCCCACAATGTCTCACAAGGGTTATAGAATCCTTAGAGTTGGCAGGTGGCTCTTTTTGAAGATTCACCACACCCTGCAGTCTTCTAGTCTACTGCAACTTTCTTTTTCTAATGTAACCCCATAAATTAAATAATTCCAAAACCTCTGCCCCTATTTCTATGAATTTAAACAGATGTATTCCTCTAAAAGAAACTGTATCTGCAAATTTCATTATCTTTTATTGAAAGTAAACAATTTTATACTCACTTATGGATATCTCATGCCATTCAGTGGGAGATATGACAGTTTTTAATTACAAACTTCTTCAGCAGCTTCAGATTTAGCTGAACTGAAGTAGGCAGATTTCTGTATCTCAAATCAGGCTCAACTGAATCTGGTGACTAATATGCATCTGTACTGTTAATCTGATATAATCCATTCAGCATTTATGTGAAACGTCTCAGAAAAGTATCTCAGAGAATCAAATGGCAACATCACCAGTACTCAGCAGTCTCTTTCTTCCACCTGATCTGATCAATTTACTGAATGTGAGTTTTGTGGCTGTAAAGGACAATGAGTAATTTTGGTGGCCAGGGGTTACATTTAACATTTGGCAGAGGCAAAGTGGGTGGGGTGATAACGCAAAATGGAATGAAGCATATTGTTCATTTGGGTCTGAGCAGTCTTTTATGGGAATTTGGTTTTGGTGGGGGAAGAATCTTTGTTTTTAAACATTCTTTAAAGGTTAATCTGCAGTTTATGTGTGTTTCAGACATCAGAATGGCAGGAAACGACACCACTGATTTTTAGTGAAAGGGGCTGAAAAAATTTGGCTTGGGAGTCTCAGATGCTCATCTCTGCTGTAACAGAATGGATTACAGCAAACAAAGT
Source organism: Python bivittatus (assembly GCF_059951505.1). Taxonomy (NCBI): domain Eukaryota; kingdom Metazoa; phylum Chordata; class Lepidosauria; order Squamata; family Pythonidae; genus Python; species Python bivittatus. The sequence goes on from NW_028277098.1 coordinate 30,006,368, forward strand.
ATAGCTCTGTTTAGAAAAATAGAAGTACTGTACTATTGGCACTGCATATTGTTAGATATTATCCTACCTGGGCTGCAAAAATCTGGAGGATACGAGTTGGCAGTAAAATGAGTTTTTTGCATCTCTTTACTGCCTCATGATCATCTGGGGTTTTGTAGTTTGAATCTGGTAGGTCTAAAATTGGGACAGTGTTTTATTCCTCCCAAAAACTCAGGTTAGTTTTGGATCCAACGTATTCCTGAATGTGAGCTCAGAAGCGGTACCCATAAACATGTTTTAGCAGTAGACGCTGGCATCGTAGTTGTGTTCTTTCCTATATGAAAATTGTCCATTCAATCATTTACACATTTGGCAAAACCAGACTATAACACATTTTATAAAGAGCTGTCTTTCAAGAGTTCTTCAGTTAGTATAAAAAAAATGCCAAGTTGTTAACAACAGCATGTCACTCACTAATCTTCCATTTTCTATTCAGTGTCAATTCAGAATGTCAGTCACTGCTTCCAAGCTCCCAAAGTCTACACTAAAAGTACTTTAACAGCCAACTTCACTGTTATAGATCTATCTGCTCGTTGTGAACTTATTCACGGAACTTGCTTTGGTGTCTTTTACTTTCTGTTCCATGATGGCTAAAGCTTTGGAACTTACTACTTCTGCACTTAAGAGTACAGAATCTGTACTCTTGTTGCTAGCCTTCCAGGGCCAAGTTTTTTTTAAAAAGAACTTTGATGAAATGACTTCTGGGTAATGCCACCTGAAACAATGAGTACATGCTGACATTTCACTAGCTAACGTCACATCAGCACATATTCATTATCATGGATTCTAGGCATTCCCTAGAAGTCATTTCATCAACATATAATGGCAGTGAAAACCTACATTCTGGGGGGGGGGGGACTTATTTCAGAAGGCTTTTGTATTTTCCTGAGCCGCTGTTTGAGATTTGACTTTTATACTAGAGACAATATTTTGTTGTTCTAATGGTTGAATTGCTTTTAATTGCATTACCGCTTGTATGCCCTTATTTTCTTTGCAAAGGAGTCACAATGAAGCTAATGACAACACCGATAAAACAACATCACAATAAAATGTATCAAAGGCAAGAAAAAATAAGCAGATCTTTAAAATGCAGAGAGCAGACCGAAGCAATAAAACAACAAAGCACTGTGGAATTTCCACTGAAATAATACTGGCATAAAATACTTGCTTAAAAGAGTGCTTTAATTTTAAGTCTGTGCGTGAGCGAGAGAAATAATTTTTTCTTATATTTTTTGTTATAAGAATTCTACGATTGTTTGGAGTGTTCTGTCATGAGATGGTAGGGCACACATGTTTAATACAACCAATGATTTTTTTAAAAAAATCCTGATTCAATGATATTGCATAGTTCCTTACCAATCTGGTAGGACAGATGAAGCACACATCATCATGATGACTTGATGTTGTAGATCAGATGTAAGAAACAGGATGCCCTCCAGGGATTTTGGACAATCACTTCCATAATATGCAACCGTGAACCTTGTTGGCTGAGAATTATGGGGGTGATAATTCAAAACATATGAAGGACAACAGGGAATGCTCCCTGTTCCTGTAGATGTAGTGGGAAAGAAAGAGAGAGAAATGAGAGAGAGAGAGAGAGAAGAATTTAATGGATTGCTCATATCACCTATCACCTATGAAGTCTTTTAAACCATTTTAATCTGTGGGTGACCCAACCTCAAAACTAAATGTACTGTACAAGATATGTATGAGATGCAGAGCACTTCTAATGCTCACGAGCATCGCTTCTGACTTCCTCTCTTGCATTCGCATTTGTTATTACTTTTCCTATCCATAGCCGTTTCCTTCCTGGTTCCTGTTACCCAAACATTCCATTTTACCTGCAAAAGGTTTCCATAAATCAGATGTGCCTCTTCTTTCTCTCTCAGGGGTGTCTTCAGGGTATGGTCAAAAAAGTCAAGAGGGAAGCCACAATGATGCAATTAAAGCCCCACCTGTTTTTTATCTGTGTTGCAAAAATGTTTGGAACATCCAAAAGGTTCCATAGTGAGAAATTAACTAGAGATACCCATTTACTGCATTTTAAAACTGCATGTAAAAAGGGACCGAAAGATCTAACAGTGTGCTACATCTGTGTAAGTGAGGAAGTTTCAGCTATGGCAGGGTTGGACAACTGTGGTCCCTGGCGTTCCTTTTGTGAACTCCACCAGCCAGAGGCATTGCCAGGAGGGGTGAAGAAAGGGCAAATGATTAAATTAATGTCATGCCTCCTTCTGAATCTGCATTATGATGACGCATGCATGTAGAAAAGGAGCAGGGCTTGCATCACAATGACAGGATGTTGCTTTCAGTATTTTGACAAAAGCATTGAATCCTGTGGATTCTGTGAATCCTCTGATTCAGCCCTGCCTCTCTGTATATAGCTGGGAAGGACTGTTGCTTGAAATTCTGGAGAGCCATTGCCAATCCACCTAGATAACACTGGCTAGATCGACCAATCAGCTGACTTAGTATAAAGCAACTTCTTATAATACTTATCTGTTTAAATTGGAAAGCCAAAGAAAATCAGTAGTCACCATGTGAAATTCCTTTTCTTCCCAAAGGAAAGATTGGCTAAGGAGTGGAGTCTAAAAAGCACCAGATGTTCCCATATCTATACGCCTCCCCCTGGATATCACCAGTACTATTTAATCGGTGCCTAAGCTCTCCTTACACTAACATGAATGTGGAAAGAATCTCTCTGAGTGTAGATATACGTGTGCCAGCAACAACAATGATATGAAGATTAAATATGGATTTACATTCAGAAACTCCTGTCACAGAAGCCCAGCCTGAGAGGGAGACCATTCAAAGCTCCCTAGTCAGAGACTAGTAGAGACCTAGTGATAGGCCAAGAAAGAAAAGGAGCTGTCACTCACCACATGCTCTAAGACTTTTTGTCATCTCCTGTTGCCACCATTCTTAAGGGGGAAGCAAGCTAAATGGGGAGACCCCTAGGCTACATGCTTAAGTTTAGAAAAATCTCCGTATGAATATAATTCTTCCAGCAAAATATTTCCCTCTGGTGCTTTTGCATCAAATGCATGAAATTTCCTCATTATTGCTTAAATGCCCTTGCCAGTTTAAAGTTATATATTTCATTGTGGGAATTTGCTTCCAAACACCTGCTCATTTTTTTAATCTCAGCATTCTCTTCCATCCAAGGTTATAACTCTCTTTCTTTTCTTCTTCCAGTCTTCAGCCCAATGAATCTTTCCCCTTACATTGCCCTCCAAGGGATGTACTGATCTGCTTTCTGCATCCAGATGTAGTTTAATTGTTTAACATAAAGACATATGCTGAGATTTAAAAAGAACTCTCCCCAGAACCTAGTATGATAATTATCTGCAAATTGAAAACTATATATTATCAACTAGAGATCTTTTTTGTCCTTCAATTAAACCATGCTTAGATGGGCAGGACAGGGTAAACCCTTCCATAATTAAAAAGGTTTAATAATTCATCCTGCACATTGGAATTTCCTATATTTTGACACTTGGAGAAAATGGAATGTATAGTTGGAAAAACATTCACTTGAGGTAGGGCAGGGAGGGGCAGAAGAAATCTATTCCATTTCACACTATAATTAAATATTCCAAGAAAGCATTACGAAGGCATGAGTACACTATGTTGAATGATTAAAACACAGAAAACAGAATCAAATAGCTATATACAGTAATGTGATAAATCAGAAAAAAAAATTAAAGGCAATCCTTCATTTGAGAGAACAAAAAAGAGAAACACCAAACTATAGCCTTTGGTAATTCTCTAAAAAAACAAGACAGGTGATTTAAAAAAAAAAAGTTACCTGTTTAACTGATTGAGTAATATATTCATTTGGTGAGAAAGCAATGGTCATCTTTTTTTTGGGGGGGGGGCTAATTAATTGTTTAAACAGATTTATGTTATTCTTGCCAGCACTGCTTAATATTTGCACTGGAAAAATCATGCATATATATTGTGTGACTGATGAAATGGGAAATCATTCTAGATCTGGATATACTCACATGGGACTCTATCACACACCAGTTCTCCAATGTTTTCACCCAAAGCTAAAAATACTTTTCAGGTGGCCATCTGGATGCAATTTTCTCCCCCACTTTCTCTTTTAATACATCATGCATACTGATAATCCATTATATATATTGATTACTGTTTCAGAGAAATGTGTAAAAAATAGTAAGAACTGATTCACATAAGTAGACCTATTATTGACTTGGCTCAGCTACGTATTAACTGGTAGGGCTGTCTTTTTAGGTGACATTAAGGAGTAAAATATTAGCTAGATCGTTGGGATGAGTGTACTGCTTCCACCCACTATAGTTGCCATTCTCATTGTGTGTAAAAGGCAATTATCAGTGGTGGAGATCCTCCTTAATCTGTGGAGAGTTTTTGCAAATTTTGTAATCTTGCAGAAGGTGGCAATAATATTGCTTTTCCTTCTTTCCCTTTCTTTCTCTCTTTTTCTGTATAGGGCAGCATTCCCCAACCTTTGTAAATGTCAGGCTTACAATGCCCCCAAACCCTGGAATTCTGTATTCCAAATCCATCTAGGATTAAGATAACAGATTGAGGATGGCACATGTAGAGACAATGCACATTCATAGACTTCTGGTACAAACCATGATAACGTGAAAATGACAAAACATTTATCAAGATGTCATGATACAAATTGAGTCTTTCGTATTTGTTTTTTGACATTGCACACAAATCTGTAAGTTGTGTGGTTTGTGTTGTGATATCGTGATACAAGCTTTGTCATCCCTCATCTCCCCCCAACTTGGGATGGCTGTGCACATATTTAGAATGACTAAAAAAGGCTATTATTTAGCAACAAAGTGCATGGATGCTTATTTGGACTGTGTCTGTTTATGTATCTACCAAAATCCTCATATTACACTGAGTCAGGATGGGCACAAGTTTTATCCCTCAGTTTCTCTCTCTTGACAAATACCATTAAAGCATTCCAGTTCATAAACATCGATGTATTACAATAATACTGGTAACCATTTATTTCCATTTCCAAAACTATCTGTCTCACCACAACATGGTTAAATAGTTATGTAGCTGTTAGACTGTATCTGTCAGAGTAAATGCTGGCTTGGCTTTACTTTGGAAGGAGAAGGCACAGTAAAGCAGACTGAACTTTACTTGTCCATCTCACTTCATTAGATGTTTCTTAGAAATATGCCATTCTTCGTGTCTGCAGCTCATTCAAAGCTAGTGATTCTCCTGGATCAAGTGCAGCAGAAATGTTCTCCCCTTTTCTTCTCCCTGCCTCAATTTCTATGCTGCAGGGTAGATTTAATTCAGGAAACCTCAACGTTAAAGAGATACATGTGGAGTGACCAAAATCCTGAGATGCTGGGAAAGTGTTCTACCGCTCATGCTTGCTTTTCATTAAAACACAATTTTAATGCAGTGCTTTCTGTGAGGAACTGGAGGCCTTTAAGGTTATAAGGGTTATTCCTCTTTGGTGGCCCTTTTTCTATAATACAGATTTATATATATTTTTTCTTACCTCCAGGATAATGCTGTGGAACAGAAACAGACATGCCTGGAGTCATTCTAGTTCCATTTCTTTCTTCATATGTAAAATAACTTTGCTTTTTTTTTTTTTTTTGCCTTTACGTGTCCATCACCCATGCGTTTTTACTGCAAAGTGAGTCCTTTAATGTCTGAGGTGCATTAAATCCTACACAAAGCTTTATGAATAAAATAAAGCATGTCTTTGCATAAATACTGAACCTCAGATTAATATGAACATAAATTCAAATTATATTGAATATAAATGCAAAGCTTCCTATCTATAACTTCTTAAGGCTAGCATGTAATCAGATAGCTTGAGTCCTCTGATTTGGAATCCGTGTACTGAGGTTCTTTGAAAAATGTGTCATAAAAGAATGGATTTCTCAGACTTTCTTGCTAACGAAACTTAACTGAAAATGAAGTAACTGTTGGGCCTAGACTTTGCTTAATATTTTAATAGGAAACACATAAGATTTCCATAGGAAGAAGTACTGGTTGTCTATCAGTCATCTGAGTCCTTCTAACTCCATTCCAGAACTTCAGAAAGAAAAGAAGTATTTCCAAAAAAACTATCATCCACATATTATCTGCAATATCAAGAAAACGTGAAAACAAGCAGTAGATCTTGTCCATCATCCTCCTTAATATGATCCATTGGTTAGCTTAATTTACTGTTTGACCAGTGTGCTCAGGATCAGCACAAGTCAGAGTATTTTACTACAGTATTTTAATAAAGCATTGTAGTCTTGTTCCAGAAAGTCTTTAGGAGGAAATTTGGCTACCATGGACTTTTATATTTAACTATCTGGGAAATGTGCAACCTCCTTCATCATAATCTTCTAGAAGAAGATTCTTATTCATCAGGCAGGGTGTTGATGAGTTGTCTGAGTACTCAGAAGAATGAAAGTCTGTAACATGGGAATCCAAGGCTTCTTTCTTGGTGGATTGCTGAGGAGGATGGAGGAGCCTCAAGTAGAACTAAATGCCTTATCTTGTATTTGTTCCTATTCTGTTCTGCACTGGCCAAAAGAGCTCCCCAAGAAGGCATTCTTTGTTTAATATTGTAACTTCTGAACGAAAGCTTATAATTTAATGTACTGAACTCCTTGATGCTATAACTCATGATGAAATGGAGAAGATCCCTGGCTCTGTTAACTCAACTGCTTGTTTATTAGATCCATGTCCTTTTCAGTTGGTTAAGGCCTCCAGAGAAAGGACATATGGTTGGGTTCATGTGGTGGTAAATTTATCCTTGAGGGAGTGGTGGTTCCACCTGCCTTGAAGGAGGTGGTGGTGTACTTCCTCCTCAATAAACCATTACTGGACCCAACAATTCCATACAATTTTCATCTAGTCCCCAACCTTCCCTTTTTAGGGAATGTTGTTGAGAAGGTGGTTGGATTTACAGCTGCATAGGGTCTTGAATGAAGCAGATTATCCTATCTCTTTTTGGTATGTTTCAGCCCTGAGTATAGTATGGAGATGGCACCAGTTGCACTTGTTGATGTCCTTTGGCAGAGTTCAGACAGGGATAGTGTGTTGGTTCTTATCCCTCAGCAGCTTTTAATACTATTGATCATGGTATCTTCTTGGAGCAATTACAGATTTGGAAGTGGGAGGAATGGTGTTCCGATGATTTTCCTCCTTCCTCTGTGGTTCCAGATGGTGTTGACAGAGGGGAGTGATGTTGAAGACCACTTGGAAGCTTCAGTTGGGTCAGAATCTGGCAGTGTAAGCAGTTATGAACAAATCATGATTTGCCTATGTAATACCTCTGCTGAGGTATTACACACCACTAGGTGTCAAGATATACAAGCTAACACATGTTGATGGATGACCTCACAGTGGCTGCATGAAGATGGTAAGCAGGATGAGTGAGAGTGTTGAGTCCTGTGGTATCCCACAGACAGAAGTTTAGAGTCTGACCTCTCCTCTGTTGTCTTAAAAGCTTTTGGATGGCTTCCCAAGACCATCTCCATGGATCCCTACAATATGGCAGTATAATTCCTGCTGCCTCAAGGACTGGAAGAAAACACTTCAATGAGGCTGTGAAAAGAGTCCATTGTCACCTGTTATGTTGAAGGAAAATCTGGTGACTGAAAATAACAGAAAATTTAGGTAATCAATGCAGGATAGGGAAGGGGACATGGGATGGCAAATTTCACACTGATATAATTTGCTCAAGGATGAGTGATAGCACTCCAACTTGGCAGTGGAGAAAGGCATATAAACAGGGAAGAAAAGTAAAATTAGGTGCAAGAAGAAAGCTGATGTAAGACCACTTTCTAGTAATTTGGAATCACACTATACTAGTGAAGAACCTTCCTAGGGGATCTTGGGAAACAGAGAATGGAATGGAAATCTCTGAGAGTGGAAAACACATGCCATTTCGGAACCATCCTAATTCAGTAAATATTTTGTGTCTGAAAAAAAGGAGAACACTGAACAGATAACGAGAAACCTTGTTTCTAAGTTTGTCAGGTTTGGGTCGATGGCAGCTGGCACTTGTTTGCACAGCAGGGTTTTAAATCAAGTGATCTCTCTTACTTACTGAATCAGTTAAGCCTACCCATGATGAAGAAGGAAAGGATATTTGGCCTCAAAAGAGAAAGAGGGAAAGAAAGGAAAGGTGCGGATGGGTTAGGCATGATGCAGGTTTGCTTTTTCTGTGCATGGGAGGGAGATATAAGAGCAGAAAAAAGAAATGTTTGATCTGGCTTCTTTTGTTGAATATTTATTTATTTAACGGAACTCAGCTTTTCTGAGTTGCTGAATACAACTGAAACTGAACTGTGTGAATTAAGAACAGTCATGTTCCTATCTGTTACAAGGTGATTGTGGCTGGGTGTGTGATTTGTACTCCTTTTTTTTTTTTTGGCAGAGACAGTTCTTTTATGGCTTGGTGCCATCTAATCTAAATACTATTTTTCAGAAGAGGGGGGAAAAGGCTGTTGATATGAAAAAAACCCAGCTTATTCAATAGTCTCTTGTCTGCCTTCTGGATCCTGCCCCCTTCCATTTTGTTGATGCAGGTGTCACATTTCCTGGCTTTGTGCCCAACACTTTCCCAAAATTTCTGGAAGCGAAGTTCAAGAGATTAGAAAGAGAATGCAGATATTCCTGTAATGGGCTGAGCTGGACAAACCACTAATATTATGTAAACCAGATTTTTCCAATGTGGGTATTTATGGAAGATTATATCTGTTCTCTCCCTGCATCTTATGATTTTTGAAATAAAAAAGAAAAGTCTGCAATGAGTCTCATCTGCTAGTATTGCAGTACTTGTGAGTATATGCACCACTATAAGGAAGCTATATAGACAGCCCTATTGCTACTTGAGTAGATTCCTTATAGGTGCAGATTTAGGAAAATAAGGCAGCAGCAATAGTAACATTTGTTTAGGCTATTGCTTAATCCATTTTAAGTAATGGGCAGGATCTAAAGAAAAGGACTTCTCATTGCATGTCCTCTGGAAGGCATTGAGCTTGGTTTCCTCAAAGAGCAGCCCCCACCATACAGCTTGGCCAAACACTTTTAATCAGTTTTTAATATGTCATGGTTGATTGTTCCAAGAAGACAAAATCCCAGTGTGTGTCTGGCTAAAATAAGTCTTTGGATTGCAATGTATCATCACAAATCATGGGACAAGTCTGTTAAAACCTCTTTAAATTCTTAACTGCTTGTGGGGTTTGAGGCAACGATGCTGCCTTATTTTTGTTCTTAAAATACATTTTTAAAATTCAAAAACATATTTAAAGGTGAATTAATACCGAGGGAGTGATTGGGTGTTTGTTTCATTATGGGATGGGACAGAAAGTTTTTTGTGGCTGTGGGCCACATTTAATATTTTCTGGGAGCCAGAGGGCACAGTGTGGGACAATCATGAGAAGAGGATGAAGATATTTTTATCCTTATTTTGGGGGGGGGGGTAAGGGGTGAAGTTTTGGGAGAGTCTTTGCTTTAAATAACTCCATTAAGCCTACTGTAGAATTTGCACTATAGCTTAAATGCATCTTCTACCTCAACATGGTGAGAGATTGTATTACCAATTTTCAGGAATAGCACTCAAGAGAAAGCTTGGAAGGCTACATGTTAGTTCTGTGGCCACAGACTTGCCTGTCCTTAGCTTGGCATGTTGTATGAATCCAGCTGTTGTGGTTTATAAAACCTAGTTTACGAACCTCAGTGATTGGCCTGATATGCAAACCAGGCCTATCTCCATATGAGAACAGGTAAATGGTATATCTGTACTCTGCCTATCTTTTGGGGGCTGGAATAGTTTCTTCATTAAATCCTCTTGTGAAAATGAAACAAAATACTTTTATTCCTTGCTAACAGTACAGGTCTATCCTTAGTAAGCTGTTTTTAATTTTTTTTTTCTCCCAGTCAGATGACCTCAGGACAGTGCTATTCTCTAGCAATTCTAAGAAGAATCACCTTCAGTACTTCAAAAACACAATGGTTCCTAGGTCAAGTAAGGAAGTAGTCTCCAAGAGAATTTATCTTTTTCTCAAAGTGCTTTAGTACCACATGGAATTCTGGTAATTGTAGAATGGAAATGGCAACCTGCCCCCCACCCCCAAGCAATTGTAAGCTGTTTTAATTGTTGCTGGGTGCCTTATATGAATCCTGTTTTAAATAGTGAACAGTAAGCTGCTTTGAAAACGAAGAGGCTAAAAGCCAGGGTGAAAACAGTTGACATAAATCATAGGAAATGAACCAAGCATTCTTCAAAATCTTTGGAAAGTGTCTATCTGTATTTTTTGCTTTGGGGAAACGAATAGATGGTAATATATCAATTTGGTGCCTTCCAGGTGCTGGGCTGGGAAGTTTGGCACTGGCAGTCCAAGACATCTTGAAGGTGCTAAGTTGGGGAACGCAGCACAATTGTGGTTGTTGATTATCTGCTGGTTCTTTGGGTAATTTAGTGGTGTTCATAGCAAACCATAAAGAAACCAGAATGAAGACATATATACAATGATATTATCATACAAATCCTGTCATTATGCACTTGTGTCCTGATGTCTGATTAAAGTAGGTATTAACTTTTACATAATAACGTTGTCATTCACGTGCCATCATTTGTCCCCCCAACCCTCCCCATCATTTCCCCTTGAAGATCTCCATAAGATTTCCATGATATTTAAAGTTTTTTGCTTCAGATTGGTTTTTCTTTTCTGCATTCCTCCATAAATTTTCCCATTTTAAAATTAGGACTGGACTACCTGGTTATGAATATGGCCACACTATCTGATTTAGGTTTTTTTAATCCATTTTTTAAACATTTTCATCCAGGTAGGATGAAATGACATTAGGCTGAATCCATGCTTAGTTAAAGGAGACTGACAGAAGTCAACTGGTCGTAGTTTTGACAAACGTGAATCCTACTGATCTCAATAGGTCTGCTCTAAGTATGACTAAGTTTTGATCCAACCTCTCCTCTTCAATCAAATGAGAACCTCTTTTCAAGTCTTTTATTAAATTCACAGCAAGAGCTACCTTGAACATTCGGTTTTAAAAGAAATATGGCTTAATTTTTAAAAAACAAGCTTTTCTTCGCAAACAAGCTAATATAATTTTCCTTTCAGTTTGAGATTAATGTTAACAATAACATATTGTTCCACAGCTTTCACTAGTTTTCATTAATTATTTTTCTATGGGGACCAGATTGAATTTGAAAACTACATTAATTTTAAAAAAATACAGCTCCAGTAACAGAAGTTAGAAATGGAAAATTCCTTACAGATCATTTAGTACATTTCTTTGCTAATACAGCATTGCTCCCCGTGGTATTTTTAAAAAGGCTATTTTTCAGTCCTTTGCCAGGTTTGGTTTGAAATGAGTCATACAAGATGAAGGTCCTTTAGACAGAGGTAAATGTGTTCTCTGTAGTTCTTGATCATAGCTACAGAAAATCAAGATATATTGAAGAACAATAAACAAATACGTTAATGGTTAGAAATATCTCCAGAAGCAGTCTGAAGTCTGCTTTTCCTACCACACTGCAGTTGGAAGAAAGACCTTGCTATGATTGTTATTGTTACCCACATTTGCCTCAAATTACAGGTAGTCCTTGTTTAGCAACCGTTCAAAGTTACAATGGTGCCGGATGAGGGGACTTATAATCATTCCTTGTAGCTGTGGCTGTTGCAGCATCCTGGCAGTCATGTGATTGCGATTCGGGCACTTGGCAACCAGCTTGCAATTATGACAGTCAGTGCCCTGTGGTCATGTGATTGCCATTTGGGACCTTCACTGCTGGCTTCCAACAAGCAAAGCCAATGGAGAAGCTGGCAGGAGGTCACAAATGGCAATCACATGACTGTGGGATGCTGTGACTGGGCAGGATTCACCTAACGGTGGCAATTGGAACTCCATGACTGCCATTGTAAGTTGGCATGGCCATGTGACATCAAGCTTTATGATTGCGTTGCTTAGTGAAGGAGCTGCAGATCCCAATTAAGTGAGGACTACCTGTACACTTCTCTTTTCTTTGATTCACACAACCGTTACTACACCAAATAAGACTCTGTTTCTTGAAAGCCACCTACTCTCCAATCAGACAATACTTTTATTAAGACAAGCCAAATACACACAGATTTAATACAAGTATAGTATAAAATCTTATAATTAGCTCTGGAGAAGCAGAGAAAAGGTCTGATGTCTATAAGGTGAAGTCCTTAAAACAGATGTAGTAAGAAGCTCATATTCAAGTGGGTTAGGCTCAACTAGGTGTCATAAAGGTTTCAGATTAAAACTGGTCGGTACTTCTACCTCTATTCCTATTAAACAAATCTTTTTTTAAAAAAAATACTGTTACTCAGTTTGTCTCTAACACTAAGAAAAAACAAAGAACAGAAGAAAAGAGAAGCAGATTTTCTTACAGTATAAAAGCTGGAGAGACAGTAACTATATCAAAAAAAGTCAACAAAAGCCAAATTGGATACTATTACAACAAAGCAGGCTGAACACTCCAGTGAGTCTCACAATAATTTCTATTGCTAGAACTACCAGATTTGGTTAATAAAAATCCAGATGACTATCAGCTGGCAACAAAGACTCTTCTCTATCTCTGGTGATTCTACAGAATTTTGTGTCCTAAATCTGGTAGTCTGGATACAGCATTTATGTTTGCCTCAAGACAGAGCAGTGTCTTTGCTTTTATTTGAATGAAAATATAATACATAAAATCGTGTGTTGAAATCAAAGCCCCTACTTTAATTAACTTTGGATCTTCACAGTATATGTTTATTCCTACATGTGAAGGTCATACAATGCTGGGACAATAGAGAGTCCCATTTTGATAGAAGATCAAAGATCCTCTACTTCTAACAGACAGTGCTACAAATGAATCCTTTCAGCTGAATATCGGCTCCAATATGTTCATTAAGGGAGACAACATGGTCTTACAGAGTTGCCTCAGATATCTTCTGTTTTAATTTATGCTTCTGTTCTACTGCAAAAGTCACATCATATGCTTGAGAAGAACCCTCAACTGCTTCTAGGAAAACCCTGTTCAATGGTTTCGTGATTATTTCAAGGCAGCTTTGAATCCTACCAAGAAATTAGTGTCTCTGTTTAATATGTGTGTGTGTGTGTGTGTGTGTGTATGTATGTATATGTGTGTGTGTGTATATATATCTATATCTATATCTATATCTATATCTATATCTATATCTATATATCTCCTGTAATTTAATTTAATGTAGGGATATATATAACCTGTTATCCAGGCCCACATATGGTACCTTGAAGGGTATAGCTTCAGAGACTCTCCAAACTTGTTGCTGAATTCTAATATTTAATGTAGCACCAGTAAAAAAATGGTTAAATTCACAGAGTTATCAAATTATTGTTATCAGTTAATTTAATGTTAATTACATTTACATTTGAGTAACATTGAAAACAGTTTTCATCTGGGTCCTGCCCTCAGATTTGTCCTGGTTTCACCATTTTTGGGGAGCATGGCTAATGGAGCTCCATTCATGGGCCAGGCACAGTTATTGGCTGAAAAAATGTATAGTGTGCTGACTTTTTGCCATAGAGGCCAGTGGATCATCATGAATTAGGTGGGGATCAATATGCTCCTCAGTTCTCAAATAAATGGATGGATGTGTTGTTACAAGAGATTATTTTTATATGTGTCTGATTATATATGCACACATGCCCCTTTATGTAACTCAACATCCATTTTTGCGTTTTTCTTGATCATCTTCTTGTCTTCCTTTGAAGTGAGCATCTTATATGGCTCTTGGCTGCCTCCTATGTCTATCTGTTATACAATCATACTCACAACTCTAACTTTGGAGGAAACTGCTTATTGTAGAATTATGCCTTGAATAATCTGACCAATACTGTCCATTCAGCATAAGCGTAATATTTGCTCTAGATATCATATGTAATAGGATTGCAGAGAATGAAAATGAAGCTCATTACACTCCTCCAGTTGTTAGCTGTAAAAGTTAATAAGGAATTAAGATTTTATAACATGTTTTATTTTTTAATAATTAACACATGGAGATATAAGAAAAAGGCTATAATTATAATAATGGTTGTTGTACCTGGACATTTTGCTGAGGCAAGCGCATACAAAGAACCCCACTTTGTCTTGCGGCAAAGCTGTGAACTACTTAGTGTAATGTGCTGCTAGCTCATTTTGTAAGTAATAACGAAGTATTTATAAATAGAAATCTGAAATAAAATGCTACCATATGCTGCAAGCAGTAATCAGGTGCTTGCCCTTGGCAGAGTAAAAGGGCTGTAAAGTTTCAGCTCCCACGTGAACATGGATGAAAGAAGAATATATCTATGTACCATGTTATCAAGGACCTGAGTTTTCAGTCCTTAGTGGGGGAAAGAGGCAAAGACATTAGTTATACAATTAAAAGCTGCTTTAGAGTCCTTCCAAACTGTGAAACTTCATTCAGATTTGCTATATGTGAATTATTCATCCCCATTTAATTTTTAATAAATGTCCACACACACTGAATAAAATTTCCACTTTTGAGAGAGATACATGGTTCCTGTTCCAGGATTATGTGCAATTATTTCCCAATTATAGTGTACCCTAGGCCTTGAATATTATTCACATGGGTTATTATATTTTTGCTTTAAACAAAATCAGCACATATGATGCTGTAATTTTAAAGCAACATAGCAATAACATTTAATTTTGGAAAACAAATGTTTGTCTTCTCAGATAGTATGCATTGGCATGGCCCCTTAGTTGAAATGGTGTTGATAGGGCATCAAAAAGTCACCCACTCCAACTAAGATGTGTAGCATAAAAGGAAAAAGCTTTGAAAAAAACATAGATGATGCATTTTTTCTGACAGAAAGGGGGAAAACAAGCTCCCTGCAGGTGTTATATCTCTCACCAAGAAGTAGGGCCAGCTGAGGCTTTTCCTAAAGGGTCTTCATAGCATCACAGCCCCATTACTGATATGATGTAAAGCCTGTCCTCGTTACTGTTATTTTGGCACAGTGATGGGTAGATGATTCCAGAAGATGCTTTAAGTTGCTAGTGGCTTCAACATGGTCTTGGTTCTCCTGACTAATGGAGCTGTCAGGTGAACAACCCTTTAACTCTGTAGCTCAGGGGCAACTTCAAAATAGGAAAGTGCATCATTGCTTGTTATGAAGATAGGCCTATCAATAGTTATTATATTAGTAGCAAATGAACCTCCAGATTCACCAGTAGCATATACAGTAGCTAAGTACCAATTTTGGGGAATAAACAAAGGGGGTGTTGATTTCCTTTCTGCCCTCCTCCTTGGCTTCTTTATAACAAAGGGTTGACCTCTGGTTTCAGTTCAGCAGAACTCCACTTAGGTTCTTGTGCTCATGTGAAACCCATTTCCATTGCAGTCAGAGAATAACACTTCAAGACAAAAGTGTAACTTGCTTTGCATTTAAGGTTTATTGTGTATTAAACATCCTAATTTCACTGTCTTTTATGTTGGTCTTTCATTTCCAGGAGGACTAGATAAATCTATCCCAGAGACCAGAGTTGGCTCATAGAGCTGCCTATTGTCCGTTCTTGGTATAAACTGTTCAGGTGCAACTAAATCTAATTTCATAGGATGAGGCTGAATAGGTAACTTAATTGGAATTCTCTCTCTGCGTGTGTAGTCTCTCT
Source organism: Python bivittatus (assembly GCF_059951505.1). Classification (NCBI taxonomy): domain Eukaryota; kingdom Metazoa; phylum Chordata; class Lepidosauria; order Squamata; family Pythonidae; genus Python; species Python bivittatus. The sequence continues at coordinate 30,022,074 of NW_028277098.1, forward strand.
ACTCATGTAGTTTGTGTATGCTCACATATACACAGTCTTAAACATAAAACTGAGCAGTAAGAATTAAAAATATAGGGAAGCTAAAGCACTGAAAGTAAATACATTTGGTAGTTTTAGAACTTAGAACTTTACTGAAATTCTCTGTTTTTGTTAGCCGAGATTCTGCATGGTTTCAATTATCTCTGTCTTCTTAAAAGAGAAATGAATGTCTGGAGGAGTTAATGGAGCAATACCAAAAAAAAAAAAAAAAAAAGCCAAGCAATCACTGTATTTTCCCAGAAATAATGAGACAAAGCAACCATCCAGAACTGTTTTTGGCGATGGAAACTATTCAGAATGGTAGGAGTCCCAAGAAATGGCAAAAGAATAAACCAACAAGACGTATTTACAAAACTCAAAGCAGTTCACAGACTAAGACCCTTTCAGGTTGATTTGATCTATTTCCAGTGATATCATTGTGATGGACTGGAATAGAGGAAGGGGGGTGAAAACGGTGCTCTCGTCTCCAGAGCAACGCTCTGGAGATAAGTGGAGAAAGCTGGCGCATCCCTAAACATTTCAGAAGATAGTAGAGAGTAGTGCCTGGGAACTGCTGGTCAGTCTGAAAAGATTCTGTAATTAAGCGCTAGCTAATAAACCTTGCTGATTGAACCTACATGGTCTCCAGGAGTTCCTTGGGCTAGGCCTGACATCAATCTTCTCAGACACACCAGCAGTTCCCAGGCACAACTCTCTACTATCTTCTAGAATGTTTAGGGATGTGCCAGCTTTCTCCGCTTATCTCCAGAGCGTTGCTCTGGAGACGAGAGCACCGTTTTCACCCCCCTTCCTCCATTCCATTCCATTCCATTCCATTCCAGTCCATCACAATCATTTTAGGTGATGTTTAAGATTGTTGTACCTGTTCATTGCATTCTGGGACAGGAAACACACTAACACGTGTAAATTCAAGCAACATTGTAAGCTCAACAAAATATGTAAATGAAGGGAAAAAGCCTGGACAAGTAGTATTTCTTTGGGACAAAACAAAAAGAAGGGGATGTAAGTAGATATCACTCCAGAAAATATTGGTGCCCCTTTCTTCCAAAGTTTGCTCCTAATGTCAGTGGCCATTATCAGAGTCAACATCTTTCAGTCAAAACATTTTAGCCACTCCTTGAGAATTCTTGCCTTCCTAATTAACCTTCACGATAGGCTATAATTTGGCTAACCGACATGGTACTCATAAGCACCAATACATTTGTGGACATCTCCCTTGAAGCTTACCAGGCTCCATCCCCACATCAAGATTATTTAAATTAAATAAGCTTTTTAATTAATTAAGTGGAAAGCAAGTATGCTGCAAATCAAATCCCAGCCTCAAGCATAATCTTAATTTATAAGAACGCAGCCTTATAAAATTAAAATAATAGGTGCCCTTGCACCTTATATGGCAATATTTCCACCTGCTTTTTTCTTTAAAAAAGCACTTGCCTGGTAAGATGACAGATTAGTGAACAGTGTTTTGGAAGCTGAAGAGGGCAGTGGGAAATAATTTCACCAACTGCTTTAAAGAAAGTGGGTGTTTTGCAACTGGCTACATCCATCAAAACTATTTATTAAAATATCTGTAATATGCTCTCAGACTGTACCCACCAGACCCTCAAATTGGGGATTACAGACTACTGTGTATTTATGTGGGATTAAAAATGTATTCCCATTCAATCAAACCAAAAAAAGTCCCCCTGCTTTTCTATAGACTACAAAAATCAGCTTCAGTTCCTCCTTCTTAAAATGGAAATGCTAGGTAGCTAGCCAAGTTCCAATGGCCGAGCGAGTTCTTCTACTCTCCACTGGAACTTCTTTTTCTGCTCTTCACTTCCTTGCATTCAGTTGGCTTTCTCTTCCACTTCAAACCCTGACAGCTCTAGTAACTGAGATGGAAAACAGATTACCAGGAGTTCCAGAGCAGCATTTACAGCATTCTGCTTCTCATTTTAAAATTTAATATAATTTTTTAAAATAAAAATGTAAGAAGACAGGTGGGACAGGGAACCTGGCAGGGGCCAAGAGTCTGCAGTCATTTTGATGCTCAGGTTGCCACACTGGGGATTCCAGCTCTACATGTGAAGGTCACCTCATGGGCAAGTTGATTCTCACTCTGTATTGTCAGAACAACATGATTTTCAAATCAATTGGAAACTATAGCAAATGTCAGAAAGTGCCCTTGAAATCAATAAAATACATCCTTACATCAAACCACACATGTACAAATATATCCAGACTTCATCCACTGCATGCTGTATTGAAAACTTTTCAAGGAGAACACAGTTATATTCCCTCCAAAGGCAAGGACACAGGTGTTGTCCTTATGCTGGAAGTCTAGGCTATGTGCCAATTGCCAATCTCACTACTTAATCAAGGGAACTTTTCTCAAAAGCCAGAAAATATCATTTTTATCAACAACCACAGTGAAAAGAAAATAATTTAATTCTGTTGGAACTCAAGTATTCAGTTCAAAAAGGCAACTCCCTCCCTCCTTCCTTCCTTGAAAACCCATCTTTCCGAAATGAATTATATCACTCCCCAAAAATGTGCTATCTGCTGCACTTGACCACTTGCCATGAAGCAGCTGATCTGTTAAGTGTGATGTTGCACAGATCAAAACCAAGATGAAAACTTAAGTGTTTTAAGGGTCTCACCAACATAGATTTTATGATGAGAACAAAAAATAACATACTACATAATCTGAATTCCATGTAGCAGATGTATTTATTTATTTAATTAAAAAGACATATACAGTGGTACCTCTAGTTACGAACGCCCCTCCTTACGAATTTTTCGAGATACGACCAGCTCTGGCCCCAAAAATTTACCTCCTGTTGCGAACCACCTCGAGTTACGAACTGGATCCGCGGCCATTTTCCCTCCCGTTCCACGTGGTCCGTGGCCATTTTTCCGCCCATGCCACATGGTCCGCGGCTGTTTTTATGCCCCTGCCGCGTGGTCCGTGGCCGTTTTTCCGCCCTGCCGCGTGGTCCGCCGCTGTTTTTCCGCCCTGCCGCGTGGTCCGTGACCGTTTTTCTGCCCTGCCGCATGGTCTGCGGCCATTTTTACGCCCCTGATGCGTGGTCCGTGGACGCCGGAATGGATTAACGGTAATTACATTGAACCTTATGGGAAAATTTGCCTCATGTTGCGACCAATTCGAGTTGCAACCAGAGTCACGGAACGGATTAAATTTGTAACTCGAGGTTCCACTGTATATAACTAATTATAAACAGTAGGTTGTCATTGTTATGACTGATACAGATAGTCCCTTTATAACCATATTTGAATTAAATGGATTGTTCAAGAATAAAGCTATAATTCAACAAGGGATCAGACTCCTTCTTCAGTAAAACCAGTAGAAGAGTATAATTGGCCATTGAATAAATAGGGCTTTTCCATAATGTCCTTAAAAAGCAAGAAGAGAAGAGGTCAGCTGAAGCTGTTATGGAAGGGGGTTCAAAAAGCTGAGCACAAAGACACAGATGATCCATTTTCATGTAGGTCCCAACAGTATTCAGTTACAGGAAGCAGGGTTTCTCCCACTAATAGAAGCATATGGGTACTTTTGCATAGGAATACCTAAATCTTGAATAGACTGCTTCACCTAATGTTATATAGTAAGGCTATGTTTAGGCCAGACTATATCATATATTTTAGCTTTACATTTTATAAGTCCCAAATCATAGTTAGGGGCCAATTAATTGCCCTCAAGAGCTTCTCTTAGCTATGATGGTGTTAAAAACAGACTCTAATTTAGTGTTTTCCAAATACAGTAGGATCAATTCTGAGACTTCTGGTATTTAGAGGAAGGAAAGATGACTTAAAGAGTGAAAATTGCCATCGTGTTAGGACTCTGATTTGAATACCCATGACTTCCACACAGCCAGTGTTAGAAAATAAAATGTTTGGAACTCCATTGTAATGGCTGATATTCAGTATTTTTTATTTTTAGAGACTATGAGGATTAGAACAACTGCAAGTGAACCTGAGCTCCAACATGGGTGTGAAATCCTGCATGTTGTAATGTAGTCCTCTTGTGCATTATCTTTCTTTTCATTAAATATTGTTAGATTCTTTTTGCCTTTTGTCTGATATTTGGTGTGTGTGTGTGCGTGTGCATGTGTGTGTGTATATAAATAAATAAATAAATAAATAAATAAATAAATAAATAAAAATCTTTCACCTGTTATTTCCCTGGCAAGAAAATGAAGTTTGACATTAAAGAGATTTAATGAAATTCTGCACCATCCTTGAAAACTTCAATCAAGGCAAGATTATTCAACCAGTCTTGCAAATCCTTAAAGCTGCTGCTTCTTTCTCTTCTTTTTCTCCCTCTTCTCCAGTGCTGAGTGGAAGGACAATTAGAACAGACAAAAGAAAGCACTTCTTGACATAGCATATAATTAACCTTGGCATTCATTACCACAAGACATCGTGATCACCACTAGCTTGGATGGCTTTAAAGGGAGCTTGCAGAACCTCATGGAGGACAGATCTGTCAAGGGCTATTAGTTTCAGGACTCTATATTACTTTCAGGTTTGGGGCAGTGTTGGGTTGCCCCCAAATACCAACTGCATATGCTAAGGTCTCCATCTTCTACTTGTGAGCACCCCAAAAGCATCTAATTGATCATGGTGAAAAGCAAAATGGGCTCTGGTCTTCTCCAAGAAGGGTCTTCTTATATTCTATCTCCTGCCATGTGCACATGCAGACATGCACATGCATGTATATGTGGACAGATGTATGTACACATGTATGTGCATATGAACAGGCGTATAAGCATGGAATATGAATCTGAGTTGAAATATGTTAGTATTGTATACTTTTGGATAGTTCATGCAGTACTGTTCAAAAGTTTTAAGCAGGTGTGAAAAAATGCTGTAAAGTAAGAATGCTTTCAAATATATATATTGTAATTGTTTATGTTTATCAATTTACAAAATGCAAAGTGAGCAAACAGAAGAGAAATCCAAATCAATATTTTGTGTGACTACCCTTTGGCTTCAAACCAGCATCAGTTCTTACACTTGCACACTTTGTACACTTGCCCAAAGTCAGGCATCTTGTAGGATTAGAGTCAGGTGTATGATTAACCAGTTATACCAAGCAGGTGCTAATGATCATCAATTTCATATGTAGGTTGAAACACAGTCATTAACTGAAACAGAAACAGCTGTATAGGAGGCTTAAAACTGGGTGAGGAATAGCCAAACTCTGCTACTAAAGTGAGGTTGTGGAAGGCAGTTTCAGGTCATACACCATGGCAAGACTGAGCACAGCAACAAGACACAAGGTAGTTATACTGCATCAGCAAGGTCTCTCCCAGGCAAAAATTTCAAAGCAGATGGGAGTTTCAAGATGTGCTGTTCAAGCTCTTTTGAAGAAGCACAAAGAAATGGGCAATGTTGAGGACCGTAGATGCAGTGGTCGGCCAAGGAAACTTAATGCAGCAGATGGAATGCTCACTTTCCTTCCACATCGGAAGATTTCCAGTGGTGCCATCAGCACAGAACTGGTGGAAAACAGTGGGACCCAGGTACACCCATCTACTGTCTGGAGAAGTCTTGCCAGAAGTGGTTTTCATGGAAGAACTGTGACCAAAAAGCCATACCTCCAACGTGGAAACAAGGCTCAGTGACTCAATTATGCAGGAAAACATAGGAACTGGGGTGCAGAAAAATGGCAGCAGGTGCTCTGGACTGATGAGTCAAAATCTGAAATATTTGGCTGTAGCAGGAGGCAGTTTGTTTGCTGAAGGGCTGGAGAGCGGTACAATCATGAATGTCTGCAGGCAACAGTGAAGCATGGTGGAGGTTCCTTGCAAGTTTGGGGCTGCATTTCTGCAAATGGAGTTGGAGATTTGGTCAGGATCAGTGGTGTCTTCAATGCTGAGAAATACAGGCAGATCCTTATCCATCATGCCATAACATCAGGGAGGCGTGGGATTGGCCCCAAATTTATTCTGCAACAGGACAGTGACCCCAAATGTACAGCCAATGTCATTCAAAACTATCTTCAGCGTAAAGAAGAACAAGGAGTCCTGGAAGTGATGATTTGGCCCCCACAGAGCCCTGATCTTAACGTCATCGAGTCTGTCTGGGATTACATGAAGAGACAGAAGGATTTGAGGCAGCCTACATCCACAGGAGATCTGTGGTTAGTTCTCCAAGATGTTTGGAACCACCTACCTGCCGAGTTCCTTCAAAAACTGTGTGCAAGTGTACCTAGAAGAATTGATGCTGTTTGAAGGCAAAGGGAGGCCACACCAAATATTGATTTGATTTGGGTTTCTCTTCTGTTCGCTCACTTTGCATTTTGTAAATTGATAAATGTAAACAATTACAATATATATTTTTGAAAGCATTCTTACTTTACAGCATTTTTTCACACCTGCCTAAAACTTTTGCACAGTACTGTATATATCTGCAATTTCTGGTAAACAACATAATTGCAGGAACATGTAGTTAAATCAGAAAAGGACAAATGCTGTTAGTTTTTTTTATTGAAATAACTTTGATTTTTTTCCTCTTTTGGTTCTGTTGACTCATTTCTTTGCTGATAGGTGGGGAGAAAACCAGAATACCACCATGGGTGTGCTTTAATTCAAGCTGAATCTAAAGTACAACTTTTTGATTATGGTAGAATAGTCAATCAAGATAGGATTAAGGAACCCCCCCTAAGAATGGAATGAATAAATTAGTACTAAAGGCATTCCCTGAATAGCAGTTTATTTTTAACCATAACAAATATATATTTTGTTTAGATCTACTATACTATTATAGATAGGGTATTATCAGAAATTTGGATAACAGATGGGAGCAGAGAGCATTTGTATCACTTTAAAATCTAGCAATTATCCATAGTTTTCCACTCCAGATCTGGTAGTTCTAGCCAGAAATAAATTTTCTGAATATGATGTAAATGGCTATCACCACAGAGCAAGAATATTTTGCTAACATGTTTAGTGTTTATCTCCTTTTTCTGTTAAATGTCAACTCAGTTGTGTACATTGATTGGAATATTTTTAGAGTACCACATCTCCATGTACCACGTCTCTAAATAAGCTGTATATTTGATTCTGAAGTCCAGGTTTTATCTTTAGTTTCTGCATTTTTCTTAATGTTACATAAGTAAGGTACTCTCTGGTTGAAAATATATTTCAGCCACTGATTCAGTAAAGTCCTTGAACAAGCTGCTAACATTCAGCCTCAGTGCATATTCTGCAATATGGGGATAATAGCTGTCTTCCAAAAATGAGTTTTGCAATAGAATCATAGAGTTGGAAGGGGCCACCAGAAGAGCTTGGATTATATATATTTAAAAAGAATTAATATATCGTGTTGATACTTCATATAAGCTGATCCATATTTAAATATTCTCCTTCAAGTCAAGTTTCACTCCTGGTCCCTGCAGCTTTCTTGACAACAATATAGAATAGTTTGCCAGTTTGCTATTGGTTCCTTCCAGGATGTTTTTTTTCTTTTTTTTTAATTTCTCAGTCTAACCTACAGATGTGGGATTTCTTTGTGTGCCCCATCCACATACTTATTAGCTATGGATCAGCCCTGGTGAGCTCGGTGCTCCCACCTGGTTAGTGATGCATATTTACTATAAAGCATAGTTTCCCATATGAAAGAAAAAACTTGAAGCAAGGATAAATGAAACTGAAACCATAATCTTCAGAATAGGGAACATATAACAAAGAAATGTAAACAAAACCACATCTTACTACAGGACTAAATTAAATAACACATTCAAACATTTAAATGAGAAGGTCTGCCTGAAAGGGGAAGCCTTTAAGATAAAAGAGAGATTCTCTCAAGCTGAGTTGAGATTCTGGCATAGTTTTCTTGCAATAATATGGAAGTTGTTTGCTACTGCTTTCTTCTGGGATGTTTCCTCACCTTTCCATTCTAATCTACAGTCCTTCAGTCTCCCATCTGACCACTCACCATGTCTGTCCTTACTTTGCTTTTTTGAGCTCAACCAAGGTTGGCTACATGCCGTAATAGGCACCTAAAACACAACTCAGTTGGTGCATCTCAGTTATCAGGCTGAAGAATGCTTGACATCATGCTGCCAATACAGAACCTGCTTCCAAGTGCAGTATAATCAGCCAGGTCTCCTCTGATCATCTTATTGATCAAGTTTTATAAGCCCCAAAACAAAACAAAACAACCACCCCTTGAATCTAGTTCATTATCTGATAGTTGAGTTGATTAAGTTCAATAGAATCTGCATGATCAGTGTTTCATTGAATACCTTGGTTGCTACACGCTATTCCAGCAGCAGCTTCCATGAAGTGTAGCCCCATGTAAAGTGCATTTTGTAGATATATTTTTACTAAGTGCTTAAGTTAAACAGAAAATGGTTATTTAAGATGATAAACTTACTTGCATGCATGGATATAAACCGAACTGTTCTTAGTATAGGATGGTATTTATTTAGCGGGTCTAGATTGAAATGTTCAAGTGAATAAAAATACAATGCTGGCCATGTGCATCTTTATTTCAACTATTCATTGCAAGTCTTGAGTAGATAGGCAGTGATGGCTATATTCTAAAACTGGGTCCTCCAGGCTTGCTGAGAATAGACACTCCAAAGAGAGAAAGAAATTAAAACTAAGGTTGTATGGAAGAGGAAGAGGATTTGAGATAGATATTATAGGTAAAGAAGTGTTGAGTAAAAATGTTCTCTGCAACTTGAGGATTTGGCAGTAGGGGAGGGAACAAGAGATGCAAGGAAAGGGGTAACTGTACAATGGAGACTGAAGACACTGAGGCCGGAAGTCTGATTATTAATACAAAAAGACTTTGTAGGTAGACAAAGAGGTATTGAATTTTACATGCTGATTTGTAATAAATAGCTAAATCTAATGAAACTAAAGTAACAACTTTGGTTCTTTGGTACAAAAGTTTAGCAATGTAAGACTTACCTTTTGTAATGTGGTAACAGTCTTATATTTCATATACTCTCATGTATCTGTTTCTAAAGCCCATTAAATTCAGTGGTTTTCATTTTTAATTTGACATACATAAGAACCTATCGTTAATTTTCTGTTATGCATTTTACGGGACATGTTCACTCTGTACTAGCAAGTTTGAAGATATGTGCTTAGTGTTTTCCCTTTACCAAATCATGTAAAGCTAGGTTTCTGAGGATGGGGATATAATAATCTTCTGCAGGAGTTAAAATCAAAGATAGAAATGCATACACATATTTGCACATGTGGTCGTTCCAGCAGAATACACAAAATAGTGCTTTTGTCACTCAAAAATAATGCATCTCAAATTTTGTCATGAAAGCAGGGTAATGCAATACATCTCACACTGTTTTCCATGTCAGAAGCCATAACAGAGATAAAACTCAAAGCAAACAGAAACAAAGACTTGGTATATGATATTTCATTGGAAATATAAGTTCTTGTTGGTCTGAGGTTTACTTCTGAATATTCCATGAATCCTTAAAGTGCACCCAAAAGAACCTGTGCTTTAATAATTCCTGTGCTCCTATTTGCCTTCCTGCTGAGCTGGAGACACTCTATGGATTTTATTCATGCAATTGCTTCATCAAATCCTAAAATGGAATTGGATTAAATTATGACAAGCATTCAAATATGGTTTTAGCCTTAGGTCTCTGACAGATGATTTAGAGAGCCGCTTGTTTCTCTTAATGGTTTTGTGTCAGAACACCTAAGTCACCATTTGTTATCCCCATTACTGAAGTACTTTTCTGTAGACTTGTTTGCCACTTTTCATTGCTTTTTAATTTTTTCAAATGGTTAATGAATATGTATAGAGCAATGGAAATACATATACAGCGTGGCCAGTCATGGTAATGAGGATATCTTAACATAAAGACAATGAGGGGAAAGGGGGGAAGGTTTAAAAACATTGCATGACAATTGCAACATGGGGTGGATAGTCTTCCTATTGTTTGCTGATAACTTCTTTTCCATTTTCTTCACTGTTTTTCAGCTGTCTGAATGAAGAAGAACGTGAGTACTTCTGTATAGTGATTTTTCTCTCATCTCTTGGGTAGCATGTCTTTGAAGATACACTAAGGCAAATATTGAAAATTTCTGCTTCTTTGGTTCTCTTCATCCTGTGTTTGTGACTTCCTGTTTCCTCACTAGTGGGATTGCCTCTTGTACCTTCTGCCTCCTAGCTCCTAATCAGCACTTTGCTTCACTTGGTAACAGGTTGCCACAATTTTTGCTACCGGCAGAAAGCCTTCAAATGCAATTTTGCTGGGGTGCAAAATGGACAGCTTGCTTGAATGGGGTTCAAAGGTTTGTTCTGCAATGCAGGTTGGGTGCCATGTTGAACAATAAACATTTGAGGCTTCTCAGTGCATTTATTCATAGCTTTAAAAATAAATCCTCCCTTGCAGCCACTCCCACAGCAGCCTATCTGGAAGAATATCTTTCAAATGGCCACACTAATGTACACAAATATATATGCACAAGTGCTGCAACATTCTATGTGGTGGGCAGGATGCTAGAGGGTGAACAGATGCTTGTTAATTTGTGGAACACTGGGAATTCTGGGGCTAGTATCTCAGTGATTGGTCATCTTGAAGCATAAAGAATGAAAAGTGATTGGCTGGTATTCTCTGCATTCAGCAACAATTGTTTGAGAGCCCTAGATTTGCAAGGGTATGAACCACACAGTTAAACCTTTTTAGATTTGCAGATCACTCTGAAAATGTGGGGAAATTGTAGTTTGCTTTTAAGCTGCATTGCAAATGACTGGCCAGTGAAAAAGCTTTGTGATGAGTCAGAGCTCTTTCTTTGTTTGAATGCAACCACACCAATTTTGGACCCATTTTTTCTGGATTAAGGCTTGAAGCATTACGATATTGGTGAATGGATACCAATTCATGGGATCCCAAAATGCCCATCCACTTGCTTTTCTTTGTTGAAAGACCTCTTTATAATTTGTGCTAAAAATGTATATAAAGAAAGTGAAGTTAATCTAAGAATGGAAGAGTTAATCTGTTTCCTATCTATATTAGATTTTCATGTGTTCGTTCATAAACCAACTGTATCCAATTTCTGCATCATTCTATCATTAAACAAAACAAAATGAAATGAAGTAAAACACAGAGACGTGACTAATTAAAATAAGGCCTGGTGTTGCTTTAAATAATATTCATCTGAGTTTTTACAGTATGTTAACATCTACAAAAAGAATAACTGCTCATAAATCTTGAAATAATACCTTTAATCTCTACTTCACTTTAGCTCCTCCCTAAAATGATAATAGGGATATATACTACAAAAAATTAGCATACATGCATATCTAGCCATGTTCTTAAAGGTTGAGGATTCATAAGTAAACACTAACAGAGTGTTTTCAAATGACTTTGCCAATCTGGTGGAGATTTGGATTTATCATTGTTAACATATTTCTATCCTGGCTTGTTAGTAATCTGGATGTTAATTATTTTTTCTCATATGAATTTTCCCCAGAAAATATAATAGCCAAGATAAATCTGAAAGTGAGACAGTTTTCCTTATTTCTTCAGAAGGTTGGATCTTTGTCTGAAAACAAATTTTCAGCAGAATTTGTCATGTATGTGAACACTGGGGATCATGTGTACGGTTTTATTTACATTAGTGTAAGACGTGCTAAAAGAACCTTTTTAAGCATAAAAAAGCATCAGTGAGACAAGTGAGTTTTAGCTCCCATACTATTCTGAATTCCAGTTGGAAATGGCATCCATTCCTGTGGATTTAGTTAGTAAGGAATTACTTTTTCCTCAAGGTAGCTGTATCCAAAGGAGCTTTTGGACATTGAGTTGAGCCTGCATTGGTACAATTGGAGTTTATCAAACAATACCATTGAGCTTATTCAGGACACCCTCACTATCTCTATCAAATCCATATCTTCTAAAGCTAAGGAAGCACACTGCTTATAGAAAACCTGGCTGGTGAAAAAATAAATACAAATTATGGTAATATCTTTACTCTGAATTCAGTCCTAGCATCAGTCAAGCACGGGTGTGAAAGTATTCCTTTCTCATGGCAGATCATCTTTGCTTTGTCAAAAGAGATGATGTAATTAAGACGTTATTCAATGCCTGTTTATCACTTACGAGCTCTGGTAAATTCTCGGTCCCTCCTCTCTATATGTGATAAAATGGTGATTTCAGGAGAAAGTCATGAAAAGCTTATTAGCTGATCCTTGGGAAAAATATAATGATTTATGATTATCATGCAACAGTAATTTACAAACTGTCTGGTCAACAGGAAGTTGATAGAAGCTAATTGTCTCTAGCTGGAAACACTCAGCTGTCTTTCAGAAATAGGTTTGTCCCCCCTGTTGCATTTAATCAGGTGAAGCACTGTTATATATTGTTGTTGCCTCTGCCAAAGTATGCTGACTTCATCCTTTTGTAAGCCTGCCTGCCTGCCTGCCTGCCTGCCTGCCTGCCTGCCTGCCTTCCTTCCTTCCTTCCTTCCTTCCTTCCTTCCTTCCTTCCTTCCTTCCTTCCTTCCTTCCCAATGTGTTTTACATTTACAAAGCAAGGGTCCTCAGGCTGTCTTCACAATAAAGGCTTAAATAAATTAAACATTGCTATGGCCACTTGTTTAAGAAAGCAACGCTACAGTATATACAGATTGTCTTGCTAGATTAAATTAGCCTAGCATTCTTTGCAATCCAAGTAGCTAGAAAGCCTTTGAACACGGGTGCATAGGCTTCACATTCAATGGCGCCTCTGGGTAGAACATGAAGTCTTAGATCATTTTGTATAAACATCAATTCATGCATGCTGGAGAGTTTAGGAACTTTGGACAAACTTTGGTTAAGTAGCACGCCAAAGAATAAGCCTAATCAACAAGTAAATGATGAATTTTTTATAGACTCAAGGCGATCGTTATTATAATGGACATTAAAAGACACATGCATTTGTCAACCTATTAAAATCAATGTTATTATCCAAATGGATTTACAAACATTAAATACATCTTCCCATAAAGCATAAATAATGTAGCCCTATTTTGATCTTACTGAAGGTTCCCATGCAAGAGAATACATATTAATAATGCTTTTGGCTGACAGCCATACCAGTCTGAAAGGAGTAGTAATGTTTATCAACATTGAGACTGGCTAACTCTTAGTTGTTGCATATCAAACTAGATTTCTTCATATTTGTACGCTCATTTGAGCTTTTGACCGAGCTAGGAATAAAAAGTGGCACATACAGGAAATGAAAGATGGCTGTAATCACCAAGGAGATATATCACCAAATAACTAATATCTGCAGAAAGAACATTTGAAAGGCTAAAGTGCAAAATGAATTTAGGCTTGGGAAGGAAGCTAGAAACAACAACAACAACCCTATCAGTAGGAAAAAGGAAAGAGGTGGATCCTCTGCTATGAGATAGTTCTAGCACAGAGCCAAGTGACAGGACTTGGACAGAAGTTCTTAACATTATTTTGTTTTGGTTCCCTTCTCAAAGAAGAACTATGTTAGAACAGAACAGAACAATTGACCAAAGGAAGAAGTGGCAACCCAAACTAAGTGAAGAGATTGTGAGGAAGACCACAGCGAACATGGATAAGTTGAAACTCTAGGACCATATCAATTACATACAACAATCTTGAAGGAGTTTCCAGATGTCATCTAGGTGACCCTTTCAATGGGTCAGCATTGGGCAAGAATTATATAAATCTATATTTTTATTAAAGTTTTTAATTTTTAAAAATTTAGATTAATAATTACCTCCCTTCCAGTTCCTGCATTTGTGACACAAGACAAGACGAGACCCTTTCAATGACATTTGCAAAATCATGAAGGATGGATGTAGTACCTGAGGACTGAAGGATGTTAATCTTATTTTCAAAAGGGGCAAAAGTAATTAGAAAATGATCAGCGTGATGTCAACCCTGAACAAAACTCTGCAACTGATTATCAAGCATTTGATCTGTGAACATTTAGAAAAGGATGTATTACTTTGCAGGTGCTAGCATAGGTTTATAAGAATGAAACTTATCAGACAATCCAAACCGATTTCCCTTTTTGATAGAATGACCAGTATAATTGACATGGTATAACTTGACACCAGCAAAATATTTAACAAAATCTCCCTCAAGATTCTAGAAGAGAATATGGCAAAATGTGGGCTAAACTCTGCTATTAGATGGATACAGAGTTGGTTGAACAATTATATCCAACAAATGTATATCAATGGCTCTGTGACAAGCTGGAAGGAAGTGTTGAAAGGAGTACCACAGGGCTCCCTGTGCTGTTCATTTTATTTATAAGTGACTTGGATGAGGGGCTAGAAAATATAATGTACAGATGGTGCAAAGACAGGAGAAATAGCCAACATCTTAAAGCATGGGGGTTCCCAACTTTTTCAAGCCACTGAACCTGTTAAAAAAAGATATTGGAACTCCTAATCAAGAGGCAAAACTCTAGTGATAGAAAATTGGCTATGTTTGAGTGAGCTTCCCCCCTCCTTAGTCTCTCATGGAACCCCATTAATTTTTCATAGTACCCTGCTTTAGGACAATAGCAAGATTCAGGAGGATCTTGACAAACTGGGACAATAGGGCTTAAATCAGTAAGATTAATTTCAGTAGGGACAAACACATAGATAAACTTGAGGCTATTCCAAGAAGAGCAGCCAAGACGATAGGAGGCCAGGAAAGGGGGAAAAATGAGGAAAAAAATGGAAGCATTGGAAAAGAGAAGACTAGGAAGAGACATGATAGTGTAACAACATTTCAAAGAAGTCTACAAGAGAGTTAAAGCCAATGTCAATGAAAGAAAGCTCAAGATGCTATTATCTGCCAATGAGAGAGGCACATCCACATCTTAAAAGATACTTGGCATACCTTATTCCTGGGAACAAACCCCTGGGGTTAGAAAAACAGATGTAATGATGCTGGCTGGAGACATATACATTTAAAATGACAGCATGTACATCAACGTTGTATAAGGCAATTTAGTTTAGGAACTGGCAAGACTTCAAACAAAAGGTTCCAGCCGAGCTTCTGTATCCATATAGAGGACCCCTATATTTCTGAGCCAGATGTTTGGCCAGATTTGGACATAAGACCCAGGTGAGTGGTTGGAGAAATGAGTGTGCAAGTGAAAATGAGGGCAAGAACTTCTATTTCATCAAAGTTTGTAACCTACGGAACCTTATGTGCTCATAAGCCAGAGCAGCTGACTAGCTAAGAAGAGCAGATTCTAGCTGTTCTTCTAGCTAGTACCTAAGGGAAATTGGGGAAAAGAGCTCCTTGTGTGTTGTAAGTCCTTTCATAAATTCCTGTCTTTACCAGAATTGCACAAAACCTGTTTCTTCAAGATGCTGTCACTATCACACATGAACCCTTGATCAAAGCCAGTGGGAGGAGCTTGAGCACATGCTCAAAGAGGAGAGAGAAAGGAAAGTGCTTGCAAAATAAGTGGGACTCAAAAAATATAGGGTAGTTAGAAAACTGTAATAACAGCTGTCTTCAAGTATCAAAAAAGGCTGTCCTTTAGAAGACAGAGCAGAATTCTTCAGAGTTGATATAGAAGACAGGGCAAGAAACAATGGATTTAAATTACAAGAAAGTCCATTTGGCAAGGCATCAGGAAAAAGGTCTTAACCGGAAGGGCTGTGCAACAGTGGACAACATTGCCTTGGGTGGAGTCCTTTGCCAGAGTTGGCTATCTGTCAGGGATGCTGTAGTAGTGGATTCCTGCACTAAACAGAGGGTTGGATTAGATCAGTGTTTCTCAACCTTGTTAACTTTAAGATGGGTGGACTGCAACTCCCAGAATTCCCCAGCCAGCATTTCTTCCAACCCTTATATTCTATGATTCTAAGATTTGTTTGTACTATGTAGGAGTATTATTCAAAAGATTTTTGCACATCCTTTTTCATTTTGTGAGAAAACAAAAAGTGAAAATCAGTAGCAGTACTGATCAGTAGCAAGGTATGAAAAATAATCAGATGTTTTGGCAAATGCTTAAATAAATGGATGGAAGAGAAATGCTCATTCCATCCTCATTTCTAAGCATTTAATTATTGAATTATCTATCCATCCATCCATCCATCCATCCATCCATCCATCCATCCATCCATCCATCCATCCTATATGCAATGTTTAGAAAACATTTAAATATATAGTTTAGAATGTAATTTTCCTTTGGGGCATGGCCTTCTATATGCAAGCAAAAGGCAGAACCATCCCTAACACCTCTTTCCAGGAAGGAGGAGGAGGAGTTGTCTTTGGTTTTTTTGGGAGACTGAATGCAGATCTCCTGGGAAACAGAGCAGAAAGGTGGAGAGGAGAAAGTAATCATTAAAGTGGAATTTCCCTGAACAAGAAATTTCCAGAGAACAGACCAGAAGGAGGTTCCAGGGTCAGCTGTCATCTATAGGAATAGGGAAGATGTGATAGCTAGATACCTGCACTGGGAGGTTGGTCTTCATGTTTCCAGGTACACCTAAATTCTTTATTTCTCTGGATAAAATAGAAAAGTGGATGTTGGGTGTGAATATTATTTTCCTGAAAAATCTTTCTGTTATCTGTAAAAAACAACAGCAGCAACAACAGCAACAATAATGGGAACATTTATAGTAGACCACCATCATCTTTTAATCTTTTAGATTTCTAAGTGTAAATAATTTGCCAGCTGCTGCACATTATAACTTAGGCAGTGATATAATCTTTCTCCTGCAACCTTGCATGTTCACAGTTTTAATATTTAATGTCCAAAAGTGATATTTATATTTTTCCTCTTTCCCTTTTTTCAAGTGTCATAATTCTTTATCTCTTGTGAGATTGCCTTGTCTCCAAGGGGGAAAGGGCTGGTACCCCTTGTCACAAGCCTTGAAGTTATACATGTATGAGATGGTACTATAGCAATTTATTTCTGGTATTTACCCAGGGTTAGGCAGGAAGATGCCAGGTAAAATGCTTCAGAGAAGATAGCTTATTTCAAGGGGCAGAAGGTGGTGACAGGATGTGGAGACTTGCAGACTTTGCAGAAATGAGGTTTAAGACTTCTACCGTTCTATTTTATGGGTCCTGCTGAAGATTCAAATATTATTTCCTCCTCCTCCTCCTCATTAATGAGTCAAAAAATAGGCATGTTGGTTAGGTCCTATGACACGGGTGTGACTGATCCTGGATCCAGACTATTTTTGTTACTTTTTTAATACTTGCATGGAGTTATTTATTTATCTATTGCAGCATTTACATTCCCACTTCAGATGATGCTAGGTAGTTCACCATTTTAAAAACACTCAGAACAGGACAATAATCAGCATTATACCTCTACAGCATACAGGAATAAAAGTTTTTGCACGTTCTTATTTTTTTGTGTGTGTGTGTGGGGGGGGAGATATGTGTGTTATTCAGTAATTCTTCAAAGCAGAACTTATTGTCAGTCTAGATTGCTGAATTCTTTGTTTTTTGGGTTTTCCATTTCTTTTTTCCAAGTTCTTTTGGTATGGTCTATAATGCATCTATTGTCTCTTGCAGTTTAAACTAGTGTCAGATAAACGAAGCAGAATGTGGAAAGAAAGCTTAATAGATTTTGAATCATAAAATGGTATTGAAAAATCTGACAAGCTCACTGAAATCAGTAGTTAGCTTTTTTCTTTTCTTTTTTAAACAAAGTTTCTTTCTGCGTAACTTTCATGTTTAAATTTCTTAGTATTCATTTTTAATACAATACTGACAACCTGTTTACGTTGTTACTTTAAACAAGCATGAGGTAAGTAATTTATTTATTTAGATTTAGAAGGCTTCCCAACTCCAAAGGGACTCTTGAGTATCAAATATGAAACCAATCCATCATTCTACTTACATTGTGCTTTCAAAAACTTTTATGATTTTGCCTTCCTTGCTTACTGCAAAGAAATGTAGTAAGAACTTACTGATAGTAGAGACCAGAATGAAAAGCAGGTTATTTGGTGGCTAAAATCAGAGATGCTTGTGTAGAACACAGGAGAAGTTGAGTTAAAGTGGGAGCTGGTACAACTAATGCAGTCATTTCCTTCCTTCAAGGTTGGAGCCATATATCTAATATTGGAGGGGTTATGTAATATCAGTGCCCTCCTCCCATCTGCCACACCAGCATTCAGTCCTAGTTGTATCAGTAATCAGGATTTAGGTAAAAGGAATTTACCCCAGCCATTGGCTAATCAAATATATATTACATTTCTCCCATGGCTTGTAGCAAATGTTACCGTTTCCTAACTCTTCCCTTCCAGTTCGCAGCAGATAGGCTTTAGGCATAGCTGGGACTCTCCTCTTTTTAAGGGTACTCTTTTCATTGCTTTCTGGGCTGAGCAGATTCAATGCTTGGCTTCATGTACTGGTTTTGAAATGGATAATCAAGGAGATAAAGATCAGAGCTCTCTGTACCTCAAAAAGTGGCAGAAGAAGATTACAGTGGAGGATATGAAAGACTTTCTTAGTGATATAGAGGCCCAGTATTGAAGCCAACGCTAGATACTTCACCATTCAATGTGTTCTTTGTTTTTCAATATATCTCGTCACTTTCATTGTTCAATGATCCTTTATTCTTTTTAGAATTTGGTTATTGATATTTTATATTGTACACAGTTTCAAAATTAGAAGGGCAAACTGAAATCTCATAAATAAATGAATACAAAGCTAATTAGGTTTATTCTTTATTTTAAAGCCTTATATGGTCTAAGAGCAACATGTATTTTTCCACATATACATCCTCATCTCTAGGATCAAAAAAGACCCAGTACTGTGGGTTTGAGATTTTAGAGGAGAAGATACTCTTTCAGTCTCCATTCACCTTCTCCCTCTTTGCCTTTTCCCTTAGATCTAATCTCCACCATCTCTGAGACAGAGAAGACAAGCTGTGCAGAGGTTTCTTTACTGCCTACCCACACCTGCACCTACACACCGAAAGCATAGAATTAATTACAATGCCCCAGATTCCATTTTGTGCCATAATCCAGCAATAGCAACTTAAAGGGGCCTTCAGTGGAAACAAAACTGCTTTGCAAAATGTTTAACTCTTTCCTGTGACCAAGCATGAACAAATTGACTAGTCCATTCATTTAAATATGAGCCTGCAGATTATACCCTTTCTGAAGATTATCAACCAATCTGATATCATGAAAAAAGAATCCTATTTCTGGGACCGAACCAAGATGCATTTTGTGTATGTTGGCCTTCAGTATATGCTTATCATCCATTCTCTCTCTTGCAAACCAATTAGGATGGTGCAACAGCTCATTTTATAATAAGCGCTTTCCAAAGATATAATTAGAATGCTAAAAAAAAAAAATTAAAAAAATCCATTACTCCTATGTTCAGTGTGTTACAATAGTTGGCTTGACCTATCAGTCAAATTCTTGGGGCTTTTGATTTAAAGGTTCCACACCTCTCTGTCTAATGTGGGCAAATACACATAGATAAGAGCACAGACAAAAATTACATACAGACAGGGATATTGATTTTTTCTCATCAGAGGGTTCATCTTAAGTGATAACGGTATTAGCCATTACTTAAAAGATTTATATCCCATAATAGTACAAATTCACACAAATCAGCTTAATAATTCTCACACAGAATTCCCATTAGATGATCTAACTTGACCCAAAAATTATAATAATAAATCACAGCACAGAAGGAATCAGATGGCCCCACCTTTGAAGGACAATATCTTATGAAATATGGAGTGAAGAGAGAATATTATTTCAGACATCAAGTCGTCAAGGTCATATCCCTAGTTTTTCATCTTATGGCTACATTCTTTCAGATATATTCTCTAAGTACTTAACACCTTCCTGTTTTATACCAAGCCTGCTTGTTATCTGTTCAGTATCGCCACATCTGAAGAACTGGTGCATAATTAAGCATCACACAATATATACACAATACATAAGCTAGAACACTAACTTATTTAAATATTCATGCATAAAATAGCTACTTTGCCCAGGGTTTAATGAACCATATAAGACAAATATCACGGAAAAATTGATATCTTTAGATGAGGTTTTATGCTATTGATTCCCAGCCCTCTTTCCTGAAAGCAAGGGAAGAGGCATCTGTAACTGCTCCATTGTTACCATTAACTATGCAAAGAAAAAAGAAAAAAAAGAATCATTATATAACAACAACACATTTTTTATTTGGTGGAGTGAGTTCTGTTACTTCGTTCCAACTTCCCACAGACTGAGTTTGTGACCTCCTGGCCAGAGAGGGTTATACTCCAGAAACTATATTGCTCACCACTTTTCTTTCATTTGAAGGTATGTTCATCAGAGTTCTGCTTGAAATTGTTTGATTTAATATAAATCTCAGCCAATTATAAAACAAATGATGTTGAGATAAGCTGAGACAAAATGATGGGGAGGCAATCTTCATGCATGATGTTGGAACTCTTCACTTTAACCTTAAGATATAGTGGGATTGATACAGTTCTAAGTATTCATTGCTCATTTTAATATCAGACTATCTTCTATGCAAGCGGTTATTAGAGTGATGTATGCTAAGGCAATAGGTTAATCACATTTGAAATCTGAATATCACATTCTTCTCAATATGGCTTTAGTAAGAAAGGCACTATTAGCCTACAAAGTGATTTCATCTTTTTTCAAAAAATAATCCATTCAGTCTTTTGACGTAACTTCCAGTCCTTTAGATATTAATGCTCAGAATGCACAGTTCAGAAGGAAACAAACAACAGATGTCTTTGAACTATTATGAATATATCCCTACTCAGCAACTCTTTACTGGAGGCATAGACTTGCAGAGATTATGGATGTTAAGGTCTCACCTTCTCCAACATAGTCAGCCAACACATCCAATTGCTGCAGTTAATTATTCCCCTGTGCCTCCTTACTCACATTTGGATAGGCAACTCTCAGTGAAACAAAACCACCTATTCAATGGAGACCTTCCTGCCAGCTGGAATATAATTTTCTTGGTGTTGTGGTGCCCTCATAATGTTGTAGTACTTGGGGCATTTGTCCCCTAAGTGGGTTTTGGGGAGAACAGGTTGTACTTTTAGAAGTTAAGATTTAGCTATGGGCTGCTACTGTCAGCCCTTCCAGGTAAACTAGACAGGAAATTAGATGAACTAATTCTACTTTATTGTAAAGCTACATTAACAGAAACTTGCAAGTCTGAAAGCACAAATCTCCGCCCTCCCTATTTACCACCTGAGTAGTTGGGGGGGGGGGCTTCCTAAGTTTCTATTTCTGGCCATTACTTTGTTGTGGACTTCTTTCTCTTTTATCTGATTGTTCCCTAGGCAGCATCTCTTCCCCCAGTCTTCCAAGGTCACCCTCACATTCCATCACAGCTACCTACTGAATTCTGAGTACATTATCCAAGATGGTTCAAGGTTACTGATGGGATATGAAGCTCAAAACTGTTCTAGGTATAAGTTGCAATTCAAAACTAAATCCTTTCCTCCACAGATCATGTATTGTCCAAAGTACAATATATATGCCAGTCCTATTTATTTCCTTCCTGATAATTTGTATTCTGTTATCATAGGTGGCAAAAAATGGAGTACAACTCTAAGGAGGAAGATCACACACTTTATTGAGACAACTATCGTTGGATTCCAACTTGCAAAAGAAGAGGAACAGAAAACAATAAAATGGTATGATCTTTTATAAGAATTTTGAATTGTGGAGTAGGAAGTTCTAGGGCCTTGATTTGCTATCAGGATTTTAGGACCATAGAAGGAAAACCAGAGAAGTTTTGTTTACATAAAGAGAGATGTTTTATTGTTTAAAAAAAGCCAAGCTTTTTAGAGGTAGCAGTAGTGCTAGAAATAGTTCTTGTATCCTTGCTAATGATACAAGGTGGAACGTTGATGGAATTAGGCTCATGTCTCCAATTTACACAGAACGTTGGAACTTTTGCTAAGTTACATGGTTGACCTTTTCCTTCTTAGGCTTGCTTCAGACAATAAGGTGGGTCTGGGTCTCTGCTGCCAATAATCCAATGATTCTCAACCTTGGCAACTTGAAGGTAGGGACTTCAACTCCCAGAATTCCCCAGCCAGCATGGGGAATGCATGGCTGACTGGGGAATTCTGGGAGTTGAAGTCCACGCATCTTCTAGTCAGTTTCATTCTGCCTTTGTTAGGGTGAGCAATATTTCTTTCTTTTTGGCAAGGAAAGGATTAGGGACTTTGTTCTGGGAAGGGAATAGTTTCCTTAGGTATGATGGGATTATGTAAACAGGTAAACTGGACCAGGTCTCTGTCACAGCAGAAGGAGATGTCCTAAAAATACATTCTCTTTTTATTTTAGCCATAACATTGTAATATTTTTATTTACTGTGTAGAAAGTTGATGATACGGGCTGAAGAAAATGTCTCATCAGACTGGCAATGCCACTTATGTTCATGCAGTTAACAAATGGATTCAACTGGTAGATGAAATATTTTGTAAAAAAGGTTAGGTGTACAAACTCTATGACATTTTATCACTCACTATCTTGTGGGTGGCCTGTAATGGTTGTGACCAGATGTCACCTCTCTTGTTATTAGTAAGCCTGGGCCATAGCTATTTCTCTCTATATGTTTCCTTTCTCCATTAGCACCAAGTTATTTTCATGCTAGTTACCTTCCCCCTCCCACTGTTTTTGAAACCTACTTCTCTCCATGTTTCCAACAAGCTACAGGAGAGGAGAGCAGAACATCCCTATTGTACTTGGGGAAGATGAGGCATAATAGTGTTATTCCCCTTCACAATATTCTGAAATGGCCAGACTGCTGCTATTTCATTTGCAGTAGAAAGGGCCCACGTTAATTCTCTTCCACCATCAGTATTCTGAAATTGCATCAGTGTCTATCTTTACCTTTAGATGGCATGGGGGGAATAAAAAAAAAGTTATAAGAATGGCCAACACAGTGTGATCAAAGCCCCGCCCCTTTTGTATGTGTGTTGACATTGCGTGCATGTACAAAGAGATAGGGCTTTGATTGTGTTGGTGCGATTGCCTTCCTGACCTTTTTGTCTCCTTCCTGAAGATGCCACCAGGTGCACAACTCTACTTGGACTTCTCTAGGCTGGTTGGTCTGCCTAGAGTCTTGCTTTTCCTCATTACAGCATCCAGAAAATAATGAGGGATGTTGACCTGGGCTTTTCTTGTTTATTTGCCAGATTTTGCATATTTCTCAATTTTTTTCTCTCCCCACCACTTGAAGATGGTGATGGTTGCTCAGCAGCTCCTACTGATTAACATCAAGACCCAGCTAGTTACATAGTCATGGCAGGGTCTACCTCCCTCCTTTGTAGGGCTTTCTAACCTGATTACTTCCCATCTGTTTCTTTATTTCACATTCCTGTGACTTGGGAGGTACTTAGAGAAGTCCAGACAGAGTCCTGAAGTCAAGTCCACCTAATTTGCACTGCCATGGTCTCTTGGAGGATGTCTTCTCTGCTAACTAGTGCAGGCTGAAGGAGGAGAGAGGAATAAAATGAATCACTTTGCCTCTAACAAGTGGTAGACTCAGAAATCAGGATAACAACCACTGGAAAATGACTCAGAACAGACACAATAGTGGAGGGACAGAAAATGGCAACAAGGACAGCAGATTCAGGCCAGCGTTGCTTTGTGTTGACCCAAGGATGGGTGTATAGCCCTTTTGTTCTATAGTGCAGAAAGTTCTTTTGTTATCAACTGCTTCCCAAAATGAACAGAGGCAGAAAAAACATAGATAAATCTGAACCAAAAAAGGCATTTGCACAAATGACTTGCCTATCTGGGGGGACATAACTTGCAGACAAATGTCAGGTCATGTGGACAAACAGGATTAGGAAAATGTTCTACTGTAATATCTGAGAGCACTTAGATATTAAAACGTTGATTCCTCCAATGACATCTGTTGTCTAAACATTTCTTTGCAATGGAACAAGCCTTTCCCTTGGGTTAATAATATTGATTTTTAGATGAATTGTAGACCGAATAATTATCAAATATGGGATGATTCCCCTGGCCTCTGTCAGTCTGTAGCTTAGCGCTTGCAATTAGATTGCATTTATGCCACATGCTGAGCTTTGGTGATTTGCCAATGTGAGCAAAATAAGAGCTTGGTGCTTTTGAAAAATACAGCGATGCTTCTGATTCCTAAATGAGCACAGGCGTCTTCTTGTACAATCTGCTGGGCACTTTAAATGTGAAAAATGGATCCATAATACTTTAAAAAAGTGGTTAAGTAAAATATGTATGGGTGACGGAGATAGACATGGAAGGAGCTAATATTTGTGAATATTTTGCGAAGCTAACTAATGAAATTTGGATGGAACAGGTTCCTTTGGCTTAGGATGCATAAGAGCAATGAATTGCTGAGGGATTGTTCTTCTTTTTTAAGCTGCTAACCAATCTGTCATACAGGAACTGAATCATAATGAGAGGGCCGTTTGTCAGACTTTTGGGCTGAATTATCTTCAGTGGGTGCTTGTAGCATCACTGATATCTTAACTGCAACTATATAAATAGATTAATTACCAAAAAAAAGGTCTCTGCAAAAACGAATGGGACGTGGTGTGGATATCTATTTGTGATTATCACCACCACAATCAATAAACTAAAGGCCACTTCATAGGGAGCTTAACTTCTTGGTAATTTGTCTTACTCCTACGACCAAGTTAAAAAATACAGTTATTAAGCATCCAATGTCTATTACACAACTTTTAAAATATGATTCTAGGTATTAAGGTGTAACTATTGCAGCACTGATTTTCCAAAAGTGAAAAGTCTGTCTCTCTCTCTCTCTCAAAAAAGTTCTTTATATGAACTGTTTGCTTACACCTGGGTTGCTTTTAAAACATGTTGCCATCTTGTGTTTTTACTTTAGCTTTATATCCATGAGGTCTAGAAGCTTAAAAGAAAAACAGTCTGGCATCTTAGATTCTTGTGGGTAGAAATCTGAGACATGCACGTTGTCAAAGGGCAGTGAGCAGCAGTCCCCTTTACATGTGAAGGATCAAAGTGAAAACCACACGGAGTTTTCTGGTTACTAATTGCTTACAGTTCATGCTGGTTGTACTTCAAAATGGCCACTGTCAGGGAAAGACATAAACAACTTGCAGTAGAGGAAACAAATTGTAATATTGTGGGATCAGTTGTTTGATGTCAAAAAGCCTGTGTTTGGGGAACAAAACAGGCCAAGAACTAGGGTTGCTTTTCTGTTTGGCAGGATGTGTATATGAAGAGTTCCAACATTCTGTATTCTTATTTTATTCTTTCTTTTAAGATTTCAAAGGCATCAGGCATGATAAACAGTGAGTGGCAATGAGCCTAGGGTGAAGGATAAGACGATGTTTGATAGTGTTGTTTTGATTTTAAGGAGCTGTTGTGTTCAGGAGCTACAGTTCAGTGTCTGATGCAATTATTCATGAACTATCCTGAATAATACTTTTGTATAGGTTCTGAGAAGAGGTTTCATTAAAACCAACGTGATTAATATTGTTAGAAAAATAGTTAGAAAATAAAGATACACTGCAGGAATTCACGTGGATAATATACATTCTCAGAAAGTGTGTGATGAATTTTTTAAGGGGCTTCAGGCAGCTGAGAAGATCTTGGTTGTTTTTGAAGAGTCAGAAATGTAACTACTCTTGACATAGTTATAAAAAGATATGCTGTAGCTTAGTCTGGGTATTTAATGCACATGCGAATATAGCAAGAGTTTTGGATGGGCTGATACTGAGAAGAGCAGTGTAAGAAATTTAGACATGAGCAAAAATGAAGTAATAAAGTTAAGAAATGTGACACATCAGTTAGGGGTGTAAAGAACCACAGAACCTACTTGGATCATACTAAATCATCCCAGCAACTGCACAACAACACAAACCCTAACATGAATGATCTAGCTAGTCTTTGTCCCTCCTTGGATTTGTATGAGAGGGCCATCACGCTGAGGCAAAAGTGACCTCTATGCTCAGAGCACCATGTGGCATGTCTACAGAGAACGTTTCTCTCCTGCAGCATGTTCTGAACGATGTGAACATGGACCTTGTGGTTACATGATTAGTTCTGGAAACACTATAAAGCAGCAGCAGTTCCAGGGAGAAGCAGGGCATTTTTTTTCTGTCAAAAGAAAAGGGCAAGATTCCTAGCCCTCTTCCCAGAATACACTGACTTGGGCATGGATTAGTGAGAAAAGTTGCTGGAGAGAAGGAGTAGTTGATAGAAAGTGAACCCTTCTGTGACAGAATTCAGGGTTAGGCCAAGTAGCACAGAGCACACTTCCAGAACATTGTTGGCTACAACACCCAAACCACAACTATTGTAGCCTGTTGGCTAAGGTTAAAGGATCTAGTGATACTATTAAGCCTTGGCATTACTCCTCTGGCACAAGAGCTCATGGGATCACTGCCATTTCCTGGTGAAAGTGGGTGGGCACTCTGTATGACCCAAGTGGTGACTGTTAACCCAGTTAATGTAATAATATACTGCAAAGCTGCTGGTGAGGGGGCTGTACAGTACTGTGTTAACAGCTGACTATGCTGCGCTTGTTGTGGGAACAGGGTTTTTGAAAAGTAAAGTTAAACAACTAGCGTATATCACATTAATAATCTGAACATGAATTTGGCAGAAGAGAAATCAACCCTAGTAAAAGTGATTGCATTTGCCCCAACTAGAAAGTCCTCTTCAACTGGATGTATCTCATACAGTATTCCACACTGACAAATTAGCTTTTTTCACACTAGCACTTGGGCAGATGTTGACTCTCCTTTGCAATCATTCTAGTCTTGAAGGAGGGTCACCTCAAAGTGGGAAGAATGGATTGTGGGAGGAAGAGGAGGAGGAGGAGGAGGTTAATATGCTGTTGGGCTTTTTTGTCCCTAAAAAAACTACCCGCTTGTATGCATTCAGAAGGGGCACATAGTTTCTCCTACTCTTTTCTTTGTATGGTGATCACTTGGCCATATTGTAAAGCCAGACTCAGTGTTGGAGTGAAGTTTATTTATCTTGCAGATGATTCTCCTCAGGAAATTAGTGATCCTTTACTAATTGGGGTGTGAGAGGCAACTGTGCTTGGTTTAGATGAGGCACTTTGCATCACTGAGGTGACACAGTCCTTTGTTGTGGTGTGAAGGTGACATGATTTGCCCTGTTCAATGTTTGGTGTCACTGAGGCCTCAGCCTGACAATTTTATTATGCAGAAGCAGTTTTCATGACTGTACCACTGACTAACTTGGGGGACTTGCTTTTTCCTCAACAGTTGGCAGGGTAAGAGGTGAAATTAGTAGATTGCTGAACATTTATTGTGCACCAAGTATTTCACTTGGGGAAATGGGCTTACCATAATTTTCTTTCTTTGAGGGAGATTAAAAGCAGATTTTCTCTAGGTGTACCAGCTTCAGGATTCTGCACACACACATCACTTCTATGAGTCTGAGACCATAATATAATAAAAACATTTCAGTATTATTCCATGCCCCTCTGGTGCAGGAAGGAATATGGAGAACTAGGATTGCAGTTGATACAAACAAGAACATGACCATCCCTAAAGTACGTACAGGTCTTTCTTTACTAATCTTCAGGATATCTTGTTTAGTGCTGTATTTGATTCATTTAATATCTCATTGAACTTCTATCTGCTGCTGCTCTTTGATTTATTGAATCTTATTGTTTTGCTGATTCATATATGAATCCAGTAGAAATAGTTTAATGTATTTTGCATTTAATCAATTTAAAAACTACTTTGTAAGGACACTTACCAAGAGTCAGGGATCTGAAGTGTAGTTTTGAGAATGGCCAATGGTACCAATATGGTATAGATTTCTCTGGAAGAAAATTAATCTGACTTGATCTGGGTCCAGATTTTTTTGGGGGGGGGAGGAGCTCTGTTCTCCTGGTAGTTTAGGAATGGAAGAACATACAAACAGCTGTAGTGTTTCATTTTTCAGCAGAATAGGGTGTAAACTGGAAGCAATTTGGCCCTTTATGAGAGGATGAAATGTCCCAAATGTTATAGAAATTGTTGCAGAAGCTACGGGCTATATATCTTCAAAATGTGCTTGTAACTATGCCTTATGGGAATAGAATTTGATGAAATTCACAATAAAAGTAGCTCATCATATCACCAATAAAGAAAAGAATCAGAACCTTATGGAACAAGTAGTAAAACTAAGAACCTTTCCATCTCATGATCTCTCATGATCTCTCCATTCTTTGAGATGCTATGATTGTGATGGCCAATCATGGCCTAATTGTAAAGATTAGTATGACTGGCACTTGAAGCTACAGAGAAACTTATTGGGACCAAAGCTTTGTTGAGGGCCTGAATGGACTGAACTGGAACTGACTAGGTTCAGAGCTGTCCTCACTGCCAACTTCCATTCTGAAACAGTATTTTAGTAAATCTGCTGCGCAGCCAAATGGGCTGTAAATCTTTTAATAATCAACATACAACCATCTTATCAATATAAGAAAACTAAACCACAAGATCCTGAAATCTTGGGAAATTCTATTCATCTCCCCCCTCCCCAAATCAGTCAATCAATCAACCAATCCCATATTCATGAAAGAGGTGGGTTTTGGCTCACCTTAATTGCAACAGTGACCATACTCAGCATTGTGACAGTGTCACTAAGGACAAACATAAGTTAGTTAAGAATAAAAGTAATGCTTCTTGGATCAATCACAAGTAATGTCAGCCAACAGGATGGCATTACATCACTACAGAACTAGTCAGCTACAAGATGATATCACCAACAGCATTTAGCGCCAATTCAGAACATAGGCAATGTTTCCTAAATAGGAGAATGATTTCAAAGCAATAACTGAAAAATTACTGAAACAGGGATGAGGTGCCATTTGATCGTTGACATGTTGAAAAATGAAAGACAACTTGGAGCTGTTTTGGCTTAGGCATACCAGAGAAGTACATTGAAGAATCTGCAAAAAATAAAACTCACTTCTCAAGGGATGGAAGTAAAATGCCCACAGATGAATGTATTTGTATTTTACATTCCTACACTCATCCCCAAATAAGTTACTTCCATTTCTTTGTACTGAAATTAAACTTCACATTTAAAAGATCATGTTTAAATTTACCAGAATACTCAAATACGTTATTGAGGGATTTTTTTTGGGGGGGGGGATAGAATTGAGAGAGAGGGAATTTCAGGGTTGGCATGTAAAATAGCAGAGGAAAAACTATTAAAAGTATTGTGTTATATTAGTGCACGTAATTTAGAAGGAGATACTGTACAAATAAAGTTTCCTTTGCAGTATAAAAATATATCTTAGAAAGACCTGCACCATCTGCTGAAATAGATGCATGACAGCCATTAAATAGATTACTTCTGATAATGCTATAAGATATTTGCTCTAGTAGATAGAATTAGTCAGTGAGCAGAGGCTTTAAAATAAGGTATTTTATTTTTGCAATATTTCAGTAGAAGTACAGCAATGAAAGTAGCAGATTCTATAAATGGTTCATTTCCAATGTGTTCTCTCTCTCTTTCTCTATCAAAGTACATGCAATAAAAGTCATTTTGAAATTAAATTTATGAGTAATCTGTCACCACATAGCGTCAACAATTTATCCTCAGATGCAACATTTTGTAATCAGCTTTCCGGATCATGAAATTAATTAGCATGTAGGAAAAGACACCAAAAAAAAAAAAAAAAGCATTTTAAATCTTCTAGTAAAGTTTGTGGTATATTTATATCTGTTAAATAAATCAGTTTTAATTACTTGCATTCATGCATTGGGTACAAAATAATAAACCTTTTAAATAATGTTGTTTTTATTATTTTTAATTGAGAAAAATGTTAAGATTTTTCTCTATATGTATGTTTCCTTTTTCTCAGTGCTATGAATGCTTATTGTCAAATTGACCTCAGACAATAAAATAATAGCTCCCACATGGAGTGCCAGGAAATATAAGTGTTCTACAAGGGATCTGCCAAAAAGCTGTGACTGTGAAATATAAACTAAATAAACTTTCCCTAAAGTATCTCTCCCCCTGCAAAAAAATAAAAATAAATAAAAATATTTTTGTGTGTCTATAAACAACTAATTATTGCGTCCTTGTCAGTTAGGGTAGAATAAAAATAATTCTCTTTAACATTTTGTAGCCTTGTCGCTTCACCGCAGACTGTGAATGGGGTACACTTTGTCTTCTTTTCAGATATATTGAATTTTGGAAGCAGAAATCACAAAACCCACTGGAGCTCTACTCATTTCCTCCCATACTGCTGTTTTGGGATTTTCTGGAATATTACTGCAATTAGGTAAGTCTAAACTAACTCTATACTTAATATTGTTACAACTCTCCTATCGTTATACCTTCATTTAGTTCAGTGCATCCATCTGAGCTGCATTCAGGGGGCTGTCCTGTCATTTTGCTAAGTTGGGTCCTTGGGTACTCTAATCTTGTCCTGTTCTGGGCAAGGACAAATGCCTAATAGAGGCCGCAGGTTCTCAAAAGGACACAGCTGAATTCACACTCCAGTTTTTTTCCCCCCCACCATTTGTACCTACCTACTGAAAATGTGAAAGTTGGGAAGGAACATTTAGTAACTAGCAGTCAGGTGCAAAGGCCAGACACTACTAAGTCCTTCCAGAACTTTGACTCCTACCTTGTTACCAGGTGAATCCTTTCACCTTCAACTGTTGAAGGACAATGAGGGGGAAGTGAATTGTAGGATAATGATGATTAATATTCTCTTAATAGACCAGTATATGGCAGCTCAGATACAACTGGGAGACACTGCATTTTTAAGCAAAGGCTCCTTTTCTTGGATAGAATATACATCTTTGGGGAACTTGTGCACATGTTTAACTGCTAGCCTGTTACTCTAGCTAGAGGCTAAATGACTTTGATATTTATATTTAGAAGCCTGTTTAGAGGACCAAATCTCTTGACTATGTTAAAGCTTATCCATCAGTACTTTACACCAAAAGGAGATTAGTATCCTAGCAATCTAAATAACTGAACATATTTCTCACTGAGTGGCAAATCCCTACTGAGTGATGGACAGTTCTTTGCTCTGTTCCAAAATATCATGGATGTTCTAGGTGTTCTACTTAAACCAGCCTCGAAAAATGGCAAGAGACAGTAATATCTGAAACAGATGCCTGGATGTTCAAACTGAAGAGATGCTTATAGCAAGAACTTAGTATAATCCCAAGGTTTTCAATTTTTAAAAATTTCAGTTGCTAAAACATGGCTTGCTCTTCTGCCTCTGTCAGTGAAAAGTAGGATTTGGGGCATGTTAGTATTGTCTTCTATTGACTACATTGGCACACTTACATAGTGTTTTTCCTTGAGCACCAAAATGAATGGGGAGACTGTTTCGGCCAATGGTCTGGATTCAGCCTTCCAGGTGCTTCGACCTGATATATTGAGGCGCTGTTGAAACCCTTATTTCTCTCTGAAGCCCTCAGCCCTTTATGGAAAGAAAGAGGGAATGGGAAAGCCAGCTTCTGAGTGAGATGCCACTTTATCCTGGCTCTTGATGATGGAAAGGTGGCTCAGCTTCACTTCTTTCTCACTTTCCTAATGGGAAATGTGAGGGGCAAAGAATCTGGCTCTGTTGGAAATAACTGTTTAAGGTACTGCTGAACTGGAGGTTTACAATGTTCCTGTTAACTCTGTAGCATAAACAAAAGGACTAATACATACAAGATTACAACTCATTCTTCTGTTCAGTAGCTAACAGAACAACAGAACTTCCCCCCTCTCTAATAATAGGAACTAATAATGCCCAAAATATATAAATTGAATGAATGAATGAATGAATGAATAAAATGATTCTAATGTGCCTGCATTCACAACCTCCAGTCCACACAGCACAAACGTAACACCAGTAACTCCCATTGTCTAACAGATCTGGCCTTTTATATACTTTATATATGGCCTGCTTGCAGGAGTCTTAATTAGGCAAGAAGCTTTTTGATGTCTTCATGATACTTTGCAAAAAGTTGGCAACTACATAAAAATACTAACCTTGTAATCAATTTGCTACATCCATACTGATCACAGCATTTCACCTTGCCACAGTCATATTGTTCCAAGTCAGAGTCTTCTGGAAAATTCTTGCTGTACTCTGAGAAAAATGCCTTCATAATTGCATAGCCATTTTAAGTCATCTTCACACTAGACCTTGTATGACACCCTCAGTGGATTCAAGAATATAGGATGGAACCCGCTTATGGTAGACTCCTGATTCCTTACAAACACACTGTCCAATGGCAAAAATGAATGGAAGATAATATAGATGAGGTAGTCTCCAGGGCATACTCCTATTTATTATGTAAATTTTCAGTTCTGGTTGGAGACAGTCAAGATATGTTTTAAAGCATCACTTCACAAGTTGCCAGGCAGGCTAAATCCTGTTATGAAAAGGGAATAACACATCAAGCAATGAAGAACCTAGTAAGTTACGTTGGTTACTCACCTCCAGCCATGCTCTTCAAGTCATCCTTTGTTGTCTGTATCTTCTGTTGAGCTTAGCCAGTAACTTGAGGCTGGTAAGGTCTTATAGTGATGGCTAGAATTAAGGCTATTTTCCACAAATTCCTTAAATTCAGCTGTAAGTAAATAGAGCTGTATTATCTGAAAAATAATATCAGACAACTTGTATGCTGCAGATAGGTTCTGCAGTGTGGTGATTGTAGCTATGGAAGTTGATAAAATCACTAAAATAACTTTATTTAGAGTAAGAGTCTACCATGACTAGGAAGTGTTTTTTGTGGGATGGTTCTCTGAAATCAATATGAATACTTGACCATGTCTTTTAGTCACTTCTCATGGGACGCTGGATACCCTTGGGGACCTGTGACACCTAGTTTGAAAGATGGTGCATTCATTTAGATTTTTTTCAATATCTGAGTCAAATCCAGTTTCAGTTCTAGAGTGGAATTTATGCAGTACACCCATCTTTCAGAATAACATGAAGTTTGCCTGTTAGAGAACTTTTGGGGGAGATATCATGTCAGTAGCTCTTGAATGGCTTGATTTCTTCTGGTAAATCCTCAACAGGCCATCCCAATTCAGCACATGAGCCAATACAGCATCCCAAGCAATTAATTCTGTAATATGATCAGCTTCAAATATTGAATGAGGTAGGATTCCATTATCAAAGTTTTGAAGTTGCAAAACAGATAATTCAGAACATCCACATTAGCCTGGCATATAGACCAGTGTACAGATAGACCTCACTTAATGACTGCCCTGTTTAGCAATTGTTTAAAGTTATGACAGTGCTGAAAAAGCAACTTTATGACCAGTCCTCACATGTATGACCAGTCCCTGTAGTCATGTGATTGATATTTGGGCACTTTGCAGCCAGCAGGCATTTATAACCATCACAGTGTCCCACATCACATGATTGCCAGCTTCCTACAAGCAGAATCAATGGGGAAGCTGGCAGTAAAACTGCAAGTCGCAATTTGATGTCTCACTTAATGACCATGGGTGATTTGCTTAATGACTGCAGAAGTGAGATTATAAGCTTGCCATGGTCATGTGATGTTTCGCTTAGTGACTGCATTGCTTAGTGATGGAGTTGCTGGTCCCAATTGTGGTCACTAAGTGAGGATTACCTGTCATAAACATGTAGACAATGCATTTCAGGAATATTCAAAGGGCTACAGTAATTTCAAACTACAAACATTTAACCTGGAAAGCACTTCTAGGATTAATGTGATGGTTTGGGCATTTATTGCTCCATTATTGATAACATCATCGGCCCAGCTTTTCAAAAATGTTTTCCCCTGCCAGAATGGCTATCAGTTGATTGTTGATGGACACAGGATATGGACATTGTTTAAGTGCCTCAATCACAGTATACTTGCAATGTCCACCCAATCTAACCCTTAGCTTTAATACTGACATATTTGGGGAGGCTCACTGGATTACTATAATTAACTCAAGGACTCCTTGTTTAATAAGATGCTTACCCTGCATAGATCTAAAGGCACAGTCCTGGCTTTCAAATGAATTAGCAAGACTGTTACTCCACATGGAAGGATAATGGTTTCTCTTCATATGCTTCCAGTTCATCTGATAACAGCTTGGAAAATCTATCCATGACTTCTAGAAGCAGAACTGAAATAATATGATCAACTCCTTGGCCATTTGTTCCTCTTGCTCATAACCAGGTCCTTCCAAGAATTTTCATGCATTCCTTTTCTACAGTAATGAGTACATGTGTTTATTGGAAAGGGCTCTGCTGCACATCCTCCACCTTTTCCATCTTAGTCTAAGGATTTATGTACCTTAACTTCAGCGGGAATGTTTTCCTAAGGTGGCTGGTCATATACATAGGTCAAAATCTTTATTCAGCTCTGAACTTCAGAGGGCAGAGATATACCTCGATTCTATGTTCAAGGCAATCTTAACAACAATGGCTCTTAGCAATTTATTAAGGAGTAAGCAGATATATGTATATGTATTATTTGTAGTTTAGCCTATGATGTTTGATTATGTTAACTTGCATTCTTAGTCTTATGTTCATTTTGATTTCCAAGCCTGGTAATTCCAAAGAAGATGCACATATCTAGGTAAATATTTTTTCTACAAATTTATAAACACAAACATACACAAACCAACATTTTGGTTTCCATGTCATTCTATTCTATAACCATTAAAACAATAATTGTGAAAACAAACATTTTGGAAGACAGTCTATTGTAGCCCAATGCCTCTGGACAATTTTAAAATTATCAGTCAGTGGAAAACACAGTTCTCCATCCCTTCCTCCAGAATAACCTTTCTATCTCCAGGAAGAAAGGTGGAATATAAATCTAGTGAATAAAGTGAGAAATAAAATCAGTTAATATTGGTTGACTGTAGCTTATATAATTTCAAAGGCAAATTGCATTTGTGGGCTTCTGTAAGACACCCCCCAACCCCTGCATATCAGAACACACACAATACACAGTCTATACTCAAGAAGGAAGTAGTAGAAATAATAATAATAAACCCCTCCCAAAGATATTAAAAGGAAGAGGAACTCAAAGTGTTTCTAAAACCTTGATGTATTTATACCATTTGAATTGCAAAATTCTCAATTCTTAAGAGGCCTTTAAAAGTCATACATGCTTTTCAAGTTGTGTCTTTGGAGGTTAATCGATGTGAAATGCAACATCTTTGAGAGACGGGGGGATAGGATTTTCAAGCAGCTAGGTGAATTTCCCCCCAGGTTTTGGCGGGTAATAGCTTACCTTTCTTTACACGACAAGCTCCCAAGGGCCCTTCTAGGAAAAAGAGGCAACCGTCACAAAAATAATGTCTGCCCCCTGGTGGTTAACCAGAAGAGCTAAATTGGCATTTGTGGCAGTCAAGCTAAGAAAGGAGGAGAAATAAAGAAGAATACTGCCATGGAAACCTGACCTTCTCGCAATCTTCATATAACGTTGTTCTTTGCTCTCCCTGCCGGTGACCAGGCACTATTATTGCTGTCCCCTTCTTTTCATTTACCTCCTTTTGGCCAAATAATGAAACCTAGCACTCTGTGGTGTAGTGCCTTTTAGGCATAGTTAGGTGCGTGCGCAGAATATACAAAAGGGAAATTGCTGTCCCACCAGTTGACCTGCCAGAGCCAGAAAAGATTCTGACCAAGCTGCTGCCCAATTATACAGAGATAAATCTCACTGAGTCTGCAAAGACACATTTTCATAACATGAAGATAGATAGGAGTGAATTGTTTTAAGGAAAGAAAGATTTCAAAAATAGTAGATGATTTGGTAAGCTGGAGCAAAATGTGAAAAGATAATTCTTGGAACACTTAAGAAAATGAAACCTACTCATAATGCTTCCCCTCTCCCCCCCCCCGTCACCATGCCTAAACCCTCAATTAAAACAATGCCCCTGATATCAGGCAGTATAATCTGCATTTTATTTCACTCATGAGCAAAATAACAAGTTACTCAGGCCTGCGGCACTCATGAGTGATATGGGCCGTGTAATATCTTCTCCATTGAGTTTCCTATTATTAAGCTTGAAATAAGGAGTTCAGAATTAACTGTGACAATGATTTTATGGAGAGTCGGCATCACCATTAGCTTTTGCAGTTTACTGCTAATAAAACTTTAAATTTGCTACTCTGCCTAATAATCTCCTTGCCACCTTCGTTGTAGAGTCTTATGGAAAAAAAAAAAAAGAATATCCTGCCAAAAATGTGACTAATGAATTCCCCACCTCACTCCCACCTCACTGAAGTCCATCAGCACCGGCGAGCTTTAGAGTCGATTATATACAAAATACACAAAGATGATCTTGAATGGAGTGGCATTCTCTGGCTGATTATGTTCAAGGCCCATTTCTCAGACCAAATGGCAGTGTTTTCACTATTTGCGATGCGCATATAACTGACCAGCCATACATGCCCTGTCAAAAGGATATTTAATTATAAGCATTCCTGATACCAGCTGTCAATCCATTTTGAAAGGAGGCACATGAGTGGGCAGAACTAATATTTGAAATCTTACTAATGTCTTCAGATGGATTCCATGTTAATGCACAAGGCTCCTTTCATTTTTAAACCTGAACAATGACAACAACAATAGAAAGTATTGTTCTGAAGATAAAATCAATAGATTCTCCCTGAGAATGCTTAGTTCATCCTTACATCTACTGCCACCACCATTTAAGTATAATATGGGGCTCTTCGTACCTGACACAAAACATCTTTAAAATTTAAAATAATTAACCCCTAGTACTTATATAAGAAGGACCTATTTCCTTTATGCTTTGGATTTGCCTCAGGTCTTCCTTTTATGATCAGGATGGTGGTGGACTTTACTGGAAAAAAGCTAGACTTATTCAATTTGACTCTGAGAAAAGCTGTGAAAAGAAAAGCCATGCACCCAGGAAGCTGTGAGGAATAACTAGGTTCTTCTATCCTGCTTTCTGACCAGTAGTGTTGGAGTAAAACTCCTGCAATTGGACAGAGACATATTTTCATAATGTTAAGCTATATAGGAGTAGATTGACTATTCGCATAGTAGCTATTCATTGATTTCTCATCAGGCAAGATACCTTTGTGCTAATCTGTGTGTCAGATCATTACCAGTTATGACTGTAGATGTATGTGGGACAAAGTAGCAGTTAATAAACCTGCAGAATTAATATTCTTTATTAAGCTAATTATTTATGATGGCAGGGCAGGGCAGACATTTGGTGACAAACTTACTTCAGTTCCTGTCACTCCTATCAGAATAATTAATGACAAAGGATTGTGAAAACTATAGTCCAGATTTTTTGGAAGACCTTAAATTGTCTATCTCTTTGCTAAGGACTTGCAGTTTGGGCAAAGAGAGGCAAGTGACAAAACATGTGTTATGATGTCACAAAGCAAACTCCGCCCCTTTGTACATGCATCAAAACACAGCACACAAGTAGGTAACAGGCCGAGTTTATGTCATGACATCCCAAAGCACGTTTTGTCATTCTGACAAAGATGTGTTTGATCCAGATGTCTCTTTTAGGCAAAGGTTTCTTCTAAGTTCCCAATGAGCAACAAATGTCTAAAGGAGGGATGGATGTGTAGAAAATATCTCTAGCAAATGTTTTTAACTCCAATCTGGTTTGAAATTTACCATTAATTACTTTTAAACACACACATGTATAAAACTTAAAAAAATAATCAGAATTCTGTCTGTAGGATTGTATCTAGTTGTTTATTCTCTTTCCCCTTGACTACTTCTATTACAACTACTACCACTTTCAACATTCCAACTATGAATGTAGAAATATGGTTAGAAAAGCCAAACACAAACATTCTATTTAGCATGTTAATATTTCATTGGCTTATAAATTCATAAAGTAGACACAAGATTTTATTTTCTTTAAAGGATCCTTGGAAATAGAGTTTTAAAATTCAGTAAAATTCTGTATGCTGCAAGGGTCCAGTTGATGTCAGATGGTGAGACAAATTTCATACATAAATATTATAAAATTAAATTGTACATAATTAAAATTGCATTTAATGTCTTGTCGTTTCTTTTTCCTAATAGTTCAGAAACAACCAACCAGACAACCCCTTTCTCCCCATCACTGAAGTTCAGTGGTGGGACTGAGATAAGAAAGTCCATTCCATATGAAACAACTGCTGCAAGCAATGCTCTGCACAGTGAAGCTGTCATGAATGGTGGAAGTAAGTATCCAGTGGGGTGTTTGGTGACTTCCACAACAGAATGAAGGGTTGGATTGGACACTTTCAGAATGATAAAAAAGGGGCTTCTGCATGCGGTGCAGAAATGTTTACTGCATGTACAGTATTGATAAACTATTCTTATTAAAAAATGAGTAGTAATTAATCTTAAG
Organism: Python bivittatus; assembly: GCF_059951505.1. NCBI lineage: Eukaryota > Metazoa > Chordata > Lepidosauria > Squamata > Pythonidae > Python > Python bivittatus. The sequence goes on from NW_028277098.1 coordinate 30,060,368, forward strand.
CCTCTTCCAGTCTTGTATTTTCTCAAAATCAATGCCATGGGTGTGATTTTGGTTTTACATGTGCAGTTTAAATAAGTATATCCTGTCACACCAACTCTTTGCACATCAAACTGAACCACTGTTCAGGATTCCAAATCACAGGAATGCCATCACACTTTGGATGATCTCCACATTTTTAATTTTTTTTTTCTTCTTTTGAAAGGCTGGCCATCTTATGTGTCACAACTCTATAACAGACCATAATAATGCCTTTGGGGAGTCTAGGGGAGTGGGATCCTGCCAGATCTCAGTGGGAAGGGTATTCCACAAGGCAGGGGCCTCTACAGAACAGGTGCATTTCCTAGGTCCTACTAGATGACAACATTTAAGGGAAGGGAGTGCACCCACCCTATCCAACCTGGTGGAATGGGCAGATACGCTCAGGGAGAGGCGGTCCTACAAATAAACTGGTCCTGTGCCAAGCAGGGCTTTAAAGGTGATAATCATCACCTTGGATTGCACCCAAAAAAGGCTTGCTATGGTTAAGGCAGAGCCAGTTCCTCCCCACAGACCCTCACAGACTCTAGGCATTGGGTCAGCACCTGAACGGCATCAGCTGACTAGCCAGGAGATGTATATCTGGGTATCATCAGCACAGTAATGATACTGTACCTGGCTTTGGCTCACCCAGCAGTTTCATGTAGATATTAATCAGGAGCGTTGAGAAACCTGAGCCCTGAGGCACTGCACGTCACAGCAGTTTAGGGTTAGACCTCTCCTCCAACACCAGCACTGACTGGAACTGGCCATGGAGGAATGAGGAGAAACACCATAAAACAATGTCCCCAACTCCCAACCCCACAAACCAGTCCAGAAGCATAGCATGGTTGATTTTATTGAAAGTCACTGAGAGATCCAGGAGGGCCAGGATGGTTGCCCCACCCCATCCTGGGCCCTCCAAAGGACATTGACAAGCATGACCAGTACCTTTTCCTTAAAAAGGGAAGGTTGGAGATTGGACAAAAGTTATCCAACACTTTTGGGTCCAAGAATAGCCTCTTGAGATATTCATTTGCTATGCGCAGATCTCAGAGGTCAAGGCAAGGCAATGTGCCATGCACGAGCCAAGGAGGGCTCTTTAGTGCAGTCTGTCTTCCTGTGCTGATTCAATATATGAGCATTTATTTCAAACAAGCCGTCATTCAAAAATAATAATAATAATAAAAAAATCCAGTGCTAAGGATGTTATGAAAAGCATAATGGATATAATCATACAAAGGTCACTTTGCTGAAGTTCCATTGCCTAACATTTTGGTGCCAAGAAATTAGTGCACTAAGTCATGTATTGATAACCTTGGATGCTTCCTGGGTTTGTCCCAAATGTATAAGAATATTGGTTAATTTGCAAGGGAGGTTATTTTTAAATATGGCCTTTTTCCTGCTAACACAAAGCAGTAATAGTAAAGTAATGTGAACTATGACAAATTCTTTCCCTTTGGCACTGTGCAATGAATCTGAGGCTTGCCCTCAGAACAGTTGGAGGTGGAATTAGTATACAATCTCTGACAAAGCATTGGTGGAGAGATCGATCAGGCTGCTTTCAGACCTCATATTTATCACAGGGCAAAGCCATAAATCCCCCTGTAATATTCCAGCACCAATACCATTTATTAAAAGTTGTTGGTCACACAGCCTTGTAGTCTGATATAGAACAAATATAGCAAATAAGGCTAATATAATGCAAATTAGAAATACGTTGAATATATGCACACTGGCCTCCCAACATTTTTTGTGTGGGATCCTTTTAATGGAAAGCTCCGCTAATCAAGGATACTCTGAACTATATCATCTAGGTTTGAAGTGACACCGTATATCACACATTCTTCTATAACATAGTGGTTGACCTCCTGCAGCAAACTTGCCACAATCATCAAATGACATGGACAGGATTACACTACCTGCAAGACAAGGAAGGTACTGTATACTGGCTTGATGGTAACAGACTCAGGATTAAAGTCCTGTTTTGACTTTTAAGGAGATGAACTTCATATGGCACCTTCATATACAAAGGTTTGTTTAGTTATTTAGAAATTGATAGGTCATTTTTTTTTTTTTAGCTGCTTCATTTGGCAATTCTGCCACAATGTATGACCTGGTGCATTAAGGAAGCCATTTTGCTCTGTCTTGATTCAGGATGGACGTTCTTAATAATTCCCACCTTACGGAAGTTAAAAGTTCCAGAAACAGAAAACCTAAATAAATTACGATGTGTCCATGATTGATATTATTTTGCAGAACATCAGAGCTGTGATACAAGTGATGGAGTCTTGATCCTCTCTTCAAAGAGAGTCCACATGTGGAAGTTAAAATTGTCCAATGCCATTCATGCAGGGGACTCCAACATTATGCACGGTTAACCCCGGCTGTCTCATGTAGGAAACCTAGATAGTTGGGTGGTGATATACCCATGGAAACCCATTCTGTTCTGTGCTCAACACCTACTTCTCAAACTGGTAGGTTTCTGGATAGAAGATGTCTTTTCCTAGTGTTACCAGATGCCATACAGATAAACCTAATACAGAATATAGAAAAAGATGTCTCAACTCCTAGTTGCAGTGAGCCATCCTCCGACAGCTAGGGTCATACTTTTGTCACAGTGTATAGGATTATGCTATCATGACTTTAAGAAAATGAGCAGAACTGAGTTTTCTGTCCACCCAACTAATTTTCCTTTCCTTTCCTTTCCTTTCCTTTCCTTTCCTTTCCTTTCCTTTCCTTTCCTTTCCTTTCCTTTCCTTTCCTTTCCTTTCCTTTCCTTTCCTTTCCTTTCCTTTCCTTTCCTTTCCTTTCCTTTCCTTTCCTTTCCTTTCCTTTCCTCTCCTCTCCTCTCCTCTCCTCTCCTCTCCTCTCCTCTCCTCTCCTCTCCTCTCCTCTCCTCTCCTCTCCTCTCCTCTCCTCTCCTCTCCTCTCCTCCCCCTCCCCTCCCCTCCCCTCCCCCTTCCCTTCTTCCCTTCCTTCATTTTTAAATGTGTCCAAATTTAAAATACTTCCAGATTGACATGATAAGCCCCATCTGAAAGGCATTCAGGAAGGAGGGGAGAATGCTCCATTTCTCCTCTTCTTCTGTAATGGCCTATTTTCCTGGCATTTCCATTCCTTCTCCTCTTCTCCATTCTTGTAAAGGATAGAAAACTCAGTATAATTTATATAATAGTAAGATATATTATTATGGTTGGTTGCACAGTCAGCCAGATGTTTAGACTGGATTTGCCATTTTTGCCCACCTATTGAATCCTTCCCAAGGACCTGGGATAGGCAGATGTTGTTGTTTACTAATGTTAAAGGTATCGTTGCAGGATGTCAGCTGTTCTAAGTAAAGCTGCCTTTTGCAGTTGACTGATGGTGATTTTGTCAGTGCTGATGGTGTTCAGGTGGTGCTCCAGATATTTTGGAATTGCACCCAAGGCACCTATTACTATTGGTACTATCTTTGCTTTCCTTTGCCACAGTCATTCTACTTCTATTTGCAGGTCCTTATATTTTGTGATTTTCTCCAGTTCTTTTTCTTCTATTCTGCTGTCTCCAGGTATTGCAATGTCCACTGTCCAGACTTTTTTGTCTTTCTTAACACCCCAGACTTAACAACTGTTGATATGTGGCAGTCCACTGTTTCTTCAGCTTCCTTGCAGAGGTGGTATTTGCTGTCTCTTTCTCTCTTCTCAATTCTGCTTTATATGCATTTGTTCTTAAGGCTTGGTCTTGTGCAGCCAGAATTAGCCAGAGTAGTAGTAGTAGTAGTAGTAGTAGTAGTAATAACAACAACAACAACAACAACAACATTAATGGGCATCAACTCTCTGAGAACCTTTCACAACCCTACTTGGAGAAGCTGTGCAAACCATGTCTTCTGAGTGTGGTCCCAAGCACTATCCTGCTCTTTAGGCAGGCCAACAGACTGGTTTCTACCATGCTAGCTTTTTAGAGAAAGGGAAACCCTGCCAAAAATTCAAAATGCTTGAGTGAATCAGTCCAGCAGTATTGTAGCACCTTTATATTGTATTTCTATAATATAATTTATAGTACATATTTACTGTATATAAATATATGATATATATTTGGCAAACTACATTTTGTTATGATTCTTTAGCTGTCCTTTTTGATCTCAGAGAATGACAAGATTCCTTCACTATAAGCTATAGGCTTTTGGTGGAAATGACCGCAGGAAGACATAATGTGTTCCTATATGCGTTTGGATCCATTATGTAATGGTGCCTTTCTTCCACAGGGCCATCTCTCTCTGGCCCTCTCTCAAGCTCCCTGCCTGCTTCCTCTATTGTCAGGAATGATTTAAAATAAAAAGCACTTGCACTTTTGAACCATAAAACAAAAATACAAAGCTGAAATCAAAAGAAGGAGGTAAATTACTTTTACTGCTCTGCAAAGAAACTTTCACTTGGCTATTTCCTGTTGTTCTGAAACTCTGAAAAATCAATATAGAAACATATCATAGACTGAAGGCAGGTCATCTGTGCACTAGGTGTTTTTAACCATCATCTTTGAAGGGGGTGCATATGGCTCCAACCTGAATCTACTATTCTTTGCACTAAGTGTCCTGCTGAAACTATATTTTTGGTCTGGCTAGCCATTTCAATGGTTATTACTTTTTAGTGTTTCAAACTCCCATCTTCTATTGTAGATTCACTGGTAGATCAATATGACAGAGGCAAGATAAAAGGCAGTTAGGTGTACATGCCTATTAGAGGCCAAAAAACTCAACCCAGAAAGGATATATCTGACAGAAATGATATACAGAAATGGTATGTGCTACTGATCTGTTATATATCACCACATTCTTCTCTGTAGCCTTTTTTTTTTTAACCCAAGTTTGTCCTGAACCAATCACCTGTCTGAATATCTTTCTTAATTTTGAGATTAAGTCTCCTGGCTGCTTTGCAAATTTGGGATGAGTGTTTTCCCCGAGGGAGAAGAAAGTTAAAAATACAATCTCTACTTCTGAGAGAAGACAGCAGAACATATTTGCTTTTAGGCAGGAGTCATAAAAAGGAATTCTGACATGCTACACGTCCCAACCAGAGGCAAGTATGGGATGCTGTAAAAATGAAATGGTGATTTGAAGCCATAATGAATTTTTTCACAAGCAGCTGGGCTAGCTGTAAGGAGAACCAGGATCATAGCAACTCTTTTTCTACCCTCTTCCTAACCCAAAGCAGGAAGACAGGATAATCATGTTGGTAACTGCATACGTAATAACTGGTCTGTAGTTAAAATCACTGCAATTCTGCAACTATTATAAGACTATAAACCAGATAAGAAGGGCACCTAATTCAGGAAAACACAGGCCTTGGGAATTAAATCTGGTCAAAATTCAAAATCAAGCCCTATCAGAATCATATTCTCATTCATTCTCCCTGCCTCTCTCCTGTGTATATACTTGTATTCTTTTCTTCACCTTTTGCTTCTGTCTCTTGATAAAACTAGTTCTGGGCATGAAAAAGTATAGATTTAAACTTTTTGCTCTAGCTAGAGATCAGACTAGTTGGATTCACAGAGTTCTGCCCTTGATCTGACTTTCTGCAGTCACATTCTTGCTGGTTCCGTTCAATAGTAATTGTTACCCTTTTTCTGTTTTATTCCTTCATTTATAAAACGGTGAGTATAGTGACTATCCTCAGAGAATCATTGTAAAATCTAAAAAGGTTACTATGGTAACCATGATACACATTAAAAGTCCTGTGGCAATCATAAATAACAACAGTTATGACTAATGTGTTTTAGTCCAACTTAATTCCACGGGAGAGATTTAAGCATATGCTTCATTCTTTTGTCAATACTGATGGGTTTTGTATGTGGTAATGCTCACAGACAAGGGCTTGGATCTGAAATTAAATTCAACATGAGGAAATTTACAGAAGGAACATTCTCCTTTCTCTCTGCAGGAACTTAAGATTCTTGAAAAAAGATGCTGGGACCTTCAGAAGCCCCCTCTGAACAATGTGGGATGGAAATGGGAAATCTTTCTACTGTGACTCTATTATAGGTTGCAATTCTGTACAGATTTAGCTGTGAGTGAATTTATCGCAACAAACTAAATGGCTTTTATTTTTCAGTACATGTAGGAAAATTATAGGAATTTTCTCTTTCTTGATTTAAGATTTCCATCTTCCCCAGCATGCCCTCACACCCATTCCACCTTGTTCTGAAGGGTCCTCTCTCCATCTGGTCACTGACAACATTTTCTGGGCTACAGAGAATGAAAGCAAGGCGAGTATAAAATGTTTTGAATTCAAAACATTTAGAGTTTGAAATGCCCTATTTGGATTCCAAACAGTTGGTTTGTATTGAAAACAAGTTGTCCTGACTACGCTGGAAGGTTTTTGAGCTTAAGATAGCTCTCTTCTGTGTGTGAAGCAAACTGTGGGGTGTTTTGAGCTCAGAAAGCTTCTGGGATGTCAGACAGCCTACTTGAAACAGACCATTTGAATAGATCTGCACACCCTAAAGGAAATTTTCTTGAACTTCCATACATAAACTTAACTCAAGGTCCATGCCAATATTGTTCCTTCTTCCTTGCCACCATTCCTTTGATTCTGCCCAGGCATAGCAGTCTAAGAAATAGTTTCTTGTAGCTATTGCTTTTTTGAATCAATATCTTTATGGACCATGTATCATCTGTTCCAAAGGACAAAAAGCTGATTTGAACAAATGAACTGAGAAAAAGGAAAGCGAGAATATTTCACAAAGCATTCTGTGCATCTGAGAAAGAAGAATGGAGAATGGGAAGGAGGTTCTGGAAAAGAGAAGTTCTGGAAAAATAATCTATCATTGAGATGTAGCTTGCCAAGTATCTCTTAACACGTGATTTTCACACCGGGAAAATTAAAGAATGGCTCCATTCCAGCTCAGAATCTGATTTTTGGCAAGTCAGCTGGTGAAACTGTCTACCAAATTAAACTGTAGAAGAGAAATCTTTGGAATACTCCTCTGCTTAGTCTTTATGTAAACCAGAGTCACTAAACTGTACAGTATAACAAAAATAATGTCTGATACCTCTTCCAATATCTTGCAGATTATACTGACTGTTAGTATTTGCATGATAGGCTGCCGATAGCCAACTTTAAGGACTGAAAAAAGGTTCCTTCCCCCAGTGATCTACAGGGACACACTATTTGTACATAAAATGTAACTTTTAATCTTACCTGTAACCTTACCTAATAGGAGTTAGGGAGTGAATATTTTATTTGACTTATAATTTTATAAAAATTTACCCAAATTCCCAAATGGTTTTGTGAATAGGACAGAAGGATTTTGAGATTTGAACAATTCCAAAACGGATAGATTCATCCAGCCAGCCAGATTCTTTGAGTGCATGACTTATTCTTTTTTCTAAAAAAATAACAACAATACAACATCTTTTTTTAGCAAAAGAAATAAATTTCTGTGTCTGAACAATGTTTCTAATATTATTATAAATCTTTATTATTTTAAGTTAAGATAGTTGTGCCATTATTATGAATTATTAATAATTTTTTTTATTGTTTCAACCCATAGGCCATAATATAATGCAATTTATCAGGAGTGCAATAAAACAGCAGTAATTAATAAAAAATAAAATAATATAAAATCAATTTAATAGCTATTTTTAAAAAATTGTCATAAGAATAAAATCACCTTCATTTAATCTTGCTACAGTCTGGAAAAAGTGTTGACAATATTCAGCTGGGGCTTGAACAAAACCTGCCAATCTCTGTACAATAGTTGTCTTTTATGTTTCAATAAGAATTCAATTTTGGGGGAATATGGCCAGAATCCTTTCCTTTTCAGAAGAGGTTCTAAGTATTTGGTACATCCAGAAGAATGAATTGGGCAATAAAGCACATATTGAAGGATATCCTCTAAATGAGTGTTTTTCAACCTCAGTAACTTTAAGATGTGTGGACTTCAACTCAGCATGCTGGCTGGGGAATTCTGGGAGTTGAGGTCCACACATCTTAAAGTTGATAAGATTGTGACACACTGCTCTTAACTGCCATCCTGACAAGGGCAGACAGGTTGGAAGTGTGAGATTTTTTTTAGGAAACAGCTGCCATGTATGGCCAATGCCATTGCTGCATCTGTAACCTTGTTGGTGCTAATCGGAGGGAAGGGACAGTGATTAAGTGTTGATGTTACTGAATATTGTTCTTTTTTTCCCCCTTTTTCTTGAGAGGCTATTCATCTTTAACAGCTATGCCATACATGGCAGGCAGATATAACATGGTCTTCTTTGTGCTAAAAATTGCTGCATAAATTTGGAAAATACACAGGGATGAGCATTTTGTTCAGTTGAAATTTGCAAATTTCTTCATAAATGGGATGAAAAAAGCCTTGAAATAAAAACTGAAAATAAAATAATAATAATAAAAAAAGCAAAGCTGCCAGATTCATCTCTAGGAATTGCTTTTATATTACAATAGAACTGGAGTGGCTGAGAGGAACAGGAGCAAATAATAACAAGAACAAGAAGGGAAGGGAAGGGAAGGGAAGGGAAGGGAAGGGAAGGGAAGGAAAGGAAAGGAAAGGAAAGGAAAGGAAAGGAAAGGAAAGGAAAGGAAAGGAAAGGAAAGGAAAGGAAAGGAAAGGAAAGGAAAGGAAAGGAAAGGAAGAGAACTCTCTCGGTCCCTGTCCTTCCCAGCATGTCCTAAGACTGAAGGACTTCTCCCCGAAGATCTTTCTTTGCCCAGAAACAATTTAGAGTTTTGTTTAACTGCTAGCAGTGGGAGGTGTACCTGTGAATGATCAGCAAAGAGCTGAAGAACACCATTGTTTGAAAAACTGGTTGGCATCGTAATGAGACTTGACACAAACATCAGCTGCAAGTTGTCTGTAGGTTATTGTGGCAACGTTTTCTTTTCTTTCCTTTTTTTGCTTTGGCTTCACAATATTATTTAAGCATTAATAAATGTCAACTCATCTCTTTACAGGGAAAGCGAATAGATTATTTGCAGACATGTGAGCTTCAGAAATTGCTTCTGTAATCTATTCCTATAGAATCGGCAAAAGAGGAAGCAGACTTATTATAGGTCAATACCAATGAAAGGCCCTCTGTGCAGACATAAGATTCACAGTCCATTAGGTTTCAGGTCTGCCCCAATATGGATTCTTCTGATGTATGACTATTACATCCTATTTTTGTTGACTCAGTTCCTATGTCAGCACACAGAATTAAACATTTTGGCTTCAGCCCAGAAGCAAGCTGTCTGTAGAAGATATCTTTTTTTTTCCTTCCACCACCATGACAGTAATGAGGAATGGGCATTAGCTTGATTTGCATAACACACACTTTTAAGTTAGACTGCATGTCAGTGGGAGACAACTTATTGTGATGATACCCATAGCATAATACCTGTTTTGTGCTATCAGCATTTATTTATGTAAATTTCATCTTTACAAGCGGTCATTTCCCAATCTTCTACCATGAAATCGTATTTCCTGCCAATAAGAAGGATAGAAAGGTTCTGGGGAGAATGGGGACATACATTCCTCATTGTGAGGAGTTAGGTGTTCTAGGCAATTGACAGCTCTGATGACAAAACTAAAATTTGATAGACCACACATGATCAATTTAGACAAATGCTGTCAAATGGTCATTCCCTCTCCCTCCAACATACTTCCCCGATTTCAATTTCATTCTATTTGTAAAAAATTCTTCCCAGAATACTCTATGGATTAAATAAAGAGGAATAATGCTTTCAAGGCATGGATCCTTCTGTTGACAACAGGGTGCCATCCCTCGCTGGAAGAAAGTAGCAGTAGTCTCAGAGTAGTCACAATATTAAACAAAAAAGAGGACATGAAAGAGAATCCCAGATCAAGATGACTATTGAGCTGTGGCTGTGGATGCTGAGTGACTATTCAGAGTGAAAGGGAACAGAACATTGCTGGGGGACAGAATGAAATAACATGGATAGAAGCATTCTGTGCTGAACTATAATTGGAGAGAGAGAAGACACCCCAATGTGTTCAAAGGAGGGTGCTGCAATTGTCACAACCATATGAAAAGGGAAAAAAAAGCACATTAAATTGCGTTCTCTGTTTCATTGGAGATTGAGACATGCACAAACATTTCAGGTCTTTGGTCGACAAAAGATGATGATATCTGGGGAAACGTATATTGTCATGTGGATGGAAATGACAGGAGCAAGTCCATAAATGCATGTTTTACAGGTGGATTAAGATGTTTGAGTCATGGAAGTAGCAAATTCAAATTTCTGTTAGAACAGTGCTAATGAAACACAACATGAAATAAGGGATCAGTCACTGCTCTGGGATATAGCAGTATGACAACAGTAGAAAAGTGATTGGCCGTTGCCATTTTCTGAGATGCTTTTCAATTTTCTAGTCTAGCCTATAGCCCTAGAATTCTCTAGTGTTCTCCACCCAAGTACCGACCAACAAAACCTTGCGCAGATTACAAGCTCACACAAGATCAGCCAGGTACTGCCGCTGCTGAGACACCTCTACTATTAAATTATTTTGAACAGCTGGATCTCTAATGTGCCAGTAGAGAAGATGTATATCATCTAAAGAATGAGAACTTATGCGAGGAAAGGCTTAGAATATTACGGTACATTACCTTCTGATTCCAGGTGGATTATTCTAACAGTTCAGTTTCAGGAGATTAATTTCAGCAAATTTGGATACCCCAAACAAGTCAGAGAAGAGAAGCAGGTGAATTGTGTGATTCCATCACTTGTTACACATTGGCCTGAGTATTTTTTCCATTTTTGGGGAGATAGACAACCTCAGCTGCAGGCCTTAGAAAGAAGTTTAGTTAAAAGAAGTACAATTTATTTGCGCTCCTCATTCCCTGCTGGTTTCAACTGTTTGAAACAAATGCAAATTGGTTCTATGGAAGTTCCATCATGCCTAAAGAGTTCTGAATCAGATATACCACCACAGTTGGCTTGAAGTTGGTTTTCCTTTCCATTTTGAATGTACTGTAATCGTAAGCAATGGAACTGAAAAGCAAAAGGATTTTGCATGTGTGTATCACCTCTGAACAAATCCATGGCTCAAGAGCATCAGTTGTGTTTCTTTTTTTTCTTTTTTTTAATAATAGATTTATTAAAAATTTAAAGAACAGAAATAAAATCTAACAATAACTAATATTTAGAATAAAGAAAAAGAGAAAAGAGGTAGGAACAGACAAAGCCAAAAGTGCTAGGAAAGGAAAGGAAAGGAAAGGAAAGGAAAGGAAAGGAAAGGAAAGGAAAGGAAAGGAAAGGAAAGGAAAGGAAAGGAAAGGAAGTATTAAGCATTGACTTCCAATTTTCTTTTACAGAAGTTATAAGTATAAATATAAATTAACCTCTTACTTTATGGTTATAACATGACTTTCATTTTTTCTATAATCTATTTTTCACTAACCATCAAAACCATATACCATAGTTATATTTTTTGTGTTTCTCACAAAAGTTAATAAGGGTTTCCAGTCAGCATTAAACTTAGACAAAGTCTTTTCTCTATTCAAAGCCATCAATTTGGCCATCTCAGCAATTTCCATCATCTCCACCATCCATTCCTCCATTATGGGTAGTATCAAATTTTTCCATCGTTGTGCATATAACAATCTCACTGCAGTTATCATATATAAAAACAAAGTTTCATGACTTTTGCCAACTGTTTGTCCATCTGTCCCAAAAGAAAAGCTACTGGTTTTCATTGTATATTAATCTTTAAAATACGTATTTGAGTCCAAAATTTTCTGATTTTTTTTTTACATGTTCACCAAGTATGGTAAAATGTCCCCTCTTCTTGTTTACATTTCCAACATAAATTTGAACCTTTATATATTCCAGACAGTTTTTCCAGCACTGGTTGCATTTCCAGGCATTTGCTTGCCTGCCATTTTTAGTTTTGTGTCTTCTTTAAATTTGTATTTACATTTAAAATATATGTTCAATCATATTTTGGTATGTTAAATGTAATCTGGTAAGAATTCTGTTGCAACAATCAAAGACATATACATCTAATATGTCACATTTTCTCTTTTTTTGCTCATACATCAGAGATGTGCCGATCAGTTCATTTTGTTTAGGATTTTGCAAAAGATTGAATTGCTCAAGCATCTCTTCTGAAAGACTGGGAATGATAAAAGCAAAGAGAACACATTTGGGACTGTTGAGAAATAAATATTGGTAAAACTAACAGTAGCACTCAGAAGAACAAACAACTCCATCTGCAAGAAATGAAAGACAGATTTTTGCCTAGAACTTTACTTTGAACGTAAGTTTCAAACAAATGCAACCCCCCTTCTCTGAACTCTTTTTAACATCACTTTTATGTTACAAAAATATTTTAAGCAACAACACAAGGTCTTTTTTTGTTAATCAGACAGATTTATCAAATGCAAAAGCCATTCCTTATAGACCCTTTGATTTCTTGAGGGCTTCACCTCATTGATGAGTAACCTCAGGCAGGACACTATTGGTTAATGAATAAATGGGATCCCCTCCTCTCCCTGGCTCTCTTTCTCGCCTTTCGAAATTAACTGAATCCTTCGCACCATGCTCTGGGAATGCTACAAATGTTTCGTGGGAAAAGACTCCATCCCAAATATACACTGTCCCCAGATTTATTTACTGATTTAATGCATACCCCGCCTGACTCCCAATGACTCTAACAATCTCATTTGATTTATTGAAAGCCTCAAGAAGCATCACCATGTTTCCTATTATTATTGATTTCCAGAATAGTCACTTCCTAAACCACACTTATATTCTTATCTCATGATATTTAAACAGTACGTTCCAGCACTGCGTCACAGTAGATCATGGTGGAGAAGCCTTTTTCGATTCAGGACCATATTTGGCCATTGTAAGCTTCAAGGTCACATTCTGGAACAAACAAAACTAAAGTCAATCTCTGCCATCCCCTCCTCCTCCCACCTTTCTTCTCTCTTTTCCCTCTTCTTTCATTTCTTCCTTGTTGCTTCTATCTGCTTGAGGAGAAACAGTTCTTTCCGGAGGACTGAACTGAAAAAGAGTTCTGAAACTTGGCTAAAAGTAACATGTAATTAGACAGGAGCTATAAGCAACCTTCGGGCCATAGTTTTTCAACTTCTGCTGTAGAAGAAAACATACTCAACCATCATTTTTATTTTGTCCTGGTGGTGCATATGCCATGGTATAACTCACGTGGGAATATTGGCATTTACCAATACTAATATTTTAAATAGCTAAAGGTAAATGCTATTCAGAAAATCTCAGCTGCCAAGTACTTTTTGCCCAGTACCAAAGTGTTAGTAGTAAATGTGGATATGTATCAAAGCAGGATGATGGTCACCAAAAATGGGCACCAGTATGGCACTTTTTGTATATTCTCAACTTTTCCAAGAACTGCTCGTGTTGTTCTGTGTGGGTTGTCATCATGAATTGTTTCCAATTTGGAAATGGCCAGTTCCAGATGAGAAAGAGACCTATTAGATTGTTATTTCAGTCCCCCATAATATGTTTCTAATGGGTATGCATTGGAGCTGTCTATATTTGGAACAATAATATTGCAGGTAGTCATTGCTTAACAGTTGCCATGTTTAGTGACCGTTAGAAGTTGTGACGGCACTGAAAAAGTAACTTTACAACCAGTCCTCAAACTTATGACTGTCACAACAGCCCTGTGGTCATGTGATCACCATTTGCATGCTTCACAGCCAGCTACCAACAAGCAGAGTCAATGGAGATGCAGACAGTAAAATTGCAAATCGCAGTCATATGATGCTTAATGACTGTGTTGCTTAATGACAGAGTTGCCTGTCCCAGTTATGGTTGTTAATCGAGGACTATCTATAATCTCACACACACACACACACACAAGTGTAAGAACATTCAGACAACTGTACCCAAATGCAATGTTTAAAATAGAAAATATGTATAGGTAGTCCTTGTTTAGCGATTGCCTCAGACAGCGACAGTTCACAGTTACAGCAGTGATGAAAAAGTAACTTTGCAACCAAGCCTTGCATTTACAACCTTTGCAGGCCTATAAAGCAAAGGAAAGCTGAAGTAAGATTGTAAGCACAATCATGGTTTCACATAGTGACTGCTTCACTTAATGACCAAGTTGCCAGTCCCAATTGTGGTCACTAAATGAAGACTACCTATATGTGTAGAAGGCCATAAGGTGCTTAAAATTTAAATCCTTCTGAAACTACAATATAAATCATATAAACAATATTGGAACTTACCTAACAAGTCAAAAACAGAAAGAAGGATTTTATTTGATATTCTATTATTCCTTATTAGATCCTTCTCCAGTTGCATGGATGGTAGAACTGGTAAAGCCATTGACCTAGCTGGAAGATGCTTAGGAGCACCAATGACTCTCCTGACCATTTTTCTCTCTTAGAAGAGAGAACTGTACCCAAATTAACCTATGGTGGTGTTATACTGAAGAAAGATTTGAGTGCTAGTGTAGCGCAGTCAGTTTCTGTATGTAGAATGGAGAGGGCGCTATCTTGTTCTTGCCTCCAGTAGCAAAATGACTTGGCCCTAAGATGAATACATAACCTTCTTTTTCTTGATTTCAATGCCTTTTAATATACGTTGCTCAGCAATAATTGATCCTATACTGGTGAGCTTCTGGCTGTCCCTTTATCTAAATCAGCAGCATGTGTGAGCCTTCCACCACATTGTATCTATCATTTACTCAAGACCTGGGACTGAACGCTTATGGAAAAGCTTATAGCTTTCATATAATTGCATTTTTCTTAATGATGAAAGTCTCTTTAATTTTCTATAATTAAGAACACATCACCTTCGAAATATTTTGGATGGCTGCTTTTAAAAATGCGTTTAGGGAGATATTTTGCAGGCAGGAAGTCCACAACTTATTAAAATGGATGAGCTACTGTCTAGATTAGAACTTGTTAGTCTCTTTCCACTATTTCTGAGTCTCAGAAATTACAATTCTGTGTAGTTAGCAGAAATAAGTATTAGTGTGGGCACTGGCTTCTTACTGACAATCTTATCAAATAGAAATAGAAAATGTTACTAATAATCTATCTGCTTAGCGTAATAAGAGAAGAAACTGAACGATATAAATGAAACTGAGACCTAGAGATACTTGATTCAAAAGAATACCTGGAGGGCTTTAGTCTAAAAACAAAACCTACTTGAATAGATTTCTCCTCACTGCTTATTGAGAATGCTGGTAATTCGTTACTGTAGTACTGTAGTAGTACTGTGGTTGAATGTGAGAGGTTGAACCCAGTTACAATTTTTTTGTGTCCACTTAAAAGCACCAAATTATCTGCTTTGGTGAGAAGAACAATTCTTTTCCTGATCAGTTTCTAATTCTCTGGAGGACATACTATATTCCTCTTGAATGACAAAAGTTTTATAAGTCTTCCAGTTAGAAAGATCTTTTTCATTTTATTTCCAGAAGATTACTTCAAGTTTTAGAAATAGTAACTTTTTAAAAGAAGTCATCAGATAATGGAGACCCACTGTCTACAGTATATTCCACAGGTTATATGATTTATATGACATATTCACCCTAAAGCTTGCATAAATTAATGTTCATGCTAGTAAGGCAGTACTGTTGTGTATTCTTATGATATCTTCAGACCTACTTTTTTGTACATAAAAGCAGCGGAAAATATGGCAAAAACCATATTTAGTTTAAAGTCCATTGGCATTCCATAGTATATCTGATTCCTTCTTCAGTCATGGCAAATTGATGTAGGACAAAGTAATGTAGACTGTCTGAGGCCATTACCACAGTGCCGTGTATAATAATCCTATAAGACCTTGTTTTCATGTATGAAAGTTTAGTAGTTTTTTGGTGGATGTTAGATATTTCTATGGGATGCAAAGGAAAGAATCTTGAAATAAACTGATACTATCGGATAAGATGCTCCCTCCTCCATATTACATGCTCATTAATGTTTTTCCTTTGGGTCCTTTGGAAGCAGTTGTTTAACAACCCGATGTACAGTTTACTGAGAACAGCGGAAAATATGACAAAAAGTATCTTCAGGGCGTGGTGGAGCATGCAGAGAATGCCATGTAAATGTTGGCGCTTCCGAAAAATGTTAGAATTGTCACCATCAGCATCACTGAACTACATCAATCATGAAACGAACAAAAAATCCATTTCACAGGCCACCAGTAAACATCTTAGCTGTTGGTCCTCAGAGAATGCGGAGATATGTTTCGGTGTGGCAGTTTGGCATGATTACAAGGGAGCATCCTGGAGATCTGCTGACTCTTTGTCAACAAACAGCACCCTGAAAACCGTCATGTCAGGAGGCTGAATAATTATAGAAAATCACCTAAGCCACTAGCAAACCGCAGGACATTTCAAGCCCAGGAAAGATGTATTTTGTAGGGTTTTGTGATATGTATTAGTGGGGAAAGGGATTCTCAAAGAAAGGTTTGAAGGTATCTCCAGTCAGATAAGATCTACTGCCTTCCTGCTTCAGGATTTCAGAGGAGGAATTCGTTTTTTTGCGGGGGGGGGAGAATAGAATATGGGGAAAAGAAAAGTAGTACCTATTTCCCTCCTTTTGAAATCTTCCCAGTGAGTTCTACATTTATAGATGGGTTTCAACTGATTGGAAGCTGCTGAGAAATGAGAAGGACAGAGTGGTCATCTTTTCATAATTTACTTTTGAAACATCCACATGGTTAATACTTATAGAAGATATATTCTTTAGATCTCATGATATATACCCTTCCAAATCTGCCTTACAAGTGTGGTAGACTCTTACGGACCAAAAATTAATTCTAATTTCCTCCCTGCATTTCCTAAAAGAAATCATGACATTCTCATCTTTTGTGGTTCCTGTGGCTATTGAGCATATCCAATTATCTTTGTGTTTCTTGGTTTTCACTGTAGTCCCCTCCCACCTAACTTTTTTATTTTAATGCATAAATAAAATATAAAAGTGTTTCCATGGTATGCAGTGGAAAGGAACTTGAAGTGACAGCAAAAAAACTCTTACAGGTTTTGAAACCTCCATGTGATCTTTTGCTCCTCTCACATACACAAGATTTTTTGATTCACATAAAAATGCATTTGCAAATTCAGTCACCTAGATTAGTAGGTTTCAGAAAAAGTTCCAAGAAGCTTGTGGTCCTTCAAAAGAAACTAAAAATAAAAATCATGTTCATAAGATCATGCATAAAGATCTTAAGTCCATTAGGCCTAGTCAACATCTATATTTCCTGAAATAGCTTATCTGATATGTGAAACGTCTCTGATAAGGGCAAAAACATATATTAATTATATTGTTGGTGCATTCTCAAGTCATGTATGTACTGAAATTAGGAAACATAATGGAAGTATGAGCCTCCAGACTATCATACAGTATATTTTCCACCCTTATTTCATATTAATCTGGATGCAACTTTACATTTCTACAAATATTTATTTATATGCCTATCTATGTAACATTATAGATGTGTAGGCAGGTATCTTTAATAAAATGCCCATAGAATATAGCAATCCCCCATTTTACTATGAACAGACCAGTGTTCTGACTATCTGATATTTCCTTTTGGGAGCAGACTTCAGAAATAATTTTGATTAGTCATCTCCACACAGAGGTCTCAAGTGCATATATTGCTTTTTTATTTCCAATTATTCCCATGTAACTATTTATGGTACTCTAAGCAATCTATATGGTTGAATGATCTATGAGCGATAAACGGCAGCTTTGCAAGACACTCCCTTCTAATGAATGTTGAAATAAAACACTGGTCCTCTTAGATTGTATTCATTTGAGCTTATCCAGAATTAACCATTCTTTTTCATTTCGTTTACAGTAATTTTGCTGAGATGTTTATTTTTATGGTGTTATTTGGAAGATATATTGCTCATTGATTAATCCCAGCAAGGGCTTGTGGCTCACAGCCATAGGTACTGTATATTATCTATAATTTAATTTCACAGTGCAAGAGATTTTATAGATTCAACATTCCCCAACCAAATTCATTTAATCCAATTAAATATTGCTTAGATGCCCCATTATTCTTATTTCCTATTACACCTGAGATATATTGTTTTTTCACACTATGGTTCTTTGGCAGTGTTAAGTAATAAACTAGGCCTCATTTAAATGGAAGCTATTTTTTCTATTGTCTCTTGAATTCAGATTGTGTGCCTTAAAAATCTGTGAGTCTAAAAAGCTACATCGCAGAGATAATTTCATATTTCAGTAATAATAACAAGAATAATAATGACAAAGTGTCTAGAGCAAATTTTGAAAATTAGTTTTCTTGGAACAGAGGAAATTAAGGAAGAAAGTACTCAGAAAGTAGAAAAATAATGCATATTATTACATGAGATCCATCAGCTCCTAATTTAGACATTTCCTTAATATGACCGTAGGGAATGAGATCACACCGAGTATTTTCACCGTCTATATGTTAAATTTTACCTAGCCATATGTTCTGCTTAAAGCATGAACATCTGAGGGCATACATATGTGTATGCAAGGCTGTAGATGTAGAGGCTTTCAGGTAATTTCTCATTCTGTATTTGGAAGCCCATCCTTGGGGAAGTTTTTGGTTGTTTAGCTATATATATAAATGTTTCCTTCCAGGACATTTACACTGCAGACATTAAAAAAAAAACAGTGAGTGAGTGCACAAGACTGGAGACCATACATCCATGTTGGCTAATTTAGGGCAGTGAATCCAATGAGAAATGGAATGGAGGGAAGAACCCACCATAGTTATCAACACCTTACCAGATATCATGGTAAAGAAAATGCCATGGGTACCATTTGTAACTACATAATCCTCTCTCATGGATGATGAGGTCATTGGTAGCGTACCAGGATTTCAATTCTGTATTGGAATCAGGCAATAAAGACCATCACATATTTAGTCACCGTCTCTCTCAACTCACCCATTGACAGAGATGTCAGGAGCTTGCACTTCCTAGGAATATAGGAGGTCAGGAGACCTTTATGATTTATACCAGCGCAAAAATTTTTTTTTTAAAAAGCACAAGAATTGCTTACTCTCATCTCTCCATTCTTTCATGCATGCCTGATTCTTTTCAACCTCACCTACAGTTTGTTTATTCAGATGTTTTATACCATGCCTTTCGACAGAGTTGTTATAATCTTGTTGCAGAGGTTATAATGATTCAGAACAAAGCAATTGTCTCAACTCTTGATGGAGCAGCCAAGAAAAGTGCTGTGAGATGTGATGTTACTTTCCCCCACACTTTTGTGTTCAGACCGTTTCTTCTAACATGTAATAAATCCAGACGAAACAGGATCCCTTGCCTCTCATGATAAGTATCCTACTGGGCAACACTAGATGTCACTGTCAATACAGGATATGACCTCTTATACAGACCTGATGGAATGTAGCTCCTGAATGATTTCTGGTGGCCAGGCATCTGAGAAACATGCTGCAAAAGCACAATGCTGAAACCTCTTCCAAATCAGGCCACATGCCTCTAACAATTTGGTACTCTAGAATATGTATGTGGTTCAGCCAAATCCTGAATCAAAGGTTCTTAGAGACCTCTGAGAGAAGGTGGAGTTCTCCTCAAAGTACCCAGACTTATTTTGAGATTGCCCAAGTTGCTGTGAGCAGTCTGACACTTGGAGAGATAAAGAAGGCAGGACTCTGTATCAGTTTGCTAGTTTATTTTTTACTTTCCATATAAAAAAAGTACTGGGATATAGAGACTGGAGTAGGAAATAAAACTGAATGAGTGACAATTCTTTTTTTATATAATTAAAGAAGACCGCTTACTTGGGGTACACCAATAATAGTGGTCTTCTTAGCCTTGCCTCTGTTGGAATGAGAGAGAGAGAGAGAGAGAGAGAGATGAATGCATGGATGGAGGAGATGTTTATGGTTTCATTACATTCCACAGTGTTTATTAGCAGGCTATATTCCATTCAGAATGAACTTCTATGCTCTTCAGTTTTTTTTTATCTCTCTCTCTGTAATAGTGATATACTTACTGTTTTGTTTCACTGTACTCTTTGGGGAACGGGTCTCTTATACAGTATGTTGTCCATATGTACAACATGCATGCTATGCCCAGCTGACTCTCTGTCTCGTATAAAGCTTCCAGTACTGATGGACAGGAGCAGGGGTTTGGAGTAATCACAGCAGCTGCATCGCAGGTAGCTTCAGGTGGAAGCCGACTCTCTCGCATCGCAAGAAGATTCTATGTAGAGAGAATAGCAAAAAAAAAAAAAAGAAGAAGGACTGAATGCAGAAATTAGAGCAGAATGCTAGAAAAAGAAATACTCCTTATGAGGGAAAGCGGTGTGTGAGGGAGATCATGGAGGATAAAGAGGTTGCAAATTAGATGGTAACCAGTTACAGTACTTCCATTTCAATTAATTTTTGTTTTAGTGAGAAGGTGATGAGCTGTTACTTAAAATATTGTATGTGTGCATTTTCTACTGGTGTTCTCACCCTGGTATATGCAAAGGTTTGTACATCTTAACCCACAGGCTTCCTTTGAAGGACAGCAGCAATAATATTTAGAAAATAGCCAAGCTGTTCTCCAAATGGGAAAAATTCTTGAATGCTAGGGACCCATTGCAGATAGAAAATTTAAACCTAAAATATATGGCACTATATAGCAACTGAGGAAGAGAGATTGATCCAGTTCATTCCATGGTGCTAGGAAAGGACATGTTAGTGTTGATGAAGAACAGACTATGTTGGCAGAGAAAGTGAAGAGAGGCAAGTAAAGAAGCAGATGCCAGCAGAGCTGAGGAGAAATAAATAGTATATTTATAAATTATATAAATAATATATTTTTGCAGAAGCAGCATTTTCAATAGCGGTAGAAGCAGTATTAGAGTTACCTGAGCTGGCCTGGAAAACTGGATGATCGGTGTTAAAGATGGCAGCAAAAGACAGAGCTTTCTATATACCTTTTCTGTCACTGAGTGGTTGTCTGGAGCTTTATAGCCCAGATCTGGTAACACAAAGCGGTACTTATATGTAATCATGAGGGATACTTTCACAGAGCAACACAACCAGGTTAGACTTGCGGATCAGGTCTCTAAGGTCATGACTGGGCAGAGAAGCAATTAACCCATCTTCCAGAGTGATGTGGAACCGCATCCCACAGACACAAGGGAAGAAAAGAACAACAAAAACAGACACTGATTCATCATAATTAGGAAGGTAGCAATAATGGTAGCCAGTCTTCATCTTGAATCTGCAGGGTTATCAGTTCTATTGATTCAACCAAAGTTATAGAATTGTTCCAAGCTTTCAAGTTCATTAAAACTCTTCATCTTAGAGATAGTGGCTAAAAGCCAAAAAATAAAGAGGGGTGAGATATATTTTTAGCTGATGTTAGAGCTGTTCCAATTACATGCTTGAATGATATGTAAGAGAGTTTAAGAATTAGATGTTATCTGGTACAGCACAAGTTGTGTCTAGTTACAGCAAGAGCTCTTTTTGGTGGAATGAAGCTGGAAGGCAGAGACCAAAGTATGTCATTTTTTTTTAAGGTCTCCATTCTTGGGCATGTAAATCCCAGCAGCTAGAATATACCCCATTTCACACTCTGTTTGACTTCTGTTTTGCTTTTTACCAGTAAAATGAGGACTTTTATTTTATTTACCCCCCTCATTGCCAAAGCATTATGCTTTATCTTAATCTCAAGTAATTATGCAATTTAAGAAAGGGAAACATCTCCTGATCTGACATTAGACCATAACTGTGACCATAAACATGTCAGAATCCCAGGGTTACACATTAGGATTATTACCCTTTAAAGTCATTGCCCCTATTAGAAATTCCTAATTATATAATCCATTTAGCATCATGTTACTAGAGTTAAGAATACAAGGAGTCGTATTCTGGGTCTCCAAAATGTATAAACATTTTTAGAAATTAGTAGTGGCACCATTAGCTGTAGCCTATTTCACATGAATTTGGATAGAACTTGCTTTATTGAAAATATTGATTACATTAGTGATCACTCACTGGCATCTGTACAAGCACAGGGGATCAATTATACAGCCTCTTTCATTTATTACTTAAATGGCAGCAAACAAAGTGACAATCTTGCATTGGTGCCACAAGGTATAACAGGCTAAGTGCATGCATTAAAAATGTCTTTGTTCCTGGATCATGACAAATGGCTGTATTTTAGAAGCAGTTGTCTAATGACATAATTTACAGTTCACCAGAAGAAGCAGTAGAAGTGACAAAAGGTGTCCGACGGCAAAGTGCAAAGCCTGCGAAGAATGCCATATAAATGTTGGCATTTCTGAAATGGCAGTTTTGTTGTTATCTGGATCTGTAAAGTCAATATCAATCAGTAAATAAATAAATAGACCTGGTTCGCTGAACACAAATAAATGAGACACCTTCGCTGTTGGTCCTGGATCCTTAGAGAATGCGGAGATATGTTTCGGTGTGGCAGCTTGGCACGATTACAAGGGAACATCCTGTATATCTGCTGACTCTTCATCAAGAAACAGGCACCATGAAAACTGTCATGTCAGGAGGCTGAATAATTATACAGAAGTGTACCACATTTCAGGCTTTTCCGTGAAAGCTGCATTTTTCAGGAGTTTGTGATAATTATGACTCTCAAGAAATGTTTGCAATAGATCCTCAGCCATGACTTTTTTGACTCAGATTGTTTTGGGAACAGATATTAGATATTGGAAAGGGAAGGGGAACCCTTTCCTAACGAAACCCAACTATTTTTTTTTTTTTTGCTATTAGATGGTAGATGGGAATGGGGTGAGGTTTCGGGCTAGTTAGGATGGCAAAGCTATCTTCCTCCCCACTTGATACTGGTTTCTGAATTTTGAGAATACCTGGGGATAAAAATAAAGCTAGAAGCATCTGGAGAGTCTGGAATGGTCTTTATGTGATCTGTGTGGCCCTAAAAATGTGTGATAAGGACCGTTTCTCCTTTGATCCTTGCTGAATCAGACCTTCCCTCAGTAGTATGCATGTGCCTTGGATTCAAGCAAATACAGAATCCAGAAACAAAATAGGGTATTCAAACAGCTTTCTGCTTTCAGTGATGTAGTAAGTGCAGACCAATTCAGTTTTAGTGTGCATCTGGATCTCTATGAAGCTCTGGTCCTAGTCTACATCTGCTGCTACAGTATCTCTCTTTTAGAAGTCATAGGCTGCTGGGGGGAGGGGTAAATGACAACACATGCATACTGTCATTGTCATTTAAATGTCTCACATCAGGCATCATGACATCATTAGGTAATTATGTCATTTGCATATGCCATGATGATGTACATGTCATGATTTTGGCATCTCTGTAGCTTGTTATGGATGCTATTTGGGGGAAGAACAGAAATAAATACCAGAGAGAACCATTTGGGTCAGATTTCTCATGAGAACTAAGAGGACAACCCCGCCCCCCCTCCAATTTAATGAATCTTCTTCCAAATTTGGCTACCAGACTGGACCATCAATGTCAAAAGAGAAGCTGATCCAGGGCATAGATCCTCACCTACGTCATAAAATAAATAGGGCACGAACCACCCAGAGCTTCTATTCAGTGCAGTGGGACTTCCATGAATGTGAAGGTTATCTACCATGTATTTTGCCTGCCCATGTGGAAATGCTTGCCTTCTGAATGCCTTCTGTAGACTTCCTCCATGACTTCAATGCACATAATGTATTTAGAACACATTCTGTTGAAATTAATTGAATACATAAAATTCAAAAGAGTTGAAAAAAGGATGTTAAAGATTTATGAATGCTAGTGAAATGATTAGAGCACAAAAAAGCTTTGAATCTCAAAGCCAGCCTTCCATCTTGTTCTTAAATATCCACTTCCTTTGATCATCCACCCTTCAAACTTTTACATGGCTTTAATGTGCTCTTATAATTGTTTCACTAATACTGTTGAAGATTAAAGGTATGAGTCAAATTCAAGCCTGATATACAGAGGGGAAAAGAGTAAGGGTTGATTAGGCTTAATTCTGAATAAATGTATGTATGTATAAGCTTTTGTTGTCTGTGTTTGCTGCTATCTTGAATTTAGTTTGCGTCCCACAGATGCTGATGTGAAGATCATGGAAGAGTTAAGTGCAGACTTCCCACTTCCTTATGTGCTTCAGCTTCCATCATGTCCAGCTTCTAAATATTCCATCGTGTGTCATAAAATGTGCTTTCAATCACATCAGTAAGATGGCTACTAAGATTACTATTGATATGTCCAAAAAAAATGAGCAAACTACAATTAGCTGGATTATAGCTGCTAAGAAATTGCTACATGTTTGCAGCGCACAGCAGTTGATCCAAGGACAATATGTAAGTTATGCACCTGCATAGGGACTGGAAGCATTCATGCAGCTACTGTAGAATCACACTGTTCCCCTACAGTATTGTTGAGATTATGCTCTTAAATATCTCTCTTTTTCTCTCTGCCTAATTTAACCAGTAAACATTTCTATCAGTTTTCTTTCGCGGACTTATTTTATCTCCCGCCACATGTGAAAGTGGTCCATGTAAGGGAGGTAAAGTTTTGCTACATTTATCGTTGGGTACCTTAGCTGTTCTTCATATTTACATGAAGCTGTGAGCCTACAGATGAGACAATATCATCCCCCATTGTAATAAGCAGGACAGGAGTTGCCAAGAAGCTATTTCCCTAATATTGCATAGGAGCAGATATTACACTTAAGTAGAAAACCAGATTTCAGGTCAACACAGTGTTAAAAAAAAAAATGTTTTCTCATTTAACGCTTATTTGGACGGATGCTCTCTAGGAGCACAGGGAATGTTATAAACCTATCAGGACCACCTATTCCCAGGAGAAACTGCTGCAAACTGGACATTTGGGGGCGGTTCTGGGGGCTGAGGTGAGGTGGTGCTGCTTCTACGTAGCAGCACCAACATTGGGGAGCACCCTCCCCATGGAGATCAGAGTGGCTCCCTGTTTGCTGGTCTTTTGGAAGCTCCTGACGACCAAATTGTTTCCGAGAGCTCTCTCCTGATGTGAAGGTTGCCACCTTTCTTTTTCTTTATCTTTTTGTCATTTATATTATACAGTTTAATTTTACTATTGTTTTTGGAGTTACAATGGCTGTTTTAATCTGTACCTGTTCTAGGTAAGCTGCTGAGAGTCTTTTTTGACTGCAGTAGCATAGAATATGTTGAATATATATATATATATATAAAATGAAACAAAGCTTTAAAAAAAGCTTTCGTGCAGAAACCATTTTAGAAAGGGAAAACCAAGCAAATATGGTGCAGTGGTTGAGGTTCTAGTCTACCCTCAACCATAGAAGCTCACTAGGAGATTTTTCAGTGGAACCAAATTCTAAGGGTTGTTGTTGTGGGGAAAAGCGGGGAAGGGTGTGTTACATATGCTGCTTTGAGCTTCTAAAGAAAAAGCAGGATATGACTGCCACTACCCCCAGTAAGTAAGTAAGTAAGTAAATAAATAGGATTTCTCCCACATACTCACTCATGCACAGATTTCTGTCTATTTTGCATAGGCATCAAAAGAAGAGTTCCATTGGGAATCCCCCCCCCCCGCTAGAAAAGTCCGTATTAGATAAGGTCAGCCACCTCAGGACAAGGACAACGCTTTGATTTTAAGTTTTTATGAGACAGGCCCTTTTCTGTACATGTCATATGGTGATGTTAGCTGGTGACAGAAAGTGGAGTGGGAAAGAATTCAGAGGCTTTTAGGAGGTGCTGAAAAAAATACACCCAGCATAGCCATTTGCTATGTTCTCTTGCATTATTTATCGAAGCTGAGGAAATGAATCTGCCCTGAGTCAACAGTGCAGACTGCTAAATGGCTCAAGAGCAAGGTTCGTTCCTAAAAGTTTCAAAGGATATGCTGATATTCCATGTTCCTCTGGATACATTTGATTGAGAATAGTCGCTTCCCCAACCCACCCGCCCCAGTAAAGCATGTGTTAAACTCCTTACTGTTTTACAAGGGCTTAACTACTGTCTCCCACAGTGTTACTCTTATAAACTAGGATGATGTTGTGAAAAAGTCCCTAAAGACTTTGCCAGGTGCCCGAGAGGATGTGTCCTGCTTGGATACATCTTAGCAGCTGAGCAGCTGGGAAGATTTTTATATTGCTAAGAGGATTTTTTAATTAATTGCATAACTGTAAGTTTGTCATGAAACAGCTGAGCAGTCCTCTGGAGCCCTTGCTAGGAATCTTAGAAACATAATGTCATGCAGAAGCAACTTCTCAAGGAAAGGCATACAAATAACTTTGTCTCTGTGCAAGTGTACAGGAGTTATTGACCCAAATGGTGTCCTCCTTTGATCACAAGCATCCTTTATGCAAGCTATTTCTGCAATAATGGACAAAGCGACATTTCAGCCCCAGATGCAGCTCTAATTCTTTGCATAGGACATTGCTTATAATCTGACGACAGTGTTTCTTTATCTTATACTCAAATATCCAAAATTCATGGCTGGCCAGTACCTTTCTTAGGCTAATTAAAATGGCACAAAATGATGCATGAGCTTTTGAGTTCTCCAGAACCCTTTATCAGGCAGGATGCAAACACACACACACACACCAAAACAAACAGTAAAAACAGGGGATAAAGAAGAAGGAAGAAAGTCCAACATGTTAGCCATATCTTTAACCCATGAGGACTTCAGTGTGAGGTTAATCCAAAAATGGAGGCTGTGAATTGAATGTGTAGTCAAGGTTGGATATTTTGGGGATCTCGTTGCATTGAATCTTTGGGGATGAAAGGAATGATTGCATTTCCCAGCTCTGAAAACACAACCATCACCAGTTCCCAGTCTATTTTGTGCCCTGGGTGTTACCCACTAAACTTAGTTTACTAAATTAAGAAACCATTTAGTTAAGTTTTATGTACTCTTCTTGTTTTTGTTGTGACTTTATTCAGTGTTGTTTCTGCTTCAACAGAGGATATTAGATAGGTTTAATTTGCTCTATCTTATTTTCTTCTCTTAGCTGTTTCTGCTGTCATTTATTAATCTTGTTTCTCCTGGTTTAGTTTCTGTAATTGAGTGATTAATTTTAATCCTTTGTTTAACTTATTGTTTTACTATGTATACCATCTATTTTCAAGCTGTTCTTGTAATCTGTCTTCTGCTTTTTTAGTGTGCATTTTTTTTAGGGACTTAGTTTTAAAACATTCTCTAAGGTTTTCTTGTGAGAACATTTGTTTTGAGTGATGGTCTATAAATTCTTAAGTAATAAAAATAAGTAAAGTTTAAAAAGCTGCTACCAAAGGCTAGCTTCTTGAAAGGAGCAATGGGAAGCCATTCCACCTAGATTGCTGATTTACTGGAAATCACCCCCCAAAATTTTAGTAGATCTAAATCCAACTTCCACATATGCAGAGAGATTTAGCAAGCTCAACTCTCACTTCTGGTATAGCGTTACATTTCCTAATTGGAAATGAGTAATGGTATAGTTCAGGTTACAGTAACATACTTTGTGCTGATCCTGGAATAATGATGTCTAACTTCTTGGTTTCCAGACTACCTTAAGAGGCAGAAATGTGGGGGGGAGGGGAAGCTATAATGATCTTGTGCTAATGCAGTGCTTTTCAAACTTTCTATAATCATGGTTCACTAAATAAATTAAAAAACCCTTTCTCCATTTTTGTCCTCAAGAGAATAGGGTTTGACATTTTTCAGCAAATAAGATTTTGCTGTCTTTTTTTGCTGCCTTCCTATCCTCTCCATTTTAAAGGCCTATATTAATTTTGTACCAAAAATGCAATCCAAAATTAAGTAGTTATTATTATGTGCCTTTGGTTCAATCTTGACTCCCGGCGACTGCCTGGACAAATCCCTGCAGTTTTCTTGGCAAGATTTTGAAAGTGGTTTGCCATTGCATTCTTCCTAGGGCTGAGAGAGAATGACTGGCCCAAGGTTACCCAGCTGGCTTTGTGCCTAAGGCAGGAACTCAATGGTCTCCCAGTTTCTAGCCTGATGCCTTAACCACTACACCAAACTGGCTCTCAAATAATTGTTTACGCCTTGTTTTATTTTATATACTCTGTGCTATACAGGGTGATTCTTAGCCCCAGGTTGTTGCTCAAGAATCTTATTCAATAGAAATCTCTGAATATGTAACACTTATCAGGAAGAGAGCTGGTGCTGTTTCTGCTTTTCATACCAGGATGTTGATATTTGGCCTTACAGTGGACAGTCTGAGCTGTAGGTCAGAAGACATTTCTCACCAAACATTATTTTCAGTGTTCTGCAAGTCAACAAGCATATTGTTCTTGTAAGCTAGAAGGCTGAAAGAGTCAGGTTAAGAGACAGCTGTAAATGGATTCCTATGCATTCCTTGGTTCAGTGTTCCTCAATAAGTTGTTGCAGCATTTGGACTGTGATTTTGAACGTTCCTATTAACACAATGTTGATTTCTTCCAGTGCAGAATGGAGAAAAATTATCAAGAATGAGGAAAGTCATATCCTCATCAGTCAAGATATTTGCACCACAATTCAGAACTTTGGAAGAAATGCTGAAACCTTGTCCTGGACATGAAAAATTCAAATATTGTCATCTTGATATGAATATATCACTGAGGAAACCACACTACTTAACAAATCCCTTGAAATCACAGGGAATGTCTTTAGTGGCCTCATCATTGTCGTAAAAATATCTCTTTCCTCAACACAAAAATTTTGGCGAAGCCCTTTCCATATGACAATAGCCATAATTCCAAAAAGCAGGGCATGTTTCTTCACACTGCACACTGAACAGACATGAACTCAAAGGCCACAGTTTTACTGTTCATCTGTGAAGGTAAAAGCTGGTAAGGACTCACAAACAACTCCATAAAATGTACTTGAGCACTTCAACAACAAGCAGAGAAACAACTTGACTGGACCTAAAGGACCTCACCTTTTCCAGTTTCGCCTGCGTAATGTAGTTCCTGAGAGGCTGATCCACTGGTGAGATATAGGAAGCCTGAAGGATCATTATATAGCCTTTTATAGGGCTTACCTGACAGCAAGACAGAAATAAAAAAGGAAACCCAGTTTGCTTGATAAGGATTCTGGTGGTAACTGTGTTTGATACGATAAGGGAAAAGCAGGACAACCTGAAGTGGATCATGTGGTAGTCTGTTTGAGTAGAAGTCTCCTTAAGAGTAAGATTTTCTGTGGAATGAGATCTCTTCAAGCTGGAGCAGCTGCACCCAAATAAGTTCCTAAAGGAACCACAGCTGGAGCTGGGACTGCTGCCAGCATGCTGTGACCTTGGAAGATGTTGGTTGTATACAGTAGTTTCTATCTATGAGCTGTTTGAATATGTGGGTTTTCCCCCCTATAATAAACATAGCCATTCATAGTGTTTGAACTTTGAAAAGTATGTGTGCATGTTTGTTTCCTTCAACAATCCATGGGAAGATGGAACACTTCCAACTTCTGACATCAGAATTCACAACTCAGGGCTGGATTGAGAGCAGGGAATATTTGGGGGGTGGGGGGTGGGGAGACTGACAACTATTCTGTGATTAGAACAGTGTGTAGCCTTGCATTTAGGTGAAACTTATTTCTCATGTATAGCAGTGATCTTCTGTATTGTGCACATATCTGATACTTTATCAGTGCTTATCCCAACACACTTTTTCCACTCCAAATCATGCCTCACAAAATGGTCATTAGCAAAATATAAAACCTCTTCCCCTGGATATTGGGTTTTCAGTGATAAGCAGAACAAAAAGTCCTAGAGCCCTTCTCCCTCTCATACGTACTGCACATAAGCTAAGAGTTGATTTATGCTTTGCACATGGGTTGTTTTGTATAACTGCAATGCAAAATATTTGCTAGCAGGCACACATGATAATAAATGTTCCACCACATTGTCTGCCATAAATTTTGTACAACATTGCATTACTATGACCAAATGATTTTGTCAATAGCTTGTCCTGCCTGTCTTTGAGCAATATGGAAGGTGATTTTGTGATCAACATGGAGGCTACCTTTACAAAGTTTTCGGTTGTAAGTCTTAATTTACCTGCTGCTTTTGTCATGAAGTATTCATGTTTTGCTATGAAGTATTCATGTTGCTACTTGTATTATCATTTGTATGCTTCAATGAACTGTTCTCAATCACTGGTCCATTACTGAGAACCAGTTACAATGACAGCAACCTCTGGCTCTTGTCAGGGCAGCTAACTGATGATGAATGCAGGGAGACAGGATGGTGAGCAGGCCTTGGCCATTGAATAAGGGGTGGCTTCAGTGGACCACTTGTGGATCATCACAGACCACCAATGGTCTATAGACCATTGCTTGAGAATCACTGTGTTAATGGATTGCTGAAAACATTGCTATAAAAAGGAGCATTATCTAATATATCATTTGTCTCTACAACTTGGAAGAAGCCTTAGGGCCTGGCATTACTTGGTGTGTGAAATTTTAATCAATCACATAATTAAAGACTGAATAATATTGCACAAGCCCAGGGGAGCAAGATTAAGATTAAATGTGGACCCTGAATGTTGCCATTTCCTGAATTTTGAACGATTAACTGTGCAAATGTGTAGCATTCTCCTAGTTTAGCTCCCCCTCCTCCTCCTGTGAAATATAATAGAAGCACTCTTAGAAAACAGTCATTCTGTCTACAACTACTGCTTTGGAAATACAGTATGGGCCCATGAGGGCTCTTCATCTGTTTTCATGACAATACTTTAATCTTGCAATTAATTAAAATCCTTTTCCCAGTGAATGGCGTTTTCTTCTTATGCCTTGATGTGGCCAGTTTGGAAGAAAACAAATGTAAGGAAAGAATTCTACATATTTTGTGGTGGCTGGACTATATTGTATAATCAGGGTTATTTAAACCCTTAAAGGAAACACACAAACACACACACACATCTTGGGGCAATGAGGCAATTGGATCATCAAAGTTGCCATAATTTGACAACCTAAGGCAAATGAATGAGAGGACTTCAAATACCATAAGGCTTCTGATTCTTTCTCCTAATTACTAATGCTCAGCCACACAAGTGCTCTAATTGGCTTGATTGAAAACCCACTGACTTCCATGTACTTTTATTAGATTTAAGATCAGACCCCATGCCCTGACTTTTCATTGCAGGCCATAAATATAGAACATATTTAGGCACAGTAGTCTCCTCAGTGCACAAATTTTAATCCATAAGCTTCTGCTGAGCTGGCTTGGTTTAATTGGAGGAAAGCAGCGGAAAGAGCAAGGGTCTCCATTTTCCACTGAAGGGCAGGGGGAAGCCTATTTTCTGCTGTAGCATTTGTTAAAGATTATTCTCATCATATGCATCTCTCCCTGGGAAAAAAGAAAAAAGGAAAGGAAAAATAGCTGGGCGGTTTGGAAGAGTCTTTACAGGAAGCTACAGTTTTAAAAGCAGAGAGAGGTTTTCTTCTGTTCTGCCCACCTGTAACTTCCAATAATTTTGGAACAAAAATGGCAGGGGAAGGAAGAAAACATACCGTTCCCAGGAAATCCCCCTTCAGGGGACCAATGCTTTCTCACAAAACCCCCAGCTCTGCTGCTTCTCTATGAAGGTGTGCAAAATGGTTCAAAGAATCTTGGTATAAGTGAGTTTTGTAACTAGCTACATATCCCATAGTAGCCATGTTGTGATGGGCAAGCTCCCCTCCCTCACAAGCGATCATTTGACAAGAGCATCTACACCTTTTTAATACGTGCAAAAACATTCCACAGCTAGGGATAAATAGTAAGGTGGTAACATGTGTTGACAATACCTAGTGCATGTTTGTCAACCTTGGCAATATTTACTGCAGTATTTCTCAACCTTGACAACTTTAAGACTTCAGCTCCCAGCATGCTGGCTGGGAAACATTGGTCTAGTGGTTAAGTCACAAAGATCAATGAAGAACTCCACAAGTTAGCAAGGGAAATGCATTGATGTTTAGGACCTTTTAGTTCAAAGTGAAGGTGTGAAATTTTACAACACCTCATGCTTTAAGTGCAAAAGTTCTGGCTTAAATATGGGATGTTCTGAACATTTTGGAAGGGTTTCAAATGCAAAACATCACTTCCTCTGAAATAGACAAATTGATTTATATACATTCTCTCTTTCTTTCTCTTTTTCTCTGACACACACACACACACACACACAAACACAGATCCTGATGGAAACTGGATAGTTTCCTGCATGGTGTGATAAAATCCTCAATCTAGTGTGCAGCTTTATTTGAGTTTGGGTGGGGGAAAGGTAAATTCCACAGTGAAAGTTCATTTATTTATTTATATATATTTTTGGTACCACCCTTTTTGCTAAAACCCGCAAAACATAAAGCCAACAGTAAATCATAACACACACACACCTCTATATACACTTTACTATAAGCATAATAGAATACTGAAGATAACATAAAGGTCAGATTAAGACATTGTCCTTTACCATTTTCCAGATGGCAAAAGAAGGTGTGGTCTCTGCTAACTCTGAAGGGAGTATGTTGTTCTGTAGTTTGGGAGCGACACAGGAGAAAATACTTCCCATATGCCAGAAGAAACATTGGAATGCTCTATGTATTTCTGGTTGAAACAACTAAAAAGAGAAAATTGCATAACTGGAAAGAGAACTTGAGATGATCAAGGGCTTGGAACAATTTCCCTGTAAGGAAAAATAACAATGTTTGAGGCTTAGAAAGAAGGCAAGTAAAAAGGTATATGAGAGAACTATAAAATCATGCATGGGGAGAAAAAAGGCAATAACCTGGGCTCATCCAATGAAAGTGAATTGTTGGATGTTAGGAAGAACAGTAGGAAGTACTTCTTTGCTTTGCTCCTAGTGAACTTGTGGAATTTGTAGTGATGGTCACCAGCATGGATTGCTTTAAAAGGAGATTGAGCAAATTCATGGCTGAAAACACAGTCAACGATTATCAGGCATGATGACTATATCTGAGCATCACAAGCAGTGACCCTTCTCAGTACTAGTTTCTGGAGAATATGTGTCCTTAGTAATAAATATCTATTTCACTTTTTAATTATCTGTATTAAATCATCAGCTGATGGGCTGTAAGATTAGCATATTTCACTTCACATGCTGGATTTGATATATAAAGGGAGAGTCCTACTGCTCTGTGTAAATCAGTAGGTGGTGGCAGAGGGTTATTTTGGGGGATAATGAGCAATTGTGGAATAGGAATATTGGAGAAATTCATTCTTTGTGATTTTCACAGGAATGCACTGAAATCTATATGCAAATTGGATAGAGCTGCACCCTGAAACTCAACATACTTTTCAGAATTTCATAACGCAGTTTGTAATGTTAAAAATTGCACAGAATGTGTATCTTAAAGAAAAGGGCGCACAAAAATACACAGAAAAACACATTATATCATGGAAGGATAAATTGCAAAGAGTGTGCACACTAAGAAATAGGCATAAAAAAAGGTAGATATTAGGAAAAATTATGCACACAAATTTTAATGCATTTCTCCTCTGGGAAAAGGATAAATTAATAGGGTGGTTCTTTGTTTCAGTTTTGATTCAGAGGGGTGCTTTGAATCACCTGGCAATAAAGATGCAACATCTATCTGTGAGTCATTAAAGCAGTCATGCCATTTTTTCCATTGAACAAACACAGCTATTTTAATATGCTACAGACATGTGCTGTGTTTTCACTCCCAGGTATTCCAGAATAGTTCTACCAAATGAAATAAATTTAAAAAAAAAATTGCACAGCTCTAGAAATTAAGGGAAATTGTGAGATTTAGCCATCTCTCCCTAAACTCTGGACTCACTGGACCAATTGAGTAACTTATCCAGCACCTTTCCTAAAGCATGGAGATTGAAAATTAGAAGCTTTTAGTTGAAATTTACTATTACAAGCCTACTGGGAAAGCAGGATTACTATTTGCCCACCTTTGTTTCCACATCTGTAACATATCTGTAATCATATTGGTTTACCTGATGGGGTCAAGATAGGATTAAGTGCTTTGCAATAGTACTGTAGCTGTTACAAATTCAAGTGATATAATTAAAATGATCTGCTAGACTATCTCATTGATGAAATCAATGATTGATTTATAACAGATATAAACAACATCATAAAAGATGATACTAGGAAATGAAGCAAGCAACAAAAGTTGCTTTCCCTTTCCTGTTCTGCAATGGCCAGTTTCCCCTAAGTCACAGCCAAAGTGGAATGAAGTTGGATGGAATAAATGTTGTGTCCTCTTTTTAGATAGGCTAAACTATCCCATTTCTATCGACATAAAATCTTCCAGGGTGCTGCACAAAGCTGGATTACCAAATACCGTAAAAATCATTTCGATCAGGCCAGAGGTGTTTTCAGATCTGGGAAAGGCAGATACTGTAAGACCAAAGAAGCAACTTTCAAAAATATAACTTCCTCCTGCTGGCCAGCTGACGTCAGAAGCCCAGCAAAGCTTGAATTGGATCCAGCCATTGGGCAGAAGTTGAGCAAAATGAAAGAAAACAAAGTTGTTGAAAGCCACTAGTGAAGAACACATTTGCTTCCAGTGGGGATAAGGAAACATCCTTGTTTTTGTTACCCAACAGTCTAGTCTCTGTAAGAGTGAGGTGGAAATACAGCCTCTAAATCTCATCTGAGGACCCAGATGGTTTCATAGTGCTGCACAAAACTTTCAAAGCTTTAAAGATCAAGACCAGCATTTTAATATGACTTTGATAATTTAATATGGATTTCCGCAAATGACAGAGAATTAGTGCACGCATTCCAAATGCTTAGTTTCACAAGTGTACATACCAACGGATCTTCCTGAATTCTCTAAGGCTGCCTCACCCAGAGATCATTCCAGTGTGCCTAACTCAAGGTGGCAAAAAGAAAAAAAAATAGTCATGATTTCCTCAGGAGGCTGAAACCTCCTATTGAGAGCAAGTATTTCCCATCGAGCAGCCTGTTACCCTTCACATCTGGACACACTGCAAGAGGGACTTGGGGTGGCAGGGGGAGGGGAGAACTTGTCCTTCCTGAATTTCCAGTACCGATGCATAAAACGATGGTAATTGTGGCTCTCTCAGTGAGATACGTTTCTTTCATTTCGGCGGAAGGCTTCGAATAATTGATGGCAGCTCTTTGTATAAGGCAAGCTGGCTCCATTTATGGGAACAACTATTTGCAAATGTGCAGTCTAGACAGCCATAAACTGCAAGTATTCACTTGTGGGCCGTTGGGAAGCTGTTTGCTCTTCCTCATAAATGTCATAACTGGGTGTAGGGCTTGAGAGCTCTAAGTGACAGAAGGAAGCGCCTTGCAGGCTAGGTTGCAGCTGCCTGAGTGTAATTAAGCTTGTCTGAAATAAGGCCAAAGGCACCAATGTATTTACGCCTTCTATTTGGCACTTTTCTTCCAACTTATTTTATTAACGTAGGGTTGCCTTTAATTATGCAGCACTACACACTGCATTATTGATATTCTGCAAGCATTAACTACTGGTGCCCCTAATGAAGCAGGAAGAAAACATATTTTCCTGTTATTTGTCAAGACTCACAAAACACCTCATACAGGAGCGGCCGTCCACCCGTTTCACCTGGGAACGGGAAATGTTCAAGCGACTGGCCCCGTCAGCCTGGTATTCCTTTTTAACTGTATATCCAACACCATGCTTGTAATGTTCCTTTGGTTTCCTGTAATGAGCTTCATCTATTTCCCTCAAAATACTTTTTGGAACTCTGCTCATTGCTGTGATCCTACCTGTGAGAACTCCTAGTTAATCACAAACTCTTTAATGAGTCACACTTCCATCTAGCTACAACCAGGGACAATAGATCAAGATGCTACTAAGTTTCAAATTAAAATATAAAGTGGATTGTGTTCCAAAACCTGAATACCATCTTTAGGTCTTCCATCTCATAAAGGCAGAAGCCTCCTTGTGAGACTTACTGCTGAATCTACTCTACGTTTTTGTCAACAGAAATGAGCAAAAGACTTTCTTGACTACTGAAGACCTACATCTCATTAAGCTGATGAGCTTCTGTCTGGCTTTACCGTCTCAGACTACACATGAAACTCACAAGATAGACAGTACCTTCTAATAAAAAAAGTGTTTTGCATTCTTTTTAAAAGGCAAGACAAATAAGGCAAGATGCCTAATTATTTTTGGTGGAAGGTAATAGCGGTTGAGAACTTTAAGCCTACGTCCTAATGTCTGGTTTTCTATGTGTGCAAGAGTTTACAGATATCAGTAAATGCACCAGTAACACAGACAACAGAAATGGTGGTACAACCAGGAAGGAATAGAAGATCAACTATTTTTTCCCAGGAAACTCTTCACCCAGAACACAAATATGACACATTAAAGTGTACCATAATTCCCATTGTTCTACCCCAGAAAATGGTCTTTCATTCAGATTCCTTTCCAAAATTTATTGTTAAGAAAATAAAATAAAATGCTCCTAAGTAAAGGAGAACACTGCTACTCTCATCCCAAAGATCATGGCTGAATCCCAAGCCTGATGTCAGAGGCCAGGATGCAAGCCTTAGGATTTTTTTTTTTAAAATCCAGGACAGGAACTCAGATAATTGCAGCTGATATCCATCCTTTTAATTTTGGGGGATGTTATTCTGGACTGACTTTGTGTTGGGACCCTGGAAGCCAATTCCTGTGATGGAATTACCACTGTGGATCATAATAGCAATGGCTCTTAGCTGGATCAGCATTTTGTTACTACTTATACTTTCAATGCATAAACTAAGCCTGTCATGCTGTGATCCCTAGCATCCATCATTACACAAGCAAGGAAAGATTCCTGCCACTCACTGGGCAGGTGGAAACTCATTAAGGATATTTCAGAAATATCCTTAATAATCTAGCCTCTATTGAGTCTCAGCTCTCTTTTCACCCACTGTACAATATATCAGTTCCCTTTTGTTGCTCTGACTGCCGAAGCAGAACTGGGAGCATTTGGGGGCAGATTTGTCCACAACTCACACGCTAAATATAAGTTGAAAATTGTACAGAGCCTGTGTAAACAACCACATAATCCCACATTCATAAATTTCTACCATAGGATCGGGAAGAAAAATAGGAAGGGCATGCTGAAGGCAAAAAAAGTGACTGGAATTTTGTAATCTATCTTTGCTTGTTTGGGCCTGAAGTTCTTGTTTGTTGAATGAATAATGAAGGACTTTAGCCAAAGCCATACAATCATTTTCCATCACCTTTCTGTAGCAGTTCTGTGGTCTGGGAGCCTTCAGAGCAACTTGCATGAGACACGGAACTGGATCATGAGCCTGCAGTGCATCAGTACAATACTGGGGGATGTAAGGTGACAGAGTAATCAAATGTGATGGGTCTTGGCAGTGACTTATCCACCCTGCGGAATTCAAATAGACACTGTTTGCTGAAATCCAGGACTAAGCATGTTCTCAGTTAGCTGCCTGTATTTTTCCCATATTTGAACACACACACACATATGCACACACTCAGTGAAAGGACAATAGCAACTCTTTTCACTGCTTCCTCTTGTAAAATCATTTGATATATTTAGATTTCATACACACTTCTCATACATTTCCACTTGGAGCCACCCTAAATCTATGAAAAATAGCCTACTATGTCGACATCCATCTTTTTATTGATTCTGTTTATCTACCAGTTCTGCTTATATAAGAGACACACAGGGAGTTGAAATGTGGGTAAAAGATAGATGTCTTTTTATTCTCATAGCCCTAATCCAAATTAGATGCACACAGAGAGGAACAATTCCCTTCACAAAACCAAACAACCAATCCAACAAAAAACAAAGAAAGTCACTGGGAAATACACTCAGTCTGGGCCTTCCTAAACATTAGAGGTGCCAACTGACCTTCACATTCAGTTTTGGCCCCATTTTTTCTTCATAAAACAGCCCAGCTGATGCAGACCAAATTAGAGGCTACCTGATTTGATTTGGGGCTACATCCAAAGTAAGTCCTGTCCCCTAGCTGACTAGTATAAGGGGGAAAAACATCAAATAGCTGAAACCCCTTACTATTTTAGCAGAATGGAATGAAATCTAGAAGTAGAGTATATCTATAGAGAGAGCCAGTTTGATGTACTGGTTAAGACATCAGGCTAGAAACCAGGAGACTATGAGTCCTAGTCCTGCCCTAGGCAAGATGCAGCTGGGTGACCTTGGGCCAGTCACTCTCCCTCAACCCTAGGAAGGAGGCAATGACAAGCCACTTCTGAAAATGTTGCCAGGTAAACTGCAGGGACTTGTCCAGGCAGTTGCCAGGAGTCATCACTGACCTGAAGGCACCAAATATATGTGTATATCAGTGTTGTCCAAACTTGCCCACTTTAAGATGAGTGGACTTCAACTCCCAGAATTCCCCAGCCAGCACATGGCTGGCTGGGGAATTCTGGGAGTTGAAGTCTACTCATCTTAAAGTGGGCAAGTTTGGACAACACTGGTGTATATGTATATGCAGATGAAGTCACCAGTTTTAGAGAAAAAGGTGTAGACACTTTGGGATCTGAGTCCTTTAAATGTTAATGTGGAGTGGGAAGGAACAGTTAAGTGCCTGGTACTTTGTTGTTTTCCCACATCATTTGATCACAGTTACAGGAATGGTTGCTCCCTCTGTGAGAAGAAATCTTCCCACAGTTCAGATCAGGGGGTATTTGGAGTTATTGTGCAAAGATAATATTTACAAAATAGAAGGTATATACAAGGAAAATAGGGTATTAAGGCTTGGATAAGTTTAGCACACTTAGAAAAGTGGGGAGAGGGAAAGCAAATCTCCCAATCATTGGGGGGCGGGGGAAGGAAAGCAGGTTAGTAATCTCACTGGATTCTACCTGGTAGGTCACTGTGTTATTGCCCAGCTCGTAATGGTTCTTGGCTAGGACTATCAGACCTGGGCTGCAGAAATCCAGAATCTCAGAAGATCCGAGCCAAAAGGTGCAGGAAACACCAACTCTTTGCTGCCATCTCATGGTTATCCAGATTTTTGCAGCCCAGATTTTTTGGCTGCTCCCAAATAATATTTAAACTGTGTGGCCACCAGGTGCTGAAAGGCTGCTCAAGAAAACAATCGTTCATCCCTGCACATTGTCCTTTCCCAACAGTGTGTTGTATTGGAGACAGGGTGGCTTGGATCTGAGAATTCTGCTGAGGTCAAGTGTCAGAAATGGTGGGTTTGCTTCTCATGACACGTCTAGCCTGCTTTGGA
The DNA here is from genome assembly GCF_059951505.1 of Python bivittatus. Classification (NCBI taxonomy): domain Eukaryota; kingdom Metazoa; phylum Chordata; class Lepidosauria; order Squamata; family Pythonidae; genus Python; species Python bivittatus. The sequence continues at coordinate 30,099,463 of NW_028277098.1, forward strand.
GATTGGTCTTTAACTGCTGCTCTTACAATAAGCAAAATTACTCACAGGTTACCTTTTTTATTGCTACTGCAATCGACAATTTATATTGCCCCCCTCTTCTGTGTGTTGGAAGACCAAGGGGCTAATTGGGAGGCCCTGAATGCTGTACTTTGCTGTGTGGACTCCTTGGTGTCATTTATGCCTTTGAGTGTTCTGCCATGTACTGCATTAATAGACTTTTCTGGGTGATATGCTTGATGCTAATGATCTGCTGGTTTGTTCTTCAAAAAGCAACTTTCTAAAGTGACTTTTTACTTCATTGATTTATGGTTGTATTAGTTCAAATGAAATGTATTTTCTTTTTCTAGAAGAATTAGGCTTATACTTAATGAGCTTTTACCAGCATTTATGGGTTGTTGTTTTTTTTCCTCCCTAATACTTTTAATGTGCTATTAAAAACATACAAAGTCTTGGAAGCAGCATTTCTCTGACAGAAAGACATTTCTTTTGTGTGTAATGTTGCTGAGACATAACCGTAGCTAATATCCACGGTAACATCTTTCTATTGTTCCCAAGACTCAAGTCAGATCTACTCTATAGATAAAGGAGTAAAATATGTGAATGGCGGGCAGATTTGTTTTAAAGAAAGCAACACAAATGAAAACACAACCATGGGTCTGAAAGGAGCCTTGTCGATAATCTGCTCACTGCAGGAAATCCCACCTCTGCTTTGTTTTCCTCCAAATAAATTTCAGCTCAGGGTGTACTGCCAATTTGTTAATACAGGCTGTCCAGTCACCGGAGGGAGGGAGGGAAGGGCAAGAAAAGTCTGTATTTAGTACCCTGGAAAAAGAAATATGTTCTGCTGCTTTTGCTTTCTCGTTCCTGATTTTGTTCTGGAACCAAGTTAATCAAGAAAGATGAGAGTGATTAATGCCACCAGGTAACAGTGTTTGAGGTTGCCCTTTCTTGGGTCTTCTTCAGGCTCTCTGCCACCTGGCACCCCCTACATGGAATAGAGCTGTAGTCCTTGCAGCATCTATCCTGCTTCCTTCACCCCTATGGACATGACTTATTCGCTTTGTCCAGATCCTTCTTAGTGCTCTGCTCTACATGATCCCACCATCTTCCACGGTTTCAACTTTAAATGTATTAAATTAGGTTTTAAAAAAATAAATAAATAAATAAATAAATAAATAAATAAGGGTCCTTGGTAGTCCCCACAAAATTAAAAATGAGTTCCTATGAGCTCTCCCTGATGTTTTGTGCAGCAGCAGCCACACCCATGGAATTAACCCACTTGTGAGATTTCCTGCCCTTCAGTTACTTCTAGAACAGTGTTCCTCAACCTTGGGAACTTGAAGATGTGTGGACCTTTGCTGGCTGGGGAATTCTGGGAGTTGAAGTCCACACATCGTGAAATTACCAAGGTTGAGAAACACTGTTCTAGAGGACAGTAATGTACTTTGTGACACAGAACACAATTGAACATGGCTGCCACAAAATGTTATTTGCCCACAGAGTGAACATAAAATGCACCACATACACAGATCAAGATTCCTGATGATTTTCCATCTTGCCCATGTAGGACTTGGCCAAATAGACAACTCTACAAAGCCCTCTCACTCAGTCTACAGCTTTTATTAGACTCCAATTGCCATAGCAAAATGTTGGAACAGATGGACAGAATTTCAGCTCTTCTCTGAATGGCTTTTATTCTGCATCTTTTTATTCAAATATTTTAGGTACACAGAAAACATTTGCCATTTATTTATTTTAGGGTAAAAAGGCATTTTTGGCCAATATGGACTGTGTTACAATATGAGCTGCAGTGAAATACAATCTGCTGGTGTTCATCATTCTTGACTCAAACATGCATTTCGACAAGCATCCATAGATTTTGGAAAGGTGCACAGACTGTGTAAATTTGGCCATAAAAATGGATATTAGGGGAACGTTACATACAAACATGTGTTTTTGAGAAATACTTGCACACAAGAAGCTTATGGAAAAGTATGATGGGGAAAGTTGTGTATGAAAATAAAAGCAGATATATTTCTTCCTTTTGTTCTGAATTCACCCAAATTCTGGCAGAATGGAATAATATATACATGTTATCTTGCACCCTTGATATAGACTAGTAAACACTTTGAAAATGATCTGGAAGAAATGCTTCAGACCTTGCACAAGAACAAGAATGAATACATTACCTTTCTACTCTTCATTAAAGCAAGCCAGTCTTCTACATGAGCCTAAAAATGCAGTTGCTATAATGAATTGAATAATTAAAGCAATTGAGTCTTTAATGTGACTCTTAAATCCTGCTATTTCTGCTTCAGTGAGATAAGATCTTCCTAATGTTTTATATCTACATCAGACTTTAATATATAGAGTTACAAGACAGAGAGACAGTGTGGGATAATGATTAAGTGTTGAGTTGGAATTGAGGAAACCTAGATTCAAGTCCACCCTTACCCTCACTGTGTGAGTTTGGGCCAGCTACTATCAGTCCAAACTACTTACAGGGTTGCTGTTTTGGGAATAAATGAAGGAAGATCTCTTTGTAAGCTTCCTTGAACTCTCAGAGAAAATGTAGTCCATAAATCAAATGAACGAATGAGTGAATTCAATTGAAATAAACAAGGTTTATTATGGATTAGCACTTCCAAGCAAAATCCTTCTGAATATAATTTCTGATTTCCCCTTGTTTCTCTAGCATTCAGTTATGCATGAAAGCACAAACTATTTCATTAGCATCAAGAGCAAAGAAAAATCCTCCTTTAAAGAATAGGAATCTCTAACTTACCAGAGCATGGAGGACCTCAGATTAAAAAGGATATTCCCAAGTGTTGTAACTTGAAACATCTTCCAAGGGATAGTCTTCCACTTTTCTGGTTAATTGGTTTGATTATCCATGTACTCTTACCATCAAAAATTTTTTAAATCTGTAAGTGAATTCCAAATAATTGTATGTGTATGAAGAAAACTCTAATTTCAATCTACCAAGAGTTCAGCAATACACGAAATCTAATAAAAAATAGTGAATATATTATGCCATGCTCTGGGTTTTAAACTCGTGACATTTCTAGTTATGCTAAGTCTTTGGTCATGCAGACTGAAAATTCTAGGAATTGAAATGGACCAAATCCAGACAGCATGAGTTGTACTAGATTGCTTGAAAATCTTCAATTAGGGCATCGCTCCAGTCTGGTCATAAGGAATTGCAGAAAAGCAAACATGACATTACATTATTTCCATCCATATTTTGCAGGTACTGACTCTAGTAGCATTGTGACATGACAATGCTTTCAACAGGCGCTGCTTCTGCACACAGCAGGGGCCTTTCTAGCTTAAGCCAGAAAGTATACTCAATACACAGTTGTTGTCAATATAGTCAGCCGTTATCTCAATTACCCCGAGAGCACAGGAAATGTCTCTTGATAAGAGGCAAATCAACACATCTTGTAGCAAGCAGTGTACAGCTACTAGCACAAATGTGAAAGTGCTGCCTTAAGTGAGGCTCAAAATTGGTGGATTGGAAGGTCTGTTGCTCAGAGCTAGGTTTTAGCTTTGGAGAATAGTTTCACCTGATGGGTTTCATTTCAGTTTCTGCTTGTTTTAATGCTGTGTAGCTTTATGTATTTCTTGCAAATGTTCTTTATTTGTTCAATTGATATCCCACCTTTCCTCTAGGAGCTCAAGATGGCAGACATAGGGTTCTCTTCTCCAGGTGTTCCCTATAACAACCCTGTAAAGTAAGTTGGATGGAAAAAGTGAGTGACTGGCCCAAAGTCACCCAATCAGCTTCCATGACTGAGGGAGGACTTGAACCTGGGTCTTCCCAGTCTTCATCAACAACTTGAGTACTGTTCTGTACTGGGTCTGTATGTCTTCATTCCTTTCCTGAATGTCACTCTTGGGTTTCCAATATTTTCTAGGAAAGAAAACCTTTTCAGTGCTGGCATCCAATCTGTGGACAGCCTTCTTCAGAAAGGTTCCCCTAGTACCTACACAATAGTCCTTTGGGCCCCAGGTGACAACCTTCTTTGTATCCCTGATATTCTAAAAGCCATTTTTAGCACTTGTAGATATTAATAGTGGTAGAAATTAATAATAGATTTTTTCTGCTGATTTTGTTATGTTATTATTGAGATTTACTGCAGCAATTATTATTATTTTCATTATTATCATCAAGCATAGCATTGATGACTTAATTATTGGCTTTCCTTGTTGTTTGGTTTAACCTATTTTATTTTGCCCTTTGTGTTTTTAAGTAACGGATACTGTGCATAAATAGGGACGTGGTGACGCAGCGGCCTAATGACGCTGCAAGTTGCCAGCCAGAAATTGTTGACATTTCAGTGGTTCGAGCCCAGCTTCGCGCAGCAGAGCGAGCTCCTGCTTCCTCCCCAGCTCCTGTCAACCCAGCAGCTCGAAAACTTACGTGAGTAGATAAATGGGAACTCTCACCCTGGTGGGAGGAAAAATGCTGGCGGTGCCTTGCAAAAAAGGAGACGGGAGCAGTTGCCGGTAGCGCAGAAGTCACGCATGCCCAAAAAAGGCGCGAAGCAACGGAAACCCCACCTCCTGCGCTCGCCAGCTGGGCTCTGCTCTAGGAAGGAGGCCATGGCAAACCACTTCCGAAACACCTTGCCTTGAAAACTGCAGGGACTCGTCCAGGCAGTTACCGCAGAATCAGTAACGATTGAGTGTGGATAAAAACAAAGAACAAAAAAACTGTGCATAAAGAACTGCAATTACTGTGCAGTTTAGAAATATAAACACATGTATGCATATATGCCTACATATCCTCAAATATATAGAAATATTCAGAAAACTTATGGACTCAGGTATGTGCTGATACTTAAGTGGGTCCCCAAAATCAATCAAGAAGGGGAGCCTTGGGGCAAAAAGTGTAAAGTTGTTGAGGTTATACCAGTTTGAAGTATCTTCCATCCCACTATCAGCCTCCGTCTGGTTTAGATGTATAAATGGTAGCCTCGGATTGTGGAGACCCAAGTTCTAGTCTACCTTAGCCATAGAACACCACTGATGAGTTTGGGCGAATAAAGCTTACATTGCAGTCCTGTTCCAGAAAATGCATCCAATGTCTCTTTGTTTAAGTCAAATTGTCTCTATTAAGGCCAAAAAAAAAAAAAAAATGATTCACCAATAAGTCAGATATGTACTTGACAGATATGGGCTACTAAAACTATAATAAGAAAAAAATGCATCCTTTTAGTTCAGCTTTGATTTGGTGACTTCATGAATGCATGTAGTTTTCTTGGCAACAATATGGAGATTGGTATTGGTGATTGCCTCCTGGGATGATTTTTCAACTTCCTGATCTAGCTTACATCCTTGGAATTTCCTGGTGGTTTCCCACAGAAATAATAACAAATCCAGTCCTGTGTTGCTTCCAAGCCCAGATGAGGAGATTGGCTGGTTTCAGGGATAGCAGGCCTTTTATTAATTATTGTCAGCCAACAGCTTGAAGTATCATGTTCATGTCCTGAGATAGAATGCTGTGGATTAGGGATGAGAGTGAAATTATTTTAGTTTATATTTTATTGTGCATTTATACAGTTTTATCTTTGGAACTAACATGATGATCCTTCTTTCATAATTAGTATTTACCTAAACATTGACATACAGTTCTCCAGGTTTTTTTTAAAAAAAAGAGAGAAAAATGCACACATTGGGCAAAACTGGGTGTATTAGGCAAAAAATAGCAGGTGCACAAAAGCTGTGTATTAATAAAAATAACAAAAGATTGGTATATTAGGGCAATTTTTTATACCAATCTGTATATATGAAGAGAAAAAACACTGTAAAAGGAGTAAGCACTTTAATACATTTTTTTAAAAAAATGTACTTCTCAATTTGATGTAGAAATAAAACAGAGTAAACTTTAGATTAGAAAAATTAAAAACTAAGAAAAACTAAAGCAGATTTTTTTTTATTCCCTACTTTTCATTTTTGGATTTTTAAAAAGAAGTAGATGGTTATCCCCAGATTAATTTGCTTATGAATTTCTATGGCATGGCTGACAATCCACAATTCCAGAACAAAATGATGCTTGAGTAATAGCCTTGAGATGTTAACTTTTTGGTGAATGCGGGCTGCACTGAACTGTTATGTATGTGTGTGTGTGTGTGTGTGTGTGTGTACATGCACATGCATGTATAAATGTATCAGCCAAGTAAACAGAGCAATAATGCAAAGTGCTGAACTGCATCACCTATACAGGAAGAAATTGGATTTTCAGCAGGTTTTTCCTTTGGCTTGTTTTGGGGGTGTTGGTGGAGTGGAGGTTTTCTTGTTTTTTAAAGCAAAATTAAGGGCTTACACTCAAGCGCCCACGGATCTCCCAGCTCAAATGAGTAAGCACTACAGTGCCAATTTTTGTCAATTCTATTTAGAATGGATGTGGGGATAGGGTTAGTCACAAATACAAAAAAACAGCCCAGCAAAAACATGTAACCTGGAGCTTCAGTTTGCATGTCTCTGATCTGGGCCAATCTAGGTGTTCTTACATTTTCCCTCACTACTTCATGCTAGGAAAGATGGTCTTTTGCACAGGAATATACTTTAAAGAAATTGTATAAGGATATTGTAATTTAATAGCAGTGTTGACTGACATTGCACAGGAGAGTTCTCTCAACCTCAGTTCCCCATCTGTAAAATTGGAAATAATCATGAGACACTATTTTGGATGCCTTAGGTATTAAATTGGTGACCTACTCATAGAAAAATGAAAAAAGGATAATAAAATGATCCAAGATAGCATGCAATATCTTTTCAGAGCCGAGCTGTCATCATCTCAGGTTCAATCAGCTCACAACTCTTGCAAAAGATGTAGGAGGCACTCCTGTGATTCAAAGTTATGATTCAAAGTGCATGAATGAGAAGGAGGGGGTCCTTTGTGTTTTGAAGTGCAGCCATGTGAGCATGAAGGAGCCATCAGCCTCCTCCGCTTCTGTTATTCATTTTGTTCGATCACCTGTGAAAAGGATTGTAATCTGTTATTGTTTTGTGCCAAAATATATTACAGTATGTTGATGTCCTTCAGTCTCTCTTCCCGTGTAATAGTCAGTCACTTTGTCTCGGGCAATTGGTGCCTTTGGAAAGCGGTAGAAATCTCTGTCTTCACATGAATGCAAAAGTCCTTCCCAGGAATTCCCTCTGGGGATGTGCAGAATAATATCAGGACATGAACTAGCTTGTGATCACAGACACTGAGAGTCATCGCCTATGGGGATAGTGGAAGTTGTGAAGGCACTCTGACAAATCCACTACTTGACTTTCTTCCTCTTTCTCCTTTCAGTGCGTGAGTGCCATAAAAGGGACTGGAAAGTCAATGGCTAGTTACTATTTAAATACAGTGTGGTCTTGGAATGAGTCCCACAATGGTACAAATCAATCATATGCCAATGCTCGATGATTAGCACAAATCAGCTCAACCCTGCATTTAAAAGAGCAGAGCAACACAAACACAACATATAGGTGAATTAAATGGAACTAACCTCTGATTAAACATATATTGATAGCCCCATTTACTTTTGACTTTGGCCCCATCCACTGTTTCGTCACCATTGGTGTGGCCCTATAACACATTATTCAGAAGGAATGCAGTTTTTGGCTGACATAAAATTCCCTATTTCCGTTCTAAGATACTGCATAATTCTGCATATCTTCTCAATATGCATATTTTTGTTCCCTTCATATTAATACTGAATTTTTGAGTTGCATCTTAATTCAGGAAATACAGCTTAGGTAAATTCATATGAAAAATTGCATGTATTCTCTAAGGGTGTGGAAAGGTTCAAAGGGGTGCTTCTCTTTGACAATGCTTTTGCAGAGCCCTTCAAAACTATTTCACAAAGCCAAATGTGGGTCTTCCATTTCTAAAAGAAAAGCTAAATGGCCATGTTGTTTCACCTTGAATGACTTTAAGGCTTCATCCAGAAGTTCTAATAATCAGAAGACGCGTGTGACCCATGCAATCCACATGTACAGAAATCACATTTGACTATTCTCATTAGCTAATGAAGCATTGAAAGAGAATTCTGTTTTTTTAAATCAAATCACCTGCATGGAACATATGAGAATAGTTTGGAGATTGTAATGCAGACAGATCATCCGTTTTATGTGGTATGCATTCCTAAGATTATATGACAGTTCAGACCATAGAAGGGAATAGGACTATGCCCACTTCCTGTTTCTTCAGTACCTGCATGCCCTTCTTCCTGCCACTGGCCTTCAATATGACTGAAACTCTCCTCACAATATCTGTAATCATAAAAATTGTTTTACTTGTATTCAGATGAATGGAAGGAGGTCTTAAACTGAGAGACCAGGGCAGATGAACACAGAAGACATCGGGTTAGGGACCATTCTGCTATAAAATGTGAGTATTCATGCATTCTTTGAAATTCATGAAGAGGACTATAACTGGGATTATAGACCTAATTCAAGGTTGGGTGAAGGAGCGCATCCAAAACCATTTACCACTGGTTTTTCCTCAGAAAAAGTTCCATACAAATGTCTCCTGATTGAATGAAATATATTTGTAACTTCCAGGGAAGCAAAAAAGGGACCTCTGAAGACCAGCCATCATTTCTTAGGAAAGGGATCTAGTACTGCCTAGATACAATGGTTGGTTCTTGAATACTCCAGAAAAAAGGAACAATATATGTGAAAAGGGATGTGTAAATCCTGAAAATGCCATTTCACTCTACTTTCTGGTTTAAGGAGGGAGTATTTATATCTGGTATTATTTCCTGAAGGTTATCATTTGTTTAATCTGTAGGAATATTTGCAAGAATGGATGGGGACAGACCAGATTTGCATTTGGTTTTTTAAAATATAGGGCATAGTTGAGGGATCTTCTCCCTCTGTTTAACCTCAGTCTGGTGTAATTGTATCTTCATCATGTGGTCATTGCCGAAAATGTTTAATAACAGAAGCCTCTTCTGGTATAAGAGTTTAAGACCTTTTAAAGCTTAATTAAAGCTGGAAGAGAGCCTTTGTTCACCTCATATATTTTTTTAAAAAATACAGGTGTTACCCCCCACCCTGCTTTTCCTTTTTTAAGGAACAAAGAAATGTTAGTTGCTTTCATTTCACCATGGATTGCACTAGGTTGAAACCTCATATCTGCTTCCAGACAAATTTATGGCGACATAGTTTTATACCCCTAGATGGGAGACAGACCTTCCATTAGAGAGAGAGAGAGAGTTAATTCAACTTGTTTAGAACAGCATGTTGTTAATATATCATTATTTGGAAACAAATTATGAATATACCATTTGAATAAGTTTTTATTCCATAAAGTTTCTATTTATATCTCATTTTTCCTTCTATATTTTTTGAAAGATACAGAATTATTTCTTCCAAGCCCAACGTAGATTCAATGCATTAGTGTTGGGATTACCCTTCTGATCCCTAAATGAATTTTTTTAAATTAAAATTGTCTTGGAAGTATTTTCAGCTGTTCAATTCTCACGGAAGGCTAAATGCCTGTTGCTTTGACAAGTCGAGACATTAGCTGTCTCTGCTGCCACAAAGCCCCCCATCATCTCAATTTAGTTGGGTTCACAAACTGCAATTGGATTAACTGAAATAATCACCTTGGACTATTTTTGCTTGTGTTTAAAGCCCTTTGGAACTAATTCATTCCTTGCAACAATCGTTTTTTATTATACACAGGAGCATTATTATGTATTTTTACAGGAGGTGCCTTATTATTGTATATTTGCAGGAAATGCCTTATAGTCACACTATTCTTATCTGATCTGTTCAGACTTAGCAAAGGGTTCTATTTCATATCAGTAAAAAGAGCAAAGATTGACATGCTTTTCATAAGCATCGGCTGCCATGCTGCTGGGCTTTTCAAAAATAAAAAAATCTGCACATACAGTAAATGCAGACACTTTTCCTTATGGAAGTTCTGTGATATAAAACAGACTTTTCCAACGAGCAGTTCTCATTGCATTGTGATCTTCAAGTCCTAGGTTTGGGCAGGTGAACCCAAAGTTCACAAAGTAAAAACATTTCCCCACCTCTGTAAATTTTTTACAATTTCTTGGTGACAATGAGTAGGGTATGTTGAATCATTTTAATCACCATTTTAAAATTTATCATTTTAAACACCACAGCCACACCGTCACTTGACTCTTGAAGTCTCAGCAAACAACACCCCTTTTCCTTTATTAGATTAAAATTAGATTTCTTCCTTTACTTTATGATTGTCAGAAATGGTAGTTTATTGTAACATTGGTAGCTAGCTGTTTGCCTTCAAACCAGAAATGGAACCTAGTTCAAGTCATATTGGGAGGAACTGACCTTATGTGATGCTCTGATAACTTACCTGAATCTCTCTGGGAAAGTAAAACAATATATACACATTGTTTCTCTTAAGAAAATGCATATCCCAAATATACGTTATATTGAAAATAATGCCCAACGTATATTTCAATTACTTCCAAAAGATGCCTGTTAGGCCAAGTGTCACATAAATATGTGCATAATAGGGCAGATAGGCACAATGTGTGCTCATTTTTATGTGGATTTGTTTTTTTAGAATAATTCATAAACTGAAACAGAAATAAGACAAAATGAATGTATGTTAGACATCTAAAGAAACTGAACAAACCGATTACTCAGAAAATAATTAAAATGTCTGTTGCTTTAACTGTGATGTGAACAGGGGCTATTTCTTAGCCTATTTCACTGCATTTTGGTTCTCCATATATTATTATAAGATGATTTCTGGCATGAACCAATGACATATTTAATGTGTTGCCTGAGTAAACAACACAGGAAAAGCTGGAAATGTGTGTGGGTACATACACACACACACACACATTACACAAGCATATGAACAGCCTCCCCTTAGGTATGCTCTATAAATTTAAAAGCAAAAATTTTTCCCATTATTTTCTATGCCTGTGAGCTTTTAGAGAGCAGTCTAATTTTTACCCTTTCATCTAGAAACTAAGTAATTTTATTACAGTGTTCAACAAGGTGCCTACCTTTTCCCTTTTGGTGTAACCCATGGAAATATTTCTGAAAGATTTAACTTGAAATACTATATACACTTACCTCAGGCAAAATCTGATTTAAATCATTGGGACTTATTGAATTAAACCTGTGTAGGATTGGCCTGTTTGATTCTGAAGAAAATTCCTCTCAAAACCTTGAGAAGAGCCAAATAGGCAGACTGGTTGTTGTGTCCTCAATTCATATATTTGCTTCCCATATCAACATCCTAGTTTTCCTCTAGATTCTTTCAATGGGTTCCTTTTCTGGATGATACTAGTTCAGCTATCTGTCCAGCTTTATTCCTACTGCTTGTAATTTTTTTACCAGGCAAATAAGCTGAAAACCAAAAAATAATATGGGAGAACTTGTTGTTGGTTAACCCATTCTTCTTAATCACTAATAGCTTTCATTGCTGTTGGGAAGATTAATTTAACTATTACTGATTTGGGCAATATTTTTGACTATCTTCCATCTTTCATTTTGTTTTTTAGCGTATAACCTTGAACACGCAAATGTGAATCTTCCTCCCCTTCCAGCATCAGTACTTGGAAGTTGTAACATGCCATTGAGCTGGCATTCCTCATTTTAATTTATGCATTCCTTTATACATTGTTTTCCTCCTGCAGTTCTCAAAGAGTTTTATGGCCCATTATTGAGTGACTAAAATGGGTGCAGTTTTGCAAGCCTCTGCCAGAAAATGTTTATTACTCTCATCATTCTTCTGAAAATCATGTTCCAGCAGGTCCAGGCAGCATGCAGAACATGGCACATGTGTGAATTAGCTGTTTCACACCACTCTTACAATATTATCACCACTAATAAAACCAGGGGAAAGACCTTGGGGGAGGGGGAAGACTGCACATTAATTTGGTCACACAGCTTTGAAAAGCGATCTTTGTTAAGCCTGCAGATAAGAGAGGGCCATTACCCTTGTTTCTGAAAGTTACTGCCAATTGTTGAGGGAGACAATGCACAGAGGTACATTTGCAATCAAGTGTAGGTCCAGTCGTCTGCATGCTGGCTTTTTAATATGAATACATTTTCAATGTGTCTCCAGGGTTGTTTTATTAAGCCTGAGATAGTACTTAAAAAATGTTTGAAGTTGCACAGCCATAGATACAGAGAAACTCTAGATGATGTTTTAAACTTTGCTTCTAGCATAAAGAACACTGTGGGTAAGTACAAATAGCACTAGGATGAAATTACTACAGATGTTCCTCGTGTTTGATATTTGTATATTCTGGCTGAAACTCACCTGCGCTATCCCTCCTGGACTAAAATCCAGGTCAGAAGAAGGTAACCCACCAAATTTTGCACTCCCCAAATATTCCAAAGCAGCCCTCAACAAAAAAGGCATATAAAAATATTTTTAAATGCATGCTCAAATTAAAATATGATTGTGTGTGTGTGTGTGTGTTGTGTCTGCATTGATTATGTGTAGATTTAAATGTGAATTTTCATCCAGGTGGTTGTGGTTTGGTTATTTAGAAGAATATATGGATTAGCATTAAATTTATAGAGTAACAAATGCAAAAGACAACAGAAATAGACTGTCCTGCTTGATTTGGATGAATGCCTCCTATTTTTAGTATGGATTAGTCTGTATCTCAGTCACTTACATCTTGCATGTACTCATCCATACATCCATTCTGGTAAATTTGCACATTATTCTGTGATATAAAAATACGTATGAAAAATGTGCATTTATACTGGTTTTCTCACAAATATGAAATATAGAACATTTGGTTGCAAATTTCTCCAATATATATGCATATACATATGTATGCATGTTTGAGACAAGCACGGCACCTCAAAAATATAAGAATGAAGAATTTATAAAGGGCTCTGTTCTCATTTATTTGTGGTCTACAAAATGTAAAATAAGTCACCTTGCTTTAAAAAAATGAAAACCAAGCAAAACTGTCTGACGCCTCTCATTTTAGAACTTGGCACAAATTGTTTGCAGCACCGTTTTTTTCTTGCTGTGTCTTTCAGATACGCAACTCATTGGCCATTCAGTGGTATTGGGTGCGATCCCCCACGCGATCTCCTTGCTAGGTTAGATTTGATTATAGCATTGAGGGCTCCTAAAGCTGCGTAGGACATAACAGTCAGCAGGATTATAGAACAGTCTGAGCAAGTGAGACAGTTGATAAAGAAAGATAAAGACCACATTTCTAACAACAAGCGGCAACCTGGAAGCAAATGGATGCTATGATATTGAAGTGACACCAGTGCTTAGCGAGGACTTCTTTTCAGTCCTTTGCTCAACGGTATCAAAGCATCAGTTTTTGATGTTAATAGCAAATGAAAGAATGCTGTGTGCAGCTAGAACACAGAGCTTTGTTGCTATGAATAGTTCTGATATGCAGATAATTACTTTCATTGCTGTGTTTATGCCCTCAGCTGTAGCAGACATCTCTGTCACAGTCTTATGTGCTGCTAATCAGCCATTTTATTATCTGGTCTTTCCAGGAGAAGAAATGTTCTTGTCTTCTCCGTTTTGGAGAGCCTTACTTACATCCAGTAATTTTACCACATCCACCTCTTACCATGTCCAGCATTTTCTCACACGCCAATATGATGATATGAATTTATTCATTGGAAGGCATTTTCATATTTGCATCTATTTTTCTTCCAAAAGGTGAATTTCAGCATATTAAAACCAGGTTTTAGAAATCTTGATGCCTGTGTTTCTCATACACAATCCCAACCACACACACAGACCTTCACAGCATATCCTGTGTCCTGTCTTTCTTAACGATTAATGGAGCCAACAAAGAGACTCAGAGTATTTGTTTAAAAATATTTTAAAGGTAATGCTCAAGGTGGTTCAGTTATAGGGCAGATATCAGATTTAGTTGCCTTGAAAACATTGGGAAAACTTTCTGACAGCAGAGCGAGGCTGGGAACACTTGTGTTTCGGGAGTGGAGAAAAGCAAAGACCAAATAGTTCTAGAAACAGGAACAAAGCAGCAAAATTTCTTTGAAAATTCTTTTCATCAGGAAGACTGTCCTGTTAGCATGTATAAGGAGCACCTCTAATAAATTTCAAAATGCTTCTTTGGTGATCTGACTAGCTATATTCTTCCTTTATTTAGAGCTTGTGGTTGGCATAAATGCTGAATCCCTTTCTGACATTTCTCAAGGTCCCTTAGCCTCCAAGCTTTGTCTTGATTTGCACAAGACAGCTGCAATTTTCAGAACTTCGTCCCAGGTAAAACTTCTCCTGCCAATTATCCCCATCAAAAAGAAAAGCAGGTGCCGTTTTCTTTTTTTACCCTCTCGCTCTACATGCTTACGTTAGCTGCCTATTAAAGTTATATGTAACCTCTGTGTTCTTAATAGACTTTGCCTTCTGGTGATGGCTGCCTCATAGGACTGGATCACCAAAAAAAAAAAAAAGATAGATTTCGCTATGGCTGCTGTTCTAGCTGCCTCTGAAAGGCACCCTCTTATTCAGTGAAGAAGTGAATTTTGTTAAAGATGCTGTATACGTTCCTTACTTGATTCTAAAACAATTGTCTAAAGTTATCTGGCAATGTTCTTTATTTAGGAATTATTACTTTCATTCCATTCTTTCCATGTTTCAAATAGATTGAGACTCTATTTTATTTCATCTAATTGGATAATTGGGGAGTTAAAAGTGAATCACCTGGAAGTTTTCCTGTTACCAGTTCACCTCCTTTCACCAGGTCACATTTACTTAGGAGATCCTTCTGTATCCTAAATATTTAGATAAATTAAGCAGATATTTAGATAAATTAAGCAGATGGAAAATGCACCCTATTGTTTTAATGTGTACCTCCCTAATACACACAAACATGTACTTTCAAATCTATATGGTAAGTAGGAAATGCAGAATAATATCACTGTGATAATTATAATAAATCCCATTTCCAAAACTAAGAATTTTTTAAGAATTCTATATTTTTTTAAAAAATTATATGTTGAAATTTCTGAGTTTTCCTTAAAAAAGAAGTCTTTTCTATATCATGAAAATCTGGGGAGACCTAATTGTTAACACCTAAAAGAGTTTTAGTGACTGTAACCAAGGGGCAAGAAAATAGAGACTTAATTATTTTGTACCATAAATTGTCTAACTGGAAAGGGGAGAAGGATTCTATTTTCACAAAACTGTCTCAAAAAAAATGTTGGAAGAAAGAAAGAAATCTGAAAAAATGTCATGACAGTGTATTAATTTTACAAACTAAAGTCCGGTGATGAGCTAAAAATAGCTTATAAAAAAAGCAACCATGGGGAGATGTTATTGAGGTGTATAAATCATGAATGGTATGGAGAAGCTTTTCTCCTTCTTTTCAAATACTAGGACCAGGAGCCATCCAGTCACGCTCATTAGAGGGAGATTTAGAATAGACAAAAGGATTTCCCCCTCCCCCAGCACATACTGTAACTAACCTGCAGAATTCATTATCACAAAGCATAGCAATAGCCCCTCCAGGGACACCTTTAAAAGAGATTTGGATAAATACATAGAGGACAGTCCCAAAGGTTATAAGTCAAAGTTATTTCCTGGTTGGGGCTAGTAAGCCTCCAAATATGAGATACATGGGAATAACAGCATAAGAGGGCTATGTCTCCATCTTCTGCTTGTGAGCACCTTAGAAGTAGCCATCTGGCTACTGTGAAAAACAAAATATTGGACTAGAATGGACATAGAGCTGATCTTACTTTCTTATAATCTTCCAGCTTTTAGAACAACGTTTCTTTAAGCTTCACAACTGCCTGAATTTTATCAAGTTCAAGTAGGCACAAAGAGCCAAAATAATGCACAAAGAGAAACTAATCCAGTATTTTCTGCAATACCTATTTTTCCACTTGTGCCCATATATTCTGATATAGTCATGAGATGAACACCAAAGAAGCCTAGAATTACACGGTTGGAGCCTTTAACTTCAAGGGCAATAAAGAAGGATCATCTGGTTCAACCCTCTGTAATGTACAGGAAATTCAATTAAACCATCCATGAGAGGTGGCTGTCCAACCTCTTCTTAAAAACAGAGATAGAGAACCCATAGCCTTCATGCTGTTCCATTGCTATACAGAATTTACTTTCAAGAAATGTTTCCTTATGTACCTGAACATGGCTATCATGTCTCCCCTAAGTCTTCTTTTCTTCAGATTGAACATCCAAGTTCCTTCAGCCTGTCCTCATGAGGCATGTCTTCAAGTCCCTGTATCATTTTTGTTACCTTCATCCAAACCATCTGTAAATTGTTAATATCCTTCTGGAAATGAGACTACGGTACTCTATTTAGATATTACTTTAGCACAATGGCTAGAAGGAAGCAAGGATGGTCTTTATATACCCAAATGACAACAAATGGTCAACATTTCAGTCTAGGGCTGTATCAAACATGAAAGCAGTGAAGTGGGTTTTCATTTCACTGTTCCCTTTCCATCCACATTGCTTGCCTCTGTGTGTTCCCATCTCCTGTCCTCAAAGTACCATTTCATCTCATAGATTTACAGGGGGCAGCACTGCTGATTCTGCTCTTCTCTCTCCTGTGGCCCTCTCCATTCCAACTCTTGTTTATCTTGTCAGATTCTATGAGCGTGGTTTATATCCTTATGTTATTCCCTCATCCTGCATTTGTCTTGTCAGACTACAGGATAGGGGCAGACAGTTTTGAAGCGTGCTTTCTATATGGCAGCCTCCTGTGCCATCATTTTTCACTGCTCTACTGTGCAGTCGCTCCCTCTGCTCTTTGCGTGGAACATCTCTGGTCTCCTGATGCTCTCCACATTTGTCGGCAGCCATGAACTGCTCACACTTGCGTGCAATCAGACAGCATCTAGATAACCTTCTCTTGGAGGAATTTAACCAAAAATTGTCAGCTGAAAGTTTCTCCCTTCTAGTTCGATCTCTCCAGACTCTCATTTAAATTAATAGTCAGAGATGAAGGGATGGAAGAGAAGCAAGCAATGTTTAAAAAAAATCCTGGGAGGTTTGACTTTATGCATTTAAAGATAATCCTGCAATGCATGAAACTGTGTGCATTGCTGAAGGAAGAGGGAAGGAGGGAGACAGGAAGAAGGGGGAAAGGAACCCCTCTGAAACCAACCAGAGTTGAACTGCTAATCCATTTGAAAGAATGTTGGCTATTTCTGTCTTTTTCTGATCATCCACTTTGCAGGTTGCCTGCAGGGGAGGTGACAGGTTTCTCACCTTTGCAGCTGGCTCAGTGGAAGAGAATGAAGGAAGAACACAGAAGTAGAGAATTTCAGCTTGTTTTATTATCTTTGAAGGAGTTTCATGAATACAGCTCTTTAAAGAGAACCCCATAGGTGCTACATGCTTTGCATTTTGGAGTCTAGTTCATGATCATCAGAAGTCATGTAATTCAGACACAAAAATACAAGGCGAGGTTTCCCTGGTTCTTCTTTATTGTGACTGGTTGCCTGAAGACCCATTTTTGTGCTCAGGCCCTACTTAGTTAAGGCCACCAGATCTGGGATGTGCAAATCTGGACAATCACTGATGGGAAGGAAAGAGCTAGAATTTTCTCTATCTCTGTGCTACTGTCTACTGATAATCTGGTGTTTTGTAGATTGGATCTGGTAACTTAGCTTTTTAATAGTATGCTAGGGGCTGCACTCTATAATATGGGGGAACCAATACAAAAGGTGGGAGGGAAAATTGCAAGGAAATGGGAAGGAGCAGGCAAAACCCCTTTTCCCCCAGTGTAAATTATACTAAAATTTGTTATATTAACCCCAATATATGCAATAATTTTCCATTCTGTCCTATTAAAAATTACAGTTTAGAGGTGTTTCTGGAAAGTTTGGGGAGGCCTATGCAGCTGGGGTTTCTGATGGTACACCCTTGTTGGTCTAAAACATAACCTACAAGCATCCTCTGCTGCCAATGCATTCAGTTTCATTAACAACCATTGGAATTTAGTGGTATATGTTAGACCACAAATGCATCTCATTTAGGACTGTCTCTCCACCTGATTTTTTTTTCTCAGTGGAGAAATATGTGCTCTATCTTGAGTGACAGAACTGATAATTTATTTAAGTGAGCTAAACAAAACATTGCCAGATGAGTTATCTTCCCATTGGGGCTCCTTATTTTTAGTGGATTTCTACATCCCTTTTTCCTGCCCCATTTCTTGTAACTAGCATTCAGGAGAAATAGTAGAAAGCAACCAATTTGGAGTTCCCAAGGGTATGTGTGTGTGTGTTTTGGCCTGGCTTAACTGATGTCACCATGTCACTTCTTCTCCAATGCCATTTTTGTGGCTGTGTCTTCCTCAGGGTACAATTCTGGTCAACCAGGAATCACTCAGTAAGTACAGTATGGTGATAATACTATCTAACAGGTATATACAGAGATCATGTGATTCATTCTGAAAGCTGGTTCAGAGCTTCTGAAATTTCTGATACACCATGGGTCATTCTGGAGATAAAGCAGCCTGACTGCATTCCCAGGCCAGAAGTAGATTCAGAAAAAGAAAGCTTTGCTGTTCTATGATCTGGAAG
This sequence comes from Python bivittatus, assembly GCF_059951505.1. Lineage (NCBI taxonomy): Eukaryota > Metazoa > Chordata > Lepidosauria > Squamata > Pythonidae > Python > Python bivittatus. The sequence goes on from NW_028277098.1 coordinate 30,117,994, forward strand.
TGAATATTGCTGCTCTTCTGACTTTTGTTTTGTTCAACAGGAGGTCAGGGAGAACAAGCAGAAGGTGACTGATCCATGTGGATATACAGAATAGATCTTCTCATGTGTTCAAGTGAATTCCTAAGTAAGTCTGATGTTATATGCTGTGGAAATGGGATGGGGCTCCACTGCTAGAGACTTAGTGAAAAATATTCGATAGTTTCACCATGAAAACATTGTTGTGCTGTTTCTTTGTAGTATCATCAGTACAAATGCCACTATAGCATAGCTCCATGGAAGGACTGTGCCATGTTGTTTTTCGATGTTTCACCTAGGCCTGTGCAAAGCAATAGCACATACTCTTTCTTTTTCCTCCTTTTATTTCTTTTTAAATTCCAACAATCAATTCACGTATAATTCCCACATATAATGATACAGCTTGCATTTGTTTGAAGCTTGTTCCTATTCAGTGACTGCTATAATTTCTCTCAGCCACCAAAATACAATCCAACAGAAAGCAAGGTTACTTTCCCAATCTGGAAAGCTTGTAATATTAATAAAATAGGACTGAAATGGAGGGAATGAGGCAGCTCATAACTAAATAGAGGATGTGTTTGATTGATTTAGATCCTGGAAATTCCACACAATGTTCTGATTTCAATTTGCACTGGCTTTAGAAGCAATCATCCTTTCAGAGTAAACCATTGCCAAGGGCCCATCACAGGGTATCTCCATGGTTGTATTATTTCAGCAAAGGGCAAAGACCTCAGCAAATGTTGTGCCAAACTCTGTGCCAGGTTTTTTTTTTTTCCTTTTCCTTCCAAAGGCTTGCTACAATAATTTCTGAGAGCCGGGATGACTTTTCTATGTGGGGGCGGGGGGGGGGGGATGAAACCAACACTGGCCTGGTGGCCAAATTTGATTAGGTGTAGCATCAGAATTCGCATTTAGGCATGGGGAAAAGTCAAGAATCCTTAATTCAAAGTTTCAAAAGGATGGATCTTGTGCTCATGGAAAAGTTGTAGATGACACATTATAGGTTTATAACAAAATCTGTGCTTAAACCAGGTGCAATGGCAGCTCCATGCATTCAACAGTTTCAGAAGAAAGCACACTTCCTGAGACTTCTTGGAAAAGTTGCTGCTTTAACTATACTGGTTATTGCTATAATATGCCTAGCCTGTTCCTTCAGGTTAGTGCTGAGTTTACAGACCCCTGCTGGGTAGAACAATGTCTTTGAGTCAGGATTCACAGCAGGAGTCTGGCACGCTCGGCAGGAGCTCCATGACCTTATAGGAAAGGGACATCGGTGCTTTTCTATTTTATCCTTTCTCTGGGCAGCTATGTATCTCACTGCTGACCTGGATGAATGGAAGGGTGAACAAGAAGCTATTCTTATCAATAAATAAGCTTACACAAATTCATAGTGATTGATCTCACAGGTTGCTGTGAGCTTTATGTTCCCATTTAGCTCAGGTAGCATCAGCAATATCCTCTTAAAGCCATAGCCAGATACTGGGATGAACCATTTCTTCTTCTTCTTCTTCTTCTTCTTCTTCTTCTTCTTCTTCTTCTTCTTCTTCTTCTTCTTCTTCTTCTTCTTCTTCTTCTTCTTCTTCTTCTTATTATTATTATTATTATTATTATTATTATTATTATTATTATTATTTTATCTCTTCTCTTTGAATGCTATCACAGTTACTTTCTGCAGAAGAGATCAACATGGAAGTATAACAGCCATAGCAGTTTGCTGTCAGCAATAGTGCATTACAATACCATGTTAAGGAAAATACTTTACTGGGAAGCAGAAAAAAAGAATATTGAAGTATTAAGTAGCTACAGTTAAACTGATTCTGTCGAGATTTATCTTAAATGTTGATATACTATCTTAGAAGGCAGTTCACACAATACCAGTACTGGACATCTGTTATTCACTCTACATGAAGTTGTCCCTGAAGGCCACTTGGACACGTCAACTGGTGCAAAATACAGTTGTCTGTGTACTAATGGGAATGTTCCAATATTGTCACAGTTCTCTAGGAGCTCCACAGGTTGACAGTTTGTTTCTGGGTACAATACAAAGTGGCTGGTAAGAATTTAAAAAGTCCTACATGGCATGGGACCTGGTGGTGTCAGTGAGATCACTTGCTCCAAATACAATCTATCTGCCCAAGGTGTAATGGTTGTGACTGCTATATTAAAAGTTCCTACTCCTCATGAGGCATTGCAAGAGAAGAGTTGGAAGCAAGCATTCTGTGCAAGAGCTTCTCTCCTGTGAAATCAATTACTCTGAGAACTGAGATTAGCATCCTCATTGTTAACATTCAGAAGGCTCCTTAAAACCTGGCTGATTAGGCAAGCATCAGGGATTTGAGGAATCAGTAACATACAGTATGTATCTGGAACATGTGAATGCTGCTCTTTATATAGCTTTTGTAAGCTGTTGAGATTCATTTGAGTGAAGCAACATAAAATTACCTGTAATAAACATATATTTTATGAATTTTAAAAAATCACTATACCTTGTTAAATTTAAAATGTTTGATCTCCACTAACTTGGGACATTGGTGGAAATTTCCTTTTTGTGGCATGTTGGTTCTTACATCACGTAGGTAGCACAGAGAGTTCTAAACACTTGACTTATTTGAATCATGGCAATTATTTCCATACCAGTATCCCCACTCTTTCATGTAACGACGTGGAAACTATGCTGCAGAAAAGCTCAAAGCTCAGATGTACTGAATCATTGTTCCCATCTTATTATGGTTGGTGTTTTTACTTGGATATTATCCAAACATTCTGGCTTAAAAGTTTCTATTTTGTTCCAAGGAAGACAGCCCAGCTGGAAAGAAGCTGATAGCACTGGCATGAACAAGAGTCATAATTACCATTATTAATGCACCTCTGCAATTGATTAAATTAAGGAGTGGTGCCTGCCTTTCTCCTATAATTCGATTGATGGGAATTTCTAGAGAGATTTCAGTTCCTGCCAATGTCTGTGCAATTAAACCCACCCACCTGCCAATAAATCTATGAGGATGTAATGTTGAAATTGGCTAGTTCAGAGCTCTGGCAGGAAAAAAAAAATTCTTGAAGTGCTCCCATCTTCCCAATGGTTTAGGCAGCTCAAAATAATATTAGACCAACAGGCTGTATAGCAGGGGTTCACAACTTTTTTTCTGAGCTAAGAATAAGAGGTCCCAACCCAAGAAGTAATGGTGGGACAAAACAAGTTGAATTGATTTCACTTAGATTTAAATTGCATTTAAAATTAAACATAGCTAATACAATCACTCTCCAGTCAACTGTGTAATAATGTTTCCCTTCGGTCACATTGAAAATTACAATTTGGTAATAACATTGGGCCATATAGCTCAGGATTTCAAGATGTACACCTCTAATTTCTAGTAACCCAGGTTGTGTGAAGCTGCTGGGTGCTTTGTGTCAGATTATTGTATGCACAAAGATGGAAAGATTTGGCAATACCTACAAGGGAAGAATGGTTGGTGAAGATGATAGAACTTGCTGAGATGGCCAAATAAACTGTTTCATTAGAGAAAAGACAATATGTATGTTTATTGCTGACAGGAAACCCCTTATGGACCTTTTGTGTAAAACATTAAAAAATGAACTTATGATCTATGGTTTTGATGATTAGATAGGATAGATTATAGAAAGAAGAGAGTCACGATGTAACTTTAGAGAAAGAGATAAATCTACAATTGTACTTGTAACTGCTGTAAAGAAGATAGAAGCCACTTCTTTATATCTTTTTTCTTTCTTTTCTATTTTTTCTATCTTTTTTTCTTTTCTTTTTTCTTTTTGCACTTTAGCTTTCTCTTTTATTTCTTCTTCTTTTTTCTTTCTTACTCTATTTTCATTTGCATTCATTTTTATTCTTGTTTTTAAAACTTTCAATAAAATTACATTTAAAAAAAAGTGCTTTGCATCATGAAGGTAATGCAATTTTCTTCCTCTCAAGGTGAAATGGCAATGTGATCTTCCCAGAGAAGGTCCTTCATTGCCTTGAGCAACAATAGCTGGACAAAGCTTATGCACATAGATTGCACCTGCACAGAACCTCTTTTAGCTATTGGCATAGCAAGCCTCAGAAATGAGATGGACCAAAGCAACACAGCCCAATTCACTTCCATTGTTAGAAGTGGTGTGGGGGAAGGTTGGTTCATGAAGCAGCTTTGAAGGGAAGAAGCACGGCTTTAACAGTAACTTCTTTCACAGATAGCTGCTTATTCTTTCTCCAAGTGAAATGTGATTTCTGGTGACTTCATGTAATTTTCTTGGCATCACTATGGAAATGATTTGCCATTACAAAACCAACCTTCCTTCCTTCCTTCCTTCCTTCCTTCCTTCCTTCCTTCCTTCCTTCCTTCCTTCCTTCCTTCCTTCCTTCCTTCCTTCCTTCCTTCCTTCCTTCCTTCCTTCCTTCCTTTTACACTCTGTTTTTTCCTGGTGGACTAAATACTAACCAGGACTAATCCTGCTTGCCTCTTTGAGATCAGCCAATGTTGACTGTCTTAAGTAAGGTCACCATTTCCCAAACATGCATAAATATGCATATATCAAGGCAAAGTGCATGCAGAAAAGCAGTCTATAAAATGTCCACATTTAAACAGTGTAGAAAACGCATACATTATAAAAGTGTATATGCCAGGGAGTACAAATGCTTATATAGACTTTTTTTGTCTCCATTGATGTTACCTGATGAAGCATTGCTCAGTAGAACATTTGATTGGGTGAACTTGAAAAGTTGGATGAAAATGAAATCTAGAGTACAGCTCTAGATTAAGATCTTTGTAGAATTTATCAGAAATTATTGAACTGCCCTTAAATTTAGTGTGAGCATTTTATACACTTGTCTGATTGCCTATTCTTTGCCTTTCCTATAGCTTTGTCAATTAATTTGGTACAGGAAACAGATCCAACATTCACTGTGATTATTACATTATATTATTTCCCATACTGTAAGTTAGCCAAGGTCCTTCATTTCTTTCCATGACCCATTTTTGGTCTTGCTAGGCCAAAGAACCATTTATTTTAAGCAACTTTCTTCTTCTGATTAAACTCCCACTGAGCCTAAAAATGATGAGTTTCCATATATGATGTGATTTTTATCTGCTGGTTCTTTTAGAATCATCTTTTCTTATGTTTGGCAGAAAGCTCACTCTCCATAAAAATGCTGGTTTTGGAGAATAATAATAATAATAATGCAAGAAGATCACATGGACTGACTACAAACTATGGCATGACAAAGTAGCAACAATGGTGCATTGGAATATCTGCAAGAAATACCATTTGCTGCAAGCATGAACTAGTGGGACCTCAAAACAGACAAAGTAATTGAAAATGAAGAAACTAAAGCACTCTGAGACTTTAGAATTCAAACAGACAAGCACCTGCCACAGAACACCCCAGACTTAACAACTGTTGATAAGAAAAACAAAAAAGTCTGGATAGTGGACATTGCAATACAAGGAGACAGCAGAATAGAAGAACTAGAGAAAATCACACAATATAAAGACCTGCAAATAGAAGTAGAATGACTATGACAAAAGAAAGCAAAGATAGTACCAGCAGTAATAGGCACCTTAGGTGCAATCCCAAAACATCTGGAGTACCACTTGAAGACCATCGGCATTGACAAAATCACCGTCAATTGCAAGAAGCAATTTACTTGGAAGAGCTTACACCTGTGATGATACCTTTAACACCATCAAACAACAGCATCTGCCTATCCCAGTTCTTGGGAAGGATCCGATAGGTGGATAAAAATGCCACATCCAGTCTAAACAAATGGTTGACTGTGTGACCCACAATAATATGGCCTATTTATAAAACCTATATAGACTATATTCTGGTGGTCTGAATGGTGACTGTTGGGGAATGTGAACTGTGTGAGTAAGAGGTGTTATTGCATTTATGTCTTGCTTGTGGAATTAAGATCTGGTTGATCACTCTGTGAACAGAATGCTGGACCACATATTTCTGTAGACATATTCCATATGCTTTTCATGTGCTTAAGATATTTGGGGAAATGGGAAAAGATTTTAATATTGAGCTACAGAAGCCTACATTAAAGAAAGAAATCCAAGATGGAAAGTCCTGGCTGCAGTTCTTACCTTGAATACCATTTAGGTATTCAAACTTTGCTAAAGTTGTCTTCTTGAGCATCAAAAAACAGTGGACAATCAGATTCCAATCTTTGTTAAATTGCCTAATAAATTACTATAGCACTGTCTAAATCAGCCAATGCTACAGTATTGTAGCATTGGCTGATTTAGCCAGTGCTATAATAATTTTAAATATTCAATTAATGGCCATTTCAAGTATTTGCTGTCTCAGTGTTTGAGAGGCAATATTCTAGCAATCAAAACACACTAGCAGTATAGGAAAGGGCAAGATTATGCAGAAAAATGAAGTACATTCAAGTTTAGACAAAAAATGGTTCACACAACAAATCTAGTAGGAGGTCCTTCCCAATTTATCAAAGGAATTATCAACCAATATGGATAGTAATGGGTCAGAACAAACTCCTTAAAAAAGATGAAGGGAGTATGGAATTTCCCCCCCCCCCCCCAAAATAGGGACTATCAGATGATTTAGTTCTGGGATGGATAAGAGAGAGATTTGTAAAACAAAATTGTAAAAGATATCTTTTGTTTCAGTGCTTTTTGCATATTACAGTAAATAATTCAAAATCATATATAACAAATCACTATTGAAAGATGAAATATTTTGTGTCTGAACATAAATACTTGCATCATCATCACCAACACTATCAATTTTTATTATTTTCTGAATGATTTCCTTTTTTATGTTTTTCTTATACAGTATGCGTTTATGGGTAATACACTTATGGATAAGATGCTTCATGCAACATCATTCATCGTTTTTCTCATGACAAGAGATTTCTGTCATTTGTTTCAAGAATAGAAATATGAAAAACATAGCCCTTTTATATATGAGTCACTTAGGTGAGATAAGCAGAGATATAAATTGAATGAATGAATGAATGAATGAATGAATGAATGAATGAATAAATAAATAAATAAATAAATAAGTAAGGCTTTTAAGGTACTAGCAAAACACCGGTTAGGGTTAATGGGCAGAAGAGTAGGAGGACATCAAAAACATTGGACGATGTTTACTAGTGGCTGAGTAAAATATAACATAGAATTCTCCATGCAGATCCAACGATGTAACAAATCCTGCAACATACTGTAACTTCTTGAGAACTACAATGGTGTGTCCAGCTTTCTAAATGTGTATTATGTGTAATGTGTGGATTAGGATAGGGGTGTGCATTATTTCTAAGCTGAAAGCTGTATTTGGCCTTTGAGTACAATGCTGGGGGAGGTGCTCCAAAAAATAGTGGGTGAGGTGTGTGATTTCAATTCTCCTACATGGAAATTTAATTAATATTGAATTAAGTGAATGGCATCACAGTTATGTATTTAATAATTTTCCTTTTCTGAAACATAATCATTAGGACTTACTAATAACTTTTGAAGGTCTTTGGGGGGTACAGTCGGGTTTTTCTTTTGAAGCCTTGAGGTCTCAGGCTGTACACCTCCGAGCTAGAAGAAACTTCTCACTGATGTAAACATGAATTATTCATATTAACATACACATCTTAAAAGATACTGAGTTAAATGCCAACTTCGTTAGTAATGACTTAGACTGAGTAAATCCTACTGTAAAGTCGGTCTGGATCCAGTCCATTGGTTGGATGAATGCCTCATTGTTTTCTCAGTAATGGCTTGAATTGTAAGATTTTGCTTTGTGAACAGAATTCTCCTTCTGTTCATGGAGCAAACTTTAGGATCCAAGCCAATGTATTTCAGCGTGTTTTACTTGCTGTTAACTGGGAAAGTTTCAGTGTGACACATTGTTGATAATAACAGCCTCCTAAGTTTGAAAACATGGCATCTGAACCAACTAGGGTTAACAGCCTATAGTTATTGCTTAATTCTCTATGACATCAACTCCTTGATTATTGATATAAACCCACTATAACCTTGTAATGCAGTATACAGTCTCATAACTACACCAAGATGGGTGGGTATTTTTTGTTCAGTTCACTCACACGCACAAATATGCACACAGGCACCAAATTAAAATCAGTGTAAAGAAATGCTGATTACTAGATTATTGAAGTGGTTAACCTTCTTCCTGAGTGTTTGAGAGAAAAGGCTAATGAACAGTGGTAAAGGGTGAATGTGCATTTATAATAACAAATAATAATCAGGCAGAATCTTGGCACATAAAGTGCACTGCAAATTAGAATTTTAATTTAATTCATCACAAAAACAAGATGAAGAGACTTGGGGGCATGCTAACAGGATATGCCTTTGAATTGACAGTTTTTGTCAGTTCTGATAAGCGATCCTGCTAATGCTTCTCTGGCGCCATTGTTTAAAGGCTGTGAAGAGACAGAGGTAAATATATGCTTCTGGTCTAGCCTTTATCTCTTTATTAGGGAGGTTAGTATGTTGAAGAGCCTTTTGTTCTTTCTGTGTTCATTAGTCAAAATGCAAAAGGTCGCTATGGATTTACATACTTGACTTGAGATGATGAATTGGTGCAATTAGTAACATTACACTTATTTTCATACCATCACTTTGATTTAAAATGTTGTTGGCTTAAAAAATCTTAATTTCTAGAGCAAATTACCTAATTGTTCATTTTGTGTTGCCTGTTTGAGTTTAACTATTTTTGGATAATTAGTAATTAGTAATTTAATTTCTCCCTTTTCTGATTAATTGAGTTAATAATGTTTGCTGAGAAATTTAACCCCACATATTAGAGACTTACATCCTAGACCCAGTTTAATATTGCCACATCCATGAAAGCATCACTGAAAGGCTCATCTTCCAGTCACACCACATGAAGAAGTTTGTGCAGTGCAACAACATGGATTTTATATTGCCCAGCAGCACCAATGCTAACATTTATTCTGAAGAGCACATAGCACTTTTGATTTTGAGAACAGCTAGGGTAAGGAGTTATCGAATGCTAGAATTCCCTCTGGGTCTTCATATGATATAGTACATGTTGCGGCCAATGAGAATCGCATCAGTGAAACTGATTCTGAAAGAGGCCTGTTAGAAGTTTAACTTTTACAATTCATCATTATTCTGTGTCTCTTATAGGCTCTCTGGCACAGCTTGTAGAAGGTCTGTTTGTAGATGTCCGCTGCATTTCTTTATTGTAATGCCAGTAGACACATAACATTTTCCCCTTAATAGACGTTGTGAGAGATCTGTGTTAGCCTGTGGGGCAGCTCACAAAATAAAATAAATTCGATATTTAATAAAATTTGATAGTTGGAAAAGGTGCTACCGACGCCTTCTGAGTTTCTCCCTTAGAAGTGCAACAACCAAATCCATGTACGTATTTCCTTGTTTGTTTTCCACACGTCCCCATAAGTCCTAAAAATTGCACTTATGATTCCTTCTTTACTGCAATTCTATAAAGAAAATTAGGCTAAAGATACCGCTCAGTCCAAGGCATGAAAGAAAGTCTGTGAGTTAGGAAGAATTTTTAGTTGGGTCTACACAGTCTTTGTTAGACACTCACAGTAAGACGCTCATGCTAAAAGTAGCTCCGTGCCGAAAGAAGGGATTATTTGGAAAACTCTTAATTGTCTTTGTATCCAGCTCAGTAGTTTGAGAGCACTCAGATGCCCTGTATATTGGAGTAGCTTTGCTGCCATTTCCATTGTGCAAATGATGAGGAGGCTTTGCTCATGGTCATAGATTAATTTAAGCATGACACTCATCCCTGCTCCATCGACAGGAAGCTCTTTCTATGCTCCTGTGGAACTCACAGCAGGTAGTTGTTGTGCTTCTCCTCTGAAATGAATGAAGGCATTATGCATGGTTCCCTCCCTTCAAAAGATATGGGGAGTTTAACAGCATGTAGTGTGTAAACTCGGCAATTTCGACCTCATGCAGCTGGAATTTAAGCCATCTTTCTAGATAGCAACATAAAAAGCCAGCTGGCCTCGCTTGACAGTGACCGGTCTTGTGCCATTGTTTAATCCTGCTCAGTTGAATCTACGCTTCAGACGTCTCTTTACTGTGGCTATGAAGCTTTCAGCATTGGGCTTCTGTTAGCAATGAAGCTAAAACAAAAAGTGGTCTTTTCCATGAACTCCATGATTGTTTTGTACCATTGATAGAGCAGATACAATTATTATGTTGGAACAGTATGAAGAGAAAGAGTTCTGGCACGCCAAAGAGAACTGAATTTAACCCAGGAGAGAACAATTGGGGGGGGGGGGAAGAAAAAGGAGAAGAAGAAGAAGAAAAAGAAGAAGAAAGGAAATAAAAATAAAAAAGAGAAAGGTCTGTTAACACAAAACTTTCATTTTTCTGGATGGAAAAATAATGCCTGGAGGATAGATCGCCCTTCAGATTTCTTTCCTCCATTCAGGGTAACTCAGCTCACTTTCCAGCTACTCAATGAGCTGCAGACAATATTAGCTCAATTAAACAACAGAGATTCAAAATAAATTACTTCATCCTAATTAGACCCCAAGCCCCTGATAAATTCCAATGGGCAATGGAAACAATTATATAATTCACTTTGAAATTATGATTTTTGCACTGCTTGCAACCTAAATCAAAGAGATAGCAATAAAATAAGTTGAATGCTACTAATTGCATCAATATATCTTCTCAAGTAAAACATGTAAATTTGTGGCAACATTATATATATTTGAGATTTATATGTACGAATATAAAACTAAACTGGATGCAATATATCTAAGGTAAGAGAAGCAGTTAAATTCAGACTTAATTGATTCATCTTAGTCAAGATGTCTTTCTTTCTTTCTTTCTTTCTTTCTTTCTTTCTTTCTTTCTTTCTTTCTTTCTTTCTTTCTTTCTTTCTTTCCTTCCTTCCTTCCTTCCTTCCTTCCTTCCTTCCTTCCTTCCTTCCATCCATCCATCCATCCATCCATCCATCCATCCATCCATCCATCCATCCTTACATCACCTTACCTTACCTTACTTTCTATGTTTAACAAGTACTGCGGGGGTGTGCTGGGGAGAATAATTATTTCAGATTAATTTCAGCCTTGGACACAAGTTAAGCACATTTAATAGAGCATAAACGATTTTATATGTATGGTACTCTGCAACACTTTTATTGTAGTATACAAATTAGAAAAATCCAATTTGAATTTGTGATTCAAGATTAAAAGGGAACAAGATTCCTTTTGAACAAATTAAAGCTTTAAACTGATCATAAGCTACAGTGGGGAAGCATCTAGATGTTGCAACTGCTTCCATTTTTGGCAGGATGGAATGCAAATAGCAGGGATGGTAGATCTTTCAGAGCAGGGCTTTTCAAACTTTTTTCAGCCTGTGAAACTTGTTAGTAAAAAAAAACAAAAAAAAGTCCTGGAACCCCTGATCAAGAGGCAAAGCTATAATGATATAACTTTTTTTTTTCATCCTTAGTCTCTCATGGAAGCCCATCAAATTCTCAAGGAACCCTAGGATTTTATGAAAAACCCTGCTTTGGAGGACAATCCTGAGGCTTCACTACAATGATTTTTGGGAAACACTCCCACCTTTTTTAAGACAAGGATAGAAAGATGAAGAAATGACAGCCAGTAGACCCCAAAATGGGTTGGGCCTCCTGAGAAGTTGTGTTAAACCAGTGTTGTCCAAACTTGGCCACTTTAAGATGAGTGGACTTTAACTCCCAGAATTCCCCAGCCGGCTGGGGAATTCTGGGAGTTGAATTCCACTCATCTTAAAGTGGCCAAGTTTGGACAACACTGTGTTAAACCAATGGAGAAAGTGTCCAGCCTAAAATCAATTACTATTTAAAAAGTAAACTCTTACCAAAGATCAAAGAATCTACCACCTTCTGAAAACTTGTTGGTTTGGGCAGGCATATTAGTATGGCTATGGGAAGGTTAAGTCTCCTGGGAATGTTATGTGCTGCTCCTTTACACCTGCACACTGCACAACCATTTTTATCATGACAGCAGATAAGAGCTACTTTTGACCAGCTATACACTATGGTGCTCATGCCAACTCATCAGGTCAGCTAGACTTTATTCCAGGATATTTCCTCAAGACTATCTGGTTCCTGCCACAGTCTGCACAATCAGCTTGCTTTACATTTTTCCTTTTATTAACCAAGCTCCCTTGACAGCACAACCTCCCTCTGTGGAGCTGAAGCTGGGTCAAGGTGGTTGGGTAGGAAACTGATTCTGCTGGAAAGCGGAACAAGCGCTTCTGTATGTCATGTTTCTTTGTGACATGGGGATGACCCTGTGGGAGTGGCCACTACTCTTCTGCAGAACTACCCCTCCCATTTAGCCACAGGGCCCTGTCCCCCTGTAGCCATTGCTCCTTTGGGTGCTGGAGAAACCAGATTCTCCCTGGCCACTGTTTTTTGTAGTTTTTTGACTTTGAATGCTAGGTCCCTATTCCCACCACCAGGTCTGCTACCACCTCCCAACGGATATCCTGTCTTGCCAATCCTGCTTCATTTTTCTCCTGCCTGCCTCTCTCTCACCTCCATGGAGTGCAACACCTTTATCTTTCCTGCTCTTTGCCTCTTTGCTGCTCCTTACGTTCCCTTTGTGCTTGGTGGAGACCCCCTCACACTGCCCCCAATCACAGCAGCCATGGCGAACCATCACTTTTGCAAAGTTTATGCTTGACTCAGGTGCAATGGTGACCCACTGCTGCTGCTGCTATTGCTGGCACTGGTAGCAGGGCTTTCTGGGAAGTGCAGAGGCAGCAAAGAGGAGAGGAGCAGGGAATGCCCTTGGCAGATGGGGAGACAAAGGCCAGCAGCACAGAAATAGAAGACTCACCTTCTCTGCTTCTCACTCCCTGACAGCAGCAGCAGTTAACGGCTGCCCTTCTGTTGGCCTTATTTTGTAGGTGTGGCAAAAGCTACCACTGACTCCACAGTGGTTTTCCAAGCAATCTACTTTCCTCCTGTCTCAAGGCCAGAGAAAATCACTAGAACAAGGGCACCCAGCAGGACTCCTATGCCAATAAGACAGCTGCCAGAATGTTTATTTTAACCCATGTCCTTTTAACGATGGGATAAGGTTTGACTTGAATTTTTCCAGTAAGACAGACTTGGCGAATGTTTACAGTGAATATACAGTAAAAGGAGGTATTTAACTCAGTGGAGTCAGAGAGATTTCCTACATACGTCAGGTCTCCCTTCATTTTGTCCTGTTGGCTACCCCAGGAATTACAAAAGTTCCTTGGTCCCTAAATTCTTTCTTTAGCACTTCTGCAAGACTACAATCTGTAATTAGTGTTTAAGACTTTGATTCAAAAATATAGCTGAACTGTTGAGGTAGGGGCTCAGGAGCATTTGTTCATTTGGACTCTAAGCAGAGTGACTCCTCTTTAGCTTCTAGAAACCTAAATGGATCTTGGACAATTGCTCACTTAATTCAGACATTTCATCGATGGATAAAACTGGTGATTGACTTAAACCAATTCTGTCAATTGGATCGATTGAATCCAGTTGATAGAATATATACTGTGGCAAATGTGTCATTTATCCATCTGCCAAACTGCCCAATCAGTAGATAAAATAACTGATCAATCCTTCTTCATTTACTAACCTTTTATCCCTTTAATTCTGCTGTCATCCTAAACACTAACCACATTTTTTCCTTAACGTATGAGCAATATTATAGTATGGGGGATTAGGCATGCTATAAATGAGTATTGAGAATATTTAAATGTTGTTTTTATTATTATACCCTTATAGGTCTATGTAAGGCAGCTTGGGTTTGCTTCAGTGAACCCTTGAAGTGTCAACCATTGTGGATTGCATTACTCTATAATCTTATTTACTTATATTGTGTATTAATACCATATAATGGCTGGTGTGGGTCTTCCGGGCTGTGTGGCCGTGTTCTTGAAGTTTTGTTTCCTAACGTTTCGCCAGCACCTGTGACTGGCATCTTCAGAGTGCAGGAGCACAGACAGGAGCAGTTCTCTCTGTGCCCAGGATGATGTGACCCTTTTGTGGGTATTTATAGAGATCTGGGGGGGGGAAGGGGGGATTGGGGGTGTGTGGGGGGCGTTGGGTTACTGAGTGGCTGCTTGTTTTGGTGTCAGAATCTGTGTGTATCTTCCTGGGGATTAGGCTGTATTTTTCAGGATTGATAGCCAGGTTTTGTTGATTTTTAGACTCTCCTCTTTTTTATTGAAACTGTGCTGGTGTTTGTGAATCTCAATGGCTTCCCGGTATAGCCTGGTATAGTGGCTGTTGGTGTTGTCCAGTATCTCTGTGTTTTCAAATAGGATTTTGTGTCCAGTGTGCTTGAGAGTATGTTCAGCTACTGCAGATTTTTCTGGTTGCTGTAGTCTGTAGTGTCTTTTGTGTTCTTTTATCCTGGAATGGATGCTGTGTTTTGTGGTCCCGATGTATACTTGCCCGCAACTGCATGGTATGCGGTATACTCCAGTATACTCTGTCAAAAGACAAAAGGGATCTCCTCACCGTCTGCAAAAGGTCAACGAACTCAGCTCAACCACCAGGACATGTGAACAGTTCACACAATGAACTTGCTAATCACCCCCAGCAGCCCCTCGTTAACAATTCAATAGAAGAAAAAACCCTGCCTAATCCCCAGGAAGATACACACAGATGCTGACACCAAAACAAGCAGCCACTCACCAACCCAACCCCCCCACACACACCCAATCCCCCCTTTCCCCCCCCCCTCAGATCTCTATAAATACCCACAAAAGGGTCACATCATCCTGGGCACAGAGAGAACTGCTCCTGTCTGTGCTCCTGCACTCTGAAGATGCCGGTCACAGGTGCTGGCAAAACGTTAGGAAACAAAACTTCAAGAACATGGCCACACAGCCCGGAAGACCCACACCAGCCATTGTATGCTGGCCGTGAAAGCCTTCGACAATACAGTACCATATAAATTGATCAATACTATCTAAATAAAACTGATTAAAGTCCTTTCCTTCCAGTTCTCTCTTCTAGAAAAACACAAACTAAATTATCCATCTGGCTCTGGACACACTAATAGCATACATGGTCTTATTTTTTAAGAGTGATAGTCTTTTTTCTGAAAAACTAACTTTACCCTGTATGGAACATTTCCTTCTTCAGAAGGAACCTGAAGGACTGTATCTTCTCAAGGAAGACCAACTTACTTAAAGCCCAAGATAAAGCCAAAGAGAAATCAGAATGAGATCTTCTAAAGATGTCCTACTTCTTGGGGCCACCTGTGTGTGGTTATTACTCTGTTCAAAAGCTACCTTGGAAATCCACATCCAAAATCTTTTCCTAATTGGCTCTAATGCCTTCATCTTCAATGATCTCAGCCAATTTTCTAACTGTTTCTAGGGTCTCCTTTTTTTAATCACTATTTCTGCTGACTACCACATTACTTTGCTCTAACTAACCTTTGATAGTTTCAAGATAAACAACATATTGTATTAATTATGTAACATCTAACTGTCCTTTTTATTTACCATCGAGTAAATATGTGGAATCCTGACCTGGCCTGGGTTCACCATGCACATCTCAGGGAGCAGTACACTTTTCCCCAGCTGCTTCATTTTTGAAATCCCCCAAGTGGGACTTTAAAAGGAATTTTCACCAGTTAAGATGTTTTCCTCTTTTTAAAAATGTCTGTGTGATGGTAGAAGAATTTTGGTAGTGAAGTAACTACAGGAAGTGGAATATTCAACCAAATTACATATGATGGTCCACAATAAAGTAAAGATCAGTCACGTTCCATTCGTTAAATCATTGACCTAGTATTTATCAATATTTATCAGTGCACTAGCCAATGAAAGCCAAGTGAATGTTTGTAAATAAGCTATCAAAGCATGACCTTTTTAAAAATCTTCCTGTCTAATGTTTATTCTGTCAGTTTTAATTGTGAGCTAGTAAGCTCCTAACAGCTTCCTTAGCTTCATAACAATAAAAAATAGCTTTATTGGCAGCTGATGGGCTGTCAGCAGTAGGCCTCAGTCACAAAATTATTAACCTCAGTTAGAAATAGGTTTTTCACCTCTACCAATTAATTGTTATAAATCTTAATATACCACATTACAGAACACACTGATTTATTGTAGCAGTAATTTAAATTGGCTCAAATAGGGGCAGCTTCAGGTATAAAACTAACCTTGGAGACACTGCAATATAGGGTGGTTTTAGGGAACTTAGTCACCCATCCCAGCGGTGTGATTGTGAGAAGTAGAAACATTTGATTTGGAAGCCACTATCCCAAAGACACTTACTATGATGATTACCGTGGAACTTTTCTTGTAGTAAATACAGTATGTACAGAATTGTGTTGTTTGGAGCAGAAGTAAGTATCTCTATTTTCAACTGAATTTATTACTCACTTTTTACCCTTAGATAGTAATATATGCCACAAAGAGCAATACAACTGTTCTATAGGCCACAGGTGTCATCCTATGTAGTACTATGAGTTACAGTTCACCCACAGCCAGGGATATGGATCAGAAACACTATTCTTACCCAAACATAGCTGAAACATATGAAAACTACTCAATAGCAAATGTTTAATGTATTTTACTCAAAATCTGGAGTCATTATTGAGAAGAAAGATTTACTACCTGAAAGATTTTATATATATAATGAAAAATCTTCACTGAGGATCACCCACCATCCCAGCAGAAGTCTGATATGATCAAGTTATAGGGCTTTGAGCTCCAAAATGACCCTACTGTTACTAATGAAGTCATCTGCCAAAAAGGTCTGACCCTTTCAAAATGCAAGTTTGGGGGAGTGCACCCTTCTACATCACTGCTTTAAATCAATCAATAACAATTCCATCTCAGCATGATTCAGCCAAGAGCTTATTACAAGTCATCTGAAACTGAGTTTCAGCCAAAAAATTAGACATCAAGAAAAACGCCGTGCTGAAGGCTGATGTGGAACGCCCAATTCAACATGCTATGTCAACTTGAGACATAGCTCTGTTGCTGCCGGTGATAAAGTCACAGAATGGCAACTTGCAGTTATTTTTCTTTAGAAAATACACCGAAGTTAAAACAGAAACTCTGGTCTGTGACCGTAATAAAGAAATTTGAAGTTGAATTAAAACAGAAACCAGAGAGCCATTATGAGTAAGGTCCATTTCATTTAGGGAGAAATACACTGAAATTAAAATTATCTGGAGTAATAGGATAGAGTAATAATTCATGCTCAAGTTCTGAATTTAGTCAACTTTTAGGCCAGCCAGAGTCAGTGTTTACTTAATCTCCCATGTCACAACGCATGCCAGAATGAAGACAAAGAGCAGTCACATCCTAGACTCCAACTGAGCAACTGTCATAAATTATTTCAAACACAGCAGTGCCAGGTGAGTCACTTAATGCAGTTTCTTGACTATGCTTTGACATAGGATAAATATGGCTTTCTGCCACTTATATATTCTATAATACTTACAACACATCTATAGACAGAGAGACTAGAGCTAAACTGTTTGCTTTTTCTGGCAAAGGTTCGTTCTTTTATTCAAAGCTTTGCTAATCTACACAACTCTGTAAGCCTCTGTACTCCTTGGGCCCCATCTGGAACAACATAATCATGCCTCCAGCCGGAAAGGCTTCACACACAAAAGGTCCCAGGTTTAGCGCTGGAAAAAAAGTTTTGCTGCAAATCTTGGCAACCTGCATCTCTGTCTTAGCTGAGTATGTGTATGCATACGTTCACGTGTTAGAGAATTGTGCGATGATTTAGATTTAATTTCAAAAGGGTACATTGGAAGTCATGGACGTCCGACCATAGGATTTGTCTGCAACCCTTGAAAGAGCCACATCTTTTCCCAGGATAACATGACCCAAAGGAAACTCACCTGGAAGTTCCTTTTGCAGATGATTTCCAAACAACCCACAGCTATATTATTATATTATATTATATTATTTATTTATTACATTCGATTTATTGTCCGCCCATCTCCCCCCAATGGGGAACTCTGGGCGGCTCACAAAGTACATATCAACAATTACAATTCTACAATTAATTACGTTATATGACCAGCAGGGGTCGCTAGGGGGACATCCGGGCTTTTCCTCCTCCGTAGATCTTCCTCGCCGCTCGCCGCTCATGCCGGCTACATTCGCCGCTCGCCGCTCATGCCAGCTGCATTCGGAGTTCGGCCAGCACCGGTATTTTGCCCCCTGCGCAGCACCGCCGGTTCCTCCCATCTAAACGGGAGTACCCATTTATCTACTCGCAGGTGGAATAGCTTTCGAATTGCTGGGTAAGCAAGGAGCTAGGACAAGGGACAGGAGCTCACCCTGTCCCGCAGAGCTGGGCTCGAACCGCTGGAGAGCCAATCATTTCTGACCGGCAACTCCCGCGTCATTAAGCCCTTATGCCACCGCGTCCCTATATATTATATTATATTATATAATTATATTATATTATAATATATAATATATAATATATATGGTATATATTAAATATATATTATATTATATTATATTATATTATATTATATTATATTATATTATATTATATTATATTATATTATATTATACATTTTATTATATTGAAATGCAAGTATTGTTTTCTTTGAAGAGAAAATGAATATCAACAGAATCAAAACAAGATATAGAAAATTAAATGTTTTAAATCTCAAGGATGATGAGATCATTACCAGTGCATGTTACAGGCATAGAATACATTTTCATTCCTAGGAAGTTTTCCTTCTGTTGTCATTGGAAAAAAAAAATCTCCTTCGCCAATATTTCTATAAGCTTTGCCACCCCACCTACTTAGCAAGATCAAGCAATATATTTGGCCCCTCCCCTCTCCTCTCCTCTCCTCTCCTCTCCTCTCCTCTCCTCTCCTCTCCTCTCCTCTCCTCTCCTCTCCTCTCCTCTCCTCTCCTCTCCTTTCCTTTCCTTTCCTTTCCTTTCCTTATTAAGCCTGCGTACCAAGCACTGTTGCTCTTCACTGGTGTTTTGCTTGAACATAATGATGGCCACTGGTGCTTTTTCGCTAAATAAATGGCACTACTATTGCAACAAGTTGTGATAACAGGATGCACAGAACACATATATACACCACCATCCCAAACAGCACAGATTTTGTAGTTTTAAATGTACCCTGAAACTCAGTATCAACAACGTATAAGAACATGTACAAAATGTTGGTTTGCACTCAAAGGTCAGCTGATCAGCCAAAGAAATACTAGATGTAGTCTCTGCATTTATACAATCACAGCAGCACCAGCAATTCTTGTGTGTCAAGCACAGCAGTGAGTATTCAGGTTTACAAATCTCTGCATTACCATCCTGCAAAATATAGCACACATAGTGCATATGCACTTCACCCACTTGAATTCTAACACTAGCAAAGCTATTTTTAAAAGGAAGAAGAAGAAGAAGAAGGAGGAGGAGGAGGAGGAGGAGGAGGAAGAGGTGGTTACCAGAAGAAGAAGTTACCAGAAGAAGAAGAAGAAGAAGAAGAAGAAGAAGAAGAAGAAGAAGAAGAAGAAGAAGGAGGAGGAGGAGGAGGAGGAGGAGGAGGAGGAGGAGGAGGAGCAGCAGCAGCAGCAGCAGCAGCAGCAGCAGCAGCAGCAGCAGCTAGAAGAAGAAGAAGAAGAAGAAGAAGAAGAAGAAGAAGAAGAAGAAGAAGAAGAAGAAGAAGAAGAAGAAGAAGAAGAAGAAGAAGTAGTAGTAGTTACCAGAGTTTTGGCCATGTACTTACTTGCTGTTCTTTTCTTGTGACATTTCATGCTCACATCACTCCCGCCATTCCAAACCAATAGCAGCAGAGGCATGTTTCATCCTTACTGTTAACTGGAGATGTTGGTGGAAAAATAACCCAAGCCATTGTAGAATAGCCCAGTTGTGGTGCTCAGAACAGGTCCCACCCTTCAGTCGTTGCCATTTGCAATAGCCACGTTTTGTTCTGATGGTGAAAAAAAAAGCGTTTTTACTGCCTGAAGAGCAAAACTCTTGAAACAAACATGTTTTCTTTTTCACACACAAAAAGAACAACCAAGATGGCTGTTTCAAGGTTGGAATAGTTCAAAGTTAACACATTTTGCACATCCCCGCTTCCAGTCAAATGGAAGAGTGGGGAAGAGAAAACCTTTCCAAACTCCTGGAGACCACACAACACCTCCACAAGATTACCTAAAAAGGCTTAGGGAAGAAATGAGAGAATTAAGCAACAAAGCTGCATGGAAATAATGTGATGGGGAAGGGAAGTATGAGAACATACGCTGAAATTGGCCAATAAGCTTGATTGGTCTGTAATGTTTTGACTGGTTCAGTAGGGTGCCAATCACCTTCCCAGCCAATTGCAGCCTCCTATGCCTTTCATAATTAACATCAGAAATAACTGGTCTTCCCTAGCCTATGGGCTGACCTTTTGCCCCTTTAATAATATGCCATTACATCCATGCACAGGCTAACTGTCCGAGGTGCTGTCAGAGATGGCATAATTGTCTTTCACCACAGGCCTTGTTATCACTGAGAATGGCATCCCCCAGTTTGACATCATCTCAGCATTATAATTCAGCTTTCACCGTATAATAACAATGAGCATAACAAAATCACAGGGCAAGGATTCTTAGAATTTATTAAGATTATTATGACACAATGGAGCTGGAATACATTAGCATAACTTTTGCTTTCTTATCTTGCATTTCCAATTTTTTGTTTTTGTTCTGCTTTAACTAATCTTTCGCCCATAGTTAGGAGTTGCCACTTGTTAACAGTGAATCTTGGCTTAATCTGTATTTATGTCTGATCATTCTTGTGACATCCCAAATCGAAACTTTCCTCTCCCCCCGCTCTCCCTTCACATATATTAAAAACAAATCAAAGCACATCTAATTGCAACTTCCATTCGAAGCTGCAACCTCTTGCTGGATCTTGTAGCATAACAGAGCTAATTCTTTTGGGCAGGGTGGAAATGGTGCAGATGGCCTCATTAGTGGGCCTCCCTGCTGACTGGTTCCACGCGGCGCTAACTGTTTCAAAGGAATCTGTCTCCCCTCTTGACTCCAAGGGTGTGCTCTGAAGCAGCTCCTGATGGAGAGGGCAGGGAGATGGTGCATATGTGGGAAAACAGCAGTCAAGTGGGGAAGCAATGAGATAATGAAGGAGCCTTTGGTTAACTCGGGTCTCTGGCAGCTACAGTAACACTGAAGTATACCTGTGACTCAGGAAATGCAGCACCTTGACACTCACCAGACCATGTGTCTCGGTTGCCTTTTCTCACGGGCAAAAATGTTCATGACCTCACCATAGCCCATGGCGCATATTCAAATATTTGGTCTTCATTCTGTGGTGCGTCACTCCCTAGGCATCAGATACCCACAAAGTGGCTCAACCGTTTCTCCTCCTCCCTGATGTCTCCCTTTGCCTCCTGCAGTGGGCAGGTTTTTAACCAGCTGGATCTTTTCTGCAAGTTTCTCTTCTCTGCTGACAAACATCCTTGGGGACTCCAAGACTGTAACCCATACTTCCACCCTCAGCTCTTTCTTCTTTTACTTTATTGGCTTACTTCTGTCTTTCCTTTTAACATTATATTCCTCGCAATAGCCCGCATATATAGGTGCTGTGCTCCTAAACAAGTAGGAAGTTTCTTGAATGAGTAGATCAATATTGTTGCTTCTTGTTTCAAAATGTAAACATCCAGAATCATTTGGAGTAGGGCGGCCTCTAAATCATGTAAAAATAAAATAAAATAAAATAAAATAAAATAAAATAAAATAAAATAAAATAAAATAAAATAAAATAAGGGTCCCATCAGTTTTCTAAGACAAAGAAAAAGAGTCAACTTGTATTTCTGTGGACGCTGATGAGCCATGACTAGACCAAAGCAAACACATCATATCATACAGGACCATGCATGTTTAGCTGCCATAGAATGCTGGATTGGGGGGACAGGTTAAGAAGCTATAACAAACTGCGGCGAGGGGGCAAAGGAAATGGAATATTCTGGTAGAAGACATGCTTGGTTGTTTGAAAAAAGAACAAGAACCTTCTACGCTGCAATACTGAGTAGAAAAGAAATTTCCTTTTAATTTTTTAATTTGTTTCTTGTTCTCCTTTTTCTTTCACCTTCCATAGAGGTGAATATGTGTAGCTCAGGGTTGACCTGTGGAGTCCTTGGGGTTCTCTGAGCTTGGTTGTTTTCTTGCAAACGTTTCATTACCCAGCTAGGTAACATCTTCAGTGCTAAAATGGGATGGGGTTTGCTCTCTATTTATGTGCTGTGGCCTGCCTTTCACCTTCATTAGTTTTAGTGTTTATTTTCACAAGGGGGACCTTTGATTAAGGGCACCCACTGTAAGTAGCCAATGTGGGGAGTGGGAAACAAAGTGATGAAACATGCAACTTGCTGTCATAATGCAAATCTTCCCCTTACCTACCTGTGGGCAACATTGTCAAACAAGTGTGAAAAAGGAGAGCTTATGACATGACATCATGACTCCTATTTCAGCAGGTTTGGCATTATTGAAGCTAACCATGGACACTTAGAAGATTTTTGGTATGGTTCTGCAGATAGAAGTTTGGATATTTGTGGCTCCTGCACAATAGACTATCCTGTACATATTCATTCACAACATACATATTAACTCAAGCAAACGTCACGCGCATAGTATGCAGACTGTTTTCTTTACCTTCAGGAAGCAATGGGACTGGCAAACATGCTTGTCTTATTTGCTGGATGGCTGGCACGTTAATGTTGCATTCCTAGCATACAGAGAGCAGGAAGTAGATTCCACGGAACAAAATAAGACCTCCTTCTGGTAAGCATCCATCTGCAAAACAAAATCAATTAAGTTCATGAGATATACTTGGCAGGCCATGGTCCAGTACTATGAATTCCTTCCTAATATTCTATTAGCTCTTTATGAATGAGCTCCATATCAAGTTCAGATTAAATGGATGCTATAGTGGGTAAGGTACTCAGCTAGAACCCGGGAGACCGTGAGTTATAGTCCCACCTTAGGCACGAAGGCAACTGGGTGACCTTGAACCAGTTACTCTCTCTCAGCCATAGGAAGAAGGCTATGGCAACCAATTCCAAAATCTTGCCAAGAAAACTGCAGGGAGTAGTCCAGGCAATCACCAGGAGTCAACACTGACTTCAAGTGTCCACCCCACCTAAAAAGAAAGAAAAAATTGGAAACTGAACTTCTGGAAAGGCACTTAAATTACAATGATCTAAAGATATTTCCCCAATTATGAGCATTTGACGTGTGTATACACCACAGGCAGCAATTTAACCAATGTTTTTCCATTTAAATGGGAGAAGGCAGAGGATTGGAAATTCCCATCCTACAAAATTATAGATATTTTTAATGGATAGCAATAAACAATTAAAAAAAAAGTCTAGACTATATTTACTCAGAAGCTACCTCATGAAACCGCAAGGAAATATAATTTTCTAATTGATTTAAATAGGAAGGTTTTGGCCATAGACAAGGAAGAGCTTCAGTTTTGAGTAAGTATACACATGATTCTTTTTTTTTAAAAAAAACACCTGTTGTTTTATATAATTAATCAATATAAGCTAGGGGCAACATTTTTAGACTACTTGAAAGGGAGCTAAGAAATGTAATACAAACATACATAACAAGCAAAACTTCCTTAATTTCTTTATTCAGAAGTATACAATGTTCTGAACTTACATACTATCATTACACTTAACCTTAATCAAAATACTGAGAAATACTATATACATATCACTAGGTAACATTGGATGAGGTATCTCAGACAACGTGTCTTATCATAGGAAGGAGAAAAATGGTGTGCCTGCACTCCCTACTCATGTATCCTAGGATTCATGTAGGGATTGCATATACAAATACAGTATTCATTTAATCAACAGTACAAGTGAAAATCTACCATTGATTCCTTCAGGGGGAAAATCAGTATGGGTGAAAGGATACTAAATTTAACGTTTATGTTTGGTGTTTGGATGTCACAGATCCGTCTTGTTCTAGGAAGCTAAACAGACAAGTTGGTGTATGAAGTGGTTGTGGAGAAAGGTTGGAGTTGTTTCAGCTCCACGGTTAGTCATATCATATAGAGTAAACATATCACTGAATCCAATGTTCTGTCTTAGAGTGCATTTTGTTTTTCTTGCATTCATGATGGAAACACGGATTCTAGACATATTCATTAAAATTGAAGAAAGGGGCTCTTGATTGCACATTAGAACATTTCAGCAACTGTATTACTGAATGTGTGATTAACATTCCTACTCAAAATATTGATCCTTATTAGTCATGTGTTTAGGGAGAAAGTTCTGCTTGCTAACAGTCAGCATATACTACCAGGATCAGCATAGGCTGTATAGCTATTATTATGCAAATCCACAATGTAATTCAAGCTTTCACAAGAGAAAAGTGAATATGTTGCATTCTGTTATTCTTTGTTTCTCAGCTATATTGGTTCCTCAAATTATTGCAAAGAGACTGATTGTCAGGAACAAGCCACAATTTCATGAAAATGAACAACATGACATCATAATGCAAACTCCACCCCTTATCCCCCGTATGATGTCATAATGCATGTACAAAATGGATGGACTTTGTGTTATGATTATTTTGGGGACAGGCTTGTTTGCACAAGTTATGATTTATTGAACCAAATTCAGCCTATCTACTGTACTAGTTGTTGAACAGGATGTTACTATATCTTCTTTTTTAGATCACTATGTTCAGACTGTGGTGGACTGCTTTTGCTTTGACTTTGTTTTGGATATTGGGACCATTCTGAATTATATAGGCTTTTTTTTTAAGGAAAAAAGAGTAGAAAACTTACACCATCTGGTGTAACATAAGGATTATATGAAGACAATGGTCGGTAAGTAAAATAGCAATTACAGTATACTCAACATATGCAGTACTTCCAGGATGACCACTACAGATGGTGCTATCAGCAACTTATAATAATCCTTGTATGCAAAAATGTGTTTAAGTTGGCATGTTGCGTTTGGACAAGATGAGATATTTGATGCAGGTATGGGTCCAAGGACACCTTCACTAATGCTATTCCATTTATAATATCAACTGTGCATTAAGCAGGATTCCTGCCATCCCAGGTTAGGCTAGTAGCTTGTAACTGAATAGCTGGAACCATATGTTTGTCTTTCCAATGCTGAACAGTAAGGCTTTTGGCTATAAGTAAGGTACAGAACTGATTAATATAGATTAGCTATGGATGACTGTAACAAATTACGTATATTGCAATGTTTATTGTACAACTTTACATATGTATGTATGTCTGTGAATATATGCCCCAAATGTTTTTTGTTCCTTTTTGTTTCTTCTTTTATAATTTTGTGTCTTTCTTTCTTTCTTTCTTTCTTTCTTTCTTTCTTTCTTTCTTTCTTTCTTTCTTCCTTCCTTCCTTCCTTCCTTCCTTCCTTCCTTCCTTCCTTCCTTCCTTCCTTCCTTCCTTTTTCTTTAGAGAAAAGAAAGAAAGAAAGAAAGAAAGAAAGAAAGAAAGAAAGAAAGAAAGAAGGAAGGAAGGAAGGAAGGAAGGAAGGAAGGAAGGAAGGAAGGAAGGAAGGAAGGAGATGGAGGGAAAGAAACATCAGAGAATAGCCACAAATTGTTAAGTATTAAAAAAGCATGTGTCCCAAATAGAATGGAGGGGCTGGATGCAATTTCTATGATCACCAGAGACCCCATTTATCATAGGGGAAGGAAGGAAGGGATCTGCTTTTAATATTTGGCAGTCTTTGTCTATATAAACTCTTCATAACTGGGTCAAATAGTTTATTTCATCAACTTCCTCATCTCCTCACCCACTTTGTGTGGTCAAGACATAATGCATTTTTGAAACAATGGGAGTCCCATTGTCAAAAAGCTAGTTCTCTTTTATGGTCCTAATTTTTTGGGCAGAGTGATGGAACAGTCATTTCTATCAGCATCCATCTATTCAGGTCCTTCCCTTGGGACCATGAGGAGAGAATTCAGATGTTCCATTGTCACTGGACATTGTAATGGCATGAACATTATATTGAAATAAGCCCAGTTAACAGTTGTCTTTTGCCTATACAAATTCACAAAATGTATTACAGGCACATATGAACATAAAATAAAACAAACCTCAGCTGAAAAGGAGGTGCATTACTGAAAGTTCTGTAGGAACAGTAATATTTAGGTTTGAAAAAGAACTTACATTGTGGGAATTAGTATTTAAAAAACCTTGCATTAGTGATATTTATAGTGGGGGTGATTTGCATTGAAAAAGGTCTTTGGCCATTCACAACACCTGTTTTATAAATTAGAGGAAGATGTACCCAAAGCTTCCACATGTTGTTAATGGACAAGCTAAATTTTCTGTGGATCTGAAAAAACAAAGATAAAGATTTTCTCTAGTTGAGCTTGACTTCTGGTGTCTACAAAGACCTTTCCATACAATTCCCTTGGCAGCAAAATAAAAAAATAATTTGTCATTGCATTCTAGGAGTTATTTTCAATTTCTCAGACTTGGCCTACAGTACTGGAATTTCCTGGTGGTTTCTGATCCAAATATTAACCAAATATGATGCTATTTAGCTTTTTTGGGATCAGCCAAGGTCATTTAGGCACTGCTATCTATTATAAATCATAAGAAAATATGTTGGATAAAGAGATTAAAGTGAGATACCAGAGCTCACAGCAACGCAAATAGACAACATATCCTCTAATGGGAATACTTTGCATATACTGGCAACAGATATTCTTATCTTGCTTTTTGTAGCCCCATAAAAAGCTAAATGAAACCACTGTGCATGTTTTGAGGTAATGCAAGAAATGCATGTCCTTGTAGATCTTCCACAGGAGGAGAATTTTACCAATTATGATGCCTAAATAAGTAAAGCAATAAAAGCAGTTTTGAAGTGAGATTTATGTTTTCTCAGCACTCCATGATGAGAGGTCTGTGCAGCTGCTATTATCCCTTTGCTTCAGTCACCTGCATGTGAAATTAAGTTGAGGAAATGGCAAAGTGTCACAGACTATCACTGAAGAACACAATTGCTTTTGTTGCTATACTGTAAGAAGAATGGCTTAACATAAGTAGACACCATGAGGTTTATTTATATTCGTGGACCTTTGTAACTACTCAGTGGATTTTCTATCTCATACCATGACACTTAAACAAAACTGCATAGCTGCTCCAGGATTTTCCAAATACCACAAATTGAAAGAGCTCCAATTAGTCCACTAAAACAATTTTAGAATTAGTGGTTTGAAAATAGTACTCCAGGCATACAATCCAGGAAAAATAACCACTTGATGCATTCTTCACTTAGAAACTCCTAACTTTGTGCTTTAAGCATCTTTTTCTGTGCGTTCTACAATTCTCCCTACCTTTTTCTTTGTTTAAAATAATGTTTTGCTGTGATATTTTCATCGGCTTACCCCAGCTACAAAAAAACAGACAACCACTAGATGGCAGCAAAGAGATACAAAACATGCTAACTCTGCTGCCATTTAGTGGCCTTCTAGATTTTACAGTCCAGATCAGGTTAGCCCTCTGTTTTGATAAGTTACTTAGGTACTGTACATAGTATTTTCTCTTCCCTGTGAAATTCCCTAGCTTCTGATAAAAAGATGTACAGAGCTGAGATACAATAATATCAATATATTGCTTAATAAAATACTACTGTCACAGGCACTCATACCTGGATTGACCTGAACATCCAGGTTAGTGAGACAACTTTTGAAAGATCTTCCTATAAAGATGATTAAAAAGCTACAACTAGTTCAGAATGGAGCTTCCTTGTTGCTTGCAAGGACTAAAACATCAAAGTATATAACATCAGTTTGCTTTGGGACTATCGAGGTATAGTTATGAGCCTTAAATTTCTTAATAGCTTGGCATCAGGAATATATCAACCTATCTGAGTTTGCCTAGGTCTCAGGACTAAAGTTTTGCTCAAGGGCAAGATGCTAAGGTCTATCAGATTAGTGGATTTCTCACTTATGAATTCTCTTCCATGATAAATGCAGTTTACTTACTTGTTACAAATATGATGGGCTCTAAAGGTCTAGCTGGTTACATTTTTTTTAAAAAAATTAAGCTGTAGTTCTTCCCTTTCCACATTTAGATTGATACTTTGTTGGGGGGCTTCCGTGGGAGGTATGGCAATCTAAATGTGGAAAGGAAAATATAAATGAAGGAAAGCAAAGTCAAACACACGTATTAATGAATTTTATTTTGTTTTTCCATGAGTACATAATTGGCACTTTCTTACTGTTATTTCTGGACTTCTGCAGGGAGTTGTAAATTAGAGTTCCCCATACAGAGTCTTATATAAGAGTCATCAAACTGAAGGTGGCTCTGTGAAAGCAGAGCCAATGATCATGGCAAAGATCAAGGAACCAGTGAGTAGACTGTTTTTTTCAACTTCTTCAGATAAGGAGAGGACAGGAGATCACCCACATGTGCTCTGGATGGCTCTCCTCATGAGGAGACCACAGGACAGCAGTTTTCTGCAGCTTTGAGTGGGGATCAGCCATCTTGCTTGCAACTGTGGCAGAGACTTTTAAAGGATACTAAGTTCGCAAACCTCACTTTCTAATAACTTTCAGAAATTGCCTGTTAATTATTTTAAAGCTATTAGAGACCTTAGATTTTGATCTAAGAAAGTTATAAACAGATTAAGGGTCCAGATAAATTTGGAATATTGACTTTTACTATGAGATTTTGGAATTAACTATAAAAAATAAACAACTTCTCATGGGAAACAGATTTATTTTGGTTATCCTGGCAATTGCAAGTCATAACAAGGATAAGTGATCATTTCAGAAACTGGACAGTAGAGGGGACTAAAGATTTTAAGCAGAATAAAAAAAAATACAAATCTGATGTCATTTAATACTGGGACTTACAAAATGGTACAAAACATTATAACATCAGAAATATTAAAGGAGATCTTTGAAGAATGGAGGCAGAAGTTAGTAACTACAATATCAACACTATCAATAATGATGTCTTCTTCTATGGATAGATTATGTCTAAAATGTTAATGAAGAAATGACTGATGTGGAACAAATTTTATCTGACAAGATAAAATACAGAATGTGCAACTACAAATGACAGGCCAAGAGAATGATTTGGAAAAGGCTACTTTACTGGATATACAAAAGAAACTGGTTGAAGTTTTAAAAATTAAAAGGGAAATAAAAATGATAAACCAAGAGAACGACCTGGAAAATATTTTCTCATGGGATCTACAAAAGAGGCTTGTTAAAGCCTTGCAGAAGTCTGTGCAATGGGATAAAGAAGAATTGAAGAGAAGTCAAATACTGTAACAATATTTGATTGAATTAAAGATTAAGACTATTAGAAGTAAAAGGAAGGAATAGAAAGTTGGTTTATTTGATCAAGGTTAAATTAAGACTTTTTTTTCAAAGTTTTAGCAAACCTTTATGGAGTTTTTGCTGACACTAGGATTGAAAAG
Source organism: Python bivittatus (assembly GCF_059951505.1). Lineage (NCBI taxonomy): Eukaryota > Metazoa > Chordata > Lepidosauria > Squamata > Pythonidae > Python > Python bivittatus. The sequence goes on from NW_028277098.1 coordinate 30,147,433, forward strand.
TTGATTTTTTATAGTTAAGGGATAGGATATGGGACGAAGAGTTATCTATTTAGCCTTATAGGGGGTGAAGAGTTATTCAGTTTGTTTATACTTGTGTTGAAGGTTGGAAGTCACTTCTTTATATATTTCTTTTCTGTTTCTTTATTATATTTTCTTGTTTCTTTTTCTTCTTTCTTTCTTTTTCTTTTCTCCTGCACTTTTTATTCTTTCTTTCCATTCTCTTCTCTTTCTCTAAGTTTAGTTTGTATTAATTTTTACTATTGTAATTAAAATTCTTAATAAAAATTATATATATATATTTAATAAAAATAAAATAGATGCTTTGTCCTTGCCAGCAAGCTTTCTACATATTCTGTCTTCCTTTTAATATGCCTTTTTTTCTTATTTCCTGTTCCTGATACATCTTGCCAAAGATTTTTTCTCTTAAGCCCTCCCTGGTCTCATTCACTCCCAATTTCCAGTTATATACCTTTATTCCCAAGTACAAACATTATTTTTTCCATTTCCTATTCTCAAAATGAGCCTTAAGGCCTACATATTTAAGAAACCCATCCATTATGGAAGTTCTTTCTTTTTCCTTCTGCAGTATCTGAACAGAATTTAAACTACATTAGCTGATTATCCTATTGAAGTCTTTGATCTAATCTTCCCTCTCTTGGCTTTTGATGTGTCTTACCTTTAACTACAGTCAACTAAAAAGTTCATGAAATTGTAGTTTGTGTTACCCTGTAATTATGAATTATTTCAAGTGTCCTTTTTTCCCATATGATTTATTTCAGGCTAAAATTGCTCATATTTTTATTAGCCTCTGTTGGTTATCTTCTACTTAATATACCTTGACAACTTTCCAGTAATGTAGTATTATAACAATGAATGAAAACTGCCTTTGACAAAGAGGTAACTCACAATTGTAAATATACAGGTAGTCCCCAGGTTAAGAATGCCCAGGTTACAGATGACTCATAGTTAAGAATGGAGCCTATTGTAGCAAAATTTGAGTTAAATACACAATGATTCAAGTTAAATACATAATGGTTCAAGTTCATTACACAATGCTACTTACACAGTATTATAAAATAATACTGTTCCAACTTACAAATTCGACTTAAGGACAGACTTTGGGAATGAAACTCGTTCTTAAACTGGGGACTACCTGTAATTAGCAGAAGTTATCTATGTACAGGGTGTACAGGTAGTCCTCACTTAATGACCACAATAGGGATTGGAAAATTGGTCGTTAAGCAGAGCAATCATTCACTGAGTCACCACATTTTAGACCATTTTTACAATAGTCATTAAGGAAATCACCACGGTTGTTAAGCAAATCACATGTTTGTTAAATGAATCCAGTTTTTCCGATGGACTTTTTTGCCAGAATTCACTTAATGACCATATGATTCACTTAACGACTGTGGCGATTTGCTTAATGGCCATGGTGATTCACTTAATGACTGTCTAAAAAAGGTCACAAATCATGATCATGTGACTGCGGGGATGTGTGATGGTTTATGATGGTCATAAGTGCAAGTAGAGGTTGTCAAGCATTTTTTCCGAGGCCATTGTAACTTTGAACTGTCATTAAATGAATGGTTGTTAAGTGAGGACTACTTGTACAACTGTGTTCCCCCCAATGTTCCTCCACAATTGCCACTAAATTTTATTCCCAGCTGCAAGAAATTATTATTTTTATAAATGAGGTATACATTTAATTTTAATTCCAATTTAATTCCAATTTAATTCCAGTTCCAAGATTTTGTCCTGGCCCAGCTCAGATTTTAGAATATGGTTCCTAGCACACCATTCAAAGGGCAAGAATGCTCTTCGCCCCATCCCAAAGATGTTCTATGTCTTCATTGTATTTGAACATGCTGTTAACCCTTAATCAGCATGAGTCATACTGTTTCTTTCCTTTGGGAGGAAGAACAGTTTAGAAATTTAAAATATAAAAACAAAAAGCTGAAGAGTAACATTTTACAATATTAAGGCTGTAATCATAAGCATATATATAAATTGAACAAAATTAGAATTTTATATGCCTGTGGAAGGAAAGACTCAATGCTCCTGATGTGAGCTTTCCTTCCTTATGGTTTTGTGTCCTCTGGGAATTTAGGAGAGTAAAGGACCTCACCTGTATTTCAGAGAGATAAAAAGAGAAATGTTGAACACACAGGGTGTGGGTGTCCACAGAACTGAGAACTGCAGTTGAGTCAGATCACGGAAGGAGAAACCAGTTGTGCATGGAGGAGGTGAAACTGAACATCAACAGTTTGGTGGAGGAGTAACAAGATTCTGAAGCTAACTCAACTGAGTAAGGAGTAACTGAACTTAACCGCCTCTCAAGCCTTCCAAAGATGCAGACCAGCTACAGCCAGCAAGTCAGCAGTGAGTAATTCCTTTCCCTCCTCCTACAAACTGATAAGGACTGAGAGATGGAGAAGCAACTCAGTAAAATGGGGCAATTACCAGGCAATTTCAGCCTGAAGCAGAACCTGCTGAACTATGGAGCTGGGGGGTGGAAGAAAATATAGACCTAAGTGAAAGTTGAAAGAACATTAGGTCCTGGATAAAAGGAATAGAATTCCCAGTCCTTAAAGGGGAAAATTAGGGAAAGAACTGCATTACTACTGCCTATTGCTAGAAAGGGTGGGTAGTTAAGAATACAGAGTAAGAGGGAAATTTGTAACCTTGTTAAGTACTGTCATCTGTCACTTATTGCTTTTAGATATAATATTAAGTCAGATAAGTTGAATATAAGTTGTATAAATAGACTTAACACACTAGGAGTGTATAGTTCTTTTAATAAATACCGAAGGAACTGCATTTAACTGTAAATGCCAAAGGACAAGCATTCAGCCTCCTGATCTGTGGTTTATATCATACCTTAAGTGTAACCCTGCCACAATGCCTTAAAATGAATGGTTAGGAGAAATCTGAGGAATTGTATTCACAACTATGTCTTTCTCATATAGCCTGGATTGATAGAATAAATGTGGTTTGTCAGGGTTTTTTTTAAAATGTTCTGAATGCTTTGATTGTCTTTAATGACATCAGAATTTAAATCTCTCTTCCATATTTTCTGTTCATTTCTGAATTTGGGGCAATTTAACTGAAATAACATAGCCAATTGTGTCGATAATGAAAGGTCATCAGAGAGTCAGCAATCAATATTTACATCAGAAATTTACTAAAATGACCTTGTGCTGAAGGCCCCAAGGTATTTATGCTTTCAAAGAGTGCTATTTTGGGTGCAAGATCTCCATTTCATACTGTACTTCACTCTTGTCACTGTCGAGTGAATACTTGCATATTTTTCTTGCAGACATATCAGTGTCTCAATTTATGTCCTTGGATATTATTTAACCAAGAAAGGATGGCAGTGAAAAAAGTCAATCGGCAGTTTAAAAAAGCTACGCCAGAGGAAAAGGGAGAGAAAGTGTAAACAGGAGCAGGAAAATGCCTATGCTGAGAATAAGCACAAGAAAGTAAAAACAAAACAAAATAAATAAACCCTTCTCCAAAAATAAGAGTTTATTATATATGAAAAAAATTGTTATATAATCCTGGGTATTATGATATATCTGCTTTAAACAAATGTATAGATTTCAATCAAAGCATGAATTAGTGTGGCCATCTCTGATTTTGATGATGAATGTAGAGGCTATCAAGAACAGGATAGCTTATTCCTGATGTGGCCTCTGAAATACAATGGTAACAGATTCTTATTGTTCATGTAGATGCCACTTTCAGGAGGCAGATAGGATTACGATTGATATGGTTTTGGCCAGAAAAAAATCTGGGATGTATTCTTGGGATGAGGATGGCCAACCTTTCTCACCAGTGAAGTTATACTGTTTTATTTATTTCTCAAATTTATATAGTTGCTCATCTCATGAATGTAACTCTGGGCAGTGTACAATAAAAACATGCATGTAACACAGGAGAGTGTTTAAAAACTCAGACATAACAGAGCCATCTCTTGGGCTTCCTGTTCCCAAGGGACTCCGAGGCCTGTTGGAAAAACCACATCATGAGACATCTCAGAGGGCCAATAAGGTTGGGGCTAATCTCACCACAGGAGGATGATGTTTCAAAGGGTGGGTCCTACAGGAGAAGAGGCCCACCTCCTGGGTCCTATCAGATGGAACTCCTTAGCTGACAAGACCCATAACATGCCCTTCCTGTCTGACCTGATGGGATGGGTGGATGTAACCAGGAAGAGAGGGTCCCTCAAATACCCTGGCCCAATGCCATGTACTACTTTAAAAGTCAAAACTAGTACCTTGAATTGGACCTGGAAGCAAACTGGCAACCAATGCAGCTCACGAATAATGTGTGCCACACCCATAACTGCCCTCACTGCTACATTTTGTACCAGTTGAAGCTTCTAAATACTTTTCAAGGGCAGCCCCATGTACAGCACATTACAGTAGTCCATTTGGGAGGTGACCAGGGTGTGAGTAACTGTGAGCAGATCCTCCTGATCCAGGAATGGGCACAACAATTTATGTTCTGTTTAACGACAAAGAAACTTTCTGTGAAATTGAAACAAACAAACCCTCACCCCAATCCTCTCTTATCTAGTACAAAGAAAAGTAGGGTAAATTTGTCCCCCCCCTTTTTTTTATGTTTCCTCCCATCTGAAAGGAAAACAACAAAGCTCCTATTTTTGTATGATCCAGAACATGATCCCATAAGTGTATGTGGTGGACTTTCTACTCCACTGCATGTGTAGTGAATTTCCAAATCCTAGTTCAATATTCTAACAGCCTGAGACCTCAGCTTTGGGTGCAGCCCTCAAAGACTCCAAACATTGTTTCTAAAGTGTCATTTTTCAAGTGACAGAGTACCTGTGTTCTCTTTCATTCATTTAGTTGGTTTATATGCTGCTCCATTTCCACATACTGCAAGTGGCTTACAAGTAGCAATGCAAAAAGTTAAAATAACAATGAATGAATAAGATGTAAAATCCTCTACCACATCAGGAAAGGAAAAATGCCCCTCTCTTCCAGTGGCAGGACACTTATGTAGATATATGAAATAATAACAAATTTATTCTTTTCTTCTGGCTCACCCGCCACTTTCTGGAAGGGCAACCATCAGTATGCCCTTCAAAAGCCAAACACGGTCTTGGGCCCAGGAAAATGTGGTGCACTTCTGTTAACTGCCCTACCATACAAACTTTTTTGCCATGTGGAGACTTCATTATCTCAGAAACCATCTTCTCCATAAGCCATGAAACTTAGACATATTGTCCAGTGGCCTTTTCTAAGGTGCTAAGAATGTGGAAGTTAGGTTAGCCTATTTGTGTGCTGTTTCAGATGCGATATGTTTCAGTTTTTGCTGGCAATTTTATTGTTGCTTTTAACTTGTTGTTCATCACCCAGAATCGTATGCCAAGTGGGAAGCCATACAGATTGAAAAACAATCAAACTATCACAGCCAGGCTGTTAAGATGGTTTCTGTATGGAAACTCATCTCTTTCCTTGTCCAGATATATAGAATGACGAACTCATATCCATACTTACCTATATTTGTAGACCACCTTGAGATACAAAACTCTCTCAAGAAGCTCAAGAAAAAGCAGTTCATCAATATCAAGCTTAACAAAAGCCAGTTACAGTAATTAAACAGACATACCATGCAAATGCTACTAAAACTAAAACCAATGGCCATGACAACTATCACAAGCCCTATAAAAGCACACCAAATAGAAAGCCAATAATACAAAACAGATGGGAGTTCATGGCCCAAAGGTGATATCATTACAGCAAAGTCACTTGCCCTCCAAGGCGGATAAGAATAAGGGTCTTTATTGCTATTACTAATGTGGGCAATCCTGTGATTCATGTTCCTGGAGGTTGAGAACAGGGCTGTAGTGATTTCTGGATAGGGAGAAGGGATTACTCCCCGGCGGGAGTCTATGTCAGTGGCATTCTTGATCTGAAAAATGGTATCTATCCAGAATCCTGAGATAAACTTTCAGTGAATCTTGGTATGGGCGCATACTCCAGAAGGATGTTGCTCTTAAAATGGTCCTGTGGAAATGACTGGTATTTTAATTTTTAAAATGATGTATTTTTAATTTAAATACATACAAACCCAGTTGGTTATTTCTGACTGTTTTTCTAAAGGAGAAAATTGAGATATTGAGGTGAGCATGATCTGTCCCACTTGTCCCAGCATGCCTGGCACTTTTGCTATCACCATCATTTGCTGGGTCATCATTTGGAGAGGTTCTTGGAAGTGAAGCTCTAGATTTCAGCTGTAAGGTTCTACATAGAGAACATCGGGAGCCCTGGACTGGTGAGTCTTCAGAAACAAAAGGCCTAATAGTGACTCAAATATCAAAGCATTGGGAAGAAAAATTGAACTTCTGAATAGTGGCTGAACTTAATATGTTTGTGTTGTTGAGCACAGGGTTTTATTTGGGTGGGTTAATATAAACAGAAACTAGTTCCTTGCAGATATTAATGAGGTAGCTCTTTACACCCATATTGTGTATTATGATTGGCTCAGGATGGGCTTTGTCAGCCTGGGGCCCTAATGTCTCCTGAGCTACTGAAGTTCTGTAACATTCATTATTCTGTGTCAAGCCAAAATTACCTTGTAGGAGCATTGCATAATGTCTGGTATATTAATCATTAGAGATATTTTTGAAGCACTCAATTACATTATGAAAGCTGGGCTATGTTCTTATCTTTCTAACAGTCACATGTAAAGCACCAAGGCCCCTATTACTTTGTAATAAGGAATGCATACCCTGCAGAATAATGCATTATGCACATCCTCATCTATAGGATGGAAAAGGTCAGCCAGCAACTTGAATATTTTTGTCTTCTAGATCAATTTCACTTAAAAGAGTTCATTAGAAAGAATGGTTTTATCTTTTCAATATGTCCTAACAGCATGCTATCACTTTACAGAACCAGATTTCGACTATTTTATTCTATTCAAAGTAGAATGAATTACTTCAATCTGGCTGATGTCCAGTCATTTTGAGGTTATAAATTTAACAGTGTTTCAGAATACGTTTAAGTAGCCTTTTGTTGTAAAAAGAAGTGAAAGGGAAAGAAAGGCGAACTTACTTACCTTAGAGTAGCATCACCGTCTCTAAGTGAACAACTCTATTGAACCACGTGCTTTTTCAAATCCTAATTAAATAATGACAATTCATTTGCTTCCATTCTTTAGAATCTGCTATTTTTAGCAGGTGCTGAGTTCATAAAGATTCACATTTAAGTCTTTACTTTCATAAAGAAGAAACCCTGCTGAAAGTGTTAGAGATTAACAAAAGCCATCCCATTTCAAAAACATCAAGTTATTTTTAAGAAAATATCTACTGAAAATGTATTTATTCAAAGGTTTAATATCAATGCCAGTTCACTTTTGCTATTTTTGTAAGTTCCAATTCACATTTTAATTTACATGATAAATACCTTATTTGGAGCAGAACCGTCATTAAACAAATAAATGGATTACCAAAGTAAAGACAAACACACTAAAAGCTATAGAACAAACAATATGTTTGAATAATATGAAAATATTTTTCTTTTATTGAAAACATGCATAACCTTTCTTTACATTTTCACAATTGACAAAAAGCATATAATAATAAAAATACAAAGAAGTGATAAAAAAAACAGAGAAGTTTTTGCAAAGCTAATAAGCATATGGCAATTTACTTTCTGCCATATCAAATGCCCTTTGATACCAACATATCTCATAATTAAATTTATATCACATCTTTCCTTTTATATAAGCACTCAAGGTGACTCACATATGTTAAACCCACTTATGATGGACTGTATTAGGTCCAAACTCAGAGAAGATTCAACTATTACTACTGAAAACACTGATTTTCGGAGGGGGGAGGGGATTCTGCTTTTTAGAGGTTTAAATTTAAAGATTTTGTGTTCCAGTTAGGTCCAGAAACCAAGTGGATCCAGTAAAGCTATCCAAAACCTGGAGGAGATCAAAGAAATTAAGCCTCATACAAACGACTGGTCTTGATGTTCTTGAAGTTGAATCAACAATTGTCAGCATGACAGTGTAGCCTCTTAAACTGTATAATCAAACAGAGAAAAAGAATCATAATTCAGATAGGAAAGTAGGGAGGGAAGATAACTGGTTCAAAGAGTAATTATTATGAATTTTAAACAAATAATCTATGAGAAAGGAGCTTGCCATTTTTTCATGACCCTACAAATACCAGGCATATGTGGCAGGGTATCCAGACCATTACAGATTATAAGGCTACCCCGACATCATGTAAGGAAAATATAGATTTTATTAATGAATTAAATAGGTTCTTTGGTAGGTTTGAAGCACTTAACAATACTCCTGAGAGGAAGGCTGTATCTCGGCCTGACGAGCAGGAACCTACCTTTGGTATAGCTGATGTTTGGAGAACCCTGAGAAAAATTAATATTCAGAAAGCAGCAGGCCCAGATAATATTCCAGGGTGGGTATTGAGGGACTATGGTGAGCAGCTGGCTGGTGTTTTTACAGGTATATTTAATATGTCTTTGCACCAAGCCGTGGTCCCGGTAGGCTTTAAGACTGTGACTATTATACCTGTACCTAAAAAATCTACAATCATGGGTCTAAATGATTATTGCCCGATAGCACTTACTCCCATTGTGATGAAATGTCTTGAGAGGCTGATGAAGGACTGCATTGTTTCCAGACTCCCTCCTTCGTTTGATCCAGTTCAGTTTGCTTTTTGGTGGAATCGCTCTGTGGAGGATGCAGTCTGCTCTGTTCTTCACACGAGCCTGGCACATCTGGAGGAGAAGAACAGTTATGTGCGATTGCTGTTTGTAGATTTCAGCTCAGCATTCAATATGATTGTTCCCCAGCATTTGGTGGACAAATTGGGTTCTCTTGGCTTCAGTACTCCTGTGTGTAACTGGTTACTTGACTTCCTTACTGAGAGGCCTCAGGCAGTGCGAGTGGGGAATAATATCTCTAGCGCTATCTCTCTGGGCATTGGCTCCCCACAGGGCTGTGTTTTGAGCCCATTGTTGTTTACCCTGATGACCCATGATGGTTGTGCTAGGTTTACCACCAATTCCATTGTGAAATATGTGGATGATACAACGGTGGTGGGTCTTATCAAGGATGACAATGAGTGGGCTTATCAGGAGGAGGTGAAGGGCTTGGTGGAGTGGTGTTATAAAAACAGCCTGGTTCTAAATGTAGAAAAAACTAAAGAGATTATTATAGATTTTAGGAAGAACTGGTGTAGTCACACTCCACTTTTCATAAACGACATAGCAGTGGAGTCAGTCAGCAGTGTTAGATTTCTAGGGGTGCAGCTAACAAACAATCTGACCTGGTCCCTTAACACCGCATTCCTGGTAAAACGAGCACAGCAATGATTGCATTTTCTGCACCGGATGAGGAAGGTACATCTTCCATCCCCCATTCTCCCTGCTTTCTATAGAGGCACCATAGAGAGCATACTTACAAATTGTATTTCCATCTGGTTTGGGGGCTGTAGTGCCTCGGATAGAAAGTCTGTGCAGAGGGTAGTAAGGGCAGCAGAAAAGATAACTGGGACCTCTTTGACTCCCATCCAAGACCTAGCATATGTGCGCTGCCTGCCTAGAGCTCGAAAGATCATCAGTGATGCTTCCCATCTACATCATGGCCTGTTTTCTTTGTTACCCTCTGCGAAGAGGTTCCACTGTATTCGATGTAGGACAGCCAGATTGAATAACAGTTTTGTTTTCTAGGTTATTAGATTTTTGAATGCTTGCTAAGTGCTTTTTTGTTTTTATAGAAATGGAAAATGTAATCTGCTGCCAGATGGTAAAAATGTATATTGTGTAGTATTTTAAATTGTATTTAGTGTCTGATCGAAATTGTGAGTCAATTGTGATGGAATTTCATTTTATTGTGCACTTAGTGTGTAGTGTATAGTGAAATGACAATAAAGTATTCTATTCTATTCTATTCTATTCTATTCTATTCTATTCTATTCTATTCTATTCTATTCTATTCTATTCTATTCTATTCTATTCTATTCTATCTTTCCCAAATATGATGAAATTTGTATGCAATTGTCCTGAAATCTGACAAATTTTAGCCAAAAATGGTGAATAGCAATCTTTCCATTCCTAGCTGTGGTCTATACTGCATTGAAGGTGCTTTGGGACTTCATGATCTTTTGAGCAAAAAGCAGTTTGTAATTATTTTTCTTTGAAACCGTCCTAGGCACTGAAAACTGAGTTGAAGCTGATGGTTTTAAATTGGACATGTATTTTGGACAAAAAGTGAAATCTTTTAAATAGATATATTACTTTTACCTTGGTTGGGATAGTTGTCCAGAAAAAATATACTGAAGAAGGCCATTTTTATTTACTCAAGAAAAGTTAACTGTTAGGTCTAATAGGGAAAGTTTTTCACCCACCTGATTTTTATTAGGAAGAGACACGATACATTGTTTTCCATAGCAGTGTGTCTGGTAATGTGTTTCATTTAGCACTTGCTGCCTTGCTGCCTTGAGGCTAACATTGGCTGGCCTGATTGCTGCTCTCTTATTTTCCATTTATTCATTTTCAACCTCTAAATGCATAAACAGAGGTTTCCCAAGGATATGCTAGGGCTCCAGCATTTTCTCTGCAAAATGACACAGACTCCCAAAAAACAATATTGGACTTTTTCTGCTGTGGGATCTGCATACAAACAATGGAGTTATCTCAAGTAGGAAGGATTGCAGAGCAAGTGGGAATAGGTTACAATGCCATGATATCATCCTTGCAAGAATGAATCCTTGTGAAGAGTAACAGAGATGACTGAAATACTGTAGCCTCAAAGCACGCACACAAAGGAAGTGAAATGGGGTGTGTAGAGGCTATGTTATAGATGGGATTGCTTTTTTCCAGATGAGACTACTTGTAGTTTAGTGGTAGCTTTGCATCATTTGCAAAGTGAAAGTCTGCAACATCTCCAAGCAGAGCAAGTAAAGAATCTTCTCTAAAGCCCTGAAAATCCAGTGCCAGTTACTCTAAACCAGTGTTTCTCAACCTTGGCCACTTTAAGCTGTGGGGACTTCAACTCCCAGAATTCCCCATGGCTGGCTGGGAAACTCCACACAGTTTAAAGCAGCCAAGGTTGAGAAACACTGCTCTAAACAAATCTGAAGTCAGAGATATGATCCAATGGAAGACAACTTCCTATGGGAAGACTCAAAGACTATTAAGGGAAGTTTGAGTATAAAATACATGGTCTGTTCACATTGTTGTTTGGACCATTCCAACTGACATGTTGGAATAACATCTGTTGCACCAAAACTAATATGGTTAAAGAAATTTCTTAATTGTCTGTTGTATAAATTGTTCTGCCCCAGACATCATATTATCAAGATTGCCCCTTTGTAGCCTTATGTAAATATGAAGGGTAAGATATTGTGTTGGAGATTTCAGTTCAGCAGGAACCCTTGTTAGGTATTGTGGTCTTGAACATGAGCAGGGGGCTGAAAGAATACTGAATAGTTAAGTTGCAGGATATTCTGTTAAAAATAAAAGTAAATACTCATAAATTAGATGGGCTTAGCCAAGTTATCAGTGAATACTAACAAGTATTTTTTAAAAAGAAATATATGAGGATGGAAAAGCCTCACTTTTACCTAAGCTCATGGGGGCACAAGAAAGAGTGCCAAAAATAGGAAGTTCCCTTCACTTTAAACACATACAGTACACTCATTTAATTAACGATAGACAGAGAAACAGACAGAAGCATGTGAAGATCTTTTCCTTCATCTGTCTCTTGTGATTTGTCCTAGTGGTGAAAACAGGTCATAGGTGGAAAGGAATGATGCCATCTCCAAAAAATTTATGTCAGACAACAACAAGAGAAATCAAGGGAAATCTGGGCAAGATAAAATACAAAGAAGTCAAAGCTCTATTGGAGAAAGAGGATAGAAAGAAGAGACAATGCAATGGTATGGAAGAACTGAACAAAATGAATGTTATATATGAAGGTTCGATCACTGAACTCGAGTCAGGCATTCTGGAAAATGAAGTTAAGTGGGCCCTGGAAAATATTGCTAACAACAAAATTGTATGAGTTGATGAAATAGCAGTAGAACTGTTTAAAATTTTAGGAGGTGATGCAATTAAAGTGCTATTTGTGGTCTGTAAGGAGATATGGAAAACACAACCTACTGAACAATTGAATTTATCTCCCATACTAATAAGAAAATGCTTAAGATTTTGCAGTCCAGGTTTCAACAATGCATGGAATAAAAACTGCCAGATGTGCAAGCCGGATTCAGAAAAGACAGAGCACCCATGAACACATTGCTAACATCGGATGGATAATGGAAAAGGCAAGGGAATTAAAAAAAAATGTTTTATTGATTATACAAAGGCTTTTGACTATGTTTTTTTGTGTGTGTGCCTTCAAGTCAGTTTTTGACTCCTGGAGACTGCCTGGATTAGACACTGCAGTTTTCTTGGCAAGGTTTTTCAAAAGTGGTTTACCATTGCCTAGTTCCTATGGCTGAGAGAAAGTGACTGGCCCAAGGTCAACTCTAGCTTCATGCCTAAGGCACGACTAGAACTCACAGTCTCGTGGTTTCTAGCCCGATGTCTTAACCACTACCTACCCCAAACTGGCTCTTTTTGATTATGTAGGCCACAACAAATTGTGGATGGCTTTTAAAACTGCTGGTATACTGGGGCACCTCAACAGCCTATTCCAAAATGTATATGATGATCAGAAAGCAACAGAACAGGATGGAACAGTTAATTTGTTCAAAATTGGAAAAAGATATGCCCAAGTTGTATACTGCCACCCAATCTATTTATCCAATATGTAGAATATATCATAAAGAATGCTGTACTAAAAGGAACTGGAGATAAAATTGCTGAGAGAAATATCAACACATCAGTTTAATTTCTGAAAACCAGGAGGATAAGGACTCTCTTGGTGAACTTGTAAAGGAGGGCCATGTTAATCTATGGTAACTAAAAATCAGAAGAAGTCTTGTAGCATCTTTTCAGACTAATAAAAGCACCATTCTGTTGCATCTTATGAAGTGAGCTCACAAAAGGTTTATTGTTTTAATAAAAGTTGTCAGTCTGAAAAAGTACTACCAGACTCCTCCTGATTTCTTACTGAAGATGAAAGAAGAGAGTGCAAAAGTCAGTCTGCTCAGCTCAATGCAAACAGATGGAGAAGAAGCTGAAGTAGTAGTGTACTTTACGTTCCTAGACTCAAATTCACAGCAATGGTGACTGTGCCCATGAAAAAAACAAATGTCTGCTATTTGGGAGAAAAACTATGACAAATCTAGACAAAATATTAAAGCATGGGGTCATCATACTGACATCAACAATACATATTTTCAAAGGCATTCTTTTCCAGTTATAACACATGGCTGTGAAACCTGAATCATCAGAAAGGATGAATGAGGAAAAACTTTGAATTGCAGTGCTGAAGAATATTGTTGAAAATATTTGGGTCTCAGGAAGAACAAATAATTCAATAACTGATGAAGCAAAACCACACTTCCCTCAGGAAGCACAAATAATGAAGCTATTTTAAATGAGTAACGTAAAAGCTAAAATCACTGGAGAAGCCCCTGATGCTTGGGAAAACTGAAGACACTTGAAAAATAGGCCAAGAGAAGACATGTTGGCTTAATATTATCATGAACAACAGAAGCACAAACTTACAAGAACTTTAATAGCTGTCTAGCAGTTACTAGACAGTTCCAGCAAAATGATGGCTTCACATCATGAAGGGTTAGAAGTGACTGAATTACTCCACAAGAAATCAGCAGAAAGTCACCAGAAGAATTCTACAATAATTTGAGGGAAGGATGATTCTAGTCCACAGCCATACAGCCATCCTCTGTACGGTCACTCCCTATCAACGAGACCATGTGAATGAGTGACATTCAATTATGTTCAGAGGCAATGCAAAAAGCCACTAAGGAAGCAATTTACTACTCTCGCACTGTATGCAATTCTTCACTTGAAATCAATTTTTCATTATATGGGAGAACAGTATGTTGAGTTGATATATTTGTTCTCATAATTTGATAGAGTAGCTGGTAATGTGTAAAGCTTGTCTCTATCAGGAAAAAATGACATTTGACAAACTAGGGAGACATGGAAGAATTTCTGTTAATAAAATAATATAATGTTTTCTGATGGAATATCTGAGTTAATGGCACAAGTTCCACATCCAGCAAGAAATCCAGTTCTTTGAGTTTGTAATGTTACACTCACTCCTTTCACCAATGTGATGGGTGATGTTACATCTGGGTAAAGACTAAATGCTGACTTTAGGAAATGACGTTATTGTCATTTGTGCTGATCAACTGCTTTCCATTAATGTCACTTGGGTGTATCTTGTTCAACTGTTGCATGTTTAAAAGATAAGTGATTTACTCACACATTTTGAATAATGTTAGCTGATATACTGTATCTGATTTGTACATATGGAAACCATTCCCGAGAGTCATATGTGTTAAAGTGATAACCAGGCTGCTATACAAATCATAATTCCTATATTTTAAAGCCACAATAAAGCTAAATGCTTAGAAGAATTCATATTTTATCTATATATACGATTTGGCTCCACCAGAACTTCACTGGGAATGTATGGATCCATATAAATCCAATTGATTTTACTTCTCATGTTAGTAGGATGGAATTCAGGTCATAATTTGTAAGGGGAAAAACTATTAAAAAGCTACATTTGCTTTCATTTGTAACTTTCCCTTACATACAGCTTGCTTGTACACAACCCTGACCTTACCAGAATTGTTCCAACACTTCTCCATCCTTACTGGAAATGATCTCACACTGTCCCAACCTTTCCAGAAATGTTTTGACTTGGAAAAAGTCTGCTCTGAACCCTATTTTCACAGAAAAGATCTGTGTGATAGAGAATGATCTCTTTTGAGGCAGGAACATTTCCAAGAAAGATAACTTTAGAAATTTTCCTGTAACGTTGAAAAAGCCTACTCCAAGATCAGTGCAGGATATTTCAGATTTGGAACATTCTGATCTTCAAACATTTTGCTTGCCTCTATTCTGTATGTTGGCATTTGGAATAAAGATCCTTTAAAGATGCTCAGCTTTAAACCTTTGTTTTCAATGGTTTCAGCCAGATTGGTTGAGTAACTTAACCAAGTACAGAGTGGGTAAAATTCAGTGAAACTTAAGAAAGACTCAAACATTTTAAGAGGCATCACTTTCTATTGACATTCATACTGTAGTTTTATCACTTCTTTTCATCAGATACCTGTTGATTTTCTCCAGTCATCATAATAAGAGCTGGCTCATTATGTCCTATATAAATCTCAATACAACTTTCAGGATAATGCAAAGTGAGTGTTGCTTATAACTCTAAAGCAAACATACTTAGTCTGCAATCCTACTCAGAAGTATCAAAGAGTAAGACTCACAGAACATAGTTGAATTCGCTGGCAAGAAACAAGCACAGGCTACACACTACTGCATATTGGAGCACTGAACATTCAGTGCAATAATTAAAAGAACAGTAGAATTCAGTCCATCACATAACTTGTTCCATGTCTTTTAACAATCAGTGCATGCTGTTTCATCACTGTTATGCTTTCTGTATGTTACTACAAGGTTTTCATCTGTAGCAATAAAAGGTTTAGCTATTTGTAAGAAGTTGGAAAACATTTGATTTGAGCAAAATCAGGATGTAAATGTACAAAATATATAAAATTATTTTAAAGCTGAATGAAATATTTGATTAGTGTAACCTTGATTTGAGAGATATTTTTACCCAAGAAGTCCTACCAGTAAGATTTATATAATAGTGACTGGCTTCATATAGCAAGTAATGAAATGGTCACTTAACCATAGATGGCTTAATTAGTCACTTCTTGGTGAGCTCACATATGACACTAAGCTATAAACCATGAGTTACAAGCCATAATGCTGGGTTCATACATCATGCTAAACCAAAAGTAAACTACCTTGCAACACTGAAATCTTAACTTCAGGGTTGTACTGAATTGAATCTTTGGATCTTCCACATTTCTTCTGTCCTGAGCCTTGTAGCTCCCAGATTGCTTTGAATGAAAAAAAGGACATATGACAGTGGATATGTGTAATATATATCACTTTCTTAAGAATACAAAACAGGAGTAAGGACTACTTTATTTAGTGGCATAGACAAAAGAAGTACCTATTGCTCTCAAATCAAAACTTTCATATGAAAGGGATGGGAGAATTGTATATCAAATATCTCTGTATCTGTATCTGTATCTGCTTCTGTGTAGTTGAATACCCAAGAAGCATATACTGTGGAAAGCTGAATTTACAAATATATACAGTATATACATACCAAGGTAATTGCAATATTTATTTTTTGCTATTTGGTACTAATAGTTGATATTTGCTGGACCATCTGTCTCTAATGATCTCTGCTTGTCTGAGAAGATCTGACATGGTTGGCATGCACTAAGTCCCATCAACTAAGCCATGTCATCATATGGGACCCAAGAGGTGTGCGCGCCTTCTCTGTTGCTGTGCCCGTACCACGCAATAACCTTCCTTCCAAAATTTGAATGGCCCTGAACTACTGGCCTTTCGAAGGCCTGTAAGACCTGGTTCTTCCCCCAGGCACTGAACCAGGAGGTTACACGAGCCTGTTTCTAATGTTTTGTCAATTGCTTCAGGTGCAACATGTTTTAATTATTTCCATTGTATTTTAAAAAACATTTTAAACCACCTGTTAGCCACCCAGAGTCACATGGTGAGTTGGTGGCCCTACAGACTGAATAAAAAAACAAACAGCAGGCATTAGGAAAGTTGTATAGAAATTATGCTTGTTAGGAAATATTGCATACAATGTATATAGCAAATGTAAATGGTATGCTCAAAAGCAAATGAGGATTTTATTCTTTAATTTGAAACAAGTTACAGAAGATTGAACAGACCATAATAATGAACCTCCTGGTTCAGTTTGATCATAATGATATGACGTTGCTATAGATTGAGCTTATGCTTAAAAATCTATATTTATGAAGCTTAGTGGTAAGGTACATTTAAACAAATATGATGTGTAGAAAGTATTGTTGTTGTTATTGGTGACTTTATGCATAAATGCACATTTATATTGTAAATAACAAACATAAGGATGCCCTTAAGCCTCATTCTTGGCAACTGCATCCATGTAGTTTTATGGGCAGCATTTATGGAAGTAGCATGCACTTCCTTCTTCTGAGATTTTAACTTCCCAGTTTAGCCACATTATTTTTGTCTTTCTTGTTGCTGCTGTTACCGTCGCGCACTGAATTAACAACAGCAGCAAAACAGCTTTTCTTTCTTTTTCAAAATTCCATATGTGTAGCAGCAAATATTGACCTTCTTTTCAATAGCAGCACTGAAATACACGGTATTCATTAAATGTCATTTCCATGAAAAGCTGGTCCCATTGAAAGAACGATGAAGAAATAATCAGTTTAGCAGACAAATGACCTAGATGACAAACACCTGCAATAAATTTACATTTACATTTAGTTCTCCAATCTTCCTACATGCAATAATCTATCTGATTCTGTAGTAAGACAATAGGAGACCTTTAAGAGAGAGTGCAGAGAGACACAAAGTTGTTATTAAAAATGGTGATTTTATTTCTTAAGAAAACTACTTGCTGATCAATGAGAACTATAGCAGACTACAGTAGACTTTCTACTTTCTCAGTTCCCTTCTTTCCTTCTTCCATGTCTGCCTGCCTTTCCTTTCCCAGGGTAAAATAAGAAAAGAAAACCTTGGTAGAGCTAATTGCTACATGGTAAGGACCCCATAAGGACCCCATGAGGTCTTTACTTGGGCATCTCTGAATGGAGGCATCAATACAAAAAGAGGTGAGATGATGGTCAGCATTCCCTAACATTGTCGCTAGCCATGTGTGATCACACCAGGTCCCAGCTTCCTCAAGTTTCAGTAGTGTGATTTTAAGCAAATGATTCTGTTTGTGCAGAAACACATGATTAAAGGAGGAGGATCAGAACTTGTACAGTCACATATACCCGGTGACAGAAATGAGGAAATGTGTATGTGGGGTGTGTGTGTGTGCATTTTCTTTTTTCTATGTATGTGTGTGTGAGAAAGAGAGATAAAAACAACGAGAGAGAGATCATGCTGTTGAATTCACATCTCTGTCAGGAAGACCCCATAGCTAGAAATTATATGTGCACCATAATGTCCTTTCATGAACAATGGTAAGAATTGTTTGAATTTCTCTTGGGATATGTAAGCTCCAAATAAAACTAACCAGGATAAAAGCTGAATCATCAGTTAAACAAGATGGAGTTGCTTTTTGTTCGTTGTAGTTCTTGGCCTGCTCTAGTGGTGTCTGTCAAAGGGGTGGTGCTGCTCTGAGGAAGGAGCTCAGTGACTTGGAGGTCTTCCTGGAGTTGTGGGAATTGTTGGATGGGCAGGTTGAGGCCATGGCGAGGAGGGCCTTAGCCCACTTCCAGCTGGGGTGCCAGTTGCAGTCCTTATAGTATACGTTATGTTGTGAGTCTTTAGGAGTCAGCAGCACACAAATTTTAAATAACAGCAGCAGCTACTGCCACTACCACATCATTATATAATGCCCCATATTCTTTAGTAATATGTTCAGATACAGTCTATAAGAAAGAATTATATTAGTAAGTCCAAATTTTCTGACTGTCCAAAGTCTAACTCAGGCAGAAATAAACTATTTATCCATGACAAGGCAGATTATCCCCCTTCCCCTGCCCTAAGGTTTTTGCTATTGCCCTAAGAGAACACTGCGTTCAAAAGATGACTTGCATTGTGACTATCAGGACATCCATGAGTTTGTTGTGGAAGCCATACTCGTAAGCCATTCTCTATTGGTCAGCCTTTGTGTGGGAGGAGGTCAAGTCATCAAAGGAAACTGAGTCAGGGTTTCCCAGAGTCAACTTTCACCAGCTCAGGAAAGGAACTCGGGGAACAATAAACCTGAGAAACATGCACGGCAATAC
The DNA here is from genome assembly GCF_059951505.1 of Python bivittatus. Classification (NCBI taxonomy): domain Eukaryota; kingdom Metazoa; phylum Chordata; class Lepidosauria; order Squamata; family Pythonidae; genus Python; species Python bivittatus. The sequence continues at coordinate 30,166,427 of NW_028277098.1, forward strand.
TGGGTTATATCACAGTAGCTCTTTTGTTGTGGGTCCTTTCAGTTTTCCATTATTAGTTTGTGTAATTTCACATTTTGTTGGGTTCATATTTCAAAGTATGGTCTGGGACCAAATCCCAGATTTATATGAAGGAGATCTTTAAACAGACAACATGAATGTAATGCTGCAGTATTTCTAAACAGGAGCATCTGACTTAAGTCCTCTATAGAGTGATGAGGGGGAAACCTGGAACAAAGTAGCCAGTTGGCCTAGACTAGATTCAGCTTGATGCAAGCTAAAGCCATGCTGACCATGGTTACATTGTCCAAGGACTCGAGTTGGATCTCCCCTCATGTTAAGTGATGTCTGAGAATCTGAATTGTACTGTAATGTATTCATCAGAGTCAGAGTTGTTCATTTTATCTGGCGTTTTTTAATTTCAGTCAAATAGCTTTTGTGTGGGGAAACTCTTCATAGAAAAGCGTACTTTACTGCAGATAGAACTGCAACAGGCTGATTTTTGTTCTCTGTTGTGCGATTTCTGTTCTTCATTCTGGAATTTAATAGAGCTACCTACCTGGGTTTAATCATGAGTGTGACAATAAAAAGAATGATTCTTTAATATTGGGATGATACTCAAAGGACCCTTTGGGTATGCATGCTAGTCAAAAAGGTCCTTTGGGTATTTGTGCTACCCAATGGGGATTCCTCCTAATCTTTTCCTTCCTTTACAGCACATTCCTTTGTATTTCAGTTGGAATTAAACCCTATTGAATTCAATGAAGCTTATTCCCAGGAAAATGATAATAGGATTGCATCCTTAATGTATAAGCACTGTTTCAAAATGTATATGCACACACAAAAGCCAATGCTTGCTTCTGTCAAGCAAAGGTTTAAGTATGAAAATAGCCATCTAGAGTAGGAAAATCTTCAGAAATCAATAACTTCTCAAATTATTATTGGAAACTAAATCCTGAATGTTCATTCATTCAGAAGCTTTGAGAGAAGCAAGCTGATTTGCAAGCCTTATGTCTTACATACTACAATCCTTATCTTGGATTATTGGAAGAGAATCTCAATTTGCTGTGAAGATGTATGCATTTTATTCCCCTGTAAAATGTCACATTTTGAAAAAGCCATTTGTGCTATTCCCACAGAGTCAGAGAAGGACTTCAACATCCATCTTACAATTTTTTACATTTGGGACAGCAGCATGAAGTATGACTCTTATATCCCTGCAAAAGATAAATAATACACGTCAAAAACCTTCTGAAGTTATGGAACCTCTGACTACATTTTTCTTTAAATATTAAATATTATTTTTGAAGTTGTTTGAACTATTCTGGGTTGCATACAATTGTTTCCTTATTAAGAGGTTCACCCTCTTCCCCCCTTTGATGTCCATGCATACTAACTCTGTATAAGCTTCCTTAATTTCAGTACAAGATAAGCTATACGTACTTCCTGAACCAATAATTTAATTTCAAATGAAAAACAGAAATAGCATTCATTCAGGCAGGCAGGCAGGCAGGCAGGCAGGCAGGCAGGCAGGCAGGCAGGCGTATATGTTACTCTAACTCATTTGGGTGGGGTTTGCAGATATCCCCGTGCATCTTGCTATTGCAAGCAGAACCTACAACTCCAGATTTTGTCTTTAGATGACATTTTATGCCGAATTCTTCTCTTTCTCCAATTGTCTCTACCTGCCTCATCACAGGAGGGACATGCTCCGGGTCCCATCTATTGAAAAGTGTTATCTGGTGGGATCTAGGAAATGTGCCTTTTCTGTCACCCTGCCTGCCTTTTTGGACCACCAACTCTGCTGGTCTTTTAGAAGGTCCTTTAGACAAGTTTTCCCAGGCATGGAGGTTGGGAGGGAATAGGAGTGTGTGAGGTATTGTTAATTTATTGTTGATGGTTAATCTATGATTGACCTTATTTTTGTTTTATTCCCTTTGTGCATATAAGTTTATTTTCTTTATTGTTATATTGTTGTTTTTAACTGTTTGGCTCCAGAGTTGCTTAAGCAAGATGGGTGGCTATATAAATCGAATAAATAAATAAGATCTACTGAAATAAAAGAGAGCTGTTCCAGTATCTCCTCTCTTTCTTTTAGTACAATGTGTACTACAAGACTTTGTTTTTGGAGGGTGCTCTCAAGAAGAACAAAACAAACAAATAATCAATGCTTCTTATGATTGTTTTATTTGCCTCCAAGTAATCTGAGAATTTTGTATCTTACAGAGTTAACAAAAATCCCAAAAACAAGGATTATTTTTTTTCAGGGTTTAGATAAATAATACTGTTTGTTATATTCCCTTATCTGATGTTGAATCTGAACTTCATAGAAATCTGAATGATCTTGTAAAATGCAGAGTTCAGAACAGTGACTTTTAAGAGAGAGTCTAACAGTACAGATCATAATAAATATTAGCTTTCTGTTGAGTGGAACTGCATGGCTTAGTGACAAAGGTTAGCAGATCAGATGTACTTGGGATGGCATTGATATTTTCATATATATCTGCGAAGTGAGGGTCAGGGGAAGGCAATGTTACTGGTTTTTTTTTTAAACTGTATATCAGATAAGAAATGCTTAGAGTAGACCTTCTGCAATATTTTTCAGGCAAGTTCCTTCTTTATTTTTGAAGCTTTTGGAGGAATCCAATGTCAAAAACAAAACAAAGACAAAATAAACACCCCCCCCCACGCCCCTCCATACTTTGAGAAGTCATGTTTATTCATGAAATTTACAATGATATATTTATCTTACACATGAAACCAGAATGTAGATAAAAATGAAGCTGGAGGAAGGAACTTATTACTGATATGACTAAGTATTAAGCTGAAGCTACAGAACATTTTGCATGTAAAAATGGATTTATTGAAAAAGCTGGTTTGAAACTGATAGATTCAAATATAGATAAATAATGTAATTGAAGCATGTAATCTAATATTTAATAATGGATAACATTATCCATTATCAAATAAAATCTTTGATGGAGCTGGCAGCTGCTATTATGCTTTCTATGGATGGCTTATTTGCTTTGAAAATATGGCTGATTTTTCTGAATGACTTATTGGGGACTGAAAAGGGGGGAGGCAGGGGTGTATGTCAGCAACACCCACACCATCCATCCCAACATCCATACTATCTCTTCCTTGGGATCTTCGCCCTCACACATATAAGTTCTGGTATGGGGTATAACCCCTGGTAATGTTCTTACATTGCTACATGTATTTTTGAATAGGAAGATGCCCACATACAGTATTTGGAATCTGGATGAGGCAGACCTATGGCTCCACTTTCCCCCTGTTTACTACTGTAAAAAGATAAAAAATCCAACACTGGAGTAATCAAGAAAAGAAGTCTGTTTATTTTAATAAATGCAACAACATAATGATCTGGGAGAATAGTTGAATTGCAAGAAGGTACGTGGCGCTTTGACTGGCATTCCAAAGCCAGTTCTCAGGAAACTGTAAACAGCCTGAAGAGACAAAGAGAACTGCAGTAGATATAAATCTATCCCCAAACAGGGCTAATCCATAGTTTTTCTGCTAACTTTACCTGACTAGTTCTAGTTTTCCCACAGCTTTGGGGCATTGGGCCTTAAGTCTTCAGTACACTTGTATGAAATCTGTTTTCTTCAGGTGTCTGCTTCCTGCAGGGGCCTCCAGCCAAGAGTCACTGAGCACAAAGGAACTACTAACTTCCTCCCCCCCTGAATTCTACCCCTTCCCTTATACGGGGAAGAACAGTGGCTGTGTTTTGAGAAGTCCCCCAGATAGCCTGCAGATTACTCAAAATTAAGAGGCCTAAAATAATACAGAATGCAGTTGCCTTGAGAGTTTTCTCTAGTATAAACAAAGGGCTCCAATTCTAACTGAGACTATGGCTCTTAAGTGCAGGACTTTAAACCTCCCTTTACCAATAATTTGCTTTGGAAAAACTGTTATCCCAGTGTTCTTAATTTGTGTCCCCCCCCATCCCCAAATCAGTATAGTGGAATATAATGGGCATCTACTAAACCTAGTTTTTTAAATGTTGAAATTGTCTCTTTTACTTTTTTAGTGCCAAGAAATCTTATCGTTTCTTTATATGCATTTCAACATGATCTCATGGTAAAGTTCTTTAATTCTCCTTTTCATGCATTCTCATTAGCTGGCTTTTCATTCCCCTCCGTGTCTCATTGACCCAGAAAGGTATTCTTCTTCCTGCTTCTGTTCTGTTGAGCAGCGCAATCCCCATTTCTCTAGTGAGGTCCCTTCACAGTCTTCTTCATAACCTGTGCAATTCTCACATGCATAAAATAAGTTTTTATAATTGTAATGCTTTTTCTTATTCCAGAACTCAAAACTCTTTTCTGGCTGGTAGGACAATGAAGGCTGGTTCACTGTATATGTTATTCTGAAAGTATTGCTGTTACTGATTTATTTCTAGGGAGGAAAAACTTCATAATTAGGGATGAAGAAATTTCCCTATTTCACTTTCCGTAATGTCAGCATTTTTTTTTTCAGTTACAAATTCAGTTTGTGGTGTTTCCATCTCAGTTTGCAAATGACATTTTAAAGGATGCATGAAAATTTATATGCATTTGTGTGTGCCTTTTTATGCATTGATTTTCCCAATATATGCATTTATAAGGATTTTCCTTCAATATTTGCCTTTTTATATTCAATTTCCCTAATGTATAAAGACATCTTACACTTTTTTTAATATCAATGCTTGTATTACAACATTTGGAGACATTTGAAAACTGGAGGATTGTTCTATAGCTCAAGAAAGTGCAAATTAGGTTGATTTGTATTAAAATACAAACCAAATCAATCTTCTTGATCATCATAAAACTCTATGTACAGCTGCTTTATAGATGCAAGCACAGACATTCTTTCTTCTTTTCACTGTTCACTATGAAATTATATGTCAGAATTAATATCCACCACAGGGATATGCTTTCATTGTTTATTAAAAAAAATACTGTAGATTTAGACTTACAATACTTTAGACTTAGAATAATCCAGTACTGATAATAATATGGGAGCTGTAAATGCTGCTAATATTTCTGGACCAAATTGTGAAATCAAAATATGTTTTAATTGAATAGACTACTAGTTTGCAATGTAGGCAATCCAGTTTTTTCTTGGTATAGCCCAAATGGTTCAAAAACCTAATTGGCAATAAGGTGATCTAAAGCATTAATAGCCCTCCTGGCCTATGACTTTCATTAAAAAAAAAAATACTCATTTTCACATTGGGATTATCGCAGAGTATGGGTTTGTCATGTGAATAAGGGCCAAAATTATACTTGAATTCCAGCATCTTCCAAATGTGCCTTGAAGCCTTTATGGAAGGATATTTGATAGAACTAGAGCTAAAAAATGAAGCCAACCTCCTGCCATGTCAAAGGATACAGAAAAATGGTTAAATTATCAAATTGTTGCTCAGTATCAGAAAATGCTGGGAGAGAGAAATACATAATTATCAGTAAGAAATAATATATCATTGGCATATAATAACAATTTGTAGTCAACCATTTTTATAATTGAAATGTCCTCCATTTGTCTAACAGAACAGGCCAGTGGCTCTACTATCAAATTACTGAAAAATAAAAGGATATAAAGAACATTCTTTTTAGTTCCATGATACATATGGATAAACGAAGAAATAATTCCATTTGTAATAATCCTAGAAAACAGGATATCACATAGTGATCCGTTTTTTTAAAAGGAAATCTATATTTAGGCAAGACTAGATTAAAAAATTCCATTGCACCTTAGTTTTTGCATCCACTGCTGATTTCAGTATTTTGAAAGGTCAACGTTAGTAATCTAATTACTAATACTTCTGAACCTTTTATAAAAACTGATTGTGCAAGATGGATAATGAAGGTAGCATTTCCATAAACTATATGTCAGTATTTTGGGTCAACTTAGAGTAAGGAGATTGGATATATGCACACACCCCTTTAAAGGAATCCCAAACAACCAATAAAGTTATAAAATATACATTCATTTAAAAATATCTTCAAACTCTTGCTGCATCTGTTTTTTAAAAACGAATCTTTCATTTATTATATGTTTAAAATACCATCTGGGTTTAGAAAACATGAGGCAACTCTTTCTTCTAGGAATTGATAATGGAATTGGGGCATGATTTTATATAGTTATATGTATAATACCTTTATAACACTTATTGGTTGAATCAACTAAACACCAAAGACCAAAATATCAGAAAATAGTTCAGAACAATTCTGAAGAGAAACTCAACAAATATATATTCTTGCTGTAGAGGATCTAAGATCATTCAGTATCCACCAAAATGAAACTCCAACATATAATCTAATAGTTTTAGGCTGGATAGTATTCTGATCTAATAAGGGATCTAAAATTTGATTAAATTGATTAACATTTCTATCCATAATTATCTGATCCATAGCAAAAGTAAAAGCATGTCAAAAACTTCTGTGTAACTCATCTAGAAAATTCTTAACTACAGCATAATAATTAATAAATACAGTAGCTTTATTAAAACAACCATGATACTTAAAAAACATAGTTCTGGATCACTTTTTTCTTACTTCCTATTTTGAGCCCTTGTTAATCAAAATTACTATACATCTAACACATTTTGAATGTATACTTATTTACACCTGACAATTCCACCCCTAAAGAAGAGATCGTTCTATTGTGGAAGAACATGAGTTTCTTGGGCGAGGGGGATTTTGCCCAATTCTCTAATATTTATGTAGCTCAATATTTATGTTCAAGCTGAAGACCTTGCCCAAGACCTAGTGCTCCCTGAAAATAATTCTCACTTCCATCCTATTTTTTTTGTCCACTGAATGCTTTCTTCTGTCAAAGAGCAAAGGTTGTGCTGTAGAAATGTGATTTATTTCATTTAGTAATTAAATACCTGAATAATGGAAGACGAACATTTAGTATTAGAGACCCACATTTTTTACCTTTGAGAGAGAAAGAATGTGGGAAATATATTTGATTAGAAATGTGTGATGGAGTGTCTCATTCCTCTGTCCAAGTGAAGGTTCAGATTCTCCATGTGGATATTTCATTTCAAAAGATTCCAACTGATTTAAGGCTTACATAAAATTTGGTGAAGGTTCCCCTCTCCCATTAATGGAAAAAGAAAAGATGCACCGCAGAAGCATTAAGACTGAAGGGATTGTTGAATTCCTAGATTCTTGCAGATGTCACTACAAGTATTGTAATAAAAACTTAATCCAATTAATTAAAATAAAACTTACTAGTCAAAGATCTTTATGGTGGCAAGTTTGTAAAGAGTTTGGAGATGCATTTACTTTCAAACACAAGCACCTCTGAATGAAAACTGTGCTTGAGAACTGGCCCACATCAAGTGTGCTCACTGAGTGAGTTCTTTCGATTACGTTATATTGTTGTCCTCACTTGTTGTCAAAGAGATTTGTAAAAATCTTGGAAATGAGACTGCTGGAACATATTTGTAATTTAAAAATGCAATCAAACCTGCTAAGAGAGGACACTCTTTGGATAAATCTAAGTGTGGTAGAACTAATGTTTCACTTGTTCTGGCTAGTATCTTTCTCCCTTTCCAGAAGTAGTTAGGATAGATGAAAAACATTAGAAGACTATAGTAGCTGAATCTGGAATATGCGTGTACACTCATTTTAGCATTATTCAGAATGTCGTGATGTAATTCACATACATGTATAAACAACTGTGCATTCAGACAAAATGTGCACATGTACAAAAAAAGAAACTACAGAAAAATACAAGGAAAAGACATTTTCCTATATCTAAATTAACTGCCAAAAATATATATAAAAGAAAAATCTAATAAAAATCTGTCCTATAAGACAACTTTCAAAACATCAATTTTTAAGGAATGTAGCTGCCCCACTGGATTAGGAATGATGGAAAATGCTGTTGCTGCTTTATTGTGCCTTCTACACATACATCATAGCCCTTCTGTTGTAATTTCCAGGTTGATCAGAGTAAGATTGTTTCCTTATTTCTGTCAGATAAAAATGATTTTATTATACATGTTGCAAAATTTCATATGACAGCGTGTAGAGTCCACCACAAAACAATCTTTGTAAATTGGCCACTAAGTTGTTGACTAAATCACAATCTAATTTGTATCTTGTCTGTCTCAGTAAGATCTGAGATACAGTATGTGTATGTTGGTGTATATTCTAAAAACTGGTTCATTGTTTTTTGTACTATAGTTCAACATTGTTAAGCATTTTATCTGGCTGGTTTTTCACATAATATTTTTCCATTTCTACTTCAATCTGTATATGTTAGAAGTATGTATGGCATTTCATGGGAACATATTTGCAGATTTTTCTTGCAGGATTTGTGAAGTGAACAGAAGTGGAGTTGAAAAGAATTTTCAGGCAATAAAACAAAAAATGTAATGAAATTGAAATGGTTCAATTTGCCAATCTTTATTAAGAAGCCCAGTGCAGAAGGCAGTGTTATACCATATCAGGGGTTTTCCCCATCACTGATATACTAGCCCGTTAATGACATAGACAAATGAGCACAGGGAGTGATCTAAATCAGTCTGCTGATATAAATAATCACAAAAGGAGGAGGAAGTCTGCCAACATTGGAAGGAGGAGTAAGAGGCTTTTTTTCCCTCCTGCGCTTGAGAAGAAATACTTTCAAGAAGAGCAAGCAGAAAGAAGCTAACATAAAAATTAAGGAGGCCCTTAGCTTCAAGGAGGGTGAAGAAGCTAAGTCCCCAAAGAGGTACCCCTCAAAGAAAGTAAAAGAAGCTGAGTTGAAGAACCTGGCAGGCATCCTTGCTCCAGGAATCCTAAACTTGGCATATTCTACTTAATCTTCCGGGCATTTGAAAGTCTTAGAAAGTTCCCTTTGTAGAACATGGGCTCACTGCTGAGCAGTGTTCCTTGAGAAGTGTAACAGCAGAGCAAAAAGGCTTTCCAGGAAATGCCTCTGGTGGGAGCTGTATCCTCTTTTTTTGTTCAAGAATTCCCCTCTGTTGTATGACCTAGAAGATACTTCAGTCCCATAAGTTCTAGCTATTATCTCTATAACTCATGATGTTATGTAGATATATAATAAACTACTTACCTGTACTTGAATGATTAACCTTTTCCTTAATTGTGGATAAATGGAGTTTTAAGGTATTGTCCCTATGGATTGATGGAACTGATATTAAATGCATGAAATGGAAGGAACTTAACATTGTACAAACTGTGCATGTATAAAGTTTTGATCAAGATCAAGAGAGAAAGTAGAAGGAAATATTTCTAAAAAACTTATGCTGCATCAGAAATCTAGAATTTGGAAAGACATTTGGATGAGGCAAATGTTGATGAAAGCCCTGTTAAAAATCCTGCTTTGATATCTGCAATGGATTATGGAAAGTATTCTGTATGGAAAACTAGACTGCTATTGATGAGCACTCTGGCCTATATGGTCTCAAGGAGTATATGATTTATGAAGAAGGCACTGGGAAGAGGCACTTTAACCTAAATTCAAATATAATCTTACCAGTAGTCCCCTTAGTACAAAATTTGAGAATATTCCCTTGGTGGTTCAATTTATAAAATGAATTCTAGCTGGGGTTTTGAATTATACTTTCTCTGTCCTTTAATTAAGGAAGTTAACTACAAAAGAACAATTTTTAAACTCAGGGCAGATGTTAAAGGGTGGAGAAAAACTATTACTAATTTGGTGTAGAAATAGAAGGCCATCTGTATGCTGACAAATAGCATATTTCATTCATTTCAGCACTAACAAAGGGAATACAGTTTTCAGCATCTGAGTTGTAACTCTTTCAGAACTTGAAATATAATAACCATGTTCTTTGTTCTTAATGGCAAAAGCATTTTGAGAATATTTTAACAATTAACACTCTTTTATGTTTTCTAAAACAAACTTTTTCACAAATCTTTTCTTAAATTTTTGTTTTATCTCCCACATGCAAAATAAAAAGATATAATACTCTGATGATACTATATGATATAAAACCAGGAACACAGATAAACATAATTCAATGAAAGAAAATCAAACAATGTTAATAGTGCTTAATTGCAATTTCAAATTAAAAACCATACTTTAATTTAAAAGAAAGAAATTTGTTCAGAGTAACACCTACCACATACAGTGTTTATTCATATACATTTTTTCCAATTGTATAATTTATATTTTTAAAAATACAAATCTGATGGAAATGTAGAACTCAGTGTACTAACGTACACTTGGTTTTTAATTAACATGCTTAACTGATATATTGATGTTTGCATTACTAAGTGTTTCAGCTTAATTTATACCCATTTTTTTTAGAATAGGAATATATTTTTGTCTAAGATGGCTTTTCAGTATAATGCTCAGAATACCAAAATACCCCAAAAAGCAGTGTGCCAAATGGAAATAGTGGATGCTATTACCAAAATAACATTAAAACCTTCTTTAAATGGATAATTAACATTTTCTTCCCCACTCTTTAAGACTGCTAAATCATACTGATTGATTGATTGATTGTATTTATTGCATTTATCCCACCCATCTCTCATAAAGTGACTGAATCAATACTGGACAGATCCATCTTGAGAATCAAAATGGGAAAAGGAATGGCCTCAAATGTTAGGGGCCACAACCATTGCTGGTGCAGGGTTGAACTTGCACAAGCAATCACATGAAAACTCATGAGATCACCAAGTTTGCAAGATGCAAGATGAACTTAGGAATGAGATTTGTCCACTACACAATTTATATTTCATATATGTTTGGCCTGGGACTAGTCTTGGGTGCGACCCTATAGGTCTCCAGAAGTTGCCACCAAACATATTTAATATGATAGAAGGGGTAAATTATTAAATTTATGGTTTAGAAAGTAATATGAACAATATTTAATTTCCATTTAGATGTAAATGAAATAAAATAGTTTTTTCCCTGTCCTAGCTGTACCACCCATTGCTTTTTAGAGGGTGACTCCATGATATACTACTTAAAGGTTATGTAAGGGTCCATCCTAGAGTATGACTTTCAACCTGAAAAATATTGTGAACTCTGGAACTAGAACATAGTCCTGTGTTTTTCTTTCTCTTTTGGTCTCATTTTAATTAAGGTGTGCTGCTTTTTATTATGGCTACCAATGTCGCCCCATGGAATTGATAAGTAGCAGTCATAAGTGTCACTTGTTTATTTCAAAAACAAATGTTCATATCAAGAACCCATGAGTCCATCAGCCTGCAGACACCCAGTCATTGTCATCAAATGGTTACTTTTCACATAAACAATATAATCCAACTGGACCCACAAATATCAATCAATTCTTCATGAGGATCTGCCACGTAATGCTTTTTGTGGCAGTTAATTTATTCAAAGCCCTCAAGGAACTTCTCAAATCATTAATGAATGACAGAGCAAGTTAGGTGACTGGTTCTGTTTCACTGGAATTGTTCTGGGAGCTTGTAATTACCAAATATTTCTGTATTCTAGCTATGCTGTCTCTGAGTCATACCCTTTGGAGAAAGATGTGGCTTCTGTTATCATATGCTAAAAGTATTTATCACAAATGCTGGGAGGAGGGATTAAGTGGTTAAGATGAACCATACATGAATGAGAAAAAATATTTTTTAAACTTCATGGCTTCTAAGAACATATCTCAAATGGATTGCTAAAGCAAATCACTGAGTCTTGACTAGAAATAAAGAAGCATAATGCTGGGTGACACATAATGGTTTGGATTATCTCACTTGCCAGAAAATCAAGGAGGGTGAGAAGCTACCTTTGTTATATTTATCAAGTAATATAAGCACTGCTATCCTTCTGGGCAGATAATTATGTAAAATCCTATAATCTGCACTTGACATTTTATGAGTTTTTGCTGTAGAACACACACTAGCCCAAATTCAGCATGGTGGAAAACTAATTGATCATTTCTGGCCTATATTTATAGTCAATAAGCAAAAGCCTGTTGCATTTCCTAAATTGCTTAGCCTTTTTTAATTTAGTCTCTCTCTCTCTCTCTCTCTGTCTGTGTGTGTATTTTCACACAACTCATGTGGCCATTTCTGCTGATCCTTATTACCCAGATTGCAGTCTTATGTTTGATGCTGAAAGAAACCATGCCCTCATCAAAACAATTTTTCTTAACTGAAACCATTACTTTGCAACAGAAAAGCCCCATATACATCTGTCAACAACTGCACTGCTAAGTCACCCCAGAAGTATTTGATTAGGATTTCCTAAATAGAAACATTTCTCAGATATATTTGGCAAGTCTTCCAGTAGGCACGAGAGGAGTATGAAGACAGCTGAATTAAACAGAAGAAATTATGCTGCATTGTAAACCATTCCTCCAGCACAGCATACCAAAGCTGAATCAAGAAACACCAAGTCTTTAAGGGTCATTAAGAAGAAATCAATGTAAAAAGCAGTTCTTTCCTCTGTTGAAGACTTACATTCAGCAAACTAATGCACACTTATCAAGATCCATTCCTAAATGCAGACTTCAAAGTCGATTAGGTACACTTCATAAAAAATAAGGTGCTCTTAAGTAGTTAAATCAATAGTATATAAGAGTTCAGCTAACAGCTTAGGTACCACTGAATTCTATGAGACTGAGGCCCAAACTACTTATTACCTCTGTCTGCAATCTCCCCTTCCCCCAGCTATAGAAAAGTATAATTTGGGAGCTTATAGTGAGGATTCATAGTGAACTAGAAGTCTCTGAAGGAGCAGGGTTGGGATTGTGGTAGAGATTGGCAGCCAGACAGTGAATTCTGACCGGTTAAGTCTTTCTGGAAAAAAGAGAGATTATGAGATCTCTCACTTGCACTCCAGACAGCTGCTGCTCATGAGTAGGCTACAGGAACTGAAGCTTTTGCACCTGGTTCATGAGTTGAGTGGCTGGGAATTGAGGTATTCCAGTCCATCTCCCAGCCATAATGCAGCCTACATGGACATAAAATTCACAAGAACCTCATTTCTTAACCACTTTTAGATGTAATTAATTTACAGCTAAACAGAGATTTTCTGAGTGGCAGGATAAGAAAATTCCATTTGGTGAGTTGTTTTTTTTCTGGATTACAAAGGAATAAAAAAAAGTTTTAAACATTTAAAAAGTTTTAGGAGAAAAGTTAACACGGGGTCGATGTAAGAAAGTTTAGAATGGATAAAGGGGACAGTTATTTTGAAATAATATTTTTTTGGTGAAAATGCTTTTGAACAAATTGGAGTTAAATTAGACAAAAGAACCAGACCTTCATGGGAATGTTTTTTGTTTATTATTAAAGAGTGCAGACAATTGGTGAATTTTATAAAATAAACCTAAAAGTAAGAGAAATGGAAATAAAAATGAATTATGTAAAGCCAAAAAATGTTGAGTTTGCAAATAAACCAGGGATGGGCTAGCATATAAATTATGAAAAGAAAAAGAAAAGAAATTGATATTGAAATTACTCTATTAATGGACAATGTGGCCATACAAGAAGCATTTCATCAATATTAGTCTAATTTGTATACAGGAAGTGGCATCTCTCTAGAGAAAATAGTTGAATATCTAAAGAAACAAAAATTCTTTTTATTTTTACAGAGGATTACAGAGGAACAGAGACAGATTATGAATGGATTTATAACAATAAGGGAAGTTTCTGAAGTTATAAAAAAGATTAAACTAGGAAAGTTGCCTGGACCAGATGGATTATCAGGTTCTTATTATAAATGTTTTGAGGATGAACTTTTACAACCTTTATGAAACACAATCTTACAGGGAAGAAAACTCCAGAGAGTTGGAAAAGAGGCCAACATAGCATTAATACCTAAAGAGGGACAAGATTTGATTTAACAAGAAACTATAGGCCAATATTATTGTTGAATAATGACTACAAGTTGTTCACAATTGTAGCTGATAGACTGAAAATAATCTTGCAAGAATTTATTCATGAGGATCAATGTGGGTTTTTTACCTAAAAGACAGTTAAAGAACAATGTTAGAAATGTGTTGGACATTTTGGAATATTTGGAGCAACATAATGAAAAACAAGCTGCACTGATTTTCTTACATGTGGATAAGGCCTTTGACAATTTGAACTGGGTTTTCTTGTTCAAGGTTTTGAAAGATATGAATTTTAGAAAGAACTTTATAAAATGGGTAACATTGATTTACACATCACAGAAAGCAGAAATAATTGTTAATGGAGATCCAACAAAACCATGTGAAATACAAAAAAGAACAAGACAGGGATGCCCACTGTCTCTCTTGTTTATTTTGGTTCTTGAATTACTGAATAGAGATATAAGACAGGATGAGAGGGTTGTGGGAGTAAAGCTAAAAAAAAAAAAAACTTGTACATCGGCTTTTGCAGATGACTTGGTGTTGGTTATGTAAGAATCTTTAAAGGGAATTGAAACATTAATGGGCAAATTAAAAGTTTTTGGTGCATTAGCAGGTTTAAAGATTAATAAAAAGAAGACAAAGATGCTAAAAAAAATGTGAAAATAGAAGATCAAACAGAATTGATGAATAAAATGGTTTTAAGATTGAGAAGAAGGTAAAACATCTGGGTATCACTATGACAAATCTGAATTGTATGTTATTTCAAAATAACTATGTTAAGACATGGAATGAAATTAAAAAGATACATTAAGATGGGAGCAATTACAACTGTCATTGCTAGGGTGAATTTTTGTGATAAAAATGAATGTCTTACTTAGAATGATGTTTTTATTTCAGACAATTCCTGTTTTGACAACCATATAAACAGTGGCAGAAGGATATATCTAAATTTGTGCAGCTGGGGAAAAAAAACACAAGTTACTTATAAGATGTTACAAGACGCAAAGGAAAGAGGAGGATTTGGTTTACTTGATTTGAAATTGTATTTTGCAGCTTGCTGTTTGGTTTGGATGAAAGAGTGGGTGGTGTTGAGAAACAGAAGACTTTTGGAGTTGGAAGAGTATGGCCTGAGATTTGGGTGGCATGAGTATCTGTGGTACGACAAAGCTAAGATTAATGTGGATTTTAAAAATCATTATGTTAGATGTGCCATATTGAGAATATGGAACAGATACAAATCCGGGTTGAGCCTGAAAACACCTTTGTGGCTCTCAGCACAAGAAACATTTTATAGATGAGAAATAATAGACAAACACAAATGGTGAACTTATTACAAGATACTAGAATTTTGTCAAGGGGAATACCAAATAGAATCAAGAGAAGAACTTGTGGCAGAGGGATATAGTTGTCAATGGTTTTCTTATTAACACTTATTAGAAAGATTTAAAGTAGATAAAAGAATTTATGATTTTGAACATTGTAAGACTGAATTTGAAATAGAATTGTGCACAAATGAGGAACATGTAATTGCTAAAATGTATAAATTTTTATTGAATTTTGAAACAGAAGAAGGACAACTAAAAGAATGTATGATAAAATGGGCTAAAATTTTTGGTTATAATATACAGATGGGAATTTACACTATGTTATAATCTTAAAGAGAATTTTTATAAAATGATGTACCATTGATATATGTCACCAGAGAAATTGTCTAGAATGTATAAAGGCACTTCAAATTTATGCTGGAAATGTGAACAACAAGAAGGGATATTTTATCATGTTTGGTGGATGTGTAAAAGAGTTAGAAAATTCTGAATTCAAATTCATACACTAATTAAGAGGATTTTAAAGATTAATATACAATTGAGACCACAGGTTTTTCTTTTGCGATTGATGGACAAAAAGTTGGGAAAAAAGCTATGGAACTTTGTTTTTGTACAGGATAACTGCAGCAAAATTATTGTATGCACCTTTGTGGAATGGAAAGATTTGGCATTACCCACAACGGAAGAATGGTTGGTGAAGATGATGGAGCTTGCTGAGATGGTTAAATTGACTTCTTTGATCAAAGAAAAAGCAATGTCTATGTTTATTGCTGACTGGAAACCCCTTATAGACTTTTTTGTGTGAAACAGAAAAAAATGAACTTATGATTTATGGTTTTGATGATTAGACAGGATAGATTATAGAAAGAAGAGGGTTATGTTGTAACCATAGAGTAAGAGGTAAATTTATCATTGTACTTGTAACTGCTGTAAAGAAGAACCGAAGCTACTTTGTATTTTTTTTCTTTCTTATCCATTTTTCTTTTCTTTTTCTTACTGTATATTAGTTTGTATTAGGTTTTATCCGCCTTTAAAAAAAAACTTTAATAATATATGGATGTATGTGTGTGTGTATGTATGTATATAATTTGGACATTAAGACTTTTTATACAGAGCATCATTAATCTGGACTTCTGTACATGGTGTGATGACATATGTCAATTCTTCACTTTGTGGCCCCATGAATTTTGAATACCTATTTCCATGTTCTGATTCTGTCTGGACATTTTTGATATAATAAAACCATACCACATGTCACTAGGGAGGCTGTCAAGTTACTTTCTCTGTGTGTCTCTGAGCTTTTTCAATATTTTTATTTTTACTCCTTTCTACTTCTGCAGGACTGTGACTCACAGTCTTTAGTGTTTCCAAAATGTCTCTCTTTCTCTCCCCCCTCCAGCTTCCCAAATGTCTTTACTTTATCTCTGCAGACCTCTTTATACCAGTCAGCGCACCGGAGCTGTAACTGAGGGTATAACCATTGTTTATAGGTTTTCTGTAGATTTTTATTACAGCTGTGACATTAGATTGATAGGCCATTTCCATCTTGTTCCCTGCCAATTGTACACTGAATGGATGTGTGACAGTATGATGGATGTGTGACGGGACCATAGTTAAGAGACAGCTGCTACAATAACAGTCACTGGGGTTTGAAAAGGATCTTAACCTTCTCACAATAGCTGCTAATTTTTAAAAATCCAATAATAAAATTGCCTCTTTGGAATGAGGTTGGGGTAGAATGATGGGGAAGAAGATACTTGCAAAAAGGAATGTAAGAAGAATGTCAATTGTCTTCCTGGGCCAATTAAGACAGCTCCCAACTCTGTGGGAAGGTCCTCCAGGAACCATTTGAAGGAGAAAACTGCTATGTTCTAAACAAAGTCAAAGGTTAGCTTGGCTAGAAAGGAGATTTACTTCCTACTGAGGGAAAAAAGGGATGAAATGCCTGCTTTCACACAGTTGGGATTACCCAGGTTTTGCCTGAGCAGAAGCACAAGCTTGCCAGGAAGCAATCATTTAAAAGTTTCTGTCAGGGAGAGAGGGGGGAAAAAAAAAGGATTTCTGAGGTAAGTCATTTCCATTGATCACTTAAAAGCTTCAGGTTTATTTACCAAGATACCACCAACTTCTCTGGAGACCCTTCAGAAATGGAGGGGAAATAGTTTGAAAAATGCTGTCACTGATTTCATGTCCCAGCAGACTCATAACTAAAGGTGGACGAAGATTGGTTTTCCCCAAAGTCAAGATAATATACACATGTCCATATCATAGTTACAGACTATAACTTCAGGATAGTAAAATTGGATCAAGATATTACAAAATTTTAATACAACAAATGTGTGTGTGTGTGTGTGAGAGAGAGACAGAGAGAGTGTATTCAGTTTAGGTACTTAGGGCCTCCATTTTCAAGGAACTTAGACCCATTTTACCCACCTGCTAGTGAGCCTGTTTTTAAAAAGGTGATAATAGAAATTACCCATAAGTCTGGAAGTGTAAAAACAGGAAATGAAAAGGGGAGCATTTTCATACTTAGATTAAATGTCCCTAAAAGAGGCCAAATTTCTAGTTATGAAATGCTGGGATTTGTTAATGCCACAAACGGTGATTGGAATCTGCCTTATATGAATTGTTGGATAAATATTTACTCCCAGTAGCAACTATTCCTTTCTAACCTGTGAGAGTTAAATGATAATTTGCACATTGGGATGAATATGATATGAACTTTATGGTGACAACTAAGCATGAATGTGGAGTCAAATAATGAAGCATGTCATGACATAAACCCTGCTCCTTTCATACTTGCATGGTCATGTCATACACAAATAAGGGGAAGGGCTTGTGCTATGGGGTCACAATGCACATTGCATCATTTTGATCAACAGTTGCTCCTTCATTTGTCACTGCAATTAGGTTGTCACCTTCATATGGCAGATTGAAACTGGACCATAAAAGAGCCAAGTATTTAGTTAATACAACCTTTCACAAAACTGAGACGCATTTACAGCTTTAACACTGGAAACAGTACTTCAGCAGGTACTAAGGGCAGATAGAAGCCAATTTCTGTTGTAAAAGGCTCTGCCTTTATGGCCATTTTAAGACTGAAGATTTACTGTATTATCTTTTATATTTCCCATTATATTTATCAGTTCATAAGAAATAGAAGGAAAAGTGATGGGCTATTTCTCAGCTCAGTTTGAATGAAGAAAAGAAAAGCTTTCCTGTTTCTGATTTAAATAAAAATGTGTTACAGAGTATAGCTCTATTTGAATGATCTGCAGAAAAGATCAGTCCAAATCATATAGAGGTTAAATTGTAGTAGGTGTGGGGCAAGTGCTGTACCAAGGTCTCCTGTCTTCATTGTACTTTAAATTTTGTAATGTTAATGGCTGTAATGACCTATGGCTGCATATGTTATTGCATATACCATGTTCATGAGAATTAGCCAAGATGTTTCATAAAACTGTACACTTCTTTTAAATGCATTCATTTTTTAAAATGATTAACTTCCAAAGACAGTACATATGCGTTATGCTTAATGTTAATATGAAACTGCTCTGGGATTTTTCTGATGAGAAGGAGTGCGGAATAGACAAAGATGAATTGGTTCTGATTGGATCTGAATTATTCTGATTTGGATTGTTGAATCAAATTGCTTCAAAAATCTCGGTTGAGTTCATACATTTGAGCTGATTAGATTGACACATCAGACCAAATTGTAAAATAGGATTGATTCAATGTGGTAAGTCAAATTGATTTGAAAAACAGGAGAGTTATTTGCACATGCCCAAAAGCCCACCTGAACTGACAAGTCAATTTAGAACGATCTCCAAATTGAAGCTTCGTACAGCCCTCTTAGATAAAATACTAGACCTATGCAGAGGGCCACAAAGGCATATTCAAATTAGAAAAGCTTCAGTTGAAGTGCCCCTTCAGAGTAAATCACTGGATTAAAGTGGTGATGTCCCCTGAAGTATCCAATTGAAACATCTTGTTTTGATTATTCAATTTGAGTCATTGATTTTTCAAGCTGAGATGCCACCATCTCTGGAATGATCTGGACTGAGGTGATGTCTCAAGGCAGAGTTGGGCCACTTTGTATAGGCCTAATGAATACTTGAAACAAATAACAAGTAACAATAATTGTGGTGGTACAAATATGTTAATAATAATCCAAAGATCTTTTTAAAAATGCTTAAAAATATGTATGTATGTATGTATGTATGTATGTATGTATATGCAAAGAGAGAGAGAGAGAGAAATACTAAATACAAAATAAATTTTGATTTATTTAATTTGATTTTATATTGACTTAAAGTATTCACTATACCCATCTTTGTCACCCCTTCTGTTCTCCCTCAGAACTTAAATCCTACTGTTATCAAGAATTCTCTAGGTGCCATTAAGTGAGCTCATGTTGTGCCTATTATAAGGGGTCTGAACTTGTTGTTTAATAAAACATACTTTCTGAACTGAGATAATTCATTTTTGAACTTCCACAATTTTCCTGGTATTGCTGCTGAGGTAAAATATATTGGGCACCACCCAATGCCAAATTAAACAGACATAACCCAATGATTTCAGTGGGTCTTTATGTGCTTAAGTATGTGTTGGATTCTGACCAATTACTAAATACACCTTAAGATAGAATGACAAATCTGGTTTATTGATCCGTTCATTGATTAACTGCCTGTGGTCTCATATTGTTGGCATTAACTACATTTTAAAAAGCAACCAAAGTTCATAGATTTATGAGAGTCTCTCAATATCCTCTATTAATTTATCCTACCCCAGTCCAAATTTCATGAAAGATATTTTCCTGCAAATATATTATTTGGATTCTCAGGTGCTTTGTGTCTATCTGCTGTCAAAATAAGCTTTGTATATCAACATGCAAGATGGTTTAACGGTTATGAGAGGCTTTTTGTGCATGGTTGTAAACTAATAATTATATAGATATATTATTTAGTGAATAATTCATATTTTAATTCTTCTTGTAATTAAAGAAATTCATGGAATAATTAAGAATATTATTGCTAATTATGCTTTATTCCATTTACTGGGTTGTTTTGCACTCAAACCATGTTAGTATTTCAAAGTTTCAGAAAACTTTCTGGTGAATGCACATGCAATTTGATGACTTCTGAAAAGAAGCTCAGCAATTCTGTAAACTTTAGGTCTAAAATACATGCAGTAAATTGTTGCCTTTGTGACATCCAACAATGGCCAAAAAAAAAATAAAAAAAATCAGCAGCATGATTCTGAGCCTAGCTTAACACTTCAGTTTCCCCTTCCACAAATGATCTACTGCTTATAGGGTTAGGGTTAAGGAGAAATTTATGAGGAAGAGGGATCATTAGACACTGGGGAGGATCTTTGATTAGCTGAAAATTATCACTTGTATTCAGCCTTGTTACTTCCCAACACGAGTTTGAAAAGCACATGCAGTCTTTTTCAGAGAACAATACTGAATCATACTGATGTTGTTATGAGAGGGGCTGAAATTATGAAGAAACAATGCTCTTCTCATGCACAAGTAAAGAATCTATTAACCCATTGTTAAGGATATGGCCAACAGAAATAAGGCCAATTGTCGCATTGTATCTGCTAGCTGTGACTGAGGATTTGGGACCAGTGTATCTGAAGGAATGTCCATATGGAGCTACCTGGCAATTTAGGTTTGATTAGGTTTGATTTGATTTTAAATTATTCATATGGATGCCTGTCTGACAACAGTGACTCTGGGAAGTATACAAGAGTTAAAAACAAGATAATATTTTGAGCTCCCTCTTTGAGTTTAGAAGTCTTCTATTGGAGTGAATGGAATGATAGCATTCTCTAGAGAAAATTTAACTTCTGTTCTTCCAGATGATATAATTAGAGAAAGAAAGCTGTTTGGAGTGGAGAATCTTTGTAAACAAAGCATCTGGGGGGAATTAGGCTGCAACATCCCATTTGTGGTGGTCTCAGAATCAGGCCACCTTATGTTTACTGGAGTAAATAATAAACAAAAATGAAGCTGCACAGTATGTAATTTACATACCATGTAGTTTAGTCCCTAGGAATCAAGCAAACAAACCAATTCACCAAAGCAAATAATGAATGCAAATATTTTGTACGGGCTTTACTTCTCTGTTTTTTTAGCCCTATGTTTGTTGATGGGATGAATACCAGAGAAAGCACTGTAAGGTTGAAATTATACTCCTTTACACACTCATGCTATATCAGTACCCAGAACTGTCTTACTTTTCAGCAGAGGGATGAAATTTAAACAAATTAAGAAAATTATGAGGGGGTTCAGCTTTTATCCGGAGAGTTGCTTTAGAAATGTCTGGTCACAAAACATGCAGGAAGGGAGAAGAGGCACTAAATGTGCCATAAAGTGTTGCTGGGTCCTGAGGTTCTTGTTTTGGTGGGCTATTTAACATTATATTTGTCTTTTTAAATTGCTTGATTTTAGGATATGTATACTATTTTATGTGAGCTGCCTGCAGTTTGTAGGATTGGATTGAAGGATTGTAGGGAGAGAGACAGACAGACAAACTTCTTTCAGTGCAGAGGTTTTCAAGACAATGACATGGCCTTTTGACAACTACTTGCAACTTGCACAAACCATTCCCAATAATCCTGCCAGCAGAATTTATTTGCGATGTCAACCATCATCCTTAATCATCCCAGGCTAAAATGGAAAGAGAAGATAATACACAAACACAACAAACTCTATGCCACCCCCTACAAAAATATATTTACACAGGGAAAAAAATATAATGGATGACTAAACAGGAGTGGGGTAGTAAATAAGCTAAAATTGAAAAATTGAAATTTTTTTAAAGCAAAATAAAAATTTGGAGTATGTTATGAAATGGTGGGAGGATAGGAAGAGATCATAAGAGAGAGGAAGGCCATAAAGAGTTAGCTAAAGAAGGATCAGGCAAAGATGCATCAAACAAAAAAGGGAATGATGATGATGATTTGGGAAAAAAAAATACAGGTAGTCCTCGCTTAGCAACTGCCTTGTTCAGCGATTGTTCAAAGTTATGATGGTGCTGAAAAAATAACTTTACAACCAATGCCTGCATTTATGATCTTTGTAGCATCCCTCAGTCATGTGATCACCATTATAGTCAGTATGCATTATTCTCCCCCCCCCCCCTGCAGAGCGGAGAAATTGGAGAGGAAGGGATTACAAGAGAATAAGCAGGCACACAATGGGGAACACACATCAAAAGCAATGTGGTGGTGCCAGAACCCCAACCGTGCTACGCAGACAACTCCGTGTATTCCTCATTGTGTGCTAGCTTACTCTCTTGTTATCCCTTCCTCTCCAATCTCTCTGCTCTGCAAGGAAGGGGAGTGAGAAAAAAACAGGTCAGGCACAGGAGAGATTGCCTAAAGAGATTGCTTTTTTTAAAAAAAAAAGATTTTTAAGCAATCTCTCTGCTCTGCAAGGCGTTGGGGGGAGGGGGGAAGGAAGGAAAAAAAAAAAACCAAGCAATCTCTTTGCAACAGGCATGTTCAGGACCTGTCTAGTGTGTGTGATCTGGGAAAAGCTGCCTGTGGTTTCCCCTTTGTGAAGTGACGATAGGCTGGGACTTCTCCCATTTTGTTTCCCATTTTGTGGAGTATCTTCTATGAGGTTGTTATGCTGGCACGCATCCTGTTAAGTTTTCAGAAATTTCTGAAGTGCATTTGAGAATAACTGGGGTGACACTTGTTGTCTTTTCTTTGACTGCTTTAGGTGATTGTACTTTTTAAAAATATATACTGTTTATGTTAATACTTTCAATTTTAACAGCCCAGAGTCATGAGGTATAAATAAGCAATCTATGCATTTCTTTCTATCTCTACTCATCATGATCTTGCCACCTATCCAAAGCATGGTGACTGCGGGAGCTGATTCCAAGGATCATCCTGGATGGATGGCTGCAGTCCCTCCAGTTTCTCACTTGCTGTGGCAATTGCTTTCTCCTTACCCAAGTCAGATAAGTTTAAAAAGCCCCTGAATCACATCATTAACTTTGGGTCTGGGCTTTCACACTCCTCCTCTAAGAAAATTTGAGGATCTGTACAAGTGGCAATTATTAAGAGAGCACAGCATCAAATCATGAAGGGTGTCAGAAATCCAAAGCACTATTTTGAATTGGAACCAAAAATAGACTGTGAACTGTGAAGATGACAAACTACTGGACTAATGGATTCAGAATGCTCATTCCCAATTATTAATCTGTCATATTCTAATTCATCTGCAGTTCTTAAAAGAAAGTCATATTTAATACATTGCAGTAGTTGAGATACTACTGCTGTTCTGCTAGTATGGTGTTTCCAGTAATTTGTGCATTGATGCTTAATTTAGAATTTGCAGGATTGATACCAAAGAAGGAGACCACCAAAAGAGATGCCAGGATAGCAACAAATGTTCCAGAAAGTTTATTAAATAAATGTTCCTGAAGATGATCACAGTGCCAATCAGCCACAGTGAGCCAGAGTGTTTAGGATGATCCCCAGAATTTGACTGTGAGAAAAGCTGCTCACGTAGAGAGAGCTTGTTCAGGCAATCTCACCACGTTGCGAGATAGAAAAAAAGGAAAAAAATGGGTCAAGCACAGGACATACAGCTTCTTCATGGATTAATTTATTTATATTCTAATTTTTATAAAATTAGAAATAATTTTTTAAATAAATAAATTGTTATAAAATAAATAAAAATTTAAAAATGTTTAAAATCAAACACATATGAATGTCTACCTCCACAGAACTAGAGAGAAGAGCCAGTCTGTGCCATACAAATGTGATGAAATGTTCCTGATCTGTTTGCAAGCACGTTCATCTAGTTGATACACCACACTGGTTTGTTGGATAAATCACAGTGTCTATGCGCTAAGTCACAAACCATAAAATACAAGTCACAATGCCTGGGTTCAGATGGCATGTTAAACCAAAACCAGACAATACATATTATGGTTTAGCATAATGTGAAATGCCAGTCACTGAGTGCTTTCTGCACTTTCTGATTTCATATAATGAAATTCGAATTCCAACCTGGTGGAATTAAATATATCTTATACTGCAGTACCTTTCATTTAATACTTTCCACTGAAATCAGTAGGATTTAAGCATGATGATTGATGATGATGATGATGATGATGATGATGATGATGATGATGATTTTTTGTATGAGTCATGCCCCTATAAGACCAAAGCTACAGACTGCAGTGGTTACAACAAAGTCAATGACACCAAAATGATGACATGTGCATGTGTAAAGATGTCATACAAACATGGCCATTTCATATGTGTGCTGTGAAGTCTAAGCAAGTATATAAATTGTGGGATTTGTATGATGATGGCAACATACATGTATGGCTATTAGCCTCAATTTCCTCCCCCTGGAGTTCCCATGGGGATGGAGGGAAAACCTTTGGAGGCAGGGGTCAGTAAAAGTTGCTTACAATTGCTATAGCAGGTAGCATTCAGGGACATAGGCACGCATGCAAACTTGCCCCCAATGTCCTCTTGTCCTGATTTAGCATTAAAGATGGTGTGGATGAAGTACAGAAACTTAAGGAAGGAGTAACTTACTCCTTATCAGGGGCTACAGCTTGCTTTCAGGAAGCCTTCCAGTAATCTGTGAGCTCATCATAACGGGTTGGCTATATTTAATTATTGTAGGGGTGTGTGTGGGGGGTGTGGGTTTAAAGCTAGGAATAGGAGCCAGGTGCCTTGGGAAGGCAAAACACCCATTCTACTCTTAAAATCTTATCTCCTCCCAGATGAGTCCTAATCTCATTGCTGAAACTTAGTTATTTTGTTACTAAGTTTTAGAACCATAATCTGAGCAGTTTTTCAGACTTATGTGGATTTTAAGGATGGGAATGGGAGAGGTTTTCAGACTTCCAGACTCTATTCCCATGGAAAAATCATGCTGCCAAAACTTTGCATTTTACTGCCATTTACTGGTGGTTACTTTTAGATAGCACATCCTTGATTTAGTGAAGGTTTGGTCTTAGTTGTATTATTGGTTTAAGGAAAAGAAAGGAAATTATTAGGTACACAGGAAAATATGATCATCATCAGCACACAACTGTAGTGTATTCATCAATTACAAGCATGTTTGTAGATGTTGCTGGTGATAAAGTATTATTAGTACTGAGTAGAGGTGTAAGTACATACTTAGTATCTAACTGGAGAGAAAGTTATATGGC
Source organism: Python bivittatus (assembly GCF_059951505.1). Taxonomy (NCBI): domain Eukaryota; kingdom Metazoa; phylum Chordata; class Lepidosauria; order Squamata; family Pythonidae; genus Python; species Python bivittatus. The sequence continues at coordinate 30,191,740 of NW_028277098.1, forward strand.
AAGGAAATTTTAAATAAATAAATAAATAAGCAAGCAAGCAAACAAGCAAGCTGTGGGCATCCAGTATGTCAAGAATTATAAGGTTTTGAGCTCAAGATGGATTAACTATGTTTGATTTAGGTGAATCGTTAATTCATGTTGTAAAATAAAGAGAAAGAAAATGTAGTCAACATTCTTTCAAAGGTCATTTCTCATGCTGTTGAACACTGCCAAATGGCTGTAATTTCTATAATTATTTGAGAAAGATTCCTTAAAAATCCTTCTTCCATGGCATGTGGGGTTTTTTGTTTTTTTGGTTTTTTTGCAGCACTTTTGTTGAATTTCCAGAAAATTTATTATGTGTTAATGTTTATCTAATTATTTTTCTCAAGTCAATCCCAAACATTGTCAAGTACTATAAGGGCATCAGCATATGGATGTGTGTTACCACACAAACACACACATTCATTTCTCTCTCTCTTTTTAAACCAGGCCATTTGTTGGTTGGCTAATTTTAATGCCAAGTTTTACTTGCTTGCTTTTCTATGCTAATACCAGACGATACCCCGCAGCTAAGAATATATAGATATATGCTTTATATTTGTCAGATCTTCAAAAGCCTTTTTCTACCTTCATACTGTGTCTCAAGATAAAAACTAAGATCCAGTAACTCTTTCCCTTTCACTTTTTCAAAAGATTGCTTTATTTAACCAGATCAGCTGGGACTATATGCTCTGGCCAATTGTTCTGCTTCCAGTAATGGACATCTAATTTTGAGGAGACCATATGACCACGGGAGTTTATTGGTGAATGTGAGTGTTCAAGAGAGATTGGGGGGGGGGGGAAGTTTTATAGCTAAACACCATCTTAACATTTGTCATTCCAGAACACATACAGAAGTCTTTTCACAAAAGTTTTGAAAATGATCATTATCCATATTCATATTAGCATTATCTGCATTATAGCTACATAAACTTCACTGTATCTCAGACTTTCAAGTACAAATTTGACTGAACTCCAGGCAATGTTTGCCCAGGTTTGCATTAATTTCCTACTTTTGAGGCTTAAAAGAATCATTGCCCCAGAACAATGAGGTCACCACCAGGAGTGGGTACTACTGAAGAACAACTCCAAGGAGGCTAATTTTTAAAAAGTCTCCCTAGGGAGGCCTTCAGGCTGAAAGCAGCCAACTTATGTTCTTGGCAAAAATGGGACAAAGAATCTAGACTGTGAGGTTATCAAAGCATGATATTTAGAAATATATCAGGAAAATGGAGGAAATGAGGCTACAAAAATGGTTTGGGATCAAACATTATAGTAGTAACTGGCAGGGGAAGATGATGGGCGGAATCTAGTAATTGTAGAGAGAAGAGGACCGACTTGGCTTCCTTTAGGTTGCAACCTAACCAAAGAAATCAAGGTGTTTTAATAGAGTGTTTCAAATATTTTGAGTGGGTTTCTGGGGCACCTTTAGGTGCACTTCATCAAGTCAAAGTTCCTGGCCCCTACCTCCTCCATTTCCCGTTTTGTGATATGTGGACTTTCTTTGGAGGCAAAACAGTTGTATGTGATCATTTGCACTTGTAGACATTTCAATTCCGCTACAGCATTGCTTCCAAGAAAAGTGTTACCTTCTCCTATGAGGACCTTCAGTGTGTCAAATAAGATAAGTGCTTTCCTATAACTGACATAATTATTTGCACTCCAGTGGTGACAAATATATTCAACAGATGGAATGGCTGTAACTTTAGTTGCTGTCCCCAAGTATGTTAGTTTTCTTATCTCCCAAAAGCTGGCAAGATTTAATTCTTGCTGGCTAAAGAAGACAACAAACTACTTGTCTGTTTTCAAGGAATTACTTGCCAGTTGTTTGATCCCCACATCTCTTCAAATGTTCCCTCTTCCTGGCATTTGCCCAGTTCATGCAATGTTGGCAATCCTACCAAATTATGTTTTGATTCTGATTGAAAATGGGAAAACAATAGGAACAGGCAACAGCAAGCAATTTCTGTGGACTTCCTGAACTTGTTCAGTGTTTGATGACCTTAACATATGCTTGTAGATATTGTTGATCCATGGGCCTAGGAGAGAAGATATCAAGCTGTTTGTTTTCTGGTTCACTTAGAGTTTGAATTCAGCTGTTGAATTCTACTGTAGTTTCATTTCAAGACAATCTAAATGTAGTGATCAGTGGAATTTCCATTCACATAAAAAGATTTAAGCAATATAATTATTTTTTGTTATGATTGCATATATGATCAGCTGATTAATATTCCTGGGACTGTGTATCTGAATGTTAATTCTACCTTGTTAGACAAGAAGAAAAGCCAGCAACTTGTCCAGTGTAATGTGGACTGTGAGGATTGATGGGGGCTGTTGAAGAACATGGGAAAAGAAAGAATTAATTTTATACTATTACTACTTGATATTGAAGGCTATAATATTACTGTATGTCAAAACTGGAACTGCATTCTCTCATTATGCTAAGACATGATTAGTTTTGGTTAAAATTTGTTGCTCAAACCAGAGAGCGTCCTGCAGAGGAACAAAGCACTCATACTTATTTGACTAATTCCAAGTTCATTCCACTCCCTTTGAAAAGCTGTTGTTGCCTTACAAAACTGTGACTAGATTAGAGGGTTTGGCAGATTACAAAAACAAACCAGGAATAATTAAGGAAACCTCAAACAAATCATGTGTCCCAAGTGATTCTTCCCCCTAGGCCACAATAAGTAAGCAACAGCAAAATATGGTTTTAAACTTTGGTTTACCTCCTTAAAACCAATTGTTTATTGACTCTGTTCACATTGTTGCACTAAGCCTAAAAAAACCCCTAACAAATTATGGAATGACTTGGAACAAAATGTGAACTCAGCTATCCTTTAGCTCATTCACAGACCATAAGTCCATGCCATCAGATTTTTCCCAAACCAATATGTGAAGCAAAAGAATTATTTTTCACTATCTATCCTTCTCCAAATTTTATAAAGTACTTCTCTCTAATTAAAAAAAAACTTGCATAAAATGGAGCATTAAGAAAAGTCAATTAAAAAAAAATATTAGAGATTACTGTTTGGAAAAAATATGTATATTGGGAGGTTATATTATATGATTTTCATATTGTTTTTTTTTTAAGTTTTAAAAATGTCACAAACTGATGAAGAAATAAAATAAAGGATATTTGTTGCTTGAACAAATGTTACTATTGTCGAAAACAAAAAAGGCAGATTCATGAACCGCTACCTAAGATTGCCTGGAATCTTGAATAGCATTAACATAGTTGCAACTAGTCTAGACTTCCCAAGAATCTTTAAAAGAATAATTCTTACATTCCAATCCTTTTGTTTCAATAAAAGGGCTAGATAATGGGTTGCATCCCTTAACCAACTCTGGGGAATATTGGATAGAAGCATACAGGTTAAATACCAACAACATGGGAATCAAGTGAATTTCCAAGAGGAGGCTATTCCATACCACAGTCATCTCTACTGAAAATCAGCACCTGTAAGCTTCAACACATAGCCCTTGCAAAAATGGGGGAACCACTAGTGATTTATCCTCTGATGTACAAATGGGGCAGGTTGAATTCAACTGGAGAAGACAGTCCTGCAAGTATTCCAGTGCCAAGCCATATAGGGCTGTATGGATTAAATCCAGCAATTTTTAATGCACTTAGAAGCCAATAGGAAGGGACAAAAACCTCCCCTTGGCCATGTTTATCTAGCAGTAGTCATGCATCTAGAGAAGATCACAAAAGTGTGGACTTTTCTTAGGTGTAATGACACCACACCAAGAGACCACATTGTCCAAGCATCATGATATACAAAAAATTACTTCATTTTGCTTGGGTTCAATTTCAGCCTGTTTGGTCCCAACCAATTTTTCTTTTGCGAGGGCTAGCTGTACCAAAGAATAGTATTTATTTCTTTGTATATGTAGAAATATTGTCAGAACAGATGCATCAGATTTTGGCACAAATGTCTCACTAACATTTACAGTGCTGATAATGAAGCGGCGAGGGAAATATTACTTGCTCATCAACAAAAATGACTTTTTTTTTGGAAAAAAAGGAACAGATAGGCAAATAGAAGCGATTAAACAATTGTGTTATTTAAGTTTTGCTTGAAATGCATTAAGGATATTTGCTCTGCTTATCTCTGCAGTAGTTTCACAGCATTTTCTTACAAAAGCCAGCTGGTGTATTTTATACAGTATTGGATAATTGTCTGCAAGAAAACATTCCCAGACAAACCCCCTTGCTTAAAAAAAGCTTATTATGTTCTTTCACATTTATGAACAGTGAAAGTCATCCTTTTTGCCCCTTCAGAAACAGTGTAAGTATTGGCTCAGCTGAACTGTTGAAATGTATTTCTGTAGTCTTATAGCACTCAAATCAATTGCCAGTCCAATCCCTTATAGAAATCTTAAGTGTCAGGGGGAAAAAAACCATCAAACACACCCACACCCACCCACACACACACACATTCTCTCTTCTCTATAACACTTCATCATTCATGCCATGCTATGCACCACTTCTATAGAAACTAGGTTTGGACATGTTGCCTCATACTTTGGTCTCCAGAGACTGGTATAAACAGTCTTGGCATATACATAGCTTTTCCTTTCAATCTAGGCCACTTGAAGAAGTGATCAATCAGGATCATATATACATGACAGAACAAGTATAGCCTGCCTCTTTTGAGCTAACATTAGCCATTTTCTGTTATCTCTCTGAAAACTGCATCTTGAGTAGGTCGGTAATGCGTATGTCCTTTTCTTCCTGGACCGTAACCAGCTGTTCTGTCTCTGACAAGCCTATAGAAATAATAGCAAGCTTTATCCCTTCTATTTGAAATGACGTTGGCATATTTTCTTTCTCTGAGCTGCAGGAGATGGGCAGCTGAAATGCATTTGCTTCCAAAACTGTCCTTAAAACTCTGTGCCACAAATTGGAGTGTGCAATAGTCTTGAATATTTGCCGATGACTGTGAATGCTTATCAAATGTTTGATATCTGCATTTGGCATGCAATTGGATTTTATTTCTATCTTTGACACTGGGTCATTCATGAGTAATGATATGTAGTATTCAACAGTATCTGACAGTTGATATGCAATATAAATTGTAGTTGTTTATTATGGTATTTAGCATATTTGACAATTACCCTGTAGAGATATTTGCAATGCAACCCTATACATGCTTACTTACATATAAGTCATACCAGGCTCCAGCAGCAAATCTCATGTTGTAGCTAATTTACTCAAAAAACCTTTAGGGTAATCCTAGAAGTAAACCCACTGAAATCAGGATTTACTCTCAAGTAAAAGTATAGTATTGCTGTATGAGAGCTTTTACAGGTAGTCCTCACTTAACAACCATTTGTTTAATGGTATTTTGAAGTTATGACAGCCTCAGAAAAAGTGCTTTATGACCTGTAGTCACACTTATGATTCTCACAAACCATCACACCATCCCCATGGACACATAATCACAATTTGTAACCTTTTTAAATTTTTTATAAAATGGTACATCATTTTATAAAAGTTCTCTTTAAGATTATAACAGTGTAAATTTCAGTGCTTTCAACCGCATATTTTCCCATTGTTTGATCTGTATAGTATAACCAAAATTTTTAGCCCACTTTATCATACATTCTTTCAGTTGTTCTTCTTCTGTTTCAAAATTCAATAAAAGTTTATACATTCTAGCAATTACATGTTCATGATTTGTACACAATTCTATTTTAAAATCAGTCTTACAATGTTCAATACCATAAACTGTTTTGTCTACTTTAAATCTTTCTGATAACTGTAAATAAGAAAACCATTAGCAACAATATACCTCTGCAGCCAATTATTCTCTTGATTTTATTTTGTATTCCCCTTGTCCAGATTCTAGTATCTCATGATAAGTTAGCCATTTGTGTTTGCCTATTATTTCTCGTCTTTAAAATGCTTCTTGTGCTGAGAGCCACAAAGGTTTTTTCGGGCTCAACCCGGATTTGTATCTATTCCTTATTCTCAATATGGCACATCTAACATAATGATTTTTAAAATCCACATTAAACTTGACTTTAACATACCACAAATATCCATGCCACCCAAATCTCAGGTCATGCCCTTCCAGCTCCAAAAGCCTTCCATTTCTCAGCAGGACCCACTCTTTCATTCAAACCAAGTAGCAAGTTGTAAAATACAATTTCAAATCAGGTAAACCCAATCCTTCTCTTTCTTTTGCATCCTGTAACTCCTTACATTACATTTAACTCATGTTTTTTTTTTTTACCTTGCCACACAGACTTAGATATATCCTTTTGCCATTGTTTAAGTGGTGCATTAGTTGTTAAGACAGGCACTGTCTGAAACAAAAACATCATTCTTGGCAAGTTTTTTGTTATGTTTTCCGAAGCTATCAATATCTCAGCACCATATAGTCATTTTGGAATAGGCTTGCACACTCGTGCACCATTCACTTTCTGCACCATTTTGTTTCCTACCAAAATGAAATGATAGACTTTAAAACTCTTAGGTGTCAGATAGAGAGCAAATCTGGTCTAGTGGTTAAGGCATCAGGCTAGAAACCAGGAGACTGTGAGTTCTAGTCCCACCTTAGGAACAAAAGCTGACTGGGCGACCTTGGGCCAGTCACTTTTCCTCAGCCCCCAACATCAGGCTCGGGTGACAAGTTGGTCAGTCAATTCCTGTCTGACCAACAAAAAAAAAAGTGGATGAAGGAAAAATGCTAGAAAGAAAAAAAAAATGCTAGGAAGCAAAAAAAGAAAGAAAGAAAAAAAGCAATCCCCCCAAAAACACTTCTCAGCTGTCAGATACTATTTTGGCAGCCTGTTAAGCAAAAGAAGAAGAACAAAACCTTGTGACTTTGAAGATTATTGTTGTGATATTGTTTGTTCTCCCTGCCCTGAAACTGATTTTAGTTTGTAGAGGTGATGTTTCTGAAGAGGTATGTTAGTCAAGAAGCATTTAGAGTTTGGTTCTTCTAACATTTTGACAGCCTAATCTTCCCTTTTCCATTTCATCTTCTAACATTGTAATTCTACTGCTCTAGACTCTACTAATGATTCCTTCAGCAAACAGGATCCTCAAAACAGATGATAATGGTCAACAGACACATTACCGGGGGAAAACCTTTGATAAGAACAATATGTTCAGCGGAGCTTGCCTAAAGTCTTAGTTGGTACAGTGCCTTGTGTTGCCAGCATGCTCTATCCTTTTGCTCTGAGATTTGTCATCTGAAGCTTTATGTGACATGTTGCATCTCTCTTAAAAGACCCTGCAAGCATTGCTTCTGATCTGTAACGTTCACTATAAGAAAGGGGAAACATTTTATAAAATAAAGAGGGAGTAATCATGTTTGAGGTAACTGAGTGGGCTGTTGTTTTTTTCCAAGCCTTACAAATTTTGGCCCTGACTCTGCGTATATTTTGAGAGTGGATTTCTAACATACAACTTAGGGACCAAAAGGGATTCTTATCCAGGTGAGGTTACGCACTCACATTTTAGTAGTTTGGCAATTTTCAATAACACACTGAGCTAGAGGGCAGAGGGGAAGAGGGAATATACATTCCTGGATTGCAGCAAGGTAGAAATACATTAAACAAACAAACAAACAAAGAATAATTATAGCAAAAGGAGACTAAGTGCATCCACATCAGTGACGCATCTATAACAAGAGAGAGGTGTGCATTCTTGCTTCAGATGATACTTGGAGGTTTTTCTTTTTCTTCTTTCTTTTTTACCCTCCACTTATGTTTAGCATAAAGCTGCGCTCAGGAGGGTATATTTTAGAGGCAGAGTATTTCTAAAGCATTCCTTTGTGCAAGATTGCATGTGGCTGAGCACCTCAGTGGAAAAGATTGTTAACTGAGCTTGTGCATGTACACTCAGTGGAATGCAAAGGAACTGGCACAATGCAGCATTGATGAAAAATACTTCACAAAAAAAGAAGTAGATTCAGTTGATAATAATAATTTATCCCAAGTTTGGAATAATGAGCTTGAAGGTTCTGCCCTCATATTAGGAGCAACTTGTTTTCAGACTAGGAACACAAAGTTTCTACTGACCTTAAAATGCATTTAACAAGGCAAACAACATTGTGGAATGTTGCACTTATTGACCAACCCAGGAAACCTTTAACAATAAATAGTTATAATGTCCTCATAGTTGTAGATGGAGTTTAGGAGCTAAAATAGTAAAATAGTGAACCCACAGGATTTAGACTTGTCCTCTACTGCTACAGTTTGGGTTAAACCTGTTGAACTGTCAACATAATTTTACTATAATCCCCGCATAGTCTTTGAGGTTAGATGAGAGGAAAGGCCTTTCATATAGTTATTGTAGGTGGAAGAAATGAGGAGGTGAGCTGTAGCTTTGGCACACACTGGAGAGGTAATGGAAGGTGAAAGAATGTGTATTTATGTCTTTATTTTTACTAAAAGTCATTGTAGGATTAGGACGGTACTATGAAAAAGGGAAAGGCTGCTGTGTTTTCCTATCTGTATCTATTGGAGGATATTTGTACTGGAGAATCATTATGAGGAAGGGGTTAATTTCCCATCTATCCACAGAGCAGCCTTGCTCCACATTGGTTGTCCAGAGTTGCTTTTACTTCCCTCTTCCAAAAGAATCAGGAAATGTGCATGTGAATCTCTCTTTCTATGATTTAATCTCTAGTTTGGTCCTATGGCAGTAAAAAAAAAATGTTATTGTCTTGTTTAGATGGATACATACTACTCTGTCTAGACACTGAAATGTGGAATTTTGCTTATTAAGTTTGGAGAGGAATGTTTAAAGCAAAATTTACTAACCATGGAAATAAGGACTTTTTAACTAGGGCTTTGCTCTAATTCTTTGTAAACTCCCTACCCAATGTAAAATGGGAAAGGCTCCTGTCTCCAAGTGAAAAGTACTCAATGGAACTTTAACTTTGATTTACAGTTCAGGTGCTGGGTTGAAGGTTCTAGGCAAGCAAAATGGGTGAGTTATTTTTTTCCTCCCAAAGCAAAATATAGTATATTTAAAGTCTCATGTAATGAGTTGGTAAAGGGAACAGTGGATTCAGGGACTGACCGATCCCTTCTCAACTCAGAGTAGGGAACCTCTGTGTTAAGTCATGTCAGCTTCAGCCATTGGAAGAAGTAACAAGATTGGTATCATGATTGGAGAAAGAGATTGGTATATATTGTCCATCACTACAATTATGCCTCATAGCAGTCAAAACTGTGTGCGGTAGTAGGTGTGGTGGCATTCTCTTTTGTAAACTGATTTAATCCTTTGCTCATCCCCATTCCCTTTCTCTGTTGATCATTTAGTGTGCTTATCCAATTTTCTTCTCCTCCTTTTCTTTCACCATATGTTCTACTATGGAAATGATCTGAGCAAGCAATTAGTATAAATAAAAGTTGATGTAATATAAAAACCTTAGCATTGACTTTTTAATTACTTGAATTCAACCCATAGTACGGAATGAAGCCAACTGGATGGTTTGATTCTAAATGCCTGTGTGTCACACCCAGGAACAAGCAGTTTAGACCACTGCAGGGGACTGTACAGAAGTTTTGGACATCACCCACCATCAGCCTCCCACAGCATGGCACTGGCAAAGAATTGTGGGAATTCAATTCAACATATCTGCAGAGGATCAGACTGCTTATTCTTGATCAAGCATAAAAGATTAAATGTTTCCATAGCCTCACAAAATCTCAAATATCATTACATTATCATTCATTAGCTGGAATGAAATCAAGGCATATAAATGAATGTCTGAACCTTCCTTTCCTGGAGAAGCTATGGTAAAACCTGTTGAAGCTTTGTATATCAAGGGGGTTGGGATAAGATACATTTCACAAAAGGTTCTATAGATCCCTATAAAGCAACCAGAATCCATCATGTAGGATTGCCTGTTCCAGACTAAAAATAACAGTGAGAAAATCAAAATGTATAATGTAAACACGGTGACTGGATTGCACATAAGATAGGAAGCAGGAAATCAGGAGCAACCAACACAATAAGACACTCTGCAAGTGGATGACATGAAAAGAAAACAAAATAAACCAGGAGCCTTTACAAGGATTTGCATGCATAATCTCCCAAATTCAATCTCCAGATAGGATTAGAAAATCCTGGCTTGAAATACCGAAGACCTGTTGGTGTCAAATAACAATACTGGGCTAGATAGACTGATGGTCTAACTTAATATAAGCCAGCCTTATTGTTGTTGTTGTTTTGAAATATACCAGTGTGTACAAACTGGGAAAAGCAGATGCACTACAGCAGCAGCGCAGGCATGCCAGACAAAAGTTATGTTTGGGGATAGCGTTTAAAGAAGCTGAGTTTACTATGGTAATTAGATTCCAGCGGGAAGTTTGTAAACCCAGTAGAGGAAGGGAAGTTAAATGTCAGTTTTCATGACTGTCTAAACAGATTATATTGGAAAATGAGTTATACTTAAACTAAGCATAACATTCTGAATTGATAGTGAGCAGTGTTCGTAGGGTAGGGAAGTAGAGAATAAACATATTTGTTTATATGCCCCCTGAACTGCAACGTGTTGACACATTCCAGGCACCGGAAACAAATCCAGCTCTAAAGAGCTCAGCAATTTGGTCACAATTTGGGGTCACTAACTAGGTACCTTTTACATTACAGACAGTTTGCTTTAGGAGATAAGATACTGGACTAAGACCAGGAAGACTTGGGTTCAATTCCAACCTCATCTACTGAAGCTCATTGATGACTTTCGACTAGTTTCTTTCTCAGCTCAGCCTATCTCTTAGGGTTGCCATTCTACAGAAAATGAAGCATATTGAAGTTGAACATAGGCTTGTCAGAGTCAAATGTTGGATAGATTTTGCCTGCCTTGTCACTAAGTATCACTTCCTTTCCCACCACATTGTGTAACTTCCCATTGGGAAACACAGGTTTCTTCAGGCAGGAGTTTTTTCCAGCCTCGTGAAGAAGACAGCATATGAACTCAGGATTTTATATATACAAAACATGCTTCCTGGTGGCCTTTGAATATTGTGTGACCAAACAAAGTCCTGCTAATGAAAGTTTCTGCTCCTGTTGATCAAGATGGGGGACACAATGGTTATTGGTGTCATCCTAATGGTATCACATCAAGTCATGTTCCAACTATCTGATGTTGACCTTAGAGTCAACTAACCTTAAGAAACACACTGATCCTACCCCCTTCTCCAGTCTTCCTGCCATTAATGATTTGGCCTTTTATTTCATATTAGTAAATTCAACACTAATTTCTTATCTTATAAAATGATTATGCAAAATGTCTGATTTGCGCAGCACTTTGAACACACACACATTCAAAGCTTGACCTTTTTATGAAAGGATTATATATCTCTTGCTCGAGGAATCAATATTTCCCACTGGTTATTTAATTGGGTTCATGTTGAAGATCTGGAGGAAATGAGATAGATTGCTACAAAATTTGAGACCCCTCATGTCTTGTTAGGGACCTAAGTTTATCAGAAATTTCTTTCCTTTCCCTCATTTTCTATCTGTCGCCAGATGGAGATGTAAGAGGAAGAAAAGCAAATGTCAAAAACTAGTGAGAATTAGTTTATTAATGCACAATTCCTCTACTTCCATTTGATAAAATTAGGAAATAGATGCTCGTGGCTCAAAAACTGAGGAAGAAAAAAAAGTGTCTGGAGTCATGGAAACTAATAAATTGTCCCTTGCCAGTGAAGCAGGTTGGCAGAGGAGGATAGAATTACCTTTCATAAAAAAAATGCTATACAGATGGTGAAGCCACGGGAATTAAGATAAGATAAAAATGCTCCAAAAGCACCAAGATGTGGAAATCTTAGGAGAAATTAAGATGTTGTTGAAAATGTTTCTTTTTTAAGACCCTCAGAGGACTTGTTCAATTGTTAGGTATACAGCCCCAAACTTCCCAGAGCTTTTCCACCTGTGCTGCATTTTAAAATGAACCAACAATTCTGGAAAGCAAGTCTGAAAAGCAGACTATAAGATCTAGCCCTTCTGGTTATCATCTTTGCAGTGGTCTTGCTTTGCTGTCAATTTAATTTCTTTTTGCCTGATTATGAATTAATGCAAATGCTCAAGTCGATCACACTTCATTCCTGATCTTACACATGAAAGTAATATGTCTCAGACTCAAACTGTTTATAGGATGAAACTTCATCTCACTGATCCATCTGTTCTCTGTTAATAGGAACAGATCCAGATAAATTCAAAACACAAGCTTTGTTTCCTTCTTTTTAAAAAAATCATAAACTACCAATATCTTTATAACTCTCTCTATTTGTGTGCATGTGTATTTGGGATGGAGAGAGAGAGAAGGAAGGAAGGATTTATATTAGGGTATCTACAGGGGTTTAAGAGGGGGCTTTGCTTAGATGATGCCTTAAAGCTTTCCCTCCAAGCACCTTATTGAAGTGGAGTGATGTTTCATTGTCATCTGATCAACAAAAGGGGACTTTGGCATACACAGAAGCTCATTTTGTCAAATCCAGACAGCCAATCAAGCCAGATAAGTCCCACTGTGATGCTTCATCAATGCAGAATGATGTGCCTTCATGAGGGCAAAGCACTTCATTATGCTCAGTTGCAACTGATCAACGTTACTCCTAACACATACAGCACACACACTTACAGCAGTTTTAAAGAACCCATGACACTGAGGGAAAAGGTTTAGAGACACTGGCAGCCATTACTTTTGAAATCTTTCTCAAACAGCTTCACTTAGCAGGCTAGCAGCTTTCTCATTTTTCTTGTCACAGACCACGTAGAGGCAATATTACTCTGTGGAATCCTTTAGCATTTATTTTTGGAGAGAGTCAAAAATACAGCCTAAGCCAAGAGAATGTACTAATTCTAGAAAGAGTTTCAGAGGTGGTGGTTGTTTTTTTAACAAAACCAAAAAGATTTCACTATGGTTGGATGCTTTAAAAAACTGAAAGCTAAGTTAGATAGACTCATCAAGGCCTCACTTTGGTTTGAGACCTGTTGTTTTTGGGTTTCTTCATTGGATGTTTTGAAGGATTCAATGCATAACTCATGTGATGAGGTTAACACACTGAATGGAATGAACATTATTATCATGTAGGAGACAAAGACATAACTAGTTGAACATGCAATATCACCCATTGACCAATCAGATGCATTCAGAAAGTTGGAAAACAGGAGATGTGTACCCTGTTGCTTCCTAGCAAATGAGTTTTAAAGCATGCTGCACTGATTTTGGAGGTAGTACAACCATCAAGACTAGGTCTACTAGACCTGAGTTTAAAAATCCAGATGATCACTTAGATGACAGCAAAAGAGATACAAAAAACCCTAACATGCCATCTAGTTGCTATCCAAATTTACTAGTTCTAGTAAACTTAAACTTAGAAGCAGCCCTATCCTCCATAAACTTGGCAGCCCTATCCTCCATAAACTTCCTACTTCTAAAACCATCTAAGTTCTTGATCATCACCACATGCATATATAATGTACATAAATATTTTATCAGTTCTGAAGCTCACTGTGCTGAGGTTCAGCAGTTAAACCCTAGTTCTAATACTGTCTTATGAAAAGGAAAAAAAAAAAATTGAAAGAGGAATAAGACCATTCCTCTTGATCCTACTACCAACATTGCATGGTGTTGCAACACAATAACCACACTAGGTTTTAGATAGATAGGATTAAAAAAAAAATCCACCAAACACTTGTATGGTGGTGGATTCATAATATCTGCCAAAATGAATTCCACTTTGGAAACAAGAGCAGCCAATAACATTTGCTATTATTCTTTTCCTTTCTCTGGTCAAAACTCTGCAGACACATTTTTTTTGTTGTTTCTGAAAGATGCAAAGATGGTCTAGAGAATAAGGTAAATTTTAAGAGCTATATAGAGAAAAGAGTAGTTATGTTCTAAAGAATGCATGCATCAAAATTGTATAAAGAAAATGCTGGACTTCTGGTGAGGACATGGCAAGCTAGATGTCCCTGAAGGAGCGAGGATGGCATTACGGCAGAGATCGTAGGGCAGAGGGTGGATCCTGGCTGGTGAAATCTCTCAGGAGAAAGGAGAGATCATGAGATCGCCTTCATGTACTCCAGACAGCTGTTCCTCATGAATAGACTGTAGGTTTTTAGTAAAAAAAAAAAAATTACTAGACTGTAGGAATTGAGGTTTTTGCAGTTGGCTGGTGAGCCAAGTGACTGGGAGTCGAGGGATTCCAACTAAGGTCACAGTTGTAATGTAGCTTATATGGACATAAAGCTTGCCAAGCCTCTTTTCTTAATCACTTTTAGAATTACTTTTTTACTGCTTTTCAAATATTAAGAACCTTCAGAATGGCAAGTTCTATCACATTCAGTGAGTGAGTTTCCTTCAATCCTTAATGAAAGAAGTCTTAAGTATGAGTTTAAGGACTTAGAAAAAGTATTTTTGGGGGGAATAAATGGCAAAAGGGTGATTAGAGTGTAGTTTTTGGAAAGTTTTAAATGGACTAAGGGCCCAGATGGATTTGAAATAAGATTTTGAAATTAATTATAAGAGTCCTTCCCGAGGGAAATGGCTGTTGTTTTGACTTCTGGAAAAAGAAAAAAAAATGATAGAATGGAACTTTGAAGGTTGGACAACAGAGGGAACCAGGAGGAATTAAAGATTATAGTTAAAGGAGAAAAAACATTTAAATTAAATAATACATTTAAATTCAACTTGCTAACACAAAATGGAGCAAAATATTTTAATGTTGGATGTATTGAAGGATATTTGTGAACAATAGACCCAGAGGTTAATATTAAGAATGTCTGCCATCATAAATAGACTGTGTTTAAAAGATGTTGTGGAAGAGGAACAAATTCTACCAGACAAGGCTGAAATTGATTTGAATGTGGATTTAAAAATGACAGGCTACAAGAATGATCTAGAAAAAGATGATATACTGGATATACAAATGAAACCGGCTGATATCTTAATAATTAAAAGGGACATACAAATAACAAACCAGAAGAGTGACTTGGATAATTTTCCTATATTGGATTTAAAAAAGAGACCTGTTAAAGTTTTGCAGGATTTAGTGAGAAGGGACAACGAAAAGAAATAAAGTTCTAGGACATTATTTGAAGGGATTGAAGACCAAGATTTTTAAAAATAAAGGGAAGGAATATAGAGTTGGTTTATTTGATCAAAATGAAAATAGATGTTGTTATGTCTGGTAACCCTTAATGGACTTTTGCTGACCAGGACTGAATGATGAGTCATGGTTTGTTAATGATTTGTTTATAGATAAGAGATGAGATATGGGATGAAAAGATTGTTTGTTGTATTTTAAGAGAAGGTGATATGTTGGTAAAATTGTCTATACTTGTTGTGAAAAGGAGGAAGTTACTTCTTTGTATATTCTTTCTTTCTTTCTTTCTTTCTTTCTTTCTTTCTTTCTTTCTTTCTTTCTTTCTTTCTTCTTTTTTTCTTTTTTTGCCATATTCTTATTTTTCTCTCTTTTTTATTCTTCTTTTTTCTTTTTTTCCTGCACTTTCTATTCTTTCTTATTATTCCTTTGCTTCTTTTTTATAGTTTGTATTAGTTTTTATCTGCATAATAAAATTGTTATAAAAATGTACAAAGAAAACACACACACACACACACACACACACATATCAGGGAGTTTTATATCTTAAAAAAAAACTGTTGCTGTCTTTTGTATCTTTTTTTATCTAAAGAAAAAACTTCTGCTGTCCTTTATATCTTATATCTTGTTTAGATATAAAACTCCTGTATATACGTATGTGTGTGTGTTTTCTTTGTACATTTTTTTTGGTGTGTTTTTCTTTGTACATTATATATTACTGTAAAGTAAGAAAAATATCACTAGGTTGGTCTCTCAGAATGATGACCACTTGGAACTGGAAGTATGGCTACTTTAAATAGGCCAAGACCTAGAATAATTCATCTCTAGGAGAAGAAGGACTGGTCAGGATCTATTTTTATTCTTTGTTATGTAAAATCTCATCAGATAAGGGTTTTGTGGTATAAACATTCCTCAGTCCTACCTCTTTATCTGTAACATTTAGAAGAGTGATGCCTTCTAATTATTCCCTCCTACAAATAATGCAAACCAAAGTCCTGAGAATAGGGTTACAGATTCTCAGTTGCATCCCTAATGCCACATTATATTTGGAGGCTGTTTTAACCAAGGTGGAGACTTGTACTTGGCTGGTTATCTTGGATTAAAACTTGTTGCAAAGTATCTGTGGCCTGTAAAAAATCTTGATCATTTTTATTCAGTCTTGGAGAAGACTTTAGTAGAGAAATGGATGATCTGCAACCCTTCCCTGAAATTTCTGCTGTCCTTGGGCAGTGCTCAAGCTTATTAAAGAGCGAGTCCTGAAGATTGAGTGGCAAACAAGTTAAATGTATTTATTTTATTTATTTATATGTCAAATTTGTCACCTCCCGTCTTGTTGAAATGATTCTGGGAGGTTTACAAAACAGTTAAAATCAATTCAAATTACACTATAATTTACACTAAATCTAGTCACTAGTCAGGTCTGGTCTGACTTTTTGCATGAAACAGAAAAAAAATGCACTTATGATTTGTGGTTTCGATGATTAGGGGAAAACCCCCCCCTAGAAAACAGAAAAAAGTGAGCTCTTGTTTTTGTAACCATAGAGTAAGAGATAATTTTGTAATCATACTTGTATTTCCTGCAAAGAAAATTGGAAGCTTTTTCTATTTCTTTTTATCTTTTTTTCCCCTGCACCTTTGCCTTTTTCTTCTTTTCCTTTCTTTATATTAGTTTTTATTAGGTTTTATCTTCTCTTTAAAAGTTTTAATAATTTACACACACACACACACACAGAGTACATACTAGTCAGGTCAGGTCCTAGAGGCTGAGCTCACTTTCACAGCCAGCTAAATATTTTCTTATCACATTGAGCTGTTCAACTCTTATAAAGTCCTCTCTCAGACTTTAGAGAAGGCTTTAACATTCTCCCTCTTGTTTTACTGGCAAGCAAATTTGCTAAGACCCTTTATCAGGAATGTACCTGCCCCTGTGTCAGCCATAGTTGGTCTGCTTTGCTTGAATAAAAATTTTGTAGGGATCAAGGTAACAAGTTTATTGCATTATTTTAAATAAACTACTCTGGTCATCCACATGAATTCCATTTTTTAAAGATCCATTCTATGTCTGGCTCATGTAAAAAAGGGGCAGGGCTTTAATTCAGGGTGTGTGTTGGTCCTCTTGATTTTTTGGCCCCCATCCAGATGTCCCTGCTTCAGCCATAATGAAGATGTCTATGTATGTGGAGGGGTGTGTGTGTATGTCTGTGGTTTTGTGAATTTTTGATCTGAGAAAGACAGAGAGTGGGCTTCATTTCAGGCTACTGTTTGTGGCCCTGTAAAATTTATTGGAAGTTAATGGCACTTATTCTTTCTCAGAGGAATCCATGATAGATTTACTTTACATATTTAGCTTCAACAAACTTCAGTCTGCATAGGGGACATTTTCCAATGTGGTAATTCTTTTTAGGACTGCTATATGTTCTATTATTTATATATTTATTTGCTTGGATTTACATGACACATCAGTCCTGTGCAACTCTGAGCAGCTTTTATTCCCCCATTGGGTAACAAGAGTAAAAGCAATAAAATTTTAAACAACAATTACATCAAAGCACCAAGGAACAATAAGCAGTAACCAAACCAACATGCTGGAGAGAACAGACTCAGATCCCCAAAGCCCTCTGAAAAAGCCAGGACTTAACAGCTTTTCAAAATCCTAACAGGATTTCTGTGGGGGAGTACTGTTCCAGAGGAAGGCCTGGTGGCAAAAAGGGACCTCCCACAGCATCCCTGATGCTAATGGTCCTTAGAAGCAGGGCCGTTCCTTCCAGAGCTCTCGTTCAAAAATCTGTGGTTTTCCTGACACTGAAGCACTACTGTCTGTTTCTCTAATGACTGACCTTTCTGTCTGAAGATGTGGTTTTCCATCCTGCTCTGTGGAACTCTCCCAACAGGCAGAACCAACTGGAGCCACAAGATTGCTGGCACATAACGCGTGATTTCAGGCTGCCTCCCACATGAACGTCAGAGGGTTCTCCATCCCTGCTCTGTCTGAACTGCTCGTAGAGGGCCAGATTATATTCGGGGCCTACCCAATGCAGGTCCATGGCTCCTCTGTGCATTTCCTAAACCAGCTTAAATTGTTTAAAAGCCATGGGATCCAGCCATAAACCGCTGAGAGACAAACGGCTTTGCCCATAATGCAAACTCATACATTCCTGAGAGCGAACCGATACAGAGTGATTGTCAGCAAGTAGACAGAGTTCCTTAGCGTTTAGAGAGCAAAAACAAAGTTATTTGCTGAAATTCCTGTTTTGTATGAATGTCATAAAGGTAAAAACAAAAAGTCAGCAGCAGTGAAAAACACAACCACTCCTCCCCTCCCCTCCCCTCCCCTCTTCTAAACGATATTTCATTTTAAGTGGCAAATATTACTGCTTAGAATAGCAACTCTCCAGAGAGGTGTGTTTAGCTTAATAGCAGAATGGATTTTCAAGTGCAAAATTATTACTTTTAATAGGAGGAGGAGTTCCTACATAATCACCGAGGGCTCTTTCTCTTTCATTTTGAGGAGTCCATTTCCGCATCTCATTGCTAAGAATGATACTTTTGTTAAGAGATCTAAAGGATAACCATCAATTACAACAGCCAACGTGTTGTCCCCAGCAATTTGGAAAGCCTTGATATATTAATTGACCACAATGCATCAAGAAAAGCCAACTCAGTATTAATCATCTTATTTTCATCTCCCTGCCTGCTCTCTCTGCTTCTGGGTTAGCAGCTACTTTTTCTTCCATTCTTTCTGGAGAAGTGGCATCCGTTTTTGACATTTTGAAGTTTTAGGGAGCAGTTGCATGATTGCTGTTCTTCAGACAGATGCTCTCCACATTGCCTCTGTTGCATTTTCTCCCTAGCAATAAGTTATTCTGATTTATTCTATTCTTTTATCATCATTGGGAAAGATTAAATTTTTTGGTGTGTGTGGAGGGGAGCATTAAACCTGTTTTACATATGATTTGGATTGCAAACAAATGCTCTCACTCCTGAAAACTCAGTAAATGAATGGACCCTGCAACTTCACATTCTTATAGATAGACAGGAGTTAGATGAAACAGGAAGAGATGATAGATCACTACTTTTGACAGATTGCAAGACAGAATAATATAGTGATTACAGTTAGACTATGGCTAGGGACCTAGGTTCACATTCATTTTGTGTCACGGAGTCTAAATGGATAACTTCAAGCCAGTTGCTCTTTCTCAGTCCACCCTACTTCACGGGGTTATTGTGGGGATTAAATGAAGGGAAATCCCCATGTAAGTCAGCTTGAGCTCCTGGACAAAGGAGGATCATCATCATCATCATCGCCATCATCATCATCATCATCATCATCATCATCATCATCATCATCATCCATGCAGCAGAATAGCCACATGGTAGAATAAGGTTGTATTCTATCATCATGATAATGTTTTGGAAAACAGTGGAAGAAAGACAAAATTAGTAACTATAATAATCCTAAAATTCAATTTTCACTTGTACTTATTTTTGTTCAGCTGAACTTACCCCAAAGTTTACCAATCAACTGAATAAAAGAATTGAAAGGAATTTAACAGGGGGTGGGGGGTCAGGCAAGGGGGAGGCACTTATTTTTATTCGTTAGAAAAACATGAAGACTGGTGGAAGTGCTCTCACAATCCACAGACGATAGGCCCTATTTGTTTTTCCCCAGAAGATAACAAGAACTATACACACCGTGAGAGCAGGTCCAGGAGAAAAGGCGAAGGAGCTAGAGGGGAAAGTGCTTGAAGACAGAGTTTCTACATGGAACACACCACAGGAGGTGAGATGATCCTGGACAGCCAGATACAGGTCCTCAGGAAGGTCAGAGCAAAGGAAGTAAATGCCAGAGAACATGAAGAGGAAGACAAGTGGAACCATGATTTTCTATCACAGTGGGATCACTGAGGTACCTTGTTTCATAACCCTGTCTTGATATAGAATTACCAAGCACTTGCCTTTTCTCCTTGCATAGTTGACTTTCCAAATTATATCTGTCCTTGTGCTTGCACTTGTCTCGCTGTGTATGTGTGTGAGAGAGTAAGAGAGAGAAACTATGAGGCTATTAAGCATATGATTGATAGTCTGAAAGGTTAGTAGTAATGTGGGTTGATTAGTTTTGACAGTGTATATGGGGAAACAAAAGAGAAATTAACAATAGCTAATAGCATTTCAGCTTGCTTCTATTCATTGTTCCTTTTGGAAAGTTTCCCTGATGTAATCAAAAGGTTCTTTGTATTTATTAGAATCCTTGCATCCCAGGCAATTCATATGCATCTGTGTCATCACTGTGTAAATTAAAACGGTAAACCTTTTTTTCAAGTCTGGCTTGTGCCCTAGTGACTGTTATAGGAAGAAGGAATGACCTTGAGGAACAAGAGGAAGAGCCACAACGAAGGTAATGTTTAGATAAAAGAAATGTGAGACTGGGCCAGAAATGTAATTTGAGAAAGTGTCTTAGACATGACCCTCCCTAGTTTTCATGAAGATAAGGGGGCGGGGGGGGGGGGAAGGGGGAAGCATATACAGACTTGCAAAATTCTGTACTGTATCCTTATAATAAAAATAGTGTTAGCATTCATAATTTGCCTAGTTATGAATTGGTTTCCTAGTCTGGTCTACTTTGAAGGGCTGGCAGTGGTGTTTTTGTGGAAACGATATAGAAATAGAAACAGCCCAGAAGACCCACACCAGCCATAATATAGAAATAGCTTCCTACTACCTTTTCTTGGACTTTTCAGAGACTAGTCCTGGGATTTTCTGGTGATGTCCCACCCTTGCTTACGGTTTCAAGATCAAGCAAGGTCATCCAAGTGTTGATCATATGATTATAACTCACAATTTATTTTCAATATTTATTCATATCATTGCATAGAAGAAAATTAGTATTGTCCTGCGTTATCTCAAAGTTCAGGTAAACTATAATAACAGGAATCAAGCAATGTACAGTGTGCAATGAACATCCTTCAATATTTAGTATGGTTGTGCACATTACAACTGTTGAGATTACATATGCACAATAGGAGAGCCAAGACCTGTTTCTGACATTTCTTCAGAATGGCATTTCTTTTTCTCAACTTGCAGCGTATTAAGAAGGGAATTTGCCAGTATGACTTCAAAAGTATTGTAATGCGAACAAAGCAAGATTATTGTCCAGAAGGAGGATAACCAAGGCCTCTACTTTCTAAGAAGGGAACCTTGTGAAACTGAATGCTGTGCTAAGCTAATGGACAGAAGAAAAACCAAACAGGGAAGGAAGAAGGTATTTGATGTGTCACAGTTAAGCAGCTGTCAAAAGACAATAGGTGTTCAGGCCTCCTGGTGGTCAGGTACCCCAAAAACAAGATCTTCAGAAAATGAGATCTTCGGCTGTCTGGCTTATGCTCTGTTTTGAAATCCTTATTAAACATGATTCTTGCCAAATAACTGATCCAGCGTAAGCAACTTTTTTTTTCTTTATTTATTTTCCAATAGTAGCTGACAGTGAGGGTAAAAGAGAATA
Organism: Python bivittatus; assembly: GCF_059951505.1. Classification (NCBI taxonomy): domain Eukaryota; kingdom Metazoa; phylum Chordata; class Lepidosauria; order Squamata; family Pythonidae; genus Python; species Python bivittatus. The sequence goes on from NW_028277098.1 coordinate 30,213,338, forward strand.
AATTCTCATAAGCTTTGGGACAGAATAATTCTCTTTGGGCTGAGAAATCTTGCATTTTTTTCTTATTCATTCTGATGAAAGAGAAATTGCTTTAGAAATGATTTCAAAGGAGAATATTGAACAAATCCCCATGGGTGGAGTGTGGTGTACTTGTATTTATGTAGTTTTGAGGTGTGTGTCAGTGCATTGCTTATACCGTCAAGTTGGTAGGAGATGAGCAACATAAGGCTGGCTCGCAAGGAAGTCTCTAGATAGAGATCCTAAGTCGCATAGAATAGGTTGACCTGCAGGGGCTTCCGTGGAGGGCGGCATGTGTGATAAAAGTCAGGATGGCCAATGCAATTGTGTGACTGATACATGTAAAAGAGGGGAGGCTTCAATCATGCAAGCACCATCTTGACTTTTTTGATCCACCCCTTCCAAATACACCCCTGGCTTTAAATTGTGCTTGTGATAATCTGGCCAAAATGTGTCCAAACTGACTGATACCATCCTTCCTGTTAGCAAGGAACACTGCACGTGGCACAGTATAAATAAAGATGGTTTTCATATTTTCTCTCTCTTAATAAAAGGCATCATGTGAAATCCTCAACTGATCAAAACCATGATGGATGTCAGGAGGCCAATATCTCTCTGGGGACTGCCACAGAATACGGAAGCTTGTGATTTGCCTTGTAAGACGAGTAAATTGTAAAGAGCATAAATTAATGAATAAAAAGAAAAGAAGAAAAATAGATATGTTGTATGCCTGAGAAACTAAGGGCATCGCCACACGCCTCATATAAGATGTTCCTGTCTTGTGCTCATGCTTGTTTGACTCTAAGCTGGTTTAAGAAAATCCTGTCTGGAGAGAGACATTTTGGGATCAGCTTGTAAGGTATTCAGTCCTTCCATTGGAGAATTCGCTTGCTGTGGTGCCTTCCCCCTTTCCTTTTCAATTTCCTTCCTGTGGGTGGGTCCTGCTGAACAAACATATACCTTTATATCTATATGTATAAATGTATGTCTCTGCATCTGTGTGTGTATATATACAAACACAGACAGAATTTATATATGCAAAGCTAAAGCATCAAAATGTACCAGCACGAAGGTACAAAAAGCACTTTTAAAATAATCCTTTCTTACTGCCTTGTGTCCTACTTTCCTATTTTAGATTTACTCTTTCTATGACTGCTATAATAGCACAATAGTTATAATTCTTGCCACGTAAAAAGAAAGTAGTTGGTTCAAACACTGACAGATTTTTTTTGTTTGTTTCTGTGAGATTCCTACTTTTCCTTGTGCCTTTTCTTTTTCAGAAAACCCTTGTGATGTACTATTTCATCATTTTTCCAGTCATTTGAGGTAGATTTAGCTTTCAGTTCCAAGTCCGTTGGAGCTGAGCGGCTTATAAATTCAAATAAATAAAATAATACATAAAATAAATGGCCTAATAATCTGTGGGACATTGGGGATCTGGGGTTGAAATCCTTCTAGGTGAGTGGGAAAACAATGACATGGCACACTACTAGAGTTTGTTTTTCTTTTGCCTTTTTTAAAGCACTGGTAGGGTATATGCTTAATTATGAAGTAAAGGGCTAAAATACTTTTTAGAAAGTGTGAAGCAGGTTTTGAAGGTACATATAAAGGTAGGAATCCACAGAAAAGTGATAGTTCCATGTTACATTCCTGTGAATGTTGATAGTGGAAGAGCTAGAGATGAATTTGGGGAAAAATATGCAACATTTTGAATGAAGGAGATTCAAGCAAAACATTATTTTACCAGGTGACATAATAGGTAGGTGGAAACAAGAGGAAGGATCACAGAAAAAGTGATCGGGCAATTGGAGAACCAAGAATGAATGAGTATGATGACTGTTTGGTGAGATCCTGTTTAGAAAAAAATCTGCTTAATTGGAATGTGTGGCATTTCATATATACAGATGGAAAGGAATGAAAACAAATCTAAAATCATGACTGATGTGATTGTTTTTGATGAAGGATTGAGAGACTTTGTGGCAAATATGGGGTGATTAGAGTTTCTGAATGGGAGACAGACTTTTTTTTATTGAAAAGGTCATGAGTCAATCATGGAAAAAATTTGACATGGGAGAAAAAGAAAGAAATGAAGGCAACAAGAATGAAAATAGGATAACTATAGGAAGAGAAAATATGAATCCTATATAAAAATATTCAAAGATAGGTTAATCTCTCAACAGAATGAATGAAAAATGTAAGTAAAGAGGACATAGAAACTGCTTGGAACTGAGTGAAAATAATTATATGACACAGAGCCACATAATAGTGTGAATTTACGTTAAGGAGAACTATAAAAAAGGATGCTTGGAAAATGAAGTGAAAGAGGCTGTGGATGAGAATAAAAATGCATATATATAAATGATGCTGCAAAAAATAAGGATTAAATGTTTAACATAATGTGTATACAGAGAACAACATAGTTGCAAAGAATATAGTCAAAAATGAAAAACAATATTATGATCAACAGAAGCAGAGATAAGGCAGAACAATTTTGATGGAAATTTTTTTAAAAATTGGAAGTGGGTAAATGCAAGTAAAACAAGAACTCTCCAGCAGGCTGAACTGAATTTAAAATTGATTAAATTATTTGAGGTGAAAGTGAAGTGAAGGAATGCTGGAAGGAGTATTTTAGTGATTTTTATGGGAATGACACTGATGTGTTGCAGAGGAATGTTAAGCGTTAGTGCCCAAGAAGAAAATGATGAAAAGGAAGTAATAAAAGATGTTGAAAAAATGGTAAGAGTGCAGGTATAATTAGTGATTAGAGATGTGTCAAAGTATCACGATGGTTTTGCTAATGGAGTGGCTGTGAATTATTTAACTTGGGTACATAGAGGCTACAGTTGTGTCTGACAAGCGGACAAATGTTATTATTGTTCCCTGTCCAGATAGAAAGGTAGCAAATGTCAAAACTACATTAAATTGATGTGTGCACCTTTGAAGGCTTTTAGCAACATTCTGATCAAAAGTACATAAGAGCAAAATTTGGGAAGGGCAGTGTGAATTTTTGCTCTTCAGCAGGTCCTCATCTTCATGTATGAACGTGAGAAAGAAAATTTATGGCAAATTATTGATTAGAAAGTGTGATAAAGTAAATAGGCTAGAACTATAGAACTTTCTCATGAATATGGAACTGAAGATTGATTGTTGACAGCAATGAGAGGATACATGATGGAACTAAACTTGTATGACAATAAATCAAATTCTTATTCTTCTAAGAATAGGAAAATGTTTATAAGAATATTTATAAATAGTTATAATATTGTTATAAATTATAAATAAATCTGGACAAGCACTAGACGGGAACAAAGAGATACAGAACCCTTGATCTCTTTGTGGCCATCTAATGGTCATGTGGGATTTTGCAACTCAAATCTGATAGCCCAAGTTCAGATAAACTCTTTTCATTACAGCCTCTGAAACTACTTATGCTTCCATTTACATCCCCAAAGGAAGATTTCACAAGAGAATTCTTCCCAGTGTGCTTTTTCAGTAGTGGAATCTTTGAACAATTGCTGGACAATTTTTCTTTCCTCTGGAAAATATTGGAGAAATCATCCATTCAATTTCTTTTTCCCACAAAGATGGTGGAAAGTTTCAAAACAAGTTACAGGGAGTAAGAGGCAATGGCTGGACTTTTTTCCCTCCATTACATTTAACTAATTCATTCAGGCTTTTCAGAAAAGCTCCTGTACAGTGTAGTCAGATGTTTTACTTATTTATTACATTGATGTATACTGCAAAGCAGTAGAATTGGAATGCAACTCTAGGACAATCTTGTTGCAATAACCAAAATGAGGACACCTCCCCCATCCCAAGAATGGGCCCACTGGAAGCCCCAGAATTTCCTGTTCCTCTCTTCATCTGCCTCTTTGCTGTAGCTGCCAGGTTACCTGAACTTTTCCCTTGTGAGTGAGCAATAGCTGTAGCAAACAGAAGATGCAAGTAAGCCAAATTTGTTTTCCAGTAGTTGTAACACTATTGTCTTCTGCCATATGCTTAATCTTGGATTAATGTCTGACTCTTTAATTTGCTTTAATAGACATACAGGCACACAGGATGGCCTTCTGCTGTGCTTTGTCAACTATATAGAAATCTGACGATCACAGAAATGCAGAAAGCAAGCAAGAAGCAAGTAAACAGACCTATAGAATACACGCTCTGCTATTTGCACTTACAGTCTAAAAATCTTGGGCTACAGAAATTCAGGCTGATCTGACCCATCTCTTTCTTATAATTGTAACATAGTCTTTTGTTTGGGAAATATTGAAAAAAGTGTGTGGAAAGATGCCATCAAGTCTGGCTCATGCCTTTGGCTTTTTTTTGCTTCAGTGTCCAAGCTTAATTAAAGTATTTAATTCCAACTGCACCTTTAAAAATCCCAATTTGCCTTATTATCACCCAGCTATTGATACCCTTTGGAACTACCTCAGAGCCAAATCTACACTTCCTGGTTTCCAGATGAGTTTGGAGAGCTGAAAAACTCACTTAGCTGGTGATAAAAGTGGCAAGTCTTTCATTCCTAAGTGGATTTTGGCTGAGTCATACAAGGAAAAGCTTATACTGTAGGTATTAGTATTGAAAGCATAGCTCCAAGATTTCTGCTTTTAGTAGATATTTTAGTAGATATTTGTTGAGGAACAGGTAAAGACTGAGCAGTTGGGCTGCCCCCTCCCTATAAGGTGAAACATCATATTTCTGGCTTTCCTGTCACTCTTTTCACATACAGCTATATCCCGAGAGAAATTCAACAGGTAGGGTTTCCCCAAATCTGTACTTTCATATTGAGGAAAAGCACTACTTCTTGTTAAAGAAAGAGCTCTAGGTATGGTGGGTCATTCAATTGGTATATTGCATTAAACTAAAGTTATTATGATACTTTAAAAAGTTAAATAATATCAATATTATATTATATTATATTATATTATATTATATTATATTATATTATATCATATATTTATCAAATTTATCACTGCCCATCTCGCTATATTATATGCAATCAGATTGTTATATTCCAGTGATAAAGACTAATAAAAGCATGAAATAGAAAGGGAATTTTTAAAACTATCTGAACAATATACTTACTCAATGAGACACTGAATAAAACAAGAATGCAACTTCTTATGTCATCAGAAATAATAATACTATGTAAGAAGTGCCAAACTGGTTTATCAGCCAATATTTCCACACCCCATATCCTGTTGAATAATTCATTATGAAAAAAAAAGTTCTTAGGATCTAAATACTAAGTTAATTACCAACGTAATTAACAGATGAATGATGTAAAGTATTTATCTTTTCCTCTTTTTATTACATAGGTAATAAAAACTTAAGTGCATCTTGATTTGAAAGTTATTAATTCAAGAATACAATAAGTTGTGAAGAGATCTTCCTAAATAATAAAATTCCTCCATATATATTTGAAATCTCTTATGTTGCTACAAGACATGGAAAAGATAAAATCCTATTTTTGACAGCACACTACTATTTAAATAATGAATGTTAATAAAGAAAGATCCAGGATTTGAAGCTTAACTTTCTCAAAAAATGCCAGCCTTCATAATTAGTATATTCTTTCACTCATCTGTAAACGAATTGGTCTAATTTTCTCTGATTTTAACACTGAAGGTTCCAATCCATCATTTTTGCAGTCAATGGTTTTCAATGGTTGACTCTATCTCCAGTGCTTTTCTTCAGATTCTTCATATTTCAGCATAGGGATGTTTGAGGATCTGACCAGCTGTTAACAAATCCAATTTAAGGAAGTTATTTCTTCACCTATACTTTTAAAATTTTCATCCAACCCAGATCATGACTTATTTTGCTTTAATCATATGCCCTGCATGCAAAACATCTTAGGTTCAATCTTCTGTATTTCCAGATCCATAAGAAAAGAAAATCTGCTTGAAACCTCAAGGACATATTACTAGTGTACATATTGCATTTGCAACCTTATAAACCCCATCAAGAATTTCTGTATTATTCAAAAATCATATTTGCATGCAACTATAGATGCCATGTTCTGTCAAATGTTCACTCCCATATCCAACATCTAACTTAGGAGAAAGGAATCAGTTGCCCTTCTGGTGCTGCTGAACTGTACTTCCCAGCATCCTTTACCATTGGCATGCAACCTGGTGTTGCTAGAAGTGATATTTCAGCAATAATTTAAGCCTTAGATTCCCCACTCCAAGCCTAACCCAACTTTTTTAAAAAATATAAAGAATATTTCACCGTAGAGGTCATTGGTACCTCAGTTAACAGTGTATTATATTATAAGCCAACCAGAAGCAGTTGTAACTGGGTGGTGCCTAAATCAAAATAAAATAAAATACAGATGAACACACAGACAGATACATATTTTTGACAACATAGCCATTGGAGATGTAATATATGTTTGGAATTACACATTAAGGATGCTAATGAAGCAGAACTAAATCTAGGAGATGCATCTTCTCAAAGGATGTTAGGTACAACTTCCTTAAAGAAGAGCTATAAACTGAGAGGCAGAGAATATATTTTGAATGCAAAACTGCTCATTTTAAATTCATGGTATGAAAGGATGGAGAATTACTGCTTTTCCATATACAGGTAGTCCTTGGGTTATGAACATTTGTTCGCCAACCATTCAAAATTACGATGGCCCTGAATGAATGGTATTTATGATGGGTCCTTGTAGTTCTGGCTGTTGCAGCATCCCCGCAGTCACATGACTGTGATGCTTGCAATTATGACATCATAGTGAGCCACAGTCATGTGATCATGATTTCTGACGTTCCCTGTTGGCTTTCCACAAGCAAAGTCAATGGTGAAGCCAGCAAGTAGTTGGAAGTCGCAGTCACGTGAGGTCCTCGCTTAACAACCTGCATGATCCTCGTTTAACAATGGCAACTGGGACTGCCAGAATTGCTGTCACTGGTCCTAATTGCCATCATAAGTTGAGGACTACCTGTAGACAATACTAAGCTACATAGACCTATACTTTGACTTGATTCAGGAAATTCCTGCTTACGATAAATGAATGGTTTTGATGGAACAACATTCAAAATATGATAATAACAGTTGCAGGCTATATTGTTTGTTCATAAGCTTTATATTGATTTCCTTGTTAAATAGTTTAAAAAGAGGCTTGTTCCCCTAAAAATTAATCACCAATAAGTCTTGGCAGAGTCAGGAAAATTTAAGAGGGTTGGTATGAGGGCTTTTCCGTTCCTTTCATTTTTTTTTCTTACAACTACAAAGAGTCCCATTGATACTTGAAAGAGTAATAAGTATTTTGTGCATGAGCTTGCATAAGCAACAGCTCATTAGAAGCAACTGATATTTCAAAATATTTATCTTACAACATTTTTTCAGCATTTACTGCCTTATTGTCTTATCAACGACATGAAAAACTAAATCTCACTCAGACCAATATTGTCAGAGATTGATTTTTAAAATTAGATACTTTAGGAAAAAGAGGGATTACCATCAATCTGAGAGATTAACTGATATTTTCCCAGAAAACAACAATCAGGCAATTACGATGATTCTGCCATTGTGAAAGTAACACAGATGTTGCTCAAAGAAAAACCCTCAGGAAATCGTCTTTTCACAGAAGAGAAAAGAGAAGGAAAAAGAGAACAGTTCTTAAAGCTGTACACATCTATTCTGTGGAAAGCTGCATGAACTGCAATTTGGAAATGCATGAACTGAAATTGTGACTGCTTGCTTCGATGCTTGCTTGGTTTGGTTGGCTTCTCCAGAGTTCAGTTGTGACAAGCAAGGAACAAATGAATGTGCGTATTCTGAAGCAGACTGAAATCTATAGGAACAGAGATGGTGCCACACATAGATGGAAAGAATTGGTCCATCTAGCTTAATATTGTAAGCAATTCCTGAGGTTCTCAAGCAGGATTATTTCACCCCAATGGAGAAATGCCAGGGATTGGATCTAAGACCTTCTGCCCACAAAGCAGGTGTTTTCCCATTGAGCCACAGCCTCTCTCTTAACAGGGATCATCAGCTCCCATTTGGCAACTTCTACTTACAGCTGGAAAGTGCCTTCTGAGAGTTACAGCCTTTTAGAAAGAACACACGTGTCAACCATGGGATGGAGAGTGTGAGAAATGCAGCCTTCTTCAAAAACAAACAAACAAACAACCCTTTGATTTTGCCATGCAGACCAACTTGAAATCAGGTGCCTCTCTGTTGGTTCTCTCTCCCCCTTGAGTTTAGAAAATTGTCACATCCAAGCTACCCAAGCACTAAAGAGTGTTCAGCAATTCAACGTACTGTATCTGTTTACTTGGTTAGCATATAAGGAGAGCTCTGAAAGGCAGACTTATAATGGATGACTGCCTTCAACTACAAGGTAACTACAGCTACTCCATAATCCAGAGATGATTAACTGCATTGCCTGGGTGCTTGCAGGAAAAACAAACCAAAAAAAAAAAAAAAAAAACCCAACTACCTACAGTACCTGTGAGCATGTGAAGAGATGGGGGAAAGGAAGATGGGTCAGTTCCCAAACTGTATAGTTATCACCATCACCAAACCCAAACCAGATTGTTTCCTGTTCTATTTCATTAAGAAGTAAACACATAAAAAGATGCCCAATACATTAATTGTTGCTAAAACACCAGGCCTTCACTTGCCTTTTAACTGCCAGTTATTGTCAGCCTCCTCTTACTTGATAGCTAGGCTTTGCTAAACTGTGTTGCTATCAGCACATCATGTATTGTGTATAAAACAAACACAAATAAAAGAGTCTTTGTTTATCATTCTGCTGTCACCCTTCCTTCCTTCCTTCCTTCCTTCCTTCCATCCATCCATCCATCCATCCATCCATCCATCCATCCATCCATCCATCTGGAACTCTCAACTTCTTTTATTTAGCTGTATTTCCAGGTTAACTTACTTACTTACTTACTTACTTACTTACTTACTTAATTTATGTATGTATGTATGTATGTATGTATGTATGTATGTATGTATGTATGTATATAGCCATCCATCTCAGATATGGGCAGCACACACAATTCAAACAAAACAGTTAAAACAAAGTCCTTTAAAACCATTAAAAACTATAAATATAAACAAAATTACAGGATGGTGCATTCAGATCCTACATACAATACAACCATGTGGTGAGCTCCCTATTTTCATGGGATCTTTCATTCTCTCCACTGTTTTTTGGGGAAAAAAACTGGTCATTTTCCCAACAGGTCTTGTTAAACCAAAGGGCAGAGGTGAGGGAGGGAGGAAAGAGGAACTGGACATACTTGTTATTTCATGGTTATTTATCTATGGTCCACAGATCTGAGTTGCAGAAGTCCAGATAAAGAACAGGCAGCCCAGATAAAGAATTACTGCCCCTGAGTGACTTCTGGATCTTTGCAGCCCAGCCCTAATGTATTTTTATTTTAAAAAAAGAAAAAAGGGGCTGACATATAAGCTTTCCTGCCTGGCATTCTCAATCAATATTGCAACTCTCTCTCTCTCTCTCTCTCTCTCTCTCTCTCTCTCTCTCTCTCTCTCCATCCCTCTCTCTATTCTCTCTCTCTCTTTCTGTCTGTCTGTCTAATCAGCAGGACCTTTAGGTAGAGGACTTTCATGATTTACTCAGTGCTTTGCTTTTGTATGAGGCCTTTTCTCTGAAGATGGTATACATAGGGATTGTTCCTAATTTCAGCCTCCCAACATCACACTGAGAAGCAGGTTGGGCTGAGAGTCAGTGACTAGCCAAAGGCACCAGTGAACTCTGTGGCCTGGCCTTCCTTCCTACAAGTCCTTATCCATTAACCATTATATTACACTGAGTACTGCCAAAGCCCTATGTCTATGAATACCAATATTTTCAAGAAGGCAGAAACAGGGAGACTGTGAGTTCTAGTCCTTCCTTAGGCATAAAGCCAGCTGGGTGACCTTGGACCAATCACTCTTTCTCAGCGCTAGGAAGATGACAACGGCAAACACTTCTGAAATCTTGCCAAGAAAACTGCAGGGACTTATTCAGGCAGTTGCCAGGAGTCAACACTGACTCAAAGGGAAGAAGAAGAAGAAGAGGAGGAACATAAAAAATATTTAAAAAATAAGCTGTAAATGTTTTGGATCTTGCCAAAAAAAAAAAAAAATCTTGCAAACTATTTGAATAAAGAGGCATTGTGGGATGGTGCCACATTTACAGTTCTTTAGACTTTTGCTCTAAAACTGTTAAGAGCCACCAAACTGACCAGGAGAATTCTGTTTTCCTCCACTCCTCTTTCCCCCATCAAAGTGCTAAACATTAGGAATTCTAATTTAAAAAGGAGATCTGTATGCAGTGCCAGTGGTTCCAAATATAGTCCAGTTTTTCTACACATCTACACATTTTAGTAGTCTCCAGATGTATTGACCATGGGTAAAGAATTCTTGGAACTGTCATCCCAAAATGCATTGAATGATGCCTAATCAGAAAAAGCGACCTTATTGTCTAAGCTAGGGGTTTGCCACAGGAAGCATATTTTGAGATTCAGTTTTGTAAGATTTATCATGACTAGGGCAAGAAAAAAAGTATTTTGCCTAATATTTTGTGACTCTGATCTTGTAATTATGTTGTCAAATGGTCTTTCTCACACTTTTCTTTCCTCCTAATCATGATGTTGATTCTTCAACTCACTTACTCCTGGGAATATGAACCTAACAGAGCTTACTTGTGATCTGACACTCATAGTGTCTATGAGACTCCCTCCCTCAACACACCTCTTCTCTCCCCTGCAAAACTCAGAAATGATCATTTGGGCCTCCTTTTGAATAAAATATCTCGGAATTTATTGCAACATTTTCTTATCAAAAGAACATTCAATTTGAAATGTACAAAATAAATTTCTGAGTAAGTCAAGCATCTTCCAAAAGAACTACCAAACTGGCAGACAGTAACTGTAACTTTGAATTATTGACCTTTACCAAGCTGTTTTTTTTTTTTTTAATACTAGGTCTTTCTTTCAAAATAAGCTGCTCTAGATATTCAAAAGTGACCCACTCAAAGAAGGCTGATATTTCTTTCTGTCAACACACAGGACTGAATTTTCCTAAATTCATAAAACCCTCCTGGAAAAATGCAAAATGCCAGTTGCTCAAATCCTCTCTCCCTCAAAAGAATGTCACACCATTGACTAATATAGGAGAAACAAAAATAGTTGATTAGATGTTGGATGAAATGATTGAGGTGTTCCTTGCTAATTCAGATGAGCCTCACTTTGGGCTCTTCTGCATGTCAGCAAGAAAGTGCTATTATCACCATAGGAGCTGGCAGAAAAGGAACCAGAGTGAAGAACTACTGATTACACTTTTGGCCCAATTCTGCCTCAGCAAGAGAAACAGTGATTGGCAGGAGAAGCCATGTGGAGAGAAGCAGGGAATAGAAGAAACTTGGGTGCTTCTCCCTCCTTCTGTGGGTGGCAGAGAAAGGGGAGAAAGACAAGGGGAAGCACATCTTCTGCTGACTGTCCTCCAATCCCATGGAATGATTACTCTGTGAGACCAGAGAACTAGCCCCAGAGGAGCCATTCTTCTCTGTTTTTCTACTTCCCTTTTTCTCTCCCTATTTCTCTTTCAACAGTTGGCTGGCAAAGAGGGGTGGGGAAGTGAGTCTCTGCACTTTACTGCAGAACATGTCAGCGGAAAAGATGCTTTCCTCACTTCTCTTACCCCATGGGAAAAGCAGGTCTTCAGTTGGTACCACCATGGTTAAACTCCTCCCTACAGATTAAGGGTACGGGCCCAATAGAGAATGACAGGTGTGAAATGTGCCCTCTAATCTCAATCTCTCTCTCTCTCTTCCTCCCTCCCTCCCTCCCTCCCTCTCTGAGTTAACCATGGAGGGATGTGAAGGGGATGCCACAAACATCCACTGGTGGGGATTACATGCATTAAAAGTGCAGAATAAGCATTACAGGACTAATCCACAGGTAGAATTTAACCATAGGGGAGATGAGAGGGACTACTTATGTAAAAAGGTCTCCCACAGAGTAGGACTACAGGATCTACTCCACTGGGAGTAATGTAACTCTCTACAGCAGAGGATATATTTATCCACAGGTAAACCTTTGATATGTATCTGGTATTCCAGATGACAATGGACATGTGTTGGAAAGTGCAGAACTTCCTGGAGCTGACAACACAAGGGTCACTGGCTCCAGTCCTGCTGGGATCTCCAGTGACAACACTGTTGCTTCTGACTCCACTTTGTCCCATGTCTCTCATCTGAAGACATGCCTCCTAGTAGAGTCATAACACAGCCCCACAAATCAGGCACAGCTTTAACCAGTGGGATTGTGGCTAAAAATTGCTCTCCACCTTTCCCTTCTCTGGATCCTATGGACAGCTCTGTGGGATAGGAGAATGGGTGGCTAAAGGGTCAGTCCTTCCCATATACACTTCTGGGTATCTGCTGCCAGATTTGGGACACTCTCCCACTGTCAAATCGTGAAAGACAGTAGCAAGACATGGGCAACCTCAGGGGGTCAAGAGGAAAAGGATAGTTCTTTGCCCCTAAACTTGCCTTGATACAAGCTGCTGCGGCCTGACTGCATGCCATGAATTATGTCAGCAGAAGTTGAAAAACCCTGCTTTAAAAGTAAATCAAGGTGGTACGGGATCCACCCAGTGGGACAAGGGCGTGTTGAATATGGCATCTGTTCATATCCTCTAAATGCATTTCCAGAATCATCTGTAGTCCATGGTGAATGGGTATTCAATGAGTCCTTATAATATGTAAATAATCCATTCATTAGCAATATCAGAACTGATTTTGAGAGTAGCTCTCTTCTGTTCTGGAAGAGGATTTGGTTTAACTGAGAGCCCAGGGTGGGGAATCTTTGGCCTTCTAACAACGTCACAGACTTGCAATGCCCAACATCCCTCATCATCAGCCATGCATGGGGCTGCTTGGAATTGTAGTTTAGTAACATCTGGAGCACTACAAGTATCTTACCGCTGTTGGAGAAAATAGGTCTCTTAACATGTATAAACTAGTCTCTGTAAATACAGACAGCAAGCTATGAATGATTGACGCTGCTGATATATACATCTGTAAGTGTCTTGCTGGTATGAAACTCTGTACATGAAAGTTCTCATAAAATAAAACTCCAGTCTTTGCTTTAAAGCTCATTAATGTTTATTTACCAATACCTTGTTATTTTATTTATTAAGTTTGTCAGTAAGCTCTGCTTTGCATATGCTCATGTTTGCTCATGCATACTTTATGAATATAGAAATTAGTATCTCATTAACTTGATAATTAGGCCAATGATAAACAGCTGTTTGGTTGCCATGTGGGGCAAGATTTTCTACTGCGGTTCCCTACCTTCTATGGGTAGTTGCCTTTTTTTCTCTTCTTTTTCAGTAATTGCCTTGGTTTGTAATATATTTTTCTTCCTCCATTTCACTATTTAGTCTCTATATAATTATGAATGAACATTCTAGTTTTACTCTTTAAATGGGGAAATGTCGCTTTACAAGCACGTGTTCTGCATTTCCTTGTAATTTAATTACACACAATAGAAGGATTTACTGGGCTGTGCAAAACCCCATGTGTTTTATATATTATACTATATATACATATACACACAGACACACAGACACACTTATTTGTTTGTTTGTTTGTTTATTCAGGCTTCGAATACCCTGACTTTAACTGGATTATTACCTACACAGTGCTACTTTTTGTTCCAGTTTGAATTATGTCACTCTATGATCATTATATACTTGCTGGCTTAGCGGACACTTTTTCAGCTTCCACTATGGGATCAATTCATGCCCTTTTGGCTTACCTGCAGCAAATCCCAGTATCTGAATTCCAGTGATCTTTGCTTATATTAGGAGACTGGAAAAGAACCAACAGTGCCAAGACAGATCTAAACTGCTCATCAACTAAATGTAGAGATGGTTTTAATTGTTTAAAAATGAATCTTGGAAGGTAACTGTAAAAAAAATCACAAAATGAAAGAGAAAAAGAGGTGATTTCACTCCTTATTAGCTTAGACTTCTAACTAAACACCTGAAACTGAAGATCTGCTCGGATTTTTTAAAACCCAAATATGAATTCTGACTCTCTCTTAGTTCCATAAGTTTGGGCTAATTCTTTGTTTCATTTGTCCTTTCCATTGCAAGCTAAAGATGGTGGAGGAATTAAACTTTTTAATATAGATTTATCCAGCTTTACATATCTGCACCTGTATGCAAGCTAGAAGAAAACTGCAACCCTAAATCAGAAATCAGAATGTTGAATTATAGCTCAGAAGCAAAAATAAAATTCACAAATATAAAAGAACGTGTATGCAAAAAAAAAAAAAAAAAAGCTTGTATTGGAGAATATTGCTTGCAAAATTATGCATGCTAAAAAGTGAATCAAATGCCTGTATGAAAGGAAATCTATCCAAAGATATGTAAAAATACTATTTTTTATGAATCTGAGGGTGTAGAAAATGAAAAATGGAGCAAAACCAAAGTTGAAATTCATTCTTCCCTAAAAGTTTTCGTAGTTTGCTGTTCTCCGTTTAACTGCTTCCCTTTAAAATCCCAACTGGCTCGACATAGCCTTTTCCTGTATGATCTTTCTGAAATCTCCATTTGTGAAATCTCTGTTTGTATTTCTAACTTTCTGTTGGCTCATCAGCTCTTTGGAGACTATAAGGCTGAGCCTTGGAATTAAAAATCTATTCTGTTTCTTATTAGGCTATGGCACCTCAGAGTTTTGAGTAGTGATGAACATTGTGTATCCCTTCATTTCAACTGCATTTCATTTGAAATATGTTCATTCGGTAACCCATTTCTCCCATTTCTTCAGTGTAGGGAACAAAATGAATGCCACCATAGGAACTGCTGGTAGCAAATCTGCTTGTTTCCAGTCACCATATTCATAGCAGGTGAATGCTAGTTTGGTAATGTCCCTACGTAAACTGAATAGGATGCTGAAGATTGATAGGGTTACTTTCTAATATTTTTGAGGTAACCAAGAGGACCTTTATATATTTCCTTAACTTTTAAAAAGCCTAGAATACTTACAGAAATGTCAGTTTCTTTTGCAGAGTAGAGGTTTCTTTCCTAGTAGTTTTGTGAACAGCAAAATCATTGCAGAACATCCCTGGATTGGAAATTTGCCCCCAAAGCAGTTAAATCAAGGGGTGAAATAACAACAACAACCTTCTTTTCTTCTGTTTCTCTCTCTCACACCCTCTTTCTTTTTCTCTTTAGATAAATAAATAATTGTTTTGTACTTATATGCTGATACACTTTTTCCTACTTAACAAAATAAGGCCTGCAATTGTGGGAACAGTTTTATTCATGTTAAAATGAAACCCACTGACCACATTTTCAGATCATACTGCTCAATGGGGCATGACTGGAGAGATGAGGAAACAGCATAACTGAGTCCATTACATATTACCCATTTTCTATACCCTTTTTGTACCCTACCTATGTTTAGGTACACAGTTGAACAGTGCAAATTACAAAAACTAAAGCTGAGACACCTATCCGCTTCAGAGTGACAGTTGTATTATTTAAAGATAGCCAGTGATAGACTCTAATTTATGAAGCTTGCCGTAGCAAATATTTATTTTGTTCAACCACATGTTGTTCTAATACCTGGATTTTGGATACGATAGTGAGATTTTTAACTACAGCCACAAGCCCAGTGGTAGGGATAAGCAAAGGAAAGTCCATGCCCTCTTTTTGAACTATTACATATGAAATATGATGTCAGAATTCTACATTTCTGAAAGGCAATTCATGAAATAACCTTTGATTCGCCCCTATCATTTTAACCTGAAAATAAACAGGCATCCCACAATGTGTAGGAATTCTAAGAATTTTGTGATAGGATGATCTGAAGATATCACAACTCCTTTTCATAGGTTTACATTTGTGGGATAAACTTCCTTTTCTACCTCACTGTCATCTATTTTGTCACTAAAAGGTAGATGTGCAAAGCACTGGATCTGATGTTTTTACTAGAACATTGACATGATGAGTTGATCAGGGTGTATTATTTCTGACTGATTCCTCAGATTAGAGAAATCAAGGATAATGACTCTCCTCAATATCCTAAAACTTTCTATCCTCATCTAGGAAGACCAGAATTGCAGAAGAGAATGCAATGTGTCAAGCGATATGCAGAAGCACATGGCTGACTTTTTATGAACCAATATTTGAGATGGATGATTCTCCCACACTTGTAAAAAAAGCCTTAAGAAAGTACAATGTTGAACGGCATGGTTCTCACACATGTCCTATAAACTTCAACGCTCAAAGGAAAATATAACATTTTGGGATGGCTATTTATTTTCAAGTTAAAATGATTGGGGCGAATCAAAGGTTATTTCATAAGTTGCCTTTCAGAAATGTAGAATTCTGTTGACATGATCTGTTGACTGTGACAGGTAGGAAAACTACCAGGGGACTGGCATGAAATATGATACTATTTTTGTTGCCTGCGGTGTGTTGGTTATTGCTTGCTGTAGCATTTTTACGTCATCTTTAGAAACAGAAAATGTCTTCGTGAGCATTCCCTCTACAACACAACAAAGCCCCTTGTTAGTTAAAAACTTTTTTGAGTTTTTCAACATTCTGTTTTGAAAAATACATACGATCACCCCATGGCTCCTTCTGAAACCCACATCTGAGGATGAGAGAATCAATTACAGAAAACTTTAAGATGTGAAGAGTCAGGAAAAATACCTCTATTTGAATCCATTTCTCTCTCTTAAATGATAGCTGTATTTTCTGAAGAAGAAACCATAATAATAGTATAGGCGAGAAACAGTTTGGCAGAGAAGACTGGAACTGAATTTGGAAATTTCCTCCTCTTCCATCAAACTCACATACCAATAATTCTGTAAAAGTGGGCACCCCAACATGGATCATAGGGTGCAAATGTCTCTGGAGTAATTTTCCACAGTGCCTGACATGTTATCTGTCCTACCTGTTTTGATTTTTTTTTTTACATTTAAAAGAAAAATTTCTTTCGCTTGCTTGCTTGCTTGCTTTCTGTCTGTCTGTCTGTCTGTCTTTTTTAGGGAAAGTTAGCATGCTACAAAACAAAATTCAGGTTTCCAGCATCTATCTTTCTTAGCTTTCTTAGAAAATAAAACTGATGGGAGCTGCAGCCCAATGTTGATTTTGGAAATTTGCCCCTCTTCAAAAATGAGAAAGTAGCAAGATTAGTAGGGAGTATCCTACAGGTAAGGTGAGAGGCTAGAAGAGGTGGCAGATACAGTTCAGGTAAATTTATGTTTTAATTCTGTCCCCCATGGCAGGCATTTTGGAAAACGGCAAGTCTTTAACCTGGACCCATTTTCTGAGAACACCACAACATCATCTCAAAATTACAAATGTTTCCACCACCCCAAAAATGTGGGGACTCCTGCTCTAAAGTTTTTGTAAAAGTGTTACAACAAATCAATAAACCAGGAGCTATATTACAATATTATATCAAATATTTAAATGCCTATTTTTCTTGACTCTTAAAACAAACAGTTTAATGCTTTTTCTTTTGTTGGGGTTGGTTGTGCTATACCTGTAAAGAAGGGGAGTACTGTGATTTAAAATTAAGCTTGGGCACTTTACCAACCCCCCCCCCCCACATTTTTGTTTAGGCTTAAATTATCTATCTATCTATCTATCTATCTATCTATCTATCTATCTATCTATCTATCTATCTTAATAGATCTTGAGATTGGCTCCACTTCCCACCAGAAGAAAAAGAGCCTCAAAATATAATTTGGATAAGGACAAGGGAGAAAGAAGGATGGAGAGGACTAGTGATTTTTTAAAAATCCAATACACATAAACACAATGCATTCATTTAGAGAGAAGATTGAAAGTTTGGTTTGAATTCCTGTATATTCAATCATTTTCATGTTGCTGACTAGCACAGCCTCCATTCTTTCTAACAGGTTACTCATCTTTAGAGTTCTGTGGCAGGCCGATGTGACTTGGTCCCTTCTGTGCTGGAATTAACTGGCCCTTTGAGTTGTGCTGGTCGAGATGGATGCCTTTTCTTAAACAGTTTACTAACATTTGCACATTTCTTCATCAATAGGACAGAAAGCCAAAGCCCCTGGCCTTTTTTAAAAAAAGGAAGAAGGATGTACGTAGAAGAATGGAACACTGATAAATTTGTCCATCCCTAGCTTGAGGTGAAAAACAAAAGAGGGGGCTGATCTGCCTCTGCCTGTTGCTTGCTCATGATATCTTCTAAATGCTCCTCAATTTATAGGCAATCAGCAGACCCTGGCTTCAGCTAGCAATGCTAAGGTTTTGGAAGGCAGGGGACAGTGTAGTGCAGTGGACCGGTCAGTTTTACTATATATTTGGAATGAAGCTGGGTATTTTATCTCAGGCACCCATTCCAAATTAACTACAGTTCTCAATTCCCTTCTATTATAAATTAGTGGAAGACAAACCAGCATGAGAGCAGAGTGTTACTAAAAGGAGCATTCAGAAGATGACAGATGTTCTAAAGGTGTAGCAACATAGTTTTGCATTGATGGTTAAGCATGACCTTCTGAATGTGGTTCTGCTTCAGAGTTCTACAACAGAGAAACCTTGCTCTATTTGGAATACAATCAGTATTATCTTAAAGCTCTCCAACATTACTGATGATTGCTAGTTACATATTTAATGACAGGATGAAAAGATAAACCAAGGGACCCATTAAAACTATGGGGAGTAATTTACTTCCAAGGTGATCTGACCTGAAAATGAAAGCTACAATTTCAGAATCCATTGGAAATTCTGGGTTTGATATCTTAAACAGCTTGGGACTGAGTTTCTCTGAAGGATAGCCTTCCCCCATACCTGCTTGCTTCTACTTTAAATTGATTTAATGAGGTTGAAACATTCTCTGTCTGTGTGTGAGCATTCCTGAGAACAGGAATTTTACTTGAAAAATTATGAGTGATTATAACTATAATGGAAAAGAGCTTATTCACAGGAAATACATACTTGTGACAGGCAAAACCTAGCACCTGGCTAACAACATCCTACCAGGAAGAAAGGTGCTTAGGGTGTATGTGCCTTGGAAGAAAGACTAAAGGAAATGCCCTCAGACATACATTATCTTCAATAAAGAGCAAGTAAAAAACAAGAAAGTAGACATAGAATAATCATGAACTTTCTATGTACACTCTACTGATTGCTAGTGGTTAGTAGGTTATGAAGTCCTGAAGGGTCACATTTCCAACACTTTTTGCATGGTAACCCCTTTGAACAGGCAAACTAGCATAAATAAAAAGGACTTTTTAAAGGGAAGGTAATGGGAAAAATGGAAAAGTACTCCATCCAAAATACAATTTAGCATGGAAATGAGATGGGTCAATATTTTTCACTCAAAGCAACAGAGGTTCATTAGGCTGCATCACTACTGGCATTTGGGAGAGCCCTCAAAGCCTTTTCTTTGGGATGTGGTTTGATCATATCAGTGACACAATGGAAGCATCAGTCTTCAGAGGTTTGGCACAGCCATTTCAAGGCTTGTCCTTCAGCTCCATTCCAGGCTGTCTCACAGATGTGTGCCTGCACAAAATACACAGGTAGTCCCCAGTTTAAGAACAAGTTCTGTTCCCAAGGTCTGTCCTTAAGTTGAATTTGTATGTAAGCCGGAACAGTATTATTGTATAATACTGTATAAGTAGTATTATGCAATGAACTTGAACCATTGTGTATTTAATTCAGATCATTGTGTATTTAACTTGAATTTTGCTACACTAGGCTCCCTTCTTAACTATGGGTCATCTGTAAACAGGGTGTTCTGAACCCGGGGACTACCTGTATTTGCATTTCACCTGAAGTGGAGCACCAGCCACATTGCTTTGTTGCCCGTCCTGGGATGTGAATGCAGATAGAACTTGAGAAGATCTCAAAGCAGTTGACTCGAAACTTTGGGAGAATGCAATCTTCTGATTGCTTGAGAGTAGCACTTTGCTTGAAGTATTGCTATGATTCTAAAGCACCCCTCTGTATGGTTGGTATGGTTCTGCCATTTCTTCTTCATGTCCTTTTCAAGTGCTGCATTTTTTTCCCCGTAGGATTTTTGATGATTTAAACTGTAATTGGGTTCCATTCTTTTTAATATTCTGGAGGCAGGCTGTCATTCTTATTATTATTATTTGCACTCTAAAGATATTTTTATTGTTAAAGCAGTAAAATACAAAGGTTTCAGTCAGAGGTTGGGGAAACAAATGGAAGGGCAGAGGAGAATTTATCACTACTGTAGAAAGCTTTCCCATAATGTTTTTATTTATGCTTACTAGTTACTTCTCTTTGTTTTATGTTATTGCCTTTTGTCACTATTTAATGTAGATTTCTTTTTTTATTATTGTTGCTGGCTTTTTATTAACCCTGATGTCTGTTGTTGCATGATTTTATCCCAGGAGCTATCTTGAGAGAACTTTGGACTCTAGAAGTTGAACTAAAAATACATTTTTCAAAATGAAATTTCTTGATATCACTTCATTTTATATTGTTTCTGAATCAGGACAACCTCAGTGTAAGAAAATGAACACAAAACAGATGTATAAGAATGCATGTTTCTGAAAGTATCTTAGTTGTGAATTATAAATACTACCTTTTCACATCAATGTAGAATAGTGGAAAGGGTTACTGACATTTTGACAATATAACTAAGATTGTTGGTTCTTGTTTTTTTGTAATTTAACTGTACACAAACAAGCACACAGACCTGGCTGCCGTTCCATTTCACAACAAGGAACAAAATCACCGTGGAACTAGTATTACTTGATAATGTAGCATACTCTAAATGCCAATGGCATTTTTAGAGGGAAGGGATGATGGTATCTTAGTTTCAAGCCAAGGAAAGGATAGAATCTGCTTATTTCATTTAGATGTCCCCCTTGAAAGCATCACTGTTTTTCCTTCCAGAAGTTTATAAAAACTTCAGAGAGAAAGTACTGCCCTACTTCTAAAAGAATCCAAACAGTTGGACTGAATACTTTGGTCTCGCAATAACAAACATGAGGATTGTCCTATCAGCACAGCTCTCAGAAAACGTTTCAAGTGAAAAGGTAATCAACCACTGTACAAAGAATCCTTAAGATATTTATTCATTCATTCATTCATTCATTCATTCATTCATTCATTCATTCATTCACTCATTCATTTATTTACTTGCCTATACAATAGGTGGTTGTGAAGAAGGAGAGCTCCTTATTTAGAAGAAGAAAGTACTTCAGAAAGTCAAGGAGAACATGACTATTGTGAGCAGACATAAACAACTATTTCCTACACAAGCTGCATTCCTTTTGGGGTAATCTGTGATGGAGCAGTACTGATGGTGGATGAGATTTAAGCAAACAGTTGTTAAGACCAGGCCCCAAAGTGTTTGGTGCCTGCCTGCCTGCCTGCCTGCCTGCCTGCCTGCCTGCCTTCCTTCCTTCCTTCCTTCCTTCCTTCCTTCCTTCCTTCCTTCCTTCCTTCCTTCCTTCCTTCCTTCCTTCCTTCCTTCCATCCTTCCTTCCGTAAGGTTTTTCTAGCCCAGAATCTATAAGTTCAAATGAAACTCTAGACCGAGGTTTTTCCAAAGAAAGTTCAGCTTTTATTGTTGGCCAAGAGAAAAGCAGGGTGGACCACTCTCTGTCCGGCTGGCAGAGAAAAGACAGAGAACAGCCACACCCAGAACAGTTTACAACAGCTTTTATACCTTTCTGTCATCAGGAAGCATCTAGGAGGACGGCCACGCACACACATACGTGTGCCCATCTTCTAAGGTTGGCATAACATTAGCTTAAGCAGTGTAAACTAATAGTCAAGTCTCTAGTCCTCACTTGCTCCAGGGGTTAAGGCATTGTTATCCAGCTTGCCCAAATCATGCAGAGGATGTGGTTGCATAGTGTGGTTAGAAGCAAGAGCAGGTGCAAAAGTTCATGCATGCTCAGGAAATGTGTCTAGGAGCTCTGATATGATCAAGTAAGACATTTGGCCTTTAGCTTAACCACATCTTTCCATTTCCTTTTGCACCTCTGTAAAATGTCCCTTTACAATCAGCATAGCTTTTATATGCTTAGCACCTTATAACTTTTATAAGATTCCTAGTTGCAAAAGCAGTTTCTCTTCAGCCATGTCAGCAGAAGCTTGAGATACAGAAGCAAAATAGGCAGTTAGTCTAACCATTCCCTCCCTCCCTTCCTTCCTTGTTCTGTGTCTTCACAGATAACTTTAGAAATTGACTACTGCAGCATGCTCTGTATGAGCCTGCCCTTGAAGACCACCTGGAACCTTCACCTGGTCTAGAGTGCAGCGGTTCTGGCAGTGACGGGCATGCCTCAGTATGTGTTAGCCTTAGCAGGTAGACCAGACAGGAAACATGACCAGATAAACTGATTCTAATTTATTGTAAAGCTACATTAACAGACTTTTGCAAGTTTGAAAGTACAATTCTCCTGCTGTCATCTTTATAACCCTAGAAACTGGGGGTTTTGCCTCACCCACTATGCAGCTGCAGGATATGCTGTCTCTTATCTGACTATTCCCTAGGTAGCATTTCTTCGCTACATCTCTCAATGTCTTTCCCACATACCATTATAGTATGCCCATGTAATACCTATTCTTCACAAGCTTCACTGTTTGCCCGCTTGTTTCCAAGTGGAATTCAAGGTGCTGGTTGTTACTTATAAATCATAGGGGCCTAGTTACTTGAAGGACCACCTGTCTTCTATAGTATCTGCCTAGACAATTCAATCTGGCAGAGTTGGTGCGCTCTGGGTTCCTTCGATTAAACAATATCATCTTTCGGAACCTGGAAGTGCACCTTCTCTGTCACAGTGCCTGCCCTCTTGAATGAGGTCCCTCTCCCAAGATTCAAATGGCCTCCCCTCAGCTGGTATTTCGAAGGGGCTTGAAGACCTGGCTCTTCGCCCAGGCCTTTGGCAGGTGTGAGTGAAGCTCACTTGGATTGTGTAGTATTATTTCTTTTTCATTCTGTCTGGTTCTTGTCATCTTTGTCATTGTTTATTCCTTAATTTTTGTCTGTTACTGCATTTTATAAAAAATGTTTTTAATTGTGAACCACCCAAAGTAATTGGGAGTCAGGCAGCAAACACATTTCAATAATAATAATGATGATGATGATGATGATGATGATGATGATGATGATGATGAAGGACTGCATGAAATTAATCCATAGGCTACTTGTTTCAGATGGTAATGTTACATGCCACTGGCACATAACTTGTTTACCAAAATGGTACTTTTAGAGCATTGATCTTCACCTTCAACTCAGGATACTTCAGCAGTATCACCCCAATTTTCTTTGATCAGATGAGGTAGAAGTAGGCTGTAAAGCAAGGTAAGTGAGAAGCAAATAGGCACAGTTCAGTATTTTAGAAGAGTAACAAAGGTAGCTCAAAAAAACAGAAAGATTATAGGCTAAGGAAGTGGTTTAGAGAATTGAGTATCAGAAGCACTCATTTTTTAAAACATTTGTTTTGCCGTAAAAGCATTGTTAGGCATTAATATCTTTTGCCTAACTAGTTTCATAATGAGAAGAAACTTGGCATGTGGCCTGAATATGCACAGGAGATTTGCTGGGTAGACAAAGACGTTATGCAAACAGCAGCTTGAAGCAGGGGTTATTAGTGAGTGCGGACTGAGGACTCTGACCTAGAGTCAGAAAGGGAAAGCTGATTCCAGGAAGTCGGGGAACTGTGGCCAAAAACAATCTCTAGGAGCAACAGCGATATAGTCCGCACCTTAGGAGGTGCATCTTGGTCCAAGTGCAAGCACAGCAGGTAAAATGGAAGGAAATGCACCAACTGGTAGTGTGTGTGTTTTTAGACAGCTTGACTTTGAAGGAAGCAGTAATTTATGTGCAATCATGAGGAAAGCCTCTGTTGGAAACAGGGAAATTGGGACGTTTTCATTGCCAGTCAATCTGCTACTTTAAAAAACTGCACTTTGAATTCCTTTGGGAGCTGTGAAGGTTCACTTCAAAATAAACAAAAGCCTCCTCAGATTTTGTAGGCCTGTATTTACCTGAGAAATTCTTAACAAGTCTTTCACTTTCCTTAGATTCATAACATTAACCATCTTCACTCTAAACCTTGGCAAATCTTGAGGAAGACAAATATTAGTTGAAAGAGAAAGCTTGCACTGAGAATCTCTGTTTTTCTTTACTGTAATTCTAATGGCAGGAGATATTAAATAGGCGGAGTTGGGTCAGTGAAGAATGATCTTGGAGGTGTTCTGCCTTATATCTGTGTTTGGGGCTATTCCCTTTTGCCTAGTCCATCTGCCTGAAGAAAAACCTTTCCATTATTGTATTAGTGTGGAGGTGAAGGGCTTTACCTTCTTTCTTCCTTGCCTTTTTCTCATTCAGACCATTTCTAAACCATGGCTGGGTGAAAGCCCAGTTTCTATGTCCCTTGACACGATCACAATGTTGCTGCTTTTTGGTGCTTTGGATCTTCTTTCACCCTGGTTATAATGTTCCAGATGAGAATCTCTCACTATTTCAAGCAGATTTCATTTACATAACTGTGGAATTTCCTTCTAGTAGATGTGATAATGGCTGCCAATCTAGCTGATTATAAAAGAGAACTGGACAGATTATGGAAGATCAGGCTATCAATAAATCCTGATAGCTCTTTACTAACTCCTGAATTATAGGCAGCAGGCTTTAAATATTGATTGGCTAGAAAGCAGCATTGGGAAGAGGCTTGTCAGCTTCCCAAAGCATCCACTTGGCCTCTGAGTGACAAAAAATGCTGGGCTAGAGGGACCTATAGGTTTCTGCAGCAGGGCTTTTCTGATGAACTTAAGTTTTTATTAAAAAAAAAACTCAGAAAAGGAGCAGTGGTCCCTATTCAAAGCCCAGCTTTTCCTTTCTCTTTTGCAGCACTTCCTTTCTTAGC
The DNA here is from genome assembly GCF_059951505.1 of Python bivittatus. Taxonomy (NCBI): domain Eukaryota; kingdom Metazoa; phylum Chordata; class Lepidosauria; order Squamata; family Pythonidae; genus Python; species Python bivittatus. The sequence continues at coordinate 30,238,246 of NW_028277098.1, forward strand.
CAGGAGACCTGTGGTGCACCAATGAAGGATAAAAAACGATATAGCATCTATGTTTCCCTTCTTCTGTATAATGGCCCTCCCCTGCCTCACTTCATTCCACTGGCTTTTCCGTGTCATCCCAATCTGGTTACCTCCACTTCCTTCAGTGACCTTCATTTGGTTTGGTGCCAGCTCTTGTCATGCTTATATAATCACCCTTTGATTTTTGAGTGTCCAGAAGGTGGTATCTCTTTCGTTTGTTTTCCAGGCTGTTTGATGGATGCATTTTATATTGGTTACACTTAGTTGTGTGACTTTCTTAAATGACTAACCAGTTTTATGTTATCTGTATTATTTCAGCTAATTGAATCTCCCCTCAAGAATTTATGCATTAGTTTCCCCACAAGCAATCCGCAAACATTTAATGTTTGTGCATGGGTCTGTGTGTCTGTGTATTTAACAAGCTAATATATTTTAACAACAACAATGAAAATAGTGAATCACTAGATCCATTTGTCAAGTTTCATTACTCCTGCTTTTATGATGAAGTGTTTTGTACTCTCTTTCTCCTTGACCCTACACTTCCAATAGTCAAAAGAAAGCTTTTGTGTACTCACTGTGCTGGTGCAGAAATGTCTACTAGTTTTTGAAAATGCTGCATTGAAGATATGTACAAGGACATGGTTGAGGCTGGGTACAAGGTGAAATAATGTGGTCATTTCTCTTTTAAAAGTGTGTGCTTCAATATTGTTTTGCAGATCTCCTTAGATAGATAGATAGATGATGATGATGATTTTATTATTTCTTTAAATTATTGGCCGCTCAAATCCAGTGGACTCTGGGCAGTGTATAAAACATTACATCAGATAGACAGCCCAGACTAAAATAATACAACTGAATCATGATCAAATCAACACCAAAGCAAATCAACATTTGGGCTAAGTTTAGACACATATTTGAAGAGCGCAGGTGCTAAAATGGCATCTTAAACCAACTTCAAAAGTGGTTTTAAATGCTGGCTTTTAATGGGTAAAGTGTTGTGGATAAAGTATTGTACTTGGATGCAACCATGGAGCTCACTGGGTAATTTGGGGAAAATGTTTTGTGACCCTAAGCTATCTCATGGGAGTGTTGTTGTGGAGAGAAAATTACAGATGATCTCCATGTAAATTGCCTTATGCTTTCAGAGAAAGCATGCGATATAAATGCATTAAACAATAGAATTAATAGTAGAGAGAGTAGAAGTAATAATTACTGAAGAAAACTGTGATTAATTCTGACGTACTAATAAAAGAGAGTTACTAGGTTTGAAATCAGGTCATTATTTTCAAGTGATATTTTCCTCTTGTCTGGAATTAGGGTCACCCTATCATTAGGCTAGATGAGATGAAGTGGCATTCAAGATATGGCTTACAAATTTGGAAATTATTACCTACATTCCTATGTGCCATTTTCCTGTCTGAGTTTGACCCCGACCTGATGTTTTTCTTATATTACTGATCTTCTAATTAATACCTTTAATGTGTTGTAGTTTCTCTCATGAAATTCAATCTCTTTGTGATGCCATTATGCATTTATTGAAAAGAATAGCTTATAAAAATATACTTATCTGTATGCCTATAGCTGTAAGATTTGTTGCTAAGTCTGCTCACTTTCTTGTTTGCAAAAGTGACTATATTTTTTTGAAAGGCCCATTCAATTTTGGCAAGGGCACAGCTAATGGACTCTACTGTCATGGGCTGCCCCCGACCCATTCAATCAACAAAGAGGACTATCAAAGATGGCCAGGAGACAGGTGTCACATTTTACCCACTGTCCATACAATTTTCTTTGCACTCTTTTATTGTTTATGCTAATGACAAAATGTGTTATTGCCTGCTGAATAACCAGGTGATTTTTGCATTGCAAATAAAGCAAATAAGAGTTCTGAACTTGTGCAGCCAAACTGACTAAAATGATTAGAAACATTTTCTGGCTACAGTGGAAGAAACAACTTTTGGAGATCTACCTTCAGTCTCTTCACAAAGATGATAATCTCTCAAGTCTATGAAGTCAGGAGAAAAAAGCCACTGACTTAAACTACATTAGCCAAATGAACAGTCAAATACTTATTTAAGTTGAACATTATCATACAGTTTATTAATATATTTTATTAATATTAATATATATAATAAGAACGGAAGAAACCATTAAATTAGAAGCTTCTTTAAGTTATCTAAGTTTTATTATAGATAACTAAACAATATGGTACAGTCTGCAAAAGTGTCGCTTATTTCCCAGGATTTATTGCAAGGGATAGTCATTTTGGTGGACAATCTATGTTGGGAATTGGACAGTGGTCCCAGTCAATTCTTGTGGTTTTCTGAGGCTTTTGACACTGTGGGGCATTCTATCTCTAAGGGCTGTCTGGCCAGGAAAGGATTTAGAGTACTATTTTGCAGTCATTCCTGTCATTTTTGGAACAATAATTTTGAAAGGAGATGCATAAGATTCCTATTTAAAATTATGAAAATTTGCCTAGGGTTCCATTTCATCCCTGTGTTATTTAATACATACATGAAAGTTCTGGTGTGCTTGTCCAGACCTTAGTGTTGGAATCTTCTTTTCATTTAAACCCAAGGAAGTTGTTTATTTTAATCACCTAGAGTTGCTGGGAGTTGGGTGGTGTACAAATTGAATGAATGAATGAATGAATGAATGAATGAATGAATGAATGACTATCAGTCAATTGTCAATCAATCAATCACTGCATGATGCTGGGAATGAGGGCATATAGACAAGAAGGCATAAAGACAAGTCAGAGATATTCCTGGTCAGTTGGAATACAGGCCAGGGAAAAGGTATTCAATGTATATTAGGCATGGTAGCATTCTCCTTGAAGATACTGTTCTCCAAATCCATGTTTGTCCCAACTTTCTATTGCACTATGGTTGTTAGAGGCGGCCCTGCTGGGTATCCCATCTCCATCTGAAGTTGCATTATCAGTACAAGAAATCAGTTTTTCAATAGAAGTACCCATTTTTGGAAAAAGTCTTACCATGAAAAATGATATTGCGGAGTTCTAGCTCTGATGAATTGGAGAAAACATTAGGGCCAATCATTACAGGTAGTCCTCGACTTACAACCACAACTGGGACCAGAATCTCCATCACTAAGTGAAGTGGTCATAAAGCAAGATGCCACGTGACCACATTGCTTAGTGACTGCAATCCCTGCGGTCCCGATTGCTGTCGTTAACTGAGAATCGTGGGTCGTTAAGTGAGTACCCATCCCAATCCAAGCCATTCTGGGCTTGGTCTGTCCCAGCCCTGAGCTTCAATAAGGTAAGAGACTGCCTCCGACTCCTCCCACCTGCTAAACTCTACCCCCATCTCTGCCATTTTGGCAGCCCTGCACCCTGCTTTGCAAGGTGGCAAGCATCCCCAATACCGCACAGCTCTGGGGCAGTTTGCCATGCCCTGGGAAGCTGCAACCAACCCAGCCCAGTCCTAGCTTCAGCTGCCCTCACTACCCTGCACTCCAAGACCCCCGCTGCCCCGTGCTCAAAATTCAGGGGCTTGGCAGTCCACCTGCACTTACGACCGCAGGGGCACTTCAACTATGCCCTTTTAGCCACCTGCCACCCTGCACTCCAGTGCCCCAGCTGACCTTCAGCATCTTGCTTTAGCTGCTGACAAGGCATGCCTATCCTGGCTGCTGGGCCGGGCTGGGGGCTCGGCTTCATGCTGTGAAAAAAAAAAAGGCAAAAGCAGCCCCAGAGCCACGCCAGTGCCAAAAAGCCCCTTTGCAAAAAGCCTCTGGGTGGGGCTGGGCTTCGTGCTATGGGGGGGGAAAAAAACCCCACCCAGGAGCTTTTTTGCAAAGGAACTTTTTGGCATTGGCGTGGCTCTGGGGCTACTTTTGTTTTTGTTTTTGTTTTTTTTCAGTGCCAAATTCCAGCTCAGATTGGCCCAGCAGCCAGGCTGGGCATGCCTTGTCAGCAACAGGAGCAAGAAGACGGTGAAGGTTAGCTGGGGCAGTGGAGTGCAGGGTGGCAGGTGGCTAAAAGGGCATAGATGTGGGGATAAATGGGTGGGGGGAGTTGAAGTGCCCCTGCGGTCGTAAGTGCAGGTGGACTGCCAAGCACCTGAATTTTGATAATGTGACCGTGGGGGTGCTGGATTGGCCATAACTTTGGGGACAAGTTGTAAGTCCCTTCGTTCAGCGCTGTTGTAACTTCCAATGGTCTCTGAATGAATGGTCCTAAGTTGAAGACTATCTGTATCTGTTGTTATTTTTTGCTTGAAAACAAGGCTGAGAATATCTGGTCCTCCAAATCTGGTGCAATTTGTGTCAGCTCCATTCAGCACGGCCAGTGGTTAAAACTGTAATCAGTTGATCTTTGGAGGATTATGGGTTTTCCTTACTGTTTTAAAATAAGATATGAATGTCATATTTGCTTTTGCTAAGCACTAATATGACTTATCTTTTAAAATTGTTCATAATTTGAAATTCATAAAACTATTTCATTTCTAATTTTTATGTATTTAGTTTTGCTTATTTCTAATTTGTATCTTACTTTCCAGCTTAATATGCTCAAGGCAGTTAATAATACGATATAAAATGAAATCCAAAATTGCAACCATAGCATTATAAAAGAGAGTAGAAGAGAATGTAAAGTTGATTGTAACAGGAATGCTTTTCTTTCTTTTCTTTAGCTTTTTACGAGGGTGGGGACAGTTTGATGCTGTGAAAGCCATTTGAGAGCAAGAATGGAAGAAAAAAAATCTCCTTTCTTTTCAAAATATAGGTAGCACAAATGGAACAATATTATTACTATTTTCCTGCTTTTCCAGAAGAGAGTGACAGAACTGTAGAGTATAAAAGTCATTTCCATTCCTCCTTCAGGAAAAAAAAACACAACTATTTATAGATCTTTAGAAAAGGAAGTATAGGTTGTTTCTACTCTCAGTGATGGAAGAAAACAAAATAAGTGAGCTTTGCCAGTGAAATTTTAGGATTATTTGCAGATGTTGGAATTAATTCATTGTTAAAAATACCATTCACATTAATCCTATTCCATCATAAAGAAGACTGTAATAAATAACAAACCACAACCCATACTACAACTACATAATACACACTCTGAATATTTTTAAACATTTAATTAGCAGGCCTTGTATAGCTGAGCAAAATGGATGTTTAAAAGAAAGTGGATATTTTCTAGAAACTTAGATAAAGGAAGGGGTGCATTGAGGCATGGAAAAAGCATGGGCAAGAAGGGAAGATAAATAAATGGGATAAGGCCATCAGGAACTGTGCTGAAGAAGAGTTCAGTGCAGGAATTCCGTGTCCTAGCAGTAGCAAATTTCCTATATGCTGCCCTGAACAAAATTCTGGGAGCTGTCATTAGAGTTCTAGCATCACTGGAAAGACATGAGATTGGAAAGCAGGGCAATCTGATCAGCATGGCAATTGGTTGATTTATTTAAAACATTTAGGTATCACTTCCCATAAAATATTTCAAAGCAGATTATCATCAAGATGAAAAACAGTAAGAAAACAGTGTAGAGAAGATAATAAAAGTGGGGGGGGGGAGAAAATGGGAAAAGGGGAAACAATGAAATAAAAATCTGCTTCTGTTATTCGTGTAGGGAAGGACTGGGTAAAAAGATCAGCCTCTAGAACAGAAGATGGCTTTCAACTATTAAGAGGAAGAACATTCCAAGGAGTTCTACATAGCAAACTCAGTAGGACCTCCCCAGATGATCAAGCAGGTTTATAATGGGAAGGGCAATCTACCATAATGGGGAAGAACCTGATAAAGCATCAAGACTGGGATCAGCAAAAGCAGGAAAGTCAAAAGGAAATGGTTAGAAAATAAGATGCACAGCTTGTAAAAAACACTCCCCTTTTTGGGGTTTTCTGAATGTTTGCATTATCTTTACTAATGAATGTTAGGAGAACTTCATATGGGTCCAACTACAGAAAGGCAGTCTAAGTAAACTAACACCCAAATGGTCGACACTTCAGCGGTTCGAGCCCAGCTTTCACGCAGCAGAGTGAGCTCCTGTTTCCTCCCCAGCTCCTGTCAACCCAACAGTTCAAAAACTCATGTGAGTAGATAAATGGGTACTCTCACTCTGGTGGGAGGAAAAATGCTGGTGGCGCCTTGCAAAAGGAGTTGGGAGCAGTTGCTGGTAGCGCGGAACCCGCGCACGCCCAGAAAAGGCGCGAAGCAACGGAAACCCCGCCTCCTGCACTCGCCAGCTGGGCTCTGCTCTAGGAAGGAGGCACTGGCAAACCACTTCTGGAAAAAAAAAACACCTTGCCTTTAAAACTGCAAGGACTCGTCCAAGCAGTCACCGTAGAGTCAGTAACGACTGAGTGCGGATAAAAAGAAAAGAAAAAAAGCAAGGTAGAATAATTTGTTCACTAAGAAGAATATTGATGCTTGGCTCAAGTCTACCAAAAAGCACCTGGATGAATCAAAAGTAGAACTTTTCAAGGTACATCGCTGCCATTATGTCTGGTAGAAGCCAATCACTGCATTCCACAGTGAGAATCTCATCACACCTATTAAGCATGGCGGTAGTATTGTCATGGTTTGGGAATGCTTTACTGCTTCAAGCCCTGGATGACTTACCATCACTGAAGAAAACAAAAATTCTGAATCTGCAAGAATTTATTTATGAAGATAAATGTGAATTTTTACCTAAAAGACAATGTTAGAACAGTGTTGGATATTATAGAATACTTGGAACAGCATAATGAAAAACAAGCTGCATTAATTTTCTTAGATGCAGAGAAAGCTTTTGACAACTTAAATTGGCCCTTTTTATATAAAATTTTGGAAGAGATGAACTTTGGAGAGAACTTTATAAAATGAGTAAAATTGATTTATACTTCACAGACAGCACAAATTATTGTTAATGGTGATCTGACAAAACCTGTGAGATACAAAAAGGAACAAGACAAGGTTGCCCATTATCTTCCCTTTTGTTTATTTTGGTACTTGGGGTTTTGAAAATAGATATAAAGCAAGATGAGAGGATAATGGGTGTAAAAATTAAGAAAGAGACAAGTTGATAGCTTTTACAGGTGATCTCGTGCTGGTTTTGGAAGATCTTTTAAAGAGGATTGAATCTAATGAGAAAATTAAAAGAATTTGGTGCATTAGCTGGTGTTAAGATTAATAAACAGAAGACAAAGATGCTAACAAAAAATATGAAAACACAAGATCAAACAGAATTGATGAACAAAACAGGTTTCAAGATAAAGAAAAAGGTAAAATATTTGGGTGTTACTTTGACAATTATGAACCATATGTTATTTCAAAATAATTATGTTAAGACATGGAATGAAGTTAAAAAAGATATGTTAAGATGGGGAAAACTACAGCTGTCACTGCTGGGAAGAATTTCTGTGATTAAGATGAATGTTTTTCCTAGAATGATATTTTTGTTTCAGACAATACCTGTTTTGACAACTGATATACCAATTAAACAGTGGCAGAAAGATATATCTATATATTTTCTAGCAGGGGGAAAATATAAGGTGTTGCAAGATGTTAAAGAAAGAGGAGGTTTGGGTTTACCTGATTTGAAATTATACTTTGCAGCTTACTGTTTAGTTTGGTTGAAAAAGTGGGTGATGCTGAGAAATAGATTATTGGAGCTAGAAGAGCACGATTTGAGGTTTGGGTGGCATGGTTTTTTATGGTATGATAAAGCTAAAGTTATACTGACTTTAAAAATCATTTTGTTAGATGAGCCATATTGAGAATATGGAATAGATATAAATCCAAATTGTGTCCAAAAATACCTTTATGGCTCTCATCACAAGAAGCATATTATAGAAGAAAAATGATAACTAAACATAAATGGTTAACTTATGGTGATATATTAGAATTTTCCCTGGGAGCATTCAAAATGAAATTAAGAGATGCTTTGACATTAGAAGGATATATGTATCAATGGTTTTCCTATGTAAAATTATTAGAAAGATTTAAAGTAGATAAAAGGACTTTTGGTTTTGAATATTCTAAGACTGAATTTGAAACAGAATTATGTACAAATGACGAACATATGATTGCTAAAATGTATAAACTTTTATTGAGACTTGAAACAGAAGAACAAGTGAAAGAATGTATGATAAAATGGGACAAAACTTTTGGTTATAACATACAAATGAAACAATGGGAGAATATGTGGATGAAAGGGCTGAAATTTATATTATATTATAATTTTAAACAGAATTTTTATAAAATGATGTATCATTGGGATTTGTCACCAGAAAAATTGTCAAAAATGTATAAAGGTACTTTGAATCTGTGTTGGAAATGTGAACAACAAGATGGGACTTTTTATCATGCTTGGTAAATGTAAAAAAGCTAAAAAATTTTGGATCCAAATACATACATTAATTCAGAAGATTTTAAAGATTAATTTACAATTGAAGCCAGAGGCATTTCTTTTGGGACTGATTGACAGACAGTTGGAAAAAACTCATGGAACTTTGTTTTTATACATGATAACAGAGTCTTTATATGCACAGTGGTGGAAGGATTTGACATTACCCACAATGGAGGAGTGGATCATGAAGATGATGGAGCTTGCTAAGATGGCTAAACTGACAGCTCTGATCAAAGAAAAGGCAGTGATTAAGTTCAATGCTGACTGGAAACCCCTTTTGGACTTTTTGCATTAAATAGAAAAAAAAAATCATTAAATTATGATATATGGGTTTGATGATTAGAAAAAATATTAGATGATAGAAAAAAATGAAAGTTGGTTGTAATCCTAGAGTAAGAGCTCAGTTTAAATCTATATCTATAGCTGTTGTAAAAGAAAATCATAAGTCTTTTTCTTGTACTTTTTTTTTCTTCCTGCACTTTTGGCTTTGTTCTCTCTCTCGTTCTTTCTTTATTTTCTTTTCTTCCTCTATCTTAAATATTAGTTCTTGTTAGCTTTTATCTTTCTTGTTTATAAAATTGATAAAGTTATTATAAAAAAAGAAAACAAAAATTCTGCTTTGCAACAAAGAATTACAGGGGAGAATATTAAGCCATCTGCCCACTCAAGGGGAAGCTGAAGCATGAGTGGTTCATGGAGGATGACAATGATCCCAAGCATGCAAGAAAGTCTACACAATAATGGATGAGGAAGGAAATCAATGTTTTTGAATGGTCAAGTCAAAGTCCAGACCTAAACCCCAGGGAGTCAGATTTCCTACATAGCCATATGAGAGGCTGATCAAAGAAAAGACACTGATTAGACAAGACAAGAAGCATGGGTTGAAGCTAAAAGTGGTACAACCAGTTTAACAGGGCGATAATTTTTATTATTTTTCACACCTGTGTGTTGTGTGCTGGATGAAACAAACACCAGATGTTGGTATTATTTGTTTATTCATACTCCTGTTATATATCAGTAGGACCCACATGAAGCTGTCTTAACACTCAGTAGTAGAAATATACAAAAATTCACAACATCCAACATGGGATAAATACTTTTTTTCATGGAGTAGTAGCCCAAAGCCAGAGGCAAGAGGGATGGGAGCACAGACTGGCAAATAAAGGGAAGGAGTCTGAGTTCCAAGCCAAATGAGTTCCAACTTTAGCAAAAACCAGACTCTAACACACAAGATGGCAACAAGTCCAATGTCCCTCATAATAAAGACCTGATCAGTATGGAAGTACATAGTCCCAAGCTTATGATGACCTAATGATTCTTTCTTCTAAATATGTGACTGATAGATCCAAGAATGCCAACTTCTATTTCCTTAATTTCTGTTCTTGATGGATTATCATATTTTAGCAGATGGTAATTGGATATGGTACAGATTTACAGTCAATATGCAGATATATAATTAGAAAGGAACTGATATATATTTGGCTTTGAGTAAATCTACACAGTGGTGCACAAAAGGGAGAAAAAATGGAAAAGTGGTTTTTGTTTAAAAAAAGTTTAGCAGTGTATTTGACAACTGCTGTAGTTAAATGGCATAAATTATATCAGGCATGTACAGTACAGCACATAAAATACATAAGAAATGGCCTTTTATTTTGGTTGAAAGGGGAAGGTTCATCTCCCTTGTTGAATGAGCTCATTCTCTTTCCACGGATAACTTTGCTTGCTGAAACTCAAGTACCAAGCTTCCTTCAACATTTTGCATTTCCCTAATAATGAGTGCCCTGGGAAAATAGCCTACTCCCCAAAGTAATACTTGGTAATTAATTGGCTGTTTGAAATATGCTGTCCTCTCTTGTCCATCCAGACCTGTTAATTGAAACCGAATGGGGAAAATTATGTTTCAAAAATGTGGTTGGATTCAACTAAGACACCAATAAGCACACAATGTGCTGTACCTTTCTTCCCCCCTTCCAAGTTATTTTGGAAAAAATGCCTTTTTAGCCATAAGCATGAGCATCAGCTTCATCTATAGTGGGTGTCTGAACAAAGTAGTACATCTCCTAATAGACTGTTGTGTAGAGTCAATCCTAATTCAGGGCTTCTGGTGTGAATCAGTGACACCAATCTTTCCTTTCAGCAGAATACTTTCAGTAGACCAGGCTCCCATATATAAAATAAAAGTGTTCAACAGTTGTACTTGTGTCTGAAGGGTGCCATCAATATTGTCCAAACTAAACTTTAAGTCATGGGTAAAAGGAGATTTGAAGAACAGATTCTCTACATTATAAGAGTCCTGACTGCTGTCACTGTTTTTCCAGTTTGCTAACCTTTGTACCCTTTTTGGTATTATTCCTCAGTTAATCACACAGGCAATTCCAGCAAATTAGGGCTCATGAATGGATTGTTTTATCATTATGTTTTACAGCCCATAGCCTTAGAGTAAATAAAAATATTTATTTATCTGGAGAAGGTCTGTCTATCTATGTTGTTGCTAAGGGTTGACACCAACTGGATGGTCAATCAATCAGTTAGTCAAAGACAGAGTAAGAACTATCTTGTAGAGTCCTTGATGCTCTCTGAACTTGGTTATTTGCTTGTAGATGTTTCATTACCCAACTAGGTAACATCATCAGTGTGAGTGAGTGTGGGGTTTGCTCCCTGTTTATATATAGTAGTTTGCCCTGCCTGTGTTGGTGAAGATGTGGTTTTCTCCTTTGTAGTTCCTTGATTAGAGTATTGTATTCTGCTTGATTGTTTATCTGGTGTTAATCCCTGTTCATCTGGGTGTTGGCTGCTGGACAGGATGTGCTCTGGTCTTTTTGTTTCCTTCTTAGTTTTTAATTGTCTTTTTTGAATGGTGTGTAAATATGGTTTATTTCTATGTGTCTATTGATGACTGATTTGTCTGAATGCCAAGCTTCCAGGAATTCCCTAGTGTTTTTGAGTTTGTCTAGGATGCTCACAGTTTCCCAGTTGAAATTGTGGTTGAGTCTGTCCATGTGTTGTGAGATTAAGGAGTTTTCATCGTGACTTCTGACTGCTAGTTGGTGTTCATGGCTGCTCTCTACTAATCTTCTGCCTGCCTGCCCTACATAGTGGATGTTTGTTGTAGATTCTTATATAGTTCTTAATAACAACAACTATATTCTCTATATGAATCACTGCAAGGATCCTCCTACACTATATGGACAGCCAAATTTAACTATATGGTCATATCACAGCAACTTATAATGCTATAGAAACTTATTTTAATCAGAATCTGTTTCCCCTTTAATTGAGTCCTGTTTTTGTTGGATATGAGAAGTAACTGAGAGATCCCCTTCAAGCTTATATCTGTGTTGCAAGTAGATATATTAGTAAATCTTTCCCATGCTAAGAATTTTAATTTCTGAGTGATTTGGTGAAACGCAAACGTGACTAAAAATCACATGAACAGGAAGGACCTGCAGCAAAAACAGTGATTACTGCCTGGCTTGTGAAACATGTATTTTGCATTTTATGGTATTTTAATGGACACACTGTTGCTCTAATGTTTATTAGAGATGGTTAAAATGTTTACAAATGTTGAATTTTAAGGAAAATTTAATTGTCTCCCATGATTAGCTCAGTGACCTGAAACAATGCAATATTTTTGTTTAAGAACTGAAGAACATACCAAAAAAGAGGTCTACAAAGAGTGTGATTTTATTAAAGCTACTTTAGTATCAACAAATGTTTGGATGAAATTTAGGAGAAACTCTACTTGCTGCCTCTGATCAGGACTAATTTGTTTGTAGTGAGAGAAATTGAATGTTAATTAAAATGTGGATTGCAACCTATTTTGATTTCAGTATCTTAGAACTGGGGAAAAACGTGAACATTTAAACATTAAACAAGGTATTCTCCCACACTGAACTTCTCACCTGGGTTTTGCAGAAGTCCATATATCTATCTGTTTGGGATGAACCAGTTTTGTCAATTTTGCTTTCAAGACTTCTGGTTAAGATGGCAATGTGAGAAGCTAAGCCTCCAGACAGCTCCTCTGGAAAATACTTTATTTTTTTATACTTCTGGCCAATTTTATGTCAAAAGAAGTGATTAAAGGCTATTTTAGTAAGTAGAAAGCAAAGGGAGTCATCCTAACCTGACCTTAGAAGATAACATTGGGACTACAACAAACATTAAGGTACCAGTGGGAAATACTGATTAAAGTCTATAAAGCCTTTGAAAATTATTAATGGTTGTTTTGCATGTAGATGCTAAAATAAATGAAGAGATAGAGTTACAAGCTACTATATATAATGGCTCTCACTCACAGAGGCTATGCACAACTTGGTTTGCAACTTCTAACACAGGAAGTTGAGCTAAGCAACTTACAACAGAGACAATTAAAAATTACTGATTATTTTACTTCTCAAAAGACTGCAAGTAGCCAAAGTTTGACCAAGAATACTGAAGTCACAGTAACATCACATGACTGGTCCTTAGGTCCTAATCTTGTACTCCAGCAAAAAATTAATGAAACTGAAGAGCTTGCAATTGCTGACAATCAAGACCATGTGAACTCAGCCACAGATTCACCCCAAGATATAATAGCATTTACAGTTTGGACAAAGGATGATATAATGAGAACAAATAAAGGGAACTTATCTTTTGATAATGCGTGGTCGCCAGCAAGACTTAGAATGATGGCTTTACAGCAGACAACCTTCTACCTAATGTTGGATACTTTGAAGCAATTGCAGGAATCAGTTGATAAATTAAGTATAAAATGGGATGTGGAACTTCATCTAATTAAACACTTTTTAACTGAGCACAAGGACCTTCTGTTTACTCTTACTAAATTGGTCTAATAAATGGTGAAAGTGGAGAAATGTGACACAGTTAAAGGGACAGAGCAAATAAATAACCTTTTACAATGCCCAAAGCTAGCAAGTAAATCATTGAGTTCCAGGAAAGAAAATTCAAACTCAAATAATTCTGATGCAAAGAAATTATCTAAAAAGTTTAAGTTGAAACAAGGACAGCCAAAGACAAAAAGTAAAAATATAAAGAACTATAAAACAAGTAAACTGGCTGGGAAGCTAAAATTTAATAGACTGTTTAATATTATGGATACACATAACAACAACAAAAAGGAAAAGAAAGACATTATAAGAAATTAAGTAAGAAATCAAAGATGACTTCAAACATAGACTGTAAAAATAATAACAGTATAAGCTCTATCTTAATGACAGTTGAATCTAGTGAGAAGAAAAGAAAATTAACTGCTTGTCGAGCTCAAATAAATGTGGATGCAAAACAATCTTTATGCCCTTTAGTGCCAGAAGATTCAACTATGGTTAACCTCAAATGCGGTAAATGCAAGAACGTTATTACTAAGTTATTTAATATGCCCTGGAACCCTAAACCTGTGCCTAATAAATTGGCTTTTATAAATTATCCTAAACCTAAAGGAATGTTATCTCAATTGGAACAGAAATTATACTTTCAATTGATCCAACATTTAATTCCATCAATCAGTATAAATATAATGAGTAAGATTAAGTACTTATTTTTTAACTATTTTAAAGCAAGAGCAATTGTTACGTTCAAAACAACAGAAACAGCAGATAACATATTCAATCTTAAGTATTCTATTAATAAAAAAAAATCATAGTATCTTGTTTTTACAAAATACAGCCAATTGTACGTCAACCCTATAAACTTAACGGCCAGTTAGTCAAACTGTCAGGGAAAGTAACCAAGCAAATCAAGCAATGAAATGTAATAATGTAATGTTTGCCCCTGATATGGAAGCAAAAGCCACAAAGGAAACAAAGAGATTGCAGAATAAACCTGACGTTGAGTCTGTTTCAAATTGGCAACAAATGAGATACTTGGAAGCCACTGAATTAGGTGGTAACCCAGACAATCCAATGGTCTTTACAAGGGTCCCTAGGTCCACCCAGAACTCACCAGCAAGTGATTCTCAAAGCAGGAATCACTGTGCTATTTTCGATAAAGAAGGATTACTAAATCTCATTGAGGGTGATAATTGACTACTTTCAGAATGTAACCTTAAGCATTCCACTCTGACAATAATTTCCTGGAACCTTGCTGGTTGGTTGAACAAGTATAATAATATTTCTTTTATTGAATATTAACCAATTTTGATATTATTCTATTACAGGAAATGTGGGTGCACAATTATCTTTATCTTCAGGGCTTTACTCCATTTACTGTAAAGGCTTCTAAAACTTCCAAGAAAGGACGTAACAATGCAGGGTTAGCAACCCTTGTCTCAAGTGCTTTAAAGATGGAGACAACCTTAGTAGGGCACTATGAACAATACGCTATTACAATACAATTAAAATTAAAACACTTTGATTTAATAATTATAAATATTTATCTTCCACCAGCTAAAAGACGATTCCAAACTAAACATATTTGGACAGAATTGGAACAATATATATACAATCTGCTTTTAAAATCCCCCCATGCACATTTTGTGATTCTGGGTGATTTAAATGCCAGAATTGGTTCTAGTAATGAAGCATTGGTAGCCAAGTTTCCTTATTAATCTGTCAAACCTTGGGAAAATGGATTGTATGACAGACAGTCTAAAGATCAGAACATTAACTATGCGGAATCTTGTTTAGCCAGTCTTTGTAATAAGTTAAATTTAATAATTTTAAATGGTTCAATGGCCCATAATTATCCTGGTGAATTCATATTTACTTGTGGGTGGGGAGCAAGTATGATAGATTATTGTTTAACATCGCCCAATTTATTTCCCTTGGTCAGATTATTTAATGTCAGCTTCAGATCAGATAGTGATCATCAACCTATAGTTTTTTGTTAACCAATTATAAAGATATTCATCTAACCCAATATTATTCCCTGGAGGTTCTTCAGGAAGGCAATTTATACTGCAGGATACCTTGGGCAGAACATCTAAATAACTATTTAGCTACAGTTTTAAACTCTACCCAAGCTTTAGATTTTAGATCATATATAATAAAAGATGGGAATTCTACAGAAAAAATAATTTCTTTGAATATTCTAACAAACCTAATCAGTATAACTCTAGTATCTGGAGCATCCACTACATCAAATCAAAGAAATATTCGACTGAGTATCACTTCTAGTTGGTTTGATGTGGGCTGTGTCACAGCTAAGAAAAAATTAAGAGCTCTATATTTAGCATACAGAAAGTCTAATTTACAACAGCCCCCTTTAAGATATTATGAGTTGAAGAAAAATTATAAGATACTACTACATCAGAAGAAACAGAAAGCAGAGAGAGATTCCTGGTCATTATTAATAAATGTTTCTCTCTATAAAGATTCCAAAACGTTTTGGAAATTAATTTCCAGGGCTTTCACTGCTCCTTCTGTTCCAGATTGTTGTATACCGTCCAAAACCTGGGAAAAATATTTTAAGTCAATGTTTATGGAGCAGAAGCAACCTGTCACAAATATAGCAAATAACATTAGATTAAAGTTACTTACCCTTCCACAGTGGGAACCAATAATAGAGGAAGAGATTATTGAGCTTATATCAAAAGTAAAATCTGGCAAGGCTCCTGACCAGCAAAATATACCCACTGAACTTCTCAAACAAAATCTAGATTGGTGGGGGCCCTTATTAGCAGCCCTTTTCACTGCAATAGATAGCTCTAGTTTAATCCCCTTGGGCTGGAATAGGGCTATAGTAGTCCCCCTATATAAGAAGGGAGATATAGAAAACCCTGCCAATTATAGGCCAATTAGTTTGCTATCAGTCCTTGGAAAACTTTATGCAAGACATTTAAATGAAAAATTAACTTCTTACCTTGAGGAGCACTCTGTTTTAACAAATGCTCAGGCTACTTTTAGAAAAGGCAGATCAACAATTGATCAATGTTTTGTATTAGCCTATCTGGCAAGAAAATATTCTATTTTCTGAAAGGTAAACTTGTTGCTGATTTTATAGATTTTTAAGCCACTTTTGACTCTGTTAAAAGAACCAAACTTTGGGCTAAATTAGAAAATCTGGTTCCTGACAGGGGTCTTACATACCTAATAAAAGCACTGTATCAAGATAGTATGATGCAAGTTAGATGCAACAGAAAGGGTTCACTTACAGACAAGATTACAATGAAGAAGGGAGTGAGAAAAGGTGCATTTTGGCCCCTACACTATTTAACATCTATCTTAAGGATCTGGAGACCACATTACTTCAGGTTGAATGCCATCAATAGCCAAATCTGGAGGTTGAGTCATGGCAACTGGACTTCTTTTCTTTTGGTTTGATACGTTTTGCTGCTTGTCCAAGCAGCTTCTTCAGTCTAGAAATTTGGTTATGGGGGACCCCATAAATGTCTTCCGGGGGGCTGCATTTCTCACTAACATGATGGGCTCATTGAAGGGACAATAGGAGATGTGATTAGTAGAGTCTTTGGGATGTGGATGTCTTATTCCTTATCCCTCACTCATCCCCAAGTGGGTCATTAAGTGCTGCCTCCCTGGTGAACTTGTGAAGTGGTCTTAGTCTTCCTGGGGACTGATGAAAGAACAGCACGAAAAATGGAAGACATGTTGTGTCTGAGGCCTCCACCTCTATTGAGGGAAGGATTTTCCACTTTGGCATAAGTGGATTTCTTCACTCCTCTCTCAAACCACCTATCTTTTCTGTCCAAAATGTGAATTATTGTCCTCAAATGAGTGCCCTTTTTCCTTTAGATGAAGGTAAACTGCTGATTCTGGTCCTGTGTTGTTGCTCCTCCTGTGCTGGGCCATCCTCTTGCATAAAGGCTGTTCGGTTTCTCCAATGTAGAGCTCTGAACACTCCTTACTGCACTGGATTGCATATACTACATTGCTCTTCTTCTGTTTTGTAGTATATGTAATGATTCTGATCTGAAACAGTGGATCATATTTTACTGTATTGTGAATTTTATAAGAGTCTTTGGCAGAAAGTTATCTGGCCTATTTTAAAATCTAAACCAGGAAGGGATACTTCTGAGTATGTAAAAATTTTACTTGCAGAAGAAAATCCTGAGATTACAATGGCAACAGCTGGATTTTTAACTATGGTTATACAAGGTTTTTTAGTAACAAATCAATGAGTTGGGCTTTTAAGTGTATCATGTAATATTGATTAAATAGTTTATTTGTTAAATTGTTTTATTTAATGTAAACTCTAGATTATAATTGTAACTTGCTTTCAGGCCTTTTGGCTGTAAATAAATAAAGTACATTTTGCTTTCACTCTTCTTTGCATTTTCTCTCAAACTTTCATTTGCTTCATTTGATTTCTGCATTAATTTGTTATTTATTTTAAACAAGACCATGTTAAAATTGTTTGAATTTTTGTGCTTATTTTTTTAAATACATACATCATTGTATGCATATGTTCCTGAGAGACTTATTTTTCAATCAATTTAATATATGTTTCTGTAATATTACACACACACACACACATACACACATACATACACGTGCACACCTACACAAGTGCATTTTTCTCATTGGCTGTCTGCACAAATATTGTAGTTGAGCTCCATTTTGGTTCTCATATTTCTTAGGAAGTTCAAATTAGGAAAGTTGATGTTAAAATGAATGCTAAATGATTCCCCCCCCCCATCTCTAATGTGAATAAGTGACTCTATGTTTAGTATGGTCCCTGATTTTTTTAAAATTATGCATCACAAATAGATAAATAATCAACAGGTTTAGTTCATATATAGCAATATGTTTCATTGTATACAATAATAAGCAATCAGGTAGCCTACATATAAGTATCAGATAGCATGCTATCCAAATGTCCATCATAGGTCATATTGAAAAGAATGTGAATTACCAATGGTCAACCCCCTGGGTCAACATTTTGCCTAATACTGCAAGAGATAGTACAGAATTCTGCCATGGATTTGTTGAGAGTTTGTTGAAAGTTGTGTTGATGGCTTCATATCTGCCAAAATTAAGTGGGTATAAAATTTATCAGGTCCACATGGCCTAGTCACTAAAAAGGCAGCAATGAATATGCAGTGTCAAAGGACTTTATGAGTGGGTCCTCACATTCTTATTTGTTAATTATGGTCTAGTGTTATATGAGAATCCAGCAGATTGTGGCATGTTCAAGAAATGTTACACTATGGCTTAGAGTAGGAGTAGGTAACCTACTGTATACAAGCTGTATGCAGTCCCCTGCACCCCAAGTTATGTATACAATTCTGCCCAAAGTTGCTGGCAAAAAGGCCAAATTTCAGCTGTGTGATTTTGACCCATTTTGGGGGGTGGTGGTTTGAGATTGGTTTTAAGGGTGTGGATAGAAGTATTTTGCTTTTGATATGTGCCTTACACCAATTTCCAACCTTAAGATATCCCTCAAAAGCCCCCGCCCCCCAACAAAAAAACCCAGATAAAAATGGCCTGTTTTTCTAGCTTTGGAGTAATTTTAAGGGTAGATATGGGAACAGTTTGCCTCTGGCAGAACTTCTACTTCCATTCCCATCTCTTAAAATACCCTGGAAGTCCAAACAGGAAGGAAGGAAGGAAGGAAGGAAGGAAGGAAGGAAGGAAGGAAGGAAGGAAGGAAGGCAGGAAGGAAGGAAGGAAGGAAGGAAGGAAGGAAGGAAGGAAGGAAGGAAGGAAGGAAGGAAGGAAGGAAGGAAGGAAGGAAGGAACAATTAGATCTCTTTCAGTAGAATCACAGTGTCTTCAGATGGTCTCTTGCAGATGGTCTTCTTGATCTTCAGAAGATCAGAAGGGCTTTCTTGCTCCAAGTACCTCAAACATTGTCCATACCTGGCTTAGAGTGTAAATGACACCACTTTCTATAAGCCTCCTATGGGTAATAAATAAAAGGAAAAACTTACCCTTAGGTATAGGTCCTAACGTCCTTTCATAGATTATAGCAGAAGTAAATTCTTCCCATATTACCTGCCTGATTAAGATGCAGTTAATATTCTACAATACTATTTTCCTGAATTCATCTCCTCAAGTTCTTGATTGATTTTCAAAGACATATGACTTAACCAAGATATCCCACATGAAGAAACATGAGGGCTACCAAGATATTTCGCATTTGTAAATCCAAAAAAGAAGGGAGATTACTTTGTAGTAAGCAGAAAAAATGAAATAGAAGAATTAGTCTTGTCCAAATTAACCAGGAACAGACTAAATGGAAGAAAATCATAGATATCTAATAAAATCTTAAAAGAGGAAGAAACCAAACAGATTGAATAAATGACTTTAATGTGCACATGGGGTCCTATTTGTCCAGTTTCTCAAGGTCCTGTAAGTAGAGCCACAGCTGCAGTAGAAAGTCATCTGTGTCTAGTTTTACATGGTTGCCATTTGAAACCAGGCCAAGTATCATCCTTACAGCTGAGTTTCACGGAGCGTTCTTGGCTTTGTTCAAGTTTGGAATTTAAACAACATTTGGAGGAAGAACTGGACATTAAAAAAATGAATGAAAGAAAGAAAAAGCAATGATTTTCATAGGCTTCTTGCAAATGGAACCCATTAAGCCTTGTCCAGTATTGCTAGTGTGCTAAGGTTGATTATTCTTAATGTAGCATAGAAAGTGAAAGCTGTAAGCTCCAAACACATGAGAGAGCAAGACAGAAGAGGCCACAATTACATCCCTGACAAGCATCAGTTTCCTTTTCCTTTTGTTTCTTTTAGCTTGAATTATGGTGAACAAAGATAACATCCTCTGTATCCCTTCATTTAAAGAGTGGTCCAGAGTTTGTCTTATTCACAGCCATTCTTTCTCTATCACATGCATTACTCTGTACCCCACACAAAGCGGGATACCCTTTCACATTAAGGATGCCTCATGAGATCACACAATTAAGGAACTGTGTCTGTGTGTCTGTGTGTGTGTGTACACATCAACCCACCATGCCTTGACAAAATAACAAAAGCACACAAAGGTTTTGTTTATAATTCAGCACTGTCAGTGGGAGTAAGTTCTAGAAAGTTTCTGTACTAGAAATCTGCAAAATGTTATAGAGGGGGTACAGATGCTGGCAAATGGCAAAATCTCATTCAATTACAGACAGGGAAAACAAATGCCTTTCTGAAATTGTCGAAGAAGAAGAAGAAGAAGAGGAGGAGGAGGAGGAGGAGAGGGGGAAAAAAGGGAGTCTTCTTCTTTCATTAGCAAAGGCTGTTTTCAGTATCCAAATGAATACAACAGCAAACACAGCATAGAGAAAGGTCTCTAGCACTGGAGGTGACTTTGATGCAGGCAACAGTTGGGGATAAAAATAGTATGATCAGCATGAAGAAAGTGACATTTCATTTGGCAATATGCTCAGTGCTATGATGATGTGAAAAAGCTCTCATTTTCCATTGCGAGGTTGATGTAGGAAGGCAATTTGGCAGCCATTTCTGGGAGTCCATGCATAAGGTCCTTCCTTGCATTGAAGCCATGTCTCAGTAGTGGGTCTGGCTGACTCACTATATGTGCCTATGGGGCAAAAACATGTGAGATTTACATCCTGATTCCTGACTAATCTCTCTGCTCTCATCCCCCAAACTGGCCTTATGAATTTGCTAGGGTCCGGAGCAGGTGGTGGCAGAATAAAGGGGTGGCTATGCTACAGTTGATAATCTTCAATTATACAGCTATAATTGAAGATTGGGCACCAGGTTTTTCTTGTTTATTGCATTGTTGCATTGTTTTGTTTTTATTATTGTTGTTCGCTGTCTAGGGTTGTGTCTCATAAGATGGGCAACCATATAAATCTTATAAATAAATAAATAAATCTTATAAATAAATAAATAAATGTTTGTATGCATTTTAAAAAAATGAAATCAGTCATCATTCCAAGGAATCCAAGGAAGGAATTCCATAATTCCTTCAATTATGTGTGCTATAGAATTATATGTATGTGTTGGAAGGGGAAGGGAAGGGTGGATAAATAAAGAAAACCAGGTGTCAGCTTCTGAAGAAGTTTTGCACCTTCTTTTCATAACCTGACACCTGGTTTTCTTTATTTACCCACCCTACCCCTCCCAACACGCATATGGAATCATAGAGTTGGAAAGGACCTTAGAAGTAATCTGATCCAGATCCTGCTTGGTGCAGAGCTACTAGAACAGTTCTGAAAGATTTTCATCCAGCCTCTGTCTGAAGACTTCTAATGAAAGCAAAAACACATGACAGCCTATTCCATTGGCTAATGGGTCATACAGTCAGGAAGTTCATTCTGATGTCTGGCATGCACTACTTCTTGGTATTTTAACCCACTGGTTTTAACTCACTGGTTCTAATCCTGCCCTATGGGACAATAGAAAATAAGTCCACTCCCTTTCCTAGGATGCAGTTTTTCAGACATTTGAAGACTCCTATCATATCTCCCCTCAGTCTAAGATACGAAGTTATTGAATTAACTGAACATGACCAGCTCATTTTGTAAAAAAGAACACTATCAAAAAATGCCTAAAACAAGAAATTCTGGAGGTCATACACAAGATTCATCTGGAAATTGAGCCATATGAAAAAAGGGCTCAAGGCACTATTCTTTTTTGAACATCTGGTTGATAAATCACATGTCAAACCTTTAGAAAAAAGAGGCAAAAATTGGAGTATGGATTGTGTAGGAATGTAGAGCAGTAGACATGATATTTAGTTCAGGGGTGTCCTACAGGGTACTAAAAATCTTCAGTGAGCAAGGGAATGCAGCATGTCAGAAACAAAATGAATGAAATTATTGCAGTACAACAATGGCTCTCTGGAAATTCTCAAAGTGTTCTGACCAACTGCTTGAGATCATAACTTAGTATCATAATGATACAAACATCTATTAGGTCCAAAGTGCAAATATAACATCAATAAGAGCAGAAATGACCCATGAGTGGGGGCATAGACTGAACTAGCTCTGGGCAATGATAGCAGAGAGCTGAACTCTAAGGATCAAACATCTATCAATTGTAGAACACATAGCTTCTTCACCCTTTATGAATAAGCACCTAGGGCCACAGAACCAGTTATACTAAACCAGCTGGGCACAATGGTACTAAGAATTTCATATAGGTTTGTAATCCTGCCCCCCACCCACCGCCCCTGGCCAAACACACTCCCTTGTGCCATACTTTTACAAACATTGGCAGGGATAAATATTATACTGGCAATTGTTTTGTGATCGTGACATTGACATTGCTGAGAAGCACAGATCAGGGTTATGCAAACCTTTGGGGCTTAAGGATACATTTGGAATCTTGAGAGTATGTTGTGGGTGCCTACACAAACTAGCATCTTGCCCAATTTGTTTTGGTTGTTGTTGTTTGTTTTTAACAGGGCATGGACAGTCACAAGAAAGTCCTGTATTAGAAGGCAGTGGCAGAGCTGGCCCACAGCTTATACAATCAGGAAGCTCCTTCTGACATCTATCTGGAACTTCCTTCCTCCTGTTTTAACCCACTCCTCATGCCCTCTGAAGCAGCAGAGATTAAGTCTGCTTCCTTTTCTATGTGCCAACTCTTCAAATATTTGAAGACTGCTATCATATCTCCCTTCAGTGGTCTCTGTAGGCTCATCATATGCAGATCCTTTAAGTGTTCCTTGAAGAGCTTGGTTTCCAGAGCCCTCATCATCAAGTGTCTCAAAGACTTCCATGTTAGTTCAGAAAACAAGAAACAATGGGTTGAAAATTACAAGGAAGTAGATTTTAATTGGACCTCTGTAAGAATTCCCTAAAAGAATTGTTCAACAGTGGAACAGACTGCCACAGGAGATGGTGGATTCTTGTTTGTGGGATGTATTTAAAGAGAAATGGGATAGCCTGTCAGGCATGCTGTAGTAATGAATTCCTGAACTGGGCAGAAGTTTGGTCTAGGTTTTGCCTAAAGTCCCTTCTGTTTCATGATCCTATGATTCTTTTAGCTGCCTGAATGCTTTGCTACTCCTGCTAAACTCCACAGGGTGTATCAAAGGGGTATTAAAGGGGGCAAGGGGTGAATTGTATGTGATGGCATCATCACACGTGTCATGACTTATATACATGTGTCCAATGTCAGAACACATCAATATAATGGCAGCATTTGCATGATGACATCACTGCTCATGTGTCATCAGTTTGGTGTCATTATGGTTTGCTGTGTATGCTGCTGGCCACCCTCTGCTTTTTATTTTCTAACAGTGCCAAAGAATTCAGAGACTGTGTTAGAAGTCAAGATGATGCTGGTGGCTAATAGCTTGCTTTACAGCATGCCACCTTCCCAATTCTTGTTACCATTCATATAAAATTGTCTTTGTGGAATGTTGGAAAGAAATAACACAAAGAGGCTTGGAACTCTGTCCACTTCTGTATATCAGTAGGATAATGTTTTGAAATCTGAACAGAACAGAACCAAATTTGCTATGGGGAGAGAAACCAGTGAAAGAAAGATTGAGTTTGAAAAAGCGCCAGATCCAGATATGTGTGTTGGGGGTGGGGAGGGAGGCAGGAAAAGTAGAATAAAAAAATCCCACAGTGCATCCCTATGGGAGAAACTGTTGGACAGTGGCTCAGGGTGCTGTTGACTGCTCTAATCTTATGCCTCCATCCTTCCTGATCAGGTAATCCAGGGCAGAGCTGTTGGAAAAAAATTCAGAAGCCACGCTGTGCGTGCTTTTCTTAACCTTGTTAAATGCAACAGAGAAGTCATTTGGGCTAGCAAGCCTGCTGGGCACTAAGGGTATACTGTATTGTTGCCCATGAGTGCAAGGCTGACTCTCTGTGTTTTCGATTTATGCTTGTCGTTTGGTTATTACTTTTGAAAAGTGACATCAGTCAGACTTTGATCAGTAAGCAGATTTAACTCACCCAAGTTGTTGTGCTTGTATGTTTCCTACGGTATTTTGATAAAAAGGAACTACGGAATATAGCAGAATGGGTCTAATAGACTCCAGTGTAACTTACAAGGCAGGACAGTCACAAAAGAACCAAGAGGGCCTTAATTTTTTTTTTTCCAGACATGAAAATCACTGTTTGAATGCTTTTATGATAATGCATTTGCCAAATGAGTTGGTTACTTATGCCTATTAAAACCTTGATGGAGAAAATGAACCATGTTTTGTCGCTCTCTCTTAAAAACCCATTATAAATATATGCCACTGAAGAGGACATGGCAGCACTTCTAAGGGCTTGGAGGATGAAGCCGAAAATAGTGGGCTGCATAAAATAAAGTAATTAGAAACTCAGTGCTCAACAGCGGGCAGGCAGAACTACTGCTGATGTGTGCGGAGAAGGTGCTGACACTTGAATCTGGAATGGAAACCAGAGACTTTTCATCTTCCAGCAGCTAAAGGAATGAGGAAAGGCAGGTGTACCAGCTACTGTGCCAAAAACGCAGCCTAGGCAGTAGGTAAATATTTGCCCTCTTGGGTCCCATTTCACACTTTCCCCACTGATAGGGCAGGGAAGCAAACATTGGTCTTTCTGGAGCTCTACTTTCCACCTGTCAGTACTATCCTATTCCATCTACATGCCAGGGCAATACAAACTGTTTACACAGAAAGCCAAACACAGATAGGCTCAATTCTAAATTAGCAGATGTTCATCAGGAATCTTTCAGCGTCTTAAAGTGCCCCAGGACAGAAAGACAGAAAGGCTATAAATCAGAATAGAATAGAAGTTCCAAATGAACAGACACTGAAAAGGAACAGTGTGTTACCTTTTCTTCCAAATCCACTTAGTTTGATATCAATACCTGGGAAATATTGTTTTTCCAACATTTCTATACATCAGCCTTCCTCCCACAGAACTCAACATTATATGGTCTTAGTTTTACCTAAACACACAAGAAGTCACCTTCTTGGGTCAGGTGGCATTTAACTTCAGAATAAATGCGCATAGGATTGCATTGTAAAACATTTCAGCATTGGCTGCTGATTAAGTTACATCTTACTGCCACTGAAATCCATGGGATTGATTTCACTTATAAATAATTTGCCACATAGGTATTAATGTGACCTGAATATAGCTCCTTGAGCCTTCCCCCAACAGTTTATAGATCAAATTTATAATCCCACCATGTTTAGAACTTAGAATTGTAATTTTAAAGGCACCAGGAGTTGTTAGCTTAAGCACGGCCCAGACTGAAGCTCATGCATAAGACTCTTCAGTGAGGCAGACTTTTTTTAGTCTGCTTTTAATTTAATTTAACCCTGCCCTTTTCTCTTTCAGACGCACCTGCACACACCTATAGTTTTTGTAGTTCTAAGCAGTGGTAGCTACTACATTTCAGCAGAGAAGCCATTAGAAGTCTTAACTCCTTGCTAAAAGCCACATTTCTTTTCCAAGGCGACAAAGAGCTCTGAGAACAATGTCTTTGCGCTGGATTCCAGCAAGTTAGTGAGCCATGTTTTTCACCACACACTCTGACACCCATATACTGCCAATGTTTAATCAAGCTGTGCTTCTCCGACTGTTTCTTCACTTGATATTCTAGGTCTTTCTCCACACCGTATCTCCTGCTAACGGGTCTCTGGTTTCCTGTTATGTCTCCAGGCACTTTTTAAATAACTTTGTTACATTCACCACTTTTCAGTCCCCAAGGGTCTCTTCAAAGTTAAATGAACTTGTGAATATCTGTTAATTTCTTGGTTGCTGTCCTCCTCTTCCTTTTATCGCATGGAGATATTTGTATGCCCTTGATTTTTAAGAGTCTGTAACCATTGTAATAGCTTTTAGAATTACACTTTACCTTCTTTGGAAATGTGGCCATTATTTAAGCAAATATTCTCCTTGGGATAAAGAAAACAAAAAATAAATGTTGCTTTGGCCTATTGTTTGCAGCTCTTTATTTGAAATCTCTCTCTCTCTGTAAGTTGTTTTCTTTTTTAAAGAATGCTTGTTTAAAGCCAGAGTGTGCCCCCCAAATGGGTATGGACTTGGATTACTGACTTAGATGTGGATTCATTGGTAGTTATGGGCAAGAACATCAACAGAGGTATATGGAAGCTCTGAGCTATTTCTTAAGCCTTAAGAAAATTACTTCATTTTAGCCTCATTCATTTCCAATTTTGAAATTTAATGGCAGTTTGAAGTGGTTCTGAACTTCCCTTAAAGTTCACCTGAGCAATACTCTTCATATTCATACCCTGCAGGAGGTTTGCTTTATCACATTCATAATTTGCCTGAGGTTTGCTTTGTGTAAAATTGGCAGTGGCATTTTCTTCAAAGGAAGTAAGAATTGGGGAATAAAGTGTCAAACCTGCAGCCTGGAAGTTTGAAATCTTGGGTTAGTTCTCAAGGCAAAAATGGATTCTGAGTGACCAACAATAAGGGAATCATTCTCAGCTCAGGAGTAATTGAAACTTAACTCAACAGAACATTGTGAGAAGAAACAAAATGAAATTCTGTAGAGAACTTAGAAAATCAGTTACAGATGAAAAATACTGACAATCCCAAAATATCTGGAGGGCACTAGGTTGGGCCTGTTTTTATCTCTGGTGCTATTTTTGTTAGAGTCCCATTCCCCCCCCCCCCCAAATTTGCCTAATTTTCCAGTTTTAGTGCTTCATTTTTTAAATGTCATACAACCTTCGGTTTTCTAAATTATGGCTTTGTTTTCACATGGCTTTTTTCTTTAAGCATATACAAAGTGTTTTGTTTTATGTCCTTTGTTCCTTCAGAGACTAGAACACAGCATATTAGGACCAAAGTTTTTCCCTTGTTACTCGAAGTAATACCTACTAAGAAAAAACAGGTTATTCTTTTTTCCCTCACACAAAAAACGTTGGAGGAAAATTATGTATTGTCAACGCAGTACGAAGAAATTACCTATTGTCAGTGATACACAATTAAGTACAAAGTACAAAAAAAGAAAGTTTCTTCTCTTTTTCAAAATACAGAAGGAATAAGAAGCCTACAATTGTTAATATGGTAAAAAATATTAAGAGTTACTGATCGCAGTAGAAAGCTATTTCTCATATCTCTTAAAAATAACTATAGATTGTCAGTTAAAGATGGGCGTTTTGACTTTCTTAATCTTGAATTATACTCCTATACATAACTTTTGATTACTATCATATTTTGTATACTTTCACTTAGTGCAAATTCTCCATCCTGAACCCTTTTGAATATTTGTATATAACACCTGTCTGAGGTTAAAAAGAAAATAGATTTGCTATATCTCCTGTCACTATCATATCAATTTAAAAACTGGCATATTATTTCTGGTAAAAAAAAAAAGTATCCCTTTTTTTTTTAAGACTAAATTGATCCTATGGGGTAATCCAAATCTCAAAATCAATAAACAGCTGGTTTTATGAAAGATTTGGATGACTGCTGGGATCTTTACATTAGATCAACTAGTGGATGACAATATGTTTTTATCATTTTCTATGTTAAAAGATAAAGACCATTTGTCAGTTACCACCCACTGGCATTATTTATGACTACCACATTTACTGTGACCCCAATTTGGACCAGCAACCATTTTCAGCCGTGTAATTAGACATATTAAATTCGGAAGTCCACAACCAGTCAATAAATATCTGTTATCAATAAATCATTTTGAGAAGCAAACTTTAAATGCATGGAATAATTTTGTCTACAGAGTGAAAACAAAGTTCTAACCTCAGTACCAAAAGCCTCATCACATCTTGGATTATGGTGTATACAACAAAAATAATATTTTGGGTTTATTGGACACCATTCCATTTTGTACAGAAAAGGAGTGAGGAAATCATCATGTTGTTGGAGATACAACCAGAATAACAATCTTTAAAACATATGTTTTGGAAATGTTCTCAAACCAATGTTCTTCTATGGTTTTTAACTGAGTGCATCCCACCCTCCTTATGCTGGTCTATGACTGTAATAAAGATTTGATTTGATATGTTTTGAAAATGTACTAAAGTTATGTTCTGGGAATAAATAATTACATATTTTGATCTGATTTTAAAACAAAGTTTACTGTTTTCAAATGCACACATTCTTTTGAACTCCTTTACCTGCTACATGGGAATTGACAGCTAGACAATAGAAATACATTCTCTGAGGTCTTATTATTGCCATGAGATTAGTACTTCAACATTGGAAAGACAGATTTATGGCCCCAATTACCTAGTGAATTGAAGATCTGATATTACTTGCATCCTACAAACAAGTTGCCTATAGACATAGATTATGCATGGACAATTACAACGAAATATAGTTATCTTTTACTGATACTGTAATACAAAACATTTCATATAGATGTATCTGTATATGCATGAAAAGCCCCTATATATACAATTTATCTTTGTATTATCTCTGTAATTGCTTTATTTCTCTCTCTCTCTCTCTGTTAGTTGATTATTATTTTTCTTCCCCCTGATCTATTTTAATAAATAAACAAAACAAAAAAGAAATAACTGCAGATTATCTTCTATGATTTCTCCACCTTCAGGATTTCATCCCCAACCTTACCGTTACACTGACTTTCATTTTATTCTTTGATAGCTGAAAAGCAACAACTCAGCTTTGACTATTATTTATGATGTATAATGGCATCAGAGTAGCCACACCTTATCTTTCTATCACTTTCTGTAGCATTCATTCATTTTCAAGAGCAAGTTCATTTCACTTCCATTTCCCCATCAGTCTACATGAAAATTCATAACCAGTAGACATTTTCCCCAATACATTCCCCAGGTTTTTGTAGACATAGTTTATGTATGTCTTCTTTATACATATTTTATATGCAATTTTTCATGAGAAAACTGTAGCACAAATTCAGAGAAGTGTTGCATGTGGATGATTCATCCATTCCAGTTTGCCTGTGAGCTTGGTTATGAGCTTGGTCAAAATGGAAAAAGAAAACCCATTTTGAATTTAACCCATTCCTATTACGGAGTAGATCCTTACTGGAATTTCTTTTGGAGTGCATTTGTAAATTACTCCAGACATGTTTTGCTCAGGGCATGGAGAAATGCATGGTGGTGGGGGGAATCCAAACTTTTTTGACCCTCTTAGAATATGCTCTCTGTCCATCCCATTCATCCAGGTGTATTCTACCTCTCTCTCCTATATAAGCTTAGCCATATCTCTTGGCATCCATTTGGCCTCTCCTCTATTTCTCTCATTTCCAAAATATGTACAGCTTTTGTCTCTCGCTCAAGTTCATCATCCATATTTCCTGATGTCTTTTTTTTTTTTTTTTTTGCCAAGTTGGGACATATTTTTCTTCACTTTTGCACTTTAGGCTTTTCTATTCCTTTCACTAAATTTGTATGCACTGGCTGTCCATTTGCACATGTTCACCCTGTGTTACCCCCGTGACTGTTCACACTCCAGCCTTTTGTCTTCCCTTACACTATGCATGCTTCCTCTAGCCTTTCTCCTTCCCCTGTTCTTCCTTTTATAAATGCTCTGTGTGATAGAAAAGTTGTGAATAAAAGTAGTTGCAGATTTTCTGTAAAAAGATGGACCTATACATCGTTTTGTTAATGCAGACAGTGAACTGGATTTCTATTAACCCATACATTGCTATCCCTAAGGTGGACAAGTATAAGAAAAAGAAAGAGAGCGAAAAATTGAAATAACAAGGGGATTGCACAATCCTTCCACATGCAAATCTAATAGATGCTGTTCTGCAAACTGGCATGATCAGTCTTTCCCTTGTTCTCTTTCTAGTCACCCATTAACTCATGAATAGGAATGGAATAGTGGGACCTTTGCTTTTTCAATTTTTTTTTTGTCTTGGAAGACAAATGTCTGACATACTCAAAGCTACAGTACGTGAGTGTCAGGTTTCACACCTGGACTTGGCAGTTAATCACAAGTCTCAGACACTTAACCCTTAGTTTGACAGAAGTTTTTCAGAAACCACTCAGCTCAGTTAAAAACTTGCCTCTTGACTCTTGGATCTTGTCTGCAATAGTGAAGCCTCCAATACGACAGTTGATTGTTCACTTTATGGAATAACTACAAATCCATGATGCTCAAGAAGGGCTTCAAAGAGGAATCAGGTGTTGGGTGAAGACCCATTCTACTGTGAGCATGAAGGGCAGTTCACATAAAAAGAAAGAAATAGCAGATAATCTGCATAAATAGCAGAAAAGTGCCCCATTTGCCTTTACATTTTCAAAAGTAAATTGGATTTTTCTTTTCTGGAGGACAAATGCTAGCCAGACTTTTCTCCTACCTAATCTGTCATTGATCTGCTCTAAGTAAAAATCCAAATTCACTTCCTGTACGATTTGTTGCAAAGCTTCTTTTATATCCACATGAGTGGCTCTAGCTTCTCTCAAGATTATTAGCAGCCTGGATAATGCTTCTTGGAGAGCTATAGTGATTCAGAGCTCTGAGACTGTTAGGAGAAATGGAAGAGAGAAATCAGCTCTCTAGAAATGGGGAGCTCCTAAAAGCAGAACAACCTACTTGCAATGTTGTATCCTTCATTAGCAAGTCTTTGAGCCAATTTGTACTAAAATAAAGATGCTTTTTATTAGTTTAGAATGGGGCAGAATTCCACTTAGACTGGATTAGTAAAAGGTTCCATTAAAAAAAAAAAACTGTTTAAAATTATGCTCAGTATTCTGCTGTTCTGGCATAGGTAACTTTCTGCTTTAGCTACTGATTCATAGCCCATTATAATTACAAACCATTGTATTGATGTACATGTCTCCAGTCAGCTTGTGTTTTAATTTTTGTAGTACAGGGCACCAGCTAATTAGACAGTTATTGATTTTGTTTATAGATGGCTCATAGGTTGGCCTCAATCCCTGACCATGTTCTTTTAAGCTAATGATTCTGCTGAACATCCATGTTAGACTGATGAATAGTTTATGGACAAAACTCTAGACATTTATTCCTTCCAGTATCATTAATCTTAGTTCAGATCTTAGGAATAATGACTCGTGAATGGCCTGTAGCCTTTCTGGTCATGTCAAAATCCCAAGAGAAAAGAACTCTGAACTATCCCCAGCACACAGTATCGTTCTTCTGACCACATCCTCTAGCTATTGCTGAAACCTACTTGAAACACTTGCCTAGGAACTAGGCACATTATGCCAATTTCAGGCTCATGCTTCCATGAATGGAAAAAACTTCTTCCATTGGCAGATTTGGGATCTAATCACCGGGTTGAATTTTTACCAATTCTTTCTTTTCTCTAAAATTCTTAGAGTCACTTCATGTACTGTTTGCAGCAGCATATTGGGATACAGAGCAAAAGGATAATTTGGCCAAATCACCTTTCCTTTCTACCTGTGGCTTCATTCAGTTCATGGAATTGTACTCTGCATGATTCTGGCTGCAACCTTCTATCTTATCAATCAGTTCCTTCTCCTTGTCAAGGCACATAGGGTCAGTGAGTAGTGTTTATGATCTGAATGGTTTTCCAGCGCGGCGAGAACCTCAGGATTCTAAGGATATTTCTATGTCTTCCAAGTCTAAACTCCTCTACAGCTTAATGAAGTTGAGAGAAAGCTGCAAGTGCTCTTTTGCACCTTGCTTTTCTAGTAGGAATATAAACACACAATCATGTGTATGTCTTATCTCTGTGTGTGTGTATTCATTTTTTTTTAACCTCCAAGCAAACCACCTTCCCATACACATGCTCTGTTCATGCAATCCATTCCCATGTTGAATTTAACATAGTGGAATCTGTGAACAGCCTGTCTCCTCTCCCATAAGCTGGAAGCCTAAGAATCTTAAGTGTTCATATACTAAGGAAGACTGCCAGCTATAGGCAATCACCTTGCATCCATGGAGACCAACTCTTCATTGTTATCTCCAGCATGATTTGGTAAGCCAAGAGGCTATTCACTGTTTATATACATATACATATGCACACGCACACATATTAAATTCTTTAAAAAGGAAGATTAAAAACTAACAGAAACTAATATAGAGTAAAGAAAGGAAATAAAAGAAGGAAGAAGACAAAAGAAAAGCCAAAAGTGCAAAAGGAAAAAAAAAAGAAAGAAAGAAAAAAGAAAAGAATTGCAAAGAAGTAGTTTCCAATTTTCTTTACAGCAGTTATAAGTACATGTATAAATTTACCTCTTACTTTATGGTTACAAAAAAAAACCCCTCTCTTTTTTCTATAATCTATTTTTTCTAATCATCAAAACCATAAATCATAAGTTCATTTTTTTCTCTTTCATGCAAACAAGTCTGTAAGGGGTTTCCAGTCAGCAATAAATGTAGATTCACTTTTCTTCCCATGTGGATTCAACAGGGGAATAGTGCTTGAACAGGGCTAGTAATCCCTTGTCAACATTTTTTCCCCCCTGTTTCTAACTGAAATATGTTAGTGCATATTCACAAGTATCATAGTATATCAAAGCCATCATGTGTTAAGCCACTCATGCAAACGTTGGGGAATTATTTCCCCAAGTCATGAAAAATTATGTAGAGTGCACTGTCTGAGGTCAATTGTAAGTTGCCAAGTTTGAATACTGGGTTTCAGCACAATGTGAGAATGAACAGAATGAGAACATATTGCAGTGTCCATGTGGAATGGAGAGAGAAAAATGAATTAGATAAAAATCATGAACTATAAGTAGACGGTTTATGAAGAACAGAAAATAAATGTGATTGAATAAGATATTAGTTATCAATTATTAATTCTGTACATAAATTGCCTCATGGGGAAGATCTGTTTGAATTCCTGAACTGACTTTCTTGTACAGAATAAAATGAAATGAATGTTCATTTGTCATTTAGTTTCTTTTAACTTAAGGACAGGAGGTCATGTAGGTTGCTCCTTTAAAGGCAGGTGCATCTGCTATTTTTCCTTATTTACCTTTTCAATTGATGCAGGAACCAAATCAAATAAAATGTTTTCATTTTTATTACTTTCACGTGTTTTTTAATCCTGTCCAGTTAACATGCAGTTCTGGCAAAATAAACTTTGAACAATCACTAGGCTGGCTAGAAACAATCTGTGACATGCCAAGTCACCTAGATCTGCATATGGTGGCTTGCAGTTGGCTAAAAACAACTCTCTCTCAATATTAGACATCAGTTAAAGAGCTAGTAGCTACATTTGAACAAGCAAACCTGGTCTAGTGCCCATGTATTACACAAACAAGTGAAATGGCAGCAGTGGTAGTTTTGGTAGTAGTCTTGGGACAGAGTAGCGCCTACAGGTTGCACCAGATCTTGGCGGCAAAAAATCCACATGACCACTAGATGGGAGCAAAGACAACGTTCTGTATTTCTTTGGGACCACCTAACCCTGGACTTAAGTCAATACACTTTGCTTTTGCTTGCTGCTTTACCACCCTAGAAAATGCCTAGGTTCCATATTTGTGTACACTAGCCCTGCAGCAGATCATTCACTTTTTTAAAGATTGAAGACCCCGCAGGTCCCAAGGCAGCCACCATTCTCACCCTACCTGTATTTGTGCAACTGCTTAAGATATTGTGTCTTAGCTATATTGCAGAATCTGGTTGGTTTATTTTGTTGGGATCCTGGCAGGCACAATCTATGACTGCTTAACAAGTCATCCAGGCCTAACTACAGAAGTAGAATATTTTTGCACATTCTCATTTAGGACTCAGGCTTCTCCAATATGGCAGAACTTCTTCAAAGGATATTATGTGTTAGAATATCTGGTTTAATTTCATCGAGGATCCTGGAAGTTCAGGTTTGTAGTGAGGTTATGTGAATCAAACAGGAACATAAGGAGGATTGCTAAAGCTAGCATTATCCCTTGGTTTCTGTTTTTGTTTTTATTATACAATAATAATCTGTGGGCCTCCGTGTGTGAGAAAAGGAGGCTGGAGGGAAAGGTATTTAGTATTAAAAGCTACTTCGCCATCCAAAGTTGCTTTCTGTGAGATGGGCGGCTATATAAATGTGACATATGAATATAAATAAATAAATACTTCACATGCATTATTGTTCCAATCCTTTCAATCATTCTCTAAATTTCTCTCAGTATTATTATTGTCCCAAAATTACAGAATGGAGCAGGGCAGCTGAGCCAAGAAATAGTGGCTTGGTTAAGGGCACCATGGTTGAGGTTAGATTGGAACCAGTTTTAACAAAAGTTGAGAGTTTTAAGAAAAGTCCTACCCAGTAGACCACCTTTGTTTCTGCCTACCAACTTATGAAGATGTGAAAGAGGTAAGTAGGGGTCATTTCCATGACCTTGAAACTCTTATCCTTTTTTTCTCCTAGTGCTAAAAGTAAACAACTTAAAGTGGAACATGCATTTCCCTGTTTGCCTAAATCATGGTTGTGGGGGAATTCTGGGAGTTGAAGTCCAGAGATCTTTTTTTTATTATTATTACTTTTTTATTAATTACAAAACAAAAGGAAAGAAAAACATAAAAGTGCTTTCACATAAAAGTGAATACAACAACAAGAAAAAAGTAAATATATCATTATAATAGTACACAAATCCATACATCTTAAAGCTGCCAGGTTTGAAAAACACTGGTATAAATTGTAACATGTGTTTTATGATTTGTTTTCCAACTTCACATCACAGCCCAATATTTTGTAGTGATCTACAAAATTATCATCCTCTCCTACTAATGCTGTTCTTGGAGGTGGGGACAGTTCTATGTGCTTCAGGACCATGATAATGAAAGGTCCCTGTTGAATTATAAGTTCAGATTTTGAACACTATCTCAAATTTCAGAGTTCTTAGAAGGAACCTCCAGATCATGATATACTAAAAAAATCCAATAGCCCATGCTGACATGGCATTGGTGAAGAACAGCAAGATCTATAGGTCAATAATTTCTGTTCCTTATCCCTGTGCTTAACACAGTAGTTCCCAGTATTATCTTTTATACAAATCCCTATATCCTCAATGGAAGCTTTTTAGGACTTCTGTATAAGCCAGGGGGAAACAATTTTATCTAGTTTCATAACTGCTTTTGTAGTCCCATAAATCCACAGATATATAGAATTATGCTGAGGGAGGAGGGAGGGAAGAGGGGAATGGAGGAGAGGGGAAAGACTGTGTGGACAGAATAAACGTTCTTAATCTGAGATAACCGAGATGATTAATGTAGCAAGTGCCTGCCTCTGAAAATGGAATAATCAGGATCACTTGGTCCCTTTGATTTGGTGAATTCTTCCATTTCCTCCATTGGGATGCAAAAGCGCTTTATTTGGCTTTGTTAGACTGCATGTAAGATTCTACTGCGTCCTTTGAGTGAACATGGGATAGGTTTTATGCATATGTATGTATTTTTTGAAGTCATTTCTGTGTTTTGCTAAAATAATTTGTGAAAGAATAATTCTGCAAATATATTCCTTGGTATTTTTTCTTGGATTGACTGGTTGTGATTATAACATTTGCACTTGCAGAAGTTACTATTACGATTTTTCACCAAACCATTCTCATCATGTGTTGTTCAGGATCCTGCTCCTAGTAAAATCTACACTGCAAGTTACAAGTCAAGATGTTAAAATCAATGGAAAGAAAATCAAGTTTCTTTCAAATTAAGGGTTGTCTAATTCTTCAGAGCTTTGTTACCCTCAATTTGTCTTTAGGCCTATTATGATTCTTGCTTATTGAAATCATGATGATAATTCATGGAAATCATTGTCTCAGTTGGCTACCAATAGTGAGAAGAACTGTAAAAATATAAACATCCAAATCATAGAGCAACAACAAACAAACACAACATAACAGCATGACAACAATAAATCTATCAACTGGCTTTTTTCCTGAAGGCTCTCTGAAATAGCAAGTTTTCTTTTTAACACACAAATGTATTTTCCAGAAATATGAGTGACAGCTTGCTAATGCACTCTGAAATGCATAAACTTTACTTTCATATTGTTCAGGAAGTCTAGATTTGTTAATAATTCATTCTTCTGATATGTAGGTATTATAACAGCTATTTGAATAAATAAGAAGCAATAGTCAAAATAACAAATAAAATTCTGTCACAGTAAAGAAATATAAAAATGAGAAGAGAGAAGAGAAGAGAAGAGAAGAGAAGAGAAGAGAAGAGAAGAGAAGAGAAGAGAAGAGAAGAGAAGAGAAGAGGCTAGCTTCTAGAAATTACTATTTCTGAATAACAAGTGAATTTTTTTATTGCGTTCTGGAGTTGTATTACTTAAGTCTTGTTATATTATTTTGTTGTAGTTTAGCAAAAATACAGGCCAGAGAAGTGGCAGAAATTTATGCTAACGCTGTTTGAATGCAAATGCAAAAAATTAAAAGCAATTGAATGATAGTCTTGGATTATTTAACCTCCAGGCTTCCTGGAAGCGAAGGACTAATACTTGAGTTACTGCAGAATGTTTATAATAATGAATTTTAATAAGGATTGCTGATGATTTGACCCAGTCCATTGTTAACCTGGCAATAAAGACAAGAAAAACAAAACAGCTTTCTAGGCTGGAAATGTTGTTTTGAAAATGACATCTATGCAGAGAATTGCTATCCTTCCACTGAGCAAACTCAGGGAGGCAGTGAAGGACAGGAAGGCCTGGCGTGATAGGGTTCACGGGATCACAAAGAGTTGGACATGATTTAACGACTGAACAACAACAACAGCATTGATGCATCTAGAGTTCCTGTGCATTTGGGATATACTGAAGTGAAAGGGTCAGTTCCAGTAGCCCCTATATTTGTCCAATGTTTTCAGATAACAGACTTTCTGGAGATTCCCATGCCATCAAGAGAAATGGAGGGATAAGAACAACCTATCAGTGCAGAGAAAAATATCCACTTAGGCTATTTTGAGTTCCTGGGTGTCAGAAAGCACCTATGATTATTGGGAGTATGATTTTCCTTTGATACTCATGAATATAATTGCATTGTTTTGATTCTGTAGTTGTTAGCATCATTTTCCTTTATTGAATGTCATGGTCTCTGCCAGGTTCATTTTCTGCTGAGGACACTATTGTTCTGTCAATGTGAATAATGTGATCTCCTGTCCATTAAGACAGAGAAAACATCACTGAGGGAAAAGTGCAAATGCTTGACATGTTAGAAGGAGAGGGTAAAAAACCCAGAACTTGACTTCACATATCTGCCATTAGGATCCGTATTTACACTGTCCCCTTTCACAATTATTACAGTAGCAATTTTTCAGTCTTTGGGTGGAGTTTGGGAGGGCTCTACCCCTTATTTTAACACAGAAAAAGGGGTGTGCAGGCAAAAATGAGCCTAATTAGTGCTGTGGTTTTCTGACCAAAATTTGGTACAGCAGTCTAGGGGTATTTTGTTTTTTTTTTTAATAACTTTGTTAAATTTTAAAATAGAAACAGTAAAAACTAACAAAAATGAATATTAAAGGAAGAAAATAAGAAAAAGAAAGGAAAATTAAAAAAAAAAAAAGAATGACCAAGGTCAAAAGTGTGAAAAAACAAAGAAAAAGAAAGATAAAGGAAGAAAAAGAATTGACTTCTGATCTTTCTCACAACAGTTATAAGTAACAGTGTACATCAATCTCTTGCTGTAAGTTTACAACATAACTTTTGCTATTACTATAAACCCATATTATTTCTAATAATCAAACCCATACAACATAATGTCATTTTTTCTGTTTCCCACAGAAAGTCCAAAAAAAGTTTTCCAATTAATATTAAAATTACCCAGTGTCTTTTCTCAAATCAAAGCCATCAATTTCACCATCTCAGCCAACTCCATCAGCTTCACCATCCCAATCTATGAGTATTTTGGAGGTCACAAAATTAATTCTAGGGTACATCTGGCCAATCGTGCTGTATCATAAAGAAGCTAATCCATTATCCGGACCAGTTTCCTTAGCAAGGTT
The DNA here is from genome assembly GCF_059951505.1 of Python bivittatus. NCBI lineage: Eukaryota > Metazoa > Chordata > Lepidosauria > Squamata > Pythonidae > Python > Python bivittatus. The sequence continues at coordinate 30,276,250 of NW_028277098.1, forward strand.
CAATTGAAATATTTCTTTTGCCTTCATAAACTTTCTATATTTACACGTCAAAGCAAGGCAGTAACATGGAAATGAACTTAAACATCTCTTCAAATTATGTAGGCAAGTCTACTTGCAAACTCATCCCCACACAGAATTAGAACTTCCATAGAAATAAAGAGGAAGATTTCAGTGAAAATGCATATGTGAATCTGTTCGGTATTAGTGTCCTATGTAATTCTTTATTATTCCATTCCACAAGGATTTTTTTGCAAATTATTTTTTAAAGAGAGAATCCCCATTTGTTTTCACATTTAACTTCCTCTAACATATACATTCTGTTTGTAAACTGATATAATTTTCAGTAAACCAGCTTTGTACTGACTTTTCTTAATATTTTTAACACAGTTAACTTTAAACTGTTTTGGTACATAATTTCTGCAAACATATCCCTTTTCAGATGGAACTCAGAATGATACTTGCAATAGATTTGATGGCTCTTATCTATTTCCAAGGGAATCCATTTTGACACCCCTAGAATCTATTTGTCCTTAAGTTTGCTTATCCTTTGTTATTACAAAGGAGAGTTTAATTTTCCTACACTATCTTTTATCCCCATTGTTCAAACGTTACACGTGATTCCCAGTAATATCATGACATCACAGTCTGATGTCATAGATGATGTGGACTGTTGCAGCCAATCTGAAACTAAGGACTTGTGATGGCAAATAGGGCATTGAAACCTTAACAGCCAAAGGTGCAAAACAGTGTAAAACTGCACTGAAATAAATAGGACACTTGGTTATATAAAAACAGGAGTAACCTTATTTCCTGGTCAAATGTGGACTTTTCAAAGTGAATATTTAAATAAGAATATTTGGTGCCTACCAAGCTGTAGAAGCCTACAGCTGTATTCAGTGACAAAAATCAACACATTTCAAGCCTCAGATGAATTGTATTTAAAAGATACAGAGTTTGCTCAAGAGAATAAAAGAGGCACTTTAACTTCACTGTGTATAGTTGATTGCTTTTATTATATTGTTAATATCTAATATCTTCAGGAATAATTCAGTTCTTTATTCATAGCTTCTAGTTTCCAGTTAACATCATCCTGAGTCTAAAGGGTTGTTGCCAAAAACTTTTGTTTCATGGTGAAAGGTCCATTATCTGCACACACATACACCCTAGGAATAGAAAATACTTTTTTTTTCAAAATTTCCTTTGGAATGAATTTTGGATGTGCGCTCCAGGAGATATCTAGGGCAGTGTTTCTCAGCAACTTTAAGATGTGTGGACTTCAACTCCCAGAATTCCCCAGCCAGCTATGCTGGCTGGGGAATTCTGGGAGTTGAAGTCCACACATCTTAAAATTGCTGGGGTTGGGAAACACTGATGTGGTGTATAGGTAGACAGTCACTAGCCATAAGTGAAGTCTGACTAACGTGCAATAAACCCTTTGCAAATAAATAACTTCAGAAAGATGGGGGCTTGTATTGCTTACCTTTGTTTAATGCACATATTAACCACAGGATTTCTTACAGAATCAGTTTGTTTTGAACTTTTAACAATCCCAACTGGCTAACAACAGGCCAAGCTACTCTAGAAATTTCCTTTCTACCTCCCTAGCTTGCTGGAATTTCCACCTGATGCATTTTATAATCCCAGCAAGTGTTAGAAAGCTAGAAAGAATGTATGGTTCCTACAACAGCTTCAGTGTTTTTTTTTTCTTTTTAAAAGTGGGAGAAATGATGCTGAACAATTTGGTCTCTCCTCCACCCCCACCTTGAAAATCTGCTGGATCCCAAAACTGTCTCACCAAATGGGGAGTGGACTAAATAGAATTGCTTAGGATCTGTACACTCCTATCCCAACGTTCCTCTCAATTTTGTGGTGAAGGGTTGGGGGGCAATTCAGAGATTTGGAGTGAGTACACAGTGGAAGAGAACAAAAGGAAACTTGTTGTTTGAGGGGAAGTTTGTTTGCATAATATTTGTCTTTATTAATTTGTTAAATTTATCCCCCTCCCCTTTCCTACAGGAGCTGTAGGTGGCCTACAGAGCCTTCCTGTCTCCAATGTTATCCCACCACAACACCCCTTTGAGGTAAGTTAGGCTGAGAGTGTGTCACTGGCCAAAACTCACCCAATAAGCTTCCATGGCTCAGAGTGAACGTAAACCTGACTTTTCCTGGTCTTAGTTTAACACAATGTTTTTCAAACTCAGCAACTTTAAGAGGTATGGACCAGCTCCTAGAATTCCCCAGCCAACATGTCTGGCTGGGGAATCCTGGGAATTGAAGTCCACACATCCACTCAGTTGCTGAGTTTGAAAACACTGGCTTAACACTTTGACCACTGTACCCTTCTGCCTTTTTTAAAATAGCCCCAAAGCTCCAATCAGACCCCACTATGAATGCACAACAGCTCTTTGAAACTAATGGTGGACTTTTGTCTAAAATGATACATGATGTACATAGTACAAAAAATAATTGTCCCTGCATTTTCTGGTTGTTATCAAAGTCTACACTTCTCACTCCTTCATCTTAAGAACCATTTTTCAGAATAGTTCTCAGAGGAAATTAGTATTTTCTAGTCAACAAGTGCATACAGATAAAGTGGAAACATCTTTATTGTTTCAACAAAGTTGGTGGGGACTTCAGTGAAGTTGGTGGGGATTTTAGGTTTCACAAAATAATGAATCCTTACCCTATAAAGGAATACAAAGAAGAATCACATCCAAGGAAATCTTGTCATTTTATAAATAGACAAGCTAATGCCAATGCTATTTAGAGCAATACCAATACACCAATATTTATGCTTTGAAAAATAAAAACTGCATGCCAGATCCTGGCAGGGGTGTGAAAATGCTGAGATTCTGTGAACTTTTTACACCTGCCTCTGTATTATTTTATTTTTATTTTTAAAAAATGTATATTCGGATCTGCTGCCTGAACAATGCTAACATGTTGATGAAAGCCTTTGGAAGTTGGAAGTATTTTCAAGTGTTACAGATCATTGTGTGTGCCTGCATGTCTGTGTGTAGGTGCCCGTGCGTGTGCGTGTGCACTCATTTACCTTTGCATTCTCTTTTAAGACCCTGGCACTGAAGCTGACAAATGAGAATCAAATGGAATATGCAAAATGGTGCTGCCAAAGACTTTGCTGTGCCTACTTTCTGAATTGTGATTTATCTTGGTAATATATCATGTTCCTTGTTCCCCATCCTCTACCCTTGCAGATGTTATTTAGCGTTCTCACAAATATTATCAATTGACCATCTCCTCTGAGTACTAAGTAGTAGTAAATTAGCAAAATAAACCAAATTTACAGAACTCATCTGTCCCCAGATTTGATTAGGGCCACTTGTATAGCACCAAGCCATTTCCTACAGATGAACCTCATTTATTACACAAACAGCTTTGTGGGTCTTCGGTAGTATAAGGCAAATTGTTATGCATAGTATTTGCCAGGATTTTAATGAAACACTTAAAAGTGACTCCTTTATATCTTAATCACAAGGGGTGTTTTACACTTCTGAAATGGCTGTTTCCAGTGGACCTGTCAGTTTGGTCTGAATCATTAGGTTGAGCGTAGCCATTTATTTCTACAACATTACTCTGTTTCAGAAAAATTAGCATGGGGGAGGAGCAAATTTAAGCACTTATTGGCCCCAAAACTATCATCCATTGTAGCCTCACCAATGTACTTTATCCTTCCTTATTATCCTTCCTCCCCATCATTACAAAATCTATTTCTGTATCATGAAAGTTGTAGAGATTCCTAGGCTGGCATTTAATTTATTTTCTAAACAAAATCTTTCTGCCCATGGACTGCCAAACTTTATAGAACATCTTTCTTGTGATCTGCTTTTCATCAGATTTTTGTTTGGAGCCTGGAAAATAATCCATCTTTTTCTGTTTGTTTGTTTCGTTCTATTCCCCCCCCCCTTTTCTTTTTCTGATGGAAAGAAAAAGATAAAAAAATAAGCCTCCTATGAAAAGTAATTTATAAAACTATTTGTTTCAGCTGGTGAACCCTAATGTGGTAATAATACAGCTTTTTAATGGCACATGGAACAACTGATGTGGATTGAGACTTATGTCCTTGCTGGTGACAATGGAGCAGAGGTTAAAAATAGCTCAAAAGAAATTTTGCAATGTATGTTGGGAATAAAGAGAAGCAGAATGTGGAGTGGGTAAATGTGTCCAAAAGGTAATATTGTGAAAGGTATTAAGCCATCAAAATGGAAAAGGTGAAAGTGATGATCAACACATATAGTTACAATGTACAGATGCAAATTCATTAGTGAATAAGCATGCCCTTTTTACAGATTATCACTCTTTGTTGAAAAAGAGAATTTCTAAAAATATTTTAGAAAACTTTTTTTAGCAGCTCTCTTTCCTTTTTGTTGTTGATGCCCAGGCACAGTGTTTTTGGACCCATTGTTGTTGCTGCAAAATGTTGAAATCCCTCCCAGCCCTTAGGGGTGCTGAATTAGATGTGATCTCTGAATTTACTTGAGAATAAAAGGAAGGGGAAGGAAATGTGTAGACTTTAAAATAACATGAAGTGCAATCTGGAGGAGAAAAAAATGCCCTTGAGCTGGTGAAGTGACTTGATATGAAGTGCTAGTTGATAGTAACTACATGAATTAGTAAGCTGATTTTGAGTCTTCCACTTTAATTCTTCCACTCCTCCGCTGTCCCACCCATATGTATGAAATGTATCATTCTATGGATTGCACACTTTCCTACCAGCTATCCCAGAATCTGTTGCAATTTTTCCTGAATTGTTTCTAAAAGAAAAAAGCACAGTTGTATGTGTAAAGTCTCTCCCTAAAAGGCCTTCTCCTAAAGTAGACTCCCTGATCGACTTTAAGCAACTGGAATCCTACGCCAAACAGACTTGACTCAAAAACAAATGGCTTTAGAGACCCTGTTGTTTTAATCTGGACTACATGCTCCCAAATGACGGCATTTTCCTCTGTGATCCTTTGCCCCCCAAACCCTTTCTGGTTAGGGTTTTATTTTAGAGCATCCACATTTCATACTAGAGTTTCAACTAACACAAAAATAAGTGGTTTCCATTTTAGGGACTGTGATACATACCAAGAGAAGAGAGAATCATTTCTCCAGCCGTACAGCTAAACATGTAAACAGAAAATCTGTTTCAGCTCACAACCTGGTATAGAGAGATTAACTGTCTGGCTCAGTATAGGATGCCTCCATGCATAGAAAGAAAGCATCAATGTACCTTACCCTTAATAGTTCAGGAATAATAATAATGCACACTTAGCATGCTACATTAAAAACACAATTTTCCTTTCTAAGGTCAGCTTTGCACTCCATTCTCCAAGAAGATGGAGGTCAAGGTAGTAATTTTTAACTGTAACTCTACTGACCCCCTCCCCCCACTACATTTGTGTTCTTTGTGTGATGAACATAAAATGATTTTAAATGATGTTATGATAAAGAAAACAGAAAAGAACAGGGCATAAGAGGCCATTCAAATGTTTTTACCATTATTTGAAGTAGCTGCTTTGCAACTTTTGGAACATCATGCCAGAATAAAAGGGCATTTTCTATAGTCGGGGCAGCAGGGGAATACATCCAGCATTTGAATTTATAGCATTCCCTCCTTATTTTGGAGTGGCCTATGTTAATGCTCTGCTGAAAGTCTTCTCCGTTTTTTCTCCTGCTCTCATTCAGTTTGATGGAAAAGACATTGCACTTGATTTTTTTTTCCTCAGGAAGGAAAAAAACCTGTGAAATCCTTTGCTGGGGCTGTTCTGGCATTTATTTTAGTCATGCAGTGTCTGCATGGATCTGTCTTTCATGGTACAATTTCTTCTCTATTGGACTGCCATCTCCTTCACTACCAATGCTTCAGTTTAATCCCAAAGGATTGCCTCCGGGGCTATCCTTTTGTGGTTCAAGGACTGGGAATCACTGCCTCCATATAAGATACTGAGACACATTTATCAACTCAATATTGTTGTTTCATTTGAAATAAGGTAGCTAGTGGATTTCAAATGCCTATGACCAGCAGGCATCTGATATCTGGATTTCCAATTAGTGCTTTGTTGGGCAACTTGAATGGAGTAGGATCAAATTTCAACTCTTTCACATTTGGAACTAGTGATTGTGAATGAAGCAAATGGCTCAACTGAGCCTTAGAGTAATTCCAAAATTCACAAGATCACAGGGACAGAAATATAGGTCATACAAGTGGCTGTTATTTCTCCGGAAAGATGGAAAGAAAGACAGTCTGACCTAAAAACAAATGTGAAAGTTAGAAAAACCCTCAGAAAGTTTTCAGTTGTGGTGTTTTACTTGGAACAATGGGACTGGTTTCCAATATTTGATGGGACACCTCAGGTCAGGTTGCCTTGATCATATCATAAATGATGACTAAGCTGACATAGTTAAAAATGTTTCTGAGACACATTTCAATGGCCTATGAGGGTTGGATGATTTGAAATTGTGCAGTCTGTTCTAGTCATAGCTAAGTGTAATCGAAGACAATCATTTGGACATATACTGTATATCATTACCTTGATATTTTTTAAAACGGTATTTGATTCTAGAATCGTTCTGAAGCTAGAGTTTTAAGAGTTCGAAGAGTGGATGTGGAAAATAACCCTGCTTTTTTTTTTTCCTTAAATGAATTTTCTAAGTCCCGAGAAAGTTCTAATGAGATATCTTCTCCTCATTAGAGAGATTTTGTCACACATGATATAAAACAATTCCACTGCTTTATGTGGATCTGAACTACATTATATTTATTAGTACATTTAATGATTTATAGAAATATTTTGATATTAATTAATGAGTTAATTCATTCTGCCTTCATGAAGTACATTCACTGTACTGTGAGGAAATGACAGGAAACTGGTTTAATGTGCATGAGGGAGCAAAAAGAAGAAAACAGCAGCCCACTGTTACCCACCCCCCTCCACACACACAGCCCTATGCCATCCAAATGAGCTGAGTCCTATCTGCTTATCAACATATGTGGTAATAGTAACTTATCTGACTACCTGTGGATACTGTAATGCATTTGCAATTATATATATATAAATATATGAACCCCGCACTTAGTTCCATGATAACGGCAGCAAACCATGACATCTCTAACCTTAGCAGTGGGTTACAAACTATTTGTGTTCTCATCCATTAATAACTTTCCCCCTCCTCACACATCTATTTAGTTTTGTTTGAAATAGAAAATCACATTAAGATGACCAAAACTTCACAAGGGATGGCTATCATCTGCCAAGTAATCTGAATATGTTTAAGCATTTATGAGCCACCTGCCGGGTACCTGAGGGGACTATCAATCTAATAATGGCTCAGGAAGAACGCTGAGGCTCACTAGATAAACACCATAACATCATCCCAAATGGAGTTATCAGCCAGAAAGATATTTCAGCTCCATTTTTGAACTGTTGGGGATCTTCAGGCTTAATGGCCTAAGAGATTGATGTATGCTGGCCATTCAGAATATCATCAGTCACTTATTCTGAACACTTTTGTCCCTTGAAAAAGTTTAGCTCTGAAAGTTAGGATATAGATTAGTTGCATTAAATAGATAACTGAATAACATTACCCCCAGCCATTATCAGGCGTATGTGACATCTATGAATTGTCCTATCCATGTATATTAAACTGTGGGACCACCTGTCCCTGAGGGTATCTGTCTATCCTTCTAGGTTAGATAGGGTAGGCATGCTCCAGGTCCCCTTCCTTAAATGTTGCCACCTGATAGGACCTTGGAGGTATGCTTTCTCGGTGGCTGCCCCAGCCATTTGGAAGAGCCTCCCATGCGAAGGATCCCTACCCTTTTAGCCTTCTGGAGGGCTGTGAAGACCTGGCTCTTTCCCCAAGCATTAGGCTAGAATGGGAGTTGAACTGGGAGGCTGTTTGCTCTGGTACCTGGGGGGAAATGTCTGTTTTAGCTGTGTTTTTATAGTTTATTAGGAGCCACCTAGGATCATTATATGAGATAGGTAGCCATACAAGTTCTATAAACAAACAAACAAACAAAGCCTTTGATTTTGCTTCCTCTACAAACACTATCATCTCATGATTCATGCAACTGACCTTCTGCACCAATGGGCTGGAGAATAAGCCCACTGGATAAGGATTCCAGGATTTCTTGGCCTGCTACAAGTTGCCTTTGTAATTTTCACAGTATTGGTACTTTTCATGATAAATACATAAATAAGGATATAAATATAAATTGCTTTTGTTGTAACTGGAATGACAGCTTGTGCATATTTGTTTACATATATCCCACTCTACTTTCTGAAGAACCTAAGGTGATTCACCCATTTTACCTGCATGATAACTTGTGAGATAGGTAGCTAGAGAGCTTCATGGGTAAATGGTAAATCAAACCTGGGTTTCTTAAACCTTAAATTCAGACTAACATTATGAAATTAGGGTAAAGATGGTGTAGATCCCTAGGCACATTGAAGAAGTTGGGATTGCATCAAAATGATGTGTGCATTGACATTATGACATCAACTCCATCATGGACTTCTCATCTTTCAGCTGTGAACTTTCAGAACAAGGGAGAAGGATGTACCAAAGAATGCTAATGATCACAGATTAATCTGTTCTAAAATGCAATGAAAAATAAAGGAATCAAGACTACTGTACAGGAATGATAAAGATGGAACATGTGTCACACAGACTTAGCTGCTCAAGCAAACTTTTACTGAGATAGGAAAACCTCCCACACAGGCATCCATTCCTAGCCACGATGATGCCAAAACATGGGAAGTCAAGATGCAAGCTTCTCCCTTTCATACTTGCATTGCAACACTGTACCTAAGTCTATAAGAAGCAGAGTTGGCCTTGGACCTGCACATTTCATCATGTCCCCTCACTCCCAATGTCTATATTCTTAACTTTTGTCTTGCCCAGGGGACCCAACTGCCCTGTGGAGGGTGCTATACTGAGACACTGTAGGCCAGTGTTGTCCAAACTTGGCCACTTTAAGATGAGTGGACTTCAACTCCCATGCTGGCTGGGGAATTCTGGGAGTTGAAGTCCACTCATCTTAAAGTGGCCAAATTTGGACAACACTGCTGTAGGCACTTAGCTTGTCACATGAGACAGCAGTGAATGGTTCTTGGTTGAACAACCCTACTTTGGAAGGAATTTCTCTGTGCTCCTCAGGAGACCAGTAGAAACAAGCACAGCAAAATCAAGACAGAAATAGTGTTAGAAACTTGGTGTCATCCTGGTTGACTTGTTGTTGTTGTTGCTGTTAGCTGCCATTCATTTTACCACTTCAGAATTCTGCTTCCTTCTTCTGTTGTATTAGCAGACCTATTCAGAGAAGACAGATGATAGATGATATTCCACTAAAGATGAGGAGGAACAGCAGGAGGATCATACACACTTTTCTAGAATTATAAAGCTTTACTTATGCAGGGGCCCTCTCCCTGCAAATCTCTGCCTTCTTGGAGAAAAGCTCTGGGGAAGTAGGTATGTTACACACATGATGTCAGGGAATCTGACATGCAATCTGTTTTTGGCTTCCACGTGAATTGTAGCCCTGCCCTAGTTATCATGCCAGAGAAGGCTAAAGGTGGAGGAATGGCTTGGCAGCTGTGCAGTGTTATGTACTGTAAAATACTATTTCTGAAGGCACCCACAAATCTTGACTCATAGAACAAATATATTCCATTAGTTTTATGTACTATTATATATCCAAGCAGGGGGTAGCACTTAACTGATTTTAGCTGATCTCAAAAAAAAAAAAAAAAAAAAAAAAAGCTTAGCAAGGATGGACCTAGTTATTACATGGATGGAAGACCTCAAGGCAATCCAACAGTTGGAATCTAGACTGGGAAGTCAATGACACATCCTAGGCTCATAAGCTACAGTCACCTGCAGTCAGAGTCAGCTCAAGACTACCTGGGAAAGAAAGAGAGCCATCAAGCTTATCCATACCATGCAGGCAACTGATCCAGGTTTGAGCACTGATGGAATGCCACTCATGGTTGAGTTCTCTGATGTTGATCAAAGAGCTACAATTTTCGCAGTATTCTATTAGGAATTCTAAATCATCAGCATTCATTAAAATTAAATAAAGATCCTTTCCTGGCTGTAATAATACTGATTATGCTGTTCTTCATTGTGTCTGTGTGAATGCACATGTAGGGCTTTTTTTTTTTTCCTTTTATAACAAAGCCAGATTTTAATATTGTTGCATTTAATAGCTTTGCAAAGTTTGCGGTGTAAAGACTGTGATCTAGATGAAATTATTTCTGATGCAAGTTCAATGATATGCAAAGTTTTGCAAAAGGAATAGTACTTCTATCTGTTTATTTCTGTATCTATTAAATGCAAATTCCCTACTGCTTTAATTTAGAAATATATTGGAAACAATGCAAGTAATATATCAGGTTTAGGAAATCTCTGCCAAACTTACCAGTATTCAGCATATTTTGCACAATTACATCTATAAAATTTCCGGAGGCTTGTTAAAATATACTCAGATACATATATTGGAGGTTTTCATATTTGTTCTGATCTCTGAAAAAATATTGGGTGTTTGGAGTTCACCAAAAAAGTTGTCTTTTGTAATCAGCATTTTTGTTTATTTGCTTTGATAGAAAAAATTATGTTAAAAGGTTTAGGATATTTTCCTCCAGAAGCAGTATTGTTTTCAATCACACATGGATGGCAGAGCACATAAGACTGCTCCCATTATCCAATAATGTTAAGTTTGCATTCTTCTGAATACAATTTCTTCTTCTTTAACCTAACTGTAAACCTGATCTTTTTTTCTTCTGTGTAATTAGCCATAAAGAATTCAAGACAATGTTCCAATGACATGAGTCTGTTTTGATTATTCTCATTCCCAGAATGTAGTGCTTGTTTATAAACTAGATCATATGGAAAGTTTTAGGGTAGATGGTTTTGAACTTCTCTGTCTTACCCCTTTGCAGCTTAAGTGATTTACTTCTGTCAGAATACATCTGAACTGGAATCTATTTGTCTGTTTGTTTGAATTGCTTCATTCCTTGGTCAGGAGAAAACTGTCTGTATCCTCCTTATTTCCTGAAGCCCCAGCTTGCCACACAGCTCCTGCAGTGGACACGGGAAGGAGCAACTCATGTGATGTGATGCTTAACCCCATCCATCAGTTTTCCTCTGCAGCTCCCCTAGATTCTTCTCCCAGCTGGGCTTTAAATGTGTCTTTCAATTGTTATCTTTTTAATAGAGCATATAATCCCCAACAGTATGAAATATGTTGTGGAACCAGAGAAACAGCAGCAAGAAAACTATAAGAAGGGAAGAGATGGATGCTATAGGATATATAAAACTAGTGTTGGATCACTTTGTTTTATTTTTTTAATGAATCATGACAATGGAGCATTTTGCCCCGCTCCAAAAATGTAATTTCATGTAAAAGACTAAACATCCCTGGTCAAAGAGTTGTTTCAGTGCATAGAAGTGAATAGAAGTGAATAGAAGTGGACAGCTTTTACACGATACAGAGCTGAACATGATATTTTTCTGCAAAACCTGAATGCATACTCACTATTTTTGTTTAGGTTTAAAGGAAGAAAATGGTGAATATGGCAGATGCAGAGGTACACTCTTCCAGTTAGTACTTTGTAACCTTTTTTGATAGAAATAAGAGCTTCCAGATATTACCTAGAGTCAACTGAGAATCTTTGTATTCTTGCTTTTGGATTTTTTCCCTCCATTCTTCTTTGCAGAATCCTTCTAGTTTACAAATATTCTTAGGTTTCCTTGCAGGCACTGCATATCTGAGATCTGATACATTTTCAATAGTATTCAAATCTGGTGACTGTAAAGGCCATTCCAAAACCTTTATCTTTCCTTTAAATACTTCCTGATTGATTTGGCAAATCCTCTTGAATCGTTGTGTTACTGAAATATCCAACCACTTTTTAGTTTCAATTTCTTCATGGAATGTGGAACGTTAGCTTCCAGGATGTGTTGGTATGTAGCTGAATTCACTCTTTCTTCCACCCACACACTGTTTCTTGGGTCACTAGCTGTCCCACTACTCAAAAGCATACTAGAGCCACCCCCTGCGTAACAGACAAGGTATTCTTTTTATCAAATGCTTCATCCATTTTTCTCCAAATGCAAATGTGTGATTGTGTCTGAACAGTTCAGTTGTTGTTTCATTAGTCCAAAGCACTTTGTTCTGTTTCAGGTTTACCAAGATTTTCTTTTGAATACTCTAGTTTGCCAGAGAAAAAAAATTCCTTCTGACTATTCTCCTATGTGGATCTTATTTTACAAGGAATGCAGTCCTATGGACCTATAGACAATTACTCCAGTGTCAGCTAAAATTTTCAGCAGGTCATTTGTAGTGATGTCTGTTTGGCATATCTGACCAATTTTCAGGCAGTTATAGCAAAGATTTTTCTTGGTCATCCAGAGCTTGCTTCTCCTTCCATGTGACTTCCATTTAGAACAAGGTTTCTTACAGCGGAAATTGCCAGTTGAAAGCATTTAGATTTGAAAAAAAAAAAATGTTTCCCTGCTTTTTAAGAATGAAATACAGTGCCTTCATTTTCCAATGCTGACAGCAGCATGGTTGTTGAAAGTAGTCAGAACAGTCACAACCTGAGTGGTTGGAAGGGTCACTGTATTTGTTCATCTCTACAGCCTGTTCATCTGGCTGATGAAGAGAATTAAGCCTAATGAATCAATCACTTTGGGGGCCTTACTAACAGCTTTAGAATAAAACAAACAATGCCCCCCTCCCCATTAACTAGATTCACTGTTTTCTTACTTTGAATCTGTAAACAACTGCACATACATGAAGAGTTTGCATTCAAATTTGCAGAAAGATGTTGTATTTACCTTTGTACTGTGCAGAAACTGTGTCTGCTTCTGTTCACTTAGGAATTCATTGAAGCAAACAGTTTGATCCGGGGTGCCTAAACTTTTGCATGTAATTGTAGTTGTAGAGAAAATGAAGTGCTCAAGTCAATATCCAATAGCAGAAGTGCTTGCAGCTTTAAAAGATATGGAAAATTCAGGGATTAATGATCTAAAGATGTCTATTTCAACCCCAAATCCAAATGTACTGATGTAAAGCTAGTTAACCTTAGTGGGCCACTATGAAGCATTGTGCCATAAAATATTCCTGCTGAAAAAATGCAATAACAGGCAGGATTTGCTATGAAATAAAAAGAAACATATTATAAACGCTTGGTCTGTACTCTGGATACTATATGACTAAAACATAATTATGGAAATTAGCCAACAGTAAGAGAATTTTTAGGGCTGTAGTCTGTATTTTGGAATTTCTTACCTAGCAAACGCTCATGTACCTCCAGACCGGCTCCTAAAATCAGTGTTAAAAAGGCCTTTGAAGAATGGAAGTGGTTTCAGTAAAGCTGCTCCAGCACAGGTGCTTTCTGGCAAGCGTTTTTGCATATACATTTCTTGTTAGTTAATGCTGGCTGTACATTATATATCATGGTTTTTAAGTTACTGTGAGCATTTTCTGATAATAGAAGAATGGTACAGTGAAGTGAACCGACTATCTGCATTACCATACAGAATTTTGCCTTTGAGATGCCAGATTCCAGAAGCAGCTGACTCTAAGAGTACTTTTTAAAAATATATAATACTGTGCTCAAATATGCTTTTCAGTTCCTTAAATTTTTCCTCAACTTAAGAAGCAAAGTCTGCTACCTACCTTATTCTGAGCTGCATTTGAATTTCTTTTGGTTGTGGTTTTTACCATGTTTAATGTGGCTAAGAGGCTTTTGGAGTCGGTAGCTATAATGAATTTTTATCATTGATCGCACAGTCAGTCAGATGTTTAAACTGGATTTGGCATTTTTATCCACCTATCAAGTCCTTCCCAAGGACCTGGGACAGGCAGATATTATTGTTTGATGGTGTTATCATCGCAGGATGTCAGCTGTTCGAAGTATAGCTGCCTTTTGCAATAGGTTGATGGCGATTTTGTCAATGCTGATGGTCTCAAGTGGTGCTCCAGATGTTTTGGGATTGCACCCAAGGTGCCTATTACTATTGGTACTATCTGCTTTCTTTTGCCACAGTCGTTCTATTTCTATTTATTATTGTTGATTACATGGTCAGCCAGATGTTTAGACTGGATTTGGCATTTTTATCCACCTAATAAGTCCTTTCCAAGGACCTGGGATAGGCAGATGTTGTTATCATTATTATTATTTCTATCTTCCTGCATCTCTCCTGCAAAGTTCCAGGGAAGAAGGTTCCTTGTGATGTTTTCCCTCAAGAATTCTGGCAGATTGTGGACAGAAAGATCATTGGACAACCAAGGATAGCATGCATACATTCCACTTTAGGCTATCTGGAAACTAACATAAGTGCAAAATTTCTATTCTAAAATCAGGAGTATTTCAATGACATATTCATTTACTTTGAAAAAGAAAATCAAAACCAATATCTTTTCTATCAAACTGAATGCCAGTGGTAGAAAAAAGGCAGAGTAAAAGTTTGTCAGCTCACCAGAAAGCCTGCACTTGATATTGGTTTTGGCCCACTTGTACCAAACAAAAATGTACATTTTTTAAAGGAAAAAGGATCAGCAGGTAAGATGAAATTGGGGTATAAATGTTAGTGCCAAACAGAGACACTCTCCATTCAAAGGACAATAAAATTTTGGAAAGGTTCTCCTGGGTGGAGTGGGTTATTCCAGCACTTTTGTTCTGGCAAGGTGAAAAAAATAGGTGTGAGAAAATATTCTCTTTCACTGTACGATCATCTCCCCAGCAGCCTGAAACTGCCCTGTTTTCCCACACCTCTATTTAAGCCAAAGAAAAGGCATTCTAAGAGAATGCCCACCCTTAAGCTTTTCCAGTGGTGGGGCAACTGCCATGGCTAATGGGAGTCTTGCCCATGAGAAATTGTTGGAGAATTTTTTCTTCCCCTGGAGAAAATCTCCTCTAAAGATTGGGAGATTATCTGGAGCAGATGAGCACGATGATGGCTATGATGGTCATTGAAGGATTGGCAGAGAGGGTGAAAGTTAAATCCACAGAGTGGATGTCTCATCATGCAGCTTCACTTCAGTTTAGAAAGGGAAAAAATTATTTTGCTAACTTTATGGATGCACCAGATTACAGACTTCAACCCTCAGGTGAACACACTGCAGATTTTGCCAAACCTCTATCTCTGTCTTTCTCAGCAAGTTTCTTTAAATTACTTTTTCAACCATTTCTCTGAATATATAAGAGAAAAATTGTGCTGATGTGTTACGTCCAATCTGAGGGAGAAAAAGAACAAACCCCATGGTCTTTATTTTGAGAAAGAGCAAACTTCTCTTCCTGTCAGGCCAAAACAAACTACAGAAATAAGAAATATAGTTAAGATGACAAGGAAGCTGTAAGGACATGACAAAGGGCAGAGGAGGTAAAGAAGCTGATGGAGACTGAGAATATTATATATGAGAGATTGAGCCAGTCATATTTCCACCCTAGCAAAGCCGACCAGAGGTTGCAGAAAGAATGTACACAATATTCAGAGAACTGTTTAAAGATCCAGAAAGATCATCTGCCAAATTTGCTTAGACAGCAGCATGTCAAATAGTTTGGAAAGCTTCATTTCCCCTTCCCCTTCCCCTTCCCCTTCCCCTTCCCCTTCCCCTTCCCCTTCCCCTTCCCCTTCCCCTTCCCCTTCCCCTTCCCCTTCCCCTTCCCTTCCCTTTCCCCATCTTCAAACCTTTTATACTTTGATTACTACTTATTTATTTCAGGGAAAATACTAAGGATCATGATTCAATAAAGATGGCATTTACTGCCATCTGCTTTGACCATCTTTGAATAAGAAAGGTGAAAGGTTTACTGGTGGGATTTACAGCCTCGGGCATATAGATAGAAGAAGAGGAATTAACTGTAGTACATACTAAAGCAGGGTGGGGATGGGGTAGAGAGTGAAATCTTATTTCTCCCGCTCACCTTTGGCCTTGCCTGCCTACTCAGTCTTTTCTGCCAAAACAGATTTGTGTGAAAAGCAAAGCAGAGCAAATTTCAGGCAGCTAATTGCCATGGTAACTCTTTTGCACATCCACTGCGACAAATTAGCAGTAACATCACAATTGTAGAATCAAGTCTTATCCTTTGCTATTGGCCACCGCCATTTAATTTTCAGGGAAATGTAGAAGGAGGGGACACACTCTTCTGAGGACAGGTAGCATGCAGACATTACTCGACCAATCAGTGAAAATTACTTTCATAGTAGCATAGGGTTCATGGAACAGTTTGGGTAGCCTGCTGCAAGATTATGTCCCCAAAATCTAGTGAGCAATTTCTGGATTGAACCATTGTAGATTCAGGTTCAGAGGGAATCACATACTTGAACACTTCCCTACAGTTCTGTGACATATCTGCAACTACATGTTTTCACAGTCACATGTTATGTTCTCTATGGTGGATTCCTTGGGATAATTGGGATATCTTTGGTAGGGAAGGGTCCTGAATTTCTCAACAGGATGTAGAAGGTAATGATGGTATGAAGCTCTTGCTAATCTCAATCAGAGATATGAGGAGAATGTTCTGAATGATATGGGGAGAATGTTCAAACTACTTTGGCTGGAGTTCCTTTTTTCCTTGAGCTTCTGTACTCTCTTCTGTCTTCTTCAAAGGATGAGAAGCAGCAGGCAGGGGAGTGGCTGCTGCTTTAAGACTTCAATTCATTGATCATACTGTGAAGATAAAATAGCCTGGTGGAGAATAGAGGGAAGGAATAGCATTTCCAGTTGCTGGGATTCTTTACCATATACTGCACTGCTCAATCAGTCTAGATTGATGTATATCAGCAGAACATAGTGTCTTATTAAAAGAGAATTCCTTTATAGAGAACAATATTCCAGATTATCATTCAGTGCTGAATTTAGCAACCTAGTCTCTGGGGGAGACCAGAATTGTACCCATTCTGAAATAAGTAGGTATCTGAGGTTTCAGAGTAGGATCTAAGTGCGGCGGGGATATTTTTTGCAGCTTCTCCAACTCGCTGCCCCAGAGCTGTCATCACAGCCAAAGTCTAGCTCCAGGATATTGGTATAAGCGTTATACACATCGTTTTAGCTCCATGGGGATACCAAAAAGACATAGAAATACACACATTGTGTAACATAAATAGAATTTTTATTGGATATAACCTTGTAGAAATAATTAACAGAGCTGAGAAATAATTAATGGAAATCCTCCTCCTCCTCATTTTTGCCATCAAACAGTATCCTTCTTATGAAGAGAACTTCTTAAATAACATAGCAAAGGAAATAAAATACATTGGGGTTGATCCCTTTACCCAAGATATACAAGGCTCCTTAGACATTACCTGATCTCAGACATACCTCTTGAGATGACACATACAACATATCAAAACCTCTCAAAAGTTCAAGCATGATCAATATTTCTCTACTTTGCACAGTCCATCTTGTGATTTCAAAACATTGAGCCAATTATTCTCTCAAAGGGTAACCACAACAAAGCAGAGGCAAAAAAACCCCAAACAAAACAAAACCAGACAGAGGGACAGACAGACAGACAGACAGGCCAAGTTGCTAGACAAGATAGGAAAAGATACTGTATCATGATTTTAATGAAACAGTATATCCAAGTTAAAAAAAAGGGTGAGTGGAATTTGGATTAAGATTCAAAGAAAAACATTGGTAGGGAAACCACAACAAAAAGAATCAGAAAAACATTTGTCTGAAATGTGCACAATTCTGACAAATGTTAATGTAGATCAAAAATAATATAATTCCTGCCAAGATCAGGGAAGTAAGATGCGCCTAAAAGTAGCTCTCCTTCCCAAGAAAAGAGGAAGAAGCCCTCCATCAATCAAAAAGCAAAGAACAAACACAAAGACAACATGGAAAGGAAACATACTATTGGCAGAAAAAACCCTAATCAAGGGTCAAGTAAAACAGAGTTCATAGACTCATAATTGTCAGCACATGTGGTATCAACTGAAGTTTCTACAAGTAATCTAACATAGCAGTGCCCATCTATAACAAGGTCAGCTACAACATGTGGAAACAGGAAGAGAGTTCAAACACAATAAGAGTAAGGAAAATGGTCTTTGGTTAAATAAAATCTCTCTCTTTCTGTGTATACGTGTGGGTACACACACCTCTTTAGTTTCAGTTGCTTGTTCCCCAGTGTGGTATGGCAGACTTTGCAGCTCAAGATATTAAACATCCTCCTGTTTTGGAGGATCCCCTGAACCTTATAAGCAGGCTTGGGATGGGGGGAACTATAGAAGGCTAAAGATAGAAGGAGATTTGGGGTATGCAAGATCTGTTCATGCAGTTAAGTGTGTTGTGCAAACACAATCCTGTGCATGAGTTAGTTGGCTCAGTTCACAGTAGGGCTATTGGGAACGCTGCTGAGGCAAAGGGTACCAGTGCAGACACTCGCTAGATGGGCAGTTGAACCATACTTCAGCAGTGGTGATGAATTAGTATCCTCCACTACAGTTAAGGCATCACCTTAAATTAGGGGCCCAGGACAGGTGTACCTAGCTGGGCTTTCCAACACAGGGAATTGCTAGGAATCTTCAAGAAAATAGTTGGAAGGCTGCCACTGTATCCCTCCAACATCAGCCTTCTGAAATGATAATCTCATTCAGTCTAATGGTAGGCTGGCCTTCCAGATTTGATTGATGTCCTCTTAAGTTTTATGGAAGTCTACTTTTATATATTCCATATACGCTTTAATTTAATTTGGCTAAACCTTTCTTAATCATAAATCCTTATTTATATGGGTGTCATGGTGGGTTCTTAACTAAGATCTGTATCATTTCATCCAATGCCACCTCCAGGTTCATCTTTTCTAAAATGTAAAATGTTAAGTTAACCCATTCCTTCAGATACCTTGTATCTTGTTGTCATAGGACTCTTTTGAAAATATTACAGATGAAAATAGTTCCTTAATAAATAAATTTATTTCCATTAAAAAAAATACTGTACAAAAAACTTCCCACTCATGGTGTCATCTAAAATATATCTATCCCGTCAATAGGAAGTCATTCCCTAAGTATGGGTTTTTTTTTTCTCTTGGTCCTAGTATTGATTATACTTTTAAAACAGTTTTAAAATATCATCAATTCACTCTCCAATATTTTCCTTATTGCCCCAGTGAGTATATATTGATTTCCCCAACCTACCCTATACGAACAAAAACCAATTATGCCTTGTTTTGTTTATCATCACTGATACTTTGTCTGGGATGTAATGTCAACATGATCTAGGATAAAATTTATGGTTTGGAGGCAAATAAAAAAGACTGTGTGGGAACGCTTGGAAGTTGAAATATCTGAACAAGGAGTCAAACACAAAAATATCTGGAATCCAAGGACACAGCAGGAAAATGTTACCTTCTAGTCCTCATGGACACCTAACATAGTTCTTTTTTGTACAGAAAATGCAGTACTTAATCTTTAAACAATTTAGCAAGATTATTGTTCTTTCTGTGATTAAATGTAGTTTAACACTTTCCTCCTTCTCCTCCTCCTCTTTTTATTTTCTAAAAATGTATTAGCAATTGTGTTCACTATATTTAATTAGTAATTGTAACAAGCTTACAATTTGAAACCACTTTTCTTCTATCACAAAGCACACATTGTTCAGTGACTATAATAAAGAACAAAACTGAAGATCACAAAGCATTTCAAACTTTGCACAAGCACAGGGAAGGAGTAGAAGCAGATTTGTGAACAACTAAAAGACCTGTAAACAAATCTAAGGCCTAGGGAAGCATTCCTCTTCGAAATAAATGTGTGGGCATATTCAGTGGGAGGCACAGTGTATCAAGAGCGCTGACCATGGAAGCATTCAACTGAACATATTCTTTTCAGATCCTCTCGCTATAAGCAGGCTGTTGAGAGTTGCACTTTGTATTTAGTTCTGTGTGCTCTGCCCAGGTTTACTCAGGTTGTAGGCAAACCCTGGCATTCATCTAATCACACCAAAGTATGTTGACTAAATGCACAAAGCAGTTGGCAAGCTTGGATCAAGATATTTTACTTCCCAAGAGGACTAGATGGCATCTCCCACTAGCCATAATCTGGGGATTCTGAGCCTTGGGTGACTGAGGCTGCATGTCACAAAGGATATTTTGTGTGCATACAGATTTTCAGAACTTAAGATTAATGGGTGATGTGCAGGAGAGGATTTTGTAGCACATGAACTTGGGAATCACAGGCGTGGTCCTATCTGCACTTCACATTGTTATGCTGGCTAGTTTTGGAACAGGATGAGATGTTCATAAATAGATAGTAACATGTTATTAGCTGTTATTAGACTGTGGGCTACCAAGGTACTTGTAGCTGGTCTTTATGTCTGCTATGTGGCCCACTGGTAGCTCCACCCCATCAGTCTTAACTACCTCCCATCTCTTTACTATCATCCGGTCACACTTCCTGTCCGAATGACATCCCAATGTCCTCAGTGTAGATCCATGGCAGGTAGATCAGCAAGTGAATGTCTCATTCACTCTTAGCATGAAGCTTGATGTCATCCATGTAGAGGAGATGGCTGATGGTGGTTTCACTCTTGAACTTGTATCTAAATCCAGTCCTTGTGATTATCTGGCTGAGGGGTTCAAACCTATGCAGAACAGCAACAGGGACAGTGCATCACCTTGGTATAGGCCGCACTTGATGGCCACTTGGGAGAGCTGTCTTGAGTTAACTCCCAGTGTTGTCTTCCACAGTCCTATTGAGTTCTTGAGGAAGGCTCTTAGTGTCCTGCTGACTTTGTATAGTGCCAGGCATTCACAGATCCTTGTATGTGGCATTGCGTTGTAAGCTTTCCTGTAGTCAATCCATGCTGTGCTCAGGTTGGTCTGTCTAGACTTTGAGTCTTGGGCAACTGCTCTATCTATGAGCAACTGGTGTTTTGAGCCTCTGGTGTTGTTCCCAATGCTCTTCTGAGCTGTGCTCATATACTGGGCCATATGGTCCTGTAGCTTGGTTGCTATAATACCTGATAGGACTTTCCATGTCGTGAAGAGGCAGGTTATTGGTCGGTAGTTGGATGGTGTTGTTCTTTTGCGGGGAGAGGGGGGCGTCTTTCATGAGCAACATTGTCCTTCCTTGTGTTAGCCAGTCTGGGTGAGAGCCTGCTGCTAGTAGCTGGTTCATCTGTGTTGCTAGGGATTCATGCACTGCTGTTAGTTTCTTTAATCAGTAGGTATGGATCATGTCCAGGCCAGGTGCTGTCAGCTCTTCATTTTCTTGACCCACTGTTGGATGTCTGCTATTGTGATGCTGACTAGTTCCTGTTCTGGGAGATTACTGGGGTCTGCTTTCAGGTCCTGTAGCCACTTTGCATTGGTGTTATGTGTCTTCTTTCTCCCATATGTTCTTCTGGTCCTGTTCAGTTTCTACTATTGGTGGCTCTGCTGTTACTATGTTGTTTCACTGCAGTACACCTTGGATGGTTCTCTGAAGAATGGGGCATTTATCTTCTTGGCCTCTGCTTCTCTAGTATATCTCCTTAGCCTAGTAGCCAGTGCTGTGAGCCTTTGTTTAGCAGTCTTTAGGGCTTCTGATGGAGTCAGGCCCATGTATTTTTTCAGTAGCCAAGTCTTATCCTTAATCTCCACACCCTTCGGTAGGTTCACCAGCTGACTAACTTCTCTTTGAGTTGCCTTGAGATGCCAACCTGATTTTCGGGGGTGGGGGGGGGATGTATTTCTGATCTTCTTGATTATGTAGCCAAGCATCTCTAGGGTTACAGTGGCTGTAGTATATACAAGTTCATTGGTTTGAGTTATGGTGGTAGTAGGGATTGTCATGAAGGCTCTATTGGCATCTTCTAGCATACTATGAATATAGTCCCTGTACTGGAGTAGGATAGGGAGAGTACTTTGAACTTTGGTGTTGGACAAGAATCTTCAGAACACTGTGGCTAGCCAAGAAAACAAACCAATGGATCATTGAACAAATCAACCCAGAATTCTCACTCAAAGCACAGATAATCAGCTCAAAATATCCAACTTTGGACCCATTATGCAAAGAACTAGCTCTCTGGAGAAGCTTCTAATGCTGGGAAAGGTGGAAGGAAATTGAATGGAGAATGACCAGCAGCAAGGTGGAATGATTCAATTACAGTGGCCATGGGTGCACTGTTGGAAGCCCTAAAAGACCAGGTTAAGGACAGATCTTCATGGAGAAAATCTATGTGGCTGCTAAGAGTTGACAATGAATTGATGGCACATAATCAATCAATCATATGGGTGCATGGAAAGGCAGTATGGTGTAGTGGTTAACTTGCTGGACTAAGACCAATATGAACTAGGTTCTAATCTCCCCCTAGGCATGGAAGACATCTGGGTGACTTTGGGCCAGTCGCTCTTTCTCAGCCATAGTCTGGGAAGTTGAAAAACATCTATCTTCCAATCTACACTTGACACGTATGGTATATTACAGTCCATAAACTTCAGTGAAAAGGCTGTAGTGGATTGATTTGGCCTGGTTGTTATTGTTGTAGTTATTGGTATACCAATCATCCAAAATCTGATTCAGACAGGTATGGATGAGTGTGTGCGCTATCCCATTTAGCCTATATCCAGTTCAAATTGTCAGTTTTATTCAGCTCTCCAGTTCAATTTGATTCAAATGTCTGAAATGAATCATCAGATCAAGAGAAACCTGATTCAGCAAACTGATTCAATTTGAGGAAAAAAATCTGTCAAGTGCATATGTGCCTTGACTAACTGGAGTCATTATGAATCAGAAAATACTTTCATTTGGAAAATTCACTAGTATTTCAGACATACCTGAATGATTGAATCAACTCTTCAATTAGTCCTAATATAGCATGTAACAGGGATATTCCCAGGGAGGTTAATGACATCAAAAAGGCAGGTGCAACTGCTTCATTGAAGACATTCCCCTTTTTAATAGGTCACATGTATTGAGTACTTGTAAAAGGGGACAGGGCTTCAGCCCCAGAGTCACGCCCATCATTTTGACATTGTTGGCCACTATGGATGCCTCTCTCATATATGATATACAAGAGAGTATATCACTCATACACACACATACACACATAATATGATTGCATCTACTATCCTGGGAAGGTAGAGTAAAAATAATAGGAAGTGTTAAAAAGAATCATTGGTGGGATTATACATTAAAGAAGGAAGAAGAAATAAACTGTACATAAGAGATCAATTGTTGTGGGTAAAAAAGAGGATGGGGAAGGATATTGTATGTTAAGTTTACAGAGAAAAGGGTTGTTGCAATAAAAAAGAGAAAGGAGTTATTAAGAGTAAAAGGGGCAGAGAATATGCAAAGCTATTTTGATAGAAAGGAAATTGTTCTGGAAGTGGGTGAAAAGAGCTAAACAAATAGCCTCAAGCAGAGTGAAATGAATTTGAAATAAAAATGACGAAATACTTTAGAATGAACCTGAAGTGAGAGAATGCTGGAAAAATCACTTTAAAGTTCTGTATGTGAATGGTTCCTTTCATGGAATATTATCTTGTAATGGTGAAGGGGGTTGCATATCCCAGTGATGCTAGGAATGTACATTCCACGAATGTACCCCCATGATAGGCAGGTCATGGGCAAAGGGGCAGGCTAAGTATGATCCGCTGGAGGAACAAGGGCAACCCTACTCTTTCCAGGTAAATTAAATGGACATTCACAACTACCACAATATCAATATAATACTGGAAGGTGAGCACCCCAGGTTGAAAGGTATCCTACAAACTGGTGTTTATAATATGGCTGGATTAAGGCCAAAAGGATGTCCAGCTGCTGATATATCCAAGACAAAAGAAAAGTTTGATGCTGCGAAGATATGTATACAATTGATACATGGAAAGTCAGAACCATAAAGTCAGGGAAGCTTGATGTTGTCAGAACAGAAGTGTAAAGAATCAACATTGTCATTTTGGAAATCAGCAAACTGAAATGGACTGCAATGAGTCGCTTCATATCAGAGGAGCATCAGCTTTTCTAATGCCCTTATGAAATGGGCAGCTATATAAATAGATATAATAAACAACACATAAATAAATAATAAAAATTATAGAAAAAAGGAAGTATCCATTATTAAGAAAAGAGTGTGTCAAAATCAGAGCTTTGATATAACCTCCTCAAATGATAGAATGAACTCACTTGGAGTCCAGTACAAGCCAATCAGTATTGCAATGATGCAAGTCTATGATTCAGTTACAGATACAGAGAAAGCAAAAGTTGAATAGTTGCAACAACTATTTGCAACAACCTGTCAACACATCACCAAAAAAGAAATCTTACTAATTATGAAAGACTGGCATGCTAAGGTTGGAAGTAAAACTGCATCTGGAATAACTGAAAAATTTAGCCTTGTTGTATGAAACATAACAGGAGGAAGGCCAATAGAGTTCTGCCATTACATTTTAATGTATATTGCAAATGCTTACTTCTGACAAACTAAAAAAAACAACTCAATGCCTGGACATCATCAGATGAACAATATTGAAATAAAATTGACTATAAATTTTGCAAGCAAAGCTTGAGAAGCTTTATTCAGACATCAAAAAACAAGACCTGGTACTAACTGTGGCTCACATCACAAACTCCTTCTTGCAAAATTACAACATAAACTAAAGAAAATGAATAAAATAATCAGGCCAACAAGATACGAGGTCAGTAATATTTTATATGATTATTCAGTGAAAGTAAATAATAGAATTAATGGATTCCATTTGATAAATTGAGTGCCTGAAGAACTCTGGTTTGAAATTTGTGACACCATTAAAGATGGAGCAAACAAAAACAATCTGAAAGGCAATGAGCAAAGAAAACTGAAGCGATAATTTGCTGATATGTGGAAAATATCTCAAGAAAGGTAAAAAGCAAAATGAACAGAAGCAGTGGAAAATATGCCTAACTGAATGATAATTTCCAGAGGACAAGAAGTTATATTTAAATAAGGAATGCAAAAAAATTGAGGGCAATAATCAAATAGGAACAACAGCTTTATTTAAGAAAATTACAGAAATCAAGATAAATGTTTATTCAGAAATAGACCTGATAAAAGACTAAGAAGGGAAAAGATGTATTGGAGAAAAAACATATAAAGAAGAGATGGTGCAAATATATGGAAGTCCTGTACAAAAAAAATCAATGGTTTGTATGAAGGCTTGTTCACTGAATTAGTGAGAGACATTCTGGAAAGTGAAATTAAATGGACCCTAGATAATATTACTAACAATAACGCTGCAGGAGTTAATCAAATACCAGCCAAACTATTTAAACTATTACAAGATGATATAGTTAAAGTGTTAAATGACACTTATAAGGAGATATGGAAAACCAATTATTTTTCCACTACCAAAAAGGACTATGCCAAAGAATGCTTAAACTATCAAATAGTTTCTCTTATCTCACATGTTCGTAAGATATTCCTCAAGATTTTGCAATCTAAACTTAAATACTACATGGAACAAGAATTGCCAGCTGTACAAGTTAGATTTAAAGGAAGCAAGGACTCATGATGTCACATTGCTAACATCCAATGGATAATGGAAAAAGAAAGGGAGTTTGCTATATTATTTACTATACAAATGCTTTTGACTGTGCTGAAGTAATAGCAGATGTTATCTTCCTAGACTCAAAATGCACAGGGATAGTGACTATAGCCCTGAAATAAACAGGTATTTTCTACCTAAGAGAAAAACTATGACAAACTATTGGTGAAGAGAGACATCACACTGACAACAAAGATGCATAATGTCAAGGCTATGGTTTTCCCAGCATTAAGTTATAGCTCTGAAAGCTGGATCAACAGAAAGACCTAATAAAGAAAAATGGATGCCTTTAAATTGTGATGCTGGATAAAATTGTTGTGAAAACCTTGAATTGCAAGAAAAATAAATAATTCCATACTAGGTAAAATAAAAGTGTCTGAAAGCATTAATAATGAGTCGCAAGCTTAAATCTTTTGAGCACATAATTGCACATGCAAGAATCATTGGAGAAGACCTTGATGCTTGGAAAAACAAAGATGCCTATAGAAGACAAAGCAACGCTAGATATAGCACATTTTTACAAGAACTCAAAGAAACAGTCACTGCAAACAGCCCTAGTGAAATGTTATCCATTGGATCACAATGCATTAGGAATAACTGAATGATTGTGGTACATTCTATGTATGTTAGTATCCAACAATCCCAAATGATAAAATTAAGTATATATGCTGAGAATTCTGAAAAATAGTAATATGAAGATAGATAGATAGATAGATAGATAGATAGATAGATAGATAGATAGATAGATAGAGTGGGGCAAAAAAGTATTTAGTCAGCCACCAATTGTGCAAGTTCTCCCACTTAAAAAGATGAGAGAGGCCTGTAATTTTTATCATAGGTATACCTCAACTATGAGAGACAAAATGGGAAAAAAAATCCAGAAAATCACATTGTCTGATTTTTAAAGAATTTATTTGCAAATCATGGTGGAAAATAAGTATTTGGTCACCTACAAACAAGCAAGATGTCTGGCTCTCACAGACCTGTCACTACTTCTTTAAGAGGCTCCTCTGTCCTCCACTCATTACCTGTAGTAATGGCACCTGTTTGACCTTGTTATCAGTATAAAAGACCCCTGTCCACAACCTCAAACAGTCACACTCCAAACTCCACTATGGCCAAGACCAAAGAGCTGTCAAAGGACACCAGAAACAAAATTGTAGACCTGCACCAGGCTGGGAAGACTGAATCTGCAATAGGCAAGCAGCTTGGTGTGAAGAAATCAACTGTGGGAGCAATAATTAGAAAATGGAAGACATATAAGATCACTGATAATCTCCCTCGATCTGGGGCTCCACGCAAGATCTCACCCTGTGGGGTCAAAATGATCACAAGAATGGTGAGCAAAAATCCCAGAACCACACGGGGGGACCTAGTGAATGACCTGCAGAGAGCTGGGACCAAAGTGACAAAGGCTACCATCAGTAACACACTATGCCACCAGGGACTCAAATCCTGCAGTGCCAGATGTGTCCCCCTGCTTAAGCCAGTACATGTCCGGGCCTGTCTGAAGTTTGCTAGAGAGCATTTGGATGATCCAGAAGAGGATTGGGAGAATGTCATATGGTCAGATGAAACCAAAGTAGAACGTTTTGGTCTAAACTCAACTTGTTGTGCTTGGAGGAGAGAGAATGCTGAGTTGCATCCAAAGAACACCATACCTACTGTGAAGCATGGGGGTGGAAACATCATGCTTTGGGGCTGTTTTTCTGCAAAGGGACCAGGACGACTGATCCGTGTGAAGGAAAGAATGAATGGGGCCATGTATCGTGAGATTTTGAGTGAACACCTCCTTCCATCAGCAAGGGCATTGAAGATGAAATGTGGCTGGGTCTTTCAGCATGACAATGATCCCAAACACACTGCCCGGGCAATGAAGGAGTGGCTTCATAAGAAGCATTTCAAGCTCCTGGAGTGGCCTAGCCAGTCTCCAGATCTCAACCCCATGGAAAACCTTTGGAGGGAGTTGAAAGTCCATGTTACCCAGCGACAGCCCCAAAACATCACTGCTCTAGAGGAGATCTGCATGGAGGAATGGGTCAAAATACCAGCAACAGTGTGTGAAAACCTTGTGAAGACTTACAGAAAACATTTGACCTCTGGCATTGCCAACAAAGGATATATAACAAAGTATTGAGATGAACTTTTGACATTGACCAAATACTTATTTTCCACCATGATTTGCAAATAAATTCTTTAAAAATCAGACAATGTGATTTTCTGGATTTTTTTCCCCATTTTGTCTTTCATAGTTTCATCATATGCCTATGATGAAAATTACAGGCCTCTCTCATCTTTTTAAGTGGGAGAACTTGCACAATTGGTGGCTGACTAAATACTTTTTTGCCCCACTGTAGATATGGTGGAAGAAGAAATATTAAAATATAAATATGGTTTCCTTACAGAGGTCTGTGCAAGTAGTTTAATGTGTGTTAGGACTGGATTTGGGCCTGATGATTGGAAGAATGCTGTTAATAGTTTCCCTGTACAAAGGAAAAGGTAAAAAGAGTAAACCAAAAACTACAGGGCGAGTAATTTGCTAAGTATACCTGGAAAGGTATTTGGCATAACTCTGGTTGAAAGTTTACAAAGGGGGACAATGAGCAAACTTTGGAAAGTGCAATGAAGTTTTATGTTGGGGCATGCAATGTTAGACTATATTCTGGCTTTTCAGCAGCTCACTGAGAAAGGTATGAATGTGAGAAAGAACGTTTATTGTATGTTCATTCAGAGAAATCAGATAATGAAATGAATTGCCTTGAAGGATGGAATGTTTTGCATGAATATGGAGTTGATGGTTGGTTGCTTAATGCAATAAGAGTGATCTGCGATGGAAATAAAGGATGTGTGAGAACAAATGGAACGCTTAGCAAGTGGTTCAGCACTGAGTGGGGAGTGAGACAAAGATGTACATTGTCCTCTTGGTTGTTTACTGTATTTATGGAGAAATGTATAGGGAATGCTTGTGATAATGTTAGAGGTGGATTGGTTGGGAAATGAATGTACTTGTACTTTCATATGCAGATGATGTGGTGTTGTTGGCTAAGAACTTGAATGCATTTGATACAGTGAGGATTACAGATTGGAAAATGCATCAAAGAAGAAGACAGTTATGTTTGACATGGAAAAGGAAGGGAACAATTGCAAGTTATACAGAGTGAAAGAATGTTTATTAAAGATGGGAAAGTAAATGGAAAAATGTTAAGCTGTTCAAATGCAGGTAGAAAGCTAGTGAATATGATGTGGTCTATTGCAAGAAATGAATGTTAAAAGAAGATAAAATGGCTGTGCTTGAGTGCTTTTTTCAGCCTAATTTGTTACTTAGAAATGCTAGTTTGGTATGTCAAGAGAAAGCGAGTTGAAAGCAGTGGGAATGGGGTATTTAAGAAGTGAGTGTGGTGAAAAAAGAAAATGTGCATGCCCCATCTTGGGAAGAGCTTCAAGTAGCTATTCAAACTAATGGTCCCATTTAAGCAAGTTGTGATGAAGTCCCACTGAAACCACCAGAACAAGTGAGTTGAAACTGGCACTTTAACACATCTAGTTTAGGTGACTTGAGGCTCATACCTGATATCTCTGAGACCCACCATAACTTAGAAGACAAAAACAGATGTATCTTTGTAATCATCTGTTTAACTTAATCACAAAAAATCCTTATGCAAATGGAAATTAAATTAATAACTATAAATTGTTTGACTCAAGACATATCACTGAGACTTTCCAGTATACATTATTTTTTATTTATTTTCTTGTTCATTTATTTTCTTATTTATTTGTTTGTTTGTTTATTTTTGCTATGGGTTCTATGCCACTCAGTTCCATAATGGGCATGTAATTCATCCTTCCCATTCTCTCTGTGAATACATTTAAGGAAGTGGAGAGACGGTCCCCCAACTCATCATACCCTATGTAACCCACATCCAGGCTGTTCTACTTTAAATTTCTCCAATGAAAGTCTAAAATATGGCTGTCTCTGCATCTCTCTGCTGCCTATTGTCTTCTGAAGTTACAGAGCAGGAAGTGCCTTTGCACTTCTCTTGCAGTTTCCAAAACATTTTCAGTCCACAAAGGTTTATTTGATTCCAGCCCCAGGAACCATGGTTGTATTTAGATATTAATGATAGCACTGAGTAACATTCAACACTGGATAACGTCTCTCCTCCATAAGTGTATTTTGGAATGATGAACTATCGTGATTTCAGTTTGCAAACACCATGAATATGTTAGCCTCTGCTGCTTCATCTTTCGCCAAAATACAGATCTGATAGCATCTGTTTCAACGACTCACACTATCCAAATCATTAAAATTTCAAAATGAGTTGGGGAGGAAATTCTGAAAGCATCCATGTCTGATTGTGGGGTGGGTTTTTTTTGTTTATTTGTTTGTTTTTGCTAGTTAAAAAAAAATACTTCTTATGTTTTCTTATATCTAGCCAGCTTCAACCACTGGGTGCTTGAGGACTACAGAAAAAGAGAGGCTGGGATAATAGTGAGGTCACTATTATTGTGTTTAAATAATGCTGAAGCAAAATTACATCCTGTATATAAAGTAACTGTCCTTTAAATCAGTATAACACCATCATCATCCCAGCACATGCATAGCACATATATATTTAGAAAGTAATATTTTCTTTTTATTGGAATGGAAAGAAAAGGTAATAAGGAGAACAAAGCTATGTAGGATTTGACTGCTTTATAGTTATATATCGTTCCATTGAAAAATATGTAATCCTGGTGAAACTTGCATGAGTACCCAAAGCTGTGTTGGGAGAGGCTAAGGATTTATTTGAAAGACAAGAATGCCTTTGTGAATGTGTATATTTCTGGGATCAAGAGGGATTGCACAAATAAAGCCACGTGTGTAGAACATGGTCAAGAAATCACTGCAAAGGATATCAATTGCAAGTTGTCAAGCAGCTGCAATTTTCATTGTCAAGTAAGTCTCAGCTGTATGCATCTTCAGTATTTCTGCATGACCATCTTGAGAGTATTTAATCTGGACTCTAAAAAAGCATGGAGTTCAGTTTAAAACTCTCCCTCTCTCATCTTAGGTCCATGCATTGTCGTCATTTGCTCATGTTTCTCACTAGAGAAATTATATCTTAAGAATATAAGGATTTTTTACCTCTCAGAGCAATCTAGAGGTCTTGCTGGAGACCTTCTTATTCTTGTGCTCTCCACATATGTGGGGCTACAAGTCCCAGAGTTCCCATCCTATACTACGGATCCATGTCAAAGATGTGCAGCTTTTCCTGTTGTGTGACCAATGGCCATCAAATCACCTGCTGTGGTTTGCAGTCTTAAAATGGATTTGATTTCATTTATATGTATGTTCAAATAAAATTACATATAATGAATAGTACATATTGGTTAGAAGTTATAAAGGCAAACATGTTAAAAAAAGAATAGAGAGGAATGGATTAGGCTATGTTTGATCACAGATCACACAGAGTCTCATTGCAAGCATAATGTTAAAGGGGACTACAGGGTATTCTTCATCCATTGAGTAAATCTGTTTCATTCTCCAACTCAGAATGAAAATTCAGAGAGTTAGCCATAAGTGAAATACTTGTTCAAGCAGTCTTCACTGTTTGTTTTTTTTTCCTCTTGTTTTGCTCCCTTCCGAAAGCTTTCAAATATGTATTTTGGCACATAAAAGTCATGGTTTTAGCCACTCAATTGTCACTTTTTTAGTTATAAATTAAATAAAAGTTTTTCTTAGGTGCAAAAACTTCTCTGTTGATTGGAAATAAGATGCTTCTGGTGACATTATGAGGAAGGAAGCAATCACATCATTCCACATTTAAATCTGTTAAGAACGCAAATTGCTGCTTATAAATGTTGGTTTTAGCAGCAGTCTCTTTTAAGCAACAATCTGTGTAACAGCTGTGGGAAGGAAAAAGTGGCATGCAAATTCATTAACCCACCTCTTATGTAACATACACTTCCTCTGAACAGAGAGGTTCCAGACACATCAACCCTAATAGTTCACATATAGGCCTAGCCTTGACTTAGCTAACCTAACAAACATCATTGGCTGGTTATAAATTGTTGTATCAGCATAACTTCTTGTAGATTTTTCATAGGGACAAATGACATGTGCCTTATATCTTATCAGACTACTAATCCATTTGGGGTCTGACACTAACAGTGGTTTTCTATCTTGAGATTATAATGAGACCTGCCATATAAAAGTTATGTTTTCAGTCACTATGTTAACTGTTCCCTCATCTTGGCATGATTATTAAGTGATCTTGTGGCAAAACAAGAGTTCTTTGTAGCTGGATTGTTTTCTGTACTTCTAGGATCTGATCTATGGGTTCATCATGGAAGAACATTTTCCTGGCCTTTACCACAGAGTGTAGCCAAATAGAAGTACTCATCACCCCCAATCCTGGCTGCACAAACAACTTTTCTGAGTCAGGGCCCATTCTTGGCACTTTGAGTGATACGCTGAGGTCTGCACTTCAAAAAGTAATGGGAGTGGCAGGACAAATTAAATTCGATTTCTTTTTATTTACATTTAAATGTAACTAAACTTATTTTGTATCTAATATAAATTATTCTCTGGTTGTCTAATAAATATTTTTTCCGTGTTGTCATATTGAAATGATAGTACAGTAGCAATTTTGCAGGGGCTTGGGTGGGGAAGGGCAAATGCAAGACTTCAAGGGGCCTAAGGGTGGCCTGAGGGCATCAGATTGCAGTCATTTATCTGCGAACTGCAGAGATCACCTCTTTTGAATTAGAGGAAACATTTGGACAGATGGAACAGTATGTCAGAATTAAAATGTTGGAGAAGACAAATGAACAATGCTGATTGAAAGCAATGAGCTGGTAACAACTTGTGAAAATCCATGGAAGTTTCTTTACTAAATACTTTTCATTTCTTTACTAAGATAGCAGGAACATCTGTTTATAGTGAAAGAATCAAATAATGGGGACTGTTGGCATTTTTATAGCATAAGCAGGAACATTTCAGGGCTGAACCATCATAAAAAGTAGGCGTCTATAGCTTCCCATGTCTGTCTTGGGACTGAGCTCATTTCCTTCTGATGTCAGAAGCTCATGCTTTATCTGTGCCAAGTTCAAGAGTAAAATAAAAATGCTGTAAAAAAGTTACCTCAATTCTTTATTGAGAGGCTAATGAAATAAGCTACAAGATAATCTGAAGGGCTTATTGAATTTCTGATTAACAATAGATGACTACCGAAAAGTAAGCTTCAGCAAGTTCAGTGTGATTTACTCCCAGGAAAGGGTGCCAGATATTACAAACCAGAGCTTATTTAATAGGAATTGGGTTCACGTGACACACTAAGTCATGGTGTCTTTAACTGGGATTTTCTGAATAAACCCAAATTACCTCTGTTCACACAACATGCTGAACCATAACCCTTGGTTTACTAATTACAATTGCTGTACGCATACACTCAGTGCCCAAATCAAACAAATCACTAGATAGAACTCAGCATTTTTGCTTCAGCCAGGATACTTCCTTCCTCTCTTCCTTTTTTCTTTCCCTTCCTGCCTCCCTGCCATCTGTCTCCAATGTTTTCATTCCCATGATGAGGAGAGAGTTGGACTTCATGGCCTAAATAGCCTCTTCCATAAGATTGGAAGGGGCTATTTATGGTATTCTATTACTGAATTT
Organism: Python bivittatus; assembly: GCF_059951505.1. Classification (NCBI taxonomy): domain Eukaryota; kingdom Metazoa; phylum Chordata; class Lepidosauria; order Squamata; family Pythonidae; genus Python; species Python bivittatus. The sequence continues at coordinate 30,309,415 of NW_028277098.1, forward strand.
ATGATTCTAACTATTACACAGTGCTGATTTAATATATTTAGTATATTAGATATATCATAATTAAATATATTAAATATAGATACTCTCCTGGCTAATGATGCAAACTCTTTTCCGTTTGCACATCCACCTCTGTCAGATTCTAGCTGCAGTTATGCAGTAGCGTCTATCTATTTATTATAGTAGGACTAATCCAGTCTTTATATCTCTGTGATTGATTGTAAACCTCTTTGCTCCATAAAATGTAGGAATGTTCCATTTTTCTCCTGGAATGCATTCATCTGCTCCTTTTACAGGTTTGTAATTTTCTAGCAGTAAGGGTTCTGGAATAGAAAAGGATGCATTCTGAATAACTTCTCTTCTGGAAAATTTACTGCTGGAAAATGATGAACCATATCAGAACAGCCATTTTGGCATATTCAAGGGGGCACTGGAATACGCCATGCCAAAAACATAAAATTGCGCACAACCCATAGCCCTGATATTGTTCTATAGAAAAAAAAAGATGAATCACCCTTATTCTGAGGCCCTTGCCATGAGTTGCTTTTAAACCTACCTGGACTCCCAAATGATGTGAAGCCATTTCTTCTTTCTCCCTCCTCCTCTTCTAGACCTAGTGTAATACTGCCAGACTATTTTATCAATACAGACTATTTTCAATTAAAATCTTATGTATTAGACATACATATTAGGATTGTGCAGGTCTTCAATGTGGCACTTCATTGAATATCCAAGGGATGAAGGAAGGAAGGAAGGAAGGAAGGAAGGAAGGAAGGAAGGAAGGAAGGAAGGAAGGAAGGAAGGAAGGAAGGAAGGAAGGGTATGTGTGAAGTGGGACCCTACTTTTTACCTGCAGAACAGATGTCTGGTTTGAATAACAGGTTTCTGCATAGAACATGCAACCTCTGTTTGGGAAGCAAAGCAGCCAGTCAAGACCAACTGACCCCACTGAGGCTTTGTGGAGGTGAAGCATTTTGTTGAGGTAGACCACAGTCAATCCATACTGGCCTATCATGTATGTTGAAGCTGTGCCTACAAAAGAACTCTTTTCCTTGAGCTTTTCCCTCTTATTTTTCTAATTTCCCCAGAAATTAGAACAATTGAATGACAACCAGGAATTACGGAGCAAAACCTTTTGTGCAGTTAGGATTTGCCTTTTGGTGTCATGAGCTTCCTAGTTAATTTTCTTTTTCCCAGCATATAATGTGTTATAATTGTGTTATTGAAGAGTTATCACCGCTCCAGCTTTAAGGTTCTGCATTTTGATCCCTTATATTGGGTTTTGGGTTTAATACAGCAAATTCTGGGGTAAGCTCACATGTTATGTGGTTATCACAGATGATTCCCAGGCATGGACATGTGACAGGAAAATAGGGGAGACAGCTGTTTCAAAGCCCCCAGATCTCTGTTCCCTGTAGAGATAGAGATTTAGAAGCTTCAAAATAACTTCCTCCTTCTGAAACTCCTCACAGCTTCAGCAGCTGATCTCCAGGCTGGGAGATATCAGCACGAGCATGTTCAAAGAGTTGACAGGTTGGGAATTGTGCAGTGCAGTGCATTGGGAACCCCCTGTTGCATGATGCAGCAAGTCTCTCTCTCTTGTCACACCACACAACCTCCCCTCCTTACACGGCTGTCTGCTGACCAGTTGAAAAGGCAGGAGGCTGTACAGGAGGGAGACCCCCACTGCAGAGTGCAATTGACCAAGGACCAGCTGATCCTTGGTCAATTGCACTCTGCAATTGACCAAGGACAATGGGGAGCTTGCACAACTCTCTCCCATTGCCCTATGCAATCTCCTCCCACCATGCCTATTAGCTGTGACTGTCACCTGTGACATGTTGTTATCTATCTTTCACTTCTTTTTCAGATGGAAAGGTGGGGTATAAAGGGACAAAGATAGCAAAGACAATGGTAATGTTATTAGCATTAGTAGTTAATGCAAAACAAAATGGAGACATAAAAGGGCAAGTTAAATCTCCTTCAGATGGCCTATGATCAGAGACATAACACCTAAAAAAACTTTTGAATCAAAATTCGGGTGATTTCATAGACACATCTGTGTAGTTTTCTTGGCAACAGTGCTCAGCTAGTTTGTTATTGCTTTCTTCCAGGATGTGGTTTCTTTTTCTTTTTTCCCAATTTCCAAGTACAGCATACAGCTCTGGAATTTCCCCATTGCCTTTCATCCAAATACCAGACAGGTCTCATTGTGTTCAGCTTTTCAAAATGAGCCAAGGTCATCTACCTGCTGCCACCTAGCTGGGCTCATGAAAGGAGACTTGGATGTAAAACTTTTGTGCATGGTCTATTGAGACCTGGAATTATTTTCTATTGTAGCTTCCTTGAATGGAACATACTACTGGTTTCCTGGAAGTGTGCCACTGATCTATATCAGAAAGAAAAGTTCCACTTTAGCAGAGCACAAATCCGATATCCTAATGGGCCTTTCACATCCCTAATTACCATAATTTTCATACTAATCAGGTCCTTGGAGGGAGGAAACCATAGCACCAAACATTCTGACGTAATTTGCTGGACCTGACTGCAGAGAGGATGCCGATCTTATTGGCAGAGCATCAAATGAGCATTTAAGTTGCACGTATTTTCTTTTCTATATTTATGCATGATGGAGAAGGGAAGAAAAGTATCCTTCCAACAAAAACTGTGTCTTAATGTGTATCAAGAGGGAGGGAGGAAAGAAGGGAGAGCAGGAGGAAATAAAGGGCATCCTGTCCTTCTCATGTGGCCAATGAAAACTGACATTCCCATGACTTACTGGGGTGACTCTTCATTTGTGCATCCAGTATGGTGATGTAGTAGTCTCAGACAGCAAGTGTGTGGCAGTTACTATGGTAACAAGATGTTTTTCATTGAGGAATGGTTAACGTGTAGACATATAAATAACATATGTATAATGTGTTGTCTTTGAGAGAGGAAGAGAGTAAGGACACCTTGTCTTCTCCCCTCCCCACCTTTCAGTCAGTCCTTAGTGTCCTTCAGGAGGCTGGATAGCCTGAATCTAATATCAGTTATTAGCCTGTTCCACTTTCCAGCACTTTTCTTTGAAGTTGCACTGGTTCTGGTTCTGGTATGAGGAAATGTAGCATATATAGTTGGGGACAGGGGAGAGGTTTGGAGCAAAACGTGTGCTGAAAATACTGTCTTACACTTCTAATTCCTAAGGAAAAGAAGATTTTAAAGATAAATGAAGACTTCCACTAGACTCTAATATCAGATTTTATCATTAGCAAAATACAGACTCCTAAAATGTGATGAATACTTGCTATCTCATTTTAAATATCCCACTTACAGTGGAATTCTCTCTGTGTCTATTCAGAGGGAAACTTTCTTAGATTCAATGGGTTTTACACCCAGGTATGCAATGGATTGCAGTCTTTGTTACTTTCCAGTTCTTTGGGTTGTATCCTAACTTTTTACTTAGAGGGTAGAATTAGAAGGTAGCCTAGGGATCAGCAACATTTTCAGATTCCAGGCACCACTGTCCATCCCTTCTGTAACTTTCTGGAACGTTTGTGAATTCCCAAGATTTCATGCGAGAATGCTTGGATTTCATGAGGTGTCCCTTGCCAATGTTTGGGTTCTTGCACAAAATCTCACGAAAGCCCAGAAAGAAAATCTCAAAACATCATTAAATTTGGCAATCTAACATGATGTTTGCCACTAACAAAATGTAATTATTTTCATTTAATTTTGGAAAGCTGTGGACACTATTTGGGAGTGCATCTGAATGTTGTGTTGATAGTTACTCTGTAGCCAATGAATACTGACATGTCAGCTAACTATGACACCCACATTGCTTATGTCTTGTGTGATTCAGTGTTATCAGGGCAACAGGGGTCCTGTAGGAGAAAATGCCAGTCTGGAGGCAGAAATTTTAAAAAGCGTGTATATAAGTTAATTGGGAAATAATCAGCACTGTATGTCCATAGAGCACTCACAATTTTGTACGTTGTGAGGTTTCTTTATACTGAGCATTGCTTGCTTGAAATAGCCTGGAGACAGAGGTAGCACAGTGTTGTATCTGCTGGCACAAACATGTCTGAAGGGCGAAAAAAAATCAAGCCATCGTTTTTCATTTCTGAAGAGAAGGAAGAAGATTAGTACTGAAGGAAGAAGTGACTTTTTATAACAAGGGGGTGGGGGAGCCAATCTGAAAAGCAGCCTGTCACCTGGGAAGAAAGAGAACACAATTAGAATAATAAATAGGTTAATGGTGTCCTTTAGTTCAGATATATGAAAAATTCAAGACCTGCCAGGTTGCCCCAGGACTGTAAGTAGAATGCTTGATGTAGATGACCAAGGAACCATTTCATTCATAGATCTGATCTGTTCTGGTTACATCCAGACACTTAGGAGAGAAGTTTATTTTTGGACAAAATTGATAGTCTGATAGACAAAACTGATATGGTTTGATTTCAGATTAGGAACACTTAACTTCAGTTTCTGTTCTATGGCTTGCGAGCCTTCTTTCTAGTGGTCAAAGGAACCCCCTCCCCAGCCCATTTTTTGTTTCTAAGTATCCTGTAGCATAACAAAGTAGACAGCACCTTCATTGTATACACACACACACACACACACACACACACACACACACACACAGAGAATATATCTATCTATCTATCTATCTATCTATCTATCTATCTATCTATCTATCTATCTATCTATCTATCTATCTTTTTACACTTAGAGGATAGAATGCAGGGAACCTAGGTATCTGGAACCATGAAGTCATCCCCAGCCCATTTTTTGTTTCTAAGTATCCTGTAGCATAACAAAGTAGACAGCACCTTCATTGTATACACACACACACACACACACACACACACAGAGAGAGAATATATATATATATATCTTTTTACACTTAGAGGATAGAATGCAGGGAACCTAGGTATCTGGAACCATGAAGTCATCATGCAAATGTTCTAACTGTGTTAGTCATGACATGCAGCATGTAATTTGCATGATGGCATCATAATGTCCATGATGTCAGTGACCCCCACATGCGTCTCTGCAAATGCCCCTGGTTGGGCAAATGTGTATCTTTAGAAACATTCTAATGGTTGGACAACAGCCACTTCTTGATATCGGATGTAGGGCGTATCTTTTTTTCTCTACAAGACAGAAAATGACCACAGGAGCTTCAGCACTCACTCTTGCTATGGATATACCATTCGTAAAACCAATGTGTGTACCTATTTAGAAGCAATGTAAACATAAAGTCTCCTTTGAGTGACTCCCCTGGTGACTTCACAGCCACATTATTGTCTTGGCCGCAATACGGAACAGTGTTTCCCATGCCTTCTTTTATACTTAGACATAAAACTCCCTAGGTCCAGTGGGACTTAACCCCAGGAAAGCTTGCATAAAGCTGCAGCCTAAGAAGAGCAGTCTAGTCTAGTATTTGTTATATTGTATCTTCTAATCAAAAAATTTTGGACATTTTTTAAAGTACAGGTGGCCCTTGTGATCTGTGACCTCATTATCTATGGTTTGAATGTCTTTCTGATAAATACAGACCTGATTCATTATCTTCCTAAAGGATTCCATACATCCATGATTTTTAGCATGCGTTTCTGATCCATTCCCCATTTTGCCACCAATCTTCCCACCAGCTTACCCAATCCCAATCTTCCCTGTGCACATCTGCCAGTCTTCATTGCAACTTCTAGGGCTCTGGAACCTAACTCCCCATTCCCACATTTGAGGTCTCATTATCCACAATTTTGTAATTTTCAGTTGTAGGCTGGAATGGAATCTGTGTGAATAATGAGGGCTATTTGTAATGCACATTCCTTGCAAAACGTTGCTTTTGTATTGTCTTCAGCTTTCTCAGAAACTGATTTCCTCTCCCTGCTTAGGTTACAAGAAACTTATTGAGGAAGAAAGAAAAAGTGAAAACTATTGATGAGCAGGATCAGTGCTTGTATAGCCTTTAATGACCTGCAATTCCCTATACCAAGTTTTTACAGGATATATGTAGAATGTTCCAAAAATTAATTACCTGGAGCTTCTGCCATAATAACAACAATAGGCAGTAAAAATATTAAGTTATATTGACTGGGCAGAGTATTGTTTTTCACTGGAAGTCCTTCTACTGTATTTAAATTTTAGGGTGCATTGTATGGCTTCTTTTGAAAAATGTAATCAGACAGCTAATAGCGTCTCCCTCACTTCATCCCTTGTTCCTTGGACTGGTCAATATTGCTAATGAAATTCATTAACTTTCAAGTCTGAAAACTGAGTTTGGAACTTCAGGCTAAGATTCCAAAATTCAAATTACAATGCAATCCTGCTCGAATGTCTTTACTTAATGTGAACTCCTGCTGAGCTGGGCCCAGCACAAATAATAATAAAAGGTGTACTGTTGTTTGCATGCAATTAAAATGCCTGTGCTGATGGCAGTTTAATGGGTCTGCTTCTTTTGTTCTCCTTCAGCTCAATAGATTACTTAGTAGCAAGCAATTCATATCTTTTCTGTGACAAGTTCCCTCAAAGCAGAGAATCTGAGGAATCAAAAATTTGAGCCTTTGAAAAACTCTTTAGGGAATTTGTGTTCATTTCCAGAAATAGACTTCTTACGAGTTAGTTGTCTGGTAATGTAGCAGGCATGTAAGGTTTGTTTATAATGCAATTACTTTTTGAAAAGCAATTAAAAAGTCACCCGGGCATTATTTTTCAGCTTCTGTACTTAAATGAATGATAGGAGGGAGTCTGTCTTGGCACTATAGCATAGGCAGAATTTCCAGATTCAAACATTTGGCTCAAATTTAAGTGAGGCAAAATGACTCTAAGCCTAGCAGTACTGAGAAGTAGAGGGGGATGTGAAAATCAGAGGGCAAGTAAGATGACTGTTAGTATCACCAGAGGATCTCCATGCCTGACCAGATGTGAGCCACACATTTCCTTTCCCTAGAGAAACAAAAACATAATGCTTTTCCTGATGTACAACCAAGATACCTGAAATCTGGGCCACCTCTTGATGAAACCATCCTACAGTGAAATAATTTTTTTGTGGCTCCCATTTGGATGCTTCAGTGACAATGGTTACTGGGAAGAGGGCTGTTTTAGTGATGCCTCCAATGGTGCTTAAATAGCTCAAAGAACCTGCATGTTGGAGGACACAAAAAAATAAATTCCTGCTTTGCCTTCTCCTTTCTATAGAGCAAAGTTGGCAGTTCTGTTTCCATCTTTACTGTGCAGTACAATTTAAATTTAAAGTAAAGAAAGAGAAAGAAAATCAAGGGTTGGGAGAGAGAAAAAATAGGAAGACATACAGGGTTGGGGGGAGGTAAATAGCAATATAGAGTTGGGGGGAAGTAAATAGCACTGGAGACTCCAATTTATCTTACAGTATCATTAGATGGCACTGTGTTTGTGGAACGCTTTCTGTAGGATGACGTGTACCAGAAACTTTCCTTCAGAGGAAGATCTTTTATTCCTGAAAGACTTTGCGATATGACATTTTAACTTTGGCTATTTTGCATACTGTAATATTGAACTGTTATTTCAAAGATGGATTATGTTGCTGATTTTTTAAAAAAATACTTGTAGATTCTTTTAGTACATTTAGGCTTTGGTTTTTAGGATGGGTGGGATTTAAACCGAAGAAGAATTGGAAATTTGTTGCATTTGGGGGGATAGGGTCAAGTTCACTTCTGCTATTGGCACATTCAGAAAATAAGAATCGGAATGAAAAATTCTATTAATTTTCATGAGCATTTCTGCTAATGTATGTGTGCATGTGAGTTGTAATATAATTAATTTTTGGGCACACCATCTTCCTAATGTACAGGTTCTTGTGCGCAATATATTTTTGTCACTTTTTAAAAAAAAATATGAAGCATATCCTAAATGTATGAAAAGTGTACTTATTTAGTTTATTAATATAGCCACCCTCTCAAAATGACTTAATTTATCAGGGGAGCATACAATGAAAAACAAACAACTCCCCCTCCCAGCAAAACCAAACTAACTTAAAATATGAAATATAATAAAATGTGTACAGGATATTCTGCCAAGGCCATTCAACAAACAAAACAATCATATCAGATGGGATCACAAATCTTCCTAATTCAATGCCTAGGGGGGAAAGCAGATCTTTTAAGGCATTACAAAAAGCAAGGGGGGGGGGCATCCAGATCTGGGGGAAATGCTATTCCATAGGGCAGGTGCATCCTGTTTGACTTAGGTTTAGGAAATGTAAAGGGAGTAAGTTCTGATTGAATTTATCCACCAACTACAGTACTGATTGTAAGTAGCCATTTTGTTCTGTTCAAGAAACAACTTCTTTTCCCCTTACTGTCTGCATCCCCAATCCTTCTCTCTCCCTCTTCCCTTCTCTCCCTCTGCTTTCCGAGTCTTCTCTCAAATAATTAAATAATTACCTGTCATTCTGACCCATGTTCTTCTCTATGTTATTATCTTTTATATGTCTGTACAAAAACTATTACTGACTGTTCTACCACTTAGCTTCTGTCTCATTACTAATTGCTCATGGCAGAGAAGAAGCCCCAAATTCCTTTGACCTTCAGGTGTAACACCTTTTGTCTGTGTACACCATAATGCTTGTTTAACATCCTCAATATATGTTACATGGATTTATGTGCACATGTATGTGAAGCCAGATCAGCACAGTTAGGTTGTGAGGGAAAGATCATTGGGTACAACCATTTGTGATTATTTGAATGACCCTGATGCGCCCCCCCCCCCAATCCTATGGGCCTCCTTGCTTTGAGAGGAACGTGAAATTGGAGCTGTTGAGAAAGCTCCAAGATAGTTGTATACATTTCTTATTTGGAAGACATCTAAATGTACCTAGGGATTCCTTCAATAGATGTAAATTGACTTGCATCCTTCAACAGAGTCTATGAATGATCTCCATATAGTTAGGAAATTATATTTTTATTTCTGTTACATTGTGAATACCTGATGGGTCAGTTGCTTCCTAATTAATATTAATATAGACAGCATAATATCGAGCAGGGCTTAGATTACTCCCATTGTCATTAGCAGTGGCTAGCATGCTGGTTATTATTCTGTAGCAGAGATCTTACATGGAAATGGGCTTAGACAGTTTAGTAGGAAGATAGTAAAAGGGTTTGGGAGCTTTGTATTGCTTAGGCATGAATCCAAAGAACCCACTTTCTCCTTTAGAGAGTAGATTAATATTCATACAGCTAAGTTAAAGGGTCCTTGGAGTCACATCAGGGAGATGGATGGGTATGTAAATTTGCTAAATAAATAAAATAAAATAAAATAAAATAAAATAAAATAAAATAGGTAGGTAGGTAGGTGAACAATTTCAAAGAGAATGTCCCTTACCTCAAAGGATAAGTTACTCTAGCAAACGTGAAGATATTTCACTTTACACAACACCAGATGAACTGAGGCCTACTGAGTTAGCATCACCTCTTGCTATTTCAGCAAGGAGATGAACTTCAGGGTAGAGTGATTATGGTTGAACATAGTCACCAAACAGAATTAACTATAATAATTTTTTTAAAATATTTTTTTATCCTGCCTTTAATATTTTTATAAATAACTCAAGGTGGCAAACATACCTAATATTTCTTCCTCCTCCTATTTTCCCCACAATAACAACCCTGTGAGGTGTGTTGGGCTGAGACAGTGTGACTGGCCCAAAGTCACCCACCTGGCTTTCATGCCTAAGGTGGGACTAGAAATCACCGTCTCCTGGTTTCTAGCCTGGTGTCTTAACAACTAGACCAAAACTGCTAAAAGATCTGAAGAAAACAGAATTAATTGATAGGGCTGAAATAACTAATGGATCAACAGGAATGGTGACGTCAATAGAAATTACATCTTACTAGGCCATGAGGCCTCTGATCTAACTAACAAACTACTTGTGTTGTTGTTGACATGGTAACATATAGTTCCCATTCTACAAATGTCAAGTTAAGATTAGAACTGGTTCTATTGTTTTAATTCAGAGGCTGCCTGATTTCTAGGGGGATAAACACTAAAAATAGCATTCAAAGGACATTATTTGGAAGGAGGGGCTTTGGAATTACTATTTATATTGGTCTTCCCTTTCCTTTCCTTTCCTTCCTTTCCTTTCCCATTTAGCAGATTCAAAGTTGCCAAAGAGCAGTGGTGAAATTCAGGCTTCTAAGTTCTCAGTGGAAGGAAACATAGCAGCAGAGAAAGGTGAACTGCTGTGCCATCCTTAGGGCTGTCAGATCTGGCTGCAAACATTGAAACAAGCCCTAGATGGAAGCAAAGGGACACATAAAATGTCAATCCTTTCCAGTCTTCTATTGGTCTTGCAGATTTTTGCGGTCCAGATTTGGTAGCTCTAGCCACGCTGCTAATATAGTCAGTGACTTTAAAACAATGAAAGGACAGGTAGCTGCCTGACTGCAGTTCTACACCATCTCTGCTGAAACTAAAACAGCTAAACCTGACATGCCATCTATTAATATTAAAGTGAATTGTCATGCAGGGTGGAATCTTGAGGTAGGTACATGTTGTCCATCAAAGACTGATGAGGGAAAGGGACTTATGTCATTGCATCATTAGAAAGAAAAGGAGTTGCATTACAGACAGTGTTTTATAATTTGAATATTTAAAGCAGCAAGCACACAAAAATGTAGCTTAAGTCCCAAGATAGGTTTCAAATAGTTTTTAAAAACCCTGAAAAATGGAAGAAAAACAGAAAATCTGCATGATATGTTCCCACCCACTTAGCATCACCTCTCTGTCCACTGCAGGCATTGCTCCTTCCCCCCAAAGTTGAGTATAGCTCTTGGCCATCAAAAGCTTGACCATCCATGCCACAGCAGAAACCACTTTTAATTAAATCACTAAATTGTCTTGTTATGGAACAGGATTTTTTTGTTTTTTAAATCTTCATAGTCTATTCACTTGACTAAGAGGGTATTACAGATGTGTCTTTCTCATTGACATTGCACAGCATAATTTTGCAGAAAGCTTTCCGGATGCAAGTTTCATTGATGTAGTAATTCATTATTGTCTATGATCTCATCAATCAGGGGGACTTTTGCACTCCAAAGCTTTCTCCCACTTGGATACTTTAAGGCTCTCCTTAAATGCTACTTTCATAGAGGGGCCTTTCTGTTTCTTGCTACATTTTTTAAGTTACAGATTAAGTTCCATCTAGACTTGGAGAAGAAGCCTTGAGAATACAAATAATATAAATTTTGCAAGATTTCATCTCACAAGTGTCTGAACTGATGAGGATAAGGACATATAATGGTTTCAGTAGAATGGAGTGCATTTCTTTTTGGCACTTGCAGAAATTTAGTTGGAGAATGTTTGCTGTGCAGATGTTGCAGAAACTGCCTTCTTATTGTTCTTAAGTGTTCCTATTTTGGGTCAGTGGAATTTGGACTGACTGATCCACTGTGGACTGACATGGAATCCAGATTTCTTCTTTTGTGGCAAAGGGAGCTCACTCCATACCATCCCAACTCCTCATGATTTTCTGTGGATAAGAAAAACCCTAACGCAGCGAGGCATGGAAAATGATGTTCGGTTATTTTGGCTCCATTTCCAGAATGAGGAAATTCACAATTTCTAAGAGCTTGTATGTTCTTGCCTAAGAGCTACCTCCTCATTAAAAAAAAGAGGGAGACAGAGACAGATAGAAAGAAATATATATAATACCACCATCATCTCATCAAACTCATTTTTCTATTCTCGGTTCTGTTTTTGTTTTTTTACTATGTTGTTTGTTTCACTGTTTATCTTTTGTATTTTTGTATTCTGTTGATCTTTCATAATCTTACTAAAGCATATAATAAAATGGAGAAAAAATAAAATAAAAGAGACAAGATACTGACATGCACAGGTCTGGAGAAAATAATTGCTTGCACAAGTGGTCTATTCCAGGGAGCACTGTAAACCGGTGTTTCTCAACCTCAGCAGCTTTAAGATGTGTGGACTCCAATTCCCAGAATTCCCCTGCACTCATTTTAATTTAATTGATTTCAAGCTGCTGCAGGGGATGTGATGGTGTTGCAGTGCCATCACTGAAGAAGGCAGAGCTGACATATTTAAGTTTTTGGGGTCACACTGGCTGGTGAGGGAAATAAACAAAAAATGTATTAGGCCTACCAAAAGGTCCTTACACATAATCCTGGGATTCTTCTCTCTCTTTTTCTCTGTTGTAAAGCAAAGAAATAAATTGAAATACTATCCCCAAATCTCTATTTTCTTTTGACTTTCAAGTGAGGTAATCTGGGAGCCTTTGGAAGCTAGAGAAACAGGAGCAGAGAAGAATTTTTGGATGAAGAAGACCAGGAGCAGGTCAAATGGGAAAGTGCTCTCAAATTCAGACCTTCCTTGGGACTGAGAAATGAAAAGGGCTTTAATGAAAAGAGGTATGAGCTATAACCTGATTCCTTTCAAACTGAGACCCTCCTCGATGAAGCCCTTTGAAAAACAACACATTGTAGTTCCCTCTACTTAGCAGCATCTATGAGGGAAGTTATTAATAAAATCAAGATGGCAGCTGCTGCAGTGTAATTTAAGCTTCTCCTCACCCCCCCTTTTTTTTTTTTTTTTACAGAGGTCAACATCATACAGGCCTAAAAGGGCGGGGCTTGGATCACATGGCAGCAACTGTCATCTTGACCTTTTTTTTTTACCTCCCTGCAGACACTGCTGCCTTTTATTCCGCGCCCTGTGCAGTATCAGAAATGTCGCGGTTAAAGAAATTGTGATTTATGGTTTGCTTTTTCTGTTAGTAATTCCAAGCAGCTTCCAACAAATAAATAAATAAATGCAAAGTCAAAATACAGGAAATGCTAACTATAAAAGTGAGAAGATGTAGGGCCTTTTCTGTCGTTGGCGTGCAGATTGTGGAACTTTGCTTTTCCCAAAAGATGATCAGTTGTCTCTGTCTCTTATAAATTTCAGCGGTGCCATTCAGAACTTCTTACCTTGTTGAATTTTACATATAGATTAAAATTTTGTCCTGCCACTTTTTATTGATGAGTTTTGCCTTGAACTGGATTTATATAATTTAGAGTTGATCTCAGTAATTTGGACCCCTTTATTCACATCTTACAAAGCGTATCATCCCATGATCATCCTAGGGGAAATTATTCCACAATTAAGAGAGCACCACCAAAAACCTCGGATCTGTTCCCTCTTCTTTTCACGTGAAATATCAGAATATGAGAAGTATGTGTGTTAAGTCCTAAGGTAGTCCAAGATACTTCACTGCCTATAGCAAATAAGGAGGTGATTCATCTCTTATTCTATGTTCATAACTGATCAGGCTGACAATAGAAACGTCTTTCATCACTGTCAATGGAATAGCATTTTTTACTCTATGTAATGGTCAGAAGTTCACTTAAAGGTACACAGTGTATTCATTATTTATTTATTGTTCCAACTGATCTGCTACTCCAACCATCAAAACTCTGAACAAAAGTTCCTTCCCCTTAAACCTTCCTGCTGTTTCCAAACATCTGCTATATGACCTCACCCTGATTAAAGACAAAGCTGGCCTTATTAAGTCAGAGCAATGGCATTTCCAGTCATTGTCTATTAACTCTGCCCAGTTCAGTATGCAAGTATTTGTGTATATGTGTGTGTGTGGGGGGGGGGAGGGAGGGTGTTGGGGAGAGGAAGAAGAGAAATTGTGATATGCTATTATGTCTAAGGATAGCCTTGCCTGAGGGTGTTCTAAACCAGGGAAAGCCAACAGCTGTTCCAAACAATCTCCTTATTGACTCGACGCATTTTGAGAGAATTGCCTTCCTGAAGGACAGGACTCATCTGTAAAAAGGCTGTTTTTAGTCCATGTCCACATTTTCTCCTTATTCATAATGTGGGAAGGAAGTTCCCAAACAAGGTTCCAAATTCGGAGGGAAGCATCTGTGTGTACATAGTGATGCTACCATCTCAGCTAAGTGGATCAGAGCATAGTCCCTTTGTATGTTGAGACATTCTGTCAGTTCCATCAGTTCAGACTGAAAGGACTGGACAAAACTGGAACTGGAGAGATTTGCTATGGGCTTTCTACTTTTCTAGCCATATTGTTTTCTACAAGAAGCCCATACAAAGACTTACTGGCTAAAACTGAGGAAAACCTTTGATCGATCTGTGGGTTTCTCTCTTTTTTTGTGGGGGGTGCTTTTGAGTCAGTATTGACTCCTGGCAACTGCCTGGACTAATCTCTGCAGTTTTCTTTGCAATATTTTTGGAAGTGGTTTGCCATTGCCTCCTTCCTAGGGCTGAGAGAGAGTGACTGGTCCAACGTCACCCAGCTGGCTTCGTGCCTAAGGCAGGACAGTCTCCCAGTTTCTAGCCTGGTGCCTTAGCCATATACCAAATCAGCTGTCACCTCTCTGGTTATTTCCCAGGAACGGCTGCAACAACTGAATATATTTATTGTATCCATTAGTGCAATATACATATTGTGTCCAGGAGACCAAAAAAATATAAAACAAAGTCCAGGAGTAATCTGAAGCTATTTTTGTCTTGTTTTCCTTGATTGAGCATGAAATACAAAAAGTGCCAAATTTACAAACCATCTAGTGATATAACACTGATTTGTGCTGTTTGGACTGAGAATAAAAATGAGTTGCAAAGAGCAGTGGCCTTCCAGAAGAACCTCAAGTGAGGTCCAGCAGCTCTTTCGATCCCAGCCCTCTTTTGACCTGTCTTGCTATTTACTTTGCTACTTACCAGGGGTCAGGATACACCATTCTTTTTGCAGAAGTACTGTTGCTATTTTTTCAGTAATGTGGTTGTTTGGAGGGAGCGTGGAGTTCCTATCTCTCTTTTACCTTCTGTACCCTTTCTGCAGAACTTTTGTTTGTTAATTGTTAAATAGGGAGAGAGAGAAAAATTTATCATCATCATCCAGAAAGGTATTGTTTGAAGGAATTGTTCCTACCTCTCTCTTTTGTCAAAGACACATCTCCTACTATTATTATTTATTTTTAGAGAGAGAAAAAATATGTTGTTGTTATTCCAGCAATGTATTGTTTGGGGGATTGCTGAGATCCTGACTTCTTCCATATTCTATTCACTCTCATGGAATGCATTGTCATCTTTTTGTAAGAAAAGATATAAAACACTTATGCAAATCACAATTTATTATTCAGTAATCAACCTTGTTGGATACATTATGGCATAATCAGTTGTATGTTAAAAAGCATTTAATTTCATGTCTAATTAACATATTATAAATTGAAGAGACAAAATTCAATTATTATGGACAGTTTGCAAATGTAGAACTACAGTGTTCTTCAATAGCAGCATGAATATTGGATGTGAGACAATGTGCTATTCAACTCTCTCCTGTGCTTAGTGCTTGGTGATGGAGGAGAATCAAGGGGTATGTTTCCAAATTGGCATCAGGCTTCCATTAACACAAGTCAAAACTAAGCACCCAAAGGGCAGTGTGTGTACACATATCTACGTATACCTGTCTATAAAGAAATGTATTTAAATGCTGTGTGTGCAAATGAAATCAGCTCCACAAAGGCATCTGGATTTGGGGGCAAATTTCTATATTTAAAGAAGCAATTTCCTGTCTGTTGATTATTTTGCTAAAGACTGCTTAACATTTTTTTCCCAGACCAATCTTCTTCCTAATTGTCTAGACAATAGAGAACACAATCACTTTTCCTTCCCCCCTGGGGGGCTGGATATTCACATCTGCAAATAAAATCTGAACCTTTTTTTTTTTTTTTTACAGATTTTAGAAGAAATTCAGGAGACTTTAGGATTTGGAAAACAGCTCTATAGAATTCAGGATGCATTTCCACTGAGGCTTTACAGGAGATTCATACTAACAAACATATGTGATCATTTGGTCTAAGAACATTGAAATAAATGAAACAAGCACCAACACTTAATGCTATTTGTTCACTCAGACTCCTGTTAGAAATCAGTAAGACCCAGTTGAAGTTCTGATAATATTTAGTGGCAAAGAAATGCAGACGCTCAGAAAATCTGAAAAGGAGCAAATATTTTTTCACAGAAAGGAAAGACTGAAACTGTAGCCTGAACCTGGATTTCATTATGAAGGTAACTACATTCTGTAAACTGGCACTTTTTCTTGAACTGCAATAGAATTTACAGATAGAAAATCATAAATAATTCTTGTTCTGAAGAAAACACAAATAAGTTGTAACACTGAATCCTAGTGAATTATACATCACTGAATAATTGAAATTATAAGAACAGTCGGAAAAAGGATGGGGAAATGAAATATCAAAAAATACAACCACCTTTTGGTTGATATCTGTAGTTTTGCAAACCACTTAAGGCTATGATAAAATCCTACTTGACTGGCCCACAAACTGATCTGACAAGTTGAATTTATTTCCTTTTTTACTGGGAACTTTGCAGGAAACTCTTAACGTATGGTGCTTTTCACTTCCATCTAGAGCTATTAATGTTATTGAAAAAGGATGTTCCCAGGAGCAGTAAGTTTCTGACATTTTTGCCAAATGGACTCCAAATGATCCTTCTGCGGTCCTGAATTCCCAGAGTTCTTAGAAACTGGCAAGAAAAACTGATCTAAACACAGCTCACTGATTTAATTATTTTATTATAGATTTGTGGAAGGCTCTTGCAGGCCAGTGACTTAGCATCTGTATTTTATCTAAGTATGCAGGAAGCACACACTTTAAAAGATGGTAAATATTTGGTTTCTTAACTGCTTTGAGCCTGGAAACTTGGAAGCTCTATTCCTTAGAAATCAACTACTGCATGCTAATTTCACCTAAATTCACTCCCCCTCCCAACACTTGAGACAGTTTCTCACAGTTTAAACAAATAAAAATACATTGTATGTATGTGTGTGTGTGTGCGTGTATGGAAAAATAAATATTCTACAGAAAACATACAAATTTACATGCTTTATTTACATGGATACTGTATTGAAATCTGTCATCTAGTTTGCCCAACGCTGTTTTGTCTTATGAAAGAAGCTTCTGTTTTTCAACCTGAGTCTTGGGGACTTTTCTTCAATTAGCTGTGCATGTGTGTTTGTGTGTGTACTTGTTTTTCAGGTTACGACCATTTTCTAACTAAACTAAGTATAAGGATCTTACACTTCATCCATCAGTATTTAACTCATTTTTTCTCATTTGAAAAAAATGTCAAAAGCACCATTGTTCTCATCAAACTGTACAAGAATTGCCAAAAAAAGTACAGAAAAAAACTCAGCAGAGTATTCATTCAGATATATATTGTGAGATTAAAAAAAAAAAAAAAGGATTAATGCAGGAATGGAAATAATGCAGACCAGAGAGGTTCATCAATCCTTAGCTCCACAGGACATCTGTATAATCTAGGATACATTGAGCCACCAAGCTATATGCAGTCTACAGTACAAACCATTAATGAAAGCCTGCCATCATATTACTCTAAGGGCTCACCCACACATCCTGGTTACTGTGGCAGGAAAATGCCCAATTTACTGTTTGCTAAAGACACGTCCTCACAACTCAGCCCTCATCTCATTTCCAGCCCTTTTTTTCCTTTCATGCTGGTACCAGACCTTCCATGAGATGCACAGAGGAAGAGTTCTGAGGGCTGTGGTTGGAGATGATCATTTACTTAGCTAAAATTGATCTGGCAGCTCTGCTGTAGAACCAGTCCCTTCCACCTGTCTCTGGCCTTGACCATTATTCTGCAATGCAGTTTTGGTTATGAGTGAGACCAGAAACCCAGCTTCCACAGCCACTTCCTTTTTAGTTTATTTTTGAACTTGGTTGACCAATCAGTTGACTTAAAGGCTGGTTACTTCCTCCAATAAAACCCATACAACCCTTTGTGAAGCCCTGAAATGGCTTCTAATTCCCCATGTTAACATGAAAGTATAATTGAAAGGGCATGGTTCTAATGCTTCTGTAGCTTGTGTGGTGTGAAATTCCTAGTCAGAGATTCACAACTCAAGAGACAGGTAGAATTAGATTTAGCACTGGTGTCTTTAAATCTATACTTGTTTTATCCACAGGACTCTGTGTTTGCTCAGGATTATGGATGGGAAATATAATGGGACCCATCCACTATAGTAGGATTTATTGGATCCCCATCTGCAGATGGGAGATGGAGAGGTTTATGACCACTCTCCTGCTCCTGACTTTTCATCTGAATCAGCTTGTGGCTTTTTCAGTCTAAGATGCAGGTGTTTTTTTTTTTAATAAATACTAACCCAACCTTCTTCCCTTAAGCAGCCAGGCATCATCCATACAGCCTCATACAATCTGTTCCAAAGAAGGCACTTCAGAGAAAACACTTAACGGTGGTCTATCAGCAACTTCATCCCTGGTGCCTATGTTAAAGGTGAATGCCACAATGTGACCCAAAAGGAAGCAATGTTATTGAAACAATTGATTATTCAGTCTGAAAGTGAGAAGGAATGCTATGTATTGTGAGAAGAGTCAAGATTGTGTTAATTTAAGGGAAGGTCACAGCTTGTTGGTAGTTGCAGGCTGGAAGTTAAAGATGTGATTTAGCAGGAGTGGATTCAGGCATGGTTGTTTTGTTGTTTTTTATACAACCTACCACAAAAAGTTCAGGTATACCCCGCGTTCTATCAATAAATGTTTGTTTCTAAGCTCTGCAGTTTCCTGCTATCTTGTGTGCAAACTATTCAATACTATTTGTTCAGATAATAATTTAGATTCCACTTTTCTCATCTCAGGGCAGCCAGCAATAATATTGGAACTGTAAAGTCAGCAGTAAAAGTGACTGGTGTCAATCCAGCTGCAGCCTCTTATTGGACATTGATTATCCAGACAAGATGTGGGTAGCCTATCTTCCTAACTGTGTATATTGTCCTCTGGCCTATACAAAAGTCACACCAGACCTCTGGTATGATCTGTTATCCTGCAAGCCAGCTACCTGGGAAAAGGAGACTGCCATAAGGAGAAAGCAAATAAGAGGACATTGTAGGAAGAGAGATGTGTTAGTCTGTGGTAGCAAAAAAACCAGGCATAAACTTTTTTGAGCTGTAGCACACTTCATCAGATCAGAGCGAATACTGCAATTCATGAAAGCTTATGCTTCTTGATAAAATGCGTTAGTTGGAAAAGGTGCTGCCGGACTCCTTCAAATAAGAGGAAGAAAGCATGCCCCCTCCCAAAAAAGGGGGGGGGAGGTATCAGAAAGAGAAGGTGTATCCTCACCCATCTAGCCTAATTCACTGTTTGCTTCAGCCTTGCCTGCTTATCCTTAAAGGAATGTGGTATTTGACAAATGAATTAAAACAAATATGACCAGCAAAGAAATAGGGTTGATCATCTAAAAGATAGCCTGGAGAAAGACAACTCAAGAGAGGCCTTTTTATTCTTTTTGATTTCTCAACATATTTTGATATTATTGACCGTGTATCTTTCTGGATAGGCCCTGTGTATTGGACTTTGTGGGCATGTTGACGCACAGCATCTGTTCCAACTTATAAGGGACTTTTGCTTGACCCTTGGAACTCCCACAGGGTAACTTGAGAGTCATATAGTCTCTTGAGTACAGAGGTCACTAGCAAATGGGACACTGGAAACAATTTTGGGCTATATGAACCAATGATCTGACTTGTTACATGGTACAGTAAAACTACTCATATTGTTCTTATTAACAAATATAATTTCTTTCTTTCTTTTTTCCCAATCACTCCTACCATTTCTGTCCCAGCTAAAAGCTCAGTATTGAGTAATGAATTAAGTAATTTAATGAATTAAATGTGTAATTTCCCATGACAAGGGAGTAACATTACTACACCACCCAATATGAATGAACAAACAGCCCCATTATAAATACCCATTTCGAAGAGCCTTCCTTAATCTGTGTCCTCTAAGGGTACTTGGCTCCAGCTTTCATAATTGAAGCCAAAGACCATGTTGACTGGGATTTGTGAGACTTGAAGTGCAATTTGTGTGGAGGATAGGAGGCTGGGGAAAGCAGAGTTTAATCTTTATAACTGTTTATGTCATTCTTCTTCCCACTAATATTTTGATAAAGTAATAGCTGAAACAGAGACAGTGATGTGAGTAAGAACAAGCATCAAGGATATTGCAAAGAATTATTTTATAGGTAGGCTTTCAAGATTGCACTGGTTACTCCAGCTGTTATGAATATTGATTTAGCAACCTCTTCAGTTGGGTTAAACTGAATGGTAGAAAAATAGTATTCTAACTTGCACTGTTGTTGTTGATGTTTAGCTGTTCAGTTACTTCTGACTGACATACCCTGATAGACATCATTTTGCCAGATTGTTTACCATTATTTTTTTTTTAATTCTTGTGAGCTCATGCTTCTGCTGTCAGTGATAGTATCTAGTCATCTTGTCTTTTGTCAGCTTCTTTTTCAATTACCTTTACTTTTTCTGAGCATCACGTTCATTGACAATAATTCTTACTTTCCTACTATGTGTCCAAAATATTTAAGCTTTAGTTTCTTTATTTGTGCTTCCAGTGAGCAGTCTAGTTTTATTTCATCTAATATTGCATGATTTGATCTTGTGCAGTCAAAGGTATTCTCAACAATTTTCTGTATGCCACAATTCAAAGTGGTCTGTATCCTGGCATATCAGAATGTAACTGCAATTTCAATGTGAATACAGGTCCATCATCTGAGAATGTCTGATATCATGAACCAGCCTTTATAACACACTGAATTGTACATAATAAGATGTATACTAAGAATTTCTATATTGATCTGATCATTGGCTATCCATTTGCTTGAATTCTTGTTTTTAGCATCTTTAGTTTATGTCTGGATGTACACTTGTGCTGTTAGATTTTTGTGCTCATGTGCCAATAAACTTTAGCCTCTGCATATATTGAATTCAATATTTATATATTGAAAATATAAATATAAAGCTTAATAAATGCAGTTAGACATTTATTAGTAATTTTTTACAGCCTTGCAGTATACTGGATGATCAATAATTTACATTAACACTTTAAATAACCTAAATAGACTTAGCAGAACTTTTGATTTACTCATTGGGTTATAGAACAATTATGTGTTATACAAATATTAGATAAGGAGAAAAATGCATTTGTTGAATCAACTTCTGCTGTTGGTGTATCTATGTACTTATCTTAAAAAGAAATACTTTTTCCCTCCCTTCTTTCCAGTCTACTTTCTCTGCGCTGGCTTATATGTTGTAACAGTTAAAATTCAGCAAAAATGTTTTAATAATCAATTGGTCTTTAATTAGCATCAAAGACGTACCCTAATAAATCTAAATTTAAACCTCATTTAATCTACTTAATTAAGAGTTTGAATTAATGAGCTCTATCAATAAGTAGTGCTTTCACCATTGAACCAAAGAAAAAGAAATCAATTTCAAAAGTGCATTACTGATACAAAATGTATTAGTCCAAAGCACTTGCAGTTTTGATACAAGATAAAGTTTGACTTATATTTCTTTTTTAATGTTTGACTTGAACTTTTTTTTATTTTAAGAGACCTACTCAATCCATATAATGTATATGTATGTCTTTGTAGTACAAGTTAAATCTAGCAGTACTAGCAAATTTTGAGCTATTGTTTCACTCAGTAAGCTTCAGTCTTCAAATATGCTACAGGTCATTGGCAGGTCTCTCTCTTCTTCTACTATTAAAAGCTTGGTTTATTCTCCATGGTTCAAATTATAATCTTCCAAGGTGTGATAGAGATGAATACATAACTAGCAAAGTAGAGCACTGTTCTTAGTATTCTAAGATGCAAGGGCTGCAGTTAGGAACCAGTAGTTCTCCTACCTATCAGTAAGTAGGAGCCAGTAGTTCGCAGGCCAGAGACATTATGTAAACATTTAGTAGATAATTCCCAGTCTCAAGGCAAATGAATTTAGGAAATGGTCAAATCTCCATTGACTCAAAAAGGTAGAGGGAAAACACTGGAGCAATTATAGAGTATCTATAGGGCTTGATTTCTATGTTCTGCAGTATGGCTTCTGTTCTGTCTGCAGTGGAACAACTTATCTAGCCATGGCATCTCTATGAGTTTCTGATGAAAGCAAATCCCTGAATATGGGGTTAAGTGTCTGAAGAATCAAAATGTATTGCACAGCTTGGAGTAAAGACTAACACTGGACATGGATGCACATTTTTTCCCATGCAAACATTGGGGTGCACTCCTAATATTTGATGGTATTAATAAACATGTGGGTAAAGAGAGCTAGTAGACATCATCTACTTATATTTTCAAAAAGCTTTTGATAAAGTCCCTTATCAAAACTTCTTAGTAAACTTAGCAGCCATGGAATAAAAGGGCAGGTCCTCTTGTCAATAAGCAACTGGCTGAAGAATTGAAAACAAATAGTAGGAGTAAATGGACATTTCTCACAATGGAAGGATGTAACTAGTGGGGTGTCCCAAAATTCTGTCCTAGGACCAGTGTTTTTTAACATATTAATAAATTATCTGGAATTGGGTGCAACTAGTGGAATAGCCAAGTTTGCTGATGACACTAAAGAAGTGAAAACGATAAGAGACTGTGAAGAGCTCCAAAAGGATCTCTGTGCATTAGAGGAGTTGGCTTCAAAATGGCAAATATCATTCAACATGAGCAAATGTAAAATGATGAGCATTGGTATCAAAAATCCTAATTACACATACAAACTAATGAGATCAGAACTAGCAGTGACTGATGAGGAAAGAGGTCTTGGAGTAATGGTAAACAGTTCATTTTACAGTGTTTATCTGCTGTAAAAAAAAGCCAACAGCATGTCAGCAGTTATCCATGTTAGGGATAATAAGAAACGGTATTGAAAATAGGGAGGCCAATCTCCCACAAGAGAAGCTGTGTAAGAACATTATTCAAGTGAGCACAAACCCATTGCAGCAACCCAGAACAGCAGAAAAAGGAAAAAGACCACCTATACAACATCTTCCAACAAAATGGATATCCACGCAATTTTATCAAAAAATGCCTGACCACTCAACCTACTACAACACAACCTACACAACCTATGAAAAGGATCACACTGCCATACATCAGAAACCTCTAAGAAACCACCAACAGACTATTACAACCACATGGCATCTCTGTAGCACACAAACCAACAAAATTACTCCAAAATACCTTAAGTAAACCAAAAGACCCAGTAGCACAAGAAGAAAAAAGAGGAGTCATCTACAACACACAGTGTAAGGACTGTAACAAACACTATGTAGGACAGACAGGCAGAAGACTAGCAGAGCACATCCATGAGTGCCAACTAGCAGTCAGAAGACATGATGAAAACTCCTTAATCTCACAACACATGGACAGACTTCATAGTTTTAACTGGGAAACTGTCAGCATTTTAGACCAAGCTAAATCCAAAAATGCAAGAGAATTCTTGGAAGCTTGGTATTCAAACAAGGCAGCAATTAACAGACACATAGAAATAAACAGCATCTACATACTATTCAAAAGAGACAAAAGACCAGAAGATCGCCTCATCAGCAGTCATCACCCAGATAAGCAAAGGTTACCACCAGGCACACAATCAAGCAGTAAACATATGCGAATCAAGGAACTACCAGAGGAGCAAAGCAAAACCCCCACCCCCACCACCGGCAAGGCATGCCACAGTATATAAACAGAGAGCAAACCCCATCCCATTTTAGCACTGAAAATGTTACCTAGCCGGGTAATGAACCAAGCTCAGAGAACCCCAAGGACTCTGCATGCCTCTGTCTGTCTGTCTATCAATGGTGCAATTGCATCTGGAATATTGTGTCCACTTCTGGTTGCCACATCTCAAAAAGTATATAACAGAGCTAGAGAAGGCTAAGATGAGAGCAACTAAAATGTTCAATAAGCTGGAGCAGAATTTCTTTGAGGAAAGAGGGCAACATTTGGGGCTTTTTAGTCTAGAAAAGAGGTGAATGAGAGAAGACATGATTGAGGTGTAGAAAATCATGTGTTGTGTGGATAAAGTGGACAAGGGGAAGTTATTTTCCTCTTCCCAAAATACTAGAACCAGAGGTCATCCATTGAAATTGAATCCTGGAAGAATCAGAACAGACAAAAGGAATTTTTTTTTTTACATAATATATAAAGTAGCAAATTCAGGCTACCTGCTTGGCTAGCTTCAAAAAAGGCATGGAAGTCATGAAGATCAATGGCTATTAGCCTTGATGGCAGTGTGATTGCTTCTGAAGGCCATCTGTTGGGAAACTAGTGGGCTTCCTTGTGCAGTTGGTTGGCTACTATAAGAAATGACTACTGGACTAGATGGGCCAGGGATCCAATTCAGCAAGGTACTGCTTATGTCCTTATGTTCATTCCCAAAGCCAATGGGTGGGGCCATAGGAAAAATTCTATTCTGTTCCATTCCAGTTTCATTTAATTAAAGCTACATATTACCAACATAATAAAATCCCTGATCATAGTAACATTTAAGTAACATTGTTTGGAGTTCTTTGAACTGGGGACTGTATGTGGTTTAGGGGGCCCATGTTATACTTTTCTGTTCTAGGAAATTTCACATTGTTACAAAACATCTATATCTACTCAGAAATGTCAACACACCAAATTGTTGCCAAATAAGAATATATTCAAAGTACTAGTTGTTCTATTATTGCTATTACATTCTCAAATAAAGGTGCTCATGTCCAGTGGTAAGAAAATTATCCTTATGGATATGTCTATCATTGTATTATATTTTTAAGTTTCATAGATTTTCCCCTCAATTTGAAATACTCCAAGATCCAAGTGGATTTTCAGAAATATTTAGTTTGAAGGGGATGTCAGATATTTATTGTTCCAAGTAGAGGTTCGTACTGCTAAAATCATATCCCTGAGCATTTTATAAAATTGTTCAGGTCAGCCTTAAAAGGATAACTACTTCGTAGGATTGCCTCTTCCTAATGCATTTTCCAAATGAATGTAGTTTTGTCAGAACGGAGGATGTTTTAAATCAAATGCCATGCACAGTCCTGGATCCATTTAAATCTTTCCTAGGGTACATAATTTTCCTGTAGTGAATTAAATCTGTAAGAAAAAGTCACATTTGAAAAAACAAGACCTCAGGTATGCTTGCTTCTATGTCAATTCATATCAGTTGAAATGATTTAACGGCAATTATGTGTGTATACCCTATTCCTTCAAAAAATATCATGAAAACAACATTCTGCACCTAGGTAATGATGATATGTCCTAAATAGATTATACAGATGATTCTGATTTATTTATGTATTAATGCAAACTTATTTTTCTGCAAAGCTTAAGGCACTAATTTTGTCCCACTTGAGTTTCTGAAATCCTGTCACAGTGCCATTTGGTTAAATATTGCAAGCACATGCCATTTCAGTGTATTTCTGGAGTGACATATACATTGTATATACACATACAAACATACACATTTTTGGTATTCATAGGTACAGTCCATAATCCTAGGGCATTTGGGATACAGATAGCAATTAACACAAAATAATGAAATGATTATAGCAGAATTTTGCAGTCATCATGTGGAATATATGTGGAATATCTTTATGATTTTCTACTGCTTGTCTTGCCAAAGAATATGTTTTCTAGATATGATGAAAATGTACAATTAGTCCTATATGCTGTTTCTTAAAAAGTATGCAATGTTCTTGGCAACAGCATGGAATTCCTTCCTTCCTTCCTTCCTTCCTTCCTTCCTTCCTTCCTTCCTTCCTTCCTTCCTTCCTTCCTTCCATCCATCCATCCATCTATCTTTCCAAAATGTCCTAATGCTTGCTCATTTAAACATCAGTGTCCACAGGGGGAACAAGGAGAGGCAAATGATGCATCATGATGTCATCCTACAAATAACACAACATACGTTCTTGCATCAGATGTCCTAATGTAAATCCATAATCACACCATTGGCAGGATGATATCATGATACACATGTCATTTTAATGTCCTTACTGCTTGTTATGGTTGCCACTGCATCCAGGAATTCCTTGAATCTCACTCTGCCTAGCCTTTTGAGATCAGGCAGGATTGGCTAGGTGTATAATATAGGCTAAATTAAAGTTGGCTGTTTATACCAAAAGGTCTCAGTGTCACACTATCAGTTGCTGCCTAAGGCCATCTGGCTCTATGACCACCAACAATGCTTTAATTTTATCTGAAGAGGTAAGATAAAGGAGGGGCTCCCAAAGAAAAAAAATCATGGTAATTTTTCATATTTTCTAGTACACCTGCTTCACCTGCTTTCATCCAGAGAGAATAAATCTACATTTAAAAGCAAGGACATCCTAGATATTACCTTTAAAATAACATACAACATGGCAGAGAAAAATGAATGAATATTACAAGTTTTTTTTTTCCCTTAAAGCCTAAATTAGCCTCAGGAGACAAGAACAGCAAAATAAAAGCACAATTTAATTCCCCTTTTCATTACCACTGGTAAAAACTTTCGAGGATATGGAAATGCTCATTTGTATAATTCATGTTTGTAAAGTCATTATACAAACTATTTGTATAGTTATATTCTTTCTCCTTTTTTAATACACCCTTGTAGGTGACAATTTTTCTCTCTCATGAATTAGACATTAACATTTCAGGAAACTTCTTATTAATGTGCAACACATTTCATCCACAGAAATGGGAAACTTGGTGCTTTCAAAAAAGAAAAAAAAAAAAGCAGGCTGAATGAAATATATTCCCGTAAAGGTCAACCTTAACCCTTTCTTTCTCATCATCAAAACACCATTCCCTTTCTTCTGTCTTGTTCCTCAAATATATTATTATCTACTGTCAAAACTTTCCTAAAAAGATGGAGATTTATATATTTCTGGCCTAGGCTTATTTATGCAGGGCCATCAGATCAACGATTTCCAGTTGAAAGCTGGAAAAGTGATCTTGAAGGCACAATTATAATGGAGAGGAGAACAAAGGAGATTTCAACTATTTATAATCTTGGCCAGGGATTCAGATCCATAGCTTCTACAGACGTACAGTGTATTCAGTTGAGTCTCCCCAACTTGTGTTCCTTTTAATCAAATGCAGTCCACCCACTAGTTCTGTATTCTGCCCCTTAACATTTTTAGCAGTGGCTTGGTGATGACACAGACTCTACCCATTCAGTGTTCAGAGACATCCTGTAAATCAATTTACCCTTTGCTGCACTAGCAGCTGTAACCTTTGGGTCAAGATCATAAATTATGGGTATACCAGCAATGAAAAGACATCAAACAGACTCTTAATTCTAAGCATCACCTACATTTAAAAGCCAGTAGTGTTTTTTGGGGGGTGGGGAAAGAACAATTTTTTGTTTTGTTCTTTCCAATGTGAAAGACATTAAGTTTTAAAAGAATTAATAGGCTTGAATACTGATACTATTAATAGAATGTAAGAACACCCAACTATTCACCCAGCCAGAAGTGTATGCATCCATAATAGGAAAAGCAAAAATCACAGCACATTCGGTCAGGGCAAAGAGCACTGAGCACATGCTGCTTCTCAGGGAATTTGCATTTTAGCAAAAAGTGACATCTGTTAAGTCAGGTGATAGGAACCTGGGTTATTTAAAATACTTGCTCTCTGAATACTATCATAAAATTGTAACAGGGCATCTCTCTGTGTGAAACTCATCAAATCAAAGCGCTAGAGCCTTGTCAGTTAATATTACGGTTTTTTAGATTTTGGATTTGCTAAAGCAAAGTTTTTAAAAGCTATAAAAAGTCCAAGATATGTTATTTTCACTTTTAAACAATGTTGAAAAAAGCATAAATGGTTCAGAAGTCTTTCTTTCTTTCTTTTTTAACCAAATCACTAAGGAAAAATAGTCACTGCTCTTTTTTTTTTTTTAATTTTGTCTTTTCCCCCAATAATTATATCAACATGTTTCATCCAAGGTATAATCAATGCTCCACTACAGTTCATATTCAATTCTAAAAAGGTGCTTTGGAGCATGTGGAGGTGTGACCATAGCACCCATCCGCACAGCCTTACAACAGCTATGTCTTTTCTCCAGATCATGAGATTGACCTCTGGAATTGTCTGAACCCAGGAAAAGAGGCAGTTGCTTTAATGAGATGCTTTAGGGGGTGCTACATTTCAACTCCTGGATGCTTTGAAGCATCTTTTGGAACTAAATATGAACCACTGAAGAGGCCTAATATATAATATTTTGTTAAAAAATGAATTTTGTTTCACTATTTATGCAACATTTTCTTTGGAAGGTTGTTGTTATTATCTGACTAAAAGGATTTTTCTTACTAATTATGCCCCATTCTTTTTTTAAAAAAAAATATGCATCAGAGAAATAGAAGTCAAAACAAACAATTAACAATAATCTCTAGAATGTATTGACTAAGAGGATCTTACAGATGTGAATACTTCCTATCAAGTATCCAGAAAAGGAGAACAATGGGATTCATCAGCATTGATTTAGTTAATCAAAGTACTTATTCCCTTGTTTATTTAAATACTCAAAGCACATGACTACTTTTCATTCAGAGCCAGGGATGGAAATGGTTATGCCTTTCAATTTCTTTCCCTGTTGACCTGGATTGCTTGCCAGAAAATTTGAGACCTACCATTTTCATTTGGTCTTAGAGATAACCAGCATGTCAGTGAAGAAAAGGTAATTCCCTAACTTGCTCTGGAATCATGCCACTGTTGGCTTGATCAGGGTGGGGATACTATACCAGGTAATAAGTGAGACATTTTACATCTCAATACCAATATGGCCTAATCTTAGTCTAGGTGAGAACTCAGACTCGGTAAAACAGGTGAGGCTGCTTCAGTATAACTTCTGAAAATGTTGGTACACATTCAAAAACAATGCCATTAACAGGATCCCAAGATGGAGCTGAGATGATCTTTTTGGTTTTCTTGACTTTAGGAATGCTTGAAGATATATAACAGTAACAAGAAGGAAAAGCATCATATGAATAAACCATGTAGAATTCGAAACAATCCAGGTACATATGATTTCCTTTCCCACAATCCCAAACCTATGGGAACTAAACACTTTTGGAGAGCAATTTACTCATTTACTTAGCAGCTGACCCATTATTTACTTAATTGCTTCCTTATTCACTTACTCATTTGTTTACTTAGTCATCCCATAATGATCAGGTATTCACTTGCTTTGTAGCAATGGTGGAGAAATTAATTGGATTTCATACAAACATGCCCAGTTTGTATTTGCTGAAGTTGTACAATTATTCAGCAGCCATCCATATTATTCTGAATTTTGCAATGCAGACGTACAAAGCATTCAGA
Source organism: Python bivittatus (assembly GCF_059951505.1). Classification (NCBI taxonomy): domain Eukaryota; kingdom Metazoa; phylum Chordata; class Lepidosauria; order Squamata; family Pythonidae; genus Python; species Python bivittatus. Next base: position 30,338,590 of record NW_028277098.1, read on the forward strand.
AGGGTACAATATGCAACTGTGCACTTAGAGGTATATACTGGAGAAAATGCACACAATTATGCATTATATAGAGGAAACTTTACTTGCAAAAAAGTGTTTGTGAGGATACAGTAAGTGTAAATAACTTATTACTTCCTTGATGGTCTGGTTCCTTACTACCAGTCAGGAAATAAAGTGAAACTGGCTAATGTCAGTTTTTCTAAGTATTTGTATTAACTCACTTCCCCCATATTAGCTTTAACACTGGAAGTAATAATACTGTATTTATTTATTTTTAATTTTTTTTCAGTGCTGCGTCAGATTTTTTCTTAGGGCAGTTTATAATTGATTGAAAGCACGAAATAAAATGATAACAATTAAAATGCACATTCATTGGGGTGCCTTAACCAACTTAACTATTAATAGTAGGACTCTGGAATTTGGGGTATTGATTTTTTTTTAACTTCAGAAGGACTCTTGATCAGAAAGAGACTAATGATTCATTATAGCAGAATGCATGGAAAGGAAAGAGATCTGCCTTTAATGTAAAGGCATTCAGGATGCAGGTAATCCACAAAATTTTCTTTTAACACACTCTTAGTTTTGTTTTGTTTTTTAACCGATTCACAAGTTTCAGAAGGTCATGTTACTAGTGGATACCCTTGTACCCCAAAGGATACTTTGTGATATTTTAAAAGCAACAACAGTAATAGCAATAATAATCCTTTAATTCTATCTGCCTTAATGAGGTTAGATATCAGACACTGACACAGAATTATCGATGCTTTTCCTTCCATTTCTTTTTTTCCTTGGCCGAAGATGCAGAAAATTCAAGGGAGGAGGGATGGATTTAAACGACATTACCAGAATGCATACATTCCTTGACATCCCAATGAGTTTTTGCTGGCTTGTTAGGTTATTACTGTTCTTCAGTTGCGAGTGATAATGATATTCTGTTTGAGAAAATATTTAAATAAAGCTTCTTCATCTGCAAATGAGATGCAGCATATTTACATTTTTATTTGATGAAGCCTCTTCTTGCTATCTTTGTTCTTAATTTGGTCTCCAAAGAATTAGTCGTAAGAGGAAGAAATAGTCTGTAAATATGTATGAAATCAAATTTAGAGGGTAAGCTAAAAGGTATTGACTGCCAGTGGTGCTAAACGGCAGGAGGCAAAATTTCCTCCATGGTTTTCTTCTTGGCTGGAGACACATTGCCTTCCATCTAGATTATTTAATCCTCAAAATGCACATCAAAGCTTCCCATCAGGTGGTGTATGTCTTTATAGGCAGTTGAATGTCAAAGATCTAGCTTAAAGATTTTTGAAAAATGTAAAACATAATGGATCCCAGATAATAACACAGCAGTAGAGCTCCTGAACTATTCCTTCCAGCAAAGTACTGGCATCACAGATTGTGGCTAAATCTTTGTGTTGAATAAAAAAGAGGGAGGGAGGGAAGGAGAGAAAGCAAATTTTCTTACAAGAGAATGTGTGACATCCTTCCAGCTGATAGGAATAAAATGATGGTGTCATCTTACTAGACTAATATTAGCTTGTGAACAATCTGGTCTCCCCCCCCCCCCAACACCCTGCCCCAGCTTGTGAGAACAAAATAAGCTATGACTTATCTTGCACATTTTCCTTAATTAGACAGCAGAGAAATGTATTCAAAAGCATGAAATAGGTCCTTTCTCCCTGGGACATCCTCTGGGCCAAACCAAATGTGAGATCTCTGGTTATCAATAAAATTCCAGTTGTGTAAACCCTCCAGAATTCAATAAGATTTATTCTGTAGGAAGACTGCAGGGGATTGCAGCCAAGAGCTCTCCCTTGTTTTAAAACAAAACAAATGAAAAGCAAATGAGGGAAAGGACTGATCTGGAGCACTGATTCTCATCATCCTGTTTTTCTTATCAACATCCTAATGCTGATAACAGTAGGACAACAAGGGGAACAAAATAGAATAGATACATCACACTAATTCCAGTCCACATCAATTCACCCTTTTTTTAATCAGTCTGGTCTAATCCATCTTGTTTCTGTACAAATTAGCAGCTTTTTCTTTAAAAAGCACCTCATGAAAATGTGTGTATATGAGCCTAAAGTACACATTTGATTTTTAAAAAAATCTTAAATTGCACATTTGTTCTCCTTTATTTTTTAACTAGTAAATATATTTGGATAAGAGCATAATCTGTAGAAGGGTAGGCAACCTGTCACTTGGCAGATATTTTGGACTAATTCCATCTCTTAATCCAGGTTGGCAGGGATGATGGGAGCTGTAGTTGAAAATACTTGGACAGTGCCAGACTTGTTTTGGTTGTTTTGGTTCCCTTGGCGATTAGCAAACTTTTAGGAGCTGCTGTAGAAAGATCTTACTCATTTCATTCGGGAATTGCTGTGAATTTTAAAGAAACAACATTTTCCCAAAATGGCAGCATTTCCACCTAACTTTAGAAGCCTGATAAAAGGGAGAAATTCAGGAGGAAGAAAACCAATCAAATTGCAGTGATTGAGGAAGAGTGTCAAAATGTAAATCTAGAATCTAAGGGAAAAGACTAAGTTAGACCACCTATCCTTTCCTGATATAGCTCATTTCTGAAGTGTGGGAATTATATGTAGTAATGGAAAGCAACAGGGATTCATTTTAAGCCTCTCAACTGAAAAAGAAAAAACGTGCCATCAAACCGTTTATTTGACTCTCTGATTTAGTACTGTGTTTGCTCTGATGTGGGCCTGCAAACTACTCCTGGACAAAGACATTCTCCTGCATTTCCTACCGGGTCTCAGTATTCAATTTGAGGAAAGTATGTATGTCTTAGAAATGTCAAATGTCAAAGAAATGGTCATGGATCGAGTGTCATGTATTTGCACTTGAGAAGCAAGGATGTGTGTATGAATATTCTTTTCATTCACTGTACACTCGTCTCTCCACCAGCTTGCAACTTCTCTAGCTTCTCATGGCTCAAGTAAATCCTAAGGGAAAATAGCCTCTTTAGCAGGAGGGCTACTGAGTATTTCCATACTGGTGTTTTATAGTGTCACACCGCCTTGTTGTGCCAATATAAAGCTGGCTTTCACTAATGATATGCTGGCATAGCAATGGCTAGGTGATGCTATGCTAGTATGGAAGTTCTGATGAGGAGACCTGTCTTTTGGGAAATGTTTGAAAAATTCTCCATTCCTGAAGAAATTGCTCAGCCAGTGCTTTGCCCATACATTGCATGGAGAAATTTACAAAGCAATTTGAACTCTTTTTGAATTTCAAGTAGATTTTAAAGTACATGAAATCACATCATATTTTTGACCTGGCTCCATCCACTACTTTTGGGAGTATAGCCCCTGGCATGCCATTCAAAAGGTCAAGTGTAGCCCATAGTCAGAAGTGAAGCTAGCGTGGCACTAATGGCATCACGAGATACATAGCCCTGTCCTCTTTGGTGCGTTATGAGCAAGCATTCTTGCATTACCCTTCCTCAGATGCTGTGATCCTGTATCACCAACTAAGCTTGCAAATACCAGTACAGGCTGGCAGTTTGAGATCATAACACCAGTAGCCACCCTGTCATTTGCATTTTCCAGCTATGATTGATGAAAAGGATCAGTATAGCTGCAGAATCACAGCCAGCTGAGTTCATCAGAAGTATCACTGTAAAGGACATTAATCTTAACAGGGCAAAGAGATGCAGTTATCTCACTGATTTCATGGAAGAATGGCTTTGCCCCTATGTTTAAGCAATAAAGTAAAAGGAAGGATGTGCTTGACATGGGAGAAGACCAGAACATTATTTTTTAAATGCGGTTTCTGCATGTCTTCTTGGCATATAATAAGTATCCAGATTATTGTAGAGCAGAACAGAATTAGCTAGTTGTCTTTCAGAAGAACCAGACTGTGTATTTTTTATTTCCTGGCTGTCTACTATTTCTCCTCTACCTATTCATACCACTATAGATAACATAAATGTTGAAAAATGTGTGGATTGTTGCCTTGTAGTCACTTGGCAGGTACAAAGTAAGATGGAAGAAAGATGCAGAAGAATATGGTGAGCCACCTCACCTGATACACTGTACCACTCAAGAGAAGAGTCTCCAGATCAGCTACTCAGTGCTGGCTTGCTTGGGTAAGTGTACTTCAATGGCTTCAAAAGTTTGGCAGCTGGAAAAGTATGATTATTATCAGTTCAGACACTTATATGAGCTGGAGTCAGGGTTAAGAGATCCAGCAAGGATCACAGGAAGACAGAAACATTCTAAGTCCCTCCATGGACAGTATCTGTCTTAATGACTGCATGTGATCATCAGCCATTTGACATATAAGTTATGGCTACTCCACCCTGATCTACTTTCCTTTATTGGTATCTTGCTGATTAGCCCTGGGAATATTTGCTATGTGCATCAATCTGCAAACTCTGCAATTAATGTTGCTATCATTAATCAGATGGGTAATGTGGAAAGGCAAGAGATGTGACTTCAACATGCTGAGAAGGAAGATTCCCCCAAATGCTAAGGCATAAGAGATCGGTTAATGTGCTTGAGCTTATGAGTATGCTTGGCCACCTCTCTCTTTGAAGAAATTCTGATGTCATGTCTGGAGAGATTTAATATTCATTTCTGACTGTGGCCACATTTTGTCACATGTCTTTACTGGGTGTGGAAGCAAATGCTGCTTGCTTCTGTGTTAACTAAAAGACTCAGTTTTGGGCTTGGGGATCCAGATGTGTGACAGAGGCCAAGAAAGTTCATCCACAAGATACAATATAGACTTTTTGTTTTTTTTGCTCCAGGTTAAGATTTCTACTATTTTCCAGTTTGGGTTTTGTGTTTTGTTTTTGTTTACATTTTAAAACATTGTTTTACCATCATTTCTTGTTACTAATATTTTTCCAAAGCTGTTTAATTTAGGCTTTATGTTTATATTTCATGTGTTTAACTTTGTGCACTGCCCAGAAAATGTTGGGTTGAGGGCAGGGTACACCAGTCACAAATGGCTTAGTACTTAGAATAACAAGTTGTAAACTGTTGATAGCTGTTGTTACTATTCAGAGTGTTAATGTACTGAGAGGTGTTTGTAAAGCAGAGGAGAAAATGCAACATCTAAGTATGAGTAAGAGAAATATTGGCTGTACAAACTAGGATTCTGATTGGATGTAGGTGTTCCAGCTGATGCATATTGGATATAGGCTGGTCTGATGTGATTGGTGCTCTTTATCCTTTCCATATGACAGGGCCAGATTAAGGCCAAGTGATGCCCTAAACACAGCCCACCAATGGTGCCCCTCAGTCCTTCCACTGCTTAACTGACAAGACATTAAGACTCAATAAGTGCTGAAGGTGAAATAAGAGATTAAAAATTCAGTTTTCTTCCAGGCCATCCCTCAGGCTGGAGCCCACAATTATATTAAATATAAACTTTAAAAAAAAAAAATTATTTAACACTAAATAGCAGTAAACAATATATACAAATTATTTGCTTATAACTAGGGCAATAGAAAACAAATTTTTCTTCACCTTTTAATGTATTTTTTACAAATTTTTAATGTATTTCTTCAAATTTTCAACACCTTTTAATGTATTTTTTAAAATAAAATTGTTATAAGGGGAAAAATGCAAATACAAAAAAGTATTGAAAACTAAAGTTGAGTGTGGCACTGAAAGAGTTAAGGCAGCATGATAACTAGGGGGAAAATCTCTATGGTGCCCCCCTTCCCTTGATGCCCTAAGCACATGCTTAAATCACTTAATGGTTAATTCAGGGCTGCCATATGGTGAGAAGGCATGAGGATTTTTTTCCCCCCCAGTCTTGGATATATAAATTATTATCACACATTTCTAACCATAAGGCATCTTGTAGCATTCCGTGTAGGAATGGACAGGTAAAACAAAATGTAGTTTAGTTTCCAGGAAAAAACAAAAAAACCCAAAAACATAATGTTGGTAGTATTCCAAGGTATACTTTCAATTTCTATGGTCTATAAATAAAATATTTATGCCTTTTTATCCTAACACCTAATTTACAAAACATGGTGGCTGTGTTTGCATAACACATCGAACGTGTCAAACAAAAAATCCACATTATCCCAGGTGAAGACAAAAGCAATCTTCCTAAGGCCATTCTTGCTGCAGAAGCTACCGTTCAATTTAAAAAGTGCTTTAGCTCTTCACCAGTGAGAATTCCTGCAGCAAAGCCACCAAGCAACATGGCGGCGGTGGCTATGACGTGTCCCGACCACTCCTGTAGAATTCGCAAGATGGGTTTCTCGGGCCTTTTATCTTTCTATAAGTGACTTCGCTGATACTCACATAATCTAAATATTTCATTGTTATGCTTACTATAACTGATAGTATTTTACAGATTATGATGTTTGTGGAGAGGAGTACGTATCTTATTATTTTAATCCTTTTGGTAAAGTAATCTACTTTCTTTGGAAATGTAGCCTTTTAAAATGCACCAGGCAAATGTTGACCCCTTCTCCCTGACCCCTTCTCTCTGACCCCTTCTCCCATTGCTCGCTTTTTCAGTTATTGCTTCATCTAAGGCAGTGTTGTCCAAACTTGGCCACTTTAAGATGAGTGGAGTTGAACTCCCAGAATTGCCCAGCCAGCCATGCTGGCTGGGGAATTCTGGGAGTTGAAGTCCACTCATCTTAAAGTGGCCAAGTTTAGACAACACTGATCTAAGATTTTAAGGGCATCTTTCTTTGTGGCCTTGGATCATCTCCTGACTTCAGGATTTTCATATATTTTGAACAGCTATAGCACTGGTGTTCTGCTCTCAAGCCGGCAGAAGATGGTGGTGCTGCTGTGGAAGACTTCCTTACTATACTCGTGTGATTTGCTTCAGAGAATTCCATCATTTCAGAGGACTTTATGGATCAAATTTAAGGTACACAGACAACAGTGTGAAGAAATGAAATGAAAAGGCTGCAGAGGGATTCAGCTGCTGAGGTAACCGTGCTCCAGAGAAAAGAGAGAAGAGAAATCTGAAAGCCTGCCAAGTTTTCCTACAGACAAAAATCCCACATACGTTTTCCAACCACATTACGTACTTATATGAGTCTTTGTCACTGTAAATTCTGCTGTTCTTGTTCTTTTGCCATTTCATTAATGATAATAACAAGCCAAGTAGTATGAAGTATTATCCCAACTTAGGGATAGATGTATGTAGATTCAAAGCTATAACCACTTACTTGGGAGTAAACCCCCTTATATCCAAGGAGTAGGAATATATGTTGTTCCTGATCCCCATCACTTTACACACATCTATAAGTCTGCAGTTTTTTTTCACTTCTGAATATTCACATTTAAATGCATATTTGGAATATATTTCCCTCAAAGCACAAATTTCTAAATAATACTTTAATTAAAATAATCATTCCTAGATCAGCCTGGCCATTTGATCTAGCAAGGTTGGCACTCTCTGGGTTCTTTTGATTAAACAATATCATCAGGGACCCTGGAAGTGTGCCTACTCTGTAGTAGTATTTGGCCTATGGAATGAGGTTTCCCTCAAGATCCAAACATCCACTCTTCTGGTGTTTCAAAGAGGTTTGAAGACCTGGCTTTTCTCTCAGGCCTTTAGCAAGGGTGAGTGAAGCCCCCTTTGATTCTCTTCTCCATTCCTGTCTGCTTTTTGTCATCTTGTCATCTTTATTCCTTATTTTTTGTTTCTGATTGTATCCTTTTTTAATGTTTTTACTTGTGAGCCACCCAGAGTCATTGGGAATTGGGCAGCATACAAATTTAATAATAAATAAAATCACTTTATTTAAGAATACCATTTTTAAAATGCATACTACTTGTGAGGAGAGAAACACACTGCAACATTAAGGAAATGTCACAGAGGTGTGGATGTTTGAATTCTGATTAACACATAATCAGATCCAGCTATAATACTGGAGTCAGTCCTGACTTCAAGAGCTCCCTAAAAACTTGAGTTTTTCAAGTAGAATCACTTCCAATGTCTATATAATTTAATTTCAAGACTGCTGTAAAACTTTCAACCAGTAGGCAGAGCTTTCAGGAACAACTTCCTTCTTTCCAGGAGAGTTTGCAGAGTATGGTTAAAAAAAAAGTCAAGATGATGTCCACAACAGTGCAACTGAAGCTTCACTTCTTATGTGTGACACACACACACACAAGGGGTGGAGATTCAATTGCATCGTCATGGCTGCCATCTTGACTTTTTTTAACCATACCCTGCTTCCCTCCTTGGAGCATCCAATAAGAAAAAGAATCTCCCTGTTATAATCAGGAACTCTTTTGCAGCATTTACCTATATCAGTGTATACAGATGCATGAACAGTATACAATTGGTACAATTACAACTTTTTACTAAGCTACTGAATGGACAGTCCAGTCACCAAACCACTGTCCTCCACACTCCCCTTCCAAGATGGGCTCACCCTAATTCTCTCTGCCCAAGTCTCCTGCTGTTAGATCTTCTATCCACTTTTCTCCTCTCCTTCTGGTCTTCACATCTTTCTTCTCTTAGGATTGATCTCCAAATTGCTTTTCAGCTTATCCTCCAGCTTTTCATACTACTTTTAAGTCAATTGCTTTCCACTCCTTTACCTGCTAGTTTCAAATATCCTTCCTTTGTACATTTTCCCATGTCTCTCCTGGTGCCCCTGAAGTTGGGGTTTTACATATATTTCACAGGGATGTTCACATTGAGTGACCATGAGATCAAAATGGCTGATGTGACTAAGTAATTAAAATCCTGCTCCTTTTTATGTCCATGTGATACCTGCCACGCCCTTTTAAAAAGGGGCAGGGCTTCAATCTTCCAGCTGTGCCTGTGTTAGGCCTTTGAAGTAGGCCAGATCAGGAGACAGATTCCTAAAAAATGACTGGAATTCTGCTTTATTAATATAGGCTCTAGTAACAGAATCTTGAAAGCCTGACAGTTTTTTCCCTCCCTCATACCCAAGAAAGTTAAGGTTTAATCAGTTTAAGTTTCTTTGTAATGTTTTCTTCTTGTTGTGGTCTTAAATCATGGTTTTGTAATTGCAATCACATTGTTTCTTTAAGGTCATCTCTGTGGTTCCTTACAGCCTGCCATTTTGACATTGTTGACCCCTCTCTGTGGACATCCCTGTTTCTCAGCTAGCTTTCTCTCTTTATCTTCCCCAAAGTTGCTTGCTTGCTTCCCTCCCACCTATCCATCTATCCATCCCCATTCCCACTGTTGACCTTTTGGGGCTAGGACTAGTTAAGCTATAACCTAAGCCAGTATATCTGAGAAGAGGAACTTCTCTTTCCCAAACCTACCATATTGCATCTTGTAACCTGCATTCTAGCTCTTTCAACCTTACTTCAGCCTTTCTTGCTTTGCACTCAGCCTTTCTGCAATGCCAAATTGCATCAACGTATCAGAATTTGTAAATGTAAATTTGTGCCAGCCTTCATGTATTTAGAAGCTGGCCTCAGCTCCAGTGAAACCTCTCACCTTAATGTTCAACATTGCCAGAGCTGCATCAATCAACATTACAGTACACTATACTACATTACTCTCTCTCTCTTTTTCTCTCTGTATTCCAAAGATACTTGGCAGAAACTTATGAAAGTCTTTCTCTCACACAAGGTAAATATAAAGTGACAATGAAGGAAAGGGGGGCAGGTTTTCAAGCTGAGGGTGGCCACAGATGCAAAGGTTTTGGATCAGTGAGATAAGAGGAGTTGTGTGAGAGGATCAGCCTGTTACTTTAAGGCTTCAAGCCTCCAGCAACAAGCCAGCTCTAAAGGCATCTGGGGGAAGGAGGCTGACTTGGAGCATGTGTGGGGGTGTGAGCAAGTGTTTACACAGGGAAGGGAGTTAATTGCAAGTTCTTCAGCACCTCTCCCTCTACTGAGACAAAATAGGCTTCAACACTTTTATTCCTAATAAGTCTTAATGTTATTCTTATTATAGCATAAAAGAACTTGAAGGAAAGTACCAGGGCTTTCCTGTCTTAACTGTTGGATTTCTGTAGAGCTGCTTAGATAACAACAACAACAACAGTAACTTTGTTTTCTGCTCGCAATTAAAAGGTGGCATTTTTTATTGGTTTGAATATCCAGGGAGGGGTTGGAAAGTGATTCATTCAGAGCCCTGATTTGGGTGGAGGCACTACATTTGTTTAGAAAGGAAAAGTGTATAGGAACCAGGAAGAGCTCAGTGGATGCTTGGAGAACACTTCTTGGATAACACTAGTGGCCCCTAGTTCATTCTAGAAATAATTACTGAGCCTATCACCTCAGTTCATTGGGTTCATGAGCAGTCTCCCACATGCTATTGATCCTCCACATTGTGCACACAGTTTTAAGGTCATTTCTAACAGTTTCTGAGCAGCCAGGTTTTCTTTTCCACCTTCTGACCCATCATGGTTAAATTGAAGTAGTAACATGAAGACACTGGAAATGTTTCCTGTCACCAGGAGCAGAGGTGAACTTTCCCACCCACAGTAGGTCTGACTGAGTTGAAAGAGCCTGCTGCATTATTTCTGTTCTCTACATTACAGGAGTTCTAAGGGCCAAATGATGTGCTCCCGTTAATACATACATATGTCACCTTTATATACTCAAAATTAAATGTAGGGCATTCAACTAAGCATAGGACACAGGGCTGACTTGCCCATACAGTCTCCATCTGCTGAAATGAATGGCAGCTTTTTTCCCCCCCAAAGAATGTAAAATATAGGTATGAGAGTTCTCATACCAAGTAAGGACCATAATGGGCAGAAAAACATGTATGTGTGCATGAAGTTGTCTTTTAAAGGCAAATTCTAAAGAAACTTCTGCTTATCTGCAATGCTGTAACCACACTATTGATCAGAAGAGGTTATAGAGAATGTGTATCCTTCTCTTAAAACAATTCCAGCAGCTAATGTTCTATATCAAGGTATCATATTTTTTGGCTTGGTGGGGCAGTTAAGAATTTGAAGAAACCAAAAACTTCCACTGGAGAAATCTGACATTATCAATGTTTAGTGCTCTGGGAGGAATGGTTGAAAGTATTCTCTTAATCTTTCTTAAGGATGTAGAAGCATCAGACAAGAAGTACATACATAGTCATATATCCATCATAAAATTCAGTTTTGCAGAAACAAGCATCATTATGCAAAGTGCTGGAAAAGAATGAGAAGGAGTGAGTAAAAGTAGGTAAAAATATTCAACTGCATTACAGATAAGAATCTCACAAGCCCAATATATTGGGCATATATGGGCCATATCAAGTGTCAGGCCCCATAGGCCAAGCACAATATGTTTTATTAATTTTCCCCCCAGGGAAAATGTTACTGTACTTAAGAATATTCAAATGTCATATGTCAAATGAGTAAGGAAGCATTTAGAAGGAAATGGCAACCAATTCAAACATTTAATGTAATTTATATAATAAAAGTGAGGCCTATGGGGCCTCACTTTTGATGTACTCTGTATATGGAGCAAATTAATCTCAGTATCCACAGTTCCAAAGTTTGCAGTCCACTACACGGTAACAGTAGTCCACCGGATGAGAAAATAGTAATACCAAATGAATATATAAGGCACGTTGGGCCTAGTTCACATTCCTCGGCAGTATAGTCCAATGTTTCTCAACCTCAGCAACTTTAAGAGGTATGGACTTCAACTCCCAGAATTCCCTAGCCAACATGCTGGCTGGGGAATTCTGGGAGTTGAAGTCCACACCTCTTAAAGTTGCTGAGATTGAGAAACACTGATGTATTCTAATGCTTCAAGAGTTACCTCTCCACTGCTTTTATATTTTGTCAGTATTGGAAGTGACAGGGGAAAAAGAAACCCTCAGAAGATGCTGAGAAGAGTTGTAGTGTTCTTTCAAATAGGTTTGGGGATGATGTGACTCCAGTGTCCAGCACACCTCCCAAGAGATTGCGTTGCCTGTCTCCAATTATTAACCCTACATTTCATAGGTCTTTGTCATACAACTGGCAGACTGTTTGGCTCAAAGGGCCTTCTCAGCTCATGAGCTTACACAGTTTGTAATGAGCACAGAGACTTAATTACTTTATTCTGTCAACTGAAGCAGGTCAGGCTTAAAGCATATTGATGAAAAGTACAGGAATCCTCACAGAGAAGCTACTCTGCAATATTCTTTTCTTTGTAGTTACAAAGACATTATCTTCCTCTCCCCCACCCCCTTCTCTCCAGTTCATGTTTTTAATGGAAAAAAAGAACAAGGTGTATTATTATGTATTATGAACAAGGAGGTAACCTACTCGCAGTATTTTGACTATAACATATATACAGTAGTCTTGCCACTGGTGACATTATTGTGTATAGAATAAAGCCGCAACCCAATTAATCTGGAACTGACATTTTAAGTAAAGATGTGATTCATTTAAAGCAGCATAACCTATGACACCCAAAAACACAGTGTGTGGCTCACTGAGAGACTCTAATAGTTGTGGCCATATTGTAGTTTTAATGTGACAGATGGGGAAAATTCATTAAATGCACACATCATATATAATTCATTTTTTAGTTAAGCCATTTTTCACATACACACACCTTTTTTCTTTCTTTTTCCAATTTTATTGGAAGCCTTAATATGCCACTCCTGATCAGATTTGGCCCTTGACCCAAAATGGGGGTTCTGAAGTCCTGATTTAGGATCCATTAACAATAGTATTGAATGAATTCCATTCAATTATGTGCTCAGGCATTGTGGACTGAATGGGAAAAAATAAGGAACGGGAGTCCCATCTACAGTTTCATTCATATTCAGTAGATAAAGCATTTTTATGGCTACCACAATGACACAGATGATACAGTGACTAGGACATTGTAGGTAAATAAACCGTGGGCTCCAGGAGTTGAGAGAAGCCCTGCTGCCAATAGGGCTGCTCTTACCTGAAGCAATGGCCAAAATAAGCTTTAGTATAAATAAATTAAAAAAAGAAAAGAAAACGTATACGTTGAAGAGGAGAATGGAAAAGCATATGTACTTCAGTCACAAAATTACTCTGTTTCAGACAAACATTTATGAAATAAACTGGACTTTCCCTAATAAATACTAAAACTTAAAGGAATAGGATAGCAAAGGTGGGGGGAGACAATCTTTTACTTCTCTAATTATGTGGTTAAAACAATTTTATTCAACAACATCTGAATTCTTTAACTGTAGAGAAGCTCAGGTGCCGTCTTCCTGGAGAATCAGATTGCTTCCTAATGACTACATGGACGTATTTATGATGCTTTCTTCCTGACGTTATACAAATTGTATGCCATTGCCTTGTTAAGGGTGGTTTTTTTTAAAAAAAATTTTGCTTTCCAGACTAATCTACCCAAATGTTTTCTCATTCAAATACCAACATGGTCCAATCCTGCTTAACAGTTTGGGATCAGCCAAGATTAGTTATATGCTATATAAATAAGTTCAGATGGATCACTGGAAGAAAATCCTATTGAAATTATTGCTAGCAAATGCTGGGTTTGGGACATCTCCCTATACTATTTGATTCTCCATTGTCCAATTTCAATTCTGTCTTATCTTGCCTAAACACGGCAGTTGGAACATAAAAGTGTTCTGTTTAGAAGAGGTTATTTTGCTTCTTAATCAGTGTAAAATACAATCAGAGTCTGCAGAACGGTAGGGGTAATTTCATTAAAATAATTATACAAGCGATTTGAAAGGTTAAAAGAAAGTTGGATAGCAAAGAAAATAAAATCAATTCCTGCCTGATGACAAACTACTGTTGATTTTGCAAAAGGAAAAGAAGACTCTGCTGATTGCTTTGAAGATTTTGTCCAATATTATTAGACGGGAGGGGGTTGGTTTTTTGTTGTAGCTGTTGTTGTTTTGTTTATGTGTTTTACAAATTCTCCCATGTATTCTGGAATCAAAATGGAATGTCACGTCCTCTTCATCTTTGTTCATCAGAATAAGGTATAGATCATTCAAATATTCCTTCTTTCTTTGGCGGAAAAATAAAATTAAAAGGAGGTAACTTCTCTGCTAGATTATCTGCCTTTCCACTGAATTATAGCTTCATATTCATCATCCAATATTTCTGTATTGATTCTTTTAAAAATGTTACTATGTTCAAAACATGGCAGAATTACTTTGCCATTTTTCTATACTTTGTGAAGCAGAATGAAAGGGTCTGAGTAATGAAAAATACATAATATTCACAGGCTTGACTAGAAGCCTGGCCATATAAGAAAAGACAATACTAAACTAAAACAAGAAAAAAAATAAAAATAAAAAAAACCCTGCTAACAGCGTATGGCAATCTGCAATGCAAACTTCCTAAGTAATAAAATGCTGATCCTTGGGAAAAGGATAAACATCATCCATAAATGGGAAACAGCATATCCATACTTATAAACAAGCACTTTTTTTGTGCTTAAGGGTTGTAGAAATTTAAATACAAATTGCACTCTGTAATGATGCCCTGGAGACTAACATTCTAATCATTTTCTTGGGGATGCAGCATTTGCAAACTTAGTTTCTGCAACTTGTTTTCTTAGAAATGGAAACATTATATAGCTCAGTATATTATCATCACCATCATACTCCGTTCTGGTGACAAAGATCCAAATTTATTCAGAAGTCATGCATTTTGCACAAAGCGCTACACTTTTGTTCGCTTCCTTCCTCTATGCTGGAACATGTTCCTGCATAAAATTTCATCTGACTGGAATGATTTTCAGATCTTGCCATCGGTAAAGGCTGCATGAAAACTGTTCTATGGTCTATCGCTGAAATAAATAAAAAGACTGGCAAACTTTGATTCAATCCTCAGGACTGTTAGCCTGAAATATGGAAGACTGTTAGCACGGAAACCCTAGCTTGTCAGGTAATAGTGCTGATCTCATTTTTTGCTGCTCATCATTAAAAAACGTTGGGATGTAGGTTTAAATACACCTCATACTAGAAATCAGTTGTGCAAAAGAATGCTAATGGGGCATTTTCCCTCAGATCAGAACGATGCATTACATAAAGGCCGGCATTTCTTTGAAGATTACATCTGAAATATACATTCCTTCTTTCCAGTAAATATTCCTAGTATATTAAGTTATGCCCTGAACTGACCCTGTGCGTTCCTATGTATAACTGCCCATGTGCAAGAATCTACAACTGATTCTTGTAGATCTGATCCAATATTTAGCATTTGTCCTTAAATGTAATCTTTTTCATTGCAAATACTATTTTATGGGGACTGTTGTCTTTTCATTTTTAAAGAAGATGATGTATCTGAACAAACATCTCCGGTCTTGAAAATAGTACTTGAATCCCAGATGCTTCTTGTCATTAAGAGGCACCAATATTTTTTGTCTTTGTTTTTATGAGGGTTTTTTTTTTTACAGTTTTGTGGTTTTATTGTTGTTGTGAGCTGCCCAGAGTTGTGCTCTAAGATGGGCAGCCTTATAAATCTTTCAAATAAAGAAATAAATAAAACCTTCCATTTGTTAATCCATTTGTTATATTGTATAGCAACTGTGCTTTTAACATTTGAGTTGGTATGACTGCTTTCATGACTGCCAGATTTAAGTTTATACAGTAAGACGTTTGGTCTTTCTCAAGTTAATGAATGGCAGGTTTTTCCTACTGGAAGCTTAACCTCAGGGGCCAGTCCATCTTGGAATCAATGTATCTGGTAACCTTTACAAGTTGGAGGGTGTCCAATAGTCCAACTATTTTGGCAGGTACTCAAGCAGCAAAACTTCAGTTTGATCCTTATGATCATACTAAATTAACTTTATTGGGAATCCAAAGTTGAAAATAGCAAGGCAAGCCTTTTATTAGAGATCCTGGGAGAAGTGTGGCATGTATAACTTGGATCAATTAATAGGACTAAATCATGATAAATTGCAAATTCTATAATTTGCTAAAAATAGCAGAGTGGCAATATTTAAAGTGAAAACATTTTCTAAAGTCTAGATATGGGCCAGTAGCCAAAAGTGCTAGAGGACTCTCAGAGGAATTAACATACAGTATTCTTTATTAAATAATAGGTAGGTCTGAGCAGTGATCTGGGTTCAAAGGGGAGGAGGTGAGTCAGTGCATACATACATGAGTACAAATATATTACCTTTCATCAGTTCCTTACATCAAATATATCTCTTCCTGGATTTGCACAGTAGCAGTGTAATAAAAGTATAGTTACTTGAAGGGGATGCTACATTCAGGACCTAGGCACTCATCACCATTTCCTCTTGGATTCCTGAATGCTCCACATTGCTTCTAATGAGCTTCCAACAGCTATTTATAAATTCTTGTTAGAATGCACTAAAGTAGATATTCAGGAATATTGGATAACATGGAATAATGAATTGGAATGCACATTGATAGAAGACCATTTTGGCATCTGTGTCATATTTTTATCAACAGAGTTAACTCATCTTTAAATGTATATTAAATCTATTTAATTTATTGTTGTTTATACATCTATCTTATCTTTTAGGAGGAAATGGTTCAGTTAATTTTTGAAGGGACGCTGATCAAAATGCAACATTTTCATATAAAGTCATCATGTCACTATATGTACGAAAGAGGTGCCTTTTGGGAAAAAAGTAATTTCACAGATTGTTCAATGTCTACATCAGTGTTCTGATGATATACCAAAATATGTTCTAGAGTACTCAGGAAGATATTTTTAAAAGAAATTAAGAAAAACACTATTAATAATAAACATTTAGCCACTGAACCAAGTGTTAGTATCCCTGAGAAAGACATCAAAAGCATTTTGTCTTTCCATTACCCATTATTCATCATTCAGACATTCCGTTTAGACATGAAAATGACATATTTAACTGTCATTTTAATTACCCACTTTTTCCCCTCCTGTAGATGACTGGGTTGTTGAAAGGTAAGACATTGTTTTATGTGCCTTATTGTATTTCAAAAATATGTACAGCAGTTCTTCCATTTTGTTTTTGCTTCTGTTTGTAAAGCAGACACATTTATTTATTTATTAAACAATAACTATTACTATTTGTTGCACAAATGAGATTGTCTGTGTCTTGCATACATTCTTTAATTTTTTTTTTGTAGAAATTAATAACACTTCTGATTAAAAAAAAACTATCACAAAATTAATTTTCTCTGCATTTTGCAGATTAAGCTTCAGAGGGGCAATTTCCCAATATCTTTCAAGATTTTATAGTTCATCATTTCTTTAACAAATACATCTTATATCAATGCATCTCTTCTCTTTTTATCTCTCTGTAAGATGTTATGTTTCTCCAAATAATGTCCCTATCAGTTCCCTATAACTGTCTATCATTTTTTCAGTGAATGCCACAAAGGAAGCAAAGCCATAATATTACACATTCAGTTGCTGTCCAAGTATTAATGTTATAGCAAAGGAAGGAAGGAAGGAAGGAAGGAAGGAAGGAAGGAAGGAAGGAAGGAAGGAAGGAAGGAAGGAAGGAAGGAAGGAAGGAAGGAAATAAAGAAAGTCAAAGCATTCATGAATTTAATTATTTTTCATATAAACTATGTAAATATCATGATTAACAATCAGCTGCATTCACTATTCAAAACATGCAATGTAGCTTTTTCCTAATTACACTCACCACTGTGGGAGGATGTAACTGCAGAGGAAAATTAAACTATTTGTATTTATTCAGTGTTCCTGTATAGCATTAAATAGAAATCTCAGTTCTTGACATTAGGAGCAAAAATCTGCAATAACCTAAGGAAAAAATGATTATCACTTCCAAAACTTCTAGTCTGAGAACACTGAAGAGCGACTTTTATGTCAGTAGTCATTTTAAGTTTTTCTCTCTTATAATGTCAGCCTTCATGGGAAATTTTAAATTTTGATTGCAATTATTGTTATTTAAAATCTTAGGCCCTTTTCTCAGGAATCTAAAGGTCTACGGAAAGCTATACATTCAGTTAGTTTTATTTTTTGCTATACATGTTATGTAAATTAAAAAATGAATGCTTTGCCAAATCCAGATGATGCTATGGAGAACAGTCATAAGAATGTTTGGAGGTGTCCACTAGGATGATGAACAGAATGGTTTACAGGGACTTAATCCCAGATCAGAATCTTAGCACAGAAGTACTGGTGATCAAGAACAGGAAGTATTTTGTAATACTGCAGACAAGTCAGGTTAAGCATATCTTGAGAAGGATAATAAATCACCAAATCTTTTCTACCATTCTGCCAACCCAGAATTAAAATTACACAGTTTCAGCCTCTTCATATGAAAAATGCCTTAACCAAGAAAAATGAGCAAACATTTCAAGCAGGCCATAGTAACCGTAAGAGCATGGAAACTGGAGCACATTAGTCTATCTATAGAAAATGGGGATCTGAGTGTCAGATATTGTTGTCCCAATTTCCAGGAGTTGCCCTCATCATGGCCAATGGACAAAATTAACAGGAGTTGGAGTTCAGCAACATCTGAACAGGCTACAGATTTGCTAGCTGTAGCCACAGTTTGCCCACTTAAAAAGTATCTGTCCAATGCCAGGAATGAAGAAAAGCAACTATAACTCCATTATAAAGGCATGATTTCCTGGCCTTTCTAATTGAAGAAGCAGGTAACAATTGATGTTTCTGACCTTGAAGAGCCCTTTCATACCAAAGCAGACTCTGTTTATAGGGCTGGATAAATAATGTGATCAGTTATGAAACAGCCTTCTACTGTTAATATTTTATCTAATTATTTTGTTGTTGTATCCTGTCTTTTAGCATAACATCTTAAACGAGCTGCCAGATTAGGACTGCAAAAAATTGACACACTACCAGATGGCAGCAAAGAGATATAGAAAAGTCTTATTTATGACCACCATCTTATAATTGTCCAGATGTTTGCAGCTAAATTCTCAGTAAAGCAAAATCCCGTACAAAAGAGCACTGTTTTAAATTCATATTAGAGTTCGTTGAGTAAGAAATGACAGCTGGTGGCATGTTTCTGGGCTATAGGATTTAGGTGAGCAACCTCCCAAATCTTTACTTTCCCCTAAAAGTGAAGTAGTCCTTAAGCTTTCTTCTTCATTTTTGCCCCAACCTCAAATTTTTAGGCAGCCAACTGGCCAGTTCAGAATGGTTACTTTATAAAATCAGAGGTCACGTTATTTATTTTCCTAAAGTTAGAGAAGGCTCTCACGGCTGGTCTGAGCATGATGACTTTTATTCTGGCAGCGTTCCAACCATCTTCCAAGTCCTGCTAGCCCCAGCTCTCCACGTGAGGCTATAACATTGTGATCTAGCGTTCGTGAAAGTTCATTACTGATCAGAGCAATCAGCTGTGTGCTTCATTTACTTAATTGTGCAATCATGGTTTAAAATTTGCTTTACCTATATACTATGCTGAAAACTATCCTCAGGGGATAATTGCAGATTAATTAATAAATGGAACTGTTCATGGGCTAAAGAAGTTTATTTGGGTTGCTTTCACCAGGGTTCCACGCATGCAACAGCAGCTTCCACTGCTGAGAAAAGAGCACAAGCCATATTTCACAGCTTTTCTCACCAGGGTAGCATTCAGGCCAACATTTTCTCAGAATTATGGTGGAGTCTCATTACTGCTGCACATTTAGATCTACTCTCAAAACTCTTTTCCCCAGGTAACTTTATTGTTGTTTTGTTCTTAATAATATTGATGTTAAAAGAATGCTTAATTTAGCTCTACATCACAGGTCAAATCTATCGTTTTATTAATTTGTAGCCTACCTGTGGATGAAATAGGTTCTTTGGTTCCAATTCTCTAATCAGTTCTGGTTTAACTAGAAGAAAGACACTAAAAATAAAACTCAGATTTGGAGTAGTAATACTAGCCTTGCTTTGTCCCTTCTCTTTAGACAATGCATGTGTGTGACAAACAATTGTGATTCTTTTTGTGTAGTATAGCGTATTATTCAGGCAATTGCTAAAACTCAATAAATAATGAATTATAATAGAGAAATAAAACTGTATTGCTTTGTTTCCATATCATATTTAATCAATGTACATTGATTAAATAAATGTTCATAAATACATTGGTAAAACACTACTTATGTTAACTTGCACACACATGCATACCGAGAGAACAGAGTTGATACAATCATGAATTTAATCTTCCTCAGATTATTTTCTTTCTGTCTCTGGCAGTTATATATTTATGTTTTAGCAACATAAATATATAACTTAGCAATATAATGGGGAAAGTTATAAGTGAATTCAAGATACGGAAAATTAATGGCAAACTGACCAGGTAATTCTAAACTCCAAAATTCTGAAAGAAGCATGGATGACAAATTTAGATACAGGCACTCTCTATAGCAGTCATGTCATGATTGTTTATTTTTGTAACAACTCTGTCAAGTTAGGTTAACAAAGAGTGGCATGTGACAATATTCATTAATCATGCTATACCACAAGGAGGATTATTTACTTTTGGTATAGTTCAGTGTGTGAACCCAGCCATTCACACATGTTTTAGGAATCAAGATGTTTGGATGTTGCAACCGAATCTGCCCAGGAATCATTAACAAAGTCATTTCTCTCACATTATTGTCATCTTTAGAGAAGTACCATTTTTCCATGAGAATCTGGCAAAGTTCTCTGAGAGATGAAAACATTTATTCCAGGAGGAGATGATCCCCGATTGACCTGGCAAGGACACAGCTGTGCTTCTTTTGTTTTTTTATACCTCTTCCAAAGCCCTTCTCAACAATATATAATTGACCAATCTAAATTATTTCCTAAACCAACTTGAAGCCTATCACAGTCCATGACCAAGTGTGGAGTGACTCAGGACTCTAGGTCCCTTTGTATCACATGGCTTTATTTGCAGGTAGAGAAACTGCAGAGACCATTTCACTGAAATTCTCCAAGTCATTCCACAGTGTGCCTCCTTTTCCAAAAATCATTTTGTATCTGGAACTGATCACAGGAAAAAAAAATCCAGTCCATTACTTTTCTCTTGTCCAGCTGGTGCCTTTCTGATATGTTAAGTTGAAACTCCCATCTTCCCCAGCCATCATATTCATTATAGAATACCAGGTTGGAGAAGGCTGAATGAGTCTGCTGGCAATTTTACAAGTCTTTGTCCTGGAATCAGTGCAAAGTCCATCTCACAAAACTCAGCGATTGGATTTCTATCAAGGGACAGTGTGAGATCATCCTATTGAATGATATTGGCTGAGTGATTTGAAGCTGAAGACAGGCAATCAAATTGCAGCCAGAAACTTTATGGCTGTATCACAAATACAATGATTCTCATTATGTAACTTATCATTCTCTGTGGAGGTATTTCAAATAGAGGGCAAGACCAAACACCAAGAAAAAATGGTTTGAGGTTAAAAGAAAAGAGTATTGATGGTTATTGAAACAATCCATTGATTGTTTCATTAAATGGGTAAAAACATTGTATCATTAAAAGAAGCCCTGAACAGCATTTGAAGGCATGTTCTGTCAACTTTCTTTATTATGGGACTGTATACTACAACAAGATGCTACATTGATTTCCGTAAGTGGAAATTCACTAGCTTATTTTAACAAACGTCTGTCCATAGCAGCAATCCTCTGCTTGGCAAAGAAAGAAGATAAATAAATGCTGTGTTTTACAGTCTTAATCCAGCAGTGAAATTGAGCTAGAATTTGTGTCTGATACTCAAAACCCCATTAGTGCAAATTGCAAAATATTTCTTGAGTAGACTGGCTTGAGTTATTCACTCTCTCACTATTTGCCCCCCTTCCTGAGACCCCCAAAAGCTGAATAAGCTGCATTAAGAAAGGCACTGACTCTGCAAAGGGATTTTGAAGAAACGCATTCGGCTTTGGTTTGGAGTCTGTTTATTTGTTTAGGGTGGTTTTCATTGAATCAGCTTTCAGGGATTGAAGGATGTTCAATGTTGTTAATGTGGGCTCCAGGTAATATTTGTTGCCTGATATGAGCTAATTAAATATATTAAACTAAAGGTTAGCAACTGGAGTCCCCAGGTTAAGCTTGAACCCTATCTTGGCAGTGTGTCTTTGCAGGTTCAAAGAGCCCTAGAGAACGACGGATAAGCTGCAGCTCTATGCAGTTCTTGGAAACTTCCCAAAGGTGTTGTAGCTGACTAATACATTAGAACAGTGTTTCTCAACCTTGGCAACTTTAAGATGTGTAGACTTCAACTCCCAGAATTCCCCAGCCAGCATAGAATTCTGGGAGTTGAAGTCTACACATCTTAAAGTTGCTAAGGTTGAGGAATACTGCATTAGAAGGAATAGAGACTGGAAAAGATGACCAAAGGGACCAAAAGGCATCAGCTAACTCAAACCAGTCATAAAAAAAAAAAAAAAAACTAGCCAAAAGTTTCAATGATGTATTATGAGATCACATATGAAATTATCAACAAAATCCCACCATTTAACTATGCATTCCAAGCAAATGTTATTTTAAAATATAATATAAAAATACATCATCGTCATAAGAATGCATGTTAGTGTTCCTTGAATTTTGTAACTAACACTTAGACAAACTAATACTTAGACAAACTGAGCATGGTTTTTTATTACTTTAGCCCATACCCAACAGTACAAGATGTTATCATTTAATATAAATCTTATCACTTTCTCTACTACTACCTGTGTCTGACATCAGATTAAGACAGTTTCACAATGAACCTCTCATCAAATTGCCATCCTTGGCTTTCAGCATATTTCTACCATTCCCCAATCGTACATACTGTCAGGCAGATCAAGAAATAAATTTAACCATCGCTATTGTGCCAAATAACAGGCTAGTATCTGTGTATGTGTGTATCTGTGTTTACATATACATAAACCCAGTCAAATACACACAAATACAAGTAACAGGCTTTTGAACTTCATAGTAGAAACTTGTACTAGGAATCAGGGCAAAAGCACAGTTGCAGGAAATTGCACCAAAAACATTTAAATATAATGAAATAGCCATAAGAAAGAAAGTTTCTGTGTTTATATGCTTAAGAGCCACTCCATCATGTTACAAACTTCAGTGTCTTTCTGCAGGAAGAAAACACTCATGGGAAATGAGAAACAGCTGTTGTGTAACTTAGACTAACAGTAGCATTGGCATGGTTAAAATAATTCAAAACTTGTAGAGATCTGCTTCACAAAAATGGTTTCCCATATATTCAGTTTCATATAGCTGAAATTAAGATGAATTTGGAGCAGCACTGCCTTTGAAGCATAAACACCAGAGTATCATACCTTTGTTTTAACCAGAGGATTTGAAAGAATTAAAAAGAAAAAGTACAAATAAAAGGCATGAAACTTAATTATTTACTTAATGAATTTGCATTAATTTCACAACTGAAAATTATCTACCAGCATGCAAAATATGGAACATAAATATTCACAAGAATCAGATTCAAACATCTTTCGTCATTTCTGCACATGTTATCAGTAAAACTCAGACTGTTATCAATCCAACTCCCTCATCAGATTTCTGAGAAATATGCAGAAATCTTAAAAGAAGATTTTAGGTCAAGGATGCTACTAGTTCAGTTCTCAGTTGGCCCATGACTAAAATCGCATTTAACAAAATTTCCTTCTGCGTTTATTTCATAATCTTATTTCTGTAATCTAAGAAAGATTCCAAATATTTATATAAACATAAACACACATGTAAGTATGCACACTGATATTATAGCAGTGTTCTTAGAGTAATAGAATCGTAGAGTTGGAAGGGACCTCAGAGGTCATCAAGTCCAACCCCCTGAAAACTGTAGAATTCACTATACCATACCCGATAGATGACTGTCCAGCCTCTGTTCTTCTCTACTTTCTATTCTCCATCTTGCAAACATCTGTTGTACAAAAGAAGGAAAAGGTTATCGGTTGGAAGGTTAGCAGCTCCTGTCTAGAGCTTCTTGGGTCGGCCTTCATCCTGCCTTCTTATTCTTCCATTTTCCTTGCATGGTGTGACTTTGCAATATGACCTTTGATTTTTTTTTTTCCTTGATCCACCTCTACAACTCACATATCAACTCTTAAGGGTCTGTTTTGATGGATTCTAGAGGATCAGAATATGGATATATTAAGATGCTACAAACCAGCCTAGCCTAATAGTTCCTACCATGACTGGAATCAGTTCTCTAAGGGTGCATTCCTAAGTGTTTTCAGTCCCCCATGATACTTCTAATTGAATGGACAAACTATAGCGTATCAGGCAGCAGAAATCTCTGTAACTTAGATCCTTCATATCTGCTATGCTAGTGTTTTGTACTTAGAAATCTGGGCCTGAATATAAATATATCATAAGATCCTCAGCTTTCCTGAGAAATAAAGTCCATTTCACTGATTTCATAGCACTCTTTTCCAAGGAGGCATGAAAAGGGAAACTGTGTGATGAAAGTACAGTAATAAAATATTACAAAATGTTTGAATATCTTTGCTTGTAATTCTTAAGTCTTCAAAAAAGGAGACCAGCTCTTCCCGAATTCTTATCTAATCTATAAAAGTTGTAATGCATTTTATTATAACAAGAGAGATGGTTAAGTTATCAACAATGTTCCTTCTCCCCTAAGGCTGCATTTCCCTACATGTGCAGTTCTTTTTTAAAACACAAGTTCCTCCTGGTCCAAAATTAGATTCTGTAAGATATTTGAAAATTAGAATAATTTTCCTATACATCATCTGACATTGGGACTGCAATGGAAACTATGTTGAGATCACTTCCATTGTACTCCACCATGACTGACACCATGATCCCAATTCTACGTTCTGCAAATGTGGGGATGCCTTCAAAATTTAGTGAACCCTGTTGGGTTGTTTTTTTCTCCCTTTGAGGTAGGAGAGAGGGAGAAGAAAAACCTAAAGAGACAAATTCCAATTTGGAGAAAGACTGCATTCCCTTCATGCTTGGCTGAAACCCTGCCACTAAAGTTGTTGGCAACCACTGGCTTATTTAAGTTGAGAACTGCACTAACATCAAAGTCCCTTGCTGTGTTTAATGGGGTGGAGGGGGTGGGGAGTAGGAAGCACTACATAAAATATGGATAAGCTGTCAATCAAAACTACTTTTATAGTGTACACTATGGTAATGTGAATCATATTGCTTTTTTATTTTTAAACACAACTACATCTGGTAGCTTGGCAGCAGAGGTTTTTACAAAGACAGCGCCTTCAAACTCTTTTCATAGCAAGGCTAGAAATCCTGCCAGGTTAAAAAAAAAATGTTATTGCAACCCTTTCTCCCCTCATAGGCCCATTTTGACAGGAAATCTTTGAGAAGCAGCAGCAATGAAGTGCCCAGAGATTTCATCTGTCTTCTTTTGCTTCAGGAAATGCTGAGCACAGGCTCTCCTATTAGGCAAAATACACAAAGTACCAAATCCCCTTCACAATAATCTTTGTCTGTTCTTCAGCTGACAGGTCCCTACATCCTAGTCTGTCAAACAGGCCCTGTAACTGAGACTCGTGTTACCAGGACCAGTGCAAACGTTTTTGACAGGACTTGAGGGGGAGGGGCAGGGGAGAGTGTTGTCAAGTGTTTATAAGTTATCTTTCTGGAGCAATTTATTTTATGTGGACTAATCGGAATAAAATTTGTGATGTCAGGAGATATTATTTTGCAGGACGCACCTTTCTTCTCATCCTGCTGATGTGAAGTTCCACGCTACCAGCACTGTTTGTCATTTATGGTGACTGACGGAAACATGGCAATTATTAGCCATTGCAAAATAATATTCACAAGCATGAATTCCGTCCTCCCCCTGGTTTCTGGTTTGTTGGACTATAGTCTGACAGGTGCCAAATCTAAAATTTAAATATTTTTTTTCCCAAAATGAAGATGACAGCTTGCAATAATTCTGCAGGTGTCAAAGCAGATGTACTTTCCAAAATAATTAGACAAAATGTATACAAATTGCAGGAAATATGGGAAAAAATGACATTGAAATTTCATGATTCAACATTTTGGGGGCTCTCGTCAGGATTCTTTATTGATTCTTTGAATAGTAAGAGGTGTATGGGTATCTAATATATATATATTAGATACACCTACATACACACACAGGATTTTCAGTTGACACAAGTTTTCAAAAAGCCTAGGCAAACTTTAGTACAAAGAAGCTAATGCAGTGGTTAGTATTTAGAGCTTTATTTGCAAATGAAGGCAGACATTTGGAACAGGTCATCAATGAACAGCTTCACCACAATAAGTGAGCAAGGAGGATACAGTTTAAACTGAACATGCTTCTCAGCATCACAGAGAAACAGAATTCAGTTACTTTTCTCTTTCATCAAAGTCCAGATTTTGCAAATGGATTCTAGGATCAAAATATACAGTATATATTTAAATATTGTGTCTGTTGGGAAATTTTTGCACAGAAATAAATGTATTAAGAAACATGCCTTGTAAAAACATTACAGAGGTGTTAGATACAGGCATAGACCTGCATACATGCACACATGCAGTAACTAAGATGGTACATTCTAGGTGCCTTAGAGATCAAAAGAGTTTCCAGACAGGGGAAAAGTTCCACATAAATGTTCTGTATTTTATACAAACATACAAAATGTGTACCTGTGTGTATGTATGTGTATGCATGCGTGTGTGGGGTGTATATACATGAATAATAAAATAACTTTGATATATTTTATCGTTTGTCATTTTATGTATTTTATCATTTTCTAAATCACATTGGGGAATCTCTCTGGCTGAAAAACAACATATACAGCCCATTAAATAAGTATTATTAATAAATAAAATGTTAATATATTACTGTGGATATTGTTTTAATATTTTATGATATATTTATTGTTTCTTGACTCTGAATTATTGTATAGTACCTTGTTGTTTTTTACATAAGGCAGAGTGGAAATACCATAAATAACATATTTTTTAAAGAAAAGAGGGGGGAAAAATCAAGATTAGCCCATAGAGTCTTGCTGTGAATCTTGTTTTCTCTTTCTGAAAAACACTACTCAGTGGGAATCCATGTTCACAAAGAGATAATTTGGATTGGTTATATGCTCTACTACGTTTTGATGCCTTCTTAATCTTTTGAACTCCACCTACAGTAGTGTCTTGCTCTTAGCCATGATAGCTGGAACTGATGAGAGCTGAAATCAAAAATTTCAGCCAGGCACCTGTCTATTGATACCTGGGTTATTTTCCTTCTTTAAGGTAAGGGTTTCCCTCACTCAGAGGAAGGAATTGTCAGGGCAAGGAAAAAAAGGTGTTTTTTTTTTTTAAGTGTTCAACTTTAACTCTAGTGATAAAAAACAAGTAATTAACAGACATTTGAGCAGCACAGTGCTCCACTTCCCTTTGAGAGGGCCAGCTTGTCCATTTCTAACAAAGTCCCCTTGGGATAAACTTTTTTTTTTAAAAAAACTTAAGTTTATTTTATTCTGCATACTTGGGAGCAGGACAAGGGAGGGAGACTTGACCAGGAATTTAAGTTCAAGTCTCCCCTCAGCCATGGAACTCACTGGGTGATTGTTCATCATCCATTTTCCCTCAGCCCATCCTCCCTGCCAGATTATTGTTTGGATAAAATTAGGGGAGGCCAATATGTATGATGACTTGAGCTCTCAGGGAAAAGGCATAATATTAATGCTATAGATGTTAAAGGCAGACAGACTTTCTTCACTTTAACTTCTTCATGTTCCATGTTTTCCTTCAGACTCTCAAGAGCTTTTATTCCATTTGCATATTCACACTTTTTTCTTTTGTTTCTGTTCTGTCTTTTCCCTCATTTGGAGCTTTTTTCTCTTCTGGCTCCATTTCTCAAATGATTGCTTAGTGGTTTCAAGAGCAGTATTATTCCACTAGCAAGATTGTGATTTTATTTCCATTTATAAACTTTGTTTTCGCAATGCAATATTTGATCAGTCAAAAATGAAGTCCAGTTCAAAATTTCACCTAGAATGTATCAGCATGTTCCAAACTGTAAAATCCTTGTACAAAGGTATTTTCAAACAAAGTATTAGGCAAAAGGTTGTTCATCCAGACTTCAGTTCTGATCCTTTCCTGGAACTAAAGACAAAGAGAAATACACGTCTTTTGTAAAATCCCTAATTACAAGGATTATCTGAAAAATAAATTAGAAACAGTGCAGATATACTGTACATGCAATAAATATTGATTATCAGCACATCACTTCGAAAGAGAACTTTCTCAGTTACAACTTGATGCGGGGTGGAAAAATGCCTTTTCACATTCTGCATTTAGGATTGTTAATCTGCTACTATAACAACTGAAATGTAAGCCATCATCAACCATGCAACGCACATACACAGCTTGAATCTGATTGCCTAAAAACATTTCATTTTTCCCTGAAAGTGCTGGCTTTTTCAGAGAGTTGCTCCGGTTTATTTCTATTCCTATTTAAAAAAAAAAAAAGAACAAAAACTTTGGGCCATAATTTTGTGAAAAACTGGATTATGACTGTCAGAAGAGAGTTGGTTTTTTTTAAAGAAAGGCACATCAAAGTCTGACCTCAGAAATATAGTATTTATATATGCAAGATATAATTGTAACACACACACACACACACACACTGTATACCATGTGATTGTCTAAATTAAAATAATATAGCGTCAAACAAATTATGTTTTATTTGCTCTCCTTCTTACCAACAGGATACTATAGTCCTTCAATTTAAGAATGCAAATCCTGCTAAAAATGTTTACTGCTATCTTGACGATTCTTTATATTTACCCACAAGTCTTTGTAGTGTTTCTGAACAAGGCATTGTGAAGATGTTATTGCCGCAATTTAGAATTTCATTATCTTGCAATGCTGTATAATCTTGTTTGGTGATATAGTGAGGAGATAACAAGAATTAGGATATGGAAAATCCAGATTCAAATCCCCAGTCATGACACCTTTGATCATTAAAAAGTAACAGCTACATTGTTGTTGCTGTTTTTTTTAACTTACTGCTTCTAGGTGCCATTCAAGGAAAATGATGTGTCCATGTTGGGAAAACACATGTAGGATATGGGCCCTTCCCATTTGGGTAAGACTTGGAATATTTGAGTAATTTTTATCTTCAGAGTTCCAGTATGAATTCGGGAAGCAGATTCATACTGGATATTTAATCTAGCAAATTTATGAGATTTAATAAATTTTAATTAATAAATAAATCTCATTAATAAAGGTTAATGCAAATGTAATCTAGCATGCAGATTAAAATGTAATTACTCATCAACTTTTGCCCTTCTCACATAATCCCTGATATAAAATACATATATACAATATATTTAGAATTGTCTGCTTTGAGAGAAAACATATTAAAATGCAATCTTATGTATCTCCTAATGAACTTAATCTGGTTTAGTCCCAAGTAAATAGTATAGGATTGCAGCCTTAGAAATGTGTATTTTGGGTGAAAATTATGTAAAAATGCATGGTTTTAGAGAAAATACTTTTAAATGCCTATTTTATCACTAAGTTTACTTGGGTTTTTGAAAGATAGATTCACAAATTAATGCTGGAACTAATTTATGAAAAATCAGGCCAAATTCTCCTGCTGGAAGTAGATTGATTTCTGCAGTTCTTCAGTACAATAAGTGATTAGCGCTACACAATTATTTTCCTGCTCAAGCAGCAAACGACTACTTTGAGTTGGAGAATACTGCAAGCCATACCACCATCCCTTTACGTTCTCAGATGCTTTAAAAGTTCTTCCTCTGCTAAGCACAAGCTGAAAAGGTTGCAAGTCTGCTCACACCCATCTGAGGGTTGGAGAGGGAGCAACAGAGAGACATGAAGAATGGAATAGATGGGAAAGGAGAGTTTTATATAAGAATGAAGAGAGATGGAGGATTCAGTGATGAGTGGCAGTTGCCATCTTCAGAGTCTGGTGTTCCATTTCCTTGCATTGATTTGCAATACAGGTAATACAGAGTTGCAACAATTTAGGAATAAGTCAAGTTTCACAAAACAGCATTAAACTATAATTTCAGAGTTGGTTTCTTGCCCCCAGATTATAAGTAATTAATTAATGGAGACTGATCAGTAAGATGTTAAGGCAAACAAATCATGCCTTAACATTATGTCTGGGCCAGTCAATATGATTCCCCTATAGTTGTTTTGTGAGCTTCATATTCCTTGAAGAATTAAAATCCTAATAATTTTTGCCCAGTTCATATGCTCTGTCCACTGTACCACACTGAAAGAAAAACAGTCAAGTCTTTTCTAGCTGCTAGTTTGAGTCTTTACAGATGCCCTTTCTGATGCTCATTTTTTTTTAATTAGAGTAGTCTAATCTTTGATTGCAACCCTAAATAGAAGCAAACAGCAGGCTGTCAGTAAGACAGACATGTGCCAAGTTAAGAATGATATGATCATTCAAAATAGGAATTATGTAATGATAAAAACTCTGCATCTCTAAGTAACACATTTGGAATATCTTTACATGAAGGCTGTCAGTTTATAAGATCAATGCCATAACTGAAGAGGAAATATTCTTCTGCCTTTGTACTCCTTTACAGTCTGAGCAATGACTGCATCCATAACTATTTTCTCATCTGTTGGGTCTGCTATCACTTACTACTCAATATTACTCTTCATAGGAGATTTTTAACCTCAGATGAGATCTGTGTTACCCTGTTCTTGTTTTCTTCTCCTGTAAAGCATTAAACCTTATTATCAGTTTTTATATAGACACAGTCTTATTTGATCAATGTTTTTATAATTGTACGGCATAATCAATTGGTAATCTTAAAATGCTGTTTTGTTGTTTCGGTGCAACATATTAAAATGGCTACCCTGTTGTTGTTCCTGATGAATATATAAGGAAGCAGTACTTTGCTGAGTATATTTGAAGAGGAGTCATTGAAATGAATGAATTGCAATAAGTGCAGAACTTGCAATAAATTAATATTTGCATTATTTTGCAGGGTCCTTCCTTCCTTCCTTCCTTCCTTCCTTCCTTCCTTCCTTCCTTCCTTCCTTCCTTCCTTCCTTCCTTCCTTCCTTCCTTCCTTCCTTCCTTGGAAATATTAAAAACTGGGGTACAAACCTAGAAGTGAACAATGACAATTTGGCATTGGCGACTTCTTCTCAATGCAAGAGGGATTTTTCACAAGACTGCAGCAAAGAAAGAAAGAAAAAAAATGAATTCCCCCTTTTTGCCTGCTGAAAACAGTAACTAAAAGTATGTCTCCCAATTCTATTTTAAATAAATCAATACATAAATGCACAAAGCATCTCCAACACCATTTTTTATTTGTCATAAAATTATCTTAACTTTCCTGTAATTCCCAGTTGTTAATATCTTTGCCTACAATCTTAGCATCACCATATTTATTGAATGCATTCAACACCTAATCAAGTGAGGACTCTTCACATATCTTTCTATAATACACAGGTAACAGGACTGGTTTTTCCTTATAGGACTGTTGTACAGATTACCCTATATGCTGTACTTGGAAATTCCAGGGTACTATCATTTATTCCTTTTCTTGTCTGATTTTACACATTAATACATATTGGAAGATACTGTTAGAGCTGTATGTACAAGCAGCAGATCAGGCATTTCCCTTTGTCAGCTGTTGCTGGATGCTTGTTAGCTCTTCTGAAGAAAAGGAATTTGTTGGGGGGGGAAAAAACTAAAAAACCACACTGTGACAGAGTGGCCCTGAGTGTTCATATAAATCCATGTGAAGGAGAAGCAATTCCCCAACTTTCATAAATTTTCTCAGTGTGCCTGTGTTGGAAAAGCCTACTTTGGGCACACATGTGGTGCACACACATTAATAAATTAGATATGTAAATCACTTGCTAACTTAATGTCTCATGCAGTGTGATTCTCACTCAACAGTTGAGCACAGTGGTGCCTGCTTTCTCAATGAACAGCATATGCCAAAGGAAAGGTTTGTGCAGTGTATGGAGCAGTCCCCCATTGGTTAGAGTTCATGCATCTTTCTAGTAATCCAAGGCATTGCAGACAATGCAGCAACATAAGCTTGAGAGATGATCACACAACATTCAGACAGATATGGCTGAGCCCAAGTGAAGACCAGCTCTGTGGGACTGAAGGCAACCCCCCCCCCCCTCCACAAGTCATACTTGTCTTCCATCTCTGAAGCTGTGCATTTGTTGTTCAGTTTTTCTGGTAAGTAAATCGTTTTAGCTGTCAGCAAATAGAGCTATGATAGGTTTGCTGAGGACTGTGTGGATAACATTCAACATTATTTGAGATAATATTACCTTCCCAAAGTAATCCACCTTCTCACTTTCCAGAAACAAGTGAAGGCCTTTCCATTTCAACAAGTATTAGAAAAGCAGTGGTGGCTTTTTTGGACCAGATGGAGAGTTAATATTGATGCTGCTTTGTATATTGTGATTTTTAATTCATTGACTATCCTGTAGCTTTTTCCAATCTTCCATTCTCCAAATGTATTTGAATACCACTCCTTCATACCAAGGGAGCATGGTGTCACAAAGGACATTAGATTGCAGAAAGCTGATAATTTTTTTTAAAAAAATTGAATTGTTTATTTGTTCCTATTGCCATTGTTTTAAAAGCTGTGCTGGAACATTAGCTGTAAGGTGGGATAGTAAATATGGATTAATGGGTGGGTAGAATTTGGTAACACAAGAAAAAAAAGATCCATAACAGAGATCTATAAGCTGGTTCTTGCATCCAAACTTATTTAATAAAAATAAGGGGTGCTGAAATCAGTGAGACAATTCTTTGTCACATATAATATTAAAAGTACCTTGAAACCTTTCTGTGTAGTTTATATAGAAGCAATGATGTTATTGAAGGCTTGTTCACCCATTAATATACCAATCAATAGCACATGTATACCAAATTTTCTCTTTAAATTGACCATTTTTCTATTTCCTATAAGAATACTGTCTAGTTATATATTTATCTGAGTGACAGGTATTACTTGAAGGATCAAGCTTTGCATATAACATTGTGGCCACTTTTTCCCCTATGTGAAAAATCATGTTACCTGTAAATTCAAATGTAGTTCAGGTAAATTGAAAATAATATTAGTGGGAAGCCCAGTTGTAGTTCTGGAAGAAAGGACCAAATAACAGTAAACTAGTTTAAAAACCACACCATTTATAGAAAAAATACATGATATATATGATTTGGCTGAAACTAATGCAGAAGGGAAGTTCTAATTCCTAAATATAAGATGCCCAGAGAAACTGGGTAGGTAGTACATAGGCAGCCATGAGACAGTTAAAAACCATATTGTTGGTTTTTTTAAGACCATAGGATGTTGCTTTGTATTGAGTCAAATTATTAGTTCATTTAGTCCAGTATTGTCAATATTGACTGGCAGGAACTCTGCAGAGTATGAACAGAAGTTTTTCAAGTCATACTGGAAATACCAGGAATTGTCCTTGGATTTTCTGCATGCAAAGCATGTGCTCTCCTACTGAGACACAGTCCTTCTTATAACCCTGTTGCCTACAGCCTACTGTTAGTGACTGACTGGGACCATTGCTTGGCATAACTGCCCATTATAGCCTGACCCCAGAGATAAATATGGGTGAGTCATATGTTTTAATACTAAAACATCTGGACTGCAAATATCCTGATGATGACTATATGGCAGTAAATTTGTCTGTCAAAAGATCTTCCTATCTTTTGATCATCTGGATGTTTCCAACTTAGATATAGTAACCCTACATGTTGTACCTAATTGTACGTAGGTATGTGTAATACGAATAAAAGCCATCAAATGAAGTCTAGTTGAATTCTTCAATGTCCAGTCTTTTATCAAAATAAACAAACAAGAAAAAAATACAGTCTGAACTGAATAAATTAAGTCAGAACACACAGATAAGGTGATTTCGTATGGAAGGCGAAAAAACATGGCAGTACAAAACACTCTAGATAAGGCCAAAGTATGACATAAACAATGTGGCCTAGCAGCTGGGAGGAAATCTTTCCCAGGGCCCATAATAGCAGCTAACCATGGGCTAAAGTAATTCTCATCCCAGAAAAATCAAATAGTTTGTGTTTGCCTATTTCCTTCTGACTAACTACCTGAGTGAAAAAGGTTTTAGGCATGGTTGTTTCCCATTTTTTGTACAATGTTAGATTCTGGACAACTAATTTCTGCTTTCATCTTCAATTCTGCAATCTTCCATTGCCCTGCCATGTGTAGGGGGCTCAAAATACTGGGAAATCATAGGCCCCACCCATTTGGCAGGCATTAATTTGGGGAAAACTATTCTAGACCATTGCAACAAGAATTATTCTCTTATTCTCTCATGCACAAAATTCAGTAGGAGCCTCTTATTTTTCTCCCTGTTAAACATAATGGAGTAATGGTAATACAATGGTAGATCCATTATATCAGTGTTTCTCAACCTCAGTAACTTTAAGAAGTGTGGACTTCAACTCCCAGAATTCCCAGCCAGCATGGAAGCCTCCTCCCTCCTTCCCTCCCTGTTGATCTAGGAAAAGAGTAGGAAAATTTGTTCATACTTTGTTAATCTCTTTTCAGCACGAGGCAAAGATACTCTTTTTTCCCCAGGTGTTTCTAATGCTTCTACTTCAACCTGTGGACAGCAAAGATACTCTTTTTTCCCCAGGTGTTTCTAATGCTCATACCAGCCTGATTTTAGGTGTCCTTCATACAGAGAAATATTGATTTTATATGCTTTATATGTTATTTTTACTACTTTCTGTTGTGTTCATTATTTTTCATTTTTAGTGTGCTTAGGAAAAAATACATTTAAAGTAACTTTGCAATCCACCCAGGGAAGTTTGGTAATGGGCTGATTAGAAATCTACTAATTAAAGATATAAACAAAACAGAGAGACAAGATATCCCTGATTCAATATATCTTTGCAGAATCCTCTCTTATATGATGCATTAATGACACACATTAGTCCTGCCCTACAAACTTCACGTGTAAAGCTGCAATCAGAAGCAGTGACGGTGAATCTTTGGTCAATTGAGAAGCCTGGGGAGCGCATGAAATGGCAGGAACGAGTGTAGCAAAACAATCCCAGAATCAGGACACTTTATTCCCCTTTCCCTCATTCTGTAAAGATGAAGAGCTGCATCTATGGCTACAGGAAAGAAGCTGACATGGTCTTTGGCTTTGCTTAAGGCTGCCCCAGGGAGCGTGCATTGGAATTCAAGGTGGCTGCAATGATGTGAGAAGTGCATTGCCATCTGGATGAAGGAAGGGGGCAGCACCATCCCCCATCAAGAAACCGGCTGGCAGAATTGACTTTGACAGGATGGAAAATTTACCCCTGCTGCTCTCAGAAGCCCCAAAGCTGCCTGTCATTACAGCAATGTGGGCAAAAGGCACAGCAGGAGCTCTTTGCATCTGCCTGAGGTTGAACGGGAGAACAATTTAAGTATGCTGAAGTAGGAGATTTGGGTGGTGGGAGGGGAATGGGGAGAGGCTGAAAGCAAAAGTTGAAGAAGCTTTCAGGAGTTGCAGCAAAGGCAACTCAGTGCCTAAGGAGGAAAAGAAGCTGTGGAGAAAATTAAAATAAATCACACCACACTGTTGGAAAGCGAAACCTGACAGGAATAGATTAGCATTATCTCAGTGGGCCTGGGTAATCTCACTTGGGGATTCAAGGGAATTCCTACTTCAACCTGTGGACAGGAATGAAGCAGCAGCTTCTGCAGGTACCATAAGACCTGGTGCTGGGCCCCAACCTATTCAACTAAAAGGGGATTGTGGAAGAGAGACCATCAGTCTTAATGAATAATTATATCTCTGGTGACATGGCTTTGACTACCACTTATGGGGAAAGAGGTAAGGTGAACCTATTGGGCTAATGCCTTATTTATAAGCTTTTAGAGGCATCTGGCAGGTCATCCTATGGGAAACAGGATGTTGGAATGGACAGGCCCTTAATCTGTTCCAAGTAGATTCTTTTTCTTTTCTGTTTTTATGAATTTTGGGTAGCTATGAATTAAAAATATCCAGTTAGACCCCCCCCCCCCAAAGATGGTCACTTGCAATTAAAAGCTATCTTTACTTAAAGCATCATATAGTTGTGATGGTGAAAAACTGGCATCCCAGACAGCCACAGAAAGTCAGAATAGTAGTGTTTCGTTGAGATGTAGTAAAAAAAATAAATACATTCCTAATTTATTTGTTTATTTAATGCATTTCTATGCCACTACAATCCAAAGAGACTCTTGATGACTTACACAGAACAAATACAGACTAAAACATCCATGGTAGGAATAAAACAATTCTAAATGCAATATAAATAAAAACCATACGACATACAACATGAACTACGAATAAAACAAATAGAAATGAAGATGAACACATTCACATCAGGGGAAAGCTCTCTAATGCAATTTGGTTTTTAAAATCTCCGAAAAGACCCCAGTCCAATCTCCATAATCAATTTCTCCCTGGTAGATCTAATTGGTCAAGGCAATACTGATGGGAAGTTGTGTAAGTTGGGGGCCAGCACCTTAAACTCTTTGAGGGAAGGTGTCATTATTTGGGGAAGTTAATGCATTAGAAGAAACAAGGGATCAGCAAGACTTTTTCTCCCATTTGTCTGCACCATTTGCTGAATGCTACAAACTGTTATACTAAAATCTGATTTCCGAATACATTTCAGGATAGATAAAAGATAGTACATACTAACACGCATGATTGAGTTACAGAATCGTAGCATCTGAATGTCTATGGGTCTATTACTTTCATCCGTCCAGGAGGATAAATAAGTTTTTCCTCCTGAGCTAAGTAGGAGGTTCTCTGGAGCAACAAGGACAGTATATAATCCACAGGAACATCGTGATGAAATGGAAGAGCAATCATCAGTCATCCAACCATTGTGATATTTATTTTTTAATGTACATTTGGCTTGCCTTCTAAAGTGGCAAACAATTATTTTATATTAGCTAAATTCTACAACTGAATAGGGTGAGGGTTTTTTTGTCCATTTGTTTGTTTTGTTAAATATTAAGGGGGATGGGAAAATACAAAGCTGCTTAAAAACACAATAACATTTAAAAGGGCAGCTGACATTGAATTTTGCTGCTGTTGTAAAATTGCTTTGTGGAGGTGGTCTGGTTTCAATTTTTCCTTTCATTCATTGCTGTTCCACTGATGCAAATGCCACATCATTTCCCAATATGCAGCACACATCCATAAGAACTGATTTCCTTTTGGGGGTACTAGGGACAAAACTCTCTCAGTAACAGCTAGGAAAGCAGAAATGGCATACTCAGAAATCTTCCCTTCCCTTCCTCCTTTCCATTGTTATCCGGAGATAACTTCTTTTCCCTTGTTAGCATTAATCATGGCTTGGATTGGTTGGTGTCAACTCTTAATGATCACATTGATAGCTTTTCTCCATAAAATCAGGGCTCAGTATGTTACACATATACCAAGGCTAACTGATAGCATAGCATTCTTTTGTATTCCAGAACTGGAACTCAAGGTTTAAAATTAGCTAGGAAAACATAGCTGGAAGAATCAGTGAGCATTGACCATTCATTTATTTATTTATTAATGGATTTATAGGGCTGCCCAACTCAAACAATTTAAGTCGAGGTGGCGTACAGCCATAGTTAGTATCTTCACACATTTAATCTCTGATTAATTTTGTTAAGTTCATTCAGAGAATGTATTCTCACTGGCTCCTAATTAGCAAGCTCATTGTTTTTGTTGAGTTGTAATTCCTCAAAAATTTAGAGAGTTCATCATTGTTGACTCAATTGCCATTTTTTACCCCTTTATTCTTCTTTTAAATACTGTATATGTTAATTTCCTGCCTGTAATAGGTCTCTCAGTGGCTAGTTACTGCCATTCAGAATGTGACAAAGGCAGCAGCACTCTGTGGGAAATGTGGTAGTTGCTAAGCGCTCTCTCTCTCCCTCCCTCTCTCTCTCTCTCTCTATATATAAAACAGCCACCACTTTCTTCCCAGAATTCCCTACAATGAGGCTACATCTGGAACATTCTGGAATAGCTGGAAGCTAGCAACTGTAAGAAAAAAATTCCATTACTGTCACCACAGGTGGTAGAGTTAATATATAGTGACAACAAGAAGAAAACAGCTTTGTTACCACTAGAATAGTTGAAGTGACTAGAAGTGAAGATGAAGCATTGAAATAGCTCCCAGATTCAACCCCTCCAAAGGTTTAAATTTGAACAAAAACCTCTCATTGGAGACTATCTGCTGTGACTTTACTTTGCAAGACTGCTTCTGAATGATGGGGAAAACAGAAAGAACAAAACAGAATGATATTGATGGAGATTTCTTAACATGCCTTAAATAACAGTAGAAGAGGGCTACCACTCTTGAGCACTGCTTGTGAGCTCAGCTTCCTGGAGGCACCTGACTGATCACTGTATGAATAGCATATAAATGGAATAGGCTTTGCCCAGATTAGCAAAGTTGTTCTGATGGTCACAAGTGATAACAATATCATGATTATAATTATACATTTTTGCTGACACCAGAGAGGCTGTGTTGAGTCAAGGCTCAGGGTTTTTAAAAAAAATAATGTTATTAAAGATTATAATTGCAATAGTAAAAACTAATACAAACTAAAAGAAAGAAAAAAGAGTAGAAAGAAAGAGTAAAAAGGGCAAAGGAAAAAAACAGAGAAAAAGAAAGAAAGAAAGAAAGAAAGAAAGAAAGAAAGAAAGAAAGAAAGAATATAGTAAAGAAAGAGAAAAGAAATATATAAAGAAGTGACTTCCAACTTCATCACAAGTATAAACAATTTTAGTAACTTTTCACCTCTTCTTAATTTACAGGCAATGATCTCTTCATCCCATGTCCCATCTCTTATCTGTAAACAAATCCACAAAGCATTGTCATTTCAGTCCTGGTGTCAGCAAACGTCCATTAAGGGTTGCCAGAAATGACAATATATCTATTTTAACCTTGATCAAATAAACCAACTTTATATTCCTTCCCTTTGCTTCTAACAATCTTAATCTTTAGTCCATTCAGTAATAGAGTAGAACTTGATTTCTTTTCTTTTTTTTCCCCCTCACAAGATTCATCCAAGCTTTAACAAACCTCTTTTGTAAATCCAGTATATAAGAATTATCCAGGTCACTTTCTTGGTTTATTATTTTTCTAATTCCCCTTTGATTTTTAAAGTATCAACCAATTTCTTTTGTATGTCCAATGAAACATCTCCATGTCATTCTTGTAGCCTGTCATTTGTAAATCCACCTTCAGTGTCAACTTGTCTCTATCTTGTCAGATAAAATTTGTTCCTCTTCTGCCATTTCTTCCAAAACATATTTTGGACACATTCTATCCATAGAAGCAAACATTGCTATTGAGATCGTTGATATTAACTTCTGATTCCATGTTTCAAAAGGATCTTTCATTATTTCCAATAATATGATATTTTGCATTATTCTGTTAATCAGGTTTATACATTCTTCTCCTTTAATTAAAATCTTTAGTTCCTTGTACTGTCCAATTTTTAAAATTGCTTATCTTTATTATGTCTTAGAAAAAATTCAAAACAAGTCCACTTTCCCATGGGAAGGATTCTTCATAATTTAATTCCAAAAATCTTATTTCAAATTTATCTGGACCCTTAATCCATTTATAATTTTGTAAGATCAAAGTCTTAATTAGCTTTTTGCTGCTTATTTCAGATTTTTTAAGTTTAAGCTTGTAGTTAAAATTTTTGTTCATTAAGGATTGAAGGCAGACTCACCCAGTGTTTTCAGACTTCTTGATCCAAAGGTCTAATGGCTGAAACGTAGTTAACGAGCAATTTCCAAATATGATTAGAAAACGAAGTATGTGAATTTAGTGTCCTTTTAAAGGTGCCAACTGTGGTTGTGAGCAAGATGGCAGTTCTGTCATCTCCCAGTGGTTAAAACCTGAAGACAGCTGTCTTGCAGTCTCCTCATCAGAAGTAACTGTCTGGAGCATTTGTGGGTGATCTCAAGTCCTCTTTTTGTCCGGAGAGGTTCGAAGAGCCAGTCTACTTACTGGTGCTTCATTGTTCACCTCAATTTTTGGCTCTGCTTTTCATGGAGCTGTCTTCAGTCCGCCATTTCTATCTCTGGAAATCCCCAGTAAGTCAAAGCTCAGGATTAAGTCTATTTAGCTATAGGGAATATTTCACCTTTTCAAGCAAGACAGCAAATGATGTTGGACTTTTATCTCTTGTTTCAGGATAGAAAAATAATTTTTCCCATTCTTCAATTTGGTATCCCTATTCTGTCCCTTATTTTTAAAAAAGTAAAGTACCATAAGATCCCAAGAAATCATAAAGTACAACTCTACTTTCCTACTGTAGCTTAAACGAAGTTGTTTTCTTGGCACTGATATTGGATTATCTAAAATGTCTGGATTTAAAAAGCTGTGAAGATAGATTTAACCATTTTTTTTATTTTTAAATTTTTGTTTGTTTCCTTTTGTAATGTACAAGTAGACCACCATGTTTTCAATTCCTTTCCAACCCATCTCCATGTCTTTCAAGGCAATGGTGCACATTCCAGTCTATTGGGGAGTGGGGAAAGATAGACAATTAAAACTTGTTAAAGATAATTAAACTGAAATGTAGAGTGAGAAAAGCTACTCCACTGTTTTGTTCATAATAATAACAGGTTCTGAACTATAATTAAATTCTTCCTTCCAATAGTTGTATACATAAAAGGAATGTTCCAGATAGCAAAACAATACAGTGATTAAAATGATTAAGGAGCTGTTTTCAAAAGCAGAGATGAGCCAAAGAGGGTTGGAAGAGTTTTAGGTGTCTCGAAATATAAAGTACCAGCTGGGAACCAGATGGTGTTTGGCTACCTTAACCCAGTATCTGAAATATCAGTAGAAGCATCCAGAATATGACTTCTTCCTTCAGCTAAAATAGGCACCCGAAGGAATAAACTGGCAGTACAGAGAATATTTCCTAACACCAAGATCTATTAAATCATAGGATAGTCTCCCAGAGGTAGTGGTAGATGCCAAATAGCTTGGCGCTTTTCAAACAAGATGGGACAAAGTGCTAGAAACTGTACTAGAGGGAATCCATTCTGTTTGTTTAGGGGAAGAATCATAAAATGATTCCCCCCCCCCCATATATATTGGAAC
This sequence comes from Python bivittatus, assembly GCF_059951505.1. NCBI lineage: Eukaryota > Metazoa > Chordata > Lepidosauria > Squamata > Pythonidae > Python > Python bivittatus. The sequence goes on from NW_028277098.1 coordinate 30,379,486, forward strand.
TGGCAGCATCCCTCCTTCTCATACTGAACAAAATTAAGCTAAGATTCTGGAAATCCAAATAAATAGCCATCATCCTCAGTTCTGTCATTCCTCATAGCAAATGCTGCTGGTTAAGGGTATACCAATTTGGCATAAAGGAACAAAACAGCAGTTTCTAGCTAGGCAGCTTTTTAAATAGCCCCAATGACCTTCTTGAGCACAGTGAGTGCACTGAGATTGGAACATCTTAGAACTACTAATTTTATTTTTCTGCAGGAATTGCAGTGCTAATACTGAATAGATAGGGGGGGGAAATCCTAGCTTTCCAATGAGCTATTCTTTGATTGCCATAGAAGTGAGGACCATGACTAAAGGCTTCTTTAAAATACTCCCCCACTCAAAATCTTTACCACTAGTGACACTGTTTATCTTATGTGCAAAGGGATGGAATGAGATGTTTTTCCATTGTACTTCAGACTTCAAAATGTGTAGCTAAGGATCCTTTATAGCATCTTGGAGGATATTGAGTTACAATTCTTGAATGTGGCTGTGGCTGAACAGAACATAGAACTCAAGCACTTCAATCTCCTTTGGGAAAAGGCAACCTGATGTCTTCCAGATCTTTTGGATTATAACTCCAACAAACCTATGCCATCAATGCCAGTTAATGGGAGTTGAAATCCAAAACTCCTGGAAAGCACCTGATTGCCTATCCTTGATCTATGATGGCCAGCAACTGTATTCTAGAGTTTCACATGAGGCCTTCCTGGGCTGTAGAAATATTCTGCTTGCAAAGCATGTGCTGTAGTACTCACCTGTGGTCCTTTCCTAAGATACTTCTACTCTGACACTTTTTATAAGGACACAAGATTCCTGATGATGCATATTCTAGATGACATTCCATTCCCTTGGTACTCCAAAACTTATTATTGTTTCAGTAATTGTTTAGATAGTAGAGGTGAGCAAATGCACTTAGAGGGCATGAGCTACTTCTCAACTTAGTGCAGCATCTTGTTTTAAGAGGACACTTTGTGTAAATGAAGAATTAAGTTGGGGTTGATCCACCCAATTGGCAGAACTATCTCAAAAATAGCAGCTTCTGTGTACACACCAAAGCCACTGCTAATGTGAATGTCAGAACTAACAAGTTGGGAAACAAAAAGCTTAGGACCAAGCAAGACCATAATTGTAAACACAGGCCAAGTGCCATCAACAGGCTAGGAAAAGAACATGATAAAGCAGAAGGACAGGATACATAAACTCTGGATTTAAACCTTGGGACACACATATAGAAAGCTAGGTTCTTAGACTTGGTAAAAGTTGGTCTTCATATAAATTAGGACAGCTTGGTTTCTGCAATAGCATATGCATTCAAACTTAATTCTTGAATCTTTTGCTAAACTTATGAGTATGGATTTATTGCCATACCCAATATATGGCTCCTGACAACAAGATCAGCTTCCTTCTACCCCCTTTTCTTTTTCTCTACAAGAGGAAAAGCATACACAAGACATCACAACATAGACTGTGGCTTCTGATCCCCTAGCAATACACTGACAATGCCCTACTGCAGGATCAGAATCACATAGCAACTTGGATGAACCAGTTAACCAGATTATGAATCAGATTGCTTAATAAATGGCTCAGAATTTTCCCAAATGGCATTTCTGCCTCTTCCTGAACTCAGAATCTAGCTGTGATAGCAGAAACAGCAGTTTTTCAATGCTGAACAATCTCTCTATCTGACAAATATTACAGGAATCCAAGTGAATGTATGACTTTCCTAATGCAATGTGAATTATACATCTCTCTCAGGTTTGGAAAACTCCTACAGATTGTTGCAGGATTTATAGCTGGCCTACTAGGTGAAGGACCTTTGAAATGGCAATCTTCTTCTACTGCAGAGCAGCCTGAATTTGAACAATGTCTGAGGGCTGATTTTGACAGTTCTACCAAATAGGTGACAGCCAATAATGAGATTCAGTATCTAAATCAGGCTAAGTGTTCTGTGTAGATTATGCAGCCAACTTTTATTAGCTCAGGATGAGGACTGGAATGAGCAAGATTTAATCAATCAGTTTACAGAAAGACTGTTGGATGATAAGCTCATTTAGCAAGATATCCCAGAGACAGCCTACAGTAATCCAAGTCTGCTTGGGGCTAGATGGCTAGATGGTATGTGGGAAAGACCTTGGGAGACTGGGCCAAGAGACGCTGCCAAGAGAATGATCAGATAAGAGACAGCATAGCCTGCAGCTGGATAGTGGGCAGGGCAAGAGGCCCAGAAGAGACCCTCCCTAGTTTCTTGGGCAGTAAAGGAAATGAGGGGGAGAACTGTACTTTCAGACTTGCAAGATTCTATCAATGTAGCTTTACAATAAAGTAGAATTAGCTTGTCTGGTTGTGATTCCTATCTGGTTTACCCTGTGAGGCCGATAATGGCAGACTTGAGGAAGTGTGGCAGAGTACTGTCAGGAGAAGATTCTTTCATTCCCTCTTACCCACCCAGTGACCCATTGCCTGCCCTACACACTTTGGAGTCAGCCCTAATGCAGCTACGAACTAACAGTGCTCCATCAGATGCCAATGAAAAGCAGTGTTGAAACATGCAAGTGGTGGAGAACCTGTCCTTTTCTCATGTGAATGCCCTGATAAGACTCCACCTTCTGAGACAACAATGAAGTGCCATGCTTGTGAGAAACAGGGGCCTTTTTTAAGCAGATGCCCTAAACACCCCGACCTGGTTTGTCAGGAAATGACTTGGTTCCAAGGCTCAGAGCCAGAGATATCCATAAATTTAGTGGAGTTCAGACATGTGGTGACACACCAGCATTTAGCTGTTTCTGTTAATCTTCAAAGCAGAGTGGCCCTGCAATATGCCCACATGCCTCGATAGTTTCTAGCACCATGGGCAACTTCATAGGGCCTTTGATTGCATGCAAATTTGCCTTGTCCGCTCAGCCTGTCAAATCCTCTAACAGGAGGAAATAAACTACTGATGGCTGGTTCCTCTGCCCAGGGCCAATTTTTGATTGCAAGGAGCCTTTCCTATCCTACTTATCATCTCATCTGCAATCAGCAAGAGTCCCAGGAACTTCATTTGGTTTCCCCCTTGCATTTTCTCATAAGCTCTGGGAATGGATTGGTTCAAGCTCTAAATCCACATATTTATATGGCCAAGAAAGCATTACATTTTACTCCCAGGCATGTAAACCTCACAGCTTGCAATGCCTGAACACTCCACATACATTTGTCACAGCACACATCAATTGTCCTGTTTTATCTGCCAATTATGTGCTGATTATGCTGATGTCTTTTATTGCCAGGCCCAGGGTTGTGGCTTCTGACAGTTCCCAAACCAAGTGAAGTCCCCAGGCTGCTCCAGTCCAGTAAATAGAAACTGGAACCTTGTATTTCACCGGGAGGAAGCACTTTGAAGCAGGGCTTCATTTGGATATCCAGGTAACAAATGTGGGCCTGTATAAATCTCCACAGACGTGAATTACTGAAGTTCTCATGACCTACCTATCTATCTATGGATACATCATCTCTGATCAATACTGAAATCATGGCAACTTTTATTCTTCAAATTAGATTCCATAATTTAAAATAACAGGTCCATGTGACAGATCATGGAATCCATGCATTCAGCTTGTAGAGAAACATGTTGTCTGATGAGATTAGTATTTCAGTACTCCCTAGAAGCACTTGCTCCATTTGTTTAGTGAAAGGTACAATGGATTGCTTGCTTGACATGAAACTGGTATACCTGGTTCCATCTCTCAAATGCTGAAGATGTGCTCCCAAGAGGCAATTTGGGGAGAATGCTATTATACATACTACATATGTTATACAGGTACTTTTTGGTTAAACGATGGTAATTTGGACCAGGAACTCTGTCACTAAGTGATGTGGTGATAAAGCACGACATCATATGTGCTGACTTACGTCAGCAGTTCTGGGAGTTCCAGTTGCTGTTGTTAAGCAAATCCCATGCAGTCATTAGGTGTGACGTCATGTGATCACCATTTGTGACTTCTTGCTGCCTTCCCCATTGACTTTGCCTGTTGGAAGCTGGCATTGAAGGATGCAAATGGCTACCACATGACCATGGGATGCTGAAATGTTGTCATTGTCAAAGCACCCAAATCACGATCACATGACTGTGGGGACACTGTGACAGCTGAAAGAACCGGTCATAAGTCTCCTTGTTGTAACTTAGGTCACTGAGTGAGTAGTTGCTAAACGAGGACTACCTGTATTATATTATCTGCATATTATACATACTACGTATGTTATACATATTACTTGATGTTGTGCTTGGTTTGCTTTTGTTTTGGAAAAGTAAAAACTTCCTTTAAATTGATTAAATTGATTCTCTTAATTCAAGCACAACTACTGGTGAACACATGGTCATCTCCATGTAGTTTTCTTGGCAAAAATAGAGAAGTGATTTGCCACTGCTGCCACCCTCTGGGATTTTTTCCATTTTCCTGTCTAGCCTACTGCCCAGATATTCCTAGTGATCTCCCATCCAAGTATTAACGAGGTTGGGCACTGCTTAGCTTTTTCAAGATTGGCTAGGATTGGCTAGGGATGGCTCAGGATTGATTAGTTAATTAGTGGATATGTAAATAGAAGAGTGGTCAGGAAGACAGACTATACCTGCATGGATGGAGAAATTTAGTTTATTTCAGAATGCCTTCATTCCTGAAACTTCCAGACTTGAAAACATTCATTATTGTCCTGCCCTGAGGTAAGTCTCTGGGCCTTTCCTCAAGTGGGTAGTAGTAGGGGCATCTTGCCTTATTCAGTCTGTTCAAAGAAAGCTGAGGGTAAAATATAACCATTCATCCTGACTTCTCTTGCATGCAGTCACTGCTCACGTCTACAAGTGCCCTCACCTCCCACACTCTTACCTGATATGCTCTCCTCAGAGATGATAAGTTTATGAGTATGCCTGAAAGAGGGATGACTGCCTAGCAGTGCCTTGGGTATGTCACATTAAAGAGACAAATCCAAATAAAATTCAGAATGAACAATCCAACTAGCAATAAATTAGGAAAGCAAGTGATGGAAAAAAGCTAAATAACCATTATTTTGTCTGATGAATTGTTCAGTTCCAATTTCTAATGACCCCCAAACTAAAAGCTTGAAATCATCAGTGATTTTTTATTTAAACCAATAATGGGCCATTGGTTTGAATTCTTGTGTGCTGTTCCCTACTTGTTAATGTAGCTATGGTGTATGTAGCCCTATCTCAATTGCTGGCACACTTTTGACAATGCAGGCCACTGTCCATTGCAGTTGGATGTCCCAAGAGATTAAACTCTGAGATGCAGCATTTACTGTCATTTTCCATCGATGATACACTTGGGAGTCTTTTCTTTTTTTCTTGTAAACAGTGCATTTGGCAGCTACAATATATTGTTTCTTAAAATAAAGAGGTAGCATTTTTGGCCACCCTACCTACTAGCTTCTGATAAGTTTCTCACAGTTAGTTATTTCTTTAAAACAACAACGACAACTCTATGAATGATAGCGGCCCTGTTCATTAACAGTGTTTATTAACTGTCCCCTAACCTCTAGTATTTTTCTAAAGGCATTGGCACTTTACTGCTTTGAAATTTCTTCTTTTCTTTTTTTTATTTTCTGAAATCCATATCACCCCCCTTCTGTCTGCACTGCCAATTTTGTCAACGCGTTTTGAAGAAAATTGGAAACATTACCAATGTGTTATCCCAGACATCCTCAAGCTCTGCTGATAATGAAGAAACACTTGTAATTTGTTCCTCTTATCTGTGATCAAAAGATAATTAAAAAGAAAGAAAAGATAATTAAAAAGAAATTAACTTTCCTTTACTTTTAACTCCCATTTCTGTTGACTGTGTGAAAGGCCTCTTAAAGCAACTAAGATTTTCTTGGCAAGAGAGAAATCTTTAAACTGTAACCAACACAATGACATTTGTTCTACCCCAACAAAAGGGCAGTTGTTTAATGAGTAGCCACGTTTTAAGGAATCAGATCTGAGAAAAAAATCAGACTGGTTGATTAGTGCTGTAAGTGGCACAGCAGCCTTCATGGGGGTTTTCATAGGGTACGTCTGAACCCGGTTTCCCACCTTGGAATGTTGGGCTATCTATTTAACAATATGAGCATCAACACTGGTGGAATGTATGGGTAGACATAATAGCTAAAAGCTTGTGTGCTTCAAGAAAGACAGATTATACTCTAATCCGCCCCCCTCAAAATAACAGCTGGAGCCCTAGACAAACCATACTATCTGGGCCCCACATCCACAGGAAAAAAAAAATTTCTAGCTGATTTTTTTTCCCTTTGGAATTTGCACCTTAGATAACCTGGCATTCTAGGTGACCACTTGGCTCCCCATATCAATGGACCACCCTGAATAGCCTACTCAAGAGCATGGGATGAGGTGGGGAAACATTGCTAAGCTACAATTCTCCATGTCCTCCCCATGTTTCCTGGGACAGTTAGAAACTGTATCTCAACCATATCTAGAGAGGTATAGGTACCTGTTCTTGTTCCTGAGGTCAGTTTTGTTTGCTGTTTTGCTTCTTTAAATGTGAGAAAGGGAGTGTTGAAACAAGGAAACTGGACTGTATGAACTGTCCATGGTGGAATGGGCAGCCACATGAAATGGTGAGTTCCCCTTCACTAGATAGCTTCAAAAAGAGGTTAGATGGTCATCTGTCAAAAATGTTTTAGCGGATCTTACACTGAGCAAAGGTTGGACTAGATGACCTCTAAGGTCACTCCCACCTCTGAGTCCAAGCCACCTTCTGCAGATTCAGGTGCTGCTGTCTCACTATGCCAGTCTTGTCTTCTGATCATGCAGACCAGTGTTTCTCAATCTTAGCAACTTTAAGATGTCTGGATTTCAAGTCCCAGAATTCCCCAGCCAGCATGGAAGCCTCCTCCCTCCTTCCCTCCCTGTTGAACTAGGGAAAGAGTGGCTGGGGAATTCTGGAAGTTGAAGTTCAGACATCTTAAAGTTGGAGAAACACTGATGTAGACTGGTTTAGGGTCACAAAGGCAGGGGCATTCTGCTTGTCAGAGGGACAATGGACAATTTTGGAATCATGTGGCTTGGGTTGTAGGGACACGGATGAGTCTTGGATTAAGGCAAAGCAGCCATTCCAGTCACTCCTGTTTCTGTGACATATGAGATGTCCTGATAGAATATGCCCGAAGGAACTGTAACAATAAAATCCTTTCGTTGCTGTGTTATTTATTCATATAAATGAACAAAATGCCCTGGGAATACGGAATCTCTAGTGTTATTGAAGAAAAGCATTCTCCATTAGAGGAGCAGCTGCAACTTCTTTTGTCTTTGAACAAAATAGAACTGGGGTTAAAGCTGCCTTTGGCAGAAGGGAAAGGAGGAAAAGCAAACTGTTAAAAGATTTTAATTCTGCTGACTTCCATGCTGACAGTACGAATTCAAGGGTTGTGTTTCAATCCACAGGTTCCTCTGTGCTGAAAATGGATTTTTTTTGGATCCTTCCTATAAAAAAGAATGCTCAGAGTCCTTCACTACATCTTGTGCTTTTTGAAAGCTATGAAGTGTCCCCATGGGAGATCAGTGCAGGAAGACATGAAAGTTTTAAAACTACCTTCGAAATTAACCTATCGTCAGGCTTCTTTAATGGAAACAAATAAATAGGTTTAAAGTGTGATTTTATAACGTTGGGCTTGCAACTAGGATGAAAAAGGGATGTGGAATAGTCTGGTGTCAAAGCTTGGGTGAACAGCTCAAAGACTGCAGCTTGTACAGATGTATAACCTGTAATTTATATCCAGACACAGCTTGGAAGAACTGAAACTTGGCCAAATGTTCAGAGTCAAAATTTCAGGCTCCATACATTTAAAGATCCTTTGAGAACCAAGACTACAGTATTATCAAAGGTGATACATCAATATGTCACAGTTCCTTATAAACATGCCCCCAAACAGGTCAACAATACAAGAACAGTAATTCAAAACCAAGAATACATAGTGAGGAATTATTACGATGAACTCCCAGCTGCCAGTTAAAAAATAAAATACAGCAAATCCATGTGAAACATATGAAACATTTCCATAAATGAGCCTTTTAATGGGACAAGGCTGTCAATTTTTTCTCCAAGTTTTAAGAAAAAAAATACAGTATATATAAGCATTTTACATACCTTAAAGTTTTTTTAAAAAGCACTAAATCTGCAAAACTTATTTCTGTCCGCTTTATGGTATCATGGTATTATTGTTCCTCCTTCCTCCCTGGTGGTCCCCACACCCAGACAAACAATCAGACAAACAAGTTAACCCTCTAAAACAGTGTTTCTCAACCTTGGCAATTTGAAGATGCGTGGACTTCAACTCCCAGAATCTCCCAGCCAGCATGCAAGGGAGTTGAAGTCCACATATCTTCAAGTTGCCAAGGTTGAGAAACACTGCTCTTAAAGGTAGCAAATAAATGTTTTAGGAATATCTTTCATTTATTTATCAAGTGTGGTTTCTGTCTGCCAGATCCATCCGACAGAGATACATATATATCTCACCAGCCAAGCTGAAGCAAATGATATTCATCAACTTGCATTATTCTGCATGTTAAAAAAGAAGCATCATTTTGGTTGTTCCAAATTTAGATCATTGTAATAAGATGAACAGGTCTCAAGAACAGCAATCTAATTGTAATCTAGGGTGCTATCCAATAAATCCAACATGGAATGAGGGTCTAAGAAGCTTCAATACATTTCAAACTGGGAAATGGCTGAAGCAATTGGGTTGTGGTATCTTATCTTGTATGGCAATAAGGTGTGCTGGAATGAGATCCAGCACAATTCTCTCTCTCTGAAAGTTGAACTTGAGAAGGACTGCATACATAGAGATCATTATCAACCAATTACAAATAAACAAAGAGATAAGTTTTATTCATGAATGTATTTATATGGTATAATTTGAAAAATAGTTGTATCAGAAATACTGGGGTTAACTTTTTTCATTATTGTTCATTAGCGTGCATACACAAACACATTTATTCAATCAATGATCAGAACAATAAAAGAGTTGGACAGCAAAATTACACTGCAGTAATGAGAATCAGTTTGGTGTAGTGGTTAAGGCACCAGGCTAGAAACCGAGAGACCATGAGTTCTAGTCCTGCTTTAGGCACAAAGCTAGCTGGGTGACCTTGGACCAGTCATGCTCTCTCAGCCCTAGGAAGCAGGCAATGGCAAACCACTTCCAAAATCTTGCCAAGAAAACTGCAGGGACTTGCCCAGACAGTTGCCAGGAGTCAAAAACTGACTTGAAGGCACACGCACACACAAAAAAGCATAATAAAAACTAATTTAAAACCATATGTAAAATTCTACTGACATAACATTCAGCATAACCCACCCTGGGCAAAATATTTATTCTCTGTTGCAGCAGATCTAATTCTATAGTAATTTGTTTGCATACTTTAATAACTACAGCAGAAAATGTAGCGCCATTATATGTGACATTAGGCTTATTGTCTGATAAGAGAAAAGCAAGATAAAACTTATCATCCTGGCAGATGTTCCAACAAGAGAAATGAAAGATTGTCAGCTACCTTGGTAAAATATGAGCAGTACAACAAAACATGTTGGGTGGTTTCTATCAAATTTGAATTGCAGGGACAAGTTCTTCTAGAAAAAGGAATTTTGGCTAATCTATCACTGAGAACTGCTGTAGGTAGAGCACCGTGTCTGGCTCTAAAAAGGCTCATTGCTGAGCAGGGGATATAAGCATGATTAAATATCTGCTTGGTTCCTATCTAAGGTGTTTTAAATGATGTGAAATTAAACTAAGTTTATTCTGTTGTTCAATATCAAGTAATCTTTCTTAATCATTTGAAAGGTTTGCTTATATTCTGAGGACAATAGCTGCTCAAGAAGAAGGCCAAGACAGGCAAGTTTTCTGAGTAGTAGCAGATACCAGGAATACTGAAATTGATCTGTCAAAACTAGAGGGATCAATCCAAAAAATGGCACTTGAGCCAATAATTAAATATGAGTAGCCATGCCTTTGCTTCTGCTTTCAGTGATCCTACCTCCAGTCTTAGTGATGCATTGGTACACATTCAGGTACATGGAAAATTGCTTGTATGAACCTTCTTTAGACTGTTTCTAGGGAGTTATAATTAGGGAATAGTCCTAACTGAGTGCCATAAAGCTTTGAGGCCATCACCTTTGCCTCAAATAACTTCAGTGCTGCAGGAATACATTCCCTGCCTTGGGCATGAAGGAAACTCAGTATTGCTGCTGAGTTCCTGAGGGCTAATTATTTCATGTAATCTATATGAGTTTTCCAAGAGCCAATAGCATGTAGGACCATTTCTGCTCCTAAGAGTTTAAAACTCTGAACTTGTTCAATTTAATTCCCACTTAGGTTTTTAAGGCTTTTTAGCAAAGATCACGACTTTAGTTTTCTGGTAATTCATTGCCAGTTGTTGTTCTTGGTGGTAGTCAGCCAAGAGATCAACTAAGGCCAAATGAGATTTGTGAGATAATAAGTTATGCCATCAGCATATAGGAGAACAGGTAAACTAGTGCCTGCAATCTGACATAAGGGTATTTTTGTTGTTGCTATTGTTTATTAGCTACAGAGATACATTCTTTTATTTTAGTTTATATGACTGTGCAGATTTATTCTATATCTCCAGACCCAAGATTTCTACAGTGGGTGACTGTTCCTACTAACCTTGGCTGATCTTGGAAAACCTACAAAGGAGTGGACCTGGTTAGGACTTGGAGATGGACTAGACAGGGAAGTAAAAGCAAAAATAAAAAATAAGGCAATAGCAAATCACGTCTGTATTGTTGCCAAAAAACTACATGAAGCCACCCAAAAGTGACTGTGATTTGAAGGAGATTTTATTGTTACTTTCTGGATGGACTGGGAATAATTTGGAGTGATAATAACATTAAAATGTTAACCTGTCTCAGTGAAAATCATACCTTCTTGCATCTTGCTATGTACCAGGCATATCTTTTTAGGAAAGAAACAAGAGAGTCATGCAGTGCCATGAAGGCTAAACAAATGGTTATAGCAAATATTTGTACTATTGAATGGCAATGATGATTTGTTAGTCTATAGTTCCACAAGGCAGTTTGTTCCCTTGGCTGAAACAGTTGAACATGATTACCACTCAGGAAATTCATTCAAAGGGAGGTCCCAGGTCGCAAAAGCGGCCCAAATCATAGGGACAATATGACTATGAACAGACCTGTTATGCCTTCAGAATGAAGTACTCCTTGCTAATTTCTCTTCAAGACACCAGCTTAATTGCATTTTAAACAAATGGGCTGCTTTGCTGGCCAACTTTTAAATGAGATAACAGCAATGTTCACTCTCCAGCGGTGATGAGTGCCTTGCAGTAGATTCAAAACTCTGTTCAATAACAGGTTTAATCTCACACCAGCAGATTTACTGCAGAATAAACTGCCACTGAGCTCATAATTAGTGAAAAAAAAAATCAAAAAAAAAAATCCAGCCTACTAAATATTATTTCCAAAGCAGCAGGCTCTATTTTAGTGAGAAATTTCCATCGTGTTCTTTGTGTGTTTTATTGATTATATGTATGATATTGGGAATTCATGCTATGATTTAAGATAATGGTCTTTATCGATCACTTAAGCAGTTGTTTAGCTACGCAGTAACAAAATGATGCTCCTATTCATAGAACATGTGAAGCAGACAGCAGGGAGACCTCAGTGCTTCAATCTTAATGTTTATTTGTCCCCCCACCCCCCATCATATTCACGGTTGGAAAACAGCAATAGCAAACATTTGTGCTTCAGAAACAATCTTCTCATAATTTCTTTGTTGCAGCTATTAGTAGCCAATTGTCATTCCCCAAAACCCGGCTCAACAGATGTTCCAGAAGATATTCTGTTTAGTATGGAAACAAATATTAATGAACTAATAGAGACAATTGAGAAAAAGAAAACAGAGAATGTTTATTTCACAGAGTGAAAGGTTGTGGCTTTTAATTCCCCATCTACCAAGAGATGGCAATTTTCAAGAAGGCTTCAACCTCCAACCCTATTATGCATGGAAGTTTGCAGATTTTTTTTTTAAAAGCTTCTTTTACGTTGATAGAGTAGTAATAAGCACCCTAAAACAAACTTTAGAGAACAACATCCAGGTTTTAATGGTTTGATTTGGAAAGGATTCTTCTTGTCACCAAATATCTTTTCCTCTACTAATGATACTAATAGCTTTCTCAATACAGAAATAAAAATCTGTCCCACAAAATGCATCAGTTACAGAAAATTAACAGCAAAACAAAATGTAACATAAATACTGTATTTTTTCCTCTTAAATATATACACATATAGGTGTTGCCAACTATCTTGAGCATCCACAAAATAGAAGAATGTAATATGCAAATTGTCTGATCACAGAAAATGTTCAGCAACTCTTTAACATAGGCATTCTCCTCCACCCTGCCAATTTTGGTTTGAGCAGAATGAGACCTCTAGATATCTTTCTTTCTTAATAAGCAAGTTTTAAAAACTAAGTAGGAATCTAAAGGTCCCAAGAAGTTATGGAAATATTTCCATATTTTGGTTTGTCATTCCAGTCTTCTTCATATATCACTATGGAGGAGATGAGGAATAGATGTTCTGATCCCCATTCATCTGTCCCTGATCAACTGAAGCCTGTCTTCAGAGCCTGTTTCATCAATAAGGAAGATCACATGTGAGCATCCATATTGTGCTCCATAGTTCCAAATATTTGAAGGTGACATAGGTAATGATGACATTCTTAAGAATACCAGTGTATGCTCTACTCTGTGCCCATTGACTGAGGATATGAATCGTTGTCTTCATATTTTCATGATATTATGGCACTGTCACAAAACTAATCAGAATAATGATAATGTTCCTTGATCCTGTTTTAAGAATTCTTTATATAAAGGGGTGATGTCAGAACTTCATCTATGGTTTGGCAATACACATTTCTCAACCAGCGCTCAGGAGCTAACTGTGGCTTGGATAAATAAGTTGTTTTATTGCAGACACGCAAAGCTACTGCAGAATCTAGCAATCCAGCCCACTATATGTAATAGCCCCGAGGCTTAAAACTTACATCTCCCACCCTGATGTGATAACATATTTCATGCTGTTCATTTCTCATCCTTGGATATAGAGTACACCTGTCTGGTCTTAGGCTCTTTGTTTCCAGCCTGTGCAGCTTCAGCCCTCGCAGGTGACAATGTAATCGGTTGTCACAAGGTTGCCCCCAGGCCTCTGCAATAATTCTTTCTCCGAAAGAAAGAACTGGCATTGGAAGTGGCACTTTGGAAGCCAAAGACTCAACTTGAATTCCTTTATTGGTGCTAAATAACCTTAGTGAATATGAAGAGTAGCTTTTGACAGGCCAAGGATCTGGTTGCATGTATATGCATGCCCCATGATTTAATATGAAGCTTCTTTCTCTCATTCTTTTGTAACAGCTGCTTGCAGTCTTCTTCTCATGCTGGCTAGTTGGTTGCATCTGGCGTTTGTTTACAGAACAGTAGATTTTCATACTTTCCATCCCCTGGTTCTTCGTTTCTTACCTTATCAACTCCAATCTGCAGAGCAATGACAACATCTTGGACTGCATTCACTATAGTTCTCCAGTGACTACAGATACTGAAAGGTAGGAGCTGGCTCATTCAATATTTACTTAAAATAATTTTACTCAATAATGATTTTCTTCCCTCTTTATATATAAGCTTATTTCTGTGGATGTATTTATATATACAAATGAAATATTTATTGTTTTATGTTGTAACTCTAATCTAAGCTCTTGCAGCCCAACTCATCCTAAATTCTAATATAATTAGAGGAGTATATCAGATTCATCCAATTTCAAAGCCAGAGTCAAATTAAACAGCTTTAGAGTGATTATGACCAAATTAGGTCCATCAAAAGCCATTATATGCTTTGAGACATAGGATTGCATTCAGGTTTACCCTGGCAAATTTTAGGGACTATATCTAAGTCAAAATATGTGTCACAACTTTTTTTTTAGCATTCTTAAATTAAAATACCACCCCCCCACCCAAAAGAAAACAAAACTCTTCCATGAAGTTGCCTGGTGTTTGATATAATTTATTTTATATTGTTTGTTATGTTTTATTTTTACAAGCCCCTTCATAGATTATTACCTTATAATGGGGAAGGGGCTTGTGAATTCCAAAGACAGTATTAGTTACTTAATGACAGGCAGGTCACAGACAAGGAATTAGACTAAATACAATGCACTAAAAAAAGAAATGGCAACCCACTCCAGTATTCTGCTAAAAAAAAACTAAACTGCCAATTGCAACCATGATACTGGAAGACACAGGACAATGTCAACATGATAGTAGAAGAGAAGCCCCAGAGGTCAGAAGGTATCTAATAAGCTGCAGGGAAAAAGTAGAGGGCAAGTACAAGTAACACTAGTGAATTAAAGCCAAAAGGACATCTAGCTGCTTATATGACCAGAGGTAAAAGGAAAGTCTGAGGCTGCAAATATATATGTACAATTGCTACATAGAATGTCAGAACCATGAACTAAGGCAGACTTGAGGTTGTCAGAGCAGAAATGTCAAGAACTGAAATAGACTAGAATGGGTCATTTTACATCAACAGTACATCAGATCTTTTACTGTGGACAAAGAGACCATAGGAAAAAAAATGAGTAGCTATCATTTTGAACCAAAAGTTGTCAGAGTCAGTGCTTGGATACACCGCTTTCCCACCCACCTCCCAGGTGATAGAATGATCTCAATTCAAGTCCAAAGCAAGCCAATCACTATTGTGGTAATCCAAGACTAGGTTCCACTCACAGATGCAAAGGAAATGGAAATTGCAAAGTTCAATTTGCAACACTTTGTCATTACAGCACCACAAGAAGACAACATGCTAATTATTGGAGACCTGAATGCTAAAGTTGAAGGTAAAATTTAATCCAGAATAATGGGAAAATTTGGCTTTGAGGTATGAAACAGAGTAGGAGACTGAGTAATAGAATTCTGCCAAGAAAATGCAATGTTTATATCAAGTATCTTTTTCCAAACAACCTAAAATATTCCGTATGATTATGGAGTGGCAGTAAGTTTTAATAGATTAGATTTGATAAACAGACTGTCTGAAGAACTGCAAACTCTGAATTCATGACATCATTAAAGATGAAGCAAGCAAAAATATTCTGAAATGCAAAAAGCAAAACCAAGTGAAATGGGTGTCTACTGATATATTGAAAATAACTGAAAGGTAGAAAGCAAAAGGCAACGGAGACAGAAGAAAATGCTGAGTGCTAGAAAACAGCAAGAAAACCCAAGAAGTTATATCTAAATGAGAAAGGGTTTATTTAAGAAAACTAAAGAAATCAAGGGGATTTTCTATGCAAAGATATGATAAATGACAATAAAGGAAAGATCTACAGGAGAAATAAGATATAAAGAAGGGATTACATAATTATATTGCAGAATTGTGGGGGAAAGATCTTAAAATTGATTAAATATTATGATTACTGAATTAGCATCAGATATTTTAGAAAGTAAATATGGATTCAGAAGAGTCAGGGACACTCATTGCTAACATCCAGTGGATAACAGAAAATGCAAGGGCATTAAAAAAAATCAATTATGGTTTTATTGATGATGCAAAGACCATTGTGTAAATCACAACAAATTCTGGCTAGTCCTTGAAAATATGAGTGAACTGGGCTACCTCAACTGCCGTATTGAAGAATTTATGCAATCGTCAGGAAGCAACTGTTAGCATGGAATATGTAGCATCTAAATGATTCAAAATTGGAAATGAGTGCACAAAATATGCATATTGTTATCTTGTTTATTTAATTTGTGTGCCAAATATATCATGAGAAATGCTGAACTGGAAGAAACAAATTTGAATTAAAATTACTGATTGATGGAGATGAAGAAGACAAGGAAACCCTTGTTAAAGATGAAAAGAATGTACAAATCTTATCCAGTCTGCTACACAATAGAGAGATAGAGAGACAGAGTCACACACACACACACACACACACACACACACAGAGGGAGAGATCCCTAAGATTATATTAACAGGCAACGCCAACCCAATACAAATAGGTAGATAAGATGTTGGACTTTAGTGACTATACACATGAACTAAAGACATGTTTGCTATTTGGGAGAAAAGCTATGACATGCACAGACAAAATGTTAAGATGCCCAGCCACTGGCAACAAAGGTACATATAGTTTTCTCACTTGTAACATATGGCTGTGAAAGCTGGATCATCAAAAAGGGTGAATGTAGAACCTTTGAATTGTGCTACTGGAGAAAACTACTTGTGAATACCTTAGATGGAAGGAATACATTGTACAGATTGTACAATGGAAACACTAATAATGAAGCTAAAGTTGAAAATATTTTGAATTCATATTGTGAAGGCAAGAATCATTGGAGAACACGTTGGTGCTTGGAACAATTGAAGATTTTTTTCATCTTCGAAAAATATCAAAAAAGGCTGATAGAAAACAAGGTGACTTGATATTATTATTGACACAAGCATGAACTTACTAGAATGGAACAGAGCAGTTATAGTTAGACAGTACTGCTGGCTTTAGCATTTTGAGGTTGGATACCAAAGATTGTGTACACAAGGGAAGACACCAAGATGATTACAAATAATAGAAGTTTATTAATAAAGTCCTGATACTTATAGTATCACAGAGATTCCACCTCAGCCTGCTGTGGTCAGCCAGAGTAGCAGCAAAGAGGAAATGGCATGGTACCTGCTCATAAAGGGGTTGCTTTCATTGGGAAGGTTTGATAGCCCTTCAACCTCTCTCTCTTCCCCACCTCCCCCCAGTGGGTTAGTTTGGGCATCAGCAAGGGAAGATTACATATGAATGAAGATTAGCTACATTGTTAAGTGTTTAGCAGGTACTGGGTGCTTAGTTAAGTCAAAAGAGGGAAATAATTATCTAAGAGGGGTTAGGGCAGAGCTCAAAAATAAACAGGAAGAGCTAGCTTGTCTAAGCAGCCTCTATTCCAAGTGTTAATTAAAAAATGTGGGTCAATCACAGGATGTCCACTGGGGCACAAAGAGTTGGAAGTGATTAAACAACTGAATAACAATTTTCCCAGAAGGGCAGATATATTTACAAATAGAATTTAATTCTGTCCTACTGCTCCAATAGATTATAGCTATTTATTGTTTAAAGTCAGAATTTAAATAAACCTAATTCCAAATATCTTGTACCTTTTTATCTGGCACTAACTGTTTTGGCTAACTTTTGCAGTTTTCATAAATATGGCCCTATAAATAGTTGTAGGATTTTTTTTTTTAAAGTATCCTAAACCTGTGAAGTTTTACTTTTCATGACATTCCTGATCTTCTTTGTCAAATATTTAGAATGTGTTTTTCATTAAGCAATGTTTTTCATTGTTGTTCAGTCGTTAAGTCGTGTCCGACTCTTTGTGACCCCATGAACCATATTGCGCCAGGCCTTCCTGTCCTTCACTGCCTCCCTGAGTTTGCTCAGTTTCATGCTCATTGCTTCGTTAGCAATGGTAAATAATACTTGCAGATCATTAAATAATGGTCTGCAACTATTATTTAATCCTGACAAAGAACAATAGTGTTTCAGTTTCGTAAAAAGAAAATAATTAAAAGAACCATTGCACTTATTTCCATGGAGACAGTCAGACTTGATGTCATAAAAAGCATCTCCTATTCATGGAAATTTTATTCCATTTTGTTTCCATATAAAAATGATAGCTGTTTGTGGTTTTTCCCATGTTGGTCCATGAGTGTCATAGAGCTTGCTTTATCTCAGATCCCAAACTCAATTCAGTAGCCTTTGATTCAGTCTGAGTAAAATCAGACTATTTTGTAAACCATAAAAGTGGGCAAATTTGGTGGACCATACACAATATCAATTATAAGGCAGCCTAAGCTTTCAGTATAGCAGTTGTTGATGTACAAGTAAAAAGAAAGGGAAGAATGCCTTCAAGCCATACACAACAACTAATGATTGCATCTGTGGACTGTTCTTGCGGCTGTCTTCTACCGAAGTAGTTTTTCAGCTTCCCAATCTAACCAACAGCCCTGAAATTCCCCGGTGGTTTCCTGTCCAAGAGCACGTATGAGGCTGGATTCTGCTTTGCTTCCAAGATCAGCTGAGGTTGGCTAGATGCTGCCACCTGCTGAGGTTAAGACATGGAGCTAATTGTCTGCATCTACTTTAATATTTAATACAGTGCAGACCAGGAATACAAACTGATTTATTTTAAGATAATCAACCCTCAGCTTTTGAAGCTGCTCTCTTGCTAATAGGAAGAACTGAACCAAGCTATTCTGGCTATCTCCTCTCATTTCCTGCATAAAGCAATCTAGTGTTAACACCATTTCGTTAGATACAGTATGTAAGATCTGCACAGGGACCTATTTGCAACAGATTATTTCAGAGTGAGATAATTGGTTGAGAAGATTAATACTCTGGCATAGCCCGTATCTCAACATATCGTGCAAAAGACATTAAAAAGCAGTACATGGATCCTTTAATTTTGCATAAAATCAGTATTAACCTCTTTTTGCAACCCTTTCCCCAGTATGTAAACATAATACATCTGAAACACGCTTGATTTTAAATAAATAAATAAACCCCTTAAACTGTGACAGGATATGTAGATGCTTTTGAGGGATTTGATTGAAAGAAGCAGGGCCACCCAGCTCTTCAGTCAGTCAGTCAGTCAGTCAGTCAGTCAGTCAGTCAGTCAGTCAGTCTCTCTCTCTCATATTCAGATAAAAGACAATCAGGAACAATTTCAGCCAAGCTTTATCAGAAGTCGAGCACTTTCACTTTCTCAGCTCCAAGCCTCACTAACAGTTTTTCATTCTTTCACTAACAGTTCCCCTTCTTGAATGATAGCCTAACCCAGCCTGATGCAAAAGAACTGAGTAAGTATTCTTTCCTGCTCTTTACTTGTAGCTTCAGAACAGCTCTTAGGAAGTTATGATATTAGTTTAACATCAATGTGTATCTAGCATTATGTACCTCATTATGTTGCTAATTTCTACAACGATTCCTATCTAGATTTTAAAAAGGGCTTATAGAACTTGGTGGTGAACTTTTCTTCTCTTTAAGTCAAATGAATGAGCAGTTGACCTGGATCCAGTTGGTGACTCTCTTCAATGTTCTTATCTTCTATCTATCTGGGTCAGCCCCCATACTGCTTTTCTTTTTTGGTGAGTCTTCCTCCAGGTCTCACTTTTGCACACTTTGTGGACTTTCCCCCAAACTAGGAGCTGCTCCTTCTTTCTATCAGCACTATGTCCTGTGAGAATCTAAACTTCTCTTATCAGCAAAGCACGGCACAGAAAGTTAGTACAAAGCTTGTTTGGATACAAGAATATGTGAAGCACCAGAGAGATGCTATAGGGGAAAGCAGGCTTAACACATGAACTTTTTTTCCTCTTTTTCTTTAATAAGCAGTTACTTAGCTTCCATTTCTTGCAACATCTGAACATGCTAAGTGAGTCAAGTGTGGGACTGCACTGAAGAGGCTGAGAAAAAATGATTCAAGAATATATCCAACTCTTCAGTTAAAGGACAGGCCCTTCAGATTAATTTTTTTTTTAAGAATCAAGACATAAATGTAAGAGCTGCAGATTGATCTTAACTACATAAAGTGATGCAAGTTCAGTTGTAAATAACTGTTCAAAAAGGAATTTTGTGGTTGTGATACATAGCTGGAAGATAACATTAACCCAATGTTGGAATTAACTTGGCTGTTTTCCTGTAGACATTTCATTACCAGACTAGGTAGCATCATCAGTGCATGGGAAAGTGAAGTTTGTTGGTTGTCCATATATAGCAGCTTGTCCGGCCAGTATTGGTTGGGGTGTGGATTGTTCCTTGTCGGTTCCTTGAATACGGTGTTGTTTCTTCCCTGATTGTTTATCTGGTGCTGTTTTCTGCATATCTAGGTATTGACTGCTAGGGAGTATGAACTGTGGGTTATTTGTTTCCTTCCTTGACTTTTGGTTGTCTCTTTTAAATGGGATGTAGATGGGATTTGTTGATGACTAATTCATCACAATGGGGCAAAGGCAACGAAGTGGATAAGGCTAGAACAAAAATGTAACTAGGTTTCATACAAACATAAATTTAATTTACGTTAAAGTAATGCAATACAATTAATACAATTGCTTTAGATGTATGTAATCACTTCCTCTCATGTATTGCATAATTATAATGTTACTATGTAACTTATGTTATAATTTAATAATAAAAGAATTATATTAAAAATTACAAAATTCTGCTATAGGTTTTTGAAGGGACTTTAGAAATCCTGCACGCAGGATTTTGGATGGTGAGTTGCAATTACTTATGGTCTTCTACCCTGCATATGGTCTACCTTGCATCTTGTTACTTAAGGCCTTGATTTCTTTTTTTTTAAAGCAAGTAAAAGGGGAACTTCTTGATGATTTATATAATAATTAGAAAGACAGTTTTGTCTGTCTTTCATTAAAAGTGTGGTTATCCAGGGAAGATGAATGGTGGGAAATTTAAGACAGACAAAAGGGAAGTACTAACAGGACTGCTCTCTATGAAAGCACCATGTTCCACTTGATTCTCTCCAGTCTGAAGAATTAACAGGCAAAGCCTGCTTGGTATCTCATATCACGCACACCTAAGAATTGCAGCAAGTGTTATGTAGGTTCTTCCCCAGTCATATCCCAATTGAGGGATGCTCTCCCCAAAGAAACCAAAGAGCTCTTCCCCACTGCACAGTTGCCCATGAAACTTTTTTGTTATGTAGTCCTCCATGGCAAATCTACACTTCCTGCGGTCAACATGAATTTCTTCCTATTCTCTTGAATTGCAACCTGGTGATATGAAACATACAATCCAAGATGAGGACATCAACGTGTATAGAAAGTGGGGTTCAGGGAAGGGCTGATATTTAGATTAGCTAGTACTTCTTGTGTCAGTGTCAGTTGCTGCAAGATTAATGCCATGAGCTGGCTAACACTTGTTCACAGTTGGGTTTTCGCTAGTCTTTTTCTGCAGCTGCTGCCGTGTGTGTTGACAGTTGTTTATTTGGCTTTGGCTGGATTGTTTTGGCTCTGCAGGAGTTTTCGGCTGCTCTCTCTGCTTTCCAGCCATTCATCATGTATTTGGTTTATTTCCATGCATTCTACTCATCCTCAGGCCTTTTTGGAAGAGTCAGAATTGGCTGGCAGTGTGTGAATTAACTAATTAGAAGACAACCAGTATTCCCTGTGGAGAAAACAATGTGCTGGTGGCCATTGACTGTGGTGTACTGCTTTAGGTAGTTGTGACCTATGTTTTCCAACTCAACCAGAAGAAAAAAGAATTGAGGAGGTAGAGAGGAAAAAGCATTCAGGTTTACACTAAGTAGGTTAGGGGGTTACAGATGTCTATCCAAATGGTTCAAGAGACTCTTAAGTGATCCCACCTGTAGGTCACCAGATAAAATTCTGTCCACACTGATGAGGTCTGTAATTATTTAGTTTAAGAAGTGTTAGCTGGCCTTGTAAATATGTGGAAGATCTAAGCTTCAGAGTGATCTAGGCAAATGTTAGGGATCTGCAAAACCAGTGTCATGGTGGTCTGAGCTGAAAATATCTGACTTGTTTGCGAGAGAATGGGGCGTTTTTATTGATCCTTCTAGGGACAAAAAGGAAGGAAAGTTCAAATCTATAGTAAGAATGGAGGTTGGACAATTTATCTCTGCTTTAAAAGCTCATCTTCCAATAGACTATGGGTTTTTTTTCCCCTATTAAATAAGCATTTTCAGTCTGGGAATGCCTTTGTTCATGTTTAATGGGTCTAAGACAAAAACGTTCTGGAATTATGGCAATTGTGTTCATTATAACAAAGAGGAATTAATATATAAAAAAGAGTGGAAAACAGCAGCAAAGAGAATGCCAAAAAAAAAAAAAAAAACCTGACTACATCAAACAGCAAAAAGTAGTTGAGGGAGGAGGCAGAAAGATTACAGGATTACATTAAGAAAGCCACAGAAAAGATTAAACAAAAGTGTTCAGAGTGGGTGCAATGAGTAGAAAATGTCTATTAAGGCCGCAACGGGATAATAAAAATTAAACTTAAATATTATTGGCATTATTACCAATATTGTCATCATAATTACTACTATTACACCACTGATGGAAATAGTAATGGAGCCTTGAAATAAAATATGCAATGACTGGGGCTACCATACCAAGATTGCAAACATCCAGACAACTGCTAGATGTCTTTTTGCAGCTATTGACTGATCATGTGGATTTGTGCGGCCCACATAAGACTGTTCTATTCTACTCCATTCTCCATCACTGCTTTTTTTGGCCACCTCTGTATCCCAGCTGAGCTTTCCAAAAGTCTGAGGCTACTAATCATACCCAGCATTAAACTTCCTCAACTGAACTTTTATTCCTTCCAGGTGGAGTGGATGGATTCTTTGATATAAAATTAAGACAGACACATAAGGATATGTGCATCAGTCTAAATTCAGTTCATAGTAGCTGAACTTCAGTTCATAGTATCAGATGTTCGCATATGATCCAGTTTTATCACCCATGGGGCTACTATTTTTAACTCTTTTTAATAATGTTAACAATGGTTCTTTGTGTGATTTTTGAATGGATATTAAGCCTGTGTAAGATGGCAATGCTTTTTCCTGACAAGGAGCTTAGTTCCTTGGAAGCAACAAGACACTGTTCAGAAGGTGACATGATTCTAAGGCATTTGGAATCTTCTCAGGACCTGCTATGGTAGGCACAGAGGCTGGAAGAAATTTCTATCCTGTGCTGAATGTAAACTTTTCCAGCACTTCCAGTAGCTGATTGGAAGAAACTTCTCTGTGTACACAGACCCTCTTTTGGCTATTAAAACTACTTGATGAGGGGCTTGGCATGACACACAAAGAAGCAGTACAGTGATTTTGCTTTAGTTTTAGACATGAGGGTACAAGGTCAGTTTTCTTGCTTTCAGAAGCAGCTTCAAAGGTGGGGACTCTTTTGTCAACATTCCACCTCTTAAGTTACTGTTGGGCTGCACAGTGGAGGGGCAGATAGTCTCTTAAGTCTTTCCTTCATTTTTTTGCAATTCTACAAACTTGGCAGAGTCTGCCAAGAATCTCTTGTGCAAGTATGAGAGCCAAGGCTCTGGGCTATGTTCATAAGAGTACATGAACTTATCTTGGTATTTCAAAGAATGAGGTGTTCCTACTTTGCTCCTCTACTCAGAACCGTTACATCAATGAAACGTTATCAGCAGAATATATTTATTTATTTATCTTTTGAATTTGTCACCGCCCATCTCACTGCAGAGTGACTCTGGGCGGTTTACAGTAAAAACAGAATAAACATTAATTAAAATAGATAATTAATTAATTAATTAATTAAAATATGCTACAGTAACAAACGTCCAATATAATACTTCCAAGAGGCTGATGTTAATTAGGTGTTAATGCACTCAGGGAGTATCTTCAAGGTACCAGCCACCCCCGGGTCAGTTGTATCTTTCCACACCCCACACAAATCGGCAGAGCCAAGTCTTCAATTCCTTCCAGAAAATTGGGAGGGTCAGGGACTGCCTCACCTCTGGGGAGAGAGTATTTCATAGGGTGGGGACAACAGCAGAGAAGGCTCTCCTCCGAGGACCCACCAGTTGACAGTCTGTGTCAGTGATGGGATCCGCAACATACCTTCTCTGCTGGACCAGGTGGGATGGGTTGATGTAATGGGGGTGAGACAGTCCCTCAGGTAACCTGGACCCATACCATGTAGGGCTTTAAAGGTGATAACCAATAATATATTGAAAAAAGTATTGATGAAAAAGAAAGCTCGCTCAATCTAAAAGAATGATAAAGACAGAGAGACAAGTCTCTTCTGATGTTGTCTTTCCGGCAATTACTACCCCATGGGTATATCTGTGCTGTATTTTCTATCCTTTATTGTTCACTTGTGTCCTGTTGCGATTTCTGCTCTCTGACCATGAAGTCTGAAGTATTTAAGCCATTCTACATGTGAAAGTTTCCTTTAAGGTTTAAGCATTCTGAAACTGGAGGACATTTAACACTGAGTTCCAAGAGCAGGCTTGAAAACAGTTTGACATGGGATAATCTATTTTAATCCTGGAATCAATATGCCACCATACACTGAAGATCCATGGTGGGGAAAAGTGTGTACCTAGTATGGTGGGATTCAAGAACAATTCCTTCAGCAGAGGTCTTAAAACTTCTATCCCAAACTGCATATTCTCTGTTTCCTTAAAAATGTGACCACACCTTCTCTGGATGTCTTGAACAGCTAGAAAGCTACTTTTCAAGTCTATAGGTAGTACTTGATTATGTATCATCAGGTAGGTGTTGACTCTTAATAACCACACAGATAGACCTTCTGCAAGAAGATGTGTTTCCAACCTGGCCCTTGAGGTCTCCCAGTGGTGCACCCATTGCCACTGTAATCAAATCCATCTACCTTGCTGCTGGTTTACCTCTTCTCTTTCCTTCTACCTTTCCAGCATTATTGTAGAAAACATGGGGGATGATCTTGAGGGAAATAGGCAAGAATCATTATCAAGGGCTGAAACATTCCTTAAGTCCCAGAAAATAAGATAGCATTTAGAATAGACTCAAGCAGGCTTCTCCCTGATTTATTGAGATATAAGACATAAAACATGGCCAGGCTTGAAATATTCTGTTACTGTAGCCTGTATCAATAATGTATCGTTCAATTCTTCCAGTCAAGACTGTTTCCTGATCTGGTCTACCCTAAAGCATTGACAGTTATGAACTTCTCAAAGAAGCTGGGTCTTCACATAATGTATCCAAAATATGATAATTTGAGCCTGATCATTTGTGCCTTAAGTGTTTATTTTCTTGGCTATCCATGTTATTCTTAGAAGTCTTCTCCAATACCAATATTCAAAAGGGTTGATACACTTTCTATCTTGCTTCTTCAATATCCAACTTTTACATCCATAAAATGTCACAGGGAAAACCACTGCCTGCACAAATCTGAGCTTTGTAGATATAGCCATATTATGACATCTGAATATCTTTTCCAAAATCTTCATTGCTACTCCACCAAGTGCTAGTCTGTAGCATATTTCTTGACTGCTGGTTCCTTCACTGTTGATAGTTGATTCTAAAAGGCAGAAGCTATCCACCACTTCAGTGTCTTAATTGTCAGGTGGTTGCTGTACCTGTTGTCATTAGTTTGGTCTTCTTTATACTTAGTCATAATTCAATTTTTTCACTGTGCTCCTTGACTTTCATTACTAGGGCTTGGAGATCATTTGCGTTTTCAGTTACCAGAGTAGTATCATCAGCATAAGGCAGGTTACTGAAGTTTCTTCCTCCAGTTTTAAAACCATGCTCATCTTCTTCCAGTCTGGCCTCCTTCAGTGTGTATTTTGCATATACTGTAGTTTGAGTAAATAAACAGAGAGTATACAATGTCAGGGTAAGCGGCTTAATGACGCTGAAAGTTGCCGGCCAGAAATGGTCGACGCTTCAGCGGTTCGAGTCCAGCCTTCGTGTTAACAGAGTGAGCTCCTGTTTCCGCCCCAGTTCCTGTCAACCCAACAGTTCGAAAACTCACGTGAGTAGATAAATGGGTACTCTCACTCTGGTGGGAGGAAAAATGCTGGCGGCGCCTTGCAAAAAAGGAGTCGGGAGCAGTTGCCGGTAAGTGCGAAAAACCGTGCGCGCCCGAAAAGGGCACGAAGCAACGGAAACCCCGCCTCCTGTGCTCACCAGCTGGGCTCTGCTCTAGGAAGGAGGCTCTGGCAAACCACTTCTGAAACAATTGCCTTGAAAACTGCAAGGACTCGTCCAAGCAGTCACTGCAGAGTCGGTAACGACTGGGCGCAGAAAAAAAAAAAAAAAAAGCCAGGTCAGGAAGCAGGCACCACAAAGACCACAGGAACTTCATTTTATTGCTGAAAGGTATAACAACAGAATCTGGAAAGTCTTTCCCTCTGCTCCTTTTTATACCAAAGAGAATCAAAATGGGGTTATCTTGAGTTTCCTTCTCAGCCCCTCTTCCTTTCCAGGCTAAGTTTATGTTTACTTAATTTTTGTTATGTTCCTTCTTAAAGGTTAATTCCGTACCTCTCTATAACAACCTTGTCTCATTCCTTTACCAGTCTGGAGCCAACTTGTTTTATAGTGATCCACCTGGCCTCTGGCTTCCTATCTTGTATATAGGTTTCTCATGAGGACAATGAGGTGTGCTGAGATTCCCATTTTTCTTTCCATTCCACAGGTTGACATGGTCAACACAATAATTGACTATTTTCTATAGTCAATGAAGCATCTATTGACTTGTTTTTTATATTCTTTGGTTTTCTCAATTATCTAATATGTATCAGCATTGATGTCTCTTGTTTCTCAGCCTTTTACAAGTACAAATAATACATCAATATTATTATTTAATGTATTTATTATTATAAACATCGAATCACACTGATTGCCCATTTCCTTTACAGATGGTTATTCAGAGCCACTTTCTAAAACAAACAGAGATTCAAAGCAAATTCTCTTCTATTCACTAGGCTATGTTATCTTTCCAGGTGCCCTAACGGCATACTTAGGCTGTATTAAAAAGATACCTTAATTATCTGAAAGTTTATAAAAGCCAAATTTACTATGTTCAAAGAAATCATAGTACAGCTAGGCCTACAATAACTATTACAGTTCAGCTTCTGTCAGTGTTTATTCTGCAAATCCCTTATTTCAAGGATTTACAGCTGTGCTGTAAAAATTCCTCAGGGATGAAATTTGGCAGATTAGGGCTAAGCTAGAGTTGGCCTTTCCTTCTTTTCATTTTTCTTTTTTTCTTTTAAAAATATAAATGTGAAAAGGAATGGGATAATTTGGTTTCCCATTATTAATTATTGAATATATCTATTTAATATTTCCCACCACATCAATGCAGTAGAATCCTGCAAAATGATATGAATGAAAGAATAACAATTTCCAATCCAATCCAATCCAGTCCAGTCCAGTCCAGTCCAGTCCAGTCCAGTCCTGTTTTGTTTTTGTTTTGAGCCTTTCAGTCAGTCTTGACTCCTGGCAACTGCCTAGACTAGTCCCTGCAGATTTCTTGGCAAGATTTCGGAAGTGGTTTGCTATTGCCTGTTTCCTAGGGCTGAGAAAGAGTGACTGGCCCAAAGTCACCCAGCTGGCTTTGTGCCTAAGACAGGACTAGAATTAAAGGTCTCCTGTCTTCTACCTGGTGCCTTTAGTATTAGCTTGTGTGTCTTTGGTTTCCAAGTTTGGTCTACCTTGCAGGGCAGACATCAATCTTGCAAGTTTGAATGCACTTCTCCCTTCCCTCCCTTTATCTTCATGAAAATTAGGGAGATCCTTTCTCAATTTGCATTTCTGCCCCACACTCAGATTTCTTTTATCTGACCATTATCTTGGTTGTGGCTCTTCCTCCTCTTCCTCAAAGTGATTCCTTCTGCCCATTACCCTTACACTAGTTGAAATGGATTGTCTTTCAAATCAGAGAACTAAACTGGCTTTAGTGACAGTCTCAATTTTATGAAAGTACTGCTGCTGAATGCTGGGTTCATTAATAGGTAAATAGCCATCTAGGATGTCCTAATTAGGCAAGGCAAGATTGGATGTCATGGGTTTATCAACCTGAGTTCTTCATGTAGCAGCAGACAAGATCTGGGCAGTGACATGATGGAGGTGCATAGTTATTTCATGATTCTGTCACCCTGACCAGATGCCCCCTTCTGCAATCATCCAGTTTTATACATGAACATCTAATAATTGTTACTGGAAGGGGTGGTATGTACCAATGTGTCTCAACCTTGGCAACTTTAAGATGTGTGGATTTCAGATCCAAGAATTCCCTCATTCTAGAAGTTGAAGTCCACACATCTTAAAGTTGCCAAGGTTGAGAATCACTGGTATATAAGACTCCTGTTCATTGGTATGGCTGCAATGTGCCATTTGTATTTTTTGCTAGTAAACAAAAATACATGAAACTACATGAAGCTGTCCAGTAATATGCTGATAACATCCAAGCACAGGGGTGCTTTTAGTCAGCTGAAAGACTGATGAAGAAATCAAGATTTAACCAATGCTGGTTGAAGTTATACTCCCTAGAATCTCAGATTCACAATTTATGTCAGTGTTCTTTTATAAAGAAAACACTGTTTGTACAACAAGTTTCAACATGGGTCATTTGTTTACTAGTTGCTGCATAACAACAAAGTTCTTTCCTTCAGTTTTTTTAAAATGATAATGATAATGTACAGCTATTAAATGTGTGTCACTCAAAAATGAATTAAAAGGTAGCCTTTTCAGATCAGTAAGTTAGCTGATAAATATGGATTATTACCCAATCATGTTCAGTAACTAAATCCACTGATGATGATGGGGCTATAAAGACATTTCTGTATGGCTGGCTGGGGAATGTTGGGAGTTGAGGTCCACATATCTTAAAGTTGCCAAGTTTGAGAAACACTGATTTAAGTTTTTTATGTCTTCTTTGGGGATATTTAACGAATATTGCATCTCTATCTAAAAGGCCACAGCATATAAAATTATGAAGGAATTCATGTGCCATGAATAAGGGTATGTGTGTGTGTGGACTCATATTGAAAGAAAGGATGGTAATGATAACTCGTTTGTAATTTTTTCTAAAGGTTACCAAGTCTTTTTTTTTTTTTTTAATCCACAAGCTGCTGTTGGGATGTAATTGAAAATTGTTTAAAATAGATGCTGGCTAATGAATTCAGAAGATTGCCCAAGCTTTTCTCAATGGCATTTCTGTGGTCAGTTTTCTTCTTTTTCATAAAGGACATATTGCAACTTCTCAAAGCATTACAATAAAGTCTTCTTTGAACTGAACTTGACTTCTTGTGACGGCAACCATGTGGTTATTATTGCTTTCTTCCAGGATGCTTTTTCCCACCTTCTCAGTCTCAGCTGCATCCTAGGTATTTCATATACTGTATATTGTCTTTTCTCTGATCAAACAAGTCAATCTGGCCATTTCAGCAAGTTCTATCACCTTCACCAACCATCCCTTCATTGTAGGTATTGTTGAATTTTCCATCTTTGTCCATACAATAATCATGCTGCGGTTATCATGTAAAAAAACAAAGTTCCATGACTTTTTTCCAACTGTTTGTCCACCAGTCTCTAGAGGAAGACTTCTGGTCTCAATTGTATATTAATCTTTCAAATTCTTTCATTTCTTCTGTTTCAAATTTCAATAAAAGTTTATACATTTTAGCAATTACATGTTCATCATTTATACACAATTCTATTTCAAACTCAGTCTTACAATGTTTAAAACCATAAACTCTTTTGTTAAATTTAAATCTTTCTGATAAGTGTAAAGAAGAAATCCCTCTGCCACCAATTGTTCTTTTGATTTTATTTTGTATGTCCCTTGACAAAATTGTAGTATCTCACAATAAGTTAGCCATTTGTGTTTGCCTATTATTTCTCATCTATAAAATGCTTCTCATGCTGAGAGCCACAAAGGTGTTTTCAGACAAAACCTGGATTTGTATCTATCCCATATTCTCAATATGACACGTCTAACATAATGATTTTTAAAATCCACATTAACCTTGACTTTATTGTACCACAAATATCCATGCCAGCTAAATCTCAGGTCAATCCTTCTAACTCCAAAAGCCTTCTAATTTCTCAGCAACACTCACTCTTTCATCGAAACCAAATAGCAAGCTGCAAAATACCATTCCAAATCAGGTAAACTCAATCTTCCTCTTTCCTTTCCACCTTGTAATACCTTATATTTAACTTGTGTTTTTTCCCTTGCCGCACAAACTTAGTTATATCCTTTTGCCACTGTTTAAGTGGTGCATCAGTTGTCAAAACAGATATTGTCTGAAAACCCTAGGTATTTCCTAGAGATCGTCTTTCCAAGTTCTAACTAGGCCCAACCCTGCTTAACTTTGAAACCCAGGCAAAGTCAGCTAAGGGCTGCCATCTGATAAGACATCCAAACATAACTCATTGAATAGCAGCCCCTCTTTTTCAAGGCAAGGGCCTTGTTCTGAGATTAGTGTTAAAAGGAAAATATTTGCCTACTGAGAGTGTGGAAAAGAATAGAATGTTTCTCTAACACAACCTCCCTCTACTTAGATCCAATTGCATTGGGACTCAGCTCCCATATTTCTGAATAATGGATAATACCATTTTTACGGTCTCTCTCAAGAAGCCCTTCTGCCTATGGGGTATGCACAAGCAAGAGAGTAGTGACACAACATGTTCTCAGCATGGGAAGACAAGATCAGCCCTGGCTGTCCAGAAATGCTTTTTCTGAGCAGCTAATCTCCTTTGATTAAGCGAGATAGTTAAATTCCATCATAGTTTCTAATCTGAGGAGACCCTTTACACTGGATCAATTTAATACTTTACCTTCAGCTGTCCTTGAAGGAAGATACAAGAAAGTGCCATACACCCTTCAATTATGTCCATATGATACTGGTTATGTAGAATCTCCTGCCCATGTATTATTCTACTGTTGGTTCTATAAAGACATTATAGTCCATTTTATTTCCCCTCTTTTGAGAAAATATCCAAATCGTGCCAATTTATTTTACATGCAACTCCTCTTATCAGATCAAATAGAGTCTATCTGTGGACATTGCCAGATTTCTTTATGGTGCTAGTAAAATTAGAGGAGAGATGATTGCTTCTCTGACTTCATGAATATTGAAATTTTCAATTTAAGTTTTTCTTCTTGGCTTGTGTATCTTAAGTCTAACTATCAGTTTATAGTAATAGATTCATAAACATAGATTTAATGGGAATTACAGATTTATAGTTTTAGTATTAACAATAATAGTTATTTTAGTCTTAGGAGTTATAGTATTAGTAGAAATAAACATTTTGTTTTATTCTGTTACCTTACTGATCTCATATTGAAGCGCAGAGTTTCTGGCTTTGATGACTTTGTTCTGATCAAATTTCAGGTTGTGTAGTGCTATGCTGGTCAATTACCAAAATAAAGATTAGATTGATTAATTGATTGATTATCTAGCCAAAGGCCATATTAGCTGAAAACTATAGGAGATGACTAAACACAGGAATGTATGTATTTTGGCTTCAGGGCAACATATGGTCCACCAAAGCCTTGAGTGTAGCTTTATCCTATACAAGTTGCTACCAAATTGCAGTTATTAATATTAACAGAAGGTGAATGTCATTAAAAACCTAAGTATCTCCTTCATTTTATTTTAATTACATTGAAATGAAATACAATCACATTTAGTTTTGTTCTAGCCTTCTCACCTCTTTGTTTTGGCTTTGTCTACTTTGGGAAGGATGTAGTTGTAATATATATGGAGAGTATCAGCCTGAGGACCAGCTGCTCTAATTATAATTCTTTTTGAAGACTGTCCTGATTTAGCAACTTGAAGGAGATATATTGGCCTAGCCAGTATTATTATTTTCCAAGATTTCATTCCACACTGGAGTTAACAATATTTGAAAGTGTCAGGCCCAGCCCAAGAACAATGATAAAACAGTGCAGTCGAATACAATTCCTTTATTTGCTTATACCTTATAGACAGAATCTTGCCAAACGAAGTCTATACTACAGCAACTAGTGGATATACCCTAGGAGATTCTAGGGAGTGGCCATCCTGAACCTCTTTTGCTTCCCACACTCCCCCTGTGGACTGTGTTGTCTTTTGTCTCCTTTCCCCTGCTGGAATGCCACCCCTCCTTCCTGATAGCCTTGATCTCCCTCTCCTCCTCGTAGATACATTCCCTCACAGAAAGCTTACAATGACATGGACTTTGCCAGTTACATGATCTTTTTGTTGATCCTATGTAACCTTATGATTAAGTCACAATAACTGGGCAGAAAGGATGCTCCTAATTGGCCCCATCTATATGGTTCTACCTTGCGCTAGTCTTTACATATGTTTTATCATGAATATGTTGGATAAAGTCATTGTAAACTTAAGGGTCTGTTTCCTTTGGATAGATGCAAGGGTGAAAATGAAACCAGAGAACACAGTCTCATTTCCATCTTCCATATAATTACTATTGTAAGACACAAAGTATTATCTTCAGACTCTTTCCCCACCTAATGTTGTCATCAAGTCAAGGATTTGCAGTCCTAGAACTAATTCATTCTTTAACTATTTTCTAAATAGCTTACTAGACAGTAAAACCAGTTACACTCAATGAGTTTTATTATAAGATGTATTAGTAATGAAGTACATAAGGAGGGGAGGTGTTACCCTCCAGATGGTTGGAACTGTAACTTCCACAATAGGAGAACTACTGCCAATGCTGTCTAGAAATTATGGAAATAAAAATCCAAAGCTTCTGAAATCCATGAAGCTATTCCTGACCTAGGGATTAAGTCTCAATTTAGGAGGATTTTTTCCCCCTTAACTCAAACAGTTGGCTATGTTACAATGCTATCCACCAATCCTTGATCTGGCAGAAAATATGGTGACATTAATTGAGCTGACCCCTTTGCCAATCATTATTTTGAAACAGTAATAGGCTGGTGAAGGGTGCTTCCTTACATACCAATTGAGGATCAGTTTAAGGAAAGAGGTTGGTTGATTTCTTCAGCTTGGTTTCTTCCCCAGACATGGATGGGAAAAAAAAAAAAAAACACTAATCACTCCCCCTGATGGGGATGAGGCATGACTGGGTGACAGTAGGTGGTTATTTAGAGTGACAGGTTTAGCCATTTGTCAAGAATCCCAACTAACAAGTCATAGGCATCAGGAGAAAGAAATGAGACACCCCCCTTCCCCCTGATGCTTCTGCTTGTTATAATCTCTCCTTCATACCTGAGACTTGGGCTAATTCTATGGCCGTTCTGAAAGGGTGCTTAAATAGTGGTCTAAAATAACCCAGCTGATCATTCACAAGCATGGATGTGGATTGAAAGATGAAACAAGGGTTAATGATGATGAGTACACTCCATCTTCAACTAGTGTTACAAGAGAATTAGAAATCTGGCAATGAGTGTTCTGACCTCCTACTCAGAAGTAGCTGGTGGCTACCCATGGAGAATATGCAGTTGTGATTACCCCATGCATTGCTCTCAAAGATGTAGTGCTGTCATGGTGTAGTGCTGTCAAAGCTGGAATGAAGTAGGTAAAATGCTCCCCTTCCAAAAGCAGTCATAAGTATGGCAACGCAAAACCACATGTGGGCAGAAATAGTAGAAAACCTATAATGCACCTAATGGTGACAGATCCAGTAATACAAAGCTAGCAAAACCTGACTTTCTTTCGTGATTTAAACCAAACGTCCATAGAGCATATGACTAGTGCTCTCTTAAGAGCTGTTAAAAGAACAAAAACGAAAACAAAAGAATGCGACTTCTGTGTTTAAAGAGCAGAAGTAGTACTCTTTCAAAGTGGTGTTAGACCAATTTTTAAAGAGTCTGGATGAGACCTGACAAGCACTTTAGAAAATGCTGGTCAAGCATTATGCTGGCATATCGTTGTGCTAGCCAGATGTCTGGTCTGTTTTGCAGACCAAGCCAAAATAGCCATGGATGGCAATTTCCAGCGACTGGAGGATGGGCTCAATAGCACATTCCAACCCCTGACTGCATCAACAATGTCAGTGTTTCTCAACCTTGGCAACTTTAACTCCCAGATTTCCTCAGCCAGTTGAAGTCCACATAACCTAAAGTTGCCAAGGTTGAGAAACACTGGTGTAGATGAATTATGCCAGAATGTATGCAGAGCAAAAATGATATCAGGAAAAAAGGTAAAACTTAACTAAAATTGAAATAACTAACAATGGTATAAGATTGCCTTGGCTGGAGATGAGATGAAGGCAATGTCATGAGAACATGGCAGAAAGCATTGGTTCCCAGGCATGATGGTGCTGCAGTTAGGTGGAAGTGAGCCCAAAGATAGGTAGAGCTGGTTAAATTCACACATATGTAGAACCTTTCAATTATTTGCTAAATCCATTTAGACAGCACTTCATATATCAGGTGTCTTTATTTATTTATTTTATTTGTATGCTGCCCATCTCCCCCAATGGAAATAATTAAAATTAATCAAATGGATTCTTATGTTGAAGTCACTGTTAACATAAAGCCATGGGAGGAA
This sequence comes from Python bivittatus, assembly GCF_059951505.1. Lineage (NCBI taxonomy): Eukaryota > Metazoa > Chordata > Lepidosauria > Squamata > Pythonidae > Python > Python bivittatus. The sequence goes on from NW_028277098.1 coordinate 30,413,611, forward strand.
GTAATTAAAAATATTGGAAGGCAAAGTCTGTACTGGACTCCTGTTAATTATTGTGGCTGTGAAATTTCATTGGTAAACATCATGATTGTCCTGTTGGTTCATTTGGGATGGAAAAAAAAATATTTATTTTGAATAAACTCTAGATTTTCCTTTGAAGCTAACCAAATGTTTAGAGCTAATTATTTTCAAAGATATAGGCACACATTAAAATGTAATGTGCAGGTGAAGCAAAGGCATGTTTGTAACCTAGGTGTCATACAGGATGCTTATTTGAGAGCTACGATTGGCACGTTGAGTGAGTGATGAACAATTCAGTGATTGTTTATTTATTTATTTATATGTCACATTTCTATGTCACAATTCTCTGAAGTCACATGCCTGAATGCACTTTGTGCAAGGAGCTATATTCTGTCAGCTGGTTTCGATTAAGAGAATTAAAGCTCACTTCAATGTAATTAGATCTAATGAGGTACACATGGAAACTACTGAGGCCTCCTTGTAACCAGATTATATGGACTCAGTTGGTATTTTAATCAATTAGTTTGACCTTTTCTGCAATCTATAAAAAAGAAAGGAGTTCAAAGTCAAGCTACCTAGTTACCTGATCAGAGTGTGAGAAAAGGCATTTGCTACTGGATTAACCACCATGTATGCAAAGGGCCTTTGTAAAAAGGAACATATTCCCAGGGGCTTTGAAACATTTGTCTATTGCACCAGTTAAAGCACTGTATACAATGTTGATATCCACACTGCCATTCTACCATACTGTTTGTGCATAAAGTATGTAGAGGAGCAGAAGGTTACATTTCTTGAGAAACAGAAGACTACGGTGCCAGATTAGAGGTCTCCACATTTTAGGTATCTTTGCTTGTTTTACCTGGATTCACAATATCCTTTTCATTCTCTTTCTTTCTTATATATTTCTGTCCCTTTAAAATAGAACAGTTTTTTCCCTTATTGAGTGCTACATTTCCTTCAGGGGAATCTGTTTGGGGTTTAATGTGTGTGGGACTGAAGCAAAGGAGTGGATTAGTCCAGAAACGGAAAATGTGTGTGGACACCAATCCTCTCTGAAACATTTTTTTCTTTCTTTTGCCAGCCTCCTCTCATTCTCTTACTCATTTTCTGACACCCTCTTTTCACTCAGGTAGGTTTGGAATAGGCAGATTTTCTTTACTGATCATTTGCAAAGAGCTTTTGAAATTTGGTTAAGATCATATCCACCCTAGGGGCAAAGTTGCCCACTATGGCTTTAAAACATTGGTGAGCAATGTAGCAATGGTGGCTAGCCCAAGTCACCCAGTGGTTCTCCCCAGTCCAAATCCAGCATCTCTCAGGCCAATTTATCTCATAGGATTGTTTTAAAGGTAAATAGAGGGGAGATTCCCCTATGCACAGTGTCCTTTCCTCCTGGATAAAAGTTATGACATACATTCCATAAATTCCTTCCCCTTGTTCATTTTCTGTTATGTCTTATTTTGTTGGTGTCTAAAGCCATGTTGTAGCATATCGCTATATTTTTATAAAACTTACGTTCTTAAACTTTATTATAGCAAAAAAAACACCCAGCACGGAACAGTACAGTACAAAAAAATAGAAAAATAATAAAATGAAGGGCAAACATACTGAGGAGAAAAACAATTACTGCTAACATTTTGTAGAAACCAACATCTTTCTGATCTTACATGCTGCCACACTAAAATTTCACCACCTTATAAGCTGTGGTAGTGTTCTTCTTGGACATTAGGAGAGATGTATAAACATGTTGGGGCAAGCTGGAAAATCTGCTAGCAATGATGTAATATACTGACTTCATATATGGCTATAATATTGACAAGCAAGTAGGACACAGTTGTTTCTACTCCCCCATCCTGATCAGAGACAATAGGGTTTTTTTTTTTTTTTTAATATCTTTCCTGTGGCACTGTGGAGGGAAGAGCACCATATCTTGCCAGGGTGAAAGCTGTTCTGTGCCTCTGGATAAATCAATTTAGTGAGATATCAGGCAGGGTTTAGGAGCTGTGCCTAACTCAGCTTGGCACTCCACATCCACAATTCATGTTGTAGTGGTAATGCAGAAGACCATTGTTATTTTGTTAATTTGATTTCTCTTGCATATGTTAAGAAAGCTCACTTTGAATCATAATAATATTTAGCTGGCTTGTTTTTCACTTCTACTTAGAAATGGGGGGGGGGCGGGGAACCCTCAGGATTGTTTAGGTTAAGCACTAGCTTATCTATATAGTTCCCAACTCTAGATTCTTTGGATGAACAGGTGTAACATCTGGTCAAAGCCACTTTCAAAGCCCCTGACTCCAAAACAGAGTCATGGGATTGCAGTGCCAGACTTTGATAAAAAGCACTGGCATTACCCCTGGAATTTGGAGCATGGACACAGGCCTTGGGATTAGGCACTGTGTTGTCTAAACCATCTTGGGGTCTCTCAGCTGTCGCCTTATGGTAGCTCCTGACATTAGGCAAAGCGTTTTATCATCTTGCTTGGCATGTTATGCTTTTATACTATGCTTATGTATTCCTGTTTAATTCTATTTTATGCTCTTGTATTCCAGTTTAAATCTGTTTGCTAGAGTTAACAATAAAGCTTAAAATCTTCTTACCTACTGGTGTGTTCATTGTCTCTGGATCTAAAAAAAACTAAAAGAACCACTTGTCTTGCACCTGGCCAGTGGTTTGACAATTGGCAAAACACATGTCAAGGTCACAATAAACAATGTTGCTTGATCATAGTCCCTTTGTAATACTTCTTGTATGGGAAGACCATGTGTCTGTAGTGTACTTTCAAGGGAACTCATTCAAGAGGACTTATTTGACAGTATCCAGGGGCAAGGTCCTCAGGTACTTATAACATGAAGTTCCATCACAACATGGCAACATGACTCACAGAGCCCCATTTCTCCAATCTACCTCAACTGGTCATTTCTCTTTGCTTTCTGCACACATGCAGCAATGCACAGAAGCCATGGATAAATTTCTTATTCAGCTTTTTCAGCTGACTACAGTGTGAAATTGACCAAGGTGTGTACAGTGTGGGTGTGCTTGCTGTGCATGTTTAATAAAGATGTGTTAGGTTTCCAAGTCAACCTTCTTCCAAGAATCCATTCAGTGTTCCAGCATATAAACACCAGAAAAGAGAAACAGAGATTGCAGATATCAAGTAAGAATATGAATGGGCAACCTGGGGGCCACATGAAGTCCTCACATGCCTTGAAGATGCCATCAGGAGTCCCATTCACTCTTGTTTCCAGGAAGATGATTAGCTTTATCTGCTACCCAGTAGAGAATAGAATGTTGATTTCCCATTGCTAATATCAGTGAGAAACTAGTGATCTGTAACATAGTTGATAGAAAGAAAATGGAAGTCTTGCTGTTGGCTTCTTTTACTAATAACAGTAATCTGCTGTGGGGAAGAGAGGTCAGGATTTTCCCTTTCCAAATACCTTGAATATATGTATAGTTAGTGTGTAGGTGTTGCAATATACACATGCAATTGTGCATGGTCCCCAGCACTGCAACCAACATCGTCCCCGGAGCAAAAAAAAGTTGCTCTCTCTGCCACCCCCCAACCCCCCCCCCCACTTTAAAATAGTCTTCATCATCCTGGCACCCTCCATATGTTTTGGGCCTTGTGAGGTTAGAATTTTGGGATTCTTAAAATTGTCAGGCTAGGAGAAGGTGCCTTAAAACATCAACCTGGGAAACTACAGATCTGTCAGCTTGATTCTATATTGGGTAGTTTTCAAGCAAATTATCAAGCAGAATGTTTCTGAAGACCTGGATAGACATGCTACAATTAAGAGAAGCCAGGGTAGGTTTATCTTTTATCAAGTGTGCAGATGACACAAAGTTGGGAGTGGTGGCTAATACTTCCCAGGAAAGAAAAAAATTCAAGAAGATCTAGATAGGCAAAATGAACAAGAAAGAATTTAACAGCAAGAAAGTAAAGTTCTGAATCTGGATAGGAAAAGTGAAAGGCGCTAGTGTAGTAGGATGAAGGAGACCTGGCTTGATAGTAATACATGTGAAAAGGATCTGGGTGTCCTGGTCAACGGTATATTAAACACGAGGCAACAGTGTGATATTGCTGCTAAAAAGGCAAATGCTCTGTGCATTAACAGGAGCATAGAGTCCAGATCATGGGAAGTAATTGTTTCACTCTACTTTGCCCTGCAATGTTGTTAGGCATCACAGTATAAAAAGAACTGATAAATTGGAATAAATTCAAAGGAAGCTATCGGGCTGATGAGGATTCTGGAAACCAAGCCCTGCATTGCTGTTTGTCTATCATGTAGCAGCAGGTGGACCCCGTATTGACCATCCTGCCACAGAGTCACCCTATTGTGATTTCAGACCAGCATCTCTTTCTCTGAATCTGCACAAAGCATGCCTCAGTGATGAGGAAAAGTATTGGATGAAGCCCAGTGATTGGTCTATAACAGTGTTGTCCAAACTTGGCCACTTTAAGATGAGTGGACTTCAACTCCCAGAATTCCCCAGCCAGCCATGCTGGCTGGGGAATTCTGGGAGTTGAAGTCCACTCATCTTAAAGTGGCCAAGTTTGGACAACACTGGTCTATAAAGTGTGCAGTTGAAGGAATGAGTGAATCTAAGCGTGTGTGAACTGAATCAATACCCGGATTAGAGATGCATGCAAAGTTAACTATTCAGAATCAGGGATACAGAAATTATCAGATGAGGCTGTTTTTTCTATTTGTTTCAGTATTTTCTCTTCTGCCTGGCAGAAGCTTTCCAATGTTTTAGGCAGACGGAGGTGATTCCCATCTTTTAACTGGCAATGCAAGGAGACAGAACATGACATTTTCAGATGCAAACAACATGTTCTACCACTAGGCTACAGCTTTTGCCATCTAAAAGGATATATAATCCAAAGAGCAAAAAATTAGATAAACTTCTACATAGTATCTAAAGTAAGTTTGCAAACTATTCTTATTCAAGAACAATAGGGTTTTTTTTCATACTACACTTTTAGAAAGAGATGATGTATGAGAACATGTATATTTCAACAGGAATTGAGTATGAATTCCTGGGTATGAGTCACAATAAAGAGCATTGTCTTCTTTCCAGCAAACAATTCAGAATAATATAAATTTCCTTCTTTTTATGAGCCCCTAAGAACAAAGAAGAAGAAGAATATCTCTTTTTATCTTACTGGCAACCTGTGGCCTGCATACAATGACTTACAATCAAACTGATAAGAGGACTGCAATGTTTCCAACTCATTGTTTGAGAGAAACAGACTCTGAATCCAAAGTAGAGCCAATTCACATGATAACTATATTTTATTCTCTTTTTGGCAGAAATATGTATTCATCTTATTTTGTACAATCTATTTGCTTCCATAAATCCATGTATGAATTATGAAAGGTTGATCTGGCGATGGACACACTTTTGATTTGACATAGAACTGACTAAGGGAGAAAGTTTTCATCCAGCAGGATGAAAATGAAATACAGGTTTGTGTTTCCACTTGGGAAGCAATCAGACAAAGTTGTAGGGTATTCACTGTTTATTGCAGTGGAGACTTGAGAAGGAATACAGTGAAATTCCTACTGAAGTGAATGGAGAGATGTTCCGTGGAATACCATCCCTGCTTCCTAAACCACATTAGGTACGTTGACCTGTTTGCAGATTACGTGTTTTTCACTGTGACCTCAAGAAGAATTATTGCTACTTGCTAAACCACTTTTGTAGTTTGGTAATTGTACTCAACTATTTTTGAAACATGAAAGTGTGTGAGTACATTAAATATATATGACATTTATGTGAATAATGAGAACAGCAAGAGTTCAGCTAAAATCTTTTTATGAGAGCTATAAACCAACAGGCTTTAGGATATAAACCTATTTTTCTGATATCCTGGGATGAATGATTTCCATGGCAGCCGAATGTTAAGTTTCCTACTCCGTGTCCATAGTGTGTAATGTAAAACCTACCCACGTCTAGGAGTAATCTTACCTATTATAAATACTAAATATAGTTATTCCAGAAAACTTTACAGAGAGAAATGTGATTTGGGTATGGGAATACCTTTTCCTGAACCCCTATTTATTATTACCTTTGCTTTGCTGATTATTCATTTTTACTGTCTAACAAAACCATTATTGTTCTTTTGGAACTAAGCACACAGGACTAATTATTATTACCATCATCATCATCATCATTGAAGTGATCATTATATTGGAAGCAGGAAAACAAACAAACAAACAATATATAATGAATTAAACAAAACAGATTTCTTCATCCTTCACTCACATTTTCTTCAACCAATATTCTGTAATTATAATAGCTGAAATTGAACTAATAATTTCTGTTTTCTAACATCCCCCAAAACACTTATGTGTATGTGTGCTATATATGCATACATACATACATACATGTATGAGACAAATAGAAAAAGAGGTTGAATGAGAAATAGAAAGTAACAGTCTGGTATGTGCATAGTAGATATTGAGTCTAAATGTAGTGAATAACTCAAAGCTTTATAACATGAGAAAGCAATGTTACAAAGCTATAACAAAAGTTTATTGAAAAGCCAAGGGCTATGGGTTTGGCAACAATATAGAGTAGACACATCAGTCATCTCAGCAGATCTGGACTTTTTCATTTTTCTAAGTTTTTCGGAGCAGTTCAAATTTTTTGTAACTCTGTTATGCATATCTTAACTCTTACCCTACAATTTTCATGTGTTTCCCACTTGAAATGGCAGGAAACAGTGCAATTAGATTTTAGCAATCATGAGCAGATCTGGCTCTGGTAATCTTAAAAAATGGGTTTGAATTCTGTGTAGTCCTGGGAAACAGATTGAGAATTCATTGCATATTTTTATTGAGCATCTATGATAACTGATTCAGAGCTCTATGAAATAAGTGAAATTTTTATAGAATTCTAATCTAAAAATGGAGGCTAGAGTAGAGTGAGCATACTCAACTCTTGGCTCAGACTATCCATTTTTCCCCTTGGCCTTGCCCTATTAACTATGAGGGATCATTTTCAGCCCACATGGAAACAGGCAGTAGCAACTAAAATCTCATCCTTGGGCTTCTCTCCAGGTCTTCTATTCAGCATGGGATATGATCAGGCCAAAGCTCTCATTAAACAATGTGTAGCAGACACAGAGTACCAATTGGAGCTAGCCAGGTCCCCAACCTTTATTGCCAGTGAATCCAACAGGTACTCTACCTCCCCTATGGTATACTTAACTAAACGTGAAGTACCTAAACACTGGAGGGCCTTTACTCTGGTATGATGTCATGCCCTCCCTTCAGCTGTCCTTGAAGGCTGATATAGGAAGATCCCTTACCTGGACAGACAATGCCCCTGTGACTCTGGATGCATGGAAACAACACAACATGTGCTTCTCCAGTGCCTGTATTACGGAGACATTCATACTAACTTCATTTCACCATTACTGCATTAATACCCAGAGTGCAAAGGACAAATTTACACCTCCCTGCTGCTTTCAGATACCAACCCTGCTACAACATAAAACATTGCCAGGTTCTGCGCAGCAGTGATTAAAATTCGTCATGTGATGATCTGTGGCATAAACTAGACTTAATGAGCATATATTTTGTCATACTACGGTGCTCTAAAATTTGATATAGTCTGCCATATACTAACCTTTATGCTCCCCCACACCCATCTAATGCTTCTACCCCACCTTTTTTAGGTCCTTTTAGATTCTTGTTTTTTATATATACTTTCTGTTTTATATCTTTTAGCTTTTCAAAACTTTTTTTAAAATAAACTTTGATGTATCTTTTATGCTTTTTAATTGTACCCCACCCTGTACCCCACCCTCCTTATGCTGGTCTATAATCATAATAAAGATTTGATTTGATTTAACTAATCTATAATTAGATTTAAACATTCTTTTGCTATGGGCCTGTTTTAAGCTTTTGCCAGAGACAGACTAATATAATTACTAATTTATATTAACAGTGGTCTCTGAAGTGCTCTATAAACTTTGATATATATATATATATATATATATATATATATATATATATGTGTGTGTGTGTGTGTGTGTGTGTGTGTATGCATATGCATATGCATATGCATATGTATATGTATATGTATATGTATATGTATATGTATATGTATATGTATATGTATGAACTTATGCCCCACAATTTTTTTGACAACTTATTTCCATCTCAAAGATTTGGCCATTCTTGGGCTTGTCAAGATTTATTGGACCTTAAAAAAATGTCCTCTAGTAATGCTTGGTTTGCTGTTGAATTGAGATGAATAACTTTTGGATTAAGAAGATACAAAATTTTAAAAAAACAAAAAACCACTGTAGGTAATTTATTTGAAGTGACTTAAGGAAAAAAAATGTATATTTGTTCTAGTGAACAAATCAACTTCAGTTATGTTTGTAGCCTTGGTGGGAACTTTGGACGAAGTTTTATGGACATTTTAAGAATATTATTTATTCTATTATTTAAAAGCAAATACTTTCTATCCTATTGGTTACATATTATATGCAACTACAAAGAATCAAATTGTCTTTATTTATAGATGCTGAATACAGTTTGGACCAGATTCTGTATGAATTAGACTAGATTACTCTATTCAAATAAGGAAGTTGATTGAGATTTGAACTAATTTCCTTCTTTTTGGAGGAAGGAAAGAAGTCAACCATCTGTTTCCTGATGCATTATATCTATGAAAGTACTGAAAAGAGCAGTATTTAATAACCTCATTTAACTTTTGATTTCTTTAAATAGTTATCTATTATAAGTAGATTTATTTTTTTTATCACAAACAGATTTTGCCAACTGCATTGAACTGAGCCAAAATGTACTTTCTCACACAAATATACCTACACACATAAGTAAAATTGAAATAACTGAGCTTCACGTTTTAACTAGATGTTATGGGGAATTCATGGAAGCCACACACTCATCTTATATCTCTCTAATACACATCTGGAAAGAATGCAAGAGAGTGCTATTGTGCAGTATTTCAAACAGGGCCTGCAATATCAGGTTAGGCCGGCCTTTCATTGATACCTCCCCCCAGTCAAAACAAGTTAGTTTCACTTATTTAACATAACATTTTGTCTTGTACTCTGCTGCCATAGATTGCTAGAAAACCAATCAATGAAAGTGTGATAAAAGTAATAATCAAGTGAAGTTTTGGGGGAACTCAGTATGTCCCTGAGAACAATATTTTTATTTGTTTGTTTGATTATAATTTTTAAAACAGAAACAAAAATGAACAAACAAGCAAAAATGGAAAAGAAGGAGAAAAAAAAGAAATTAATTGGTACAGAAATACAACATATGTAACTGGACAAAGTAATTACCAAGATTGTACAGTTAGTGTTCAGCGTATCTTTGATTAGAAATTAACTATGGAAAACATTAAATTATATTTAAATGCATTACATTTTTTGTTTAAAAATACACAAAAAAGGGGAAAAAACAACTAAAAATATTATGGATAAATAATAGTTTCTAGCTTCCCCTTTATCGTACTCTGACAAGAATCAAAATATTTCAAGTATTACTAATAAATTAATTAGACTACCCAATTTATTTCAAATTCTCACAGTCATTAAATTTCATGGTCAGCTTACAGTTCATGGTTTACTTTGCAGGAGCAATATGAACGCTTATGTCTTGATGTGCTACTGGCATCAGTCGAAAAGATTAAATGCAGTCATAGTAAATTACCACCACAAGGAACTTGTAGTCTGGTGTAATAATAATGTCCAAGGTTATGGGAGAGAAGTCTGTGGCACAGTAGTTGACACATTATAGCCACCTGATCAATATCATGTCCCTGCGCAGGCTTTTACATTCATTTTGCACATAAGAGGCTTCAAACCCAGAATTTACCAAAATGAGAACTGTCAGAGTCAGAAATGTTCAGATTCTCATCAGCTACAGCCAAGATCTGAGGCATGTCAAAATATAAGTACACCTATTATTAATACACTAGATGCCTTCATCCATTTGATTCAAGATTCAGATGTGACTGCCAGACCGAGGAAAGCAATAGGTGAATCAGCATATTTTTGATTTATTCCAATTCTGTCTGTGATTAAGTCCCTTTTCTCCATATATCTTCCCATTTTTTTTGCAAGATAATCTCTGTATGCATTTACACACGTCTGCACAATAATGTATTTAGTTATACATTTTAAATAAATGTCCTTCCTCTTTTCCTCAATATACCTTTGGCTGTATAAAGAGATTCTTGAAATCTGGCAGATTGATCAGATTTGACCCAAATATTATTATTTTTTCTTTCTCTGATCTATAGATTCAGTGCCTTTCTTTAACCAAAGAGGTTTCTCTCTACAGTGATGCCAACCAATTTGAATTGGTCAATTAGAACTGAAATTCAGGTCAAATGCCTCAAGCATCCCTAACTGACAACCCAATCCTAGTCAGAAATAAGTTCCATTGTGTTAATAGAGCTATTTCTGCATTATATTTCTATAGAATTGATGCCTGTAAGCGACATTGCCAGGCAGTATTCATAAGAAGGATATACAATGAAGTGATAGCATTATATTTATTCTGAGCAAATCAGATACATAACTTCCTAAAGCAAAAATGCTAATTATTTCACTAAGATTTCATTGTAGCCAGATTTTGTCTTTAGCTTAAAAAAAAAAAAAGTTAGTGTTCTCTACTGCAAAAGCATATTCATATCTGGATCAAAAATTGTATTCAGCCAATTTGGCCAGTCTGTCATAAACTAAATGCAAATATACATCTTGATATGTATCTGCATACATATTCACTGTTTATAGAATATATACCTTCCTAAATCAGGATGTCCCTATCTTATTTCTTTTTCTTCTTTTCTTTGTTCTCAACAAGATTAAACTAAGCTGTTGTCAAAATGATACAACTAATAGGCTTTTAAATTTATATTGAACTCATTTGCTTCCTTTGTAATTCATTTAAAACACTGAGATGGTTTTCCTCCTAATCTAAAACATTTTCATTTAGGATGTGACCTACAATGCCATGCGTATACAATGTGAATGATGATGGGGGGCAAATCATAATTAATCTTATTACACATGTTATTTGGTTTATATGATTTGTATTTGGAAATAATTATCCCAGCAAACTAATGCATCAGAAACATTTGCTGGATATTTGGTTTCAAACCCAATTAGAATGAGAAAGAAGAATAGCACATTACAATATAAATGTGATATGTAGTTCTCCTTCAGGAGATATTCAGTTTGTAGTTTTCAACAAATCCCTGAAAAGCTTTAGGGTTCTTAGGATACCAAGAGTCAATCTGGAGCATTTTTGTGATTTTCTACAGAGATTCTCAATTCAAACTCAATAAAACACTGAAAGGTAGTGTTCTGAGCTGCAAAGCTTTTTAAAGGTTCTTTATGTCAATATGAGATCCCAGGTGGATAAAAGTAAGATGTGAATAAAACATCTCATCGTCCAAATGAGAAGTAAATAAGATAAATCTGTTAACATTCCTAAATACAACTTTGCTAAATATCTACACATTTTCACTGTTCTCAAAAGAGAGTTTTCTTCAAATCAAACAGACAGATGTATACAAGTTTGTGTAGAGAAGAGATAGGTAATTTGATGCCCTGCAGACATTTTGAACTTCAGCTCTTATTGACCCCCATGGCATAATCAATGGCAAAGCACTCTAGGATTTTTAATCCAAAATATCCAAAGATGGTTGTCTATCTCTTACTTTCTGTAATTTTCTTGTATTCAAAATAACCAAGGATTGATAGTTCACTTTAACTGATTAATTTCTATCCCACAAATGTATTGTAACAAACTTATTGTAAGGTGGCTTACAATCTTCAAACAGTGAAAAGAGATTGTCCCATCAACACCCAAACAGCCTCCGGACACTAGGAGAGGATATTTGTATCATCTCCAGCATGGTCAAAGATAGAGATGCATAACTGGGTATCATCCCTAGATGGGAAAAATGCATTGGCTCTAGTGTCATTTATGCATAAAATAGGTCCACTAAAATCAATAGAGCAATATGACTAAAATCAGTGGAACTGGAATTGGCCATGAGTATCTCAAGTCTATTGAGATCAGCAGGTCTACTCTGACTCTGACTAAATCTAGATCTAACCTTCTCCAGGTAGACTGGACTGGACTATGAAATCAACTCCACAAGAGGGCTAAAACTACTTTTATTTTTGTAAATAGTAATTTTATTAAAAATTATACTTACAACAATAAAAACTAATACAAAGGAAAAGAAAAGAAAAAGAAAAAATAGAAGGTGCAGAAAAGAAAAGAAAAGAAAAGAAAAGAAAAAAAAAGAAAAGAAAAGAAAAGAAAAGGAAAATAGAAAGGAAAATAGAAAGGAAAGGAAAATAAGAATATAGTAAAGGAAAAGAAAAGGACTTCCAGGGAAGAAATGGTGAACTGAAGACGGCTCTGCTAAAAGCAGAGCCAATGACTGCAGTGGAATGAAAAGCAGGTGGCTTTTCATAGTTCCTCTCTGGACAAGGGGAAGACTTGAGATTGCCCATAAGTGCTCCAGGCAGTTGCTCCTTGCTATCTTCAGTTTGCCTTTTCTTCTCCAGAAGTCCTAAAACTATTTTTACTGAGATTGGCTATAATAACAGAATCTTGGAAGTCTGATTGTGCTCTCTGTCTGAGTTGCTTCCAAATATTATCTAATTTTGGACTTAAAAGTATTTTGGCTCCTTCTGTATATCTCCATCAATGTCAACTCTCTACACTATCCCACTCATCTCACCAGATAACCTAGTGTTGTCCACAAGCCTGCAACAATCAAGGCTGTTCTTTTCTACCCCCAGTGTTATATAAAAAAGGAATTTCAGTCATAGCTCTTGTGACTACTATTGGGTTGACTTCATTTAGTTGAATGTGTATAGTTTGGAAAAAACTCTCCAATGCATATGTCACCAATATCATTCAAAGTTTTGAAAGGCAAAATATTAGAGAAATATTAAGATAGTCAAAGGAGTTTTGAAAATATTTTTTTACTATTGTGGGCTAATATAGAATACCAGTATAAATTTTCTTCCTCAGTATTAATACTTATGTAGCAGAATAAAATAGGATCATGACTTTTTTCTCTTGGAACGTCATTAATCTGTAACGCATAGCAACTTAAAACACATAAATAATGGAGCTGTTACACAGGTTCGATCAATCCACCTTAGCGAGATGTTTTGCTCCAATGGAATTTGATTCTGTACATGCACTGCTTTGGACCGGTGAAGTGAAGTCACTCCAGTGAGAAACAGGATGGCATGGCATCTCACAGAGGTATTTTGAAAGACTTTCATTTGAATGTTCACCTAAGCAAACTATCCATTTGAAGATCTGAACAACACACGTGCACAAACTTTTAGGAATAGATATTTCATTGCTATTTTCCCACTTTATCACTCTCTTTAAAACGTACTCAGCAATATTGTTGTAATGCCCACAGTGATTAAGAAGTACAATTTCAGTGGCACAGTGGCACACAGGCCAATGCAATATTCTGGTTTAATATAATCAATTCCATTGTAAACATTGACTTGCCACATGTATCTAATAGAGTCCATCTGCAACTGACTGAAAATTTCTGGAGTCAATGAATTACCTTCCTTTTATTCCTAAAGCCTTTTGGATAATCTCTAAGTAACCCCCCACCTTACCTCTGAAGTATTTAATTTCTAGAACTAGAAATTGTCATGATGAAGGATATGTAGAATTCTGAATCCCTTGCAGTGAGGGGGAAGGAACAAAAATTAGTGGGGTGTTCTGAAAAAAGGTCTTGTTTTAAGCATGCATAGCATTTTAGTAACCTCTTGATATAAGGGTGTGCCAATATTGGTTGTTCTGAACAGTGCCAGAATGATAAGTAGAAATTAGTATGCAGAAAGCACATGCTGCCAGACCCTTAAAATGTGATCCCATTAGATAAGGTTGCATAGCATGTTGCTGTAAAAGGCAAAGCAGGGGCTTCTTTGCTTGCAAATGATAGAGTCCTTTTTCACTCTTCTTGACAATAACTCTACTTCAGCTGGACAAACGGTCCTAAGGTGAAACATTACTTAGTTTTCTTTCAATTCCTTGGTACTAAAAAAATTAAGTGAGCATACTGGCGCCTTGGTGTTATTATTATTATTATTATGGTTGGTTGCACAGTCAGCCAGATGTTTAGACTGGATTTGGCATTTTTGTCCACCTATTGAGTCTTTCCCAAAGACCTGGGATAGGCAGTTGTTGTTTAATAATATTAAAGGTATTGTTGCAGGATGTAAGCTTTTCCAAGTAAAGCTGCCTTTTGCAATTGACTGGTGGTGATTTTGTCAATGCCGATGGTGTTCAAGTGGTACTCCAGATGTTTTGGAATTGTACCCAAGACGCCTATTACTATCTTTGCTTTCTTTTGCCACAGTCATTCTACTTCTATTTCCAGGTCTTTATATGTTGTGATTTTCTCCAGTTCTTTTTCTTCTAATTTGCTGTCTTCAGGTATTGCAATGTCTACTATCCAGAATTTTTTGTCTTTCTTATCAACAATTGTTAAGTCTGGGGTATTGTATGGCAGGTGCTTGTCTGTCTGAATTCTAAAGTCCCAGAGCGCTTTAGTTTCTTCATTTTCTATTACTTTGTCTGTTTTGTGGTCCTACCTGTTCTTGCTTGCAGGCAAATGGTATTCCTTGCAGATATTCCAATGTACCATGGTTGCTATTTTGTCATGCCGTTATTTGTAATCAGTCTGTGCAATCTTCTTCCAGAAGCTAACTAGATGGTCCACTGTTTTTTCAGCTTCTTTGCAGAGGCGACATTTGCTGTCTGCTGCTGTCTTCTCAATTCTGGCTTTGAACGCATTTGTTCTTAAAGCTTGGTCTTGTGCAGCCAGAATTAGCCCCTCTGTCTCTTTCTTCAACTTTCCTGCTCTTAGCCATTTTCAGGTCTTGTTATCTGATTTGCCTGCTAGTTTTTTTTAATGTACTGGCCATGTACATTACCTTACCATGTCTCTTTTCTATGCTTCATTTGATCTTTCTTATAAGCCAGTTTGGTCTCTTTGGTATTCAGTAAGCCTTCATGGCGTACTAGCTTCAATGCATCTTCTTCGCTGTCCTTCAGATATTCTTCCAAGGCCCTTTTTTCTTCTTCAACTGTCTGGTGTACTTGCAACATTTCATGCCCACCAATGCTCCTTGGTAGGTAGAGTCTGTCAACATCACTGTGTGGATGAAGGGCATGAGTCATTGTTATTATTTTTCTGGTCTTCCTATCCAGGGCTTCTAATTCAGCTTGTGTCCAGTCCACTATTCCAGCTGTATATATTTAATGACTGGAATTGCCTAGGTGTTAATCACCTTGATGGTATTTCCACCACTGAGTTTGAACTTTTAAATCTTTTTCACTCTCATGATGTAGTCACTACTAACCTTTTTGACTTCAGTGTGCTTGATATTGTCAGCCCGAAGGATGCCCAAGTATTTGTAGTGATCTCTTCATCCAGACTCTTGATGTTATTTCCATTGGGCATCTTATTTCCTTCAGTTTTCACTATTTTTCCCTGTTGATGGTAAGGGTGGCATATTTGTCCAGTCCAAACTCCATTGTAATATCTTGGCTATATATTCAGACAGTGTTTAGCAGTGATTCAGTTTCAAATGATGTTTTTCCATACATCTTCAGATCATCCATGTAGAAGAGGAGGGATAGTCTGGCAGATGTTTTTGATGCTTGATAGCCATGTTCAGTATTGTTGACAGAGGAATCAATGCAATGACAAAGGGTAGTGGTGATAGTGAGTCTCCTTGAAAGATTCCTCTCTTGATGTTAACCTCTCCCAGCCTATCACCATTGACCAGCAACTACGTCTTCTATTGCATCATTGATCTTTGCATGAAGCTTCTGATGTTTCTACTGACTCCTGAGTGGGTGCAGACCAGTCAGATGTTTCAGCCAAAAACCATGCAGTTCATCTTCACCTGATGCTGACCAATTCTTGATCTTCCTTGTTCTTTTCTCCATCATTTCTGCTGTTATTATAAGTTATTTCATTTCAATTTCTTTTTTTTCCTTCTCCACCTCCTTTATCCAAGCTACATTCTTGTTGTAAATCTTTGGGTTTAATCATAGCTGCATCCAGACCTGCACTGTTTCTTCTTTGTCAGGTGTTGGCTATAGCTGTTATTTGCTGCTTTTTTATTTCCAGTGCTTCCCTGATCTTCCTTGTCTCTAGGTGATATTTCCTGATCAGGTATTCTTTGGTTTTCTTGTTCTTCAGCTTCTTTTCTTTCATCTGTTCTAGATTGCTTGCATCTGATCTTAGTGTGCTGATTTTATTTTCCAACCTGATCTTCCATTTTGGTGGTGCATTGTTTGGCTTTTTTTCTTGTTTGCTGATTGTGCATCCAAGATCTTCAGTTATAACTGCAGCTGTGCTGTACATGAGTTGGTTTGTTTCTTGCAGTGAGGTGTGCTTATATTTGATATTACAGTATTGGCATCTTTTAATACTTGTGCAAGCTGCTTTTTTTTGTAACAAGCTTAAATGCAGGTAACCTTATTCTGTTCTTTTTGTGTTGTTTTAGATGCTCAGTTATTCTTTGTTTACGTTCCTCTTGTTTTTCAGTTAGAGAACTTTGTTCTTTCTGAGGAGAAGGTAGAGGAGAGGGGGGTCTGATTTAGGAATGAGAACGGTTCAGTAGTGATGCTGACTTCCTCTACTACTAACTCCCCCGTCTGAGCTACTACTGGCAAGGCTTTGATTTCTTTGCCCTGGGTAGATCTTTGCAGTTCTTCCAATTCCACCTCTGTGAATTCTTTATTTCATGTTATAAATTGATGATCTGCTTGTCTCTGTTCTGTTATTTCTGATTCTGGATGTTCTTTCCAGAACTGGTGCATTCTTTTCAGATATCCTCTTCTCATTGGACTTGATTGGTAATAGCAAATCATTATTTCTTTGTTTTCAGTCTTTGTATATTTGTGATGGGTAAAGAACTTTTCTTCCAGTAGACCTGCAGCTGCTGGCCCTGGTTGCTCAGCCAACAGTCCTGAGTCCTGTAGCCCACTTGTTACCAGATGACACCTAGTATGGTCCTTGTTGACCTGGGCGATGACTGATCCAGTACAGGTTTCTGTAAGTTATGTCTCATCATATTGTTTATGGGAGAGACACTCTTCATCTGGCTCCTCTGATGAGACCTGTCCAGAGTCGAACCTCTGGCATAGCTCTCATCTTCCTCAGAGCACAGAAGCCCCATAACCACATCAAGGTAGGGCCTCACTGGAGGATGAGGAGGAAGAAGATGATGATGATATTTATTAATCATTCCAGTCTTACGACTCTAGGTGGTGTACAACTAACTAATAACACAAACAAAAATAAGACAGAATAAAACATTTTAAGATAATATCAGCCAAATATATAAATACAAAGAAGGGCATTTACAATCCTCCAGCTAAAATCTTGTTGGAATAGGACATTTTAATAATCTTCTGAAATGTGAGAATGAAAGAGGTTGATGATGATATATTGCAACAGTTTGGAAATCTTAAAGCAAAGAAATCCAAAACTTTTTTGAATGGGCCTTGGGGCCTCCTTAAAATGCAACTGCTGAAAAGTGACAGCACAGAGAGGAAAAATATAGCTAAGCTCTAACATAGGCTTCACACAGGAAGGAAGGAAGGAAGGAAGGAAGGAAGGAAGGAAGGAAGGAAGGAAGGAAGGAAGGAAGGAAGGAAGGAAGGAAGGAAGGAAGGGATTCCCTGTATATAACACAACCAGCCCATTTGCATCTTTGTTGCACACAAGCTGTCAGCCAACCTAAAAATGTCAAGTGAGGCCTCCAGCCACCAAAAGGCTTACTACCCATCAGAAAGATTTAAGATGCATCTTAGAAAGCACAAATTAAGTCCACTAGAGTATTATCACTTGTGCAGTATGCACTTATTGTGCTCATGAATTCCCTCTAAATTTTTAAAATTTCATAACAGCAACTTAAAATTGTTTAGATTGTTTTTTCAATGTATGTGTTTGTTTTTAATATAACATTATACAGACACACGTGTACATCAAGATTATCAGCTGAGTAGCGGGTGCTTGGAAAGTACTACTGCATTGGAAAAGATTCCCAAAGCAGTAACATACTCCAGGCAAACCCACAGATCACTTGCTGGGAATAGGACTGCTGAGTTCCCACTGTCAAATAGACAGAAGGAGGAGCACTGCTAGGAAGCCTTGGTGACTGGACTGTCTTTGTGAAATAAAGGGGAAAGCCATGGTTTCTCCATTGCTCCCAGGAACAGTGGTAAATCTTATAGGGTAGAAATAAATGGGAGGAAAGGAACATAGTAGCCTATCTATTGGCCTTTCTACTTAAGTGGCTTGAGGTCTTTTTTAAACCAACTGGCCCATTCAAAGCAGAGGAGGGCTTAGGAACTATAGAGTCAATTCCATGGGACACATAATTACAGCTTTTGTTTGTTTAGGGAGTGGATTCCATTTAATTTTCATTTGATATTTTCCCCTCATCTATACCCATGTGTTCGCTATATCGACACACATATTCACACAAATACAAATTGACCAACAATAAGAAAAGGCTATAAGCAGTGCCCTGCTGGATTGGACAACCGGCCCATCTATCCAGTAGTCTGTTCTCACAATGGCCAGGCAACTGTACAAGGAAGCATGCCAGTCTCCCAGCAGATACATGAAATGCTATGTTA
Organism: Python bivittatus; assembly: GCF_059951505.1. NCBI lineage: Eukaryota > Metazoa > Chordata > Lepidosauria > Squamata > Pythonidae > Python > Python bivittatus. Next base: position 30,432,351 of record NW_028277098.1, read on the forward strand.
CAATGAACTTCTTTATCAACTTCTGATTATTTTCTGGAGGAGAGTAACATGGCTACCATACAGACAATTAAAAAAATGATTCATTATGATATTCAAGCAAAATTTAATGTAGGGAAGAATGACAGTGTGAAAAAAGAAAAAAACAGATTACAATTGTATAAAAAAAGTTCTTCCACAATTAAATATATGAACCAAAAAAAAAAAATTTAAAATACACATCATTTCATTTATCTTAGTTACCATTTGGTCTCCATCCTCAAAAAGTTACAAGAATCAGGATGTCAATCAATTCTTTTTATTTCTTCATCCCCCCCGCCCCCAGTCTTCTACACTACTTACAAACTAAGCAAATGGACCATTTAGCCAATGTGTTAATAATTTCTACTGGCATCTGCAAATTTAATCTTATCACTGAATCATGTAATTTGGCAAAATAATTTCAGAGGAGAGAATGAATGGGAGATATTTTTTTTTCTTTTTAGCTTGTCATATAAATTGTTTTACTAATCCTGGCTGTGCGTTACCGTCTTGAAATGATGCCTCTTGGTGACTAAATAATTCTTCTCTGTGGAACAAGAAATCAGTTTCAATAAATATAACTGAATCACCACCTATTGTGTATGCGATAAGCAAAACTGAAGGTGTCTGAGGTATATTATACCACAAACCTAAAGAGACCAGCTTATCAAGCCTTTTGAAAAGTAGAACAGTTTGGATAGGTGTTTATCTGGCCTGGTTATCTCTATCAGTGGCATTCTAGTTGTAATCTTATACCTACTTGCCTGAAAGTAGGTCCACTGAATTCAGAAAGGTTTACTTTTGAATAGGGGTTTCTTGGATTGCACTGTTAATCAGTGTTTCCATTTCTTAGGTACTCTCTGACCCATTCGGCGCAAGGATATTTATGGCTGCCTGTTTGCCCTCTATGTTCTTGTTCCTTTGATTAACAAAGCCAAGATCCTGATTCGGTTTGGCACAAAATTTGTACTTGCACTGAAATTTTGAACTCGGTTGGGGAGCTGCCATTCAGGCAAAATTTCCCCAGAAATGTGGAGGGAAGGTTTTTTTGTTGTGATTGTTTTGTTTTTAAAGTAGTTTGATTCAGAGGGTGATATTCCACAGGAGTATTGGCTTTTGCCACAAGGGGCATTCAGGACACGTTTGGAGCATCTTGTCAAGATGAACCATTTGTAGGAAGTTCAAAGACAGTCAAAGAGCATCAGACCAGCAAAAATTCTCAGCTTAAAAGCACTTTTGCCATTTACAGTCATTGTTGCTTTAGATGAGAACCTGGTGTTGCATCTGACTAATATTGTATGGTTTGCGGACTGTGGTACAATATTCAGCTAACCCTCTTGTCACTGTGTCACACATTCCCACTTCACCCACAGCAAATCTGTCATAAATGACAGGCAAACTACCAGCATGATTATCACAATGATAATGGACAACCGAAGAAACTAACAATGCTTTGTAGCCAATGCCAGTCTTTATAATTGTCTTTCCATTTATCCATGATATGAACATTTTTTTTTTTTTAAGTTTGGATTAGGCTGCTTAGATTGCAAAGTTCAAAGCAATATTGTGTGCAAAACAAATGGGCACAGCTGCCCTCCTAATCTTAATTCTCTCTTGCATACACTCACAAGAGTTTTTTAATGGGTGCTTGGAGCATAGATTTGTTGAGATGGCATTTAGATCTCCCACAAAGTCATGTTGCATCCCCTGCTAGCATCTTCTGCCCTTAATTTTTCAAATGCTATTTGAACGATCATGATATGCAATATAGATATATTCTTAAAACTAGCAATTTTGGTCCTGATATAGCTGCCATGAATCTAAAACATGGGAATGAGTGACTCAGTCTAATTCCAATATTGTATCATTTTTGAGTGTGCTTGCACGTAATCTACACTTTCACATTAATTTGTTTTAAAAAGTGTGAAATTTGCATTTATATGTCAAATACTACTCTGAACACATTTCCTTTAATAATACTTTGATGTGGAGTATGCATTTTAAGCTGCATCAGAGAGGACAGCAATGACCTGTACGAAATATGGTTAGCTGTGTGTTAGTCCATTCTGAGAAGTGACAGTCAAGTCACTTCTATTATGGATAAGTAGTTGATCACATTTATGCATTTGTTTTTCTAAAATGTCCATGTGCATTTTTCTATTAGTACGTTTAATTTTGGTATGCATTTATTTTTTAAATAAATATTAAAATATTTATTTTTGTGTGCATATTTATTTATTTATTTATTTATTTGATGCACGTGGCCACCCCTTTTGCCATAGTGACTTTGACTAACAACATATAAAAACAAAAATAGAAAATGGCATTGAAAGCAAGCAATGTATAAAACCTATAACGACCACTGAGGTGAAACCCAGTCTACAATAAAAAAAGAACGCCACATGGACTCCAGCTAACCTCCTGACCCCTATGGCTGGTAACACATCCAAGGTTTTAAAGCTTTGCAAATGTTGGCAAGGTCGGGGCCAATCTAATCTTGGGGGATATGCTAAAAAGTACAGTTTTCAGCATACATTTTTGTTCAGGTTCAGTTGTAGATTGGGGAACTGGGGATTTAGATTTTTAAAATCTTTTTTATTATTATTTTGTTTTCTAATGTACAAAGGAAATGTGAAAAATTTTAAAAAATAGAAGAAAAATAAAACTGGATCTAGGATAAAGAAAATACACACCAAAACCTGTATATAAAACATAAACACATTATAGACTGCCTTATTGTTTGAACAACAAATGAAAATTTGACCAGAGTCTTATTGATCAGATTTTCCAGGGTCAGTTCAAAAGCAGAAACTAAACAATTTTTTTTTCAGTCCAAGATTTTACAGTTGAAGTGTAGTTTCTTTTTAGTCATGCTTTATTATCTTCTTTGCCATATCTCAGGACTGATTATGCCCAAAGTTTCTCACAGATCAACACATTTCAAATGTTTAGTGTTTAATTTAATATTACATACACAGCTTTAAGCCTTAATTCTCTTTTCAATGCTGTGTATCAAACAAGCAAAATGGGAGAACCAAGGAAAAAAAATCAAAATCATTTGTATTAAAAAGGTCCTTTACACTAGCATGAAAGAAAGAAAGAAAGAAAGAAAGAAAGAAAGAAAGAAAGAAAGAAAGAAAGAGAATAATAATGACAGCCAACGTCTCTTGAATGTCTGCTGTGATGTCCAAAATGAAAAATATTTTTTGATGAATTCATTTCATCTTAAGACTATAAGACACATATCTGACATTATTTAGAACTCAAAACCACTGATTTGATAAAATAGGATATTCAACTTTGTTCTAAAGTTTTTGTAAGTTATCAATGTTTATTTTATTAATGCTCTTTAATTACTGATATGACTGAGCTGTAGCTTTAGAGTCCACTGAGATCTTTTCCAACATGCCCCAAAACTGAGGAGTTTCAGAAGCTGACAATGTGTCAGATTAAAACTGAGAGATCAGTAAATGTTTTAATTGTATATGTTGCCATTAAGCATTTTTAGGCAGTACAAATTCTTTTTGCAGTGACTTAACTGTTTTAATCTTTAAAGATCAGTTGATCTAAAGTATTGATTCCCTTTTCTATTCAGGTGCTTCCCTCCCCACCCCCCCCAAAAATACCTGCCATGTGTAAATTAGAATTATCTCAAAGAGTCAATTTCTTCTGGGAACAAAGATCAAACTTTGATGCCTCGGACCTGCACCAGACACCCCAGTTTATCCATAGAAATTTGGATTAATTGCTTTCAATAATCTTAAAATATCTCAAAGGAATTAACACTGTAATTCCTCTTAAAATATTTATTCTTTCCCACAAATTTATAGGAATTATAAGCCATCTGTTTGTATCAAAATTTGAACAAATGTATTTTCTATCCAAAACAAAAAAATTCCAGACTACAAAATCATTCAGGTAGCCCTAACTAAATATCTTGTCAATACCAGTTTTTATTTATTTTATTTATTTTTATTATCTTCACACATATGGGGCATTTCTCCCACAGTTTCCACCAGACACTATCAGTTCCTTGGCTAGAAGCTCACAACTGTGAGATGGAGTCAGTTTTCTATTGTCATATTGGGTAGCCAGAAATCAGCAACATTTTTTCCATAGGAGGGCATGGAATGCTATCTAGATGGTTTGACCTGGTTCTTCTGAACCAGTTGTTTAATTCTTGCTCTGAGGAACAGAGAGAGGCTAAGCAAGCTCAGGATGGGTGGAGAACACACAATCTCTAGCAGCAGGGATGGGCTGCTAACCTTCCTGCTGTCATTAGCTGTGCCCTACCAGCTGCTTCTCTACAGCTATGGCGTCTATTGGTACATGTATTGCTGTGGTCTGAGAAGAAGACTAATCTAGTTCTCCACTAGATAAGATCCAGAACAAAAATCCAGCAGGCTTGCCAAGCTGGAAGAGGAGGAGCCAGGACAGAACTAGTTGTTGCCATCAGAACAGTTAATTATATTATGTAATAAGTCCCACCCTCATGGTTTTTCAGGTAGTACCATGGTGTGATTCCTTAGAAAATTTCTCTGACTGAGATTTTGGGGATTGTAGGCCTCAAATCTGTAGAGGACAAGACAAGAGTATGCATGCTTCTTCAAAAGTGATTATTTGCTTTATAGTTACATAAACCAAGTCAAAACAGATAACCTGAATGCCCATCTCTTACCCACAGCAAACAAATTGTCCAAATGGTGGCCAATTCCATGATGTAGACATTTCTTGATGGAAAGTTCCCTCCTACGGCCCTTCAAAAGATTTTCATCGTCTGAAAAGCTAAAAACAGCCAGATGGTTTCTAAGGCAGAAATCCAAAATGAACTTTTTTGGCCTCTGACTGCTAGTGCTTGTGACTGCTAATGGGAATCTGAGGGAAGAGGAATTCTCAGGAACCTTCCAAGTGATGGGAAATAATCCCAACTGTTTTGGTTTAAAAAAATGTATTTGGGGGAAATGAAGTTTTCAGGGTTTGTTGAATAAACAAGCTGCTGAATGGCACAACAAAACCAGATGCAATCCATCTGCAGCTCTATTTACAACAGGCAGCCCAGAATTTGTAAAACCAATGACATAAGGGCCACCAGAAGAAGAACAGAAGAAGAGTCAAAGCCATCTGGGCTGGGGGATAGACAGCATCTGTACTGAGGGAACCAATAATGACTCCACTCTCGTCAGGCTGAGTGGATTATGTCTGACGGCTGGGTTTCCAGTTGCACAATGTAAATTTTTTATGCACTGTGGTTAGTGGCTAAAACCATCATTCTTAAAAATGTTCCCTGTGACTAAAATAAGCTATGAGTTATAATGCATACTTCCCAGAAAGCCTCACAGCCATAACTCTCCAGTATGATGCCCTTCACAATGATGGATATCCACATTTCATTTTCATATTTTAAAGAAGACTTGCTTTCCCTCATTGGCATTACCTGTACATAACTCTCAATATTTGGAATGCAGGTGGTGACTGTTATGAAAGTACACCTTCCTCTGTGGGGAATGATGGATGGGAAATAGATACACAGGGCTTCTAAAAGAAAAAAAGGGGGAAACCCAAGAACTGATACCAGTTTTTATCATACCATAACATAACGGTGTGAAGCCTAAGTTTCATAATTACATTTATATTCCACTTTTCCTTTAAGGAGCAAAAAGTGGCACTGTTAATGATACAATTTGTACCAAGAGAAGCTTTTGTCCATATTTTAATTGTTCTAGGCATATTTCCTTTGATATCATACCTGAGGAAGGAAGAGTTCATCCTCTCTTCCCCAAATACCACATTTCTCAGGACAAGAACCAATTCTTCCAAGCATGCATATGTACTAGATACTTTTTTTTTTTTTTAATCTACATCATTATGAGTCTGAAGCAGAGATGCACAACTATGGGTGGGGGCAGAGAGGCACCAAAGGCTATAAATGGTGTTAACCAATATGTTGGGGGCTACATTCCCCAAGTAGACAAGGTTAGGAGAAGGAAGTATCTGGATGTGATTTGATGTAATTAATTAGCTAATTAATTAAAATATAATATAATTGATGAGTTGATGTAATTGTTCCCCATGTAATTTTCCTTTCTGTTGCATTAAAGATTACAAATTGGCAGTTATTTTTGGAGCAGAACTTGGCTGATCTCAAGGCATTTGAGAAGCATTTTGCCCTTAGGTCTCAGATTATGCACCTTTGTTGCAGATGTATATTTTCTGTGGGTGAAAAAGAGAGGGATGGTCCCAAGACCATGCAGTAATTTTCATAACCAAACAGGTCTTTCTAGACCTAATCAGATAATCTGTTCTTACACCATACTGTTTCTCATTTTTACATTATATCTGTTAAACTCATCTGTCCTTATAATAGATAGAACTTCCTTAGTATCTAAATCAGAGAAATTATATCTCCAGATTTTTCGATATTGCTGGTTTCACCATCAGGTGGATAACTTTATCCCAATGTTTCCAGTCCAAGGAGGCTCTTGACATCCTAAACAACTGTCAGGAGATATTAATAAACTGAATGTGATCTAGCAACTGATCCAGACAAAACAGAGATGCTCTAGATTACTACAACTGTTCCAACAGTTCTGGAATGTACTTATTTGTATAAACATTTATATGCCACCTTAGTTCAAAAGATTGATGGTTCAGCTTATGCTGAATGGGGTAACAATCCCAACGGAAAACACAGACTCATAGCTTAGGGATTCTTTTAAACCTAGCCTTGAACATGGAAGTTCAATTATCAGCAATGGCCAAGAATTCCTTTGCCCAGAGTAGACTGGTGTATCAATTAGATTCATTAGCAGAGAATGCAGGTGTACCTAGAGTGACACATACCTATGATATACCATGGCTGACTTATTGCAAAGTACTCTGAGAAGACTGCCTTTGGTGAGGCTAAAAATTGGTCCAGAATGTAATATTCCATTGCTGGCAGACATGGAAAACATGGAGTGCATTAGACATATTTAGATATATATTTAAATAGATGGAACATATTTTGAGAGGAGCTGGACTATCCTCCCCATCTTCCAAGATTATTTGTAAGGCATGTTCCTCTTATGAAAACACTTGTACTGGTTTCAATTTTTTTTTTTTTTAATATTTAAAGTGGTGGTGTTCTAATCGTGGAGTCCTTGGGGTTCTCTGAGCTTGGTTTTCTTCTTGAAGATCTTTCATTACCTGGCTAGGTAATGAAGATGCTAGCACTGAAGATGTTACTTAGCCAGGTAACAAAACGTTTTCAAGAAAACAACCCAACTCAGAGAACCCCAAGGACTCCGCAGTTCAACCCTGAACTACATATATTCTCTTCTATTGATGCTTTAATCCTCAAACAGTTTAGGATCAAGATATTTTGTTGGTTTATTACATTGATATACTGCCTCTATTTTTTTACAATTATGAATTAACCTTGGGAGCCTTCTTGTACATCTCACTAACCAATGAGATCTCTTTGATTGAAATTAGAAGGAATTTTAGGTGGCCATACTTGAGGCAAACTTCTGGGAATTGGTGATGACTTTCCTTTTTATGAATGCCTACTTTATGTAACTCTCTCTCTTTTTTTTTACTCTTTTAACCAATTTTTATTTTTTTAACCTGCTATCTTTTTTCTGCTCCTGTTTTGTGTTCTTTTTATATTTGTGTTTTGGAGTAATGTTTTCAAGTTTTATCTGCTGTGTGCCCCTAGAATTCTCCAAAGGACAGGTAGGTGGTAAGTATATTAAATAAACAAATACAGATAATAAAATGTTAAAAGTGAAATTAGCATCCTCCATTGGAAATTCAGGTGCAATCAAACAGCCAGATTCATATATTCAATCATGTATCAAAAAACATAAACCCATCTTCCCCCAATGCTTTTAAGACATACAGTACTGTGCAAAAGTTTTAGGCAGGTATGAAAAAATGCTGTAAAGTAAGAATGCTTTCAAAACTATATATTGCAATTGTTTATGTTTATCAATTTACAAAATGCAAAGTGATCGAACAGAAGAAAACCCAAATCAAATCAATATTTGGCATGACCACCCTTTGCCTTCAAAACAGCATCAATTCTCCTAGGTACGCTTGCACACAGTTTTTGAAGGAACTTGGCAGGTAGGTTGTTCCAAACATCTTGGAGAACTAACCACAGATCTCCTGTGGATGTAGGCTGCCTCAAATCCTTCTGTCTCTTCATGTAATCCCAGACCGACTTGATGATGTTGAGATCAGGGCTGGGTGGGGGTCAAACCATCACTTCCAGGACTCCTTGTTCTTCTTTATGCTAAAGATAGTTCTGAATGACATTGGCTGTATGTTTGGGGTTGTTGTCCTGCTGCAGAATAAATTTGGGGTCAATCACATGCCTCCCTGACGGTATGGCATGATGGATAAGTATCTGCCTGTATTTCTCAGCATTGAGGACACCATTGATCCTGACCAAATCTCCAATTCCATTTGCAGAAATGCAGCCCCAAACATGCAAGGAACCTCCACCATGCTTCACTGTTGCCTGCAGACACTCGTTATCGTACCGCTCTCCAGCCCTTCAGTGAACAAACTGCCTCCTGCTACACCCAAATATTTCAAATTTTGACTCATCAGTCCAGAGGACCTGCTGCCATTTTTCTGCACCCCAGTTCCTATGTTTTCCTGCATAGTTGAGTTGCTTAGCCTTGTTTCCACATCGGAGGTATGGCTTTTTGGCCACAATTCTTCCATGAAGACCACTTCTGGCCAGACTTCTCCAGACAGTAGATGGATGTACCTGGGTCCCACTGGTTTCCGCCAGTTCTGTGCTGATGGCACTGCTGGACATCTTCCGATGTCAAAGGGAAGTAAGCATGATGTGTCTTCCATCTGCTGGTTTAAGTTTCTTTGGCTGACCACTGGGTCTACAGTCCTCAACGTTGCCCCTTTCTTTGTGCTTCTTCAAGAGAGCTTGAACAGCACGTCTTGAAACCCCTGTCTGCTTTGAAATTTTTGCCTTGGAGAGACCTTGCTGATGCAGTCTAACTACCTTGTGTCTTGTTGTTGTGCTCAGTCTTGCCATGATGTATGACCTGTGACATGAAACTGTCTTCCACAACCTCACCTTAATAACAGAGTTTGGCTGTTTCCCACCCACTTTTAAGCCTCCTACACAGCTGTTTCTGTTTCAGCTAATGACTGTGTTTCAACCTACACATGAAATTGATGATCATTAGCACCTGCTTGGAACAATTGGTTAATCATACACCTGACTCTAATCCTACAAGATCCCTGACTTTGGGCAAGTGTACAAAGTGTGCAAGTGTAAGAATTGATGCTGGTTTGAAGGCAAAGGGTAGTCACAACAAATATTGATTTGATTTAGATTTTTCTTCTGTTCACTCACTTTGCATTTTGTAAATTGATAAACATAAACAATTACAATATATATTTTTGAAAGCATTCTTACTTTACAGCATTTTTTTACACCTGCCTAAAACTTTTGCACAGTACTGTATACTTCAGTCACCTACTACTTCCTTGATGATCCCCTATTTGTCTCCTTTGCCCACTTGATGGTTGGTCATTGGGATGTCATAAAAAGCTTGCAGTGTTGAAGGCAGTTGTCTTGGTATAAAACAATACAGTGTAAAGAGAAAAAAAGATGACCATTCTCTCCATCTTTCAAAATCATGTTTTAAGGTGTGAACCTCTGCTAGGCAGTTGTTTGTGGCTGATCTCATTGGCTATCATTTTTGAAGGGTAGGTTACAAGCTTGCCCAAGAAAATCTATGTTGTAATTTATAAACTGCTAAGAAGTGTATAAGATTCTACCACTATTTTCCAAAGTTCTAATACATGTGAATCAGTTATATGAGTAAATGGTGTTCTTATTCTCAATCCATGAAAGTATAGGGCCTATCCTAATATTAGACAAATGAAGTCATCTCAAGTGGTAGTATTGGGAACAGTCACAGGGGAACCCCCCTACTATTCCTCCCAGACCCAGTCACAGTCTCTTTTCTTGTAGGATAGAGCTCTGCTTATCATTCAGCCTCTCTCACATTCCCTAACACCTGCTGCCCTTAGTGTTGCAGGAGACCATACCCCGATGGTACAAAAGTGAAATTCTCATCTACTTTTCTCTGTGAGAGGATTGGAGGTACCATATTGTCTTTATTTCTGATCTTGGAAAAGAAATTAAGCCATTGATAATAAGAGTCATAGCATTAGAGAAAGTTCTGTATAGTAATTATCTCAATGTTTTCTTGAAACAATACTGTGAGGGCATGCTATCATTATTACTACCCATGTATTTAGGCAGTGAAGATTACCCCTTAAATAACTTGGTTTGAGACAAGATTCGAACCGAGGAATTTTCTATTTTAAATTAAGCCAGTGCGCATATTCACTGTGCATATTCAGAATGTTTAGTAGAAACTCTTCTAGAGCTTCTCATAAATTTAGAAAATTTAGATTCAACATGATATAATAATAATAATAATAATAATAATAATAATAATAATAATACTATCTCACACTCTTTTCTTTATCAGTTAATGAGAAACTGATAACCAAACTAAGCATTTGGTTAAAGGTGAAATAGTTGCTGAATTAGAATGGTAACCTTATGAAGAATAACAGGAGTTTCCTATGTATCACTAAGTAATGAGTATCAGAGCAAAAAGAATAACTTGTCTGTTTCCATTCCTGTAATTCTTTCTTAAGTAAAAATTTGGATCATATGCAGTACAGGGTGATTCTTCCCCAATAAAGGTTTTGGATGACATTTAGTGCATTGGCTTGTATTCATTCTTTTAATCTGGGAGAAGAAATAATGTTGGTTTTCCAGTTCCTCGAAATCTGGCACATCTCTCTACAGTTACATCCCATAAAATATAGGCAAAATAAACCATTCCCATGAATTGCTACAATAGCAGTGGAAAGTTTGGGAAAAAAGAACAAACAAATTATGCTAGTCTGCACAATGGCCTTTAAGGTAAAAAAAAAAAAAGTTTGTCAAATATAATAAAGATTATTGATTTCCTTAGCTAGTGACATTGGAAAATTAATTTCCTGAAATCTGGATACAAATCAACACATACCCTCTTCTTGTCTTTAGCCAATTTCACCACAGTGCCATCTAGTTTGTTTTGGGTCCAATATCCCAGTGCAAGACCATAGAGTCTTATTTTCTGAGATGTCAGGATTGAGTACAGGACCTTCAGCTTGGAAAGCTTACACTCTGACACTAAGGTAAGGAGCCTCCCAGTGTTTTAAATCCAACTGCTTTTCTTTCCCACCCTTTGGAGAAAAGTTAATTCCCTCTAATACAGGATCCTATGTGAAATTATTCTTCTAAAATAAAGCATAGTAGTCATGGGAACTGTGCCTCAGACCTCAGATGACATAATTGCAGAGAAATATCATTAGGAAATTATTGTCAAAATTGGCCAAATTATGTCACACTGAGGTCAATGGGACTTACAGTATTCCTAAGGAACTGAGCATGACATTTCAGTCTAAAATAACCCAGGGTATCTGGACTCTAATATGAAGAACCGAAAAGGTTTAATTCTTCTTCCTCCATGACCTCGATGTCTAACCACCAGAATTTCTGCTATGTAAGAATTTTTAGAAATCACACATTTTTTAATAAGCAAAAATGGCATTTGAGATTTGGCTATTTTCAAATTGTTACCTTTTTCTGTTTTTTCTTTTTTTTAAGTATTTATACTGTTCTACTCCACTGATACCATATAACTGCTGCTATTATATTATCATTATATTTTAGAGCCATTTGTCCTTTACAGATTGTGGTTTTGTGACTTGTAATATGATGAAAAGTATATACTATAATATGCTCTGCACCACCTTGAGAAATTTAGTCTCAAAGTTATATAATATAAATGTATAATACAATCTTTCGTTAAATAAATTCATGTTTGTTTCCTTCCTATTCCCCTTCTCTTTTCTTCTTCCTTGTGTTCTCATCTTTTCTGTCTTCTTTCTTTGTGAACCTGGATCACTTTCATCCTTTGTGCATCACTTTTCTTGCTGCTCTATTTCTGTGATACGGATTGCTTTTTCACATCCACAACAATTTTGGCTACAACTTTTAAGCAGCATTGGGAAATGTACCTTTTGTCACAACCTTTTGATCTTTGGCCTCATCCAGTCTCTTCTTTTGGTTCCCTGCCTCTTTTATCATCCTCTTTCTTCTTGTTTGTTCTCATTAATATTACTTCTGGGTAGGAGTGAGAATATTTTTATTCTTCATTGTTTCACTGGTTCTTTTACTGTAAACTGAATTCCAGAGTTCATGAATTCTGAAGAAGCACGTATAACTGACTGCAGACTATTTGGGCTTATTTGTAATTCTTCCTCTGTGTCCCTAATGTCTGTGTATGCTGTAAAACAATACCACAAAAAGGAGCAAACACCACTGCACATGAGTAAAACTCTATGCATGTGAAATCTTGATACAACAGTGTGTACAAACACATCAAACCTGTTTTGTGTGCCAACTGTATTTATTTATCATGCTTGTTATATCATTAGCTTTAGACAGGCAGGCAGGCAGGCAGGCACAGACAGACAGACAATGTTTCTAGGGCCTTTAAAAAGCTGACAAAGAGCTCTATTTATTCAACTCTGCAGAAACAGCATTCCAGAGACTTAGGGCAGCTAACAGAGAAGGTTCAGCACTTGATAATATAAGGAAATGAATTCATGGCAACTGGAGGTGGATGATGCCAATAAGGTGTATGTGGAGAGTGAGATCACATAGAAGGAGGTGTTTTGTCAAGTAATCTGCAGCCAGTGTCACCTTTTGTTACATATTTATATGTAGTCTCATCCAAAGATTCTAGCTGGTTTTGACAGAACAAAATACAGCAGTCTGTATTTTGTTTGGAAGTAAACCAGTTTGTGTGTAATATCTTTATCACAGGTTTGATATTGCCTCTTTGAGTTCCTCCAGATACCACTCTGGCAGTTGGATTCTGCACTAACTGAAATTTCCAGTTTAGACACAAAGAAATTCCTTATATTCAAAGAGAATACACTACATAGAAAAGCCTGGAGCTTACCAGCCTGATTTTCACCATTTTAAAACAGTTGTTGCAATGCGTAAGAGCAGCTAAGCACCATACCAAAAGAATGTAATGTCGCATATGTATAAACATATAAGAATTGCTTTTTTGCATGTTTGTATAATGCATTATAAATGCCACATTGGGTTGTAATCAGTGGAAGTTTGAATAATGTGATATTTGATTTAGTGTGAATTGTAAATTGATACCAGGTCACATTTAATGTGACCAACATTCAGTTAATGTGAGGCTAGTGCGTGCAGAATTGAGGCTAGCACATTCACAGTCACAGGTGGGGTTTTAGACACCGCTAATGTTCATGTGTGCAAAATGGAGGAAAGGAAGATTCCATCAGAGGAAAAAAGTAATGTTCAAGTGAAGGAGTTGACCACTGTTCAGGAATTTGAAGCTATCTTTGAGTGGTAGAAGTCATGAAGCAAACAATTATGAATGCTGACCCTAACTTCGATCAAAACATGCAAATTCACCGAGATGTGGCTAAAGCACTCTGTGTCTACCAGCATATGTATAAAGATTTAAGATTTAAAGTAAGAAAAAACTTGAAGTTCAGTCTACACTGCTAAAATATTTTAGACAATAAAGGAGTTTTTGTCAGTGTAAGCTTACCTTTAGGAATGATATTTAGATTTTTTTTTAATGTTGCTTTCTATAACTACACTGTGACTTTGTTAGCCATAAATTAAATTATAAGTACATTCTTTTTATCCTTTACTGTAATATTTCATTAATATGCATATAAAAATTTATGTTTAAATTTTTTCATTGCCTATTTCCACTAAGCTGGAACCAATTACCATATTTTCCATAGAAATATCACTTTGAATAGTCCAAATTCAAATAATACTACCATTTCATGGGATTCATTAACCGCATTAATCAAGACCTACCTGTATTAAAGTATGTGTGGTAGAAAAAAAAATACAATTTTGATTTTGTTGATGCCATTATAATACAAAAGTCCAACATTCAGAATCAGCAGAATTTGGGCTTTCTCATGCTTAGGGAATGATTCAGCCACTTACATTACCATAGTTGCATGCAGAAGTTTAAATGCTCCTGGTCAAATTGTATATTTCAGTGAATCCCTAAGTGAACAGAATCTGATACAACCTCTTCATAATATGAACATAACATCTGTCCAAAATATTTGATGCATACTTACAGTTTATGCAGAGTTGTTAATAGATTCAAAATAAGAAACAGTGATTATCACAAGTGCAGAAGTTTGGACATTCTTTTCAGTCAGTATTTTATAACACCTCCTTTGGCAGAAATAACAGCTTCCAAATGTTTCCTATATCAAGCTAAGAGTCTTTCTATTCTTACTTTTGGATTATTTCCTCACTTTTCCTTTCAGAACTCTTCCAGCTCAAAAATATTCTTAAGTCTTCCTGCATGCACTGCATGATGTAGATCTCCCAACAGATTTTCAATTATATTTAAGTTTGGCAACTGTGAAAACCATTACAAAATCTTTACCTTCTTTTCTCTAAATACTTCATGGATGATTTGGAGATATGTTTCAGATCATTGTCTTGCTGAAATAGCCAACCTCTTTCACTTCCATGGGGTATTAGCTTCTGGGATTTGTTGATATTTAGTTGAAATTACTCTTCCTTCCACCTGCACAATTTTTCTAGTGATACCAGCTGCCCCACAACCAAAAAGCATAATAGAGCCGCCCCTATGCTTCAAAGTTGGCATACAAGGTATTCTTTTCTTCTAATGGGTGATTTTGGCTGAACAATTCAATTTTTGTTTCATCAGTTCAAAACTTTTCAAGCTTATCAAGGTTTTCCTTTGAATATCTGAGATAATGACTTTTGTGATGAGGTCATAGAAAAGGTTTCCTTCTGACAACTCTTCATGCAGATCATGTTGTATAAGCAATTCTGTATGGTAGACAACTATTCCAGGGTTAACTAGAGTTTTCAACAGTCTGCTTGCAGTGATTTGACCTTTGCAGCTTTCAGGCAGTCCTAGTAGCTTCTCTTGGTCTTGATCTTCTAGATCTTGCCTTGACTTCCAGAGTTCCATGTATATTGTGAGTGTATACCTTTAATTATCACACTAAAACTTGCTTAATCAAACTAGTTTTCCTTCCCTCACCACGATTAGATAATTATTCCCTGGCGTTGTCTTAACTAGGTACCCAGTCCCTGCTAGGCACTTCACAATGTAGCTAATTCTTGCTCAGATGTCATCTTCCTTTGCTGATGCCTAAACTATGCAGCTATTTCCTGACTTATTTTCCCAAAAGCAATCTAAGCAACCGAGCGGGGAGGGTATGTGTGAGAAGCTGAAGGGCTATAAAATTTGCCCAACAAATTTCACCATGGCTGACTACTTCCACTGTTTGCATCCATTGTAGCTGATTGGGAAAGGAACTCTCCATGTAAATATACAGAATGAATCAATAAATCTATACAAATGTTTGTTTAGCTTTTGTCATTCATTCCTTTTTGGAATCCACACCGCATACACACACATGCACACAGATGCCTTTCCTTGTTACTTTGTAACAGTGAAGTATCCTCATTTTCAAAAGCTTAGAAAGATACTTAGAGGAGCCCATGATTGTTGAATGTAGACAGAACAATTACAACCATGAGAGGTTACTTATGGAATTGTCTTCAGCTGGTTAATTGTAGGCTAATTTTTGGGCCTTATTAACAACTTTATAGACAGAGATGAATCAACTGGAAGAAAATCCAGTTTCTGCACTTGCCATATTCAGAGTTTTCTTATTTTGAATCTCTGAACAACTCCCCATAAATAGTAAGTATGCATTCAAATTTGCAGAAAGATGTCATATTTAATTTTGTACAATGTAGAGGTTGTGTCAGCTTGTGTTCACTTAGGGATTCATTGAAACATACAGTTTGATCAGAGGTGCCTAAACTTTTGCATTCAACTGTATATAAATCTATTACTATCAATAGAAAAGACATTGACTTTCTTCTTTCCAACTCCTAGATAATGAGGAAAAATAAACTCTAAAGAGATGGACTGTATTTCTTAGCCAAAACCTCATAGCTGTAAATCTTAGAAACAGTGCCAGAATATTCTATCAAGAGAATCCAGGCAAATCTAAATTTTTGGATGATGATTTAAAATAGAAGTCTCAGGGACAGTGTTTAAAATAATAAGAAGAAACCAGTTGCCTTACAGACACTTTCAGACAGGATGATAAACATGTGTACACACAAACATTTTCTGGCTTTTTAAAAAATAATTATTTTAAAGATAAATAACATTGATATGCACAATACATGATGTTTTTAATGTAGCTGTAATAAGATGCCTAGAGTTATTTGAGTCATACAAATAATTGTAATAAAGAAATTTACAATTTAGCTACTCCACTGGGATGATTTTCATAAGAAAAATTGCATGGTGAAGAAAACTTTAATCCATGGTCCCAATCTGAATAGTGTCTCTTGAGAAATAGCTGCTAGGATAATCTCTTACAAAATTTTGGAGATCCTGTTCACAAACTCTTCTATCATGTCTAGTTCAGTTCATAGTTCACAGCATAACCAAAGCTTAGGAGGGCTCACATTCTAAAGTACAAATAACCACAAAATGAACAGAAAAATTAATTCATAAATGAAAAGATCATTGAGATTTTTAATCAGCATTTTTGAAGAATTGTTAAGCATATCTAAAGGTAATTAGACTGAATAAAAATAAAGATTTGTCTCACTACAGTATTAGATATCACAATTATAGCTAGTATTTCATCCTTTCCTATGCAACATATCTATTGTGCTACTGATCAAACATGGGCAATGGGTCTGGTGAATACACCTTCAGTGTGCTATGTGAACAGACTAGTAGGCATTGTATATGTGTATGGTATATTTATGTCTCGTTCCCTGATAGTGTGCCTGTATAAATGTTGAAATCAATAAAAGGAAATGGGAGAGAAAATATATCTTCTTTCATCTGATTTGGGAGGTTAACTTTATTTACTCTGTCATCATATATTCAGCTTCCAGCTTCCTCCAACTGTTATATCAGCTTCTGATAGCATTAATTTTCAACTGAGTTTCTAGGTTTGCACCAAAAATACCCTTTTAGGAATCAATGGTTATGCATTATGACCATTTAATAAAGGATTCCCCCAAACAGAGTGTTTTGCTTTTAAAGAATGAGATGGATAGATGAGAAGCATGTGAACTTTGACCCTGAAAGGTAGTGTAGATTTTAAATTTTACTTTAATATACATGAGACTTCAGTGCATTCAGTATTCCCTACTTTAATTACTCATATGCTTGAGAACACTAAGTCCCAATCATTAGCAGCCATTTCCCCCCCCCCCAAATTATTGCTATCAGCATTGTGGATAAAGCTATCATTGTTATAGCGAAAACAATTCTCTGTTTTAACCATCAACTGCTGCACTGATTCTGAAAACAGATGTTAAGAGATATAATCAGTAAACTGAAAAGTATGGTCTAAGCCACAATTTCCTCTTTCATATATCAAGAGCACAAAAGAACAAATCATAATAACTTTATAGATGTTTCTAAATCAGGATTCAGCTTCTAACAAAAAAGGGTGTATCATAATGTTAATACATCAACTCTTGGTTGTGAAGTTACAGAACTGGTAAGAAATTAAAATAGGAAATATGGAAATTAAAGGAATAATTATATATTCAGGCTAATAATACAAACCTGTATTTTACAATTGAACATAAAGCCAATACCCTACCTCATGGATTTAAATACATAAGCAACAAGCAAGCCTACTTATTGTTTAGAGTTTTGACTGATGTATTATTAGAAGTATTCAAGATTTTGTTTGGAATCTGATGCACACATCCTCCCTTAAAAATCATAGGGCAACCTGTTTGTTTACTTCCAAATGAATTATAAACTGTTTCAAATTCTGTATTTATCTGGATTTGCAGTTCAGCCTGAAAACAACAGCTCCAGTTTAATAAGATTAGGTGTCGCTCTCCTCCCCATTCATCTTTTTGCTTTGCGGAATCTTCTGATAAAAATAACACATCAGATCCAGGGAAATGAATATTACAAAAACCTATTACTCTCACAGGATTCTTTTTTTCTTAAAATATCACTTTACAAAACCTACATCTTTTATTAAGATGACAGATATGATCCACATTTCATTGCATAATTTGATTAATTTGAAAATTAAATGAAATGAAAGTTGTAGAATTGATTCAACATAGAGCTGGAATAGAAAGCTTTGGGTGTGCATTTGTGTGTCTGTCTGTGTGTTTATGGGGAGGAAATTCTGTAGAGTGTTGCACTGGATAAAAAAATAAGATGTTCATGATAATATTGATAAAGCAGTATCTTAACTGTATGTCTGTGACATAATTTTTGAGATGATATAATCCCTACTTGGGATGAACTTCGCCTTTTCTTCCAAAAAAGAATGCAAGATTTTCATGGCCACCAAATACATACCAATAACTGAATTACTGAAATTATAGAGAGTTGCAAAAGGTGATTTTGAGAATGGCAAGTTTCCTATAAAAGTTATTATTTGTTTTTATTAGATTTATATCCCATCATGCCTGGAGCTCAAGGTGGCTTACATAGGGGTTTTATGTTACTCTTACAACAGCAACCATGTGTGGGAGGTTGGGCTGAGGGTGACTGGCCAAAATCACTGAGCTTCCATGGATGAGGATTAACGTGAACCTGGGGTCTCCCTTCTCCTAGTCCAACACCTTAATCACAAAGGTGATTAAGCACTTTATTTAATAGACTGGAGTTTCTTTAAATAGATTAAAACCAAATAAAAATGTTCTGTAGTTTCCATTCCTTTATAATCAGACATGGAACACAATAGTTCTACTCACATTTTCTTAGGTCAACAGTTCAGGGATTGGCTGCCAGACCCTCTGACTTTGTCCAATAAAATCGAAATTAAGTTTCCTTTCTTTTGGGGGAGAAGGTTAGGAAAAGCAGTAGAGTTTATAGCACAGAGAGAAAGGGGGGTGGGGTGAAACTTTAGTGTTCTCTTTCATTGATATCCCATATTCCCAGGCACAGGCATTTGGAGTACAAACATTGAAGTGTCAGTGACCAGTTTCTAGCAGGGACATCTATGGGTGTGTGTATGGGAGGCAGGGGGAATAGATTAATACCATCAAAGTGATGTGACCAGACAATTGAAGACCCACCCTTTTTTACTTGCATATGATGCATGCAATCCATGTAAAAAGGGGTGGTGCAGTAATCACCCAGTCACACCCACCCTTATGATATTGCTGATCCCCTCCCCCATATGCACATTCCTAGCTCCAGAAAGATCTCTTTCGGATTCCAGAATAAAGTAGATTGATATTTGTGTTAGTTTATACAGGTAGTCCTCATTTAACAATTGCCTCAGACAGCAAATGTTCATAGTTATGACAGTGATGAAAAAGTAACTTTGCAACCAGTGCCTGCATTTATGACCTTTGGAGCAGCTCTCTCTCAGTCACACATTCACCATTACAGTCAGTTAGGATGTGTTATTCTGTGCCTGACCCTTTCCCCCGCTCCTCTTTCTTTCGTTTTCCTCCCGTCACAGACTGGAGAGATTGCCTAAACAGGTTACAGTATCTCTTCCTGAGCTGCTTTTCTCCACTGGGAAGCTGTCCCTAAAAAGTGCTAACTGCAAGTTAACAAGCTCAGCTGTGACCTTAATTAGTTGACTAGCCAACCCTCCAGATGGCTCACAGCTGCTGCCTGATACTGACAAGACTCTAATCAATTTCACACTGAAAGCTTGCTTTTTTGCCTCCTAAGCTGCTGGTGGCTCACAGCTGCAAGTGCAGCAGGCAAACAGCTGGCACTAGTGCAGTTCTTTCAATGTGTATTGACCATTGTGTGCCTGCTTACTCTCTTATAATCCCTTCCTCTCCAATGAATGGAAATGCAATTCTCTTCTTGCTAATTATCCCAAGGCTGGGGAGTGGGGAAAAAGGGCTGTAAGATTTGCCATTTTACCCAGCTTCCTCATGAGTCGTGTTCCAGAAAACTTCCCCACCATTTGGGCTCACCTGGCTGTTTGGTGTTGTATTCTTCTGATGCTGTAAAGCAAAGGAAAGTTGAAATAAAATTGTAAGCACAATCAGTCACATGATTTTTCACTTAGTGACCACTTTACTTTATGACCAAGTTGTCAGTCCTAATTGCTGTTGCTGAACAAAGACTACCTGTATTTCTATCCTTTTTAATATGATTATGCATTTTGCAACTATGTATCTTCTTCAAGTTCTGCCTTATTACCAGTCTTGTTCATCAAATTAAATAATTTGGAAATTGTTAATGAAGCTGTTTTGAATTCAGGATCTTTCTGTACTCCAAGGGGAACAGAAGGGGAGGCCTTGTAGGAGTATGGCCAAAGGGTTATTCCTTAGTTCTGTATATTTAATGTATTGAACCCAGTATGAAGAAAGTGTTGGGGAGTTTTATTTGTCCTAGACAGGGGGAGACAACAGGAACCTGGGCAATTGGCCTTGAGGAGGATAAGTGGTGGAGACCTAGCTAGTGAACCAGCAGATCCAGAGTTGTATTCAACCAGAAGAGACTTGGGCAAAGGAAGTTTCTCTGGCCTACTGGTCATTGCAATATAATTTTATTAAAAGCCAGAGGCTTGGTGTAGTGGTCAAGGCATCAGGCTAGAAACTGGGAGATAGTGAATTCTAGTCCTGCATTAGGCACAAAGCCAGCTGGGTGACCGTAGGCCAGTCATACAAACATCTCTCAGCCCTGGGAAGGAGGCAAGGGCAAGCCACTTCTGAAAAACCTTGCCAAGAAAACTGTGGGGACTTTTCCAGGCACTCCCAGGAGTCAACACTGACTTGAAGGGATCGGGGGTGGGGGGGGGGGGAAGGCCAGAAGTAAGGGAACAGAACCTCAGTACTAATAGCGACTCATCCCAACAAAAGATCTTGCATTGCTTGATGATGCAGTGATGCAGGATTTTATTAGGTCCATATTAGTATACAAAGTGATCTGATGTACATTTCTAAATTAATATGTGCTTTGGATTGAAATTTTCCTTTGGTTTTGCACTTCTTTGAATTTAACAATACAGTTCCTGGTTAAAAAGGAACGTTCCAGGATTCATATAAAATATATATTAAGGGTAAAACTCATAGGAAAAAACACATAAAATAAGCGTGTTCTGTGAAATATATGTTCAAAAATAATGTAATTTTTTATGCTGTCTTGTTGATGGTATGTAACTAACTTCATAGTTTTCATGTCGGATGCACTTAACTGATTTCATAGATTGATGTGAGAATAGGGGAGAACAGCCACCTGTGAAACCGCCAATGAAACAAATTGTGCAGCTTTGCATATCATAAGAAATGCATCATGTGCAGAATTCCACAGATAGTAGAATAATATTCTAAATTATATTACAAAGTATGGTTATTAAATCATTCTAAGTGGATGGTAATTTCAGGTATCAACTCAAACTGAGTCCAGTAACAAATAATACTTAATTCCATACAAAAGTAGTCATTTAAGATTTATTGATGGAATATTGCCCATAGCAAAAACTCATCGTGAGGCAAGGATAAACTCCATGTACAAATAATATGTAGATGCAAGATGTTTCTGCATATAAATTACAAACAACAAAAATCAGAAGAAATTTCCCTTGCTATATGATCTAATAAAAGTCTTAAAAGACTTTGTAAAAAGGCAGAAATTACAAAACCATGCCTTTCCACATAATTCCACATGGAAAATATAAGTAAACAGTTTTGAATCATGGTATGTTGTCAACAAATCTCAAAACAGAAACAATTTGGGGTTTGCCTAAATAATTAGAGTATAGGGATGCTTTGTTTGAAAGAAGGCCAGACAATCCCACTTCCTGTAAATTACAATTCCCAATCTGTTTGAAATGCAATGTTTCTTTAATTGCATCCAGACCTCTCGTAGCAGGACTAAGGATATGAAACCTGGCTTTCTGTCCACAATTTACTGGATATAGCAGCTGTAGATGCAGAACATTTTGGTGAAAACAAATCTTATAATCCTCCAAAATCATGTCCTATTTGGAAACCAAATCAAAATGTGTGGTTTAGAAACTTTGTATAAATCCTGCAAAATGCACAGGGACCGTAATCATTGCAAAATATATTTGGTTCCAGCATATGTAACCACCAGTTGTGTAAGGTTTTATTCAGTCCCCTTTTGCTGTTCAGCCAATTTGTTGGTGAGATGGGGGCTTCTACAGCATTTGGCTTATATTCCATAAAAAAAATCCTCCATTTGCAGAAGCTTGTATGCTCATGTAGATAAACATCCTATCCGCAACTCAGAACTGGTAGGTTCTGGGGAGGTAAGTTAAAGCAGTTAGATAATGCTGGCTTGGAATGAACATGACGTCATTGTGCTCGTCATGAGTCCACTGCATTCCTTTAAAATGCAGAGAATGACGTGCGGTGAATCTGTATAATGAAACAAAGGATAAGGATAAGCTTACCCGTGCTGATGGCACACACATGGACCAAACTTTTTTCTTCCTCCTAAAACTCCAAGAATGTTGTGTCTTTTTGACCTGAAAGAAGGCAGATATAACTGTCCACGGCTCTTTTAACCATCCGTCCCTGAGTTACAGAAAGTCAAGGAGGTTATGTGACAGATACTCCTTATTTAACATTGGCCACAGATTAGAACTTGACTTATTCCAGGACACACTATATATCCATTTAGCCGAATATAATCAATGTTAATGTTAATTGATGATATTGGACTCTAAGTAAAGGGCATTCCCACAAATTGACCTTTTTAGCTTCAGATGTCAGAAAAGGAATTTAGAATCTTTTTAATGCAGGTAACGTAGCCTGCTGCAGAATAGAGATGGGGGATTATATTTCAGCTCTCACTCCTCACACTTCTATATGAAGTGAAATGGTATTATACAATATACAGTGGGCCACTCTCCAAATGCCTATGTAAGGAAAGTGAATACAACTGTGGTTCTATTGGCAAAAGGAAGCACAGGAATGCATTTAGGAGAATTATTTGCAAAAACACATATATCTGGGAAAATATCTGTATCAAGTTTTGTAACCAAAAGAAAGTCTATATACAGATTGATGCAGAAATTACTAGGAATAAACAAAAAGTTAGAAAAACAAATAACTTAAATCAATATAGTTATCCATCCTTAATATGGTTGGATAAGCTATATTCAGGATCATATAAAATATATATATAATCTGAGCCAGAGTTAGGAAACAAGTACCTAATTTGACATTGAGGACAATATCAGTTAATGATAAGAACACAGAGTGAGTGCCATCTAATATCTGATACTGACTATTTCTAATACATTTCTTCTCTCTTTCTCTATCCTAAAGCTATGGCTATGTTTCTCGTATGAATGATTTGAAACACAGTGTTTCCAAATGGTTGGGTTGAGGAAAGCAGATTTGGTCTGGGGAAAACAGATTTGATCTCAGATATGCAATTTTTATATTATTATCCTGTTCTAGCTCCCCGTCCATCCCCCTTCACAAAAAAACAATGCTCAGCATGTTTGGCAAATCAGGAATTATGGAAGATGCGGGTAATTTGGCTTGGTGAGTTAAGAAGTGTTGGTAACACTTTAACCCACAATATTTGAACTTGAAGAAAGTTTGCAGAGATTTTTCCAAAATTCACAAGAATTTCCTCTGCATGGGTCCTTTTGAAACAATAAATTTTACACATAGTTGTCCTTTCATATATTTTCATCCAGGAAACAGAGATTTTGGAAAAATTCAAATCAAGTCCTAAAGTTGTAAGTCTCTAAATTCTGAGTGTTAGTGATACTGATCTTAACTCACCAAACTTGTCCATCTCCCAGGAAATATAATCAATTATGGTTCGGATTGGATTCTGATTTTTTTTCTTTATATGTCAGAAATATTTAATAGAGACTGGGCTCACACAACACAGTACATTATACCATGGTGTGTTTGTGGCTTTTTAAACCCAGCATTGTGGATTGCAAATTAAGGCTTATGATTTAGCATGTTCAATGAACCCAGCCAATTATGATTTATTCAATATGAAACAGCAAGCCATAGGTTAATGCTTTGAATGAACAACAACTATTGTGTAGGAATATCTATCTTTCCAGTTTTGCACTGTTGGTTGTTGAGAAATTGTGCAAGTATTCCAAATGTAAGCAGGAAAGAAAGCAAAAACATTAATAGTCTAAAATCAGGGAGATTCAAAACACAACTCTTTGTCTGGGATTTGGTCAGCTGGAAAGTTTTTTACAAGAGAAAATTAGGAACAGATGGAGATCATCCTTCTATGAAATTTCAGGCCAGGATGATGTCAGTATGCATTTGCCTGTTTTACTTCACATACTGGTATAAAGCAAAAGCAGAATGCCTTCCTTCCTTTGCATCCAGGTGCCTCCATGGTGTGTGTGTGTGTCAGAAAAGTCAAGATGGAAGCCATGATTGCATAACTGAAGCCCCACCCACACTTTTATGTTTGTAACACATAAATAAAGGTGAGGAACTTTGATCACACAGTCACAGATACTATCTTGACTTTCCTGACCATCTCTTCTGAGTGGATGCCTCTGTTAACATCCTTCAGGTGTGAAGAGTCTTACTTGTAATTTAAAATATAACAGTCAGTGGATCTTGAAACAAACTTCCTCTCTGTCCTGATAGCTTCTCAAAATCCAATAATCAGCTGGACTCATCAGATGGATCCACTAGAACATGTGTGCTGGTATCTACTATGATATGATGGCAGCAACAGTAGTGTGTGTGTGTACCTGTGGTTGTTTTTTTTTTTTTTTTTGTCTGTGGTCAGTCATTACTGACCCTGCAGTGACTGCTTGGACGAGTCCTTGCAGTTTTCAAGGCAATTGTTGCGGAAGTGGTTTGCCAGAGCCTCCTTCCTAGAACAGAGCCCAGCTGGCAAGTGCAGGAGGCGGGATTTCCGTTGCTTTCTGCCCTTTTCGGGAGAGCGTGGTTTGTCACTTACCGGCAACTGCTCCCGACTCCTGTGCAAGCGCCGCATTTTTCCTCCCACCGGAGTGAGAGTACCCATTTATCTACTCACATGAGTTTACAACCTGTTGGGTTGACAGGAACTGGGGAGGAAACAGGAGCTCACCCTGTTTAGCGCGAAGGCTGGACTCGAACCGCC
This sequence comes from Python bivittatus, assembly GCF_059951505.1. Taxonomy (NCBI): domain Eukaryota; kingdom Metazoa; phylum Chordata; class Lepidosauria; order Squamata; family Pythonidae; genus Python; species Python bivittatus. The sequence continues at coordinate 30,457,601 of NW_028277098.1, forward strand.
GAAGCGTCAGCCATTTCTGGCCAGCAACTTTCAGTGTCATTAAGCCACTGCGCCACCGTGTCCCCCTTGTACCTGTGCGCACACATGTAAATGCAAGCATATCCATGCTTCTTCATCTTGCTTGCTTATTAGGTTACTATCCTGCTTTTTCTTCAGGAACTCAAGGTGGCCCAATAAGGATCTCCCTTCATTTTACTCCCATAGGAACAATTTTGCTATGTAGTAGAGAGAGTGATTGACCAGCAGGTTCACTTCAGTCTCCTTCCTGCAAGCTGAGCTGGTACAATCCAGCAACAGATTCAGTATAGAAAACCACTGATAATTTTTGTTTTATTAATGTATTATTATGCTGATGTCCCTCTTCTCTCAAGGACTTCAGGATGGAATGCAGAATCTCTTGTCATTTTATTCATAAAAGAATAAACTTGTGTATTTGGTTGGGTTGAAAATTGGTGACTTCATTGTTGCCCCATGAACTCCAGATGAAATGAATGGGTCTCCCTGTTTCTTGTGCTACTTAGTTGTACGAACTACACCCACCAATCCAAAGTAGTAACGTTACAAGATGTGGTTCATCTCAAAATCCAGAATTGTGTGCTTGTGTTTCCTCATATAGAAAAATGATAGGGCTATATTATTAAAGCTAGGGCTAGTGACTATGCCCTGAGAATGGGCTTTTTAGTCTAATCCATAAGTTTGCTTTTTATCTGATGCAGTGACATTTTCAACCATAGGTAGCATTTAGTCATGTTCTTTAGGAAGCCAGTAAAACACCTATATGTGATTTCCTCTATTCATTCTCATATAGTACAGTCCCCAAAGACCTTCAGGATTTTGGAAAGGAGAATCTTAAAACAGTAAGGGCTACAGGTGTAAGTTCCTAACCACAGTGATAACAAAATGATGACATGCCTGCCATGACATCTTGAGTCAAACTTGTTCATGACTTTGCAAACAAATATGGAAAGTGAGGAGTTTGAATTGTCACATTGCAGGGCATCACCCCCCTTTGTCTGCCCCTTGCTGATACTTATGGCAAGAGTACTTGTGAATATCTGCCTTGATTTAAAATCCCAGATATACTGTCTAATACAAGTCTGGCTACTTGTACTGGCCTGGGGCTCGGAAAGGCAGCGGTCTGAGCATTGAGGGGCATTTTGCTCCATGGAATAGAAGAGGTAGCTACATTGAAATGAAACTGCCAAAGACTCTCTGAAACATTGCAGTACTTCTGAATAATGAAAGTTCATTTAATAGGATGTTCAAAACTTTAAATAAATATGAGCATTACCATACAAGAGATGCTGCCACTCAAGTCAACATCATGTTTGGTTCATCGAACTGAGAATGTGCAGCAATGTGATATGTTAAAAAAAAAAACAACCACCCTAAAACTCAGAGTGGTAAGGAACAATAATTTCCTTCTCTTGACATGATGGGAAAAAATGCTTACGTAAAATTCTAATTTAACCTAATGATATTCATGCATGCACTCTGGTTCCTCCTAAATGTTGAATATCTGTCTGCTGATATGCAGTTTGAATTGCCCATTTTCCATTCCACTGCTAACTTTTTAAAGGGAATATTGCCTTTTCTCACTTTCTCATTCTCCCAAAATAAAGATTCCAATTCATACTTCTAGTTTAGAGTAGTCTTAATGCTAACCAAGTTTGACAAATCTTCATGTCAGCTTCAACTGTGAATGGCCAAAGGCCAAGTGATGGTTAAATGGATTTTGGCACCAGATTAAAAATTAAATCTGTTTCTATTTCCTTTTCTTATGCTAGAGATACATTCTTTTCTTCCAATGTTTTTCAGTGTTACATTGTGTACTTTTGCTGTGGGTTGGATGATGAGGTAGAGGAGAGAGAATCTCTTTAAAAGCTCCTTATTTCAAAATGTGCTCTTTGAAGAATTATACCATTTCTGAATGCCTACATTTGTATTTATTTCTTATTCAGTCATGCTAAGAGGAGAGGGTTGGAGAATACACCCTATTGGCTTGTAAAAGTATTTGGTTTCCTTTGTCACTGTGAATCCTTCAGCAACTCAAAAGCAGATGCAAGGAACCGCAGGGTGCCACATCTCTCTAGGTTAATATTTATGTATCAGACAGGAATGTTTTGTAAAGTTCACAAATCCATTGTAATACAATGAAACCTTGAAGGGAAAAGAAAAATTGGGGCAGATTTGACTGTCAAGTGACTTATCTCTTCCCCAGGAAACAGCCAACTTGGATCCTGAGCAAAAATTGGCCAATTAAAGTTGAATGACCAATGAATAGCTGTACTGGAAATGTCTTTCATTTTTGGAAGAGATATAAAACGTAAGGATTTTCATCAGTTGAAAGATGTATTTACTTCTACAGGAAGGAAAACCAGAAATTAAATCTGTCACTAAAGCTGCCTAGCTTGTATGGAGGGAGAGAGAAAGAGAGACAGAAATAGTTTGATCTACCCCCAAACAGAGTGAACTAAAACTTCTGTTCTGGAGTGATTGCTTCCTGTGTCAAAGTACTACAGTTCTGAATGCTAGCTAGCACGCCAAAAACTATATGCCATCTGCATTTTCTATTTTATGGACATTTAGCTCAGTAGGTGAGAGCATGCTTTTCATGCAGGAATTCCCAAGTTCAAGCCTTACTGTCAGCAGTTTTAACAAAAAGGATGAGATCATCAAGGGCATTTAGAGTAGACAGTGCAAGGATAAATGTGACACGGTGTAAGACAGTTTCTGATTTTCCAGGAGATATTTATATAAAAGCAAATGTGGTCATCCAAATCCACAGACAGTAGCCTAAAGGTGGGGAATATGTAATTTGAAATTTTACCTTAATTTTCTCTAATTTCCATTGTGCATTCCATTGTTCCAGTGTACCATACAGATAAAGAAGTTATTTCTTTACTGAGATTCCTTATGTGTTATGTGTACTGGAGATATGTCTTGCAAATACAAGCATGCTAAATGGAAGGAGTTCTTCATCTTCACATGCCTCACATTATAAGAAATATGTTCACATTCCCTATATTACAAGAAATATGTGAATGCCTCTGAAATTGCATCAAATGCCTATTACATTTTACTCTATTTCACTGACTGCTACTGATAGAAAAAGTCTCCACGTACAGAGAAAGACTACAAATAGTGGAGGAATTATTTTATCTCAGGAAAGGAAGATATCATCAGTGTATCTCTCCTCCTCTGAACGCTTATTTCATCCTTCTCCCCCTTCTTATATATTTCTTTCACAACTGATTACAAGAGGAAGAAAACTAGGTAAGAAACCTTTAGACTTTCTAGTTTTGGAATCACCTTGGTGTAATTCTGTGGAAGTTGTGGAAGCAACTTCTCTGACGTACCTCTAATATGCCCAGGGGTATATTGCCAATTTGATAACAGGCCCTCCAGTCACAAATGGGAGGATCAGGAAGGGATAAGATTTATAACTTAGTGGTCTAGAAAAGCAAAAAACATCCTGTTTCTTTTACTTTCTTTGCCCTGGAAGCAAGTTAATTGAGAAAGATGACTCATTAATACCACCAGGTAACTCTACATGAGCCTGCTATCTTGGGTCTTCCACTTGTGTTCTCCCATCTGGTAACTCTTCCACAGAATTGAGATGCAGCTTTTATAATACATGCATTATTTCCATCATCCCTGCAGACACGACTAGGCTGCTATGAGCAGACTTCCTTGGCGCTCTTCTGTACGTTGTCTTGCCATTCTCCCTGGTTGCAATATCAAATGTTATTTCTTTTTAAAGAGAGTGTCTGATAAAGAATGGTTTGCAGTTTGAGAGTGTTCCTTGATTCCCACCTGTCATTGGATTTTCAAGCATTGCCTATAGTAAGAACCACAGCTCTACAATTACAGCTAGTACGCTAATTGCAGCCTTTCCTGGCTGGCCAGACTTAATGACAGTTATCCACACCTTAGTTATAACCTGTCTTGATTACTGCAATAGCTGTACATGGAGCTGTCCTTGAGAAGCAACTAGAAATTGCAATGAAGGCAAAACATGGTGTCCAGACTGCTGACTAGCACAAGGGACTGGGTTCCTATGCTCCCTCTATTGAAAGATCTCCACTGGCTTCCAATCACCTATTGTGCAACATTTAAGGTGTTGGTACTGATCTTTATAGCTCTAAATGTCTTAGATCTGACTGTCTGTGGGATCGAGATCACACTGTGACCCTACCTACACCAAGATCACACTGTGACCTACATACACTGTGACCCTACATGAGCTCATCTAGATGATAAAGGTTTTTTATCAAGGTTTTTCTCCTGTATGTCTCCCAGGCTACAAAATGCACTCCCTAGTGACATAAGCTTGACAACCCTTCTCCCATTTTCCAGAAGGTTGATGAAATCACATCTCTTTAACTAAGCTTTTAACTGTTAATATGAATGATTGATTTACTGTATATACTTGTGTATAAGCCCATCCATGGATAAGCCAACCCTTGAATTTCTAACCAAAGTACCATAGAAAATGCACCACCCACAGATAAGCCAATCTGCATTTTTCATGGTATTTTAGTTAAAAATTTGAGGGTCGGCTTATCCACGGATGAGCTTATACACAAGTATATATGGGAAATATGGGTACTTTAAAAAAGTATTACTGAATTTACTTGTGGATAAGTCCATCTGTGGATAACCCAAACCCAATTTTTGGGTGTATTTTGGCACATAAAATTCTTGGTTTATCCGTGAGCATATACAGTAATTTATTTTCTTTAAATGCTTAACTTGCATCTGGGTTTGATCTAGATTGTTCTTTGGTCTACATTTTGTACTTCTTTGACTCTTGTAAGCCATCATGATAATAAAATAGATAGGTGCAGTATAACATCAATGAAATAAAATAAATAATGGTCCCATCAGCTCCAGCCATGTCAGGTTCAGCCCAAAGAACTCCACAAGACAGTACAGATATAGTTCTATCACATTTATTAGCTTCCACCTACAAGACAGAATCTCACCAGACTGAATCTAAACTTCCCAAGCCAGCAAGCAAACACTGTGAATTCCTTAGGGTGGTGCCAGTCTCATCCTCTACACCTTCCCACACTCATTCTGGGGGCTAAGGAAATGCTTATCTCCCCAAGCGCAGCCTTCACCAAACCATTCCATCACAAGCCAGCATGGAATTAGTGATCCAAAATGTCAACAGGGAGACACCAGATTGCCTTCCCACCATCTAAGTGGCTATCATACTTTGTGGAAGGACAGACTAACTGAGCAGATTATAAGCCCCTGTGTTCCTTCCTCCCCCTCCCTTTTGGCCCTCCCCCTGTTGTCAGGACAACACAACTGCTAATCAAATAGCAGCTTCCAATCAGGCAGCAGCAGATCCACCTTTCATCTCATTTTCAAAGCATAACAGAAAAAAATTGTCGATAGTTGATGGGTCAAAGTGTTGCACCTGTATGCATGGTTTTAAGAAAACATAACCCCTCTGCAGCAAATGCAAGCAGCAGCACTTTCAGGGGCAGGAGGAGGGGAGGGAGGGAGGGTGGGGTGGGCTTCATGGACCATCCTAATGAGGCAGGAGAATCCTAAGAATCAGTCTTAAATTCATCTTTATTATGGTTTACTATTGTTTTTGTTGCTTATGGCTTTTACTTCCATAGTTATAACTTTCTAACCATAGATATCTGTGAAGAATTATATGGCTCTGACTTTTGTCAGAGGAAATCATTGACTTCACACTATCCTGACTAATAGGAAGGGGGGAAAACATGGTCTTTTTTCTATTAGGAAGCTTCATGGGGAATCATGTCATTCAGTGCCTGTCCAATCTCAGTTCATATAAATGTGGCCCGTTATTGCACTCAGGATGGCGGTTTTTCAAAAGACTGCAGGCCCAGGGTCACCAATAAAGGAGTTGCACAAGCATCTGGCAGAAATCCATTTGAAGGCTGATCCTGGAGGCTCACACATACCATCTGAAGCCCTGCTAACCCAAATTGTAAAATAAATCAGAACCTAAACCAATCTTAACCTTTTACAGGACTCTGAAGGTGTTCAAATTGCCATCCAGTATCTCAAAGTTTCACAAACCCACTCCTGTTATTCTGAAGATCCCATACTTTGTGTAAGTCACAGTTTAATTTGAAAAGCTTGAGCAGTCTATCAAATGAATGTAAGGGAAGCTGTTGTTATAAATCATCACAACTGTAAGATATGTAATCTTTTCTTCTGTTTTTTTTTTTTTTAACTACACATACTAATCCCCGCAAAAGTTATTCAAATATCACATTTCCCAAACAATTCCTGGAAAGAAACCCAAGGCATGCTATGGAAAGACAGCTACCCCCAAATGATCTTTATAACTTATTGCTCCATGTATGACAGACAAAGTAAGAGTCATGAGAGGGATGCCTGCCAATTCTGAAATTCCAAAATAATGGAAGAGCCCGCTTTTTAAATTGAAACCTATATTCAAAATAAATCACAGAACAGAGCAGGTATGTTACCTCAATACCTCAATTAATTCAAATTATATGTCTGAATTAATGTTTTCGGTAAAGCCATTCATGCTTAATTGCACAAGCAATTGATGCAATATACTCATCATGGCAAGGACTAAATATTCTGTAATTCTAATATCTGCCTTAGAAATAGAAGAATTGATGTGGCTGAAAAAGTAAAATCACTTTATCAAATTTTTGTCTTATCTTCATTCTTTTCAGTAACATTTTATGACCTTTGTAGCTTTTTCTCTCAACAGCTTTATATGCTTTACTGAAGGAGTGAGCAGCTGATCTCAGTCTTGGTGGAGGGAGGGGACACTCCAACTTTCCATCTTGTCTAAGAGTCTCAGGAAGCAAAGCCAGTGATATTATTATAACAGAGTGAAGGGGAATCTAGCCTTTTCAGATCCTTTTTTATGCTTTGAGGGATTAGAAGAGGAGTGTCTCCTGGGAGGAGGGGTGTGCTAAAAAATCAAGATGGCAGCTACAACGATGCAATTGAAGCTCTGCTATGTTTTTACATGCAAGGTTGTGGCCACCTTCTTGATTATTTTTGACTATCATCTGGATGCCCCTGAATCGGAGGAGTTTTAAAAGGGAAAATGACTATAGTAGTCCTTGGGTTACGATGGCAATTGGGACTCCAGGGACCTGTCGTAAGTCCCCTCATTCAGCACCATTGCAAGTTTGAATGGTTGCTGAACGAGTGGTTGTGTGATGGACTGTATCTACAAAGGGGAGGGTGATGTGGTAGATTACAGCAGAGAGCAAGGCTATCAGGAAGGAGGGGTGCATTCCAGGGAGGGAAAGGAGGCAAAAGACAACACAGTCTGTAGGGGGAGTGTGGGAAGCATAAGAGGTTCAAGATAGCCACTCCCTAGAATCTCCCAGGGTATATCCACTAGTTGCAGGAGTATAGATTTAGTCTGGCAAGTTTCTGTCTATAAGGTATAAGCAAATAAAGGAACTGAACTCAACTGAACTGTTTCACAGTTGTTCTCGGGCAGGGCCTGACAGGTTGTAACACAAGGAGCACTTGTACCTTACACCTTGCAGATGGTTAAAGCTCCAGTTTTGCCTTTTAATCCCCTCAGTAACAAAAAGCCTTAATCCTCTCAGGATTGTCACTGAAAACCCCATCAACTCTCCTACCAAAACACAAAAATAGTTTAAAAATGTCACCCCTTCCCTTTCTGATGGGTACTTAGGGCTATAAATAGAAGTGTAATGGGCACAAATTTGCGCACCCCTATTTTGTGCAAATTGCCCATGTCCTCAGTCTCTCTTATTTGCACTGGTTTATTTATTTATTTCCTCTGGAGCTCAAAGCAGTTGTATTCATTTTATATCATCTAATAATAGTCAACCATGATGCCATGGGCTACCACAGGTAATTAAGTATGCAAACTAGTATGGACAAATAAGGCTAATGATTGTAATGTCATGGAAAGAGAATTGTGCAAACACCAACACCACCTCTGCTGTACATAAAATATTACCACTAGTATGCACAAACCAGAAGCATATTTTAACTTTCACAAAAATTACCAAAGATATCCAACAATTTGGGATCAACCCTACTTGACGATTTCTGATATCATACAATATCAGCAGGTGAAATGGCTATTGGAGGTTAACTATTGTAGATAGAGCTTCTGCCTCTTTCAGTGTGGAAAAAAAGTAAATCTGTACAACTATATTTATAGTTTAATTTATTTATGAGTCTTTGGAATTATCACCTTTGCATGCCTCCATCTATTTCTCTATCATGTTTCTATCTAGTTCTGAAAAGAATGGTCTTGAAGCACCATGAAAATAAAAGGAAACTGGCAGGCACATTTTGAAATGACAATTATATGTAGAAATGTAGCTATCTAAAAATAATAACCATTTATTTTGATATGCTCTGTGACAACCAACTCTTTCTTATAGATTTTTTTTTTTAAATCTGCTCTCAATTAATGTGGAAGCTTCTCTGGGGAGCTTCAAAATGAGAAGTATCACTTGGCTTCAGCCATGGAGTCCAAATAAGCATTTGTAAACAAACCACAGTAGAAACAATGGAATTCAACTAACCCCCATTTCAGTGTCTCTGGAGAGAGCAGCTGCCTTGCTAGTAAAGCTTCCTTCCCGCACTGCAATTGTGACTAAGCCATTAATATTAATACTCCAAGTCTCTCCCAAAGGCCACTGGATTTTTTTCCCTCTGCTGGAGTCTGGCACAGTTCAGCATGCCTGGCTGTGTCTTCTAAAGCTTGGCCAAGCCCCAGAGCAGCAGAAGGAATTGCAGGTCAAAGCTGTGACTCAATGGCAGCATTGAGAGACTCTTGCACAGGGCTGTCTGCCTCCATTATGAATGGTACAGACTTGAATTTGTCAAGTGTTATATGCACTAAAGCTCATCAGAAGTACAAAATACATGTAGGCGGGTTCATCTTTCTCTCTGTTGCAGTCTGAACAATATGATGCTTTGATGGCTGTTGTCAAAAGTGTTGCAGTGACCCAAAGCTGAATAGTGTCTCGTGCAGGGCAGAAGAAGAATTTCTGGAGAAAGCAGGGTTTGCTTCAGCTTTATTGTTGCTGCTGCTGCGCTGTTATTGTCATTGCCATTATTATTTTGGTAGGATCCCTTTTTTGTAGAGTAGTTAAGAGAGGAGTCATTGACAAACAACTTGGCTGCTCACTTCCAACCCACTCAGCAGACTTCCCCTGCCAATTCAAAGGCCAATTCATTCAGTGAGAAAACAGAATGTCAGTGGAAAGCATGTTGATTTACCATTACACAGTTTTAGAATGCCTACTATATATGCTTAGTTTGGTATAACCCCACTGAAACTGTAGGTTTACTTTGGAGTAAACATGAAAAAAGTTGCACTGTTTAAAGCCTTTATGTTTTTATGGAACTCAGCTTAAGCAACCTCTCATGAAGCCAACAGATCCAGACCTGTTTTGCATGTCTCCCTAGACCAGGAAATACGTCATCCTGCATCCTGATTAGTGCTGTGCTGACATCTTATTCTACACCATGTTCTGTGTGTGTGTTTAACAATTCTCATTCAATTTGAATGGAAAGAAATTGTTTTATTTCATGGCAAAGAACAAATGTTTTCTTTAAACTAGAAAATGATTTCTCTCTATTGCTTCAAATAATTGGCAATTAAGTTGTGCTTTCAGGGGGTTGTATTGGCTTGGTTGGTTGATTTTAGCATTCCCCCACCCAGGAAAATCAAACCACACTATCAGTGATGGACAGCATATGCTTAACATGTACATCCTTTTAGGATCCCCTTTGAAAAGTTCATTACCGCTTTTATGCAGGTTTAATTCCTCCCATGCAGAATTAATGCCTCATTTTATTGTATGAATGCAGCCTTAATACTAAATATACTGTAAATTTAGTATGATAACAACCTGTACCTGGCTGTTTTAATTAATTTGTTTAACCTGAACATGCTGCTTTAAATTTATAAGACTCAGTCTTGATAATACTCATAATAATTGGCTGTTCCACCACATGAATGTGCTTTCTATTGTGCAGGATATGGTCTAAATACTGCAACATGCCAATAGAAATTGTCTAGTTCCTGGAAACACACACTGACCCTTAGCTGTGTCTCACACAGTAAATAACCTTCCAGGGATCAATATTATCTATCTATGTGGCATAATGTAGATGGCAGTTGAAGAGAAGATTAATATCACCCTGTGTGGTACTAGAATTTCTTCAGTCTGGAATGTACCATGATTAATGGAATTCATCAGGTTTGCTCAAAGATGATATGAGTATATTTGAAGTGGAACAACAGGCTAGCTTGTGGAGTTCTATTCCTCAAGGCTCTATCAACCAACCCAGACTGCATTCCTGAATAACTTATATCATCCAGGGCATTTTATTTTTCAAAGACTATCAAAAGCAGCCAAATTATTAGGCGAAGAAGGGAATCCCTCACCAAGTACAAACATAGGAGAAAAGCAGAGATGGGAGTCAACTGAAAAAGACTACTCTTTGTGAAAGTTCATAACATTAATCTCCTTAGTTTTCATGCTGGTGGGTGAGAATACTGTTTCATTGGTTTTTAGCTGAAATTGCCAACATTTGCAAATTTCTTCCAAAGAAATTTGTACTGAAAACATGTGAGATTACAAGAGCAAAACAGGCAGATTTATGCTTCCAGGTAGAAAGACTTTTTAGTGCTTAGTTTTTAAAAGTCTGAGATTTATTGTATTTGAACTACTGTATAGCGTATAGAGTCTGTATAGATTGGGAAGGCTGATAAATATTGTTAAAATACATATATATGTGTGTGCATACATACACACACAAACACATACATAAACAGTGTCATATACATATACTGTACAACAGAAAGTATAAATATGACTAGAAGCATGATAGCCATGTTAAAACTATGGGTTTTTAATTCTCTACATTAAATAGTCAAAACAGAAGGTCATCTACATTAAAACGCCCCTTGATAAATTTTTCAGGCTACTTTTTCTTGTTTGTTCTGATTCCTATCTTGAGATTTCATCAAACCCCTGCAGTTCTTTATATGGTACAATAAATGCCTCCCTACAATGTTTATTATATATTGCATTGCTAAACTTGAAAGTTACATTCTGTTTAATATATTAAGTCCTGGCCAGTCAGTTTGCTTTTGCAAGTTAGAGGATCAAACTACATGTTACATTAATGACATAGCATGCAGCTGATCCTCTTAAACTAAGATAATTCACTAGTGATGCTTCATTATTTTGGTCTACTATCATTTCCATAACTCTGGCCACAAAGAAGATGGGATTGTTGAGGGCTTTTTTCAGGACACTATAAATAGGCCATAAAGACGAGCTCTCCCACATCATAAGCGAGGGAGCAATTAGAGAGTGTTTCTTCTCAATAGCCATTTCACAACCCTCTGAAAAAAGGGTGTCAGTGAGCTAGCTTTCATATTTAAAGATACAGAATGAAGAATGTGAAAATGTTGTCAGCCAAGGTGACATATACAGAAGCTTCATTTTGTATTTCTGTCAAATTAAACAGCTTCATAACAGCTTTTCTCTTCTGAAGCAGTAATAAATAAATTGTATAAAAGCACTTTAATGACACTGATGTTTCTTCTGCCACATCACAAATCTACCTCTCTCTGTTTTGTGTGTTTCAGTCAGTTATGCATTAACCTCTTCCCTCTCCCATTCCCCAAGCCAGATATCTCAACCAGCTTTAGCATTCTTCCCCACTCTTGCCAAATTGTTGATTAGGACAGATCAATTTTTGAAAATGATTCCTATAAACAATTATTTTGGCAAGTGTGTATCCTGGCATTTGTCCAGTAGAGACCCTCAGATGCAACTGTTATGAAAACCTCATTCATTTACTACAAGTAATTGAAATAATAATAATAATAATAATAATAATAATAATAATTCCCAAAACTTCTAGAGCACCACTTGAACACAATCAGCCTTGACAAATTACCATCAGTCAATTGCAAAAGACAGCTTTACTTGGAACAGCTTACTGTATATCCTGCAACATCATCAAACAACATCTGCCTAACCCAGGTCCTTGGGAAGGACTCGAGAGGTGGATAAAAATGCCAAATCTAGTCTAAACAACTGGATGACTGTGCAACCAACAATAATAAAATAGCAACAATGGTGCACTGGAATATCTGCAGAAAATACCATTGGCCTGCAAGCAAGAACTGGTAGGACCACAAAACAGACAAAGTAATAGAAAATGAAGAAACTGAAGTGCTCTGGGACTTTAGAATTCAGACAGACAAGTACCTGCCACACAACACCCCTGACTTAACAATTGTTTATAAGAAAGACAAAAAAGTCTGGATAGTGGACATTGCAATACCTGGAGACAGCAAAATAGAAGAGAAAGAACTGGAGAAAATCACAAAATAGAACAACTGTGGCAAAAGAAAGCAAAGATAGTACCAATAGTAATAGGCGCCTTAGGTGCAATTCCAAAACATCTGGAGTACCAGTATCATCAGCAATTCCAAAACATCTGGAGTACCAGTATCATCGGCATTGACAAAATCATCATCAATCAATTGCAAAAGGCAGCTTTACTTGGAACAGCTTCCATCCTGTGACAATACCTTTAACACCATCAAACAACAACATCTGCTTATCCCAGGTCCTTGGGGAAGGACTCAATAGGTGAATAAAAATGCCAAATCCAGTCTAAACATCTGGCTGACTGTGCAACCAACAATAATAAACAACTTCAGTTTTTGTCCCCCATTTGATATTCCCTACTAATGAGGGACTCAACATTTTCAGCACAAAGAATGGGTATTACAAAATATCCCCAACTGTAAATTAAGTGAATCAATCATTTCAGGTTTCTGAGAAGGAAAGCTTTGCACATTTTTGCCAGAGAACATCATTTATAACAATTTCCAAACCATGTACAAAGCATGAATTACCACATTAGAATTTTTAAATTTTATTTTAGCAATATGATAAAAATGGGACATGTTCACCAGTAGTTTAAAACCAATGATTAGAAAACAAAAACAACAGCCAGACTTTTGAAAAATCAAGGTGAATTTTAAAAAGCCCTCCAAAGTAAAAGAGAAAATTTTAGATAGAGAATTCCAAAAGTGGTGCATCACCGTCAGTTTGATTGGACCATCTGACAATCCTCACATACTCACAATTTACTGAATGTCAGAAGGTATCTGAGGCCTTGGGAGGTAATTATTCTATTGAACTGGCAGTTCGTATGAACCAAGTAGTCCTTTAGGTCTCAACTGACACAGGACCTTCCAAATAAGAACTAGCAGTTTGAATTGCACTGACAAAATACTGGCAACTAGGAGTGTTGTTGAGACAGTGACAAGCCTGGCCCTACCATTACCATGAAGTGGCTACCAGTGAACCTGAAGGACAGAACTATCTTGAAATGCAGATGAGGATGCTCCCTTACTGCCTATGTTGACATAGGATGCAATACCAGACCAGTTTTTATGTGTGAATTTAATAGGAGAGCAACATCCCATCTTTCATATCAGGCAACAAATGGCTTGATATAAACAAATACATTTCCAATGTCAGTTCCCAGCTAAGATCTAGTGGCAACATATTGCACTTCTTGATTCCTCAAACTAAGCTAACTACATTTAAGTCATAAAAAAGGTTGAGTAACCTGTGGTCTTCCAGATGATGTTGGACTACAGCTTCTGTCATTCCATACCACTAGCCATGCTAGATGAATTAGAGGAATGTCAAAGTTCCATAGCCAAATCTGGACAACCTCTGCCTTAAATAGTCATTCTGTTGTGTGTGAATATGTATATATTGCACACACATAGACATATACACCTTTTTTCCCTTAAACTTGCAATTCTAAAGAAGTTCAGATTTTCATCTGATGTCCAACTTAATTATATCTTAACATATGGAAAGTACATTTCCATGCTGACTGACAGGCTCTGAAAAAGCTGAAAAAGCTGTCACTTATCAAATGCACTACATAATTTGTGAATAGTGTTTTTCCCCCTAAAAAAAACAGTATGAAAAGTGGTGCTTTCCTTTATCTTTAACAGTAAAGAATGTACAAAAATCCTTGGATTAGTATTGCAGCTGAAGTATATGAAATATGATTTCATGTACACCTACACATCTGGTTGGATCAACCATTTAAAAACAATTCCTTGCTGATTTTTCCTCCCAGCAAAATAGTGATCAGAAGCATATATATATACATAAAAAAAGAATAAAATGCTCTACACTTTTATTCCTCCTGGCAAATTTATATTGGATTGAATCCTAAATTAAGCCTACTTGGAGAAGTTCATGGCAAAGTTTTCCAGTTCCTTCACACACAGAGCCTTCACACACTCTTTTTCAAGACAACTGGGCATCTTCTGAACAATTGGGATGGCATATAAGCTGTTACTGAGTGACATGGAATTGCCTCAAACACAGTAGTTATCTGCTCAGTTTTGACATACTGTTGAATACAGGAAGGCGAGTACATTGCATATTTGTCCTGTATTCACAGATGCCAGTGGATAGACTGCAAGGCAACTAGTATAAGAATTGCTTGGAAATGTCTCACTTCAATAGTTTCTACTTTGGGCCAGTTTCCATAGCTTTCCTAAAAGCAATTTGTTTTGATATGGAAGAACAAATAATGGCACTGATAAATACAAGGAAATAGATTCCAGTTCCATTACTTTAATCACTGACAGTGAAGATGATATTTGCTAACTGAAGGTGGCCTAAAAGTTTCCCCTTCTAGTGCACCAAGGCAGAAGTGGTGACTTCTCCCTGTCCACAAACCTTCTGCTAATTTGGGCTCATACTTCATCACTATAAGATCAATGAGGGTGAAGCTACAGGAGGGAGTAGAGCTTCATGCAGGTGAATCAGGGGAGATATATCTTTGGGGATGGGGCAGATTTCATTGAGGGAGAGAAGCTGGTCTTCTGACAATATACCAACCTCAAGTTGGTGATTTGAAAGTTCAGGAGCTTAAAAGGGTTCCCCAGTCCCATATTTCTTTACATCCCAATATATCTACCAAATACTAGAATTTTGAGAAGAATTTTAATGCTCATATTTTGCTGGGACATGATCTCTGCACTGAAAAATGTTGGATCAAAAGTAAGTTTAATCATTGCAATCTATGCTAGATGGCTATTATATAATGAGGAGATGCAGATCAGACAAGGTCCAGTTCAAATCCAAGTTTTACAAATGGCAAGTCTTCATTCAAATCTTCAATCTGAGATTAAAAAACAATGAGATTCAATTTGAATCAGTTCAAGATCTGATTTCAGAAGATTTACCTTTACGCTACAATAGGGCAACATCTAAACACTGGCAGCTGATTCCTTTTTGGGCATAATGTGCTGAAAATAGCAGAGATAAGGGTCCTTTCAAAGATAGCAAGTTTGAAAAATTTCAGCCAGATAGCTTGGAATATATAGGAAATACTCCCCTTACACTTTTAAAGTCCTAATAGCAGGAATGAAGAAAGCCTAGCAGTCTCCAAATTATCCAATGAAAAGCTTATAAAGGAGTTATGCTGAACCATGCAGAAAGTGTACCACTCTAACTTAAAAAGGGAAAAACTTTCACAAACATTTTAAAAGTAAACCCTGAGCAAAGATTAAGAGTCCACCATCTCTGATTGCTTGTATTTTTGAGCAGGCATGCTGATGAGCATGGCTCACTGCCAAGGTTAATCTCTTTTGGCAATTATGTGTTACATATTGTTTCTTCAATAATTCCTTAGACATCTGAGAAAGAAGTGTGTCATCAGTATTATGTAAATAATATACAAGATATGAATTAAACTATATATGTGTAATAAACACAATAAGCCCATGATTTCAGATGACAAAGACAGATGACCAAGATGGACAAGAAGCAAAAAATAATTTATTTTTGGGTTGGGGCAGCTGAAAAAAATGAAAGAGGGACTGAAAGAACTAAAAACACTGAAGAAAAGCTTGATACAGTCTAACAGAAAGTATTGTCCAGGTCAAACAGGCACTGAGTTAAGAAATTCTACAAAGAGGGTACAGATTTAGGAAATGTAGAAGAACACACAAATCAACTCAAGAAAGAGTAGCAGTATAATTTTGAGTCTCTCATTCTCTCTTTGCCTAAACAAATACTAACCAAAGAAAGAGACAAAAATAACAGAGCAATGCTCCCCAAGGACTTTAACAGACAGGTTTTGCAGAAATAATATTCACTGGATAGCTGATCAACTCATGTCAGTTTGCAGAAGGAAAACTGCAACACTGTTTGAGGCTGTGCAAAGCTGGAACATCCACTAAATCTACCAGTGGCTTTTGAATCTCTTTGAAATGATCAAAGCACTTAATTTTAACACTTCAAATTTATTTTAAGATTCAATTAAGTAACTCAAGTTAATCTCATTCAAATGGAATCAGCCCATCGAAGCTTCACACAACCTTTTTATGTAAGAAACTGTCCATTGTAAAGAAATAGGATGTTACTAAAGAACATGATAAAATGTGCCAAGTGATCAGTGATCCTTTTATGTTCTCGACTCTTCCTGCTTTTCTTGCAATTTTTCTGCCATGGTACATCATTGCCTTGAGTAAGCAATTCTTTTTCCCGAATGGAATGGCCTGAATTGTGATCACATATGTTTAGAACCATATGATCCCTAGGCTATGCAACAGGTCAGATCAGCTGTCATACCCATGGTAAAACAATGCTGGACTGGCTACATTTGTGGTCCCCAATCTTCACAAATTAATTGGGATTGTGAGAATAAATGAATTAAAAGCATAAATTAGTGTGCTCAAAAGTTGCAGAATATAAACATACCCTGAGAAAGAAACAGTACACTATTGTCAAAAGCTCTATTGTTTTTCTGATTTCTGCAAGGACAACAGTGGTGACCTGGAGGCTTTGTTGCAGGTAGCCTGGAATGAAGGGAAGATCAAGTGATTCCTTAACTGATAGCCCAGCTTCCAGACTCACAATATTAAGTTCCTCAGCTGTCCCTTAACAAGGATGCATTCAGAAAAGCTGCACAATGGTGCTATTGATTTTTCTCCAGCTTAAGTCTTTCAAAAGCTGGAGCATAAAGGAACTTAAATGAATCATATGCTTATAAAAATGAAACTGAAGCCATCTCTTTTTTTCTAGTTTTGAATCTCCTGCTGGTGTTGTTGATAGTATGTTTTCTAAAGTGGCCAATGACAGTCAAAGACACCTGGCGTGCTAGGCAAAAGAGAAGAAGCAGCACTTTCCTCATCTCCACAAGCCCGGTAGAAAATAGTTTGCTTGTGAACAGGGATTTTAGAGACTTTTCTTTTTACTACATTCTAAGAGGGTTAACTGTTTCTGCTTTGACATTTTCCATCCTTTGTCTCCTCAAGGAGTGGCATAAAACTTTCCCATTCACATCTTGCAGAAGCAACTGAAGTTTTTACTCCACTTTGAAAATCTTCTCTTGACCAATTATGCTTAAAGGCCATGCTTGCACCGTGGCTTGGATCTTTCAATGGCAAAGGCAGGAGGCCTGTAATCAAGCAGCCTTGACTCATAAGGGCCCACTGCTTTCTAAATTCTACGTTGCTACTTTATGCTGGCCCCCATTTTAAATATTGGCCAAATTCCATTCTAGGTGCTTAAAGAGCCACAGCAACCTGGTAATTGTTTGTACATATCTATTGCTTTTGTTTACCATAGTTGATCACCTAAGCAACAACTAGGGGTAATTTGATTTCCTCCAAGAAAAGAGTTGATAGAAATACTGACCATCCCCCACTTGTCCACATCTCCTGAGCATAAACAATGTGTTTCCTTTATTCAAAAATCTTATTTTTATAATGTATGTTGTCATAAATCCACAGATCATGTGGAGGAAGAGGAGAGAGAGGGGCAAGGCCCAGACTGGTTCAGTCAAACTTCTGAGCCACGTTGTGTTTCTGTCCTAAAAGAATAAATACATTTTATAGCATTCAACCTAAAATATGGCATAATTAAGAAAATGTATTTATTCAGCTAAGAGTCAACACTAACTTGACGACACATAATCAATGTATTCACCTTGGGTCACAATTGGGATTTTTTCTGCTATGAACCATGTGTGTGCACTAGTAGTAAAGGTCTTTATTCACTGAGTAAAAAGAGTTATGATTCTCCCCAGTGTCTATGTAACTTTATTTTTAAATTTCTTTAGAGGCTGAAACGTGGTGTAGCATAATGGTTAAGAGATCACACTACTCATTAGGAAGTCCCTGGTTTGAACTCTGTTTCAGCCTTCAATTCAGTAGGTAGCCTGATGCATGCCTTCATCTCTCAGCTTCATAAAGTGAATTGATTTATTAATTTGAGTAAGCATTACAATTAGATGTGACGTGCTGTGTTCCTGATATATTGGAATCCATAACTGGCAAAGGATTATGGGAACTACTGTTCAAGCCTCTGAAGCACACTGGGTTAGAGCAGGCTACCATAGATGATGCATCTGAACAGCTTTGACATTTTAAAAGGACTGTACAATTGGTGAATGTTATTATCTGGAGTCTGTCAATGCTATCTGGATTATCCACCAAGGAATCAATGCCTTATCACGTTATAATATTTTTAATACTTTGCCTGCTCATTTTAAGTATGGCTGTGCAACATTCCTCTAATATGTTTCATGCATTTGCTTTACTCCTTTTCCTCTCACTGTCTACTCACTGTGTGTATGTGTGTATTCAATCATTCAACCAATAAAGTTTTCTTCTGTGGTAGAATGAATGAGATCAATATGAATTAAGTCAAAATCTATCAAGTCTATCTACAGGAAGTGATTGCAGACATGTTGAATTTCTGCCTGCACGATTATTATAATTAGTGGAACATGGGCAAAGCGCTATCCCTTGTACAGATTCATTAGATACAGTTTCATAAGATTTATCTTTATCAAGGAACTGGGAAAGCTGAATCTCTTGAATGCTTACCTGGATATATCATTCCCCAGCCCAAGGTTGACCTGAAAAGCCAATCCAACCTAAAAAAAAAAAAAATACCAGTATGGGGTTGCAGAAACCTTGATTTCTAAATCCATTATTCCCTGCAAGAGCGAATAACATCTTTCTAGATTATGTAATGCACAACACAACAGCTGATTTTATTTTCAGTTTCCTTGGTTTTAAAGCACCAGTGGCAGTTTGAATGGAATTGTTTGTACCAATTTTTTTTTTTTTACTTTGTCCTTTGTCACACTTGTGTTTTGTTTTTGTTTGTTCACAATCCTTGCAAAATATGTTTAGATCTTATATGCTCTAAAATGATATCATGGTATTATTTAAGAAAGAATATTCAGGTTCACATCCTAGATGGTGGCATTTATCTCCTCTGGCCTGAGAACTGTGACTGGAAGAGTGATCTCAACATGTGTCTGTGTCTTCTATCTCCAACTATTTATAAGAGGGAAACTAAATATCCTACATATGGAGTAAGAGCTTAGCACAAATCTTTTCATTAAACAGCATATCCTTAATACATGTGACTAGTATTGTTTATCAATGTCTGTGGGCCTTATTGGGTATAGCTAGCAAACATACAGAGCACTCATACCTAGATTCTGAAGTTCAGGTCTCTAACCCACGACTACAGCTAATACGAAAAACTGTTTAAATTAATTTCTTGTAGCAGACATATACAGGCACATAAGTCATGCGTTGCTAGTACTACTTGCTTCTCATTTTCAAGGATATTTTTAATTGTGTGCTTTGATGTAATAGCTCTAGGATAAGGTACAGCAAACATTAAGATTAAAGAGGACAGTAGATAGAATGGAGATGATTTTCAAAGCAATAAAACATCCAGAGCTCCAATTCCTGAAAAGGTTCACTTTGCTCAGAGATTTCCTCTAAGTTAAGCAAAGTGAATTTTAAAACCACATTATATATCTTAATTAGCTTACCCATGAAAAAATGTCCGTGACACATCTGAATGGCATATTGCTTATGCGTTCTCTATTTCATTTCTTTCTGGCTTTGTTGTTTAGAACTGTTACAGATTTTCTGGCACTTTCATGCACCAGGTTCTGGAATGCTTGATTGCTTGTTTTTTATTCGTGGGACCAGCATTTAAATATTTTCTATGATAGTTAATGGCAGAACAATATTAAACAGGTAAATATTAAATGATATAATACCTTAACTCTTCAATTTTTGTAAGCATGCAAGCATATAAACTTAGGGATCTCCATCTCCTGATTTGTTGGGTAATGAGATTAAGAGGAGACAGGGAATATAAATTATCAACCTTTATATCTATTTAAAATATACAAAAAGGAAAAACTTAAGCATAAAATATATCTTCCACAATACAAAAGTGACAACAAAGAATATAAATCATACAATACAAATATACCAGACAGCAGGGAATAAGCAGTGAGCCTAAAAAGGTAAAATCAGGAAAGCAGCAGAACAAGTAAGAAGAAGGATGCTTCTCTTATACAGAGTTTGCCACCTGATTCTAATAGTTCACAGCCAAAAACAATCTCTATAGTTAATACTGTTAAAGGTGTAGATCTTGCAAGTGTCCAATACTAAGAAGCATGTGTACCTTCAAAATCCCATTGTATCATATGCATTCTCCCATACATATATACACACACAGTGGCACACGTGCATACATCCTGCCATTTACACACCAACAGTATCTGAGGTCGCTGATGTTTCTTCCAGACATTTTATTTCTAATTTTTATTTTTTCTAGTTTAGTATTTCTCATGATCTACATAAAAGTTAAATAAATAAAGTGACAGTGTACAGACATGATATACTTCCAATTCTGAACCATTTAAGTGCTCCATATTTGGATCTTAACTGTTCCTTTCTGCTAAGCATGCTCCCCCGCCCCCAATAAGCAGATAAGGTAGCTAATACGCCTCTGTTTTGAATTACTATCCACAATCTGGTCAACACCTTACTATAATCAGTAAAGCAAAAATAGAAATAATTTTGGAATTCCCTTGCTTTTCCATTATCTTCTGGATGGACAGAATTTAATTTCAGGTGCCCCTGACTCTTCTGAATCCAGTTTCTATTCATAGTCTCTTTCTCTCAGTTTAATACAAGATGATTATTATCATCATCATCATCATCATCATCATCATCTATTTATTATGAATAACAATTGATATCTTGAGACATGCTGTCATAATCTTGTGAATCTATGACCCAATGAAAGCATCTTGTGAATCCATAACACAATGAAAACTTATGCCCTTCTGCAAATTTTCTCTGCATTTTAAAACCATCCTAATTAAATCTGATGAAAAATAAACTATATGCTTGGTGAAATACTCAGGACTGGGGTATAAGTTTCTTGTATTTGACTTACAAGAACACTGAGAACTGTGAGCCTGTCCTGCTTTTCACAGTGCAATCATATTTTGGGGAACCTGCGGGCTTTCACCTTCTCAGGCTTCAATTAAATCCCAAGGGAAAACGCCACCCTTGAGCTTTTTTGCGGGGGGTAAAAAGGGGGAATCGTGTAAAGATATATAACAAAACCATAGTGATACCTTATTTCATTCTGCTACAATTAAAAAAATGTGAAAAAGGTCGCCAAAAGAAATGCCAAAGAAATTTGAAATCTTAAGAAGGAGGTAGAAATATAGTAGTTTCTTTTACAAAGATTTTTTTCCAAGGAATTTGGAGATCAGTATTTTAATACAGTATTAATATAAAGAATCATGTCGCTTTCTCTTCTATTGGAACCATGTCACTTTCCTTCCCCAATGGAGAACTCTTTTCAGTTGCAAAGCAGCAAATATCACTCTTTGATTATGTGTGACTGGTGATTGACCAGAAAAGAGGTCATGGAATGATGATGAATAGTTCAGTGAAAATGTCACTCCAATGTGGGGTGGCTGTTAAGCAGCATTCCACACTTGGAATCTTCAATAAAGGAGTTGAAAATAAAATAGCTTATATAATATATAACCTTATATTTTATATATATTATATTATTATTATATTATTATATATATTATTATTATATTATTTTATATATATTATATTATATATTATATTATATATATTATATATATTATATAACCCTAACCCTAACCCTTATATAAACCTATTGTGATATTGTAGTTGGAGCATTGTGTTCAGGTACTAACCTGAAAAAGGATATAATACTATTGGAGTAGGTGAAAATCAGGAGAAATACAATAACTGGGGGACAGAGCAGTTCCACTAGTAAGAAAGAGTATATTATCCGGACCTTTTTACTGTGCAGCAAAGACAGGTCATGAGAGATGTGATAGCTGTATATAAATCATACATGATTTACTGCCCTTCCCACAATGTTAGAATTTAGGCATCCATTAAAATGAAAGATTCAGGAATGATAAAAGAATGGTCATTCTTTGCACAATGCATAATTATCTGCTGACATCTGATGTCCCTATGACCATAATTTTAAACGGGTTCAAGAAGGGACTGGACAAATTTATGAAGGTTTGGGTTATCAGTCCTCCCTACCACTAATGACTGCTTGCTACCTACAGAATCACAGGTAGCATGCTGTAAATACTAGCTGCTCAGGAGTTAATATTCCCCTCCTGTCTAAATTAGAGAGCATCTGGTTAGCCTCCATGTGACACAAAATGCTGGACCAAAGGAGTCATTGGCTTAATCCAGCAGGGCTGTTTTATGAATTTATGTTCTTATTTGTATCAGTGTGACTTTCACTTTTGTGAATCCATAACTACTAGTGGAAAAAAAAACCATCATCAAAACCTTCTTATTGTCTAGAAAGGCTCTTAGAGATGAAGTGGGTGGCTCATCTAATAAGGATCAAAATGTCATAGTTAGAATGTTCTCACTAATTGCCAATACCATTTGCCAGCATTTTGTAAAAAGAAAAGTAAAATTAGCATAGTTGTTGTGGCACTTAGTATGTACAATCACCTTTGTTTTGAATAGCAAATTTCTAGTTTTTCAGCACTGCAGTATGTTACTAGTGCCCCAAGTTCACCTAGAATCAACAGAACATACAAGCAAGATATGCTGCTTGTGATTGGAGACTGGACCAAAATTGGAAATATTAAGATGGAAAACGTAGTTGAACTGTATGGCCTAGAAAGCTGAAATGAAACAAGAGAATGACTTATCAATTTCTGCAAAATAATGACTTCTTCATTGCTAACACAGCCTTTGAACAACCAAAACAATATCTATAAACATGGACATCACCAAATGGAATACACAGAAATCAAATTGACTCTGTTACTTGTAGAAGGAGCTGGAAGAACTCAGTTATAAGAGCAACGACCTGGTCAGGAGCTGTCTGTGGAATAAATCACAAATTGCTCGTGTGAAAGTTTCAAGTAGAGCTGAAGTGGAAGATGAAAGCAACCAGCTTCCAATGATATAATCTTGAGCATATACCCACCATAGTCAAAGAGAACATCAAGAATCACTTTGAAGTCCTGAACCTCATTAATTAAGAACTAGAGGAACTATGGAATGAACTTAAAGACTTGGAGATGTATGTTAAAAGAGACTGCTAAAGATTAAGAAGAAGAAAGAAAACCAGATATCAGAACAAACCATGAAGATTGCCAGAAAGAAAAGAGAAGCCAAAGCCAAGAAAGACAAAGATTTCAGGAAGGAATTTAACAAATAATTTCAGAGAGCTATTAGAAGAGACAAGAAGCAGTATTATAGCATCTGTTAAAAACATCAAAGATGGGGAAATTTTTTTTTTCCAAAAGATCTCTGAACTCAGAAGGAGATTCCAAGCTTGAATTGATATGTTAAAGGATGTCAATGGACAGATAGTAATGGATTCAAAGAAGATCAAACAGAGATGGAAGGAGTATACTGAAATTCTGTACAGTAGGGATGTTAATATCCAAGATACCTTAGAAGATATTCTCCACTTATAAAAACTTCTAGTACTAGATGATGTTAGATCATTACTCTGGTCATTACCAAGTCAAAAGGCTACAGAAATTGATGGAAGATCTACAGAAATATGACAGAAGAAGAATCAGTAAGGTTTCTAACCAGGTTATGGCACAGAATAACACAGTGGCCAACAGATTGAAAGAGGTCAAGCTACATACCAATACCTAAGAAAGGAGATTTAACAGAGTGTGCAAACTATTGTACAATATCTTTCATTTCACATGCTAGCAAAAATAATTCTTAGGATCATCCAGTGCAGATTAGAGCCTTACATGCAAGGGGAGATACCAGATGTTCAAGCTGGCTTTAGAAAAGGCTGAGGAACACAAGACATTATCACTGATGCATGCTGGATAATTAAGAAAGCCAAAAAATATCAAAAAGAAGTTAGTATGTGCTTCATTGATTATAAAAAGGCCTTTGATTCTGTCAATCACATGGAACCTGTCAATCACATGGAACCTGCTTAGAAACATGGGAATTCCAGAACACCTCACTGTCTTCGTGTAAAACCTATACACAGGTAAGGAAGCCACACTATGGACAAAACATGGTGAAAGAGACTGACTCCACATTGGCAAAGGAGTGAGACAAGGCTGTATACTCTCACCTTATTTATTCAACCTATATGCAGAATATATATTGAGTAAAGATAGATTGGAAGAAAAGTGTGGCTTTAAAACTAGAGGAAAAAACATCAATAATTTGCACTATGTTGATGACACTACTCTGATAACCAAAAATGCAAATAATCTAGTAATGAAAGTCAATGAACACAGTGAAAAAATGTGACTAAGATTAAATATGAAGAAGATTAAACTAATGACGACAGGTACAGTAACCACTCTTAAAATTGACAATGAAGGTATTGATAGCATCTCTCTTTTAAGTTTGATTATCAACAGTAAAGGAAACAGCAATCAAAATTAGCACTTGATAGAATAGCATTGAAGACCTTTAAGATTCCTTGATGTGTCTATATCTACAAAGATCAGAATCATGAACTCAATGGTTTTTCCTGTGACATTCTATGAAAACAAAAGTTGGACTCTGAATCAGGGTAGAAAAAGTATTTCAACTGTATTGTTATTAGAGAAGGTTCCAGAAAATACACGGATAGCCAAGAAAACAAATAAATGGATGATTAAACAAATAAATCCAGGCTCAGATTAATATTATGTTTTGGATACATTATGCAAAGATCTAAGTCTCTTGAGAAGCCTATAATGCTTGGAAAGGTAGAAAGAAAAAGATGAGGATGACCAGCAGCAAAGTGGATGCCCTTGATTATAGCAATGATGGATGCACTATTGAAGAACCTGAAGGACCAGATTGGGGACAAATTGTCCTGGGGGAAATCTAGCTCTGTGACTGCTAAGAATTGATACTGGCTCAATGACCCTTAATCAATCAATCAATCAATCAATCAATCATCAGATGTGAATGAGTGAACCAACTAATCAGCATTTCTGCTCCATAGGCCTACATTGGCAACCTTCTGGAAAAACTGACTTTTGTCAAATTTTTGAAAGAATTCTGAAACAAATTGGTTTCCATTCTTTGTGAGTTAATGCTTCTACCATAAAATACATAGCATATGAATTGAAGCCAAGTAAATAATGCTGTTGGAAACTTATTTTTTTGGCCTTTCTGTGCTTATAAATGACAGATGCGAGTTTGTCTCAGATTAGACTGTCTTTCTACATGCACACACATGTACATGCAGAAGGAGGGAAAGATATTAATTCAGTCTTAAGATATAGAAAATTCCTTTTTTTAAAAATATATTTTTCCACTATCAAGACTCTTTTGTTGCTTTCCAAAGGCAATCAAAAACACCAGGAAGGGTGGGGGACCTACCAAGTACAGATGGTCTCAACTTCCAGATGAATAGCTCAGCCAGCTGCAAAATCATGACTTCATCAGGTTTCCAGAGTCTTGCACAAGACTACAGTTCTTGTTTGGAGCCTGTTTTTAATCCATTAAACCTTTGCACTATATAAGCATAAAAATACACCCACACTACCTCAACTCACGAGATGAGGACTGAATGGAAACTTGCTTCCAAAGTTATTAATCAAAGGTGAACTCTTGGTTTTCAGAAGTTCTTTGAGAGAAGTTCTCTCAAAATGACTTTTATTTGGGGGAAAAAAATAAAAAGGGAAAATTCCCTTTGATGTGTAGAGGATACTAAATAGCAGAATCTTAAAAGTACTAAATAATTATCTAACTTTTACAGGAGAGGGCATATGTCTGACACTTCATCATCATTATTATTATAATTATTATTATTATTATTATTTCTAAAACAAAACAAAAAGGGAGACATGAGGAATCATAAACATTCAATGAGAATCTGAATGTTTGCAGAATAAAAAGATTTTGGCTGGAAATGTACTTACTTATATTTACTTCCAACATTTATATCTTGCTTTACAGCCTGAAAGGCTCCCAGAGAAGCTTTACAAGATAATAAAACAGTGTCTGCTTTCAGATTAAAAATCAACAAAGATGTGACACTGACAGAAAAGAGGATGGCATGAGAAAAGGATAGTAAGTTTTTAAATGGTTCAAAGTTTATATTTGCAATGAAAATGGAAGGGACACATAATACTCCCCCCAGCTGTTGGTCCTTCTGTTCTTTCTAGAGAAATTGACTGTTGTAAAATGTACAAAAAGTTACTCGCTGAGTTTATATTTTTAATAGATATAAAGTCAATTTTTTTACATGTCTAAGGCCCATTGCATTTGTATGCTATATATATGGAAGGGGAGGAAACCCTCATTATATTCAGTAGGATTTTATCGTAAACATGTATAAGATTCCACTACTAAATAGTAATGTTTCACCAAAACATAAAACTTTGGAGTGCAATAGCGAATGTGGTAGTGGTGGGGAGCCCCTGCTTACCCATTTTTCAAAACAATGTGGGGAATAAGGCTAAGCTGATTTCTTCCTTTTGACATGCCATGTATGCCTTGTTTAGTTGTTCTGTTTTGTTTTGTTTTAGGGACTGGTACTTTAAAAAAAAGGGAGCCATGGAATTGTGGCTTTACCATAAGGGTAATAAAAAATGGCCTTGAAGAACAAATGAAAGAGCTTATGGTCTGATAAGAGGGTCTTTAGCCCAGGCCAAGAAAATAACTTGAGAAAATGCCTCAGAGGAACCCCTCCCTCATTCACATGAATATAAAGTGAGGGAGAGGGAAGCACATTCAGACTTGCAAGATACTGTTACTATAGCTGTTACAGTAAAAGTCCTGACCTATATGGCATTGGTTTCTTAGTCTGGTCTACCTTCCTGGACTGACAATGGGCAACTTTTCAATTGTGATTGTCACATACAATGTTAAGTGATAAATTGGTGGGAGCAAACAAGTCCACATGTTCTCATCCATGTGCTCACTCCCTCCAACACACATCCAGTATAAATGAATTTAGAGGTGAAATAACCTTGGGGAAGGTATGAAAGAGCCATTAAGGGGATAAAGATGGAATGAGCCATTAAGGAGTAATGGAGAAGAGATTACATAGTCCTGAGATAGAGGAACATGTGAGAAAGAAGCTCAAAATAATCCAGCTTTGATTTTGTTTAGTATAAGATGGGATAGAGTGTGACTTGAGAGACTTTCAAGATTCTGTTATTGTACCTTACTACACTAAAGAGCATTTCTGATTCCCTACCATGCCTTGACTTGGTCTAACCTGAAGGGCTCACACCAGAAGCAAAAGACTAGCCTAAGAGATTTACTACCTGAAGAGAAGGATAAGGTAATATCTGTTGTCTATTCCATGTTCAGAAGTTGACTAGCCTGCCAATCAACTTACTTCCTTTTTAAATGGCAGCTGGCCATTTAAAAATTACAGGACAGATCAGGAAGGACTCAGTTAGAATCACTGCAGAAAGGAGAATATGGCCCATTCCTGATGAAATCTGGGCCCTCTGAAGTATTGAGCTCAGCTCAAGGAATCACCTGTGAAATTTAGAAGTGTATGAATTACAAATATCCAGAGCTATAGGTGACACTTCTGAGAATTTTCCCATTTCTGTGGTTTCCCTGAATGTATCTTATATGCCAACAAATGTTTACACAATATAATCTCAATTATTCAAACACCTCAATAATGCCTAAGATGCCTGAGATCTTGAATACAGTTCATTCAACTTGTTAGAAAATTGTTGTAGGTAATTTCCAGTTTAGTTTGCCCCCAGCATATTCACCCTCAATCCCTACATCTAGAGCACAGCAAGAACACATGCCACAGAGTTCAGTTAGTAAAACTGTAGTTTGATGTTTCTTTATTAAACATCAGCAAACATCAAAACAGTTAACTGGCAAAGTGGGATAAAAAGCAGCCAAAAACAATGAGAGAGACATCAGTGACAGGCAAGAGTGATCTTGCTTGCTCTCTCTCTCTATATCTATCAAAAGGGTCAGAACTTCTCAGAGGCTGGAAACAATACTGTGGGTAATTAGCATAGACAATTCCAAAGGGAGTGGCCTTTTCTTGTTCTGGCTTTAACCCTTTCATGTACATGAAGGGAGAAAAAGAGAGACAGAAAGTAAGACTCCAGATAATCCCTCATCTATTCTGCACCATAAAGGAAACAGGGATGGTCTACCCAATGAAGATGGTATATTGATACCCTTATGTTAAAATACTGTTACTTAAGAAATAAATATGGAACAAAATAGATCAGGGGAATCAAACAGCCAAGATCATATACAGTAAAAGGATTCTTTTATTATTCAGTTATTATTATAGCATTGCTGTTATTGTTAGATATGAAGCAAAGTATCAAATATGATACTTAATTTTATAGCATCTGAAACCTAAATTTGCATGACCTGCTTGCTAGCACACCTTTATATTTATACTCTTTTTAAAAGGAAAACTCCTTTTACATTAAAAAGACTGGACTGTACAACATCAGGAGGAATACCTATCCCAGGAAATTATTATTTTATAATTTCACATTTATAATCGGTTAACCAATAGATCCATGATATCTTAAGACAATCAGATTTTTTTAATGGATGCTATCAATATACTTTCTAATATAAATGTTGTCAATGGGCTTTATCTAATCATTAAAACAACCAGTAAAAATGCAATCAACATAAATTTTAAACAACTTAGTAGTAGAAAATTTTGGACTGCTAAAACCCATGAAGATAGGATGAGTTTCATGCTAGCAGTAATATATTTAAGACTTATTATGCAATTATTCTTAATCAGGCTATGCAGTGTGAACTAATCTTTTTTATCATGTAAAACCATAAGTCTATTATCTGTTAAAGTTTATACCAGCTTACTCTGACTTATTTGCTTTGATCCATTCCACAGGAAGTAAAATCACAGTATGCTTAAAATAAATGTTCGGGCTTCTGGGGAACTTATTTTTAAATTGGTGTAAGAAATTCTAGATCCAGCTATAGCTACTGTCTCTGAAGATCAGAAGAGAGCAACATGCAAACTGTCTAATACAAATTAATGCAATGTTACATATCCTGGTGGCAAAATATTAAAGAAACACAACTTGAAGGGCAAAGCAACCCAGCAAATGGACTATGAACTGCATGTAAAGTTAATGACAGAGTTTGTCTCAAATGCACTCTGCAGTACAGAACAACAACTCTGGTACATTAACTTTGTGGGAGTGCGATAAAGATTCTATATTATCTCATAAGACCTCTAATTGCAAAGACTGTCTAAAATAAATGTATTCATAAAGGCATAACTGAAAAGGTGATTGAAAAGGACCTAAAATATCCCTTCATTGGGGAAAAAACAACAACAGTGACTTATATGACTAAAACAAGACAAATAGCAGGCATGGTTGCTGGGAATTCTTGCATTATAGATGCCATTTCAGAACTATTGGTTATAAGGTGTTGCATCCATTTAAGCTCAAGCCAAATTATCAAATGTGATGCTTTCTTGGAATGACCAATTGTTTTCTGATGGGAATCTTTAAGTAACATGACTGTGTGGCTGACCAACATAGTCCAAGAAACCATAGCGCTTGGCTCATATGCATTCAAGATCGTTCATATAATTCTGCTCTTAGTTTTATATTATTACTGATCAAATACAGGCCAGAAAGAAGGAATAAACCAGTTATTAACAAAGCAATGTCACTGCTTCATAAAAGTTGCTTAATAGATTTTTAAAATTGTTGCCTTTATCAGAAAGAGAAAGGAGCCTTTTTTGTCATCTTTAATCCAAGAAAGAGTATTTAATTGATCTTCATATGTCTCCAGTAGAAGATAATTTATGTAGCTCAGGGCTGAACTAAGGAGTCCTTGATGCTCTCTGAGCTTGGTTGTTTGTTCGCAGACATTTCATTAGCCAACTAGGTAACATCATCAATGCAAGTGAGAGTGGAGTTTGCTCTCTGTTTATATCCATAGCTTTCCCTGCCAGTGTTGGTGGGGGGTTGGAAACCAGGGAGAAAAATGACAAATGAAATTTTAGTCTGCATCAACAGAAGTGTAATTTTGAAATCATGAGAAACAATAGTTTCAGTTTATTCTGCCTTGCATACTGTATCTATACTTTGAGATAGATTTAGACGAACTGGAACAGGTTTAAGAAAGTGTGAGAAGAATTATCAGGGGACTAGCATCAGAATGCTTTAGGAGTCACTGAAGGAATAGGAGAAGACAAGACTGAGAGGAAAAAATGATAGGTCTCTTGCAATAACAGAAAGGATGTTACACAGAATATTCTCTGTTATTCGAGCAGAGAGGATGGAATAATGGATTTAAGTCACTGGAAGGCAGATTCAACTGAATGGTAGAAAATCTTCCTAACACTAAGAACAGTTCAACAGTGGAACCTATTACCTAGGGAGCTGGTAGATTGCTATTCACTGGATATATTTAAGAGGATGTAGAAGCCATTTGTCAGGCATGCTTTAATTTCTGCACTAAGAAAGGGGGTAGATTCGGCTGAAATGGCCCCTTCCAGACATTATTGTATCCATCATTGCTTCTTTATGGAAATAAGTTTATGACTGTAGGAAAGCTTCATTCCAAACACTAGAGGAAGTAGCAGACACCTTGAACATTGCTGATGCAGATAGTATCATAGCCATGAACATCAGCTCCCTGCAGTTACAGTCTTGTCCATGGACCTTTGCAGGCTGCTCGATCCTGTCCTCTGTGATAAAGAGCTTCTGTGATACGGGGGAAAAATAGCACCATTTTTTTTTAATGCAAACAAAGTGAATCAAATACTGAAATTTGAAAATTACAGGAAGATACCTTGACCCTGATACTGCTTGGAGTACTAGTAAAATAAAACCTGACCTAAAGATTTTGCATAACTAGATATAGTACTTTATTGCTGCTGGAAACAAAATGCTATCGCAGAGCTGGATTATTGAAAATGCCAAAGGTGTAAGCTGTGCAAACACCCTGCTAGATTCCCACATTATCTGTTCTGCATTGTATCTTCTTGATATGCAAGCAAGATGCATACTGCCTTTTGAGTGACTGATCTCAGAATTGCAGATGTTCAATTGATCCTTGCGTTGAAAATCTCCCCAAGCTGACATTGCACCAATAAAGTGATATGAGAAGACAGCTTGCCCAAATTGATTATTTAAATATGTGTTGCATACAGATAAGGGTGTTGCTATGATCAGAATGTAATCTTAAGATGCAGGAGTCAGGCTTCACAACCTTACCTGCCCAATTTTATTCTGTTTCTGAATCAAATTGCACATCATAATGTCAAAGTAGCTGCCACAATTATGTATCTGATTCTGCATCTTCTGGTAAATGTTTATTTAAAGAAGATGGCAAGTCAGCACTGGTATTTCATACGCCATTGGTTGCTACTTGCATGGAAGGGAAAACATTGAATGAAGCAAATCTGCTTTCTCTAAACATTTCCAGGGAGACATGGGTGATGGGTAGAATCAAGAAGGTTGTGTAAACATAATTATAGGTAAGTTAGCCCTCTGAAGTTCCCAGATCTCTAAAGGACTGGATATGACTGAAATATGTCCAAAATGAACAAGACATCTCCCAAATCTTATGAGAATGGGTATTTGAGGGACCACATATCTACTAGTTTTTGTTTTTGTTTTTTAAAGTCTGGTAAGAGCTAGCAGAATTGGTGTGCTCTAGGTCCCTTCAATTAAGCCAGTGCTTCCCAAACCTGGGTAAATTACCCAAAATTGGGTAAAAGTGTTTTTTTCTTTCGGTAACGACACATGACCCCCTTACCCATCACAACAGGGACATTTAAATTGACTTAAAGATTGCCACGTGCACTAAAATATATTCAAAAATCTCAAAGTATTCCTATTAAGATGAAAATCAATGAAATTACCAATGGTAATTTGTTGAAATAACATAAAGATCATTGAGTGATATTGTTTTTATAATACAGGTAGTGCTCAAGTTACAACCATTCGTTCAATGACTGTTTGAAGTTACGATGGTGCTGAAGGAAGAGACTTATGACTGGTCCTTGAAGTTCTGGCTGTTGTAGCACCCCTGCAGTCATGTGAACAAAATTCAGGTGCTCAGCAACCAGCTTGTAGTTACAACTGGTTGCAACACACTGCAGTCATGTGATCACCATTTGAAAACTTCCCTGTGGTTTCCAACAAGCAAAGTCAATAAAGAAGCTAGCAAGGAGGTTGCAAGTCACTTGGCTAAGTCTCCCCCACCCATCCTGGCCTTTCTTCGCTCACTGGCACTGCACCCTCCTTCCCACTTCGCTCACTCACACGCACCGTGTCATCCTTCCCCCTTTCACTCTCACACATGTACCTACCAGCATCCTCCTTCTACTAAGTGGTTTTGGGTAATGAATAAAAAAGTTTGGGAAGCGCTGAATTAAGCAATGTCATCTATTGAGACCCTGGAAGTGTGCCTTCCCTATTATGGCACCTGCCTTCTGGAATGAGATTCCCCCTAGAGATCTGTATGGCTCCCACATTGATGGTGTTCCAGATGGCTTTGAAAACCAGGCTGTTCTTCCAGAGAGACTTCCGGTGGGGCCATGGTGAGCTAGACATCCCTGTCTTAGTACGACAGCATTCACAGCGGAGATCACAGCCAGATGCTGGATCATGGCTGGCAAATTCTCTCCTGAGAAAGGAGAGAGTATGAGATAGTCCATACACATTCTGGAATCCACTCCTTGTGTGTAAAGCACAGGAACTGAGGTTTTTGCGGTCAGCTTATTAGTTGAGAGGCTGGGAGTCAAGGGATTCCATCTAAGCTCACAGTCGTGATGCAGCCTTTATGGACAAAAAGCTTGATGGGCCTCATTTCTAAATTACCTTTGAAATTACTTTTTGCTGCTTTTGAAATATTAAGAACCTTCAGAATGGCAATTTTTTATTGCATTCATTGGGTGAGTTTCCTTCTCCTTCATGAAAGAAGCTTTAAATACGAGTTTGAGAATTTAGAAAAAAATATTTTTCAACAGAAAAAGGGTGTTTAGAGTGTTGATTTGCAGAAGATAAAAATGGACTAAGGTTCCAGATGGATTTGGATTTAATAAGAATTAAAAATTAATTATAAGAATCCTTCCCATGGGAAACTGTGGTTGTTTTGGATTGCTGGGAAAAAAAGACATGATAAGATGGGACTTTAAATGTTGGATACTAGAGGGAACCAGAAGAAATTAAAGATTACAATTAAAGGAGAAGAATACTTAGATTTGACACATTAATACAGAATGGAGCAAAACACTTTAACAGTGGATGTTTTTATGGAGATGTGTGAACTATGAACTCAGAAATTAATTTTAAGCATGTAACTTCATAGATGGATGGTGTCCAGATGTTGTTACACAAGAGGGACAAGCTATACTGGATGAAACTGAAATTGATTTGAACATGCATTTAAACATGACAAGTAATACAAATGCTGTAGAAAAAGATGATATACTGGATATACAAATGAAACCAGTTGATGTCTTGATATTTGAAAATGACATACAAGTATCAAATCAGAAGACTGTTTTAGATAATTTTTTTTCACTGGATTTATAAAGTTTTGAAGGATTTGCTGAGAGGAAACAAAGAGAAGATGGAAAGAAATCAAGTTCAAGGACATTATTTGAAGGGATTAAAAGCCAAGATAATTAAAAGTACAGGGAAGAATATAGAGTTGGCTTATTTGACCAAGGTTAAAATAGTTATGTAGTTATCTCTGGTAGCCCTTAATGGACTTTTTGCTGACTAGGAATGAATGATGAGGCTTTAAGATTTATAGTTAAGATGTGGGAAGAAGGGAGCATTTGTTGTATTCTAATAGATGTACTTGTTATGATGAAGGGGGGATTTACTTTTTTTTTCTTATTATTTCTTTTTTTCCATATTTTTCTCTCTTTTTATTTCTTTTTCTGCACTTTCTATTTTTCTTTTTCATTTTTATACTTTTTGTAGTTTGTGTTAGTTTTTATTTTTTCTAAGTGTAATCTTTAGTGAAATTATTTAATAAAAAAGAAAAAGAAAACCAGGCTGTTCTTCCAAGCTTTGGGGTAGGCTAGATATGGTCTCCTCGTTAGCTGTGTTTGTTGGTGTGTTGTCTGGATAGAAGCTGATTTTTTGTATGTGTAGTATTGTACATTGTATTCTGTATATTGTGGTTTGGCTTTAAAATGTGAGCCACCCAGACTCAGTTTGGAGTTGGATGGGATCTAAATTTCATGAAATAAATAAATTCTATGAGGCTTTTTAAAGTTTGGTGTCAAGGCACGTAGCTATAGTTGCTGCTTCTGAAGCTGATATCTGAAGCTACCCTAAAGGAAACATCTTTCCTTTGTCCACAGGGCTAATATTATGGTTGAATACAATGGCTAGTCTACCCTGGTTTCCTTGCCTCCTATTTTACGTATCTTTTGTATTTCCATAAGTCTGCATTCTACTTCAGTCTGTTACCATTTACATTTAGTTCTAAGATTCTTCCATCTATAAAACTTATTTTTCTTCCAGCCTGTTCCACCCCTAACATATTAATCTAAATGCAGAAGTCTCCATGTACATAATAGTTTGTTGTGTGTGGGAAGTACATGACACTTCAATTTC
The DNA here is from genome assembly GCF_059951505.1 of Python bivittatus. Classification (NCBI taxonomy): domain Eukaryota; kingdom Metazoa; phylum Chordata; class Lepidosauria; order Squamata; family Pythonidae; genus Python; species Python bivittatus. The sequence goes on from NW_028277098.1 coordinate 30,492,590, forward strand.
TGTTATTTTTGTCAGTGGATTTTTTTCTTTGTAGTTTAACTGCAAATGAAAGTATTATTTGTTTCACAGTAGCTGCAGAAGAAATAATAATATGTAATGTTGCAATATACAGAAAGTGACAGTAGGTGGTGAGCAGACTGTAACCTAGGCAACAAAATCTTTTTTTTTTAACAGCAACAAAAAAAGCTTGCAGTTTAGAGAGAGTTAGCTAGCTGAAGTAAAAGACATTGAGATCTTGGCTATATGATTCACTTATCATGTGAAAAATAGCCATGGCTTAGCCCGACAATGATTATGGAACATTCTGAGAGCTGCCCTAGAGAAGGGCGGAGAAAGAATAATTGAAGACTCTGTAGATATTTGGGCCATTTGTCTCCATCTGCTGTTTATCCAAGCTTGTCTTTCCTTCAGCAGCAGATTTTCTTGGGGGATTGGGAGAAAAAGGGCCAGTGACAATTAGCTATTAAAGAGGACTAAGTTAAACATAGATAAACACTTAGAGAACAAAGACAACTGTACCATCCTTTCCAGCGTTCTTTGCCTAAAGTCTAAGGAAATCAGAATCATCAGAACCTAGCTTAGATGTGCTACCTTTCTCAGGAAAAGTTAACATCTGTCCAGGATATATGATCTAAACATTTGCAAGAGATCCCATAAGATCTTTAAGTAAAATACACAGTTCCTAATATAACTTGCCTATGGGTTGCAAGTGAAAGGAGGAAGAAAGGAAGAAGGATCCTGTACAATGCTAGAAAGAGTCCTCAAGAAGCCAGCTGTGTGCTAGTCTATATCCCACAATCCTTTTGCTTGAGAGTCTATAAGGATTATTTTTCATTGTATTTTAAATAAGAAGATTTCTATAACTATCTATAAATTCCATGCTTCAATTTTCCATCTAAGCACCTCTTTCCAGAGGATAGGAGGTGGCATCATTTGAAGATACATGGGTTAGATGATAGACCATATTTCTTCTGGGAAAAGAAGGAGGAGGAAGATAGACAGACAGACAGACAGACAGACAATTCCTTTCTAACATTTATTCCCCAGGTGCAGGGCCTGCTTTTTTTTTTTTAATGATCAACCAAATGTTGATCCATTGGTTGCAACAGGAATTGACTGACTGGCTTGTTGCCCTTGGCTGATGTCGTGGGCTGAGAGAGAGCCCAAAGTTACCCAGCTGGCTGTCATGCCTAAGGTGGGACTAGAACTCACATTCTCCTGGTTTCTAGCCTGATGCCTTAACCACTAGACCAAAGTGGCTGTCCAAAGTTCCTAATATATGACATAATAAATAGAAATGGTTTCCAAATTGCAACCAATTTAAAATCAGCTATAACTTTGCATTTACTTGTCTACTCAGTTTACTAATTTCAGAGACTAACCAAATCCTAAATCCTATATTTTTTTTCAAAACATTTTTTTCCAGCAGGTCATGAAATTGAAAGAAGATTTGAGTTTCTGGGCTTTCAGGGGAAGAGGGCAGACTGAAGGCAGCTCTGCAGACAAGTGGAGCTGATGTTTGCAGTGTTCTACAAGGGAGCCAAAGCAGATCAGCTCCTACAATCCTCTCTGATCAGAGAGAGATGTGAGATTGCCCAAGCTGTTTCTCCTTACAGTTGTTCCTCTTCCTCGTGAAGAGACTGTAAGTCAGTGATCTTGGGTGGGGTGGGAGGAAATTGGGAGACAGGGGAATTCACCATATTTGCTCTAATAAATGGAGCCTTTCAAAGGACACTAAGTTTGTGTATTTCCCTTGCTAACTATTTTCATAAATTGCCTAGTAACTGTTTCAAAGAAGTCAGACACCTGCAGAGTGACAAGACTGGAAATACCAGGTGAGTCCTTCCATTCCTCAACATAAGAATATGAAAATCTATTTTTATAATGTTTAAGAACTTAAAATAAACAGCAAAAAGATAAGGTTTTGGCTACAGAAAGTTTTAAGGGCTCAGAAAACATTGGAGTTTTGGACTTCACACATTAAGATTTTGAAATTAATAAAAAAATTATGTCTGTGGAAAGAAAAATTGTCTTTGAGATTGAAGTTATGAGACAAGCAACTTATAATGGCGTTTAGAGATGTATTTGAAGAACTGCGCAGAGACCTGCGCCATGAAATGTCAGCTATGTTGTATCTTCTGGCGAACAGTTTGTTCCCAGACAAAGGTGTTACAGAACAAGATATGCAGCAAAATTTACTTGAGGAAAATGTGACTGAGACTCTGAATAAGAATCTGTCATCAGATATAGAAAGAAAACTGGATGAGGTTTTAAAAATCAAGAAGGAAAGAAAAATGATAATCCCAGAGAACAATTGGAATAATTTCCTTTTGTTGGATTTACAAAAGAGACTGCTTAAAGTGCTTAAGAAATTTCTAACAGTGGAGTCCTTGGGGTTCTCTGAGCTTGGTTCTTTTCTTGCAAATGTTTCATTACCTGGCTAGGTAACATCTTCAGTGCTAAAATGGGATGGGGTTTGCTATCTATTTATATACTGTGGCCTGCCTTGCCAGTGCTGGTGGGGGTTTTGTTTTGCTCCTCTGATAGTTCCTTGATTCACATATGTTTACTGCTTGATTGTGTGCCTGGTGGTAACCTTTGCTTATCTGGGTGATGACTGCTGGTGAGGTGATCTTCTGGTCTTTTGTCTCTTGAATAGTATGTAAATGCTGTTTATCTCTATGTGTCTGTTAATTTCTGCCTTGTCTGAATACCAGGCTTCCAAAAATTCTCTTGCATATTTGGATTTGGCTTGGTAAAAAATGCTGACAGTTTCCCAGTTAAAACTGTGGTTGAGTCTGTCCATGTGTTGTGCAATTAAGGAATTTTCATCATGTCTTCTGACTGCTAGTTGGTGCTCGTGGATGCGCTCTGCTAGTCTTCTGCCTGTCTGTCCTACGTAGTGTTTGTTACAGTCCTTACACTGTGTGTTGTAGATGACTCCTCTTTTTTCTTCTTGTGCTACTGGGTCTTTTGGTTTACTTAAGATATTTTGGAGTGATTTTGTTGGTTTGTGTGCTACAGAGATGCCATTTCTAACAAGGATCAATAATCATCTGAATGTCGTACAGAGAAAGACTGCCCTGTATAGAAGAAAAAAGGACCACAAAGTCAGTTTATTCGTCTAGTGATAAAATGGGATATGTTATTATTCTAGGTGTTTTTTTCTGGCTTTATTGATATCTTAATTAGAAAAATGTGATGTACTGGATTTGCTTAGAGAATTTATCTTTTTAAAGGAGAAATTATTTCTCTTCATTTTATTCGAAGAGAAATAATTTATTCGAAAATAAATAAATTTTAGTCTTTGGTTTATATTAGGATACTGGGATTATTTTATATTTATGAAATGTGAATGTGCTTATAGTTTAGAATGGAGATATGGAATGTGCATTTGAATGGGATAAGTTGTTATTTGGAATGTTGTATATTCGAGCTTGTCTTTTGTAAAGGAGAAATTGTCTCTTTTTGTCATGTTAAACTTGGGTTTTTTCATTTTTTTATATACATTTTTTTCTTGCATTTCTTTCTTTCTTTCTTTCTTTCTTTCTTTCTTTCTTTCTTTCTTTCTTTCTTTCTTTCTTTCTTCTAGTTTCTATTATCTTTTATTGTTTTATTCAAAACTTTTAATAAAAATATTTGGGGAAAAAGGAAGAAGATATGAGTTTGTGATTCATTAACAAATATCCAAGGTAATTAAGTTAAAAAAGAAAAAAAGAACTTTAGTTGCTAGACAGGTATACAACATATAAATGAGTCATAAATTGGTTGGCAAGCTGAAAGCAGATCTTAGAATTTTTAATCCTTCCATCTGGAAAAACTACATCTCATTAATTCCATTAATACTCAATTATTTGTGTTCATCTTGGAAACTCCTTTATAGTGACAGCATCAGTCCTAGATATATGCCATAGGATGTTGAATTTTAACAAGGTGCATCATATTTATTTTGATGGCAGTGATTAATGGTGCTATCATGAAGTCAGCATTCCCCAGTGATGAGATCCATCTGAGAACTTTCTTGAGCAATTGTAATCAAAACTCAGCTTTTTGAAAAGAAATATCCATGTGTTTTTCCACATATGGATTACCAATCCAAAGAAATTGTATTTGTGTTCTTTCAGAGTAAATGAAGTATCTTTCATTACCTTGTCCAATGTGTTTCTGCCTTCAGCAACAAGTTACTCAAAAGCAGACATTAATTTTAAACAATATGTAAATGTTAAACTGCAGAAGCTTAGTTCCAAAGGACAGTGAACAAGGCTCTGTTTTGTTCACCTAAGCAAATCCAGGCACATATTTTTAAGGGGTTATGGTTTGAATCAGACTTCCCATTTAAATAGGGGAGGGATCCTTCCTGTCTGCTCCCAGAGAATGACTCCCAGGCACCTGAATTCTGGAACTGTTACAAACACAAGGAAGTAAATGATCTGGCAAGATTCAGGATTGCAACATGTCATCGTATCATTATAAGCACCTCTCAAGCAGCTCAGTGATGTTGGTTTTCTAAAAAGCCTTTCACTTGGACCTTTCATGCTGATTTCACAGTTGACAAAAGACAGAGCATAGCTTTTCTGAGGAGAGACCAAAGCCATTACAAAACTCTCTCTCTCTCTCTGTGGAGAGGAGAGAGAGAGAGAGAGAGAGAGAGAGAGAGAGAGAGAGAGAGAGAATATATATGAGAGTATGAGAAGCTGGAGAAGTACCAGAGCCTGAAGGAGGAACTAGAGAGAATGTGGAAAGTAAAGGCCAAAGTGGCCCCAGTGGTGGTAGAAGTGCTCGGGGCTGTGACTTCTAAGCTGGGAGTGGGGCTCCAACAGATCCCAGGAGCAACATCAGAGCCCTCTGTGCAGAAGAGTGCAGTGCTAGGAACAGCTAAGATACTGCGCAGAACCCTAAAACTCCCAGGCCTCTGGTAGAAGACCTGAGATTGAGGAAGACAGATACCACCCATAGGGGTGAGAGGGGATTTTTTTAATATATAATACATATTTTGTGTGTGTGTGTGTGTAGAGAGAGAATAATTTAGGTGCCTCTTTATAGACTGATATTACTTCCTCTGAGTTCATATCAAAAGAAAATGTTTGCCTAACAAGCAAGGGAAAGAGAAATATAGATAGGTGAGGAAGGTTGGACATGAGTGCTATTGCTACCTAATTCCTAATTCCTCTGACACTTATACAAAATCATAGCATTGGACAAAGGACATGTTTAACCTATTTCCTTTTGAATCTCTCTCTCTCTCCTTCTCTCTCTCTCTATCTCTCTCAATGAAAGTTGAAATCCTATGGGGTCCCATCTCATTTAATGAAATACATAAAGATAATAAATTCAAGTCCTTGTTATACATTTTTCTGTAGTCCTGAGTGGAAGTGAGTGTTCTTTTTAAGCACACACTAATTCAAAATTAAAAGAAAGAGACTCATTTTAAAAAGTTGTTATCTTGGAAAGACTGGACTAGAATTCATTTCTCAGCACTGTGGGTTAGGAAACAACCTTCCAATTTAATGTATTTTTTTTTCCTTTTTAGAAAAAGTGTGGAGGGGAGGGGGAGACAGGAAAGAAAAGGAAAGAAAGATCACCATTCTCTTAGTTCTGTCAGGAGAAGTCTCACCTCACCAGTCCACTGCCATAAGCTAATAACCTGGAACAAAGCTCATATTCAGAAATGTCAAACATAATGAAAAAGGAAAAAAAGTTGAAAGAGAGAAAGTTGACCACAGGTGCCCCTCTGAGGCCTATCCTTCTATGCTCCACAGGTCTATATACAGCAGCCACACCCCAGCTTGGTGATCGGTAGTGCTACCAGTTGGAACTGAGGGGTCATCCGTCAAAAGAAAAGTGCCTGATAAACAGCCGGGGGTCAGGGCTCTTTGCTCACCCAAGATAACAGTCTTATTACTGAAACTTGGCTGGAAACCTTTCCTTTCCTTTTCCATTCACAGCCTAAAAAATAAAGTTGAAAAAAAGGAGACCGGCACCCATTATTAATGTTCCTGCAGTAGGAAATGGCTCCTACATTTGTTATCTCACTCGATCCATATTAACAATAATAATAGTCATCATCATCATCATCATCATCATCATCATCATAAAAAGAGGGGAATGATAACACTTCACTGGGAGAATAACAAGAGGGATTGAGAGAAGCAATGAGGAAAAAAGGAAAATCAGGAATGAGAGAGGGATAGTTATAGCAGGGGGCAGGTAACCAAGAAAAGGAAACTAAACTTACATAATCTTTTTTTTTCTTTTCTTTTTAACCCATATATGATCTCCACAGATTGTCTAATATGACTCTATGGCTATAAGAATTAAGACTTGAGGTATCACTGAGTTGTGCCCCGACATACTTTTGATGGATTTACAAATCATGGACCACATTAGATGTATGTCTGTGTCTGTGTCCTTTTTTATCAGAATGAGTAGGTGGGGAAGAAGAAGGAAATCTATTCCCTAATGTATCTTAACTCATCATTTCTAGCTTACCTTGATTAGTTTCTCCCTGAGAAATTTATTTCTGGTGTTGAGTACTGCTATCCATCTATCCATCTATCCATCTATCCATCTATCCATCTATCCATCCATCTTATCTATCCATCTTAGGGTACTTTTATATTGCCCAATAACAGAAGTTCTCTGGGTGATTGCTGTTGTCCTGTTGATTGCTTTGGGTTTATTCTTGGCATCCATTGTATATTTTTATGATTTGTTGATATTCTTTTTGTTTTTAATGTGTTGTGAGCCATCCAGAGTCACATCTGTGAGATGGGCAGCCATATAAATTGATATAAGAAGAAAATGACAAACAGTGTCAAGCAACATAAATTCCAGCACAACAAACAAGATAAAAATTGGGTGCAGCAGTACTAACAAGGATAGCATGAAATCATCATAATTAAGCAGAAACAAAATATCGATGTCCTAAAAGATCAAAATAGCTCTTAGAATTCTTGGTAAAAATAATTCACTTGGCAGTGAAAATACTAAAAATGGAATATCACCTCTGAAAGGGCCTTTTCTCCTGCAAACATCTGCCTTCACCATTGGTAAAAGCAATAAGAAGGGTGAAAATCTCATGGTCCTGATAGCTAAATATGGGAAGAGATATTTCAGCCTAGTTACAAGCCTTTGAAGGTTTTATAAAATAATACAAGTACTTTGATTTAGGCTTGGAGACACCAGCGCAGATAGCACTGCTCCAGCAAAATGTGATGGTATCAACCTTTTCCAGTTAGTGATCTAGCTGTCCTGTCCTGACCATCTTTTGCATTATTTTCAAAGGCACCATGACATATTAGACAGTGCAATACTCCAAATGAACAGGGAGAACAACTCAAAGTAGTCATGTCAGGGATCAAGCTGAGAAAAGGATGGCAAGAAAGGAATGAATTTCTCACCTCTCCCCCACATGCTTGCTTTGGTTTAAAATGTAGCCTCTCAGTAATATGCAAGTGTGTCTTTAATTGTAACTTTCTCTACTTATATTGGTTCAGGTCATGGCAATATGAGAGATTTGTGAAAATTTGTTACATTCAACCCAGGACCTTGCTAACATCTAGAGCTAGGAAGCCTACTTTTAGAATTTTATACTCCAGGGGAATTTGGCTGAGAAGATCTGAACTTTCTTCAGCTCCCATGATTTCTTGTCCCAGGTATCTTCCTCCTGTGCCAGCTGGGAGAAAAACACAACTGTCCAGCCTAGCTCTTAACTGCAGACAACATCTTGACGATACACAGTGCGCTTGCTGGTTTCCTTATGATTATCTTTTTACAGCACAGAACATCTGCTACCTACTTACTGATTGCTGCCACTATTAAAAAATTGATATGAAATCTCTTTTTCTCTTTTTTTACTCCATAACAACCCCAAGGTAGTAATTACACAGTCTCATATCTAGACTATTAATGATCCTATTAGCCAGGAATATAGCCTCATTAAAAGCAAACCTAGGAAGAGGTTTATTCCCCTTGATCCCTTTTCCAAGACAGGCATTCTAGAAAGTCTAAATAATTGGGAGGGCTCAATAGGCTCAGCCACTAAATATAGAGTACAAAAGATAGGGGAGGAGTTCTTTCCAATTGGGAGCCAATATACTGTTGCTGTATCACTCTTCCTTTTTCTTGTCATATAGCCAGGCAGCCTGTATGATACTTCTAATCTGCACAATAGTCCAAGTTATAATAAACCATAATAAAAATAATAATTATGGGAGAGTCTAAAATTGTGACTTAGTACAGGGAAAAGACACAAAGGAAGCAATCTTTTCTTCCATGTTAGGAGGTATTAGATATTGTAGGAAAAAATATTTGGCTTATATTAGGTTAATTCAGATATTATGCTGTAATACTCCATTCATTTTAAGAGTGATCCTTTGTTGCAAAGAGATTATTCATTAGCCATCTTTGGGATTTTAATAGATGTATCAGAAGGTGAAAAGCGAAATAATTCCACCCTGAACATATTCACAAAGTTCTTCATAGAACTCATGTATGTACTTCTATGTGATTGGGAATCCATGAAGACAGAAAACCACTCTTTTGCATACATCATTTATATATGTAGGTTTTATGCAGGTTTTTGAATGAATGTACATAAATCTGGGCAACTTATCCCATCAGGATCTCATCCTTTTTCCAGTGTATATCAGCACTACTCAGACATTTTTTTTTTAAAGGAATTAGAGTGGGAGGCAGGATCTCAAATACTGGTACCTTGATAGAGATGGAGATATCCAGTTTATAAGAACTATGTATGAACAAATGGTTGAAATCTAGGATTTGCTCACATGGTAGATTCTTGAAGAAACAAGAAACCCAGTGGTGGACTTATGGATGAACCATAGGGTCTGATATTAGAAAATATGTCCTGCGCTACACTGGTAATATATGACCATCTCTGCAAGGATTGGTAGCATTACATACAGCAATACTAACAAATTATTTTACATATGATGACTGTTAAGATGGGCATTTAGTACTCTACAATGGGTTGTTTGTATCTGAAGCTCTGCTTCCTTCAAATATGATTGAGAAGAAATGTCCCTGACCTTGTATGAGCATAAGCACAGTACCTTCCTGCTAGCTGTTAAAGTAGCCTGTTTTTTTTAGGCTTCCAAGTTAGCCCAAGAAATGCATCTGTTTTAAGAAGTCAGTTCATTAAGCTGAATGTATCTCTTAAAGCAGCCACAAACTTTTTCAGGCTCATTCATGTATGTGCTGTTTTAAAGAATAGGAAATAGGTACAGGTAGACCTCAGTTTAAGAACGAGTTCCATTCCCAAGGTCTGTCCTTAAGTTGAATTTGTATGTATGTATGTAAATATCATTGTATAAGTCATATTGTGTAATTAACTTGAACCATTGTGTATTTAACTCAAATCATTATGTATTTAACTCAGATTTTGCTACAATAGGCTCTTTTCTTAACTATGGGTCATCGTTAAACTGGGTGTTCTTAACTCGGGCACTGTACTTGGCACATGTACTTGACACATGCAAAGTCCAAATCATGTTCAGTCCTAATTCATATAAGTATCTTTTTATTTCTCCAGTAAAATGTTCTTGGAGGTGTTTCAAATTCCATTAAATAATTTCCCTCACCCCCAGACCTATTTAGGATCCAGTCTTGTACCTTGCAAGGAAAACTTAGGACAGCTGATTTTTTAATGGGTGGCTTAAAGCAGATTTGAGGCAAGCTTATACATGTGGGCTCTTCCTGTTTTTTGGCTGCCAAAAAGTTTTTGCCCATCAGTGAGTTTCGTACACCAGTGTTGGCTTATTTCAGCTGTCTTTTGCTTTCCCCCCCCTCTAAATGGATTAGGGCTAGATTTAGGGTTAGGGTTATTGATGATGGTTAACAGTTTGAATTTGTACCCACATCATAATTACAAGGCTATTTCACCAATTGGTCACAGCTGCAGTGAGTAAAAACTTTTCAGACATGATTTTAACACTCGTGGTGGCCAAAAAGGAACAAGAACCCATATGTATGTTATTTTAGTAACAGGATTCTGTTTCAAAACTTCTAGCAATGTTATTCATCTACAGAATCCCAAAACTCAGATTACTGATTGATAGTTTTACTTTTTTTTTTTTTTTAGTTTCCTTGGTTCTTCCTAGTTGAAGGAAGGCTCCTCATTCATCAGTATTTACTCTTGAACTTCATTTTGTATATGGTAAAGTTATCCCTTTTATAACCATATGATTATTGCTCTTCTGTTTACTGCTTTTGGTAAAATTGCACCTTTTTCCTAATGTACTTCCTCCCTCCCCCCCCCCATTGAGTTTAGCATAGTGTCTCTGTTTCTTGCTCTCTCCTAATTTATCACAACTTTAAATAAGAGAAGTGGGGAGGCAAGGCTGGTGCGACAAGTCCAATCTTGAGTACTTGCCATCAGCAGGAGTGGCCTACTCCCTTTAGCTACTGAACTGCAGCAATCATTTAATCATGCCAGTATTTTCAACACAGTAAGTAGAGATTAAGTGAGGCCCAGAATATTTGATGCATCGCAGACCTAGAAAAGATTTATGATTAATGTTCAAGTAGTTCTATTTTTCTTGTGTTTATTCAGAAGAAGGCGGCTGTTATAAACCATATGTTAGTTATCATGTGATAGAGAATATCTGTGAATGAACCTGTTGCCCAGTCCTCTCTTTCTATGGAAAAATAAGTAATCGCTCATTAGGCCCCATTTTCTACCAAAGATATTCAGCCCTTCTACATTACTTTTAATTTAAACAGCATTTTATATTTACATTTCAGACACCAGTGCCTGTAGTTACTTGTATAAGGTTACTTGCCTACAGTGGCATGACATACAGTATAATAACAGATTAATGATAGTGCAACGTAGTAGGACTATAGTAAATAATACCAGCAAGAAGATGACATTAGATTCACTAGTTTTTGTTCTGTTTTAATCTTTCAGTCTTAAGAGGATTAACCTTTGTAAAAAAAAAGAAAGACAGGGTATTATTACTGAGAAGGCAGTGTGGCTAACCTGAAAGAATTAGCTTTAAAAACTTCATGAGGTAGTTCATTAGGATCCTTATGACAAAAATAGAATTTTGTCAGCTGCAAATCCCTAATTTTCTCACAATCAGTTGCACAGATTTCCATTATTTGACAAGGTAGCCCACACAGTTTTAGGTCTTGTTATTATTTATATTTGTTATCCTTTAAGATAACAGAGTAATGCAAACTTATAAAATAGAATATACATTTCTGGAAAAATCTATATCTTATAATTAAATCATGAGGGTAAATGAACTCTGGACAATTTCAGATTAAGCACATTTTAGCTGTTTTATGGAGAGAACTGGAAGTGTAATGCATATCGTTTACTAGTAACTAGATAGCAGCCACCTTATTTCTCATTCTTCTGCTTCTGTCTGTATTCCTGGAATGTGCTTATGCCAGAAAGAAAAGAAAAGAAAGAGCAAACAACAATGCTTTGGGTCAAATCCTAATAATTCAATAACTTACTGCTAAGTTACATTTACTTAGAGCAGTTAATATAAAAAGCTTGTAAGAGTTTCCCTTGTATTTACTTCTTTATTCCCACATCAGCTGTTAAAGAACATTCTCATTTTCCACATCAAAGCCACAGGAGTCATTTCATAGCACAAACCAAGCAGATCTGATGCCAAAAGAATGAAGTGAACGAGCATCTGAATGGTGCTAGTTTTGCTTTGCCCATAGGATTTATATTTACATTTATTCTGCTGAAGGTCCTCAGATAATTTAACTGCTTTGCCCAGCACTGCAGAAAGAAAGCCTCTTCTGTTCTGTTGTATGATTCTTAAAATTGTATGTCCAAAGCAGCTTTCCTTAAATTAAGTGGCATTCATTGTGCATTAGAATAATCAGGAGAACTACACATTTTAAAGAACAAAGCTATTTTAGACTATAAAAGGAGGCCTAAAGCAAGATTCTAGAAATGAATGCTTGTGAAATTAGCATGCAGAAAATAGAATGTAGCCAGCTCATTCCCGTCCCAGTAAACTGAGAGTACTAAGAGTGGAAAATCAACATTAATTCACATGTTTGGACTAGAACCTGAAAGGTGGGCAACCTGTGGCCTCCAGATGATACTGAAGTACAATTTCCAGGAGCTCCACTGTGTCCTTGTTATCCCCTTCCATAAATAGTGGATCAGAGAGAGGCTGCTTCAGAGGTTTCTCTTCTAGTCTTATAGTGAGGATCTGTTAAGAAGTTGATTCCTTTGTGGCTTTAGTCCTGCAGCTAAGAGATGATATGCTGTGAATATTTTACAAGCCCAAATATGCAGTTGCCAAATGGCACCTTTGCTAAGAATAGGCCAATCTTCCCAGCTAGCTCAAGGATTAATTAAAGCCATCTCCATGGGAAGCAAATATATTCCTTCAGCTAAGATTGGGTCCTAGGTGGGAAGGACCCAGCTAGCTTGTTTTCCATTCATTTCTTTTTTTTCCTCTTGCTGAGTGGAAGAGTGGTGTCAGATTCCTCTGCTAATCAGAATGCCTGTTCTGCCTCTTCTCTTCTAGTCTGCTTCCACTGACCTCTGAGCTTCTCAGGCTGGCTTCTCAGCTTGACCCAATCCTCCCAATCTCTGCTGCTGTGGTTCTGCATTTGGAAGCTGGCACGTCCCAAGTTCACATCAATTGTCATTGCTTTTCCAGACAACAGCCTATCCAGAGTTTCCATCAAGTAATGGAGGGGCCATTAGAACAGAAAGTCTGGCAGCATCTGATTTGCAGTCAGTACAGTCATTATTAAGGGATGTTGGGTGTTTAGCAACATCTGGTATTCCACAGTTTCCCTACCACAACCCACTGATTCCCTGTAGTTCATGTGTGTAAGTCTCATTAAATCCCAAGACCTTCCAGATGTAAGAAAAGTGAAAGAGCTTTGCTATCATCAACTGAATGTCAGCATTATTTTCAAGGTTCATGTCCAACTATATTTTTAAGGTGGGTGAATATGATAATTGTGTAGGCGTGAATGAATGAGGCCCCGAACAAACTAAAGGAAGCTATACTATGGAAAACTCCAGTCCCTCTAAATAAGAGCAGGCAAAGCAATAGAAATCATTCCATGCTTTTTTTTTTATGGCTACAGCCAGCCCTCCCCCATTAGGAGGCTCTTCTACCACCATCTCCCTAACAGAGAAGTTAATCTGAGAGTTAATATTAAGTCTCAGTTAATAATACCAGCTATTTCAAGATAAAATGGAAATCAAACCATCCCAATTTATTAGGAAATCTGGTAGAGAAACTAAGGGGCAAACTGCCTCTTCCTCTCCCTTATTTCTTCAGTTGCTAATTGGGAGTCCAAGACCTTCAGGTAAAAGTCCAAATAAGACCAATATTATGAAATAAACAATGTTTTATCATACAAGCTAAACTCCAGTCTGTTATACCCAAGGTCCATCCAAGGAAAGACACAGCAGATCTAGGAGTCATATTCCTAATACAGCTGGTTCTCTCTCTCTCTCTCCCTCCCTCCCTCTCCCTCTCTCCCTCCCTCTCCCTCTCTTCCTTTGAGTCAGTCTTGACTCCTGGTGACTACCTGGACAAGTCCCTGCAGTTTTCTTAGGAAGGTTTTTTGGAAGGGGCTTGCCATTGCCACCTCCTTCCTAGGGCTGAGAGTGAGGGACTGGCCCAAGGTCACCAGCTGGCTTTGTGGCTTGGGGGAGGGGCTTAGAACTCACAGTCTCCCAGTTTCTGGCCTGATGCCTTAAACACCAGACTGGCCCTCTGGTATGGAGTAATGCATAAAAATGCATAATATATAATAGTCATCATCATCATCATCATCATCATCATCATCATCATCATCATCATCATCAATGCAGCTGATTAGCTGGTCCTAAACCACTTATTCTCCTTGCTTTCAGCCTGTTTCGGAGGTCTATCATTCTGGCAGTGAGACAAGCTAGGCCAGTGTCCTCCACCATTGAATCTCCAGCCTAACTGGAATAAGCCAAGTTCAGATGACCACCATTCTTCTGTCTTTTTTTCTCATAATAATCCTTTCCCAGCCAGTCACTTATTCAGACTAACAACTTGAAGAAATTCCTTCCTCAGCAGATTCAAGTGAAGGCTGCCACCTCACTGTTTTTATTAAATGTATAGCTCATCTTTTTTTTTTCTTGACAACTCAAAAGAACGTACATGGGGATACTTCATATTTCCATAGCAATGCTTTTGTGGGATAGGTTAGACTGAGAGAAAATGTCTAGCCCAAGGTCTTCCAGAGAAGTCTGTGGTTGAATAGAAATTTAAATCTGGCTTCCTCAATCCGAGTCAAATATTTTAAGTCCTACATTAAACTGACAAGAGTCAGGCTTTGCCAATGCCTCACTTTATTCAAAGGAAAAATGCTGCTTCATGGCATTAACAGCACCTTGAAACAAACTCCACAGAAGAGAAGAGCCTGACCTTCTGGACTTCCTTGATGTGTCCCAAGACAGATGAGAGCCAGATTTGATCTGCAACTAGAGTTTTCCCATCCCTGATCTAATTCATTCTCTCTCTCTCTCTCTCTCTCTCTCTCTCTCTGTGTGTGTGTGTGTGTGTGAGAGAGAGAGATTAGTTTTCCTTAGAATTCGTATTTGTTTTGTCTGTTTGTTTTGGTACCTTTGAATCAGTCTTGACCCTTGGAAACTGCCTAGAAAACTTCCCACAGTTATCTAGGTATCATCCTCAGAAGTAGTTTGCCTGCTTCCTAGGGCTGAGAGAAAATAACTGGCCCAAGGTCATCCAGCTGGCTTTGTGCCTAAGGCAGCATGAGAATTCAGTCTCCTCATTTCCAGCCTGGTGTCTTACCCACTACACAAAACTGGCTCTCTGGTGTGGAATAAATAACGAATGCAATATATAGCATTCTCTGTTGTCTAAATAGGACCTGGAGGATAAGACCTTCACATTTCAAGTGACCACTGCATGTATTTTTGAGTTTGCCATTGTTTTATACAACTTTCCCTTTAATATTAAAGGTGCTGTTCTAAGCTGTATACCAAAGATTCTTTCTAAAAATGAACAATTGTGTGTGTATGTTTTTAAACACACACACAGAGAGACATATATACCACCATAGCATTTTTGTTACTGCTTCACCTCTTTGATACTTGTAGGAGTCTATTGAGAGCAATGCTCTGAAGCCTTCATTAGGGATGTATGATACTCATAGATTCTGGGCATGAAGCCAGAGGGAATCAAGTGGTAAAATATTCAAAGCTAGTAGTGCAACCCTCCCCTTTACACTCACATATGCCAAGGAAAGCTGCTAAGATCTGTGGCTCTAAGAAATGGGACTTCATGTCTCTTGGTTAGATTCCTTTTATTTTGGAAAGATTAGGAAAATCTGGTATGAGAAAGCTCCTCTCCCCCCCCCCACACGCATAGAGTGTATGTTATATTTTTATTGAGAAGTTGTGGGGAAAATGTCCACCTTTCAGAAGAACCAAAGCATTTGGAGATTTGCAGCAAAGTGACTTTATTATCATGCAAGAGAATATAGTGATCATTGAGCTCCCAAAGAAGCTGAGAGCCCCAAACATTCAAAGAAATAAATATTATACAGTAAAGAGGAGGATGCTAAAGGTGTCACAAAGATGTCATGAATAATTAATTTATGATTCAGAGCTGCAAGGACAACAGTCAGATAATATGAGTAGATGGTACTTGTCCTTGGTAAGTTGGCACCTTCATTTCCATAGAAAATTCCTGCTGCCTGCATTTTACATATCAACCAAATAATAGTATAAACATTCCAGAATCAGCTATCCCTGTACTACAGCGAGAAGATGACCTTCACACTGCCCCAGGAAATACCATGCCTGGGTTCTATTATCTGTCTCTTCAGTAATTCACCCCTAAGAGTCACTGGCTCATTGGAAATGCAACACCCACCACTCCACTGTGAGACGATTGTAATCATTTTGCTGGCCCAGAGCCTGGTTGATACTTACAGAAATTTAATATAAAGAGAATATACCTACATTAATGGAACTTAATGAAACACAAGTTGAATGTCAGTTAGGTTCAGACATACATATCTCTACAGAGATGTTATGATATATTCTAGCCTCTCTTTAAATTGCTCGTGCAGAGAATGCCTTTTGGATTTATGCATGTGTTAAGCATTGGAGAGAACTACCAAAGAAATAGTAAGATGACTTGCAGTAAGATAGATTTGACATGTAGAGAAGAACTGGGTCATTAAATAGAGTGCACTTTTAGTTATTTTATTCACCATCGCTAAGAAAGTTAGGATGTTCATTGTGTGAATGGGAGCATGTTTTGGGATCACAATAGGGTTCATGAAGGGTAGGAATTTGATGAAACATTGTCATAACTTCAAGGAGAATAGTACAAATCAGTGCCAGAAACGTATACAAGGTCCTGACTTAGTAACAGTTGACTTAATAACAAAGAATAAAACCAACAGTCAGAGTCTGTACCTCTGCAAAGGAATTTAGGCAGATGATAAAAAAGCCAATACTATTACTATGCCATCAAGGCACATGGCCCATCATATATGAGAATAATCCAAAGAAATGTTTCTATCTCAAGAGCTTGCAGTCAAATGAGAAGGGACAAATGAGAGAAGTAATAGAGGGAGGGCATGATGGAAAGGAAAGAAAGAATAAATCCATCCAGGACTGAATTTGAGTCATTTGAAGTTCCACGTCTACCTTAGAAAACTGGCTTGGGAGGATAGGGACAGCGGTGAAGGCTGTTTTACAGGGAGATGTGGTTATTTCAAGCCTAAAGCAACAGTGATGGTACATATATTGGGAAGAGAAAGAGAGTGAAAAAGAAAAAATTGGGGTGAGTCAATGGGGGCATGTACAATTATATATGAATACTGTGAATGTATGAAATACTACTTTTTGGGGACTCCGGTTCTATTTCATGCTGCTGCACAGCCAGCTACTTACTTTCCAGAAGCCAAAGCCAATAACATTTCCTGCTTCTCTCTTAGATCATATTTGGAAACCTATACTTGTATTGCCTTACTAATCTGACAGAAGGTGGCCAAGTTGGGCCTCTCGATGATGTATTTTTCTCTCTGATTTTGGGATGTTTTCCTTAAAAAAGTCAGCCTGGTACCAACAGTGTTGAATTGTCAGTGCCACATCAAACCATACCAGTGCTGTTTTGGTTCAACTCATGATCCTGCCACCTGGTTTAATTTTTGACACCTCAAGTACATAATATTTTATGATATTTTACTATTGTGTGAATTACTGGACTTTTAAAAAATCCATCTTTTGTGGGTTTTGTTTATTTTTGGTTTGTGGGTTGTTGTTGTTTTTTTGCAGATTTAACTGTTTTATTGTGTGTTGTGAGCATAATAAATGAATAAACACCCAAGTACATAAATGTAAGTCATTGGTTTTTCAGGGTTATTGTTCTGCATTCTATTCACAGCTGGCTGTGCCTCACTTAGATCTTCCAATATAAACACAATATTTGGATTGCTTTCAAAGTAATAACGCCCCAAAGCTAAATTTAATATAGAAAAACAGTGTTGTTTGCAAGTCAGTGCAAGGAGCTAGAGAATGTTTATTGCTTGGCAAAATGACCGTAGGTTACCAGATCAATGTTCCTCCCTATTATACTGTATCAGTGGAGAAGTCTGATGAGTGTCATTTTTAAGTTTTGTCTTGTAAGGAGTTGGCTAGAGCATTAGTGCTTTTATGTATGACAAAGTGCCCGAAAGGAATGATTAGTTAGCCTCATATCAATTAATTTAATAGCCAGAGATTAAAAGTTATTTGAATGGAATGCAAAACTGAGCCAGAACACTTTTGCAAATAAACGTGGAAGGACGTCGTTAGCCTGTGCTTTGTCTTATTGTTAGATGTATTGAAGGATCAAGGAAATACATACAGAGGTTACAACACAGGATGGGAAACTGCTGGTTCAGAAAACCCATGGAATTACTCCTTGCACAAGAAGTGCCATTAAGTCTCAAATTCCCAAATGTTCCATACCTCTTCCACCTTTGGGTTTCCTCAAGGAGAAGTTCATTCTTTACTACAGCCATCAGAACAAAAAAGAGTCACTCTCCTGTAGATATGGCAGTCCAGTGAATAACTGTCCATACATCTGAAGACAGGAACGTGTTGTCCATATGTGAATATGTGTAGGTCCAAATTGGTCATGGAGTTCTAAAAGGGGAAGTGTAAACATGGCCACATAAGCTTAACTAGGCACTTGTATACACTACAACAATGGAGCCTCCATTCACTGAAAGTAGGCAGTTCCCAACACATCTGTCAGCATAAAATGTGGCTCCCCCAGAGCCAGCCCTTGTTTACAGGCTAAGCATTCATTCCTTGGGATGCCTGCCAGCAATAAAAGAGTGTACTAATATAGGCCTTAGGATGACTATTGTGTATGTTAATGCCTTTTAAATCAAAAGTGAGGTGAGGTGCAAACTAAAGGCATTAGCATTTGACTTCTAGCAGCAAGAGGACATTATAAGCCCAGCTCATATCCTTTCCTTGCTTTTTGGTCTTATATGATGTAGCCCATCTCTCCTATCCTGTGGCCATACAGGAATAAAAAACGTCCAGTATGCTAGAAAAACTAGAAAAAGCTAGAAAAACTAGTTGGAAGGACCAAAGGAGTGACAAAGCCTATTCCATTATTAGCGGGGAAGTAATTTAAGGTCTTAATATACTATGGCCAAACCAGAAAGTGCTGATAGGGTAGAAAAAAAAAATCTGTTGGGAAATATCTGTTATTCTTTGCTGCTACTTACAGCCATTTTGACATTTACAACCAGGTAGTGGCTATACTATCAGTTGATCAGTCTTCAGACCCAAAGCTGTCCTATTCCTGCCACTAAAGAATAGGTATTTCTCATTCAGCTTCACACCAATGGCTTTCTTTTCCGCATCCAAACATAATACAACTAATCATTCAGGAGATTTTTATTTTTAAAATGGAATATTATGTTGTCCGTTTCCAAATGCAGAAAGAAGTACTATATTTATAGGAAATGATGGGATATGGGCTTCAATCATTTCCAGGTATACCCCCCCTTCCATTTTTTTCCCCACTCCTGTGAAACTAATATTCGCTTATGATAGAAGATGACTGGATTCCTTTCACTCTTAGCATATTACAATGACAGCTAACACCCTCAACATTTCATCAGATTGTTTCCCTTCTAATTTACCAGCCTCAAACTGAAGCTGGTTTTTTAGTGTGGCACTGAACTTTAAAAGAAAATCCCATTCCAATCATCTTTTAAGATCATTTTTATTAAGATCAAACTGCTATGTAGTGAGGAGGGATTATATCACTTTTATTTTGTTCTGTTTTTGCATGATTTGCCTTCAAGGAAGGAACAATAGTACTTATGCTAATTCCACAAAAACATTTGTGTGAACCAAAGAACAACATGGAGAAATACGAGAGGGGTTGATTTGTACCAGTGAGTATAAAGTGGCATCCATGATGTCTTTCAGGAGCTGTCATACGTTTCCCTTTTATTTTGCCTTTCTTAACATTCAGAAGTTTCTGGACAACATCCTTATTCTTGTGTAAGGCCTCAGTTGTACAAGTACAAACATGAGACAGATGTGCAATCAGTTGGACCTCTCTGATACACAGAGATCATCATATGCCTTTGTATCATTGCTGAGCTAAGCTATAGCTGAAACAACAACTTGCTCCGTAAGCAGTCTCCTTGCTGTCAGCAAAAGTGCTCATAACAGAAAACTCCAGCTGCAAATTAGGAGATGGAAAGATATAAGAACTAGTCCAAAGGTGAGGAAATTAGAGAGCACAGGAGTGAAAAACCTAACCAATAAATACAATTTTTAAATAAATAAATGGAACTGTCATATTTGTTCCCCTCAAGATTGTCCCTGGGAACAGTGACATTTCATAACAAAACAGCATTCTCATGGAGCTTCCCATCCCATATTATAAAGCAAATACCTCTGGGCTGGTGCAAGCATCCAAACCATTGCTAAAAGTGGCTGTAAAACTCATCTCTCTCTCTCTCTCTCTCTCTCTCTCTCTCTCTCTATCTATCTATCTATCTATCAATGGATGCAATTTTTTGAGTGAAGAGCACAGACTGAAAGGCTCAACAAAACAGAACACTGGATTCTTGATATTGCTAAGACTGATCTGAAGCAGTTTAGGAGGAAAGATTATAATGGCTCATTTAACATATTGCATTGTTAGTATTTTCCCCTATTAATAATTTAATCAATTTAATTATACGATTAAACTTTGTTTACTAAAGCTCAGTTGAGATGTTTTAGGAGATATAAAAGAAATAATTTAATAAGCCATTCCTGCATTCATTGCCTTCCAACAGTAATGGACAAGTGGCTTAATCCCTGGTATGACGACCTCTTAGAGTTTGAAGTCTGAAGAATGGCATGAGAACAGTTTTCCAGAACTCTGAAAGCTGATGTGCATCATGTCCAGGTGGTGTTTAACAGAAGGGGTCACCGCTTGTTTAGGATTGCAGCAGACAAAGGCTAAAATTGGAATTTGCCATTCCCAATTAAAATGTGTTGATTAATCTGCCTATTAAACTGATTGAAGCTTGCTGCTTTAGTTAAGCATTTTTTAAAAAGTTCTGTAGTTGAGTCATAGCATGCAGCCAGCAATGTCCCTCTTAATAAGCTGATTATCCTGCACTACATCTGGTCTCATTCAGTAGTCTTGAAAAAGTACTCATGGTCTAATTTGTTCAATGGGAATAAAAACAAAGGCTACTAAACAGGGAATGTGCTTTCTCTGTCTCTCTTCTCACAGAAGTAAGCTTCACTTATTTCCATGGAGCTTAATCTTAGGTAGGTGTGCATTGACTATATGCCCCCTATATATTAAATGTGAAGATGCATAGGTTTGTCTTTTTTAAGCATGACTATCACAGTGTAATTATTTCTTAGTTATCACACTCCAAATCCTGAAACTTAAAGGAAGAGATCACGGTATGTCTTATGCTTCAAGCATCGTATGTACTGCTCATTAAACTTCTCCCACCTAAATGTGATTTCCTCTGTTCCATCACGACATTTCATCCTAGAGAATAGGGATCTGATTCCAGCATCTTGACATATTCTAGGCCAACTGTTTTTTATTTGCATTTGTATGGTAGAACTTAAAAAGTGGAGGAGCAATGTGTCTCCACAATATTGCAATGTCTGTCTTTAGGGACATACCATTTTTCCACAAGTACAAATTAACTCAATAAGACTCTTCATACCATAGGCCTTGGTAAAATGCAGAGGATATCTAGGGACAGAAAAAAATATTGCATATTTATGTGTATAGCTCTATGAGTAGCCATATTTTTTATATACTGGCTGGAACATGTTCCAAAGTTGGGATCTCCCAACCATTTCTTATCAAATTCCTACCCAAACTCCTTTAACCAGACTGCTACCAACTTGCCCATTGTCAGGGGGTCTAAGAGAGAGTACTGCCTCCACAGATCCAATCCGACTTCAAACACTTATAGTTGTGAATGGGCAACACTCTTTTACTTTCTTGCTTTCAGTACCAAAGTTTGAGAACAGGTCTATTTTCTTGCTGCATTAAAACAATAATCATAAGGATCTACAACCAGATTTACTCAGATACAAGGCTAACTTTACACAACAGTGACTACTGAACTCCATGCTCAACACCTCTCTCACCTACTCCATCAATTTCCTGAAAAGGGAAATACATTTTCAACCGCATAGTACATACAACTTTCCCTCTGACAGAGATACTCAGACATAGCTGCCTTACAACATTCTCACTTTAGGTAAGTCGGACCTCCTTGCTGGGTCATCCAGATCCAGTCAGCTCTTTGTCTCTACCAGTCTTAATCTGCTTTCCCTCAACCATCACACACTGGGGGCACCTCATTCTTCTCTCCAGCTGAAACACTGGATGATTCCTTTCAAAGGTGGAATTTGCTGGCTGGTCCCTTGAACTCAAGCTTCAGGGAGGGAGGCAGGCAGGCAGGCAGGCAGGTAGGCAGGCAGGCATGCCAGCAGGGCAAACAGCAAGGCAGGAAGGAAACCCTTGTGCATTCTTGCTTGACCTTCCTCATGAGTAATCTTTCTGTCCCTTGTGTTCCTAACTGGACCGCTTTGTCTCTTATCACCCTTCCTCTGACTCATGAGGAAATCTCATTTTAAATCAGATCATTTTTATTACTGTCATAGACCAGCATAAGGAGGTGGGGTACAGTCAGTTAAAAAGCATAGACAATACATCAGAGTCTAAAAATCAAAATTAGGAAAAGCTAGAATATATAAAAAACATATTAAAACTAAGTATATATAAAAACAAGAATCTGAAAGGAGGGGTAGGAGCATTAGATGGGTATAGGGGAACATAAAGATTAGTATGTGGAAGGCTATATCTATCAAATTACAGAACACTCTACTATGGTGAACTAAGTCTAGTTTATGGCACAAGTCATCATCTGACAAATTTTAAGTGCTGCTGTGCCGAACCTGGCAACATTGTATGTTGTAGGAGGTCTGGTATCTGAAAGCGGCAGAGAGGTGTAGAATTGTCCTGTGCATCCTGGGTATTTATGCAATATCGGTGAGAAGAGTCTAGTATGAATCAATAGAAGAGAATATATGTAGCTCAGGGTTGAACTGTGGAGTCCTTGGGGTTCTCTGAGCTTGGTTGTTTTCTTGCAAATGTTTCATTACCTGGCTAGGTAACATCTTCAGCAAACCCCACTCCATTCTAGCACTGAAGATGTTACCTAGCTGGGTAACAAAACATTTTCAAGAAAATAACCAAGCTCAGAGAACCCCAAGGAATCTGCTAGTACGAATGTCTCTGTAATACAGGCACTGGAGAAGCACATGCTCTGTTGTTTCTGTGTGTCCAGAGTCACAGAGGCCTTGTCTCTCTGGGTAAGGAATGTACCTGTATCAGCTTTCAAGGACAGCTGAGGGAAGGACATGTCACTGGACCAGAGTAAAGGCCCTCCAATGTTTAGGTACTTCAAGTTTAGTTAAGTATGCCATAGGGGAGGTAGAGTACCTGTTGGATTCACTGGCAATAAAGATTGGGAAGCTGGCTAGCTCCAATTGGTACTCTGTGTCTGCTACACATTGTTTAATGAGAGCTTTGGCCTGATCATATCCCATGCTGAGTAGAAGACCTGGAGAGAAGCCCAAGGATGAGATTTTAGTTGCCACTGCCTGTTTCCATGTGGATTGTAAATCATCACTCATAGTTAATGAGACAAGGCCAAAGGGAAAAAATTATTGCTAATTGGAAACTTTCCCCTCATTTTAAAGTTTTGTTTTTTCCTTCCTTACTTTTGAATAACATTTCTATTTCACTTTAAACTCTATTTATAACATTTCTATTTCACTCTGACTCCTTTTTATAAACTTAAGTTTTCTGATGCTAACCACTCATTTTCCTTTCTTCAAGCCATTTCTTGTGGTCTTGCTATCTCTTGGTCAAACCTGTTTGTATCAAGCAGGGTTCCAAGGTCTGTTCTTTGCCCCTCAGACTCTGTTCTTGTTACCTGCATCTATTTGCCCCCAGAATTCCATATTTTTAAACTTTTTTCTATACTGTTCAGGGTGACCTCCTCTCTCCTTTACTCCAATTTCCTTTCAGGGTCTCCTTGGTCTACTAAGGAACTCTTCATTTCATCCTGTGACCTAATTATTTTCCCCTGTTTACTTTTATATCTGAGGTCTGCTAATCACTTCTCAACCTTTGGGCTATGATCAAGTGTAGTACATGTACCTCTTGCTAATTACCAAGCCTAAGCACCCAGATTCCTAACATGCAAGTTATTTCTTGTTTCTCATGGCAAATTCCTATCAGTTTGCACCAGCTTCACTCATTTCTCCAATCCCTGGGGTTACATATATCCCTATCTTTACAAACCACATCCATATGATCTTTTAATGGAAAAAGAAACCCTTATGTCTTAAAGAGACAGAGCAGGCATAGCCATAACAGTGGCAGGACCTGTTATAAACAATATCAAAAAAAAAATTGTTTTTTTTGGCCTGTTGCTTCCATATGTCATATCCAAAATGCTACTATTACTTGACTTTCCAAAAATCCTCTCAACCATGTCAGAATAATCATGTGTGAATTATGGAGAACTAAGACCAGAAAAAAGGTGGTAACAGTGGGGATGATGATTAAAAATAAATCTGAAAGATGAACATGTGTGGATGGCCAGTGAATGTTGTTATATCTGACAGATAGATGTAAGTAGTTTTATCAGATGACTCTGTATTCAAAGTCCTTATGAGAATTGTTGTAGCCATTAAGAAGGAAAAGAAATGCTCTTCACTTGTGAATTATCTCCAAGAAATGTACTGACAGACTCTGTTTGCCAAGGATCTCACTTTCTAGCCCTCTAAAGTGGTCGGTCGGATGAAACTGATTATTACCGTCCCCACAATGATGACTCTCAATAACTCTGCAGCTTCCCAGAACACCTTCTATTTAACCCCACACAAAATTTATGAAGTTTGCGCAGTTGTTGGTGTACATACCAAGTCACTTCCTCATTATTAAAAGTGCACTTTTCTAATCCTGCTGCATCTTGGCCCTCTATTTAAAAATAAAAATCAATATGCATGGCAGAGGAGGCTTTTCATCTCTCCTCTGCTTTAAATCCTTCTGCTCTAGTTCCCCATTACTTCCATAGCATACCATAAACATAATAGGGGGAAGTCAGGCAGCATTAAGGCCTTTTAAGTCAAATTTCTTTCTATGGGGAATTCTTCCCCATGTGTTTAAGATGGCCATTAAAATGAGCAGAACTTTAAAATGTTTGGAGTGTCTCAGGGATCATAGAATTATTCAGATTCCATCCTCTGGGACTCTCCAACTTTGAATTAATCTTCTCTCTCTCACACCTTATCAAGCTGCAAGGCTAGAAAGAAATGAAAGGAGATATATTAGGTATAGGTGAAAAATATCAAGAGGACCCATGGATTTGTTGGATCATAAGGCCACTTACATTCTCCCAGACCAGTGTGTAAGTAACATCAGGCCTGAAACTCTCATGGATTTCTGTCCATTGGTTTCAATCGGAGAAAAGGCTTTTAAATAAATCCATGGAGAAGGGGAAAAGGACAGATGCCTGTTCTCCCACATTTCTTCTGAAGGAGCCCAACAGTATTGGATCTTCCAGTATTGGAGCTTTCCAAAAAAAATAGGTAGGATTTCTGGGTAATTTGTATGAAAGTAGTTCAATATTTTCCCCATAATTATATTTTCATTTTTAATCCAAGCAGACAGTTAGATAGACAGACAAAGAAAAAAGATATTAGGAAGACTAGACTTTGGCATACCTCTAATTTCCCCATCAAACCCTCCCTGTCTTTTTAGCCCAAGCTGTGTTTATTCCAATATATAAAACAAAGCAAAAAGAAAGGGTAGATGAAGTCATGAAAATATCCAGTCCCCAGCTGTCTGTACATATATTCATTCATTTGTGTAAGTAGGGTCTTGAGCTTTACTCAGTTTGTCTCATCTTACTATACTTGGATGACCATATTTGCCATCTAATAGCTGTCTAGACTTTTGCAACCCTGATATGGTAGCTCACAGGGACTACATCTTATTTTAGAGAGAAATGAAAAAAAAAATGTAAGGGAAAAGAGATAAATAATATTCTGAAAAGCAAAAAGAAAAGAAAATATCCCAGTAGGATGCCCTGAGAAAAAGGAAAGGAAGTAGAGGCAAAAATCTGCACAAAATATGCATTTAGCAATTATTACACTAATTTAAATTAAAATACAGCATATCTGTCTATGCAGCTTTGTCTTTAAACTTGAACCGAACTGGATAGCCTTCTAAACAGAGGATACCATCCAACAGATGATTGTCTTCCACCATCTCTTCAAATGGAGGGTTGTTCTTCACAACGTAGGATGCATAACCATCCAAGCCAAATGACAGGTTTGCTCGGCTGAAATTTCCACTATAATGCTAATTAAAGGGAATGGCTCAGATGAACACACTTATCTTTGGTAGACAAGATAATAGGCATTGTAGAATTTCCCTCTTAATATATTATTGAGATAATTGCTGGAATAATATCTCAGGAGCAGCATAATGAGAAATTCAGTCCTCAGAAAATGTGAAAGAGTTTACAAAATAGTTACATACTGGTTATGGAAGGCCATTTTACAAATTCCAGACAATGTATCCTTTCAAAAACAATATTGTATAAAAAAAATCTATAAAAGCTAGGCAATGCTTGGTCAGTACTTAGTAGCAACATTGCTATATTGGAATAATATATCATTTGTTAATAAATTAAGTTGTTGCTGCTGCTGTTATTATTTTGGTCTAAAAATATGGGAACATGCAATCTATATAGGACCTGCTTTTACTGAGCTCTCATTTTTTTCACAAGTGTTTGTGCTAGAATGTCAAGGAATATATTGTGACAGACCATTTTTTCCCCAATCTGATGCCTTCCAGATGTGTTACAAATCCAAATTTTCCCAGCTAGTATAACCACTGGATTACAAAACTCTTTGTCCAAAGACTTATAATAATTATATTTTATGTGACATTCAAATATCTTGCTAAATAAAAATTATATAAAATAACAGCATTTTGTGCTTTGAAATTGATTGATGGAATACAGTGAAAATATGGACAAGGCTTTAGAATTTTCAACAGACAAAAGAAATTAGAGTGGGTTAAGCTTAGGATCTTTTTTGAAACAGCAGCTCTTCAAAACCCTTGTTAGTAAGCAGCAGGATAAAAGGACTGTAATAGGATCAATGCAACATCTCCACAAAGAAACACAGAGATGGAAAAAGGAGCAAGAACCTCTGTTAAATAAGATAAGAGCTGTATGTACAAATAATCAGATTGTGGTGATGGCTGATAAGCTCAACCCATGTATAATACTGATATAGAAAACCTTTCATATAAAAATAAATAAATATCTGTTATGTCTTTCTGGTACCAGGTGTTTATCAGAAGAAGTTAATGTGTAAAACTAGACAAAATACAGCTACTGTTATCAAATGATCATTTCTTAAAAAATCGTATTTATAAATACAAAGTATAACATGGTGCCTTTTTCCCAAATGATGTTTGACTTTTAATTTCCAGGGCTTCTAGCTGCTGAAGTAAAACCTACTTCGCATCTGATTTTAGGAAGGGATCATCATACGTTTCTGGTATGACCTACAAAGACAACACTTGTGTAATGATATTATAAAAATGATATGAATCATGTAATTTGCCTCAGTCATGAGTCTCAACTGACACTAATTCCATGATGGTGTCATTTGTGTGATGATGTCATAAAACAAGTGATATCACTTCCTCTTCTTTGCTCCTCCCCTGGACACCCATGAGTTACTTTATGCATGAAAGCTGACTGGGTGACTTTGGGCCAGTTGCTTTCTCTCAACCCAACCCACTTCACAGGGTTGTTGTTGGGGAAAAAGAAGGGGGAAGGAGTATTACATATATTCACTGCCTTGAGTTATTTATAAAAAATAATAAAGGTGGGATAAAAAATCTAATAAAACAAATAAATATATCACCTAAAACAAGATAGCTAAAATGTATCAAATGATGAATAAAACAGAAGTGGTTATTTCTGTGACCTGTTATGCCTTATTTTCATCACAGCAACACAAAATTTGGCTACTGTCCAAGTGATAAAGGGGTTTGAATCTTCTAGAAGATGGTTCACAGTAACTGTCTTGCCTTCCTGGAAATTTACATATTAAAGGCAGAATATAAGCATACCTTGTGTTCCTGTATAATTTACAATGTTATAATACATGCGAGATGGTTTTGATCTCCTTGTTGCCATGTGAGCAGATATGCTCCATCAATGGGGTTTTGGAGTATCTGCCTTGCAGCAATACAGGTAACAGGTTATGTATGTATGGCTTTGAAAAATGCTACCCTCAGCTTAGGGAAAGTTATATTTTGTAAATATCTTGCTGGTTCCCTAGTGCCCTTATTTATCCAATTTCTGCCATCTTGGGACAGCCTATTAACTTCAGCCTGAAACTCCATATCTCTTGTTCTTTGGTTTCTGTGTTGATTGAATATTATGGTGTGAATTGTACAGTATGGAATAGGGTGTGGAAGGAGGCCTACACATGTAGTTTTTGCCAACACCATCTATCTTCTGCTTTTACCTGCCATCTGCCCAGCTAACCTTACTGCATAAGAAAGATAGGATTCCCAATCCTTATGTACTTTACAATCAAATACAAAGGAAAAGAAGATGATAGAAATGAAACATATTGTATAGCTCCACTTCCTGGACCTGGAAAATTGAGGTGTGTGACTAGGGAAGTCAGCACCCGCCCCTCTGGAGACAGATCAATCTCACAAGAGATATATAAAATTATTTTTTAAAAAGGGGGGAGAATAAAAATATTCCTTTTGTTGTTTTATGCAATCACTTGTAAAATATTTGATGGAAAGGAGACTAAAATATAGGACAGAAGATGACTTTAAAAGGAACTTGAAAAGAAAAAGATAACAGAATATGTAATGTTCTGTCTAGATCACAAGATGATAATGGGCTGCTTCAAAACCATCACAAGTACTGAGCTTTCATAGATAAAATAAACTTCATAAATAATTACCCGAAACATAAATCAGATTTAAATGCGCACAATCAAATAAAGCATATAATCCTAATGTAGATTTTAAGATAAAATTATTTATCTATTGCTTAGAGACAAATTGATTTCCTGAATCAAAAGCTTTTTCTTTGTTCCCTTGATTGGCCAGATTCTTGTAGTGTTGTAACCTTTAATATAAGATTCAAGAGAAAAGGTACCATAGCAACTTTTCCCACCCTGGAATCCAGATTCTGCTTTTGGTTTTAGAAAGTTATAAAATGGTTCTTTCCCAGAAAAGGAATGAGTGAGGGGATTTCCTTTGGCTAGATGGTCAGAACAATGCCTCAATCAGGGAAATACTATCAGACACAGAGGGATGTTGATTCTATGTCTGGGAAATAGCTGTCAATCTTGTGAATGCCAGGTGACATCACAACAAAATGTATAACATATGTAGGTATAGTTTCTTCAAGAACCATGACCATCTAAAATACTACTGTTCTCCCTGCTGTGTCCCAAAATATTGTGACTGCATAGAAGATTGTAGTCTAATCACAAGGATCATTCTGATTTGCCAGTGTGCCTATTAGTGACCTATCCTCAACAAGGAATTTTGTGAAAGCAGGTATCAAAAAGTCTTTGTGCTTGGTTTTCTAAAATAATTTGTTTCCATATCTGGCAGAGTTCTCAAACTATACAGCAGAGATATAGGCTCATGGAAGATTCTAA
The DNA here is from genome assembly GCF_059951505.1 of Python bivittatus. NCBI lineage: Eukaryota > Metazoa > Chordata > Lepidosauria > Squamata > Pythonidae > Python > Python bivittatus. Next base: position 30,521,907 of record NW_028277098.1, read on the forward strand.
ATCAGGGATAGGCATCTTGGAGCATTTCTCCCTAAGTTAAAAACTACCCAGATTGTCCTGATCTGCTCTAGAATCAGTATTTATGCCAAGTCAGTACATAGCTTTATTATGTGAAAGATGCTAAAGTCACTTCTAGAAGGAGATTATCTAGACCCCTTTGAGTCAGGACTCAGGCCTAGGTATGGGATGGAAATTGCATTGGTCATGCTTTTGGATGATCTCTAGTGAGAGTGGGATGAGGGTTGTGCATCCATCCTTGCTCTGCTTGACCTCACAGAGGCCTTCAATACCATCGACCATGGTATCCTTCTGGATGGGCTCCAGGGACTGGGGGTGGCGGCATTGTATTGTGCTGATTCTCCTCCTTTTTCTGGGGTCAGTTCCAGTCAGTGGTGATTCGGGGAGAAGATCCCACCCTCAGCCCCTACTATGTGGGGTGCTGTAGGGTTCAGTGGTCTCTCCACTCCTATTTAACCTCTACATGAAGCCACAGGTGAGCTATCTGTCACCAAGGGGTTTGATATCATCAGTACACCAACTATCATCAGTACCCAACTATATATCTCTGCCCCTGGCAAATTAGGCAGTGCTGTTGATGTCTTATCCCAGGGCCTGGAGGCTGTGGGGATCTGGATGGGGAACAACAAGCTTCAACTGAACCTTGGCAAGATTAATTGGCTCTGGGATTTGGGGCCTGCCAGTTCTGGGACTATGGCCATCTTTGGTACTGAATACGGTTGTATTACCCCAAACAGACCTGGTGCACAACTTATCTGGAAGCTTCAGCTGGTACAGAATGTGGTAGGTGTGGGCAGTTATGTGTGCCTAGAATGGCACCTCTGCTCTATGAGTTGCATTGGCTGCCAGTTTGCATCTGGATGCAGTTCAAGGTGCTGTTTTTGACCTTTAAAGTCCTTAATGCCCTGGGCTGGGCTATTTGAGGGATTGCCTCTTCCCTATTACACCTGCCCATCCCATCAGGTCCAGCAGAAGAGGTATATTACAGGTCATATCTACTATGGAGCTACACCTGTGGGGCCAAGGAGTTACACCTGGCAGAACCCAGGAGACACGCCTTTTCTGCTGTGGTGCCCACTCTGTGGAACGTCCCCCCCCCCCCGAGGTGAGGTTGGCCCCCTCCCTGTCAACTTTCCATAAGTCCCTCAAAACTTGGTTGTGTCAACAGACCTGGGATTCTCAAGGGAATGGTGAGCTGATGAGGAGGCTCCATTGTCTGTAAGATCTGATGATTTCCCCTTGGCTTTTAATTATATATTAATGTTTTAATTGTTGATTTCTTTTATATTGCTATTTTATAGTTTTTATTGTAAGCCACCCAGAGTTACGTTTTATGAGATTGGCAGCTATATAAATATGATAAATAAATAATTTTATATCAATACCTATGGGTAATATATGGATCTTTTCTCTCTTTTTGTTGATTAGCCTTTTTTTTTTTTTGGTCATTTTTAGTTTATTTTAATCAGCATAATATAGCAAGATTTTTTTTTTCACTATTTAACTGCCATTGATCTTTCTTTTTTTCTGTTGGTATTGTAGTTTTTGTATTTCAATAACAACAACAGTCCTTCTGATCTTTCCTGATTTGTTTCAAGTAACAGAATAACTTCATCTCTTCATTTTATTTCTATGGTCACTGTGGGCTTGTAGTCTTCTGGTATTGCAAATATCTGTCTCTGTTAGGCATAAGAAGTGATAGCAGAAAAGTCAGTATGATATGAAATGGAACAAATAAGGTAGAATAGCCTTGTGGCAGGGAAAAATTAATCATTCCCCAGTAACTTCTAAAGAAATTTACCAATCTTGTCTACAGGCACATCTTTCCATATGTTGGCTAATGTAAACCTATCGTTCTACTCTTTACCTTTTTGAACAGAAACTTGAGGAAGCACATCTTAGAAATAATGGCACTTATCAAAACACGGCAATGTGGCTGACTCACTGTTTGTATGAACAAAAAACAACATCATATTTAAATGACAACCCTAGCTGAAAATGTTGAATCAGTTATTTCCCAAAGTCCCTCTGAAATCAGTCAAATAGTTCTGGAATTTACTGGTTTAATTCTGTAGCCTCAGTGCCATTCTGTTTTCAGAAATGATTTTAGAATTTAAATGAAAATACAAAAAACATCCAAACATCATGAGTTGCTCAAACTCATTTATTAACAATTGACATGCGGGTACCTGGAAGTTAACCCGTATCTACTACTGACATTTTTAACCTTCTTTGATCTATCAAAGAATTACTAAAGAACGTCCCTATTGATCATCATGCATGTTCCTTTTGCCACTTATCTCACATCCGAAACAATGAACTCATATAGAGAATCTCCTGCTATCCCAACTCTTCCCAATTCCCATAGTCTGACCACTGAAGTTCACAGCATACTCCCCTGTTTATGCTAACAAGCTAAGCTGAAGCACAGTACTGAATCCAGTTTCCTCTACATGTGAGAACTCAGAAGGTGATAGTGCTTGTTTAAATGCAAACATAAAGCAGAGATTATGTAGATACAATCAGATTTCTAAAAACAAGACATCAAAAGCATGGATCAGACAGAAAGCATTTGTTTTCGCAAAGGAAAGTGTGTAGATCAATTTTCCCTCATGGTTACTTCCAGACTAGTTAAAACCTCATAACTCTATATTTCCAAGTTCAGAATGGCTGTCCTCTCTCAGAAAGAGACCTACTGTAGCATCGTTCTCACTTGCGAGATTTGGTAATAAAATTCCCATTCAAGGAAAGCTGCCAAGTCATGAGGACCCAATACAAATATACTGTATCCTCTCTGAGTATTAGCAAGTGATCAATTGAGCAATAGATAATCGTCCAACCATTCATGTAATGAATCAATGCCAGCTTGACTATATTTATTTATGGCTTTCTGGTTAGCCCCTGTAGGAATAGAAAATAGGATTTGATAAGACACTATACTAATCCAGCAGGGGACTTTTTCAAATAAGTAAAAAGTTGAAGGGTGCTTACTCTCAAATTAGTCTGTTGAGATTTTCTGTCACATTCTCTAGTTTTTCTCCTGGTAACTGCTTATTCTGCTTTTCAACATTGTTATTAAAACATTATGCCACCATATATGTAATATATAGCCTGTCATTAATGACATACAGACAAAATGATGATTGGAAGGTGCTATGAATTCTTAGTGCAGAAATACTAATGGTAAGATTGGTGAGTTCATGCAAGTTCTCCAAGATTTGCACAAGGCACAGCTTTTCACATAGCTGAAAATCTAGATCAGGGTTCCTCAACCTTAGCAACTTTAAGATGGGTGGACTTCAACTCCCAGAATTCCCGAGCCAGCCATGAAGTCCACCCATCTTAAAGTTGCTGAGGTTGAGGAACCCTGATCTAGATGAATAAATGGATGGAATATTATTATCATTAGTCAGATTTTTATTTAGCCTTTATAGTGGGTCAACTCAAAGTGGCATATATAACATACTTTCTCCCAGCAACTCTATGAAATGGGTTGGATTGAGAGAGTGTGACACACTTGGTGGACATGTAAAAAAGCTAAAAAAAATTGGATTCAAATACATACTTTGATACAGAGGATTTTAAAGATTAATATTAAATTGAAGCTAGAACTTTTCCTTTTAGGACTGATGGATAAACAGAAAAAAGCTATGGAAGATTATTTCAATATATGATCACTGTGGCGAGATTATTATATGCAGAGAGATGGAAAGATTCGACACTACCCCCTATGGAAGAATGGTTGGTGAAATTGACAGATCTTGCTGAGATGCTTAAACTAACTTCTTTGATTACAGAAAAAAACACTATCTACATTTATTGCTGACTGGAAACCTTGTATGGACTTTTTGCATACAAATGAAAAAAATGAACTTGTGATTTATGGTTTCGATGATTAGACAGGATAGATTATAGAAAGAAGAAGATTATGATGTAACTTTAGAGAGAGAGTGTAAAATATAATTGTACTTAAAACTGCTATGAAAAATATCAGAAGCTACTGCTTGGTATGTTTCCTTTTCTATTTTTCTTTAACTTTTTTTCTTTTCTCGCACTTTTTGCTTTCTCTTTGCTTTCTTTCTCTTTCTCTTTTCTTTTTTACTTTATATTAGTTTTTATTAATTTCTATCTTTTTAAAAAAGTGTTAATAAAAATATATATTTAAAAAAAGAGAGTGTGTGTGACTGCCCCAAAGTCACCCAGCCAGTTTTCATGCCTAAGGCAGGATTAGAACTATGCACAAATTACCAGTGGTAGTTTAGAATGTAATTCTCTGAAAGCAATCAGCTCCTAGCATTGAACAGGGAAGAGGGGATGGTAAAGAGAATCAGTCATGTTATTTAGAGATACTGTAAGAAAAAAGTATGACATCTTAGTTTCTGTAGCTGCTTAGTTGCTGAGTGTTTAGCAGCACCCAAGGTGGGCTACTGAATTAATGAATGTATTGTTAGCTGTTCAGTACCTATGCACCTAAGCAAAGTTAATATGACGTCTTGCAGGCAGTTACCGATGATAAGTGTACTAAGTCTTCTCTCATATTTGTCAGAATTTGGCAGCACATAATGGCATCCTTTAGCTAATTATCTGATGAGCAACTGTGAAATTGGAAATGCAGAAATGATGGTGTGAATGGTCCCTTTCAAATGGAAGCATTTCATTTATTTAATTTAGCACCTAATTATTATAGCCTGACTAGTCTCTTCTCAGCATTTATCTGACCTGATAAACCATTTTGTATATTCTTTGTGTTTTTGTCTGATGTAATTTGAAATGTGTAGCCTATTAAATTAAAACCTGTGGGTGTACAATGCAAGTTCTTCAGAAGGCTCTTGCTAAGCTATATTAGAACAATCTCAGTTGTTGGATTTCTCAAGCAAGAAATCATCAGCTTGTAGAATTACTCATTATAATCCTATTTGTGTTTATTAAGGATCACCAGAAGCACTCACAAACATATCTGAAGTAATAGTTGAAATTCACTTGCAAAAGCCTGTGTCTTGCAGCCAAATCTCATAAATGTGCCATTATTAGTATTGACCATTAATTTGTACTGCATCAATTGAATTCTGTAGCAGTTTAAGAGGTATTATTAAACTTCCCCTAGGCAAGATCTATAGGTAGATAATTATGTCCACTTGATATGCATAATTGATGCTGCATATAGAACAAAATATGCAATTATTGAAAGAAATTGAGAAGAATCAGTGAAGGATGGTTTCCTCTTCCTTTCACTCATTTGTGCAATTCAGAAGCCCAGCAAATAATGGGAGCATTCCAACAGCATCTTCTTTCATCCATTCCCTCCATAATCAATCCTTAGTTTTCCTTCAGGCTTGACTGCCATGGTGATATCAGCAGTTGATTTCTGGCAACATTGTTTTCAAGTACTCATTGCATGGCTAGATATGCGCTGGCTGCAGTAACCACAAGCTGTTCATACAAGTCTCATTTGTAGATATTCTACCAGGTAGGAATACTGGAGTATTAAAAATTAGGGCTAAATGAATCATTGGAGAGGCACATCAAGAAGTGAGTGAAATGCTGTTCTGAAGCCAGTGCTCAAAGTGTTGAGGATTCATAGCTTCTAGAAGGCTTGCATGACTGATCTGAGATGTTGTCACATCATCTGAGCCTGTAAGGCCAGGCACAGATGACCCTTCCATTGAAACAGTGCCCCTATGAATGGTTCTCATATTCATACTACAGATCCGTACCTCATGTGAAGTCTGCAAGGTTCCATATGTAAAATTTGACACAAGCTTCTTAAAGCTCCTTGGAAGCAGGGTTCATATGGAACATATAGAAGGATCCTCTGCCACTTCCAGGTTTTCCAAAGGGCTATATGCTGCACTGTATACATGTGCAAACATCTGATAATTGTGCAATTATGCCTTTTATAATTAGGAGCACCTATTTAGATTTTGTAATTTTTGTTACATTCTATAGTTCTATAAATAGCAATATATAAATAGGCTCTGAATATTCAGGAGCCTGAAGATTTGTTTCCTCTTTATGAAGACTACTTAAAGACAGTATTTCCAGAAATATCTGGAGAGGTACAGTTGGAACAGGACACTGCATCAGATGGGCTGAACTAGCAAAGTGCTTTTTCATCATTGATTCTACTAATCTATTTCTGAAAGAGTATATTGTATAAAAGAGTAAACATTATTTAAAATCATGGAGAGATAAGGAAAGACATTTGATTCCTTTCAGATGCTATGATTAATCACAGTTTATTTTTATCATTTCTTGGAAACAAGCCAATTTCATACCATGAGTTCTGAGGCTGTGTTGTTCAAACAACCCTACAGTTGACTGATATTCTGAGTTGTGGTACATAAAAGTATGAGAATAAAAACTTCCAGAATTGTCCTTAAAGACAAGCAGAGAGCAGGGATCACTGTAGCCTTAGGGTGCTTCATGGTCATTCCTAGTACAATCAGTCATAATTGTACTGTACTAATAGCATCCAAACAGAGCTATTAACACATTATTAACACACTAAAGAAACAGCAACAATTAAAAGCAAACTATAACATCATATTCCCAAAATATATCTCAGGAGGAAGGGAGACATATTTGTCCCAAGGCTTACTATTCATAGAACAAATTGTTTAATCTGTGTAAGTCAATGCAAGGCTAAATGTAGAATTCAATATTCATTGTTTTAAGATAAGTGTGTGTGTTTATAAGGCAGATTTTTTTTTCTTGGATTGGATCCACTTTTTGGTGTGTTAATCCATTCGTGCATGCTATTTTACCTAGAAATTGAGTTCTAATAACACCCACCCCCATGACTCCCCAAATTTGCTTCAAACAAATGGAGAAATCTCTAGAACAAATTAGAAATGTGCAAAATCAAGAGGGGAGAACAATGGAAAATCTGAGTGCATGGGCAACAGTAGTTTGTGTGAACAAGATACATATTTACTGCCCTTTCTAATTTTGAATTTTTCAATGTATTAGATATTTAACTATTGATTAGATTTTATACTTTTTATGCTACTTCTCCTTCAGGAGCTCAAAGTGGCTCCCTCCTCACATATTAGCTTCATCCATTCTTTCTTCAGTTATGCTGCAGATGTCCATCAGAGATGTCCACCATCTGGTAATAGTGAACATCTCTGGTGGACATCAAAGAAAAGCCACAAGCAGCCTTAGCTCCCATTTTGCAACTCCCAGAATATCGCCAGATCATGCCACTAAAATTTGGTGGTGAAATTGTTGATTTTCACAGCATGATTTTTCTGGGGGCCCCTTTTGCCCTAAGTGATATAAAATGTCATTTGCACTTTAAACTCCTTTCAAGCCTTACCTTCACAACAATAGGAAGACAAAAGTGTTCATATACATACCTCTAGTGACATCACTGTATCACATACAGCCTTCAAAAGGCTGGATGTATAAATCAAGTATACCCCAACCCCTCCATCCAATTTAAAAATTTTATCTGCTCCTGGTATTGAAGCTTTGAAAAATATAGTAGTAATATGACTGGCTTCCATTCAGGGAAGGGAAGGGAAGGGAAGGGAAGGGAAGGGAAGGGAAGGGAAGGGAAGGGAAGGGAAGGGAAGGGAAGGGAAGGGAAGGGAAGGGAAGGGAAGGGAAGGGAATAGTGGGAATCTCAGGAAAGAGAATTAGGCTTTTAAAAAAGACTTTTCTGTTAGGTTTCAAACCATCAACCTTCCTATACGTGCAGGCAAGCTGTTCCGCAAGAGAAGTTCCACCAATCATAAGCCCTACTCTGGGGTCCCTGTATATGGAATTTCTTGTGCCCTCAGCACAACTTCTCTCCCAGTTTTAACAGGATGGACAGATTCATTTCAGAAAAGATGCTCTTGGAAATAGCAAATTAGCAAAGTTATCTGGCAAGTGTGTGTGTGTGTATGTATATATATATATATTTTTTACAAATTACCTCATTCATTCATTGATTCATTCAGTTTAGAGGCTGCTCAACTCCAGATGATTCTGGATGGTTTATATATATAAAAAATAGGCATGCTTAAAAGAAGCAACAGATTGTAAACACCCAAAAGACAGACTCTGAATTTGTTTTCAAGGGCAATCTGTTATGATCCACTGTTGAATCTTCCCAGGTATCTATGTCAGACTGACTTAGCTCTGGTTCCCTGGATCCTCATTTTCCCCTTAGCAAGTGCCTTTGGTAACCTTGGACACAATTCATTTGGCCCAAGAGATTTAAGTTTATTCAAAGTATCAAATGGCATACGTTTTTCTGAACTACAGCTCACCTTTATGGAGTGTTAATCCTGTCTCACAACCAAGGGTACATTTTCAAAGTGATTGCTATGTATTGTCTTGCCATAGTAAAATGTAGGCAATAGGTCTGTGGATATAATGACAATGAATGGGGTAGAAGCTGAAATAGTTTACTGAAAAGCAAAAGAATAACTGTAACTGCAGTGTATAGTACAGAAATAAAATATTTGCAAACAAAACAATAATTATGATGTGGTTTCATTCATTAGAAGAATAGGAACACAAAACAGAATCTCACATTCCTTTGGTGGCTGGGAGCCCTGTCCCCATCAAAGACAACAGCAAACCATCCTTAGATTATTTCTGCTAGTGTGCGGTGCCTTTCCCAGGTAGGTCTATACTGAAGTACATCTTCAGGAAGAATTCCCAAAGTTTATATAGTATAATTGCAACTAGTCATACTTGCAATTACAAGCAGTCCTTAGGGTATGGCAACATTTGGGACCAGGAACTCTATCACTAAGTGACATGGTCGTAAAGTGCAATATCACATGACTGCACCACTTAGTGATGCCAATTCCAGCAGTCCTGGCTGCCATCATTAAACGAGGACTTTGTGGGTCATTAAGCGAAAACCTCACCTGATTGCGACTTCTGACTTCCTGCTGGCTTCCCTGTTGACTTTGCTTGTGGGAAGCCAGCAAGGAAGGTCACAAATCACAATTGTGTGACTGTGGCTTGCTGCAATGTCATAATCACGAGCCAGCGTCGAGCACCTGGATTGCAATCATGTGACCATGGGAACACTGCAACAGCCAGAACTCCAAGGAGCCATCATAAGTCCCCTTCTTCAGTGCCATCATAACTTTGAATGGTTGCTGAATGAATGGCTGTAACCCGAGGACTACCTGTAAGCAAATCTATTATTTTGCCTATTGGCTACTGAAGTACTTAACTCACATATCAAACTCTGATATTTTTGAGCTTGCAGAAAACTTCTGAAAAAGAGAATGCTCTCAAGATAGTTGTTTCCTCATCTCCTGATGTAGCTTAAGAAAAATAGTTGAGATGGAGAAGATGGGACAAGCTGAATGTTTGCTTTAGATTAGAAGGCTAAGTCCTTACCTGGCCATGCTACGCTCAAGTATATAGAAGAGAAGCCATTTTATACAGGAAAATAGAGGAAGAAATAGAGGAAAAAGGGAACACCATATATTCCTCACCATGCAATAGTCATATATAGAACTAATTCAGAACTGAAAACTAATTGTGGGTAACATCTGTGATTATGATGATTTTACTGGTCACCAGGAAGGTTTTTCTGCCCAGAAATTCTTGAAGGTGCTAATATTATTACGCACAGATTCAGAGAAAAATCAGAAATAAAGGTCAGATACGACATAGGTGGCCATTCAGTTAACTATAGGCTGCATAGCAAATGTTTCTACTCCTCTAAAGTTCTAATCTTGCTCTCTGTCATCGTCATGTTTTCTAGGGAAAAAAAAATATTGCATGTTGGCATATTGCTTCGAAAGACTGAAGATTAAGTTGAGATAGACATTTTTCCAGATTCTTTAAAAGTGCCTTTATATTATACACTTTATACTTCATGCAATCAAACAAATATTATTCTTTGTTGGTTGCTGTCAGGAATGGGTAGCCCATAAGATCCCACGAGTAGCCAATATTTCTGGTACCAAGGAGTTTGTTGAGTTAATCAAGGAACCCAACTGAGATCACAAACCTAACACTTTGGAGATGGGGATGGGAGGAACTGAACTGAACAAAAGTATCCCAAGTGCCGGAATGGAATTTACAGTATTTGGGGGAATTAACTAATGTTCTCGCTGGGCCTCGACTGCTTTCATAATCTCTCACTTATAGAGACTGTATTTCCATCACAAACCAAATATGCCCAAAAGCTACCAGGTAGCAAAACAGCCTAGAATTTCAGTAAGACTCCTGTGGAGATAATCAATAATACAAGGGCTTCCTAGAGATCACATTGATATACAAATTAATAATGCTTAAGAGCTTGTCTACACAGAATTTTAAGCAGTTAATCAGCTTGGGTTGTTGGTATCAGAGCTTTTTTGAACTCAGCTGTTTATTCTTTCCTTGCATTTTTGGAAATTAACTGTATGTAGCCTCAAAGGTAGTCATAATTTTATTTTTAAGGAAAACAGCTTAGGAGCTTTTAAGCATGGTGGAAGGGGTACTCAGTCCTTTGCTCATCTGTTAGATCCCCATTGTGCATGGCTTTTGTGGGGCTTTCTTTGATATACAAACTACAAATAAATATTTACCTTAGCTCTTTTGGAGGGAATTGGTGGACAAGAAAGGATAAAGAGCTATGCCATCACTTCAATGTCTAAATCATGCTCAAATGTAGTCCCTTTACTTTCTGTGCCACTCATTCTGGACAAGTTCTAAATCTGTAATGTTGATTTAAACATGAGAGAACTCTGGAAAAAGATAATTATTTCATTGCAGCATACCAGGCAAACTTCCATTCCTATATCTGCTCACTTGTAAGTTACACTAACTTCATTGACACTTACTTCTAATGTAGATCAGAGGTGGGAATTACCTTATGTAATTTAAGGTTCACCTATTTTTCTGTGGAGAACATGAAGAGCCACAGCTCCCCATATTGTCTTCCATGGGAAGAAAAAAAATCAGCCTTGTACAGTGTGAACCTTCATTGAACAAGGAAGATACGCTGATAATACCCAGCTATATATCTCTGCCCCTGGCAAATTAAGGGACGTTGTTGATGTCCTGTCTTAATGTCTGGAAGCTTTTAGGGTTTGGATGGGAAAGAATAGGCTTTGGCTCAGCCCTGGCAAGACTAAGTGGCTTTGGGTTTGGGGTCTTCTGTATCTGGGACCTTACCATCTTTGGTGCTGAGCGGGGTGACATTGCCTCAAACAGACCCTGAGCACTATCTGGGGGGTCCTTCTGGACTCACCACTTCTGCTTGAGGAGCAGGTGGCAGTTGTGGCTCGGAGGGCCTTTGCGCAACTTCATGTTGTGTTCAGTTGCACCTGTTCCTTGATCAGGAGGCTCTACTCTCAGTCCTGCATGCCTTGGTCACCTTCTGAATTGACTACTGTGGCATGTGCTACATGGGGCTGCCCTTGAAGAGCATCTGGAAGCTTCAAGTAGTGCAAAATGCAGTGGCATGGGTAGTTATGTGTGCCCCTAGATCAGCACATGTTACACCTGTGCTGCACAAGCTGCATTGGTTCCCAGTTTGCTTCCAGGTTCAATTCAAGGTGCTGGTTATGATCGCCTTTCCCCGGTTACATCTATCCATCCCATCAGGTCTAGCAAAAGGGACACGTTATGAGTTCCATCTGCAAAGGAGTTTCATCAGATAGGATCCAGGAGGAGAACCTTTTCTGCTGTGGCACCCACTCTTTGAAACATCATTGCCATCCCTGAGGAGAGATTGGCCCTGACCCTATTAGCCTTCCAGAAGGCGCTGAAAACTTGGTTTTGTCATTGGGCCTGGGGATCCCATGGAAATATCAATCCCACCAAATGGCTGCATTGTGTGTAAGATTCTGATTGCACTCTCCCATGTTTCTGTTTCCTGTTTATAGTTTTTAATTGTTTTTAATGGTTTTGTTGTAATTGTTTTGACATTTTTCTCTCTTGTTATTTTAACTGTGTGAGCCACCCAGAGTCACATATGTGAGATAGGCAGCTATATAAATGCAACAAATAAAATAAATAAAATGAAGATGTGGGACAAGCAGATTGATTCTGCTGGGACTTGTCTATCATAATTTTTAATTGAAGAAAATACAGAGCAGCTCCTCGGGCTTTACCTGATGAGGATCTTTCCCAACTTGGAAAATGCATATAGCAAACTGGATTAAATTGAAATGGTCTGGTGCAGTCTCTAATGGGTGAGCACTGAGGTGGCAGCTGCTTCAATACACTCCATCTTTATTGGGGCAGTGTAGGTATGTGCTAGGCAGATTCAGTCCTCCTAGCACATCTATCAGTAGGTTCATGAAGAAGGGCAAGAGTAATGGTATTAGTGGGAGAGTCCTGTATCTCCCCATCCTTACTTCTGTATCTCACACATTCACTCATATATATATAATCATTCATTGAATATATATGAATGTATAACCTATATTTTCTTGGGGAGCAAAGAAGGGAAAAAATAGGTATCTCCCTTTACTTTATGAGAGCAACAACCCTATGCAGTAAGCTTGGCTGAGAAATAGTGAGTGTCTTGAAGTAAATTAGTGAGATCCACAACTGGATGGAGACTTCAACCTAAATTTCCCTGGACCCAATACAACACCTTAACCACTAATCTATACTAGCTGCATGAACACCTGCATTAAAGTAGAAGAGAAAGCAATTTTTAGATGACCATCCCAGAATGCAAGGACCTAAAGAACCAAAGGATGTTGTATGTCATAGGTACATTCAGCAGAGGTCTGTGGTCCTCCACTCCAGTCCTTCAAGATGGGTTTCCTCTCTTTTTCTTGTCCAGCCATGGACCTGGACTCCTTGGAGTGCCCACCCTCCAACTCCAAGAGCTTTTAAGAGGGTTTTTTTTCAGGATTTCCAGGTTTCCTCATCTTCACCTTGTCTTTCAGGCAGTTGGGTTTCTCATAATCCTTACCTGTTGCTCAAAGTTGTTCTTATTGTTATATTTTTGTACTTTGCAAACTTTTTTTTTAGTTAATTTTAACAGTTAGCTGCTTTGAATGACTTTTGTTGGCAACTTTGCTGATTATTAATCCAGCAAATCAATCACTTAACCACCCTTCCATTCTGAATGGTATTATTTATTTATTTAAATTTATTATAGCCACCCAGCTTCAATGGGCTCTGGGCAGCATACAATCCCCCCCCCCCCCGCCAAAATCCATAAAACAGATAAAGCCTAAAAGCACATAGACAAACCAAAATGGTCTAAAAATGACCAAAATCAAAGAAAACAAAAGAGCCCCCCCCCCAACACAATACATTAACTCCAGGCCTGGGACAAAAGCCAGGTTTTAAGAGCTTTGCAGAACCCTAAGAGAGAGGGTGCAGTTGTCACCCTTGCAAGGTAGTCCAGACAAGAAGCATACCCAGATGAACTAATTCTATTTTATTGTAAGATTACATTAACAGAATCTTGCAAGTCTGAAAGTACATTTCTCCCCCGTCACCTTTACAACCCAAGAAACTAGGGAGGGTCCCTTCTGAGACATTTGCCACACTCACATTCCTACTGCAGGCTGAGCTACCTCTTATCTGACATTGCCCTGGCTGCGGCTCTTCCCCCTATCTCCCAAGGCCATTCCTACATACCATTACATCAGTCCTTATCTCTGGGGGGATGCTATTCCAGAGGGTGGGGCCATGACATAGAAGGCATGCTTCCTTGGTCCCACGAGATGACAGTGTTTAGTAGAGGGGACCTGGAGCACACCCACTCTGCTGGATCATACTGGGTGGACAGAAACTATTGAAGATAAATGGTTCCTCAGATATCTGGGCCATATGCCTTAAAGGGCTTTATAGGTAATAACCAGCACCATGAATTGCATTTGGAAGCTGACTGGCAACCAATGCAGCTCGCATAGCAGTGGTGATGCGTGGGCATGCTGACAGTTCCTTCACTTGACCCTTAAAGTTAGACCATTGTAATACAGCTCAATTTGTGAGTACACTTTCCCTTTATGTCCTATCTGTTCCTGATCAGGTTTGGATGTGAGACTTCTCCCATCACAAATGGCTCCCCTTTCTACAGAGAGATGGCACAGAGGTTCCATCTCATACGGGTGCAAGTTGCTACACCCAATTTTCTTTTTTCAGAAAGAAAAAGTAAGTGAAACAACTCTTCTTCTTCTACAGTTTTTAGAGATATAAGAGTGATAGTGAATCTCGCAGAAGAGCCATCAATGGTATGCAGCTAAGCCTAGATGCTGTCGAGTCTACAGCAGGCAGTCCTCCCCTCTGGTATGTTTATGAGACTGTAAGCTTTCTGTGCCGGAAATAAAAATTGGAAACACAGCCAGTGCAAATCACCCAGCATGGATACCATTGATCCCTCTGGACAAAGGCATTGATCAACAGTGCTATTTGTTCTAACAACGTGTCAGGCTGTATGTAGATTTGTTTTTCCAGAGTATACGCAGTAGCAAAATGCATTACAACAGAGGAATGAATTTTCAGCCATCATCACAGTATGAGCAGTAGGAAAGCTCTTGCTTCAAACAAAGGCAATTACTAATGTTAATTATATTCATTCTTCTTCATCCAACTTAAATTTCAATCATTTTGGCAGGGCTCGGTTCAGGATGTATTGTTGGGGCCCGGCAGTCTCCCCGGGGTAAGAACTGTGCATCATTTCTTTATTGACAAGCTGCTCCAGAATTTTGCCAGAATCTCAATTGTCACAATATAAATGAAGATGATCATGTAATATTTACTGCTGCACCAAGGACTAAAACACTGCCTTTCAAAGTTAAAGATATATGCTTGTGCTTGAACTGCAAAATAAAACCTCTGTTCCACAGATCACTTTAATGTTATGATGGCCTGTTCATCATGAAGCTATTTGAAGCCAAGTATGTGGGAATTGTGCTACAGATATTGAAAACTTGCTACAGATATCACAACATAAGTAATATGAATAATTGACTGTTAACTTTCAGGACTTCGAAAGAGAGTTGGACTAATGTAGTAACTGGGGGTGGAATGATACACAATTCTAAGATTTGTAGTAGATATTGTAGAAGGAGTTTACTTTTTGTATACATGATATTGAGGTTCTCCTTTTACTTAAGTTTTACCACCTTTGTTCTTTTTCTCATGAGCATTCTTTTGATGCTTGGGAATTTCAATCTGCCTACCCTAGGAGCCAGCTCCAATAAGTAGGACCCATTCAGATGCTCTGCCCCAGATGCCTAATGGATCTAATGGTTTCCAGTGGGCACTTGGGGAGATTCCCTTAACTCTGACAGGGAGTACACTATCTTGTACACAACTGGCAGCAGAAAGCATCAAGGTGCCGAACACCATTGCTCCCAAGCAGCTTCTTCCATATGACCAATCCCACTTGGTACCTTGGGTTTCCAATGCCCTCCAGGAAATAAAGCATTATAAATGTTGGTTGGAGCATTGCTGGAGGAAGAGAAGAAATGAATCTGACCAAGCATGGGTACATAACTGTATTCAGGTCTATACCATGGCAACAAGAAGGGTAACATGAAGAACTCCCATCTGGCTGCTGTGATTAATTTGCACAATACTTCATTGATTAAATTCATTCAGATTCACTAAATCCTTGACTGGGTTGGCAGAGTTCTTACTGGTGATTGGGGCACTGCCTTGTGATGTTGTCCAGGACTCCTTTTGATCTGTGATCTTTGAGAAAGTGGGTATGGTGCTGCCTAAGTTGTTGTCTGCTATTGTCTTTTAAAAACCCTATCTGTTCTGGTTGTTGTAATGCGAAAGAAGAGATGTGACCACTTTCTGGAAGGCTGTCAATGCCTCCTTACTGGAGGGGAGTTCCCAGCAGTCTTGAAGGAGGCTGCTGTGAAGAAGCTTCCCTTAGATCAGAACACCCAGATCCTTCTCACCAGTACCTTTGCTGATCCAGGTACCACCTATCTTGTACCTTTCCATCTGAATTTTCCTACTTAAGTGCAGAATTCTACATTTCTTGTCACTGAACAGTATTGTATGGGAGAAGGACCAATGTTCAAGTCTATTAAGATCCTTTGAATCTTGAGCCTCTCTCCTGGGGTGTCAGCAATTCCCCCCAGCTTTGTGTCATCTGCAGATTTGCTGAGCATCCTTTCTATTCCCTTGTCTAAGTCATTTATAAAAATGGTGAAGAGCGCTGGCCCAAGATGGAACTCTGAGGTGCCCTATTGCATACCTGTTTCCATGTAGGCATAGATTGATTAAGGATTGGGCACAGTTGCTCAAGCAAAACTGAATCCAACTGATAGTGGGACCATCCATTTCTAATTGTAGTGTTTTATCAAGAGAAGGCTATGGTCAACTTTATCAAATGCATTACTGAAGCCCAGGTATGCTACATCCACAGCATTCCCTTGCTCTAATCTAGCCACTTTGTCAAAATAAATAAATAAATAAAATTAATCTGGTATGACTTATTTTTAACAAGCTCACGCTGGCTTCTAATAATCATCTTATTCATTTCTGAGTTCTTGCCAACCTATTGCTTGATTACGTTCTGTAAGTTTTTCCAAAATATTGATGTCAAGGTGATTGGCCTCTAATTTCCTGGGTCCACTTTTTCCCTTTTGTTAAATACTACATGTTAAAGAATGTTAGCTCTTTTCAGTCTTCTGGCATTCCCCCTATACTCCAAGAGTTCTCAAAGATGATAGTTTGTTCTGAGATCTGAGTTCACATCCACCAGTTCCTTTAGCACCCTGGGATGTAGTCCATCCAAACCCAGCAACTTGAATTCATTCAAAGCTCTAAGTGTCCTCTCCCCAATTATTTACCTATTTTGATTTCATCTCTCTTCTGGCCCCCATGATGCAGGTTCTGACAGGTTGGACCACTTTTTTTTTTGCGAAAAGACAGATGCAAAATAGGAAACAAGCAGTTTAACCTTTTCCCTGTTGTCTGTCACCTTCTTGCCTTCTTCTCCAGTCAGTGGACTGACCATTTCCTTGATTTTCTTTTTGTTCCATACACACCCAAAGAAACTTTTGTTTTTTTTGGTTATTTTTGGCATTCATTGCAAATCTCGGCTCATTTTGAGCCTTAGCTTTCCTGACTCCATCCTTACAGATCCAGGCTACTTTCTGATATTCTGTTTTTGTTTATATGCCCCTCCTTCCATTTTTAAAAACTTGTCCTTTTTATTTTTAGTTTATCAGAGAGTTCTTTATGCAACCCTGCTGATCTTATCAGCTGCCTCTCATTTTTCTTTCTGTTTGGTATTGTGTTTGGGTCTTAATTATTGCATTTTTCAGAATTCAACTCTCTTGAATTGTTTTGTCCTTCAGAATTTCCATCCATGAAATGATTCCTACTTTTTCCTTTTAGCTTTAGTCAGCTTTCTTGAAATCCAGAACACTAATCTGGCTACCTTTGGATCTCCCTGTCTACAATATGATGAATTCTAGGTTCACATGATCATTCCTTCCCAAGGTGTCTTCAGCTTTTACTTCCTCAATGATCTGATCCCTGATAGCATATATTAAGTCCAGTGTAGCTGATCCCCTAGTTCCCTCCTCCACCTTCTGAACTTGTCAGCAGGTACAAAAGATACCACTGGCCCTGGTGCCTTACTGGATTGCCTACGAAGGTTGGGTATTGGAATAACTGTTTTGCAGTGGTCCTATTCCCCTTCATGGATCACTGCCTTGTTGGGGCGAAGGGGCTTGCGTAACTCAGTGAAGCCATGAGCTATACCGTGCAGGGCCACCCAAGACAGACAGGTCATGACAGAGAGTTCTGACAAAATGTGGTCCACTGGAGAAGGAAATGGCAAGCCACTCCAGTATCCTTGCCAAGAAAACCCCATGGACAATGTTAAAAGGCTAAAAGATATGACGCCGGAAGATGAGCCCCTCAGGTCGGAAGGTGTCCAATATGCTACTGGGGAAGAGCAGAGGGCAATTCCAAGTAGCTCCAGAAAGAGTGAAGCAGCTGGGCCAAAGCCGAAAGGACGTTCAGCTGTGGATGTATCTGGAAGCGAAAAGAAGGTCCGATGCTGTAAAGAACAATATTGTATAGGTACCTGGAATGTAAGATCTATGAACCAAGGCAAGCTGGATGTGGTCAAACATGAGATGACAAGATTGAACATCGACATCTTGGGAATCAGCGAACTGAAATGGACGGGAATGGGTGAATTTAATTCAGGTGACCATTATATCTACTACTGTGGGCAAGAAACCCTTAGAAGAAATGGAGTTTCACTCATAGTCAATAAGAGAGTGGGAAAGGCAGTAATGGGGTACAACCTCAAAAATGACAGAATGATTTCAGTGCGTATCCAAGGCAAACCATTCAACATCACAGTAATCCAAGTCTATGCCCCAACCACTGATGCCGAAGAAGCTGAAGTTGACCGGTTCTATGAAGACCTACAACACCTTCTAGAACTAGCACCAAAAAGATGTCCTTTTCATCATAGGGGATTGGAATGCTAAAGTAGGAAGTCAAGGAGTAATCGGAATAACAGGCAAGTTTGGCCTTGGAGCACAAAATGAAGCAGGGCAAAGGCTAATAGAGTTCTGTCAAGAGAACAAGCTAGTCATAGCAAACACTCTTTTCCAACAACACAAGAGACGACTCTACACATGGACATCACCAGATGGTCAATACCGAAACCAGATTGATTATATACTTTGCAGCCAAAGATGGAGAAGCTCTATACAGATAGCAAAAACAAGACCAGGAGCTGACTGTGGCTCAGATCATGAGCTTCTTATTGCAAAATTTAGGCTTAAATTGAAGAATGTAGGGAAAACCACTAGACCACTCAGGTATGACTTAGATCATATTCCTTGTGAGTACACAGTGAAGGTGATGAATAGATTTAGAGGATTAGATTTGGTAGACAGAGTGCCTGAAGAACTATGGACGGAGGTCTGTAATATTGTACAGAAGGCAGCAACTAAAACCATCCCAAGGAAAAAGAAATGCAAGAAAGCAAAATGGCTGTCTGATGAGGCATTACAAATAGCTGTGGAAAGAAGGAATGTGAAAATCAAGGGTGAAAGGGAAAGATATAAGCAACTGAATGCAGATTTCCAGAGAATAGCAAGGAGAGATAAGAAGGCCTTCTTAAATGAACAGTGCAAAGAAATTGAGGAAAACAATAGAATGGGGAAGACTAGAGATCTCTTCAAGAAAATTGGAGATATCAAAGGAACGTTTAGTGCAAAGATGGGCATGATAAAGGACAAAAAAGGCAGGGACCTAACAGAAGCAGAAGAGATTAAGAAGAGGTGGCAAGAATACACAGAAGAACTATACAAGAAAGATCTTAATGTCCCTGATGTCCATGCTGGTGTGGTCACTGACCTTGAGCCAGACATCCTAGAGAGTGAAGTCAAGTGGGCCTTAGGAAGCATTGCTAACCACAAAGCTAGTGGAGATTACAGTATTCCAGCTGAGTTATTTAAAATACTAAAAGATGATGCTGTTAAAATGCTGCACTCAATATGCCAGCAAGTTTGAAAAACGCAACAGTGGCCACGGGATTGGAAAAGATCAGTTTACGTTCCAATTCCAAAGAAGGGCAATGCCAAAGAATGCTCAATCTATCGCACAATTGCACTCATTTCACATGCTAGCAAGGTTATGCTCAAAATCCTACAAGCTAGGCTTCAGCAGTACGTGAACCGAGAACTACCGGATGTACAAGCTGGGTTTCGAAGAGGCAGAGGAACTAGAGATCAAATTGCCAACATTCTCTGGATCATGGAGAAAGCACGAGAGTTCCAGAAAAACATCTACTTCTGCTTCATTGACTATGCAAAAGCCTTTGATTGTGTGGATCACAACAAACTGTGGCAAATTCTTAAAGAGATGGGGGTGCCAGACCATCTTACCTGTCTCCTGAGAAATCTGTATGCGGGCCAAGAAGCAACAGTTAGAACCAGTCACGGAACAACTGATTGGTTCAAAATAGGGAAAGGAGTACGACAAGGCTGTACTGTCACCCTGCTTATTTAACCTATATGCAGAGTACATGATGAGAAATGCCAGGTTGGAAGAATCACAAGCCGGAATTAAGATTGCAGGGAGAATCATCAATAACCTCAGATATGTAGACGATACCATCCTAATGGCAGAAAGTGAAGAAGAACTAAAGGGCCTCTTGATGAGGGTGAAGGAGGAGAGTGCAAAAGCTGGCTTGAAACTCAACATTAAAAAAACTAAGATCATGGCATCTGGACCCATTAATTCCTGGAAAATAGAAGGGGTAGAAATGGAAGCAGTAACAGACTTCATTTATTTGGGCTCCAAGATCACCGCAGACGGAGACTGCAGCCATGAAATTAAAAGACGCTTGCTCCTTGGGAGGAAAGCTATGGCAAGCCTAGATAGCATATTAAAAAGCAGAGATGTCAGCTTGCTGACAAAGATCCGCATAGTCAAAGCTATGGTTTTTCCAGTAGTAATGTATGGCTGTGAGAGCTGGACCATAAAGAAGGCTGAGTGCCGAAGAATTGATGCCTTTGAACTGTGGTGCTGGAGAAGACTCTTAAGAGTCCCCTGGACTGCTAGGAGGTCAAACCAGTCAATCTTAAAGGAAATCAACCCTGATTGCTCATTGGAAGGACTGATAATAAAGCTCAAGCTCAGATACTTTGGTCACCTAATGCGAAGAGAGGAGTCTTTGGAAAAGACCCTGATGCTGGGAAAGATTGAAGGCAAAAGGAGAAGAGGACGGCAGAAGATGAGATGGTTAGATTGCATCACTGAAGCAATGAGCATGAAACTGAGCAAACTCAGGGAGGCAGTGAAGGACAGGAAGGCCTGGCGCAATATGGTTCATGGGGTCATGAAGAGTCGGACACAACTTAACGACTGAACAACAACAACAACAAGTGGTTCTATTCTTTCCATGTGGGAGGTTTCAGTCAATGGTAGAATAGGAGAAGAGGTTGGCCCAATAGTCTCTGACTGGTGGAGAGCCACTGGGGCTGGTCCTCTCTCCCCTGCTTTTTAACATCTTTATGAAACCACTGAATTAGGTAATCTGTTGGTCAGAGTGTGGCATCATCAGTGCTGATGATAGCCAACTTTACATCACTTTTCCTGTGGTGGTGCTGTTGTTTTAGAATGGCCTCCTCTTAGAGGTGAGACTTGCCCCTTTTGGTTTCTTTCTTTCTGGAACTTAATGAAAACTGAATTATTTCAGAGGACAGATTCTTGATTTTCTGCCTTGCACCATTTTCATCATTTTTATTTACTTTTATTTTTCTTGTCAGTTATGTTGGTATTTTTACTGTGGATATTTTAATTAAGCCACCAAGAGTTGTTTGATTGTGGTGGGCTATAAGTTCAATAAATAATATAGTAATATGTAATATAGCTGTCCAAACACTAATTCAATATACTAGGCATGAGTTTTAATCAGACCCCTAATGAAAATTGCTCATCCTTACTTCTCAAAAGCAAAGAAATGGGGGGAAAATGAAGGAAAGGGAAGAAAGAAAAGTCTATTAATTGGGAGGAAGGGGGGAGAGAGAGAGAGAGAGAGAGAGAGTTAACATATAGAAGTTTAGCTCCTTCTGCTCTGTCAAGGCATAGAAGAATTGGAAATAGTTTAATGAAATCTATAAATTCTTCAGATTTATAATGACTGCAAGCATTAAGTTCAAAGAGAGAGAGAGGAGAGACAGGTTTGCTATTGTCAAAGGGTCAAGTTAGTTTATAAAAGAATTATTAAAACCACCTATGGTGAGACTGCCTACTGAAAACTGGAGAGAATACTCTGTGAATCACTTCTTTTTGTATATGTGTGAAATGTTTAAAACCTAGGTACAACTTTTATGAATATGCGGAGATTCAGCCCTGTAAGCTGAAGAGTATTAAACTAGTGTCAAAGACTTAATGCAGATGATAAAATGTCCAAGCCTGAAATTTAAAAAAAAAAAAAATCATTTACTCTCAATGCATTTTTAATAAAGAGGATAATATAGAATAAAACTATTTCAATCTGGAAAGATAATTTTTTTAAGGTTAGTGCATAGTTTAGACAGCCATTCCGCTTATATTTTTTAAAATATAGAAACACAAGATTTTACTACCATGCTAAAAATTCAGCAACAACCCAAGCCACAAAGGGACTATGCAAAGAAAAGGTGAGGATCCTAATAAAGGACTAACAAGATTATGGGGAATTATGGACTATTAGGGATGACTTTAGAAGGTGACATCCCTAACAGCAATAAGAACATTTTTACAACCTTTTGCATTGGCCTGGAAAAGTTAGTCAAATTCTTTAGATTTATTTTGGAAAGAAATTAACTGGAGAACTTCTGAATTAATCTAAAAATAATTTTGATAAGCTGTTTGAGCTTTACAACAAACCAGTATGTGTCAGGCATTTTGGGGGGTTCTTTCTCCTTCAGAAGACCAGCATCACTTAACTAGAAATCACCTTATGATATTATCATATCGTATATCCCTGTGGTTATATGATTCTAAAACATCTATTACATATGCCATGCAGGCAGTAGCCATAATAAGGAAAAAAGACACTTTTGCATTAATCTTATACACACGTGGTTTTGTTCTTATTCTTATTCTTATTCTTATTCTTATTCTTATTCTTATTCTTATTCTTATTCTTATTCTTATTCTTATTCTTATTCTTTTTTTTTTGCTAAGTGGGCAATGTATCTTTCACTCGTCCTCCTCCTTTGTTTTTAAATAAGATCATCCAGCCTCCTTCACCCACAGTCGTGAGATTGTTGCAAATCAGTTTGACAATTTGACATAAATTATACTTATCATTAATTTAATTATAAAACTTGGAGCATACAATATTTAACATTTATAATCTATGATACACATATTTCAACAGAACTAAGAGAGAGTCTATTAAATGCTTGGCCACCTTCAATAAGTGTTATTATCAATTATATCCTTAATAATTATGATCTGTCGTATAATTATGTTCTATGAGTGAGTACAATGCAGAGTTGAGGGGTTATGTTTCTGTGTCATTAATTTTAAACTTGAGCAAATGAGAACATGTTTGGGAAATTGCTTTTTGATTCGGCCTTTTCCTTTAAATGATTAATTTGAGAAGATTAGGGGAGTTGGTGGGAAGGGTCTATTGGATAGTGCAAAATACTAGGGTCATCAGTCTGCTTGGCCTCTGGCTATGAAAAAACTCATATAGTAACTTTACGCTGCAGGTATTTGGAGTTGACCTTTTCTGCATGAAAATCAATGGGAAGTCTATTTATTTAAAATTTTATGACATTCCCTATTAGGGATATTTCTGTCACATGGTTCTCTGCTAAGAACAAACTATGCCCTTCTCTCTTAGGGATTGAATCTGGGGCTTCCATGAGCCAGTGGCATGAAAAACAATTTCGAGGTATCTGAAGGCCTGAACTTGTTCAATATCATTCCCATTTGTTTCCCACCTATGATTGTGTCTAGAAGCGTTCTTTGAAAAGACCATAATTTTTGTTTTTTCATAATTCATAATGAAATCATTGTCTGTGCAGGAGGTGGCAACTGATTTTAGAGCTCTCCTCAAACTGATGGGTGAAGTAGAAATGATGGCTGCATCATCTGCATGCAAGAGAAGAGTGACAGACAGACAGGTTTGGAGGATGATGTTCTAAGTCTTGCTGCCATATCATTAATATAGGAATTAAATAATAAGGGGGCTAAAATGCAACCTTGATTTACACCCTTATAAGTAGGCACCGGGTCAGAAAGACCTTGCGGTGAGGGGGAAATTAAAACTGTGGGTCATGTGTTGCTGTGCTGCCTTTTTAATAGAAATCTACAAGATACACACACACACACACACACACACACACACACACCTTCAGGTATAACACAATACCCGGGCAGGCCAGAGAATGATTACCTTAGTCTCTTGCTAGCTAACCAGGTGGCAGGGATTTCAGACAACATAGCCTAGTTCTGTATCAGAGCTACGATTAGACATAAACAACTCCTCCAAAGGAGGTGATACTGAGCCTTCTCTTCTTTTAAATATATACATCCCATTCTATGTTTTATTTTGCTATTTCTTTGTTATAATTGGTTGGACTTTAATTGTCCTGATCCCAACAAATCCTAGCAGGGCTTCAGCACGTATTAGACTTAATGTAAGTTAGCATAATTTTACATTCTCATAGTGGTTTATAAATTCTAGTATTACTTACATCCTTTTATAGTTATCTATTCTAGTTATTTATAACTTTTAGATTATTCATTGTAAAATTAATTGTAATGTTATAGGATTTTTTTCTAATTCCTGTACTTTATAATTTTACATTAATAATTTTCTTTACCTTATTTCATTCTATCAATGTGACTTTTTATTTTTATTTCTATTTTAGTGTAATTGTTATTAGTTCTATGCTGGCCTGTGATGGAAATAAAATTGATTAAGCAAACTATGTGAAAGTGTTATTGAAGTAGATTATAAATCTCCTAGATATCTTTTCCAGCAAATATATTGTAAGTTCATTTTAAAATGCATAGCAAATATATTTAATGTGGCAAATATAATGTTTCCATCTGGAATGTTAGCAGCTCCTAGAAACTATGACCTACAATTATATTTGAATATAATGTTTTCAGGTGCTTACTATTGGACTTATCTGAATTTCTTTCCCCACAAAGTAGGGCCCAAAAATATAGATGAAACTAATTCACTTAATTGGGGGTCCATTGAGAAATGTGTTTTCTTCCATTCAGGGAAACAATTTTATAACAGATTTAATACATGATGATAACATAATACTATATTACAATAGATTATAGTAATTAACATTATATTATAATTTAATGAGTTTTTAAGCTATAAACATTAGTTTAAATGTTTATAATTTAAATCTATCTGTATAATCAACTTTCTCAGGTGTTTCACCCAGAGGTCCCACAAGATCCCATACTGCTAAGAACGTCTCTATAGGGTTCTGCAACATTTTGAGAGCAAGTGGGATAGTGGGCTGTGGCGGTGGAGGGGGGGGGGAGCAGTTCTATTAATAGGAAGCCTCTGCTCCATTTCATCCACTGCTTTTTTTTTTTTTTGGCCTTGTTTTTCTTTTAATCTCCAAAAGCAATCTGATTATTTCTGACCACCTGATCGTTCTTTGGAACAATATTTGTCTGAAGCCCACGGAAGACTAGATAGAATATGTCTCAGTATCAGTATTATGCAGGCACGCTGGCATGATTAGCTAGCTCAATGATTCTGACTCCAGAATGCACAACAACATAGTTAGTTCAACTCATGTTTAATGATCATATATTACCGAATCTGAACGTACTATATGGAACATTTAAAATAACCATGTTTCCCTTAGTTAAAGCAAAAAGAAGAGAGAAAGCCGTTAAATGCTTGGTCACTTTCAACAAGTGCTGTTATCAGTTATAACTAGTGTTTATTGTTTGTCAATATCTGTACCATGAAAAGAGGACCTTCATACTATTAATATGCGTTTGCATATTAAAATATATTAAAAAGTAGCTAAAATATTTAAAAATAAACTACACTGATAACTCAGAGGTTAACTAATAAATCTGTTTTACATTATACGGTGCAAAAACATTTTAAAATATTAAATATTTAAAATATACAATCCAAAAGCCATCCACAAGGAATAAAGTACTTTATTATGAATACTAGGCCATATCTTTTGATATTGTGTCATTTTTCAAGGTCTGAAGTTGATCACAAGAGAAGCTCCAGCATGGTGAGAAAGTTTGCATTCCATCAGTCTAAAACGTTACCTTATGAGATTTTCTAATGAAGAGAACAGAACACCCCAAGCATTTTTGTATGCATTATAAAGTGTGTTTACAAAATGTCTGGGCTACTCTATTTTCTTCATTATATAAATACCAATTCTGTAGATGATAGTAACATTTATTTAGCCTTCTTTTGTAATTTCATAATATTAGATTGGATACAGTGGTCTGAAGTAATAGCTAAATTAGATTATGCTCTTTGTTCAAGCCACCTACGGTGGCACTGTGTCTCTAGCAACTGGAGAACATACTTCTACAAAACAAAATTTTAAAGTGAAACGTTTAAAGTCTAGATACACCTTTTACGACTATTTAGAAATTCAGCCACATACAAGAAAGGGTGATAAGACAGAAGCAAAGATCCCCTGTAATTTTCTGTCACCATCGCACACTCACAAACACGTGCCACCAAAACCAAACGAAAATTTATTTCAGTACTATTACTTAACTTTTTTTTCCCCCTTAGCCTGAAGACTGAAGGATTTGGTGCTATTTTTCTCTCTGTGTGGTGCATCCCACCACACAGAGTTGGCGTGCTTGCAGAGAGGGTTACAACATCTATTTTTAATAATGTGCCTCCACTACTGTGAGAGCATCCAGTGAGTTTGTGGCTGCATTTCACTGATGTTGTAAACAGAGAAATTACTAAATATGATATACCCCATGTGTCTATCTGTGGGGTGGAACACCATGCAGAGACAAAAATAAGACCTAAACAGCATTGCAAAGCCACCTCCAAATATCTGAAAACTTCAAAGGTAAGTTCAGTTCCTATTCCCTTTCCTGTTGAAGTTCCAGTTATGTATTATCAAGATAGTGTAGGATCTTCCCACTTGAACTAATTATGCTCAGCCCTTTGACATACCATATTTGCATATGCCTAATTCTAGGACACTGGCCCATAAAACAGGACAACATTGTCAAAAGGGACATCCAAAGAACATACGTGGTGTCCACAGAGAAATGGGAAAGGATTCTTATTCTTGCATGCACGTAGAGTGATTCTACATGTTACAAGCAAAACAACTACATGCAAAGCTGCTAGTGGTATCAACTAAGTAATCATGTATACGGTGGAGATCAACCTTCATACTTAAAATATAAGAACTTTTGGAATATCTACCCACAAGTTCAAATATTTTGGTAATTAATCACCAAGTTGTCCTTCATTAGCTTGCTTTTGTTTTCAGTCAAACTCTGTTCACTTTCTTATTGCCTTCATGTTGGGTGCGTGTGTGTAATTTATGGGGATGTTTCTCTACTTTGAAATTGTTTCTAGAGAAGCAGTCAGCTCTTCTATTATTTATTATCATTATATTTATCTTCACAGGAAGTCTTAAAGATAGTTTAGGCTGACTGGCTGTAGCAGCCAGTGAGTTTCATGACTAAGTTGGAATTTAAATTTGGATGTCCCTAATCCTGATTTAGAGAGCCAGTTTGGTGTAGCGGTTAAGGTATCAGGCTAGAAACTGGGAGACCATGAGTTCTAGTCCTGCCTAGGCACAAAGCCAATCGGGTGACCTTGGGCCAGTCACTTTCTCTCAGCCCTAGGAAGGAGACAATGGCAAACCACTTTTGCAGGCCTTGTCCAGGCAATTTCCGAGAATAGGACCCAATTGAACAGATTAAAAAAAATACCCTGGTTTAATGCTCTATTACTACAAAACATTTGTACTCACCCTATATTCCAATGGCCAATAATAACTTTTGTAACCCCAGGGCACTCCTGGAGTGAGCTGGGCTAATTTTTCTGTGAGGCTTCACTGCAGGAGATAGTAAATCTTAGCTCCCTAGATATTTAGTACATTATTCAGCCATTGGTTTCACTTAGCAAATCTCTCAGATATGACTTGACTAAATTATAATCTTTATTATGGACAAGAGTGAAGTTTAAAACACAAATATGATTTGCCTTCTGCAGGACATAGAAATGAAAGCCTTCATATGGGTCTTTGTTCAAGACTTTAGGCCCCAGAGGCAAAACGGATTCTTCTTTAGCTGGATCCTTCTGAATTTCTCTTAAGCAAATACCCTAGCCACATAGTCTAAAACAGACCTATCAAAAGTATATTTCTCTAGCTCAACTTCAACACTGTAATTAAGAAGGTGTTGAAGAACTGCTCAAACTTAATCAGTATGGAGGGCAGCAGTCTCAGTGCAAATCAGCAAATTTTCTAGAAACACAATCAAAAACTGGTTCAAAAATAATGGAAAATATGATTCATAAATTGTTGGAACACTAACAATGTCAATCATTACAAAAGCCATTACCATACAGTATATTCAAACTTCCCATAACAAGAATCAAAGGCAATTAAATACTCATGACCCTTTTTCATGAAAATCAGATTGTAGGTTCTTGTGAGATTCAATGTAATAAAAATGAATGCCCTCTCCAGCCATTCTGAGAGTTTAGGAATCAGAAAGTCTATGATTATACACTCACAGAATCAGTGAGGGGCAAGGTCTTTCCTTGTCCCTTTCCAAACACATTGTGATAGGCTATATACTTGGAAGCAGTGTAGGAATTTGTAATAGCACAGGGGTGAGCAGGGATGGAGATTTGGGACCCTACAGACTTCGAGTCTTGCTTCCCAGGTAGGCAAGAGTGAAGGTGAGCTGTGGAAGTTCATTGTGCTCATTGATGAGTCCTAAGTATAAGAACTGGCCATAAGTAATAAGGGACTGAACAGGTTGAATAGGCAGATCTCTCAATTCTGCAATAGATTCTGTGCCAGCATCTACTAAGGGTGGTTTGTAGTTGTATTTCATATGCAGTATAAATCTGTAGAATAAAAGGAATGGCTAAATGTTGCTCTGTAGCTGCACATATTTTCTGGTTGTTCTTGACTCTGAGCTCTTAGGGGTTATGTTACATTGGTGCTGGAGATGTAGAGAGTCTAGTAAACCCCTTCTGTAAATTGTCATAAATACATCCTTTTAAACAAGCCATTTTTGTGCAGACATAGGGCACCGGTGTTTAGCAAGAATCTAAGCTCCTGGGATCAACTTTTACTTTCAAATGAGATATCTCTGTATAGGCTGTTCAAAACAGCAAGAGACTTCTTTTCTTTCTCACATTCTTTTGTTGTGAGGGACAATGCTTGTCAGTTTTAAGGATGAAAGTGCATAGATGCAGTCTGCATATGCATCTATAAATTGTTTTTGAAACAACTTTTCTTAAGCAGACAATAGAGCCCTGCTAGCTTCTACCTGCCTGGGTTCAATTTCAGAAGTCTACAATGGTATACATGGATGCACATATGGTGTATGGTGGCCTGGGCCATTACTGACATAGAATCTCCAGACCTTCCATGGCCCTGTGGGACCCTCCCCAGCTCTAGGGGAGATCAACATAGGTATAATGCAACCATCCACTTTGCCACTGACTTATCAAGGAGGTGGTTAAGTAGAAAACCCTTTTATTCAGTAGCCTGACCTGCGCTAGAGGCTAGATCCCTTTCCCAGAATTAGCAGCACACATTTATTAAGAATTCAGATCCTTACAATCTTTGCTATTATGAAGTCATAAATCTAGGAGAAACATTTATAATGAAACGAATAGGAAGAAATAAGTTGCTTTCTGAAAAGGTTAATCTCAATCTCTATCAATTCAGGGAGTAGCTTCTCCTTTAACTCAGGATCTTCCGCAAACATACATCCTAAAACAATTCACACAGCCCAGATCTCATTCCACAAAGTACAACATATACTACAACTAACTTCACTAGTTTGTTGTCTAAGTTCACTAGATTCAGCCCTGTTGTTGCTGGCTAGTCACTCTTCCTTCCCCTGCATTCAGCTAGCCTCCAAGGAGAAAACACAAATACAAAAAAGGAGACAGACTTCCCCTTTTATAAAAACCCTAAGAAGGGAAGCTCAATCTCTTGATTGATTCCTCAGCATTTGGTTTTCCTGGTATTCTGCTGTCTCCACATATTACCTGGGTTGACAGGTCACCTAACTCTTTAACCCTTTCAGTGTTTAAATCTCTTGAAGTGGAATTCCCCATTTGCTACACTTACATTGATACACAAGTAGACCTAGATTTATACTGTCGTGGTCTCTGGGATGCCTTCATGAATGAGTTACCCCATATTTCATCTGATCGTCCCTCTTTGAGCTGGTCAATTAAGCTTCTTTCATGCCAGCCCACATCCAGAGCTAACATCTGAAACTCAGCAGCATATTTCTGCACCAAATGCTTGTGCTGTCATTGGCAATGGTTTTCACAGTTGGCAGTCACTTGCTTGACCAGATCCTCAAAGCTAGCTCTTAGGCATACCACAACATAAGCACAGTTGCCAAATCTAGGATATTCTGAATCAGAAGATGTGTTGCCCATTTTACAGCTCTGTTATCATTACACTAATTACACTCATATGCAGGTTCAGTCAGTGGGAAAGTTATCTGGTCTCATGTGATGCCTAGTTCACATTTGGTGAGGAAGGCATTACATTTGCTTGGATCTCCATCATATTTATTAGGCAAGGAGGGTGATTCATACTGCAGGTTCTTGGACAGGTGTAGAGAGTGAGTGAGTGAGATAATTTTGACAGAAATAGGCAAGAACCTACCTAGGTAAAGAGGGCTGAAACTTTCTTAAGTCATGGGAAACAAGATAATATTTGGAAGTGGTTCAGGCAAACACTTCTGTGATTGATTGGGGTATAAGAAGGAAGGGAGGTAAAACCCAGTCACACTTGCAAGAGTTTGTTACTAGAGCCAATCTCAATAAAGTATAGCTCTAGTTTTCACATAGAACTGATTTTCTGGACTGGGCTACCTAGTGAGGCTGAAAATGGGGATGGTGTGGGGACCACTGATTGTGGTATATTCAGTCCTACCTTCTGGGATATCTGGTTCATCATCTGGGCTAACTGGCCCATTTACATAGCCACTTAATTCTGACACTAGAGCAAAACAACATGGTCAACATTTGGCAGAATTGCAAGAGAATCTGTAGCACTAATTTAATCTTTGGTCACTAGGTGAAGGCTTTCCTTCTGTGGCAATGGAAGTAGATAAGAGAGCAAATCCAGCTGTCAGATGTCACCTCAGGACACCTAAATAAAACACAGCTCTCCAAACACTTAATCCTTATTCAGCACTTGGCCTAACTTGGTAGAAGACTGTCAGGCACGATTTGATTAGATTAGAATCTTTATTACAGACAAGAAGGAAGCTTACACACAATAGATTATATACCCTCTACAGGGCAAAGAGGTCAAACACTTTATATAAGTCTATGCTTAAGTGTAAACTCTTAAGCTTTTTCTTCCTGCCTTTCTGAGTTAATGGAAATTAGCTGTTCTCTTGATGGCCTTGTGAGGCAGCTGAACTACAGCATGGCTAAAATAAGAGTTCTCTGTAGTCAAATACGGCCCACATGTTTTTGCTGGGGTTTTTTGGGGGGGTGGGGTGGCAGAGAAAATCCCATTATGCAGAAGTAGAAATATATATATTTTTTAATTCTCTCCTGAAAAAAAAATGTAATGATGACTGAGCGTGCTCAGTAGTCATAAATGCTCACAGATGACTTCAGGGGGAAATTTCGAATAGCTGGAGCAAGGGTGGTCTTGAAAATAATTGTGGAATTCCATACATTTTAACTGTTTTTTAGTATCAAAACATAAAAGCAATCCTACTGAATCAGGCCAAAGCCCACATTAATACAGAGTTTTATTTCTCACAATGGCTGACCTGAAGCCTCTGAGAAGTTCACAAACAAGATATGTAGCCATACACCTTCCCATTGTTCTTCCTCTGCACCTGGTATTTGGAAACATGCTGTCTCCAACCTGGAGGTTACTTTAAGTCTTCAAGACCAGTAGCCCTTGATAAACCCAACCTTCATGAAGTTATCCAATTCCCTTCTAAAATCAGTCCAGTTAGTGACCATTGCCATCTATAGTGACATTTCTTTATTTATTCCATAGATGAATAATAATCAGCTATGCTTAGTGCTACATCAATAGTTTCGTTTTCAAAAATAGATTTGGAATAAGATCTGATGTTCCTGTAACTTCCAAACTCCTGGGTGATCTTTGTATGCGATTGTCTGCTGATGTGTGACCACGTGCTCACTGGAATAAGAGAATTCTTGTCAGTAGAGTTTTTGCGGTAATAAAATTCTTCACTGCTTCCTTCCCCAATTCCACCCCTTCCCCATATTTCCATGAACCCTGTCTTCACTACATTTCAATTTGTATAAACTTTGGTTAGCCATGGGCATGTTTGTAAAAACTTTGTACATTTATGTTGTATGGTTACAGAACTAGGGTCATTGCTCACTTATATGAAAACAAGACATGGCATCAGGCTATATGTATCTTTCCTTCAAGGTCAATGATCTCCTTGGCTGATTTTTGCTTGGTTTTGTATCTGTCCATTTCCAGACATTTTGCTATGACATTCTGTACACTGAATGGCATGAAGAGGATAGCAGTCCTTTAACTAATATGATTTGGAAAGTATCAGGTTTATGAAATGTTAACTTCTGGTTCCACCTGCTTCTTACATTCACACTTTTGCTGAACTAACTAATGGCTCAATTAGAACCATAACATTCCTTTTCTCTTTTCTCAGACAAGTGAAGGGCCTGGGTGCATCTGTGAGTTGAACAACATTACTTTTAATTAGGATAATAGCCTGCTATATTATTAGGCAGGAACTTCAAGGAGGTTTTAGTTATAGGAGAACCACTGGATAAATATCACAGTGGTCATCACACATCTGTACATTTTCTGCTGGGTAGTAAACACAATGCTTTGTTCTGTTTAATCATTGAAAAAAGTTTCACACTGTGGTTATTTACTGAAAACGGGCTGTCTCCCCAAGGAGCTTTTCTTGAACTTGATTAGAGTTTTGTTCAAACCTGGTCAGACAAGTGCTATTTCTCATTTAGGGAATCAAAAAAGGAATTTAAATGCTGTGAAAGTAATTTGAAGTATTATTTCTTTATTCCATTTCTAGTAAGATAAAAACTCCCTTGAGTCAAGTTCAGTTCCTGGTGATATGTCTATGTTGTTTTCTTTCTATGAAAGTACTTTGCCATTGCCCTTTTCTGGATTTTTTTTTTTTAAACTTCCCAGTAATCTACAGCCCTGAGCTTTCCTGATACTTTCTCATCCAAGTATTAATCCTTGCCTAGCATTTTTGAGATCAGCCAAAATCAGCTAGATGCTGCTACCTGTTCTCACAAGACAGCTGATATTTTTCTATGAAGTACTAGAGTAAGCAATCTATACAGTACCTTTCAGAAGTTTTGGATTTCACTTAACATTAGCTTCAACTAGGACGGTCAATGGCAAGTGATTGTGGTTGCTCCCATTGAAAATATCTGGAACATACTACATTGCCTAGTCTATTCTATTTCTAAGGCAATCATTTCATGAACTGTTTCTGAAGTAAGCTGAGTTGATCCTCTACAAAACTGTGGACTTCCGCATGATCATTTCTGAGACTTTTGAGTCAAACTCCAGACATTTGAAGGGAAAATAGATTGGGAATGGTAGAATAAATATAAGGCTTCACTTTGGAGGATGGGAGGTGGGTTAGACAACACACTCTAACCGGCCAAAGCAGGTTAAGAATGTGAGTGGAACAAACTGTGTTGAGAGGCAGCTTAATCCTTTCCAGTCCTGTAAAGTACAAAAGCAATCACTCCCTAGTCTGCTTTTTCACCTGCTGGAAGAACACTGTGGCTTTTTAATCACAAATGAAAAAGGCAGGCTCAGAAGGGCATCAGCACTGTCAGCTGACAAGTGCCCATTTTAAGTTACAGCTCAAATATGAAATACAGTGGAAGGGCTTAAGCAAACCAACTCCCTCTCTCAACAGATCACTGGAATTATCATATTGCTCCAGCAGTCCTGCTTAATTGTGGGGCAAGCTCACCAACACATGGAGAACAATTGGAGCTTAATTAGAGCCTTTATACTTAGAGTCATCCTTCCTTCTCTGAAACACATTTCTGCTTTGCAATTCCTTTGGTCCACTAGGTGAATACTGGACTGTGCAATTCTGGTTGCACAAGACCAAGCCTTAAGAACAAATGAATACAAAGCCAGAATTGAAAAGACAGCAACAGACAGCAAATGCTGTCTCTGCAAAGAAGCTGAAGAAATAGTGGACCACCTTGTTAGCTACTGCAAGAAGATTGCACAGACTGACTACAAACAAAGTCATGACAAAGTAGCAACAATGGTACATTGGAGTATCTGCAAGAAATACCACTTGCCTGCAAGTAAGAACTGGTGGGACTACAAAACAGACAAAGTAATAGAAAATGAAGAAGCTAAAGTGCTCTGGGACTTTAGAATTCAAACAGACAAGCATCTGCCATATAACACCCCAGGCTATTGATAAGAAAGACAAAAAAATCTGGATAGTGGACATTGCAATACCTGGAGACGGCAGAATAGAAGAACTGGAGAAAATCACAAAATACAAAGACCTGCAAATAGAAATAGAACGACTGTGGCAAAAGAAAGCAAATATAGTACCAATAGTAATAGGTGCCTTGGGAGCAACCCCAAAACATCTGGAGTACCACTTGAAGACCATCGGCATTGACAAAATCACCACCATTCAATTGCAAAAGGCAGTTTTACTTGGAACAGCTTCCATCCTGCAATGATACCTTTAACACCATCAAACAACATCTGCCTATCCCAGGTCCTTGGGAAGGACTCGATAGGTGGATAAAAATGCCAAATCCAGTCTAAACATCTGGCTGACTGTGTGACCTACAATCATCATCATCATCATCATCATCATCATCATCATCATCATCATATGGGCCACTCATGTTAGAAAGTGTCGAAGAATAAGTGGCTTTACCTTCAGGGTGAAATCAATTATTACAGAAGCTGGAAAACTGTGGCCAGTAATTCCATTCCATTCCTTCCTTCTGCAACATTTTATAATGCCAGAAGATAATTAGAATATATAATATGATGCTGTAATGTAATGTGGTCTTGTCACATAATATGGTATTATAACATTACATTACAATGCTACATCTGTCTCTCTTTGTTTACCACGTACATAAAATTTCTCTCTTCCCATTGCGCAGGATTAGAGATTATTTCAGAATGCTGGGTACATTTTCCAAGGACAAAATCTATGTAACCACCCTAAGGGCACTTGATAAAGATTTCCCCGATGTTCTCAGTGCATTCTTTGACAGTAGAGGTGTGAAAGCACAATTCTGAATGTGTTAGTCTGACATGAGGATGTTGTGTTTCCTTTCCCCACTCTTTTGCCCCTGGGATCTGGAATTTATTCAAGATAAATGCAAAAGTGAAAGTACTGCTTTTATCTGAGTTGTTGAGATAATGGTAATTTATCACTATTGGTAAAACAGCAGATATGATATTGAACTGTGAAATAACAAAATAAACAAGAGTCAATATTTCTTCATTTCAAGCCGGGGAATACATATATGGTATTTAAACACCATACCAGGTTCAACATAATATCTTGTTCACAGGGCAATAGTAACATAATTGGATCCAGGACAGAAGGTATATTGCTTTTTTCTTTTTAATGCATACGATTGCAAAACAAACAAAAAATATCTATCTATCTATCTATCTATCTATCTATCTATCTATCTATCTATCTATCTGTCTATCTATCTGTCTATCTATCTATCTACAGTACCTACAGTATCTACAGACATAGTGTATGTGTGTGTTTGTGCACCTGTAGACAGATAGATAGATGATATTTGGGATACACATATGTGTGTGCATGTCTGTCTGTGTGTGTGTGTGTGTGTGTGTGTAGAAAGAGCCAAAAGGAACTAAACATTACAATTAAAGGAGAAGAACACTAATATAAAATGAAGCAAAATATTTTAACATTGGACATATTGAAGGACATTTTTGTACAATGGGCCCAGAGGTTAATTTTAAGAGTGTCTGCCTCTATAGATAGACTGTATTATGGAAGAGGAACAAGTTTTACCTGACAAGACTAAAACTAATCTGAAAGTGGATATTAAAATGACAGGCTACAAGAATGATATGGAAAAAGATGCTACACTGGACGTACAAAAGAAACTGGCTGATGTTTTAACAATTAAAAGAGAGATACAAATTGCAAACAAGAAACCAAGAGAATGACCTGGATAATTTTCCTATATTGGATTTACGAAAGAGGCTTGTAAAGCTATGAAGAATTTTGTAAGAAGGGACAAAGAAAAAATGAAAAGAAATCAAGTTCTATGACATTATTTGAAGGGACTAAAGATCATGATTGTTAAAAGTAAAAGGTAGGAATATAAAGTTGGTTTATTTGATCAAGGTTAAAACAGATATGTTGTTATCTTTGGTAACCCTTAATGGACTTTTGCTGATTGGGACTGAAATGACAAGGCTTTCACAATTTGCTTATAGATAAGAGATGGAATGAGTTCATTTGTTGTATTTTAAGAGAAGATGGTAAGTTACTAAAATTGTTTATACTTGTGATGAAGGGGGAAGTCACTTCCTTATATGTTTCTTTTCTTTTTCTTCACTATACTCTTTCTTTTCTATTTTTCTTTCTATTTCTTTTCTGCACCTTCTATTTTTTCTTTTTCTTTTTATTTTTTTTAGTTTGTATTAATTTTTACCTTAACAATTGTAATTTTTAATAAAATTACTATTAAAGTAATAATGCATATTGCATCTATCTTCATCATAGCTAAACTCCCACAGACCTAAAATTATTTATAATGAATGTATTAATCACATTTGCAAGTCAGGGAGCCATATGTGATACAGCTGTTGTTTATTGCTATAAAACTACTACAAGACTGACCTGGCTGAGAAAAGGTAAACACAGTTCACCTAAAAATGTAATATTATGTACGTCTACAGAATTTGATAAGGGTTTTTTGTTTGTTTTTGTTTTTTTAAATCTTAGGGATATTCAAGATATTTCTAAATTTGTATGGCAAGGTAAAAAACCAAGAATAAAATATAAATTTTTGTAGGATGCCAAAGAGGTGGGTTAGGTCTTCCAGATTTAAAGTTATATTTTGATGCTTGTTGTCTGGTGTGGATGAAAGAATGGGTGATTTTAGAAAATAAGAAGTTATTGGAATTGGAAGGACATGAGTTAAGATTCGGATGGCATGGATATTTATGGTATGATAAAGTGAAAGTTAATATTGATTTCAAGAATCATTTCATTAGATGTACTATATTGAGAGTCTGGAACAGATACAAGGTAAGTTTATCTCCAAAAGTTCCTCTGTGGTTGTCACCCCAAGAAGATTTTTACAGAAGAGAAATGACACTTAAGCAATCATGGTTGACGTATGCAACTTTGTTATTGTTTTCTGAAGGAGAACCTAACCTGAAGAAGAGAGAAGAATTAGAACTGGAAAGTTATATTTGCCAGTGGTTTACATATGCACAGTTGCTGGAAAGATTTAAATTAGATAAGAAAAGTTATGAATTTACCACTGAGAAAACTGAGTTTGAATATGCCTTATGTATTAATGATGAACACCTTGTTGCTAAAATATATAAACTTTTGTTAAAGATGAATTTGGAAGATGAATATGTTAAAGACTGTATGGTTAAATGGGCAAAGAATTTGGATATAACATAATGCTGAAGTGAGAAAATATGTGGAATAAAGGGTTAAAATTCACTCTTAATTATATGTTAAAAGAAAATTTTTATAAAATGATGTACCGTTGGTATTTGACACCAGATAAATTGTCAAAGATGCATGAAGGAATTTCAAATGTTTGCTGGAAATGTAATCAGTGTGAAGGTACATTCTACCATGTATGGTGGACTTGTGAAAAAGCTAAGAAATATTGAAATATGCTATGTATTTTGATTCAAAAGGTTTTAAAAATAGACTTGCAATTGAAACCAGAGACCTTCCTTTTAGATATGATGGATAAACATATGGAAAGAGAACATGGGCATTTATTTCTCTATATGATAACTGCAGCAAGACTTTTATATGCGCAAAAATGGAAGGATTGACAAATACCTACAGCCAAAGAATGGATATTGAAATTAATGGCACTGGCGGAGATGGTGAAACTGACTACTTTGTTTAAGGAGAGGGCATTGTCTAGCTTTGTTTCTAATTGGAAACCACTCTTGGACTTTTTGCTTGACACTCAAAAATATGCAATTTTGATTTTGGGATTTGATGATTGATGTTATGCCTATAGAAATATATTGTACAAATCATATGTATTGTTGAAATAGATTGATTCTATGAATTTCTTTGAATGTTAAACTAATAATTATTTCCTATTATGTAAATTTTTAGATACTAGGGTAAGAAGCGAATATACTGTATTTTACATTTATACCTGTACCAAGGAAAGTTGGAAGCTACTGTTCCTTTTCTATGCTTTTTCTGTTGATTTTTTTCTTTTCTTTTCTCCCCCCCTTTTTTTTTTTTGACTTTCTTGTATTTTAATCTTTTGGACATTTAATAAAAAATTATAACTAAATCTTAGGGATGTTAAAGAAATTCATCACTGAGAATAATAAGGAGGAAAGGTAGAGCATTGAAGTTATCTTTGGAGCTGACAACACAGCACCCCAAAATTTAATATTATAATTAAAATATAATAATCAAAACCTCACAAGATTGCCAAATATTATGAGATTTTTGCAATCTTACATAAGGACATAAAATCTGGCAAAAGCTACTTAGATTCCACTGTTTATACAAGAGATCTCAGATACTAGGCTGAGATCTCCAAAATCTTGAGTGAGTGAGTGAGTGAGTGAGTGCTATCAAGTAATTTTCGACTCCTAGCAACCACATAGATAGATTTTCTCCATGATGATCTATCTCTAACCTGTTCTTTCAAATCTTCCAATGGTGCACTCATCACCACTGTAACTGAATCCATCCACCTTGCTGCTGGTCATCTTCTTCTTCTCTTTCCTTCCACCTTTCCTAGCATTAGAGCCTTTTCCAGAGAGCTGGGTCTTTGCATAGTGTGTCCGAAGTAGGATAATTTCAGCCTGGTCATTTGTGCCTCAGGTGAGAACTCTGGATTGATTTGTTCAGTGATCCATCAGTTTGCTTTCTTGCCGGTCCATGGTATTCTCAGGAGTTTTCTCCACACCAAGGTTCAAAGGCATCAATACTCTTCCTATCCTGCTTCTTTAAAGTCCAACTTTTGCTTCCATAGAGCATCACAGAGATTACCATGGCTTTCACTATTCTGATCTTTGTAGGTATAGACACATCACAGCCTTTGAATATCTTTTCCAAGGCTTTATGGCTGCTCTACTGAGTGCTAGTCTGTGGCATATTTCTTGACTGCTTGTTCCTTTACTGTTGATGGTTGACTCTAAAAGGCAGAAGCTATCCACCACTTTGATATTTCCAGTTTGAATTCTAAGGCTGGTTGTTTTACCTGTTGTCATTAATTTGGTCTTCTTTATATTTAATTTTAGTCCCATTTTTTTCACTGTGCTCTTTGGTTTTTAGTACTAGGGCTTGCAGGTCCTTTGCATTTTTTGGCTATCAGGGTAGTGTCATCAGCATAGCGCAGGCTATTGATGTTCCTTCCTCCAATTTTAAAATCATGCTCATCTTCTTCCAATCCAGATTCCCTTAATATATATTCCACAGATAGGTTGAATAAATAAGGAGAGAGTATGCAGCCTTGTTATACTCCTTTGCCAGCCTGGAGCCGATCTCTTTTACTGTGAGAAAAATATATCTTTGGGTGAATCTTTGGGTAAAAGAAACAAGTTTTTAGAGGCCGATGAATGGGATCGCCTTAATAAAATTGGAACATAAAGGAATGTGCAGCACCCTTGAAGCTGGTATGAACTAGGCTGATTGTAAACCCCTTATCACAAACACCCCCAAAGCAACATAAGGGAGGATGTCTTCTTCCTGGCAGTTGGTACCTTGAACAATTTGTTTGTTCCCCTCTGACACTATTGCTTTCCTTATAGATAGCAGTTGTTCCATCCTTGTAGATAGTGGCCAAGAACAGGGGCAGGCAGTAACTTGAGAAGTATTGCTCATTTAGGTATGCCTGCATCATCATATGAATATGTATACGTATGTGTTATTTTCCTTTCCCTTTTCTTGTAGAGCTGTATAAATATCAGGGCATCCATTTTGCCTACAGGGGAGTGTCTCCCACTAACCTTTGGTGGGGTCCCCCTCCAGTACGTACTGCCTAATAAACACTGCAGTGAAGCTGATGTGGGTCTTCCGGGCTGTGTGGCCGTGTTCTGAAAGATGCCGGTCACAGATGCTGGAGAAACGTTAGGAACCAAAACTTCCAGAACACGGCCACACAGCCCGGAAGACCCACATCAGCCATCATATTCCGGCCGTGAAAGCCTTCAACAATACACTGCAGTGAAGCCTTGATTATTTTACCTTTGTGTCCTGCGTTTTGATTCCACATTACCATGTGGCTTTCTGACCTGTATATAAGTTTCTCATGAGGACAATGAGATGTTCTGGGATTCCCATTTCAAATCTTGAGATTTGGAAATTATTGGGGAAGGCTGGTGCCTGGGTCATCACAGAAGACCACATAGTGGGGCTCAGGCCTTGAAAAGCTTGCTGAAACCTGCTGATGACAATAAACTGAGCAAGCACATAATTGGATAGCAGACTTCCTCTATTTTCTGTTCAATACAGACTTTAGAACCACTGAGAAACTTTGGTAAACTTTACTTAAGTAGATAATTAATTAAATATATACATACAGAAAATAAGATTTAAATTTGCATGTAGGCATATAAAGATGCTTATGCAACTTTGTGTGCAACTATTTTTGTTTTGATGCTGCTATTTGTTCCATTATTGATTTGTTTTCCATGCATAGCAGGATATTCTACACATGAAGCAGGTGATCCATGCAATGTATGTATGCATTTTTAAAGATCTGAACACCGTGCATATGAGCCTCTGGGTGGAATCTAGGCTGCCTATCACAAGGTATATTTTGTTATTTGCCTAGTAGACTTGTGGAAAACCTACGTGCCTCTCCATTACACAAAACCAAATGCAAGCCTCTTAATTAGCAGAGAGCCAGTGTGATGTAGTGGTTAATGGCACTGAGCTACAAACCAGAAGACTGTGAGTTCTAGTCTTGCCTTAAGCAAAAATCCAGCTGGGTGATTTTGGGCCAGTCACTTTGTCCCAATCCTAGGAAGAAGGTAATAGCAAACCACTTCTGAAAAATGTTGCCAAGGAAACTGCATGGACTTGTCCAGGCAGTCACCAGGAGTCAAGACTGACTCAAGGCACACAAGCACGCACACAAAGACATATAAGCTATAATGACAGCTATGACTCTCCACATGAACTGTGTAGCATTTAAACATACACCCCTCCACACATGCTCATACAGTTCCAGCTTTGGAAATTAACTGCTAATGACAATATTGGACTTTATTTCCTTTCATAGCCCATATTTTTTATGATCGCCACATCTCCTGATTGATATACTCTTCCAAACAATTCTACCTCACCATCGCTGGAATTATGTAGATTCTAATGTCATCCTTCCTCCGCTTGCTTAGATTTCGAGAATAGGGTTGGAGAATAAACAAAGACAGTGGGAAAACAGCCAAACAGATTAACTTATTGTAAATGTTCTCCTAGAAATGGGGGGCATGAGCAAATATCAAAAAGCAGGCATTTAAGTTACATACTTGCCCCAGGCAGATCTAACATCCATGCAGAGTCACTGCTACTATCATAAGCGCCACACCGCAGGAAACTACTAACACTACCAATGTCCAAAACAATCTTGTCTTTCCCGCATTCTCGGTATAATTGCTCTAATGAACTCACACAGCATTAGAAAAGTTTCCAACATACTGTAGTAATTCACTATTAAAAGCAACTGGCTGCATACAATGGAGTCCTGTGTTTCCATCCTATTAAGAAACTATTTCATCACTACCTGGGTAGTAATGGACAGTATGGAGTAAATGACAGGCACTTGCAGGTGGAAAGTTATCTACAGCTGGCTATAAAATAGGATATAATTCTTGTCAGAGACAGATTAAGACCACAAGGTCTACTTC
Source organism: Python bivittatus (assembly GCF_059951505.1). Lineage (NCBI taxonomy): Eukaryota > Metazoa > Chordata > Lepidosauria > Squamata > Pythonidae > Python > Python bivittatus. Next base: position 30,563,684 of record NW_028277098.1, read on the forward strand.
ATTCATAGTTTTAAGTCTCCCTGAAGGATTATTCACCCATTTTCATTAAAGAGGAGTTGTTTTGCACGTGTTTTGGGTTAAAGTCTGTTTCTTTAATGGTGTCAACAGACCAAGTGATCATGTTAAAATAAAGTTATTGTAGTAGCCTCTGGCTTGGGCAAGATATATGTGTGTACGTGTATATTTATATCTGACCAGGATGGAACAAACACCAGATTCCAAGCTTGGAAATGAAACCTGAACGGTAGTTCATTTCTCTTCAGGAATATTCAAAAAATACATCCTTGCGGAATCCTGCTTCCACAGTTTTTCACTTACTTTAAAGGAGTTGTGTAATTTCTGACAATGACAAAGGTGGGGATCCAAAAATGTGCTTTCATGAGCAGTAGTAGCTTCTCTTCATAGAACAGAAGGAAGACTCCTTCTTCATTTATAGGCTCCTCTTGCTCAGTCTTAAAAACTGTTCCATTGTGTCTCCCGATCCTTACAGCCCATTTATAAAATATACTTGGAGATAAAAAAAGAGAGGAGGATAAGAGTGAAGTCCTGTTTCAGAGATGAAATTCCAATTGTATAATATTTGATTCTATTCAGTCCTTTTCCTGGCTTTAATTTTAATTTTAAAGGCCAGTGCCCCCTATTTGAGTCAATATTGGATTTAAAAATGAGCATTTTTCTCAAAGATTGCAAAATATACAGTAACTTTGGTAAGTAAGCATTATTCATAATTTGCAACAAAAGGAAAAGAAAAAAGAGGGGAAGCCAGGTAAAAAGCACACTAGGCTTTTCACCTGTTCCTTTTTCTCTCTTTTTGGTGGGCAGGGGGATGCCTTCAAGTCAGTGTTGACTCCTGGCATCTGCCTGGACTAGTCTCTGCAGTTTTCTTGGAAAGATTTTTGGAACTGCTCTGCCACTCCCTTCTTCTTCCTAAGGCTGAGAGAGAGTGACTGGCCCAAAGTCACCCACCTGGCTTCATGGCTAAGGTGGGACTAGAATTCATGGTCTTCTGGTTTCTAACTTGGTGCCTTAACCACTACACCAAACTGGCTCTCATGTTCCATCTAGATAGGGCTTTTTTCCCCTTAAAAAGCATGCCTTTATTTGGTTAATTGGTTCACTGCTTGGGGCTGTTTTAATACATCCATTGCATTGTCTGCCTAGATCTTTGATGGACTCCCCATCTCTGTCTTCAAACAAGGCCTGAGTGACCATGTGTTGGGGATGGTTTAGTGAATTCTTGCACTGAGGAGTTTCTGTCTGTCTGTCTGTCTGTCTGCTGTCTGTCTGTCTGTCTGTCTGTCTGTCTATCTATCTATCTATCTATCTATCCATCTATCTATCTATCATCATTTAGATTTATAAGGCTGCCCAACTCAATATGGACTCCGGGCAGCATACAAAATAAAACAAATGCAATACATAAAGCAAATGAAAAAGAATAAACATATCAGGAGGGAACAAACATATGCCCTCAGTGAAACAAAACCCTGCACATCAGATGAATGCACCCAACTAGAATTGCGGGGGGAGGGGGGAATCAGATTTTCAAAAATAATTTAAAGGTTTGCAGGAGCAAAGCAGTCCAAACCTCCAGAGTGATGCTATTCCAAAGAGTAGGCACTGCAACAGAGAAGGCATACTTCCTAGGTCCCATCAGGTGAACATTATAACATAATAAACAAGACACTAAATATGTTCATTCTATCAGATCTTACAAGACAGGCAGAAATAATGGGAAAGAGACAGTCCCTCAGACAGCCAACCATTAAGGGTTTTAAAGGCGATAACCAGCACCTTGAGTTGCCTTTGTAAGCTCACTGGTAGCCAGCATAGCTTGCATAGCAATGGTGTTATAGGGGTGTACTGAAGTGCACTTATAACTACTCGTGCACCACATTTTGGACCAGCTGCAGCTTCTGAGAGGTCTTCAAGGCAGCCCCATGTAGAATGGATTGCAATAGTCCATACATGAGGTGACCAAGGCATGAGTAACCATGGGATGGTTTTTCTGGTCCAGAAAATGGCACAATTAATGCACAGGGTCAATCTGTTCAAAGATCTCCCAATTGCAGTTGCCTCCTGCCCTTTCAGCAGGAGCTGTGAGTCTGGAGTGACACATCTTTCAGAACCAAGGAGACTCTCCGGCACCAGAAGAACCATACATCCATAACTACTTGGTCTTGTCAGGGTTGAGTTTAAAGCTGTTGTTCCCCAACAGCCTCTAGGCACTGGAACAAAACCATGACAGTATTGATTGATTAACCAGGGTCAAGTTATACAGCTAAGTATAATCAACATAGTGATTATATATATCCCCATGTCAATGGATGATTTTACCCAGCAGTTTAACATAATTGTTAAGCAGGAAGGACAGAAAAAATGAGCCCTGAGGTATCAGGGCTTTAGGCTGGATCTCTCCCCACATAGTAACACTAACTGGAACTGGCCATGGGGAAAAGTTGAGAACCACCACAATGCTGTGCCTTCCATTCCTAAACCCCTTAGCTGGTCCAGAAGGATACCATGATTGATGATATTAAAAATCACTGAGAGATCAAGGACATCTAGAATAATACGCCCCTCCCCAGAATCCTGGCTCCCCAAGATGTCATCAACAAATGTTATCTGCATGTCTCTAACTGTGCCCTGAATGAAACAGATCCAGACAATCCACTTCTTCCAGGGTATCTGAAGCTGCAGTCCAACCATGTTCTTAGTGACCTTATCCAAAAAGGGAAGGTTGGAAACTGGATTAAAATTGTACAGAAGCATTGGATCCAATGACAGTTTCTTGAGGAGGGGACATACCACCACCTTCTTCAAGGCAGGTGGAACCACCCCTTCTTCTCCAAGGATGAATTTACTACCATATGGATCCAGCCACATGTCAGCTTCCAGGAGGCCTTAATCAACCAGGAGGGATATGGATCTAATAAACAGGTGGCTAGATTAACAGTTTTGAGAACTGAGGCCATTTCCTCAGGAGTGCCAGGATCAAACACTCTCCAGATAACAGGAAAAGACCATGCCTTAACCAATTTAACCAGACTTGCCCAGTCAGAATATAAACCAGAGCAGATCCAAGCAACTTCACCCATCAGCTGCCTAATATGGAATGGATAAGCTAGAAAATCATCATCATCACCATCATCATCATCATCATCATCATCATCATCATCATCATCATCATCAATATACCCCAATAGGTATATTAAATAAGCAAAAAAATTGCTAATTAAAAGCTTATTTATGCTATATTAAAAATATATTACCAGGTGGAAATATGAATGCACATTTAATAATTAAAATATACATGCCCCCCCCCCAAAGCCAAACAAATTTCAGCATAAAAGTCATAGAACATAGAAAGAACTTAAAATTGAACATGGGGGGAAAAAACTGAGCAGATAATAAGATAGGCAGCAGGTAACTCTTTCTATGGAGCTTGTTCCCTGGCTGGGACACTGTCATTGAAAAGGATTTTTTTTTTTATAGATGCTTATTCTTCAGATGAGAGGACATTTCAGTGGATGCAATTAGAACATGAATGGAATTTCATTAATGCAATGAGATTTTCTTTTCTCATTTCCCCGTAGGCCCTGATGTTCTTCAAAATATCTGTTCTGGGTGTTCCTCCAATCTTCCAGGAGAGAACCTTAAGGCCATTCCAGGAGCTTAGAACAATAGAAGGCTACTACTGTATCATTTCCTTTTCCTTTCGACTGCTAGAATTGCTACTTCAACTGGAAAGCTCCAAGGGGTGTAATCCAGTATGTGCAAAGCATATGTTTCTAAACCATAACTACAGCATGGCTAACACATGCATAATCCATTCAAATAACACACTTCATCCAGTACACCAAAGTAAATGCACTTGTATGTTCACTTTTGAAGCTTCTGGGACAACATCCTAACAGAAATTTGCACAGTCCAACTCATATAAATATTGCATGCTTCTGTTAAGAATAATTATCCTGAATGGCTTCAGAGTTTAATAGAAAAAAAATGCTCTGTCCCAAAGTGTGTTCTAAAGACTACAACTCATCACTGGAAAAAAAATGTGAAGTAATAGTCCAGAATGGGAAAATATTTCTCTGGGAATTTGCCCTGTCTATAATTCCCATGAACAATTTCATTCAACTAACGTTCAGTTAAAAACAGAAGTCTTTTTACCCTTGATGTGGTGTTAGCAATACCAATCAACCAAATGTAGGATACAGGCCAAGTTCAAAAGTCCTAATTGCTTTGCTGATTTTTTCCCCTCATGATTTATTATATTTGCCCCAGTTCTCCTTTCAAAAACCCAGAGAAGCTTCCATAGGTTTCTAAGACACATGATGCCTTTCTATACTGTGTGAGACAATCACCTCATTTCGCCTACTTTAGTGACAATTAACAAGTAGTAGATCTCAGAACAAATCTATTCAAGACTTCCTACTTTACATCTTTCTAACTATTCTAGAAGATATACTCTAAATATGATCCAGTGGCACTCCAGGAATTCTCCTATACTGACTAAACTATAGACCCATTCAATGTGTGTTTGTAAAGACTGTCATAACCATAATAGTTTTCAGCACATGCAGAATAAGGGTATTCATAATATTACTCTATATGGTTTTCTTTTACTTAGAAGCAAGCTGAATGGACATGTCCAGGATAGCACACTCACTAGCAAGCCAAAGTGAAGCTATGATCGGGTGGGCACCAGGGCCAAGCAGTTCTATGGATAATCCCATTTAGTGCTGTGCCAAGAGTTAAGAGGTGCTGCCTATTGCCCTAAGGATTGGGATAAGTTTCGGAACAGCACTAGACCAAGACTTGGGAAAAAAGCAAGAGGAAAGCTTAGTCATCCAAGACCCATTTAAAGGCTGTCAGGTAAGGACTAAGGAGGATTGTATCACAACTTATGTGAGTGACCTAAAGCTGAGAAGTAGAAAGAAGGAATGAATGGAGAAACATAGGTCATAGGCACAACACAGAATGTCTAGGAAGTCATAACTATGTGTGTATTTGGCCAAAGATGGTTCTAATATGAGGAACATACATCTACCAGCTTTATATCTGACTTCATTCAATGGAACATGCATATAACTATGCAGTTATGCTTTGAATGTTTGAAACCTGGGATAACTATACTTTCTAGTCATGCACAGTTGTATGCCTCTAAAGTTACTATATTGTGCTCAAAAGTTGGGTTCAGACTAGTAGTATCCACCAGTTAAAGGCTAGCAACTGGCATAATTCAACTGTACTCATAATAAATTTGAAGGGCAATATGAGATATAGTTTAATTACAGATCTAATGTCTTTGTGTGCATTATAACATGGTTAACACGAAAATCTTTTGCACTATTAAAAGTACTCTGAAGAGTGGTGGCCTTTGGTTGATATCTAATTCATGTGCACAGCTGATCGTTTGTCAGGTTTACATACCTTTTTTCACATATATTAAGAAGGGAACTGAAAGCAAAACACTCTCCCCTGTTTGTGTCTTTTTTTACTTCAAATGTTAGTTTAATTTGATCCAGCTTCCTCTAAAAAGACCGTTGAGAATAATGCCATTAGATAAATAGCCATCATCAGTTTATGCAGTAAGTGGATCAATTGAACTGTGAGGTAGCAGTAAATCATGACCTGTATATTGTAGATAATATATGTTTATTTGTTTGTTTGTGTCTGGTTTCCCTTCCTTTTTTACAGACTTCCTGTGACAATGGGCCGGATTAATCATTATCCTATGAACAAGTCACTGTTGATACACCTGCTGGGAGTAAATGATCTGGGGCAACTCTATCTCAAACAGTGGACTTGTCCTACTACCTGTAAAAGAAGTTTCCACAAACCAGAACATTCATGTCTTTTACAGGAAGGAACAGGAACCATCTGTTAGATTTTGCTTTTGATGTTTACAATCTAACACTTTTAGTAGGTTGTCAGGTTCTACTTCCCTGCTGATTCTTCTACAGTAATCATCATCCCTCCAAAGCCTGGATTCATAGAAGTATGAAGCACCTGATTACTTCAGGCATCTTGCTGAATTATGGTGTGGAACAGTTTTACAGTTATGAAAAATATAAGTCAGCAATTATTTGAGTTTTCATTGTACTTTAAAAACGATTGTGGTTTATGTTGATATATAGAGACCATGTTCTTTGCAATGGCTTATTTCTATTGCAGGGATTTGGCAGTGATCCCAACAGTATAAAAATACCCGGCGGGATATTTCACTACTCCACTGTCCTATGAAAATAAGTTTATGAGATCCTCTTCAGTTTCAAAATTAGTTTGTCATACATTATCCTATCACATGCTAATTAACCAACACCTTTTAATCCTGATTTTTAAATTTGTCCAGATTTCCATGGCAGAGATTTCCTGTAACAATAGGACTGGATTAATCATTACCCTTTGGATTTGATAGTATCCTGAAGTAATGTTTGTGCTGAAATTGAAAGGTTTACCTACATATTTAGACAACATACTTGTTTCTTTGCCATGTAAAGGAGAAATAGCTGAGTTCAAATATATGTCAGGATCAGGCCAACCAAAAGTGTGAAATGGCCCTGCTTTATGCAGTGACTTATTTCTAGTGTAATTTTAGTCAAAAACAAAGTTTAATTTAATCAAACTTGCTTCTTCACAAGGGAATCTGAACACAGATAGCCCTGTTTTGTTGATGTAATTATGATTACTCTTCATTTAGGTGACAAATCTGTGTCTGGGGTGTAACCTTTCAGAGTCCAAGTAGAAGTTCAAATGGCTGAGTGTTCCTTTATCTAACAACCAAAGATAAAAATAAATGGTCAAGGAAACAGAGTTGTAATTATGCCACTTTTCTGACATGAACAATTGTAAAGTAAAATGAAATTTTACTGGAAAACTGTTTAGTCATTTCATGCCCTAGTATTTTACTTAACATTTTAAGGAAGGAAGCAAAAGTTCTCCCTTCTTCTTTTTCCACATCATGCATCATTTGATAGAGCTCTGTCACATTCCATCTTACTCACCTTTGCTTTGAGCTAAAAGACCTCAAATGCTATAATTTTTCCTCTTAGGGGAGTTGTACCAGCTTTTTTATCATTTAGGTTGTCTATAACTGCTTTTGCAGAAGTTCCACAATATCTTTATTGAGTTACAGGAATTGTATCTAGCATGATTGTACATGGATTGATATAAATATATTATAATGCTGGCAGCTTTATTTCTCATTCCTTTCTTAATGATTGCCATGATAGAATTTGCCTTTCCAACAGCAGGGGTAGACTACGTCAACATCTTCATTACAGCTCATTTATGAACAAATTAAAAAACTAATTCCCCTTAGAGGAACCCACTGCTTCCAAATCCCAATCTTCTCATTTTTAACCAGTTATTAGTCCACAAGAGGACTTCTCCTCTTAATCACCAAGGTTTTCTTTGGAGTTTTTAGTCAAAATTAAAAGTTCAAGTAAAGAATTTCTACCTGAACACTGCTATCTATATATTTGTCAGCATTACCTGAAATATTGGTAAATATTGGTAACTTACCTTTGCAGAAGCCACACTGATTCTTTCTTAGCAAGATTTGCCTTTCTTATGTTTGATTATTTACCAATTACAAGGTTCTTTATCAATTTATTGGAAACTAACCAGCCCTACAACTTTCTGGACTTTATCAATTGAGCTAGAACATTACTTCTTGTTACCATTTGCCTTAATTTCTCAGATTTGTTTCCTGAAAATATCAGTTCAGACACTAGTGTTTGGCCTATAACTTCACTGAGAACAGACATGAAGAATCAGTTTAGGTTATCTACAATTCCCTTTCTTTCCTTCAATGCGCCTTTAAATTTCATGTTATCCAAAAGTCCAATTGCCTACTTGTCCAGTTTCCAGCTTGTAATATGTTATTTATTTTAATTATTAGTCAATGTTATTAGGGTCATGTGATCCTGAAAATAGCAATCTTCTCCTCTCCCTTCCTTTAATATTTGCTTACATTTATATACCATATGATTTGTTCTTTTCATTCAAAAAAGAATTTTATTTTCTGAAGGAAGCTTTATTTTTTGTAATAACTTCCTTGATACTGTCTTCTTTAACCATGGACATGGCAGAAATATTCCTAGCTTGGCAGTGGGCCTTATTCCCAGGTACATATGCATAACACTGCAAACTACATTTTCTTACTAATTAAATTCATTAATTGCATTACACATTTCTCATGATTAACAAAACATAGCCTATCTTTTTCATCCCAGGATTAGCTCTCCCTAGTACAGTGACATTTTTATAGGCATACCAGAAGCTATTAGTAGAAGTCACATCATAGAACTACCATGCATAGTATTATCTATGCTGGCTGTGGCATTCCAAAGTTTCTAACATGAATCTTTTCCAGAGACATTAATGACTGTGTATCTGAGATTTTCCAGGAAAAATGAAATTATTACCTAGGTAAAGGAGATATGTATAAAATTAGATGTAAACTCAATTTATTTACATGACAGATGGACTCAACAAGGTGTCCTCAGGTCTTAGTTAAGGACTTGTGGGTATTGTAATTCAAAGGTTTTTTTCCTCTAATGTAGACAGTGTCCAGCTAGAGTTTCAACAAGGGGTACTGTCTAGAACCAGAGTTACTTAGCTTCAGTACAAAGTGCCAACATATGACTTTAAATTTAACCTCAATCAATTTTGTGGAAAACTGATTCAAACAGTGAGAACACTGGTGCAAAGAATAATTTAGGCTCTCTTTTTATATCAGGAATCTTTTCAGCAAGAGGCAAAATAAAGAAATGAACCAAGCTGGTATATGGATGTTTAAATCAAGGCAAACATAAATCATTAATTTTCAGTGAGCAATATTGTGAAAATAATGTAGAACTGGACTCTCCAGATACTACACTACTACCACTTCCATCACCAGCTCCTCTTTCTTTTTTATTCAAACACTGATAATTTACATTTGTTGACGAATCCAACCACATAGGTTTCATCTACCACCTCTCTCCCCACCCCACCCCCATAATGTAGTTTAGATTTCCTTAGTGTCAGTTATATGAATTAACATATAAATTTGTTAGCTTTTATTAATGGACTGGGGCAGTGAACATACATATTATTGTAGCAAAAATTCTCTGGAACATAAAGAGCTCCCACATGATAAAGTATATGCAAAGCAATTTTTCCACATTCATTTGTAGCATGGATGTGTACAGTGTCTTGAAGGTGCACTCATGCCTTCAAAAATTTCCATCTTCAGTCTTATTTTTCCTTTCTTCTAGAGATGAAGCAAAAAAACTAGTTATGTTTCCATTATGAATTCATCTCAAAGAATAATACAGACAGGACGGACCTGTGCAATATGGATTGTAGTAAATTTTGTGGCTGGAATTTTAATGGATCCTTAGCCATAGTTTGGAACTGAATTCTTATTTTAGAACTTTCACAATATGGGTAAACACTGGGTTAATATATTTCAATTTCAGGAACAATGGGAAAGGTAATATTTAAATATCCTCTTTCGCGCCTCTCTCCTAGCCCTCAAAAAGCAACATTTCTCATTTTAAGTATTGCAATATTTCAGGGATTGCTATTTCATTTCCTGCTGACATGCAGACTAATCAACTCAACAATAACACATGACAGTTCAATAGTTAAAATCATGGTTTTCTGTTACATGAATGAGCCATGGCAAACTTCAGGCCTGTGGACTCCTATCCATCTTCCCCTTTTACCCTACAGATGAGATTAGAAACATCCTCCTCAGTGTAAAACCAACTTGTATTTCCTGGGGTATTTGAAGTTAGGAAACTGGGGTGTATTGAAATTATGGCTTCAGACAAGATATGATTTGATCCAGGCATATTGTTACTAATTATATTCTAAACGAACTGTCACTGGCTATCGAAAATGTGGACTGTTTAAAACCAGAAGCAAAAGCTGTTATTTTCTGCCCATCAGAAAAATGCAATAAAAGGGATGATAAGATAACGTAATAGAAATATAATGCTTTCCTTTACTTCTAAATTGGGCAATTGCTATAGTATTATACTGTAATCAATGCAACTTTGCCATCTTTAAATATGAAAACATTACCGGCAATAGAGTGACTTATATAGTGAGATGGGTGGCATATATAAATTTGAAAAAAAATAAAAAATAGCTTACCTCCCATACAGGCAGGCAGTGGCATAAAGAATTCCTCCTCTCTTCTTTGGTATGGGTTTCATAATATTGCATATGTGCATTGTGTGGCCTTAGAAGTGGCCTCCTTGGATAGGGTTACCAGACGTCTGGCAGAAGGAGGACATGTCTTCCTTTTTGTCCTCATGTCTTCCTTTTTGTCCTCATGTCCTCTGTCCTGCAGGCATAGCTTTAAAATCAAACACTGTCTGGCTTTTTGGTGTCTCTAACCCTAAGCAGCTTTTCTCTGTGGTGCAGCACTTCCCTAATCAGTGCTAGCCACAAGTTAACAAACTCAGCTCTGTGACCTTAATTAGTTAATTAGTACCTTTTGGAGGGCTTGAGCTGCTCCCTGAAACTGACAAGACCTTAATCAGTTACAAGATGAAGGCTTTTCCCTCCTAAGGGCTCTAGCGCCTTCCTATGATTGAAAAACCAGTCTTCCTGATGCTCAAAAAAATTCATACACAGTTTTCCACTGTAATTTTTGTCATGGATGCCAAGAAAATTACACAGTTAGCGTGTCCTCCTCTCCCCCCTCCCCCTCCATTTGTCTGTGTTCTCCTTTGCCTGTTCAGATCTCTGGTAACCCTACCATTGGATGACCTAGTCAAATCATTGATTGGAATTCAGCAACATCATCCTTTACCATGGGTGAGTGGGAACAGGGTTGTAAAGAATCACTCACCTTTTTTAGTGTAACAATAGGCCACAATGGTATTCTGGTGACATGCTGCTTTGCAGATAGCTTTTAATAAGTTTAAGTTTAGTGAATAACTTCTCTTCAGCTAAGTTAGTCCTTCGAGGTAGTCCAGACAAGAAGCACAACCAGGAGCACCAGCACTGTCTTTATTGTAAGGTTACATTAAACAGAATCTTGCAACACTGAAAGTATTTCTCCCCTCCTCTCTTTTTAGTCTCTGGAAAGCTAGGGAGGGTCCCTTCTGAAACACTTTCCTCACTTTTCTCTCAATTGCAGAATGAGCTGCCTCTTGTCAGACTGTTGCCCTGGCTGGGGTCTTTCTCCTGTCTCCCAAGGTCATACCCACGTACCATTGCAAGCTGCATCTGTCACGGTAAAAAAAAGGTAGGCATGCACTCCAGGTTTCAATAAAACTTAATGGCAGATCATGGTATTCTATCATAAGAAGTATTGTAATTTCCTTTATTTCTGATTTTTAGTAATATCATATCTCAGTAATGTTTCGAATTAGGGCAATTGCTTGGGACTTGTGTCTGGCAACTCACTACTGTATTTTTGACCAGACATTCTCCAGCTGCATGCAATCTCTCATCACTTGCTGACCTCTGGACTGATGAAAGTTGGACACAAAATGCAGAGACTGCATTATTGAGGCCTGCAAATCTATCTTTTATGTCCAATGTTGTAAAGAAGACACTCATTCTGAATTGGCCGATTGTAGATATTGGCCTTTGATTCTTACAAGGTCATCATGGCATGTCTTCACCCATGGCACATGTTAGTCTTGAAATGGGATGACGTTGTGCTGTATTCTGGCAACTTGCAAATGATTGAGAGAGATGTGGAGTAGCCCTGCAGTTTGCTTAGAGCAGTTTGTGGTGATTTGGAACAGTTTTGAAATGCAGCTGGTACATTCTAAAGTTTTTATAACCAGCACATTCAAAAAGACAAACTGGGACTTCTCCATCTGAGATTTCAGAGATCTAGCTTCTGTTATTTCATCTCTCCTTCCCAGGAAAATAATCTCAGTCAGCATGTTGTGAATGTCTCTGAAGAAAAAAGTGAATGGGCACAAGAGCCTCACAGTGTGGCAAGCATCTTGCTGCATACAATGCCTTCAGTGTAGCTTTGGATTGAGAGGTCATACATAGAGAAAATGAATGCCATTATTAATGCAGCGCATAAAATCATTATAAAAATGATTTACAGTGCCACTGAAGTTTCCCACTTCTAGAAAGGCAGACTTCAGGACTAAATAGATTCTTGTAGGGAACACAAGAAACATATGTAGCTCTTGGTTATTGTGTTATATTTCTAGTGCACAATCCGTTCAAAGCTGCAGCTTCATCATTGGCTCGGCCTTACAATTTTGACATGTCTACTCCATTGATTTCAACAGTTTTATGCCAGGCATCAACCAGCCAATGATTGATCTACTTCTGAAATACCTCCAAAGAACTCTAGAATCTTTATGCCCAGGCATTCACCCACATTCCTATCAGTAGATAGATAATAAACCACCTGACTGTGCTTATTTTCTTACACAATCATCCACAATCCATAATCTTACACAATCATCCAGTATCCATAATCATAGAGAAAAATGGAGCCTTCTTTATAACTTTTACTATTCTTTTCATTACAGAGTTAGAAATAATGCTAATCAGTTCATTCTGCATGTCATAATTCAGGTACTTTATTGTTCCATTGTTCATACACCATGGGGAGCGGGGGGGGGGGAGAGAGAGAGAGAGAGCGAGAGAGCTGAGGTCAGTGTGACATTGATAATTCTATCTAGCACTGGCCTCCAAAAGTTTGTCTTTCTTTGGACAACCCTTTCTAGTCCTGCTCACAGGCCAGTGTGTCCTGTGAGCACTACTTCTAAAGAATCACGCACCCCTGGAGATGAGCTTCATGAATCACAATGTTGTTTTTTATGTAAGATCAGCCCCAAGGACCGGCTATCAGATTCTCCTTTTGTTCCTGCTTGAAAAAAAACCCAACACATCCATCAACAAATTTTATCTAAATTTGGAGAATAGTAGAATCATTCACACTGAACTTAGATTTGCTTTGTGGTTGTATAATAAGATTTTTAAAAGGTTATGTTAGCATTTTGGAAATGGATCAGGGGCTGGTATGGTCCATTTAAAACAATGAACACTTTTTATCAGCACTCAGGGTTCACTAAAATATGCTCTGTCTGTGGAAAATGCTGAGAGGCCAAGGTAGCATGAAAATTACTGTCAGTTGCTCTTGGCCCCTTCATTAACTGTGGCTTACACTCTGGGGTGCACTCAGTGGTTTCCTGTAATTAAAGAGATCCCTTTGGTCTATAGGAAAATCTTGTCAAGGTATCATTCTATGAATGTTGTGTTTCAGTTTGCTTCTGAATACCTTAATGCTAACTTCTCTTTTTGGATCTTCTATATTTGTCCTACTATGTCTTTGAAAAAAACAGACTAATTTTTGGGAGCTTTTCTACTTTCTCCTCTGGCTGTTTTCTCAACATTTGCTTCAAGTTCAGTGTGAATGATTCTACTATTCTCCAAATTTAGATAAAATTTGTTGATGGATGTGTTGGGTTTTTTTTCAAGCAGGAACAAAAGGAGAATCTGATAGCTGGTGTAAAATGCTGTCTTCTTTTCACCACTGCTACTTGGAACTGTTATTTTAAATGTTGTCTCATTGACTCTCCTCAGTTTTGACTTCTGTTTCACTTAATTCTTCAGAACAGGAGGCTGTTTCATACCTATGACTATGAAGGAGGTTGAAGTGCATGTTGTTCTGGACAAGGATTCAATCAAGCATGTTTTATATCTGAGTGGACTGTAGAAATCCGGCCAGTGGTGGCTTATTCAATAAGCCATGGTTTTAAAATATGGCATAAAGTGATCTGGTAATCCAACCATTGTTTTAATGGACATTCTTGTCATTTCTGTTAGATGCAACTATACTGGCTGAAGGTCTATACAGTGTGTGTGTGTGTGAAATGCTTGGGAGAAACAGGTGGGCCCTCCGCACAAGGAAAAGCTGAGTGAGTCAGGTCTCATTCCCAACCCAGAGCTGGTGAGCTTGAGGAGGTTTGGTGCCTCTAGTTGCCCAGCCTGCCTGCATGTGGAGGGAATCCTCCCGCTGCATCTGTTGGCCACAAGAGTGGAGCTGAAATCAATGCCCTTCCCACCATGGCTGTCAGCCTTGCAAGGTAATCCAGACAAGAAGCACTCCCAGAAGAACTAGCTCTAACGTTATTGCAAGAATTTTGCAAGTGTGCAAATACATCTCTCTCCCTTCACCTTTACAGTCCATGAAACTAGGAAGGGTTCCTTTGGAGATGTTTGCCATCTTTTGTTTCTTTTATCATATAGAACTGTGATCACATTGTACACATGTGTTTTTATATGTAACTTTTGTGTATACCTTGTAGATGACTTTGCCTTATATACATATTTTTGGTATGCAGTTCTGTGTTGTCTGCCTTCAACTTTTCCATTCCTTCGGAGGATTCAGCTGCTGCTTGTCTGACCATTGTCTAGTCTGCAGCTCTTCCTCCTGCCTCCCAAGGTCATTCCCACGCACCATTACAATGACTTACTGCAATCTATGCTCTACTGTTCTCCCACAAGTCCTGGAAGGAAGAGTGCCAAGGATCTTGAACGACCCTGCTTTGCCTACCTACTATGCCTGTTGTTGAAGGAGGATCTGAAGCCATCAGGGAACTAGGGTGGGCAGGGCCAACTTCATGAAGAACATTGAGATAATATGAAGCCACCTATAAGTTGGAGGATGGCAGTGGCAGCCCCAGTTGCTGGGCAGTCCCCAGCAAAATGTCACAGTCGATCATGATAGTGCTACTGAGTACTGATTATATTTAGGAACTAGAAAACAGTATCTGTGTACATTTCACATGTTACTCCTATAGCAAAAAAGAAAATGTAATACCTACAATGTTCCAGACAAAATCTTCTCAAAATACGTCTTGAAGATCTCCAGAAAATTAAATTTATATTAATTAATATTAAACGTATTATTTAAAAAAGCATTTTATTGCCTACTGCTTATGTTGTTAAAATTTCTCTCTTTCTCTTTTCAAGCTAAAACTGTAGAATTATGTAGGTATTATTTCTATGTAGAACAAATGTGTTATGAAACCATGGGATCATATAAATAACATAATTGGGTTTATAATATTATACATACAGTCTGAGATCTCATTTTTATTGGTCTGGGAACATAAATAAGATGAAAAATGAGATCTCATTTTGACAATTTGAATAGAACCTATGAATATACAATTCTTTTGTCATATAGAACTGTGTTCACATTGTACACATGTGTTTTTATATGTAACTTTTGTGTACACCTTGTAGATGACTTTCCCTTATATACATATTTTTGGTATGCAGTTCTATGTTGTTTGCCTTCAACTTTTCCAATTATACACATTTTAATTGACTTTAGAATCAGACTTTTACTGTTTTTAGAAAAAGCCTTTGACATCCTTATATATTACTAACGTCTACACAGTTTTTATATTTCTGCTTCTATACGCCATGTTCTGTTCTACTTCCTAGTCAGATTAAACAGATATTCTTTACTTTATGACCACTGAAATTGTTTTAAATTACCTCCTTTCTTCAAATTTGTTTCTCTTATTGCTCCTCAGTTGCAGTTCAACTTTCCACATACAATTTACATGCCAAAATCTTTATCAATGTTGAGACATTATTGATCATATCTCATGTTTCTCAATATTATTTCTATGGAATTTACCACCATATAAAATCTGTCAGATTTTGTAGATACTTTCAAATAACTATAACTCCATAATAGTACAGATAGCTTGTTGGAACTGCCTTCATTTAGTTTCTCTGACGGTCTTTTAAAGGAACATAATTATTGATCTGAATTTGTGCTGCTGCTCCTCTGTTAGATCTTCAAAAGAAGGAGATACATTAGTTGTATCTTTGATATCAACAGCACTGGTCACAGAACTGTCATCAACATAAGAAGGGACATTCTCAAGCATGAAAGATCCATGGTTGTCAGTGCATGTTGGCTGGAAATCAGGGAAAAGGGACCATGAAATTATCTTTTCTGAATTGATCATTACTAAAGAATTTGTACTAACTCATTTCGGAAATGAGCATGATCGATTATAATGCAATCTTCCATAACCTCTTTGCCCTACAGATGGGCAGATTTCATTTCCCAGCCAGCTTGACCATTGCTGCAAATTGAAGTCCACCCATCTGGAGGGCACCTGAATTGGAATGAAATTACTGTATAATGGAAGCTGGAGTTATAAAGAAACAGTCTCTTCCATGACTAATCTGTTCTTAAAAAAGAACTATCAGTGGATAATTAAGTATTTGGATTTCTGCATCACTTCTATCATGTTTAATATGAAATTTGAAGACAATGCAAAAATTCTAGGCAGTCATGTTAGTCCAGTAGAAACTAATCAGGACTTAAACAATATCATGTTGATTTGGAGGATTAATTACAAATTACAAAGCACATATTTTTCAAGTCCGATTAAAAAAAAAACTTAACAGTTTTTAAATCTGATTTTATATGGTGTCACCCTAATTATAAAC
This sequence comes from Python bivittatus, assembly GCF_059951505.1. NCBI lineage: Eukaryota > Metazoa > Chordata > Lepidosauria > Squamata > Pythonidae > Python > Python bivittatus. Next base: position 30,580,157 of record NW_028277098.1, read on the forward strand.
CGATCTAAAGGTTATACCCCAATAAGAATATATACAAATTGAAAATGCTTCATTTTTAAATGTTAAGAGTGTTGAAGCCTATCTTAATGATACTCTGATACTGCTAAAGCCAATTGTTAAAATGACATAATTTCTATTGAACTGAGGATTGCTTATAGTCACAAAAAAAATCCTTATTAGCTTTTTCAATAGTTATTTGAAATATATTCTTGGAAATAAAAAAATCAAGCAGTACTTAGTTTATCATCCCTGAAATAAGCTACTTAAATGTTTATTTTTAAATTTTGAATGTGGAAAATTTAGGAGTGGTAAAATGAGACTTTTAAAACATTGATTTACTAGTGCACAATGGATGAAAAGTTCTAGGCAAGAGAATACATCTCTTTTCTTTTCAGTAAACTTATTTTTTAACACAAGACATTACAGTTAAGCTATCTCATTATCTTGACATTTATCATACATCATATTTTTATAACAATCTTCAAAAAAGGAGGAAAACCTAGATCCAAGCTACTGATCTTTTGGATGCTCCGTATCAGGCACTTTATATCCTCTGTGCTTTGACCAGTAATCTCTGCATGACCATGACAGTTGAAATAAAATCAGATTCTATGGCTCACGCTGTAATATGAAGCTAACTGTATTGTATCATCTTATATTCTGTTTTATGCATTTATATCACTGGCACTTCAGAGCACTCCGTGGCAATATCTCTGAACATGGACATGGAACAAAACCACCTTCCCAATTCTGAATGTCTTTCAACTAAAAAGAATGGATTTGTAACCTGACCCAGATTCATTCAAGAGTGGGATGCAGAAAAAAACTCTTCTTGGAATGTTCCTTTACTGTTTGTGTTGCAAATGTATTCTCATTTGAGCTATCCTTTAAGTAGCATTGAGGCATGAAGCAAATCCTTGATCACTTCCAGAAAGAAGGCTGAAAGAAAAGACCACCTGTTCCTAATACAGTTACCTGACAAATTCACAGCATTCAACACTTTTCTCTTCCATCCATCAACTAACCTCTCAAGAGCTTTCCGACTTCTGCTGTGCCATAAAACTGTAAAGAACTTCACAGCCCCAGCCTGTCTGAACAGTATGCTAAAACCTAGCATGCAGGTTTCTGTCTTCCTCCTTCTTCCTCCTGTTCTTTTTTTCTACTCAAACGTAAGCACCAAGAACTTGATTTGGATTAGGACCCATGAGGAGGGTGGTAATATAATCCCCCTTCCCACACAGCATACTGAATTCCTAATCCAGATTGAGAGAAGTGCAGTTTGTACAGTAGAAGCACTCTGTTGAAGTGAATGGGACAATTATGAAAGATGGCGCTCCCTTCAATATTTATTTTAGGTTATAGCACAGATTAAAAAGAAAGAAAAAGAAAAGAAAAATCATAGAAGTATAGGAAAATTGCTTTTCTAGTTCAGACATTTAAAATGCAACTTTTTAAAAAGAAATCACTGCAATAACAGACATGCTGGGCTGATTTATTTGCCTTTTGGCATAAATTTATATTCCAATATTCAGTAGGCAAACTTTGTATATCAAAAAGAAACCTATGCAATTTTAGAGAGTAACCTTTTCACAAAGAATTGCACCAACATTATCTCTAGGCCATTAACTGGAGGATAGGAACACATTTGTGCATAATTCACATTGTGTGTAATTCTTCACAGTACCAGAATCTTATTACTTTCCCAGTAAAATATAAATACAAAGAAAGCTTTCAGTCATACAAAACACTTATGACCTTCATATTATTTTATTAAGACTGTAGAATTCTGCAGGCTTCTTTTGGAAGAGATCATAAACTACCCATATAATCTTTCTTTTAACAGATATCTTATTCTGTAAACCTAGGTAGTCTTGCTAGATGTCCATAGCACAGCTTCAGGGGTGGGGGTGGAGGTCAGGGAGCTGTTTTTGAGACATCTCAGACTACAAGTCTCATCATATCTGGGGCACACTGGCCCATAGTCCAGAGCACATGCAAAGTATAAGATTAGAGAAGGCTGCTTTACACTGTCCCCTGCATAAACACTAAATCTTCTCCTCAAGCTTTGCTTGAAATGAAAAGAAAAAATGCTAGGCAGATAAATTCTTGTATCTCCCCCCTTCCCCCCCCCCCCCATCAGTTCTCATTAAATCTGACGAAAGGAAATTTGCTTCTGAAATTCTTTCAAAGGAAAAGAACATTTCAGAGAAATCATGGATGGCATGGAATGTTCTTCAGCTTACTTAATTATAATGCGTAAATATCCTGCTTCTGCTGTTCTCTCATCTCTGAAGTGGTCTGCAGCCTCCTTGACTATTTCTATGTCAATTAAATCCCAAGAGAAGACATCATGATGGTATTCATCTCACTTGCTCAATTTGAATAGAAAATGACGGGATAGTGTAACAGGTATATAGACAGTTGGCCAACAACCCCACAGAGAGTAAGCAGCTGAATAGGTCATGTGGTCTTTGATATAATCACAAGTTTCTATAAACTTCCATAAAAATGCTGAAAGAAACATCTTCAGAGCAACTCTCCACAAATTTTGCAATCCTTAGTGCACCCTTTGGAAATACCATGTCATATTCTGTCTCATGCTGTGCTATTCACCCTTGACACCTACAAATTCCTTTTCATCCCTTAAAGGTATGATTACATAGATGTTCACATTCAGTTAGTGTTGCCACTCACAAATCTGGTGGTTCCTCAGGTAAAATTGAAGCGCTGAAGGAAACTGGAGAGCATGTCTCAGAGTACATCCCCAAATGAAGTCTGAGATTTTCCACTGTGAAATCTGAAATCAATGTGGAATAATTTTTCTTCTTGGGAACATATCTGAAGAACTCCTGAGTTTTTCTTTGAATGATTATATATATATATATATATATATATATATATATATATATATATATATACAGGTTATAACATTTTCTAGCAGAATCATGTTGGAATATAAAAGAAGTTCACTCCTTGTACTGGAAACAAGCTTATCCTGAACAGCATGCCTTGAACCACTTATACTACAGCAAAACAACAACTGTTTTAAAAGTATTTCAATTTCAATTTTATTTTGGTCATAGACCAGCATAGAACTAATAACATAACTATCACTGTAAAATAGAAATAAAAATAAAAAAATCATATTGATAGAATAAAATAAGGAAAAGATAAAATTATTAATGTAAAATTGCAGAGTATAGGAATTAAAACACTAGAGAATCCCATAAAATTATAATCGATTTTACAATGAATAATCTAAATGCTCTAGATAACTATAAAAGGGCATAAGTAATGCTAGAATTGATAAAACACTATGAGAATGTAAAGCAATAGTAATAGTAACAAAAATATATTTTCTATGGTTGGTAATTTTAGAGCAAACAGAACTAAGAAGTCACGGGATCTTGAGTTCAAATAAAAAGGCTGACTGGGCATTTGAGAATGCTAGGATGGCTGTCAGTTCCTCTGCTAGGTGTGTAAAATCACCGGTTCCTGTAAATGCTGACTTAGTTTTACCATTCTTTTTAGCTGTCTGACTTTAAGCAATGTCAGATATATAAAATACACACATACGCACACACAGCAACAACAACCATCATAATCCATTTGATTTTCCTTCTTCCCAAAAGGGATACTTTTGACAGATGATAAATAGCAACTGCTGACAATCATCAATGTGAAGCTATCATGCTTTTACATTAAATACAAAAACAGAGTTGTGAAATCGCTGGGGAAAAGACTTTTGACATATAAGGGACAAATATATAATCCTCAGAACTAAATCATCTAGATCAAAGCAACTATAACAAAGCCCACCTGATTTAGGAATAGCAGAAAGTCAAACTAAATCTAACCGAAATCTGATCTAGCCCATTATTCCATACCACTAAACATATTTGCAAGTCTTGCATTCAAAAGCATTAGTGGAGGCTTATGTGCATACAGTGAACAATGAGACCGATTGACTGATGATGTTACCTAGTTGGGTAATGAAATGTCTGCAAGCAAACAACCAAGCTCAGAGAGCACCAAGGACTCCACTGATTGACTGATTTAGTTAGTTGGTTACGTTTTAACTAAAAATATGAAGATGACCTTTTTAGTCCTGCTTAACAAATAAGAAATTCATAGAACGTCTTTTCTTAGGGTCTTTTTTAAAGTTACCCTTTCCTTTCTATTATATGTTTTCAGTGATTTGTAACACAACTAAATCATAAAAAAGGAAATAAAAACAACAGACCACTTGTCCGAGTTCTGAACTAAAAGAAGAAAGAGAAGGAGCTAGAAATACAGGATGCCAGAATGTGAGCTTCTTTCTTATAATTCTCTTATATTTCTACAAAAATGCATAGCATCCTTTTCTTTAAACTTCGTGAGAAAACTTTAGAAATGAACCATACATTTTTTTCTAAATTAGCAGGAACGATTCTACAGAAGTACATGGAATTTTATAAAATCCTGACTTGAATCAGGCTGATCTGAAGAGACTTGACATTTTTTGGAAACAAAGCAGTGCTCTTCTAAAACAAATTGAACCCTGCAAAAACTTTAGTAAAGAATCAGAATTCAGAGGAATAGCACTAGAAAGAAAATCTTCCTGAAAAAAAAAAATTACCCTAGGTTTCCCTATTACTAAAATCATGGTAACTCCAGGGTATAAACATACTGATCCAAGGCATGAGCCCCCATAAATCCAGAGTAGATCTTTGATTCAGCTCCTTCCTGATTTCGAGCACTACAGCTTCTACCACAGTAGACTTAAAAATAAAACAAAAACAAAAACACCCTGTTTCTGCAAGGTCCAGAGGCCACAGAATCTTCTTAGTGTAGATGATTATTTGCTCTAGGACCCCCAACATGGTGCCCAGGAGCACAGATATGCCCAGAGACATCTCTTTTGGTGCCAGCCACCCCTGATGTTTTGCATTAAAAAAAGGAAACATTGAAGAAAAGTGGAAAGATGGGATACTGCAAAATACCAGGCTCCAGCATCACAATCGTGGCGAAAAAGAACTGTGAAACCAAAAACTTTCTTCCATCATTTTTATTTCCTGCTTGTCTAGGAACTGTGTCCATCTGCCCCGAAAAATGACAAAAGTAAGCAGAGTAGGCATCAGACCCCAGCAGTGGTGGCTGCATGCTGGTAAGCTATTGTTGTTTTACATACATAACCAGTTCTGTCCTCCCAAATAGTCATTTTGGGTTTTTTCCCAATAATTTTATTCAGGTTTTTGGAAAGAGCAATAAAAGATAATACAAGGTAAAAAAAAAAAAAAAGCAAAAAATGCTCTCCCCCTTTTAAGAAAACGACTTCTTGTCCTCATCACAAGTATAAACAATTTCATAATCTCTTCACGCCTTTTAATTAACAAATATAAAACTCTTCAACCCATAACTGATCACTTAGTAATAAACAAACCAAATAAGTAACATCTTCTCCTTATTCAATCATCAGCAAAAATATTAAAATTAATTAACAAATATAAAACTCAACTCTCCATGTCTTGACTCTCAGCTGTAAGCAAAGCCCCATTTCAAAGGCATGAACAAGTCCCAATATCCTAGTATAAACAAACCAAACCTAAAGTTTAACATAACAAAAAAGAGACCATTTCTCCTTTTTTAAAAAAACTCCAATACACAACCCATTCCAAATGCCAACCCTTCCAGAGATAACCACCCCAAATAGCAACACATCCTATTCAAATAATGTTCCATCTCAAGTCTAAACTATTCACAAATATAAAATAAGTCAAGCATCCTAATAAAAAAAAAAAGACTAAAATTTAAAATAACAAAAAGAGCTAGTTTCTCCTTTAAAATTTTTTTTTTACATAATTAGATACTAAGCATTTAGATTCTAAACAATTAGGATGTAGAAAATAGCTATAAAGTGAAAAAAAAATTAAATGCCAAATAAGCAAATCCAGTATATCACATTTTTTCCAGTGAAAATATCAGTAAATCCAAAAAGAACCACCCAGAATAACAACAAAGCCCATTTTAACCCTGGTCAAATAAGCCAACGCTGTATTCCTTTTTTTATATAAAACAGTCTTTCTCTGTAATCCATTCCAGTAGCTGTTGATCTTTATTGCAAATTTCTTCCATATTTTAAACAGTCTCTTTTGTAAATCCAGCAAAAAAGAATTATTCCCATTACTCTCTGGGATTGTCTTTTTTACTTCCTTCTTAATTTTTAAAACTTTGTACAGTTTTCTCTTTGCATCTGATGGCGGGTTCTTATGCAAAGTTTCATTCACATTGCTCTCAAGTGGAAGTCTTCCTGTGAGCGCCATGGTGAGCTGATGTCTTACTGGCTTGCTGGCTAGTAAGACAGCTTTTGTCTGCTACTTGTGAGTAGACCATGGAAACTCTCATTGTATGGTCAGTGGAGTATCTGGGAGTTAGGATTATATCAAGCTCACACTCGCAAGCAGCCTTATGAACATTAAGCTCAACCAAGCCTTTTATATTAATCAGGCTTTTGGATTATTTATTTATATTTATATTTATATTTATATTTATATTTATATTTATATTTATATTTATATTTATATTTATATTTATATTTATATTTATATTTATTTATTTATATTTATTTATTTGTTTGTAAATTAATTTGTATATTGAAGAGACCCTTCAGATCGGCAAAGTTTTATTGTATTCATCTGGTGAGTCTCTGTCTCCTTAAAAGACAATGGTGTAAAACTGATCTTAAACTTTGTGAAAATATATGATTGTTTTGGACTATGCAGCAAAAAGGTGCTTAGTATATGAATTTGGAAAGTTAATAATGGATTAAGGGGCCAGAGGGATCTGGAATTACAGTTTTGAATTAATTAGAAAATATCTTCTCCTGGGAAAATGGGGTTTGCTTTGGTTTCTTTATGATAAGGAGACCTTGAAGATTGGACATTACAGGGAGCCAGAGGACAAAGAAAATGAAGCAGAAATCCTTAGTGCAAACTTTTGAATACCTCTCAGCCAAGTTACTGGATCAATTGTTTGAGAAACTGGACAGAACATGCTTTAATGAAGTTGAAAAACAAGAACAAGTTGCAATGGATGTCTATGAAATTAAATTGAAGGAGGATTTAAATGTAATACACATGGTTTTGATGATGATTTATCCCCTAAAAGAGATGAACAGATACTAAGCCAGGAAATTGATTTGGATATTTCTTCTGTATATACAAAAGAGCTCTGCTAAGGTTTAGAAAAACTTTTTAGAAGTGACAAGCAAAAGGATAAACTTTATCTAATGGACATGCAAAAAACATCTGTTAAAGTTCTGAAGAATTTTTGTTTGATGATAGATGACCATAGATGACCATCAATCAACTCTGGGACTTTTTCTGAAGAGGTTAAAGACTAATTTTTAAAATTCAGGGAAGGTTTAGAAGGTTGGCTTATTTGATCAGGGCTAAAAGAGTAAAATAGTTATATCTGGTTGCCCTTACCGGACTTTTGCTGACAAAGAATGATTGATGAAGCATTCGGATTTTGTTTTTGTTTTTTTTTTACCTAAGAGATGAATTATGGGGAGAAGAGTGATAATGATTTATTTAGAGACAGTGATAAGCTATTAAAATTGTTTTTACCTGCTGAGATTAAGGGGGACATTTCCTTTTCCTTTTCCTTTTCCTTTTCCTTTTCCTTTTCCTTTTCCTTTTCCTTTTCCTTTTCCTTTTCCACACTCCCTTCTTCCCTTTGTTTTTGTATTTTTATGTTTGTATTTTTTGTAGTTTGTACTGACTTTTATTCTTTTCATTTATAATCCTTAATAAAATTATTTGAAAAAATACCCATATTGTTTTCAAGTGGAATTTGTTGTATATCTTGTTCTATAGCATCTTGTTCTGAAGAGAGACTGTTCCCAGAAAGATACAACATAGCTGCCATAATTGAGTCAAAGTCTCTATGTAGTCCTCGGTGGAGTTCCTGAAAGGTATCTCTAAATGCCATGATAATTTATTTCCCACAAACATGCATTTATTTTTGAAATTATTTTAATATTAATATTATTATTATTAATAGTCTTAATATTCAATATTCAATATTTCAATGTTTCCTGAGCCCTTAGTCTTTTTAAAACTTTCTGTAGCCAAAACTTTGTCATGCTTTTCACTGTTTATTTTAAATTCTTAAAAGTTATAAAAATAAATCTTCATTTTCTTATATTAAGGTTTGAAGGCACTTGCTCACTGGGTATTCCAGCTTTGTCCCTTTGAAGAAGTCTAACTTCTTTGAAGTAGTTAATAAGCAATTCCTGAAGGTAGTTAGCAAGAGAAGTGCATGAACTTAGTGTCCTTTAAAAGGCTCTATTTGCAGCTAGAGCAATTATGGCAAATTCCCCCATCGCCCCGTTTCTTCACCACCACCTGAGATCACTGCCTTGCAGTCTCTTTGTGAGGAAAAGGAACAACCATAAGGAGAAACAGCTTAAGCAATCTCGCGTCTCTCTCTTTTATCCAGAGATGAACAAAGGATCCAATCTACTAACTGGTTCCTTAAAAAAGTCCACAAATGCTTTTTCACTGAGCCATCTTCAGTTGGCCATCTTCCCCAGAAGCCCCAAATAATCATTTCCTGAATGGGCATTCCTCTAAATCCACTATCCATTGGAAGGGCCTCCACGATATATGCTAAAAATTCCGAATGTGCCTACCAGCATCCCCCCACCACATTGATCATTTTCTACAAGGCCCAGAATATTAATATCTCCTTTCTACGAGAGCTAGAGTGCCTAATACTGAGAGGATTCCATGGGTCTTCTGCACTGCAAAGTTGTTATACTAAGAGGCCTCTGTAGTCTCTAGACCTGGCAGAAGCAGATTTGATAGTCAGCAAGGGCAGTCATGTAGTTAGGGGGCAAGTGTTAGGACTAATCTTGCAATCTCAACTACATTAGAATCATTAATGGGCAAAATTATGTGTGTGTACATGTTCATGTGTAAGGAGTTCTGCATGTGTGCATATCTGTCCTTGACCCACTACTTGCCACCCTTGACCTAATTTTCCAGGACTTTTACCTATTAGAACCATAAGTATCCATTAAAAAAAAAAGTGGTTCATATTTTTATCCAGGACTGGAAAGCATTGGATACCTGGAATTGGAAACAGCTATAAAATGGCTTTGTATGTGAGGCATTTTTGTTCAGAAAAGGCTGCACAATTTTGTCCCACAAAAGCTTGAATGTGTATATAGTCCTATGAAATCGTGGCCTTCTCCTATCTTTCCTTCCCTGATTTCAAGGCCCACTTATCTCTGCTTCCAACAGCTGCCCATCACACATTAAATAGATTTAACATACCTAATCTTCACCTCCTTTACTATATCCCTATTCATTATTGTGCTTTAACTTAGACAGACATTAGGATTATTTCTGGTCCCTCATCTCATTACCTTTTATTTCTTTGCATGGAAATGCATAAACTACTTAGCATCCCTTAAGCTTAATTCTGTCCAAATCATTATGACTTTGTTTGCTTTGTTCCTCTGTATTTACCACCTCTCGGTTCTGTGCCATCAGCAGATTTAGTCATTCTGAAAAAGATGTCCTCTGGAAGGTCACTGCTGCACAAGCCAAATAAGTACAATCCATGTGTGAACATTCATAATGCTTTGATGAGTAGTTTAAAGGTATGCCTGCATGTAAGCTCCCTTTCCTCATTTCCCAGTACATTGGTAAATAAATAAAAAAATCTGGGACCATTTCTAGAAGATGGCAGTTATACCTCATCATTAGAAAATGGCAAATACATCTGCTCTTTGGACAGTCCCTGGGATGGTGTTTAGGCATTAGCACCATAGGGATCTTGTTGAGGACTGTGCACTAGTAAGTGACTTGATGCTAGTCTTTGGAATCTCCTAGCTGTGCTGCTTCCCCACCTTTTTGCTATTCCTTCCTGTTTATGTTCCCTCTCTGTCAGGTTCATCCCAAAGAACTCCACGAGACAGTGCAGATACTGTTCTGTTGTGTTTATTAGCTTCCACCTCAAGACAGAAATCTCTCCAGACTGAATCTAACTTCCCAAGCCAGCAAGCCACAACACCGTGAATTCCTTAGGGTGGTGCCAGTCTCATCTTCTTAACCTTCCCATGCTCCTGCTGGGGGCCAAGGGAATGCTTATCTCCCCAAGCACGGCCTTCATCCAACCATTCCTTCACACTCTCACTAGCAAGCAGTGTGAGTATCAAAAAGAAGGAGCCATTTTGTCCAGCTTCTTCAACTCTTTCTCTTTCTTTCTTTGGGAGCTGCAAGAGCCACAGCAGCTATGGCAAAGTTGAAAGAATGAAGAGGGTATTTAGCAAAGGGGGCACTAAGAGAATTCTCCTAGCTGGTGTGGGTCTTCCGGGCTGTGTGGCCATGTTCTGGAAGTTTTGTTTCCTAACGTTTTGCCAACATCTGTGACCGGCATCTTCAGAGGGCAGGAGCACAGACAGGAGCAGTTCTCTCTGTGCCCAGGATGATGTGACCCTGCTGTGGGTATTTATAGAGATCAGCGAGGGTGCCTGAAGGGGTGGGGTGTGGGGGTGTGGGAGTGTGTGGGGGGCATGGGGGGTTGGGTTAATGAGTGGCTGCTTGTTTTGGTGTCAGAATATGTGTGTATCTTCCTGGGGATTAGGCAGGGTTTTTTCTATTGAGCTGTTAACGAGTGGCTGCTGAGGATCTGTGCACCCTCTGAAGATGCCGGTCACAGATGCTGGCGAAAAGTTAGGAAACAAAGCTTCCAGAACACGGCCACACAGCCTGGAAGACCCACACCAGCCATCGTATTCCGGCCGTGAAAGCCTTCGAAAATACAATTCTCCTAGCCTTTCCCATCACCAAAATATTGAATCGAACACTGAAGAACTGCATGCCAACTTCACAAAGTCAACTGTGCAAGCATCACCTCCAACAGTGGTTCTACCATTCCTAATATCCAAACCGTGGGGCATCAGTGTAGGTTCCAGTCCTGTCAACCTTCCTTCTTCCCTGAGATCAGTGGAGTGAAGCAGAATATCTGGTAGATAACATTTTTTTTTCTGTAAATTCCTTTCGTCTACGACAAGTGAACAGGAAAAATCTGAGGAAAAACTAGAAGATGATTTTTTAGAATCCACACTCACCTTTTCAGCAGAAAAATACCTGCCAAAGAGAGAGCTGCCTACAACATCCAGGCACCAGAACTTACAATATGTCTCTGATAAAATGCAATTTTGTATTCAAAAGGGTGCTTCCTCTGCCAAGAATCGAAGGTGGTGGTGGTGGTGAATAATTAATCATTTGAAAATACCGTATATAAACTTACTCAAATGTATTCCAAGTTAAATTTGCCCATTTTCCTGGCACTTTATGCTGAGCTTCAAAATGAAAATACACTTGTGGCCTCATCCAAACTTTATATTTTACTACCAATGCCAGAAGTAATTGACCATTTATTAAGATGACGAGGAATCCTGCCACAAAAAGAGGCAGGGTGAAGAAACCCATAGGTACCCTTTAAATATATGCAGTTCCAAGGCTCATTTCTCATTTCAGTAGGTGAAGCAGATCTTAAGGAGCAGGTCATGTGAAGACCTTCTGTCTGAAACATTGGACTACCGTGACCCATCAGACCAAACATGGACATTTATGAATTTGACAGAGCAATGGTCAGACTGAATAGTAGATGATTAGAAGACTTTTGTGCAATGCCATGTTGCCATTCAGACAATGTGTGGTTCTCTTTTGTGCAGCTATTAGAAGAAGCATTTCCTCTACCTGACATGGGAAGTCACTGCTGAATGATGCGGGGAGAAGGATTTCGCATATACATCTACATACGTATGCACTTAGACATGAAGCTGGGAGACAAGTAAAGAGACAGCATGGCTATTGAAAGACAGCAGGAGGTTCATTTAGCTGAAAGCAAAATGAATTCTTTGCCTAAGTGTTCCCCAAAGAAAGGGAAGACAGCATTCCTGAGACTGCAATACATTCTCCTTGGGGAAATGGAAATGTTAAAAGGTTTTACCATCATACTAGAGCAGATAATTAGGCAATTATGACTATTAACTTTGACAGAGCACCCGGCTTAAATGCATTACATGCCAGCATTCTGAAGGAAATACCAAGGGAAATAGTAAAATCTTGGGTGAATAATGCTGTGAGTGTCTTTATGACAAGTGAGCACCCGAGGTTTCAGTGGTGTGAAAATAACACCCGCATTTGGGAAAGGAGCCAAGAAGATCCTAGAAACTACAGGCCAATAATCCTGAAGTTTACATTAATTATTCCAAACATTTATAAGAAACAGTGCTGAGAATAATTAACAGTACAGAATCTAGGAAAGCACAGTCAGCATAAAAGCAACATTAACCTTGGTAGCTCTGTTTTAACTCTAGAGCTGCCCTGAGGGCACTGGTGGTAGAAGATATAAATCTCAGAAATAAATAAATGGAAAGAAAGAAAGAAAGAAAGAAAGAAAGAAAGAAAGAAAGAAAGAAAGAAAGAAAGAAAGAAAGAAAGACATAACAAATTATAGAATTCATGCAAAAGTTATGAACTATTATTTCAGAGTTGCATTCCTTTGTGTATGCTACCCCCTTCCCCACACACACACACCAAGAGGATGGATATTTTTCCTTTTTACTTGTCCTTTGCAAGTGTTTGATGAACAATAAATAGTAGTTTGATAGCATTTATATTGTATATGTATTTGTTCTGGATTTCTCCATTCTTTTTGAGTGCAGCTTTTGGAACAACTAGGCTACATGCTATGCCTGCCTCTGCAAAATTGTTGGCTGCTTGTGAAACAGCCTTTAGCCTTCAGCAGGGAAGAAAATTATTTCTAGACATTTCATTTGGAGAGTTAGATGGACAATAGCCCTTTTTCTCTCTTTTATTTTATTATGTTTTTAAAGTTGCTCATGATTGTTCATTAAAATTTTGGAAAGTCTCAGTAACATGGCACTCTTCACATAACAGCTCTCTGGCCAGCAATGCTTCATTCTGCTCCTGGACCATATGACACTGGGACAAAAGGTGCCCCAGTGGAAGCTTGTCTCCACACATTAGATCCTAATGTAGTTTCTCTCTTTTATTATTCAGTCAGGCATGCATGGACTAAGTGAATCCCAAGGATGGTCCATACGTGGAAATCCTGCCTCTGGCATTCCATACATCCCTTAGTGTGTAGAAGGCCAGTGCAAGCCTACAGTCCTAGGATGTAGAGGGTCTCTAGCTACAACATCACACATATTTTGGGGGGAAACAGAAACAAGAAGAGAAATTCTGCCTCGCTTATTTACTTACCCTTCCAGCAGAGGTCCTTTGAAGAAATTAAAATGCCAAGCATGTATGGATCAGCCCTCTGCAATACAGCCAAACTTGAAGAATAGCAAGAAAGAAAAAAAATGCCAGCACCACATATGGTGAAAATGGAGGGGAAAAACAAAGAGAAGAGAATGTATCAAAGAGACAAAAAAAGGAGTGGCAGGACAGGGGTTTTCAGAAGAAAAAGAAATTCAGAGGAGGAGGGCTCAGAAATGGGCCATAGAATATATTTTGCCAAGAACCACTCAATTATGGAAATTTTGCCCCAAAAAGCAGTGGAAATGACTGCTGGCAGTTGATGACAGGGAGTAGTATGGGAAATTAATTCACTTTTCTTTTTCCTAAAATACAATATATGCTTAAGCCAGTTAGATAGATAAGACCATCACAAAGCATCTTATGACTTCTATGGATAGTAGAAAAATGTGGAGAAAATGCTTAAAGAAAGGATTGTTTTTAAACTTCTCTTCACCTCCCCAGTGGTTTGGATTGGCTAACACATGGTTGTTTAATCACAGTGGGAAGACTACTTCTTCTGTCCACCAAGATGCTTCATTTCCTACTTGGATTTTCAAAAGAAGTCTTGATAAAGTCCCTTACCAGCAACTGTGGAATATATGGACGAGTGCTTTAATGGATTAATAACTGGCTTAAGAACAGGCCAGACAGAATAGGAATGAATAGAATCTCCAGCTATTGACAATAGTACCGTATTTCTTATTTGTATTTAATTGTCCTGGAGTTAGGAATAAGCAATAAGGTGGCCATGTTTGCTGATGATACTAAACTGTTTATAGTAGTAAAATTAAAAAATGGATTACAAAGAACTCCACAAGGGTCTTTCCAAATGGGTGAATTAACTTAAAATTGTGGTAAGCAATGTAAGCAAATGGAGACTGATGCATGTTGGCAAGCAAGAGAAGGAGAAGGAGAAAGAGAAGATTAATGGAATCTAAGCTGGCAGTTGACTGAAGCTTAGAATTTTTAAGAAAGGAAATGGAAATAAAACATCCAATTGAATGACAGCCTTATAAAGCCCATGGAAGGTCTGCTTGGCATATTACATGCCATTATGGTCACAATACCTCAGAAAGAATATCACGGCGCTAAAAAAAAGTATATCTAAATTCCATCAAAATGATTAGAGAGGGCAATTCCATCTTCATTGTTTGTGGCTTGTTAGCTTAAGTAAAGGTGGTTAAGGGTTATCTATATAATCATGCGTGGTATGAAATTATGGCTAAGTGTTTTGTTTATATGTTGGTGCTCATACACAGAAGATGGGGAGATTTAGGACCAATAAAAGGAAGCACTTATTTAGGAAAAGCATAGTTGAACTATGGAACTCACTGCCATCAGATGTGTTGATAGCCACCAATTTAGAAGGTTTTTAAAGTGCATAATTTACGAAGTGAAGGCTATCAATGGCTACTAGTTTTGACAGCTGTTTACTGGCTTGGTGTTATAAAGTGCATTTTGTTTGCTATGCCTCAGCAGATGGCAGCACCAAGCCATTCTTAACTGATTTAGAAAACTAAGCAGGGTCAGCTCTGGTTAATATCTGGGTAGGGCACCACCTTGGAAATCCAGGCCTGTAAGTTCGACTTGTAAATTGAAAAACATAATGGAATAAGGCAGTGACAAACCATTTTGGTATCATGCCAAGAAAACATCATGCATGTGTCTGTGTAAGTTAGCAAGAGTAGAATTGGACTAGAAGGTAATTTTACTATTTTTGAGATAAATAGAGACAGGAGGCTTTTAAGCAGTCCACAGTGACATTCAACTATTTTCTCCAAGCTTGATACTTTAAAAAAAATACAACAAATTGTACCCATGACTTTCTATCTATATGAACACTATTGTGGTGAAACAAAATACTAACTTTATAATCCAGGATTATGTTATGAAGTTATTTAAATTAAGTGAATGTTGACTGAGCAATATGGTATGTGAATATATTTTCATTCCAAGGAGAGGGAAAAAAACCTTCCTGAAAAAAATCATTTCTCCACCTTGAGTTTTCCAGAGGAAGTTTTTCACAGTTGGTAGAGAACTATTTTTGTATGGAAATATTTATAAGGTGCAAATCAGTTTTTGGACAGCTGTAAAGTGATACATCAGCCAGAATTTTTTTAGTCAGCTGCATCCAAACTACACAGATGTTTTGGGGGAGTTTTAGCAGGAAGCTCAAAGGGAGACAACATGCATGCACACACATCAAGGAATAATAATAATAATAATAATAATAATAATAATAATAATAGGCTGAAGAAACAGTGGACCACTTAGTTAGCTGTTGCAAGAAGATCACACAGACTGACTACAAACAACAGCATGACAAGTAGCAACCGTGGTGCATTGGAATATCTGCAAGGAATACCATTTGCCTGCAAGCAAGAACTAGTGGGACAACAAAACAGGCAAAGTAATGGAAAATGAAGAAGCTGAAATGCTCTGGGACTTTAGAATTCAAACAGACAAGCACCTGCCACAGAACACCCCAGACTTAACAATTGTTGATAAGAAGGACAAGAAAGTCTGGACAGTGGACATTGCAATACCTGGAGACGGCAGAAGAGAAGAGAAAGAACTGGAGAAAATCACAAAATACAAAGACCTACAAATAATAGAAGAATGACTAAGACATAAGAAAGCAAAGATAGTACCAATAGTAATAGGCATCTTAGGTGCAATCCCAAAACATCTGGAACACCATCAGCATTGACAAGATCACCATGAGTCAGTTGCAAAAGACAGCTTTACTTGGAACAGCTTATATCCTGCGATGATACCTTTAACACCATCAAACAACAACATCTGCATATCCCAGATCGATAGGTGGATAACAATGACAAATCCAGTCTAAGCATCTGACTCTGTGACCAACTATAATAACACCATCAGACAATACCTTTTATACCATCAAACGATACCTCTAACACCATCAAACAACAATATCTGCCTATCCCAGGTCCTTGGAAGGACTTGATAAATGGATAAGAATGCCAAATTCAGTCTAAACATCTGGCTGGCTATGTGACCAATAAATAATAATGCCCAAATCTGTAGGATGAATGCATTTTCACTGAAGGTTATAGACTGTAGCTCTAACTTACCCAGCCAGCTTCCATGCCTATGGGAGGACTAGAATTTAGCCACTGTGCCACACTTACTCTCCCATAGGTACACAAAGAAAGTGAATATATAATTATTTATTCTCAAGGATGTATTCATATGCTCGAAAAACCACTGTTTCTCCCCAGAGTGTTCTGAGATTTATTAGCCATGGAATTAAAGTAACAATATATAGCAATGCTGATCATGTGAAACTAGAACGAAATGACAAATTCACACGATTTGCATGTTTCTCCTATACTTTCTCTGTGTTTCAGACCCAGCCGAGCACTATCATCAGCACGAACTCACACTCATAATAATTTCCAATTGACTGTGTGGTTTCTCATTTGCATGTAAGAATATAAGTAAATGGTTTATATTTGCTTAAATTATTCCTCCCTCCCCTCATTTCCTAATTCTGTCATACAGATAACACAGGCTATCTAAGTCTTCTAAATAGAAAAAAATTCTAGAACCCTAAAAGATTAGACAAAATGTTCAGCTGAATATCCTGGTTCCAACAATGGGACTGTAAACAACATAAGCCAATAAACAACGTATTTCCCATTTCTACATCTTCAGTATCTGCCAACTGAATATTGAATATTTGTTTCTGAACAATTTAAAAAGAGGGTATGGTAGGGCTGTGCGTGAAATGGAAAGTGGGTTTGTTCTGAATCCCCCAAAAAGCAAATTGTATTTCAGAAGTTTTGACAAATTCTTCTGAGTGAGCTGTGGATGAGCAGAACTATAATCCAGAACATTTTGGATGCTCTCAGTTTGGGCTGAAATACAGCCCAAACTGATTTTTCCCCTAAAGGGCAAGTAGGGAAAGACCTTGCCCCTTTCTCTTCTCTGCCACATGGCTTGTGTGGTGGCCCATCTGCTGATCTTCCTCTTCTGCCTGAAACATGCATTTTTAGTCCATATCCCAACTAAACATAAGTATTTCACTCCAGATATGGACTATCTAGAGTGATCTGTTCTCTGCACGGAATACATAGCAAACTTCATACATACCTCTAAAATATAGCTCAGAATTAAAGCAGATGTTTTATATGCAGATGTTGTAGCTTGATTTTGTATAAGGCAGCTTTCTGTGCTGAAGCTCCTTTTGCTATGTCTTGAGGTCAGAGATAATACTGGACTATAAGAGATATAATTCATAATTAGACCATATATTTGCCTGCAAAAGGGAGGAAGGAAGGAAGGAAGGAAGGAAGGAAGGAAGGAAGGAAGGAAGGAAGGAAGGAAGGAAGGAAGGCAGGCAGGCAGGCAGGCAGGCTGGCCAGCCAAAATCTCTGTTAATATACAAATAACTAATATATATTTATAAAATTATTTGCTCTGCTCTGAAGCATATTATTACAAGAAAACATTGAAAAAATTACCCCAGTTTTCTGGGGTAAGTAGTACAATGCAAGAATAACTTCATTTTATTTTTGTCTGGTTTTCACAAGCTCCACTGATCACCTTGATCTTACTTAAAATCCTCCTTCCTTACAAAAGAACAAGCCTATCTTATTTACTGTGTTCATTTCACCTTTAGAAATGATACATACAGTATCACTGCAGAAATGTGAATATTATCTACTTCATAAAAGCTGCCAATCTTTATAATTCATTTGGTGCTTCTCACTGCCTGATCTTCTCTTCCAGTGTAAGGATCATAATTTCTTTGCATGGTACTACAACTTTATGTAACTTTCAGTAGAAGAGACTATCTGTAGCTTAGGGTGGAACTGTGTTGTCCTTGGTGCTCTCTGAACTTGGTTGTTTGCTTGCAGACATTTCATTACCCAACTAGGTAACATCATCTTTGCCAGTTTCCATAACTTTCTTGTTTCCCAAAGTCCATAAAGAATATTTATGTTTTTCAGCATTTCTTTGTTTCACTGGGTTTGCCCATTTTTTTACAATATAGGTTCCTAGCAGGTTGTGGTGGGCTGAGGGAGATACAGGAGGATAGGGTAGGGTAGGGTAGACAAGGGGGAGGGGGTATCAGATAGCTGTCCTTCCTGACTAATGTGACCAGTTGGCACAGCAATGTGCCAATGTAGGCTTTCAGATTCACCAACCTGCTAGCTATTAATGGGGAGAAGTCAAACATGGTGCCTGGGACTTTTTTTTTTTTTCCATATTATCTAGGAATCATATTGACTCTAATAAAATAGATAGAATACTCTGTAGTATTTATTCACCTATCTGTGTCTTGGATCCCTACTCTTGCTGGTACCTTCAGGGGGGAAGAGAGGTTGTTGTCTGATTCAGGAAGTTATTAACACCTTGTTTCAGGAGGATGTGTTCCCCAAAACCTTAAAAATGGTTTATGGTATCTCTTCCTTAAAAGCCCTCCTTGAACTCAGCTGTCCTTGCTAATGATTATCATATCTCTAACCTCCCCTTTTTAGAGAAGATTATTGAAACTATTGTCACTGGGGAATTAAGGAGCACTCTAGAAGAAGCAGTTTACCTCTTCTTCAAAAGGTCCTCTTAGACCTTTTGGCAGCCTTTGATACTATTGACCACAGTATTTTTCAGGACCATCTGAGAGGGTTGGAGGGTTCATGGTGTTCCTACTTCTTTCTAATGGATGGTTCAAGTTGGTGGTTACTGGGGTAGACAGACTGCTCAAGCAGTCAATCTCTCTGAATGAAATTGCAGGGACAGATAATCCATTAGTATGGGATCAGTAGTCTGCTGATAATACCCAAGTTCACATCATTGCTCCATTTGAGGAGAAGATACTGTTGATTTTTGTTCCCATGTTTGGAGGCTGTTAGGGTTTGGAAGGGAATGAAGCAGGCTGAAGTTGAATCCCAATAAAATTGAGTTCTTCTTTGTTCATTGAGGGGGTCTGACAGCTCCAGTGATGTCTCAAGAGTGGGTGGGCAATGTCCCTGAAAGAGCAGATCTGTTACTTGGGAGTTATCCTGGATTCACAACAACTGCCTCATGGAAGGTGGCATGTGTGGTCAGGAGGCCTTCACCCAGATTTGTCTGGCATACCATTGGTGGCCCTATCTGTGCAATAGTTATTTGTGGCCTCATCTTAACTACTTAACTACTACAATCTGCTCTACTTGGTACTGCCCTTGAAGACTACCTGGAAGCTTCAATTAGTCCAGAATATGGCAGCATCTGTAGTAGCTGTTACTCACCACCATGGCATCTGTGAGCTGAATCCGGCACTGGATTCTAATTAGCTCCTAAGTGCAATTTGTGATGCTGGTTGTTACTTATAAATCTGCATAGGGCTTGGCACTGAAGTAACTCCAGGACTGCCTTCTCCCTCTGGAATCAACTTTCCTGAGGAGTTTATCCAAGGAAAAATGCTTTGTAGTCATTTATATGAACTACGCACTATGGGGGCTCATAGGTGCGGTTTTCCTATGGCAGTGTCTATACTTTGAAGTACCTTCCCACTTGAAGTGAGGTCATCCTCTACAGTATTTGGCTTCCAGAAACTAAAGCTAGTCCTCACTTAATAACCACAATTGGGACCGGCAACTCCATCGCTAAGCAAAAAGGTCATTAAGCAAAACATCATGCGACTGAACCTGACTTACAACTTCAGTTCTGCTGTTCGTTAAGCAAATCACCTGCAGCTGTTAAGTGCAATGTCATGTGACCATGACTTGTGACTTACTACCGGCTTCTCCACTGACTTTACTTGTTGAAAGCCAGCCGTGAAGGTTGCAAATTGTGATCATGTGTCTGTGGGACACTGTGATTGTCATAAATGCACATTGGTTTCCAAGTGTCTGAATCACACTTATGTGACTGCAGGGACACTGCAACAGCCATAAGTTTGAGGACTGGTTGTAAATCTACTTTTTCAGTGCCGTCGTAAGTTTGAATGGTTGCTGAATGAGGCAGTTGTTAATCGAGGACTATTTATTCTTGAAAAAACATATTCTGCAGACCTATAGTAATGTATGGTGCCTAATTTTTTTTAATGTATTTTATGTTCTCATTACTTCCACATCATACTAATAGAAATTTGGGGAATGCAATGAAACATTAATAATAATAATAATAGCAGCAGCAGCAGCAGCAGCAAAGAAAGTGTGTGCAGGGACTATTATATCTACTATTATACTTGGACTACTTAGCAAGGACCAGTATGCAAGTAAGATCTTTTAACAAAACAGTACTTAAAAACTAGGCATTCCAGAACAAAGACAGACCACAAGAATGGCAGCGCTGAAGCTCAACGTTTTGCTGGGCAAAGTTTCCTCTGACTCAGTTGCCTTTCGCTTTTCGCTTTTCTTCAGCTATTTTCAACAGCAGATAGCCATTAAAAATATTTTTGCCTTATTTATTTAACAAAACAGAACAGAGAGAGAGAAAATATATGAAAAAGAAGGCAAGAGAAGAGAAACAATAATAACAATGCAATTACAACTAGATTGCTTCTTGAATAGGGGATTTTCTAATGGGATTTAAAGCTGATACCTTTAGATCTTTTTTTTTTTTTTTCCCTTCTGCACTCCTGTATTCACTGTAGGGTAATTTTTGGCTTATTTCCATACCTTATCGAGTGTTCTTTATCAAGGGAGAAGTCTGGAGCAGTGGTTAAGGTGCTGACCTAGGAGTGGGAAAACCCAAGTTCTAGTCCTGTTTTAGGCTCTAAAGCTGGCTGGGGGGATTTGGGCAAGTCGCTCTCTCAACTCTAGGGAGAAGACAGTGGCAAATCACTTCCAAAAATGTTGCCAAGAGAACTGCAGGGACTCGTCCATGTAGTCATCATGAATGCAGATTAACTTGAAGGATTCCCCCCACCCCAAAATCTTTATTTTGCATTCAGGCAGTTATCAACTCTTAATGTACAACTCTGTCAATAAAATTAATATATTTATTACAAGAATGCCTTGTACTATATAACTAAAAAACAATTTAGATCTTACAAAATGTTGCTACTCGAGTGGTACATATTTGTGGGCCAAAAGAATACATTTACATTACTGAATTTAATTAACCTTAATGTGAAAGGATTGAGAGAATCAGGGAACAACGTGTAGTTTTAAGCTATTCCAAATGTTTAAAGGCTGATGCCGCTTTCTTACAGGAGACAGATCTAATAGAAGAAGATAAAAGCTCTTTGGTTAGAGACTGGGTTGGAGAGGTCCTTTAACTCAGGGTGAATGAGGTAGCTATTCTGATTCATAAACACTTCACTTAACAGGTTCAACAAGTTATAACTGACATAAATGGTCATTTCTTAATTCTAGTTGATAAAATCTAAAAAAATAATTCTCATATAACTATGGTTATGATTAATGTTTATGGTCCTAAGCATAACTCCTCTGCCATGTTCTATGAGTATCTTCATCATTTAAATGATATCTGTTATGACCATATTATTGTAGCAGGAGGTTTTAATGAGACATTAGATCCTGAATTATATAGGAATACACCTATTTTGCAACTTATGAGACACCTTCCTTCACAACCGATAAGTAATTCCTTGGGGCTTATTTTTGGGACTATACTTTTAAAGGAAGAAATAGAGTATTAATTTGAATCTGATTAATTTGCAAAAAACTGGATGACAAGCGGAATTTAAAAGAGACTTGAAAGTTATTTACAGTGAAAAGGTAAGATTTATTTGTTAGACTTTTTTTTATAAAGCCAAACTCACACAGGACATACTGAAAATTCAGAAGGATGGAGGTTAACAATGCATCTTTCCCCTTTTTGGAGGGAACAGAGGTGAGGGGATTTTTCTTATTCCAAGACCTCTGATAGCTCAGGAAGTATGGCAGTGCCTGGATGATGTGTTTTGAATTCCTCCATTGGTTGGCAAAGAAAGCACTGATTGACTCATGGGGGTTACCTGCCTTTTCTCAGAATTTTGAGGTTGGCAGAAGTAAAAAAAAGTTTGCATAGTTGGCTTTAAAATGGCTCGGTGAACTTGGGAAATGGAAAATGTACTGTATTGAAGTCCCCTCGTGATTTCCCTCTATGTGAGTATCAGGTCATATGGGCTAATATTTAACTTATGACTCAATTCTAAGCATGCTTGTTAAAGAATATGCCTAGCTGAAATAAATCTGAATAGATGTTAATGCTAGAGAATAAACAAATTAATTGAAAAGGTGCTTTGGAACAAAAATCTCAGATTGCTTCAGTCATTTATGAAGTAAACCTGTTTATGCAGTATATTTCTGTGGGCTGCACAGTGTTAAGAACAGAAGGTAAGGGATGATAGATGATGATTACAAGTAACTGAATGAGAACAATGCAGGATGGATGGATGATACCAGATCAAACCACCCAACCAACCAACCAACCAACCAACCAAAATCACAGATGACAGCTCTGCTGGACTGATTTTCTTGGTACCAGGAGTCACACAATTAAAACAAAGGTGAAATGAGACAAATGGGAAAACAAAGAAGAAGAGAGGAGAAAAAGAATAGAAACAAAAAAAGGCTGAAGGCAAAACAGTCTCAGTCGGAACCATCGCAACTGACAGCCCATATGACAGTCTTGCTAAATTCTATTAACCTGTTTGTTCAGTAGAAATAATTTCTGTATGACAGATGAAGAAAAAATTATTATATTTTTCACACACATCCATCATCCTGCTAAAATAAATTTGTGGTGAGGCAAATTTTTATCAGAATTTTGCTACTTTGCTCTCCTTTACATTGAAACTACAGTGGTCTCTCTCTCCCTCTCTCTCCCTCAATTGCCCATAACTTTACCCTACTGCCCTACCCAACTCAAATATCTCTAGCATCTCTATTTAATACCTCCTGGCTGTGTTGTCATCTCATTAGCTTTCATAGCTCTGTCTAACTTTGGAAAGACACTTTCAAAAAAGTACTTACATTTTTTAATAAGAAAGGGGGGTGAGGGAGAGTGAGAAAAATCATTTGTACATGTCAGACCCACACAGACCAAGGACACCTGGACATATGTTAACAAGACATTTTAATCAGTTTCCAAGAAACAAACTTAACATCATAGTTGATGTCACTGTTTTCTACTATCTGAAGACAATATCTTAGGATGCTTATGCAAGCATGAATGTGTACGGTATTGTTAGCAAGCTTATATTCCCCAAGGGACTTGATGAAAAATGAAGATGTCTGGTTTTTTATTGTTTTCCCTATTGGAAAATCCTAGCCTACAGTCCATTATCAGTTGTTGGATGAAATAAGTGATGTAGAAGTCTTTAGCTGATTATCTGTACCCCTGTCATTAGCTTCCTTTGCAGCATCAGGGACAGAATAATGCAAGTCCTAAAGAATCTAGTCCCTGCCCAACAAAATATACATGTATTTAAAGGGGAAAAAAAAGTTTGATCTAATCTTGCTAGAATGTTTCTCCACTAAAACGTGTACATTGATGTAGCTGCATTGCTATTGTAATATATGCTACTCCAAAGCTACCTATAAATTAAAGGTCTGTCACCAGTTCCTCTGGGCCTCTTGGGTATCCAACTCATTAATTATCCTTCCTCCAAAGGATCATTTTCCTGTTGTCTTTTATTATTATTTTTATAACAATAAGAACTTAGAAACTGCCACCCAAAGTGAAGAACCTTAAAACCTAGAACAGAAAGGGGGTTCTCAAACTGTGGATCATGACTACCGGGGGGAGGAGGGTCATGAGCAAATTTGAGGAAGGTCACCAATGGGGAATAGGTTATGTGCATGCAAATCAGGATCTCTGTTAGCTTTTGCTTCTACTCCGCCTGGCAGTTGGCATCTGGCTTGTCTAAGTGAAACCTGGAATGAGTCCTGACATGGCTCCAGTACTGGGGGCACATGCTTCATAGCATGACACACCCAAAGCTGGATCATGGCCAGAAGTGGCTCCCTCTGGGTCTGGTCAAGCCGGCAGCAAAGTTAGGATTTTCAACAATTGCTGCTAGTTACAGCAAATTTCTATCCAAAACAAATGGGGCATATGAAACGAGAGCAGCTATCTCAAAACTAAGCAAGCTCAGCCTTTTCATTAGAAATATGGTTTTAAATTTGATTGCACTATTGCTGATTTCCAATGAACAGGTTTTATTTTATAAAGTTCTATCATTTTTAACCTGATATCTAGATTAACATGTAATTATGAAATGTAAATCATGTATTTTATTACCTAACCCTAATCCTAATGAAATCATTGCTTTTATTCTTGGGGATAGTCCCACAAATTCATTTATCATCTTAGAACATTTGAGAACTCCTTACTAGAAGAGAGAGGTCGGGAAATGAGTACAATAAGAAGAAAATACTAATAACTGTGTAATCAAGGGTGGGGGGGAAAGGAGAGTCTAAAATATACTGAGATATCCAGTAATAAATTGATAGCACTGATCATTATTCTAAAACAAATGAAGTAATGCCAATTATATAGTGATATTTCCTCAAAGCTTTTTTTTTTTTTTTTTTTTTTGCTTCAGCTTTTTGGCCCAAACCAGATATGTCAGTAATTGTGTAACTTTTTCATCTGCTGATAACAAATATCCCACCTAAGGTACTTCAAGGAAAAGGCTTTCACTGGCATCAAAGGAAGCTTCCTTTATGAAGCAGGTAACCGTTGAGAAAAGGCATCGTTTATTGAAATCTGATAGGGAAAAAAAACCTGGTTAATCCTATTGGTATCTTCCTATGGGTCAGAAATGGAAGTCGTTCCCTTCCTATGCAGACTCTTCAGCAAAGGTCTCCAAGAACATTGGAAAGTTCTAATTAATCATTATTGCCTTTAAAGAGGTTCTGGGTTTGAACCTTACTCAGATGTGTTGTGTGTGTGTGTGTGTGTGCGCACGTGCACGTGCATGTGTGTGTGTGTGTGTGTGTGTGTGTGCTGATGGTATTTCTGGTAACTCTAGAATACTATTATTAATGTCTCTCCTTCTTGCTTATTTTTATTATGTACTATATCACTGTCCTTTTCTGGTTCTTGACCATAAATTAAAAAAAAAAAGTTTTTTCACAAGCACCATTCTCATTTCTACAAGTGCATATTAATTACATTCATGGATTATCATCAGGTATTGTTTGTTCCTTTGTCAGATGCTGCTATCTAAGGCCTCTTGTTGATCTATACTGCAGCTGTGTATTGAGCAATACATCTACACTGAGCAAACGTTTCACAAAACTTACCCTATTTTGTATGTGTTCAAAATAATTCATTCTTTAAACACATTAATTTTCCTGTTGGTCTATTTGATGGTATTTAATTTCTTTCTCTTGATGAACTTCCAGAAGATAGGGTTAATAGATTATTAATAGGATTAATAGATAATTAATAGGTTAATAGATAATTCCTATGACAATCTGTCCTCTTCTGGCCTTAATGCAATATAGTTGTTGTCAAGAAGAAAAGAGAAAAGTCTGGGTTTAGAGATGACTTTTACTTCGAAATTCTACCAGCAGTGATCATGGGGATGAGGTGAGAGAAAATTTACAAGATGGCAAGCAGAGCTTTACAACTGGGCAGTGATATTTCATACATATACAAAAGGACTGAGACTTTGAACACAAAGCCACACCCACAATCTTGCAGATTTTCATGCTCCTCCCCCTCTCCCCCGAGACACTCATGGATGCTACACTGGAACTACTGAGCATATGCTTAGGACACATGTCCTAAGAAACAATACATACAAAAATATAGAGGTCTCATTTTGCAAAATACAAATTACTTTACACTGTTTCTATGCCACTACAATTGTACTACTCTGAATGACTTGCAATGATTAAAGACAAATACAACTATGATATGAACAATTAGCAATGCAAGTTTAAAATTAATAAGCCTAGCCATTAAATATAATAGTAGTAACTGTCAATAAATTGAGATCCAGAAGCCTAGTAGAAGATCATCATTTAAAATTCCCTCCTAAATGTCAGCAGGGAGGAAGCTATCCTTAGCTGGGAATGGCGTAGGGGGAGCAGACTACTCTACAAGCCAGGGTTAGCAACAGAAGAGGCACGTTTCATAATTCCTACCACTTTACAAGAGGTGGAAACACACAGTTTATTTTACCAACTCAGATATGTAGGACAGACCATTCCTAAGGTAATTAGGACCAAGCCTGGAAGATATTTATAGCACGTAGAATTATAGCCAGAAATCTTTATGTAATATTATTACCATTTGGTGAACATACTGATATTTACGCAATTAGAAATACTGCTTTAAGGAGAAAAATGGATCAGATGTTGCTGAAATTGTGAATCTCGTGAAATTATGTGACTTGTATATGAAAAGAGTATAGCTTCAGTCCCTGATTCTGGGACACATGTATACATCTCTACATGTGTGTTCCTTCTTACCCAGCTTTTGTTAGAGCTGGTTCACATTAAATGTGAAATACCAGCTGCTGAAGGTATGAATGTTCATTGACGTTATAATTGAAGGTGAATGATTCAGTTACTTGCTGGAATTCACAGGATTTTTTTTCCGTCCAAGTCAGTCTCAACTTTGGACTTCAGTGTTGCTCAGAGGATGTCATGGCTTGCTTATATTTTGTGCATCTGATCTTCCTTGTAAGTTGGCACTGGCCAACTTGCCAGCTTGCCAGCTTGCCACCATCTGCTTCTGTTGTCTGTAGCGACTATTCATTAAGGATGTGAGGGGTCTACTATCCTTCCCAACCCATCTGTTTCTCCCAGTCCTACTCATAAGAAAGTTTCCACTTTTCCATATTATACAGCATTAGTTTAAAGTTGCCTAGGAACTGCCTAATTTAGAAATCTTTATAAAATTAGCATTTTTATCACTCACACTTTATTTAACAACATGTAACAGGCTCATCTATTCTCAGAAATGACTAAAGGAGCTACACGTTATCCAGATTTCAAGTAATCTGTTTAACCTAATTTGGGCCATATACACCACCCATAACTAAATTGCTATATTAGCTAGGAATCCTAGGAATTGTAGTCTGTTTTATGGAAAAGACACTTTCTAGGAATTTTGCTTTATAAATTGCTTTTATTAACAAAATGTCTGTATAAACATGGTATCATCATTGTAAACAGATTTCAGAAATGGATGATTTTATTATAATTACTAGTGCTATCTTTACATATTTTTATAAACACCTTTATAAAATATTATTGTAGTTATTGTTATGATTAAATATAATATATATTAGGAATTATACCTGAAATAAGATCCACAAATCTATTGTTGGATCCTTTGACATATTTTATTGTTAAATATACAAACTCTAATGGAACAAGACAATATATGTATTTCTCCATAACACTGAAAATTAATGATATTCAAGAAAAGAGAAGCATTTTGCAGTCAAATAAATATATACTCAGTGAAATGATCAGACAGTTAAAAATGCAATAAAATCTTCCGAAATTAAATTACAACTCATAATAGTTTATATAATATAACTATATAATAGATTTCTTAGAAACTGCTTCATGTCAGCAAAAGCTCTGATAGTATTTGCCAGAAAGGCAAGAGTAATAACTAAAGGAGTAACATGTTTTGTGCCAGTCCTTGAAACGAATTTGCACAAAAAGAAATGCAATTTTTGAAAAAGACAAAGCCACCTGCAAGATTATTGGGACAGCATTTACGGATAGATTTGTGCTTAATTTAAGAGTCTATTCATCTTTCTTTCATGCAAATGAAATCCAGAAGTTGTGCTTCTAAAATGCATTTCCAGGAACGGACGTTTTGCTTTGGAAATTTTTATTTCAGCAAGATCCACCAATCGCTCTGCCTTTATGAACTTGGCTCATGACGTCTCACCTTAGTACTTAAGTTTTGGGTTTTCCATCATGATACCATGAGACACATTTCATCTCTGTCCCCATGGATGGATATGCATAGGGCTGCACATGTTTCATATATGATTCAGAAGAAACCCATGATTGAGCACACCTTTCTGCTATTAACTAAAGCAGATGATCTTTCCTCAGACTTCTACAAAATCCTGAAAAACAAGTTGTCTGCTTTGGCTCCTTAAAGATGAGGTGACTCTTCAATCTGCATTATTATTATTTTTATTTTCAAGCTCACCCAGAAGTCTGAAAATGAGCTACTTTAGTGTTCAGCAGAGATGCGCTGTGCTATCACTTCTATAGGCTCCGAAGCACTTCTTCTGAACCATTTTTGAACTCTGCACAGACCTACTATCCCATTAATTTAAATGGATCTATTCTAAGTGGGACTCATCTACATCGTTCACAATGTTTAAATAGATATACATGCAACATTAAACAATTTACCAACACCTTTAAATCATCACAAGAACCTAAGATACAAATATGCTGGCAAGCTAAAGATTGAAATATATTGGCAGGCAGTAATTTGTTTTATCACAAGCCTGCTAATAATAAATACCCCACTAATTCAAAATGGATGATTGAAAAGTATGAGTTTATGATTAATCCTTTATATATAGTACAAGGCTGAATACAAAATATGCCATATATAGATGTACAAGGAGTACAAAGACATTGTGAAATAATTTGCTAAACAGATGAGATGATTGATAAAATTAACTAATGGGCAAAGGTTAGAGGCAATTATGCACTAGAAATTCAGTCTATTGATTTTTTAGGCTACTATATTGGTTAAATTTGGCAAGCGTAAGGCCAAAGCATTCTGGCCTTATGCTTGCCAGATTTAACCAATATAGGTTGGAACATAGATACCCAAAATTGTATGTTTCAAAATTGGGATGATTCTTTAATTAACAATTTATATTTTTGTTTTATATTATGTATTATTATGTGTATATTATTATTTAATTATTATTATTTATATCATCAATAAATAATAATAATTAAATAATAAGAGGAGGTAGAATGTGGCCTTTGCTCAACTATGAATTGTGCACCAGTTATACCCTTTTCTGGATCAGGAGTCCCTCCAGTCAGTCACTCAGGCACTGGTCATCTCCTGTATAGACTATTGCAATGCGCTGTACATGGGGCTACCCCTGAAAAGTATCTGGAAGCTTCAGCTTGTTCAAAACACAGCCACATGGGCAATTTTAGGTGCCCCAAGGATGGAACATGTTATACCTTTGCTACGTGAGCTGCATTGGGTCCCAGTTTGCTTCTAGGTCCAATTCAAGGTGTTGGTTATCACCTTTAAAGCCCTACATGGCATGGGACCAGGTTACCTGAGGGACTGTCTCATCCCCATTATATCCATCCATCCCATCCGGTCAGGCAGGGAGGGTATGCTGCAGACCCCATCGATGAAAGGATGTTGACTGGCGGGGTCCAGAAAGAGAACCTTCTCTGTTGTGGCCCCCGCCCTATGGAATAGTCTCCCCCCACAGGTGAGGCAGGCCCCAAGTCTCTTGTCCTTTCAGAAAGCAGTCAAGGCCTGGCTCTGACAACTGGCATGGGGCAAAAAAAAGGGCAACCAACCTTGGGGGTGGCTAGCACCTTGAAGATGCTCCCATATGTTAACATCTTACTGACCATCAACATCTTGGAAGATATTATTTGTATTTGTGTATGTGTTTGGTTTTTATTCTATTTTTATTGTATTGTATATTGTTTTTAAAGCATTTTAATATTTATTGCTGTTTTATTGTGAACCGCCCAGAGTCACTTTTTTGTGAGATGGGCGGTATCTAAATTTGAAATATAAATAAATAAACAAACAAACAATATTATTCAGTCATATTTTTATTATATTACTATACATTGATCTTGTCATTCCTTACATTTTTAATTTTAATAATAAATAACAAAAGAAAGTTTACATGAACTCCATGAAATGTCCAGTGCAGTTTAATGGACAAAGTTTATAGGAGCCAGATTTCTAAACATCTGGAAAAATTCATATCTGAAAGAAGCAAACGTGTACCTTAAAAAAGAATTAAAGTGTCTCTTCTGCCTAAATAAATATTATACACTACAAATGATTAATTTCTCATGAACTATTGAAAAACTATCAGTTGGCTTCTTTTGTCATGTTTTCAAAATGTGTAAGTGATATTTGTTCAAAAGCTGAGTATCAAAGTGGTCTTTTCAAGCTTTCAGAGAGGTCCAAACTTCAAAAATAATTTTGAACTTTTTCAAAGCCTTGAAGTGGGCCCAAGAGTTCTGTACAGTTAAATCTGACTTCTATACTTCAGAAAGATTTTGACAATTTAACATGATAATAAAAATGTCATACAATTGGAAAGATTAAATAAAACACTTTTCTGTTTTGGTTAGGAACAAATATAAATCTTAATGCAGTATGCTGCTATTTGGAGATTGATTAACTTGGAACACGGTGTTCTGGAACACTTAACATTTAGTTAAGAAGGTAACATTTGTAGAAAATGCTAACATATTCCATTATCTAATATCGGTATGAGTGACAAGCACATACAAACACACACACACACACACATACACAGATACCCAGACACAGACACAAACAGACACAGAGGGAATAGCCACCCAAGTGATGGAAGTGGCTGATACATCTGGCAGTCAGCCTTGTGGAGAGGAGGGAGACTTTGTACCTTTCCCTATAGGGTGATATGTCTATTTTCAGTAGCAACAAACCATGTAAAGTATGATAAACTTTTTCACCATTTTGGTAGTGTTCTGGAAGTGTTTCCAGTGGCTGAAAAAATGGTGGGAGAGAGTATAACTTGCATCTTCTTGTTATCAGAGCTAGCTTTGACAATGGAATGCTTTAGCAAGCAAAAGCAGATAATATCACTGGGTAAGCCCAACCAAAGACCTTGCATTGTACTTAGATGACATACGTTGCTCAACGATGTGAAAAAAAAAATCAACTTCTTGAATAAAGTAGACCTTTCCACTAGCAATTCCTTTTAGTCAAGACTTGTGGCTCACCCAAACTGAATCTGATATCATTCCAATGACCACTGCAAGACTCATGGAAAGGGGGCAAAACTCATATATAAGTTAATATACGAACTGAAAATTCTTACACATGTTTATAAGATGATTCTTACATATACAGTTGCACATTGTACTCTTCTGAATTGGTTTAGGATCCTCACCGGACCCAGTTGTTCTCACAAAGCCATCAGTAATTGGTTTATTGAAGAGACCAGAAAATCTGTTATTAAATTCATTTTTCTTTTGAATTGTGATGCTTCCAGCTTTCTAGGCATTCGGCTTGCCCATGGTAGAGATTTCTTGCCTTGTCTCCCAGTTTAGGGCTCAAGTCAGCAAAGTAGCTGTAAATGAAACTTTTCTTCCCTCTCTGTGCCTCATAGAGGCTCAACCTTTGTTCATGGAGTTTTCATTGTCTCTTCCTATATATATTGTTTCAGTCTGACCTTCTTTTGCTCTCCCTCCCCATTCCATCTGTGCTACAATAGTTGCAGATGTTGGAAAGGCACTTCATTGTAAAATTGTTAGCATGCTTTCATGCTACTTTCATAACACCCAGGGGGTTATGATGCAACAAAGATCTGGTGAAATGGTAACCGGGAGGGCCCTAGCAATTTATTTTATTTTAATTTTGAGGGAGGAGAGTTACTTTACAATTGGTGTTAGTTCAAGGAATGGGGCATTTATCTGTAGGTCAGCAATGTTGGTGAGGGGGAGAGACAGAGGAAACAGAGAGATGGACAGTATATATATTTAAAAAGTAAATAGATTTCCAAACAAAATACTGGATTGATGCAACTTACAGTATTAAAGACCTCAATTCACTTTGCAATATGTCATCTCTCCATTTCATTAAAAATAAACAAAGAAAGAAACCTGAGAAAACATTTTAAAAATCAGGTGGGAGAAAGAATTTGGTGGATCCCTGGTCTGTTACTCCAGGAAGTGCAATTGCTTGTATGCATTATGAATTCAACAGGCTATAATGTCAGTTCAAGAGTATTTCCATGCTACTGGAAAAGGTCACTGGAAAGGCCTAAATCTGAAAGGAAATGCAAAGGAAGAAGCCATAGTTTTAAAGTAGACCAACTTTAACTCGGTTGCCAAAATTATGATGACCATCAGAAGACAACGAGTCTTCTGCATCTCTTTGTTACCATCTCATGGTTAACTGGATTTAGATAGTAGCACTGTTTTAAAGAAGCCTTGTTTATTCCGGATGCTTACTCCAAACTAAAATATGTAGACATAGACTGAAAGAAAATGAGACCTTCCATCAAAGAAGGGCATCCCATAGCAAGAAATATGGCCATTGCACAGAGCAGTTGTGTCTGCACCAGACATTTTAGAATCAGCAGGGCAACAGGCATAACATGTATGCAAATTGCCCAGTTAGGTGTAACCTGCTATTGGAGAAGCATATGAAAAGGCAACAAAAGAGAGCAGAAATCATTCTGAAAGACTGCAATGCCAGTTTCAAATTGGTTGCAAATTATAAATATAGAACACTGTTTTTGTTGTTGTTAGTTTGTGTGCTGGGAATTGTCTGGATCCCATGAAATATGCAGTTCTAAAAATGTCAGGAACCCTGTATACATAATAATAAGGGTGTGACATGCAGGAGTTCTGGTGAAGAACAAATGCTTTCCCTCTGGCTCCAGTCTCATTGGAAAGGTCAAGGTTTCCATATATGTAAAGCAGAAGTCAGTATCCTATACTAATCCTTAGGGATGTGAACTTTCAAAGAGCCAAGTGTCTTCTATGGCATGCTGAGTGCACTGAATTTATGTTGATTACAGTGGGAGGCCACTGAGACTTGAAAACACACACTTTTCATTCTATCAACTGCCAAGTAGATTTTTCCTTTCCTTTCCTTTCCTTTCCTTTCCTTTCCTTTCCTTTCCTTTCCTTTCCTTTCCTTTCCTTTCCTTTCCTTTCCTTTCCTTTCCTTTCCTTTCCTTTCCTTTCCTTTCCTTTCCTTTCCCTTTTGCATTTCACCTGGCAGGGAAAATTGAATTACACTTTCTACCATCACCACAATCCAGAATGGATGAAAAGCTGACAACACCGGGAACCACTAGGAATTTGCCAGGATTAAGGTCATTCTGCTAGCCCTCACACACCAATTTTTCTTCTGGCAAGCACTATACTATACCAGGTAGCTGGTCCCCTGGAGCATTGTGAGAAAGTAACAGGGTTCCCAAATGCAGTAACCTAGCACATCTGGGAAAGCTTAATTTATCAAAAATTAAGGAGGTTGCCACGTCTTGCTGTTCACTCAGCAAGTCCAATTCAGGTGCCGTTACCCAACTTGGCAAGTCAGTCAAAGCTCACCAGGAATGTCTTGCCTCAGTCTCCTCCCACCCAAAAGGATGTCCCTAAGCTTCTTTCAAAGGTATCATCACCCTGTTTTAAATACAAAGCCACCCTTGGCATAGTATTGTCCCAACTTCATGTTACAATTCAGTCATAGATTCTGTGGTGCAGTGAAAGCATAAAAGAGCAGTAATGAACACTCTGTATACTGTTTAATTCACTTCAAATGTCCTTAAATGAATGAAACTTTAGCAAGTGAGTGCAACATCCAAAACTAGGTAAAGAAGAAGAGTGACCAGAATACAAGTCATTCAGAGGCTCAGGAATCCTTAGAGTTCTATCTAATTGATTGTAACCATATTATAATACATTTGAACTCATCTCCTTTGGAACAATATTTCTGAATATTTGTTCAAGAAGCAATACAAAATACTTTCCAAAACCTGGTTAGTTAAGTAATCAGTTCTTTCTAGAGGATTGTGTGCTGCTTGCATTTAAGTGTGCATTTATTTTCTATTTGTTAAATCATGTTTCTTTATTGGATAAATTGAATGGCTTAGATATAGCATAACTATAATTAATTGGTATGCCTGCTTCTTAAGAGGGCACAAACAACTTGTGTTATTAAATGGTGTCATGTCAGATTTAATGGATGTCATTATAGAGGTAGCTTAGGGATCCATCCTTGGACCATTGTTATTTATGATCTTTTTAAATGAACTGACAAGTCGGCAAACTGAGCGCAGCATTCATTTTTATGCTGATGACACAGTCCTGTACAGGCACTTCTAGTCATCCATTGAATGTGAAGCTGACCTGATTAGGGATTTCCAACAATTCAGCATGTGGTGTCATGTGTTAGGAAGCCAAAACAATGTTATCTGCAATGTCCAGTGTGCAAAAATGCCTGCCTGTTGCTATTTCAAAAAAGCAAAAAACAAAAGCCATACTAGTGTATTGTATTAGCATTTAGAAGAGCTAAGACAGAAACTTTCTCCAGAATATACTTCTTTTTAGAAGCTTTTATGAGATATTTCTAGCTACGGCTTATGCATTTTCAGAAAAGATGACCCAAGCGCTCCAAAAGGATACAAATTAGTTCTGGAAATTTAAGTTATGAAAATTAGAAGGTGCATGGGATGAGAGAAAGGAGAAAAGAACATGGGGAGGGGAGTTTCAAAAAGGGAAATTGGAGGAGGTGAAGGAGATGGGGAAAGAAGAAACAGATGAAATGGGAAGGGCAGCTGAGAAGAAAGAAGAAAAGGAAAAATATTCTGTGGAACATCTTAAATAATACAGTAAACGCTGATGATAGACAGATTGTATTACAACAGAAATAATTCCAGGAAAAGATGAAAATATAAAGAGCGTAACCAGTATAAGAACAACAGCAACACAATAATTAACAGTATTTAATTAAAAAAACCTTAAAACTGTACACAACATATCTCTAATCTTAAGGATAAGTACATAAAGGGTGAACATCCAAGTTTAATATTTTCACTTAGGAAGATATTTTTTACAGACAAAAGCAGTCTATTAGAAACTATTTGATTCATATAATGGATACTAACTTAGAATAAAACTATCCTTCAATGGTTTCTTCAAAATCCTATTTTTGTCATCTTCTTTCTACTCCTCCTCCTCCTCCTCCTCCTCCTCCTCCTCCTCCTCCTCCTCCTCCTCCTCCTCCTCCTCCTCCTCCTCCTCCAGCAATGCTATTTCTTATTTAACCATCAAAATCCTATTGATTCATGTACTTCAGTTTCATAAGGGTAAATCTTATTTCTAAAAAAAGAGAAATTAATTTATTATATTCCAAGAGTTTATTATGTGTGGGAAATATGAACAATAAAGCAAGAGTAAAATTCATTGTTAAAGACTGATCAACATTTTCTTTTTTATCATAAAATTCATAATTCATTGTTTCTTTAATAAATTAAATGTATAACCCAAGGTTCATGATATCTTCTTAAGAAATAACTACAAATGTCCATCAAACTCTGTATATTAGTATTAATACTGATGTCACCCCTATTTGTCATTGTTCCAAAAACAAATGCACAAAATCAAAAAGGGAAAAAGAAAAGGCAAAAAACATTGAAAAAAGAAAATAATAATAAAATAACCATTTTGAAAACTAGATAAGTCAGTAAAAACAATATTAAGTTCTAAATTCCCTCCCAATGTATCCAACTTATGATTGCATCAAAGTATTTATTAATTTTGAAATTGCTTCTAATTACTGTCTTTACATCAATTGTTCCCCCCTTAAAAGCCGTACTGTAAGCGCCTGAGTTGTCTTGCTGTGTGACAGACGATATAAAGGGGAGCTATTCTTGCTTACATTAGTCAAAATTCTGTTCTGAATGTATCCTGTTACTTTCGCCATTGCGAATTTCTCCAAGTTTGGTATTCAACAATTTTTCTGATTTCCTTAAAGAAGTTTGACCACAAACTTTGAAGAATTAAATGAATATCATTACTGCAACTAGTAATATACAGTCTATCAATATTTGACAGTAAACATACTAAAATGCATACTAAAGAATATTAGCAAAATGTTAAAAGATATCATCACCCATTGTTAGTGACATCTAAATACTGTATATAGATTTTAATTTTTTACAGAGATAAATACACCAGCTTTATTTTTTTTCCCCTTCATATAGAGTCAACAAGGCAAAGGAAAAAAAATGAATAGTAAATAATTCTAAACAGATCTATTGAGAAGTAAGTACTATTGAGTTCAGTTGGATTTATACCAAAGTAAATATGGTTGCACACAGGGCAATTTCTGATCGCAAGGGATCAAAAACTATATTGTTTCCTCCATCCCTCTCATTTTACTATAGCATAACACCTTGCAAGAAAGGCCAGTGCATTTTCTTAACTTAAATAACGTGTTTCATTGTAGTCCTATTGTTTTGTTGTTATTTGCTTATGTAGCTACTGTATGTTATTTGTGTGGTAGTCTTAAATACAATGTTATAATTTGTTTTAGAATTACAACTGAAAGTTGTACTCAGTGCAGTTGAAAGTCTGAATGCATCTCCTGTAATCCTTTTGCCGAGGACAAAGATTACATAATTATTCCAAATCAAGATACTATGAATAATATAATGCATATTTTGGAACAGATGTAAAACGTATTGAATTATCTCTCAGGTGAACTCTCCTGCTTTTGTGCTTCTTCCTAACATCTCTCCTTTATTAACATTGGGTGTTTAATCTTTACAGCATACTCTTTGCTTCTCATCTTATTTAAAATCAATGTTCAAATAATCACTTATATTTCAGTAGCAAATTGGCTATGTTTATGGTAATGACATACCACCTAACTGTATGTCTCTTTGGGGGAATCCTAGGAAATGTCACAGAATAGTTTTGCTGGTAATAACTGGCCAATCTATTAACAAGAGAATCATGCATTTTAATTATGCCAATAATTTGGGCCAATGGTTCAGTGCCAGTGCTAGTACTGTATGTACAGTACATACATAAATGTTCTTGGTAGGCACTCTGTCCAGTCAGATTACTTAAACATGAAGCTCAGTTCTCCAGGTTGTATAGTAAATTGCCTTAGCCCTGTATAACTCCTGGTCTAAAGTTAGACAATCTAATCTGTCAAGCCAGTTGGGACCTAACAGCCTCTATGCCAACTTCTTTCTTCTACTGACTACGTTACAAGGAGAAGCACCATCAAGCCTGGGTCACCTTCATTCTGCTTAAAAGGATCTCTTTTAAGTTTACTGTCATGAGTCTCACTAAAGTTGCAGTCAACTGATGGAAGAAAACATAGTGCCCAGTCATTGGTATGCAACATTTGTGTATATGACACTATTTGTTCATGGGAATGGCATGGCCAGAATGAAATCTTACGATACAATGATCTAAACACAGGTTGGCAGTAACTCCCTCCCATGTAAAATGATTCTGGCTTTATGACTACCACTTTCAATATAGAGAAATCAGGGAAAGGAAGGAAAGGACAACATGCTTTTGACCCAAAACGTCATCCCAAAATCACAAAACAAAACAAAAACCTTTTGGTTTACCAAGGGAGACAGACAGACATTCTAAGCCTATCATGGCAATAGGATTCTAAGAAGCGTTAGTACTGAAAGGCTGAGAACAGCTATAAAGGTAGAATGGTGCTGGGGGAAGAGGCCCCGTCCCTTCACCTGCTGCCTATTCAGAACACAATTCAAGCTACATCTTCAGAAAGAAATCAGTAAAACCAATGGGGTTTTTTTCCCCCTCTGAAAACCTCTCTCTTCAGACCAGCTTGAAAGGGAAGAGAAGAGAATGGGAAGAGAAGTTTTCTCAGGGCAGATGGAATGGTGAGGCAAAGTGCTTTCTTAACAGTTGTTCTCCCATTTGTTAAGCCCCCAGCTCAAATGCATTATGCCAGCTAGACTAAAGCAGAGGACTGAACAACCAAGCTTATTGCTTGTAGGCTGGTGAAAAGACTTATCATTTCTTGCATGAAAATACTCCATGACAGATGGTCGATCTTTAAAGAAGCTGACTGTGAACAAAGAATCTTTCATTCCAGGACTATTGTTGGTAATAAAATAAAACATTGGATATGGGGAAAAAATATCTAAGTCAGATGCCCAAAAGTTTTCAGTGGGGATCCTTTATCATCCTATCAATAATGTAACCTTACAACAGTATCATTATTGTGGAAGGGCTATGGCTACAAGATCTATTTTATGGTACCAAATATTCTGTTGTTGATTATGTGTGTGTGTGTGTGTGTGTGTGTGTACACATACACACACACAGTAGTTTCTTCTCTATTTGTATTATACTTCTTCATTCAGGGCTTAATTAAAGCTTATTTGCTTAGCACACATTCAGCAAATGAGTTGCTAGGCCATAGATAATCAGACAATTTATTCTTTAAAACACTTCATATTTAAAACTTTTATTTATTGACTGGTGTTTTTTTTTTTTTTTGCTTGCCACAATTGAAAGACTCAGCAGGCTACAAATTATATTACATATTATTTTCATACAATGTAAATTATACGTATATGTTATACGCCCAATTATATAAAAAGTTGGGGGGGGGGTTAAAGGTATTGCTTTAATAAAGCAACTATTAATTTTTACTATTTCATTTTCTATAAACACCTAATTACTCTGTTCCTATTTCCACTCCGGTGAGATCACACAGATAGATTCAAAGGCCATTCCCGTTGGTCATTCTTCGATTTTCCAGGGTGAATGCCAGAAAGGATGCAAGCACAATCAGAAGAAAACCAGCACAAGCCACCAGAGATGCTATGCAGAAACCGAGCCCATTCAGGAAGATGGCTTCGTTGACCAGGAGTTACTTATTTATGAAATTTCTAAATGAGTCAAGCATATGCTTCTCAACTGACTTCAAGAAGAATTACAAACATAATGATTAATACATTAATAACTTGCAGTAAATAAAAAATTAAAGCTGGTGACCTAATTGGAGAAATATCAACCTTCATATGGTGAGACACAAGATGTGTATGTTATGGGTGCATGCGTGTGTGTGTGTGTGTGTGTGTGTGTGATTTCAGACGCCACCAGGATTACATCATCCACCCCAGCTCTGAGAAAATATTAATATAAAGTCCATGGAAGAATAGGAAACTGGGAAATGACTGCAGCTGTTGCCAATTCTTTGTTGTCCCATGGTAGGTATGGCCCAGGGATACATGACTCCAGAGGAGGTCAGACTAATTAATGGCTCCTTTATCTTAGGGCACTGCCACACATTGTGTCTCAGTTCAGAAACAGCTTCAAAACCCAAAATTCCTAAAAGTTACTGATACTCAAAAACTGAGAATCCTTCTCTTCTCCCCTCCCCTCCCCTCCCCTCCCCTCCCCTCCCCCCCTTTCCTTTCCTTTCCTTTCCTTTCCTTTCCTTTCCTTTCCTTTCCTTTCCTTTCCTTTCCTTTCCTTTCCTTTCCTTTCCTTTCCTTTCCTTTCCTTTCCTTTCCTTTCCTTTCCTTTCCTTTCCTTTCCTTTCCTTTCCTTCTTTCCCTGGTTCTATGTCAGTTTATCTGGAAATGGAGCAATGCTGGCCTTTTCATTTGCAAGCCTGAAGCTCTGCAGCATGTATGGAGAGTTGATCTTCCCCAGAGCAGGAAGACCTGCCTCCTCCTACCTCTGGGTTCTGAATTTCAGTCTTCGGTACCTCTTGGCTGCTTATAGCCATTCTATATAGTGGGTATCTCCCCAACTCCAGCTACCATAGAGGCATGCAAATATGATAGATATATTGGGAAAAGGATTGGTTGCAAAAATACTGAAGCACTATCTTTTCACAGTCAAAGTCTGTGATAGGAATTTAATGGCAAGGGGAAATGTGGCTTTGCAGCTGGAAAGTTGGGCCTCATAGCTACTGTTTAGATTTGTCTGTTTTCCAAGGAAGTGCATGCAACATAAAGTAAAAACTGGAGGGAAAGAGCGAGCCATTTGTTTCCCTTTTCTTGTGAATGGGAGTGAAGGAATTGTTTCTAAGCAAGTTTTCAGGCTTGGAGGTTTATGGAAGTGAATATGAATGCAGATTGGCTTCAAACTGCTTTGGAAAGACCACAGAGTAGAAACAGCCAAACAATCCAATCTCAACTGTACTTACTATATATTTAAGGTGAATGATATGCTATAATGACTCAATGCATAAAAATAGAGTCACATGCTTGATATTCCTTAATCTTCCTGGAAAATGAGAAAACCCAGCATCTGCAAAATTTAAGGGGTTTTGGTTCTAATGTCTGAGCTGCAGGTTTCTGAAAGCACAAGCAATAAAATACATTTTTCACAATATAAACTGCAGATGGTAAAAGGAAAAAAAAAATCATTCCTCTACCTTCAGTGATATGCTCCTGATCTGGATAGCCTGACATTATTTTTACAAAAAAGAAAAAAAGATTAAAAGCCATAGCTGCCAGCTGTACTTTAAAATAATTTGGCCCTAAAACAGTTGTTACAGTTGGCAGATTGTTATTTTTTTTATAATTAGGAATTATAATCATAGCTCTTACTAATAATGTCTTTCCCCTAATTTTTTAGGTGTTGGTCTAGATACAGGAAGCACAGCTACCACTCCTCAAAGTCAGTTTAATCTTAATCTGCCTGGAAGTAATTAAGTGGGATTCATGCTCACTTCTGTGGCCTTGCTTGTTGTCATTGCAAGATTGTGCCAAGACATATTTGTGTGTGTGTGTATGTGTGTGTGTGCATGTATGCAAATATGTCTTGGCACCATACACATACATTTGTTCATATATGTGTTTTTGAAGGAAAGACATGTTTCTCTTTCTGACGCTGAGTTACTGTGCGGAAGGCATTATCTCCTGAATGGGCAGAAAGACCTATCCATTATCATTTTCTCTCACTACTGAGAATTCAACTGAGTTGCTCAAATGAATTTTAGGGAAATGATCAGCTTCCCAGTCAGAGTTACTTGATATGTGCTTTGAGCTGAACCAGGACTAAATATTTGGCTTTTTATTGAAATGCCTCAAAAGATAATAGTGGCCATTTGCATTAACCTGTTACTTAATCTGTTGTAGCGCTTTGTAAAATAATTTGCTGACTACCTGAGTTATGCTGTGTTATTTCTAGGCAGCAAATACATTTGCAAGGTTGATAAAAGGCTATGCCCGTGCTCAGAAAGGTTTAGAACAGGAGGGATGTGTGCAAATCAATTTTAACAGCATAGGAACAAAACCTAGCCATTGCTAAAAATAATGATGCGAAAAGGTTTGGTGGATTTATGTTAGGAGGTATATGTGCATCTCGGAACAACAGGAAACACTGTCAGTTTTATTGCCAGCTGAACAGCTATATAAGGATGTATATCCATTGCTTCAAGCCAGATTATTTATTTGTTTGTTTATTAGATATGTATGACTGCTCAAGTTGCAAGAGTATCTCTGGGCTACTTAGTTTGAAGAAACATGAAAACAAGGAATTAAAAATAAATTAGAAGAATAAAATAATAGAACTTCAGAAAATTTAAAACAACAAAATAATAGA
The DNA here is from genome assembly GCF_059951505.1 of Python bivittatus. NCBI lineage: Eukaryota > Metazoa > Chordata > Lepidosauria > Squamata > Pythonidae > Python > Python bivittatus. The sequence continues at coordinate 30,621,741 of NW_028277098.1, forward strand.
ATACAGGTAGTCCTTGTTTAACAACCATTCAATGTTGCAACAGCACTGAAAAAGTAACTTTATTTATGACTGTTACAGCATCCCGTGGTCACATGATCATGATTCAGGCACTTTGCAACTGGCAGGTGTTTACAACTATCATGACATCCCACAGTCATGTGATCACCATTTATGCTCTTCACAACCAGCTTTTGACAAGCAGATTCAATGGAGAAGCCGACAGTAAAATCACAAGTAACAGACATGTAATGTCTTGCTTGATGGTTGTGGCAGAAGTGAGGTCGTAAGTCCGTTGTGGTCACATGATGTCTTGCTTAATGACCACATCGCTTAGTGATGGAGTTGCCAGTCCCAATTATAGTGATTAAGTGAGGACTACCCGTAACAATAAGAAGAAACAAGGCCAACCAACAGTGTCTCCTTCAAGGGCCTTAACATGCTGCGTATAAGCAGAGCTTTTTATATGATCTGAATGTGAAAGAGTTAGGGTCTATGCCCCCAGTTTTCACCCACATGACTGTTGAATTTACATTTTCCACAACTACCTAGGACACAATGCAGTCACATTGTGTCTGTGTGTAGCGTTAGTACATGCGATGCCTCAATTCTTATCTTTCCATTCAGACTTAGAAGAAGAATGGTGGCCGTGATATGTAACAACATTTCTATTTCACTGAAGTAGGATTATTATGCAACACCAAATATTGTTAGCAAAGGGTTCCTGCTTCAGTTGGGCAGTTGAAATGTGTTATTTTACTCAGATCAGTCATAGCTCAGGAATGACAAATGTCACCATCAACAATTACCGTAAAACTCTTCAACAAATGGAAAATTTGGGTAGAGGCATAGCTGGGAAAGGAGGCAGGCAGGGTGGTACACAATGGCTTTTTTAAGAATAAAGAATCAGCAAGGTCTTCCTTTATTTGTTTTTCCAAAAGCATCCCTAGGTATCATTATGGAAATTAGAGAAATGAAAAACAACTGCATGTTTAAAGAGACTGTGGCAGATTATTCATCAACTTCATTTAAATGTGCTGGTGGCTTCTTTATCCTCTCTAAGGACCAAATTAGCTGTGGTACATTAAATGCATTATCACATGTGCATCTCTTTAATATTGGGGGGGGGGGATGCTTTCCCTTCTATCCAAATTAGATGATGATGCAGGGAGGGAGAAGGCTGGTACTTCTCCATCATGCTATTTTTTAGGTAAAACTGCCCTCCCCCAAATATTTGCTTTAAAGAGGAAATGGCTACAGTATTAACCTAACACATGACATGACATGACATGACATGACATGACATGACATGACATGACACTTCTTTGGATAAGCTGATGTTTCTTATCATTGTTTGTTCTAAACAGATACCTAGAAATACAACTCTTGCTTCATTTTCTTTCATCCCCCCACAAATACCTGACTTAATTTGTTTACTCCATAAGTTATATTTTCCTGAGGAATGTCTTCAAACTTAATTCAACTGCTGTTGTATAAAGTCATATACATACTGTATACATATACATATACATATACATATTTGGCATTGAGTGAGTGTCAAAGCCACTGTCCTGGATGAAACCCAGAGCATCCAGGAGTACATCAGTAATATGGCACTCAAAGATGAACTGCTGAGAGAATACCTGAGGCAGCAGCAGACATGGGAGAAGGTTCAAGCAAAGGAAGTACCATGACAAGACAAGCCCCTGCATGGGATGTACCATCAAAAGATAGCTGAGGTGGTTGACATTTGGAAATCCTACTAGTGGCTGGAAAGGGCTGGACTAAAAGACAGCACTGAGGCACTGATCATAGCAGCACAAGAATAGGCACTGAGCACCAGATCCATAGAAGCAGGGATCTACCACACTAGACAGGACCCAAGGTGCAGGTTGTACAAAGAAGCCTCAGAGACAGTCCATAGTGGCAGGGAGTAAGATGCAGGCAGGGCTAGCATACACTGAATGGCACAACCAAGTAGCTGGCATTGTGTACAGGAACATCTATGGGCTAGACCTTCCCAACTCCAGATGGGAGATTCCACAGAAGGTCGTGGAGAATAACAGGGCTAAGATCCTATGGGACTTCCAGATCCAGATGGACAGGCAGGTACTGGCCAATCAACCAGTCACTGTGGTAGTAGACAAGGACCAGAAGACAGCAGTGGTGATAGATGTAGCAGTACCAAGTGACAGCAACATCAGGAACAAGGAGTATGCCAAGCTAGAGAAGTACCAGGACCTGAAGGAGAAACTAGAAAGGATGTGGAAAGTAATGGCAAAGTGGTCCCAGTGGTGGTAGGAGCACTCAGTGCTGTGACTCCTAAGCTGGGAGAGGGGTTCCAACAGGTCCCAGGAACAACATCAGAGCTCTCTGCCTAGAAGAGTGCGGTGCTAGGAACAGCTCAGATACTCCACAGAACCCTCAAACCCCCAGGCCTCTGGTAGAGCACCTGAGATTGAGGAAGACACATACCACCCATAGAGGTGAGTAGGGAATTTTTTTATTTATATATATTATATATAAGTATAATATTATTTATTATTATATAACAAATCAATATTATACATATGTATGTATGTATGTATGTATGTACGTATGTATAAAGTAACAACTTCACATCCAGTATTAAAAAAAACCCAATGCTTCTTTTCCTTGACTCTGCAGACAATCATGTTTTGCCCTGAATGTACTACAAAGGATACTTAGTTATATCATGACATCCTTTTTTAGATATTTGTAGGAGATGGTGGTCCCTAGGTCAGCAGACCCATTTCTTATCTCCGCTTTCCAAAGTGAAAAATAAAAAATCTTATGTGTATCAGAGAGAAATTGCAGCTATGATTTAGACTATTAAACCTTTAACCATTCCCCTTCTTATCGCCTATTCCTAATGACATGATAATTTCTTTAGATAAACAGAAACCGTGTCACCATATTCTCAGCTGCAAAGAAAGATGATGACTCATTTTCAGATCAGTCTTGTGTACAGTAACAAAATCAAGAATATACAGTAACAAAATCAATTATATTTTCATGTCTTGTGTTCTAGACCAATACACTACCAGCTTTTAAACCAGATGTTAAAAGGCTACATTATTTATTATTCTATCACAAAGGCATCACTTACTCTTATCAAACCGACTTAAGTTTGAGATCATCAATTCCTCTCAGTCTAAGTTTTTAAATTAATATGCTTGTGACAAGGTTTTCTTGTGATCATCCTGGTTCTCCTTGATCTTTCAGTGGCTTTTGATACCATTGATCATTGATCATTTCTTCTGAACTGGCTACAGGGTTTGGGAGTGGGAGGCACAGTGTCGTGATGTGGCCAGTTCTTCTCTGTCGCCAAATCCAGTTGGGGCTCTAGGAAGCACACCATCTCCATCTGCCCTTTGGATAGCATTCCCCCAGAGGTTCAGACTGCCCTGGCCTGCAATCCTTTAAACAATCGTCAAAACCCTATATTCCCCAAGATCTGGGATAGTTGGGATGTGACCATTTGGTGTGCAGTGTCTGTTTTGTTCCTTCATTGTGTTTATTCTTTTGGGCTTGCTGTTAGGTCCTGTATCTGTTTTTAATCTGTATGATGCCCACAATAAGTCAGCAATAAGTCTGCTAACTTCATAAATCTATTTATAAATAAATAAATGTTCCAATTTTGACACACAGTGAAGCTCCACTGATCAGTTATGACAATTGTGCAAAATCTCAATATATCCCATTTTATATGTATGGGGCACTACTTTTTCAAATCAGCTCACCTCTCAAAAACAGGCCAGTCTCTCTCACACACACATGCACACACATACACACAAGCAGCTTGTCCCCTTCCACACTGGCTCATTTCCTTTAAAAAAATATATATCTCCATTTAAAACACTGGATGTTTTCTTGTTTTGCTAATTAACTGTTTCTTGCTTTATCTGGGCTCTTTTATGGTTGGGAAGTTACAGTGAAGGACCTCAGCAAATAAATCCACAACCCAGATGAAATTTGTGTGCATATTTTTACTGGAATTAAAGGGACTGAGTGAAGAAAAGGCTGATTTTTCAGAAATGTCCATAGTAAACTGAATGGGATCATTTCTTAGAGTTATTATTTTCTCCCTAGACGCCAAGAGTTCAGTCAAACATAAGGTCTTGGATTAGAAACCAGTTGATTCAAACTAACAAGAGAAGGAGAATGCAGAAAGCAATCATTTACATTAATGCACATAAAGAGTAAATGCGTATGATATTCCTTGGTGTGCACATAGTCCCAGTGATTGGTATTCAGATTTTCATTTCAGTATGTAGCTGGCACTGAAAGGATTTATTTAATATTGCTATGCAACTGGCCTCAATACAAGCAAACACATTCAAAATCAAATTTTCCCATAGTTTGCTAAGTTGACACAGCTTTCCACTTTTGGGACAAATAATTGAAAATGCAAATCAAACAGTCTAAGAGCTTATATCAGTCTGTTGCTGCATGAGGAAAGCAAAAGAAATCAGAGTTCAAGAATGAACCTATTCTGTTCACAGAGTTGAGAACCTAAGCACATTTGATGTCATATTTACATCAGTACATAAGGATAGCCTTACTCCTAAATTCAGAAAGAATGAAGACGCGAAGGATTCCACCTAAATGAAAGTTTTGGACATAACCTTTTATGCATGCCCTCTCAAATATGAGGACAATCATCAATTCATTTTCAGATGTGCATGATATAATCCATATGTTCATATGAACATCCATGCAGAAATGTATATATACGTGCCATCCAGTTGAAATCTTTGCTCAGACTGCATAAGAATTTATAGTTGCTCCAAGGAGGGTTGCTTTTGTTGAAACTATGACTTTTCCTACATAGAAAGCTACTGAATATTGGTCAGTCGGTATCGAAGGACATTGGTCCTCTTGACTCAGTAGAGTCACTTTTCCCTCTGAGATAGACCTATATATGCAATCACATAATACTGGTATCAATGTGTTTTACATGTGTGCATTAATAATATGGAGGGGGAAAATACTTAAGTGAATTAAGGCAGTGTCCAATTACACAGGTGCGCTAGTCTGTATAGATGTTGATGTTTTAAATTTATAATCAATCAATTCAATTTGTTTTGATCAAAAATCAGGAAAAAAATAAAAAACTAAGGTAAACTGGCATTTAAATACCAACAAGGTAACAAAAATGCCTAAAATGACCCATATGAGCATATTACTCAATAAAATCCAAGGACGTTTATTAATGGATACTGATAGCAGCCTTTGAAAACTTTGCAATATTATATGTAACAAAAGGTATCTTCTTTGATAAAAGGAAGTGGCATAAAATTCATCAGACCAACCTGGGACATATAATTTCACAAGATAGGAGGTAGCAATATGTGAAGGATGGATTTAACAGCATGGGAGTTGCAGAGGCAGGTTCTGTAAGCCACAGGGACTTGATTGAATTTTCCATTTAGAACTGCTGAGGGTAAGTTGTTAAACCTGGCTCCAAAAAATAATCTGGAATGGTAAAATATATGATGTAACATGGCTAGCCAGTTGCCATCAATGATGTTCTGTTCATTCTCTCGTGCACTTTGAAATAGACCTGTTTCATTTTGGAATTCAGTATTCAAAAGTCTTTGTTGATTTTCTTACTCTAGGGTAAATTCTGAAAGATGTAGAAAATCTACAGAGAGGATATAAGATTAGAGTTTGCCCAAAACTGTTTGAGATCATGACGACTGAAACTGGTAAGACAGGTCAAGAGGGATCAACCCTATGGGGAAATAGCGGCATTTAAGCCAATAATTAAATATTAACAACTATGCTCTTACCCCAGAATTCAATGACTAGCCTTTAATCTCAGGACCTCATCGAATACATATGTGGGTGCTTGAAACACCGCTCTTGTGAACTTAGACTGAACTTTTTCCTGTGACTTGTAATTGGGGTAATGACCCATCTGTGAAACACAGAGCAACTGAGCTAAAGGTCTAGCAGGAAATTGTTTCAGAGATGCAGGAATGCGTTCTCCACCTTTTGAGCAGAAGAGTTTTAGAATTGCTGAAGAGCTTCATTGAGTCCATAGGACCACAAAACTCATGTGTGTTTTCCATGAAGCATTATACCAAGGTATTTATAATTCTTCACTTATTCAATTTCCTCCCCTTCTATTATCCAACTCAGCTTCCTAAGGTTTTTTTTTTGGCAAAAGCCATACTTTAGCTTTCTGAAAATTACTTACCAGTGGTTTTCCCTGCAGTATTGCATTAAGCTTTTGAGGGTTCATCTAAGGCCAACCGGAGTCTTCAAGATAATAGCTGCATCATTTTCATACAGCAAAGAGGGGTGTTCGTTTCTCTATTCTAAGGGGGTGGAACTTCAATCTGAACATTTCTTTGCAAATATCTTCATATATAGGCTGAACAGGGAAGGAACTAAAATACAGCTCTTGTATAAAGAGATTTGATCTAATAAATCTTGTGGTTACATCTTGCTCTGATTATGGAATCTTCATACGGTTTTTAATAAGAAAGAGCAGGCACTGGTCAGCATTAGTGTCTGGGAGTTTTTCCCCATAAAAAAAGATCTCAAAATTAAGTCCAATGCTCATTTAAAATCAGCAAAGATCACACAGAGGAAGCATTTAGCTTTATCACTGTATATCTCAATCAGATGGCACAGAACAAAAATATAATCAAGAGTGGAATGGCCAGATCTGAAGTTTACCTGTTCATGACTCTGAATGGCTTCCTTCTCCATCCTTTCTTACAGTTTCCACTCTGGGTGCTGAGCATAAACTTTGCTAACTATACTCACTAAACTGATTGTTAATAGTTAGCAGGTTATATTTATTTATAATAAAACTTCCACTCATCTTTTTTCCTTCAAATTCAGATGCTATGAAAGGGCATTAAGCATAAAAAACAAATGACCAGATAAATAAAAAAGAAAGGATGCAAGCTGGAACAATGATTTAAACTCTTAGGGCCAGCGGTTCCACATATGAACAATTGTTACATAGAAAATCATTGCAACCTCACCTTAGAAAGATCGATCTATGCATAATGGCTTCATCAGCTGATTTTAAAGCATTGACAGTTGCATGTAGAATAAGATGATTCTTTGTATAGATTATTTCTATTTATCTTTAATACTTTGGCAAGCATTTTGCCTGCCATTTTCCTGATTTTTTTTTTTCTTCCACAGTAAAAGGAACTTTTGTACTTCCATCTCACTGTCAGGATGCTTTGGAATTTCTTTCCATGGATTTTGTGTGCATGTACTGTATGTAGGTGTTGCTTGGGGCTGTTGGGGTTCTCAACTTTACAGTGACCTAAAACTTCCTCACTTGGCAGCATTCTCAGTGACCTAAGTTTCCCAAAATGAGGCAGGGTGGTGATGGTGGTGTTGGGGAAACAGGCAACAGGGCAGAGCTTTTCACACTAGGGTTTATTGAATTTTTTGAAACTTGGGAATTTATTCAATTTATTGAAACTTGGGAGACAGAGAAAATACATACCGCACACATATGCACTCACTGGCCATTTTATAACTAAGAAATATTGTCAGAACCAATATTCCATCTGTGACCATTCCATCTGTTTTTTTGTTCTGTGAAAATAATTTCAAAAGCCATTTCTTTTCTATCAGATTCAAAGAATTTGGTTAAAACATGCAGAATCAATTGTATTGTTTGTCTTATTTTATTGTAATTTGTGCCAATCGTGTCCACACCAGGGCACTGAAGATAGTTAAGAGACAAGCAAAAGCAAAAAAAAAAAAAAGATGAACATTTAGTTTAAAACAAGAGCTCAGTTCATGATTAATCTAAATCAGAAGCCTTGCTTGAAGTTCTCCCAGGTGGTTGATGTTTTCCCACTAGAAAAAAGACAAGAAAAGGGGGGGGAAAAGTACCAGGAAAGACTCAGTTCTGTCCAGCCATCAAAGCAGAAATGGCCACAGAGGCACAAAGCCTCATGGCCAGATAAGAGAGGATGGTCCTACAGTGGGCCATCCAAATTCTGCATGTGACTGATGTCTTTCAGGGTGATATAGAATGTTTGCATAGGAGGTTTTTATTATATTTTCCAACAGAAAACACGACTTTCTTATTGGATCACCTTGATCTGGCTTCAGCTTTCTCCAGCAGCAGGCTAGTATTGAAATGGAGGCTCCTTTATGAGGACACATTCTCAATGAATAGTAAGCAGGCCATCTTGCAGCCAAGGCAAAGAGAGTGTAAAGGAGCCCTCAGTGAGTCATACTGTACAGGTAGTCCTCGCTTAATGACAGTAATTGGGACCAGAATTTCTGTTGCTAAGTGGTGCGGTCATAAAGCATGATGTCACATAACTGTATCACTTAGCAATGGCAATCCCAGCAATCCCTGTTGCCATTGTTAAGCGAGAATCATGGGTTGTTAAGCAAGGATCTTCTCGCAACTTCCTGCCAGCTTCCAACAACCAGTGGGGAAGTCAGTGGAAAAGCCAGGAGGAAGTCCTAGGTGGCTTGCAAACAGGCCAGCAGGCAGATAAGTGGCTGCTGCTGGTGAGGGAGGGTACGTGGAAGCCTGCAATGGCACACACAAGCAATTTCAAGCCCAGGGGTGGCTGCTGCCAGGTGGGGGAGGGTGTGCAAGTGGCTGCAACAGCATGTGTGAGAGATTTTGGGCCCAGGGCTGGCTGCTGCTGGATGGAGGAGACTTAGCAGAGCGACTTGCAATCTTCCCTGCCAGTTTCCCCATTGACTTTGCTTGTGGGAAGTTGGCAGGGAAGGTTGCAAATTGCGATTGTGTGGCCATGGGGTGCTGCAACCATTGTAAGTGCGAGCTGATTGCCAAGCACCCAGATCACGATCACATGATTGCGAGGGGGGTGGGATGGCTGTAACTTCAAGGACAGTGCTGTCGCAACTTCGAACAGTTGCTGAACGAGTGGTCGCTAAGTGAGGACTACCTGTGTGTGATTTAAATGTAATAAAATGTATCAAGCAATATAAGATTAAAATACTTTAATTGTGTGTGAATGTGTGTGCATGTATATATATATGTACACATACACCATTCCCTCCCTCCCTCCTCTGTCTCTTTCTCTATATATATATTTACACAAACACACCCACAAACACAGAGAAAGATTGCATTAACATCATACCAAAATGTCATATGACAAAGTCAATAAAAATATTGCTAGCATGCATCTAAGAGAGCCAGTTTGGTATAATGGTTAAGGCACCAGGCTAGAAACCACGAGACTGTGAGTTCTAGTCCCTCTTTAGGCACGGAGGCAGCTGGGTGACCTTGGGCCAGTCTCTCTCTCTCAGCCTGGGAAGCAGGCAATGGCAAACCGCTTCTGAAAAATCTTGCCAAGAAAACTGCAGAGTCTTGTCCAGGCAGTTGCCAGGAGTCAACATTGACTCGAAGGCACACACACATAGCATGCATCTAAATTGCAAAAGAGAAATTAATTGAACAAGAGAAATACAAGCCACATTGGTTCTTCCTAGTAAACCTCTGCCTCCTAGGACTTTTTCAAGTTCACAGTTCTTTTTCTCAGATTTTTTATATCAAATATTTATTTATTTATTTATTTATTTACCACTCTACATTGTACTTGTCAATACAAACAACTTTAACCTCTTTCTGTCTTTACAGTTAGGAAAGCATATATAAGGTATTGAAAAAAAGGGATGATTATGACTTTGCTTCCTCACTGTTCACGAAAGGAAACAGTGCAGATGACTAGATCATTTACACATGATGAGGGTCTGACTGTCTGGCCAAGCTTCAGGTGGTCTTTGGAGAGCCATTTGTACATTTAACTCATCATTTGAGTGTCAACATTTAATGTGTTCCTGCACTATCAGTAGTAGAAATTGCTGCAAAGATTGGCCTTGGAATGATCTGGAGCTTTGTTGTCTGACAAATTAGAGGAGATAATATAATCTAAAAGTGTTGAACTATGACTTCATCTCAGGAGATGACCCAGGCTTTATAACCACATCCTCTGCCCCCAACTAGCTAGGCTTGAGTATATTTCTCATAATGGGCATATCAACTTCAGCCTCTTAATAGCCATAGAAAGAGATATTGTCTGAGTCCACTGTAGTCACCGTTAAGACAGAAGGTATAACAGGCATTGATGTAGCCGATGGTGTGGAGAAAGGCAGAAAAGTGTATTTTGTTTAAAAAGCTCTCTTGACTCCAATCCCCATTTTTAACTTAGAAATGCTTTCCAAATTGCAACCATTTCAAGAAGAGAGTCGATCCACAGAGAGATCAGCAATGCAGGAAATGGTCACATTTTCATGAAATGCTCTACGAGTTTTCTGAACAGCATTTCTTAAAGATGCTGCCTTCCCCTTTCACGGACAGCACAACTTAATGAGGCGATGGCAGCTCACCGGCTGATCATGTTTTGTCAACTATTAAATGCTTCAACCAACCTCATCCCTGTCACTTAAAAGTTACAGTGGGGGCAGAGGGCTTAACCGCCTGCTTTCATCTTGCTAGATCACATGCTGTTCAGGGCTGCAGTGTTTTTGTGGCAATCTAATCTTAAAATCCTAATGTTTTGCAGTCAAACCAATAGAACGTTTCCTTTCGATTAGGAGTTGCCAATCTTTCGATGTTAGTGAGCACAAGTGGATAATTGAGAGCATGTCGTAAATGCTCCCATGAAATGATGGATGCTAAATGGGGCTGTGGAGGGGGGGGTGGCCAGTCACAAACACCTAAGCACTAAAAGACAACCGGGTGAGGAATCCCATCACCTCTCTTGCTCTGCAGACTGCTCTCTTCCATCCCAATGTCCATTTTTTCCTTGACAGGTGGGCGAAGAATAACTTTCAACTCTTGGCCCAACTTCAGTTCAAAATCTGTCACAAAAATGGAGAGGATACTGGTGATCTGCTTTGCAACATGCCAGACTTTTGTTTAACCTTTTCTTAAATTAAAAGCAGTTACCTACAAGTTGGAAAGATGGGAGTCCTTGTCTTAAGCTTCCCAGAATATTCATGGGGTAATGACTAACTTACTTTACTGCATCTCAAGGTCAAACTATGTTTAAAGTGGATAATTAATAAAATCATGTTTTTAATACAAAGCCTGGGCCATTTCTCACAAGGACCCTGGGCCACAGGAAGGGAAGTTTAGCTCATCTCTCTCCAGTGGATTTCCTGTTGACACCCATTCACCAACCCACTGCTTGCAAAGCAGTTAAGAAAATCAATGTCTCATTGGGGACAAAATACCAAGAGAAAAAAAACATATGGTTAATTCTCTTATAAAATATACCCTTTCAATAATGTATAAATAATCATCATTTCTGTGCATATTTGTCACTGAATTCTGCTGGCCTAAGTTAATGTTTCAATGTTTGTCTACAGCAATCCATGAGTTCTACAGCTTTCTGATGGAATGCAATATTTATGTTAGCCATTGTTAATGAAAAAATATCTATCTCTATCTCTATCTCTATCTCTATCTCTATCTCTATCTCTATCTCTATCTCTATCTCTATCTCTATCTCTATCTCTATCTCTGTATGTATGTATATAATTTGTTCAGTTACCATAGCAATTCTAATCAGTGTACACAATATCATAGATATGAACTAAAAACCACCACAAATAGCAATATAAATGTTTAGCAACTCATGTTTGGGAAACAGCAGAACAATTATGTAACGTATGAAACATGAAGCAAGATCAAAAGGAAGGTCACTGATCATCTTACCCAAGGTCTGCTGAAAAAGTCAGGTCTTCAAGGCTTTCCTAAAGAACGACAGGACTGGGGCTGTGTAGACTTCAGACATATTCTGTTCCACAGGGCAGGGGAACCCAGAAAGAAGGCAATATCCTATGTTCTGTAAGATTATACTGCTTTAATTATGGGACCTGGACCATGTTGACCCAAATCTGATCAGATTTGAAGAAACAACAAGTGGTCCCACAGGTATGCAGGCCCTACTTCATGAAGGACTTCATATGTGACAACCTGCACCTTGAATTGCACCTAGAAGCCAATTGGTAACAAGTAAAGCTTGCAAAATAGAAGTGTCATGTGACTAAAATGATGTAAGCTCATAATGTCCCATGCTGCTGAATTCTGGACCAGCTGTAGCTTTCAAATGGTCTTAAAGACCATTTAAGGCACATTGCAATAGCCCAGACAGGAGGTAACTAAAGTATGAGTGATCATGAGAAGGTCCTCCCACTCCAGGAAAGGACATAACTGGCACATCAGATTAATCTGTGTGAGGACCTCCTTGGCCATAGCTGCCACTTGCTCATCAAGCAAGAGCAGACAGTCCAGAAGCCCACTCCCTGCCTGCAAGTATGCTCAAGTTCTCCCTGGGGAAGTACAAGCCCATCAAGAACTAAAGTTGGAGAACCTCTTGGAATGGAAGGATCTTCCACCACTTGGGCTTGCTAGGGTTGAGATTGTGCTTGTTCCTCCCCACTGAAACCCTAACCTACTTCACAAACAAGGATAGGACCTCATCAGCATTGTCTTTTCAGCCCAGGGTTGAGAAAAATAACTGGTTATCATCCACATATTGATACCTGACCTCATGTCATTGGATTACTTTTTCTAATAGCCTCAAATGAATGTTAGATAGGAATGGGAAATCCATAGAACTCAGAGGAACACAGCAAAGCAGAGGCCTCAGGCTCTATCTTACCCCCCGTCCCGCCTGCCATACTGAACGGAACTGACCCCAGAGAAAGGAAGACAACCACCATAACATAGTATCCTACACTTGCAACTCCTAATAATGGTTCAGAAAGATACCATGATTGATGATATTACAGTCACTAAGAGATCAAGTAAGGATGGGTGAGTCATCCCAGTCCCACCAGAAATCATCCACTAGTACAATCAATACCATCTCAGTACTAAACCAAGACTTATAATCTGAATAATCCATCCTGAATCTATCAGGTCTACCATTTGTTGTAAAAATATATGATAATAATTTTCGGATCCACTTTGGTGGTAGCTGGTTGTATGTTGAATACTATATAAAACATCTTACCAGAATAATTTAATATGTACATAGGGCTAGGAAATATGTATAAGTCTAATTAGAGTGTAAGAGGAATTTCCATCAGGATTGTGGTTGTGAAAATGAAGTTTACATTTCTTTTATCTGCTTTGCTTAATCCCAGTGAAAACAAGCTTTACACCTAGTATTATTTTTTTTAAAGACTGGATGAGATATTTCACTGGTTCCATTGACTGATGCCTGATTAAAAGCAGGTATCTTTCATTTTATGCAAATTACATAAAATCACTTTATATTTTACATATGTAGAAGTTCCTTAGATGACAGATTTTTTAAATATCATATAGCATGTTCTTTACATTGGCTTTACTTGCTTTTTAAACAGGAATTGGTAATATTGAGCCTAACCTGATGAAGATGAAAATAATGGGAGCTGACAATGTAATATGTATGATGAAGTTATTATTTTGCCTAATCTCCTTTCAAATCATACCATATTTCATGACCCTGAGTCAATAAAAGCCAGAAGCAAACCAATCTGAAAATGGGCCAGAATGCTTAGAACTGATCTTCCCATTATAATGTTGTAATTGAAGAGGTACTAGATTAAATTCTGAAATTTGGTGGCAAACAGATGCAAGTGACAAGATTTATAGTAGTCTTTAAAAGCCCATTTTGAATAAATCCAAGATTAAATTGCAATAAATAAATAAATAAATAAATAAATAAATAAATAAATAAATCTTTGTTGTTCCTTTTCACACCATACCAAAGCATTTCATTATCAAGTCATTTTATTATGCCTTTGGCATTTACACATAGTGCATGCTTATTTGGTTAGCTTTCATAGAAAGCTAAACATAGATGGATCTGATTCATACTTCCATGGCAGATCACCAGAAAGTGCTATGCCATAGTCTACTTTGGGAAGTTGTGTTTTGTTTTTGTTTTTAATATTCTAAAGATGGCCAAAGCAAATAAATTCTATTTTGTTGGGTGCAAGAAAACAACACGGATCATGAAGAGCCCAGCTCAGCTTAAGGGAAATTCTACAGTTATTTACTCAGAGAGAAGAAAGAGTCATTTAGACATGAGTTCTCCTAATGAATCACCACATGAAGTTTGAAACACAGGGATGAGGTCATAGGCATTTGAAAATCAGACAAGAATTTGAAGTCTGAAGGTAATTCAAACCAATTTAAGATTCAGACCAATAAAATATCTGACCATTGGCTATAAAGGAAATCAGCACTCCTCCAAGTTCTCTGATTGGTAAAATTTGCAGAGATGATAAAACTTATTTGCCAATTACTTAAGTCAGAACCAGAGACCCTACCACACCATTCATCCTCCTCAGCTTAGCTGCAAATAAGAGCTCAAAAACTCACAAATGTGAAACTATCTGGTCACCCTAGTCACTGTATTCATTTATTATATGGATGAATGGAGTCTTCCAAATAACCAGTGTAATTCCATAAAATTCAGGGTTCAAAACACTAAGATATAGATTTTATAAAACTCACACAAAGAAAGCAAGTCCACAAAGCTACTTGTAATTATTTGCATTATAGGATGTTCTCCAGATGTGTTGGCTTGCAACTCCTCAGATTCCTGTTTAGAAGTTATGGGAATTGTATTCCAACCCATATGGAGGGCACCATGTTGGGGAAGGCTGTTTGGGTGATAATGGCTGTTTTTATTTTTGTTTTTGTGCTTTCAAGTTATGCTGGTCTATGACGGTAATAAAGATTTGATTTGATTTGGGCCTTCAAGTCAATGTTGACTCCTGGCGACTGTGGTTTTCTTGGCAAGATTTCAGAAGTAGTTTGTCATTGCCCACTTCCTTGGGCTGAAAGAGAGTGACTGGCCCAAGGTCACCAGCTGGCTTTATGCCTAAGGTGGGACTAGAACTCACAGTCTCTTGGTTTCTAACCTGGTGCCTTAACCACTACATCAAACCGGCTCTCTTTGGTTCACCTAGGTTACCTTGCTTATTGATAGATTGGAGAGAATTCGACAGAGATTGGGAGACTGGATAATGGCTGTAATGGTGATTAGGTTCACTCATTTTCTTCATAGTTTGCAGTGGCAAAAGGAAGGCAATACAAAAATTGTGTATAAAACTGCTAAGCTGGCAGAACAAAGGCAGTATAGCTGAAGAGGTGCAATCATAAACGGGAGAGCGAGGTGGGGGAGATGCTAAGAGCAGACATGGAGGCACGCAGATTTGGCAGAAGGTGATGGCATGCCAGGAGGTACAGAGATGACGGCAGAAATGAAATGATGGATATTTGAGAGAAGAGCAAGCAGTGAAATGCTAAAGGCTTTCTCTTTAATTTAGTGCCAGATCAATATTGCTGGAGACTCATCTTCTCTGTTTATCTGCTCACCATGAAAAATCTGGGCAGCATTTCAACCCTTAACTTTAACCCTCCTGAACTCATAACATGCAGAAACTACCTCTCAAAGTCAGAGGATAGTGCATGTTCAGATCTTAATATATCTCCAGAGGTTACTAACTACTAGAAGGAAGGCATATTTACCAACCCAGAAATGTTTATGTGCCAGTCTCAAGCAGCTCTATTTGCCTAAGCCATTAGGAAGCCTATGGATGAAAATAATTCAAAGTAACTATTTATCTCATAAGACTCAGGCATGGAAGGCGTACAAGTACATCTGGGATGGGGGGGGGAGACATTTAATGGGTTCCCCTTGGTTTTGTTTGATTTGCATCTCATCCTCTTTCCCAAGTTGCTTAGCTGTTCTTTTCAAAGTTGAAGATGGGAATGGAATGGAACATTGAATGAAACACTGACAGACACACAAAGTGATGAGAACAATTTTGTTCTGTTTGGTGTTTGTGTTTCATACAGTTGAATAGTTGAAGATTTCCAGGTGGCTTGAGAAAAATGGTTGCTTGGGCATTTTCTATGTTTGCTTTGCCCGCCCCCTTCCCATTTCTGGAATCCAAATAGCCTTTGTAGTGACAAGGCAGGAAGACCATCGCCCACATTCACCAACGGCACAGTATCCCAGATTGTCAGCTGCAAACTCAGACATCCAATGTTCAAAATCTGAGGGGAGGGTCTTCCCAAATGTTATATGCTCCTGCTCACATGGGGAGGAAGAGATCCCCCCCCCCCCCAGAAAAGACTGGAAGCAGAACTCCAAGGAAGAAACAGCAGAAAGTTGTTGGATGAGAGGCTGTGAAACAATGGGCTCTACCATCTCCCCTCAGCAAAGATTTAAGTTTTGAATTTTCAGAAAGCCAAAAAAACAAAAAACAAAAAAACAGGAACTTCTGATTCAAGGAATTGTTAATTGTGTAGGCATATAGGTATAAGCCTGGTTACAGCTGACCTAAGATTATTCTTTTCTTCTCCGTGGTTAAAGTTAATTTTATGTCCTCCATACATGCTCTTGTGTGCAAAGTGGCATTTTTCTGCATTAAAATAATTTCAGATATGCAAACCGATATCATATTAGGATTTGCTCAGAGTCGTATCCTTCTTTGAAACTTTATTGCATGGGAGAAGCTTTTTTAAATCACTGTCTGTGATTTGGATCAAACCTGTATTTTTACCTCCCCACTGAGTGGTTTTGGCAAGGGGCTACCACAAATGGAAAAGGAAGCATTACATTTTCTTTTAATGTATTGAATTTTAGATTATACCTTGTGCTATAGATCTAACTCCCTGAAAGAGGGAGGTCTGTCTTCCCTAGTCACACACCTCAAAGCTATAACAACAAGGAAATGGCGCTATAGAACTTGTCTCATCCTTTCATCTTTTTCCTTTTTTATTTGCAAATAAAGCCACAGGCAGTGAGGTTCCTACTTCACATCTGGTGCTAAAGAAAAAAGACATCAGGTAAAGGCATTCGCCAAGAACATTGGTGATGGCAACAGTAAATACCAAGCAGCAACTTCAGGGTAAGAAGCCATGCCGGGTATATGAAAACCCGAGGGCTTCTGAGAGATTTATTCTTTCTTTCAACCTATGGACTCAGCCTCCTGCTACAGCTTCAGAATTTGGGAAATCTTCTCATCTGAACTTCAGAAATTAAATACCACATTTGATTTCTCACCCTTCAGACCCAATGACTCTTTTTTTTTTTAAAAAAAATGTCATTTAGATTTGTCATTTTAAGCAGACAGTTTTTCAGAATTTACATTATCTATCTATCTATCTATCTATCTATCTATCTATCTATCTATCTATCTATCTATCTATCTATCTATCTATCCTATTCCAGACTTGGATGAATATCTGCCCATCTTCTGCAGTGAAAACCAATACTAAGAAGTTATAAAGTATTTTTGCAATCTCTCAATCATTCTTTGGTGATCCTTTCATCACACTTTTATCCTCTAATGATCCAATTGCATCCCAAGCCAATTATCTGCTTCTGATTTTCAGCCTTTTGAGGGTGGGGGATGTCTTTAATAAAAGAGGTGTGTTAAGCTTACTAGAGGCTTAATGCATCACTTTTATAGCTTTAAAAAAATGAAAAATCACACTGGTGATTTGCAAGTATGATATTTGAAGTTTGAAGAGCTGCAAAAATGGGTCTGAAACAGGTTGCCTGTCCTTGCTTTAAAGGAAATTTTCAAATAATTAACTTGATTTCACTAATTAACCATTCGCTTGATATCTTTCCTAATCTGTGTATATACTTCATCTGAGATTCAGTTAACACACTGTATCTTTCAGACAGCTTGAAGGGATTCCACCTTCCTGATATTTCTCTGGTTTCTTTTTAAGCAATCTCTTCATTATTATTGTTTTCTTAGCGTTCTCTGTTTTTGAAATTAAGCTTGACCATGTTGGATTTTATATATAGTATGAATTTGATAGCACTGGTATCCAAAGCAGTTGGACAATGCAACTCAGAACCAAGCTAGACAACTGGTGATGATGTCAATCACTCCTTAAATAAAAATGGTGGCCTCTAACATGTACAAATTATTCTTGGAGTGTCTACAGTAAGGACTAGAATGTAGTAGGCATTGATGAGTAAAGTCTTCTTTATTCCCTATCTGTGATGAAATGGTTTGATGAAGGCCGCGCTCAGGAAGATAAGCATTTTGTTAGCTCCCAACAGGAGCGTGGGAAGGTTAAGAAGATGAGACTGGCACCACCCTAAGGAATTCACAGTGTTTTGGCTTATTGGCTTGGGAAGTTTAGATTCAGTTTGGAGAGATTTCTGTCTTTGACGTGGAAGCTAATAAACACAACAGAACTGTATCTGTACTGTCTCGTGGAGTTCTTTGAGCTGAACCTGACAGTATCCTAGACTCTAGATTGGAGTGCTACATTTGCTATAGATAATCCTTGTTCAGCAACTGCCTGATCTAGTGACTGTTCTAGGTTACAACAGTGATGAAAAAGTAACTTTATGACCAATCCTCGCATTTATGACCTTTGCAGGTCTATAAAGCACAGTCCCAGTTTCACTTAGCAACCACTTCTCTTAATGACTGAGTTGCCGGTCCCAAATGTGGTCACTAAATGAGGACTACCTGTATTTACCTTTCATGAGTCTACCTGATCAGGGCTACAATATTTCAGAGGACCACTAGATTGCAGAAATGAGTTGAAATATTTTTTAACCCTTTGCGGCATCTTATGGTTGTCTGGATTTCTGCAACCCCAATCTGGTAGCTGTACTTTTAAAAAATCCACATAATTGCTAATTAACTCTCAGATAGTTTTATCTCATTCAAGAATTTACAGCAGCATTCATGACTGAGTCAAAGGTTGCCTTCACTCTAATCCAGTGTTTCTCAACCTTGGCAGCTTTTAGAGTCATGGACTTCAACTCCCAGAATTCCCTAGCCCGCAAGGTCGTCTGGAGAATTCTGGGAGTTGAAGTCCACACCTGTGAAAGCTGCCAAGGCTAAGAAACACTGCTCTAATCACCTCCATAAAACCATGTCCTGAAGTACAGCCCTAAGTCTTTTTTTCCCTCTCTTTCTTGTTGGCTGGATGTAAATTTAACCAGGCATTGTGAGGATAGTTGAAGTCACTTGCTATTATGTCATTTCTCTCTTCTAGCTGCTTTCCTGCTTTCTTTCTTCAACTGAAAATAACCCTTTGAATCCTGCTGAAAGGGAGGCAGAGTGTACTGTGTCTGAAGAGTTATGTTACTTCTGGAATCTGATATGTTTAGGGAAAAAATATTCTGTGAAGGTTTCTGTTCCTCTTGCGTGTTTTAGTTTAGTGGACTCTCTGCTGCCTTATTACCTGCAGAAAACCCCAAACCCATTTCCACGTACATGCATTATTCCCCAGATTATTTTCCTCCTAGCTTTTTGTGCCATTGTATATCCAGTTTTGCAAGGATAACTCCAGTACTAAAGGTGTTGAGGATGAATGATGTGACTGTATTAACAAAGCTGAACAAATCTTTGTAGCAAATTAAACCTTTTGCCATTCCTCATACATCTGATCCCCCACTGCACCAAACAGATGGATCCAAGTAGATAACACATGCATGCTTCAAACTAATCCTACAAGAAGGTAATAATGGTAGGACTAAATCTACACTCAAAAATAAAAAGCACTGAGACTCTTTTTGCTTTCCTGAGCAATTTCCTTCAATACTCTAGGCCAGTGTTGTCCAAACTTGGCCACTTTAAGATGAGTGGACTTCAACTCCCAGAATTCCCCAGCCAGCATGGCTGGCTAGGGAATTCTGGGAGTTGAAGTCCACTCATCTTAAAGTGGTCAAGTTTGGACAACACTGCTCTAGGCCAAGGTTCCTCAACCTTGGCAACTTTCAGACAGGTGGACTTCAACTCCCAGAATTCACCCTTTCTCCTTGAGAGCTGACCTTTTGTTCTGTCCAAAGCTGGTTCTTTAGGCAGGCTGAGTACGTCCAGGCACATGCCTGTGTGTGTACATTTGTCATTAAGAAAGCCCAGTTCCAAAGAAATAGATTTGTGATTTAGGCACTTAGGTCTCTTGTCACTGGGCAGGCTTGGCATTAATCACTCAGCATTTCAGAGAAGAAGTTTCTCAGCTTTTTAAAAGAAGGAAATGTTTCTTTCTGTCTTGTGTTTTTGTTTTTACAATAGATTGGACATCTGCCATCTGCTCAACAACAACACTGAACACCACCCTACATTTCAGGCAGGCAGTCTGGCTTCTTCTGTTTATCAAAGTGGACCCTGGTTAATTGCTTACATTTCTGTTTGATCAAGTAACATACAGCCTATACAGCATTTGGTTCTAATTTGATTATCTTCTTTTCATCTTCTATCCGCCTGCTATTTTAGACTCACTCCCCCTTAGTCCGGAGAGGGAAGAATGATGACAGAACCAGCATCTCCTTCCCTTCTCTGTCATTACATAAACACAGGCATTTGTAATACCCAAAATTCTAACAATCCAATTCCTATCACTTTCTTTTTTCTTTATAAGCATGATACTGATAGGAGTTCTGTCTAACTAGTTTGATGATAGAAGTAAAATATAACAGGCTTCTTTTAGGAACAGGAAAAGGAATAGGAAGAGTATCTGGAAGCTTCAGCTGGTGCAAAATGCAGTGGCACAAGCAGTTATGTGTACCCCTAGGGCAGTATATGTTACACCTCTGCTCCGTGAGCTGCACTGGTTGCCAGTTTACTTCTGGGTCCAATTCAAGTGCTGTGTTTGACCTTTAAAGCCTTTCATGGCATGGGGACGGGTTACCTGAGGGACCACCTCTCCCCAATTATATCTGCCGGTCCCATCAGGTTGGCACAGCAGGCATGCTGTGGGTCCCATCTGCCAGAGAATTACATTTGGTGAGTCCCAGGAGGCGGGCCTTCTCTGCCATGGTGCCCACCTTGTGGAATCTTCTCCCCCCAGAAGTGAGATTAGCTCCATCCCTCTTAACATTCTGCAAGTCCCTCAAGACCTGGCTATGTGATCAGGCCTGGGGCTCCCGGGGGACCAGGAAGATTTTACGATGGCTCCCTTATTAATTTTATCCCTTCCTTGTTTTGTATGCTTTTATAGTTTTTTTTTAAAATTTGTAATTGTTTGTATGTGTTTATTCTTTTTAATTGTACACCACCGAGTCATGTTGTGTGAGATGGGCGGCTATATAAATATGATAAATAAATAAGTAAATAAAATAAATAAGGTCGCATGAGGACCAATGGAAAGACATGCAATGAATACTTCCCAGTGAATTTTGTTTTCTCTTCTTTTGCTGGAGGCACTTTCCTATATAGGCAAAAATTCATTCAGATTAGCTTTGACCCACAAAGGCTAGATTTTTCCAATATTCGATTAAAAAGCAAGTACTAAAGGGAAGGTGATCCAACTAGAATCTACAAGATTAGCATCATGACTTTGTAGTGGCTTTTGTTAATCTCTGGAGCTTCCAGGTCATGTTTTTCCTCCTTGCTCCTGTTATCTTCCCTAGGCAAGAATCCATGAGTACAGTCAGAATAAACAGCATAATATTTGTCTGACATTTGTGGATTAGGTTCAGGAAAGATAAGCAAGTGGACAATGGTAACATTGGGTTATCCCTGGAAAATCTCACCAGGCTGTTGTATGTTGTGTGGACAATATACATATTTTTAATCAATATTCTGGCCTTCAGAAATGTCCTTTTTTTTAATTTCTAGACACTGTGCCTTATTTTATATGATTAATAGTGTTCCCTTCTGCTAACTGATGAATCAAAAGGGACATAGGTGTAATCTTCTTTTCCTGCTACCAAGTGTTCCCAACCAATCAGCTGAGTAGTACAAGAGGATCTAGAAAAGAGTAGTCACAGCATTTTCCTCTCCCTGAAATTCAGTTGTAAATCTGATATTGACTGCTGTTAAGATAAGGAAAAGTCTTAATGGAAGTCCACAGGGAATGATCTTCACCGGGATTGCAAGGGAGAAATTATACTGCTGATTGGCAAAGAGCAGCTGTACATGGTCCTCTTTTGTTTTAAATGTCCTAAATAACATCAGTGTCAATTTTGATTGAATAGTGTGGGTTTTTAAGGAATTTCCCCTTAACAATCCATATGGAAATAGGACAGATTTGACATAACAGTGAACACATGTGTAACAAACACATATGGGATCAAGTCTATTCTGTCAGTCCTAGTTAGGACTAAATGACAGGTTATATTAATGTCTCAGCTGGGAGACTTGTTAATTTGGGTACTGAAGCAGGTGTGGATAGAAAATCTAACCTAGGGAAGAAATTTAACTCTTCCTTCCCATACAGTGATCATAGGAAAATCCCTTAGTTGTCCATTAGAAACAACTGCTCATCTGAGAGTAATGTGAAATTTCCTAATGCTAATTTCAGAAAAAACATGTTTTTTTTCATTCCTGGGCCTCAACACTGTGAGAAAGGATACCACCCCAAGTCATGTCTGCTTGATACATACTGTAAGTCTAACAAATAAAACAATATTTGTGTTATTTGTTAGATTTATAACAATAAAAACAAATGTAGATCAACTTTAGAGATTGACTATATTTATTCCTTCTCATTTCTCAAAATGGGAAGGATTTGCCTCGCTTACCCACCAAAGGTGAGCCCAGCGTGGTGTCCATTCTGCTAGATAGTACAATACAGGAACTTTCTGAACAATTCATTTCAAGTGTTAAATATAATTTTTCCCTTATTAAACTAGTTTAGTTTGTTCCAATTTTCTCATCTGTTTAGCCCAAGCAGGAATCTCCAAATCTGAAATGTTAGTTTCAGTCAAATTCTGTGGCAATTTTGGATCATTCATTTTAGTTTTACAAGTAGTTGGAAAACAATCTTAGTTGTTAAAAAAAAAAAAAATGAACAGCACTGACATTACCTATCTACAAATAAAAGATGTCCTGGGAAACAAGAAACCAACAATACTCAGCAAAGGAATTTTTATATAAAACTACCAATAACTAGATAACAGAGAGAACTAACTTTTGAGAGAGCTAAAGAGATTACTGTTTTTAAAAAAAAAAAAAAAAGTCAGAAGCACACAGACTTCACAGATAGCATTTTCCCTCCTTCAAGTACAAACTGGCTTGTTATTATTTTGAATGGAAACCCGACTGATACTTAGGCTCTAGTTTATTTTCCCATCCACAGAGATTTCTTCATTTTTTTTTTCTTTTCTTTTCTTTTAAGGAGTTTGGGCAATTTTGTACCACTTAGTATCCTGCAGTGAATTAGCCCTTGATTCAGTAGTAACCTGCAATAGTTTTCCACAGAACAGTCTTCAAAGAATAAAATGTCTGTATAAAAAAGAAACACTTATTCTTTAAAGCATATTCATTTCTGAGTAAGAAATCATCACATTTGCATTCTGCATTCAAAATGGCGCTATTGATGTCTGCTAGAAGCTAAAACTAAACTGGTGCTTTTGCAAATATTTAGTAAATATATGTTAATGTCAACTGGATTAAAAAAAAGAGCAAGCAAGAGAGATTATTTCAGAAAGGATGAATATTGTGTTGGCTTTGCAGGATTTAAAATGAGCTGGAGAAAGTGCTAGGTAATGCTTATTTGTTAATACAAATCTGCTGAATTTTTTCTTTTCTTTTTTTCATGAAATGAGCCAACAGGTGTTCTATTACTTCTGTATTTTCAACCTGGTTTTTAAAAAGCCAACATTTATCCATGCTAAAAGGCCAACACCCTTATTCAGTCTTGGAAGTTCTACTTTCTGCCTGCTGTGAAATCTATCAGGAATTAATGTGATGACTAGAAATGGTTACACTGGGTATGAACATGAACTCTGTCTCAGAGCTTTCATGTTCTTAATCCCAAACTTTCACAAATTGGGCAGAGGTTTGGAGGTGATTTCTACTCATTCTATGCATGAAGATATAATTTATGGTGTACTCACCAGCCCTGATTTGTTTGGGTTCTTTGTCACTTTGATTGATTGATTATGTGCCATCAAATCAGCCTCCACTTTTAGCTACCACAAAGATATTTTTCCAGAATGATCTGTCCCCAATCTGGTGCTTCAGGGCTTCCAACAGTGTACCCACCATATCCGTAATTGAGTCCATCCCTCTTGCTGCTGGTTGTCTTCTCTTCTTCCTTCATTAGAGCCTTCTCCCAAGAACTAGGTTTCCACATAAAAAGTCCAGAGTATAATAATGTGAACCCGGTCATTTGTGCTTTGATTGGGAACTCTAGGTAGTTGTTTGATGATTCAGTGATTTGTTTTCTTGACTAGCCATGATATTTTTAGGAGTATTCCCCAGCACCAAAGTCCAAAAACATCAATGTTCTTTCTATACTGCTTCTTCAAAGTCCATGGAAGTAAATGTTTTTATATGATCATCAGCCCTGTTTTGTTTGAGTTCTTGATTGTACAGGGCTTATATCTGCAATTGAGAGGATATAATGGAAGCTCCCTTCAGACGTTCCTGTTCAATATGAAACCATCAGAGACTTAGGGAACAGGGCACAGACGTCAAATATGAATCCAATTAATATCCCCTATCCCACTTTTTAACTTCCACATGAGCAAGCTGAATATCTCCATACCACTAGAAATGAGGACTTTTCAGTGGTGGCCCCATATCTAAGGAATAATGCCCTTTTAAAAAGTGCATAGTTTTATCTGGTTATTAAAAATATTTTTCATGTTTAACTTTTTTACTTTCAAACTTACACTTTTGTTTGCAATTTTAGAAGTCTTTTTTTTAAAAACAACAACTATGAAACATGAAGTATTAATTTTTCCAAAAAAATAAGTAGAAATGTGAAACCACCAACACAGTAAAAAATGGTTTGTTTTTTTCCTGCTGCATGTTCTCTTCTGTGTTCATTTAGTTTTGCACTGACATCTGTAATAATGAGAAATTATTGAAATTTGGGAAAAATGCAAAATGCAGGATAGGAGATTGCTGGTTTCCAAAGGCTTACCTGTTTTTAGTGTACATGACAAAACATTTAAGACTAGATCTCCTTAAAATAGAACAGACTGTAACAACATACAGACAAAACAGGAAGAATATTTAAATGTCTCTCTAGAATTCACACATCATTTTAAAAGCCTTCAAGTTGTAAATCTGAATAATACTAAACAAATCAAATTTGACAAACATTTCTGCTAAATGCCTTCTGCTGAGAGCTGAATGCCAGCTGTGTAATCTCTTCCCTTACAAAAAGGATGGTGAGACTGGACTTAACTTCATCCCACCCTGGAAGGTGCAAATGGTATTTTTGCCTCTGGCTGCATCAAGGTGATAATGAACTAGAGACGAAGTTGTAAAAAGGATGCAATGGCTACATGGATGTACCGTGCTGATATTAAAATGCCAATAGAAGCATCACATGTGTATAGGGTAAGGCTCAAGAATGACAAACAGTTGGGTTTCATACCATTATGGATTCAAGTCACTTTTTGTGCAGAAGTTAATATGCAAAATAGTGAATTGCACATATGTCAGGCCTAGCCCAAGGAACTCCAAGAGACAATGCCAATTCAGTTCAGCTATGTTTATTAGCTACAACCTCTAGCAAGAATCTTCCCAGACTAAAACCCCAGTTCCCAAAGTCCAGCCACAACAGTGTGAATTCCTCAGGGAGGTGCCAGTCTCATCCTCTTGTTCCTCCCACGCGGTTCTGGTGAGCTAAGAAAATGTTTATCTCCCTGAGCTTGGCCTTCATAATTCCATTCCATTACACCATACCAGATTAGACAATGCTTTTCCCAGTCCCCTCCACAAAAATCACAAAAGGATATCTTCAAATATTCTCTGTTCAAAATCTCCCCTTTATACCCATTATCCTCTTGTGCACATTAACTTTCCTTCTTCTTCAGTCTCTTGGTGTACAATCCCATGTCACTACGTTCCAAGTCTGCCTTGTTGTAGACACATGGGCACTTGGCTGTTGGAGTACAGACAGAATCGGGAGATATCATAACGGTCCAAATGATTTTATTTCCTATTAGCTATGTTTGCAGGCAAGGAAAGGAAGCAAGAGATGTATGAGGGAAAGGCAGAAACAAAAAAGACAGTGAGTAAAGGAAAGAGGTGCAAGGAAAAGGACATGGGGGTCATCGGAAAAAAGTAGATGAGGAAATGAATGCTGGAAGAAGAAAAAGATTGACAAGTGAGAATTGTGAGCAGTTTTGTGTGGGGAAATTGGAGGCCCTTTTATTTTTCTTTGACTAAAGGCCAAGAAATCTGTCTTTGGCAATGACTCACACCTAAAGAAGCCAAGTACATCATCAGTCCTCCTTCTACACAACATGTGCCCAATTCTGGTGCTGAAATTATTCTGGCTGCCTTCTAGTTTCACTAGCAAATTTAAAGAGTTAAGAAATAAGTCCATCAGAAGGAATGTGTGTCCTCCTTCACTCTCTTCACCTAGCAAGAACATTTCCAAGCACAGAGTACTACTTTGTTCAGACGCTGCTGCTGGCCCCTGATTTGAGGGGGAGAGGCGCAAATGAAGAAATTGCGGTACAAACTCTGCCCCTATATGAGATGTCACAACACAAGTATGAAAGAGCAGAGCTTTGGCTGTAATGTCACAATTCACATTTGGCATGATTGTGGTTCAGAATAGATGTCTGTGCTGCAGCCATTTTATGCTACTGCCTTTATTTCATTTCCTGACCCCCATCCTCATCCTCGTTATCCTCTTCTCTTATCTGTCACCTACCAACCCTGCCCCTTGTTGCCAGCACCCTGCCTCCCCCACTTGAAAAAAGGATTCTGTTTGCAACAGTTTCTGCTTCAGCTTTTTACAGTTTAATGTATGGTTTGAGAACAATTTAGGATTCAGAGTCAGCCTCTAACTGCCCAGGTAGAGGTTGGGGATTAAGTCAGGACATAGAAATTGTGGGGCAGCCATTTCTGTAACTATAATTCTAGATTCCACAAGAGTAGCTCCAGTAATCTTGTTGCTCGGTTCATATGATAATAGGAAAAGGTACAGGGCATCTTGTAGATATATCAGCTGTCAACACTGGTGGCCTGAGAAGATTTCGGGGAGGGGAGTTTGGGGAGTGAGATAGGTATCATTCATGGCTCCTTCAGGCCAGACTAGGTCTACTTACCAGAGGCTTATAGTATTTGGCTTAAGTCTTTGGCTTAGAGTATTCTGAGAAGGCTTCCTGCACTGAACTGCAAGTAGAAACATTTTATTGAAGGTCTCCAAACTGCAGACAGAGAGTTCAGATGCAAGGATGCAAGCACGAAAATGGGAGGTGTTCCTTTAAATTTCCTAGCCCAACTAATTAGAATGCCAACGTGATTCTTCTTGCATCCCCCCACCACAATCTTGTCAAACATCTTTCTTCCCCTATTATAGTGCACCTGGATTCCTGCTTGCCCAGGGGAAGGGAAGCAACCCAGAAAGTGAGAGCTAGGAAGAAGCTTATCTAAGGAGACCTCCCAGATTTATAGCTCACTCATTGTTATATCTGGGATCTTGCCAGCAAGTCATACTCCCAGCTAATTTCTACACCTAAATATATCAGAAAAAAGTGGGCCGGGGGGGGGGCGAATCCCCAAAGACGGAACTTTTTATGACTCATTGACAATTTGAAGAACAGTGTTCAGAAAGATTCCTGTTGTCAACGTAATCACCTTGGGCCATTCTCAGTCATTATTATTCCCTTTTAGATGTATTAAATATAATGTCGAAAGAGAACAGATAATATTTTTCTTCTAGCAATTAAAACAAACATTTGTCCAACTTGATTTCCTAGCACATTTTTTTGTACATAGAGGTTTATTATGAAATGAAAGGTTATATAACTTTCCACCAGTTTTTGATGAGATACTCATTTTGAAGCTTTGTGTCAGCAGGTATATGAGCATTATCCATAAATGTGAAATGTATGCAAGGTAGTCAGTCTCATGCTGCATTTCAATGAACGTTTGGGTTTCAACGTCATGACACTCTGTCAAATGTTAACAGAAATTAAAGGTAAAATTCATATACAGCTTTCACAAATCACAGCCTTATCTGTCAGCATTTTATAATAACCTAACATGTATGATCTATCGGGATACTAAAGTGTAATTCTTAGCCCCAGAGGAAAAATCATGACATTCTCAGACCACTATAATAGTAATATATATTTCCATTGAGCAGAATTGTCAAGGTTTCTTTTCAAATTTTGCTCACTAATTGCATTTCAGACTAGTTGCATTGTGAATTCTGGGACTAATAGTCAGGGAAAGCACCTGGCCTGTTATAACTTTAAAATATTTTGATAACCAAGGCTCAAGTTTATTTAGTGTAGCATTCTTTTATCTTTTTTTTAAAATTTAAAATAAAAATATATGGTTTTCTTCATAAACCCACACTGGGGCGGGGGAGCTGTCTTTTTCTTTTAACAATCTACAAATAAAGCAGTAAAAAGGTATCAAGCATTTCCTGCTCTTCATCAGTTCTAGTAAATTTCCTTTAGAAACATCTGAGTCAGATGAATCTCCACAAAGTACAATAATTCAGCTTTGTTTTTATTTATCACATTTAGAGGCCGGTTCATTCACAATTTGCCGTTCTAGTGGCAACAATGAAAATAAGGCAAGAAACCAAGAAAAGTCAATGATAACAAACACTACAATTTACAAAAATATACACTGAGGAAACAATAAAACCCATGACAAATTAATGAGCAATGCGGTTAAGGTCCTGGCCTAATACCTGAAGGTTGTGTGGGTCTGGATGGGGAGGAACAGACTCAGGCTCAATCCTGACAAGACCAAGTGGCTGTGTGCTCCCCAACTCCTAAATTTAGAAGGGCTTCATCACTGACTTTCAGTGGGATGGCACTTCCATATTCGAGGCTTGTATGCAATCTGGAGTCCTTCTTGGACTCTCAGCTCCTCCTATAGCAGGTGGAAGCTGTGACTAAGAGGGCCTTTGCACAGGTAGATCTTGAGTACAGTTGTGTTCTTTCCTGGACTGGGAGGTCCTTCATACAGTCACTCATGCTCTAGTCACCTCATGACTGGATTACTGTAATGTGCTGTACATGGGACTACTCTTGAAGACCATCTGTTAGCTGTAGCTGGTCCAGAATGTGGCGGCATGGGCAGTGATGGGAGCATCATGCTATACACTTGTGACCCCACTGCTTTGAGAGCTGCACTAGTTGCCAGTTGCTTCCAGGTGCAATTCAAAGTGCTGGTTATTACTTTTAAAGCCCTTAATGGTATAGGGCCTGGCTATCTGAGGGACCATTTATCTCCAGTTATCTCTATCTGTCTTATTCGATCCAGCAGGGTGGGTGTGTTTTGGGTCCCATCAATTAAAGAATGTCCTCTTGTGGGACTCAGGAAGAGTGCCTACTCTGCTGCAATTCCTACCCTTCTGGAATGACCTTCCCCCAACCCCCAGATTTGTATGGCTCCCACCCTTACGTTGTTCAGGAAATGACTGGAGACCTGATTGTTCTTCCCAGGCCTTGAGGACAGGGTGATTGATTTCATATAGTTGCCCATCTCACACAGGTGACTCTGGGCAGCTTATTGGATAAAAACACAGAAACCCACCACACATAACTCCCTGGCACCATAAACAATGACCCTATCCACCATCAATAATAACAGGGCTCATCTACCCACCTGACCCAAATGCTTGGGGAAACAGACAGATCTTCAATGCCTTGTGAAAGTCTAACAGGGCTGGGGCCATCCTGTTCTATAGGGCAGGTGCTGCCACTGAGAAGACATGATTGTGGATCTCCCTGTTTGGTTTGGTTTTGATTTGTTTTGTTTTTGTATTTTGTATTTTGCTGTTCTGTTGGGTTTTCTTTTAATGGCTTCATTTTTAGTTGTAAGCCGCCCAGAATAGTTTGGGAGTCACATGGCCTAAAAATAAAATAATGAAATAAAATAATAAAATAAAATAACAAAATAAGTAAAGCAAAGTAAAGCAAGATAAGGTAAGGCAAAGTGAAATAACTAACAGACCCTTCTAATATGAGAAAAGAAATTTCAGATATTAAAATACAGTATTTATCCAGTTGACTATACCAGAAGAACTGAGCCAAAAACATAGCATGTATTTGAAAGAGGGATTTGAAATCCCAGGTTTTCATATTAGTTTTAAATTTTAAAAATGTTGATAAAACAGTTTTTATGAACCTGTGTCCTCCCCAGAGCTATGTTGTTGTTCATTTGTTAAGTCGTGTCCGACTCTTCGTGACCCCATGAACCATATTGCGCCAGGCCTTCCTGTCCTTCACTGCCTCCCTGAGTTTGCTCAGTTTCATGCTCATTGCTTCAGTGATGCAATCTAACCATCTCATCCTCTGCCGTCCTCTTCTCCTTTTGCCTTCAATCTTTCCCAGCATCAGGGTCTTTTCCAAAAAGTCCTCTCTTTGCATTAGGTGACCAAAGCATCTGAGCTTGAGCTTCATTATCAATCCTTCCAATGAGCAGTCAGGGTTGATTTTCTTTAGGATTGACTGGTTTGACCTCCTAGCAATCCAGGGGACTCTTAAGAGTCTTCTCCAGCACCTCAGTTCAAAGGCATCAATTCTTCAGCACTCAGCCTTCTTTATGGTCTAGCTCTCACAGCCATACATTACTACTGGAAAAACCATAGCTTTGACTATGCGGATCTTTGTCAGCAAGGTAACGTCTCTGCTTTTTAATACGCTATCTAGGCTTGCCATAGCTTTCCTCCCAAGGAGCAAGCATCTTTTAATTTCATGGCTGCAGTCTCCGTCTACGGTGAACTTGGAGCCCAAATAAATGAAGTCTGTTACTGCTTCCATTTCTACCCCTTCTATTTGCCAGGAATTGATGGGTCCAGATGCCATGATCTTAGTTTTTTTAATGTTGAGTGTCAAGCCAGCTTTCGCACTCTCCTCTTTCACCCTCATCAAGAGGCTCTTTAGTTCTTCTTCACTTTCTGCCATTAGGGTAGTATCATCTGCATATCTGAGGTTATTGATGTTTCTCCCTGCAATCTTAATTCTGGCTTGTGGTTCTTCCAGCCTGGCATTTCTCATTATGTACTCTGCATATAGGTTAAATAAGCAGGGTGACAGTATACAGCCTTGTCGTTCTCCTTTCCCTATTTTGAACCAATCAGTTGTTCCATGACCGGTTCTAACTGTTGCTTCTTGGCCTGCATATAGTTTTTTCAGGAGACAGGTAAGATGGTCTGGTACCCCCATCTCTTTAAGAATTTGCCACAGTTTGTTGTGATCCACACAATTGAAGGCTTTTGCATAGTCAATGAAGCAGAAGTAGATGTTTTTCTGGAACTCTCGTGCTTTCTCCATGATCCAGCGAATGTTGGCAATTTGATCTCTAGTTCCTCTGCCTCTTCGAAACCCAGCTTGTACATCCGGTAGTTCTCGGTTCACATACTGATGAAGTCAAAAAGAGATTGGCTCAAAAGTTGCCCAGCTAGGTTTTGTTTCAAAACCAAATTACAGGTAGTCCTCAGTTAATGACTGCAATTGAGACCAGGAGCTCCATCACTAAGCAATGCTGTTTTAATGCGAAAAACCATGTGACCACCCTGACTTATATTGGTAGTCCTGGCTGTTCTGGTTGTAGTCATTAAGTGAATCAAGCGTGGTCATTAAGCGCAATATCACATGTTCACAATTTGCAACTTCCTGCTGGCTTCCCCATTGACTTTGCTTGTCAGAAGCTGGCAGTGAAGGCTGCAAATGATTTCCATGTGATCATGGAATGCTGTGACAGCCACAACTTTGAGGACTATAAGTCTCTTTTTTCAGCATCATCGTAACTTTGAATGGTCGCTGAACAAGTGGTCACTAGTAAGGACTACCTGTATCTACAGACTGGACACTGTTGCAAGCTTCCAGCATGGGCTATTCTGTGAAGCTGCAACATTTCTAGAATAGTCTTCTCCATTCCATCTGATTGATCTCTAAAAACTAGGTCATGTGCCTTTCAAATGTATTGGACTTCAATGTCCAGAATCCCTCTCAGTATGGCCAGGATACTAAGCGGGAATTTGGACATAAAGTGTTCTCTCCAAATTCTTTTACAACCCTGTGAAGGAACTGTGTTACTTTTTAAAATTGGGCAGCTGAATTGTGCTCTCTCAGGAGACAGACGTACCCTAACAGAATATGCAGAAAGATACATTGGGAAACAGAACTAAAGATCTCTACCCATATGACTGAGACCAGGATTTGGCCCACCAATTGGTTTATACAATTTTGGCTTGATTATTTTTTTAAAAAATATTTAATATTTATTTTTTCCAACCACCTAAATGTTCATGGCAGACAAAAGAGAGAAAGAGAGAGAACAATTTATTGTTATTTGTTTTATACAATTAGAGATGATGTGGAATGCTTATATCCAACTTCCCACTTTGACATGAACATCTTTGATGTGCTTGTCAGGAATCCCTAGCCCATGATCAAGACCAAGGTCACTGCTCTAGAGATAACCAGTGAACTATGATTACAAGGGCAGTGATTATTCTTTTCTTATCAAAGTGTTATTGCTTATTTCCCAGCATATGTGTAGGGATTAAACTAGAGAAGAGACAGCAAACAGCACTGGGATTATATGAGTGGGGAGGATAACCTAAAGTATAATCCTAATGGGAATTGATCCCCCAGCTATAGACCAACCAATCAGCCATCAACTAGGTTTATTGAAGTGGAAAGGTGGGGCAAAATGATTGAAATAACCAAACCTTAAATTTGTGGTGCTGTTGAACTGAGATGGGGAGGTTTGAAAAAAACACTCAACATTGTATCATTATCCTGAGACTAAATCTTGCTGTATTAATGCTATAATGATAAAATTCAAGATATGTAAATGGGAAGCTTCTTCAAAGTAGTCTGGAAATAATGTATTTCATCTGTACGGATGGGGCATTCATAAGATATAGTCATTGTTATTTCATGCTTCTCTCTTGGCTTCTCTCTCTCTCTCTCTCTCTCTCTCTCTCTCTCTCTCACACACACACACACACACACACACACACACAGGTCATTGTCTTTTGTTCAGATTTCTTTAGCAATCTTAAGCAAGTTCTTGGTCCAATGATCTTGAGTAGAGTCACTACTAGGCAGAAAGTTTCACACACACCCTTCCCTTTCATGGATCACTTCCCTGTTTCTTTGCTGCAGGCTAATCAATGGGAGTGGGAAGGAGGCTGGTTCAGTGAGTCCAGCTCGAGTAACCAAGCACTACCAGCAGCTTACAATTTTGCTTGGCAATGCTATGGAAGAACAGCAACTAGTGCAATCTTCTTAGTGCTGCTACTCTTCCACCTTCTTAAGAAGCATTAGTTCAACGTGTGCAGTCATGTAACAATAACCTACCACCACTCAATTCAGCATCACGATTATCCTTTCATTTGGAACCATTTTATTACCCTATATTTTTATTATTT
Source organism: Python bivittatus (assembly GCF_059951505.1). NCBI lineage: Eukaryota > Metazoa > Chordata > Lepidosauria > Squamata > Pythonidae > Python > Python bivittatus. Next base: position 30,655,057 of record NW_028277098.1, read on the forward strand.
TGATATCAATCTTTTGATTAGCACTCAAAATGTATTCCCACAATTTCTTTAAATAAAAATTTGCACCGTCATGGTTAATTAAATACTGGTATTATGCTAATTAAGACTGTGATAAAAAGATTGCTGACTCCGTCAATTTCTTTTCTTAAAGTAGGCTTTGTGTTTCTTATGCATTATCTTCTTTTCATTTTATTTGACATCTCCAGATCCATTCTGGAGGCTGAACTGTGTGCCACTGAAGAGATGGTCACACTTTTTATAGCGGGTGAAAATTTGCCTCCAGGAGAGAGAAGAAAGGCAGAAAACATGAAAATTGTTTGTGTGGTAAAAAGACTGGTTAGCTCCAGAATCCTTTTCCTCTCATTAACCCTTTTGGGGCTACTTACCTTATTTATCTCCATGCAATTTGATTTATTACTGTATTTAAATACTGCCATTAGCAACACATTCTCTAGGAATAATACAGAAATAATATATACTATATATAAAACTTAATCTTAAAAACAGTTTGGTGTAGAAGTTAAAGCTTCTTAAGCTAAAATTAGGAGATTGACTTCTAGTCCTGCCTTAGACCCAAAGCCAGCTGAGAGACCCTGGGCCAGTCCCTCTCTCTCAGCCCTAGGAAGGTAGCAATAGAAAACCAGTCCCGAAACCTTGCCAAGAAAACCAAGAAGACTCCCTATGGGTGGTATGTGTCTTCCTCAATCTCAGGTCCTCTACCAGAGGCCTGGGAGTTTTAGGGTTCTGCGCAGTATCTTAGCTGTTCCTAGCACTGCACTCTTCTGCACAGAGAGCTCTGATGTTGTTCCTGGGATCTGCTGGAACCACTCTCCCAGCTTAGGAGTCACAGCCCAAAGTGCTCCTACCACCACTGGGACCACTTTGGTCTTTACTTTCCACATCCTCTCTAGTTCCTCCTTCAGGTCCTGGTACTTCTGCAGCTTCTCATACTCCTTCTTCCTGATGTTGCTGTCACTTGGCACTGCTACATCTATCACCACTGCTGTCTTCTGGTCCTTGTCTACTACCATGATGTCTGGTTGATTGGCCAGTACCTGCCTGTCCATCTGGATCTGGAAGTCCCACTGTATCTTAGCCCTGTTATTCTCCACGACCTTCTGTGGAATCTCCCATCTGGACTTGGGAGGGTCTAGCCCATCCATTGTGCAGATGTTCCTGTACACAATGCCAGCTACTTGGTTCAGTATATGCTGTTCCTGCCTGCATCTTACAACCTACCACTATGTGTTGGACTGTCTCTGAGGCTTCTTTGCACAATCTGCACCTTGGGTCCTGTCTAGTGTGGTAGATCCCTGCTTCTATGGATCTGGTGCTTAGTGCCTGTTCTTGTGGTGCTATGATCACTGCCTCAGTGCTGTCTTTTAGTCCAGCCCTTTCCAGCCACTAGTAGTATTTCCCAGTGTCAACCACCTCGGCTATCTGTTGATGATACATCCCATGCAGGGGCTGGTCTTGACATGGCATTTTCTCTGCTTGAACTTCCTCCCATGTCTGCTGCTGCCTCAGGTATTCTCTCAGCAGCTCATCTTTGGGTGCCATCTTACTGATGTACTTTGGGATGTTTTGGGTTTCATCCAGGACAGTAGCTTTGATGCTCACCAGACCCCCCTGCCCTTTCTGGCTTGTGTACAGTCTCTGAGCATTGGGCTTGGGGTGGAAACCTCTATACATTGTGAGGAGCTTCCAGGTCTTCACGCTGGCAGCCTCCGTGTCCTCCTTTGGCCACCTCACTGTATCAGCAGAGTATCTGATGACTGGAAGACATATGTGTTGATGGCATGGATCTTGTTCTTCCCATTGAGCTGGCTCTTTAGGACCTGTTTTATCCTTTGGTGGTACTTGAATGTTGCTGTCTTCCTTGCCTCCTCATCGTGGTTCCCATGTGACTGTGGGATACCAACATATACCTGGTCTGTATGTCTGCTATGTGGAACACTAATAGTTCCCTCTCTTTACTACCATCCAGCCACACTTCTGCAGTCTGAATGACATCCCAATGTCCTCACTGTAGATCTGTGTCAGGTAGACCAGCGAGTTGATGTCTCATTCTCTCTTAGCATACAGCTTGATGTAGAAGTGGTGGCTGATGGTAATTACGCTCTTGAATTTGTGTCCGTATCCAGTCCTTGTGATTATCTGGCTGAGGGGATTCAAGCCTATGCAGAACAGCAGCAGGGACAATGCATCACCTTGGTATATGCCGCACTTGATGGCCACTTGTGTGAGCTGTCTTGAGTTAACTTCCAGTGTTGTCCTCCACAGTCTCATTGAGTTTTTGAGGAAGGTCCTTAGTGTCCTGTTGACTTTGTATAGCACTAGGCATTCACAGATCCACGTGTGTGGCACTGAGTCATAGGCTTTCTTGTAGCCAATCTAGACTGTGTTCAGACTGGTTTGCCTTGACCTTGAGTCTCAGACAACTGCTGTATCTATGAGTAACTGGTGTCTGAGCTCTGGTTTTGTTCCCAATGCGCTTCTGAGCTGTGCTCATGTCCTGTTGCTTGGTGGCTATGATGCCTGATAGGAATCTCTCTCTCTCTCTCTCTTTCTCTCTCTCTCACACACACACACACACACACATCTCACAAGTTTGATTCATTTTGATGCTGTTTAATCAGTAATTCTAGAATCTATAACTTTAGGGAATTGCCTAGAGTTCTGTTTTCTAAATTTTAAAATTTCCCTTAATATTGGGGGGAAAAAGACTCATAGGATAGATCTCTAGTGATCCTTTCTGCAGGAAGATTTCACAAATGGGGTAATGCTACAGAATTAAACATGTTTCTGTTGGACACATCTGCAAAAGAATTTCTGAAGATGGTTTAATTTACATGAGGTTACAAATCAGTGTGAGAAGGAAAAAAGAAAGAAAGAAAGAAAGAAAGAAAGAAAGAAAGAAAGAAAGAAAGAAAGAAAGAGAGAGAGAGAGAGAGAAAGAAAGAGAGAGAGAGAGAGAGAAAGAAAGAAAGAAAGAAAGAAAGAAAGAAAGAAAGAAAGAAAGAAAGAAAGAAAGAAAGAAAGAAAGAAAGAAAGAAAGAAAGAAAGAAAGAAAGAAAAGAAAGAAAGAAAGAAGACAGACATAATTTATTTGGAACAAAGTAATTATATTCATTTGAGAATAATGACTCATAATTTCCTTTCTTTGAGAGTGATTTCAGGGACGTACTGTGTATTTTCTATGCCAAAAATGTAAAATGTTCTTTATATTAAACGTTTATTTTTACATGCATTGATGATTTTGAACAAGGTGCACATGTGAAAGTAGGTGCTTCAGATATGACACTGTTCATTTAAAAAAATAAATATCCATTCCTTTATGTAACTTTTGTTACTTTTTGCTATCCAAGTGCGCAATCAAGAAAGCAGACACTTCAAAGCAGAGCAAATTAAAGAGATAAATAGGGGTGCCATCTTGAGCGGCAAATTCTGGTTCACAAAACTCAAGAGACCAGAGAGAAGAGGCTTGTGATTTGCCTTTCATCACTTTTGTTCTTGCTGAAGGAGACAATATGGGCTGCTATCACATACATATTATCCTCAGAGAAGAGGTCACTGGCATGGTCTTGCCATCTGTTGTAAAAATGATGTGCTCCAGGCACTGCAGCGTTCTGGCAAGAGATGGGCTGCTAAATGTATTCTTCATTTGTGGTGGTTTTCCTAATACTATAAGAGAGACAAACAATTATCTCCTGATGTTGTGCTTTTATGCTGATGAAATGGGTTGAGTATCATGTTAATAATATAAACAAAGATCCAGGTTGGACCTGAATAGAGCCTAACACAGCTCATGTTCCAACAGAATAAGAGAGTGGTGCTGTGATCATCATACTTGCTGTCCTCTATAGCCTCTTCAACTTCAAAAACTTGCTCTGGAGTGTTGGAGAATCCTCTGGAGCAGCACAGGGAGCATTTTTTTTTTTTAGCAGAGTGGAAACTAGGAATCAGTAAAAATGGTCTTCCTGACTGCTTCCTCCACAGGGAACTCTTTTTTCTGGATCTTGGTGCCAACTCAATAGAGGGGCTCTTCTTTTTACAGAATGGCCGTACTAGATCCACCCTTCTCAGTTGTGGCATTGTGGGATATTTGGTAGACACACTGTCTTATAAATGGAAATATTCAGCATAAGAAGATATGTCTAAACATTTATCTGCCTGAGCAAGACCCTGCAGAAGATTACATAATAATGTGAGTCCTTGAAGTTAGAAAGCAATATTTGATAACTGCATTTGTTACCCTCCATCTGTTTTCTACCCAGAGGTAATAAATATAAAAATCACCCAGGTGGCCAGGAATCTTTATTAATAGGGGATTGATAGCCTTAAGCAGAGATCCATACAAAAGTTACAAGAGTTCAATTAAAACTGAACCCCTCCAGTTTCTCAAGGACAAGTTTTTGTATGGCTAGGATGTTACTAAATCTACCCTCTAAAATGCCTGATTACGTCCCATCAAGTCATTATCAACTCTTAGCAACCACATAGGTAGATTTCCTCCATTATGATCTGTCCCTAACCTGGACCTTCAGCTCTTCCAATGGTCACTACTGTAACTGAGTCTATCCACCTTGCTGCTGGTCATTCTCTTCTTCTCTGAGGGGAAGGCATTAAAAAGATTCTGGTAAAGGGGTAACAATATTCAGGATCTATAGGTGACTTTAGGTAATCCACTGGAAGATCTCTTTGTCTTCCTGTAAGATAGTGATTCAGGAGGTAGCCCAGACAGTGGTCTTTTTCAAAAACTATAGCTGGGGAAAACTGCCTTGACATTTTCCTGAAAGCTGCATATGCTACACCCTGCCACTCATCTCTGTTCTATCTCAAAATGTCTGAGAATGAAGGTTCCAATTTAACATTTCAGAATACTTTTTTCTTCTTGGCTGGACAATGCTCAGTTGATCTAACAAGAGGATAAGTCCAGAGATATGTGGAAACCAGCTCAACAGGACCTGGTTTCAGCCAACACAAAAAGAAAAAGGAGATTCCTTCCATTGTTCAAGCCGGAATCAGATATTTTTTCCAATAATAGTCCCCATTTCTGTATAGATCCTCTTACAGAGGGACTGGCAGTGAGTCTCACTGTTCTCAGAAATTCAAATTCAATTGGTTTCAGTGCGGAAGCTTTCCAACCTGAAATCTACATCTCCACCTCAAAGTTCAGACTGGCTCAGATTTTAGCCTTCAACCAAATTCTACAAATGCAACAAATGAAGGAATGTGTGCAACATTTTATCTGCCTTATATTATTAGTTCTTGATGTGTGTATGTATGTGCTTATCCTCTAATGGAAAACTAGTATACAGATATGGTAATTATAAAGATCAACTATAAATTATGGGGAAATGATGCATTTTTATTAGTGTATGCAATGATAGTTTTCTGAACACATTTATTAGCTTATAGCCATGTAAATTACCATTTATTACGCTATTGCATCTCCAGCACAGTCTATAATTTGATATATTAGAACTGTAATAAAGAGGCTCATTCCTGCAACCTAGTGGTAAATTCTGTCAAGTGGAATCAAGGACAATGTTCTTGGAATGTTTTCATTTATTGTAATCATGATTAGGAAAAAAAACTCTGCTTAGTGAGCTCTCTGTGCACAAGATCCCAGTTTCAGTCCTCACTATCTCCAAGTAAGGCTAGCTAAGTAAGGCTTTCTGTCTTAAGCTCTGAAGAGCCATTGCACCCTTGCTTCAAGGCATGACTATAAACTCTCTCTCTCAGCTCCTCATTGCCAGATAGGCACAAGTTTAGATAAGCAGTTCCACTACAAAGAATTAGGAAGCTATACATATTCAAGGTGTTTCTCTCATTGTGAGAGGAACTCTCATTCTCATTGTGGGGAGATGGGCGGGGACAAGTCTATTAAATAAATAAATAAATAAATATAAATAAATAAATAAATAAGAATCAGGGGCCCTCACAAAACCTGATTCAGCTCTTACATATTGATATTATTGAGTGAGATGGATAATAATTTATTAAACTTGTATGCCACCCAACTCTCAATGATTCTGGGCATCTCATAATCAAAGAAATTACAATCAAATCAATAAAAAATATTAGAAGATAAAAAGATCACTGGACTATAAGACTTTTGCACACACACACACGCATACATACTGTATACATATACATATATGCCACATCCTTAGGCCCTAAATTACTGCCCTGGAGGTACATTGCCATGCTCCTACATTGACATGATCCAATCTAGAGTTATTGCTTCTCATCTTAAAGAAAGAAGGATGAACAGTCTGGATCCAGACTGGAAGTTGGCTGGGTCTCTCCTGCATTCCTCATAAAATTGTCTTTTCAAATTAGCCCATGAGAATATACAGAGATTAATTTCCTGATTCATATATGACATTGTACTGTAATGAATCAGGTTACAATGAGTTTGAACAGAAGAACAATGCCTTTGAAAAGGACAGATAAATACAGATGTGATTGGCATCAAACAGCTTTTGAAATTTGTTTGCAAGTTCCACCTTCTTCCCTTTAATGAAGGACTTAATGGGTATGTTGAAACCCAAAGGTTAGTTATGGAAATAAATGAGAGAAAAAGAATGAATGTTATAATTGCAGAAATGGCTCAGGGTACAAAAGGTTATATTGGAACAAGAGAAAATTCATTTTACACCCAAATTCAGCTAGTAGTACTGAAGAGACATAATCAGGGAAGACAGAGGGGAGTAAGAACAGAAGATACAAAAGATAAAGCTGTGTATTTTGAGTAAGATGGTTGGGTTCCCCCCCCTCCCCCGCTTCAAAGGGGTCTTTTCTACATGTTACATACTATTCCTTTGGTTCAGAACAAATTGCTGTATTTTTCTTTTTAAAAATGTGTACAAAAGCCCTCTGATTAACATGAGGAGGACACTTAAAAGAACAAGGTGGCTTTCCTTTGAACAGGGATTTTGAAGGCTCCATTGGAACTTGATTTAACCATTTCTCATCTTTATAGGCCTATGAAGAACCCAGTGTCCTCTGTCAATCTGAATCATTCAATCTTAGGAAGAATGTAGGTAATTAGATCTTGAAAAGGAATATCACCACAATTAAGGACCTTGCATAATTTTTCCAAGACAATGGTGAGGAGTGATTTGAAAATATGCAGAATGGTAATATGTGAATTAACAGGCTGATGCAGTTCTGCACAAATTTCCTAGGTGCACAGATCCCCAGTGAGCTGATCCAGCACCTGAGCCATTCAATGCACATGGATAACCAGTTGTTAATTTGCTTGTTCTCACCTGTTTCATGAATTTTCTCATATTTTTTTTCCTATCTGGCTGAGAAAAGTCACAAAGGAAGTTGTCCCTAGAAGAATTTAAGCATAGTACCCATTTATCCTTATTTTTGCAAAAGGACACTGAAGACTTCTTTCTAATTCTGTATACATGTACAGAGCTGGGGGGGGGGGCAGGAATGAAAAAAAGTAAGTACAAAAACATGCACAACTCTAATCATTATGCTAATATTCAGAACAATATTCTATCTTCACTGTCTTCTGCTCTTACTGAGTTCTGGGCTGCCTTAATATAGAATCGTATGTTTACATTGTGCTTACTTTCAAGTAAATATATGTTCTACATCAAGTACACAATTAGTGCTTTGTGCCTGAATATATATGCAGTTTTATTAATGTACTCAGCACTTTAGAAAGTATAAGAAAATTCCTACTCTTTGAAGCTTACAATTCCATACTCCACGTAAATGCTATTGTATTTATGCTCTGAGTTATGATTTAGGTTCTAATTTACAATAATTATTGGAAGCCCTGATATATGCAACACCATCTGAATAGGTTATTGTGTAACTGTTTGATAGTCTTTTCAGTAACAGCCATCCAATTGTGGAGCTCTCATCAAACAGGATGAAGCTGGCTTTTTAATACTTTGTTTAGATGATGCATTGATTATGTGCAGGCGTAATGTTGTTTTATTTCTTGCTTTTATGCTTGTAGTGTGATCTCCCCAAAATCACAAGACTGATATGAGTGACTTTATAAATTCAATAAATAAATTCAAAGTTTTGAGTCGCACAGCTGAGATTTAAGACACACTGGGCAAGATTTTCAGTATCATGCAATGAGAGGACACAGTGAGCTTGTTTAAATACATCAAGCAGAATATTTCCACTTAGGAGCTGCTTAGCTCCTCTGCCAGGGTGGTCTTGCCCCTGCCAGCTCTTAGTCTCAGCCTGTAGCTGCATCTCTGTTTGCACTCAGTTGTTTCTATTTAGGACTGGAAGAAGGGAGGATATGTTCTAGTGGTTCTTCATCACCATCTATTTCCACTTCTGGAGAAAGGTTTGCCTCCAGCACTTCCTTGACAGGTGGCTGGGATTCCCCTGTTTCCCATGAATCTTAGTCCTGAAGAGGCCCTACCAACTCTTCACCTTTATCAGAGGACTTTTTCAACACAGTCCTGACAGAAAGAGGATGGTATCTTTCAATTTACCTGAGGTTATCTCAGGAGCACAGGAAAGGCTGCATGCTGTATCACAGCTGCTCTCTGCCCTGAGTGCTATTTCCTGCCCTCTCTTCAGTCCTGTTGCCTATGGTGGCCCTCTCAGTCTGTCTAACACCAGACTGTCAGGTTACTTTCCTCAGTTAATCTTTAATAAATGACAACTGTTATATCACACAGCTTCTGCTGAGAATCCCCTCATCTTACTCATCAGAGACCTGGAACTCTATTAAGTTTTTAATAATAGATAAATGTGTCTGTTGATCTCTGCTGTAATTTAAATTCACCAGAGGGGGAGGAGGAAGAAATTAGAAATGTAAAGCATAAATTTGTTCCCCATCTTCTACTCTCATTTTTCTATCTTGTAAAGCATCTATCTCTGAGATCAATGGATGAAACTTGGAATGAGGAACAGGCCACAAATCCAACAAAATAAGGAGTTATGATAGTCCAAAAGAGTGGGATTGTTCTGCCCTTTTAACAAGAAAAAAAAATGAGACGTTTCACTACAAATTAACATTCTCCTTCCCTTTACTTCCTAAGCAATAATGACTCCTCAAGTTTGATCTCCTCAAGTTTGATTTGTCTCAGAACTGGGGGGTCAAATGTGATATAGTCCATAAAGGATCAAGGCTTAAATCTCATTTCCCCACATTCTTGACTATTCTGACACATTGTCAGAGCCTAATGCGTTGTCTCAAGGGAAATCCATTTAATAAAATGAGGGACTATTATGGTTAATTGTTATATATTCTCTGAATAAAATTGCCTTTTCCCCCATCATAGTGAAACATATTTTCTCTTACTTAAATGCACTGCAACAATTATTTAAACTGATTTCAATTACCATTTTAGTTTGCACTAAATTAACTGTTATTATGAACCCCAGATAGGAGCTCAACTTGACAGAAATGATTCGGTTCTCTGGCATAGCAAAATTGAGATGATTAAAAAAAGAAGAAGAATGGTGCTGACTGGATGAACAGAATTGTGCTAAATGGATGAACTGAAGCTCATAGGAGGACTTGAAAGAAAGGAAGAAAAATGGCCTACATTTCTTCAAAATATCTGTGTTGTATCTGAATGGGCACATTGTAGCTGTGGATAGATTAAAATAATGCCATTAAGTTTGGCTTTTGCCCAGTGACATAGATAAAATCAGGTTTGTTGTGAGACAACTATCATGAGAGGGCCCCTTTGCACGTGTCTTACAAATACTTCTAAATATTTTCACATCTCACTGTTAAGTTAAATAGAAAAGGCAAAAAGCCATTGCCCATTTCAGAATATTTGCATATCTATTCATCTTGCTTTCCTAATTCATTCTGAGAAGCAGAAATTCCCAACACTTCAAAGAAGAAAAGATCCAAATGGCTTTCAGAATAAGTAATCATGATGGCCAAACAAAGATAGAGGATGAAAGCTCTGGACAACAAGGTTGCATGACAAGTGAGCAGAGACTTTCAATCCCAAGCAAGAAAGGGCAAGATTATCACCATCAAGAATGTCAACAATGAAAAGGAAAGGAAAGGAAAGTATAACAAGATCAGGGAATTTACAGTAAAATGTATAGCTAAGGGAGGAATACTGAAGATTAATCATATAGGCAAATAGGTTATAAAGGAAGATGAGAAGACTACACTGCAACCCTTTACAAATGGGATCATAGAATGACATAAACATTTGCAGAAACTGTATATATTCAAGGACTCACTCTACCACAAATTAGGTATTAGGCACAATGGACCAGCTGTTGGACTGAAAAGGAGCAGGCACAGATAAAATACTCATACAACTTTTTTAAAATTTCAGAAGAGGCAATTAAAGTGCTAGCAGCTCTATATCAAGAAGTATGGCACAAGTACATATTCAAGAGATTGGATGGGAAATTGGTGCCTATACCTACAGTATACCAAAGAAGGGAAATGCAAGAGAATATGCAGGTTACTACACTAATTTCTAGGGTTTATTTAAGATCTTGTAAAGAAGAGAGAAATATATGGAGAGAGATAAGGAAGCAAGTTGCAGCAAAGACAGAAGAACATGAGGTAAAATAGCTAACATAAGAAGGACAGCAGAGAGAACACTAGAATATAAGAAGGAAATTTACCTTTGCTTTATTGACTTACAGCAAGAGTTTTGATGGTGTGGTTCATGCCAAAATGTGGAAAAACTTAAAGCCAATAGATGTGCCAGATCATTTGATTATTTTTCTAGGAGTCTTAAAGTGAAGAAGAAGCAGTCGTAAGATGTGAGTCTGAAGAAACATGGTGGTTCAGAATAGGAAAGGGAATGAGACATGGATGTCCTCATATCTGTCTAACTTATTCAGTAAATATATTACAGGAATGGCAGGATTAGAAGAGATGACAGCTGGAATGAAAAGCTGAAGCTGTAATACATGTTGAGATATGCCGACAACACTACTCTGTTCACAGAAAGTAAAAATAACTTAGAAGAGCTTATTATGAAAGCAGAAATGAAAAGTGAAAAATCTAGATGAATGTGAAATATTAAGAAAATGAAGATAATCTCAACTAGCATGCTTAGTGAACTTAACAGTTGATGATGAGCAACTGAAGTTATTTTCTTAGACTAAGGAATAGGTAAAAGAAATGGCATTTATAGTGGTGATGTACAGTTGCAAAGGCTGAACTGAAAGAATGAGATGGAGAAGAATGATGGTTCTGGAGATGGCTAATAAGAATACCATGGATTGCACAAAGACCCAGTCAATCAATCTTGGACTGAATGAAGATTAACTGCTTCTTTGAGGCAATGATCAGCAAGCAGAAACTCATACTTTACGGATGTGATTCAAGAGGATGATGGACCAGAAAAAATGAATATGCTGGCAAGGTTGTAAGTTATATTAAGTGGTTCCATAAAGCTCTGTTTTATTTGTTGTGCTGTTTAGCATCTATGTAATATGCTATATAATATTCCTATGCTGTTTAACATTTATATGTGATATAATTAAATTGCTAGAAGTGGTTATCCAAAGAAATAGGGTGGACTGAGGAATTACTTCTCCTTTACATTAGATCCAGCTGAGGCATTGGAAAATTTGAATTAGTATTCAGTATTTAATAGAAAGCACAAGAGCCAGCCAATGAACTTAGTCTAGACCAGTGTTTTTCAACCTTGACAACTTTAAGATATGTAGACTTCAACTCCCAGAATTCCCCAGCCAGACATGGGGAATTCTGGGAGTTGAAGTCCACATATCTTAAAATTGCTAAGATTGAGAAACACTGGTCTAGACAACAACATTTGCCTATTGTTAATGTTTTTATCTTTCCAGCATCAGAATATTTTTTTAATTTTCTCCCAGACTTCTTAATTCTTTGTCTATGTTTGTATGCGTGTGTAAGATTGTTTGAGTTTTCTAAATATTTCTCTCTTGTGTGTTCTGCTTTTCAAAAGCTGTACGTTTTTGTTCATAATTTTAATTCTAGGTTTTATTGTATTATTTTAATTTCCATTTACTGACCTGTCCAGAGAACTCAAGCTATTGAACAATACAGAAATAACACCAGGGGCTGCGGGGAGGAATTTATAAAGAAAACATTTAAGCTTTTCAGAATTGCAACATGCCTGCCTGGATGAAATTGAACTGTCCATTCTAACTCTTTCAAAAAACTTATTTTCTCTCTCTCTCTCTCTTTCTTTTCCTGGCTTTTTGGCAGCTACTACTTTCTAGGATATACTTGGCCTAAGGATTACATATACAGTACTGTATAAGATATACAGTACGCTTTGCCTATTGCTTCTGTTCTTAAAAAGTTTACTTATTTCCAATAGATTGTTTTTCTCCATTTGTCTTTAATAATTTTGATATATTTCTAGATAGATCAGCACTGTAGACAGCAGTGCTGCAAACCATCACCTTGATATATGAATGACAGAGTTGTGTTCTTAGCTTTATACTGATTACTACAACATAATGCAATTTTTATCACTTACAAACTGAAATATTGTACAAATACAATAACCAGAACAGTTTCCAAAGTTCCCTGATATAAGTCAACTTCCCATGAGTTTTGAACTGTTCTTGAAATGTACTTCTTCATGTGAGTGTGCTTTCTTCACAACCAGATGAGCAGAATTCAAACTATGCATTTGTTGATCCCATTTTTAATAGGGCTAGACCAGTGTTTTTCAAACTTGGCCCCTTTAAGATGTATGCACTCCAACTCCAAAATTTCCCAGCCAGCATGCTGGAAGTTGAAGTCCACACATCTTAAAATGACCAAGTTCAAAAACACTGGTTTAGATGCATGAAAGTGTGGCTGAGAAATTACTTATACTTTAGGCAGCAGGTAGGTGCAATGGTGTTAGCTGTGAGATATACCTAAGGAATTATTTGCATCCCCAAACATGCAGAGGATTCACAGCATGAAATCACAATTTCCCAATGACTTGTTGCTCTTCGGCAGCAGCTCTCTGCTTGTTTGGAGGATTGGGCAAGCTTTTAAGACAGAATTGTGACTACAATGCAAAGCACCCCAATCGCTGAGTAAAACTAGTAGTTTTTTGTTTTTTTTAAAAAAAGCAACCTAAATGAACACTGAATAAAGTTTCTTTTAAGAGATTTTCTGCATCCGTTTGTTCAGCAACATAAGTCTTTCTTCATTAAATGTGGTTGTAGTTTCTAGCATTTAGCAAACCACTTTATCTGTTCTTACAGAAGTTTAGTGCAACCCCCTTTTTTTTTTTCAGGAAATACATTTTATTGCTATAAGTTCAAAATGCTGTTCCAAATGAATTCAGCTGGGTCTTCTTCATATCTAAAAGTTTCCAAATTCCCTTTCCTTTTTACCATCCTTGTTCCTCACTTCTAAATGTTTGATAAGATGATGTTCCAATGCAAGAAATGCTTAAGACAAAACTACAGCATAAGAAAGTATATCATAACATTGTCATCTTTCAAGCTACTCAGCTAATGCCTTCTTTGGATCCTCTTGATCATTTTTTTCCGTGAAAACTTATTTCATTAACTGACTTGCTTGCCTGGGGAATGCTATAATACAGATTCTTACTAATACTGGATATGCTTTTGTGTTCTGTATTATGACATGTTTTATTTTCCTTCTATTGTATGTATGCATTTACTGTAAGTACAGTTTTTATCTTGGCACATACCTGCGTGCATTCAGATTTTTCCTACAGATGAATTATCTGACTCCATCATCCATAGGAACAGAGGGAAAGTAGCTGCTTCTTACCATAAATTTATTTTCTTATAAATGTACTGATGCCCTAAGAAATGCAAGAAAGCAAAATGGCTGTCTGATGAGGCTTTACAAATAGCTGTGGAAAGAAGGAATGCGAAAAGCAAGGGTGAAAGGGAAAGATATAAGCAACTGAATGCAGATTTCCAGAGAATAGCAAGGAGAGATAAGAAAGCCTTCTTAAATGAACAATGCAAAGAAATTGAGGAAAACAATAGAATGGGGAAGACTAGAGATCTCTTCAAGAAAATTGGAGATATGAAAGGAACGTTTAGTGCAAAGATGGGCATGATAAAGGACAAAAAAGGCAGGGACCTAACAGAAGCAGAAGAGATTAAGAAGAGGTGGCAAGAATACACAGAAGAACTATACAAGAAAGATCTTAATGTCCCTGATGTCCACGCTGGTGTGATCGCTGACCTTGAGCCAGACATCCTAGAGAGTGAAGTCAAGTGGGCCTTAGGAAGCATTGCTAACAACAAAGCTAGTGGAGATGACAGTATTCCAGCTGAGTTATTTAAAATACTAAAAGACGATGGTGTTAAAGTGCTGCACTCAATATGCCAGCAAGTTTGGAAAACGCAACAGTGGCCACGGGATTGGAAAAGGTCAGTTTATGTTCCAATTCCAAAGAAGGGCAATGCCAAAGAATGCTCAAACTATCGCACAATTGCACTCATTTCACATGCTAGCAAGGTTATGCTCAAAATCCTACAAGCTAGGCTTCAGCAATACATGAACCGAGAACTACCGGATGTACAAGCTGGGTTTCGAAGAGGCAGAGGAACTAGAGATCAAATCGCCAACATTCGCTGGATCATGGAGAAAGCACGAGAGTTCCAGAAAAATATCTACTTCTGCTTCATTGACTATGCAAAAGCCTTTGATTGTGTGGATCACAACAAACTGTGGCAAATTCTTAAAGAGATGGGAGTACCAGACCACCTTACCTGTCTCCTGAGAAATCTGTATGCAGGCCAAGAAGCAACAGTTAGAACCAGTCACGGAACAACCGATTGGTTCAAAATAGGGAAAGGTGTACGACAAGGCTGTATACTGTCACCCTGCTTATTTAACCTATATGCAGAGTACATCATGAGAAATGCCAGGCTGGAAGAATCACAAGCCGGAATTAAGATTGCAGGGAGAATCATCAACAACCTCAGATATGCAGACGATACCACCCTAATGGCAGAAAGTGAAGAAGAACTAAAGAGCCTCTTGATGAGGGTGAAAGAGGAGAGTGCGAAAGCTGGTTTGAAACTCAACATTAAAAAAACTAAGATCATGGCATCTGGACCCATCAATTCCTGGCAAATAGAAGGGGTAGAAATGGAAGCAGTAACAGACTTCATTTATTTGGGCTCCAAGATCACCGCAGATGGAGACTGCAGCCATGAAATTAAAAGACGCTTGCTCCTTGGGAGGAAAGCTATGGCAAGCCTAGATAGCATATTAAAAAGCAGAGACGTCACCTTGCCGACAAAGATCCGCATAGTCAAAGCTATGGTTTTTCCAGTAGTAATGTATGGCTGTGAGAGCTGGACCATAAAGAAGGCGGAGCGCCGAAGAATTGATGCCTTTGAACTGTGGTGCTGGAGAAGACTCTTGAGAGTCCCCTGGACTGCTAGGAGGTCAAACCAGTCAATCTTAAAGGAAATCAACCCTGATTGCTCATTGGAAGGATCGATAATGAAGCTCAAGCTCAGATACTTTGGTCACCTAATGCGAAGAGAGGACTCTTTGGAAAAGACCCTGATGCTGGGAAAGATTGAAGGCAAAAGGAGAAGAGGACGGCAGAGGATGAGATGGTTAGATAGCATCACTGAAGCAATGAGCATGAAACTGAGCAAACTCAGGGAGGCAGTGAAGGACCGGAAGGCCTGGCGCAGTATGGTTCATGGGGTCACGGAGAGTCGGACACGACTTAACGACTAAACAACAACAACAACAACTGATGCCCTGATGATGAAGATACAATGGAAATATAGTAATATATTGCCCATCTAGAAAGCAGTGTTGTTTCTTAAATAACCATGGTTTACATAAAACAAAATGACTTTGTGATGAATGAAAGGATGAATTTCTTTACTCTCCAACTCCAAGGATGGAAAAGAAAAACTACTGTACTGTCTATGGATTCCTGGTGGAAATGTGAGGCCATAAACCTGCACATATCCTTATTACAAATAGACCAATTAGCTGTTTGGCAAGGAGAAGACAAATGAAGAAGACTAAATTTTATTCTCCATTCTTTTCATTGAAAAATTACTTGATGCCATTGCTTGTATCTAAAAAACTGATGCCCTCAGGCCATTAAAGTAAAGTTAAGAATTCCAGCATTTTTTATGTATCTGTGTCCTGTTACAGTAGAGGATTTACCTGCAATTAAAAGCACCCTTTCAAGTGCCTTGCAAAGATCTACAGGGCCATGTGTTTAATCATGGAGTGCTTTGTTTCTTCTGGCAGAAATGGTTTGGATACACGCATAGCTTATGCATAGAGTCCACTTTGGTCAGAACAAAGTAGATGGAAGACAATTTGGCATTTCTTCCAGCAAGTACTTTACCATGTTGGGACAGAGTAATGTTCCTTAGCAGGATGAAGGATCTCACTTTAATTCACACAGGCCTAGCATTGAGGGTTGAATTAAGCCATCTTGAAGGCATAGCTCTGAAACAGGAAACAAACTGACATGACTACCACAATTAAAAACAGAGGCCTGCCTTCACGTGAACAGACTGAAATATCATATGTTTTGAAGAGCTTAAACACCACTGCATCTTGACCCAATGAGTTGAACATCACACAATCTGTAATTCCATTACAATGTTCTAGTTTGACCATGTCTTATGACATCAAACTAAACAATTTCTGGTATTACCCCACCTAATTCATGCTCATTTCTCTCCATCTTACATTAGTTTGTTGATTATTTATCTTTTACAGATTAAGCTTCTTTGTACATTCCTAATGGTTTACAGCAGTTTGACCACCACGGAATAGGGGTAGTTCCAGATACCCAGGGTGTCTGCCTCCAATCCTCCAATATTGATTTGGCTTTTTAAATTGCTTCCATACCTCTTCAGGCGTAAGGATGCTATAAGCATGGGGATATTTACATGTTTTCAAGTCCATAGAGCTCACACATAATCACCAGTCATCAGAACTTGCCATTTGTGGCCAGTTTCTGTGGCTGAGGAGAGGAAACTCAGTCCGTCAGAACCACCCAGTCTTGCCTGCTCAGGTGTGGGCCTAAATATACATCCACTCCCCTTTTCCACAAAAATAGAAAATGTTGCTAATGCTTCTGTGTGTTTCTGTGCTCAGGTCAAGTCAGCCAACCTCTCTCTGTTGCCTTCAAAATACTGACATGCTGGCAGGCGTGCCCTTGAGATCTATCTCTCCATCATATCAGCCCAGCGCCAGAATGGAATGTCAGAAGATCAAGGCAAGCCAAGAATTCTCTCTAATAAAGGCAAAACTGATTCTTTAAGCACAAGGCAGTGATGTGTTGCTATTTCCAAGGTTGCTTTGAAATGGTGCTTCCCTATTCGCAACACCACTCTCAAGGAATATATGGAAGTTGTTTGCAGTTGCCCATGGCTCATGCGGGAGGATCAACAGGAGGAGAAGGCTTCCACAAGTACTGAACCGCACCTTTGTCTCTCACCTTAATCATGACACCTCACTGGTGTGCTGTCCTTCCTCCACTTCCCCCCACACTTCCCCTCCCTTCCTTCCTGAGAAAGAGAGAGAGAGTACCCATGAGGTGTTGTGGTTAAGGTGTTGGAGTAGGACTGGGGAGGTTCTACTCCTTCCTTAGGCACAGAAGCCAACTGGGAAACTTTGGGCCAGTCACTCTCGCTAAGCCCTAGGAAGCTGAAAAACATTCAGTGAAGAGCCCTGTATCCAGCAGTGGATTGATCTGGGCTGATTACTTCCCCACCTCACCAAAAAAAAAAAAAAAAAATGGTTAATATGGAAGTTACAATTGTAGAACTATGTGAATTTAAAGATAAGGGTTGTGTGTAATATCTTCTCTATTTTCATCCTTTCCTCATCACTGACACACTGCCATCTATATATAAACACACACTTCCATTTATACTGGTCACACATAGCAACCATACAAACACTCCATTTATACATCACTTCTTGACATACATATGAGTACACTCTAGCACTTCATCAAGATTTCTGCAATCTTGCTTACTTTCTTCTCTGCAGAAGCCTCTCCACCAGCCCAAACTTTTTTAGTTCATACCACTCTCTCACCATTTTTCCATTGTTTGGAGTAGCTGAAATGCTCATATCATTCCATAATGCAGCAGCATTTGTGTAGGGGAGGGGGTGAATTTCAGTTCCTCAAAATGGAGTTTTTGTAACCATTTGCTGTAATTCAAAAAGTGAAAGCTGAATTTTACTAATTTGCTTTTTGCTTTCCCTCATTTATTTTCTTTGGTTTCTTTTTGTTTTATTTTTGTAGCTCTTTAACTTTGGCATGTTACTGGCAAAATTTTGCTCTTTCTTGTAAAGCTATGTGTTCGGTCCTTAATTAGATGTTCTGTTCATCTTTCATCACTCATAATACCCTAAATATTTGTCCAAATATATCTTTCTCTTTATAAACCTATGATATCCAATCTTTCCTGTATAAAATGTCAATCAACAATAATGGTCATCTTGGGAATTGCCTGCTCCAATGACACTGATGATTACACAAATCAAAGAAAAATAGTATTCCTTAGCAATATAGCTTGCTGGGATGAAAAAGACCTGGAGTTTTGGATCATATGAAAGTTGCATTTTTCTGTCTGGATAACTAGAGGCCAATTCTAACTCAATATTGCAAATGTTTCCACCTACGAGCCAGTTCAACTGTATTGTATTATTGCAACAATAAAGTTATAAGAGTCATTTTTTAATGAGATGGGCGGTGACAAATTTGATATATTGATAAATAAATAAATATAAATAAATAAATAAATGGCAATAATTTTCCATTCCACATGAAAACCTGCTTCGTGTGCATTTCCCTTAACTATACTTTATTGTACATATTTGTCCTACTATACATATTTTATATGTATACATACTATACATACTGTACATACTACACATACATACATACATATACATATTTACATATACATATACTATACATACATATACTATAAATACATATACATATTTTTGCAAACAATGATACCCGAATATGTTTTGTTATATTCACCAGCATTTTCTTTCCCCTTTCCCCTAATGCATGCATAGGTGTGTCTGTGTCTGTATACGCATGGGTGTACTTTTCAAAGCGCTTGTACCAAGCAAGTTCATAACAAGATTCATAGAAGTGAAAATAAAAAATTATAACTGTTCGCATTTGCATATTGGTTGGAGAAGTGTGAATTAGGTAATCTGACATTAAAATAAACATTTTTCCTAGCCCTATGCATCATGATGCTTCCCACATCATGTGTAGAATTGTGGGAGAATGCTTAAGAATACATTACCATTGCAAAGTATCATCTCAGAAAAATATTAAATGTTATCTTGGAGGGAATCAAACTAGGAGGCCCTGATATCATTAAGACCCTGCTATCAACAAACTGGTGATCCAGAATGAGGATGGCCATCTCTGGTCATAACAATTGAAAAATACTCTCCATTGAGGATAATGGGAGAGGATTCATTTAGAGCTATGTGTGGTCTTCTCTAGTTTTTCTCCTGCTGCAGTGGATGTTGAGGACACTAGCACTGGAGACCAGAGACTGGAGAACAGCAGATGTTTTCTGACCTCCAATTGCTACCTTTGAGTTTGCAGCACTGTTTTGAACCTTCAGAACAAGAGATGGGGGAGGGAAACAGCTCACTCATCCAACAGCCCGTATGAAGCTGTACTCTTTGAGTTCCTCTTCCAGAAGAATTGGTTCTCTTCCTGCTTTTCTGCTTACAGAAACCCACAGAAGGAAAAGGAAAAGGAAAAGGAAAAGGAAAAGGAAAAGGAAAAGGAAAAGGAAAAGGAAAAGGAAAAGGAAAAGGAAAAGGAAAAAAGTTAAACAAATTTATACCATACGAACCACATTATGATGAATTTTCAAATTCATCACAAAGGGCATATGCGTACTGCATCCTTAAACTGTATTTGTGTCCCAGGCTCATGATGGCTTAATTTTAAACTGGTTTAAGAAAATCCTGTCCAGACTGAGATACTTTGCAAGGTATGTTTCTGTTCCTAGAAAGGAACTGTAGTCAGATATATATTTCTTCATCTCTCTCTCTCTCTCTCTCTCTGTGTGTGTGTGTGTGTGTGTGTGTTTGTGTGTGTGATTGGAAGGAAATCCCAGCAGCAAGGTGGATGGTTTCAATTACAGCAGCAATTGGTACACCACTGGAAGACCTGAAGGACCAGGTTAGAGACACATTGTCCTGGAGAAAATCTGCCTGTGTGGTCACTAAGAATCAGTACTGAGTCAATGGCACATAATCAAAAAATAGATATTAAACACACTGATATGCATAGAGTTAAAGTGAATAAACAAGTTTAAATCACCAAAATGCACATACAGTATATGCAAGCAGAACAGCGTACTTTAAAACAAAACAAAAACGTTTCTTACTGCCTTATAGGTCTCTAGTGTTTTCTAGAGATATTTTTACTGGGAATGTTATAGTAGTACAATTGTTATGACACTTGACTTCTAAATAGAAGGTTGATGGTTTGAAACCTGGCAGAATTTTTTAATTGCTGTTTTTCTTTTCCTAAATGACTTACTTTTCCCTGTGATTTTTTTTTCTTTTAAATAAACTCAGTGGTACATTTTCATTGTTTTTCCAGTTACTTGATATGAGAGACTTTGACAACTACTGATTAGTTGAGGGGCCATGCTTGCCTCTGTAAAGTAGCCAATATACTGCTGGAATGAACTGTAACAAAAGCACACCAGCCAAAATCAAAAGGAGTTCTGGAGAAGACATAAAGGGAAAAAGCGTATGTTAAAAGCACTGTGAGAATACACACCTGAAAGTCATATTTGCAATGGGAAGGGCTGACTACAAAGTTATGTCCATTCCTGCCCTTCAAAAATGGTTGCTGATCTTGTCTGGTGAAAGAGCAACTGGGCAGTATTGATAAGCCATAGAAGTGTTTCCTTATTCTTTCTCTGTGTAACTCACTGGAAGATAAAAGGGAAATCACTTGAATGCAACAAAGAAAAGGAAAAGCTTAGTAATTAGCATCCTTTCTCATTCTTGGGTTTTGTCATTATAGCCTTCACTGATTTGCTAAAAGCAATCCTAATAATATAACTAATGCTTAATGCTTCAGTTATATTATATATTCTATGGTTAATGCTAGATATTATAATAATAACAACAACAACAACAACATCTGGAGCACCACTTGAATACCATCGACATTGACAAAATCACCATCAGTCAGTTGCAAAAGGCAGCTTTACTTGGAACATCTTAGATCCTGCGACGATACTTTAATACCATCAAACCATCAAACAACCACATCTGCCTATCCCAGGTCCTTAGGGAGGACTTGATAGGTGGATAAAAATGCCAAATCCAATCTAAACATCTGGCTGACTGTGCAGCCAACCATAACCATAATATGAAAAGCAGGTGACTTGTATTTATGCTTAATTTTATTTGCTCAAATTATTTGGAGCTAAAGATCATTGTTTAGCTAGTACAGTTATTACTCCTGGAGTCCAGAAATGGAGCACTGATCTAATAGAGAAGCAATATCTGGGCAGGATCTGCCCTATGAGAAATATGCCACAGTCCTGCAAAAACAAATCAGCATTTTGTTTTGTTTTTAGATATCAAGCCTTCTCTTTGTGAGGCAACTATATTGCACACAGTACAATTTTCACATAGGAGTGCCACTGGCTTTAATTTTTCTCACAAAACTTGCCCTTGTAGGATCCCATGCCTTTAAATAAATAAATAAATAAATCACCTTGGGGTTTTTTTTCCTGAAAACAGCCATAATCTAGAATATCCTTTGAAAAACTGTGAACTATTTTTTAAAATGTGAACTGTTCATGTGAGCGTTCTCAGCAAATGAAATCAATTTTTGATTTATAGATTCATGAGAAGTTTTGAAAGTTTGGTCAGTTGATCGGTTTCAAATACTTGTGTGTGCTCTCTCTCTCTTTCTCTCTTTAAATTTCCTTTTGTTAACTTAATATGTCATATAGAAATATAAGCGACACGATAAATTTGCTTTGCAAGAATTGCTATGGGTATATCAATAAGATCTGGTTCAAGATGTGCATTAAGCAGAAATTATATTTTAAGGAAAATCTTGTCATATAAAAAGCATTAGGGTGACTTATAATTAGGTAATTATTAAGAATTCATGTACCTTTCAGCATAATTAATGACACTTAATACAGGAGTATGCAAATGGAAATCCATCTATTTTAAATTATGCTCAGAAATTAACATAGCTCCCAAGGGGGCTGGGGGGGAAATAAGATTCTTGGCTTAATAGGGGTAGAGTAAGCTTACATTTAAACACAAAATGACACAAAGAGTAAATAATAAATATAATAAAGTAAAGAAAATTACATTCATATTATAGTCTAGCTAACTGCAGGATATATTCCAAAACTAATATTAATGTTATCTTATTTCACTTTTCACAAAGAAAGTGTGTTGTGTAAATAAACCCTGTATGAAATCTGGTAAGTAATTTATAATGACTTCGTTGCTGTTGTTTTTTTTACTAATGATATCTAATAAGCTCAGTTCAAAAGAAGAATTTATCATTTACGTCCAGGGGTGTCACAAAATGTTCTTAACTTGATGTGAAATTAGTAAAGAAAAACAACATTTATAATAAATACATGATTTATTGATTTTTTGGTGAAAATGAGAAAAGGGTATCAGTCCATCTCTGACAATCTATAGTTAAAAAGATGTATCCCATGAGACACTTTTTGGATCTGGTTTTAATAAAGCATTTATACAAGTCTGGTACACAGTTTACACCCTTGCACACTAACTAAATTTAAATCCCATGGTTTTGGATAGTGCTTATGTTCAGTCAGGCCTTAGGAATTTTAGGACCCGTAGCACATTTTGAATGAGTCTGTCTGAAGGCTGAACTAGATATGTCACCATGAAATTCCTTCCCTGTCTTTGTCTGACCAATAACAAAAGTCATTTATAAGCAGTAGCGAAATGTTCCCTAGATTTGTGAAGAAGAATCAGGAAACACTCAAACGATCTAATGTTTTCACATTCCATCAACATGCTTAAAACTGGAAACAAACCTATAGCCTTGGAACTTGTTCAAATTAATTCTATCTTCCAGTGCAATCAGTGGAGGAAGAGTGAAAAACAGGCAAAACCAGGAGGAGGAAGGGAAAATGTCGCTCCCGTTCCATCCTTCCAGCATGACATGAACATTAAATCTCCCCTCCTTAATTTAATAGATTGTTCTATTAAACCATATTACAGACATAAGATTATGCAATCTTTCTTTGTGTATGCACATACGTAAGTCTAAGGCATTTTTGGTCACTGGTCACTAGTGAAGTTGCTGTTTTTATTATTATGGTTTAGAATGTGGAAAAACATGGGACAGAGCAAAAGAAAGGAATTATAATTACAGTTCAATTTACAGTTCAGTTTGTTTATGACTAGTGCAAAAGTCTGTGTGTGTGCGTAAGCTTTGTTTTGTTTTTTTCACTTCTAGAGTGGAATCAGTGAATTCTTTTATGGTGTAAGCATTTGTTCATCAATAAAAGCAGACCTTGATAAGAATTTAGTGCTAGAAGTCCCATCTGGACATTATTAATGTGGAAAATGTTGGTCTTAACTCAGCATCCAATATTTCCTTTCTGCATTATAAATCTAAGATATCCATGAATGGATGGGGATCTTTGGTCAAAGAAAGCCTATCAGTGAGCAGATACATTTATACAGGATCCCATGCAATTTAGCCCCTCTGCAGTTAGAACTTCCGCATCACATGGAGAACTTCTGAATGGCTTTGTCTGTGTATACAGGTAAGTCAATATGTGGACCATAATGATGGATGATCAGGCTAGATATAGCCCAGTATGCTGAACAATGATACCTTAGAATCTTATCTATACTGTATTAAACATTCCTAATGGAACAGCTATGAGTTGCATGCACTTCTGAAATCATAAAAACATAAATGTGGGAAATCAGTGTTTTTCAGTATAAATAGCATACCCTTTTTGGGGTATGGGGGGATTTTTTTTCACTAATTTTGTTGCAGCTATTCCTGTTGTATGCATAAGGATTTCTGGGATTTAATACAGATGCTCTTGTGAATAAAAAATACAGCTTTCGGATTAGACAATTCTTTTCTTCTCAGAGCAGTCTAGTGTGAGAAGCTCCAATGGGTCAAATGCCTTTCTTATGCAGAACAGAGAGACATTTGTTGTTTTGGCTCATTCTTTAAAAAAAATAATCTCCTTTCTCTTCTCCTTTGGGAGATATAGTTTACACAAGTCTTAAGTTGATTTTTTTTTCTGCATCAGGAGTATGATAAAAAGCTGTCTCAGCTTTGGTGCATATTCATTCCTATCTTGTCCATGAGATCTGCCACAACCTTTCTTTTTCCTTGGGCTGTCCACAGCTACAAATGTTTCTGCAGGGTCTAGAAAAAAACAATATCTAATTTACTGTAACCCCAGAGGAAAAAAAAAATCAAATTATGGTACTTGAGTGTAAGGGCTATAGATAGCTTTAAGTTTTAGAAAGAAGCTTCTAAAATATTTGATGTTCATCTAAAATGTTGGGATTGTTCATATGAAAGTGATATTATTATGAATGCTTTGGCAAGCTTTTCTGCTAGCATTTGATCTGACTATCTGATAATTGTTGACTTATTGTCCACACAACAAAGAAAAGATAGTATCATAGTATGCAATGTAATATCTTGAATTCCCATAAACTACACAAAACTGGAAGATGTAATGCACTGTCAGGGTTATAAATCATATTATCTACTTCCTTGACTTGATGAAATTGATTACTACAGCAGAGGGATTTGATGGAATCTGCAGAAAACATAGATTTGGGATTTTTAAAAATATTTTGCATTGAGAATACAGTATGTACATTATTTCAAATATTTGTTTGCATATAAAAATTCATGTAAGCAGCAAAGCAAAAATAGCAAATGATGCCATATTTATATTTCAGTAGTCAGAATGCAAGTAAACATTCTTGGTGAAAACACATCACTGCTTCCAATTAAGGCAATATAATTGCATGCTTTGAAGTGGAACAATGGAAAAATCTGACAATCCATTGTGTTAATATAAGATACAGACTTCAGAGACATCTATAAAAAAATCACTTCTAATCTGTATAATGCATCTTTGACTATTCCTTGCATATCATTTGTGTACTGAATGCAAATACATGCTATGAAGATAAACAGATAACCATTGTGTTAAATTGTTACGATATGGAGATAGATGTATGAAACATAAAACAATCTATAGAGAGATTTTTACAGTTACCATTTTAGGACTAGTTCTTGGTGTGGGTATTAGCAATTCCAACATAAGAACATTTTATTTTAAAAACTAAGAACTTCTGATATTATCTCACGGTTTTCTGAGTGAGGCATGTCTTCCATATTGTACAATGATGCTCTACCTGCTTCTTGATTATACTCAGAAACACAGTTTCAAAAGTCAAGATTCAGTGCAAACTCAAAAAGGCTGTAATTATATGCAGAGGTAGTGGAAGAAATATATAAATTAATTTTGTAAGCTTTTTGTAAGCTCACTTTTGCTGTTCAGAACGTATCTGCTTTAATGATTCATAGGAGTCTTGTGAACATATGGTAGAATATACATCTAAACGAAGAAGTTATTAAAGGTGTTATCACAATTTCTAAGCTAACCATTTCTAAATGCTATTGCTATAAACTTTTTTCCTTTTTAAAAATAAACTGCCCTTTAGTGATGATATTGATTCACTCACAGTGTGTAACAGTACAATGCCTTTTCACTGTTTTGGAAGGCTGCTTGCTAACAAAAATGAGTAATTGTTGCTTGTTGTGCCATCTTGAACTGTTTGAAAGTTGAAGTCCCTTTTGTGTACAACAGCGCTCAGTTATCAATTGAAATCAAAAGTGCTCCAGGCATTCTGATGGAACCTTTTAAATTAAGGAAGAGAAAGTGGGCCATGCCATCTATTTAAAGGGTGACTAGAGACGGCATTGACTTATACTCTAGGAGTCACTAGAAGTGACTCTGTTCCTCTTTTCGTTAAGACTAATGGAGCACATTTACTGTAGCTCCACTTTTAAATTTTCTGAATGACTTGTCTGCTTCTTTAAATTCAAAATTCAAAGGGTTATCAATATGATTAATATTGAAGAGGAGTGAGCGGAGGACAACTTGATAGAGAATTTGGCCGTTGATCCATATAGGGCAGTATTATCGATTGCAAATATCAATCACCTTTCAAAGTTTGGGAAACAGATATTGCCCTATTCTCTATTGTCCATTTTCTCCATGGGACATGAATATTCATGGACAAAATACTCACGGCCATACATGTGAATATATATATATATATATTCATGTAATCATACAGCAAACTTCAAAGTAGCTTCTAGGGAGCAGCTCTTGTTCAATGTTTCAGAAGATACCCTCATGCAAAAAATATGTCAGATTTGGTTTTTCTCTGACTCTCCTTTACCACATGCAATTTCACGTAGGTGCAATTCTGCAACAGTTTGTAAATTTAGCAAAAAAGAACAGAAATTTGGAAAGAAAATTTATGGACCCCTTTCTCCTCTACTCTCTGTCTATCTAGAGAAACCTCTATGAAATGTAATGCAAACATATATTATTTATTTACTCTCCTAATGTGCACACATTTTATATGTGACTTTTGACCTTTATCTTGTTTTCCTCTAATTTTTGCTTTTTGGAACAGTGTTTATCTTAATATTTGCATATTTATGTATGTGGGTATTAGCTGAGAACCAAAATGTTTGCTTCTGGTGGAGGTGTCTGAAGAGAGGAGTAAAAAGTTATCAGAATGGCAGCCATGGCCATGTGATTAAAACTCCAGCTCTTTTTAATGTGCTTTGCATGTCAAAAACATACAAGCATATGAGAGCGAATTTGGTGCCATGGTTAAGGCATAAGGCTAGAACAGGGAGACTGAGTTCTAGTCCTGCCTTAGGCAAGAAGCCATCTGGGTGACCTTGGGCCAGTCCCACTCTCTTAGCCCTAGGAAAAAGACAATGGTAAGCGACTTCCAAAAAAACCTTGCCAAGAAAACGTCAGGGGCTTGTCCAAGCAGTTGCCAGGAGTCAAAACTGACTTGAAGGGACCAAAAAAAAAAAAAAGTTGAGTTTCTCCTCCATTCTTCCATCTCACATTGATATTGAATTCCTGAAAAGGGACAAATCCATTGCCGAACTTGCTTATAGGACAAGAATAAATAATTCTTAATATGTATTATTTTCATGCAAATGGTATAAGACAGAAGGCCCACTTAGGCATTGCCTTTGAGTGTTCAGTCCAACATGAGTGGAGCAATGAAGAAACCCTCCTTTATGCTAACTACACTAGTGACGTAAATGAAGAATCGATTCCACAGTACAGGTGAAATGGCTTTGTATATTATGGGGACTCTGATAATGATGTGGTCACCAGAAGTAAAAAATGGCTTGATGGCACAGAATCTATTAATCAATCATCAACTAATCTGATAGTGAAGGATTGCACTGGTACAAGCACAACTTCAAAATAGGAATGGCTGATCACCATTACTAATATGATGAATTATACACCAAAATATCTCTTTAGAGCTAGAACGTGGGAGATCAAAGCTATCAAGAAGGAGGGGGTGCATTCTAGGAGGGGAAAGGAGACAAGAGGCAGCATAGTCTGCAGGGGGAGCGTGAGAAGACTAAGAGATTCAGGATAGCCACTCCCTAGAATCTCACAGGGTATATCCACTAATTGCTGTAGTATAGATTTAGTTTGGCAAGATTCTGTCTATAGGGTGTTAGCAAATAAAGGAACTGGACTGGACTGGACTGGACTGTTTCATCGTTGTTCTTGGGCTGCATCTGACATAGAATGAAGTAAACAAAAGAGAAACTATTTTCCCTGAGCATATTATAAATTTAAATAGTACACTGCAGTTGTTGTTTTTTTTTAAGTGGTGATAGAAGACAGTAAAGAAATGGCTACACCAGCAATGAATCTGAAGAAAAGTTGTTCCATATTCTTAAGCTTCATTTCAAAAAGACAGAGAGAGAGAGATGAAGATGTATAGATATTTATTTATTGCATGGCATGATTGCAGCCTTGGGAAATTTAAAAATACTGGCACTTAGCTTCATTTATTTTATTATCATAATGTATCAAAGGCTCTTATAGCACATTAATTGTCTTTCAATAGTGCTCCTTTTCTTTGCTGATCCCTGATGTGGTTTTGGAATATTCTCTTCTTCTTTTGATGATCTCCAGTCTTCACAGGCATGGTGGCCAGTTGTGTATGGGCCATTCAGCAGTATGACCATAGCAGAGATGAGACATCAAATAGTTCTCTAAAGAGGTGAAGAGTGAAATGGAATTGGATCAGTGTGGTCCTAAAAGAGAAACCTGATAAGAACAGATAAGCCTAAAGCTGTGTTAGATATCACCGCTTGTGTTTGTAACAAGAGGACCACAACAAAATGTCTTTCAAAAACTTGAGGTTAAAAAATATGTTGCTTAAATTATTTTAGCAGATTTGTAACCTGCTCAACATATGGTGTTGACTGCACATTGCAATCCTGTACTAGGGATTCTTTTCTTTTAACTAAAAGCAGCTGCAGTAATAACAAGGTTCTATTTGAATTGAGTTCTAACTCTTTCCCTGAACACAGAACTAAAAATTGCTGTGTCAATATGCTGTTTGTCAGGACTTTCCATATGAGATTATGGGTGATATCAAAAGCACAAAATTATCTATAGTAATTTGCTGATACCCTATTTTCATTTTCAGTTAGAAAGAAGTTTTGGGGGGTTTTTTTTGGTGTGTGTGTGTGTGTACTTTTTGCAGGATTTGTTAAGTTCATGTTGCTGTTTTATATAGGAATGTAAAAAAAAAAAAAAGTAAACAGAAGATGAACCAAGAAGAAATTTTTAAAAAACATATACTTAAGTAGTTCAGTCTGCTCTTCTCTAACAGTGGACCTCTTTCATTTTTACAAATAGTTATTCTTTGTATATTTTCACATTATCTGACATGTTTATATGATTTATTATTTTAGACATCCAATAAGTAGAATGTTAAAATGTATTTTGTTTGCAGTAGATTCAAACAATATATTATGCTGAACATCGGTCTTATCTCATTTTAGACACAGATGTTTTTACATGGATAAAATTGTATAAGCTGTTTATATGGTTTTGTTTTTAATAGAGCTTTTGATAAACACTTTTTCCAAAATGCATTGGGCTTCTGTACAATAAAAAAAATGTTACCACACAAGATATGATTCCCCCACCCCACTTTTTTTTAAAAGTTTCACTTCTCCTAACATAACTTGTTTCACTTTGAACACTATGCAACTTCACTTGGTTAATGAAGGGCTTCTCTGTGAACTCTTTTGGAACAATATTGCTGTTTGCTCAGACACTACAATTTGCAACAAACATGCTTAATTTTTAGTGGAAAAATGTCATGAGGACAAAAATGTTAATTCTCTTTCAACTGGTGTACTGTACCCTTCCCTATCATAAACCCAAATTAAATCACTGTTTCTCAAGACCTTTTTATTTACTTAAACATTGGTGGGTAACCCATGAGTTATATGTGACTCTGGCCTCTATTTTGCAATCCCCAAAGCAGGGGTGTCTGCAGGGAGAAGGGTTTTAAAAAGTCAAAAAGGTAGGCATGTCTGTGCAATTGAAGCCTCATCCATATTTTACATGAGTGTGATATGTGTAATTATAGAGGAGTACAGAGATGGTCTTGAAGAAAATAGACGGCAGTCAGTAGTAAAACATGAACTTAGCATGAGAAAACAGGAAAGCATCAGAAAGAAACTCTAGATTAGCCCACCTTGACTCTCTTTGGTATAAGAAAGAGGGAAAGAGAATCTATGTCAGGTTCTTAAGATTCTGTTATTATAGCCTATACCAGTAAAGTATTGCTTGTGGTGTCTGTTTCCTGACCTAGTTTATCTTGAAGAGCTGACAGTATAACACATTGAAAAAGAACAGGGCTTCAAGGACAATGGTCATGCCTGCCATCTTCTTGACACCTCCCCCTGCAGACATCCTGCCCTAAATTCTGCCCACCCACCATGACTGTATGGCTAATTGTTGATGGCAAATTGAAGATTTATATTGATTTTTAGGTTTTGCTTTTTTTCTTTAAAAAAGGACAATAGGTGGATTATACTTCTGACAAGCTTGATGCACTTATTTTATTTATTTGTTTGTTTATTTTAATAGAAAATTCAGTGAAAATGTCAGCCGTCTTCAATGGTTGCTCATTGATATATCTCTTAGGAAGCTGAAGAAAAGAGCAGTTTAAAAACTGAGGTCCCCAGCTGCAGGAAGTTCCCCACCAGATTTAAAATAATTGCAACAACAGTTTAAGAGATTTCCCAACTTTGTGTTTAGTTCCTCTGTGTCCTAAGCTTTGGGAAATGTAAGTCTAGGGTGAGATTTCAGATAGAACTCAGCTGTTTCTTAGGCCCAACCTTTGTTTGCTTAAAAAGACCATCTAGAGGGATATTCCAATTGCTCAGTAGGCAAAATAGTAGATACTTCGTGATGCGTTAGCAATGCAGCTCACAGGTGGGAGGATGAGAAGGGAATTAAAAGCTGACCCAAAATTAAAATTGTATGCACATCTGTATTTGTGTTTCCATGTGTGGATAAAGTCTCATGAGGCCTACTGAGAGCACAAGTGAAGGTCTTCTGACATTTTTAACAGGATTGCTTCAATCATTCTGTATTTAATCCAGATGACGCAGTGAGAACTTTGACATAAATGTTAGGAGCCTGGTCACACTTGGGATTATTTTTTATATTGGTTAAGGGATTTCCTACTGCAAATTCCTTTCGGAATTCAATTCCATTGTTTAAAAAAAGAAACAAACAAATGTGCAATCAGGTACAAACCTAAAACCAGTCTTTTGCTTAGCAAATTAGACATACAGTTGAATGACCTGTTTTGTATTGGAGGGGTTATGTGTATAACGGAAAAAATATATACCACAGCTGCTTATTTTATGGAGATGTATAGCAAGAGAGTTCCAACGCGGCAGAGCAAGCTTTCAACAGTGTCATCTCATCCCAGTCAGTGTGTTTAGCTATCAGCAGGAATGCCTTCCTTCAATTCCATTCTGCAAGGTGCTAACTAGCAGCCTTGGAGACAGAGAGTTTGTGAATAGCTGTAAAGCAGATGTCTCTGGCCAGAATGTGACCCCAATGTCTAGATCTTCTAAGGAAGAAAACATCCCTGGAAAAGAGAGGAAAAGGGGATTTTTTTTGGTGACCTTCAGTTTTATATTCTTTCAGTTCATTTGTTAAGTTTTCCTTTCCAGTATTGCTGTGCTGATCCAAAGGGACAGCAATGGTATAGTAGCAGTAGTAGTAATAGGAGGAGGAGTAGCAGCTGCTGCAGCAGCAGCAGCTGTTTGTAGGCTACTTTTCTTTAAAATTAGTTTTAAAAGGGATGGTGATGGTAGTCAAAATAAAAAAAGAGAATATCCGAAATTTAACGTCTATCGCAAAGGGATGTGATATACTTAAAAAGTGGGATAGGGTTTCGATTGTGTGATTGCGGTCAACATCTTGACCTTTTTGAAGCCTGTGGATAACCCTGAGATGAATATAGGAAGGTTATCTGCAGACATATACTAGCCATACATTTTCAAAGTCTTATTTTGGTTCCTGATAAAGTGTTCGTACTCATTTCATCACAACATCCTTTGCAATCAATATGCACTAATTCTAGGGCATAATCAAATAATCCAGAGTCTGCAAGAATTCCTATCTGCATGTTAGTTTTTCAAAAGATTCATTTTTGAACCTAAATATGAATTAACAAGCCCTACAATTACTCTCTGGCTAACTTCCATGTCATATAATTAGTATTACAAATTATGTGCAAATCTAAAATTTGTGTTGACAACAAAGTTTTACTACAATAAAGGCTGGTGACAGTAAAGCCTTGAACCACAAGGGTGTGCTTAGAGAATGTTTTTGAATTGTGCTTGAAGAAGGCTTTTTTTCCCTCTTCCTCCTCCTAGAGAATTTCAAGTGGGTCATTTCAGCTGTGCAAATGTGGGAGAAAGATAACGGAGCGTTACTTGCAAATGGCCAAGAACATCAAAGAAGCAGTAAGAATGCTGAGTTTTCATACCCGTTGGTCCAAAAATACTTTCAAGTGACAGAATCTAAACCATGTGTCTCTGGACATGTCTCTGGACTTCAGAACCTTAATTTTGGAAACAGCTAAACTATCTATGCTTGTCAGAAAACTTACTCTGTTTTTGTACGTACTTAGATATATTACTTGCCTTTCTATGTTACAGCTGTACAAGCACTTGCCTTTGATGTTTTATTTGCCCTCTGAGCAGAAGAGCAGGATATTAATTGAATAAACAATAATATATAATAATTGATTATTTGCTTTTATTTTTTTCCCTTGAACTTCAGAATGTACAGAAAATGGCCTTCTAATATCGTGCTATAATTTGCTTGCTTGTGTGCTGGATGCAATGAAATGGTTGGAAACAAATGGAATTAGTTTGTTTGAATTCCTGCAAGAAGAACCCTGGAGTTATGCTTGACTGAGAGAGAACACCTTGCTCAAAGTCAACCAGGAAATTTCTGTGCACTTCGCCAGAAACTCACTGCTTCTGTCAGAACAATAAAAGCAGCATAGTGCTGTTAGCCCCATCCCTTGGGGACATGCACATGACTTTTGATGTACAAAGAAAAGGGGTGTGGTTTGCATTGTGAGGCTGGACAGCTGCTAATATCAGTCTGACTGCCCTTGCCTGTTGACACAGCTGCACTTCACTACAATAGGTTCACTTAAGGTTGCCATAACTGCAGTGCAAAGCTCCTGTCACCCCCTAGATGGGAACAAGGATTTAGTTTTATGCCTTTCTGCTTTATATTTTGTTTTTTCTCTGGACATTGCACAGAATAGTTCTCTTCCTACTGGATCATCATAACAAAGCTGAGACTTTGTGGTGAGAGACAGTGACTGGCCTAACATCACCCAGTGACTTTGTACTTAACAGCTGGATTGGAACCCGAACCTTCCCAGTCGATCCCCAGCATTCTAACTATGGCCAATCAACAATTCAGGATAAGAGGTTAATATTAAATAAGTCAGTTTAATGTTACACTTAATCACAAAATTCAATGCCTTGGCAGGACATGTCAATCTTATGGAAAGTCAACCTAGAGATTTAGAATTGCATGTTGCTACCTGTGCTGAAGTGGCATGACTTTCTGTATAGATCATTCATAGTTAAAGAAAACTGCTCTCAGCACATAACTTTCCACAAAAAGCTTTATTTTACCCAGCATAAGGAGTGATTCATTCCATTTACTCCTTCACAAAGGAATGGTTATTTTAAGGTAATTATTATAATAAATAAAGGTAAATAGAAAGCAAGAAAAATGCTCTGGCAGAACTCTCAGTTAACCAAAGGATGTACAAGATTTTATATCTTTTCAATGCAAATTGGAGAAAGAAGGTTACAAACACAACCAATTACGCTTTTATAATTCACAGAACACTCTATATCCATTAAACTAATGGTAAAAAAATGTTCCCACTCTCCTTTCAATAAGTTGTAAGAGTTCAAAAACAAGCTTTTAGATCTGAAGGATGGGCCTCATTCATTAAATTGCTGAGCAAAAGCATCTGATAATAGTATTTCAAATGTTTTTGACATATTTCTCATTAAAATACATTCCTGAACTCAAAAGTTTGGTTTGCTTTATAATTTGAATGTATTCCCTAATAATGCAATAATGTACATGTCTACTTAAATACAGACCACTGAGTCCAAGGGAACTTACTCTTAGTAATGTGTTTAGGATTGTTATATTAGATATTATTTTATAAAGTGTGAGATTAGGTTTGATCTGATTCAATCAGGTTTAATTTAGATCTCCAGATCACAGCTTTTTGAATCAGACTACTGAATTCAATCTATCAGACTGAGTAAACTGACTCAATTTAAGGGGGGAAAATACTTTTTGTGCATGTACAAAAGATAATCAATCATTGGATTGGAAGCAATTTATTTCATCCAACAATTTGACCCAGATTGACAATCCTGAATTGAGAGATCCAGTTGAATTGCCTTTTAATCGCATCTCCAAATTGGATCTTTGCACAGTCTTATCACTTTATCTCATGGAATGTTTTGTTTTCATAATTCTTCTACATCTGGACCTAATTGTAGCTTTCATGAAATGATTTTTAATCAGCTGATACCTGATCCCATGTTTTTGCTGCAGTACAAGCACAGTCAAATTATATCTTCTTCCTCAGAAAAGTCATATAAAAGCACTCAGCTTGGTTTTACAAAACCAAAATGTTTCCTTAATAGAACTATGTGCCTCAATACATTAAGTATTTGATTCTGCAGCTCCTTTGTTTTTCCAGGTTCAGTGTGAGGGACTGGTATGCCCAAAGCAGCACTCTGATGAAGGAATGCAGAGGCCAGCACGATTCGGCATCTGAAAAGAGCACATGATCAAAGCCTCTAAAATTCCCTAGGTGGGAGTAGGTAGTAAAGAAAAAAAGCAGTAACTGCAGCACACCCACCATGACCATTAGCTATAAAGAATAGGGCACTAGAAGAGCAATCTGGAAGGGCAATCACCACTACAGTTCTTACTTGTCACTGCCATTACCAATTCTTCATCTTGCCACTACTAAGATCCTAACCATCACATGATGAGTGGAAGCAGAAAGGAGAAGGGACAGTACCCCAAGGCTCAATCACCACCATGGAATGCAGCAGCAAACCTATATGGGCCAAAATCAGGAAAAGAATGAATGCCTCCACTTGGTGACATGGTAGA
This sequence comes from Python bivittatus, assembly GCF_059951505.1. NCBI lineage: Eukaryota > Metazoa > Chordata > Lepidosauria > Squamata > Pythonidae > Python > Python bivittatus. Next base: position 30,689,887 of record NW_028277098.1, read on the forward strand.
ACTTACACTCAATTCATATTTTCAGCAGGTTCACCAATGATATCTTAAACTGCTACGTAATAAAGACAATGCAAAGGCCACTAGTGGTGTTCAGGCCACCCAAGGAAAATACTGTCATTGGTGCTTACATGATGACCAGTAGTTACTAAATTAAGGTGGATAGGATTCATGTTTTTTGCTGGGCAAGGTACTCTAGAATATAGGCAAACAACGGCCAGTATTTTACTTTGCTTTTTCATGCGTGTATAAACTATGTAACTTGTCAGTGACTGTGCCTGCTTTATCTATGTTTGCTCTCTCCTTTTCTAATAGGACCTCAGTTCAAAAACAACCTCTAAGAAGAGGAGGGATTTATTGTCTCAAATTCAGTTTTTGAACAATGAGGTCTTCAGGAATGGTTCATGGCTGCTTGGCATAGGCTAGTTTGAGCTTAGAAAGTGAAAGCTTAAATCCTATGTCAAACTTGGCTAGAATTCTTCCAGATTTTGCTCTGCTAGAAATGCTAGGAAAACATGGACTTTTAACTTCACACCCAGGGGTCATTACATCCAGAGGTACCACAATCTCCTGTTTACCATACTGCAGCCCAAACTGTCTTTGATCCAGTAATCCCATGTTTACAGATCTCTTTTTGCCAGCTCACTTTAAAGACAATTCTGAGAAAGACCTTGTGAGCATAACATTCCCTGGAAAAATATACTGTGTTATCAACAAATTATTCTTTCTAATCCTGCAGGTGTAAAATTGCTGTACAGTCTTTTCATATATTTGAAATGAAATTTTATGCTGCAGTCAGTGTTTCTGCTGAATTGCAGAAACATGTGCCTCCAGGATGAATAATTTCTCAATGAGAATGATTCTACCTATTAAGACCAATTGTAAGAATGATACCTAGGCAACTATGGATTACTTCTGCACAACCTATCTAACCTACTAGGAATATAATGGGGCTGAAGAGTATCTGGAAGCTTCAGCTGGTGCAGAATGCAACAGTGCAGGCCGTTATGTGTGCTTCTAGAGAGCACATGTTACACCTCTGCTCCACAAGCTGCATTGGTTGCCAGTTTGCTTCTGGGTCCAATTCAAGGTGCTGGTTTTAACCTTTAAAGCCTTTCATGGCATGGGACCAGGTTATCTGAGGGACTACCTCTCCCCAATTATGTCTGCCTGTTCCATCAGATCTGGTAGAGAAGACATGTTTCCATCTGCTATGGAACTACACTTGGTGGGTGCCAAGAGGTGGGCTTTCTCTGCCATGGTGTCTACCTTATGGAACATTCTCCCCCTCACCTCTGAAATGAGATTAGCCCCATCCCTGCTAATATTCTGGAATGTCATCAAGCCTGTCGGTTACAGGAGACTGGTGAAATCTTGAGATGGCTCTATTACTGTGGTTAACAGTCTGTCAGGTTCAGCCCAAAGAACTCCACGAGACAGTGCAGATACAGTTCTGCTGCATTTATTAGCTTCCACCTCAAGACAGAAATCTCTCCAGACTGAATCTAACTTCCCAAGCCAGCAAGCCAAAACACCATGAATTCCTTAGGGTGGTGCCAGTCTCATCTTCTTAAACTTCCCACGCTTCTGTTGGGGGCTAAGGGAATGCTTATCTCCCCGAGCGCGGCCTTCATCCAACCATTCCTTCACACATTCACTCTCTCTTGTGCCTTGTGGTTTTTTACATTTTAATAATGACTGGTTTATATATATATATATATTTATTGTTTTGTTATACACTGCCCTGAGTCACTTTTTGTGAGATGGGCGGGCATACGAATTTGATAAATAAAAAAAACTAAATAAATAAATAAAACATTCATTCTTTTCTGAACCATATCTTCCCAGTTCTCTTAGTAAGTTGTCACAGACAAAGTATCTATCTAAAAATTTCTCTAGAAGTCCTGGTTGCTCACTTAACAGGAAATGAAAATAACATTCCCATTGCTTCCTTTTTGTTTTTGTTTTCAGTAAGTTGTCAGAAATGAAATGCCAATATTTTGCAGTCTCTTCTAAGAGCAGTGTTTCAGTAACCATCGTTACATTCAATATTCAACACCCAGCAAGTATGTTGCATAAAGGTAACGGGTAATGGGTGTGGGCTATGTAAAGTATGCTAAAACAGAAAGTCAGGGAAAGTTAATTAAAGAATTAGGATGGCATCCCGAAATATGTAAATATGCATCTGCTCATGCAAGAGACTTTTCCTCATTGTCCTCTCTCACTATAGACTTCTTTGCTTCTTCCCCTTCTAGGGTCATGGAATTATTTGTTTCCTCAATTTATACAGCTGCCACGTGATAGAGACTGGGCTGGAGATGACACTTGTGGGAGGTAGGGAGAAAATCAGATTGAAATTGGACTCAGAGATGGTAAAATGGCACAGCTTGAATTGATGTTATGCTTCAAGATTCAGAGGTAGTACTATGATCAATGTAATCCATTTTGAACATTGATCACAGGCAATAATGGAAAAGCGTCAGAATTTCTGGTTCTCCTTTAGCTTTTGGGCAGAATGGGCTGAGAAGAACTGAGAAACTAGACCTCATAGATGACTTCAATTTCATCAGCCAATGGGCTTTTGGAAATATTCCTCCTGCATCTCTTTCCAACAGAGATACTGTAGCAGGGATGAAAAAAGGGCAGCATGACAACCTCTACTTGTCCAGCAAAGAGCCTGCAGAGGGCTTTAACTAAACCTAATGGAGAGAGTCCTACTGCAAATTAAAAATAAAAGCAGGGGGGTTTTTTCCACTGCCTTCTGAGGGCTAGTAAGCTTGGCCCCCACTTAGCACGTTGGAAGCATACAGAAGAAAGTCAGGATTTCCAAAAGTGATTACTTAAAAGATAGAAGGGTTCACCTTCCACTTTCTGACCACTTGTTATTTTTGATTTCCAGGCTTGATATGCCTTCTTTAGATCTGACAAGTGTTCCTTCTTGTGGGAATAAGCAGAAAGAGTCCTGACAAGTCCACCTGTCATAAACTCCCAGGGTTTTGGCTTGCTGGTAACAATCTATGTTAGAGATTAGGAGAGTCACCGGTGAAGACAACTTTGCCCTCCAACTGCAGATAGATGCCAGACTTGCTGACAGGCTGGCTAGCACAGATATGTTGTGGCAGAAGCAAAAGTTTGCTTTTAAACCTTTTAATAAGTGTGTGTGCGTGTGTGTATGTGCACGTATGCTCATGTCAAAAGGGGAAAAAGAGGAAAGAGAAGAAAATATCTAAAAAGATGTAAGTCTGTCTTATGGTAATCAAATGTGCTCCTACATATATATTCAGGTCAAGCTAAATTAACTTGTAAACATTTAAATCATTTTACTTAATAACAAAGCATGCAGCAATTAAACTTATATGTTGATGTATACAATCCAAATCTCTAGATATTCTTCCAGTCAACAATCGAATAATTGTTCAGATAGAGAAAGAAAAGTATATTCTTTATATAATTAATGGAAAATAGGTATCCTTCCAACATTGTCCTATCAGGGTTCATTGCTGTTTTGCTATTCTAAAAAAAACCGTATCAATTTCTATTGTCTTCCTGTTAGTTTTCAAATTATTGGAACATGATTCGAAAGAATGTGGGCATCTACACAGATGTTCTTGTGTGGATACAGCAAAAGGCGATCTTCATGGGCAGAAGGCCCCTTGAGCACACAGCAATAAGGGCAGGATATAAATCTAGCCAAGAAATAAACAAACTGCCCACACAGAGATTAACAAGAGAATTATATACATTTATACATGTATAGAACATGTCCAGTGACATGCATAATTGTGTGACAATTATACATGTCACATGATTATAAGGATAAAGTGTATGAAACTAGGGAAAAGTAGAGAATTCTATCACAAGATAAGGGGGGGAAAAAAGAGGGGGAGTAGCAGATTCATCTCTCCCTTTCTCTTACTTTCTCCATCTAACAAACCTGCCTGAATATATTCTCTCTATAGTGTGAGAGACTTACAGAGACACAAAAAACAGCAGCATGTCCTTCATCCAAGAACTCTGATAGGAATTAGTGTATGTGATAGAATGCACTATAGTAGTCAGCTAGTCAAGTTAATACCAGACAGCCATCATACCATTCAACTGTCCTGTTATTTTTTCCCATATATGGAAGGAAAGCTGCAACTTTTTTCCCAAAGTCTGGAATACCATGAAATCTATCAAATCCCTTATGGGATTTGAATTGTTCCTAAATCAGTGAGAGACAAACTATTTCAGTCACCAAAATTGATTTGGAGAACTTGTCTGAAATGCCATTTTCTAGGGAAAACTTTGCCCAGCTCTTATGCAGAATGAGCCATCAACAGCATCTGAGCGAACTGCTTTTCATGGCATCATTGGATCCAGCTTGTTTTGAAATCATGTTTTTTTTCCCCACTAGACAACTTTAATCTCAACAGCGTGCTCAGTGTATCTGTTCTTTGTCCTAGTCCAAAAGTCCTATTGGAACCCTTCTTTTATCTCTAGCACAAACCATCCAATTGTTGGAAGGACAATTGCAGGGGAATATTTTAAGGAGCAAACTTACTTTCTTAGAGGCAGCAGAAAATATAATAGCAGCAGTTATCCAGGTACAGATCTGGCTGGAGTACTGCAAGCATATTGGCTAGCAAAAGGGTGGAGCCAAGGAAGTTTGCTATGTGAAAAGTGTACAGTGTATGTACGTGTATTGCTTTCAAGCCTGTCCTGATCTGCTCTGATGATTTATCCTAAAATTATTTGATTGTCCTGGACTTTTCCGGCCTATTTTATATCTAAACGAAATTCAATTTGCAAAGTTCTTAACTCTGTAGATTTAGTGCTTTTTTTCAAACATTCTGCTAACACATAAAGTATCCTGGATTTGTAGAGAAGAAAAGGTGATGGTGATGATTGTCTTTAACTTGTATAATAAATTGGCTGGAAAACAGAAACCATCATCATCTTAAAACAATCACTTTATGGATGTATTCTTGGATAAGGTGACAGCCAATCTTGGTTTGGCCGCTAATATTAGAAATTTGGAAGGAGAAATAGGAAAGAAATATTTTCATAACTTTTCACCATTTCACATGAAACTAGATATATTTGTTCTACAATATGTTAAAAATACTACCTCCAGTATCAAAGGGAGCAGGGATCATAATGGCAGAATCTCAGTGCTGGAAAGCAACAGCAGGAGAGCATTATTATCTTCATGCTGGTGGGCTTCCCTTAGGCGTCTGGCTGGCAACTGTGAAAAACAAGATGCTGAACTAGTGGGGCCCTGGGTTTGATCCAGCAAGTCTCATCTTAGATCTTTTTAAGTGGCTCATGATACAATAATCAGCAAATAAAATGAGTAGAGCACTCAGGGATGCCAGGTGGGACTTCTATCACTGAAAAATGGGAGAGAAATGTTATAAATAGACAGACAGAAGGACATTATACTAGCACACCCAAGAAAGTTTATAGAAATACTAGTATACAATATGCATCTATCCATCTATCTACACACATACACACACACCTGAAAACTTTAAAAACATTGTACCCCTGAACCACTGTGAAATGCCAGCATTCAGGTCAGTCTACTAATAAACGGAATGGAATGGAATGGATAGGGAAATAAATAGTATCATTACTTATATAAGAATTCTCATTCTTATGTACAAATCAAGGTTCTCTCTTTAAGCTATAGACCTTTTTACACTGTTGTGCACAAGCATAAGACAACTCCATGTTGCTCACTTGAGGTCTAACTTGGAAGGAACATTAAAATTGGTAAGAATGTAAATAGAATTATAGACCGAGAAGAGGGGAAAAAAATCCCTTTCCTACTGTACTCTCCAGGTAGGAGTGAGTAACTGTGTAAAGAAGTACCTCATTTACATTTTTATCTCCTTATAGCAGCAACAGCTTGAGAAAAGGGATAGATACTTGATGATTCCAGATGTTTTGGACTTATAGGTTCTTAATATCAATATACTAATTGTGGCAGATGGCTTCTAGGGTCTCCACATCCTGACATGCTGGTTGCAACTGTTACCTCCCATGGCTTCCAGACCTTGGCAGAAACCACTAGCACCAGATCTATGAACTATTTTAAAGTTTTCTAAAATGTCCTCAATCTTGCCTACTGCCACAGACATTTATAAGACCTATGTGGACAGAACATACAAGAAGTCACTCAGTCTTCAGTATTTTCTCAGTTACAGATACAGTAGCTAGTATTTAATAGTTAGCTAGTCTCGTTTTTTAAAAAATAATTGATTTCCTTCACTTCCTAGCATAAAGGATTTGCCCAAGATATTCTGATCTTGGTGTAAAGGAGAAAATGGCACCATTCACCTATTGACTAAGTGGGAAGAGGAATCTTAGCTATGGAGTGTCTCATATAACACTTTAAGGCAGTAGACTAAAGTGTGAAAAGCAGACTGTATAGCACACACACTCCATACCTTTCTCTCTTTCCATGTATCCCAGCACCTGTCACCTGTAAGCAGCTGCCTTGCTCTGTCCAACTTTGAGGCAGACTATATTTGTGTTGTCAAAAAAGATAGGTTGCAATCCATCCAGCATGCAATCCAGTGAAAGAAGATGTAGACAAGTTACACCATATATTGGAGATAGTCAAATTAGTATCTTCCAGAATAATGGGGGTAATTAATTACCACAACATGTGGTGATCCCCACTAACTTGGATGGATTTAAAACAGGTCTGGATAAATTCACTGAGGCAAAGTTTATTGACAACTATTATTCCTGACAACTCAATGTCATCTCCAGGCTGAAGGGAACATGTTGTAGGGGAATACAGTGGGGAAAGTCTCCATCTACTTGTAAGAAATGCAGAGGCTATGGTTGGCCACTGTCAGAAACTAATTGCTGGACTAAGACAGCACAATCAAACAGGGCTACTTTTATGTTCATATACAAAATTATTTCCATAGACTATGGTTAAGTCAATGATAGTAAGGCAGTGTTTTTTATGGAAGAAAGAAAGACATTGGAACAAAAGGAAGAAATTTTTATTTTTCAAGCTTCATCTAGGCACAGAAAAAAATCTAAGCTGGTTGGTCTACTCGGAAATATGTCAATGGGATTTACTCACAGTTCCAGCAGGTATATATGATTGTTGGTCGTGTGTGTGTGTGTGTGTGTGTGTGTGTGTAACAAATGGTACTTTCCTTAATGGACTTAATTAGGCCATAATCCAATGTACTCTCTATCACTTGAGCATGACAAAATGGGTATGGAAAAAATGACCTGAAATTAGATTGTACAAATTATGTAAACACATAAGCAGGGAAGTGAGCCATATTGCATTAAGTAGAAAAATGTTTTCAGACTTTACTCTCTGTGCACATTTCCATTTAATTTAGAGTGAAAAGTATCTAATTTATTAAAAGAACTCTAGTCAAATGGCCTCCTAATGTGATGTCTCAGAGAACAAGTATCACTATTATTTATGTCAGTTTCAACTATTTCTCTGATGCATGGGTCACTGTCTAAAAGCAACTTTTTTATCATTTCCATTCAAACTGCAGTTGTGTGATCAAAACAGCAGGTGTACCTTCATTTTCTTCCTCTTCTTTGGCATACTGAGCATCCAAAAATGTCTCAGTCCTATTATAATTTTTAGAATAAATAGCAGGATAGCAATAATATAGCACCAGAGAGTGCTCCTTGTGTAGTCCATAAGAAAATAGTTGGTTAAAAGTTGAACCACTGACAGCCTTTTGAGGAGCCCTGGAGAAAATGAAGGCAAAAATACATAGTTAGATATAGAGCTTAGAGAAAATCTTGCTTTTATTGTATTGAAAAATCTGACATCACAGAGGGGAGGAGTTGGATTTTCAGCAATGTTCCATAAAACTTTTCATTATTTGAGCCTGAATATGTGGAATATTAAGGCATTGCTTTGATGGAAAATGATTGCATGTTCAGCACTTAGCATGTCATCCCTTTCATCAAAAACTGAGATCAGACATTGTTAGGGAATTCAAAACATATTAATTCTGTTCTTTTTTATAAATAATTAAAGCCACTTTTTCGTGACCCACAGAACAGCCCCAAATTACAATATTAACATTCCACAGCAAAACTGACAACATTCAGCAACACTTTTTTTTACCTAACTATGCTCCCCCAGAAGTGAAAGATTCATGTGCAACGTATTCCCAAGTTTTGTCACTTCGTATTTTAAATCTTAAATTACTCTTAACTCCCCCCCACCCCATGAAAAATGTTTAGACATCCCTCACAATGAAGTTGCTGAATCACCAGGCAGATCCTTACAGTCTCACAGGTAGGAGGAAAAAAAAGAAAGAAAAGTTGAAAATTGCCAAACCAACCGTCTGAGGAAAATGGCATCTTAGTCGATAACCAGACTCTAAATCTGTGAGGCAGACTTTGAATCAATCTACTCACTACCCAGAGCTGTCATTCTCTTCTGAACTGAAAGATGACACAATCTAAGGCAGTTCAGAATTTGGTGCTAAATCACAAAACATTGTTATTTTCCATTCTCTAACAAGATGGAACTACGAGACCCCTTAGGCACTGATTTGAGAAACCACTGCACAATCTTGCATCTTGTCTATCTAACATATACCTTCCTGGAGATTTGTTACTGGGACCCAGTGTGTTTTCTAAAAACTCTCTCCCCACTTACTGATAATTGTGGAAGAGTGGGCTTTCACCAAGTAAAATGACAGTGAAGAAACGAAGTGCTTTACTTTGGAATTTTAACTGGCTTTTCAAGGTTACCTGGTTTATAGTCAAGAACTTCAAATTAACTGGCTGAAACTGTTGCTCTATTAGAGAATTGTACACAAACACACAGAGAGACAGAGAGAAGGAAGTAAGAGTCTGTGAAGTTCCAGAATCCCTTTTTCTTAGAGATGTCTTAATAAAAGAAGGAAGGGGTTCTTTCCAGCAAGCACAGTATGAATGTTAATGATCATGCAGAATAGGGTTTAAAGCAGCACTCCCTCTCCACTTTCCTTCTCGGAACAGCATAAACAAAATGAAGAAAGTCAGCTTTCCCTTTGTATTTAATACAGTTCTAGTTGCCAGGTTGGTCTAGCATTTCAAACTCAAGCATTTTTCAACTGATAAGGCTTCCCTGGCTTCTTATGTTCTTTTCATATTGTGTTCAAAGTGAATCTGCATGATCTATTGTTTGCTCTAAACTATGTCCTTTATTTTATCCAAGCCTATCTGTTTTTAAATTAGTAATTTTCGCCCTTTCACACAATCTTCTAAATTACTTTTTGGAGCACCAGCTATTAATATTTTAGGTGGCTTTGATGTTTTACTTTATAGTCTTCCATTTTATTTTACATTTCACAGGTTCCTAGTTGCAAATAATCCTACAGGCAATTTTCTTGCCTTGTAACTATTCCTTGAAAGATATGCTAATGTAACCAGGCGCTTGTACAGCTAGAGGTTAAGTTAATCACCCAAAGTGAGCTGTATTACTGTCAGCGGTATATAAAGACATCATGTATTGAATTACAAGGCAGACAAGCGTCAAAGCTGTTTTATAAAATACCCAAAGCTGAAAACAGGAAGAAATAAGTAGCATTTCAAAGCCATTGAACTAAGGAAGCAATTGTTTGTATATGTGAGGCATTTTGCTGCTGTCTTGAATTACTAGCAGAAATAAAAGGAGAGTTATTTTTTTGGGAAAGCAAGAAAGCAAGGAGGGAGGGAGGGAGAAAGGAAGAAAAAAAAAGAAAATCAAATTTACTGGATTAGTTCCTATAAATTATAGAATTCCTGGGAAATAAATACTGAATAACAATTGCTATACTGTCCATCAATTACAAATGCATGTTGTAAAGCATGCAAAGCAGCTAGAGAGAGTAGTGTGTTTTACTAAAGAGATAGCATGCAGCCTTCAAAATTATATAGCATTCTTGAATGACTGCAGAGCTAAAAGTTAAAGTTCCTTTCTTAGCAGAGAGGATACTAATAGACAAGACCAGATGAATTTTTAGGATAAATTTTAAAAGCAGCAGCATTGCCAATGCCACATCAATAGATAATGATGATGACGATGATGATAAAGATTTTCCACTTTCTATACAATTATATCTCCAAGAAGTTTACAATAAAAACAACTGGAATAGGAAATTTAAAACAATAAATAGAACAATTTATTAAAATTATTATTTTAATAAAAAAGGAGGAAAGAAGAAAATAGGATAGATCAGACCCATTTGTCCAACATGGAAATGGAGAAGACTCAGGTGCAGAGCAAGGTGATTGGGCCAGGCAGCTCAGTGATGTCATAGGAGATGCTCCGTGAATTTAAACAGAGAGAACATTTCAGAGAGTGAGCACTACTGAAGAGAAGGCATGTGCTCAACTAACATAACATGGCAAAGTTCCAGCCTTGTTGCATAAAGCAGGACCTCATCAGATGAACTTAGTAATCAACCATGGTGAAGGAGGGCCTTTGGGAATCCTGGTCCTAAGTTATTTAGGCCTTTGTATGTCACCAGCCAACCCCTGAACCTGGTTCAGCAGCTAATTGGTAGTGAATGCAGTTGCTGCAGTGGAAGGGCAACAAGTCAATGAGCAGGTGCGCCACTCAACCATGTGGCTTCGAAGTTCCGCTCTGGCTGTGATTTCTGGACCAAATGCATGGAAAGATCACATTGAAGGAATATCAACCCAAAGATACTAATATAGGACTAGCAGTAGCTAGACTGTCCCTGTCCAGGGAAGAGTATAATTGGCAATATACAGTATTTATCAGCCTATAACATGCAGAGGCACCTTAATTTTAAGAAGGTAGTTTGAGCAAAAAAACTTAAATTTAAAATAAATGACTTGGAAGCATAATAAAGGAAGCTCTGAACTTTCCGTTTATTAATATTTATACCACTTATAAGGTAAATACGTAATATGAAATAAAAAGCACCTCTTTGAAGGAAGAAAAATATTGCTCGCAGGAGCGCCTGAACTCTGTAGAGCAGGAGGTAAGTGGTGTGCGTGCGAGCGAAATCTGGCACTCCCCAGTGCTCATGTGAACAAAAAACCAGCGCTCACCATCTTGCATGAGCAAAAACTAGTGCTCGCCATCTCACGCGAGGGCTGGAGAGTGCCAGTTTTTGCACACGCAAGCGCTGGGGAGCACGCTTTTCACTCACACAAGATGGTGAGCACCAGTTTTCGCTTGAGTAAGCGCTGGGGAGTGCCAGTTTTTGCTCGCTTGCCCACCTCTCACCTCCGGAGCTGCCCCAGTTACAACCCTGGCTCAAATGAAGGTGCCACTCTCCCAGCCCTGCCACTTGTGTATCGGTGTATAACACGCAGCTAGGATTTCAGCCCCAAATTTTAAGGAAAAAATTGTGTGTTATATGCCAATAAATACGATATTCTTTTTGTCACAAAAATAATTTAAGCCTGCAGACTCTAGAGGCACCTTGAAATTATGTACCTGTTAAAACTCCCCAATTCCTGTACCTGTGAACTACCCAATTGCAATCTTCAACTTGCCAGGATTCAGTTACAGTTCATTGGCTCTCACCGATCACATCACCCAACTAGATGGTGTTCTCACAATACTGCATTTTATGTTAGGCAGGGAAGATGGGCCAAGACATATTATTCTGACTTAGAATAATATGGATTTGCAAAAGCATGTTTTGAAACACAACTCCATATACTTGTGTCTAGTGACTGTGAGCAGGATGTCAAAATGAAGAATGACTGATTTATTGGAATCCAGAATATGGTATTTATTTGCTATGTATATTTGATAGGTGTCAACAGTGTCAGTAAAAATCACAGCTAAAGGTAAAGTCTGTATCAGGTTCAATCTCCTGGCAATGTTACAACCACAACTATGCAGTTTGTGTGGGCAACAGTACGAAAATAGATTTTGCCATCACCATTTTCCAAAAACATTTTTGGACTTCTCAGTCCAACTTACAACACTATGATTTCTGATGGCCTGGGTACTACAGTAACCACATTCACCCTTAGCGAAGTACTGCCAATTTCTGAGACATAAGGGACAGTTAGAGCCCATCAAGAGTTGTATATCTGCTGGGGAAGTAATGGTGGTGGTGGGAATGAACCACATGGGATTTGAATTAAAAATCAGATAGCAATGATGCAAATCTTATTTACTACTATATTGAAAAATATTGTATTTCCCTCTAGTTAAATAAGATTATAGTGTAATTAAATTGTTTTCATAGGTAAACACTGAAGCTCTTATTAGCATGACTGGCACTTGCTTAAAGCATCCATTTGCTCCTCAATGGATTTTATTTCCCTTGTTCATTGACTTTCAATCCTTAACAATTATCACTAGCCCTTGCCTAATTTGAAAGTAAACTAACACACCACCAAAGCCAGTTTTCCAGATAAAGGAAATATAGCAACAAGGAGTATTCTCTGTGTGTGCGCACACACTTGTCTGCCATATAAATTATTTTGAATGGACAAAATGAAAACAGAGAACTTTTTTTTACCATTTAGAGGTTTGCTCAGTAAAATAATTTATTCTGAGACCAAGGGCCAGTTCATACATATAGAGATTCAGTTCAGGCCATGATTCAGGAACCAGTTCAATAAACCTCAGGCCGATTTGGAGATTCTGTACTTAACTTGAGGGCCAAATCTCAAGTAAGAAATCTGAATCTTCCTATTTCCCACTGACTATCATTGGAAACTAACAAATAGCAATAACCTGTATTTTTTCCTGTTTTTCTAAAAAAGATATACCTTTTTCTTTCATTACAATTACAATTGAAAGAAAAACATAAAAATGCAGAAATGGGGGGGGGGCGCAAAGGACAAAAATGAATTTAAAAAAATGCAAGTGCTACAGCAACTGCCATAAATATATAAAGAGTAATGAAACATACATTTTAAACAACAGATTAAACTCTATTTCTCATTGTGTGAGTGAAAGACTAGGTCAAAAGCTGAGAGTGCACACACTCTAGTCAACCTTTGATAAACATCTATACAAATACAAGTAAAAAGTTGTCCTTCCAAGAACACATAACAAAACATAACACATTCTTGCAACACTCCCAAGTGTGTGTGTGTGTGTGTGTGTGTGTATGTATGATTCTCCATAAATAGAAACATTTCAATTTTTAGGAATATAGTTTAACATATTAACATTTTTAAATCTAAAGTATCTTCCTAAAGCATAGCTTACCATATTAAGAATATTAAAACCAGTGGTGAACAACCAAGGGGAATGACCATATTGTGGGTTGATGTCTATTACTTTTTTTTATTAGTCTCGTCCTTTTCTTTCTTCCATATTTCTTATAAATGAGTATTTGTTTAAATAAAATATTTCAATTGAGGACAGGACTTTCGAAGACATAACTCCATGCTCTAGGATGTAACTGTAAAATGAAATCATAAAATTAAATGTTAGACTATCTAACACTCTCAAAATAGTAGGATTTTCTCTGACTACCAATGCATCACAACCAAAATAAACACATAGCATATGTTTTATTTGAATATATTGTAATTTAATAATTTTAGGCAAGTTGTATTCTTTCTGTAACCTCTCAAAAGTTGTATAACTGTCATTAACAAGGAATTAATCTAGGCCATGGATTTTGAAGAAGCAGGATATAAAGAATGTTAATGGTATTGAACGTTGGCGTCGGACAAGACTCCTGAGAATACCATGGACAGCAAGAAAACAAACAAATGGATCATCAAACAAACCAACCCAGAGTTCTCACTCAAGGCACAAATGACCAGGCTCAAGTTATCCTACTTTGGATACATTATGCAAAGACCCAGCTCTCTGGAGAAAGCTCTAATGCTGGGAAAGGTGGAAGGAAAGAGAAGAGGATGACCAGCAGTAAGGTGGATGGACTCAGTTACAGTGGTGATGAGTATGCCATTGGAAAACCTGAAAGATCAGCTTAGGGACAGTTTGTAATGGGAAAAAATCTATGTGGTCCCTAAGGGTTGACACCTACTTGATAGCACATAATAAATTAATCAATCTCATATAACAATCCCCTTTTAAGCCCAAGCTTTCCAGAGAAAAGTTTCACCCACCATTTTAAAAGAGGGATTATTTGAAAGAGTGCATTCCTCACAGTGCAAGACTCAGAATTTAATTTCTTTCCCAGCAACATTCAAATGTATCTGTCTGCCCACAGTACTGGAAATACAATATAACTGAGTATATCTGAAGCCAAGCATTTGCCAAACTTGAAAGGTTCCAAGTAATAACTCTCTAATTGCAGCCCACAGTGGCACATATTCCATCTTGTTTTCATTATGATAGAAAACAAAAGTTAATAAATATGCCCAACGGTGTGATTAGAAACTGTGAAAATTGAAACCCACATAGTTATATGGAAGTTGCAACCTTGAGAGGGAAAACCTTGAAGTCTGACCATACCACAAAAAAAATGTCAATTTGTCTGAAATATCTAAAGGCACTTAACATAGATTCCTCTTTAGATTTATACAAATTGCGAGGTTATATTCATTTTTACAACATTTATTCTTATTTTCAGCCATCTACTAATATCATTATTAAAATAGTGATATAGCAATTGAAATACTCAAATCTACTAATAAATATATTGAGCTTGTGTTTAATTCCAGCTACCTGTGTTCTCTGAATATTGCTAGATGGTCTATAAAGATAAGCTATAGTTTCCAAAACTAGATTAAATATAAAATAACATTCTTGACAGTTTCCATGATATATCTTGATTGGAAAAGAATAATCCAATTTTAAGAACACATGCAGAAGTACCAAAGAAATACAATTTAATCCAAGAAATAAAACCAACAAGAAATACATTTTTTCCATGACATGTTCCAAAAAAATTAATCTGTACCTTGTCAAAAGCTTTTTCCATGTCTAACAAAACCACTAGAATGGTTTCTAAATTCTCAGACTGAATTGGTAGACTAACTACCAATAATTGAATATCATCAGAAGCCTGGCTTCTCTTCATAAAACCAGATTATGCAGGAGGATGTATAATTGATGGCCACACCTTCTGCATCCTATTGGCTAATAGAGCAGGAATTTAAGGATATAGCTTCATAAAATTATTAGTAAAGATTGCCTTTTTCAAGAATATCATTTTATATCTCTAAAAATATAGGGTCCCAATTTTCTTCATATGTTAAACCATTCTTTAGAAAAGCTCAGAGATCTTCCTACATTTCATAGAATCAATTCTTTTTAATATTTCATGCAACATTAAAGGTGCAACTACATCCTTTGAGCATATGAAATCCTTTCAATATTTATTTTATTTTTAAAAAATCTGCTCAATTAGGTGTCTCTACCAATGAACAGTAGAGATCACTATAAAATTCCAGTGATTGAAAATGATACATAGATCCTTATGTATCAAAACCAAAAGGGCAAAAGAAAAGAAAATTAAGAAAAAGAAAAAGAGAAAAAAAATCTATTTGTAAAAGAAGAGCTGGTTGAGACTATGCCTAGACTATGGATTTACTCATGCTTTCCTTCCTACGATAATCCTAATTTATTTCAAAATTAAATATTCACCAAAAAATGTTCTTAATATTTGCAAAATTACTGTGATGACTATTATATAAGTTTGAAAACTTGCTTCCGAATAATTGGCTCAGGATTTTTTTTTTTCCCCTGTCACCCTTCAGAAATAAGGAAAAAAATGCAGGCAAACTGTATTTATTTAGGTTTTACTCTTGTTATCTCACTTGTCTACAAGTGTGGTTAAACTCTTTAAGTTTTTTAACCAGCTTGGAAGGCAAACCTAAAAAGATTTTGGCACACTCCAGAGAAGTTGTTTGCCTGGAAAGTTGTAATGTATTACATGTATATCTTGGAAGAAATACCACCACTCTTGGGTTTGGTCTATTATAAGCCTGAAATCTTGATGGAACTCCACATTGTGCCCAACAAATCTTCCTTCAGTTTAAACAGCTCCCCAAACATTTCTCCCTTAACCACCACTAGAGGCTGCTCATCTTCTACATATGGAAGGTTTAAAACTTGAATCCCTTTTCTCCGGATCTGACCTTGAAGCTCAGCCAGTTTCTCTTGCGAGGCTGCCAGTTCCTTTACAATTTTTGTGTCTTTAGTTTCTGAAGCCTGGTTTCTTTTCTTACAAGATTCAAACATTATTTCCTAAGCTCTTTGGGGTATTTTTCTGCATAGAACCAAATTGTCTTCCAAATACATCAATTATTAGCATTTACTTCTTGAGTGTTTTACTTGCATCACTATAAGCAGCTCTTAGTTACTTCTGTTGGTTCAACTCTGGATGGCAGCTCTGTGGTTAATATTTCTCTTTGCATTTTGCCTATCTCATATTCAAACAGACTATAACAATTATATTTTCCATTGCAGACAAGCTCTCAGAGACTGAATAACTAAAGCTTGCAGCAGCTGGTAAGATTGCATCAGTCACCATTGGAGATGGTTCTTTCCCAATACACAAGGGGGGAAGGAATACTGTTTCTTATACTTCCAAGTCATATTACCTTCCCAAAATTGAATATAGAAAATGATTGTTTCTGTTTTATTATTTGGGGGGAGGGGTTGGTCTTCCAGCTCACAGATGGAAAGAAAAACAAAGGTCATAGTGTTGCTTCTCCCAATAACCACCTTTAAGATTAGTTGAGCTGATAGTAACTAGCCTAAAGTTACCCAGTGCACTTAAAACTGTTTTTTCCTGGTATAAATTCAACACTAATCACTTACAAAAGAGCCTTTATAAACTGGCACTTTCCAAAAAAAACACATAATCTTATTCTCTACGCAAAAGTTCACAAGGTACTTTGCTTCAGTGAAAGTCCGAAGGAACTACACTTTCATTGTGTTCCATGAAGCAACATAGTCCCTTATTTTTAAGACTGAAGCAAAATGACGGTGTTGCTTCTCCTCATTTTGGAGTTCCTCTCACTTTTTTCCACAGAGCTCATGCTACTGGGGAAAACTGAGAGAAGCCTTACTCATCAAGTGCTATTCACATGCCAGGCTGAGCAACTTTGGTGAATGCTGTGGGATCACCCATAATGTCCACTGAGGGTAATCAACTTGAAGCCTCCTTTAAACTCCTCACGGAAGGTTTTCTAGGTTGATAATGAATGCTGCCGGCAATTCTTCAGCATATGGTGTAGGCGACTACTCTAAAGCCCTGTTAACACCTGTTGAAGGTTTTCCAGAATGGGTAGCTTTTTCACATTACAATCAATCCTAAAGCTGCCCAGCCTGAAAATACTTAGCCAACACTTGGTGGGGAAAGTTAAGAGGAGTCCAGGCCCAAAAAGTTTGAGATCACCTGGGATAGCTTTTGCTTTACTTCATTGTATTGTATTGTATTGAACTGAATCTTGCCACCTCCATGGCACAGATCATCTTCTCAAAGCAACGTTCTCACCGGCCTTGTAATCTCTGCTTAGGTAGATACAGGACAGCTTGAAATGAAAGTTGCAAAGATTTTGATTGCAAAAATGGATTTAGTTAAAACGGTAACATATTTTATCTTAGCAAGTATGATTAGACACTTGCAGACTAAATTAATCCAAGCAGTTGTAAAGTGTTTGTATTGCCCCCTCAAAACAACATGCAGATCTCAACTTTATAGGCAGCCTGAATGAATGCCTATTTGATTCCTTAAGATGCAGACAAGTCAGTTTCAATTAACTGTCAAGTTCAAATTAATAACTTAACGTCATAACTGTGCAGCTTTCAGTACAAATAAAACCAGTATCAGGAATACATAATATGATTCCCCATCCCCTTACAACTTAGCCATAGTCATGGACTTCTATTGGTTCAATTTGCCTTATTCAGGGTGATAGTGATATACCAACTTTTACCCTCCAGGCTTCTAATTTTAGTCTTTATGAGGCTAAATCAAGAGTTCATGGAAAATACAAATGCATTTTGTGTTTATGTCTGGGGTCAGAAAAAAAGTTATAAAAATTATAACCTGGCTGTAAACAAAAACATTGCAAAATTTCAGAAGGATAAATGCAGATTTGAGGATAGGGCAGGGGTTGATGGAAAGAAAAAGGTTTCTAACATGTGGCAGGAACATTATCTTCACCTTCTCTTTCTCTCTGTTTTTATTTTGAGGGGGGGATGGTGGTACTGGTAAAAATAACATGGAAATAATGTTCTTGGGCAACAAAACAAGCAGACAAACTAAAAAACAACAACATTGCAGAAGGGTAAGCGCAAGAGCTGGGGAATTACAGGGAATAGAAAACTACTTAAAACATATCTGTCTTGCAAGAGTACTAAAGATGCAGAGAGTGCCCTAGAATAAAAGTGGATGTGTAGCAAATGGTGGCAGAAGCAGAAGGATTTGAACAGTCAGCATTTTTCAAATATTCAGTGCATCTAGGCCCCACAGTCTCCTCCCAGACCTTTACCTTTCTTTCTCCTGGGGGAAAAAGAACCCTACGGTATAACTCTTCAAAACCCTTCCATCAAAACCCTGGGGTTGGAGAGTCCTGGCTAAATCTGTCACTGTGATTATTAGAATTGTCAATCATCATGCTACATTCCCACCCCACCTTATTTCCTCCCTCCCCCCATACTGACATTTTCCTTCTGTGAGAAACTCAAGAACTCTATTACTTTTGTAGACATGTCCTGTTTCTTATCTGTGTCTCTGAATCACAAGCAACATTTTAGAGAGGGGGAAAGATTCAGATTCTGATTCAATCTGCTGTGGATGGCCCCTGGTTCGGTTTGAACATATCCCAAGCCTATTTTAATTGGTTTGGTTTTGCTAGTTTTAATACATATCACTCATAAGAATGTTGCTTCTATTCACTGATATACATTTTAAAAGTGAGCAAATGCACACACAGACATGCACCTCGTATTTTGCATTTTCAACATTCACCAACTTTTTGCTGTAACATATTGATGGAGGAACTTTTTCCCTTGAAGCAAAATATGGCAAAAGAAAAAGTTAAATATTTGGTATTATTGCTACCTTAAAAATGGCAGTGTATATATTGAGTTCATTACATCCTCCTTCATTAAATATTATAAAGATAAATGCCTTAATAATAAAGTATGATTCAAAATAATTAGGCAACTAGATTAAATACTATTACATTATGAGATGATTATTATAATGGTGTGCTCTTTTCAGACTGATGACAGGCTAGGCGTTCTTTGTAGGTTTTATTTCCTTCTGAAAAGAGAGTATTGGAGGCTGGGGATGTTTCTGTTTGAAAATAAAATGTGCACTTTATATCAAAGATGTATAGATTGGATATAAGGGCATTTTAAGCATGTATAAAATTATACTATAATAAACTAGTGTGCATATTTCTTGCAATATCTTCTTTTCAAAATGTCAGGGGGGCTTCAACAGGCTGATTTGAGACTGTCAATGGGAAGATCCAATGCTTCTCCTCTGGCACTCTCTTGCCAAGCTGCTTTTGGCCTCTAAGCCATTTGCTACCATTAAAAGAAAATGGGAGTAATGTTCAGAGCAGAAAATTGTGAATAGTAGAAAAATTAAATCCCCCTTCCAATTCCTGCTTGGAACTCAAGTTCTCTGCTAGCTAGCTTTCAAGTTCTTTATAGGTTCAACAGCACAAATGGTTCAGAGATGGATTTTCAAGGGCAAAGGAGATAGTACAGAATTTCCCTAAGACCCTTGGACTTCCACGCTTGGAAATTGATTTTACAGATTATCTCATTTATTGAATAATGGGAAGATTTACTTCTCCCAGACAGACCTAGATATTTATTTATTCATTTGTCATATTTATATACTGTAGTTGCCCATCTCACACAAAGGAACTCTGGGCAGTGCTTTGAATATGCAAAGAAGGTCAGTCTTTCTTCATTGGGACTGGTCTGAGATGCAAGGGACCCTGAGTTTTCAGGAGCCTTCTACTGTGTATTTAGGATTCTTCTTTCTGGAAAGTTTCTCTTACAGCATTTTAACTTCTCCCAGGCAGAGGGAAAAGACAGCTGTTGCTACTGCCATGGCCAATCTGTCCAGCTCCCAGATTAAGTGAGGCTAGGGATTTATGGAGATCAGGAAACCAGCAGTAGAGAGGTATATTCTCCAATCTGTTTGAGTTCTTTGCAGTCATTTGTTCAAGCAAAATTTCTGTTTGTAAGGAAAAAATGGATTTTTAATGATGGTATATCTTGACCTTATAAAGTGCATATGGGTAAATTCTCATGCATGAGCAAAAAACACCATTATGACACTCCTCGTATGCACAGCCCTATTTCGACTTCACCCTATGCAGGATAGCAATATTTTGAGGTTCAGCTATTATCCAGAATAAATACAACAAGATCCTCCTCCTCCTCCTCCTCCTCCTCCTCCTCCTCCTCCTCCTTTTTTTAAGAAGATAAACTGTTATGGTCAGTTTAGTGTACAACAGATGGAGAACAGCCTTTAGCAATGTGCAAAGAGTGTGTTTATGTGCTTAGGCAGTGATCCTTGTTGTTATAATACAGGTATTAAAAGTACTCAAGAGAATCTGTATTTTCATCTGTGAAGCATTGCAGAATATGTGAAGAGCATTAAGCTATGAGAAGTGAGCCTATATAGTACAGTATCTTTGTGGTTTGTTCTAAATACAAGCTCAGCACTTTTAACATCACACATCACTTCTTTGTGCTGCAGGGCACCAATATTGGGAGTTCAGTTAGAAGAGTTTGTAATACAATGATTTTTCTGCTAGCAAAGTGAGTTTTCTCCTATTCTGAGGGAGAAGAAAAATCAAATCCTGAGATTTGGGACCTGTGCTGAATGCAAAGTGCAAGAAACAAAGGCAAGTCCATGCTCTTTTTCTGTGCATTAAAACTTTTCAGAAATGTTATGTTATGTGCAGGAGCACACAACATTTCATCCTCAAATGTCTTACTGTATTTTCTAGAGTGCAAAATCATCATTCTTCAGCTGGTTGAGTATCTTTCTGGAAGTGAAACAAGGCAGTACAAAATTTGAGTGGTGTTGTTAGAAATCTGTACATTAAAAGAATCATAGCCATTTTTCAAAATTTCCTCCCCCTCCATTTGCCAATAGCTGCCAATAGCTTCCCCCCCGCCCCCATGTCTATTACTCACTCTGCTCCTCATTTATGAGATTGATAATTTCAGTTTCTTTCCTTCTGCCTTGTTCCCTGGCACACACAGAGAGAACATATGCTCTTGGACTCTTCTAGTAAGATGTAGTTAGATATGAGCTAGGCTTTGCCTACCCTCACAATGTAGTTCCTTATTATCCTTTCTCTTATAGTTATAAAGCCTGTTTCACTAATCTTTGTTCAGTCAGATACCTGATCTCAGAGATGGTTATGCGTACACACAAAACACTTCAACTTCCAACCCTGTATTCCTTACCATTAGCCATGCTGGCAAGGGCTGCCCAGAATTTAGCTCGGCCATATGTAGAGGTTCACTGGTTCTCATTCATTCTAAAGGCATGGAGGAGACACAGCTATATTTTGCTGAATGTTTCACTTAACTACATCTATGGTGCAATAAATTCCCATTTTTATCCCAACAGTAAAGATATTTGAATGCTTTTTTGTTTCTTTTATGGATTTACCTTTTTTCAGTAAGTGAATTTCTGGAAGTTTGATTTAAGATCATTGCTCAAAGTTCTGTAGTCTTATACCCACATGTAACTGGAATGCCTGTTTGAAAATGTTATTGGACTTATTATAAATTAAAAATATCTAAAGGCCATATTCTTCTCTTTAAACATACCCCACCACACAAA
Organism: Python bivittatus; assembly: GCF_059951505.1. Classification (NCBI taxonomy): domain Eukaryota; kingdom Metazoa; phylum Chordata; class Lepidosauria; order Squamata; family Pythonidae; genus Python; species Python bivittatus. Next base: position 30,711,603 of record NW_028277098.1, read on the forward strand.
TATATATTTCTGAGTGCTTTGTAACATATATGTTATACTACACTTCCATAATAAACAGCAAATCAAAACTGATTTGAAGACTACAAAAGTGAGCTGTAGCACACTCAGTGAGGGAATTTGTATCCTGAACTTATAAGCCACAAGAAATAGATGTTTATAGCAAAGGGACACTCCAAACCTCCTTTCTGGTGTCACTAATGCTCTGTAATAAAATATCAATTTCTACAGTCTCAAATATTATAATTTCTTCTATATGTAGAAAACTGAAATAATGATGGAATCAAGGGAAACCATGGGTCTTTATTTATCTGCTGTGGTTTCACACTAACTTCTAAGAAAGATGAACTCTGGAATCAGTAGCTGAGGTATGTTGGACATGCTTGAGAGATTTTTTAAAAAAAGGTAAAACAGATTAGTTCTGTTTGCTCGTTATAAATGTGGGACATGCAACCCTATGAGCACTCCATGTAACCACATTCCTTTGCTGACATAGGCCCCATGACATCTCTTTCATGCACATGTTCACTTGCAGGGCAAATGTCTGCAGCAGAGAAACATTTGTGTGTAGTGTTGCACCTATATTGACTTTTCAGCAAGCCACAACCCTTAAAACAGGAATGCCTGCAGTGGAAAGATGCCCTTGGAGTGACATCAGAGGGGGAGTGAGACTATGCAGACAAGTTGGCTGAACCTGTGTTGATTCTGAGTTGGGATGATGGTGTCTTTGCTGCAGATATTTGCTCTAGAAAGGTTAAAATTTGCAGGGTAAAAAAAAAAAAAAGAAATCCCTAGAGCATCATTGGCATGGGGATTGGGGTATGTGGAACATTTATGGATTGTGCACCCTTTATTTGTAATATCTGGACAAGACTCATGTCACCTCATAATTCAATTGCGTCCTCTCTGTTACAGGATAGTATATTCCCCCCCCCCAAAAAAAACACCTGTTCTAGCACAGGTGTAATAACTAAGATGCCTCTGACCTTTGACTGAATTTTCTATGCATTTCTCTTTTGGTGAACTATAGTTGCTAAGAAAAAAAAATAGAGCATTAAAGACATATACTGTTGCTAGTCATTGAGGTACATTGTGCTTGCATATTTAAAAAGATAATCCAATTGTTGCCACCTCTAAGTTCCCCTACCTGGTAGGTACTGTATGTTTTTGGTCTCCTGGTCTGGTTAAGACTGTGCTAGAAATATTAAGAAGAAATAAGCTCATGAGGACTAATGAATAGACACACAGCAGAAAAAAATCCCAGTCACAATTTGCCTCTTCTTTTGCTTCAAAATGTGCCTTGAGACTTTTGTTCTCTTCAGTCTTTCTCTCTGTAATTCATTCTGAAGGCTCTTGGAGATGCCTTAAGAATCAAGTAATGATTAAAGAAATATCATTTTATTTTAAGGCTTTATATGTGACTTTTCCATCATGTTTTAAGAAAGATACTGGCACCAACTTTCTTCATAATGTTCAATTCTTTTGTTAGGATATGTTCCTGAGCTACTTTTCCTCAAAAGAGACTAAACTGACTTTGGGTAATAAAGGATGTAAAACAAATCTATCCTAGAATTCGGAAGGCAGATTTTATGAGATTTGCTAAACAGAGCTTGCTGTGGTACAGACAACAGTGCTGTTCACTAATATTCACTTTTTTTTCCAAATCTATAGACACACAAAAACATTGGTTAGGAAAGATGCATTCAAAAAGGACATGCATTTCTGGAAGTTTCGTGTAAGAAAGAGTTGATCACATTTTGAACAAGAATCTCCATTAGGAAAATTTACATAAAGATAAACATCTGGAACATTTGCATTTAGAAAGAGTTTCTCACAATTAGTGGAAGCTGTATACAAAAAGTCCATGTGTTAGGGAAAGCTGTGAAATGAAACAAGCATTGATTTTTAAAAAGTTCTTTAAAAAAAGGATTATGACAAATCTATATGCACAACACTTACATGTATCTCTAGCACAGTGGATGTCTTAGCTTCTGGAATCATGTTTTGTTCTCTTGAAACTCATCCAGTTCCAAGCATCCATGTCATGTAAGCATTACATTTCCTGCATGAGGATTCATATAAACACAAAGCCAACTTCTGGGCTGGAATATTATATCTTTAACAAGATACCATCATTCACCTTGCTAGAGTTTTTTTTTTTTTTAATCTCTACCCCATGTTACCAAGATGGGCAACAATGCACACACAGACCTGGTGAACGAGGCTGAAAGATAAAGTAATTCTTCTGGCTCCATTAACCTCCTTTTGTCCCAATCTCTGTGCCTATATTTTGGAAGCAAACCTGCAAAGAAGTGTATGTGCCAGATAGGCTGCAAAAGAGTGAATGTAGAGGTTCCATGGCAGTGCATTAATCCCTATTTTATTTGTCTCTGTCCTTTTCTCTCATGGTGCACAGCAGCCCATCTGACCAATTGTGTCTCAAAGCCACACAATTTGCCCTTGAAGTGATTATAAACTCCACAGGAAACAGGCTCCCTCCTGCTGAGGTTATAAACTCAAAATGAGCATAAAGGGCTTTCTTTGGAAGTGAAATCTCTCCACTGAGAAAGTCTTCTATATTGTAAACTCCTTCTTCTTCTTCTCCTGTTTTTTTTTTTTTTTTTAATAATCATAGATATTAGCTTGTTAGTTCCACAGTGTCCCATATTAACAAAACTTACTATCCTGGTAGTCCATGAAAGCTTTGTGTTGGCTTGTCCTGTGGCTAAAAGGAACAGGCGAGTTGGATGCATTTTGTTATTAAAGCCTATCACTCAGGACTAGAGTTACCATGGCACATTTAATCCATCCAGAGAACTTAACAGTGGCGCCATGGCATGATATTCACAGGGGAATGCATCTGCAACAGAAGAGACGCCAATGCATTTGACTATATAGCCACCCATCCCTGGTCCACATCCCTGGTACTCCCTGTAGCTGTCGCTGTGGAACCAAACTAGGTTGCAAAGCAGAATAAAAAACAACACAGCACAAAGGCTAGAAGGCCATGCTTTGCCCTGTTGAGAAAAAGGATATAATGCCTGAACACAGCCCTTCCAACCTAAACATCCCCAAAAGAGCAAAGGCTGTGATGCCAGATAGTTCCATCTTCCACTCAATCTCAGCTCCCCTATTGTCTTGCAACACTAAGCCTTTACAGAGTCAGCACAGAAGTCATCCCAGCTATCCATTCAAGAGCCCTAAACAGTAGGTCAATAGCTAAATGGAGGCTGAAACTGAGAAATACTGGCTTATTAAACCACCTTCTGATAGCTAAATCAGACTTCCAGCTCATTGCTCAAAGCTTTATCCACTATATTAGTCATCACAGTAGTAATCTTAGTAGTGCTGTTTTTATTATTATTATTCCATAAATGTGCAGGGCACAGCATTTTATAGAGTAATACAGATAAAAAACAAGTATGGTTCTGGCTACTTGATGTGGTAGGATAGCCTTTGCCATCCCATATTAATTCTTGGTGCAACTTCTAGAATTTCCAGTCAATGGAGCCAAGGAATTCTGAGAGTTCCATTGCCAACACATTTGAAGTGCATGCAAGTTAATGAACGATGTTGCAAGGGTTCCTGATCTGAATCTTTCAGTCCTCTCCCCATCAGCAGCAGGAGCAGCCCATTGGCACAGCAAATGGCATGGCAGCTGGTACAGAATGCAGCAGCATGTGCACTCTCGGGTGTACCCCAGAATGCCCATGTAACAATATTGCTATGTGTAGGGAGTGAGGAAGGTGATCCTGATGGAGATATACAGGAACCATTTGTTGGGGTTCTGAAATGTGGACCCATGATGAGGAGAGAGGATTCATTCCTACCTTGTGGAGAGCCATGAGGAGAAGAGAGGCAAAATGAGGGAAACAGGAAAAAAGGCGGGCTCCAAGCCCCTCCCACACAAAGCAGCAAAGCTAGGCTGCAGCAAAGCCACCCCTCCCTTTGTGCTCGTGTGAGACAGGCTTGGTTGAAACCCCATATTTTCCAACACCATTGCCTGGCAAAAGGAGCTGAAGCATGTTTAAGTCCAGAATGGGATAACATTTGGACGCAGCTCAGGCAGACACCTCCCTAATTCACTGAGCTATAAAAAGGAAGAGGAGGTACAGCACAGTCAGATTGGCAAACTTCTATTATCAGAGCCAATCTCAATTAAAGTAGTTTTAGCTTTTGTGTGGAGTTGATTCCCCGGTCTAGTCTACCTAGTGGGGCTGATAACTGTGTGAGCTGCGCTGGCTTCCAGTATGTTTCTGCATGCAATTCAAGATGCTGGTTGTCACCAATAAAAACCTACATGGCATGGGTCCGGGGATACTTGAAGGACTGTCTAGGTCAGTGTTGTCCAAACTTGGCCACTTTAAGATGAGTGGACTTCAACTCCCAGAATTCCCCAGCCAGTCAAGTGGCCAAGTTTGGACAACACTGGTCTAGGTGGTTGCTGCCTGTACCACCAGATCTGGCAGAGTGAGCATCCTCCAGGTACCTTCCATGAAGCAGTGTCACCTGGTGGGTCCCAGGAAGTGTGCCCTGTCTGTCATGGCACCTGTCCTATGGAACAGCCCCCCCTCCCAAGGTATGGATGGTCCCAACTCTATTGGAGGCATGAAAGCTGGAATATTAGTTACTGGACTTTTGGCATGGGTATTCGTGATATTTTATTGGGGGCCTCAAAAGCCTTTGGATTTTGAGTTTTAATGAAATGTTATGTTTTTATTTTTTTCACTGTCCAGAGTTTCTTTGAATAGGTGGATCCCATATAAATTGGATGGATAGATAGATAGATAGATAGATAGATAGATAGATAGATAGATAGATAGATAGATAGATGACAGATAATAAGTCAGCATTTTTAAGCTAGTTTTTAATCCCTTGTGACCTGTTTCCTGGTGCAAGTGCAGAATATGAGTTTTCATGCTCCTTGCTGGATCCAAAGAGGAAGAACAATTGCAAAACCTCTGACTGTAGTTGCTTGATGGATTTTGAACTCAAGGTATCTTTGGCACAACCCACAATAAACCCAAATGGTTCAACTTAACACCAACTTGCATCCTAACTATTTACATCATAGCCTGTAGCTAGGTTACATTAATTTTTATGCATTATGCAGAACTGCTTAAGCAGAAGGCTAGCAATTGAAGACCTGAATATAGCATCTGTATGGCTCTTTTAACCTGATCCTCTCTGAAATTACTGCCACTAATGCCAACTTTATCCTTGTATTATCTTCCAATTTACTTAGAACAGTGTCTAAGCTATCAAAGTGCTTGCCTTAGATGCTGAACAAAGTACCTGATGATTTTTTAACACTGTGGCTGAAAGAATTAATTGACTGTCTGGTATGTGATTAACCATTAAACACTCCCCACACACCTCTACAGACAAAAAATAAAAATCAGAACAACTGGAGTCAATTCCTTGAGTTTTCACACTGCTACAACTGACTACATCATTTTTCTTGCAAGTAAATGTTCAATTGCATGATGCCTTAATGCAATAAATAAATGTGATAAATAAATAAAAACTGCATGATGACTGGCTAATGATCTTGATCAGAAACAGTTCTGCAAGGCAGAACATTCAGTAAAAATGATGTGCAGGGCCAGTCCTGCCATTAGTTAAGAAATAGGGAACCTATGACCTTCCAGCTATTAAAATTACCACAGCCCAAAGAGCCAATATTGAGGGATACTAATGTTGTAGGTCAGAAATATTTGGAGGACCTAAGATTTCCCACCCTTGAACTGACATACCTTGAACTGAGCAAACTGACCTTATTGCCTTATTTGCAGATTCTAGATACAAAAGGGAAGCATGTTGCCAATTATTTACTATACTACTATTAATATATTTTTTTATGATAGGGATAATAATTCTGATAGACTTTGAAATGATACCATATAATTTTGGCTTGGGCTCTGTGCTATAAACTCTAACATTGCTTTGGATGACATTTGCTGTTTTGCATCCAGTAACCACAAATCTTGGGCTGACTCTAGCACTTGTCCCACATAATGGTCAAGGAAAGGTCTTCTGAGTTTACAGTATGTGACAGAATAGTATAGGATTCCACAGATACAATTCCCAAGAAGCAGAGTGGAATTAAAAAAAAACAAAAACTGATCTCTGCATCCGTTTAAAAAAAACAAAACACTGTAGCAGGAGAGTCCTAAGTACTGAGTTTGAAAAATTGATTTAAGGAATCAATTAATTGCTTTAAGTCATGAAGTGACTTAATTGGCTGATAGGCTTACTTAATTTTCCAAGGTTTTAGATTCTGGCCTTTAAGGTAGGATACTCTAAGTACTGATTCAAGGCTGAGAAAGGAATAAAGGTATTTTGCATGGGAGTGAATTTTCTGAGATATAATAGGAATAAATCTATGATTAATTCAGAGATCACTATCAAGTTTCAAAATTAGGGCAAGGACCTTTTCCCTTTTGTTTATATCTGAGTATAACAAATAGTGTGTGGGTCAGATATTAACCAATTCTGAGCCATACTAGCTGTTTCAATCATGGATGAATTGACACACATATCAGCCTAGAATTATAGCTAATAAAATTTATCTGCATGCTGGTAAGTTTAGGAGCATTGTTTTTTTGTAATGAAACTGAGAGGCCAAAGAGCTTAGGAACTGTTTGTTTAGTCATAATCTACAGCAGTGTTTCTCAACCTTGGCAACTTTTAAGATGTGTGGACTTCAACTCATGCTGGCTGGAGAATTCTGGGAGCTGAAGTTCACACATCTCAAAGTTGCCAAGGTTGAGAAACACTGATCTGCAGCATCATTAATAGAATCTTTATAATGTTAAAATAGAAGATTGTTCAGTATTTGCATTAATTCCTCATCCCAGAAAAGCAGTGGCAGTTAAGAGAACTGTTGACAGCAGTTACATTCTGTTCTTTTATTGACAATCAACTGTACCATGATCATTTACATTAGAGAAAAACTCTGTCCACTCTTGAATTGCTTGGTCAATGTTGTATATGCAGACATACAGGGACTTGGCACACTAGATTTTCTTATCCTGAAATAAAAGGCCAAGGAAGGACATTGTAATAGGACAGACTATACTAAGCAATCAATATGTAGTGCCAGTGTATTATATAGGTAAATATCTCCAAATATCTTTTTGGTCAATTTTCCTGCCCTTAAGCTTTCTATCTATGTAGTAGGTTGATGAAAGGTTTCTCCCCCCCCCCCCCAATTTGGGGGGAATATGGCCCATTTATTAATTAGGAGATATATGAGATAGCTAGATATCTTTAAATTTTGATTCTGCTACTTTTACTTTGGTATAAAGTTATAAACTGAAGCCTTAGTCATTGTACATTTGAAAACTCTACAAAAGATAAATTTTGTAGACTTCTCCTGTCCTTAGCATGCTAGTCTTATACCTCATTGCTTAACAAATAGGAAATTATAAAATATATAACCCACTAGTGAACTTTTCCACTTAAAGCTGTCCAGATAGTTGACTTTCTTCTAATACTTAGAGTCCTTATTCAGAGGCCTTCCCTATAGCCATCAGCTTTGGCTCCTCCCCCCTCCCCCCAATCCTCAGTAGCATTGTTACACTGCCACATAAGTGTCTTCATTGCTACCCTCTAGATAGGACTCTGCACACTCTTGGATGAGTGCACAAAAATGGGAGCTGCCAAAAGTCACAGTCAGCTGGCAGGCTCATTCTTCTCTTCGTCCCCCCCCTTTTTTTTTTATGGTGAGGAAAAAACTCCAGTTGCTGTTCAGGAGAGTAGCAAAGCAGCCTTTCAGAGCAGCCAGAAATGACAAGGTAATACCTCCAATGCCTTGGCTTTAGAAGGGAACTCTGAACAGCTGGGAATCAAGACAAGATGGGAGCTGCTCAGTGGAGACTCTCTTCAGAGTAATTTCTATGTAGCAGCAGCTGAGTCAGAAAGTAATCAGCTCCATGTGCTAATACCTGTGCAAACTTGTTGTATTGTGGAAGTAAAGAAGCAGTGAATTTGGTCTCAGTTTCCATTTGGTGGGAGAAGACCTGATTCTGTTGTAAAGCAATTAAATTTAACTTGATATGGATGATATGTATTTGTGTAGATACTAGACTAATTGGATTGGTGAAACTAGTCATATAGGTAATATTCTCCAAACAGCCCCTCTTAAGATCAAATCTCTAGTCTCCATACTCATATTTATGAGTTCAATATTTGCTTTCTCCTGTATTCATTTGGAATTCATTGTCTTTATTAACCTTTCCACAGAACATACTGTGTGCTGGTGTGCACAGAAAATGGAACACAAAGAGTCATAATCAGTAGTTAAATATTACCATGGGGCCCTTGAATAAATATACATACACAGATAAAGCAAGATTAGTTATAAACACTTATTTATTTTGGAAATACCTGTGGAAAATATCTACTGATATTAGCCTAGCTCTAATCAGCAATTATATATAACTACAAAGACACAATTGCTATCTAGCACAGAGATATAGTAGGGAATATTGTCAAAGCATATCTATAAAACAGTTTACAAACACCCTGAAGAATCATTAAAGTTGATTTTCTTTCTCTTCCAGTCTTAAGTAAAAAAAAAACTTGGTTTCAGTTTAGCCTATCTCTAAAGCCTCTTGTTTTCATAGAATTTTATGGAAAATTACTTTAGCTCTCTGACCTCAGAAAGTAATTTTAATATGGGTGGGAGTGAAGAAGTGGAGAAAGTATATCACTAAATATATTATTGTTATTCTGTATTCTATGATGTAACACACTTAGTGGTCATGACATAACATATGATACTAATACACTTTGGCATAATAAGCAAATTCAACTCACTTAGAGCTGCTTTAGGTTTAAAAGAAATGCAGTTGGCCAAATTCCCACTCTTTATGGGCCTAGAGCCTCTCATCATCCCTAGGAACACTTGTTCTCCACATAATTCTGCTTAGATATCTTTTCTACTGGATGTGATTTATTAGCTATGTTCTAGAGTACAAAGAAAAATAAAGTTGTGGTCTTCAGTAACAACATTTAAAAGCAGTTTTCTAACCAACTAGAAATGTGTGTCAATTCCTGGTCAAAACCCACTGAAGATAAACATTCTACAGAAATTCACTTATCAACTACCCTACATGATGGTCTCTTTAGCCCATCATACAGCATTTGACTCTCAAGTACAAAATAAAAGGATATACACAAGTATATTCAAATCTGTATAATTTGCAAAGGTCATACAATTCAGCTTTTCCTGAATTAGCATTTATTTGGCACATTGATTTTATTTCTCTCTCTTATTTACAGAGGCCTTAAAAAACACATACAACATTTATCTGTTTTCTCTAAGCAGCTGAAAATGATCAACAAGACAATGGGAAATAAACATTGATAATTATAAATGTTCAGTGCTATTATGGCTTCAAATTTCCAGCCTGTTGCTTTCCGCTCAGTAATAAGAAAATAAATCTGCACTCTTTGACTTGCAGTGTAAATAATGCTGGGTAAACGAATTCCTTGTCCTACACACTTACTTCCCCCCAGTTGTTTGGACAGCTCACAGCAGTTGCCATCAGAGTCAATCCTAACTACCATCAACCCTCAGCTTTATTTCTCTTCCTGACACACTTCTTTTGTCCTTTCCCAGATGTCCTCTGTTACACAGAGAATTCTTGAAACAGGTGCACCAGTGCCTGGAAATGCCAGCAGAAAATCAAGGAAGTTTATCTGTTGGGAAGAAAAGGACTTTGACATCTTTTTTACCTCATAGCCAGGAACCATAATGCTTATAACAAATTTCTTTAAAATATTCCTTTTTTCAGGTACACAGTTCAGAACATTTTTATTTTTTGGACATTTCAGACTGCAGCCTGGTTCAAAGGAGAAACTGTAACTGCTGTAGAATGCTTTTTAATTGTTTTTTAGGAACAGTTTCAGTGATGGTAGAAGATGAGGTAAACTGTCAGGACAAACTCTTCATCCTCTTTGGGTGATCTACTGTCAGTGCACCTACAAATAAAGGGAACTCTCCTTTGACTTTGTCATTCATGATGAGTGGCATCAGGATACATAGATTCATATATATGCACAGAGTTGTTCACTCAAATAAATTAAAGGTACTGGATAAAAGTTCTATTCATGCATGACTGCAGAAGCTAACATATGCTATACTTCTACACCAATATGATGGAAGTAATAAAAACAAGCCTTCCAAATGTTAAGCCATATTTACAATGCTCCAGTTTGTAGTTCAAAAGATACTGAATCCATCTACCTCTAGACAAAAAACTATTCAGCTATATATTAGTGCCCTATTTTCTTTAAAGTTCCTCCTCCAATCAAGAAATACACTGCAGACTAACACTTGGTACAGCAGCCATGAAGGCCTTGGAAAAGATATTCAAATGTCAGGATGTGTCTATACCTACCAAAATCAGAATAGTGAAAGCCATGGTACTCCCTGTGATGCTCTATGGAAGTGAAAGTTGGACTTTGAAGAAGCAGGATAGGAAGAATATTGACGCTTTTGAACTTTGGTGTTGGAGAAGACTCCTGAGAATACCATGGACAGTCAAGAAAACAAACCAATGGATCATTGAACCAATCAACCAAGAGTTCTCACTTGAGGTACAATAACTAGGCTCAAATTATCCTACTTCAGACATATTGTGCGAATATCCAGCTCTCTGGAAAAGGTTCTAATGCTAGGAAAGGTAGAAGGAAAGAGAGGAAGAAGACGATCAGTTGCAAGGTGGATGGACTCAATTACAATGGCAATTGGTGCACTATTAGAAGATCTGAAATACCAGGTTAGGGATATATTGTCACAGAGAAAATCTATCAGTGTGGTCGCTAGGAGTCAAAAATGACTTGATGGCACATAATCAAAAATCCTCCTTCAAAACTTTTCCTTTTCCGAGAGGGCGGAGCTGGCGTCGCGGCGATACGGCGGGCGATCCTGGGCTCCCAGGATCGCAGCCGATATCTCCTCCCCCGGACGGTCCCGATGGACCTAAGCCGTCCCGTAGAGATGGCGATCGCAAAGGGCGCATCCCGCGGATCTCAGGGACGCCGCAAGTCCCAGATTGATCCCGGGAGAAGCTCTTGAAGCCGGCGGAGGAGAGGCAGCCAAAATGGCTGCGAAAGCCAGGACAGCTCCAAAGGAAGAAGGAAGAGAGGGGTGTCAACTGGGTGAGATGGACTTTTACTATTTAACTATTCTTAGAGAACACCTTAAGTAACTTAAAGAGATTTTTAAAAGTGAAGAAAAGTGGATTAAGCGGCGAGATTGAGCCTTATAAAAAAAGGGGGGAAAATTTTTTTTCTTTTCAACTTTCCCTTTTTAGTGGAATTGGCAAGATGTTTTTCTCTTAAAAAAATATATTTTTAACTGGATTGGCTTTTTCTTTTTAATACTCAATAACTCTTTATCTTAAGCCTTTTTTTTGACTAAGATTTCTTTATTGTTATAAGAAATTTATACTTTTTGATTTTGAAATGGGGAAAGTGGAGTTAAGAGAAAGTAAATGAAAGAAAGTTGCACTGCCATCTAGAGGCTCGACATAGTGCTTTTTTTCTTCTATTGTGACGCATGCTCAAGGACCCTGTGCTTACTAAAAAGATAGTGGGATGTGCATGTTTATACAGGTGCCATCCGTAACTATAAACAAGAAAGTGGAGTTGAAAGCGATTTTGAAAATATCAAGATGGAAAGTTTGAGCTAGTCACAAGAGCCCTGATTAATGGCAGTAGCTCTTCTTTCTGCTAGAAGCTCTGCTTTGCTCTCCATTCCCCCCTCAGTTGGATTTTTTTTAAAGAGACTTAGTCTTTTCCCTCCTCTTCTTTTTTTTTTTTTCTCCTCTTGCTTTTTTTTTTCTTATTTTTGGCAAGAACAAAGATAAAGAATCCTTTGACTCAATGAAGGTTTATCAAGATAATAAACTATACGAGAAACACAATGCAGAAAAAGATCTTTAAACTATTGAGGATGACTATAAAAAACTGGAAGAAGAGCTGCAGAAATTCCCGCAAAAAGAAAAAGAAAAAAAGATATTAAAGCTAAAATGGACTTAATTAAATATAAAACGGGATCAATGGAAAAGGAAGAAATAGTACAAGAAATCAGAAACATTAAACAGAATTATTGTGAGGCTTATAAATTGAGAATTAAAAGGGTTAATCAACTGATAAATGAAGAGGGACAGACTTGTTCTTGGCACTGAGGGTGAGAAAAAGATTATACAAGATTATAATGGAAAATCATACTAAGAGAATGCACAAAAAGAAGAAGTAAAACAATATTGAAAGAAACTACTTCAGATGTTTAAAGAAGAAACGAGGGGAATACAACAATGATGGAACTGACAGAAGCTTCAAAAAGCAGAATGTTTGAAAGGACATTTATTATTGCTTTCTCTTATCCAATAATATAGAAAAAGGAATAAACAGCTAGATATTTTGGGATATTGAATGAAAAGGGTGAACTCAAAATTATGCAAGCGCTGGAATAAAGTATAAATTTGAGATATATAGTTAAAAATTGTATTTGATTGTAAATGTTTCAAGAGATTAGACTAAAATTTATACATGGTTGAATATAGTAACATATAGATTTTAAACTAGAGACATTTTTGTTGAAACATGTAGTGAAGAATCTGGTTAGAACTGTAACCCGGTAAGAACTGTAACTGATATTGTAACTGATACTGGTTAGAACTGTAACTTTTAAGAATTGGAAAAATTAAAAAGTACTTATGCAGGAGGAAGTTATTGAAAATTATGGAATGTGCAGAGATGAGTTAAATTGAGATTTGAAATTAGAGTAAGAAGATAAGTAATTTTATATGACACTGAGAAAATATAGTAATGTAATGGATTAGGAAATTTTATAATAGAAATTTGATATTAATTATTATATATATACACATATAATCGATAGATGAAAATGTATTACTAATCCTATTGAAAGTTAAAATTTCTTGTAATAAATGATTCTATAGATTAGATATGAATGATTAATAATTGTTAATTGATAAGTATACAAGTATATTTTGAATAGATGATATGAGAATTTAAGATTATGAAAGGGGCACCAACGAGTTGGTAACTGGTTGACACACGGTATAAAATGGAAGATGCTTTTTTTTATGCCTTTCTATGTTTTTGTTTGTTCATGTATGTTTTGTGTTTGTTGTAAAAATAAAAAAATATTAAAAAAAAAAAACTTTTCCTTTTCCGTTGATTACAATGTGGAAGAAATCTTACTATGTCAAGGGAAACCCTAAGGATGCAATCCTATGAATCCTTCCTTGGTAACAAATCTTACTCAACACAGAGGTACTTATTTCTACATAAACTGGTGTGAGAGCATGTTCTCTAATGCAACTTATTATTTTGCTCTATGGGCCATGGGGTTATTTTCCCTCATGGCCATGTTTACTTTTTAAAAAATGTGCTGAACCTTATATCCTATTTGTGAACATGCTAGAATTACTGAGACAGTGTTTTGGAGAAGAAACCCATTTATCCCAGCATTATTTACACAGCAAGTAATTAACTTGCCAATATGGATCTGTATATCATATTTTGCACAGTCAGCCAAGAAATTGCTCAGAAGTTGAATCTGTGCCAAGCCTATTCATGCTTTCATACACATACTCACAGAGAGCAAGAGCAGTGAAACCTAAAACCAAGCAGCTTAGCTTATTTCAGACTAAGGAATGGGAAGAAACCAGCAAGGAGGGGAAAAGATTGTATCCTTGACTATTGTATGAAGCGTTAAAGTGCTCACACTTGCAAGAGAATCTTTTAATGGTTTGTGATTTGATTTTTGATTTTTTTTAGAATCTTTTAATGGTTCATGGTATGATTATTTACTTGGCATTCTTTCTTTTTTTTTTTTAATTGAACCCAAATTGACTCAAATGCAAAGTGGCAAGCATTTTTTTCTTCAAGAAAATCTCAAAAGGGTTTTCATGTTCTGTGCTTAACTGTTTTGAGCTAAATGTCTTCTCACTGTAGTGTTGGTATTATGCTGGCTTTTCACCACAAATATTTCCATCTATATGTGATTCCCTTTTGTGCAGTTACATAGCATACATAGAACATAGTGTACCTGTCTCCTAGGCTGGCTTCATGAAGGGAATAATGCTACTTGTTGATCTGTAGTCTGACCAGCCTAACCTAAATTCCGTGCATCTATGATTCCATGATCTCCAGTCCTTTGGTGCAGGTTAGTCCTGGGCCTGAGAAAGAATCAGTATTGGACACAAATAATTAAGGGCTTATGGTGGAACAGCTGGCATGCTAATGAAACTAATGTGGCTACTGCACATCCAGCATGAGACCAAGAGAAGAGCTATGACACATCATGAAGCAGATGTAACTTCTATATATGTCTTCAGATTTTCATACCCACATGGTTGCACATGCAGGAAAACACTAGGAAGAAAAAAAAATGAGGAAACTCAGAATTCAAGAATGTCACTTAATAAAGATCTCCATCACCATATCAAGCACGTCAAGGCAGCTCACAAACAAACCATAAAATAACTTTCAAAATCATTCAGCTACACATAGTGCCAGCTTCAGCAAGGCAGAGGCGAGAAGGACTCTATTCTTAAGCTAATCAGTTGGGCACATCATGTAGAGAAGCTTCAGTGAAACAAAAGTATGTGAGTGACTTTGGAGAACAGCAAGGCTTCAAAGCCAGCTGTTGCACAAAACAGAGTTGGGAAAAGGCACTTTCTCCGTACCTCCTGCAAAGATGATCTGTACTAAAAGCAAGCTGGGGCAAGAGAGCAAGGAGACCAAGATCACTGAAAAGCACTCAGGTAGGTGCTGTTAATGAACAGGAGGGAACTGGGGTTTTCATGTTCATGATGAACCCAAAATAGGGTTTCAGGCAGATCAACAAATAGCAACTCCATCCTGCCTGTCTGTGTACCCAAAGAGGTTGTTATTCTAACCTCTGAGACAGAATATTCTGTATGCAGTTCTGTCCTTTTCTAGCAGCAATAATAATAGTGATGGTGGTGTTGGTGGTGGTGGTGGTGGTGGTGGTGAGGAGGAGGAGGAGGAGGAGGAGGAGGAGGAGGAGAATCAATAATTTCCTGGCATTCCATGACACCTGAAGTCTGCTGCTTGTGGCATCATTTCACTTTGCTTTTCTGGACTGACCTATCCCTCTCTGTTTCCTTACCATCATCCATCCTCAACTAGAGGTCACATTGCATTTCTTTCTTGGCTTTGAATATAGCATTCGTTTAGAACAGTGTTTCTCAACCTTGGCCACTTTAAGATGTGTGGACTTCAACTCCCAGAATTCCCCTGGGAGAAGTCCACACATCTTAAAGTGGCCAAGGTTGAAAAGCATGCTTTAGAATAAGAAACTTCCAAACCACTTTTCTCCATTTTCTTATACTGTATATGAGATCTTTTCAAAGCAGCCCACATATTTTCAATCTTTTGGCAATGTTTATCTGCTCCTCCCTCTAACAAACAGATTGCATCCCTAGTTCTGATTGGGCTGCTGAGAACAAATAGCTCATTGCAAACTAAAAGCTAAAGCCAGACCCATGATATTGATTTCAGAAGGGGAGAAATAGTAAAGACAGTGGGACAATTTTCCATTCCGACATGAAGTATGACTTTAAAGTCTCCAGATTGGCAACAATCTTTCTAGACCATGCATTACTGATGATCAAAATGGGTTACTATGCTTCAGTAGAAGCCTGCACTGAACTTTGCAGAGCTCCTTCAACCTTTAGTCTCTAAATGGCTAAACAATAAATCATGTTGACAATTACTTCCACATCTATTGGCAGTAATCCAGCAGCAGTGTGAAAAGTACTCCACACAATATGTGTGGCATAGCCAATACCCATTAGCTATCGGCCGGGTTTCTCCACTGGCTTATACAACAGGCTCTTTCCCCCAGAGAACCTTTCTTCTCCATACTGAATTAAAAATATTAGTGCAAGCACTAATCATTTGTCAGCCAACTCATTTTTTCTTTCTTTCTATAAAGGACATACTATCAGATGATAGTTTTCTGGACAATTGACTGTAGCTGGAAATTAGAGTGGACTTCCATTTTATCATTTTATTTAGTCCAATTTATAAGCTATCTCACTTGCAATTGCAACACTTGACAACTTATAAAATGTACAAAACGGGCATTTAGATCATTTGGAGGAAGATTTTATTCTATTTATGAAAATTTTATAGCACAGAAAGAAATGATGTAAGCATTGCCTGAGCTTGGAAATTGTTTGTACTAATCATAGATATTTCTATTTAAGCAAAGCCTAGAATACATATAGGATTACAGCTGTAGCCACACAGAATCATTGAGATTTGAGCGGCATACCAGTTTATTATTATTATTATTATTATTATTATTAAAAATTATTTAAATGTGCTTGTTTGTTTTGCAGTATTTATAGCATCACACCGCCAAGAATGCCGAAGGACTTTGAGTGGTGTACAATATCAAGCAAAGAGAAAATATTTATTATTTCTATATTTAGAAAATGTATATGGCTGATCGTCTTACATGGGAATTTTGGGCAGCTAACAATAACCAACTAAAATAATAGTAAAACCTAGTCAAACAAAAACCACAGAATTAAAATAGTCATAGTACAATAACCCTGGCAGTGTAAAATTCAACTGCACACACCACAGCTATGTTGGGTTCCTCCAACGTCTGGCCTAGTACCTGGGAGAAAACTCAGATCTTCACAGCCTTCCAAAAAGCCAAGAGGGGCAGGACCCTCTGAATCTCAGGGGAGGAAGGCTGTTCCATAGAGCAAGTACTATGACAGAGAAAGCACAACTCTTGGTCCCATAAGATGACATTGTTTAATAGAGGGGTCCTGAAGTGCACCCATCCTGTCAGATCCAGTGGGATGGCAGGAACCTTCCATATAGGTGGTCCCACAAGTAACCTGGCTCTGTGCCATGCAGGGCTTTAAAGGTGATGACCATCACTTTGAATGTCACTTAGAAGCATATTGGGAGCTGGTGCAGCTCACACAATTGTGGCATAACCCAAGGAAAACTTTTACACTAAAACTGCACGCACCACTGCATTCTGGACCAGTTGGTGCTTTTGAGCACTTTTCAAGGACATCACCATATACAGTCCACTGCTGTAATCCCATTGGGAGGTGACTAGGACATGAGTGACTATGAGCAAGGCCTTCTAGTCCAGAAACTGGGTATCATTAGCCTATTGACAATTTCTCACTCTGTGTCAACAGACAATGTTACCTGGTGGTTTCATGTAGATGTTAAATAGGAGTGGACAGAGAGCTGAGCTCTGAGGCACTCCATACAGGAAGGGTGCAGGGTTAGTTCTAACACTCCGGAACTGGCCATGGAGGAAGGAGGAAAACTATTGCAAAACATTGCCCCGACTCCTAACCCCTTAAGCCAGTCCAGAAGGATGCCATGATAAATGGTACTAAAAGCCACTGAAAGATCCAGTAAGGTAAGGCAAGGATGGAAATGCACATGCTGAGGTCCTTCAAAAGTCATCCAAAAGCATAACCAATGCCATCTTGGTACCATAATGTGACCTGAACCACAGCTGAAAAGGGTCCAACTAATCATGGACATAAAACATAATAATTCATAGCTCAATCACAATCAATATCAATCAATAATCACATAACAAACTAAGATAAAACCAATATACCGATAACCAGTCAGCTGTGACTGAAATCACATTGAAAATAAAATCATGTTAGGCCTAATTAAATTTTAACCTTTACTTTGCTCTATTATAATTTCTAAAAGAGCTGCTTTAAGCCTGATCAAGTGCTTGGCCAGTTATGTTTTTGAAGCTTTTTCTTTTCTTTTTCTCTAAACAACAGGCCCTTCCCCTGCTCTATAATAAAGCAATTTTTTAAAAAAATCAAAAAGAAGCAAACTAGAGTATATTTGATGATGCAGAATGAACAGTTGTTTTTCTTTAGATCCTGACCATAATCCTTTGTTTCCTTCATTTTATATATTGAACTTTTTTTAAAGTACCTTTAGCAAAGAGTAAGCTTTTAACTGATTTAGATTGAAATCAGTGATCTTAAGGCATTTAGGGAGAAATTCACACAATTTTTAGCCCTTGCTTGAATGCTTATTGATGCTATTTCAGTCAGCATTTTCCTGACTATCTGACCGTCTACCAAGTCCTTAGTTTCCAATTTCAAAAGTTATTGTTTTGTTGAGCCAATTTACTTGGGGAAAATGCAGGCTACAGATGCAGGACAAAATAATACTGCAAACTCTTTGCCTATACATTAAATGAGCTCTGATGGCTCTGTTTCCAGAGTTGTATCATTTCATTTCATTCCCCCCTCCCTCATAAGTGCTGTTTACTCAGTGTAGCAGTTCCAGACAGCGGTTGGATGCGAGTGAAGTATTCTACCTAGAAGAAAACATTAAAGTACTTTCCCCTTTATATCTAAAAACTCCAGGCAGGAGGGATGTTTTATTTTAGGTACAGAGTAATCATGAGCACTAAACTTACTCATACATAGTCACTCAACTAATATTTATGCATATAATGAATTCATAGCCTGTGGGATCTTCCATCAATATGGGTGAAAGGGAAAGAAGTGTAGAATATGAAATAAAATGTTCCTTGGTTGAGGGAGAAAAACATTATTCATAGCATAAATTCAGATTTAATATACAGTTAATGAAGGCAAACATAAATGGTACAAGCTTGAGTAATCTACCACTGCTTATTCAAGGTTCCTGAAGAAAACCTTTACAGTCTTTACAAGCTCTTGTGAAAGCCAAAGCTTTCTCTAAATTCCAAAACGTTCCGTTCACCACTCAGACTTTCTGATCTATTCAGGGAAAATAGTAGTAGTTAAGAATGTCTCCCGATTTGCCTGAATAACAAACACTACCTTTGTGAGAGCTGCAATGGTTTCCAGTTGGCTTCTGGATACAATTAAAGATGCACAGCCCTACATAGATTAGGACCTAGATATCTCTGGCATCATTTTTTTCCAGTCTATCCAAGAAGGAGCCTAGTAAGGAGCCTAGCTGTTCTGGAAGATCTTTAGATAATTACTTGCAATAAGTAATTGTTACTGCTAGCTGTTTTGTGTACCAATGGTTAGGAAGTTGACTGTTATTGGGTTTGGCTATTTTTATTCTTTCCAGTCCTTTTGTGTCATTTATGAGCCTCTCAGAGCCTTGTAGGAGATGAGTGAAATATAAAAAGCAACAATAAATACGCAAAATAATAAAATAAAAATACATTTAAGGAAGCAAATTTCCTCTTCCATAGCCTGAGTTAGGGAATCTGCCTTTAATCTGAAACCGAGCCTCGCAAGCTAGTCTTACTTTGAGCTCTACAGGAATTAATAAATTGTTCAGCAATGAAGATCCATAACAATTCCTCCAATGCAAAATGCATGAGGGGTTTAGATGCAATGGCCCATGCTACTACAATTGAAAATTAAAAGGGAAGATTATAACATTATGTATAGTTAATCAAGAGGTTTAATCCACAGCTGCATGTTATTATTTTTAGCCTGGGGGTTTAATCTACCCTAAGACTAAAACGTCTTTCCTTAAGACTGTGAATGGAGATCTTAAGCCTTCTACCATAAGTAGGTCTCATGAGACATTCTCAAGTGCTTTATTAAAATATGTGGCAGTCATGATGGAAGAAGTCAGGGGCCTCTACACTGCAGAGAGCAAAGAACAAGAGGATTAATGCTGCCTTGGGTGCTTCCTGGTAGAAATGCAGTCATGAATTAGCCTTAACGTTGGATGCTGCAGTGTTAGGAAGTAAGGGTTATGCATGATTAAAACAGCTCTTGTTTCTTCTTTTTCTTTTCCTTTTTTTTTCCTTTTCCAGTGCTCAGCAAAGAACTGCCAATTCGCCTGCAATTTTAAAAATCCCTTAAAATTTTCCAACAATTCTAAGTAGGCTTTTAAACATTTTAGTGAAAAAAGTATTTTAAGAAGGAATCCTGCTCATAATAATCTAGTATCAGTTAACCTGAAGAACTGAACAATCAAGAAGAAGGAGCAGGATAAGGAAGGAGAAACCGTGTTGATATTTTGATGCTGTTATTTTTCAAATATCAGCTATTACATTCACAATTCTTCCTATCTTTATTATTTATTATTTATAAATAAATAATAAATAATATTTATTATAAATAAATAAATATTTATTATTTATAAATAAATAAATAAATAATATTATTTATTATTTGACAGGTGCCCAAGAAGGTATTCTTACAAGAATTGGGTAGGCGCGGTAAGGAAGAAAACAATATTTTATGTAGAAGAACTTAATCAAATTGTTGTTGTTAACGGAATCATAAGATAATTTGTCTACATATGTTTGAAAAATATAGCATATATTTTTATGCTATCACTCCCATTGTAGGGGTGGGAGTGATAGCATATATATATATATATATATATATATACACACACACACACACACACATACATACATACACACACACACACACACACAGACATTTTGGGGTGCATTTCTCCTACAATGCAAATTCTCACAAACATTTTTACCTAGTATATACAGTATCTCTCAATATATACATTTTGTGCATACTTTTTAGCTGCAAATGACTTTGCAAAATTATGAAAGGTGTAGATTTTAGCATGCAAGCACCTTCTGTGGCATTATAGATATTCATCAATGATTCTTGCTCATATTGTACAGAAGTATCAAGTGGGTGTCCTGGACTCTGCACTCTTTAACTTCTTTATTACTAACTTGGATAAAGAAGTGGAAGGATTGCTCATCAAATTTGCAGAAGGCACAAAATTGGGTGGAGTAGCTAATATCCCAGAAGACAAACAAAATTTAACATAGACTTAAACTTGATAGGTCAGATAAGTGGGCAGAAAATAGCAGTATATTTTACAGGAACAAATGCAAATTTGTTCACTTAGGAAACAGAAATCAAATGCACAGGTACAGAATGGGAGACATCTAGCTTGGTAATAATATTTGTGAAAAAGTTGTTGGAACTGATTATGAACTGAATATGAGTCAGCCCTGCGATATGGCTTCAAAAAGGCAAATGCATTCTTACACTATATCCACAGACATTTAATTCCCAAATCACAGGAAGTAATTGTTACACTTTCAGATCCATCTCGATGCCACCCTTTGAAAAGAATTTGGACAAACTAGAACAGCTTCAGAGAAGGTAGCAAGGAGGATTGTGGTGCTAGAAATAGGAGTTTTGAAGAATGATTGAAGGAACTGAAACAGTTTAGCATGAGAAGAAAAGACTGCAGGAAGATATGATAGCATTCTTCACATTCCAGAAGGGGTTATCACAGCAAAGGACAAGCTTTGTTCTCTGTTGTTTCAGAGTGCAGGATATGGAATAAAATCACAAGACAGATTCCAGCTGAATATTAGGAAAGAGTTTAAGAGCAGTTTGATAGTGGAACCAATTAGCCAACTAGCCAACTGGGCTAGTAGGTTCCCTTTCACTGGATATGTTTAGACAGACCCCTGTCTAGGATGGTTTTTTCTGAATTACTGCACCAAGCAGGGGGCATTGGACTCAATGGGTTTAACATTGTGATTGTCTGTGAAAAAGGAGTGAGTTCATGTAAAAATACCTCTGCCATTCCTACTGAAAGCTGAATGTAGTGCTAGGCTGAAGATTCATGTGCCTATTTTTCATTGAAGGCTTTGCCACCATTGCTACATACTATATGGAAGGCTTTAAAAACATTTAAGCACATTTCACAAATCAAAGCTATTTGTAAGCAGTAAAACATAATAGTTAAAATCATGTGTGGCTTGCCGATGATTTCTAGCTCTGCCCTCAGGTATACCTGAGCATTCCTACCATCTCAGGTAGGTAGGTAGGTAGGTAAGTAGGTAGAGATAGATAGATAGATAGATAGATAGATAGATAGATAGATAGATAGATAGATAGATAGATAGATAATGTGTGTGTGTGTGTACATACAGAGAAACACAATTAAAAAGCCATATTTCTTTCCTGAACACAATTTTCTCCTAGAAATGGAAAACACCCAAAAAGTTGTTTCATTCTAAATGTTTCAACAAACCAAGTTTATTGAAATACTAAATTACATGCACTCAAGATGACAAGATGACTGCTTTCCTGCATTTACAATGCAAACAAATTGATGAATTGAAATGGCAACCCAGCAAATATTTTGACTCTTATTTATGAGATAAAGTAGCCTGCTAGAGAAGAAGCAATTGGTGGTAGAGAGGAGGGGAGTAAGCTGGGAAGCAGGACCCCAGAGGGAAGAGCATGCTGAATCTTACCAAAAAAAAAAAGAAAAAAAATTAAGCGCCTCTGTCAGCCTAAAAAAAGAGAAACAGACTTGCTTATTATTTTGTGTTTATTCCATTTTGGGAGCTTTATCTCAAACTATAACTTACAAGAGCAATTAGAAACAAATGGTGCCCAGCGTGAATACTTCTCTGGTGGATTCCCAGGGTTGATTGTCTTCATTTCGGCTCTTACATCAGCAGCATGATACATTGCCCGTTGGAAACCAGCACGACGAGTTGAGGAAAAAATGCAAGCCGTGCAATGATTTAAGCCTGCGCCTGGCTTTGTGTGTTCCATATGGGACCTGCAACATGGACCACAGTGTCAGTTTGTCCAAATAAATGGTTTTCTCCAACAAAGCCCAAGCTGTATTAGTTAGATTATCCTGTCATTTGAGCAAAAGAAGGAGGCACAAATAATTTCCCAGAATAATCCAGAGAATTACCATACGCCTCCAATATTGATCGCCTGGGAAATAATTTAAAAAGCGTTTTAGAATATTTTCCATTTTCTAATATGAGCCTTTGGATTTCAACAGTTTGAAAAGAGGAGAGTGATTGTGGCTTTAGAAAACTAATTAGAAAAACTAAAAAAAAATTGAACTCTAATGGAATAAATCAGGCACAGCAAAAAAGTGTGTGTGTGTGTGTGTGTGTGTGTCTATTCATATAGAGCAATCAATGTTTGGAATGGAAGACACAGCCTCTTACCTAAACATCTTCCTTACCATATTTTTATTTTCCCATTCTCTTTGTTCCTGTTCACTCACTAATTAGCTGAGTGTTTTTTTTTTTCTTTCTGGTTTTAGTTTTTTAATGTCCCATATATTGGGTTAATTCTGTCTAACTCAGCAGCAGGGGTTCTGTAATAATAATTCACATAGGGGTGTCAATGATTATAATCCTTTCATTTACCATAGTACCTAAAAGAAAAATAAATACGAGGTTTACACATAGTGTCTGGGCATTAAAAGGCTTTTGAAAAACAACATCAACCACAACTCCTTATAAATAAATAAATAAATAAAATATCTTAGAAAGGTTAGTTGTTGCTAGCAAAACACATGAAATCTTCATATGAGGTACATGACAAAGACAAAGCTGTTTGAATCAAGCGTATTTATTATCACTAAAATGATGTGGTTGCCACTTTGGGCAAAAACATCCTAGTAAGGTGCTTGAAGAATGCAAAATAGGCTTTCTGAAAGGCTAATTCGTTGCTGTTGTTGTTTTGGTCAAGTGACAGATAATCAGCAGAAGGGTCAAGGTGCCTTCAGCTGCTCAGAGGTGGGGAAGGAATTTGCCATGAGCTTCCTTAAGAATTTTAATCAGATCTTGTATGTATATATTCAAGCAGCAATTTGGAACCCAAACAGGAACTCAAAAGTCTGAAGCCCGCTAAAGTTAATAGCACTTATTCCCAGCCAACTGGGCACAAGATTGCAGGCACATCGGTAGAATCTTCTGGCCTACTCAGAAGTCAATCTCACTATTTTCAGGGATGCTTATGCCCAGGTTGCTAATGTTTAAAATGGTTGCTTATATGTTGCAATCCTGTGTTCCAAGTGTGTGTAAAGTTTCTTAGGCTAAGATCCACATTTGGCCTTAGACATGTCAGAGGTCACTCTCAAAAAGTAGATAGGGACCAAAGAACCATGATGTAATGTAAACTTGATGTAATTTCAAACGAAAGTATGTGGAGAGAGCTCTTGGTCCACTGCAAATAGTAATACCTACTAATCTCAAAAAGCCAAGTAGGTTAGTATTTGGTTGGAAGACTACTGGGCAATTTCAAGGCTGACAAGAAAAAAGCCAAGGCAAGTCACTTCTGCTAATGCAGAGAAAGCAACACGTGTAGTAGGAAACCAGCTTAAGTAGGGAGCGTTTTTACCTTTTCAGTGTGATAATTTTCCTTTCAGTCCTATTTTAAAAAATACACTTTGGCAACAAATTTTGAAGGACTTCTGCAGGCTGCAAACAAAGCTTGTGCCTTCCTGTCATACTCAGCAACTGAAAGTCACAATGAATTTAGGAGTGTTTACATTTGAACAGACATGTTAACTGCTTGGTTAATGAAATGTTGTTTCACTGAAATACAGTTTAGAAACAACATTTAAGGAAAGGCATTTCTATTCATATGGACTACATTTTGTTAGTGCCAAAAATGTTTGCCTTGTATATTGATTAAAAAAAATACATCTCTAAGAGAAAGAAATGCTTGGCAACAGGATTTAGATAACTCTATTGACTGGACTTTGTTTGCCACCGGTTAAGTAGTCTCCTCTGAGTTTTTCAAATAAGAGGGGACAAAATAGTGAACCGTTCTTTTCACCGAGTTCACATGAATTAGGTTTAATAATTTTTGAAAGGTAGGACGTTGTTTCCACAGTTCTGGGATCGTATACCATCTTTCAAGAGGAGGGAAAACTGTTGCCATTTTTATTATTTTCAAAAATATGTTCCAAAAATTTATTGAAATGGAACGCCTTGCGATACAATGCTTGCTTGGGAAAATGTGGAACGATTGGGAAAATACCATAAAATATCCTCTTGCCTTGAAATGCTGTGGCAGAAACTTTTAGAGATTGGACTCGGCTCTAGCCGTTCTATGATACAGAATGGTATTTTCCTATTCATAAATGGGCAAAATGAAACAGAATGCAGATGATATTATTATCAGAGAGCTGGCTGCCAATTTGTCTTTATTAAACTAGACGAGGGATGGCATTCGATTTCATATTAGATGCTGACATGAATTTTCTCTTTCAGTGATCAGACTTGCACAAATTTTACACTGCTGTAGCTTCATTTGTAGCCAATAAAACATTTAAGGGGAAAAAATACAATTTAACAAAAGTAGCAAATGTATCTTGATTGTTTAAGACTGACTTATTTCAACTAACTGGGTACATAACAGTTAATCAGCTGTGTCAAAATAATGGAATCTGCTTCCCAAATATGAGGGTAGCTGGGAATTGTAAGAGGATATATGAGTTTGTGTGGAGATGGTGCATCTTATTAGCTTGTCGGCAAGCCTCATCTGCTCATGAAATGCAGTAAATCCTTAGTCCTGGCTGGAGAATCTGGAAGGCAGTAGATCAAAGCCAGCCATTTTCCTCCAACCTACCCCTTGACAAACACACCACTACCATTCCAATCATGGTTCTACCAAGCTATTCTTAGCATGTGTAAGAGACTCAGAATTCTAACCAAGTTTAGACCTGATCAGGTTTATTAAAAACACCCTGTTGGTTAAACACGTTCAGAATTTTAAAAAAATAAATGCAGATATATACTTTCATCTTTATTATTATTACACTCAAGCTTCTTTATCGACACTGATCCTATGTAATCTAATCCTTTATAGGATCAGGATGTTGAGCTGTGACTATGAAACTACACCTTCTAGAGAGTCCTTCTGTCTCTCCTTCTCCCTCCAAGCTTTCAGAGCAGACTCCCTGAAAATGTTCTGCTCAAGGTAACTGATTCATTCAAATAAATCACATGGTGAGTTTTAAAAAGGAGGTCAGCAGCAGGGTCGTTAGAGCAAGTATTCATTGGGGTTGTGTCTGTTCTCTAATTTGCCTGTGGATAATTTGATTTTTCTTTGTTTGTTGGCATTATTTTTTGTTTTTGCATGCTGCATTTCCCACTGCTCTTATAAGCGCAAATAATTGCTCTCATTTTTTAAAAGGAACGAAAGCAGGAGATAACCCCCTAGAAAGCTGAGCCACTGTGCAAGCTACAAAAATTAATATTGAATACTCCTAAGTAAAAGTTGCTACTGATAAAGACACTAATATGAAAGCTGTAAATAATGGCCCTATTTACATGGACCCTGGGCAAACTTTGTGAGTTGTTTTCTTGTCTAGGAAACTTTCAAGGTTGGAATTCGATCATACAGAGATAATATATTCACAATACATCTGTACAGGGAAGGAAGCCAAAGATAACCTGTGAATGACTTCCACTCAACTATACAACAAAGATAGCAAGAATGATGCAGCTAGATAATTTGTATTTGTTCATTCAATTTGTATAGCTGCCCATCTCACCTCAGTGAATGTGGGCAACTTACAACAATTAAAACAACATCCAAAACAAAAAGCAAATCAATAAAAGCAAACATACAAACCATCAGTAAAAAAACACATTAAAATCACAAAAAAATAACAATCAGCAGCAGAATCCAATCAATACATCATGTCGAACACAGCCATTAAAAAAGCTCTCCATTACCACTAGATGGCAAAGCCATGTCTTCAGGGACTTCCTGAAGGCCAGCAGAGTCAGGGCCAATCTAAGCTCTGGGGGGATTATGTTCCAAAGAGCGGATACCACAGCAGAAAAGGGGACACTCCTTTGTAGATGGGACCTGTAACATGCCTCTCCTGCTAGACCTGATAGGACAGATAGATGTAACTGGGGAGAGGAGAGCCCTCAAATATCCCAGGCCCATGACTTGTAGGGATTTATAGGTCATTACCAGCACCATGAATTAAATCAAGAAGCATACCGGTAACAAATGCAACTTGTGGAGCAGGGGTGTAACATGCACTGATCAAGGAGCACACATAACTACTTGCACAGCCACATTTTGCATTAGCTGTAGCTTCCAGATACTCTTCAAGGGCAGCCCATGTAGATCGCATCACAGTAATCTATTTGAGAGATTACCAAGGTATGAGTGACTGAGACCCTCACTGCCAGAAACGGGCACAACTGGGACACAACACAAACTTGTTCAGAGACCCTCCTGGCCTTGGCTGCCACCCGCTCTTTGAGCAGGAGTTGTGAGTCCAGGAGAACCCCTAGATTGTACACCGGGTCAGTTTGGGGCAGTGCCACATTATCCAGAACCAAACATGTTAAGTCCCTGGAATCTGCAGGACCTAAATCCCAAAGCCACTCAGTCTTGCTGGGGTTGAGCTGAAGCCTATCATTCCCCATCCAAACCCCTACAGCCTCCATACAGTGGGAGTAACATCAACAGCATTGCTTAGTTTACTGGGTAATCATCAGCATAATATGATACCTCACTCCATGGTGATGGATAATCTCATCCAGAGGCTTCATGTAGATGTTAAACAAGAGTGGAGAAAGTACCCTGCAAAGCAGGGCTGAAGGCAGGACCTCTTGCTCCCAATCAACACTGATTGGAACCTGCCCTGGAGGAAGGAAGAGAACTAGCACAATACAGTGCTGCCCACCTCAAACCTCTGGAGCCAATCCAGAAGGATACCATGGTGGTATCAAATGGTGTCAAAGGCCACTGAGAATTCAAGAACAGCAAGGATGGACACACTACTCCCATGCTGCTCATATCAGAGGTCATCCAAAGGCACAGCCAATGTTGTTTCAGTTCCATACCCAGGCCTGAAACCAGACTGAAAGGGATCCAGTTGATTCATTTTATATAGGATCATCTGAAGCTGTTGCACAACTACCTTCTCAACAATTGTTGGATATTGATGAAAATTGGGTTGGGTCTAGTAATAGTTTCTTGAGATTGGGATGAACCAACACCTCCTTTTGGACTGTGAATCTCAGGCTACCTTTAAACATATTTACATTTACATTTAAATATTTAAATATTTACATTTACATTTTACAACTTTAGTTGTAAAACCCACAGCTTGATTGGGAGTAAACCCTATTTTGTAGGAGGAAAAAGATAATAATTTTCTTAGAAAAATAAATAAATAAATAAATACAATGAAAGGGGACACGGGGGCACAGCGGCTTAATGAAGCTGAAAATTGCCGGCCAGAAATGGTTGACACTTCAGCGGTTCGAGCCCAGCTCTGCACAGCAGAGCGAGCTCCTGCTTCCTCCCCAGCTCCTGCCAACCCAGCAGCTCGAAAACTTATGTGAGTAGAGAAATGGGGACTCTCACCCCGGTGGGAGGAAAAATGCTGGCGGTGCTTGAACAGGAGACGGGAGCAGTTGCCGGTAACGCAGAAGCCGTGCATGCCCCAAAAAGTCATGAAGCAATGGAAACCCCGCTTCCTGCGCTC
This sequence comes from Python bivittatus, assembly GCF_059951505.1. Classification (NCBI taxonomy): domain Eukaryota; kingdom Metazoa; phylum Chordata; class Lepidosauria; order Squamata; family Pythonidae; genus Python; species Python bivittatus. The sequence goes on from NW_028277098.1 coordinate 30,739,932, forward strand.
ACCAGCTGGGCTCCACTCTAGGAAGGAGGCACTGGCAAACCACTTCCGAAACACCTTGCCTTGAAAACTGCAGGGACTCGTCCAGGCAGTCACCGCAGAATCGGTAATGATTGAGTGTGGTTAAAAAAAAAAAATACAATGAGCAGTTGTAGTCATCTACATATCTGTCCCTAGCCAACCAATTCCTGATTCTAAAATGTTTTAAAATAAAAAGAAAAGATAATGGTCTCTTTAACATCTGCCTTAATTTTTCTCCCCACCATCCAGGTGTTGCTTCTGCCCACATTACCTGTCTCTTCCTGATCACTGAGGGGGCAGGCAGGCTCGTAGTTACCTCGTAGTTTAGCCTACAATCCTAGGATTTTATAATGATTCCTATTCAGCTTTTAACCAGAATTTAGCTCTGTTTCCAAGTTGGCCAGGCTGGGCAGGTGCTATCCCCAGCTGAAAGCACATCTCTTATGACATACATGTATGTATGTATGTATGTATATAAGCTAAAATTAAAAACTCAACAAGCTCTGTTTGATAATAGATAAGGGTGAAATTATCTTTAAAGGCAGAGTTTTCCAGGGCAATGCTCACTGTTGCATAACCCAGTACCAGCAGATAAAAGAAAACTGAAAACTAAGGCATATGGCCAGGGACCTCTGGGCCATGTGATCTGGCAAACATGTTTAAAATCGAGTGGGAAAGAAAACAAGATTGCAAAAAAAAAGAGAGAGAAGACAGGGCTTTATTTTACATCTGCTTCATAAAATATCCTTATTCATTACTGAACAAACTGGAGTCTTATGTTATAGCAAGTCAAAGATGTGACTCCACTCTTGCTGCGGATTGTTATGATGGGGCCAGTCATGGGTAGGATTACTCGATATCTCAACAAGCAAAGGAAAACAATTGGAAAGGAGGACAAACGGGGGGAAAGGAGGACACATTAACTGTTTAATATTTGTATTTACCTTAATTGGAGAGGATGGGATTACAAGTGAGTAAGCAGGCACACAATGGGGAATGTGCTCACACCAGCTGTTTGCCTGGTGTGCTCCTGGCTGCCCGCGGGAGGCAGCTTAGGAGGCAAAAGCCTTCAGCGTGTAACTGATTAAGGCCATCTCAATTTCAGGCAGCGTTGTTAACTTGTGGTTAGCACTTATTAGGGAAGCGCTGACCACAGAGAAAAGCTGCTCAGGGAAAGCCAGACAAAATTTAATGTTAAGGCTATGCCTGCAGGACGGAGGACATGAGGACTAAAAGGAGGACATTTCCTCCTTTTGACAGATGTCTGGTAACCCTAGTCAGGGGGCCCACACAGAGGACCTAAAGGAGTTAATCTACTTAGAACTTGCATAGGCCTCCCAAAGAAGCTTGGCCTAGTTATTTAGGAGCCAATGCTATATTTCAGGTGCTCTGGAAGAACAGAAGGAAAAAAGCTTTCTGCTCTTTCCTTCAGAAATCCACAACCAACTATCACATGTTTAACAGGCCAGGAGAAATATGACTTCCTCAAACCTTTTGAATGAAAACTGTAGATGCATCAAAATAGGAAATCCCAAACACTTCTAGTTCTTAGGCATAAAAGTACTTAATATTTGTCAGCCACAAGCCACATTTTGGCATAGTTCAGTTGTTACAAGCAAACATGACTTTTGAAAATGAAGAACAAGTGAATGAATAAATGAAGCATTTTCTGCTCCCTCTAGTGTAATAGGTAAAGTGCTCAGATGTATTCATTCTTAATACACAATAGGCCTAAATTAACCCAATCAAGTTAACGACCACACTGTCTGGCATCCTTTCCCCTTTTTCAGAGTCTTTCTCATCAGGAGCTTTGTAAGAGGGACCTGTAGGAAACAGCAAATTCTGTCACTGCCCTGATTGTCTGGTCTAGGATTAAGTTTCAATACATCACAAGCCATGAAGACAACCCTGGCATTGCAATTTGTCACACTTTTTTATGTGCCATATCTCACTGTAGTGCATTCTCCCCAGTTGCTGCCAGAGGCTACACGTCTAGAACAAAACTCACATAGTAAGAGAGGTAAAATTCATAGCAAGTAAAATTAATAGCCATTATTTTACCTTTCTCATTTCTAGAGACTGTGATTAGTTGTTCATCAACCCAGCTCGGGAAGGGGTCTCCTTCTCTTGCCTGAACTTATGGAAAGTTTTATAAATCTGATCCAAGGAGAACTAGCATAAATCTGATCTAGGGAGAGGTAGCAAATGTTTTCCTGAATTAAGTGATTTAGATGATTCCCAAGAGTTACATAAAGTGCAAAATACACTTTTCAGGAAAAAAATAATTCTAGTCTTTATGATATTAGATAAAAGTGCAACACCTGGGATTCAAAACCAAAAAAGGTGCTTCAGAGCACACAAGGGTATACATGTAACACCCATCAACAAAGCATATCTACAGTGCAGCTGTGGAACGCAGCCACATGATCCTGGATAAAGACATGGCTAGTTTAAAGAATTGAATAAGGAACTACACAAGTGCTCCCGTTGACTCTAAAACATCTTTCTCCCTTCACATCTGAAATGCTGCACAGCCCTATTAGAAAAATATTTTAGAATGAGATGTGTTCTTCCTGAAGACCAGACTAGATCGTACACTACATATGTGCCAACATTAGAGAATCAGAAATAGAGACGTACTTGTTTCAATGCCATAAGCATGCTCCTAATTTTAATCAGTGTCAGATGACATCAAGCAGAAACAAAATATGGTTTTAAAATGAGAAACAAGATCTACTTCTTTTCTCTCGAGCATTGGGGAAACAGTCTATGCCTCCTCTATTTAAGCATCCAGTCATAAAATCACCTAGTTCCATGGGATTTACTTCCAAGTAAACATGTATTAAAGAAACTCTCAGACATGGCCTATTAGATCTCCCTCTTCCATGCTACACTCCAAAGCATCCTCATGGCTACTAAATGGTCCATTGGTGCCGCATTAGATTAGCTTGATTTCCCTTTTCCCTGGTTCAACCTGCCATTCTCCCACAACATTGCAGGTCACTGCAGCAACATCACTAATCTCTCCCTCTTGATCATTCCTAAATTCTTTGTGATAATATGTAGGACTACTGTACTGCCTAATGGTAAGGAACTACTCAACCTAGCCAAGAGAGGAACTAACAGAGTTCATTCTTTGTGACTGATTCTGCCGCAGAAACAGGTGCTGAAACTTATGGAAAGGGAAGGACCTGCAATTTACAAGGATGCTTTTCTTTTCTTTTCTTTTCTTTTTTTCAGGACAAGCCTTTCATACAAAATCTAAAATTGGCAAGAACTGTTGGCTCAAGAAAGTGGCCCTGAATGAGCTAGAAAAGGGAATGAGACACGGTTGCCCACTGTCTCTCTTGTTGTTTATTTTAGTTGTGGAAGTTTTGAATAGAGAGATGAGAGATGAGAAGATAAAGGGCATAAAAAAAGAAAGAGACATATAAGTTGAGAGCCTTTGCAGATGATTTGGTGTTGGTGCTGGAGGATCCTTTGAAGCTTTAATAAAAAAAAGTTGAAAGAATTTGGTGTTTTGGCTGGTTTTAAAATGAATACAAGAATAAAATGTTAATGAAAAATATGAGGATACAAGAACAAGAAGGATTGATGAACAAAACAGGTTTTAAGGTTGAAAGAAAATTAAATATTTGAGGATGAATTTGACAAATAGTAATTGTATGTTGTTTCAAAATAATTATGTTGAGACTTGGAATGAAACTAAGACATGTCGATGGGAAAAAATACAATTGTCATTATTGGGAAGAATTTCTGTAATTAAGATGAAAGCTTAACCTAGAACATTATTTTGGTTTCAAACAATACCAGTTATGACAACTGACATTCCATTTAAACAATGGCATAAAGACATATCTAAATTTGTGTGGCAAGGTAATAACCATGAATTAAGTACAAAGTTTTACAAGATGCTAAAGAAAGAGGAGGTTTATGTCTCCCAAATTTGAAGTTGTACTTTGCAGCTTGTTGTTTGGTTTTGATGAAAGAATGGGTGACTTTGAGAAATAGAAAGTTATTGGAACTAGAGGGGCATGACCTAAGATTTGGGTGGCACAGCTATTTATCGTACAATAAAGTCAAAGTTAATGTAGATTTTAAAAATCATTTTGTTAGATGTGCCATATTGAGAATATGGAACAGATACAAATCTAGGTGTCTCCGAAGGTTCCTTTATGGCTGTCACCACAAGAAGCTTTTTACAGAAGAGAAATTATAACTCAACATAAATGTTTAACTTATGGTGACATGTTGGAATTTTCTCAAATGGACTTTAAAGACAAGAGAGGAATTGATATTAGAAGGATACATGTGTTAATGTTTTCTTATGTACAATTACAAGAAAGGTTTAAAATAGATAAAAGGACTTACGGTTTTGAATATGGTAAGAATGAATTTGAAGCAGAATTATGTACTAATGATGAACATCTTATTGCAAAGATGTTTAAAATATTATTAAAACTAGAGACAGAAGATGAACAAGTTAAGGACTATATCATAAAATGGGCTAAAAAGTTTGGCTGTAACATACAAATGGAACAGTGGGAAAATATGTGGCAAAAAGGATTGAAATTTACATTTTGTTATAACCTTAAAGAGAATTTTTATAAAATGATGTATCACTGGTGCTTGTCACCAGAAAAATTATCTAAAATGTATAAAGGTACTTTGAATGTATGTTGGAAAAGTGAACAACAAGAAGGGATATTTTATCATCTCTGGTGGACTTGTAAAAAGCAAAAAAAAAAAAAAGGAATGCGATACATATTTGTATACAGAAGATTTTAAAGATTAATATTCAATCAAAACCAGAGACTTCCCTTTTGGGCTTGATGGATAAACAGTTGGAAAAAACTCATGGAACTTTGTTTTTATATATGATAACAGCAGCAAGGGTTTTATATGCAAGAGGTAGAAAGATAAGACGTTACCCACAATGGAAGAATGGATAGCGAAGCTGTCAGAGTTGGCTGAGATGGCAAAATTGACGGCTTTGATTTGCGATAAGGCATTGTGTAATTTTAATGCTAACTGGAAACCTTTGGGGGACTTTTTGTGGGAAACAGAAAAAAATAAAATGTCGTATGGGTTTGATGATTAGAAATAATATGGGTCATTAGAAATAATGGAAGTTATGTTGTAAATTTAGAACAAGAGTTTCATGTTTATTGTTACTTATATCTGATGCAAGGAGGGTTGGAAGTCCATTCTTTTCTTTCTTTTTTGTTTCTCTCTTTTCTTTCTGCACTTTTGATCTTTTCTATTTTTTTTTTCTTTCCAATTTCTTTTCTCTTCTTCTTCTTTTTCTTAATATTAGTTCTTGTTATTTTTTATTGTTCTTTTTAAAAACTTAATAAAGTTATTACAAAAAAAGAAAGAAAGAAAGTGAAAGTAGCCCTGAAGAATATGTATAATCTTTGCTTTTTTTCCCCCCTTGCACTTTTTTTTTTTTTTTTTTTTGGAGTAATTGTTAAACTGAAATCATGCCTGAAACTGTATTTTGCCCTGAAAGGAAAACATACAGGTCTTTCAATGCTTAGGGTGGAAGAGCATTTGAGGAAGGAAGAGATAATCCTCTCCAATGCTATTTTCTGGATCCAGTTCTTGTCTTAACACAGTCACAGAAGCCAGAGCTCAAGCATTTCCCACCTCAGAATAATAGACAAAGTTTGCTGCTTTTGTCAAAGTACCACATTTCATCTTGAACCCCCATGCCCATTTTGGCAGTTTCAAAATAGCGCCTTGCTACAGCCATAATTTCCTCTTTTAAAGAATTACCTTTCAACCAATGTTTTCTCAACCCCCTGGCTGCTTTATATGGAAATTAACACAGTTTTGCTATCTATTCAGCCTTTTGAAACAAAATTATACATTGCTGTGTCAGGCTGAATCTATGAGTGTGTTAAATCTTACTTCTCCATATGATTGATTTGTTTTAGACTCTTTGCAGTCGTGCATTCAAATCCTCATTTGATCCATAATTACCAATATCAACAGAAAAAAGGAAAAATAACCATCTCCGATTATTTACTGCCGGCTGCATTGTTGGAAAAAAGCAAGAGGCTAGGCGGTCTTCTAAGTAGCATTGTGTACGTATTATTTGCACTTCCCTACCATTGTGTGGAAGGATTTTGCAATGATGGACAGCAACGAAGAGATAGGAAATGACACGCAAGCTGTCCTCCTGTGTAATATATGCAGAAGAGTTTTACAATAACAATTTGAGAGTCAACAGGGAAGCTTGGCACAATGAAGTGCTATGAATCAGGATGATCAAATGATTTTATTAGTTTATTTTAATTAGTCAGATCTATTACCATTTTTAATATGACCAGGGAACAAAAGAAAAAGAGAGAGAGAGATAAAAAACAAAGTAATTGTAAGTAGTTTATCAAATCAGGCCCTGGCAGGGACCACACCACTGATAACTTGCTTTCATTCAAACTGAGTACACTGCTTTTTGACTGTTTTCTCGGCACTCCTTTCTCCTTCTCACCCTGAAAAGAGGGTATAAAATTACTGATTTGGGTGCAGAATCTGGAGGGAATAAATCCCCCAAGGGAAAGGCATCCCTTTTAAAATCCTACAGGACAGAGAGGCTGTTCTAAACGCAGAGGCAGGATTCAAAACAAATCATTAATTTATGTTCATCCTGCTGGCTATAGATTCACCACCATCTGAACTCTGCCAACCTTTCTGTCTTCTCTGCCAATCATGTGACCTTCACCCAGCATAATCACATGCTCAGTGGAAAGGAAAGGATTCAGTCACCCTGTTTGTTAATTCCAGAATTTCCCCTAAGCAAAGACAAACAGTTATTATAAACTGTGGCAAATTATCGATGCTTGTCTCTGCAACCGAGACTACTGTAGACCAGGCTGGGACAATTATCGAATGAAAGAAAATATTATTATTTTAGGAAATGGTAACATTTTAATACAATGAGAAAAATGATGAGGGAATAATAAATGGAAGGCATAAAAGGAACTAATAATAAAAAAGAGCTTGGTGAGGAATCCCGCTGTCATATTTGCATTTACCCTGAAACTAATGCTGTGCACATTTTGGAATGCAAATAATTCACAAGAGGAAGCAAAATGAGGATGTTATTAATATTTTTTTCCTTAATGAGGAATTGTACTTTGATTGAAGGAAGCTTTAAGGTAGCCTGAACTAGGCTTAACAAGAGAGGTTGGTCTTTCTTTCAAATTACTGAAATGAATATGTGAGGATACTTATTCCATCACTGAAATCCCTAGCATTAATATCAACCCAGAATCCCAGATTTCAAAGATGTATTAGAAATAGGAGGGATTTCAATATGCAGCAGGATCTTTTGAGAAGACCTGCAAGACATTAGCATTTCCTGCCAAATCAGATCCAAAGACCACCAAATAAGGCTGAGGTTACTTGTTCCTTTATAAAGAAATGCACATGCCATAAAATAATGTTGCTTTTAGATACCTGATTAAATAAAGTTGAAGTGCTCTGGCGTCAGAGCACTGCAACTAACTCTTCAGTAGGGCAGAACTGAAAACTGAAAAAAATATTTGCATCTCTTTGTCTGCTTCTGTGAATTGTTCCCTGTTTTAAAAAATTAATCTCCCCTCCCATTGCTTGCAAATGGATGGGAGGGTATTTGCAGCACATTGGAGTCCATATCCCAAAGGTGCTTTAGAGCATTCAGGAGCATGAACCTAGCATCTATCTGCCACAGGTTAAAATGGCCATGCCCTTTCCCACGACTGCAAGATGAAGCCAGCAAAAGATGCAGCTGCTTTAGGGTATTGCAGACAGATGATAGGTTTGTGCCTCCATCTCTATTTGGGGATTAGATCTGCACAGTTCTAATATTTTTACCAGATCTTAGTCTGTGTTGTAGTTGTTATTTCAAGGCCACCTGACCCCTCAACAACTCTGGCCAGCTGAAAAATAAGGCAAAAGAAAACCCAGAAAGCACAGCTGGTCTGAAAAACAACTAAGCTAAATTAAAAGAGGCTCCACAATCACTGTAAGCCAAGACCTGGGATAACAACCAAGTTTTTTGTAATTTCTGAAACATCATAAAGGTGGGAGCTGCGTTAATCCAGAAGGCAGGCATGGCTACCAAGTAGGTATACCTCCTGGGTTCTGTAAGATGACATTGTTTGGGGATGGGACCCAGAGAGTACCCTCTCTACTACTTGATCACGCTGGATGGGCAGAAACAATTGGTGATAAGTGGTCCTTCAGATAGCCAGGATCTATACCACATAGGGCTTTAAAGGTGATCACTGGCACCTTAAATTGCACCCAGAAGCCAACTGGTGAAATATATTCCAAAATCAGGTATGATGGAGTGCATAACACTTCCTCCCTGTCAGCCCAACAAGATAGACAAGACCAATAAATTGTATTACACCACTACCTATTTGTCTGAGATGTTTTCTCAAGTTATTAACCCAGGCCCAAGGCTTTCTTATCTGGCCATTGCCTTGGTAGCAGCTCTTCTTCCTGTCCTTCAAGGTCATTCCCTATTTCCTCTACACCCCCTCACACACGCACACACTCCTTTTGGGTCACTCCAGTACCTAGATGCCCAGCAGACTCTGGTAAGAAGTGAGATTAGATATTGGATTTCCTTCTCTGAGGTCAGAGAAGGTGATCCAGCCAGTCCTATGGGCCAAGGATGCTGTCTTAGCTGCCAAAGATTTGCAGTTTTGGTAACGTTTAATTTTCCATGATGGTAATGTTGTCTAAAATAAAACTTGTTGGGATTCAAACTATCATGTTTGAGGCGATTCGTCTCTATAAAGCAAAAGATTTTGTGCATGAACATGCTGAGTTTGATCCTTCTCTGTATTTGTACTTTTCCTGAATTTAATGATACAAATACCTAATTCAAACAATGTGCATTAAATGTGTATATCCAGGGAAAAAAAGTGTATAAAAAATGTATGCAGCTGACGAATAATGTACAAGGCACCTTTTATTAGGGAGAGTTGGTCCTAATATTTGCATTAAAAATGTGCATATTTTGATGAATCCTCACAAGTTCATATGTGTGTGGATTTTGTTTTTAAAACTGCAAACTGATACAGAAATACTATAAAATGAAATTAATGAAGGAAAAAGAGAAGCTGATTGAAATCAAATTGGCAGATTTGTCCTTCCTAGTCCTGAGCCTATTTTGGTGCTACTGATAGCAATGTCTAGCAGTACAGAGCAAATAACATATTTTCTATATGTTAAAATCACAGAATGTTGTTCATTTAAACATTTTTTATAAATTCTTGATATACTTTGATAGAAGAACAGCCTCCAAATGGGTATCTTGTATTGATCAATATAATTGTGATAAGGATGCCATGCTATACAGCTCTACATTACACGAAGACCACTCCATGAAGATCTTCATTTGCCAAAGTCTTGATAGATAGATAGATAGATAGATAGATAGATAGATAGATAGATAGATAGATAGATAGATAGATAGATAGATAGATAGAATGTCTGGAGAGCATTGTCCAAATTCCCAAATAAAGTATTCAAACCATTTGTTGTGTACCAAATGTAGCTATTTGTTTAGAACTGGGCCAACTAAAGATAGAGATTGAATCCTGACCAAGAATTCTTAGCAATTGATTTGGCTTTTCTTCCAGAAATACTGGGTCCTCTAATTCTAACAGACCGCTGTCACTCTACATGGATTCAGGGAGTAGTAACAAAAATACTCCAGTATAGGTTTTCACCGCTGATGATGTCAGAAATGAGATACAATCAAACTTCAGTTACACTGAGTAGATAATGGTATGACCAAGATTGATATCCTAGTTTACACCTTATCTAACTTATTAAAGAAAGTTATGAGAAAGCCTCAATTAACCACAACCATGATCCCATCTGGTGATGACCATAGCATATAAAATATTGCAATTTGGAAAGTAAGAGGATTAAATGATAAAGAGCATGATTTATTGAAGGAAATGAAAGAAAAATGTATTAGACGTGAATGAAGGTGGCTTAATCTTGAGGAATAGAGGGAAATTGGACTACTGTAACACACTCTACATGAGGCTTCCCTTGAAAAGGATCTGGAAACTTCAGCTGGTGCAAATTTCAGCTGCTTGGGCAGTTACAGGTGCCTGTTATTCAGCACAATGCAAGCTGAACTGGCAGCCAGTCTACTCCTAGGTTCAATTCAAGGTGCTGGTAGCTATCTTTAAATCCCGTCCTGGCTTGGGGCTGGCTTACTTTTGCGACTGTCTCTCCCCAGTTATATCTACCCATCTTGTTAGATCCAGTAGGAGAGATATACTCCTGGGTCTTGTCCATCAAGGACTGCCATGTGGTGGGACCCTGTCAGTCCATTATAGACTGGGAAGAGAATCTTTTCTGTCATAGTGCCTGCCCTCTGGAACATAATTTCTCCTAAAGATCAGATTCACCCCAACTCTGCTGGCCTTTTGCAAGTCTTTGAAGACATAATTTTGTCATCAAGCCTGTGGCCTTGGAGGTGTGGAGGAACCTGTTGTATGGTTAAATTAATTGTCGTGATAGGCTGATTATTTCCCAGATGCTAGTTCTGCTATTTGAAATTTTGTTTATATTCTGTTTTTAAGTATTGTTAGCTGCCCAGAGTCTCGTATTTTGAGATGGGTAGCCGTATAAATTAATTGTTTAAAAAAGAAATGAAGATAGAGGTTTAATTATAAATCAAAGAGCTAAAATGTATGTCAGTAAGTGTGAACAGGTATCATCTAGGTTATTATAGGTGCATATGAAAGTAGGCATACATAGGTTGGTGATAGCTGTATGTTATATTCTAATGAACAATGATAATAGAGAACCCAAGCTTGAATTTTGGAAAAAAGTTATGCCATATTCCAAATGAATGTTACCCAGAGGGGGGGAAAAATAGTATTTTTGGTGACATGGATAGATGGGTGAGACAAGAGGAGACGATACTGAAAAGTGATTTGGCCATTTGAAGACCCAAAAATTTCTGAGAAAAGTGTTACTTAGAAAATGGTATGTTTGTTTCAAGTACTACTTTAAACATAAGTCTATTCATGAGTACACATGAAAAAAGAATGAATCAATAAGCATGATTGCTTTATTTGCTTATGATGGAAGATTGAGAGAATTAGTGCAGAGTGAAAGAGTGGTGAGACGTGGGCAAACTATTATTTGGTAGTGTCATGAGTGAAACTTATCAAAAAAATGGACAGGAAAGAAAAGGAAAAATGCGGAAAAAAAATAGAGGAAAAATTAGAATGCATAATACAACAAGGAGCAGGGATCTAACAATTAATGCATCCAAGACCAGGGTAGCTTGTGTTTGATAGGGAAAATGCAGTGAACAACTGCTAGTTATACATTTGGTGAAAAGCTAGACCATGTAGAATGAATGTGTCTAACTTGATAGCAGGTTAACTGAGGGTGGAAAAATCTGCCAGAAAGGTAGAGGGATGAGGTACTGAGGTACCAATAAATGTGTGGTAAAACAAAAACAAATAGGATCAAGAATTATTGTGTGCAGACTGAATGTGGATTGACTACAGAATGAGTGACCAGCACAAAAGAAGTGCACTGAGAAGAAAGAGAAGAATGACGTTCCAACTGAAAAATTATGAAGGTCCAGAGTCAGTCCAGAAGACAGGACAAGAAATAATGGGTTTAAATAATAAGAAAGTAGATTTTGGTTGGTCATTGGAAAATAAATTCCTAATGGAAGAACAGAGCAGACTTTCTTGGGTGATACTCTCTTTTGCTGAAGGTGTTTAAATACAGGTTTGATATCCATCCATCATGAATTCTGTAATAGTGGATTCATGCACCAAGGAGTGTATTGGACTCAATCTTCTCCAAGTTCTCTTCCAACCCCTTCAATCTCAGATTATTTGACAAGGAAAAGTAATTGGGACAAGAGGAAGGAGAGGAAGGGGAAGAAAGATGTAGATGAATGGAGTTGATAAGATCCTCAGAAAGAGAGTGGAAGGAAACCTGAAGAACAAAAGGCAATGTATGAAATAGTACATAAATGTGGTGGAAACAAGGATGGTTTGCAAGAATAGAAGGTACAGAGAAGGATCGTGAATGGTATGAGTCTAAACTAGGTTTAGCTATACTGTGTTTTCTTTCCTTTTCTTTTTTACCCCGTGTCTTTAATTTCTTATTTTTACTGCTTCTTCCTTCTTTTCTGCAGTTTGCATAATGTTGTTTACCTCAGTAGGAAATAGCATGATGGATACATACATGTGCGATTTAGTATTTTTATTCCTATTATATACTGTATCACTATCTCAATTTTTCTGTAAACTGTTGATTAATTGTTTTTAGTATTTCAATGTGTAATTTTTGTTACTCAGCTGAACAAAATTCAGGTAAGTAATATATGCAAATGGTAAACCTAACATTAAAAAAAGAAAGAAAGAAACCTACTTATGTACCCCAAGGCCCCAGAAAAACAGAATAGCAGTTCTGCCCATGTGTTCCATATGGCGCTGCCCCCTTTACAGAATTGCTTTATTCAGTCCAACCCAGTGCTGTGTGACGCTTTCCTTCTCAGCCTCCATAAGGCTGCCCACTCCTATTTTAGAAGTCTGTCAAAAATGAATCCGCCTGGAGAAAAGTATGAGCAAACACGTTTTAGGGATTTGTTTGAAATGTGTGAACAGTGCTGCGCTTTCTTATGTATGGTGTTTGATTCTGATCAAACAATATCTGCATTTTATTTATGTTAAGTGATCATCTGCCTTGAGCAATACGCAATCCAATTATGTCCTAAGGCTGTTCTCAGAAGTCACATTTGCCTTATGGCCAAGCGGCATGTTGGTTTAGTGAGTATCTCATTTCATGAGATCTTTCTGGAAAAACTTTCCTGACTTGCCGCAGAGAATGTTTTCTTTATAGAATTAGGGATTAGAAAGGCAGTAGAAGAACAAAGGGGTTTTACTGAAGACATGAAAAGTCTGCCAGGCCAAAATAAGAAATACAGCCAACTTTACATGTCAAACTGCACTGAGCAAAAGCCATTCAGTTTATGAAGTCACAAGCAAAGGCTGTGATGACCTACACTGGCTATGATCTCTAAAGTTTGGCCATCTTTACTTGACTACTTGCCATTTTAAAAATCCCTTATATAGTGAAGTAAGCCAGCAGTACTAGTGCTATAGACATATGAATGTCAGGGGTTTTTTTCCCCTATAAAACTACTCTGTTGCTCTCTTTCCACTGCTCACTAACCCCTCTTGATCACCCTGATTTACTCTTGATAGTTTCTGAAATGTGCCAAAGAAAGAATAGAACCCTTGATAGATAGTCTAGCTTTTCCTAGATTCTCCAATTCAAATATTAAATAAATGAATTAGTTGACAATAAGTATGTATAACTCTAGAATTTCTGTGTCTTGCTAGTGTGAAGAATAGAAACATCACTGTATTTGTGTAGCATTAGCCCATGTTGTCAGAAAAATGGATTAGGTGCTGCTGACAGCTATTCATTATGTTTGGTAATTTATGATTCTTCTCCAACATCAGATCATCTGTGCTCAGCCCTATTCTATTTAGCCTCCATTTCCTTTTTTGCTTCCCCCCCTCCATTTTACTGTTGAATATACCCTAGTCCTGTTCTGTTCATATGCATATAACCAAAATGCTCAGATTTTATGTTAGAGCAAATTTTGAACAACACTTGGATGATGGGGTATTTTTAGGGAATCCTTTTTTTACGGAAGAGGAAGATGAAGACGAAGAAGCAGCAGCAGCAATCAGAGACATGATTTATATGACATGATAAATCAGAGGCACAATTTATATAAACAGCACATTAGTCAAGTCAATTCTCCTACCTGAAGGAAGAAAGAAATAAGTGGTCACGTGAGCTGTGGGCTTCCTAGACCTCCTATCTGATCACTTTGATAGGCCAGAGAAGGGATGTACTTGCATGGGGATGAGAAAGATTCACCCATTTGTCAGCTGTTTGGGGCCAAGAGTTGCATAGATGGGAGGAACCAATTACAGGAAGCTAGAATTAGGAGAGAAAAAGGCTGGGTTCACAAATCACAGTCAACTACAATGTGGTGTATTTACTTTTGGCTTAGCAGGTTGATTCCAGGCACTGTGGCTTATTAAACAAGTTACAGTTCCAGAAATCATGTCTTAGCATCATGTTTGAATCCAGTGATTGTGAAAGAGAAAATAGTTATACCATAATATGATTTACTTGGTTTGGATTAGCTCTTAGAAGGGGAAATAAGTTGCAGCTTCAGAAGGCTGTTTTACCAAATCTTCATCAAGTGAAATATCCTTTTAAAGCTTTGCAGAACCCTTGGGAATCTTCACCACAGTGTTGTGTTCACCCATTTATGTCTCCCAGAGTAAGAATAAGTAAACTGCCATGGTCAGTCCAGCTCACCTGATCATCACGGGTGTATCCCCAAACTCTTTCCCACCTCCCTCTGTCCCCTGCGCCCAGTTGGATGGCAGCAAGGCCCAACAGGCAAGTGGCTATTGGCTGCTTTGGAAACAAAGCAGAAATCTGAAATCTCTTAAAGGCTGTGGGCATTGAGGGAAGGATGAGGGACTGACTTGGATACCTACTGGCAAGGTAGGAGTGGCTGGGGAGCACCAGTGGTGGATGGGTGAACCCTATTCCTCCCTAGAGGGAGTGGGCCCTTGGGGACATGTCAGAATGGGGAGCAGGAGTGCAGTTTTCCTCACAGTCCACAGCTCCCTTCGTTCCACCTCCCCCCAGCAAAGTGGCAGGCAGTTCCGCAGGTCAGCCTAGGAGGCAGTGGCTTCACCAGGGCTCTCCTGAGGGTTGTGAGGGGAAGGCAAATGATGCAAGCCTATATTATATGTGGAGAGGAAGGAAGGGAGGAAGGGAGGAAGGGAGGAAGGGAGATTTCTGACAGTCCCTGCCAGCTTCCCACAAGCAAAGTCAATGGGAAGCCAGCGACAAGTCACTCACACTTCCACTGCTTTTTTGCCCTTGATCATTCTGTTTCTCTGTTTAGGTAAGGAAATACCTTTGAAACAATGACCCAATGGCTTACTGGTTGTCTAGTATAAGGATAAATTTGTGGGACCACATTTCTCCCATTTTTCTCTGCTCAGCCCAGCAAAACTAGCTCCGGGTCCCTTCTGTCAAACAATGTCAGCTTGTTGGACTCTGGAAATGTGCATTCCCTATGGAGCAATATCCCCCCAACCCTGTTATCCCTTTGCAAGGTGCTGAAGACCTGGCTTTTTCTCCAGGCATTTGGGTCAGGAGGTTAGGTGAGCCCTGCTGCTGGTGATGTGTTTTTCTATGAATGGGGTTGTTGTTTTATCACTGGGCATTGGGGGTTACATTTTAATCCCATACACTGCTCAGAGTTAGCATTGCAGAATGGGTGGCCATATTAACAATATCAATAATATAAATCAATCATTCTCAGCAAGTGTGTATGGCACTGTATCCATGTAATAACGATCATATAATAATAATTTATTAAGCTTGTATGGCACCCTACTCTCAATGACTCTTGGCGGCTCACAACAATCAAACAAAAAAATTACAATCAAATAAATAAATTAAAAAGATAAAATATATAAAGAAGAATGTAGAGGAAGAAGGGAGTAAAATGAAGTCAACATTTAGTATCTGAAAGAATACTATATAAGGCAATAGAACCTCTTCAGCTGGTATTTCACAAGCATTTT
Organism: Python bivittatus; assembly: GCF_059951505.1. Taxonomy (NCBI): domain Eukaryota; kingdom Metazoa; phylum Chordata; class Lepidosauria; order Squamata; family Pythonidae; genus Python; species Python bivittatus. The sequence goes on from NW_028277098.1 coordinate 30,755,636, forward strand.
AACAAGTAACTTCCACATATATTTTCTCTAAAAGATATATGCAAAGTTAGTCCAATAAATGGATTAATAACTTTAAAAGACAGCTTGAAACATATCTCTTATAGTAGATTGTAAAAGTCCTGATGGAAGGGATTTTTTTATTTTATTAAAATGACTGCCTGGTTTTCTGCTGATCAAGTCCCAGTGCGTTCAATAGAAATAATTAAATGTTCATTGGAGATTAAATATCTATCTACCTACCTACCTACCTACCTACCGACTGATAGATGTAGCCTTTATCCAGCAACAGCAAATTTACATTTCATGTTGAATATTTTAACACCTATCAATAGTGTTTACTTTTTATCACTTTATTCGTAGTTGAGATGAGTTAAAAACTATGTGAAGAGCAGAAGGTGAGATATAAATTCAGGATATTTAATTGTTTAATTTATATAATCATTGTTAGAAAATGTACTGCTTCAGGACTGTATAGGACTAATTGTCCCTAAAACATAAAGTTGCAAAAGATGCTGAAAAATCTTCATTTAATTAGCTTAATTAAATTCATTAAAGCTTCTAAAAGAGATTTAACACTAATTTGAACCTCTAAAATTGAGAATTTAAATTGTTAATCAGTCAAGTGAGGTAGTAGGTTATTCTGTTCATTACGGATATGGAAAGAAGGGCCGATCAGCAAAGAGGTTTGTCTGTGTGAGTCCTATTCTCAATGGAGTCTATTTCCTAGATAATCAAAAGGAAGGCTAAGACATGTTTGATCTTGATGGTGGTGGTGGTGGTGGTAGTGGTGATGATGATTCCAGTACTAAATTTAATATACAGGGATAAAACAGAATTGAACTCTGGCTCTTCCGAAATTTGTTGGAAATAATGTTGTGATTTCCCTTCTTTTGAAAATCATTCCCTTCCTTTTCTCTGAATCTTGTAATTACCTGTTCTCTCTCTCTCTCTCTCTCTCTCACACACACACACACACACACACAGAGACACATATACATATCCACACCCAATATCTATTAGCCAACAATGGTAGAGTGTCAGCATACAACTTGCATTTTCATAGTGGTGACATGTAACCTATAAAAACAGGATAATTATTTTATGTTTCTAATATAATAAGATGAGCATTTTGCTGTTCCAAGCGTTACCAATTATCACCCATGATTATGATTGCAGATATGCTTAAGTGATACCAGAGAAATGTTTTCATATAATGGAACCATCAGAAGATACATTTTTAATCTATAGCAGTATGTTATTATTAACATATTATACATGTGTTTTATTGCTAAGAAGGTTTACCACATTCACAAGGGACTTGTTCAAATCTAATGAGTATAAATGGTTGTGAATATTTGGGATATACAGAAGTGTCCTACATTAATACTGGCTTCTCTGTTTAGTCCAACTGAGGGAATCAAACCATGCTTTCATTTATTTGAATATATAGGTTAATTTCAAGATCAATGAGATCAAAATTGCACAAGGCTCCAGATATATCTGGAAGACATGGTTTGTCTAGACCTATTTTAGTCTGGCTTCAGGCCCAGGTAAGACATAGAAACCTTGATTGATAACCTTCACAGGAAAAGGGACAAGAAGTACTATCCGATTGATTTTCCCAGCTTTCTCAATGACATATGGCAACACCAATCACAAAATCTTGTTGGATCAACTTGGTGGGTTTATATTGGTAATTCTCTCACACTAATGCTGTTGTTACTTGTAAAGCCACTATAGTGAATAGCACTAACGTTACTAAGGAGGTTTACAGAGGCGTGATGGAATAAAATTGGAACAATAGAAGAGAATATATGTAGCTCGGGGTTGAACTGTGGAGTTCTTGGTGCTCTCTGAGATTGGTTGTTTGCTTGCAGACCTTTCATTACCCAACTAGGTAACATCATCATTCAAAAGAGACAATAACAAACCTAGGAAGGAAGCAAAAAGACTAGAATATATCCCCTCCATCAGCCAAGCCACTCAGATAAGCAAGGATCAATATCAGACAAACAATCAAGCAGAAAACAATACTCTAATCAAGGAACTACCAAAGAGAAAACCACACCCCCACCAAAATTGTCAGGGCAAGCTACTATATCTATACTGGCAGCAAAACCCACATTCATTCATACTGACATTGTTACCTAGTTGGGTAATGAAACATCTGCAAGCAAGCAAGCTTAGAGCACACCAGGAACATCACAAAATCAGAACAATGTTTTGGTTCATGATTTTCATGCTTTTTCTTGAGGGATAAAGATTTCTATTGTGTTGAATCTGAAATGAAGGGGGAAAAAATGCTTCTGCTGAAAGAAAAGCAAATAGCATAAAGTACGATACCAAGTGGTTTCTCCTGATATTCAGTTCCTAAAAATATTGAAAATTGTTTCTGACCTCTGACATATCATTAATCACTGCAGGAAAAAATAAGTTTAATGAGACCAGCACAGAGAAAGAAAAAAAGTTTATCAAAAGGCAAGAAATATTAGATGTCTCAGTGGATCAAAAACCAATTGCACCCTAATATAGAAAGTCAAATATCACTTTTCTTTTTCCTCTTTTAATTTCTCTTTTGCTTAATTTTTAGAGTATCTGTTGACCTTACATCTCTCTCAGACAAATTTCATTTGCATTTTTTGCATGGATATTTAGCCTCTGAGCAGCATGGACTGAAATTAATTCTTTCAGTTCTCTGAACTTTATAAAATCTTGTTGTGTTTTTTATTTATTTTTTAGCATTTTCCTAACAGATCTTTCCTGGGTTTGGAGCCTTCTTGAAGGATTTTGGATCAATTCCTTCCACCTTTCATTCAGATGCACCAACTTGCCTGTCAGATCTTTGCTACAGATGTAGAATGCTTAATTTCTTTCCCCTATTTATTATGTCACCCTCCAAAATATTTGGACATGTATAAGGAATTGCAATTAATTAGTTTGACTGATGCAAATTCATATGGAGCTTACAATAGATATATGAACAATATTGGTACTAATTTTTTTTATTATACATGTTTGGATACTATAACTAATTCGTAATTTGTTTTTCTACTAGTTAAATTGGAATTAACTCTGCACATTATAGGATTTTCATGTTAACAGCTAACCTTGGTTTGTACATGTAACTTTGTTTTCATTTCCCTACTTACCTCTCAAAAATAAATTGGAATAATTTACTTTCATTTACTATATATTATTTAATGTAACTGGTTAGAGTTAAGAGTTGGTTACCGGTTACATTTCTGCTTTGAACTATTAAGTGCAGTCTTCAAAGATGAGACCCTTGTGGATAGCCTCAGATTTTCAGTAACTGGTTTTGAGTGAGTCTTTATGTAACCCAAGAAACAGTGACATAGTCTGCCTACGTTCCTCAGATCAAAGCTACTAATGGCATAGATGGCTTCTGTGGGAATTAGTGGTTATGCTCAGCTTTTTGTCTGGCTTCCCTACCCCAATAACTTCACAACTGGATCTCTGAAAGGTGTTTACCTTTGAAGGCAATATGGAAGTTGCTGCAAGTAACCTGTCATTTAATGACAGCCAGGAAGTTTTTGGTTATGATCCTGCCAGTAGTAATTTATTTTATTCATTTTATTATTTGGACTCCAGATGTTTTACAAATAATAATAATAATAATAATAATAATAATAATAATAATAATACGACAATATCTTTAACACCATCAAACAACAACATCTGCCTATCCCAGGTTCTTGGGAAGGACTTGATAGATGGATAAAAATGTCAAATCCAGTCTAAACATCTGGCAGACTGTGTGACCAAAAATAATAATACCACCATCAGTCAATTGCAAAAGGCAGCTTTACTTGGAACAGCTTACAACATGTGATGATACCTTTAACACCATCAAACAACATCTGCCTATCTCAGCTCCTTGGGAAGGACTTATAAATATGCCAAATCCAGTCTAAACATCTAGCTGACTGTGTGACCAACAATAATAAAACTTAACAGTGTAAGAGTTAATTCCTGCATTGATGATTCTGGAATCAAGTCCAAAAGGCTCTCCAAAAAATTCAGGTCTTTATATCTTTCTGGAGAGCCATAAGCACAGGGACCATCCTCACCTCAGAGGAGAACTAGAGTGTGATGATCCCAGATAAGGTTTTCTTATTCAAAGTATCCAGCCTGCAGATCCCATCCTTGGGGAAGTATTGGTGGCTGCCACACTATTGAGTTTTAACAAGGTATAAAAATATTATTGGTCTCTTACATTTCTATAAATGAATTTTAAGTTCTTTGCTTCTCTTGTGAATCATCCTGGACTCCTTTCAGAAGAACAGCAGCATATAATAAAATTAATAATAACCTCAGTGAGATTACTTGAAAGCAGCTAATAATGCTATTCTCCAGTAATACTTCATATCTTTCATCATAGCTCTAGAAAAATAATCATGACTGCATTTCTCTAACCAATCAAGTTATTTCTGAATTTTGTTTCTGTCTTTCATGGTATTAGCTATCCTACCCAATTTTAGCAGATTTGACAGGCATTCCTTGGAGCAACCATCTTAAAATTGAAGATGTACAAGACACTGATTGCTAGGTTATTGTAGGTCTAGTGCATATTTTGTGCATTGATGTTTATAAACATTTGTCAGTACCAACATTCTTTCCTGCCATAAATGTTACATTAACCAATTACAACTGTTGAAGATTTTTAGCATCAGTTAACTGATTCCTATGGAATCCTATAATTTGGAACCAAAAAGCAAGCTCATACAACAGACACATGTGTTGATGGAATTGCCATTAAAAAATATTTCTGATCACCTCTGCTTCAGTGTTGAAAACAAAGAAAAATCCACTAATGGCAAATGTTCTAAAAAAAAAATAAAAAAAATCAATATTTGTTTGTAGATTTGAAATGCTAATTTTTATTTTTGGAAATTATAGCAGAAAATTAGCAGCAAAAGCAGAAGCTGGTGAAGGAGTTGATGAATAATTCCTCCATTCTGTTAAATTCCCATAAATATTAGATTTTATATATCTATTGTTTATATTATAAGGAGATGTAATAAAACTTAGGTAGCCATCAGACGTGTGAATCAATGCTCTGAACTCTCAGAAATGGTCATGTTGGTTGGGAAATGTCCTAAAGATGTGTAGGAGAAGGCTTCTAAATCCTATGGTTGTCTGCTTATGGAAAGACCATTCTGGTAGAATCAAATATTCCTGAGTGTGATTCCAGAAAATGATTGATTGCACCTTAGGATACGTACTATACAGAACATGGTGTGGATCTCTTCATTTATATGAAGATTTTCCACATGTTGGTTTATAACCATGGAACCCATGACTGTTTGTGCCTACAAACTTCCAGAATTTCTGCTTAATTTTTAGAGATTTTTTTCTAATAGAACACTGAAGAGCTTGGTACCATAGTTTCACATATAATCTGTATTTTCTGCAATGATCTTGGCTGCACATAGACCCTAGCTTGATTCTTAGAAAATGCATTGGTAAATGGCTGGAGTCCCAACACTCTGTTTCAAAGTCTGTCCATTTGTCCATATATAAGAGACTACTAAACAGAGATAATAAACAAACTGTGGGGAGTGGGGAATGGACAGCTTTTAGGTAACATGTTTTTTGATGATCACAACTACCCACCATTTGGGCATGCTATCCACACCACAATCTCAAAATTTCCAATATTCTCACTGGCCCAAAGATGGGGAAATCCTGCTCTACACTGTACAAATAGATTGAAAATAATCCACCAAACAATATTTCAGCTGATTTCTAAAAAGAACTGCCAAGAATTGGGGGCATTGTTCCAATAACTGTATACATTAGAAGGGGGCATATCTTTATCAAATTTTTGTTAAACATCTCTTATACTTCTGCCAACTTTCTTTAACAATCCCTATTTTCATCAAGATCATCACACAATGATAATATGTTCTATATTTTCAAATGAAAACATATGGCTATGCCAAGAGAAAAAAGAAACAAACAGGCTATGGATTACTAATTACAAATTTTCTATTTCTATGATTTAGAATATGATTTCTTGGTATTGATTTACTTTATACAATTCCCTTATAAATGCAGTTGCACTGCTGATGACTTATAAAGTAAGGCTGTATATAAGATTTGGCAAATCCCAAATCTAGGAATAAAATAAGCTAATTTGGAAAGAACTGGGAGATGTCCAATTTGAAACATGCTTTGCACAAAGCATGTGGACAGATATGGGAGAGAGAGAGGCAGAGATAGTAGTAGATAAGACACAAGCAGTTCTACACACATTTCTTCACTGGCTACTGTATAAGAAACTTCACAGTGGGAAGGAAGACGGGAAGGAGATGTAGTTTCTGACGGATAGTTATCTTCTATTCTTAATGAATGAATTAACCAGGGATTTCCAATAACTAAGATTTGGGAGAATCTCCAAATCCCGTAGGTATTAGGCATGGAGAAGTCATTAATTCCCAATCTGGAGTGTCCTGTTGCCAGAACAGGCCAGCGAACATTTTTGGAGAACTAAACTCACCCCTTTCCATCTCAAATGGGATCTACAGGCCTATTTTGCTGCTGTGGTTTTAAAGTACTTTTTCCATAACGCAGCCTCAAGCCCTCCTGCCCATTTTTATTGGTGCACTTGATTTCATTACCAGCTAACTCCAGCAATTTGTTGGCTATTTTGCAGAGGGAGGAATGCCCTTCAAATGAGCCAATGGTTATTGTGGTCTTCTAGAACTACTATTATCAGGAACATTATACTCTAATGGGGCCCTAGTAATAGCACTTGCCTTGGGAACAGGATGCTGTTTTTGAAGCCCATTCAAGTAAGTAAATAAATAAATAATCCTTCATCTTCTAGATAATTTTCCCTGGGCTTTCATTTAGTTTTTATACACTTGTTTGGTTGCTTGTTTAATAAGTTCATCACTGCGTGGTTTCATCATTTTTCCAGTAGCAAGCACCAGGCATGTCAAGCACACAGATCTCTGATACCAGCATTAAATAATTACAGATACTGTATGTGAGTGATGGCAATCCTTTTGGAGAAAGCTGCATTGAGGGGGAGATACGGCTTAGTTTGTCACTTTCCACCAGAACCTTGTTTATGTCTCTCTCCAACATGCACATGTCAAACACGATACTTAATGGTGAGAAGAGATAAGTTTTATCTTCTCCATGTCTTATTCCCAGTAAGATTTACATTCCCTCCATTCTGCCCCACTAATTCCTTTAAAAAATGGAGAAACAGCTCTATTTTATGCATCACATGTGTAAAGCGTAGCTTCTTTTTCCCTCCCATGATATTTTAAGTAATATGCTACTACCGAATCAGAAATGGTGGGATCTCTCCAGTTTTTGATCCCTGGAGTCAGGGGGACAGAAATAAAATTAGGGACTAAAGAAATAAATAAAGCACTGAGATAACCAATACATGGAAAATATTCTGTGATCTGCATGCAGCTCTTTGACAGTCCTACAATGAGTACTTTGCGCTGAATCCAGAGAGGAAGGGAGGGAAATCAGATACGGGATGCTGTTTATCGCTGCAAGATAATGATTGAAGAATATCACTAACAATCTTTTAGAGAATTTAAATAGTTTCATTATTTTCTTCACAGCAGGCTTGAGGCCAAGCATTTAGCAGGAGAAAAATGACAGTTAAATAGAAATAAAGAGGAGTCATATTTTAAAATATAGCTTTTTCCTGAGCTTTACTCCGGCCATTGCTCTGCATACTTTTATAAAAACTTAAATGATGGGGGGGGGGGGGGTTCAGTTTGAGAAAGGATTTCTGTATCTCTTATTTCATCTTTAACTCATGAACCTATCATTATTAATGACTCATATACTTGTCTTTCAAATGTGAAATGATTGGCAGATCAACTGTGACTTGGCAATATTGTTTCCTTTATTATTAGAATTATGCTTCTGTTTCAAAATAAGACCTTAACATTTCAGAGTTGCAATGTCACTGGAGGAGAATCACCAGAAACGTTCATTTTGTCTGATTACAATGAAGATACTATATAGATGTTTGTCTAGTGATGATACAGCAAACAAATTAATGCACAATGTTAATTAATTAGCTCTGCAACAGCCTTGGTGCAGATAGCTTTCTCAGGATAAGGTTTGTATCATAAAGTAAATATGAACTGGGACACCCTGCTAACCAAGTACCTGAGAAGTGAAGAGAATTTATCTGTTAAACAACGGTTTAATACTATCCAAAAAGAAAAGAAAAAGAAAAAAAGAAAAAGTTTCATTTAATGTACTAAGTGAAATTCAGTCTCCCCAGTTCCCTAGAGTTTCCAGGTCATTATGTTGTAGTGACAATTAATGGTCCAACAGGAAAAATTTCTTTGACAAGCTATTAAACTTATACTGGAAAATATTCTGTCACTTTAGCTTACTCTCTGATCTTCCCACTTTCTTTCTGCATGGCTCCCTCCCTCCTTGCTTTTAATTTTCTAAGTTTAGCTTTGCCCCAAAGCTATCCATACTTTTCCATGTGACAATCACCTAGTTTCTCCTGAGGATGCTACTTTTTAATAGACTATAGCTTACCTGCCTTGGACATCCTATATGCCATATGAACAGATTCTCACTACCTCAAGTGCAGTGAATTTTATTCAGCATCTCTTCTTGCTTGGTGACTTCTTTATCCTATTCTAGCTGCTTTATGGAATTCTATTTTTCCTGGCTGGTGGTATAATCATCTTTGGAAGAAGCTAATATTTATTACAAAAGTAGTATGGAGTTGTTTTATCCTCGTGTCCTCTGTGCTGGAATTTCAGACTGGATCAAGAGCTTCCATAGCTGATATTTGAGATAAAAAGTGAAATATGAGATATTACTTCCCATATCTGTTTTAATTTGACTCTTACCTTTCTTTTCTTCTGGGATCTTCTCTGTATCCCCTTTTTAAGATTTTAATCCCAACCAAACTGACAGTTTTTCTTCACTGGTATTGCAAACAGAGCAACTGAATTGTCTGAGCTGTAGCACCAGTTTACTAATTAATGAGACAGGCTTCCATGCTACAGACATTGTATAGATGAGCAAGAATAATATTTGCTTCTTATGGCTTTGCAGTGTTATGACAAGGAGACCGAAGTGTATAAAAACAATTTCTTCTTAATTCATGCAATTCTTATGACAACTGAACCCAAACCAGTTACTGTCCTTGATTTCAGTCTTCCAGAACTGACATCCCCCATTAAGTCCCATTCAGAGAACAACATTGCAGAAAAAAAAAAAAATAAGCATAAACTCCAACATTTTTGCCCTAGATTGATTATTATTCAGTAAACAATCCTCTGGTATTTCATGCCCTTTGTATGGTACATTTTAAAACTGAGAATACCAGAAAGATCCTATATCTCTTCTGGGTTTCAGAATTCCACCAAAAAATATAGTACATCCTTTGAAACCTGATTTTAAATAGATATGTGCCTGAGAAGGACTTCTGTTTCATCACATACTGTTTGTATACTTTGCTTTTCCCACCCGAAAATGTCACAGGTAAGAATTTCCTTGAGACATCAAAATCATTACCAAAATAAACAGGAAATACTACTTTCCTAAAATTTACGTTTTATTCTATCAACATTGTGTGCAATGATGGAGACATGTCCAGTTCCTTTCTTTTAGGGTGTCAACAAAAATCCTCACTTCAAAATCCAGAAGTTCCTCATGAAGCTTTGGACTGAGGACTTTTTACATCTTTTTCTTAGTCTGATTGCTAAACTTTTTTTATATTAACAGATGGCATTTTGAAATCTGTGAAAATAAGTTCTTCATGGTACAATTCCTTTTCTTCTCCAGTGACTGAAGCAGCTTTAAAAAAGAAAAGAAAAAGCCCACATCACCAAAAAACAAAAACAAAAAAAACAAAAACAAAAAATCCCACAATTTTCTTCAGCCAATATAGTTAATTAAACTAGCAATTACTAATAATTGCTAGAGTGAGTCATGTTTGTTGTCTTTTAAAGTACATTTCTCTACCAACTGAGAAGTTATCCTGATGTGAGATTTTGGTTCTTCAATTTGGCTTTTTTAACAGACCTCACTTGACCTCTTGGATAAGGGTATACATATTTTAATTACCCTGTCTATAGACAAGCACCATCTATTTTTGCTAGATTATTGGCAGTGCCCTTTATTTTCCATTATTGTGCTTTTGTGCAAATTTATGATTACAAGAAACAGTCTTGCATTTGAGAAGAGAGTAACATTCTCATGGTTTAGAATATATCAGTAATTTTCTGTACTAACAGATCTCATAACTAGGAAGTGGGGGATGAGAATTTGCCCCTTCAGAGACAAGTTGCCATTCCAGATAATTAAAAGAAATGAAGCACCAGTCCCTGTTATTTCCATATAAATATGGTCATTAAGAATTCATTTGCCAATTTCATTTCAAAGAGATTCATAACAGTAGGGTGGAATGGTTAAATGGTCATTTAAAATATTAATTTCTTTTTATTCTTGTAGAAATAATAATCATTAATGGATGTCTGCTATTCAGAGAGAAGGTTTATGACCTGAATGCAAGTAAATTGTATCCTACCAATATGTTTTCATTAAAAAATATCAGTCAGATATATTGTTCATGTTTGTGTAAAAGAGTCAAAGAGAGAGCTAGTCCTTTTTCTGAACTGGGAGGTACAGTGCAAAGGGTGTAGCCTGACGAGAGATGTGCTGAGAGTTGTGCTGCAGAGCAACCCAGTTCAGTGCAGTTCATATAATGATTCCCCATGTATTTAATGTTTCCTCATTTCAGTAAAAGTAAGATTTCCTTTTCGGTGGTAAAAATATTTGGAGGGTTCCTGAGGGCTACATCCAAGAGTGCACTTTTAGCATTAGAACACCCAGTTGGAAATCCCTCTGGAAGATCACCATTCTCTAACAGCATCAGTCTCAACTCATCCTGTGCCAGTTACTAGATTGTTTAAGGGGCAAACTATTCAATGTGTAAAATGTGTACTGTAACATCTCTCTTTCCAGTCATTATTTCTTTAAGATTAAGTCTATGTGACCCAGTAAAGATGAGGATCATCACAAACACACAATGGGGACACCTAATCCTTTCTTCCAAGCCCTTTTTTCAGAACAATTCACACATGCACACAAATCTAAAGCAACATTCAGACATAAATTTAAACTGAGATCCAGTGCAAGCCTTTTTGAAAACGAAGTCCGTCACATGGTAAGATGTAGCCATGATACCTAAATTTGACAAATCTAAATATAGGTAATTTGGGACTGTTGAATCTACCCAGAATTTGAGAATTTGCAATGGATCACTTCTGACTAGCCAACTTTAGGTGATGGCTGATTTACTTGTTGCTGGTGGCTGGCAACATATACTGTGATCAGTGATCACTGGTGAACCATTTACCATGTCTACCATTTTTATGGTGCATATCAGAGAGTAACACTATGACACATTCACTGTAGTTAATGAAATGGTGTAGTTAATGAAATGCATTGCCAGACACACATCAGTTAGAGGGTCCACACTCTACACGAGTGGTAGTTCTTTACTTCTGGCAGCAACCTCTAGCAAACATGTTGTACACTAATGAAAACATTGGCTGCTTGGACTGGTTCTGTAGAAATACCACAGTGTGACTTGTTGAGGGTGAAATCAATAAATAAAAAAGTGATAGTGGTCTCCCTCACTGAGCAAAAATTCCATCTGCCCATTTCTTCATGAGCAGAATGGCTGCCGCTGGGTTGCTGTGCCAGATCTTTCCCATTAGAGATTTATTTAGATCAGAGCAACTTTTTATGCCAGAGTCTTCCCATTAGAAGTCTCCAAAAGGGCAACTTCTCTAGAGTAAATGTTTGAAGGATAGCCACCAGAAGTTGTCACTCAGTCTTGGTTGGAAGGCTGAGTATAAACTGAAAACAGACCCCTGAGTGGGCCTAAATTTTTAATTCCAAAAGAGAGCCAAGTGTTCAATGTGGCATCACATTGGGCTTGGATCTACAACTCTGTTATCATTTGCATGCTTCTGTGCTCTTAATTCTAATGACCTTTTGTTTTATTAAAAAGGTTTCTTTAGCTAGAGGGGATGCCTTAGTGATCAAAGTATATTGTTGAAAACATATTAACTCCCTGTGTTCAGAGCTAAGTCCCTAGTTTGTCACCCTAAAACAATGAACACTATGAATCTGTCTTATATATTTACCAGCCTTTTTTCTTTTTTCTTTTTCTTTTTTCCTTTTTCCTTTTTCCTTTTTCCCTTTTTTTTTTTTTTTGCCAGCTGCTTCCATATGTGAGAGATGAATGCATTTGGAGCCTAGTGCACAGCTCTCATATAACTTCTCTAACTTGATATTCTGGACTTCAGTTCCCATCATGTCCACTGAACTGGAGCTGCCTGACTGGAGAACAGTGGAGACACTGGGATAACAATACATGGTAACATATTCTGCTCACTAATATCAACCTTCCGTTTGGCCCTTTGCTTCTGCTCAGTGGGTAAAAGCACTGAGGGTCTTCAGAAATGGGAACTTTGGGGAACTATTTAACAGAAATACATTGCAGTCCAATTGTTAAGCCAAGAAAGAGGGTGAGAGCATACACGCATTTGGCTGGTTATGTTAATTGCTGTGCTAAATTTTTATTTTGCATTCTTCCAGTTGAGCGAAAGAATTTGTGTTGGGTTTTTCTTTCCAAAGAGAGAGAAAAAAATTGCGACATTCTTGTGCATAAGACAAGGTTCTAGTGTAAGTGTCCAGTTTTTACTGAACACCCATCTCTCCACAGCCTGCAATCTCCTTAGCTTCCCAGGACTCACATAAACCTCAAGGGAAGAGAGCAAATAAATGCTCTCTTGTCATCATGTCATGGTGGTGGTGGTTGTTTTCATTCACATCCAGCAGCTTCTGCAGTCAAAGAAGCTGAAGAGCAATTGATTGATGTTTAACTGGAGGGGAAAAGCCAACTGTCAGTTGCTACTTTGCAACAATAAAATCAACTCAAAACTTGCAAAGCACAAAAGGACCGAAGCACCCTGAGAACCGGTCGGAGAAATCCCTCCAGAAGAAAACTTTCAGGAAGCTAAAAGATTTTGGCCTAATCATACTTGCAGCCGAAAAGAATGAACAACAATAGCAAGGAAGGTGGGCTGCCAGGAGTCACTCAAAAATCATACAACGCAGCCAAAGCCTGGGCTTGTTCTTTGTGCTACCCAGGCTAATCCTTTTCTCTGCTGCCTATGTCAGACATAAATAATTCTTTGTGCAAAGAATAAAAATAATTATTGTGTTCACAAAGAAAGAAAGTTATGCGCTATTGTCCCCTCTAAATAGTCTTGGAAAATATTTTAATGTTTATGAGAATGAGCTGATTCAAGTAAGTCATCACAGTTTGAATTCCAGTGTTATGAGAACAAAACTGAAATGACTTGTAGGCAGTTTCACATAATAGAGAAACGTATTGTTGTTCTAGAGCTAGAATAATGTGAGGGAATATTCAGAAAATTGATCCCTTATGTTCAGAGCAATTCTGCAGCCTTCACCAAGCCTAGATCTTAGTTATAGAGAAACAAATGATTATTTATTCAGCTAATAGAAAGATAAATTGGATTTCATTTTTAAAAAATTACTGTAAATATCTTGCTAGGATTAAATAGAAACAACCTTGGTTAAAGTGCTTTTCCAAATGTTCAGAGTGTTGTTCACTTATTGAATGCAATCCACATTTCTTCTCAAACAAGTGCTTCTGTTTGCATTTCTAGCAAGCAAGCATTGTTGCTGCTGGGAAAATAAAGTTCTTTCCTGAACAAACAAGTATAATTCTTCCCTGATGGTTAAACTGTGTTCTTGAACGTGCTTGCAGAAAAACACGGCACTTATTGGATAATGCATTTTGGGACGGGCCATAGCTTCTTATCCCGGGCTGGGGCAAGATGTCTCCAGATTTTTTGATCTACCATGTTAGTGGCAGCAGTTTCTCAGAATTAGGTATTTGGGGATACATGCCCGTTGAGCTTAATCGTGTCATAGCAGTGATATTGTTGGGTTTAAGGAGACCTGAAGAAGACACCCTCTTGGAATCCACATACAGTGGTACCTCGGGTCACGAACGCTTCTGTTCACGAACAATTCGGTTCACGAACAGCACCATTCGCAAAATTTTGCTTCTGTTCGCGAACTCCACATCAGGTGATGAACATGACCCGTGGCCATTTTCCCTGCTGTGACATGTGGTCATGGGTTCCTGTAGGGAGGGGGACTCTCCCTCCAAACAATAACCACCTCCCCACCTGCCTTCCTGCCCTCCATGCCAGAAGTCGCCTCAAGCAAGGTTAGCGTTCTCTCTCTTCGTACTGTACTTTGTTTCATATTTTTGTGGTTTAAAAAAAAATACATATGGTTCAGAATGGATTAACCATATTTACATTGAACCTTATGGGAAAATTTGATTTGATTGGCGACCAAAATCGGTTGGCGACCACATTCGTAGGGGTCAGAACAGATTAACCGTATTTACATTGAACCTTATGGGAAAATTTGATTCGGTTCACGACCAATTCGGTTCACGACCAGAGTCGTGGAACGAATTAAGGTCGTGAACCGAGGTACCACTGTACTATTTCTGGAAGCTTCTCTCTCTCTCTCTTTCTCTCTTTCACACACACACACAGACACACAAACACACAGAGTTATTTTTCATCTCTTCCTCTTCTTCTTTCTTTTTCTCTCCATTTTGTCCTCTCTGCTAAAATTGCAGATAGACTGGCAATTTCACTCTGGCTTTCAACATGTAAAAGAGTTATGGCATGCTGACAGTAAAGCTGCCATCTCACTTTGCATTGTTGATTTTCCAAAGGACTACCTAGGAGTAGTATGGCCCTCTCCTGTATTTCCTTTTAAAATGTCTAGAGCAGAATTAGGATGCTCCTCACATTGTGAAACCTGTCATAGATACACAGATAACGTAAGGCCAGGAGCAATTAACCAGCATGATTTCGTTCTTCTAGGAAAAACTCTTCCAAAGCTGGGCTTTTGGGTTTTCTTGATCCCCTGAAGAGCTCTACTGGCATTTTTCTGATTTGGCACTTTGGCTGCTTCCCAAGTTGGAAGTTTTATTGAGTCTTCAAGGCTAATAGACCTTGTTAGACCTGTCCTTCATGAATTTATTAAGTCCCCATTTAAAGCCATCTAAGTTAGTGGCAATCACAACTTCTTGTGGTAATGAATTTGAAGAAGTGCTTTCTTTGGTCTGTTTTAAATCTCCTTCCAGTCAGCTTTATTGAATGACCCCCTGGTCCTAGTATTTTGAGAGAAGGAGAAAAACCTTTCTAATTTCTCCATGCCATGTGCCATTTTATTCACCTCATATCACCATTCATCATCTTTCTACAAGCTAATGAGTCCAAATCCTTCTCATCTTTTCTTGTAAGGAACATGTTTCAGCCCTCTGATCATTTTAGTTCCTCTCCTCTTTACCTTTTCCAACTCTATTGTATATGTCTTCCCCCTCTCCCCAAATGTGTTGACAAGAATTGTACACGGTATTCCAAATGTGTTTCAAACTCTCCAAGCTGGCTGGCTTGGAGTTAAAAGAAAGAGATAATACTGTTAAGTTATATTAGAAGATGAGAAGAAGAGTGAACTATGAGAAACAGCTGCGGGTAGAAGGAAAGGGAAAAAAGCCGCTGAAAGGTTTGCTTGCTGCAATCTTGCCAAGCCATGCTATGTACAAGAAGATAGAAGAGAAGCCATTTTATACAGGAAAGCATAGAGAAAAATGGGGCACACTCTCTAAACCTCACTATTACAATAATATTCTGCACAGTGATGATGGAATAGTGCCCTGAGCTACACTCAAGACTGCAGACAAGTTCATAGAGGTCAAGAGAGGTTGATTATTCTGTGTGTGTGTGTGCATATCTGTTCTGTGACAGGAGAACTAATGGTAATGGTACTAGAGAAACAGCCAGAAGGAAGGCGTGTCTATGGGGTGGAGTCAAAAAATATCCAAATGGTGGCATACAGTTGCAGCCATCCTTGTGAATTTTTGATTATGCACACAGACTCCCCAGCCAGGGAGAGGAAAAAAAATAAGCTTTTCCTATTCTCACTTAACCTGAATGTATAGCTGGTCCTGGAAGATAGGACTGAATAACCTTCTTGAGGCAGGTGTGGGACATATTTACAGTCTGCTTGTTTATAGCAACTATCAAAGTAACTATGACCCCCCAGATAATTTTGTGGAGGATGAGACAAACTCTTAAAGTTACCCTCCAT
Organism: Python bivittatus; assembly: GCF_059951505.1. Lineage (NCBI taxonomy): Eukaryota > Metazoa > Chordata > Lepidosauria > Squamata > Pythonidae > Python > Python bivittatus. Next base: position 30,771,893 of record NW_028277098.1, read on the forward strand.
CCTGTGTTCCTCTACTACAACATCCATTTCCTAAGAGAAAGCCCCACCTTAGTCATCTTCAAGAATACTATCCTGTTTTCCTAAACAGATTTCCTAAAGAACTGCTCTGATCCAAGAACAACATTCAAAATTTATGCTATTAGTTGTTCTTGCATTTAGTTTTACCACCAAGTCATAGTGTCTTTCAGTAGTCTTAGAGACTTTCAACTGACAGGACTGCTGCATTGCTAGGACAGCCCTGGCTTCATTGTAGAATACAAGAGCAGTTTGTTATCTTGTGTGGGCCCAGTTCCTAAGAAACCCCTTACGTCTGAATATGGGCTCTGTACTTCCAAAACACTTCCCAGTTATTAAATCCTGTTTGACTCTACTGACTATCCAAAATTCACCTTATATGCATCGAATATACCTCTCTATATAATGTAATAATGTAGAACTATAGCAGCACTCTATTACTAGAATATAAGAATATCCTTGCTGGATTATCTTAAAGGCTACTTGTAGCCCAACATATTGTATCCAACAGTGACAAAATTAATTTTTCTGGGAAACCCACAGGCAGGACACACACATACACACATAGACATTTAAATAAATAAATAAATATGGCATTCTTTCACACATAGGCTTTTCATTTCACAGTACTCTGATTTTACACATACTTGGCATAACCTCACACTGCCAGAATGTTTTGACAAAGCAATGATGGATGATTAAAAACAGGCTGATTCTCATTTTATAGTGGAACTGTTTAACAATGGAATGCTGTGCACCTTTAAAGCTTCTATGGAAAACATATTTAGGGAAAAGGAATTTTAGCACATGAACTGTAAATAGCCCACTAGATGTCTTTTCCTAAAACAAATGTATAACTTTGTTGTTACATCATGAACTATAAAAAGCAAATGAATGAAGACATGAGAAAAGTTCATCAGCCATGTTGAACAGAATGGCCATGGTAAGCTGTGATTCTGCTGTGGGCGTAGATGTGAACCTCACTGGGTTGTTATTGTGGAGAAAATAGAAGGAGGGATTATTAAGGGCTATTTCTCACAACTTGCTAATCATGAATCAGCAACTATATGTAGAGAGCATGCAATGGTGACATAGTCTTATGGATCTGCTCTCCCACCTTTGTTTTGTACAACAAGGTGGTATATATAATGCTCCCTCAACCCATTTTCCCCACCATGAGGAGTATAGGTTGACTGAGCTGAGACAGAGTAAATGACCCAAAGTCACCCAACTATTTGACCCTCAAAAGAGGCAACCTGTAGTTATATTTACCTGTTCAACTTTTAAAGCAGTATTTCCAACTTGTTCCAGCACAAGCTGTGTCATATGATCTAACTGTCACAGTTCATACCAAGGTAAGGTTGGAGTGGGGGGCTGCTCTGCTCCTACTGGCCACCTGAGGCTGCTGAGAACACACACCCCTTGTGTGAAAACTGGAGTTGTCATGAGCCGCGACTCAGAGTCTGACTCTGAATCAGATTCTGACAAGGTTGCTCCAGCTGAGCCTGTGGCATGTCAGCCTCAGGAATCATTAAGCCATGGTGCAACTGAGGCTGATCAGCCACAGGCATTTCCTGATCAGCTGGAGCAGTCAGATGATGAGGCACAACCCCCAAGCCCCAGATCCAGGTGCACGCAGAGGCAAGCAGAACAGCGTCAATCAAGAAGACTCCTCACAAGGCAAAGGATGAGGTCTGAATAATTGCAGTCAGCTGCCAGCAGAGTGATTTATGTAGCTTGCGTTGCCTTCACTCTCTGTTGGAAAACAACCATTTGAAAACCTAGCTTGTATATATCCTGAATTCTGGACTGGCTGACTACCTCATTTGGTTTTGTGACTTTTGGCATTGTAATTAGACTAATCTTTTGCTTCTTGGACTACAAATGGTACTTTACTTTGATAAGTCTTTGTTTTGCAACTTGTCTGCTGTTATCTGCTTCTTGGCAACTATGTCTGCTACTTTGAAACAGAACAGGAGTAGTCTTATAGAATCTTATGGTCTTTCAGCTGAGTATCTCCTTACCTTGGATTACCATAAAGCTAGACATGTATTCCTCCAGAGGATGATAGATATGGAGTATCAATTCAATGTCAGTAGGAACCCATATTGGGAAAGATTGAAGGCAAAAGGAGAAGAGGACGGCAGAGGATGAGATGGTTAGATAGCATCACTGAAGCAATGAGCATGAAACTGAGCAAACTCAGGGAGGCAGTGAAGGACAGGAAGGCCTGGCGCAATATGGTTCATGGGGTCACGAAGAGTCGGACACGACTTAACGACTAAACAACAACAACAACAAAGGAACTCATATATCAGCAGAACCTGGATCCCAAGGGGACCTGGTGTGCCAGCCAAGTATCTGACATCTTTCACTTTCCCTAGGTTGAGAAAGGATTTCTTTCAGACATGGCACAACATCTTGCCATTTGCTTTCTTGCTGGGTAGATACTCAAAAATTCTCTTACTTGCCCATATGGTTCAGGAAAACTCAGAATCATTACTCATGTACTGTTGTACTGTAATTTTTGTGGAGACCTAAGGAACTCATTCATTTCACCTATCTTGCAACAACATCCCATATAGATGGAACTTTGGTACACAAAGTCTTTATTTTCTGAGGCCAAATACTATGGCCAAATTTTCCATGGCAGCTGTTAAGATATGTCATCTAATATGGCGTCCCTGATTATCATATATTTATTTGTTTGTATATTCTTTTATATCTTATTGTGTATGGCTCACTGATTGCAATAAGGATAGTATGTATGATACTCTAACTGAAGGGCATGTTAAGGAGATTACCTGCTGGCTAAGCAATCTAGAGTTTTTATTTAAATAAACTGACAAAAGATTTTTAGACCCATTTAGATTTTTTTCAGTGGGGTGAGTAGAGCTGTGTTCTCATTGTTTCCTACAGCTGAAACCCTTGAAGCATTTCAAGCTCTGTTCTGATGGAACATAGAACACCCAAGTTATTTCAACTTTTGTTTTATTGGAGTGTGAAAAACTACTGAACTACAAAATAGTTTTGAGTGAAGCTGTTTAATTCTAAGTTTAAAAAAGAAAACACATTTTATGTTTCATGCCCAGCCTTATTACCTCCTTATTTATTCAATATATATAGCTGCCCATCTCACATAACAACCCTGGGTGGGTTACAATGGGTAAAAGACAATACAAAACATAGTATTATACTAATAGGTTACTATTGTTGTAATATTTGAGTTCAATTGTCTTCATAACATTTGAGATTTTTATGGCTCAGTGTTATCCCTAAGTGGGTACATTCTTTGGCACTGAATACACTGACAAATATGCCTGCAAGCTGGAAGAAATATGGAGCCTTTGAATGTAAAGACATTATTCATAAGGAAAGACAGATCAAGACACTAAAAAAAAACAAAAAACCCAAAACCTTATGGACAACAAATAAAAGACATCTTCCTACCCCCATTTTTAGTGAATATATGCCACTCTTGAAATATTATTTCAGTTTGGCTATTGTTCTTCTTATCTGTCATAAATGTAATAGAAAAAGGGAGAAACAAGATTTTTCTTTCACTGAGAAAATATTTTATAAATTCAGAGCATAGTGTCTAAGGCCATAGTCATGCATTTTCATAAAAAAGAAATAAAAATAAAAAGTTATCTAAGCAGAACTAATTTCTCCCAACTATGTTCTTAACCTGACACATACTTTTCCCCTCACAGGAAAAAGAAAATAGAATCCCACATAGAACATAAGCATATGCTTCAAATTGAGCGTAATCTTGGTGGGACGAAAGTCTTGAACAGGAATGTATGAATCAGTGTAAATTATCTCAGTTTTAATATCCACATCCATCAGGACATATCCATTTAAAAATAAAAAATAAAAAACTAAACAAATCAACTTCTATCCTTGTTTTCACTTCTATAACATAGGGAGCTTTTTCATGTAATATCTCATTTACTTAATTTTTAACATAAATTCCCAAGAAACCAGATTTTATAAAAATTCCTCTCATATAGGGCCTGGTAACTTGATGGACCACCTATCTCTGATAGTTTCTGTCCCTCCAGTAAGATTGTACACTCCAGGTTCCCTCGATTAAACAACGGCATCCCTTGCTGCCATGAGCCATGCCTTCTATGTTGCTGTGCCTACCCTTTGGAACAGCATCGCCCCAGAGATCCATATGGCTCCCACACTGATGATGTCCTTGAAAACGCTGGAGTAGATGGAGCCTTGGAGTAGAGTTCTTGTTCAGGCCTGTTGCTTTTTCTTTTGTGCATTACATATGGCTTTTATTTTTGTTGTTTCTGGATATTTGTAATCTTTATCTGTATTTTATTGTTATTTACTTTTTAATGCATAAGCTGCTCAGATTTGTTAGGAGCCAGGCAGTCACTAAATTTAATAAGGCCTTTGAACAACTCCATGTCATGTGCCAGTTGCGCCCTTTCCTGGATCAGGAGTCAGGAAAGACAGTCACTCATGTCCTATCACCTCATGGCTTGACTACCACCACATGCTCTACGTGGGGCTGCCCTTGAAGACCCCTTGGAAGCCTCAACTGGTCCAGAAGGTAGCAACATGGGTTGTGATGCACATGCCTCAGTATGCCCATGTGACATGCTTGCTTCACTGCTTACCCGTATGCTTCTAGGTGCAGTTCCAGGTGTATTAATGATGTGATGCAAATGATGTCTATGAGGCAAACGGTGTCACTTGCATTGCCACAACGGTACTGTCAATTCAACAGATTTTGAGGAATAACTGAGTATTTGTTAAAATGAAGTTTCACCATAGAGCAGATAAAAAACATTAGCACTATGACCTTGAAGCTCAAAATGCCACTGTGCTGGTCTACCCAGATGAGAGCAGAGTATCTAATTTATATTTGCTAAATTTACATTCAAATCAAAACCTGCGCTTTTCCAAATTTTGCAAGGCACCTAATGAAATAAGTACAAAAATGTATAAAGAGCAAGGGTGCCGAAAGTATGTATCTATTAGGAGAAACATACATGATAATTCATGTGGATTTTTTAAATGCAGAAATAGGCGGACCAGGGAACAAACAAATTTAACTTTAAAAAACTCAGTGACTGAACAAAATAAAAACCTGGTACCCATCCTTATTTTCTGCTACCATAAGCTGCTTGCTTGCTTGCTTGTTCTGACTCAGGAGTTTATTCTCTGCAACAGCTCAGACACTTGGACCACAAGATTTCCTTTGCTAGCTCATCACCTCTTATGGTTTTATGTGCCAGTTGCAAACTGTGAAAGATACTTATCTTTACCTCTCTCTGTCTATATTTTGAAATTCTCATCAAAGGAGTCTTTGAAATTCTCCAGAAAGATGTAGCAAGCCAACGTTCAGCAAACAGCTTCTGCAGAGAGGACCTTTTCATTAGCAGTGGCTTGACTTTGAAATGAGCTCCCCAAAAGGGCATTCATTCTGATGCGGTTCTGTTGGCTGGCAACATTATCTTTTTAAGCTTGTTGTGTTGTGATGTTTTCACACTTGGGTTATATATTTAAAGAGGAGGATACACATATAACTAAATTAATTAATCCACCACAACAGCAGTAGAAAACGAGGTACTAGTTTCAACTGGCAAATAGAGGCATATCGATGTCCCCACTGAGACATACAAAAAGGCAGCGCCTTCAGAAATCATTTGGAAAAGCAGATACAAAAACAAAGCAAGTTGGAACGAGTGTGTGGCACCTGTCTGCCACCCTTTCAAGCTATGTCATCTTTTCCTGAGATTGCAAGGCTGCCCTTCACGGTTTCCTTGCAATTCTGGGAGAAGACATAGTTGCTTTAAAAAGAATGACAGACAGGTGCTTCATTTTCTCCCTGTCATGTTCCAAAGCACCTTTTTCAAATCAAATCAAATCTTTATTTTGAGCATAGACCAGCAAACGTCTTTTTGGAATCAAATCTGAATCATTTTACATCATAATGTATAAAGCCCTCCTTCCACACTATCATTCAAAAGAGGTCCGCTTGTGCACACATCTGTGCATTAACTTGTAATAACTGCAGGAAAAAGAGCCTTTGCAAGTACCATTGTGCATACATTGACTTCCATATGAACTGGGACCCCACATTATCAGAATGCAAACTCAAATGGAAGCCAGTGACCACTTGACTGCACTGTACTTTTTTTTTTTTCCTGAGGATGTTATCTGAGCAACCTTGGTAGAGGTGAACATTAAGTAGAGCTTTCTGGTTTGTAAAACACCAAAATATAGCTAATGTTTCAGGTATTATGCCTTTTTTATTCTTTATGCTGGACTTTACTAATGACTATCAACAACAGCAGAAAAGCTTTAGCATTCATTTTAAAATGAAGATCAAAAGAAGCAGAAATATGAATCTCACCAAATTAGCAATATTTAGAAATGCAGCATATAGGTTTATGAACTCTTCCCTAAAAGCTAGGCTACACTGATTATTCTCATGTGCTTATGGAAATGACTGCCTATGCAAGAAGTGAAAGACATAATTCCATATGAAAAGAAGATAACTCTTGAAAGTCAGTGTGCTATTTTTATTCTTGCATAACTCAACGTAGAAGCAGCTGTTTATGCACCAGTATCTTTTGGGAGCTGTGAACCACTCCCAGTGTGACGTTAGTGGAAAAATTTCACTTCTTTACCATGGAGCACACTTTATGGCTAATCCCAGTTCTTGCCACCATATGAAAGAAATCTAGACTAAGTCACTTTTTCATCTTCATAGTGTGGAAAGTAGATAATGTATAACTGGTTGTAGATATTGACTCACTGAGGCCTAAAATGTGGCAGTTACACTTTGGCACACAGAAAATTTACTCTATGCCATTGGATTTCCTGAAACAGCTTAATCCTATGAATCTAGTACTGTGTGGAAATTTTATTCAGCATTTTCTTTAAAACTCTAATTCAGTTTGATGCAAAAACAGTTGCTCTTTTTTTTTCTTTAACCATGAAGACAGTTTCTATGAAATTCTGATGAATAGGGTGCAAGGTTCTTACTTGTACCTTGGTTATTACTGAATGACTTAGTTATTAGGTGGCTGTAGGTTTTGTGTGAAAGTCCTATCTTTTTCTGTACATTCACCTCCTTACGGATCTGCAGCCACCCTGGCTTCTTCAGTTTCAATTAAATCCCAGGGGAAGACAAAATGAGGGAGCCTTTTTCAGATTAGAAGACACAGACAAGCTCTCTTGGCTGCAGAGTGATGGAAAGATCTGTGACAGAAAACGGTTACAACATTCTTCACCATCTTGCAACACTTGAGTTGGCTAACCATCACCACCAAACTATATTCTAAAGAGAAAAATAATAACTTCTTTCTGAGGGAAAAGGAAAACTGGGGGATGGATTTCTACAGAGTATTAATGCTCTGTATTTTTTGTATTTCTGAGGCATAAAACAGAACTCCCATTTTATGTTTTGAGCTTTCTTGATATTTGGTTGTTCCATCAATGTATGGTTAGGAATATCAGTTCCTAACCATGATGATGCCAAAACAATAAAACATGCATTGCATTGTTGCAATTAAGTTCCACCTTTTTGTACTTGTTTCCTGACATCCCACACAAGTACATCAAGGGCAGAGTTAGCATTGTGACATTGCAACACACATTTTGTCACATACCTCCTCTTACCCCCTCACACATATATATGTGGTTTACATTTTCCAGTAAAAGGGAAGTGGATAGATTTGGTTAATCTTGAAAAAGCTGAGCAGGCTCAGGTCTGATTATGACTAGATAGGAGATCACAAAGAAATATAAAGCTGTAGACTAGAATAGTAAATTAAAAAAAAAAATTCACAGCAGGTGCCAGTGGCAAAGCTCTTCAGTGCTGTGGCCAAGAAAAGGATGGGGATGTGTCCAACAGTCACCAGGATTTGAGCTCACCTCAAGGAAGTATTTCATTTTTACCTGGGAGGGAACAGCCTTCCAAAGGACTTCAAAGTGTTTTTGCAGAAGGAATTGTTTGTTGCTAGCAATCCATAAGGAAGAGTATATGGAATCTGATCTCTGGTTCTCTGATTTTATTTCATTTTTTTACATCTCAGTCCCTTTCTGCATAGTGATTTGCAGTGGGGAGGGAGCATAGCAGCCCTGCGAGTCTGTAAAAAAGTGACGCTAGGCAAGAAACAGATGGCATCATTAAAAAACTAAATGATCTATTTTAATGAAGTAAATTGATGTAAATACAAGATATAATTTGTCTATGCAGTGTAAGTGGTAAAAATGTGAAATTAGCCAAGTCTTTTAAAAGCGCTTACAGCATTCACTGGGACACACTGGCTGGTTTCACAGGATACGGATAACCAGGTCAGTTCAACAAGTCAGGGATGTTAGGTAAACTGTATATGCAAAGATGATAGATACAGAAATAGATTCTAAGCATTAGTAACTCATCTTCATATAACATTTCTCTGCTTCTGAAGTCATGAAAACTTAGTATTGAAAGCAAATGCTAGTACTGTTCTCATACTACAAAATTGAATAAATCCTAGTTTATTTGCAGGTCATTTTTATCCCAGCTTGGTTGTTAGATTTCTATCTCATCTTTCCTCCATAAGCTCAAGACAATTATATGGGGATCTACCTTCATTTTATCCTCACCAAAACGGTGAGAGGTAGATTGGCGTGAGAGGGAGTAACTGGTCCAAAGTCCCCCAATGAGCTTCCATGGATAGACCCTAGTCCAACACCATCACCACTGCCTTTCCTTGTCTAGTAAGAGGGGGCAATCTATAACCTGCATTCATCCCAGCCCAATTTTGCAGACCTTGGCACCTCTCTAAGATCCTGACATCAAAATCTGGTAGCAAACCAGTGACAACATAAATTTCTGGCATTTTTTTTTAAAGAAACAGTATGCAAAATATGGGTGTAATACCTCCAAGCGGCATACTTTTTTTTTTTTTTAAAGCAAGCCTCCAAAAGATAGGAAAAAAGAAGTTTTACTCAGTGAGATCACCACTCATACAGCCATACTTAGTAGCTCTTTCAGGCAGATTTTATTGTTTTCAAGATGTGCAGCCCTCGTTTGGGAAATAGTTGCTTGTCTCCTGTATAGAATTAGGGAGCATCTCCCTGTCTAACATCATGGAATCATATAGTTGGAGGAATATTGTAGACCACCTAATCACTGCTCAGTGAATAAAATCTAAAGTGCACGCACTCACAAATAAGGATTGCCCATCTTTTGGTTGAAGTCCTTCAGAAAGGAAGAGCCCGTTCATTTTCTCCGGTTCTTTTGTTCCAAAGTCACCCTTTATTATGATTATGAAGCTTCACTTAATTCTGCAATAAAATCTTCTTTGAAAGTCCTTCTAATATTTGAAACATGCAATCATGATTGACTTCATTTTTTTCTTCTTTGATGTAAACTTAGGCAGTTCCTTCAGCCTTTCTTCACCAAACATTTTCCCTGACCAATTTCATTCCCTTTTTTTTAATCCTTTCCAATAATCACCATCCTTCTTAAACTGTGGTGCTCAGACACAGGCACAATACTGCAGATGAAGTCTGGTTAGTGTAGAATCTCATGAATTCCCTGATTTGGACGCAATAGCTCTAAGAGCAACCTAAGATTTTATTAGTGACTTTTTCCTTTGCTCTGCTTGGCTTCCAATATGAACATTCTTGACCTAATTGAGAAACACCTGAGAGAAAATAAATACTGCAGAATAAGAAATGGATCTGATGTCAGAGACATTTTACTCTCTGCTATTTTGACAAGGGAGAATATGTTCTTCATTGCTGCTCCCTGACTTCCCCAAAGACTCTTCAGTGCCTATGGATGAGCTAGCCACAAATCTTTCAACTGGCAAGGCATCAAACAATACTCCAAAGCTGTACATTTTTCTCAGACAAGAGTTTCCCAAAACTACTGTCCCTGCTCCTTTCCCAGTTTATTTATTTTGGAATAAATCCAGGGGGCAAAACCTAATATATTATCCAGACTGCAGTTGAAGATCAAAGATGTTCTAGTTGCTCCTTTCTGAGATCCTCCCTAAGGACTAAGTTGTTGAAATATTAAACACTGAGTTGTATGGGGAATAGCTCGGTGGTAAAGGAATTTATAAAAGTTAGAAATTAAGAAAAAGCTATGCCAATATGTATAGTTTATTTTCCATACCACAGCCAATATTATAGGTAGGTTGCATGTGCAAAAATATGCAGTAAAATGGAGGACCTGGTGATATACAGTTGTTGATTCACCATTTTATCTTAAGTACAAAGAACCTTGTAGTGTCTTAAAAATAGAAAATGTTTTATAGAATAAGAGGTCATGGAATAAAGTTCATTTTTTGATATACACGAAGTATAATCCTGAGTTACTGGTATATATGTACCTGGGCTACATATCATGATCTATAAAGTTATGTCATAGCATATTGGTTAATATTTAAGGTGCTCCAAGACTTGGAATTTTTCTATAACAGATTAACACAGCTATCCATCTAGAAGGGCACTCTGATGAATGGTCTTATCAGTGGCTCTGTAGACCAAACTGCTAAAAGGAATAGGAGGAGGAGGAGAAGGGGGAGGAGGAGGAGAAGGGGGAGGAGGAGGAGGAGGAGGAAGTCAGTGGTGTCTTGCTTTACCTGATGTATGGAGGACTTCATAGCAAATGAAGAGAATGCAAAGATATGATAGATAATTAACATGTAGTAGGGGGAATGGCAATCTGTCAGACCCCAGGATACACCCCCTCCTCCAAAACCAATGGCTGAAAATGCATGAGATCACCAAATCCCACAGGGTTTTTGGTCAGTTCACTGATTTCTCACAAAATTTCCAACATTTTCAAGAATTTGTGATCATATGAGTTTTAGCCATCATTTTTTTAAAAGTTATTTTAATTTTAATTTAATTTGGAATGACATATACTGTTTATGGATACAATATATATTTTATTATTAAATTTATATGCCACCCATCTCCCCCAGAGGGTGACTCTGGATGGCTTACAATTAAAAACCAAGACAATAAAAAGAATAAAAATATAAATACGTCCAATTAAAACACAAATAACAAATCTATAAAAGCAATATACAAATCAAGAAGATGGGGGAAGCAGTATCAATCATTCCACAAGCCAGCTCCAGCAATGTGAGTCCCCATCAGGCTCCCAGGCCATCCAGAATAGCCATATTTTTACACCTTTTCAGAAGGCCAGGAGAGTGGGGGCAGCCTGCACCTCCATTGGCAAGCTGTTCCACAGGGCGGGGGCCACAGCAGAAAAGGCCCTCTTCCTAGACCCCGCCAGCCAAAATTCCTTTACTGGTGGGTCCGGAATGTGCCCCTTCTTCTGGACCGAGTGGGGTGGGCAGATATAACAGGGGCGAGATGGCTCCTCAGATAACCTATATCCTTTGGTGCCACAATGTGTTTAAACCCTGATATACTGAAAAGAATTGGGGGGGGGGCATGTTTCTTTTGCTCCTTAGTTTTCTCTAATAAGTATTCTGCAGATTCCTTATATAATTTAAATGGACTTGTAAATTGGAACCAGCTTATGCTGACCATGATGAATCTAGCATCAAATGATTATTTACATTTCAACATTATGTTACTAACTTGTTTACTCTTATTTCTGTACCACCTTTCTATCAAGGACCAGGGCAATATTTGAGTCCTACAATATGAGTGTGAACTAAATTAGAATTTGCCATAGCCACCAAAACACTCAAAACTGACCTGAATCAGGTTAACCTTAAATATATTAGAAATTACTGGTTGTTTGGATGTTCAGAACTCTCATATACTGTACATAATGAAAATTAGACATAAATAGGCTTACCAGATGGGCTGGAAAAATAAATGACATCAAAGAAATAGAGAATATTCTAACTTTCTGCTTCTATATAATGGCAGTCCATATTTCTGAAGGCCAGATTGGTATGGTATGGTATGGTATGGTATGGTATGGTATGGTATGGTATGGTATGGTATGGTATGGTATGGTATGGTATGGTGTGGTGTGGTGTGGTGTGGTGTGGTGTGGTGTGGTGTGGTGTGGTGTGGTGTGTCTGTGTATACATGTGCACGCAACCAGCATTTCTAATATCTCATGGGAAAAGCCAACTAGAACAAGGTTTCTGCTTGCAGGCTGTTTCATGTGTCTTTGGAGACGCACACTCAATAGGCTAAAATATTTTGTTGTTCAGATCCTACTGAAAAACTGAGAACTGAATATGGATTTTTACTACAGTACTACATTTTTTTTTTTCCTAGCCTTTCCACTTGAGGGGAGGGTCAACAATTAATACACAGCTTCAGATTCATCTGATTATAAACATATGCTTTGGGGTTTTTTTGTTTTGTTTTGTTTTGTTTTGTTTGTTTAGACTTTTTCTAATTAGCCTTGATGTGGACCTCATATAGTACTTCTGGCTTGGTCAACAATCTCTGCCTAGAGATCAATACAACTAATTGTACCTAATTGATTATGTAATTTGCATTAACAGTTTTCCATTAATTCTCTCTGTGTGAACTTTGAGGTGCTAATTATTGTGTGGCATTGGTATTGCGATGCAACAAAAAGACTTTGGGGCATTCATAAGACTAGTCTTGAGTAATTCTGCATGCTATTTTGCTAGGATGTATTAGAAAGTGGTATCCTTCCTATGGGATCCTGCAGTATTCATCTTAATTAAAATTGATTTCTTTGGTTTTGGCTTAGCATGTTGTATAAACTCAGTCACTGTGATTTGCAAAGCGTTATGATTGGTTTAGCATGTTGGATTAATCCAATGCTGGTATGTTCACTAAATTTGGTTCAAACCATGGCTTATGATTGAACCCAGCCATAGCATCTGATATCATTCAAATATTCATAATGTTATCTTTGTATCATATTTTTATCCAGCCTGGAAATTGCAGTTTCTTACTCATAGTGAATGCAGCCATATTAAATACTGGATATCAAAAATGAAGAAACTGAATCCAGATATGATTAAAACATTGGGTATTTGTCACTCCTATTGGCTGGGACAGGACTGTTGTGTGGATGTAGTCTAGTCATGGACTATACCTGAAACCATGATTATATCACATTTAAATATATAAATTGATTAAATAACATAGAATGTTTAGATGTTGGCTGTACCAGGACCCTTTTCAACAGTCCCTTTCCATAGAGATTCAAAACAAAACTTTTTTACTCTCTGATTTTGGGGGACTAATATTAGGAATTAATTAATTCATAGCTAGAGAGGGATTACTTTTGTAAAAAAATGAAATATTTACTTGCATATTATAGATGTCTTTTCTGGTCAATACCCATCCAGTCCATTTAAATATATCTATTTAACTTTTGACACTTGAAACAGTTAACTGTCACAACACAATTATAAATATGTGAAGTGATTAATGCTTGAAAAGTCACTGCCATGTTGCTACATGCAAAAAGCAGTAACAACAAAAGAATTATTCCAAATATTTCTAAAGCTGTTTCACAGCAGACATAAGGAGGATGACATTGCCCTGGAAAAAAACTCTGATCCTTTATAACTTAAAGCATTTTTCTGATTTTAATTGACACCCCAAAGGCCTACACAAACTTTTTGAATTTTCAAAGTGTTAAGGGGTAAATGACCTACACAAACTTTTTGAATTTTCAAAGTTAAGAAGAAAATGGCCTTGGCTTTCTCTCCCTTCAGTTTTGCTCCCAGGCTTCTCAATTCCCACCAACACAATCTGCTGATTATTGTTATACATTTAATTGCTGGAACTTTACAGTAAAGCAAGACATTGACTCTCTCTGTGTGTAACTGTGACAGTACAGAAGGAATCCAAATAATGTGGAAAGCAAGATTCATCTTGAATGGATCAGGGAGTGGGCAACCCGATGCCTTCCAGGTGCTTTGGGTTTCTACTCAAAGCATCCCCAGTGATATTATGCCCAAAGTGGGTTTCAGCTGAAATATCCCATTGTATCTTTATTGTAAGCACAGTCAGTAAAGTTCTAATATTACATGTGAAAATTGCAATAACACCTACAGTGTACACAGCTCCCTAATCAAGGTTTCATCTTTGCCATTCCACTAGGTCCAGCATTCTGTGCTCCCACCCCTAGAATGGGTCAATATTTCATGGTCACTGAGTAAGCTCACTCCTCAATGAATGGTTTTGTCTCCCTACCCTTTTAGATTTTTTTTCCCTCAAAGATATTTGTGTAAAATTTCAGGGTTCCCTCAGGCCTTTTGTTGCCTTGGTTGGTGCTACATAATCAGTGACACTCACAGCCTGAATGTTTGAAATAGAATGATAATAGACAAACTTTTTTTCAAATTAAATGAGGAACACCAAGCCAATAATTTAGCAAGATGTCTGCATCACACATTGAAACGAGTTTCAAATTTGTGTAACTGTTAATGAGAAAACTAGAGTTCTGTGACTGATTTCACAAAGGATTATTAGGACCCTCATAAAACTACAGTTGCAGACTTGTTTAAAGGAAGCAATGATTTCAGTCTAGTTTTCCTACCAGTTAAAAGAGTCACTGTTGAATGTGTCTTCAGATCCAGAGGGACAAAAGACCTAATGACACATTCTAAGGCAAATTGCAGGAAATTACAATTCAAAAATTAAATTCTGGGAAAAATAGCTAGAATGGGATAGGTAATACCTCAGTCATATGTAGCTTGAGTCAACAGCAGCTTGAGTCAACAGTAATGGATGCTAGAAGTTGAAATCCTCCAGATATTACAGGACTACAACTCCAAATATCCCTGACAATGCTATCTGAGCTATTATAAATGGTTGTTCAACACCATGGTTCTTTAACCATGTATTTTAGTAAGAGGGAATGTGTATAGCAATTAATCTGATAATAAGAGTCAGTGTAGTATGGTGGTTAAAGTATTGGACAAAGAACAGGGAGATCCAGATTCTAGTTTAACCTCAGCCACTGAAATCCACTGGATCATTCTTTCTTAGCCTCACCTTCCCCAAAGTGTTACTGTTGCGAGGGGAAAAGAGGAAGACAGAGTGCTATGCATGCTAACTCAAGTTCCTGAATGAAAGGCAGGAAATAAATAAATAAAGTATTGCTAAAGTTTGAAAAGGTAATGTAGGAATAAATTTTCTTTCTTGAAATCTTCTTTCTTTGTTATAAAATACTTTTTTTAAAAAATAAATTATTTGATTTTCAGTAAAACTTCTGTTGAATTTATTTGGTTCATACTTCATACTTGTTAATCTTCACCTCTAGTATTTAGAAAGAATATAGGCGCTGAATTTCACTCAACATTTCTTTAAACATTCTATTTCACTTTCATCCCCATGGCATAGCTTTAGTCAGTGTGGTGTAGTGTTAAAACAGAGGTAGGCAGTGTTATGCTTAATGTGAATTTTCAACTGTCCACATTTCTTGTCCTCCCACCCATTTTAAGTGTTTTTATTTCTTTATCAAATGTTTAGGGCACCCAACTCCACAACAACTCTGGGTGGCTTCACAGGATTAAAAAGCAAGAAAACAAAATAAAATAACATAGGCACCCCATAGGAATAAATTTAAAAAACAAACACCCTCCCACATTGCCCCAACCTAAAGGCCCCACCAAACACTTTAATCCAAGGACTAGGAAAAGCCAATTGTTTAGAGCTTGCTAGAAGGTGGGTAATATGAGTCTCTGAGGGAATGCTGTTCCAGAGAGCAGGTCCTTCAACAGAGAAGACTCACTTCCTGGGTCGTGCTAAATGACATTGCTTGATCAGCAGAACCCAAAGCAAGCCAACTCTGATTGCACACAATGGGTGTACACTTCAGGAGCCACACAGTCCCTCAGACAGCTAACCCCTGTCCCAATTAATGCCCAGCACAATGTAAAGAAGATGTGACACAGAGTGGCAAAAATTCTTTATGATCATTTATTGTCAGTTGTACAAATGTTGTACATTTTAAAATAGGACCAGCTGAATGTGCGTGCCCATCTATTGTTTCCCTAAGCATAAGTTTCTGTAATAACTGTGTGGGCATTTCAAACTATTACGCTGTGGTCTCATCTATGAAATGGACTTTTACATCCAAGTCTAAAAGAAAAGAGAGTTACATTTCAAAACCTGAGGGTGTATGAAGAATAACAGGCAAAATAACATCTATTTTCCTACTGCCATCTGCCTGAACTCTTCTTAATTCTTTGAGGGCCTCTTGCCAGTTTTTGGGAGGATAGCCTGTTAAGTTTCCCAAAGATGAGACTTTGGAGGGTTTCAGGCACTTGCTTGCTACATGGCCTGCAGTTCCACAGGTATGGCACTTTGCAGCTAACATAGAAGTCTGTACATTAGTGGTGCCTAGGTGTCCTGGGGCCCACAGTAGAAACATAAACTGAGGTCTCACCTTCTCTGTTTCTCTCCTAAGGACAGAATTATTTGTATTGCTCCTATTTGCCTGGATTATCCATGGCTGGCATCTGAGAAGGCTACAGGAAACAGGATGAATGTGGGAGTTTGGGTGGGGAATAAATGTATAGAAAGATTGTAAAATCTCCTCTCCTTACTATTTCCCCAATGCCTCAGATCCTCCAGTCACCCATCAATTAACACACAGTGTTGGAACAGCTCTTCCAGATTCTGTGGAGTGCCTTTTCTCATGTCATCTTTTGGTTCCTCAGCCAGTCCTTGAAACAGGTGAATCAGAACAAGACCATTCCACCTCACATCTGTGGCATACAATTGAAAAGTATTCACACAGACTGAACTCATCTTGTTTCAGCTTGCAGATCTCTCAGTTTTCTGTAACTCTTCTAGTTGAATCTTCAAATGCAGCTCTAAGTCTTTACATGAAGTTCTGGTAATTACCTAGCAATAGATCATTGCTCTGAATCAGGGGCACATCCTACCTGACTGTCCCTTTTTCCAGCAGACTCAGAACAAAAGTCTCCCTGAAGCAATCTGTAGGAAATTCTGCTGGTCAACCCACCCTAAACAATTCACATTGAGTCATGAATGTCAAAAATTGATCCTGGCCTCCTCCAAACTTCTCTGGAAAAAAATCATGTCAGTGAAGAAATATTGGTTGGGCTGCAGGCTGTCGAGCCACAAGGATCTAATGCTATCTCCACAATCAAAAGCAAGGTTTGATGTTTCTCTGACTAGAAAGTAGGGAGGATTTCAAGATTGATGTCAGCCCTTCAAGGTTAGCTCTGTATTTCTCTGTACTGCAGAGTGAGATAGCACCAGCGAGCTAAAAGCCAATCAGAGGGTGATCTGACCAAGGCAAAGGATTGAAGGTAATGCTTTTTACTGTTGTAGGGCAGCGTTTCTCAAAGTGTGGTCTGAGGACCCCTGGGGGTTCCCCAAGACCTTCTCAGGGGTCTGCAAAATCAAAATTATTTGCCAGCCTATGTTGAAAAATAATACAATATTAAAATCCCATGAAACAATCGTGAGAAGCAGTAGTGGCAGTGAACATGTCAATTTAAATTTTTAACATAGTAAATATTGATAAATATATTCAATACAAACAAAAGTTCTTTTGGGATCTTCCATAATTTTTAAAAGTGGGAAGGGCTCCTGAGAGAAAAAAGTTTAAGAAACACTGTTGTGTTTATACTAATGGAATCTTAAATACCTGTCAGAGTTTCTCTCTGCTACATCTTATACCAGTGTTTCTCAACCTTGGCAACATTAAGATGTGTGGACTTCCACTCCATGCTCGCTGGGGAATTCTGGAAGTTGAAGTCCACACATCTTAATATTGCCAAGGTTGAAAAACATTGTCTTATATCAAACAAACGCAAGATATTGAGTTTCCCAAGATAGAGTAATCTTTTCTGAACCTCTTCTTCCATTAATGGCCTCGTTATCCCTTTCCCATTCCCAGAGCCAGGTTTACATTCCATCACATTTCCAGCTCAAAAAACTTGCCTACCCTTTGAGACAATGTTGAAAGACCCAATTTTATAGCTTTATGCCATCATGACACCGAAATCATGATGGCCTTGGTGAAATCATCTACCCTTTCCACTTTATTTCACTGGCAGTGGTGTCCATGAGGCAGGGTCAAAATCAGCAGGATGGTGTAAAGGCAAAAGATGTATACAATCTGAAGAGAAACCAGAGTATAATAATACAATAAAACAATATTAAAAAAAAAATCAGTAGGATAGTAGAAGGAGCACTGCAATTAAAACCGCTCCTGTTTTGGATATGCACGTGACATCATGACATGTAGAAAAGGGGTGGGGCTTGCATTCTGATAC
Organism: Python bivittatus; assembly: GCF_059951505.1. Taxonomy (NCBI): domain Eukaryota; kingdom Metazoa; phylum Chordata; class Lepidosauria; order Squamata; family Pythonidae; genus Python; species Python bivittatus. The sequence goes on from NW_028277098.1 coordinate 30,790,126, forward strand.
TCCATCTGTTATCTTGCTGATTTTGACTCTCCACTTGATGCCACTGTTCACAGGGTTGTTATACAAGGAGGGGGATGGGGGAGGAGGCAGGGACTAAGAATGCCGCTCCGATCTCCTTGGGGATTGGACAAGATAAAAATGAACTGAACAAAACTGTTTTTGCTTGAATTATCTGAGATCTGTGTGCATTTTGTGTCTTGTTTCTTAAATTTGTTTCATATATTTATTCATAAGTAAATATATTGGCTCATATTCTGCATTTCTAAAATTATTAACATATCACAAAGTTAACCCAACCAACTGGGAATTCTGTCTCTGACCATATCAAGCTACATAAGAGAAGAATTTAGTCAGTGGTTTTCCTGTGATATTCAGTAGTCACTTAAAAGGCCTGGTCTGTCTATCATGTTCTAGTCTTTTTCTTTAACTTTAACTTAACTACTAATTGTGGGAGAGTGGAAATCATCTTTATCAATTTAATCTGCTAAAGGTTCATAAGTGTCTTTACATGCCATCTTTTTCAGCCCCCTTTCACCTGTTGATACCTGTTTGAATTGCAACAGAATGTCTGATTAAAACTGACAAGGATTAAAGTGAGGGTTTCAGTATTGTAATGTGTCACTTTAAACACCTGCAGGCATTTCAGCGATCTGGTGTACAATGTAAAGCATTCTAACAAGGTAATTTAGTGGAAACAATGACTTCCAAAGCCAATTTCATTTAGACCATTTTAAAAAGAAGAGGAAAATTCAGGATTCCTTGAACATATGTCAAATAAAAGCCAGAAGTCTTGTGCCAAATTCTTGCTCTCTGACATGGACATTTCCTTTTGGACTGTTTTTCTTCAGATACCTTACTTCAATTACTTTGGAAAATGCATATAATCTTCTGTTATTCTTTGGTCAAATATAAATTGATCAGCCCACATACCAAAAAATTAGCCATAAAATCTGTCAATGTATATTTCATGTTTCTATAACGGCAGGATTAACAGCTGCCCAGGCCTTATATTTTGTTTAGTAGTTGGGGTGTTTGCCTTTCTCTTTTCATATGAAATTCATCTCAAAACTTTATCTTCCTTTTTTTCTAAACACCCAGACTTTATTAGTTTTGTTTGGAAAGGCAGAATGGGAGGAAGGAAGGAAGATATTGTTCAAGGGCGGACTACATCTACAGTGGAAGAACATTACAGAAAACAAGCTGGAGAGCCTCTGGAATCTGCTTGTATATTTCAAATCTGAAAATGGTGAGTCATGGAAGGAATAAAATTTATTCAGGGACAAAAATGGTGCCAAATCATTCTCATATTCATTAGATGTCCAAAGAGATAATTTATGCAATGAACCTGAAAGAGGCTTATGGAATGAGAAAGTGATTGGATGCATAAGTGGACTGAAATTAAATGGCAATGAATGTATTTGTTAGGACCTCAGTACTGAGCCCCAGACAGTAGGAAAACCTTTCTCTAAACCTATGATAATGTGAAACCTTAATTACCAAGACTTATTGATACAACCCTGTGGGCAGTTAACCTCTTTCTAATACTAATTCTACAAGAACAGTTCCTATAGCAACCCAAGACCACTTTCATCAGGTAATAATGTTTTATCATTTCCCCCCAAAAAAATTTATGTGACACTTGCAAAACAATGCTCAACCATGATATAATACAAAGTATCAGACTTGAAGACCAAGAATTGAGACGGTATCTGAAATGGCCACTATGGTGAGATAGAAGCAAACGTAGGGCATATAATTTCAAATTGTCTTGCTTCTAATGCTTCTAAACAAAAGACCTTCAAAGTATTGGGAGGAAAATCACCAGTCAGTTCAACGAGGCTTATTCCTTAGTGCACTAAGGATGTGTCCACTTTGATAAAAGTTACAAATTCTCCTATTTATGATGTATCAGTCTCTTGCTTGTTTCCTTCCTAGATAAGATTTTGATGATTGGCATGAACAAAGCCACTGTATATTTAAACTTGAATATAAAACACTGCCTTTCATTGAGCAAGGCAACTATTTCACTAGCCAAGTATTAATTATTCCAGCTTTACCCATTTTGTCATCTCCAAATGGTTCCCAGTTTCAGAGCAGCATGAAAGCTTCAATACAGTAGTATTTCCTGGAAAGTCTGCAACACATCTGGAGGTCATCATGTTGGATAAGGCCAGACTACTCCAGATAGCAGTAGCCTGCCATGATCTCAGGCAGTGGTATTACTACTTGGAGGAGCTCTTCCAGTTGTACTTATTGAGATCCTTCTAACCAAAGACAAGAATTGTGTTAGTGGTCTTCTGAACTTGGTTGTTAAGTTATGCTCCCATTTTTTTCTCTATCCTTGACGTGCATATGCAGTTACAGCCTGACCAATGAACCTTGAACTATAACCTGCAACTCTGATGAAGGAAAGACTTGTCCAGCATTATCTTTACTTCCAAGTCAATAGTTTTAAAATTAAGCTATTAGGCCTGATGTTTGTGGTGAGGATGAGGGAGTTTTAAATGGTATTTAGCCTTTTTTATTTCTTTTTAAACAAAGGAACACATTCTCCTAGGGGTTTTTATTATTATTATTATTATTATTATTATTATTATTATTATTATTATTATTAATATGCCATCCTACTGAGGGTTTCTGGCAGACAAAACCACCAAATTTGTAACTTAGATAAATCTAAAGAACTACTACATATTAATAAGGGTGCCTTCCTCCAAGGTCCCTTCCAACCCTATGATTCTAGGATTCTATGAAGATTATGAAATTGATTCTAAAACCAAATTATTTTTAAGTCTTTTGCTGCAGAGTAGTGGCATTCTCAGCCACTGAGTTGGAGGGAAAATGTGAAGGGTTATGCTGACTGACTGACTTTAAGAATCCCAGCAATAATTCTGAAACATCTTTAAAACCAGGGGTTTCACATTTAGAACAACAAATCAACAGTTACAAGAAAACTGCACGGCAAAGCTGTGTATTTAGTTGGAGGTGGGAGTCAATGATGGTTTAATTAAAGGGAAATGTTTTATTTGGGGCCTTATGTCCCCATTATCAAACAAATGCCTGCTTGTGGTTATTAGCTCTTGAACCTCACACTGGAAATATGTGCAAACACTCCAACATTACCCTTTGCTTTGCTTTGGAAGTCTCCAGCCCATCTGCTGCTCATTAAAAGGACCATTTTGATAATTACATACAATTATTATCTATTATTATTCAAAGGCAATTGTTGTTTTGTTTAGTAAACAAAATTTCCCCATAGATTTAGCCTCTTTTTCTGTATATGATTTGGAAAAAAATACCAGTGGATATCAATGGCTTTGTCAGTGGATGGATGGATGGATGGATGGATGGATGGATGGATGGATGGATGGATAGATAGATAGATAGATAGATAGATAGATAGATAGATAGATAGATAGATAGAACCACTGACAAAGGCATTGATAACCATTGGTATTTTTTTCCAGATATATCTGAAATTGCTTTTAGTCAAGCTTGACTTCCAGTGCTGCTGCTGCTGCTGCTGCTGCTGCTGCTGCTGCTGCTGCTGCTTCCTCCTCCTCCTCTTCCTCCCTTCGAGTCAATGTTGACTTCTGGCGACTGCCTGGACAAGTCCCTGCAGTTTTGTTGACAGCACTTTCAGAAGTATTTGCCATTGCCTCCTTCCTAGGGCTGAGGGAAAGTGACTGGCCCAAGGTCACCCAGCTGACTTTGTGCCCTAGGTGGGACTAGAAATCATGGTCTCCTGGTTTCTAGCCTGGTGTCTTAACCTCTACACCAAACTGGCTCTCTGCTCAGCTTCTTAGTCCATACAATATCACACTATCTGCTTGAGCTGTCTTTGGCAAGAGAAGGGTAAATTTGGAGCAGGGAAAAAAGCAGGAATAGATACATTTATCATTACAGATATGGATGATTTTTTGTCTTGATGAGCATGGTGCTTTTTACATTGCTTAATTTGGCATAAGATCTTTTCACATTTTCCAGAGAACTAAGGTTATTGGGAGTTTAGTAGCCAAATTGATCATTACTCAAAATACTGCACTGTTTTATCTTCTCTTTTAGGGGTCAAAAAGAACATATGATTAAAACAGAAGGACTAATGGGTCATCCAAAATGATTGAAAACTGGTGTCTGCAAAGGAGGGGCAAAGGGCCAAGATGGTAGGTATGACTACAACTAATCAAAGCCCTCCTCTTTGCGCAGTCATGCAATATAAATGCATGTAGAAAGGGGAGGGCTTCTATTGTGCAGTCATGTCCACCCTCTATCCAGCAGACAACCAGGGGGACACTGTGCTGCAGTGTTCCCAGTTCTGGGCTTAGGGTATCTGTAGAGGCCCTGGTGGTTTTCAGTTTGTTATTAATGTGGTTCTGTTTAGGCATTCATGTTTTCTTTTTTTATATTATGTATTCTTTTAAATTTGTAAGCTGCCTAGTGTCTTTTTGGAGTGAGGTGGCCTTGAAATCTAATAAGCAAACAAATAACTGTAATTGAATTTTCTTGTTGAAGCCTAGGTTTTGATTCTGCCACTTCACCACTACCACCACCACCCCGTAAACACACACACAGGGGAAGCTTTGTGATGATATTCCACGGCCTGACACTTTGTTTCTGGGTCATCGTGATGTCCCTATATTTTGTTGGCTGTCATGATGCTGTGAAGAAATTGCTGGCATGTTTCAGCCCTTGAAGATTTCATCTCTGCCATCAGCAGCTAAGGAGCTCATCTTGTATAAACCTTCTGATACTATCAGCCCTCCAAGACAGATCAGATTAGGAAACCAAAGTCACACAAGCTAATACTACTTTTATTATAAAATTATTGTAACAAAATTTTGCAAGTATAAATGCACTTCTTCTCTCCCTCCTTCCCAGTGAGAACTAGGGAAAGTCTTGTCTGAGACACTTACTCAGCTTACAGATATGCCCCGGACTCAGATTTCTTTTATCTGTCTTGATTGTAGCTCTTCCTCTTGTTCCTCAAGTTTATTCCTTCTTCCCATTACAGATATTGAAGAACATCAATAATGTGACCCATACCTTTCAATGAAATGTCAAGCTTGACAGCTTCTTCTTTGAGTGATCCGCCAATTGTTCTTAATCAGTTCATCAAACTTTCACATATGAAACTCGTTGGTAGCTGTCACAAGTTATCCGCTTCATTCTTGAACCTTTCCTGGTTCAGTATCTTTATGGTTTTTTGGCCCAGTGATGCACAGTACTCATGTCAACACAGTCGTCATCATCATAAACAACCTGCATTCAGTGGAGAATTTCAATTGGAAGGAATCCTTCAGCATTCAAAAATTCAACCAAGGCACATTACTTAAAATGTAACTGGCAGGTACTCACTGCAGGCTTACATCTCATGAACAATAGTAACACAACCCTTTCTCACAGCAACTTCCCATCAACAAATGAACACGTCAAAGTTTCTACCATGTCAGTACTGCCATATGTTGGTGACTTACAACATTGAAGGTATTACTTTTCATTCAAGCCTCATACTGCAGGTTGGCTAGATAGTTTTACAGTGAAGAAATACAAAAAATTGAAAAATGAAATCATCTCATTTTATTCCTTCGTTATTGCCTATCATTATTTCTTTCATAAACGAGGGTGTTTTTTTTTAAGTGTTCAGGGCTTCATTCAGTTCTTTGAGCGGTAGTCATCCAATTCTAGTTTGATTTGGGTTAATTAGATGGTATTCGTAATAAAAAAGAGCATTCTTTTTCATATGTGTAAACAATACTTTGCCTCTTCTCCTAGAAGACAGCTAAGCAAAGATTAAAGCAAAGATAAAACATATTTTGTTTCATTAAAAATGACTAAACATTAAGAGTGTTTGTGATTATCTCTTGACAATACTTTTGTTTAGATAGATAAGAGGAATCAAAATTCTCAGGAGGAAAATTATTTCTGTGCTTTAGGCAGCAGCACCTACAATCTTTTCCGTAACTTTTTTCATTCCTAGTTTGCATTGTGCACAAAGGCCACCAGTGAAATTAAACAGAACTATCAACAGTTTTAAGATGCATCCATAGAAGTTATATGACACCAGACTGGGGTAAATCAACAAGGGATCTCCATTCCAAAATGAAATAAAATGAAATAAATTTAAATGAAAAAATAAAATAATTCACATTGATCCAGATCCCTCTGTATGTTTTTATGTGTATTCTAACTAAGGCTTTTGGAAGCCCATTTATGTTGGGGATAGCAAATTGTACACCTCCAATTGTTGCTGAACTAAATTCTAAGCAGTCTAATTATCACTGACCAATAGTGAAGGATATGGGGAACTGTAACTGGAAATCACACACAGATTCCTAACCCTTTTATTAGTACAAATATGACCTGCCTATTGACATATTGAAAAATCTTGCAGATAGAAAAAGGACTGACTCCCTGGTCACCCAAGAATTTTTTTTTTTTTTTTAGTTTATTAGAAGCTAGATGACAGCCATTTTTGCCTCCCACAAAGCAGTCTGAAGAATTTAGTAGACTGATTTAATAGTCTATTTTGAATTCCAGCTTAGCTATCCTGATGTATCCTCTTTCAACTTCTTTTAAGGACTGTCCGTTAGATCAGCATAAGTAGATTTGCCAGAAATGATTTCCTCAACTCTTTTAGTAATTTGGTCCATTGATCTAACAACTGGGCATTGGCACAAGGCTAAACAAAATTGTCATGGTACCTCTGCAACCACTTTTGTGACATCTTGCTGTGGCATTTAGGACACCCTATTTTAATCAACTGTTCACTGGCTGAATCAGGAAGCTGTAGAATTTGACCACTAATTGTTGAACTTACAACTTTAACTGACATCTTTAAACTGTCAACCTTCTTTGGCTTTCTTCCAAATATTGCCCACTGAGCCACAGAAAGGTCCATTGAACTTGTCCAAGGCTAATCCTAAAATGGCAGGTCACAGCTTCTCATTGCAACTTTCAAGCCACTTGCTTGAGAATAGCAGCCGTAATTAGCTCTGGGATGGCCGAGGGGTAAGTATTGAGAATTGTGGTCTTATTGGCTCCATGCTTACGTTTCCCCTGTCCTTCTGCCTACTTCATAGAAGTGTGTTTCTCTTGTTCTGCAGTTGGAGGAAACTGCCTATTACAGACAGATTGGTGAAATCAAGAAGACATAAAATGCTGTCAAAAGCACAAAGGTCCAGAAAATAAAGAACAACATTTTTTTGTTTTCTCACCTTCCTGTATTAAAGACAATAGTAATACAAGATTCTCAGATGAAACAGTGAGTTTTAAATCAATTCTGGACTCTGACTTTAAAAAAAAAAAAAAAGTCTTTTTAATGGCTGGTGTGGGTCTTCCGGGCTGTGTGGCCGTGTTCTGGAAGTTTTGTTTCCTAACGTTTCGCCAGCACCTGTGACCGGCTTCTTCAGAGTGCAGGAGCACAGACAGGAGCAGTTCTCTCTGTGCCCAGGGTGATGTGACCCTTTTGTGGGTATTTATAGAGAGGGGGGGAGGGGGGATTGGGTGTGTGTGGGGGGGGGTTGGGTTCCTGAGTGGCTGCTTGTTTTGGTGTCAGAATCTGTGTGTATCTTCCTGGGGATTAGGCAGGGTTTTTTCTTCTATTGAATTGTCCCCCCCCAGATCTCTATAAATACCCAACACTATGAAATATGGTGCCTGTGCAGCTGGTCTTTTATGAGAACTCTCATATTAAGATACAGAAAATAGGATAAAACTCCCATACTGGGTAAGCCACTGCTCCCTTATTCCACAGGGATTCCCTTTGCACCAACTGCTGTAGCAGATGAGGAAACCTCGCAGACTGGTTCTCTTGTTGCTCGGAAACCCAAAAGAAGGTGCTTGATCTGCAGGGGAAGTTAACCAAGACAGCCAATCAATTGCCAGGTGGGCAAAGTCTCTGTTCCTGTCTATTCCTGGCCATAAGAATAGAACTGTGATGGAATGGTGTTATGAAGGCCACGCTCAGGGAGATAAGCATTTCCTTAGCCCTCAACAGGAGTATGGGAAGTTTAAGAAGATGAGACTGGCACCACCCTAAGGAATTCACGGTGTTGTGGCTTGCTGGCTTGGGAACTAAGGTTCAGTCTGGAGAGATTTCTGTCTTGAGGTGAAGCTAATAAACGCAATAGAACTGTACTGCACTGTCTCGTGGAGTTCTTTGGGCTGAACCTGACAAGAATCTCCAGTTGGACTCATTTCCTCTCTGACTTCCCTCTTTAGCTGTTCTTAAAGCTGCTATGGGTTTCCATTTGTTTCTTAGAAAGATGTTAATGTATTTTTTCCCTACAGGCTGTAGGCTCAGTTCACGTTTGTCTCACGTTTTTCACTGGTGTTCAACACATTCGTCCAGATTCATGGCTAGGGAAGCTAGTGGGCTTGGCAATGTTTTGGGATATGAGTAATGAAGTTATGGCTTATTTTATCATCATCTTCACTTCAAGAAAATTCTAACCCTAACTTTTTTGCACTGGATATGGGTTGTCAGCACAAGTAGTTCTGGTCTCTTTGGGGATTATATCCAGTTTGGGGATGTGTATTTTCAGTTATGTGAGCTTTAGAGTCTCATTATATCTGAGAGGAAAACTCTTATAAGCACCTGGTCATCTGCAGAATGTATAAATGACTTGAAAGTCCGTAGATAATTCTCCTTCCAAATGAATTTTTTCTTTAATAATAAATCACTGATGGGGCACTGCAAAAATGTTCTTTTTTATGTCTTTCAGAAATACTCTACTGGTACTAGAATTCATGAAGGCTAGTGGATTTTAAGAGCTATAGATTTTATACTGAGTGCAGGAAAGTGTTTCCTTTCATTACATTTACAATAAGGAATTAACCCCAAGGGTATCTACTTAATTTCATAATATATAGACTGGAACACGAGTAATGTGAATCTTCTAAAATGCAATAGGGAAGCAACTGACCTTTACTCTCATGAGAATTTTCTGTGAAATGTACTGCAAAAAAGTAGTGAAACAAAGATTTTGAGTTAGCATGTGCCAAAATATCACTAACTCTAGTGCCCCATATGACTGGGAACTTGCAAACACAAGCTTTGGTAAAGTTTGAACAAAAATATTCTTTTTGTAGCATTTCTTTTGAAAAGAAAAAGGAAGAGGTTCTAGAACAGAAAGGAAAGGAAAACTGTTTCACAGTAGAGGATCATAAGCTGTAAAAGGCTACAGAGGAAAACACAATGTAAGATATAATCTATTCAGATCTAATAGAACATATGCAAATATTCTGAAGAAGGATACTTTTGGAAATCTTTGGTAAAAAATGGCCACGCTCGCATTCCATGTAGCAAAGCCAGCTGCACTGAAAGTTGAAACTTACTTCAACACGATTTCTTGCATTTAAAAAGCAGGAATACTCACTATGCAAGCATTTCTGCTCTCTATCACTGATGGTGGTCACCCTTGAGGATCATCCACATCATTACACAAGAAATGGCCATAAATTAGGTTTCTTGAGTGCACAGAAGCTGATATGTATATAATCTTACTAGTGAAGACTTTCCCCTGCAAATATTAATGCTGTTTGGGTGGCTACCTAGGGGAAGGAGTAATAGATCTAGATATATTGTAGGATAGGATTTATCCAGAGTATTCAGGTAGGCTATGGGTAAAAGGAAAACGTCCTCCATTTAGGCCACAAAATTTAGTTCAGGCAGTGAAGGATAGTTATATGGGCATTTTCTGATCCTCAGCATCTGCCACATGGAATATTCATTTCACTCTGTGTAATAGGGAAGCAGAATTGCTATTGCATACAAGTTTCAGAGCAACCTTTATCTTGCTACTGTTGCCAGTAAACAGACATCTTCAGTTCTGAGTAAACAAAACAACAGGTAAAGAGACCTTCTTGTTCTATTTACAAACAATACTTAAGGAATCTGGAATATTGATTTCAGACTATATATATCGCTTCTAGCTGCAGGACTCTCAAGTTGAAAAATAGATACCAAATCCATTCTTTTGTCAGTCAACTAAAGAAAAGCTGATGATCTAAACAGATCTCCTTTTTGGCTTGTGTATGCTGACCAGAGAGGATAACTGTTGGACACATGGGGTGTTATTTATGAAGCTACAGAGACACTTTGTCTTCTGCATAAAAATCAGCTATTTACAACTCTACTATGCAGGATCCCTTTGGAGCTTGATTGGAGCAGATGTCAAAGAGAAGTTTCCTAGAAAATGAGAAGTGCTAGGGATGACTTGGGGGGACAATGCATCACAAGTGCCTAGGAGAGATGAGAAGTCAGAATTGCTAGAGTAATCATTAGATGCATCAGGAAGACATTAGCTTGATGTTTAGCAACTGTGGAGGAACTCCAAGAAGGGGTCAAAGGATCAGGTAAAAGGCAGACAGACAGTAACATGGGAGCCTGGAAGAAATATAAAAGAAAGAGGAAATGAAAGAGATATAATTCAGAATGAGGATATCTTTCATAGTTTCAGCAAACAGCTTATCAAAAATTTTAAATTGTCAGGTTTAGCAATACAGTCAATTGAATATGAAAGCCCACTGTCTTTTTTCCCCATTCTATAACCCAAGGACAATATTTTAGACTGCCAGTCCCTTATACAATCGTAATTTCTCTTGGAAATACTTAACAAACCATCCTTGACAAACTGCCCATATGTTTTCTGTGTCAGTGGGCATACTTAGATGAGCATAAAAACGGTTAAGGTTGGTACTTGAATGCAAGGACTCCATGTAATCCTAATTGACAAGATGATAAAAAAACTTAAATTAAATGTTAATACTGTTAGTACATCAGCCAATGGTTAATTAAACATATTCGATGGATGGTCATATATGAATCAACTAAAAGAGGAAAGTCACAGAACTCTTTCTATAGTGAAGCCAACACCACAGAAGATTCAAAGGGATCTTGACATGATGAAACACCAGGCCAAAACTAATCAGATGAAATTCAATAGAAATAAATACAAGATCTTACATTTATATGTAAAAATAAACCAACCAACCAAAGCAAAAACCAAACAGAAAGTATAGGATGGGGAAAAAAAACAAAAACTGGTTTTAGTGTAGTTGGGATCTTCTTTCTGGATCACAAATGAAGAGTTGCAGTTGCAGTTGAGGTGGCCTATAAAGTGATAGAAACAAATAAATTAGCTAAGCAGAACATTATGGATGCAAGAAAGCTACCATCATTTTAGACTGCATTAGCAGAAACATAATATCTAGAGTGTAGAACACAATAGAATTAATAAAGTTGATATTTTTTTATTCATGGACTTATTTTTAAGAAGGTTATTGACAGACTGAAGAGTGTTGAGAGAAGAGCAATCAGGATTGTGTGGCAAAGGGAATAGGTATCCAATAGAAACCAGAGTGACACAACAATGAATAAATGTATGTTGTGTTATCATAGCACATTCTGGATCATTTATCCACCCTCTGCCCTTACCCCTTTTAGGATCCTATAGAAGGGGGAAAGAGGTCCCATGAGGAACAGATGAATGTGCTACATATTAGTCTGGAGAAAGGAAGATGCAAGGGAGATATAATATCAGAAGAGCCTTCTTTCTTCCAGAAAATGAGCCTAGAAATGGCAAGGAAGCACATTTTGCCTGACTTTAATGGTAGCAACTATTTCTGAGTGAAATAGGCAGTGGTGATGGGTGTGTGGGTGGGTGGTTGGTTGGTTTGTCTGTTTTTTTTGAACCTGAAGCATAATCAATGCTTGGACAGCCATCTGAAATGGCACATCTCACTGCAAATCCTGCACTGAACAGGAAGCAAGACTAGATGATCTCCGAGGTTCTTTGCAACTTGTGGCAGGGTGGGGAATTCTGGGAATTGAAGTCCACACATCTTAAAGTTACTGAGGTTAAGAAATACTGCCTTAGGACACTACTGAAGCAACTTTCAATTCCTGTTATATTTCACCTTCCATAGAAGGATGTTAAACAAAGCAAACAGTAAAAGTATTTAAACATTAATTGTTAACATTCTTCTAGGGTGCGTTCATTCACATATGTTAGCATTTATAAACAATTATGAACTTGTTGGAATATGTGTGAGGAATAAAATAAGCCTATTGAAAAAGGGAAAGTGGAGATAATCAGATTTTTGGCAATATACAGTATGTGACCGTATAGCTCTTTCCAGAGGCCCATTAACAGAAAGGTTTCTAAAAGTGAACTGAAATCTGAATTAATACATCTGTGGACAAGATAAGATATGAAGCTGGACAACTGATATGTCATGCATGAGGAGAACTTTACAAGAGCCTTGCAAAATGACATCCTTTCATTCTGAACAACTGTGGCATGTAATTAGCTCTTCACGCACAGATTTATGAAGTCATAAAATAAAAGGTACAATCTGAACATAATTAAGTGTGAGTCTAATACACATGTGAAAACTCATAATCAAATCCTATTTGCAGGATTTTCTTTTCAAAATCACTTCTTGTTCTTGTAAAACAAATCCTAGCATTTGCAGAAAGACTCCAAAACATAGAACTGCGCAGTTTTTAATTCTCAGTAGTTTCCCAGAGTGCAGGCATATTCCATGCCAAAAGCATGGAAGAAAAGGTCTAATAACAGCTATTAATCATGATAATTAAATAAAACTTTCCTGTTCATAGGCTGAATATCTCTGATGCCAGATGCTAGAGGACAGTTAACAGAGGAAGGCTGTTGACTTCAAGCATTGTTTAAGTTTCTCAGAAGCATGAGAACATTAGCACGTACAGTGTGGCTTGGTGGATCAAAATGAAGGCATCTCTTTTCCAGTATTTTGTTCCTTCTATTGCCAGTCAAAAGCTTCTGGCCAGCCCACAAGCACAAGTATAATGACTGTTTGTGTTCCCTGAGCAACTAGTAAAGGTACCTGTAAATGTATCTTTAGGGCTCTTTGGGAGGATTAAAAAGAAATGCCATCACATATCCCAACTAGTAATGGATTCTATCAGCGTGGTGCTACCATCTGGCCTTTCTACTTGCCAACCAGACTGTTTTCAAAAGCTGGCAAACAGAAGTGCAGTTAGGTTGGTAGGGCTGAAGGCAGTCTTTCAGATAAAAAGTGCAGAGACGTTGGTGCAGGAAAAAGCCCCAAACTATTTCAGGCTTTAAATAACTGACAGATGACCTCAAGGGCCTCAAACCATGAGGCTGGTTTGGTGTAAGTGTCAAATGATCTAACAGTCTTGGCAATGCTCTACTGAAATCTCATCAAGCCATTACTAGTGCAGGGATGAGAAAAGCAAGTGCTGCCTTTTTCAGATCCTGCCATAATTTGCACATTAACCTATAAAATTAGAGACCAAGACAAGGCTGCTACATGCTAATTATCAGCTTGGAGAGAGTGAGGAATGTTAATCATATTTTCTGCCCTGCTCTTCACTAAACTTTGATTAGTAAATTTCAGGAGTAAACGCATATACAAACATATACATTCTGCTAATCGATCATCCATGATGCTCAATGTATCGTCTTATTGTAGCTTATCTTTTTTCTTGTTGGAGATACCATGTACCAACTGTATCTTCTGTTGCCAAGTTGGAATCAGAAAATAAATAAATAAGCAGGCAAACATTCAGCATAGACCAATAAAATATGCCTGCTTTCTACTGTACCATCTTAGAATGAGTCATTGCAGATTCTCGTTGACTTAGTAGGGGAAGTGAAACAAATGCTCCATGGTAGCGATAGCAGTAAATATTATCTCCTCAAATAAAAGTATTCCAATCTGTGGAGCTTTTGATCATTTTTTTTCCAGAAGATAAAAAGCCAAAAGTATACATCAGTCATAACTTATTTGCTCTTGTTGGAAGAATATTAAAGCTGCACAGGAGCGGCGGCTTGCCAAACAATAAGACCCGTAAGTAACTACTTGGTTCTACTCATTGAACCATCTGACATTTACATAGATGAAGAAGTAGAGTGGTAAATTTGGAAATGCAGGCTATGTTCCATCTCGACATGTTCCAGTGAGAATTCATAGCCATGCTGTCAGATCTTTTTTTTTTTTTTTTAAATCCATCATTAAACAGAGATATCCAACCAAACAAAGAAACAAATCACTAACAATTCATTTTGTGGAGCAGAACTGAAATTCAGTGTAGAGTCACCCAGGAGAGGAAGATGAATCAAATTCAGTGATGTTCACTTCTGACTGAAAAAGTTCAACTGATCAAACACATTGAGCTTTAGTGATAAATAAATAAATTAAAGAACCCACCTCCAGTTCAAATGCAAACTTTACTTTTCAATTAAAAATAAAAAGTTTATAAAGATCACCTGCTCGCTGATAAGGGAGGCAGCTGGATTCAGCCATTTTTGTCACTACTTAAAATGATCTCCAGCTAAAGTATTGGGAAAGAATACTAGTAGTCAGACTGGACAAGAAGGCCAACCCTATCTTTGGGAGAAATGAACAGGTGAAAAATTATTCCTGAAACATATAGCTCTCCAGTATATTTTACAACCTACATTGCTGTTTGAGATGTTCCCCTCAAAGCAATGCCCATAAGTCTGTCAGTCAATGGGAGAGGGCAACAGGAAATGGTGGCAACAGGTTGCCTTCTACCTGAAGTCTTTAGCTGCTACTGATGGGCAATACTGGTTCAAGGAATTAAAGCAGATATTTATCTAAGAAACATCAAGTCACCATGTAGTTTGGCATCCAGGCAATCCATTCAGCAACGATAACTTTAGCTAGATTTTACATATTTGTTTATTAGATTTATAACCAACTCTTTCTCCAGGAACTAAAGGTGATTTATATGGGGATCTCCCTTGAGTCTGTTTCCACCAAAACAGTCCCGTGTAGACAAGTTGGGCTGAGAGAAAATAACTAACCCAAAGTCACCCCATGAGTTTCTATGGCCAAGAGTGATCTTGAATCTGGGATTCCCTAGTTCTCCTCCAGTCTCTTAGCCAGTATACCACACTGGCTTGGAATACAGCAATAAGAGATGGGAACAGAGAAATGTAAGAAGTTGCCTTTGTATTATGTCAGGCCAGCTCAATATTGTCTACTTTGATTGCCAGCATTTTCTGCGGTTTTTAAAGTCCTTCATCTTCCTAGTTGAAGATACCAAGGATTGAATGTGGAACCTTCTGACTGGCAAAGTATGTGCTTTAACCACATAGCTACAGTACCTCCCTCATTTCAAGGGTTGTCTTTTAATCAGTTGTGATGATCACATATTCTGCTGAAACATTATGCGCTCTGTATAAAACCATGATAAGTAAGTCTGGGCTCACTGTGATAGGAGGGTGGGGAAGTTCTCCTTTTCAGACTGAGCACAAGACAATGCACTAATTTATGAATTTGCTTTCCTTGTGAAAGGAGAAAATTGTCTTAAATATGATCTGTTTCAATGAGTTTGTTAATTTCCTTTCTTTCTCACTTTGTTACCAATGTAATAGATTTTCTGACACTAGCACACTAGTGACCAGCATGACTAATCATCATTCCATTGTATTTCCACTGTGGAAATAGCTGTTTGTATCTCCATTGTTCTCTCTCCCAATGAATTAGCATTAGGGCTATTACATTTCTCTTACAATTTCTAGACATTTGTTATACTCAGCAGAAACATTCTGCTGAATAATGGCAAAATGTTTCTTATCAATCTCTTGAACAATTCACTTCTTTACCTGCTTTCTGCTTTAACTTTTCCTCCTTAGTGTTGAAGGTCAAGCTAGAGGGAGAATCAAGCTGGGGCCTCTGCACTATGCTGGTAGAGAATTTCAGAACCTGTATAGTTTATATGTGCAGAAGAGACAGTAGAAGAAATAAAGCAAAAGAACAGAGAGGAAAGCAATGTGTGAAGTGCCAATTTCTTAGGTTTCCATACCTTGGGGGTAAGGATTCTCTACTTAAAAAAAAAAAAAAAACAACTTTATTCCTGAAGCAAGAGTTGGGCTCTATTTTAAAAACCTGTAGAAGTTCAGAACCATCTTCTTCTTTCTAGTATTTCAACTATTCACCTCCCAGCTTGCTTCCATGGGCACTAATGAACTTCTCAAATCATGAATATTAGAAGGGTAAACATGGATCCATTCATCCCTAAAGGAAACTTATAAAGGTCCCCCCCCCCCCCCCAATGAACTCTATTTGACTGAGAATGCACTCCTATAGCATTTTTCTGAAAGCAAGTCCTAATGAACTCAGTGAGGCATACTTGGAACAGACATGTACAGGATTGCATTATAATTCTATTAGCTATCATGGGGCAACATTTTTATTAGAGTAACCAACTTGTCTGGAAATAGTGAGCAAACCTTTAACTTCTCCACAAATGTTCATCAGGATGCATGTTTCTCAAACTAAAAATATACTATGTTAGCCTGATGAAGAATTCCAAAGTATGATTGATGCTCACATCAGAGCAAGCCAGGTGAGTTGGCTAGCATTCTAGACAATGAGTTGGCAGAAAGGTAGGCAGGGATTTGGCTACCTTCTGTTTGCCATCTGAGTCAGAGGCTTTATTCTGTGCTCCTGATCTTCTATGGTCTAGTGAAGTAGGAGGAAGCATCCTCAGACATGAAAGAGTTAATCAATCAAAGCTCAACCTGTCAGCCTACATAGAGGGCAAAGAGCCATCAGAGCCTGGGAAAAGCAAATTCTGAAGAACTCATCAGAAGCAAGAACATTCCTCTCTCAGATGACTTTTAAGAGAGGACAGCCCACATCTATTTTTCTTTTGTTGTTTTGTCTTCATCTTCTAAGAAGATGAAATCTCTTCCCCGACAGCCTTCAACCAGAGAGGAAATCTGCTCCAACCTGGAAAACGTCTGAGAAATCAGAAGAAAATAACATAGGGAATAGTAGGGCCAGATGTGAATGAGGATGCTTTTATTGGGTCATTTTATGGATTGAGTTGAGCTGTGTTTTTGTATCCTGAGTCCCATTTTGCTCAACAAATATTGTATGTGTGTATATGTAGAGATATTTCAGCTTGGAAACTCAGCTGTGAGTTAAGCGCACAGGATTCATGATATTTCCCTTTTCTCTTGTCTTCAACTCTCAATTAGCTCTTTAACATTAATCTACATAATAAATAACTATCTTCTTCTGGAATCAGCAGTCTCATTCTGACCGGGAATTTAGCCAACCACATATTCTGCTTGCAACAGAAAAGACAAGGAAGCTGAGAGGACTAGGCAATTTCTCATTTTGTTCTTCCTGAGTAGAGGGTCCAACAGGATTATTGGTAAAAGGTTAGATGGTGGCAGCAACAAAATAGGTTCTTCCCCAGGAATGTTGTTGGGGGGTGGGGGGGAAGGGTACAACAAAAGGGTTGTGAGTGGAGGAACCAGAATGTCCAACCTACCACATTCTTGCTTAGACAAGCACCCACTGCATTGCATAAACAACATTACAGGGCCAATAGGTTGTCAAATACCAAAGATTGATTGTAAGACCAAGATCAATAGTATCTTTTTTTTCTAAATTAGGCAACTCTCAATGTGCATTACAGCCTGATAAGTACTGCATGCTGTGGCATAGACTATATACCTTGTGGATCTCCTTAAATTGCTTCTCTATTATTAGAGAACTGATTATTAAACAACACAATGCTAGCCTGAACAATGGTCATTGAATGTTAGTCAGTCTTGCTATTACAGTACAGTATGTATATAGTAAGAGCAGGCCAAATGAGTGGATGGATTGAATTAAATGTTGTACCATTGCTGCTCTCTGACCTTGGTGGTACCCAAACTGGTAGAGCCCACCTTCTAAGCTGCATTGGGCCTCATGATGCATCTGTTGACAAGCGACTGTTCTAGAGGCATAGGATCATGCTGTCTCAGTCTTGCCACCAACTACACATTTATGTAATGAAGAACATACAAAAACCACAGCAATTTTCAGCTGATGAAGCAGCAATTAGCAGCTATTGTGGAAGAGAAGGAAGCTGGACCACACGCACACAAAAAAGGATTGATTATTCTAATTGCCTTTAATTATACTTCAGCACTTTTGCATCTTTGGGGGGGAAACATGCAATCCTTCCATTCCAAAGCAAAATCAGACTTGGCTTTGTTTTGTTTTTAAAAGGGTAGTATAACCACCCTGAAAATATAGTCATAATCAATGACATTACATTCCTGGCAGCACAGCTTCTCTAGAGATTGTCTGGCTTTGTTATTCTCAATGTAGAGAAGACGGGATTAATCACTGCATAGTGCTTTTCTTAGCAAATTAAAATATTAATTAAAGAGGTAATATTTTATTTTTCTTCCTGCTATTTAGTGACATCAGTGAATCATCCACTCTCTGCTAGAGCTTTTCATTTTGCAAAATACCCAGACTCAATGTTTAGATCTTTTCCTTAAACTTCCCCTCCTTTCCGTACAAGAAATCACAATATAAAATAATGATCCTTAAGAATTTTTGAGAAACATTTATATACCAGTGATCAATTCTTTTGGAAGAGAGAGAGCAAGAATCTTAGCATGGGTTGTGATACTGTATCTGTTCTGCTTATAGATATAAAAACCAAACACTGCATATGGATGTAGACCAAGTTAAAAAAACAGCACAACCACTGATCCAGATATGATCCCCACACAGGAACTGCACCCCAAGGTTCAGGAGCATCCTTGGGGAGGGAGGGTGGTGAATCTTAAAAGTCAAGATGGTAGCTGTGAGCACAAGATCAAAGTCCCACTTCTTTTTTTTATGTATCCATGTGACAGATGTAAAAAAGGGGCAGGACTTGAGCATGCGATTGCAGCCACCATCTTGCCTTTTTTTTTCTTCCCCCATGGATGCCCCGTTAAAGGTGCTTCTGTTTTCACTAAGAACTCTTCTCCAGTCATGAGCTATCCTCCAGTTCTTCAGTCATCAAATAAGAATGGCAGAATAAATTGTTTCACCCCAACTGCCAAAGCGCATTCTGCCTCAGAAACAAAGCCACTAATTGGTAGGGTTGTTACAATTTTAATTCAGGACAAGTTAAGGAAAATGATCAGTGGATTCCCCTGACTTTGTTTCCTATCCCAATGAGTGTCACCTGCTGATGAGAAAAACAGCCACCAACTTTCCTTAACACGTAACTGGGCGGGATTAAACAAGCCTGGAATGAAGGGTTCAAATGCTTTTCAAGTTGCCAAGGTGATATGTTGTTTATACAGTGGTGTAGCTTTGGGTCATTTTCCTCAAGAAATAAATGAACAAAAATACTGTTTTTGACTCATTTGTTTAACTGGGTTTTAGGACTTGTGCAGAGAACAGATCAGGTTTCAAGTCATATTTATGCAGAAATATTGAAAATTGAAAAGGGTTCACAAACTTTTAAGCACCACCAGACTGGTTACAGTTGCACTTGTAACCAGTCAATTCAGTAATACACGTAAGAACTTCAAACGCTTTTGAAAATGCTGGTCAGGTACTACCTGGGCAGATGTCTCTGGAGCTGCTAGCTGCTGGCCTCTCCTGCAGCCCAAGCTAACATGGTCATGGACAACTCGGCCTACTGAACAGAAAGGAGTGGGCATGCCCCCTTACATGCCCAATCGGAGCAGCACAGATCCCACCCTTGCTGTGTCATCAAACGGATATCAACAGGAAACCATGGCAGATCATGTTCGTGGCAAAAATAACGTTAGAGGAAGAGGGGAAACACTACTTTAAACTGAATCTGCTAAGGATGTTACGCTGCCTCTGCTGTGGACCGGAGATGAGACAAAGACAAGGGCAAGACTTTTAAACACAATGAGTGGAACATGCTCACCTGATTATGCCGAGAGGCACATGAGGATGACCCCCAATTCCATCTAAAACTTCAGTGCTGATTCTTTTAAAGGCCAAAGTCTAAAATGGTTTTCTTCAGCAGTATTTCTTGCAAACCACGGGTTTCAAATCTCATCCACAGACAAGTTGCCCGGCTGAGAATCTCTCGTGATTGTTTTTAAGAAAGCTTCAGCCAGCTAATGGTGATTCATGGCAGGTGATCAACTGATGAAAGGAGGATCAGCCTGAAATTTGTACGGCTTCATCATATGCCTGCTAATGCCAAAAACACATGTTCCTTTATAACAGGCTATTTGGATTCATAAATGTTTTGTCCTATAGTTACCTCACTTTTCATTAGACCTGTGGTTGGAGCACTACTGTACTTTAAGTATCTACAAGAAATCCAAGTAGGAGTAGCAATGAGACAGAATATAGAAAAAGAAAAGTGTATAATTGGAAAGGTAGAATACAATGCCACTTTCCCCACTTTTGTTATGTTTAAAAGAATCAATTAAATTATGTTCTTTCATTTCTGGTTCAGGAGAAAAGTAGAAGGAATGTTCTCGTACTTTTAAAAAGTGCTCAATTAAATAATCAATTCTTGAACTCCTGAACCAATTTATACAAAGGTTTAAGTGGATTAGACTCTTCAGCTCCTGATAAAGTAAAATAACAGATTTTTAAAATTAAGCTGAGAACCTGAAAGCAAATATTCAAGTAACTTGGATTGCTACTAGCGACAGTAGATTTTTATAAGCAGGTAGCAATATGACTTTTGTCAATATTTGATTTGGCAAACAAAATGCTTTGCACAACCCAAGTCAAACAAAACCAGTGTTTTGACGCTCTGAGCGTCGTATGAAATATAAGCTACTTAATTGAATGTTAGAAAATATAATAGTGTCAGTTTGTAAGATTTCTTTTAAAAGAGGTGAAATGAACACTTTCTAACATTTAGAATTGGCAAGAAACAACAACAGCAACAAACAACAACTTCCAGGAACCTTATTCCTGATCCGCCTTGTTATGTTTTACATAGTATATACATAGATGCAAATATAAAAGATTTATAAGCTTCCAGTATTTCCCACAGCTGTTTTGAAAGCTCTATTCATGTGGTTAGAACTGAAATGATTATTCAAGTGCAGATAAATTTTTCAGGCCACATTTTGGAAAAGATTCATAAAGCCTAAAGATTTGGTTACTTTGTTGTCTCTAATTTCGTAAAGGAATCGTTTTTATAAAATGTGGGGCTGGGGTGAGTTTCTTTAATAATTTACCAATTTACTTGGAATAAAATGTCTTCACCTACCCTGTGTTCCCATCGCATTCAGGCTTGTGGATTTATTTTATGTATTTCTTTCAGTAGTCTAAAATCCAGACTTAAATTTCTCACAGAAGTTCTATTTGTGCTCAGTTTTCTGAAGCTTTAAAATTCTGAACTGCTTTAACCCAAACATCTTGAATGTTTGTTTCATTTCATTCTTTCAATTTTATCTTTTCATTCTAGCCTTTTTCATTTACTCTTTATTTTCTAGTGTTGGACCCTTTCTCTAGTATTGATTTTGGAAGGGGGGGAGTGCTGTTTATAAGTACAGTTCCCTAATTTGTCTTCTTTGATGTAAGATTTCAAGTTCTTGCTATAAAAAATAAGCTTAGTTAAGGTTCTAAGATCCCTGGATGTTTCTTTGTTGAATCTGAAACTATGCTGAAAGACCAGATGACCCTTTGAAGTGGGATGACCCTTCTGAGAGCCATGAACCAGAAGCCTTCAGACAGCTTCCAAAATTCCATGGAGGAGGTGAATGTACAGAAAGCCTGTCTTCACAGCTAATCAGTAGTAGATTGCTTATCACATCTGAGGCAGGCAAATCTAATATCAAAAATAAATGAATTGCCTTTAATCAATTAATTATCCATGCCAATCCAAGGTATATCATGGGACAATGATTATACTTTGTGTGTAAAGCATATTCTAAATATAAGAAGAAACAAAAATAGTTTTGATGAAATGATGTGGGCAAGGCATTTATAGGTTTATCTGTTGGTTTGTTTTTTGTGGATTGTTAAGAATGCATCCTATGGATGAGGACAGTAGAAAGATGTGCTGAACCAAGCAGAGAGAACGTGAGATTCTTCTAAAGGGGTTCATGTAAAGATCATGTTTTTCCCTAGTTGCTTATCTAGTTCTCTAGCTCTCTAGAGAAGGAGAGATCTAGTATAGATGGAACATCAAGTTAAAAGCATGGGTTTGATTTTGCCTCAGATTTGGTGACAGTAACAAACCAGGCTGTAAACTTAAATCAATCCGGTGGATCAACAACTTTTATTCCCAAAATAGGTTTATTTAAAAATGAGACTGATTACATAAATTTGCATAATGATTTACTGTGAGTCTATATTACAAATCATCCTATTTTCTAAATTGTTCTTCTGTTGCTTTAGGGAGCCTACTTTCTTTCCCTTCCACCAAATACCATTTTCAGGTCTTCTTACCTGAAAAGCCTGTTAGTTTTGTTTTCCCCTTATTTCTGTTGCTAAGTAACTCCTTACAAGGTGATGCTTTTATTTACAGCTATTTCCTTGCCCTGGTACTTTGTGTGGAAAGTTCTGTACTCTCAATTAGCTAGACAGACTTTGGAGCTCTTTGCTACCTCTCCCCTCCCTGCCATCAGCTTCCAACTCTGCCAGTGCAGACAATTACAGGCTTGTCAATCACTCTTTATTCCTTGTCCACTGCTCTATTCATTTTCTTTCCTTTCTGGGATATTTGAATAACATCCACCATTTCATTGAACAGCCATATTTCTGGAAGTCTTGTTTCTTCCCTTCAAGTTCTGCCTAATTTCCTGTCACATAGTGACACATCAGCTTTTCCCCCACCCCATCCCACCCCCAAACAGCAATTTTTCCATCACACCATTTCTGCCATGCTCCAGACCTGTCCTCCAAGCAGCAACTAAAAAACTCCTAATAACACCAAACTATATTTAAGCCTTTTGAATCCACCTCTTTCTATAATGGTATGTGGGAATGGGCCCAGTGACGCTGCCTAGGGAATGCTGTGAGACAGCATAGTCTGCAGCTGGATAGTGGGCAGGGCAAGAAGCTCAGAAGAGACCCTCCCTAATTTCTCAGAGTGAAATGGTGGGAGATGGCAGGAGAATTCTACTTCCAGACTTGAAAGATTCTGTTAAGGTAGTTTTATAATAAATAAATAATGAGTAGAATTAGCTCATCTTGTCATGTTTCCTGTCTGGTCTACCTAATAAGGCTGACACTTTCTAAGAAAGTACAATGTTTATGTGTAATTCATGTTTGACTGGGTCTATGTAACAGGGACAAGTCCCATGACTGATGTCCTTGAAGCATCCTGTCATTCCTCCTTAGTGCCAGTTGGGACGTTTATCTTGTCTTTAACTGCAGTGTGTGTATTGCCCATTTATGCTAGAGGGAGGGGAAGTAAAGCCTTTTGGATGCTATGTGAAAAATAACAACAGTCCTCCAAAATTGCATCCTACTAAATTCCCCACAACCCAAAATCCAAAAGGAAAAAGGTGAATCACTCAACATCATTGAGATGTAAACACAATTGACCACAAAGTGAAAGAAATAGTGTTGGGGGAGCAAGAGATTGACCTTGTGTGTAATAGAGTAAGACACATGAATGAGTGTAAGAGACAGACAAGCAACAGAGAAAGATGAGTGAGCATTTGAGAGCATGAAAGACATAGAACGAGCGGTAAAGCAACTTTGGAGCATAAGAGCGCAAGATGGATGAGTGAGTGAGGAGGACAAGTGAGAAAGAGAAAACAGAGATGGTTGTGGTGCAAGTAAGATAGAAAGACAAGCGAGACAGAAAAAGAGAGAGAGTGCTCTATAACAAACCATACAACAAGTGATTGAATGACAGAAGAAGAGAAAATGTGAGGCAGGAAAAGAATTTACTTATTTGTTTGTTTGCTTATTTATTTATTTGATTTTGATGCCACCCCACTCCTACTGAGTCCAACTGAATACACATATCATTGGGTGGGGCAGCTTCCCAATAAAGTTAGAGAGGACAACCTTTCTTGCTTTGTTGGGAAGCCCTCACCAATCCCACGGACCAGGTTTGGACAGATGGCTAAACATACAAGTCTAGCTATTTGTCAAAATTGCCACTTCCCCACTCCTACTTTCAGCCCACATTAGAAGAGTGATTGATGGATGTTTTTCTTGCCAAGAGAGAATCCACCAATCACTGGACCTTAACTTGCTCTGCAGTAAATTTTCAGGACAAGCACAAATTGGCTGTCCTCTTGCTGACCTCATTATCAACCCAGAGTAGAAACCAGCTATGAAGACAGAAGAAATGATGCCATCATTCTTTTGTAGTGCCTCATGGACTGAAAAAAAAACACTTTAAACTGGTTGTCTGGATGTATCCTAAGATGACCAGTACTGAACAGAACTTAGCAGGCTCACCTTGGAATAAAAGCTTCTGAACTCAATGCGAGTTAGTCCAAAGCACGCATAGGTTTCCTAGTGCTTGTAGCCCAGTACAAAGGACTCTGTCAATGTTTCAGTTTTGCAGTTTAGAAGTAAAAAAAAAGTTCAATCACTAACAAACTCTTCCTTTAGTACAATCAATAAATTCTTTATATGCTTTCCCCCAAATTGTGGTGAGAAAAGAAGGGTGCCATAAAAGTCCCTCTGGTACCTGATCTTCAACAAGAATTTGGTGGGGGAGGGCCTTAATGTTCTCTCAAGAGATCTCAGAAATCTTCAAGAGAGGAAAGAAATAGCAAGTTTCTCTGTATTGTTTCTTCCTTCAATAATAGTGTTTTCGATTGTTTCTTGCTTTTTTCCAGGATTTATTTCAAGCACTTATCTTTTAGGCCTGCCGCTACCTTTGCCGCAGTGTCAGTGTGCCAAAATTCTCAACAGACACACCAACACTCAGCATAATTCCCCCCTGTTTGATCACTGCCTCCAACTTTCCTTTCAGCTGTTCGTAAACAAGTGTTGGAACATGTTTGCATCCAGAATGTAAAACAGTAATTTTTACCTTTCTGTTTTGCAGCTGGCAGTTTCCTTTAATTAGACGCAGGAAATCTCTGTTACCTCTCCTGCTCTAGCTTTCTAACAATCCCAGGGGGACAAATAGCATTCAGGAGACAGAGGGAAACGAACCCGAGGTAACAAGCAGGTGATGTTGGAGAGTAGAGCAAAAGGTCACTGAAGACAAAGAGCAGAAGCTTTATCCTCACAGATGAGCAGATGCTTCCAAACAAGTATGGAATTGGAGAATAAAGAAAAGGTTCACATGCCTTCAAAAAATCATGAAATCGCACTTACCAGGGCATGGAAAACCCAGGGACAGGGTTACAAGCGGTGATGAATAACTAAACAGAATTGGTGATCAGCAAGCCCATGCCAGAAAATACCACTAATCCAATTATTACCAGTCATCTTTTTATATGGTTATTTATGCTGGGAAGACATAAAGCAGAAAACCTGGATGGGGCGAAAGAGGCTGAGGCTGAATCCCAGTAAGACAGAGTTGTTTGCTCACTGAGGTGCCCTACAGCTCTGGCATTGTCTTTTGATGTGGTGGCACTGCCCCTGAAAGAGAAAATTTGGAGGCCCTTTGGATTCAAAGCTTTATAGTCACGTGGAGGCCAGGCAGGGAAGCCTTTGCTCAGCTTTGGCTGGTGGACCATTTGCGGTTCTATCTGGAGGAGGAGGAGGACTTTACAACAGTAACTCATGCCCTCATCATCATCACATAGCTCAACTACAACAATGTGTTCTCCATGAAGCTGCCTTTCAAGACCTCCTGGAAGCTTCAATTAGTCTAGAATGAAATGGCGTACTTATTAGCTGGCATGCCACACCATGTACCCGTGACTCAGCTTACACCTTCCTTGCATCATGTAATGCTCCAAAGCACCGTGCAATGGTACTTTCAGATGTCAGTTTCCTGCCATTCTGAGGTGGAAAACGTGAAAACTGCAGTGCGTGTCTCAGAGATTTAGGGGAGCTTAACACACACACACACACACACACACACACACACACAAACCCTTCGCACCTTCCATCCCAAGGACGTGGGAACAGGAAATCTTAACATGATCTCCCTCCTCTCTTTCTGCATCATGATCTGATCACTCTTATCTCCCCTCTTCCAAGCTCCAAGCATGGTAGGATGCTCTCAAGCCACCAAAAGAAGCATTAACCCTTGCTGTACTACACATTTGGAAGCACACAGACAGCTTCTCTTCACTGTATACTGTATGTCCTCTCACCCATCCCATCTCAGGGTACCAAACTGCCTGCAATCATAAAGCAATGTGAACTTGAAAATCATGCATGTTAACATGAAATGCTACCATTAGAGAAAACTGCTAAGTGCATTATTCTTCTTTAGTCACATTGTTAAGACATGCTAGGTAAGTGTAATAATAGGTTCACATTTTTCCCACTGTGCCAGATCTGCTCTGTGAGCAATGTATCTGCTGAATCTTTGGAAAACTGAAACTTCTAGAAAAGTCTCAGATGGGAGGTAGGTTTCAGTCATTTGAAAAAGTTTGCAAAGGTATTTTTGTTATATGCCTTGTATTGGCAAACCTTTTGCTCAGTGAAGGGAGCTGAGCTGAAGAACTGAAGGTCCATTTTGAATGAAATTTTGGCAGCTTAATTGCTTCCAACTGGCAATCAATCCTGTGACAGCCTCCAACTCTCTTATTTTCCTCCACCAAAGAATTTCTGTTCTTCTTTATTTTTTCTGATGGCAGGAAGAGGTCACATCCTACCCAACTAATGTTTAGATTCACTGGAATGAATGGATGTGTGTGTGCATGTGTGGTTGTAAATTTTTCAGCTCTCCTCAGATAAAAGATGAAAGGAAGGGAGGAACCTATAACTGGAATAGGGGAATGAAGGAGGATTCTCCAGCACCTTTAGGGACGTTCACAAAAGAGGTAGTAGGGAACTATATCTGTCTTCCCACTGATTTATTCAATCCTTTCATCATGAATGGTGGGAAAAATCTGGTTGCCAAGAACAATTCAATAGAAGAGCTACAAACAAAGAATAGGAGAAACGCTTTTCTGTTTTGCAGCAAGATGTTCAAGGAACCGTTGATCTTCTGCATTCCGCTTTTGCCTTGATCTGAAATGTGTGTGTGTGTGTGTGTGTGTGTGTATTTAAAATAGCTTAAATAAATACTTTTGTTCCACTCCTTGTTGCGGTTCTGAAACCTTCAAGAAATTGAGCAAGTTCATTGACAAGTGCTTCTGAAAGAGTTGGAGATGAATTGGATGGTTTTCAGAACTTGCTTGGCTTTCAGATCTGGTGCAGCTACCCTGGACTTTATCCTCAAGAACTGTCCAGGTGGAAGCATGTGTCTCAGTGGGAGAAGGAACCATTTCATTTTCTTTATTTTTTAAACTATAACTCAAGTCTCTTGAAGAAACCTTACTTGGTCCTAGATAATAGGACCAATCACCTGTAGGCTAGTAACTAATATGTCCTTCCTAGATAAGCTGATAAATTGATGGTTGAACAACTCCAGTCACTGGCTGGTCATTTCTGTGGTAGCAATTTATAGCATTTTATAGCATTGTCCAACCATCCCTGAGGTGAAATATCACTAATAAAGACTGGCTGTATATTGTCACAGCAATGGATGGCTAACATTACAAGATGATATAAATCACTAGCATGAAAACGGTTATTGTCCATTTCCTTTTAAATTGGTTTTGGGGTTTGGAACAAGAGCTGCCTTGGTCATCCTGCAGGGTGATCTTTTTTTCATTTTTAGAGCTAGTCAAAGAAATATAGGACTGTTCGTTCTCTTGTTCTTCTGCAGCTTCCACGGATACTGTCAAATTCTCTTGAAAAAGTGCTGGGGATCAGGGGTTAGAGGCATCAGCAGTGGTCTTACTTCTTGAATGGCCATTCCCAGAAAGTGGTTTGGTGCTTACAGCTCACCCCCGGGGTCTTCTTCAGGGTTACACAATCTTTTTCCCCATGCTGTCTAACAACCACATGAAACTGGTGGGAGATGTTATTCAGAGATTTGGTCTGATGTGTCTTCAGTGGGCAATTGTTTCACCTCTGATTTCCTCCAAAGACCAGTGAGAAGACTGAAGAAGGCATAATTAAAGAGAATATAGCAGCCTTGTGCTTTCAATTTTCAAAGCTCTACACCCCAACATAGTTTAAAAATCTATAGCTTAGAATAAGATAAAGTGACCCCAAATCTTTGACCTGTAAATTGTTGGTAGGACTTCCTTTTTTTAAGGGTGTGAGTGTAAAATCTGCAACCTGCTGTCTATGTGTTCAGTTTCCCCCAAGCCCCCCTTACTTGCCACAGGTTTTCAATAAGTAAGTAACATCAAAATCAATGGCTTTGAGACTTGAAAGGATAGAAGAGGAAGGATGACTTGTTTAAATTGATTTTGGAAAAGAAAACTCTAAACTTCATTCATAAAAATAAGGCTTTCATTCTACACATTCACTTTCTGCTTTGACCCTTCCTATTTTCAGCTTATACCCATACATAGACTTTGGCACATTTCCCAAGACTCACAAGTAGCCTGCAAACCCACAAAGATGTGTAGCCATCATTTAGATTTCAATGAATCAACTTAAACTGTTCATTTCTTTGGTTGGCTTCTTTTTTCCCCTCCCCATCTTGCTAAATAAATCCTAGTTGGTGCTATCCCTTTCTCATTACATTCTGATTAAGTTCTGTCTAATGAGTTCCCTTTTAGAGAATGTGGAGCTTGTAGCAACCCATCTTTCTTGCCCCCTAGCAGTCTTATGCTTCATACATCCCACTATTGTCTGAACAGAACATATTGCAACAGATGTATATGTACACAGGCACAGGTAAAATACAGAATGTGCTAAATGACACAGATTTCAATTTTTCATTTTGCAAAAAAGAACTGCATTTCTTGACATTAGGACTCCAGGATGCTGAAGAATGCAAAATCCAACTCTTCCAAAGTAAAATCAAATGCTTGATGATATATGCGAACCCACAAGATAGCTGAGAAGACAATCTTAGATCTTCTTCCAGTCAATATGTCTGGCTGATCTCAGAGGAAACTCAGCAGTGTACAGGCTTGCTCTGTGAATGAGGCAACAGCCAGATAGCTAATTAAAGTTCAGATCAACAGTCCTTGATCTGGCAGAAAACTATGGCAACATAACATTTGCTCTGCCCCTACTTTGTCTCAAGACAAAGTCACAAGATCAACAAATGGTGCTCCCTATATGGTTTCAGTGAGGGGCAATTTAGGGAAATGATTAGTGGATTCCTCTGGCTTCCCCTCCCACGGTGTGCCATCTGCTAATACACGCAGCAATCACTTTCCTTAACAGGTGGTCTGGCAGGGCTGACATAGAGTAACAGTTGCAGGTGTTTGGAGGTACTCTATGTCTGTGACCTGCCTGTTGTGATATTTCTGAACTTGGGTCTAGTGCTTTTCTTAAAGAATGCTAAACCCATGTCCAGAAAGAACCCAGCTGACAGCTTCCAGGTGCAGAGAAAGAAGACTAATACCAAGTGACAGAGTAACTAATAGAAAGTGAGCTATATCCGTGACTAGTGCTGCAAGGGAATGACAGTGCTGGCAGCATATGGATATGGGATAGGCATAGAAATAGGCAAAATGCAATATTGCCAAGGCAATCCAAGCAAGTTAAAGATACAGTTATGCAAAACCTCTTATTAGGAGAAGCAATGAAAAAAGTATAACATACTGTACTCATTGATCATAACACCAGAAATATACTGGCTTGCGCTGTCTCTCTCTCTCTCTCTCTCTCTCTCTCTCTCTCTCTCTCTCTCTTAAAAACATGTATATAAGGAGCCAGCAGAAGATACAACAGACTCATCAGTAAGTCCATTCGGACACTACCTAGATAGCTGCCTCTGAGAAGGCAGGTATCTGTCCTATCCTGTAGCCCTAGTCAAACTGGCCATGGAAGGCTGTTCCCAATGACTGGAGGAGGGGACCATGCCCACAACTGCCTATAGTAGCTAATAGGACCTAGGCAGATCCCAGCCCCTGATGGCATCATCAATTTCATAGTTGATGAAGTGTGCTAAAGCATGCATTGAAACTCCCAAAACATACCAATTGATCTGGAGGAGTCTGAGACAACTGAATGATTTATAATGATATTTTGATTCAATTAGGAAAATTTATTTGATAAAATTATCTTCAGATTGTTTCAGATTATCTGCACTGCCCTAGTACATCCTTTTTTTTTTTTTTTAATACCTCTTGAGCCGGGCTTGATCACTTCCCTTCAATATGTATCTGATGAATGAATGGATTTTGGTCATTCCACACAACCAACCCTCCTTGCCTCCCCCCCGCCCTGAACATCTATATTTTCTAAACTGCTGGAAGAAGCTGATTGTGAAGTTGGGGGCCAGCTTGCTTACCTACCAGAAAATGTGTACTATATTTTGTCATTTTCCCCCAGCTGTTTTATTCTTCCATACCTGTTGAGAAGAATGTGATTAGGCAATAAGCATTAAATTTACCAGCAGAGTTTCAAGAAAGAGCATAGGGACATGGAACAGCATTTGCTGCATGATAAGCTAATGAAACGCAGGGGAGAGCCACAGAGATATGCGAGAAGAGCTGAGCCATTAATATACAGGGGAATCTGCTTAGCTCTCAACAGTATAGGTGGAAAACTAGAATAACTCCCTACAGTATAACTCTCTCTCTCAGTGTATGTGTGTGAAGAATTAGTGTGTGAAATATATTCTAAATTTTTGAGCACCAGCAAACTTTCATTGATTGTCTCTTTTAAGACTTCTGTGTTAAAGTTCCATTCTGTATATTCAGCATCTGGGCCTTCTTGATGTGTTTTTTAGCCTTTTTATCTTTGTAATGTCTGGTTTTTATAACTTTTAATGATGTATTTTGATTTTAGTTTGTTGTAAGCCACCCAGAGTCCCCCATTGTGGGGAGATGGGCAGGGACAAGTCTATTAAATAATAATACTACTACTACTACTACTACTACTAATAATAATAATAATAATAATAATAATAATAATAAATGTTTTCACAGAGATCTGTTTTCAGAGCAGTTATGTATCCACATTTCTCTCCCCTCTCTTTTAATTGTGGACTTCAGTCCAATTCAGTTGTGATTGTTGTTTTAAAATTCATCCTTACCTACCAAGGTTCTCATGAAGGAAGAGGTAGAAAATAGGAGCTTTTTTTTTTGGAAGACTGTTTGGAGACTTCAGATGTCATAAAATGTCATCAACCAGTTACGGTGTGGCATGGAAGTCTGGAGTCATATTGCAACTGTCCTTGTAATCTGTGCTGGCCTCCTATTCATTTCAGAGGCCATTTCATAGTTTATAATAAGGCCCAAATGGTTTGCATCTGAGTAATTGTTAGGACTTTTCCTTCGGCATGTTCCATTTTAGCTTTTCAAAGTTTTTGGAGGTCCCTGCTTGCAGTACTTGTGACAGATGATGCTGAATCAGAATCTTTTCCTTTGTGGCTTCTTACTATACAAGTTCCTCCTTTTGGAGATGCATTTTCAATGTGGCAGTTATGCTAACTGCAAAAAACTTTCCTCTTCCCTCAAGCCATTGATGTTTTGCTGTTGATTGCTGAGAATTGTTGCATAGGACTAGTTATTAACAGTTATCATTGTTTTGTTTTGTTTTGTTTACCTGAAACTATTCTGTTACTTTTGCATGGAGCATGCTTCATCATCTTTGATATCAGCAGCGGCGCCTGTTTAACAATACCGTAGTATGAAACTTTGCTGGCTTTCAAAAGTGAATAAAGCTTCTGGGGCTTTGCAGAGTGTTGAAGCATTTCAGTGTGATAAAGCTTCAGCTAAAAAGTCATTTTGCATCAAAGCAGCATTCCTCTTCAAAATGCCAGATCAAGGGGCTGACCAGCTTTTATCCAGACCTTTAAAGGAGCTTCTGCCCATATACACCAGATTACCTTGTTCATCACAGCAATGAGGCCAGCTGAATTAAGCTATCCCTTTTTAATATGTAGAACTGAAGGATGAGGATGGAACAACTCTATGTTACTATCTGAGTTACACCACTTTAATACCTCATGCTCCTTGATATCTTCCTTCCTTCCCTCCCTCCCTCCCTCCCTCCCTTACTTTTATGATGAGCTCTGATGAGAAAGCTTGAGTGGGGCAAAAAGAAAGAGAATCCAAGGGAAGTTGAAGAATAGCATGATCCATGATTTAATCCGTGGAACAAATTCAGTTTATATTTGGCCATGGTTTCATGTAATCCACCTGAATTCAGTGATCCATTGGCATCAACTGATATATACATATGAAGACAATCAAATTTAGTATTAAGGGTGAGGGATCCAGCTCAATTAAATGACAACGGTCACAGGGTTACAAAATAACCTGTTTCTAATTTTAACACCTGGTCAATTGTGCATTGTGTCTACCTGAGAAGATGCCATTGTCAAGGGTACCTCATTCCTACAGTCTGCTTGTGGAAAAGGTTGCTTCTTTCCTAGCCCTCCCTCTGTCTCTCTTAAGGATTTGCAATGAGGCTGCTTTCCTCCGTCATGCTTTTCCTTTCTCACAAGACGATAGGAAAGGATGAAATTGGTACCACCACTTTATACTCAGGATTTCTGTTGCTAAAGGCAGATTTTGTTGTTATTATTCTTCATTAAATTTATATGCTGCCTGACTCCCAGTGACTCTGGGTGGGTTACAAATGATTTAAAACATGAAAACAACAAGAAAAATAAAAGGGTAGAGATAGCAGAATAACAAACCAGGTGGAAACCAAAGAAAACAACCGAAGTTAAAAGGAGGTTTGACTCACCCCCAAAGGCCTGGATGAAGAGCCAGGTCTTCAAACCCCTTTGAAGCGCCAGAAGGCTGGGGACTGTTCAAATCTTGTGGGAAACCTCATTCCATAGGCCAAGTACTCCTACAGAGTAGGCACTCAACAGATGGCATTGTTCAATCAAAGGAACCCAGAGTGTGCCAGATCAAATTGGTCAGGCAGATTCTATAGGAGACGGGGGTTCTATGCCATGAAGGGCTTTATAGGTAACAACCAGCACCATGAGCCACACTTGGAAACAAACTGGCAAAAGCTTGTGAAGCAGAGGTGTTACATAGGCATATCGAAGCATGTGCTTCACTGCCAGTGCCATTGCATTCTAGACCAGCTGAAGTTTGTGGCTGGTCTTCAAGGGAAGCCTCACATAGACTACAATGCAGCAGTCAAGCCGTGAAGTGACCAGGGCATGAGCGACTGTCTGAAGTACCTCCAATTTAGGAAAGGGAGCATCTGGCACACAAGATGGAGCTGTTTTGTTATTAGCGTTGCTCTGAAACCGTAGGGGAGGCACATTTCTATCCTGAGTTTAACTACACAACATGTGATCAGTCGTACAATAATTGCACACAGTATCCTCTCATATACTGATCACGTGGATGGAGACTGCCAACCTCCCTCTCCTCTGCTTTAAATGCTTTAATCCAGCTCTGGTGAACCAGGGATGTTGTATCACTGAAGCAAGGAAAATAAAAGAACAGCTTCCTTCTCACCATTTTTCAATCCTAACGTGAGCTTTAAGGACAGGAAAAGAAAACCCTCTTTCAAGAGTAAGGACAAATTGGGGTGATTATGCAATCTGAATGCATTGGATTACAGCTCTCAGTTTCCTCAGCCAGCATTACTGGAAGTTGCAATTCAATAACATCGCGTAAGTCAGACTTTGCCCACATAATGTATAATAACATGAGGAGTGCTTTCTATCATCACGCTGAGTAATTAAAAGCCATCCTTTTTACCCTGCTAGAAAAAGGCAAGAGGATGTGGATGAAACTAAGAGCTGATAGGATGATGACTGATGATGATGAAGATGATGAGAGAATTATGGCTTCAGCTTTTTAAATGAAAATACTGCCTCAGAAGTCATTTTCCTCAGAGTTCAAGGTG
Organism: Python bivittatus; assembly: GCF_059951505.1. NCBI lineage: Eukaryota > Metazoa > Chordata > Lepidosauria > Squamata > Pythonidae > Python > Python bivittatus. The sequence goes on from NW_028277098.1 coordinate 30,823,840, forward strand.
CGCAGGGGACAGAGAGAAGCTGTTCTTACCCCTTTGCATGGGAAAGCATTCTGCAGATGCTCAGAGACTGGATTCCATGGATTCATTGCAGCATTTAACATGCTACTTTTAGCCACTTCATGCTCCTTACAAGTGTTTATTTCATTTTTGTTTATTTATTCATTTTGGGTCAGAGATACCTTTTAAAAAATAAAAAGTGAATAGAGTAAATTAAAAACCTATGGAATCAAATAAGATACAGGCATACATCCAAACAGTAAAATGATAAAACGAGCAAAAGCAATAAGTCTGCAATTGGCATAAGAAAACTATCATCTTAGTTTCCTAAACAGTGGCTAATCAGTTCAGGCTAGGGCGAGTTTTATTTGTTTGTTTGTTTGTTTGTTTGTTTAATATATCTGCCCATCTTGTACCAGACTCTGGGTGGATCACAACCACAAGATAAAACAACATCTATGTACAACAGAAAATATTAAAACCACAAGTATTAAAACTAAAACCAAACATCATAGCTAAACTTGCACAGGCAGCCCACAAGAAGTTCATCTGAACATCTCACCCTATCCCAGCGCTTGGGGGAAAAGCCAGGACTTAAGTGCTTTTGGAAAGGTTAAAAGTGTGGGGGCCTGCCAAACTTCAGTGAGGAGGGTATTCCATAGGGCGGGGGCTGCCACTGAAAAGGCACACTTCCTAGGTCCCGTAAGATGGCAAGATTTAATGGAGGAGACTAGGAGCATGCCTACCCTATCCAATCTGGTATGACAGGCAGATGTTCTTAGGGAGAAGCGGTTCCACAGTTTTCCTAGTCCCATGTCATATAGGGCTTTAAAGGTAATAACCATCACCTTGAATTGCTGGTTAAGTTTAAGCCCATTGATCTTTGCAATAGAGATGTAATGGGCTGTGAGAATAACCTTAGGAGACAGGAGGAAGAGCTGCAGCCAGATAAGAGATATCTCAGCCCACAGCACGAATGGGAGTGGAGGAAGTGTCTCAAAAGGGATCCTCCCTAGTTCTCTGGAAAGTAAAGGCGAGGGAGCAGAGAAATGCTTCCAGGCTTGCAAGATTCTGTTACTGGAACCTTACTGGAAGGTAGTACTTTTGGTTTCCTGCCTGGACTACCTTAAAGGGTTGACAGCAGCAGAATGGAGTAACTTTTGTAAAGTTTCTGGTGAAATATCCACTAGTGAGAATGGTATGATCTCAGATTTGAGCTAGCACTTGGGCCTAGCAAGGAGTGGGTAGAGTATTGTAGTGCATAATCATGATATAGTGAGTAGTGCATAATCGTGATATAGCGAGTAGTGCAACAGGACAATAGCTATTGTTCCAAGCGCTGCATCTGGGAATATGGAGTTGTGAACTAGAGCAGGAATATTACTAAACTGCCCCTCCACCCAGTTTGAAGGTAGGGCACTGAGCTTAGCTAATGTAAATGCTTTCCCTCTTATTAAGGGGGAAAGTATCTTAAAATGGTAGTTTGAAATAGCAAAGAGGATGCAGTATTAGTGATTATTAATTTGGAACTTTAGCTCTGTCTGCTTATAATTCGAGATCAAGCACAGGTTGTTTGACCTCAGAGGTAGCTTTCTCCAGCCCCATCATTGTTGGTACTCGAGCTAAAAGGCTGCAGAGGGTGAAATCATTGATTAGATGTTATTTGTTTTGTTTTGATTTTTCATAAAGAATTAAATTAATCTGTAAGAACAAGTTGGAGCTAATAAATCATTTCCATGGTTTAGTTTAACCATGTATGTTAAACATATGAAATTATCAAGTTATTTACAATTTGATGGCACCTCACCAAGGTCTCAGACTGAATTCTTCTCCTATTTTGCGACCTAAATTCCCTTTCTGTGGAGATTACATCTGGACTTTAGGCAAGGAAAATCTGATTTATCTAAAAGAACGGAGACTCAAATTCTCCAGCTTTTTATTAATGATTTGTTTATTTGATTGATTGACCAATTTCCTGTCTCTCAACTCAGTTTTGATATAGGACCTTAAGTCCTTAAGTTTTTTTTTCTTACCATGATTCTTACCACTGCACAAATACTGAAAGTCTAGCCTCAGCCTTTCCACCATTGAAACTATTTATGATTATTATGATTATTATTATTACCCTCCCTCCCCTCCCCTCCCCCCCTCCTCTTCCTTCTTCCATATTTTACTGTGGCTTCACTGAAACAGCTTTACACCCAGGGACATATAATGAGCTATGTAATGTTAATTCACCAAACCGAATCCATAACTTGATGAAAGGCAGGTATTCTAATTTAATCTTTGCCAGGCTGAGCGCCTCTTTCACTCTGCTCTCCTGCTGGCATTTCTGTTTGACTTGCATTCAATCCTTCATCAGTGACTCAAGGGCAGGATGCCCTAGGAACAGCAGGATGTCACCCTTGATAATGAATGCAGCCCTTGAAAGGGTGACCTGGAAACAGGTTTTGTTTTGCTGAGTTTCAGCATTTTAGCCATTGCATCTTTTTGCCAGTTACATGCATTATAATTCTCTGAACCAAGGGCGATGACAGTTATGACAGGAGAAGGACAAGGAGGAAGAGGAGAAGAAGAAGGGGAAGAAAATGTAGTGATGGCCAGATGGCTTTAATGTAAAAGAGAGAATTGTACTTATTTATGTATTAGTTTATTCCATTTTTTTACCTGCTGCAATTAAGAGACTCTTATGAATGTGTCCATCCTCAGAATGGACATTTCTGTAGTACTGGGTTCACCATTACCCTCACATGTACATGGTGAAAGCAGGAGTGTGAGTCAAAAGGGACTAGATTTGGTGAATCTGAATAATATCTGGCTGCTCTGAAGAGTTTCTGAAGCTCTGAGAAATACAATGGGATTCCCCCAAAGTGACAAAAACCAAGTCTGACTTTTTCCAGATCTTTGTGACCAATTCAATCATTCAAGGGATTGTTGCCAATAAGAAACAAAAAATAAATCCATTATTTTTCCTTTTCTGTATATGGAAAATTTTGGAAGGGGGGAAGGGGTTTTTGAGTGATTGACAGTTCTACCTTCTCTTCAAGGGGCTTTCTAATCATGGTATTGTTGTAGGTGCACTGTGTATTACTACATCCCTTAGTCCACTGTGTGAATTTTATTTTTCATACATCCTCCCACTACTGGGTGTCCTGAGATGGACAGTTGTTACCAAAGTGTGCTGGCTACAGTAGCATCAGGTAAGAAATGGTAAAGTCAGAAGTCTTGCTGCTGTTGTCTATGCCCAGCTGAGCCACCAAATCAAAGGTACATTTCAGGAGACACAGCACGTTCCCAGTCATTCCAAGGCTGCTGTTATGGGAACAAGCACCCGCCTTTTACAGAGACAGCAATATGTTATTATTATTGTTGGTTGCATAGTCAGACAGATGTTTAGACTGGATTTGGCATTTTTGTCCATCTATTGAGTCCTTCCCAAGGACCTGGGATAGACAGGTGTTGTTTGATGGTGTTAAAGGTCACAGGATATAAGCTGTTCCAAGTAAAGCTGCCTTTTGCAATTGACTGATAATGTTTTTGTCATAGCTGATGGTGCTCAAGTGGTGCTCCAGATGTTATGCAATTGCATCCAAGGAGCCTATAACTATTGGTACTATCTTTGCTTTCTTTTGCCACAGTCGTTCTACTTCTGTTTGCAGGCCTTTATATTTTTGTGATTTTCTCCAGTTCTTTCTCTTCTATTCTCCTGTCTCCAGGTATTGCAACGTCCACTATCCAGACTTTTTTGTCTTTCTTACCAACAATTGTTAAGCCTGGGGTGTTGTGTGGCAGATGCTTGTCTGTTTGAATTCTAAACATGGTGTAGAATTGTCTGTTTTGTGGTCCCACCAGTTCTTGCTTGCAGGCAAGTGGTATTTCTTGCAGATATTCCAATGCACCTTTGTTGCTATACTGTCATGCCATTGTTTGTAGTCAGTCTGTGCGATCTTCTTGTAATAGCTAACTAGGTGGTCCACTGTTTCTTCAGCTTCTTTGCAGAGATGGCATTTGCTGTCTGTTGCTGTCTTCTCAGTTCTGGCTTTGTATGCATTTGTTCTTAAGATTTGGTCTTGTGCAGCCAGAATTAGCCCCTCTGTCTCTTTCTTCAACTTTTCTGCTCTTAGCCATTACCAGGTCTTGCTGTTATCTGCTTTGCCTGCTAGTTTTTTTATTACTGGCCAAGTAATACTTTGTCTTGCCATGTCTCTTTTCTGTTCTTCATTTGGTCTTTCTTTTGGCCACTTTGATCTCTTTGGTATTCAGTTAGTCTTCATGGTGTACTAGCTTAGTATATCTTCTTCACTGTCCTTCAGATATTCTTCCAATGTCCTTTTTTCTTCTTCAACTGTCTGGTGTACTTGCAACATTCCACACCCACCAATACTCCTTGGTAAATAGAGTCTGTCAACATCACTGCATGGGTAAAGGGCATGATTCATTGTCATTGTTTTTCTGGCCTTCCTATCCAGGGCTTCTAATTTACTTTGAGTCCAATCCACTATTCCAGCTTTATATCTAAATACTGGAACTGACCAAGTTTTAATTGCCTTGATGGTATTTTCTCCACTGAGTTTGGACTTTAAATCTTCTTCATTCTTCTGATGTATTCGCTAGTAACCTTCTTCTTGACTTCAGTTTTCACTATTTTTCCCTTGTTGATGGTAAGGGTGGCACATTTTTTCTGTCCAAACCCCATTGCAATATCTTGCCTGTATATTCGGACAGTGTTTAGCAGCGATTCCATTTCAGATGGTGTTTTTCCATACAGCTTTAGATTGTCCGTGTAAAGGAGGTAGCCTAGCAGATGTTTTTGATGTTTGATACCATGGCCTGACTTGTTCAGTATTGTTGACACTGGAATCAATGCAATGACAAACAGTGAGTTTCCTTGAAATATTCCTCTCTTGATGTTAACCTCTCTCACTTTATCACCATTGACCAGCAACTGTGTCTTCCATTGTGCCACTGATCTTTGCACAAAGTTTTTGATGTTTCTGTTAACTCCTGTTTTTTCTAGGCACTTGATTATCCAGTCATGTGGCAGGGAATTGAATGGCTTCTTGTAAATAATCCAAGCTACATTCAAGTTGGTCTTCCTTCTCTTATAGTTTTCCAAAATCATCTTGTCAATTAAGAGCTGATCTTTTGTCCACCTGCTGTTTGGGCGGTTTCTTTTCTGTTCAGATGGAAAGTGCTTCATGTAGATGCTGCTGGACTGCATCAGCTACCACACCAGTTAGTAATTTGAAAGTTGTTGGTAAGCAAGTAATTGGCCTGTAGTTGCCTGGTGCTGCCCCTTTTGCTGGATCTTCCATTATCAGGTAAGTTTTGCCAGATATTAACCAATCTTCAATTTTACCTTCTTGCAGTATGTTGTTAAACTGCTTGGCAATGAGTGGGTGCAGAGCAGTCAGATGTTTCAACCAAAAACCATGCAGTTCATCTTCACCTGGTACTGACCAATTTTTGATCTCTCTTGCCCTTTTCTCCACCATTTCTGCTGTTATTACAAGTTCTTTCATTTCAGCTTCTTCCTTTTTTTCCTTCTCCATTTCCGTTATCTAAGCTGTGTTCTTGTTGTATTTTTTTGGGTTGTCCCATAGCTGTGCCCCAAACTGCACTGATTTTTCTTTGTCAGGTTTTGGCTGGTTCATTGCAGTCTCTCCACTGATGGACTGGTAGAAACATTTCTGATTCAACTGAAACTGGAGATTCTGACTGCTTTTATTATTTTATCCCACCTTTTTTATAGATAACTCAAGGTGGTAAAGGTACCTAATAGTCCTGCCTCCTATTTTCTCCACAACAATAACCCTGGGAGGTGGGTGGGCTGAGAGTGAGTGACTGGCCCCAAAGTCACCCAGCCAGGTTTCATGCCTAAGGTAGGCCTAGAACTCACCATCTCCATCATTTTCACCACTGCACCAAATTGATTTGTATATATTTGGACTCGCAGCAATGGCACCTCTGCTAGTGGAAGAGGACAGCATCTCACAAGAAACTGAGCTGACCAATGATGACTGCCAATACAGTACAGGGCAGAAGGTATCTATTATTTTATTAGTTGTCCTGTTATGTATTTCATTTCTCAGAGATCTATTCCACCTTTTCTCTAGGATGGCTTATGCAGGGTTTTCCCTTTCCTTATCCCGAGACCAGTGTTTTTCAAATTTGACAACTTTAAGATGGGTGGACTTCAACTCCCAGAATTCCCTAGCCTGAATGCTGGCTGGGGAATTCTGGGAGATGAAGTCCACCCATCTTAAAGTTGCCAAGTTTGAAAAACACTGTCCTAGACAATCCTGGGCTGAGAGTGCATGATTGGTCCCAAATCACCCCATGAATTTCCACCCCTTTGCTAATGCAGCCAATTTCTATAACGGTTCCAAATTAGAGAAAAGTCACCTGAGTCCATTTTGAGTCCATTTCCAAGGCTCACTTACATGCTATCTTTCAGGCTGCAAGGAAGGAAATTGCTAAGCAGGTGGATGTAATTAGGGCCTCCTAACAGCCTTCACTTTTTCCTGTATTTGATCAAACAGCCCCAGTCTGTGTAGTGAGGCAGATCATGCTAGAGCAAGGCAAGGATCTGACTGATGTGCAAGAGAGAGGGGCTGGAAAAGTATGGAGATCTCCAGTGCATCCAAGATGTGCATCAGTGACATGTGTTGAGGATGGCTCACCTTATGATGCTCCTGACCCCCTATTATGTACTGTTGCCCAAAATGCTTTCAGAATGACACTAATAGGGGCTATGCAAATCCTTTGAGAGGCTTTGCAACTCATGGTGGTCTGTGCAAAGCACTTCTTTTCAAATTGTTGTTGTTCAGTCGTTAAGTTGTGTCCGATTCTTCATGACCCCCTGAACCATATCGCACCAGGCCTTCCTGTCCTTCACTGCCTCCCTGAGTTTGCTCAGTTTCTTACTCATTGCTTCCGTGATGCAATCTAACCATCTCATCCTCTGCCGTCCCCTTCTCCTTTTGCCTTCAATCTTTCCCAGCATCAGGGTCTTTTCCAAAGAGTCCTCTCTTCACATTAGGTGACCAAAGTATCTGAGCTTGAGCTTCATTATCAGTTCTTCCAATGAGCAATCAGGGTTGATTTCCTTTAAGATTGACTGGTTTGACCTCCTAGCAGTCCAGGGGACTCTTAAGAGTCTTCTCCAGCACCACAGTTCAAAGGCATCAATTCTTCAGCGCTCAGCCTTCTTTATGGTCCAGCTCTCACAGCCATACGTTACTACTGGAAAAACCATAGCTGATTATGCGGATCTTTGTCGGCAAGGTGACGTCTCTGCTTTTTAATATGCTGTCTAGGTTTGCCATAGCTTTCCTCCCAAGGACATTTCAAATGGTTAAAATACCCCTTTTTTTCTGACTGTTTTGGAAGCAGCACCTGCTCATCTCTGCACACGTGTGTGCATATCCACTTTGCTGGCATTGAGAAGCATGTTAGTTGAAGGCCTTTCGCAACCCTAGATATTCATGCCTACCAGACGACGTCGGGAAATGGAAGCTAAACTCTCTTTTAAAAAATGAGCCTACCTCTTCTAGGTAGTTCTCTCCCAGGCTATGAAAAAGCAAAACTGTGGCAGCCATTTGTAAGTTTGCTTTAGCAGCCAATGGGAGGCATGAAGCTTTGGATGCTAGAACCTCACTTTGGATTCAGCTCAGACTAAACTGGGTTGGATTAGATTTTGAATCAAGGTTGCTGAACAATTGGATTTGACTGTCATTGAGTGTCCACATTTGTATCTTAAACCTCACATACATCCCCTTCTTGTTAATATACAACATTGTTAATGGTATGTACATAAGACTGCTGTTATGTTATGTTGTTGTTAATACATAATGCTGTTGCTCATACAAGTTGCCTACTTCAAAGAGAGTGGAAAAAGGATGTGTGAAACTGGCTAGTTTTGTGGATATTATATATAGCTTCAAGTTACCATTCAGGTTTTTACATGCCATGAGATTCAGTGTTAGTAGAGGCATGACCAAATCTCAGCTTTCTTGAGTATCACTGTTCTTTTTCATACATTTTTTTTCTTTTTTATGGGAGATGCACTGTGTTATGACTTTAAATCTTTGGTCATAAAGAAGCCAAAATGGCCAAAATATATTTGCAATGTATGCAGAATGAAACATTAAAAACAACCAACCTGTAATCTTGGCAATAAAGTATATGAGGATCAATAGAGGCAGAGGCAAATGTGTGCAGATCTGGAACACTTATATGAAAACATTTCCTTAATATCTGCTGTCCGCTGGCATCCATCATTCAGCAGATGAGAACACATGGCCAATCTTGTCTGCACTCAGATGTTAAGCTGGGATGTGCTTGCTTAGTCCTTGGAAACTAGAAGTAAATTAAGGGGCTAGCCAAGGTGGTAGTAATACAAAATGGGAAGATGGTTGCTAATAGAGCAGGTTAAATTATGAACTGGAGACGGAGATAGGATACTAACAGTTGTCCTCGGGTGAGCAATGAGTGACCCATTTGGCTGTGCTCCTGCTCCTGCCATGAACTGAAATAGCCATGCAAAGCTACCAGTGAAGGAACCTAGAATGGCCCTTTCAAATCATTGGGGGGGGGGGGGGGAGGCAGGGGGTGGAATCTCTGAAAATGAAGGAGAAATTCAAGAGCATCTGCAGTCAGAAATGTTGACATTTGGAAGACGATGTCATAGCCATTATGTAATTTTGTCGCAGAGTCTGATGAGGTCATGTGTGTGACTCACTTGCCTGGCCATTGAGGCACTCTAGCTGTGGATATTGCTGCAGTCTGTTATGCTTGGTGCTGTTTCTTTCTCTTTTCTCCTTGTTTTTTATGAGGTATGATTATACCCTTCAGAATATACGTTGACACAAAATCTGTTCAGAAAGTACAGCTTTCCTTGTCCAGTGTGAAGATTGCATTTAGAACATGCCCTTTCCCATACAAATAGTGAAGGAACAGAATTTTAGTTCTCCTTCTCTTCGTGTAACGCTATTCATTGATCCTACCCAGACTTTCTCAGTTGTGGAAATGAAAATGATATGGACTTTTTTTTTCTGGTATCAACAACTTATTCTTTATTTTTCAGAAGCGGGGAGGCAAATATGAAGCATGTCAAGCTTACTTGTGGATAATTCCACCTACCCCAGTCCTCCCAAGCACAGATGTCTGGAGGGTATGATCAAAAGATGGTGGCCACAATGTGATTGAAGTTCTGCCCATTTTTTATGAGCAACACATGTAAAAAACAGGCAGAGCTTAAATCACACCATTGTGACTATCAACTTGACTTTTTTGACTATAGCCTACAGATACCCTTTCACTTTGGATTGCATCACCCAAGCCAGGAGCAAAGTTCCCCTTTCTCTAAAGGACACATTAAAAAAAAAACAACAGCATTTGGGGGACTTGGGCTGATAGCTTAGGTCATCAGGCCTCTAGAGGTGATGGAAGGGCTGGGGGATTACAGGCTTGTTGACTTTTTTTTAACGACCCAAATCAATAAATCAATAAATGGTATCCCCCAAAATTGGCAATTTGCCAACAATTTTCAGTAATTTAATCTTGGGAGCTGGGGGTAGGTGGGGGGAGCTGCAAAAAATGTCATCTCTAGGCCACAGATCATCCCTGTTCTAAAAAGTATCCCAGCAACAAACTATTTGTATTATGTGCATGAAACAGATTCAGAAGCCAGTTTAGGAGGAATTTATTGCTTAATTACAAAAATTGGAAAGAGTTACAGGTTTCAAGAATGGAATTTGCTAGTGACATGAATATGATCTTAAGTTTTTTTCTTTCAGTATCTTTTTTGAAAAACTCAGCTCCATGGTTGTTTACACAAATGTTTCACATATTATTGTAACTTCATTAATTCCTGCACTTAAGGGACCATTGCAGATGTTTGCAGCCCAGCTATGGGAGGCTGGAATGGAGATTTGCTTTTTTGAAATACCAGCTATTGACATTCAAGGAAAAAAAAAATCCTGACATTCAACAATTCTATATATTTAAGACCACGGTTTTTCTGAGCACAGGGCGACAAATTATTGTGGAAGACAATTATCTCAGCATAAGACTTTGTTAGATGCTGTCTAATAGTTTCACCAAGTTATTGGGGAGGTGAGAAGACATTTCCTTAAAATAAGACAGTGCCTTGAGGTTAAAGTTGTTTATTAAGGATATTCTATCTAATTTACTGCATTGTAACTTTTTCAAAATAAAATCAGAATTATTCAACTAACCCCACTGACTTGGGAAATTGATGATAAATTCAGTAAATTCAGTAACATTTTCCTGAAGACTTTTGTCTCCAAATGAAGCTAGTTTAAAAAAATAATAATAAAAGTGCTATGATTCAAAATTGAAAGGTGGTTTAACAACAACCTGACTCTCAGGAGTTAAGAGAAAGCAATGAAATAAAAGCAACAATTTTGCCTATACTTCAAGGAGCAAATCTAAAATGCTGGATATGTAGTCCAATATGAGACTCTGTGTGTGTGTGTGTGTGTGTGACAGAGAGAGAGAGAGAGAGAGAGAGAGAGAGAGAGAGAGAGAGAGAGAGAGAGAGAGAGAGAGAGAGATTGCTTATGAACCGAACAGGATAAAATTGATTAATATTATAATATATAGAATCTAGATAGAGAAGAAAAAATATATATATTTTTAAAAAGCTGTTTTTCTTCTTCCGCTAAAGAACTGGAGAAAAATATCTGGATAGGAAAAAAGAGAAAGAAAAAGCACCTTTAATTATCAAAACCTCCCGGTTTTGATGTGACAATCTCCACATGATTTTCAGGGGTAATGAATATAGATTTCAAGAAGGTTGTCTCTTGAATTCTTCCCTGAAGGACAAGAATTCTAGAACTCAGTGTTTTGAGGAGATGATTTTAGAAGGAACCCCTTAGCCTTTCTGCTAATATTTGCTTTGTTTTACAGGAATAAACTCTAATTCAGGACAACCCTGTGGCCTTATCTCTTCCAGTTATGCTTCTCAAGAACAAGGTCAAGTCTTTTTGCAATTTTTCATGTGATTCCCCCCCCCGCTTCCTTCCAATTCTCTGCATGTCCCAGTGACAATGAAAATCATTTTGAGGAGTAGCCACAAAAGTTTACATCACAGTAAATTTGCTTAGTCTTAATAGGGCAACAGAACTCGGCTCTTTTTAGAGAAAACCTGTGTGTGGAGTAGAGTTGTGAGATGTTAACAAAATCTGCCACAAACTTTCAAGGGATGTTGTAGTGAAGCCCTCAGTGGCATTGATAATGACACTAAAGAGCATCTCCTAAGCATTTGCCTTTCTTCAGTCCAAATACCTCCATACCCAAAAGTTTGAGTATGCTACGTGTGAAAAAGTTCATGTTTCTGAAAAGTTGCATTTAAAACACGTCATTTTTTAAAAAATCAGTTGTATGTATCTAAAAATGATATCAAGGAAATGTGTGTTAAAAATGAAACAGTAATCCCAGTTAATTTGTGTTATTCCCATGGGGAAGCTGCATACATAGCCCTATATGTTAAGGGAAGTTGTAAACAATAAATGGATGTTGTTTTTTAATAATAATAATAATAATAATAATAATAATAATAATAATAATAATGCTGCCATATAGTAGAATATTGCACTTCCTATTGCTAATGTATACATCTCTTAATCTATATCTCTTTAGTATACATGCTCATCAATCAATCGCATGAGATCAGGACACAGGTGCCCAAAGGCTTTTCCAGAAGGCACCACCCATAGAAAAGGTGGGGTCATCATAACCCGCAACACATTTGGATCCCATTTCCTGGGATGAAACTTACTTCCATGCCAGGTTTAGTCGGGATTGCAGTTTATAGAACCCAGATTTCCCAGGTCTCTTTGTTGTGAAATCCACTGCCATTCCCACATGAAATGGAAGCAGGTGCTAATTAAAATTACCAACTAGAGAGGGTATGAATTAAGGAAACAAAGAACACTAAAGACAGGAGCCTGCTGTCAGGGAACAAATCACCTTGAGCTTCTGTTTGGTTAGACCAAGTGTGTAGCATCTATCAGTCCATGGAACAATCACTAGGACAGCATACAATTAGTGCTCTCTTTAACTACTCTCAGCAGGTTGCATTTTCTCCATCTTCACCTCAGGATGTCAAGTCATTCCCGAAGAGCCTGCAAAAAACGATGCCCATTTCCACTTTCTGCTTTCTTTAACATCCCCATGCCCCAAAGCCTTGATCACTGGCAATGTTAATGGAAATGCCTTTTTTAATTCTGTCATCGTGCTATCGTTCTCTGCTGTGTTGAACCGACAAATGAGATGATACTGGAGAAAGGCAAACGATTTGCTTGCGCATATGCAAGTATTCATCTCCTTCATGTTTTCTAGCCAGGGTGCTGGTAGACTGGTATTGGGGAGGCCTGGGTTCTACCCTCAACCACTTTGGGCTAAATAGTCCTCCCACCCCAATCTACCTCACAGGGATGTTGTGGGGAAAAATAGGAGGAGGGAGCACTATGTATGCTGCCTTACCTCCTGAATGAAGGTGGGAAGGAAATCTAATTAATCTATCATTGTCATCCTCAGAGGAAAATAAGTTCCTAGCCCTCATATTTTTAAGGCTTTAAAAAGATATGAATTAACCCACAGTGCAATGGCTGATGTTGAAGAGGTACTGGAGGCCTGCAGAATTCTACAGAACTTCTTAAGGTTTTCTAGCAACACTAAAAACCAAAATCAAGAATACAAACCAATAAAAACAGTATCAAGGATTAAAATTCACAGTCAAAGGCAAACTGTCTGAATGTAGATTATCCTGGTGCCCCCATAAAATGCATGTTTAAGTAACATCCTCTCATTTTTCTGTCTAGGACAAAAGGCTTGAAAGAGAGCTTCTAAGGGCAGGAATGCATTAACCCAAAGTGTGCCCTGTGAGGAAATCTGGAAGAAAAAAGGATGTCTCACCGTGGCCTCCCTCCCTCCGGCCATGAAAAGTGAGTATTCTCCCTACCCACCCATCCAATACTAAAAATCCAAAAATCATCCTGAACATAATCCTTCAGCATGACTTGGGTTGGTTAATCTGTTCCCCATCCATTGCAGCCTTGGAAAGGGAGGGCCAGAGATAAGCTTTCATCTCCCTTGACAGCTGCTCTCTCTACTTTGTCTCTGAGTTAAGAGTGGAAGAATCTTCTGCCAAGTGAGGATAGAAAGTCGAGATGGAAATAAACGTTACCTCAACTGCGCAGGTGGGGAATGCAGAGTTCAACTCTATTAAGAAAACTCACAGCTGAAACTGCCTGTCGAATGACTCCAAAAGATTCCTCAGAAGGATTCCTTCAAAAGCTGCTAACGTCTGTTTTTAACACACAGTGTGACACGCAACAGAAATAGCAGAATTCTCTTTCAAATAAATTGCCAACCATCTTGCATGGCATGCCAAATGCAGTCTTAAGAGCCCAAAAGTTACTTGCTAAGCAACTCCATTAAAAGATTAACTTCAAGCAAAGAAAGGCCTCCTGCCCAGTTGGTCCACTATGGCTTAGCCTTCCTCCTGGCATATTGCTTATATAATGGTTGGGAGGGACAAGCGCTCTGGAGAAATCCCAATTGTTGGAGTTTTTACAGCGCTCTCTCCAGTTGGATGCCCTATAGATGGATTTAAATGCCAAAAACAGAATTTTCAGACAGCAGTGCAGTTTCAATACCCGTACATTTAGAAGATAAAAGATCCAGATGCCTCCCCCCCCCGCTGTTATTCAGGAGTTGTGAAGAGCTGGCTCTTCACCCAGGCCTTTGGTGAAGGACAGTGAGACCTCTTCCTTAATTCCATCTGGTTGGTCACACTTATCTTTTATCGATTTTATTGCAATTTGTCTGATTGTTGTGAGCCACCCAGAATTGTTGGGCGGCATATGAGTTTAACAAATTATGACGAAGATGAGGATGATGAGGAACACTGTTCTGGTGTATTCAGTTTATGAGACAGACAGACATCCCACCTGAAGCTCTAGGGTAGATGCTATAGGATTGATGGAAAAATAATTCTGTCCTGATATATAACAATCTTATATTTTGCTGGATTAGTCACACAGTATTATGAGGTACTGTGGTAGTTTTCTATGCATTAATGAAATGGGCAGTGGTATCTCTCTCTCTCTCTCTCTCTCTCTCTCTCACACACACACACACACACACACACAGAGTCACACGGTCAAGATCCATGAACGATAGATCCATGAAGCATAGCAGCCTAAGAAAAATGTCTCATTTTACCTTGCGTGGACTGGTGGCAGTAACTTTGAGAAAGGGGCAGTGCCCAGCAACCTTCATGGTTGACTGGACATGACGAGCTTTGAGATTCAAGACCAGCCTGCACTGAACAACGCTCTTTGTCCTTCAATCTCTGTCGAGGACAACCCAGCTATAGTAGTATAAGCATTAAAGAAAATAGGCAGGATTGACAAATCTAAGATTTCATTTACAAACAAGAAGTCCTCCTCCAATCTAGCTCCTTCATTTATCACGTCAGAGTTAGAGACATTTGCAATCAGTAAAGAAACCTCCTTGTTTACACCTTTAAATAAAATTTTGGGCAAGTCAGTGTTTGATTTGCAGCAGCAGAACTCTAGCATTTTAACTTTAAAAGCAAGCTTTGCTTTGCTACTGCCTAGTTCTACCACTTCATTCTTGTTGGTGTGTGCCAGCACAGAAGCCCTCATAAATATCCCAATGCTAATGTTCTAATTCTGTTTTAAAAAACCACTTAAGTTGGCAGTTCTGGACCACTAACTCCGATATTTGTGGGTTTTTCTCCCTTTGTTTATCTTGGATGTTATTTTCTGGAAGGGTTTTATTATTCTTGAAAAGCACTATGAGAAATGGTATAGTCATTAAGACTGCGCAGGGCTTCAGATTCAGTAATGGCAAAAAGGGTTGTCAGAGCACCGAGGTTCCCCGCATAGCACCTGTCTGCAGCTCTTTAAAGCTACTGCATCCTGAGTACAACATGGCGGCCTTCTGCGGTTTATAAAGAATTGTATCCGGGCCAAAGAGGCAAACTCCAGGTGCTCCAAAGCATGGTTTTGCCATCAAATCCAAAGCACCGAGCAACCCTCTTAGATGGGCTTTTAATACATAGATCAATAAAGGATGGTTGCAAATAGCAGCAAGGAAATTTATTCCACCCTCTAATACAGGTCTGTAGCAGAAAGGATAATTAAGTAGATTCCCCGCCCCCAAAAAATGTCCTGAAATTTTGGAAGATGCTAGACTAATTTTCAAGTCTTTTTTTTCACAATAAGGAAGACAAGAAATAGTTACAGAGTGGGGATTATAAACCATCGAAGTATAGAACATTAAGTGAATAATAAGTGAACATCATGCATTAATTACATATGCTTATAAATTCCTTTTAGTGCTGTCAGTTTCCATTTGCCTTTTCCACTTTTCTTCTGTTTATTTAAATAACCCAGCCTTCTAGCTTTGGTAGAGTACAGCAACCAAACTGTCCATGCTGACAGGGGAGATGATGGGATCTGATGTCTAGCATAGCCAGAAAGTGCCACAATGGGAATGTAGACTTAGCTTCTATGAGGCTCAGACTTACCAATGTATATTGGCCATTTCTCTATTTAATAAGAAAGAATGGAGGAAGAATTGTTCACATATGTACAATTCTTAAATTTTCATCAATATAAAATTAGACCCAAACTTTATAAAGAATATAAAGTTAGACCCAGACTGTAATCACATCCTAGAGTAGAACCACTGAGCTCAATGGAAGTAAAATGAATGTTTATATAAATGGGTAAACTTAAACTGCAATTTATAACTGTTACTTGTTAACTTATGTTAACTCATTCAGCGACAAGTGGTTTCAGTATGAGAAATCTTTTCTAGTATGATCTTAGAAATCCAATGTACTTGCTTAGAAGTATATCTGATTCATTGCCCTTCTTCTGAAGAACTCTGTGAACTTTCCAATTGATTTTTGAGAATTTATTCAGGACAGTTTGCAGGCTCCTCTACAAAGCTTCTGTGGACACCCCAAATAAATATTCCAAATTCCAATCATATTCCATATGCACAACAATCTATCAAAATAAAGTACTAACTATAGATGCGTTGCCAGGAAGACATTAGATAGCAGGGGTATGCATAAGGTCCTGAAGAAGCAGAGAGTTCACATGACGGTAGGCAGCAAGAAAATATAGATGGAAATGAAGAGCAGATGTGGGGACAAGCAAAATATAGCGGCAGGAAGACGAGATCTAAACAAGGGAAACCCAATACGTAAGGAACACAAAGTCAAAGTAGAAACACTAACAGAAGCCAGCGTAATGCGGCACACACCCCCTGCCCTCTTACCACTTACTGGTAGCAGCTGGTCTATGCAAAGACCCGCCTTCTTGTTACACACTGCTCAGCAGTGGGGAACAGTCCGCACCTGCTATCCAGGCTAGTGCTGTACACCAGGATGCATACACCATTCTGGATCAGGAGGGTGAAAATCCTGGCAAAATGATCTGAGAAAATCATGCTGATCTGAAGTAACACGTAGATCACAGCAAACCTTGGTGTATATTTGCTAGTCTATGCCATACATAGCTGCAGCAAAAGCTTTCTTTAAATTAAATTCCATTCATCATCATGTAAAGGCTACTGGGAAGTTTGGCTATGCAACTTTCCGTCAATTCAGTGGTGCTTCTGTAGAACTTCAATGTGGATTGTACCCAGTAGCCTTAATTATTAATGAAAACCTTGGCAGGGACTGCCAGTATAATGTTGGTTTTATCTAATAGGGCCACAATACACACAACGCACGCTCACGAAAGGGAGGAAAAAATCCAACAAATTAGCAATAAGAATGAAAAAATCAGTACATTATTTAAATCTGAGTTACTGCGAATGAAAATTGGAATCTGGAGTGCTTTATAGACAATCCAATGTTGAGGAATAAACAAATAGTTTAGTGAAATTTAAATCCTTCGTTTGCTGTTGACATACTATAAAGCTCTGGGCATAGTATCAACTTCCTGCCTTGATTCCCTTTTTGCTAATAGTAGTAATAACAGTCATGCTAATTTACATATCACAAAAATGTTGTGATTTTACCATCTTTACAAGGGCTTGAATATTCATGGCATTTTTTACAAATAAAACAATTAGTATTTTTTTTTTGTTCTCAGTAACATGAGCTTATCTTTATCACTAACTGTAGTCCTATAATTGCAGTTGATTGAAACATGACTGTACAGTTTTCAATTTCTATTTCTTTTAATAAATAAGATTATTTGAATTTTAAAAAATCTCTCATATAAAAGGGGGAGTATGCTGCCAACTTTTTAAACAAATCTCCTGCTTCTCATCTTGATGACATGCGACTATGAAGTTGCAGCATAGAACTGACTCCTCCTTCAATCTTCTTCACATAGCCTGAACACTGTAAAGGAGTGGTCCTAAGTAGAATTTCACCAGCTCACAAAATCAATAATCGAGCTTATGACCCATATGCAAGAAAGCGCATTTTTACCTATTTGGAAAAAATTTCACATTTATTTACTGTCAAACAGGTGTTAAACTTTACATTGGATATTAGTGATGGGCTCATTATTAACAGGTTTACACAAAGGGATTTGGGGAAAAAGAGAAAAAAAACCTGAAACAATGTACATTTAATTAGCTCTTTTATCATAAAATAAATTAATTACTAAATATAGGCAGAAGGAATATGGAAGAGTAATATTTATGTTTTCTCTTAGCTTAAAAGGGTCAGGCACCTTTCATTCATTAGCCCACCTTCCCTCCTCCTTCTCCAAATCAAAGAACAAAAAGGGAACTGAATCTATGACTAGTGAATAGATGTGGGTGACTGTTTTTTTCTAACCAAATTTGTGCAAGGCCTGGCATAAATTGGCATCTAAGAGAATTCTTCCCAGAAAATATGTTCTTTTGGCAATATCAAGTTTAAGCCATAAGAATAGTCATGTCAAAGCAGAACACTGTTTACAGTGAAAAAGAAGTGGAAAATGGGTAGAGTTTGCATTTTAAACATATTACCAAGTGTAAGAAGAAACAGCTTGTAGCATATGTGCAACCAAGAGCATTTCACAATATTTTCTTCAAATCCTTTAAAATTACTTTAATGACAATTATATTTCTGTTTGGACACAAAGGTATTTATTTATTTTACCCTAGCAATAGAACAAAATATAATTTCTTTAGCCATTTTTTTCATGAGAACAGTTCATTGTACAGTTGAAGAAATATATGAAATAAGGCCTGTGGCTTGATTGCTAGTGGTTAGACATGTTTTCAACCTTTGCCTTAGTGGGAAAGATTTGCCATGAACAGCAAACTGGTGCAGAATCTCTCTCCTGCTTTTGCAAGTCTAGTCAGGAATAGTAAGGTACAGTAAATTTGTCCCACAGGATTTTAGTGCCTACGTCTTGTATATAATACAATGCAGGCATACAAAAATGATGCAGCCATATTTACAAATTTAGTTCACAAACTGCTGCTGTAAAATGGCTGGAACACTTTGCGTGTGTGTGTGTGTGTGTGTGTGTGTTTAGTTCACAATCTTTTTTTTTTTTTTAATGTCAGCAGCAAGATATCTTAAAATACCTTGATGGTATCTCTTTTTTTTTTCTTTGTAACAAATAATTCTTTTAGTATACTCTGTGTATATACAAAGCTTTGTTTTATAAAAATTCACAGAACTGAAAGGTCCAGTCAACTCCTTTACATGGGAGAAACCACAGGGACAAGAGAATTGTCACTTCAAGCAGATATGAGGGGGTCTGCATGGAGCCAATTAAGTCTGTTTAATACTTGCATGTGGCCTTCAATATTCCTTTGCTACACTATTAAAGGCTTGTCACTAGCTGCATTTGTCCTTCCCTAACGTCCCCTTCTGGAATACATCCTTCCTTGTTAATGGGAATGATATAGCCATCACTATTCCCCCTGCTGATTTGATAGTACATCTGAAGCTGATGGCCAGCTCCAAGGTTTGGCATACTTTTGTAGTAAATGTCCTCATTTTCGCTTCTCCGGGAGGGAGAGAGATCTTCCTCGATGTCAGGACTGCTCTCAAGGTATGGAGAGTCTCTGAGGTTGGGCATACTTGTGTAAAGCGAGTCTCTGTTGGGTGATTGGAGGTGGTCTTCAACTTCAGCTGTCAACTGGGACACATAACTATCGGTTCCTTCAATCTTCACTTTCTTCTGTGGTTGGTACAGAAGAGAGTGAGTCCGTTGAGGAATCAGAGGGGCCTCAAGTTCCTTTTGGTGCAGCTCCAGGCCCGTATTATCACTGTGCATTAAAGATGAAGCATCAGCAACAATGGCATCATCTTCACTACTACTCCCACCGATCACAGCTTTGATTGGTAATGTGCACTCCAGGTTATGGTTCTTGTGGCTGCCTCGCAGGTTGTTGTGCACCAATTCTGAAATGATCATTTTTTCAAATGCAGTATCATTCAGGCTTAGTCCACAGTCTACAACTTGCACACTGTCATTATAGTCTCCGTTGCGCAAAGAGTAGCTGTTGTTGAAATTACCATTTAGCGGTAGAGTATCCATGGCACTTGTATCCCTGGCATTGTTCAGTGAATGTCCTGCAACAGAGAAGGGACACCCATGGGTTACTATCTCTCCTAGAGCTAAAATTTTATTCTATGAAAATCTTTAATGTAGTTCAGGACAAAGTTGTACTTGGAAGTAAGACTTGTGACATGACTGGGAGATTCCCAAGGGTAAAGAGTTATATACCTTATAGAAGAGAGAGAGAATTTTACAAAGTAATACTGCTTTTCCATGGAGCTTCAATAATACTTTCAATTTGAAATTTGAAAACAAATTTAACAAGCTCTAATGTACCAATTTATGACTCAGTTCTACAATTCTTCCTGCAAGGAAGAGTAAAGTGACTCCATGTCCTTGCATATGAATGCAAAGCAATTCATTCATAAACATTTAGCATATAAGTACAACATCATGGTTCAGAAAAAACAAAATCAACAGAATTTGTCCTAAACAACACTAAATTAAAAAAGAAAAGGAAGGAGGGAGGGAGGGAGGGAGGGAGGGAGGGAGGGAGGGAGGGAGGAAAAAAAATAAATCAGGTCACGTACAAAACAGAAGGTAAATGCGTAACAATAAACCCACATATTTAGCAAGCAGCTACTTTAATATAACATTTCTAACATTTCCTTATGTCTGTGTGTTTCTTTAGCTGAAGATGGAACAAACAAAAGAATGACCAAAAAATGGACAAATACAGAGACTCTATGTTAAGCACAGACAGCCATCTCTCACACGGAAAGGGACTGAGGCCCACAGGCACCATCCAACACAGGAAAGACAGCAGGTGGAATGACTCACTTTGGACAACTCACATCATGTCTGTCTGCTCAGGCTATCTGGCCTAAGAGTAGCTGATATATAAAAGAAAGTAAAATGATTTATTGTAACAAGATGAAGAATTACTGAGCGTCTCAGCAACTTAGTCAGAGCAAGGGTTCAGCAAATTAGATTACTAGCAATAACAGCTTTTTCCCACTTTAATGTGCTTTTTTTTGGGGGGGGGGTTGCATTTCATATTCTCAGTGCCAGCAACGGCCCCAGGCTTCAGAAAGTCAAAGTTTACCTGCAGCCCTGCAGTTTGCATCAGTCACAGTGACAGAACCGTATGAACCAACATAGTCTATTCAGAGTTAAGCCCATAGGTATCATGGGCATATGGAAATCAAAAGCAGAAATGTTAGGAATTTCTCTAAGCATGGGTCACAGAAATTAACCAAAGAAGAAATATTAGCTGTGGAATGGGAGATTATCAGTCAGAGCCGATAACTTTCAACTGCTGAAGAAATGGAAAAACTGGGTACATCTGCTGGAAAGATGAAACAAAGTTTAGGAAAGGAAGAGGGAGGGAGGGAGAGAGAGAAAGAGAAATTGGAATTTTATGGTGAAATGTTCTTTTACTGGAGATAAAGAAATTCATTTTTCTAGAGACACAAAGACATGTAAACTAAGACATCACATTGCTTCCCAAACAAAAAGGAAGAAAAAAAAAGTTCTTAAAGAAACTGAATGGCATGGATCATGGAAAGTTAGATGATTTGTTAGTGAGCTGTTGGAAGAATTGCTTTTACTGTTCTAGACCAATGTCTGGAACTATTAAGGAAGAATGAAGTACCGTTGTCTGAATGAAACTGACCACTGTGAAGCTGCTGCATTATATGCAAGGCTTGGAGTAGTTATGGAGAAATAAAAAGGTTGTGTGTGCATTTAAAAATGTTTCCAGGTTTACTTTCAGCCAGTACTTAAAGCTGCAGCTTAACCAAGAAAATTCAAAGTTGCTTCTGTAAAGATAGAAACATTGGGTTGATGCCTCAGATATTTTTTTCCCCCTTTGGTTATGGAATACTAATTGAAAAGTAAAAAGCTGCAGCTAATCTTACATTGTATTGTTCCAGCCATTCGTGTGTGCTGAATTAGTTAAAAAGATAGCAAGTCTTTGAAAAGCTCTAGGCTTCGATTAAACAAGTTTGGTAGGTGGGTAATTTCATATATATTTCTAGATTTTTTTTTTTTTTTTGCAAAAGCTTTATCCATATGGAACATATGGCATTCATAAGAGAGAACCAATGCATGGACCACATGCCGATATTAATTTCCTTTATAAAGGTATTCTCTCTCTCTCTTTCTTAATAATCTAATTCTTCATATTCTGTTAAATAAATATTAAAGCATATTCAATAATCCTTAAAGAATTTTCTGTGATATACTGCAGAGTTAAGCACACTCCAATGCACTTAAGCCAGTTTTAAAGAGGCAAGTTTAGATGCCCATGATCAGGTAATTCACTTGAAGTCTTTCCTAGCCTGTAGCAAGATTACTGTGGGAATGTAAAAATATTATGTCAATTATTAAGCATTTTGCTCAACAGTGCTCTGGTTTTAAGCAGCAAATTATTTCAGCATTGGATATCATCAGTGACCAATAGGGCTTGCTACAGACCTAGTGACTTTTGGGGGGTTCTTCCAAAAAGCAGTACCCATGTACTGTTGAGTGTGGAAATATTTAATTTGGAAATTGTGAACCACTTGCCCGCTGAGTCTACTTCATGACTGCTAGTTATGTTTTAATTGTGCCCATTAAAAATCATGCTGAAAAAATTTACATTTGATAGGCAAAGTTAAGTTTTACTCCCATACTTGTCTCTCTGTAGGTTGCTAGAGGAGAGCATAAGGAAAGTAAGAAAACACGAGAATGAACACAGAAACTGCAGTTCACTTTTAAAAATAAGGAAAACTGATATAACAGCTTATACATTTAGTTTTTTTTAAAGCATATTACATAATGCTTAAGACAGGATTTCACTTACATTAAAAACTAGCACTTATTAAACTAATAATACAGGTGCATTTTTTAATTTTTAAATGCCTCATTAGTTAAGAAAAGCTGTTGGCCAGTATAGTACAACAACGGTGCGGTTAATGCTAACATTCTGGAATCACGACAGGTCTGCCTGTTGTACTGAATTACTCTCTCTACAACTGAATAATGGATCAGAGCAATGTCAAGTTAGGTGACAAATGCTCAGAGGACAGCAGAAGACACACTCTGTCCTAAGCATCTGAGTTTAGCACCAGCAATCAGGCTGTATATCCCACACAATTATGCTCTTCTAAGACTAGCCACCATCTGATGACTTTCTTAAGGAAACAAAGCAAAACACAACACAGCAAAACAAAGTGCTCCTATAAAGCTGCACTATACTATAGTTGGCCTCTAAATGTGACTCCGGATGCAGTTTCCCACAGCAGGACAGTGCAGATGTCAAGATGCCTTTGTGCGGGTTTAATGGTCTAATCAACTCCATAAGCAGATTGTTCTCAGCAAGCTTTTGATTCAATTTATATTTCATAGATGTGATACCTCTAAGTGATATATATCTTGAAGATGGGCTCTCGGAGCATGGGGTGTCAGTCCTGCAATAGTATATTAAGATTTATGCCACCTGTGTTAAAAACATGGATGATTATTGGCAAATACTATTATGGTAAAGGATTAACACTATAATATAGTGCAGTTTTACAAGCCTGGCATTATCAGTAGCATCGGAAGGAGAAGAATTCTAAAGGAAACTCTAGCTCCAACTAAATTAAGAGAAGAGGCTTGGAGCAAAGCATAATCTAAAAAGAAATGCAAAATCAACATATCCCAAAGTGTGGGCACACCTGGTGAGTTAAACACAGGAGCTGAAGGGGCATTACATACAACGGTTTCAGCGAGCAATGTGTTATAAGGATTGTTAGTGCCGTGCGGTCGAAGAAGAGGGTTTGTTAGTAGGTAATTGCCAGTCACTCCTAAAGCAAAAGAAACAGAAAGAGAGACATCAGCTCTTTCATTTGATGCTGACAGTTCCAATAAAGTATATATTTTTAATTTCATCACAAGTCGTGTATATCCCATCAAATTTAATTCAGCTGAACATTTCTGAATGTATTTGAACTATTAATTTGAAGGAAGAGAGTGAAAATGTAGTTAGGTTTCCGTAATTCACAGGTGCTGGCCAAATCCCCAAAGTAAACACCTGCTGAGAATGACATTTGCTAATTTATACAAAATTGCTATTAAAACATGAATTGCAATTAAATACAAAGACCAATGTTCTATTTCAAGATGTTACAACTTAATGTCTGTAACTTTAACCATGGGTAAGCACCAGTCTAGATACATCAACATTTTGTTAATTCAGAGCAATGGGCAATCTCTGATAGCAACAGTCAAGGGTTGTCACTAGCATAGTTTAAAACAAAGTAAAGGTAAGCGATGGCAAGCTGCAAGAAGTCTATTCCATTATATGCAACGAACACATGCTGAAGGAGCAGCAGCAGGAGAGGTCGAAGGTAAATCATTCATATATTTTTATAGGTCAAATGGCTTCATGCTGCACTATCAGCGAGGATTTGTAAAGTCAATTATCTTTAAGTTATCTCTGCTCTCTCTGTAACAAGAATCTTAAATGAACACAATGAAAGCTCACCCAAAAGCTTTCTGCAATTTCAGTCCTAATGCATCAACACTTTTCAATAAGCTTCTAATGAAGCAGCCACATACAACATTACTTGGTAAGAACTCAGCATGTGAAACATCACACCGATTTGGGGTCTGTTATATTAATATAGTTGTCTAAGTAGATACAAAAACTCTACTGCTTTGTGGACATGCCAATAAAGTTAGGTGAAAGTGCTTTTCTACTGAGCAGTCTGAAAGTATATAGGGGAGTCTGATACTGTCTGACAGGTCCAAGATGAGACACAGAGCAGTCTAAAAATGTATTTACAAAATTTAAATTGATTAGGTTCTCATTGTGGCAATAGTAGCAGATATTACATTTTAAATATTAATGCTTTTATCACTACACAAAATATTATTACTGTAGGTAGTAAAAATCCTGGAGTTTAGGGAACTGCTATACTGTCAGCTTATGTTAATCTTATTTGCAATTTGATTTAATTTATTTGATTTTTAAAGCTTACTCTAAATATGAGCAAAGGCAATCTAAATCCTTTTTTCACTATATTACATATCATAGAATTAGTACTATAATAACTAAGCATTATAGTTTCAGTTGAATCATACAATTGGCTATAGTTCTTTGCTATCCTCTTACATATACTGTTTCCAGTATACTCACCACAGTACAGTTGAACAGTAATTCCCTAATTCTGAGTACTCCAAAGCATGGCCCTTTTTTCACTGTAAACTAAGAATCCGGCACCCATGCTTCTTAGTATTACTGAGCACATCCACATTTCATTGGGATGATCTCACAGCATCTCTTAAATTGTGCCCAACCAGTATCACAGGTGTAAAAATAGTTGAAGCCAAATTATTATTGGACTTGCGTAGCATACTAAGCCATAGATTGTTTTAACCATGGCTGATTGAATAAATCTGAGTTTACATAGTACATCAAACCATGGTTTATAAGCCAAATGGCTGGGCCAGTGTAACACATATTATAGCTGGTGTGTGAATCAAGACTATGAACTGCAGGTTAGTACATCTGATTAGCTATTTTTTTTCCTTTTATGGAAATGATAGAAAGAGGCATTATATATTTAGCTGACAATAAATCCTTTTACACTATTGGCAACATTACTTTCCAGGGAGAAATATCCTCTCTCAGATTCTTCTATTACTATTCAGCTTGTGTTTAACATGTAGTATTTTTCTGCTCCCTGTTCCTAATTTTCTCCCCCCTCCCACTTCCAGGAAAAGTTTATTGTTGTGGCAAGGAAGAGCTGCTAACACATAAGGTAGAAGGGAGCCTTAGACAATGATTGGGATTAGATCAAAGAAAATTTTTTTGCAGTGTCTTTATTTTGCCAGAAAAGCAGGAAAAGAATTCCTGAAATTCATCTGAGTTGAGTTGCTTGGTATTACAGATATGCATAAAGGATCAGTTCATCACTGGAACATTTCACTTTCTCCTACAGTGTTCAGTTTGGCTCATTTGGGGACTGGACCACCTCCAGAACTCCATTAACTACTTCCTGTTCTGGAAGATACACTTGCAGAAATATACAAACCACTTTTAGCTTACTCAGATTGACCAGTTCTGGGGGGAAAACAGAATGTTGCAAAGACAGATCACTCCATTTTGCACATAATTACTTGGCATTGCATAACAATTAGCGAAGAAAAACACAGAGCATTGGCTTTGGTGAAGGGAGGTTCGTATTTCCTATCAAGGATAATACATACATTACAGCAAGGGTAAAAAATGATGTATGAAGCTGCAAACAACTAGAAATCCCTTGTAGGGTATACCAGCACTACACACATTTGAACATAAGGATTAGGTTTTTGTTGTGTACAGTATTGATGAACATTAAAAATAGTCATTAAAATGAAAAGCAGTTTGGGTAGATTACTCAGCCTGACTGGATTTTGTACTTTATTTTAGAGATAATTCAGAAATGGCTTTTATAATCTTTTATATACCAAAAAGAGAGAGACTTAATAGCATTTTGACTCCAATTCTCCGTCTGTTGCAGCAACAATAATTAATGTGGGTGTCTGTAGCAAGGCACAATGACATCAAAATGATGGCACATGGATCATGACATCTTGATAGTGCAATTATTTAATGATGTCATGATGCAGTTTGCATCATGTTATGATGCACGTATCATCATTTGCTTCTCCTTCTCTCCAAAGAGGACACTTGTACTTCTTAATGACTTCATAAGGGAATAGCTATCTAAGAATATTTGCTTTGTGTATACAGATCTCTCTCAAGACAATGAAGAAACATTTGCATGTGTGGAGAATGTTGTTATGGAAACCAACTCTTGCTGAATCAAAGTATGAATGGTCCTCTTTCGCACAAAAATCCTCTTTTGCACTGGAAGAATCTACAAGCAAATGGCAACTTTTTAAACCAATGTAGCTTGTGACATCTTTGGCAATAGATGCTCAGCTTGAAATAGTCATGTTATTAATTGTGCAATGTTCCTGTAATGCTGACCACAGTCATGCATTTATTTTGTAAAACTGAAGTGGCATAATAAATCTTATCACCCAATCATTGTCATGGCAGAATTAGACCCTAGCATTGAAAGTTATCCAATAGCTTTTCTGACCATTCAACTGACAAGACTCTTCTCATCCACTGGGTTTGAACAGAGTAAGTGATCCTGCCATTTTTGGGTGAGTATTTTAAGGCTTCAAATTTACAGCAAACATTGTGCATTAATATCCCATTTTCCCTAAAATCCCATTTTGGCTACCTTCAGATGGGACATTAGTATTGTTTAACATATTAGTATTGTTTAACATATCTATTGAAGAGGGTTGAAAGCATATAAATATTAACTCTGAGTTAAAGTGACAAAGGTTTAACCCAAGATCTGAAAAGTAAGCAGAGTTTTACCTCCTTCCCTGGGACTGTCATGTGGCATAGAAATGCTCTACATTATAGACATGATCAGAACTATACTGGAAGGAAAATATATTTGCAGATGCCTTTTATAGCGAGCTGATGTTAATTTGATTTTACAGGCAAACTGGGTATGGTAATCTAATGCATTTAAAATTTTACTGTGCTGGTAGTTCTGTTTCAGTTTTAGAATATATAGGTTAGCAAAGTTTTAAAATTATACTCTTGCTTTTAAGTTAAATTATTGATGAGACTTATTTAAATACGCTTTCCATGAATGCGAGTGTCAACTTTCATCCTAAGGAAGGAGATGAAGGAACTGAGTTTTAAATCTATTCAAGACAAATAGTCTGAGTTACAATTTCTTTGAACAGTCTTCTTTACATGTGTCTGTTTTCACTCAGATGCTGAGATCTTTAGCCTACAGTAACTTCCCAGAGCACATCTGTTTATTTTGTTTAATTACTGCAATCTAAAACTTCAACATTTTTATTTAAGAAATACCATTAAAAAAGTAGAGTGAAATCTATCAAATAACTGACCTTGATTAAGGGTTGAAGTGCTATTGATATCACCTGAGATAAAGGAAGATTCAGATTGTTTTCTCACAGTATCATTCCACATTCTTCTTATTCGGCTCTGTTAAATGTAAAGAAAATCAGGTGGAACTGTCACATCTCACACCGCTCCAGAAAACTACTACTTCGCTACTAGTCTGCAATCATCTAATGAGATCTCCTAAGTAAGCCCTTTTCTTGAACGGAGTAGTACTTACTTCGAAGTCAATGTGTTTCAGACTATGCTGTTGCTTTCCTTTTGATTATTATATGTCATGCATATTATTGTGCTACCGACAAAGAGTGAGTAGTTACAGAGGACAGGTTGTGATGTGCTTGGCTTCAAATTAGCTTCTGAAGTTTTGGTGCCTTTTAGGCAGTGTTTAGCTTGTGGTGCTTTATTTTCTCTCCAGGTTGACCAACTGATGCTAAGAGAGGTATTAACAATCTTGTCCTCCAGCCACATTCCACTAATTTGAGGCCTGACATTTTCATGTAATTTATATGCTTTACTGAAGTTCCTCTAAGCCATTTTATGATTACTTCCCAATACTTCCAGAGAAGCTGAGCTCTAGTATGAAGGAAAGTTAAGGAGTTAAATGTTTGTGGGGCTTCAGTTATGTTCTATTTGAGGAAGTTATAATTCATCAGTACTTTTAGAAGAAAAAACAGACTTGGCTATAGAAACAGACACACACACAGATAAAATGCAGTGGCCTAGTCCCATTCTCAGTTCTTTTCATCTGCCTGGAAAAAAAATGTAACACCACATAAATCTGGGAAAAAAACATAATGTAATATAAACGCGAGGGCCTTATTCAGGGAAACAATTATGCTTAAATACAAATGCATTACTAGTTACAGGTGTCCTTGTAGGTGACTGGGGTTCTCTTCCAGTATAACAACCATAGATTAAAAAAAAAAGGTGGATAGTAAGGCCTTGGAAAAATGTACTTTATATATATATGCAAAAGCTCATCTACCATTTTCACATGCATAAAATACACAAACATACTCCAAATATCTTCAAACATAATCAGAAGTAAAACCCCACAAATAAATGACACTCTTTACTTCTAACAGTGAGGCCTTGTTTGTATTTAGCAAAAGTGTAAGTAATAACCAATATACAGCAGGCCATGCAAGTGATTTCCCAGTAAGTTACCCTAAAGGTAGCCTTATTTTACATACCAAAATAATAATAATTTTTTTTTTTGAAATAGGTATCTGAAAAATCCATCTGGAAATCTTCTCTGAAACTTTTTTTTTTTATAAGAAGCATACTTTAGTTTCATATTTGACTTGGTTTATTTTATAAAGTTGCACTCAGTTATTCTCTAATCAAAGAGAATTATTATCTAAATCTATGATGGACCTGTAACCACCAAAGAATTTAAAACTACCACCACAAATTCCAAACTTTGAGAAATTTTTGAATTGGCATACAGTGTGTGTGTGTGTCTGTGTGTATGCATCAAATGACTGTCAACAAGGCTGTAATAATGAGAATACAATTAGTGCATCTAAACAGTACATATCTCAAAGGGCTGTTTGATAAGCAAGGTTAATTAAAAGATGCTGTCATTAGAAGATACCATCAGAATGTTTGTTACCTGAGTGCCAGAGGAGTAGCGGGCACTGGTTCGTGTTGTTGATGCTTTTACCGAACTGTGTGGACTCTCTGTGGGTAATCCTCCACAGCAATATGAATGCCTGAAGCACTTGCCATACTCCTTGCGTACCTATATGTGAATAACAGTGCTCATAATCAGATACATTCATGTTTTCCTTTTTGATTTCTATATAATAAAAATGAACCATATAGCTCCTTAGAATGGGGCCAGTATTAGATATTCAATTAAACACACATGAATATTGTACTTA
This sequence comes from Python bivittatus, assembly GCF_059951505.1. Classification (NCBI taxonomy): domain Eukaryota; kingdom Metazoa; phylum Chordata; class Lepidosauria; order Squamata; family Pythonidae; genus Python; species Python bivittatus. Next base: position 30,853,224 of record NW_028277098.1, read on the forward strand.
AATTATTGAACCTTTCTCAACACTTAGTATGTTTGAGGAACTGTACAATACATTCCCAATTATATTCCCAAATATTGATTATAGGGGAAAAATAGTGACACCTTTGGGGGCAGATTATAATGTGGCACCTCTCGCTCCAGAAGTTTTCCTTAGGAAAACTAGCAGACCACCTGCAAATTTTAATAAATAAATATATAAATAAATTTGAAAGAAAAAGAAACATGACATATTTTTCAGTAACTCATTTGTATGTTTCCTAAATACAGGTAGTCCTCACTTACCAACAGCAATAGGGACTGGCAACTCTGTTGCTAAGCAAAGGGTTGTAAAATGAAATATCATGGGACTGTGCCAACTTACATCAGTTCTGTCAGTGGTTGTGAATCACCGCGGGTTGTTAAGTGCGATGTCACGTGACCACAACTTGTGACTTCCTGCTAGGTTCCCCACTGAGTTTGCTTGTTGGAAGCTGTCTGTAAAGGTAGCAAATGATGATCACGTGACCGTGGGATGCTGCAACTGTCGTAAATATAAGCCAGTTGCCAAGCGCCCGAATCGTGATCATGTGACCATGGGGACGCTGTGATGGCTGCAACGTCAAGAACTGGTTGTAAATCTCATTTTTCAGCGCTGTCACAACTTCGGTCGCTGAATGAGTGGTCAGTAATCAAGGACTACCTTTATACTATTCCATTGGCCAGTATTTGGGTACAACCAAATATTAACACTTTTGATGTATCAACTAAATATTATTTTCTGCTGATACACAGATGATCATTCCTCTTATTTTAAGCACTGTGGTCATGACAGAATATTGAAGATTCAAGGCAGAATTCAATAGCTTCAAATAGCTATTTGAATGTAGTTTGGTTTAAGTCACTAATCAACGTTTCAAGACATTAAACATGGTTTGGCTTTCACATTACACTGATTGAGGAAGGCAGATATCTGTATAAACCTACTCAGATATTGAGATCATCCAGGCACTTTTCTCTCTGTCACAGCATCTGATGTACATTTGGCTAGAAATCAAGAAAGATCTTTCTTATGGCTGCACACAAAGATTTTGGGAAATCCCAAACAAGGGAGGCCCCTTTACTCATAGCTTTTACCTGTTAGCAATGGAACAAGTATTTAACTTAAAGAACAGGTTTGTTTTTTCAACTGTTCTTTGTTTTAACCTGTATTTCATTCAATTATGTTTTACTGCCTGCTCTTTGGGTAAGCTCTCATTTGAACCCATCTAGATGGTTTTAGATTACTATGTTATTTTATTTTCAGATGTTATTGGTTTTGGCTACACTTTTTCATATTTCATAGAAAGACAGATAATAAATATAAGAAAAATAAATAGTATTGGGTTCCCAATGAGCAGAGAGCAAGGAAGATTGGGTTTTATGAATGCAGTGTGAAGGAAGAGACATTGTCTGCTTATACTAGTCCTTCTGATGGCAAGCTTTCTACTCAAATCCATTCTACAAATAGCTTTTCACACAGACCCAGCCAAACAATACTAAACTAAATTTGTGCCGAATATGCCTCAAAATATCAGAACACGAAAGGGAATGAGACTACTGATTTCAAGGGAAGATATTTGTGGCTGAGCTCATTTGGAACTTTGGGTAGCAAACATAAACTCTTCTCAAAGTTCAAAGTAGTCAGTTGTTAGAAAAACAACTCAAACAGAACTAAAACCCTGTACTGATAAATAACACTAATATTTCATGGGAACACATAGCTATCAATTAAAAGATGTTAACTGCTACGGAACTCTACTCAACAGAAACTTTCATTGTCTCCCAAATATCACTCTCCAGGGCTGATTTTGTCTAATTGTCTATACTGCTGCAAATATGCATTTTCTGTCAGACTGCACATTCCACTGCCATCATTTCTAAATTACAGCTTGCTGAAAACGGAGGCAACAGAACTATCATCTTGTCAGGATTGGAAACATAATCGTTTTCACTTTCCCAATTTTATTTCTCTGCTCAATTTAGTGACCAGTAGCAATAACCAAATAAAAAGACTGCATTAGCTACATATAGAAAAGTGGAACGATATCCAGCAAAAGAGACTGAAGCTTTTAAACTTCAAATGACAACCTGAATGTCATTGGAAGTTTGAATAATCTTGTGCTACTTTAAGTATTTTTCCTACACTTGACTGGCATTTTGATATGACTTTGTTATGCTGACTTTGCTTACTAGAAAAATAAGGTATGTTTCAAAATATTAACAACATAAATACAGTGCACCTTTCGATTTATGATTCTGAAAACAAAAATCCTAATATCCTACTCTGGAAAAGTGTTCAGTGTTGTCCATTTTTTAAAAATCATATTTTCATCTGGTAATTTCTAATTCTGACAAAGTTATCCTTTCAGATGGTAATCCCGTTTCATGAAAAAGCATTTTATAGAAATACGTATAAAAGTTTCAGTATACAAATTGGATGGCATTACAATTACAAACAAATTCTGAAATGCCATCTTGATTTTAAATGCAAAAGGTTATTTCTCTCTCAATGTTTACTTAAATAGCATGTGACATGTTACAAATAACTAACTCCGCATGTCTTTTTTATCTAAAGATCTTAAAATAATGCAATACTCTTGAATCAAGACTCCCCAAATATAATCCCAGTGTGGTTAAAATGTCACTTGCGAGTTATTAGTTTTCTTCTTTTATTATTTATATTTTAAAATCTCTGACCTTTTCTCATTTAATTTTTGACACAACTTTTTTTATTGGTGACATGAAAATACACTTTTTTTTCTAGAATGGAAACTATTATTAAGTGCATAGATTACTTTGATACAAGCAAAGAATATATTTGACTTAAATTTAAAGTCTCTGCTAGAACCAGCAATTGTTATTTTTATAGCAAATTATATTCAACAATATTTTCTATCAGAGCATTACATGTTATAATAAAAGAGGTATTCTGTTTATATGTGGAAAAAACAACAGCAACCAAGTCTCTTAAACAGCTTGCTGGTAATCAACTTTTGATGAAAACATTCTTCATGAATTCTTATACACAGTGATCTAATGAATACCATCTAGACTAACATATAATCCTTTTTTTTTTCCAGATTTCTCATTTAGAGTTTTGCTGTGTGGATTGGCTCAAATAAACACAAAAAAACAAACTATATGCTAAAATGTATAATGCTCATTAGAAATGTGTACTTTGTGACAAAAAATTATACATGCAAACTTTGTGGGGAAAAAAATTCAAAAACACTTAAATTGCATTTTTGCGCAGATATTTTTAACATTCAGTTTGTGGAGATGGAGGCAACCAATGCAAGGTTCACATTGACAGGCAACAGAATATTTTCACTCCATTATGAAGCAATCACTGACTAACATTTATGTCAATGAGATTGATCAGTAGCTCATAAACATTTATCTAGCAAAACGTCATAGGTGGTGATCAGATTCTATAACCAATATTACACTATGACAAGGGAGTTAGTCATTCTATGCTCCATAATATTCCCTGCAAACAATGTGCAGTGTGAATAAGAGTTTTATTTTTTTCCTTGTTTTTGTTATCCTTCTATGCTTTAAACTTGCTCTATAGCTTCTCGTGTTTATGGTATGCATTTCGCAATTCATTACTGGTAAACACATGTATCTGAAATAATCTGGAGATGTGTGATGACTCACTTTCTTCTGCAGTGCACAATGAAAGATGAAAATAAACATTCCTTGGAAAGCATTAAATACTGTGAAGAGGTATGCCATCACAATAGTCTCCTCATTGATGTAAAGCAGTCCAAAAGACCATGTTAGGCCAAGAAGACAAAGAAGAGCAAATGCACCTAGAGCCCAAGACCTGAAAAATAAAGTAAAATTAAGCAAGACTGCTGAATTTTTTTTAAAAAGTACATTGCAAACTTATGTATTACATTTTTATTTGCTGTGGTTGACTGCTACTAGGTTTGTATTCAAACCTTAAAAAATAACCTTGGTTTTAGCCTTTCATCTATTAAAGGAACAGTACTATTCTTCAGTGAAAGCAGCAGTGGTAGATGAGCTCTTTCTCTTATTCATGATTGAAAACTGTCAGTACTATTTTGAAATGCAAAAGTAGAACCCATGATCCTGTAAGCCCTTTGTTTATCTGTATGTATGTATGTGTGCATGTGCATTTTATAACAAATATTTAATCATTAATGGAAGCCAGGTTTTTTTTAAATAAATATGCTTGAAATTTGACATAACATACACAGATAACATAGATATGCAAGGTTATATGGCAGTATAACCTAGTTCAGTAGCCCATAACCTAAAGCTCAAAAACTCTGCTAAACTAAGACTACATTTTCTAACTTTCATAGGAAAGTGTCTTACTGAATGTGATAAGTGTGTGGATTTAGCCACAAAATAAAATCTTTAAAGGATTTCATAATGAATAGTTTCAGGGGAGTAAAAAAAAAAAGAAAGAAAGAAATTGCAGAGGACAGCACAGAATGAAAAGGGAAAGGGGATTTATTCATTGCATTCCACATCTAACTAATGATCTTACTTGATAAATGGCTTATTATCTTCATAGCTAGAAAGCATTATAAGCAGAAAAGAGAAACAAAATTATTAGACAGAATTTAATTTGAAATTAATAAAAAAGCATTTTAGTAAAGTTCATACAAAAATTAGTCAAAAGGAGAGAATTCAAAGTGCAGATGCAAGCAATTTAAAATAATAAAGGCATATAAGAGTTGAAAATAGTTTAGCAAATTAGATATTTCTGAAGTTGTTCATTAAAATTAGGGACAATCCAGGAAATTGTCCAAATTTTCAGGTTTTTTTTCTTTTTTCTTTCTTTTTTTCTTTTTTTAAAGTCATGCTTTAAATTTGTTAATATAGGGTTCTATCTTACCCAGGTAAGTCCGTATTATAGTAGCCATCACAAACACGGTAATTACTGGTGTAGATGAGAAGACAAAAAGAGGAAGAAAAGGAAGAAAAGAGAGAGATGCTAAAGATTAGCTCTCTCTCTCTCTCTTAACATGCAACATGCAATGAAGTTGATATTGTGACCTATCTAAGCAATATCTAGTTTGCAATGTTAGATATCTAGCAAATTTACCCTTGTCACATTCTATTTTCAAAGACAATTAAAAAACCCAGTCTGCAGCACAATCACTTGGAACTTATTAGAGCTTGGTTCTTATGATAAAATATATTCAGCCCTCCAGCATCAGACAATAACCTAGCCTGAAATAACCCTATGACTGAATGGTATAAAGCTGCAGTAGGCAACACAAGACGGAACGGTTTTAACCAGAAAACTTTAAATCAATTCCATTCGTTGTCCACACAAACAAAGCATGGACTGAAGTTGGAAGTGAAGACCTTATGTTGCCTAGCTCAGCCTAAAGTGTGATCCACCACTGTAAGATCTTTATTAAGTTAAACTTATTGCTTCAATTTCTGGAAAAGAGAGTATTAAGATAAAAATAAGTATTTGTTAAATTAGCATGAAAAGGAACAGATAACCATCAAGATAGCCATAGTAATAGGAACTCTCTTAGGAGGTCAGAATTATGACTGGGAAAACTGCTGAGAACCCTTAACTGCTGAGAATAATTTAACAAAACAAACCCAGCAGAACAACATCAGCCGTGCAGAGAGGAATGCAATTTCGAGGTGCATTTTAAATGCAAATGAAATGACTGTGCTGCCGTGGAATTTCAGGAAGGCACCAAACCAATTCCTTGACCGCCATTCCAAGGAGAAGTTATTTAATTTCAACCCTTGTCTGTAACATTAGAGCAACAAATGTGTTGAAAGCAAGGCTGGTGCTGTTCATTTCTAACTGACATCTGTGGTTCCTGGGAGACAAAGCCATGTGTTCGTAATGGAGGGGAGCTTTCAATCAGCTGAAACAATCAGACAAATCATCACAGTTTTGGATCTGAACACACAGCACTTACTTAATGTTTTCCAACCTGCTAGAGTCTGGTTTCAAAGTGTTTGAGTGCTTCACCATTTTGCACAGTGTGATCACCAGGAAGATAAGATTCAGCTGTCAAAACAGATACAAATAAAATTAAACTACTTCAAGAAACAGGTTGATTAATGACGATGCTCCAGACTACCAAAAAAAAAAAAAAAAGGAAAAGCTATCATTCTCTGAACTATTATGTGACTGAATATTCTCAGCAAAGTGGCTGCAACAAAAGATTAGATCAATGGTAAAAATCCAGCTAATATTTTTTTCAGATCACATCTTGCATTCTTTCCACTGCAAATCAAATCAATAAAATGCTTGTTTAAAGTTTTCTTTCAGTTTATTTGTACAATATGTATAATGCCTAGTGTAAAATGTTCTTATATGTAATAATAATAAAAACAAAGCAAAATATTTCAATATGCTTATACATCTCTACCCCTTTTGGTCACTTAAGGTGCTTCATATATCCTTTTAAAATATGAAGTGTGAATAGAAAAAAAAAAGTCTGTCTTGCAGGTGAGATAATCTTTTATCCACAATTAATTGCAACAGGATTTTTACTTTTGCTGATAATTTCCTTTCTGCCTAATTTTCTTTCCTGTGTTTGGAAGGAATGCCTTAAATTCTGAATTGTCTCCCTTTCAGGTAAATATATTTCTATGTCATGGCACAAAGTAATAATTAAACACAGTTCTGATATATCCAGAATAAGTCATTATAGAAAAATAAAATATAAATTGAAAGCAATATTGTAAGAAAATTCAAATAAACAAATTCATAACTGCAGTTTCCATAATGGATAGTGAGCCATCTACTTAATCTGTTCATACAGTGAAAATTACAAAATGATTTCTGAATCCCATATAAAATTGGCAAATGAAATATTTAAAATACTGAATAACAAAATCAAGAAATAACAAAATATAGAAGACAAATACAAGGCAATTATTTTAGCATGATGTTGGCTGAGATGGTTTATCATCAAAAAAGTAATTCAGTTATAAACAGTTAATTCATCTAATGGGTATATATCCACAAAGTTACCATCCCCCATCCCTGCAGGAATAAAAACAACCCAAAACCCTTTCCCTGTACAAATCACAGAACAAATTATGGGTTCCTTTGCATTCTATAAATTCCTTATTTATTATTTCATTAACTCTTTTGATGCCAGCCTTCTAATGAACATGCATTCTTTTCATGAGATTAGAAAGAAAGGGCATGCCATAGAATAATAGATTACAAAGTCTAAATTGTGCATCTTTTATTTTTCTGCTTCTCTGATGTCCATCTGACTCAGGCCTATTTCCTAAAATAGGAAGTCTGTGGCCTAGTCTTTCTGCCTTTTTCCATGTAAAACTGTCACTCAGGCTCTCAAAACGTAGATATGTTATTCCCAGGCTAGTTAATTAAACTCTAGGGTCCCCTGTTTCCATGGTCTTGCTATTGTGGCTTCTTCCTGGTATAACTGGTCCTCTTTCTACCTTGCAAAATTGTTGTATGACTTACAGTGACAGAACTGCACATATTTCTGTGTATTGCTATTCATATTGCCTGTCTAGAATTCTTGGCCCCAATGGGTAGAGAGACTACAACCAAGAGGCCTTCTACCTATTACATGGTGGCATTGGCTGCCTCTTGGGAACTGAACCCTCGGCTGATATAGAACGGCTTGTAGAATGACTGGTCAGCATTTTGGCAGCAATGAAATTTAAAGCTGTATTTGACACAAGTGTTTATATTAATCACATAGCATGACGTCCCTTTTTATGGCTTAAAGTGTACATGGTTTAGGTTAAGGCAGTAGGGTTGTTTGTTTGTTTTAAAGGCCCCACTGGGGCCAATCAGTGAATATTGTGACTTTTAATAGTGCCAGAGTTATTAAGTGGGTATAAATGTAGCTATTTCATCTCTTGTTTTCATGTTTCCAATTTATTTGTAATTTGCTTCTTAGACTGCCTAGGACCACATTAACTAAATGTTGCCACTGATATAAATAAGATCTGTAAGTCAAAATGTTATATTCAACTGATTCTTCATTTATTGAAGTTGAGGCCTGACCTAAGGTAAATAACATGACCCTGGTATTCATGGTTATTAATTGTGGAAAGCAGTTATGATTCCCCCCCCCAAAAAAAGCGCAATGCTGTGGAACAAATGCACAATTCCCAACAACAGCCGTATGAGGTTGGTTGTCTCAGTGCGTTCCAAGGCTGGGAGTGGGCTTCTACCTGGCCTTCCTTGTCCTCATCCAGCACATTAACTACTGACCACATTAGCTGTCTTCCACACCTCATTTTTCAGACTACAAACATCATCCACAGCTACAATGTGTGGCAGAAATAAGTAGTACTATCTAGTTATTTCAGACATTTTCTGTCTTAAGCCAGTATTGATAATTTAGTGGTTTTAGTCCAAAACACCTATACCCTGTCTCCTGATATATGGCATTTTAGTTCACATCATACTATCTATGTCAGTAAACTGTTAATTAATGGAATTGCCCTAAAATGGAATATTTGTGCAAAATTTGGGTGCAATAAACAAATACAACTGAATCAATACATTTGGAATCCTAAGTTGAAAGAAGAAAGGATGGATGGGAAAAAAAGGCATTTTATTCAGGATGATAAATCTGCAAATGATGTGGATGGAGGAGAATGAAAGTATTTTAAAAGTACTATAAATCCAAGATGAAGTGCCTATGACAATAGGATGCTTGTTCTCTAGATCTTAGTGACAGTAACGTAAAGCAATAAACGCAGGTTCATTACCTGAAAAGCAACACTTAGAAACCCTTCAAATATCAGCAAGGCATTTATACAACCTTTGCCAAAACTGTCACCAACAAAAGAACATCATCATGATGTGGCAGAACCTCCAGAAAGACATCTGCCTTAGGCATCTGTTATAAACCATGACAACAAGGACAAAAGGCAAATCCTAGTCTTCCATACTTTATCCTGACCCTGAACACTAGTACCGTATTTTTCCATCAATAAGAAGCCTCCATGTACAAGACGACCCCCACTTTTCCAACCCAAAATTAAGAAATCAATATTTTAAAGATAGTGCAGAACACATTTTTATTTAGTAATTAGGTAACATTTACCTGATACACTCGGTGGGAGGAGGTCCAAACGATCTCTTTGCACCTCTATTTCCAGGCTCTTTTGCATAACTGATTACATTTAATCACAAGTGAAACTGCTTGTCTCTGCAAACAAACTTCCTCCAATTGGTTTGTTCAGCATCAGCTGACATCAGTTACATAAGGCTCGTGATAGGAGGAAGCCTGTTTGCAGAGACAAAGTATGAGCAGTTTTGCAACCGCACGGTTCTCTCCTCGGCTTACTTCCTTGCATAAGACGCCCTTCAATTTTTAGCGTAAGGATTAAAAAAAAAGTATCATCCTATAGTCAGAAAAATACGGTATATAAGTCAGGGGTTTGTGTTATGATGTTACAACATATGCTTTGCCACCTCCCCCCTCATATAGGCCTATGATTTTGTCCCTTTTATATAATTTCAGTCACAGAGAAGAAAACAAGCAAACAAACCTCTTTTGAGAAACCTGAACCCTAGGATACATTTATGAGCTAACTTCGGACAGGTTGCTATAGTATTGTGAAATATGGGATGCAGAACACAGCCTGAAAAGGTGGTATATTTAAATAGGAGTGGGCACCTTTCTCTGAGTTAACAGGACATACTCCTGCGACCTGCAGGAAGCTTTCCAATGACTTTGGGCTTTTAAAAATAATTTGGGGTAATTTTTAAAGATGGGAATGGAAATAGGAGGCCTTTAGGAGAAAGATCACACTTGTTCCAAAAACTACACCATTCCCATGGGGTGAAATCATGCTATCACAATTCAGCCATATAGAGAGATATAGATATATAGATATACATACGTGTGTGTGTGTAAATATATATATTTACCAAACTTCAACAGCATGATTTTAGGCATTTCAGAAGGTATGTATATATATATTCCCATTCCCATTCTCACCTAATATCCAGGGTGGAAAAAAAAAAAAAAAGATGATTCTCTTATATAATGAGTAATAATGAGTAATACAGCTGTAAAATGGCTCCAGATTCTCCTGCTTAACTATGCAAGCCCCATTCCTCTCTAGAACACACAGACTGAAGAAGACTTCTAAATGAGTTGCAAACTGAACTCTCACCGAACCGAATGAATTATTAAAATTGCAGATGGAGCTACCCAAATGACAAGAACAGTTCCTGACGTGTCATGATCCAGGCCTCATTAAATCATTTCAAGCATACTAATAGTTTTCTGCCACTCATTACTTATACACAGAATTTTACATAGATATAACAACTTTGGTTTCCCATAGGTAAAGACATAAAAAATTCTGGAAATTCACTTCTGGGATGAAGTGAAAAATACTTCTTTTTTAACAAGGAGGGGAAAAAAACCTTGAAAATGTATCATCCTTTACATATCTAAACTCAATTTAACACTATAGCAGTGTAAATCATATTATGAATTACTTGTCTTGCTCATGAAACATTACCTTTTATGATTTACATTTAAATTTAAAAAGTAAGGGTGGATTGTAGATTTTTGACACAAAACATCATATTAATTAAAAAAAATCATTTACTATTTATTTTGTCTATGAAAATATCCTCTTCCTTTTAAATTAATTTAATCAACTGACTTCAGAATTTTTTTTTAATTTTTTTTAAGCATAGAATGTATTTTTCAGCTCCTTTCGGCTGTTGAGTTATGTAGATTTCAGGAGGAAACTCAACAGATTAAGGGGAAGAATTCCTTCCAACTCCAAAGTCTTTAAACTTATCCTATCTTTCTCAGCAATTCTTTGTTTCTAATTTATAGGAACAACTGTGTATTTAACTTCCCATTTCCCCTTCATTCCCCCTCAGCTCTTTGAAGCCAGAATAGACAAGGACAAATCACATTATTCTCTACAAAAGTGATAAAAACAAAAAATGGAATGCATTATATCAGTAACCTGGTCAAAAATTTCGGAGCCTTTTGTCCATGTGGACAAAAAGTGGGAAAAAAAAGAAAAAAGTGGGAGTCCCCCCACTTTTTTTAAAAAAATTGCAGGGTATATGTTAAATTTCTATGTCATATTATTTTAATAGTGTTTATGTATGTTATTAATATTTTGCTAATTGAAAAAACAAAAAAATTACAATCCTGAATTGTAAAATCTTCATACAACATACTTTATACAAAATATTTTGGGGTATTAGATTTTTTTTTAACCTCTTAGAAATCTATTATACTAGAAGCATATACATTTATTCCAGTTTTTTTTTTTTTTTTTACAATAAATATCATAGCAAGGTCAAACATAGAACATTTACCTGCCTATCTCATGAACTCAAAACAACAGTTATTTTAGTAAGGTGATACATAATTCTGTATTAGGTTATGGTGAAAAAAAATATTTGCACCACATTATTTTTCTTGAATTACAAATTTTATACAATGTTTGCACATTTTAAAATATATAAAAATTGTACTTTAATTATACAAGTTGCTGCTATTTCAGATCTTAACCTTAAGACTACTAATTCTGTATTGAATTAAAAAATTCCTGATGCCTAAATATTTATTATTGGGTGACTAATTCTCCCTTCCAAAAACAAGGACAAAAACCCATCATTACATTGTAAGTGTAGGACATCAATTTATGTTACTGAATACGTAAAAAGCAGACACTTTTCTGTCCTGGCAATTCACAGGAGTGGATTGTTACAATATAAGCTTAAGTAAAATATTCATAGGAGGCAACAGGATTTTTACTAACTGTTAATGTTCATCCCTGACAAAATCTCTCAACTATTTTCTGCATGTTCATTAGCAGTAGCTTACACATTTTGAAATGTTTACATAACTATGAGGATTTTTTAAAAAAAAAAGAATAGCTAAAACCTCTAATTCTCAATTATTTTGTAGCATATTCTTCATGAAATCCATCTCTCTCCCAACCAATGCTTTCATAAATATGTGGCATATATAAATACATACTAACAGCAGATTTTGAAGTGATAATGCAAGCATGAACATATTTTTACAATGATAGTAATCTTAAATTCTTGACTTATGTTGATTATGTCTATTTGTCCATTTGTGCTTATGACTCTTTTTTAGCTACAGTATTCACACTGAACTGTTCCTGAATCATTATACATCCTTTCTTTTTCAGTCCGGACGATTAGAGGGCAAAGCAATTGCCAGAGAAGAATTACTCCAAGGAACTCTGCAGTGATTGCTACCTGCTGTTTCATATTTTCTGAAGTTGGGAATACTGTTCCCAAAGGCCTTTCACTCCTCAGCCTAAATGATTTGCAGGATAATAATGTCATGGCTGGTAAATAATAGTGGACTCTAACTGTACATGGTCAATACGATTAAATGTCCATCACCCTGATTTCTATTCTGACCTGGTTAGAAGAAAACAGCAATATCTGCAGCAATGCCCAAGGCTCAGAAAAAAATGTAATGTTTTAGAAAGAGAGAGAGCGAACAAACTGAACAAAGAAGTATGCACAGTAAACAATTTTTATATATCACACACACACACACACATCCACACACACTCACGCATATGTATCAATATATGTATATTTATAAATGCATGCTTTATGCCCACATGAAGAGAAAGGGAGAGGAAGAGATGGAACAGACTTGCTGAAATTCTTTTAATCATGCCATTTTTAATGATGATATGCATATCCAGAGTGTTATTTTTACTATTCCCTGTTGTTAATACTACACTTCTGTGGTTTTGTTAAACTACTGTTCAGTGCAAAGCAAAAAGCAAAAAACAAAAAAAACCCAGACTTAACCACCTAAAAATCTCCACTGAATTTGTTCAGATCAGCTTCAATCAATGAGTTATGAAGTTGATAACAAGTTAAGTAAACATGTTCCTTTGATATCAGCAAGTTGAATAAGTCGGTGAAGCAAAATGCAAGCAAAGACCTTTTTTGGCCACTTAAAAAGAGAGGCTGAAGAGAGTGAGTATATGAACTCAGAGGCTTTGCTAAGGGTCACACGTATTTTAACATTAAATGAGGAGCAGCGCAGTGTGTTTTGCTGTTTCATCTGTCCTCCATACACACTTGCATCAGTCATGACCTTTGAGAAGACAGAGTGATAACTTTACAGAACAAGTCCCTCTAACAATACATGCTACTCAGGAGGATTCAAAGAATGAAAATGGGAGATAGATTCTTCTTTTTAGGTAAGAAAGCCTTTTAATGTGATAATAAATATTTCTCAATATATATTACCAAGAAGAATAAGGAACAATGAAACTACAAATAGTCTTCATACCATAATAACCATGAACTCATTCATGGCGATTGTTTGTAATTACCTACTACCTGTCAACCAAATCTTCAACTGTACTGTATTGTGATACAGGTAAAATCAGTCTTTCTTCAGGCTGCCTATGTAAGGCTGCCTATGTACAGCCCTTATATACTACAGTATGTGCTGATGATAAATATAGTGTTTCTACTGTCCAATCAAGATAATTTTAACTGCTGGCATGGCTAGATTTGCCAGTTTACCTAAATGCTGAAAGAGAAGTTTGCTGGTTTAATGAATCATTATTATGTAACTTACTACACAAATTGATTTCATAGTTCTTCATAAATTTGATGGGAAAGACCATTCACTTTGGTCCAGATTAGCATGAAGAGACTTATGAATTCAACAGCTTTTCTCAACCTCTCCTTCCCATTTTAACATTGTGCCTTTCAAAAGGTAATCAAGATGGTCAAATGACTCTTCTAATTCACATGAGGTGTGATAAAGCAATGCAAAGGGAGGGGGAATTTGGACAAACAGGAAGTGTGCATTCCTTCATTCTAGCCAACTACAACAAATTCCACCCCCTTTTTTGGATTGTTTGTTATATTAGTTCTGTTCCTGTTCTAAAGTCCAAGCCACTGATCTCAGTTGTGTAGCTTGTAGTGGATAATATGACTGCTTTGCTTCATTTACAATAAGTTATGATCACTGTATTTTTGAAAAAAAACAACACTATACCATCCTGTTTGTACTGGCAAAGCTGGTAAGCATTTCCTAGAAGATAAGGAACTAAAGCCCTATACAGTCACTGCTGTTTCTGAGATATACCACATCTTGCAAATCATACAATAGTTAATAGAATCAGGGTACACAAGCAGTACAAGATAAATTAACTTTGTATAAGAGTATAAAAGTTGATGTTGATATAATTATACTTAATAACATCTCAGATGAAAGATGTTGGAAAGAAATTAGACATTTCCATTTTAAATGTGCAGTATGTGACAGACTGTTATAACATGCTACTCTAACTCCTAAAGCTAAAGGATCTGACTCCAACAGGTGACTAGTTAGAAACCACATATATAAAATGGTTTAAACTCCTGAGAGGATAGCAAGGTTGAAATAAAAGGAATAACAAACACTCCTTGTATAAGTGCCACTGAGTTCAAATGATTTTTTTTTCTCAGTAGACATACAAGAATTATACTATAAATAAATTAAATTAACTATCCACATTTAATTATTTAATTACTCTAGTGATTTGTATATTGCCAACTCCTCAAACTATATTCAAAGAGTAAAACAGCATATAACACCTATAAAATTAAAATGTATCAACTACTGTCCTTCAATTAAAAATCCTTCTCTCCAAAGATTCTATAGAAAAGAACTGTTTTCTTTCATTTTCCTAAAAAACAGAAAGGTGGAGGCAAGCTATTTCAAGTAAGAAGGTGATCACTGAAAAGGTTATTCTTCCAGGCCCCAGCTGCCTTGACGTCTCACGAACTGTGCTATCCTCTCCTGGTTAGACTGTGTAGGGCATGCAGCTTCTACCTAGATAAGACGGCTGCGAACAGAACAAGGGCCCAGGCTGTAGAAGACTTTATAGGTAATCACAACACCTTGAATTGGGCCCAGAAACTTACTAGCAACCAGTGTAGCTCCTGCAAAATAGGTGTTATTTTGCTGAACTGGCTAGCAAGTGAATAGCAGCATTCTGGGCCACATGCAGCTTCCAAGTTGTCCCCAAGGGCAGCCCCATGTAAAGTGAATGATAGTAGTTTAACTGAGATATAACAAGGGGATTTACTGTTTTCAATGCCTTTTGGTCCAGGAGAGGGTGCAACTTAGGAACCAGAAAAGCTGGCCAACGTTTTTCTTAGCCACAGCCTCCATCTGCAGCAGTAAAGGGAAGCCTGAGTCTAGGAGAACCCTTAAATTGTGCACCAGTTCAGTCAGGTGAAGTGCAGGTCATCTAGAACATTAAATGGAATATTTATGGAATTATGAGATGTCTGTACAAATAGTACTTCCATCTTGCTGGGATTTAATCTGAGTCTGTTTCACTCCATCCAGACCCAGACCCAGACCCAGATTCCAGGCACTGGCTAAGGACTTCTCTCTCATCTTTTGCTCATCTTTTGATACAGATGTAAAACTGGGTATCATCAGCTTATTGATGATATCTGACTTACACTGTGGGATGATTTTCCCTAGTGGCTTCATGTAGATATTAAGTTGTATAGAGGACCACTATACATTGAAGAGCTGAAGGGCACTGACTCGAATGGTCCTTTTAGGAAGGAGTGAAAACACTGCAAACCAGTGCCCCTAATTCCCAATCCTCGCAGACCATGCAAAAACAGACCAGAGTCAATAGAATCAAATACCACTGAGAGATCGAATAGGACAAGCAGTGGAGCATCACCCCATCTAGGTCCTAGAACTCAGAAAGGATTGGGTCACCTTAAAAAGCACTGATGGCCAGCATTCTTCAGACA
Source organism: Python bivittatus (assembly GCF_059951505.1). Taxonomy (NCBI): domain Eukaryota; kingdom Metazoa; phylum Chordata; class Lepidosauria; order Squamata; family Pythonidae; genus Python; species Python bivittatus. Next base: position 30,869,022 of record NW_028277098.1, read on the forward strand.
CAATAAATGCAGAGAAATACTGATGCTTCACAACCTTCACTGCCATAGTGTAGGCCTGAATTTGGGCTCATAAACAGATACAGTCATCTTCACTCCTCATCTTCTGCCAGTGTTGATCCAGGAATTTCCTCAGGTGGTTCACCTCCTGGAGCTACTCAGTAAAACAAGGAGCGCACCTGGATCAATTTCCAAGAAGCAGCTGCTTGAGAGCAACCCTAACAAGTCTCTTTACTGTCTTCATATTCCAGAAGTATCCACTGAATCACTGGAAATTTTTCCAAGTGCCTACTGAAACCAAACTGGATACATAAATTGTATGGGTTAGACCATCTTAATGACTCCATATGGAATATGGAAGTAACCACAAGCCTCAGGGTGGCCAGAGAGTGTTCTGACCATGAACAATGATGTTAATGTCCTTCATCTTCGCATCATGTTCTACTTGCTCCAAGGACAAAAACAGAACCAATGTGTGGCCAATCAGAAACCACTGTAAGCCTATCATGGTTTTATACCCAATCTCCACTCTCCATAAACTTCTGTTGGTCTACTGTTCATTATACACTATGAACATGATTTTCAATGATCTTAATGACAGCATAATTCATTTTCTCAGGGAGTACAAGAGAGAACATATCTCTCTCCGCCAACATTCCCCACAATAACAACCCCTATGATATAGATTGTGCTAAAAGTCAGTGCCAGGCCCAAAATCACCCATCAGTTTCCTGGGCTGGAGTCTAACCAGGAGAGGATAGCACAAATACCAGTTCTTGAGACTTCAAGGCAGCTGGGGCCTGGAAAAATAACTTTTTCAGTGGTTACCTTCTTACTGTGAAATAGCTTGCCTCTGCCTTTCTGTTGTTTAGGAAAATGAAAGAAAACAGCTCTTTTCTGCAGAATCTTTGGAGCCTTCATAGTTCACTAGGTATCAGAAATCAAAAAGAAATTCAGAAATCCAAAAGGTGACATCCAAAGGGGAGACAGAGATCTGCAGGGATTAATGTTCACATTTATAATTTAAGTAGCAATGCAACCTCATTTATTGTATATAAGAGATGTCCGTGGATAGGCCCTAATTCATTTCAAAGATAGCCACCAATGTCCCTGAAAAGTGGCAAATCATTTTTTTTGTTTCATTTACAATAGGTATTTTTATAACAAATACTATGATCGAGCAACCAAATACTTGATCACTGCTATCCCAATATATCAAATGAACCTGGGAGAAAGACAGGCAAATGTCTAAAATGAAAGCGACCATATTCTTACCAGAATAATGAAGGTAACAGGCCCAATAAAACTCCAGATAAAATAGTTGTCAACCTTGAGCCAGCAACTGTTTCAGAAAAGGGGGGAAAAAAAAGTTCATGAACAAATAGTATTATGGAAACTGCAAAGAACTAACTCTCATAGACTTCCTGGTTATGAGATCCCTTTTAGCAATGGCATTAAGTGAAAATCCATTTAAAATCTATCCTTGCAAATAACTGGTATCTCTTGATACCTTAAGTTTGGAATGTTGAGGAGGCTGTCCAAATCAGTGAAAATAAGAAATAATTCATGAGCAAACAGAAGGAGAATCTAATTTAGACTACCAGTATTCATTCATTCATTCATTCATTCATTCATTCATTCATTCATTCATTCATTCTCTCTCTCTCCCCCCTCCCTCCCTCCCCTTGCGGAAATAAGTTATGTGGATTGTTCATGAAACATTCTTTGTGTGGAAATCTGAACAATAAACTATATGTATTTTATGTACTTTCTTTGTGTTCCTCATCATATTTTTGTGCTGATTACCAGCTCATATTCTCAACTTTATCCTAACTGATCATTTCCTGTTGGAGGACTGTTTAAAAACTGTAACTTCATAATAAAAAAATAGGTCTTCAGTGTTGTGTCACAGTTCTGTTTATGTTCTTGAGACCTCAAGTCCATCTAACCTCAACATACAATACACAAATATGTATGTATTCTTTCTTTACCATTATTTGTTTTCTTCTCCCTCCCTCTGTCCCTCTCTACTTTTTGTTCTCTTAAATTAACTTGAGTGTTGATGCCAGGAGAATAAAGAAAATGCCATAAACATTATGTTAATAAACAGCATGGTAGATGACGTTAATCTCCTCCAATTCTTTGTTCTTATGGACCAGTTTTTATGTGTCTGACACATCTATTAGATCTAAACAGAAGTGTGGTCCATCTCCCTGCTGCACAATGCCTTAAAAACTGCTACTGTTTAATCTATTATTTAACTACAGCAAGGGGCAGAACCTAGCAATCTTGGCTGATTTCAAAAAACATCAAGCCAGGTCAGTCTTGACTAGTACTTTGAAGGAAGATTATTAAAAAATTCCAAGGCTGAAAGCTAAACCAGGAAATCAAAAAAAGGAACATCTCAGAAGACAGTGTCAAATATCTTCTACACTGTTGCCAAGAAAACAGTGTGAACATGTCTATTCAATCACCAGGAATCAAGCTTAATTCAACTTTATTATCGGATCATCACAAACATGCCTATCCAAAATAATTAGATATCCTACTTTTTCAGCAAAAAAAATAGATCATCAATAAAAAGCCACCATTCCCAACTGGATATTCAACAATTAAAAGCAAATAGCATTAAACTAAATTAAGCATCAGCTATGAGGACTCACTTCATTTACTGATTCACTTTTTATACACCACAAGTAGCTCCCTAATGAATCACATTTATTTGTCTTTCATCAACAGCAAAATTAAGCAGACTTCTTGTATTAAACAATATCTGACCATGCTGTAAGCATTTAATCACTGGACAAAGCAAGCACTATTAGAAAGCATATTTATGTCTCCAGCCACATAAATCCTCAGAAATATTTTGTGTCTACCTTCTATTACTTTCTGTAATACCCTATTTTATAAACAGAAGGCAACGGCTAATTTTAATCTCTTTGTTCGTGCCTGATAAAATATTATCAAATTGAAAAATATGTGCTGAAATACTAAGCTACCATTGTTCAGAGGACATCCTGCCAGAAGACCAGCTAAGTAATGATGTCTAAAAAAAGTTTAAGTAAAGCATTATATTTTGCAATAATATAGTTTGATTTCAGCAAAATTCCCCACACTTCTGCTTTCAAGTAAGCTCCATTCTGTTCAATAAAAGTGACCAAGATCTGTTGTCTTAATAGTCATTGGAGCTCTTCCTTCAAAAAAATATGTACTCCTTTTTCCACTCTAATTATTCCAGCTCAGCTTCTTGTAATGTAAAATAAAGTAATGCCATTATTTAGAATCCGGAGCGTATAAATATTTTATAAATAAAAAATTATAAAGGACTTAAATAGAATCACACTGCCATTCGCTGCTAATAATGTCTTCAGACGCTATTTTACTTTGTTGTTTTTCATTCATCATTTATTTCAAATCTCTTGGCTTTCTAACTGATAGCTAGCACACTTAATAAAATAATTCAATACATCAAAAATACTAGATGCTAGCATTTACTTACGCATTCTTTGCTCCGTAGCTTGTATAGTCAATAGCTGCTGAAACACCAACAACAGTAGCAGGAAAGAGATAGCCAGCAACATAATAGTACTTCTTCCTAGAATATTCACTTTCAAATACTTCTACTAACATAAGATAGAGTTGTACCCCTTCTAGGCACATCCAGGCAAAGGCTGCCAGGAAGAAAAAGTGTAAGAGGCCTGCAAATATGGGGCATGCAATCTGCAAAGAAACAGAAACAATCAAATGCAAACTACAACCACAGCCTTTCTTTTTAATCTGATGTTTCCAAAATAAGAATAATATGGTTCCAACGTAGTGCTCAGATTTTAGAGAGAGCCCACACACAGACTCAGACTCAAAGAACTTCTCCAAAGAAGTTTATATTCAGCATGGTTAAATCTCTGTGTGTTCTCAGTAGCTGTACCCTGTCCTTCGCTGCACTCCGTAAGTTAAGATATGGAAAATGCGTGCCTATTAACATTATTCAGTGTAATGAAATATCAAGTATGGAAAGCAGTCTATTAATTTTTGGTACTGAAATCTTAACAGTCTGCTGCAAGGCTTATACTGCAAATGATTTGGTACAGAAAGATAAAGAAACACTGCTGCTAAATGTATTATTTATAACTTCTGTTGAAAAAAAATATGCCATTGCAAGGATATTCCATTTCCTTTAATATTACATATTTCTCCTCTTCTATATAAAGACAAAGTGCCATATCACTAACCAGGTTAAGAATGAAATCCTTAATCTTGAGGAAAGGTTATTTTAGAAAAGTTGAAGTTCTGTCTCAGGTCTTGAAACGTAAGAAAAAAACTCTTCCATCATGAAAAGTGAAGATAATGAAGGGAAACCATTTCAGCAGTACCACGTCATTAGCTATAGAATGCATCTACATATTGACAAGAAGATGCAACTCTGTACCACAAAACCCAACAGGGATTTAAGCCTTTAACAGTACTGCTTTGGTTCTATTCATATCAGTGGTACTGCCTCTATTTGACTCCTATAAATTTTATTTTATTTGGCTCTATTCGCACTTGATTGTTAGAGGAGTATGATCATAGAACTTTTACAAGGAGCCATATGCCAGCATGAATGATTATTGCAATGCTTGCTATATGCACATGTAGGACCTCTGCCTCTTAGAAATACATATGCATGACCCTAAATCAGAATAATGTAGCTGCCTAAGGCCTTTCAGTCAACAGTTTCTGTTGCAGCACTTTTTTTTCCCTGTATCATGCAGAGACTGGTTAATTAAAATAGCTATAATTTTAACATGACTTAAATCTGGACAACACTGCTTAAAAATAAATAATTCTCTTCTAAAGAAATTAATCGTTCTGGCACATGAGCATCTAGTCAGCCCCTTCCTTCAGCTGTGTTGAATTACAGTTTCAACCATCCTGGAAGCCATTCGGTTGGAGAACCAGAACTAAGCCATATAACATAAAACTGGTGTTATGTATAGAATTATGGCTCTCTTTCTCTCCACCTTCAGAAAATTATTTAAATCCCTTTTTAAAATTGTTTCTATGAAGGGTTTACTCTTTATGTATCATAAACACAGTTAATTTCACCACATTTTTGTTGCCGCTGATTGTGTTTTGTTTTTCTATTGTTGTCTGCTCGATCATCCAGTTCGGAGGGAAAAGTGGAGTATAAAATTAAGATGTATTTTTTCAGCTTAGAAAACAAAACCCACACATGTATGCAAGTGTGGAGGGCTTACCTTATATTCAGTCTTATCAATGCCTATTAGGAAAATAAATTCTGCAATGAGGAGGTTAATGCAAAGGTTCTTGTGAATTGTGTTCCGATCACTTTGAAGACCACGGAAGAAACAGAAAGTAAAGATGCAAATTGCCAGGCAGACGAGGGAGATGACAATTCCTACCCAGGTGATGACGGTAAGGAGTAAGCCATGCATTCCATTTTTGTACTGGAAATAATGAAGATGGAGGAAAATTAGTGTCATTACTGACTAATGGAAACTAAAATATCAGGTTTACATCCAACACTAAGGAATCATGATTTTGTTTTATACAACAGCTTAGCTGGTAAAAAGACAGATTTGTTTTTCAACAAAGAGACAGCAACGTGAGATAGCCTAATCTATCTGTTGGTCTATCTATAAAATCATTTGTAGTCTGCTAATTATAAAAGAACTGGTAAGAGTAATGCTAAAATAAACAATGATAAAAGTGAATAAAACCAATAAAGCAGGGGGAGAAGAAACCACATATTGCATTGTAAACTGAAAAGACACATTTTGGAAAATTGCTTTGTTTGGGTGTACAAAGAAAACACTGTTTATGATACCAAAGGAAGTTGAAGTACAATGGAGTTCTTTAGTAAAACTGTATGTTTCTTAAATAGATTCGTATCTTTAAACATTTCAGTTAAATAAAAGACATAACTGGATGGGTCTGCATTTCACATCACAATAAGCCATAATGGTTTACAATTTATGTGAACCGAGCTATAGGACTTTTCAACCATAGTTCATGACTTGGTAACCATAGAACATGACTAGTTCATGTTGCATATGTATACATTTAATATTAGTTTAGTCAATAAATGATGGTTTCAAAACTGCTGCTTACCTTAATATATGAACCTAGCAGCCAGGGAACGGCTGTATTTTACTGTTATCTCCACCAGTATCTGGTGGGGGATGAAAGGCTGGCCTGATGGCCTCTGATATGTGGGATACCGCAAAGGTCAGTTGTCTCTCCCTTGCTCTTTAGCATTTACATAAAGCCACTAGGTACGGTATAGTTACTATGTTAATGATAACAAACTTTACATCACCACTCCAGACTGTAAGAGAGATGCTGTTGATGTCCTATTCTGATACCTGGAGGCTATAATACTCTGGATTAAAGAGATCAGACTGAAGATGAACCCAAGTAAGACAGAGTTACTGTTTGTATATCAGTGTTCTCTGTCGATACCCAGCACTATCTCTTGATGGGCAGGCACTACACATGAGGAAGCAGGTTTGGGATCAGGGGGCACTTCTGGTTTCATGGCTCATACTGGAACAACAGGTGGAGGTTGTGGATAAAGGGGCCTTTGCCCAACTTTGGCTGGTGTGCCAGTTGCAACACTTCCTAGTTCAGGAGGGCCTACCCTCTGATATGTAACAAATAAGTAGATAGACAAATTTTCAAAAGCTTCTTTGCAAATTCTTACTAGCTTCGAACTTCCCAATTTAGGACTAGCTTCTGATGATAAACAGGCTGGGGGTGATTTATATAATACTTTCTCCAACAATTTAAAGCTCAATAGCCAGAATTTTATTCCAAGTGTTAAAGGGTTCTGTATGGGTAGGAACTACATGCAAAATCAAGTAATGTAGATTATTGTAGATATACTGAAATTATAATGCAGATTTGTTCCTGGTGGGCATAGACAGCAAAACAGGTCACGTTCAACTGTGTGTGTTTATGTGTCTGTATGTGTGTGCACGTATGTGTGTGGATATCTTTCTTTCTTTCTTTCTTTCTTTCTTTCTTTCTTTCTTTCTTTCTTTCTTTCTTTCTTTCTTTCTTTCTTTCTTTCTTTCTTTCTTTCTTTCTTTCTTTCTTTCTTTCTTTCTTTCTTTTGAACTCTGGTTCAAATACAAAGGTTACAGAATACTGTAAATAAGATCAGAGCTGTCTCTGGGTAGTCCAACAGATCAGCAGTTTTACTGGGTCTTCAAAATATATATTATTTGTCAGGATTACTTACCACAATTCCCCTGTGGGCCATGAGAATTGCAAAATTTGTTAGGTGGCTACATGCACACGTGGTATGTGTTTTATTTGTGTCAATCAGCTTGCAGCCTTGAGTTGACCAATATCCCATCATAGTCCGCTCTGAATAGTTCCAGAAGGAGCAGTTAGCATTGAAATAATTGTTGGGCTGTGAGACATCAGGATTAAAAAGAAATTAGAATTGTATGCATACTAATGCTTCTTAAAGTAAGTTTATTTAAATCCAATACAGCTCTTTGTACCATAGCAAATTAAGGTGACCCAGGAGAAAAGGTATGTGGTTTGTGCCAGAAATAAAAAAAAGAGGCAGACTGTATTGGACAAACCAGTGATTTGGTTAGAAGCATGCTAAAACACAGACATTACTTAAGATTTAATTTTATGCAACTAAAATTCTCCACTTAAGTGGGGCTCACATTGTCCACTTGTGGCTGTTTGATTTCCAACTTGTAGCAGTTGATTTTATTTTTATTTTAAACAGGTTAATTTTAAACAGACTTCTTGAATAATTTAGCATTTAGTAATACAGTCTCAATTTTAATCAGATCTAAAAGAGCAGAAGAGACATGTCAGCTTCTCGGCCCAGATTAAATTGCATTGAAAACGTCTCAGAAAAATGAACAGGGATAGATCTTTTCTTTTTATAGGCTTTTCTAATCCACTGCTTTAGGTAAATGGAAAATCCCAACCTGGACAATCAACAGCATATTGATATGACCAGCAGAGCCTTCAGGAGTCAGCTGAAAACAGTGTCAATCTGATTCAAAGAAAAGAGCACCAGTTTGCTCTATTGAATAAAACCTACTTGAGTGATTGGTAAATGGGCTCCAGAAGATAGTACAGAATTACAGCAAAATGCTCTAAGTGCTATTTAAATTTTGCTACATTAAGCAAGCAAAATTATAAGAGCCTGTGTTTTCTGCCCTGCTGCTAAGGTAAGAGTTAATTTTCACTTAGGAACAAATTAGAGGCATTTACATTTTCATGTTGATTACTGAATTAGCTTTCATTAAGAATACACTTAAGTTCTAATAATCACTGAACCAGGCTCATTTAATTTTATGTTCGCAGACTTAAATAAACCTATGCCTCTGACCTTCCGATATTTAAAATTCAAATAGAAAGATTCCCCCATCCACTCTTTGCTCTTGCTGATTTTATGACCTTCCCATTAATTCATTTCCATAACTTACATCAATGTGTGCCAGGGTAAAAAGAACGGGATCGGTCAAATAGACACGACTGGACTCCTTGTTGATGGAGGCAGCAATGACATCAGAGTTCACAGCGATGGTACTATTCCTGCCAGCAAACTCAGTTCCTAGTTTGATAGTTGCATTTTCAGTACTAAGAAACCGGCCCAAGCTTTTGTAAATGATGAAAACCAGCTTTGCTAACCCTGAAAACAGAAACCTTCCATTATATTGACTTGAAAGTGCACAAGTTCAACAGCCTTTCCACCTTAGTTTCCTAGTCACAATATCTATACTGCAGAATAATGGATTCCAAGGAAAAATGGGAGCCAAAGGGTTTAGGTACAAATGATGAGTAATTTTTAATGCTGCCAAGGGGGTCTTAGTATGAGAAGTGATAAGAGGCCATATCAGTGTTGAAAACAACTTGATCAAGACATACCATTTCTGCTGTTCTGTTTCACAGTACTTGAAGAGAGCTGGATAGAGTTGCCACCTGCATTGCCCTGAGGAAATTTCAAGTCCTGCACTTGCCCTTCTGTGCTGAGCACTGCAACTTCCAGGACTGGGTGGAGCAAAAGAAAGGAGAAAGAAATATACGGTCAAATTTGCCTTTCTTTTGGAGGGCATTTGATAGTCTTTGTTTATACATGACAGATGTATACTGATTGTTTCAGCTTCATGGAATACTTTTTTCTTTAAATTTCAATTGACTTGAGTGCAGATGCCATGAAAAGAACAGTTCAGAGAACATGACATCCAACCTGGTTTTGATGTCAGCCTAAAATGTATCACTTTAAAAATCTGAGTATTTTACTTGGAAGAAATGTGTGACCATGAGACCAATGCAGTTGTGTTGCATGGATTTTTATGACATACATTCTACCAGCAGTTGAAAAAAAAAAAGTATCTTAGTAAGAGATATATATTGTAGTGTAGTAGTTAAGCAACTTGGATAAAGACAAGGAGCATCCTGTTTAAATCCTCACTCAATGCACTAGATAACACTGCATGGTCTAAGCTGCTTCACAAGATTGTTGTAAAGATGTGGAAGCACAACAATGTACATTACTCTGAGTTTCTTCAAACAAAGGAAGGATAACATTTAATTAAAAAAAGACTAAAAGGAACATACCTAAAGTCTGACAAGAGTAATGGTACAATTTATTATAAAGGTTTCTACACCCACATGAAATGTGCTATTAATTGAGGTCAACCAATGTCCCCCACAGAGACTTCTGAAAAATTTAGCAGGGCTATTTTACTGAACTATGCATGGTTTATTATTTCTTTCTTTCCTTCACACATATACACAGAGCATAATGTTCTGAATTTAATACCTCAGTATTTTCACTAATTAAATGGGAAGCAAGCAAGCAGAGGCATCCCGCTGAGAGGAAGGGAGAGAGTGCATGTCAAGGGTGGGCAAATTATGAAGGCAGCCTTGTGCCAACACAAGCTCCACCCATCCTTGAGTGTCATACTGGACACTCCGGAGCTTGCGCTGCAAAGGTGCAATGGTGCAATTGAATGATGAAAGCACTGCAACCACGGACGCTGAAGAAAGGAGGGTATAAATAACTGCACTATCATCTCGATCGAGCAAGGCAAGGGAAATTAGCATGCAGAGAAAACTTCCCTGTACTGATTCCCAGGCTGGACAAAAGCCACTGCTGCATAAGTAAAGTATTATAGAAGTCATGTCTCTTGCTGCCTCAGGTTTCTACATGCACCTGCTGAACTGACTAATTTATGACCATCCTGACTAGTTAAGCAACAGCTAATTGGAACAGAATCTGGGGCGCTTCATTCTCATCTAAGATAACTGTGCCAAGCATCCCTAATGATGAAATGCTCCCCTTTATAAATATGCAGGAAAGCTGCTGTTGCTGTCATTACTGCTGTTAAATCCTACAGATGATGAACTCTGTCTTGGAATTCAAAGAATTTATGTGGATAGCTATATCCCTTTTAATGCTGAATTCACTTAACATGGAAGGAGATAGAACTGTCTACATAAATTCAGTGAATTCAATACTGAGAAAATTTGTTGATAAAACATAGACTATAAACTAAAGAACGTTCTACTGAATCTAACAAAGGAAACTTTGATCTATATTTAGGACTGCACCATCAAGTTCCTAAGTACATCACTAGATATCTCTAAACCGTTTCATCTTTACCAGCAGAAACATAGATAATTTCATTCATAAATCCAAGCAACAAGTTTTTTTCTGTCATTAATTAGATCTTTGGTCTCTAGCACTTGCTTCAATACCTTTCTTAACATCTATAAAGTGGAAGAATTCTTAAGGATTAAAGTCTACACAGAAAGCTGTTTAAGTTCATGTAAGGCACAAACGTGGGAGAAAGATACCTGCATGTCTCAAAAAGATTTGTTTTACCTCCTTGTCAGAATTTGTATTTTGACAATATAGCTCACTGAACATATTTTCACCTTGGGATAGTTGCATTTAATATAAACAGTCTTTACTCTATGTGGCCAAAATTGGCCTGATTGTCCCCCCAAAACGAGTAACATTCAGTATGAAATTATAATAAATGGGAAAAGAATTTCCATAGCAAGCATCTCAATTACTTACATAGATACACACACAATTTTTAATCAGCCCTGATAAGAATCTCTATCACAGGCCAGTACTATTATCTTCATACTGCACAGGATGGGATAAGGTTAAGATAAAAATGATTTGCTTAAGTTTCTGTAATGCTGATTTCAGTAAAGAAAAACTTTAAAAATGTCTGACTTAGCTGCTATAGTATATCTACTTTATAAGATGTACATTATCTAGTTCTTTTTAAAAAACTATTTTAGGAGTTATGAATATGAACTAATTTATCAATTTTACAGAGGTTTATATAGAATTCTTCTATTCCTATATTTTAAAGTAGGAATAGTAGAATTACTACCTGGACAAATATACTTTCCACTGAACATGGTATATATGACTATTCCCAAACCATTATTTTAGCATGTTGTTCCTCTAATCTACAGCAGAATGCTTAGCTTTCCAAAATGCAACAACTTACCAATGTGATCTGTAGGCATCGCAACTCTTGTTGGTTCTAAAAGATTATCAGCCAAGACAAAAGCTCCTTCTTCTAATGTATCAAGTAACATTGTTGCAGCATGAGCTTGTTCAGAAGAATTCATATCTTTCCATGATTCTAGAGCTTCAGCCCTAAGGAGGTTGTCCACGGTGTCAACGATTGCCTGCATTCATTAGAAAAATATTAGGCTCTATTGCCTTAGGCAGCAAGAGAAAGTTCCTAAGATGATCAGATGGCAATTGCAATATTTAACTGCCAATGTGATTTACAGTGATTTAAAGACAAAAAAGCTACTGCTTTGCTTTAGAACAAAGAGGATCAGCATAACATGCCTTAGAGCAAGTATGAAAAAGAACTTATTAACATACTGAAGAATGCAAAAAGGCAAATGCTCATGGCTTTAATTTGGAAACCTAGGTGTAAATCTAAAGCTTCACGGGGCTTTGAGGCATGCATGAATCTGCAGAAGTTTTTCAAGTCATTGAGCACTGAAGAATGTTAGGTATTGGCCTTATCCCACAAATGTAGCTATATGTGTATGAAACACATGACAGCCAGTGTGGTATATGGCCAAGTTGTTGGGATTATAACTGGGGAGATCCATGTTCAAGTTCAGCCTGAACCTGGAAGCTTAATGGGTGATTTTGAACTAATCGCCCTCACTCAATCCAACCTACCCCACTGGATTGTTGTCTTAAAAACAACTTGAGGAAAGAATGCGATGTATAACACCTTGAGCTTCTGGTGGATAAAATCAGGATATAAATCCAACAAATAAATTAAACACCCAACCAAATAAATAAACAATCACAGAATAATATAAAACTAAATGTGAGATACAGGAACCAAAGTGAAAACACCGACTCAACTCTGATGATCAAATCATGGTTTAACAAAGCAGAGTAGGAATGAATGTAACTTTCTCAGATTCTTTATATATCTTTTTATAAAGAATTTGAAGAAGTCAGGAAGTTCTAGTCAACTGCTACCCAGTAGCTATGCCTATAGTTTAAAATTGGCTTCAAATTTGTCTTGCTTGGATAGCACTGTCTATAGTCCTAATTTGCATGTAATGGGAAGTATGTCAGGTTAGGGTTTTTTAGTTTGTTTATAACTCCTATTAAGAGCAAAGTGAAACAGCAGCAAATGTGGATTCCTGTGGATTAAGCCAGGATCTGAGCATCTGATGGCAGCCTTGTACATTCACGAGGCGAAATAAACAAAACAATCACACCCACCAAACAGTCAGTTGAAGGGAAGCTCTTACATTAATGGATAATGTAGGCCTGCACTGAGAATGCTATGCATTGCTGAAACATCATGCTTACTTTGTCTCATTTACCTAGTTATATATCATTAAACACACACATAATGTGGTTGATCAGTTTCAAAAGCGATGGAAATGAAAACAGACTGCACTACATAAACAAAACAATGTCACATCCAGAACGTTATGCTCTGTGTCTGAATGGATAGGGAAAGTAGTATGGATTATTGTCAGGAGTAAAATGAATTCGCCTAATCCATTTTAATATCCTCTTTATGTCTGTATGGTGAGCCTCCACAACGGTAGGTGGAAAATAGTTTTGAGTGACATGAAAGGATTTTCTTCCTCTTTTCTCTAATGGGAAACAGAAGAGTCAACTGCTCACACTGATACCGCTTCAACCATTACAGAGAGTGGCACAGAAATTGGTCTGTGGAGGCTAGATTCATTAGTCACCAAGAACTATGAACTGGAGCCTCTCATCTGAACTACAAGTGAATCCTCTATCGAGGAATGAGAACTTGCTTTATTTGCTTAGCATCAGCTAGATTTTGATTTGTAATTTTGAGAGATTTTGTTAGTCTTATCCAAAGTGACGAGCTCATTTGAGACCTACTAAAAATGATCCCAGTCAGAAATTAAGGTTGTGCTGCAGTTTGCCTTTTTTGTCTATACATGCTATGTCAATTATGTATGTGTATGTGTGTTTTAAGCCCTTTTGCCTGATTCTTTATTTTTTATGTCATCTGACTTGTTTTTCTCCAGTGGTATGAAAATAGTCATCCCTATAACAACTCTTACTCTTGTCAAAAGGGGGGGGGGAGGAAGAGGCAAAATAACTCATAAGAGTACAACTGTTATAAGCTTAAGTATTTTTGAGACCCTTTTGATTTCTGAGGAGTTAATCATGAGATTAATTTTTTCACAGAAATCAATGAAAATTATTGATGCCTTACAATTTCACAGTCACTGCAGTTACATATACAGTCACACTTTACATTTTACCATGAAATTTATCTTTTAAAATGAACTGTACTTTTTGCTTAGCTTCCCCATTCCCCTCCTTTTATTTTTTATGCCTTTCCTTTGAGTAAGTCAGGACTTCTGGAAACTACATGGACAAGTCCATGCAGTTTTCCAGGTAACATTTTTTGGAAATGGTTTACCATTGCCTTCTCCCTAGGACTGAGAGAAAGCAATTGTCACCCAGCTAATTTCTGTACCTAAGGTAGGACTAGAATTCAGGTCTCCCCACTCCTAGTCCAGTGCTTTAACCACTAGACCAGATAGTTCCCAGCTTAACTTGTTTAAGATGTGACTTACTCCCCCTTCTTTCATTTGACTTTGTCTTGTTGTTACTGAACAATTTTCAATCTTTCCCAAAAGTTTTACCAACATTGAATATAAAACAAGAAAAAGAGGATGCCACTGACCTACAAAGATGTAGCTTCTCAATGACTAAGCAATATGATGGTGGATCTACTCTAATCTAGCCATCTCTTTTGGAATACAACTATCACTATTGGCTTTAATGATTATGAACAATTATAGTTCGATACAAGCTTTAATTTATACATAATTATAGCTATGTAATATAAATATGATAAATAAATAAAATAAATCTTATATGTAAGATATAACTTATGTATATCTTATCCATAAGATATGGACATGCCCAAGCAAGGTCTATTCCCAATATAACAACACATTCTGTTAGTTTAAGATTTAAAATCTTATCCCCCTATCTATGATGAGAATGTACTTTCAGTTGAAGGCACTAATTTCCTTTCAAATTTAAATGCTAAAGGTACAAATAACTCTAAAACTGTATTTCTTCCAGCACTGGAAGCAGCTGGGAGTGGCACTTGTATGCATATGTTTCTTGTGTTCCCATTTTATCTTTATTCATGCCTACAACCATGATTAAGATTAAGATTCACATTAATCCAGGACCTGATTTTCTGTTATCCCCAGGATCTTGCATCAATTTAACCTGAGTAGATCTAAACAAAGTTAGCACTGCTGGAGATGTAATACTAATAATGTTCAGCTGTTCCTTCTGAGAGTAATGGATTTATAGATTCAGTGGAAATGGGGCAGAAAGTGAATTAATCTTGAACAGCATAATTATTCTTAAGCAATTTGGATGGTTACAATTGTAATAACTTAGTAATTTCATAAAAAAACCACCTTTGTTCTGTTATGGGCAGCTTCAATTTAAACTTTTATTATTTTTTTGTTAATACTAATTGGCAATTCTAAAATTAAAAGTGCTATGCTGTTTTTCCACCCAAAAAGTACCATCAGTCAGAGGTATAATGTGTAGATACCAGCATGAACAAGAATGTTCTTTGCCAGATATTTTAAGTTCTGAATTATTTTACAGCTCTAGAAAACAGGATGATCTTCCAGTAACAGCAGTTGTTACAGAAAAACTTGCAGTTTATGTGTATTCAAGTATTAAAGCTACCTTTAGCTGTATCACTGAAATCACACAAATAGCTATTGTTTTGAATCAAAGGGTATACTAGAAAGAAAAAAAAAAGGAGGGGGGCTGTTATGCAAAAACACAAGGTGGAATTCATATGACATTCTTGCTTCATAAGTTCTAGTGAGGCAAATGGGGATGTGAAGTGGCATCACTCTGTGGATTTTGCTACAATTAAACAGTTTGTGATATACAGAACTACATAAATAAAACCATTTGGGCTCAAAGCAAAATACTGTAAGGAAACAAACCAACTGCTATCTTGGATTTAGTTTAATACCCATTACCATCCTTGTACTTTTTACACAAAACATGGAAGGAAAGGAACTATTGATTATTGGCTTATTTTATTATTGGCTTAGTCTTGGAAATGGAGTCTGTGCAAACATAACACTCTGCACAGGTGCTGTGGAGGGATACAATATACATATTATCGAAAGACTGAAATAGAAAGGATCATGCAGCAAGAGCAGAAATGTAGCAGCAGGGAGAAAGCAAGGTGACAGGAGAGATACCTTAAGGTAAGCCCTGCATGTCTTCTCTCGCTTTTGGAGCTTGTTAGTAAGTCAGGAAAAAAAAATCAGAGGTTAGACACAAAAAAGTGCAGTAGAAATGCTACTATTTAATGATTGTTGAACACTTAAGTGTAAACTTGAGAAATATTTTTTGCTGATATAATAATCATAGTGTGTTTAATTATTCTCAATGAATGTGCTCTTTTTGGGAAGCCTAATGAAGGGAGGGGATGTTTTAATAAATTATGGGTTAATCAACTACTTAGTATATTCAAATATTTCTAGGAAGGGATAGAGATCAAAATGATTATAGCAAAACAGGCATTTCTTCTTCACAACTTTCTCCCACCCAATATTGTAAAAGTAAAATGAATAAAATGCACAAAGGGGCAAGTTCTCTTCTTACACTTTAAAGTGAAGCAATTTGTTGCTTGTATCAATGTGATATAGCTTCAACATCCACACATCTCTCTAGATTTGTTACTAAATTCCTAAACATCCCTACTTCAGGTGCAAAACAAGCAGACGTTAGGCATTTCTGGAAATAAACAAATCACAAGACAAACATGTTTTAGAATACACCTGAGAAAACTGATTTGGTCTTTATCTACCTTGTTATAACTCCGCCCTGCAGAGTCCTTCTCATTGGGCTTCAAATCTTGCAGCTGAGCATCAAGGATGTCTACCAACTGTTCCATCAGTCTGACTGATGAACTCACATCACCAGCAAAGATTGGTCCTTTGGTGTGTTTAGCCAATTCATTGGCAAGGTTAGCAGCATTTTCTCCACTTCTGATCTGAAATGGCAATTGAAATTATAATAACAAGGTATCCATCCATCCATCCATCCATCCATCCATCCATCCATCCATCCATCCATCCAGACCAGGGCAAACTAACTTAAGCAATCAAACAGAAAACAGCCTACTACCTATAGATTCTTCCCATTAAGAGTTTGAGGTACCTCCTGTTTTTACTGGTTGCTTGTGAGCACAAAAAATAGTGTAATCAAACAAGGCAGCTGTTGTGGGTAGATACTGAAACTATTCAGCAAAGTTCAGGAAATATCTTTTAAACCCTTGGCAAATATTCTAACTCTCAGACGTGACCTAAATTATCACACTGTATGAAAATCAGTATTTGCTCCAAAAACATATATGTCATATTTCTATTTGAATGTCTAAAAAAGGTCCTTTTAACTAGATCAAATATTTCTGGTAGACACCTGAAGGTTTTGGTTAATTGTATATATTTTTATTTTTCTGAATTTTTATTCTATTGCAGGACCAGAATTTGAGGATCTGGGTGGGATATAAAAACTATGAAAAAGCTATGAAATAAATAAAATCAATAGTCCTTCAAATATACTCTCTTTCTGTGCTCTGCAGTCTAAAAGCACTCCCTACCATCACATAAACACAGACAAGAAAGCTATCCTAACTTCAAGTGAAGAAGAATGCCAAGGCAGAAGCAAGTAGTACCATTAATTTGAAGCTAGGTATGGCAGACTTCTGCGGGGAGAAATGCTTAATTGAGCAGTGAACAATCCCACAGCTATTGCCTCTTCTTCTTCTTATATACTTGACTGAAGGTAAGGATGACTGCCTTTGTATACAGGGAAGACATGAGAAAATCTTGGCATGCAGGCTGCAACTCTCCTTCCCACAAATCAGGTCCAGGTTAAGTGGCAAAATGTCAAAATTCAGTGGTATGGTTTTGGACTATGGAGATGGTTTATGGGGGTTTAAGGATGGGGACTGGAATGATTTTGCCTCACAGAGACTTCTTGTTCTCTTTCTTGCCCAGAACCCTAAAAGAGCAGAACACATTTTCCCCATCTCTTCTGGTATCATCATACATTACAAGATGGTCTCCCATAGCTTCTGGAACATTGCAAGGCTGAATTGCAGATCCTGAGACTTCAAGTATTGCCTATCCATAATGAAGGGCAACAGGAAAATGGCAGATTACAATATAATAATAAGTAAGGCACGTTTATCTTGATTCTTTTTCTAGGCATCTGAAGAACTTTCCTTTTTGTCTCTTCAGGTGCTCATGTCATGACAATTAAACCCATGGACAGTCCAACTAAATATGCCCTTTATACATCACCTATAAAAGCAAGAATAAGGGTGGGTAGACCTAATGCTATCAGATCTGGTTTGCAAAAGTTCAGACAATCACAACTTCATTCAGAAAGCCTGTTTCTTTCCATCTAGTGGCTGGTGGTATTTTTGCACCCCAGATCTGGTAACCCCAGTTAGGCTCCATAGTCTGTCCTAAGTATAATGCAATTCTCATTATTCCTATCACCTGTGATGAACAGCTGTGACTATAACTAAAAAATGCTCATAATAGAAATGCTATCATATTAATATATTATTCCAACCCACCTTCTGAGCCAGCTGATTTACCCAGTGTGAAGTACAGTTGCTAAGATCAGGACCCTTAGGGTTCCATGTTCCTGTGGAAACCATGCAGAGGTATGAAGCTGTTCCTATAAAAGATACCAAAAATGTGGTTATTTAGTTGTGAACTTTTTTTTCTGTTTTTCAATCTCCCATATATCTTCTTAAACCTGAAAAAATATTGAACTGAAGTTTAACTGGTGTTTATATATTAAACTTCTAATGATTAAAAAAAGCTAGTTGAGGATGAGGTAACAAAATACAGGATAATAATAGCAAACTAAAGCTGTGCTAATAATATCAGGGTAAAACGTCAGAGTTTCTGGTAAATCAACAAAGATGAATGTTTCCTGTCTTCTTCTTTGTCCTGGAACTGTCCAAAGTGGAGTTCATGGGAAAGATGGCAGTAAGCAAGTTTTGAAACTGACAGGACTTCAGCTAAAGCTGACAATTGGAAACATTAGAAAAAGGACTGTAATATTATTATGTTCCTAGGCTTCAATGCCCTCTACAGCTTAAAACCTGAAGGTGCCATATCCTCCTACGAAAGAAAGATCAAATGAAATATGGCTTGAGAGTAGTCAAGGAGCAAGGAAAAAGAGTTCTTGCTTTATCTGATCTGATTTGAAAATCTGGTTTTAAAGACTTACCACGAGTTCCTTTGGGGCAGGGACGTTCCACCATTATTCCTCTTTGAGTCTGAGGCCAACTAATCCCCCGGGCCACATCTGGCTCACAGAATCTCTCAGGCAAAGGGAAAAAGCTTGTAACAGGAGGAATTTTGGTTGTAGAAACTGCTGGTGGTGGCTTGGGGCCTCTACTATCTTCTTTTGTTCCCCCAGCCATAGTCGTGCTAACAGGAACTTTGTGTGGGGTAGTGCTTGTAGTTGATGCAGTTGTTTTGTATAGTTCTGTGGATGGAGTTATTGTCTCTGCTGTGGTAGGCACTGTAAAGGGAAAAGCAATGTTATATGGGGGAAGAACAAATAAGAATAGTTGTGAAAACACTCATCTGCAAACATTCTCCTTCTCCTTCAAAAAGGATTCCCAGATGATAAGTTGAAAATGTATAGTAACATATCTACTATCTCCTGAGTACAAATTGATAGATATATTTCTAAAGCCTGGGAGGCACTAGTAGCAAATTATCTATTCATAACAAATGCATTTAATAAAGGATGGTAGAATTATATTGATTGAAGAGATAAAATCAATGCCTGCATTGGAAAAAAAGGAAAAATAAACAAGCAAACCCAACAACAGAAAAGCAGGTTATAAATAACCAGGATGTTTAAAAACAAACGAAAAACAAAACATATCCCAAAAAAGAAAGCACCCAACTTCATATCACCCACTCTGCAACTTGAAGGAAGATAATTACTGTAACATCTTGCCACCCGGCAGACATTCTCGCTTGAGAGATTTCCAGCACACCTGATTAGATCTAAATTGGGGGGGGGGGGACCAGAATCTTGCATGCTTGTATTATCTCAGTGTTTCAGCATCTCAGTCCTTAAACAGCGCTTTCTACATCCCTTTCTAATAAAGCAAGAACTAATGTCTTGCTTTCTAATAAAGCAAGAAGTAATAAACCTCCCTTTCTAATAAAACAAGAACTACTTCAAGCCAAGGGCAACTATACTGCTGAATCATCTGTGTTCAGACAACTAGTTTTCAACAAGTTACTTCTCTTTTGACTTCTAGAAATGTTCATTTTATCAACATTAACATAAATAATCAGGGCAACCATTCCAAGTACAAAGCTATTTTCTACAGAATCCAAGCTATTTTGGATCTATGTAAATGATGTAAATACCTGCCAACACTTAAAAATTAAACAATGAGATATTATTATTATATTATTATTATTATTATTATTTACATGGTTAAGAGGTACTCCTATTAAATATTATACTGTGTGGGGAGTTTTACACCTCTTACACATTTCAAAAGTAAAGCCATGGAAGGGATGTGGGCCAGCTATATTTTCTAGATCTGAGCAACATTTCAGATATGAAGGCAAAAAGGTAGGGATGGAGGGTGCTGCTTGAAATATATCCTAATGAATTTGTGTCTTTGCTGCTAATTTAACAAATACCTTAAACTAAGGTTGATTCAGTATAACTCCCTAGACCTTACACCTAAATGCCTGAATATTTCTACTTCTTCATGCAGATCACCAAACAAGCAAACACAGAGCAGAGAGAAAGGGCAGCAAAACTCTCTCTCATTAAATCTGAAATTCTCTTTCCACCAAAAAAAAAAAAAAAAGTCTTTATCATTCTACTACAGTTTTTTTTCCAATTATGATAAGTTATATATGACATTTATAACAATTATAATGATGCACATAACAACTGGGGAATAAGTGCATCTTTAAAAGAAACATGAAAACTTCAAGGCTGCTCTTCTTCCAGAAAATGGCAATTCCCATAGGTTCAAAACTACAATGACATCATGTGTGTTGTGACATTACTTGCTCCCTTATGTCCCCTTCCATGGACACCCTTAACAATTCCTTATTTTTTAGAAAAATCATCATTTATCTAGAACAAAACCTCTTGACTTGTGCAAGTTTATCCTCTACTCTGCCTTCAAATTTAATCCAATTTTGTCAAACTGGGGGGGGGGGGCTAAAATAATTTATTGATTCCCAGTGGTAGTCAATGAGGACACAGACATTTCAATTTCTGAATAGCAATAGAGATTTAGAATCTAGTTCTAGTTGATTTATTTCCTGAATCAAGGTCTGTAGAGAAACACTGTAGTCAGTGCAAACTCTCCACGAAAAAATGGACAGGTTTGATAGACAGTTCACAATAACAACAAAATGAAGCATTGTCAGTCATTTTCAAGATTATCAGGAAAACAAATTCCCAGGTTAGATTTTTAAATTTAGCACACTATTTTCCAAATAGAAATAAATTTCACCAAAATGCCGTCTTGCATAATTGACTTAATCTATTTTATTAAGAGTTTAAGTTGGCAATGTAGTTCTCTTTTTCCTCAGTATTATTTACTCAGAATAGTTATTACATTTGATCTCTATATTCATTAAAGTAGCTTTGAATTATCACTAACTTTTAAATGAATAATTGGAAAACATATTCTCTTTAATAACATGAGCACTTCAAAGATCTAACTAATGAGTTAAATAATTTGTGGTAGGAGATCTAGAGTATCAGTTCAATTTAATATAGCACAATTAGATGCAGCTCGTATATTGCTAAAATAATATATTGCTATGCCTGGAATGTACCTGCTCTGTTGTGATACATTCCAGAAAATGTTGCTATGTTAAACTATTACACAGTATTTACATATATATTGACTTATTTTATAATTTGATATACTAATATGTTTATGGTTTACAGTGTAAGTTATAAAATAAAATAATAAATAGTATAATACCTATAGTTAAAAACAATGAAAATTAACAATTAACTAGAAAAAAAATAGAAAAAATTTGCTACTGCAATTTTTTTTTTAAAGGTTCAGATGCTAAATCCCAAAATGATTATTTCACTAGATATCAAGTGGAAAACAGGAACATGCCTGAAAAAAAAAAGTACTAGGCAATGTACTGTCTGAGGTGACTGATAGCAACATTTGTTAGATTGGTAATCCTGCCTTTCCATCTAGGAGGCTTACATGGGATCTTCTCTCTTCATTTTACCCCCATAACATCAATCCTCTCAAGATAGATTGCTGAAAGGGATTTGAACCCACTATTTGTCCAAAACCTTAAACATTACAACAAAATGGCTTTAAAAACACTGCTTGACTTTATAACCATGTAACCAGGATTTGAATGTGTGGCTTTAAAGATGGGGGGGGACAACCCCCCTGCCAGTAAGGTAGACTTCTTTGATATGCCTGTGGGAGCAATGGGCCCACCAGTTCCATTTTTAAAAGATGTGATGAAATATTTTAAAATAAATAAATACCTGGGAAGCCAGGTATTTAAAAATAAAACATAATATTTTCAGCAATGCCCCTGGGTCCCATATAATGATAGGCAACTGTAGCCCATTGTTTTATTCAAAACAGCGCACACCTTCCAGAAAGATCGACAAAGCGAATATGAGGTGGTAGACAGCATACTGGAAACAATCTTACCAGTTTGCATTCTGGTAAAAGAATGTTTTGTAACTGGCCACACTCGTGGTAGTAACCTTTTTGCGAGACTTCTCAGAACATGCTTTCAGAATTCTAAATGTGCCAAACAGCAGAGAAAACTTTGAGATCCCTGGTTTAGCAAGTTATCTTGATGGGAATGAAATCTTATCCTGTCCCATTACTGATCCCATTGGCTCCTCTGAATAAGATGTAAAAGGAAGAGAGAGGGGAATGTTTGTTGTATTAATGAGCGTCCACTCCCCAAATGATCTCACTCAACAGATATGTGTACGGTAGGCATTCTGCAGCTTTGCTTTTTGCACAGAGGCTTGGAAAACCTGAAAAGGAACCCATGAAACTGAAAGTTTCTCTCCCTTAAATCATTATCATTCAGTGTGGGAAGAGGGGTGAACCATGGGATTTCCTACATGAAACTAAGGATATCATCTGGTTTTCAGGAAAGGAGATCTGATTAGATCCATCATGGCTTATAAAAGATGATCAGAATTGTAAATAACAATTTCCTGGAAAGCTACAGAGAAGAAAAAGAAACAAGCAGCCAGTCATCAAAAGATATATCCAAATTTTAAAAAATGGCATTTTAATATACCTCCCCAAAAGATAGAATTAGCAAGTCCATCTGCACATCAGAGTATTAACCTGCCTCCAGCTATTGCGATATTCAAAGAATTATTAGCTGGTGGAGCAACACAACTCAGAACTTCGCTTCTGTTTTTTGTTTTTTTTAATACCTGTATCTCCACTGGTGTGCTCACCACTTTTCCAAACAAAGAAGAGACAGGTCCCTGCCTGGAGGAATTTACAAACTGTGACAAGGATTCACTCCCTACAATGTCAGGCCTTCTGGAAACAACTGGATTTGACACTTTTCAGGTTTAATTTTTTTTCTTTGACACTTATTTCCTAAAGGCTTATGCTTTTTTAAAAAAGGATTTAAACCTCTTCTACCCTTAGGCTATAACTTCTAAAAACATATATTCTTGAATGTAAATTGAATTTAACCACAAATGCAAACAAGGAGATAGGCAGACGTCTGTTTTTCAAAGAACCTGAAAAGAATGCTTCTTTCTTTCTTGTGGGGGTAGGGAGAAGGGGAAGAGAAAGAAAAAGATGAGGAGCTTCTAGTTCTGTGAAAATGCAGACAAGAATTTGCACCCCCCAAAAAATATTTTTTTCTGAATTCCTGTAATGGTGAAAGCTGAACGCATCCCACATTCTCTGCAAGCAAAGGAATGTTTAAGATAGCCTGAGTTGTTTGTGCGTTTCATTTGTTTCACTCCAAGTTTATTGAAGACATTATATAAATTATAAAATCATGCTTTTTTACTATGGTTGTAAATCTCCCCTGAAGTTCATAAGGTGCCTAGTATTACAAACATTCAGTGCCTGTTGAAGACCTCTGACCAGACTTCTGTAAGATTAATGCATGAATGGCTTCTACATATGCTTACGTCTTCCTACCTGTCTCCTTTACATTCTATATAGTTTTTATATAGAATAGAATGCACACATTTCTGTCTGTCTACCTAGCCATTTCCTTGTTTCTAACTGAGGACTCTCAAGAACTCTTTCTAAAAATCATGGTTTTCTGATTCTCATTTTCCATCCCCAACAAAAAAAACTTCTGGAGTGCCGCGTTTCATTGCTAGTCTGATAAGAGTGCTGCCTGTGCAATCTTGCTGAACTTTCTATTCAGCCTACCTGCTGAAAAAGAAAAAAGGAAAAAGACTTCTCAAACCTGTCTATCTTCTCTGTAAGCACTTGCCTGGCATCTTGTGAAATCTCTGTAATTTTCTTTTGATTACAATGCAGCCAGGCTTCCAATGCTTTCTCAATTAATGTTGTCAAAAGCATCACAAATGCTTGGGAAAGTGTCAAGAAGCCACTACTGATTCAGATCTTAGGGCACTATAGAAAGAATCTGGGGGAGGTTTTCCTTATTACTGATATTCTAGACACCATGTGTTTAATTAAGTCATTCTCCATGACAGAAATCTGTATCAACAATCGTGCAATTAATACTCTCACAGATCTCTTACTTCTGACAGCTTCTATCTCATTTAAGCTACCCTTGTGCCCTACAGCTTAACATCACTAAAAGGGATCACGATGACTCTTTTCTGAGTCCAGCTAGGAGGTTAGAATCACAAGAGCATATAATTTCATTCAGCACTTTATGTGCAGCTGTTCATTTGCAAAGACAGATACCATTGCCACCAGTGTGGCTATTAAAAATGAATTCCGAAATACATCTGCTTTGTCTGAAAAATGATCTGCACAATTTTAGTATTAGTGCTACCTATGCTGTGGAACTATTTAAAATTCCAAAACTAAAGCTAAGTGCTTAGAATGATAAATGGCACTGTGGAAAAATCAAATTCAGATTTTTGTTTACCAGAATGGAGGAGATCTACACTTCCTTCCCTAAAGGTGGCACCACAAGCATCCAAACAGATTTGGCAAAAACAGAAATTAAGGAAGGTTGCAGGAGAATATGTATTTGGCAGAAAATAATTAGCAATATCTACATTTTAAGATATCAATCAATTCAGCAACTCTGAGTATAACAGACACCCATTCTAGTTAAAAGTTGTTTTTTTGCATTTGGGATAACTGCACAGAAATTTTGTAACTGTTTCTCAGCTGCTTTGTAGCTATGTAGTATGTTGGAAAGAAGACCAAACCCATTTTGATTATAAGATTCCCATCTGCATGGTGTTGGCAGTGAATAATTGCACACAACAGCTCTGTTATTTAAGGAGGAAAAGAGAGAGAAGTTTCTCATGTTGAAACAAAAGACATATCTACAGCAATTCATGCAAATAGGTTGGGGAAAATTGCATCTTCTCAGACTGCTGATATTGTCTAAATGTTCTGCCATTTGTCTGGTTATATACCCTGGTTTCATGCGTCTGAAAGTGCCAGAAAGCACTTGAATGCATGAATATCAACAAGAGATCAATTCAGGGAGTTATTAAGAAAAAAAGGCCTCAGAGTCAAAGGGAATAAACCTAAACATACTTAGGACAGAAATAGGCCCTATAATACTGTGGGACTTCATTCATAGAAAATATGACAAGATAGTGCTAACCCGTTTTTTAATCTTGGATTTTGAAATACTGACAAGCATATCAAATAGCTGCCTATAAAGTCAGAAAATGGTTTTCCTGTTATATAACACAAATATAACAGTAAATTTTTAAAACGTATTCCACTAAATTAAAAAAATAATCAAATATAATTGTTTAATGGATTCTTCAGTTTTAGATGCAAAGGAAATTAGACCTTCTCAATTTGTTACTTTTTTAAAGAGGTGCTCAAATGCAGTATAGGTCAGCATATCAAAGCAAAACAACAGTAAAAATAGTAAACAGCAATAGCAGTTATAACAGTAGAAGTAGTAGTAAGATCTACAACTGCTCAGCTACTACTATTGCCACTCTAGAAATTAGAAAACTCAGGTTCAGATTCCTATTCTTTCATTTACTTCATTGAATAGCTTTAGGTCAACCTAGCCTATCTCACTAGGTTGAGCTCTTGAGATACAGTGGGAGAAGGAGACAATACCACATATGCAATTGTGAGCTATTGGAGGAAATGTGAAAAAGAAATGTAATAAAAGAAATTAAAACTAAATCACTCCTAATTTAGTTTAGGAGTGTGCCTTATTGCCTGGGTCAAGGGCTGCACTAGTCCTCTGAGTGTTATGTGAGATACTGAACTTCAAAATGACTTAGAAATACCTTAGACCCGAAAAGAATTAGTTTGGCAACAACGCCTCATATTCCATGAAGTTAATTTTGCATGGGGCCTGGAAGAATGATTAAGCTGTGGTCTTAATGCTGCAGGAATAAAAACTAAGCATTTTATGGAACCAGTCTATAAATAATTTCTGGCACTGCTACAGATATTACAGTATAATATAGAGGAGTAACATGAGGAATATCTCTTCTTGTACCTTAGGGGGGGAAATTGACATGGATGAGGTTAAGTATGATATTTAGCTATGGGGGGCTAAGGTAGAGTGGGAGAGATAAATAATTCTATTTAGTAAAAAGAGGGCAAATACAGTATTTGAAATATTTTGAAGAAGGAAGCTATGGTACAGACAGGTACTGACAGGCTACAAGATGAAAGACAGGGCTGGTTGAGTCTGTGAACATATCATTACTGCACTCATCACAAGTAGAGTGGGAAAGATTGTTGAATTCTTCATAATGGTCCAAATTAGACATTCCAGAAGGACAGGCCATGGCTTCTGCTATGGAGACTCTGACCCTGTGACATCATTAGGAGTCTGATATTAGGACAATTTCCTTTCTAAAAGCAGAAAAGTGCAGAAACACTAGCTTATATCTGCTTTAACTCTGAGCAGTATGCATAAACTTTAATCATTATTTAAAAAAAATTTTTTTTTTGACTGATTTTCTTTGTCCCTGAATGTCCATTTTTGAAAACTGATATCAAAGAATGAGCTGTATTTGTTTACTTCATTGGATCAGACCCAGATTTAGTCATATTTAGAACAGACTCACTAAAATCAATTTGTCTTACTAACTTTAATGGATTTAATGAAACTAATACTAATTTTGGGTCCAATCCAGTATTTTTTAAATAAACCTTCTGCAACATTTTCAAGATCATTTGGATTGAGAAGAGTAATTAACTATTTATATACTTTATGCTTTTAAAAATAAGTATAAATTGTAATTCTTTTCTGCTTACCCACATCAAGTGGCTGCTGCATGTTTATTGTGAACATATAACAGATTATTCCTACATACAGGACAATGAAATAAAGCATGGGATTATTTAAACCCCTCACTTGAAAAATATGCTTGCATGAGTATTTCCTTATTGTTATTTTATTATATTCATTGTTTTTAGAAATTCTAGATTATAGTAAACCCTCAACACTTGGTTTAACAGATGTTGGATTTAAGGCATAAAATCTGTTGGATCCAAGTTTGTCTAAATTTGTCAAAGGAATGGATGCTGCTCCAGTCACCGGACAAAATCCACTGCTTGGTGAATCAGTCCAGACAATTTTTGCTGCTTTCCTTCAAAATGTGTGTTCATTGTTTTCAGCAGAATAGGTTTTTCTGTATGAGTGTGTTTTGGGGTTTAAACAGTATCAAGTTTAAAGTTAGTCATTTAAATAGAAAATTTATTATAATCCATTTAAGAAATTAGCATGAGAAGTAATCTAAATGAAATGTTTTAAACATGTACTGGTAAAATAGAAAATATTCCACTTTCCCTTTTTTATATATAACAGTTTTACTTCTCTGCCTTAAAAAAGCTTCGAAGAGTAGCCTTTAAACATTCTCCTGTATGTTTAAATAAATAGTGGTACAAGAGATTACTTTTCAAATTCTTAGAACCTCTACTAAAATTAAGCTAAAGGCTATACCAATTACTCTCTTTTTTCCCCCCCCAACTGATGACATTGATCTTACTACTCAGGATGAGCTGTTATCTATTCAGAAATGAAGATACATATTAGTAGCATTTTCATATGTATATAGTACTTCTACAACTTTAGTATATAGCCATATCTTACTTTATAGTACGTCTGACCATATAGTTCTTTTACATTTATACCATGCAATCAGTTCTACATAACAGAAATGATAAAATCAAAGTCCATCAACAGCTGAAGAGGAATGTCTAATAAGATATAGAATAAAACAACAACAACAACAAAAACAGCAACGTCCACAAACGTCTCTCTGTGCATAACATATATTCTAAGCTGAGTAGGTTTCAGCAGACTGTAACAAAATATTTTTCCTGCATTCCCTTGCCAATTTTTTTTTATCTAATACAACATTCTT
This sequence comes from Python bivittatus, assembly GCF_059951505.1. Lineage (NCBI taxonomy): Eukaryota > Metazoa > Chordata > Lepidosauria > Squamata > Pythonidae > Python > Python bivittatus. The sequence goes on from NW_028277098.1 coordinate 30,897,208, forward strand.
AGTATTTAATATCTATATGTGAACCACAGTATATTGGAGACATTTCTTCAGTGATGAAACTTCCTAAATGTCTGCTCACTGGCAGTTTATATAATGATACTATCTTTTAGGTTCCTATACTTATTCTATTCTGAATTTGCCACATAATTGGAAATCTGAGTACGCAATAACTTGCTAGAAAAATATTAAATAACATTCCTTGGAGCTCAAATGGAAACTGAAATGAAAAACTTCACAATATCCATGCCAAAGGAAAAAAGCAACAAAAAACCCAGTCTCTACAAGATGATTTTCAATCATATATTGTTCTCGTGCTAGCACAAAATAATTAACATGGTTTCTATATATTTCATTCTGAAGTGAGAGAAAAACACCAATGCTAACATATTTCTCATTACAAATAGATGGAGTATCAGGAATAGAGTTTTCTGTATTGAGGTAACGCTTGTCCTTATTTTGCTCTAGCATAGGTAAAATTTAAATCAAAATTCTCCTTTTGTTTGTTTTGTTTTTGCAGAGCAGGACACTCATTGCTAATTCTAAATACCCCAGAATCTCATTTCAGTAAGCAGGTACTTTAAATAATTAAAAGGGAATTCCTACCTTGGGCAGGATCAGGTGGACCAAACTCCAGAGAATATCGTAGGATGAAATTGTTGTTCCATACATACAGCTGATTGTCTCTTGGATTGTAATCCACAGCAGCAATATAATGATACATGTTGGGAAAAGGAATGTCTACATATTCTCCTCTGCTTAACCTGGTGTTGTAAATATAATCAATTGAGTTTTTACCAGTTTCGCTTTCATTGTCTTGGTAAACTGATCGCACAACGTAAAGCACCCCACATATCATAAAAGCATTAGAGGCTGCCCGTTTGTCATATGTTGTTTCCCATGTTGCTTCAAAACGCAGAGTATATGGATTGAGTTGGCTAATAACTATCATTCCATTGTTTTGTTCTGTAGCATAAATTACCCACAAGCCATTTTCATCCACTGCCAGATCAATATCAGTCTTTCCCCCCCATCTGTAAGGGGACGTGTCATGGTAGTTGGCAGAATTTATAATAGCCTCTCCACTCTTAATTCTAGTTCTTAAGTCAAATTTCACAATGTTTCTGGTTCTTTCCTTATTAAAAAAGACCGCACCATCATACACCACAAATCCAGTACCATCCACTCGATTTGGAAGCTTATATGTTGTCTGTTGGCGTCCATTTTGGAAGTCCTCTAAAGATGCATATTCTATCAAAGTATCAGTGCGGTATGGAGTCCATGGCATGAAGTATATTTTATCTGCAGCCTGAAGAGGATCTTTGCACCAAGCACCTGCCTTTTGCTCAGCTTCATATAAATTTGGGGAATCCACCACAGCTTTCAACGTCCCAGGGCAAACAAAAACTGGCAGTCACAGAGAGAAGCAAGACAAGATGGATTAAAAAATAAATAAAATTCACAAAATCAATAAAGTCTAGGCAAACACTCTATGTCTGTATGACTTTAAAGAAAAAAAAGATCCTTTAACTAATAACAATGCCTATAGTTCATATGTAATTAATGCATGTATTATACTTTGTCATGGTTCTTAAAGTTACAATAGTAACCACTATGTGCAGTCTTTTCTCTAACAACAAACCAAGGTTCTATGACATATTACTAAATCTGGAAAAATAGAACTACCCTTGCATAACAGCATTTACACTCCAGACCTTTTAACTGATGTGCAGCAGTTCAACTGATTGGTGATTTCTTTAACTCTTAAATTTTCAAGAAACATTAAGAAACCCTCAGACTGAAAATAAAGCTGCTTTGACATACAAGGGGGAAAAATTAAAATTAAAACATCATATCCATAGACCTTCATCAAGAGCAACAAAAATAAAGAGCAACCAAAGCAATGGATGGAACAGACCAGGAACCCTGTAATTATGGCATGCTATGGAGAGGGTTCTGGAAGCCAAGCAAGATGACATTTTTATTAACAAGTAGTAGTCATGGGTGAGAGAAAGACAGGGAAAGAGAAAGAAAGGGAGGAAGAAAGCAACGGGAGTCTTCATCCCAGAGCAGGTGCATCAGACACTAAATCCCACCACCTGCTTTTAAATAGCAGAGTCAGTTTAGCAGCCAAGTCAGTTTATTGCAAAGTTGCAAAATCAACTTCTTTAGGAGGGATACTTATGAGATCCTGCTGATTATTATAATTTCAGAGTGTTGTGGGGAGGGGTAAGGGGAGGAGGTTAACATCCATAAGGCACATAACAAGGAGCTGAGGGGTTTGGACTATATACGTTATTTACCTTTTTGCTCCACTTCTATTTCAAGCATCGGAAGAAAAATGAAAAAAAAAGTGCAAGGAAAAAAAAAAGAAGATTAACACAAATTGACTATTAGGCGAAGATTAAATTAGTTAACAGATGTTAAACACAGGGAGAATAAGAACTGCACAACATTGGATAGAGAGAAACAGACAACAGGAAAACCTAGCTGGAGAAAGATTCTACAGTTACATAAGTGAACATGGATCAATCATTTTAGTAGGTTAAAGAGGCAGTACAGAAAATGCTGGGATGTAGTTTCACTTAGTCAACCTGAATAAATAATGAAAGACTTGACTAATGCATGATATACATAGCCTTCTGTTACCCAAGCAGCCTTAACAAGTCCATGTAAAAAGGCTTTCTATTAATATGCTATTATCATATATGTGTTTTATATAATTATATAACACATTTTAGTATAAAGAAACCTCTTTGGTTAAAGGAAAGGATAAATGGATTTGCATAGGTGGGTACCTCTTGGGGGCCCAATCCTATTCTTCTGCAGGACAGAAGTGTCACTGAAATTGGAGGAGGTACTAGTAAAATTAGATTAGCCTTTACATTTTAAATATTTAATTCTGGCTAGCCTCTTGCAAAGCTTCTTTGAAACTGCAAAACCCAAATCTTGAACCAGAAGTAAACCCAATATATTTGGGCATTTTAAGAGTTTTCAACTGGTTTGTTTTTTTATGTAAATCACCAGTTCATATTGAGTTTAATTTCCTACTTTTCCAAATACAAATCTGTTTAATTATTTAAAAAAAAAATCTCTTGTGGTCCTTAGCTTCTCTGGACCTTTCAGTTAAGGAGGAACTGGACAAAAATTCCAAATAAAATTGGGCATGCATACAAGTAATTACAACATAGAAGAATATTTCTTAAGAATAAATACAGTGGATTGAGCTATGGAATAGAGCTACTGGGGTGGGGAGTGGAACACAATTGGCTGGGATTTTATACAGCACCCTAACCCAAGATTAAACAAACTACGTAAGAGCTTAACATGATGTGTGCATCCACCCAATATATCATTAGTGTTAAAAGTCTATGCCTTTCAGAATTAATGAATTTATAGGAGCTTTGAGTTTTTCTTTAAATCAAAGATTTCCCAATTGTAGAATTTTCAGAAAAGAAAAGAATGGAAAAGAAAAGCCTATAAAATTGAATGAAACCACTTATTTTGGCTATACATTTTTGTATAGCAGATCATTCCAGCCTGTAATATGTATAGCTACTGATTGTATCTGAAAGCCAATTCAAAAATGACAGTAGACTCCAGCAGTTCAGCCTAAAATAATACAAATGAAGAACAAAGAGTGCAGAGAAAGCAGATAATTTGAACATCTAGATGGCATTGTGCAAAACATGTTTTCATATTACAAGTATTGAAAGTGAAGTTGAACCATACAAAGGTAGAGACATAGTCTTTCACACTCGTGTTATAATTCAGAACTATGAACTTTCCTTACTTTGCTTTAAAATACAGCTGTCTTCTCTGAGTTCATATAGGCTTGTTCAATTTTAGACAAGTCTTTAGGTAGGATGACCTTTCCCACTCTGCCAAGTGGGAGATAAGATTACCAATTTTATTATTTGAACTCTCTCTTTTTGGCTATTACTATTATAGAAAACCATCTTCAGAGAGATAATGTCTTTTCTCATTCAGAAAATCCTGGCTATATACCTCAAGACAGAATATATGTACTTTTTGCTCCACTAGATCAAAGTGAGTGGGTGTGTTCCTCTTGACAAACCCCACAAGTAAGAGTAGAACTTCTTGGAAAGGATAGAACTATACTCTTTTCCCTCATGGAACATACTTTCCCCTCTCATCATGATACCTTCTTCTTCAAGTTAGCTGTATTGCTGGTTGAAAGTACTAGGGTTAAAGGAATAGAGGTTCAAGAGGGCAGGGGAGCAAAAAGGGTAATTTGTTTAGGAGAATGGATAGATTACTACCAGCTATTCCATAGCCGAGAAACATGATACAATGAAAATCTCTCTGCCCGCATCCCACATACATATGCAGAATCACAAACTCAATAACAGATACCTGTGCAGGTGACTTTTATGCATTAAAAGTGGAATAAACTCACTACCTTGACTCCATCAGATCCTACAACTCTTAGTTCACCTCATCATTTAATTTGCTACAGTGGTTTAATGTAGATTATACAACTTACCCTGGTTTCATTTCCCACTGCTTAGAAATGGGAATGTTGAGATTTCTCAGAAATAATAAATGTTTAGAAATAATAAATGTTTTCACTAAAGCAGCTAAATGGAGACATCTGCTCCAACGATACTTTATCCCACTTACTAGAGACTCAGACTCAGGGTGGTTTATTCAAACATAAAACCAATATTAGAAACATTTTAAAGATCAACGGTAGAAACATTTTTGGTTGAAATGTTCCTCGCATATATAAAATGGTTTGTATAATTGAAGAGGTGAGAAGGAGAAGGAAAAGAAGAAGAAAGGCAAGACTTTTTATTGAGCAGAAAAAGTAATCAATATCCCAGAGGGGGGAAAAAAAAAAAGGTAAGGTCCACATTAAAATCTGGCCAATTTTGACTTTCACAACTGCAATTTCTTCTTACTGAGAGAATTGTTCCTGGAGTTTAAAAATATGTTTAAATAATGTTTGTGCATTATTCCACATGACTATTATGCAATTATCTATTTCTCTGTCCCTCCCCTTATTAGCAAAGTTATACAATTGCATGATCTCATCTTGGTACTTTATGCTGTTGAATTGGACTCTGGAGAGACAGAATGACTTTTCAGGCCTGAATTAAATCTTCTGTCTAAAAGGAATAAGTATAACACTCTAGAAGGAAGAAGCAAAGTACAATAGTCAATAACGAGAAACAAAAGTCAGACTTATATTTACATTTAGGCAACTTAAGATATTCTGCATCAAATTATCCCAAAATCAGGAAAAGGAGTTATCATTTATCATAATTTATTCAAGGCAGGGATATATGAAGATAACACAGTCAGTACAACTATGTGCTTTCCATAAAGCTCCCTCCCCTGTAGGACTTTTCCATTTGTTTAAATAAATGCTGATTTGTGTCCACATACACTTGCATCCATAGCTCTTTCCCTATTGAAACTAATGGGGAAGGCTACATATATATCAGAGTACATGCAAGACTTGGAGTGAAATATATAAGCAACTTGCTGCAAAATAACTACTAGCTATAAAATTGCTTTATTTACTTTTTCTTTGGTTGAAAATCATTTACCTTGAAAAATGCTGGTCATGGCATTCTTAATGCAGCATGCCTCAATGCCATGGAAATTTATTACATATTTCATACCAAATTTACTTTAAACATGTTGGCATTATCCAAAAAACATTTCCATGACAGTAATTATTTGGAACCATCACATTTCTTTTTAATACCATAGTCTACCACATGAATCTCATGCACTGTATTCCGTCATTAACTGTAAAATGTACAGTTTAATTACTTCTATTAATTCTAACGATTCTCAGATGCAGCTTCATCTGGACAGTGTCCATTTTTACTAGATTTGAACAATCTAGGTCAATTTAATATCCCAGGGAATAGAATATAATCAAGTACAGGTAATCCCCAGTTTAAGAACAAGTTCTGTTCCCAAGGTTTGGCCTTAAGTCCAATTTTTATGTAAGCTAGAACAGTATTATTGCATAACACTGCATAAGTAGTATTGTGTAATTAACTCAAACCATTGTGTATTTAATTTTGTTACAATAGGTTCCGTTCTTAACTATGGGTCATCTGTAAACCAGGTGTTTTTAACCCGGGGACTACCTGTAAATAGAACAAAAAATTAAAAAGAGGTTTGTAATTCATCACTTCCTGATGTTTCTGGATGTGAGCATATTCCACATTAAAAGAAATAACACTGTACCTGTTCAGAATAGCAGAACAATGGCATAAAGACAACAAACAAACAAATATTAGTGTCATGTACACAGTGGGCACATTGAGTACAGCTGTACATTTTTGAGGACAGCCTGGTAAAATAATAAAACTGCAAGGTCCAATAGTACAGCTAGAAAATAAAATACCTATGAGTATTTTCCACAGAATTCCTGGGTCCAAGCAAGGCTTAAAATAAAACACCATGCACAGATGTATGAAGTGGTGTCTCTGATGTGCTTATTAATCCTAAAAGGACTGACTTAGGTTATTTGGAGTATCAACATATTCTTCACAATTCAGAGAAATGTCAAGTGGACTGCTCTCCATTCCTCTGTAATTTAATCAATAACACTCTTATTCAAGGATGAAGCAATGCATTTTAGGCTTATTCTAGAATTCTGATATTAACAGCATTTCATCTGAAGGAATCTCTCTTGGAAATGTGGAGTTTTTGGGGGTGGGGAAGATGAATTGTTGGCAGGAGAAAGTATTTTTGAAAACAAAAGAAGAAAATTCTCATTAAATATATTTTAGATGGCTGTTTAAAATTGGGAAGCAGAACAAAACACACACTATATCTAATACAAGCCTAATCACATGAAGAAAGCAACAAACAACAGAAGAGGTTTTTATCCTATTTGTTATATATAGTCTCCAAATAATTTACCACATAAACTGATGAATAAATGGAGTTCATTTAATGAATAGATAAATGGATAGATTGAGGTCAACTGAGACAATATACTGACATCTGAACAATAACAGAAGTGTATGAACACTGGAATGTATTATTCCTGTACTAAACATCTGGCTTGCCACAGGGCCTTCTATTCCTCTATGGGGTTAGAATAAGTTTGCCAGTACTTTAATTTTGAGTAGTGATTTTTAAAATAAGGGTCACAAATGAGTGCTGTGCAGTGTGCTATCCTGCTGTTCTGTGAAGGAAATCCCAAAGTGAGCAGAGGAAACTAAGCAAATGCAGTTATGGCAGGATATGGACTTAGAAAATACATGTCTCTAAGTAGGTCCTCTTTTATTAAGGAAGCTTTATTCCATTATCTAGGAATAAACTCCATTGTATTCAAGTACTGTACTGGTTTATTGTTACACATTTGATAAACTTTTCAGAAAATACTCTGTGCCAGGATTTTTCAAAATCTATTCCATGGAAGCCTAGAGTCTTCTGAGAACTTTATGGGTTCTGACGAAACTAAGGGGGGAAAACATTCACTGGAACTCAGCCCATTTTTATCACTAGAGCTTTGTATCTTGATCATGGGTTCCAATTTTTTTTTTTAACCAGTGGTTTCCATAGCTTGAAAAGGTTTCAAAACCCCTACTTTACTCCATGCATGTCACAAAACTGATAACTGGAAAGCTGGGTTAGCAGGGCCAATGGCTGCCATAGATAATTCTTCTTCTCCTCTTTCTTCTGCATGCAATAATATATGCCTAGAGGAAGTCTCCAGAAATAAAGTAACAAATTAAAAGTGCCATATTTTCCTAAAGCTCTACATATTTTTGGGGTCCAATGGAGCTTCCAACTGAATGTAGACCAGTAACTATATGGTTGGTTACTGTTTTTTCTCATATATTCCAGTGTTACCATTCGGCAACCCTGATGTTTTCATAATTTAGTTCATTCTTAAAAAACGTTGGTTCTTGGATTACTGATCATTTAAGCAATGATTTTGTTAAACGGCACTGCAAGGAAGTAGGAGACCCAGACCTACTCATCTCTCTTGGATCTCTTTGCTGTGACAGAAAATGAAATGTTGCATGTACAAAATGCTAGAGTACCATCTTAGCATGAAAGAGTCATCCATTAATGGCCAAGTGGGGTCAACAATACAAAATTAAGACTGCAGTGAGAAACTGCAGTCACCCCTCTATGTTCTAATAAAATATAACTGACAGTGCTTTATACTGTAGCTGTATTGCTAGTAAATTAGCTCAGAAGGCAATGTGCACTGCCTGATAAGGATTATTTCCTTTGTCCATAGCCTTGAACCTGAAACATACGATGGACTTAAGTGCATTAACTATGAGACACCATGCAGTACAGTGCTTTACTGCAAATAAACAGGATGCACAATGGTATGTGCAATAGGCACAGTTTTATAACAATAGTAACATGAATTTTGGATATCCCAGATACTGGTGGTTGCTGTGAATGATCACTGCAAAGCCTTCAACACCTTCAAAATGTGTACAAAAAGGTTTACAATCCCATTGCAAACAGAATGTAAAAAGAAAAAGAAGTTGGGCATTGCAGAAAGAAGAAAGTTGAAATTTGAAAGTAGGTTGGTACGGAAAAGAATGGAGATTCAAAAAAGCAAATAAAGCTTCTAGGAACATTCTGAATATGTATCAGAAATATGGATACATTCATATGACAGATATGTACCTTATTTTGGCATTACTACATATTATTATGTATATGCATGATATAATAAGTATTTTGTAATGGCGCAAGTGATAATACAGAAAAAGAACAGCCATATTACTCATAGCTTTAACTTTTGCTTGAATAAATCTCTCCACCCACTATAAATAGCAGGCAAGGGAGTAAGGCAGTATAACTTACAGTCACTATGGGGACAGAGTGGGGGTTTTGAATTAGAGATACATTCAGTAGAAAGAAAGAAAGATCCTACTGGCTGCAGCATAAAGGGCAGTGATACCAAAATTAGGTACTCAACATGAGCAGCACTGTGTATATTTTGGCTGCAATTAAGAGTTATTAACATTAACATTGCTCCATTGGCCACACTAGTTTTTAAATCTGCAAGTTGAAATCAGCTGGTGCTTGATCAGTCATGAGAAAGGCTGCAGTTCTGCACCTGATTATGCATGCTATTCAGTTATATAATTATTTTCAGTTCAGCATATGCTACAAACATATTTTTATGCTTTAAATACAGTATAAATTACAAAGAAGCATCATCATGCTATCCTGAGATTTTAAAAAATAACATGTAATAAAAATGTAAATATTCACCCAATATCAATTTCTAATATATTTATTCAAAATTAAACTCTGTATTTGGTCCATCAATTAGAAAAAAAGTCTTATCCATATTATTCCTGCATAGAAAAACTTAGAAAATATGTAATAAATGAGCACTAAACAGTATTTTGCAATGCCATGCAGAGTATCCTTCAGTTAACTGCAAAAGAAATCAATTTTTTGTAGACAGAAAAAAAAAATTGACTGGCAGGAATGCATCCACATTTGTGCCCTAAAACAGCCCAGCAAATGATCTGAAAATAACATTTACATATATTTAAACACTGCCTCCTGCTACAGGAAATGATTCCAAGAAATATAAGAACTGTGGCATTTGAATGGTGTCATAGCCTCTTTCTGGTAATTAAAATAGTAATTTCAAGGTAAAATTATTTTTTTCTTAATAGGGAAAATGCATTACTCCCAATGTGCCACAAGAAAAATGATATAATGAGCCACCAGTGATGAGACAATGGAAAACAGATACTAAAATTCAGCATATGCAGTAGGTGTCAAATCTACTGATGGTACAGAAAAATAAAACCACAAGCATCTGTTTTGCAATGACACAATGGTAGAAATACACAGCAAGAATGGAAAGAAATTATGAACTGTGTTTGGCCTTTAACTGCTTCTCAGTAAAGTTCATATAAGAATTCAATACTAAATATTGCCAGTGCAAATTATATCATAGTCTTTTTTAATGAAGTAATTAAGAAAAAAATAATCTAAATATGAAGTCTAGATATTATTTGGTTGTTAACATGGTTCATTCCTTGTTTTTAACACATGAACAGCACTGATCCAAAATTGTCTCATTTTATGGAATATGTACCTCCCTTTCACTATAAAAAAGCTTAAGGTTGTGAATATTAAAATCATTAAATGAGACATGAGCAACAAATGGATGCACAATTAATGCACCACTGAATTTTATAGTTGTAGGAAATGTGTCTTCTAATGGAAAAATATGACACTAAGTTGAATGTACTTTTAACGATGGAATTCTAAAAAAGAAAAGTGAAACTTTTCAGAAAGTGGATGAACCAAGCAATGCAAGATTTGCGGACAGCATCTGATCAGCCAAAGAACTTGCACTTTGCTGCTGAATGGTGACTAATCCATAAATTGGATGTTGTTATCGGAGGAGGACTGGAGACACCTCTGTAAAAGGATTAGATATAGAGAGATACAGTTGTACACAAACATTTAGGCACCCCTAAATTGTACATTTCAATGAATCCCTAAATAAATGGAAGTTTCACAGCCCCAACATGGTACATTAATAATGAATCTTTCTGCAAATTTGAATGCATACTATTAATGTGTAGTAATTTACGGATTCAGAATTAGAAAATAGTTAAGTATGGCAGGTGCAAAGATTTTGGACACCCTTTCAGTCGGTATTTTGCAATATAGGTAATCATTGCTTACTGCCTCATTTAATGACCATTCAAATTTATAAAAGTGTAAAAAAATATAGCTTTGCAACCAATCTTGCATTTATGACCGTCGCAGTGTCCTGCAGTCACGTGATTGCCAATTGTGTGCTTTGCAACCGGTACACATTTATGACCGTTGCAGTCATGTGATCACCATTTGAGTACTTTGCACCTGGCTTGAGACAAGCAGAGTTAATAGAGGAGATATGTGTAATAACGTAAGTTGCAGTCACATGATGTTTCATTTAATGACCACGGATATTTGCTTAATTCCCCCTCATTGAAGGGGAAGTGAGGTCATAAGCTCACTGCAGTCATGTGATTTTTCACTTAGCAACAGAATTTCTGGTCCCAATCGTGGTCGCTAAGCAAGGACTACCTATACCTTTTTTTGCAAAAGAAATTAACAGTTGCTAAATGTCACTGTAGCCAGCTCAGAATCCTATTCTTGCTTGTGGATTTTTTCTTACTCTTCCTTTCAGAAGTCTTATAGTTCAGAAATATTCTTAGGTCTATTTGTATACATAGCATGTTTGGGATTTCCTCACTGATTTTGAGTAATATTTTGTCTGGGGACTATGAAGGCCAATCCAACACCTTTATCCTTCTTATTTGTTAGTAGCTCATGACTGATTTGCAGGGTTGTTTCAGATTGTCTTCAGACTGCTAAAATATCCAACATCTTACATTTAATTCAAATTTGCAAAAAGATACAGTACTTAATTTTGCACAATGTAGTGATTGTGTCAGCTTCTGTTCACTTGTGGATTCATTGAAACATAAAATTTGGCCAGGGGTGCCTGAACCTTTGCATGCAGCTATATCACTTAGCCCCACATAATATAACTAAACAGATATATAGTTTTTAAAATATGGAATTCTGCTGAAAAAAAGATGAATGCATAATTATAGATGTATTATTGAACAAAGATCATGATATTTAAACTGAGAGGAAAATAAACTGTGCTAAATTTAATAATACCTGGTATATTATTCCCAGATACTTTCATGGCACACTCCAATTCATGAACCAAAGTTACCACAGCAGGTAGCCTTTTCAAAGACTAATAGTGAAGTCAGAAGTTTCTTTACAGAACTGCAAGCCAAGCCAATTTGTCAAGAACTGGTACTGGGCAAAAGTACAAATTCCTACTGACTCTTTTGAATAGCTAATTCAAGTTTCTTTTTGTGAGAGGAAAAAAATCAACCAAAGTAGCCTTAAAAGCCAAACACTTAAGAACACAGACAGACACTTGGCCAGCATCACACCATGGCTCCTTTCCATACTTTGTGAAGCTAATTGGAGACCCCAGACTGTAAGTGCTCTGCATGCATAATGGTTCTCAGGCCATAAACATGTGCTTCTTTTCTCCATCTAGTATGGTTCCAGCATCAATTGTGAAAGCTAGAGTAAGGGAACAAGAAAAAAAAAAAGTTTATACTTACTGTAAGGGACACATTCATATTGGACTTCGAGGTATTTATATGTTCCAGGACAAGGATCAGGAAACACATCTGACCCAGTAACTACTATACATTGAGTTCTGTTGTTGCACCTGTAACAGGAGAAAGTCAGTGTAAGAGTTTTAAAATAATTCTCATTATTTTTATCTCCTAGTTGTAATTTCTGTAACCCTCTATAGTTTGATGCTTTCCAGATGCAATGGTTTTTAACCACAAAGTATAGGAAATGTGAGTACTTCATTCATTCAGTACTTCTAGTCACTAGTAGAATGAATGTTGATCCACAGCAATCATGACTAAGAGTTTGAGTAATAACAGATAATTCCTGTCCTTTTTCAAAAGTCTGGGTTCTTTTTTTTTTTTAGTGGTGAAAGTACTACTCTATATTTTAATCTCAATTTTGCAAACAACTGATGAATTTTCAGTCATTATTATAATTAACAGCAGTATTTTTAGAAAACATCACAGTTTAACTACTTGTATGATATTGTTCACAGCTGGGCATTTTCCAACACCTGTGCCCTGCCTCTGAGGGGCCAGGTTTTTGAGGAGGGAAATGCTACAGCACCCTTTATGGTATTACGGAGGTGTGACAAGCACTGTGCCACCCACAGTGTTACTGGCAAATTTCCAGGAGGATTACACTTATCATAAAATTGTATGATAGTATAAACTAACGAACAAAATAATCACCTATAAATAAAATTGTAAAAGAAAAAGAAAAAAAATAGAAAATTAGAGTATGTTTTTAAAAAGTGTGCAGTATTAAAAATAAAAGAAAGCATGCCTGAACATGAAAAAGACACCAGATTTCGTACTGGAAAAACTGATTGAAGGTGTCCATATATAAGGCATCTCTCTAAATTGGCATTTCATTCAAGTCATATCCTCCCTCAACACACCCATGCACACAAATCTGTACAAGAAATCAAGCCATGATTATTACATTTTGGTAAGGAAAATTTTACTGTGATCCATTTCCTGTAAAATGACTGCTAATCAGAAGCTCTTCGTTTATGTAAGTCTGGCAGCATGTAAATAAATGCAATACGAAAGCCTTGGTGTTTCAAACTGAACTTTAATTTTGAATATGGATGAACTGGTATTTGTCAAAACTAAGAATAAAACTAAGTTAAACAAAACAACTTTTAGCCTTCCATTGTGAAGTCAAAGGAAGGAGCAAAATAAAAGGTCATGAAGAGTTTGGTAACTAAAACAAAGGAAGCTTGGCTGCTCTCCTGGGCAAGTTCTGTTTGTCAGTAAACTGAAGGAAAGGCAGCCAGATCTTAAAATAATAGTCTAGCCTTTGACTCCAGCCATATATCAAACTATTGCATTACTAGCACTTCCCATACTATTGAATACCCTTGCATAAGTTGAAGAGATCTGTCTTATGTTAGAGAGTTTCTGACATCTATCTTCTGAAAAACAGGTGTAAGATCAAGCCATGTTTTAAATTCATGTTGTAATATGAATATTAAAGTCAGCCTAACTGCAGCAGTTCAGAATAACTTGAGTGTTCCTACTAAATGATACATCAGGCATCTCCCCTTGTTTTTAGTATTTGGCTTTGGAAAAGAACCTAGTTTTAACATTCAGAGGGAAAGATCAGAATTTTTTGCAGAACAGATAAAAAACCATGGGAATCCGTGATAGATGTCAGGCTGATTGTCTCATTCCTACAACACTGTTAGCTGCCTATTGGTTCAGTTCTACTGCTGTAGACCAGACAATGTGTATTCAGCAGTTTCTCACAGAATAAGCCAACTGTGACTCTCATATTTTCCTTACAAATGTGTCCACCTTAACTAGCAGATTGTAAACACATAGTAGTGTAGTGGTTACAAACACATTAGTAGTAACCTATAGTTAGCTGTTACATTTTTATAAAATGTCGTAACAAAAAATTATGCATACATATACATCATCTTTATAACTTCAGGAGGTACTTCCATAACAGTAGTTAGAGATGTAAACTAACTGCTTCATATCTCAAGTCCTATAGACAGAAAAGGCATGACTATTCTAGTTGAAAGCATCTGTTGAATTTCTTTTTCTACACTTGAAATGATTTGGTTGAAAGAGGCTAGGCTGTGCAAAGCATTCAAAGGGGAGCTTTATAAAAGAAGTTGGTGCAAGCAAAATGCCCCTCCTTTAAGCGCTGTGGTAGTGACGACCTCTGGAACTCTTGGTGTGGCTGCTTGGAAAGCATTCTTGGGTCATCTCTGTACACATCTACATGAACAGCTGCTTGGCTTCATGGGCAGTCCCAATGGAAGTGTAGTTTAACAATAAAAATAGTATTGCTTGTTAGGATACTATATTGCTTAAACTCATTCCTCTATTGGCTCAAAGTTTTGATAGAGTTGTATTTGTGAGTTTCTTTAAACACTATTTTATACAATTGGTGGTGTGATTTTGTTCATTGGTTTTACTTAGAAGAAAACCTCCTCTTCTTTCTTTTCCCCTGGATCCCTAAAAATCTGCTCTGGAAAATCTTCCACCCCTTTGGATCTCACAACCATCTGGAACAGATTTTGACAGTAGGAATGAGACTCCAAGAGGGTGGGAATTGCCTTTATTTTATGGGTGAGAAAGATTAGTTGAAAAACACCCAGAAATTCCAATATTTTTCTTTCTTTTCTATGACTTTATCATAAAAAAATATTTGTAATTTGCCATCCTACCTGAAACAGCCAGAATAAGTATGCTATTTAGTGGTTTTTAAATATATATATTTTTAAAAAGGAGGCAGAAAAAGGTCTTATTATGCTCTGTGTTGTATTTTATCAAACCTGCATAATGTGACATATGATTCGCTATAACTGCCAAAGTTATTAGGCAGATATAAATCACTGAACAATCAGGGTAAAGAAGTATATAATATTCATCTGTGGTAGGAGCTTCCTCCTCCTCTAGATAAACAGTGTATTATACAGTATCTTGTAATATTTCTATGGAACAGCTTACCCCTGGGAATCTGGTCCTCCTTCACCTTATCAGACATCTTAAGAACCAGAAAGATGTGTCTTTTTAGCAACGTACTTGGGGATATGGTGGCTTAGCCTGCACCCATGGGTAGTGTTGTTATTGCTCACTGATTGCTGCTTTATATGTCCAATGTCTTCAAACCTATGTTTTGACCTTCTGTAAGCTGCCTACAGCCTACAGGAATTTAGCAGCACAAAAACCTTGGTAAATATAAATAAATAATTCTTGAAATCCTGCATGAGCCAAGCAGGATAGCAGTTATCTCTTACTTAAGGTGTCGACTGTCATTTTACAATATCATAAAATGAAACATTGGTTTTAGAAGGCTTGTAACTAAATTTTGCCAAATTGTTGCACTCCAAGGCCAGTATTTCAAACACTGCTAGAGCTATAGGTGTGGGTGTATAGACAGAGAATTCTTGGGGTAGAAGAAATATGGAATTATAATGTGAACACTGCAAAAGCAAAGACAGTCAATGTATAAAAACTGTTCTTGAAAAGTATTAGCGCATACTCTAGAAAAATCTGAAAGTTCCTTAGAATACAAGAAAAATTCTAATGTGTAAATAACAGCCAAGATTCTTCTAATACATTTATTTTATATATCAGTTATATCTTAAGATATATAGATTTGTTTCTGTCATTTATTTAATATTTTTAACATTTTAAAACATTCAGACAAACTGGAGCTTTATGATACTGAGGAAATTTTGAAATCAAAAGTTGTCATCTAATTAACAGCTTCAAATTATTGTGCAAATGCAGGTCTGGTTCTTCACATTTTAGGTGAAGGAAAATCTCTAAAAATAATATAATATAATATAATATAATATAATATAATATAATATAATATAATATAATATAATATAATATAATATAATATAATATGGAAGAAAGGCAGTGTGCAGCATCTCCACTGCATTTGCCACTTTTCATTTATCACTGTGGAAGTCTGTCCCATCTGTGCTTGGCTTTAAAAATGCTCTTTGTTTCCATTCTAATTTGTTTGTATTCTTGCTGTAATTTCAACTAGTACAATTCCCAACAAATTGCTTTTGCCCTTGTTTTGATTATCGTATGCTCATTATTACACTTTACCAAGAGAAAAGTATGGAGATGAGATTCCAGGAGCAATCTATCTGGGTGAGGTGTTTTAATCAATGGTCTTGCTCTGGCGATTAAGCAGAGACTTCTGTTTTGGCAAGATAACATTAGTTTCTCCAGTCATGCTCCAAAAGCCATTGGGAATCTTCTGCAGATCATTAGATATGCTACAATAAAGCTTTGGTACATTCCCTTTTCTTCCTTAAATTACTTCTTCACTGTCCTATCATTTCCCATCACCATTGGCACTGCATTATTATTATAGCTCCCCTGAAACTTGCACTAGAGCTATGTCTCCAGGCCATTGGATGCCATTTTCAATTGAGGCTTCCGCTTCAAAATATAAATTAAGAAAATTTCATTATCTCCTGCCAGGGGCCATTATTCACCACTGTTCTAGGGAAGATTAAAAATGCAAAATCTACAGTCTTGAACAAATACTCCAGCGTTAAAATGAAAAGCTTGGTGTACAACGGCAAGGGTAATATACTAGCACTAACTGAAAGTAAGACTGAATCTGGAAATCTACAAACTGGGATTGTTACAGATCACATGGAACAGGCAAACTGGGGACAACAGATACAAAGTTAATTCTGAATGACAGTTGAATTCTACAATCTCAATCCCCAACATCCATTTCAGCTGGGAATTCTGAGAGCTATGGTCTTAACACATCTGGAACGCAAGTCTGATATAAGCTCTACCAGCTTCATTTCAAAGCTGTGGGACTCATAGCCTCCCTTTTCGCTCAATGGAAGTCATGTTTATGCGACTGAAATGTGCATCAGTCTACATCTAGACTCAAATAGTACTGACAATACTCACAATGTTGTGCTGTAATGCAATGTACTTTCCAAAAATTATTTTCTTGCAAATCTACTGTTGTTGCTGAACACATTTTTAATATGTGGTGTGTGCATGTGTGTGATTTTCTTCAATATGCAGCTATCCCAAATACACATCGTTTTTATTACATATTTAACATGACAGCAACAGATGCTAGTGGGCTCCAGTCTGAGTCTATTTGGGCAGATTGTGACATTTTACTCTTTAAAAGGAACGATAGTGTTCTTTAAAAAAAAAGAAAAAGAAAAAAAGAAACAACCCTGTTCCAAGATGTAATAATAGTTATTTCTGCATATTGCAAAAACAAGCATCAAAACACACATGACTACATTTTATTTTACTTTTAATAAATTTGACTTTCGGACATAATAAATCTGCCAGAAAATAGGGAATCTAGCCAATCTGGGCCTGCATGAGGTGCTTGGTGGTGGCTGGGGCTCTGCGTGTACATACATGTATGTTTTTGTTTATGCAAATGCACACAGATACTAGTAGCTTGAAACATCACAGAGAAGTAACAGTGAAAAAATAAGGTCTGTACAAAAGCCAACAATTTTCAATAAAGCAGGAGAAACATAGATGCAGTTTTCTTTAAATGTTTAATAGCTAATGATTTGTTGGACTTTATTAATTACTAAATAAACATAATATTAGGAAACTAAATGAGGTGCAATTAATATGGCATAGGAGGTATTGCACTGGTAATGATCCCATTTGTCATAATTAATGTAATAAATAATGCTTGTAGCAGATATTTTAAAATGTAATATAAATACTAAATACAACTATCTTTTTTGTTTTTGTTCTTCTGAAAATCAATAAACAAATTAACATGAAAGTGAACTGGTAATTGCATACTGACATGCAACAACCATATGAATTTTCTGCAAGTAGAACCAAAAGACACAATCCAGTAAACAAAATCCTACAATCCTACACAGTTAGTGAAGTTTTGGCAAACACCACTTAAATCAGTGGTGCCACAAATAGTTACTGGAAAGAATCAGAGGGGATTAGGTAATAGCTGAATGAGGCAATCAACAGAAAACAAGAGATCACTCTAAAAGTGACTTTCTACTTAAGAAAGGCACTTTTTTAACCAAGCTAGATCTAATTTCCACTACTACAAAATATGACAGCAGAATACCGGCTGCAATTAAAAGTTACAATTACATGATGCCACTGGCTTCGAATTCATTACTGGACCCCATGTAGATGCTAGTTGCTTAACCTAAAAGACCTGTATGAATGTCTGTCTGTCTGTCTGTATGTAATACATGTATAAATACTCATGTATTTATTTTATAAAATTTATATGGATGCCCATTTTAAACAAGCAACTCTGGATGGCCGACAACCAATGCACAAGAGAAAAACAGCATGATAAAACCCCTACAAACAATATAATTAAAAATACAATAACCAAGGCACTGCCTAACTAACTCATAATACAGTACAAGTGCACATATATTGGGTTACATTAAAATCTTGCCCTAATGTCCACAGGAAAGGTGCCGCAACAGATGGTTATTTCAAACATGCGTTCCTATATGAACAAAATGGCTTATTTATTATTATTTATGTACTATCAATCAAGTGAAAATGAAATAAAAAAGATAAAACAGATAAACTAGCCTAGGGTGTGAAGACAAAAAATAATACTTCTTTCTCTGTTCCTCTATAAATTCTACTCTGGATCCATGCTCTCTTATGGCTGGTGGTTGTCCACAAATGTGCCTTCTTATTGGCAATCCTCTTCTCTCTAATAAGGCATGTCAGATACTTACCTTATTGTCTTTTTAACTCTGAGCAAAGTTTTTATCCTTCCAGGATTTTTAATATTAATTCTCCATTTATGCTTGAATAGAAACATTTAATTCAACTCATCTTGGCTACCTAGTAATCATTTTAATTATCTGTTTGTATATTTGTATGTTTTTCTGGGTTTTATGCTGTACTTATTAGTTAAAATGTTAGATACTAGCTTTCAAAATATATTATAAGCCACTCTGAAAAACTTCTTGTTTTGAAGGACAGCATGTAAATTCTTAAATAAAGTAATTAAAAAGGTGAAATTCTCAAGCAATGAGACATTTCCTATGATCTAAAACAGGAAAGTTGAATTCCTAAGTGTAAAGCTTTATCCTTTCCCTGCGCATTTTCCACAAACAATCTGCTTAGCTCTCCCACGAATTTCCACTCTAAATGTAAAACTATCAGATATCTATTACTCTGTATTTGATACTATGCCTAATATTAAGGAGAGTTAGGCACAACAAATTTTACAGTCTTTTAAATATGACCAATCCTGTAAGAACTGGACTGCTGATGTTGGAAGAAAAAAAGTAGTGTCTGCCTACTGTAGAAATACTGAATGGCTAGTTAATGTGATTGCTTATTTCAAACATGCTTTCTTATACTATATATACTGTAGCAGTAAGAATACCTAACCAATCTGGGCTGATCTTCAAAAGCTAAGCGGAGTCAAATTTGGTTAGTATTTAAATGGGAAACCATCAAGAACTACCAGGGCTCAAAACAACATTCCAGTAAAGCAATGATGACAACCTCTGTATTTTTGCCAATAAAAATTATGTGGGTATGTCTACGAAGTAGCCAGGAGCTACCCTTTACTGGATGGGAGATTTAATCTTTATAATATTGTAATGACTGATATAAAAAGGACTGAGAACAAATCTGGCAAGAAACACTGTGTGCCACCAAATTTGTTTATATCTACATCTTAGCATTTAAATGTACACAAAGGGTTAAACATTTTAAAGTGACAAGATGGTCTCCCCCTTTTTTGTTTTAAAATGATTCTCTGATTACTAGCCAGGATTTACAATACTAACAATATGCACATTTTCTTTTCTATAATGTTATTTGCATATATGTTAAATACAATTTGAAACTGCCTCTAAAACTCCTTTAATCTTTTTTAATTAGCAAAATAAGCAATTTAAAAATAGCAACAACAATTTGTTAATAAAACCTCTGATATGGTAGAAGCCTTGATAATTCTGAGCCATTTTACAAGACCTTTGGGTCAGTTTAATGCAAATTAGGCTTGAGTCACCCAGAGTCTTATTAATCTAGCCCAAGTTTCTGGTTTACAAAAATGCACATTCAACATAAAAGTGGCTTAATTTTAGGAGCAAAATAAAGCATATTTATTTACAGAGTAGACCACTGAGACTCCCTTTATTTCAAGGGGTCATCATGTCAAAACATAATGTAGGGGCACAGTTATCACATATATACAGAGTGAATAAATGTGTATGTACTTGTTTATTTAAACATTCATAGGATGCCTAGAGTTTTGAAAGTTCTCCTTGGATAATTACAATGTATTGCTATATATCGGGGCCAGTGTCAATTAGGGCCAATTACTCATGAAAATGTTTCCCCATTGCAGTTTGCACATACAGATACTATCACTTCCCATTTTGACAGGGGAAATGGGAAATCGCTATGGGATGTCCTAGTTAAGATTTAAATTAGCAAGAAACTTGTTACCAGGCCTTATAAAAGATAGAGAATAATAAGACATAACCTTGTAAAACCTTGGCATCCCCCCCCCCCCCACAACTTGTAAATTATCTGCAGAAATTACCCATCCTTGTGTGGCAGGCTATTTTTCTCTCATTGGGGAGGGAGGGGAGAGAAGAGGAGGGGGCCCTTAAATATTTAATTAGTAGTATGATATGAGGACAACAGTGCATACCGAGCACTTCGATCTTCAGTCTATGCTCCTCCTAATTACGCTCAAATTTACATTGGTCATTGCAAACCTCTGGCACTTCTAATTACTTATTCCTTAAAGATCTTTCCATGGAGAGGTATTTTTCACTCTCACAGCTCTGGATTTCCCTAAATAGTTTTTCTAGGCCATTAATTACCCTCTCAGAGTATTATAGTCAGTAATGATTCAAATCTGGGATGGGGGTAGTGGTATGGAGAATCAACATACAAACCTTAGGGTCGAGGACAAGCTAGCTGTTAAAAGAATTCCTATTTAACATATTTGTGTAATGGGACCATCCCATTTGCAAGGGTATTTCTTCATGTGCCCTGCAGTGTCTGCATTGTGTTTATAAAACATTGTGGCCTATTCCAATAGGAAACAAAATGTTAAAAACAGCTAAAATCATAATATGGCTAATTTTCATGTTATTTCCTAATGATGTAAGTGTCTTCTCAGCTTTGCCTTTCTTCTTGTACTGATTAGACTGAAATCTGAGATCAGTACAAATCACTCTCTGGACTGCATGTTTTAAGTAACTTTCTATTTGTGGCTTTAAATGTCAAACTGGTGGTTAGGGTTAGGGGTTGCATGCAAAGGTAATGAATTCACTTAAACACACACTGTTTTTGAATTTTAATATTCATCTTACTATATATCTCTGCATTCTATTTTATCTTATACTATTTTATCTTATTCTTTTATCTTTATTTTATCTTACCTCACTATATTTTATTTTATTCTATCTTACTGTAGTCTATTTTATCTCATTTTACTGTATCTCACTTTACCTCATTTTATTGCATCTTTCTGTGGCTGATGCCAATGCTTTGATATGGTCAACTGACTAATCAATAAAGTCTCTCTCTCTCTCTCTCTCTCTTAAAATGTATCTCTGAAGTTTGTGCTAGAAGCACTGGGTGAGTGCTATTATTTTCTTTTCTTGACAGAGCTTGGATACCAGAAAAAGAATTATTATTTATCAACAACACAGTAGTATCTGGCCACAATTAGTGCCTGGAAAATTTACAAAACTTTCAGGAATACCCTTCCTTGTTTTTGTTTTTTAAAACAACCTCTTACATTTCAAAAGAAGCATAATCTTTGAGGAGGGAGCATTACAGGCTCTATGCATGTTTTGCTAGAATCAGCAGGATTCATTCATAAGCTACAATCCATTTTTATTAAAGGGAAAAAAAAACCATAGCTGCAAACTGTGCACTGACTCTCTCCCTCTTCAATCAAAAGCAAGTTTAGAAGTACAAGCAGAATATGAGGCGATCTACCAGCTCACCACTCTCAGCTGATATTTAATTAAGCTGAAAATGTTCATAATCTAATCCTTTTTCAAACTGCCTTCCTCCACAAGAGGGTCTGTGTTTGCGTAATTAAAAAGGGTCGCTTTAACCTGACCTAACTAAGGCACTGGATGCAAATCCTTCCCTATTGAAATAAGTGCTGGGTTGACAGCAGGAAGTGAATGGTAAGAAAAGGAGGAGGCATTGCTGATGGCATTCATAACTGAGCACCCGATCGCTTTATAGCATGTTATCTAAATTGTTCTTTAAAAAGTGGCAATGCTCTGAGGCAACTTTACATTATATCTCAGTCACAAAAGGAAAAAAAATAAAATAAAATCTAGGAATGTTAGACTTAGAGAGGGAGTGAGAATTTCTCCATTTATCTGTGATACAAGTAAAGGAATAATGGACTTACAAGGCTGATATATTTGACATGAGAAGTAAACCTACAGATCTGGAAGTATCTTTTTATCCCCGAGTTCACCACTCAAAGGTTAACATCTTCTCTGCAGTGTGTAGGTAAGTTGTGGCTTGTTTCAAGTAAGAGAAAGAAATGAACTGCAAGCCTCCCTGTCACCTGTATATAAATAGTACTGAAAACAAGCTGTACGTTTGGGGACAGAGTTTGATTTATGTGAAACAAAAGCTTTGCAAAGCTCATAAAATGCTTAGATTAAAGACATGTTCAACATCATTACCTCGTTTACCTAGAAATCACAGCAAGAAAGCAGTAATACAAGTGCTGAAGAGTAAGGTTAAAGATAAGTCTTATACCTACTAAGAGAGACGTTTTAACACTGAGAGTATGTTTTTGTCTTTGGCTTGATGAAATACAGCCCAACTCAGTTTTTCTCTCACTTGCCACAAGGACAGTACTAAGTATAACGTGGGCATGGTTCACAATATAACAGAAGGGTATGCTGTATTACACCTTACAGTGATGTGAAATGTTTGGGCATATCCACCCACCCACCCAAATAGATACAAAGAATTTCCTCACACCTAATTCATAGTTACTGCAGATATCTCCAGGCCTTCCTCAAAAACACATGAAGGTGAAATGAGGACACAAACTCTGGCCCTGCTCCCTCCAATCCTGTCAGCGGAACATTTCATTTGACATGAGAATGGCATTCCTGAGCAAATAGGGTTCCCAGTTGTGGAAATACTGCACTACATTCAGCCAAATGCAGTCAAACTCTGACAATCGGAGGCCACTTCCACAGCTCTTCTCCGCTTATACTGACAAATGTCTGAAGACATTTACTGGAACTCCCAAGAATAGCTTCATGGAGAACAATAGCCCTCTTCCTGTATTATCAATGTAAAGAGGAGCCAAGAGATTAAATTATAAGGGGACACACCTTTGGCTTTGCCCCAACATACTTCCATTTCCTTGCTTTCATTCTTAGCTTCTATATGTTGAAGGGGTTTGAAGAGACATCTGTCTGTATTAGTTGGCAATCTTTCAACTGTACTGCCTATTAAACTGGAATGTTGTTTAATGTCTTCTTTCTGTATAAACTGGGAATGCAAAGAGCTTCTGCTCCTATGGTATTATTTTAAAAGGGAGACAAGAACTTCAAGAAAATAACAGATCTGTACAATAGTGCAGCAGCACTGCAATGCTATCATATAAAATTGACATTGAGAGCTTACATTTTAAAGAAATACCCAATTCATATTTCAGTAGCAAGGTAAAACTATTACTCTGAATAAAGCATTTAGTCTACATTACTCTTAAACCACATTAGCTCCATAGAAGTAACTTGCTTTATGAGTTCAGTTGATCATGACCTATAAAATGTTAAGCAGAAATGCTTTAAATATCCACTAACACCATGCACAGGCCTGAGAGCACAAGGTAGTGTTCTATGAAGCGGCAAAAAACCGTCCTCTTATGAAAAACTAGCACACACTCTTATGTCACTGATATAAACAGGGTACGTATGTTAAATAATGTATAACACCAGCAATGTTTTTCTAAGCAACAGGAAGGCAGCCTGAGTTTATTTTAATTCCTGTTCTTTTTCAACAGAAATGCACATACACAAACATATTCAAATATGAAATTCCTGTGCAGAAAAATTGAAGACCCCTTTTTGTTCTCTGGTACTGAATAAATTCTGTATTTTAAGAGAAGGATATAAGCCTGGAATTACTTAGGCTTTTTGAGTAATGTTGGCAAACCTCTTTGGCAATTACGATTTCATTAATGAAAAACAGAACCACAGAAACATGCTATTGTTCTTACATTTACTTTTACTATTTTGCATTTCAGCAATTTTTGTAGCGCAAAATGTCATCAGAACTGACTAATTCAACACCAGATGGGCTGCAAGAATGTATAGTTCATATTTTAAAGATATTTTCTCAAAATTTACTGCAAAGGGTTAATAGAATTCAAAAGGCCAGGATAGGACTTTTTAAACGACAAGTACTACAGGTGCTTATTATTATCAGAAAACAATGGCATATATAGAAATATACATACACACATCTATACAGTATTATCTACCCACTCACCCACCCATTTGTGGGAGGCGAAACAGGGTCACACCGATGAAGGCAGGGTTGTGGCACAAACCTATTCCTTTTTCTACATGCATAACAGCATCATAGGCACACTCAGAACAGACAGCACTAGCAGCAACATTGAATGTAGGCTAGCACTGAATTCAAACAATTTTACAGTAATTCTTAAGAAGCATTTCATTTTCACCATTTTTTAAAATGTTGCTTGAAGCTGAACATAGAAAGTTAGCTTGTAAAAGTATTACTTTAGGATATTTATTGACTTAACATCTTCACTTGTTTCTTTAGTGTATCAGTTCTATCTATTATGTGATTTTCCATAAGTTTCCTATAAGGCAATGAACTGTAACAGGCAGCTTTAATTACTTCACATAGGTAACACATTACTTTTAATTCCACAACCACCATATAATATATAAAGTACTGCAATGGAAACTCCAGAGCAATTTGACCTCGTGGTTATTTGGCTAACTCTGCTTCATGATAACCATTGCAGTTAATTATAAATTTTTGATGCTAATATTCTCGGTCAGTTACAAGTGTAAATTGTCTTTAATATTTAAACTGTATTTGAATGAAAATAATTGTGGTTATACATCCTATTCAGCAGCCATTATGGCATACTAGAGGTCTCTTTAGGAAAGGGAGTAAGCTAAATGGCTCAGCTGTCCTTACTACAGGAACCCTAAAATCACTTTTCATCACTGCACCAACCAGAGCTGTAATATAATTAGCTATGCCATGATGGGGTTTTGCACTACTATGCACAATTATTGCATGCTGGTGCTGTCTGTTCATTTTGTATAATAAATATCAAATAACATAAATCATGAATCTGAGGTCCAGTAGGACTGTTAGGGAAAGAAGGATGTGTTTTGATAAGCTGAAATGAACCAGCAAGAGGATGGTGGTGATGGTAATAGCAATTTCTTTAAGTGTTCATTCTAAACTGAAAGTACTAGTCTCAATTTCAAAATTCAGCAGCTGCGATGAATGGAAGGGTGAAGGGAAGAGAGGAATTAGATTTGCTATGGAACCAATATAGTCCCTCAGGAGCCTTGAGGTTTGGCACAGAATCCAACCTGCAATTTAAAGCTCTTATTTTTCAAAGCATTTTTTTTTTATTAATGTACTGCTAATTCATACAACTGCTAGATCCGTCCATTATTTTCTGTCAAGGCAGGTGTCTTTCATCAGCAGGTATTTGGTCATTTGAAGGCTCTAGCATAAACAGAAACTGTTTTACTATACCACAGCTGAGCATAATACAGCTGAGTAGAAAATATTATGGCCCATCAGTGAACTTATCATTAAAAATCTATGTTGAAATACTTATAAAATAATAAATTACTTTCCTATAGTAAAGCAAGTTTTAACTCTGAGCTAAACACTATCACAAACTTTTGTTTATAGAGTAATTCCCCTTCACTAACACAGAATTTTCCATTATCAATATAAATAAATCTCACTGTTCACACAAAATGTCAATTATTTGGACTAATAATTATTAGAACCTATTGAGTCAAAGCGAGTTATTGCTAATTCATTGTGTAGAAAGTTGGAAGACGCAAAAGCTAACCTATTGGATAAATTGCATTACAGCGAAGGATGATGAGGGAAGCATTAGTCCTGGACTGTGAAGATCCTGGTTCAAACCTTCACTCACATGAAATTCATCAGATGGCTCTGAGTCTGTTGCCATATTTCAACTTAGCCTATCTTACAGAGTTGTTGAGAGAATAAAAAGGACTGGGACAAATCATGTAAGCTACTTTGAGTTCCTGGAGAAAAAATGGATTAAAATGGATATAAATTTAATAAATAACACTATAAAGGCATGTCCTTCAAAAAGCCACTTCAGAGTAGCTACTGATCTACTTCAAAGAGTTCTGGTTAAGAATGGCAAGAAATTCAAATAAAATTGTCACTGTTTCTGCATAAGCTTGCTTAATGATAACATTGAAGGAAAAGTCTGTAGGAAAAGCACTGAAATTCTATATAGGTACCAATTATTATTAAATATTATTCAGTCATATATGACAGCTTGGTCAAATCTAGCCACCATCATTCCTTACCCCTGAAGAAAAAGAGTTCATATGCAACCAATATTAAAAACTAATCATAAATAGAAAGCACTTTGCAAAGACCACATCAAACTACAAATGTACTCTCTGAAATGACCATGGAGAAAGAATGTCTGTGTTTCTACATCCATTTTGATGTAAACTGAAGCCAGCTCTACCTAAAGAAATATCTAGAAGAATGCATCTGGCTCTAATAATCATGTACAGTAGAGGTTTGTCAATGACAGTGCATTCGCAAAGTATTCAGATTCCCTTCACTTTTTTCAATTTTGTTATGTTGCACCCTGATACTACAATCATTCAAATTCATTTTTTTCTCATTAATCTACACTCAGTACCCCATAATGACAAAGTGAAAACAGAATGTTAGAAATGTCTGTAAATTTATTAAAAAGGAAAAACTGAACTATCACATTGGCATAAGTATTCAGACCCTTTGCAACAACACTTGAAATTTAGCTCAGGTGCCTCCCATTTCTCTTGATTGTTGCTGAGCTGTTTCTACACCTTGATTGGAGTCCACCTGTGGTAAATTAAATTGATTGGACATGATTTGGAAAGGGGCACACCTCTCTATAGAAGGCCTCACAGCTGGCAATGCATACTGTATCAGAGCAAAAGTCATGAGGTCAAAGGAACTGCCTGCAGAGCTCAGAGACAGGATTATTGCAAGGCACAGATCTGGGGAAGGCTGCAAAAAAAATTCTGCTGCACTGAAGGCTCTCAAGAGCACAGTGGCCTCCATAATTCTCAAATGGAAGAAGTTTGGCACAACCCGGACTCTGGTTTTTTATTTATTTATTCTTTATCTTTAGCAAGAAGCAGGAAGCTCATCTGATAAACCTGTACTTTTTTTTTTTTTTTAAAGGTTGACAAGGAAGGAAATACATGTAAAATACACTAGAATGGGATCTGGATCAGAAAAGTAATTTAGTTTTTTTTTTAGCCATGTGCCAATCTTGTTGACAAAAGCTATTAAAAACATCAAATGACAGAAGTTATTTGTTTCTTAGAGTATAACTTCAGCTCCTGCTTTTTCTTCCTTGAAAGACAGAAAGACAGAAAGACAGACAGATCTTCAATGAAGTTCTAAGAATTTTAAATAGACTGCCTGCTTGCTTAGAAATAGAAAGGTCAGGAGTGCAAACAGCTCCTGTCTTGAGCTTTGACGGGCACAGCTGTGTTCTAAGAAGAATGAATGACTGGCATAATGAAAGAAAAGGAATGCCTGCAGTTTGAGAATGTAACATGGTGTCCAGTTGTTAATACTAGCATAATACACTTAATAAACTAGGCTTGGTATCCTCATCTACAGAATACACTTTCATGATGATATTTCATTTGTAAAGGCAAACAATTTGTGATGATGGTCATTTTCCTACTAGCAACGTGTAACTTCTAGAGACATCCAACCATTGGTGTGACAAAATAATAGTAATGAAGACCTCATCTTCAAGAACGCCTGGGTGATGCTATGAAAATGCTATTAGTCACTAATGGGCAAATGGCCTATACATCCCTATTAAGCAGTCTCATATACTGAAACTGAAATCATAACAGCAAACAAGCTGAAATTGAAATAACAGTAGCAAACAATAATAGTGTTACAACCTTGCTTTCAAGTAACAACTATAATACTTAAAAAGAAATTTTGCTCATATGCCTTGTTTGAAGGAAACTGAGTAACTGGAACACAATTCACTTAGAATAAAGAATGAAGGAGGGAGAAACATGAATGAATTAGCAGCCCAGAGTGAGTCAGAGGAAATTCATTGGAAAATTCAGGTTTAAGTAAATACAGAAGAGTAAGAGAACATTTTAAATCTACCTGTAAATCTAAAAAAGAAAAGTGAGGGTGCAGATTAAATATTATTAAATATGCTGCATCAAGAAATATCCACATAGACTTGTGTGATAGAGATGAAGATACCATTTGAGATTGAATTATACTGGCTATCTTTGAATATAACCTCTAATCAAGCTCCCCCTTCCTTGTCCTCCTTCTATACAGCAATGAAATTCAAAGCTTTCATTTTTTTTTTTAGATAACTGCAATTTATACTCTAAATTACATTTCTAAACTATGGTTAATGTTACTTATGATTTACTAAAAACATCTTCCATGAATGACATTTTTAAATATGTTTTCCCTGATAAAGACTAACAATAATTTGTTCAGATACAATACCAAACGAAGCAAGAACTCAAGAACTTTAATCTTCTCCCAGTTGTTCCTGAGATATGAGAGTGGAGTGTACAAAACTGATGTCTATTTATCTAATAATAAAATGTAGTTCTTTATTCCTCCAAACCTAGCATTATTCTTATGTCAATTTAGGTACTGATTTGGTAAGTAATTTCTAGGTTTAATGCAGTAACTTGGTAGGATATTCCTGAGTTTTAATTCTAATGAAAATGAAGCTTATCTACAGTAATTGTAAGAAATTACCAGAACAATCTGAATCTTGGCATGCATCATTTATTCATTCAATGATTTTTCTGATCTTTGAAATGTGGCTGCAATTTTCCATGAATTTGTGTAACAAAATTTATTTTATGAGTAATTCAGGCAAAATAAAATACAGTGGTACCTCGGGTCACAAACGCTTCTGTTCACGACCAATTCGGGTCATGAACAGCACCGTTCGCAAAATTTTGCTTCCGTTCGTGAACGCCGGATCGGGTGACGAACAGGATCCGCAGCTATTTTCCCTCCCGTGACACGTGGTCATGGCTTCCTGTAGGGAGCGGGACTCTCCCTCCAAGCAAACACCACCTCCCCACCCGCCTTCCTGTCCTCCAAGCCAGAAGTCGCGTCGAGCAAGGTTAGCGTTCTCTCTCTTCGTACTGTACTTTGTGTCATATTTTTGTGGTTTTAAAAAAAAAATACATATGGTTCAGAACTGATTAACTGTAATTACATTGAACCTTATGGGAAAATTTGATTTGGGTCGCAACCAAAATCAGTTGGCAACCAAATTTGGAGGGGTCAGAACGGATTAACCGTAATTACATTGAACCTTATGGGAAAATTTGATTCGGGTCGCGACCAATTTGGGTCGCGACCAGAGTCACGGAACGAATTAAGTTCGTGAACCGAGGTACCACTGTAATAATGAAATTTCAAATTCTATATTTAATTATCTTCAGAATTCACTTGGAATCCAACCATAATCTAAAAAATATATTAAAGTAAAATATTTTTTTCAAACAAGTAAGGATACTTTCATTGTAGTAGTAAAGAATGTGAACACTTTTTGGTCAATTTCAAAGAATGTTAACAAGTATTTATAAACTGAAATCAAAATGAGAGTGGGTAGAGAAGGAAAACAAGTGGGATAGTCTCATGTTCTGCTTAATGCCATTTCAAGCACTGTTCAAATGAACTGTATTAGCAGACTTAAGATCAATTTTTCCACTAAGTTACATGTATATATACAAGGATCTTATTCTGTTTGCTGTATTTTATAGGTTGATGAATTGTTTGTTCCCTACATTCATAGTACACACCTATACATATCTACTCAGAAGTAAGTTCTGCTGAGTGTAAGGGACTTTCTCCTAAGTATAGGACTTTGGATAGAAAACTTATGAGTAGATCTTTAACATCTAAGAAATAAAAATCATATTTCTCCCTCCCTCCCTCCCTCCCTCCCTTCCTTCCTTCCCAGAGATTAAAAAAAAAAATCAGTTAGCCTTGTTAGTAGCTTTATTTCATGAGTGTATTTTTTCCAGAAATGGGGAGATCTCATTGGAAAGTATATTGGAGTTTCCCAAGATATATACATGTAATAAAATCTTTATCAATGTATTATTTTTCATTGTGTTTTAATTAGCACTGCTTTTACCTTTGTGTCATAATTTTGTAGGCATCAGGGAGGAAACATTCAGTGTTCTCCATCTGGAAAGGATCAGCATCACAGATCTTGTCATCTGTCCGTCCATAATTAGCACTTTCTATCATAATGACATCACTTCCTGGACACCGAAGATCAATGGAGTAGCCCTCACAGGACAGTTCTCTCCTTACCAAACCAAATGGTAGTGCTGCTCGACTAAAACCTAAAAGGAAATCAGAAAACATATTGAATTATAAAATTGTTCCCTCACATATATATCAGAGAGAGGAAGGCTAAAATATACTTTTGTAAACCTGAGAACATTTTTAGACTTTCACCATTTCAGAAAATGGGTACTGCTCACAGTCCATCCAGGATTTTCTATGTACATGGATGAGAGTATGCAGATAATAAAGCAGCTTGTTCACATCCTTCTCGAGTCATTGGTTAAATGTGGCCAATATTCTGAATGCATCATTTTATAAATAAACACATGGTTGAAATTTGTTCTTTTAAAAAATAAATTATAAACTTCAGAGCTTACAGGAAATATCCAGCAGAATTCAGTGTCTAAACAAGTCAAACTCTGGAAGAACAATGAATGGAATTTTCACATTAAGCGTGCTGTGGCGGCTGAGTGGCTGGGTCATTTTTTGGCCACCAGGTTTACAACCATGCTTTCAGACAGGACTTTTGCTTAATGAGCCCTAGTTTGTGTTGTAACTAATTTAATTATTTTTACCAGATGTTTACGATTGCCTTTCTTCATCCTGGGTCAGCCTTTGCACAACTTCACTTTAAATTCAAGCACTATGTCACAAGAATTATTTATTTTCAATGCTCTCTCCCTTTCATAGCCTACTGCTGAACTCAGAAGAGCCTGAGAAGTTTACACAACAAGGCCATTATTTCCTGCCAAAAAATAACAGAAAAATAGGGCATCTGCTTGTGGAAAAAACAAAAGCAATAAAAAGTAATAGGCTTATTAAACTTGGCAGTTTAAAATCAGTGTGTTCCTCAATTCTTCAGTTTCTTTTGCCCATTTTGTTACTTTCTTCTCAGATCTGGTGCCTATGTGTGTGGGATTTGTGTGTGCAGTAACTTTCTGCTGAATGAGCTTTTCAGTGTTTTTTGAGCTCCATGTTAATTTTAACTTCTTTTGCTTTCATAGAGACTATGAGTGTATTCACAAAACAAATTTAATCATAAAATGGTTCAGTGGCAAATATACATCCTGGAGATCCAAGAATGGCCAGAGTGTTGAAAACCATTTGTAAACCATTTCTAATACTGAAGTAATTTGTAAACCATTTCTAATACTGAAGTAATTACCCAAATGCATTATTTCAGTCCTGATTCATTCATCATAAATTATATTCTGTGGCCTACAGTGGCTGAAAGTAGCCTGTATTCTAACATGCATACTTAACTACTAGAAGTGGTTTTTAAACCATGGCAAGAAGCCATGTGCAAGATTCTCAGTGGACACATCTGTCATGCAACCATTTTACATTAAGTATGATACGTGAGCAGACAAATTGGAATTTTCATTTTTATCTGATGCTGTAAATGCATGATTAGCAGAAAAACTACCTTGTGATGAGCTGACTGTATTTCACACTTCTGTAAAATTAGAGTATTTGTCATGAGATATGAAACTATTTGAACCAAGTGAGCTTCTGTGAAAGCAGAATGCAAGGGCTATGTTGAGCCAAGAGGAAAAACTTCTTGTGAAGGCTGAACGCTGCAATTTCTGTTTTTTACAAGGACAGTAATGGGACATGTAACAAAATACAAAAGAAATTCCAAGCGTGCACAAAACACACAGTTCTTTCACTGGTAAAGCACCACAGCAGTTGCACTTAAAATCAAGACTTTCTATTTCCACAACAGGAGATTCAACTTTGAGTCAATATTAAACTCAGCACTTTTCTTCTTATTATATTTACCCTCTGACAGCTGCAAGTTGCTGCCAGCTACTCTGCCAGCCTTGAATACCATCTTCTTATACACACAACTGAGTTAGCAGCAGCTCTGCGCCTGACTGATAGCATGTGCTAACTGGAAAATACAACTGACACAGACAGAAACAGTTATGAAAAACAGGTGGGAGTATAACACGAGCAGCATAGCCTGGGCCTAAGAAGGAGAAACGTCACCATTACGTTTAACTACATACTATTTCTCTTCATTTGGGGGGGGGGGTCTGGAAGGCTTAGGAGATATTATGATTATGATAAAGACAAATGAACCTCAGTAGGTGTGTGTGTTGACTCCTGGTGACTGCCTGAACAAGTCCCTGCAGTTTTCTTGACATGGTTTTTCAGAAGTGATTGGCCATTGCCTGCTTCCTAGGGCTGAGAGAGGATGACTGGCCGAAGGTCACCCAGCTGGCTTTGTGCCTAAGGTGGGACTAGAGCTCATAGTCTCGCAGTTTTTAGCCTGATGCCTTGACGACTACATCAAACCGGTTCCCACCTCAGTAGTTAGGATACACATATTTTGCCCTAACCAAATCATCCGAAAACAGTAATATCTGAAACACAGGACAACCGCCAGTTTTTCCCAGTAGCTTTCAGATGTACTGAATGTGCTGGCTTGGAATGACTAAGCTGTAGTCTAACATATCTATAGGGCACCAGGTTGTGTATGGCTGAATCTTGAACTAGAGGTAACTTAAAACATTTCTCATTAAATAACCTATTTGACTTAATAATAGTCAGAATTATACTAATAATAAAACACTTATGCATGATTTCAACCAACCATGGAGTTTCAAGAAATGCCCACCTGTGATACTCTGGGCATGGGAAAAGGTAAGGCAAAGGTAAAGTCTTAGGGTCAAACTTCATTTTTGGTACTTTCTGGACATGCCTATGAAGTTTCCTTGATAACAATACAGAAGTGGTTTGACTTCACCTTCTATCCGCTCCCTCCCAATTCCAGTCTAGTTCACAGTCCTGGAATTTGCTGGTGGTCCCCCATCCAAGTACTAAGTAGGTTGAACCTGCTTAGCTCTTCCAGATGACCTATCTAGCTGGGCATGGAGAAAGGTAGCCAGTTTTTATACAGAATTTTCAATTACCAGGTACTCAAGCATTGCTTTTCTTAACAAAAACAAACATGCAAGTATTGTTTATCTTCAGCAGTTGTCAGGATGTGTTCAAATTTTTATTATACCTCATAGATCTCATTTTTATTCCTTATTTGGAAAAAAAACACACACAGAGCTTTCTGACCTCTACTTACAAAACTTTGCATTATTTCTTGTTTGAGGTTTGAGCCTCCCTTAACCTGACTATTATTCAGTGTTGTTAAAACACATGTAGGAATCATCGGAATATATGGAGAAAGTTAGTTCAGGTTATCGACTGAGTGTTTTTATTTTTAGTCTCTCACTGGGAATCCATCCTACTGCAACAGAACCTGTAATTGTGAAATCTCCATTTAGGAACAGTATACAGTACTGGATCGAATCAAAATCTACCTAGTCTAATATTCAATTCCCTATTAGATGCATAAGGTAAGTACAATGGCACACACTGTTTATATTTTCCAGCAACACACAGTTGGAGACATCCGGAAAGTAATATGTAACCAAGCAGTAAGCCATAATAACTTTAGAGTCTATCAATTATTTAACTTCATCAAATTGTTAGCCATTATAATAATAGTTTAACTATATACTTTGTAACGACTCACTTATTTTATCTTTCCATGATCATCTATCAAGTTTCCATGGGTTACCTGGAATCCAGATTCCAGTTTTATGACTGTTAGCCCTTCGAGGTAGGCCAGGTCAAGAAACAGACACCACAGGAATTCCAGGAATGCTAGTTTATTGCTGCGTAGCAACAGAATCTTGAAAACCTGTCCAAAACCTTCACTGCCCTTTTTAAGGACAACAGGCCAAGATGGGATTGTTCTCTTTCTTAGCCTTTCTACTTCCTCAGGATCCAGTAACTGTTTTTCTTCTTCCACCCACTTCTCAAGGGCAGAGCTAAATTCCTCTGTAATGACAAAGGAATACATTCTATCTACTTTCTTGCATGATATTAATTGCTTCCATGACAGGCCTCTTTACAAGTCTTTCTGTAAACTAAAATAAGAACTACAATACCAAATACTGTTGTCCAAATTTTCTTATAGAGGAAATGAATAATCTGGATGCTTTCTCTGGAATTCTTTTCAATTCTACCATATATTTTTTGTTGTGGAATTCAGAACTGTCACAGTATTTCAGTTGAGGTTGTCAGGACTATAGTATTCAAAATCAGACAAAGTTATCAGCAAATCCATGGCAACATGCTTTAATATTAAGGGACACCACAATCATTGAATCATGAGACACTTTTTCTATAAATGGCTGTGCATTTATCATGCAGCAATATGAGAGTGAAAAAAAAATGATGGGAGCACAGAGAGCTTTCTTAATAGATTATCCTTTAACTTAGATTGCTATCTGTGCTCTATATTTGTGGTTCTTGCTAAAAATACTTAGGTTAAGGCTTGGTGAATTCACAACAGAGGCAGCGCAATCCCCCCCCACACACAATTTTTATTTTTTTCATTTTTGAAGAAAGAGAGTGGGTGTCATAGGGAAACAAGCTGTGCAAAATGATGAGAAGGGGAGATCTTGCTATTAAATCCAACATGTTGTTAGCAATAAATAAGCAAAAATATCCATCTATAATGACAAGGATAAGCACCTTCCTACTTTCGTTTGGGAACTGGGTGGAGGGCAGCAATTGCTTGGAAGGACAGCTGGGATATTGCAGGTAAAAGTGTAGGTTAACTGGTGGGGTTGCTTTCATTTACCTCTCAAGTGAGAGCTGGAGCATGGAAGGGGAGGACTGGAGATATGGCCTGTGATGGAACATGGGAAAGTGAAGGAGGAATCAGGATTTTTGCAAAAGACACATCTTTCTATGGAAAGAGATTCAGAGCAACTCCACCTTAATTCTGTTAGGTGTAAGCTGAGCTGGGAACAGCTTTGACAAGCTTTCAAGATTCTGTTATGTTACCCTATTAGTAATATGATCTTTCTATAAATCCAAGTGGTTCTCCTTTCCTGTGTTGGCCAGCCTTGCAGGGCTTGACATGGACAGCAAATTACTATGTAAATGGTGGACAGGATTTTGCTTATAAGGGAAGTGCTGGGTGATTATTTGTTTGGGATTTTGTGTAATGGAGTATGGCTAGAGGGACTTTTTCTTTCTTCCACATCCTAATTTCTTTTGTTATTCTAAAAGACAGAAAGAGAGTGGAAGGTATATACCTTTAATGAATACATAAATGAGTAAGTATGAATTAAAAGCCTGTTGTGAATTGCAAGTTTTCTACCCTTACAACAAAGGTAAGAATTTTAAGGGATAAAGTGTAATTTAATCTATTTTGCATCCCTAAAAACAGCAACAAACAGGCCAAGTGGGGGTGCTCAGGAAAGATGATGGGCAAAACCCACCGAGATTTAGGCTTTGGCCAGGGCTTAGGTAAATTGAACTAAATTGCTCTATATGTTTTTTCTCCAACAAATGATGTTGAAAATGCAGCTTTCTGGGGGATATGGGGCACTGATGAATAAAATACCATCTTACACCTCCCAGTGCTTTACAGGAGTTATCTGGATCAATGCTTTCCTATAATACATCCAATAATTTAAGGATTAAGTACATTTCCATACAGAAGACAATTTCTAATATAGGGATGTGTTATTCCACCATACAATTTGGGAAAGCCTAGGACTAGATCTCACTCCTTATTTCTGTATCATTTCAAAACCTAGATTAGGCTTGTATGAAGCCGCCCTAATTCATTTCCTCAAAGCTCACTAACCTATTCTGTCTTTGCTTCTTCCAAACCATCTAATTATCAGAAAAGGCTTTTTTTTCTAAACACATGCAGAAGCCTCCCCTGGCGCTTTTGCTGAGTATGCAAAGAAATCACTTTTTGCTTACTGAATGTGAAGAAACACGTTTTTAGAAGAATAAGGCACCTTCTAAAGGTGCTTTACCACAATCAAAAAAGGGTGCTTTACTCAAAGCATGGTCAATGAAGGCCCTCGTTTCCAGTTGTGCACCACCCATTTCAGTTGTGAGTAAAAAATAATCAAAATATATTGCTGTCGCTAATGCTGAGATGTCAAACCAGCCTTTCAGATTTTCAGTACTGTAATTGACTATGAACCTGTCCTTCCGAAACAATCTTTAAGTGCTGTACATAAACCAATTTCAATAAAACTACTGAGATAATACATGTGAAGTGTATTTAACACTTTAAAATGGGAATTAAGGCAGAAGTGCTAGCATAATTAAAATGCACTGTAAAATAAATCAAATATGTATAATGATTTTAATAATTTGTTTGGCATCTACTTAAAAGATGGATGCATAACTCATTCTTTAAAGGAAGAAAAAAAGGAAATTCCACTATTTTTGGTGGTTGGAAGACAGCTGCATGCAATAAATAAAATTGTGAAAGGCAATCAGTTCTGGTTTGCTTGAAACAAAGTAGAACATTTCTAAACTTACTTCACTTCAGTAAGTCCCATTAAACCCAGTAATAAGTTTACATATCTGTTATACGAATCTACCTACAAAGCAGACATGTAGAGATTGCACTGACATTCATAGTAATGTGTGCTTTTCAGGAAAAATTTGTAGAAAATGTACCCATGTAAATTAGGCTAATTTGTATAGGGTCATTTGCATATGTAAATTTACAGATCAATGACAAATATATTTCTTTTGCACACTTGCAAAAAATAATTCTCCCCCCATCCCCAATTAAATTTGGAAACTACCAAACTTGTGGTACATTGTATTTGCAATATGTAGTACTGAATGTCACTTATAAATTTAGTCCCTCTTAGCTTGGGTCTTGGTTACCTTTGGGACTGTTTGCTCCTGGTAGAATCTGCTTATCCTATACCCAGACATGAAAGCCTCTTGTAATTCATCTCCTCCCCCCATTAGACCAGCTTCATGGAATAATTTCTGGGTTTATTCATTACATTTTATTCTTTTACTAATAGCGTTGTGGCTTTAGGTTTTTCTGCTTGTTTTATTTATGTAAGTCATCCAAAGTCTTATGATCGGGGACAGCATTTAATTATGGAAAACAAATAAACCGTTTCAATTATGAAACTGAAACTACTCTGTGGAAAAACTAGGAACTAAAATATTTTCTAGAAAATCTATTTGAAAAAAAAAACTATTTCACTTCAGTGCAAACAGGAATGTCCTTGTAAGCATAAACACAGCTTCTTATTCATCTGCACTTTATTTGGTAATAAGATCCTTTACCCAAATTTGAGAAAAGGGAAACTGAATGAGGAAAAATAATGGTGGAAATGCTCAACATATAAAAAAGTTCTAGGGCAAACATACTTTCTCTTACACATTTTTCTTTTAAAATAGGGGAAATGTGTATGTACTGTATTTATCCAATAAATAAACCAGTTGTCTATGCTGCTCTCAGAAATTTGTACTTGATACTGCTGAAAATCTTTATGAAACAGATGGTATGCTTGATACAAACTTTTCTGCCCAACCCATTTTTATTTAGTAACGATGTGTCCACTAAGGAAGACAAAACAGCTAAAATAAACTGCTTTTCTGCAACAAACATTAAATCGGCTTTCATAAAGAATTAAAATTGTTTGCAGAGATTTAGTAAATGGCATGCTTTGTTCCATTCATTATCCCCAACATTTGTTTAACTGTATTTCTCCACTGAAGATGTGCCAAAGTTAAAAACGATCTACATTAATCAAGATATAAAAATAATAACAACTATTTATGCCCTTGATCATTTAAACTGCAAATTGTTACCATGGGATCTCTAGGGGGAAGGAGAACTTTCACCTTTGAATTTACCCCCAAACAAGCAAATGAAAGAGGCTATGCCATTTCAGTTTACCATTAATACTGCTTACTATTAATAGAAGAAAACCTTGGGTAGAAGCATTAATGTGCACATACTTCTTTCCTGTACATGACTCCAAGAAATGGTATAAAAGTTACTGGATGCAGCATTAATAAAAAATACTTTATTCTATCATATTTCTGTCAAGAATGAAATGTTTGCCTTTTAAAAGAAAACTTGTGCTAATTTTGTAGTAATAGAAAAATCCTTTTGTAAAGATCATATTTTTCAAAGATTAGAATCTTTTTGACCATCTTTCTGCACCAAAAAAACTTGATGAAGTAACTTGCAAAAACACATTTCAGTGCTTCTTGTTAAACAGATGCACTGTTTTATATTTTGTATTGATTATATTAAGCAGCATATGATATTTATTAGTAAACCAGTGACTACTGATAAGTTTACCGTAATATATAAGGTCAATTTTTTTTCTTTTTTTCTTCTTTGGTCCATTTTTTAAAAATCTTCGTTTCTTTCTTTTGGTCTCATTTAATTGTGTGGGTTTTTTTTTTAGTGTATTTAGATGTTTTGTCTTTTTTATTGTAATTTTGTAATTTGTAATTACATAAAAAAGAAAAGGGAATTTTTAGGTTACTAATGAATCAAAACACATCACAGAGAAACACATTCAGTACACCATTATCCATCACCCAAACTAGATCTGGTATTTACCACTCTGAATTCAGAACAAGGAATAGGGAAACAAGGGGCAGTGGACAATACAGGTCATATAACATTCATACATGAGTTCTATTATTAAAATTATTAGGAATTTTCATTTTAAACTAAAGCAAACATCTCAACTTTTTAAAAATATAATTTAAACAGTACTGCTTCTAGCATAGAACACTCATCAACTTCAGCTCAACCCCTACCTCACTGTCCAGCCCTAATTAGAACTCATGAAAAATTTAATTTGATTCCAATAAGGACAAAAATGTTGGCAAATAATCAAAATATATAATGTTTTAAAATTAAGTCTCCATCTCGTTGGTAAATGGATCAGAATGTTACCATTAAAGAACATGAAATGAGCACTGTACTTTTCTCATTTGCATGGAATACATTGCAAAGTACAAAATACAAAGACCAGTCATAAAGACATGCACACAGTAGAAACACAATCTCATCCACATTCATATAAACCAACAGGGCTTCATGACACACAAAGAAAACAAAGATTCTCAAGAGAAGTAAACTAAAGCCCACACATAATAAAGATTTGGGGCTCAAGTGTTTGCTTTTGGATAAAAATAGCTAACATCTCTGTTCCATTATACATGACATCATATAATTATGTGCACAGTTTTTGCAAGCATCATTGGATCAGAACAGAATATACTAACATATTAAAAACAAATATATTACACACACACACAATGCTGTTAAACATATGTCTAAACGGGCTTAAATTACTGACACAATGTTATGAAAATGCATGTATAATTCTCCAGTACTTTATTCCTTACAATTTTGGATACCATCCTATATTCCAATTTGTAAAATAATTCAGTAAAATCAGAGGCATTTGGTTGTAGAGGACTGTAAAACACTTTTTTTTTTCACATATAGTCATGCTACAGTTTTACACACTTATATAATATCCAGACTTGGTTACTGAAGCATGTTATGAAAGGTTTACTTTGTAAGGTGTTTTAGAAACTTCAGGCTGTTCAAAATACAGTAGCTAGGTTATTAACCGGTATTTTGCCATAATGTTTATGTGTGTGCTTTTCTCACATGAACTTGACTGTTTAGCAAAGTAATCCATGTGAAACCTTTCTATGCCTATCGCCACGCTTGGTGGCCGTTTTACATTCAATAATGATTAACAATGGGGTTTTTTTTAGTGTATCTGAAAAAACTGCTAGTTTACCTGCTAGTTTCATAATGCTAGTCTTGCTTTTAAACCTTGGAACAGTTTCTGATTTTATTGTTGTAGCTTTTAAACTGTAAGCTAACTTGTAGATTTTTAAAAGTAGACAGCTAGATATAAATACATAAATATGTTGTTATATGGACCCTGACAAACTTGTGCTTTCTACATATGTAGACATGTATACATTCATACATGCACAAATACATGCAAACAAGAGCATATAAAATCAAGGGATAATATACTGCATGGTCAGCAAATAAGGTTCTAGCAAGAAACTGAAATGCAGAGAAACATGAGCATGCTGATTTTTTTTTTCTCTTTATGTTTTATGGCATGGGAATGTTTCTTGTAATATCCGATTTATCTATTTATTTATTATTACATTTGTATGCTGCCCATCTCCCCCAACGGGTGACTCTGGGCGGCTCACAATTAAAATCCAAAACCCATAAACAATTAAAAAATACCCCATAAATAATTAAAATTAATCCATTAAAAATCTTTATTTCAGCCATTGCTACCAATATTCAGCTCCGAAATGCATATTGAGGTTTAGCATCTTAAAAACTTTCAGGATGTCAGAAAGGGTACATGTCTTTTCCCCCCTTCTGAGCATGCTACTTGTTCAGAAGGAAAATGTTCTCAGTTCAAGAAGGAAGTATATCACAGAAACAACAAAAGTGGTATCTGTCAGTGATAAATTATGAGTCAACAGAATTTCCTGCTGCATTACATCCTCTTAACAGAAGTTTCTAGCAGAGCAAAAACAAAGCTATGCGTTCTAGAGATTCTAAAATTGTTTATTGATTAGAGTTGCACAATAAACACTTTTCTTTTAAATTCTCACACAATCCCTGTTGGCTTGAATGAATGACCAACACAAGGCTGATAAAGGGAGGAACATAACAAAACAAAACAAGATTGTCTCTAAGCAAGATTAATTCAAAGAACCACTGCTGAGTTCATAAACTAACGAAGAAAAAAAAAAGCCTTTGTTCCCAGGCTCTGTAAACCAAATTTGCAACAAAACACTCTGAAACATGAGCTTTGTCTCCCCCCCAACTTGGCGGGGGGGGGGGAAGATGTCTATTTCCTTCTCTCCTAAACAGGGTTGATTCTATGGCACAAAGAATGTGTGTTTTTTATTTTGCTTTGAAAAAAAAAATCTGTTTAGAAAAGAACTAAAGCATATTACTACTTCTCATGGTTTAAAGATTGTTGAGCCCTAAAGATATGAACGCAGAAAAGTCTGCTAATACTAAGTAGTTATCTTTTTACTGTTTTTGGTGAGCGAGTTTTATATCTAAACGTTTA
The DNA here is from genome assembly GCF_059951505.1 of Python bivittatus. NCBI lineage: Eukaryota > Metazoa > Chordata > Lepidosauria > Squamata > Pythonidae > Python > Python bivittatus. The sequence goes on from NW_028277098.1 coordinate 30,938,930, forward strand.
ATACTGTTGTTTGGCAACATATAATAAAATATTCTAGTAAATTAATAACATTCTGCAGTATGTACCTGTGGATTCACTAAGTTCAGTCAGGGTTTCTTTCAGGTAACTAGGCACAAATATGTTAAATTCAGTCTTAATGTATTTGTCCCAGTTCACATTGTCTAGACAACCAGCATTCTCATTTGAACATAATCTAACATAGCATTTGGAACTTCGTGGTGCCAGGCTTTTTCCTCTTGCGAAGAAGAAAAAGATTTTGTCCTAGTCCTATAAAGTATATTTTTATCAGTGAGTGACATTTTTAAATATAATTCTCAGGCTTTACTGCATTATATTAGTTCAGAATGTGAATGAAGGTGATCATTTGCAAACAGGAATACTTACAGATTACTCCACACCTCTTTTTTAGTCAACCTAATAATATTTCAGGACCCATTGTGATTCGCTAGGACCCATTCCAGAACACTGTCAATGTGAAAATGCCCTTCTGGTTAGCTACAAAAAGATAAAGGGAAAGTTGACTTTTTAAAAGCCAGTTTAAAAAAAAAAAATACTGAACTTAATTCAGACTGGCAATTCTTTAACATCAGCATATCTTCTTTTTCCAGTACAGATTTGAATGATAAGGTAGTGGATCCATTTGGATAAGCTGTTGAATCCTAAAATGCCCCAATCAGTTGTGTGCATCACAATGGTTAAGCCAGGAAAGCAATTAGATGCTGCCCACACTCAAAAGGCAAAACCTCTGGCAAGCCCCCAAAAAACCCTGATTACTGGTAACAATTTGTATCATGAGTCTTCCAAATGACCCTCTGGATATGTACTATGAATACTGCTACTTGGTTGCTAACATGATTCTACATTTGCCTTGAAGGAAAACAGCTAAGTTGATAAGATCAAATGGACACAAAACCTCAAAAGATATATAGTTTTAACAACTTAACATTGCAGTCAAAATCCTAAAGCCTGATGCTAAGTATTCCGCAGCAAAGGGCTGGATTTCAATTCCCCAAATGTAACACTCTGATCTGCACGTTTGCCCAATGGAGTGAACTGAAACTACACATTCTCATAGGAGCTGATAGCTATAATATATGAGATTATCCAGTAAAACTCTCTAGAGTGTTCATTAAACCATGACAGAGGCATCGCTATTGTTGACGATTATTACTGTAAAACAATGCATTTGCAAAATGTTGACTCAAGCTATATTCTCAAATGGGGTCAGGTTAACTTTCTATGTGTATGTCAATGCTTTTTGGCCATATTGTTCTAATTGCTCTTCTTTTACTATACAAAATAATTTTGTGGTGCATTTACTATACAAAACTTTAATGTATTACATCAGGTAATTAATTTTCATTACATCATGTGTAAAATGCATAGCAATATTTTTTTAATTATTATTATTGCAGGCATATTCCACAGTTTCTCAAAGAACAAGACAGTATATATGATTTTATCGTCTCACTATGATACGTTGTGAGGCAGGTGAGATTTAGTTTAATCTCCCAAATCTATGGCAGCAAATATGCTCAACCAAACCCAGCCACATCAAACCCAGGCATCGTGCAGTGAAAATAATAGTTTATGGCTTAGTGAGTTGAGTTCACCCAGCCATTAGGTTATATTCAGTAAACTATTTCAGCAAAACATGGTGTAGAATAATGTGCAAACCCAGTTCAAATGAGCTTACTAGTAAGCAATCCTTGCTTATTTTATTCATGTGACTGAAACAGTGCTTCTCATGTGAAACATCACTTAAGTAGCATTCCTGCAGCCAAGGTTACGGTTAACAATGTTGACTGCATTTTTAAGTCTCCAATTCTATTTTATAAAGTTACATTTAAATTTAGGTGCAGCACAGATAGTTTATATACTTTTAGGTTTCTCTCTTCTCTCTCTTATTGGTTAGCTTTTAAGTTGGATAATGTAAAGATGTTCCACATTAAAGTCATTTATATGTCAGTAAAGCAGTTGGTATTATTTAAATTTCCCATCAGTTTTATGGGCCAGATATGTACACTTTAATATTAGTAAGAAGTTATCCATCTAACACTGATCTCAGAAAGAGCCCAGAAGCAGTGGCTTTGCAAAAGCAGCGAAATAATAATTGCCTATATAACCCAGCATTAAATGTGTGACAACACCATCTATTTCACACTAACCAAATATACTTAAGAAATTAAAATAATATAATTGGGATGAGACCAGATTAATCAAAGGACACTGTCTAATGTTACTTCAAAGTTGGAATTAGTGAAATCTCCAAGTCTACTTCAAAAGCCACCTGTTTTTTTCTTTCCTTTTTAAAAATTTAACCAGCATTTATGTATGATTCAAATAATATAGTGCATGTAGATCTGAGAATTTTCTATGATGCTAATTCTATTTTTCGACTGCTTATCAGTTGGTGAGTTTAAATTTACTATTGTTACAAGCAGGTCCAGAAATATTTCCATAGTTTCAGACATGGGACTAGTCAGCAAAGCATCTGTAATAAAAGAATTGAAGATCCAAGAAGACGATCAGAAACTCCCAAGGCTAGAAATCTTATGACTTGACTTAACCACAGTGAGTTAGAAAATAAGAAGAGTGGCAAGCATTATCACCACTTCCTGATTTCCAGCCTCCTGTCTTAATTAAAAGATCACCCTTCCTGTGAGAATTGCACATACAGTGATATATGCTCCAGAGATACTTAAAAGTATTCACTGCTGGGATCTTACTGATAGGAAAAAAGTATAGTACACAGATGCACTAGCTGAGAAACTAAAAACAGAAGGATAGCATATATGCTACCCTTTCAGTGCCAAAACCTCCAGACACAAGTTATTAGTGTGCATCCTCTAGAAGGTTTGTATTTAAATATATTTATCTTTTTTTGGGGGGGGGGACTGAGTACACAATACTGAACACTAAAGGAAGGAAATGTTTGCATATGCTAATACATCCCATTTAAGGAATCCACAAGTAAGAGGAGTGCTGTTTTGTTTTCAGCCTGTCTCTGAATTTTCCCATAAATTGAAATGTTCTTTTCAACAGTATGAGGTTTTCTCTCTCAAATGTGCAATTTTTTAATGGGGGTTTTTGTTCTGTGTTGTTAGTGGCATTCACTGTGTAATAAATAGCCTTAGCCTGTGCAAATTTGCTTTTATTATAGCTCTAAAAAATTGGTGCTTGCTTGTGTTTAAAAATAATTTTTATTTATTGATTATTTAAGAGGAGCCTTTTTTTTTTTATCATTTTCACCTTCATCCTGTGATGAAGAATTGCAAATGTACTGTTGGGAAACTATTTCCATCCCAAACAGTGATTGCAACAGCTATATGTCATGAATCGGTGCTTTGCCTTTTGCTTCTCTTCTCCTTCTTCCCTATTAATTTTGCTTATGCATCATGTCTTTTAGATTATAAACCTGAAGGCAAGAACTGTCTTATTACTGATAATTGTAAACCACTCCGGAAGGCTTTGTATTGGCTAAACAGCAAGTTAAACAAATATATAAATAATTAAATGCTATATTTAACCCAAAGAAATCATCCTGAATTTAAAATGATTCTCCAAAACAGGGAAAGTGAAGCAGGGGGAACACATGAAAATATCCAAAACTCCTTTGTAATGCCTAATTTCCTTATCTTGATAATTGAAGGTTGACAAGTCCAGTTCAAATCAATTGTGGAAGTTTCTCCTTCAATGAAATGTGTACATGACACACGTGTGTGCATATGTGTGTGCACATATGCATGTCTGTATTAGTTACTGGCCTCACTCCAAAAATGGGCAGGAGGCAGGAAAAAATTAAATTAATAACTTTAAATTAATTGCTACTAAAATAAGATACAGGTAGTCCTCACTATCCGACCACAATAGGGACAGAAATTTAGGTTGCTAAGTGATTTGGTTGTTAAGTGAATCAGAGCAGATTTTACTATCTTTTTTATGACAGCTGTTAAGCAAATCACCGCAGTCATTAAGCAAATCATATGGTCGTTAATGGACTTTTTTTGCCAGAATTCGCTTAATGACATGATTTGTTTAACAAACTTTGTAAAAAAAGGTTGCAAATCACGATTGTGTGACTGCAGGGGTCATAAAGCACTTTTCCCAAGGCTGTCGTAACTCCAGATCATCATTAAACAAATGGTTGTTAAGCAAGGACTACCTGTATCCTGTTTCTTGGGGGAAAATATAATAATTATGGCATTTTGGGTACAGATTTGTCTCCAACAATCTTCTCTTTTTATTGTATATTCTGGCATTTCGTCTTGGCAAGTGTGTTCCAGCTTTATCATTCTGTCCAAAGGTAGAGATCCCTGGTTCAGTCTCTGGCATCTCTTTAGCTGACATTATGAGAGCAGGGGATGGCTAACAGCTATTTATTTATTTAATAATCTGCCTGGCCCCCAAATGCTTCTGGGTGGCTTACAAATAAAATAACAACAACAACAACAACAACATATAGAAAACACAATTGATCAGAACAGCAGAATACCAAAACGTAAAAGCAGCAACAACAAAAAAAGGGGCTCCACAGTCATCTTGTCCCCAAGGCCTGAGAGAACAACCACGTCTTTAAGATACACAAATCTCTTGGGGGGAGCTCATTCCAAGGGGCTGGAATGACATCTTCTGGGTCCCACCAGATGATATTTAATTCATGGTACCCAAAGCTCACCCATCCTGCTGGACTGAACTGGATAGGCAAAGATGACTGAAGATAAGCAGTCCCTCAGATAGCCAGGCTATATGCAATGAAAGGCTTTAAAGGTGATAAACAGAACACAGAACTGCATCTGCATCTGTCTAGCCTACACATTTGGTATTTCCTGGTAGTCTCCCATCCAAATACTAACCAAGTCTGATGCTGCTTCACTTTCTAAGATCAGCACTGTAGACTAGCTGCTACCTAGTTGTACTCCCTAAAGGAAATAGCATAACATATGAAAAAGAATGGTAGTATGTAACATACCAAGGTAGTCCCCACTTAATGACCCTAATTGGGACTGGAATTTCTGTTGCTAAGTGAAGCAATTGTTAGGTGAAACAGCATGTGACCACACCACTTAGTAACAGCAGTTATAGTTGCAGCTGTTAGGTGAGAACTGCATCAGCATCAGGCAAGTATTTCATGCTTCACCTGCCCTGCACGAACTGCCAGCTCCATCTTGCTTCCTCCTCCCCAGCCAGGCCCAGCGAGCTCCCTTCAACAGACAAGGTTCTGCCATCTTGCCACGCTCGCCTCCACTTCAACTCCCTCCACCCACCTATCTCCCCCCACATCTGTCCTTTTGGATCCAGGTGCTGGGCAAGGGCGTGGCCCCAGGATGCACGTGATGACAGCAGCACAGTAGTGGAGACACTTCTGCTGAAGGGAGCTCTGTGGTCCCAGCCAGTGGGATGGAGCCAGCAAAGGAGGCAGGGCAATGGTGCAGGCAGTGGCTTCCTGGGCAAAGGTGGTGACTGTATGGGAGGTGGCAGAACTGGAGGAAGTGGAGGGACGAAAGCTTCCTGGGAGTGCAGTGCAAAGCCTTGCAGGAAGAAAGCTGGGCCAAGCAAGCAGAGGGCCTGGGGGTAGGCTCTGTTAGTGCTGTGCAAGGCCTTTTGAGGCCTCACAAAGGGCCAACAGCTGTCTGAGCCAGGTGCACTCTTCCTCCTGCGGGAGTGGCTCCACTGCCCGGAGGGCCTCCAGCAGCCAGTTCTCCAGGAGTGCTTGCAACATGAGCTGCAGAGCGTGTGCTGCACCTCTGAGAAGCCCATATTCCTCTGCTTCTAATTCCCCCACCACCCTGAACAGCGCCTCCTGCACAGCCGCCACCTTTGCTTGGAGAGCTGCCACCCACTCAGATGCCCTGCCTCCTCCGCTGGCTCTGTCCCACTGCCTCCTCCCCAGCTAGGCCCAGTGAGCTCCCTTTGGCAGATGAGGCCCTGCTGTGCTCACCGCGCACATCCCAGGGCTGCGCCCTCCCCCATTGCCTGGATCCTGGGCCAGCAGCATGAAGGAGATGGTGAATGTCAGCTAAGGGCGGTAAGGGGCAGCAGGGGTGGCAGTGGCAGCATAGTACAGGGCAGCCAAAAGGGCAGAGATGGGGGGAGATAGGCAGGTGGGGGGAGTTAAAGTGCACACTGTGGTCATAAATGCGGGCTAGTTGGCAAGCACCCAAATTTTGATAACGTGACCGCGGGGGTGCTGCAAAAGCTGTAACTTTGAGGATCATTCGTAACTACCATTTGTTCAGTGCAGTTGTAACGTTGGTTGCTGAAATGGTCGTTAAGCGTGAACTATCTATATATATTACCTACCTGCAGATGCTTTAGAGCATTCTGTGCAGAATAATTATTTAAGGTGTTTGTGTATGACATATCAAAAGTCACTGAAATCTTTATTCAAATACTGAATCCAATTGCTGTAAACAATTCTAACAAAGTAACCACAGAAGCAGGCCAGCACTTATATAGTGAAAAGCTTAGGTATATGTTTCCATTATGCCCCAGCATTTTACACCTTGATCACATAGCTTAGTCCCTGAAAACTATGCCACTCCAGTTCTGGATGCAGGAAGTGATAAAATAAGCCTTCCTTTCCAACTTGAAAACATGCTTTCTATGTGCAACAGATTTGTTTGCTGTGAGAAGCAGAAAATCTCCTTCAAATGGAGCTTGATTCCTTGTGACATATTATACTGCTAACAATACAAGAACTTTACAACACTGAGATTTCCTGGTGGTCTTTCATCCATCTGGCCCTTTTAGCTTTCTCAAAATCAGCTACGTCAGCTAGGAGTTGTCACCTGCTATGACACTGTGCCACTTGTTTATGTGTTTATCAGTCATGACTAACTGGAGTATTCTTTAATTTACAAGACAGCCACAAAGGTCAACTCCATTCTCCCCTATTCCAAATAAAACTATACATGCAAACAGAAATGTAGGATGCTATAAAATCCTATTGTAACAAGGAGACCTCCGACAAACATCTGCTTTGAAAAACTGCAACTTCCTGGAAGTACAATTCCCAGCAGGCTTCACTTCATGTTGTTATTCTCAGGCAGATTAAATCCAATTCCCTTCAATTTGCTGTGTATGAGTCTCTTAGATGACAGAGAGGGGAAATGCTGTCTGCTCTACTTAACCATTAAATGTTTCAATGTATGAATAGTCCTATATGAGTGTCACTGTTAAACTTATTACTTATTTCTCTATATGATATTTAATTTTATAAAGTCAAATTCCTGACATTCAAGCCCTATGTAAAGGCTCTGAATTAAGCATCTTTACAGCAAATTTACTCAATAATTAAGAGAAACAAACCTATTATCATCAATGACAACTTGCAATCAGACATTTTTAAAGACATAAACAGTGTTACTCCACTCTATTTAATATTCATTTAATTTCACTCCTTGAGAGCTAGTCTAGCTAAATAGTGATTAGCTGTATTAATTCAGCTCCAGAAAAATCTCCCATTCAAATTTCTCTTTGGGCTGTTAAATAATTCCATTTATGTATTGTACGTTCTGTCCCAAATTATAATTGTAAGGATAGCCAAGCTGCTATTTGATGTAGGCAAAGCTGCACATTCACAGACTTTGGTCATCTCATCTTCAAAATAAGCTGAAAGTTCTTCAGATATCTGAACAGCTGAAACTTCTTCAAAGTCAACACACTGCTAAATATAATAGAATCACCACAAAAGTGTGGAAGGGATTTAATTTGGAAGAACAGATGGCAGGGACCTTCTTGACCACATGAACCTATGAAAACATTTACAGGAAGCCCCCCTTCCTGCCCCACATCATTGTTAACATTGACAGCTCTTTCCAAAGGACCTGAAACCAAGGGTTGGCTGGTCTAGGAAATCAGGGATACAACCTGACTACACAATGTAACATTTAATAGTCCAAATGTATCTCAGACTTATTTATCAAGTCCAAGACCAGACCAAGAAACAGACTTATCTCAGCTTTCTCTCTTTAAATTGCTACGTGCACATGTCGAAAAGCACAGAGTCCATTTGGTAATTTGATTTGAGGGGGCAATTCAGTCCAACTACCTTTGAACTGGGGCTTTGTATCAAAACTCTGCATAGTCTGACTCCTCTGCACCCCGTATTAGAAAGAGAGGCACTTGTTACTTATGGCAGCAGAATGTGGGGGGAGACGAGGAAGCATCTGCCCTCCTGGAAGGACGCATGCAGTCCTGGGCTGAAGGTTGTGTTCCCATGCCACAGAGCACAATATTTGGGAGCATAAAATGTGTGTTTAAGGTTCAACAGGGTAAAAGGCATGTCTGTTTTTGTTTGTTGGTTTGTTTGTTTTTGTTTTGTTTTGTTTGAACAATGAGTAGTGCTGGAGGAGTGCCAAGTACCGGAATCAATGTAAGATTCCTGAAATACTACCATATACAGTTAGAGTCCCCTAATCATTCAACCACAATAATAGAAAGCAATCAAGCAAAGTACCTAAATTTTATAATCCATTAAGTACCATATTCTGAGTACAGGATTACACACAAAATGCGTTGCCAAAATTTTCACCGACTTTAATCTTGAATGTTTTAGAGCCATATCAATTCAAGCAGTTACAATGCCATTTTTAAGAACAGTGCTGGGACATTCCGATTTGGGAAGGAACAGACTTGTGCAAATCCCTATTCCTAATTAAATCATAGAATGAGAGTTTGAAGTGGTAAATAATAAATCAGAAAGAATCTGCAATCTGGTTGTCAAGGAAACCGACATGCCTTTGCCATAATTGCTGTGAGCACCATTTGCCCTTTTGGACACCAAGCCTTATCAAGCATTCCGGTCAGAGAATGAGAAAGTTGCTTTTCCGCTCCTCACAGGCAGTTGTGTAACATGGACAGAGTTTGACTCAACAAAAGAATGCTACCAACAATTGTAGTATTCAACAATGGCCCCCTCCCCTCCCCTCCCTCCCTAGTAAATGCCACTATCAACCCTAACATTAGAGAGATGGAACTAGAAGTGATGTTACTTTGGAAGGTTTCAGCAACTGGATTTAACAGAATGCTTTCCTCTGATGGCAGTTGTTGTCATCATGGCTGGGGAGAAGGAAAAATATTTTGAATATTTGGGATCTGTTTAGTCATAGTTTTCTGTAAAGCTTTTTCTTTCAATTCAAGAGAAAAATCATTGGAAGGGTGTAAAAGGTAGGTAAAATACATCTATCTTCAGTGCAGTTTACAATGCACTGATATTTAAAAAGAAAAATAAACAATAAACATGGGTTATGAAAAGCTTTAATAAACAAGCATTTCAGGATTAAAATGCTGTCATTTTAATGAGGCACAATGAGTTTTACAACACTGATATAAATGAAATTATTCTTACTATTGGATTTCTGCTTCCCTTCTCCTAATCCCCTAGTCCACTTTTGCCAATCAGCAATCTTACTGCCTTCATTTCCCACAGTTGCCTGTTGAGAAGATTTTGATGATTGTTTCTACTTTGGTCAGTAGAAAAGAAAAACATGCACTTTCATGTTGCTTACACATTCAGTGCAAGCTGGCAACTAATTGCAACTACTTCAGTTTCATTCTTTCTATTCCATTTCCTTAAATTTCTTCCCTTGTCATCAAAATAGGTGTCACCACTCGAAAAAGCATTTAAATGCCATCCTTCCAAACTTGGTGCCCAGCTTGGAAACAGCAAAGGCAAAGCAGGAAATATGAGCCAAAAGACGGCCTGCAGAAGCACCTTGTTCCTTATGCTCATATACACAACCTGTTCACCTTGATGCCTGAGGAACAGTCTGTTCTGTGAGCTGCTACACAGAAATCATGATAAAGAGGAGGGCGGAGCTGGCGTCGCGGCGATACGGCGGGCGATCCTGGGCTCCCAGGATCGCAGCTGATATCTCCTCCCCCGGACGGTCCCGATGGACCTAAGCCGTCCCGTAGAGATGGCGAACGCAAAGGGCGCGTCCCGCGGATCTCAGGGACGCCGCAAGTCCCAGATCGATCCCAGGAGAAGCTCTTGAAGCCGGCGGAGGAGAGGCAGCCAAAAATGGCTGCGAAAGCCAGGACAGCTCCAAAGGAAGATGGAAGAGAGGGGTGTCAACTGGGTGAGATGGACTTTTACTATTCAACTATTCTTAGAGAACACCTTAAGTAACTTAAAGAGATTTTTAAAAGTGAAGAAAAGTGGATTAAGCGGCGAGATTGAACCCTATTAAAAAAAAAGAAGGGGGAGAAAATTTTTCTTTTCAACTTTCCCTTTTTAGTGGAATTGATAAGATGTTTTTCTTTTAAAAAAATATATATTTTTAACTGGATTGGCTTTCTTTTTTTAATATTCAATAACTCTTTATTTTAAGCCTTTTTTTTTTTTTTACTAAGATTTCTTTATTGTTATAAGAAATTTATATTTTTTTGACTTTGAAATGGGGAAAGTGGAGTTAAGAGAAAGTAAATGAAAGAAAGTTGCACTGCCATTTAGAGGCTCGATTTAGTGCTTTCTTTTTTTATTGTGACGCACGCTCAAGGACTCTGTGCTTTCTAAAAAGATAGTGGGATGTGCATGTTTATACAGGTGCCATCCGTAACTATAAACAAGAAAGTGGAGTTGAAAGCGATTATGAAAATATTAAGATGGAAAGTTTGAGCTAGTCACAAGAGCCTTGATTAGTGGCAGTAGCTCTTTTTTCTGCTAGAAGCTCTGCTTTGCTCTCTATTCCCCCCCCAGATGGATTTTTTTTTTAAAGAGGCTTAGCCTTTCCCTTCTTTTCCTTTTCTTTTTATTTTTCCTTTTTTTTTTTTTCTCCTTTTGCTTCTTTTTTTCTCTTATTTTTGGCAAGAACAAAGATAAAGAATCCTTTGACTCAATGAAGGTTTATCAAGATAATAGACTATACGAGAAACACAATGCAGAAAAAGATCTTTAAACTATTGAGGATGACTATAAAAAATTGGAAGAAGAGCTGCAGAAATTCTCAAAAAAAAAAGAAAAAAAAAGAAAAAAAGATATTAAAGCTAAAATGGACTTAATTAAATATAAACCGGGATCATTGGAAAAGGAAGAAATAGTACAAGAAATCAGAAACATTAAACAGAATTATTGTGAGGCCTATAAACTGAGAATTAAAAGGGTTAATCAACTGATAAATGAAGAGACAGATTTGTTCTTGGCACTGAGGGTGAGAAAAAGATTATACAAGATCATAATGGAAAATTGTACTAAGAGAATGCACAAAAAGAAGAAGTAAAACAATATTGAAAGAAACTACTGGAGATGTTTAAAGAAAAAATCAGGGGAATACAACAATGATGGAACTGACAGAAGCTTCCAAAAGCAGAATGTTCAAAAGGACATTTATTATTGCTTTCTCTTATCCAATAATATAGAAAAAGGGATGAACAGTTAGATATCTTGGGATATTGAATGAAAAGGGTGAACTCAAAATTATGCAAGCGCTGGAATAAAGTATAAATCTGAGATATATAGTTAAAAATTGTATAACATGAATCTGGTTAGAACTGTAACTTGGTTAGAACTGTAATTGATACTGTAACTGATATTGGTTAGAACTGTAACTCTTAAGAATTGGAAAAATTAAAAAGTACTTATGCAGGAGGAAGTTATTGAAAATTATGGAATGTGCAGAGATGAGTTAAACTGAGATTTGAAACTAGAGTAAGAAGATAAGTAATTTTATATGACACGGGATTTGCTTTTATTAATGATTAGATGAGAAAATATAGTAATGTAATAGATTAGGAAATTTTATAATAGAAATTTGATATTAATTATTATATATATACACATATAATAGATAGATGGAAATGTATTATTAATCCTATTGAAAGTTAAATTTTTTTGTAATATATGATTTTATAGATTAGCTATGAATGATTAATGATTGTTAATTGATAAGTATACAAGTATATTTTGAATAGATGATATGAGAATTTAAGATTATGAAAGGGGCACCAACGAGTTTAACTGGTTGACACACGGTATAAAATGGAAGATACTTTTTTATGCCTTTTTATGTTTTTGTTTGTTCATGTTTGTTTTGTGTTTGTTGTAAAAAAAAAAAAAAAAAAAAAGAAATCATGATAAAGCATCCTAGAGTTGCAAAAAGTCTAACTGGATCCTTGAGCTAGTAAAAACTAACCTAGCTCCAGCAGTGGCCAAGAAGCAGCTGGCAGGTTATGGACATTCCAATGCTTTCCCTTGGCCCTTCCCAAAACAACTGCACAGTGAAGACTTTACTAAGGCAGGTCCAATGTACTCTTTTAAGGAGTTCAGGATAAAGAGGATAATCCCTCCTCACTTCCAGACTGCATTCTATTGGAGATTGTCTTTAAAACAATCTGCAAACTTCATTTAGTGAAGAATATCACCACCTGTTTTTTTAATGAACGGCTTCTGATTTTTAGTATTTTATTTTATTTTATTTTATTTTATTTTATTTTTAAAAATTCAATCACCCAATAGCTGAAGCTCTTTAGGTGACTTACAATAAAACATGCTAAAAAATACAATTAAAGTTAAAACATATACAATCACATACAATACAAAATAAAGACACCATACAAGCTAGGCAGCAGCAAGACAATAATTCAAAATCTAAAACAATACGCATTAAAATGCAATTAAAAATTAATATGACAAATCCTGGAACAATAGGTGCCAAAACGATGCTGCTGTGAGCACCAACTGACTCCCTCTGAGAAAGGCATGCCATAAATAGGTGCCACCACAGAAAAAGCGTTTTCCCTTGTATCTTAATATTCTGTTTGTCTGTCTCCGTGATTTATTGATCACCTCAAGTTGAAGGTAGTGTAGAAATATAAAATAGAAGAAACAACAACAACAATAATACAATATGGTAAAATCAATCTCTTCTGATAAAGCTGACTTTGGACTAGTCTTTGGAAAGCAATGAGAGTAGCAGCTACTTCTCCCTTGTGAAGGGGGGGCAAGCTGCTCTAAAGGAGGGGAGACCCCACAGACAATGTCACCATCAAGCCTCCTACCACAATAAAGGCAGGCATCCCCTGGTTACTGGGTTGGGTGGGCCAAATCTATTTTGGAAAGTCATCTACCCAGACCCCAAGACACATTGGGTTTGTTTTGCATTGTTTATTATTAGTGACATATTAATTTATTAATATTTGTTGTTGTAGTGTTTCATTCTATTAGCTTCCTGAAAAGCATTTGATAAGTAGCTAATTACATGTACCTGCTGGGATAGTTCTTTTATATCTCCTAATTTTTTTTCCCCCTGAAAGGTGAACAAACCACATGCTCAATGAAATTAGCAGAGAATAAGGAAAAATCTATCTCAATTTTTTTTCACTGCCGATCAGAAATGAGGACTACTAAATTGGCAGTTTCAAACCAATTGGCCAAACAGTGTACATAAAATTCAGAAAATAATATGCACGTACTCCTCCAAATTATTGGCAGTCACCGTTACTACATAATACATTCTCAAACATGGAAATAAGAAAGGCAATTATTGTTTTTTTAATAATAGCATAAGGGTAAGGGGGGCACAGACACACATAAAAAGTCTTTTTTACATTGAATTTCTGCATTCAACCTTTGACATTCTACACAGTCCCAGGGCAATCTCTTCATGTATTTCCTTTTTATTCAATTGGCCTCAAATCAAAGACAACAATAAGCACAGCTAGGTAAACTGTCAATCATCATTTCATCTTCATTATAAGATATGGCTGAAAGAATTTATATTGTGGCTGATATTGAAACAGTGTCTTTCAAGCTGCAGAGCCACTGGAAAGTTGAACAAACTAGTCATCCACAGTGTCTGAATTAGGCCCAGATGGTGGGATCACTTAGAATCTCTTAGATCCTCAAAACTTACTTCTTTGACATTTTACAGTAACTTCTGAATAATATACCAGTTCCATTGTTAGGGCAATGGATTCTACTGCAATATGACAAGAGAACACTAAGACTGTAAGAACGGAACATATTTAATATGTATGATAAAAACAGAAATGGAACTTTAACTATAATACAATATATTTTAGGGATAATAATTAGGGGAATATCTTCTAGCAAAAGACACTGCAGTACACAAATAATGAGTACCAATCAAGAATATATCCGTTGTATGTATATCAAGCTTTTATCACTAATGTACAGGTGACTAAAGTACTTTATATCCTCTTGAAAAATATGTATTAATTTAGGGTATTTGTATACTACCTACTCCTTAACATTTCAGGGCAATCTATAGGAATAGAGTTAAAACAGCAGATGTACAGTACATTTAAAACAGATCTTAAAGCATTACTGAACCAGCTGCAAAAGGGTTTTGGAGGGGTGTCCCAATAAAGAACATGTTATGAGGTTACTAATGGTAGGTATCTCTCCTCAAGGTAGGCACACAATTAGCTTACCAGCAAAAGCTGATAACACGAATAGCAAGGAAGGGGTTTTATGTGGTTATTCTGTGAATTGAGGATCTGAAAACCTGATTCTTATAAGGGATGGCAACCCCATTAGAACAGATATTTCTCCCAAATCCTGAAGTCCGCGCCCCATAATCATCAGTAACAACTTACTCATACTGAGTTTCAGTTTTGTTCTCTCACATTCAGTCCCTTACAGCCTGAAGACATTCAGATGCCTAGAGTCATCCAACTCTGACTGTGCAGGGAAAGAAGGGAGGGAGGGAGGGAGGGAGGGTTGGATGAGCTAATTTATTAGTATGTGATATTTTTATATCCTACCTTTCATTCATACATAGTAATCTCTCTTCCCATTTTCCCTTCAACAGCAGCTACAGTGAGGTAGATTGGGGTGAGAATAGATGACTACCACAACCACTGGGCGAGCTTCCATGACTAATGGTGAGGCTTGAACCTAGGTACTTCTGGTGCCAGTACAACACACCTTAACCACTTGTACTACCTTCAAATCTATGAATCCTTTCAAGGGGTTTCATACAGATGTTAAATACCATAAGAGATAAGCAGAACCGTAACTCTTATGTGGAACTTCATAGGATAATCCCCAGAGAATCCAGCAAAAGTCTTCTAATATTATTTTCTGATAGTGGCTGCAAATAAAGGAACAGAACCACTACTAACAGTACCTGCAATCCCCAGCTCCCTGAAGGACTTGAACAAGACACTATTCTAAATTATATCAACAGTCACTGAGACAGTCATCCAGAAATATCAATAGGTTCTCATTTCTTCTGTCTCTTCCTGGAGATTTCCCCCCACCCTGACCATGAGTGCATGTGAGTGCGCGCGCACGCACACACACGCACAGATAAAAAAAACAATGCTTCTTCCATGCCAAACCCAGGTCTAAGCAGACTAGTAGACTTATTATTTATAAAGCACCCCCTAAACTTCTCACAATGGGGCTCAGATGGAAATTTGCCTTTGGCCTTGGATATCTTCTAACAACTTGAAAGAGTTCCTTTGGTGATTCTCCTTAGATGTAATCAAGAAGGGGATCCAATGCTGCTTCTTTTCTCTGACTGCTGGTGCAGTGAAGCTGCCTTCTACTCACTCATATTTATCTCTTATGCTGTACCACAGTCATTAAGGTCTTTTGCTCTTGTATTTCATCACTTACAAAAGTTCCATAAACCACAGAATGCTACGGGTCTGTTACAGGGTAGTGGGTGTTAGAAGTCACAATATCAAGCACCAAGAAGACTTCAGCATTCCATGTCTCAACCAGATTGCTGATAGAACAGATGGCCAGTTCTGAAACATGAAAATTAAATGGCCACAATGAGGGAGACTTTCATTGTTCAAGATGAGGGCAATTCATGATGATATCATGGTCACATCCATGTAATTTCCTTGGCAGAAATATAGATGCAGTTTGCCACTATTTTTTTCCAGGATGTTTTTCAACTTCACAATCTAACTTTCAGCACTGGGACAACTTGGATGTCTCCCATGTAAGTATTAACCAAGATGACTTAGACAAGGCCAGCCAGGTGCTGCCATCTGTTTAGATGATATGGAATAGGAACAAGAAAAGAATTTGGATTTATTTATATTTATTGATTATATACATGTCAAAATACAGCTGATTCACTAACCTCTTCTGCAGAAATTTAATATATAAAAAAGTATTAGGAAAGAGGGAAAAAAACCCTATTGATTAAAACAACATTAACAAGTATGTTTGTATAATATAGGTAACTGTGTGGTAAATGCTTGTACTTCTGTTATTAAATTCACCTCCAAATTGTGAGTGCTGGTAAGTTCTACAAAAAGAGAAGGTGATTAAACAGTGTACTACAGAAGCATCCTCAGAAATAATTCAGCCTATTTTAGAGATATAAACATGCTACATTCTTCTCTTGTGGTTGGGGTCTACTGCAGACAACATAATCTAATCTGTACACTTCATAGAAGATAAGAGTCACAACTGTGTTCTAAGAATATCTGTCTGGAAATTTAGAACTATACTCATATTTTCCTCCTTCTTGATTCCCTTCATATACTTGAACCCAGAAGACCACTTAGATTTTCATGTTTTATTTTTTCTCTCTCTTCCAAAGCTTCATATTCCATAGCCACTATACCAAGCACCATCTTATTGGTTTCCTAGGCACAATGTGCTACAGAATGAGTTCAAAATTATCTATACCAGCATTTTCATAATCCACTGTGAAAAAAGTAGTTCAGCTTTACCTGGTAGTAGCAGACCCAGCAAACCTGGTATTTCTTAATCTGAACAGTTTTCCAGGTGGCCAATTTAATTTGTCATTGCTTTAAAATCTTTAGTATATCATCTGTTAGACTAGCAGTCAAGCCATCAATCATTGTCTCTTAAGTCTTCAGGTTTTTTTTCTCCCCCACTGCAATCTTGAACATAAGCTTTCAAGCTTTCTCTCCATGTTAACACTTGAGCCTGAATTGCCTCTAACCATGTACTAATATTCATTGAGCTTTACAGACAAATGTTAGAATATTTGATAGGGCAAAATCATTTCTTGATACCATGGTATCAAAATCAGACAGGCCTGTACTTGAGATAAACCAAAAAAAGGAGGGAAATGCAGAAAACATATTTGGGTTTTATTTAAAGCACGCACTGTACTTCTATATTTGGTCTGCCAAATATTACTGCACTTAAATTTATATTTCCCTCAAAGCATAATCAGATTCTTTCACATCACTAATCATTATTATTTTGAATTACTGTATATTAGAAGAATGTTGATACAGTAATACTTTATATTTGGGAAACCTGGAATTACATATTTCAATTTTTCAGAATGCAATCACCCAGATAGAATAAGAATAATACAATCAATTAAAAATATTTCTATGATAATATTTACATTTTGGAATTATCCCTTCCCCTATACTACTTTCATAAATGTATAGAAAAATCTTTTTTGCAGTATGTTATTCTCGAATTAAAAAAAATATTTTGTGAATTATCAGTTTAAACTCTTCCATGTGAACTCAGAAGCAAATTTTACTTGGTTCACTGGACTTAGTTCCATGTAAGAATGCAAATAATTACATTCTTTCAGTGCATTCCTATGCATGTCTACTGAAAAGAAAGTCTTATTGAATTTAGTGAGTATTACCCCCAGATAAATGTGAGTATTATTTCAGCTTTAAAGTATTTTAATTAGAAGCTGTTGATATCATGGACCACATGACAAGCCCTAATAAAATGCCTTCTTCAAAAGAATAATTATATTCCTTGTGTAGCGAAGTATAGACCCATAACCATTGGAGACCCTGTTTTTTTTTTTTAATTCCCATGATACCATTTACACCAGCTTTTAACCTTTTATGTAACATTGAGCTATTTAATACTCATGAAGTAGTTTAAAAAACGACCTGTTAATTTGAAAGGGACACATTATAACATCTCTCCTTGGCGCTATAACAATTTAATCTCCTTTTTTCAAGACAAATCAGTTGGAAAGTGACCATCTGCTAGCGAGCAAGTACTATTCAAGGAAAATAATGAACAAAATGCCCTCCATTTTCGGGAAGAGAAGGCCCATTAAGTGAAAGGAATTTCTAAAACAAAAACATGAGGTGAACTGATTGATTCCCCATTGCCCACAAAATTACACTTCCATTTCTTTGACTATTGTTACATTTATGGGTAACATATGACGAAAAGATGAAACATAAGCAACGTTTTGGTGGCCATAATTCTCTGAATAAAATTATACAGTTTACTGGTATTCTCAGCTGAACAAAAGTTAGACATGTCTAAATCAAAGTCCCCTGAAGCTTTCATTCATCATTTGGATTGTCAGTTATGTGTCAATAATTGTTTGATAAGAAACTATATTCTGTTTGTCTCTCCAAAGGAAATTGTTTTGGATGATTCCAACCCTGTGTTACTTGTTTATTCCTTAGTATCAAGGAGCTTAAATGTGTGTGTATATTGATGTAGGGATAGATGGATGGGTGGATGGATAGATGGATGGAAAGAGAGATAGATAGATATAAAAATACTACCAGAAAAAATAGATAATGCAAGTCAGCTCCTATTCAGTTTATAGTTCAGACAGATTCTACTCTTAATCAGTCTTCAGGTCATTGTTCAACTGTATCCTTATCTCATCCTCTCAACTGAATTCCAGAGAGAGAATATGAACATTTGGGTTGGTTCTGTTATGAGAAAAAGTGACCAGCAGATTATTATCCTGTTCTTTTATTTAGTTAATCCAAAACATTGCACAAGGCTGTTAAAAAAGACTAAAATTGTTCTACACATCTTTGTCTCTAAGAAAAGCAACCTCAGGATAAACTGGGCTGGTTGCTAAAGACCTATGTCTCCAATCTAGCCTACCATTCATATTCTGAATTTAATCTAATAATATTCTGCCATGCCTTTCAGTTTCTTCAGAGTAATCTGAAAATCAGAGAGTCACTCTCTCTCTTGCTCAGGAAAGACTTTCTGAGAAACCCATGAGAGTGCCTTCAGACAACATAGGCAGTGGTGAAACTAGGCAAAATCATCTTTTTAAAGTCATATACAATGTATAGCTATAAGTGTGTTATGCAATTGTGAGCAATTAACTAGGAGGTGAACTACTAAGGTCAAAAACTCTGAATACGAGGACTACAGTTGGCAGCAGGCTACAAGCAATGTTAAGCAAGTGCAACACTCTGCACAACAGGACTTCTCATTATTGTCGTCCTCCATTTCTTCCACACATCAAATCAGCCCAGGTGCACCTCCCAAATAACTGGAGCAGATCTGCGGTCTATAGGTAGGCGTTAATAAGAATTTGTCCTATTAGTTCAAAGGTATACACCAGCAGAATGAAACTATTAGATCTTACCTGCTGATAACATATAATTTTATATATAACTGAAGATAATAATAGGAAATGTTATATAATAATATATTGGTTTTAACTTTTACATACACTTTCTTGCCTTTTTATCTTATTTCTACATCCTGGTAAATCACTGCTGAGTGTTGCCTATGGTGATAAGATTTTATTTAAACATTGAATGGTAGCAGCTCAACTATCACTGCTTGTAGCAGCTGCACTATGCATGCTGTAATTTAAAACCTCAAATTCTTCTGGGAAACACTTTTCTTTCTGTTGTTTATATAGATATTCATATCCAGCCCTTCTAATGCCTGTTCACCAGTCAAAGTAGTTAGTTCACGAGAATTCTAAGCTATAATATAATACAAATATGAGATACAATACAATACAATTTTTTAAAAGGACAATAAAATAGAGGCAAAATAATAACAAAACAGCTTTTCAATAAAGCACAAACTTAGCAAGTAAAAACCAGCAGACCAGAAGTGTCTTGTTTCACAACAGGAGGGTTGAATCTCAAAGCTTGGTGCTCCAAAAATATCTACATAGCTATTGATATGGGCCTGGTTTTGTTAAGCATAAGTTCAGCCAGGGCAGAACACAGGAGAAGAGATCTCTTTTGGCTATTAGAGGATGGAGAACCCATATTATAGTGTATATTTTTAGGTATTTATATAGTATCCAGCCACATGTGTGCTCACCTAGGTAGCCTTCTTAAAAGACCCCTGCAGGTGTGAAATAAAGAATGGAACTGTTAGAAATAGACTTGTGCTTGAGGCTAGTGCTTTGTTTTAAAGCATACTACTTTTCTACTATTTTCTTTTAATTAAAAGAATCTCAGACATGTGACAGTGGGCATACGGTCACCCCCCCACCCTTCCCAAGGCACTATACCAGAAACCTAAACCATAAAATCAGAACACGTGGAACGGTGTTGTTTAGACTCATCATCACTAAGTGGTCCAGCAAATGTCATGGTTAAAGCCACTGAGAGCTCTAACAGAACCAATGGCCTACTTGTCAGCGTATATTATCCATCAAGGAAACCAAAGCTGTTTCAGTTCAACAGCCTTCAGAGTCATTATAATGCTCCTAAAAATGGAAATGAAGCGTTTTGGAGCCTGTGAAACATCAGTTTTTAAGATAATATAGCAGTATGCTATTTAAAGTCCTATGTTATTTTTTTTTTAATTTTATATATATATGTATGTATGTATGTATGTATGTATGTGTGTGTATGTATATATATATATATATATATATATATATATATATATATATATAAATAAAATGTATTGCCCTTCTCCCTTTGACAACTCCAACTGTGTCCTTAGTAAATATGATACCAGTACCGATTAATCTGCATGTAACAATATTCCATATTGTATATTACCAACTGCATAGTACTTAATAACCAAGATGTACCAACATATAAACCATTTCATGGTGAGGTCCCACAAACAGGAACTTTGAACAAGGAGCACTAGCAGTAATAACGCAACAAGCTAGTATACCAAGTTAAACATGCTTCAGTTGGAAAGACTTTGAATAGCAGTATCATAAAATTTTTAAGATTATTATGATCCAAGGGATCAATTTTGACACAACTTCCAGAATAAAGTAAATTATTACTTCTAAATACTAAAACATTCACATTTTAGTAATATAGTTAAAGTTACATTATTGGTGGCATATTTCTGAACCAAACACATCAGAATAAGAAGCAAACTCAATGGCAACTTTTAGATGTACAGTCCCACTAAAGCCAAGAGAACTATGCTACTAGAAGTGATTACTGAATCACCCCCATAACTCTAATAACCAAGTGTACTTTATTCATGAAATGATGCTAGAATTTTTAGGCACTACTGAATATTGCTGACTAACCATTAATGAAATGATACATACATCCAGATGTCTGATAAGTGCCTGGATGTCACTGCTTTTCCCTTGCTCCTTTTAAACTACATTTTGTAACAGCAATAAGGCACTTTCTATCATGTATTTCTCAGGGAATATAGCCCTTCTGGGACTGATAAAGTCACTCTGCCTTCATTCAGCCTTGTAACTCTGCATGAGATGCAATATATGCTAGGATGCATGATGTTTGCTATGTGTCTTCATATACGCTGCTTACTCCCAAGTAAATTGCTCTTCTTTCATTAAGAAAAGAACTTACTGTTTAAACATATCCAAACCAGCATCAATAAACTTTGGAAAATTCAAACAAATACATGATGTAAACTATGATATCAATAATCGACACAAAGGAGGAGGTTGAATAATGAAATACTACTGATATCATAGGATAGCTTCTATTGAACTGGACAGATCTCTTAGGCTTGGTACTGGAGTTGTTTCAGATAGATAATATGACTGCTTCCATCAGTTTGTTTCAATACATCCACTTTTATGAAACAAACATATTGTGTCAATTATCAGCAATAAAACTGATGTTCAGTTTTGGGATTGACAGAATATACTGTATGACAACCAACTTTATTTATCTCCAAATCCAGTGGGGACAGATATTAATAACAGCATCAAGATTTGATCTCTCAAAAATATTTCCTGTTTCACTACGTTCATTCACCCAATAATTTTATATACTGAGTTGTTTATATATATTAAGTTTGATAAAAGATGCAGTTTAATGACTAATTTTAGTATCATACCCTTAAAAAAAGTCATAGCACAATAAGGTAAATAAAACTGAACTGCATGCAAATTGAAAGTTTTGGAAATACAACAGCAAGGCCTTATAATGCATCCAATTCATTCCTAAAAAGCTGCTTTGGAGCATAAGTGTAAGAATACAGCACCTGTTGGTTACTCATTAAAGAAGCCATATTTGTTCCTTTCAATATGAAATAAAATGTCAGGTTGCCTGCCTGACATCATAAACTATTACATTAAAGGATTCTGCTTGGCAGTCATTTCCAAATGCAAATCATACCATCTTGTACTGCTTTGAACATATAGTATGCATATTCAACTCAATCGATTTATGAGATAATCTGTACATTTTGAAAGGCTCTCACAGAAACCTGGAGCTAGCCCCTTGCCTACATTTTTCTTAAAAGTTCCAAGTCCATAACCATGTTAACTACTGAGGAGCTGCCTGTCATACCCCATTAATGAAACTTTGACTTCCCTTTGTTCTGTCAGCAGCAAACAGCTGCTTGTAAATGAACCACTGTCTCTGAGCTGGCTCCCATTATGCCCTGCTTTTGTTTGACAAGGTCACTTGCTGAGGGGATTTTAAGGAAAAGGAGTCTATGGAATTACATTTAAACTATAGACAACCCAGTTAAAATATTTCCCTTAATGCATCAGCAAAGTGAGAATAATGAAGACAAAATCTCTCTCTGAGCAAGTCACACAATTTTCCTCTTCCTAATACTGATTTCATAATTCTAACAACTATTGTATAAAAAGCAAACCATATTTTCATAAATCCTCTTTCAAATAAAACTTTCAAATGAAAGTTTGATAAAAGATGGATTTAATTGTTAAACAGGATTAACAAGAAATATTAATGTAATATTATTCATTTGGTTGTCACTGTAACACATGATTCTACCTAATAGCAACCATAGCAAACAATGTGAAGTATTTTTTTCTAGATTAAAAAAATGCTTTAATGTTTTGTTTGTTTTAAGACTGGGCCAATTTTGTTCAGAAAAACTAGCTCCCTAGATAATTTTGGGACAAGACTCTCATAAACAAAAATTATTATACTAGTTGACTTTTAAATGGATTGCAGACAGACTTTTCAAGGGATGGAAAATGTGTACTTCTTGAGTCTGTTCTTGAGATAACTAAGACTCCAGCCAATGACACCGAAAATGTACAGATGTTATATATAGAACTAGACCTTATTAGATTCTTGTTCCCACCAGAGTTTGACCTATGATCTCAGGATGGACAAAAAAATAAATGGACATTATGGTACACAATCCCTTTGTTTGAACATTGCCTTTGAAGCCAGGCATGAAGCCAAGAATGAATGGAAGGTATTCTAAGCAATGGAAGATATGATACTGGGAGACATCCTGTGGAATTTGCATGAATGGGTTTGAGTAGCCCATTTTCAACATTCACACAAATAAAAGAATAGGGAGGGGCTACTTTAAGCATTCTTTTGACTTCTTCATCACTGACCATTCAAAACAATGAATAGAGATAATTCTTAAAGATCTCTTTCAGTCACTACCTACATAACTCCAAAAGACCACTATTATCCTATTCTATATCTCAAGCTGAATAACATTTCAGCTCTTTATAATATACTATTAGTCTTTCTTGTGCAATGCCAGTTAATGTAGAAAGGAAAAAAAAAACTACACAAAAACAGCGGAACACTCTCTCTCTCTCTCTCTCTCACACACACACACACAGAGAGAGAAAGAGAGAGAGAGAGTGAGAGAGAGCAAATATATGTCCATGAAATTACTAGGAATTAAGCTTGGCTCTATTTTATAGGCTCCATGACAGAATATTATAGTGTGTGTTCTTCCCTGTACCTCTGTCTGAGGTAATTGACAAAACAAAACAATAAAATGAAATTTAAGCTTTAACTGTAGGCTTTCATCATCATCATATTATTTTTTTTCTTTTAAGAACAAAGGCATGAAATTTCTGCCTGCTGTTAAGGAACTAGACTGGTATGGAAGGAAACCTGAGGGACTTGATTTTGACTGGGAATTCCAGCTAAGAATATCTAACTCTAAATTCTAACATTGGCAGAGCTCCCATAAATTCCTCTCTCAGCAAAGTAACAGCAGCTAAGAATCCATTACACTGCCAGGTTCTTGAGTTCCATTTTCAATCCAACCAGCAAAACAAGCATAGAGGCAGTGGATGATACTACCGGGCTTTTAGAAAATACTCTGTCCACTGCATCCTGATTACAACCTGTAGTATACTTCTGAACAATAAAGCGATAGAGTTGTAAATCAGAGTTTCGCTTTACACATTCTATGTATGTATACTGAATATTTCATTCAATATACAAACATGAATATTTGAATATTTCTATGCAATGGAAATATCACAAAACTATATTATTCCAAAATAGGGGAAATATTAGTTTCACAAAATCTGCAATTTACATTTAAAAAATGTTTCAAATTTAACAAAAGCATAGAAGGAACTGAAATATTCTCTTTGCTCTCTTTTGGGATGGAAGGATATACGTGCTACTGTCCACTCTGGTTAAATTAACATAGTTGTTTTCTCCAAGAGTAATTCTTATATCGATTCTACATGGGGCTGCCCTTCAATCTTTAGACAAAAGCTTGAGCTTGTCCAAAATCTGGCTCCTAACTGTAGACAGCCATGCTATAGCTATGTGTCAGCCCTCCCAGGTAAATCAGACAGAAAACAAAACTGACAAGATGAACTAATTCTACTTTATTGTAAGGCTACATTAACAGAATCTTGCAAGTCTGAAAGCACAAATCTCCCACCCTCCTATTTACCACCTGAGTAGTTAGGGCGGATCTTTCCTAAGTTTCTTTCTTTGACCATTATCCTGTTGCAGACTCCTTTCTCTTTTATCTGATCTTTCCCTAGGTGGCATCTCTTTCCCCCATCTTCCAAGGCCACCTTCACATTCCATCACACTATGCTACTTTTGCTGCACTGCTTGCTGATTGAATCCAAAGTGCTAGTAATTACCTTTAAAGCCACTTACATGACACATGGCTCAGCACCCTGCAGGACTGCCTCTCCTAGCTAGGTCTGGCACTCCCTGTCATTCTCTGAGAGAGGATATGCCTAGGGTTCCTGATCTGTGTGCAATGATATGAGTACGAAACCATGCCTCACATTCCCTGGTCTCTGGATCACCTCCCTCTGGAGATGCAGGATGCTCTCAACTTCCTGTTATTTAAAAAAGGGTTGAAGACTTGAAGGACAACCTTTTTCCATGTTTCTGCACATCTGATGAGGTCAGCTGAAGTGGACATGATCCAGGTCCTCTTAATTAAACTGGTTTTGGCTTCACATGCTTAATATTCATTGGAACCACCTCTAAAGAATTTTACTCCTCCCTTATATTGTTTCTTTACTGTTTTGATTATATAAGTATTGAAATTCATTTCTGTATAAAAGAAAAGATCCAGTTGAAATAATTTTCACTTCCTTTCTGTCAACTTCCTTGCTGACAGGAATAAACCTTGTATTCCAATGTGTTGACCCTTAAGTCTATTATTACTTCAATAAGTAAGAGCCTAATTATCATTTATGGTGTAGGAACTCACATTCCAAGAAAAATCTACTGAACACATATTCTCTTTTATGCAAGTCACAAATAAAGGTCAGAGAGCCTGTTTGGGTTATTTATATTCTAAGGAAGTAATCTAATAAAATTCATCTATATTTAGCTTATTCTTTTCTAAGAGTTGACAGCAGGTGGGCTGTTGATCTATTCTTTGAAAAAATTAGTTTAAAATATAGAGAGAGGTCTATGTATTTCAGTTAAACACTGCAAATTACACAACACATACAAGCCTTTTGTTTTGTCCTTACATGTTGTTGTTTAGTCGTTAAGTCGTGTCCGACTCTTCGTGACCCCATGAACCATATTGCGCCAGGCCTTCCTGTCCTTCACTGCCTCCCTGAGTTTGCTCAGTTTCATGCTCATTGCTTCAGTGATGCTATCTAACCATCTCATCCTCTGCCGTCCTCTTCTCCTTTTGCCTTCAATCTTTCCCAGCATCAGGGTCTTCTCCAAAGAGATCTCTCTTCGCATTAGGTGGCCAAAATATCTGAGCTTGAGCTTCATTATCGATCCTTCCAATGAGCAATCAGGGTTGATTTCCTTTAAGATTGACTGGTTTGACCTCCTAGCAGTCCAGGGAACTCTTAAGAGTCTTCTCCAGCACCACAGTTCAAAGGCATCAATTCTTCGGCGCTCGGCCTTTTTATGGTCCAGCTCTCACAGCCATACATTACTACTGGAAAAACCATAGCTTTGACTATGCGGATCTTTGTCGGCAAGGTGACGTCTCTGCTTTTTAATATGCTATCTAGGCTTGCCATAGCTTTCCTCCCAAGGAGCAAGCGTCTTTTAATTTCATGGCTGCAGTCTCCGTCTGCGGTGATCTTGGAGCCCAAATAAATGAAGTCTGTTACTGCTTCCATTTCTACCCCTTCTATCTGCCAGGAATTGATGGGTCCAGATGCCATGATCTTAGTTTTTTTAATGTTGAGTTTCAAGCCAGCTTTTGCACTCTCCTCTTTCACCCTCATCAAGAGGCTCTTTAGTTCTTCTTCACTTTCTGCCATTAGGGTGGTATCGTCTGCATATCTGAGGTTGTTGATGATTCTCCCTGCAATCTTAATTCCGGCTTGTGATTCTTCCAGCCTGGCATTTCTCATGATGTACTCTGCATATAGGTTAAATAAGCAGGGTGACAGTATACAGCCTTGTCGTACACCTTTCCCTATTTTGAACCAATCGGTTGTTCCATGACCGGTTCTAACTGTTGCTTCTTGGCCCGCATACAGATTTCTCAGGAGACAGGTAAGGTGGTCTGGTATTCCCATCTCTTTAAGAATTTGCCACAGTTTGTTGTGATCCACACAATCAAAGGCTTTTGCATAGTCAATGAAGCAGAAGTAGATATTTTTCTGGAACTCTCGTGCTTTCTCCATGATCCAGCGAATGTTGGCGATTTGATCTCTAGTTCCTCTGCCTCTTCGAAACCCAGCTTGTACATCCGGTAGTTCTCGGTTCATATATTGCTGAAGCCTAGCTTGTAGGATTTTGAGCATAACCTTAATCACAATGCCACAGGTGGTTCTGCACCATGAATTTAGCCAACATAATCTTGTAGGTTAGCAAAGGGAGATGTAGATTAAACTCATTACAGGTCTTATCATGTGGGACAGCTGGCAAAATATGTTTCTTAAATGAGAAAAAGCAACCTTCTCTCTCCTCTCACCCTCCCCTTGGCTAACACACTGGATGAACTTATTTGGAATGCCTGTAAAAATGATGAATTGTGGGTTAACAACAGAAGGAGAGTGTTGGATTCAGGATTAAAGACCAAATCTGCAGCTAAATTACATTCCCTTTGTAATAAGAGCATTGCTTGCAAAGTTCTGAGAAAATCCTTTAAAAATTTAGGAACCGCACCAAAGATTTCTTAAAGTTTGCTAGTTCATTAAACTGATTTTAGCTCCTAATTAAATCTTTCAAACTAGAAACATTCTGCAGTGCAATCTTGTTGTCCAGTTGAGAACTACAAACTGAGTGAGATTAAAATCATTGTACAATTCCAAGGATACATGTGTCCCATTAATATTTGAACTAATAGTAGGCCAAAAGAGACAAACACCCAGTGTTTCCTGTCAGAAAAATCTACTTAATAAATTTGGGGAATAAAGACCATACTATTCAGCTAATGTGAAATAAGAGCATAATATATTTGCAAGCAACAGAAATCATCCTTCTCAAAAGGAAATGTTCTTTTATTCTGCCCAGCTTAGAAAGGAATCAACTACAGAATCACCCTCCCCAAATGCCTTTAACATTCATTTTCTATAAAAATGCCTATGAGTTTACTGTCCATTCCTTCCATGCATTCAATACTACTGCTATAGATGTGTGCGCACTCAGGCACAGACACACACAATCCTGTTTCCTCATGTTTGGTTAGAATCCCAGTCAGCTTCATGTGCATTTTTTCAGTAATGTTCAACATACAGCAAGAGGCATGGAAAGGGTATGGAACCAGCTGAGTAGCCATATCTCCTACTTGGGTTCCTTGAATACATGAAGGGAAAAGTCTCATCTAAACAACCTGATTGTACATTAGAACTGCTCACTGCAATTCTGCACTCAATATATTTTTATTCTCAAACATATTAAGTAGCTTAATACTCCAGCTGCAATTAACTATTCAAGAAACCTTGACCTTATAACACTTCATTGCTGGTTTGTTACATGAAGTGTGTGTGTGTAAAAACAGTGCAAATTGTAAAGTTTAATATCCACAACAGGTCTCTGTCAGTCCAGGAAGATTATAGAAGACTCTGAAGGATCAAAATGTATGAGGAGAGAGATATATTCCCTTTCCACCCGCCTTTCATTCCATATCCCCAAAGTATCCAAGGTACCCTTTTTCCTTTCCATGCTGGCCTCAAACAGGCATACTTAGTAATTCCTGAAAATAATATGTATATTGAGACCATTGCAGGATCACAGTCACTGAATTAATTTAACATATGTAATAATGAAAAGAATACATTATATGCAATAACAAAAGGAATTACTATTACTATTACACTTGTTTCAGGGACAGTAACATTGGGCTGGTTATTCAACATTGCATTTGACTTGCATTTAAGTCAAATGGTTTTCAACAGCAGTTTGTGAGAAACCAATGCAGTAGCTGACTCCACTATAAACTTCAGAATCCACTGCCTTGCTAAAGACTGCCATGAGAGGGCACAGGATAAACAGGTAGCCTGCCTTTTTCCTCTGACTTCAAAAGTTGCAGCAACCGTCCCTGGGATACATTTCCTTTGAGTTCCAGGAGTTTCCCTTTTATATACCTATTTTTCTACAAACAATAACTAAAATTTCTTAGCAGATCTTAACTCAGAAATGACTTGGGTCAGTGTATCCAAATGCAGGAAGTAGATAATCCGAAATAAAGCTCTGATAAACTGACATGTGAGCTGGGAATATTTAGCAAGTGCTTGAAAAGCTTGTACTGAAGGGCCATTGCCAGCCACTACAGACCAGCCTTCCTCAACTGAAGTCTTTGCATGTGTTATGATCTACAACTCTCATCGATCCCCACTAAAGTAACTGGGATCCCAGGTTGGGAAAGGCTGGATGATTCCTCATCTGATGTGGAGAGTGTATAGCAGGATCAAAATCCAGGAGGCACTGACAAACTACAAGCAGTGCAAGTCCTAGTGAATAAAAGTTGTTGAAAACATATAGTTTGAGATCAATATATGCAAATGTTATCTAAATGTACAACAAGCAATCTGATACCCTTAGAAGTTTTAGACTATAATCCTATAATACTGTCATTGACATTTCTGGCAGGAAGTGATGGGAACTGAAGTAAAAAATTTCTGGTAAGCACTGGATTGCCTATACCTTTCTAAATATATTTTGTTCACCATGGTCACTTTCTCAGAAAATCACATACCACAACAGTCAACAGGAAACAATGAATATGACTGGATAAATGGTAAATGAAATGGGCTGGGTGAATTAACATGGCCTTGGAGATAATATGCTCACATTAAACTGCTTATTTCTTGATTTTAATTTCAATTTTATTTAGCAATTATACTTTATTGATTTATATTCCAGCAAGACCAAAATCAAAAGAGTTTAGAGTGCCACACTGCACTTCTTCAGGGTCAGTTGTAGGTGAGAAAGCACACTGTTATATTAGCTGGCCACACAAGCCTTGGATTTTTATGTGCATTCAGTTTTATGAAACAGTATAGTCAAAGCAATCTGTAACATGAATCCACTAAAATAAAACTGAGTAAGCAGAACTAAAATTGATGCAATCTTGTGATGCCTTGCATGGTCACACTAAGTTTGTAGCTAAACATATTACAAGCTTTGAAAAGCATTACCAAATTTAAAAGCATGATCACAGAGTAAGATGATAAACTATTTTAATTCTAACATACCGATGTTTTTATACTGACCCCATACGACCAAATCTCTTTTCAAGATATAAAAGGAAGGTGAAGTAATATATGATTTTGGCATAAACCTACAAGTAATACATTTAGTTATGTATTATCCTGGTTTCCTTTATATACCATCATAGGCAATGGGGTTTGAATCATTCAGATGAAAACAAGGTCATGTGAACTCATCTTCACCAACTCTTACAAGGATAAACTAGTTATTCTGAGTTGGGATCCAGAGTCTTTAAGTAGTATATTGGAGGCCATACTCCAAAAAAATATTTGAGGCTAGAACAAAAAATAAATTTGATTTCATTAAATTTAACTGATTTTCAATTTTATGAAAATGAAAAGGCAAATTTTTAAAATTGTTATTAGATGTTTATCCTGCCTTTATTTATTTATAGAAAGAATCAACTCAAGACGGTGAACATACCTAATACTCCTGCCTCCTATTTTCTGCACAACAACAGCCCTGCAAGGTGGGTTGGGCTGAAAGTGTGACTAGCCCAAAGTCACCCAGCCAGCTTTCATGCCTAAGGCAGCACTAGAACTCACAGTGTCCTGATTTCTAGGCCAGCACCTTAAGCACTACGCAAAACTGGCTCTAAATTGGTTATTCATTTCACTATCACATTACATTTATTAATATTAATGAATGACCAGTCAATATAGAAATATGAGAGGTCTTCCTAAGGGAAAAATAAAAGAGATAATTCACTCTAACTATTGGTGCACAATTTAAAAACTACAGTCTGGCAGTAGATCCTAGAGCACATCTATTTGTACACCCAAAATTTTCAAAGTGTGTTCAGGTCCATTATAAATGTCAATAATTTATTTCTTGGTGAAATTAGATTTCACCAGGGCAAACTAAGCTTGTTTATGATATCTTACTGTCAGCCCTTCAAGGTAGACCAGACTAGGAAACCAAAATTATGAATGCTAATACTAATTTTATTATAAGGTTACAGTAACAGAATCTCGCAAGTCTAAATGCGCCTCCCGCCTCTCTCCCTTTATCTTCAAGAGAACTAGGGAGGATCAAGCCTGAGATGTTTTTTTCAAATTACATCAAATTACAAGCCTGAGACTCAAATTTCTTTTGTCTGGCTGCTACCTTGGCTGCAGCCCTTCCTCATGTTCCTCAAGGTTACTCTTACAGCCCATTACAGCTATACCAGCCAGTTTCTCTACTTAACAATATGCCTACTACTTCAGAAATTCGGTTCCAATTTGCATTGAATCTCATTGGCTATACTGTTTGAAAGACCAAATACATTTCAGTTAAGCACACACCATCATAGGGCTGTTATGAGAAATCAGCAAAGGATGTAAACTTTATTGCATGTCTGTGACTGTTGGATTTCCTTGCAGTACTGTCTTTTCTACTATACAACACCTGTACTTTGGTCCCAAATATGGTTGAATATATTATTTTTTAAATCTGTGACTTAAGCAATTCCATCAAGTCTTTATAAACTAATGCTTTTTGTTATATTTTGCTAAATACATTTATTATACGCAGACATTATTACAGGCACTATTCCCAGAAAGTTGTTCTTATACCCTAGCAAAATTAGTGAGAACTAAAAGTATATAATGCACTTTGGATTTCAAATTCTACCTGCTAGCATCCAAAGACAAGATTTATGACTCAGCTACATAATACATTTTCTTTTCTGTTCTGAAAAAAAAAAAGACCAAGCTTTGGCTTTCTGTAAAGTGTGAATGAAAGTAAAACACGAAATACTTTATGCAGCTGAAGCTAATTGGAAAACTTGTTTCCCAAACAAATGTCACTATCAATCAATAAAAACAAGTTAGTATAACATTAAATTGGAAACACAGTTAAACAAGCATAGTCATGATAACTGAATTCACATCTATGGTATCAAATAATGTAACACAGATAAACTATGAAGAACACCCCTGCACTTCCTATATCTATCTATTCAAAAATTATTGTATAATTGTATAATTTTGGACCAAAATTTAAAGATAAATCTAAGAGGGAAAGATACATTTCTATCTATAAGAAGACTCTGTGGGAGCATTTTCCTCACTCTTGTTAGGAACACAGAAAAACAAAGACTGAACGTTCACAATGCTAGTTTTTAAGTAACCATGCAATTGATTTGTAACTGAATATGCCAATTTATGTTTTAGAACTAAAAATAACTTTTGCTACTTTTAATGATGCGTTACTGCATCATTCTTACCATTGTTCATTAGGGAACAAAGCAAATATATTCGCTTTCATCAGATAAGGTTCTTTGAGTATTTATTTTGGCCCCAGGTTACCATGATGTACATCTAAAATCTGACGAGTAGATTGCCCTCATGGCTGTGTGATATGTCTTCTGTTTAATAGCCCAATTAATCACAATAATTTCAAAGAAAGTCAAAATCTTGTCAGTATAATGTAGAGATTGCAGATTATTTGAACTAAGGATTACAAATAGTCCTCGACTTACAACCATGTGTCCAGCGACTGTTCAAAGTTATGACAGTGCTGAAAAAATGGACTTACGACTGGTCCCCAAAGTTACAGCCACTGCAGCGCCCCCGTGGGCATATGATCAAAATTTGGGCTCTAAGCAGCCTTCCCGCACTTAGCACTGTAGGGGCACTTCAACTCCCCCCACCCACCTACCTTGCCGCCCATCACCATTGGCTGCCCTGCACCCTGCCTTGCGGGGTGGCAAGCAGCCCCAGAACCGCACGGCTTTGGGGCTGCTTGCCACACTGTGGCTCACGGGCTTCTTGGTGCGCCATGGTTCTGGGGCTGCAAGAAGCCCCTAAGCTGCAGTGCAAAACCGCAGCCGCCCCTGGAAGCCGCAGCCACCCGAACAAGTGCCAGCAAGCTGAAGCGCCCTGCTTCTGCTTCGGCCATGGCAGCTGGACACAAAAAGCAAAAGGTTGGTGTGGGGAACTGGAAGAGAAGGTAGCTGGGCGAACAAATGCTTGCTGGCGCTTGTTGGGGCTTCCTGGGTATTGCAGCTTGCTGGCACTTGCTCAGCTGGGCTGGTGCGTCTGGGGCTTCCAGGGGCATCTGCGGCTTTCATGCAATTCAGGGGTTTCTTGCATCCCCAGATCTGTGGTGCACCAAGAAGCCTCTAAGCCACAGCATGGCAAGCAGCCCCAGAGCCACAAGGCAGGGTGGCCAAAAGGGCAAAGATGGGGGGGAGACACAGGTTGGGGAGTTGGAGGCAGTCCCTTACCTTACTGAGGTTCAGGGCTGGGAGTTACCAAGTCCGTAATGGCTTGGATTTGGGGGGGCTAACAACTGGTGAAATTTGCTTAACATGCGGCAAGGGAGATTGCCACTGGTTAGTGACGGAAATTCCGGTTCCAACTGTGGTCATATGTTGAGGACTACCTGTATGCTACAAAAGCACAGTTGAGGGTGTCCATTATTCCAAGCACTAACTTCCATTATAACTTTTGGAGAGATCTTAAGATGATCCAAAATGTTTAATTTCATTAATTATCTGCAAGGGTAAGAAGCAAATACAACTGGCCTGAATAATGTAGAATCAATGATAGCTATTCAGTGAAACTATCAAAATTAAACTGTGTATTAAAGCTAGCTGATATATAGCCCACAGATAAAGAGATGCTGAGATACTTACTGCATCCTGGAGTTGGTTTAAGAGGCAACATATTACTATTGTCCAACAGTTTTGTATAAAGTATAAAGATTTGTGTGGCCTAAGTAAGCTCATGGCAGTTTTTCCTAAGGATTGACAACAGCATCAAATCAGGCGGGATATATACAGATCAACCTGGACTTAAAAATAAGCCAACATTATCCAAAACAAATGCCAAGCTATGTTATTTTACCTCTGTCAACTGGACAGGAGCGATATATACAAATGAAAAAATGTCAAAGAATTGATGAAAATACAAAAGTTACTTTAAAAAACCTTAGCCATGGGCTAGTGTTGTCTTTCAAAATAATAAAGATGTATAAAACCTGTACAAGTGCATAAAATAATTTATTCCGGTTATTACCTTAAGATTATTTTTGCTATTTCTACAGATGTTCTTATGAGCAACCAAAATGAAAAGACAAAAATCTTTATTAAGAAGGCTATGTTAAGAGTGAAATTTAATAGGTGACTTACTTCAGAAAACTAAATCAAGGGATAATTATTCCTTTGGATGAATAATTGCCAGGAATGTTCAATTACAGCTACCTGTGAATGCCCCCCAAAGACATTATCTTCAGCACCGTAACTTAAAAATAAGATAGTTGGACCACTGGTTCTCAAGGCCTATTCTCAAAAAACTAATTCTCAATAATTTTATTTAATTTACTTTTGGCTTTTTTGGAGTCATGCTTTGTTTTCCATTTAAAAATTGAGACAAGCACATGTTGTATTCTTGATATCTTCCTATACAATTTTACTGTGAATTATTTACTCCTCAATTTTAATCTTATATTTATATTGTAACTTTGGGACACAGGTGCATATATTATGTTTAAAAAAGCAGTTCCAATTAAGACAAGTATAAAGTTAATTGCTTTAAAAGTCTGATGTATCACAAAATTAATTCAAAATAAAAAAGAGAGGTAAAAACACCAAAAAGGCACTATTTTGTCAGTATTTAAGACATTATCCATCTAATACTGAAGTCTGATTTAATAGGACTGAAGTCTGGAAAACTGGGTCATTTTCTATTTCAGAATTCTTTTAATTTTTTGTAGATTTAGAAATGGAAAAATGATTATGAGTCTCCATTAAGAACAGTGAGAATATATATGGGATAAAAATAAATAGGTTGGACCAGAAAATACATACATACATACATACATACATACATACATACATACATACATACATATCCTCAGGATTTGTTTGGCAATTCTCATGTCCTTTTATTCTAAGATAAGTCCTATATGTTGGTAGCCTGCCAACTATTAAATAGGCTCATTATTATGTCATTTTAGAGTCACCATGTAAAAATCACTGACATTTTAGCATTCAAGCAAAGTATAGTTAAATACATTACGGGTCTGACTTACTGACTGTGCCTCACTACAACAACAGAAGCCCACTCCATTATTTTTATTGAGAAATAGTTTTATTTGACTTATCCTCTCTCTGAGAGATTTTTATTCAAGGTTATTACCATAAGAAGTTTATTACCTGGTACTTGGATTTGTTTGCTTTTCTCTTCCTCCCATCACCTTTTCATCTTGTCATATCTTTTAGCTTATTAGTTCATTTAAGCACTTGTTTTTAATTAGAAAAGTGGGCGCTAAATCTAAGGATATATTCATAACATATTAATTAAAAATGTAGATCTAATTTTTATATAAATCTCAAATTTTTGAGATCATGCTTGAAAGGAACATGATTTCATACATATAAATGAAGAAAACATGGACTAAACATCTGAATTACATTTATTTTTGACAGCACAAAAATACCTATTAAGAAGTTACACTTCAGACAATCCAGTCAAGAAAATAAATAACTTTAATGGAATATACTAGTATCATCAAAGAATCTGGAAAAGCAAAATATCTCTTTCACCTTAATAAGCCACCCTCCAACTCACTCAGTGAGGGAATATTCTGATGACCTAGTGGAAGTTATTGAGACAAACAAAAGAGGTCTTTATGTCCCATCTAGAGATTGCAAGGTGCTTATTCAATTTCTTCTGCATCAGGGAAGTGTATCTTACCTAATATTTGCTGAGTGTTATTCAGCTTTCATAGCTTCTGACCCCTACTTGGCATTTAATTCCCAGTCCACCAGGGTATTCATGCTTAATGGCACTGATGCACCATTACATAAATAAAGCATTGAGTGTGTGCAAAGAATGACACTATAAACTGTATTAGACAATATTCTGCTTAAAGATGCCAATGGCTACAGTCCTACATAGCTGACTCATTAGTAGGTTGGGACTATGCCACTTGATTTCAGAAGACAGCAGGTAACCATTTGTCAACACCATAAAAAATGGTGAACCAAAGAAAGTTATAGCCAAAATAATAACATGTAAATTAGTTTGTGTGAAATAAGTTATTTCATAAGGGCCTTTCCTGATAAGCTTAAGTTTCAAGACTTTCACACTTTATCATGGGAAAGCTGTAGGTCAGGAACTATAGAAGGGCTGACAGGAATTAAGCACATGCTTTGCAAACCAGAGATTGCAGGCTTAATCCCTGACATCATTGGTAGGATCAAACAAATAAGCAAACAAACAAAAGGCTCCATTGTAAAACTTTGAAAAACTAGTGCTAGCCAAAAGTCATACAGATTGAAAATTATGGAACCTGGGTCCAAACATTAGTTAGCACCAGACTGAGGAAGACTCAGGTAGACAATACTGAAACAGATCTGAAATGGTATAAGAATACTTCCTATGTTTGAGAAATAAATTTAATTTGGAAATCAAATCATAGATATCAAAACCTTTAATGTCTGTAGATATATTATTTGCCAGACATAATCACAGCCATTAAGACAGAGACATTATTGGAAAGAAAATATTTTTTTCAGTCTAGACATCTGAAAATGTCACGATACACATATCTGAGTCATATGAAGGGTTTACCATAGAATGGGAATGCTCCCAACATTTTTTCCTTTCGTTTTTCTTTTCTTTTCTTTTTAGGCACATGGAAATTAAGTAGAAAACACATTTAGAGAGATGATAGTAAAATTAATCCATTTCATAGAATAGCCAAAACTATCACATGCAAACTTTAATTGTCCAACAATGTAAGTAGGCTCCTCACAGAAATTTCCTTAGATAAAGCTCCCACCTAACCCTTTTCATTTATTTACACCAATATACATGTATCAACCAAACTGACAAAGTCTTTTCTTGTTAAAGATAAATTATTTTGCAGCAGTGAATATCTTATATTATTCAAATTTTCTCTTTTCAAGTGCCTTTTCATCTAAAATTAAGCAAATAGCATTTCACCAAAATTCTCTCAATGCTGACCAAAATGTAGTCATGACCTATTAACTTTTTGCCCTATTTTTGCAATGACCACAGGAAAACATCACACTCATTCTGTATGACAGCAACAAGGGGTATTTCAGAAGAGCTGAAATTATTCTGGAAGCCTGAAATTTAAGATCCATAACGGTCTATATCTTCTGTTGTTTTTAATTATGTGTTTAAAAAAGGTCCCCTGCTGTGTTTTTGAAATACTAAATGGCCTCCACAGCTATGTGACATAATTCATTTTAATTCATGATTACAAGATGTTTTCAAACTATTCCCTCTTTCCCAGCAGCTACTTAAAAGCATGAGGAGAAGGGAGGGAATCTTTTATTCTCTTCCCCCTCCTATTCTCTATTTATCTGTCCTCTTCCAGATGTACACTTTGCAAAACAATGTATTAAGATTAAAATCACATATGTTAACTACTTTTAATTTATATATATATTTCCACAAAAATGCATAAGGAAAATCAGACACATCATTTTTTAAAAAACAGGTTTTAAATTCTATTTGATATGCTGGATGGATTTAAGCAAGCACCTGAGTTATGAAAGATGTTGAGTTACCTTTCCATAAAAATGAAATATTAAATTCATAGAGACCAACAGCCACAATTTACATTTTTGAATTACATCTATTCTCTAATTTTAAAAATTATATAAATTCAAAAATATCCATACTTTTTTTGTGAATTCCTGTTGGACTAATAGAGTGTATTTCTTTAACACTTATTTTAGAATTTTTTTAATGGGTATTTGTTTTATAAGATAGAGAACATGTTTTTGTTTTAAATATTGCAATCAATATTGCTGTCATTACGTTTACTTTCTATATAGCTCAACTTTAATAAATTCATTCCTTCATTTCTGCTCAAGAAACATTTCAGATAATTAGCCCAATCCTGGAGCTTTATAAGTACTCCACTTGTATTTCAGTTTGCAGTTGCTTCTCACTTGCTGAAATGTAGAGAACTTGGCATGCTAGAACATAAATTTTGAGTAATTTCTGAAACGCCTTCATTTCTCAAATCAAACAAGGCTTACAAGACTTTGTTGAATGATAGCTAAATGGAAATTTGTTTATAGTGGATAAAACAATTCACAGAAAAACAGACCGAAAAATCTGAAAAGGCAGTTCGTGCCAAAAGCATTCTAAGTGATAATTTCTTTGAGTAGAATCCTATGCTCTGTTTCACAGCAAGGTCTAAAATGTAGGCTAGCACAAGGAGAAAGTGTTCCCTTTATACTTTAAACTCAGCTATACCAACATTATGGAATGCCTCTCTATGGAAAATCTATATTTGTCTGGCTGCCAACAGCATATTTTGCACCCCAAAAAACAAAACAAAACAAAACAAAACACCACCAGATAATGGCTCAGAATTCAACAATGATGGAACTTGCAGAGATAGCTAAACTTCCCTGATTAGAGAAAAGTATCTACATTTATTGCTGACTGGACTTAGAGACTTTTTGCATGAGACAAAAAAATGAACTGATGATTTTTGGTTTTGATGATTCGGGGGGGGGGGACCCTAGATAATAGAAAAAAGAGAGCTTTTCTTTTTGTAACCATGGAGTAAGAGATAATTTTGCAATCATACTCATATTTGCTGCAAAGAAAATCAGAAGCATCTTCTTTATATTTCTTGTCACCTTTTCTTTCTGCACTCTTGTCTTCTTTCTCTTTTCTTTTCTTTTCTCTTCTTTCTTTACTTTATATTAGTTTTTGGTAGTTTTTATCTTCTTTTTAAAACTTTTAATAAAATTTATGTAAAAACTAAAGAATTCATCTTGATTTCCAAAAAAATAATTGGCTTAATCATTTTTCTCCCAACATATACTAAGGCCTGAAACTGCAGACAGTCCTGCACTTACAAATAGGTTACATTCCAAGAGGCTGTTTGTAAGTCCATTTTGTCTGTAAGTCCAACCAC
Organism: Python bivittatus; assembly: GCF_059951505.1. Classification (NCBI taxonomy): domain Eukaryota; kingdom Metazoa; phylum Chordata; class Lepidosauria; order Squamata; family Pythonidae; genus Python; species Python bivittatus. The sequence goes on from NW_028277098.1 coordinate 30,977,819, forward strand.
AGTGCACCACATATATACGCCCGGAACTTTACGGCGTGCCACATAAGTACACTTCCAGGTGTACGTATGCATGTGTGCCATAAACCTCTGGGACTTTCCTTCCAGGATCTTTATTGTTGGAGTTGTTGGAGGTTTGTTTGTATTGACAAAAGTTCATAACTTGAAAATTCATAAGTAGAGGACTGCCTGTATAAGGGACGGTTGTCTTTTACATGCTTCACATTTAAATCTACTCATTCTCAGCAATTACAGGTTTCTCTCCAAACACACACACACAAATGCCTTAGGAAGCTTCTTCCTTATATACCAGTACAGAATTTTCTCAACATCATAACCCCAGTATTGTTACAGTGCTTACAGCATGGTTGTTTCTCTCACTGGCAGGCAGGCAGGCAAGCAAGCGGGCAGGTGGGAAGGGGAGGGGGGGAGAGGGAGGGGGGAGGAGGAGAGGAGAGGAAGATAAAATACCTAAATGGGACTCATTGTGATCTGAATCCTGGAATTGTTACATATTAAAGCACTGAGAACAGCAGAATTCCATGGAGGCTGCAGATAGTGGAAAGGAATGGGGGAGCAACTATCTGTCCTGGGTCATAACAACAGGGCAACAAAACACCAGAAGTAGGTAATGACCATTTCAGAATTTAAATGAGTAGAAAAAATGTTCAGTATAGTTCATGGTCCAAACTCCTTTTGTGACATGATAACTATGTATGAGACAATTACACTAAGGAGAAAAAGCAATACTGCAACTACAGCTTTATCTTGAATAATGCTTGACAGCTGCATATACCCCCAGGAACAGGCTCTGATACATTGCCCTGACAAGACTGAAACATGTATAACCAAACAATGGAAGTTAAAAAAAGACAGCTGAAGTCAACCAAAATTCCTGCTTCACAGAGTTCTTGCATGATAGACACAGATAGTTTCTCAGGAAGTATAAGAGAAATTGGCACTTTGGGGGAAGCCCAATGACATTCAAAGCTTCTTTTTCTCTCCTCAGTTTGTGTATTTTACAACATGACTTTTAAGTAACACATTAAAAACAAAGCTGGCAGAACCAAGAGAATTTAAGATGCCCTTATAAATTGGGTTTAAGATCACAATAACACCTTTAATCAAAGATGAAGAACCCTCTGTGGCATTCTGACATCTACATCTATCATCCAGATACTACTACTACTACTACTACTACTACTACTACTTCAACTGAACAGAATTAACAACTTGAGCCAAATAATTAAACCTGGCTGCCCAGAAATGTCAGGATAAAGACCAGCGTAAAACTTTATCACTCTTGTAAAACTTCCATTTTAATATGCATGTTATGCCAGCTGCTTTGTAGCCCTTTAATTTAAATCATCCAAATGCTTCAGGGAATTGCCAGAATACAAGAGGAAACAGCATTACCATCAGTCAGAAACACATTAAAGTTTAGACCAGGTTTGAAAAAGCAAACAAATAACATGCTCATCAAACATTATAATCAATACAGTCAGAACTCCATTCTTTCCTTTTGTTTTAATTAAAAATTACAAGAGTATTTTTTTTCTAAAATCTCTTTTTGGAAAGAAAAGGTTTATTGCAATGAAATAAAGGTATATTTCAGGGAAACTGGTGCGCTCTGAATGGATGCACACAATCCTTCTCTCACAAATCTGCATCTATATGGCAATATTCCATTAAAGCTTGAAGGGATAATATAAATTTGCCAGTTGATTATTCAAATTGTAGCAAACTTCTGCTTGATATATGTTCTTCAGGAAGGCTGTGCAAATCATTCAGCAAGGCAAAGTGCCTTTTTGGATCTGTTCCACAAAGTTGCCACAACTGCTCAAAGGTTGCATATGTATACCCATGACATTTCTGCCAGGACAGCAAGAGGAACGAAGTGCTGGATTTCTCCAGTATCCTAGCTCAGACAACGTTTATCGTATAGCTGCCAGTGGCTTGCAAGTGGGCAGTATAAAATGCTGAAAAACTAACAAATAACTGGCAAATAAAATAACATATATCATTGGCTTTGTTATTTGACTGTTCACTGGAGTCTTATGGGTGTTATATCTATGTTCTGAATTAAGTATGTCTCTTCTGTATGTGGTTGTATGTTTTTTAACTTCTAAAGACCCAGGTATACCTTCTGCAGAGGCAGCTTCTTTGAAAGCAGAGGCTCATTTCCTAGAGAGCAATTCCTCTCCCCACATCTAATCTAGCAGGTTCTAAGGAAGTAGTGGGAGTCTTCAGGAGAAAAAGCAGTGGGAGCGACTTGCAACCTTCCCTGCTGGCTTCCCCATTGACTTTCCTTGTGGGAAGCCAGCAGGGAAGGTCGCAAATGGTGATGGCCGTGTGACCAAGGCTTACTGTGACATCCTAATTGCAAGGCAGGCACCCAGGTGCCCAGATTGCAATCACGTGACCATGGGGATGCTGCAACAGCTGCAACTTCGAAGACCAGTTGCAAGTCCTCCCAGTTCAGCGCCACTGTAATTTTGAACAGTTGCCGAACAAGTGATTGTAAGTCAAGGGCTACCTGTACTGAAGATCAGCTACTAGAATAAACTTTTAATAAACCTTCATTTAGAGTTGCAAAGTAATAAAATTGAAGAGTCTAATATAGTATCTAAGGGAACCAGGATACTTACAGATACTTCTCTTGGCACCCATCTTGCTGCTTCTTCCACCTAATTTAATTTGAAACAATGCAAAGCTGGCATGCTGCAAAGCACCAGCTTTCACTGAGCTCCAAATAGCTTCCATATATTTTCTTAAAACTAAAGGAGTGGTATTTTTTCATGACAGCTATTTTGTAAAGAGATAAACTCCTCTTCCACAACAGCATAAAAATTGACAGCATATTTTCAAAATTCCAAATGTATCCAGCAGTGACAAAAGTTGAAATGTCCTGTTTTAGTCATGACAACTGATAGGTGTAGCATTCTTATTTGCATTGTGCTTTTGCATTCATTAAAATGTGTACAATAACTTAATTCTATTTTCTTAGTAATTGCTGCTTCAACTGACCTTAAAAATCACTCACAAATACATGAAGCATCTTCACCAGTTGCCTGTTAAGTCCTGACATAATGCTGGTGCTGGACGTTTCAGCAAAACAGGCTTTCAATAGAAGAGAATATATACACAATATATGTAGCTCAAGGTTGAACTGTGGAGTCCTTGGTGGTCTCTGAGCTTGGTTGTTTGCTTGCAGACGTTTCATTACCTGACTAGGTAACATCAATGTTAGATGCTAGATGTTACCTAGTCGGGTAATGACACGTCTGCAAGCAAACAACCAAGCTCAGAGACCACCAAGGACTCCACAAAACAGGATTTCCAAGCATCTTTTCTCATATGAACTCAAAACATTCATGCCAATTTAAATATATATGAGTGTTTGGCTCAAATTATTGAACTGTTTTATTTTCTTTGCACTTAATTCTGCAATCTGTTTTAAGCTATTTTTTAAGTAAAATGAAGCTGGGATTGAAGGAATGAATGAAAAGTTTCCACCTGAACTTAACCCAATGTAGGAATCCTAAGCTCCTCAAGTCTTCCATTTTGGAAATCTGGATGCCTGAAACTTTTTGGTCCCATAACTCATTCAAACAAATATTCAAGATTCTCATTAATGGGAAAGTTACAATGCTTAATTAAGAATAAAATTGTCTCTTGACTAACTAAATAAAGGAACTACAAACCACCCATTTATAGAATAATCATTACTTGTTTGTAGCAAGCCCATCAACATTGATTACCTTTTTACCAGCGGTTGGCAATTAGTTACCCAAGTTTTAAATGTACAATTAAAGTAGTGTTCAACCGACCATATTCTTTAATAACATATCATGAGTAACAATGAAAAAGTTACATTCCCGCTCTGTAATGTCAAAACCAACATATTAAAGAAAACTGGACTGAGCTTTATTTCTTACATCAAGAATGCTTTTGAAGGTGAAGAATTATTATTCTGAGGGAAATGGGTAAAACAGTTCTTGTGGGCAGAGGGGGAAATCATCACTACTTGTTATAACAAACATAAAAGCACAGCAACAGCCCTGGATCATTCTATTCATACTACACAAAATCAGTAGTGCTTTGCTACATTAATACTGAGCTTGGTTTACAAGGCCATCCCCAACAGGCATGACCTTTGGAAAATGCAGGCACAAGCGTGGGAATGCAAGGAGACGGAGGGGAAAGAAGATGAAAGATGATGCCTGGGCTGCAGTTGTCTTATGCTAAAGACTTGACTTCAATGCGTAATTCATACGGCTGCAGCCAGACTAATTTGAGAGCTCACTTTTCAAAAGCTGACAAAAATGCAGTGTTTCATTTAAAGAATGTGGTCTTTTTTTCACAAAGCTGGAAATGTGTATATGATTAGGTCTTCTTTTTAATGGCAATGATTAAAATAATAATGCTATAAAGATGATGATGATGCCGTGGCTTAAAAATCATATAAAGCTACAGAAATTCTGTCTGTTAACATTGCCTGCCCCCACTACTTTGTCACTTTTTCTCTTTCTCATATTGCTTTATGCAATTACTTCTCTGGTTTAATTGCTCAGATAAAATCATGGAGAAACTACAAATTACCTGAATAGGTAAAAGAAGAATAATTATTGAAAATGACTTCTTCTATTTTACATATCTAAAACCATTAACAGACATAGGAAATTACTTAAAATATAGTAATGCTTGAATCATTTCAAATCTTGGTGGAAAACTCTCCCAGAATCTATCTTCTCTACATTATAAAATTCTATGCCAAAGTAAGCCAAATATTGTGCCAAGAAAAGCAGGATTCTGGGTTTTAAAAAAAGAAAGAGAAAAGAAAAAAAGAAACATTCAGACACCCTTATCTATTCTGTATAGTTGAGTCTGTTTCTACTAGACATGAGGAAAGACAGGAGCTATGGGGAAAAAAAACCTAGCATTTCGAAGTTTAGCTTCGACATAAAATTGAGATAAAATTACTTTAAAAATAATAAATAGATATTTGGATTATTAGGATGAATTTTAATCCCACTAATAAACTTGACCCCTGTTCAGGAAATATGCTTAAAACAAAGAAATGTACTGACTGAAGGACGTAAAGCCAGGTATGCTGGCCCTGTCCTCAATCCATACAGAGCAGGGAATTCAGATGGGGATTTCAAATACACACTGCTTTACCAGGATTCCTAGTCAAACAAAAGTTTTGACTCACAATCAGATAAGCAAGCATAGCACCTTTCTTAGGAATTTCCTGCTTTGTATGAGAAGGATAAAAATGAAGACCACAGATTCTATCTTGGCTAAGGCTGCACTGAATAAGATTATAATTTTATACTGTCTTTTCTATAAATCATACACAAAGTGATTCACAAGGCAGTATAGTAAAAAAAAAAAAAATCACCTATACCAACTCCTGACAAAAGCCAGCTCAAAACAATTGCATAACAGATACCTATTTTAAAAAATTATCCCTTATCAAAACAGTTCATTAATAATTCCAAGCTACCAGGAAAAACAATCTTACACTACCTGATACTAACAAATTTACTAGGCTTTCAGGGACTATATACCATAAGGATGTTCTTCTCAGTTGACAAAGTTGGTCTCTGACCCAGATGCTCATAATAACAGATTAAGTTCTTTTAAAAAACCAAAAAAAGAGAGGAGATTAATGTCAAAGCAATACAGAAATAGGATGAGACATCTTATTGACTAAACGGTACCTGGCAAAATCTCTCCTGCCATTGGTACAAACCTAATGATAGCAACAGAGCAGAATAGGTTATTACGGTAGTATTGTATAGGGAACTTTTCCAAAGAGTATTGTAGAAAAAGACAGTGCTGTTTACAGTGAAACTAAAAAAAAAAAGTTTCAAATAAATAGCAGTAGTCACATATTAATATTCCATGCATCACAAAGTCATTAAATTTCTTCCTAACTTATCTAGCTGTATTTATAGTAGGCATTATAAGAACCTTTAACTAGCAATTCCAAAAACACCTCTCACCGTACTAATATCTATATTGCACAAGAAGTGTCACGAACTACTGCTGAAAAAGAATTCCTTCAATGGATCAAATCAAATGTTTTTGTGTTCCTGGTTTTAGCTTGTTTAATTTGTCAGCTATCTTTACAAACAACATAAATTATAAGCAAATTGCTACCATGTGTTCTGTGCTAATTAAGCTGTTTCTAATTTAAAGGTGTTCTATATTTACAATTTTAAATGCAAATATGCATACATTTTTTATAGATTGCTGATTCCAAACACACATCATTAAAAGGAAAACAAACAGCAACTGCTGGCAGAAGCAATGTTTGCAGCACAATGCACGCACATGGCACTTTTTCCCCACAAAATCCTTAATTCTCATTAACAAAAGAAATTTGAGTGTTTGCTTTTCTTTTGTCTTCTGGGCACTGAACTTAGGAGTCCCTTGCTCACATCATAGGAGATTCACTCTGTAGCTCTCAATAAACCAGGTCAAAGACATCTGAATTACTGGAACATAAATGGCATTTCTTGATTACACATTTATGGCCTTTTAGTACTGAGATGTAACTCGTGCAAAATAAGACAACTTCAGTTAAAGGTGTTTGTAGTATCAGAGGCTTATTTCTCCAACATTTAAGAGTTATTTATGTGATTAATTGTCATTAATGTAGAAGCAAACATGAAAAATGCATTTTTAAGGCAAACAATAAATACTTGGTGTTGATGTCATTTGAAGAAAGAAATGCTTTATGCTGCAAGCATATAAACGTATAAATTGTAATGAAGAGAGAACCATGTTCTTTTATTTTGCTGTTTATATCGATTATGGGAAGAAATACTTCTTTTCACAAAGAAACCCGCTAGCTGCTTAGTTCAGATATCATCCCAGGGCATGGCATTGTTTGGGAAACAAAGTTTATGTGCTATTTTCAGGCTGACAAACCACACCAGGCAGTCAGCAGGCAAACAAGAATCTGAAGCTCCACTTTAAAGTAGTTTTGTAAATTATGATTGGTGTCAGATATCACCCCTCCAGAAAAACAAACAAACACAGTAAACCATGTATTTCATTTTTTATAAAATCAACAAGAATTTTAACACAATTAATGTCTAGTCAGACCACACACTATTCTTCCCCTTCACAACATGTCTTAACACACTATCAGCAGCTTGGTCTGCCCTGTAAAATGCTAAGCTGTATATTTCATGTTGCCCAACCCAAGCCCACTTATGTACCAAATGTCTAGATGGCTGAATGGTAAAACAGCCATGGAAATTACTGGGGAGAAAACAACAACAAAACCCAAAGTCTTAGTCCCTTTCGTGTATACATTTTAGTAGCAGTCTATACCCCACTTTTCTTCCCTTCTCACAAAGTGACTGAAACACCTTTGATTTTACATTATTTTTATATAAATTCTGAATCAGGGACACTGTACCCCAAACAGTGTAATTCCAACTTTCTGATTGGTTGTTTTATTCTAAACAAACCAAACGAATTTGTGCATTTCATTTCAAACACCATTTGGCCATTATTTGAATTCCCACCAAGACACACCCCACAATGGTCAGCTAATAGTGCCCAAGGATTTCTTCCCTACTTGATAAATTTGCCTTGCTACACTATTCCCTGAGAACAGAAGGGAGGTGAAATGTATCAGGAAATGTTTAAAATTTATAGTGTTTTTATCAATTGATCAACAAATTTTATTGCAGTCTCAGACCAGCATCAAAGATTCATTACATTGTGTCAGATAATAAAATAAAATCAAAGACAGACTAGTTACATAAAATTTCATAAAATCAATATGAAATACAATAATATTCCATGATAAAAAAGCAAGGCTTTTGATTTCTATCTTCCTACACTTTGTGTACCAACCTTGAAGATGAAGTGATGGATAGCTTCTGCCTTTCATGCTTGACCATCAACAGTAAAGGAACAAGCAGTCAAGAAATATGGTGTAGACAAGCACGGAAGACCTTTCTGATTTTAATCTATGTCTATACCTACAGAGATCAGAATGGTACCAGCAATAATTTTCCTGTCACACTTTATGGAAGTGAAAGTTGGTCTTTGAAGAAGCAGGAAAGGAAGAGTATTGACATTGTTTAACTTTGGTGTTGAAGAAACCTCCTGAGAATACAGTGGACAACCAAAACAAACAAACAAACAAACTGATCATAAAACAAATGGATCATCAAACACATGAACCCAAACAAATGACCAGGCTCAAATTATCATACTATGGACACATGTGAAGACCTAGCTTCCTTGATAAATCTGTAATTCTGAGAAAGGTGAAAGGAAAGGAAAGAAGAGGAAGACCAACAGCAAGATGGGTGGATTAAATTGCAGTGGCTATGGATGCACCATTGGAAACCTGAAGGACCAGGTTGGGTACAGATAGTCCTGGAGAAAACCTATGTGGTCACTAAGAATCAACACTGACTTGATAGCATATACACATGCACATTATAATCAACACCATCACCATGTTTTGTTTTTCTTTGCAATGGTAACATGCTTGGTAAGCAGCTGAACAGAATTTGCCTTGTGATTTAAGTCTTTGAAGACCTTTGGGGACAAGGCAAACTGGTAAGATTGCACATTTTACTACCCCTTCGTTCTCAGATGTTCTCTGACGTTTCCTACCTTTTTGACACTTCTTCTGGACTAGTGGAAATAATTTCAAACAAGCACAAAGGCCTATTCCAGTTTGTCTTTACCTCATTTTTAAGAATGCCTATGGGACCTACATGGGTCATGGTTATTCTTGTAAATAAAGCAGATGTTAGGCTGGTAATTTACTTAGCAGCATCATAAAAAATATAACCTCCCTCAAGATAAGCTCTGCTCCTGATAATTGCACGAATATTACCATGTTGTTCCTTAAAAAAACAATACAGAAGTTATTTGTCATTGTCTTTCTTTTGGTTTCCACACTCCCAATTTTCCAGCCTAGTCTACAGCCTTGGCGTATCATTTTTGTCCCCATTCAAGTACAATGGGGACAAGTACCATTTTGTCCCCATACAAGAAACCAGCTATGTGCTTTCACCTAGGCCGAAAGGTGCTAAATGGCCATATTAAATTTAGATGGGGAAGTGAGTCTGGTGGTCTTCAAGATGGAGAAGAGAGTCTGGCAGGCATCAAGAGAAATGCCCATGAACTCTAGTTCACCTGTCTCTCCTTTAGAGCATGAAAGTTGTGGAAAAACATTATCCCTCCACAAAAAGAAAAAATCAAGGAAAGAACAAAGAGAGAGATACAGAAATACAAGCTTAAAAGAGCATGTATAGCTAGCCTTTAGACAAACTTATTTGGCCAGTGATAATGCAACAGCATATAAGTCTAAGTTCTTTGTGAGACTAACCCCTCAGTAAAAATTTTAGTAACATCTATAAAATATAGAGCTGAAGCATAGTATGGTATAATGAAAAGGTTGGATTTCTTAACAAATTAATTTTGCTTTGCCTAAATGTTTAGAAGTTCAAACCATAAACTGAATTTCAAATTATGCGTGCTAATTTGAAATAACATTTTAATAATTGTGGCAATAGATTGTCTCCTGAAAGTAACAGAAACAATACTCCTGATATGGACACTTAAAAAAAAGTACAAAGGAACATATTTCTTATCTTCCCACAACAAAGCCAAATTATGTATCACATACTTTGGATAACAGATAGCAGACAGATGCTGGGATGTGCATTTATGAGCTGGGTCTCATTAATTAATAGACATAGGAAGAGTTCATCCATTTTTCTGCATTATTAGTTTATAAACAAGATACCTTTTCCCCCAAATGCTCAAAATGATTCTCTCTTATCATACCAGTGCCATTTAAAAATAATCTGTAATAGCACTTTTAAAAAAAGAAGCATTTTTTAAAAAATCAATTCAATTGTGTTCTGCTAGTGATTACCTACAGACCACAAAGAACTGGCATGGCAAGAACCTCAGAAAGACTTCTTTATGCCAATGGCAGATCAAAGCAGCATTACTAGAATTATGTAATCTCTTTAAATGTGATGTTGAAAGAGGAGTAGGAGGGTTAAAAAAGAAAAAGAAATCCAGGTGTTGTTCCACTTGCATTGTGTTTCTTTTCTTTACTAGACTGTGCCGCTTAAACTACTTTTTTAAAGACGTAATTAGAAGAGTGCAGTATATTAATCAATATGTCATTAGCTACTCATTGCAGACAAAACCCATCAATTTTTTACTTTCATATTTTCTTTTCAGAGTCAACTGGTTATTTAAAGAAAATACTTTAAAAATATGGGGAGTAGCATATTGCACATTTTAACAATGTAAAACAAAGCACTAGTCTCCAGCATTTTCTTTAATCCCAAGAACACCTCTGAATCCAAAATGGGCCCCACAGGATTTCTTAGAAATTAAAAATGATGGGTCCTTAATGTGGGAGGATGCCTATAACCACAGATAAAGGTCAAAAATACTGATAAGTAGTTCTGAATATCCTGCAAGAGGAGGAACTACAGGGATCACAGGGGAAATGTTAGGAAATCAGTGCTTAGTTACCATCTTGTGAATCAGCAAGCCCCTCCCCAGCAACCATTTTGGGAGATGTATGTACAATATATTCTCAAAATTCCAAATGTGCCTCTAACCAAAAAGCTTAGGGATCCCTGTCTTAATATACATGTAGAGATATTTTCCATCACAGAACTATTTGTAACCAGACTACTAAAAAAACAGTATTTCTAATATTCCCTTTCTCTAAGGAATCCAGAAAAATAAGTGGGTTCAAGAGAAATATGTACCCAGTAATGTAACAACTCTATATAGATAATAATCATTGCCTAGAATTAGATTATACTTTGGCATGGATCATAACATATATAAATATGTTCTTCAGTTGCTACATTTCAGCTATCATTTTTTAGCATATTTCTACATAATATAACACATTTTTCATTATATTACCCTCATCATTATTTTAAAACTACGTTTCCGGGTATTAGGTATTAGAAAGAACAGATTAATTCATTACTCCTACCACTCTTCAAATCCTTGACATATTTCACTAATATGATGAATTATCCCACAGGATGTACCCAGATGTTTCTCAAATGTGAGCTGAAAGTCCTCTATCAAAACCTTCATATTCACAATACATATATGGGATTCTTTTTCACTTTTTGGTTACATAAAAACATGTTGCAGTTCCCTAACAACAGCAGCCCCAAAGAGGAAATTTACCTGTTGATTTGCTCATCCTCAAAAATATTTCATTTATTTTCCAAAGAAGAAAAGGACAGGACACAACCAACACAATTCCCAAACAGGGGCCTCAATAATATCAGTACAAGTCTGACATTCAAGTATATTTCTAGCCTCAAAGAAATTTGAGTTTGTTTTTTAATTACACAGATGAATGTAAATACTAGTAGTATTCTATATGCTGTCCTCTCACTACATGAGCCATCTGCTGCCTTGCACTGTCCTGCTAGGTATTTCAGAGAACACCTGGGCAAGATGTTTGCCCGAGATGCTATGAGATAATTAGCAAATAAAACCACTCCTGGCAGCCCTTCAGCATTAGTGTCGAGCCACAGCAGCAAGCTGGCACCTGGCAAAGAGAAATGCTAGATGCGATAATTCCAATTTACACATTCAGCACAACATTCCATCTGCCTGTCATTGGGAAACAGTTTCATATTCAGTGATAACACAGATACCCTGAAACAATACCGTGTCCAATTGCTGACATGGAGATTCCCTGAACAAAGCAGACACCAGCTACAAATGCTTTTTTTTTTTTTGCTTACATGATTAGAATGGCTTCTCTATTGAAATAAGAAATCAGGGAAGAACGGGCTTTAAAAATACATGAACTAACAAAAACAGCAAGCAAGCTGTCAATCAAAGGATGGTCCAAAACCTTCATAAAAACAATTGTGATTTATTTTAAATTGGATACTAAAAGAAATAACTAATATGATAATGAGCATGAAACTGAGCAAACTCAGGGAGGCAGTGAAGGACAGGAAGGCCTGGCGCAATATGGTTCATGGGGTCATGAAGAGTCGGACACGACTTAACGACTGAACAACAACAATATGATAAACCTAGGAATTTAGAGCATATAAGCAAGTACATGGAAAAATGCTAGACATCTATAGTACACACCTAAAAAAACTAGGAGATGAGGAATTGCTAAGAGCGGTCATTATGTTTTTGAAAATCTCTATATTCTCTTTTCCTTTGATTTGTAAGTGGAAAAATTCCATAAATTATCATGGTTATAGTTGCAGAGTATAATATTAATCATTAACCAAATAAAAAAATTCTTAGAAGACTGGAAGTGTGAAAGGTCAGAAATAGGATGATCAAAAGAATCCAATATTTTTAAAATTATGTAAACAATGCAAATCTTCAAAGGTATCTGACTGCTTCCTATCTTCTTTTGTAACAATATCTGGTGATTTACTGTTCCTACCTTCTGGTATAAACATAGAAATTATCTTGAATATTATGAAAGGAGAAAACCAAAAACACCAACTGGAGGATGGAACGGGACAATCTTTTTCATCCCTTAAGCCTTTTTCTACTTTCAAATGTAGCTAGTACTCACTAATTAATTACACACTAAATTTAAAACTGCAGTGGCATAGGTACTATACTGCATTTGTTCGTACAGTGTGCATATGTGAATGAATGCATGGAACTAAGTCTGCTGATAAAAAGTGAGTAAACAACCTTGCTTGTTTCTTTATCTTAGCAACTCCTGGAAAAGATCTTGGTGCTATAAAAACATCTCAGTACTTAGTATCTTATCCATCTCTGTGGCTTATACTAGCAGTCTTAAAAAGAATTCTGCAGTCCCAGAAATTGCATTCTAAGACATTGGTTTCCTCAGTTGCTCCTTTCCAAAATCAGACAAGGCTGCAGCTGTGGACAGCACAGGTGGTCATGAGTGTCCCTCTCTTCCTATCAATCTTCATCACTGCCACTTTCTGAAGTGAGAAAATCCTAATCCTGGAACTCCGTAAAAGAGGGCATGCCAGCAGCTGGGTAATTGTGGATGAGTGAAGCTTTGCAACTGTCAACTCGAAATCCACCCAATTCCATTTGATGCCTCTAGCCGATGGAAATACTTAATCAGTTATTTAGCTGACATAATAAATTCCTTCTCATTGCTAACAAAGGGAATAGATGTTTTTTCTCACTTTTTCCAAGCAAACCCTGAAAGAGTAGAGAAGTTTAATTATTCTTTTTTGCCCCTCGTAATCATTCATGGCAGTATTTGGGAACTTTTCAAAGTCACCTAATGCCAGAGTATTCTGACCACAGCCTAAGATTTCTATAATTTAGCAACAGGTAGAGCAAACAAACAGAAACATAAAGAGCCATCAGCTTTATTTAATTAAGATATATATAATCTTTTTACACACACACACACAACACACATACATATATACTCATACACAGATAAATATACATAGACATAGACACAAAGACATATACATACATGCATACACATGTATCTGTGTGTGTATGTATGTAGGGAAAAGAATAAGGTAACAGGGATTATAGATGTGGTACATTAGAAAAATTCGTTGAATTATTAGAATAGAGGCTGGGCAGACACAGACTTCCTCTTTTACCATTTCCCTCCATTGATATCATTTGAAAGAACGTTGTCGGTCTTAGAAAGCAGTTTCAATTTTCTATCCTTCCATTTTAACCTGCCTTAATCTGTTAACAAAAGTACTTTAGGTAAAATGATTCCTTCAGTTGCCTTAGCTACAAATCCCCATAGTATACTATAATTGAAATCTACTCACGTAAGTTAAGAATAATTAGGAACCCAAATTAAGCCAAATAGAAATTTAATTCAAACAGTCAGCTGCTGTCATTTAAATGGTTACGGGGTATTACTGTTGCTTAACGTATCTGAATGTCTTCAAAATGGACCTTGCTTGTTGCTTGGCATCTTAAGGATTTACTCTTTCATTGCTTGGGCCTCACTCAGATGAAGTCCATTTTCATAAAAGTCTCACCATTTATTGTCAAATGAGCTTTTCAATAAGCCAATTTATAATTCTACAGAGCAAATGAAATACAGCTGTATTGAGGTAAATAAAACTGACACTGATCAAGTAACATCTGACTGCATCAGACAAAAAATAAAAACACAATGGTCTATTTTGAAAGTTTCTAACTTCAAACTATACTAAACAAAAGCTAATAATTAAATATGCTTCCTGACTTCTATTAAGTGGCATAAGAAAATGCCTGCTGATCTGGCATTTATTAATATTTGAATTAGGGTGGTTTGTTTGCTTTGCAAAGGGGCAAGGAAGATTACATTTGTGCAATATAGGCAAAAGATTTCTATTTGTAACACAATTTCTAGACTTTTTCTCTTATTTCTTGTTTTGCTTTCTGTTACAATGATTAATTCTGAAGTTTTATAATTTAATACTGATAGATGGATTTGTTCTTCCCTTTTGTACTTTAACAAGTGCAAAACCAATAACCGTGCAAAGTGATACACAAGTTGTTGTAGAGCTATTCTAGAACTCATGCATAAAGCAGGATATAAGCAATTCCACAAGTTGTTCCACAAGCCATTGTACAAACCCTTGCACAGCTCAATAGAACTCAACAGGTAGGCTTTTTTTCCTGCTTTCATTCCTACTACTATTGTTGATAGGAGAATGGCCAGTAAACTATATTTGCTACTTCTTTACTGGATTCACTAAAAACACTGTTAGCCTGCTCTTGTGTTATACAAATGCATTACCCTATTTGTGCTGAACTTAAAACTAACAAATGTGAAACAGTAGTATACTAATATATGTTTAATACATATTTGTATGGTCATAATGTTGAAAAAGTTCTCCAGTATTGCCATGTAAAACTGTTATGGGATTTCCAAATTCAGACAGGCCAACATGTAGAACAGGGTTTTCCAAACTATTTTCAGTGGAACACAAGGGTTACATGACGCACTAAGGGGGGGGGGGGAGAGAAAGAGAGGGGGGAGAGAATTTGAATCATGTGACAATACTAAATAACATTAAAGTTGTTCATAATGAGTTAGAGAAGGCTGTAAAATATCAGGACTGAAATAGATTATGGAATAAACTGACAAAGCTTATTGGAGCATTAGAAATTATAACAAAGAAATTGTCAAAACAGCTGAAACAATTAGAATTATTTGACCTCACAACATTTCATTTACCAACTCCTCCCCCCCCCTTTTTTGCTTGGAACCACATATATATTATGGCAATATCTGAACAATTCTTTGCTTTGGGACAAAACATGAATTGACCCTACATTAAAAGCATTTGCTGAGTATTCTTCAGAAAAGACTATATAACACAAATGATAATAGGAAGTCTGAAATGTCACTGTACCAAATATCACAAGATTTCTGTGTAGTCATTCTCAAAATATTGCAAGATTTCATATAAGAATACTAAAATATTACAATATTTACTAATTTATGAAATTTCAGACCTATATATATATCTATGGTTTCTGTGTGGAAAGCTGAGTTTGTCATGCAAGAACACTGAAATCTTGAAAGATCTGGTGCTTGCATGTTTGTCATTTTTAAAAAAAGGGAATTTAAAGTATTCTGCAAATGCCACATTACCAACCATTCGTCAAAGTAACAGTCAGCAGGCTTGGGAATCCTTGAAATATGCACTGTAATTTAGAAAATTTTGAGATGCAGTTATATACCAGAAGACAAGATTTTTAAACTAGATAGCCTACAACTTGACAATACTGCAAGGCATCTTAATTTCAGAGTTACAGTAGATACAATCTAACTTCAGCTTTTTCTTTTTAATTGCATTCTTACGTTCTCTCTTTAATAATACATCTAAATAATGTGTCCCTCAAGGAAATTATTCAAAGTGGAATTTGAAGGTTACTAGTTTACTTGTAATACATTTTACAGCAGGTTTTACAGCTCATTAAGTCTACCCTAACTAGCCTTTCTTAAGCACGGTATCAAGCTAACACTATTTTATGACTTTTTATGTAATCATTTACTGTGAATCACTAAGAAAGGCAGAAATACACACACATATCCCCCTACATACATGCACACACACACATTTTCAAAACTCCCATCAACTTGAATGGGACAAATCATTAGTTTGTTCCTTATTCCTTTCCATGTTGCATGCCAACTTCATCTGTTATAAATTAACTAATGAAAAAGGCAAGAAACAAACAGTACATTACTGTTTACAAAGACCAGATTTATCTCAAACACACTGAAATGCGTAATCAATTCTAAATGGCCACAAAACCCCATTTTCCCAAACAGAATTATGATACTGAATACACATGTGAATTTGGACTATATGACTGAAATTCATTTTAGAAACATCTTGTTCCAGTAACATTATCATTTGACAACTGAGGCAGAAAAAAGCGTATATCCATGTATGTACATATGTATACATTTGTATCGTTTTATTTCTATATCTACCTTATTCATGATACAAACATAAGAACAATTCTTCATTTCCACTGAAGAAGACAGGATAAAAATACAGGTATTTGGAAATGTTACAGGGGAAAGATTAGTTTCCATTCATCAGTGGCTGAATAAATTTGACCAATATGGTGAACTTCAAATGGCAACATATAATTGGGAATTATGAAGTTTTAGCCCAAAATTTTATTTGCAAAATAAAATTTAGAAGACAGAAAATCAAAGGGACACAACTTATACATAAGAAACAGAACATTCCTGGTAATTCAATTAAATGCAAAATTCAGATAGAGAGATTCTTGCACAGGAATTTTGTCTATATTTAATGGTAAACATTATTTTCCCATCTTCTTAAACTACAATGGATCTCCAATTTATTTATTAATCTTAAACTCAAGTGTAAGTGGTCAAGATTAATTGACAATATGCATTCATATCACTCTTAACTGTGAATACTCATATAAAGGCCTGAATGTATTTCTATATTAAGCAGTGTTCAAGAGGTGATTTGGACTTGGTCAAAAAGAAATGATATAGGACAGTGTCTCTTAAACTTTTTTCCTCTGGATCCCTTCCCCCTTTTAAAAATAATGGAGGACCCCAAAAGAGCTTTTGTTTGTATGGGTTATATTTACCATATTAAAAATTAAAATTGATGCAATCGCTCCCACTACCACTTCTCACAATTCTTTGATGGGATTGTAATATTGTATTATTTTTCAACATAGGCTGGCAAATAATTTTGATTTAGGGCCACAGTTTAAGAAACACTGATCTAGGGGTACTGAAAAAGGGGCCACATCAAGTAAGTCAAAAGCGCTACAACTCTAATAAAAAAAAAAATTGTTGATAAAGAAATTACAAAAAGCTTTAGCAGAATAAAAATTTCAGAGCTAGCATAGAACTGAGCTGGTTTGTTTTATTTTAGTCCACAGGGTTTTTGTTTGGCTTTAAGAGTTTCTGGATTACTGCTGATTTGCTTATAAGAATTACAGGATCTAAACTATGCCTTTTTCTAGCAAAAGGGTTTAAAAATGACATAAGATGCTGAACATAAGAATAGCTATTGAGATCTTTATACAGCATTCCAAAGGTCAGCAACACCTGGCCACTCAATGAATCTGCAGAACTCGATAAGATTATACGGGGATAAACTAATGCTATATAAAGCGGTGGAGAACAGTAGATAAGAAAGAATAACTGACTTTGATGAGATGAATTTTTATTCCTTTTAAGAATTTGATCTGAAGCATAACATTTCAACACACAACACACAAATACAAACTGTGCTCCTAGCAGAATACTAAAGAAACATTTAGTTTGTCTATTTCTTTTTCTGTAGACTGTCATACTATATTATCTGGGAGGATCACAGTGCTGACTGCCCAATTTAAAGTCAGTATATAATTCCTTTCTTTTACATATTTCATTTGTCTAACTTTGTGTACAAAACACTTTAATCTTTTTTTTTTAAATAATGTTCCCTTTTTTATATGACAGCTTGCTGCAGGTCACTGTCTGAAAACCTCAGATAATTTAAAATAGGATCCAAATTTGTCTAAACAGAATAGTATCCATACATCAAAAATTATTCAGGAAAAGTGTTTCAGAACATGTGGGAGCACAAGCAGCTACCCTTTTTCCCAAGTTTTTGTATGACCCTAGAAAAACATATAGCTGTTTTAATAAGTCCAGTCATTAAAACAACCACATTTATAAATGCAATTTATTAAAGCAGCCACATCTTTAAAGGAACTCATTAAAACAGCTTTTTTTTTACATTCACATGGAAGTCTGTTTTAAAGAAGCACTGCATTTGCACTCTTTCACATTTCAAATCATTTCTGAACCATCCACAATTGTCTAACCAAGGTAATACAGCCAGTACAGTCTCATCTTTGTGACCAATCATGAAGCTGTTCTTTAAAATCCTGAACAAGGTTATTACAATTGAAACTGACACAATGTTATACAGGACAAAACAAAACAAAACAAAACAAAACCTAATACTGAACCTAACATTAAGAAGCTATGATTAGCATTTTTCTTTAAAGTATGTCTGTTCTGTAAAGAGTCCCTTAGACTTCAATGTATCTTTGTTCTCATAAAAGGCTTAAGTGAATGGTTATAACTCTTACCAGGAAGTTGCACTGTTCCTTTCAATTCAAAATTTTGAATATCTAACTTAATGTATGAGAAAAGTTATAATACTGAATAGTTTGTTGGTTAAAGACAAGGTTTTGTTAATAAATCCCTAAGCAACATTTGCTTCAGGGAACCACACACACATGCACACACAGACCTTAAATATAAATAAATAAAGATATTTTAAGCTTTGCTGGAAGAAGAGTGTCATATAAAACGAGTCTACAAAATTATATTATTTTATGCCTTCAGAAATATACAAATATATATTCAGACTCTCTTTTTAAATTTATTTTTAGCATTTATAACCAACATTTCAATTTTTTTTACTCCTATATAGGAAATATCCAAAACAGTAATTTTGGTTAATGCTTTGATAATTTTGCCAGGAAATTTGATACAAAAATGTTTAGAGCATAATGTAGGAAATGTTGAATGGAGGAACTCAGTTCCAATACCCTGGTCAAGCAAAACTTACTCTTACAATGTTGATATATATATACCAGATTTCAACTCAAAGGCCACTCAAAGAACATATTTCACAATAAAACATAAAGAATAAAAATCTGATAAAATACTATTAAACAAATTTAATGAGAACAATCTGGCCAAAGAGAAAGGAGTTAAACTCCTTTCCTAAAAAAAGAAATACAGATCTTGTGGAGAGGACAGGCTTCATATCAGTAGGCAGTCCCATACATACTCAAGCCAATTTGCTTCACAAAGCTGTTGTGGAAACAACTACATCAGTGGCAAAACATCTCCTTAGTATTTGAGATGTATCATTTCTGAAAGCTAAGTAAAACAGTACAGTATAGTTCATTCCACTTTTTTTTCAGGTTAGATAGTTCCTATTTTATGTAATTGATTACAAAGCCTACAATTTTCCAATATAAAAACCTGTTATTACTCTTTTAAAAAGCAACAGGGAGATTTCTAAACCTGAGAACGCTGAAGTATTCTCTTTTCATTTAATCTGGTTGTGGAAAGCCTTGTTGATTTATCTTCAGATATCAATAAATAATTACAATAGCCACAAAGTCCTACCCAACAGCTAATCTATAACAAATTCCTACCAATATTTATCAATAAATTACAGAAAGTATTGTGTTTTCTTCTTCTAGCCACTGTGTCTTATGTACAGCTTGTTTTACTTGACATATTAGGAAATAATGTCTGTTTTGATGGAGTAGGTCACACAACAAAAGCCTCCGCTGTGCCCTTGCTGAGAAAGTGGCTTTTGGGTAGAATACACAGATTGTCACTCTTTCTTACAAATAATCCAGTTTTGTCCCAGCTAGCAAATCTATGCCTACAAGGCCACATCTTCTTGTAGTCAAGCATAAATGAATGCAATATGTTTTTAGCTATATGAATATTACCAATACCTATATATGTTAATTCTCTCAAATAATATGATTAATAAAGTTTTATATATCTTCCACGCCCAACACCGTACTTCAGATTCTCCCAGGCTGCAAGACACATCTCCCCGTTAATAGAAAAACTCCCACATCCACCTTTTCCCCGATCCTATTATAAAAAAATAAAAAAAAGCAGGATGCAGTATTTAAGAATTTATAGGAGAATGCAAAATCTTTTCAGTTTTAAGAGCCACTAAAGTTTTCTAGTGTTGGCATCCATTGATAAAATGGATGCACACAAGCATGGCTAGAAGGTTAAGCAACTATCCAAGTCAGGATTGCTCTAATTTGGTATAGGAACACTTTTACCATTTCTATTCATAATTTCTACTATTCAAGGCCTCACATATTCAAGGACGATGGGATTATACATTCCTTACTCAAGCTGAAAGCTAAGCCCAGCTCTGTTGAGGTTGGTTTCTCACAGACTTTTGCCAGCTATGAAAACATCTACATCTAAGCCCTATTATATATCTATTAAACCAAAAGAAGACAGGTATCTTGCAAGAATGTCCAATAAAATAAGATTAATTTATCTGTTTTGGCTTGAAGCTACCTCCACATCAGTATTCCTTTCCAGGATAGAGAACCACAGTATTTGATTTATTTTAATAATGTTTAATTAGTGTGGCTCCCTTCCGTCTACTCTTTCCAATTTCCTCCCCAGTTTTCTTTCAAGTGAGAAATTTAGCTTTTTACAAAGAACTCAGTACATCCCTTCTCATTTGTAAACTGCACTTCCCCAGAAAAATAAAGTTTCATTCAATATTGGTTTGTAAAGACCACCAAGAACATATGTAGATAATTATCTCTAACAAATCCCAATGATTTTTTAACAAACCACATGTGAGAAATGTGTTTTTTTCTGGTCAGAATTGGCCTTCAATACTTTATCAACCCAATAGGGGAGGGGAAAAGCAGTCTTAAAAGTTGGTCAGGCAAACCAGGCTTTTGAAGGGCAATATCCCCTGAGAGAGATTGCTGGTCTTCATTCCGTGAAATCTAAATTAGAGTTCCTACTATACTTTTTTTTTTTCAATTCAAGCCCATGAGCCGTGTCTTAGAACAGAGCCAACATTAAACTAAATAGATATTGCATGTAAAAGCTTTTTGCAGGATATTCATGGAGTAAACAGTTTGTTTATCATTCAGCAGGCTTCAGGAAGAAGTGAATGGGAATATATTATTTCACATTTCATGTCCTTAATATAGACTTTTAGCCAAATCCCAATTGCAGTACCATATTGAATGTAAAATTAGATGGAGGGAAAAGAAAAGAAAGCAAATCTGTACTTCCCCCTCATAGAAGGTTCTGATGTTTCTTTTTTTCCATAAATACTACTAGATCTAACCTTTGGAACATTTTCAAGTATCGTAACTGAGCCGTCTCTATGTTATATGTCATTTTCATAATAATTGAAGGGAAAAAAATAGGTCAATGAACCCAGCCTGATCTTGGGAGGAAAAAAATATACTTTGCATTGGCAGGATTCATCTCTTCATTAGGAACCATTACAGTTAGGAACGATTTCATCTAATGGTTTCAAACACAACACAAATCATAGCTGCTTATTATTATTATTATTATTATTATTATTATTATTATTATTATTATTATTTCCAATAATACTCAAAGGGACACATAAAGGTTTTTTTTGTTTTTGTTTTAATCATTGCTTGGATTCAGCCAAGTCATACCAATAGACCTCCAAATTTGCCCAGGGTAAATCGGGATGTTTTTATCAAACTATGGTCCAAACCATATCTTACAATCAGTGCATGGAACTCCTTGCATTTCCTTACCTATAGAATTAAAAACACAAGATGCTCTCAAATCTGCCTCCCTCTGTCCACAAGTAATTATCATGAGAGTCCAAGTGCAATAATGGGTAATAAATATGTTTTCAGAAAATAAAATGGAAGAATTCTGTACGTAAACTGGATATATTGCCTTTCCAGATCTCTAATAGAGTGGCCCTGTAAGACTTACAAGCTGGAAGGGACCTTGAAAACTGTAATAAAATTTGAAAAACTTAGGGCTCATTCCCATAGCCATACCAATATGCTTTCCTCCTATTCTTAATATGGGAGGAAAGTACGTCTGTATAGCCTGCCTTACCATTCTCAACAACAAGGCTGATCAGTACTGCTGCCTGCACACAGAAATTCCTTCCACATTCCAGTCTGGTCAATTTCATCATTTCCTCCTTGTTTGAGTTCTTTTGTATAATAGAAGATCAATCACCAGTGAGAATAGGGTGAAATTGCCCAAAACAAAGTTCGTTCTTTGTTTCACAGAAGAACTCAAAATATAGTCAAGGCCACTATAGTTCTCTAATTCTGCCAAGAATTCTATTGCTTGCTACTTACAAACAGGGATATGAAAAAGGAATTGAACAAATTGATGATCTTATTTTCCTATTACTGAAGGGAATATTGGCCTCATGAAACCGCTGCATTTCCTCTTCCAGAAAAGTCATACAAACAAGAGAAAGAGCTGCTGGGGAAAGTTCTATTCTCTCCAGCGGCCAAAGCATAAATGGTCATCATGGCACAAAGACCCACAACAGGACAAGTAGGGGTGATACGACAGTGGGGCAACTGGAGTCCAGCAGTTTATCAACCTCCAAGGATTCTTCCTCCATGAAACACAGGTATGTGCACAGGAAATTTTCTTTTGTTTTTTTCCAGGGAAAATACTAATTCTGAAATAGCTTGGAGTGGTTTCAGCCTATCTTGGCAGCATGCTAGCTACAAGATAGAATCTCCCCTGTGAAAACTTGCCCTCAGCCAAAAGTAAGTGGGACATCTTTATGCCTGGGCAAGGAGGTTCTATGGACGATCCCATAGTGTCCTTAATTTAAACAAATAAAAACTGAACGCTACTTCCTATGTTTTAGCTACAATTCTATGCATACCCAATTCAGTACAACAAATTCAGAGAGTTAAAAATATACATTTTGATTATCTTGTCCTTTCTTTAGCTTAACAGGGTTACTGTATTTTACCCTGATAAGACTGTGCAAGAAGAAAGGATAACTAACCCAAGATGAATTACCTGACAGAGAAGGAAAGCAAACTCTGGTCTCTAGTTCAAGTCCAACACCTACTCACTGCACTTAATTTCTGGTTATATATCACTCTATTCTTTAATCTGACATCTTTTGGCTAAGGTTTCTTTGGCAATAAAATCATTTTTAAAAGAAATAAATTTTAAAAAGCCAGAAAAATTGCACCTTTGGTCACACTGGAATTAAGTTCCATAGAATTCCGTGGGATTTACCTCTGAGAAGACATGAATATAAAATTGCATCATTAACCAGTTTGTGAATCATCTTCTTTTAAGTGCTGCTATAAACTGCATCTGATTTCCTGCTTTTTCAGTAAGGTATATGATACTATTCTTTATGGAATTCAAATTGCTTAATGACACAAACATGAAACCTCCATTCATTTCAGTGGGACTTAAAATGGATAAATGATGTTTTGTACAGTACTTTTAAGCTACTGTACAAGTAGAACATTGTAACACTGCTGTGCTTATAGTCTGCTAGATTTGCAGTGAAATATCCTAGGTCTGTGAAGCTAGGGAAACTGAACAGACATAAGTGTCCAGTAGAAACCACAGTGTGCTTAGGATTCTCATGACTCAAACTCTGGCCTTTCAGATTTGCTTCCTGATGTTGGATCCAAGTATGTCAGCTACAGGATTCATGTCATGACACTACCATACAGTTTGTCATCTGTTCATAGGTGTTTACAACGGGTACAATGTTCTAAAAGAGAAAAAGTAGCTTATTCCTTTCTCTAATTTAAATATTGCATGTGCAAGTTGGAAAATAATTTTTAAGTGGGAACAGGATATAGTCTGACCATAGCTGATTTTCAATTTCAGGGACCCAACTCTGAAATGAATTATGCTCATTTTCAACTTACTATACTTCTGCAAGCAAAACCTAAAAACCAATATATGCATAGATGTGCTTATGTCTGTGCATGTCTCTGAGTATATATATATTCACCCTTGCATTTTTTTACACTGGATCAAGTATATTTAAACCTATACTATCTTAATCTTATATATATTTTTATAAAATTTCTATTTCTTAATTTCTTTTCTTAGCTCCATCATATACGTCCTCCTTGAATAACAATTTATGTTGGAACTGAGAAGGGGAGTCAAGTAATATACCAACTGCCATTCAAGGATAGTCAGACTGACATTTCATTTGCTACACAATGTTCCATTCTAATGTATCTCACTACAACATATAATATTGGAGACTATTCATTATAAACACTTAAGTAAAACAATAAAACATAGCTGTACAATACATGGCAAATACTTAACATTTGAATCATATAATGGTAAGTTTAAATTAGATGGATATAGAAATTCTAAATATAGATATTTTAGAATATAGATAGATAGATATTCTAAAAAAAGGGAAACTGCTTCCCCAAAAAGAGTAGAAAAACGTAAGAAAGAATAACCCCAAAATATGTCAAAAATAACAGTAATAACAGCAACATGACATGACAAAAAATAAACTTAAAAGTTCCAAGATGCATCAATGTGTGCCAAAATATGACTGAATAGCATTCCTCCAGTGGATACATGCAGCAGAAATATGAAGCATCATTTCCAAAATGAATTATATTGCCCTTTCAGACAAGGATGAATCTCAAATTTGAATTATTCTTTATTCTTACAAATTACACATTAACATATCTTACCTTCTGAACACTGCAGGAAGCTGACTATCAGAAGCAGCCAAAACCTTTTCATTCTGCAATCAGAAGCCACCATTATTGACCCCCCTTTAAAAGTGTTTTCTTTTTATTCCTTAACGATCCCAGATATAAAATGCCCAGCGTCATTCAAGAGGGTGGTCTACATCATTCATCTTCATAACTGGGGAGAGAAATGAAAATGAAAATTATCAACTCATGTTCACTATTAAATGACACAGTAGAGATCAGATTCTATGCTGATGAGAAAACTGGCAGTGAGGGAAGACAGACAATCGTCTGCCTCCAGTTAATATCTGAAGGGAGACCTCAAATAGAAAACCATGAGAAAGAAACATGCAGTGTGAAGGGTGATGGCACATACTTGCAAGAATTCCAGGATTTCTAGGAACTCTCAAGCTAAAACACTGTAAGGCCAAGAGACATCTAACAATACTGGCAGAAAGAAAGCAGGGCAGTTGCCTAAAGAAACAAAATAGGAAGACAATACTTCAGGGCCCCCTTGCTTTCACATCTGCAGGAGCAGTGCCATCCTTTGGGTAATGTGCAGCTCTATATCTGCTCAGACGAAGAGCAGGAACTGAAATGGTACAGGCTTTTCTGAGGTAGCGGGTTTCCCCCTCCTGGGTTAAATCTAAAATCTGTATTTTGTGAAGACACTACTTCTTGGAGCAAAGTGCTTTGTCTTCACATTCTTTTCCAGTAACAGAAACAGGGTTGCAGCTTTTATCCCAAGGGGACTAATGGCTGCCAGGCATGCCAGGATATTACTGAAATAATAACAGCAAAAGCATGCCTTTGAGGATGTGCAGAATGTACCATTCCCAATCAGTAATTATAGACCAAGTGTATGCAAACTGAACTTAGACAGGGCTTTCATGCAACTATGCATTATTTTTTTCATTAAACCTGTTATTACCAATTACTAATTACTAGGCCACCAATTACTAGGCCACCTTCCCTCATCCCCAAAGACCTTCCACATTAATATGACAAGAACATGCCACATGTACTTCTCCACTACTATTGAATGTTTCTGTCCAAAACTATTACCCAGCTCCACCCAGGAACAAGAAACTGCTATACATCCATGGATCTTCTCCATACTAAGAAGCAAACTGCATTCTACAGCACAGCAGGAGGCCAGGCACTGTGCATTTCTGTGAATTTTAATCTCTCTTTCAAAACACTGCCTACAGCTAAGGCTGCAAAAGTTACTTTGGAAATGAAAACAAATAAGTACAATGCTGTGAACTCTTAAAACTGCTCTCATAGCCTTTGTTTGGCTCACTATTTTGCCAAAGAACAGAAGAGTCAAACCAACAATGTCAGTTCCAAACTTGCTCTTTTGCAAGTAGCCGGGAAAATATGGATCATGCCAAATCCAGTCTACTGTTACTTGGGCTTCTAAATGATCAAATTCACTCAACGTAACATTTGTGCCTAATGGGATTAGAAAATCTATCATAATAGAGGTTCTGTCTGATCCTAAAGATAATGCTCAGAAATTATTTCAATGTTCTTTATTTCTGAAGTATGCTTAGGACTAGAGAATCACTGTTGTCTGTTTCCTGAATGTTTTGAGAAATACATGCTTGCCTAGAATTTCACTGTAACAGTTCCTTTGAGGAAAGTAGTAAACTGTTGTTTGTTGTTTAACGTGATGGTTTGCATTGCTGTTAATCACTGCTCCACATTAACAAATACCCCTTTTAAAATGAAGAAAACAAGTGGGCTAATCACATGTGTATGCCCTGCAATTCTGAAGACAGTTGTAATGAAACTGAAAACAGGAAAAAGGAGGAGTTTCCCAAATCCTCACTATTTTCTAACTCCCCTGTATAATCCATTTTATTAATTTTATACTATTATATTTGATTATGCCATAGCCACCCTGTCTAGCACTGAAAAGGAAAATTCTGAATAGGTCAAAGTTCAGGCTGACTTGGAAGACAGGATGCTTCCTCAGAGATCATCCAGAAATTATTCATGTTGTCAGTTCAATTTCAGAAGTAGTATCAGGCTAGCTCCAAACTTAGATTCAGCTTTTCCCACTTTAATATACTAGTGAGATATGAGAAAATTACTTTTGATGGGCACCAAAGCAAAGGTTCTGACAGTAGGATCATTTCTTTTTTTCCCCCCAAATGGACAACTCTCCAGCTATTTTCAAAGGTGTGACAGAAGAGGTTCATAGCAGATATTTAGAGGTAAAAAAAAAATCTATTGCTAGGTAATCTAGAGGTGGCACATCAGCTGCTGCAGGAGTTTCCTGAAGCTGACACAAAGGAATAGTTATGTTACATCTTGAAGTCTTACACCCACAGCACAAAGAGCATTCTCTGGTGAAAAAAATCTATAGCATCTGCAAAGAACAAGCTGCATGTATCGCTGAAAGGATGGTTTGTCTTTTTATTTTTCTTTCTCCTTTGCAAAAACTATTCCCAATTAGATAAACCTATTAAGCAAAGAATGGTGGACTGACCTGCATTTATACACACAGCACACATACATGGACGGGCAGATGCAGAATAACGCACATTTAGGATTAATTCTTTATCTGACAAAACCCTGGATAATAATTGCAGACTCACTTCACACACTTTCTGGACAATACAAGGTGAACAAATGCAATCATTAGAGTAATATGAGCGCATGGCTGAGACACACTAATAATTGCAAGAGAAATAAAGCTAACATTTGATTACTACTGAAAGATTCACAAGATCTTTAGATTTCTTGAGATTTGTTTGTGGTTTTGTTTTTTGTTTTTGTTTGGATTTAAAGCACAGTGCTTAACTGCACACATCCAAAGATGAGAAAGGCACTGAAGGGATGGACATTGAAAAGCCTAAGTGATTTTTTTTTTTTTTGCATGTCACTTCACTACTGTAAGGTGTTTGAAGAAACAAGGAAAGAAAGCAAATATTTAAAAAACCTGGAAGGCTTAAGACCACTTTTCGGGGGGGGGGGCAGTTTTCCAGAGTGTGTTGTTGTTGCTGTTTTAAGGTGGCAATATGGATAGATTTATGGTAAGGTTTGGCCCCATCTGAATTGTTGGAATATGTAAAATAACAGGAAGCTACATCAGGTACAATGCAGAAATTACAGCAGCAGCTTCGGGCTGGAGTGTAACACAAGCAGGTATGACTGTGTGGAATGAGGTATTTGGAATGAGGTTGGCAAGAGCAAAATATATCTTGATTCTTGTCTCCTGTATATAATGGCAAACCTTAAAACCAGCAATTAGTATTTATTGGACTATTTCTCTCTTGCATTAACACCAAGGAATGCACATCTAACCATCGGTATTAAAATACAATGATTTTAGGTAAAATTGGTTCAACAAGTTTTCAATTTTTTTTTGTACACCTATTATCTATACATAGATACCTATTAAAAAACAAAAGAAAAACCTTCAAATATGAATGAGAACCGTAATTCCTTACTTTTTCAAAGAATTGGCTAATGTGTCTCAAAGAACAGAAGAGTTTCCTTTCTATTGCAATTTACGAATAATTTTACTATAGCATAGCAGCATGCCTTATCTACCCTCTATTCCAGTCCCCCCCCCCACCCCCCACAAACATTAGCAGGTATAAATCTTGGAGCCAGAAAATACTTGGAACCAAGGATGTTGCTGACAGCCTAGTCTTTCAGACCATGTAATTGCACAGATAAGGAGACACAATCATTAGAATCTTGCATCAACAAAACCCAAAACAGCCAAACACCAGCAGGAAAAGCTATATCAAGTTACCTCTATGCATACAGAAAATGTAGATCATAGTAAGTGGTCATTCTTTGCAAATAGCCCATTTCCCTTCAGACTTTAAAAAAAAAAAAAACACCTCATACATAGCTGGGCCTAACAGTGGGGAAGGGAGACAGCCTTTAGAGCCAAAAAGCAGATTAGGTTTCAATGCAACCAAAGCAGCCTGGAAAACTTCACTTGTAACTTAAATCCTTCCCTCTGGGAAACAGCCTGGTCTGCCATCAGAAACATTTTACTTTGGAATATTAGAGGCTATATCCTAAGCACTTTTAAAACAAACAAACAAGGAATACAAATAGTAAAAACAGAGAGGGAGGGAGGGAAGGGGGAGGAAGGAAGGATTTTTAGGGACAAACAAAAATCCCCTTAAAATTAAATTTCAGCTTAATGTTAGATATAACTATCTGTTAAACTGTTCATAAAACTGCAGTATTTTAATTCCAATCTGAGGACTGGATCTCAATTAGAATTAAGCTAAAGCATAGGCCAATAATCTCAGAATGTCTCCTTAGGTGCTGTCCTTGGAGGCCCTGGAAGCCATTGCATCATACTGATTGGTTACTAAGAGTCTACAGAAGAACAATGAATCAACAAAGATTCATCATCATCATCATCATTGTCTTTATTTACACTCAAAGACTGAACAGCCAACCCCTTCTTCAAGCACAGAGTCATTTGTAGAATAAGTACTTTTAAGAGTGCATCTATAGCTTTAAAATAAACATTTTATTCTATCCCCAAATCTCTCAAAATCTATAAAATTAAAAGTAGTATAAAAATAATTGTAGTACTGTAATATATTTCTCACTGTCAGGATAGATTGGTAGCAAGGGTAAGCTAGTCTTGCATACCCAAAGCTGGATCGCTGTCCAAAATCACTTTCAGAACCAGGTCTTTGATTCAGTGGCCTTTGCCCAAATGCTGCGCTTCTACTTTGGGTATGATGGTGACAACCCAAACTAGGAGACCACTTTGCTTGGGCTACTTACAGCAGGCTCACAGACTCAGTGCCAGAACTGAGTGTAAACGCCAGAAGTCAGGAAAAGCTATCTTTCATAAAGAGAAAATATGAGTCTAGGCAAGTACAATTAATCCTGGCTGAACTGGCTTCTGCAGCACTCAGGAGTTGCTTGGGGCTATTTCAGGAGCTGTTGCTATGAGTGCAAAAGCCACAAAGGAGACACTCAGTGCCTAGATCTTGCACACAATCTGGTCCAATGCCAGAAACTCAGTGAAGGCTGCTAGTGTCCAGGAAGGATGAGAGCCAGTGCAAACCTCCTCAAATTTGCTGAACCCCCTCTAGAGGGTCATGATACACATTTTGAGAACCTGAGGCTTAGGTTGATGTGAACCAGCTACAATTTCTCCACAAAGCAGCCTTCAAGGCAGCAGGCTTTATTATGTTCCAAGACGAGTTAGGATAACCTAGACAGAAATGCCTAGTCCTCTATAGTTAGTCTCCTGTTAGACAAGCTTTCCAGTCCTGACAGCAAGGAAGCAGGTTCATTCAGATTCCAACATGATGGGTACAGGGGGATCCACAGAGAGGATCAGAGAAATCAAGATGCTGGTCATGATTGTGTAATTGAAATCCTACCTCTTTTCTACCTGTGTCAACATTACATGCATGTAAAAAAGGGGTGGGGTTTTGTGCAGTCACAACCACCAACTTGATTTTTTTACACACACACACACACCCTTGGATGCCCCATATGAGGAAAGCAAGACAGTGCTAGCAGGCTATACCTCAATATCCACATTCATTTGGGAATATCCAATGAAAGGGACTTGGCATCTTTATGTTAACTCTGTAACATACTATAAGCAAATGTTTTATGTAACACTACATATAAAAATCTACATATAAAATTAATTAACAAATAAATTGGGACCAGCAATATATATTGCCACCTTCTTTCACTACATATGCATCACTATTTCTAAAGGTTAAATAAGAACATGTCAGCCTTCCCAGGTAGATCAGACAGGAAACACAACCAGATGAGCGAATTCTACTTTATTGTAAGGCTACATTAACAGAATCTTGCAAGACTGAAAGTCAAATTTTCTGCTGTCTTTTTATAGCCTGATAAGTTAGAGGGGATTCTTTCTGAGTTTCTTTCTCTGCCTGTTATGCAGCTACAGGCGCCCTTCCCTCTTATCTGATTGTTCCCTAGGCAGCATCTCTTCCCTGTCTCCCAAGGTCATTCCCACATATCATTACAAAGCAGCAGTTAAAATTGAATCAAGATATCAACCTTGATAGTCCTCATTACAAAGGAAGACTAAGAAGTAATAAAGGAGCTGTGATATTTTTATTTCCTTTATTTATTATTATTATTTATTATTATTATTATTATTATTAAGCTAATTTATATAACTGCCCATCTCACCAAAAGCGACTCTGGGTGACGTACAACAATCAGATAAAAAACAAATATAAAAACAACGTAAAAAATACAAAAACCAAAAAAAATATATAAAACACTGATAAACTACAATCAGTTAACAGTTTAGTTTATACTTTACAAATTAGGCCACATTCCAAAAGTAAATAGTAAAATCTAACTGCATGGCATAGTGATAACAATGCAGCCTTTTACCTCACTTTTAATATAGCTAGAATAACTTACATATCTTAATTAAGTATTCAAACAATCTCACTATGGAAAATATTTGTAATTAATATTCTCATCATTTTATGTACCTGCTTTGTGAATATGGTAAAAATCTACTCAAGGATAAACAGGTTAAAGATTAATCCACATAGTCATAAAAGTCACATAATAAAGACCTATAGAGTATACTCTCAATTTAACAGACTATTTGGGGTAAGGAGATGTCCGTTATACCTAGTGTTCATTAAATGTCATTGCATCAATTTATGTCATTTGCATAATTATACAATATATGTAAATTTACACAAATGATATAAATGTATATGAATCATCTGGACTACTTTAGAAACAAAAGGATTAATCCATTATTTTCCACAAATGTCCCCTTCTCCAAATTTGTCCATATTATCTGAGGTCAGTTAAACAGAGAATCCATTAAATCAAGGTGACTGAACTTAGTATGCACAGATTGACACTGGAAAAAATCTTGTGTAAAATCCATATTAATAAAAAGTCTTGGTGCGAAATTATTCCTGACTGATTAGCTTTTCAGAAGAATTAACACTTCCCTGCATTTTGAAGTGGGGTAATCTCATAAGAACCTTTTTTAAAGTCATATGTCAGATCTAAGTATAAAGATCTTAGATTAGTGAAAAAAGAAAAGAAAAAGGAAACGGAAAAACCTGAAATTGGTGTTTCATTAAAAATACTGCCCTGTTCAAGGCTAACAAGGAACAGGGAGGAAGCTATATCTCAACTGTTTCAATTAATTAACACACTGAATTTCCGTGCAAGTCATATAGAAAGAATACATATCAGGGAATAGCATAGTATGAGACTTGACCAAGAGACCCTATATTACAGTAAGAAAGACATATTTATGAACTCAGGTACTATATGCTCTGAAGTGATAGATCAATGTTTTAGCAATGCCTGAAACAGTATGAGATAAATACATATGCACCCTGAATCTAAGCTGAAAGTGAGATCACAAAGCTTGAGTCCCAACAGACTGGATCCTATGTTAATCATTACAACAGTTTACTTACAAAGGAGAATTTACTGCCAAACAAGCAAAACACTAAACACAAGTGTTTCAAGCTTTATAATTTATCCTCTCCATTCACATTGGCACTGAAGTCTACCTCAGTTACTTCCAGGAAAAGAGAGGGCAAGAGAAGAGAAATGGGAAAAAAGAATGACTGTCACTGTCAAACACCGTGCCAGTAGAGCTGAGCTTCTTTTTCTAAGAGATCATTTCCACACAGAACATCTCCCCAATCCCTCACAGATTTAGTCTTCTTGTTCATACAAAATGGTATCTCAAATTAACAATTTAGCAAAGTAAACTCTGCTTGAGCTAATGAGGCAACAATAATGCTCCATTGCCAATATTCCTTTTCTTTCTATGCCTTCTAGATTATCAATATCATGAGCATTACCAATGTTCATTACACTTTTGCTCCAATTCACTGCATGTCATATTAACTCAGAGTGATCTCCCAGACTTTTTAAAAAAAAGACACGGTTGGGATGTCCTGTGTGTGCTAACCAGCCATTCAGTTTGCCCTCATGATGACTCTTTGTATTGGAGGGGGAGAGAGGAAAGAGAATGCACAAGAAAGTCAATTACCACTATTATCAACTGTAATATCTTAACCTCATGCTGAGCATGTTAAATATGCTGATACTTTGGACACCAGAGGCACAATCTGAAAACGTTTACCATTCTGTTCATTAAACACTCCTAAGTCTGTGCAAGAACTACAAAATACATAGGTCTCATTTCAAATGTTATGTATGCTAAATTTCATGGTTATCCAAGGGAAGGGAAGGGAAGGGAAGGGAAGGGAAGGGAAGGGAAGGGAAGGGAAGGGAAGGGAAGGGAAGGGAAGGGAAGGGAAGGGAAGGGAAGGGAAGGGAAGACAAAATAGTATGCATGCAGCATAACCAATAACATCCCAAAATAGGGATTTTAAATTCATAATATTTTGTACACCGCTACCTGAAAAAACAATGAGGCTTAATGGTGAACACTGTCAAATGGGAGATGCCTCTGCGGACTCTGGAAAAATGGCCCTGGAAAAATGAAGTTATGAACAGAATGACAGAACCAATGGCAGTGGCTTCTCCCTCTCTTTTGCTTCGCTGCAGATATTCCCTAGATCCTGTTCAAGCATTACAAAAACAGTTAAAAGTCACTACTCAAACAGTACAGATGACAACTTTTCAGAAGCTGCTGGTGGAAGCTGCTGTAAGTATGGAAGCCTTAGAAGATTAGATCACCACCCTTGGGAAGAGTGACGGTAATCTCTTCTGCTTGTCTGAAGTTCATTTTATTGTAAAATAAATAAATATTACTGAATATTGCTTTTTTTCTTTCTTTCTTTCTTTGTCTAGTTATCTCTTCAGTCATCTAATTTCCATGCGGTTTTGTTTTCCTCTTTACCTTTGTAGATGGTCAGTAGGTTTAACCTATTCAAGCTTTTGAATACTGGGAAACTGAATTTTGGAAGTACGATCAGAAATATTCTAGAGGCTGCAAAAAGGGGGATCAGGGTCTGCCTGCAGCTTCTGGGTCACAGTTTTCCCACTCCTGCTTATATTTTGTACAAGCCAGGCCGTTATGGCTTGTTCAACAAACCATAGTTAAAACTAGGCTTTTTTTTTAATCTGCACTCAGTTGTTACCGACTCTGCAGTGACTGCTTTTGGACGAGTCCTTTGCAGTTTTCAAGGCAAGGTGTTTCGGAAGTGGTTTGCCAGTGCCTCCTTCCTAGAGCAGAGCCCAGCTGGCAACCGCAGGAGGCAGGGTTTCCATTGCTTCGTGCCTTTTTTCGGGCGAGCTCAGCTTCCGCGCTTACCGGCAACTGCTCCCGACTCCTTTTTGCAAGGCGCCACCAGCATTTTTCCTCCCTGGGGAGTGAAAGTACCCATTTATCTACTCACGTAAGTTTTCAAACTGTTGGGTTGGCAGGAACTGGGGGAGGAAGCAGGAGCTCACTCTGCTACGTGAAGGCTGGGCTTGAACCACTGAAGTGTCAACCATTTCTGGCCGGCAACTTTCAGCGTCATTAAGCCGCTGCGCCACCACGTCCCCCTAAAAAAACTAGGCTTACTGTTAAGAAGAAAAGTAGCCATTAATTCAATAGCATTAACTCCTAGATAAGTAGACAGCAATCCAGACATCAGTCCAGACTTCTCACTCAAGGCAGATGACCAGGTTCAAATTATCATACTTTAGACGCATTATGCAAATACCTAGCTCTCCAGAGAAGTCTGTAATGCTGAGAAAGGTGGAAAGAAAGAGAACAAGAGGATGTCCAGTGGCAAGGTCAATGGACTCATTTACGTTTGGGGCAGGAGACCACTGGAAGACCTCAACTACCACGTTGGGACAGATTGCCCTGGAGAAAATATACCTATGTGGTCACTAAGAGTTGATACCGAATTGATGGCACATAATCAATCAAGAGGACATAGGATTACAATCTAATTTAAGTGAGTGTCTGTTTTCTCTATGCAAGACAGAGAATTTATTAGAAGAATAAGTAGACAAACATACTGAGACTATGATGAGACATGCCAACAGCTCTGGATGAAATATTATGTGAATGTACTTGATACACTTTATGACCTTCCTCTTACTATAAAAAAAAAAAAAACAGAAATAGAAAGAATAAGTGAGTTAAGAGAAAAACTGAGTACACACGTCATTCATACCTGACAATCCCAGTGTAAATAGTCATCTCCCCAATATCCAACTTCCACCTGGCAAAGTAAAACCAAGCATGGAGATTTGACAACAAATACCTTTGTGGGTTACAAATAGCACCTTGATTATTTAACCCTATTGATTAATTGGGTTAAATAAAGTCTTATATTCA
Organism: Python bivittatus; assembly: GCF_059951505.1. Taxonomy (NCBI): domain Eukaryota; kingdom Metazoa; phylum Chordata; class Lepidosauria; order Squamata; family Pythonidae; genus Python; species Python bivittatus. The sequence continues at coordinate 31,012,908 of NW_028277098.1, forward strand.
AGGTACTGCAAGTTGCAACTGTAGATTATATAGGCCTGGGACCAATCACACTGCAAAAGGATTACCCACCCCCCCACCCCCCATATAACTGTGGAGTTATGTGGGTCATGCAGAAAAAAATAAAGTCATTTAATTTTTTAACAACTAATGAAATCAAACTGGCAATTAAATACTTTATATTAGAATAATACCATGAGTCTGGAAATATATTATGCACAAAAGCAATTTTTTAATAGTCTACATGAGTAAGGTTTTTTCAGTCCTTAGTTTCCAGGTTAATTATATATATCAACTATTTATTTTCTGTAAGGATCACATACACACTATTCAACTAGTTATTTTCTTTGTTCTACCCCAGTGCTGATGTCCTTCTATGCCTTTTGTCAGTGACTAAAGAAGTGTGATTAATATAAAGTTATTCCTTAAAAATTATCATTTTTTAATCCTGAAGGAAGAGAAGGAGGAGCAGTATTGGTGGACTCTCTGACTCAACAGGGAAACGTTCAGTGCCAAAATGGAAATACTATGAAACCTGTGTTGCCTAGTTCAGGTTTAACCTGTCCATACACTAAGGTAATAATTAAAGGTCTTCTCTATGGTGGTGAACGAATGAAAGAGCCCAGCCTATTCAGTTACAAAATGTTTTCTCATGAAACTCTACACGCACCTATTATACTTTAAAACTGAGCAGATATAATGTATCTCCATGCACAACTTTTTTTCATACATAAAACAGGGACTGGGGAAAGACTAATGTATATCAGGGAGAAGAAAAACCCAGAATGTAACTGATATATTAATATTCTATGCATAGGTATTACCTTAGTCTTTACTATTACCTTTGATACAGTCAAAAATACCCAACCATGTTTTTTCTGCTAAATGTGCAAGACAGACTGTAAAGTTTTGCACTGTATTAAGAAATCAGTTTCACATCAAGTTGGGACAGAAGATACAGAAAACAACCTAAAATGATAACAGCACAAATAGAATAAGAAAGAACAGCTTAGGCTAACCATTCTTAGTAGCAACTCTCAAAGCTGTGCAGATGAACAAGTATCTGCATTATTGATAATTAATTCTACATTCTGATTCTTCAACAAATAACACAGCTTCAAAACTAATATTTGTGATATCATGGTCTAATCACTGTGCAGCGAAATATGAAACAAAATCAATTGTAACTCATAAGACGTAATCTTGCTACTCTATTTGGCTCACTGTGCTGAATTCCTAGCTCATAAATCATTGTTACTAGCCATTCAGAGAATCAATATTCAGATTCCCTCTTGGTCTATACATACAACCACTAAATGAAATAATAATGACCCAAGGTCTGTCATATATTAGGTCATCAATACCACCAACAGAGATTTCTTGGCAACAATGAGGTAATTGAAGATAAAACAAATGTGATTTAAAAAAAAAAAATCTGTAAAAGGAAAAAAATTAACTCCCCATACGGCATGAATATGTTCATAAGCACAGTCCTAAACCCATTTACCTGCTTGATAGTTTATGGAAAATTTACATTTAAGGAAAAGTCAGCTTTTGTGACACTGCTGATACTAAATATATTTAATTAGACTGTAAACATACGATCGTTAAATGCTATCTTGTCTCGTTCTGAATCCCCCTCCTCTCTTCTATATCCTCTCTTTGTCTTTTAAAAGCACCATTAGTACATCTGTAAAGAGAATTCCTCAACTCCTTACTCTCATTCCGATAGCCCCAAAGTCCCAGTGGAACAAAGATTAGTCCCATTAAAAACCAACAACAAAAAATAAAATAAACTATTAGAGTGCTTTCCGTGAAGCCTTATTCCCCAAATGCTTTACAGACCATTTAATTATCTCAAGGTAGTGGAACGCCTCTCTGCAGACAAACGTGAAAGCTACTGAGCTCTTTCTATCTCTCTCTAGTATCCCAGATGTGGGCTATGGTGCTATTTTAATCTCTAATAAGAGAAAAATGTTGGCTGAGATACATTACTTAGTGGAAAAAAAAAATCAATTTCTTGGGATCTTTAAATTACCACCAAAACAAAGCAAGAGAATCCATAGGGGCAAGCCTAGTTTATGAAAGGAACACTATCAGCTAGCTTTTCACCTAACCCCACTACTATGCATATCATCAGCAGAAAAAGCAGTGCCTATTGCCAGTCACTGACATAAAGTGATTTTCCAGACATACCACTTTACACAGCAGGGGAGCTGCACATTTAGGAAGCTTTATAATAATTATGTTTTTTAAATAATGGAGGGGGAGAATCAACTCTCTGGCTTTCCAGTTTGTTCTCATTCTCTTTCTAGACCATTAGAAGATTTCACAAATAGCAGGATAGAAAGCTGCACAGTTAAGCATTCCCCCCACCCAACATTAAGAAGTGGCAAAACACCGATGCTGACTGAATCTTATGTACTAGTTTTTAACTGCAGCCATACTACCTAGCATTGCCCCATGGTGTGGAGGGCAAAAACAGTACCAAGACTGCTCAGCAGATGGAGGGAAGAGGCCTATAATGGAAACAGCACTGGAGCTTCACTGAGGGTACATATACAGCTTCTTGCCTTGAAGGTGATCACAGGAAGGCAGATGGGCTTTTCTACACAAATTTTATTTGGGCACAAAATCTCTAAGGCTGCATTAAACAACTTGCAGCTTCCAAAACCTTGTGTAGATTCCAATGAGCCTCTCCTGGCTCCACTCATATTTCATATAATTCAAAAGCCAACCATAGCTCTTCTTTAAATAAGGATTGCCTGGCCTAAGGTCTGGCAATCCAGTGAAGATGCCAATATGATCGAAGTTAAGACTATTATCATGAAAAAAGATTAAGGTTGCCTGGAAATAATTGTGCATACAGGAATGGCACTATCCCAAAGGCATCTAAGGAAATTACAAAGGTCTTGCAACTTAAGTTTAAACCATTTTTGACACTTTTTTTTTTATTCAATTTAGAGTTGATGGGCACATTTTAAATTACATTTTTTAAATTTAAATTTGCATTATTGTACACTGGCTATGGGTAACATTACAGGTACTATAAAGTAAGTGCTACAAATATGTATTACTTGCTTATCCATTCTTCATGGATTCTAGCTTCCCATAATTCAGACCAACTTTAAAACTCTCAACTCAAAAGTTCTTGACCATAAAATGAAATCCTAGTAGTATAGCCAACATAAATTCAAGACTAGCTGGAGGGTCTTTATTCAAGCATTCATAGATTTTGGTTGCCCTCATTATTTTTTTTTTAAAGTTCATTTTGTTCATGTTGTGATTTTTCACATTCTTAAAATCTTTCGGAATTTGATAAGACTGTTATTTGGCCATTTCGTATTTTAGAGATAAATATTTCACAATATACAAAATTCATTCTGTCTACTCCGAATGCTTGGCTTAATAAGTACACTCATAATTTTAGCCTTGCTTGCTGCAACATGCCACTAATACGAATTACATTTTTGAACTGCAATTAACAGCACACTCAATTTGCCTACTAACAATCAGATAGTAAAAAAACATTGGTGTTTTTTTTTAATGTGCAAATGAAGAGAGAATGTGTGCATATGTGAAAGAAGTAAAGAAGATTACAAAATTTTAATAAGAACATTATATTATGGTAACACTAATCTAGGTGTTTTACTGGAAGCAAAGTGGATTACTGTAAATGAAATTTTAAAATGTCCTTTCCATTTTATAGATAACACAAAATGACTCCTTTCATGTCTCCTGCGATAAGGATACATTTGCCACACGTTTAAATGGTGCCTTCACCCCATCCAACCCAATGTATAAATTAATAATTCAGTGACATTAATACAAGAAGATAAATGATAAAGCGGCAGGAGCACAAGGGCAGTATTCGACACAGACTTCTTTGGGAGCAGCTAATACCTTTCTGCCAATTACAGGCAGAACTTTTCAACAATTTTCAACAGCATTTTTACAATCTAAATAGCAGCTTATGCACACACAATTTCACACAACTCAAGCTTAATAAATTTCCTGCTGGTACCAAACAATCATTTTAGGGGATTAAAGTGCAACATCTGCTACCATTAATAAGCATTTTGTATAGTTGTAAGTATAAAAAGCAGTTTTTACTGAACTGCAGGGCTCTGAGAGGGAAAAAATGGCACCAGTTTAGTATAAATCATAGTTTTATCATTTGATTGGTGATTTTACTTTATGACAACAATGCAAAGTATTACTATACAGCAACTCCAGAATGAAAATATATGCTAGACAGAACTATTATTTTCCAGTATGGCAATGTTCCAAACACTGAAAAAGTAAATTATACGCCAAATGCTAAGCATTTCCAGTCAGATTCGTAATCACCAACATGTTTTCAACAAACTTTTTTTTCAGCTATAGAAATATACTTTGGATTAATATTTGAGTGACAACTTCTCTTTAAAATGCTTATTTATGCTTTAAGATCTTATTAATAAATTGGACTGATTTTCTAAGCAACATGCCAATATCAATATTGTTCCTGATACAATCTTCTTGTTAATGTAATTGGAACAAAAGTAGGATTCAGTAATGATATCATTTTATGATCATCAACATAGTAAAGGTATTTGGTGCTTTCCCACTAACATCAGGGAGATTACTTTAGAGAAACTAATTTCTACAGTGCTAGGTTATGAGACGATTAAAAAAAAAAATGATTGCCTAAGGATATGTGTTTCAGTTTTGTATGTGTGCCTGCCTCTATGAAAAGAATTAAAGCAATACATTCCACATCAAGGATTTGAGAAGCAAAGCCCTTAGTCAAGTTGGAAAGTCCTGAGAGATCTGGAATGGTAAGTTCTAACACAACTCCAAAAATACTATTTATTGACATACACTGCCCAAATGTCTTTGCTCTGTATTGCCAAAATAACCCAACCTCTGCTGCTTTCATTCAAACCAATGGAATATCACAAACTATCTGTAATATCCCATAGTAAAATAGGATTGAAAATGGGGATGCTAAAAAAACTCTGTTTCAATACTTGGTTTGTCTTTCAAAGGTTCTGAAATGACAAAGTTATAATTCCACTGTGTTCAGGTTCAAAAGAGAGAGAACACACAAGCACTTGGTATTATTTGTCTACTTAATGCACCATGCCAGGCCCAAGTCAAATGTTATTTTATATATGACTGTTGCAGACAGCCAGACAGCAAACCAGCTGGGGATGGCCAGGTGGGCACACAACAGCTGGAGGGTCTTACTCCTTCCAGGTGAACCCTTCCGCATTGTTGCTTTCCTGACTCTGGCTGGTTCACAACAATCAAACAAAGAAACTACAGTAAAACCAATAAAAGATAGAAGATGGCGAGTATGAGAGACCAAATGAATGAAGCAAGGGGTCTCGCTCTTTCTCGCGAAAAGCCTGGGTGAAGAGCCAGGTTTTCATGACTCTTCTAAACAGCACCAGAATGGGAACCATCCAGACCTTGGGGTGGCTGATGCTGTTACAGAGGGGGCATACTTCCAAGGTCCCAACATATGACATTGTTTAATCGAAGGAACCTGCAGCATACCAACCCTGCAAGATCGAATCAGCGAGCAAATACTATTGGAGATGGGTGGTTCCTCAAGTAACCAGGTCTTATTAATTATTAATATAATAGGGTTGAACAGCTTTTATTAAAAAAGAAAAGCCAAGAGTTGCACTGCCTTGCAGGAACTGACAACCAGGGTCAAAATGTGATAGCTGCCAAAGCCATTTTAAGCCTAATTTGAGGGTTGGCTTATATGCAGATGGGCTTACGTGTGAGTATAAAGAGTAGCATATGTGGGGCATACAGGTGGGTCTATATCTGAATGGATAAATGTACGAATTTGATTTTAACCCACAATTTTGGCATACACATACCAGTTCTAGTGCTTTTCATTTCAAGAACGCAGAGTCTACCATGAAACACACCAAACAGTCCCCTTGAGTACATCATTTAAGAACAGAATGCCATCAAGGAAGCATTCAGCCAACTTCCAAATACTGACCAAGTTTTCCCTGCTTAGCTTTTTAAGATCAGCCACCATCAGCAAGGTCAACCAGAGGTCACAAAATAAGGGCAGGAAAAATGAAATCTGTGGGATGAAGTACAGATAAACTTGCTGCTTACAGAAGAAGAGGATTCTAATAAAATTTAGTCAAGAATGTGATTTGGGAGGGGGGCAGTTACTTCTAAGCCGGTTTGTTTAGGATTTGGGCTTGACTTACTACTATTTTCAAGTGCAAAATCCAAGTGACCATAGTTACATTGGTTAACTTTTTATATTTAATCAGCCTTAATACAGGAGGTCATAAATACAAGCTACCCATTTTGCACAAAGTTGTTTGAACACTCAAAAATATTAAACTTGTTTAATAATCAGGGTTACCAAATGATGTAGTATATACTTCTGGGCATAATTTAGAAGGTTAGAATTTGCACATAACACTCTTCAAAACAGAACACAAAAGACCTGTTCTGGCATTTCATTTAATTAGAATCCTGGATTCCCACTGCAAGAATGTGCATATATAGAGTTTATTAATGTCTTAAATCAAACTATTATTCAGCTTTGCATAATGAAATCTACAATAACCTTATACAGGGACGACAAAGAGTACTCTGCAACCACCACAAAATTTTTAAATGTTAAAAAACCAGACCTGAATTCATACTCAATGTAATTCAATTCCTACTAGCTGGAGCCGGCTGTTGAATACTGCATATGGACAGGAACACCCTTACTTTTACTTTATATGCCTCAGAGAAGATCTATACCATTACTGAACTCCTGTCAGCTTGACAGAAGTTTTAGGCAACAAAATCTCTTTCACAGTAGAAAAATGTATGTAAAAATCAAGTTATATTGTTGGACAACTGATCTCATTGAGATTTAACCCACACATAAATACATGCAATTGTAAGGCATTACAAATGTTTTCAGCAAACCATGTCAAAGCAAACACTATTCATGTCTACTAAGCCTACCTTTTCCTCAGAATCAGGATAATAAAGTACTTGAATAAATGAATAAAAAATGCTGTTTCCCTTCTGCAAGAAACTTTAGACTTAAACTTTTTCAATGATTGCCAGTCAAAACCAAAGCTTGTTACTGAATCGTTTGAAAAGTATTGATTGACCACACATTTTCTTTTCCCATAATCAATGTAATTAAGGTTACATTATAATGATCATTCCAGCAAGACGCTCATAATCTATTCATTTATAGCTAATATGCGAAACCAAACAAAAATTAAGGAATAGGATAGCAAAAGATAATCCATTTTAACAAATTTCAATCATTAACTAGTAGGAGAGGAAATATTGAGCTTTTCTCTAGTATTGAGCTAGAATTAGTAACAGTTAGTGTCCTTTAAATATTTCAGCCTGCAACTCCCACAGTTCCTTGACAATGGCCATGCTAATTCAGGTGGATGAGTGTTGACACCCACAACTTCTAAAGGGCTTATCTCTGAGTTATAATTGGATATAGGAATTTTTCAAGAAAACATGGTTAAAATTCACTACAGTTTACCCAGATTTGATAATGCAGTAGAGTATCCAATCAAAAATTGACAAACTTTTTTTTAACACCACCTGGCAGAATAAAGAGGTACACGAAAAAAGAAGATTGCTCAAGACAGTTATCCACATTCTTAGTATGGAGGAGGTAGCTGAAACTTAGCAAGGAGGGACCCTTCCATCACATCATTAGTAAAGTTATATAGTTCTGGAACTGAAAGAGCATGAGATGCGCATTATGTGCTCTTCCTTCCTGTGTCATTGTCCTCATCACTACACTACCTAGATATATACATGAACAAATAGTGCATTTGAATAGCAATTTACACTTATCTTATTTACATCTGGATCATCCCATGTTTATTTTTGAACATTTCTATCGTATATGTCATATAGTTCTACAATCTAGCAGGACTGATATTAGTTGTAGAAGAAAGATTTGTTGCAGAAACTCACACCGCAGTGCAAAAACTGTAGTAAAAAATCCTAGCTTATACTTGGCTGAGGGTGCTGTTTTTATAGGATGCAGGAGACATTAGGAAAAAAAAAGCTTTTAAAGATCCTCTGTTCAATAAATCTGAGCTGTAATAAGATACAAAAATAGATCTTACATTTTCATATGTCAGCTCTTATTACGCCTCTTTGCACAACTCCTGCATGTGTCAATATACCTTGTCTCAAAAAAGGCTTTTCTGATCTATTTTTAAAAAGTGTAATTGGTCAGGAGTTCATGCAATGCTTCTTGACCTGAAGCCATTTTCTTTTATGGGTTTTTTTTTTAACTGTTTATTCAATATATTCAAAATTTGCAACTATCACTTCATAATATTCCAATAGCAAACCAACACTGCTCATTAGTACAGTATGATAAAGAAACCAAAAGTATAAATCTGCACCATGTATGCCTATGCAACACTGCTGCTATGTGAGCTGCACTGGCTCCCAGTTGGCTTCTGGGTACAATTCAAGATGTTAGTTGAACCTTTAAAGCCCTACATGGCATGGGACCAGGTTACCTGTGGGACCACCTCTCCCCAGTGATTTCTGTTCATCCCACCAGAACTGAAAAAATGAGTATTCTCTGGGTACCCTTGGTGAAAAGTGTCACCTGGTGGGACCCAAGAAGTGTGCTTTCTCTGCCGTGGTGCCTACCTTATAAGAACAGCCTGCGTAGATCTGCATGGTTCTAATTTTATATTGGCCTTTCGGAAAGCTGTGAAGATCTGGCTTGTTCCCCAGACAATGGGGCCAGGATGTTAGTGATGGAGCTCTGGCATGGATGTACAGGTAGTCCTCAGTTAATGACCGTAACTGAAACTAGCAACTCCATCACTATGTAACACGCTTGTAAAGCAAAAAATCACATGATCGCACCAACCTATGACAGCAGTTCCAGCTATACTCGTTAAGCAAATTCATGTGTGGTGGTTAAGCAGAATGTCATGTGACCTCTACTTGCAGATTACTGCCAGCTTCCCTATTAACTCTGCTTGTCAGAAGCCGGCAGTGAAGGTTGCAAATGGTGATCACATGACTACGGGACGCTGCAACCATCATAATTGTGCACTGTTTGCCAAGTACTCAAATTGTGATTATGTGACCGTGGGGACACTGCAATGGCCACCACTTTGAGGACCAGTCATAAGTCTCTTGGCACAGTGTTGTCATAACTTCGAACAGTCGCTGAACAAGTGGTCGCTAAGTGAGGACTACCTGTACTGTATGTGATTGGTGATTACAGATATTGTATTGGAGCTCAACTTGCTTTGGTTTGGTTTTAATGGAAAGTTTTGTTTGTTGCCTTGTTTTTGTTTGCTGCCCAGAGTTTCTTTGGATAGATGGGTGGCCATATAAATTTGATAAAGAAAATAAAGAAAACACCAATAGAGTTTCACCAGGTAACAAATTAAGGCTCACAGCCCAGGACTTTAGTTTACTCTGGTCCTTTGAAACATCAGATTATCTGAATATCTCAAATGGGAAATAAGAGCAGCCCTTGAAGAGTATCTATTGCTAGTGGCTAATAGAATGCATTTGGGAAGGTTAAAGCCCAGACTGGAAGATGATAGGGCCCCTCCACTATGCTTCCCAACATCTATATATCTCACAATTTCACATTTATTCAGAAATAATGTGTTCAACAGGACATACAAGTAAATGTACATAGCTAGCCAAGAGGCTCTTCAAACTTTTGAGAAATGGCACAGAGCAAGTGACAACTAAACTTTCAAATTACATGCAAAGATTTGTGCATACCTGTTATGAAAACTCCCATGCACTGCTTCAAAACACATATGCAACATTCTCTTCTTCTGGGAAGCAATGTGCAAGTTCTCCTTTTAAAGGTCATCTGCATCAGTCACACATTGCTTCTTGCCTTTTCTCAGAACATTTACTTATGTAGTTTTTAAAAATGTTACCTTACCTCATCTGCAGTGTTTGAAGCAGTTTTCAAAAGCAAAACGAAAGCATATGAAACAATTAATAGTACATAATACCAATCTAGCTTCTTCTAGCAAATAGCACAATTTCACTATTTTTCATACAATGAGGAAGGGGAGGGAGAAGCAATAATGCTTCTAAAAGCTTATCTAAATAAGATACTGGAAGGACAACGGAAATGTGGCTATAATATTTTTTTACTGGCAAAAACTTCTGACATGACATAGAGCTCCCCGGGCAGCCTAGCAAATAGAAACATTTCTGTGTTCACAGGCTTTCCACAGAAGAAAGAGTAGCATTATTCAAGCATTCCTTTCCACATGAAAATCCATCTCTCCTTTGAAGTGAATTGGAGAACTGTGCACACTACAATCTACAATGTTGAAATAAGATGGTGGCATACTAAAAAGATTCAGTAGAATAATTATGTCCCTTGATTTCAGTCTTTCCATCTAGTGTTATAGATATAGCAATCTGAAACATAAACTTAAACTATAGTTTAGTGACATCATTAGGGAGGTCTATCATTATTGTAGCTTTCTCTTTTCTACCTTTGCTTAACTGTTTCATTTAGACAGACAAACCTGGGTAGTGTTACATGTGGTTTCTTGACACAAGCTACCTTGAAGCCGTCATCCTGATTGTTTTGTGTTCTACTATACCGTGGATGACAGTGAAACATTCCAGAATGTCATTCTGCAGGACCCAGAAAATGGGCCTTTTCAGTCGCAGCACCTGCCCTTTAGAACATGATACCAAGTGATATGCTGAAGCCGGCATACACCCGCTCACAGGGGGCAATTGTTAAATTTTCTGGAATTTTGTGAGCTGTTTGAGAACAAAGCGTAACTGCTATGCCTAGCGCACCAATCAGCAGTTCAGCGGCGAGCAGCATGGTGTGGCGGCAGCAATGGAGCCAGCAGAGCTGGTTCTTCACGTTTACCACTGCACCACTGACCACAGCCCTGAGATGAGATGGCCCAATGCTGCTGGCTTTCCAGAAAATTTATGGATTCCCACATTACATAATTTCTATAATACTGCATACGCACATATAGATGCACATAATATAACAATCTACAAGGACTTATTACAGCATAATTTGAATTTTTGCCTTATTTTATCCCAATTTCAAAATTAATTTTTTCAAAGAAACAGGTCTTTTCAGCTGTATCGATAAAACAGTAAATGTTATGTTCATCTTTGAATATGTTTGTATGTGTTGGATGAAATAGTTTGTTTATGTGTGTGTGTGTGTGTGTGTGTGTGTGTGTGTGTGTATATGGGGGATGCAGTGGTGTAGCGGCTTAATGATGCTGAAAGTTGCCAGCCAGAAACGGTCGAGACTTCAGCGGTTCAAGCCCAGCTCCGCGCAGCAGAGCGAGCTCCTGCTTCCTTCCCAGCTCCTGCCAACCCAGCAGCTCAAAAACTTACATGAGTAGATAAATGGGGACTCTCACCCCTGTGGGAGAAAAAATGCTGACAGCGCTTGCACGGGAGATGGGAGCAGTTGCCGGTAACGTGGAAGCCTCGCACGCCCGAAAAAGGCACGAAGCAACGGAAACCCCGCCTCCTGCGCTCGCCAGCTGGGCTCTGCTCTAGGAAGGAGGCAATGGCAAACCACTTCTGAAACACCCTGCTTTTGAAAACTGCAGGGACTCGTCCAGGCAGTCGCCGCAGAATTGGTAACGACTGAGTGCGGAATATAATTATTCCATCCAATATTGAACAATGTCTTTCTTAATTACTTTTTTGCAATAAACTATCAATAATCTTGGATCTAGTCTTTGCCTAAGTATTATGCTACCTATTTTTCAAATACAGGTACATTAAACAAACAAGTTAGTCTTTTTTGTTTTTCACTGTTCTTTTCTAATTAAGAAGCTAATTAAATTTGCACCAATTAAAATTAAATAAAAATGCTATTGTAGGGAAACAGAAGTAAAATCATACTTCTTGTGAAGATTAAGGTATCAGTTATTCTAATTTATTTGGGAAACACAATTCAAGTCTAGTCCAGCATTCTTAAAAATTAATTCCTTGAATTGTGTTTCCCAAATGAATTACAATAACTGATACCTTAATCTTCACATGGACTAGAAACAGGAGGTCTTGGTCTGGCAGGAGAAGAAAACTGCAGGGGCTGCCAATTAAAGGATGTCACCTTGCAGAACTGAGAAAGTGGACCTTTTCTATTGCAGCACTTGCCCTTTGGAACACCGTTCCTCCCAAAATTTGACTGGTCCTAACCCTTCCAGTTCTTCAGAAAGCCTTAAAGATTTGGGTGTATTCTGAGGCATGGAGGTCAGGAAGTTAGTTGGAGGTGTGTGTGTGTTTGTGTGTGTGTGTTTGTAGATTGGGTTTTACCTTGCGTGTCAGTATAAGTGTTAAACATTGTTGTTTTGATATTTATTTTGTATTGCACTTTCTATATTGTTAGCTTCCTGGTGTTCCTACAGTAAGGTGGGTGATTGTGTAAATCAAGTAAATAAAAATAAGGGGGACATACATTATGTATTTATTATGTTATGATATGTTATATTACATTATTATATTTTAGATTTTGATTCAGGAGCTCAAGACAGTATACATAGTGTTTTTTCTTCCTGTATTTGTGATTTTCACAATCACCACCTTGTGAGGTAGATTGGGCAGAGAGAGAGTGACTGGCCCAAATCACTAATGGTTCAAAAGAATAAAACTATATAGGCAGCCAATCACATTTAACTTAGTGAAAAGTCTGAATCCACCAATCATTTTTTATACTATCTGGTACACTTCCTAAGGGTTGGGTCTACAATTCTCCAGTCTGGTCTGACGAATTAAGACAACAGCTATTCAACCTGGAACTTTCTAGATGTGTGCAAGCTATACGAGCTGGCCATACTGCCTGGAAAGTGTGGGAATCATAAACCCACTACAACTGCACAGCATCAAACTGGGGAAAGTGCAACCTTGGCTCAGATGCTGTTGTCAGATATTCCCTGCAGATAAGAAAGGCAGAATTATGCAATATCTGAAAGTAGACTACCAACTTGTCTCAAACACTTAATACTGCAGTTATTCTGTTATTGTTTTAGAAAGTTTTAATTTCAGACTTTCCTTACAACAGAAACTTATTAATAAAGATTCATAAACAAAATAATTTTGCAGTAGTTATAGACGTGTAGATATTCCAACAGTGTTACTAATTCTTATCAAATGTGTTGACATGAGAAACATAGTTATTAGCATTGGGAGCGCAGTAGTCATTAAATATATTGGAGAATGTTTTCATGTAGAAAACCTACAGACTACTGCTACTGTGAATAAAGAATACTGCAAAGAATACATAGTCAGAAAATCTGGGGATACATTAGTGACATTCCAATGTGAGGTTTCAATTCCTGGACCTACTGACAGAGTTGCTTCCAACTTTAAAAGCAGAAAAACAAGTCTCTCTAATACTAAGAATTGTTCCACATTAATAGGATTTTGTTTAGTGAACATGAAACAAATGTTCATCTCAGGATAATTTCATTTGATTATTTACAAGAGTGCATTTTTTTTATGCAAAGAGCAAAATAATAATGATAATGAGGAGAAGGAGAAGGAGAAGCAGCAGCAGCATTGATTCAACAACATTTAGTTGAAATATATCAGTGCATACACGTGTGGTCACTATGTTGGTCAGAGTGATCCTACTGAGGACACCTGTGTGTAAAAAAGAAGGGTAAAAAGAAGAAGGGACGTTTTAAGAAAAACTAGTTGATGGAAAAAAGGATGACACAGCCATTATTAAGGTAGAAAGGTGCATGCTATTCCATGTCATTTTGATGTGATTGAAAGCAGACAAAAATAAGGGAGCAAGAAATATTTCAGGGGAGCACCCGTTATCCCTTGGAATCATTCCTGAAAAGAAGACATATTATTATTATTATTATTATTATTATTATTATTATTATTAAATGAAAGAACAGATTTTTGAAAATTCATTTGTAAAAAAGTTATGTCACATAATATGGTAGTCCACTTCTGAAATTGTATGTACATCCAAAGCTTCTTCCATTAGATAATTCTTTGGACCACAGCTACTATAATTTCTAATCTCTGCATCCCCAATGCAGTCCCTGAAGTCAAAAAATATTTGACAAGAATTTACACCTTTTTTTCCCCTCTTAATTCCTAAAAATTCTACTTTTTGCCATTTTAACTTTCTTTTATCTAAGACTCAGTGCTAGAGTTTCCAGCTTCCCTTGGTGGGGAAGTGGTTTTAATGTTAATGATGTTCCAAGAATATATTATGTAGTGATGGTTTTTAATTGTTAAAAGCTAGTACCAGTAAACTCAGCTAAAGTTAATGGAAAAGATTGGGGCAGCAGTGGGGAGGAGAGCGGAAAGAAACAGAAGTTATTTGCAAATTATTTCTAAATACTACTATTTTATTGTATTTGACATTTTTACTGCAAATGATAACAAACAAAAATTTAAATTCTCAGAATATTCTTTCAGATTATTTCTTCACTAGCAATTTATAACATTATCCAACAATTATTATGCCAAAAGAACTATAGTAGGGACAGTCTTTTTAATCACTTTAGTGATGACTTGGTAACGTTATAAAAATGCTACAAAGGAGTACAGAAATGGCTATTAGAACTAGGACATTCTCAGAATCCAGTGTTTCATAAATAATCGTTTTCCCCATAAAGTGTTGTTGGGGATTGTTACATTTGCTTCTTTTTTTACCAAACAGAACAAAACCAATTCTATCTTTGTTACACTGAAAACAACCAAAATTAGCAGAATTATTGCATGAATGAAAATTAACAGAAATATTTTTGTTTTTGTTTTAAATTAGAAAAGTTATTACATTTTAGGCAGTTTTCCCATACAAGCTAATCAGGACTTAAATCCCACTGTTCTCCTTGGTAGTGACTTTTGAGTGGTCATGCATAAGATTTCTCTGCATAAAACATTTGCATAAAATATTCACTATCATTTTTTTTCTTTTTTTGAAAAAAACCCCACAAAACATTACTGAGGCTGTATTATTCCTTTAAAGGTACTTATAGAAAAGTAATGAAATTAATGTTAGTCTTTCATTTTTGAAAAAAGGCCACTCAATAAAAATCATGTAACAAATCAGTATTTACACACGGTATGAAATTCTGAAACAACTAATGGTTTTTGCTCATATTTTGCAATTCTAAGCATTTATTTCCTAGAAATTAAGGTCTGGTTCATCTGTAAATATATAGTCATTAGCACAATTCTTGATTCTAAAATCACAGCCTTATAATTCTTCATGTTTCACAGACAATTTTTATTTGAAAGATACATATTTGCCTGAAAACAAAATTAACTAATTTTATAAACCTTGATGTTTCATATTAGCATGTTAAGCTATATTGATTAATTTGCAAATTAAAGAAAAATAATTAAAAGGAAGAAAAATCTACATGTTCCTGTACTAAAAATCATTAGATCCAAATAATGAACTTATTTCTTAAAAATGGTATTCATTTATGAATTTAATTACTGTGAAAACACTGGCAAAATTAATTCAATGAAAATGGAAAAATATTCTGACTTTGAGCTAACCTGTGTACTGAATTTCACTTTTAGAAATATAGCCAATGCTCTATTCAGATGCAAGGAAAATAGCATACTTTCTGAATGTCACAAACAGTGAAAACATTCTAAGAACAAGAAATTACACAGAATCTATTATACATTGCCTAAAAGAGGCAAAATAAAACATAGTCATGTAAGGTCCATGTTAAGGTAAAAACAATAGCCAGTCTTCTTAAAGTATAAATGTTAGTCGTCATTTTAAACATCTCATTAATCTTGATTAATCTAGAAAATGTTATAACCCATTAATACAGTGCCATAATACTAACCTGATTGGAAATATCACAGTCTGGACATATTGTTAAAAAAATGCTGTTAACAAAATATCTTGCTGTGTAATAGAGAAATTTGAATTCTATGCTGCTGACAAGTTAAAATGAAATTTTTCCATCTACAGGTACATTTCAAAGGTTCCACGGCTTTGATGTAGACTCTGCAGCAGGGTTTTCATTCCTCAACCAATCACTCCTGTCACTTACATTCCATTTGCCAAATAGTAAAGATTTTATTAGTCATACTCGTGGCATGCTTCCAAAGGCAGAGAAGAAACTCCCAAAGAAAACAAAGAACAAAAATCACTCCTCTATACATAATAAGCAGAAACGCTTTCCCATCGTGATTCGCTGGTAGAGCATCATCATTTAAAATGAGCATGGCCAGCAAAAGGGCTACAGCGCAGGCTCATGACTGAATTTATGATCTCACTGAACAGGAAAATGCTACACACACATATATATAGCATTACACACACACACACACACACACTTAACACACAGTCCAGTTCAGTAGTTGCACATCACACAACATAAAAAAGCAACTGAAGGAAACTTCAGTTTTGGCAATATATTTATTATGTAGAAATTATACATGCATCAATTGAAGAAAGTAGATAATAGCATGCAACTTTTAAAATTGCCACAAAGCATTCTTTTGTTTTCCCCTTATACTTCAGTTGCAAAGTTTGTAAACAAGTAAGATTCCAGTGGCTTCAAAGGTGCACATGTTGAATCTAAATGAAAGATATGGAATAAGCCCCCCCCCCCTTCTCTCTCTCTCTCTCTCTCTCTCTGTGAGCAGGTATTAAAAATGGCTATATAAAAAATAATCCCATGGTACAGGATTTTAATCAGGATTCACCTATTTATTATGTTTCCTTACTGTCTCTTACATGTTTATAACATGTTTATGAAAAAGTGTGATCTTATGTTTTATATTCTTATTTACTTGGGATAAAGCCACACTGAATACAATGGACTTCTTTTTTTGAGCAAATATCTGTGTCATCAGGCTGCAGGAGTTATAGCACTGATACCCCTTCCCAACAGAGAGCTCTATAAAAACCCCTGTTTCAGAGAAGTAATTCTATCTCTAAAATCCAATAATCTTTATTTCAATAGCTTTCCCACCTCCAAATGAAATTCTTTTTTCAAAGTTGCATTTGTTAATCTCAACATTCTGAAACCTTAAAGTGCTCCAAAAATTATGGTGTGTGTACAGGCACTCTATTAATTACTGACAACATGTGCAAAAGGTAAAAGCTATCAGAATGATCTCAAAACATATTACCACTCTCAATGTAAAACAGATACAATTATAATGAACAGCAGTGAGGGGGTACTATAAAAAGCCATTTTTTTGCTAGGATTCCAGAAAGACTTTTGCTTTAAGCCAGAGAGAAAATGGGTGGGCATGCCCCAATTTCCATGCATTCAAATGACATTCTTAAGGAGAGCAATCCTGAGTTTGTCTAAACCCAAACTCTGTACAATTTGGATCCTGGTTTTACCAAAAAAAGGCTGTACTTTAACTCTAGGAAATGTTGAATGCAGTATTCCTTCACACCTCTGGAAGAATGTGCAGGTCACAGAAAGAAGAGGCAGAACTGCACACTCAAGCCCATTCTCTACCTTGTTATAGCCCCCAAACACAAAGATCTGAATGGAACTACAGCTTGTGCTGGATTTAAATTTAGGTTTTCAGTGGGGAAACAGCTTTAAAAATGCTAAAGAGAATGGGTTTTTCCACTCCTGTCAGGCATCAATCCTTCCCCTTCAGTGCCATGCACTAGGCCTCTTCCATTAAGTGGATCCTGCAACCCTCTAGGCCAGTGTTTCTTTAACGTTTTTCTCTCAGGACCGCTTCCCACTTTTAAAAATTATAGAGGAGCCCAAAAGAGCTTTAGTTTGTATGGGTTATATTTATTGATATTTACTATATTAAAAATTAAAATTGACGCATTCGCTGCCGCTACCGCTTCTCACAATTGTTTGATAGGATTTTAATATTGTATTATTTTTCAACATAGGTTGGCAAATAATTTTGATTTTGCGGACTCCTGAGAGGTCCCAGGTGTCCTAGGACCACACTTTAACAAACACTGCTCTAGGCCACATTTTCATGAAGAAAATTTGGAGGATATGCCAAGGAGGGTAGGACAAGTAAACCCCAAATTGTTATGATTTTTAACAATTGTACAAATTTTATGTTAAAGCCAGGCATAGCTATTTATAAAATCCATTTATACTTTTGTTCCTGTCCTTCTAGTATATTCAGATTTTGAGCTGAGAGGCATAGTATTCTTCTTTTTATTGAAGAAAACCTTTCTGCATATACGTTCTTATATTTTAACTCATTTCTTAATTTTCTACAGGTCAATCTTTAAAATAAAATTTTAAAAAATACCGAAGAAGGGGAGAGAAGTCCTTCTGGTCAAGATATAGTTAAACTATATTTTTTAACAAACAAAAATCACCCTTAAATTGGATCTTGATTTGTTTTAAGAAGCTACTGCTCAAGCGAGTTCCTCCCAAATTTGGAGAAAACAAGGTCAGTCCAGGAAGCAGACGCTTCTACTCTTCTCCTACATTGCAGAAGTAGGGAGCAGGGAATACACAAGCAGAGATGCTCAAACTGGGTCGGTGAATTTGCTGAATTATTTTGTGCAGGGAAACTCCTCTACCTACGTATTCTAACGAATGGCCACTGCAAGTTAACCCATTACCTAAGAGGAAAGGGATAGGGAGAAAATAACTTATACAGATTTGAGGAACAGGTCATTGTATGCAGAAGTTATTACAATAGCAAAAGTTTGGAAAGTAATTCTGTTTTCTATACTAGAGAAATGCATAAAGTGCATGCATCTGAATCCATTAGTAGGCCTGTGTAAGTAATCTAATAGGCATTTTGCATGCGAGTGAACCACTTCTCCGAATTCACTCCTTAGGGTTATGAAGCAGCCCCAGCCAGCCAAAGGTACAATAAAGTTACTTTGAAATGTTCTCAAAATCTTCTGGGTATTTGGTACATGTATACATACACCAAAGTTCCTTCTACTGAGATTGCTGATTAATGCATCAGGAGAACTTCAAAGTAGCTATATCAAACAGCTGTGGCTAATTCAGTTTCATAGAGATCCAGAGGGGCACTTCACTCACAAGTAAAGCACTTTATCAAATAATTTGCACAACTCTACCTGTTACTGCTGATACTATAAACAGAACACTTTGAGCCCAACATTTGTCTTATGTGACCTCATACCTGAAGTGTGCCATTATATTTGCTATCAATGCATGCAGAAATATCTTAGTTATGTAATTATGATTAATTTATCAGAAATCATTCTAATAATTGAGATATTCAGCTATCTACAAATACATTAGATCTATCAAAATAAAGTATCAACGTATGATTTGGTATTCTGTGAATGGAACAGACTTTTCTGTTCACAGAAACCAATGTGATCTTGCAGGGGCCAGGCAAATGGTCTTTACAATACTTTTTCCTTTTGTAGTCCCTGTTAACATGTGAAGTCATACAGGCATCTGCAGGAAGTAAGAACTGTGAAGAACTCAACTCTCCAAAACTTCTCTTCAGGAGACAAAGAGACTGTGCCTTTCTTCCAATATAAACAGAATTCTACTATGTCATCCTAGATTCAACCATACCCAATCATCATCAAAATAAAATACACATCTGTAAACTAAATATACTCCAAACTAGCTTGATGCTCCAGCACAAACAAGAAAGTCTTGCAAGGACTTCTAGAAAGCAGATTTCCATGAACAATGGAAAGAATACAAGATTTCCTCCTATGTAAATCAGTGAACAGTCAGGAAGGTGGCAATTTCAGCTGACTCGTCAGTTTTATTTAAAACATTTACCTATAAATTCTACCAAATTAAGAAATCAATAAAATGACAACATATTAAAAATAGCATGCATAAAGATAAAATACATATATAATAATACAATACAGACAAATATATATAACAATAGCTAAGATCCAGTGAAAACTCGTTGTAAGTTTCTTCCACTTTTGCAAAAGGGAGATATCAGGTTTCTGCCAATTCTTTATTCCAGCTAAGCCCTCAAAAAAACTATTTCATAATGTTTGTACCCATCAAGAAAGACAGCAATAGGAAATCAGAGAAAGGAAAGGATGTTATGGCAAAGACTCAATTTTGAACCGAGTCTTTACAAATTTTGTATATTGTGGGGATTTGTATTAGTATTGTTATTTTACATTTAGGAAGAGGAAGCTGCTGCTGTTGCTGCTATTATTATTATTATTATTATTATTATTATTATTATTATCTATAACAATATAATACAGTATTCAAATCCTACTATTCATTATAATCTTTCTGGGTTAGGCAGAGCTTTGAGGAAGCAGTTCTCTCTCTCACACACACACACACATACACACACAAAAGAAACAAGACAAACAAATAAATCTGAATTTTAATATTTTTGCTACCACAATATTGGGACTACACAGCCCTTTAAGACTGAAAGCAATCTCCCTAAGATAATGTCCTTCATTTACCAATGTGGGGGAAAAATATATTGAAATGTTAGTCCCAAAAAGAAGTAATAAACCTTATATCTCACCTTCTCTTTGACTAACAAACTTCTAGAGCAGGAGTTTCCAAACTTTTTTAAGCTGTGGAAACTGTTAGTTAGAATTTCCGGAACCCCTGAACTGCAAAATGGCAGCCAGGGCGTTTTTTTATCTAAGGACAAGGCCTGCCTTTTCTGTGGTACCGCAGAAAAATTGCTATGGATTCCCCTGATAGCTTTTTTTTTTTTTTTTTTTGCTCCTTGTCTTTCACACAATCCCTTCAAGATCTCATGAAACCCTAGCGCTCCATGGAACATTCTGAAAAATCCTTCTGTACACACAACTGCAAAAGAACACATTTTCTATACAGGACATGAATATGAACAGCCAATACATGTAAGAAATGTATTACTTATATTCATCTGCTTAATAAAAAGAAAGGATGGATCAAACTTTCTAAGATCCACTACTCCAAAAACTCTATTAGTATTTCTGGATCTGTAATAAATCTTACTACCATAATCCTATTGGAGTGTAATTGCTGTGGCTAATATTCTTACTCTCTTAGGAAAATGTTCCATGTAAATATGATACCATATTGCTACAATAATACATAAACATGCTGTGAAAGGGTAATTCCTATACAATAGCCCTTATATAATACTGTAAAACTCTTTATTAGACAATGACCTATTGCAAGTGTTCACTGTTTTCTACTTAAATGGCCATTTGGTGTTATAATAAGCTGATTTTTATATTAGGAAAGATTAGTCAATTCAAATAGTGAATCAATATTAGGCTGGTATATTTTCTCAACATCGAAAAACCTGCTTTTTATAATCCAAAATACAATAATACTGTATTTATAATCCAAAATACAGTAATACTCTACTGTATTCTCCTGAACATTTGACATCTGAAATCTAGCACAAGGTAAGAAAAGCTATAGAAAAAGGAACTGTCAAACCAATTTTCTGGAAGGATTTATTTCAAGAAAGGATATTGCCGAATGCTGTTTCTGTTTTATGGAATTTGAAACTATGCAAACTACTTTGCATCAACATCATACTGAACAACAGATCATCTTTACAAATATTTTAAATGAAAAAGAATGCCACCATTTTTCTGCCTCAGCAATACTTATTTGAAATGCCTTCACTATTTTCCTCCTCGATCAACAAGTAAGATAAGGAGTCATATTTATTTGTCTTACTAATATTTCTTCTATGTCATGGATGATATGATGGATTTATCACCTAAGACTTGCTAGATTTAGAACAGTGTTCAAATACCAAAGCAAGTACAAACAATCCATTTGTGCATTTAAAAAAAGTTATATTAATTTATAAAAGAGGAATATTTGATTGATTTAGTTCCTTGTACCAGATGGAACAGTCAATATTTATAGAAATATGCTTATTAGTCATAACTGAATATTATTAGTTGTTCTGTTATCTTTAATTTCAGTATTTAAAGCAATAATAAAAGGTTTACTGCTGCATTCTAAATGTTTAGCAATTGGATGTCATGTTTAATTATGGTTTACATTAATTTGTCAGTTATATTTTAATTACAAATGAAATATGAGGAGTTAATTTTGCATTTGTACTGCAATAAATCTAATGAAAAAGAAACTGAGTTTACAAAACACAAAAAATATAACACTAAATTAAGGTAATAAAATTATGTGTTTTTAATGAAGATAAAAAATTATTTAACAATAGTACCCTGCCTAATAATATTTTTCCAAATACTATTTACAATTATTGACACTTATTGTAAGACAACTGAAGAGTTAATAAAATTACATTTTAAAACAACTTACAACACCTGAGAGAGCAGCCTTTGCATTGAGTTAGAGGTAATGTGATAATCTTTTATTTAAGATTATATTTGGCAAGAGGCTGTGCACCATTAAAGATATGCCTTCACCAAAATATAGTCTCTCACTCTCTAGCATGTTTCCACATAAACAGTTATATTTTGAGTAATCTAACAAGGAATGCTATTAACAAACAGAAACTGCATTTATGCTTGGGAAAGGGGGAGGGAACACTTTTATTCCTGAAATACCATGATTATTTAGATTATCATATATACAAGCTCCCTCTGCAGGTAATGTGAAGAGTTGGCAAAAAACTACGTAGGAAATGCAAAGTTTAGCAAAAGAATTCAAACAAATTGACAATATTTTAAAAAATGCTGAAGGATATCTCATTTCCATAAGCATTACCTGACATCAATAGTTCCCGAAGGAGGCATCCTGATTTCTTTGCCCTCTTGGTGACTCTATACAGTTCAAAGCAGCTAAGCTGCTTCAACTTCTGCATACCAAGATGCAAAAGTCTCTTTTCCAAAGCCTCATAAAGGCTTTTATGGCTAAAAGTAAACCAACACCGGACCATCCTAAAGTAGAGGGCCCACCCAAAACAAGTCATTACTTCCAGGCTAAATCATCTTCTTATCCAAAATAAACAAATCCAGCACTATGGCTCTGTTTAATGTCCCTCTGCCACCTAAACCAGAACTGATTCCATTTGGGATTAACTCGCTGGCTCAAAGTTTAGCATCAATTTTACTGAATACAAGAGTGAGCATTTTAAGAAAAATAAGCACATAATCTGAAATGAGAATAGTATTTTTGGAAAAAGTTACTCATTCTCATAAACTTTTTTTTTTTTTCCTTACAGAGGAAATAGTTCTGTTCTTTTCCACAGGGGGGAAAATAGTTTTATTTTGTTTGAGATATATATAAGTATTGTCCCCATCAAATGATCAGTATAATCTCAATAAAATTCAATCATGCTGTGCCAAAAGTGCTAGACACGCCAACTATGGTTAGTAACCAATCTGAAGAAGCTAATGTTTTACTGGAAAACTATAGTATAACTTTTCCCAGATGGAAGAATATTTAATTGCCTTTCTGAAAGAGTCAGTTCTTATTTCTCAATACAATTTTATGTATTTCTATTGAGTTCAATAAGGCTTTCCATGAGATAAATGTGTAGGCTTCATAATCTGAAAGACTACTCATATAAACCAGACCAGATTTCTGGTTTAGAATATTGACTTTAGACATTCAAGCTTAGTTTACCTTTTTGGCATACATTTCTCTATTAATCAGGAAATCACTTGCAGTCTCCACTTAAAATTCACTTCCTTGCTTATAAAATTTCAACCCCAGCAGTCAGGATCAGCATGTAAATTACAGGAATAAGGACCAAACTCTAATATGGATGGTAATGTAGACAATGTTACCAAAGGGGAGAAAAATGAAAGCCATAATCAAGTTTATATAAAATGACACAGACCAAGAGAAAGAGAGATCTACATTTTATTTATGAAGAATATAGTATAGGAAAGACAGTTAAATAAAATTGTTAAAACAAATTCATAAGGGCTTTTATGGGTCAAGTTATAAAAAAAATAAAAACAAAGTAGTTATAGAAAGAGATTTAAGCACATATACACAGGAATATTTCTAGCAGTTATTTTGGTTATTAGTCATATACTGATTCTTTTCTTTTATTTCCAAATGATGTGATCTTGAGGATCTTAACCAAACCTAGGCAGAGCCAGATATGTTGGACTGCAATCACATAATTCCAAGTCAGAACACTGAATCAAAATTACAGGATAAGATTTACAATCCAACACACAGATCAGGAAAGAAGGACAAAGTAATGAGGAAGAGAATATAGAACAGCTATTTCAAAAACAAATGAATCAGGTAGCAATTTTGAAAAACTGAGTATCTTGAAATATTAAGTTGGAAAACTAATCTCCCACGCTCAACCAATATAAACCAAAAGAGAAATGGACCATTCACTATAGAAATTCTGTCTTTCTTTCCTAGTCTTTTTATTTTGTCCATCAGCAACGATGTATTTTCTTTTAGTTGCTTTTCTGAAGGTGAGCAAGATTAACTTTAAAACACCAGGCAAATTAGAACCCAGTTATTTCTTCCATGTATACTAACGTAGCGACAATGATTTCGAAAGACATCCATCTAGTCCAGATATGCACCAGCGCTGAACACAAAGGGAATCAGGTCTTGTCAGTTAGTAAAGAATATTTCATCAGCATTAAAATGCAATCACAATTGTTGCTGAGCCTTCCATGCTACTGAAACAAAAATACCTCTTAGAGAAAGTATGTCTTTGGGGACCCATTTTATTTACCTAGTTCAAAAGGTCCCTGTATCATTATTTGCATTTTGCCAACAAGACCCTTCCTTTCAAACCTGACAAAAAGGGAAGGAGTTCGCATCAAGCTATGACATGTTGAAAATGGCAAAGACAATGGCTGAGTCATACCAACAATCATGTTCTATCATGAAATCAGACTGAGCAACTTGCCAAAAAAATGCCACCCAAAAACACTTTAAACAGAACAGCAGCAGAATCTGAACTGGTTTAGAATTACTTTCACTGCGTGTGTGTTGTGCGTCTTGTGTGTGTTCTTGTACAAACAAATTTGGTGGAACTCACTCACTAAAAGGGGTGGGTGGGAGTGGATGTCAAAAATTCTTGGCATGCCAGTAAAAATATCATTCCCTCTAACATTCTAGCTATGAGAGCCACTGCTTATCTAGGCAAAATAATACAATCAAGTACACAACAGAATAACAGCAGACTTGAGGAAATCCTGAGATTTGTAGTAATGCACAAAATTCTTTAGAATAAAATCCTTAAGGTGGGAGGCAGGCGGGGGGAGCAAGAGATCTAAAAAACAGCTCAGGGAAAACTAAGACTGCTCAGTGGCTAGAAAGTGCTGCCTGATTCACAGGGAAAATGGGAAATCAATGAGAGGGGATAATGGCTCAATTCCTGAACACCTGCACTTCATACCACAACATTTTGTTGCAGATCGTACTTGTAGTTGTAGGCTCAAAGAATTTTTGATGTCTAGTAAACCATTAGCCTACTACTTAACTATGGGGTGAATTATGATTACTTAGGGGTGAAAACAAAGAATTCTTTCCCTCTTCAGAGGGACTGTTATGACTACCTACTGTAAGTTATATTAAACCTTGCTCCAAAATCAACCCTAAACTCCACCCCAATTTAATTATCACCAATATTAGCAAGCAAGGAGAAATCAAAATAGCCAAAATAAGATCAGTCTTATTTCTTCATTTACCTAACAGCAAAGAACAATTTTAGCAGTAATGGAACTTTAGGTATTCTGTCAAATGAACAAAATAATAATCATAAGGCAGCCCTGACTGATACAAAAATGCAGCAGACGCAATATGGTGTTCTAAGACAGGGTGGATATGAGGCTTAATGTTGCATCATAGAAAAAAACTGAAGGGTAAAGGCTTTAAAACACAGTGGATAGTAACATGCTGAAAAGTTTCAGTAAGTATTCTCCAAATCTTTACAGAAGTTACACTTAAACCTTATAAAACTAAACTTTTACAAATCATGAATCAAACTGGTAATAGCAATAAATGTATATCTCTTGTCCCTGTTTTTTACACATATTACCTCTCTATGATCACATAACAGGATGCGATATCTTTTGTTTAAAATGAATACCTATACACTGAATTAGTAGTACATCCACAAACAAACAAATGCTGATCGTAGAATCATTATTACTGTGACATGGCTTTCCCTGTTTTGAAAAAACTAGAATATTCACAAAAGAAATGGAAACATTTACCAACCTTCACAATAACGTAAGAAGAAGCTGAAGGTGACAGCAGGGATAGCGAGTATTTTCTTAACTGAAGACATTTAGTGCAAACTCAGCCTAAGATCTCGTTTTTTTTAAATAGATGAAAAAAATTAATATACAATTGCAAAATTAGCAAAAATGATATAAAAATTAAATTAGATATAAAAAGTATGTTTTAGCCACAAACCCTCTAAGCTAATGACAATCCATTTGATACATTTGAGTTAGGACCCTAATTCATATTTTATTTGAATTAACCTTTGTGCAAATTGTTGGCAAAACAAGTGAATTACACAGTGTAATGTCTAAAACACAAGATTTGGATCTCAGTCTTTCATTTGCGTACAATTCATTTTCTATGTGCTTCTTGTGAAAATGGTTAAAAATTGGAAATCACAATGTAATACTGAACTATTAAAGCAGAAATGTTTATAAATCATGAGTCACATTTAGCTGCACAAATCTAGTTAAAGGTTAGTTAGTCCTTCACCTAAGAGAAAACAAAGGGACACTTCTTGCAATACATTTTCTGTTTATATAACAAGAAAGAAAGAAAGAAAGAAAGAAAGAAAGAAAGAGAGAGAGAGAGAGAGAGAGAGAGAGAGAGAGAGAGAGAGAGAGAGAAAGAAAGAAAGAAAGAAAGAAAGAAAGAAAGAAAGAAAGAAAGAAAGAAAGAAAGAAAGATCTCTCTTGCATGTTGCAAGAGTTGCAGTGATGTCAAATTCTTGTCCATATTTTAAATATTAAAACAGTGGGTGCCTGCTTCATTCCTGCAATTGCTTTCAAATACCTTGCAGAGAATAATTCCTGTCTATAACACACTCACCACAATTCACAATTAAGTTGTATACTCTTTATTCATATGCCTTCAGCTGAAGAACAGTTGTAAGACGCAGCGTAAAAGAAGTTTATTTCATTATCAGTCATTTAAATTCCTGAATATATTTTAATATTTCTAATCTCTTTATTCTAAGATGTTACCATCCAAAGATCCCTCTTTGCCTCTCAAGACATGCTGCTCCACTGTCATGCCATTGATTATTTTTGTGCTCTGTAGAGGGAGACATTACCTCTGGACTAGAGCTTACCTCAATTTTAACCTGAGGCAAAGATCTGGTTTAACATCTTTATTCAGTTGGCATTTGTCTTCCCTTTTCAGCTATTTTATTCAGGAATTCTAGTGAGATAACTTTGTGATTCACAAAGGACTCCCACGAATTACATTGTTATGTTGCCTTCCCCTTTTAGCTGAGACAGTTCTAGTGATTCAGTGAAGCAGGAGTTTATGTACTTTAGGAAACTAAGGCAGGTGTTCAATGAGATCGCAAAACCTAAAAATTCTAGCTTCCTCTACAGAGGCAATATTTTCAGACTACTGAAATACAAAACATATAATCAACAGACAAAATTTGCATGTTCAAGACCACCAAAAACACTATCGCATTCTCAAATATATATTTTACTAAAGCTGAACAATAATTTCTGGAGTAATAAACAGTGTTTTCCTACACTGCCAGCATAAATGTGTATATTATTAAGAGCACTCTGTGAAATACAATTTATCTTTAGACTTTATGTTTGCTTGAAACATATGATGGTTTTCTGTCTATCCATTTCAAAAACAAGTTAAATACTGTATTGATATTCATATCTACATCTATAGTTACACATACAAAACATCTCAGATACATAGATAACATATGTATAGTGTGAAACATATTATTGCACTTGGAGGAAGTTAAAGCAGTATAAATTTGCATCTACTAGGGTTCTTCTATGGAGAAAGAAAACAGCTATGGTTGAATGTGCAGACTACTCTATATTCTTCTTAGTGCATTAAATACTGCTATTCTTGATCATCCTAAGCAATTTAGACACTGTGGGTAAGTTCCTGCTTAACAAGGTAATCTCATTTCTGTGGTTTTTCAGTGTAAATTGATTTTTCCTTCTTAGCTGTTCTGATAATTGAACAAAATTATACAACCATGATGGTATTTTACTTACCAGCACACAACATATAAAATCTTCTACAAAGATGAAGTATATTACTCATAAAACTTTATCTGTATAATTAAACAAGTTGCATTTAAACTTGTTTCTGCCACCAAAACAATCAATAGCCATTCTGTTGCTGGTGTAGGCTGCACTTTCCCTGCAGGTGTTAGCTCTGTATTTACTGCAGTCAACTATGTTTTTGATTATTATACCTTTCTAAATAAAATTTGTGTGTGTGTGTCCGTGTATGAGAGAATAGCAGACTTCTGAAGAAGTCACTGATACAAATGCCACACAAGAGGGAAAATAACGGCAGATGCTAATTATGTACTGTTTCTTCAACTTATAAAATGCAGCCTTTGTGATAATGGTCCATAATCTTTCTTGCAGTGTAATTCAAAATCTGATCAAGAACAATTTCTTCTAAAATCAATCTTAAATGGATCAAGTTACACTTCATGTTTCAATTCCCATTAAAGAACTGTCATGTCTTTATCAGTAAATATGCACATGCAGAAACACTTCACAAGTCATCTTCATCAGAAATAAAGAAACAAGCAGTAAGAAGTAACAAATTCTATTTCACTAAATTGATACAAGGCTAACATCTTTAATAGATCTTTTTAAAAATATATCTTTCCCGGAAGTTCAGCTAATATCCAATTGCAGAAAGAACTGAGCAAATTAACTACTTCATGCAGGTTTATGAACATAACATAACATAACATAACATTAACATCACTGGCTCCTATCCATTCAGAATGGGTCACTTTCTTATTTTAAGCAATCTACAGAACTAAATGCATTTTTTTTTCCCAAACAGGAAAACAACAGTAGGAAATGTTTTTGAGAATCAATGTAACATAAAATTTTGGGTTTCCATTTTTTTTATGCAGAGTTATAATATTTTATATCCTTTAACTTTAGGGTGTGTTTGTTTTTTAAATGTACTATCAAATGACCTGTACTAGTTTTTTTCCCTCATACATGCCTTGTTAGCTCTATGAAATACTCAGACAACAGTTATATGCAATATGTTATACATAACTATTAGGGGTAAAGTAATTCCATTAATTCCATTAAGAGTGACATGAAGTCTAACTGTACTGTCCCATAACTATTCTTCTGAGCATGGATTAAAAATTATAACTCTATCCCAGATTATTCCTTCCTAGCCTTCATCTGGTAGAATAATAATGGGTTCCAAAATTTATTTGAAATTATTAATCCCAAATAAATTTAAAATCCCGAGATTAAGTGAAATATGTACTGTGAAACAGTTCATTAAAAAAACAAAAGACATTAAAGGGTAAAATATCTCAGTATGACAGTAAGTTCAGTTATATTTGTGACATGTATTATGGAATACACATTATGGAAATGGAAGGTTTGTTATTTTAAATATCAATTCATATTTTTCTTAACTTTCTTTTAGGTAGCATCTATTATAATATATGCTTCTATTTGTCATTAGGAACCCCAAATGGTACATACATTCATTCTTTTGCAAGTAGGCGCAAAATACTATAAATTACATATTTCATTTGGAATATGCATTTTTGTCACTTAAGAATACAATAAGTGACAGATTAAATGATAGATACTGATATGATTGAAAACCAGTTTATTGAGATGTTTTATTTATTATATATATATGTGTTTATGTATATGTGTGTATATATATACGTATGTATGTATGTGTGTGTATATATATTATATATATCTATATCTATCTTTTACTATGATTTCAGCAAACTTTTCTTAGTATTTCTTTGGTACCCCATTTTAGTAATTCCCATTCCTGGCATAGGAAACTTGAAGCCACATAATTCTGAAGTACAAATTATGGATTGCTAGGCAGATTTTCATTTTATATATATATATATATATATATATATATATATATATATATATATATTTTCCTTTGCTTATTTTAAGGAAGGAAACATCCAAAAGCCTCCCATTGTTGTCTTAAATTAAGACTTGCAAGATCACTATCTGTGTATTTTTTTAAAACATTCACAAAATGGGCTACTTGCTTTGATGTTCTGATAATGAATATGGAAGCTAAATATGTAAATGTGTGTGTATGCATGTAAGGGAGAGAGAGGGAGAGAGAATGTGAATGAATGAAAGTTTAGTGGAATCTTTCAAATCAAAACCTTAAATAATTGGTTTGTTCTACCCCATATTGATGCAATAGGCTGATTTCTCCAGCTGCTAGACTTCAGAGCAACCTAAAATCTATGTACAATTTCTGTTGCCAACACAATGTAACCCACTATGATTAAAAATGGCAGCTTAAACACTGCTGTAGCACATTAATTTCTGTCTATGTGGCCTAATTTTGCTCTATGAAATGCTGAAAGTTTTCATTCTGTGACATTCTCCAGTGTTTGAAATTTGTCAAATCTTGAAATCAAAGCCAAAGTGCAAGATATCAAGACAAGTTTTAAATTATCTCTAATGACTACAGGATAATCTACTTCCTCTACAACAGTTTATATCCAAAACAGAAAAGTTAAAAGCAACTTAAGTGTCATACAGTAATTATAATACAGTAATTAATAATAGAGTGATCAATATGCTCCTATACCACCAAAAAAGTAACTGACAAATGCAACTAAAGGCAACTTCAGAAAACTATCTCTATGTAATTTCACATTATGCTAAAAGATATCCACTATACAATTTTGAAATATTTTGACTATTTCAAAATAGCAGAAGTCTCAAAACATCTTACATTAGATTTTGTTCTGCTCATTTTACTTCTAGGCAGCCCTGGTTTTTTGTGAAGAAACAATTCTGTAGCAGAAATCTGTCTTATTATAAAATAACTGTATTTAAAACCAAGCTTCAGAAGTCGTATCAAATGACCTGTATATAGACTTGATAAACTGAAGAAACAAAAATAAGTCTCCAAGAGAACTTAGAGATGACAGGAAAGTTATTTTTGAGAAGCCTAGTATGAAATCTCCTAAATTTTGGTTTCCTATGAATGATCTACTGAAGGAGAACCGCATTCTGCTTCTCTCCATGTCCGCCAGATTGTGAATATTGATTTTTAAAGATAGTGAAGAAGTAAAATGAGCTATCTCTTTTAATTACACAGGATAACCAGTACTTAACAAATGAATAAAAGGGTGTAGATGCAACAGCAATACAAACTATCTTAAAATACAATAATGAATATTCTACAAGCGGATGACACAGGCAGTCCTTGCTATAACTATTTGAAGAATATTGATTATACTACTTTCACAATTTTTGAGAATGGCAGTAACAGCAACAAAACAAAAACCAGTACCTATCAGTACACATATATTGGGGATCATCATCATTATTAATCAAGAAACCACCTAAGTATTATTATCTTGGGAAATTTGTCAATAAATTTGCCAAAAATATAAATAGTTTAGAAAATAAAATTCTGCATCAGTTCTATGGAAAAACAATGCATTTCCTAGTACATGTATTGAAAGAAATGTATGCTTGTTTCAAAGGCTGTGAACAGAATGGTATTTTATTTTAAAGATTGATTTGTGTGTATGTGTGCATTTTAAGTAATTAAAAGTTCTTTCCCATTGAGCCTCCCAATGCACTAATATGTAGACCATATCCAAAGCTGAGGCAGGAAGAAAAGGCCTTGCAAATCCCACTAACAGAATAACTAGCAGATACCAGAAACTATGCAACAGTGGCCACCATAGAAAAAGGTCACTCTTTTTCTTAGTATAAACCATTAATCAATGGAATATAATTGTTTGGCTGCTTACAAGGGCCAGCAGCATACAGACTATGTTCTTCCCTGGCATAATTACAAAACAGTAAAAGTTCAGAAATATAACCCAATTCTACCTCCCCTTTTTACCCCTTTACAATTCCTCACTGCCCTTTGGGCCTCTGCTTTGGAAGCAAATGGAAGACAGACTGAAGTTTTCTCAATTGAGCTGAAAGCTAAGAAACCTTTGATATGCTAATGGGCTCCTTCAAAGGGTAAGAATTCACACTTGCATTAATTCAAACAATTTGTGCAGAATGATGTGAAATGGCACCTCTTTTAGTAGCAAGTAACAAAAGAGAGGGAATCTGAGTATCTGAAGAAACCAAACAACAGAGCATTTGTTCTGCAGGATTCTTTCTAACGAGAATAATTTCTGGAGGAAAAGAAAAACACACCTGAAGCCCCAAATAAGCTAACTTTCCTTTCTGCCATACCAATTATATGTGCATCTACTAACACCATCACTAGTATTATCAGAAGCTATTAATTATCTCCAACATATGAGCGAGCAAGCAAGAAATCTCCCCATACCTGAAGCCTTAGAAAAGGTAGTTTTTTCTTGACTGAAGAACTATATCCAGTATCACCTTCCCCTAAATTTCATTACATTTATTTTTAGTATTCTAGCACTAAAAAGAAAAGAAAAAGCAAATATCCTTTCAGACATCTCTAGCATGCCACACACTTTCTTTGCATTGTCTCCAGGTGGCCCTAGACTTCTTTCTACAGTACAGGCAAAGAGGAAACCAGTCTTTAGGCCACAACGGGAAAGGACTGTTATTTATTGCTAAGTGGAAGCCTTTGCAGGAGACATGCAAACACAGATATATCCCTTCTGCTTCCTTGTGTGATAGGTGAAAATATGTGTGCAACAAGTGATCTTTTACTCAAGGACTGCAACTTTTCCTTTTCAATGTATAGTACAATTTAAATGCAGGAGGAGGAACAAGAGCCGGCAAGGCCTGCTTAGGCATTCACGCAGCCAGATTAATGAAATCAACTGCCAGGCGTTTTCCTTGAAAAGAATCCCTGAGTTGGGGAATCTGTACTTCCACTAAAGAATGTTGGAGGAGCAAACCAAAAACAGAGAGGAGAAAATATCTTACAGTAACAGGATCCAGATGGCTCTTGCTGTTACTACGAAACTTGTAAGGCTGCTTTTGAAGCTTTTTCTGCCATCTCTGAAGCAAGAAGGATTACTAAAGGAACTCCCTTACACTCACTCACACACACACCCACAAACACCAATTTCTTTCCATGGCGAAATAAGAGCTGCCAACTTAAAGAAAATAGTTAGAAAAAGATGGCTGGAAAGTTTTGTACCTCCTTCCATATACAGTATTTCTTGTTCAGTACTATACCTGCTCACTTTGGCAGGCTTGTTTGCAAGTGAAGCTACTTAAAATCAGTGGAACACCTAATGCCTCCTTATAGTGAAGTATCACAGGAACTTAAGAACAGCTCTAACAAGCTGACAATTATGCAGCACTTTTTTTTAAGTGAAAATAAAGTTCCACTGAAATTGATGATAAATACTGCCAGATCAAATGAGTTTGTAAGGGTTGGACAAAGTTTATCAAGTCAGTCAGATCCCTCTCCTTCAACCCACCCAACAAATCCAGAATCTGATGCCAGATGTCCAGAAGAACAGGCAAAACAAGGAGAAAGACCACCCCCACCATCCCCATATGAAGGTGTTCTTCCAAGCTTCTTTGACAAGAGCTTCTTTGCTAAGCGGTATCAGTGCATTCTTCATCCAGGACAGTTCCCTATCAGTGCATTCTTCATCCAGGACAGTTCCCGTGGCTTGGATCTGATATGCCTGACCCTCCCAAAGTCTTAAAAACACCTCTGGCCCTCCTCCAGCAGGACTCTGAGTTTTTTCCAAGATGCTTTGGTCCTAAGGACTGCCACATCTACTTGCCTTGGTTCGTATCTAATTGCATTTTCAGGTCAGCCTTCTCTCCCCGTCCCTGTGTTTCATGGATCTGGGGAAGCCCCCTTGGCATTAACCCTCACCTTTGCCAGAGGACGGAAGTGGGTAGATATTGGAAGAAGTGGCCATGACAATCTTCTTCCACTCTCACCCCTACATCGGCCTCAGGTCCAAGGTCTCACTTCTTTGCTTCTCCTTCCCTTGTCATAATTATACTCTGATTTATGTAGTGCACAGATTTTTTTAAGGTATGA
Organism: Python bivittatus; assembly: GCF_059951505.1. NCBI lineage: Eukaryota > Metazoa > Chordata > Lepidosauria > Squamata > Pythonidae > Python > Python bivittatus. The sequence goes on from NW_028277098.1 coordinate 31,046,978, forward strand.
GACAAGAGAAATATTTGAATGAATGCGAATAAGAAACGAGTGGGACAGAAAAGAGTTCCAGGCATCTTACGGGTGTATTGGAGGGGTTCACTTCCCACAGGGAAAACAAAGGACTAGCAACGAATCTCTACAGCGCACCCCCGCTCTCCAATTAAGCCGCCCCCTCGCGTGCAAATGGCTTGCAAAACGAGGGGCAACCGAAGCAAGCAAACAGGTACTATAAGTACAGAAAAGCTCATCTTCCCCAACCTCGCTTACCTTTGGATTTGCAGCCAATTGCGGGGCAGGGTTTCTCTTGCATCTGGGTGCCCCAGAAAGGAGGCGCAGGATGAGTCCCTTTCTGATCACGAGGGCTTGGGCCTGGGAAGCGGCAGAAGAAGAAAGCCAGATCGGGCAGGAGGATCGCCGGGCAGGCAAAATAGCTGGGCTGGGTAGAAGTGAAGAAAGCCGGGGAAACAGCTGGCTTTGCAGCTCGCTGAGCTGGGACAAAACGTACAAAAGGCGGGTTCTCTTCTTCCTCGTCCTCCTCCCTTTCTCCTAGCAAACCCAGCCAGCCGAGGGGCTTTTGGAGGGGTTAAGTCAACATTTCCCCCCCCGCAGTTCCCAACGCGCGCTGCTTTCTCTCCAAAAAAAAAAAAAAAGCGAGGAAGGAAGGAAAATTATTCGGGAGAGGGGGAAAGAAACGGCGCAAGCCAGAAAGGAAAATCGAAACAATTCTTCCGGTACTCTAAAAGCACCACAACAAAAGAGAGCTAGGTGCAAAATCCTTTGGATGTGACCAGCCCAAGAGTCCTATCTTTCTCTCTTTTCTCTAAGCAACTGGAACGATTGGAAAGAAGAAGAAAAAAACAGAAAACAAAACCACGATGCCAACAGGAGAATCAATTCGGGTTTTTTTCTTCTTCTTCAGGGAGGAGGCGAAGTAGAGAAGGGGGATGCAATTGCAATGCGCAGAGAGACACAGGCATTAAAAAACACAAATCTTTTTTTTTAAAAAGGCAGCCTCTCTTTCTCCGTCCTTTTCTTCCATCTTCTTTGCATCACCCTTGATGACATTCTGGCTTCTGGCAGGATCCAGTTCCAGCCCTTCTTGAAGCTTCGCTTTTTCCTCAGATGCTCTGCTACTGCCCCATGAACAGAGATCAAGAGCCAAACTGGCCGCGCTTAAAGCAACGGGGAGAGGAAAGAAGGGGCATGAAATCGCCACAAAGAAGGAAAGGAATGGAAAGGGGGGGGGGGCAATGAATTGTACTGCCAGCTCCTTTTCGTTCATGCACCTCTCCGTGTGTGACTGGGGATTGCGAAGTCCTGACACAGACTCTCCACTAGCTCTGAACTGGAGCCACCTCCAGCCTCCACCTCTTCCAATCTCCACCCCCCTCTCTCTTTCTCTTTTCTCCACCCCTGGGCTCAGCTAATCATATAAACATATTATCGTGTAGAGAAACGGCGACAGCGGCAGCCTCCCCCTCTATCCCGCTTCCCCCTTTTCCCCTCCTCTCCCGCCAAAACTAGGAGTTCTGGCAAATAAAAAGAGATTAGAGGCAGCTAAGTACCAAACGTGAAACGGATAATCTAAAAGCTCGATCTGCCACCACTGGCCATTTTCCAGTCCATTTCAGCTGCTTGCGGCTGCACCGCTTGGGGGAGAGGGAAAGAAAGTGGGCTGGAGTGAGAGAGAGAAAGAGAGAGAAACGCACACGAATCCAGGGAGGAGGAGGAGGAGGAAGCGGCGTCGGTGTTGGCTTGAGCCGATCTGGTAGCAGTAGGAGACGCTGGATCCCCTCAGCCAATGGAGCCTGCAAGCTCTGGGGCAACCTCGAAGCGAGAGCGCATCTCGGGGTCCCGACTGGAAAGGCTCGTTGACGGCCGGGGTACCTTCCAGCCGGTCGCGGCGCTGCAGACTCACAGACGCCTCGGCCGTCGCTTCCCCGGCCCTCTCCGTTTCTGTGCACAGGGCGGGCGGGTGGCAGCGAGCGTCGGGCACCTCAAACTTTAGTCGCCGGCTTCCTTCTTTTCCCCACGCCACTCCAGCCCATCCCACCCGACCCGGTCGGAAAGCTAGCCAACAATCCGAGACAATCGCGTGGCAGCTTTGGGGGAGATGAAGCGGCAAGACCAGGGTTCCAAACGGAGGAAGGTTAAATGAACGCCGTGGGAAAGGAGGAGGCGGCGGGAGGCTTTGAAAGTTCAACTCGCGAAGTCCTAGTCGTGCAGACGAGTATCCGCCAGTAGTTTCCAAACGCCGAGCCTGTCCGCCATTCTTCACTCTGACGGTTTGGCCCGCCTGCTCTCGTGCACTTCACGTTGGGGGACAGCGAGAGAGGGCTTGAGAAGTTGCCAACTTGCAGCACTGATTCTGAGCGAAAGCAACTGGGAGGTCAAGAGAAAATCGTAACTAACAACGACTCTCGCTGAGCCCCAGATTTCTTCCTTCCAGAACACTTCTTCGTGTCAGTGTGCAAATATGTGTGCCAGCGCAAGATAAACCTTGTAAATAATTTCAGGAAGGTGTACTTTTCACGAAATAATGTGAGGGGGTGGACTACTTTTTTATTTCCTCAGTAAATTCTTTCGGAGATAAAAAGGGTCTCTCTCTCTCGCTGACTTTGACACAGGCACAAACTTCATTTCAGGAAGTGCTATTTGGTCTGAAAACCCGATGTTTTTAAAATGCTGGTCTATGATTTGTTCACACATCCGATTCCATGTACCTCATGGCACGTGTGGATCTGATGCCCTGCATAACGTACATTGATCACACTTTTAAAGATGTTATAAAGGAAAGAAATTTACACATTTCATCAGTAATACAAAAGGTGTATCTCATTTATCTGTAATATATTGGAAACAGTTTCTGAATCATATAATAATCATAACTACAGGCATTTCACCACTGAGATTAGTTTATTGGAATTAAGAAACTTTGAGTTCACCAAGAATGGATTTTTGTGTGAAGAAATGCAAGCCCAGTTCAATTCTGACAGGAGGAGGAATCCTAGACTCATAATATTATTTAATTTGTTATGTAAGCGTTTTGTCTCATTCTCATTAGTTATTCTTGATTCTTTGTAGATCCAATAAGCCTGAAGTCTGCCCATTCTACATTAAATGATTATTTAAAAAGGAAAGAATTACTGTTTTAGCTATTGCTCATATGAGGTAGATACCAGAGATTATATTGTCTATTAGTTGTAAGTATTTTGTATGGTTACTCTTTCACCTTCCCTATGAAATTTCAAGGCATCAAATAACTTTGTGAGGTAGTTTGTTATATTGCAGACCATTTACTAGCCTGAATATGCATAAGCACTGAACATGATTCATTTTTCACATGGATAAAACTTAAATGCCCTGACATTGAGGTGCAGATGCAAAAGACTCTGGACAGTGCAGACTTTTACAACAGCAAAAGTTTGGTTGCATAGTTATAAAATTTATGGCTTATAATACAGATACCCTGTGTTCAGACCATAGGTAGAGGTAGTCGCCAGGTTAAGAATGCCTGGTTTAAGGACAACTCATAATTAAGAAGAGAGTCTATTGTAGCAAAATTCAAGTAAATACACAATGATTTGAGTTAAATACACAATTGTTCAAGTTAATTACACAATACTACTTATACGATGTTATTTATTTATTTATTTATTTATTTATTTATTTATTACATTTGTCCCTGCCTATCTCCCCCCAAATTCTACTTAAGGACAGACCTTGGGAATAGAACTCATTCTTAAACTGGGGACTATCTGTACAACATAATTGTATCTTTCAGTCCAGGTTGTATAACTGTAACACACGAAGAAAGTCTTGGATCAGTGAATAGATGTGACCCATACATTATTACCCACACACCCTCTGGCTATTGCTTTCAAAATTGGCCACCACATGTCTCATCATTTTTTCCCCTACCCGTAGAATCTGGGATAGAAATTAGATTATCCACCCTTTTGCCATGTGTTTCTGTTTCCTCTGCCCTGATAGACAATGATGTGGAAAGCTTCAGGTCACTGATGTCATTGTAGTTGTAGAAAAAGGATAAGTGAGTGTACCAATATAATATGACATAATTCAAGTTTCAGTTGGTCTACTTCCATCCCATAAAAAATAATATAAAAGGACACTAAGTCATACAGTAAATCCTAAAAGACAAAACTTGGGTGGTATGAACTGTTACAAAAATATTTTGGTTTTTAAAGCAGCCTTAGAAGTACAATATATGTTAACTTCAAAGATACTATGTGTTTACAGGTATAAATGTTACAGATACAAAATAATTGCAGCTTTGCATATATGATACAACCATAACACACCCATATCCTGATTGTCTAGCCATGCCTCCCCCCCCCCTTCCTGCTGTATTTACTACAAAGCCCAGATTGGTGTTCAAAAGCCTCCTGTATTAGCTCTGTTTGCCACCATTAATTGCCTTAGGATCAGTCTTCTGAAATGAATTATGTCAAGGGCCAGTCCTCCTGTATTAGCTCCACCGTGCTACCTCAAATCGTCCTAGAGTTATTCTCCTTGGGTGACTCATGCAGTCCACACCTGAAAAAAATGGAGTCCTTTACATTCTGGGAAGCTGCATAGAAAAACAGATATGCAGCATTTTAACTTTGCAAACTATCAAAGTTATAATAACCTTTGGATCTGTTGGCACAACAATTTTTGCTAAAATTTTTAACAAAAACTGCTTTAAGAATATAATTACCCTTCATAACATAAAAATAGTGGTCTTAAATGTAATTTAAAGCGATTAAAGTGATTCAATGCTCTAAATAACCTGTACCTTGAAAATTAGTCTTTTTTTTTTTCTCCAAAATAATCCATGAGGCCTTAAAAGGCAGTAATATTGTTCATTATTCTTGTAAAACATTGTGCAGACCATGATCCTCTCTTCTGTCATAGCATGCTAATACAGAAATGAGTTGACTCCTTGTGTATAAATAATCATAGGGTTTTATAAAAAATTTAATTAATTTATCCAATTCTGTTTTCTGTCTAATAAATAACCTGTGTTTTCACCTGATACTAGAGACAGTTCTGCTGGATTTTATATTCTTCATCATAAGGGAATCAGCCATTGCTTATTTGTTCCTTATCCCATCAGCCTGAGGGAAAATCCTAAATTCAACCTGAGACACTCACACCTAATAAACTTTAATTTTAATATGTTCACACTAATTCCATTCTGAGAATCTGACCATACAAGGTTTATGACTTCAACATGAAGTCAGACTTATTTTCCCCTCCTATTTGTTTCTTATAACAACATACCAGGTGGAGAAATTCTCACATACCTTGTGACCATTGAGGAGGCCTGATAAAGGTTGTATTTTTTTTCCTGATAAACAACATGGTCATTTTTATTTTGGGGATCCATTTCAGAGGCTTTTTGATAACCAATTAATATAGGATTAATGCATTAATGTTAAGAGAGCAATGGAAAATCGGAGTGAAGAATATATGTCAGACATTTGTCAAGGTTTTTTTTATAAATGCTATGGTCTTTCTATGTTTACTTTCTGAATTTAAAAACTCTGTTCTAAGTCTAGAACAGTTGGAAGCAAAATGTTGTTCAAACAGAAAGAAAATGTGCTTTGGAGAAGAAAAACCATCTCATTGCCTGGATTTTATGAAAAAAGATGGGCACTATAAAAGAATCCCATGATGTACAGATTTGGCCTTTTCTGGTCTTGTGTTATCCAATGACCCTATCCCAGAATGTGTGAAGCTTTCTTCGGGGGGGGGGGGGAAGAGTCTATAGGACAAGGAATTCACGTATTGGAAAATAAGAATATGCACCATAATTGAAGAAGAGGGAGCTCCACAATTCATTGACTATTAGTTGATTCACATGGAATTCCAAAAAGCTAACAGAAAAATAATATTAGATCGGACAACCTTGAGATCTAAAAGACATGGTTTATCTCTGGGAAAGATCACTGAATCTTTCTTGATTCTGTGCTATAGGACGAAATTGCTACATGCGGCTAAGTTTTCCCTAGGTATAATCAGTTTTACTACAGGTACAACAGTGTTTATACTACCCTCTTGCTTTTCAAAGAGAACCTCACTGATCTCTTAAAAGAAAACTAAAGGGTCAGTCCCCACCCCCACCCCCAATTGTTTAAAAGCAACATGAAAGTGAATGTTATATACCAGAACTAGATTATTTAATCAACTGACTGAAAACTGAAACAAGCTGGTTCTGATCCTTTAACTTAAATTCCTTTGGGCTGTGAAGTATTATCCTTACAGAGTTTTGTTTTGTTTTGTTTTTTAAAAAAAACAAAGTTGGTATATATAAAGTGATCAAATACATTAAGTTACACATTGACCTATATCTTATTACATAAAATATATCTCTGTAATTCAAAGGTAGATTCCAGTGCAAATGAGAAACTTGCACAGGGAGTACCCTGACATAGGGACTGCTGCTGACCTTTGTGCAGTCAGAGACTGGGAGCAAGACTGGGTCACAAACCTTGCAACAATAAACAGGGATTATTGTGTTTGCTTTTCTTTTGCTAGGAGAAAGAAGAAAAATTCCTTCTTATCTATTAGTTGTCAGGAAAGAAAGAGAGACAGAGATGTGTGGGACAGGGAATTACAGAAAACTCACATGTGAGTGAAAGTTTTGCACTTCAGTATGCCTTACAGACATTCTGTGTTTTGTTTGTTTTGCCCAGAGGACAAGTATTTGTAGGTCAGAAAACATTTCTCTCTCTCTCTCTCTGTAACCTTACATAAATTGAAGCAATTGTTTATAATATAGGGCACAATCCAGCTGTAGCTAAACGTTGATAGTCTTATTGATCTTAGTAGGGGAATTAAGCATGTGCAATCAATGCAACCTAAAAGGGTGTGATTTGGGCTGGATTGCTTCATGTAATGTAATTGGGCTGAAATATCCACAGATCTTCATTGTGTTTCTTAATGTAGATTAAATCCTAATTAAGGGGATCAGAACAACAACAAGACAGCTGTCTCACAATACTGATTTTAAAAGCATGCCACTAATTATATATTTCACTACTTTTACAACCCCACTATTTTCATACTAAGAAAATTATACAAATATTTAGTTTTTTTCTCTGATTTCAGCCAGAAGTATTTTGTTAGTATTGTAAAATGTTCAGCCCAACATTAATTCTACTTTTGTGTTATCACAATCTTTTATTTCTGTATGTGAAAAATAGAATAAAAGATATATGATAGAGCTTATATCTATCTTGAATGTGCTCTTACATAAGGTTATATGCATAGTCCTTACCATGTATATGTCTATATACTATCTTTGCTTATATCCTATCAGAAAATGAAAAGGTTTGTATCATATTTATCACCCACCCCTCTTTTTGTTTCACTTGGGCTTCATGTTAAAAGTGATTTATGTCTTGTCTTAAAGCTGCTTGCCATTTTTCCTCCACTCATGTAAATGTACCTGATTTTTAATCAGTAAAACAGACCATTTGGCACTGAACAGATTTCATTTTTAGCAAGACCTATTATTTCTGATACTTTAAAAAATATGCCAGCCAGAAATATTATTTTAGAGTTTAATTGAGTATTGGTCCCTAAATTCATATACTAACAAAGTAAGCAAAGTGATTGATAAATCAGCAGCGTATCATTTTCACTCCTTGCCTGATTTTCATTGGTAATACCTTGGTCATATTTGATCAAATGATGAAATTTGAATTTCACTAACAACTTTCTCATATGACGCACATCTTTATGCTATCATAGTCCATGCAAGTGTGAATAATGCAACATTTTCATGACTGTTCTGTTGTATGAATTCCGCTTTCATCTGTTGAAGTTCTTGGGATTGTCACAGCACAGCGGAACACTGCAGTGTACATATCATCTGCATTGATTGGAGACTGTCTCACAAACAGGGAAAAAGTTGCATAGAAATAAAATCACACCAAATGTGTAGAGTGGGGACCACTGATTTTCAGACCATAGCACCAAAATAATTTGGAACAATTGGGATGCTTGTGTTAGTATTTAAAGAAAAAAAGCAGCAAATCACCTTCTCTAATACACTTCTATTAAATATTAGGTTTTTCTTTTGCCTTCATATCTGTTATACATGCAGTTCTAGTCAAGCCAGTAGGAACTATTCATATACCTACTGGATAAGGCACTTGAAGACTAATGGCCAGCCATTATGGATTATTGCAATGTCTCTTAAGGAATTGTGTACAGCTTCACTGTATATAGGCTCTAATGAAAGGGTTCCCGACAACACTTTTAGCCAATTGTCCTGACAGCTGCATTCTTGGGGAGAGTACATTTCCAAAAGGAGATTGAACCTATCTGACAAAATGGGTTAAATTGCCCTTCCAGTTAGAGCCATACAATGCTGTTTCCTCTGCTACACAGAGAAATTGTTGAGAATACCCAACTACCATGTGAGAGCATATCTTGGTACATGATATACAGTTCTGTGAAAAAGTATTTACCTCCTTTCCAATTTTCTGAATTTTAGCAGTCTGAGTGAACAAATAATACTAAAGTCTGGTGCTTGTTTCATTTATTTCATTAAAAAAAAGTAATGCAACATGCAATGTGCAAGTGTATAAAAGTAATTTCCCCTCCCCCCTCAGTTCAATCACGTCAGTTAAAGATGTGCAAGGATGTCATTAACCAATCAGGCCTGATTTGGGGCAGCCTAACCATATATACATCTCACAAACTTTGGCTTTCCTCATGGGGACTCATCTACAGATTCCAAAGGCATGTCATGTCCCAACTGAAAGAAATTTCTGAAGGCAGCATTAAAAAACTCATTGAAGCCTATAGGTCTAGAAAAGTTCACAAAACCACTTCTAAAGCCTTGAGGCTCCACCAATCCACAGTCAGATGCATTGTCTTGAAATGGAGTGGCTGTCTTGTCAAAATCACTCCAAGAGGGCAACAGGAGGTCACAAAGAACCCCAGAACAACATCAGGGGATCTACAGGCCTCTCTGAAAATCAGCATTCAGGACTCCACCATCAGAAAAGCACTAAGTAAAAATGGGATTTGTGGGAGAACCTACATAAAATGCTTACAAACAGCTCCAGGAAGCCCAGGTATATCCTACATAAAAGCTTAAAAATGTGTCACAAAACAATCTCTTCTCAGCTTGAACATACCATTTAAATAATGCTTTTAGAAGTGAAACACAAAATCAGATGATAGGATCTGTCATGTACAGGTTAAAGAGTATTCTAGAGATTTATTGATAAACCATATCATGGGAGTAGGCATTTCAGGTTCCATCTCAATTTCTCATCTCCCAGTATATTTGACAATAGATTCTGAGATATAGAACTGCATTTTTATACAACCCATTCATAGTGCCATATTCTCCATTGTGTCATTCTTGAAATCTTCTAAGTTCAGCCTTTATTTCTGGTCCTCTTACCACATTACCTTATTTTACTGCACTGCACAGATCAACATAACCACTTCTTTCTTAAGATACAGGCAGGAATCTTGAAACTTTATACCTGCAGGAAACATTTTCTAGGCTTGCAGATGTATTCCTGAGGGTCTGAACTCTGAACAATGTTATGAAGTCTGAGGCTCATTAGAGTGAACACAGTTTATCTCCAGTACCAACCAGTTTGTTGATCTCGCTGCCCTATAATAATGCCCAACACTCTCCTGAATTTGTGCATTGCAGAAAAAAATATCAGCAGAGATGGCAAACGCTGCACAATATTTGGAAATCTATTTAGGTTTTTATTTAGGAAAAGACATTCTACTTCTTCTTTCCAAACAATGAGGAAAAATTACCATAAGTTTAGCTGTCTCAGACAGAATTGGCCTAACAAGTGTTCTTACAACTTCATGGTTAATTCTTGCTACCATGAGCTTATCTGACTTGATATGTTTGGCTTATCCCCATGCTTCCACTTTTTCTTTTTCTTTTTCTTTTTTTGCTTCAGGCATTGCTGCCTTGAGGATTCCATGATAGCATGGTAAGCCTATATTTCCTGCTGAACTTTGGACAATGCTATTTGGACCATAACTTTTATAGGATTTGGGCTATGTTATTCTAGTGGAAGAACTAGCCCATTCATTTTTTTAAGTCTCCTGTCTTACAATAAACTGTAAAAGTTTACAATACCTCCTAGCTCTATTTTGAAGTAAATAACTGACCTGCATGATGCATTTCTGCTTACTAAGGTAGAATAAACATTGAATCACATTTTAATACATTTAGGCTCAGAACCAAATGTAAGGGTCTTTTTCTGGCAAAAGATCTTCCCAATAGGCCACTATGTCTGGCTTCAGTCTGGTCTGATTGAATATTTTATGCTTTTTGTTTTCAGACAAAGAAATCGTTTTTCTATACTCTAACTACATACATACATGCATGTTCTTGTTAACTCAGTTTTTGAAAATGCTAATGGAAATGAACCACTCAAAGAAACTCAAAGACTCAACACAACTTGAATGACATCATGTTGATTCAACTGGCTTAAGTATACATGCTGTCCTCCATTATGGGGCCTTGGGCAGGTTCCCTCTTGAAGAAGGGAACCAGTGCCCTTTGTCTGCTGTCACCGACTATCTATGTCCCATTACAGAAGTGATATGCAATTTTATGGCAGGGGAGTGGGCTGTACTTTACCATTGAGATATGGGCCAGGGAAACCAATTATAGTGGTACCTCGGTTCACGAACGCTTCTGTTCATGAACAATTCGGTTCACGAACAGCTCCGGTTGCAAAATTTTGCCTCCGTTCGCGAACTCCGCATCGGGTGACGAACAGGATCCGCAGCCAGTTTCCCTCCCATGACACGTGGTCACGGCTTCCTGTAGGGAGGGGGACTCTCCCTCCAAGCAGTAACCGCCTCCCCACCCGCCTTCCTGTCCTCCACGCCAGAAGTCACGTAGAGCAAGGTTAGCTTTCTCTCTCTTCGTACTGTACTTTGTGTCATATTTTTGCGGTTTAAAAAAAAATATATATATGGTTCAGAACGGATTAACCATAATTACATTGAATCTTATGGGGAAATTTGATTCGGGACACAATCAAAAATCGGGTCGAGACCAAATTCGGAGGGCTCAGAACGGATTAACCGTATTTACATTGAACCTTATGGGAAAATTTGATTCGGTTCACGACCAATTCGATTCGCGACCAGAGTTGCGGAACAAATTAAGTTCGTGAACCGAGGTACCACTATATACTCTAATTGGGTATTTATAGTAGACCCAAGTCTACTTTTTTTTTTTTTTTTACTTTTATAAACCATATCTCTAGCCCAAATTCTGAAAAACAGGAAAGGGGAGGGGAGGGGAATGGAAATGGAAGGGGAAATGAGAGAGTGATTAGGGATATGCACAGAACATTATTTGGAGATTCAAAGAGCCCTGATTCTGTAACTGCAAAAGAAATAATAATAGCTTTTCCCCCCTTCTTTACTACTTCAGATATATATTTTATTACGTATTTATATTCTAAGTGTTAGGGTTCTGTTTAAAACTGAGAGTATAATATTTTCAGGAAACTTTTTCCATTCTGTCTTTATATCGAGCTTTTTAAAATCTGCCTACCAAATTCTGAATGACAGACTTAAGCTGTTTGGTCATGGATACAATACTCCATCTGAAAAATCATATCTTTTAGTATTTAATGGCTGCAAAGAATTCAGTGGAGTCATGGTTCTGGCCTATTTTAGTTAAATATTGATATTGTTTTGGTTCCCTCGTGCAGAATACAATGTCTTGTTACAGTTATTCTGAATCTATTCATTTTGATTGTCTGTTTTCATTCCTCCTCATTTCCACATCAATTTAAAAAAAATGCATAAGATTCATATACAATTTAATATATTTCTTATTTAATATACACATTTTTCATTTCTATATAATATGCATTTTAATATATTTGTGCAAACATTTGAAAGATATATGTTGAACTTGCAGGAACGCAAACACGGCACCTTATATTTCAAATGGTTAAAGTGGCTGCAAGAACATGAACAAGCAAGAACAATTTTAGAAGCAGGTGTGCGGACCTTGCACATGGCTGCTTTAGTGACTGAAGATGTTACCTTTGCCGTCCTGGATACTGGAAAGCACTTCTTTCAAAAGTTTTTTACAGCCCTTCATTTAAAATACAAAATGTATATTTTGCGTGTATGCTATAATTTGTATACTACATGTGTATACTATGTACATGTATTTTTACTGATGAACTCTATAGCAGAATGTGGATAAATGTGAATATTGAAATATAATTGTCCAATTTGGGAAGTGCAGGTTACAGGTACATTTCTTCTCCATCTTTAGCCATATGTTCTCCTGGAGACTCTCTTGATTTTTTTTTTCAGGCCTTTATTTCATACTTTTCTCCACATTTATTTAATTTCTGTTTCTTCTCCTCTACAGACCTATACTTTTAAAATGTCTAATATTAAAAAAATAATAATAAACTTATTATACAAGTTTTAAGATAAACAAAATAGTGCATTTTAAATTTATTTTTATAAGCTAACAAGGATGGCAATTGTAGGAGATTACCTATTCATATTTCCCCTCACCCCATTGTTTTACTACCATTGTTATAATTTTATGTAATGGTTAAAGATTTCCTGATTTCAGTGTGATGGGGCTTCTATGTCATCTATCCTTCTTGCTTGCTGTTTGCACCTGATCCAGTCCTCAGCCCTGTTCTTCATAAACTTCATAAACAGTCATGTTTAGTTTTTACATATATGTAGTATAGCCCATTGGCAGGACTCTAATATTACTGCCTATGTTGGTATCATTGACTGGCCTTTTTTTATGTGGTATATTTCTCTTCTTATTGCAATGTGTAAAGAGGCTCTTATCTTATTTGCAAACACTGCAGGGACTACCTAATTAAAACAAAATTATTTTTATTGTTACTGAGTTTTCGAAATTCTCTAGTGTAACTCTTTTAATTTAGGACTGATTCTTATGCTGCACATGGCTTCTTTTTTCCATCCTCCCCTTCTCATGTGCCTTCTTAATATTAGAATCACATGATAGTGCAAGTTGTGAGCTGGGATCTCTGGCATGGCAAATTTTCATCCTCTCCAGAGTATTCAGAAGTGATCAAATCTGCTATGGCTGTGATTTCTAAGCTCACAAGTCATAGCCTACATTGCTCACTCAAATGAAGTCACCCAGCAGGATTCCTTGAAATCCTGTGGTTGGTTTTATTTATTTATTTAAAGCAACAGGTACAGTACAATTTCCTAACAACTAATATTTTTCATTATGTGTAACATGGTTAGCTATACAAGTCTATCTTAATGACTCCCAGTCTAAAATATTATTTAATAACTGGCAAAATCATTGACTTACTTATAATACTTACTAATTATTTTCTTTCTTTACCCTCCCCCCCGCCCTTTGCAAATTCTATACATGACTAAGGAAACACCCATTTCCATTTGTTTTATGTTAAATCAACATCTAACCACTCTGGTGATTTCATTCAAAGAAAACAGAAGGAACACATTAGCTTTGTGGTTAGAGAGATTGATGGGCTTCAAACACTTTAACCATGGATGGAGACTTTTTATTTTCTTTTTCCAGTGCTAGAGGCTGGTGTTTTTAATTTAAATAGATTTAGGAGAATGAAGATAATTTTATTGAGCATAGGCCTTGTTCCTTGGACAAAAATTAAGTTTACTATTTTAATTAACTAATATTCAAAAAGAACCTTGCTTAAAAAGACAAAGGATAGACAGTACAGTAATAAGGGACAAATTTGACTTACTTTAACAGTAAAAAAAGCACATGAGAGACAAACACTGAATCCTATTCCCCATGCCAAATTCCTTATTTTGTATAGTATGGAACTAGAAAATTAAGATTGACTGGGTATAAAAAATGTAAAACAATTCAACATTTTTCTTCCACATAATACCTAGCTCTAGTTATTGAATATAAGATCCCTTCAACCCACTTAATATATAACATTGCTGGACTCAATGAGTCTACCTTGTTATATTTGGTTTTACATTCAAGAAGTAAAGTAACAAAATAATAGTTTTTGGCACTTTTGCAGAGGCATCCTAACTATGATGCCAGCTAAAGCAAGCCAGCTTTGGGGACCATTAAGCAGGATAAAGTTAAGACATTGGTAAATCTTTCTCTTAAGCACAATATTTTAGATTATTATGGATTTAAATAAGAATGGGGTATATATGACCCTATGGATGTTCTTAGATTTTAGTCCCCATATCTGTAATGGGCAGAAGAAATAACTTTGAGGAACAGGGGAAAGAGCCACAACCAAGACAATGATCAGATAAAAGAAATTTGAGTCCAGGGCAGAAATGTAATTTGAGAAAGTGTCTAAGCCTTGACCCTCTCTAGTTGTCATGAAGATAAAGGGAAGGAGAGGGAAAGCGCATTCAGACTTGCAAGATTGATGTCAGCCCTCCAAGGTAGGCCAAACATGGAAACCAAAAACATGTAATGCTGATTGGAAACCTCTTTTGCACTTTTTGCACGCAACAGAAAAAAAATGAAATTATATATAGGTTTGATGATTAGAGAAAATATTAGATGACAGAAAAAATGAAAATGAAGTTGTAACCCTAGAGTAACAGTTCAGTTTAAATCTATATCTATAGCTGTTATAAAAGAAAATCAGAAGTCATTTCCTTATACTTCTTTTTTCTTTCTTTTCTTTCTGCACTTTTGGCTTTGTTCCTTCTTTCTTTCTGTATTTTCTTTTCTTCCTTTATCTTAAATATTAGTTCTTGTTAGTTTTTATCTTTCATGTTTAAAAAATTAATAAAGTTATAACAAAAAAAGAAAGAAAGAAAGAAAGAAAGAAAGAAAGAAAGAAAGAAAGAAAGAAAGAAAGAAAAAGAAAGACACCAAAGACATGCAAGCTAATACTACTTGTATTTATAAGATTATAATAACAGATTCTTGCAAGTCTGAATGCACTTCCCCTTCCCTCCCTTTATTTTTTTCTGCCCCAGACTCAGATTTCTTTTATCTGACCATTGTCTTGGTTGCAGCTCTTCCTCCTGTTCATTCTTTCTGTCCATTGCAATATCCTTTACTACTTTGAGGCCACACAATGTTTCAGTATCTACCTTTGGATTTAAATCCATAACTTTAAAAAGCATACCACCTTATACTAAAAGAACATCTTTTCACAAATCTATGTACCTGAGCTCTAAGCTCTTCATTAGATTTTCTTCAGTTACCAGATAAGGCAGATTATTATCATTCTCCTGAGTTCTGGAGTCCTTCATATAGTCCCAATTTATTAATTTCTTCTACAGTATTTGTATTTATGCAGTGATGTTTTTAAGACTGCCTTTTATTTTATTATCTGTTGTTTATCAGTAATAGTTCTTTGACCACATACTGTATTTAACTACTTATTTCTTAAGAAATAAAATGGATTCAACAATATTAATCTATACATGCCATCATGCAGACGCTTCACTGATATAAAGTCTTCATGCGATCAAATGGAGAAAGATCCATTCCTACTTTGGAGCAAAAAGTCATCTAAACTACATTTACCATAGTTCTCTCAAACTACCCAGTGTGAATCTAACTGCCGCAAGACCTGTCATATTTTTGTTTTACCAGTTATAAAGACTTCTGTTCCCATAATTATTTTCCTACATTACAAATGCCTAATATAGAAGGGTATTAATATCACTTAAGTATAGAAGGCCCAAAATAATACATCTCCTGTCACTTCCTCCCTCACTCTAAATGAGCATTTACTTTTAAACATTCTTGTTTTTGACCAAAACTATTCCAATGTGCTTGGTTATGCCTTTTTAAAAACAGCAGTCAAAAGAGTGATACCAATGCCATGTCAGTTCAAAGAGCATCAGTCATTCACCTAGTAATAGTTATAATTACTGTATATACAGTACTCACATGAAATTGTTCATTAAGATGCTATTGAAGATTTCTGCTTCAAAAATTACCAAAGCACCTTCTAATTTATCACCCAAATGCTGTAATTTTATAAAGAAGTCATAGGAGAAATAATGGTTCTGGGACCAGTCACTCCCTTTCTCTCAATGCAACCTACTTCACAAATTGGAGAAAATTGGAATGATATGTATGCCGCTTTGAGCTCCCAAAAGAAAGCTGGGATATAAATCTAACAAATAAACACACTAAGCTTCTTTTAAGAATCCAGGTCACACTGTTTCAATGTTTCTTGTTGGGAGTTATTATTGCTAATAAAAATAATGTTTGCTAAGGATTTTTATCCAATATTATTTCCTATAATTATTGGGGTTATATAATTAAAAAGAAAACTATTTGGAGCCTAAAGAAACATAGCTCAGTCTTAACTCACCCTCTTTTTATTATTCTGTACAGTCTATTTTAATGGCACTATTTTTATGTTTTATTATTGTTTTCAGTTTCATTTTTTAAATGATGTGGATTCTTGTCTCCTACAATGACAACCACTGATATACAATGTTATAATATATTAATAAATAATATAAATAAACATTCACTAAAATATAAATTACAATAAAGAAAGCAAGCCCATAATGATTTAGTTCTTAGCTGCTGGATGCTGGTTTAAAGTGCTGCAGGGAAAAAGACTTGAGGCCTTGATAAGTTCCCAAAGAAAGAAGCTACAAAACTGAAGTAATTACAACAAATACTATTATTGTAGTATTCTTGTTTTAGGGAAATTGTATACAAATTGTCTCATTTGATTGTTGATCATATGCATATATGAGTATATCTAACACATGGATAAGAGATGGATAAAAAAGCAGACACATAAGAATAAGAATCATAGCTCAGAAATGAGTGGTCAGTACACTTTTGTGGTATTTCTTTATCTCTCTCTGTCATATCCATATACAGAATAATAAAGTGAGTTGTATCTGTAACTAGTGAAGAACTGATTCATGGCTTGAATCTTCACTCATAAGAACCATTTTGTTTGAAATCAGATCACTGTTCATGACCTATCAAAATGCTGATCATTATCATTTTCATGAATGGCCATTTAAATTAATTTGCAACAAGCTTTAACCTTGGCACTTTGCTGCAATTGTGTTCTGAGTTTACTGCAGCATTAATCATTGGATTTCTGACATCAAACAGTGGTTTATCTTGTTGTCAGCAATGTGGATACCAAGTGTTTTATTACTGCCCTACATGCTGAACTAAAGGAGCCCAATTTAACTCTCACAATTTGTTCAGATTATGTTCAATCTGAAGTAAAATTAATAACTAACTAGAATAGGATCTATTACGTTTGATTCAGTGGAAGGAAAGTAAGCAGCTCAGCCAATACCAATGCAAGTTTACAGACTTTAATTAGGATACACATTACCCTATTACTTATTATTTTAAAAATGGTATAAACAAATATATTCTGGTGATCTGATAAATGTCATCTGGTCTATTCTACATGGTGTTGCAGCATGAAAAATATAAGGTTCACATTGTAAAAGTTCTTCCTCAGGCTAGGAGGAACTTTGAACAGCTTCATCCAGCTGTAATCTTTCCATAAGAAATCAGAAGTGGTGACAGTCATTCATTTATCAATACATTTAAGTAAAATTACAGTGTGTTCTATGTGGGGTTGCTTTTGAAACAGTGTCAAAATTTCAACTGATTTAAAATTCTGCTGCCAGAATATTATCCAGTATTATCCCATTTATGAGTACTTGAAATACTATTTCTTCTAATCTGCAGTTCTTTGTCCCTGGGACATAATACTGGGGTTCATGGGACTACTGTAGTTAGGTTATCCTGTCCAAAGTCAAAAGTTCCATGCCAGCTTTTATAAATAGCGCCCCCCCCCAGAAACCCTCAAAAGAGATATGGTCAGGTGATGGTGTGGGATCCAAAAGATGCTATTATCTCACCTCAAATCCCAGTCCCAACTCCTGAAAAATTCAAACCATTCCAAGAACTCATAAAAATATATTCCCTATCATTGCAACTACCAACAGGAAAATTATTTCAAATCAGGAAATAAATAATCTCCAATCATATTAGAACAGTCCAACACTCATCAATATTCTCAACCTTCATCCTTATATTCTATAGAATTACCTATGTCTCCAACATCTGTTGGAGACTTAGCCAGATGGATGAAAACTATGCAAGAAAAATACTGGAACAAAAATTTATTTTATTGGATTAAATATATGAAGTCTATATAATTTATGCTGAGTGTATTGAGTTTATAATATAATTCAATTGAATCAAATGATTTCAATTGGAAACGGATTTATTTTACCATGATTTGTCTGTTTTAACTTCCAGTGCAACAGTAAACTTTCCTTTATGATCAGTTCTCTTATCCATGTGGTACTTGCAAAGATACAAAGGAATTCCTAAGATTTTCTACAATATATTTTTGATAGAACTGGCCAGATAGTTTTTGTGGGGAAAAGGAAAGGAAATCGCTGCATGAAAAAGAAAAAAAAGTGACATAGAAAATAAATAGAAGTAAAGTAAAACTGGCAAATAGAATGTGGTGGATTCTTGATCTATTATTTTCTTCAAAAAATTAAAAGAGGGGATTCCTACAGATACTCCCTTTTACAACCATGAACCTGTGTTAAAAATAGCAAATGGACAAAAGGGAAATAAACCAATTAGAGTTTCCATACCAAATTGTGATTTGAAGCAGAGATGGGGAAAATCATTCATTTTCTCACATCATATTGGCTGATAGATGTCAATCCTGAACTAAGTTGTGGGCATTTTTCCCCTCTATCATTTCACTCACAGTAGTCTTAACATTATACTGTATATAATTATGCATGGTATTGGAATTCGTATAGGCTTTTAAAGCAGGATTTTTCTTCACAGTAATTCTGTGAAGTAGTAAGAAAGAGAGGTATCAGAACATGTGGGGACTTAATCAGATATATAAAGAAAACCTAGCATTAATCAGTGGTAAATGTTATATTTGTACCAAGCCAAAGTAGTAATCATGTGTATTAATGTAAATATGCCCCCGATGACTACTTGCAATTTCATCTCTTACAATAGTTAATTGGTGCTGGCATATTGCTTTCTTTTCTTTTCTTTTCTTTTCTTTTCTTTTCTTTTCTTTTCTTTTCTTTTCTTTTCTTTTCTTTTCTTTTCTTTTCTTATCAGTTTGTACATGTGTATGTGTGTATGCAGGCACATACATGTATATGTATATATGTATACATTTAATCCCATTAGCAAAACTATTCTGGCATACATATACATATAATTAAAGCCACATATTCATCATCATATTTGTTAAGAAACACTCACCTTTTTCCCCCTAACCTATTGTGCATGATACTTCTGTTAGTAAAACAATAAACATCTGTAAGTCCAGTTAGTGATGCTGCAAAGATTTGTTAAACATGGAATCGACTAATGAGCAATAGATGGTAGCAAAAATCACATGATATATTGTTATTAACTCCTGAGATTTGCAATCTGTTGGCATAATTTGTGCATAATGTAACTAACAACAATGCACAATTTATAGGAAAGACTCTATTTTTTCCAATGTTCCAGTTGATGAAAGTTTTATTTAAATACCTTGTAGTTAGATTATTAACTTTTGCAAAATAGAAACAGATGTGTGTCTTAGTATGCCATTAAATTTATGATTTACATAGTACCCTTGAACACATCAACAGAGGCCAATGATTTTAATTTGCTCTGGGTTTACAATAACCTGATCTGGCTTGTGTAAGAACTGCAACACTTTAAACAACATTAGAAAGCTATTACATTTTGTTTGATTAAAAATGCAGTTGTCTTTGTTAATGACAAAAATTTAGAAAATCTTTCTTTGTTCATGGATGTTTCTTTTATACATATGAACATTACATTTTTTGCCACTTTTTCCTAATTTTAAAATAAACCAGCCCATTGTATCTGATACAGTGCTAAAAGCCAGCTCTCAAATGAATAGCAGGTTTCATTAAAAAGAGAAAGAAAAGTTAGTGTTTGGTGTCAAGAACTTGTATGTATAAAATTACCCTTTTAATTATTATTTTTTTATATATATATATATTATATGTTGTTAGTTGGCTGGTTGTTTTTTTCAGAGCTTAATCTTACACTTGAGAAGGTTGATTCCCAAGTAAATGTAAGCTGTAGCTCCATCAAATAAAACTGACTCAGTGCTACCTTAGAATTGCACATTTGGAACTTACATACATTCTGTAGCACTAGAAAAAAAAATCATAATACACAGTATTTTCCTTTATTAAATCACATTTTCTACAACTACCAAAGTATCAGGGCCCTGAATGCCTTCTCCCAAGGACAAGAGAAAAAAGGATTCCAGTTCTGCTTAAATGTGTGTGTGTGTGTGTGTGTGTGTGTGTGTATACATACATACATACATACATACATACATACATACATACTAATGGAAGAGATACCCATGCTAAGGAGTTTTTGAGTCCCTGGAAAATATCTCTTGGGAAAATTAAAAAACCATCTCTAAGGACCTGAGTTGTTGGCCAGTACCTGCTGGTGAAGACAATATTTCTGTCCAAACCATATTGATTTTTGGATAAGGCAGTAGCTCCATTTTATATCCAAAGACTTTGTATCTTTAGGGAATAAGGGAAGGCAGTGGAGTGGTAAGTGTAGCAGTATTCATTTGTATAAGGGTGTCTTCCTCTAACACAGCAATGGATGCAATCCAGTGATTGTATAGACATGTGAATAAATAAATATAACAATATGAGATGCAAGACAGCAACAGTGGAAGTTAACCCTCCCACCCTTGATGGTTTGCTTCCTGAATATATCTGGGTTGGCCATTTAATGCATAAATCATTGTAGTAGATGGGCTCTTAACCTGATTCAGCAGCGTTCTTATGTTTTTCTCCATCACAGTTCAGGAAGTGGTAATATGTTTGTTTGCTTCCATTTTTTTTACATCTATATATAAAAATCAGCTTCCATGTATTTAACAGTAGAACAGTAGAACAGTAAAGAAACAAGATAAGCAATTTTCCAGACAGAGAAGGATTGTATGTCCAGATATCTTTAGCTAGTCATCCTTGGCAGGATGATATGTGGAATAGAACACTTTGGAATCTCCATTTTATCCAGATTAATACTTTCATCTCCTTCAAGCGAAGGAGATGTGTCAGTTTTATTTCAGACCACATGGAGAAAAGGGAGAAAAAAGTAACTTCCTTGTAATTCCTCTTTCCATGAAGTTTAATTCTGAAATAAAGCACTGCAACAGTTTCTTTCTTTGCCTTTATATCTTCAAGATAGGATAATGCTAAACTTTACAGCAACAAACTGATTATATTTTATATTAGAATATGAAGCAGATGTCATTCAAGGACATACTGACCCAGATAATCAGAGTAGTCTGTCATAAGAAGAAGCTCTAGTCTGTGGGTTGGACTTTGCAAAACAATTACTATTTGGAAATGTAATTATAGTGCTGTGCAACTCATGATAGACTTGGGCCTTTAGATTTTCTAAAGACTGGTCAGAAACTATGATCTCATAACTAAGTTTTAATTAAAACTATTCTTTTGTTTAAGGTTATATTAATTAATTAAGTTTAAGAAAAGTAATCTTCCCATTTCAATTATATACAGAAACATAATTAAAACTTGACATCTTTGATTTAATAATTGTAGAAATCAAATAAATAAATAAATTCCTTTTCCCCATGTTTGTTATAAAACAGGTCTGCATCAATTGTGATCCTCCAAGCTAAATAAAGTCCACAAGCCAAACAGATATTCAGTGGCCTTTTTGCAACCCCTTTCTCCAATATATGAAATCTTAGGCAAGTTGCAAACTAAAGCAGTTTATTAGACTCATGATACACAGTCTGCAGTCAATATAATTGATCAAAGTTTTGTCGATTTATTATAATGTGACAGGAAACTTTGTTAGCATGCTGTCCAAATGATCTTTGCATTTTCAGAATTGCTAAAACAAGAATGTTTTATAAGTAAGGATGTTTTTGACTCCCTATTTTTCTAAATGGGTTAATTAAGTTCCACTTTAGACTCATTTACCCATAGAACATTCTGCCAGAAGTCCGGAAGATCATCCAGGTGCTTTTTGGCAAACTTGAGGTAAGCATTAAGGTCCTTCTTAATGAGCAATGACATCTTGTTACTCTCCTGTGGATCCTATATTTATCTATTTTTTTCTAATGGTGTAGTTATGAACACTTACTTTAGCCAAGTTGTGACAGGCCTGAAGATCCTTCAATGTTTTTCTGGGGTTGTTTGTGACTTCCTGAACTGTTTTATTTAGAGTGATATTGACAGGACAGCCACTTTTGGGAAATTGCACTATTGTCCCAAATCATTTCCATTTCAAGATTGGGTCCCTGGACTGGTCCACACTTCCTGCCTATCTCAATATGAGGATGTTCCACCTACCATTTTGGGGGAGAAGGAATGAATAATATCATTTTTAGCCCATATTTAGGCTGTTGAGATTACCTCCAGCCAAGTTTTCTTTCTTTTCATCAAAGGTAATGTATTTCCCTCTCCAATGGAGCAAGCAGGGCAGCCCTGTTTGCCTGCTGCACCTTATTCTATCTGATACAAATGTCTGTTTCAAATGGCACATACCCTGCCCTCTATTCCCACTCTCTGTCTTCAATGGCCATTTTGTACTGACTGCTAGGTACCCTGCTATGAAAGGGTGACTTGAGTTTTTTGGGGGTGGGGGGTGGGAGAGGGATGCAGCAGATTAATGATAAAATGCTGGCTCTTTCTTTCCCTCCCTCCCTCCCTCCCTCCCTCTTTCTTTCTTTCTTTCTTTCTTTCTTTCTTTCTTTCTTTCTTTCTTTCTTTCTTTCTTTCTTTCTTTCTTTCTTCTGAAATTGACAAGTGCTCTGCCAGTTTCTCCTTCTAGCTCAAATAATGGGAAGAACTGAAAAACTCTTGATATTCTGCATCCCCCTCCTCCCCAATCCTCAAAAAAACATGTCCACAAAAAGGAAAGCAGTTGGCACTTACTCTCCTAGCACAGGTGGGGGGAAGAAGCAGGGGAATCCACCAATTGTGTATTTTATTGTGTTCTGTCTGGACAGAATACCGGGCCAGGTGTTTATAGCCAAAGCAGAAGAGGTTGAAATCTGGAAAATAATTTCTTTGGCCAACTTAATTTCCAGCTGGTTTACCCATGGGAGACAAGTGGATGAACACTGTGGGATGGAAAAGCACTCTGGCTATAAATCAGTGGTGCCCCATATCTTCAAGAAATGCATTTGTAACCTTTTCAGACCAATAAGCATCAATGACTCTTTTATGATTTATGAAGATCTTCAGAAATTTATATTGAGCAGAATGTGATGGTCCTCTAGAATCTGTGTGGTTCACTTTGATGAAGAGATTTTTGTGAGATTTATATGAGGCAGGCCTGTCCTAAATCAGCCCTTTTTTTTTTTTTTTAATGAAATACTCACACAATAGGCTCTTTATCTCTTTGAATGAATTGATTGAATTGGGAACATTATTTTCACACTGGCATATCACATGTTGCCTGACTATGAAATAAATAAAGCCACCAAATTTTGGTATTACTTCTCCACTCAGATTGTGTTTTTATACCCAGATAAAGCTCTGATAACATTCAGTGGCAAAGGCATGCAACAATTTGGAAAATCCAAAAGGGGCAATATTCTTTCGCAGAATATCATTAGGACAAACTCTTCCAGAAGTTCTTGAAATAATGCCAGTAGTTACATCCTTTTTATTCATGGTCTCTGGGATCCATCAAGAATTAAAGTTTTTTTCAAAATTTATGGCAATTCTTGGAACATACATTCATTTCTCATTTTCTTTCTATACTGAATTAATAATCATTGGAGATTATGCCAAATAACAGAATGAGAACATAAGATGTCTTATGTCAAGTCAGATTATTTGTCATCAAGACAAGCTATGGCTCTCTAAAATCTAGGATATGGAGCAGTATTTTTCATCACCTGCTAATGTGTCTTCTAAAAATACTAGGGAATCCTAGGGAATGAAACTTGTTATATTCCCTGTGCATGCAATCCTTTGCTCAGTTGAATGGTAACAACCAAATCAGGATTTCACTGTAAGAATTTTTTTTTTCATATGTTTCCCATTGTGTAACAGGAATAGCAATGTCCAACATGGATTTTCATATTTGTGTTTCTAAGTTGTTCATAGAGAATTTTCTGTAGGCAAAAAACTCCATATTGTTTTCAGTTAACATTCTGTTAGAAGACACTAAAAAGCTGTTGGCACCATATTATTGACTTCATTGTGAGTGTGCTGAGTTGCATATGATCTTAAAGAGGTTCCTTATTAACATGGATACAATTTACATAATTTATTTTCCAATAAGCCCTGTGACTCAATCCTACTCCTATTGAAATTCCACAAACATCAGAGGAAGATGGGCTTGGTTTAGCAAGGCAAGGAAAGTTTTTCATTAAATATTTGATGTTAACTGTCAATTATCTTTTTCAAAAAGCAGACAGCGCGTTTCTAATAAAAGAGGGACATTGATAGCGTACATTATTATAAAGGTCTGTTTTAAAACATTTTTATGCCATTGTTCAACAATTAAGAAAGAGATGGAAAAGCAAAATTGCACTTAACAGTTGATCTTAGTTCATGTGGGTGAGTACAGTCAAATTATTATTAAAGCCTCACTTCTAAAAAGGAATCATTTGAATCCAACTACATTTAAATTTAAAGCGTGAGTCAGTCTGCAGAGTTGAAGTCCTCTTTCTTTTCTTTTCTTTTTTGCTATAATACACACTAACTAAAGAACTTCCTTATCCACAAGACAGTTAAGCTGACTAAATCAGCTTAATGGAACTGGCAAATAAGCGTATATCTACCTTTTTCTACTTAACTGAATTGTAGATCAAGCCAGATGAAACTCATTTGTTGCCCTTTTCCAACTGAATGACATTTATTTAGATTTTTCTAACCTACCTTATCCTTTGGGTGCCAAGCTAACCAAATCCAATGGAAGAGAGTATGGATTAACACATATACCACTGCTTATTATTATAATATCATACCAGTTTAATCTGTTGCCTGAACTTAATGTTAGGAATGCTTATAATAAAGAAAATGAGATCATTTCTATTCTGCTTTTCCTTTAAAAAAAATGTTTTAATGAATATTTCTGTTGTTTGTTAGAGACAATAGAGCCTTGAACTTTTGGGAAAAAAAGCCTATAGATTTTGAAAGCAAGTCAGATAAATAGACCATTAACCCACAATAAAGACAAGAATGGGACACCACTGTAAAAAGAGGGAAAAAGATGATGTAATTGATATAAATTTGCATAATGATAATATGTATTTACAAATGCAAAATTAGAAATAATGTATATATTTCAAATATATGCATTACTTAGATATTTAAAATAATAATATCATATGCCTCATTGTAGGAGGGAAGACTCCAAACTTCATACCTGTTCATTGTCAGGTATTAACTGTTGTTTGGCAAGTTCAAGGCCCCCATGTCATAATGTTTTGTTTTGTTTTAACTTTAATCCAGATTTCAACTAGACGCACTAGAATAGGTACAAATAGTCGTTTCTCCTAGGTAAAGTTGGATATCCATTCTGGCTGGATCCATAACTGACCACAGATTCTGTACATTATAATGTCCATGGTTTGAACTCAAGGTTTTATTAATGGCATAGTAGCTAGCCACTACTGAATAAGTAGTGATCTTTCTTCCTAGCAGAGATTTGACAGTTTTCCAAGCATAGAATTTAGTGGTTTTATTTATGTTGTATAACATTTATGTAATTAGAACATTTTCATAATCACATATTTATACTCATGTCCTTTGGTGCTGGAAATGGCAGAGCCCAATATAAATGTTTATTTTTCCGTTACCTCTAAATAAGGCAGAAAACATAATTCTACTCATTAGAGAAGTAAAGTGTCCCTGAGCTTTAGAACATGAGGAGCTCTTTCCCCCTTGACTAATACTTCTGACATGCTCCTTCCAGAGTTGACATAAGAACTTTTCATGCCTCCATGACAGGAAAAAGTCTGCATCAGGTTCGGGAAGAAGGGGCAACCACTGAGCTTTCCCTGTCTCTCCCACTGTTTTTTCTATAGAGGTGTGTCCGTGTGTGTTGTGTGTCTAGCACTGATATAACTATGGCCCATGGTCCCTAATCATGCCTCTGATAGAGTCCTGTGTTCTAGAAATATTGCTCAGCCCTGCTCTAAGAATGTTCTTCATTTAAAGTCAATTAAAGTCTGGAATCAACATCTTGCTTAGCCATAGTTTATTAAACAAGCCAAAATAGCTTAATACATACATCTAAGCCATAGATACCAAGTTCACACACCCTATAAATTGAATGAATGAATGAATGAATGAATGAATGAATGAATGAATGAATGAATGAATGAATAAATAAATAAATATCATATTAAGCCTAAACTATCCAAATCACATGATGGCTAGAAGTGCAATCTGTGAATCCAGGAAAGGTCTCGTATAGCCAAATGAACTATACACTCCTTATCATCTAGATTCTACAGTATTGTCTCATCTGTCCATATTAGCACACACACATTCATGCGCAATGCACACATACATGCACGCACACAAACATGCTCTCCAACAGAATTGTTACTGAATTTTCCATCTCCTGAGTTTTGTTTTTTGTTTTTGTTTGTTTTTGCTAATATTGATGTGATCTCTATGGAAAAGTTTCTGTCTTCATTATTTAATTTTTCTTTTTCTCCTCCAGAGCGTGTAGCCAATACAATCAGTTAAAGTTCTTTATTTAGTATGTTTCGGAGAGAAGAACACCTGCTGGCTTCTTTAATAACGAGTTGTCCTTACTTGAGTTATATATGAAAACTACAGCGCAGAGGGGAGTTGAGAATAACCTTTAAACATTAAAACTGTATTCCATTTTTAAAAGGTCCAGCCTCTGTGGTGAAGATTGCTAGAATAAATTTGGGAAAGCTTTTTCTGAAGATGGATCATTTTTGTTTGTCTTTCTTTCTAAAGTGAACATTATACCAAATGAGTGACATTGCATTTCTAGTTAGTGCCCTTGAACATAAATGCGAACGTTATACAAAGTAATGTTTTCAATGTAGGTATTTAAATACTGTTTAGCGTTGTTTGAGCAATACAGGTTTCTGGATGTATTTACTCTACCTTGTTCTCTGGCTGTTTTTTTGTTTTTTTTTAAAGAGGCTGGATTTTTTTCCCCCAGTGAATTAAGTAAAGGTCTGTCATTTAACACTTAGTACATTCCATAGCTTTTAGGCATTAATAAAGATTCACAGTCTACGCTTTTAGCATTTGGTTAAATTGACTTTTCCCCCTCCTTTTCATTCATTCTCCAGGCTGCTGTCTTAACTCAAAGCCGAGACAGATGATGTGGCTCCTAAGCCACTTCTTTTAAGACATTCATGCAAAAAGTGTATCTAACTTGGGAACAACTGTTCCCCTTATTTCCAGGATGAAGCTGACTGAATGGAATGCTAACTGTTTGGTTTTTATGAAAACTCCTGTCCAGCCAGCTGAACAAAGAGCCCACTGGTAGATCCTTGTGATAGTTATGCATATGAACTTTCAGAGGAAGTTGAATTTAGCTGACTAAGTGTAACACCTTTTTTTAAAAAAGGCATATAAACAGACCTTTAATTCACCAACAGAGTTTGACTGCTATTTGTACTCCACAAAATAAAGGTCCTCTGGTTTGCTTCTTATCATATATGGAGCTGTCTTGTATGGATGATTGTTTAATGTTTGTGTGCATGCGTGTGTATGGATGCTGTCTTCCGATCCGTTTAGCCCAATCTCATTTGTTCTGATCAGCAGCATATTCAGACCCAGTGCCTGGAACATTTTAAATTAGAGGGGCCTGAGATGAAAGCTGCACTGTTGTTATTCCGTTTAAATCTCTCACATTTTACTATCATATTCACATTTTGCAAATTCCCTGATTTTATTTGTACTTGCTAGACTAATGCAATTCTTACCATGCCAGCAGCTATATTCACCTATGTCAGCCATTCCTAACTAAAGGCTTCTGGATGTGTTGTTATTACAATTCCTTTGCTCTCAACCATCATGATTGTTGGGACATATACTGTCAATGCATCTGAAGAGCTGGCTGGGAATGCTGAAATTGCATCCTGTAGGTACCAAGTTGGAAAAAATGGACCCATATATGAAGAAAATATCTGTGTTTGAAAAGACTATGCTAGCATGAAAGCAGATGAGGTAACCAGAGCCACAAATGTATTTCTTCAGGTTTACTGGCAAGGAAAACAGTGTGTCCTATTAGTATTTTTGACAGCCTGTTATATTCCAGCTGGCATCAAACTCCAAACGATAAGGTGCCCTCAAACACAGACTAAGTGGCAGACTCCGTGATCTTGTGTACTTTATTCTTTCTTCACAGTTGTGCAATGTTTACATTTTCATTTAGGGCGCCGTCTGGCCACCAAGCTAGAAGGGTGTGGTATAGAAACTTAAACAGAGAACAGAATTCCTTCAGTGGCACAGAAGATGGTAAAGTAGCTCAGTGTAAAGAAAAAGTTGGTTGAGCTTAGAGCTACTTACTATGTTCTGTAAAATAAGCCTCAACTTTGATTAAAGAAGAAAGGACATGAACCCTCTCATGAGCCCCTCAGAATACATCTAAATCAAAATATTGGCGCTCAGTGCATCAGATTTTTTCCTATGGAAGCCAAGGTCCAAGGGAAAAAAAGAGATGTGACCATAATGTGAGAACAAGCCTTGTATTATCTCAGACTAGTGAGGGTCTCAAAAAGGGCTCTTTCATAACCCCTCTTATTTATTTACAATATTTGTAAGTCAACCCAGTCTTCAAAGACTCTGGGACAGGAACAGCAAAGCAGGAGTAAAAACAATAGGACATAGTAAAAGAAATATAATGAACAATTATAACAGTCCCTGCTTACCTATGATGGATACAGTCAACTAAGGCCGAAGGAACAATATTAAGAGATTGTGGAAATGCAAGGAGTGATGAGACCAAACATACATTCCAGAAGCTACTAAAAGGCCTGCTGCCTTGTCCACACTCCAAGTACCTCTTGGGGTGGGGGGTTACTCTTAGTAGACCCTCTCAAGATGTTCAGACCAGGCAGTAGTATTCAATTCTGGCAAGGTGGAGCCTATTGTATCCTGGTGCTATGCCGTATAAAGTTTTATGGGTAGTGACCAGTACTATGAACTCTGAACAGAAGTCTATAGATAAACAATGTAGTAGCCTGAAGATTGATGTTATTCTGCAGTGTGGGTTTTCTTGCCAACAGTCTGGCTGCTGCATCCTATACCAACTGCCCCACACAGAGTGTATTACATGAGTCCAACCAGGATAAGTATTGTTTAAATACAATACCAGTTCTATACACTGACTACACTCTACCCTATATCTCAGTTCAAAGTCTCTAAAGACAATGGTTCAGAAAAGCTAATCATATTAAAAGAGATGATTCTCCTCAAGCACCTCCTTATAAAAACAATCACTCTGATTCTTTTGGGACATTGTTTTGGAGAATGGTTTTAGCATTCTAATTTCTGGACTAAATCAAGAACAATATTTACTAGAATCCATCTGGGAAGATTAACAGTATGAGCATACCTTGTGGCCTTCTACATACTTCTACCGTGATCAATTCAAATATCAACTAATTTTAGTTTGATTTAATCATGGTTTGTTGAACAAGCCATAATTCATGCATAAAGTTGAGCCATAATTCATAATTGAGAAACTATAAGGTCTGGGTTCACCTACTGTGCTAAGCCAAAAACAAATCAAAGCATATTAATTAATCCAGTCACTCAGTATCCATTGTGATGCATTGTAGGAAAAATAATCAAGATAAAAAATGTCTGGGACACCTTATGGCAGTAGTCTTAAACTAGGGGTAATTACCCAAGGGGAAATTTGGGCATATCCTGGAGGTTATGGAGCAATTTGTAATTGCTTGTTTGTCGATCAAGGATCCAGTTTGGGGTTGCTACTGCTGAGACACTTGCGTAAAACAACAGAGCCTGGGGATTTTGGGGGGAGGGGGCCAATTTCAGTACTGCAAAAATGGGTAATTGGGTCAAACAGTTTAAAAACACTGCCTTGTAGCCTACTTAGCTAGCATGGCAAGTAGAGTTGCTAGTTTAGCTTTTCTCCCTTTGCAGCAGATTTTCCTGTGAATTTTATCCTTTCAAGATAAGCAACAATTCAGCAATAAAACTTTTTTCTATCCCTACTCACAAGACAATTTTCATCTACTGAAAGTCTATCAGTCAGGCAGCTGTTACTTGCAGGAGACCAGCCACAAAAGAAGCTGGTAACCATAAATGAGTATGTAATATGTTATTTTGCATCTTGGGATTATATTTGTTCCATTTATATCACACCTTTCCTTCAAAAAGCTGAAGACAGAGGATGATATTTCTATACTCAAGCTTGTGGGGTAGGTTAGGCTGAGATCTCAGGGAGGTTCATTTCTGATGGGGATTTCAACCTGAGCCTTGCCAGGACTAGTTGAATTTTTAAATTTAGTTTTATTTTTTTTTAATTACTATAGTCTTCAAAGCTTCTATGTTCTTCTTTTCAATTATTTCATTATGACTACAAAAAATTATGCATGTCATCTTATTTTCATTCTGTCTCCCTCTCTTGCCTGTACTGTCAAAATGCTCCATATGATTATTTTCTAGTATAGAAGCAAAGAGATGCTTACATTCAATTTAACTCCACTTTTATTTAAAAAAAATTAAAAGGTGATGATCTGTTCAATCATTACTGACAAGACTGTATTTTACTGCAGAGAAAACAAATTATTATACCTTGTAAGCTCATAATACATTCCAAAAACAAATGTACAGTGCTCCCTTTTTCAAAATAGTTCTGATTTTGCATGCACAGCCATAAATAGTTACAGAACTCAAGTTAGCACTTAGCCTAGTTGTCCTAGACTGCCGGAGAACTGGGAAGCTACTCTTCCAGTAAGCTGCTTGATTGAACAAGGTGATGTCTGGCAAAAAGGATTCAAAGATGAAGAAAGAACTTACTCAGCTGTTTATCAGAATCATCTGGAGCTGTTAAGTAGAACAATGAAAAAAAAATGTCTTGTAAAATAGGTGGAAGATATTTCCACCTATTCTGCACCTGATGGCTTTTGCTTAATTAAGGGGACTACTATTCCTGTAAAATCAACTAAAATGTCAAGTGATCTCAGTACCCCCAAAATTATCTCCATTAGACAGGGATGATTGTATGACATTTTAATTGTAATAAGAATCTGATAGAGATTTTTCATTTCCCTAAGAAGTAAAAATAGTAGTGTAACAAGAAGAGCTTCCAGCACCAACACTACCAATTAGAAGACACTGGGCATCTATTCTATCTTCTCTTCAGTGCAGATCTATTTACTTTGTAATATTAAAAAAAAAAAAAAAGTAAGAACTGGGAAACACTGGAGGGTTACAAATGGAAGACACTAATGTCTGAAATGCTGCAAAAATCTGGAACAAGAAAGGACAATTGCACAAGAAAAGCCTAATCTAAATGCAGTCATGGTTTTTAGTTAATTACATCCACCTGAAAGTTTGATTGACTATCTTTTCTATAACTGTGTAAGCAAAAAGACAAGCAAACAAACAGAATAGATCAACTCTGCCTTGAAAATTTTACTAAATGAGTTGCATCCAAGTGTATATATTCAATGTGTTGTATCCAATGGTGTAATTCTACTGGCAAAATGGAATCTACCAGGGGAAGATTCCATGCTACCTCCCACAAATGGGTGTAGCATGACATAATATGTCCACAAAACACCACTGTCCATAAGCTGCACTGGCTTCTGATGAGTTTCTGGATGCAACTCAAGTCCTACGGGTCAGGTTATTTGTGGGGCCACCTGTCTAAATTGTTTCTGCTTGCTCTCCCAAAACTGAAAGGGCGGGCATTCTCCATGTCCCTTCTATCAAGTATACCGACTTACACGACCCAAGAAATGTGCTTTCTCATTTGAGGCACCTGCCCTGTGGAACAGCATCCCCCCCACCCCTGAGATTCAGATGGGCCTGACCCTGTTGGACAACTGTAAGGCATTAAAGATGTGGCTTTTCCCTCAAGTGTTTGGACCGGGTAGATATGTGGGCCCTACTAGGTAGCTGCTTGTCTTCTATGTGATGGATGGAAGAAAAATGTTAGTCCTCTGATGCACTGTATATTGATTGTCACTGTAATTATTTTTAATTATTTTGGATGGCTGCTTTTTTGTTGTGGTTTGTTTTATTATTATTAGCAATGCCAAGGCACATTAGTGAAATGGGCAGCCATATAAATTGTTTAAATAAATATTTTTTTTAAAAAAATCTCTAAATCTGTTCTGCAGATGATTTGGCCATGTATAGTTGTATATATAAAGAGGAGAAAGAGCAAAAGGAATTCTTCCTTGCTACGTGAGCAGAAGTCCTCTCATGTAACTAAGGGTATAGCACTATGAATAGAATGGAATATGAATTAAGGTTTTTAACCTTAAAGAAAAAAGTTAACAGGTATCAGATCATTTATTAGCATAAAAAGTGCAGGAGAATTGCTTTGAATTAAATCTAGAATGCAACGTGAGTATTCACTGTAATGTGCATTTAATCTTTATTCATTAAGCACAGCTAGAGGTGGAAATGAGAAAGTGTGTTGTTAAGGTGCAGATTAATTATATTCAACAAGTTATTTTCTTTGGCTATCTGACATTTATCGCTTCTACATGTGATTTAAATACATATGGTCTCTCTCTCTCTCTCTCTCTCTCTCACACACACACACACACACACAAACCCACACTCTTAACTATATTGATGAAAATGATATGGGTAAGTTCAGCTTCAGTTTTTATTATGTGCAAAACATCTAGTGCAGAATGATATTTATGTTTCAGTTAATGACAGTGAAAACACATTTGGAGCTAAGCAGTATAGGCAATTTACTGATAAGCCCACTTGAATATTCTTTATCATGAACATCTGAAGCTGAAGGGTTTTGTATTTGTATGTTGTTTAGTACTCAAAGGAAAAAAAAAATCTTCTTTCACTTCCCATTCTGTGCTAATAAATATAATGGTGGATAATGATGCTCTTGAGCTTACCAGTTTAGGGCCAAATTAGTTGGAAACAGGAGTATTTTGATTAAGATATACTTTAAACTTGTTTTGGAGCCCAATGTAACTACTTTGAAGTTTGGAAAGATGATATATTGAAAAAGGTTGTTTACCCTATTTCTTCCTTTTCTTTTGCCCAAACTATCAGAGAAGTCTATTGTTGTGCTGGTCTCTCCCCCACCTGTACATTCCAAAACTTATCAAAACTTGATAAGGTAACATGAATGAAAGAAGAGGTGCTTAATTGAGTTTATGACCTTCTTATCCCCCATGTTATTTTCTCTTATTGGGTTCTGAAGAGGTAAATCCAATGGGAAAGGAAGGAATTAGTCCTAGGGACATTTGTAGGAAAGAACCAGAAGACAAGAATGGAGCAAAGGACTTGTCACACCACACACACTGGAGGTTAATTTCCCAAGAGAAGTAAGCTTGAGTAGCATGGGCAGGTGGGGGCAAATAACATATGCATCATGACATCATCATGCAAATGATGTGACATACTGTATGTACTTCTATCAGATGGCACGACATCATTATAGTGTACCATTTGCATAGTGATCTCATAACTCATGCCATTTTGATATCACTGTGGCTGGTTACCAGTGCTGCTATTGGGAACACACACCTTTGTAAGACAGCATTCCATTCTACCTTTCTCCCTGTTGTACCTTTTTTATTTTTTACAAAAAGGCATTTCTGGTTAAAGTTTTAGGGTTGGCATGTTATTGGAGAGGAATCAAATCCCCACTCAAACATAAACTTATGTTTATGTTATGTTTGTGTTAGGCCAGTAGTGACCTTCAGCCTTCACTTCCTTTTAGCTTAACCTACCTCATAGAATTTTTCTGAAGATAAAACGGGGAAAAGGCAGAAACATCTATATACTTTGCCTTGAGAAAGTCTCATAATTGTATTTTATTTTTTTACTACAGATGGTGTCCAGAGGAATCATAGTAAGATGATAAGGGAACAGGAAACCAACCCTTATGAGGAACTGTTAAAGGAACTGGATATGTTTAGTTTGCAGAAGAGAAGACTGAGGGGAGATATGGTGGCTAACATGAGATATCTAAAGGACTGGCATGTAGAGGAGAGAATGGATTTTTTTTCTCTGTCACCCTGGAGACCTGGGACCAGAGCCAATGGGTTAAAACCATAGTGAAGTAAATTTTAAGTTTAATATTAGGAAGAATGTCTTGACAGTAAGAGCTTTCAACCAGTAGAATAGGTTGCCTTATGAAGTAGTATGTTTCCCTTCAGTGGAAGTCTTCAAACAGAAGCTGAATAGCTATCTGTCCAAAACGCTTTAGCAGATCCTTCACTAAGCAGGATTTGGGCTAGATCACCACTTTCTATTCTTCCAACTCTATTATTGTGATTCTAAACTAGCTTTGAATTTAATTTTTAAGGGTGAACAGTTATTACGACATATTAAAATTTTGCAAATACCACAATAAATTATTACAATGATGATAATTATGATACAAACCAGAAATCAAAGCCAAAATCAAAGTGGGTGTTTGTCTGGGAAGTACTAAATGGAAGAACAAGAACTGTCAACTGAATCCTATTTTCTCTCCCTAACTTGAAATGAACTCCTTGGACACACCTTTCTTTGTTGATAGAAACAAACAAAAATTAAACACTACTCCCAAAGCCAGTTTTTCTGTTCCTCTGACTAAACCTGTAATGTTTAAAATGTGATTAATGAAAACAATCAAAGAACGTCCTTACTGGTCTAAATTAACTCAGGGCAAACAGCAATTCCAGTACATAATCTTATTATTCTTGGGAAGTCTTGAACTGCATTACAGCATGACTTCTGTAGTATGTTAAAATAAATTTGGCAGAGGTAAGTCATATTACAAAAAAGTTGATGTGGTTGACCCAGAGAGAAGGATCCAGTTTTCACCAGTACGGCCAGTTTTAGGAAGTGCTCAATTAAAAGATACCAGGGTGTAGATGTATTTGTACAATAGAAGATTGCATGTTGTGATTTACTCACTGATGTGAGAAAGACAACCAACTTGTTCTCACACCCACATTTACTACATACCTACCAGAGGTAAACCCTGGCACTGAAACAACATTCAGTGCTCTGGTTAGAGAATTTGTTTTGTGCTTAAGTCTGTGAGAGAAAAAGTTAGGAAAAAAAAAAGAACACTGAAAAGTATGGTGAGGCCAGGGAGATTGTTAGTTTATGATCTGAAGCTCAAGAGCAAGTAACAAGTTGCCATTTCTTATTTCCCCAACTCCAACAAAGAAGCTTGAAGTAGTGAGTTTGAGCGAACAAACAGAAGTAAAATATTAACCATTCTTTCTACTCACAACTGCTATCTCTAAAACTACTTTTCACTTAAAAAAAAACAACACGAAGTTTAAGCAGAGGCTGTGAAGGCTATTCTAATAGGGGTATGAATATATCAAAACATGTGTTCTAAGTTTGAAATGTGATTTTATGACTATTTGGAAGCACCTAAAGCTCGAAACATTCTTGTTTTGAGTTCTAAATGCTTGCTCCAAACGAGAATCAGAGCTTTTTCAGGCTCAAAACACCTCTGGAGTGGCCAGAACAATTTGTTTTGTATTTGAAATGAGCATTTCAAATTTGAAATATTTTGCGCACACACATTCCATTTCAAAGTTCTTGTATGAAACACATGTCAGTGATGTAATAAATCAACCGATAAGCATTCCATAGAACATGACCTCTCTATCTCAAAAGGGCCAAACTATTGGTTTATACTGTTACTTGTTTATAGTGCCACTAGATGCATCTCTGCTAATTCATATGATGTTCTCTGTTAGGCTTACAGAAAGAATGCTTAAGTGAAACCTGTCTCTACCAAAGTCAATACTTCCTACTGACCCAGTTTCTCCATTCCCCTTGTCTTCCAAAAACCTTTTCAAGAAAACCAAAAGGTCTTTTTTATAACGAGAGCCAGCTCATTGTTATATACAATGTTTAATAATGACACTGATAAAAGTGATTCATTTTGCACTTAAAGAAAATGGTTCTTTTTGCTGCCCACCCCCAGAATCTTCTGCATTGCCAAAATCAGAATAGACTGCTTCTAAATAGAGATGCACAATGTTTTTGCGTAATGTGCAGTGTGTTGACAATGAGGTTTGCTTAGAGACAAAGCCTTCACAGGACTGTCAATTACCTCATGCTGATAGGTACATAGTACACAGAGGTTATGAGCATTTTGGCTTCAGACATATGTTATTGTCATAGATTCCATCATTTTATTTGAAACTGGTTGCTGATTTGTTTCTTTGTTTTGATTTGCTTCCAGCTTTCAAACACTGAATTCAATGTTTAAAATGAAATGATGGAAACTAGCTTGATACAACACTTTTTGGAATGAATAGAGTTATCTAGAGTTATGCTACTGCTGTGTTGAAAATATTGTCTTCTGGGAAAGAAATGGCTTCAGATTGTGTTTTGGGGGTTTTGTTTCTTCAAGAAAGAAGGAAAAAATAGGTTAATTCTCATAGGTGGAGTGCAGGGTTTTTAATTTATCAGTTGCTGAGACATGCGTAGGAGTATTCATTCTTTAATTGTATAGCCATCTTTCCAACAATCTTCAGCCTTATTGGTTTCCCACACATTAATAACTTTCCAAGCAAAAAAAAAGTGGTTTTTTTTCATACAAAATATAAAGTAATTTCAGAACTTCACCAACGAAAATTCTAAAGCACATGAGAATGAGATGAAAAAGTGAAGTCTTTTCATATGAGGATAACATTTTTGGGAAACAAGGTGTTGATTTAACTCAACATTAGTTAACACTACTCACAAAGAAGCTGTAGATTAGCTTTTAGACATTGTTTTTCACCTTCTTTGCAGGACATATCTGAGGACAAAAGCAACCCATATTGGGTTGCACTGCTTCTATTCACATTAGACTAAAGATTGTTCTAATAGAAGAGAATATCTGTAGCTCAGGGTTGAACTGTGGAGTTCTTGGTGCGCTCTGAGTTTGGTTGTTTGCTTGCAGATGTTTCATTACCAACTAGATAACATCATTAGTCCACACTAAAGACTGTGAAACACTCAGGGTTTGTTTGTTTCTGCCTGCTTTGCCTGGAGTACATGATTTTCTGAAGAATTAAGAAGCAGAGTTCACTGACTATGGATCAGCACTGATGAATCCTTTTTTGTTTTCATTTCTAAAAGAATCTCTGGGCATACTGTGAGCAGTTATTTCCAACTTCTTTCTGATTCTTTTTGCCTGATCATACAACATAGTGTGGTCAGCTAACTATCTAAAGGTAGAACAGGAGGCAAGAAACAAGTGAATGGGCATGGGAAGAACAGTCAGCTACTTTTATTATTTATTTATTTATTTATTTATTTATTTATTTATTTATTTATTTATTTATTTATTTATTAAACCAATGTATATAGCCACCCATCTCACTACAGGCAGCTCTGAGTGGCATATAACAAAGCTAAAAACAGTCAATAAATAAAATATAAAAAGCAAAATAAAACAGAGAATAAAAGGACGTTAAAAATAAGATAAAGTGACCATGTCTCTCCACTCCTATAAATTCCAATTCCCTCTCTTCCCTGCTGTCAGTTTTGAACCTCTTCCTCCCCCTTTCCCCAAGTCTTCATGGAGTAAATGAATCAGTACAGCAGTAACTGACTATGAATCTATATGCAATTTCAAGTATCTTCAAGAGTCCCTGGAGCATACATTATTAGGGTACAGTGTTCTACTTGTACAATTGTGTGCATCTCAACCACTGGGTCTGAAAATGTTGAAACAGATCAGGCTGAATACAAATGTCTTGGGCCAGCCAAATCAGAACTCCCAGTAGGTCAGTAAGAATATACTAGCTGAAAAATACATGTACGGTCTTGGATCTTGGACATCATAGTTAAACCTTTGATTTGAAACTATGGCTCATATTATGTTTTCTTCAATTTGAAGCATACCTTTGCTGTTTTACAGACAACAGAAAACTTCCATGGCACTCATTTTTCAACCTTCTGTTGTATTTATGCTTCTTTGTGTTAACAATTTTGAATAACTGCATACACACACAAACACGCACACATGTATCTGTCCTGTAATTACAGTTTTCAGCAGTATTTTTCCCCAGTGTCAAAATAGTTCAATTATACAATGGCTTTATGTTTATTTCAGACTAGATCTTTAAGGAATGAGAAGGTGGAAAAACAGTGTGATGTGGAAGAGAGAATGGTTAAATACAACTCTCCTGGACAACTGACACATCTTATCCAGGTTACTTTTCTATAAAGTTTCATTTTATAATGAACTCTGCGTGTATAGTATGGTGAACTTTCATTTATTTGCTTGCAAAGATGTTTCAATCAAAAGATAAAGTCAACATCTTTTTATTTAGTCTTGAAAGAGGAAAAACTTTGCAACTATCTCTTAGTGTGTATGTTTGTTCCCTAAACAACACAGTAGCATGCAGCTCTTGCTGAAGATGTAGTGTCTATATTCAGAAAGTATACCATTTTAAATTCACATATGCAGCAAAACCCTGGTGGAACATAAATAAGGATCAATTTTTATACAATTCAACACAGTAAAACATTATATAGGACTAACCCTCTTTCAATCTAAGGGAGAGATACAATTCTTTTCTCTACTGATAGAACGTAAACTATATTTATGTGTGTGGGTATGTATATATTACAATAAATTATGTAGCAAAATGCATTGGTGAACACCCCAGGTTTCCAAAGCATTTCCAGCAGAGGTGGTAAATCTTTTGATTTCTTTAGAAACAACCACCAAAAATACTCAACAAAAATTCAGTGGGAGTTTTAAAGATGGCTTTGTAGGGTCTAAATATGCAAATACTTACAGCTATATTAATACTATCCTTATCAGCTTGCATATTTATTTTAAGTGAATTTTCATTATTTTAAAATGACAATTTGCTTGTTCTCATTGCATTTATTGGTGTCAGATACAGAAAATAGATTTCTGCTTACCATTCTGGGAAAGATGAAATTCATCATTGTGCCAAAAATACCCTGGAAAGCAAAGAAACGTTATTAGTTATTATGCCCTTATCCACGGGGATTCTCAACATAATGGATCAGCAGCCACACAAAAAAAATGAAACAAATCAATGACTAAAAATACAAAGCAAGCTTTGCAGAGTATGTCATAAAAGTCACATCTGCCTAGGCCACCCTGGTCAAATCAGAAAGTCCTCAGTGTGTGTGTGTGTGTATGTGTGTATGTGAATGTTACATATCTACAGGCCATTCCTGAGAGCTATTGTAGCATATAGCTAAAGTATTTGCCTGCAGGAAGCCTCAAGTTCAATCCCTGGTATTTCTAATAAAGACATCCACAAAACAAGTCATGTGACGTGCTTCTGAAACCCAAGGGAGCAGTTACCAACAAAGTGGATCAGGGTTAGTTTCACTTTTCCCCCTCAGAAGTGTTTCTGATGGCCAAGAGGTTTCAACAGGACTGAAACGTTTGCTCCCTCCTCCTCCTTGTATTAGTTTGGGAAACTTTTTTTTTTTTTAATGCAAAATAGGTGTATGGAATCTCACAGAGGGTTAACAAACTTGTTTCATTCTTCCCCCCAAATGTGAAAAATCATGCCCTGGCTTGCAAGCCTTTCGGAGATTTGTTAGCAAATTTCAGTAATCTAAACATACGGGGCTGATCTGAGTGCAGCCTGCAGGCCTTGGATTGCCCATTAGACCAGGCAATGGTGGGTTAAATAAACAGCCTGACCTGAAATAAGCTAGTTTTCTGACCAGTCTCAAAATATTACTAATCCATCATCTGATCACACCGCAGTAGCCATTCATATTCTACAGCCTCCCAAGAATTTGGATAATTCTCAAAATTATCAGGGAGATGCAGTGGCCTCCACGGGAGGGTAGGAGTAGAGGGAACGATGAAAGCAGCAGCATGGTGAGACAAGGCAAGCCCTGCCTTTTTGTACATGCTCCTCATATCGCTGTCCATTTCACAAATTGCAACAGTGGGTGGCAAGCATAGGATTAAAAGCCAACATAATCACATGCCTGTACAAAAGGTGTGGGACTTGTGGCACAAAGCCATGGTGCTGCTTCTGTCATTCTGCTGAAAGTGCCAAATGCCTGAGGACACTGTTGGGCAGCTGACTGAGAATCTTTGAATCCAACATTTTGGGAGGTTGCCAAGTTTAGGAAGCCTGTGCTAAAGCACCAACCACACCGCAGTGGTAAAATAAGCTTTAATAAATAAATGTTCCTGACATCAAACAGCTTACTAACTTCTGTTGTGAATTCTAGGTATCAACTTCTTTGATCTTTGGCTCCTTAACTGAGTGTGTGATACAGAAATATTATTTTGTCCTTCTTCCTATAAAACTTCAGTTTGACCATTCAGTGTAAGCTTGCATCACTAATGCTATGATCTCACGGTATCTTTTACGTCACATTTACTCATCCAAATTTCTAAAACAATATTCACATATTCAAGTTTTTTCCCCCTTTTTTTATCATCAGTTCCTGAAGAGGGCAGCACGTTCTAGTTGTTATTGAATCATAATCTAAGACAGTCTGGCTTTACTGTATTGGGGTGGGGGAAAGAGAGTGCAGGTAGATATATAAAGACAGATAGCTGGATATTCACACAGCAGCTTCTGTGGAAGAATAAACCAGTTCATTCTCTTGTCAGTTACAAGTCAAGGTCAAAACTGCATGAGATTATTAAAGGGAACATTTAAATAAGGTATCTGGAGCAATGTATTTAGTAGAGAGAGCAACAAAATATCAACAAGAAATACTTCCATGAGGAATGTTTTATATTTAATAGGGGAGATAACTTTTTCCTTATTGGCAGTGCACAGACTGTCACAAAAACTTCTAAAGGGGTTAGATTTAATTATCTCACTCCTTGCACATTTCATCTCGATTGCTATGGCAACATGCAGTTGCCTCAGCAGCAATGCACACTTTAATCAGATATTTCCTCACTCATTTCATTGCTGTGCACCACAGCTATGCAATGAAATTTATAGCCAAGCCCTGGTAGATATTGCAGGACTTTACAGGAATGAATGTCATTCCCTGTTTCCATCCTGGCATTCCAAACATGGGCATCCATAAATATCCAAACGTGGGCCACCTACTCAAACATTTTCAGAGAGTTTGGCACCAGATTATAGGATAAAATAAGTATATGTAGTTTGAAAGACATTTCTACTTCCCTGATTTTTAGGTTGTTTCCTTTACAACTCCCTCTTTACAAGGCATCCATCCCGTATTCAGCAGCTCAGCCCTGCAAGCTAATGGGTAGCCCTTCTAGTTTCTGCAGCAACTCTATTTAAGTGAGAACAGAAAACATCATAACTAGCTCGACAGTATCATTTGCTCCATTTCCACTCTCCCCCAAAAGCTTTTTGTTTGATTACTCATTCCTTGATTAGACACCTCTGAGCAGATGACATGGCCTTGTTCAACTGCCTGATGGAGAAATCAGGGACAAATGCTAACACAAAAATAATTAGGGGCAGTGAACCAACAGCAGAAGTACAATTCAAAAAGCAGACAACGCAATCATTCAAAAAACTACAAAAATGTGCATGCCGTCTGATTATAGGAATGTGTGGTATATTCAAATATGCATCCGGGGGGGGGGGGGAAATACAAGCAATTGGGCATGAAGTACATGAGATGTTTATGTTTCACACATGTGTTTGTATGCACACCTCTGAGAATTGAACTGATGGCATTTTTTGTTTTGCTTTGTTTATGAA
Organism: Python bivittatus; assembly: GCF_059951505.1. Classification (NCBI taxonomy): domain Eukaryota; kingdom Metazoa; phylum Chordata; class Lepidosauria; order Squamata; family Pythonidae; genus Python; species Python bivittatus. The sequence goes on from NW_028277098.1 coordinate 31,088,872, forward strand.
AACATTAGCATATTAGATTCTGTAGTTCCCCAAATTAATGCCATTTGAATTGCTTGTTGTAGAAAACTAAAGTCCTTTCCATTTTGTACATAGTTTTATTCCAATAATACTGTGAATACTTGTAGTATCAGAAGGATCCCCTTTTCTGACATAGGAATTCTATTTTTTTTGTTGGCAATTATCATGATTCTTTGCTGCTTAGCTGTATGTATTGGAATAACACAATCAGGGCCATGATAATGGTATTAGAACGGTCTTTGAAAACCAATCGTCTGTGTGAGGTGCACAGGAGAAAAGTATTGCAAAACTTGAATTATGCAAGATCATTCAGGACTTAGTAGCATGCTCAAGGTCAGCCACTTAATTCTGAATGAAATAATGGATGCATATCATTTTGTTTATCATTAAGCTTGGTTCTGTCCATACCTTCTTCTCCGTATGGTCCTGCTGATCACAATACATTACTTCCCCCTAATATTTACCTTTGAACATATTATTTATACTGTTGTTGTTTTTAAAAAATCCTGTTTTTATGGTATGCTTTTTATAATTACTATACACTGGAGGTTTTTCTAAAGTAAGAAGTAGTGTATGAATACCATAAGTAAATAAATAAATAAATAAATAAAATATGACCATGCTTTATGTTATTTTATAAGAGCTTTTTAAAAAAATAATTGCCCCCCACCCCTATACAGAACATAATGCATAATGCATGCATAATGTCTGTGTTGAAAAGGCCCCCACCTAGGCTAGTTCCTGAATATATTACTATTCAAAGATGGGAACAGAAGACACATCAATCCTGTTTCCTTCTCCATATTTAAAAAAGAGCTAACGTAGATATTACACTGGGGTCCGTCACATTATTTTGTTCGATGAAAAGAAAATGTGGAACAGGTACAGCTTTTGATTGGAACCATGGAGGAAAGATGGGGAGATCTTTTCCCTTTCTAATCCAAATAATTCCGTGTCTTCCCCCGCCCCATCACTGATACACTTAAGGGAAGAGAGCTGTAGTAGTATTCGTTCTGTCTGTATACTTTCCCTTCCATGACTAATATTGGTGCCAATGATTATTTAGATTAAGGCTATGGACTAAAGAAACATCTTTGGCCACTCTTCCTTGCCCTATTTAAATTAGCTAATGTCTCCTTTAGAGAAGAAAATTGTACAGGACAATCCAAGCTAGAGTCTAATCCAAAACAACTTACAATTATAGAATGGCCAGGCGGAGAAAGGGCTCTATTGAACACTGAAAGGTGACAAAAGTCTTATTCATCCACTGGCAGGGTGTACAACAGGATAAGATGCAACACTTCCCTCCCAGGCTTCCTGCTACACTTCAAATGACATCATGGAGATGTCATCAAAACTGCACCCTTCTTAGGAGAAAACAGTATCAGGATGACAGAAACATTTTGAAAGGTCTTCCTCCTGAGAGTTGACACTTGAAACTGTCCAACTGCTTTCCTTCCCTGTTTATCCTTTCTAATGCCTCTGACAGATCTGTCCTCTTGGTTCATTGGTTAAAGCCACAAGCACCATCTCACTGATTGAAGAAAGAGGCTAAATTAATTTTTCCGAATAATAATAGGAAAATATATGTATGTATGAATGAAATTATGTCTCAGATTATAATCTGACTTTCAGCCCTTGTTGATGACTGGGCTTTCTCCAAATATCCTTAGCACAATAAAACACAGTACACACAAAACTTAGAAAGATCAGGTAGGACACATCGTCATTTAAAAAGATAAAGAAAAAGAAAACAAAACTGCCAGCTAAACCAGTGCAAGATATTAGTGGCTATAACAAATTGGCTTACACAGCTGAAGTAATGTCTGAATGAAAATCCACAGAAACCTTTATGGCTTGGGTCCTTATACCTTCACAAGTGTCTGCTCCAAGTAGAATCTACCCATCCAATATATTCTGACGACTAGAGACTTGGAAGCTGGCCTTCTCAATAATAGCCTCCTCACTCTGGAATTGCATGTCCCGCAAGGTCAGGTTAACCCATTCCCTATTGTCCTTTTAGAAGAGTGTTAAACAGTATATTTCAAAAGAGTCTTTTGAGCAAGGGCAAAACTGCTGATTGGAGGCTGTAACTGTTTTTAATTTGTATTTTCTTTTGTTGATTGTAAACAATCTAGAATGAACTGGGTTGAATACAAGCTTATGCTAATAGTAATAATACCTACAGTCTTTACTTGCCAGCTGAAGTTCACTAGAGAAGAACCTAGATGGACCATCCTTGCAAAGGGATCCCTGACTGTCTTCACCTGGATCATTTCTCACTTTTACTATCAACTTTTGCAACTAGCCTCCTCATGTGTCAGCAGAGAAGGGTTCTGCAAAACTGCATCATGTATTTATTTACAGTATGTGTTTCTGGTGTGCAAAAAGCCTGGCACAGTGACTTGTACTCACAAGGTGTCACATGATGGAAACTATTTAGGCTAACTCATAATGAAAGCAGTCTTGGCATCCAGTCTTAGGGGCAATTATTAGAGAAATGAAGCTAAGGTAAAAATCTTTGCATGTGGGATAGGTAGGAATAATGGCAAGTTGCCCATTCATAATGTGTCTCTGTGGCTATTTCATATGTCTCAGACCATCTATTAAATGCACAGATGGTAAGTCTGGACCTTATAGTACTGGAATTAGTAATTATGTTCACTGTGTCTTTCCTACTGATCAAATATAAGACATTCAAGTTTAGAGCAAACTTTTCTACTGCTTGATTTGCTGAAACTTGCAGAAAACTAACTCCACTGAGTTTGCAAGAATTATAACATATGTAGGCAGGCCAAGGTAATTGAGCAGCAATATTAGATTACATGTATGCTTAATCAATCAGTAATAGCAATAAAATAAAAGGCAGAATAAAAATCTATAACATACAATAATATAATTTTTTTTAACTTCTAGGTTAACTTGTGCATTTTTTTGAGTTTCATGAGTATGCATTTGTTCCTTGATGCTACTTATGTGTAAAACTATTAATTTCACCCTACTAACGTCTAGTCTCCAGCATCTATATGGCTCTCCCAAATCAGTTTTATGTGAGAAGAGGAACTGACAGTTAATCAGCCTGTTTCTTGGAAAGGAAGCCATTTTCCCCACCCAGGCCACAAAGGGCAACTACTACAATGGTGAAAGGTTCAAAAAAGCTGGAAAGAGATGTTAACATAATATTCTTGTAACTCTCTCAGCTCAGTCATCATAGCAGTTTTATATACCTAATTTTTTGTATATCATTGTGAGTACTTTTTGATCAAATGAAATCTATTCCTGGCTAATGATTAATGTCGGAATTGTAATGAATTAGTATCAGACTGACTGCTTTTACATACATGTAAGAGCTACATGAAAGAAGACCGCACTCATGCATGGGAATCCATGAGTGGTGGGATGCCAAGGAGGACAAATGATGAAAGGGTATGATGGCACCATTAGCAAATTGCATGACTTATGAACTTGCATCGGATCTCAGGACACATGTACGTAAGAGCTACATTTGCATGATGATGTCGCTGCACAACAATTGTCATTTTGGCATTATCATGGTTTTCTGTGGACACCATTATATTCTGTAGCACAAGGCAAGCATATCCGGTTATTGCATCATTAGCAATTAGTTAAGAATACAGAACTTTCTTGAAGAAGAAGGAAGATTGAACTGGCTCATACATTCTTGGCTGCACTTGAAGAAAATAAAGGAAACTTCAGGGAAGATGTTTGCACAGAGTGAAGAAAACAGAATCAAGAGTGAGAAAAATATAAAAAATGATCTGTTTGCAATTTCCACCTATAATATGCAGTGTTACCATTCTCTCACATAATTTCTATCAGAGAGAATATTGATTTTTCTCCCCCTGCTGAGTTGCCTAATAGCTCTGAAAATGATTCTCTGAATCTGACTTTAACATAAGATCTTTGCTTTCTTTCAAAGTGGTAATTAGGAGCAAAAAAATGAATGTCATGTTGAAAAAAAGAAGAGCCATAGACAAAGATTTGTCAAGTAAGGGAAAAGATTTGCCATAAAGAAAATAAATAAATAAATAAATAAATAAATAAATAACACAATTACTTCATTCCCATTAAACTTTTCTTTATGAACATGTCCTACATAATGCAGTGACTCTCAAATGTAAACATATCAACAAAGTGAAAAACAGGAAAGTAGTTATAAATTACCATAATTACTTCAGGCAGATATGCATTCATAATCCTATTGTATGTACATAATTGTATTGACATAAATTAGTTTACCAATTCCATAGATATAGCCTGGAAAAAGACTGTTGCACTTATGTTCCCTTCAAACCAATGGGACTTCTTAAGGGGGAAGGGGGCAGGAAACCAAAATGAAGCACTTAACTCTTAGATTTGCCTAATTTTTCCCATGCTGCACCCAGTGGATCAACATGAAGAATTTAATGGGATTGGAAAACATCTGTAGTTAATCTTTACATAGAGGTTGCTTGCTTTAAACAGGATTGTCCAAATGTGTGAAGTTGAGTTAATCACTGACTTTTCTAAAATTCTTGTACACCTGGCCACTGTATGCATCACTTTTCTACGTATCACTCACCCATAACTGTATATATAATCAATTTATGTTTTTATGGTGCTAGTTTTCTTTCTTTACTTTTTAGTTGTTGTACACTGCCCTAGTGGTTCATATAGAAGGTGGTACTTTGTATCTCAACAAAGCCCAGTGGGACATGCAATGGAAATCATGACCTGATGTCAGGAAGCTGTTGGAGTCTAGATAGGGGAAAGTTGGATCAGATTCAACCCAAGCAAGATGAAGTGGCTGTTGATCAAGAGACTGATTCCAGAACTGAATCATCTTTGGCTTTTGGCGGGATTGTGCTCCCCCAGAGAGAGCAAGCTCAGAATCTGGGGGTCCTTGTGGACTCATGGTCCCTGCTTGAAGTGCAGATGAAGATTCTTGCCAGGAAGGCTTTTGGACAGATTCAACAGGTATGCCAGTTGTGGCCTTATCTGGAACAGGATGCACTGAAGATAGTGTTCAAGGTTATTAGATTACTGTAATTTGCTTTACACAGAGCTTCCCTTGAGTACCACATGGAAACTTCAGCTGGTCTAGAATGCAATGGCATATGTGCTTAGTGGTCAGTCATGATACTGCCACCTTACACTTTTGCTGCAGGAGTTGCACTGGTCAATAATTTTCCAAATGCAATTCAAGTTGCTGGTCACTACCTAGAAAGCCCAATATGAATCAGGGCCTGGTATCTTACAGATCACCTTTCTCCTATAGTTTCTACCTGAACAACCAGGGAGCGCCAGCTAAGGGTCCCCACCTGCAAGAGGTACAGCAGGAATTGGCCCAGTGGCAGCCATTCTCTGTTATATCTCCCCTTTCCCCCTGAAGAAGGAATGTTCCTACCCTCAGGGCCTTCTGGAAACAATTGAAAACTTGGCAGTTCCAGAAGGCCTTTTGGGATTGATTGATTGATTGATTGATTGATTATTTTATACAATTTAGACAACTCCAAAGGACTCTGGACAGCTTATACTTTTTTAAAAAGTAACACAAATTTAAAAAATAAAGAAAAAATAAACTATATATAACCAACAAAACATCGTACAGGGGCTCAACCACCATCCAAGACAAAGGATATCATTATAACCAGAAGTACCATACCAAATAAAGTTTAGGTCATTACTTTTAGTATCTAATTTGGGAAAATAGATTTTGGATTTTATTATTTTAATTAATTATAATATTGATTTTTGTATGGTGTTTTATTTTGTAAGTTCTATAAACTGCCTAGATTATTTGGGTTTCAGGCAGCAGACAAACTTCATAAATAAACACATTAATAAATAAATAGCTACTTAATTATCAAACTTTGTCCTTGACTTCTCTTGAGTATTGGTTTGAGCCTCAAGAAAGATTAATTGTAGTGGTCTAGGTATAACCTTGGTAATATAAAAGATCAGCCAATGTGGCCCTTTTGATATGCTGAATTACAACTCCTAGCATCACTCATCATTGCTCATGCTAGCAAGGGTTGCTAGGAACTGTACTTCAATATCTGAAGAGTTACAGGTTCCTTATCTCTACATGGACTGGCAGTGGCTCTCCATTGTTAAGTAGGTTTCTCATCTATACTTGCGATGAAAAGAACACAAAGCTGGAATTATACAAGTGAAAAGCATTATTAATGAACTACAACCAGTCAGTGTGTAGATTCTATCACCCAACTATATATCACAGTGATCCAGTTTGTGCTGGACGAGAAATTTCATTACCATGCAATCATAGTCATTCTAGTCTTTTCCAATTTGTTATGGGATTTCCCATTCATCACCTCTAGAAGATGCCTGATTGGGGCAGCTGTTCTAAATGGTAGCACCACAAAGAAAGGGTGGTTGTGCACAAAGTGCTTTGCTTCTACTTTTCCCTCAAAAGCTAATGAGAAATATACTTAATTTAAGTTCCAGCTGGTTTATTAGGATAAGCATGCATCTAGAACTCTGTAAGAGAGATTTAGTACCATTTCTAAAGTTAGGAAAGTCTGAAGCTCACACCATTCTTTTAAGTGTATTTGGAATGAAATGGAAGTGTGTGTACAATTCCTCTGTCCACAGGTTTTAAAACCTAACACATTTCAGACAGTTAACGGTAATGAATATTCTCAAAATCTCTGCAGAACTACCCCTTGTTTCTCAATTATTAAATTATATCTCTTATTTAAGAAGAGGAAATCAGCAGACTTAATGGACTTCTCCCAAGTTTTCCTTTTTCACCCCTGAAAGTATTATGGATTATTGCATAAGCATTAAATACTGAAGAGGAACTTGTTAGAAACTTCTATGTGGATATATATTTATGGATTTTATGCATATTTTTATTATACCACAAATATTCCCTGAGGAGGTTATTAAGTTGTTAGATAAATTAAAATTTAAAAAGAAGGAAAGGTACATTTGAAATGAAAACTGTTTAAACATGCCTACAGGTAAGGACCACAGTGAGCAGCAGGAATAATTCCTACTGTGAGTATCTAAGAGCTTCTTAGGATCTGTTACCTCTACTGCAAATGTAGGCTATAGAAGACTTTTTGCAGTGAGAGTGCCAATAGCAAGAAAAAAATAATGTTAAGCTCTTCACTTTGCCTTTTGAACAATACTGGGTAGGACTACCAGATGTGGACTGCAAAAATCCAATAACCACAGAGTTCTAGTGATGGGGGACCAAGTTAATATGAAGGATGTGATCGTATTTTCCACCTATAGCACCTATACCTTTGTACGAGCCATTTTGTCAATATGTATTTATTTAAATGACTTACATGGCTATGGTATTTTTAAGCAACATCACCTTTTTCATAAATGTTACAATGCCACATAATTTGTCAGGAAAAGGATCCAGTGTTCTGGAATAGCAGCATGGGGAACTCCTCGATACTGAATAAAATCTTGGTCCACAGTAGCTTAATACAGCTGCTTGAGCTCAGCTCTCCAGGGTTTCAGACTTGTAACTGACTCTCCTGCTGTCTTTTTGGTTTTGGCTAGACACCCTACTCCCTAATTATGGTGACATCAAAAAGCCTTTTAGGATGCAGCTTTTTGGGATGCAGCACTTTTCCATCTGGGAAGCAACAAAAATAATAAATTCTTCAGCAGGCTGCATGCCAATAATTGCAAGGATTGTTAATTCACTGACTAAAAATTATGCGCCATCAAGTCATTTTCGACTCCTAGCAACCACATAGATAATTTTCGCCATGATGCTCTATCCTTAAGCTGTTCTTTCAAGTCTCCCAATGATGCACTCATTGCCACAGTAAACAAGTCCAATCACCTTGCTGCTGGTCATCCTCTTCTTCTCTTCCCTTCAACCTTTGCCAGCATTAGAAGCTTTTACAGAGAGTTAGGTCTTCACATAATGTGTCCAAAATTGGTTAACAAAACTGACTTGAAAGTAGGTTCAACTATCTTGCTAGTTGAAAATAAAGAAGAATATGGTAACAAAAGTTGTTACCATAGTGCTGGAAATCTTGGTAGTTTGTTGATAGTCAGAATACACCAGAGGTCTCCAAACTATAGGTATTTTGGCAGCCATTTACACCTCCTGCTCTCTTTCTCTCTCTCTCTTCTCTAAAGATCACTTCCAATTTCTCCTTCACTTGCTTTTGGTCTTTCTAGATCACCTGCAACTCACTGTCCTCAGGGTTAAACAAAATTGCTTATTTCTCTTAGGATCATCCTAACGCATTCTTTCTTTCAGTATGATATTTCCTTTCCACACATGTGCAAACTCACTTCTCTAACCACCATCTTGCAAACATATATCCTTCTCCATTTATCATACACAGAAACATATAGACATCTTTCCATCATCATCTCACTTTGTTTCCCTTTTTTCCTGCCGCTTCCTTCTAATCTTTTCCTTCCCTCAGATCCAGATCCTCAATTCCTCAACCCCAGATCTTTCATGTTGTTCTCAGAGAAAGAGCTTAACTAAAGGAGATGGTGGGTGGGGATAATAGGATGTGTTTGCAACATATCTGGAGGATGCCAGGGTGGAGGAGCCTGCTTTAAACAGTTCTAAGGGAGGAGGGAAATAAGGAAGCTTTTCCTCATCTGAGAAGCAAGAGGAATTTTTTTTTTTTTACATTTTGATTAGACAGTATGGTATCCAGAATATTTTGTGATCAACAGGAACTAGGCATTTCTTAAAATGCTCCAAACAATCACTGTGATTGTCATATGCTTACTTCTTTGTCTTCTATTTTTCTTTGTGGGGGTTCTTCCATCTCTTCTGTTGTCCACTCCCCATCAGCTTTCACTGAAGCGTGATAAACTTTGTAGCATCTGGAAGCACTGTACAGTGATCAATGACTTGAGTTGTTCAGTGTTCAGCCATTGATCACAGAGGAGATAGGTACATATTTGGCAAGGCATGGCAAACAGCTGCTTCTGCTTTGCTTGCCAGCTTCATCTTTTTGTTTTTGTTTTGTTTGTTTTAGACTCCCAAAGGGTCTGGAAAAATCTGGAAGCAGGATAGTTGTATAATTTATTCAGAACTGCATAGTACTGATTTATTAACATTGCTTTCCTGGGCCTTCCATATATGTTAGAAAAGCACAATCCCCTGCGTGAACATGTCAGATGGTTACAGGACACAAATGAATTCACTTTTGAAAGTAGTAGTAAGTGGTTAGTTTTAGAGCAGCCTTCGCAGACTCATGTCCTCTATAGCTCCCAGTATTCCCAGCCAAGAAAGTCCTAAAGGCTTTTGGTATAACGCTTTACTGGTGTCTACATGCAACTCTCCACTTGCCTGTCTATTCCAAGTTGCTGATGTTACATTCACTTCCAGTTTCTTAAAAGACCCTGATCTTCAAACATCTATGAACCAGAGAATTCCCAGTGCAGAAATAAAAATATTAGAGAAAGATTTTAAATTAAGCAGGCTCTATGATTACTGAGCTTTGCAAAGAAAAATATATTTCAGAAATTAACCTTTTCTTGCAAGGCCTAGATATTGTAGGCCTCACAAGACAGAACCTAAAGCAAACTAGCTTCTAGTCTGAGAATATACCAACTGTAAAAGTGAGTGTCCACTATGAAAAAAGTACATTGAGTTGATGGTTTGGTCATATTAAGAGAATGAATTCATACATGTGAAGGAAGAACAAATGTGTGAAGAGGAAGGGAAAGACTGAAAGAAAAATGTGGTTGGATACCATTGATAAGATCCTCAGAGAGAGAAATGAGAGCTTTAAAGAACAAAAGGCAATGTATGAATTAGTGTAAGGATATGGCAGAAGCAAGGATAGAAAATTATAGAGAAATATAGTGAATGCTGTTGGTGAAGATGAGTTTATATTTTCTTTTCTTTTTCTTATCTAATGCCTTTATTTTCTTGGCTTGGTATTTCCTATTCCTTTTCTGTGTTCTGCATAATGTTGCTTAACCAAAGGGGAGGGCATGAGGCAAATGCATATGTGCATATATGACACGATGTATATGCCCTTCTCTGTTATTTGTGTCAATACATATTATCAAGTATGTAAAACAGCAATCTACTAATCTCCCATTACTTCTTATGTTGAATCGTGGCTCTTAGCAACCATACAGACCTTCAGGATGAGAACCTTGGCTTACATTTAATTAGAGAATGCATTAAAAAACCCACAAGATTTCAATAAACATTTTAATATTTATTCTTTATTCTTCCAGCTATACAAGTTAGATATTAACACATACAAAAATACTGCACCAAAACAGAATATGTAAGAACTGGACTTGTTTTGCTATTTAAGACACAGTCATACATAGTCTGTCACCCACATTTGGATATTAGCCATGCATGTTTAAGAATATTCATAGCAACACACCATGGTATTAGCAGCCTGCTCCTTTGCCTTCTGAGAGCATTTAAATCCCCAGAAGTAAATCTTGGATCAAAACACTGCCCAGGGTAAAAGTATATATGATGGCACTATTTGTATATTGCTTTAAATAGCTAGAGATCAAGACAGAGATTCATCCTTTCCCCCTCCATTCCTCTTTTACTGGGAAAAAAACAACAGCAATAAAATCCAAAGCAACTCTGTTTTCTTTGTTTTTTTTTTTCTATTTTATTCCTGCATTTAGTGATGATCAAATGTTCATGATCATTATGCAAAAATGTTACATTGCAAATCAGCATACAGTCTGGGCACCTGAAATCTCACCCTGTAATTCCAATTATTTCTACCTGCATTACTGTCCCTTCAGGGACAGAAGGGGAGAATTTTGAGGTTACTTTCTGGAGGCCCACTGAATCTTGTTTGATTGCTTACTGAACACTTTGTTTCAATCACACTAGATAGTAAAATAACTGGGGTCTAAGTTTTCTCATTTTCCTTTTCAATCTCCCTTTTAATGTTTCCTTTTCTTTTCAATGTTTTCTTTCCTTTTCAGTGTTTGTGTTCATGCTGTGATTTTTTTTTTAGGCTATCAACCTAAAAAAACAGTGTGTGTTTTGTCTTTATCTATCTGTAAACTACTTGGGGCAGTTTTCTAGGTGAAGAGAGGGGCACAAATGGTTGAAAGAAATGAAACAAATAAGTAAATAACACATTGGGTTGGGTAAGCAAATGATGGCTACATCTCAATCCAGTAGAGTTTATTATGTCTTTCTGTTGAAGCTCAACCCTATTTAAAACGCAATGCTAAAGCGAACTCAGCACAAACTAGTGTGTTTCAAACAGGATGGTGGCATAGCTAATTCTTCCTGGAATATTTCCAAACATTTCTTGTGGCTTTTATGGGTAATAGAGACATCCCCTTAAGCATTTGTTTTCCAGTCACCCTGCAAGAATGTCAGTGCGGAATGTGAGCTGGGGCTATTCTGTCTGAATGCTGTGCATCAACAGATACGGATAACTATCAGCCACAATCAACTTTACCCCTAAGTTAATTCCTTTTTAATGACCATCGCCTAATGATCTTCAGTGACAATGTGAAACAATCCCATCTTGATTATTGCGTAAAACTAAAAAACTAAAAAGGAAAAAAAATGTATAAGGCTTTTCAGCCTTTATGTGCACACATTTTTGCTTTGGTATTCTACATTCACCTGGCTATGTGAGCATCCTGGGTCAGCAATATTTCCAGAAGACCAATCTGAGAGGTCTTTGACCCCAGAAATGTGATCTTTGCAGCACCGCAAGAGACTTCTGGAAGAATTTTTAGATCGACCCCCTTAGTATTTTTAAATTACTCCCTTGAAACTTCACCACGAATTACATAGATCATACCGTTTTATGGCCTGTTTACATCCTCTTTCCTCCACCCTGTCATGTTGATTGATAAATATGTGAATGAAGCTCCATTTCATTAAAAAAAGCAATTATTTGTCAGCTTCTCTTTCATACGTTGTATTTTATATAGGAAGACAAACAGCATATCAAATGTTAGATTTTAATAAATAATTGTAACAGTAACAACCTCTTGAAATTATTGCTCCCCACTCTTTTTTTTTTTTTACATTTCAATGTGTTTCTAAACCCATAGAGTTGGTAAGTCATTTACCTTGTTAGTTTTTCTTTTTTCTAAAAAAGCATGTTTTCTAAAAACAAGTTGATAAACTGAGGTACAACTCCCTCTAGGTCTACTGTAATCAGCCTTAACCAAACGCGGTGACTTCCAGATATTTTGAGGTTGTCACCTTCCAGAATTCTCAGCTAAACACTGCTTATGGTAGCTGAGAATATGGCAGATTCACCCAAAGAAAATAGAGTGCACCAAGTTGGGCAAGATTGTCCCTTTAAAGTGATGAAATTTCACAGTATGCATCCTCTATTTTATTTAGCTCTGGCTCTGTTTGGACATTTAATTCAACTATGATTAGAATTAGAATAAAATGGTGAATGCATTGTGCATATGGTCCCCTGGATTTCCATCTCCGTTCCATCTCCTGAACAAAGAGAAGAAAGGAGCCTTACTGATCATGATATCCGGTGGCTTTATATTTGAAATATAATGTATCATTTTGATTTTCATGCAGACATGTTATTTTTTCCAGTTATACATGCAATTTTTTCCCCACAAAAAATCTAAACCAGTGGTCCAAAGTGCATTTGCTAGGAGGTACACTGAAGTTTAAAAAGATAAGAAGACTTCTAGTAGGGCAGGCCTATCTAGTCCTGCATTTATTTGTTTTAAAAACTCATATGGCCACCTACCTCACATAGTGATCCTAGGTGGCTCACAACAACCAATTAAAAACAACAAGATAGAAACATTATTCACAATAACCAAGCCGATGCCTATGGGATTTCCATAGGGGATGGTCATAAAATCTTGTGGTGGTGCATTCCATAAACTAGCCTTGTGTTGTATTAAAAAGTAATTCTGACTGTTGGAAATTTGGGAGAGACAAGTGGAATTACATGTACAGTAGAATAGCCACATTTCTGGGAATTTGAGGCAGCGACTTTCTCTTCTTTTTACTAGGTGTATAACATACAGTATGAATTTACTAGCATTCCTTTCTATCATTTTATGAACTCATTACAAAGTCCCTTTTGATGAAGTTACTAAATTTCTTCCTGATACAATATCCTATCAGCAACTAACAATGTTTTTCAATTATTTTCTGCTAAATGTGTCAATTCCCATTTATGGAAAATCTCTTATCTTCCACACAATGGAATTTTCTTTTGTATAATAATGAATAGGTTTTAAATTTTGTTTTAAGGTTCTCCTAGTATGTGATCTTACCACTGAGTATTTTGTGGAACTGACTGGTCTTCCTTTTGTTATGTTCTTTATTCATATTGGGCTTCCCTTTTCAATTCATTGTGTACAGATTTTCCTTCTGGAACTTTGTAATATTTCCTTCCTCCCATAGATGAGAGACTAAAGAGTATTGCTCATTTTAAAACTGGAATCAAAGTCATATTTCTGTAATTATCATAATGTTGCAGCCACTCTGACTGCTGCTTACTGCAATGTGCTTTGTGAGTTTCTCAGAGATTCCCAGCATCTGTTTTGATATTTTGTTTCACTGTCATCCCAATGTTCCTTACTGTTAGAATAAAAAGACATACAGCATTTCTCAAGTGCAATGTTCACAACAAACCTAAGAAGAATAACACATAATTTAATGAGAATATAATGTAAAGGAAGCAAGGACCCTTTTCATCCAATTTACTAACCAAGCATTTACAGCTGAGATGCCTATCTGAGGCTTGATGTTTTTGTAACCCAGGCTTCCAAGGAATGCAAGGAGAGCCCATTAAAGCACTTTTTCAGGGAATATATATATATATATATATATATATATATATATATATATGTTTAGGGCAATACATCAGTGAGATAAGGATCTCACATTAAGATGACCTTTATGTGTAAAAAGCAGCTTTACTTGCAACCAGCTGCCAAACTTGCTCTGACCTGCCACAGGTCCCAAGGCTATGCAGATATGATGTATTAGTTTCTTTCTTCTCTGAAGCAAGCTTCAGTGTTAGTGTAATCAACTTGCATATAGCCACCTGCAAAGTTGCTTTTTTAAAAAAAGAATCTGACAAGGGTAAAATATCCAAGAGACCATCCTATGTTTCAGATCTCAGTCCCAATGACTTTTAAAAGACTTATTATCAAGCATGCAGGGATAAGATCACTGCGTTATTACTGTTATATTTTTATGTATGTGTATTTTCCACAAGAAAGCTATGGATAAGCCATCATTTAGTTTGCTCAGTTTTGGAAGAGCATGCTCTTTGGGCTCAGCCATGATGGTTTATAAAACATTTATAGGGTATACAATAAAACATTAAACAAACCATGGCTTAGCATGAGGTATGGATTAACTCACACTAAATGATACAATAATAACCAGTAACAAAGGCAGTCATCCAGTAAATAATGATCCCTGTTAAACATCCAACAATCTAGGAGTTACTTTCATTTGTTTTATTCCTTGATTCAAATCTAAATCCACACATGCAAGCTATCACTTGGGGAAACTACCCCTTTTACTATAAAATAATATCTTGGAATACTAAACAGTATGCTGCCAGAACCAAACAATTACATCAAAATGTGGTCAGGGGGAGGGATATTGTTTGTTTTTTAAAAAAAAAATGGAGAAGGTAACTGAAAAATGTTGTTAATGCAACCAACTAAGTGGCCAGGCAAAATGGTTAATTGTTACCGCTAAGGATGAATGATATAAAACTTTTCTCACTCTCCAGATCAACAACATCTCATCTTCTCTTCTTGTCTGCATACAGACCTTGTTTTTCAGATAACAGTAAGCAAAAAGAAGGTTTGGAGATATTTATAGTTTTTGCACAGTGAATATGACAGCTAAATTAAATTAAAAATGAGGCTCTACATAAGAACTATTTTTTCTCAAATCATAAGTCTAATCTGTTACAATTCCTACTATTACTTCTTCAGCTCCTTTTCAACTAGTTCAAAAGTGGGCAAACTGCAGATTTCTATACCTCACAATTGCCAAAAATTCATGGCTCATTCTGAGTTAGGAAAAAGATGGAAACTTTAGTATAAGCCGTAAAATAGACATAAAACTACTTTTGAAAAATAGAAACTTAGTGCTCTCATATGCATGATCAATCATAATTCATTTTACAGCCTTCAGATCCTAAAATGTGAAGGGTGGCCCTTGTTTACCCAAAGGTTGCCCATTTGTAACCTGGTGTGACTATTAATGTGAATATAAAATGAATGTAACTGAATATAAAATTCTCCTCTTTGAAATATTAGTTCCAATACATGGAAATGTGTCATGGGAATCAAAGTAATCATCATAGCATTCAGATGTCATTCTTTATTGTATCTACTTCCAATCTGGGTCGATAAGACAGTTGCAAATACATATCCTAAAGACATATTGTTAATAAGTTCCAAGGCAAATTAGAAAACAAAAGACAGATAGAGGTAAAGAAAAGTGGAACATACATTGCAGAACTGAAAACTATATCCAAAGCTGAATGAAAATGAAAAGATTTTAAAAAAAAATCCAAAGTAGATATACTGTGAACTCACAGTTTCAGACATTTCCACTTACTATATCACTTATGTCTTAGGTAAAAAGAGTATACTTAATAATGGATTATCTTGCAAATTGTGTCACAGAAATAAGTGCCTTTGTTCATCTTTGATCTTCAAAATGTCAAGCTCTTTTTAGAAATCACATTGTTAAAAAAAACTGTTTAACAATTTAGATATAGTTGTACAGTTAATGCTTATTAAACCTGTGACCTATAGTATACTCTTAGCTTTCTTCCCGATGTCTCCTTTTATATATGCAGGAAGTATGTATCTACATCCATATACACATACACACATACTGCAATCCAACTGCAATAGCAGAGCAGAGATGCTGCCAGACTCAATTTCCAGCGCTTCAAGAAGATCTAAGCTGCTACAGATTGACCATTCCTAGATGTGGTTTTCCCGTTCTTACAGTAGACCCATTCTTCGTAACAGTGAGACCATTCTATAAGCTACCAAAACATGAGTTAATTGATATTAATGGAATATTGATACAGTGCTTAACAAATACTGAGGTTCAATTCCAATGAGACAGAGATTCATGCCAGCTAAGGAGAACCTAGAACAACTTGGTTTTGAAAATGCAACTGTCTTTGCTATTGTTTTAAAAACAGAATAACCTACAGAATGGCATAAATGGATATAATTTAATATGCTGATAGTGATAACTATCTTTGTCATTTGAACCCCCCAGAGAGGTTTCAGAAACTTTTTAATACATTATTGTGGCTTATATATGCATCCAACTATCCATTAATACACTTTCAGACAAACTGATATCTTTGTTGTAAGTCAGTTCATTTTATATTATATTTCCTTATATAAATATGTATTTGCACTACAAAGACTACAAAAATTATAAGGAGATAGTCCATTCTTATTTTTTTTCTGCTTTCTGATCTAAAAGTGAAAAATCTTTAGCTATTAGTGATGTGCTGCTCCAAATAGCATTGTCTAGTAAGGATCCTAAATATCACCCCAGCTTCTTTGGACATCTCTTAATTGGTTGAAACAAAGCCAAACATAAAACTATTCACTGCTTTCTGCAGTCTGACAGAAGCAAAAAATAGGAGGAAAAACCAGCAAGAGTTCATTTCTGCACGTTCATAATATCTGTTCAATCTATACATAGGTTTATCCAACCTTCCTTACCATGCATACTGAACTCTTCCACCCAACAGGCTGGCATGAAGTGATGGGAGCAGTAATCAAAATGATCTGGCAGACATCAGATTGGGAAGGCTGGCTTAACAGAGAAAGATAGTAGATGTTTTCAGCATTTTCTCTCCAATGAAAACTTTGACATTCTATTTCCTAACAATTTTTAAAAGGGAGAATGTAAAATGATGTATTCGGCAATTGGTCTTCTAAACATTTGTACACAATGACCACTTTTATAGCATTTAAATTATGGTGTGAGGGGTATTCAAATAATCTGTAGGGGGAAGGGTTATTTCCAAATGATTATAGTTATTTGCTTCATAAGCAACATGTGGGAAAAGAAAGTAATGGAGACTTTGAAATAATTCTGGTTTTAGAAATCCTTCACTTTACATAAGCTGTTATATGTGGTAAGAAGTATTGATACACAAACTTCAAGGTTCTCCTTGATTTAAGTTGAATAAAAGAGGACTCTGGCTGATTGGCTGACATTGAAAACAGCAAACCTGTGTCTTTATCTTCTACCTCTCAAGGGAATATGTACACTTTAACACAGCTGCAGAAATACAATACAATATCATGTCATATGTTTGGGTTATTTTGTACTGTAATTACTGGGGAAAAGAAGAGGAGGAAATGCAGAGTTGCTGCTTTTTCTAACATTCCTCTGTATGCCTTATTCTGTCCTTATAGAAACAGAGAATTATTGGGCTTTTTTGTCAAACCTTATATCCAGGCTATCTTGATACATCTACATGCATGACTAGGATGTCTCTGGAGAATATTCTTAATACATAAGATTCTACATATGTGCGTTCTTTTCTGACTTGGTATTCCACTTGCCTGCTACCCCCAGGGTCAGTGTGGCTCAGTCTTCTCTGATGCAGCAAACATCTTGCATTTTTAGTTTTGCAATTGAAGGATGAAGCTGAAACATGGGATATTCTATTGCAAGATGCAATCTTCACACTGGGGTGAAAGTTCCATTGAATGAAAGGGAACAGACTCTTATGCCTTTCACAGGAACAAATCTCAGGGGACTGTACTCCAGACTAGGTTGCAATTTCAAAGGTTAAAATAACCTACAGTAATTATTTCATCAGAATTACTCATAAAGACCAATATATATTAGTTTTAGACAATATTTAACTATAAGCATGTTACTAATTGTCCAACTACATATTTTATTTGCCTTTTCTCCATTGTGCTACTTTATTTTTGCTCACATTGCAATATTAAACTCGGCGGGACTTTTGTCCTTGGGCATCTCATCAACACTGTATCACATCATCAGCTTTTTGAGAGCCCTAGCCATTCACTTCTAGGCAGTTAATGTTTTCTCCCCAAAATCTAATATCTGTTTGGGAGCAGTGGAAGATGAAAAGGATCCAAAGGCTTGGAATGCATTATATTTTCAAGGGGTGGACTGCATATGTCTGTTCCTTTTTTACATGTGATGAATAGTTTGTTGCAGTTTTGTTAAACAATAAAGCAATAGGTGAAGAAGGGTCCTCTATCAGCCAACCCCACTAAATTCATAACATGCAATGTAAGCATTTTGAGAAAGTCTGCCTATAAAAAAAGAAAGAAAACAGAGAGAGGGACAGAAATACTTTTGAGTAGATTGCCCTCCAGAATAAAGTTTATAAGGAAGGGGTCTTGACCGTAAAGGCATCAGGGTTATACTAAAACCCAGGCTAGAAGCTGACGTAGGATAGCAGACAAAGTTGGAAACTACCCAACATTTTCTTGATCAAGAGTATTCAGTGTGGTCTCTTTAGGACAGACCTGCGGCAGATCCATAAGAGGAAAAGACACTGTCCTTTTCAGCAACAATGAGTTGCCAGCTTTTTCCTACTATATTTCACAATATAAAATGGACATGGTTCCAGCAGGCATGTGTTGCATGAAATGTTAAAAACTTCCTGTCAGCATCTGAAAACAATACCAAGACAGATCCAAGTTTTAATTTACCCTCAGTTCACAGTATGTTCTTCCTCACTATTATATCTAAGCTGGATTGGATATAAGTAACGTCTTCAGTGTTCCTGACAATCATGCTCAATGGCTGCAGATCACATCACCTTACCATGAAGCGACCAAGAGACTGTTTATCAAGCACAAAAAGACCATATTTTACAGAGGAGGAAAGTGGATGGGTGGGGGGAAACCATTGTTGGCTTTTTGTTAGTTTCATTATCAAATTTCTAAAATGGTTTCGTGTGATATGGCAAAGAAAGGAAAGGAAAGGAAAGGAAAGGAAAGGAAAGGAAAGGAAAGGAAAGGAAAGGAAAGGAAAGGAAAGGAAAGGAAAGGAAAGGAAAGGAAAGGAAAAAGAAAAGAAAAGAAAAGAAAAGAAAAGAAAAGAAAAGAAAAGAAAAGAAAAGAAAAAAGAAAAGATGACCAGCAGCAAGGTGGAGACTTAATTACAGCAGTGATGGTGTACCATTAGAAGACCTGAAGGACCAGGCTGGGGACAGAGCCTCTTGAAGAAAATATATCTATGTGGTTGCTAAGAGCTGACACTAACTTGATGGCACATAATCAATTTGTGTGATATGTGGCTGAAGTCCATTTCATTCTTTCTCTGGACAAGAGAACAATAACTGAAATGGAAAGAGTCAGTAGGAGGTACTAGGTTGAATTATCTAAGTCAATGCCTATTTCTGCCAGATAACACAGCTATCAAAAGATAGTCATATGATGCCAGTAAAACTTAGTTTGTACATTCCTAAAATCTATAGGACCAGTATGAAGGAGAAGTGGGGCTTCAAAAATCTCACTTACATAAAACAATATTCTTCACACTTAGTTGTCTTAATGTGGCACCTTTCCTATTTTTTCCTGTTTAAATTCCTGATTCTTGGCCAAAAGTAATCTTATAAATTCTGTATTGCAAGTCATGTAATACACAGCAATATATTTCCAAAATTTGGCATTGGTACTAGCACATTGGCTTATATTGTGCTTTATAATACTAGAAGCAATTATAATGCTAGAATAGATTTCCTTTTGAATTTAGACCATTTCTTTTGAAGCATTTAAACTGCCCATTGCATACTATTTTGATCCAACTCCAGGTACATACATTATTTCTGATTATGTCTGTCTAGATACTGTAGATAAATAGCCTCTTTAAATAAATGTCTGAAGGCAGCATGGAGTCCTATGTTTCTCAATAATGAAAATTCAAATGTTCACTTTTTAAAGGAAAAGGCCTTGCTGAGTCCTTTTCTAAGCTAAACTAAGATCACTGGGGTGAGTTGGAGGAGGGGGGAAGTGTCATTTCCAAAGAGGTTTAATAACACTTCTTTGTAGATGTCTCACGTAAACTCAGCAAGAGAGAATATCCAGAGTAATAGAAAAGAGGTCTGCTCAGTTTAAAATTGAAATCCATTCTTTTTGGAACAAAGGCAGTCCCCGCTGTTTTGAGTTTGGCAACTGATAGGCCAAATGTATGGGAATGATTGGATTAGGAGGAGTTGCTAACTATGCAGTAAAGTCCCCTTCTCCAGCTGGATTTTTATGTTAATTCTATCAAGTCAACACTTTTGAATATACTGAAATGGATTGAAAACACTTAACAGTTTTCAAGTCAGCAAAATAATGAAGGGAGCAAGAAAAAGCTAGCATGATACTTTTAAAAATGTTTGGTAACTTGTGTGAATAGGATTTCTGTATGCTAGAATTACATGTCAAAGAGCTCACAGATCTATAAGTTATTAGTGATATTGCAAGATAGCCTATCAACAGCTTTCATGTATTAAATTCCAGTAAGCTTTATAATTTGCCTAGTGTTTCCTAGAAGGAATGATGCCAGTCTTGATAAAGAACATCACTACCCATTTCATTGTGGTGAATAAATCCTCAACTTTACAGCTTAATTTTACTGGGCATGGAATACATGACTAGATAACTAGATCTGAAAAGCCTAAGGAATCACAGTAGTCCTGTAGAATGTTGGGCATTAAATCTGATTTTAAAATGTATTGTGTCTAGTGTGGCTGGAGTATTATGGAAATCCAGAATCAGAATCTTGGACTGATTTCCAATGCATAAATTCAATTTTCAACTTTAAATAATAAGAAAAACTTAAGCATTGCTATTTTGTGCACCTTTTGAATATTTTCCAACTACTGTGTGTTGCATGTACACTTAACATTAGAATGTGCATACTTTAAAGAAAGTGTACCTATAAAACACATAAAATGAAATAAACTTCCTTTTTCTCAGCCTACAGTATTTATAAATATATCTGAACAACACTTTGTTATGCTAAATGTTTCTTCAAAGATTATTAAAATAGTGTAATTGTTTTTGCAACACAACCATGTATTATACATACATGTGCAGTTTGGCTACTTTCACTTCAAATAAATAGCGATAAGCAGATTTTCAAACATCATATTTCTGAATCAGATTTTAATTCCTTTCTCTGTTTACCAGTAGAGGAAATGCTCATATATTGAAATTATTTTTAAGACTGCTATCCTATGCACAAACACTTATATGGAAAGCAATTCCACTGAACTCAGTGGGATTTACTGAGTAAAATACAGTCTTTGTTGAATTTCCCAATACATCACTTTGGAAATAGCTGTACCTATGAGGGTAGGTCTATATTTCTTTTTGCAGCCCAGTAATTAATACATGATTATATAAATATAATGCATGTATGTTTATGCAAGGGAAAGCTATCTTATAAAATATTCCCGGACTTTGTCCAAGGATTCCATTTTGATTTTGCTATCTTATTGTTTAAAAAAATATTCTTTGTTTTGCTCCTTCAGCATGAACTTTTTCTTTTCAGTTAATAACTGGCTTACCAGGCTTCCAGCAAAAGGAGGACATGTCCTCCTTTTTGTCCTCACATACTCCATCCTGCAGGCATATTGTGTGACTTTTTGAGTATCTCTTCTTGAGCAGCTTTTCCCTGCAGTGCAGTGGTTCCCTAATAAGTATTAATCTCAAGTTAACAAACTCAGCTCTGTGACCTTAATTAGTTGATTAGTACCCTAGAGCTGGCTTGTGCTGCTGCCTGAAATTGACAAGACCTTAATCAGTTACAAGGTGAAGGCTTTTCCCTCCTAAGGGCTCTAGCACCTTCCTGCCATGCAAAAACCAGTCTTTCTGATGCTGGAAAAAGTAATTTCATATATATATATAGGCCTAAGTACAATTTTATTTATTTATTTATTTTGAAGGTTTTCAGAGTGATTTTTGTCGCAGATGCCAAGAAAGTTAAACAGTGTCTCCTCCTTTTCCTCCCATTTGTCTTCCTTTCCAATTCTCTGTGTCCTCCTTTGCCTCTTCAGATATCTGGTAACCCTAGTTAATAAAATAAGAATAGGTGACTATATATAGGCCTAAAGAAAAACTATCCACTATGAAGTAATTATTGAAAAGTCAAAAGAACAAGATCAGATCTCAACAGGAAACTCAAATGTGTTTTCTCAAAAAAAAAATAAAATAAAATCAGAACTTTGTTTCAGTGACCTTTTTAGGTGAGTGATTTCCTCCAGAAAGCAAATGTTTCCTGGTTTGATTAAGTACAAATACAATAAGCATTTCCATCTTAGTGATTAAATTCTTAGAACTTCTAAAATAATCACTGGGAATGAAATTCATGAAATTAATAGAGTTCTGTTTATTTTTGATATATGTATTAATTGGTAAACTGATTTCCTTATAATGCTGCCAAGTTACCTGTATAGATCCAGTACCACATACTCAGACAAAAACTCTCCTGTCTGATGATCTTTTGGAGCAACTCTAATATTTTATGCATGTAGGCAATACCAAAGAGCATCTTGAGATATACATAGCATATCATTCCTTTTTTTAATCATGTGCATTATGACGTTACACATAACAATATACCATTCTCTGACTGGCCCTGTTCACAAGGGCTGTTTTTACAGTGATAAGATGATGGAGATAATACTACAGAAGAAAGAACAATAACTACACTAAAAAACATGTCACATGCAAACTGTTCATAAAATCATTGTTTCCAGGCCTAGCAGGAAGAGCTTAATCTTGGTCCCAATTTTCATAAGGGAAGAAAATATGGATTCATGAAACTACAGGCAAATGAACTGACATCAATACTTGGGAAGATTCTAGAACAGATCAGAAATAAATAAATCTGTAAATACTATAAAATTAATGTGCTAATTATCAGAAATCAGCATGGGTTTGTCAAAGATAAGTCTTGCCATACTAACCTGAATTCATTTTTTGATTGGATAACTTCCTTAGTAAGTTATGGGAATGCTTTTGAAATAATATATTTCTAATTTCTATATCTCAGCAAATCACAAAAGTATCCTCATGACATTCTGATTAAGCTAGTCCTATAAAGACAGACTGCAGCTTCTTAGAATGTTTAGCCTCGAAAGACTGAAGGGGGATAATGACAGCACATTTTGAGTACCTAAAGGATATCACTGTTCTCTACACCCCAGAAAGCAAGTCAGGAGATAATGGAAATGTAACAAAACTAACTTTTCTTTAAGTTACAAAAAGGCAGATTTTTGTTGACTGTTAGGAATACTTTCCTAGTACTGTAGTGAGGGCAGTTTGACGGGGGACCTAGTTATCCTTCAAGGTAATGGGCTTCTTCGCTGGAAGCATTCAAGAAAGACTGGACAGCCATCCATCAAGGATGATTTAATCTGAACTCCTGCACTGAGTAGATGGTTGGACTTAATGGCCAAAAGTAGCTCCTTCCAATTCTAATTCTGTGATTCTGAGAAATACATCCTGTTGAGTTTAATATGTGTTTGTTCCTAAGAATATTTTGATAGAAATGCAGTCTAAACTCCTAAGCACTCTCCTAACTCAGTAGGATTTATTACTGAATAGATATGTGAAGGACTGCACCGTTAGTATCTTTAGGACTCCAACCAGAGTAAAACAGACAAAAGCTAGATGCAAGATCTAATAGAATAAAATCACAATACGAGACACCTGATCTTCATAGATCAAAAGGAAATGTCAAGTTCTGAACAGCAAAGGAGCTATGTCTATCCAACTGCTTCAGTTTATTACCATGATTTATGAGGCCAAAGGGGAATGTAAGAATGAAAGTTTACAAGTCATGTTGTTTAGTGAAGTAAAATGCTTGAAAGCTGAAAACCTCAATTTGTGAACCACAGCTTTTTTACATTGTTTAGATCGGATGTCTGCAAAAGGTTAGTTCCATATTGTATCATTTAAAGTAAAATGCAATGGGGATATTTGAAAAGGAAGGAAGGAAGGAAGGAAGGAAGGAAGGAAGGAAGGAAGGAAGGAAGGAAGGAAGGAAGGAAGAAAGGAAGGAAGGAAGGAAGGAAGGAAGGTAGGTTTGCACCAAATGGGTTATATAACTAAGAACACTTGGCATCCCTACTGTAAATGGGGAAGCTGTTTTTTCTCCACACAAGTCATTGTTTCAGTGATAATTTCATATTGAATCTATTCTATTCTCCAAATATTCAGTTGCTTTACCTGTTATGATTATACCATTTGTCAAAAATAACCAATTATGTTACATCCTTTAAATGCTTAATAGTTTTCTAACTGTTCCTTAACTTTGGTCAGATTTGTGCCTGACTTTCGTTTCAGAAAAAGAAACAAGACACATATGATGACATCCCTGCTTACCAGACCCCACCAATTTCAGTTTGAATGGCTTTACAGAGTGAACAGACAGTGCAGGCCTGTGGTCCTGCAGAATCCAACTTTGATATTATATCTTTCATCCGCGGCAGAGGAAAAATGTGCCTTCCTGTTTCACTGTCGCAGATCCTTTGGCACAAAGGCAGTATTACTTCTGAAGTTATGAGAGGGACAAAAAGAGTTTCTCCTCTTCTGCCCTTACCATTTTTTCCCTGCAAGCAGCAAAGACAAGTCATCCCCTCTAAGAGGAAGCATACCTAATTGTATTATATGCCTGCGCTTGGTATACTAGTTAGATTCAAATTCATCTATGAAAGTCACTAGATGACCTTGAGCAAGTCACCTACCCACCCCACAACCGACATTACACCCACTCCTTGTTTAGCGACCAAGTTCCATTCCAAGGACCAGGTTGTTAAGCAAAATGGTCACTAAGTGAACACATGATTGAGACACAGAGAGAGATGCTGCAAATATCATTGGTTGCTGCTGTCTCATTCAGATAAAGTTCTCTTGTACAGCTTTGCCAGTGTTACCCTCACTCTGTCATGTGTTGTCATCAGGTTTAAAAAAATTGGTCATAAATGTGTATTGGTCAGAAAATGAATTTATTACTGTCATATTTGCAAATGGTTGCTAACCAAGGTAATTGCTAAATGATGAACAGGTGTACGAATTTTTGGGGGAAAAAGCTGATGAGAAATTGCTATGTACATCTCAAGCTCCTGGATATAAATCTAACAAATAAACCAAACATAAAAACCCAGTGACTACTGACTACCTTTTCCAGAGAAAGACAATTTCAAAACTAGGATTTGATGGTGGGAGGGGAAGGAGGGGGACAGAGAGAGAGAGAGATGCATAAACTTTTCCCTGCCCACCATTTTAATGTTCCAAATCATCTTCCTTGAAGTTTATCAGCTTAATAATTTTAGAGATGGATCTTTAGAGTGGCCAAACACATTGCCAAAATAGTCTTGCTCAGGCAGGCATCATCTCCCTGGCATTTTCTTTCTGCAAAATTGTATACACTTAGGAATGATATACAAATAAAGAATAACAGTTGGTAGATGGCCTGATTTGGCTTCTTTTGTTTAGGGCTGTGAAAATGATAACCAGTAGACCCAACTTTTGTGTTGTCTTCTCTTGCTTTCTTCAGTTCAGTTGGACTTGGCCAGCAACATCAAGAGCCCTTCTGGACAGATCAAAGGACCACATAGTCCAGCATTCTGATCCATAGTGACAATCAGAGACCAGTGGGAAGCTCTCACTGGTTTGTGCCCATGAATAATGGTTACATGTGTGCAAGGTAGACCACAAAATATCACTACCATCTGATCTCCTGCTCTGCCCATCCCAGCAAGAAGCAACATATAATTTTGCATCTTCACATGATGCACCATAGAACAATGAACACATGATTGAAAACTAACTATAGTTTAAACTGTTGTCTCTGCATAACAAAGGCACAAGATATTATCTATCACATATAGAGACCACTGCAGCTCTGATACAAGAGTGATCAGTACATTTGTGATATGCCTGCAGTCACCATGACTTCTTGCTGGATTGTCATGGAACCATACTTTTATCCATATATCCAGACAAACACGTTGTGCTAGTTTGTGCTAGTTTTGCTGATAAAGAGAATGGATATGGTTTTGTTTTCATAAGAATGATAGGCATAGCAGAGAAAGCAGGAACTGAGATGGACTGGTTTTAGAAATCATCAGAGAAGAATCTGGGAAGAAGGGAAATAACTGGAATGGAGGTAGTGGCTGGAGCTAGAGTTGTAGAAGCTTATGACATCATAAAGCAAGAGATTCTGCAGTGGTATGATATCACTCCTTAGATCTATTGGCAGAAGTTCAGAGGCTATGCTTATGACTCTACAGAAGGAGTTATAGCATTAGGGGCTAGGCTCTGATTCTGGTTGAAGGCCACCATCCTGACTCAGGGCAGAGACCAGTTTAATTGGCAGAAAATAATTTAGCAGCTTGAAAAAGAGAATGGTGTTGCTGAGTCTGGCAAACAGCCCAAACCTGGTGATATAACTCCAAATTTCAAAAAGTGAAGTCTTTTAATGAGACAGCATATGAAAAAGAGGAGAGTAAAAAATACCCCAAGGATAGCTAAGGAGAATGAAAAAAGGGGGAGGGGAATGTCTGTTATAACTGTAGTGAAACTGGACATTCGGCTAAAGAACGTATCCAAGCCCCTTCCCTTTGGTCTTTGGTGAAGTTCCCAACAGAGGAGGGGAATGGTACCCATAAATGTCAATGGCTGGGAAATGGAAGGGCTTTTGGAAACTGGCAGTGAGAGAACTTTACTGACACCACAACTGGTTACAAATATATATAGAGTAGGTGTTTGGATTTTTTTTTTACAACTAGGAAAAGTCCCATAGTTGATCCTTGGTCACCATTTAAATCTCTAATTAAAAGGGAGGGAAGTTGGATTTTGCTGTCCCAAGAAATGCTTGGGCTGTAGCAAGAGGACAGGGAATGTCACAACATTGTTTCAATGTTTCATTGTTTTTGCTGGGGAAATAAAATATTGGAAATGCATATAGTATAGACTATAGCTCTTCTTTCTCTCTTGTTTTGAAAACCTTGTAGAATCCTTATCCATGAGATGTTTTATATGTGTGATTTGGTGGAATAATGTTCAAGGGATAATATTGAAGGGACCATTTATGGATCAGTTTCTGTGTGCTGGATGAGTCAGGCAGGAAGCGAAGTAAAATTATCTACTGAATGGTATCTGTGTGCGTTGCCTGGACAGACTTTTCATCTATACCTGAAATACTGTTATTTCGTTGGCAGGTTCTGATATGAAAGTGCAAACCATATTATGTAAATTAAGCTGTGCAATGCTGTCATAAATTGGTTACTAGAATAATGAGACTTGGATTTCTCTCCTCATTTCTGTCATTTTTTTTTTCCTCACCCCACTCATAAAAACCCCTCCTGGTACCACGATCAACTAAAGGTTTAGAGATAAAGCAGATAAAGAACATAACATACCACTAAGGAGAACACTGCATATTTTGTGCAAATTCTGTTAGAAAGCAGTCATTTCTGACCTCTGTTTGCTAACTATAATATAGTATAAACTAGCCTGCAGGCTTTAGGAATGCTATACCCTGCTTACATGGCAGCATTACTAAGCCCCAATGAATTAATGAGAAAATGCAAAGATTTGAACAATCAGCCCTTCAGTATTTGTATGCATACTCTCATGCTACATAATTATACAGAGCCCTGGCATTAAATTAATTAATGTTGATTTTTCTGAGCCTGAAAACTGGTCATATCCTCAGCTTTGCTATCATATAAAGTCATCAGCCTACATTCAATGTGACATTTTATGTCTCCAGCATTCTTAGCAATAGTAATATGAAACAATCGTAAATGAGGATAGAGTTTATAGAGGAAGCTGATGTAGCTGTTGGTGGTTATTATCACTGGTGGTTGGTTAATTTGTGTATATGTGTGTGTGTGTGCATGTTTTGATTTCCAGTACTTGAGAAGAGAAAGAAGCAGGCTATTTGCATTGTGTTTGCTTTGTAATTATGTGAAATAACAATGTAAACAAATTACAATACATAGTTCCAGTGGATACCCGCCTACATTTGATTGCAGATTACAAGAAACTTGTAACAAAAAAAAAAGAAAAGAAAAGAAAAAAAGAAAGCCAACTACAATACAGTATTTATTTGGTGCTAACATACAATTAGTCTCTGACAATTTCAGTATTAATTAGAACTCTTTCTTTCCTCTCCACTTCCTGCTACTACAAAACAGCTCTCTATTTTTAAATGTGCATTTTCTATGATTCAACCACACAGGAAAGCAATTACTTTTTCATTTGATTAAGATTCAGGAATCTTAATACACTGGAGAGATATTGGAGCACTGATCCATAAATGCTGACCACCCTGCTTATCTTAACATCCAGCTAATTCATATTTGCTCTTGTATTATGGTTTCCTTATCTAATTTTTTTCACAATAGCAATGTCTTTCCAAAAACTGCTAAAATAAAATATTACTACAAGATTTTATTTCTCTAATATTTCTGAATACACACACACACACAACTGACAGGCACTAACAATCCAGTACGCAAATAAATTATTACATTTTTCTTCATCTGCAATAAGAAAAAAATCAGTCTATAATATTATTTCATGAGTTAGGTATTTTCAGCTACCTGCTTTAAGATATACCTAGTAAGTCTCTAAGCTAAGCTTATTCCTAGTTAGCACTTGAATGGAAGGTTATCAAGGACTTCTAGGGTTGTAGACTGATAGGAGAAATTGAAAATCATTCTGGAAGAAAGTCATGCAGAAAACTGCATAGCTGTACCTAAGTAACCATCAGGAGTCAAACTCTGTAGAGTTTGACTCCTGATGATTACTTAGGTACAGCTATGCAGTTTGATTCCCAGAGATTTCCCTGGATACATTGTTGCAAGAGTTTGGGCATGATTTCAAGTTTTTTTTTGTTTTCGTTTTAGATTTTTTTAACCCATCTTTCTTATTTTTATAAATCATTCAAGGAGGTCGATATACCTAATACTCCTTCGACCTCCTATTTTCCCCACAACAACAACCTTGTGAGGTAAATTGGGCTGAGAGAGAGTGACTGGCCAAAATCACCCAGCCAGCTTTCATGCCTAAGGAGGGACTAAAACTCAGTCTCCTGCTTTCTAGTCTGGTGCCTTAACCACTAGACCAAACTGGCTCCCAGAATCTTCCTATTGCTCTTTTTCATAATTTTATTTTTACTTTTACTTCCCTATACAATCCAGAATTTCCTAATGGTCTCTCATCCAAGTACTAGCCAGGGCCAACCACAAATGGCAGGTCTTATGTTTCACTGGCATAGTGCTGCTTTTGTCATTTGCCTCTGCACCCTTTGGCCATCCCTGCAAATGCTTCTGTTTTCAACTTACATGCAACCTTTTAAAAATGCAAAGAATATGAGCTGTGAAGATTAATAATTATTGGTACTGCAGCAGAGATAGAAAGGACATTTAACTATTTCTTCCCTTGCTGTGGTGTTGAAAAATAAATCCCTTTTTTTCTTCTTTTTTTGAAGCTACTAGATTTGTTACAATTCCTACATTGGCATCAACAGAGATTTCTTCCCAAAGCAAATGCCAGTTTCAGATCACAGCAGATTAAATTTCCCCTCCATACCTGTGTACTGATAATTATAAGATTACAGAACTGATTCCATTCATTCTCACAAATATATATGAATGGAATGACATATGAAAGAAACAAATACATTTAACATCACCATGTCTAATCTGGCCTTTATTTTTCAAAGATACTTTCACCATTCTTGAAAAAGATTTTAAAAAGAAGAATTTTAACAAGTCTGGGCTAGTCATGCAGCCTTGGAAGTAGCTTTGGCAATTTGCTAGCATTCCTTTCTTCTTGGCTCACACCAAGTCTAGGCCTTGTTGAGGGATAACTACACATTCCTTTGAAACTGTCACCAGCGTGGGAGAACCCAGGAAGATTGATTAGGAGTTAACTGCATTATAAACACCAAATGTTATGAGGGGATGGAAGCCAGCTTAACCAAGTTTAGTGGAATCATTCAATTTTAACTAGAAGTAATTTTAGCAAAATATTTTTAAATGCTTGTGTTAATGTATAATTCCTGTTGAATTCCAAAAGAACTTCATTTCTGTATTCTT
The DNA here is from genome assembly GCF_059951505.1 of Python bivittatus. Classification (NCBI taxonomy): domain Eukaryota; kingdom Metazoa; phylum Chordata; class Lepidosauria; order Squamata; family Pythonidae; genus Python; species Python bivittatus. The sequence continues at coordinate 31,118,976 of NW_028277098.1, forward strand.
TTAAACAAATTTCCCAAGTCTTCCAAGATAAGTGAATAAGCTACAGTATTTCTGTTCCCATTGCACCCAGTTCTAAAGTTTGTGTTTATAGCTATCAAACAAGGAGAAAGAAGAATTTAGTAATTCACATGCATCTATATAAATGGATGAAACACCACCATGTTCTGTAAAAGATGGCTACCTCATTGTTATCTGCATTGTGAGCCAGCAGAGATACAGAAAGTTCATGGATAACTGTTTGAATCTATTTGAGTGGGTAAATCATAACCACCATGGAGTTTGTCTATGATCCTATTGAAATGGTGCCCCAACCAAATTTTCTTCATTAAATTTTGCTGTGGTGATGGGTATTTTGGAATCTGTACTCCCGTATCTTTGGAAGGCATCAGACTGGGAAATATGAAAATATTCAAGACTGTAGTAAGAAGGAGAGTCAGCCCAGCCAGTTACTGGTTCAGTTCAATTCAGTTATTGGTTGTAGTACTGCAACTGTTAAAATAGGAAACTGTGAAGAAGGAAACCGGCATCTTCATCTACAGATTCAGAGTCTAAAGATTAGTTCACACAGATGTCTTTTATGCATCTGCGCTCTCTTTCTCTTGTGAAACATTTGATGTAGTACTATTCTTATACCAACATTGCAAAATTTCTATCTCAAAATGAGTCACAGGGGCATTGCAAAAGGCCAGAGTATAATTCCATATGGAGATAAGGCCAAGAACATAGAAATACCTATAGGCTAACTTACTTTAAACAGAGAGAGATAGGGAGGAGAATGTGTGTGTAAGAGAGAAAAAAAAATTGTGGAAAGGTAAAAAAGAGTTTCTATTTACCTATTTATCTTCCGTTTTATTGCATGTAATTTATAGTGATGATGATGATGATGATGATGATGATGATGATGATGATGATGATGATTTTAAAAGTGAAATGTAAAATATAGAAAGGTAATCTTCAGTCCACTATGAATAATAAGATATGGCATATATGTTTGTGGTAGCAGTCTTCAACATTATATATATAATTACACTCCAATAAGTCATATTAAACTTTATATTATCCAAGGTTGCATTGTTCACTATATTCAAACCATTTTTTTTCACAACAGATTCATTTTATTTCTATCCCAAAGATAAAAACACAGCCGCACTAACAGAAACTATAAGAAGAAATCTGTTACTCTACTATAAAATCTTGTTCCATCTACTGGAATTCATTTTCCAAGTACTGTAGGGTACTTAGGATCAAAGAGAGAAAGAAACAGAATGATCTGTTGATATGTTTCCCTTCTAGTACTACTAAATAAACACAACTGTTGAGATGTTAATGCTGTTATCTGTTCTAAGAACACTGTGGGGAAAACACCAGACAATTATCCAAGATCTTAAGAGAAAGGAGACCTTGCTAAATTGTCATCACATTTCACCTTAGTTTCTGTTCCTGAATGACTAGACTGGTAAAATTCTTTAGAAAAATATAGGCTTGAGGTTGCAAAGGTGTGAATCACAGGGTAAGGCTAATATATAAGGAGTAAAGGAAAGCCTTCTATACATTTGTAGTTGAAAAGAATCTACCTCAGCACCCACAGAAGCATTTTGTTCTGAGAATAAGAAATTGCTGGGCCACAATCATTGATAGCCCTTGAGAACCATCTTAAGGGCACTGAGAAAAACTTTACTTATTGCAAAGAATCATGAGATGAATGAGATAGTATAATTCTGAACTGTACTGTGACAGAGGATATACGCCTGATGAGTAGGCAAAGAAGATGGATGATAGCTTCTATTTCATCAGAATCCTTGATTATTATCATACACTGTGAAGCAGTACTTCAGCCATCAATAAATAAGCCCTTCCTTTTACAACGTGTAAAACTGTTGTGATAGCACTAAGCACCATGCCACATTTTTTTCAGTTAGCATACTCCTTTATTTTGAGAGCAGACACCAATATGATTCTTACATTATCTCTGATCCTTGCAGCCCAAATATGCAAGGTCATTTCACTCCATTTCCCCTTAAAGTTGACAGAATCACACAATTAATATGGACCTCTCCATTGAAAATTTTCTTAGAGTGGTGCACCTGAGTTCTAGAGATGGAGGAAAAGAATCCAGACTCAAACATTCTTGTAGAATTCTGCTTTTCAGAACTCTTAAAAACTTGAGCTCATGTAAATCTGAGATCAATAGTGGTCTTCTTTCCATTGGCATGAAGGACCCATATAAAGTCTGTCATGTCTTTTTTGGATTTTCCATCCATTGCTAAGAATTATATTTTAACAGACTTGTGGAAATCAATCAAAATAACATTAAATCATGTATATATCAAAGTATATGCTATGTTTTAACATTTTAATTATTTGACATTATTAACCTTCATTTTCAAATGCTCTCAAGTCCCCCTGGGGATTCCTCAGTGGTTATCATAGGGTAGGTGAAAAATATGGGCTTTGATTAACCCTAAAGTTTCCTTTAACTCATTAATTTTACACAGGGATGCTCTCTTTAATTCAAATTGCTGTTCTAATCTAACTCTATTTCAACAAATGTAATAAAAGTCTGTCTTTGCTAGACTCTGGTTTGATATGTCTAAGCTACAATATAACCAAAGATACATGTATGAATAATAAAACTTGGAACTAGATGGCGGTCCCATGAGCACAGAGTATGGGTTGTGCTTTCTACAAGCTTGGACTTTTGCTGAAATCTACAAATTACTGAAGTAGATAAGATACAGATTATTTATAAATCTGCCTGGGATTTGTGGATGAAGAGAGCTATATAAAATTCACAATTGTTACTGTTAAAAAGCAAGTTGGTAATCATTGCCTAGTTGATGAAGGAAGCTCTTGCAGACATGCAGACTTGCTGTATCTGTTTAGAGAAACTGGAAGAGAATGCCACAGCTGGGTAATTTTTCATTAAGTAGCAGCACATTTTCCTACACATTTATGAATATTTTTGTTGATGTGGACAAACTGAGAAGCTTTCTTTTAAAAGCTCAATAAAGGAATGCAAGGTATACTGCATTAACGTAGATTTAACTCTAAACTCCCAGGATAATCAATTGTGCAAATACACCCAGATGAAACAGCAAGACAGTTTTTTGTTTTGTTTGCTTGTTTAACTGAGGGAAAGCTGAGTCATCCTTTTTTGTTTGTTTTGGCATTCTTCTGTCTCCTTGTCTTCATAAAACCTTGACTGGAAGAAATAAAACTGAGGACAGCTATCATTGTCCAGCTGGTCCAAAATGGTCTGAAAGGTGATGGCTGGACCGATGATCTACTGAGCATTTGTTGATGATCTATAAACAGCCACATTAGCCACATGCCCAATTTGCCTTCCTCTTCTTAATGTGTATTAATATAGAATTTTAAATTAATTAGCTTAATAGCCCAGAAAATCTAGTGTGGCTGCAAATGGGATATTATGGGAAAGGTTCCATCTCTCCTGAGAAGATAGTATATGCCAAGTAACAAACAACAAATTTTGTTAGGTTGCATGGTTTCAGAAGGGACTTATTTTTCCCCAGCCCAATCTGATGCATGTTTATTTTCACTGTCTTCTATTAGAATGTGTGTCCAGGATAGCAGCCGGAATGAAGCTATATCTATTCAGAGGAAAGCCACATAAAATTCAATGATTTTACCAGCAGGTAAATGTGTACAGGACCAGAGCGATAATTGTATAGTGCTTGGCATCACTTTAGTAATCACTATAATTGGGATCTTCTTCATACAATTATTCTAAATCCAGACTAGACAGATTTGTAGAGAATAGACATATAACACCTTTGGCTTTAACTTAGTTTCAATAACCTGCTGCTTTTCAGTAGGTTGGAATGAATTAGTCGGTATTTTTCATTATTATAGACTTAGAGCCTATTAACGTTATCCAGTTGCCTTATCACCAGAATGGGCCAGTTGCCATTTTTAAAGAGCAGGAATAGTCAACGTTGCCTTATACACTACCCTCCTCTCATTGCAAATGTGATTTCTGGGCATAATTTCTTGCTGTTATTTCAAAATACCCTTTCCCCCTGTGTATTGCCTCGAGTGTCCTTGTCCATTTTGGCTGATGTCTTTACTTCATTACAATGAACTCTACTAGTTCATTGACTACTTCAGAGACAGGAACACCTCCTCAAATGAGTCTGTGGTTACCATAGTTTCTAATATCTTAATTACTCAATTACATTTTTTTTCTTTTGCTGAGTTTCCTAATTTTCCCTGGGATTTTTTTCCTCACCCTCATTACCTCAAGTGACTGGAGAAATTATTAATAGTACATTGCTGGGCTTATTTTTAAAAAGCCCAGGGAATAGTAGTTAACTCAGGAAAGAAAAAATATATATTTGTAAAAAATGTGCCTAATTTTGAATCAGCAACCTATTTGTAAGGTAAGTGTTTTAAGCACTATGTTATTGTAGCTATGTAGTAAAGGCCACTCTAGAAGATATTAGAGACCAACAGACAAGAAAGGATTTTTTATTATTATTTTAAAGGTGCTTGTTGTACATGCATATATGTATGTGCCTTTTGAGGTCTTTGATTTATAGACAACACCATCTATTTTTATTGTTCTTTGGTTGTTTTATTATTTGTGATTTAATTGGGAGGACTATTTATTGCTCATTGTTACATAATTGTATTGTACCCATGGACATTTTATTGTTATGACTGGAACCTTCCAAAAGTCACATGACTGTGGAAAACAATAAAATCAAATAAATAAAAGAGACTGTAATTCTTCAAAGCAAAAACATTGATGACAATCTCATCTATGCATGTGGATAGTATAGTCTTTCCTCTTTAATTTTTTTTTCTTTTTTTGGTATGGTAAGAAGTACACCATTTTGAATGAAGCTGAAATTGACATTCAACCCCTAAATTAACTTGGCACTGCTTCTTTTATGTTTACACACATGCATTTCTCAACATTCCTTCCTGTCATTGAATAGCAACTTGGCTTTTATATTTAGAAGTTGTTGTTTGTTTCCTGAATATTTTCCATGGCATTTCTTTTGTTCAACAAACTGAGTTATGCATGATTCCATGAAATCCATATTATATATACACACACACATATCTATACACACACACACATATATATACACATACACACACACACATATATATATATGCATGATTAATGAAATGAATAAACTTCTTTACAAAAAATAGTAAAATCTTTTGTGCAAAAAAGTAAACAAGTTCTTTCAAGCTCCACTAGCTTTACTGATATGATGGTGCTGTGGCTATTACAGGAGATACAATTCCCCCTCTTCAAGGCTGAACTAAAATTAGGCTCCACCTGCAAGATGTTAATAAAGTCTTCTGCAGCTGCATCCCAGTTACAAGTCCCAGAGATTGCTTTTTGGGAAAACTGTTTGAATTTCCAGTACAGACTCAATTAAAAAAAAAAAAAAAAAAGAAACTCCCTTTTGCCTAACTTCCTCCCCCAATGCATTATTAATGAGAAATAAAAATTATTATAACTTTAATCATGCTGACAAGTAATCTCAGAAATAGACCCACTTAAAATGTAATTCAGTGCTACATCTCTCTGTATTTAACCACTTTTTCCCAGATGAAGGTAACAATCTCCTGTATGTTCTTATTTAGCAGCACTCTTTCTGCAGTACTAATTTTTGGAGTGGAATTCCTTTTATTTCTTTTAAAAACTATATTCTTATTAGTGGCTTAATCTTTACAACACCATTATGTTGGTTACAAGCTTTTGCTGAGAAAACTTCCCAAAGTTCCAAAGTGACTGAATACTGTTCACAGAGGAGATGATTCACTGTACTGAAGAATAGATATCATTCAGGATCTACCAGGTTCAAGACATTACATTAGCCAGTTGGTCAAACAAACTATTACTGTTATTGTTAGTGTTATTAATGCCAAACTTGTAATCTAAAAGTCTTGTTACTGCCAAAAACCATTAAATAAAATAATGTAAAACACTACCTACAGTTTGCTGTTAAGTAATGTAAAACTACTGGAATTATGAAGGAATTTAAATGTCCAATAGCATTTGTGTCAGCATATATGAACACTAAGTTTGGTAAAATGATTATTCACATATAGTATACTTTGACTTTGTTATTATTACCATTTTGTAGTACCCTTTACTGCACTCTACTATATAGTTAATACAAATTATAACAAAAGGTCTGACCTCTAATATTCTACATTTTTATCTGTCTGACCCAAACAGATATGACAAAGTTTTCTGTGTTCCATTAAAAGCTAACCTATTTGTTGTATCATGGTATTTTTTATACATATTATCATGATGCTATAATGCATTTCTTAGTTTTTCAACTAGCATAAGACTATTGTTTCCCCCACCCCACTCCACCCCACCCCACAAAATTACTAACAAAACTATTCTGACAGACAAACAGCAAACAGAAGAGGAAAGGGGGGGAAAATGGAAATGGGACAAATACAGAAATGAAATTTTAAGTTTCAGTTGGCATTGAGGACTAATATAAAACCAAAGGACCATCTTTTCCACCAAGACTGAGCCCCTCCCTGTCTATGAGGAAGGGTCTCCTGAAGCTTTCACTGCACAGGTGGGTGCCTGTGGTGCCCATGTTTTGGAACACTGTGCCTTTTGAGAAAAGAATGAACCTAACTTCTAGGTCTTTGAGATGACTCAAAGGAAAGATTCTACTCTTCCACAGGATGTTTAGGCTGCCATACATTTAGGCACCTATGTTAATTATTGTTTTATTTGTTGCTGTTTTGTTTGATTGTAAACTATCCTGAGTCCATGGAAGGAAGCAATTTATTAAACATGTATAAACAAACAAACATACATACATATGTTTCAATTTTGCTGGATTTAAAAGAAGGAAACAGACTAAATCAGGCATTGGCCATCTTCACACATGAATCCTTTAAAAATGTTTCTCAAAAAGAAATACCTTACACTGCTTTTTTATTATTGTTATTAGGAAAGTGTATTATCATTTACTGTAAATGTGAAACCTGTTTAAATGGCTATGAGACTGTTAGGTTGGCTAGAATGAAATTAAAAGTACAGTATAATGCTTAGGTCAAGTGCTGGACAGCTGGTTGTACTCAAAATCAAATAAATGAGAAAATGTCCTCTCAAAATTAAGTCTGTGATTTTCAGTGTCATTAATTATCAGCCTGGCCTAGCTATAAAGCCATGTAATTGGTATAATTCTTATGGTTCTTTTTAAAAGGATCTCATGTTTGACCCTCTGGTTAATGCCATAATTTATTTTCTAATTTTATTTTAGAATATTACAGCATGTCAGTAATTTAATCAAAGAGGGTGACCAACCAACATGGCTTCAACAGTTTGTTTATTTGTGCTGTCCAATCAAGTCTATCAATATATACGGTATATCTAAAAGCAACGCATAAAAGTAGCTGCTTCTTTCTTCCCCATAAGCCATGGATGACTAAAACTGCCTCTTAGGAGTAATTTTCAGGTGCAATATTAAAAAGGATTCTGCAGAACTATAGAAGGCACCCACTAGATACATTTTGCTTCCTTATAGTAACCCAAGAGGAAATTGCATCCAGTCAGCTGCCCAGGTTCAGTTTGTAGTACAAATTTATACTCTCTTTAAGTCACTACTGGTCTCCTGGGATAAAGGTTTCTGGGAGTGGGATGGGGGGACTGCAACAGAGAAAAGCACAGTGAAATTGCCTGAAAGCCTTATAAATAAGACTTACAATGGACTATCTTGGTTAATGAAAAAGGCTGAAAGCAATGCTTCTGAGGATCTCCCAAAACCATTTTACAAGTTTCCCAGTGTGATTTTTGCTCTTTATCTAATGACTGATAACATAAAAATAAAGCAAAAGATTGGGGGTGAGAGAAAGAGAAGGAAGACCTTTGTACCTAAGTTAAAATCTCCATAGCCTCTTTTGGATGAACTAAAAATGATCTATCCAAGAGAAATATCTCAAGATTTACAGTAACTCTTCCTGGCTATATTGTTAGTAGCACAATGTTTTTCCTTTAAAGCCCTTTTTTATTATTATTATGGAGGGCTTTTAAACTGTCGGGAGTCTTTATGGAATCAATGGTATGTGTCTCTCTCTGTGTGTGTACACACACACAATCAACCAAGCAGAAATCATCCAAGGATAATTTAAAGTGAATGCTTACCTATTACTTGAGAGGGAAGTAAGGTAACTGGCAGTAGCTTGAAACAGTGGCAATAGAGGCAGGATAAGGACTGGCAATGGGAACAGCAAATTCATGCTACTATAAGGATATAGTATATAGTATATAGTATATTCTGCTGACTAATGCATGGGAGATAGCATTTCATCTTAAGAGTATAGAAAACCCCACTGACTTATAGCAGGAGGAAGAGTGTGTAGGAGAAGCTCGTAGTTCTTAAGTAATCTGTAGTAAACCGAAGGATTTCTGACTTCCATTTCTTTAATAAAGCTACAGGGAAATGACTTTTTCTACCTGAATAACATTCCCCAAATTAAGCTATTTTGAGGTAACAAGGAAGGACTTCTATGTGAAAAGATTCTTAGTTCAGTACTGGACCTGAAAAAAAAATAGGCTAAGAATGTAGTTGGTGGTATTTTCTTTCATTCAGAGTGAGTTTTGTTTGGTATCTAATTCTGTTGGTAGATCTTGGAGTGCTATTAAGAAACAAAAACAAAATAGAACCGATAAAGTTTGTCCAAATCTGATTTCATTGTTTGTATTTAGTAGGGCTACTACTACTGCAAAAGTCCAAATGACCACTAGAGGTTAAGAAGGAGATGCAGAAAACTCTAACTCTTTGTTTCTATCGAGTGGTTAACCAGATTTCTGCAACCCAGATACATTAGCCTTAATATTTAGACCGGTAACCCACAACACTGACAGAGTACAGATTATATGATCCTCAGCTTGTTTATGACATTATTTGCATCAGGGGGACACTCCTTTCCTATAGAAATCTTAATATGCCACTTGGGTTTTAATCTCCTCAATACATTGCTTAAATATTTGAACAGGATATAAAATGTGCCTTTTGGGGACTATATGAATGTCTACTGTATGGATTGCATTGTTTTGTTTGCAATTTTTGGGATTGTCACAAAATACATTGGCTAGAAGGAAAAGAATTACTGAACTCTAGGGATAAGCAAAAGATATATCAGAAAAATATGATGTAAGGAATCCTAATCAGCTTGCTCTAGTCTCACTATTTTAAAAGAATAGATCCTTCTTCCCACAAAGCAAAGGTAGCCATTCATTTTGACCATAAAGGAAAAAAAAGCATATTAGGGCAATTCTGTTATTAGGTCAAGTCAAATACACTACATTTATAAGCTTGCACACAATTTTGTCACCTTAATGTAGAGCTTGTAAAAGATTGTCCTATTGTGGATCCTTTAAGTATTCCAACATCAGAAGGCATTGTCATAAGACCCAGGAATTTGGATTGAAATCCAAAACTTCCTACAGGCAAAAGATTGGAGAAGGCTACAGTGTGGGTAAATTACATTTTCAGTTAACCTTCCTAAGCTTCTCTCCACATTCATGTGGTTAAAAAATATTCCTTCTAAAATAAAAATAAGATGGATCCACAAAATTCTAGTAACTATACAATGCTAAGTTCCCTACGGGCATCTGTGGCCTGCTTTCTATAGAGGTCTGTATTCAATCTATCCATTGTGTAGATGATTTGGCAAAACTAGGTAGTTGCTTATATTAGAACTCTTGCATATCTGTATGGAAAGAGCCTGCTCAATAAAAGGTGACAATCATTCAAAGAAAGTAGCACTATTTTTAGGTCAAGAATGTAAAATAGCTCTACTCACAGTAGCCATTCTCCCTCTCCTGCCATCAGAGACAGTGAAATATTTGAAGAACTGCATGATATTAAAAATTCAGCAAGACTAGACTTCTTTCATGAAGAATAGGGAAGGAAGGCTAGAAACAGTAACCAAATAGATGTTCTTACTTGTAAAATTTCATCATACAGCTGTTAATCATATAGCTGCCTCTATCAGGAAGGAAAAGTGGAAACTGCAGAAACTCCATCATAGAACTGCCAAGTAGCCGTAAAATCACTCCATTTTAATATATAATTTGTATCTCATCAGAGTTCCTGGGCCTTTAGCAACTGAATGACAGCAGAAATATAGGCAAGAAAGCTACAGCCTTCCCCAGCTTCATATCCCCCTATATTGGACCTCAACTCCTATCCTCCAGCTACCGTATCTGCAATCTAATACAAACTACAGAATTGAACAGAACATAGAACCTCTATATATAAAAAGTTGTAACTAGAAGTAGATGAAAACGTTTTCCTTTTCTCTGTATTCATCTATTCCAATCATCATCATCATCATTTCAACAGGATTCAGGAACTTGTGGGACCTGAATGAGGTAAGCTGTATACATGTGTGTGAATTGCAACTGAAAGGTGGTACAAATTAAAATTATCCCCTCCTTCACCAACAGAAAACCACCGTAGTATTCAAGCTTATTTTTTAATAACTGAATTAGTATTATTATTTCTTAAACGCTAAGCAGATAGAAATCCCCTTCTGTAATTTTAGTGAAAATCATTATTTTGAATATTTGGAGGAAAAAATTAATTAGATATCAGTGTTAGAAGATGCTTCCCACTTGCTGGATATAAAAATTTACATTACACTAAAAATACAATCATGACTATCAAACCTCAGTCTGTTATTCCTACACATGCTAAATGGTATGTTGAATCAGTAACTACAAATTACGCCAATTCCCTTGAATGGTGGATCAGCCCCCCACCCTGATTCCTGATGTAATGAAGATCTCCTTGTTAACATTCAACACTTGTAAATTGGCTGTCTATTCTGACAAATTTTAACCACTCATCAGTGGACAAACCCTTATCCACCCACCTCCAATGACATTTATCAGCTACACTTAAATATCCTGATAAATTGGTTTGTTGCTGAGCTGTAAGAAATGAGTTATATATCTTATATTTGTTCAGGGAAAGGTAAGTATATTTCAGAAGCTATATAAATCAAGCCAAGTTTGAATAGTGTACATCATCAAATAAAACTTGGTAACTGTCTATCATCTGATTTAAGATGAATTTCACTCTTGAATGTTGGTGGTTAAAACAATTCCTGACTGACCAAGCTCTCCATAAACCAAGACCAGAGGTTTGTGCTGATATGTTCCCATCCTATATTTATATAATATGATATTTTGTTTAATATTGTCTGAACTATATAGCTATTTTAGTGGATTCATAAAAATAGTTCTCATGTTTGAAATGTGATATATTGTATATTATTCCACAATTTTCAATCTAGCCTATATTTACATAAAGTAGACACAAATTTTGCAACATTTTTAATTAAATATATTCAGGATCTCAATCCCTGTTAAATACAGTTTGTTGAATTAAAAAACGTTTAGCATACACACATAGTTGACAGTGGGTTCTATATGTATAAGAGAGCATACATTTTCAGAGCTTTCAGTAATCCTGCATTAAATGTAACATACAATTTTCATAAGTGTGCTGGTCACACAATAAAGGAAAATACTTTAGGGATATGGTAGCTGGTACATATGAAGCCTTGAATCACCTTTAGAAGCACACCAAATTTGGTAAAGATTGGATTAGATTTGCCCTCAGACTGGCAGTTAAAAAATGTGGGTCAGGAATTCTGGATGGTGACTGAATTTAGAAATATGAGAAACAGGTTTCCATTAAACATTCAAGGCAACTTTCAGCCAGGTGACACTGTGAAAGTTAGAATCTGATCACTTGGGATGATTGGAGGCTATTTGACATCCGCCACCACCTAACACCCTCTCATATGGTTTTGTAATAGTTTGAAAAAACTTCTGTATCTGCACAGTTGAAACAGAACATTGATAGTCCAGCCCAGATGGCACTCAATACAAATCACAAAAAACTTGTGAGGAAATTTTCAGGCTCTGAAAAACTTGGGAGCAGGCCATTTTCCCAGTTGTAGGAATATTTTCCTCACCTGCCTCTTACCACCTGGACTCGGAGTAGTCCAGGAGATTTCACAAACAATCTTATCAACAAACCTGATCTCAATCCTGATTAGTTCTTGATCAGCTATAGAATCCTCATTTAAAAAAAAACTTGCTGGAGTTTATTTTTCCTGTTTACTATAAGCATCATTATAGAAAGCCCCCTATTAATTCTTCTAATCAGTTTCTAGTTATTTTCATGAACCCTTTCAAAAAAAAAATCCCTTTTTTATTTTCCCAGTTTATATAAGTCAGCCTGTGCATCACTCAGCCTCTAGGCTCAAGCAAATTCTTATTATCATCTTGCCTTCACACATACAGACTATCCTGTAGCCTGCACTCAAGGCTGCAACTATTGGGGAAATTACCTGGTTGTAAATGTACATCAATGCTTTCAATAGGAATATATATGCATGAGGAACACCTTATTGATAAATAGATCTTCCCTCCTATCACCGGGTATGGGATTTTTTTTTATAATCAGCCAGACAAATGCACACAGCATGCACTTAAACAATGAAGAGAATAAATGTTGCATATCATCTTTCTTGCATGGGTCTTTATAACTTCTTGTTCTGCTGCCACCACTAAAGCCCTTTTTCTAGTTTAGAAATGAAGCCTTTAAGGTGACATAACAGGTGGAATATGGGTAAGATATAGGATAGCACAGATACTTGGTTAACACAGAAACAAAGGAACTAATTAACATTATTCAATAATTAAAACAAATATTGAACAGTTTCACTTGTACAGAGCATCTATATATTGGAGCCAGTCTGGTGTAATGGTTAAGGTGCTGACCTAGAAACAAGGAAACCATGAGTTCTAGGCCTCCCTTAGACATGAAAGCCACCTACTCTCTCTCATCCCAACCCACCTCCTAGGGGTGCCTCCTGCTGAAATATAAACCAAGAGGAGGTGCCCAATATTACCTACCTTTGATTGTCAGGTCCACCATCCAATCATCACATAGAACAATGGAACCATCTAATCATCACAAGGAACTTTTTTTTTCCTTGTGTGGAATAAAGAAAAGGAATTTTTAAAAATCATTTGAAGACCTTTGGTAGTTCAGAGAATGGGGTATTAACTAAAAGATGATTTTTCAATTCTTCTTTTGGTTGCTGGAGAAAGCACAGATTGACTCAGGCTGATCCCTGTCTGCTGTCAATATTCTAAAATTGGCAGGAATGAAGATGATCTTATGGTGGGCTGTCATTTTTTTTTAACCACCAATAACTAGATTGACCTGGAAATTTGGACAATTGATTGGTTTTTGTATGTTCCCTTACTGGCTGTGGGGAAGAGGGAAGAGAGAGAGATCTTTATTTTACCAAAGGAAAGCTTACAAATAAAAGAAAGGAAGTTGAAGACTAGTGTAGAAATTATTCTTAATAATGAAACTATTTTCTATAAGCTCTTTATCTACACTATACTCTTGAAAGTTCAATTTCATGATACTCTCATATCTTTCTATTCTATATCTCTAGTATCTCTGTTTATGGCTGACTTCTGAATTTCTGTAGTCTTAATCCCTGTGTATCTCTATTGTCACTCTCTCTAGAGCTATACTTCTTTTTATATAGAGTTTGATCTTTTTTTGTTCTTTAGTTTCTGTTTTCTATTTCCATTCTGTCCAAGTCTTTACTTTTTTTCTTTCCCTTTGTTGTTTGTTTGCTCCTGGCTGGTTTGTTCCTGGTTTGTTCTTCTCCTCTTCCCAGTCTTGGTTCTACCTGAGGAAAATGGCTAGAAGAACTTTTCATGCCAGTCTGAGAGGAGGAAAAAAAAACCCTCTCTCTCTCCAGTTTTCTCAGCTGCTGCTTCTTTGCTAGCTACCTCTTCTCATCAGGGCTGTCTATCCTTAAATATGCCTTTTTACTTTGAGTTCAGGGCTTTGGCTCCATTTGTTCATCTTCTTCTTCATGAGGCCTGTGGCTACAGAGCTCCCAGGTAGCCATCTTGTCTTCCCTCCTTCTCCTCCTGCCCAATACTTGTGTTTGATTGGCAGCTGGGTTGTCCTGATGATAGGGGAGGACTGAGAAGGGAGGGGAGGAAGGAACAGAGGGGTTTATAATCTGCTCCGGCAGTCTGGCCTTTGACTGCTTTGGATTGTTTTGGAGAAATTGGAGGATAAAATATAATGTGAAATAGTTCTTAGCCTCCAGCCTCACAAGCCAAAAGGAAAATGGTGGCCCTGTCTGCCACCTCAGCTGCACTACACCTGCTTCCTATAGCTGTGCCTGGACAGATGCCGCCATCACCACCAACTTCAGAGTAGAAAGGAAAATGCCGATGCAGTTGTTGTTCTGCAAGCAGAAATTTTACTACTAAGATGTACCTATTGGATTTCTGCCCACGTATATTGACCAAATTCTCATTACTGTAAGTAGTTCCTGTCGCATTCAGAAATTCAGCAGATCAACAAACACCTACAATAATTGCCAAGAGATATTCCTCTTGGATTTCTGATTGAGGCATACTGAGAGAGTATTGTGGAAGGGTATTTCTAAAAATTTTATATCTGCACTAATAGTGTGGATTTTAAAAAAAATAGTAAACAGCTACCACATTAGTATTTTGTCACCCTATTAACATATCCATTGTCATTAATTGATAATTTCTGCAACTTCCTATTTATCATTGTTTTATTGTAAAATGGTTTTACAAAAACCTTGGGAATTTGAGATACTCATATAATGGTAGATAAAATTTTGCTTTATACACATGCATCAGGCATAATTGCATGAGGGGAATCTCAGGGAAGTAATGCTGCTATACTGCTTCAACCTTTCAAACCCAAGTTTGACATGAAATAGCAATGCACACTGGCTAGATGGAATGTCATTTCTGAATTCATAACAGTATGTGAGGCCTAGCAAAATCTTTACAGCTTAGGTTGCATGATTATTAAGCACTTAATTTCCAGTTTGTGGATGTTTTTGAGTACAGATGGAAATTGGAATGAACTAAATACTATCATCTTAAATTAAAAAAAAATTTTTTTAAAAAAATGGAACACATACAAATGGTGAGGGGGGATGATTTTAGAGCTTTTGTAAATCCATTAGTGGACTTGCCTTCCTTCCCATACTATGCTAATATTTGATATCAAATCCTTAATGAATATAGAATTATCTCTACAACTTTAAAAATAAACACAACGTAAATTTTTCTTTTAGAGAAAATGCATATAATTGTTCTTTCACTCTTCATTATAATTTGAATAATATTTATCTGAGTAAAATTAATGGACATTTTCATAGACAATATATCTGCATTTCCCTACCTATGAGTATAGCCATGTTGGGGGAATGTCAAGTATTGAGAAACCTGTAAGAGGAACAGCAGACCTGGAGAAACAGCTATTTGGGAAAGGAAAATCACATCATTTTAATGGACTATCAGACCTCACCCCACCGCTTTAAAAGCTGATTCACTAAGTTAATATCCAAATTAAGCAGATCCAATAAGCTCTGGCATTAATTCCAATTTTAGCAATGGTGGGACAGCTTATGGCTAAGTGAAAATTCCAGACTACCAACAGTTTGCCCAACCTGCATGGACCAAATGTCTTTTGTACTGGGGAGTGCACTGATCCTAAGAACATACAAGGGGTTCTAAAGGCTTTAGCCTTTTATTGGTCTGACTATTGGTCTGGTGGGATGAATCTTCCATGGATGATGAGGCAGAAAAGACTGCAGTTGTAGTCAAAACTGATAAAGGAGAAGCAATCATTCCCTAGGGTCCCATAGCTAATTTAGAGATCCAATTAAGCTATGGAATGAGTATTTAATCAGGGAAGAAGGAGCTCAGATCATCTGATAAGAATTAATGTATCAGAGAAAAAGATGGAGGCAGAAGACCTGAGGTTAAGGATCAAATTTATTGATTGATTTGATTTGATTGATTTGTCAAGGCCGACCAATTTAAAAAAAAAAAAAAAGCTCTGGGCGGCTTACAAAATATCAAATATATAATTAAAACACAGTTAAAAACAAAACTACCTGGACAAGATAAAAAAAACAATATTAAAAAAAAATGACAGGGACTCCACAAGTTTTGTAACCCCAGGGCTGGGAGCAGAGCCAGATCTTAAGAGACTTCCAGAACTCTTGGAAAGTAGGAGCCACATGTATCTTGGGGGGAATGCTATTCCAGAGGGCATAGTAAAATCATGAACAGTGACTTTCTACTTCACTATAAGTTTTTCCTTAATTGTGTATGATGCTGGTTGTACGTAGACATCCGTATATACCTGGATGTTCACACATAAATAACATCATCCTGAAATTAATAGGGATAAATAGTTTAATATCTTCCCTACTTCCATATTCCTTGCTTGCCATCTCTTGCTTGACCATCATTGCATCTACAGATATAGGGGTGCGTGGAGACCTTGTTTTTTGCCAACCAAGACAACCCTAGAGTTCTTTCACTGCAGAAGCCAGAAGTTAGCTGCCCTAGCCACCACCTTCTCCTCCTTCTTCTCATGTTACTCGCAAACAACAACCTCTAAAGTAAGTAGAAAATATTTATCCAAAGCCAAATGCTACAAGACATGTCTATGCCGTGCCAGCTCAATAATGACAATTTTAAAACACATTTCATGTAAAAATGTATCCATTGTTATCTGGACAATTGGGACCTACCTACATCAGAAAATGCATTTAAGTCCTACTATTTTGTAATCTCTAAAAACCGTCACTCACTCTGATGCATAGTTTTGTGTTCCTTACATTACAGGTAGTCCGTGTCTAACGACCACTCATTTAATGACCAAGTTACAATGGCACTGAATGAGTGGTACTTACAACTGGTCCTCAAAGTTCAGGTTGTCCCAGGACCCCCATGGTCATGTGATCACAATCTCTGTGCTTGGCAACTGTTGTAGATGTGAGGCAGTTGTGGCTCATACCTACGACAGTTGCAGCATCCCATGGTCATGTGATTGCCATTTGCAACCTTCCCTGCCAGTTTCCCACAAGCAAAGTCAATGGGGAAGCCAGCAGGGAAAGTAGCAAGTCGCTATGGTAAGTTGCATCCTTCCCTGCCCAGCAGCAGCCACCTCTGGCCCTACTGCACTCACACTGTGCCTTGCACCACACTTTACCTGCCTGCTGGCCTGCTTGCGAGCTGCCTCGGACTCATTTAACAAGCAAAGTCAATGGGGAAGCCAGCAGGGAAAGTAGCAAGTCGCTCTGGTAAGTTGCATCCTTCCCTGCCCAGCAGCAGCCACCTCTGGCCCTACTGCACTCACACTGTGCCTTGCACCACACTTTACCTGCCTGCTGGCCTGCTTGCGAGCTGCCTCGGACTCATTTAACAACCCATGATCATCACTTAACAGCAGCAATGGGGAGTGCTGGAATTGCCATCACTAAGCGATGTGGTCACGTGACATCATACTTTACGAATGCATTGCTTAGCGATGGGAATTCTGGTCCCAATTACTGACGTTAACCAAGGACTACTTGTAGTATTTTGTGACTTATTTGCTAGATCGTATGTTATAAAATTATACACAAAGCAGGTAATTACAACATATTTTGCAGCAGACGTTTTTAAAATCTAAACTATTTGCATTAAAAATAAAACCTCAATGCTTTGATTATTTTCAGGACATTGCTATTTAAAAAGTATTGATTTATTTTCCTATTAAATAAGCATACATAACACTCTGCCTGAAACCTTCAACACATCCTGACAGCTTTCATAATCCCTCAACAAGTCAACCCTTCTGTATGAAATGGCTGTTCTTTCCATTAAACCAGGCATGTAGAAGTTAATGTTGGACCAAGACTGGGTTATCTGAAATCCATATTCAGCTATGGAAGTTCACTGGGTGACTTTCAGCCAAATCCTCTCTCTTAAACTAGCCTACTTCACTGGGTGGTTATGAGAATAAAAAGGAATGCAGTATTTTTATGCCATAATGAATTTCTGGAGGAAAGGTAGAATACAAATGTTATGTTATACAACGAAACAAATAAAATAGCCTGCCTTCTGTAGAATCTTCAATGAGCACTAATGAGTTCAGCAGGACTTTTAACCAAGTACATGTGTATAGAATAGAACCATCTGAATAAGCAACCTTTTGGTCTCCAGATGTTTTGAATTACAACCTCTGTAATCCAGCCATTATGGCCAATGGTAAAAATTTGGGAGTTTAATCCAAAACCTATTGAAGACACCATCCTGCTTACTTGTCTATGCTTAATATATGCTTAAATAAAAAATTGCTTCCCTATCCTAAATATGTTCATTGAATTTACTGATTTCCTGAGAGTGCTTATTGCTGATACTAAAAGGGGTCTCTGCCAGACGTTGAGCCTTTTCTACCGGAAGATGTTCTTCCTGTACATTAAAGTTCAGCTAGATTTCTTGAACATTTGTGATTCAGTCTGATCAGAGGAAGGAAAAAAAGAAAAGAAAAAAAGCCATCTGGTATTCTAATGATCATTAGCATTAAACACATAGACACACACAAAGAAAAACTTGAGTTTTGCTTCTCCTCTTGATTGCAGTCCTTCTGATGTGCTTGTTTCCATTAAAAATATTTTCCTTTGTATGCAAGAGATTTCTTGTTTTCTGTTTCATCATGCCATATTCCTGTCCTGAAAGGATGCAAGGGAGGCGAATAATAGCATTGCCTCAAGCATTTTGTTTATCAGAGATCCAACTGTTGTTTTTATCATCACTGAATAGAAAGTTATTTCTTTTGTATAATGGAAGATGCTTTTGTACCTTGTAGATCAAGACTTGTCAATATGTGTTTCCTCTGTTGAACATTCCAGTGCATCAGTAAAACCTCTTTTGGAGATTGTTGTTGTTGTTGCCACGAGCCCTTTTGGCACAAATTCCTCCCAGCAATTGCCAAATGTGTAGCTCAAAGGGGTGCTCTTGTTCCTTTCTTCTCCCCCTTGCCATTAAAAACAGTTTTCTGTTCACTTTCACTCTCTGTAAATTAGCTGCCATCAAATTGTTTGCTAATCTCCAAAGCTTTGCAGGGATCAGCAGGAACTGAGAAAGAGAGAGGATGGGAAAATTTGCCACACCCTTCCTGGCCCTAAGTCATGCTCTTTTCTCACCAAAGAAGGATGTAGAGCAGTCATTAGGTGTAGTTTTATATTCCAGACAGGTTAAAGCAAGGAAGAAACAGGAAATCAATGGTACATAGATGAAACACAACAATTAAAACCATTTATTTGATATGCCTTTGGCCAAGAACCTAAAGCATGTAAGTGCAGGGTCTGGATTAGTTACAAATTGCAACTAGCTTTACTTTATTTTTCTTTTTTAAACTCCTACTGAGTCTAGCTGCAACCACAAGCAACAAATTGCTTGAAGACATTTCTCAGCTGGTGTGTAAAGAACCTTAACAGGAAGGTTTGATTTTTTTTTTCCTAGCATATGTTAGCATTAGTTTTCCAGGAAAGGAGTGAAAAAGCACCCCACAATGTTCAAACACTGCCTATTTATTTATGGTAGTTGATCACGAGTCCTTTCATCAATATCACAGTGTCTCTTTTACACAAGTACTTATATGTAGATATACTCAAATTCATGGTGTATGGATCTAGTTATTGTGACTTGCAAACCACAGTTTAATAGTTTAGTATGTTGTGGGAAACCCATTAATTATGGTTTATTCAATAAACCATGATTGACCAAACTATATGATGTGCCAACCCAGTTATTTTGAACAATTTTATGGGAATATGTGTTTGGGGCTGTCTCAATGGGAAATATGAATTATTTTCCATTTAAGGATGAAGACAGTGTTAGTTCTCATTCCTTTAAATAATCTTACTTGAGCTTGTAGCAATATGAAGTCAAGGAGTATTCAACTCAGAAAAAGAGGAGATGTAATGGATATTCCCCTCTTAAGGGACTGCAGCCCAGCTAGGTTTGTAAAACTTACAGTTGGGAATAGAAAGCATATGGTTTAAGAGTACCATATCATATTCTCTATAGGCATTATATATAAGACACATTTCAATATATCAAAAATTGGGAGAAAGTGGTTCATTAGACAATAAGGAATTTGCCAAAAGTTGGGTCCTGAGTCCTTTTAGTCACTTAAGAAGTATGTTGGCAAACTATATTTCAGGACTGAATTAGTTAATAATGCCATACTGCTGGATATTCATATACAAGTACATGCAAATGTTTGGCACTTCTAGTCAATTTGGAAATTTCAGTTAAGTGAACAGAAGCTGGCAAACTTTATAAGGTACAGAGTTAAGCACAATATCTTTCTGCACATTTGAATTCATTCTTATTATTTGTATGTGGTTGATTATAGATTCAGAAAAAGAAAACAGGTAGTATGGTAGATCCAGAAGTTGGACAACCTCCCAGTTAATTCAGGGCATGCACAACTTTTCTCTTCTTTTGTTAACATATTAATTATAATATTAATATGGACCAAAATAAAGATAACTCAATCTTTCAAAATACAGAAATATTATTTTCCCTTAAATGCTTTTATCCAGCAATTTCAGTTGTGAGAAACTATATTAAGAAATGGGAGCATGGAGCTGTGGAAGTCAAGGCAAGATTTGGAAAACTAAGAAAGAAAATTTTCTGCTAGAATTGCATGAAAACTGGTCAGATTTACCAAAGAGATACCACAGAACCCTGCTCAAAGGTTAGTTGTCTATGGAGTAGTTATACACAGGTCCACAATATAATGCTGTTTATATTACAGTAATCTGTAAATGCAAAAGGCAAGTACAAAATGCAAATCATCTCTAAGTACTAGTAATGAAAACCAAGGAGCACTGTGAAAAAAATGGGAGTAATATTAAATATAAAGAAGATCAAATTACTGAAAACAGGTACAGTAACTAGTGTTAAAATGTACACTGAGAATATTGAAGTATTGGGTAGCCTCTGCTTTTTAGGATCAACTATCAGCAGTAAAGGAACCAGCAGTCAAGACATATGGTGCACACTAGTACTTAGTAGAGTACTGTGCAAAAGTTTTAGGCATGTGTGAAAAAATGCTGTAAAGTAAGAATGCTTTCAAAAAAATATATTGTAATTGTTTATGTTTATCAATTTACAAAATGCAAAGTGAGTGAACAGAAGAAAAATCTAAATCAAATCAGTATTTGGTGTGACTACCCTTTGCCTTCAAACCAGCATCAATTCTTACACTTGCACACTTTGTACACTTGCACAAAGTCAGGGATCTTGTAGGAATAAAGTCAGGTGTATGATTAACCAAATATACCAAGCAGGTGCTAATGATCATCAATTTCATATGTAGGTTGAAACACAGTCATTAACTGAAACAGAAACAGCTGTGTAGGAGGCTTAAAACTGGGTGAGGAACAGCCAAACTCTGCTACTAAGGTGAGGTTAAGGAAGACAGTTTCATGTCACATGTCATACACCATGGCAAGACTGAGCACAGCAACAAGACACAAGGTAGTTATACTGCATCAGCAAGGTCTCTCCCAGGCAAAAATTTCAAAGCAGGCTGGGGTTTCAAGATGTGCTGTTCAAGCTCTTTTGAAGAAGCACAAAGAAATGGGCAACATTGAGGACTGTAGATGCAGTGGTCGGCACTAAGGAAACTTAATGCAGCAGATGGAAGACACATCATGCTTGCTTCCCTTTGACATCGGAAGATGTCCAGCAGTGCCATCAGCACAGAACTGGCGGAAGCCAGTGGGACCCACATACGCCCATCTATTGTCTGGAGAGGTCTGGCCAGAAGTGGTCTTCATGGAAGAATTGCAGCCAAAAAGCCATACCTCTGACATGGAAACAAGGCTAAGTGACTCCAATTATGCATGAAAACATAGGAACTGGGATGCAGAAAAATGGCAGCAGGTGCTCTGGACTGATGAGTCAAAATCTGAAATATCTGGCTGTAGCAGGAGGCAGTTTATTCACTGAAGGGCTGGAGAGCAGTACAATAATGAATGTCTGCAGGCAAAAGTGAAGCTTGGTGGAGGTTCCTTGCAAGTTTGGGAATTTTTCTGCAAATGGAGTTGGAGATTTGGTCAGGATCAATGGTGTCCTCAATGCTGAGAAATACAGGCAGATACTTATCCATCATGCAGTACCATCAGGGAGGCGTGTGATTGGCCCCAAATTTATTCTGCAGCAGGACAATGACCCCAAACATACAGCCAATGTCATTCAAAACTCTCTTCAGCGTAAAGAAGAACAAGGAGTCCTGGAAGTGATGGTTTGCGCCCCCCCCCCCTCCCCAGAGCCCTGATCTCAACATCATCGAGTCTGTCTGGGATTACACGAAGAGACAGAAGGATCTGAGGCAGCCTACATCCACAGGAGATCTGTGGTTAGTTCTCCAAGACATTTGGAACAACCTACCTGCTGAATTCCTTCAAAAACTGTGTGGAAGTGTACCTAGAAGAATTGGTGCTGTTTTGAAGGCAAAGGGTTGTCATACCAAATATTGATTTGATTTGGGTTTTTCTTCTGTTTGCTCACTTTGCATTTTATAAATTGATAGACATAAACAATTACAATATATATTTTTGAAAGCATTCTTACTTTACAGCATTTTTTCACACCTGCCTAAAACTTTTGCACAGTACTGTATATATAGATATCTGGATGTGTCTATACCTACAAAGATCAAAATCATGCAGGCAGCGGTTTTCCCCATGCTAGTTTATGGAAGTGAAAGTTGGATTTTGAAGAAGCAAGTTTGTATTGATGTTTTGAATGAATAGCATGGATAGCTAAGAAAACAAGCAAATGGATCATCATACAAATCAACCCAGTGTTCTTACTCAAGGCACAAATGATTAGGCTCAAGTTATCACATTTTGGACACATTATGCAAAGACCTAGCTCTCTGGAGAAGTCTATAATGCTGGGAAAGGTGGAAGCAAAGAAAAGAAAAGGATGACCAGCAGCAAGATGGATGGACTCCATTATAATGTTGATTTAGGCATCATTGAAGGACCATGTTGAAGAACAGATTGTCATGAAGAAAATCTATCTCTGTAGTTTCTAAGAGTTGACACCAACTTGATCAGTTAATCAAATCTGCATGAGACAAAGAAGGAAACCTTTTCTCTGACTTTATTACAAAAAAATTGTGTAATCTAAACATTTTGGAATAAAATGAAATAAAAACTCATCCCCAAACATATCAGATATATTTGGAGAAAAATAAATAAAGCTTTTGAAGAAAAGAACACCATACTAATTGTTAAGGATAGAATAGCCATATTATGTGATGAGATTGTTCAGTAGCAAGTTACACAGGAAATATTGTGCAGTGCAAAGAAATAATGGTTCATCTAAATATCAACATATCCAAGAAGCTAGTATTTCACAATCAGTAAAGTAATTGAAGCTGAAAAGAGGTAGAATGTTTCAGCAAGACAACAAACCAAACGTGCCTCAAAATCAACCATGAAGTATTTACTGGAAAGAAAGATAGAAGTTTTTGAATGGCTTTCACAGTCCCTAGATGAGAAAAATTAATAGAAAATCTGTGGAGGAGTCTCAAAACATTCAGTGCATGCAGAAACTTAAGAATATTTCTGAGCTAGAAGAGTTCCACAAAGAGTGGGAAAAAAATCAAATATTAAAAATAGACACAGAAATATGTAAGAAAAAGTAAAACAAGAAACTTCTTCATAAAGAGGTAGAAAGCAGACAAGCTACTGAGCAAATGAAAAGGAAAAGTAAAGAAAAGATGAGGGACAGGGAGAGAGAGAGAAAGTTCTGCTACATTCTAACTCAACTTGCATCCTTTGGGCTCTAATCCTACATCCATTTAACATGCATCCCCTCAATGCATTACCCAATACTGCCAGATTTAACTGAAAAAAGGCTGCTGAACCCAAGCCCTAAATTATCACTTTTCAAAAATTAGCCTTGACTACTTTTGCCATTCCAGAAAGACTGTGGATTATCAATTCCTTTACAATACTATGATCCTTTGCTTCTATATGCTATTATTTTTCAGATATGCTCCTGGAATTGTGCCTGGTGTTGTGGGGGTAGGGATCATTCAAGAGGATCACCTCATGCTATCCATCTCTATACTTTAGATTATCCTAAGATTTCTGTGAGAGGAAATAACCACACCTGAATAAAGCAGTGACTCTTAAGACCTGACAAAAAGCAGTTAATAACAACTAATATTTTGATAATGTGCTTCAGTGAAAAAGTATTCCAAGAAAGATGACTCACCATTCTCTCCTACCATATTAATCAACTGAGGGGTTAAGTATGTATATAACATTCTTTGGAACATTCTGCCCCCAGAGGGGCGATTGGCCCCCTCAGTCCTGGCTTTCCGAAGGGCTTTGAAGACCTGGTTCTACCACTTGGCCTGGGGTGGGGAGGGAATACTTCAAGCAGGGGCATGGCTAGCCCCATAGTGGCCAGCTGTCTGCAGCCTGATTTTCCATCCTCTTGGATTTTCCTTTTTTAGTATTGTTCTTAGTTCTGGATGTACTATGTATTTTATATATATTTATAGTTTTAAAGTTTTTTGTAAGTCGCCCAGAGTCCCCTATTGTGGGGGAGATGGGCGGGGGAGAAATCAAATCAATCAATCAATCAATCAATCAATCAATAAATAAATAAATAAGTAAGATTATTTTTCTTCTACCAGAAAAAAAAAATATTGTGTCCTAGAAACCCTATGGATGCCTTCTTCCTATGGAAACAAAATTTTGGGTAAGCATAAGAATCTCTGAATTTTCAGAGGTTAGTTTTGTTTTTTTTTAATTTCTAGATGTATCACAATGGCTACTCTATGGATTTATTTAAAACCATTATAATACTTGCCCTTTCAAATTGAATTATTTGTTCATATCTGCATCGATATATATATATTGCTAGAAAAGTTATTGAAAAGTAAACTATACATACATAGATATTGGTTTATCCTGATATAAGCTTTCATGGCTGGCATCAGTGAAGCAGTTATGAGCTTTCAGACTGAACGGCCATAGTCTAGTTTTCTCTTGTTCTGACATTTCACCAGAAGCTGTGGCTCATATCTTCAGAGACAGAGCGAGCTGCTTTGTGGTGAACCAGGAATCAGGCACCAGTTCTCTTGGAATTCTCCAAAATAAACCAGTCAGAAGTCCATCTACACAAGGAACCAATCAGCAGCCTGGCTCAAAGACAGACCAATCAGTAACTAGTACTCTTGGAATGTATTCAAAATGGACCAATCATGCAAAGAACCAATTAGGAACCAGCTTTGTTGGACTCCTGTGACATGGACTATCAGCTTGCCAGGTTCAAATACATGAGCCTCGGCCCATTTCAGTTGCCTGTGAGCTTCTGAGAAATATACTACAAAGCAGCTCACTCTGCCTTAGATGCCAGCTACAGCTGCTGGCGAAATGTCAGAACGAAAGAAAATGACCACAGTCATTCACCTGGAAAGCTCATCGCTGCTTAATAGGTATTGGTTGTTTCCAGACATGAAATCTGTTCTCTTCCTGTTTGCACTGGTGTATTATATAATGGGACTGTACATCAGAACATGATTGAATGTGTTTGCAAAAGTTCATACTATTTACAGTTCCTTATAAGTATCATTTAGTTAATTGTCAAATTTATACACTGCTAATTTTATTTCTACCCACGGCACCTTACAGCAATACACATAACATTATAAAACAATCAAACACCCCTAGTAAATGATAAATACTAAAATGTCCACTGTAACAATAGAACAAATACCATTAATATCCTACTGTCATAATTGTGATTATACTGTTATATAATTTTAATACTATTATATTCATATGTATTGACTGTTTTGCAAAGGCTTGTTGCTTCCCCAACAAGTCCTTTAAGATTAAGGTGTTTCAAACACTTTATTAATAAAAGATAGATAGATAGATAGATAGATAGATAGATAGATAGATAGATAGATAGATAGATAGATGAAATCCTTTATCAGCACTGTTGAATAAGGGCATTTCCATGGAAACCACTTGGAGTATTTCTGTACTGCTCCAGCATCCTAATCAAACACAGTAATTAGGCTGCTCAACTACGAAACAGGAAATTGGAAATGGAGAATGCACACCTGAAAGATGCTGTGGGGGTGGGCAACCTATTCCCCTTCCCTTCCAATGGAACAAGAAGTTGGGCTTGGTTAATGTGTACTTGGGGATATGTTTTCAAAAATCAATTCCACTTCTTTTTAAATCCCACTTGAGGACAGCAAGGCCTCTTTCTCGAGAAGAGTTGCTGCTATGATCAGCCTGACGAGACAGCACTCAAACTACCCTCAACATTATGTGCTTTGTGGGGAGGGGGGGGGAAGAAGGGGGAAAGTGGCAGTTTATCATAATTTTCTGCATGTCTTGACAACCCACAGTTATGAAGAAACCAATTGTAGCCAGTCATTTCCCATCTCTTTCTTCCAAATACACATATATAAAGAGAAATCACAATGTTCCTTATATTTTTATTAATTAATATAGAGTTGTTGCTGCTGCTGTTGTTTTAAATGTACAAGATTTTGGGGTCTCTGGGTGATACTGGTAGTCCTCAGCTTACAACAGCAATTGGGACTGGAATTGCCATTGCTAATTGATGCGGTCATAAAGCAAGACATCACATGACCACGTTGCTCAGTGACAGCAATTCCAGCAGTCCTGGTTGCCATTGTTAAATGAGGACAACCTGGATTGTTAAGCAAGGACCTCACATGACCACTACTTTCAACTTCCTGCCAGCTTCCCCATTGACTTTGCTTGTGGGAAGCAAGCAGGGAATATCGGAAATTACGATCATGTTACCACAGCTCTCTGTGATGTCATAATTGCAAGCCAGGCACCAAGTACCCGGATCAACATTATGTGACCACAGAGCTACTGCAACAGCCGTAACTCCAAGGACCAATCATAAGTACCACTCGTTCAGTGCCATCATAACTTTGAATGGTCGCTGAATGAATGGTCATAAGCCAAGCATTACCTGTATGGTGTTCCTCATGGCTTTCTGGGAGTAAGAAACAGTAAAAAGAAAAAGTAGATTCCTATTTTTTAAAATATAAAATCCATTTGGTCCTTCAACCTTCTCTCCATCTGAATTATTCTCTACCTTTTCCCTCTTAAGGAATCATTTATAGTATCTCTTATTGAAAACCTTCACCAATTTCTGTCAAAAACATCGTGCTGGTTGGGGGTTTTGATATGAGATGACCCATTTCCTTAAGAAAAGGGAAGTAAAAACAGTAACATTGCAAATCTATCTAGTGAAAGTACTTCCAAAAGCCATGAATGAAGAAAATTATTAAACAATAACTAAATCTCTGCAAGGAGCAAGGCAAAATATGAAGCAGAATGCACAATCATGAGGGAAAGCAAAGAGCTTTTATTGGCTTGCCTTTGACATCTGAATATGGGAATCAGTGGTAAATTTTGACTGAAGCTAGGAAACAAAGAGAATAAATTTATCAAGTTGACAAAATATACTGATTTTCTCCCAAACTGAAAGAGACCACACATGTTATGAAACAAAAAAGAAAAAGAAATAAATAAAAAGAGCTGGCAGATTATAAGCCTGTGAATACTGGAGTTTTATTGTGTTCTGTTTCAGACTGTATATCATCTGATTTATGTTCTTAGCCAACTTTGTTTTATTCCTCTCCTCCTTGTTTTTTTGCAGATGAGCAGAAGGAAAGGGGGAGTCACAGATCTGAATTTAAGATGGCACAGTTTGGGAGCATATATATCCATGTTACTTATGATACCTAATTTCCACAGAAATGCCACAAAGATGGTTTTTCTTGTTAGGCATTTAATGAACTCACCCCACCTAGAATGAACAGTTTCTTTTTTGAAATCATCAGATCTTAATATGGTGTTTCTATGCTCTGGTTTTTATTTTTATTTATTTATTTGTGGAATTTCTTATATGTACTTGGGGTTTATGGGCATTATTTTATTTTACATTGACGTTGTTAGTCACCTAGAGCCTATAGGAATGGGCAGCATACAAACAAAGTAAAATAAATAAATAAATAAATAAATAAAAAATGGCTTTTATGATCATAATGATACTGTAAGAGTCTGAGCTTTCACCAAGGGTTACCCTCCTCCATTTTAGTTCATTTAGATGCTCAACTTTTTTCAGTTTCATTTCTGTAAATAGACTGGAAACATACTAAGTAGTTGTTAAGGTGTTGGATTAGGAGCAGGGAAACTAAAGTCGTAGTTCACCCTCAGCCACCGAAGCTTATTGGGTGACTTTGTGTCAATCACTTTCTCTCAGCCCAGCTACCTCATCTACCTCATAGGTGAAGTACTATGTATGCTGTCTTGAGTTCCTGAATGAAAGGCAGAATAGAAATCTAACTAATTTACTAATTAATTAACTAACTAGCTAACTCTTACAGTGAATTTGAAATGCCTACTTAGATATACACAAAGATAATGAGAGCTTACCTGAGGCAATGTCAGGCCCAGCCCAAGAACAACAATGAAATAGTCCAGTCTAGTACAGTTCCTTTATTTGCTTACACCTTGTAGACAGAATCTTGCCAAACTAAATCTATATTACAGCAACTAGTGGATATACCCTGTGAGATTCTAGGGAGTGGCTATCCTGAATCTCTTACTCTTCTCATGCTCCCCCTGTGGACTGTGTTGCCTCTTGTCTCCTTTCCCCTCCTGGATCTCCCACATCACTTTCCTCCTCGTAGATACATTCCATCACAGGCAATCATGGGAAATTGAACTTACCCATACCTGGAACCTACCCATGTGACTAGTTATGATGGAAACTAATACAAAATGCACTGGACTACATCCAAAATTATGTAGGCAGATCTTCACTTGTGTACTGGGCCATTCCCTTGCTCTCCAGCCCCTTGCATTCCATAAACCCCAAATCTGCATCAACACTTCCAACCGTCAAGGAGATTTGGGAATTGGATAGCAGGTGGAATTAGTGCATGGCTAGGCGGTCTGTGGGCCATGTGTTATTCCTCATTTGCAGCTCCTACAGTAAATGACAGTGAAGACGTTGAAGCTTTTTTGTTTGTTTCTGTTTTGGTATGTATGTGTGTGGGTTGAGAGTATTTTAAGCGAAGACATCACAGCTAACAGATTCTTAAAGTACCCTCTGTAACCCTTGAAATGCCTCCTATCAAAATTGGGTTGTCTCCTGAGATCACCCTAGTGATGAAAGGGGCCCTAAGGCCTAAAATATCACCCCAACTTCTATTAAAGAGTGGGTGAGGCATCTCTTCTGCTACCAGGATACTATTCCACTAACAGATATACATCAGTGGATGCAACCCAGTATCTCGAGGGGTTTTTAGGCCTTGCAAGCTACATAGAACCGGCTGGTGAACCACTTTAGCCCTTTAAGCGAGAAGTAAAATGTGCTCAAAATGGAGCCCTAAACATTTTTTAGCAAGGAGTTTCATATTAATGAAATTTGAGTTTTATTAAATTTAAAAATATCTTTATACCACTAGTGCAGTTTAACAAAGATGTCTGCATTCCTGGTTGAAGAAGGCTCCATTTAAAAGCTCTGCTAATGTGAAAACAATGCATTTTTTTACAAATCACAGGTGGTGATCCTGCCCACATATCATGCATATTAACATCCTTGGGATGTGCATGTTGGTAACAAACTGTGTGTGGCAGAACTGCAGCCATATTTAGCATGCAATAAAGACTTCTTATTAAGAGCAGCAAGAAGTCATGTAGCCACAATGGAGCAAGAACTGGTTTATACAAGAGCTGTTGATGGAGAAGAGACAGTCCCTAGAAAGTTGTTTGACCACTAGCAGCTGTTGAGTACTTGTATAAAGCAGCCTTTATAGAAAGCCTTTTACTTTTATTGTTCCTTGTGCATAAGATCAAAAATTGTATCTATGCAGGAACATAATTAGCAGATTAATGGCCAAAGCTTGTACATAAAGGGAGATATTTCCCAGGGAAAAAAATGTGTTATAAGCAGTTTTATTTTTAAATGGTTAGACTTTTAAAAACAAACTCAAAATATAAAGTCAATAGTTTTCTTATTATACCAAAAAGGTTGCATTAAACAATTCCATGATAGTTTATCTACCTGAACCAGGAACAGGTTTGGCCACTCGGGGTTGCCAAGACTCTGATTTCTGTTCGGTCTGTAGTCCTAGATCTGATTTCTTATGTCTTCATAAATGAAAGCTAATTGAGGGGAAAAGTTCACTTACATAAAGCAAGATCCTTATGTTAAAAATTCTACCCAAGCAAAGCACTATATTTAGTTACAGAATATGCATGCTTCTTATCAAAGGTAAAGAAGGGTGCGAGTATAAATGTTTAATGTGCTCAATTTATAGTCACATAATTTTCCTGTCACTGAGTAGATCCACACAAATTATCCAGAAGTGTTTCTTTTTAATAGTGGAGATTCACATGATTCTTACTTTTGAAAATGTCAACACATATTCCTGTTGTGAGTAGCACACAATTAATGCTAAGAATATGTGTCACTTAGTCTAAAAAATTTCACTTGTGAATGTTGTTAACAGTGTTTTCATTTAGCATGCAAACAGAGCTTTGGGAAGGGGGGATTAGAAAGTTTTCACACATGTGATCTTGTTTTAATCCTTATGACAATCTTGCAATTGAATATTACTATTGGCATATTGCAGATAAGATAATTTCTTGCTTAAAGGACTCTCCATTTTATGGCAGGATTGAAATATGAGTGAAGTAATTTTGTTTATAGCGGAGCAAGAGAGTATGCCATTATGTTACATCAGGTCAATGCATAAAAGCAACATACCTAATTTGAAACATCTCTGAAAGGCTGGCCAGTACTTATTCTCATATTGCATGTGGGAGTTCAGGTAGAAATAACAGTGGTTTAATTAAGCAACCATTCATTTATTGTTAAGAAGCTTAAATCTGTTCCAGTTGTGTAGAATGCAAGAACAAAAAAAAGTCTTTACCCAAAAATATGTACTTGGCAACCTTTAGTGCACACTCAAAGTGCTAAGAACCAAACTAGGTTGGCAAGATCAATGGAGAAGTGTAACATTCCATTATTAGCCCAAGAGAACGCAAAGTTAAGGCCTATGGTTGGTCAAATTGAGGAAGTTGAGAGCTGAGAAAAAGAATGATGTCCAGAGCAATGTTAGTGTTGCCATCCCCAAAGAGCTTTGATAGGTTGAGAGTTTAATAAAGTGATAAATCTCACTGGCAGCTATTCATTGCAGTATTGGAGAGTTTCTTGTGTTCTCCTTGTTTGGAATTGAAGCTGCAACAGTATATACTATTGCAATATCAGAAGCAGGAAGAGTCATCAGATCTGAGAACTACTTCACAGCCACTTGATCTGATTTACAAATCTGCTTTGATGTGGTGATTTGACTGAAGTGTCATCAAATCAGAGCATCCTATCGAAGCTTTACAAAGCCCTAGTGCCAATGTGTTTGTGGATGCAGTGTTTGCAATGAAATATACCCTGTTCAGAACGTAATGTCTGCCTGAAAAACTGAACAGGTAGTGGAAGTGAACAGATCCTACCTTTAAAATCATGCTGGTGATATCACTGAAGATTCAGTACATCAGTACAATTAGGTAGAGTAGACAATCTTCACATATACCCAAAGATGTCCGTGTAAACTGGAACTCTGCAATATCAGAGTCTAGGCTCAAGCCTGGGTTAGGTACACTGTATGTAGGTCCTGACTACAGTAGAATAGTTCCATCATGTTTTGGTTGTGTTTCAGGCCACTTTGGTGCCACACGCTGATGGCATGTGGCCTTTAACATGCTAAGCTAGAGTCACTTCAGTCCTCAGATTAAATTAGGTTTCTCATCCTCTGATGCAAAGAATTGTGTTTTCTATCACTGAATTATTTCAAGGGTTAGGTAAATTATTTCATTTTTTACAATATTTGTAGATTGCCCCAGTCAGACTCCAGGCAGTCATATAGATAGACTCTTTTCCATTAAATTATCTTGGAATAATATTAAAGTGATACATATTTAGGAAAAGATCCCATTTTTAGCAAATAGGTTATTCAAGCCAATGTTGGTTTCATATTTAAATTACAGATATGGGGAAAGGAAGCAAGCAAGCAAGCTCAGTCTTAAATTATCTGATTTTTTGTCATAAGTAGTGTCAAAAGGAACAGAAAATAGGAAAAGTATTACCCAATTTAATTCTGTCTTGATCCCACCCCCCATTAGATGCTTTTGAGTTGGCCATTATAAATTAGTAAAGGCGTGTGTGTGTGTGTATAAGTTAACCACTCACCTCCTAGATGAGTTGATGAGTTGAAGAATAAAGCGTTAGACCTCTGGGATCAACAACTGTAAACCTTTAGGGAACACCCAAACATTCTATTTTGTAACAGATAGTGTGCTCCTGCACTGCAACTGTATTGTCCTATCTTTTATTCATGGGCCATCATAAGGGCCGCCAAACAGATTATCATGTTTACATCAGGCCTCCTTTGAGAGATAAATTCTTTAATAGTTGAACTGGCAGGGTTAGTCAGTACCGATATGCCTGCTGCTGAAGGGAGGAAGGGAGGAGGAGGGAGGGAGGGAGGAAGGAAAGAAGGAAATACATATATAAATTAAGGAATTCAAATCTAGAGAGTAATGACATCCTTTAGCAGCTACCAATCAATAGTCTTTATCGCTTGCTGAAGAGGTCACATTAAAGTCCCCTTTCATTTCATCATTTTACTTGCTTGTACCAAACACTTGCTGAAAAACCTGAGGAAAAGAAATCCACAAGCTGATTGCTTCACTGAAACTGGCAATCCTTTAGAGCTGCCTGTTTGTAATGTTGCATTTTTTTTTAATGCATTAGATTCCTTGTATCATCAAAGTGCTACAAGACATTTGCCAATTAAAAGAGTTAACTCAATTAAAAGACACACATTTTAACAAGCGCAATAAGCATGGCAGCCTCTGCAGTTCTAAAATCTCTTTTAGGAAAGATGACTAGACAATCTGTTAGGTTGGAAGCTGAACAAACATACAGCTAAGTGTGTATACACTTATAATTTTAAATGCCCAATCTTTTCTAGCAGTTCTCATTCAGTTCAGTGAAAGAGAATTTGCTCTCCTATTTCAATGGAGAAGCGAATCTGAAGAAATTTGCGTAGTGGAATGCAAGGTGCTTACCTTAGTTACAAGGTGGTCAAAAAGATGTGTGTGAATGTTCTGTACTTAACTAAACTTTATCTCTCCAGCAACCATATCTTTTCTGGCTTCCCTCATTTTCATTAAATCCCAAGGAAATACACTACGAGGGATGAACTCTATTCCAGTAGTAGTGCTTAGGAAAGTCCTACAGTTGAGAAATTGTTGGCGCATTTCTTTATGTGCTCAGTTTGGCTGCTCCCAAAGTTGGTGGAAACTTTCAGAAGGCCATTTATGCTATTTCGTTTTAATCACATCTCAGTCTAGGATACAGCACATGTAGATTTGAGAATTGCCTTCAACTATCAATTAGTTCCTTAACCCTGGATTTAGCCTTTCATATATCCCATCTGCTCTGCCTCCCTGCAGAAAGGGCAAGAAAGTTAAAAAGAAAAAAGAAAAACAGGAAATTTTCAACATTCTTCCTCCAGGATACTGGGGGATAGAACCCACCATTCCCCTTTGTGTGTGTGTGTGTGTGTGTGTGTGTGTGTGTGTAAGCATTCACTTTATTACATCTCTCTCAACATTAAGATTGTCAAAATGCACATTAGGATTAATGTGAACCTTAAGATGGTCAAAATACATTGTTTCCCATATTCCATCTATAAAATGTTCTGCTGTGTGTACAAAAGGTCCTTCATGGAAGTCATGCTCCAACCTTCAGTAGGCATTCTAAGGTACACCTGATAGCATCCCTTTCATCACTGGATAAAACATTATAGTGTGTGTGTGTGTGTGTGTGTGTGTGTGTGTGTATGTATGTATGTATATATATATATATATATATATATATATATATATATAAATTTGTTATTATCAACTCTTACTTTGTCATACTATTGTCTTCTTATGTGTACTGTCCTTAAATACGTGGAGTTCTTGGGGTTCTCTGAGCTTGGTTGTATTCTTGCAAATGTTTTGTTACCCAGCTAGGTAACATTTTCAGTGCTAGAATGGCATGGAGTTTGCTCTCTGTTTATATACGGTGGCTTGCCCTGCCTGTGTTGGTGTTTTGTTTTGTTTTGTTTTTCCTTGTAGTTCTTTGATTAGAGTATTGATTACTGCTTGATTATATGTCTGATGATAATCTTAGTGTTAATCTCTGTTTATCTGGGTGATGATTGCTGGTGAGGAGATGTTCTGGTCTTTTGCTTCCTTTTTATTGTCTCTTTTGAATGGTGTGTAGATGTTGTTTATCTCTATGTACCTGTTGATGGCTGCCTTGTCTGAATACCAAGCTTCCAGGAATTCCCACACATTTTTGGATTTAGCTTGGTCTAAGATGCTGACAGTTTCCCAGTTGAAACTATGGTTATGTTTGTCCATGTGTTGTGAGATTAAGGAGTTTTCATTGTGTCTTCTGACTGCTAGTTGGTGTTCATGGATGCACTCTGCTAACCTTCTGCCTATCTGTTCTACATAGTGGTTGTTACAGTCCTTACATTGTATGTTTTTTCTTCTTGGGCTACTGGGTTTTTTGGTTTACTTAAGATGTTTTGGAGGGCTTTAGTTGGTTTGTGTGCTACAGAGATGCCATTTGGTTGTAATCGTCTGTTGGTTCTTTCTGAGATGTTTCTGATGTATGGCAGTGTGATCCTTTTCATAGCTTGTGTTGGTTGTGTTATAGTAGGTTGAGTGGTCAGGCACTTTTTGATAAAGTTGCGTGGATATCCATTTTGTTGGAAGAAGTTGTATAGGTGGTCTGTTTCCTTTTTCTGCTGTTCTGGGTTGCTGCAGAGCGTTTGCACCCATTTGAATAATGTTCTTACTCTTGTGGGAGGTTGGGTTGTTACTTTGGTAATGGAGTATGTGGTTAGTGTGAGTTGTTTTCCGATAGACTTGAGTTTCTGATTTGCTGTTGTTTCCTCTGCTGATGAGGATATCCAGGAAGGGAAGCATGTTGCTGTTTTCTTCCTTGCTGGTGAATTTTATTCCTTTGAAGATGGTGTTGATAGTTTCATGTGTCTTCTCTAGCTGATCCTTTTTTATTATAACAAAGGTGTCATCTACATACTGGAACCATACTTTTGGTTGTATGTGAGGAAGTGCTGTAGTTTCTAGGCGTTGCATTACAATCTCTGCTATAAGTCCTGAGAGTGGTGATCCCATGGGGGTGCCTCTGAGCTACACATATTCTATATGTTTTCAATGAAGCCTGGTTTACAAGTTCTTCAAATAAATAAGATATAAATGCATTATAGAAATATGATTATAAAATATAGGGCACTGGGTGATTCTTTGAGACTCTGTCCTATACATGCATTCCCCAATACATGTAAAGAATAGTGCACCATTTATAAAGGGAATGAATCCAGTATGCACAGACTTCAGTGCACACAGGGGAAGTCTTATAAATGAACTTATATGGCTTTTGGATCATGGTCAGGATTACATAAGCTGCACTGTACCAAAATCTATGATTCTGTAATTTTTTTTTAATGACATAATACATTTGACAATACAGTATATCATTACTGAACTGATGAAGTGGGTCTACGGTTGAAGTTTCTGTAAAAGTAGTAAGGGTAGAATTGCTTCCCAAGTTGTAGAACGTATAGAACAGCTTCTTCAGCATGATACGGAGCAGTTGGAACTGTACTGCTCCATTTCTTTCAGAAAACGGAACCCAGAAAGAAATAATATGATACTATGACTGCTTTTTCAAATTATGCAAATACAAAAATTCTTACTGCGTGTACATGTTGAGATCCCAGAAAGAAAGGCAAGAGAAAAGCCTTCTATAATCATGGTTACAGAATAAGATTTTGTGGAGAAATATCCTCTTTGAATAAATAATGATTATTCTGTCATTTCAAGAGAAATGGAAAACTTTCCTAAAGCTTTGTATCTTCCCTTGATTTGTGAATTAAATCCTTGTTATTTGCATGTAATATTTAAATAAAATACACTTAGGATGTGGCAAGATATTAGCTTGGCCTTGCTAGCTCATCCTTGTGAATAAGATAAAATGCCTTGTTGTAAAACTATACATCTGAAATGTTTGGGGACAAAATGTTAAACTCTGTGCATCTATTTTTCTTTCTTACTAAACATTTTAAAAGCAATTGTATAAATATAAGACATCTGATTTATTGTGCGCAATCCCCCTAAAAGTTACAATAGTATTATTTTGAACTTTTCTCAACTAACTTGCATGCTGAATAGCTCAAGGTTAATTCCATCTGCACCCTCTGCTTTATTAAAACATACATAAACACACACACACAGAGAGAGAGAGAGAGAGAGAAAGAGAGAGAACATATCATTCTCATTTAATTTGTGCATTGACAATATCTCATTCTCTGAAATCAAATGCAATCTGGTAATTATAGGAAAGAACATAGATTATAATAGTAAAAGATGAGAAATATATGAGAAATGCCTCCCCTGATACTCTAATTCTGTATGCCCAGATCTACGTTATTTGACAGGGCAGCAACTACCTGCAGAATAAATTCCACTGAGCTCCTGCAAAAATATGATTTTCTGCCAGAAGATGTGTGAGTTGTATAACAGTCTTCTCAGTAAAGAAAAGTCTTTAAAATTTCAATCAGGTAAGTGGAAATGGCCTTGGAGTTATTTTCTATAATTGTAACAACAACAACAACAACAACAGAACAGGGAGCTGTTCCTGGGATCACCCAAACCTGATGTGATTCTACCTGGTAGGTCCCTAGCCTCTTTCTGGATCCCAGGAGTATAATTTAGGAAGTGAAGTGGGAAATAGGTTGTAACATCTTGATTTCTTTCTGACTACATCTCACTGAATAGAATGCATATTTCTGCTTATGTGCAGTAAATATTCTTAAAATTTGCTGCAAGAAATTGAACCTCACCCTTAATTTCATCCCAACCCTCTCTCCTGCCTTTCTGTGACTGAAATGTTAGATCTCACCTTTTCTTTTCTGCAGAGATACCATCTATCTAAACGTTAGGGAATTACTTCATAGACATCCCACATCATGTTTGTTCATATGGCATAGATCAATAAATCCAGCCAGCCAGCCATGCTGTATTTTCAGACAGGTATCTGAAAATACCAGTCACAGTTATGCTTTCTGCTCCTGAACAACAGTTTGCTATTTGAATGTAGGCTGGTTATTTTACATTCATACACTTACATTTAACAGATTTAATCCTTCTGATTGTGTTCCTAAAAGCTGATAAGTGTAAAAATGTCAATTCAATAGCAAACATAAATAGTGAAGATTGAAACCAGGAGAGGCTGTGCTGGTAAATCATACAACTGAGAATATACATACTTCCATTGATATACTAGCAGTGGGTGATGGTGCAATGGCAGATGTATTTTACTTCCAGACCAAGTATGGTATAAAAGAGGGCACTGTCTGCCTTTACACTAGCAACTGCATTGTCTCGAACAGTATTCGAACACTGTTTTCCAGTAAGTGTGGTATAGCACATTGCTGAGTTGTGATTGTGGTTTGGTGTTTCAGTGTTATATGCTTGCATTAGAATGACAGCTGTACCAGCCAAACTACACATTATGAAAGGAGAAGATACAAGATTGATCTCGCATTCTAAGACTTAATATCATGTTCTGGATGTTTAGGTACCACTGGAAGAAATTCTACAAAGACAGATGAGAGAAGCTCATGCCTTCACTGACATGCAAAAGCCATATAACAATCTATCTTGCTTACAGTTGAATTGAATTAATATACTGAATTTGGAATCTATTAAGTTTTCAATTTCAATACAGAAGTCATTAGGATTCTAAAGTATATTAAGTTTTTTTTTCCCTTTCAAAGTGAAATGAGCAAATAGGGAATACTAGCCTGTGAGTTACTACTTATTAGTTGTATGACTAATCCACACAGGGAAATCCATAGTTCTGTAGGCACTATCTTTTGTCCAAGATTTTGGATTCTTTTTCAAATATTAGTAATTGAACATTAATGCTGGGAGGTTATGAAAAACAGGAAAAATAATTTGCAGGTGTGTACTTCTGGTTCCTTTATTTGGCTCATGAGCCTTGACTTATTTTAAACAATTTAATGTTTATGACTAAAAACAGGAAGAGTGCTGGTTTTGAAATAAATAAATAAATGCCATAGGATGTCGAAACATCTTAAGTGTGAGTTCCTGAGGAAGTACTACATTTCTCTTTGAAAACACCTTCCCCAATAGCGTTGTTTAAATATATTACAATGGCTTTTTATGACTTCTTATATATTGCAAACCATAGTCTTGAACAGATGGCAGAGGAGGTATCAAGGGATTATTCCCATCAGAGTGCAGAGACAAGGGTAAACATTCTACAAAGCAGGCTATTTTCTGGATCGGTCTAAAGCTCAAGAATGCAGAGAGAAATTTAAGAGGCTAGTGACAGAAGGTACTGCTTTACTTACATTCCCTCAGAAACAATCAAGAAATTATTGTGAGGAAGCAGAAGTTCCTGACCTTCATAGAGAGCTCTGTGAAGAAACACAGAAATTATAGAAGATTCTTAGGATTCAGACTTGAACCTATCCTCAGTGACAATAGTAAGGTGTACACAGGAAGAGATGTGAACTAGCAAATGATAAATGACAGATACATATGTACAGGACAAGGAAGGAAGGAAGGAAGGAAGGAAGGAAGGAAGGAAGGAAGGAAGGAAGGAAGGAAGGAAGGAAGGAAGGAAGGAAGGA
This sequence comes from Python bivittatus, assembly GCF_059951505.1. Classification (NCBI taxonomy): domain Eukaryota; kingdom Metazoa; phylum Chordata; class Lepidosauria; order Squamata; family Pythonidae; genus Python; species Python bivittatus. The sequence goes on from NW_028277098.1 coordinate 31,157,795, forward strand.
AGGAAGGAAGGAACTCTGTAGCCTTCAAATATTTTTCATTTTATACTTAACCTATTTCCATAATAAGATTAAGATAGTGGAGTCACAGTTCAAACTTCTAAGGGTTTTCTTGCATCCAGTGAAATGTCCAAGCTCACCTACATCTGTTTGAAAAACTTCTGCATATTTGAAGATAGTTGTACATGTATGACTTAGAAACATGTTTGATGGTTGTTACTTATAAGTAAGTAGGATAAAAGTCATAAATCTTTCATATTACCATACTGATTTGGGGTCATATATATCTGATATCTATTTGAAAGGGACCCCAAAATTTGCCCTGTTGACAGGGGAACCACTTCCCTCAGTAATCCATGCTTTTTTTTTTTCTACTGTGAATATTCATCAGGTCAACTAAGGTAACTAATACTTTTGCCAAATTAAGAAAAGCTGTCATGAAATCCTTTGGACTACAGAACAGAGTATTCAGGAAATAAAGAACAAACTGAAACTTCACCAGAAAAAAAAATGGAGCTTACTGTGTTAGCAGAAACAAAAGAAAAACACCAACATCGGAACACTTGATTCAAACTTCAGCATTTCACAGGGAAAGATGGAAAAATAAATATCCAGAACTAATTGAGGCAAAATGATCACCCTATAAAATATATACTCAGATTTCCTGAATTTGCCAAACTAAGGAGACTGTTTGCTTCTATGAGAATAGATCCCTCTACACCAGTGTTGTCCAAACTTGGCCACTTTAAGATGAGTGGACTTCAATTCCCAGAATTCCCCAGCCAGCCATGCTGGCTGGGGAATTCTGGGAGTTGAAGTCCACTCATCTTAAAGTGGCCAAGTTTGGACAACACTGCTCTACACAGCCAGGATCCCACCCAACAGAATTCATAATCATTCAGAGGTTTCTGCTGGCACTCAAAGGGACGTGAATAAAATCCTCCTTTACAGCTCTTGTGTCAGCATTAAGGGCAGGGGATGCATCCACCTTACTTCTTTCCCTTGTCCTTCCTTAGTCTAACTACTTATATGTAACTATGGGCACAGAGAAAGGTGACAGATAAAGTGTTTTTCTGGGCACAAAGAACATCCCACCATATTCCTCAGGGTTTTGGCCAAAGAACCTGACCATTGGGTCTGCAAGAGTCTTTTTTAAAATTAAGTCAAGGTTAGTAATTCAAACATTTCTGAAGCATCTTGCTGGTAGCTTAACCCAAACCAATGAATGTTATGAACATTAGTTTTACCTCTCACAGGTTTAAAGTAGGTTCTAAACATCCTGTGATTATACTCGACAGCAACACATTTTCAATGAATTGCACTTACTTTTCAGCCTAATAATTCTGCTCAGAAAACAGCAGCCAATAAGGAATGTTTATCAGTTAAAGTTACCTGATAGGTTTATAAAATATCTTGGAAACTGAATCTAAAAGGAAGTGGGTGGGATTCAGGGAGGGGCAGGAGGGTTTGTGCAGATAAATAATAAAATTTTAACATCCTCTTGAAGCACTCTGGGAATGTCTAGTTTGAAGGCATAAGACAGCTTATGACTAGGCTTTTGAAGAATAAAATGAATCTCACTTTTAAAAGCTCAGATTTGGCAGGTTTACAGTTTTCTTCAATATAAAAAAAACCACTTTGCAGCTGTTAGATACCATCACCTTGAAAACTCTCATGTTTCCTGTTTCGTAAGCTGAAAATAAAATTAAGTGACAGTTTCTTTAAACTATCAGAATGTTCTTTATGCTTACCCACCATTTGGAATAATAAATACCTGTATAGTTTAGAAAGAAGAATGTGCAAATGCATAGTAGTGCTTTAACTAAAAGTTATTATATCATAGCCTTCGTTAGAATAAATCTTGTTTATTGTCATAATAAAAACAATGTGGCAATACAGTTAATGTTCTCATTTTTAAATGCAAATTTTAGTTTTATCAACTCTTATTACCTCTAGAGGCTACTGGATGGTTTGTTTAACAAAGAAAACCAAATAAAAATGAGGAAGATATTCTAAGTACATAAGCAATATTGCAGGTTTTATTCATGGCGTGTTTATGTGTACATTTTTCAAATTATTGGTTAGGTGAAATAATCACTTGCAAAAGATCCAGGAGTGGTAAAGACCTGCTCGTACTTGTTTTCTACACAATGATATTGAGAAACATCACTTCTCCCAATGGCACCATCATCTTTGTCCCTTGAAAATGAGCAGAAAACAATATTTTGAAAAGTTCTAACAATCTTACAAGATTTCATTGAAAGATCTGGAAAATGTTGTTACCATCCATATAATATTATAGATGAAATGAATGGCTCTGGTTCCCAATCTTGGTGGCTTCCACCTGGTGGCCTTTAACTCCCAGAATGGTCAGCTATGGACATAATGGCTGGAAGTTCACACATCTGGAAGAGGTGAAACTACCAAGTGTATAAACCCAACCATATTGTGGTCTGTTGGTTTGGCTTTATTGTAATGTGTAAACTTAATCATGATAGTTAATGTTATCTGAAAAACTATAGCATTTTCCACAAATGATCAAAGAAGAAATAAAATATAGCATTCCAAACAAATTCCAGTATAACATTGTTTGGTAACCTGGCTATACACAGCCAATGTATTGTGTAACAAAATTAAAAGAGCATCAAATGGAAATCTAAATATGAATATGCCAATATAAGTAACATTGGCTGCTATTATTTCCATCCCTTAATCTGGAACAAGCTTCTACGGAAGTGATTTGGAGACTTTGCCATTCAAATTCATAAAACTACAACTGTAGTCAGTCAGTTTCAGTATAAAGCTATCATACATAGTTTATGCGGTTTACTGTAGAAGAGCACTTGTTAGGCTGCAAAACCATATTAAATCAGGAATATTTTTTCCTTACAAAAGTTATGATAAAATGATAATTGCTACTCTTTTTTTGTGTGCACTTAGGTTTTAAAAAGCAAAATACTTCCGCTTCCTCACTCCTTTGGAGCCTTTGTAGCTCTAGAACATTTGGCATTCATTCTTGAGTTGTAGACATCTGTAGGTCAATGGCCAGTTTTCCACTCTCAGGCTTAGCTTATTTCCCAGTCTGGGAGTTATATTCTTTGATACCCCCGGGAGGCAGAAATGCTTCAGACCTCTACCTGCTTGAAGAGCTGAAAGTCAGCATTAAAATGTTTGCTGGAAAAGGGGAAAAAATCCCCAACGTGTGCACAGTTTTGCAAGCAAATACACAGAGCTCATTAATCTTGCAAACTCCATGGTATATGTTTAACATTCTTTCAATGCCAACTAAGGGTATACATTTTGAAACCTATCATATATGCAAGAGAATTAATTTGCTTTGTGAAAACTATTATGACACAATAGTAGGGCTTTTTTGGAATGTCTAAACCTCCTGATACCATTTCATATATCTAGCTTCTGTTAGAGCTTATCACTGTAAAAATTCAAAGAGTGAACAATAATTTAAAAGGTTGTTTTATTGTTGTTCTTGAAAATAGGGTGTTCTCAACATCATCTGATGTGAAGAAACTTTTATTTGGGGAAAGGGACAGCTTTTCAGCTTTCTCACTAATTTCTTTCTCTCATATCATCACCTGTTGTTGATAAATGAAAAGAAGTTTGCATGCATTCATAGATGTGAAGTGCGTGTTGCATGGTATCTTACAATATTTTGTCCAGAGCAAAATGATCTGTTCAAAAGTGTGCTATTATTTGTCTTTCTGAACAATGCACTCTGGTTATCACCTCTCAGAACACATCTGATTTGTAAGTATAGTTCAACTATTTTTTTTCTTCCCAGCTTGGACATTATATCTTAATAAGACCTAAAGACTTCTATTCAAATGCATGGTTAATGCAGAAGCCTTTAAAAAAAATGAGAATGGCTGCTTTGGCAGAAATTAGTTTAACTAATTTTAAGATTTTTTTTATTTGATGAAGACTTTGATCATAAACTGCTTTCGGAAGATTTTTTAATATGAAAAGTTGCATGAAATATTTTTTTAGAGATGATTTTTAAACTGAAATGTGGCTAATATTATGCAGAAAAGCACAACAATTATAGCCCTTCTTGATTAAATGTTTCTCTAACTGCTGTGGTATGATCACTGTGCTTTATGTAAAAACAACAGTACTTATGGAAAGCATAACGCTGGGAAATATTGCTTTTAATCCACAGAGTGAATCCTTTGCTTACTCTACAAAACAAGACTTGGCTGATTGTCCTGGATAAAGAAAAAGGAAAAGAAAAGAAAAGAAAAGAAAAGAAAAGAAAAGGAGGTGGGAGGCAAAAGAACAGTCCTGTGTAAGTTTTATAATGACAGAGCGTACAAACTTCTGGCCCAATTCTCTTTCAGGCAAAACAAACAAACAAATCAACAAATCAACACAAACACAGAACAGATGTTTGACTGAAAGGAGATTTAGCTAAGGCTAGTGGGGGTCATTTCTTGGATGTCAGCTGCTTTGAGAAAGCTATGTATACATCATATCTCATGTCTCTAATCTACTCTACAATCTTCATAATAGAGCCAGAAATCAGCTAAGCAATGATTAGGTTTTCTGAGATAGAATTATTAATGGAATGCTAAGGATTAATTAAAGAGTTCTGCTTTCCTGTATAACTTGGCTTCTGCCTAACAAAAAGAAGTATTTGTAAATTGTTTAAAGGAGATGTATGGTTTTAAGGGAGATAAAAAGGAGGGTTCCTTTTTTCTCAGATAAGCAGTGGATAAGAGTAGGATGAAGTTTCCAGATTTCATTAGCTTTTTACAGAACTCATAGGTAAGATCCTATTCCTTGAGCTTCAGCAACAACTGCCAACTTTATACTACTGCTGTTTGGGGAGCCGTCATAGCATGAATTAAATGCTCTGACACTGAGTTGCATCCAGTGATTTCATTCCACTAACGGGCAAATTGAGAAGAGATGCTGTCCATTGGATCTGCTGTATGGTTCACCCCATTCAGAAGTGCCTTGTGACCCTCTGTAACATTTGGGGAGGAAGAGATCTGGAAGTTGCCGAAGGAAGGAGGAAGCAGAAAACCACTTCCATTAACTGACTTCCATGGCTTCTTGTTAAAGATGATTTTATTTATTTATTTACTTATTTATTTAGCAAATTTATATAGCCACCCCTCTCGCCAAAAGCTACTCTGGGCGGTGTATAACAATCAGATAAAAACAAATATAAAAACAACATAAAAATATAAAAACCACATTAATAAATAATAGCATTTTAATATTTGATCATTAATGATAATTAATAAATATCATAAAAACCAAGATGCAAACCATAAGGAAGGAAGAATAAAAATAGCCCCCTCAGATTATTATCAATTATTATTGCTATTGTTCTCATTATGGCCAGGGAGAGGAGAAAAATAGATTTGTAATCTACACTAGATCATTGCAAATTGTTTATTCAAAAACCTACACGTGTATTCAGGAAACGTATTTTAAATTTTTCTTGTTCACGTTTATTCCTTTCATCAGAAAATGCAAGTTTGGCATTATAATCCCTACCCCTAAATTAAAGATAAATTTGAGCTACTGCACCAATTACTTCCCCACCGCCACCCCCACCCCTACCCCCAGGAAAATTAGATGCAGGTCTTGCCCATATGGATATCAACATATGGACAAAGGGCAACAAAAAAGAGCTGACTGCTGTCTGGCCTCTGTACGCTTAGCCAAAATGCTTTCAATCAATCATATGTACAGTACATATATCCTGTGTTTGTGCTGCTTAATGACTGCCATAAAGTTTTTCAGTCTCATATATGCTGGGCAATTATAAGTTGTCTCTATGTGATTGGAAACTCCCAGTGCCTGATCAAATGCTCATGTCCACATGATTGTGGAACTCCAGGCTCCGTTTAAACTGTTGAGGCCTGTATCTGTGCACATGTACATGTGTGGTGCTAATGGTAAAGATAAATATTCAGGGCACCAGATGAGATTCTACCCCAAATCAACAATTTCATTGTGCTGTAATTAAATAGGAAAGCAGTGGGGAGAACATTTCAAAATTACTTTGTTATATATAGTATTTTGGCATGACAAACTGAACAAACTGCATCGTTGTAAAATAGGAGTAGGGAACAACTGGCCCAAAGGCCAGTGTGATTGGCTAGGTACCCGCATTTAGAATGTAAAGGCACAAGCAGTCTCCTCTTTTATGCACTCGTGTCCTTAAGAGGCACCCTATGCGTGAGTAGTTAGGACAACTTTTTTCTGGATTTGCATATATGGTGTGGTTTCTTTATGCAAGGGTAAGGTGGGAACAGTTGTCCAACAATATTTAGGCAACTGCATAAACTGAATGTAATTGCATTTGATTTGTGTATGAGTGCAACTTCCTGGATAATTTCAGCTTTCTCTGAGAGGTATGAACTCAGTTCTCTGCTTCAAAATCCTTCTCAGCTGCAACCTAATTGTACAAAAATGAGGAACTTATTGCCCTCTGGATGTTGATTTGTTAAAAAAAAGATCTCTCAATTATTCTCACCATTGTCCATGTTGGTTAGGACGGTTGGGAGTTGTCATTCAGCTGTATCTGGAGGCCACAGTTTCCTCATACTTGCCTTGCCTGAGTTACACCATCTTAATTATTTAATGGATGTCATTTAAATGGAATGCAATAAAAATCCTCTTTATTACAAGTGACATGCTAAACAAAAATAGTGAATGGTACAGCACTCACCACTAAATAGGTTTTCAGCAAAACTACATATATGGAACTTAGCAAAAACAGCAATACTATAAAGATCAAAGTACTTGCAAATGCATCATCTTCCCTCTTTTAAAATGTAGGCCATACATAGAAGGTAAGGTGTAAGAAACTTGCACCCACAAAGGAGAAAAATCAAAATGTATTGTACTTGCAAAGGTAAAAATGGAAACTCAAACCCAAGCCATCTGTGGAATTCTTTGAATTTCAGGACAGAAATTTGAAGTGCTTTACAGTTTAGTCATCTGAAATGAATGCCAACATTATCAGAATTCCAAGTGAAATAAAATGATTCTGAAAGATTTGATATGTAACCACATACAGTGGAATAGCTGGGTTCACATTAAAGACTGTGCCATAATAATACGTGTTCATGTGCATTTTACCTGTCAGATTCCTTCTCCCCGCCCCCCACCGATTTGGAGACAGGAATGCAAAACTTCTTTAGTTTCAGTGAACCTGGATTTCAAAAAGCATCTCCTTTTGGTGTGCTCCTTTTGGTAAATGCTCGTTTTCATGAGGCCTTTAATAGACTTCCTTAATGTTCTTCCAAAGTTTCTGCCATTTGGGCATTGCTAAGATGCATCACTGTGGAGCAACTGTTTAAAAATAGTCACCTAGTTTGTTGTATTTACAGCACATTTGGCCTCGAATTCAACAGGGAGGCCAGGCTGTATTGACACATGCTTCTTTGTGGGCTAGTGTTATTTCTATTCCTTGCGTTGTATGATGGGATTACAGAATATAAAATGAAGAAGTTTTGCTTCAAGAGAGGGAATGCTGATAACAGCATTTGTTTTAAAAAAAAAACACCTAAGGGGGGGGGGATTGGTGTGATGGAATGTTGTGCAAAGGAGTCATTTGGGCAAGTCTTTGCTCACATATCCTTTGTCTGACATGTTATTCACACCGACTATGAAAAACAGCTAATGACACTATAAATGCATGAACAAATACAGTACACTGACTCTATTCCAAATTCAGAGCAGTTTCATAAGTGGCTAAAAATCACAAAAGTATCAGAATTCAGCATTAATAGGATGAGAATGAGATACTCTCTTCCCAAAGGGATAGTAGTAGCAGAATGTCTCCCTTTAAATTGCTGCAGAATCATTCCTTAATCCTAGGAATTGGAAGGAAGAGAGTGAAGCACTGATACACTGGAAATAAGCCAACTCCTCCTCCCATCTTCAGAACTATACAACAGTAAGGCAGCCTTCTGCACTTTGGTGACCTCCAGGTGTGTTAGATTCCAACTTCCATAATTCTAAGCCATGTTCAAAAGCATTTCGTCCAACATATCTGCAAGTATCAGGTTGGGAGGTATGTTCTCCAACTGAGTTATTCCAGAACAATAGGAGTCTTTGAATGTTCCCTCAGTATTAGTGCACATTACTGGATCTCATCCTAGGAGATAACATGTCCAAAAGAAGACAACCTTTTGATGATTTTAGGATCAAATTATGATTATGTATCAGTAGGAAGAGACCATCTCATTGTACTTTCTTAAAGATCCCCCTTTGAAGAAACATCCATGGTAACTGCTGTACTTTTCTCATGAACAGAGAAAGAGCCTGCTGAAGGAACAAGTGCAAGCATCTTCTCAAAGAAATGTTCACATCTGACAAGGTCTTACTCCTTGCCGATACCCTGTAAGGTCAAAGATCACACCAACTAAACTCTCTTCCCTTCTCAAAGATGGGGGTGGGGTGGGGGTGCTTAATGAAGACTCAGGCAGCCCTGCAGGGGATTGACATTGTGCAGCCACCTAGAATGCTATTTTAGATTGGGAAGGAAGGGGGAGGGGAAAAATGCCATATTACTTTGTATTATCGACACCACTGCCAAAGGAAAAGGGCAAGTGAAGTTAATATTTTCACATTAGAGCAACAGACCCTTCATAAATTATTAAAACCAATACAATTTATTATCCTGTCCAAAGCTATAAAAAGTTGTAAAAAAAGTGTGCAGTATTACAAGCCATTTTACTTAATTAATGATTTTATTTTTAAAGCCAGGATGTGTTGTGGTTTATAAATCATTGTGCTAAATCCTAACACTTCCTTAAGAGAGAGTGTTGGCTTTCTCTAATCAACTGTTGCGTATGATGCTGAGACATTAGTATATCCATGATTCCTGCAGGAAATGCTTTTATACCAAGCTCCTCCACTCTGGAGACCAACTGGTAACCTTTGCACAGTTCTGATCATAGCTAGAAATTATCTTTAAATGAAGTGGGGAGGGAAGGAACTGAAACAGACTTTTACTTGAATTTGTTTTGTTATCTGTGTTCATACTTGGATTGTGCTCTGCCCAAGAGCAGACAGAACAGGCAGGCAGTGACAAGTCATTTCAAAATGTTTATTTCTTCTTTTTTTAAGAAGACATTTCAGGGTTATGATGTTAAAGATAGGTAATTTGATCCACCTTTCAATGCATTTACTTCCCAATCATGCAAATGCATGCATTTATCTCTTGATTTTGCAAATTACATTATACCTTGAAAGAAAGAAAGAAAGAAAGAAAGAAAGAAAGAAAGAAAGAAAGAAAGAAAGAAAGAAAGAAAGAAAGAAAGAAAGAGAAAGTTCAAAGCAAAATGGAAGGCATACACAGGAAAATATTGATTAAGTAGAGCCAAGACACAGAGATATCTACTATCTGAAAATAAATCACATGATTTGTTACCTATTCATAACTCCCCTTATAAAATACCAGGCTCCAGTTCAGAATTACCAGGTGATTTTTTTAAAGGCATAATTTGGTTAGTTAAAAAAAGGATGCAAAAAGTTCAGTTGCATGCAGACAAGTCAATATGTCAAAACAAAAGCTTCACTGTGTATATTCTATTCTAAAGGTGTGTAATGGTATCAGATTAAACTGATGCAGCTAAACTAGCTTCCATCTTGGGCATGGCAGTGGGACATTTTATCTAGCAATGCATGCTATCATCAGGAGTGGGACAATTCTTGAATGTGAGAACTTGCAAACAGTGACAAGCCGGTTCAACTTGCCAGATACAATATTAACTCTGGACTTTCAATGCAGATGTCTGAAAATGATTTGAAAATGTTTGTGATGGTAGATACAGATAACCAGGTCATGATGAATTATGTGGAGAGGTAAAGAATATTCCTATGATTACTTACGTCCCAAATATATCATTGCAAATGATTAGTTGTAAATTGTACTGAAGATTTATTTCATAATATTAGCTGCATTATGCCTTTGTGATGAGGTGTCCTACCTATGATCATATAGGTTCCTAAATCCCTGTTGGGGGCGGCAGGGGAGAGAGACCTCTATAGCACTGAAAGATTCCTTGCACCAGGTCCATGATGATACTATGATAATAGCCATACTCTTTCCTCCTATGTCTTAGCACGGCAGCTACAGTACTTCAACTTAAGTATTTATTATCTGCTGGAGCGATTCATTAAACATAACCATAAGAAGAGATACTGACCACAGAACTGTATTAACTACAATATTTTGCAATAGTTTTATTAAATCCATGTGTAAACTGTCAGTTTCTTCTGGCTGTATTCAGACTGTATTTCTCCAAAGTGCAAAGGGGGGAGAGAGAGAGAGAGAGAGAGAGAGAGATGTGACACATGGGCATTCATGCAGGCCAGGGTGCTAGGGTGGGGCAAATGACAAATTATGTATTGCAACATCACAATTCAAGTACATAAGGACTGGAGTTTCTGTTGTGATGTCACAACACATCATTTTGATCAAACCAGTTGCTATGGATGCTCATGGTGTGACAATGTTCTCCAAATCTAAAACTTAGTAGGTCTATTTCATACTGTTAATGTAAAGTGTTATAGTAATAGCTATAGTATAGCAAAATAACTGAATGTTTTGACCACTGATCCTTTTCAAGGGCAGATATTTGCTTACTTTTTCAATCAAAAGTAAGCCTACTATGCAAAAAACTCCCAAGTGCTTAACCATATTGTACTTAATACATTTGGTATCAATTTAAAAATCTAAAACTGTCAGTTTTGCCTTTGTAGGGCATTTTTCTTTTCTTTTCTTTTTTCTTTTTTCCTTTTTTTTTTTGCTAATCCTGTAACTATACATATATTAAAAAAAAAAAGTTTTGGATATATTTCTTCAAAATGAAAATGGTAATTTAAAAAACAATATGGAAAACCAAAGATAATTTTTTTAAAAAATATCTTAATAGTTTCATCAGAACCTGCTATACCAACAAATGTACTGAGAAATAAAATAAATGATAAAGATTTTAGCACACATCTACATATGAAATAGCTGAAACAATATCTTTATTCTATTGGGTGCTTAAATGTGGCAGTGCCATGAGTTGATAAGATTTTAGGATCTGTCCTCCTTTAAAATAACTGAAAAACTAAGTCTAATAGACTTCTTCGATCGTTTAAATATACTTCATCATTTTTTTCATTTAAAAAGTTATTACAGAGATACTGGCACTTGGTAACTCAGCTACAAAATTGTGAATTATCCCCTATTTTAAGCGACAAAAGGACAGGTGATCTAGGGAATTATCTAGTACACAATTACGAGACAGGAAAGATGTTATCCTGAGATAATCATTCATTCTAAGTATGGACATTAAGTATGTGTGCTCAAATGATAGAAACAAATCATTTCATTAAAAAAAAACAATCACTTAAGGCAATATGCAACATGTAACCCAGAAAGAGGTATTTATACATTATACCAATGTTCACTTTATGTTAGGGAAACCTCTAGAAAATAAAAGATCCCATTGTTGGGACATAATAAAAGTAGAGTGCAGAACTGCTCTATTAATGCACTTCAAAAACAGCTCCTGCAAGTTTGAACAAATGAAGTGCTTAGTTACAGGGAAGGTAATTACTAAGATTGGTGAACCAGAATTTATCTCTATGATGCAATCTAGGGATTCTTTCTGGAGTTTTAAACTAAGAAGTGTGTATCTAAATAGTTTCTAGGGATTTTTTTTTTTTAATATGAAAATAAAATAAAATTTTAAAAAGTATGCATTGTACCCATTTTAAGTGGAGGGAGAAATCAAAATAGCTAGATAGATTAGTATTAAATACTTAATTAAATTTATTAGGGTATACCTTTAAATGAGATGGATATTTTTAACTGAATGGCTGTACCATTAATTGAGTGGGAACATACCAGGCAGAACTAGCAAATAAAAATATAATTCCTAAATAGTTTGTTTAGAGATAAGAAATTTTGGACAGTTATTTATCTGATGTTTTAATACAAGTGCTATAGATTGAAATAAAGCTGTATATAGAAAGATTACCAAAGGATAATTACAAAAATGATGCTGATAATTTTAATGATAATTTTGAAACTGATAAGTGAAATGCTGTTAGGTGGATAGACAAAAAGATAGCGTATTTCTCAGTATATTTATAAGAACATATTTTGTTTTGATTGAAAACATAAGCAAACTCTATAGATAAAAAAAGTCTGCATACCACAGAGGAAAATCTGTGGTTGAAATGTTTGGATTAAAGGGAATTGGTAATACTTTTTATGAAGATGTGACACAGACACGCTCAATGTCAACATTTGTAACAGGTTGGGTTTGCACTTAATTTTTGGATGCAATTATCTGGATTGCCTATCATATCATTTGTGTACAAATCATGCAGCTCACAATTTTAGTTATGGCAGGATGTGTCCACAATAGCTATGAATTAAAGAAAATGTAGGCTTCATAGAGCCTGATTATACCAAGGTTGTTTAAAAGTTGGAGTCTATCATCTATCTATTTGTCTGTCTATCTATCCAGCCTGCCTAAATGCACACACACATTTGAATTGAGATTTTGTAATAGCTGAAAATAGCAAATAAAATGAGTGTGTACAACAAATAAAATAATTGTTGACAGTTAAAACCTGTAAAAACAGTGTTTTAAGGCCCTTTTTAACACACAGTGCTAAAGCAAACTAGGCAAATTGAATGCTGCTGTCATGAATGCAGCCAGAATCCTGATTAGCTGAAGTTGTTTGCTTACTCACAGGTTAGATGAATTGGAAGGTCTCCTCCACTGCATTCAGATGCTTGAAACTATCTTCACACATTTAAGTAAATGATCAAGAAGTAAATGATCTTAGGTTTGTATGAAAGTTTTATCCAGTAGGTAGGCCTGTGGGCTTCTAAAGAAGACTTGAAGATGTATTTACTCATTCCCCTAATGTGTGAACTAGAAAATTCCTGCATTGGCTTTTTAAATGCAAATCTTCACCGTCTGTACTTATTAGTTAAAAAAAAAAAATACAAAATACAAAATCAGCCCTGGATTCAAATCAATGAGTTCACATTTATTGATGTGAACTTAATAAACTGAATTTGAAATTTGTTTTAAATTATTGGCAATGGGTTTAACAGTTTAACAGTTATCAGGAAGCCCAATGCAATGCATTATATCCTCTGCCCCCTGACACCTAATGAGAGAAACAGTGCTCACATTCTTTTAGCATTGATGTCTGCTAAAATTATAAACATACCTTAAAAGGTCTAAGGTAGGAAAATCAGAGTGATGGGTCAAATACTGAGTGAATCTGACAAAGCAGTAGCTCAGTGTTAACATTAACGTCACCTGTGATTGTTGCCAGACACTTATATTCTGACAACCAGAATCAGACAAGTGAACATTTTGAACATTACCAATTTACCAATTACCAATTGTCTCCGGGAAGTGCTTCCAGGAAGATTCCACGCAGCATCATGAACTACACAGACTTTTGTCCAGTCCTGCTGTTATTTATGCGTGCATCACATAAACAGATTTCTTAGGATAGAAATAAATTACCATTCATTTAGACTTTTCTAAAGAGTGATTGCAAAGAACAACCGGCTGTTCAGTAGGATTCCAGAGGTCTCTTAAGTATTATTAAGCCTCCAGAATTATTGGGAAGGCCCAGAACTACAAAGGTAAAGGAATGATTTCATCTGTATCTGATTTTAATCAAGCTTGGCTTACTGTTAAAAGGCTTGTTTAATGAAGACTGCATTTCCCTCCAGAGAGACTCGAACAGGCAGGCAACACGCTCTCAGCCAAGCAAGGCTTATTGCTGTAACAATAGCTAGAGGGTTGACCACAAAAATGTTTTCCTTTGAGTCTGCTTCTGATCATATATTGAAGGGGAGGGGGGAACCAGCTAAACAAGACAGGGAAGGAGGGGGTAAATTGAAGTATATAGCCATTAGCATGGGGGGGGGGGGGAGAGTCCATTTACCCACTGGAGTTAAATTATAATCTGAAGCTGTTTGATTTTTTTTTTTTAAGTCCTCCTTATAATAAGCATATACAGTTTATCTCCCGTGGCTGTTTCCCCTCCCTCCCCCACTCAAAAACATGTTGGGCACAGTAATGTAAAAGGGATCTATGCCCTGTGACTTCACTGAGAAAGAAAAAGGCAAGAAGGAAGGAAGTGGACCGTTCTGCCAACTCTGTAACAAGCCAGGGACCCTGAGATTTGTGAGTGTGGCTTGCTTGCCTTCCACTTTGGAGGCTGAAAATTATGACATTTGCCTTTTGAATCTGCCCATATGCTATTATTCCCATTTATGGCAAAGGGACCAGCCAAAGGAATGTACATAGTTTCTCGAAATCCTTTCCCAGAGAAAAGTCCAGTGAGACTACAGATGTGACTATAGCTCGCACACTTGCATGGGGTGGCGTGTTGATGCTGAACTCCTTCCAATTGCCAAAGGTACTTTGCTGATATTTAGAAGAGAGTCCATTTTGACACATTTTGTTTAGTTAAGCAGAGGAGCCCATTTTTAAGAGAAGCTCTGCTGCCAAAAATATAAACAAAGCAAATGCTGATGAATATAAATATTTGAAAGGCAGCACATTTTGTAATATCTAATAGCAACAGTCGCGAGAGAGCAGATGGAAGTCTGGCTTGCGGATGCAAAGAAGCCACTAAAATATGCCTCCAACAGGCAGTCATCAATAACGAGTGAAATATTGTTAGATGAGCTGAATGGATCATTTTGTAGGCAGCTGAAATGGACATTCTGCTCATTTCCAGTTTGTGAGGATATTACTTAAAGCATAAACCTCTTTAATTAAAGAGGAATCATTAAGTTTATTCCAATTGCCTCCTCTGAGGCTGGTTTGCTAATAAGCAACCGGACAAGGGATGTGTGAAATGAATAGTTGAAGGAAAACTCCAACAGCCAAAGAAAGGTCTAGAGGGTGAAGTTGGTTGATTAGACACCGTTTGTCATGAATGGGACCACAGCACATTGAATAGTAAATCCCACTACCTTAGAAGATTAATTCTGAAGGAGGCACTCTTGGGTCAAAGTATACATAAGCGTGTGCCTAATCTCAGAGAAATCAGGCTATTTTCTCACAGCAATTAAGGAGAGGTCTAGGGTTTCACCCACAGTGTATTTAAACACAGGATACAATTAAACCCCACAGTATTAATATCTTTGCTATGCAAAATTGTCTGGGAAATAGATTTTGCTGTCTTCTCAAATGGAAAGCAAAGCAAACGAAAGAGGATAACTTTAGTGGACATAATTATTCCGCTGAAACAAATACTAGGTATTCCTTTGAAACTGTTCTCTGTCACCTTCATGTGTTACAGAGAAGTAGTTCTCAATAGGGAAATTGCCAAGAACTTAATTTGGGGCTAAAGATAGGAAAGCAGATTTGCCTTAAAAGATATTAAACATTAGCTCATCTATTTCCATTATTGCAACTACTAGAAAAATAATGTTTCAATGAAAGCAATCCATAACTAACAAAAAAATATCTCCTCCTAGCCTCGCAGTCTATAAAAGCAGGAAAAAGGAGGGATAACCGTAACATCCTATTAACTATGAAGGCAAAATGGCAGAAAGAAATATTTCTAAAGATTTTATAGTTCCGTAAGCCAGTGTTTGGGCAGTGTGGCTCAAACAAAATGAATACCAATTTGACATACTGCTTGGAAGGAAGGGAATCAAATTTTCAGTTCACAATATGGGTTATGTATTGATCTGCTGCAGATAGATACTGTAGCAATTCAAGATTTTTATTAAATAAGCTATCTCTTTGTACAGGTCTCTAAACAATGTGAGTTGGGGACTTCAGTTTTTATTTCTGATTGTTTTATTCTCTCTCTCTCTCTCTCTCTCTCTCTCTCTCTCTCTCCCTATGTTATGTCTACAATCCTGTTTGCTACTAATGGATTTTTTTCATCAGAAAACGGAACCAATCATCCATCCTTTTTTTATTTATGGATGATTGGCATTTATACACAAAGAAAGATACTGTGGAAAGTTGTAAGATCATACTTTCTATGTTGTTTCTTGTCAAGCGCTGGGACACTGCTAAGATAAATACATACATACACACATACATACATACATACATACATGCATGCATGCATACATACAAATTCAGCAGCCCAATCGTATGAACATTTATTTGGAAATAAATCTCAATATAGGACATATTGCCAAATAAGCGTATATAAATTTGCAGCATAATTTTGCCTGGAGAAAGTCCACTGAATTCTCCGCAACCAAGAGTAACTTAATGGAAACATTTAGAAATGCATCTATCCTTGTGATCTATGTAGATCAGTTAAATAAGAATAAACTGACGTGAACTGATTAACCCTCAGCTTCATTCTTGTCTGCTGAAATCTTCATAATCCTGGATGGAACAACTCTTGGTAGTATATCAGATTTTCAAGAAATGTACAACATTGCAGTTGTGGCTTTAAAACAAAACCAATGATTTATTTCTCACTGACACCACAGCCTATTTAGACTTTTTGTTAACCTTTAAAAATGCAGCATTTTCCCCTCATATAAAAACATGCATTTAGTTGCTTACTAAAGACTTTTTTGCTTTTTTTTTAAAATGAAAGTCTGACCTTTTAAATGATTGTTTTTTTCAGCACTTTCAAGAGAGACCCTTTCACCTATCATCTCTACATTTTAGATGTGCTGTAGTGAATGAACCTCTAACCTTTTCTGCAAAATGTAACTTGGTGCAAAACACCAAATCCCTTACTAATTTTAATTATGCTTATTAGTGCTTCTATTGGGGTGGGGAAGAATTTTAGAATGTTATTTGGTTTTTAAAAGTTTAACAAAAGGAGACTATTCCAGTAACTCAAGTTTAATATAATTCTGATTTTACCTTTAATTTATTCTGAAACAAATAAAAGCTAACATTCTGATCTGAGCAAAAAGACCGTGCATTTTTTTCATTATCTGTACACAAACACTTGTTTGTGTAAGTTTTGTCTCATCCTCATGCAAGTATCAGACCAAATTTTTGTTTCTGCTTGATAATATTGTTCACATCAGTGGACAAGCTACTTCAGATGTTATTCCACTAGTAGTTGTGAAAGCACAGCTCATCTCTTCCATTTTTATCCATCAGTGCATCATTGGATAAAAGCCAAAGGAAGATAGACAAATTAACACAAATTCTCTCAGTTCACAATTTTTCAGAAATGTTCAATTTAATATTCAGTTTATCATTACAGGTGGTCCTCACTTAACGACCACAGTAGGGACTGGAAAATTGGTTGTTAAGTGGGGTGGCCATTAAGCAAGTCACCACATGACCAGACTAAATTTTATGACCATTTTTACGATGGTCATTAAGCAAATCCAGCTTCCCTAATTCCTGGAATTCACTTAATGACCATGTGATTCGCTTAACAAGCATGGTGATTTGCTTAATGACCATTGTAAAAAAAGGTTGCAAATCATGATCACATGGCTGTGGGGGGGATGCAACAGTTTGCAATGGTCATAATGTGAATACAGATCGTAAAACACTTTTTCCAGGGCTATCGTAACTTTGAACCATCGTTAAATGAATGGTTGTTAAGCGAGGACTACCTGTATATTCATGCATTTCATATGGTGAGGGCACTGCCATTCATTTTTCTAAGTGAAGAAAAAAAAACAATAAAACAAAGTTATAAATAAATATGCATATAAGAATCAATGTTTTTCTGATAAAAATGTGTCATAATTTATAGGAAATGTTTTAATGCGCTCTTAATTGGAGCAATTTAATCTTAAATTTATTTCAAGTTTTAGCGATGGGGTGAGTTTGATCTTTTATCAAACACATCAATACCTTGCATCTCAGTATAATCTGAACATAATATTTCTATTCGTATATTGCATTATCAGATATATTCATACACTAAATTAGTATGCATGTGCATAAATGACCTTGTATCTTCACAGAACCATAGAATCGCACATATAATAACTGTGATTTTATCATGTGCTAGGAAAATACACATATTTGTTTGTTGTCCTGATGACCTGAGATCAACTTTCTCCTCTGCACCTGTTGTCCACTGTTAATAAACATTTATTCAGCAACTAAGATTACTGGAGAGGAAGGACATTTTTGGAGATGTATAGCTCAAGAGCTAGTACTGCTTGGAAAGAGTAGCAAAAAGCTGAGCAATGGGTATTTGGAATCCAGTGGTAGAGCTAACTGTGCAATCATCTTATTTCAGATTTACCACTGATATCTAGCTGGGGACAGCAAATATTGTTTATTCAGTGGTAATTTCTATTTGTTTCTTAAGCAGGGTTCTTTAGAGTTTCCTGTGGTTCAGGATGCAGGAAAAAGGCTAGGACTAGGCAAAACCTCGAGAACCTGTCTTAAGAATCAGTTGTGGTGTGGGTTGAAACAACCTGTGAAATGCTGTGGTGATGATGATGAGGGTAAGGAAACCTAAGGATTGAGAAAAGTGATGCACTGGCCAAAATAAAAGTTAAAAAAAAGTCTTATATTTTAAGCAGTGCTTCATATGAAAAGTCTCTTACTTTACCCCTGCAATCATGGAGTATTTCAGATGTCAGATGCAAACCTTAACGCGCTGCTCTGCAATCCAGCAGAATCCTGTGTGTATTGATGGAGAGTGGAGTGGGAGGAAAAGGAAATTCTCATGCATGCCGTATTTCCTAAAGCCAATTCAAGGAAGATATCTGATGGGCCCCGTATGTCATTAAACTGAGAGGAATAAGGCCAAATTGAGTCCCTGTCAAGTCCTCATCCTACCCCAGAGTGCTAATTATGTTTACTAATGGCAAAGATGACAGCAAAGATGAGGACTTGAATCAAACCAACCTGCTATAGTTTACATTCCTATAAAGCTACGTATTGGCACTGCAGTCAATGAATATTTACAGTCGGCGCTTCTGCCTCATCTTCCTTTACTAAGCCTGTTGAACTTGTGCTGTGCTGATGTCCAGGAATGTTTTTTCCTTTCAACAGCAAAGGGTCCAACAAAACGGAGGGGCAGCTTCTTCTGCACTTTCTCAAGACTTAGTTAACCAACATGTGCTTCTCTCCGAGCGGCTGTGAGGGAGGAGTTATGGAATGAAATTCGTCTGTGTGCATGGAGTCCACTCCAGTCACAGATGTGAGTGGTTAACTGTACAAGCAAGGAGGGCAAATCCATACAACAATACTTCATTCACCAGAGAAATCTGCAGCAGATTACAGTTTCTCTATGGTTACGTCTGTTCTTAATTTACTGCTTTTATTCAGTTTTCAACCATAAATGAGCCCCTTATGAGGCATTCGCTCTGCAGAATTGACAACTCTTTTTATCTGCTTGAAAAATATTTTTGGATAATAATTTATGGTTAGGAAATATTTTAAGCAGCTTCAATAGTTACATTATATTCATTCAAAGCTTAATGATGCAGCGACTCCCCATTTTGATTTTTATTATTTTTTTTAAGAAAAGAAATCCAGAACAATCTGGTAATTTCACATATTTATAACAAACACAGCAGCTTGGCTGAACAGGAAAACAATCTCTTAAAAGACGTATTTCATGGGTACTGTGATATGTTTTTCTCCCTCTGCCCAATTTTTTTAAATGCTACTTCTCATGAGAAACATTTAGTAGGGAATTTTAACAAAAGTTTGAGTATGTATGGAAAAAAAATCTATAAACAGATGGACATATTTTGGAGGCAATGATACTCTCTTCACATATACACATATTGTTCATATAAGTACATGTGTGGGTATATGATGATTTTTTTTTTATGTTCATAGATTTTGATTCTGACGTCTCAGAGATGACTATTAATGCTTAAAGGCACCAGACAAGGTTGCTATAATATTTATCTATCAAATTAAAAAGTGAACAGAGTAATATTAATTCCTTAATTAAAGTTTAGATTTTTATTGTCTTATCCAATAACCTATTGTATGGAGCTAATTATTATTGTTTCATATTTCAGGTTGCTCGTGCAGGAATATTTTTATTATCAAGTTGTATAAATCATCATAATCTTAATAATGGGTTTTGGTTTTGCCTTCTTCTGTTGTGCAACCCAGATGTTGTGTTTTTTCAATTAATCATAATGTATTAATATGATGCTAAACCATGTCCTTGGGTCATAAATCCCAGTGTGGACCATGAAGAAAGTTTATGATAAAACAAAGTTGGGCTGTCTAGCTCAGTACTGTCTGCACTGATAGGCCAAAGCACTCCAGAAATTCAGACAACTGGCCCTAGAAGTTCAGAGATTGAATCTGGGACTTTTCCATGTAACAGATAAGCTCTGCAACTAGAGCTACAAATCTTCTTAAATTTGTAATTGGCTCATCAGTGTTAAGGAGGGCATGTTTCAATTTCTGTTTGTGATTCTACAACTTCAGTTAAGCTATATGACCAGGGGGTTAGATTAACATAACTGGATAGACTATTATATTTTAATTTGCATGTTGAATTAATAGGGCTCATGGGAAAGCTTGGCACTTGGCTGAAACTTCTGCTCTAGAAAGAAACTACCATATTGTTCATGGCAACTATTTCCAACAAAGGATCAAGTATAATCATAGACTTTGCCACATCTTGATTTCCTATCTGCTTCAATGTAACTCCTTAGGGAGATACCATCCATTGGTGTCATAACTGGCTACAAAAGAGAGAAGTCACATCAGTGATATGGAACACGTTTATTAATTGAGACCATAGTGATGAGGCTGTAAAAACCCTTCCAAGATGACAAATTCCCTTTTGCATTATTTTAGATTAATTTAAAGTGCTGGCATACAAAGCTTTACAACTTGATTCTTGGCAGAATATGAGAATTTTCAGACTCATTGATACTCAGGGATTCTTTTGCTATTACAGAGAAACTCCCAGTAGATAAACAAAGGAAAACATTTCAATGAGGTTCTTGGAGTGTTTTCCTCATTAGCAGCTACAGTGTCTTGAGCAGGGAACTAGTGCTTGGGG
Organism: Python bivittatus; assembly: GCF_059951505.1. Classification (NCBI taxonomy): domain Eukaryota; kingdom Metazoa; phylum Chordata; class Lepidosauria; order Squamata; family Pythonidae; genus Python; species Python bivittatus. The sequence continues at coordinate 31,178,774 of NW_028277098.1, forward strand.
AAAAGTTTTTCTGGTATTAGCAAAAAGGGACATTGCCTTTACAGGCAAGCACATTTTATGATTTTTCTGAAATATCCTTTCATGGAACCATATGCAATCTGAATGTTTAAAAGTACAATAAAAACAAATTAAGTGGTAGATTTTTTTAAAAAAATAAAAGAGGTATATCTACTGTATTTAAATACAATCCTATATACTGAACTAATTTTAGGATACTTTAAAATGTTAACTCTTCTGATTTATGGTTTCCAGCTCTTCCTTTCTTTCCAATGTATATGTCTGATTTATTGTAAAAAATATTTTTATGCTATTGAGACTCCTTGTTTCTTACTAGTTGATACACTGGGATTGTGAACACAAGGACAATGTTTCCTCCATTTATTAGTAGTCCCTCAGTTAAAAGATAATACCCATGATACAATCCTAACTAAAATCCTCATAGTAATTAATACATTTAAAATATGTTAGTGGAACAAACACTGTTCCCTGTTAGCAGTGATTTTAAATGGGGTAGGTTGCCTGACCCTCACTTATCTGTTTTTTTAAATTCCTTTTTTGATGAGAGGCAACCAAATTGCATCATAGACCCATTAATCAAAATAGTTTTTACAGAGATCTCTAGAAAGCAACTGTTAAATTATCCAGACCAAAAAAAAAAAAAAAAAAGACAGACATTTGAATGCACCCTTACATGTCCTTATCAGTTAGCCTTTCAGAGTCATAGAGACCAAAGCTATTATTTTTGTTCTAACTCAAACACAGGTCCACGCAGTAAGAAGCACATGCAACTAACAATTGTGAAGCACAAGGACATTTTAGGATCCCTTTTCCATAATAGTTATGTTACCTTCTGGAGGTGGGGGTGGGGGTGGGGGAAGTCTGAAGCACAGAGAAGAAATGCAGTCACTAACAACAACTGGAATATCTGTGTACACATTTCAAAGGCATTCTTATTGTGGCTAGAACTCTGAAGGCTCAAGCCAGCATTATGAAATGTGTGACAAGGTGGGATTTAGCTTTCAACAGCAGCTGAGGTTTTTGTCCTGTTTCATTTTCTCTTAAACAAAAGGGATAAGAAATATTACTAGGAGAAAATTTATTGCTCAGTCTTTTACATACTAGTTTCCTCTAGATGTTTGGGACTTGAGTTCCCAAAGAACAAATGTTCAAGGCCACAACTGTTTAGGAATCTAGAAATTTTACTCTTTTATTATAAAAGATACTTGTGTTTAACTACTCTCTATATTAATTAACTGAAGTTACTGATTAATATAATGCTATCTTGGTGTCTCTTTAAATTCATTTTTCTAACTCATCATCTGCTTGTCTATTTAAAGCAAAATATGAAATCACATCTCCAGTCATGATTACCTTTGAGGCCTAGCATTGTCATCCATAATGATTTTGTGGAGACTAGTTCAAATACTATCCTCCCTTTACCCACAAAACGTACTATTAAACTCATTCCTGTCATTCCAAAAAAATTGTTATTCAGAGATTACTGTATTCCATTCTTTTCCACTCCATGAATTTTCAGTCTGGCTATTAAACATATTACTACTAGTACTACACACATACACACACACACACACACACACACACTACATTAGTTATACTACATATTAGTACACATAGTTATACTGTAAAAGCAACCACTCTTCCCCATTAGCATATGATGTCTCTCATCTCTCTCCCATTCATATTTTCTTTTGATTTCTTTGGTTTCATTGACTGGCTGTCAGAATCTGCTACATGTTACAGCAGAAAATTCCCATATAGCTAATTTCCCTTACCCTTCACTTCTAAGGATGATTCAGCCAAATCAGATGTTCTAATATTTTGTTAATTGTCCACAATCCAGTTCCAGTCTGATTGAATGGGACCCATTAATTATACTTAAGTCAAGGCTACTCAGATGTGGATTGTATCTACCTGGGGAATAGGTCACAAGCAAATTTGAGGAGCAATCCCAAATTTTGAGGGCCTTTTGTCCACAAAGCATAATCAAAAACTTGTTCCCATTCTGCCTGGACAAACTTATAACAAGTCAAGATTTTCCACAGTTGCTGCTTTAAATAGCAGATATCAGTTCAAAATCAATGTGAATCAAGAAATAAGAGTGGGTAACTCAACTGACTCAAACATAAAACCCAGATTTCTGGAATTACATAAATTAAAGCATGCTTATCCTTCCCATTTTCCCATTATCCTACACGTGTATGTAATGCTTATCCTTCCTATTATGCACACACAACATGATTTTGGTTGCTTTATTGTTTATTTCCATTAAAAAGGGGTTATTTTATGAGGTGGCGATATTATATTGTTGTTTTACTTGATATATAGATTCAAACCGAACCATTAAAAAGAAGAAGTGTGTTTATTTCTTTCCTAATACTCACCGGAAAGAAAGTATTAGTTTTATTATTGGGATCACACAAATTCATTGATAATTGTAGGGGATCACACCATCACAAAGTTTGTAAAATCCTGGATTAAGTCATTTTTACCAGAACATTTGCAAGTATGCCACTAATCTAAACACTCTTCCTTACAGTACAAACTGTTTTAGCCTGGTGCATGGAACAGGTTTCTGTTCAAAGAAAATTTCTGTTATACTTTTGACTACTAACTATTATCTCATTTACTTTCCACCTCTCTAGCCATGACACATTTTAGTGGCTTACAATAATAACAGATAAAACATGTAAAATATTATAAGAACAGTTTAAATCACTATAATCCAGTTCAAGCTGAAAAAAAAAATCTGGCTAGAGAAGAAGATCTTGACTCTTCCTAAAAGCCAAAAGCTGAGGCACAGATTTTAAGGGAATTCATTTTGGGTTGGAGAATATAACAGAAACTCTTTTTTCTATATGACTAACAATCAGACCTTAGAAAATGAGGCCATCTTTAAAAGGGTTTCTTCTGCTGATCTTACCTCTGGACAGCTTCATAGTAAGGTAGCCAGTACCTACCTAGTAACTTAAATTGGGCTTTCAGGGTCTCTCAACTAGATTTCTTTACATTATTGATGCCATACACTATTAACTCTAACATTTTGTACCAGGTTGTCTCGATGGTGCAGGGCATCCTAGGTCTTCACAATTCATCAGTTTCTGTGCCTAATTACTGAATCACCCATGACTGTACAGACTGATATGGAATTATAAGTGCAATAAGTGTAAGGACTGTAGGACCAAAATGAACAGTGGAAATGCTTATGGTTACCAAATGTTGCATGTCAATAATGTGCTCAAGGAGGAGTTTTATTCATGATGCTAATCATGCATAATTCCAAATGAAAGAAATAATAGATTAAATCATGATCCCTGTTGGTTTGAATTAAAATAATATTAGAGTTATTGGACTCTATAGAGTTCTATGCAGTGTTCATTATACAATTTAGAATGGCAAACCTACTAGATGCACTTTAGAAAACTGATTTTGAATTTTGCTAACATTACCAGACAACAGGAAATTTTAAAACCTGGATGAAGAAGATAAAAATATATTAAATACTGTATTTTCTGTATTTTGTTTAATGGTAGCAATATACTCCTTCTGGCATGAATTAATCTGTTTTCACTATTACAGAAGCACATGGACTCAGTAACACTCTGCAAGTTATATCCTTCCATACCTGAGAAGAAGTAGGTTACTGAGTGTACACTGCATTCATGATAAAAAAGGTAGAGTTCTTATCTCAAGAGCACTTAAAAGGACTTAAGCAGAGTTGATCATTATTAACCTATCTTTAAGACTTGCACTATTAGTTCAAGGCTGACTTTAAATTTTCATTCATAAAGGCCTGTATCAAAATGCTGAATTCAGAAGGATTTATGTCACTAAATTGAAGAGGGGTTCTATCTGGAATCCCACATTATGACACTGCAAACTTCCAGAACTCGACTATCTATCGTACTTGTACATATATCATTATATTTGTCCTAATTGGCTATGAAAATGTTCAAGGCTTCTAGTTAATCAGAGATTTATATGTACATAGGATTATGATAATGTCAGGCTAGAAGAAAGACATAAAGTAATTTGAATATCAGCATATTCTGCATAACTGAGATACAATTAATAGAAAAACTACTGTAGGTAGCAATGGTGTTGAGTTTATCTTTACTACAGATTAACATCTTTGGGTTGGAAAAATAGGGGTTAGTTATTATCAGGAGAATGTATGACAAAAATATGTGAGTGAATATACTGTACCTGTATAGCATGTAGAGACTCTTCAAGTTGGCAAATTCAAATGCCCTCAATTATATTTTGCCTTGACAAGAAGTTATCCCTTGTACTTATTTTGTATTGTTGGAGCTTCATTCCACAGCAGAAACAATATATAACCACAACTTAGTGGGATCAATTAAATTACAGGGTTCTTTCCATTTCAGCAGATCACTTTTTCCAGAGAAAGTCATGCGTTCAGAGGAAGTAATCATATACACTTGCCAAACGATATGATAGGCCATACACAGCATATTATTGCAATGTGGTACTACAACCATAGTAAGTAGTTTCCTATCAACTACCCTGAATGCATTGAATAAGGCTAAAGAACTTAGGTCAGATGTTATGAACAGAATTTGCTCTTAGCATGAATTTAGTAGGACTGTGCAGAAGTGAAACATCCTTTTGAAACTACTTCACAAAACAGTGTGGGCTCCTTCCTACTAAAAGCAAAGTGGCTGAATTGCTTTGCTTGTTCTGTTTCTTTCTATAGTTATTGTAGCTGAAAGAGACCTTTGAGGATGCTACACATTCACAGGTACTGGAATTACTGGTTGAAGTTTCAAGACCTTGTCAAGGAGAATCACATTACCATTTTGCCTTAGTGAGAATCATTATATTGCACTTCTGTGTCACAAAGCACCTTGTCAAATAAGATTTTTTTCCCCTACATAAGTTTATATATGTGGGCAGGGAACCTCATTTCTTTCACTGAGAATATGGTACTGGAAGCACACACATTCTTTCTGTCTAATCATGCTTTGGGGCCAGGATCATTGTAATTTTACAGTTACCTTCATTTCAGGTGAATATGGTATTTGCAACAAGCTACTTGTATAATTATTGTATGCATTAATGCACACACCCAACTGTTACTGTTGCTTTTCAAAGACTGAAACAGGTAAATCAGTACCATGTATCTGAAACTACTGAGGTCCAACAGAAATTCTAGAGGTAAGATCTTAGTTGGCTTATTTCTCTACAAAGGTGATACTTTCCTTTACACTATGATTGGAATTATGGCCTATAAAATTGAAATTATATAGACAGAGACCCAGATCTCAAGTTTTCTATTTTCAGTTATATTAAATATCTCTCCATATCCAGATATACGGAAAGCTAAATCAGCAGTAACTACCCTAAAAATAAGTGTTGTAATTATTAGCTATACAGGTAATACAAAGTTGCTTGCAAAAATTTGATTATTGTAATATGAGAGGTACCTCAAATGAAAAAAAAATTAGGGAAGAGGCTGGATGAGGAAGGTTGCTTGGTGTTCTAAAGTTGACTTGGTAAATAAAACTGAAAAGTAGGTAATATCACAACTTCAGCTGTACCATCTTCTGTTGCAGAAGTTTGAAGGCTTGCTTTTTCCTGCAGCCAAAAGAAAAAGAGGAAAAGTGCCATTCATTTAGTGAATGCTTTTTTTAGATATTATATTTATGCCTAAATTAGATTGTCAAGAACCTCCATCTCTTCCATCAATTTCATCTATTCAAGATGGTAACAGATTGATTTTTAAAAAGTTTCCATACTGTTCTTAGTAGAATGGAAACAAACTGAAACATGTCTTCTTTTAAGTCTTTTTCTTTTGCTTAATGTAGGCCTGATCATCTTCGAATGTTAATGGAGTTTTGTAAAAAACATGTCTCATTCTGTCTGGTTAGCTGGTAAAACCTAGTTTAAATGTTGATGGCCAGCTAAAGTTTTTCTTTTCTTTTCTTTTTGAAAATTCCCTTGTATGCTGCAGATGTAATTAATGGAAACTAATTTGCTGATATCTTTTCACACTTCCTTTGTGGAAATGTACAAAACTAATCTCACCAAACAAAATGCAAAACAACGGTTGAAAGTCTGTCCTTTAACCTTTCAATGAATTTTAAAAATGCCTATTGGAAATGCACATTAATAATGGCTGTTAAGCTCAGGGGAGTACTTTATATTCATCTGTGCTTCATCAGGCAGGTTCATGGCCTCTGCCGTACTGCAGTGGCTCCCTCTGTTCTAAAAACAGTATGGGGGAAGGATGGTAAGTACTACTTGGTAATTAGAAAATGTTACTAGAATTGTTACAGACAAAACCCCTAATGTTAAGAATGTTTCTGGAATGAAAAGTCACAGTACAAAAAATGCAAGAGGCAAAGATGTGCAAAGATTTGCTGTGCACGGACAATCCGGAACAACATTGTAAACTTGTATGCAATGGCACACTGTCTTCAGTGCAGGGACTCTCTCATCCAATGCTGGTTTTCCAACACATATAAAGAGCATTCAGGCAAAAAAAGAAAAAAAAATGAAATGGGGCAGTGGGTCACAAAGATACGAAGGAGGGAATGATCCTGGAGTCACTCTACAAAGCTCTGTAAAAATGGAAAATTGGGATTTTATTTGTTTTCAAAAGCAAGTCCAAAATATTTTACGCAAAGCATTGGAATTAAAATAGCATGTCATTATTAAAGCTATGAACAATTTAGAACACACTGTAGAGTTCTGATCATTTCATCTCAGAAAGTATACTATGGAGTGGACAATTAAAGGTACTCAAATAACTTTTCCTTGAGGTTTTGGGATTTTCACTTTGGAATGAATGGGTGCTAGCACTATTGTTCAGTTGTATTGTGTAACTGTTTAGGCTTCTCCTCCTTTTTTTCTTGGAAAAAAAGCAATGAAAAAAGTGATTGGGAAAGTGGGGGCTGACATCACTTTGTGACTGGGCAAGTTGATTGTACTATGAAAGCCTTGTCTGGAAGGATTCTTTACAGCAAGATCTGTGAAATCAATTCAGAAGTAGGCCTTACTGTTGGGGGGCAGGATGGGGGAGCACAATAAATGAAAGAACTAAGAGTATAGTAAGATAAAGTATATTCTAAATAGAGAAACCTGAGATTGTCAAATGTCATAATTTGATCATATATCTACTGAACCAAACTGATGTTAAGATCAGAAAGAATGTATGCAAATATATATAGTATATAATCAAATAAACTCAAAACAAATATATACAAATATATACATCAAATAATAATTTTATAGTAAAAATAAAGCAGGTTTGGCAAAATGTCAGGCAGCTAGAAACATTGCAAAACGGTGCAAATTCTAAAAAACAAAAACCTAAATCTATTTTTTAAAAAAGGCAGAAAATGTACCAAACAGATGTAACTCATGTAATTACAGCAATTGCTCGGAGTTTCACATCTCAGATAAAAACATATTGTGAGGTTTCAACCATTTTTTTCATTAAAAAAAAAAGTTTTAAATTAGGAGTTCCTTGGGGATTATTGACAGATGTTGTAGGCCAGACTCTGAGAGAAAGTGATAAATTGCTTAAAAGAATGGAACAGTTTCATGCAATATAGATATTAATTATCTCTGTTTTAATTTTCTATATTTCAAGTCCCACTAGCTGTTCCTTTGACTTTTTGACTGCAAAACATAGATGCACACCTCCTTTTCTGTATGGGTACAGTTGCAAACAGTAGATCAGCTGATGAAAGTGTCACCTATTGAACTTTTATCCCCTAAAAATAAATAACTCACAAGATTATTGGCTTTTTTTTTTTTTTTAGAAATATTTGTATTCCTGGCTTTTTTTTTTTGCTTTTTTTTTTTAAGTACAGCAAGCAACTCCACAGAATATTAAGAAATCATTCTTTTGCTGGATTAGCTTAGAAAATCTTCTGAACTGAATAATTCTTTTTAGATTTTGTTATTTATGTTATTTCAAATTATTGCAAAAAATAAAGTAGTTGTCAGAGAATATTCTGATCTTTAGCAGAAGAGTCAGGTTTAAATTTGACTCTGTCTGTGTTTCTGTGTGGTGTTTATGCTGTATGGAATGAGTTTATGTTCAAAACTACAAACAGTTCTTTAAATCTACACTGTCAATTCTACAGCTGTTTTAACTGCTTCTGAGTAGAAAAATTGAAGAAAAATAGTTCAACGATATTAATAGATACATTTAAATAAAATAGTAATAGAAAACTTGAAGCTGACAGAAGCTTTATAATAAAAATACCAAACATAATGGCATGTCACTTCATTCTCTCAGAATGTTTACATGTAAATGACATGATGCCATAATAATGCTGTTACTCCTTGCACATCAACGTACTTCTAATACATACCTTACATGTTGGTATACAGAGGAAGGAGAAATTGTAGTATAATAAATTTGGACCATGGCATCTTCAACTACTGACTGTTCACATCCCAACTGCTTTAGCTTATTCTAATGTTCATTTTGTACTAAATGTGGGCAGTTTTGAACAATTGAACTTTCTTAGTTATCTGACATTGGAATTTGTTGAGGAATAACTTTCTGATTAAGTATCACTTCTATTAAGCTGACTTGTGCTGAATGGACAGTTAGTATATTCTCTGACAATGAAGTACACGTTAGGTATCTAATCACAGAAAGCAATTAAAGCCTGTGCACACAATACAACATAAAAGAGAGCTTCTGTTACAAACAACAACTGTGGTCAGAGAGGAAATTATCAACACAGCAGGGGCAAAAGTGAAATTCTTCATCCACCCTTCTCTAGAGTTCAAATTCTGATTGCCTGGCACTGCAACTATTATTTGCGTTTCTGTGAGAGTGACATATCTTATCAAGCATACGAAGATAGCCAGCCAACTACTGAATGCATTTAGGACTTTTCAGCAATATACCAACTTTTTATAGCTGAGCTGGGACAAATGAAACTGAATATTTTAGGATGGAGAGATCATGAAAACATATATAACTGAGTTTACTGGTGTTGGGATTGTGTTAGAATTACTCAGATACTGCATACAAGTAAACTGAACACTGGAGAAACTCTAGTGTAATCCAGTAATAGTACCTGGCTGCCTTTCAGTGAGCTATTTACATCTAGGCACCAGCCAGATCATGAATATTTTGGGAAGCCGAAGTCCCAGTTTTCATGGAATATGAAATAAATAGGGATAAAATGCATCATGAAATTCCTAGAAGAGTTTACTTTACTACTGTAAGCTACAACTATTTTCTACTTTCTGGGCTTCAGTAAGCAAGATATACCCCAGAAAACAGCACTGACATTGTAAACGATACAATGAATTCAGAAACACAATAATCATCATGTCTGACACACCATGAGAGGTTGAAAATACTTTGCACTTTAATTGGTTTAATTATTAGAAGCAGCAGCGATAGTAACTATTCCTTAGCATAACATTTAAAAACAATATTGTTTTGTTGTTTAGCAGATTGTTTGAATTATCTGTCCCATTCTTAATTGAGGAGATTACTCAACAAAACCAATGTTCATTCAACAACATTTATGAAATCTGTTGTGGATTACCAATATCATCAGTTCAACCTGTTTCAAATTTATTGCTTTCATTCAAGTTAAATTATAAAAGAGTCCATTTGTACTACCACATGTATATACATGAATTCAGCTTTCATCATTTCCAACATGTTTAATCCAGTAATTTATGGTTTTGACACAGTTTTGGGGGGAATCTGTTCAAGAAACACAGACAGTTTGATAGAAGGGTTAGACTGGATTAATGTGCTATGTGCCAAGTTTCAAACCAGCCCATTAAAACTGTTTGTAGAAAGAAAAAAAATGGGTAGGATTTTTAACAGTCTGTATTTTCTTAAATTTCTAATCGTTTTAGTCACTTTAGCAAAAAGGATGGAGTTATGATGGAAAAATGATCTTTATTATTAGAAAAAAAAAAGTAAGAATAGCAAAGAAGCAGAACTGACTTTCCTTTATCAACAGCAAAAAATAAGGCTGTTTGAATTACCGTGTTCTGATGTCTGAGGAATCAAGCCAAATAGCTGTGTACTAACTTATTTTGCAAATTATCTTCCTTTTAAAACTTTCCAATTTATATCCATTAAGGGGGGAAAAAAAACCTTATACACATCAGCAGCAAAGGAAAATGAAATGTAAAACACTTATGTCTTATATTTCTCATCACAGGTGGAGAATTCAATTTAGATTCAAGGGAAATGAGGTCAAGATGACTGAAATTTTCAAAACAATACAAAACAGGATGCCAAGCTTTCTGTCATCTGATGGTTTCTATATATGTGTGAAAATCCAGAAATTGACTGTTTTTCTATTTTGTCCCAAAATGTTTTTTTTTTTAATCAAAGTTATAATCACACAGCTTTAATACAACAGGTACCATACCACTCTTTCATCTCATCTCTAACCATCAGGAGGAATGAAACATGGTAGAAGTTTAGTAGAACAAAACAAGGTGGAAGTTATGGAAGAGGTGGTAACTCTGATAATCTTGGCTGAATTTCTTGCAATTCATCTCAATTTATTGACTGAATTTAGAATTTAGAAAGAACTATGCAGAAGACACAATATAAGCTAGTGTAATATAAACACTATTCTAGTAAAGGAAGATTACTAGTAACAGTAGTATTGGGATTAGTAAATCCTAATAAAAGAAGAGGCAAAATAAGCAAAGAAAGTCTCCTTCAAGTCCAGTCTGATCATTATGCAATTTTCATGGAAACAGTACGGAAGTGTTTAGTCATTACCTTCTTCCAAGTTTTGTTTTTATTTCTTCATCTAGCTGATAGCTGTGTTGTTTCCTGGAAGTCTCTCATATTCAAGTATTAACTATGCCTAGTGTGGAGGGAATAAGGAATGGCCTTGACGGCAGAAGGAAGAGCTGCTACCAAGACAATAATCAGACAAGCACAGCTTGAGCCCATTCCAAGAAATTAACTTGAGTAAATGTCTCAGACAGGCCCTCCCCTAGCACACATGAAAGTAAAGTGAGGGAGAGGGAAGCACATTTAGACTTGCAAAATTCTGTTACTATAGCTGCTACAATAAAAGTAGTCCTGACCTATATGGCATTGGTTTTTTAGTCTGGTCTGCCTTGTAGGGCTCACACCCAGCTCTGCTTAGCTTCTGATCCCAACCATGGCTGCCAAGTTGCCTGTGAGAAATCTACAAACTGGAAAGACAGTCCTCTTCCATAGACACTTCCCCCATTATGCACTCACACTGTACTAATTGACTATGTCATAATACTGCATTGGTAGGAAAGGCAAACAAATGCTTTTGATCTGTGTTTTTCTAATAAGGCAAGAATTTATATCTGAAACATATTTTATTGTAGAACAATTTTTAAATGATTTCTTACTAGGACATTAAACAAATCCTGAATTACATTTTTCCACTTTCATGTTTTACACAGTCATGAATCCTGCTAAATTTTTCAAAGCAATATATAAAGTTTGACAATTCATCTAATTAAAAAAAGTACTAATCATTTCATCTTTAATTTTTAATATGCATAGAAAGGAATTTCCCAAAACATATGTTGGTAAAGGTTTGCAGGAATCAGGGGGTTGTAATGCAAAGCCCATGCACAGATTCCTCCAATTCATGTGGTAAGAATACTTCAAGTTGCATTTTTTAAAATCTTCAGCAGTAAATTAAAACTTCTCAAAGAGTTCTGTGTTGTTCAGTAAACACCTCTTCCTCTATCCTCCCTACAGGCAATGAGTAACCCAAAGCTTTGAAAAAGAATATTTTTGTTTCCCTAGATGTTTGATTCAAGCTGGAACTCCCCAACCTTCTTACCCTGTAGTCCTTATCAAAGTTATGTGTCCTTGAACACATACATTTAAGCATAACAAGAGAAGAAATGTGAACAGTGTTGCTTCCAAAGATTCTGAGTAGAATCAAATTTGGCTAGTTACATCCAAGCATGTGATTCAAGATATATATAATTAGAAGTCTCCCAGTTTTAACTGAGCTTTGGAGAGATGTAAGTATCATTTCACATAAAAACAAACGGCCTGAAAGAATTGCAACAGGACTTGTACTAGTAGGAAAATCACAGCAGTACTGCAACTCTTGTAACCAGGCACTGGGTTTTGTTTTTTAGTTCCCATAATGGTAATACATTATTCTGAATGTCTTTAGTGCATAGATGGGATAATTTTCCTCCTTTCATTTGCATACACGTATACATAGATATATTCATGCATTTACTGACTTTCTGCCAAGATGATCTGCAGTGCTAAAAACTGTAAAACAAAACAATAATGATTTTTAAAGCACAGCTCACACCATGGGTTTTGCCAAATGTGGCAAGGAGGAAGAATTCATCAAAGTTCCAACTTCCAACCCTTGTTTTTCAACCCCCATTTTGTTTTTTTTCCCCTGTGTACTTATTGTCCTAATCTGGTCAGATTTTTAATTTGAAAGGCAAAGAGGTATGTGCCTCCCTTTGTGACATATTGTCTCAAGAATACCTTCTGCCTAAACAGGAGGAAGATCTAGCTTGTAGAAGAAATAGAATACTGTAACCAAGTCTAGGACTGTGGGACCCAGATATCTGGAAGAATATATGTGCTCAAACTATATGTGATTAAATGTCTTCTTCACACATATACACACATCATCCTGCCAGATTTGATTGTGAAGAGAGGACATTCATGTTTTTTTCAATAAACAATGCCATCCCAAAGAACATTAAAGTGGACCAGTCCATTTATGATATTCTTGCATCCATGTGCATTAGTGCATATATAAAAATAATGACTTTTCTTAGGGCCAATTGAAAAGTTGCAAAATAAGGCTCTTGGTCAAGTCTAATATTATACAAACAAGGATGTGTGTACAGGAGGAATAGTATTTGGGGACATGATCAAAAACTGTCAGAGTGAACAGTACCTGAAAGGTATCAGAACTTAATACATTTTTCTTCCCTGACTCACAAATTTGTAAGGAGGGGAAGGCACTATATCTCTGGCTAATATTGTAAAGTTGTACTGGCATGGAAACTAATATTGGTGTGTGCTGCCCTCAGGGCAGATGTGTCTAAAATAGCTGTAAGGAAGTAGAACATGAGCCCAGGAGTATTTAAACCAGCCATCAGACATGCTGAGATGCCCACTCAGATTTCCCAGCTACCTTGACTCAATGCAAAGGTCACGCTACAGTAGCTGAGCATCCTGGAAGTTGAGTCTTGGGTCATGGTTAGGAACGTTATTTGGGAAATGCTGATTACAAGTGAGTACTGTGGCATTTCTTCTTGATGAACGTTTTCCTGTCTTAATCTTCACTTTTTTTGTAATGAAAGGAAATTGCTAAGCCACTGACTCAACACAAGAAAAGTTCCTGTTACAGCTGAGTTTCCTGCCCCAAGTAATTATGTGTAAAATAATTCATAGTGGACAATTAACACTTCTTAATGTGTGTCCCATACAAATATAACATTTGAAGACTTCATCCCCCTTATATATTAAAACATACAGGCACTTTTATATCTCTCTGTTGTATATGGTAAGGGAGAAACGAAGATATGCATAGGTTTCACATATTAAAATGGTACTGGACACATGACAGAAGTCTATTGGCTATATCTATAAATAATTTTTAACATGTGAAACAGTACATAGGTTCCTAATCTTTAAGTTACCTAAAGTTAATTGTCAAATCTGTGAGATCTTATACATACAATATAACAAGTCCCATTTCTTTAATGCTTTTCTGTCCTGATGAAAAATGCAATCTTATATAGATAATCCCCAGTTTAAGAATGAGTTCCATTCCCAAGGCCTGTCCTTAAGTCGAATTTGTATGTAAGCTGGAACAGTATTATTGTATGATACTGCCTAAGTAGTATTGTGTAATTTACTCAAATCATTGTGTATTTAACTCAAATTTTGCTACAATAGGCTCTATTTTTAACTATGGGTCATCTGTAAACTGGACATTCTTAACCCGGGGACTACCTGTACTTATTTACATGAGAGTACCATTGAATTCATCTATTATTAAACTGCAGAATTTCTGGTTAAACTAGGTACAACATGTAATTTATGGCTGGTGCTCAAATCCCAACTCAGTGTATAACCCTGATCAGTTCATTTTCTTTCAGTATTGATTCCTACTTTCTTTAACAGGACTAGTAATCTTAATCTGACCATTATTTAAGGATGTTAATGATTATAAGGGACTTTGAAGTGCTGAACAAATATGGATTATAGTTTATCTACCTAAATCTTATTATTAAGCCTGTGTTTGTTAGAGATTTTTTAAATGTTGGTCTAAAGTTTTTTGTTTCTTTCAAATCAGAAGGTATTGTTTCTGCTGTGCTTAACGTGAGCTTCAATCAAATGTCTAACCAGAAGAAAGCAAATTAAGCTAGTTTGTGCTCTAGTCTCAGTATGAGAAAGGATTAAGTTCTAATTCAATTCATGCTATAGCATTTATTCCTTTTGCATCATCAATAATAAACTTTTAGAAAAATCCATCCAAGAGCAAATTACATTTCTTTAGGAGGAAATGAAACTCAGTCTAACCAATAGCAACCAAATCTTGCTATTCCCTGGTAGTATCCAAGTCCTGACCCTACTGGTTAAGTTTCTGGGTATAAATAAAATCTGTATTCCAAACCACATATATAAAAGTTTCCATGTTTCATTCAGATGGTTCTATTTCTATGGTTCTAGATTTGCCCATAATTGCAAAACTTTGTTTAGCATATCAGCTGGAATAACACTTGGTCTCTTTTATTTCTGAAGATCTGGGGAAAAGATTCCTGCCACTCTGGTAAGTTTCAAAATAAACCAGCTTCAAATTCTGAATTGTTTTATAGGTTTGTGCATATAGCAGAATTTGTTCTAAACCATGGCTTCTCATTCAAATATTGCAGCAAGCCAACTTTTGTGTAAAGTGACACTAAACCTGGCATTATTCTCTATGCAGGAGGAAGGGTGGGGGGAAATGGGAGTCCCAACTTTTGCTTTGCTCTGTTCCAGCTAATGCATCTAGCTCTAAACCCATGCTTGTGTACTGCATCTGGAAAAAATAATTGTAACTTCAAACCATACCTTCTATAGGAAAACCTCTGGAATACAGCTTGCTATATGGAAGCTTTGGGAGAGCTTCAATAAGATCTGGAAACCAAATGTCAACTAATGCTAATATATTTCATCATTCTGACTCCAGCAACTATACTACTTTCCTGAATAGATGGGAATATTCACGGTGGGGAAGTGACATCTTTAAACAGATGGCATCGATGCATCAGGCTGGAAAGAAAGAATGACAGAAAAGACAGACAGAAAGGAAGATATTTAATAGATTCTGCCATTTGCCAGTCTGCTGGGAATTTCAAATCACTTCTTGGCATCCTTCATCATTCTAGCCTGCTGAGAAGAAATGTATGCTTTGAAAACCTGAATGTAGCTTTGAAGCAAAACCTGTCTGCAAACCTTCGACAAATCTTTCAGGACACAAACATGCAAGTGTGGTTCCTAACATTAGCAAGGAGAGTCTTAATGACAAGGAAAAAGCATTTATCATCCACACTGTCATTTACTGAATAGGGTCCAAATACAAGTGTAGGAAAGTGAAATTGCAATCCATCCAGCTGTTTTTATCAATCTGACTCCTAGTTCTGGAGTCTCGATTTCAAATAGTTCAGCACAGAGTCAGTTAGTGCCACCTGCCTTTGACTTCTCACTACTATTGAAGCCTAGCTTGACTGGGTCATGCATGGCCTCATTCAATGGGCGCCATTTCATCAGTTAAAGATGAAATCATGTGTACTGATGTAACTCACAGTCATTTTTTAAGAGCTTTGAGTAAGAAAATATGGATCACTGAATCCTGCTCATTGATTAGGATAAATATAAGCCAACATATTTGTAAATGCACATATTATATTTGTGCTAAGTGGACCAATTATGGTATTTCAATAAAACCTGATCTTACTTATTGCTAAAGCCCCTGAGAGCAATTTTCAGGCAAGAGAACCCAACCCTGGATTTCACCAAACAGGAAAAATGCAACAGAAACCAAGCTTTCTTAAAGGAACCAGTAAGCTAAAGTTCGGGTGCATGAACTGGATAGAAAGATGTGAGCTTTGTGCCTGAGAAACTGTTTCTTTCTCTGTAGAAAAGTCATCATTTCATTGCAATTTTGCTCTTCAGAGGTCAGAGGGAGTCGACTTGACAAACCACTCTTTGAATAGAAAAATATTTATCTGTCCTTTTCTAGCAAGAGAATAATTATACAGAAGGTTGCTGTTGCATCATTCTAATAAAGGAAGATTGAGTAAAAAACCAAAATGAATTTGCTATGGTTCCCATCACTGACCTCTCTCTTCTCTATCCAATCAATCTGAATACTCACCAGATGCCAATGATTTCAGTGTGAATGGTCAGAAAATGCCAGAGGTTCACAGAAAGGTGAGTGCTGGAAACTGGAAGACAAACTGTGGGTAGCCTTGATAGCTGGTAAGATATACTGAGTCTTATTTACATTCAATAGTTCTTTAGGACAGATCTATGAATGGGATCCCTTCTTAGCTTATTAAAAGGTTACTTTTAGGGAGAGAAGCATTAAATGTTGCTTCTTGCATTATACAAAGTTAACATTGCCCAAGGCTGAAAACCATCATGATGTCTTGCCTTATTTCTTTAACAGTCATCTGTTTCAATATATCTAATTTAAAAATAACACCTAGACATTTTGGAATTGTATGAAAGAAAAACTGGTTCACTTCATAGCACCATGTTTTATACTACCAAAAAGTTTTACAGTGAAAAGAACAAAGAAATAATAATCCAAAATACTTGTGTCTATTCATTGTATTCAACTGGACTAAGAAAAATAGAAGTCTTATTTTACAAGAGAAATATTAAATGTGCCACCACTTATAACTTCTGGGTTGCACAGTAACTTTGGTTAAGAAAACAAAGTGCTCTATGCTAAATGCTGATATTATTACCAGTTTAACACTGGAAACTGCTTTATAACAATGTACTATTCATGCAAATCCCTTCCAGTTTGTTCTAAGTTTGCAATAAATAAAAACAGTAGCGATATTTCAACTCCACTGCCATCTGTAAGCATCTAAATTTTAATAGCTGGGACAATTTTGAATCCAAACATCTTTTCCTTTCCAGCTGTATATATTCATCATCGATGTGCCTCAGAAGTAGCAAGTGTCAGAGGAAAATGTTAACATTCCACCAGTGTATTGGGGAAGATATTGACAGGAGTGTTCCTGAAATAGATTATATCAAAACATCAAATATATTACTTTTACCTCAGTGGTAAGCTTTTGTAAATTGAACTCAAATATGTAATCATTGAACTCTTGGCTATGATGATAAAAGGAACAAAGAATGATGGTGCAGATTTATAGATGAAACTGTTCTAACTATCCTTCTCTAAGCTACGTGGTATCTTAAGAAATATTGGAAGGAGCTTCTGTTTAATGCAGGCTCCCTACTTTGAACTTTTAGATGGAAAAGAGGATTCCACCATGAGCACAGAGGCAGAGTGGCAGTGGTTCTTGGGGTCCAAAGTGAAAATACTAATCCCAACAAGGAGGCGAGACATCCTGATACCGAAGCCTAGTCTGGGAACAGGGAAGGGCAAGTAGATGCAGCTGACAAAACCTATGACAACCACCGCACCACAAAGGGTGGGGCCATTTGTTGACAAAATCTTACCATAAGGACCAGCAGATAAAAGTTTTCTTTGCTGAGCTCCATGTTGTGGCTTATTAAATGCCCCAGGCACATGGCAAACACAGTAACCCCACTTACCATTCAATCATTCTAAAAAAATCAATCTCTCAGAAATATCTAGATGTGTTCATGGCCAGACAGTACTCCTATTTTCATGGATTTCATTAATACAACTGCAGTTAGGCAGTGTTTAGAGGCCACACTCCATCCATCCGTCCATCCGTCCCCATCCTGCCTTTCTGTCAACAAACGAAAACAGCACACTTAAAGGTCCCTCTTCCTACTTTTCCTCACAACAACCTTACAAGGTTGGTTGGGTTGAGAGAGAGTAACTGGCCCAAAGGCATGCAGTGAACTTCCATGAAGATGGCTGATGATGGCCTAAACTGGGTTTTCCTGCGGCTAGTCCAAGACCTCAATCACTACAATGTTGTTTTCCTCCCCAATGCAAATAAAAGCTTCAGAGGATACATTTTGCTCAGAACCCCAGCTGGAAGGAAAAGGTCTCTTTCTCCATGCTTGCTGCAATTCTGAGCATCTTCAGCTTCCCACATTTCAACAATTGCTGCTGCTTGCATTCTAAATATTTGGCATGTCACAAGGCAAAGATACATTTCATATTATACCTCACCTGGCCCTAATCAAATTATTTAGAAATGCTACATAAAGGTCATCTGATGGGACCCAGGAGGCATGACCTCTGTTACAGGACCTTCCCTCTGGAAGAGCATCCCCAAGAGAGTCAAATGGCCAGGCCCTACTTTCCTTTAAAGCTACTCTGAAGATCTGGCTTTTTGCCCAGGCTGTAGCCTAGGGCAGGATCTGGGCTCCCTTTGTGAGACATTTATGGGCTTTTGTTCCACTGGGACAGCCATCTTTCTTTTCTGTATGGCTTGATTGTTTTATACCTTTGTTTTTAATTCTGTATGCCACCCAGAGTACTTGTTGAACTGAGTGAACTTAGAAATGTGAATTATAAATAAATAAAAAGAAATAAATTCTACAACTGATTATTAAGAACAACCCACAAACAGGACAGAATGAATCAACATTTTCTGATTCACACAAAACACATTTTCTGGTCCAGGAAAGGGCACAACTAGTGTATAAGATGGATCTGTGCAAAATTATTCTTAGCTATGGCTGCCACATGCTCTATCAACAGCCAGGAGTCCAGTAGGACCGCCAAATTGCACATAACTTCCATCTGGGGAAATGCAACCACATCAAGAGCAAAAGAAGGCAAATTTCCAGAATTCACAGCTGATCTGTGAAACCAGGTGCTCTTATTATTTCTAGGGTTAAGCCCAAGCCTGTTCCCTCCCATCCAGACCATATCAGCCTCCAGGCACTGAGACAGCACTTTCCACACTTTGTATAAAATAGCATGAGCTATGTGCAAATGCATGTACAAATGTATAGTTACACAGAACAGTAGTTCTAGTAGGATTATAAATATGTAAAATAATATAATCTATCCAATACTAAACCATAAAAAGAGCAGCATAAACATTCTAAAAGGTAGAGAAGCACTCTAAATACTACATGGAAATTGCTCCATGATATGACCCTGTCATAGAAAAGACAGAATTGATTATCAAACACATACTGGCAGATGGTGCCCAGTTAGGGTTCTAAGAGCATCAGGTATGCAAGTAGGCATTTTTGCAAATAGCTTACTGTAGTTTACCCAACTGTAACACTCTTATCTGGTTCAATAAATCCTACTGAACTATATCTAAGCATGCATAGGATAACTCCATCATCTTCTGGTATAAATAATGATAATGTCAAAATGATGAAATGTGCTTCATGACAATTGAAAATTATGCCATTACATGATTTGCATCAGTCACATCATAGTGCAAAATGATGCAAGAACCTAATTTGTGTTATTTGTGTGAGGACACCACAATGCACCCAACACCCTTTGCCTCCCATTGTGGATGGTTCTGTAAAAGTGTGAACTTGGACTATGTTTGTCATTTCTCAGGATAAGTAATGGTATATATTTGAAAAGAGACTTCCTGTAACACTGAATGCACCATTGCATTTATGAGTCACTTAAAATGATACTTAAATGGATATGTCTTACATTTATCACCCTCTTATCTGCTTCTACTTTCAACAATTCATACCTCATCTATCTGAAACTAAACTATGTTATCATTTCTGCCTGGAGGAGTCAAGAAACTGACAGGTATTTCTCTAATGCTGCCTGTGGCTCTATGCATAAGCACAAAAACCTTTCTGCCTTGCTACCTCATGACAAACCTCACCTTTGTAACACCTAATTGACTCAGTATTCCCAACTGAAGGGATGAAACCAGTTAGCAAACTATGTTAGGAAGGCTTTGTCTTAGAATTTCCTGCTTGAGTTGTATCACTGAAACTCTCTTGTTAGACATTTGCATCTCTATAGATGTGTGATGCCTGTTTCAGTTAGGCCATAGGCAAGTCTGGAGGACAAATTAATGACCACAAAACCCAGCCAATTCACAACTTAATAGTTCCAGTATAAATCTGAGTTTCTTGTTTAATAGCTTGTGATATACTAAATGAGCACTGAAAAGAAAAGAAATACAGAACTAAATATAGTTGACCACTCTACACTTATATCTACAAGGAGACTGCCACAGAATGACTAATTTTCTGACTTCACCACCGGCATTTGAGGATCTGCAATTTGCAGGCCAGAAAAAGCTGCTCCTACTGAATACAGGGGTTTGTAAAGGGAAGGGGCAAGGGAGGAAGAGATGTCATGGGTGTCATGATTTCGTCTCACAAATGACATGGATTGTGCAGTTTGCACCATTTGTGCGATAATGTCACGACATGTAGTGTTATGATACACATAATGTCATGGTTTCCACTGGATGCCTATGCGGAATGTCCAAACCTTCTTATTTTCCTTGTTTCTGTGAGCAGATGCTGTTTGGCCCTGGTGATTAGGCAACCAGTAAAATAAAAAACTTTTTTTTTTTTTTAACACTGAGCTGCTTAGTATGGGTTGGTTCCTTGTTCTTAACTGCATTAAAGTTGAAATGGTTTGGGCCCTGATTAATTGAAAATCTGCATGTACCAATTTGATTGCTGTCCATGGTCAACAACAGAGATCTTCTTCCTCATTTCTACTATAGGAGTTTAAGTTGGCAATACAAACAGGAACATCTGGGGAAGGGGGAATGTCCAAAAAATTCAAGATGGAACCTGTATCCATGTGACAAAAACCCTGTCCCACTTTTATATCTGTTGCATATGGAAAGTACATGAAGAAGGACAGGGCTTCAATCATGTGGGCTAAAGTGTCATCTTAATTTTTTGTTGACACCCCTAAATACTAAGTGTTTGGAATTCTGAAAGCAGCTTCCCTTGGTGGTTTAGGGTAGAGTTACCATATTGGCACTGAAAAAATCCTGAAGATTTTCTTTGTTGTCTTCTAGATTTTTGCTGCTCAGATATGGTAGGTCTAATTTAACTCACTGTTTCTTTGCAGGCCTCTCTTTTGCATTCTTTGCTCTGGATTTTTCCTGAATTATATTTTTACTCTGCTAGTTTTACTTGGAATTGCTGTCTTTTTAATTAATTTTTATTGTAGTGTTTCTTCTATTACATGCATTGCCTTAGGAGTCTATGATCCTTAAAAGGCAGATATGATCCTTAAAAGGAATAAAATAACTAAAAGCAAAAATGCATGTAGTCACTAATACAAAATTGGGTAACAGTTTATTACAAATAGCAAAGTCAGATGTACCCTATGCCACTTACACAAGGAATTTCAACATTTTTTTTTTTATCTGAGCCTTCCCTCTTACAACTGAAATTAAGCAAAGAAATTAAACAATAAAAAGAAGAGCTTCTTGTTCTTTCAGGTATGGATGCAGGCAAATTATTTGAAAACTGAAGAAAAGTCTACCATGTTTCAGCTTTCTAATGTAGAAAACATTAAGCAGTTTGCCTGTGCATGGTGAGAATTCAGAGAATTGTAGTCTCCATATGTCTCGATTACACCAATCAGGGAAAACAGATTAAAATGAAGTTTTAACAAGGCCTAAGAAGCAATACATGAACAGGATCAGCTAATTTGACACTGAGCATGGATTTTAACCGGTCCTTGACCATTTACTACCCCGCAATAAACAGCTTGCCTGCTTAAAATCTGCAACACAGTGTCAGCCCTAGGGCTTTTCCTCATATCTGTACTAATAAGCTTCCGCCAGTTCTTCAGGAGTCAGGAAATATGCCAGCATACTTTGCCCTTCTCTCATTGATGAGCCCTATGTTTCCTCAGTAACAAGGCTGGAGAGTGGGGCTGCTCTTGCAGTTTTAATGCAAAACAAGTTAAGGAAAGTGATTAATGGATTGTCCTGGGTGTGCCACCAAATGTCACCAGCCAGCAGGACCAACATCCACTGGCACACTCATTAACACAGATTGGGCTGCAAGGAGGTGAGTTTTGACAAATAGCTAGAACAGTAGGTTTAGATGCCTATCAAACCCCACTGTATTCCAGAATAACACTCTTTAGGAACAGCCCTAAAATTGCATCCAAAAGAAGCCCAACCAGCAGCTGAGAGCCTCCTTTTGAATGTGCCATGGAAACTATGCTAACCCAAATCTTGACTTTTTGCTTTTATGCCTTCTTGTTTAGACACAGCGCCTGTAGAAGGATTAAAAATTGGCATCCTTTTTTCCATATGGGAAATTCACTTTCTAAAGTGGTAGCAAGAACAGAATCAAAGCCATTCTCTAGAGTCTTACAACATTAGTTTGAGTTTTCAGTCCCAATGTTTTCAATCATCCAGCCTCTCTGCTGAAGAGAGAAGGACCAGAAGCAAGTATACTTCTTTTGAAAACCATCTGACCCTTGAAATGGACAATCACACACTCCAAATGGTCCTGATTGTAATTACTGAAAAAAAAAAATTACAACAACAAGACCAAGGGAAATGGATTCATCTCTTTCATATCCACCAAATGATGGAATCGTTCTGGCATTTAAATTATGTTGCCATGCAAATACATGTTTCCTTGAGAGTAAGTCCCTTTGAATACAGTGAACGATGGACTTCAGCAGTAGAAATTTGCTCCAGGTGTAGGATCACAACAGGGGCAGGCAAATTTTCTTTACTATGTAAAGCATGCAACCTTGTGCATACCTAATTAGGAATAAAGTGAACGTCCTCCTTGATTTAAAAAGGAATCCTTTGGAGGCTGTTTCTGTGGAAGTGAAGTGTCCAGTTTTTCCTGCAGCCCAAGCCAAAACAGCCATACATGGAAGTGTTGCGCAAACAGTACCTGTTTGAAATGTCTGCTTTAGGCCAAAATTGCTAATGCTACGTTACTTCAACATACTCCTATGGATGTGTGGACAATCCACTCGGTCAACTAAGATGGCATTTTGTGTCTAAAACATTCTGTTCTCTCTCTCTGTCTAATCTATACCCACACCCACATGATGAAACTATGTACATCTGTAGCCTTTTGGAATGCATATCCCATAATTCAGATTTACTCTGTTCCTATTTGTCATTCTGAAAATAAGAAGATAGAGATAATTTGGCCATTCTGTGGCATAACCTGTAGATTTATGACTTCCATCCCCTGAATTGCAATCTTTTCCTTACTCAGAGATCCTTCTTCTACATTACTTGCTTAAAAAACATCCTTCATATTTAAAAGATATTTGCCATCGGTCAGGGAGGGACTTGAGAAACATTTGCAGCCTTGTTGCCTGCCTGAGAAGAGGTGATTCTTACTTTTAAATCCTTTTCAGAGATTTAAAAACAAAACACAAATCTATGGTTTTACTGAGAGTATTTTGGTCTTATCAGGGTTAAACCTGCCCAGCAACTGGAAAATGGTGCAATTTAGCTGTGGCCTTTTTGCAAACTATGGATAAAGCAACCTGCAACAAAAGATAGACATCTCTGTTCCACAGATCCTAGAAAACTTCTTGGGAGCAGGTGTGCTGCATCAAGTTAATCATTTACAGTATTTGTCTGCACCTGGGTACCTTAAGAGACAATCCTGACCATGTTTCCTGGGTTCTGATCACTAGAGCAAAAGAGAACTGCTGAGCCAGCTGACAAACAGCCATGGCTAACTTAGGAGTATATAGAAGATTCCCCCCACCATTACACATTTGTGCATGCACCTGCCAAATGACAGTTTACCTTTATTTTTCATTCTCCTTCATTTCCACCAAAAAAGGATTTTGAATAGTTACATGCTTATATAAACCATATTTTGGACTATTTTTTATTTGTCATCTTTATGGTTTTGAGATTTGCATAGTTTGTATATCCAGTATAAGTCAGCATCAGAAGTGAAGGAACACTAAAGAAAGGGTTCAGGATTCTGGGATGCTCTCCTTACTGAAATTAATCAGGTCCCTTTCTGGATCTGTCACTAGAAACTGAAGGCATTCTATTCCTTTATAGGGTTAAAAAGTGTAATATGTAGTTTTTCTTGTGGGTTGTTTTAATCTTTTATTTCTGATTCTACTAGCTTTGTGTTTAGCTTTGGGTTATATGGTGTGATATTTTGCGGTTTCACTTAGAAAACGTTTCTATTTCTACTTCATTGTTTATATTATATAGTTTTATGACTATGTTCTGCTGGATAATTTTAGAAAAATAAGCTATGGATACATTGTTACTGTTTTAGGAATGGATTGAATCCAGGCATAGTCCGATTGGAGCCACTGAAATCAATGGATTGATGAATAATAATGATTTATAGTTTATCTTTCAATAAGTACATAACAATCAACCAATTCAAAGTCAATTAAAACATGAGAATGTGAAAGACAGGCAATAATTATAAACCGTTACATAAGATAGTTGCAAAAGTGCAATGATCTAATAAAAAAGAATAACTAAAGTGACAAAACTCATTAAGATCCATGCAGTATCTTATCAGAACAAAATAACCAATAGAACAAATCAAATAAAAATACATTAAAAAATTTAAAAAATTATATGTTTTCTGCCTAGATAAGGATTAGCTTTACGCTATTGTGCAGGCCAGGGTCATCATCTTCTACTCTGTGAACTGAGTCCCCCCCTCCCCTTCTTAAAGATATTAAAATTGCTAGTTATCTGAAGAGTACTAGGCAGCTTTGGAGCCAGATCCTGGAAGGTACTTAACTGTGAAAGGGCTGAAAAACAAAAAGCACAGCTAAAAAGCTCTAAAACGCAACATAGGACTCCTAGAAAGCATTTACCAAGAAATAAGAGAAGGAAGATAAAATGGAGCATTGCACTGCAGAGTCCTAAAAACCAAACCCAACAGTTTGCATTGGCTGTTGTACTCAGAAGGTAGTACAGAGGAATGTGTACCCAGTACCAAGAGGAATGTAAAAATTTGGGAAGGTCCTGGACAAAACAAGCAGCGCTGTTCTGGCTCTGGAACAAGGAGGAAGGAATTGAAGTAAGAAGATGTTCCAATAGACTGATACAGACATGACACAACAACACACGTCCCTGTGTTTATTGTCAGAAAGCATGGAAGTGACAGATATTCATTAGATGGAAATTACAGGATTTAGTTGTTGCTACGACAAATGACTGCAAAAGTAGCAATTATCTACCTGTCCTTCAGCTCCCAAGTAACCAGAACAGGATTTGCTGAGCATCCCAAGAGACAGAAAGAAAGTCAGAAAGAGGAAGGGGCAAATGATCTGGATGAAGGACCAAGATCTCAGTTTTATCCATATGAAGCCAGTGACTATGCATGGACATTCTTACGGAGATGTCATGTAGATAGTCTAAGATGAATCTCCAATTAGACATCATTTTTCCATAAATAAAGAAACATCTCCTTGAACCAGCATAAGGTATAATTCAGTTCTCACTGAAGCAAGAACATGGAAGTGAGGAATTCTAATGAAGTTGTATTATTGTTTTTTCAAGGTCAGGATGAGTTTTGAAGCTCCTACATCAGTTGTTGACTGAAGATTGAAACACAAAACAAAGGCTTGCCCCAAACATGATGTTACTTTAGGCAAAGGAAAAGATCTTTATTCCATTTTCATTAACCATTTGGACTGTCAATATTGGCAATAAGACATCATTGGAAGGTAAGTAAGTTTCCACATATGTTTGTCCTCTGACACTGTGCTTCCTCTTCTTGTCTCTCAGCATCTGCTACCTGAAATAGCTGATGGAAGAATGATAAATAAGCAATAATCAGTGAATACCGAATGTTCTTGTTGATAATAGGCCACACAAGAGAAACAAGATTTCTTCCCTTTCAGCTGCAGCTCTTAAGGAAGTTTGCTTAACAGTAATGGTTGAATAATGGCAAAGTTTAAAATATTTCCCATCTCTACTAACTGCTCGATTCTTATTTTCTATGTGTTATAACAATGCACGTCCATCTTTCATAATTAGCCTCACAGAACTGCTAAAGATTGCCATCGTCTCCCCCTCATCCAGAGTAATCTCTAAACGGTTTCACCATGGGCATTTGAAATTTCATCAGTTAGAGATATTTCTACCATTTATATTGAATAATTGGACAACCATTGGAATGGCCTGTTGGTAAAAGCATTTAGGTCATCTGTCCTTTCCTTGCTTGGAAAAAAGCATGTTTGGCCAAGAGGCACTTTGTACTGAACTTTGATGCACAGTCCATTGTAATAACAGTAAAGTTTAATGATGCATGACTTTGAGAGACTGACAAATTTCCAGCCAAAGTATTGATTCCAAGAGAATTTATGAAGCACATTCTGCATTCTGTGTCATTACAGTCCATTTTTGGCTCAAAGAATCATGTAAAATAGATTTTTAAATGAGTGGTAATAGCCAGACATAAAGAAGGTATTGATGTGTGTCATGAAGGGTGAAATAGCATGCCAGGTAAAGCCATATAACAAATTGAAAACAACAGCATTGCAACTCCCTACAAATGTAAATTTGTTTTTAGATTTTAATCAACTCTTTGTTTCAATGCATATGAGTTCTGCCACCTACACAAAAGAGCCATTTTTAACAAAATAATTATTTACAGTTTGATTTCATGCTTGACATTTAAATATGAGTCTCTAAAATGCACATCTCACTCACAGACATATTAATCAATATGTATCGTGTATTACATTACAAAAAAAAGGATCTCTGATTTTCTTAAAGGGAAAAAAGGACTAGTTTTGCTTAGTTGAGCAATATGTGAAAATTAATAATCTTGTTTTCAACAAGATTGTGCTGGGGGGAGATTAAAAATTGAGAATTTCTCCAATATTAAATCATATGCTATGACAAGGTCAATCATAGTTTTTTAGAACAGATGAGAATTGAAAGGACACCATTGAAGGAGGGACACTAGAGCAGCAAAGCTCACACAAAGCTGGAAAAAAGGGGGAAGACAATAAGTGATTGGGTTGCTAAGGTTTTACAGCAAAGTAACACTGCATTTTAATTGCATTCCAGCCGTCTCTTTTTGAACAGAAGGGAGAATAAAGGTCACCTAGGTCTAGCCGTGTTATGGCCCCTACATAGTCCAGACATAAATATATCTCCCACATACCCAGAGCACCATGAGAATCAGTTAAATCCTCCTTTCAGTAGCTGCTTTCTAACAATTCAGAAGTACATCAGCCTAATAAAGAAAGAGAAAGAAGGGGAGGTGGGGAAGGAAAAAAAATAGCTTGGTGAGGAGAAAATGAGGCTGACCAACTCAATAGATTTCTTGGTGTCCTAGTGGGGCCTGAAAAACTCTTAATGGTTTCAGTGGTCACTAAATAGGGTCTCTGAAATATTCCATTTGCCCATCCTGGAAAGAAGAAGAAATCCAGAAAAATGTTCTTTTGCTAAATTCATTCCTGAGCCTTAAAAAGGGGGAAGTCAGTTCTGAACAACAATTCTGTTTTCAATTCTAGGATCTAGTTCTTCATTATGGACATGAACAAGTATACATTACATTTTTTTTTCCTATCAGGCACAGGAAATATTTTTGGTTTAAGGCCTGGCAATTGAGGAAGAAGCTAAAACTCAATTTAAAGATATGTAGCATTCCAGAGGGAAAGCCAGTTTGGTGTAATAATTAAGGCATCAGGGTAGAAACTGGGAGACTATGAGTTCTAGTCCTGCCTTAGACAAAAAGCCAGCTGGGTGACCTTGGGCCAATCATTCTCTCTCATCCCTAAGAAGGAGGCAGTGACAAACCACTTTCGAGAAATCTTGTGAAGAAAACTGTAGGGACTTGTCTAGGTTGTCACCAGGAGTCAAAACTGATGCAAAGGCACCAAAAAAACCCCAAAAACTTTCAGTAGAGTTTTAGCCTTGAGGACTAGCATGCAAATTATACATCTTGGGTGAGTTCTTTGGGTGATACTCCCATCAGTCTAGGGCTAGGGCTAGGAGGAAGGAGTAGGGGGCCCAACATGGTACTGGTTGGTATTGAAGAAGATAGTGGGAGTCCTAAAAGAAGCCTCCCTGAAAAGAGATTCCTGTAGGAATGGTCCAGGAGATGTTTCTCAAGGCTTCTGATGGGATAAACTGATACTATTTCATTATATAAAGATTATTTGATGTTTATCTCAGGCTGAATCCTGATACATTGCTACTTCAGTCTGATATCATTGGGAGTTGAGCAGCATATAATTTTAATAAATTATTATTACTATTTATTATATAAGAATAGCTACCAATTAATTATCCGTGAATGTATTATGCAGAGTGTGGCAACACATCCAAAATGCTATGGTGACCACAGTATGTTTCAACCACCTGCAGCATTAGAATATCTGGTAAATGAGAGAAAAAATTCCAAAAACAGAGATCAAGACTACAGAAGTTTGTAGTTTGTATATAGAAGTTGCTATATAGCAAAATCATCTGGGGTTCCAAGCCTACAAGATAGCAGAAACCATTTTATTTAAATTAAGTTTTGTTGCACTAATACAGCTAAAATATAGTTCTTTTCTCTCTTCTTTGCTTTTTTTTAAAGACCACAAATGATCCCTGGACATGATATTCTGAATCTCTTCACCTGCCTGTGATCTAATTCCTGGATGCCTTTTGACCCTTTGGTGTTTTGCCCCTATTACTGGATAAGAGTTGAGAAATAGGAAAGAGACTACAGTGAAATAACTGTCATCATTTCCCTTTTGTGCAAGTAACTAGAGTTGAGTTGGTGCTTGCCCATTTCAGATGGGATTTTCACATTACATTTTTCATTGTTTTATTTGCTTTGAGCCTTTAAATCTAGATATGAATCCTAAACCTTCACCCTAATTTTCACAGAAGGTACAAGTCTGACAAACAAGCCAAATATGTTGATTCATGGCTTCAGAAGTTTTTGTTGCATTTTAAAATGATAATCCGTGGGCCATTTCCCTTTAATTCAAATTGTCCCAGATGTTGCCCGTTTTAGACAGGCCACTTCTCAAGTCTTTGTGGCGAATCTGGGTGTAGAAATAGGATAATCCAAACAGTAAATTGAGATGTATGTAATTAGCAGACTGGACTGCAACAAATCAAGTTTGTTCCAATAGAACTGTCCCTTTTATCAGGATGCTAATGACTGAGAATAGAGGGAAATGAGTCAATTTAATGGTATATTAGATTTAGCAAATAAGCTATCCCCACCATTGTTAGGCCATTTGATGACAGGCATTCAAGAAGCAACTTTGATCACTGACAAGACCCCACAAAAGAACTGTATAAACTATGATAAATACCTATAATTAATATTCTCAAGTTATTTCTGACCTACAGCAAAGAAATGACTTCACACAGATCAGAATTTTTCAAGTTGTTTACTTACCAGCCCCTACTGCTCATTGTGCTTTCAGGCTCTTTGCCATGCAAGTCATTTTTTTCTTTCTTTTTTCTAATGTACTAGCATACAAATTGTATGTACAAAAGGGTATTTGTAGTATAAGTGGCTAGTTTTTGTGTTCGAATAATTACAGCAATTGCAGATGAAAAGTGGGTAACTGTGTAATAATAATTGGCCATTTCTGCGACTCATTTGAGTATTTTTTGGCTTAGTTGGTGGTTGCGAGATAAGCAATTGTGCAAGGTGGCAAATTAGGCAACAAGTGGCAGTGAAATGTATGTCCCATGGTTCTGAGCTTCCAAGCATTTCATGGCTTGCATTATTTAAGACAAAAAGCTGTCTGCAGTAGAGGTGCCAGCTCCAAGGCTATTGCTGAGTCTGTGGAAAAGATCAGTTGTATAAAATGTTTCTGAAATCTGGCAACGTTCTTGAAATCAAACTATCAGCCTATCACCATCCATAAAAGCCTCCTATAGGCTTGTTCATCAGAAGTAATCCCTGCAAATAAACTTCCTCTCTCCCTCAGATATATTGATGCAATAATTATCAGAATAAAAGATAAATGCATCTTTACTCAAGGTAAAGGTATTTCCATATTCCAACAGAAGAACTCTCTCTTGTATTTTGGTGTTCACAATACTAATGTGTATCCGTAACACAAATCTTGGCCTGGCACTTCAGGTCAAGTTACTAAGTCGAGAATCTGTCCTAGAAAAAGGCAGTTATGGCTTTTTCGAGGCCCATCCTTCAATAATGTTGAAGCCAAATGTCTAGACTCTGCAGCTGACAATCTGGCCCACATCTGGCATATGAATGGATAAAAGACAATCCTATGTCTGAAATGCAGGACTTGGAAATGTAGTGGAGTCATACTTAATCTTTTTGGAATGGCCTCTCCCAACAGAACTGCTAAAAATAATGCTGTCTTGAAATTTTTTGACCATTCTCATTCAGTGTGAAGGAAAAGAAATTGCTTTGGATTTTTTTCCAGAGTTAAATTAAATGTAAATAAGTTTCGTGAGCAAATACCAATGTTAGCTTAAAGATGGCTGAAGAGTGTGAATGTCATCTTTTTCAACTGGTCCAGAGGCATATAGCTTCCCTGTAGAGCAGGGTGGCAATTTTGGAGGCCAAGGGCTGCATTTAACATTCAGGAAAAAAGGGCGAGGGGCGAAAGACAGAAGGGGAGTTTTGACATTTCGTTTTTTTGTTTTGTTTTGATATGATGTGATATGCCTATGTTAGGGCTTGTCTTGTAGATGTCTTATTCCAAAAATGATGGAAAATTCTGTTTGTTTTCAGCAGCCTGATCTGAAAAATTCCAAAGACCACATACAGCCATGGTTCACAGGCTGCAAAGCCTGGTTATAGTATGAAAGTGATCTGTGACAGGAAAAAAAAAGGCAGAATTCACCACCACTTCTTTCAAGCTCAGAAACAACATCAAACAAAATGATGAAGATGTTCAAAACCACCAAAAGAACAAGGCTGAAAAGCCTCATTCACAGAAGAAGAAAACTTTCATAAAAGTTGAAGTCAGATTTTGCCACAGTCTTATTTTAAAAAGTTGCTGTCCTGTCCATGAGAAAATTGGAATTTTCCTCTTGTGTCCTAAATGAAAATGTTTCTTCTGAAGAATAATATGAGCCCCCTGGTTGTCAAAATCCTTTCTTATTTATTCCAGTCAGCTCAATTCTATGTCTTCTTCATCTGACACACTCGATCCTTCCTAGTGCATCTTAGAAATCTCTTTTGTTAATTTTATCAAGCCTTGTGAAACATTCAGAATAAAACAGGGAACACTGCCACTAACAGTCATCTCAAATATTCATAAAGCTGTAGTTTCACAGTCAATGAATGCTAGTTTCTAATTTCAGACTGATACCTATAAATAAAAGTTCATAAGTAATAGTGTCACTTTGCTGTTAAAAGTCTTTTTATGCTCAAAACAAAAATATGTCAAAATAGAGTTTTTGCAGTGAAAATGTGGGTGAGTTCATAATTAGTGTTTTAGAAACTCTTGAAAAAAATAGTACTTATAATTACTTCACAAACATCTTTAGAAATTAAGTATAGTTGGGTGTGTTTTTTGTGATTTAGAGTCTGAAAGATGTCACACAACAGGTTTCCTCTTTTTTAAAAAACACTTTAAAAAAAATATATTTCTACATTTCTGTGCTAAGTATTGCTTCTGTCTAAGTCCATATGTTTAGTAAAAACAATGCAGTACTGAGCAAAACATCAACAAGGGGCAGCAAAGAAGCTTCAAAAGTCTTATATACAGAAACAGAAGCTTTTCGAGGTGTCAAGATGTACAATATTTAAACAACAGAACAATAATCAGATCATAAAACACCATTACAATCTGTTAAATTCTACAATGAGTCTACTATAACAATTTAAAAGGCTAACTTTCAAAGATGTGTCTTGGCCCTCTTACTGAAAGCAGACAGATGGCAGTACTACTAAAAGAAGCATGTCCCACAATTAGGTGGAGACAAAAAATAAAATAAAATAAAATAAAATAAAATAAAATAAAATAAAATAAAATATAAAATAAAATAAAATATAAAATAAAATAAAATATAAAATAAAATAAAATAAAATATAAAATAAAATATAAAATAAAATAAAATAAAATAAAATAAAATAAAATAAAATAAAATAAGCCTTTCTGCTTGTTGCATAAGAGGGCCTTTGCAACTAGGAGGACTTTCAAAAGAGTATTGTATGAAGTCCAAAGTGCTGACAGGTTTCTTTATTTAATTTTGGTCGTACATGGTAACTGAGCTCGGTATGCTGCTCCTGATCTGGCATAAAGAAGGCTGGCCAAAGATACTTTACCATTTGCTTCCCGCCTCTGACCTGCTATCAGCACATTAGATTTAATGACTTATGCTTGTGGAACATTAATGGTAGTGTAGTTACACCCATGTTGCTCTCTTTGGATGTAACCCTTCTGGCATGGACACATCTCCTGCCACTGAGAGACATGTATGCTGTCTTTAAGCCCATGGGAGAAGAATGGCTATCTTCTGTCACATATGAATCCAGTGTGTCTTAACGTATCAGAAGAAAGCTCTATCTAGCCCAGCACATTGTTTCCAAAAGTGGCTAGTTAAACATTTGTTAAAAACAAGGAAGGATGATGGCACAAAGATACAGATTTACAACAATGAGTGGTTCCTCAGTCTCTGCCTGGAATTCTCCAGGCAAAGGAAGAGCTGATCATGTTTACAGTCAATTGGTTCTATTATCAGTCAAGAAAGTTGTCTCTTCCACTCGTATGACTACCATCCTTTCCCCAGAGTGACATAGAACAAGTATTTCCTCACGTCTATTTAATAGCTCTTAAGATACTTGCAAAAATGCAATCATGTGTATTGTCAACTTTCTCTTCTCTACACTTCTACCTGTAGACATGCTCCTCTTCTCTTCCCTGTTAGACTCATGATCTATGAATTTAAACTTTTTAAAGCTATTGTTGGCTGTAAATCTGCTAGATTGTTCAACCTGGTGCCATCTCCCAATAAGACATGAGGCAGAGAAACCTGGTTACTCATTTATTGAAGCACTTCAGTAAACTGAGGGTCCCAAGCAAAGGTGGGAACCTTGAGCAAAGTGTTACATCAACCTTTATACTGTTCAGAAATAAGGAAGTAGGCATATAAAAAACAAGCTTGGTTACATTGTTGTGCACTTGATTCCCTGTTGCATACTAACATCCCATAATAAGCTTAGCATGTTCTATGTTTTCTAAAATCTCCATCTTAAGGGTGTGCTTTTTACTGTGCTAATTAGCTTTGGTTTATACTAGTGTCATAGGTGGTCTCAGAACTAGGTCACTTGATGGTTCCTCAAAACCATTCCTCTTCCCCCTTTCAAAGTACAGTGAGTTTTATCTGTAGTCAGACACCTGCTGCACAACCCAGATCTTCTTGAGACTTAATTGCAAGTGCTAGTTCCTTTCCTTAAAGCTTGTCTAGGCTGGTTTCAATATTACTCATTGACCACATTCTTTCTCCATATTTTCTTGACAATTCTGACACACACACACATAGTATTCTGGTAACTTCCCAGACCTATTCTTTTATATACTGTACATTTGTGAGGCTCTGCCCATCACCCTCACTACCATCTTATTTTGATAAAATTTGGTTAAGCCAGCCTATTCTAACTATTTATATTGGATTTGAACTCACATCATCTCCAACCAGATCAGTATTGAGTTTCTGTTCGAATCAGTACTTCACCAGTACTTCCTCCTGGAAACTGTATTTTTAATAGCTTTATATGATAATTTCTGAGCCAAGGATATTATAGGCTTTGACACAATTTGGGTTATTAGTGAAGTTGGAGTGTGGAATAAAAATACTTGTATTGTCCATGTATTATAGAAGTTGGTTTCACACACAGTATAGCCAGCTAATAAATGTTTCCTATTTTTCCTCCCTCTCATTTCTTTTCCTAGTTTTTTTCATCATTATTCAGCAGACCAATTTGAAAAACAAAGCTGGATCACCCCCTAGCAATTATTATCATACCTCCTACACCAGTACTTTGCAACTTTTTTCTTTATGTGGACCATAATTGAATTTAATTTTTTAAGTGATTAAAATCTCATCATATCATCAAATCTGACAGGTCTGTAATGTTCCTAGTGGAAATCTTGCAAGATTTTGAGCAAGAACATCATGAACCACCTACAGTGACTCATGGACCATTAATGGTGCCTTGACACATTTTTTGCCTTGTACCTTTAACACAGCTGCTGGCTGGAGGGGCGAGAAGTGATACTAAACACATACACTGAACCTTACATGCTTTCTCAGTGTAACTTGGAGCAATGTTCAATGTTCTTAAGTATTTATTTGCCCTGTTATGGCAAACATATGCATATTCTTAAAAATCATTTTAATTATAATTTAATGATAATCCAGGTTGTTTTTAGCTACACCTGACTTCTTAAAAACATAATAGATTATCTGAAATTATTTGCAGCTTTGTTTATCACCACAGCTGGTATCTGTCTACTTTTCTTTACTTTAGTCTTGTATCTACCACTCTTTTGCTTAAGAATGTTAAATTTAATTTTGAAAATTGAAAATTGAACAATTCAACTGAAAAAATCCATTTTTTTTGGTCTACCTCTGCAGCCTAAATGCAGCCTAAATACCATTGCATCAAGTGAATCCTAATTTCAGTGCCTTTGCCAACTCCCATATTCCATATAAATCTTGACTACACAGACATAATGTCTTAAAAATCAAGACTTTTTTTGTCTTCATTTTTGTGACATCTTGCCTGATATGGAAACATCTTGCTGCCAGACCCAAACGAAAAGCTTGCACATTTTAAAAAATCTTTGAGAAGTCCTAATAAAGTTATCCTCTCAAATGAATAATAACTAATGAAATGACCAGAAATGAATATAACACTTGGCAAGGAAAATAAATATAATCTGAGACAAGTGGGATACATGTAATACAGCATCCACTATTCTACTTTTCCATTAACAAAAAATATTTTCTTCATCACATGGAACATGGGAATAATAATGCTTGTAAACCATACCGTACTATTTTTTTATGAGAGTTAATGATGTTAAGTCGTAGGCAAATTGTAAATTGCAACTAATTATTATCACGGGGAAAGAAAGAGAGCAATTGTTCCTCAAAATCTATTTGCACATTCTTCCAGTCCTTAGTTGTACACGGAGCACTTTGCAGCTAAACCTTGATTGAAGAAAAAGAAAAAGTGATTCCTTTTTCAAGTCCTTGTACCATTTCCTTTAAATTAAGACTTCTTTCTTCTTTTGTCCTTGTGCTCTTTTTTTCAAGTAGACCTACTTCTTAAGTACATAACACTGTGTCTGTTGGTTTTAGCATAAAATTGTAACAGTAGTCATGATTAGTTCTTGGATAGAGAAGGTGGATAGCATACTGTTGCCTATTGAGATAAAGTAGCTGGATAACTTGAAAGCAAATTCAGTGGACCATGGCTCAGTGTTGTATGGCGATTTCCTAGAAGGTGAAAAGATTTTCCTGATATTTGTAAGTTTTACTGTAGTGTTGAAATAATCTCATAAAGAGATGAAGAACCTACATTATCATATTTATGTGAAAGAATGTACAGGTAGTCCTCGACTTATGACCACAGTTGGGACCAGAACTTCCATCGGTAAGCAATATGGTTATTAAGTGAGTCATGCCTGATTTTATGACCTTTTTTGCCATGGTCATTAAGTGAATGACCATGGTCGTTAAGCAAATCATGTGGTTGTTAAGCAAATCCGGCTTCCCCCATTGACTTTGCTTATTGAAAGCCCCCTGGGAAGGTCGCAAATGACAACCATGTGACCCTGGGACACTGCAACAGTGAAAATACATGCCAGTTGCAAAGTGACCAAATTTTGATCACATGACCACGGGGATGCTGCAATGGTCATAAGTGCGAGGACTGGTCATAACTTACTTTTTTCAGCGCCGTCATAACTTTGAACAGTCATTAAACAAATGGTCATAAGTCAAGGACTACCTGTAGTGTTATTCAAAAGTACGGATCTGTACCAAAAGTCAAAAGCCTGCTCCATTTTATTCCAGTCCCTATGGAGATATCATACTGAATATAAAAAGAGAGAGGTAAAAATATTCCTTGTCTCTTGATATGAACTGGAGCGGCCCTTGGACGTACAGTTCATTCAACCTAAAGAATTGCAAAAGTATTCATCCTACACTACTGCAGGGTCTTATTTAACATTTCATTTATTTTTCTTGATTATAGTTTATATGCCACTGAGTCCAAAAAGGCTCAAAGTGGCTTGCACAGGAAAAAAACAAACAGCATTAACATAAAAAAAGAAATTATTGCCAAAACTAAAACATACCATCCCAAGAAATAGCCACAATATCAAACCCATAGCAGAAAAATCTTCCCATCACTACTCTGTTTCCAAGGCAGTAGCATCTAGAAGAGGTAGGTCATATCAAGTAAGATTGTGGATGTGACATCACAGTCAAAGACTCACCCCTTTTGTTTATGCATATGAACATAACACATCTACAACAGGGATGGGGCTTGAATCATGATGTCATGTCCACATTTTGCTTGTTTTAACCTCCCAGACACTGCTGTTCCAAGAAAATGTCAGAAAACCAGTAAAGATGGAATCAAATTAATCTTGTGAGGAATGTTGTTCCAAAGACGGATTCAGCAACTGAAAATATGACATTCCTTAAGAGGAGAGAGTCCACAAACCTAATCTACTGGGTGGGCAGAAGCCACCTGGAGCAGAAGGCCCTGTAGATATCCAGGTTTCAGGGTGATCACTAGCACTTTGAATTGCACGTGGAAGGAAACTGGAAATCAGTATAGCTCTTGCAGTAAAAGTGTTGTATAGGAAAACCTATACGTTGTATAGGGGAGGGGTATATGCTATTGATGATTCCATACCCTTCAATACGTCCCATTCTGTTTTTATTGCTTGCCCAACTTTTCTTTGAAATTCCTTGGGCTGGGTACTGTATTTCTCCAATCCAGGCTACCCTATTTCCTTATAAAATTGCCTGCAGAGTTTATTCAAAACTTGTGTAAATTGTCTTCTTTCAACTGACAACCTGAAGAATGATATTCTGTGTGTGTGGAGGGAGCTGCTGTGGAAGGGGAGCCTCTTTTAGAGAAGAGAAGCAAACTCAGGGTCCTTAACTTGGGTGTAGGTTAGTTCCAAAAGGTAGACCAATGTCCAAATTGGGGCACAGAAGCAAACAAGCAGATGTTAAAGGAATCTAGCTGTGGGAGGAGAGAGATTACAGGTAGTCCTCAAGTTATGACAGTAATTGGGGCTGGAATTTCTGTTGCTTAGCGATGTAATCATAAAGTGTGATGTCATGTGACTGCATTGTTTAGCAACGGCAATCCCAGCACTCCCCATTGCCATCTTTAACCAAATCCCACCAGTTGTTAGGCGAGGACCCACTCAGATCCACACTGCTCCTGGC
Organism: Python bivittatus; assembly: GCF_059951505.1. NCBI lineage: Eukaryota > Metazoa > Chordata > Lepidosauria > Squamata > Pythonidae > Python > Python bivittatus. The sequence goes on from NW_028277098.1 coordinate 31,216,304, forward strand.
TTGGTCCATCCCAGCCCTAAGCTTCAGTAAAATAAGGGACTGCCTCCTCTTCAACTCCCCCCACCTGCCTATCTCCCCCATCTCTACCTCTTCGGCCACCTTGCACTCTGCCGCCTCTGCCAGCCTTGCCACCCTGCACTCTGCTCACCCTGCCGCCCTATCAGCCCTGCCGCCCCTGCTCCTGCCACCCCCAGCTGACCTTTGCAGTCTTCCTGCCACTGCTGACGAGGCATGCCTGGCCTGCCCATTGCGAGGCAGCTGCTGGTTGCACCAGGCTTTCCTGAGGCCACTTGCATAGTTCTCCAAATTAGCATGCCATTCTCGTAATACTTTGGAAAGCTTCTGAGGCTTCCGAAGCATTGCAAGAATGGTGGGCACTATTTGGAGAACAGCAGGTGCAGCCTCGGGAAGAAGGCCTAGCATAGCAAGCAGCTGCCTCACATAGGTCCTGGCCAGACATGCCTCATCAGCAGTGGGAGGAAGATGGCAAAGGTCAGCTGGGGGTGGCAGGGCTACAGGGCCAGCGAGCACAAGGTGCAAGAGTGGCAGGCTGGCAGGGTGAGTGGAGCACAAGGTGGCAAGGCTGGCAAGCTAGTCGGGTCGGCAGGGTAAGTAGAGTACAGGGCAACAAGGCCAGCATGGTGGCAGGGCCAGCAGGGTGAGTGGTGTGCAGGGAGACGAGGGTGGCTGGAGCTTCGTGCTGGGGTGGCTGGCTGTGGTGCGGAGCTTAAGGCAGCATTCCTTGGTGGCAATGGTACTGGGGCTGAAGTAGAGGCTCGAGGGCAGGGGCAGCCGGATGAGACTGCTGAAGGCCCCTGGCCTCTACTTCAGCCCAGTGCTGCCTCTGCCACTGAGGAGTGCCACTGTGCAGGGTGGCTAAAAGGGCAGAGATGGGGGAAGTTATGAGAATAAGGGAATTGAAATGCTCCTGCAGTGCAGGCAGGCTGCCAACTGCCCAAGGTTTGATCACAGGGGCACTGCATTGGCCACAACTTCAGGGACCAAGTGTAAGTACCATTCATTCAGTGCCACCATAACTTCAAATGGTTGCTGAACAAATGGTCATAACTTGAGGACTACCTGTACAGAAGCTTGCAGGATCAAAATAATAAGGAATAAGGAAGGATTGATCCAGTGCTCTATTACTCTTCTTAACAATTATGTGATTTAATTGATTGAGGCAGTGGTTCTTAAACTGGGAGTAATTACCCCCAAGGGAATAATTTGGGGATATTCTGGGTGTAATGGAGCAATTTCTAATTGTTTGTTTGTGAGTCAAGGAACCACTTTGGGACTGCTGCTGTTGTGACACTTGTGTAAAACAATAGAGTCTGGTTTTCTGTGGGGGTAATGTTATTTCACACAGGAAAAAGGGGTAATTGAGTCAAACAGATTAAGAACCACTGGGGTGAAGATAAAGACATATTAAAGGTAAAAATTCTGCTGTGTTTTTGACTTTTTCCTTTATTTTCTTTTAAGATTTTGTGATCATGCAGTAGAGAGAAAGGAAAGAAAATGTATATGGACAATTTAAATTGTAGCAAACCGATATAAGTTCTCAAAGGAAATAATCATAACTACAAGAATAGAATTAGATCCACAACTTCTAAAATGATGATAATAATAGTTATTATGGTTGATCGCACAGTCAGCCAGATGTTTAAACTGGTTTGGGATTTTTATCCACCTATTGAGCCCTTCCCAAGGACCTGGGATAGGCAGATGTTGTTTGATGGTGTTAAAGGTATTGTCGCAGGATGGAAGCTGCTCCAAGTAAAGCTGCCTTTTGATAATGGTGATTTTATCAATCCCAATGGTGTTCAAGTGGTGCTCCAGATGTTTTGGGATTGCACCCAAGGTGCCTATTGCTATTAGTACTATCTTTGCTTTCTTTTGCCACACTCATTCTATTCCTAGTTGCAGTTCTTTGTATCTTGTAATTTTCTCTAGTTCTTTCTGTTCTATTCTGCTGTCTCCAGGTATTGTGATGTCCACTACCCAGACTTTTTTGTCTTTCTGATCAACAATTGTTAAGTCTGGGGTGTTGCGTGGCAGATGCTTGTCTGTCTGAATTCTAAAGTCCCAGAGCACTTTAGCTTCTTCATTTTCTATTAGTTTGTCTGTTTTGTGGTCCCACCATTTCTTGCTTGCAGGCAAATAGTATTTCTTGCAGATATTCCAATGCGCCACTGTTGCTACTTTGTCATGCCATTGTTTATAGTTAGTCTGTGTGATCTTCTTGTAGTAGCTAACTAGGTAGTCCACTGTTTCTTCAGCTTCTTTGCAGAGGCGGCATTTGCTGTCTGCTGCTATCTTCTCAATTCTGGCTTTGAACACATTTGTTCTTAAAGCTTGGTCTTGCGCAGCCAGAATTAGCCCTCTGTCTCTTTCTTCAACTTTCCTGCTCTTAGGCATTGCCAGGTCTTGTTGTTAACTATTGGATCCTTCCCAAGGATCTAAGATAGTTAAATATATCATCATAATATATGTAATTTTTTGTAATTGATGAGTTAAGATTCTGTCCATTCTATTGTGACCAAGTGTTTCCCCAGATTTTTAGTATGGCGCCAACCATACCCACCACTATTGGCACCACTACTACTTTCTTTTGCCACATTTGCTCAATCTGTATTTAAAGGTTTTTTATATGTCCTACTTTTCTAATTTTATCTAATTGACCTGTCTGTCTCCAGCTACTGCAATTAAAATTATCGATACTAGTTTTTTTGCAACTACTGACATGTCTGACTTACTATGTTTATCAATAATAATAATAATAATAATAATAATAATAATAATAATAATAATATAAAGATCTGAAAATAGAAGTAGAATGACTATGGCAAAAGAAAGCAAAGGTAGTACCAATAGCTATAGATGCCTTAGGTGCAATCTGGAAACATCTGGAGCACTACCAAGACCATCCGCACTGACACCATCAGTCAATTGCAAAAGGCAGCTTTACTTGGAACAACCTTTAACATCATCAAACCATCAAGCAGCAACATCTGCCTATCCCAGGTCCTTGGGAAGGACTTGATAGGTGGATAAAAATGCCAAATCCAGTCTAAACATCTGGCTGACTGTGCGACCAACCATAATAAGTAGTAGTAGTAGTTGTAGTTCTGGAGAGTGGCAATTTAGAGGGGTTTAAAACTAAATTCAATACACAAAATGTTTTATTAACTAACTTTTATTAACTGTGCAGAGATCCAAATTTGAAGGGCAGCATTTGATTCAGAGTTTGTACAGGTGCATATGTAGCATATTTCAGGAGTAGCTGAGAGAAACTACATCTTTTCTTCTGTTCCCATAGCTGCCTTTTGCAGCTGATACATGATCTGCAAAAAAAACATGTTTGGTTTAAGGTCTTCCCAAAAAGCATTACAGTGAGTCTATGAGCACTCCAAATCACATTTTTCATTTTGAATCTGGATAACTGAATAATCCTAGGATTGACTGATTTCATATTACTGAGTTCTATTTTCCTGTAGTACCAAGACATGGTTATAGAACAAGTGTATTTTCCAAAGAATTTCCTCTAATGAACCAAGGTAGAACTTTTTTTCAGAAGGAAGAGCTGGTCAATGCTCACTGAAAGTTAGGGCCATGGGGAATAATTACTCAAGCCATGACTGCTTTGCTTTGTTATTCGCCATATGTTTTATCCCCACCCTGCTGGAATGTAAAATTTCAGTGCTGCTGTAATTGCATCTTTGATTAGATCACTTTTTTTAAAAAAAGGCCTATTGTTTCAAAAATGGGCTAATCTCACCTACCTTTAAGCAATGCCATAACTGTCAAGTACTCATTTCATTTTAACATTACAATCGTCACCCAGATTTAAACACAAATTGTCCTTTTGAAACAAATTAAATTGGCATCTGGACCCAATTTCATAACACAGGGGAAATGAAAAATGGATGGTTTTGATTGTTTGAGGGAGAGAATGAGGACAAAAGAAAGAATGTTCATTTAAGAGCTTTGAAGAACTGGTGCCATCCTGTGCCTATTTAGCAAACTATTCTTTCATACACAAGCAGATACAAATGATCTAGACTGTAGCTACATGAAAGCACCCAAACTGCATATAAGAAGAAGAAACAGGGCTTCTGAATCATATGTGGGTAAAGACTGCATGCTGGGGGTTGGAAATTGCCCACATGCTCTCAGAAGAATGCAGTTTTGCAAACTGTTGCCTCCATCTTAGCAGGAACAAGGCCTATGTTCCCAATTTATCCTTAAAACAAATGGAAGAGACTGATAGACTCGAAATTGAGAGAGTGCTATTACTACTTAGATACTGAATATGAGCATTAGATTTTTATTCTTCAGGTGAGACTCACTTGAATCCTCTTCCTGTTTAAATGCAACCGCAACAGAATCTAAATCTGTACATACAACATAATCATGATTTTTTTTTTTAAAAAAAACCAGATAGCAAAGGCCTATGTAGCCATGAATCTCTCTGCTGTGTTCATATGACACACAAACCACAAACCAGTGAAACACATTTTAGTTTGTTGCATGGACCAGTTTCTTGTTTCAGACAAACCCAGAGACTGGGTCCATTGAATAAACCAAGTTTAACCATAAGCACGCGTGTTGTGTGAAATTAGGAATCATAAACCATCAGATTTGAGAATCTCACATAGTTATAGGGATAAAAGCTGGGATGCCTTACTGAGTTACTTATAAGAAAAACAGAATAAAAATAGAGTTTAAATAAAATTAAACAATGCTATATATTTCTTGGATAATGTTAAAAGATGGGCAACATATTCATTTTTGATGTTATTGTTTGCATTATACAGCCTCAAACCAATCCACCAATTAGGAAAACAAACCACTTAGCCATGCCCAATTGCTTCCATCAGGCAATTAAATGTAATTTTCCACAATGCCCCTGACATAGCATTGCTCGGGGGAATTTTGTGAAATTAAAATGGAGCACAGGATCCAGCACATTTCACTTTACCACCCTGTAGCCTTTTGTTCTATGTGTGCCATTAGAGCTAGCATTGCCATGAATGCTACTATAGCCAGCACTTACTCAACATATTTTGCTACCTGAGGCAAAGGACAAGTTAGCACACATTCCTTCTGACTATAGAAATCAACTGGATTGGCGATTCAACCTTTAGTGCAAGAGAGGCAACTAGACCATTTCACCACTGCACCCTGAATGGGGGCTGAGTCAGGTCATTTGAAACCCATCTCTCGTTTAATGTGTCATGTTTGTTCATTCGCCACTTTGGTTCTTGAGGTCTTGCTGCTTACTGAAATAAAGGTTATAAAGCTTTGAAAGTGCTTACATGAGTCACAAGAGCAAATCAATGCATTGACAGTTTGATACCTGCTAGAAGATGCCACCTGAGTAGAGTTTCATCTCTGTTGCTTGTTTGGGCACCCACCCACCCAATAACTGAAGCAGTTTCTGTAATACCCACAATATATGTATGACATTTTTAAAAAGTAGACAGAGTAAAATATTACTGCCTTGAAATAGCCAGCAAGTAAGGTGCCATGATAATTCCCAGGCTGATAAAATTTAGGAGTTTTGTAACAACCATCTGCAAGTTCCTTCATTTGCAGTGGAAAGACCTGCCAGTTCACAGAGCGACAAAGAAAATAAGAAAGTCTCTGCCATGTTGTTCTTTGGGGTATATTGGTTGTAGATGGGAAGTAGTTCAGTTGATAAAATTCTTGTAACCCCATCCTTTCTCAATAAATCTTGTTAAACAGACTCTATGAGAATCGTGCTGGTACAAGGAATTTTAACTTTCAGTTAGCCAGAAGCCAAAAGCCTGAGATAAGAGGAAGCCAAGCTCATGATACAGAAGTGCTGTAAACTGAAGGAGGACCTGGAAGCTAGCTTCACCCCAACCATTTGAAACCAAGCAGTTGTAACACCTGCAAGTTAGGGTAAGAATTCGACTGTAAGTGATCCATGCAGTAGAAATCCTTGGTAATGATTTGTGATAGCATTAACTTTAGTGTATACAAATTTATTCATGTAAACTGAATAAATATATTAATGCAGTAGGATATTTAAAAGTACAGTTTATAATACATTAATTTTGAAATGTGGTGTTAAAACAGGCAGGTACCTTTGTTAAAAATTAGACCCTTATGTCCTTTATTTATTTATTTTTTTTAGAACAGGATTATGTGAGAAGAGCTTGCTGTGATACGGCATTGTAAAATGACTAAAATTAATGATGTAAGGCGTACCTTATTTTTTTCTATGAAACAATTTATTCTGAATGTCCTCAATTCTATTTTCTTTATATCTTTTGTTTCATTGTTTAATGAACATTGATCACCTCCACCTTCCGAGATACTTTACAGGCAAAATAGCTAAGATGATTTCTTCCATACATATTCACTTTTGTACTTATTACAAATGTAATTTATCTATATGGACCCCTGTTGTCCTGTCATACCAAAGTAGAGAACTATAGCTGTGGAGTTTCTTGTTTTCTACTACTGCACTACGTGCAATGATATAGTCAATGACTGAAATGGTCTAGATTCCAGAACTGGATCTGCATGGCTGCTTAAACTCAGGGACTTGGATGGGATTCTAATACAAGTCTGGCTTTACTTGTAATGTTTGTTTGTTTGTTCACATTTATATAGCCGCCCATCTCACAAAGCGACTCTGGGTAGAGTACAACATACCAGGGTAGAGAACTATAGAATGTTGTTGAGGAAGATGAGGTGCTACCCTAGAGTTCTTTAACTCCCCCCAGACACATTGCTTACACTTTGGATTAACATTAAGGCTGTTCCTGGCCTGCATTTGTAGTTGCTTAAGTATAGCCTGCCCTGAGCATACATGCAGAGTTGAGTTACAACTAGTTTACATTGAGTTGCAAGCAGTTGAAGGCAAAGGCAGGCAGAGCACTGGGATATGCAAGTGAATTCAAAGTCCAGCAATGCTTTCAGGAGAACAAGCTCTTTCCTGAGTGCATTTACTGTAGTTCAAAGCTGAATCAACAAATGGGTAGTTGAAAAACAGTCCAGGCATTCAGATGCCACAGAAAGGTGGTTAGCTTGTCTGGAATCAAAGAGCAGAAGTTTAGGAAGCACCCAGGAATCATGGGCACAATAGCATGGAGCTAGAATTCTTCAGAAGAAGCCAGCCACTGGTGGTTACTCTGATGCAGGCTGGCAGAGGCATAGCCAAATTAAGACCACGGCACCTTCATTTTTTGAGAAGCTGAGCATCTGACTTGTCCCTCACCTATTCTGTGTGATTACTGGTTGAATCAATCTCGGTTAGCCAATTGCTCCCCACATTGTGACGCTGTTATTCTGCTGGTGCAGTTTTCTCCACCTCTGAGTCCTCTGAACAGAGAAGACAATGACAAAAACAGCTTAAGAAAAACATGTCTGGACTAGACACTTTGCCACTGCAGGAAGATATTCAGTAGGGAATACAGGCTACCATAACCTCCCATAAGACAATTTCTTGCTACTGCGCCATCCCACCTTTCTTTTCCAGGAAAGCAACAGCCAATCACTTTCCTTCTTGTATGTAGATGAGTCTTCCTTGACACACACTCACAGAAACAGGCCCCAAGCCATTAAGTGTTCAAGGGTAGAGACCAGCACCTTTAATTGTACTCAGAATCATACGGCATGGCCAATGCACCTGTCAAATCAATGGCGTACTATGGCAGTATTGACACTAGCCAGTACACATCAACCTACTGTATTTTGGACCCACTGAAGTTTTCCAGTGGCCTTCAAGTCAACCCCAGCTAAAGTAAATTATAGTGATTTAAATGTTAGAGTTAGGATTATAATCATATATGAATGTGATAGAAAGTACTAGTCCCAGTGCATATATTTATATCTCTTTATAATTAGAAATGTCCATTTAGTCCTACATTCTGCTCATTTTCTTCATCCAGTTACTGATCCATAAGAAAATCATTTCTTATTTGATGAATGTTTAAGTTTGCTTGGGAATCTTCAGTCAGGGACTTCATCAAAAGTCTATATAAACTTTATTACTGGATCATTCACATTCATACATATTCATATCCTTACTAGCACTCTTCCATGGCTTCTTAGAAAACTTTAAGAGTTGTGTTGATTCATCTTAGCTGGATTTACCTTTCTATATGAATGATAATTTCTGTCTTTAATAATGCTTTCAGTCTATTTACACTGAACAGATTTTGAACTAAAAGCCTGTAATTTCCAGGATAATCCAACAGTTCTCTTTGTAAAATATGTCATAAGATTTGCCTCTTTGCAGTCCCTTTACAGATATATCTTAAGGGTGTGAAATATCTGATATCTAACCTATATCTTATCCTAGTATATAACCTATATTTTAGAATATATATTCTATAGCCTATTGGCATTTTCACTGTTGAGTTCTTTAAGATACCATTTGGCACACTTATTTATCCATTTCCAGTTATTTAACAAGGTATAGGAATTCATTTCTCCCTTCAGCTCATTAGATTCCCTTCCCAAAAATAACAGTTCAGAAACAAATACGTGCACTGTATTTTCTATAGTGAAGTGAAATGAAGTATTTCATTTCTCTGTAATCTCCTTAGCCTCCTCCTGTGCTAACCGTCAACTTACAACATAGCCAATTTCTCAGGCTCTGTGTGTTTCATTGTTGGTCCAAGCCATATGATCTTCAGTATCTTTTTCTTGAACCCCTTATTCTCTATATAAATTTACTTTGTCTAAGTTTGTATTTATTTTTGTTTTCCTTATTTTAGCCACATTTCAATTTCCTGGAAGATTTTTTTTTTAACTCTTGAATGGCTTTGTTGACATGCTCATTAAGTCCATCAGTAGTTTCTCTGACTTGGTGGTATCTCTCTTTTCTTGTGATATATTTTCTAGCTAACATCTCCCAAGTATTCTTGAAAGCACTTGATCCTTGACTTACATTTTCAGTTTCTTTTTAACCAATCCCCTATTTCTTTCAAAAACTTCATTCTTAAGTTAAATATGACTGTATTGCAATTCCCTAACCAGATATAGTTTAAATGTGATTTCCTTCCCCCATCTACAATTTCCCAAAAGTTCAATAATATTGAATTTGGTTGATCTTTGTTATCATTACTATATAAGAGTAACAAGCAATTGGCTCAGGAGCATTTACTGCAAGGGCAAAGAGGGAAGTGACAAAATGTGTTTCATGATGACATAACACAAATCCCATGACTTACTGTACATACTTGTATCTGATGTCAGAACATAAGTATGAAAGGCCATGGTTTGCACTGTGATATCATGATATATATTCCTTTGTTTACTGTCATCATGGCCAGAATAAGTAATGAGTTGGCTTGGTAGTATATTTTTTAATGGTTGGGGTTATAGTGTCAGCAGTTTTCATAATTATATGGACAGGTATGAACAATATTTTGCCTTTTTGATTTCATAATTCATGTTATGGGACTCATTTGGGGAAAAATAATTTTGAGATTTTGCAGCACAGCTGAGGAGAATATAGGTCAAACACTTATTAAAATATCTCCATTAAGTATTTACAACATTGTACTTTGTTATCTGAAAGATGTAGGCTCATTTGTAAAATATAAAATATAAATATAAACTCTTGTTTCAGAGCATAGATTCTGAAGCCAAGGTAACTACTCTGAAGGAATTGATCAGGAAATTGGAGACTGAAGGAACCCAACTGAAATGGGTTGAAGTGGAATAAAAATGGGATAAAGGTAACAGCTTATCTCTCCCATAGTGACTCTTAAATTGGGTTGATGAATGAGGGCATCAATCTATGCCATCTCCTCTGAATTATACAGAAAATATGAGTGAATTAGAAGAGAAGGTCAAATGAAAAACCATTTAATCCTAGGGGCCAATATCCTGTCATTGTTGAGTGAATGAACTGCTACTGACTCAGTACTTTATATGCAAACAGAGTAGGCTTTACATCTTTTTTTTTAATGGGTTAAATGTACTGCAGCAAACTTGTTAGGAGGAAGAAAGATATTATTTCAAGTCTCCCAGAGATTTAAGAGACAAAATATAAATAGTCCATCTCCTCTTAAAATTACACTGTAGCTCAAGTGTTCAGAAACATTCTAAAGATACAAGTAACTATATAAAGATCTAACTAACAGTACTTTTCCTTTATGCTGAACAAAAGATAAGGAGATGAATTTTGACAGCCTTTGCAACAAGCTTGCAATTGTCAAAGGCTGAGAAGACCAAGAATTAGCCACTATATCAAGATTCTTCTGAAAAATCTAGGTTTCAGACTGTAGTCAGGGATTCTGAAGGTCTAATTTTTCTCATAAGATATTATACATATCACACTGGCCTCTTCTGCTTAGAAAAGAGTTTGGCATGCAAGGGGAACAGAGAAGGGGCGGTATTAGTGTGCCATTACTAATTATGCTTGTTAAAAGCATTACTGTACTTTTGAGTGTGAAGTATTTTGTCTTTACTCAGTTTCTCTCTTGAGGTGCATTCATACTTCTAAAGAAAAGTTTGTTATTCCTAATAATATTCTCTTTCCTTTTAATCCTAAGAGATTCCCCTCATATATAAAGCATGTAGGAAGGATATGAAATATCTCCGATGCTCCCATTCTATTGTTCTCTCATTTGGATTATGTATGAACATGGTGGAGAGAAAGAAAGTTTGCAAGGATAAAAAGTTATGGAGAGATATAGTGAATGGCATTGGTATACCTTAGGTGTAGCTATGCATACACAATGGTTTGACTTAATTACATGATACTACTTATACAGTATTGTACAATAATACTGTTCTGGCTTACATACAAATTTGACTTAAGGACAGACCTTGGGAAGGGAATTCATTCTTAAACTGGGGACAATCTGTACATGCTTTTCTGATCTCAGGCCTTTGAATTTTTTGGCTTATTATTTTTTACTTCTTTTATACATAATGCCGCTTACCCTGAAAGGGAACAGTGTGATGGATAGGTATGTACAGTAGGATGATGTCATTATATTAATACCATGACTTTATACATTATTAGTGTGTTTATCTTTCTTTCAAAATGCCACAAATGTCTCTAGAAATGCTTTATTTTACTAACATCCTATGCTGAAGCTGTGCCTTTTGAAATAAGCAATCTTACTTAGCTGACTTACTCAGTTACTGCAGTGTTTCAGGACAAGCATGACTTCCCTCTATGCTTTTAAATATTCAGTAGCAAAAGACTGGGCTTGAAGTCTAGATTAGTTCTTTGATAAATTGGAATCCACTGGCTTACCTTATCAAATTGTTTTTGTTTACCTTCTCTGTTAATCATATACAACATTAATCATCAATATAGAGTAGCAATGATACATAATAATTTATTGTTGTATCTCTTAGCATAGGACATACCGGACACCTATTTATTTATTTATTTATTTATTTATTAATTTTATTATATATAAAGCCAAAAAAAAAAAAAAACTCCTCTCTCTCACACACATATGAGTGAGATACATATCTATTTTTTACTATAATGCGCCACATCTGGATGTTATGCAATACATTCCTACACTGTAATACAGAATGAATTTTCTTCAATGACTGTGCAGTAATTTTTGATCATTTTTCAGTTTTATAAATAAAAATCAACTACAACATTTTGTAAAGTCTGAATTTTTATTTCAGTGTAATAATTCCTGATACTGAATTAATATAACCATTTCTGGTAGATGTTGCCATCTGCTAGTTAAGTTTGGTGTATCTGACCCTTAGTACCTTTCTGGATTATGTCTCTCATACAGATATGGATTACTGGATATATCCAAATATCTAACTGGCTATCTGGGATCTAACTACCTAAGCCACTTCGTTTGGTCTTTAACCTCACACTTTTCAGTTGAAGTATAATAAAAAGTACAAGAGAACAAAAGCTGTTTCCATGGTGAAAAAAAAACATGCTTAATTCAGTGCACATCCTTGGTTCTTATGTGTAGTATGAATGCATGTGCTCTGTAACTATCCGTCTTTCACTATTGGATGACATCATTTTATCATAAAGACTATTTGTTAAGGAGCTCAGTCAAAGCTCCTTAACAAATAGTCTTTCTTCACAATAAAAGTATATTTTGTGGCAAAATATACTTCTAACCAATACCAGTTTGGATAATAGAGCAGGAATAATAATAAAATAAACTGCCAATCATGAAACCTATTCTATACAATGATGGTTATATATAGAAATCTGGCTTGTAAAATAAACCACATATCTCTAGCCAATATTACTATCTCTAGCTCGTGCCAATTTCCCAGCTTTGTTCTGAGCCACTGTATAACCTGGTTTCAGCAAAGAGGATATGTTCATCATAGGGGAGATGACAAATATTCTTTTATTTCATCATTCATCTAGTTTGTGGTGAGTCCTTAAAGGTGGTGAGTTATAGAAACAGTTCATTAGCACTAATCAGAAGGATCGCTTCATGACATCAAAACAATGGCCACATGATCTCATTGTCTGATATCAGCAGGGGGACACCACACTGTCATCCTGCCCTGTTACAACAGTTTATTTGTCACTGGTTTCCCATTAAGACTTTCAAATTGAAAATAGTTTAGAAATACTGGCATGTCCTACTTTCTGGCAAGTTAAAGGAAAAACAGCTGTTTATTATTTAGTCTGTGTGAGACCATAAGTCCAATAAAAATATCATGAATGCGTTTCCCTTCTCTAGATTCCTGAGGTCAGTGTCTTGAACTACAAATGCAGTAGACAAAGGAAAATGGCCAATTTCTAATATTTATATATGATCATGCACGGCAGAGTCTGTGTCTACCAAATACAAAGGCAAATGACCTACATCCTTCTGCTATTCTACACTGAGGAATCTGAGCAGAATCACTCATTCCTACCTTCAGAATTCATCCATAGAAAGGCAAACCAGCCACTGAGCCTGCCTCAAGAGCCTCTGCTAGGTAACGTATATCTAGGAACTGTCATCCCTCTCACCACATCTAGGGGATTCTTCAAACACCTGAGGGAGGATCACACACATTAGGTCTCTTCTCTAATGCTTTTGAATGTAGCACATACAATAATTTCAGAAAGGCAGAATTCAGTGGAATGAAGAAAAGAAAAGAAGAAAGAAGAAAAGTTTCCATAATCTCAAGAACAGCTTGACAATGTGGAACCAATGGCAATTATCTAATCAAGATCTCCTTCATTAAACAAGTTTAAGAAGAGGCTGGACAGCTGTTGAGGAAACTTTAATTTTGATTCCTGCATTGGAAGAGAGATTGGATTTGGCAGCTTAAACGGAACTGACTTCCCTTCTTCTTTCACCTTCAGCCTTTCAGCTTTCACAATGTGTGACATTACTGTGAATATACCAAGAAAGCAAAAGCCTGTTAAGATGCAATAATTTTGTAGCCCTGCAGGGGTATAATTTATAATGTACTAAGAAAGAAGGTAGAACCTAACTCACTCTGATTCCAGGTGGAAGTCAGACTTAAGTTCCCACTATCACATTGTGGATGAAAGGATAAACCTACTGATTCTGAATCCAGATTTTAAGAGTGCTGATGGGCACAATACCCTCAGGATCCCCTGAATTTCTTGCTCCTTTTCCCAGTGAGTGCTATTACTCATCTTCCCTGCCATTGCTACTACTAGTTCTTTGGTCAGACAGAATCAGCGAGCAAGTATGTGTTGATAGCTTCTTTTCATGATATATCTCTGACTTCTCATTTATTCTGGTTGGAGCAAAAGATTGGTGAGCAAAGCAGTAAGAAAAAAAAGAATAGCAGTTCTAGTGGAACATTGGTCTTAATAGAAGCCTAATCATGCTGAATTCCAATATTGGACTATTCCTGCTAATTACATGAGCCAGAAGACTTATATGACATGCAACTTTCACCAGAAATAAATTTCCATTTAGTTTCTTAAGCAGACTTGTTAGGACTGCACTTGTAAGCATTCTGCAGTATGTGTCAGGGTCTGGTATCAAGAGAACACAAAAACAATCAAATGGATTGTTCCACATATGAGATAGGATACTGACTTTATCAGTATTGGTATTAAACAATTTTTGCTAGACATGTACCAGAAGTCAAAATAATGCAAGTTTTAAGGTTTAAATTGAAGTAAAAGAGCACGGTGAGTGGAGGTGTCTGGTAGACATCATGTGAAGACTACAGCTTTGCACAGTTTTACCACCATTTGTCATACTTTAAAACAGAGTGAAAAGACCCACATGCCATTGCTATGTTTTCCTGTATCCAGCAGTTATCATATTGCTATGAATTTCTCTGGGAAATCAGGAAATCACAGTTCTATTTGCTGCAGTAGAAAGCCACTACTTATTGCCTTTATTCAGTCTTGGGGAAATATATAGCTCATTCTGAGATGGAAAGAGCCCCGTGAGCAAATTTGTAACATATTTGAACAAATACAGGCAAACAGAAAAATATATGAACCACTCATGGATTGTTCTCATTTTTTCATGGTCCCAAATCAGTTCAAATAATACTGTTACACATAAAATATTATGTTAAAATTTTATTTGAATTTAAATTATTTTTAATTTAAAATATTAAATTATTTGATTAAAATATTTAATTATTTGATTAAAATATTTTTGAATTTAGAAGTAAATTTATTAATTTAAATACAGTATACTTCTGAATGGGTTTTACCATCTTTGGTTCTGGATGGGGTTGCACTACCCCAGACAGACCCCGTGTGCAATTTGGGGGTCCTCCTGGAATCACAACTCCTGCTTGAGGAGCAGATGGCAGTTGTGGCTAGGAGGGCCTTTGCTCAACTTCTTGTTGTGCACCAGTTGCACCCCTTCCTGGATTGGGAAGCCCTTCTCTTGGTCAGTCATGCCCTGGTCATCTCCCGCATGGACTACTGCAATGCGCTCTACATGGGGCTACCCTTGAAAAGTATCTGGAAGCTGCAGCTGGTACAAAATGCAGTGGTGCGGGCAGTTTTGGGTGCCCCCAGGGCTGCACATATAAAACCTCTGCTGCATGAGCTGCATTGGGTGCCAGTTTGCTTCTGGGTCTGATTCAAGGTGTTGGTTATGACCGTTAAAACACTTCATGGCATGGGCCCATGCTACCTGGGGGACTATCTCATCCTGGTCACATCAACCCGTCCCACCCGGTCTGGCAGAAAGGGCATGCTGCAGACCCCATTGGCTAGAGGATTTTGGCTGGTGGGGTCTAGGAGGAGAGCCTTTTCTGCTGTTGCCCTTGCCCTGTGGAATATCTTGCCCCCCCTGAGGTGAGATTAATCCCCACTCTTCAGGCTTTCTGGAAGAGCCTTAAGACCTAGCTCTGCCAACTAGCTTGGGGATCTAATGGGGACTCCTGACACTGGGGGTGTTTAGTGCCCTGAGGATGCTCTCTCCGCTTTTTAACCCCATCTGTAGTCTTTTTAACTTTGCTTTGTGTTTTTAACTGTTTTTATGCTTTTTATGTGTGAGCTGCCTAGAGTCACTCCTATAGTGAGATGGGCGGCATACCAGTTTGATTTATAAATAAATAAATAAATAAGTAATATTCATTATCAATAAAGTCCTATTTAGGAATTCAATATCAGTGGATACCATGGAAATGTCCTAGTTTAGCCCTCCTTGATATACTTATAACTCAGTTTGTTGGTTGGTTGTTTTTCTGCCACCTGGAATTTTGGAAACAAAAATAAGAACTATGATTGGGCAGGATTTCTATCTCTGTGGACAAAAGAAAGTGGGCCTCTTCAGACTGAACTGATCATCATCAACCAAGAAGATGGACAGTGTTATTGCAAGGGTAGGCTGCCTCTATACATTCCTGCTTTCCCTTTACATACTCACATTAACCTCACATTGTGTTTGTCAGCCCCACTAAGTAGACCAGGAAATCAGCTCTATAGGAAGGCTAAACTACTTTTACTGAGATCGCTATAATGATAGAATCTTGCATGTTTCATTGTGCTGTACCTCCTCCTCCTTACAGTTCAGTGAATTAAGGAGGAATCTACCTGATCCACTTCTGAATGTTATCTTGTTGTTCTGGGCTTAAAACATGTTTCAGCCCCTTTTGGCTAGATGACAGTTCTTGTATATCTCTGGCAAGGTCATCTTCCTTATTCACCATAGTGTCATTCTAAATCTTTATTGTACTATTGATCAAAGTTTAAATAATTTTTTTTTTACATTTCAACATTTCTTTTGTTTCCTAGCAGTCTTTTCAAACTGATTGTTATTATTTAATCTAGATCCTTCCTTATCTGCAAGGCATTGGAAATATCATGAATGATTCTCTGTTCACATCTTGTCCTCAAATCAAAAATGCGAGGTAATTTAAATTGAAAGTAATTTGTAGTCTATCAATAACACTATATTGGCTTCATAAGCAAATTATTAAACTCTACCAACTGCTTAAGTCCTCTTGGAATTAAGAAATGCATGATTAAAATGGATAAAAAAGGATAGTTATCTATCTGCTCTTCCCTAGTCAGTCAAACTCTGAAAATACTCATAAATTTGAAGGCATTCAGACATTTGAAATCTCATTCCTACGGACACTGTTGGGAAAACGTGGAATGTTCCCAAACTGGGTGGATTACTGCCTGATTTAATCCAATTAGCTCTTCCTCCAGCAGTCTTCCCCATCACCAGTCAATCCCATATTATTCAGATTAATCCTTTTTCATGGAAACAAGTGGGAGTTGAGTACATAGGGACATTTTGTTTTTGTGGACTTCTTTAAATTTACTTATTTGAAAATCCAATCTGTTATTTCAATGAGCTTTATGCATACAAGCTGTGTTTAGGATTGTGATCGTCTCTTTCCATGCTTCAAAAATGTAATTCTCTTAACAATGCCATTTGGAAAAAATATAGGCAAAACATAGTATGAAAACACATAATAAATTAGTTTTGGTGTTTGGATTAGTCCTTCTCCTCCCCCCTCCCCCTGCAAATGATAGGATTAAAATTGTACTCTACATTTCTTATGCTAAGCATTTTTTTTTTTCCTTACTGGCTTACTGGTTCTGATTGCCATGACTTCTTTTAAAAGAGCATTTAGGCAAAGCATCTAAGGATTACGTCTTCAGTAATAGTTTTGATTATTCTCCATGTTTGATTTAAACATATTAAATTGATTTGAATCATTTAAAAACCTAACTAATGGCACTTTTTAAAAAATGTCAAGAGCTAAGCATCCAAGGCTAGTTCTACACTCAAAGACTGGAGATATTTAAATTATTAGTAGGCCACAGTTTTTCTTAACTATTTGTAATACGTCAGAAACAGTGGCTCTGTTTGGAAAGCCCAGCTGGAAAAAAGACTTATTCTGGGCAATGGCAACAGGCAAACATACATGCCCTAGTCAAACAGAGACTGGCCAACTCTGATGACTTCCCGGCACTTCTAAAATCATTGGGCAACTATCATTCCATGAGGCATGTTTACTGCCACTTTTCCCCTTGTTTCCCCTTTGTTTGTTTTCTTGCTTTATGGCCCATTATTCCTCAAGGTGGTATGTGCAGTAGTCCATTCCCCCCTCCCCCTCCCCCCACATTCAAATTCTCTTAAGGTATATTGGACTGAGAGAGACTAACTGGCTCAAAGTTACTCAGTGAGCCACACTGGCCTAAAACAATCCATGCCCTGGTACCACTATGGGTAGAGCTGGTGGAGGCCAATTCTTAACCAAGGAAGAGCAGTGAGCTCTTCTGTGTTAGGCTGATCATCCATGGATACAACCACAATTGTCTTTGGTAGGAAGTCTTTCCTTCCAGGTGAGCTAAACTCCTGCATTATCGGAGTTGAAGGTCACGTAGAAGCCTTCATGTATATATGAAGGCTCTTCATTGTACTCATGAAAGGCCAGATCTTTAGATAAGGAACCAACCTAAAGACTTAAGGAGAGAAGGAATGATATAGATGATGTCACTTTAATAAAGATGATTAGGGGCATGATAAGAATTATTACTCTAATATAAAATTTAGAATTTTCTTTGTGGGTAACATTATTACATTTGTTTTTCTTCATTTTTCTTAGTATAATATTTTCCAGCTAAGTGTCAATTTAGCATAAAAAAACATTTTTACTATTAGCAGACAATGGAGGGTTTTTTTAAGTAGCCATGAGAAACCAATGATTCTGATTAAGTAAATTCCACTGAACTCTTTCTAGTAAGCATTATTCAAGTCATGAATGCTAATTTGTCCTGCAGGGGGCTGTGGGTAATTACCCAGAAAAACTATCAGCTTTATTGTGTTGCTACAAAATATATTACTGAATGGTGTGCACTTTGCAGAGAGACAACTTTGATGTGTGAAAGACTATGAAAAGAGAGGCTTAAAAGAAAAAAAATTAAAGACCTCATGAGGCAGACCTGAATGAAAATAAGTGACCTTTAACTTCAGAAAAAGAGAAAAAGAGAACAAAATATTCCAGGAGAGTTTTATTTAATAGTCAAATAACATTTGCATGCAAAATTATGCCTCACAGAAGTGCCACTGTGTCACCTACAGCAACTGTAGTTTCTGCATATTTAAAGTTGTGTGGAATCAGAACCATCTTATGAAAAATGAAGCGAATGTGCCATGTTGGCTTCATGCCAACAACTACTTTGAACTGCTGACATTTTAAAAAATCCAGATAATTTAATCCCATATCAGAATCCATACCACAATTATGTTGTCCCAGTTCCGACACAGCACTGATTTTGCACTTCTTTTAAACCTAGTTTTTCTTCTTCTTTTTTTAATCATTTTAATTCCATTCACCAATAAAGCAATTTGCATTCACAAGCATATTCTTGGCTAAGTAAGATGGAGAAAAGGAAAGAGGAAGGAAGGGAGAGCAAAGGAGAAAAATGTGTGATGGTAGGAGGGAAGAGAGTAAAGGTTTGTTATGTGATCTGGGTCTCTTTAGAGTTGATTACAAGAATACAAACTCTGCACTGAAGCCATTTGTGCATCTGTTTCTAATTGATGTCATACACTCTGCTGCAAGGACTAAAAAAGAACACCCCACATTCCCCTCTCTTTAAACAACATTTTATAGGACATCTGCACAATGCACATAATTTGCCCTTATATTATATGAGCAGAACAAGAGCTTATAATCATTCTGTATTAGTTATCACTCAGAAAGGATTCAAAACCCTTATTCACCTGCATGAAATGGAGCAAAAACACAAAACCAGAAGTGATTAGTCTACAGCAAGAATCAAAAGAATAAGAAAGGAAGAGGGCCCCTTAGGGATTGCAGCTGTTGACAATTCTCACTTTTGTTGGAATCATTGCTTTAATGACCTGCATTTCAAACAAATGTTATCCATCATGTAATTACTTGAAGTATACACAGTGACCCTCCATCCAAAAATCCCTCCACCCTAATCATACTAGAAAATGGCCAAGTGTAGAATCTGTAGCAAATCGGAATTGATGCCAATAGGTGAAAATTCGGTTACCCATTCATTTAAGGAATATCAATTCTGTATTTCTACCAAATCTATTAAATATTTAGATATGTGCATACCAAAGGATATAACATAGTGAGCAACATGTAGTATAAATAAAATATAGAGAGACATTTCTTCACATAGCAATAGATGGGAGCCACTAAACTTCATCCTTTTGGGAAAGGTTAAAGCTGTCAAAATGAACATTATTCCCAGATTAAGTTATATTCTGAGAGAAATTCCAGTTTTTATATCTGGAAAATATTTTCAGAAAATAAATTCTTTGTTTAAAAATTTATGTCGGGTTCTTCAATTCCGAGAATATCTTTACAGAACATGTAATTATCAATTAATGAGGGAGGATTCGGTCTTTTGATTCTGGAGCTATATCATCATGCTTATCTATTGTCAACTATTAAGTACTGGAAGCCAACAAGTGGTGTTAATTTTCTGATTCAGGCAACTTTGGAATATACATATGTAACCCCTTTGGTTGAATGGACAGTATTAGGATCGAAATATACTAAAACTCTAATATTTCTGGAAACAATTTTGTCTATTAGAAAGCTATGGAGCGTAACGTCTAAATAAATAAATAAATAAATAAATAAATAAATAAATAAATAAAATTACCCTTTTTCCCATGCTAGATTGACTTTATGGGGAAACCCAACTTTAAAAACTGGGAAAAAGATATGGAAAAATTGGATGAAGTAGGGATATTGACTTTGGACCAACTGATAGGTGATGAAGATGAATTTTTAACATACTCTGTCTTAAGAGATAAATATCATCAATCAGATATAACCTGATTGGCAATACTTATAGCTACAACATTTGTTAACATTGCTTGGACCAGCAACATTTTTAGCTTCTGAGACACCTGAAATATTAAAACAACTTGTTAAATACTTTAAAACTAAAAAAAAAACAAAACCAAAAAAAGATTATTAGTTTTTATAGATATTTGTTATCAATAAATCAGTTTGATATGCAGATGTTAAGGGATGAGTGGAATAAAGAATTAAAGGTTTCTATATTGCCTAGACAATGGGAGAGTGTCTTAACTTCTATAGCAAGAGTGTCAATGATCCTTAAACTACAACTTATACAACAAAAAATAATATTTAGAGTTTATTGGGCTTCATTTCATTCATTATGTATAGAAAAGGATTATCAAAAACAGCATTTTGTTGGAGATGTAATAAGGACAAGGCCTCTTTAAAGCATATGTTTCTACAATGTCCTATATTTACCAAGTTTTGGGAGAAAGTAGTGGACTATATAAATATGATATAGCATTTACCTAAAACTAAAGGTAAATATGCTGTATTTGGCTGCATTTGTGATTTTTGCTTAAAGAAGTATAAGTTAAATTAAGGACACAGTGCGTGAATGAGCATAAATCCATTTCACTTGCATTGCAGTTTGGGGAGTATTAAAAAAGTACACAACAACAACCCTAGATCGGTGGTATTAGAACCAAATAGTAATTAAATGCACCCAAACAGAAATGGGATGTATATTACCTAGGAGCATGCAAGGTACAAACTGCTGCTGCATTGCAATATCCATCCATCCCTTCTGTCCCCACCTTGCTATTCCCCACCACCACCATATTCCCCTGCTAAGCAGCAGCAAAGACCATGTGACCTTTGGGCTGGGGTCACCAATCGTGGTAGGCTATGTGATTTTGGGGGGCAATGGGTTGGCATACTGTGGTACACGAGCTTTTGCGGTTTCTGAGCTATAGGTTATGGCATACTGCACTGTGGGAATGCCAACAGCTGTGGCTTGTTCAGTTAACCATGAACACAAACCAAGGCTTGGAGCAATTTCTTTTCTTTTTAGAAGTTTATGTAATGAATTTGGGCATGCTAAGAAAGAAGTTACAGTTGCGCCTCGCATCTTGATTCCCCAGAGTGCCTCTGAGGCAGAGTTATTTTTGAATAGACATGCACATTATTATATTATAAAGCTACATAAGGCTTCATTGGACTTCTGAGAATCATTTTTTAGCCTTCCCTGCAACCAAGTGTACTTTGCCATTCTATCAGTTTCTTTGAAAGGGTGGAGAATATATTAAAACAGAACACTGACTGAAAGGAAGCCAGCATTATGGTATATTTCTTTGTGAAATCATGAGTGGGAGAGAAGTATTTAATATGCAGTCTGCTACATTTGTTATCAAGTATAAGAGAATGTTTTAAAAACTCTAAAAATACCAAACTGTGATAATTATTTTAATTAATTTAAAGAGCTGTTTCTTTTATGTCTTTCTTAGTGAGAAATTCTGACCAGTATGTATCACTATTGAATTCATTAAAATCATGGAAAAATAGTATTTTTTTCAAGTGGGAAAGAAAGAGAATTTGTGTTTACGTGGGTTTGGGGATATCATATTTCCATTCCTAATAAACACATTTTTGCTAATCAAATCAACCCTAATGGTAACACAATATCCTCCCTTCTGTAGAAATGAGTGAGGCAGTGTGCTAATGTTCAGTCAGTAGAACTCTATCTTGCTGGTATATTGCCAAACTTAATTTGGATCTCTCAAAGATCAGTGAAGCTAACAAACAAATCCACAACCAAACTGAAGAACAAATAGCATGATAAATGGATGAGTTCAACTTCACTTTCTTCAGCCAGTTAGATTTAGGATTTTGCTCAAAGAATTTCACTATTTGTTTTCTCTCTCTCCTCTTAATGAAAGATTATTTTTTAATTCTCCTTTCAATATCTGGATGGAGTTGATTAAAATATGGATCCTGATTTAGTGCATTATAAAAAAAGATAAATATGCAAGTCATAACAAATAAGATGACCAATATGCAAGACTAAATCTATTTTCATAGGAGATCATCCTGCTGGACTGTGATGGTACCCATTAATTAAAATGAATCAGCTCTTTCCAAGTCATATTCATCTGTTCTCAAACAACTGGGAAAAATGATCACATTGCCGAGCATACATACTTCTGATTTTAGCAATGCTAAAATGACAGAAAAGGGAACTTATGATCACCTAATTAATGACATATCTTAGTTTCACTTTTCAGATCTGTTGAAAATTTAATTTTTCATTTTCAATCAATATGAAATATGAAAAACATGTTTCCTTTATGGTGGAACGTAAAGAGAAAATTAATAACATACTTATGGGCAGCAGATTTCTTCCAGGAAATGTGTGAATGAAATTCACATGTCTGATTCTAATAAGAATTGCATTTTTCAGCACTTTACCCTATTGTAATTGTCATGAGGTGCTCTTGATTCCACCGATGTAAAAGCATTATAATTAGCATATTTGTAAGCATCTATGTTAAGATGAAAAAGAGTATGCTGCTAGGATGCATAAAACTTAAGAAAATCAATGTTGATCTACTTTGTTTGTTCCAGTAGAAACAGGACCATGATATAGTTCACACACTATAACACATACACATTTGTAAATGCCACACACGTACACATTTGTAAAGCACATCAGTAATTTTTTTTATACAAGCTGCTGTTTCCTTCAGTCTGTGAAAAGTTCAGAATAGGTTTCCAGTAATCAAAAAGATTAAAACACATCCTTTGATGTGATTTTTGTAAAATCCCTACATACCTTCCCAGAGTCTGGATTATCTGAATACATTTGCCCTGTTGAAACAAGCATAACTGCTAATTTGAACAATTATGCAGCTTATCAAGACTATGGGGGCAAGTTAGCCCAACTAATTAAAACAAAAGATCCCTTTACCCAAGATAGTAATTCTTTTGCAATAAGTATGTACATTGTGTGCCCTTTATTAAAAAAAAAAGATAATACAATTGTATAGTGAGATTATTTTAAAATAATCAGAATAGGGAAGAAGGCCACTGTAAGGACTTAGTAGCTGATAGTGGTAGGGTTAGGAGTAAGAGAGCAGAATAAGATAGCAGATAGAGCTGCTTATATCTCTTGATATTCACAGTGAACTCTGGGTGCTTCTCTTCCATGTGGAGATAGTTCACATTTATGTGTCAAGAGTCAGATGCCTTGTTCTCAGAGGAAGTGAAGACAGGTTGAACCTGAAACATGTCCAAATATGTGAAGTCAAGATGGTCATTAGTACTTCAGGTTCTTAATAGCACATTAACACTGCTCTTTGCTGCAGCTTCTTCTGTGGAATGTAGAGTCATCAAATAATGGCTGTTCTATAAGGCTATTTCAAGCATTCAGCTGAACATGCAAAATGCTTCAAAGTGGGTAAGTAATGGAGCACACAAAGTATCTAATTAGATCTGTTCTTGCAAATGGGTTGTTCATAAAAATCACCAAATGATTTAGTTTTAGGACATGGGAAACATGATCCCCCACTCCCATTTGGATACTAATGTCCTGTTGTGGGTACAGAACCAAAGCCGGTTGAAAAGTTGAAAACCCTACTTATTAACTCAATTTATCTGAATGGCTTGCACATGATCCAGCACAAGTGAACAATCTGAAATGATAGTCAAACACAACAAGTAGCTCAGAATGGTTCATTGAAAAGAATTATCCACGTGCAAAGAAGCATTTTATTTGGCTAGTGTGCCTTCTGTGTAAAAGCTGTCAGTAGCTGCATCTGACACATGGAGAACTCTTTCTGATGAAAGTCAAACGGGCATCCATTACAGTGGTGAGTGGCTTACTCATCTCATGATCTCCGTGCATTCATACAAAATGAAAGAAGCCATGTGCATCCCAGATTATCCCAAATTAGACACATAATTTGTCTTTAGATGTTCTGTTAGTTTTCATTTTTATATCTACGGTCCTTTTACTATTTGTATATTTCTACTAAAAAAAAGCCTTTCCTCATAAAGAATGTGAGTTTATTCTGCTTAAATTAGCAGCAACAAAAGTTACATAAGATTTATTCTACTGAAAGTCAGACTAAGAAAAGAAGGGGGTCCTGCTGATGTATACACTGTTCAAAGATATGTATTTAAGTAGGAATCACTTCTGTTCAGGCTGGAGTGAAACAAAGCTCTTCCAGAAGATTAAAAGGTCCTGCGTCTGATTCCATTTGCACCAGCAGAGATCAGGATTAACACCACAGGATCCAACAGTGTGTGTGACACATTAAGCAGGCTAAACTTGCTCCTACTGAGCACTGGATTAATGTTTTCCATGATCACAGTTTAAGTGAATATTTCACCTTTGAGAGGTTGTGTCAATAGCAGAAGTACAAAGCAAGTGATGTAACCAGCCAACAGGATTGGTGTTAATTTCCCTGTCTGATAGAGGACAAAATACGAAAATAAAAATACCTGTCTTTGAGAAAATCATTTTGTTATCCCATATAATACAGTTTCCTGGCTTTCCTTTTACATTTCAGCAGTTTTTAAGACACAGGTAAGCCATAAAAATCTGAAGCAGATACAAAAGATTAGACTTCTGTTTATTCACAGCCTGGATAGTTAGAAAAGAGCAAAGTTGAGTTGTGAAACTCTCAGTAATAAACTCACTTAATAAATACAATCAGATAAATACAATATATATGTATGTATGTATGTATGTATGTTCCTGCGGGACCTCTTTCTGTAAATCTGAAAAACAATTATTTCTTGGTGCTAATTCAGATCCAACTTTCCCTGAATACATCAGTTTCAACAAATGCAGTAACATTCGGCTATTCACACTGGCTTTCTTCTATAAATTGAGGAGAATCTGACTTTGAAGCCTAAAATAAAGTGCTGATATACTTTTGGCAAGTTACCATCATGACCCCTTGAAAAGATTCACACTGAAAGTTTTGGATTCTACCCCTGAGAAGACAGTGCATCAAATAATACCTTATTTCATGTCAAGGTTTTTCTTCACATGGGAAAAAGATGGACTTTTAAAAAGAGTGTATGTGTTCTTGTAAAAAAATAGCCAATATTCTTTTATAAGAATGCTACAAAGATCACTGCTAAGCTTGCTATTAATATATAACAGGTGGTAATTAGACATTTCCCTTAAGCACCTGGGTAAAATTCATAAATACCTGATTTAGAGGATTATTGTGCTCTTAAAAAAATCTGTTAGACATTCATTGAACTCTCAGTTAAGGTGCTCCAACCTGTGCACCACAATTGCCTTGCTTTCTTTAGCAAAGAACTCTACCGTTTACATGCATTTAAAATATATATATATTGGAGTTTGTATTCTGTGTATTTGTTTACCAACTTTGGGAAGATCTTTTCTTTTTATTTGCCTTTCCTTTTCCTAAAGCTAAGTTATATGAAAAATAATGATGTGACTTCTACCCCACTATTTGTGGAAGAAGCTACTGCTGTCTCATCTAAAAAGGGCTAATGCTCTTGTATATAAGATTGCATGTAGTTATTTGGGAGTCAAAATGAAATGTATTAATGCCTTAAGTCT
This sequence comes from Python bivittatus, assembly GCF_059951505.1. Taxonomy (NCBI): domain Eukaryota; kingdom Metazoa; phylum Chordata; class Lepidosauria; order Squamata; family Pythonidae; genus Python; species Python bivittatus. The sequence goes on from NW_028277098.1 coordinate 31,242,105, forward strand.
ACGTATCTCAATTTTTCATGTAATTGAAAGGAATTCTGAAGGTAAAAATAATTTATGAGCCAAGTTCTTATAATCTATAGCTCATATTAAAATGAAGTAGGAAAGGTGACAGTAAAAATTAGAGTAAAATAGCTCTATATCTAAATCTTAAATCACAAAACAAATATATTTCAGATACACAGCTAAAAACTATTAGGAAAGTTGTTTTGTGTCAATCAAGGGACAGCAATATTATATATATTTCTTCTCTAGTCTTACAGGCTACTGCACAAAAATTGTCTGGCCTATGTATTTTTCTGGCTTTGAATTGCCAAGCAAAAAAGTGGCTTAGAAACATTAAGGAGCATAAAACCAGGTGGGGGTTTTTCAAACTGTATTCCACAGAACCTTAGGGTTTCACAGGAACTTGATGAGGCTCTGTGAGATACACAACCAATTTTCTAGCACAAGAGCTTCACCTCTTGATCAGGGGTTCTGGGAATTAATTTTTTTAAACAAACAGGTTCTGTGGCCTGGAAAAGTTTGAAACCCCCTGCTTATATCCTTATGAAGCAGAAAACTGAATGCACAGTTTAGAAGGACACGTTCTGTTGATTCAACCTCCTATACTAGTTATCATGTTTTGCAAGAAAAGCTTAAAGCTATCACATGCCCAATGCTAGGAAATTCTTATTCTCCTTGATTTGCAAGAGTTATTTTGCAACTTACAAGATACCTAACAGGCTATATGAAGCATATGTATATCACTTCATTTTTGTTTTGATTAAAGAAGGCATAGTTAAAAGTATTCCAACAGGGCAAATGGGAAGGAATCTATAAGAAGATACACTTGCTATTCAAATAACACATAGGGCTTACATTGAGGAAAAAGAGCTTAAATTATCATCCTTTATTTCATGTACAGTGAAGTCAACAATTTAATCTAATTCTTAATCATTTGCTTCTGTGATTGATAGTTTTTACATTGCTTTAATGATTCATTTATATGTAAATAGGGAGTCATATTACAGTGATTTTATAGGAAAGGACTGCCAGCATCTCCAGAGAGCTGAATGAATGACTTTTGAAGACACTTTCAATTCTTTTGAACTCAATGATTCTATTTCTCCCCTTATTTGTATTGTCAGCCTAAGAGAAAAACCTCCAATTTAAAAAGGGATACAATGATCCACTAAAATGAGTTTTTCTTGCTCAACCACTTCAGAATGACTGAACAATATCAATAAAAATATCTGTGCCTACAGAGAGTCAGAGACAAATCAAATCTCAGTATCTGGATATCTCAAGGATTGTCTCTTTACATATGTTCTTCCCTGTATGCTTCAGTCATCATCTGGAACACAACTTTAGATCCTCTGATGTTGTGAAACTAGGTGTCTACTCATAAAGTCTATCCACTTTGTAAAACATTCAGTCAACTGAAATTGATCAGGCTTTGAAGTATAGCTCCTTAAGACAGCTTCAGTTGAAATTAATAGCTCTTCAGAGTTAATATTTATATATTAATTGTTATTGGTTCAGGCTTTTAAGATTGCTTTAAATATGTTTGTCTCCTTGACTTATTTCATATTTCTGGGGAAAAAATAGGAAATTGGAAATGGAGAAATACTGTATGTTCTCCCTGATATGATAGCCTGGCCTGCTCGGTGATTGAACACAGGGAGTTGGGTGTATTATTGCTGCTGTATATTTTATATTTCTATTTATTTTACATTTGTATATTTTTTGTGTATTTTATTGTGGATGACAAATTCAAATAGGACGTGACTTGCACTCATCAAAGACAAAATCTAGGAAACATCTGCATTTCTTTGAATATGTTGATTGGCTCTACTTTACTTTTCATTATAAAAACTCTTTCATGTAAGGCCCTGAACAGCAGTATCTGAGATGTTTATGGGTCATTCTGATGGAGGAATAGTCTCACCCTGAATTTTTATATTATAGCACAAAATGATGCTTCAGTAGCTGGGAGTGTGGTAGGTAACAGTGTTTATTGAACTACTGAGTATAAATGGTATAATATACCTCCCTAATATACAACATGTTGCTGTTTACTGTTTCCTTTACGGAATGAAACATACAGAAAGCTTCATGTTTAATGGCCTTTCAAAATTAGGAGGTAGTGAGTGTCCTTATTATCCAATGCACTGGATATACAACTATAAATCAAACATCTGGTGATTTCTAAAGTTAAAGCAAACCTAACCTGCAGCTATTTCTGCACAGAACTCAACAAAATTACTATATTTCCTGACTTGACCATTTTTATGTAAGGCTGCAGCTATTATTTTGTTGCTTATTGACAGGAAATGGGGGATTTATAAAGTCTGGCTCAATGCAAATATTTAGAGATTTGCTTTGCCTCCCCCATAGTCCATTTGAAATCCTTCCTTCTGAACAGTGAAATCAAACTTTTGATAGGGTTGTTTTCATTTCAAAACTGGAATTCATGGCTTTCTTCCAGAAGGGAACTCTACTGGTCACAGACAATTTATGAACAATAGCTTGCTTGTTAGTGAAGCAAATATATGTAATCTGATGAAATTATTAATGTCATAATGTTAACTCTTGTCACATAAATACAGTTAGGAGAGCTGACACAGCAACTGCATCCAAATGATTGGTTCTTTGTTTATGTGCTCAATCTGTCAGTGCAATATGTGGGATAAGAATTTCAGCAAGCATTTTGACAATGAACAAAAGAGATTCAACCTCTTTTTTTTAATTAAATCTTGATGAAAGATTAAATGATTCCAAGCACTTGGCTAGGCTCTGCAGGCATAACTCCTTCCTTCCTTCCTTCCTTCCTTCCTTCCTTCCTTCCTTCCTTCCTTCCTTCCTTCCAATAATATCTAATTCATAAAACTTTTAGTATAAGATAAATTTGGAAAATGATTCTGCCAAAACTGTATTTTAATGAGTAGGATGCAGGTAAAATGCCATAGCAAACTTCATGAGCCTCCCATTCATTTCATTGTAGACTATGAAGGCCCTTTTTTTTTCTTCCTGTTTTCATAAGACATTTTTTATTTACTGTTTTATGAGACTAAACTGACATATATTTAAACATATAAAACAATTACAATTCATGCATAACAATTAGATAAAACCAAGACAATCAAAAGTGTGAGGAAGACTCCAGTTGGTTTCTATAGGCTAAAGTAGTGAGATCCCAGGCCTTCGACAAGGGACAGTGAGACCCCTCGTTTCATTGCACTTGCCATCTTTTTTCTTTATCTTTTATTGTTTTTACTGTAATTTCTTTTATTGTTATGAGCCACCCAGAGTCATTGAGAATCAGGAGGCATACAAGTTTCAATAATAATAATAGGACCAGAAAACAGGCAAAGTAATAGAAAATGAAGAAGCTGAAATGCTCTGGGACTTTAGAATCCAAACAGACAACACTTGCCACACAACACCCCAGACCTAACAACTGTTGATCAGAAAGACCAAAAAGTCTGAATAGTGGACATGCCAATACCTGGACACAGCAGAATGAGGAGAAAGAGCTGGAGAAAATCATCAAATATAAAGACCTGCAAATAGAAGTAAAACAACTATGGCAAAAGAAAGCAAAGATAGTACCAATAGTAATAGGTGGCTTAAGTATAATCCCAAAACATCTGGAGCACCGCTTGAACACAATCAGCAATGACAAAAATCACCATCAGTCAATTGCAAAAGGCAGCTTTACTTGGAACAGCCTGCATCCTGCAATGATATCTCTAATGCCATCAAACAACAACATCTGCCTATCCCAGGTCTTTGGGAAGGACTCTATAGGTGGATAAAAATGCCAAATCCAATCTAAACGACTGGCTGACTGTGTGACCAATGATAATAGTCATTGCTGCTGTTGTGTTGTTGTTGCTTTTGAAATTTTGCCACCAATCTCTTGATAATTGCCCTCATGATAAAGAAATCATTGTTTTTCTTTTAAGTGACCATTTTTTCCCCCACACGATAATTTTGTATCAAACTGAGATGTTCAGATCTATATGTAGGATGGTGACCCACATGTTCACTGCCTATTTTTTTCCCCCTTATTCTGCTGAAAGGAACATGCTACATATCTGTAGTTATGTAGTCTTAAGACTGACTAAAGAAAAATAATAAGACAACAGGATATAATACTAATGTTATGAAAGTTACTGGTTCTTAACAGTTTTCCTCCTGAAATGTATGATACAATAAAACACACATACACACACAAACCACAAAAACTGAATCTACAAAATGCAATGGCACCTTCAAGATTTGGCTGTATTGTAGCATTAGGAAACCAAAGACCAGAGGCCTTTTCAGGGATCAAGATGGAGGTCTCAGTTATTTGAGGGATCAAAGAGGCATATTTTGTTTCAACAGATTCAGAAAATGGTTGCCATTGTGGTCATGGCGAATCACAAAAAACTCATTTACCAGAAATCAAATTTGTAAGTTTTCTCCCTACCTGTCAGCCTCAGAAGGTAGACCAGACTAAGAAACCAATGCCATATAGGTCAGCTATAGTAACAGAATCTTGCAAGTCTAAATGTGCTTCCCTCTCCCTCACTTTATCTGCATGTGAACTAAGGAAGGGCCTGTCTGAGACATTTACTCAAATTAGGTTCTTGGAATGGGCTCCAGCCGTGCTTGTCTGATTAGAGCCTTGGTTGCAGGTTTTCCATCTATTCTTCAAGGCCACTCTCTATTTCTTCTATACTATCCCTTCTCCCAAGTCTTCCAAGATGCCTACAATTGCCTCAGCTTATAGTAGGCTGACAATATCTACCATTTTCTTTTCTAAGAATGCCTCTAGGCTCTATAGAGCTGTATATCAACTCAAAAGTGATATGCTGTTCTCTTAAATCCTGTTCAGGCATTATGAGGAGTTTCAAATGTTTGTCACAAGTACTCTGGAGAACCGGTTCCTCCTGCGTACCACATTACATCAGTTTCCCTGCAGACATCTGCATTTTCCCTGTGAATATCTGCAGGAGATAAGCCGCAGCAGCCTGGCAAAACCACATGCCACAGGATGCGTGTAAGCTATTTTCCCACAGGCATTTCCAATGAGCTTGTGATTGCAGCAGGAGGCAGGGCTTAACTGGCAGTGGAACACTCTGGTTTAGGTAATGCTTGAATGGGGTTATTTCTTTATAGCCATTTTTTAAATTATTCCTTAAGGCATGCAAGTTAGCTAAACACAGATAGAAGAGGAGTTCCCTGAGTTTATAAAGTACATTTCTATTTCTGTTTAAGTCCAATAATACAAACCGTTCTAGTACAATGCATGTAAGGATGTTATTGTCAGATGTAGAATTGAGCTACTCTGTGCTTAGAGTTCATCTGAGTTCCTTATGGGCATGTTATTCCCACAGACCAAAATAAAACTATTCCTGTGATAACTTTATATAACATTCTGAATGCTTGCCATATTTAAATGGAATTACTTATATGGGAATCTAATAGCAAGCCAAACTTCAGTACCATTGGTGCAGTTTTCAAACTAGTTTTAATAATTTTTCTCCCTTTCAGTCTTGGGTCCACCTGTGAGCTGTTAGCTTTGCACCTGAGCAATGATGTCTTGTCAGAAGGTCAATGTCCATGTGGGTACTAAATTTTCCGATGCTGTGATTTTGACAGCCCTAGCAACAGCTGCAGTCACAAAGCATACTGTGAATCTGAAAAACTAGAAGTGTTTCCACATTACTAAACCATGTGAAAACCCTGGTTCTGACAAATGCCATATCTGAATCTTCACTTTTCCATGAATCCAGATGTTTGTTTGAAATGCTTTCACAATACTGATATTGCAATAGATGTATATTGGGTCATAAGTGGCTGCTTGTGCCTGGCTAAAGGGCTGTTCCACTTCATCATTGATAAACTGATAAACGTTATTAAATATACAGGCCTGGTGACAGGAGATTCCTTAGCACTGATTGGAGTAACTGGGAAAAGGAGAGAACTACAACACCATATTACCAGCCACACAATTATCACACTGCTATCCTATAACATTCTGGAATCAGGAGTTCAAGTGATCTAGACTGAATGCTTTCATGAATATTTGATAATATTCCAAGTGACATAGGGGCTCCAGGTTCAAGATAGAAGTATTTGTCAAATTATAGTAATTAAGTGTTAATTTATCCATAGATGCTTGAAAGTATTACCTATTCATTTTTTTACTTACAAATCTTACTTTTTTATGTATTTGGGAAAAATGTCAATATTTTCATATATACTTATATGAATATTTTCATATATACTTATAAAATCAGCATCAACTTGTTTCTAAAGCTGTAAAATGCAATGATAGATACACCCCACTCTAAGCAATTACTTTCTGAAGTAGTGAGTTTTACATATACAGACATGCTGCTTTAGATTCACTCCTTCTTTGTCTCCATTTTTCTAAAAATATATTGATTTAATCTATAGAAAATTCAATACCAAAATATTCAAATATTCAGTGTTGTGAGGCTACCTACCTAGCCTCATTTAAACATGACATACTTACATTTATCTGACTGAACAAAATGTCACTTATTAGCTCCCCTTTTAATGTAATCTAATTGTACCATTTACATTAAAATATTTTTGTTTGCCTTAACACTATAAATTCTGTTGGCTGAATCCAAAGTGGTATGTTAAAAAATAATAAAAGTCATCTCTTTGCAAAATTGTTATTTACTTATTTTTATCTAGTGCTTTTGTATTGCCAGTGTTATGTGATCCATTCTGATTAAAACCCAATCCAGTATATACTAAAACTAAGGAAAGTTATCCTAGCCACAAAGAGGTTCTGTTGAAATCATACGACGTCTGGCTTGAATTAAGGTTTCAAGGTGGGGGCTCCAGAATTTCATCTACAGGATGAAAAAAAGTTTTTGATTGCTTACACATTATTTTGAGGTAGATAGAATGATTTAAGGGCTAAGCTTGTTATTGGCACTATTTGTGGTTCCCTCAGACAAATGTATGCAAGATCAATTCTAGCTTTAGATTTAACAAAACAAAACAGAAACTCTACTTCCTCAGTCCTCCATGATGAAATCAAGATTCATCACACTTACCTTTTGAATGGAAATTGCAAAACTCCTTTGTTGTTGTTGTTTTTTAAATTAGCTTTGAACTGTTGTATTCTGACCATGATAGATGGACTATTTACATCCTATCCATATGTATAATCTTTCTTTTCAGCTGTAGCCTCAGATATTCTCATTTGTTGTCTGGAAAGATACATGTCCTGTGTTTAAAGTTGGTTTTGTTTTATTTTTCAAGAGATGACTCCAAAAGCTCCCCTTTTCAAAAGAGGACAGAATAGGTGGCTGCTAGGTGAATTCATACTCTTGAAGGGATTCAGAACTCAGAACAATTGTCATCTCTTTTCTCTGTGACAGAAACTGTAATTAATGGTTTCTCCTGTTGTGGCTAAGGAGAAAGGAAAACGATGGAGTTGACAGGCATTTTATTAATAGCTTCTACCACCTTCGTATACATAAAAGACTTTCTTACTGGCTCTAATACTTCATTGAAAGATTTTTTTGTTTTTGTTTTTTAAAGAGGAAATGTTGAGGATGGATGAAAAATGAAGGCAATCTGTCTAAGATCACTGAAAGTTGGGTCTTCAATAATAAAATTAGAACTACTGTGACAGTTCCTATTGTGTCATTTAACCATCTGCCTCCTACTGGCACAATCAATAATGACATCTGTGGGCATATTGTCATCCTCACCTAGTTCTTCTCTATGTGACAACAAAACCTGTCAATATTGTGTCTCATGGCTGCTTTACCAAGAAGATTTATCATTCAGCTAGGTGTGGTATAGATTTGAGTGACTGCTGCCTGTTGTTGTACTGAGAACCTACAGGGGATAGATATTCAACACAAGGCACAAGAAATTAGACATGCGTCAACCAGAAGTGACAATGAGTTGCCCCACTAATCCGCAGGGCAGAGGGCTGGAAATTTACTTGGAGGACTTGGCTATGCTTGGGAAATTAAAGTGACAGAAAGGGAGTGCAAAATTCAACAGGACATTGCTCCATAAGCCATTGCACAAATGCCAGCAAATAAATCTAATCCTAACAATGGTATGTGGAGCTCCATATCCACTAATAAAGAAAGAATGGAAAAGTATTTCTAAATGAACTGGGTTTATGACAGAATAGGAAGTGAAGACCACATCATTGGTAGGGGCAAAGTCATTAGAATATTCATGTCAGCTCAGACACCAAACAGGAAAAAAAAATGTCATCCTTGGAAAATAGCAAAAAAGCTTTTACATGCCTATTAGAGCAACGACTGTGTTTCCATAGCCTTTTGGAAGAAGAAGGAAAACTCATAGCAGGTGTTATGGCTCTCTCCCATCTCCTAGACAATGGAAAAGGCTTTCTTCTCCATCTTCAGAGCTAAGTTAATTTTATTTTAGTGTATCCATGCAACTGAAGCTCATTTTGAAGAAGCAGAAATCATGAGCAAAGTTAGAAGAGCACCAGTGTTAACAGTGGAGTACTGCAAGATGGAGCCCAATGCCTGAAATTTGCTTCATGCAGATGGACCTCTCTTTTTCTTATGAACCAATGAACTCTGCTCAGAAGTCTTAGGGGAAATACTTCACCTGGCAGCTCTTAACCGGGAAGTTATGCATGACGGAGCCATTGCAACTAAATGCTATTAACCGAATGCAGCTGAATAAAAATACTGATTAAAAGGAATTGGTGTTCATATTAAACTGGAAATTCTTGGGAACTCAGTGTGTAAGGGAAACTCTAGTGTTTGCATGTGTAAAGTGCTCCTTCTTTCCCCATGTTGACATCACATTTTTATGGCGCTGAAACACACCTTCCAGCATTTCCCATAATCCTGCCCTCTATGGAGAGAAACAAACTTTTACCCCTGGATGTTTTACTTTGTCCCTGGCATCTGGTGTTGTTGTTGTTGTTAATATGAAAGTGCTTTGCCACATGGATTCACAATAATGTAATCAGGGGGAAAAAAATAGTCGGGAGTCCATTGCAACTCACATAATCCTCTATTTAAGAGCAAACAAGGTATTCAATAGCAAAGGTCTCCGTGTTTTATTGGGAGCACTGCTAAGATTTCCCCTCCAACAAGGCACCTTTGCTACTGAGCCCTGTTGTGTCACAACTGGAAATCCTGACAGATTTATATCCTTTAGTTCATTAACAAAACACCCCTTAACCCCCTCCTGCTTAGGAGTTCTGAGTTGGATTTATTTATTTTTTTATTTTACCACATCCTGAAGCCACTGGCTTCGAAGGCAGCTGGAAGTGTGCTGCTTGCACATTGATCTTGCAGCAGCCATTCATTTTCCCTAGATTTTTTTTTTTTAATGTAAGCTTCCTTGTTGGGAGTATGCTAATGACATCTGCCATGATTAGTGATTTTCTTTGAATTGCTATTCCTCTGTGGGCAAAGCAATCAGAAAGGGAGAAGAGGAGATTTACTTCTTCCTTGTATGCATTCCTTCAGCCATCTGGTCTAGCTTAATTCATTTGAATAAGATCTGCAGTTTGAGGTTCTTTACTGTGGCATTCAGAGGCATTTTAAAGCTTAAAAAGGAGTTAATGGTGATCTGTCTGTGTCAGGAGCCTGGCCCTGTGATGCCCTGGAAGAGCAGCCTTGCCTTCTGATGGCTTAGAAGGCCAGATTAATTTTATTAAAATGAAGAAAAGAGGTGAGGGGAAATAAATATCAATGTTCCTTAACGGCTTCATTATTTTAGATGCCTTTTGTGAGGCCAGTTATTATCTGGAACATAAATGCCAGAAGATAAGAGAATGTATTTTAGAAAGCAACAGTATTTTTTAAAACTGGCATCATTAATCTAAAATTACTTGGATGGAGAAGGGAACAAAAATGATGATGGAAGAATTATACTGTTAAAATAGGGGCAAGAAACAGTTCCTCACTTGTGAAATATAGAAAGTGAAAGAGAGTGAGCAGAAGAAAGGAAGAGGAAAAATAATGGAAGATAGGAGGAAAAGGTTAGAAAATTATTATTATTATTATTATTATTATTATTATTATTATTATTGTAATAGGTATTACCTGCCTCAATCTCAGTTCCAATTAATTTTTTCTCTCATTTAAAAATCTGCCTCTCACTGGAAGATTCAGATCATGAAGTTTGTAATACTGAATAGTTACAGACAAAATGTCCTGTTTAATGGATTGTCTGTCTCACTTTTATTTTTTTCCTATGTGCAGGTTCAAAACAAAACGCTGTTGATTGATTGGAACCAGGTCTACAAAACAGGCAGGAAAATGGCAGGTTCTGATAACTGAACCCAAATCAGCATCTGTGAGAGAAAGCATCTGCTTGATGGACAGCTTAGTACTAAATATCTTTACTGGGAAGCTGCTCCCACTTGCACTGGGATTTACTCCTGAATATATTGTATTTAGGTTTACAGCTTTAGATTTCTTCTGCCAGAATATAACAGCAAAGCATTAACATAATCATAGAAGGACATGGTTGCCCTTAGTTTTGCTTAGCTTAAACATCTTGGAAGGAGAATTCCATGAAATGAAGAAAGAGATTTCAACTTGGATGGGTGAGAGGAAAAGTATTATTAAAACTCTCCTAATGAATAATAATAATAATAATAATAATAATAATAATAATAATAATAATAATTTATTAAACTTGTACAAAGCCCAGCTCTCAACAACTCTGGACGCTGAGCTGAAGTGAAGACTTCTGAACAGAAAATACTTAATAAATATTGATACCAGATTTTGTTTGCTTCAAATGAACATTTGCTGTGTTTCTTATTAAATCACTGTGAATTGGTTGAATAATGGTGGTTGGTTCACTGAACTTAAAACCACAGCTTTTAAGCTTTCTGTTCAAAGATACTAATTCTTAAAGCTCTTATATTTAACGAGCTTCAAGTTTTATTAGCCAAGAACCTGGTCTATAATAACAGTACTCAGCATACAAATTGTAAATGGAAATTTATTTAAAACTTGAGCTAAAGTATATTTTGTCTGAGTTGCAGGCACCTATAGTTTTCCTCTGAAGTGGGCAGAAGCAGGATGTCAAATCAGTTATGTTTCATACCTCCTGTAATGATTTATAGATTGATTACCCCCCTCCCCCAAATAAAAGCTACATTATACACAGAACTCAACTGGCTTTTGAGAGCATAGCATTTTCTGCTATCCACAACTGAAGTAAAGAAAATAACATCCCTTTCCCATCATTGGATCTATTTAAATATATGTTGGAATTTCCTAAAATGCAAAGAAGAGTGACTCAATATTCTCATGTCTGTTCTGAAGTCTCAGTGTGTGTGCATGTTCAGGGTTTTTTTTTGGTAAAACTGAGCATTCTGCTATATTCCACATGACGCAGTTTGAAGCTGCAGGATAACATACCGCATATTCTACTGTCCCAAGTAAATTCTGCTAAACACGCACACACGCGCGCGCACACACACACACAGATATACTGTATGCCTGTCTGTCTATCACATATTGAAAAGAAAGAAAAGAAAGTATATTGTTGCAGTGTTAAAAGTTCTAGAAAAATGAAAATGGAACTACTTGTCTCATCATACGAGATGATGTAAAATACACTGCTATATTCTGTAAACAGTTTGTAATCAATATGGAAATGGAAGTTTTGGGGGGGGGGTTCCCCCTTAAAATAAATGGTGTGCATTAAATGTTCTCCCATACAATGTTTAACATTTCTTCCACTCTGGCTTCACAAGGGAAACACTAACACTTTCTTGTGAATCTCATTTCCTTTGCAATTCCCAATTACTTTGTTCTAAGCAAATATAATGTCTCTGCCTCGCTCTTTTCTTCCTACCTTCACTTCTCAGAATCAGATGTCACAGTTCAAGCTGTTTTACAACCCTCAGCTGGGTTGCAGCAAAGTTGAACCTTGCTGCAAGTGATAGCTAGGCCGTTTTTGGTCTCTGTGTTCAGTCAGAGGATTCCTAATTACTTAATTTATCATACAATACTACATACATTCTACTGTATATAAAGATATAACATTGGTATGCCCATTAATGGTGAAATTATATTCCCCAAGTGTTCATTCTGCAAAACTGAATTGGATCTAGATTTAAAAATATGTGGAATAGTCTCATAGAATACTTTTAGTATGAGTAGACATAGTGAAGTCTACTATGTCTAAGTCAAAATATAACTCTGTTATTTCATATGGTCTGGTCATAGGCAGTGCAGCATTTTTATTGCAACATTTCATTTTTCCATATAAATATTAAATCTTATACACAACTTTTTGCCAAGAAAGGATGATCTGCTTGAATTAAATCTTATTCCAACTATTTCCCTCTGGATACACAGGTAGCCCCCGGGTTAAGAACGCTCAGTTTAAGGACAACCCATAGTTAAGAACAGAGCCTACTGTAGCAAAATTCAAGTTAAATACACAATGATTTAAATATGCAAAGGTTCGAGTAAATTACACAATACTACTTATACTGTATTCTACAATAATACTGTTCCGACTTACATACACATTTGATGTAAGCACAGACCTTGGGAATGGAACTCATTCTTAAACTGGGGACTACCTGTATTGGACTATAATTCCCATGGTCCTTTGCTGGCAGGGATTGATAGAACTTCATATCTCAACACATCTGAAGAGATGAGATGAGCTGAGCTAGCCCTTTGTGCTTCTACACAACTCTGCAAGGAAAGCTAAGCTACTAGGCTGAACTTTAGTTCAAGTGGCAGAACTTTACAGCATAGAAGGCCTGCCTCCATTGGGCCACTATAAAACTTGGTCTCCATTTAGTCATCTTGCAGAAGACAAGTGTTTAACAGGCAACTGTAAAATGGGCAAAAAGCTCAAGTTTACCTGCATTGGGTTTTTAAAATGCTTTCACTACAACTGTTGTCAAAGTATAATGAATAGCCAACTTGCCTTTTATAGCACAAAATTCAGAAGTGGCTCAAAGAGCTACTGATACTATTCAGCAGTAAAGAGGAACCAGCTCGCAAGGGCCATTTACACAGTACTAAATCCTTGTAAAATTAGATTAAAACAAGCCTGCTATGTGACCCAACCTTTAGGCCTACTTAAACACCTGTGGATTTATGGAGTTCAGATGTCTACAAGGTCTCTGTTAATGTTCATTTTCAGACCTAGACCTCAAGTGACATCGTTTGCTGGGGAAGTTAATTTCTATTTGCTTCTAGCTTGAAAGGTGATCATATTAAGATATATGAGCAACACTTATCTTTATGCCAAAAACTGTGCAACCTGAACAGGAGATAAATTCTGAATACTACAGAATTTGTTTTCAGAAGGCTTGCTAAATAATATATTTCTTTGAGTTTAACTTTGCAGTTACTTCTGCATATAGCAGCTTACAATGTCAACAAATTTTCAAGCAGCAAGTCCATCTGACTTTAATGAACATTTTCTTTTCTTAAAAAAGCATAACAGTATAGAGAAACTTTCTAAAGATCATAATGTTCTGAAAACAGAGGTGCTAAATAAATATTTAAAGTTCATAAAAGAGGCAAAGGACTTAATGTTGATCTCCTTAACCTGTTAGCCTCCAGCTATAGTGGGAATATAACTCCCAGAATTCCTAGGCAGCATGGCCTAGTGTTCTGAGAATTGTACATTTGTAGCACAGGAATTCTGGGAACTGTACCATGTTTGGAAAGTACTAAGCTGACTGATAGCAACCTGTTTTGGAACAATGGACACTTTTGTTTCTGTGCAACAGATAAGAAAACTGAATCTGAAATTTCTGATTGCCAGACAGCATATTATGAATTCATGTCTGAATCTAAGTTTAGATCTATGCTTTCCAAATTGACTCTGTCCTCCATTTGATCATGTCTTGGTCTGCAAACTTCAGTAAACACTATTGACACTATTGGCAAAGGACCATAGAAAGGTACTCTGGTTGGTGAGAAATTATGCGCTTTCCACCCAAAGTTAAGTTTGTGCACCTACAGTTTAAAACATGTTAGTTTATTAAAGGATCAGCAGCATTAGATACAAAACGAAGTTTGCTTTAGAATATGCAGAACTCTGCAAGTCACAGCAGATAAAATTAGTTGAGATGGACAAAGGTTAACCTAATTTAATGAATTTTTCCATATTTCTATGTCCTGAACCACACATACATGCAGACATTGCATCTTTTCCTATTGATGGGCCGCAGTAATTTCCTTATTCTTGGAAGCAGCTATAGGCAAGATATGATCATCCATTTTTTTCATGCAGATAAACCATGATAGTTGCAGTACATCTGAAGTTTGTCTTGAGGTTTGAAAATGTGAACGTGAAATGGCCCGTCAGAAGCACCCTATAACCATCACAGTCAATATCTGCTCACAAAAAAATGTTAAACTACTTGGCCAAATTATTGTTTCCTCCTAAGTGCTAAGTAAATGTTCCATGGAGTTATGAATTTTCATTAAGATGTTAGATTAGGGCTGAACAAATCTGAGCTCAAGTCTACCCTCAGTCATGGAAACTTCTTGAGTGACTTTCAGCCAATCATAACGATGAATTTAATCCTTTCTCATTTGCTATGTTGTGGCTGCTATTTTAATTAGAATTAAACCTCTCACTTATGCCAATGGAAGCTTCCCTTTCAATAAAAATGGCAGATGTAGGGCCACTCATGAGCAGGAAGAATAGAGATGGGCAAAGATTTAAAGCCCCTCCTCTCACAATACAGGTCTAGATTCTGATCTAATTGTAACTGAACAGTCCTGTTTCCCTTCAAGTGGAAGAATGAGAGAAACCAATGCAGAATTTCTCTTTCCAAGCCCTGTTCGCCCGCCTGCCCGCCCTCCCTCCTTCTCTTTCTTTCTTTCTTTCTTTCTTTCTTTCTTTCTTTCTTTCTTTCTTTCTTTCTTTCTTTCTTCCTTCCTTCCTTCCTTCCTTCCTTCCTTCCTTCCTTCCTTCCTTCCTTCCTTCCTTCCTTCCTTCCTTCCTTCCTTCCTTCCTTCCTTCCTTCCTTCCTTCCTTCCTTCCTTCCTTCCTTTCTCTATCTATCTATCTATCTATCTATCTATCTATCTATCTATCTATCTATCTATCTATTAACTCATAGTAGGCAGCTAGGTGCTTCAAATCCTTTGGTCTATAACTCCTACAATGCCCATGGCTCACTGGAGTTTATGGGAATTGTAGTTCAAAAACATTGGGTAGGTACTAAGGTGCTTATTCTTGCTTTATTGCATGAGATTAAAAAAATGAGTTGGAAAGAAGGACCCAAGCAGATCAGATAAATAAGTATTCTGGGTGTTGATTCATCCTCCTCAAACACATTCACCTCACAAACAGCTCTGGTTAAAAGACAGAAACACTCCTATACAGAAGACAAGATTATGGAACTTCAGAGAAAGAACTTTGTACTTCATGTTATTCTGCTTTATGTAAAACAATTGGTATAGTAACTAGTGAATTCTATCAGTGCCATATAAATAACCCCCCAAATTAACAACAACTACAAGAATAAAATCTGGGCACATCCAGAAGCAATTCAACAAAGTTTCAATGGAAAGGTTTTTTGTAGGGTTCTGATTATTTGGTTTACTGAGGTTTAGGCACTCTTGTAGAAATAGAAACACTGAGATTGTGTGGGTTTGTTTGTTTTTTCCTGTTACAAGAAGACGAGGACTACTGAAAGACAGAAAACAAGGCATAAATGAGCAGTCAGTGTTGAGCGAGGACCACAATGTTAGTAGCCTGTGTCAGTCTTTCTAACCACAATTAGAAAGTTACTGTGGAACTTCTCCACAAATGCAGCCTTGTTCATGGATTACTCTATAGCTCTTTGCCCACATAAGCATTCACTGCACAGGAAAATTGTCCCACCTTCCATCTACATTACAAGCTCGCCTTTTGCACAGTGGGAGTAATGGAAATGATATTGTCATTAGCTCACAGTTGTTTGCAGCTTCCTACAAACTACAGGTCCTCCCCAACCACTTTATTTTTCCCCAGTGTCCATTTTATTTGAATCATTTCTATGATGATAAGGGTTTTGTTTGAAAATGCAATCTATTATGAAAGTTTCCATCCTTTCTTTTAAAAACCAACAAATGTAAACCTCTTCTAGTTTGATCATTCCTATTTATATTATCTTTAGAGGGCAGAATATTTATATGAACCTTTCATTCTAAAAAGAAAAGACACATGATTAATGTGTCTTACCCTATTTATATTCTATTCCATATGGCTTCTCAAAAAGATAGGTGTGTGCAATAAAGCAATATCAAGCCTCATATCTTGCTGATCTATCTAAATTTACATGCAGCTAAATCTTTTTTATTGCTCCTGACAATATGTTGTTCCTTACCTTTATATCTTAACTTATACTGCTTATAGTATGGGCTTATCATTACAAGGCTGAATTGCTTAAAAAAAGAGATGTATATGTTTCTCAGGATCATATACATTTTAATGATCATCAGTTTTCTTGGCTTTATTTTTCACTTTACATTAAAAAAAAATCCATATAAAAATGCCTACTTGCCACTACAGGTAGTCCTTGTTTGGTGACCACAATTGGGACCAACAACTTGGTTGTTAACCAAAGTGGTCGCTAAGTGAAACTGACTGTGCTTACGATTTTACTTCAGCTTTCCTTTGCTTTACAGATCTGTGAAGATCATAAACGCAGGGACTGGTTGTAAAGTTCCTTTTTCATCACCGTTGTAACTGCAAACAGTCACTAAATGAGGCAGTTGCTAAATGAGGACTACCTGTATCACATGGCCTGTAATCAGGTAAGTTCTTTATTTTTTGGCTAAAGAGTTTGACAAATCTGCTAGCTAAATAAAGTATTTTTTCCCACTTCTCTGAGAAGACAGTGTTTGCAATGAGAAAATAAATAAATATTTCTGATATCGCAAACTTCATCTATGGAGATTACATTTTCTGTTTACATGGGAAAAACAAAACAAAATACATAAAACATCTAGGCCATTCAATCTCATATAGTCAGGATGGGAAAAGACATAGCTTTCTGGTAAAATATAAGATTTGTCCACAGATTCAATCCCTAGAAAGGACGTAAAAGAATTCTACCACAGATTTGTTTTTTTGGGGGGGTGGGGTGGGGGAGAAACAGGGACCGTGGTCATTCTTTTCCCACTAGACTTCATAACCAATCAGCTTGAACCTTAGCCCCAAATGTTTGCCTTTCTCCAATCAAACAGTACCCTCAACAACTAAAAAGGATGGACTTGGACTACTGGTACACTAATGTGGTCAAAGATGGAAGCAGGAGTTTTACTCATTTGTGCAATCCTAACTCCAAGTAGGGCTAAGAATGGCTCTGGTTTGAAGTTCTGGAAAGATGCATTCGGTTCTGAGGTAGATGAAGTGGTGGTCAGATCTGACGTAAGAAAGCTTTCTGTGTTTTTATTGATCAGCAAGTGACAGTGTTGATTTCCAATTTGGAAAAATAAATAGATGGATTCCTCATACCTTATGGCTGGCAACATATCTGGTTATTCTACTGAAGTTTAAGTCAGCTTACTGCACATACTTAGATAAAACATGAGAAATAGGTCATGCAAGCAAGCAAAAGAAATATGGATCAACAGAAGTGGAAAGACTCTTACAGGATAATCCTAAACTCACTCACTTAGGACTAAACTCTGAATTTAACTTTGTAAAACATGTTTTGAACTGCATTGTTACCTTTGTTATAATTCATCTTCAAATCCAGTGAAAGTTGGGGTAAGTTAAGATGCGACAGTAATTAGACCTCGATTTGCCAGAGCTGATAGTCTGGTAGTGGTTTGATATATAATTATATTGCTGTATGGGTTTGTATACCTGCTGACTTTCGTACCAGTAGTAAAATGCACATAAGAAGTTCAAAGGTTTTCTCTGAGGTCTTTGTCTAAAAGTGCTGCAACGTTATGTCTCCAAAGGCACTCTATTAGCTCAGGAAGTTCTGAAGTTTAGCTTTCAGAAGAATAAACAGCTTAAGTCACCTTCCCTGTGTTTCAAAGCATATGGAGTCAGTCAATGAAGTTAGAAAGAAGTGTTAAGAAGAATAAAACTAGACAAAATTATGGTAGATGGATAATGTCTTGTCTTCTCCCAGAACAGCCAGTATTATTCTTATTTGTTTTGATGTTGATCCACCTTAGTTAATGTCAGCTTTCTGAGGTAGACCAGGACACCAACTCCACAGGAAGACTAGACTTATACTTTATTGAAATAGGCTATAATAATTGTGCAAGTCTGCCCAGGTCTTCCCTCGCCTCCCCTCCATCTTATATCCCAGGGAATTTGGGGGAGTAGTCTAGTCTGAACCTTTTTGTAATACTCTCCTACGTTAACTCATGTTTCTTCCACACCTCATATTTTCCCAACAGCTTTTGGTTTCCTTCTCTAAGGTAATCTCACCAGCTCCTTAGAGTTAAATGGGGTTTGTTCCCAAGTCCTGTGAGTATGAAGGTCAAAACTGGTTTTCTTTTGTTCCAGAGTGCAAGACATAATAGGTTTAATATATAGGACTGAACATTAGGAAAACAAACAAAAAAAACACACCCTTTTTGACACTAAGAACTGTTTGATACAATTTTCATCAACAGAAGTGTTCTAGGGATGGTTAGACAGCCACCTGTCTCGCTGCTTTCATTGGGATTCCTGTGCTGACCAAGGTGTTGGCCTCGTTGAATTATATGTCCCCTTCAACTCTGTGTTTTTATGAACAGGATTGCTTATGTAATTACTGCCTATTCTTCCTCTCCCTATCCATTCAATGAAATTCTCCATTGAGTGAAAATTAAGTTTGTTGCTATGTGAAGTCATTATTGTGAAAGTATCATTTCCAAATTTTCTGAATGACTGCTTTGGTTCAACCAACAGTAGCAGCTTAAACTTCCCAGGGGAAGTTATCAGTCCACTTTTCTTTGGACTGTATTTCTGCATTAGGTTTTGGAACAATTACATTTCCTTTTTCACTTTCCTCTGACAATTTATTTTCCTTCTGTGAGAGTTTCCTACTCTGTGACAAATGCTGAAATATACTGGAAAAGGCCTTCATCACAAAGCTAAAGGGTAGCTATTTTTAGCTTTCCCTTTTTCTCACGCATGTGCATGCACACACACACACACAATTTTGCATGCTGTCCTGAATTTTAATGAGCAGCTCCACTGATAATCAGTGAGCATCTATATTTATAGAATCATCATAAATGTGGAACTGTATTTTTATATAAGCCAGAGCGCTCCATATGTTTAAATTTGTGTGTTAATTTTTCTAGCAAATGAAATATTAGAATTTCTATTCCCTCCCCACCCTTCCCCGTGAAATTAGACACAGGCTAGAATATTTATACAAACATATTGCTATGTACACTGAAAAGTTCTTAAAAATCCATTCAGACTATGAAATATGGTCATAAACACAGATGATATTTAATAATGAATGGAAGAAGAATAACAGATCAAACCTATTTCCAGGTGGACAAACTACTCCTGGGTTTTAATTGGGGATGGGGGTGTTGCACAGGCATGTATTTCCTTACAGATTCATACACTGGAAACTGTTTAGAACAAAGTCTTCTTTTCTTTCCACTTTCCTTTGTCACCATCTCCTTTCCCATCTAGTTGGCAGCTGAGACACAGACAAATCACCCTTTTCAGGAGCCTGAACTCATTAATTGAAAGGTGTGGTTCAACCATAATTGAGTCTACATCTTGTAGCAATGGGGGGGTATATGTTGTTTATACATGTTTTCAACTATCTGTACCATATAACTCTCTATCTAGGGAAATCCAGAGTCTCCACATAGGCAAGAAATTTGTAGGCACACTAAAGTTTTACCAAATCCTTGCAAACTTTCAAGTTTTTAAGCAGTTTTCATCAAGCAAGGTGGTTAGAAGCCATGAAAAAAATGGCATCGGGGAGAAAAAAAATTGGCCTATCTTTCGCCGGTATCACGAGCAGGTAGTCACTATGCATCAAGAATAATCTGCAGGATTGCCCTCTATTCTGCTCAATTTTCAGGGTCCCCAATGACTTTTGCTGTAGCTGGAAACTGATTTTGATGATTAGAATGAACAGTTTTCTTTTTAAATGGTGTATATATGTATATGTGTGTGTATATGTGTATGTGTGAGTGTGTATAGATATAGATATATCCACACACACTATATTACATAAATCTTTATGATTTTTCATTTATGCCATTCCCTGTCTGCTTCCTTGGTGTTAATTTTGTGATATTTAAATTTAAAAGCCAATTATTTTTAATTATTTAAAAAGCAGTTAAAGTGGGGAGGAAAAAATGATAGGCTATAACAAATTGGCTTGGAATCATAGTCAAAATATTATATTAAAATGAAAGATATGGCCCAAAGGATAGACTCAATCTTGAAAACAGTAAAAAAAAAAAAAAGATAAATTGTGTACTCTTTCAGCTATAAACCTATGAATTAATATTTTTCTACCAGAAAGAAAGAAAGAAAGAAAGAAAGAAAGAAAGAAAGAAAGAAAGAAAGAAAGAAAGAAAGAAAGAAAGAAAGAAAGAAAACAAATCCTTCCTGTATTTATCAGCTGAAGTTCTGATAGTTAAAATTGGAGACCTGATTTTCGGTAATATGCACCTCTCAGTTTCAGATAATGCATTTGTAGAGTAAAACCATTAGACATCATGTTAACCTTAATCCTGATTAACCTAGAATGCTTAAACAAATGGAAGGCAGCACTGGGACTATTCTCCTTCACAATGCAAATTATACACCTATTAAATGTGGCACATGCCACTTTACACATTATGTGAATCCCACCGCTAGGTTGGTCCTTTGCACAAAGCTTGCTACAGAATCATAAAGAGCAGAGAACAGCTTCTGGAACTGCTCTTTAGAATCAGCACCTGGACAATTGACTGAGCAGGCCTGCAAAACATTGTTATACAGTATAATACACACCACGCATACACTTATTTTGCACTGAAGTATATGAATTTTTCTCACAAATGTATGCTGCATTTTCTGCTCTTTTTTATTTTTGGTAATGCCTTTCTTCCTTTCAGCTACTCAGCTAAGCAGCATTTATTGGAAATGGGTCAATACTATACCTTACAAACATATACAGGCTATGATGCAATCAACGTAGGTTTCTTTATGACTGAATCATTCCACTGTCCAATGCACTGCCCATCAATGTTTCCACGATAAAACATAGTAAGCTATTATGGGATCATTTTTCATTCTTCCTGTTTTTGTTTACTTCATTATACCAAAATTATCATTTGGTCCAACAGGGGAATATCAGTTACCCAGACTTACACTTCACAACAGCGATGGAACTTGACTGCAAGACTCTGATGCTTCAGCAATAAAAATTTTTTCTGCTTTAAAAAAAGGATCTTAAAGCTGAAAAAAATGAGTTTGCATTACCTAAGTCTAATAAAAATATTGGATTTTCTAGGAGATACCATCCAGTTGAGCAAGTTATTATTTTTTTTAATGCATACCTTCATTATTATTCAATTAGATAATTATTATTGTTTGAAATGAAATGGTCTGGTATTGTTATTAAAGATAAAATAATAATTTTAATGAGAAGCATTGTATCTTCATCCTTAATAGAGCAGTACCAAAATCCAATAATCAAGTAACAGTTCATTGACATGAACAATGAATTATATTTTCCTCTCATAAAAAAATTTATTTTGTGAACAATAAAGTTAACATTCCGCATCTGATGAATTTTCCTTTAAAAATAATAATAATTAGGACAAGCAAAATAATGAATTTTAATCAGCACAGAATATTTCTGGATGCATCTCTCCCATCCAGTTTTTGCATTTAGAATAACAATAAGAATATCAATACCAAAAGGAAGGTAAAAAAAAAAAAAAAAAATCAAAGCCAGAAGGATTCTTGCATCTAATTTTGCTAGGAATTGCCTAAGGCTCAACACAAGAGAGATGAAGCAAACTATTCTTATCACCTTTCTCCAAATGCAACGATTATATTGACAATAAAAGTGCCAGTGCCAGCTGTAGGAAAAGAAGGGAGGGGGCAAGTCGAGGTGGTGTATCAGCCTCTTCTTGTCAGCTGGATGAGACATAGTAAAAGTGATGAGGTGCTAATTAGGGGCTGATGAGCAGAAACTTGGGATGGAAACTCATTGAAAGAGTCTTTCTCTGTATTGAAAAAGAGTTTGCAAGCCTTCTCTTATCTCCCCCTACAGAGTCCCAAGGGGCACAGCATATAAATGAATGAATGAATGAATGAATGAATGAATGAATGAATGAATGAATGAATGAATGGAACCCATGTATCTTTAGAAGTGACTTTTGAATCAGTTTTGTAGTTCCCACTGTTGACTTCTGGAATTGCTATAAAATCATAGTGTGTCATATTTCAGTGCTACCGTGGAGCAATCTTACACCCGTAGAAAGGGAGCTTTTGAAAATTGAACATCAAGCGAGAGGTTGAGCTGTGATGATCAAAAGAAAGAAAAGACAAGTCAAAGAAGAGTCCATCTGCAGAAGACCTCTTAGGGCATGCTCACATCACATTCTAGATGTAGGTGATCGTTATTCTCACACATTATCTCAAAATGCTACATTATGAAAGATGTTGCTATGATCCTCCCTTCCTGCCCTTTCTCCAAGACTTTAGGACTGTAATCCTGAGAGCAAGAATCAGTGGGAAAGAACAAATATTGTGCTATCAATTCTTAATAGTTGTGTTATCCAAATATGTACAGTTGCCATTTCAGATATAAATTTAGGCAGAAATACCATAGAAACTAAGCATTAATATATATACTGATTTTATCTAGTGATGTGATGCTTTAATGACTTTAAAAGAGGATTAATTAAGTTCATGATCTATCTAGGTTTGTTTCTTTTAAAGACTCAATCTTACTTTCCAGTTGGAGGCAATATGTCTCCAAATACTCATTCCAATGATGGAGAAGATGTCTGGCAGACCACTGAGAGAAAAAAAAATGTATTAAAATGGGCCTTGGGGTAGTCCAGCAGGACTGTTTTTATATCTTAACTAATATTGATATTTTTAACTAACATACAGTATGTGTTTCTCAAACATTAAGACGTGAAATCTCTAACTAATAGAGGCACAAGCCACCTCTTGCCACCTCTTGCACCCTCTTACAATAGTATTGACAGGGAGGCAACAACATGGGCATGAAGTACCCAAATAGTTCTATCATCTTAATTTATATTCCCATGCTCTGACACATCAAATTCAACATTAGAACTATTTCCTGGGTAATATTATTCCAAATGGTGTTGTAATTATATCAGATTGTTTACTTCACAGTGCTTCCATGTCATGTTTTCCATGTCATGTTTTCCCAGTTCTTTTGGAGTTGAAGACACAAAGGCCAAGACATGGAGGAACTTTCATTCCTTCCCCCACAACTTTTATTCCAAAATTCTATCTTGAAGAGGCCTGTACAACATACAAATATGTTGGTTTATATTGTCCAACTTCCTAAAGTGAATTTAGAATTAGCTTATCAGCTTGTCATCCATCACCTTCAAGGCAAACTTCCATTTACTGACAATGTTACAGTTACTCTGATTCTGTGTTTTTCTTGGTTAATCTGAGTATATTAAAATCCTAAATGTATGAATTACAGACCTTTGTGTGCCAATTGAAAAGAGGAAAAATGCTAGCTTGATGAAAACTTGGCATAAATTAGTCACAACACATTCAGAAACACTGTCTTATCTCTGAAGAACACAGAGGATCTGCATAAAAATCGGATGTAGTGATTGTTTCATCTAAAGAGTATTTGATTTACTCTCTCATATTTTAAATAATGCAACATAATAAAATATGAAATCTGTTTTCCAGCATATCTGTAATTTTATTCAAAGTAATACCCTTTCCATATGTTTTTCTACCTACTTTGCAGTCTTGGTACAGACTAATTGTTATATCTGAACAATGTCAACAACAAATCTTTTGAGAATATTACAAAAACTGTCAATCTGATTCTCCTCTATTCTGTGAATAGGTTTGTATAATTCTATATTATGTTAAGAACTTTGATATCAAACAAGTTTAAATTGTCACATATGGTACAATAAACTCATAACCTCGGTTTAATACAAAAATAGCATATTATGAATAAGCAACCAATGCTAGCTCTGGGGGATATTGCTACCATATTAATCCAGTATAGATAATGGAAAATATTATGCAAATACTGATCAGCAATTGAATTGGCCACCATAATTATTTCCCTATATAGCCATTTCTTTTCAGATATAGAGGAAAGGACTTTCAGTGCATTTTCCCATTGTTTGATAGCAGTCACCCTTTAAAAATTCAGTGTATATGATCCATACAGTTATTGGGAAATTGGAAAGCAGTAATTCTGTATAAAACCAAGAAAGATATAGCAGACAGAATTAAACATTTATCACTGGTCAATAATTTAAAATCAAGATACAAAATTTGTTGAAAGTCAACATTCATATGTGAACAATCACAACTGGAATATAAACCTGCAATATACTGTATGTTTCCCATTCTTTGAATGTGAACATATTTAACTGTGGGATAATTTTTTTTTTTTAAGGTACTGAACGTTTGCAACATTTGTTGGGATGTTTAATATTTACTGTAATTTACATTATGTAAATTTTATCATACATATTGAAAAGCTTGGGTAACTATCTCATTGCGCATTGTGCTCTATAGATGTAGTAACAAAAGCTCTTATATCGGCTCTTCTCTGGCCACTTTGTAGGGGAGAGTGAGTAGGATTATAAAGGAATGAATGGGCAACAATTAACGCTATAAAACTCTGAGAAAGAGACAGACATGGATAACTTCCATGATTCCAATTTCCATTTATTCTTTTTACCATTTAAAAACAAACGTTGAGGGCTTAAAAATAAATGAAAATTGATTGCTCTTCAAAAACATAAATTACACTTTTGTGTGAATCAGTCTTCATGCGGTGGAAGCGCAAACCTGCATTTGAATTCCTAATGATTCTTCTCATTGTCTCATTGCTGTTAGAACCTGCCACTCACCAATGAAAAGTACTAATCACTACCAGAAAATTCCAGGGTGGTAGACGAAAGTACCAGTCAGTGCAAAATAAATAAATAAATAAAACCAAGTGGTCGTGGATGGAAAGGAAATTTCACTAGGGAACTAACTGCACAATGGAATTGATTAAGTCCATTTTACTTCAGCCTAGCTTCCCCTGCATTCAAAGGCTATGACTTTAATGTCAAACTCACCCAAACCTCACCAAGGTGACTTATATTCATTATCTGTGCTCTGTCTGATCTACTGTGAAATCTCCTGGCTGTGAGAAGTGTTTTTGGCTTCAGCAGTGGTGGAAGCAGCCATGTTTCTTTTTTCTTTTCTTTTCTTTTCTTTTCTTTTCTTTTCTTTTCTTTTCTTTTCTTTTCTTTTCTTTTCTTTTCTTTTCTTTTCTTTTCTTATTAAAGTAGGTACAGTCAGATGTAGTGCTTCAAAATCTTTTAATTGGGCCGGATGCTCTTTTGCAGGCCTTTCCAAGCTGAATCTCTCTCTCTCTCTCTCTTTTAAGATCTTACTAATTGCATAAGTTTATTAGGACATCTCACACTTAATACTCCCTATCACAGCAGAGGCCCTTCAGCGACAAGCCATAATGTCTCACAAAAGCAAGATATATGGAGAAGAGCCATACAACACTGTTATTTCAGGTCACAGGGACATAAAAGCAACAACTGGATTTTTGTTTAGAAATTATTAAAAGGAAATAGCAAATCTTGTACTCTTGACATCCAAGCTTCTGTTTCTTAAAAAACATTGAATTAAGAGCTTTATGAATATACAATTGTACTGAAAAAAAACAACAATGGTACTGTCAAGGAAGATAAGCATTGCATGATGATGATGATGATGATGATGATGATGATGACGACGACAATGACTGGCATAGTATTAAAAGGAATGAGAACTGAAGAAAACAACAACATTTGTTGTTATTTTTGTTACTATGTATTTCTTTTCAGATCGCAAGCAGGGTACTTTAATTGATTAACATTTCACAATTAAACGTCAGAATTTCATTTTCTTCGGTAACTATCATAGCAAAAAGAAGGATTTTCTCATAACTGCAAGAAGAAAAATCACACTGGGATATCTACAGAGGTACCTTAACAATACATTTTGTAGCTTTAATTATGTGTTTTGTGCAGTGATGCAGTCAGGCAATGTTGGTTTTAGATATACCTTTAGATGGTAATATATATTACTGTCCTTACCTCAAAAAGTAATAATCCAGTCTGGATTTATTTGAGGAGAGTGGTTGTAATATTTCCTTTATTATGTATGTTTCTACATATGTATGGTTATGTAGAGTTGCTTGTGGAGGAGTATATTATAACTGACTTGTCAGTTCCAAATATTACTGGAAAGGTGAGAATGTTTAAATATGTTTTCCCAGTCTAAGTCCCCCAGCCATCCCCACCTTAGCCTCAAAGGACAAAAAAAAAAAAAAAAGACAAGGAGAACATACTGTATGTCCATAGAAGCAAAGTCTCAGATTGCCTGTGAAAGCTCTGTTTTATTTTCTAACAATCCCCACCCCCGGAAAAAAACAGTTCAAGAAACAATAGGGGAAAGGGATGGTGGGAGTAGTCCTAATATTTGTTGTTTTTCCATTTAGTCAGTAATGAGAGAAAATTGTGTCTGTATGTCTGTGTGCTTACAGTCCCCAAGAGAACTTCTAAAGCTCCTCAACAGAGATGTTTATACATACTGTATCTGTGGTGGGGAGGGAGCCTTAAAATGGAGTTCTTGAAGTTTTGAAATACTGTGATCCCCTAAAATGATCCATGAATTTGCATGACTTAATTAATGAATAAAGTTAAATGACAAACAAACAAACAAATAAATAATAAAACTACTGAAATTGGGGCGGCGGTTTTGACCCATGTTCAGCCTTTCTGCACAGGCCTGATCAACTTTAAAGAATTTTAGCCCTCTCTCTAAATCATTTGTGATCCCTTGGGGAGTCACAGTCCATAGTTCAATAACTTCTGCCTTTTTAAAAAAAGATATATTATAAATTGATTCAGTCTTAGGCTTCTTATACAGGAAATATTCAGTGATAAGTGATTGGCACTTGTGATAGGACAGAGGTACATCTGGGTGGGTGATCTTTGTTAATAACTCTCTGTATTTTTTCACAGGATTGTTGATAGAAGCATCATGACTGATTCTGGAAAATTACTTCCTTATGGCTGTAGGCCATGCCATGTTCGTAGTACTTGAAACTCAAAATTATAGGAGTACCATTTGATAATGCCTTTCTTCATATCCAGTGCCAGCTCAAGAACAACTACTGATTTCTTCATAAACAGGAACAATATATTCAGCACTATAGGACTGAATAATAGAATATTGGTAACTGTCAACCATCTCAGAGTCATGATAGCAGGGCCCAACTGGCTAAATAGGGTTTAGTTTTATATCTTCTTACAAGCCCAGATTTTCAGCTGGAAGCCCAGATATTGTTCTGGATTTTCAAGAAACCTTGATTCATGGTTGGTGAAGGACAGGCATTCTGTTGCATTCTGGCACATTTTATATATGCTCTGCTTGAACCCTGTTACTGAATATAATGCAGGGCAAAGGCATCCTCTGGTTATAAATACGTATGCCAGCAAAACACTTTAGACCACTCAATAGTTCCTATTTATGTGTAAGCATCCTGTGTGAGCATGAAAGGTGAGGTGCTTGGACCCTTTTACTTTCAAAGCTGTATGCAACCCCTTTCAAATGCTGTCCTGCATTTGTAATTGAGATGTGAGGCTGGACAACTTTCTGGCAAATACCCACAAAGTCAACTGACTTGCATTCTTGCCATCATGCCTGTCCCATGAAGTTTGACCAGTCTGGTCCTGCAAATTGGCACAAATAATGATCCAGCCAATATCCAAGTTTAGAGCAATTCTGGAGAAGGAGAAAGAGAGGTCAAATTCCTTCCATGAAAATTTGCTTTGCTAGCATAATACAAGTCCTTCAGGCATTTTCATCTTCAGGCATATTCATCCACGATGCCATCTAGTCCTTGTATAAATGTGGTTTAACTGGACCCAAAAGAAAACACTTAAAGCATCCTTCCTAAGCTTTAAAAATAACAACAATTATTTTTAAAATACCGTTCAGAGCTGCTTGCCATGCAGGAGGAAATTGAAATTACTTTCCTGGATGGATTTGCCAGCAACCATTGACCCAAAAGAAACCTGCAACCTTTACTATCACTTCAGATTCAGCTGCTGTAATTCAGAACATTATTGAATGGATGTTAGCTCCATTAAATCATAAATCAGCATACTGAATTTCCAAAAAAACTGCTCTGTAAATACCTGTTCTAATACAACAGAGTGTTCTTGCTTCTCAAATATGGAAGAAATCCTTCTCCTCTCTCCTTCTTCACTTCATTGTACAACTGATTGGTATGTTCTTTAATTTTTTAAAAAAATCTTTAAATTTTGCAATTTAACTCTATTTAAGTGCAAAAGATTTTTGCCAGCTCTGTTTAATCCTATTACTGTAAAAACAATGTAAATAAAACAAAATGGTAGCCAAATTAAAGTAGGCATTAAAAAATAGTCTTCAATTAGTATGTCGGCAAGGGCAATGGAAAGTGGAGGACAGTGAATTGCAAGATACTATGCGGTTGAAACAGTTTAGTAATTATCAGATAACAGAATTTTAACATCAGTAGTATAGTTTGAGAGGTATTTATTAATCTATAAATGTAACTGGACAATAATCTACTTCTAAAGGACAAATTAAGTGTGCCCTTTAGCAATTGCATATCAAAGGTATAATAATTGCAGAGTCTTTTACTATAATTCCTTGGTAACGTCCAAGACATCAACACCAATAAAGTAGTTTTTTTTTAATTCATAAAGTACACGTTGAATGTGCAGCACTTACTGTCCAATATAGGAAATCAACAAATATCATTTTTTAAAATGGCAAAGAATATCAGGAATCATTTCAGAGCAACGATAACACTATGGTGCAATATGAAAAAATGTAATATGCATTCAATAAAATGGACCAGCTTTTTCCTTTGTTGATACAGGTATCTTTTCTAGGATCTGAAAATCTTTTCACAACAACCTGGACCTAAATGTAAATGTTTTCGGCAAGTACAGCCATACTTTGAGCTATCTGCCCATCTTCATTTCTAAGAATGATACGTTCTGCCATCTTATTCCCAAAAACTGATGGCCAGCTCAAAATAGTTAGCTGCTGAGGCAAAAATAGGTTGGTACCCATTCCCTGTTCCAGACACAAATATCTGCTATCCTTGCAGCTAAATTTCATATCATCCTTGATAACGGGATAGTATTCTCATCACCTCTAGGGCAAAAGGTTAGTTTAGGTAGTCCGGGAAGACAGAAAATGGAAATATGGATTTCAAAAGAAATAGTGAAAAGCTACCACTGCTTTCCTTCAGCATCTGCTGCCTGAGAAGACCCTTACTTTGCACAATGTTAGGGACAACTCCATCAGCCAATTCATGAAGCCTCTTAAGAACTGCCAATCTGCTGTTGAATGGTTCTCCACTAACTCACTGCACATACACTAATAGTGCCACACTTTACATTCACCTCATGGTGCTGGCTGCAGTAAATAGTTACTCGATAAGGAGACCCTCTCCAAATAAACACATGGGAACAAGAGGATTTTGATCTATAGACAACATAAAACATTGACACAATTAATAGGGAAATACTATTCATTAGCCAAAACATTCTGACCTTGAAGTGCTCCATATATGGCAAAGCATTGGTCAGTGAAAACATGGGAAGAAATTCCAAAGAGGGAGAGAAAGTGAGTGGAACAGAAAAATCAACCAAACACGCCTTTGGCTGGCAAGGAAGAAATTATGACAGGGAGATGTTGCTTCTCGATTTACTTCTATGGAATTTTTTTAATGAGATTGAAATTCAGGCCATGAGTAAGTCAGAGAGCTGAGTTGATTTAGGACTCACCAATTTCTTACTCCTTGAGCTCGGCCCCTTAGCCCCAGGCATAGCCTGTTTCGTTGACTGGATATTCCAGTCTCAGATCCCCCTGTGTACTTGGAGGCCGTTCTCCATTCTTGCAAGTGAAAATGTTCTCACATGAAGACTGCATTATGAAATGTGCAACTTTTTAATAGCTTTCTGAAATTTAGGAAGCTTTTCAGTGAATTATAAACAGGGACTTATCTGCAACTTGAAGTCTTGTCGGTATGATTAAAAACCTGAGGTTCCTAAAATCCAGATAATGAAGCTGCCGTGCCACCATAGATTCCCAGTTTGCATTTTTCATTTTACATTTATGGAAAATGCAAAACCAAAGGAATAATAGCTTTTTGAGTGATTTAATTGAGTGAGTACCTGGATTACACAGGAAACAGAAAAATATATTCTTGAGAGAATTTTTCTTAAAAAAAGATAAAAATTTGAACCACTGTTGATGCTTTTAATTGATTCTCTGAATAAAAGTATATTTTAGAGATCAGAAATTACAGAAATTTTGAAACTTTGGTGCTGAAAAACTATTCAGTTTACTTCTTTTTCTTTAGTATAACATATGGATAAATAATAAGGAAGTTATAGGAAAATGGATTTAAACTCATCACAAATTGGTTGTTGAAAGTTAAATTCTATCTGCTTAAGTTAGTTTATTTTTCTACTCACAATCATATGAAAATTGTGATGTAAATTGTAATTACAAACAATTATATATGTTTTAATACTTGATTTAGATATAGAATAGTTCGATGTTATATAGCTTTTTAAAAAAAATTCTGTATAAGGCAGTAAACTGAACTTTTAAGAAGTATTGAAGAAATGCAATGTTAGCCATTTCTATGCTTTTATTGATTTAATATCCTCATAAATTGTGACCATATAATTTATAGTATTAAATTAAATTAGTGAGGTTAGGTAGTCTAATAATATGGTCCTTCCTTTAATCCCCTTTCATTTTTTCCTACAATACATTTATTTTTGCATAGAGAATTGATTATGAGAATAGATACACTGAGCTTCTTGAGTGGTTCAATTTGAAAAACAACTATTAATATTTCATACATTTATCTTAAATTTAATTTTAAAATTGTTACACAATTCAAAAATGCCTACATTAAAGATATTATGGAGTGAAAACAATGCATCACAATGTCCATATGTTTTTTGGCACTGGCATCTTTTTGTAACAACTGGTGAGGCATGATACCACCACTTTTGTTTACCCTATGTCTATTTAACTCAAATGAAAATCTGATTCTGTGATCTGTTCATGATAAATGGCAGATCGTAAGCATTTGGCTGATATACTGTATATACCACTTGTCCAAAACAGCCTGTTTCAAATCTTCCATGCAGTCCCATGGCTATATCTGC
The DNA here is from genome assembly GCF_059951505.1 of Python bivittatus. NCBI lineage: Eukaryota > Metazoa > Chordata > Lepidosauria > Squamata > Pythonidae > Python > Python bivittatus. The sequence continues at coordinate 31,273,529 of NW_028277098.1, forward strand.
TTGGGGGCAACAAATGTAGGGGCCAATAAAATGGCACAGCTTCTTGCCAATGATCCATGAAAATAAGAGAGACAAGAATATGCTGAGGTATAACTTAGGTTAACAATCAATTATGTTCTTGTGGTACGTTATGTAGACAGAATTAGAAGCTATATACTGTGTCAGATCATTGATCTGTGACTTGCAATGACAGTATCATTGACAGTGACTTGCAATGACTCTCCAGGAATTCAAACCCAGAGCAGTCATGGAAGGAATCTGGGATCTTTTGCAGGAAAGCAAGTGCTCTTCCAGTGAGTCTCAATGCCTCCCAGTTCTGAAATCAAGAGAAGTTTTCACTAAGGACTGGTTAACCTGAATATGGGAAAGAGCACCCATACTGACTCCATTTCCACAACCTCCATAAAAGTACAGTCTCTTCTGATGATGGGAGATGATGTTTGAATGAAATTCCTATTTCTTCTCCCTTGACACTTATTCTCCAGACCGTCAGGAATTCTGAGAACAAGAAAAGAAAAACCCTCATCACAGGGTCTCAGTCTAGCACAAACTCTTCAGGATTCTTGAATTACTAACTAACTAACTAACTAACTAACTAACTAACTAACTAACTAAGATATTCTTTACTGTATCCTATTTGGGGACATGTTTGGTGGAAATTATCTTCAGTAGGAAACCATTTCAAGCTTCTGATATGCACTGGGAACACATCCTAGCTAGTTTAAATGTGTATTTTTTAGAGCTTGGGACACTTTTTCCCTCTAACATTTTTTTTCTTGTGGTTTTAGTACAGATCATTTTCAAATGTTAGTAAAGTGGTACTAAAAGTAGTTGAAAATGTGGCATGTACATTACTTAGCCATGTGAATCTGCACAGAAAATGCAAAAGCCGACTCTGAAAACACCAACTATAAAAACACACATAAAAAACAGAAGACAAACAATGCATAAACTGCTCCAAGGGAAGAACATAACAACAGCCTATCTCCTCATTTCCCCCTAAATAACAAGAAGTTTGTTGTTAACACTGGCCAGATTCCTGTCAAGGACTGTGTTCAAATGCTTGCTGACTCCAATTTCTTGCTAGACAGGAAGGAAGGGGGATACCTTCACTGTAAATTTCTCTCTTCTGAACATCCTGCAGATATATCATTCCCTGCTTATCTCAGGCTTTTATACTAATATATGTAATGTGACTTCTTAACATTATTTACATGACTGAAAAGGTGGTGAAAGACAAGAGTCCCCTCCACCCCAGGTTTGTTCTTGTAGGCAAAATGCAGTTTAGACAGATTCTTCAATGAATTCCAGGTGCAAGAAATCCATTTGTTATCTATAAAACATGAGCACTAGGTTTACTTTTGCCATCCCAGATTCTTATACTATTGGCTATTGGCACCATTTCTGATGATACAGGAGAGGGGAAAATGAAATGCTTCACACCACCAATGACCTTTGCAGACACTCCTAGTAGTGTGGTGAAGTATTAGGACCCACAGTAGTTCCTTCCCAAATCTTTTCTGCCCTTTCAGACTTTCGGATATCTTCCCTGCCAGATGAATGCCACTGATATTACATCTCAGGCAAGAATTGTTCCATTCCTAAAATGTTCCAAATGTAGTAAGTGCATCCATTTTCAGAGATGGGGAAGACAGCTTATTTGTTCAAAGATGGATGTTATTCATTTGATGCTGACTAGATAAATAAACAACATGCTACCTTATACTTCCTCAGAAGGAGGATGCCACTGAAGTTAATGCAGGTTTCTGCAATAGGATTGTAGCCCCAAATCTATAGAACTGAATATTCTGTTAGGATTTCATTTTATAGGAGTGTTTGTGCAATCAAACCTGCTTGCCCATTTTCAGTATGAACATGGAAAGAAAGCAGCTTGGGAAAACTTTTGAAATAATAATATTTAACAACTAATATAAACAATGATAATATTAATAATTAAAGGTATTTTAAAGAGAAGAAGAAGAAGAAGAAGAAGAAGAAGAAGAAGAAGAAGAAGAAGAAGAAGAAGAAGAAGAAGAAGAAGAAGAAGAGGAGGAGGAGGAGGAGGAGGAGGAGGAGGAGGAAGGGAGGGAGGGAGGGAGGGAGGGAGGATTCCTAACAGTGTTAACTGCAGGTTGTGCTGAAGGTAGCTAACAAAATTAAATACAGGAGAAAAATCAACATTATAATTGCATTTTTTTAAAACAATCAATCACAACAATGCAGTGATTAGTGTATGGGAGTAAGCTTAGTCACCCACCTCACTTCTCAAACCCACTCCAGCAATTCTGTGCCATAATGTGTGTGCTCCATCCTTCCACTGAACTAGCAATGGCCCTTTGCGCTAGCCAATGGCACTGCATCCAAAACCATACCCCATAACCACATCCATTACAATCCTTGCTCTTTCTGCACCACATTTTCATTTACAGAGTGAGGAAAAATAAACAGAAGCTCCACCCCAAGCCAGTGAGCAAAGGAAATGGCAACCCATAACCTCCCTCCTCCCCAAGTGACTGGGGAAGATGGTAGCAAGATGTCATGACACCTTGACTGACAAAGGGAGAGGAGAAATCTCTAAAATCAGTAGATGGGTAGAGGCATTTCTCAAGAAATATCTGCCCCAGAGAAGATACTGCAAAATTGTCTTCTGGTGTTTACTCTGGAGTAAATAAGCAATCACCTCAAATTCCCAAGATTTATTCAAGTCTCACAGCACTGTGGGATACAGAGTACAGCACTGATCTCTGATCAGTGCATGTTTGTGTGCTGATAAGGCCCCATATTAAATTCTCCTACAGCCATGCAATTCCCCATATTACATAACAGTGATCACTGGCTCTCAGCCCACCGTACGGAACATGGTTGTTGGTACTTGGGAGGGAAAACTGTATACACTGCTTTTGAGCTTCTGGAGAAAAAATGGGATATTAGCATAATAAACAAACAGCAAACAAATAATAGGTTTAGCTATAGCACATAAACTGCATTCACAGATAGATCTGGAAACAAATCAGCTTTAAAGCCGAGAACCTGGGTGAATAAAAGGGTATTGCCTAATGACAGAAGGACAATGCAGATGGCATTACCCTGGACTAACAACAAGGAGTTTCAGTGCACCATGGAGCAACCACAATGAAGGTCTGCTAATTGGACCTCTGATGATAATGACAGAGAAAATGGCTGCTTCTAAATACTGCAAAACGTCAGGAAGCCGAAATATGAAAAATGTGATTATTAAGTCATAGGGATTTTGTCACCCATAACAGAATTCCTTTCAAAAGTGTAAATGTTCAAAGCAATCTGCATGCTCTTTTTTAATCATTATTTGGTAAATACTACAAAATGGGTATGCATGGAAAATGGAAAATCAGACAGCTATGGGGACTTCCAGAGCAGTAATTGCAGATTGAGAATGGCTTCATTTATGCAGAGCTGATGGCCACAACAGTTAAGAGAAGCTGATGAAAGTTCTGGCTCTTCGGAATCATCTCTGGATAAAGTGGATATCTGGATCACCCACAAGCACAAGTACTAATCACAGAGGCTCCCTGCGAAGAGATTGCAAATTTGCAATTCCAAGTGGGTTGAGCGCTCTGGGAGTTGCAGGAAAGTTTGAGCCCAAGCAGTGTGGAGCCTTCAAAAGAACACTAGATTTGCTTTTACTTGCTCTTTTAATTACTATTAGGAAGGAAGGAAGGAAGGAAGGAAGGAAGGAAGGAAGGAAGGAAGGAAGGAAGGAAGGAAGGAAGGAAGGAAGGAAGGAAGGATTCCCAAGACTTATTCAAGTCTCACAGCACTGTGGGATACAGAGTACAGCACTGATTTCTGATCAGTGCATGTTTGGGTGATGATGAGACCCCCATATTAAATTCTCCTACAGCCATGCAATTCCCCACATCACATAATAGCGATCGCTGGCTCTCAGCCCAATGTACAGAACATGGTTGTTGGTACTTGGGAAGGAAAACTGTATACTCTGCTTTTGAGCTTCTGGAGAAAAAGCAGGATATTAGCATAATAAACAAACAGCAAACAAATAATAGGTTTAGCTACAGCACACGAGATAAACTTCAAAAGGACACTGGATTTGCTTTCACTTTCTCTTTTAATTACTATTAAAAACTACTTATTGCTGCTTTATTTGGAAATTGGAAACCTTCTGAAAGGCAAGTTGTTGCACACTGGGAGAATTTCCTTCTATCCTGGAAGAAAGAAGATTTAAGTAAGTCTTAAAGTTAAAAGGGAAAAAAAACTTTTAGAAAACAGCAAAAGTGAGCTAAGAATATTGACTGTGGATACTTAAGGGGCCAGTTGGATCTGAAAGAATAATTTTTTATGGATTGTTTTGAATTTTATAAAAATATAGTTGATGATTTTGGAATTAACTGTAAGAAACTTTATGGTAGGAAAGTTTCCATTCTGAAAATAAACAAAAGGTGAGACTGGGCTTTGAAGATTAACTAGAAGGAACCAGAGAGCAATTGAAGGAAAAGATATTTGTTAACATAATGGAGGAATATAACAGAGGTTATAAAAGAAGAAAAGATTCCACTGGATAAAACAGAAGCTGATGATGATTTGAATAGGAATTTTAAAAGGGACTTTAAAAAATTGCCTGACTAGAAAAGAGATAGGGAAGATATGGAAAAAGATTTTGTGGATGTGAAAATGGATTTAAAAATGCTTGACTACAAAAAGAAACAAGTTGTAATGGATATACAAACTTTCCTGATTGATGTTTTAATAATTAAAGGGGATATCCAGATCATAACTTAGAAAAGTGACTTTAAGAGTAATCTTACTTTGGATTCACAGAAGGGAAACACTAAATCTCATCAGGGTTAAATTGTATAAGTTCTGATTTTGGGTGGTTATCATTGGATTTTTTTTTTTCTGACCAGGATCATAAGATGATGATTTACAGATATGGATTTATGTGATTTAGTTTAAAATATACATGTTACTATTATTGATATTCCTTATGGCTATGGGAACAGATCTTTTATGTTTTACTTATTAGAAAAACTTACAAGTTAAAATGCAAAATAGATTAATTTGTTTAAGCTTAAAATATATAGTTTATTATTACTGGTACTCTTAATGCTTTTGCTGAATAAGATTGATTGATGAATATTTTTTATAATTTGGCTATTATTTAGGGATGATAAATGGGAAGAGGAGGTTTTTTTCTGTAACATTAGAGAAGGTGTTAAGTTACTGTAAATGCTTATACTTGTTTGGAAGGAAGGGGAAGTCACTTTTTATATGTCTTTCTCTTTCCTCTTTCTTTGTCTCTCTCTTAATCATTCTTTTTTTCTTTTTTGTTTGTACACCTTTTTAATTTTGTATTAGCTTTTATATATATAAAACTTCAATAAAAATATTATAAAAAAAGAAAATCAGATAGTTACTGATACCAAAGGCAAAAAAATTATTTGAGCCTCTGTAAGGTAAAGATAAAGTCTCCTTCAAGTTGAGATCAACCCCTAGTAACTTCAGGGATCATGCTGTTTTCTTAGCAACAGTACAGAAATGTCTTGCAATGATTTGGGGGAGACTTTCTCAACTAGCCTACAGTCTTGGGATTCTTGGTGGTCTCCCATCTAAATACTATCCAGGATAATTCTGAGCTTTCAAATCCAGAAAAGGTTAGTTGGGTGCTGTTACATATTATGCTCCATACTATTAGGAATTATGTATGTAATTCCTCTTTCCTGGGGTGAATTGGTCACATACTACTTATCTATAATCTCTCTCTCTCTCTCTCTCTCTCTCTCACACACACACACACACACACACACAATGTCAAAAACTTTATTTCATGTTTTGCTTTGATATAATTTTATAAAATCACGTATTAGGAATATAGGACACCCCCAATCTTTTTTCTTCACTTCCCTCCTTATGCCTTCTTTAGATTTTGCAGGTACATATCTGCAAAGCTAACCACAAAAACTAAAGCTGGAAACAACTATCTGTCCATAAGTGCTGTCACTTTCTCCAAGAATCCTTTCTCTGTCTGATCTGACCTCCAAAACAAGTTCTCAGGAAGAGTTTCTAAACTCTAAAAAGACTTTTCAACATATGGAGAGAGTTTAACAGCAGACAACAGAAAGCCCTATAAACATCTTTAGAGACATCCCCCTCATGCCTTAATTTTTTCCTCCCTCCTCCTTTTTTCCATTCTGTTTCTTAAGATGAGGATAATGAATTTTGTATCCATTTACTAAATCACAAGTTAAAAAAAAAAAAAAAGACTGAAAACAGGTCTGATTCTTAGTCCTCATGCATACAGCTTACCTGAAGAACATAAAGGGGTATAATCTGAATGCTTGTGGCATGACTATACCTGATGGATGGAGTCTGTGATGGAATAAGAGAATGCAAGCCAATGCAGCAGATACTCCTGGAAGGTAGGGTCAATTGACAGCCCCAAGTGCTAAATGTTAGAAAACCCAGTGGGATATTCCTAGAATACAAGGTCAACTGACAACGCCCCCCCCCCCCCGCCTCAGTAAATATAGGATACTAGCAAAGGATATGACACTGACAGACCCACATTGAATTGTGTGAGTGTAGAAGGAAAGAAATGTATAGAAACAACCTGAGCCCCAACACCACATTAAATTTGCTACACAGCATTTCCAAAAGTAATTGCTGGGGGTTTTGATAAAACTTGAAAACCAGAAGACAAAGGTGCCAAGAGCAGAGAGACAGCACCATTGAATATCTGAAGGAGCTACATCTTTCCCATGAAATGAAATGAGTAAATTGGCCCCAAATGACTGGCACTTAATCGTTTTCCAAGATGATTTTTTAAAAAGGAACACACCATCTTTTTGGTCCTTTATGAGACAGCTGTGCCCTTATCTCCCTGTGAACCTCTTGAACTCTTGCTTTCATTGAGCGGCACAAAGAATGCAAAAAAAAAAAAAAAAAAGGAGGGGGGGAGGGAAGCACTATTTATCAAACAACAATGACAAACCCACCTCTAATGTAAAGGTATAAACTAACACGGAAGCACACACAGAAAGGCCAGCTCTGTTGCAATGAAAGCGCTGCTTGTAAAATGCTGTACAGCCACACAAAATACCTTACAGACTTCTCCTGCAGGAACTGTATCAATTAAGGACTCTAAAAGCCCTTACATGGATGGGCTCTGCACACAGTGTGTCTGCCAGTGTTTTATTATCAAGTCCATTATGATGAGTTCTTGTCCCAGACAAAGGAAGAACTGAAAAAGAATTCAGGCTGACAAATTAGACTTGAAATCTGTTTCATTTACATAACGACTGGAAGTTCATTAATAACAGAGTTTTAATTATTCATGCTCTTGTTTCAGTAGATACAGAGGTTTTCCCCCTGCTGTGCTAGATGTCTGGATTAGCTAAAATGAACCGTGGCAAACTGATAGACTGTTCAGATTTTGTGATTCTTTCAGCATTCAGCACCATAAAGGAGAGGACAGAAAAGGGATGTGAATGGGGGTTTCTGTATGTCTATGTGTGCCACTGTGTAAGCATGTACAGCACTATTTCTTTCAGGCAACTTTCAGGCATTCTTGCATGTGTTAAAGAAATGTTTGCACTGGGAAGAAGCTTCCATTTGAATTGGAAAGCAGCCTTGTGAATTGCTATAAAGTGAGATCTTCAGGTTTTGCATGTATTTGTCACTCAGTAATTCTTTGCATTATGAAAACTGAACTTCCTGAAAGAGTGTTAAGAGTTGCCACTTTACAATATTCTTTCTTCCAAAAGCTTGTTGAACTTTTGTGGCTATCCTGGGCATAAGTCAGATATGAGCAGAGGGTCTTGCTTAGCACTGGGTTCCAAAGCTGTAATCTTTCAGGAGTTAGACATGTTTATTTCCTACATAACTTTAAATTAAGGAACTACAAATATGCCTCTGATCATATGCAGAATATCATGCTCTTTCAGTGATTTCCTGATTTTCTGAGCTAGGGCTCAGAATTTAAGTCAGGAAACCTAATTTACTCTTGATTTATTCACAGATGTATAAAAGAGCTAGGTCTAGAAATCAGGATTATAAAGCAATAAAGCCAAACAGATGCATACCTTTTAAATTATCACAATATGTTTTCAGGCATATGAACATAGAAAACAATGGTTGTGTGTGCTTGCAGAATTTAATGCAATATGAAAAGGAAAGGGATGCAAATAAACCCAGCATCTACTTTCAAATTTGAATCATTGGAAAATCTATGCAAAGTACCTATCAGAGATAGTAAATGCAGTTTTCGATCCTCTTGCCATATAGGACACAAAGATTTTGCATTACCATCTGTGGCTCAGTGAACCTTTACTTGGCGCTACAGAATATATGCAGCTCTAATTTTTATATGAATGAGAAGAAATGGTGGTTCGTTTTATTGAATGATATCATCAGGCAGAATAAGTGGCACTTGATGCTTCCAAAAATGTGAAGTGCTGTATGTCTCATTAACGAACCCTGCCACTTCTACTTCCTTTTGTTTCTCCTACCAAGCTGCAGAAACTGAAGATAGCAGCAATCGCTCCCTTCCTTTCTCTTGGAGAACAGAACTGTACAGGCACAGGCTGTGTTCCAAAACCCTGAGCTAATTTGCTGTGTAGAACATGGGGTACAAAACTCCTGAGATACTCCCACTGCTGAAAGGTGTTGGATTCCCTGAGTGGAATTATACTACATTCTGGCAAGAAAATGTATCAGGCCAACTACAAATCTAAGTGACATAGAGAGAAGTGCCTTGTCTAAGAACACAATCTGAGTACTACTATTTATAAAGACTATTTGTGCTTCATTTGTCTTCATTTTTCAGAAGAGAAACTAGGGAAGCCAAGAGAAAAATGTCTTGTCCAAGACTTCAGATGGAATAAAGTGAAAAGGTTAACCCTTCCAATGATGGTAATTTGCTCCCTAAATTTCAGACTTCACTACCTAAAAGAAATTTTCTATTTCCCACTCCTTTCTCCTCTAATGCATTTCTCATGTGTATCAATTTATTTCCTTCCACCAGACTCATGGAAAGATGGTTTCAGTCTATAATGGAAGAATTGGTGCAGAGGATTCTTTACTTTCATTATTTGCTCCAGGTATATAATATTCCAAAGAAAAAATAAAATACTTTTTAAAAATCTGTTGAGAACGAGACAATGTATGAGACATCTGGATAATGTTTGATCTGGCAGTGCTGCTCCGAATTCCCTCTCAGCTTGCTGCTGTGTTCAAACCTGAGGGTTCTTTTTTTCCTTCCTCTACTTACATTTGATGTCCAGGTGCAGGTGTGCTCTCATGTAAATCCTCTCCAGATGTTGTTGCACATCTGTATGAATCTCCAGCTTTCATTTTTATGAGCCAAACACATCAGGTTCACCTGACCCATGGCTATTATGGGATGTCTAAGCACTTTAGCTTACAGGACTCCCCATAAAAATAACTCAGTCCTATTAAAAGACAAAAAGGATAGTGAAAATGCCCCATTTCGGCTTTCAAAATTAGAACACTCAAGTTTCTTTATAGGAAAAAAAAAAAAGATATAAGAACCTTTATAGCAGGGCATCTCAGTGTTTTTCTAAAGAAGCTTTAAGTGGATTGCCTTATCCATGTCTCTTCTATGTCACAATTGGCTTCGTTTGGCCATAGGCTGACTTGTGGAATATATGTTACTGCTACACAACCATTCTTAATAAGGTGCTTATTTTAACTGAACCTGATGTGATTTGTAATCAGTTAAAATAAACAGGATGAAAGGAAGAAAGTCACTAAACCCCTGATTTATGGTAGTAGGTTACAGAAGTGCCTGGAGGTACAATGTTCATTTGAGTACCACCATTTTTTTTTAATTGCTTCCTATGTCAATATAATTTTTCTTGATTTCTTCACTGAAGTCAATTTCCCAAGGAGATGAGAGGATGGGGGAATCCTAAAATATGAAATAATTATTGGGGTTATATTTTAACTGATTCATCCATTGAATGAAAAATATTCTAATTGTCTAAACCTTTTAAATGAAAAGTAGTGATACATCTGATCATTTTAACTGCTGACCCATGCTCTGAATGGAGCCTGGGCAAACTATCACCCCCCTCCAACCCCTCAAGTTATTTGGACGAATTTGACAGATATAATATGTTCTGATTAAAAGTGACAGTATATTTAAATGCAGGTTAAGGCATTTGGGAACAGTTATGGGAGCTTTAATGAGTCACAGACAGGTGCTGTGGTCAACCTCTTATGTATCCTGAAGCACTTCTTCCCAATCACAACCAAAGCCTAGCCCAGCCCCATTCAGAACTTGGAGTCATAATAATTTAGCAAATAAATAGAACAAAATATTTGTTCAAGAACTTTGATAGCAGCTTCCTGAACTCAAATCCCTATGTAACCATCACAGACAACAACCCGGGATGTCTCAGAGGCTGGAGAAGCTGCTTTCCCCCTTTCCCGTATCTTACAAAATGGGTCCTTTTTGAGTATGAAGCATTGTGGACAAGGAGACCAAGAGACCACCAGTCTCTCAGGCATAAAATATGTGGCTCTGAAGAAGGGTAAAGTGTGTAGATCTAGTATGCCAATGAATAATACAGGGGCCTGAAGCACCCACCTGCCCTGCTGTCCTCTGTCATTCTGGTGAATCAATTGCCCTTCTCTCTTAGGAGTGTAGGGTCTTGGACTTCCATCCCAATGATTCAATCCCAATTATAACAGAAGAAAAAAAAAATCATATTAAGCATATCAAGTAAAAATAAAAATATGAATTTCAACCACTTGTACAGCACTATTTTGCATATGCCTACTCAAAAATAAGCAATAGTAAATTTAGGTAGATTTTTGCTCAAGGAAAGAAACAGAATTACAATCATAGGCTCTTCAATAATTTGCCTTCAACTCGTATCTAGATTGCCTTCAAGGCTGTGTCTTTAACCATTTTGACAGAGCTCATTCATCCTGAAACAAGAGCCAGGAGATTGCAGAGCCTCCTACTTTGTCTGGGGCAACCAGAAGAAATATAAGAAATCTAAAAACACCTCTTGGACTAGAATATTTGTTTTTGTACATTTTAAAGCAGTTATCTGTAAAAGTAGGTACTTCCCTTCCCTTTCTTTGTTTTTGATTTCATTTTTATTGTGAGATTTACCAAATGCTTTTAGTGTTACATTACAGGGACTGACATTTGTTGTGCATTTAAATAAATGAATGAATGAAACTGAACACAGCCTTGTGACTTTGACTCTTAGATGGAAAAAATCTGAGTGACCATTAGATGAGAACAATGCTAGAGTTGTAGGTATCTCTTCGCTGTCATCTAGCAGTCATCTGGATTTTTGCACCTACGATCTGGGAGCCCTACATGTACACGAATGTATTGCAATGATGAAACTGCAAGTAAGCAACCTAGCCAACGGTGCATCCATAAAAAAGAAGCAACAGACATACCGTTTTTAAGGAGACATAATGTATGCATTTAGTCTTTTAATGAGGATTAAAAAGCTATGGGTTATTAAAAGCATACTGAATATTCAAATTCATCCTTTGTTAACTACTCCCAGTCCTAATCAAGTTTATAATCCTTTGTGTCATTTGATTTATTATTTACTTATTTCACTTATATCCTATACTGGAAAGCTGGATAGTATTTGCGAGGTTCACAAGTGGTTTTCAGTCCAAGTAATCAGATCCAGTCCTGTTTAATTTCAACAAGGTGGCTGCATCCTCTGTCTTTAGATGAGATGTGGGCAACTTGCAACAAACTCCCATCACTCCCAGACAATGCATCTAATAGACAAGGATGATGGGAGCTTATGTCCAGCTATATTTAGAGTAGCTTCATTTACCAATCTTGGCTGTCGACAAAACCCTGCTCCTGTCATTGCTGCAATATTTATTTATATAGCATATCCAGAAAACAACCACCACCTCACTTTTGATACTAAAATCCTATTAGGATTGCAAGCTGATTATAGAAAGTTTAGTCTCTCACTCAATCTATCAATTTTATGAAATGAGTGAATGTTACAGTTTAAGTCAAAACAGGAGTCATACTTCCATTTTAGGCAATGCACACAAACAAGTATCATTTCCTCTGCTGTATCCATGTGCATGCAGGTCGATGACAGAGGAGGGTAAATGATGCTTTTAAGATGGTGTTTGAGATCTGGGAATTTCAGAAGGGCTTGAATAAACATACATCTCTATCTCTCTTTCTCCCTCCCTTTCTTCCCTGCCTGATTAATCAGAAATCATGTGACCCTTCTGATGCTGCTGAACAATAACCCTTAGTATTTCTCATCCCCAGCTAAGGTAGCTGAGGCTGCCAGGAAGCATTTTAAATAATTAAAAAAATCAAATCATCTATCAAATTAATGGATGAAATGTTGCAACCTTAATTCTTATCCATAATACTTCCTCTCTCCCCACCCCAAAATCATTTGCAGGAATAGAACCCCACTGACCACTTCCATCCAGGAGCTTCTGATCTGGCAGTTATGCATATGCCTAACTTCAGTTGTTTTAATGATGCTGGCTTCATCCCAAGATGTATCTCTCTTGGCCTGGGCTGCTAGAGTTAAGATGATATGCCTCTGATTCCATAGAAGGGGCTCAGTATGCTGGCCTGTATGGCTTCTAAGCTCCCACTTCTCCCACAAGGCATGCACAGGAAACCTGCAAAACACCCAGGATATTAACTCCAACAGCAGCAGCTTAGTCACAGTGGTGATCACAGAAGCAGAACATCCTGTTAGTGCATCGAGGTCTCAGTATTTGCCCTCGTTGCCAAATGCTGGCATCAGAGTCTGTGTATCCATTGGATAAAAAGAAAACAGATTACAAGAAAAACTGAGACATTTAAGAGAGCCTTCCCCAGATTGAACCCTCCAATGCACTGAGATTACAGGTTCCAAATTTTCCAGCCATTATGCCCATGTTAGTTAACATGCTATGGTCTGTATTCCCAACACAGTTAGATTCCAATTTATGGAATGCTGGATTACAGCACAAGCTTTTTCAACAGTTCGTAAATAATATGGAAGGGCAGTATTTTGAGTTACCCTCGCTCTTGAGCATATAACTGTTTATATTCTATTTCTATGTCTCCTCTGCTTCCATCCCATTCATCTTATTGTGCAACTCAATGTTTTTGCCAGCACTTGAACTACTTTGCCCTTTCTATAGTTCCCCCTTTCATTCTTTTTGCTAAATGGCAAAGCCACCATTTTCTATCTTTATCTTAGTTCAGATTTACTGAAATTTGCACCATGTTTCATTTTGGGTTGTGAGTATTGGTAGCGGGTGGTGAGACACATTATTTGATTCTGTGACTCTCTGTGAAGTGGAAAAGATCTACAGATTGTAAGTTCAGCCCTTATTCTGTTAGATCAGGCCCCTCCTGGGTTGTTAAGGCAGCCCAGGAAGTGACCTGGGGGTAGGTCCTTACAATGATATCGGGCTCTTTGAGGGAGGGAGCTCAGGGTTCTATGCTATTACCCTTCCTGTTTAACATCTACATGAAACTGCAGGGTGAGGTCATCCATCAGTTTGGAGTTTAGTATCATCACTATACTAAATATTTCAACCCCAGGCTGTGCAATCATTTTTAAAAAATTGTGTACTTTAATTATTGTAAGCCACCCAGAATCTTTTTTGGAGTCAGGTGGCCTCAAAAAATCAAATCAAATCAACACCCAAACTGCTTTTCTACTTGAAAATACAGTAAGATCTGTAAGTTTAGACTTTCATGAATGCTCAGAATAAGTGTTCACCACTCCTTAAGTAGCATCTTCCTATTTGACTGAAGCACAGTGCTTAAATTTGCTTTGTCTCTACCATGTGTCTGGACAATATCCTTTCTTCTGGCATCCATTTATACACATGCAAGTTTGCATATATGAAAATGAATAGAGGGTGCATAGTAGTATGGCACTAACAGGCAAACACAAGGGTCCTTACCACAAAATCTTCTTTTCTTTTTTTATTTGTAGACTCAGAGGTGTTCTGGAAAATGATGCTGGCAGGTGGCAAGAGTCTTACCAGTGCTTTGTTTTGGAGACCATGCTAGTAAATGAATGAGATTTCCCCCCTAAGCTTATGGTAAGTCAGAGAATGGGGCCTAGATCTTTCTTAACTGAGCAGTAGGGCTGCAAGATTGGAAACATGTCGAGGTAGAGATATCTACATGAAGAGGCAATTATTTCATGTTGGCCATGCTGCTCAAGATTGAGCTGCCAAACCACCAAAACAACAAGATAGGCCTTTGAAGCCTCTGCCCTTGTAAATGTTGAGATCAGGCAAAATGGTTCTGTATACACTTGCTAAATCAGGAGCATAATAACATATCAATCTATACGAGCCATGCGTTTAAACCTCGGAATGGATACTTAGACAGACTGTCTTTTGTCTGACAGCAGATGTATATTCTTTTTATGGTTATAGGGGGTAAAATGATTTAGGACTTAGAGACACTGATAATCCAGGGTTTTGAAGTCAGTTGCCAAAAGCAGGTTGATTTTAATGATTCCAAATCCAACTATCTTGATTTTCTATGTGTCTTGGGTATCTTAAACCAGGTAATTTTTAGTTGAATACTCAATTTTCTCCTTTAGTTCCAATGAGCAAACCTCCAGGTAGGTTTAGTGCAAAAGATTAAGACCACATTAAGATTAAGTCTGAAATGTTCTACTACCAATTAGCCCTCTAGTATTTCTGTAAGCCTTGAATTTTTGATGCGATCAATGACACCAAGTGGAGCCATCTTCAGTGGAGAGGTTATTAAAGATATAAAAATCAATGCAAAGATGATATTTGGAAATCCATATCACGAGATAATGAATCACCATGAGAGCCAACTAAGAAAGAATGTCAGCAAAGCAAACAGAAGGTTTGTGCATAAGAAAGTATTTGATGCCAGAAGAATTTAAGCTAAATTTTGCATGAGACAGAAATCTTCAGGCAACACTTATGATACATTTACATGGCAACGTTTTAATGAGATGATGACACAAGCCAAACCAAGCACAAAAATTATGTATATGTGCATTAGAAGGATATATGGATACATGGGGGGAGGGAACAAGGTTTATCTCAATATCTCAGTACAGTGTAATACTCTTGTCTGCTTCCTTCCATAATAACATATATTTATTTAATTAGTCGTAAATTCACTTGCATTTTGCATGCATACCCCTAATAGCTTTGCGTATGCAAATGGATAGCACATTCCATGTTTTCTTCTGTTAAATAAAAAATATCCTATATTACAATATCCACTAGGTTGATGTCAAAAATATTAAACAGGGACAGAATGGCTAGTATTCAATGAGAGAAAACCATTAAGGCTGTAAATTAGACTAGACATTATTTTTTAAAAAGTCTCATAGGAAAGGAATGGTACCACTTTCATATTATCGTCAAGTATATGTTGAATGTTTACTTTTTCATCATATACCTGCATTTATTTCAAGATTAGAGGTGTGGAATGTGCTAAATCAGATTATTTGCCTGTCTCAACTCATAGGGACCAGGTTCATGTATCATTTCAGAAAATTGTATGCATAATCTTGGATTATTGAATAAATCCAATATGGGTTTATTTTAAGATGGATTCATGTAACTCAAATTAAAATCAAAACGACCTCATACATTATCCCTCAATACCATGATTGTATTGTATTGTATTGTATTGTATTGTATTGTATTGTATTGTATTGTATTGTATTGTATTGTATTGTATTGTATTGTATTGTACTGTATAGCTCAGGGTCAGCTTTGAACTCTACAAGAAATCAGAGCAGAGATCTTCCCTATCACCTTCTAGAACTATATGGTACCTTAAAAATAGCTCAAAGAACATCTGGCACTGAGGTCAATACAGCTTCTGGAGTATTTCAAGATCTGATTATAAGTAAAAGCTATCTTTTCTCTTCAGGGCTTTCTCTACTGTTGAGCTGAAGTGCTCTCAACCCCTGCTCGAGTCAGTAGAGAATTACACCAGCATTTCTTTGTCCCCATTGCTGCTCCTTATCCTACCCTACTGACTCTGTTTCAAGTCCCTGTCAGTCATCTGACTTGCTTTCAAGATAATGGGAGATACAGCCTAACAAACCTGACCCTCCTTGAGACTGTTCTTGGATTGTGATGGAACAAAACAGAAAACACAACTTTAACACTGGTACCATTAAGGGTAACTTAACGGCTTTCTCATTCATGGCTGAGGAAGAGATGAAGGCAACTTCACTGGGACATGGAAGAAAAAATATGTTGCCAGAGCATGGTTGTGCAGTGGTTTGGTATAAGTGGGAAAAGCTGTTAAGCTGTCCTCCACAACATGATGTTTGCCAGGTTTGGTTTTGCTGTTGGGAAGAAGAACAAAGGCAGAAACAGGCACCACTATTACTTTCCTTGTCAGAATGATCTCTGGAGCACACACGATTAAGGCCAGAGGATTGTTAACTTGACTTTAATGGAGAAAAATGGCACTGAAAATGTTCTATGGTTTGTGTAATCCTTGTTCAATTTCTTCTAAATGAAAAATTTGTTTGCTCTTTAACTGCACATTGTAAATGGAGCTACATCCTTGAGCTCCACAGGATATTCCAAATTTAATTTGAAATGGGGATTGATTCAAATGCCTTTAAAGTCAAGTTTCTTTCTCTTCCAAATTGAGCTACTGCATGAGGCAGCAAGTTCATTTCAGTTTTACCACTGACACAGTTGTCTCTGACATTATCAACATTTATGGCATGTTTGGCCTTGCATAATAACACCTGCTTTTTCTTTTTCTTTTTTCTTTTTGAAAAGAAATAGCATGCACTAGGCAATCTAATAGATTCTCTTGTTACACTTTGAAAAGAGTGCAACTCTCAAACTGTACACAAAAGGAATCTGTGAAGGAATTCTTATTTAACTCCCCAATCTCCATTTATGTTTGCAGTGAAGTCTGAATAAATGACCTACTCATGCTCACTTTGATCCCTGTAAATACTTATAACTCACACCTGTCTGCACTCAATCTCCCAGCAATGATGTATGTTCTATCAAATGTGTGTGTGAGCACATTCATGTGTGTTTGCATGTATTTATGTCTGGGTGGTCATATACATGGATCCCAAATTCTCTGACTGAGCTACAGGTTTGGTCCAGTAATGAGCATTTCCTTATTTTCTTATAACTTTCATAGGCATTTCCCTTAACAGCACTGGAGTTGCACAATAAAGACAACCCAAATTTTATTCATTTCTGTTGTGTTGGAAACCAGATTTCAGCACTCCAGATTAAGGAAAAGATAAGGGTTTGGGTTAGTATTGCCTTACCAACCTTTATTCTTTGAATATTCATTGGCTGTATTTTATCTTTTGGGTATACATTCATAAATTGTTAATGTGAATTGCTACCCTTTTAATGTGTTATTGTTATACTTCTGGGATAATAGAAAGGGAATTCTCTAGAACTTAATATTCTGAATTATTAGCTAACTCCCTCCATCTTATCTTTAGTCTTCATATCATCTACCATTGCCAGCCATACATCTGTATGTAAGAAGATTATAAAAAGCTATAGAACGGGCTAATGTCTCATTCATGGATTCTTATGGGTTAGTTCTGCACAAATACAACACTTATGGTTTCCTGTAAAAACAAAGCAAAGCAAAGCAAAACAAAACCCCCTCCAAAGGGGAGGAAAAAAGGAATAATCTATATTATTGCTTTTCTCTTTTCATAATCATTCAATTCTACTGTATATGCATTGGCATCAGGATACTTTGGTTTCATAGTTCATTATGGCACAAGAATCTTAAATGCTTTTTCTCTTGGATACAGCAGCTTTCATATTTGCAGCTGCCAAGAAACAACAGTCAGAGATAATCACACCCACAATCTCAGTCTCTTGTTCTTTTTAACAGATTAACTGCAAGGCACAATTTTTGGTTAATCAGAAACTGGCTGTTGATTTTGAAACAGAGGCAGTTTCCTGGACTTTCTTCGGTGTTCTGTCAGTTATTAGAATGAAGCAGGAAATGATGTAACAGAAGATACTGATTAAGAAAAAAAAATAACCATATAAATTATAGGAACAGTACAATCTGGAGATCATGATGCTTTCTAACTTTTTAACTACTTGCACACACAAGGTCAAATTCTTGCAAACTGCTGTTCTTCCTTGTTGCAGCATTTCCCAGACTGGTATTCTGCAAAAGTGTTGGATTACCCCTGGTCACATTCCTGCAGCCAGTATGGCTATTGTTGAAAGGCTCACTAGAGTTGATGGGAGTTGCCATCTAATACAACTTCAGGGAATCACAATAAACGAGGGTGCCCTACATCAACATTGGAGTTTAATTTCTCCATATTGGGCAGAAATGATAATAACTTATGTTCATAGACCAAATAAGGAGATTGCATACAGTAATCAGGTAATATAATACATGGAGGCTCATAAAAGAAGAAAGTAAAAAGAAATCATAAAACAAATGCAACTCAAAGCTTCCTAATAGTGATCATAACTGAATAATTTTAGCTACTTTCCTGGAGATACTAGTGAACTAATTCACTAATAAAAGATACACTGATTCTTCTCTTCAGGTCAGTTGAGACACTTGGTAAGAAAGAGGCTTATTAACCTGGAGCACTAGCTAGCATGAAGGGGACAGTGAAACTGTTTTGATGGCCTCATCCAAACATGGGAATAACTGGTCCAGGAATGGTATATTATTGCACCTTCCCTACAACACTCTAGAAAGTAAAATCTTAAATATTTACATGAAAGCTGTCCTGTGAGGAACTTATAGGATATTAAAGAAAAAAAAATGATATGGACAAGGATCTATAAAATGGGCCTCCACTGTAATAGTTTAAAGCCTTAAGTGTATCTTTTTATAAGTCCAGATCAAGGACCCTTTATGTTGCCTCTGTTAAGGCATTTTTGAGGTGAAGCATGATCAAAGATGGAGCTAAAAGACAACAGTAGGCTAGATCCTTGACCATAATTTTTGTCCATGACAAGAAAAATCTGTCACCAAAGATGGACTAAACCAGGGACAAGCCCCAAGTGGCAATAATGGAGGCAGCACTAACACAAGAGAAAAGAAACTTCTGTGAATTCTGATGATCAAGCAGCTGTTAACAGTTGAAGGAGAAGTTCTTATCTTAACAGTTGCTCTGGAAAAATAAGAGGTAAGAGGAAGGAAACCAACAGCTCCAATGATTAAACACAGGATGTGATTGGTGTAGTAACTTGAATTATGTGATCAATATTATTCTAAGATGTATCCTGAAACTGAGAGTTCTACTAAAGACTGTAGGTTGGGGAAACAAATGTTTGAATGTAGTCATAGTAAAATTAAAATCCAGTTAAACCTTGAACATTGGTTAGATGGTGATCATCCCTTCTAATGCAACAAGCAGGTCCATTTTGTTCTCATGCAGAACTCAGTTCTGTGATTTTCCACCTCTGAAGTGAGATTGGTAGCAGATGGTGAAGAGGTAACAATAGAGCTGGGTCACAGATATGGGAAAATCTTTGCCATTCAGCAATTGTCTAATTGTATGGGGATGGTATAGTTGCACTCTAATTTCAGCCCACACTTACACGTAGTACTTCCTCTAGTAAGTATCTATGACAGTGACTGGATTCTTATATCACTTTTAGCTATAGTTTTTTTAACCATGATTTGCAGAACAAGCCACAGTGGCCTCATTTACACATAACACTTAACTATAAAATATGTATGCAAGACACAATGGGTAATTTCTGACATCATACTAAGCCAAACCCAAACAAACCACATTGTGGCTTACTACGATGTATAAAACCAATAAATTGGAAATGGGGAGTCATTGATTTTTACTATGTCTACCAGATATGGAACTAAGAATTCTATGCATTGCTTGCCGCTATCTAGTAGTCATCCTGATTTTCGTAGTTCAACTCCCATAGTTTTATGGGTTGCCCTTTGCCTTTCATTTTATATATTAGTGGGTTATCGGAATACCTGTTCTTCAATCAGGTCTAGGAGAAAGAAACCTGTAACTCCAGAGCTCATCTAAAATTGAGCATTCATAATTCTCTTACGGGAAGCATCAACTGCTTGGTCAAATTATACCAAATGGATTTTGATAAAAAGGGAAAATTAGAAAATCAGAAAGCACATGTCCTGACCACGTTTTATTCTCCAATTATATCGTAACCAACTATGAATGGAGGAGAAAACATGTTGTCTGAATTTTTAAGTACATATATACAATAAATAGCTCTTGCACTTACAGGCAAATTGCAACCCACTTGCAGACTGAAACAAATGCCTCTTTGGAATATATTTATCATTGCATTGATACCCCATGCACTTTTTCCATAATCAAGCCTGGAGTCAGTTTGCACATCCTAAAGAATGACATCAGGAAACTTTTTTGGAAATGTGTGATCATTCCAGATGTTTCATCTCCATTTACTGGTGAAATGAGCTGCAGATTTTCCCCACTTTAAACTAGAGGGTAAATTTTGGCTATGGAGAGGAAGTCATGTCTGTAGATCATTTCTCATTACTGAAACCCTTCCAAGGGTTTGAAAACTGTGCTCTTATTCCTTGAGAGAGGGCATTCACTCTCTGGTATTTGTTTGTTTGTTTTCTTGGTATTCATCTTTTAAAAACATAAGCACAGCTTTGACACACCTGTGGAGTTGAAACTAGTCAGCTCCATTCTGATTTAATACTTTCCCTCCTTCTATTACCCCCTAAGAGCTTTGAAGGCAAACCAACAATCACCACATAATAATGAGAATTAGCATAGCTGGAAACGCACACCAACTTCTTGCCAGCAACCTGTCTTCCATGATGCATAATATCTTTGCTGCAGTTTAAAAACCTCGCAGCTGACACTTTTTATTGTGTCTTTTAAATGCACATATTTCAGAATTTTCCCTACATTAATTAACAAACAAACAAACAAATAAAACAGTGCTGTCCTTTTGCCAGAAGATTCAGGTCTGTTAAAGAAAGTCTCCCCTATTGTAATCTTAAAGGTATGTACATCTTTTACTATTCTAAGTAGTGCCACTTTACTGAAATGGTTCTATTGGTCTTAATGATTAAAAAAAAAAAAAGATTCTGCTAAAATAATTTTCTTCAAAGTCCTCAGAAAACAGATTCAGTACAAAAGGACTGAGCTGGAGAGGCCTGCCAAGTATTTATTAAATAAGATTGCTAAATGGAACCTCCATTTCTAGGAGCAATTATACCTCCAGTGATGCATGATTGGATGGAAGGAATATTGCTTTTGTTTCTTGTTGGAGAGGTTTCAGAAACCCTGGCCTGACCACTTCAACAAAAGGATACTTCAACAAAAGGAACATGGATTAACTCAGCCAAGTGCAAGTATTTTGATACAGCAAGGTTAATCTAATATCATTTTGAATTAATAGGAAGATACAGAGACTGAATGATAACTGCCTGCTACGTTGCATAAAGGGAGCTTTCTTATATTTCATGATGATCCACTAAATACTAAAAGAGAGATATTAATCACAGCCCTAATCCTCCTGCAACGTGAGTCTTTCAAGATATTTTGGATTATGGTTTTTGTAAACCCAACCTGGTAGGCCCAGAGATGACATATGTTGTTGGCTAAAAATGCTTTTGGTCAGTGAGAAGAGGCTGGCTGTGGTTTCCCATCCTTCTCTGGACATTTCATAGGAAGTATGTGAGCTGGTCATATTCAGCAGAAGATATAAGAAAATGCATTTTTGCTTGATAGCAAGCCTAGCTTGTTTGTTTATAGTGCTCACCAATCACATTTCTGCCACCAGGGCTGGAAGAACCACGTACAGTGTAAAGGAGGGGTGCAGACCACAGTTTAGTCCAAAGTTTCCTTTGCCTTGAGTGACAGGAAAGGGGCTGCATTCCAAAAAGCGGGTGGAGGGCCATGATAAAAACTAAATGGAATTAATTTCAATTTTCAATTAAATTGATTGAATGCAGCTAGTATGATTACTCCTTATATGCCTGATAGCTATCTACTGATACTTTAAAAATTATCATTTGATGGCAACTTCAGAAGAGGCTTTGGGAGATCAAACTGAAAGATGGCGGGGGGCTTCTGTGAGCTTGATTTAAAACCTGAGAATTCACAAAATATCTTATGTAATCATTATACTATAGAATGGGAGGTAACGAACTCATAATGGATTACTGATTTAATGGCAACCTTTCTACTACAATTCCTTTATTTTTTTGGAGGGGTGTGTGTCTTTGACTATAAATCAGTAGCTAAGCTACTACAATTCCATCTGGTTCTAAACTGGAGCTTGTTCAAAGGTGGGTTTCCAAAATGAATGACCATCTTTTGAAGAGCTGAATTCTAGAACTGGAACATAAAAGCCACTTGGGTTGGATCAAGCCAATCCATGTCTTGTCTAACTCAGTAACAGTACCTTTCCCAGATTTAGACAGTTCTTAACTCTCCCTGCCTACAGACATTGAGTTGAACCAGCATTTTTTCTGCATGCAAAGCATATGTTTTAAGTGCCTAAGGAAGTGGATATGGCTAATATCTATTTGCATATTTATTCAAAAGCATGCAAATTGCCCATGAGTTAAAAGTAAACCTGCTAGCAGATAAAGTAACTAAGGGTCAACATTAGCTGAACAGCAGCCACTGGACAGAAGAAAATGCACCACATGGAAAATCCATATTGTGCTGCTGCTTGTGGGAAAGCATCTGAACTGTTTCTTGCTGAGATGTCTAGAATTACTTCCTGAAAAACACACTGATTGTACTCCACTGCCTGCATCATGTTCAATTTGTTTCGCTAAAAGAGCAATGTGGCTTGGGAGCCACCTGTTCCAGCTATTGATAAATTTTCTTTACTTTTAAAAAAAAAAAAAAATCTCAAGAAAATTTAAAGTAGCCTGTTGTTTAAGAGAAATCTTAATCAGCCATAAAAATCCAGCTGTGTCCATTTAAAAATACAGCTCAGCGTTAGCCTCAACGACCTCGTAAAAAGGTTTTAGAGTGTACTGGTCTTTATCTCTGGAATGATCAGCACAGATTCTTGGTCTTCTTCTTTCCTTCCTCCTCCAGGGTGGTATGATTGGAATGGTTCTTCATGAGAAAGCTTTTTTTGCACAGTCACCACACTCAAGAAACGTTATGATGGAATCCACGTGACTTTGTATATCAGTTATAACTCCCCTTCCCATATCATCCTTTTGCTTTTTTCATATTTTTTTTTCTGTCCCAGATCAAAAAAAGGTTAAGTAAAACTACAGTAGCTTCCCAGTATATTTAGATTGGTGGTGTTGGCAATCATCCAAGTGAAAGTATCTTGGATTAGACTGGAAAGACACAGATTTAAATATCTACTGAGCAGTAATACAACCAGTGAATTTACATCTACATTGCTTCACTTGTGAAGCACATAAATAATATTATTCCACTACCATTCCATGCTTTGTAACTTTTCTAAATGCCTAATACAGAGGGGAAAACAAACAAACAAAACTCAGTTTGCCAACTCTAATCAAACAAATATTCTGAGCATATGTTGTTTCACAGTTTTAAACTCACTTGAATCATGGTATCATCATCACTAACAGAACAACATAGAGGTTGCTTCTGCTGCCTTAATGTTAGACGTATTTCCCTGAGAATAAGCACTGTTTTGTTGAGGAAAAAAAAGATAGTGTATTTTAAAGCAAAAAGAAAATGAGCATCTGAGCCCATGTCACCAATGATGGTTTCATATTGTTTCTCCCCATTGGTAAATCTTACATATTTAAATGTCTCCACATGAATCCTTCTTAAGTGTTTCAGATATTATTGAGGGTTTCTTATCTATTGATACAAGCAACTTACATTGTGAACTATAATGTGACTTACACTGTGAATGGCAGCCCTAACTAATTGGTGACCCACCAAACTGAATGCCGCATACCTGAACGTATTTTCAGCCTGTTAGATGCTTAATAGCACCTGTATTCCAAGTCCTAGGTGGGCAGTAAAGACAAGATCTTTAGCAAGATCCTGATGGATTATGGCACATAGTCTTTGGAGTATGCTGGTTGGGTTGATCACATGTGAAGACTAGTGAATAACCACATAAAGAAAAGCCCATACCAAATGGTTATCATTTGAGTGATATAACCTGTCATTCATCAACTATGGAAACATGCATCTATGGAAGTTACTCTTTTAATACATCCATGCCACTCTTTATAGGTTTGGGCTCCAAACTTTTCAAAATTTGTGGATTACTCCCATGCCTAATCTCAGGCTTTTCCAACCTGGTGCTTTTCAGATATGTAACAATAACACTCCCAAAATTCTGCAGTGAGTTTGGATGTTTGTCAAGTTGGCTGGGAATTCTGAGAACGTCTCCCATTATAACTAAATGGCACTAGGTTGGAGGAAAATTGCTGACTTCATGGATACATTTATGAATGCCTTAGCAACAGTACAGAAGTACTGTATACTTAAGATGTATTTTTGACTTCTCAATCCAGCCTACACTCTTGGTATTTTGGGGGTCTCCCATTCAGGTACTAATCATGTTTAGCTTTTTAAAATCAGCCAATGTCAATTAGGAGTTGCCACCTAGCTGGGCCATATATGGAAAAGAGGGAATAAAATCTTGTTGAACCTGGACTTTAGGCTCTAATTCCTCATAAACATACCTTTTCCCCCCTTTATTTTTAGAATATTTCCATATAAATGAATAACACTCTGCACAGTGCAAAGTGTCAGGTGAGTGAACCAGATTCAGAACAGGGCTCAAATTAGAAGAATGAAACCACAGTCTCAAGTGAAGCTGATTATTTCTTTGGGAACCAAATAACCATCCTTTCTGACCTCAGACTAATACTTGAGTCCCACCAAGGCTCCTTGGAGCTGTTTATAGAAAATAAACTTTTATTTAGGACAAAGAATTCTTATCTGAATTCCATAAGACTCCCATCATGCTTCCTGCTTTCATACTCATTCTAGCTACATGATAAACAGCCTTGATTTCTCAAAGCTTGTTGTTTTCTTCTTTCTTTGTTATGTCTCAATAACTAGAAGACAAACAGAATCAAAGCTGTGGGAAAGGAGCTCTGTTCTATAGGCCACCCTGCTGATCTTCTAAAATAATTGTTTTATCTCTGTAGCAGTACTATCAGGTTTTATTATTATATCTTGTTTTACCAGCAAGCATAATTATAAATGACAGTAGCTTTCCACAGACCACACGGAAAGACCCTTCCCGCCCCCCTCAAAAAACAACCCGGCCCAATGAAATACAAAAATTTGAAGGTCTGGAAAAATAATAATCTGAGTATTGGATCAGGTCTTCCTCTCAAGCTGGACTGCAGCATTTCTAAATCTTGGAAAATCACTTGTTGATATTGTGTTTAGATCAAAGCTGCAAACAGAACTATATTACAGTAAGATTCACTTCTTGTTCATCTCAGATTCAAAATAGCCATGCTTGAGAAAACAATGAGCAATCAACTTGAAGATTAGAAAATCTGATATTTTAGGGTGCTACATTAATAAATGAGAAATAATGAAATACATTAAGCTGGACTAAAGTAGAAGTGATATTGGTTGGAATATCTGACCTGATACTTTCTCTTTCATGATTAGTGTAACCTTGAATTGTTTGGTGGCCTTGGACAAGGCAGTGTTATTCCCAGGCGTATGTTCCATGTGTTTAGATCAACATTCAAGGAAGAGACATTGATATTGAAACCTTAAGTTCCACTGTTTGAATTTTAGCTTCAGTCGCCACGATATCTTGAGCTACAACCTCCGAACAACTCCAGTTTAGCAGTATCTGGCAAGGATTTTTTCCCCAAACAAATTTTCCCCTAGCTGGCTTTGCTGCATCTATTTTTCTCAGGCTTTGTTTCCTACTTCTGTCACTTCTCCAAATCCTGCTCTTTGATTTAGTTGTGCTTCAGAAAGGTTATTAATTGTTTATGCCCACGTTCACTTTGAGGCTCAATTTCTTTCATGAGTGTATGGTATTTTGGTTGCTCAAACTCAGGGTAAAATACATATGGGGTAATGGCATATCTCTGTAATGAGAGAGATCTCTGCTATTTCTCTTTAATATACTGTATATGTAGTCATTAGAGGAAGAGAAATTGAAGAGCTCACTCCAAAGAGATGTGTTACAGGTTTCCCAAGTATCATCTATTGCCTTCCTCTGCATACTCAATTTCCATCTAATAACTGCTGCCTAAATTTTCAGATAATAGCTGTTGTCTACACTAGTGGTGTAGGATGTTTTTATATAAGAGCCAATTACTCAAATAGGAAAAGATCTTCCAGAGTAAAAACTTATGCTAGTGTTCAATAATTAGAAAACCCAGATTGTTCATTCTATTCCATATCATGCACCTTCCAGTTTTATTATAGTCATTGAATACTTCTGAAGCTTGGAAAAAATGAGTTTCACAGCAAACAGAGAAATATTTGCAGTACATAAATGCTTGTTAAATTCAAGTTCATGTATTCAATGAGAATTAGAAATATACTTACTTAGAAATTTATGTGACTACTTGCTGCCAAGGATTGAGAACTTTACTGAATGCTGGGCTGTTCCCTTATTTTTCATGTGATTTTCATATACATATATATGACAATATAGAAATAATCATACACACCTACATACAAGTCAGAATGTTTTGCATGCATACTCACAGCTTGCAGTAATATTTCTCAGGTGGCAAAAAACTGGGACATTTTTATGAATTTCATTTTGATCTATGCAAAACTCTGTTCCTGCTCTTTATATTTATAGTAATCTGATTGAGCCTTGCCCATTAAAGTGATATTGATACAAGATACCTGGAAACCTCACAGCACAACTATGCATGTTACTTGCTTATTTACTGAAATAAGGGTGAAGGAATTTAGGTCTAGATTTCTATATCTAAAAATTAGAGGGATTTTTGTAAAGATGCAGGTGAGATTGCATGGTGTTCTTGAGGTAGTCTGGACTAACCTGGTGCCTGCCAATTGTTTTGGATAACAGTTTCCATAACTTGTTATCCATGTTGGCACAAGATTGTATTCCAAACCAACTGTATGAAACTCTATGAATGTAAAAGTTGGTGCTGGAGTAGACTGAAGACTGACACTTGAATGTTGGTGCTGGAAAGGGCACTTAAGAATATCATGGATAGCCAAGAAAATAAACAAAGAAATCATAGAACAAATCAATCCAGAGTTCTCACTGAAGGCACAAGTCATGAGGCTCAAATTATTGTATTTTGGACACTTTATTCAGAGATCTAGCTCTCTCCTCTCTCTTGAGAAGTCCATAATCCTGGCAAAGGTGGAAGGAAAGGAAGAAAAGAAGGACCAGAAGCAAGGTGGAGGAACTTGATTACAGCAGTGATGGGTGCACTGTTAGGAGATGTGAAGAGCCAAGTTGGGAACAGATCATCCTGGAGAAAATCTATCTATGTGGTTGCTAAAAGTCAACACTGAGTTGATGAGACATAATCATTCTGGTCAGCTAAATGCAAGAACCACTCCTTCTCCCACTGAATTTTTCTTCTTTAGCAACATTTCTGAAAAGAGTTTCTCTTCCATCAAAGTGAATGAAACCGGTTTTAATAACACATAGAAGACATTTTTAGCACATCACAGAGTTAAGTTGGAAAGCAAACTGCACAGAGCAATAAATAGTCGGCATATCTATTTTGACCACAACATCATGCATATAATACTTAGAATAAACACATGTAATAAGAAGGATAAAGGAAGCATATATTCATTAAATCACATGTTGAACACACATGGGCATTCGGGTGGTGAATCTGTAGAAACTCTTTTATCAGCTATCAAAAATATAGTAGTTTTTTTTTTTTTTTTTACAATTTTGAATAAGACTTATGAAAGACTTCTGTCATTCCTGACCCAAAGGAAACCCTCTTTATAGTAGCATCATTTTAATCTTTGAACATGACATAAACATTCTGCATAAAATTTAGTAGGAATAGACAAAAGAAAACAGAAAAGAACAAAGTTACAATATGCTTTCAATTTTAAAGAGAGATTTTCTCTCTTTCTTTTTTTAGTTTTTTGCATCCATCAGGCAGAAATCTACTTCTGCCAAAAGCCTGGACATCTGCAGCTTACAAATAGCTGCTTTTCAGATATGTAAAGATTAAACTGTCATTATTCTGCTCAAGAAATTGCTGCCTGAAACCCTCCCTTTCGCAGGAAGAAGTGATTTAGGTAAGCAGCGTAATAGTCTCCCTATAGAAACAGGAAAAAAAAAAAGATACTTGTCTTGTTTTAAACTCTTGAGCATTCTAAGAACTCTTCAGACAAAGATGATTTAGACTCATCCCCCCCACTCCAAAATGTTTCTGTACTGTGATCAGCTGATAAAATTCAGGGCCAAAACTGTATGCTGGGAAATTCTTGATTCATATTATACATCTATGATGTAGCCTTAGGCAAGCCAAAACCTGTGCTTTGCTGCAGGCAAAGGGCAAACCACTGCTGCATGGTTTCCAGAAAAGCTGCTTGGCATGTCCATGAAGTCATCAGGACCAAGACTATTACCAGTATAAAAGTAATACCACTAGTTCACACAGAAAGTTACAGCAAAGGTGCTAAAACCATATATGTAAAGTCCAGCAGCCTCTGTCTTGCTGTGGCCCACAGATGCACACCAGAGGTTCTTTTCCAGCATTCGACATTCAGAGGCATTCTGCCTTCTTATAACTTAGCCTCTTTCCTCCTTTTTAGACATATTGATGATTCACATGTCATGATGCATCTTAGTGCCATGCCAAGGCTGAAACAAGCCTGAACAGCTCTCCAAGTTCCCCAGCCATCCTTTCTTTTCTTTTTCTTCCACATGTCTGGAAAAACATTGCTAGTGTTTAGATTGAATTTCAAGGAATGCTGGCTTCTGGCTGCTTCATATCGGAGATTATGTTTTGTTAACCAACAGACCAGGTTCACAAAGCATGCTTTGAAGTTGGCTTGTCTAGAAACGGATTGCCTCCAGTTTGTGATTATGTTAAAAAAAAGGGGGGGGCAGCTTTGTTGAAAATGAAACTCACAGCTAGTTGTAAGGGAGGAACATGGGAAACCCACAAACCCAGGCTTTGCATCTTTATGCAACTTGCATGTAATCATAGTTTAGCAGAATATGCAAACTGGGCCGGTTAGATTGGCTAGGTACCAGTCAGATTTAGCCATGTAATAACATCTCTAAGGGCAGATGTTATTCATGTTTATAATGACTGGTCCCACTATGTATAGTTTCAGGCAAGACTTGTGTTTTCTTTCTTTCTTTCTTTCTTTCTTTCTTTCTTTCTTTCTTTCTTTCTTTCTTTCTTTCTTTCCTTCTTTCTCTCTTTCTTTCTTTCTCCCTCCCTCCCTCCCTCCCTCCCTCCCTCCCTCCCTCTTTTATCTAAGAAATTAACTAATGAATCAGGAAATCCAAAGGGGAGCAAAAATCTCTACACTATGCTAGTGAATCCAGTGCTTCTTCTGTGTGTGTGAATGTCAGTTTGGCCCAGGTTAACTACATGACTTCTGTTAGCATTACTGTTGATCTTAATTCTTGCAGGAGAAGCAGCTTTTCCTCTGCTTGGGATTGTTCTGGTGCTGCTTCCCTCTGGTGAGAGAGAGAGAAAAAAAAAAGCAATATGGGTTTTATCTCATTGTGGGATTTAAGGGCATATCCAAAAGAAAAGCTGTCTTGGGACATGATTATTTACTGTGAAGAAGGAAGGGAAGGGAAAGAAGAAAGACTTGGGGGGAGATGGGGGTGTTGTTTGCTGTTGTTTTAGTGAGTAAGGCAGTGTTCTGAATTGTGAATGCTAAATTCGCAAGAAAGTGGAGGACGGTATTTAACCTCTAATAGGGCAGAGAGAGCATGCAGTCTTCCTGTAAATCCTTGTTTTTCCTGGTGAAGTATGTAAGTGTGAGAGAGAAAGGATAAAGCTGACAAAATGCGTTCAATAAAAAAAAAACAGTGAGCAAGGAATCTAGGAAGAGGTCTCTGACATAGTCATACCAAGAGAATAATAGTAGGTTTCCAGGCCAAAAAGTCAGTTTGTATCCTGGAATTTGTGATCTAAAGGTGGGTCACTAAGAGCAGCAGCAAAATATTGCCTATTCTGTATGCCCTAATGATGCTTCTGTTTGATCTCACAAGATCTGGATGTCAAAGATACAAAGGAATGATTTTTTTTTCATTGTATCTTTTTCTTTTAACATTTCTTTTCATTTTTCCCCTCTAGTAAAAGGCTTTTAGCAGCCAAACCCAGGTCCTATTTCCCCAGATTAGAATCTGACAAAAGGCCTTGCTACTTGGACAGCTCTCGTTTGGAAACCTTCTTCCATCCTGAAGCAGTCACCCAGTATGACCAGCTATCAGAATCAAGGACAGGAGAAGCCATCAATCTCTATCTCCAGAAAGTGAGAAGAAAACAGGCCATCCACTTGCCCAGAAGATGACTCTATATGGACCTGCCTCTCTATGCTTGTGTGGGGATGGAGATGGGGCATGTCGTCCCTCGTGGCAGCCCTTTCTTAAGTGTGTGTGTGTATGGGTGTGTACATATGCACACACACACATACTCCCTATCTGACATTGAGAGTCCTAAAGAGGGTCCTTATGAGGACTACTTGTCCTTTTTATCCAGAGATTCATCTGGATAAACAACCACTTCCATTGTTCACTCTCTGAACTAAAAGCTCCACTCACACCCTTATTCACATATCCAAATATGCTACAGGTCCAAAAGGTTGTGGTTCCCATAAACTCCCAACAGGCAAATCCCTCTCTGGCACTTTTCTCACACCTGTTGATCCTTTTCCACCTAAGCACTATTGCCTCATCCAATTTCATTATCTGTTGTTTTGGGATCTATCTGTTGTGTGAGAATTGTATTGTGTCTTCTTCTTCAAAGTCATGGTTCCCCTCATGCTGTGTAGGCTGAAATCTTCGAGGAAAAAAAAAATTTATGCTGCTATGCCCTGCTTTAAGCAGGACATACGCATTAACAATATCATTGCTACAACATGACGTTACATATACTAGCATTACATGCTACTTGTAGTACATAGTTCAGCACTGTTGTATACAGCCAGTGAAGTGTACTTGTTAAAGTGCTAACCAGGGAGACCCAGGTTCAAATGTATCTTCAGCCACAAAAGACACTGGGTTATTTTTGGCCATTCACTCTTTCTCAGCAAAACCTACCTCACAGGATTGTTATGGGGACATATGTAGGGAAAGGAGCACTAAGTTCACCATCGTGAGCTTTTGAAGGAAAGATGGGATAAAAATCAAGCAAATATTTGTAATAAGAAGCATGCTTATTACCTTGTGTGTGACATATATAAGAGATGTGTTATTTGTAAATACGTATATTTCTGCATTAACTATATAATGGCCTAATTAATTATTCAGAGTCACACAGACTGAAATACAATGGTATGTAAGTCTATTGAATCAAGAGAAGAGATGGTTTTTGACATCAGTTAGGTAACAAGAGGAACTGAATTGCAGTAATCTAGTGTTCTTTGTGCCATTGCAGGGAATGAAGATGGAAACAAAACCAGATCAGTTGGCATTTATCAGCTCACCATCTTTTCTTTGTGCTTTGAGACCTTTGCCTAGGCAGCTGGATTAGAAAATGTCCATATTAACCAATATCTGCACTAGGCATGACATACCCAAATATTTCTGAGTTGTCAAAGCATCCTTAAACTAAATCTGGAGCTTGGGAAGCCTCTTGATACAATTTTGACATTCTTTGAATGCCCATAAACAGACATGGATGGTTATCCAGTTGCCATATGAATAGAAAAGGAATTACCCTGAACTAAGGTGTCCTTGTTTCCAGATTAAAATATCAATCTCATGCTCTAGAGCAGTGTTGTCCAAACTTGGCCACTTTAAGATGAGTGGATTTCAACTCCCAGAATTCCCCAGCCAGCTCTAGACTTTCACTACATTATGTGTCTTCGTAGCTACAATGACTTTCCTCATAGAAGGTTCTTATACCTCACTATCACTGAATAAGCCACAGTAATCAGGAGCGAGTCAAACTCACTCTAATGGACCCAACAAAAAACACCAGCTACTTAGCTATAGAGCAGTAGGACTCTTTTCAAATATACAGAGTTATATAAGTAACCATTATACATGGGTGTGATCTATTATTTATTTATTTATTTATTTATTTATATCCCACCTTATC
This sequence comes from Python bivittatus, assembly GCF_059951505.1. Taxonomy (NCBI): domain Eukaryota; kingdom Metazoa; phylum Chordata; class Lepidosauria; order Squamata; family Pythonidae; genus Python; species Python bivittatus. Next base: position 31,305,741 of record NW_028277098.1, read on the forward strand.
AGATCAATTATGCTGATATCAATTATCCTCCTGAAACTACCCAAGGGTCTATATTGCTGTTCTAATCAACCTCATGATCAGAATTGCATGAGGGATCTACAGTATGTGCCATGCTTGTGTTTCCCACTCCCTTCTACTGGTCGGAGGGGAACATTTGCAGAGAAAATCCAGCTATGCTTCTGCAAATTACTGGTGCAATGTACCATCCTGGAGAATCTGTGTTTTAAGTCATCCAGAGCATAATTTCACATGCAAAGCCATTAGATTAGCAAAAGACACCATGTTTTTGCTTCACTCTCCCTTTTTCAATTGGGGGATTTAAAGGCCCAAGTAGATTTGTGTCCCTCTGCTCACAAGCCTTCTTAATTAATTCCGTCCTGCTCTTCAGTCCTACTCATTTATTTATTTATACACACACACACATACACACTTTGCCATTCCTTTAAATAATCTGAGCAATTTTGTGAGAACAGAGATATTACACACACACATACACACACACACAAACACACACACACACACACCCAAACCAAGGATGACATGTACTACAATAATGAGAGCCAGTTTGGTGTAGTGGTTAAGTCACCAGGCTAGAAACCGGGAGACTGTAAGTTCTAGTCCTGCCTTAGGCACCCCAGCTGGGTGACCTTGGGCCAGTCACTCTCCCTCAGCCCTAGGAAGCAGGCAGTGGCAAGCCACTTTTAAAATTTTGCCAAGAAGACTGTAGGGACTTGTCCAGGCAGTCGCCAGGTATCAAGTCTGACTTGAGGACACCCCTCCCCCCAAAAAAGACTGCAGTAATGGGGGTAGGGGTGTCCTAGGGATATTCTGCATTTGCATGCACAGGCAACATGCTTTTATTTTCCCACAGGAACTGAAGAGAAAATTCCGGTTGACTTTGAAACAATGACCCTCCACTAAATTAAGAGCAACCATTTCTTTTAAACTATAAATAGAGAAGTAATTGATAGGGCATTTAGTTCACTGATCCTACATACTGATATAATTGCAATTAGAAACTCAGGAACTTCAGTAATAGGAAAGAACAAGAAAACCCAACCAAGAAGTTCAAAGGAAGGATTTTAACAGCTTTAAAGGAAATACATGGGTTCAGTAGACTTGAGTGGATACATGTTCCAAAGAGCTGTGAAGTGAAACAGTGTGTGAAACTTCCTAAGGTTGAAATTGTACTTACAATTTGAACAAATTCTGATCAAAAGCTTAGTAATACCCAATTCTATAACTTTAGAGTTCTCTGGCCCACTGAGAGAAGAGAATAACTTTTAGCATGTGCAAAGTGCCTGCTTTTCCCTTTTCAGTACGTAACAATAAGTTTTAGGGTTTCTACAATTTGAAATCGTGATACATTTTAAAAAGATAAGAATAACTCTACTAAGGCCCACGATTTTGCTTTTCACAGATCAGTCAGGTACTTTTGGGGTGCACACAAGCAGGAAATGGAGACATATCCCTCTCCTGCCATTGTCCCCTACAGCTTAGATTTGGAGGATCCAGAGGTAACATTGAGTCTTTTGAATGTATAGCCTTTGACAGGTCTGTCTGCCATAAATATATGTTATCTGCTTTTAAAGACTAAGTACTTCATATATGATAACTGCTTTCAGAAAACCTTAAAATAATAATATCACTAAGTTTCTTTCTCAATATTATGTTGTGTGTGTGTGTGTGTGTGTGTGTGTGTGTCTGTCTGTCTACCTACCTACCTACCTACCTTTAGGAGTGTCAAGCACTCTTTTTTGCAGCTGACCACTTTACTTTTGCCATTAGGAGTATATCATTGTGCTGAATCAGGAAGTGATTTTTCCATACCATGAAAAGCTTCACATGCCCAAGAACAGGGCAAACTCTCTTTCAGGTTCTTGCAGCATACTGTGCTTTAGCTGCACTAAATTTCCCTGTTTCTCACACTATTGACCATGCTGACATGGGCTGCAGGGAGTTGTATTTCAGCAACATCTGGAGGGAAGAAACTCAGAAGCTAACTAATTACTGATCATGGCATCATCCTGCTGGTAAGAGACAATTTCACCTACTGAATTTGTAACCATGTTTTCAATTATGTTCTTTAAAAAAAAAAACCCTCAGTTTTGCTTCTAAGTATTGATTCATAATCGAAGTAAAAATCAAGGGGGGAGAAGTCTTCGAAAATTCTGATTAGAATTTGTTTTTTTTCTGGATACACTTGTTTTGTGTGTGTGTGTGTATGTGTGTGTGTGTTTGGTGCCTTGGAGTCAGGATTTTTTTTTTGGGGGGGGTGGTGGAATCCTGGCTACTGCCTGGACAAGTCCCTGCAGTTTTCTTGGCAAGATTTTTAGAAGTGGTTTGCCATTGCCTCCTTCCTAGGGCTGAGAGAAAGTGACTGGCCCAAGGTCACCCAGCTGGCTTTAGTGCCTTAACCACTACACCAAACTGGCTCTCCAGTGTTTTGTATTTATTGTTTATAATCTTATAAGTGCCTAGAGTCTTAGGGAGCTGGATGGCCTCTAAATCACATTAAAAAAAAACAAATTTAATATTTGATCAGGCCTTTGATTGTATTTACTTTAAAAAGGCACAATGCTATTTTTCTATATTACAACAAAAGTGTCCCTTTCCTATGATATACAGTAGTCAACTCATCCCAATCCAATTTTAAACTCTTATATGTTGAGCTGCATGGTTGCAGATGGAGATCTATCCAGAATTGTTTGATGCTTTTCATAATTTATAACTGGGGATATTATTATTGTTTCCAGAGTCTGACCTTGCCCTTCATGTTGCTGTCATGTACATATCAATGATTATATTTATAGAATATGACCAAAATGGTTTAATTTATAAAATTGCTACAGTGCAATACATTTTTAGAAATCATCTAGAGGTGCAGAACTGACACAAGATTCATAGGATTTGTCCAAGCTGGAGAAAAGCCATGGCTTTTAAAAAGTTGAGACTCTGACTCTCATCAGCCTAAGCTAGTCAGGCAATGATACCTAATGATGGGAATTGTAGTCCAACATCTGGATGGTATCTCTAGTTCATCCCAAGAGTTTCATTGTCTTCTGATTCCCACCTGATGCAGAGTACTTTGAAACTCAAATGCTTGAAATTATTCTGTAAAATTGTCTTTGTTTATTAAACACAGTGTCGCTGTGGGTTTTGGATTTCTTTTCTCTCATGGCCAGCACTATCACAGATGCCTTTTTTTAAAAAAAAAGTTTAAAATACACCTGAGACAGATTCAATTCTAGCTTTGCCAGCTTGTTTGTTTGCTACTGTTGTTTTCTTGTACCTGCTCATTCTTATACAAACAGAATCTGATGCCAGGAAATTGTTGCCTGCTTAAATTCTGTATACTATATTCCAGCTAAATCAGCCTTCCTAATCTGTGTGCTGAACTATCTGAAAGTTCCCAGAACTAGGAGAGGCCGCACTAAGTTCATAGTAACAAGATCAGCAACGAAAACAACAAGTTAGGCCTACCAAAACAGAAATTTCTCTCTTTCTCTCTTTTCCCAAAAGGCTTTACCATCTCTCACCATTAAACAGGCTGACTGGGTCTGTTAAGAGTTGTAATTCAGCAATTCCCAGAGGTCCATTCCCCAACTCCTGAGTCAAGGATTTATTGTTACCTTGGTTACCCAAAATTCTGTGGGGCTATATATAGGTCAAGATGGTGAAAACTGTGAATCAGAAACAACTCTGATGGAATGGAGGCATCCCCTTTGGGCACCATTTTTATTACTCCCTTGAACATGATAATTTAAGTACTTTTCCTGAATATACAGAAGTAAGAGTGAAAGCTAATTCTATGTCAAACAGAGATGGATTCACAGTTAAAGGTATGTAACTGAATTCCTATTCAAAAGCCAGGGATTTAGAAGTGTTTTTATGATGGGGCTGTGTCTTTGGGAGAGATTAGTATGGTTCAGAGTAATCACAAGGATTTGTTCAATGGTTATCATTCTATTAAGCTCACTGGATGGTAGATCAGATCTGTAGAAAGCTTTCTGAGAAAACTGAAGACTTGACAGCTGTCAGGTGAAGTAACAACCGACTGTGAAATTCTTAATGGCAGGTTTTCTTTTTTGACCCCAGAAACCAGTTCTTTTTATTGCATGGAAGCAACCAAGTGCTCCTTTGAGTTGTTGAGCCACATTGGTTTCACATCTCATTGACGTTATGGAACCTTCATTTCTGAAAAACTTGTTCCCAGTTCCCAGATAGGTACTGTGTAAATGAACCAGATTTCCTGGAAGAAGTAATCAGTGATTGGTTCACAGGGTAGACCTGGGTGGTATCAGTGAGAAAGAGCAGGTGTATTTTTAGAGTACAGGGACTAGATTATTCATTGATCAAAGCTTGAAGGCTGTTCCACGTTATACTTAACTTGTTGTGGCCCTAGGCGGTCATTGCAACTACTGGGATAAGACATATGTTGCAATGTTCCATTCCAGTGCTGCCTTTTATCTAGCTACATCTCCAAAATTGTATTGCACCTATTGTGCAAGTTAAGTATTTCCACGTAGCCTGTTAAATTGGCTTTTGCCTCTGCATCCAAAATTCAACTCAATAGTCTGTAATCCAGGATAAATTGTTTCAGTTTCATAACATTCTGTGTGTGTGTGTGTGTGTGTGTGTGTGTGTGTGTCAAATAAATTTCCTATTGTTATTGAGCCATTCTGTAGAAAAATACTCAGCAAGTGAAACTATACTCTGAAGTACTAAATATGCAATTTGTTCGGCTTTTGAAACTGATAATAATTTAGCTGTTCTATCCATGGTCATTCATTGTAGATTTATTTGGGAATTTTTTTTCTTGTTCACTACTTCTTTTCAAAGAAAGGGATATAAAATTCAACAAGACTATTATGGGAAGTTTATTCCTCCTTTATATGTTGATGTAACAGCTACCCAATGATCCCTAATTATAATCACTGGCTTAAGCATTTCTAAACTTTTCTGTACAGATGAATATCCATGGTTCTTATTAGTTATGGCTCTGGGAAAGATGACACAGTTGAATGTCAGCACTGATGTTGTTATAAATCCATACGTTGGATTAGCATCAGCTGCTTTTAGCAGCCAATATCCAGCATTATATCAGCTATGTTTCAGTCCACCAAAAGAATGGGCTGAAGTAGCTAACTCCGCACGGATATATTGCCAGTAGATACTGTATTCATTCCAACCAGCCACAGATGTGGATATGGGCAATAAATCAGGAATCTATCCAACATGAATTTTTCACTGCAGGCTGATTCCACTCAATGGGATGTAGATTCAGATACAATCAAACAGTCTATCAAAGAAAGAACTGCTAAAAATGAATTGGAGTAAGACAGGGACTAGAACCAGCAATCTTTTTTCTTTAATTATTTCCAGAATTCTAGATTGAGTCACAGAGAAGCAATCCAGAATCAGGCTAATTTGGCAGTAAGCAAGAAACTTAGGGCAATTTTCTTAATTCATACCTATTTTGTGGTTAAGGTTCTTCAGCAAAGAGGCATTAATATATGTGTGTTAGTTTTCTTGTGAGTGGAAGCCTTGTATTATCAGATTCCTGGTCACGTGGAAGCCAATGTGCTCACAGGTATTTGCACAAAGGCTTCCTTGCTCAAGATGCCTAGCTGGATGTGGAGATGTCTACTGAAGAGCAATGTCACAAGTGCAGCACCAAAATGGTGAGCTAAAAGGCCCAGTTCTGCTCTGGTTCACATTATTGTGTATGCTTGGAATAATGCCTGAAGAAGGCTAGAGATAGTAGATCTTTTGAATCTTGGATTGGCATATCTCTAACACTGATTTATAATGGAAGTATAAATTTATGTTGACAGTTATGATTTTTGGTAATGTAGACCAAATACAAACACTTTATGTAGCATAGGAACCCAAAAAAGTTTTTCCCCTGCTTTTCAGTTATATAGTAATCCTAAAACTAGATCCCAGCCTCTAAGATCTATGTGTCTCATAAAACTTATAAGGATAGTATTGCAACTTCCCCCCAGTCATATTTTCTATCACCAGCAGAGATGGTAGCTAAGAACAAATCAGTTTAGAAGACCTCAGGATTCTAAAGCAAGAAGATCTATAGCTGACCATTATCTGGTATCACAGCCCCTGTTAAAACCTAGGATGTTGTTCTTATACCAAGATTTCCATTGGTACATGGGGAGAAAATGCATATAAAATTAGGGGAAAGCAGAAAACAGCTTCTGTGTATGACTGTCCATGTCTCCTTTTTAGGACTATAAACAGCTTTTCCTTATAAAGCTTAGACTTGTGTTATAGTTCATGGAAAAAGAATATGTAAAGGGATTCCCAGCCAAACAGAACTAACAAGCGAGTCTTATTTATTATCACAGCAGATGGAGAACCATACTTCAGCATGCAAAGCTATGTCAAACCTTGCTTGGAATTAATACGTTCACCCAAAATAAGAGGCAACACCCTGCTTTCCACAGCTTTAAATAACTGGCCGTCTCACTTAAGTATGAAGTTTCATTACACAATCAAGAACATGAATATTGGAGAAGTCATGAAGGCACTCCACCCTCAGCAGGATACGCAGCAACAACACATTCAATTAATACAGGGCTTGCATCATAAGACTAAATTGCAATAACTAATAATTGGGTTCCCTTGATGATTACAAATGCCACTGAGAATATTTCATTCACCACGCCTAAGGAAGGAAGCCACAGATCTAGGTCACTAATCAGGTTGCTGAAATAAAAGTGGCATTACAAGTAGAAAGTGACCTAATGAAAGAAAACAAAAAGAAGGAGATTGGTTTGACACCATGATCTGAAAGCCAAGATTTCCAAGAATACATAAAACTGTAAAGTGAAGGTGGTTTGGTAGGGATGGTGGGGACGTTTTACTGGAGATCCACTGGAGCCCCATCTGCTTCCTATTAAATGGGAGAGGTAATATTTAGACAGGACAAGCATCTCCTTAATGAAAGATAACTCCTTTTTCCATAGTACGCTTGAGTACCAATGGAGCAAGAGCAAATGGGATGGTGTATCAAGGGACATATGTTATCCAGACCAATGGCTAAGAACTGGGCCTTCCTACAGGGTATCCAATAGGCACAGTCTCCTTGGCAACCACCCTTGATCCCTGCCCAACATATTTTTTTAAAAATATACTTTTGAAAATGGGAAGTTGGCATGCTGCAAAGCAGGCAAGCATCTTCAAGCATAATCTGTATTATCATCAGTGCTAATAGGCCTCACATATATGTACTTGAGAAGCATTCTTATAAAATAAAATGGGATGGTTGAAGCCCAATGCTTCCTCTGGAATACGTTTACATACCCAGTGTAAAAGATAAACTGAGGTGGCAGACTGCGTACTGGGAGGCTAGAAGGATATGACAATGGGAAGGAACCTCACTATTTGTCTGATGGTAAATGGGTAGTTTGCCGATGGTCATATCTGCCTTGGAAGCCATTTTGTGAGTAATTTTGCTAATAGAACAATTACTAGCCCCCAACAGTTGGTGACCTTTATAGGCAAGAGTTTTGCCAGAGGACAAAATCTAAGCCTGTGAAACTTTTCTGGTTTAATTATGTCTTTTTCCACTCTCAACAATACTGGCTTGAAAGCCAAGGGCTTTTTGTTTTGTTTTTGTTTTTCCCACAGTGTTGCACTATTACTGCTTGACTGTGAACAAGAAATCCTTTCCATTTTTCCTTTACTGTGTTAAGCTTTAGACAAGGTTACTTGTTATATATTATTAATCAGAGCCCTGCCAAGGTTACCCACGGAGATCCACATGGACTTAGAATGGGAGATTTTTTTTTTCTTTGCCCTCCCAAATGCCATTTTGGTGGATGTTTCGTATAAATATTAAGAGTGGAAATGTGAGCTGACCGGGCATCACCATAACAAATGTCTATGCAGTTCTCTGACTGAACTCTATGACTTCCTCTCCTACTTTTTTTCTCCTGGTTTTCTTTCACTGGAAACTCTCTATGTGGAAATCTGAAATAGGTTTTTCAAATCTAAGAAATATACATAAATAATTATTTCCCTTTTTTCCTCATTCTTATTGAATAACAATAACAATAACAACTACTAGCACAGTTAGCCATCTTTGAGTTGTCTTTGTTTTTCTTGATTGGAAAAATGCATTGAAATATTTGTTTGCAATTGAAAGCAGGCGTTGCAGCCTTCAATTTTGATCACAGATGCCATGTGGTGGCTACTTCTATGCACAAATAACACTGAGTGAAATGTCCTTCCTCCAAATCCAAATTCCTCCATATAATTTTGTAATTTGGGAAGCCTTATTTCAACAAAATCCAATAATCGATATTCTTGAAAAAGAAAAACAATAAAATAAGCCAGGAAATATTGCATTCTTTTTTGAGGTTTCTGTATTCTAAGCCTTTATAATAGACCTAACAGGTATTTCACAGATGGAAAATGGGATGTCTGATCCTGTCTCTCTTTTATACATTTCATAGATTGTGGGGAAGATGGAAGGACACAAGACAAGCTGAGTGTGCATTCAGAATACAATTATACTGTTTCATGCAATCAGGACTGTTGCACCATGCCAGTGCAAAACTGGTATTAGTTTTCCAAAAAAAAAAAAGTGCATTTTGATGTGCAACTAATACATACAATCTGCCTTATAGCCCTGATAAGTTTATCAGAAATATAGTTTAGTGCACAAAATTCATGTAGATTGTCTTCCAGACATTTATTATGTTTTTTTAAAAAATAACTACATCAAAGTAGAGCTAGTAGTGAAACAGTGAATGGTGTATTGTTCTGCATTACGTCATCCCAATTAAAGTGACACACCTTGTATTGTGTCCTAGCTGAGTCTTCCTCAGCCTAGGCATTCTCCAGATGTGTGGACTTCAATTCCCAGAATTACTAAGACAGCATGACCACTGCTTTGGGAGTTAGAAGAGCATCTATTGGGGAAGAGACTCACAGCCTCATCCCACGACTAATGACACCAAGTGGCTAGCTTTAATATCCAAACAGCATAATTGGACTGCTCAGTGAAATACCTCTCTCTCTTTTGATCAAGAGAAAATGCTTTGGTAACTCTCTTTCACACACCCATCCTGTATATTTTCACTGAGCTAACTTGTTCTAATTCTGCATCATTTGGAAATGACACGCAAGAGTGAGTTGGACTAGCTTAAGTCTACTCTCTGCTGATGAGTAGGGAGAAAGGGAACTGTGTCCCTCAACACCATTTCTCACATTATCGGGACACACATTATTTCTGTTCTTTTCCAGAAGCGCATCATTCACCTTGGAGAACTTGGGGAATTATGGCTGCTGCATAATTACCTCAAACAGCTCCTAAACAAGTATATCCTGTTTTGCTTCCTGTACGCTCACTAGGACAGCTCATCTGAATGCCTGACAGCCTCCTAACTTCATGAAGAAAATATTCAGGCTCCTTTCTAATGGCAGTTGTATACTGTACCTAGCAGGACTCTTTAGTCCCCAACTATCAGCAGACAATTGCCCCAGTGTTTACTTGCTAGTCAGGAGCAACATGATGCATTTTTGCTTTTTCACTCAATAGGACATCTATAATCCTAATAGTCTTGTAAGCCTAAATATGTTTCCCAAAGGACTTTCAAATCCATGCTATATAGATTAACATCACCAAGGCTTGATGCTATTTGTGACAGGTTTCCACCATCATTTGCATTTATTTTTTTGAGGAAAAAGAAGTTGTCAATTTGCTCCAGATAAATAAAACTTCAAATGCAGATGCCTTATTATCATTATAAGATGAAAAATAGGCTGCTGATGGATAATTCAGGAATGCTGTGTTAGCATCACTTCATCTCATTACATATTACAGTATTTTTATTTATATATATATATAAAATGGAATTTATATATATATATATATATATATATATATATATATATATGTGGAAAAAAAAAGAAGAGACGGGGGAGAGCTTCAGCTGAATATGGGTAAATCAGATGACTTCACAAACATTCAAGGAACACACATGCCACTACAAATTAACCATTAGCTATGCACAGTATTCATCTTTCCTGTCACACACTGTGGGAAACATGCCTTATTAGCATGGAACCATGGAGTAATAGTATCTCTGACTTAACATGCTGGAGAAAAAGGAGAGCAAAGGCAGACAAACCAAGACCCACACACCCCACCATCCTAGCATTTGACTATTTCTATCCCCCGGTTCTTACTCCCCCTTCTCGTCCCAGATTTACACTTGTGATTTAAGAAGGCCAGAACACAATAATCCTGCAACCTAAAATGTGTGGCCTGGCCTACGCTTCTCCAGCCTGCCCTAGAGTTTGCATCACACGGTGGAGTTTGCATTTTTAATCAGCCTTAAACATAAAGCAGACAATGAACCCAGTTGCGGCAGTTTCTCTTTCCTCTCCCCATCCCGGTCCCTCACTGCTGTTTCTCATTGCCTTTGAATTTGAATAATACACGGAACACTGGGGCCCTTCAGGGAACCCAGATGTCAAATTATAGGCTCTATCCTATTGTGATTTTGCCCCCTCCCCATAGCAGTGAGGTTCATTGTTAATTCTTCACCCACTTGAGGTTCAGATCTCAGCAAAGGAATCTCCAAGTTTCATTCGACTGTGAATCAGGTTTGTATTCTCTCCCCTGCGCTCCCCCCCGCATCAGCCCAACCAACTCAGCTTCCTTTTTAATGTTACATTTGTGCTCTTATAATGTAGCCTTTTCAGCACATCCTTACAAAAAGACTGCATTTACCAGAGGCTGCTTGCATCTGATTCCTGGGCAGTCTATAAAAAGTCATGAGAAGAGCCTGTTCCTTTTTACCTGGCCCTCCTTCCATGCTGTTTTATTTAAGAAATCAGGAGTCTATTTCACAAACACTTGGCCATATAAAAAGCAAACTTTTACAACATAAAAGTGACTTTCAAGGGGAGGGAAAGTCTATGGGTTGTTTCGCTAGCTTCTTTTAGAATAAACTTGTAAAAATAAGAGAGATCTAAATGCCATCCAATTTAGTAAAAGCTAATGTAGCGGCAAACTAGAGCCTCCCACTGAGCTAAAAGCAGAGTTGGTATTTTAAATGTTATAGTGCTGTAACCTAAGCAGTAGAGGTAGAAGGGTGGGGGAAATTTATGACACAATGTAACCCAACACAGTAGATTTCCTCAGCATAAACAAAATCAAAGAGGAACATGGGGAAGTTTGGACTAGTACTCACTCCAGTTTCAAAATAATGGCAGATTTCTGCTTGCAACTGAGAAACACAGTCAACATAGAACAATGGATAAATCAAGAGTTAACTGAAGCCAAAACATACCAGGGCTGATCTCAGAATGTAACCAGGAAGTCTGAGCTTAATAGTCAAGAGAATGGACTCACAGTTGAAGAACACCTCTGAGTATACTCAGAGTGCAATATCCTTATCTCTAAGGCAGCCCAGCTTCTTCTACTCAGCTGGGATAAGGCCTGGTAGTCAGCTCTGCTTAGAAACAATGTGAAGGACCAGGACTTCAAGCACTGGAAATTCGTGGTGGTATCACACGACCACCTAAGCACCATGAAGAGATGGGAAACTGAAGCTTTATTGGCTGAAGAGAGTCTACCTTTACTGCTTTGATGAAGAGTTAGTATTAATGCTATGCTCTGCCAAAACTCTGTTTTTCAATTTTCCCCACATCTTCTTCCCATATGAGTCTTCTGCTTGTCTTCTACATTTTCAGGATGCTTTAGAATTTCTTTTCAATTTCTTTTGGTGGTGGTTTTGAGCTTGCCTTATGGTTACATGTTGCGTTCTGACATGTCTCCATTACTCTGGTATAGACTCCCTGCCTGATTGCCTCCATTTCCTAGTTGGAAAATTCCTTTCTTTTTCCAGCACCCTATTTAGCTGGAGAGAAAAATACCCAATGAAAGAACGCTCATACATATAGCCCTTGGCTACTTTCTATCTGAGAAAATTTAACTATTTTCTTCTCTTTGACAAAACAGTATATTCTATCAAACTGAATTAGGAAGCATTCAGAATCAAAGATTTTGAGACCATAGCAGTAGCTAAAATACCATTACCTGGGTTGCCAGCACTGGGGAAAGAAACGTTTTTTCCTCTCACCCACCCCCACAAGCACTGAAATGTATAAAAATGTCATACTAGAAAGAAATCTTCAGCCAATAAATACTCATATGACTTGCCCATTTTGTGTTATTATCAGAGCTGGCAGGCCTTCCTGGTGTTTGCTACCAAAAGTAAGTGCCTTACCATATGCTCATTTTTACAATAACTCACAAACCGTGTCCAACTGAAGTGGGTGCACCCAAAAAAAAACAGTAGATGTTGTGGTCTACATAACCTCTATCCACAGTAAGGAATTTCCACCCCACCATTTTTCTCAGTGTGGAGAATCAACATCTCCCCTTTGTCTTTGCTCCTTCATTTCAGCTCTCCCACTGTGCCTCACACGTGTCAAATATACTAGTGAAAAAAGCAGGGAGGGGGACAAGAACTAACTAACTGCTTTAGTTAATTATTTAAAACTGGACTAATAATATTTAAGCACCAAAAGACTAGAAGAAGAAGGTTGGTCCAAAGAAATAAAGCTCCTTCTATTTAGCCAGCTGCTTCTATGTAATGCAGAGATTGAAAAAGAGATTGGCTAAATAACTTTTTCGCTCTCCCTTTTTAAATGTATAGTTTAATTTTTGTTATTGAGAGACTAGTGCACAACCCTGTGCCCACGTGAAACGAAGTATCCGTGCAGAGGAGAGACTTAAAAATGGATTTCAGTTAATACTGACAAATGCTAAGTTAGGCTTTTAAGGGATTTTTTTTTTGGACTTTTTTTTGTAAAGCTGACCTGGGTATCTTGTACTGAATAGGGCTGATGGTACTGGAAGGAAGGGGCAGTGCGTTCTCACAGTTTAGAACAGGCATAGGAAAGTATCCCTTCCCAGCTGGCATTGGATTGAAACTCCTATAATTCTGGGCCCTAACCATCGTTGGGCCAGATATGTATCAGAGCCTATAGTTTTTTGAGGGCCACAGTTTTCCCACCTGGATGAAATCTTTCCCTAGCCCTTAGTTCTCTGATCAGAAAGAGAACTTGGCAGTGCAATACTTATTATCTGCTTGACTTCTTCAGTGACATTCAAACTAGTTTCTGAGGAGTATAAACAGTATGAAATGATGGACTATTTTTCCCCAACATTAGAGCTGGTTGAAGCAGCTAATCTTGGCTCCATACAAGGCATTAGAACAAAGATATTGGTTAGCATGAAAGGGATAGTCTTGCACCAATTTAGGACTATGTACATAAATAAGTATAACTTACAGAGTCTACACAGAGGCACCCACCCAAATAAGTTTGAAAACAATTTCAGAAATGTTGTCATACTTGCCATGACTGGATAAGCATTCATGCTTACCGTAGGAAAAAAGATGCTATCTATTACAGCACACTGAGGTTTTCTTTGAATGCTTTTGAAGCATTCAAATATTCTGAAAAGGCAATTAGGCAAGAAACTCTTGGGGGGGGGGGGTGCAATAACAAACAAACAAACAAAACCCTAGTCACTATGAATAGTAGATTTGCTTACTTTCTTTCAAATACTTGAAAAGAGGTTGTCTATGGAGTCCCAAGCATGTCAACTCAGAATAAATGCCATTGGAATGAAAAAAGTATAGTTACCTGCAGATTGAATTGTAGTAGACCTTCATTTTATAAACATCCCACTGTTATGACAATGTTACTGCAGGATATAATCCTGGTTTTATTATATCAAAATTGGCCGTGCCCTAAAAGCAAAATAAAGCTGCCAGTTATAGTGGAAAAGCAATTTGTTTTTCTGTGCTGATATCTCTCTGGTTCTGTGGGAGCTCAAGATGGTGTACATGGAAAGAGATGCTCCCCGGATTATATTCCTCCAAATCTTTCAGGTGTGTTGATCTGGAAGGGAACAACTTGCCCCAAATCACCCAATGAACTATATGCTTGAGCAGGGACTTGAACCTAGTCTCTGTGTACAAGGCAAAATCAGTGCACTACGATAGCTTTCAAGTTCTACCAGCAGTGTTTTGTTTTCTTTGCCATTCCACATCGGTCCTTCATTAACAGGAAAGAGACTCCCTTTTGCCATCCCACTTTCTGTGTGGGAAACACCTACAAGAGAGGCACCCTTGTACCTTCCTTTGCACAGGGTAGAAGATTTTAGTGCTCTACTAAAGGCCGACAAGACCATAATGAACTAAGTAGCTGTTATCTTTCAGTCTTCTGTCCAAGGCAGCCCACTCCCACCGACCGTAAAGTACAACCAATACTGGGGTGAGATATGTGTTGTTTTTATATATAATGTATTGAACACTCATGCTCTTCCCCCAAATTATTCATTTAATGTCTTGCCATGCCTCTCCAGGCACTGTATATTAGAATCCCTTTTGTACAATGTACAATACAATAAAAATAGGAAGCAGTGCTCTTAGTGATTTATAAAATATGCAGAATGAACACCCCTGCCTTTGCACTACTGGCTATAATCCTGGAACAGTACTGTCATGTCAGGGCAAATAAATGTCACGTGAATAAAAATGTTTTTCCACATGCAAACTGTAATGATTAAAGTTAAATTCATAGCGAGGAGAGGAGGGGATGAACTAATGTAGTCTCTATCTTCTCACTTCCTTTATTAAGAGTTTTGCATCTATGCTTCAGTCCAGTGGTGTGACAGCATATAGGGCCGGAGTGTCTACATGGAAAAGCAGGCCAGAGATTATAGGGTTGTGTGGGAGACAGCGAGAGACAATGAGGGTGGGAGTGGGGAGTGGATGGGAAGCTTTTCCAATACTTCAAAGCAGATTTGACTTTGACCTCCCCATCACTCTACCACCGATGTCTCTTGTTTTGTGACCCTATCAGGCAACAGCCTCTCTTTTGGGAGGCCTCCAGCTTATGAGAAGCTGCATCATAAACAGGAGAGCCAGATGGCAGCTTTGTAGATTTAGGATGGTGGGGGGAGAGAGAAGCTGGGTAAAGGAAGAGCGATCTGTTCCGCCTAGAGATAATGGCAATGTGTGTGGTGGCCCTCTCGCTTGATGTACAAATATGATAAATGGATGTACATGCCTGTGTGTGGGGGTATACCCAACGTTGTATACTCTTGAAGCAAAATGGGTATGAGATTATTAAAGGAAGAGTTTTGCCAAGTGCTGAAAACAATCCTTGCCCCTCTCAGAATTACAACCTTCTTCAAAGCCACCTCTTCTAAAGGTTTATTTCCCAAGAGTGGAAGAGAGAGAGATCACCCCCTCTCCCCAATAGACACATAAGTTACTTTCATTTAGTAAGAATCTCTCTCTGAGGGCAACGCATAAGCAGCCCTAAGCACTCATCCAAGACTAACCATGGGTATTAGGAATTCCTAGCTGCCACTTTTACACCGTGTTGTCGTTTATTGTTTGCTCTAAATCAAAGCTGAATACCACTGTGTCTGTTAGAAAATCATTACAGTGCCATTAAAGCTGGAGTCGCAGGCTTTGAGAACAAGCTGTATGCTCTGTGTGTGTGTGTGTGTCTGTTCTGCCCTGCCTCCCCTGATTATCTGCACTAGTTCTGGTCAAGAGATACAGCTGTCATGAAACACTCAACAGATGGCAGTTGCCAGGTGATGCTTCATCCATATTTGGATGCTCTGGTGACATCTGAGCTTGTGCCTTCATAAATGCTCTCAAGCAGTCGCTTTCATTCCCATAATGCAAAGCTACACAATGCAGAGTGACAACATTCATCTTTCTTAGGAATGGAGATAAATTGAACTGCCCTATGGAAAACACTGTGTAAAATGCTCAGATTTATTGTCCTTTAAAACTTTAACTGGTATAGAGAGTGGCAGCTGGAAAAAAAAAGTGGATAGGCTGACAAATTGGGAGATGGATCCCTTTGTCATGGAGACAAGAACAGTGGTAAACGCCTGTTTTACGTCTTAAAAGGCTCTTTAAAGATTGATTTAACTCACCAAAAAAAAAAAAAAAAACCCAGCAACTTCTCCCCAGATACAGGAAACTGCTAGGAACCCAAGAGCTTTGGGAAGCAATTGTACTGATCAATTTCTTTAAAAATAAAGTTAAAACCACCAAAACAATGCATGGTTTCCGGGGGCCTCTTAAGCACTGAAAGTTGCTTAGTATTTTGGTTTAAATTAAGTTTTAAAGTTAATTTGTATTGGATTCTGGATGCTCTTCAAGCTGATGATTTGTGCTAAGGAAGGAAACGATACCACTTTAAAACAGCCCCTTTTTCAGAGGCTTCCAAGTCATTGTTTTCGAGGACTATATGAAAATTTAGGGCCAAACCAGAATGAGTTTTAGTAAGCTCTCTTTTGACATCTGATTGTGGTTAATGCAAATATTGTATATGCACATGTACATTTTAAGTGCTTAAAAATCTTTTTAAGGAAATTATCACAGACATGCACTTTCTGTCCAAGGGGCTAGTAACTTGGGTTAGTTTCCAGTTCTTTTCAAAACTGTAACAAATCCATCTACAGTCATATTGCTATAATTTCCAAGATCTATGATACCACTTTTAAAAATATAAGCTCTACCTTATCTGGGTTTAAACCTTAAAGGTCAGGAAAAAGAAAGCTAACTTCATCTATATTCCTTCCTTAAGCCATGATTATAGGAAGGCACTGTAATTCAAGACTACTTGATTGTTTCAGCTTATTCATTCTATAGAGTAGTTTATAACTGCAAAGGTTAAGAGTTGGCTAGGCCTGTACAGCTAGACTAAGGTACAAATTCAAAAATGTGGTTGCTGGAATAGGTGTTTTGTTTTATGACCATGAGGTGATTCCATGTTTCCTTTCTACCATTTCTAGAACAACCTGATTTGAAGAAGTGTTTTTAGAAACAAATTGCTACATGGTACTTTCTTCCAGCATTTTCTTCAGGAACTTGATTGAAAAGGATCATTTCCAATAGTAATTCTTCTGAAAGGTGGGGAAAGCAATGAGTCATAATGATATCATTGTTTATTGGTCTGTGATCAGAAAAGTAGAGCTACCAGATCTGGGCTGCATAAACCATTTTCTTCTTTCAACAATGCACCGTTGCTAAGGAGGTTCCCTGCTTTTACCAAAAGCTTCCTTCTCTGTTTTAGTTCAGTGAATATATAGCTCCCCAAATACATTTGGGAAATGGCTTCCCAAGGGAAAGTATTCTCTGTGTATTTAGTTTTCTGTAGTCACTATGAGATTGAGCTCTGAATCAAGTTGGGGACAACTTGATAGCTTGTGAGAGTTTGCAAGCCTCTTTTTCAAGTGTGATTATACTGATCTGAAGTGCAATCAAGTATGCTGATCACTTCACATATTTTTACCATATAATGTAGAAAGAAGATAAAAATCAAATCAGCTTTTAAAAATGCAGGTTTCACAAGGATATTTCATCAAGCAGTAGCAGCACCTGGCTGACGATACCTGAAGTCAGAAGCTAAGGAGCACGAGGCCTGGATAGTACCTGCATTACCAGGAAACCCCAATATTGTCAGCTAGAGTAGGAAATTAAAAAAAAAAATTGCAAGCAGCAAATCCATCTGTAGGAGTGAGAATAAGAAACCCAGCTTGCAATCTGCCCCTTTCTTATTTGCATGCAATGTTGCAAGCCAAGCATAAAACAGCCAGGTTTGTGTGGTCATCTCCTGACACCCACTTCATCATCTGAGAATCATCATGGTTAGGAACAGATGAGAAGAAGGCAGCGTCAAATCCCATTTTGTAACATTGTCAGGAAAACTACCGGAATAAAATGATCAGGAGTTGAGTTCAAGTTTAAGGAGATTATTTATTTATTATTTTAAAAAGCTGGAATGAAGGTTGCTTTTGCTCGACAGAACTGGGTGAGTGCAGACAAGGGAAAAAGAAAGAGCTCTTGCTCTAATTTCTATGCAATTGTACCTTAAAAAAACAAAACCAATAAACACCCAACTGTAACCGGGAGGGAAGCTAGACACAAACATCACACAATAAAAGACTCCTTTGTCTTACCTGTCTGTTAGTCAGATATTGGCTGATTACTACTTAGTCACTCATGAAACGCCAGACTATATTCATTCAGGTTGTTGGTGTGCTTTTAGCCCTTTATTCTGTTACTATTTTACTATATGAAACCTGAAACAATAGCATAAGGCCAATGTGATTGATTTCAAGAGGGCAGTCTGACTGCTGTTATTTTAACTCAGCAAATATTTAATGCTTTAGCACAGGATGCAATTCATCTTTCATAATACGGAGTGCAGACAGAAACAGCAGTTATTAGGAATGCAATAATATTGAACTTCCAACTAAAACTAAAATAAAGTTTTTTTTTAATTGCCTTTGTCCATGTATCCATGAGTGTTTCATTTAAGATCTCAACGTGAAAAAAGTAAGAGTGAAATATTTCATCCACTGAATTATTCCTGAATTAGAATAACTACAAATTAACAGACATGACTTTATAACATAAATGAATTGCGTTGGCAAGAAAACAATTCATTTTTTTCTTATTATAAAAATGAAAACAGTTCATTTTGACAATTAGCCAGCGCATATGGGAAATAACATTGAATCAAGGTCAATTGTAATGTCAATGTTTTGCCCATCATTTAGATCATTCAAAAACCACCTCACATTTCACTTAATTCACATTTTTAATCAATTGAAAGGCCTTTTTTTGACTTACAATTTAAAAGAGGGGAGCACTTCAGAAATGCTTTTGCCTTATACAACCACCTTTGTTGTTTGTGGGTTGTTTTTGTTTTCAGTTACTTTTCATCAAGTCAAAGTAGGGGAACAGTAAGTTGATAGGAAAAACAGAAATATAGTGAATAGAAATATTATCAATTAAGTTGCTTTCAAACTCCTCTCTAACCCCCTGGCCTGCCACACCCTCAAAGGCTTTCTTAACACAATAACCTTTTGTTTTTATTTTGTGCTAGTAGAGCTCTGGCAGAAAGTAGATTAAAACAAAGTGCATCTACCTTAATTTCTAACAACATCTGTAAATTAGGATTTGCCATACAAAGAAGCAAATTATATGAACTTTCATTAAAATTACAGTGCTACAGAACAACTGTTGCCTGGTTACAATTATAGTAATCTCTGGATGGTCTAGTGGAGATCAAAGTTATTTTTTCTTTAAAACATTGTATTCATTAAAAAACATACTGAGCAGAGATTCCTGAAAAAAGGATCCAAGCAGTTGGAAAGTAAGCAAGTTAATAATGTCCCTGTCATTAGTCTCGTCAACTTGCTGGATGTCTCCTGTGATCAAAACCAATGAAACTGTGATGTGCTTTAAATGGTGCATCTAAAAGATTTTTGAGAAAGTAATTAAGATGAATAAAATTTGGTCTAGGCAGTAATGGCTTTTCCAAGGTAGTAGGGCAAAGATTCACACTTTGCATATGGTTCTGAATCCCCCCACCCCAAAAACGTTGTCACCAAATTTTGGTGTTAGTGCAGAAAATTGCCACATTTCTGCAGTGAAGAAGAAAGGACAGGAACAAAGCTTTTTCTTCTGCTCTTGCACTGCATCAGCTACTGTAATTTCTGACCCACTTATCACTTCGATTAAACCAACCAAAAAAATTGCTTACACAATCCCAAAAATTACAAATCCATAATGGATCAAACTGCTATATGGTTACCCCTATACACCTTGCTGCCTATTACCCCTAACTTGCCCCATATACACCTTGCTGCCTATTTTTCCCCCCAATTGTTTTCCTAGTTCCCGCAGCTGCTAAGACCTGCTTTGAGGTGTTTGTTCCTTCAGAATGTCCTTGATCTTTTGCATTCTTCTACTGATGCTTTGTTTCGCTCTCACCACCCCCCACACGTTTTCCAGTTCTGTAGCTATTAAGTCTTCATTTGCTGTTTTTTTCCATCATACCTTACTACCCCCAATTATGGAAGCCCCAGCATCCACCAGTGCAGAAGCTGGTTTTCATAGTCAGAGGGCTGGATGATCATTTAGCCTGTACATAATGAGAGTCCCAGTTGCTATTTTCATTGGCACAAGGAAACAGTAAAAATAACAGTTAAAAAAAAAAACTGGAAACAATTTATTATTTTAAAGGTGAGTGTGGGTGGATTAATTTAACTTAGCTAAAAAATTACAGATGGTGAGGTGTGTGTGGGGGATGCATTTAATTAAAATTATTAATGGGAGTTTTTTCTTTTAAAAATCAGTCTATGCTAAAGTTAAGAGGTGGTAGGCAAGATGGAAATTGTTATCTATTTAATGCAGCATTGTCTTCTCTCATAATGTAGACTTGTAGTGTTTCTTTGGGGTCTTAGGTGAACATTTTCCTTCACACTCTACCAGAGCTTCTTAAAAAAAATCTACAGTACAGACAGAGGAGCTGAAATCTATCATATGCAAAGTATGCACTCTAATATGAAGCAAGGTCCTTCTTTAACTGAAATGTTCTTCTCTCTTGACTCTAGAGTTGGCAGGTGGAGAGGTTAAACTACCAATAGCCATGGCAATAGAAGGAAGAACTCTTCTTACCCTCCCTTTTTCACTTTCATGAGAAACTGCAATGGTGAAATTAGCTCTTTGCTCAGTGATCAACATTTACTTAGGGCATTCCCTTCCTGAAATACATAGCTCAGCTGTAAACATAAGGGTGAGAGAATCTCCTGTTATTGCCACATTGTGGCTGTTGGCAGTTTCACCTGGCAAGTCATGTTACCAGCTGTCCTGGTCCACTGAATGAATACTAATAATTCTATCCCTCTGCAAAACATATGCCTGAATTTCTACAAAGTGCTCACAAAAGAAACTTCAGACTTTTTTCCCCGGGAAAGTGTTCTGTATCCTTATCATCACAGAAGTTAAAACTGATTTATGGGTAGATACCATGCCATAAAACAAAGTAAAATCTTTCTTATGATGAGTTCTTGTTCAACTATTGCTATCTGAGTGAACCATGATGTTCTCCATGTTTCTGTTTCTTTGAGCTTCTTTTATACCAAATAAATAATAAGACTGTGAAAGGCACAATGTTTAGTATTGATTTAAGACTCAGAAACGTAGCTCATAGCCTGCAGAAAAGTAGCTAGACAATTTAGAAGATAATATCTGATGTAAATCTTAAAAAACACAAAAACACAAAACTTTATAAAGGCTCCACTGCTCCTGCTTCATCACATCTGATTAGACACTGAGCTATCAGTTCAATTAAAACACACCTAAGATGGCTGGTCAAAGAGAGTAAATAGTTATTGCAAGGTTCATGAGCAGTATTGCCTTCATATTAGCTGTGCAATACCTCTGCCCATTGTTCTAGTTATTATCTGGATGGCTTCTATGGCTTCTCTGTGGGTGGGAAAACTCACCCAACGAATGATTGCTCATGAATGCCAGACAAATGGTAATTAAAAGGTGGCAGGTGAAACCAAATGCAAAAGGACTGAAGCTCATATTGCTGCTGTTAGCCAATAAGACCTGAATTTCATCACAAAGGATGCAAACCAGAGACATATTTGGAAATAAATTGGCTGGTAGTACCGATGTTGATCAAGAGCAAGCACACAAGTGCAATTCATTCATTTATTTTATTTGTCACATTTATATAGCCGCCCATCTCACACAAAGCGACTCTGGGCGGTGTACAACAATAAAACAGCAAATACATAAAAAACAATCATTACAAAAAGATAAAAAGTAATGATTAAAATGAAAATATTATCAAAAAGTTTAAAATATACAAACCCTATGGAGAAAGCAGAATATCAATCATAGTGGAGCCATATAAGAATGTGACAAGTGATCAATCCATTGTATTGATTTCTATGGCTTGATCACTCGTTGGGACTATCTCAGTGCAGAAAGTATGACAGAAAATTAGAACCATATCCAGATCATCTTATTCAAGTCCAATTATCATATTTTAAAGTTATATTAAGCTTTTTCTAAGGAGATATATTTGTCTGTACAAATGACTTTCTGGGCAGAAATAATATCTATGTTTAAAATGTATGTGTGGGTACAATAGGGACCAGAAAATTCATCGTTAAGTGAGGTGGCCGTTAAGTGAGGCATTATGTGACCACACCCAATTTTACGACATTTTTTGTGGTGGTTTTTAAGCAAATCACCGTGGTTGCTAAGTGAATCATGTGGTCATTAAGCAAATCACGGAAGCCAGCTGGAAAGGTCGCAAATGGAGATCATGTGACCCCAGGATGCTGTAACCATTGTAAGTGCAAGCTAGTTGCCAAGCACCTGGATCACGATTATGAGACTATGGGAACACTGTGACAGTCGTAAGTGCAAGGACCAGTCATAAGTAGCTTTTTTAGCACCATCGTAATTTTGAATGGTCATTAAATGAATAGTTGTTAAGCAGGGGCTACCTGATATTATTTAATTATTATTATTAGATTTTTATCCTACCTTTTTAATATATAATGCAAGGTGGTAAACATACATAATACTCCTGCCACCTATTTTCCCCATAACAATAACCCTGTGAGGTGGGTGGGCTGTGAGACAGTTACCAGTCCAAAGTCACCAGACAGCTTTCATGCCTAAGGAAGGTCTAAAACTCACAGTCTCCTGATTTCTAGGGCAGCACCTTGACCACTATACCAAACTGGCTGTCATATACAAATAAATACATATAATTATATAATTTTCTTTTCATTCTTAATTTTCTCATACTATATTTCTACAAATTACTTGATGTTTTGTCTGCTGTATTAAAAAGCAAAAGAGTCAAGCAAATTAGGAAGGCACAAACCTTTGATATATGGTGAAGAATATTCAGATTAATATTCTCGTATTAATTAGAACTTCAGATTAATTCACTCGTATTAATCTTACATGTCCTATCTGTAGGGCCAGCTCTAGAGTTGGGCAGATATTCATAAATCACACTTTTTTGGAATTTCTTCTACAGTAGTGGATTACCTGGTGGTGCCAATAGTGCAGCTGGAAAACACCACTGAAATTTTTCATAACTCAAAGATTGCATTGCTCCAGAGACTTTTAAGATTCTCCCACAGGCTGTTCTCAGATCCTGACATTATTATTATTATTGTTGCTGTTGCTACTATGTTTCTCCTCTTCCTCCTCCTAAATCAAGTAACAGTAGGGACCACATTCAGGGGTCTGGGTTCCCAAATACCTCCTGAGAATACTGGATGCTAATGTTCTTGGGCCTGTAGTCCCAAGAGTTATGATTAATATCGCTTTGTGCTTCAGTGGGTTGGCACTCATAATGCTCCTTGAAATGGAATGTGATCCAGGGAGAGTCAAGAATCTGTTGTATTCCTCATGTGATTTCAATATTTTAAAATATTTTTTTAAAATATCAGGCAAGAAGCAAGGCATGGAAAACTCATTCCTATTACAACAAAGGTACCTTACCCTAAGAAAACACCTAGAACGGTTATATGTTTCCTTTGGTATTTTCAAAAAGACGACCGGCAGGAAATCTTGAGGTACTTTAGCTATATGATAGTCTGCCTTAGAATCAAATAACCAGATCTTGGGTTGGTTCCTAAAGCAATTTTAAATAATAACAATAACAATAACAATAACAATAACAATAATAATAATAACCTATGATTCACATTCATTAACATTTTAAATTCCTGTGAGTTTATTCTCTATCTCTCCTTTCAGAAGGATTGAAAACTAACTCCAGCTTGTTCATACTATTTATATTCCTACTCCTGCCCTTTTGTTAATCCTACCCTTCTTGCCTTCTTTCGATATTTGACAAGTACTCTCCTGTTTGGGCTTATCATCTAGACAGGCAGTCTCCAGGTCCCTAATAATTGATTTTGTCTTTCTTTGAACTCTCTGCAATGTGCCAATAGATTTCAGGCAATTGGGTGTCTAGAACTGATAACAATATCCACTGTATGGTTGCGTCAATGAGATGCATAGGACCATAAATCTCCAATGTAAAAAATGTGCTGGCTGTCGTAACTTTGCATATCACTTTTGCTATGCAGTGGTACTCAAAATAGGGTCCCCCACTTCCCCAATGTCTATTTAAACTATGCAGGGGATATGATGGAAAGTTTGTCTGCTGTAGATATGTCCTATGTGTGAAAAGTAATTCTGAAGATTTCTGACTTTCCTGGAAAGACACATGGAATACTGCTTGAGCTCATAATAAACTCAGACGGTATTTTATTGTTGCCTGTAAGCTTTATTCATCTCTTTAAAAACTAGTGCCAGAAGCCATGGTTTCTTCCGCCTACAGTCAAACATGTACATTTCCAATACGTAATTTTATCAGAGAGATACTTTTAGCAGGGGACAGAAAGTAGCAGGCTGGAGTTCCATCACGTTGATGCTGTGATTGCTAATGTCTTGATAAAACTCCCTGATGCTTTTGCACTTGCTATGTATCTATGAATACAGTATGATATAAGTGAGATTAAATATAACAACCAATTTTCTTTTTAAAAAATTCTTTCATTGAAGTATTTCTAGAGTCTGCTTTTATAAATAGCAGTTAAACTGCTTTCTTCTTATTGGATCCTTGGTTGTTATAGAAGTATTAGATAATTACTTTTTCATATATATATATATATATATATATATATATATATATATATTCATTCACACAGAACCTAGCTGCTCCACCCAAGCCACCTTTTCAGTTGAAAGGACAAAGACTTACTGAACAAGATGAGTAAGCAGATAATTGGAAAACTTCCAAATGCAAGATTATTTAAATCACAGGTGAAACAGGTAGACATAAGCATTTCCTTGGAAGCCATAGAGTTAAGCAATGAGAGGAATAAATAAAAGTTGCCTGAACCCCGAGCCTTATGTAATTTGGTATCAAACATGATAAAGAAGACTAATAACAAATACATATATTTTCAGTTTTAAAATATTATGTAGGAATGATTCACTTAGAGCTTTCTTCTTTTTTTGCATATGTAGCTCCTATGATCATAATAGCCTAAACTACTATACTATGCGTCATCTCTTCTAAATTAGAGAGATGCTGTTTGTTGGGGGAGAAATTTAGCTATATAATCTTCCATTCGTGGTTGATATAGTGTTGCCTTGGAGATATTGCAATGTTTTAAATGGATCACTGGACAGTAACGACAAGAAAAAGAAGGAAGAGATTGCCAGTTTGATTCTCTGACTACAGAACAGACAGATTCGTTCGTTCGTTCGTTCATTCATTCATTCATTCATTCATAGAGAGAGAGAAATTGTAAACATTTTTTAATGAAAAGTATGGATAACAATTAGCATTCTTCACTTACTAGAACTCATTTCATCTCACAAGATCCACGTCATTTAGCAGAATCTATATGGAGTTCATTCCACTTGCAAAATTTTACAAGGGAAATATAGCAACCATATATAAGTGATAATTACACAATGTGCAATTCATAATTGGGGGTATAGGGAGAGACAGCTAACAGTAGAGAATTACTAAATAACTGAGCTAGAGAGATTTTAAGGCAACATGGCTTACATATTTAAACAATGTGTCTTGGTCCTAGACACCTAAAATTAAGGGTCAAAATGTTTAGCTTGGAAAATGGGCAAGGCTGACTCTAATCTTTTGTAATTATTCAGTTGAAATAATGTACTGATCCAATTGTGGATTTTATTGAACATACTGTTATTGTACTTCTGCTTGAGCTCATAACAAACTCAGACTATATTTTATTGTTGCCTGAAAGCTTTATTCATCTCTTTAAAAACTAGTGTCAGAAACCATGGTTTCTTCTGCCTACAGTCAAACATATATATTTCCAACACATAATTTTATCAGAGAGATACTTTTAGCAGGGGACAGAAAGTAGCAGGCTGGAGTTCCATCACGTTGATGCTGTGATTGCTAATCATTTGTAAAGAATGATCATGTTACCCCCAAACTACAAAAAATTCATTATTGCTGAATACAGTTAAATCAGTTTACAGGAACATTAAGAGTTTCTGAAAGTAAATTCAACCTCTAGAACATTCCTAAAAGGTCTTATGCTTGTCTACAATGTTCAGACTTTCTCTGTAGTAAATCTTCAATGAAGATGAATTCCATGATTGAGACTACAGTCACTGAAAGCATAATTCTCTGTGAACCTCTCTGACTGAAAAGACACAAAGGTGCTCTTTGATTCCAGATTTTTCCCTGATAAGGGGAATCATGACATATGGAATAAGCCATGTCCCAGATGTGTTGGGCCTATTTTTTTTTAGAACTTTCCAGTTCTAAATTCATGTGAATATAAAGCTGTTGCCCAAAGTCAAATTACTGATTTAACTAACTCACTAGTTTGCCCTTCCTAGAACCACACCAACCTATTTTAAAGCATCTGAATCTTCTTAATGGTCTTTATGTATTTTAATCTCCCAAAGCCAGACAGGCAACCACACTTTTCTTTAATATAGTGCTGGTCCACTCAACCATAGTCAGCTCATCTGGGAGAACAAGATGTCATGGAAAGGTGACACCTGAATCCAGTTTTAAAGGGGCCTTGAAAAGCCTTTATTAATGGTGAGAACAAGGGAGAAGGAAGTAGAAAGTTTAAGGGCAGTTACAAAACATAAAAGTACAGAATATGTCCCTGGTAAGTCCCCAGGATTTTATTTTGACCATCTACAGTACCTTTTAGACTAGTTTGGAAACAGAAAAGAAAAAGAGGAGCAAGAATCCTGTATAATGAGAAATCACACAGGGATACAAGATGGTAAATACAAGGTAGTAAATTATGTGCTTAACATTTCTATAATGATATGAAGTTTGGGATAGTAAATTTAATTTCTTTGGATGAGAGAGGATTACAAATATATACAACTTTGTAGTGTTGGTTTGCTTTACAAAGATATATGCAGACAAAAATAGAATCCCTTAGACAACCCAGAAAAACTGATATCCTGTAGCAGATTCTCAAAAGAAAAGCATGGGATACCCATCTCTCATTTTGTGTTTGCTTCCAGTTTAGATAAATTCCAGTTTAAAACTTCTAGATCTCATTCCCATTCTCTTTCTCCCAACTCTAAAATTTCAACAGGATTTCTTATCTGCCAACCCTTATTAGCTGAAGGGTGTCATGTTCCAAAAGCAGGGACAAAGTTTCCAGTCATTAACTTTCCTACAGAGTATATCAGCCAACTGACTAGGAAGCAATTAACTCAAGGATAGATGGTTGTCCAGCTGCTTTAGCACAGCAAGGCCAAGAAATAAAACTTGAGATGCATTGATTCATATGAATAGGCAAGGCTATATTGATGGGACATAGCTACTTGCTTGCCAGTGACCTAGAGCACCAGGTGAAGAGAAATTGCTTTGCTTCCATGCACAATGGAATTCCTTGCAGCATCTGTTTATTTAGGGCTATTTACGTATTTATGAAACAGTGCTGTAGGTGGGTTGCTGATGTACTGGTGGCAAATCTCAGCCAAACTGATCTTGCAGAATGCTTCTGCCCAGAGCACCTCTCAGTGTTTCCCAACCTTGGCAACTTTCAAATGTATGGACTTCAAATGTATGGACTTCAACTCCCAGAATTCTCAGCAATGGCTATGGTGGTTGGGGAATTCTGGGTATTGAAGGCCACATATCAGGAAATTGCCAAAAGAAATTTGCAGTGTGTATGTGTATGTGTATGTGTATGTGTATGTGTATGTGTATGTGTATGTGTATGTGTATATGTATATGTATATGTATATGTATATGTATATGTATATGTATATGTATAAAACAAAATGATTTTCCAGTATGGAATTTTGCACGGCCCAGCCAGCAATAATGCATGGAATTCACTAACAATATATTTTTTTTAAAAAATGAGAAACTGTGCAAAAAAGAGGTGTATATTATCATATATTACATTAAAAATGAGTGAATATAACCAGATGTCACATGCAGAACAAATCGCATTCAGCCTAGTTGTGTTTAAAATTGCATATACTAGAAGAAATTGGGTATAAAACTGTACTTGTTCCATACACCAAGAAATGCAAATTTTTCTCTTGCTTATTTATAAAATACGTTGCAGCAAATCTAACAAAATGGGATAATAAATGAATACAGATGACACTGAGTTGTACTGGATTTAGACTAAGCCACACATCTCTAACCAATAGATCTGGCATCTCTAGCAGTCCTCATGATAAAACAGAAGAAAGAAATCCTTACCTACATACAAGTGCCATATTGAACAGTACTTTGTTACTCTCGAATAAATACCCCG
Organism: Python bivittatus; assembly: GCF_059951505.1. Taxonomy (NCBI): domain Eukaryota; kingdom Metazoa; phylum Chordata; class Lepidosauria; order Squamata; family Pythonidae; genus Python; species Python bivittatus. The sequence continues at coordinate 31,333,969 of NW_028277098.1, forward strand.
AATTGAAAAGAACAATTCCAAAATAGTTTTTATAATTCCTGAATCTTAAGCAATTTCTATAGCATCTGAATCTTGTGACAAGGCAAATCATTATCCAAACAGTTGGAATTATATGTAAAGGCTTTTAAAAGATATTACTTTCCCTCTAATTCTAGGAAGCACAGCTTTCTATACCTTGCCTGCCCCACAGGGTGTAGTTGTTCAACTTATCCTGTTGCCTCTCAAATGGAGATTATTCCTTTTTCACACTCTGCCTCTTGATAAACTCTGTGGTGTCATGGCAAAAACAATCACAAGTGACAGTGACTGAACTGTACAAACATGCAGACAACTGATTAAGCAAAATAAAACAAGAATCAAATAGCTCTTCTGCATAATTCCTAATTTGCATGCATAAGCAACAAGGTGGCAGGCCTCCAGGCCTCCATGTATTTCCTAGAGCACTTTGAATAATTTTGTTGCCTGAGTTCCTTCACTGACAGGAATTTCAGATTTATTTCTTTCCACTCAAGTACCAAGGTATGAAAAATATTATACCAATCTCCCCAAGAAACTGATGTCCCTACTGTATCAAGCAGGCAGCTTGCATAGCTACATAATGGTTCACACACTGGGGACCAAAACACGCAGGAAGGAGCATATGGGAAAAGGAACAGCAGGACCACGTATGGAAAACAGCCCCCAGTTCTCTGGTCATGTAAAGATTATGACTTAAACTAATTTCAGACTAGTTTTGTATCCTGGGATCATTCTAGGCTTATACCTAAGTGAAGTATAAAGATGCCTTGGTAGCTGATTTTTTCTGTCGTGTCCCTATGGCAGTGTTGTCTAAACTTGGCCACTTTAAGATGAGTGGACTTCAACTCCCAGAATTCCCCAGCCAGCATGGCTGGCTGGGGAATTCTGGGAGTTGAAGTCCACTCATCTTAAAGTGGCCAAGTTTGGACAACACTGTCCTATGGTGTCATCTTCACAGCATCCCCAGTCCATGAGTTGTACATAACTGCACTGATGTGGCGGTGTTTTCTCCATTAAACTAACAACAACCAAGAGTAGCCACCAACTGGGTAAAATCTGTTATACTTTGCTACGCATTATGATGGAGGTGAAGTCAGGAGAGAGTAGTGCATGGATCTGAGCAGTGCTTAATGGCTTTTGCAGGCTGATGAAGGTACACACCCTCCCCTCTGGTCCATAGTTAGTGTGGTCTGCCACCATTCTGCCACTGTCTCCCTAAAGGGCTGGGTATAGGAGTGCTGTGCCCGTGGTTTGTTAGAAGTGAGCAATAGCATTAGACTGCTCAGCCAGAAATACTGCACATACTTTCACTCTGTGATCCTTACTGTTCTTGTGCAAGGCTGAAAGAACAAACCTGTGGGATGGTATAATAATGAAGTAGTGCAGCAGTGAAAGGTTGTAACAGTGATGTTGGCCATTTCTGCACTAGCAACTTACAGCATCTTTGGAGCATTGTTTAGTCATTGTTGAAGTGATAAAAGCCTGACTTCACCACTGTTATGCTATAAACTTCTAGTGGAGAGACAGTCATAGTGGGACAGGCTGAAATAGTTGAGCAGGCTGAAATAGCATTACACCAAAATGACTAGATCAGTGCCAAGCCCATTGCCTTCTGAGCAGAACACAGGGGAATTGTGGAGTCCTTGGTGCTCTCTGAGCTTGGTTGTTTGCTTGCAGACCTTTCATTACCCGACTCGATAACATCAGCAGTGCTGGTGAGTGTGGGGTTTGCTCCCTGTTTACAGTAGCTTGTCCTGCCAGTTTTGGTGGGGGTGTGGTTTTCTCCTTGGTAGTTCCTTGATTAGGGAATTGTTTCCTGTTTGATTGTTTGTCTTGTATTAATCCCTGCTTATCTGGGTGTTGGTTGCTGGAGAGGATGTGTTCTGGATTTTTGTTTCCTTCTTAGCTTTTTATTGTCTTTTTTGAATGGTGTGTAAATGTGGTTTATGTCTTTATTGATGGCTGGTTTGTCTGAAACCCCAGACTTATCAGCACTGATGATGTCTCCTAGTCAGGTGATGAAACGTCTGCAAGCAAACAACCAAGCTCAGAGAGCACCAAGGACTCCACAATTCAACCCTGAGATACATATATTCTTCTCTATTGGAACAGTGGAATTGGTTAGTGAGCATTTGGGGCCTATATAAAGAAAGGAAAGGAAGGGGAGAGAATTTCCAAGTAAAAGTGCTTTTGTGACTAAGCTTTCTTTGTGACTCCAATTTTTGTTTGTTTTTTTCCTCCCATTTTTCAGTTTTGGTTACAGTAAAAGAAGAACAGGGCTAGAGAGAATTCTGGAGGACTCCGCTGATCACTTTGCCTTACCCATGTGGCCATCAGCATCTGGCAATGATATACCCATGCAAAAGAGGCAAAATAGGGACTGGCAACAGGGACAGTAAATTTTATGCCAGTATAATACTCTCCTAAGTCAAGGATAGGTGGATGGCATTAATTCAGTGGCAAGGGAAGGCATTTGGTTCTGTTGCATAATGGCACTGTGAAATATGATTTTGTAGCAATGTTAGAAACTGTCTGAATCAGATAAAACATCCGATTATACAATAGTGTTTTATACTAACTACCCTCTTACCTCCTCCTATTCCATAGTTTATCAATTGATGCCAATTAATATAATTGCACTGAAAGAATTGAAAATAGATCTTTAGCTTTTCTGATCAGTATGGCATGAATAAAATGGGTGGCATAGACCTGAGACAGTACCACTTCAGAAAATCAATTGGGAAATGACATTTGAGTGTTCTCCAGCTTAAAAACAAATGACTGTAAAGGTGCTGCCTCATATAAGTCATAACAATGGCCCATTTAGCCAGTACTGTCAACAATGACTGAGCACCATTTGTTGGGCTTCAGGTCAGAGTTTTCCAATTCTGCTTGGAGAAAGCTTGAACCTGGGTTTTTTCTACAAGAAGAGTTTCTCTTCTGCCCTGAATGATGATTCTAAGTAAAAAAAATACTTGTATAGAGTTTTATACGCAGTGTATTGTGCTTGCACAATACTCTGAGATGTTCCAAAACATCTGTCACATTTCCTCTGCTTCCTCAAGGCCCACAATCATTACTTGGGGGCAGACCCGGGGGGGGGGGGGATGACCTGAGATGCAGCATCCCAGCGGCAAAACAGTGCTATTCAGTTCAGTTTTGTGGGAGAGAGAAGCTGCATCGGATCACACAAGTATATTCTTATCTATGCACGCCACTAGAAATCAGTGGAAACCCAAATAGCGTTATCTTTTGCATATTGTGCTGTGAGATTAAAAACGCTTATATTGTTAGCATATCCCAGCTTCACTAAAGAACCTCACCAACAGATATGAAAAATCAAACTGTTATAAATCTGAATCAGCCGCTAAAGGCAGACACTCCAAATGATGTTACATGATAGAGAAATTAATGTTCCTCTAAATTAACATATATCACAGTGGAGTGATTTAGTGATTTGTCATTATGAAACCTGCCAACACCGGGGGTGGGGGGGAAGGTGGCATTAACCTTGTTAACCAAGAGGTTTCATGCGCAATGGCTATGAAGCCCATATATACTCTTTCAGATATGTCTTGAGTTGCAATAACAATATACCACAGTGCAAGAAGAGAAATTAGGGGATTGACCAGCACACTATCACAGGTAATAGCCTAGGAAGCATGAAACCAATTGAGTAAAGAAGTCTATAGAAACTGAAAATTTTTCTATGACAACTTTCTCCCAGTCTTTTTGGTACACTACATTTTGTGACATGTGGATACCATTGGTCCCTTAAGGCAGGTCTGCAGGAGAATATAAAATAAATTCCACATGTATCTTGAAATACAGGATTATTAAAAGCTTGGGTTTTTGGAATCTTTTAATCTAACCAAGATTGTCTGGCTAACTTGTGTATCTGAAAACTATTTACAATAGAGAAATAAAAAGAAAGTTCAAAGTCAGTCTGCAGTTGTGATTCTTTGGCCATACCAGACATAGTTGCTAGTGCTGGTTATTCATTAATTCCTTCCTTCCTTTCATACCCATGTGAAAGTCCTTGCTTTTTACATTAATATATTGCATCTCCAGAATTTCTAGTCATGGCAAGGGTCCTAGTATGGACAATCTGACAACATTTTTGTAGTTAACTGGTCAATGACTAACAGAATTCACACAAATGGAGAGGGATTCTGAGCATGAGTGGCACGCAGAAGGAAAACGATGTCTTTGCCCCTCAGAAAACTGAGATCTCCTTGCCCATTGAAACAGTTAACTTCTTTTGTAGAAAACAGATGTGCACAAAGGCTGCCTGGCAACACACTTGGAGTAAATGAAACAGAACAGAGGAAGGAGACCAGTCCACTTCTGTATAAGGCAAGCTGTGGATTATGGATCTATTTTAGGAGGCAATGTAAGCAAATATTAAAGGAAGGAGGAGGAAGAGGAAGAACAAGTTATTGAAGCTGTTTCTTATTCCATAGCACTTGGACAGTCTAATTTGAATAGACAGCAGGTACAAAATATGAGGAATCAGAAAATATATTAAGAAGTTCAAACTGTATTATAGTTTAGTTAGGTAATAATTTCTTACTAAGATATCCTGCTGTAAATACTTGAAATCTGCTCTTGGTGATGCCTGTCTTCCTCATCAGGAGCTAAAACTACAATTTACTTTGGCCTGAATTGGAGTGCTACCTATTTGGGCAACTACTGGTAAATATATAAGCTTCTCATATGAAAGCTGAACTTGTTTCTGTTCAGACTCGGTGGTAGAATCTGTCTCACATATGCTATTAAAATGTCAGTTGTACACCCAATGGTGATCAAGTTTAATACTTCCAAGTGTTAATAACTCCAATTGCCCCTGTGATGAGAAGGCTGTTACCCTTCTCCAGGGTGACCACCCTTCGGAAACCTTTAAGAAGGTTGCAAAATTCTTATCCACAGCTATATCTGTTAGGGACGGTCTGATTCCTCCCTCATGCTACTCATTGTTACCTGCTAATTGCTTTAGGATTTTCTTGCAATTTTAAAATTTCTTTTTATAGTTATGGTATTGTAGGCTGGTCTTTTATTGTGTTTGGTCTTGGAGTGTAAATACATTTTGATTGATTGAGCAACCACAATGCCATAAAAGAATGTGCAAGCTTTCAGCTTTTCTAAAACTCTTCTGCATGCTGCATGATACAGCACGTAAGGGATGGAGGAAGTACAAGATAAAGCCAGATGTGGTTGCCCTGAGGTATGCAAGCTTGAAGATGAAGGGAATTAGTAGAAATTGCAGGTATCAGATCTACTATTTTGGAATAAAGAAGTAAAGAATTGCCACAGTTAACATCAAGGCCATGTATAACTTAGATCTTTCTTTCTGATGGGCAAAACACACAAATACCTAGTTAGGCAAAGAACAGAAATAAAAGGCAAATATCATAGGTTTTATATTGGCAAAATCAGAGATTAACTATAGGTGTTGCACTAGACGTAAGAATCAACTGGAGAAACTGGACTTTCAAAATCTAAAATCCCTCACCAGGTGATAGAAAATTGCCCTCATACTTTCCAACCTTCAATAATTTTTCCCCATGAAAATACCCTCTCCCCACACTTAAATATCAAAAGTTATGCTGATTCCTGCAAAGGGGATCCAGAGTTCATAGTAGAAGCATACCATGGGTGAAAGCACCTCTCCTTACTTTTTTTCATGATACTTTTTTTTCCCGCAATATATGTGCTTGTTATATTGCTAAATATTAGACGGTAATCATTGCCTTTTGGCTAAGGGATAATACATGTTCAAGACAAGAAAACCATTATTATTTTTCCTACTGCATTTTGTTGAGAGCTTTACATTTAATTAATATTGGAAATGTCTACATACAGATTGTCAGTTTTGAGAACCATGCATACATGTACTGTACTGTATCCTATATCTATCATATTTATTTCTTGAATATATATATATATATATATATATATATATATATATATATATATGTAAGCCTGAAGACAACTTGCGGTAAATAAAAACATTCAGTTTCAAAACAAAAATAGCATAATGCACCCAAACTCTTAAACTGATATATCAAGCCTAATATAGATATTAAAATACAGCAATATCAATACCTATGATTCTTCCCTTTAGCAGCCCAGTGCTATCAAGAGAAAGCCACTGAAGCCAAAACAAAGTCCTTATACACTTCAAAAAGTCTACCCCCCATAACCTATAAATATGAAGCCCTTTCCCTCCCTCCCTCCCTCCCTCCCTCCCTCCCTCTCTCCCTCCCTCTATTCTATTTGTTTTTAGGGAAGATATGGGAAGGATTCTGTAGATGACCTTAGAATGAAAATAGGCTACATGGCTGAATGGTTACTCCACTAGTCTGGTCCTCAAATGTTTCAGTTTTCAAGAGTTACATCTAGCACTAAAAAAGTCCTGGCATCTATAAAATTACAGAATTAGACGAGGTCATTTGGATCCTATGCAGGATCCAAAGAAAAGCATCTTCAACAAGTATCTACCAAGCTTCTTAATCATATCCAGTAAAGGCTATCTTACTGTCTCCCAGAGTATCCAACTCTTATCACTAGAATGATTTTCCTAATGCTCTATTGCATACTGTCCTCCTATAACTTAAGATCATTACTCTGTGTCCTGCACTCAGAAAGAAGAGGCCCTTTTTTTTTTGTATCATGGCTTTGTCATCATTCAGGTACCTGACAAGCTACTGTATCCTCCTTCCATTATCTTTTCTCAAAATTCCCTCAGTATTTACTCAGGGAACTTATTTTCTAGATCAAGCCACGTCGAGGTTATCCAAATCTTTCTTAGAGTGTACTTCCCAGAAAACTAGATAGCTTCCTCCTTGAAGCAGGAGCTGACCCATGCAGAATTGAATCATTTAATCTATTGATGCAAATAGCCTAAAAGTGTTTCTGATTTTTGCTAGCCATGCCACAATACTGAATTATATTTAACTGCAATTGTCAAAAGAGAAGAAATATTTTTCAAAGTACCTTAGCAATGATTTATTTAGATTACTCAACACATTTTGGATGGGTATGGTATTTTTTCCCACAGCTCAAACTCCCTTTTTACTTTGAAAGGCAATAACTGGACAATCTTAAATAAAATGTTGATAAGATATTTGAAAATTCATATATACTATTACTGACTCAGATATGCCCTATTCTATATTAGAGTGTTTGATTTCTTTTCCAAAGAAGAGCTTTGCATTTTTCTCTTAAATTTCATTCTGTCAAGTTCATTCTGAATTTTGTTTCTGTAACTTATAGCAAGGCTTCTCAAACACCTGGAGAATTACAAATAAGGTTGTGAGGAGTTGCAGTATTGTTTTGACTTGTATTAGGTGCCAGTTGGTGAGAGTGGGACACAGGGCTCCTGCTATGGATAAGCCAGCTGTTTGGCAATGATCCAGTTGTGCAAGTACACACCAGGCTTGCACACAAAGCTGGACTGCTGTGAGAACTCACTCCAGTTTTCCATCAGGTTGGGGGGACAGATCACACAAATTTATTAGTTTAGGGCAGTGTTGTCCAAACTTGGCCACTTTAAGATGAGTGGACTTCAACTCCCAGAATTCCCCAGCTAGCCATGCTGGGAGTTGAAGTCCACTTATCTTAAAGTGGCCAAGTTTGGACAACACTGGTTTAGGGTGTCATGGCACCACAAAGTTTGAATTTCCCTGCTTTAGAGTATTAACTATCCCACCCAGGCTTTTATGCTTGCAAATCTCATAAGAATCCCTTTTACTTCTTCATCCAAGTTATTTATAAAAACATTGAGTGTTAACTAAACTGTGCAGTTACCTATTTAATACCTCATTCCAATTTTCTGAGGAACCATTAGTAAGTATTTCTTAAGCAGTTTTCAAGCCAGATGTGAATCTATATCAAAAATATGCCATGATTGCTAATCTGGATGTTATGAGGTATGCATATAGGTGGTGTATCATATAGATGACCCAGTTTGGTGTGGTGGTTAAGGCACCAGGCTAGAGATTGGGAGACTGTGAGTTCTAGTCCCACCTTAGGTACAAAGCCAGCTGGATGACATTGGGCTAGTCACGCTCTCTCTGCCCTAGGAAGGAGGCAATGGCAAACTACTTCTCAAATCTTGCCAAAAAAAACCCCATAGGGATTTGTCCGGGAACTCACAAAGAGTCAACACTGACTGGAAGGCACACATACATATAGACAGCCAATTTGGTACAGTGGTTAAGACATCAGGCTAGAAACCAAAGACTGTGAGTTCTAGTCCTGCCTTAGGCACAAAGCCATCTAGGTGACCTTGGGCCAGTCACTCTCTCTCAGCCCTGGAAGGAGGCAGTGGCAAACCACTTCTGAAAGTGCTGCTAAGAAAACTGCAGGAACTTGTCCAGGCAGTTGCCAGGAGCCAACACTGACTTGAAGCCACAAAAAATAAATGTGTACTACATATTTACAATTTTTACTTTATAATCTTTACACTTAAAAAGTTATTTTTATATATTTCTCTTTGTTTTCTTTTAATAGTTTGATTTTTCTTTATCTCTTGTGAGATTAGTCTCTCAAGTGGTGGGGAAGTGGGAGAAGGGCTGATACCTCTGATCAAGTGCCTCAATGTTATGCAACCAAGAGATCATGCCATAGTTATTATTTCATTATTTTATATTTACCATTTAATTCAATAGAAAGGCAATATGGTGTGGGAGTCCTATCTAACTCACTCCAGAAATTGGGGGAGGATACCAGCGGAGGTGTCCCTTTGGAAGATAGTTGGTGGCAATGGGAACTGCAGGGACTAGTCCAGACAGTAGCCAGGAGTCAAAACCGACTTGAAGGCATCAAAACAACCACCACCACAACAAAAAACCACCACTATATAGATGCCAGCAGTACTAAAATTATTTTCCCACTAGCGACTTACCATGCCTTCTAGACTCATCTGACCATTGTTGTGCCTGTATAACTACCTACATTGTTTTTAATGATAATCCCATGTTGAGCATATTATAGTAGAGCAGCCTGAATGTCATTAGGTGCAGGTAACTAAAAGAGAGGAAGGTTGCCTCGTCCAGGTAGGGCTTGAGCTGGAGCAGCTGCAGTCAATCCTAGTTTCTAATTTCTCAAATGTATATATACCACAAACATAGATATGTACCTTGAATTGCTACCACTGTTTACATGAAGTTGTGCTGTGGCAGGCCAAATTGTTTATAAGGCGCAACCAGCCTGCACTCCCATTGCTAAATAAATAGATAGGACTAAATACATGTCTAATAAATATTGCTTTTTAGATTTCATGGATACCTGCACATACTCAGGTCTGATTACTAGTGCTGATACTTTTGGTTATGTATTTAATTAGCATAAAATACTTTCTGGCTACTGTTTCATTTTCTCTTTTATTTGTTATCCATATATGCAAATGATTCTTTGAGAATATTTCTAATGGCCAAGTGAGTAGGACTGTACAAATTGTACATACACGGTATGTATATTTGTGTGTGTATATATATATGTATATATATATATACACACACATACACACCTTTTACAGAGAGAGAAATTATAATAATTTTCTTCTGACAGAAGAAAAAAAATTATATTGCAGAATATATTTTTTTCTTGTGGATAACAAGTTCATTAAATGGGAAAAATCATTGAATATTAGGCATTGGAAATTCAGAAAAAAAGTTGTCATGCTCTGTTTATACACATATGACATTAAATAGTGAATGTGGAATATTCAAGATGGGAAGAGAAGCGTATTTCACTTTGGTTAGTTGGCCCAAATCCTTTTTATCTTTGTTGCAATTATTTAGGTTGAAGAGAATATATGGTCTATAGTATCATTTTCAGCTTGACCTATCACATATACATATACTCTGTTTATCATTAGATAATCCTGGAACAAATTACTGAATGTTACTGCTAACTTTGATATGCTGTCTTCATATTTTTGCCAGAATTAGAGTTGGCTTTCTGTTATATCGAATGTCCTTGGAAAATGTGGAAAAAAAAAAAAGTAGGTACTCAGGCTTGCAATATTTGTTGTGAGCAGGAATGACATATCCTAAATGGATGAAAAATTCCTTTAATTTTACTTTTTTGAAAATAAAAACACTCAACAGCTTTGTTTATAAAACCTCTTAAATTCCCCTTTCCCCTACAAATGGGATAGAGTAAATCTTAAAGAAGCAGTTATAAAACAAGTCACAGAGTTCCATAATCTGTATGAAGATGTGTTTGCTCTAGAAAGTGAAACTGAGAGCTGGAATTCAAAACTATAGAAGATATATTAAAAATGGCCTTCTTAGATTGGATTCATTCAATTGTACCATTATGTGGCAGAGGGGCAACCCAGTGGGGGGTAAACAACAACAACATTGCGGGTGCAACCAAGATGATCAAAGCCCTCCCCTCTTCAGGCTTGTGCAATGTACAGTACATTACAGAGAAGTGGGGCTTCCATTGCCTGATCACACCTGCCATTTTAACACTGTTGACACCCCCTCCCAGAGACCCATATATTTACTTTCAAAACAAGCCTTTATGTTAGGTTGTGTCTAGATTCAATACCATACCACATCTCTGTTCAAATTCACCACTTCAAACTATAATCGCTATTCTGTACTCAAGGGGCATTCTCACTGAAGTAAAGCTAATGACTCTGCACTTGCCCTCTAAGACCTTCTGAACAAAGCCAGCATGAGTTCATTTGTACACTTGCACACACATAGGTTGCCCTTGTGCCATGTAGGAATTATGAGAAGGCTTCATGAATAGCTAAAGAGTAGAGGAACAGGTGTGATTCTGATCAACTTCTATGATGTATTCACTCTGCATGCCACTTTATAGGAAATGCCCTGTTACTATCATAAAGGGTTCAACAGGTGTTTCAGATTTATACACAAATGTTTATATTGTTTATCTTGTGTTGATTAATTTGGATTCCGCACCCTTAGAAAACTGCAGTTACCTAGCATATGTTTGTTTCTCAGTGAGTTAACAGGTTGCATACATACATGTACTTTGATAATACTTTCTATCTTTTAGGATAAGAATAAGATTCTAATGAAAGCAATGTATAGAATCAAAAAGCAAGCACATGTTTAGCTCCATCAGGCCAACAAAATCTGGTGGAAGAGTTTATATAGAATGGAGAAACTGGGAAAGGATTAAGGGAGATGCTTTGGGAATCTGTTACATGAATTTTCATATGAACAAATACTTTCACTTTCTGGACTAATATGTATAGTGGAATGTAGTTTTCATCAGATGTTGCACTCCTGGTTATTGAAACACAGTTCTCAGCTAAAAAAGTTGAATATAAAATCTAATGTGTTATGAGAGAAACTACATTAAAATGCATATTCAGTGCATAATTGAAAGGATTTTTTCCCCCCCAAAATCATTGATCAATCAAGAAAAGAGAAAGGAATGAATACATACAAAAGTGACTGATGGAAAATAGTCTGATTTTTCCATCCAAACTGCTGAGCACATCTGACCTCCCTTTAAGAAATCAATCAGTGGCGATTCAAAATAAGCATAGTTTTCTGATTTGCTAATATTGTTCAGTAGCTTATTTTAATTTGCTACCGCTGGGCATGTAGTGAGGATGTTAGTGGACAAAAAATGGACTGTTTTGCACATAGAAATTGTTTCTGGGCAAAACATAAATAAATGCTACAAGTAAGATAGTATTGTCATTTGGTTCCATGTTAAGTTATCAATTATCAAGAAAGAAGAACATGAAAGCCCATAGTTCAATGATCAAATGATAATTATGTACTTTGTAATCTCTGCCTTTCCATATATCTTACTTATATTTAAAGAAGCAGGAAGTATAGACTTACATGCTGGTACATTTCAAAATTGATAGCAGGTGTCAGTCCATAGCCATTATATGACAGCTACTGTGAAGTAATGCTTAAGTTGCTAGCTAGGACTAGAGATCCAGGTTCAAGAGTTACAAACAAGCTAAGTAGCTAAATTTTATTTACAGTTCAAGACCTATCATGAAAAAAGAAAAAAAAGTAAGCCTGAAGCAATTACTAGTGGGAGGAAAACACCAAGCAACTTCTATAAACTTCTATATTGATAGAAATTTTGCAATCTTCTTGGAGTTATCTGGAAATTGGTCACATTAAAAAAAAAAAAGAGTAGTAACCTCTTGATCATAACAGCAGTTAACCGTTCCAACTATTGGTGTTGAAAGTACAACGGGCACTTTAGCAGCACATGAGATACAGATTCTACTTTGGTATCAGAACATAGACAAGTATGGTTTTCATAAGCGAGGCTGGCATATCTGGATGATGTCACCCTAATGGACAATACATCAATTCAAGCAGGGCAAAATGTCTCCTGTATGGGGTGTGCAAAATATTGAAAAAATATCTTGGAATAGTGCAGGAGAAGGGAAAATTGCACTATAAAGAAGATGGGAATCTCTGGCTCTGTCAGTTTGAATGTCTTGGTCCAAATTCCTCTGCTTAAAATTCAGCCATTTTTTAAAATCACAGCTGAGGGTGAATATTGCTGGAACAAAAAAGCCATAGTATAATCAGATCATGACTAATTTGTTTTCCTAGGGAAGACCTATCTACATGGTAAGATGGACCAAGTATTTAGTTCAATCAGAACCTCAGGTGATAAATTCTTTAATGATCCCCAAAGAAGATGAAGCCTAATTCTAGCTGTATAAGTGTGCTACGAGTTGAATGTGGGATATGTTTTATAGCTTTCCGGAATTTTGATTGAATAGCTTCTAAGTTTGAGTTATCCTTATAGATGCACAACTGAATACCATATAACATCAAATCCAGAACTTTGGCTTTAAATAATTTAATGGCTGCTGGGACATAGTTGTTACTGTACTTGCTTGTGTATTTAATGATCACAAAGGATGCTCTTAGATTAAGGTCACTCCCTTAGTTGGTCCAGCAGGTAGTGAATTGAAAATGGAGACCTAAATACTAAAGGTGTTGACCTATGCAATAAGTCTTCCACTGATCTTCTAACTAATTGGAGACTTAAAACACTCTCTTGAGAATACTAAAAACTTTGCTTTAGAGTAATTAATTTCAAGGTATTCCCTACAGCAGTAAGACAGAAGAGCTTTAAAGCATTTACACGTACCCATGTGGGTTATGACTGCATCGTCAGCATATAGAGTAGAAACGGGTGGGTGGGTAAGAGATGGAGGATGGAATTCTGCCTTAGCAAAAAACTGAATGATATTGCTAATATACAATACTGAACAGTACTGGGGCAAGAATACATCCTTGTTTAAAGCCTTTTTTCGTGGGGTAGGTTCAGTTAGGAAACTCTGTTTGGTGTAGTGGTTAAGGCACTAGGCTAGAAACTGGGAGACCATGACTTCTAGTCCTGCCTTAGGCACAAAGCCAGCTGGGTGACCGTGGGACAGCTCTCTCAGCCCTAGGAAGCAGGCAATGGCCAACCACTTCCAAAATCTTGCCAAGAAAACTGCAGGGACTTGCCTAGGCAATTGCCAGGAGTCAACAGTGAGTTAAAGCCATTAAAAAAAAAAAAGTTAAGTTAAATTGTCACTTCAACTGTCCTTAACATGTGTGGTACCAACGTTGTGCCAACGTGCAATACTATTATCCATTTAAGAAGGTGGGGATTGATTGATGTAGTGGCTGATTTCCCCCTGTCACATATTTTTGAGCCAAAGGCCATCTTTTAGTCTAGAAAAGGCAACCTGGAGGGTGCCTTTCGATGACTATTTCTCAGCTGGGTGGTGTAAAATTATGCATTGATCCTGAATCTGGCTGCTAGCACCCAATTCAACAGTTTGTAGTATAAGAATCTAGCATGTAATTTTCTGATTATAGATACAAGACTAATTGGTAGATGGAGGGGTTGCACTCATCATCTTTTTGTATATTGGGTGGGTGATAGAGTTAAGCCAGTCTTTTGGGATACGTAAATAATTATTTATAGCAATAAAAAGAAGGGTGAATAATGTAGGATGGCATGCAGATAAGAGGAACAGAGAGATCACTGCTTATCCAAGGAAGTAACAATATTTGGCTCAAGGCAAGGCACTGCTAAAAAGTCACTCGTTATAATATGCAGCATATTCACTGATTGAAAAAAAAAAGTAGGGAGTGATAAATACTTTAAGCACAAGCTTTATAGACACATGGTCATTCTGTCCCTTGTTTCTGATATCACTTTCTAATGTTAAGCACCTGTTGGCTGTTACATTTCCTCAAAGTGTGTTCCCATAATAATCTCTTTGCTGCTCAGATATGCTTCCCACATCTTGTAATCATTACTGAACTTAGGAGAAAAAAGGAGGGGGCAAAAGGACTTAGTTTCAAAGTGCATTTCTGCTCAATTCATTTTGACTCCATTTGGAGATCAGAGCAAAGCACATCCTTCTTCAGCCATTCATCACAGCTAAGTTGAGATATGAACAGCAATAATGTGGCTTGGGATGGATTAGCTAAACCATCTCACTTGTCATACCTTGCTTTGGCTCTGAAGCTTTCTTAGTCATTGTTGTGCATTATCCTGTTGTGCAGGTATTCCTAAGCCCATTTTACTGTCAGTGTCAACCCTGGAAACACCTCATCACTTCATTAAAATCTCCCTGGAGAATAAATTGGGAGGCAGAATAATCTGAGAAGGTGGTCCTGCAGAAGAAATCATTGTCAGTGTTCTTCTTTCTTGGCCACACTGAACATCTCTAATGTAAGTATGTTTGAATATTCAATGTGGCAATGCCAAAGAAGCATGTCACAGCATTCTTTTCTGTGACTTGCCCAGCATCTTGAGTTACAGACCTCCATTTTGTTTGAGAAGACAATAAAGCTTATGAACCATCACAAAGAGAAAAGAAGTTGTGGATATCCCATTTGCTTTCTTCTGTACCGTATGCATTGTGGAGTTTTCTACAATTCTGCAGGCATGGGCCTCCTGTAGGTGCAAATGATTGAAGCCTAATCAAGGGTCACAGCATACAAATACTTGGCAAGAACATTTTCTGCATAGTCTTCTTTGCATTTTCAGACAAGCAAAGCAGTGGCTCTCTGAAATGTTATGCCAGTCTGAAAGTAGAAAATGAAAATCCCATGGAGAACGTTG
This sequence comes from Python bivittatus, assembly GCF_059951505.1. Lineage (NCBI taxonomy): Eukaryota > Metazoa > Chordata > Lepidosauria > Squamata > Pythonidae > Python > Python bivittatus. Next base: position 31,349,092 of record NW_028277098.1, read on the forward strand.
CTTATGACAACAGGACCTGTTGCTGCCTCTGTCCAACATCTCCCTTGCTAAATACTCCATTTTGCACAGACCTGTATCAGTTTCACCATGCCTTTCCAAAAGAGGAAGACCCTGTGTGTACAACTTCCTTAATCCAGTAAGCCTCTAAGCTGGGTAAATCTCCTTACTGTGGATTCCGGCAGCACACAATTGCTCTCACTGATCCAAAGTCTCTATGCTATAAAGAGACTTTATAAAATCTCAACCTATTTTCCCTAAGAGGGGAGTGGAACCCTATGAGTCCTTGCAGTCAAAGAGTACTGGCAAAGCTTCATATCATCACAGGTTTCTCCAGGCTGCTGTGGACATGGAAGGGAGGGAGGGAGGGAGGGAGGGAGGGAAAGAAAGAAAGAAAGAAAGAAAGAAAGAAAGAAAGAAAGAAAGAAAGAAAGAAAGAAAGAAAGAGAAAGGAAGGAAGGAGAGGAGAGGAGAGGAGAGGAGAGGAGAGGAGAGGAGAGGAGAGGAGAGGAGAGGAGAGGGGAGGGGAGGGGAGGGGAGGGGAGGGGAGAGGAGAGGAGAGGAGAGGAGAGGAGAGAGGAGAGGAGAGGAGAGGAGAGGAGAGGAGAGGAGAGGAGAGAGGAAAAGAAAAGAAAAGAAAAGAAAAGAGAAAAGAAAAGAAAAGAAAAGAAAAGAAAAGAAAAAAGAAAATTGGCAGGGCTCCAAATCCCAGTTCAAAAAAAGGTACATGGCCCAGTCACTCAGGATGCCTGTCTTTGACACCCTCCCTCCCAGAAACCCTCCTCCCTCCCTGTTCGGCATCTGCCTGTCAGCCTTGTGTGGTAGTCCAGATGAGAAGCACACTCAGAAGTACTAGCTCTAACTTTATTGTAAGGTTACTTTAACAGAATCTTGCAAGTCTGAAAGTACCTCCCTCCCTCCTCGCCTTTACAGCCCAAGAAACTAGGGAGGGTCCCTTCTGAGACGTTTGCCACCCTGCCATTCCTTCTGAGGACTCAGCTGCCACTTATCCAACCTTTATCTAGTCTGCAGCTCTTCCACCTGTCTCCCAAGATCATTTCCACATACCATTACACTCCCCCATCACACAGCCAGAGGGTAGAAGATAAGATACCAGAAGGGGGAACTGAAAACTCCCATCACCCCAAGAGTCATGGCACCCCTGCATCCCCAAAATGCCTCCAGAAAAGAACAATGTGCTCAGACTCCTTGCAAGGAAAATGATGTCTTTAATGAGAGAGAAAAGCAACTCAAGGAGACAGCTGATCCCAACTACAAGCGACAGAAGGCATCACAGGAAGGGAAGACAAGAGAGAAAAATTGCTCACACAAGTAACCAAGAGTTCATCCCTAGCATCAGGACTGATAGGCCCCAGAAAATAGTCAGCAGACTTCAGCCCATCATCAATGCTGACCACATAAACAGCACTCCTCAAAAATATTTGGGGTGTTAATTGCTTTTGGGAACAGATGGGAGATTGTGACTATTTTTTGAGATTAGGTACAAGGGATTCCTCTGACAGTTCCCCTGACCCATTTGAAGGAACAGTAATGTGGGTAATTAATGCCTGCCTGAGAAATGTTTGCATGTGGCCAACAAGCATCAGGGAAGCATGTTCAGTACCACTACCAGGATCCTGGCAGGGAGTCTGGACTTTCCCTTATAGTATCTTCATAGTATCATCACCCAGCCATTGTTAAAATGACATCAAACCTATCCTCATTACTGTTGTTTTGATACAAGCATAGATGAGTGACTAAGAAGATGTTACTAGAGAGGAAAGGAGCGCAGTGAGCATGCTGTGCAAGCACAGTCATAGGCTATCCAACATTGATAGAACTGTACATGCAGATTCTGAAGGACTTCATGTGGCTGTTCTACACCTTTTCCTCTGGAGGAAGACATAGCAGAAAAGCAGATTGAGCAGAACCGCTCTTGCAGACTTTTCATTTGTACCTACAAAGATAGCTGTGCTTTGACTGACCACACATTCCAGATGGGAGAAAGCATGAGGAGATGGTAATTGTTCTGTGCAGGGTAATGTGGAACAGGGCTACTAGATTGCAGGGCTGCAAAAATGTATATGGCCACTAGATGGAGCGAAGAGATGCACAAAAGCCTAACTTTTTGCTGCTGTCTAGTGATCATCCAGATTGTTTGCAGCTCAGATTACCTATTCCCTAATGCAGAGACCACTGGGTCCATGCTTAAATCTGAATGAATAAAAGTGCTTAATGCAGACGGTGTGGTGAGCAGTGCAGGAAACACTAGTACCCTGTCTCACTGAGATATGGACAGGGCTACTCAACAATTGAGACTTCCTGTCATCTCTTCATCCTCATATCATTGAGTTGAAGTGTAGATAGGGGGCTGGATTCAGCTGTTGGACCAGATCCAATCTTCCATTTTTTCTTTAAGATGCATATTGGAGTACATCCTAAATAAAAATGCACTCTGGGTGGCAGGCTGGAAAGTCCAATCACCTGAAGCAAGAGATCTCTCTGACTCAGAAGGAAAATGAGTAAGGATTCCCCCCCCCCAAGTTCATGAGATTATTTATTCATGCAAAAGGCATGGGCTTTTTTTCTGCTGTAAAATTCGCAAGAGGATGGAGAGGGTAAGGTCTTCTTAATTGCCTTAACTGTTTAAAAATGTTTTAAAAGACCCCAAGACATCTTCCCAATGGGGGCTCTCACCATCTGCCAGATATTTCTTCCACGAATAATTTCCAGACCACATGAAACTACACAGTCCCTTAAAAAAACACAACAACCAAGTACTAAAAGGAAGAGCCTCTCTGCGGCTACATATAAGCACACATATTCAGGTACCTTTTATAAAATAAAATCTTCATTGGTCACTTCCAAACTAAGATGACCTCTACTCTTCCATGGTCTGCCTTAACTCACATCGCCCAACTTTCAAGAACAGGAATATTTCAAGGGGAGTTAACAGTTTTGGGCAGTTCTACTCACACTGAGTGAGTCATCTTTAAATGCCACTCATTTGACAGTCCTTCTTATCAATCAAACCAAGAACAATGAAGCACTCTTCCACTATAGTAACCTACAACAGTCCGCTGCCTCCTTGTTAATCAATCTGAGAATGACAGCCTTTGTGCCTGGAAAGCAGGCTATTAACCAATGGTCAATTGAGTTGCCACCATAGGAATGTGAGTGAAGCACTAAGAGAGAGGCAAATTAGAAAAATATCTTTTTTTTTTCTTGTCCTCAATTATTTAGCCAAACCATTACCCAACATGGCAAGCAGAAGGCAAATCTATAGTCCAAGTCACTACCTTCATTCAAGTTCATGCTAGGTTTCTTATTATCCAGAGTTGGCAAGACATTGCCACAAGTTCCGGGGCACCAAATTTGATCACCAAATGAATCCAACAACCCACAAAATGAAGAAAACAATCTATAATAAATTTAAGAGATATCTTGCAAGATCTCATTGAAATCTCATTAAGGTTTGGCACTATTATTATTAGTAGAAGCAGCTAACCAGAGAAGGTTACCATCCACAACAGTACAGAGGCATTGCTTAGTAGCAGAAGTGGCATAATTAGAAGATTTTTCTTCTATCCAAATTATTCTAAAGCATAGTGCAGTATTGTTCACATATGTTCTCTTTACAATTTACTCTTTGGATTACACTTTTTTCTTGATACTGGTTACACCTGCATGGAGTAATAACATAAAATTTTTAAAGCTGTTTTAGCCTCTGACATTTTTGTGGAACCTTCCAGATTCTTTCATTTTTGGGCTATTTTTTTTTTAAACTTTGGTAACAATTAAGAAATACTGCAAAAAAAGATTAAAATGTTATTTGAATTAAAATTGGAGATTGTGCTGATTGCTAGTGCATGATGAGTCTCATAATAGATTTCCATAATCATAATACATTTTCCTAACAAGAGAAAGACAGATAGCTGTCAGGTTTGCTCATTACTCATATAACTCTTGATCATTTCACTTGTTTTATTTCACTTTGCATTTCCCTACCTGAATAGATTTATGAGTGATTGCCCATTGGTCTTTAGGTTTTATTTTAGAAGCCATAGTTATATTTTCTCTGCAAAATCCATACAGTTCTGGGTATATCTGTAACAAGTAATATGTAATGAGCCTGATAAAGATTACAGCCCCTTACAAACATAACAGCTTTACATTTCTTTTGAATGAGATGTGAACACATGATAATGGGGTAAGGGAAATTCAGTCATCACTCCCATTTCAGTGTGTGTGTCTTGGGCCCTTGCCATCTTGGGACAGAAAAGCAAGACAGAAATGGCATGTGCTGACACAACATACAGCTGAAAGTGAAAGGAAAACCAGGCCAAGTCTGGGTTTACATTTCTACTTGTTGCAGTGCCTCCTTGTCTAAGAACATAACTCTATTATCACTTAAGATCATTTTGAAAGCCAAGTCTGTCTTAGCCCTTTCTTTTCCCATATCCACGCCAACCTTTGCTATCTGTATGCTGTCAAGACTTCCTGGTCACACAGCAGGATTGGTACCAGACTATGTTTTTTGGCTATTGTGGTATATGCACTCTCTAGGATGTGCACATTACTTTAATCTTGCTTTTGTCACTGACATCATGGGAATTTATACCTCATTTGTCTGAAGAGAGCTAGTATGCCTTGACTTGAAAAATAGGGAAGTCATGTTGTAAGGAACCTTAGAGGTTCAGAATGAAAACACTGTTATCCACTTGTTCTGCTTCCCCCCCACCTTCCCTCTTAAGATTGGTAAGATAATGATGTGGAACGGGAGGCTGCTTCCAGCCATAACAGCTTTTCCACAAAACTGACTTGCCATATGTTTGAATCATGACTCCTTTCCACAGTCTCTAATGTGCTCATTTGAGCTTTCGTCATGACTGCTGGTTGTTTAGCAAGGTGATAAATGTGAAGGAGGAAAGCCACCTTTGATAGATACTCAATTGGACACGCCAGTAGGCAAGTCTTTCATAAGCAACCCACTAATATTAGGAGCAATGGCTGTAGGCTCTCGTTGTGATTTTGTTCACTGCGAACGAGTAATAACTATTCCCCCATATCTAACTAGAAAGCACTAAAGGGTTCAGAATTAATCAAGGCACATTTAAAACTATGACTGATGCCTTGAAATAGCCTCACTTGAGGAATGCTTTACTTGGGCAGAATAGGAAATAAGAAATAGCCCAGAAAACTTCAGATTCTGAAGAAAAGGTCCTGTCCCATCAAGAACTTCAGGGTCTGAATGAAAGAGACAGAGGTCATTAGAGAGCCAAAGTATAAATTGATCTACTGTTTTCATTTAGTCCTTCACCATCCCTAGAATATTATCAACAGTTTCACTGTAATTTGCCTAGCCTGACAGTTCTAAAGTGTATTTAAGTCCCAGAAACAACCTTTCATATTACAAATGTTACCAAGTGACTATGGAACAATGCATCTGTCTCCCTTATCCCTTGAAGCCAATGATTTATGGACTCAGAGTGGATCAGTCATTTGTAGCTGCAATTCCTGTGTCTTTGCAGGACAACATGGTCATTTCCTCCTTTTAAGGAGCTACAATTGTTAGTGGAAATTACTTCAAAACTCTCTTTTTAAAAGATTCTCTTCTAGGAACGTGCTGGATAGACAAAGATAAAAATGTTCAACGTATCAAAATGAGTTATTTTTGCAAGGAAACCAACCTATAGTCCATTAGTCTAGCTTTGTTGTTGGGGTTAATCATACCCCTTTGGCCCTACAACACGAGAAATCCTCTAAAGACATATTCATTAATGGAGTTTTCTGCACTTCTACGTGAAACTACAGAAAAGAGAAAGGTAGGTTTGCACTTCCCTTACTGGTGCTACGTGAAAAATGCAGAGGCCAAACACCATAATAAATATTCTGTATACAATTTAATCTGAATTCTAGGGAAGGCCTTGGACTCGGTGGTTTTGATATATGGAAACTGCCTTGCTCATCACTAATATTTGTGAGTCTTGTTTAATACTTGACTCCTAAATGCTGCCAAAGATTTTATCCAACACATCTGCTTGTTTCTATGTATCTCTGAAACTGGACCTCCAGGCCAATTCACAATGGAAAAATATTAAAGCAATTATGAAGCAAGACTGGATATCAGAGACTGATTTCTTTAAACCATGTGTATCAATAGGGTTTGTATGTCCTATATATATATATATACATTTGTTAAAGCGGATGGAAGAAAGCTTAAAAAATGCTTGTTGATGAAGAATGGCAAAGAAATGTTAGAAATTTACCCTGCGTATATCATTCACCTGCCCTGTACACTGATCATTACTTCTGTCACCATTGCAGTAAGAGTGCTAATTCCATTTGGAGTTTTAAAAAAAGGGAGCATAAATTTAAATAAATAAGGATAGGGATCCACAAGAAAAAAAGGTATCTAAAGTAAAAGGCCTTTGGAAATAAAAATAGCATAAATCCTTCAACTGCAAATCTACATCTGGTACTTTAAAAAAAAAAAAAAACTATTAAAGCCAAAGACAGTATATGCTGGAAACTAGGATTTGCTATGAAACACCAATTTATTATAAATAATTCTTTGTGATTTCTGGGGGGATTTAATCAAAGCTTTATCAGCCAAGCTTTGTTAGAATTAATTGGGTCTTCTGGAATTTGGAAGTATATGTTGGTGCAAACAGATGAGTTTTGGCTGAGAGAGAGAGAGAGACAGAAAGAAAAAGACAGACAGACAGACTTTAAAGTTATAATTGGATGGCCAATGCAAGAACTTACTTATACACAGCCCAAATAATTTGGGACTTAATCATAGGCTATTCTACAACAGTTTGATTAGAAACATTCAAATTCTTTGAAACCAGTAATTGACTTCTAACATGTTGATACTAGCTGAGATCCAGATATATAGCCCCATTTTGTTTACTGAGTCATCTAAGGAAAAAAAAAGTTGTCTAGGGAGAGTGGCGGAAGACCTGACTGCCAAAAGCTGGCAACACAGAATGTATCTTTCCAACCCTGATTCAACTGCTATCTGCCTGAAAAAAGGGAGATGTTATAAAGCCTTGCCAATAATTTCCTGGTTCAGTGGCTTATAAGGTACCAGATGCTTCTTAGAGAAAGTGGGTGAAAACTCTTTGTTTCCAAAATAGCAATGTTTAAACCAGTTTGTGTGGCTTGTGTGCTGCCGTAAGGAGATTGGACTGGGTTAAGTTTGGGGAACAAGGCTATTATCTATATCTTGTGGTTGTGGTCATAATAATCTCAATTAGCATTTTCTCTCTGCTTTCTCCAGTAGTCTTCTCAACTTAGCACTCTTCAGATGTGTTGGGAACTAGGGCTCTCAGCTGGGAATTTGAGCTGCAGTTTCAATAAATCAGGAGGATACCAGATTGAGAAATGATGCTATGAAGATATTTCCCCCCCACTATTGAAGTATAGATGGAGCAAGTAAATTCAGCCATGTCTTTAAAATGGAGAGGCTAAAGGCAGAAATTATAGGAAGGCCTGGATGACGTTGTGTAACTACTTTGAATGTACTATCTTCAGAGGTACTGTAAATTATTGTGACTGGCTGAGAGTATTTTAGCTCCTGCAACCACCAAGTTGAAGCAATGCTTCACAGGTCAAGTTAAACTACTGCCACAACATTCAAGAGGCAAAGATTCACAAGCTTTGGATGTACGACCATGTGATCCAAAGTCTTGTACTAACCCAGGAGAAAATAAAAAAAATAAAGTAATAATAAAAATCAGGCTCCACAACTGTCTGATGGAAAAGCTATTCTGTACAAGTAAAGTAATCAAATCCTTGTGCTCCTGCAAAATGCTTCCATGAAGATGTGCTGGTCAATTTACTACTTTATTGAATTTACTTACACTTTGGAAGTTTGCATTTCTTTCTCACTCTGTCCTAGCTTTCTTTTTCTCTTGCATTTGGGCTTCCCTGTTGTTTTCTGTCAGCCCTGCCAAGCCACTGGTAATCAAACAGCAATGAACCTAGAATTAAATATATTCTGCAAGGACTGTTCTAAATCATTTAAGGGCTAACACTTCTTACAGAAGTCAGTGAAAATAGCACATCAATGGCAATAAATATTGACTTCATGAAACTGATTAGTGAACCTACTCTTAAGAGGTCTTTACAGATCTCTCAGCATAGCAAAAGTACTCTAGTCTTTTGAGTCTATCTTTCTTAATGTGTTCATGTGCTCAAAGTAAGTAGTGATGGATGATCTACAAACTACAATGTTCATAGAATGTCTAGAAAGGATGAACATATAGAAATATGCTCTTCATGCATTCATGAACTCAACCTTGGTTTTAGTTTTAAAAGCTGAGTTGATATATTGTATGTGACCTGGATATAATGCTGAAATGTTTTAAAATGTGGCTACTCTGAGAGAATTATGTATGCTTTACTCATTACTGAGGCTCTGCAAAGCATTTCAAGGGGTGCCTCACAAAGATGCTGGTGTGACCAAGGCAGCCCTCCTCAAAGCGCTGAGATAGCTGCAGCTCTGGAAAGCTTGATACAGCTGCTTTGAGGTCTTTCCCAAGTTGTATGTGTGTGTGGGTGCATGCATGCAAAGTCATTACACTGGCAATCCCAGCAGACATGTTGTTTGTGGACACACATGCAGCCAAAAACAGTTGTGTTGAGCCTTCTGGAACACATGGTGTCAAGAAGCAACATTTCACTCATGCCTATACTCTGTGTGTGTGACAGTGTGTGTGTGTGCAGGGCCAAGGTAACTGCTAGCTGCCTATCTTACTCTGACCTGTTAAAGAATGATATTACAATATTATCTGATCATCCCTCTTAGTTTATAATTCCAATCTGACTTAATGTTTACACAACCTGAATACCATAGTCAAGCAAATAAGTCAACAAGATTGATTGCAAGGAACGGTTCTGTTGTACAGTAAAACTGGTAGCCTTATGCGCTAGAAGGATTCTGGCAGGCATGTCTAGTTGGGAAGAGTCTGAAGAAAAATGTGGTGCCTTCAGTAGCCTTTTCCATGACCTTCTATGAACAGCTGTTCTAGAAGGAACAAGAAATAAAAATGATTTTAAAAAGGATCCAAGGATGGCCTTTCCAAACTAAGATTGGGAATCACTCCCCTCAACGCTTCTCATTATCTCTTCCCATTTACATTACTGATTATTGGTTCTTCATACAATAAGGGCAGATGTAGCAAAAGGGAATCTGCATAAGGCAATGTTGCCAGAGCCACAAGCTCTTCCAGGGCCATTCCATTTCTTAGAGCAACAGGTATCTGCTTTTAGATGACTCATGAGCTCTTCCTTGGAAGTTCTGTTAATCAAAAGGAGTCTGGAAAATCTTCTCAGGGCCATCAACCTTTCTGCAACTTCTTTGTTCAGGCCAGGAGAAAAGCCTTTATCCCCAGCCTAGGCCCAACTTTTTCTCCTTTTTGTCTCTTTCTGACTCTTTTTGTTAGTCTTGGCCATCTCTTTTGTCCTTTTTTCTTAGGTAGGATTATCAGGACCAGTACAACTTTTGCCTCAGGGCAGAAATCTCCTTCAACCAGTTCTCTTTTCCTCCCCCTCTAGCTGATGTCACTCATGGGAACTGCAGAGGGACAGCAAGCCTTGAGATTTCCCTTGTACCTGCTAGTATTTTAGTTATCCTGGAGATAACCCCCTTTGAACCATATAAAGAGAAACTCCTCTCATAAACTGAACTTGAACCCAGTCAGTGCAACCCCCAGGCTAGAGTCCTCCACTGACTTGGACTTGCAATACAGTCCCAAGGGGGCTGTTCAGTATTACAGGGACTGAACCAATCCTGCCCCCACCCCCCAAAACATTGCCATCTTCAACTTGGGAAACACAGCTTACATCCCTGAAGCAGCCTTGCTGAGGTGATTGCCACAGTCTGGAATAGTGAGCTGGCTTCATCTGAGCAGCTGGATCCAAAATCAGTTCCAAGTACCTGCCCTTTGAACTGGCCTGGGTCCTCAGCTCCAAGAGGACCTGGTTTCAAGAAGCAAAGGAGTACACTGAGCAGACCCAGACAAAGCACCCTGGCAAGTAGCTATTAATAGGAACCCACTATCTTCCTACTTCTCTGACTGTGGATTCATCCAACGCTGATGGTTGAGACCGGAATTCTATGCACAAATAGCAAAGGAAAGGTGATTATTTTTCTTATCTCTCTCTCTCTCTTTTCAGTTCAGAAACATTTGTTTTTATTTGCCATTCCCAAGTGAAGTGGTACTTATATAAAAGGTGCTCCTACTTAGCAAATATGTGCACATGTGTGAGTGCATGAATATTGCACATTTCTCTCCCTCTTTGCTATGGCAGGAAGTCTCCAAAATCCTTCCTTTTTTGTGGCAAGAATCTTGGTTTCTCTTTCTGCGTTCTTCTATAGTTGAACCCGGAGTCAAGTCATAAAATGTCTCCCATTTCCTCTGCCACTCTTGCTTCATCTTTCTCTCACTGAATCAAATGTGCTATTCTCTAAACTCTGCGTTTGTTTCATTGAGTTCAACATGCTGTCCTCTAAAGTTCTTGCTTTTTTCCCATTGAATTGAATGCATTAAATTCTTCATGAATTTGATTCCTTTGTATGCTAGCCTCAAATATTCTTTGTACTACATTCCCCATAAATGGTCAACTGTTTATTTTTTAATAGCCCTTATATCATTAGATTCAAATATTGGTAATACATTCTATTGACCAGTGATTAATTATAGTTAACTGGAGCTAGGAAAGTGAGTGATAGCCTCCTTTGTAGCAGCTTGAAGCAGTAACAGAATGATCACTGAATAAGAGATTCAGCCATCCTGTATTATATGATTCTGGCACATAAAGGTAGGTTTATTGACCAGGGAATGATGGTTGAGTCATTCCTGTTATACTAACATAGCCCAATAACTGGCACTGCAAATACACTACAGTATATATCAAATAACAGAGGAAATATTTAAGCAATAATTTCCTTACTTGAAGATGCTCTGTTTAGCCCTACTTAGGTCAATGATCCACTCATGACATCACTGATAAACACTATAGTTATAAATCATTGTAATGGGAAACCAGGGCCTTTCCAGATGTTGCTGAACTGCAACTCTCTGATTCCTTTCCCCATGCTTTCTGTGAATCCCAGGAAATGCGATCTGGTGATATGCAGAGGGCCACTGGTTTCCAGCTCTTGTGCATATTTTCTCTAAGAATCATTAGGAGTTTCTGCCATGATTTCTGATTTAGTTCTAAGCTTTCTAAAAACTTCAGACACAAAGAAAAATAACATTCTTGTCAGAGACAAGACCTCATACCTCCCCAACTAGTTAGAGAGGCACAGCTGGATGCAAACAAAATGTTAGCTTGCTTCCAAGGTCAGGCAGTATGTGAATCCTTGAAAACCATAAACTGGTGACTGACAAAACTGTGAGTAATGATAAGGAAATGAAAGAGAAATTAATCTCTCTTGATGTAATAAATCAGATCCAACAAGGTGGGAAAAGTGAAGTGTCTTGATAAATGGAGACAGAGCATAGTGTTGTTTGAGATGAAGGGATCAGCCTGAGAGAAAGCATAGAGGAAGAGAGAAATAAAAATGGCATAATAATACAAAAAATATGTATAGTGAAAGAGAAGAAATATGATACAGAACAAGAAAAGTAGGCAAAAAATTGTAATCTAAAGCAGAGGGATAACAATGTGCTATTAGGATTCCTAGATAATGACTACTTTTCAAATCCATCATACGTGTTCCCAAATAAAGATTAACCTACACAATGAGGCTTCTGGAGGATGGTCAGGCATACAGATTGGACACTGGAATAACATAATTGTTCTTTTGTTTTAAACAGCAAATGCAGTCTGCCTTGCCTTGCCTTGCCTTCCATTCCTAGAAGTAATTCAACAGTAGAATACTGGGACCGTGTGACAGTTAATTTAGCTGTAATGAGCTAGAAAGTCTTCTGAGAAGATGACAGCTCTCTTTTTTTCAGTTTTGGAAAGACAAGCTAGGAGGACAGTTCAGGGAAATAAAACGTATGAAGGTAGGAATACAGGAGAGACGTACTGGTGCCAATTGGGAATACTGAAGGGCTTCCTGATTATATTCCATTATTTCTTTTCTTTCTTTCTTTTTTTAAATGCCTGGGCGAGCTGTATGTCCTGTCTCCAATGTAGAAAAAGGACCTTCACTGTTTTTCTACAGGGGGACCATAGCATTCTGAAGTGGGACATACCAAGATAGCTGTAGAGAATAAGGAAGATGACCTTGACAGAAATATTCAAGAACTGTTACCTAGGCAAAAGAGGATGAACCATTTTTAAGCCCTGAAAAATAAGTTAATATTTGGAAGGAGCTTAGGCAGATGCCTCCCTGCTTCACTGGAATATAAGAAGGTTGGGGGGTTGAATACTGTAATCAGATTTGCAATATTCTGTTATTATAGCCAATCTCAATAAAATTATTTCAAGCGTTCTGTGGAGTTTATTTCCTGGTCTGGTCTATCTAGAAGGGCTGACAATGGTCCTTGGTGTCCTATCTTTGGGTACCTAGTTTTTGTGAGGAACTATTTTCTGTAGTAATTTCTTGCTGAGAATGTTCAGCCAAGGTAGAAGACAAGCTCAGGTGTTACTCTTATAGTATTCTATAAAGGAGGGCATGGCAGGCCACTTGGCAGCCCTACAGATATCTCCTATGGGGGCTGTCATGATTGAGGAAAATGTATGACTCAGGAGCCTGAGCAGGAACAAAAGAAAGACATACCTTTGAACCCCACGTCACTGAAAATGTCCATTGTCTCTGCCCTCTGGGATGGGAAGCATGAGATGAATTGTTCCACTTTGAAATTGTGGGAATTGCTAGGAGGTCCAACACTGGCCTCTCAAAGATTGAGATGATTTGTTTGAACATGCTGGGGTTGGGGCTCCATTGTTAGAATCCAGATCTTTGTGGCAGAGCCAGTCCATTGCTGTGATGTGGATCTCATGATCATATTCTACAGGGATAAGTTCCAGCTGGACTCCTGCTGCTTCCTGTCTCCTGATGTGGGCTTTGGTGATCATGTTTTAGGAATATCACACACTGGCCTTTTGGAGATACTAGACTTGCTGCATTCTGTTCTGAGAGATTTATATTAGTTTGGGCCTAGGTAGTATGTTTCACATCCCCTAAATCTCAGGGGTTGGACATGGTGAGAGGACCACATATCCATGCCCTTAGCTACAGCCTCTGAGAACCAACATCTGAAGGAGGTCTTCACCTTCATCAGGATTGCCAGGTATTTTCTGAATATTTGCAATATTAAATTCTGGAAGGAATGAAGTCTTCAGCTCACCAGCTTTACTGAGTCTAGTCATATGGCCCCAGAGACTGACAAGGGTTATGAGTACCAGACAGCTGCTTGGATTGATATGACTTGCTGTTGTATGGTTTTCTTTTTATTCTTTGATAGGATCGGAGCAATTTTGGTGTCCAGGATGGTACCATGGTCCTTCAGACTCTGCACTGCTTGAAGAATATTCTTGTTTCTATTTATTTGGGAGGTCAGGTCCCTGAGTGTCTGAATAATGATCTGGGTGTTTCATTTTCCCTGTTTGCTTGATCAAGATAAGACCAGCAGTTCATCTAGGGTACATGTCTACTCCTCAGAGATGGGCTATGATGCTCACCATCACCTTATGAATACTCTAAGATTGCCTCAAATTGGTATTGTTATTGGAACCAGAGCATTCCCTGGGAAGGGCAAATTGGATAGGTGTAGATAGGCCTCCTGCAAGTCCAAAGGCCAGGACACATTTTTTTCCTTGAGGCACTCTACAATGAAACTTGATGTATTTGATGAAGTAATTCATTTGGTTGATGTCCAGAATAACATGCCATTCATGGTTTCTCTTGGTCATGATGAAAAATATGGAGTTGTAACTGGAGAATCTCTTGCCTCATGAGACCTGTTTGATATCTGATATATTCTGAAGTGGTTTGTAGCACTGAAGATGGTTTATGGCTTTTAGGACCAGCTGGTGTTGGGTCATTTTGCATGTTCTGTGGAAGAGGTGAAGTAGTCTTGAAGGTAGAGAGCGGCTAATTCAGTGGTGTAACTGTTTAAGTCCATCTTTAGAACACATGTATCTGAGGCTATGTGAGTCCATAAATTGGCAAATACGATTAGTCTCCTGCCAATAGGAAGGCAGAGGCAGTAGCGTGTGCCTCCCTTTTGCTGGTGACATGAGATCCTCTTGGATTGTGGTGGGCTGTACTAGTTCTGTCCCTCCCACTAGTGTGGGTCTGTGATCTCTGTTCTGGATGCAGTTTGAAAGGATGGGAGGTAAAGCTGGTTGTTTTGCTGCCTTGCCTTTGAATTTCTTGTTGAGTGGAGACATGGCTTTTTTCTTGTCCTTGTTCTCCATTAGGACAACATCTTGAATCTCTCCAGGATACTTTTCTGAAGGTGCTCAAAATGAGGACAGATGTTGGGTTAAAGTTTCTTTTCTTCAGGCACAGGTGTCTGCTACTGGCCTTGTTGGCTGATAACAGGGCACTGTGTAGATTTGCAGCCACTATGAAGGCAGCTGTCTTGGCTAATTTTATCATCCCGTCTGAACTCCCTGTACTCGAGATGGATGAGGAAAGCTAAATGTTTGGTTGAAAGGATGGAAGCTTTCAAAATAATGAACCCTTGCTAAGACTGAGGTGGCTAGGGAGGTCCTTGTGACTAGGGCCGCCACTCCATACACTATGCACTGAACTTTATTTTCCTGTCCTCTGGATATTTGGAGTTGTCTTCTTCATTTTTAGTTACTATGGCCCATGAACCTTCACAACTCAGAAAGATTTTGAGAAAGTGTAGGGTTGTCTGAAGGAGTGTGTGGAGTTTGTGATCAGAAAGGAACCACTAATGGCTGTCTCCATAGTCCTCTACTTTAACTTTGTTGAATATTTTTGTGAAGGGTGACATGAGGGGGGATTATTAGACACTGGGAAGACCTCTGCCACCAGTGGATCCATAGGGATGGGTGGCTCAGGCTGTTTTAGAACCAAGGTCTTACAGACTTTCCTGAATGATTATGGAATATCTGCTTTTTGGAATACAGGTAGTCCCCAGTTTAAGAATGAGTTCTATTCCCAAGGTCTGTCCTTACGTTGAATTTATATGTAAGCCAGAACAGTATTATAGTATAATACTGTAAAAGTAGTATTGTGTAATTAACTCAAAGCATTGTATATTTAACTCGAAGCATTCTGTATTTACCTCGAATTTTGTTACAATGGGCTCCATTCTTAACTATGGGTCATCCTTAAACCTGGTGTTCTTAACCTGGGGACTACTTGTAGTCTTCTGGACTTAGAAACCTGCTGTTGATCCTCTTTTAAGGACACACACACACACTCTCTTCTTTTTGTATTGATTTGGTCTGAAAGAGGTATCTGAATAAGTTGGGGTACAGAGGGGAATTGTATTTTTCTCCTCATCCTGTGACTTGTGTCCTCCACCTGAGAAAGGGGCCTAGTCTTTGCCCTCTTCAGCCTGGTCAGGTGAGGTATCACCAGAGGAATGGAACCAGTGCTGCTTCTTCCTTTGCCCTTCTTGCTTCCCTCCATGGCTCTCTCTGGTTGAAAGGAAACAACTCCTTCCCACTCCTGCTGATATGTTTGGTTGTATTTGTAGGTCTGTTCCATCAGCCATAGCCTGATTAAGCAACTGTTAACCTTCCCTTGGGGTTTCTGGGATCAGAGAATGATACCAATCTGTCAGCAAAGTGCAGTGAGGAGGCTGAACAATAGGGTATCCAGCTCTCTGCAGGAACAGCCATGAGCCCTTCAGGGGCTATAAGAAGTGCTCACAGCCAGTGGCTCAGGAGCTGCTGTGTTGGACATAAGTTTTAAGAGGCTAGCAGCACAGACAGAAGAATATGGGATGCTGTATGGCTGGTGGCTGGGAGTCAGTTTGGTGTAGTGGTTAAGGCATTAGGCTGGAAACCGAGAGATCATGAGTTCTAGTCCCACCTTAAGCACAAAGCCAGCTGGGTGTCCTTGGGCCAGTCATTCTCTCTCAGCCCTAGGAAGCAGGCAATGGCCAACCACTTCTGAAATCTTGCCAAGAAAACTGCAGGGACTTGTCCAGGCAGTTGCCAGAAGTCAACACTGACTTGAAGGCCAACCAGCTATGCATCTTGTTTTTCCTCCATTGTCAGAAAGCTCTGAGAAACCCTCAAGATACGTGATACTTTGCCAGTTTTCTGGTCACTGGACTGAGGGCTTCCCCCAAATAAGGCAAAAACTTGAGAAAAATCCAAGAAAAAAGAAGACAGGTTTTGGTCAAGTGGCTCTGGTCATGCATATGTTGGTGAAGATCCCAGACACATGTGCTGCCTGGAGTAAAGCAGGGCTAGAACTGGGGAAGAGAGTCCTATCTCTTGCTGTGGAAACCAGTGTTGAAAAAGATGTTCTGGCCCTGCCTCCGGAACAAGTGGGAGGAAGAGAAGCACTTCAGAAGGCCTTGGCCCTGCTGTTGGAAAACAAAGAAGTCACAGTTTAAAAGTCAGAGCTAGTGAGTGCTCAAGCACAGGGGAAGTGGCCTTCTCAGTTAATAAAACACAATAGTATTGCTTAACCTACAGAGAGTTCCATTAAAAAAAAAAAAGGCTCTTATTGTTTAGAGTCTTCCACAGGCTTTTGTCTAGAAGCATTGCTGAAAAGATCAGTTTTAAATGGCTCTGGCTGTAAACAAGGCATCCACCTTTATTTTTCCAAGGGGAAAAAAACTCCCCTGCATATTATCATTTTTTCAAAGCTCCAGCAAACAGGTAGCTTAAAAACATATCAATGTTCAGTCATAAAAGGCAGGTTGCAAATGCAATAACATTTTTATTTGAAAATGATTGCACTAACTCCAGCTAGTTCACTACACAATATGCCTTCATGAATGATCTTACTATTAAGATCACTGTCAGCAATAAAATAGAGTAACACATTAGCTTTATAAAGAAAATTAAGGTTATTTTTCTTTTAATAGTAACAGTCAGGGACCAGGGTACCAAAACAAATTCCAAAAAAGCAACTTTGCTCTGATTTAATTGTTTCAGCTTCCATAAAAATGTTTGTGTCACCTCCCCTTCCTTCAAATTCTGGCAGTGTGCCAAAGGATAACTTCCACTATACCAGTTGTGTTACGTTAAAAAAATGGTAAAGATCAATTAGAGTCATATATTCTTGAAGAGCATCTAAATATATGGAAACATTATTAAGTTAAAGACTATTTTGTTGTTTCTGGCAGTTCTCCTTCAAATTGTGTCCAATTCACTTTGTGTTTCACTGCAGAATAAAGGAAGCTATGTGCTTTCTTTTCTTGGCAGGTTAAGGTAGAACTAATAATGAGAGGAACTGGCATGCAGAGTAAGAGGTGCAGCGGAAGCTGGCTAGTTAATGACATCATCTCATCATGAAAGCCAGTCTTAGGCTCTGGAAATCAAAACAAGCTGCTGTCCACTCACTGGTGCCGTTCAGCTGAAAGGTATATAGTATTGAAAAGGTTGGGGGAGAAAATCCACTATGAGATTTTATATTTATGCACTCTTCAGGTAGATTAATCCAGTAACCATCATGCCCTACTGGATATATTATTAGCCCAGTGTTTCTCAACCTTGGCAACTTTAAGATGTATAGATTTCAAATCCCAGAATTTCCCAGCATAGTGGTTTGAAGTAAACATTTGCTAATGATTCAGTTTACTCTATTGTATTCTATTTGTAATTCTTTATAAAGAATCTTTTGTCTGAGAACTACCATAGCCTGTTCTACTCCCAGGGATATCATCTCAGTTGAAAATCCTAATTTTTGATGTTTCCAGGAAGAATAATATTTAGCTGTCAGAATATGATATGTCAGACATTGATGTGTCAGACATTGAAAAATAAGCTTTTGGCCACTATTTAAAACCACATAGCCATGCCCTCATTTCAACTTTTATGAGCCCTGTTTCACACTTAGGGCAACATTAGGCACAACTTTCACCACTTGGAATAACTTTGTTAGGAATCTGGTTTGGACTCTCTCTGGTTTACCATAATAGGTACCTCGGTTTCATTGAGCTCCATGTAGAAGCTGTGCCAGCACTGTGACTTCAAAAAGTTTAATGGTATATACTAGGCACCTCTAGAGAAGAAAGAAATAATTGCTGCTGAACTCCTTTGGGCATTCAGAACAACCTGGGTAGTATCAATGTTTTGCTTCCCCAAATAATGCAGCATGAAGCCCAGGTACTTAAAACCTGGAACCTGATGCATTTTATGTCCCCTGAGCTCCAAGTCAATTTATTCAAGTCATTGATCTGCCATGACTCTTCCTTACAGAAATGGAGAAGTTCTCTTATGGACCTTCTAAATCCTACTGGTCCCTAAAATAATATAGCAGCAGCATCTGCATAAAGCAGCATGGATATAAGATTATTTGCCAATTTTGGGTGGTGGAAGTCTTCCTTATTCACAACAATAATAATAATAATGTATCACCAAAGTACACTATTGCTTAACCCCCTTACTGGTTGGTGATATATCTGAGGGATGTCTTGCTATGGTACATCTCCCCCTCAGGATGGTATTTGTAGAGGGCATATGATAGGATGTGTAAACATCTGTTGACTGTAGTTGGTTTACATTTGTTCCAAATAATTTCTATAGAGATAGAATCAAAGGCCTGTTTAAGAACTACAAGCAGGCAAAAAGAGCTGCTTTAGGTGGCAAACTGTAATTAATTACATTCCCCTGAAGTCACTTTTTTTTTTTTTTTGCACTACTTCCACCCACATTCATAATTCAGCCTTCTCTCCCCTGTATCATAATGCCAGATCTCAAGTTGTAATCCTTGGATAAAATCCTTTGTCTACATTCAATTTCTGTCTCCTCAGTCCTTACCTTCATAAATGAATTCCTTCTCCAAGGTGAAGAAATGTAGTCTGTAATGACTATATTTAAAAACTCAGACGACATACCAAACTGTGATTAGCACATTCACTTTGAACCCTGCTTTCTGATTCTAGTTTGCTGGCTGGCTACAAAGTAAATGTGTCAGTTCAGACATCATTATGAAACATACTCTAGCTTTTCCATGGTCTGGTTATGTCATTTGAATAGACTCAGTAGTTTTTTACCTAGAAAATAGCTGCTGCTGAGATGATCTGTCCTTCTAGCTCTGTACTGTCAACGTTGTCATTATCAATAGAGATTTCTGACTCCTATCTTTCCCAGCCTTACCTGAAAATGCTAGGGATTGGCTCCTGAGTCTACAATGTTTTCTCTCTGAGCTAGATCTTCTCTTCATGTTTGAACTATAATGATCTATTATAATTGATGGAACATCCAGAATGCATACATTTTTAAAAGGGGGATGGATGACAAGGCCAGCATAAACTGTCTAGGGATTATTAGAAATGCCTCCATGAAAACACTCCCTCCAAAACATTCTACAATAATGACAGATCTGTGGCAAAAAGCCTGTCTGTGATAGTTAGGCTTTAAAATAGCTTCTGATGGCATCAGTAGAGTTAGTTTCAAAGCTCCAGTGCCATACAAGAAGCAGCTTATGCAGTGAATCTTCATGACCATACCATGACCAGGGATTGGAGGATCCCCAAGCCCACTTCAGAAAAAAGAACAAATAGACATAAATCTGGCATGAAATGTAATATCAGAGTTTTAAAAACCAGCAAGGGAAACATTTCAGCACTCCAATGCTGGCCTAGAGTTAGCCATTCTTGAAGAAAGAAATTACATAAAATGACACCACTGCAAAATAACCAAGCTACAATTCATCAGGATGGTTTTATAGTCTGAACAGAGACCAAAAAAAAAAATTGCGTCACACCCAACTGCTGTTTTTTGAGTGGGCAGATAATAAGATAATTATCACTGTCTGCACCTTATATATTTCATTTTCTTGTGACCTCACTGTTTATAATCCATGTGCCTGCCCAAACATGTATGCATATGCTCTCTCTCAAGTAGCACTTTATGCACCTGTGAAAGTGGATTCAGACCACAAAAACGGATGCCTTTATAAATGTGTAATTTTTAAAGGTGCCACCAGACTTGGCCATTTTGGCTGAAGGGAATGGGAACAAAAATGCAATGACCCTCAGTGTAAGTTATTTTCTTAAAGCTTATGCTCTAGCAAATATTAATGTTGCTTGGAAATCTTTATCATGTTCACCAAGATTTATTTGGTTTGGCTTTTGATGGAGCCTAGAAGATGTGAACATGTCTGCGTGTATAGGTAGACAAATAGATCTGCACAAAATTTAAAAATAAATAATTTATGCTCTTCGTCCTGCCTGCTCTGCCGTGTGTGTTACTAAATTGAAAGGCAATGTTTTAATTGCTCTCTTACTACCCTGACTCAGGGTAGTAAGACTTACTACCCTGTGTGTATACACACACACATACATATTCTGTGTGTGTGTATGTGTGTATAAATGTATAGCAGAGAACCTTTGGATTACTCCTTAATAATTTTTGAAAGCACTGAATATTAATTATATTAGTAAAAAATAAATTTTGATTTTTCAGCTTCACTTTTTCCTTTCATGGGAGTGTCATTATTGTCAGCTGTAAAATCTTCAGTCTATTCTATCTGGCCGTCAGAGTGCTTTTCCTGAAACAATATCATTTTCTGTTATACGCTAAGAGCAGGAAAGTTCTCTCCAGCCATTAAGTACCCTCCCTTCCAAGGGCACCTCATTCAGATGGGCATGGGGTGCCTCCTCATGGTCATGGTGAAGTGCTACCCACTGGAAGAAGAGCCTAGGCGGGCTTTGGCTAACTTCAGGCACAACAGTAGTACACTGTATCTTCAAATCAAAACACAGGGCTTCCATCACATTTTTAATTAAAGATCCTGCAATTCTTATAGTTCTAAGGATTAAGTTTTCAAATGGCAAGAGTTCTCAGAGCACACAAGGAGACTTCATTCATATTTGGGGCTTAGCTGTTTGTGAGCAGGCTGGCTGGAACTATATTAAAAGAAATAGAGAAGCCTACCCACAAAGAATTCCAAATAAAATCACTACACTAAGCCTTGGTGATGTAGCATTTCATTTTACCTTTCTTCAAGCTCCTCTTATTGTTCAAACCTGAGCAAATCACCTTGGTTCCTGTTCTGCATTTTGTTCACTGACTTCATCCTTGCCCTCCTTGATGGAGGATTCCAACTTCTTTCCCTGATAGCACGGACCCATGTCGCATTTGATCAAGGATAGCCATACTTGTCCCTATTTTTGCCCACAAAGGTTACTTCCAGGGATAATTAATGCAATCCTGTGGATTTAGCTAGTAGGCCTGAGCTGGCAGAGAATTACAGTGGGGCTCATGCAGTCATGCTGTAACTGGGCAGCACTCTGTCTCTGCACTTATGGCAAG
This sequence comes from Python bivittatus, assembly GCF_059951505.1. NCBI lineage: Eukaryota > Metazoa > Chordata > Lepidosauria > Squamata > Pythonidae > Python > Python bivittatus. The sequence continues at coordinate 31,370,476 of NW_028277098.1, forward strand.
CAACATCTTCTTCATCTCTGTGTCTTTACCTGTATGGCATGTTATGCTGCATTCTTGACATAGGATCCTGACTGAACTCAATTAATGAGTTTCTAACTAGGCTTGCCATAGCATGAAGTAGCTGGATGTTGCTCCCTGATGTGCTCTCTAGCCACCTCACCAGATCTGTGTGATTTATTGCTGCTAAGTACCACCTGAACTATGATTCTGCAACCAGGGAGAGTGAGGCATACAGCTTGGTGCAGAACATGCATGGAGCTTTTGGTTGCCTGGTACATCTCAGATATCTCTTGGTGCCCTTCCAAGGTGGTCCCGTGCACCATTCTATTCCCTGATGAATATGTAGTGCACTCATGCTAGCAGCCAACTCATGAAGAATGTCTCTGAGTACTTCATCATACTCTTTACCATGTGCTCTATGTGGGATACCCCCTTTTCCTCTACTGCAGCAACATTAGTCTATCCATTTAGAAAAAATGGCATGCTCTAGAATAGCAACTGTATTTGCAAAGATAGGGAAGGGAGCATGAACATAAGCAGAATCTGAACTGAAGGGTGCATAAAGGAGCCATTGGGAAAGAATGCTAGCTTTGACAGAAATGGCATGGCAGCAGTAGGCGTGGCCCCTGCTCTCCACTGTTCTCTCTGGTTCACTTTCCACCTCTGATTCCTATACAAGACAAAGCACTACAGTAAGCATAGATGGTGTACTGGAATGCTTTCCGATCCCCTCCCAGGGCTAGTTTTGTGATATGGGACAGGAACTTATCTCCACCATTACTTGGTGTCATTTCTTGTGCATGCCTGGAATCATCAAATGCTCCATCTTCTAGTAACAGCCTTCCTCCTCAAGTATATCCCTCAGTGTTTCATCTGGATAGAACCTGCACTCCAGCTCTGTATGAGATGAGGAGGAGCGTTCATGTACTGTGGGTTACTGCTGCACTGGATGTGCCTCCCCCTTGTATCTACCCCATTTGCTATACCAGCAGGCTCCTGAATGCATCCCTTCTGCTAACATGGCACCCTGATTTTGGTGATCTCCTGGCCCTTTCTGATGCCCTCTTATCTAGGAACGTGGGCTCACCAATCAGCTATACTTTCTACAATGGATATGCAGATACATGTAAGTGTGTATGGCTATGCCTACATGCATTCCTTTGCATGGGTGGGTGGGTAGGAGGATATCTGATGGCAAGTAGTATCATAGTAGCACTTTTATCTGCAAAGGCTCCCTGACTTTCCATTGTTTCCAGGAGTTCATATATTTCCATCTGGCCTCCTATGAAAACTCCAATCTGATCCATGGCTGTTTTGTTTTTCTGGATGAGTCAAGACTCCTATTTCAAGGAAACATTCCATTAACAATGTAAGAAAAATTCCAGAATCCTCACTCCAGGGAACTGCTTTCCTTGTATGACAGGGAGAAGTAACTAATGGACCATAAGGTGCACCCCACCTGTGTTCTTTCCACTTCTTGAAAAAGTAAAAAAAAAAAAAAATTGGATAGTGAAAGGCAGGTGTGATGCTGACATCTGGCAATGAGTCACCCACCTAAAGCTCCCACTATCACATGAAATCTGGGAACCAGATGGAATAACTACAGAGTGAAATTTAAAAAAAAGTTGTTAAGAAGAAAATAACTCCTATATTGTTGGAGATATACCAGGCATCTTATGAAAAACAGGCTCCGCCAGGTTCATGTTATGAAGCTTATATAACTGCAGTTTTGAAAGCTGGTAAAGAATCTATGAATTGTACAAGCTACGGCCCAATATTTTTGTTTCAGTGTTGACACTAAGATTTTAACAGCTACCTTGGCAAGATATTACATGCAATAATTCATTCATCACAATAATATTCTGGATATACAGTAAGTTGGGCTGAGTCTAATATTACGCCTATTGCTAAGAAAGTCCCAAAGGATGTAGGTAAGCCTTTAGGTTTGTTTATTGTCCAGAATCTATTAAATATTTGGGGATTGCTGTCCTTAGGAAAATATCCCATCTAGTGGATAAGAATATTTCAATGTATATTACCCAGATGAAAGGAGATATTAAGAAGAGGTAGAAAACATCAGTATGTTTGTGGGAAAAAAGTCAATGTGGCGAAAATGAACCCTGATATACATTTTAGGAGCAATGCCTATGTTGGTTCTTCTTAAATATTTTAAACAGATTGATAATGATTAATTTTTTATTTAGGGGAAAAAATAACTAGGATTTCTCTGTTAAAGTTATGTTTGTCATATGGGGCTGGTGGTTCTAATTTTTCTGATTTCATTGGGCATACTTGTTAACTTCAATAATGTATTGGACTAAAAATGATACTGATTATTTACCACAGTGGGCTGAACTTCAGAGGAATTATTAAGCCACCTTGAGTCCCTAGCAAGTTCTTGGTTCTAACTAGAGTAGGAATTCAGTCATTTTTCCAGTGCTGAAGGCAGCCAGACATGTTTGAGCCTTAATGGACAGAAAATTAAAATGTGACTTTAGTTCTCATGAGAAACTCATGTTTTGGAGTCATTCCTACTTAAAAAATGTCTGGTAACACTTTTATGTTTTTGATGGGGTAGAGGAAATATTGGCCAAAAATGGGATTGTTGCTCTTCATCAGCTAATAAGTAACAATACCTCAAATCTGTTTCTGGAAGGAATATAAGTTTTCTAAAATGACTGAATGAGACTATATATATCAAAAACAAGTTACTAGGCCCTGGTGCCTTCACAGCCTCTGAAGTTCTGGAGAAATTAAGAGTATTGAAAAGGCTTTCACGGACACCAAGCCTACACAATTTATTGTTAGCATAATCTTTAAAATGTTACTAAAATAAATTTGGAAGTATTCCTGGAAAGATGCTAATGCATCAGATTTTAACAGCTGGCTTAATGAAATTTGTCAACTCTGACTCTTTGAATTGGGTTCACATAGAGGGAAAGGCAAGATTAGACAATATTGTTGAGCAATATTGCATCATTATAAAACTGGTACTCAACAGTGAGCAAATACAACCTTTAGAGAGGTTGTAACTATTGAAACTTTGCCACTCCATTTTTGCAGTTGATCTTGAATATATATGGCAATCTAGGCTTAGCTCAGATCCTTATCAGATTGAACCCAGTTTACAGCTTCTGACATTACTAAATCCATCCCAACAGAAGAAAAAGCATGCTTTAGGGAAGAACTAATGCTTCATTTTATAGCAGCTTGCTGAAAAATACACCATCTTTTCTCACAGAACTCCATTTATGGCATTTGTTCAAATCTGCCTTTCACCTAATTTCCAGGGTCAGGCTATGGAGGAAATGAAAACCATCCTGTATATGTAAGCATCTGATGATTTGCTGGGGCTTTTTTTTTTTTTTCTTGACATGGAAATATTAACTCAATTGTTATATGGAGTGTAAATTGCACTCTTTTAGTTACCATGGACAGTTAGAGATACTACAACCCAATTTCCTACAATCCATTCCCACAGTTTCACAATGTGTTCTGTTCCCCAACTCCCACCAAAAAACCCCCAAACAGTATATAGCTAAAACTGGTTTTTGCACTAGTGGGTTACTGTATTTCTGAAAGACAAATTGGTTTTAACTGGAAGTAGATTCTGAAAAAAACAGCTTTAATCTTTAATCTTTTTCTTTGAGTTCATGATTGTACTTGGTTGTGATAATGCCAGATTTGGCAAGGATTTATGAATTTTTAAAATTTAAAGATAAAAATAACATTATCCTCATTTTGTAAGAAACAGAAACTTTATTCCATTTATAGAAGAAAATGCTTGGCACTTTTCTTTTTGACTGTAATTAATATTGTATAAAAATATTGTATGTATGATCTCATAGAATTCTGTCTCATGAAATACACACGTAAGTTAAAAGTATCCACACATTTGCAAAATTAGCACATCAGGGGGAGGTCTTCCACCCTAACCAAACAGAACATGCCAAGTTTGCAACAACAATAAGATTTTTGATATGGTACATAATTTCAAAAAAAAAAAAAAAGTTCTGAGCTCCCAGCACATTTGAAGTATATGCAGCATATTACTTGCTGTGCTAGAAATATGGATTGTTTTAAAGCTTGGATTCATTGGCCTGGTTCACACATCACACCAAACCATTCCATATAACACTGAGTCATAAACCATGGTTTACTGAACATTATGAGATCATCCAACATGCCAAACCAATATGAACCATGCTATATTACAATTTGTAAAGGCAGCCACTGGCCTCTGTAGGAAATGGCAGCTAACTTGGACAACAAGACTGCTATTTACAGTATATTATGAAAATACTGGCATGAATTAGCCTACTAAGCCTCATTGATTTCAGAAGGAGAATTAAACCTTTCCCATTTAAGTTAACAAAGTTTAAATGCTACTTGCTTTTGATGAATCATACCCCTTGTGATTAGAAATATATATATTTCAATTAATAGAAGGGATTAATTATAAGAATATAAATTATCCTAATTAAAATGAATACTCATAAAAACCTATTGCAGAGTATATAGAATGGTATTATCCCTTTCTGAGCCTTTTTGAAGTCAACTATAGTTCTATGATTATGATAAAATATGTTTATCAGAATATTTGTGAGTCACAGATTTCTTCTTAAAAAATCTTAGAACATAAGTATTTACCCATTTGAATTACAAGTAGTCCTCGTTTAGCGACCACAATTGTGATTGGCAACTCCTTCGCTAAGTGAAGCAGTCACTAAGTAAGAAATCATGTGACCCTGACTGTTCTTTCCTTTTCCCCACTCCCCACACTTTGGAATGCTCACCCTTGCACTAGGATAATTAGCAAGAAGGGAATTAATGTTTGTATTTACATTAATTGGAGAAGAAGAAATTACAAGAGAGTAAGTAGGCCCATAATGGGGAATATACTGGGCTATTTGCATAGCATGCTCACAGCTTACAGCCCCTAGCACACTCAGGGCTACCAGCACTACCACATTGCTTGTGATGTGTAGTCCCCATTGTGTGCCTGCTTACTCTCTTGTAATCCCTTCCTCTCCAATCTCTCCACTCTGCAAGGGGGGAAAAAAGGAAAAAAAACAGCAGGTCAGGCACAGAACAATGTGTAGTGACTGTAATGGTGATCATATGACTGAGGGATGCTGTAAAGGTCATAAATGCAGGCATTGGTTGTAAAGTTATTCTTTTCACCAACCTCGAATGATTGCTGAACAAGGCAATTGGTAAGTGAGGACTACCTGTACTCATTGAGAACATTTCTTGTTATATTCTAGTTAATGTATCCTCTGTGCACAGTCAATAAACATCTGTTAATTCTAAATACAAATAATACTGCATTTGGTCATCAAAAACATCTTACTTCTCAAATAAATGTTTGTATACAACATCTGATTTTACAGTACTGATTAAGAGTGACAAATTATATCCATTGTATGGTTAAACAGACCTAGATTTTGCTTGTGATCTTATTACAGTCTATGGCTGCAGCCTTCCAAGTGTGGAATATAACATCAGAGCTGAGGGGATAACAGACATTCAACTTCTTACATCCTCTCCCAACATAAGCAGGATATGAAAGGAAAAATATGGCTGTAATTATTTTAAATTTCTTTAAAAAAATGCCTTTAAATTCACTGAAATTGAAGATCATGAATTAGTGTAAGTATGCTTAAAATATTTTCACATTAATTGACATATTAATACCTACAACCCAAACAGTCAAGGAAATTTCACTGTATAAATGAAATGTGTTAATAGTTTCTAAGCTGTACTCAGATTAAAATAAAAGGGTGAGTTTCAAGTCACACTTACAGAGAAGTAAAGAGAAGGTTCACACATGCATTGACATAATTTCCAAAATGACATTTTTGATCAACTCTACATGGTGACATGGAGTTGAAGATGAGATCTAGTTCAGATGAAAAAAAAAAATCACTTTCATAATATAGAAATTCTGTGATTACTCATTTCCACTCAAAATTCCCCATCTGAAATGGGGAATGTATAGCCATGAACTAACCATAGTTCCACTGACTGACATCTTTGATGCCCAATATATCTAGGATTTATCTATAGTAACTCTCAAGTGGGAAAGGGAGAAAATATGTACAAACTGCAAGTTAGTAGATGGGAAAGAAGCTGGTTGTGGCCTGATCTATTCTGTACTGAATTAAGTTGCTTCATATAGACTGGACATGTGGAAACAATATTCAAAATTGCTTTTGTTTTGTAATGAACTGGTGAACTGTTTGAACATGAGCAAATATCAGAAAGAAGAAAGAATACTTCATTGATCTCTCCAAGTGTAGACACCACACCTACCTTAAGAAAGAATCTTCCCATAATCTAAAATAATTACATTTATTTATTTATATCTTGGTAATACATGAAATGTATATCTCCATATAGATGTAAATACATGATGAAATACCACATTATTCTCATGCTATAGAAGCACAGTAGACATTAATGATCCAATAATTACACTGATTGTAAAATAATTGTAAATGAAAAATGCAATTTGCCACAAATGCAAACTGCAGAGAAAGAATATATTTTAATTATTTTTTAAACATTTCCTTTATTTTGTAAAGGTTTAAGCATCTTTTAGGACAATTGAGACTCATCATTTTGATCATGAACAAATGTGCATCTGAATTACTGAGTCATTTTCTTTTTATGCCACTTCATAAATCAAAACAAGCCTGTGGATTAAAACAATCTTTTCTCTCTGAAAATATTTGAAACCGTACTGCCAAATTGAACACCAGAGTGATATGATTTGGAATAGCCAGGAGAAATAAAAGCTGTGAAATTGGGGTTTATTAATGAATGGTGGGAGGTGGGGTGGGAATTGGGGTGAGGAGACACTTTCTCCTGCAATACAGAGAGATCAACATTGTAAAGAGAAACATGTCATAAAAGTAGTTGCCCCATACCTAAAGTGAGAAAAATAAATGTTTCTGTCAAAAAAAATAAAAGGAGAGGAAAACAGCTTAATAAGAAATGTTAAAGAGATGATTTGGGAATATCCTGATTAATGCAGACACAGCTGGGTACTATATACTCCACACCTCACAGGATTAAGTTTCACTGAGATCCCTGACGTCACTGGAAAAGAAGTATCAGACCCTGATACTCCCGGAAGCACTTAAGAACTTACCTGCCTTGAAACAGGTTCAGTAGCTTTAATGAAATCAGTGGGACTGGTCACATGTTTTAAATCAAACATACATTTTTAAGTACTCTATTGGACTTGTGCCAACCAACTCTTATTGCATCTTTGGTGAGAAACTGGCAAATGCAGATTATACCAAGTCCAGCATGGAAGGCAATCCCTTCCTTCTTAACATGAATTCAGGACCCGGATTTACCACATTTTCAGACCTGGAGCTCGCCGCCTCTGGAATCCCTTGGGAAATCCTGGAGGAGAACTGTTTCCATCTCCCTTCCTGTTTTTAAAATACAATGCAGTCTTGTATTTGCTCACTGCTGAGTGCCACTTTTATAATGATGCAATATTGCTAAACAATGATGGCTATCCCATTCAGATTTCAAAAATGCGGAGGCAGCTAGACGACAGCAAAGGATTGGAGTTTTCTGCATCTCTCTGTGACCATTTAGTGGTCATCGGGGGGGGGGGGTGTTCAGTCCAGCTATGGCATCCTTAATACATCTGGCTGTAAAATATATAGGCAGTTCAGAAATGTGCTACAGAAAGAGGAAGTGGATCAACTTTACTTAATATCATCCTTGTTCTCTTCTTGCAGCTTCTAAGGGTTAATTTAAAGTATGTGTTTCAGAAGCTTTTTCCAACCAAGCTCTCTCTAGGTTTGTTAAGATGACAACTCCCTGAATATTCAGCCAGCATACTGGCTGAGACTTCCAGGATTATCTCAACAGGCTTGGAGAGAACCTGGACAAACTTAGGATACATCAAGAGCAGTTGCATTAATGACATGGCTGCCAGCATGAATTTGCACAGAGTGGTTATCTATGCTCACGCAAACTCCAAAGCACTTCTTCCAAACCGTTTTTGAAGCATGCACAGCCCTAATCCATAACATATAATTTATTTGTCACAAATTATGCTTTCCATATCAACTTGCAAACTTGTCGCCGAGGAGTTGGGTGTCTTTAGAAATGTGAATTATAAAAATAAAGAAACAATTTCTTTGGGAGTATAAGACTGAATTGCTTAGATCAGGGATCTTCTTCATTTGTATATGCATGTGAATGTGTAAGAGGTGAATTATTTGAAAATAATCCCCAAAACCTTTTTCTGAACTTGTAAGTAAATTCTGTTCAGCAAAGTTCTTTTTAATGCAATCTTTTTTTATTGTTTTAATCATGTTTTTTTTACCTTAAAAAATCCCTGCAAGGAAAGAATTAGGGCACATTGATTCATTTTTATTCATTCAGTTTACACTTCACTTTTCTACTCAAGTCAACATGAGTATGCAATTTAAAATAAGCTGGTTTACTTATGAAAGGCCATCTCTCCACATATTCAAATTCTTTCTACTGTTATGGACTTTATGTTTAAGACTTCAGTACTTACTTGAGAGTAGAGAGCCACTTTGATGTTGCGATTACAGGACCAGGCTGGAAACCAGGAGACCATTAGTTCTAGTCCCACCTTAGGCACGAAGCCAACTGGGGATTTTGGGCCAGTCACTCTCCCTCAGCTCTAGGAAGTAGGCAATGGCAAACCACTTCTGAAAATGTTGCCAAAAAAACCCTACAGGGACTTGTCCAGGCAGTCACTAAGAGTCAAGAATAAGCTCAGTAATTCAATGAAACTTATTTCTGAGTAGACATAAACAGAAACACAATGAAATTGTTTCAGTTTGGGGCTGCAGCCCTGCTTCAGTTCAAGGAAGTTACATACCATAGAAACATTCCAAACTTGGTGAGACACATGCACTTTTGTGATAAATTAAAATAAGCTACCCTTTTAATTTTCCAACATGTGTAGGAATAGGGCTAATACATGCAGGTTGCAAAAAATACAGATGCCCAGTACACAGCAGCAAAGAGTTGGGTCCTTTTTTTAATGTCTTTGCCACCTTCTAGTGTTCATCTGATTTTTTGCACTCTAAATAGAGTAACTCTGCTTTGAACCACTCAGAGGACACCAAGGACACTTAAAAAACAAAAATGGCATGGGGCAAGGTAGACGTGGGCTTAGTGAATAACTTTATTCTAATCTATTATTTTGAATCAGGTAGCCAGAGGTTGTGTTCAGAAAATATGGCTTTAGCTAAATTTAAGTCCAGCCATTTCTTATTTTGAAAATATGAAAAAAAAAAAAAAAACAAATTGCTGCAAGCACTGACCACAGAGGTTGAGGCAGGATAAGCACATGGAATATTGAAATGTATTTTCCCAGGCAGGGCAAGGGTACACCCGGGGTAAGTAAAGCCCTCAGCTCCTGCAGCGGGATTCCATACTGAGTGTTCCTGTGGATACATTCTCTTTCTCTCCCTCCTCCACCATTTCATCTTTTAAAAAACCTGATTCTACTGAACGGAACTTAAACAAAGGATGTTTGCTCCGTAAAAATAATCATAAAAGACAGGTATTAATTGACAGGGCAGCAACACAAAAACAATAAAAACAGGGAGCTTTGTGGCTAATGGGGGAAAGTCCCTCTTGGAGCCTAAACCATTTGCTTCGCCACAACTCATTATCAGAGAAGACCTCCCTGAGCAGCTTTTAGGGGATTCTTCTGCTTTTGTCCCTGCATTAAATTGTTGACACATCTTTCTGTTAACATCAGCTCTGGGTTAAGGCACTTCACTGAGGGAGGCATCTGACATTCCAGAAAGTATGAGGCCCCTGGGTGTCCCAGGCGCTGTAAGAGATAAGAGGGAGAAATAGAGAAGCTAGGTGGTTGATGTTTGTTTTCCAAGGAAGCCGAGACAAATGCTTTAATGGACCGAAATGCAAAAAGATTTGCTTACGTTACTGGATTGCTTCAGCTTTTGTGGCTTTTTGTGTAATGCATGCGAAGGCCTTCTCTGCTTGGTTCTGAACTGATGATGGCTACATTAGGAGTTTTAACTTCCCTTGTTTCATTCTACTTAACTGAAGGTAAGGCCTGTAGGTGTTACTTCAATGTATCTGGTACATAAGTATTTTCCAACTCTAGGCACCTACATAAACGTGTCTTTAGTTATGCAGTTCCATACATGAATATGCTATATCTTGAAATCAGTAAGATTCCATTTAATCCTAATTTAAATTGCATTAATTTAATGAATCTATTTTATGTGTAATAAAATATTGATCCAGCCCTATAAAGCTTCTTTTAGAAGATGACATGCTAAAAGATATGTAAAAAGGGGAAATTTTTAAATATTCCATTTATACACATGATATATTTCAGAAAGACCATGAGATGTCATAAGGTTGCTTGTATGAAATCTATACACAAATGGAGGAATGCAGAAGAAAGAAAACAATTGATCTTGAGGCAGCAGTGGAAAATGCTTACCCATCATTAATTTTGCCACTTTTATTTGTTTTATACAAAAAATTGTATACCACCTACTTCAAAAACTCAAGGTGATTTACAGTATCACGAAATAAAAGCAGAAATATGTAAAACACAGCCTATATATATAAATATTAATGCATCCCCTCACTACCATCATTGTTTTCAAGCAGCCTCCTCTCTCTTTCTCCACCTGAGGCATTTGTAAAACCCCATGAGTCTTGTCAATTCTGTCAGCCTTTGGCAAGTGGTGGCTTTCCAGGCCCTCATTAGGCCTCATCCCTTCCAATGGTGGATGCCACAATACATGACCATGTCCATCAGCTGCAGATATGGTGACACGTGAATCTGCATTTCCAGCTACTGTGCCCTTTTTGACACCTTTGGTGCTCGCCTGCTCCAGAATATTGCTGCTCCAATCTGCCTTTCCCAATAAATTCCTGGTGTCCTCAGTTCCTTCCATCTTCCTTTCTTCCATTTTGGTTCTCCCCACATCAAAACCCAAACTCATGCATCCACCCGCTATGCCCTTCTAACTGCCTCTCCTTTTCTCACATTCACATCATCTACACAGTCTTTCCCCATCTTCAACCACTTCCTCATTCCAGCCAAAAATTCCAGCACCAAAGAATTATTCATCCTTGTGCTAATGGTGGATAGATCCGCTAGAGTACCATCATCTTGTTCCTCAACAAAATGTACTCAAGTCACCCAATGTTTTGGGATCATATTGAACCATCGACTAACCATACAAAGACTGCGTTCACAGGATACTAAACCACAAGCAAATCAACCGTATTTTAGCTTAAAGCATTGTGCAAACTCAGCCAGTAATGCAGGGAAATTTGTGAAAGGCATGTCCAACAAGTTTCAAAAGACAACGAGTCATTTGGCCACATTAAGTTGTGCATAGCCGCACTACTCCTCAGCAAGAGATCTATTCCAAGGGCCTGTAGGATGCTGCCTTCCAATCAGTTAAGGGAAAGCTTTATTTGCACCTAATATATTCTAAGAGGGTCTTGAGGGAATGCCCTAAGTAAGAAAAGCAGCTAGGCAAATAATTTATTGTTTGTTTGGCAGATGCCCAAATGGTCTCATTGGAACCAGTTGCTGGGATCGCCAGGCTACATATGGAGTTTCATGTAACTTTCATCCAAGTATTTTTTTTAAAATGTAAAACAGCTTAACCCTTCCTCTCCTGGCTGTTTTTCATCTATTGTATATAAAACTGCTTTCCATAAGGCACTTTTAATCCCATAAAAGAAAAGTTGTGTATGTCTGTGTGTATAAAGAAATTCACACCACTAACTTTTTGCTGCCATCTACTAGGTGTCTGGATTTTTGCAGCCCGTATTCAGTAGCCCTAATATGAATGGATGGATATTCATTCATATCAGGGTTGTGGATTTTTTTTTGTTTAAATCCTGGAAGAAAGCAATGGCAAACTTATTTTGTAATGCTGCCAAGAAAACTGGATTAAAATGTCAATAGAAATGGTGCCAGGTGGACTTCTGGAGGGAAAGCATACTTGGGATTCCACATTTTAACTTGGTCTTTTAAATTATTTGCAGGCTTTAAAGTTATTCTTTAATGTTTTTAAGATGATTTTATTCCTGATGTTAAGGTGGCCTAAATATTTTTAATAATAAATAATAGTTTGGCTTTAAGTCCATAAAATGGTATGTTTTGTACCATGAATACCTAAAGCGAGTTGGAGACTTGATGCCCTCTAGAAATGTTGGGCTATAATTCCACAATCTAAGCCATTGGCAGGGCTGTATTTGGCTGATAGGAGCTAAAGTGTAAACATTTGGATGAAATTGGATTGCCTAGTCTAAGATTTTAAATAGTATTCTTTTAAATGTGTTGCCCTAAAGATCAAACTGACAGCCATTTCGCAAAAACTTTTGGTTCTCCATTCATAAATTCTGCATAATATTTTTCTTTCTCTATCCCACTGTGTCTGCCAAAGCTTTAATTCTTTGGGGAAAAGGAGACCATCTTCTTGAATAGATATTATTAACGTCTAGTACAATAGAGAGGCTGAGATCAGCAGGAGCTGATGGACGCTGCCAGATTTTGAACAATAATCAAATTGTGAATGTGGGATTCTCTTTTTGCTGAGGCCTTTGGTCTAGGTTAGTTGTGAGCATCATTTAGGCTTAATCCTTGTGGTTTTACATTGATTTTGCTTGCTGTCCATTGTTTCAGACTGAACTCTTACATGCTTTCCCTGCAGTTTTCATTGTGCAAACCCCAATGTTCCAGCTGAGCAGAATCTCTGCCTGCTCCCCAAGCAACCTTCCATGAACATTAGCATGAGACAGTGGAGAAATCTCTAGGAGTGGTTTGTTTTTACATTGTGTTTCCCAAGGTCTCTCTCAAAGAGTCTAGATAATAGTATTACCCCTTTAGGTTTTTATCTTGGATTGCCGGGCGAAAAGGGGGAGGGAGCTCCATTTCTGTTGGGAAAACTCCTGCGTGTAGCATCTCCTTTTAAACACTGATTTCTATGCATACACTGAAAATGCATTATGGTTTCTGCTATCCTGAATCATTACTCAAATGCACAAATCAATGGAAGAAATTATCATTTCTGCTGAGATGGCTTGTGCATGCAGCATAACTGTTTACTGCATTGGGATCTTACCCAAAAGCCTTTTCTGCCGTAGCCCCCACCCTATGGAACATCATTCCCCCCAAGGTGAGGTTGGCACCTACTCTGTTGGCCTTCCAGAAGACCCTTAAAACATGGCTTTGTCAGCTAACTTGAGGAACCCCTGATACTGTTAGATGGTTGTATAATAGTTAATGGAATGCACTCTCTGTAGGTTTTTCCACCATTTTGGTTTTTTATTTGTTCTTATCTGTTTTTATTCTAATTTTTAAATTGGTTGTTTTAATCTTTTTTTTTTTTAATATTTTTGATTATTACTATGTACCCCACCCAGAGTCACTATGTGAGATGGGTGGCTATGCAAATGTGATAAATAAAAGTTGTGTGACCAAGCCTCCAATGTTATGGTATACGGAATTATTAAAAGTTAATGTAGTGGTATGTGGGAATGACTTTGGGAGATGGGAGGAAGAGATGCTGCCTAGGGAACAATCAGCTAAGTGGGGGGGATCCTGCAGCTGCATAATGGGCAGAGAAAGAAACTTGGAAAAGATCCTCCCTAACTTATCAGGCTGTAAAAAGAAATGGCAGGAGCTTTGTACTTTCAGACTTGCAAGATTCTGTTAATGTAGCCTTACAATAAAGTAGAATTAGGTCATATGGTCGTGTTTCCTGTCTGGTCTACCTGGGAAGGCTGACACAAAATGACTGCCTAGTTAAAAAATGATCACTTAAACACAGTTGGCTATTATTACAATGGATTATTATTATAATACCTTTCAGAATTTTACACCTGAAATTGGAATTTGATAAGAGTTGCTGCTTGACTAATGTTAATACAATTTTTGCCTTAAACTTTTTTCCCTAAAGGAGAGCTGTAGTGAAATTAAAGGACAGATATTAGAACAATATTAGTGTTCATCATGTAATATTAGACCAGCTTTGATTCTCCACTGATTTTAGTTATAAAGTAGGTCTGGCTGTTGTAGTTTTTCTCAGGGAAGAAACTCTCTTTCTTGAAATTCTATACTTTCTGACAGATGTAATCCAATAACTAGAAATCTACTAGGGCAGTACAAATGCTCAGGATGGGATTCCAAAGCAGTGTTCTGGGGCATGAGTGTAAAGGGCTGTGAGAATAACCTTGGGAAATAGGAGGAAGAGCTGCAGCCTAGGCAATGGTCTGATAAGAGAAATCTGAGTCCAAATCAGGAATGGGGGCAGAGTAAGCATCGCAGAAGGGACCCTCCCTAGTTCTCTGGAAAGTAAAAGGCAGGGAGCAGAGAGGCGCATTCACACTTACAAGATTCTGTTACTATAACCTTACCATAAAGGTAGTATTAGTATTCTTGGTTTTGGTTTCCTGGTCTGGAGTACCTCAAAGGGGTGACAATGAGGGATGGAAATGTAGCATCTGGAACTCTGCACCTGCACCTTTGCCCAGGATTGAGTAACAAGGACCATTGGCAGCAAGTGCTGAAGCACTTTTTTGAAATTGAACCTGAAGTGTGCGCAGCCCTATAATGGTATGCAAGCCATGCAAATAACTGTTTCTTCCCTTTAAAGATGTCTTAAAAATGAATGGCACACTGGTCTCCTTTTAATGATCTGACATTTTGTAAACCTGCCATTTTTTATGTAAGTTTATTTTATTTTTGTTAAAATAGGCCATTTTAAGTCAATGGGATTCAATACATGGATTCTTTTTTACAAATAGCAAAATACTCAGACTTGAACGGTTTCCTATTGGAAAATTCATGCTGTGTAAAATTAACATTGACAGAAACATTTTTAATATATGTTTTAGGCTGCTTTCACATTAAACACTTGAGGGATTTTTCTTTTTCCTGATTGCTGTCTTCAACCATGGAAAAAACATAAGTCTTTGTATTATTAATTACCTAAGTTCAATTTCCCAGCATTTGCAGTAGCCATTACTGTATTTATCTTTTAATATGGTAATATCATATTTTGTTATTGTTTACTGAACATCAGAAATTTGCTGGGGATATCATAAGAATGGGAAAGGGATGATAGCAGATTGATTGCTGGGTAACATCGGTTATATACAAAGACATGTCTAGGAGACCCTGAGAAATGCAACAGCTAGATAAAAGATGTAGATCAAAGTTATTTCAAGTGTACAGTAGGGACATTATGCATCCCTGCCCTTACAAAGAGCTCAATCTCAAAAATGCATCCTTTCCCCACAAACTCTTGATATAAATCTGCTGACTTGTTCTCTGTTGTTGTGCTGCAGCAGATTCAAATGTAAATCCTGAATAGTTGTAATGGTATATGGGAATGACCTTGAGAGACAGGAGGAAGAACCGCAGACTGGACAACCTTCATGTAAAAGATATCTCAGTCCACACAAGGAGGGGAGGGCATGGGGAACATTTCAGAAGGGACTCTTCCTGGTTTTCCAGAGAGTAAAAGGAGAGGAAGGGAGAAATACTTTCAGACTTGCAAGGTTCTGTTAATGTAACCTTAAAATAAAGACAGAGCTGGTATTCATTGTGCTTCTTGTCTGGACTCTCCCTGAAGGGCTAACAATAGTGATTTGAAAGTTGATTACAGGGACTGAGGAAAGGAAATAAAACCTCTACAAAGTGATCCAAACTTCTTTGTACATGGTTTGGTGCTAGGTTACATGGAGGGAAACCTGGTGCTGCATTTGCAGAAAATGGGAAGGGTGATGCTGTGTTGCAAGAATTGTTTCCAATTCTGTGGGAAATGGTAGGAAAAAATGAGGGAAGGAGACCTGTGGTTTCCCATGTCTTTGTCAGAGATTTGATACATTGAAGTTGGCAGCACTCTACACTGTCAGTCACCACTTACCTGGATGGGTATTTCGTGCCATGCCACTTTCTCCATGCTGCTGCATCCAGTAGGTGCCTGTCCCCTCCCCAATCTCTTTGAACTCGATTCTAGATATAGCTGAAATGTTCCTTCATCCCCACTTGTGAAAACAAAACCCTCTTAATCTGAAATCTTAGTTTACCTTGACAACAGGGACATTGTTGCACACGTCATCAAATTTTGTTCCTCAGTCCCCAAAGGTGGCAATATGTGGCTGGCCCCGTCTGGTTCAGAAGCTAAGAAGGGTCAGAACTGCTTGGACTGTGCAAACAAATCAACAACAAACAAACAAACAATTCGACAAGAGAGTACTGGCAAGCCGCTTCGGTACCGTTGCCAAGAAAAGATCACATATTCCTGTATTCACCAGGAGTTGAGCTCAAATTGAGTGTGACTTTATTACCTTTGCCTCGGAATGGCAAAGTTAACAGACACTTTTCTAAAAAAAACAAAACCCAGAATTCAAAGGGCCTACTTTCAAACTTCCTACATCTATTTCTCTTCATCCGAGTATATGTATCCCCAAAGTCACCTCTATCACTCTGTTAATTTTCAAGAATGCTATTTTCTAATCAATAGGGAGATGTGTGAATCTTTGTCCTCCCCCCCCCCCGCCAAATTGCAAACTTTCAAATTGCACAAAAGATGCTCAACCTATTTCTCTGAAATTTAGGAGCATTTATCTGTAGAGGTGATGATTCACTTGAAAATGTTATTATTACTGAGAGTTATTTTATGCAGAGTATGAAATAGCCTGTGGGTGAGGCGCAGAACAGAGAAAATCTTCTGCTGGATTCTATATATGTCCAGAAGAGTTCAGAGTTCTCTGAGACTTCTTTCATGCCATTAACCCTACAGATCTAGAAGGACAGGACAGGACAGGCTAGCCTGTGCTGCAAATTACTCCTGCTTGTTAGGGTGTGTTACTTTACCTCTACAAGCAATGCAAAAATTAATCTGCTGGAGAAGGACAGATTTTACATGCATGGGATTCTGTGTAATTAATGCCCACAATATTGAGAATATTGGCTTTTTCACTAAAAATATATAGTTTTAAATATTAGTAAGATGGCACATACAGGCATCAAAAGAGATAAGAAAGCAACATTTACTATGCTTAAAACTCATGATGTTGAAAAGCCAGAAGAGTTAACCAAGCTCAGTTTCTTGACAGCTATACCCGTATACCTTGCTTTAAAGATACAGCTCAATTAATATTTTCAAAAAATAAGTGTCTCCCAGCCAATTTTTGCAATTCCCCATCAAAATAATGAAAAAAAAATCTTAAATGCTCAGGTTCCCTGTAAATCAAATGTTCACAACACTTCATGCCTTTGCTTTTATTAAGACTTCAAGGTCCCAAATGCGATGGTAATTGATTCCTGAGTAGTGGTTAGTGCTCAGTTTGTATGTGGGAGGGAGAGAGATTTAAATCGCTAGTCAGAGAGGTGACCTTCAGCAAATGATTACTTGCAGCCTAAACTATTTTGTAGAGATGTTGTGCAGATAAAGTGAGATAAGGGTCTTCTGAGCCCTTTGAAGAAGGAGACAAAGAAATCTGAACAAATAAAAATTGAAAGCATACTCTGCATGACCACAGCAGCTCAAGTCCCCCAATGAGATTATGGCTGATCCTTGAATAAGTAGACACTGAATTTTCCACAAACATGTAATTGTTCCACAAACTGCAGTCCTATTGCAAAGTGGAACCAAGTACGTACCCTTGGGGGGAAAAAAATCTTCCTACGTCTGGTCCTTGTTATCACTGGATCTTTCTTGTTAATATTACCTCTAGGTTGGTAATATCTTGATGGAGGAAGAAACCATGTATCTTAAACACAATCACCTTGAATTTATAGGAGAGATGAATCTTTTCTAATTTAATAGGCTGGAATATCTCTTGCAAAAGTTGGTTGAAATTAATGATATTTTGCCAAATAAGACAGATATACTCTTATACATATATTTAATTAATGACCACAATATAGTTTCCCTACAAAGAATTTCTGATGGATTGTGTTGTGAAAAATGTATTTCTGGCTCTTGTAGAAAATAGCTGACTGCATGAAGCTGTGGCTGTGTTGAAAAAAATGGCCTTCTGGGGAAAATACATTGTTTTGATGTAATTGAACCTATACATTAAGAAATAAATATTTGACATTTGTTTTCCTATCTTTTCCCAGAAAGCCAGATCCATGCTTTTTTTTTTTTAATGAAAGTATGGTGAAGGGGGGAAAAATGTTATACTCCTTCTTGTGTATTACATTTCAGTGCCTGAAGGGTGTTCACAGAGAAAAGTGTGGGACTTACCATTAGGGAGAATATTGTGTTGTGCTGTGTTACAAATAAGCTCTAGAGTAATTTCAGAAAAGGTTACCTTGCTGGTCTTCTTCAGTCAAAGGCATCAGAAACCATACCATGGAATGTGTGCAGGAGGGAGAATGCACATTAAGGCACAGCATGACAAAAGAGACCAGAGAAGACATTCAGAAGGAACACTTAGGGAAAGGAAAACAAACAGACAAACAAACCAAAAAATTTTTTTTTTCTCACTGGATTTTCAGAACCAAGAGTAAAAGCAAATAAGCACATTCGTTCCTCATTGATTTAAATATTCATCACATCCCCTGTATCAAAGTGCAACACCTATGGCCCAGGGCTGCGGGTAGCCTCTGAAAACTTTTGAGTGGCTTTAAAATCTGCATTTTTCATGGGTGGGGAGGGGGAGACTATTAAGTACTTTGTGAATATTAATGTTCATGTTCTTATCCAGCAAATGAATTTGAATTTAATTCCAGATGTTTTTTGTGACTGACTTGTTTGTGCTGGCTTCACCCTCTTTTGAGGCTATAATGCCAAATGTGTCACTCCAAGGCCATGAATGGCCCAAAGAAAGTTGTGCATCTATCTTATATTGCTGGATCAAGAGATGGGATATAAACCACAGAAAATAATAGAACAATAAACAAACTTTGTAAAATGTACTCAGTTTAGCACAGATAAAACCAACCTTCTCTGAAAATTGGAAGGCACCTGAGATAACAGCATCTATGAGTTTGAGCCACTGAGTATGTTTAGTTGACTTCAACTTTGCTTAAGGCTGAGTTCTGTCCGTTAGTAGTGCCACCTAGAAGTGATAGGTTCACATAGGAAAGGAGGTGGATCAGAAGACTGGCATAACCTCTGGGACTCGGAATAAATTCCATATATTTCATGCTAGATCTATGAACTGGGGGGGGGAGGGGGACCTGATCTAATTACTAAGTAAACCAGGGGAGCTCACCTCTCAATACTCAAAGCTTTACATGGTGAAATGGTAATTTTCACATTCAAATGGCTATCTGACTTCATATTATATGCTGAATTAACAGGCAAGAGTCTGCATTTGGCAGTAATGGAAAATGGCACCCCTATTTGAAAATAGATTACTGCCACTGGCTGTGATCCACAAATTGAATTTTTCCTCTGGAAATTAAAAAGTAGGGAACTAATTAATTCTGGAATGCAAAACTCATTCTGAACAGTCAGGGACACAGTTTACTGGCAGGTACTGGCCAATCCCTTATCATATTTTGGCCTCAAAGAAAAGGGCCATCTCCCCATGTGAAAAGTAGTGGTACACCAATGACTAATTTATACCACAGGAGGAAACTTCCTTTTCCTTTAGGAGAAGGCCAGTTGTTCTCCTTGCTTTGGGAAAACAAACCAATATTTTAAAAGATGAAAGCAATATAGCAAGCCTTTTCTTGTGAAAACTCATGCTGCCAACATATTGTTAACCCCGCAGTTCTCAGATTTCTCTCCTGTAGACTTACAAGAATACTCTTCTTTTACTTCCTGCTTCAGCCATGTGCTTAGTGCCCCAAATCATCCTCAGAAATCATCTCATTAAAAACCCCATTGATATCTATGAGAACATTTTGAGCTTTGTTCCAAACATATCTGGTTTGTAGATTTCAGCCTTTGATCGCACTTCTCCTCGCCAACAGAAACAGACCATTTCACTTCTCACAAGCTGCCTCTTATTATATGTCATAAAACTGGAGATAACTTTCCTTTATATGCTCCTATCATTGAAGGAAAGCTAAAATTATTTGCATATGAAGCCTGAGTTCCTTTAAGCTTACTTTGTCCTTCATACCAACATAAAGATGTCTATGCAAAAGCAAACAAGGCGCTTTCAAGATCAGCACAGAGGAGAAGGAAACAACATGGGACAAAATTGGAGAGGCTGTAGTTTCAGTGAATTGAGGGAAGCAAGGAGAACAAGGAATAATAATAATAATGATACCAGCCCCCTCCACTCTCAACAGCAGTAGGATGCAGAACAATGTGAGCAATACAGTGTTTACTTAAGACTCCTGGCAAGAATACTACCTTCTATATTATTTTCCCTAACATTTTCCGGAGGCTGATTCATGAGGCATTCCTCTCTATGGCTCTGCACTGCCCCCTACTGCTACAAATGACTACCCAATCCTATTTAAAACTTGCAAGGAAGCCAACAGTAAAAATAAATAAAAATTAGGCATACCAACCCCATAACATTTCAGAGTTACTTCTTGAAATCAGTTGAAATGGACCCATTGGGGATGACAAATGAAAGACAATCCGTTTCACAGCTGTCACCTTTTCTATAAGTTCATGCCTCACGTTTCAGAATGACATCCAAAGGGCATTAGGAGGTCAATTTAAGTTTCCTAAAAGCCTAGATCATGGCGCTCAGAGACATAGGAAATGACTCAATTCATTTTCATAGAGCAAAAGAATTACATTTCAAGTTTTAAGCTAATGTAGCTGTGAAGGCAGGTTTATAATGTATAGCACATAAGTGAGTTTAGCTCTAAGAGTATCCCCTTTAAATAAGTTAATTCTTTTCATGATATATCATTTTAAATCCTTGCTCTCCAACCCACTAGATTATTGGGGCTGTCACAGAATTGAAAAATTAACACCACTTGCTGGTAGGATACAGCCAAGCATAGTTCTTCCTTCACTATTCAGTTACACACTCAGATAAAAGCTGTATGTGCAAAGCTTTGTTATTCCTACACCTGCTAATGCTACTATACCCCTATATTTAATCTAGCCCCCTGGTGCGAGACATGCTGACATTTCTTAAAGCATAACTCTGGTTCTCACTCTTGACTTCCAGCACCCCTCCTCCTCTGTCAAATAACTTACCATTTATCCATTGCAAGGTCAATCAGTCTTGTTATAATGATTGCTCTGGGTTACTTCTTTCTTGAATTAATAGTTGAATCCCCACCCCACCCAGATAATGGTGTTTAGGAACCAGACCTTATAGACCTGTTGCAAATGTGCTCATTTTGGACTCCAGGAAATCCTTCCACTACTACAGTCCCCTTTTCTCAGCAAGGGGTCTATAGAAACGCTCACCAAAATTAGTCTCTCCAGATTAATGGATGTCTATATCGTCTATGGCAAAAGGAGAAGGGGACGGCAGAGGATGAGATGGTTAGATAGCATCACTGAAGCAATGAGCATGAAGCTGAGCAAACTCAGCTAACCCGACGCAAATTTCCCCATAGGGTTCAAAGTAAATCCGGTTAATCCATTCCGCCCTCCGAATTTGGTCGCACTTCGAAGCAAATTTTCCCATAAGGTTCAATGTAATTACCGTTAATCCGTTCTGGCGTCCGCGGACCACGCGTCAGGGGCGGGAGAATGGCCGGGCGCCGCGTGGCGGGAGAACGGGCGGGCGCAGCGCGGCGTGGCGGGAGAACGGCCAAGCGCTGTGCGGCGCGGCGGGAGAACGGCCGCGGACCACGTGTCAGGGCGGAAAAATGACCGTACCCCGAGGTGGAGTTCGCATATCGAGGTAAATTTTTGCAGCCGGAGCTGGTCATAACCCGAAAAGTTCGTTAGTAGAGGCTTTCGTATCCCGAGGTACCACTGTAAATAACTTGCATTGCTTGACTCCATTTCCTCCAATTGCCTTTTCCAGTCATTTCAATAGCCAGCTTCTCTGCATGGGGGGAAAAAAAACCCCTTTTTCAATGCTTCCACTAAGCTAATGGAAACTTGGGATGAGGCTTCTTACATGCATGGTGAAAGTATAGATACTTTGTCCAACTAATGGAAATGTGTCTTGGTGAGGCAATTTGCACTGTCCTGAAGCCTCAACAAGAAACATAACATTGGTTTCATTGCACACAGAGCTTTTCTGGGACAAGCTTAGTTATCTAGAACACCCTATTATCCATATAAGCTAAGCAAAGGTTGGCCTTTGTTAATTCTTGTGTGGGGCCATCTGAGAAGTCCTGGGCTGTAGTCTAGGCTAGGAAGTTGAAAAAAAAAAATCCTGAAAGAAGGGAATGGCAAACCACTTCAATATCATATCAAGAAAACAGCTTGGATGTTGTTTATGAAGGTCCCTGGGCATCAAATTTGATTTGAAGGATGACAAAGAGTTTAAGGAATGCTAGGGGAGGATCTGGGTGGCGTGACTGAGGAGGGAGAGGGAGAGAACTTAGAATGGAGCAGTCAGAAGCATCATGAGTCACTGCCCAACTAGTTCTGCCATAAAGCAACACTGGAGAAATTTTAATTTTTTTTTCCCCCTTGCAGCCCCTACCAGATCCAGCCCATTCAAACTCAATCTTTCTTTTTCCAAATTCTCCCATCACAGCAAATTTGGCCATGTCCTGTGCAGTTTTTGGAGAATTATCCTGCTGCTGGACTGGCAGAGTCCTGACCCCCTTTACATAATTTGTTCCAACGTTCTGTTAGGTTGAAAAGAATAAAAAAAAAAACACATATATTTAAAATTACCCTCAAATTTATGGTTTTCTTAAAAAATAACATACAGAAAGGGTATTATTCAAGCTTTCAAGAACATTTACATCAATATTTATAGTTATCCCTTGTGGCAATGTTTAAAAACACAAGGAATCACAGCAATGATATATTGGTTTATGCAGGGCTTTGAAGGAATACTCCAATTCAACAATGTTTCGATCAGATCACCCCATTGAAGCAGATTCATAAAGCATCTTCAGGAAGACTTGATTCAAAGCAGGAAATTTAATCAGTTGACTTCAAAGTGCTTTGCAAATTCAGTGGCTTTTCTACTGCTTCTGGGATTGATACAGACAATGTACAACATTGCAACTTCAATCTCATATATGAAGAACACTTCAGTTCCATATGTGGGAAACACTCAGTGACAGTGAGATGAATTTTATCATCTCATTAAACTCTATCAGAGCTATTTTGGCTGGTAGGTCTAACATTGCTATGGGCTTCACTCATTTTCTCAGCTCTCAGCATCTTAATTTGGCTGACCACAAGCTTTAACTTTGCTCTTTCCTGTGCTAATGGAATGTTAGACTTCTTTGCTGGTCCTGTTCTCAACATTCTGAATATGGGCTCCAGGTTGTCCTCCTTTAAATTCTGCATGATAGGGGCAAGTGTAAGTCTTTTGACAAAGACTGAATGGGTGAGAGGGTTATACTTACTGGTTCAAACTTCTACTGGTCTAAAAAGTAGAAGCAGGGTGGCAAGGCAGAATAAATGCCACTTTCTCTGTCACAGCCTTTTTTCCACTGTGGCATCATACAGGTAGTCCTTGTTTAGTGATCACCATTGGGACCAGGAACTCAAGTGGTTAAGAAAAGTGGTTGCTAAGTGAAACCACAACTGTGTTTATGATATTACTTCAGCTTTCCTTTGCTTTGTAGACCTGCAGAGGTCATAAATGCAAGGATTGATCGCAAAGCTACTTTTTCATTACTCTTGTAACTGTGAACAGTCACTGTATGAGGCAGTCATTAAACAAGGGCTACCTGTATTTTGTGGTGTCATCCTGCTTCTGCTGCCTCTACTAACTAGCTAATGGTACTGCCAGTATGTGACCACATTAACACAACTGAGTCCCACCAATGACAATTCCTCACAGGAGTGGCTGAGCTTGCAAACCAACTATAGCAACCTTTGTGGCACCCAAGAAATCTCTGCATTCAGAGACATTAAAACTACAAAAAAAGCCCACAAGTGCAAGTCAGTGGTCAGTTTTCCAAGTCCTGCCCAAATAGAACAAGTTTGGGTATTAGGACATGCCTAGATCAACTGACATTTGATCAAGGCCAGTAAGATCCTTTCCAAGAGGGGCTAAGCATCCAGAAAACCCAGAAATTAGAGGTAGCAAAGTATACCACTACATAAAAATAAATCAACTGAAAATTAAGAGCTTACTTTTTAGAAGAGATATTGAATGTTTTTAATGTGTAGTAGGACACATTTTGGATTAGCTCAGCCAATCTGTACAGGCTGTTTGTTGAATAATTTGGAGAGAGTTTGCTGTCCCTTCCTCATCCTTGCAATTTCTATCCAAAGAAGGCGTATGTGTCCGATGGATATGTACTGTATCTATAAAATGTTTGGAGGTGTCTGATTTAAGCATGAAAAGGTTAATGTCCTCTAAAGGGTCCATCAGTTCTGCTATTTTCATTCTATTCTGAGAGAGAGAGAGAGAGAGAGAGAGAGAGAGAGAGAGAGAAAAGGAGTTGTTGTCTCCCCATTATAGTTTAAGGACAAGACTTTCTTTTGAATCAACTCTTCAAGTGGCTTGCCTTGAAACAAGTTACCTTCAAATTGCAAATTACAAAATGGAATTGAATCATACTCTGTGAATCTCAAGTCTCCAAATCGAGTCAGGGTTGATTCTTACAGGCGTATTATATATTCCATAGATCCTAGTTCTCTTCTTGTTAATTACTAGAAATGGGAGATTACATTTCTTATCATATAGCAACGCTGCTTTCTCAACCACTACTACTTACTACTGCCACAACAACTGCCTATTCCTGCTATATCTAGGTAAGCAGTAAAGAAAGATCCCTTAGTACATTATTCTCCTTATCTTTCCCCTAATATTCTTGGAGAACGATGCATATCTTCACTTCAACTAAAATGAATTATAAGAAAGGAAGGAATTTTTCTGCTGTCCAAATATCCTGAAATCTGAGAATTTACTGAAGCACAACACAATCATTAATGTATTACTGTTTTGTAGTGAACAGTGCACTGTCGACCTATTCAGCACGATGACTAATAATATCTGCCTATATTGCAGATTTTGCTCTTGAGAGGGAAATGAAAACCTCTCTGATTCTCACCGCAGAAAGTGGTAGCTTCTTATAGTTACTCCACTTCCTTTAGTTTGTGAAATGCAAAATTCTCTGGATTTTAGAGGAGAGGAATATCCATGACAATGACACTGATAAAACCAATGGAAGCTCACCAAATAGGCACACTCATAGTAAGTTAAAAGTGATATGACGAGAGACAAATTTTGCCTTGATGTTAATACATAAATATTCTTTCTGTCCCCCCAAGTTGAAATACCTGCCTTGGAATAATCCCCCAGTACTTGAAACAGCTGCTAATAGCACACATACACAAAAAAGTTACAATATGTTTACTACAATACCTTCAGTTCTATCCCCCATCTTAATCCAGACCAGATGCTCTCTATGCAAAATCACTCCTACCCACCATTTTTCTTTTTTACTTATTATTCCTTCTTACAATTCACAATTATTAGCAAAGGTAACATGTGATTCTATTCTTTTGTCAACTGCATATTTCTCTTAACTTACCGTTCATCAAAACAACTCCTATCAAGGCTTAATGCAGGACACTTAGTCTTTTGCTAATGTCAACTTTATTTTGTTTTATATGATGAGCAATTTATAAGCTTTATTTCTTAAACCTTAGATGTCAAGGAAGAAAAGTAGTAAAATACAAATCATATGTTCCAGGGCTTTGTTGCTCATTCATTTAGCTTCAGTTTAGTGTATTTGTCTTATCCAAAGGCTGCATCAAATCATTATCTCATAGCAGTTTTTCAGTCATTGTGGGGTCATCCAACCCACCTAATGTTCATTGCAGAGATGAGACTTTTAGCTGGGAAGCCAATATACTAAACCGATTCTTTGAGTTGAAAAAAGACCTTTTCTTGCTGCACTGATTATTACTACATCAGAGTCAGTCTTCTAGTTTATGGAAACATTTCTTCTGTTGTGAAAAAGGCTTCTATTCTCAGGATGCTTTAGCATCCTGGCTGTCTCTGCTTTCCAATATGAAGAAGTTCCATGGGGCAGTTTATTTCAGGATGTCTCTCCTTGGGGTTTAACTGGACAGAGGGAAGCGGTAGGCCACAACAGAGATGATTGTATATCAACCCTGGACAGGATATAAGGTAACAACCCATGGTCACTTTATAACTAAAGGAAATGCAACAGTCACCTGCTGGCTAGGGAATTCTGGGAGTTGAAGTCCACACATCTTAATGCAGCTGAGGTTGAGAAACACTGATTTAGAATTTCGCCCAGACTTAAATGGGGTGAAAAATCTAAGTATATTCTTTCCATTCAAATTGAAAGGGAATGTTTAAAAAAATGCAGAAGAATTTTCAACTCAGTACAAATATGATTAATGGCAACATATGTATGGTTAGATCCTCATTTGAATGAATTAAGTTAGGTATGCTTTACTATACTTCTAATTCTAACAACACATTATTAGTTTTTGGGGCTTTTCCCAGGTTCGACGATACAGGATTGCAATGTTAATCCTCCTAATGAGGAAATGGATACTTGTAATGTATATTTTAAAAATCAGCTGCAAGGTACTGGGAAATCGTGGTGTTTTTTCCTATGATCAGACGGAAATCTGTTGGTGAGCTAATGTATACCAGTTACATTCAACTATGTGATCAGTTAACAGATGCAGATTGCACTCCTCTGAGGGATTTATGGGTCTATCAGAGCTTGTACTAAAAACTAAATAAAAACTCAATAAATATTCTGAAGGTTCTTCCTGCCTCCATACCTGCTTGTTAATATGTACCTGAATTACATCTTACCATGTCTTGCTTTGAACATGGATGTGATGAGGAACAAAAAGATGGTTAGGGTTTAGGGCATAATTTTTATAACATACATAAAACTAGCTGCACTAAACATCTGGTTCTTCCCTATAGAAAATGCACACTGACAAATAGGACAGAAATCCGGGATCTTCCCTTGAATAGATAGGATAGCTATGTTGCTTGTCTGGAACTTTCTGGAAGACATATATGTAGGTTTCATTTTCACTTCACAGCAACACTAGCCATTCCCAGCCATTTGCTATACATTTTCTTTCTTGTTCTATTATATCACTCATTATAAAGGACAGAGCCATGGAAAGCAGAAAGAAACAAACTTCAGACTTACAGACTTAGTTTTCATTTTGTCCATAATACTATTACATAAGTTTCAGCTATGAATAAGCCGCTGTATCTATTCTTTATCAGCAGTAAGGCAAGGAAAATCATAATTCTTTTTATGCTAGGACAGCTTCTTCCAATATGTGTCCTCCTTCCATTTTTTTCAGTGTCCTAGTGCCAAGTGTCTTTTTACTAAGATCATTTCAATAACTTTCACCTTGGGAAGCAGGGGGGACTAGAGGCTTCCCCAAATGACAGCATTTAGAGCCGCATCTTCTTAGCATAAGCAGGAGGCCACTTGTAGCCTGAATCAACCTGGATGTGTCCTACTTATATGACAGTCTAATGACTTCAGATGGACTAATATGCTTTTTCCCCAAAGAGAAATAGCAGAGAAAAATATAATGGGAGAGTCCTTAAGGCTGTGAAGGAGCTTGTACTAAAAATGCACAGGGATTGCTATTTTTTTTTTTAAAAGATGGGAGCTTTTGAGCAGAACTTCCAGTGAAGTCAGTGGGGTTAATTTGGCTTGTGTGTTTCCTCTGACCTTACCATAAAGATAACATTTGGCCAGTTCTGTTAATGCGTATGCGGTTTATTGAAAGATCTTACCGAGAGCAATGACACCAATGAGTAATGGAGTTTTATAGACCTGTTTGAATAATTTGAACAGGATGGTATTAGGCAGAAACAGTGCAGCATTCTAAAGTTTATTCCCCTTGAATTCATAGGGACTAAGTCAGATCAGCTTGATTTAGTAAAGGTAGAGCAACAACTATGGCTTAATCAAACTCTTACTTAGTGCCTACTTTCCTGTAAGTAACTTTCTAAACCCCTTAATACCCTCACCATACCATGTCATAACATCAACAAACATCTGAGGGAATAGTCATAAAGAATAAAATCTGATTGCAATTTATCTCTCTGAATACCACAAAGAATTTCTGACAATATCATTGGATGTGCTCTTTCAGGAATCATTGCAGTTAACAATCAGCCCTTATTTTTATCTAGACAAGGACAGGACTGTAAATGACATATATTCTTTTTCAGAATACAGATTTTAAAATAAAATGTGTGTTCACAAGACAGCCAGTATATAAACTACTTTTTTTAAAAAAAAAAATCCTGCAGTTACTGTAATTATATGGAGCATTTTACAAGCAACCAGGGACTGCTTTGGATAGATGAATGAAAAGTACTCAGTATCTAACACAGACTGCTTTTCGATCAAACCTCTTGTTTCCAAAATAGTATGCTAGGACCAAACTTAATTGAGATTTTTAAAAATCACTTTTGATCTCACTTGGAGCACTATGAAGGAGAAAGGATTTCAAAGGTTTCACAACCAATGGGGAACCAAAGAAGATTATTATCCTTTTCTGCTTACACATTCTTTAATTTTTAATAAAATGTAGTTGAGCTATTCAGGCATTGTTATTCCACATCTAAACTGCTCTGATATTTTTCATATAATGAAATGCAGTTTAAACTTATGAAATACACATACACATACACACACACACACATGCATAAAACACAGTTCATAAATTGTTTTACGCAGGCCACCCACATTTATTCAGGTCTTTCTAAACTTAGAAGATATATTTGTGCTGAATTTGCAGCTCCAAAGTACAGTTGAGTATTTTACCATTAAAATAGTTATCTTTCAAAATTAATAAACATTTGTACTTAACTAGGACTTCTGTCTAAGAGGCAAAGACTATTTGCTTTTTTTTAATTCAGAAAAATGCTTCTTTCAGCAAATATGTTAATAGCATGGAGTGCAAACCTATTCTTGTTTACTCAGAAAGAAATCCCATTGAGTCCAATGGGACTTACCTTCAAACGCGTCTATTTGGAAGCAAGCCTTACTGAACCCATTAGAATTAAATGGTCACAGACATGTCTGGAATTGCACCTTTAGACTCTTTTCTTTAGAGGATGTTTCATCCTTTTCTTTTTTTTAAAACACAACTCTCCTGAGACATTATGGTTACCAGTAGTACATTAATATACATTGAGATTAATCCCGAATTTTCAACAACATTTAAACACTGGGTTCAGATATGAAGATTTTTATTCTTTTTTAAAAATAGCTAATACACAGGAATGAGTCCTGCCAGCCCTAAGGCTGCTGATGTTATTTCTGCTTTGGTTAAAAAAAAAGGTATCCTTTCTCAGTGGGTGCTCTGATCTGAATCATTTAGCTTGGGCTTGGCCACAGTACACAAAGGGAAGCAAAACAAAACAAAAATAATTAAAACAAACCCAGGAATAAAAGTTATGGATATATCATTCAGAATATCAAATCAAAATATCAAATCAAACCAATTTAATTCAGACTATCAGTTCAATTTGGAAAAAAAAATTGCAACTTTTTTTGTGCAAAAAAGTTGTTTTAGCAATTAAAGCAGCTAGTAAATTGATAAATAATAATTCAGTCCAATGCTCCATATTTATTCAATGCTTTAATTTGAAAAGTCAATCTTGTAGAGTACAAGCATTTAACCCAAATTTTCTGCTGGATTAAACTAATAATTGAATGAGAATGATTTTAAGAATGCAGAAGAATTTTCAGCACATGCATTATTTTCTGACTTATGATGGAAATTATAACTAACATCAAGGTCAGTTTTTCTTCCAAGCAGGGGAGGAAATGGTGTTGACAGTGTGGTATTCACCAGGTCTTTCATATCTTATAGTAGTCATCCTGAATCTTTCTCTCTCTCCAATATCATATGACCAGATATGCCTTTAACAAGCACTTTCATGAGCAAAATAGCTGAGCTAAAAATAAGAGTTTTGGAAGAATAATTGTAATGTATTTGTCCATCTCTCAGATAATGAATCCCTAAACAGTTAACCAAGTATTTTTAAAAAAACAAGCATATTAAAATTTCATTGATGTTTAGACATCAGAAAAGGAGTAGAGTAGCAAAAGCTAAAAAATCAAAAGACAGAAAGAATAAAAGTGTATTTAGCTTTTTCAGTACAGAACCTTTCAGTTAAAAAGTGTAAGTATTAGGATCACATGTCAAATATAAAGCAGAATTTTAGAGAGCATGTTGTAGTGACAGAAATAATACTTAGTGCTCTCCACCAACATTCAAGATGTATTGTATACATATCTCCCAAACTTTACAGGTTGTCAGTAGGCATGCCAGATATATAAAGCCAGGAAAAAACTTCAGTGTTTTATTGGCATGTACATGCAACACTCTGAATCAGCTGTGACCAGCAAATGGAAGGAAAAAAGCTGATCTTTGGGGGGCTACACTCCATCCCACATAAATTATGTCACAAAGAACAACAGTACACTAACAGATATTATTATGGTTTTGCAGCTTTCATATTGCTTGGATACACATGTATCAAGTAGCATGAATACAGAATTCCGGCTTTAGTCTTGCATAGCGCGGGAAAAACAGCTGCTGCATTTGGGGTGACAGCAACATGAGAATGCAAATGCTGATCAGGAATAATCCTTGATTTTTGCCACAGTTACCTCTGTCACATCTTTTATCTATGCTTCTCAGATATATTTAGGTACCACTGCTACGCCATGATGTTTGATGTTCCCTTCTGTCTTTTTCTATAACTTGACCGATAGCTATCAGGAACGAGGTTAACAAATCTGATGCTCGTAAAAGAAACTAGGTGAGCTCATGAGAAAAGACCAGTCAAAGTGCCACATAAAGGTCAAATCTACTCCAAGTGGGAAGAAAGAAGCTGTGTGTACAATTAAAGTGTGAACAGTGATCTGTAAGCACCAAACATTGCCGAAAATACCGTGCTTGAATTTGTTTAGTTCTTAATGATGATGCTGTTTAAAATCATCACTAGCTGGACAAGAAGGAGTACAATAGATCTGTACTTTGGAGGTGAACATGTTTATTTTATTTTTAACCACCTGAACTGAAATATTCTATTAGAACTATTCTTGTCAATATGGATCTACCAACCACTGTAACAAATACATGACTCAAGCGGATGACGTACGTTTACTGGAACAAAACTGAATTGGAATAATGATGCAGATTTATTGGATAAAGCTACTTGGAGAAATTGTGATATCTGAACTGACTGGGATCAGATTTACTTTGTCCTATATTTTTAGGTGGTACTTTTGTTAAATTCATGTTAATTTCATACATACATACACACATACATATGAATGATACACATATATTTTCTTAGTAGTCCAAACTATTTGAACTGAGAGATTTGATAGAGACAAGAAAAAAAAAAAGGTAGTGTTGTTAATGTGGCTTTAAAGATTAAATTTAAATGAATTAAATTTTTGACATAAGCTTTTTATTGGAATGTTTATAAATATTTAAATATGACACTTTCATAGCATGCATATCCTATATTTATATTTTTAGAAAATAATGAATGAACCAAAAACTTCAACAGCCTAATTTTTAGTATTGCCAAATTGATTATTTATATATGCATCTTTCCCACGTAGAGTCATTACCCCCAAATTAAAACTTTAAACTGTTCGATTTGATTGGCATTATTGTTAGAGGTTGTTTATTTTGTTTATTACAATTATTATTACTATTATTATGATGGAACAATGCTTTGCTCTTTTGGAAAGGGAACATTTTCACTTGCAGAACAGAGCAGTGGAAATTTTTTGCCGCAGATGTTTTTCCTCACATCTGTCTACTAAGTCTTTCTTTGTTAACGAAATTACAAAAGCAGGAGGATCTACTGGGAGAAATCGTAAGCTTGATGGATGGGCAAGCATTCCCATGATTTCTGCTTTTCCTGCTAATGCTGTATCCAAACTACTCCTGTCCCCCAGCCTGCATTTCTTCCAGTCTGGGTGACTGTGTGAGAAAAAAAGAGAGATCATCTTAGAGAACATCCCAAATGAAAATCATATTGTCTTTTGCAGATAGGACACAATTTTCCTTCTGTTAATGCTGGAACATCTCTTAACTATAATGAATTGGAAACACACATTCAAAGCATTTAGTACTGATACAGATTTGCTTCTTCACCTTTAGCTTATACTGGAAGACGCTTCAGAAACACGCTCAAAGCATGGAAAAAACTGAAAACCGAGACTCTTGTGGAAGATGGAGCTTTTATAATTACCTTCAAGTTGAAAAATAATTAAAACGACAAATCAGCACCAAATGCAGTGGGACTAAAGTAAAAGTCAGTAAAATACTATTTTCCCCATTTTAAATCATGGGAAAATGTTATATGGATCTATTCGAAAAGTAATAATAATTTGGATTACGTTCAAAATTACTGCTGTGCAACATTTTTCATATGGCTGGATTAAAAATGAATAAACTTTAACACTTTGATTAACTTCACTGATATAACTGAAATCAAAATTCTTAGAACATTCAGATATAGTTTCCTGATTAGCACACAAACTTAGGAAGCTATTTAAGATGAAAAATATGATTAAAATATAAATTGATTCTTAATTCCATTTATTCTTAACTGTTTTTTAATTTGGATATACACAAAATTCCTGATATGAAGTCATAGATATAACACAGATGTCTGAATGCACCTTGATAAATTTGTTGCAAACATTACACATTCATAATGTTCTAAAATGTTTATAAACTACTTAACAGTAGCTTTTCCTAAAATATTTTCACTTTGGTTTATGCTAAATTAAGCCTTGTATCAGAACAAGGATTTGAATAATTTGTCATAACTTTTTGGACCTAAATAAAACTTTCAAGTCTGTTTACTGGTAAGGTTTGAAACTGCATCAACCACAATTTCAACTGAAATCTTTTCATAATGCATTTCTTCCCTAAAATTAAAAAAAAAATGGAAGAAAAGCATCATTTTAAAAAGAAAAAGAGAAACAGAATTAAAAAAAATGAATCTAATGTTTAATATAGAACAATACTGGTGGTTTTTAATACTATACTTAAGACCCCAATTTTTAAGATGTAAAAAGCTACTGATTTCAAAAATTAAACTAGTCAGGCCGTTATTTTATTTTAATAAACTATGACTATGTTTAATGATTTCTGTGATTTGTCAGAAAGCACTATTTTTTCCCTTAGAATATATTTGTCCAAAAGCCTTTCTATCTAATTGTCTTTGCAAAGCATCTCACAAATATACTTTACATTGCTGTCTACACACATACATACCTGTAGAAAAAAGAGAGTCTTTTCAAGAGACTAAAAAGTAATCATGGATCATGAAAACGTTTTGTTCTGAATAACAGAAAAATGAGATAAACTGAGTTTAATGAAACATATGGGGTACATGTAGAAAACGTGACTGTAACCCAAACCTAATGGCAAAGATTTGTTTCGTTGGTCTTGCTGTCTCTCAATCCCGCCAACCAACAGAACTTCTGATCTAATTTTTAAATGGTTTTGCTTAAAGCTTTCTCATTTCAAGGAACAGATATTTCTGTCCAACCATGTTTAGGCTTAACCCTTCTTCATTTAGTAGAGTAATCATTTCTAACATACAGTATCAAACAACATACATAGCTCAACCTGCACAATCAAACAAGTAGCATCTTGGAGAATATGTGACTAATTTCAGAATTTGACAAAGTAACGGACCCATAATATCACATTTAATTTGTTAACTCATGACTTCTACTTATCCCATGATTTATTAAATCATAGAATAAGCTTGTACAGCTAATCACGTGGGATTTCCCCCCCCCCATTCATCCCTGACCTTTAATCTATTTTTTCCCTCTTGATTATGAATGACAGTGACCTTTATCTAATTGAGTTAAGAACTGCTGATGCAAAAACATGCAAACTCCGAATTAAGATGAAGTACCCGTTCTTTGGTGGTGGTGGTAGGGATGGAATTACTGGGGAGGGAAGCATTTATTTCATCTAAAGAACCTGAGGACACAGAAGACAGGAATTTATAAAAACAACAGTAGGCTTGGAAAAACAGCTGCTTCACAACCTTAGATCTGTTTGAAGATTCTTTATTGCACTTTGAATATGTCAGTATAAATACCAATTTTTACGGAGCTACTTAGCATTTTATCGTGTTCACAAAACGATCATGCACACAATCAAGAGATTTCAGTTTTGCAAGGATTTGGGAAATAATAGTTCACTGATATGACTCTGGTAGCATTTTCTCCTCAAATTATATTGTTTCTTCTATTAAATCAATCCTGCTCACAATCCTACCTTTGCTCCAAGTTTCCTACAGAAATTTAAGGAACCCTCTACTGTGTGCGGTGGGCAAGGTATTCAGCTATTCGCTTCAACTTAAAAGGATTTCAAGGTTCCATCTGATCTTATTTAAAGATGCAATGTATTTTGTAATGATTATTTCCCAGATGCTATTTTAAAGCTGCAGCTAAAAGTGCCTATAATGCAATGGCCAGTTTATAAGAAAGTACAAATTTATCTTCTTTTTTCCCTTCTTGCCTCTTCATAAATACAGTATATTCTTTCCTTGGTTAAAAATAAATGAGCACGCGCTGACAACGCCAGTGACAAACTCAGCCACATGTGAAAACTGAACTGCAACCCCATCTTCTAATCCACATTTTCCGCTCTCTCACCATTCTTTACTATGAATAGTATGAATTCAAGAAATAACCCTGCCTGTCAAGGTTTTATTGTTTTAAAAGATGGCGAGGCTGGGGGAAGTAGTTGACAAGAGCCTCATCGAACAAATCCATGAAATAAAAGTATTTTTTTTAAATCTTATCCCACGATACTTGATATTAGCATGTATTTTCAGGATGAACGACGGGGGGTCGTCAGGCTGCTATTTCTGAAAAAAAAAGATTAATCCTGACAGATAATCAGTACTTCTCACTGCCTAATACATGTTTATCATACAGCGGTGACATCATTACATTAAAAGCACGCTTACTATAATCTTTCTTAGGAAATTAAACAGGGTGATGTATTTAAGATGAATCATGTATGTGTGTATGTGCGTATATTCACATATACATATTGTTTGTATATTCAGAAAAGACACGTGTACAGGTAGCAATGACTATTTTGGGTATAACATCAGAAGAAACTAAAATCAAATGAGTAGAAAATTAAATGTATCTGAGGTACTAAGCAGCATTGCTCCCCTTTTTTTAAAAAAATCCAACAATAACTATTTCTTGATATTCAAGTCTGATTTCCACAAGATCAAGAAAACTTAAATTTGTGAGCTTGCCATTAGAATAGCGTAAAACAAAGTGTAACTGCATGATAAAAAAAATAAAAAATCTTTCC
This sequence comes from Python bivittatus, assembly GCF_059951505.1. Lineage (NCBI taxonomy): Eukaryota > Metazoa > Chordata > Lepidosauria > Squamata > Pythonidae > Python > Python bivittatus. Next base: position 31,405,911 of record NW_028277098.1, read on the forward strand.
CAAACATCCTTTTAAATTTGTGAGACTGCCACCTGACCTTGCAAAGGAAATAAATGCAATTATGTAGTAATTTAATCACAAATGATTTATGCTATTTCAATTATTTTCCACTACCTTTTCAACTACTTCTAGGCAGAGTAGTTTAATTCAGTGTCATGTAATCATCATAATATTCATTCATACATAGCTACCAATCTTTATATATTTTATTAGTCTGTAACAGTATAATTCTCTGCAGGTTTACTAGAGTCAGTGAGCTTACCTCCAAACTCAGTGTGTATGGTTGTATCCTAATTATTTTTAGTGATTAATTTTATCTCATAGTACAGGATCAAACTGAAATAATAAGAAAGTAAGACAATGCAACGAATGTCATTTGTGCATTAGTTATGGATAACTTTATATGTTAAAGTTGGTGTCTACCATCCAGGCAAAATTTAAATGGCTATTATATTCATTTTTAATTTGGAATAGGTTCTCCACTGCTCAGTAGTTCTAACTCACAGGTTAGCATAACACTCATAAGATTGCAGGCTTTGCATTAAGCCCACTGAAATGCTTGGCTTTATGTACACTTAATACTGTCGAATTATTTAAATATTAATTAATATATAGAACTGCATACAAAAAACTATAGTAAACTACATTTAAAAAGCAACTTCAGGTGATAATAAGCATTTTTAAAAAATGAAAGAAAAACTAATTTTAAGAATAATCATTGAATAAAATAAGAAATCCATATACATTTTTGATTTCTATTGCAATCATTAAATACAATATACGTTTATGTTTGTCATAGACTAGACTGTTTGGATATGAATAATTGCAGACTACTTGCTAAAAAATAATGATTTGAAAGGAGTAGTTTACACACCTAATGATATATTGGGCAAAATAGTGTTAGGTACAAGTGGGAAAAAAATCCCAGAACTTCCAATTTCCATATTGCCTAAAAAAATAATGATGTTAAAAGAATTTCCAAATCTATGTCTGTTACAAAAATCTATTAATCTTTCCTATTCAATTATTAATATTTCTACCTGACTTTTTAATCCTAGAATATCAAATTCAGAATCTACAGTTCGCAAAAATTGCTCTCAATCACCTATAGACATAAAAAGGGCATTCATGGAGTCTACTAAGTAAAAATAATGTTCTTCCCTAGCAGCTATTGGCAGCATAAATGCAATGTGGGTCTTACATTCCCTACTGTGCTCTCAACCATGTCATAACTCCATATTCCTATTCTATCCATCAACGTCAGTGTGAAAGCCCTGACTGTATACATGGATCTAGTCCTAAGGATACCAATTATGTGATTTTTTTTTTCTTAAGTCTTTATGCTCAGATAAACTGGTTGCATTATTTGGCAGGGGACAAGCTTGATTCCCTGAAGGACCAATTTCAGATTTCTGTAATTTATGGGTCTGCCAGTAAAATGTCTCATTTCTGAACTCCCCTCTGCAGCTCTTCTGAGCATCTGGAATCTTCCCTCAGGAAAACCAAGGGAAATTCTTGTAGTGAGACTCACATTCTGACAGCGTTTGCGGAGTGCAGAAGAGTAGGAATTGGGAGATAAAAGTCAGTTCAGAAACATCAGAATAGCGCAGTCCTCTTATCAACAGAGGCGCTTTCAACCCTGCAGATGTTTGAAACCCAGTCCTCAGAACAACCACGACCTTAAAGGAAAAGGAAACATTTCCTCCTACATATGTTTAAACACTGCAAATCTTCCATATTAGCTCCCTTTTTATTAGAAATAGCATGGCATACGTAGAATTAAAAAACTGCCATTTCTTAAAAATAACCAGGATTGCACTTGATTGCAAACTATACTTGAGTGCAGACTTCAATTTGCTCCTCCGCAGATGTGAAGGGGCTAAATTCCCAGAATTCCCAGCTCAAACACCCATATCTACCTCTCGCATAATCAAGAAGAACTTCACCTTTTATTTTTAGTTGGCATAGCTTTACATCATAATTAGGGTTAAGTTCAACAACCCAATTTCAGAAATAATTGAATTGGACTTGTTCAAAATTAACCAGAGTTAGAATTCATCCTTGTTTGTCATGTCAGAAAACCAACAATTTTTAAAAATAATTTTTATTGAAGATTTTGATTACAATAGTAAAAACAAATATAAACTAAACTCAAAGAGAGAGAGAGAGAGAGAGAGAGAGAGATTAAATAGTGCAAGGAAAGAAAAAAAAGAAAAAGGAGAAAGCAGGATAAAGAAAAAGAAAAAGAAAAGAAATATATAAAGAAATGGCTTCCAATCTTTTTTACAGAGGTTATAAATACACTTAAATTTTATCCTTTCTTAGGTTAAATCATAGCTCCCTTCTTTCCACAATCTACCCTTTATAATCATCAAACCCATAAATCACAAGTACATTTTTTTCCTGTTTTCAGCAAAAAGTCCATAAAGTTGTCAGAAAAATAACAAATGACAATAAAATCATAAACCAACATTTCTTCCCATCTGTAAGAAGATAAGGAGAGTGGCAAACAGGCAAATCCAAGGTTTGTTATAGTTTCTTTTTAATTGATAAATATACCATGAAATCATGGTTTGTGTGATGCGCAAATGCAGCCTGATTCACACATAATGCTACCGTATAATGTAATTTTCTTAATTTATATTCAGCCCATCAAACAGATAACATCATTATGACTTGGAGTTATCGATGAATCAGGCTACAAAGTTTTAATCCCAGGAATCCCACAAAACAACCTACGAACAATTAGAGACTTTTGAGAATGTAATATCCAGTAAACTAAACCACAGCTGTTGTTGCTATCCCTATTATTACTGAGCTCACTAATATTTATGGGTCAGAAAACAGAATTCAGGCACATCACACTCCTTGTTCATTAATGCCGTGCAGATTCAGAACATGAAAGCTGTATTTTAACTCAGGGCTTGTTTTTTTGACAATCAACCCTCATTGCAACTATTCAAACAGTCACAATCGGGTACCAAAAGGTGCTCTGTGTCAAGCCTAACATCTGTCAATATGACAGCTTCATGCTATGCCAACAAGAGCAGAATGAGAGCAATGGCTACTGTAAAACCCCTGATAGCTGTGAGCTGAAATTATTGCTCTGAGTTGAAATAAAGAGGACCTTTGTTTCTACAGCTAGATTCGTATCTTCACTCTCTGCTCTAAAGACATGCTGATCGTTGCCCTGCTCAAGGAAGAGAGCAAAAGAGAGCACATTTTAACTGTATATACACCCATTTTGTAACTCTAGCTCCTTTGCAACCTCTAAAGTTAAAGATAACAATTAAAATAATTAAATTCAGGAGCACAAAAATTAAAAAGCCAGAGTAAAAAGAGACGCTTTAAACCTTCTCCTAAACTATAGCAAAGATGGAGCCAAACAGAAGTCCAAGTTATTTCATAACAGACTTCACGTACTTAGTAGCAGGACCTGCAATAGATGGTCTGCATCTAAGAACATCTAAATATATGTTGTGGCTGGCACAAAAGGTGAACCTGGTTCTCAGCCATTAAAGATTTCTATACAAGAGTAACCATCTTGAATTGGGCTGGTAAAGCCACACATTTGTTATAAAGATAAGGACATGCTACCACTTGGGGAAATAATACATTCTAAAGAGGATGCTTTTTTAAGGGATTTGAAGATTGTCATAGTTTATGTGTAAGAAAAGGAAGTATACAGTTCTTGGTATTTAAATAGGCAGCAAACCCCACACTCACTCATTGATGTTACCTAGTCGGGTGATGAAAGGTCTGCAAGCAAACAACCAACTTCAGAGAGCACCAAGGACTCCACAGTTCAACCCCAAGCTACAGATATTCTCTTCTGTTGGAAGAAAGGAATGCCAGCAAGAAAGAAGGAAGAGATGCTGTCTTCCTAAAAAAGTAAAAAACCAAATATCACTGGCATCTGTCTCCAACAATCCTTAACTGTACAAGTAAGTGCTTATACTAACATGGCTCATCACGCATGTTAGCGTAAGCAAATCACCTTTTTTTCAAAACATTGAAGCAGTCACAGTCTTTGGAAGGCTTGGAGTGGCTGCTTTGAAGGTTTCGTCTTGGTACTTATGCATGATTGATTGCACAGAAAAGAATTCCCTGAGACTGCCAGTAAAGTGGCTGGACTGCATACATAGGCTCAGGGAAAGAAGCAGCCCCAAGCCTTCCAGAGGACATAGCTACTTTAACACACCTTAAGAATTTGTGCTTTACTTAAGCCAATATGCCCCGTGAAGCATGGCATGGATACTTTGCACAGCCCTGCCAAATGTAATATGCTGATTACTTGCAAGTCAGAAAGATGTGAAGAAAAACTTAGAAAAATGCTTAGATTATTAAAGCTAGAGTTCAGGGCTAATAATTCACTACATAAAGAATCAGTACAAGTCAGACATGGTGGGAAGGTTCATTTCAGGTTTATTTTGGTAAAGTCCCAAATAATTCTCCTTTGACTCAGGAGTTAATGGCTTGAATCTTGCCATTAGTTCAAACAGGAATATGTTCCGTTATGCAAAGTGATGTTAATTTACACATTAACTTCATTATTGCTTTCAGAAATTAAGCCCAATTGACGTACTTACAGGTTTGATCATATAGAGTTACTATTTTTAGGAAAAATATCTTTGTTAACTATGGTTAACTTATGGTTAGCTTCAGTTTGATTTTTTCCCCCCAGGGAAATAGTGGTTTTCAGTGTCATCCTCCACAGGGGAAGCTAAATGCAGCTTCTAATACATCATTCGCTGTTCAATTCAGATATTACATTGCCCTGTAACTTTCTGAATATTTGGTTTTCTCATAGATGCAGCCTGCTTTTTGCTATTCATCCTAGTTATGCTATTAGCTTGGCACATGGAGAAGTTGAAATAGCGGTTACAGGATATAGTTTTGGAAATTTCATTCACACCAGCATATGTTTATATAAGTCTCTGGGATTTCCTTTAAAATGTCACAACAGTAACAGAGTGATGGGAATGAAATACTTTTGTGACAAATGCAATCCTCTCACAGAAAAATTAAAAAATAAAACTCTGACAGTGCAATAAAAGTTGAAATCGACCTGTAATTCTTATGAATCAATGGTGCAGTTCTCTTTTATTAATATTCTGGGTTTCATTGCCTCAACTATTACATTCTTTTAAAACATCATCTTTGCATATCAGTCATAATATCAGTCAAGTCTCTGTTCAAAATCTTCAGAGACCTGGGTTCAGCACTAAATACAATGGATATTCTCAATTTGTAGAAAAAGCAGAGCAATGTGCAGAGTTCAGCAACATAAGGCCTTTCAGGGATCACTGGATTACAACTCACATTGTCTCCATCACCGATCTTGCTGGCAAAGGCTGATGGAGTTTGAAGATAACATCAAGAAGGCTACACATTTCTCATTTCTGCCCTAGAGTTTAAACACTGGCATATATAATTACAAAGTCTCAAGGAACAAGACAGGGCCATCTGTTCTTTATATCAGAGATTTGTGACTGGTCAGTACAGATTCTGAAAAAGAGATGGATTGCTGTATCATGAGCGTGAATTTTCAGAAGAAAAGCCTTACAAATTTCATGAATCAGGATCCTAAGTGGAGTTATGAATAGCCTGGCAGGCTTATTGTGAGCAACCCAGCTCTGTATAGCTTACTAGCATATTTTCTTTCAATTTCTTGATCTTAGATAGACAGATAAATAACATGGAAGAATAAGCTATTGATTATGATTATGCAGAAAGAAAGTACATTTTGTGAAACTCCAACATGCCAGTAAATTTGCCTGAAGTTTCATATTTCTTGCATTTATAAAGTCTCTAGGGCTGCATTTTTACATGCTAATGTGAAATATTTTTATTTCCAAATGATTAAAGAAAATAGCTTTGGAATCAAATTCTCCAAAGAAATTAATCTTTCCAGCAGGACAATTGGGTGAACAGTCCAGGGTAACACAAACAGAGAGAAATAAAACAATTATTCTTTGAACTGGTCATCTGTACTTTGCCATGGCAGCACTGCTACTATTACTCCAAAGCAAAACCACAGGATTAAAGAAAAAGAAATGAAGGGAGGGAGGGAGCAAGGGCCATTTTTGGAGTAACTCTGACAATCACAAAATATGAGATGACACAGCAGAAGCTTGCATGTTTCAGAAGAAAGCAGCTGTTTGCATAAAATGTTAACCATTACCAGCACTGCAATAAAATTGCAAGGGGAAACAGATAAAGCCTCGAGATAATTTCTGTCATTACCTAGCATTTTACACCCACTGAAGAATTCCAAACACATAAAAGGGTGTCAATCTTTTCTTCTTCCATGAAACAAAGTATTAAAAAAAAAAAAAAGGTGAAAAGCTTCAAAGGCTGTCAGTGCTGAAGTCAGTCAATTACAGATCTGATTCCCTTCTTAACCCCTTGAGGTATAAGTAAGCTTTTTCTGCCCAGCAATCGTTTTCAATACTCACTAGGATGAAAGATCTGAAGTTTGCAAACTGATATTATAGTCATATCTATTTGGGGCACAAGGTAATGACAGGAGTTGTAAAATTAGAACAGAATATAATTAACTGTGTAAACCTAACAGATTTTCATTTTAAAATGGCACAGACTGTTGCAAGTGGTAGCTCCTGCTTGATAAATCTGTAGCCAGTTACATTCATTTTTTGATGGATTGTTTTAAAATCCAGCATCTGAAATAAGGTATCAGATGTTCATATATGTTCTGCCTTGAGAAGTAAAAGAACTCTTAGCAAAGTCAAGATTGTACCAGGTGGAACCTGTAAGAATTTAGAACGCATCTACAGTCTGTTACAGAATATGTTGAAAAAAGCCATTTGTCTTTGTAGCTATCTCCATAAAACAGAAAAGATCCTGATTTTAAAAAGTTAACTGAACTATACACCAAGCAAACTTTCTGCATTAACAAGCTGTGGCTGTAGTACAGCTAACATGGAAAAGGAACAAAATGCATTTGGTTAAAAATTTACTTGCTTTATAAATTTATACTTAATTCAGTAGAAGCCAGCTAGGAGGCTGGGCAAACATGAAAACTGTCTCCAAACAAAGCAGTTGATCAGAACCCAGATTATAAAGGCAAGGCTCTTGCAAAGATTTCTAGGTCAGGGATTGAGAGAAGCTAGATCAAGTGACTGATGTGCCAACTAGGGCTTTTCACCCTCAATTCTCTAACAAAATGATTTTTTTTTAACCTAAATTAGATGAGAAAAATAAAATTAGGAAAATTTGCCATCTTGGCTACACAAATGTGTGTCATCCTGAGGTGATTACCAGTTCCTGATCAGGTTGTGGGTTTTTTTTAATATTAGCCCATGTTCAGAAGATATTTTGCACCTGACTCTAATCGTTAGGCCTTAGCATTCTAGTAAAGGAACAAAGTAGATCCTGAAATCTGAAGTCTGCCTAAATGTAGGAGGAGCTCATTTTAGAATAATTATAAATTATGGAGGGATACAGCTCTATCACTGAACCTGAAGGCAGCAAATCTGAATATAGATTTCAAAAGATGCATTTGAGCCAAATGTGCTGAAATTATCCTGAAAAATGTAAATGAGCATACTTTATTATGCGTTTTATTACCTATAACCCCATGTAGGGGTCTAAGAGACTAGAAGATAGAAACAAATGCAATTATTACTTTTTTTTTTTTAAGCCTTTGAAAGGCCTTTTCATGTCTCTCCTATTCACCACTGGATTATGCAATCTGAATTTATTGCTGAACTACATTTGGTCCATATGTGGTCAACATTAATCTTCATATCACAGAGCCACAACTAGATACCAAGCAAGGAAATTCTTCTTTTATTTTTTAGGTCATTGATGTTACTTGTTTTATGATGTAACTAATAAAGTGCATTATTAGTTGTTGTATGCATTGTTTGTGTTACATTCTTTTATGATAGCCTTTCTTTCGTCCCTGTACTAAACAATTGAAGATTCACTAGCAGATCGTACAAAATGCTTACTTCTTCATTTCTTTTCTCTCACCACAAACAAGCAAGAGGAAAATAAGTAAGCCTCAATGATTTTAGTGGAATTTAATGCAAAGTATGTTTGGGTTTGCAGCTGAAAGTTATAAATCCAGATATCTACCATTCATAAAATTTCCTCATGTTGAAATGTCATTCATTTATAAGGCACAAATTGGGCACAGAAGTATAAATTAACAAATATAAATCATACATAAATAAAATACATAAATAAGTAAAATAATAATTTGGCAGCTTTTTGGATAAATAGTTTTACTTCAAAATTCAAAAGCTTGAAATAGTTATTTCTAATAGTGAATAGTTCTGACATCATCTGAAGAGTTTCCATTGAACGTTTTTGCAAAGCTTATTTCTTTTTCTCCCTAGTTCTAAGCAAACTGGTTTGCATACCAATAGGGTTAAAATGCTGCAGAAAAATAACTCCATCTCTTCATAGTAATAAGTGTGTACTGATTTCTTTATTGCTGAAATGCAAGGGCCATTCAATTCCCCCCACCCCAAATCAGCAGATGCCTTAGCAGACTATGATCCGCATACAGAACATACATTTTGGGATATTGGCTATTCCAGGAGATTAAAATATCAAATCTACAAGAAACAACTAAATAACTGTTTGTGTGATATTAATGAAATATCCTTGTTTATGTTTAACTTTGACATTCTAAAGCCTGAGCACGCTTTACCTAGAAATAACCCCAAACTGAACTCAGTGTGGCTTACCTCTGGGTAAACAGAAATAGGACATCATTGTACTTTGTCTGAAGCACTGCACTGAATATTTACTTCTAAAAGCTCTACTTCAGATGCTATATTACCTGTGAGCAAAAACGAGCATAAAATGAAACTCTACTCTTCCAGATCAATTTATTACAAGCTTATTGGCAAATGCTGAAGAATTACTGGGTGGTATTATATGTGCAATGTCTTACTACAACAGTTTACCCTTTAGACAGATTTCTGTTTGTCCCACAGCAGATAGGTCTGGATCAGTTTGGTTTCCTTGCCATGCTGCTTGAGTTATACTCATCCCAAGTGGATGCATTTAAGAGACAGTCCTAAATTCTACCCCAAAGTCCAAGAAATGATTCCATGTTATCTTGTTGGAATTACTTTGAAATCTGTATCTGCTATTATAGAAAAACATTTTCTATGGCAGCCTTGGTTGAAACACTGCTAAGAAAAGTAGTGTCTACATTTTTTTTTGAATGATTACTATGTACTTGCTATATTTGTATATGTTGCATAATGTAATACATATTTCACCTCCCAGTTTTGTTTCTATAAAACCACGTCTAGGAATTTCACAGCTAGAATGCTGGCATTTTATATTCCACATTGGTTAATCTAACTATATGGTAGGCCTGTTTGGAAGGAGGCCTGCAGTTTATAAACTGGGAAAACAGTAACAAAAGATGTCCCTATAATATTGTTGCTCTTTAAAAAATTCAACAGTTAGTTCAGCTCCAGGGAAAATCACTTTAATAATATCCAAGACCAGAAACAAAGCTGTTGAGAGTTTTGATTGGAATCAAGCCCTAGCACTTATTTAGAAAATGCCTTGAAAGAGGATTTATTTTATTTTATTTTATTTAGTTTCATTATGGAAGGACAAAAATGTGTGCTTGGAAGTCGGAGGATTGCAATTGCGGCAGCATCAAGAGCCTCTCTGATAAGATCTTCCTGGCCATTGTGCCTCTGGATAATAGCTGGCCAAATCACCATTTAGGATAACAGCCACTTAAACACTTTCAACTGTGCACATCAGTAACAACAACATTGGCACCCCACTTTTAAGAGGCAAGGCAGAGAGCCAGCAGCATCCTCATGCACTGCCCGATCGGAGAAGAGGCATTTCCACGACTTTAGAACAATCAGACTTCCTACCTTTCTTTCCTTGCAAAGAGAGATGGAAGAAATGTCCCGCTTTAAAGAAAGTTGTAAGGAAAACCAGGCGGCAGTTGCAGTAAATTGAGTCCTTTCAGTCAGTGGATACCAGCGTAATTCTGGGGGGTGGGTGGAAAATAGAATGGGAGGAGCAGCTGTGAACGAGTGACCTCCTGAAGCACAGCTTGCTTTGTGAAGCCAGCACTTGGGAGCCAGTGGCTCGCATTTGCATGGATTAGCTCCACTCGAAGAGAGAGATTTAAATATATCTGGCACAGAACCAAGAGATGGAAGGAAGGAAGGAAGGAAGGAAGGAAGGAAGGAAGGAAGGAAGGAAGGAAGGAAGGAAGGAAGGAAGGAAGGAAGAAAGAAAGAAAGAAAGAAAGAAAGAAAGAAAGAAAGAAAGAAAGAAAGAAAGAAAGAAAGAAAGAAAGAAAGAAAGAAAGAAAGAAAGATTGATTTGTAACTTGGTGAGAGAAGCACATTCAAGCTGAACAAGTCGAAGAACCATAGCTCCCTCTTCATGTCATCTTGTAAGATAGGAAATGCTGTCATTAAGAGTTATTGAAGTACAAGCAGCAGGGAGGAAAGTGAAAATTACCCTTCCCCAAACCCTTAGTTCATCAGAGCTACGAGAACTCCAGTATGCACTGGGAAACAATTCCTCAAACCTTTTGTCATTTTATCATTTTGTCAATGGGGTGACTGGGGCTAATGGGTGCCAAACCTCTGGACAGCACCAGGTTGCCTAACTGGACAAGGAATTCTCATCTAAAAACTATGTATTTAACCTAATAATCCCCAAGACAGCCGAGCAGCCAAGTGAAGTAGGTTGTTATTGTTTCTGTATTACAGGTGGGCATTTAGTGGCAGCTTGCCAGAGTGTCATGGAGAGCAAGCCTGACTGTGCTCAGTGGAGGGTTTTTTTTTTCCTTGAGAAAATGTCTAAGTGATGGCATTGTGCTAGCTGTAAGTTGTTTCAGCATGGTTTTTCAACTAAGCCACAGTTGGCTTGGTTCACACAATATGCTAAGCCACAAACCAGTGACCCACACGTTGGCTGAATAGAATGTGGGAGCCCAGCCATTGTGTAGAAGTGTTTGCTCTTAACAGGGCTTCTGAAAATAGATCCTGGTGACTTCAGTTGTCAAAATCTTGGTTAAGTGGGAGGTGTGCAGTACAATTCTATGTATTTCTTCAGTGGTAACATATAAAAGGTCTGCTTCAGTGGATGACTTGAATCACGGATGTCTTATTTCATAGCTCAGTGAGCCTTCAGAGTAAATATGCACAGCATGGCACGAGTCATCTATAACTGTGAAGATTAAGACAGAAACAAAATTCTATATCAAGTTAGGTTATGAGATCTGGGCTGAAAAACTGCAGAGAACCAGTAGATGAGAGCACAGAACTGAAGTTAGTATCGCTTTGCAGCCATCTGGTGGTCATCTGGATTTTTGCAGCCCAAATCTGGCAGCTGCACATCTAGGACTGTGTAAGCTTTCAAGAGTGCTTCACTTTGATGAAGCTTCAAATGAATCTTCAAACTAAAACAGATTCATAGTTGAATCAGGTAGCTATGAAACACTTCATAGATTCAGTGGCCTTTCTGCTGCTGTTACAGACACTTTGCAGCATTGTAACTTCACTTCCATATATAGTGGACACTAGGGGGAAGTTGAGTAATGTGATGGACTCTTCAGTATTGGTTGGCTATTCATGTCAATGAGATTTTGTGACCTTATTAATTTATCTATCAGAGCTCTGTGGAGATGGCAAAGCTAACATTGCTTTGCAGCTGCATTCACTTTCTTAGTTTGCTCTCTGTTGTGCTAACAGAAAGTCACACGTTTGTGCTGGATTCAACTCAGCTGTCAGACCTCTAAATACGGGCTCAAAGTTGAGCAGTCAGATCTGCTGTTTTACAGCAAGCCTTACTTTTACATTTTTGCATGATTTGGGGAAGAGCTATGTTTTTCAACAATGAATAAGTTGATGGGATGCATCCTGCCCAACCTAATCCCCACTGAGGCCAGTTTTAAAGGGGTTCTTTCTAGGAATTGCCAAGCTGGTCAATTAGCAATGCCATTTTGTGGATTGTTTCACTCTGTACTAAGCTGTATCCCAAGCTGGATAGCTTGGGCCATGGTGTGCTATTCTTTCCTCATCCTAGCTATCTCTGCCTTAAAAGAGATGCAGAGAATTATTTCAAAAATTTAAGAAGTGAAATTCTTGAAATAATTCAGTGGAAACATATCAGGGTTACTAATTATGTATTTATGTACTTCATTGGTATGCTGTCCAATCCTGAAGGCTCTAGGGTCATCTAGAGCATGCTAAGGCATCTAGAGATGCTAACAATCTCACCATAAGATAACAGTGCCCATAAGAAAAAAAATTATCTGAATATACCAGTAAAAGACAAATCAAAATCAAAAGGTAAAACCAGAAAATACAAAAGTTCTGTACTCACAAACACCTTCTGTGCTAGATGGAATAGCTTTTTAAAAGTCCAGGAGGGACAGAGCTGATGATCTTTGTGGGAAGGGAATTCAAAATAGTGGGGGCAACTATTGAAAACGCACATCAGATGGCAATCACATTGGGACAGAATTTGATCCTGTTTCATCTAGAGTCATAGGGATATGCTTTATAACTTTTCCTAGGAAGAAAGGTGAGGTTGGGGACAAGTCTAAACTTGGCCAATCAGATTGTGCAAGGCTTCTTGAGCAAGGGGTATACCGCCTCTTCTTTCAGAGGCAATGAGAACATCCTCTCACTCAAAGTAGTGCCTGAATCCAGTCTCCTGTCACCTCACGGGAGGCCTTAACCAATCATAAGGATAAGGATCCAAATGGGAAGTAACACTACAGAGAGCCCCATCCTCCAGGATTCACAGAATGATCCCAATAATTCAGAATGATCCCAATCACTTCCCAAGACAACACTCCAGTCATCTCCATTGCATAGTCCAGCTAAAGCCCAACCCCTCTCAAATTTGGATGGTTCTATTGGCCTGATGCCACAAAAATTCTTCCCAGCAGCCCTTTCAATGTTCTTAGTGCTAATCGAGGTCCATTGGATGGCTTTCAGCAGACACAATCAGAGTGGCAAGGCTATCTCTTCTTGCTACTCATACTGCCATTCTGTAGACTTGGACATGAGCTTTTACCAGTGTCTCATTAGACTTGAAACAGGTCTTCTCCCACTGGTGCTTTAGGTGTCTCCTCTGCCTCTTCTCCCCAAGCTCCTCAGTAAACCAAGAGCAGCAGTGGATATGCAAGAAAGAAGAGGCCACTTTGCAATCCAGTCAAGCACCCAGTGCCATGCCCCTCCTTATTCCAGTGGGCAACCAGATTCTCATCCACCAGATCATTCGCAAGTTCCCACCAGATCCTTCGGAAACTCCCCAAGTGTCCTTTGAAAACCCAAGGGAGCCAGTAGCTTCCTGGAGTAGAATGATCTAATAGTCCTTCCCTATTGCAGAGGGGAGTCACACCGGCAAACTCCACAGCAATCAGAGAGTTATACGTCCACAACAAAGGGTAAAGTTTGATACCACCCACTTTCAAATCAGACATGTCTGCCCTGAGACCAAAATCAAATCTAGTATGTGACCTCTCATATGCATTGCGCCTTCAATAGGCTGGCTCAGGCTCACGGTTGTCATGTTGGCCATGAATTCCTGGGATACTTGAGACCCCTTGTGAAGGAAAGGCAGGTTGAAGTCACAGGACTACCAGCTTTGAGAACTGAAGCATCCAAACCCAAGGGCCCCATGGGGCTCTCAGCCTCCAACAATCCAGCTTCAACTGTTTTCTTTAGAGAGGTATTGGAGTGTAACACAGTTGCAGCTTGTGCAGGCCCCATGTGACAAACAGCTTTCCTCCTGAGTAGACACATTTGAACAGACCACTACACAACCCCTGCAGCCTACCTGCTCCTCCCACTTCCAGTCTGGGAGCTCTTCATCAGTTGCATTAACCCCAGTACCAGTCTCTGCTGGTCAAACTCCAAACTTCCTTCCTCCTTATTCCTTGACTTTGCTGCCAAGTGAGTATTAAAGAAAGTAGAGCTAAGGCTGGCTGCTGGATAGTCCAACAGGTTAGGGAAGGAGGAATCTTTAGGTTTCATATTATTTCTTTAGTGGACTATGCTCCAGAAATTATATTTCACATTCCTTTTTTATCTTTAAAGGAAAAAGGGTGGGGCCCTTTAGGCCCAGGCAGATTTTCCTCCATTTTATTGCTGGAGTGCTCAAGTAAGCATCTATGCTTCTATAGGTTCCAAATTTGGAGAATATAATCCTATGTGATATTCACATTCTTGGCCCTTCTTTTCTAAGCACCATATTACAGCCTTATGAGTATTAAACCAAAATGGTGTTAACATAGAGCATCAACCCCATTCCCACCATCTGCTGTCATTTTTCTTCTGCTTAACCTTGGTCACAGGCATCTACAAAAGGGGATCAAGGGAGGCAGTGACAAAACGAGAATTGCAGTATTATGACACACCTTCCATTCTTAAGTACTTGTGTCCAACATCATGATCCAAATGCAAAAGCGCAGAACATGCATTGTGACATCACAATGTATGCTTTGTTGTTCTGGCACCTTTATGACTAGCTATGGACACCTATGGCATTGTGTATCTTCATTTCAAGATTTGATTTATATTATAAATCCAATTATAATTATATTATAAATTATAATTATATTATAAATCCCTTAACTCCATCTCCTGAGTCCCTGACTAAGAAGTCTATAATACAAAACATTCTCCACTATTTGGAGGCATGGCCATGGTTTCCTACCTACAGCATGAAAATTCAGGGCATTGTGAAATTTGAAATGGAGGCTACCAATTCAGTTTTTGAAGGTGTTATTTATAATGGAAGGAAAACAGGAAACACAAAGAAGGTTAATTTAAATCATATGCCTCTACTTAAACAGATAGAGAATGAATAGAGTAACAGATATTTGCAGGACTAGTACAATATGACCTCATGTCTTGAATGATACATCTATTGTACCAGAAAAAGTTAACAAGTACTATTATATAATTCCATCATGAATAACTATTGCTTAGAAATAATCACACTGTAAAAAGTCACATCAAATAAATGACCAAATACACAGGGGAGAAAGTGGGAATATTTTTAAATGTCATTATAATTACTCTGTGACTCAATAATTAGAAGCTCTCTGTATCCTATAAACAACCTATGACTAATAAATATACATTTAATTTTCTCAAGAAAAAGGAGAATGTAGGAGTGGAAACATATGATATCAAAGGCTGTAGGAACAGCCTAAAAACCTAATATACAATGTCTCTGAACTGCAAGAAAAGGGAGTTGTTTTGATCATCACATCAGCCCATTATTACTGTGATCATACAGAATCAATCCACATATTACACATTCTTTATTTGTTCTATTGAATTTTATATGTAGTTTTACCACTTGATTGCTACCTTGAGAGTTCCTTTGGCTGACTGACAGGGTAACATTTTTGGACACTATAGGAAAATAAATGGATAAATGTCAGTTGTTATAATTCATTTACAGTGCAATATTAATATCTTTTGAGAGGTCCACAGTCCTAAGCATTGGAAATCTCCAGTGGTCTTGCCAATGACAGGTAGAGCATCTCTCCTTGGCTGGCTTCAACACTTGATCCATCCTGTCCATCTCTATCTTCTTTTGTGTTGTGGGACCACCAATATCATGAAGAAGATCGTGGATTTTTTTTTTTTTCCCAGAAAGACTAGGAGAAAGAAACTTATTTTCAGTTTCCCTCTCTGAATTTGGGGCCTCTTGCTTTGGACGGAGAAATTTAAACTGTCCTATCATTCCTGGGACAGCCTGACTCAAACTACATTATAACATGAGATCATATCTGTATTAATGAATTGTTAAGATGGTATGTTATATACACATGTGGGCTTAACAGTTTAATGGGTCCATTATAGCAGAACATACATGCCACTGAATACAACCTGGTAACTTCACTCTCTAGCAAAGAAAGGAGGGACATTTGGTGAAATCCATGTGTGTAACCACAACCGTTCTTCACCTGGGGGTTACTTAGCCAGGATCTTGCTGGAGGCTTTTGTCTTTTAATCTTCCTGGGAAAAGAACAATGTAATTTTGGGGAAAAGAAGAAGCCCTACTCCCAGATGGAGTGAGACCTTGAAATATTCAGGAAGGGCTGAATCATATGCAAACTTCTAGACACACATGTACCGCAAATCAGATTCAGAGTGCTAGTTCATTTTCTTCTGTTCTGAGTGGGGAATTCTGGAAGTTGAAGTCCACACATCTTAAAGTTCCCAAGGTTGAGAAATGCTGCCTTAGTCTGTAGTTTGCATTTCCTTTACTGTCTGCTCACTTGAATGGGAATGTAGTTTTTCATGGGATCCGGGACCTGAATAAACCAGGATTGCAGATCACACTGCTATTTGTATTTATGTTTAGATGAGTTCAAGCACAGTTCCCCTTCAACCTTCCCATCTGAACATGTATAAATTAGAAGAAAAAAAGTGGGAGAACTGCATGTGCACCCCTATTTTTCTCCAATCTGAGTGCTTCACATATTTAGGCTTTTTTAAAAAAATATTATTCTAGAATGGGGAACAGATCTTGTTTCAAGTCCAGGAGCACATTTTGCCTTGGAGTGGTATGTGGGGTATACGTCCCCCCCACCAAAGTGAGAGGGGCCAAGACAAAAAATAAATAAATCTAAAATGTAGTTAAATAAATTAACTGTGTTTACTCCTGATTTAGCTAATAGTTGTCCCATTCTGGTAAATTAAAATTGCAACATGACAAAATTTGGAAGGACTCGTCTAAGGCTTTGGGGGGCATTACGTGTTTCTGGGTCAGAGTTTGTCATATCAGTAGACAGTGCTTGTGTGTGTGAACACGTAATCACATGTGTTCTGGATCTGGATCAGAAGCTGTGTATCTCAGAAGCTGTGTACACATATACCATATGCTGATATCATATCTCCCTATTTGCTGCCCATTTATAAGCATCTATCAATCATGTGTGTAAGACCTGGAATGGATTCAGCCTCTCCCTACACGTAAACCAAATTATGAGACAATAAGCAGATAATATTTATGAATGAAATAGATACAGCTGATGCTTTGGATTCATAAATGAGGAAATAAATGGTATTGCAAAAAGTGAATCCGGGAGGAAAGAGAGACAGAGACTTAAAAAAAACAAACAAACCTGGCAGTAAATCAAAAGTTGTGAGGCTTGTTCACACTTAGAGGATGATACAGTTTGAGGAACAGCTGTGATAGAAGTTGGATTGCATACATATGAAATGAATTTTTAGAAAAGCCAACAAAATTGTAGCAGAAATGGAATGCTAAATTTATGGCACCTATTGAAGGAAACAGGGCATTATATCTGCATATAAATGGCCTCCGACTAATGCTTTGTGCTAACCCATTATGTAGCCAAAAGGAAGCAAAACACATTTTTGCTGTACTGAGAGAGGTAATCATCGGAAGCTTTCTTCAGTCTCATTAGTTACAAAGTAGACTTAAGAAAAGCTTGAGTAGCATTTAAAATAAAAGTGTCCTTCATCCTTATATAAAGGGAGAGATGGTAAAAGAAGCATGCTATAAACAGTATGATTAACCCCAAAGGTAAACAGGTTGAATCTATGACTGCACTGACAGCATACAGAAACTCTACTTTCACAACAAAGTTAATCAACTCTAGAAAATTTAGGCACTAGTAATGATCAGAGTTTGGCCTAACCCAGAGTTGACTTTTGAGTTTTGTTTAGATCTCTGTGTGAAAGGGCACTGGTTAATTTTAAATAGAGATGATAATACCAGTTCTGAGTTACTGAATTACACATGTACAATTTAACGGATGTGTTTTCCTAGGGTGAACAAGGGGCCAAATCCTTTTCCAATGTTCTCTTCTATTGTGGGCAAACTTAGCCATGTCATGTGCCATTTAACATACCCATGCAAATTAGAAATTGGAGGTTGTTTAAAAACCTTTAAAAGAACTGGGGGTTGGTTGGAGTACAAAGAAGAGGGAAGTCAGAGATTAAGTATTTTCCTATATTATTTTTAGGGGTGTTTTTCTTTTCTTTTCTTTTTCTTTTTTTAAAAACTTATAAACAATAATATAGTGGAGATTTTGGCATTAAACTCAAACATTTATACTTCTTTTTGATAACCTAAAAATAACAGTATATTCTGCTTGGAACTCTCGTAATGGCATATTGAGTAATAATCTCACAACCTCAGTAATTTTATGTGTATTCACAGATTATATATTTTTAAATATAATTTTTAAATAAAAGGATCATCATCATCATCATCATCATCATCATCATCACCACTACCCCAGAATTGAGAAGACAGCAACAGACAGCAAATGCCGCCTCTGCAAAGAAGCTGAAGAAACAGGGGCCATCTAGTTAGCTACTACAAGAAGATCTCACGGACTGACTACAAACAACAGCATGACAAAGTAGCAACAGTGGTGCATTGGAATATCTGCAAGGAATACCATTTGCCTGTGAGCAAGAACTAGTGGGACAACAAAACAGGCAAAGTAATGGAAAATGAAGAAGCTGAAATGCTCTGGGACTTTAGAATTCAAACAGACAAGCATCTGCCACAGAACACCCCAGGCTTAACAATAGTTGATAAGAAGGACAAGAAAGTCTGGACAGTGGACATTGCAATACCTGGAGACGGCAGAAGAGAAGAGAAAGAACTGGCGAAAATCACAAAATACAAAGACCTACAAATAATAGAAGAATGACTAAGACAAAAGAAAGCAAAGATAGTTATAGGCATTTTAGGTGCAATCCCAAAACTTCTGGAGCACCACTTGAACATCATCAGCATTGACAAAATCACTATCAGTCAATTGCAAAAGGCAGCTTTGCCTGGAACAGCTTATATCCTGAGATGGTACCTTTAACACCATCAAACAACCACATCTGCCTGTCCCAGGTCCTTGGGAAGGACTCAATAGATGGATAAAAATGCCAAATCCAGTCTAAACATCTGGCTGACTATGCAACCAACCATAATAATAATAAAACAGAGTATTGTTGATTAACTTCTTAAAAGAGGGGAATGAATATAGATCTCCATCTATCTATACTGGTATATCTATATAGGATGCATCATTGTTAATGTTTTTTTTTTAATAAAAAAAAACCTTTAAAAGAGCTAAACAGTGTTGTATTTTTCTAATGCCACAAATCAAGAAAAAAGACAGTTGAACTGAAAGTATTAACCAGTACATTATTCAAAAGGGTAGTTTAGCCCCAACTTTTTTTTTCCAAAACAGAAACTGTGATTGACATGAAGTCCATGACTGACTGGGCTGACAGATTTGCAGTATCACACACACACAGACAGACAGATATAGATTTGGGGGGAGTTTTATAATTAACATATAAGAAATGGTGCTATAGCAGGCCTGGTCATTGTTCCATTTATCTCTGTATTTTCTTCACTGACTCACAACAGGCTCTAAAGAAGCTTTCCCCAAATTGGTACCCTCTGGACATCTTAGATTTGAGATCCTATAGTGTTTCTCAGCCAGCTGAGTCCCTCTAGAGGGACATCATCTTAAGGAAGGCTTTTCTAAAGCTTCATCCAAGAATCTTTTGCAGTTCCATTTGGAAGACTGTAACTTTTTTTTAAAATTCAAAATATGCAGGAGATTATAGGACCAAAGCTGAATAAATAAATATTTATGCAATAAACATCTTCTGTACTTTGGGAACTTAACATTCAGATTTCAGATTTCTTTAATTCTATCATAAAAGAGATGCTGCCTGATTTTAATTTGATATATGCAACACATACCAGCTTAAATAGTATTAAAATGATACACTTGTTATTTGCAATGGTGATGAGGTTTACAAATAAATAATAGTGGGGACTGTTTTGGTAGAAAAGATTTGGTAAAAATCAAACTATTTCGCTGAGAAAAAATGAGCTGATAATCTTCTTTTTCTGCATCTTATAACAATGATCCAAAAATGAAAGTAAAATGAAATAATGCATTTTGGAACCAATTTGTTTACTTCACTTCAGACAAAAAAAAATCAATGAAAACTCTTGTGAATCTTATAACTTTCTAGTTATTGTCATGGATTTAATTATTAAAATATATTTTCAGTGCATCTTTGAATACTATTTCTGACTAGGTCTAGTTTACACGATCTTATAAAATGTATTTAACTTGAAAAAAAGGAACAGCTAGATTTGTGCATGGAATAGAAAATGTACTGTGGTTTGTGCTCAGACAAAAAACCTTCACTTAAAACTTCTGAGTTATCTGTCTATCAATAAAACAAAATTTAAAATAGCTTAAATGTTTTATGTCCCACTGCAGCAATTGTAACAACCAGCTACTGATCCTTTTTCATTGTGGGGAAAAAATAGGAGGAGGAAATGCTACATGCATCATCTTGAGTGAAATGTGGGATATAAATCTAACAAATAAATAATAAATACATTCCAGGATCATAATGTTATCCAGACTGGTAAGCTATGCTGACTGCTACCTACCCCCTAAACTGTAGAAAAGTTGGTAAAGGGCATGTCTTTTAAAACATTTGCAGAAAAATTAAAGTAAATACACCCTGGAAACAGTAGAAACAGCTCAGCTTTCAGCCACTGAACCAACTGTTTAAATTACAAACTGCTATTAGAAAAAAAACTCTCCTGATAAAAAGAACAAAGTTCCTTTCAGTTTCTTTAAACACTCTGGGTTGTTCTGCCAACAGATTATTGGACATAGACAGAAGC
The DNA here is from genome assembly GCF_059951505.1 of Python bivittatus. NCBI lineage: Eukaryota > Metazoa > Chordata > Lepidosauria > Squamata > Pythonidae > Python > Python bivittatus. Next base: position 31,426,614 of record NW_028277098.1, read on the forward strand.
TAATCTCTTTAAGTTTCCTTTCAATTAGGACATCTATAAGGTTTTCTGAATGCTTTGATTTTTGTTTAATAATCTCCTTGGTCAAAACTACAAGAAAGCGTTCCTGTAGACACCATGATTCAAAGTTGACTAGAGGGGGGTTATTTATTGATTTACAATATTTGCAAGTTGCCCCAATTAGGTGAGACTCAATGTGGGGAAGGGAAAACACCAGGCTTCTTATGAGTAAGCAACAACAGTAGAGTATTAGTGTCTGCAGACTCAGTGCCTGCTGAGCATAAAGGTTGCTCTGATGAAAAGGGTGTGGGGGTGATAGGAAGAGGAAGAAGAAGAAGAAGAAAAAAAAAAGTGAGGGGGAGATGGCAATGCCAGAGGAAAACAATGAGAAGGCACCTGCTGGATTACCCTTATTAGCCCTGTACAAACCATCTCCCCCACCCATCTATGTTGCCTGGCCTTGATGCAACACACTGTCCAGGCAGAGAAGAGACCTGGTTCTTTAAGCTGGGAAGCCTTCCTCAGAGGGAAAGAAAGGGGCCAGAGACTACACCAGTAAAGAGTTGCTTATATACCCACAACTGAGGTTGGAGATGCTTATTGAGACTGTTGGTGCAAGAGCAGGAGAACAAGCTTCAAACTCCTGCTGTCAGAACAGTTTTCCTTCTTATTTAGGCATTTTACTTTGAACATTATGTTGACTTTTTGGTTTGGACTGCTGAGGCTCCAAAAAATCTGTTTTTGTTTTCAAACCGATTCCTTGAATGCTGAAGGGACTGAGGAGAATAAACTTCAGTAGGTTCTCTACACCTTTGGAGAGTCCAGTGTTTGCATTTTGTTGCTTGCCAGTCTATTCCTCACCTCTCTGTCCACAAGGGTCTCTGCCACACTCTGGGTGAGGTATAACAAAGCAGAATAAAAGAGTAAAATAAACAATGTTTTATCATCAGTCGATGGCCCACAGTTGAAAACAAATATATTGAAAGAAAATAATTAGCCCAAACCTTCTTGTCAATCAAAGACCTACAGAAAGAAAAAAAAAAATACTCAGGATAGCTCATATGGGAAGATATAATATTCTAATGTAGGTTACATAGGATATTACCAGAATTTTGAATTCTGTTTAGAAACCAACCAATATTATATACGTGTGTTGATTTTATCCTGGTTTAAAAGTTTGGATTCTTACAAGAAAAGCTAATCAAGTCCATAGTTCTAAATACAGTTGTATTGAAAAAAATTATAAACCAACAAGAGTTTGGTTTTATCTTGGTTTTATTAAAAACAAAAACAAAGACGATCAGAGGCATGCTGTGGGATCAGGAAATGCTAAATATCATCCCACAAGCTTTTGCAACAGTGAATACATAAAGCTAGCTGGAGTTTCACAAGATTAGCATTTGTCTGGTTAAATACGCCAAAAATAGGCCACCTTAAAGAACAAAGGAGAAACCATATTGGATCAGATCAGTTTACACATAAGAGATAGATACAATTTGGTGGATCCATAAGAAATGTGAGTCTCTGGCACTGGGCTAACTTCAATATTTGTAGAATTCAAGGTATTTCCTGCAGCTTACATTAAGTTATACACAAGAATACAGGAGAGAGTTTCAGTACTTATGAAGTGATGAATGCTTGTCTCTCTGTAGAGTTCAAGGGAATTTAGCGTGCTCAGTACATCCACATAGATATTCAGCAACTTCTGAAGATATTTCTTCTGCTAAGGCTCTATGTTTAATAGGTTTGTAACAAACAGCTCAATAACCATTTAAGAATCTGGGAAAGTTAGAAATGCTATAGTTAAAAATTACTTTTGCCACTCTAAGCAAATTACTTGATCAATATCAATAGAATTCCACAAAATAATGTTAGATCTGCCCTTTTCTACTAATGCTGGTATGAAAACAATTTATAAAATGGTGTAAAACTGATACATAATTGTGGCACAAACACCCAATATGGTTCTGTGGTATATTTGTGCATCAAACTAATAGTAAACTAAAGCATCTGGCTTTCTACTGCTGATTTATTCATTCTACTCCATAAATGTTTCTACTGCTACCACGTAGGGCTGTATGGCTCCTCCAAATCCAGATTCAAATTTTCAATTTGATTTGAATCATTAATTTGAGTCAATCTGAATTTGTAATTTGATTCAAAGAGTTAATTAGTTTTAAATTTCCAGTTGGAATTATCAAATTGATTCAATCTGAAGATTCAGTTTGATAAAAGTATGCGCTAGAGAGCTTATACATTGAAATTATAGAATCTTCAAAACAATTGAGGATACCTGATTCAATTTGAAGCATCACATTAATCTGACAATTTGATTTAAAGGGGAGATTTAGCTGAATTGCCTTCTAAATGAATAACTGAATCTTGAATGAAAACTTCATATAACCCTATTGTTATTGCAATGTGGCCATCCTAAGGTCATGAGTGGCAAGTAAACAAAAAGTAAAAATTGGGGTGGGGGATGAGGGGAGATGATCAGATATGGGTTTAACCAATAAGGTTTCCACATTTGGTATTAATGGAATTTAATATATGCCTATGAAATACGCTGTGCTGATAATTGAATTATGTAGATACTATTCATTGAAAGCTACATTATATTCTGATTGACTGAGCATACAAGCCTTTCCTAACCTTGTGATCACCAGATATGTCTAATACTATCGCTAAAATTCAAAACATCTGGAAGAAACCAGGATGGGAAAAGCCCTAACTTGCACAGTACAAAGTGGGCTTGCACTGTTGTACAGCTCCCATCAGTGAAAATAATCAGCTTAGCCCCTTTCCTGTTAACATATTGACCACAGCACAAAGTACATGCATTGTTATGGGAAGCAGTTTTGAGTCTGTTGCGTGTGCAAGATCAGATCTCCCCAGATCAGGTGAAATATTCTGTCCATCCATTATGACATGGCAGCTTTGCCATAATTAGTGATTTAATGGCACACTGGTGTTTGCTACCATTTGATCATGGGACACATGTTAAAAAGATTTTACATGGGAAAAGAATGGAGATTTGCAGAATGGAGACAATCAGATTTGCAGCTGGTATGGAATACCACCATAAATCCTTTTCCAGCTGGGAGCCCTAAGCTTTCACTGAGGCTAAAGAGGAAAAATGGCTAAGAGCACGGCAGGACTCCACCAAGCCACCCAACCACAGCACAGAAATGAATCTCCAATGAATCTGCTGGCATGTATAATGCTGGACACAGTTAAGAAAATCCTGCTGAACCCCCGCTGGTGATCACTTTATACGGTGAAGCATAAGATGTGATTATGCAATGTTCTGCAGCTCAGAGAATGCCTGATGAGTAAAAAATCCACTTTGCAGAGGACCTTAATGGAAAAGCAAGCAGAATTCTGTCATAGGATGTCTCCCAGAGAGGCAACAATAGCATATCATGTTAGCTCACAATCTTGCTCCCTTTATTCTCTTAGCTTTGGCATAGCTTTATGAAAGTTCTGACTTTTTTCACACTTCTAAACTAACCAACCTTTCTTCCTTCCTTGAGATTCCACTATAAGGATCTTGGCTGGATTTTCCAGTGGGAATTAATCTGACATTCAGATGCAATGGTACAGATAATATCTTTGTAGTAGATGGGGACTTCTTCCCATTTTTTCCTCATTTTTTAAAAAAAAATCACTATGCTTATCAATGTTAAGCTTGTATAGGCTCTTTAAGGGTGTTCTACAGGATGTTTTTTTTCTTTTGTTGATTAATTTAGAGCAGTGTTTCTCAACCTCTGCAACTTTATGATGTTTCTCAACCTCTGCAACTTAACGATCAATTTAAATCGTTAAGACTTTAAGATCTGTGGACTTCAACTTTAAAATCTTAAAGTTTCTGAGGTTGAAGACTGCAGCTTTAAGATCTTAAAGTTGCCTGGTTTAGAGGAAGAAAACAGTACAGTATATAAAAGAAGGCACCTTTCCTAGCAGTAACAGTATCCACTGTTTTTCTGGTCAACTGGTTTTTCTTTACTGAAATAAGAACTGTGTAATGGCAGTTTCTGCACCCATTCTGCTTTGAGTTGTTGCAACAAACGAAGTGGAAGCACGTGTGGTTCCTCATGTGCTTTTCGCTGATTGTCAGGATCATCCCCCCACCCCCATTAGACCAAATGAGTCATCATCTCAGTTAGCAGATTCAGGCAGGTGGTGGCAAGGCACTGGAAGAAATTGCTGGCTGCCATGCAATTTTAATCAATAGTTTCATTGGCATCCATGCATGAAGCGGGAAGAATGCTCCATCTTGTCCTTTACATCAGATAGGAAAATGGCCTTGACATTTACATTTGTAAAGGTGACCAACCATTTTGTTTGCAGAGCGCTCCCAAAATGAAAGAATTAAGGACAGCAGGAGCTCTGTGGATTATATTTTCATTGCCATCTAGTCCTCATCCTAATTTTTGATCTGCATTCAAACCCCTATTGGCAACTTAGGGTTGTTTTTTTTTAATTACTCAAATTTCATTTTTAAAAATATTTTAATTAAAAAATTCCAATACAGTATGGATTCAAACAATAGTGAATGTGTGATTATATAATTAGTCCACCTTCCATTTAAAGACACTGGCTGAAGCACTGAACTAAATGGAATGAATGTTAGGGTTTGCTATTGTGAAAAACATGGAAAGTACAAACCATTGTTACTGGATCCAAATCATTTTTGAAATACAAGCAGATCATACTGGGAATCTTGTTTCTCTTTCTGGTGCATTTAGAATGTATGAGAGGTTTTGTCTCCAATAAAAGCTATGGCAACAGTGCCACATAATACATTTGTAAAGGTGAGCAATATTTTAACCTTAATCTGTAACCAGAATTCTAATGCCAACCATTCCATCTCAAGGAGGCTTTGAGAACAGTTTTTCTTTCTTTTTATTTTTTTTCCAAAGGATCTTAATGCATTTGCCTGTTAGGAAGAGCACTTATGTACTGTTGCTGAGCACATTAGTATGTCCTTGAAATTTATGGACTGATGCCATAAATACAGCTGCATTATTACACATTTGTCCATCTCTCATCCCTGTCACCGGGCTGTGTCACTGCAATCCAGAGAAATTAAGCTACTTTTATGGCCTAAAGTGCTGCGCAGCCTTGTAAAAAAATAAATAATGGCAGCCCTCATGGACTTTGGAAACGACGTCCTTGTGCACCGCATGTAATGAATCAAAGAAGCATAAAAATGTTGGTCCTTTTGTGTCTGTACTCCTCCTTCTAAAAGGCCATTTTCATATTGAATTGGGTACTCTTTTTTTTTTTGAAATAAAAGGTTATTTTTAATGGTAACATTTGCTGAGCAGTTTGCAGCATCTACCTGATCTTGGATGCTCTTGAAAGAAAGCTAAGCAAGGTCAGACCTGATTAGAACTCGTATGAGAGACCACCAGGAGATCTCAGGGTTATAAGCTTAAACATGGAAGTGGAAAAATCACCCCAGAAGAAAACAATGGCAAACCACTTCCACATTGCTGCAGAGAAACAGCATGGATGTATTTATATAGTCAGCAGGAATTGGGCTGGACTCATATCAATCTTTATTATTACCAAAATAAAGGAAACTACATGAGTAACTCAGAGTCCTCTGTTAATATATTCCATGTTTTTGATGTAATGTTTTAGTCCTCTTAGACTGAACTCTGGACTTCAAAAGACATTCACGAACAAAACTTGTTAACATAAAACAGAATTAACACTAAAAATAAAATCTCCTTCAAATCCTGCCATTCAACATACCAACCAGTTTGGTCTGTTTTCAATAGGAAATGGAAGCATTCTATTCTGTCTACCATCTAAAGACTTGTTAGCGGGGCTGACAAATTATTCCTATTCTTGTGTTTCATCATAGTTGAATGGCCTCATGATCACATCTTCTGAGTGGGTCCCCCCCCCCCCGCCTTTGGTTCTGTTCATATCTTGATGGTTTTCTTATTTCCTTGAGGTCTGTCTCTCTTGTCCATGTGGCCAGGAAGATCACCCCTCTCCATCTCATCTTCCAGAGTACAGTACAAGTGGGATCAACTGCATCAATAACTTGCTAGCTTTCATACATCTCCATCAGTAGCAAGCATCTCTCCAAGACAAGGTACTATAAGCATTTAAACAAGAGAATGACATATGTGTTGCTGGATGAAGGCTCTCAAGAACTCAACCTCACAGTACTGTTTTTGCATGACTGGTCCTGATCAAGGAAAGGAGATGGACAGAAAGGTTTGCTTCCATGTGCAAATGACTCTTCCTGGATCAGACAAAGACCAGTACAGATTTCTTAAACCATACATAATCTGCCCTATTTTAAGAAAATCAATGAAACAATACAATTAACCATAATGCAAATCTCCAACTCAGCGTTAAAGCATGGTATATTAAAACAAAAGAAAACAAAACAAAACACTCCACCACTGCCATCTGAACTATGAAAAACATCTATTCTTCACAAATTTGGGAAGATGTGGGCTATATGCATGGAATTTCATTCCCTGCTTCTCCTCTCCCGCCCCTCAAAAAAGGGCAATTTCCTGCATGAAACACTGTAGCAGCTCCTTTGTACTTCACACGGTGAATCTTTCAGACGGAAGGCAAAACCACCATTTTCATTCAAAGGTAACTGTGGAATTCATCACTTGACTTAGTTTTACTCAGTACAGCAGACCCTGCGAGTTAAATAACAATGCTTTCAAAGAATGCAAGCGAGAAAGGAACACTTGGGCTTTTGAAAATTGCTATAACCATAACTAAATAGACTACTTTAGCTTATTTTGGCACTGGGTCCTTTTATGGATGCTGCAAGACTGGTTGCTGATTTAATTAGTACACAGTTTCAACTTTTACCCTTTCCCCTTAAAGCCAGGCTCCAGAAGGCATCTGCAGCAGTCTTGTTTTGATTACTTCTTTATCTTTTAGGGAAAGATTAGGATCAGGACCTGTTCCTTCTCCCGCCCCTCCTGACCATAATCCATTTTAGAAAAGAGTGAGCAATGGCTGCAGCCTAACCCAAATTCCACATTGCGTTTGCAATTATCCATAGGATTTGTGGAACATAAAGCAAAATGCCCCCTTTCAGGGGGACATCTGCTCTAAATAAAATGATGCCATAAATTTTAAAGACAACCATCACCCGCTCTGTTGTTGTAAAGGCAAAACATTTTTGCTTGTCAGAGCAGGTTCTCATGTTCATCCTCTTGCCAATGAGGTCAGTCATGTTTATTTTTGGGCTCTCTTTAGACACACCCTTCTCCCCGGCTTTAATGAAATTAGCATGTAATGCTTTCGACGCCTGCATATATCAACTTTCATTCTTTGGGAAACATGTGAACATCATTAAAACACATTTTCCATATATTTTCCAAAATAATCTCCTAACATAATCAATGAAACTCAAACTGGGAAGGGGTGGGTGTCCTTTTATTCTGATACGATCTGGAGCTGCATCTCTGTAATGCTGCTTAAATATTAGCCTGATTTTTGGTTCAAATTCCTATGTTTCATGAGCAAGTAGATATTAATAGTGAGCTAACATTTAGCATAAAGGCTTCTGACTATGAGATAAGATATAATTGGGTTGTATTTTATTTTTAAGCAATCATCCAGCCTTTTCTGCTGTGCTTTTGAAGTCAGGAGGCAAAAAAAAAAAAAAAAAGTCATTACATAGACAGGCTGATAATGATAACATAACTTATAGCAGCCAAATTAAAAAAAAAAAAACACCCTAAACATACTCTGTCTGTTTGTGCGTGTGTGTGTTTCAGACTGTGAAATAAGAAATGTAGGTAGGGATACAATAGCTTTCATCTAGGATAGTGTTTAGCAATGGTCTGTTTGAATGGGAGAAGATGTCTGGAAGGAAAGGTGACCTTCACAATTCTTCCTTCTTGCTGCAGGCAATTTTGTACTTTAAAAATCTGTATCTTAAAGTTGGAAGAATGATGAAGGGATCCTAAAAACAAAGCAGCAAAGATTGCTACCCTGCCACTCTCTTCCAGGTGAAATTCATTCTGGGTCCCAATGCTTTCCATGAGCAGTAGGATCCTTTCAGTCATCATATGACCAATTTACTAGATTGGGTCCACTTTAAGCATTCTTAGTAGAGTTTTCCTATCTATATCTTGATTCTTAAGGATTCTATATCTTAAGCTATAGAGACAATGCCTATTCAAATCTCCTGTGATATACAAAGAATAACAAAAGCAAAAAGAAACAAATATAGAGCCTCTACTTCCCTTAACTTTAACCTTATATTTTGGGCAATGTTGAGGGTCAGACCTACAAAATGGAAGAGCCACTTGCAGAAGACATTTTATCTGAATTCTACTCTGCCCCACCTTCCCAGTCTGGAGTACACATTATAAGAGTTATGAACTTCTCCTAAAACATTCAACTCTCAAATTCAGAATTCAAATTTATTTATTTCAGTCCCTGGCTAGCATAAAATAACATTTAAAACAATAGAATTTAAGAATCTTCCCAAGCATAAATCTGTGTGTACAAACAATAGATCATTAAAGATTAAATTTATAGCACAGAACTCTAAAATTCTTGTAGTGTGAACATCTTTGCATCTATATTTATTACATGAATGTATATTTATTCCCAAATAAGTTATGATTAGTGTTAGCTTTAGAAGAACATATGGTAGTATGTATGTATGCGTGCATGTATGAAACAGTACCTGTATGTTATCATAAAAGTAATTAAATACAATAAACATGATATTCTATGCTATCTAAAATTAAAATGGAAATAACAAAATGTTCTACACTTAAAGGTTGTAATAATATGACTATTAAATAATGTAAGAAAAAGCCCTATAGACTGAAGCAGTACAATGAAATTATATAAGTGGGTTTTATTAGATCTATTTAACTCTTAGCCATGGTCAATTCCTGGCAAATTTTACAAACACTTGTGGAAACTTAGCAATATTGTATATTACTGTAGTATTACAATTGGAAAAAAAGTAAAACAAAACAAAACATATAACTATCACTACAGCTGGACAGCCCTGTAAGTAATGGGGAAATGAGAGATATTCAAATGTCTATAAAATAACCGATAAAGAACATTATATTTTACTTATTTACAGTATTTATAACCAACCCACCCCAGTCCCAAAGCTCTGGGTAGTATAGGAGATCAAATAAAAAGAAATCAAACAAACAACCCCATATATACAGTGTGTGTGTGTGTGTGTGTGTGTATGTATGTATGTGTGTGTGTGTGTGTGTATATATATATATATATATATATATATATATATATATCAGAAAAACACCAAACCACCACCACCACCACCCCAAAAAAAAAACCAACCACCAAAAGGAAAGATAAAACTTTAAATAAAACCCAGATAGGTGTCCACAATCAGTGAGCTGGGACCCAAACATGTTGCAAAGGTGGAGGGGGAGATTGCAGCAAGGTGGGGGGCTGCACTTATTTCTACAGGGAGCATTTTCCATGGGAGGGGGCACTATTATAAACAAGTCTTGCCATCCCTACCCAGCTCCTGACAACTTCATATGGAGGGTGGGGTGGGGTGGGGATTTCATCAGGCCCTTTCTCAATGACCAGAGCAGACGATTCTAGATGCTTGAAACTATCTGCAGGAGCTATTATGTATCTTTGACTGTGGGTAGAAAGGAGGTTAGGAGGCCTGCTTAAGTCTGTTTGCTGTTCTATGCCCTCTATTTGCTGTTGTAGAAATAATATGGCCTGCTGATGACTCAAGGAAGGCAGATGTGAAGGTGGCAACCTGATAGTGCTGATTTAATGGTTACTTCCATGAGGATTGAAACCCATCACCCAGGGTGCTTTAACATTCACCTTTGTTGCTTCTTCCCTAGGTTCTTCCCCTTTGCCATAAACCATGGAAGAGTAAACCATGGTCCAAAACTCATATGCTGCCTTTGGCTATCCCCCTCTCCCTCCCTCAGAAATAATGGAATGGTTGTTTCCTACTACCATTAATCTTACAACACTAATTATTCTGGTCCACATGTGACTTCCAGCGACCAATGTTGATGCTTCCTGCTGCTGCTTACCCCAGGAAACCAGTATTCTGAAGTTGGTTGCTGGGTGAGAGGGGATGAAATAGGAATGCTCATAGGCACACGTGACCCTCAGCTTGGCAACATATATGTTAATTATGCCATGAACAACTCTGATTCAGATGCGGATGGAAAGGGCATTCCTAGAACAGAAGCAATAGCCCTTGCACCATTTGCGCACTGTCTAGTCCATTAATGGTACTGAATAAATTTCAAGAAAGAGTAGCAGCAGTGAAATGCATCTGCCCATTAGATTTTACGAGATGCAAAACCTTAGACAAGGTATTATTTAAATACCGAACATTAAATTGTCTTAGCCATTAATTTCTTGTTTTAGAAAGACTTCAATCTAATTTATGAGCACTTCACTGCAGCAGATAGAGAACAGAAAGAAAATGCATTAATTTTAACACCTGAGATATAAATATATCTCATCAACTAAGGGTAACAAACATTAGCTAAAAGTGTGAGTGTCAATCTGATAATAGCTCTACTTTGATGTAAGTAATTGTGTAGGAGAGAGCCAGTTTGGTGTAGTGGTTAAGGCATCAAGCTAGAAACCAGGAGACTGTGAGTTTTAGTCTCGCCTTAGGCACAAAGCCAGCTGGATGACCTTGGGCCAGTCACTCTCCCTTAGCCCTAGGAAGCAGGCAATGGCAAACCACTTCTGAAGTCTTGCCAAGAAAACTGCAGGGACTTATCCAGGCAGTCACCAGGAGTCAACACTGACTCGAAGGCGTGCACGCACACACACACGCACAAAATGTAGGGGTATGTGTGTGTATCTGAAATTCTGATGTGCTACCTGATGTTTTAGACCTAAAATATTTAAGAGAAGTTAATGTCATGTCTATGGCCATAGACTGCTTTGGTTGGCAATAATAAGAAGGTAAAGGAGGAAGGGCAGGATATTTTTGTAAGGATTTGTCTTTTGGCTGTTTATACCCATAATAAATTCTTTTGTACCTAGAATATTATAAGCTGGAACTGCACTATGCTGCACTTTGGTCTCATCATCAAGGAGAAAAATTAAGTACCACTGATCTCAATGAGAACTAAGTGCAACATCTGTTGTCAGGATCTGAGTAAGGATAAATCCATATACCACCCCATTAACTGAGACTTGTTCAGATGGCACTTTCACATGCAAACTGAATATGTAAGCAAAGCAAGCTAGCCACAGGGATCCTCCTTCAAACACCATTTCTGCCTCCTCCACCAACAAACAAATTCAGGATGGAGCTTATCATTTCCAGCCTCCCTTCTAGTCAGGTTTGCTAGGTTAGCTTGAGATGGAAACAGCAGCCCTCCAGATGCTGCAAAACAGCAGTTCCTAACATCTGTCATCAAGGATTATAGTGACTACTATATAGGAAAACCCAAAGGCTCATCCTGGCAAAATAATGCTACAGGTGGTCCTCACTTAATGACCACTTGTTCAGTGACCTTTTGAACTTACAATAGTGCTGAACGAGTGGTACTTACAACCAGTCTTTGAAGTTCTGGCCATTGTAGCATCCCTGCATTTATGTGATCACCATTTGCAACCTTCACTGGCTTTCTACAAGCAAAGTCAACGGGGAAGCCATCAGGAGGTCGCAAATGGCGACCATGTGACATTGTGCTTAACAACGGCATGAAATTTGCTTATCGTCAGCAACCAGAAGTGCCAGAACTGCTGTTGCTAAGCAGTGCAGTCACATGACCTCATGCTTTATGACTGGGTTGCTTAGTGATGGAAAGTCCGGTCCCAATTGCCATTGTTAACCAAGGACTACCTTATTTTCTTCCCAACTGTAATTATTTAACAAGAACTAGAACTCATTATAACTCTCTCCCTTCAGAGTTTTGGAGGGCAGATTAACTAAAATCCATTAATGCAGAGACTTTGCTCATGTGGATCAGGCAAAACTGAAACTAGGGAACATGCTGTACATTTTATTCCAATCTGAAGAAAACTTTTTTCAACACTTTTGAAAAACTTGCCCAATTAAAGAGAGGAATTTTAAATAGGTTACTTTAAAGGAGACACTGATCCCACAGTTATATGTATATTTATGCCAACATTTGTTCCAAAGATATACCACTAGAAGGGCACCATGATTGGAAAAGGTGGTTAATTGGATTTACTGATAGATTAAGGGGATAAAATGTAATTTTTTTGTAATTTTGTATTATGGTCTATGACCATAATAAATGTTTTTTGATATGGTTATATTGATTGAAGCCACAGGAGCTGTAGCTGAGTATTTGGGGAAACCACAGATCCCCATCCTCGGTTAGATGGAGAAATGATAACTGTCAACCTAAGGACCCTCTCTGGTTCAGCTGAGAGAAATTCCTGATCGTATTTGTCCAGATTTGTCACCTTCCATTATGCCATGCAGGCTTTCTATAAATATGTTGGACTTAGATAAGAAGGCACTTTCTTTACATTTTGGAGGTGTTCTTCCCACTTTTTAAGCTGTATTCAATCTCAGTCATTCCATCTTTCCTACAATTCTTGCTGTAAATTCACGTCTCACTTTGATTTCTTCCCTGGGTCTTAGTGTCCTTTTCGAGTACATTTAACATTCCTAATCAATATCATCCCTCGTTTAAATATTGCAGCCATATTTGCTGTCTTCGTCTGCTTTCTTGCATTCATTAGATGGTGTGTATATTTCTTGGTTATTCTGTGTCTGTACCATCTTTGGTTTATTAAGTTCCATGTTCTTTGTCTCACTTGTCTCTGTTCTTCCTGGAGAAGGAGCACTCCACCCCACCCCACCCAACTCTTTTGGATTTATTTATGTATGCAATTTCTATAGCTGCCCATCTCAATCCGAGTGACTCTGGATGTGAGTCCAGATGTGGTTTGCATTTTCAGCTCAAGTGTATCTCATTTAAAAGCTGTCGCCTGCTTGCCTTTTCAATATCTTTATCTCCTCTACAATATAATGCAGTTTCAGTTTATAGACTGCCTTTCATAAGCAGCACTTCTAAGTTATATTTATAAAATAAAAGGGAAGGATGTAGAAACCTACTAATGTTTGCAAAAAGAAAAATGCTTGATTTAACCTTAGATAGTATAGAAGCAGTCTATATTATACTGTATATATATAATTTTTATTGAAAGTTCTTACAATAATTGTAAAATGGAGTCCTTGAGGTTCACCTCTATTGGTAACAATTGTAAGAATTAATACAAACTAAAATAGAATGAAAGAGAAGAAGGAGAAAGGGAGAAAGGGAGAAATAAAAGAAAAAGCTAAAAGTGCAAAAAAAGAAGTAGAAGAAAAGCAGAAAAGAGAAGATATAAAAAAAAGATATAAAGAAGTGGCTTCTGATCATCTTCACAGCAGTTAGAAGTACAGTTATATTTTAATCTAAGATTACATCATGACTCTTCTTTCTATAGTCTGTCTTGTCTAATCATCAAAACCATAAGTAACAAGTTCATTTTTTTCTTTTTATGCAAAAAGTCCATAAAGGGTTTCCAGTCACCAATAAATGTTGATATTTCTCTAATCAAATAAGTCAATGTAGCCATTTCAGCAAATTCTGCCATCTTCACCAACCATTCCTCCATTGTAGGTATTGCAAAATCTTTCCATCTTTGTGCATACAATAATCTCACTGCAGTTATCATATATAAAAACAGTGTTCCATGGGTCTTTTCTGTTTATCCATCAGTTCCAGGAGGAAAAGAGAAACAGTCTATATTTTAACATGTTTCTTCTATTTTATTCTAGTGTTGTGTTCTTTAACACAATGGAAAAATTTACACTTGTTAGTAGCTTCCTTTCCTTTTGTTTAATTTTAATTCTGAAGCACAAAATAAATATTTTGAATTATTTTCATTTAGATGAAATATGAAGTGACTTCTTGAATAAAGAGGTATGGATCCTTGGTGTATCTTCTATTATTAAAAGGGCACAGAAGCCTATTGATGAAAGATTCTGTTGGTAGATGGTGGATCCTGCTGGTAGAAATCTTCATTATTTTTCCTTCCCTGTGCAAATCCCTTATTCTGTAATGGAGAATCACACAATCCTCTAAGAATGTTTGATACAAGTTGCTGGAGAAAGAAAGAACTGGAAAAAAATCTTGCCTGTTCTGCCAACTAAAATACTGTAAAACCAGAATTAATGCAACACTCTCATAGAAGCAAAGTAGACCCATACCAATATATACCAATGTGTCTCACTGTATATAGAATTTACACCACTGTACACAATGTACACAGAATGTTCACACAAGATCTTCCATGAATTGTGCAGCTGACATGAGCTTTTTTGTGATCCATGGGGAATGAAGTGATTTTACGCACGGAAACTCTTTTTGGATTGGAGGACAATTTTTCTGAAGAATTTTTGACTTTGCAATCAGCAAATATTCTTCTGTACTACAGAATAGAAAGTAGACACCTCTCTTTTTTTTCCTGTTTGAAGGAACAAGAATTACAACTAAAATCAAGAGATAAAATGAGGGAAAGAGAAGGGAATTGTTTCTTATGATATCAGGTGAAGATATATGACGATAGAATGAAGTCTTCATCATGAATATATATGATGAACAAAATTTAAGTTTTTTCTTATTTGCTTTCACTTATGAATTATGATAATTGTACTTTCACAGTTTGGTTATGGATCACGGCTTGAGAAATTTTACAATATAATTAGATATGTGGAGTCCTTCTCTGAGCTTGGTTGTTTTCTTGCAAATGTTTCGTTACCTGGCTAGGGGTATCTTCAGCACTGAAGATGTTACCTAGCCAGGTAACGAAACATTTGCAAGAAAACAACCAAGCTTAGAGAACCCTAAGGACTTCACAGTTCAACCCTGAGCTACGCATATTCTCTTCTATTGGTAATTAGATATATCTAAAATTGGTAAGTTGCTAAACTGGTAACCCACATTAATTTTTTGGGGGTGCCCAATCACACTCTTACCTAGGGTCCCCCAAATTCCAAGGCTACCACTGTGAGTGTTCGTTTAAAGGATTCTGAACACTGTAGTACATGATTCCCGTCCTGCTATATCTCTATATAAAGTTTAAAAATGAGTGTTTTATCTATATTTTAATGATCTTTCTGAAGTCAATTTAAGATTGGGATTTGGCACAGAGAAAAGAGGGCATAGGTCACACAATATTTTGCCATTTCTTTGCAACAGTTCTTTAAAAAAAGGCCAGCATTATGACCCAGTAGTATTATTATTTAGTTAGCTCCTTAAATATTGAAGGAATTGTAGTAAAACTGTAATGTGAAATGAGATCTTGTTGGATGACATACTTTTTTTTGCAAAGTACATTTCTGAAAAATTTACTTTGCAAAAAAGTTGGCATGGCTGTACTTTTCTATAATAAAACTATTGTTGTGAATCTGTGACGTTCACAACAAATGGGGAATTCCAGCCACATTCATCTTAGTATTCTCTCCATTTCATAAGCCTAATTATAAATGCTTATCCATTTTTAACTTTTTTTTTTTTAGTTTTTAAGGCTGTCTTGACTCCTGGTGACTACATAGTCCATGCAATTTTCTAGACAGCAGTTTCCTGGTTTGCCTTCTTCCAAGGGCTGACAGAGAATGACTGGCCCAAGGTCACCCAGCTGATTTTTGTGCCTAAAGCAGACTAAAACTCAAGTTTTCTGCATCTATTCTAGCACCTTAACCACTAGACCAAACTGGCTGTCGTTGAAAACTATAGATGCCATCAGCGTGCTTCTTCCAGCCTGTATTTTTCTTCCTCCTCTGGGCACAAAAAATAATCCAGTGTTTAATCTGTTTATTTTAAAATAAAATTAAATGTTTGCTGTTTGTCTGCCACTGAATGTTTATTCCAATTACATTCCCAAAGGTAGCACTTTTCATTGTTAGTTTTTGAACAACAGAATCAGAAGAGGAACTCATCGGACACAGGCTTATTTATCTGCTTGTTTTTTCTTTTAAATTACTCACGGAAAGATAATATCTTTGCTGCCTGCAGATCAAGACAGGTTCAGCTCTGCCTATGAAAAGAGCATTTTAGTAAGACACCTCACGGCTTGCAGGGTTAATAAACACATGTCATGCAGATCTACTTCATGTGAAGCCGATGTTTCATTTTCTATTCTTATTTCTGACCTACACACTTTTATTGCCAAAGCCTCTTCCTCCCATCTAGTTCAGTCTTCTGTTCTACTGATTTCAAATGCTGTAAATTCTGTAGCCCGAGTCCAACTTGTGCCTCTGCTATTCCCCTGTTGAGTCTGGCCTGACTCTTTCCTGTCAGGGTTGGCTTGCTCCTTTCCTCTTCAATAGGATCATCCATCTCCATTGGAAGTCTTTCCGACAAGGCTGGCTGGCTTTCTTCTTCTTTCCGCCAAGCAGTGCTGACCTACTTCTTTTCTCTTGTATAAAAGCATCCTGATCTGTTCTGCCAGGATTGGTGTGCTACACACTCTTCTCCGATTACCCTCTCACACCCCCTTTTTTCAGCCCATTCCAATTGCCCCTTCCACAAATCAACTTGTAGTTACTCCTGTATTCATAGGCATTGAGGTGATCAGGAACCTAACCAGGATTCTGGCTATGAATCTAAAAGGGATTCATAGAGACACTGAATTGCAGGTTGAGAGGAAACTCTATCATGGGAATTGTGAATTCTCTAATCTCCTTCCTGCCTGCCTGCCTGCCTGCCTGCTTGCCTTCCAGCTACACAAACTGAGTTTCTTTAAGAACGTTAGCAAAGAAGTTCTTTGGTGTTGTCTATAGTATTTATTCCATCTGATTCTTCAAATGACCCATCACCATATTTTAAAATGAATATGAAATATGATATTGCTCTTTTGTTTCTTTTGTCAAACAATTGCTTTGGTAGATGCATCCCGCATTTTAACCAAAACTGTATCTATGAGCTACAGTGAGGTTAGAAAAAAATCATAAATCTTTTATTTCTGAGTGACTGATGAAAAAGAAAAGGTCTGCAAAGCAATGAATACCTCTTCGGGTAAAAGATGAAAGTCCCATCAAAAAATAATTGATACTCTTGTGATCAGTGAGAGCAAATTAAAAACCTGCCTCTTTTATGAAATCACTCTCTTGTGTGAACTATGCGAAGGTTCAAAGTTGTAAAATATTTGTTTTCCAGTAGGTGATTCTCAAATCATATAAACGGCTGGCATGTAGCCTGCTCTTATTTTAGTTATTTATTTTATCATGGTCATCCATTAAAACAGAAATAATCCATTGCAATTTTTAAACCTTTTCCCATTATTAATTACTTATGCTAGTTATTAAATTCTGTATTTTCTCTCAGTTGTGCATGCATGTGTGGGTATGTATGTGTGTGAGAGGTAGACCACAAGAGATGGTGTGTGTGTGTGTGGCTGTTGATGCTTTTGTGAAAACCATAAAGACCATGGTGAGGGCCCACAGGAATAATAAAATATTAATTTGATGGCAAAAAATTAAGTGCTTAAAGAAAGAAGCTGTTGTCTATCCCATGAGTAGCTTTTAAGACACTGATGTCAAGCTTTGAATGTGTCTATTTTTAGCTGAGCTAACCACATGTAATGGGATCTAAGTAACTGTCTGACTTCAATCAAGGATTTCACTGATGAAAACCAGTAATTTCTCCTTTCTGTCACAGTGTCAGTATCAAAACACTTTTAACAATAATATTTGGATGTGAAAAGATTTACTACATTTGTGCTAACAATGCTAAAAACTATCTTGCTGCAAAAGGTGCTAAGCTTAGTATCCACGTATCTAGGCATAGGTATCAAGGTGATTTCTTATTGACAGCAGGAGACAGTTATGCCATGCCATCAGAGCCCATCCAATCTTGCTCAGAAAATGAACAAGTCAGTGTACCAAGGATGGTTATTCCCTTTTGGAAAATGAGGCTAAAAATTCAAAACATGCCACCATTTCCTCTGGGATCCAGTCATAGACAACACACCAGATTCCCTAGACATAAAGATCCAATAATCACTGCATCTGGAATTTTTGATAGATGCACTGCTGTGCAGTCCAGCTATTAATAGAATCAAAAATCCTCATATGCCTTCCAGCTATGTCTCCAATGGAGCCAGTGGCCCAAATTACCTGCACACACTTTTCTAGAATTAAACAAGGAATGGATGTGCAAGAAGATTTGCTACTGATGTTAATGTATGTGCATCTAGTGTTACATGTTTTTCTTGGAACAGGTTGAAAGGGAATTAAAAAGCTGCACTGGGCACCATAAGGATCTCCTGCCATGCACAAAGTTTTCTGATCTATTTGCCCAAGAGAAGATTGGGTCCTTGAGCCTTTTGAAGGAAACATTTCTAAAAAGTGCAGATAGTTAGATTTATTTACAGCAGCTGAGTATCTGGATCCCAAGAAATGCCTTCTCCTTAAATACATGCCACACTGAAATGAATAGGTAGCTTATTACTTAAAATATGTAACAGAATAGGAACTTTGTTTTCTAAAAACTAGATCAAAAGCAATTTTTAAGCTGATTCGCAATCCTGGATTTGCTTAGTGAAAACTAATTGTTAAAAATTCTATCATCCATCCATCCATCCATCCATCCATCCATCCATCCATCCGTGTGTGTATATATGTGTGTGTATGTATATATCTATGTATGTGTATGTATGTGTGTGTGTATCATAAATGCCTCTAAAATTATTCCTTTAGTTTTTATTTTAATTAAGAAGTTTAAACTGAAATTGTCCTGCCGTGGCTCACTGACACTTTTAAGTCTTCATGCTGTGTTTTAAATTGTAATTTAAATTAAGAGAGCTAGAGCAAATCCAAGGAACACTGTCAAGTCTTAGGTTTATTAGGAAGATAATATGCAACTATTTATATTGTTTTTGGGGGTTTTATGATACTTAGATTAATGTAAGGGCTTCTCTCTGAACAGACATATATTGGTCTACAATATTAATGTACACATCTTAGGAAAGAACAGATGGGTGATACACAGCACTGACATGAAGGTGGCTGCAGAACCAGGAGTATGATATAAAGAAGTCAAGACTTTAACATTTTTTTCAGCTGTAAAAATTGTGCCATTCGTAATAATTTTGAGCTAATTTCCTAATACTTTTGAGCTGAAGGATCTAATTCAGAAACAGCTGGTCTCAGTTGTTGAATTAAGCATGAATGAGGGATAATGCAGATCCCTGAGCCTTAAATTAGTGAATGAATAAATGTCAGTTGTCGGTCATGGTACATCACAACAATAATCAGAATAAGAACAATATCATGTGTTACCTACAATTCACCTATAGATATAAATTGAAATGATCTGAGGCATATGTCTCTCTCTGATTCCTACTGACATCATAACATGACCCTGTACTTTCCACTGCCTGCTTTTACAACTTTCCAGACAGACCTACAGTTCTTGGATTCCTTGGTAATGTTTCGTCCAAGTACTAACCAGGCTCAACCCAGCTTAGATTGCTCAAGATCAGCCAAAGTCAGCTACCTGCTGCGATATATAAGTATGCAAAAGAAAACATGAAGCAGTGCAGGATCACTACCAGTCATGGACCAATACAGAATTCAGCCTCTGGTTGCTTATTTAGTGCTTTCTGAACTCATGAATCAGCCTTTCCTCCATGTAGTTTCTCTACTTGCCTAACTTGAAGTAATTAATTGAAAACTGCCATGTTAGACCAGTTACCAGGGAGTGTTGACCACTAATTATGGAAAGAAAAGAAGATAATCCTTTCATTTTGTTGTTTTATCTGCAACTGGGAAGACTGGATGAAGCCACCAAAGCAACTTTTTCCAAGATAAACATAAAGTTTATTCCAAGTTGAGCTCTATTCCGGATGAGATTATGGACAACTATTTATATATACAAACATACATGAAAAGTACACAAACCATCTGTGTATTTTCCTTGACAAAAATATGGAACTGACTTGTTGCTGTCTCCTCCTCCTTCTTTTCCTCCTTCTTCCACAGTCTAGCCTAAAGCCCTGGTATTTTCTGAAGGACTCTCATCCAAATACAGACCCAATCTTGTTTAGTTTCCAAGGCCAAAGTTAACCAGAGGCTGCTACCTGTTAAGAAACTGTCAATATTCCCACCCAAATGACCTACAAAAGAATACAATAATGTGCATGCTTCATCTGCACTGCCAACCTGGCTCTAAATGTACCTCTAGGCATTCCTCATTCACCCTCATCAACTGATGTCAAATCATCAGAAAGGAGTGAAACAATTAATCGCTGAGCAAGCCAACCATAGTATAGAATCTGAATAGACTGCACTGTTCTGATGCTTAGGGGGCATTCTGTGGCTTTAGGGCTGTATGTAACTCCTGAACTCCTTTTTTGTGAACCCCCAAAACCTTTCAGCCATACCATTTCATTGGTGACATCAGTGTTAAAAATTAGTGGGGCAATTTTCTGTCATTTTAAATGAAAAATGTAACCCACCCTCCAAATAATGTTTGTATAAATCTTTTAATAGATTTAATACAGTTAAACAAAACCCAGGGGGGAAAACATCTCAAAATACCCCCATATTGAAGAAAGCCCCCAAATCCCAGCCATGTGATACAAATCCTCACATGATGTAGCACCACCATCTTTCAGCCCAGACTAGCAAAATTAAACACTACCCTGGCTGTCCAAATATTTGCCACTGATCTATAAAAATATTACATTTCGGTCATAAACGTCCCATTCAGCATCCACAGGCAGAATGCTTAGCAGCACAGTTTTATTTATATTGAAATATTCCATCAGCTATTGTACGCTGAACTGGAAAGTCGTCGTCATCATCATCATCATCATCATCATCCTGGAAGAAATGAATGGCAAAGCAAAGTAGTTTTAATCATAAATTGGCTGCACATATAAATTATGTCCAAACAACTTTATGCTGCCATAATTTGGTGACATAAGTTCTATTTTTGTTTTTTGTATTTTTTAATTCAGGCAGGCAAGCGGTATCATCTCATTAAAAAAAAAAAAAAAAGATCTCTGTTTCCAGGGCTCAGCAAAACTGTTTCTAACCATAAAGAGCAACTGCTAGCTAGTATAGCCAGTGCTATTTTCATGAGCCCAGTGGTTTGATTCTCTACAAGGCAATCCTTTGTGAAGTAAACAATCCCTGAAGGGCAATGGAACTTTCCAACTGTATCCCAGTTTAGACTCTTCATGCTGAGAATTTCGTCTGGCTGATAAAACACAGGCCTCAGGGAACAGCACAAACTCCCATATTGATATATGACAATTGGCTTTGCACAGTGGCTAAGGTGATTTCACTGTCAATTCCTCCTAATGTTTATTCCACCTCGCACCAACATTGAGGGATGCAAGTATAGCCAATTAGTCTTCTTGTTCTTTGTGACTGTTGTCTTGTTGAAAAGCAGGTCTGCTCAGCTTTCATACTTTGCAAGCTTGGGCAGTATGTTTGCCTAGACAGAGAGCAGGAAGAATACTTTCTGTGGATTTCTATCTTTGCCATCCTCAGCATTTCTGATCCACAAACAGCATTAGCATTCTTCTAATGGTTAGAATAGCATTTCTTAAGACTGAGACAAACTATTTTTCTAACCCAGTGTTTCTCAGCCTCAACACTTTAAGATGTGTGGATTTCAACTCCCAGAATTCCCCAGCCAGCATGCTGGGGCTGAGAAACACTGGGTTAGAAAAATAGTCTCAGAATGGTGATCTAGCATGTACAGTTGGTTTAGCTTCCACGCAGTCCACAATCATACAGCAATGTGGACAAAAAATTGGAAGTCCATCATTGAAAATTTAGAAGCCTTTCTTGACATAACCCGTTCAGTTTATCACATAAGCAAACTGGGGTTTCTGTCTGCGCTTTTTAATTGTTTTAAATGGAGAGAAAAATCCACTTGGTTTCCCCTTTATTTCCTTCAGAAGAGATGACAAGTTTTATTTTAATCTTTCCAAAGCATTTTAAGGTCCCATTAGCATTCCCACGAGATGTCAGGATGAGGTAGAAGCAGGCTAGGCTCATGTATTGAGTTACCACATCTGGAATTTCATCCACCCACAGGTAGCAGTGACTGCCAACAGCAGAACTGGGAGAACAGCCTGGAATCCGATCTCAATTAAAGCTACACAGCATCCACAATTGGCAACTCCTGGGGGGCCTCTCTCTTCTATATGTGTTCTGCAAATCCACCAAACGCCTCCAGCTGACAGCTTTTCAAAATAGTTACTTTTGGCATCACTTCTATGGGCACAATATGTCCTGGATAATTTATTTCATTTTATGTGTTCGGCTCTTTTCTAATTAACTCTTTTGTTTCTTGAAAGAGTAGCTTTTTCTGCTATGTGTCAGCAATAGGCCAGCCATGGGGGGGAGGGGTTCCACTTTGAAGATTTGATTCAGAATGGAGTCGATTGAATGACCTCTTTGAATGGAGTCTTCAAGTCAAAACTGCCAAAATTGGATGCCTTGAGATTGATTTGGCAATGGAGGGAAATGTTCTGAATGTGTACAGAGTTTCTTGGAATTGAATCAAAGTATCTGGCTGAATTAACTCATACCTTTGATAATTCATATCAGATATTGGGTGATTTGCACATCTCTCTTAGGTGAATGTTGGAACAACGTAAAGGATGCCTTTGCATCTTGACTGAAATTTGCACAGTGGACAGTTACCACAACCAGGACTAGTTCTGGGTTCTATTTATTTATTTACAAATTTATACCAGCTGTTTACCAAATTATAGCTGGTTATGTCTGAAGAGCTTTGGCAATGTATTTGTTGATGGAACTCACTTTCCATCAGTAAGTCCTGGAAGGCTTCTGTAGCAGGGAGAATAATGCTTAGATTAGTATTCAGTGTTCCAGTTGGAGCTGATTTGTGAGTGCAACCCTGAAGGTTAGAGACTACCAAATGTAAATGTATACATAAACAGTACTATATGTTTAAATATAGTATATGTACTGTATATGTGACATATATAATACTATATGCACACAGTGGGGCTTTTTAAGGTTCTATTCTACTCTGTTTTCCTCTAGTAGAAGTTCCAAAAGATTCAGGCATTCCAAGTTCTAACTTTGACCAGAGGGAGGGAGGGAGGGAGGGAGGGAAGAAGGAAGGAAGGAAGGAAGGAAGGAAGGAAGGAAGGAAGGAAGGAAGGAAGGAAGGAAGGAAGGAAGGAAGGAAGGAAGGAAGGAAGGAAGGAAGGAAGGAAGGAAGGAATTCTGTGGCATAATAAACGGGGTGGGGAGGAAAGGAAAATATGGATCTACGTATAATCTGTGCTGGGAAGGCAAAAATAGAAAAAGTGTTAGAAAAATAAAAATGGAGGGAGGTGGAGGGAGACCTAGAAATATATTAGTGCTTGCCTTGACAGCAACATTGTAGGTAAATGAATATTGACCTTGACACAGTATCCTGTGGGAATTACCCTCCACTAGAACAGTTTTGACCACCTTGCCAAGAAAACATATTTGCCAAGATGCTGGGATTTTGGCAGTTGCTGAAGGAAATGGGAGGCATCCAGATGGCTTTGAAATAACTTAATCATTGTCCATAATGATTCTGCCTGTTCTGTGAGATCATCAAGAGAGGGTCTGCTTAAGATCCCATCACCATTTGAGGTAAGGGAGACATGGGTCAGAAGGTAGGCTTAGCTGTGGCTCCTACCTTCTAGAATGCACTTCGCCGGGAGATTTGTTTGGTGTTGCACTTCTGGCCTTCAGAAAACATATATTTTAACTGGGATTTTGACAATTTTAGTGCCTAGTGAAGATGTGGGTCGCCATCTGTTTTTATTCTGGGTTGTATTATTAGATGGTGTTCCAAGTTGTGAAACTGCATTTTGAGAGTCTTGAACACCATTCAGAGTCTTTTGATTGTGTTACACTTGAGTTAAATGAATAATAGCAGAAGTGCTGTCATGTGTTCTGGGCCAGCTGAAAACCAGCTATGCCACGTGGTGAGTGCAGTGAAACAACAGCATACCTTGTTTTTTAATTTCTGCCCATGGTTTATAGCATCTCTATCAGCTATTTTGCCTCATTTGCCGGGGGGGGGGGGCGGAGGGCTGTGACACAATAGGAAGACAGGTCAAAAAGTCTGGGCCTGGGTACATCAGAAAACAATTGCTTCATTGTGACATTTTTATACCTATCTGTACTGGGCAAATGGACTAGTTTGCATGTTTTACAAACCAGCCAACACAAATGAAGCATTAGAGATGGAATGTTCAATATATTTCCTGTCATCGCAAAGTGCTGCACAGAAGAGTTGTTCTGGCTCATTTGAATACAAATAATGAAGTTTAAAACAATCAATGCATGAGAACGCAATGATGTACTCTTGTGGATAAATATGTTTCCAAATGGTATGAATCTGTATTTATTGTAGTTATTGTGTTCCTGTGGTTTTATTATTTGGGAGAAAAACAAGAACAAGCCTTTTCAAGAATTTAAACAGTGTTTTTTCTTGTGGTTGAAATTGCACAGCAGCCTACATTTCCTCCTCCTCCTCCTCTACTTGCTTTTTACCACAATTACCTAACCTTGATTTAAACAGTCTCAGGAGCAGTTTCTGACATAGAAATTCTAGGCATTTTAGCTTACATTCTGAGACATCCCCTAAATATGTATCACATGACACATATGAGTTCTTTAGCATCTTAATACAAAGCTCACTGACCTAAGAAAGGTTCCTGTTTATTATGATAGGCTTTGTATGAGGCTCTAAAAACTTCATTCAAAATTTCAGGATCTCACCAGAAGTATAAGGACTTATGGAAAGCGATTAGCTCTGAAGGAGAGGAAATTGAAGACATGATTGACATTGATTTTCTAGGCTCTGCTTCCTGCCCTAGTGGTCAACATTTGCTAAAATCTGCAAGAGTTAAAAAGCCAAGAAAACTTTTGTAAAGCTTATTATGAATTGCATTTTTAGATATGCTTGTGAAAGGGGTTGGAAAACAGCTGCATGTTCACTAAATAATCTACTAAATTGTGTATAGTAGCCCAAATGTTGCTTATGGATTCAAAGGTACCCTCCTTCTTCAATTATCTTTTTTTCCTTGATAATAGCTAGGGGGAAAAAGGAAATAATAGTACTATCATAGGGAGGTCTGCCTGAATGTGCAATGTCTACAGGTCTCCATGTTTCCTAAATGATATAAGAATGATACTCATCTTCACTGCTGTATGCTAAGGAAAAAATCTGTTAAGACGCTAATGGATAAGTCAATTTCTCTCTCTGTTATACACACTGGAAAAATATTTTTAGGCTATCTATTAAAACATAATCTCATGAGAATATATTACATCAACTATAAAGGTCAAAGAGGCAAACTTTGCTTTGAGCCAAACCCAATTTGATGACCACACCCATCCACACTTTTCTTTGGCAACTGTATGAAGTGTTTTGCCATTGCCTTGTTCCAGTATGTTTTTAGGAACTGAAGTCTAGCCTAAAACCCTGTGATTTTCTGGTGGTCTCTGATCTAAATAGTAACCGGGTTTAATCTACTTAGCTTTTTTGATCAGCAAAGGGCAAATTAAGTTCAGCCACGTGTTCTATGCTTTGCAAAGGCTACCATGCTAGAATAACTACAACTACAAAACTTATTTCTAAAATGTAGCTTCATCCTCTGACAACTGAAACCCTACTCTTCATTCACCCCAAAAATGTGGGGGTAGCCATTATTTTGCTTTGTAAGCTTCCTACTTTTTCCCATGAAAGAAAAGTTTGAATAGCCACACAGTATCTTTCAACATGCAGTAACAGGGAGCACTCTTACCACAGACTCCATATAAAACAGTGAAACTGTCTTTTTCATTTATTTATTTGTTAGATTTGTATCACACCTTTTCTTTAATGGACAGCCTTGGCACAGATTTATGTTGACTTACCTTAGATCAATAGTCTATGAATTAGGCTTGTTAAATCTGGGTGTTTTCATATTATTTGTCTACTCTGACTGGCCACTCTTGACTAATTTTTAATAGAGCAACTACATTAAAATATTGGTTTTCTTTGCCACATGATCTTTGGGGAGTTCCCCAAATACTTTCTTTTTAGACTGAAAAAGTAGGATGCTATCTATACCTGCAGATCACGCTAATGCAACTTTCTTTGTCTTCTTTCAATGAGCACCGTATTGATGTGTATGGCAGTTTTGTGTGTCTGAGCCATATTGACTTGATTAGGATTTTTCCAGTCAGCATTTAAACAGATTTATTTTTTTTAAAAAACCAGTCCTTTAATTTATGGCAGAAAACATTGGCACTGACATTTTAAAAAAAAAAAAATTACAATATTTACCCAGTAGCACTTTAACAAGGCATTTCAAGATAAATTAAAAAGAGATTTTTTTTTAAAAAAAAAAAAAGCAAAACCACAACATCCTGTTCCAGTACCATGTGAAGGTGTATGGAGGTTTCTCATCTTAGTTCAGCTAACTCTCTAAGGGTGGATGGAACACCAGATGATGTGCACACATTACAGAACACATCAGAGTCTGAAATGTGGCAAGTCAACTGGGATTCCACATAGAGTTAACAGTAGAAAAACAAACATTGGGTCACTCTCCAAGCCCTAAGTTTGAATAAATCACATGAGTAGGAGCAGCAGGTTCTTCTCCAAATTTGCTGCATGTGATTCACTTAATGGAACCTGAGCTTTGGAACTTTTTGAGCACAAAAGCTGGGAACTAAGGGTCAAAATCATTGTTCTGTAAATAAAGCATGTGCTGCTTTATATTCCATCTTGCTTTAATTAATTGCAGGCAGGCTAGGAGGGGTGGGAATCCTTCTAAGCAGCATTTACATGTAGCAAGAGAAGCTTAAGTTCTGCTTTTCTAGCTATCTAGCTCTGTGCTCTGCCAACATGTGGGTAGAACTCAGCAGATACATACATACAATAGTTTCAAAGGAACATGTTTTTGGACCTCGCATTCTAGCCATGCATGTTTTTGAGTATGCAAATGTGGGTGTCACTTATACATAATATCCATGAAGAGTACTTCTATTAGTATTGGTACGTTTACAGGAAGCCTCCTTTGGCAATAGGGCACTTTTGTTGCCAGTATTTTCTAGAACGAACCACATAATGAACTGGATCAAGAGAAATGTTGCAGGAAGTAGTTAGGTAAGAGGCGATTTTTCCTCACCCCCTCCATTTGGAAATTACATCCACCCTCTGAAAATAGTCCCTGGAAGACCAAGAGACTACACTAAATGGAACACATGTGATTAGAAGTGAAGGGGAGAGACATATTGCCAAAAATCAGGAGCAAACAATTTCTATGGAGGCTTCCCATTCCACCAATTTAATTATGAGCATATTTGGGAATGTGGGAAGCTAATCATTCAAGCAGTTCTTTGGTCACCATCCTAACCACACATCCCCAATATGATGCTGAAAGGCACCAAAATGCCCCAGACATATTGTTCAGGATCTACAAGGCTTCTAATCCACAATAGACAACTTAGGATAAGCAGTTATAGCCTAGTACATTTTTTTTTAAGTTTGCCCATAAGCTTGCAGTCCCACCACTGATTAGCTCTTTGGCAAGAAAGTTTTCCTTTAGCTTCCCCAGTTTGCCTTCTGGTCAATGGATGTTTCATAAATAGCCTGCCCATCATGGCATCCATTTTGTAAGAGTGCCACATGTCTCTCTGCTTCCAAATACATCCTACTTTATGCTCCTGCATATTGTATAAAATGAAAATCAAATGGCTAAATTTAATGAGAAAAAATTAAGCTTTTAATAAAGTTTAGCTAATAGTGGAATACTAACAACAAGTAGTTCCTAACCACAACTCTTTCTGTATATGCGTACATATATAAATGTCTAACAGATTAGCTCACTAACAGGACGCAAATCAAACCACAAACAAACAGCAAATGGGATAAAAAAGGGATCAGCGCACAGCAATGCAAAGGGGAAAGTTAGGCTTTATGTTCTAATCACTAGCTGGTTCATTGTTCCTGCAAGGAAGAAATAGCTAGTTCAGCACCTCCAAGATCGCTTCCCAAGAATGTTTTTGGCCATTCTGTCTCACAGCAGCATTAGGTTAAAATGCATGATTGCAAAGTAATGAAAGCAAACAGGAGACCTGCTGAGCAACTGAAATGGATAGCAAAACTGTTCCGGAGAGTGCAGAGTTTGCAAATATCACAAGTCCCTTGCCGTGGAGGAGCACCTTGACATTAAACCTCACTTTCTGTTCGGATATCCCTAATCAGTACGTTTAGGCTCTGAGCAACAAATTTAAAAATGAAGTTTCCCAGAGGATAACAGAAGTATGTGTGAGAGAGTGAATAAAAGCAAGTGGGAGAGAATAACATGTATCAACCTCTTTCAGTAACAGATAGAACTTGGCATTTTTCCCCGTTGGCTAGCTCATAATGTATCTGGCTTTACAGCCAGCTGTTTTCTTCTACATTCTCAATAGGATTGAAGCCTAAAATCTTACCACACCAGTTGTATAAGTGATATATCCATGATATCCTTCTTGATATCTGAGCTCCCTTCCTCTTCCCCTTCCCTGTTTACTGCAAAGTGAGTTCCAATAATTTAGAAACTCACTGGATTTGCACCCTTGTAGGTCTATATGAGATGCTGAAAAAAAGCAGGAAACATTTTAGAAACCTGCAGAATGTTAAGCTCTCTGTCCAAATGTGGATGGTACAAAATGCAGTAAGTAATATAGTTTTCAGATTGGGAGCGTCTGTGTAGGGGTGGGGAGGGAGTGGATAAAAATTGCAAAATAGTGGTCATGACCATGTAATGAAATCCTTTCCCCTTTTATCAGCAGGTCAAAATTGCCATCTTGATATTTTTGACACACACATACACCGCCTGTAGATGCTTGTGTTTCACACAGTGGCACCATCTTCACTAGATATATGGAAAGAGCTGGAACAAAAATATCATAAATACTTGTCTAGACTACCTGAAAACCTGTTTCAATTCTTAACACAAACTGACAAGCTATGGCTGTAGAACAGGTATAGATTTCAGTGTTGTGTAATCATTCTTTTAGCCAGCCCCCATGCCAGACAATTCATAATGCTTGATGGACTGACGATCCCAAACACTAGGTTATAGCCAAGAAAAATACACACACCTTTAACACACGATAATCAATACAGATTCATATTAACTTCAAGATTATAAGTGGTCCCAACTTAAATCTATGGGAATGACATCCATTTCATCCATATGTGCAATCACAGACCCACAACTGTGTGTGCTTCAATACGTTGCCTATGCAGACATAAGGCTCTCAAGATGAGAGCTTCTTATGGTGGATAGTGTATAATGCCACACTTCCCATAAAACGAAAAATAGTGCTGGCTTCCAGTTGCACATTCTATGTGTGAGATTGAATGATAAATCCAAATACGGCTGAGAGTTTTTACAGAGTTGTCACTGAGATTCTATTGTGGACACAATATCCTTTCTTTAATGGCTCTGTCAAGGAAACAAATGCCTCCGAGAACAGTTGCTGCTAAAAGCGACTGATTATGGAAGAAGGCATTTCCACTTTAGCAGTACTTAATTCAATCTCTGCATTTCTAGGAATACTTTATTTTTCAGTAAATTCCACCATATGCTGCTATGATTCCTGGATATGCACACAGTCTTGGATCAGAGTGATACTGAAAGAGTTTATAACGTAATGTTAAATGTGCATAGCTCTAAAATCTGCATAAAGCTTTGCACATGTATTGGTCTTGAAGTAATCTGATTTCAGCCACATACTGTTACCTTGATTTAATTAAAATATGTAGAGGCAGAATACTGATATAATGAGGTATAATTTAAGCTGACTGGACTGTGCTTTTAACTCTGAAAGATTGAGGGAATATTGAAAATACACTGTTGGGGGCAGCGGCAAACACATTCTCCACCAGTCAGTCCATTTGAAAGGCCCTAATTTAATCATCCCTGTCCCTTGCATCTCATGGTTTTACATAATTCAAATGACAAGTTGAGCCAACCTTGCTAGTGCTTCCATGTAGATTATTCAAAGTCTCCTTTCAGTGGGCTGAACTCTTGGAAAACCAAATGAGAAAAAAGGATGAAAGATTCTATCTGAAAGAGAGAGAATACAAAGGAAATGGAAATAAAATGACTTGAAATGTTTCACGTATACCAGATGTTGAAGGCAGTGTTTGTTTATTTTCCTTTACACTGGAGATGAAAAAGAATATTCTATTATTTCTGTAGCAAGGAAAATGTCCATGTTACCAACAAGAATCTAATGAGGAAGAACTGATGATACAGTTGGCCAAAGGCTATTCTGACCTCAAGGTTTCTGGCTCCTGGAATATTTTATGGAGGAATAATTGTATCTCACAAACAAAACCGTTGATTATTCTATTTTTCCATTCCTTTCCTTTTGTTTCCCATTGTCACTCCTCCAATAACCGAGCTGTATGAAACAATATTATATGTTTTTGTAGAGTTAAGGATAGAATGCTGGATTAATGCCCGGGTCAAGATCTTTGTGTGTGGGGAGATGTATGGTAGGACTGTTGGCTACAACTGATGACAAAAAGGAAGTTAAGTTAAATTCTACTCCGTTAAACATGCATCATCTTTTTAAGCATAAGTTACCTCACTTGATGGCTGCAATTGGAGTGAATAACTTCAGGCATAAGAGAAAATGGAGGCTGAATAGTAATAACAAATATTGACAAGATGAGGAATAAGAGCTTTTAAATTTCAGCTGGTAATATTTGTTGTACGTGTTCAACTTGTTCACTAACCACAGACAAACGTTTCCCCAGCTAACAGTTAATTTTGTTCATAGGAACTGAAACACTGATTAACCTGACTTTTTTTTTCTTTCATAAGCAATATCTGAATGGTGACCTACATGGAAAATACCATAGCACCTTTCTATGGCTAAGTGATAAAGCTGATGTTCTACTCTAATGTTAAATGTTACTTTTCCACACTCAGCTAGCCTAAGGATACAGTTGCTGTGAGCCCTATATTCTGGCAGAGGAACTGGTGAACCTTCCCTATCTTGCATCCAGAGTCAAAATTATATTTTCTTACAATATCTCTGAGAACAGTCACAACTGTTTCTTCGCATGCCCATCACTATCGGGGATGTGCTTGAGGCTCCACCATTTAAAAGGAAGTATCAGGTGAGATTTGTCATTATTGAGTCAATTGTCTTTCTGTATAAATGGTACAATTTTTCTTCTTGATCACAAGATCCTTGAAATATGTAAACAGGACACTGAGGTTCATTGCAAGTAGAAAGACTCTAGTGACGATGATGGTGGTGGTAGTATGACACCGACAGGAGGAAAATCTCACATTCTTATATGGATTCATGTTCATGTGATGGGGGAAAGAGTTGGACTTGCTGTATACAACTCTGTTAATGTACCAGTTGCTCACCCGCTTACATGTTAAGCATTTCTATGAAGGGTGAGACCAAAGGTATCTGCAGACATTTGCTGAAAGTGTAAGCATTTGAAGGTAGGTAGATGATGGAGTACATGAATTGGCCCTAATCCATGACTGTCAGATGTCTACACTGATTACCTGCCACACACCCATATTCAATTGGAGCATGAATAAAGCTCTGCATGTGATCTGCAATTCTGCTTTATTAGGGTTCACATGAAGGCTTGTAGTTGTATTTAAGCAAATTTAAGTATAACTCCTCTTCAAACCTCATGGCTGAACCCATGGGAATCCAAAGGAAGGAACAGACCAGTTTTCTACCCACATCTATTTAGGGAAATATTTCAAAATGGAAAGCATAGCCCAGTTCTTTATCATGATCTATTCAGGTGAGCATTTAAAGGCAGCTTCTGCTGATCAATGTATGTTGA
Source organism: Python bivittatus (assembly GCF_059951505.1). Lineage (NCBI taxonomy): Eukaryota > Metazoa > Chordata > Lepidosauria > Squamata > Pythonidae > Python > Python bivittatus. The sequence continues at coordinate 31,458,488 of NW_028277098.1, forward strand.
TCATATTCAGGTAGAAGATCCTTACATGCATATTTCCATAGAGTCTTTTAGTATTCTTGGGTTAGTCAGAATGGCAGAGGTGCATTGCATGGATACTGGGTTGGACTTGGAGATGTAGATTCAACTTCTTCCTCAGCTGTGGATCCTGTGTGAGCCACCTTGAGTATCTAGAGAAGTATTTCTCAACCTTAACAACTTTAAGATGTGTAGACTTTAACTCTCAGAATTCTGGGAGTTGAAGTTCACACATCTTAAAGTTGCCAAGGCTGAGAAACATTGATTTAGAGGAACAGTGTATATAAATGTAATAAGGAAAGTAAGAAAGCCAATTGATAAATGAACAAATAAATTATTCAGAATTTTATAATCCATCATAGGAATGTTAATATAATTATCTGTATAGCAGAGGCTTTTTGAGAACTGACTACTTCTTGAGGAAGAGAAATATTCATTTTATATCCTGCTGTTTTTTAGATATGTGTTCTCACTATTACCTCAGGTTTCTCTATATGTTATCTTAACTAAGCCTTTAACCTTTTGCACTGGTTGTTCCTCTAAAGATAATAGTTCATAAAAGAGGAAGCCTCTTGGCTGGGTGTAAACAGCCCACCAGAAGTGAGTGAAACATGGAAGTGTCTCTGCTGAGAGTGCTGCCTGCAGCAAATATAGATTTCCTCCCATAATGAGCCATTCCTCATAATGGAAGCGCAGCAAAATCGCCATCAAACTAAAAAGCAAGCTCAGGTATTGCTTTCTTCATTGCTTCAACAGAAAACCTCCAAGATCCATGGGTCAGAGTCAGAAAGGCAGACAAGAATGCTTAGCTTTTAATGGATGGATAAACTATAATGAAAAGAGAATCAGTTTAGTCCTAGCTGCCCTGTGGGCTACATGGTTTTCAAATAGCTTTCTGTCAGGAACTTTTCCTCAAGTGTTTATATTATTTCAGCAATTACCTCTGGAAATATGATTGTTATAAATGCATCCTACAATAAACAACCTATAACTGGAGCTGTGAATTGTGCTTAGAAAATGTTTGTACTGCACTCACTAAGGCCAAAACACATGCCTGAGTTCAGTTTCTTGCAAAATATATTAAATCCTTTTTCAGTAAGGAAAATGGTTCAAAATGGATCCGCTAACACATTCTATCCACCCGGCTTCTGGATAAAGGCTACAGATGGAATCTTAGGTATTGCGGGATTTATAGTGTAGTTTTCAAAAGTTAATGGTGACTTCTATTTAAGGATTCCAACCTGTAAGAAATTTCTGATCCCTGGACTTATGCAAACAGCATGCAAACCATTAACCTTTCCTTTCCATTCTTTCTATAAGTAGCATCAAATGAAAGTGGAGAAATTTAGTAGGGGAAAAAAGAATAACAATGTTTCAGGTGTTTTGTTAAAAGTTAAAATATAATTGACTCCTAATATCAACACCCCAAAACAATTGAAACCCTGTTGTAAAAATAAAGCAAAAATTAACCTTCTCCCATGAAATAAAAAGTTTAAGCCTGTATATCGATATTACTAAGAAAGAATAATATCACAGGAACATTATTATAATTACAGGTAGTCCTTGTTTAGCGACCACAACTGGGACCAGCAACTCATTCTTTAAGCGAAGTGGTCAGTAAGTGAAACTGTGACTGTGCTTATGATCTTACTTCAGATTGTCTTTGCTTTACAGACCTGTGAAGGTTGTAAATGCGAGGATTGGTCGTAAAATTACTTTTTTATCACTGTCGTAACTGCAAACAATCACTAAATCTCTCGGTTAGGCTATTGCAATGCACTCTACATGGGGCTATCCTTGAAAAGTATCTGGAAGCTACAGCTGGTTCAAAATGCAGTCACGCGGATGATATTAGGTGCCTCAAGGATGGCACATGTAACACCTTTGCTGTGGGAGCTGCATTGGGTGCCAGTTTGCTTCTGGGTCCAATTCAAAGTGTTGGTTATCACCTTTAAAGTCCTACATGGCATGGGTCCAGGTTATCTGAGGGACTGTCTCATCCCCATTACATCAACCTGTTCCACCCGGTCAGGCAGAGGGGGCATGTTGTGGACCCTGTCAGAGAATGTCAGCTGACGGGGCCCAGGAGGAGAGTCTTCTCCGCCCTTTGAAATATTCTCCCTCCAGAGGTGAGGCGGGCCCCTACCTTCCCGGCTTTCTGGAAAGGATTAAAGACCTGGCTCTGCCAGCTTGCATGGGGCGATATGAGCTCTAACTGTCCCTGGGGCCGGTTAGCACCCTGACAACGCTCCCTGAGTTATTCACCAATTCTCCATCTTTCTTGGTATTTATTATTAAGATTGTTTTTATACTGTATTTTAATTGATTTTATCTCTGCTGTAAACCATCCAGAGTCATTTCAATGGATGGGCAGTGACAAATTCGATAAATGAATAAATGAATAAATGAATAAATGAATATAAATAAATAAATAAATAAATAAATAAGGCAGTCACTAAATGAAGACTACCTGTAATCAAAAACAGATATGGCTTACTTGCATGTTGCAAAAAGAGAAGAAAATTTCTGTAAAGTCTGAACAGAACAAATTGAGGCTTTTGGGTACTGAAAAAAGAGATGGAGAGGACTACTTTGATGTCAGTGTGAAATCAATGGTTGGAAAGTCCTTAATAACAATAAGTATTTTCCTTCTTTTGATGGCCAGGTAAAAAAGCAAGGGTGTGACCTCACCAGTTCTGGCTCCATTTTTCTCTATTTTTTTTAATCCAGTGGGATGAAAAAGAATAAATGAAAGGCTGTCATCCACCATACAGATTAGGTCATCCACCAAATCTATTTGTTTGGTAAAGGAATCTCCAGGTATTTGGAAATAGCCAATCTAATACCTGTATCTGTGAGAGCACTAAACTGCTTTAAATTCAAACACCTAACTTCTGAGAAGCAGACAACACTCCCCAACTGCACCATCTTAAAAATTAGGAGAGCTAGATGCAAAACAGATTGGCACAGAAAATCAAGTAATTTTGAACAACAAACATGGCCTAGGAAAATTGTCCAACTAGACTGAACATACATAAATTGTCACACCACAACTCACAGACAATTTGCAAATTGAAACTGAGGCACAATATAGCCCATATGCTTTTCCCCCACGTTGTCCTTCCCCAGGATGTATTTTGGACATGGTTATCAGGAAGTCAGCTCCCCAATGTTCAAGAAAAAGTTATCTGTGCTTGAGAACTGCGGCCTGACTTTGGCTTTTTTATGCTTTGCACAGCCCTATTGCAAAGTTCATTCATACCTCTGCTAAAGAGGACTACGATGCATGAAATCGTACATAATAATAAATTAGTCAATTCATCTTCAAAGTGCCACAACCACCTTGCTGCACCCCCATTAGAAATTGAACAGACGGGATTGTAAGCCTGGATTCTTTTAAAAACCATTCCCAGCCTCCTAATCAACTATGTAGAGAAAAGCAATGGGCTTCTAGATATAATCTTTGCAAATCCTGTTGCATCTTATTTTAATTATAGAAAATAAACTTACAGCAAGCAGTATGAGCAAGAATGTACCTTATGGCAGTGTTTCTCAACCGTGGCAACTTTAAGGGGTGTGGACTTCCTCTTTCAGAATTCCCAGCATGCTACCTGGAGAATTCTGGGAGTTGAAGTCCACACCTCTTAAAGTTACCAAGCTTGAGAAACACCGCCTTAGGGCTACCACGTCTTAGGTACAAAAATCTTGTCGCCCGTGAGAAGGAAGCAAAGAGACACAGAGAACTGTAACCCTTTCCAGCCATCTCGTGGTCTGTTGTTGCAGCTGAAACACAGTGGACTGTTCCTCCTATCTGGTATGAGCAACCCTATTAAAATTCAGCGATCACTTCTATCATTTAGAGTGGTTACTAAGAGATGGGCCAAAAAGCTGAGGTTATCCATCTCTTCTGGGTCAGAAAGCCTACATTATGGGCCTAAGAAAACAACTGATCCATTTTTCTAAATAAACAAATTGTAGAAAGGATTTGATTGATAATGTGCTCTGTCAGTAAGGTTGAAGCGAAGCTGATAGGGAGAAGTTTCAGTGGGGTTGAAGTGGAGATGATTGTGAAATTCTTTTAATTTTAAAATTAAAAAAAACCATTCAAATATTGTATCAGCAATCTATCAGATTAATTTATGATGGTATAGGTAAGCGCATTTGGTCTCCTGGATTTTCAACCTGGCATTAACTTAAGAGGAATAACTTTAATGCTAATAACTTGAAAGTAACTTGCTAATTGAAAGAGAGGATTGAAAGAAGCCAGTTCACCTTCTTCTGGGATTGGGACTCCAGTGGTAATTTTCAAGGTTACTTTCTCCTGATTAAAACTCTGCAAAATTGTAATGAAGCAAAAACTGTCTCTCATTAAGGAAAGAATAAGATGGCTTTCTCATCTGATGTTCTGCTGGTGGCAGGGTTGTGTTGCAACGTGTTCCCAACGTTTTTTTTTTTTACCCCCAAACATTCACTGTAAGCACAGAGGAGCCATAATTATACCATATTTGATCCTTATCAAAGCAACTGATCCATGTATCGATTTACATAACGGAAAGCACATAAAACATGATTGCTTTTCACCTTTACTCTTCCCTGCTCGAAGGAAAGTTTCCCTTTGCAGACTTCATTTGAATATAGAAATCTCCAGTTGAAATTTGTGATGTTAAACAAACCATACCACTCATTCAACTTTTTAATTAAGGATTCAGTGTTCCGTCCCTTTTCAGGCATTAAAATTCAGGTGCAGTCATTAATCTTTCTAAACGAATTCACCTGTGGCTAATACTGATGTATTTTCTATGAGGCTTGTCATGGACTGCATAATGCATGCATAACCACTCCACAGTTAATTACACAAGAGATTATCATTAATGTCACAAAGATAAAACTGTTCTAGAAGCATTACCAAGGGTTTTTTTTTTCCTTTTAAAAAGCAGTGCCTTATTTTATCTTTGTTAGCAACAACATGAGCATTTAGAAACAACAACAAAAAAGAATGAGTTCACAGCACATGGAATCGATCAGTGATCATCAAAGCCTTCTTGAGATGGGTTGCGACTACCGCCATAAAGCCATTTATGGGGCGAATGAATTAACGTTGAATCGCGTAATGGTATAAACGGGCTCTGCAACAAAATGCCACAGGGCAGATGCTCCTTTTCCACCAGCTACGCTCTTGTCCAGAATGTCCCATCACCTTCCCCATTTTCCAATCCCCTTTCTGCAGCATTCTGGTCCGGCTGATTGTGCTGAGTGCTAGAAGTGTCTTTCTCTCTCCTCCAGGTTCTTTTATCTGCTACAGATTGTTCAAACTTCTTTAAAATTTGAGGTTTCTGTGAGCCTCCTGATGCCTCCCTCTTAAGCATAAATATTATAATTCCATTTGGGAAATAACCCTCAGATTGGGAATTATAATTTATATAGTAGTGTCTGCTACATACCTCACATAGCAGCTATGCCTTTATTGTTCCATGATTCTTGTGGTTAAGAGTGTTGGAACCATTTTCCACTGGTTTAAGGTCCCTGCCCATGGCCTTTGACTTTCCAATGGACCAATACATTAAAAACGACCAACTCTGAGCACTTTTTTTCCTTTTCTATGCTTTGATTCAAATTCAGGAGGCCACAAGAGGCTAGATAAATCTGTTCAAGAAATTGGAACTGATCCATGTTCTGCCTGCCAGTCCTCCCCTAATCTATTCAAAACTAGTTAATGTTGCTGATGAGAGCAGAACAAAAAGGAAAGCAATGCAAATGTGTGTGTGTGTGTGTGTGTGTGTGTGTGTTTTGTTTTAAAAGCAGAACCACAGAACTTTCTCCCCCCTCCAAAAAAAAAAAAAAACAGGTACTGAAATTTAAAGAGCGAAGGAGCTGTCTTTGGGGAAGGAACAAGTTCAGAGGTTGTAATGTAATAAAGGAATTTGAAAATAGCCAAGTGGTGCAATTAAAAAAGAAAAAAAAATCATGAAAACTCTATTTTCCAAAACAAATAAAACACAAAAGATGAGGGGAAAAAAGTTTAGCATTAAACCTAGAGGTAGAACTCTTATTTATTTATTTATTCATCAAATTTATATGGCCACCCATGTCACAAACAAGTGATTCTTGTTTGTGAAATTCTTCAAAGAGGACAGGACTGCAGGCAAATACTTTTTTTTACTTTTTGGGGGGCACATAGAGAGTGCAAAAAATTGCGTCCAAAGAAATCTCCAATTCATTTTGACAGAAGATCATGAAATGCAGATTTCATTTCATTTTCTTTTGAGATTTAAAAGTGTCACAATAAAAGTGTGTTTGTGTATATACTTATAACTTCACATTCACACACTTTTAGATCTTGGTCTTCTTTTTGCAAACAGGATTTTGGTCGTTTGGGGTTTTTTAAGTTAAGTTTTGCTTTTCATCGGTGGAAGAAAATGATCACGTGAGAAAGAGCCAGACCCAGAAACTGGCAGGAAAAAAGGAGGGAGAATTATTTTTCCTCTGAGGGATTTCAGAGGGAGGAAATTTACCTAACTCTCCGAGATACTGTACTCACAGCTGTAGGATTGCATCTGAAAAAAGCTATTTTGAAAGGGGCCCTGGCTCAGGAAAAGTCTGAGATAAATTTTTTACCCTGTAAAGTTTCACAATATTCCTTGTGGTTTACATTATAATTTTATCATTTTAAATTCTGCTTATCCAATTCTACTCATCCAATTTACTCCTTTCATGTGTAATATCAACACTCACCCATAAATAAACAACATCAATTACCAAAGGAGTATTTGGTACACAGACATATTATGGAGGAGCCTATCAAAATGAAATCTGAAAAACAACTAATATCACACAATTTCACCCAGTTGAAAGATCTTCTGAACTTCCTTTGTATTCTATTGGAACAATTGAATTTACCAGTTATTTTTCAATGCATTCAAAGGAAAGCAACTGAAATATTTAAAACTGACTTTTTTTAAAAAAAAAACTTATTGTGAAAACACTAGGCCTTGCTTCTTCACATTCATATTTCCTGCACTTTTGAGCACCTCACAACCAGAGTGCTGAAACAAAACCACCTACTTCAAAGCTATACCTCATACTTTCCTTTACCATCTGTTAAATCCCTAAAGTCATGCTTCTACAAACAATAGCAGATAATTAGATTTATGGATGTAATTTGATTTAAATGGATTCTAACAGCTATACAGTGATTCTGTGGATACTAGAAAGGAGACGTCTGAATAACTTTGTCCTAGACTTATTAGTTATTTCACAAAGACATTGATCTGGAAATGTTTTTGGTTTCTTGAGTCATACATAATTTATTTGCATTCTCTCCACCCCCCTGTCTGCAAGAAAGTGGCAAACATTTTTGGTCCTTATGTGTGTAAATGGTTTTTAAAATGGATTTCCCCCCCCCCCATTGATTTTGCTTGCAGAATAAAGTTGGTTGATATTTTATTTCAAATATAAATATGCACGAGTGTTAGGATTTCCAAGGCTGTAACCTGAGAAATCTGTATTTTTTCATGCATGGTAGAACATGCATGATTTATTAAATCTTCTAAAAACAGTGCTCATACCATGTTTTTATAAATCCCTGTAAACATATTAAGATATCATGTTCTCCTTTTTCTTAAGAACACACTTTTTAAAAGTTCTGCCAATTAAGTGCTCATGAACACTGGAAGTCTATATAGGAAAAGGGAGAAAAGAAGCTAAGAGTTCATTGTTGCCATGCTGGGAGATGTAAGATAACCATTTTTTTCTCCTTCTACAGTATTTCCCTAATGTGTCCAATGAAATGAAATTTACTACATTTTTGCAAAACTGGCAAAGCTACTGGCCTTTTTCAGAGATGTTTGGTAAAATAAGTAACTTTTTAATCCTGCAGAGCCACAGTGGCTTCTGATATATCATAGAAATGCATTGTTTCCATTTTAAAAATGATGGAGCATACTAGCATTTGTAACGGAAGGCTTGAGCGAGGAAGATACTGGAATGGAGGATCAAGGTTACCAGGAGGGAGGGGAAACATTTCAGAGCAAGCACTTTCTCAGCAAGAGCATGGGAATAGAAAGAGGAGGAGGCCGGTCCCTCCCTAGGGTTTCATGGGGTTATATCCACTAATATCTTTAGCATAGGTGTAGTCTGGCGAGATTCTGTCTATTAGGTGCAAGCTAATAAAGGAACTGTACTGTACTGAATTGCCTCATTGTTGTTCTTGGGCTGAACCTGACATATTACAGCAACAACATTAGAACACTCTAACACACATAAGGAATACTTTGCAACAGAACTCCCTTTCTGCAGGTGTAGAGAGAAGTCCATAGCATTTTGTGGCCTTTCACATGTCAGTCTTGCAAGGTAGTCTGGACAAGAAGCACACCCAGAAGTATTGGCTCCAAATTTATTGCAAGGTTACATTAACAGAATCTTGTATATCTGAAAGTACCTCTTTCCTCCCTTGCCTTTATAGTCCAAGAAAGTAGGGAGAGTCCCTCCTGAGACATTTGCCATGCTCCCATTCCTTCTGCGAACTTAGCTGCCACTTATCTGACTGTTGTCTAGTCTGCAGCTCTTCCTTCTGTCTCTCAAGGTCATTCCCACATACCATTACATCAGTTTATCTCCCAGGAACCTCTGGATTAGACCCTTCAATTAATTTAAAAAACTTTGCATCCATTTTTCTGTACTCTTTACATGGCTGCATTATAGAACACAGTTTTTTCATCAAAGAAGAAAAATCTTCTGTTTTCTAAAAATTACTTTTATCCCCTTTTATCTGTTTAAAACTTTCTTAAATCACAATCTTGTTAAGCTTTTTGCTTTTAAGTCAAAATGCTTTAAGATAGTACTTTTTTTCTCTTTTTAATTCCAAAAAGAAGGTGACTCACTGAGTGTCTTTATTCTTTCCTGCTAGTCAGAAGATCTCCATTAAGCTGTAAATTAATTGTATGCAAAAGTGTTTAAGAGAGTGAGGCTTCTATGGGTCAAGTGTCCATAAAGCTGACAGCAGTTTTGAGGGTGATAGTAACCTCTTGGCTTCCAAGCTACTCAATCCATGATTGACTGCAAGAAACTCAGTTCCTTCAGTCTCCTCACAAGGAGCAGCTATCCAGAGTCTAAGTGGGTGATCTCTTGATCTCTCCTTCTCCAGAAAGAATTTCGTTGGCCAGAACGTGCTGCCTGGCTGGCAATCTTCAGCTCCCTTCTCATGGAGATGCTCACAGGGACGTCTAACCCATCATAGGTCCTTACCCAGGAGCCCCATGGATACTAATTTATATTGGTAATTTCCCCAATTTTTTTTAAAAAAACCCTTTAACCAAAAATATTGACTGATTAACTGTTGCCACCAAGGATATTATATAATCTTTTATATTATGTCTAGTTTGGCTGTAGAAAAACACTGAAGAGGAGAATTACTATGGTAGCCAATCTGAAGTTGAATATATACTATAAGAAATTTTTTAAGACAGATTCTGTGCAATCCATATATTCTGTAAGTTTTTTTTAAAGAAGAACAAAGACTTTTTTGAGAAACTAGTATTTTGCAGACATTTTAAAGAAATTGTACATTTTTAAATTCTACCTTAACCTAACTTACTTCCTTAATTTGCTTTGTTTTTTAAAAACATGACATGCATTATGTATAACAACATACAAAATCTTATAATTTGGTGTAATTATCCATTGTAAAAATATAACGAGATTTATAATGAGATTTATTCAACCATACAGACTAAATAAACTATGCTGTTAAAGAATGAACTACAACCTGGTGTGTGGTAAGTGACTCCGAGAGAAGTATGGAAAAAAGAGGAGGAATAAGGGATGAAAATGATAGTAAAACCAGCAAAACTCCAGGAAGTTTTGATTATCTGGATTTAAAGTCTATATTTGGATCTTAAGATTCAAATATTGAAACTGAAATGGAAACAATTAATTTTCTTTCCCTTTTGCTGACATGATGAATTTCTTTGTTTACTGTTACCACCATCATAGCTGGCTCAAAACTCTGGATAAACACCAGATGGCAGCAAAGAGATACATAAAACCATTTATTATCACCTGGTGGTCATCTGGATCTTTGCAGTCCAGATATGGTAGACTATTTGCTATCTAAATGTACAGTGGTACCTCGGGTTACGAATTTAATCCGTTCCGTGACTCTGGTCGCAACTCGATTTGGTCGCAAGTTGAGGTAAAGTTTCCCATAAGGTTCAATGTAAATACGGTTAATCCATTCTGCCGTCCGAATTTGGTCGCACCCCGAGGTAAATTTCCCCAGAAGGTTCAATGTAAATACGGCTAAACAGTTCTGAAACATATGCATTTTATTTTTAAACCTCAAAAACATGAAAAAAAGTACAGTACAGCACAGTATGAAGAGGGAGAATGGGGTGGGGAGGCAGTTATTGTTTGGAGGGAGAGTCCCCCTCCAAAGGGACATCGGGGAGATCTCCTTCAGGGGTTTCCTCTCTTCTTTGCCTCTTAGCTGCAGGCTCAGTTCTGGGGAAAAACCTGTCTAAAGTCAGTTGCCAGCCTGCTGTGCATTTTCTTTGGAGCCATGCTGACAAGCACACCAAAAACCTTCCAAACGCCACAAAACACACCACAAGCCTCACCGAACGTCTCCTTGCTACCGCGATCTCGCCCACAGGAAGCCGCGACTGCGTGGCAGCAGGGAAAATGGCCGTGGATCCGGTTCGTAAGTCGAGGCGGAGTTCACAAGTCAAGGTAAATTTTTGGGGCCGGAGCTGGTCATATCTCAAAAAATTCGTAAGCAGAGGCGTTCGTATCCCGAGGTACCACTGTATTCCTAAATCTTCATTACATTATACAAATATTTATTTCCTTATTGCCAGTGAAGCTATGAGTTTAATGTAATTAAATTAGATGTTGAAATTTATTTCAGCTCCAACATGCATATGCCCAATCCATTCAATTTTAAAAATTAATATGTACTTTATTTCCTTAATCTATTTTTTCTGTTCATTCCAAAATAAATTGTGAGAAAAGGCTACAGCTTCTTTTGCTCCCAGTAGAGGGCAGGATGGCTTAGAACCAGGTGGTGGATATTATTACCCAGATGATCTCAGGAAGAAGAGCTATGCATGCATATGTGCTTTAAGTGAAGAGGGAATACTCTTCAGATGAAAAGCATTAGAAAAACAGACATGTAGCAAAGGCAAGGCACCATGATAGGCAAAGAATCAAAAGAATAGGCTTGGATAGCTTCAGTTGGAATGGAGAACTGAGGCATCAAGAAAAGCAGAAAAGCAAGATGTAGACAAGAATGTGTAGTGATAGTAAAGAAGGATAATCATCTCATAATAGGACATTTTAATTTCTCAAGTCCCTTCCTTCCTTCCTTCCTTCCTTCCTTCCTTCCTTCCTTCCTTCCTTCCTTCCTTCCTTCCTTCCTTCCTTCCTTCCTTCCTTCCTTCCTTCCTTCCTTCCTTCCTTCCTTCCTTCCTTCTAGGCAAATTTGAAAACTGCTAATATTTACTCCATTTTCTGTTGCTTTGATATCTACGCTTGCTTTGCAGACATAGTTTCTCTATTGCAAGTAGTACACTTCCTTGTAGAAAACTTGAAATATTTTTATGTTTGAAATCTGATCAACACAGGAAAATAAATCAGATATCCAAAGATAATTGACTTTGAGTAGGGAGCATTCCTTGCCCTTTCAAATTTGGTATCAATAGTGGCCACAATCCAAACTATTATTAACAAACATCTACTTTTCTGCTGCCATCCTGCTGCTTTAATCTAAAAATATGCAAATTACATGAGAAAAGAAACAAAGTTTGTGAATTTTAATGTCCAATTATTCTTTGCTTTCTTTATTCAATCTTCTCCTTTTTTTTCAGGTGTCAAGTGCCTCCCATATTCATACAAAATATGCTTGAAAACAAAAATGCTGCTGAAATATTAATCCGGCATTACACTGCAGTACTGTGTTGTTTCTAAATGGGAATATTTGACATACAAAGCTTTTTATTACCAAAGCATATCATTAGTCCTTCTAAGTGGGTATAGTCAACATTGTAGATGAGATGCTGAAGATCAACATGGAGCTCTTCTGCATTATAAGTATTCAGAACTAGCCCCATCATGAAACAGAGTGGGGCACTGGTCTCAGATGGCAAGCACCAAGGGTGCTGGATTTACACCACACTCTTACCTTGATGATGCGGTTGATTCATTTTCTGGGGACTCAAAAGCATTGATTCTTAAAGCAACCATATAGGCTGGGTAAGTACAACATGCTAAGACAGAAAAAAAGAAAAATAGAAAAAAGAAATGGAGTAAAAGCACAGACACTGGAATTGCTGTACAAATGCAGCTTCTAGGTCATTAACTCTTCTGATTCAGAGTGCTGTAAATACCCAGCCTGTTCTATTTCCCTAAGCTAGTTTATACTGTTCTTGAGTGCGGAGGGTGATGCCATGCCATTTGTCAGTGCTAAAGTAAATGCAGTCTGCTAATCCAGTTGCCCAAGCAGCACTGTGATTGCTGATTTGGAATACCAAGTTTCAGGAGTAGGCTCCTTGCCAGGACAGAGATTTTTGGCCAGCTACATTTCATCTTGAAAATCTCTTTTTCAAAGACCCAATAGGATGGATGGATATGGAAGAAAGCCATTTTTCCCCCTCTTACTGTTAATTCTCCATAATACAAAAATGGATACATTTACAATAATTATTTCAGCTTCAAGAGAATGTTTCTGAAAGTAATTGCCAACATAAAGATGACCTTGAATTGAACTTGATTCCTGGTGACTTCTGGGATATTTCTCCATTTCTCAGTCTAGCTTACAGTCCTAATATTCCCTATGGTCTCCCATCCAAAAACTAACCACTTTTAATCCTGCTTAGCTTCCAAACCCAGAAGAAGCCAGGTGCTACAAGTACATGATATGCAATTATCCATATCTGTAGTATTATTTCTCTAAGCAAGCCATCAGTAATAATCTGGTACTATTGCCTATGGTAGAGTCAACTCTGATGCCTCAGGGATTGGTATGATGTGCTTCTCAAGATCACCAGTAAGTTTCCAGATGCAATTCAAAGTGCTGGTTACCACCTATAAAGCCCTTCAGGGTATAGGGCCTGGCTATCTGAGGAATTGTCTGTCCTCCATTACTTCTGCCCACCCTGTAAGTTTCAATAGAGTGGAAACTCTTCATGTGTCATCTATGAAGCAATATCATCTGATTGGACTTTGGAAGTGCGCCTTCTCTGCTCCAGCACTTACCCTCTGGAATAGCATCTCCCTCAGGTTTAGACTGCCCCTGCAGAAAACATTACTGTTTAAGCATGCACCCTACAAGCCTTTAGATGTTACTTAAAAATGTGTGTCACCCCCCCCCCCATGATATATGTGACTGTGATATATGTTTTCCCCACTATATGATATTCATGTTGTTGCTTTTGTTGTGTTTAGATACCAAATTCGATTCAATTTTATACTGCCCAGGGTCTGTTTTGAATGATAAATCAGAAATATATATATGAATATGAATATGAGAATATATGTAGCTCAGGGTTGAACTGTGGAGTTCTTGGGGTTCTCTGAGCCTGGTTATTTTCTTATCAACTAGGTAACATCTTCAATGCTAGAAGGGAGTGTGGTTTGCTCTCTGTTTATATGTAGTAACTTGCCCTGTCAGTGTTGCTGGGGAAGTTGTTTTTTCCTTGGTAGTTCCTAAATTAGGCTGTTGTTTACTGCTTGATTGTTTGTCTCATGTTAATCCTGGTGTTAATCCCTGCTTATCTGGGTGTTGATTACAGCAATCAGATAAATAAGATCAGAACAACAGTAACAGAATGGATATAGTTAACTAAAAACACTCAAAACCTTGCAGGTATAACTCTTACTTTCAGAAAAGTTTCCAAGTGTACAAAGAATCAGCAGAAAGAAAAACTGACCAGCCTATGGGCCAACAGCCCAAACCTTGCCTTTTCATCTATATTTTTCAATCATTCTTTTGCAGGAATCTAATCTGATCAAATCACAGCACATCTTTCTGAAAGAACTAGCTTAATAAATGTATATTCTGCAATATAGCTTTTGTAAAATTTATCATTGCCTTGAAAATGTTAATTAGTTCATTTAGTTAGCTATTCAGCTAAATTTAGCTATTCAGCTTCAAGCTTCTGTAATGCCATATGAGGATTTCATAAACCTAAAACTGGAAGATTTCATACTAGGATAAGGTGCATCTTTGAAGGGGTACTTCTCTTTATCAGAGAACTGAGTGAAACATGTAAAGAAAAGCAGTGAACAGAAGTGGCACCCCACCCTTGGTCAGAGCATAGTGGCTGCCCTATTTTACTTTCCCTGCTGATAGGGAGCTTTGCATATGTCCCAAGGACCCTCAGAAAAAGGAAAGAAAATCACAAAGTAAAGACCAAGTGGTAACACCTAATCAAGAAAAGGCAATCTCAACTCCTATTTTGGATCAATCATCACCAAGTAAAAACAAGCTTTACCAGGAAATTGTGAAGGTGGGATGAAGAGGCAGGACCGAAGTTTGAGATTGACAGAAATATTGTCATGGAATGTCTGCTTACTTAAAATGAGTTTAAATCTTCAGGACCAAATGATTTGTATCTTACGGTACTGAAGAAATTAGGTGATAGCCTGTATTATGAATTGCCATTATGGAATCCTGGAGAACAGATCAAGTCTGACATCAATTGCTGAAAGATTGTAGAGCAAAACATCAAGAAATTGATCTGTAAGTATCTTGAAAAATAACGTGATAGTTACCAGAAATCAGCATGCATTTGTCAAGAAAAAAAGCAAACATCTTTTTTAAAAAATGGGAAACTTCTTTAATAGATTCTGGGAATGCTATAGACATACTATCCCTTAACATGAACAAAGAATTTGACAAATTACCCCACGACATGCTGACTAGCAAGCTAATTAAATTTGAGTTGGATGGCATGACAAGTGGATACATAGCTGGCTTGGAAATTGCACTCAAAGGATGCTCAGAAAATTGGAGAGAGATATCAAGTGAGTGCCATAAAGATCAGTTCTGGATTTTCTACTTTTCAATATTTTCATTAAGGATTTGGATAATGGGATGCAAGGAATTCCTATCAAATTTGCAAATGATCCAAGATTGGGTGAGATAACTAATACCCCAAAGGAGAGAAATAAAATGATCTTGATAGATTGGAGAAATTCAGTAAAAGTAATAGCATGAAATTTAACTGAGACAAGTACAAAGTTGTTCTCAGGAAACAAAAGCCAAATGAAGAGCTGTAGGAGTTATGCTATTTGGCTTAGTAGTAGTGTTTGTGAAAAAAATCTAGGCATAGTAGTTGACTGCAAATAGAATCTTAGCCCACACTATGATGAGGTTAGAAAGAAGATAAATGTATTTCTAGAATGCACCTGCAGAAATAAAATTTTGAAATCATAGAAATAATTCTACTCTATTTTGCTTTGCTCAAAGCTCATCTTGAGTCCTGTGTCAAAGTCTGGGGCCCACACTTTAAGAAGAATTTAAATAAATCAGAACAGGTTCAAAGAAGGGCAAAAAGATAAGGGGACAGTAACTGAGCCCCAAGGAACAGAGATTGAAATTCCTTGGTATGCTTAGCCTTGAGACATGATGACAGAAGGGAGATATATCATTCTTCAAATACAGGAAGGCTGTCACATAAAAGAAAGTCAACATTTTCTCTCATTGCAGAATGAAGGACATAGAATAATGGATTTCAGTTATAAGGAGGCAGATTCCACCTGCACATTTGAAAACTTCCTAAAAGTAAGTACGCTTTGTTACTGATTTCCCAAAGAGATACTTGGTGTTCCTTTCCTAGATATTTTCAGGTGAACAGGATGAAGCCATTTGCTGAAATGTTTTAATTTGGATTACTGCCTTGAGGAGAGGTTGGACTTCAGTGAATTGAACAGCTCCTTCCAAACTCTAAGATTCTATGATTCCCTATGAAACACTGTTTTCCACCAGGCAGATCCACCAGGATTTGTACAGACCAAATTCATATTCTGCCAAATTCTATCCAATTTTTTATTTTAAAGTACAAATACTAACATTATCTTTAGTTTTGTAAATAAAAAAATTAAAAATGGGCTTCTCTTTACTTCGATTTCTGACCTCCAAAGAGCCAGTGGGTTTCACTTAAGGATGGAAGGGTCAAGCCCTTCACGACAGACAAACTCAGGAAACAAGAACTAGTTGAATTTCTGAAAAGACCTTTATTACTAGTAGGGTATTGTAACAGAATTTTGAAAATAAGCAAAACAATTTCCAGCTGAACTTACACATAACATAATTAAGGTGGAGCTGCTTTGAGTTTCCTTCTCACATTTCCTTCTTCTGTAACAATCCTGCTTAATGGCAGTGTTCCCTTCTCCACTTTCCCAGGATGCGTTAGATATTCCATCACAGGGAGTGGGTTCATGCATTGCTAATCTATTCATAAAATGGGGATCAACCATTGTAGCTTTATTTCTTAATTCCAGAGTTCTAGGAGCACTTCTGGGCGCAACCTGAAATATCATAGCACCAGGTGGAACCAAATTAGAATATCCATTTGTGTCCTTTCCATTTGTGTGATTTCATCTCTGATCATGCAGCCTTTACAGGTTCAATTTATTCTTCCCACTATTTTTGTTTTCTTTCTCCCCCCATTCCCCCCACTTTTTGTCACAAGGAAGAGTTTGCTGGAGTAAGAGATGACAGAAGTCTTCTTCTTTAGGATATGTAAGTTGGTCTGCCAAAAATGTTGGCCTGTGTTGGATATTATCTAGATAAGTCCAGCTTTTGTTTGTGGCTTCCATTAAGCAATTTCCTGATTCTAGTTAGCAGCAAAATATCTACTGTACAACGAGCACATCAATGCATCTGAAAGCATTTTCAGACAAGCGTTTAATGCCTTTGCACAAGTTGTACTCAAGAGCTTCAGGGAGGGAAACACATAGGCTTCAACTCAACTGACAACACTCTGTGAAGTCTACTTTGCATTTCTGGACATATGTTCATTTTCAGCTCATGAGCTAGCAACTTACTGGCCTGATGCACTAGCTCCAAAAAGCTTCATTTTTCTTATTTATTGGTTCAGCAACATGCCTTGTGGAGTATATTGCAAGATGTCATTCTAACAAGCATGTAAATAGGCTGTAGAATCAGAAGCAGATTTCACACAGGACAAGTTCCTCTCTTCTTTCTTTTTTATCAGTGGGTTTTTACTGCTAAAAGCCCAGCGGGATCCATCTAGTTTACAAAGGCGTTGCCTTCTTACCCACAGTGTGTGCTCAAATATACCATCCCACACAGAGAGATTTTTTAGCCCTCTTTGCTGATTGCTTTTCTGGCTGCTCAGCTCATATTTGTCACAAGTTTGCAAAACCCCGTGTCTAAAGAAAACAGAAGCACCATGTTCATTGCTAATCTCATTACAGTAACAGCAAGAGAACTAACACCCCAAAGTATAGCCGGCAAGCCAGCGACTGTATAGACACGGACTTCCACGCCATGCACAGCATGATTCCCGTCAGAACATGCATAGCCATTGCCTCACTTCAACAATGGCCAACGCCAAGTGTGTGTTTGTAATTCCTTGCTACTGAGTCCCTTTGGTCTTCTTTTAAATGGAACAGAGCCACATGGGGACAAAGTCACTATCTCAGCTTCCATTCCAAAGGCCATGTCTTTGCCAAGACACAAAGTACTTTCCATGCTACATTTTCCCTCTAAACCTGAAAAGATTTGACTCTGTCAAAACCTGACTTCCAGGGAACAGGACTTTTTCTTTTTCCCATATTGTAAAAATGGATATATTTTTTTTAAAATCTCATATCTGGATCTTTCTTTCTTTCTTTCTTTCTTTCTTTCTTTCTTTCTTTCTTTCTTTCTTTCTTTCTTTCTTTCTCTAAGCTTATTGTTGTCATGAGATGGTGGAGGCTGCTCTCATTTTTTTTATTCTGTTGGTTAACAGAGCCTAGCCTTCAGAAGTTGGTATTATGTACTGTAAAGAAAGGAAATATTCTTTTACTTTAATACTTTAGATCAAAGGTAAAGAATGGCACTACTGAATTGCCTACTTTTATGGGTGGGAAATGTTTCTACTGAATGTTTCTTAGTGAACAATTTTGCAAAAACAGAGCCAGGGTAAACACTGATTTGTCACATAACCATCCCATTAGTTCAGGGGGAAAGAAATCTAATTGTACCAGGCTTTTTAGAAGTTTGGTGAATCAAGAAAACATTCCTTGAGTTACCTTGAACATTTTAGAAATACAATCTCTCGCTGTCCTCTTTGCACTTTTCTGGGGAAAGCTGAATGCTAGCTGGACTTTATTTGTAGTTATATCATCACATTATAAATCTGTTAGCAGATAAATATTCACATTCTTTCCCAACAGGTTCTATGGCAGATTTTTGTTTTTTTAGAAATCCAGACCTAAACCAAGGGGAAAATGTTGTGTCATCATCAGACTTCCCCCTTGCTTGGTTGTTGTGAGAAAAGAAATAAAACTGTGTAGACCCTGCTCCAATAGGATATTGCAGAATGTCGCAAGTTTCAGGTGAACTGGGCATATGTTACAGATGTCGCTAGCAAGCAACAACCCACCAAAGAATCAAATCCACATTCCAGAGTAACAAAAGTCTTATTCATGATTATCCCATGCTTCTGTACTACATGCTCAAATTAAAATAGTGTAATAGACCCAGTGTGCAGTAGTGTTTATGATGCTGGACTAGACACTGGAAGGCCATGTGTACTTGTCCTTCCTTAGCCATGAAGCTGGCTGGGTGACTTTAGGTCAGTCACTCTCTCTCAGCCCAACCCACCTCACAGGGGGTTCTTGTGGTAGGGAAAATACAAGATGGGAACATTATGTATAGTTCCTTGAGTTGTACAAAATACAGGCAGGATATAAATCAAAGAAATATACCACAAATAATATACTCAGAGGAGTATCTAAACAATTCTAAGCTACTTAATTTTAAGTAATTTAAGCAATTATTCTTATTTATTGTGCCAAGCAAGGGCTCTCAGCTCTTGTTTGAAAAAGCCTACCCTCAGATTTTAACACTGAAAAGTATTATGTGCAAGGTAGTACCTTACTTTTAATTTATGACTGGTTACTTTTGGGTTGGAACAGTTAGAAAGCAGTTGCTACACAATTTACAGTTCTAATTTATACAGTGAAGACAAGAGTGTGATGTACAACCTGCCACCATTTCTGCAATGTGCATTCTATTTATAATAATTGGGAATTATTTGACACATTTCTGTATTTAAACCTGACTTTGACAGGAATCAAAGTCAGATTTCTAGTAAATGTGGGACATGCTGTACAACTTTTTCAGAATAAACAAGTGAAATGCATTTATAGTGGGAATTGGATTAGTTGACTGGATTGGTTGGCATGCTTCATTTATCTTATCGGTGAAATACATCAAAACAACCCTTTTAAAAACATTTTAATTTCTGAGATTTTTTTTTTTCAGCATCCAACCTGGAGAAAGAGGTTTTGCTTTGTTTTAAAGGTTGCAGTCTTGGGAACTATTATGAGACTATACGTCCCATTTATTACTATTTATTGGAATAAATGTGCTTAGGAATGTACTGCATGGGCCCCTAGAAATGTTTCTATGCCATCACCAGTCTAGGTTGTTTTACTCTCTGAGCTGTTTTGTAGACTGCCATATGCCTGGCATGAGAAAGTATGAACAGATGTAGCTCTAACAGGAAGTCTGAAGACTATCGCAGATGTTTAGTGCCAATAAGGACAATGGTAAAGTGCTGGGGGGTGTCCAAAAAGGATTACTCAATGCCTGAACATGTCTCATCTCTTGCCAGTGTCACACAAATGATGTCATCCCCTTCAGGACATCTGTGCACACACTACAAATATCTGCTGAAGGAAATATTTACTGCACTCAATTGCATGTGTTCCAGCTTCTGAAGAAAAACAGAGTTTGGGCTGCATGGAAATCACTGCCCTTACAGTCACACACATGAAGGTTTTTCCCTTTGCAAATAACTATACTGTCTATTGACTTGAGGAGCTGATATCATTTAAGTGATATTGCTGGAGTTTATTGGGACTATTTCCATCTTTTTGAAAGTATAAATAGGTATAAATGTAAGCATACAGATCTGTGCTGTCTCTGGAGGGCTGGACTCACACACTTAATGGGACCAATGAGAAATGAGTGGATTAAAAAAAAGCCCTTTTTTTAGCTATTCCAATGAGATGCATAGTTTAATATTTTACTTGTTTTTAGGGCAGAAGTGTTGGTGAAAGAGAATGGAATGGGTAGATACACACAGACCCACGTGTGTGTGTGTGCATACACACACACTGATTATTGCTATATATCCATAACAGAATAACAGGTAAATTATAAAGTTGTTTTATTCCAGTCACCTGCATTATGCAATGAAGAATATTAATAATCTGCATGGACTGAAGGCTTTAGGCAGCTTGGGCAATACATGTTCCCCAAATATTTTTGAATCCCACTTCCATCAGCCCTATGGATGATAGAAGATTCAATCCAACAACATCTGGAAAGTCACACCAGGCCCACTACCATACTAGGCCACATTCTGTTCTATAATAGTGCAAACATACAGTATGTCAATAAACGTACTCATACTGCAAAAACTGTTCAAATTACAAATAAATGTCTTCAGCATTGCAACTAAAGGCTCTTATTCTTGAGGAAAGGGAAAGAACAAAGAGCTAAGCAAGTGGATAATTCTTTGTATATGTGTTCCAACCAGCAATTCAAATTTGTACAAAAATGGAAAGAATCCGGTGCTTGAGATATATCTTATCTTCCTCTCTCTCTCTCTCTCTGTCTCCAGCTCTGTCTCTGAGCGATGCTAACTCTGAACCCTGAAGTCTGTGCTCCATTCAAAACCAAAGTTAAATTTTCACACTGATTTTGAAGACAGAGGACCAAATTAGCTTTGGAGTATTTGGTTGATTGCCACCAGAAATTTATCCATTACCATTCTGGGAGGTGGAATAACATTCAAGTTTTCCGAAATAAAATGGGAAAAAATGGTACACAATATTGACATAGATTTGTTATTACAAAGTAATGTGAATGCACAGTATTTGTGCATATTGATATGATTCAAGCCAGTTAATTATTTCAGGTGTGGGAATTCCAAAGCATTTACAGAGCTTTTATCATAAGTTGCCCATTCATTTCAGTGCTGGGATTTATCTATCCTGTAGTCAATGTTGATTAAATGCCATACTGAAACAAAACGGAAAAACTGAATAGTATTACTGAAGATGAAAAATGCCAAGTTAGGAAGAGGGTAAACTCTTTTATACACCTGACAGAATTCTATCAATTAAATGCAAATATGCTACACTGATAACTAGAAAAATTATAGGACCAGCTTTGTAAAAGTTCGTCTGTATTCTGACTTTAAACTAAGTGTACTGGGGTTGTATTGGTGTATCAGTATAAAAAATTGAAATTTTTTATACTGTTTCTATTCATACTTGGTGTAAACAGATAACATTAAATCCCAGTGAAAGCCAAAATATTTTTCATATTTTTTTTAAAGGATCCAGATAATAATACTCTGGGAATTTGGTGAATGTGATTAATTCTTCAAAGTAGTGATAGCCAATGACACGCTCCAGAAAGATTTCTCCAACGGGATGCTACAAACGTTTTCATTCTAATGTATTAGTTGCCTAAAGCTTGTGATGTTTAAGTTGCCCAGACAAGAACAGTTATACAAATATTTACAGTGTGCCACAGTCTTCTATTAAAGCATTATTTGGTCATTGATTTACAAACAATCTTTCTGGTACTGGGCAATAGGTTAGATACAAACAAAACCCATATATTTCATTGAGACTGACCTGACACACGTAGAGGCACATGTGTATACACTATGTAGCAATACGCAAAGAATATGTTTGTGTGTATGTGGACCTGCACATACATGCATACAGTGCTATAGCTCTTGATAAGAAAAAGAGATATAAAAAATAAAGTTTAGAAGCCAGGACTTAACTGTACAATAACTATGAAATTACAGTATCATGTTTCTTTCATGCATTCAAACAGAATCTCACTCTCTCTGTCATCTGGAGTGTCTACCCTGCTGGGAAGCATCAATTTGTTTGCTGATCTTACTGAGAAACATTCAGTCACACCATTTATGGCTACTGGAGCCTGTAAAACTATTACAAAGATTTAAATGAATGACTGGAGAAATATTTCTCCCCCAAGCTTTTGAAAGTTCATTGTATCCAACCACATATTCTTATTTAATAAGAATTTTGCTCTGAGGGACCACTGCTGCTTACTGCTACTTACTGCTGTTTATCATTTTTTTAAAAACAGAAATGAGACTCCCAAAAGTGCATACCATGTTTATGTCTTTTTATCCCTCCAGCAACTAACAAAGTAAACTATAACTAGTTTTAAGGCTACAGTGTTATAACTGAATTGGTTTTCTTTTTCACACTGCAGTAAATTTTATTAGACTATGTGGAGATTTCTACTCTGAAATTAATTCATACATATGCAGTTGCCTGTAAGTAAGACACCATGTGTACGTGTGTGTCTGTTTGCATACACAACTATTTGGTTAAAAAAAAAAAAGAATTTTAAAATCATCCCAAGCTACAAAAAATGGCTAGGTTTGCTACATTTGGTTATCTGAAGGCAAATGCTCCCATGAAAACCGAACCAGACTAAACCAAACCAAGACAAAATGACTAGGTTACTAGCAAGTTATTTTATAATCTCCACATTTTACCATACACAAAACTTTCCATTTAAAGAAGAAGTGCATCCAAGTTCATAAAAATTAATCAGTAAGATGCAAATTAAGCAGAAGCGATTACAAAATAATTCTTTCTCTCTCTCTCTCTCTCTCTCTTTCTCATAGACACAGACACATAAATTAAGTTAGTAATGATTTCTATGGTTTGATTTCCTAAAGAGATGGCAAAATAATCCAAAAATCTGTTGCTCCAGAGAAGTGAGAGAATTTTACCCATTTGGGTTTAAAAAAAAAATCAATAAAATTGACTGATTTAACAATAAATGGACAAGTTAATCTCCATCATTTTAAAGCAAGAATCGTTAAACCACCATATTACATATGGAACCAGATACATGTATGTTTCCCAGAAGTCTAGAACAAATCACTTCCATATTGCTGCCAAGAAAAAGTAGAATGGCCATGGCCATGTAGTCAATAGGAATTGGGCTGGGGTCAAGGAAGTTATGGGTACCACTCAATCAGGCCCACTCAATCAATCATGAAAATCTAGGAAATGTGAACAGGATGGGATCTTTAAAAAATTACTGCCAGTTTATACATTTGAATTTAAAAAATCCTAGAAACAATATATGCTGTCTCTTTCCTTATGTGTTGGACTCCAGATTTGGAAAGCAGATAAATGCTGGGATTCATTTTTTTAAAGTCACTTTACTACTGTCTATCTATCCAACACATTTTGGCAATGTGTTGACCACCCAAAGATTTTTATGACTTTATTTTGAAGTTTATGGTTGCTAGATACTGTATACTCACTGCTCACTGTATATAGGATATTTGGTTTTGGAAAGTGCAGCCTTTCTGGGGACAGAAAGAACTGATTGAACTTGTTTTCTCTGTGGGTTAGGAAGAGTATTAAATGATTCACTAAAGATTTAATAGCAAAAACCTACATGGAGAAATACTTCACACCTTTTCAAGAAGAGGCAACACTTTAGCTTCCATTGTAAGTGCTGTCATCACATACTCACGGGTGGGTCTTTAATCATCTTCTTTTAAAACTATATTTTGATTGGGTTTAATTTCAGGTGGCTCTCAAGGAATTTGTGCTTTCAAAAGAAAGCAATTTAATTTACAGTATGATAAGAGTTGCAAGGGTCCCTTAATTGAAGGGTCTGACATACTGATAGGACAAGCCTTTTAATACCAATTACCCAAACAAAGGACCCTCTCAATTTTTCTCTCCTTCTCTCTTCTTTCCTTCTTCCACCTTTTTGACCAATGCCAACATGAATCCACTGTACAGCAAGCCTTTTCAAAGTTTTCATAAATAATGAATAAATGATAAAATAACCAAATCTATTTCTTTTAGATCCAAGCCGCATCTTATGATTTCATTTAGGTTTATATGGAATGATCTGCAAAAATCAAGAGCACAAGCACAGGCAACCATCATTGCAGTGGGTGGAATTGGGAAATGGAAAGATGGCCTTCAAAATACCAGAGCATCATTTATTTGGGCAATGAAAAGCAGAGCTTACGAATATACTGTAGCTTTCTCTAAGTTCCCTCATCCAATCCATATGTGGCTTCTGATTAATACTGAACATATTGAAACTGAAAATTGAAACTTCTCTGTAAAGTTAAGATTGTTAAGATCAGACTACAAATTATGGGACATATGACTCTGTTTCCCAAAAAGATTGATTCCTGGCAAATTCCTCAACATATGACATCTAATACAACATAGTTTTTTATAAATAATAAATAAATACTTATTCTTTCAATGGCCCAAATAGTACATACGCTTTCTTTGTCATGCTTGATGTGGTGTTGTCATTATGTATTGTTTTCTTGGGTAGGACTGGGAGGTGTTTCCAGCTACAAGCATGCTTGGCAAAAACAGATTATCTAGATCTATTTAAGTCTGTGTTTAGCCCTGGATATAGTACAAAACCATCCTTAGTTGTTCTGATTGATGACGTCTACTAGGAAAGATGCAAGGGAGTGCTGTCATGTTGATACTGGACCCCTTAGTGGTCTTTGACACCATGGATCATGGGAAATGGCTGGAGAGATACAATTGATTAGGAATTGGAGGCACTTTGTTACACTAATTCTGTTCCAATCTGCAGTTATGCCATCAGAAATTTCTGTTTGGCCCATAGTGTTTGAATTGTTGGATTCACTAAATTGTATTCTTTTCCCCCTGCACTTCAGTATCTATATAAGGAGATATACCATCATGTACGTTTATGATACTCAACTCTGTCTCTCATTTCCCCCTGGATTAGGAAAAAATTGGAGCGTTACTTGTAAGCTATCTAAAGACAGTGATGAACTAGATGAGGACCAACGAACTGAAGCTGAATCCTAATAAGATGGAGATACTGTAGATAAGTCATTCTCAAGTCAAGAATTATAAAAGTGGTATCTACTGGAAGAAATAGCACTCCCTAGGAACTAGGGAGACATAGATCCATGCTCAACCTGTCAGTTGGATTATTGCAATGCCTTCTACATGGGTCAAGACAATCTGAAAGCAACAATAGGTGAAGAATATAGCTGTCCAATTGTTAAGTTGGGTGGTTCTATGGGATCATATAACACTGGGACTGAAAGTGCTACTCTGATCACCTGTGAGCTACTATGCTCAATTTAAGGTGTTGACACCTCTTCTACCACCATCAAACCTGTCCATTAAAGTCAGCTGGAGAGGCCATACTTGTGGTCCCACTGATGGATTCAGTTCACAGCACAATGGCTAGGAGTAGGACTTGCCAGCCCAATTTTAGTTCAGTACTTTCATCTAAGAGGTATTTGACTGGATTCTGCACTGGGTTCTTTCAGAAAATAACTGAAGATACATTTGTTCACCCATGCATTTCTAGGGTGACACTACTCAACAGCCAGGCTACCTTTATATTCCCCATTATTTTCCTTTTTTGCTTTTTAACATGAATTTAACTTTTATATTGATTGTTTTTAAGCATTGTTGGCTTTACTGTGGTTTAATTTGAGATTGTTTTTATTAGTCTTTTGTAAATTGCTCAGGTGTCCTGTGGGAGGAGAAGTATAGAAATGTAATATACTAAATAGGATAAAATAAAAACATCAAGTATACCCCATAATTTGATTTCATGTACTTCATGACAAAGGCTCTATGCCTAGCAAACTATTTCTTACCCTGACCATGAAAAAAGCTTGCTCTATACTTCTTAGTAAAGGATACAATGTAAAATCCTTTTTAGTCCATGTATATTGTCAATAGATTCTGTCAGTGTTCCAGATTTGTAATTTGGTCAGGCTTTCCTTCTTTCTTAACCATCTGACACTGTAGGTGTTAACAAGCTAAAGTGAGCCATTGAGCAATCTGAACAATACACCTAAAGACTCAGCAAGTTAGTAAGGTCTCTGAGGTTGAGCCATGTAAAAGTCAAGTAATTAAACACCAAGTACTTACTGTAAAGAAGAAGAAGAAGAAGGGGGGGGGGGGAAACCACTGGGAAAGTTTTGATTCCAAAGCTCTAATTTCACACACAGAAGATTTCAGTGGAAATAAAACCTTTATATTCCACTTGACTTGATCTGAAAGAACTGGATAAGAAAAAGAAAAGAAAAGATTAGGAACTCCATTCAATGGTCCCTTTCTACAGTTGAGCTTTGGGAGGTGACAAACAGTTACGGGTAATTCACTCAGTAATCGTTCCTAAAATGGCATTTAGAAGCTTCCCTCCAATTTGGCTGAACATCTATGGTGTCATTATTTTCACAATATACAAAGCAACATCCTTTCTGTGCTCTTGGCTAAGGAGTCAGTGTTTTGAGTTCTAAGACATACCTAACTGAATACAGAGTTTGCAAATACTAGAAGGACGATTTCATCTCAAGCTGGTACATTCTTCTTTACAAGGTCAATAGAGGTTTTTCTGAGAAAGGTGCTTTTCTTTCCTCGTTTTTTTAAGGGTTATCGAAAGGTAAACATTTATTGTCCCTGCAGTTTACTCAGCCAAGCTGGGGGGGGGGGGTAGGAGAAGGAGGAAACAATGTATTTGGGAGAAAATCTGTTTCTTGATTCTCATGTTTTTCAACCATCAGCAACCTGCCATGCCTTTTCTTTTCATAATATGGAATACTATCTTTCCAGGCCCAGTTCAAGGTGTTGGTTATTACTTCTAAAGCCTTATTGAGTTGTTCAAATCAAATCTTTATTACAGTCAAAGACCAGCATATACTGAGTTGTTAGTTTTTCAAAGAAAAGAAATGGAACCAAGCTGCACACTGCATGTAGATTAAGCATTTTCCCCTTAAATATAAAGCATTGCACTTTCTACAAATCAAGATGCATAGCTTTCTATGTGAATTGCAGTGCAAGACACGCTGAAATCCTTAAGCTCCAGGTTTCTGTTACAGCTAAATCCAAACATTCTGATTTGAATCACTGACTTGAAACCAGAATTAGATATTACTTTATCATAATTGATTAAAGTACATTTTTCCAGTTCTCATGCAGTACAGCATTTGCTGTAACAGTTTTTAGATTGTTGCATATGTCATATAGCCACACATAGTTCTTTAGGATAAGAAGGGCAGTACAGATCTAAGAGGTGTGAAGAAGGTGACTTGAGACTCAAGGTCTATCTGCCTCTCACACAGTGTAATATCATAGTTCAGCATTCCGTCTTTGTCTGAGGTATGGCTGAATTAGACCATGAAACCAACAGCATCCGAGAACTTGTGTGGTATAGCAGTTAAAGTGTCAGACCAGAACAAGGAGATCTGAGTTCTAGTCTACCCTCAGCCATAGAAGCTCTCTGGTAAACTTTGACTCATTCCCATCTCTCAGCCCAACCTACCCAACAGAGTTCTTGTTGAGGAAAAAAGAGGAGAAAGGAGCACTAGATACACCCTCTTAAGCTCCTGTACAAAAGTTGGGATACAAATCGAACAAATGAATAAAACGCCAGTTCTCAAGCCTTCTGCAGCTGGCTCACTTTGGTGTGGTGTCACTGCCCTGTTCTAATCTCTCGTGTTAGCTACTCTACCATCCTTATGCTGTGCTTGAATGAAAATCACCTGTTGCATATGAATGTCAGCCATGCTACACAGCTGCCTAAGACTGCCACCATCATTTAAATACAGCAGCAAAATTGATTAAATTTGGAGTAAGCAACTAGAGGTCCATAAGTATCAAGATGGCTGTAGCTTCTTGGAAGTTCATTTGTTTGGGTCATTTTATATTATTTTCAAGGATAAATGCATGTAAATCATTTTACATCAAAGTAAAGTAAAGTAAAACTCTACACTTCCGCATTGTTTTTATGATGAAAAACATCTCTGGAATGTTGACACATCCCACAAGCATTCTGCAAAAGAACAAACTGAGTGTGATTGTCTTTCTTTAGAAATATGCTGCCCTGCCAAGGGGAAGAAAGTAACAAAGAAAAACTGGGCTGGTAGGAAATCTACAGCCTCCAACTCGTTCCAATGGAACCAGAGTCACAGTGTCATTCTGCAAGCTCTCCCCCTTGGGGCAAGTGTGGAATGTTGTGATGCAAATAAAAAAAGGCGGAGCTTGTGTTATGACACCGGCACACTGCTTGCATCACTCTGTTACCCCCTTTCTTCCCTCCCCTTCCATGGACCCTGTTGGCTGGGAGCTCAAGGGGATAGCAGGAAGTAACCCTAGGTGTCCACTGGAAGGCTGCCCTCTTAGTGATTAATGTGAAACAGGACTGCCACATCAAAGCATTTTTGAGGCTATTTGTAAGCTTTCTGAACCATGATCATTGCAATGATCATCTGCAGCAAGAAACTTACATCACCAGATGACGCCTTCTTCAAGGAAAGGCCCTACCAAGCTAAGTGGTTCACGTATATTTGCATTCAAGTAATGTATGATGCATGGTGGACAGACACATACATGTGCATTGTAATGAGTGAGGTGAGGAGCAGCAAACCACCCACTGGTGGTGGGTAAAATGTCTGCATGTTGGGCATCAGTTGACTGTTAACTATTAATTATCCTATCTCTTTAAGTTATTGTATTCTTATGTCTACATTATTTTGCACTGACTTTCCAATGCTCATAGTTTTTTAAGACTGATGTGGTTTAAATGTTTTATAAACAAACGAGGGAGGGAAAAGGCAGGAATAGAGTTGGAAATAGTAGAACTGCTAGGCCTCAGATAGAGAAAGTATCTTGTGTTGGTCCTTCCCTAATATGTACTAACTATGTAGCATTTCTGGATCCTGGCTATAGATAAAAATGATTTATTATATATACCAATGATTGCATGATAAGCATGCTCCTAAATTTCTGGGCAATGAGCATTAATTTGTTTGAATTTAGTCATACCCAGTAAAATCTAAATGTGCAATTGCTTATATTAGAAACTTCAGGGAAAACATGAGAATTATCAGAGGAATTTTAAATATAGCTACAGTTGCCTGAGTTAAATAAATAGGCCTTTTAAACCATTTCTTACACTTTCACTTGTACATTCTAATCTCTGAAGGTTAAAGTCTTGAGAAGAAATGCAATATTTAACAATATGCATAGTTCGTTCTTTCTTTCCTTCCTTCCTTCCTTCCTTCCTTCCTTCCTTCCTTCCTTCCTTCCTTCCTTCCTTCCTTTCTTTCTTTCTTTCTTTCTTTCTTTCTTTCTTTCTTTCTTTCTTTCTTTCTTTCTTTCTTATTAGGCTGTTGCTGTTTCCCGCTATAGTTCAGTGTTGATGTAATTATAAGGCATTCAGAAAGTGGTTTGGGAATAAAAGAGATTAATTCTTAGCACTGTATGTTGTGTTTTGATAGTTGAATTTAAGCTTGTCTGTCTGTCTGTCTCTTTCTCTCTCTCTATTAAGCTGATTCATTATATAAAATGGATCAGAAAAAAATTCTTTTTAATTTCTTTTTGGCAAAGATAAAGACGGGATATAGAAGGCATTATGAAAATTGAAGGTGAGTCTAAATCAAATAGGAGGAAAGAGAGAGTGCAGCTACATCACCAATCTCGAGGGATTTCAGTTGAGTTTTATGGTGAATTGTACAGATCCTCTATGACCTTGGTCAGCTAACTTACAGCCTGGCCTGGCAACACCCATTTGTGTCTTTGTAACCTCTAAATCTAACTCTATTAATATTCTATTTATGGCCCAGCCTCGAAAGATTGTTCAAAGTCTCTGTATAAAAATTGCAGAATGTCCCTGAAATGAAAGAGGTTAGAACAGATGAAGTTTATTTGTCATATCAGAGCTTCTGGAGATTAATAAATTGGACACCACGGAGCACATACAACTTTATAAATAATAGATCCACACTAAAATATTTCACTCAGTAATTTATTACATGATCCACTTCAGGTGTTTTGAATAAGGCATCCTTAAAACCCCAAATGACATGCTCAATAATGTGGGATTCTGGGAGTTTTACAGTTCATAACATATTTAGGGTGCAAGGTGGCCTACATCTGAGTTAGATAACTTGAGGACATACTGCTGCCCCTTCCTGTCAGGAAAGGGAAAATCAGCTATAATTTTACTCTGTGGCCTCACAGCATGGATGTGATTGGTGGGGTCTGGGTATACCATAAAATATAATGGCCTGTCAGAACTGAGCGTACAAACACAGACCCATCAAGCCTCTGTATTCAATCACTGGGAATTACCTTACTTCTCATCCCCAGATATTGTTGTGACTGAAGACAGAATGGGTCCCCTGGATGTGAATGCAATTACCAAATGAAGTTGGAGAATAGACAGCTGGAAAGGATGAACTAGTAAATATGTGAGAAGCTAGGAGTAAAGAAGAAATCAGTTGAGTCTCTCTAAATAGTTGGCACAAACAAATCAAGAGCCTTGATGGGGTGTGTCTAAACAGATACGCACAATAATGTATAACATTACAGAATAAGGTATGCCAGAAACAAGGGTAAGATTGAGCTAACAGAAGCATGTTTCCTTCTTACTGTCTCCCAGGAATGACTGAGGCAAAGCTAACAAACTACAGGACAATCTGGGATGCAGTGAAGAGGAGAACAATTTATCCATTCTCTTGAGATTCCAGTCAATAGATGTGGAAGACTGGTTTAGTCCCCATCCTTTACTTTCTCTCATTAATTACCAGCAGACAGCAAGTGGAAAAGGATTGAAAAGCCCCAGTGACCCCATTTGGAGACTCCTGTAATGTTGTCTGTACCAAGATAGACAATTGGAATCCATTGGAGTTGGACAGCGAATACATTCAGATAGATAGATAGATAGAATTTGCTAATTTTGCAGGTTAGAACTATTTTCCTCAATCAGTAATCCTTCAGATGTTTTGGACTATTGGTCCCACCATCATGTTGGCTGGGAATGGTGGAAAATGTAGTTCAACACATCTGAAGGATAACAGTTCGAGGAAGACTCAGTAAGAACTTTATAAAACATATATTAGGACTAAAACAACTCTTGTTTCTTCAGATTTGTTTTTGTACTGACATGACTAAATGAACACTTAATGTATTAAATTAGAAAAAAAAAATACTTAAATACAAAATTTGGTAATGATTAAAAAAATGTCCAGGTTACTCCTGAAAAAAACCCAGAAGTTTCTTAAAGAAAATATAAGAACTGGACTATGGCTGTATAACACAAATATATGCTTACGAATTTTGCCTTCATCCTAGTTTCCAAGTATGTGTTAAATGAACTGGCCAGTTTTGATAATAGTTGGCAATATATTGCTGTTTTTCTTATTCTACAGCTTGATTTTTTTTTCTTTTAAAAAAAAAAACCGGATTTAAAAGCCCATTCCCAAGACCTTGGGTGTCATAAGCTTTCAAGGATGAACAAAAGTTTTCCTTCATGTAATCATAATGAAGTGACAGCAAATGGTATAATAATAAACTTCTGCTTCAATATTGTTGTAAACCCATGATAGGATTAAGTATGAAGCAGATGTTTAAATATACATAAAGTAAATTAACAAAGGCAACAAGAGAAATTTTAATAATTTCTGTAGAATCACCAAGGGGGGTGTGTGTGTGGAAGAATTCATGCTTTAAAGTTTGCCTTAGTTTTACAGAGATAAATATTACTTGTCCAGTGCTTATAATGGTGCTGTTAATTACAGCCATTTTGTAAACCATTATTTCCAGTGTGGGATACATAGCTTATGATATCTACTGTGTGCCAGTTTGACTCTTGTTATGGGTATATTTTACTTACTGATTTAAAATATTTCCTCCCCACCTGCTATTCAGAGGATCTTGTGGTGGATTACAATCCAGAAAGAACAAGGTAAAACACCAAACCAAAGGAAAATAAAGAATGAATGAATTAAAAACACACAGTCATAAACAAATAACACTGACAGAGACATATAAGGGACAAATGGAAATATTAGGCTAAGTCCTGAGTGAGAAAATAAGAAGACTGGCACTGAAAGGTAGAAAATGTCCGCTCCAGTCTGATCTCTATATAGAAGAACATCCCAAAATTTATTTACTACAACAGGGAAAGCCTCTCCAATGTCCTCACAAAAGGCATCTTTTGAGCCATGATCCATCAAGACATTTGGGCAGGTTACATCCTCTAAGTGCTCCTCTCCTCCCAAGTACTAGGCTCCTAAACAATTAAAAGTCTTTTAATGTCATTAATAAAAAATGTGAAGTCTCACTGGTAACATATAGGCAGCCAGCACAATTCTTCCACACCAATCTCATGGAGTCTTTGAAGGATGATTCAGTTAATGGCCTCATTACTGCATTCTGAAGTAGCTGCAATTTCCAGGTCTTCAAAGGACTGCCCCAGGAGTGTGTTGTGGTGATCCATATGGGTGGTTATCAAAGCATGGATTATCATGGCCAGGCCATCCTTCCCTAGGCTGCAAATGCATTCTGGACCATCCATGCCACCTGGGCCTCAAGTGAGAGAGATGTATCCAAGATTACTCTGGCTTTACATCAGAGTGCATCCTAATCTAAAGTTCTACTTGGTTTCTAGACCTGTGAGGAATCAGTACACAGGACTTCCATCTTTATGGGCAATCAGTTTTTATCCTTTGCAAGCCTTAGACTGATACAAACAGAAAGTAATACAATTACAAGCCTAAAAGATGTTATTAGCATCTTTCTAATAGATTCTGAGACAAAACTAAGAGCTAGTAATTTATGAAGAAGAATTCAAAGAAAGGAGGCTTTCCTTGAAATTAGGCCAGTGCTGCAAGCTTCTAGCTTGAATAATTTGGATAATAATGAATAATTATAATATTAATAATATTATAGTTAATAATAGCTAGAAGCTTGAATAATCTTTGCAGGACAAGCAGGAAGAGGAACTTGTAGCAGAACATTATGAGAAAACAGGTTGGAAGAAGGAAAGTTGTATCTAACCAGTGGAGGCAACTGGAACATGTTCTTATATACCCAGAGTTCCTGGCTATGCTTAATAAGAGGAGTTACAGTAATACCTTTCCTCTAGCTTGAATAATTTGGAGGCTGGAATGCCAAGAGGAGATCAGGTAGACCATAGGTCAAATATAAAGAATGCCACTGAAGTTAGTCTAAAAGTCAAGCTGAAGGTCTCTTTGCAGGGCAAGCAGGAAGAGGAACTTGTAGCAGAACATTATGAGAAAACAGGTTGGAAGAAGGAAAGTTGTATCTAACCAGTGGAGGCAACTGGAACATGTTTTTATATACCCAGAGTTCCTGGCTATGCTTAATAAGAGGAGCTACAGTAATACCTTTCCTCTTGAGGAGCCATGCTGACCTTTGCTGCTCATTCTTTTTTAGCTGGTGATGGGATTTGACTTGACTTTCTCCTGAGTTCAGGTTGTGAGTCCTTACAATCAGCGCATCTGACTCGGGGACCAATTGTATGGAGTCAGACCCATTCTTGTAGATGGCTAACATGACAGCCTATTGCATCTTGAATTGCAGGCTGAGAATCCACTAGGTTGTCATTGGTATCCATAGCACTTTCAATTTACTTTGTATTGCCTGTTACAGAGTGAAGACATTGGTCCAGCAGTGGTTTCAAGCCCCACTCAGCTGGATAAGATAAGAGGTGCAAGAACTATAGAGATTTAAGTAAGGTATCTTTAATCTGAGCCACTTTGGTGTAGCGGTTAAGAAACCAGGAGACCTTGAGGTCCAGTCCCACTTTAGGTACAAAGCCAGCTGGGTGACCTGTCACTGTCTCTCAGCCCTAGGAAGAACACTTTGCAAAAAAAACCTGCAGGCACTTGTCCAGGCAGTCACCAGGCATCAACACTGACTCAAAGGCACAAAAAAACAAGCAAAAACATTTAATGATAATCTGGAGTACCTACAGAATCTTGAAAACTAGGAAAGGAATTTTCCAGCCTCATTTATACTGAATCAATTAAGACATAATCTCTCTGAGTGATTTGAAATGCTTTTTCCAGCTTTCTCTGGGACTAAATTGCCATTTATGAGATAAGCTGTCAACTAACTCATCCACTATCTGTTTATGTCTGTTCTCACTCCCATTCCTTTCCCAGCACCCTATCCAGGTAATTGACTAAGTAGCAAATCATAGTCAATGGTATCAAAAGCTGCTGAGAGATCCAGAAAGATAAGTAGAGCTGGACTCTCCCTGTCTTTCCTTACAGCAGATCATTTGTCAGGGCCATGAAGTCTTAAACTTGTCTGGAGCGGGTCCAGATAATCTGCATCTTCTCAAACCATGTAACACTGATTGATTGACACTCTTTCAAGTATCTTTAGTTTTATCTCTAAAACAGAAAGTTCAAATAACCTGAATAAGAGAAAAAGAACCAAAATAAATTAATTATTTCTTACAAGTCCTTTTGTATCACTTCAATCAAGCAAATGTAAACTGCAGCTGAGCCAATCAAACAAAGCTAATCTAAAGGAAACAGGACTGTGGGCACACATATGTTCTTAAAAAAAGATGACATTACCTTCTGGCTATATGGATTCCACCATTTTTAATAAGGTAAAGCATGATGAAACATATCTGGGCTATCTGTGTGGATCACAATAGCTTGATAGTGGGATACAGGCTTTGCATAGAGATGTTCCTTACAGAATACAGTATTCAGGTCACAGATCTGGGAAAGTTTTGCCTAAGACTTTAAAGCTGGCCTTCCTATAGGCTGATAGAAGTGAATGAGCCTATTATGAAGTAGCCTTATATGTTCACATTTCACATTCAGACTGGGTACACACCAAGTGAGGATTTGCTCCATTCTTGTCAGCATCTGGAATACGTGCATGAATGCAGTCTCTCTGTTGCTGAATTCAGGAGACTGATATGATTGGTTGGTACAAGTTAAAGCCCCTGGCATTCTGAGTCTTAGTTAAAAGGTTACACATGCCCATGTTTGCTGTAACAGCAGTTAGATATTAAGTGTTGCAATGTATGCTCAGCATGGGGAAGGAAAAGAAAGATGTTCATCTATCCGTTCTGTAGCCAAGACAGACTTTTTTTCTTGCACTTTAAGCTGCTCCTAGAAAGCATCAGAAATCAGGAGTCTTGCTCAAAGAGACATTCTCGTATTTGATATTAATACATTATTTAACTTAAATTTATCCCATTTTTCTTTTTATCCAGTTGCTCATTATGTGGAATATTCTTATATGAAGTGTTGGTGTGTATATGTATGTGCTTCAAGCATTCTCTTTCTCTTCTGTAATTGGCCTACCAGGATTGTTAAGGAATAGTGTTTTAGAGAGATTCAAGGGTACCAGTGAGTCACTCCAGAAAATACTCTCTGAAGAATCCACAAAACCTTCAGTCTTTTTTTTTTTTTCCTTTAACAAAGTAACTGCCTAGTATTTAAACTAAAATAACTTCACTAAGTAAATTTGTGGTGTAGGCAATAACCCATTGCAAGTGATGGAAAGAAGAACAGGAAACCGAAAGACAGAGCTTGGAATTCTAATGTAATGGTGGGGTGATGTTGGTTGTAGCAATTCAGAATTTAAAATAAAATCTATCCTTGAATAAGATTAAAACCTAGAGGAATAAGAAGAATAGTTTCTTAGATATGGATTTACCTCTCTCCAAATATCTGTAAATGACAATTATTTCAATATTTTAAAGAATAAGATTTATATTCAGCCTATCAGAATATCATGGCAGACCAAAGTTTGAAAGCCACCCTGATTAATTTGAAATAGAATAACATGTCAGATTGTGTGCAGGAAAAAGTTAACTATAAAAAGATCTTTCAAACATTACATTTAGAAAACATATCTAGTAAACATCTAATATTAATTATCTTAATTAATTATCTTGTTTTTCTTTCTTTTTCATTATCTTTTTTTTTATCTCTTGAGTACTCAGCACCTACAAAATTTTCGGACAGGCAGAGATGGGAGTGTAAATGTATTGGATCTCTAGCTTTTCTAGGTATTTATAGATATTGTTCTATATGTTCTATCCATTGCTGAAGATGTTTGGTTAGTGCAAAAAGAGAACCATCTGATGAAAACATTAAGATTATGGAATCCTTTCCCCACATTAGAACTCTTTGACTTCACACCTAATTGATTCAAACTTTCCTGTTCTGCTAAGAATTTGTCTCATCTATTTGACTGCAGCAGTAGAACCTCTTTCAAAATATTGCTTGCTTAACCTGTTTTATCCACTCACTTTATTTCTTGTATTAGATAACTTTTATTATAATTGTTTTAAGCTGCCTTCAAGGATGCAAGTAGATTGAAAGGTGGGGTTCTCTTTAATGTTTTTTTTTTTTTAAGTAAATGAAATTCATTACCAAAAGCAAGTCCTCAGTCTCACAGAGCACACTGGTGACTGAAACACACAGACTTTCTCTGTTAAAGACATTTTGTTGAAAGTCATGTCTAGAGATATCAAAGTTCTCCCTATAATGTTCATAATATGATGGCTCAATTACTTGTGGAAATCATCACTTGATGCTATGGGTAGGTGAAAACAAAGGTGCATGCATGTATCAGCCTATATGTGGGATCATTTTCAGAAGGTGGCTACTACGATCATAAATATGGGTCACCCTTAACTACTGATGATGATGATGATGATGATGATGGCATAAGCTTTCATGGCTGAGAGTTTGCAATCACATGATTCATTATTACTTAACAGTAACATTTTAACAAGTGTCCTAACGCTCTTGGTATGCTTTGCACATGGAAGTCCTGCCTAATACTCAGCATTTTTAGCAGCAGGAAAGCAGTTTCACAAAACTATCTCTAGGTCTGTTCTGAAGAAAGGAAGGAGAAAGTTTGATCCATGGGAGAACTTGGTTTATAAAATGATGCCTTGGGAGCCCCAAAATGAAAGAAATAAAATGTTATGTGCTTATGTTCAGTCACTGAAATGCACATTAATCAGATGCATTACAGCAGTGGTGAGCAGATGTTAGAATGCTAGAACAAATTTTCCCCCTATTTGAACATTGATTCAACTAAATAGTAATTTAGTTGGATGGGCACACAGTAAGAAACATGGTGCCTTTAAGCCCAAGTGTCTGTAATCACATCAATACCAGAACAAAACTAAGTTAACAGCGTTAATAAGAGATAATATTGTTTCTAAATTTGTCTCCTCATGGCAACCCTTCTTAGATTACGTGCTTGTGTGAGAAAAAAATGAGGCTTTGATTGTGGGTTTTAATGATTAGATGGTTTGTGTTGATAGAAATAATGTGAATTTGGATTAATTAGTGGTAAGAGACTAATTTTCTTTTAAATTGTATCTATAACATAACAGGAGATAGTTGGAAGTCACTTTCTGTTTCATCTTTCTATCTATTTTTACTATTTTAGTTTTTGTCTTTTTTCTTTTAGTTCTATCTTCTTTCTTTGTTGTACTCTGTTTTCTATTTTAATTGTACTTTCTATATAATATAATAAAGTTTTTATTAAAAAAAATAGCAGAACAAAACTGACAAATCTTTTCACTTATAGCATTTTCCTATGCATATTTTTCATCCAGCAAGCAAATTTAGCTTTTTAAAAAAATTTATTATTATAGCTAAATAATTGAGTCTTAAAGACACTTGCTGATCAAACCAGTACCAGTAAATCTATTTTCTGCTTGTATGCTTGTTTTAGGGAACCAGGTGAACACAATGATTATAATGATCATATTTCAGGACTAGAGGTAAAAGTTTGCACTTCAAAAGTATTATAGAAAAGATAAAATCAGGCTCCAAGA
Source organism: Python bivittatus (assembly GCF_059951505.1). NCBI lineage: Eukaryota > Metazoa > Chordata > Lepidosauria > Squamata > Pythonidae > Python > Python bivittatus. The sequence goes on from NW_028277098.1 coordinate 31,496,430, forward strand.
GCTTTAAATTCCTCTGAAGTATTATCTCTCAGAACTTGGAGAAAGAAAAAAAAAAACCTTGCAGGAGTGAAAAAGAAGGAGGAGGTGGGGGGAATCCTTTGCTTTTTAAATGAGTTCAGCTGCAGACAATGTCATAGCCTACAGCTTCCAGTTAGGAAAATAACCTAACAGTGAGGCATATCTACATTATCAGTGCATAAAATACTGCTCTTATGCTAGTCTACAGTGCTATTCTTTGATCTTCTGCTATTTTTGTTAGCCCTCCACTCTAGTCTTGGTTAAAACATTTTCACTGTTTTGAAAGTTTTTATTGCTTAAGAGGATCTAGTGTAACCATGCAGAAATATTCAGAATGACCCCCAGCTTCAATTCATGTGGCAATGGAACCTTACTATAATTAGCATTTAATTGAAGAAAAACCAGGGACAGAAATATTATTCCAAGGGGGAAAAAAAAAGTGAGCAGAGTTCATTGGAACTGACCAGTGGTGCAAAGTTTGTGAATTAAAATGTAGTTTTCCAAATGTTTAAAGACATAAATGAATGCTTTTGAATAAAGATACCATGCTGATCCTTGGAAACTACTGGGAGCTTTGCCACTGACTTGAATAGGGCCAGGCTTCCTCAAATGATAGCTTTATTCACATGTCACTGAAGATACCTTCAACTTAAAAAATGGGGCTAATTTCATGGAATTTGCACTCAGTGTTGCTGTGCCAGAAAATCAAAGCAGAGGGGAACATAACTGTTAATAGTGATGATGGTGAACTTACCTTTTTTGGCAGTCAGTGTTCAGATTGGGGGAAGACAACATGAGGCTCTCCAGATGTTGCATCTTTCACTATTGGCCTGATCAGGGATAATGGAAATTGCTCCAAAACAACTGGCAGCAATCTATGTTAATAATGACTTTTTTTTTAATCATAACTAGTTATTCCCAGCTGGACATGTGAACATTTCACACCTATTGTTTTATATATAAAAAGACTCTAACGGATTTGAATAATTTGATCTGGACTGTCTAACTGGCAACAATACTAAGTTGATTTTATGAACTGATATTCCTAATGAATCTCTGTGGAAGTTAATAGATTAATCTATGATTTTGGAAACAGTAACCATCTGTCTTCTCTCTCTCTCTCTCATCTACCTGCCTATCTACTTGCTTACCTACCTATTCATAATTTCCATTAATAAACTCCACAGGTATGTTGGCATGCTAAAATATTTGTCAAATGGAGGAGTGATTGAAGCAGGTCTTACAGATCCCTGATAAATATATGGTACTGAGAATGTTATATCTGACCAAAAAAAAAAAGCAATCCTATCCTTGAGGATAAGATACTCCATCATGCATGTGGATGTTTCTGAAGTAAATTAATAATAATAAAACTTATTTTTCACCTATTTCTAATTATCTTATTAGTAGCAATAACTTCCAAGTTTCTGCAATCTGCCAGTACAACTTTCCTAATATTTAATATGATCATGCTTTTGAGTTATGTCTTCTTCACTGGTAGGCACTTCAGTTTAAATCAGCTTTTCCTAAGAGACAGACTCAAAGGATTATTCATACAATGGTTGAAAGAAGGCATGTCAGTTTCTTAAAATTTTTTATTCACTATAATTTATTATTTAATTCTTTTATTCACTATATTTATATAGACATATGTTTGGGAGAGAGAAATAAAATATAGTCTAACAGTGCACTTATATACAGTAAATATACATTGAGAAGTAATTTTGTTTACTCCCAGAATAATCCAGTTATCACAGAACTGAGCTGTTAAGGGCCTAAGTTTATGAACTTTAGGGGCTGACAAATCCACAAGTGGAAATTAGATATCTTGAAAGATCCTTTCTTTTCCCCTTATGTATGGATGAGATTATTCCAGCTTGGAGTTTAAGAAAGGCTTTTTGCTTTCAGGTCTTCCCATCACTTATGCTGGATCTATTCACCACAGTAATTTTACTATTACAAAATATTGAGAGAAAAAGAGCCGTATCATGTCACTCCTGAATTTTAAAGCAAACCAGTCAGCAAGAGGGTTTTGTTCCTGAATTCTAAAACTGTGAGCCAAAGTCCAGGAGTTAGTTTCAGCTTGAGTGGTTTATAAGCCTTGAAAAACAAACTCCTTTAATTTGATTACTGATTCTGGACATTCACTTTTTAATTCATTTATCATTTAATTTCACTTTTTATCTTGCCCATTACAACCATATGTGCTGGCAACATCACTTATGTCCCAATAATGTAGATTGGTGCAAAAAGAAAAAAAACACCCTGCTAATGTACATACAAACATGCTTTCAAGATAAAATGGGAAAAGAGGTTCCTATTTTGCCCATATACGATCAGCTGGGAATCAAGACTTGAAACAGCTGAAAACTTGGACAGACTTAAGGCTTGGAAAAATGTGCTATAGCTACAGCAAAACTCAGTATTAGTTGGGTATTTTCCTGACTGTTCCTGAATTTAGATTCCGCATTTACTTGTAAGAAAGATTAATTTTTACCCCCAAGTAATTTAGCTTTAAAATGAGAAGGGTGGATTAGATTCATAGTTAAGATAAGGCAGAACTTCTTTTTTTTTTTTTGGTCCGGTCTTTCATTTTGGGGGAAGATTGTTCTAAATTAGGATCACCTTCCTTTCAGATATATATGATATATATCACTTTTATGACTATAGTGTTCTCTTTCAAGTGTATACTTTTACAAGAGATTTGATTTCTCAAAATGAATGATTTTATGAAATCCACTCTATTTTCCCTTGGCCCAGCGAAGTAGTCATTAAGCCACGCCCAGTGTGATTAGGGTATGGTTGCAGGGTGATCAACAGATAGATAAATAGGAATTAGTTTACTTCACCAATTACAAAAGCTCTACAGAAGATAGGATTTGATTTGATTTTTCATTCAAAACTCTAGTTTTGTCCTCTATTTTTTTTTTCTTGCTATCCCATCTCATAGGCTTCCTCAGCATCTTTTACTGTTCCCTCTCAAATCAAAATCAGGATATAATTCTAAGTGTCCCTTTCCATCACTATACTTCCTGCCTGCTTGGGATATTTCACATTCATGTAAAAAAAAAAAAAACAACCCACCCTCTTTGTGAAATGTTTACATTTCTCTTTGGGCAAATGAACGCATTTACTTTGATTATTGCTAAATTGCCACTCCTTTAATTGGATATAATTAGAGAACCTGAAGTTGGGTACTGTTTTGTTTTTGTTTCTAAACCCACAGAAGTGGACATTTTGGGCTCCCCCCCCCACACTTACTTGCCAGTCAACCTTAATGCCATTTTTGTAAAACCATTTTTTTTAATTAAAGGAGTGTGAGAACAGTGGTATCTTGCCTAAAAGGCCTCTCACTTTCTTCTTCTTATTTCACAGAAGAGAAGGAAGGGAAGAAAAGGATTTCCTTCCCTCACAGAACGGTGTCCTACATTTTAATAATATCAAGACCAGCTTCTAAGGATTACCAGTACTTCAGTCTTTATGAGCGTTTGTATTATTGTTTTGCGCTCATTGTTTTCCTCATCCGTGAGCAAGTAGAATTGTTTCCAGCAGCAACAAGGCTCCCATCTTGCCAGCAATATTCCTTACTTATGTTTCTAGGCAGTAAAATTAGATTTTTAAGCCAATCTGTCCCTTCCACACACACCGAGTTACCGTATCTGGGCTACTGAAATCCAGGTGACTGAGAGAGGTCTGAAAAGCACTATATGTAGTTTTCTGTATTTCTTTTCGGCCATCTAGTTCTTACATGGATTTTTGCCGTACAGTAGTCCTAAACATACATCCCCTGTTTCTGGCCAAAGGCAACACTTTAAAAAGAATTATGTCACCTAATAGCTTCCCGTTCACAAGGCTATTGTGAGAATTAATTATGGTTTTCAAAGGGTTGTTGAGAACCAGAGTTAAGAGAGAGAGAATGCAGAAATGCTAAAGTACTGCTATTATTGATTTCTAATTTATTAGAAGGCTATCAATGGAGTGAAATTGCTTCCAGTAGAATTTCATAGAAGTAGCACAGGTTCCCTTGCTACTCTAATTAATCATCGGTAAGTCTTTCGTTCAGTAACGGTAATTTTTTATTTTGCTTTCTTCGGTGTCAACCTTGCCACTGCTGTATACAAGAACAGGGGCGGCAGCTAGTGACATGGTTAATTTAGAAATTTTATTGTATGTTAGTTTCTTGGCAATACACAGAGAGGCTATTGTCTCAAAACTAATGAATAAACTTTTTGTGGGTCAACCTAAACTGAACAGTCATATAATTGAAGCCATATTCTGCACATATCAAAGATATATAGACAGCCCTTATCAGTAGTCCAAGGAAAAAGAACATCAATAATATTTCAGTTTATTTAACAATATAAAAATAAAAAATAAATTAAAAGTACTTTAATTAAAATATTTATTTTAAAAAACAAGCGAAGCCAAAAACTCTGGAGAGGTTTCAAAAATTTCAACATACAAAAGCAATATGAATAATTAGCAGAGTTATGTCACACTCAGGCATTTTTATTTATTGAAGAGGTCTTTTAGGCCCCTTTATAGGACAAAGTAATCTCAAGACAGCATTCAGTCATAATCCAATAATCACAAATAATAAAATATAATTAAAGTATGTCATGAATTTGAAACCATCTCACACAAGACAGGACAAAAAAGCAAACCAGTGTCTTAACTATAGCTTTAAAGTACTCTTCATCTCAGCATACAATTATTATTACTATTATTATTATTATTATTACTACTATTATTATTATTATTTTAAGGAAGGCAAATCAGGGTTGCAAATCAAAGCTCTGAAAATAATAGTCTAAAAACAATGATCTAAAAGCCATCAGCATTCTGAATAAGAAGGAATGTTAAAAATAATCTAAACTCCAAAGCCCTCTTAAAGGCACATTACTTGACAGGGATTTCTACAAAACTTGTCTCACTGCTTAGTGGTGGTATATCCCCTGATGCCGTTGGTGCAATACTACTAAGTAGTTTTTTATTCATTTTTTTAAAACAGTTTTTAACCAAGAGACAATTCACAGGACCATTGGTGGTCTATCCCAGTATTTCTCAACCTTGGCAACTTTAACAATTGTGAACTTCAACTTCCAGAATTCCTCATTCTGGGTGTTGAAGTCCACACATCTTCACATTGCCAAGGTTGGGAAATACTGCTATATCCGATAATCCATATCCAAACCATTTAAGCCTGAAAGTGGCCCTCTGGATATTCCTGAAACAAAAATGGCAGCATTGGCAATAGTGAGCAATGTCAATTTCAAAGCTACACACTGCCTTGGGTGCTCAAAACACACTAATACCTACTACAGTGCAGTTGCACCACCAAAGCACCACATGTACAGCATCTGAGGCTGCTGCCTCAGTGGTACTTCCTAAATGAACAATCAAAAGCTTCATTGACTTTGAAAGGCATTAGATTAAGGAAGGCTGAGATAGGATCAAGCATGGCAGACCAGCTAGAGCTTGAAAGACTCTGTGCAGACAGCAGCATACTTTTGCTGCTTTCATCAGAATGATGCAAGCAGTGTTGCAGCATTGTGTTGAAAGTTCCACTGTTTTGGGCATGCATGTGATGAGACACGCAGAGAAAAGCATGGGGCTTGTGTTCTGGTATCATGAGACAGCCTGCATCACTCTGATCCCCTTGTCTCCCCCTACACAGGTATGACTCGTTGGCTGGTGGGTCAGTAGTGAGTTAGAAACATTCAAGATATTCAAGAAAGATCAAGGACGTGTGGAAGAAAGGAAAGGTTATGTTGAAATATATTTTTTTTTTTTTGAGGTTCCTTTCAACACTCTAAGTAGGTAACAATTAATTGATCTCCTCCAAGGAGCCAACAATTCTTCAGGTCTAATTTGGAATGAAGATTCTTGAAGAAAGTGATCAGTGATGATAAACAGTTAACAGTGGGAAGAGAATGCAGTATTACATAAGCATATCAGATTCCCAAAGAACTCTGCCCTGTTTTTAATTTCTCTTACTTTTTCAATTTGAGGCATACCATCAAGATAAATAAAACAAACAATTCCAGGCTACAGAATAAGCCAAATATCCAAATCATTGAAAGCTGACCGTGAAAACCTCTTTATGCTGAACATTTGGAGGTTATCAGGATAAAAACCTCCCACTGTAATATTTATCAAAAACTTAGGCCACCATGGTTTAGCCTTTCTTAACTCAGTGTGTATTTGAATAATTCAAGAGAGCTAAGGCAGTAGACTACAGTTTTGCAGCATTAGTTATTTGGCTGTGCTAGCGTAATGACTATTGTATTTTTTTGTTTCTCCTGCTCGCCTGCCTACCTCTCTGACAAAATGGTTTAGTGGGCCATAAGTTGAAAATATGTTGTGAGACAGATGATAGTGCCCACTGTTCATCCAAAAGATGGTTTCGGTATTCTACCTTGGCCTAGGGACAGTATACATCAGGTCTGTGCTATGTTGGTGTCTATCTTTTCTGTTGTAGTGCCAACGAATTGGTTTTTAAATGCTATGTTGGTGTCTATCTTTTCTGTTGTAGTGCCAACAAATTGGTTTTTAAAAATAATTTCCTGAACCAGTAAGTCTATCAGTTTACTGTTTGACATTTTGGCCACTAGGTGGCACCAAAAGGTAAAGGCTTGGTATCCTTTGGGCGCTATCTAGTGGTCATCCACGTTTGTGCAGCAAGATGTAATCAGTGAATTAGTGCTGCTGAAGGACTGGAGTTTGAGAAACAGATTTAGCTGTGGTGATTGGTGTGGGAGCTGGAAGAACGTAATTTGAAGAAAGGAAGCTAGGAGTTTTGGCTTCCCAGGAAGCACCAGCCAGTGGGAAGGAAATGCCTAATCACACTGACTACAGAAATACAAAAGCTGTACCACAGAAGTACAAAAACTGTACTTTCATTTTAAATGCAACTATGCTTGTTAAGCCAGGCACAGGTTGCTCAGTTGCAAAGTTTTGTACTGTCAAGGTCAAGTAGTTGACCAACCAATTTAAAAAAGAAGGGGAAAAAAATGGCTAAGGAAGGAGGAGATCCAGTCTCCTTTGCAGCCAAAAGAGAACTGAAGAGTAGGCAAAGAGGTCAGGGAGCAGACCCATAGGAAGCTGGCAGACCCAACTGGAGCCACAATATTGCAAGCACTAAGCACATCATTTCAGGCCATCTCCTTGATGCACATCAGGGGGTCTTACATTTCCTGGAAACAGCATCTTGAGGTGGGATATTAAGGATAATGCTACTTCCAGAATATAGGGCCTTAAGATATCTGTGCCTCTATTGAGGCACAGGTGGAGGAATGTGGACTTTCATGTCCTCAGGAAATACTTAATGGACTACCTTTATGCTGGGACAAAAAGTGTCTATAGACTTAACCAGAGTTGTTATACATCAGTGTTTATTCAGGATGCTGATAGTGATATCAAAAGTTGCGCCTTTATTTCTGGAAAATATAATGCATTTTCAAGTTTTCTGTATTCCATAGTTTCTCATTGAATTGCCAAAACCTGAGTTTAGCTGATGATGGATAAGGCTACCAGATCTGGGCTGTAAAAATCCACACAACCATTACGTTGCAGGAGAGTGATATAGAAAGCTCTAAGTCTTTCCTGTCATTTGATAGCCATCCAGATTTTAGCAGTCCAGATCTAGTAACCCTAATTGTGGGCACTAACCCATATTCCTTTTTCTGTGTCATTAGCATTCACATACTAATAGGAAATAAAGTTTATTCCTGCCTTAGGATGATCATTGCCATTTGTTAATTAGGGATTATGTTTATTTAACAAGCTATAGTTAATCAAGCCATGACTTACTGTGATAGTTTATTGTTATAGTTGAGAGACCAGCATACAGAGTAGTGAAAGGGTACTATTGTAATGCCATCTAGCATTCGTAAAAATAACTTCCAGTTTCCCAGACAGAGAATCCCTTTTCCTTCATCTTTAACAGAATCTACACAGGGAAAGGCATAACTTTACATAAAATTCATTTTAATTACATAAAATGAAGGCAGATGTTCCAGCACCTTTCTCTCCTGGATAAGAAAAAAGCTTGGTCCATTTACAATGAAAGGAATACTTAAGAAATAGCTTAAGTTGCTATACTTAAGCTGGGAAAAGAGGTGGGGTGTACTAGCTTCCCTACAGCAGCTAAAATTACTCCCAGAAGTCAGGGAAGTTCTAATAAAAAGAAACAGAGAACATTGTTTGGGATTCAGGTTATTTCTAACAAATAGGTAAACATTTTAGGCAGAAATTGTGTTATATTTTAATTTCTTTTGTCTATGGACTTAAGTTCAGTGATTATGTATATTTCAGTCTTGTATACATACTGTATATCAGGCTATGCATGACACTTTTTCCCCTTTAAATCTCTTGAAATGTTTTTTCCCCTAAGAAATTCTATGAGCTTTATATAACTTGGAACTTGGGAGAATTATAACAAATGAGTGCCATTCTGTGGTCTTCTGGATTTATTTTATTTTATTTTTTTTAGTTTAACATTTTTAGTAGCTGTGGTATACCGTAAACTGGGTGGCTCTATACTGGAGCTCCTGCAACAATGCGTATTTACAATTTTAAGATTTAAAATTAAGTGATTTTATATAACTTTCTTTTAGAAGTTTTATTTTTCTTCAATTCTTGTGAGATTGTTCTGTTTTGGGGCGGGGGGAAGAGAAGGGCTGATAACTTTATTTACCTGCCATGATGCTATGTGACCATGACTTTGTGATGGTTCTATAGCAAGTATTTCATTTTTTAGCTTTTTATTCACCGGAAAGACAGCAGGTGTGAGAGTCCTATCTCTCTCACACACTGGAGGTTGGGGATAGGATCCCAGGTGAGGAGTCGTCTTGGAAAATAAGTGATGGCCGCAGGAACTACAAAGCCACTACTCCAGGGCACAAGAAAGAGTAGGGTATTAAGCCACTTGGATTGAGATGGGCGGCTATAGCAATTGCATAAATAAATGAAATAAATGAATATATAAAGACTCAGAGGGTTTCTGAGAGAGGAGATTTGTGATGCAATAGGCTCGGCCCAGCTCACTACAGGTATTTATCCTGTGTGAACCAAATCATAGAGATAGGCAGATTTGTTTGGAGGTAGGCAAGATGATTTTGAATCATAGAAAAAGATTTACATTTCTTTATGTTTTGCTTCCTTTCAGCTACTGGATTGTATATTATTTTGATTTTCTGGCTGTTACATGAGAGCTCTGTAAAACAGCAGGAAGTCTACCCTGGAAAGAAGAGGAAATAAAGAATGGCATAAATATAGAAAACCATGCAACTAGAGAGAGAGGGGGGCGGGAAATCCAATCTATTCTGGACACCGGCATTTATTCAAGGTTTGAAATACAATTCCACCTTTTTATCTATCCCAGAAAGAGATTTAGGGACACAGTTTATGAGATGGTAAAAGCAACAAGTACAGCTTAAAAGCAACTTGCAGTGGGAAAGAGGCGAGACAAGCGAAGGTGGTAGATTAATAGCACTTTGCCCCTTGCTATCTGTTTTCCACCATCCCTTCTGTAATAGGTTTGCAGGAAGCTTAAGGCCCTTCTGTGCAGAAGTAAAGGATTCCATATGAAATGGGGAAGATGAAAAGCGAGTGGTGCAGCAAAACTGCCATCTGCTCAGCTTTGCAAAGCTGATCCCAACATTAGCAATGTCATTTCATGAAGTTTCTAGCAACAACCACAAAATAAGTTAATAAAATTCATAGCTGTAGGTTACTTGTATAATGTCCTGCTAGGGAGAAAAAAGGCTCTTGCTTCTTTTGGAACAGTTGAAAAAGCAAGTGGAAAGGTTTCAAGGCTGATATCCCTGAAAACAGAAGATAAGTTAATACCGGTAATTTGGAAGGTAGCACAATATTGTTGGCAAAATGCCAATCTTTTTCCTCAGTTCTTCTAATTTAGGTCCAGGGATTGGTGTGTATGTCAATTCAGGCATCTCTCTGTTTCTTATTTTTGCAAAACTCTAGCTTGGTTCACCAAAGTTAAGAATTGTTTTTAAAGTTTGCAGTGATATTTGTATATAACAAGAGAGAGAAAGAGAAATGTGCATTAAGATGTATATCTTAATGCATATTTCTCTTTCTCTCTCTTGTTATTTTGCTTTATACAGATTTTCCAATTTCCCTGGATATGCTTTTTCGTATTTTTCCTTAAATATATACATATTTCTGTAGACTTTTTTTTCTAATATTCTTTTTTTTTTTTTAGAAGCAATGGAATAAAAATGACTTTTCAGCAGTAACTAAGTATCGGTTCATGCATCAGTTCATAATGAAAATCACCTAAGTTTTCTGTTAAAACCAAACAAAAGGAATTTCTCCCCTATCTCTACCTAGGTCAGTTATATTTAACAGCCCTTCCAAAACAACAAAGCTACATTGTAAAGGGTGATACAAATTGTTAATTTACATTATCACATGCCAAACTTCTATCATAATAATATCAATAAATAATAAAAAGTTAGGGCTGCCCACAAGTGGGTTGTTCTACTATACTGTACATCATATATCAAAGTTTAGCAGTGATGTTTTTGATCATGCAACACTTTCCAATCAAGTATCGTTTTCTTTGGTCTCTTATGCAATAAATTCAATTTGGCATTTATGTTAAAGTTCGCATGAGGCATAACTTTAAGACTGATTACTTAGAATCAGAAAATAAAGGCAGTAAGAGCAGCCACAATGGTAGGACTAAACAAACTAAAGCAATCCAGTTTGCAAATGGTAGCATAGCATTGCTATGTTAAATTTGCCCGCCTGCATTGATGCTTCCTTTTTTATCGCATTGCTAATAACTGTAGTGCCTTCCAAACATAATATTTATTAACAGATGGATCATTTCAGCTTCATGTACAGTATTTAATTATAAAAACCACAGAAAGAAAAGCACATTGTCTTTATTACTCTATAACATATTCCTCCTTTCCTCCATTTCAACTGAAAGTGAGTGTAGCTATGAATTTCTAAAAGAAAGGTTGGATGGAAGCAATTTTGGGATGGTTCAGGAACTACAGAACAGCAGATTGGCCAGCTGGATCACAATACAACACAGTTATAATTATCTTTAAGCCCATTGCAAACCATGAGCTTAAGGATTTATAAATCTGCACTGGATGGTGGCCTTGATCTGTGGAAAAATCTCTTCTAAATGCATTATTAAATAATGCAATTGCAAAGGGAGGCTTATCTAATAAGCTTTTGGTGGTTTTGAACAATGCTGTATTGTTGCAGTACAACTGAGAGAATGTGGGTTTAATTGAAGGAGATTTGGCTCCCAAAGTATTGTTCAAACACACACATTTATTGACTAAGTCAAATCACTTCTTCTCTGCTTGACTTACAACTGATTATTTTAGGGTTGGGGAGATGGAATAAATAAGATAGAATTTGAGAATTATTTTCTTTTTTTAGGTAATGCACAAAATCTGGCACTGCAGTTTTTCTCGATTGTGATCATGTTGGTAAATCAGCCCAATGTTTCACATATTCAAGTGAATTTAGTACATGTCACCAGTTACTGTACAATAAAAAATACAGAAGAACTTGAAATTTATTTGGAGGACTGAGTTGCACTGCATAGTTAGCAACTTACTCTTGAATTCATTCTTCAGTCCTTAGTTCCATCAGATGTGCAGCAGGAAATAGTGTCCACCAATTCAGCTTTCTTTGTCTTGCCTCATCTAATGCACCTTTTCTACTGATGAAACAAAAGACATTAGAATTGAGTGCACATCTTTTTCACTGCTTGTTTTTTACTTCAACTTCTAGAACTAACTCCAATGAATCTGAAAAAAAAAATGATATATACAGGCAGGCCCAAGTAATTAAGGAATAATACCTGATCACAGGTATCCTTGATCAAGAATAACAATAACCCTTATGCTACTTTGTGTGTGTGTGCACCTTTGAGTCAGACTTGACTCCTGATGACTGTCTGGAGTAGTCCTTGCAGTTTTCTTGGCAAGATTTTTTGGAAGTGGTTTACCACTGCCGTTTTCCTAGGCTGAGAAAGAGGGACTGGTCCAAGGTCATCTAGCTAGCTTCATCCCTAAAGCAGGGATTCACAGTCTCCTGGTTTCTAGCCTGGTGCCTTAACCATTACATCAAACTGGCTCTCTTACACTACTCAGACATTCAGTATACTAATGCTTTCAAGTTTTTGCAGGACTTTGGATGAGATGTTCTTAATGCCATCTTCCTCTCATATTCTTCTCTTTGCCACTGCAAACCAGTGTTTATGCCTGTGCACAGTCTCCCTCACTGTCTTTTTACTTTAATAAATTAATCCAAAACTACAGTGTGGTTCAGTCACAGCTTTTTACCATATCAAAATATATGTATACATTCTGTTCAGCTATACAGATAAATCTCTAAAATATATTACTTTTCTTGGCAGTATCCTAATAATTGATACTGCAAATATCTTAATTTTCATCTGGCATCTTTTTTTGTTTTTCTTTTCTTTTTTGGTATGCTTTTTTGGCATTGCTGTACTTATTTGAATTAAAGCTATTCTAGTGAGACAAGTAATGATGCTTTCTTCTAGTTTTAATGCAGCATAGACATTATATTGAGTGAAATTTTGTGTGCCAATTTTAGGAAAGTATGGCTTTGAAAGAAGGGATTGTTAGCCATGGAGAGATCAAAGAGAACAGACAATTTGCTCCTTCAGTAACAGGGGAAAGGGGTAATTCTCAGTTAATTTCTTCTCTCTTCCTCACATCCAAAACAGTTTCATTTTTCATCCTGTCCTGGATTTTGCTACTGGTGTATAGAGCTTTGGAAGTGTCTGTTTTATATATAAACAGGTAACACAATTTTTGCCTCCATTAATGGCATTAGAATGAGTTTGATCTTGCTATAGTCATACTTAGACTCAATAGAATCTCAGTTCCTCATTAACAATCTTCTAGAAGTTGATGAGGACTTTAGGAGGATTTTCAGTACAATCTTTGTGATGCGACTATCATAGGTAGATCTGAAGGTGAGGATGTGACCAGACCAAACCACAAGGAAGTCCAGTCATGGATAGTCCAATACTGAAAGAAGAGTACCTCGTTCTACAAGACATCTACAATAGGATCATGAAATGTGAAAAGCAGAAACCAAAGGAAACTTGAATGTGAAAGTGGGCTTCCGGTAAGAATTAAAGGCAGTTTAGTTCACCTTCAGGAGCAGAGACACCACAGTGGAGACTGGCACCCAGGAGCCAGTGCTGAATGCCGAAATTCCTCTGGACCAAGGAAGAAGCATGAAATCAAGCCATCTGATCTCCGGATGGGTGCCTCCTGCAAATTACCTGCAAAAACAGAAGCTTTTGCAGTTTGCTTGTGACTTGAGCAGCTGGGAGGTGTAGGATTTTATCTATATTCACAGATGTGGTACAGCCAACACAGATATAAGAAGGACCAATCCTCATTCCTTAACCATATTTGGATATAATTATTCTACAGCCTGAGAGAGAAAGGAGAAGGATGAAAACCTTGGATATCCAGAAGGATATGTGATGACTGAACACAGATTTTCCATGTCAAATAAGAAAGAAGAAGGAAAGATATAATCAAGAATGTCAAGGACTAGAGGAAAATAACAAGAAAATGAATATTAATAGGAAAATTATAAAATTCATAGGAAAATATATGACTAAAGTAGAATTGCTTAAGAGTAATCATGGAAGGCAAAGGAAGTTAAAGGAGGATGTAAAGAACATATTGAAACCCTTTACAAACAAATGACAGAAACACTTGTACAGAGAGAATATATTCAGGAACCAACTCTACTAGGAACTGAGGCCTAACAGGCAATAGGTTTGTGAACTGCCCAGAGTTTAGTTTAAGATGGGCAGCCATATAAATGTTTTAAATAAATAAATAGACCAGCTGTCAAATAAGAAAGTGCCAGGAACAGATGAAATACCCATTAAACTGTTTAAAGTTGCAGGAGAAGATGCAGTTGAAGTGCTAACAGCTCTAGGTCAACAAATATTATCAAGATTATGTGGCTTGAAGATTGAATGGTGCATATACTCATACTGAAGAAAGGAAATGCATATTACTGAACCATTGCACTCATAAAATCTTTCAAACAAATAGGCAGGTTTCAGAAAAGGCAAAGGGGCTAGGGATCAGATAAGGTGGATAACTGAGAGAACAAGACAGTATAAGGAGTTTTAACTCTGCCAAATTCACCACAGCAAAGCTTCTGTTTGTGCAGATCATGCATGAACGTGGAATATATTAAGGCTAATGAGTATAATTATTAAGCTAGTTAAATATGGAATGGATAGTATGACAATTAAATGCATACAGATCTGGCTCAAAGATCTGGCTCAAAGATCAGTGGTTCCTCATCAGCTGGAATGTAGCCCCAAGTGGGATGTCATAAAGTTCAATTCTGAGCCCTGTACTTTTCTACAATTCATTAATGGCTCAGAAGAGGTGGAGAATCAAACACTTATCAAATGTGCAGATTACACAAAGTTGGTAGGATAGTTGACACCCTATAAGATAGATGTAAAACCCCAAATTACATAGATAAATGCACTGAAAATAAACAAATGAAATTTAACATGGACACATGCAAAGTTCTTCATGTTCTAAATAGAAGTGTTTAGAACATTGATGGAAAGGATGGAATGGGGGTTACACAGCTTGATAACAGTACTTATGAAAAAGGTCTTAAAATAGTAATTGATTGCAAACTGGATACCAGTGAGCAATGTGGTATGGGTGTGAAAAAGGCAAACACTTGGCTGCACCAATAGAAGTATAGTTTCCAAATCATAAGGGACTACTTTACCCTGTAATATTCTGCCCAGCATTTAAAGATATTAGTGCCAGCCTTGTGAGGTAGTCCAGACAAGAAGCACACCCAAATGAACTAACTCTACTTTATTGTAATATTACATTAACAGAATCTTGCATGTCTAAAAGTATACTTCTCCCCATTGCCTTTGCAGCCCAAGAAATTAGGGAGGGTCCTAGTTTGCTAAGCTCATACAGTATTTCTGCTTTGGGCTAAGCTGCCTCTTATCCAAATGTTGCTCTGGCTGCAGCTTTTCTCCTTGTCCCCCAAAGTCATTCCCACATAACATTACAATTAGAGAAGGTCTGCTAAAGGGCCTGTCTTGGCAGAAACTGGCCTTCTCAGTGGCTACTCCACATTATGGAATATACTACCCCATAGGTGTGCCTGCCTCCTTCATTTATGGCACTCAAGAAGATGTTAAAAACCTTCCTTTCACACAGGCATGTAATGCCTAACTGTGTGAGGTGGCCATGGATGTCATTTTTTCATTGTATTCTGGACTTTTAATTGTGTTAGTTGTTGGATGCCTCTTTTAGATTGCTTGCATGATGTCCAGAATCTTTGGATTGAGGGATATAAAAATTGTTGGAATAAATAATTAATAAAAACAATGGGAAGTCATTGTTTCATATTATACGGTATTAGTGAACCCCATCTAGAGCATCTTCTACATTTCTGGATCCCACAGTTTAAGAAAAGTTCTGAGAAACTGGGACGTGTTCAGAAAAGAGAATGATCAGAAGACTATAGACTAAGTCTCATGAGGAGAAAGTAAAGGAACTGGGAAGGCTTAGCCTTGAGAATAAAAGATGAGAATGACTGTATGAATAAATGAGTAAGTGCTTGTATGTATGTTTGTGATATGATACTGCTCTTTAAGTATCTGAAAAGAAGATACACAGTATCCAAAGCCTGTTGTATATTAGTCCAGACTGTAGGGCACGGAATATGGTATTTGATTTACAGGAAAGCAAATTCTCTTTGAATTGTAAGGGGGGGGGGAATCTTCCTATGTGTAAGAACAGAGACATGTTTGATTCCCCTTCATTGGATGTGTTCAAGTAGAAGCTAGCTAGCCATCTATCTGTGATGCTTTATTTGGAGTCCTGATTGAGCAGAGTGTTGAATTTGGTGACCTAAATTGTCCCTTTCCATTATATTATTCTACAGTGTTAGGATTCCTTGCTACTCTGGACATGATTCTAAACTCCTTAGGTCACTGACAATTGAACTGTCCTCTCTGTCAAAATTATGGATTCAGAAAAAAGGATTTTTATTTTTTTTTGCTAATTGCTAGTTTGTGCCAGTGCCACTGAAGCTACAGATATCTATCTATCTATCTATCTATCTATCTATCTATCTATCTATCTATCTATCTATCTATCTATCTATCTGTCTGTCTGTCTGTCTGTCTGTCTGTCTGTCTGTCTGTCTGTCTATCTATCTATCTATCTATCTATCTATCTATCTATCTATCTATCTATCATCTATCTTTGATGACAAATATTCAGAGATTTGATGCATTGATTTATTTTTTAAAAAAATAAACAAAGAACAGAAGACCTAATAACTTATTATTCATATTTTTTAAGAGTGAACTGGGAAATGAAGCTTTATTTGAAGCTTCTCTTTGAGGTAGTGATGGGATCCATTGTGCTCACATTCATATTTCCTAGAGATTAATTACTCACATCTTTCCTCCAGCACACTATATCACAGGACATCAGAGTCCCCAGGTCTCTCTTGAAGTTAAATCTATGCAATTCTTCATTTAAGAATAACATCTAAATAGTTTTTAGAATAAAATATATTGGAAAAAAATCAAAATTATTATTAATTATTATTGGGGTTATTACTGGAGGATATGAATTAAAAATGCTTTTGTGCCATGTGACATATTTCAGCCTACTAGATCCTAAAACAACTTGCAATCTTTTAGTAATTAATAGCAAAGAAGCATCTTTAGGTTGCTGCTATTCAAATCACTGCTTCTAGATATCCCTATTACATGGGTGCCTTTAGTTTAATAGCTGAAGCACATAATTTATTCATTTAATTCTTTTAAAAGATTTGTATGACTGTCCATCTTGAAACAACTCTGGGCAGCTCACAACAGCAATAAAACTACAAAAACCATAAAAAACCATATAACACAAACTAAAAACCCAGTGCCTCAAACTCCCAGAATGCCCCAACAACTATCCACAGGGTCCATCACTCTACCTCAGTGCCTGGGTGAAGAGGTAGGTTTTAATGGCCTTCTGGAAGGCCAAGGGCAGGGGGGCTGGATTGTTGGGGAGCGGGTGTTCCATAAGGTAGGGGAAGCAATGGAAAAGGCACACTTCCTAGGCTCCACTAGATGGCAGTATTTCAGAGAAGGGACCTGGAGCATGCCCATCCTATCTGATCTAATGGGACAGGCAGATACCCTCAGGGAGAGGCGGTCCAGCAAATAGCCTGCTCCTGTGCCATGTAGAGCTTTAATGGTAATGACCAGCATCTTGAATTGTACCCAAAAAGAAACTGGAAGCTAATGCAACTTGCACAACAGGGGTGTAACGTGAGCTAACCTAGGGGTACCCAACACTATGTGTGTCACTGCATTCTGAACCAGTTGTAACTTCTGGGTGGTCTTCAAGGGCAGCCCCATGTAGAGCACACAGCAGTAACCCAAACAGAAAGTGCCCAAGGCATGAGTAACCATGAGCAAGGCCTCCCAGTCCAGAACAGGGTGCAATTGGCACACAAGATGAAGCTGTGCAAAGGCCCCCCTAGCCACGGCTGCCACCTGCTCTTTGAGCAGGAGCTGTGAATCTAACAGGACCCCCAAATTGCACCAGCTCAGTCTGGGAAACTGCAATCCCATCCAGAGTCAAAAATGACTGCTTTAGTATGAGACTGAATTCCATAAATTAATAATGGTTCAAAAAAGTTATTTGATTTTTTAAGTTTGTGATGAGAAAAAAAAAGCAAGTTAATGAGAATGGCCAGTTTTAGAGTTAGAATTAGAATAGAAAATAGCAGCACATCTTTTTATAGTAGGAGAAGGTGTGGGAAAGATTTGGAAATGTGAGAGTAAGGAAGAAGGACAAGACAATAGAAGGTCAGGGGAGTAGAGACTGGAAAGCAGAAGCAAAATGTGTTTCATGCAGTCTTGCTATTATTGGAGCTGTCAGGAACAAGTGAATCTGCTGAAGAATTCCAGCCACCTTTGAATGATCAACAGAGAACTAAGAGTCAACCAAACTGAAGGCAGGACCATTGGAACTCTGCTTACTGTTGAGAAGAGACAAGAGGAATGTGATATAAGAAGAATTGGAAGAATAAGGTAGTATGAGAAGCCACAGTAGTAGGAGTTGTAGAAGGGAGAGTTGTATACAGGTGAAGTTGCAAAAGGCTGGCAACAACTGACAGAAACACTGTATTAAGTGTGTGTGGGGTTGGATGGAGCAATTGAAGTGTGAGCAAAAGTAATTGGAAAATTCTGTTAGGATGTGAGTATGAGTAAGAACCAAAAGTAAGAGAATAGAAAGGGCTCTTGCCCTTAAGCAATGTCTGCAACTTTACAAGTGTTAACATAGGACTAGAAACCAGAGTTCACCAAGGTTGTTTGCAGAGGCTCAGAAACATTGATTGGGAGAATCTTGCATGAGTTTTAATTATGGAGAGGCTTCTCCTGGGCTTTTGCCAAGCTACAATGCAGTCTTTCCTTTCAGTGCAGACTATCCTTAATAAAATATATGGGAACTTCCAAACAATTATCTTGTTACTGAAGTGCAGCCATAGGCATCAGCCAATAAAATCTTGGGTGGTTGGGATTTGCAGATAGGTCTACTTGTCCTGGATTGTATGCACTTGGTGTTTCATCCATCAGGTCAAAGATATTCCATCTTCTCTCATAAAATCACTTGCATTACTAATATTACTACAGCAGGGTTAAGTGCAAGAGAGGAACTCAGCAGCATGTTAGGTTCAGCTAAGAAGTAGCTTCTTGGATCAGCAGCTGTCTCTAACTTGATTGATAGTAACTTGATCAGCACGATCAACTTCTAATCCCTAATTCTTCTGATTTTAGCTCTTGCTAAAATCAGAAGAATTAGGAATAAGAAAACATGAGAAGAATGGACAAACCCAAGAAACACCAGATAGAGAATATTGAAAAGAGAGGAAAAGGCTCACTTGGGTGATGTTAGCAAATTGGTATTTAGAAAAATGTAACATATCTTAATACGGGTTGGTGCAATTAGTGCAAGTTCAAATAATGCAATATTTGATTTAGTGCAGAATGTAAATTGATACCAGGTCATGTTTAATGCGACTCAAAATTCTGTTAATGCAAGGCTAATGTGTGCGCAATTGAGATGAGCACACATGTGCAGTTATGGTTGGGGTTTTAGATGCTGCTAAACTTTCTGTGTGCAAAATGGAGAAAAGGAAGATTCCATCAGAGGAAAACAGTACAAGTTTTAAAAAGAAGAGGTTCATTATTACATTAGAGCAAAAATGTGATGCAATTGAATGACACGAATGTGTTTATAGCAATGCTAAAATAGGATGAGATGTTGGAATGCTTCAATTTATGGCCAAGTTTTTTTGTTTTTATTTTGCTTTCTATAACTACTTTGCAACTTTGTTAACCGTACATTGAAATTCTAAGTATGCATTTTTTATCCTTTACTGGATATTATTTCATTAATATACATATATAAATTTATGTTTGAAAATTGTCATTGCCTATTTCCATCGAGATAGAACCAATTACCATATTTTCCATAGAAATATCACTTCGAATAGTGAAAATTCGAATAGTGTGATCATGTCATGAGATTCATTAACTGCAATAATTGAGACCTACCTGTACTAAATTATAATTACCAAAAGTGGTCTTTAATGAAGAGAGGTATCACTTGAATTGTCACATCCCTGAGGATATACTTTTCATGGCTTGATAGTTAATGACTTTCCTGCTGGCAGGAATAAAGATTGACAAAGAAGTTGATATATGCCTACTTCCTTGACCCTCAAAAAGAATTGCAGATACCAGAAATGCAGTTATATTTCTACTAAATCTATCATTCTCTTACTGGGATCCAGCAATCAAAATGTAAATGGAAGGAGGCTGAGGGGAAATTTGCATGGCCTTATAGCCCATCTTGTTACTTGGGAGTGGCAGCCTTGGGTCACTTTCATATTTTATCCCCTAATGCTCTCAGAATTTGCTGTGCCAGATGGTCATGGAAGCACCACGCTTCTTTACTAGACTGTTTCTTTGGCAGCAATCAGAAATGAAGGCGCATAAGGGTGTCACCTTCACTATCAGAGGGAGTTGCTTGCTGCCAACATCATTTTTGTCTTTCTGGTTTAACCAGGATGGTGTAAGGTTCACTACATTCGGCACTGGAAATAACCCTCGTAAGACATGGACTGGAACGAAAGCTAGTTTACTCAGGCGTAATGCGTAGCAGTTACAGACAAAGCCAGGATTGGCTTGGCACGGTTTCTTACAGTGTTTTATAGGGTTCCCCCCTTGACCTGTAGTACCCCTGGGTTCCACCCCTGCCCTTGTCCTGGGTCACCACTCCGCTTGTCATGATCTCCCTCCCCTCTCCCTAATGGCAGATTCAGTCAGGTTCCATTGTCCTCATGATCGTCATCTTTTGTCTGTGTTGTCGGTGTACTTGTGGGACTTTTCTCATGCAGATGAAAATGGGTTTTCTTGAGTCGGGTTCCAACTGGTCGTTGATTGCATCTGGATTGCTGTGTTCCTGAAGCATTGAAATCGGTGTTGCCCAGGGTGTCTGGGGAGCCGCCTGCACTACAATGTTTCCCGTTTCAATTTACACTCAGCCATGAGTTAATTGCCACCACCTGCCAGCAATTAGCTTGTGGTTTGCCTTGTTTCCCTTCCAACCGCCTGTGTCTGAGGCGGTGCAATTGACTAGCGGTGGTGAAACTGAACAGTGGCACTGCCTGTACTAGGCTGAATCTGACAGATGGAGGTT
Source organism: Python bivittatus (assembly GCF_059951505.1). Taxonomy (NCBI): domain Eukaryota; kingdom Metazoa; phylum Chordata; class Lepidosauria; order Squamata; family Pythonidae; genus Python; species Python bivittatus. The sequence continues at coordinate 31,517,276 of NW_028277098.1, forward strand.
GTGACAATCATGAGCCTAAATTAGGCGGAATACCTTAGGAGGAGGTAGCAGATTAGGGGCTTATTTCTGAGTAGAAATGTAAGGCTGTATTGTAGCTGATTTAGCAACCACAAAACAGGCCCAGAAATATATAAAATTCCCATTAGAATGCACAGAATTGAGCTAACTAATCTGATCTTCATTTTCAGAGCCATCCTGGCATTTTCCCTTGGATGGAAATTGGTAACCTAGATTCAGTGCCTATGCTTCTCTATAATTATACCTGTTGCAGTACTTTGAAGAAATTAGTATACATAATTAATACTGTGGTCCCATTAATTCTCAGCTCTGTTCTGTCTTCTTCGTGATGATGAGTCCTAGCATGAAGCATCATGTATATAGGGTCATATAGGACACTGTGTATCTTTACAGTAGGAGGAGTATTATGAAATATCTTGATCTTAAAATTATTACAGGAATGTTACTGAAGAAAAAATGGCATTTCAGCAGTAGAAAGATGGGAAAAAAAGTCACCCGGGCACAGACATTTTGGGATGGTTCTCCTCTTATTACAGCATCATAAAAGTGATGAGAGCACTGACCATAACACTGCCAGGAAAAAGCAAACATCTGGAAAATCCTGAAGATATAACCCAACAGTCTTTTATTCTCTCTCCTTCTTCCTCTTTCTCTGGATGTCTTTTTTTCCCCTTAATTTAATTTTAATTGTTGTGAGCACGTTCACCACCAAAACTATTTTGCAATGAGTATACCAAGTATGAGTATACCAACTAAACACTCCAATGAGTGAAGCTAAGATGAATTTATCTCAGTACCAAAAGAAAGGTACCAGAATTGTTCAACAGACATCATATTTTGGTCCTTAATCTTAACTTCTATGAACAGCAATAGAGAGAGAAAACATATTCCTGAAAACACATGATGAACATGTTTTCTGATAATGTGTTTATTATATGGCTTCCTTCTGAGCAGGGAATCCCCTTTGCTATAATGTAGAAGTGGCCTACAAATACCCAGAACTGCATGTGAACCTCTCAAGAGTCTTATATATGCAAAGGCACATTTCCCACCACAAAGCTCCTAGGCAATCCACCATTTCTGCTTGCTGAATTAAGGTTACTACATCTTTTTTCCTGAAAAGTGTTTCAAAGAAGGTATAGGCCAGGCAGTGCAACATGCTCCTTGATGCTCTTTACCACCCTGGAAGAATAGTGTGCTAGGGCACAAGGTTAGTGGAAGCATGAGAGCAATTCTCAGCCTTTTGAGATCAAGAAACACACACCACCAGGACTACTGGAACTCTATAGCTGTAGGGTATAATAACAGAAACTTAGAAGCCTGACAGTTTCATTCTGCTCCCTTTTATACTGAAAGAAATCAAGTTGGGATTATATTGATTTTATTTCTCACCCCCTTTTCCTTCCCAGGGCTAAGTAGATGTTTACCTAACTGTTCTTGCATTCTGTCTGCAAGGTTAGCTCCACAGTCACCTACAATTTTCTATAAGAGGTCTTGCAAATTATATCCCTTTGTGACAGGATGAATTGCCTTCATGGTCTCAAGGTTAAAGGTGTGCGTATGGTTTTTTTTTTTTCCCCCTCTTGTATGCCAGAAGCAGGCTCAATATCATGTAGACACTGAGAAGCTCCATGTCTAATAAAAACACCTGTATATTGGCATGCCTGCCTTATAGCTGAAAATATATAAAAGGCAGAAGTGTTAAACAATGCCGGAGGAAGTTGCTGGATGCTGGTGGAGTTGTTTTGTATGGTGAGGCCTGGAGTTAATGTTTGCATCAAGGAACACATGGAGGAGAAATATGCACTTGAAGAACTAGCAGGAACAAGCAGGTCCAAGGGACAGAACTGCTGAGCACCCTGGCTGGTGGGAAGGACTGCAACGTTTGGAGAACATCAGCAAGGATAGCCTGCCAAAGATACCAGAATCTAGGAAGTCCTGGAAAGAGTTGCTTTTTCTTCTCCTGCCCCCCATCCCCACCCCTTCCACCCCCAAGGTTATGAGCAACAAGGAGGGGGAAAGTAAAACAGATAAAAGACTTTTAAAAAGCTCTGCTTGGAATTTTCTGTGTAGAAATGTATATGCATAGTTTGTTAAGCCAATACCACTTTATCTATTGGAAACATCCACATACATGGTCTCCCTAAAAATACCACATCAATAAACATGTAACTTAGACAAGAACAGTGTCTGTGTGCCTGGAAAGTTCCTGTCCCTTTTTCTCTATCCTTTGATATCCAGCTGGAATAAGAAAGAGCTGGGCTGCACAAATCCAGATAACCAATAGATGGCATAAAATCATGACTCTTTGCTACCATCTAGCATTATCTGGATTGTTGCACCCCAGCTATGTTATCCTTAGGAAACAGAGGAAAGGGTTAAATAAAACAAAACTCTCCTTCTGCTGCTGTCATTTTATGCCAACATTGCTGCTCCCCCCCCCCCCCCCAATATTTGAAAGGCAAGTGAAAGAAATGCAAGTATTGCACTGATCATGGGGCTTGCTGGGAACCCTTTGGGATGGCATCTAGTAAGCCCCCTGATCCATTTGGGGGGGAAACTACCAATTTTTCTAAAAAAGATAACACTCAGGTGGATGAAAAGAGAGCAAAACGTGCAGCTCCCTTATCATGCTTTTTGAGCCAGAAAACTCAATTCTATATCCAAGTTTAGATATCATCTAAAGAACAGGGAATCTTAAGAACCCTGAAGCTCAGGTTCCATCTGTCTTCTTTATTTAGTTCTAATTCTGATGGTTTCCAAAATCCTGCTGTGCTGGGGATAGGGTGTTTTCCCATTTGAAGCGCACAGAATAAACTGTGATCCTTTTTTCAAAGCTCCTTAATCTCTGACACATGGCACGTTTTAAATTCTTCCTCAAGGAAGGCCTTCCTCTTTGAGATGGAAAATGGTAAAGCATCTCTGAGCAGAAGGACCAGATGGCTCTTCCTGGTAATAGATCCCTCTTTATTTTTAACAGAATCAATAGTTATTTGCAAGGAACAGAGCCCGTAATATGAGAGTGAAAACATCAAGCTCCTTACTTTGAGCAGCTGGAATATCCAGAGTCTGGTGCTATTTCCCCCTTAACTGAAGTACCAGCAACTTTTGTGAGGTCAATGAAAGTGACCCTTTTCCCTGTTGGCAAACCATACTCCACACTTCAATTCATCAATACCGTACCCTTCTTTTGCCTCACCTCACCAAACCCTCCCCAGCAACCGATGGAAGCTAATCAGACAAGCCCAGTTCAGGGCCCCTCATGCAGCCATTTTAAAAAATAGAAATAGAAAAAACCCAGTTTTTTTTTAAATTTCATAATTGGTCTGCAGTTAAGTACATTCCTTTGTTCAGATCAAAAGAGAGTAAAGGATCCTCTCTCAGCTTCTCCCTGAGTAAATAATGAAGTGTCTCAAGCAGTCAGCTGCTAGTGGTATTGTGAAGGGGCTATACATAAAATGGCTCCTTGAGTTTCAGATTTCCTCTTTTCTCATGCCATTATCTTATAAGAGACATCACCGAGCTCCATGCAAAAGGCTAATTAGTTACAAAGGAATGTTATTGCCTAACTTGGTGCCCCATCATAGGGATTTGATTTACTCTCTATTTGTCGTAGATCACCCATATGACAATGGTATATTAACACTGATGGCCATGCCTTACAAGGCTTCTGACTCCTTTTTTGGAAAAGCTGCCAAATTATTCATTCCCACCTATGTTACATCTTCCCTTAAGAGGGGTTTCATGTGTGTGACCCTAATTAAAATACTGCTTCTGCAAAAGCACTGCCAGAAGACGTGCAGGATTCAATTATGGCATAGATGTAATACCCACTTTTATAACAGAGAGGAAACAAAAAGAGTGCAAGCTGATCCCTGCTAATGGATGAGCAACTGCCCCCACTGTTCCAGCCTGCTTCAAGCCTTGAGGGTTAAAATTTTCTGGGATTCATTATGTTTGCTGGAATTGCTGATAGAGAGAATAATGATTTCTATCTAATGGGAGAGACTATTGGGCAAGTCGTAGATGAGACAATGAAATCTAGTCCATAGAGAGTTGTTGGCTTGAGAGCAGGAAAAATATATCAGCAATTTTCTTTTAATTTTTGTTAGGTAGATCTCCCAGCTTTCCTTCAGGATTTCAAGAAGATATTGATAGTTATCAATTCACCAACATTTTGTCAAGAGAGGATATGCAAATTTTGATTGGCTCAAAATGAGTTTTGTACTCCAAGGGGAATTTGAAACTTATCCCCTCATTCCCCAAATTCTAGACTAACGCCGGATCACTACATCACTGCACCAGATTATCGCTTATTTTTTGAAGAACTTATTTTCTTTCAGATGAATATCACTCACTAGGTTGTTATTACAGGACTGCTGAATTGTTTCTGCAAAGAATTCAACTGTGCAAATAAAAGGACAGCTCTGGAATGGTGTGTTTCTCCAAAACTTGAGGATGGGGTTTCCCTTAAAAAAAAAAAAAAAAAGCTCATGATGCACTTAAAATGGTACAGTTTTGTTCATTTCAATAGGATGGTGCCATTTTAGATTAAAACTTTCTGGACTCTGTTCAAGTAGTCAAAAAATATGCTTTATGCTACATCATCTATTCTCTCCAGGAAAACTAATGTTGTTGTACCCAGAACAATCAAAGCTATTTCCATCCTATAGTTAAGCCTGAAATAGGATTCAATTTAATCCAAATAATTGTTACTCTCCCAAATCACCTGTAGCATACTAACTGCAACTCAAGGGGGCTTTGAAGTTGCTCCCTTCTGTTGATTCACTCATTAATCAGAACTAGATTTCACAAAGTTTGAATTAGCTCCAGCATCCAAGCTAGTCTGGCATCTGCTTTTTACCAGCAGCGACTCACTTTTTGTATTACATAAACAGAACAGAAAAAACGTGGCTACTCAGTGCCACTTTCTCTCAGCAGCTAGTGGCATGTTCCCACCACCCATCTTGAGGTTGTGCAGGATCAAATCCGGTCAGAATCTGCAGGCTCATGATGTCTGGATGGTGAGCCAAGCAGTGCTGTGGACAGTGCAGTTCTTGAGGGCAGCAGGTCTATTCATAGATCATGAGTGCAGAATGAATGAATGAATGAATGAATGAATGAATGAATGAATGAATGAACGAACGAATGAATGAACAAACCCTTCTGTCAATCCATGATCAGCTTAACGATAGAGCCAACTTTGTTTTATGCATACTATTCTACTGCATTTGCATATATGAGTTCCATCTTAGGATGAGAGAATAAGTAACCTATGCCTTAACCCAAATGCATTTTGGCTACTATACATTAGCCCAGACCTGTTCTTCTCAATAGCATGTGAGCTTCACAGAGCTGTTCCTACAGCCCAGAATGACACTATGGTTTATGCTGCTCATAAGACTAGTAAAAGGAATTGGGTTGTAACTAGAGCAATCAAATATATTTCTATTCCTTCCTAAGAACTGAAGCCAGATTGGAAATTATCCAAATAATCATTAAGATCAGTTCTGATTTTGCTTTGGTCCCTCCTGTGATCAAAGTATAGTAACTTCAACAAGTATGGTAGCCCTCTCTTCTAGGGAAACATGTATGGGACCCAGGTTGCCTAGCATTAAATGATGTCTTAAAACTTACTTTTGCAGAATAAAACTATCCAAAGACTAAACTACCACCAAATACTTGGCATGTTAATTCCTTTTAGTTCTGAGAAATGGCTTTAATACAGCAGAATCATCCACTTTTTATTGTTTTCCTTGCTGTTGTTTTTAACATTATCTATTATTTTAATGGTTTGCTTTTATTGTGACTTCTACTGTGCACCACTCTAGATTCCTTTGGGAGGAAGGATTTTTTTTTTTTTGGTCTGCGCTCAGTCATTGCTGACCCTGCAGTGACTGCTTGGACGAGTCCTTGCAGTTTTCAAGGCAATTGTTTTTCGGAAGTGGTTTGCCAGAGCCTCCTTCCTAGGGCAGAGCCCAGCTGGCGAACGCAGGAGGCGGGGTTTCCGTTGCTTCACGCCCTTTTCGGGCGCGCACGGTTTTTTTCGCGCTTACCGGCAACTGCTCCCAACTCCTTTACAAATAACATCAATCTAGTAAATAATACTTGATTAGTTGTGCTAAGGTTGGACAAGAGTGTTACTACCTGTGAATGGTACAACAGACAAGCATGACTATTAGGTTTCCATAGGAATATCAGCAAAAATCTTAATGGGTGCTTTTGTTCCTTCACATCCAGGGGCCAGTCTGTTAGAATCCTAACCTCCCTTAGAAAAAAGAATAACTTGAATGTTCTTTGTGGCATTCCCATCCGCTCTTGAATCTAGCCCAGATGCTCCTCTGTCAGTAGCAGCTGCTGTGTGCTACTTCACAAAAAGCATTTCCTTCATTGCGATACAAGCCATGTGCTTCAGGATACACGGCATCATATGAGACCAGCCTTATCAATGTCAAAGCATCAAAGGAACCTTTGCAGTTTTGCAAAGTTGAAAAATAGACATCATTTTTTCTCAGAAGAAAGGATATCTATACTATTTCTGTTTCTACCTCTCTGTTTCTTATACACACTGAGACATACATCCATAGTATTTAAATAAAAACTAACAGCCAAACATATACATCACTGGTAGTAAGAGTGGGGAGGGTAGTTTTACCTCAAAACTTTGCTTCAAGTGGCTCAGCTAATATCCACCATCTCACGGAGCATCAAGATGGGATAGATCACCTCACTTGGTGGCCTCACTTCAAACAACATGGTTTCTGCACATGTGTTGGTTATGCTCAGAAGCTTCTTCAGTTGGTTGAAATGAAACAACACAGCAGCTCTGCTGTTTAGAAGAGACAGCAAAACCTTGTTTGTTTGTTTGTTTATTTGGTAGCTTTCCTTGGTGCTTTCCTTGGAGTTTCATCAAAGCAACATGCCCTTTGAAGCTTTGTACAAGCTTCGCTTGAACTGGGCTCTGTAATGAATAAGAAGTCCATTCAGAACTGAGGCAGAATTCTGTATTAGTTGAAGTTTGGGAACAGCTTCCAAAGATAGGCTCTTCAATAATGCATTGCAGAAATCTAGCTTGGTGATTGTGATGATCTGGATTATTACAGTACAGCCAGATTAGTTGCAGACTTCCCAGTATAAGAGTAATGAGGCATAAAAAATTAGTAGAAGGTGCTCCAGGCCACTAAGGACACCTGAGCTCCAGGATCACTTCCAAATCTTGTGCATTTAAATTAAATTGAAATTGAAATGTCTTATAGCAAGACATTCTATGCCTCATATCCCAAATACTTTCCAGTAAAAACCTTGAGAAAACACAGCAGCCTTGGAGGGAGCAAACAAATCTTTCTTAGTAGGGAATTCCTTAGAGTAAGGCTTAGATGGATCAAGATCTCTGTCTACTTCCCTTAATTGTACTGAGCCAAGAAGCAGGGCCTCCAAAGTTCACATTAAAGAATGGGCAGATACTTAGAGGTGAAAATAATCCTTAAAATAACTCAGATTTAGAGAAATATGACGTCTCCTGCATCATCCCCATTTCTGAATGAAATAAAAATGAAGTAAAATGTGTCAACATAAGCTGATCTTTTTCATTTTACTTAAATATTCAACATTAGCTAATCTGCATTCAATTAAGATGTATCTATAGGTTTTATTAGGCCTTGTCACATTGTGCATACATTTCTTCAAAATTAAAATAAATACCTTCCTTGGTTTTGCTTCCTTGTCTCTCCTAAAGACAGATGGTGACTCATCCAAACTGTGGCCCCAAATAGGCAAGTTTTCTCATTTTGTGTGACTTTTATTCCTTTGTTGCTATTGCTTCACCACCAGTTTAATTCCGCATCGTGACAGCTGCTGTTGTCTCACCTTATTTCTTGGCTAAAATGTTAGCACTGCATGAGGTCTGGTATAGAAATCTAGTAGTGGTAAGTGGTTGCAAACTATACGATGTACACCTCCAGTATCAGGAAATCATATTTTCTCAACACACGGAGTGATGTTTCTGAAATAAGAGCCGTTAGAGCTGAGCTCTTTCCAGAGCTATATCCTTTAGATACTGGACAAGAGACGGGTGAGATTGTTCTCTCTGAAGGCAAAATCAACATGTATGGAGTCACAGGCACCATTTTTTTCTCCAAGAGCAATATTCCAGAATGGCATCTCTATTGGAAAATGTCTGGTGCTAAGTATCTCATAAAGCAGATTAGATTTTAAAACTAAGAAAGATATCCTTAATGTTGCCTTTTCTTAAGAAAGAACCCTCTATTTTTCCACCTTATTTTCAGGGAGGTTGAGCATTTCTTTCCATTTTATTTTGGCATTAGTTTTGAAATTTATCAGTGGAAAGTGACAGAGTTGGCCCACCCGCCTTCTTGGCTGCCTTCTTTACTGTTTTACACACTATCCTCCATCATTTCCAGCTTTCCTGGATTTCTATGTTACCTAATTAGAGGAAAGCCCAACTGAAAAAGATCCCTATGAATTGAATTGAACCATTGGAAGCCAGATGGACTGCCATCCACAGGACAGTTGATGGTACATTGAACTTTCTATCTCTCTTTTGCTGTTTCACAAAGCACTAGAGTACTGCACCTCAATCAGGTGAATTTGAAACATTTTCTGTTCAAATTGAATAATAATGGAATAACAACAACAACAATATCATAACACCATCAAACAACAATATCTGCCTATCCCAGGTCCTTGGGTAGGACTCGTTAGGTGGATAAAAATGCCAAATCCAGTCTAAACATCTGGCTTACTGTGCAACCAACCATAATAATAGATAAAGAAACATTTGGTACAGCACTGATACAAATAAAAAGACTGGTGTAATTCTATATCAATTGCTTGGGATTACATTTTGAATAGACATCCACAGCATTATGCTATTAAAATTTTTACATGATTCAGGGTTTTTAAAGAAATACACGCCCAGTGCTAATAAAAGAAATTAAAAATAAAACTGAACAAGATGCTCTAGATTTTCATTTGTTTATTTGAAGAAGTTAAATTTGATACAGGCTAAATAAGATAAAGGGATAATAAGGGGAGGGAAGACAAGAAGTAAAATGCTAGTTGCAATTTTATACCTTGGCCAACAAAAAACTTAATTGGATTTTTTCCATACCAGCTTTCTATTTAACAACCACTAAAATGAAAACAAGACTGCAGTTTATTGAGTGATTGATATTCTCCAAATCATACTCTTCAGATACAAAAAGGATTTCTACAGTTCTAGTAATTGACACCAGAGATAAAAGTGCTATGATCCAGGCTACTGTCATTTGAATCCTAAATTTTTACTTGTGATGACAATTGTTAATGATCATCCCAGAGAGGTGGGAAAGGAAAGGAAAGGAAAAGAGAAAAAAGAAAAGAGAAAAGAGAAAAGAGAAGAAAAGAGAAGAAAAGAAAGATATTAAAGCTATGAATTCAAATAGGCAGGGAGTGGGAGAATCCTCTAATGGCATTTAATGAAATTTCATACTTTGACAGAAGGATAGGCAATTTAATTTAGATGAGGCAGTTTAATCAATAGCGCAGCTTCTTCAGTTTGATCTTGTTATGTGTGCGTTTGTGTGTGTGTATCAAGCAGCAAGCCCTGCCGAATTTAGTAAGCTTATGCCATAGTAAATATGAATGTGAAGGAACACTGAGTATGATAATGGAAAACAAAGGATATGCATTTGAGAATGGACATTCAGTTGTTAAAGGACACTGAAGGCCAAAAGCGTGTTAGTTATTCTGAACTATTTCCTGAAAGCCTCAGTGACAGCCTGTGAGTCAAAGGTTCTATTCATAAGGCTTCTAAATGTGTCGGCCAGCTTGACTTCTATTAGGAAGATAGAGGGAACCTCCACTCTATCCTTTCCTCTCCCCAGTCCCTCAAAAGCTGATGGAAAGTGATCCACGACTATCTGATCTTGCTGACCTTGAAATGGTGAGAATCAGAGAACAAGAAGTAAAAATCATATTCTGGCCTCAGCTGCTGCAGGTTCTATAACAGCAAAACTTCCCTCACCTCACTATACACAAAAGAGAGCTAAAATAAATTGCTTACATCCCTCCCCCTCTATGCCCTAACTTCATGTGGTTGCATTTGTTTGATCATGTACAATCCAATCCAATCCTCACGGCTCCTATTTGGATGAGCTAAAATGACAACAAATTATCTCTTCTCTTAAAAGACCCAAACCCTAGGAGATGGAAAGGGTGGGGAGGCAAGTGCCATAGAGAAGCTGCATTAAAGAAATGACTAGTTTTACTGCAAATTCAAATGTGTTGCAAGCGAGCTGAGAGCTGAGAGGAACAATTCAGCTCAGCTATCAAACACAATATTGTGGGGTCACAGAAAAGCAAGAGCCCCTCTTATCTGGCATAAAGTCTTCATGTGGAAGTGTCCATGGTTAGATAAATTTGGAGGAATCAGTATTTACTAACTTTGCCTATCTGGATTTTCCAAACCTGGGGAATGGGGATGGGAAGATGGAGTTGTGGTGGTCTACATGATTCTCTCCCCCTGGCCAGGTGTCCCTTCAACAGCATTACAACAACAGCAACCAATCTGTCTTTTAGTCATAGATCAGCATACCATAACATTCCAGTTTTGAACATGTGGGTCTAAAGAAGGAACTACCAAAGAAGGGATTTAGGAGAGCATGTGCCTTGAAAACTCAGATTCTGTTATTATACCCTGCAACAATAAAGTATAGTTCCATTTGTCTTTATGGCATCTGTTTCCTGGCCTGGCCTGTCTTGCAGGACTAACATCAGTCTTGAAAACCTGAAGGAGATTCTCTTTCCTGTACCTTATACCAAAGAGAATCGAGGAGGGGCAATTGTGAGTTTCTTCCTCACTCCCTCTTCTCTTCCAGGGCTAAGCTGGTGTTTACCTAACGGCTGATGGATATCTTCTTCAAGACCATCCCTGTACTTTTCTACCAATGTGGATGAAATTGAAAAAAGTGTTGGTTTTGCACAGAATAAAAATGTAGAACTCTCTGAATATTGTGTACAAAATAAAAGCTGAAACATTTCAAATTTTCTATGACAGGGAACAATGAGAATTCAAAGCAAACCCTTTGTTCTCTCACTGTTTTACACTAGGACCCCAAAAGTAGCAGGACTGTGTCTGTGGACTGCTACCTACCTGACCTAAGAATGAGGTTAATGTCTTTTTAAAATTAAAAATTCATAGTAAACAATGGAAGCAACAAAAAGAAGTTCAGCAAAGATTCATTATAACAGAGCTAGGAAACAAGAACAGCAAAAATATATTTTCCTGGCTATGGACATGAGTCTCTTTTCCTAATGTTCAAGCATAGTGCACACACTTTTATTTAGCAACTTGCCAGCAATATTCAACAGGCAAACAAAAGTGATCTAATGTTTGAATATAGGATAACTGAGAACCTGAAACATCATCAACATTATCAGCAACATTTATATAATGTAGAGAATGGGCATACCTTGTAGCAGTCCATACAATATCCATCTTCCACAGCACCTCAATCCACAATGTTTTCTCTCAGAGTAAACATGCATGTGTGTGTGTGTGTGTGCACATGCATGTGTGTGCATGTATGTGTGTCTGTATGTATATGGGTGTGTGGGTATATGGGTGTGTGTGTATATGGGTGTGTGTGTATATATTTGGGTGTGTATGTATATGGGTGTATGTGTATGTGTGTATGTATGTATGTATATGTGTGTGTGTGTGTGTGTGTATATGGGTGTGTATATATATGGGTGTATGTGTATGTGTGTATGTATGTATGTATATGTAGGTATGTGTGTGTGTGTGTGTGTGTGTGTGTATATATATATATATATATATATATATAGGCTATATACCTAATGCTCTTTTTCACTTCACCCCTTATGCCCCAGTGAACAGTGGCAGGAATGGAAATGGTGCCTTCTGCTTTATTGATTAACTCTGGAGAGATTTTATTTTTCAGCCAGACCAATGAGCATTTGGAAAACAAGCCAATCACAGCTTTCAGAAAACTTGCAACATTCACAACCCAGCTCAAAAGTGTTCTAAGGTGGAAATATCTCTATCTCCATCCTACATACTGTATATTTACTAGTTTATGTGGACAGCCCCAATGCATGAATAAAGTGTAAGTGCTTAAATATAGCTGCATAATATGATAATCCCCCACTGAATTATCTAGTAACACCCAGTATAAATAATACCATGAGTATATTCTTTTGTCCTCACAAACTCCAGATCAAAGCGTAACTAGAATGACTGAGAAGAGCCGATACCATACTTAGGCACTAAGTAAGTGCATCTTTCATATATACAGTGAAAAGATGAGAGACTTTCACAACCATTCAATGGAACAAATGACACTATTATGTTCTGAATTTCCCCTTAAATAATATTTACAATCCATATTTTAGAAGAATGAATAATATCTAAATCGTTTCTTTCACATCACTTGTGCGGGCAGCACCAATACACTACTCTCAGGTGAGAACTATTAGCAGCAGCTTACAAAGCTATATCGATTAAGGGTTTCTTTTTTAGTCAGGTGTTTGGTTAGAGACCACTCATGTGAAATATACAAATAAAAATCAGAAATGATCTTTGCATATAAGAAACTGGAAAAGCATGCCAGAACTAGCTAAAAAGTAGACAAGACTCACTGGAGCCAAAGTTTATGGTAATGTACATATTGTAATGTACATATTGTACATATTGTACATAATGTAATCTACATATTGTACATAATGTAATCTACATATTGTACATATTGTACATTACTTGTTTGTTTGTTTGTTTTTGACAACTTGAGTGGCTTACTACTGCCAGCTTCCTCCCAGTTTGGTCTGTTATCCTTCTGTTTCCCAGTGGTCTTCCATCCAAATAGCAACCAGGTCCAACCCTGCTTAGATTTTTAGATCAGCCAAAGACAGCTATGTCAGGCCACCTAGGTGACAGGAGTACAATGTTCAAATTTAATTAAAGAAATGTACCACGTAATTCCAAAGACAGGCAGAGCAGAATGTGGATGGAATAGAGCAGGAAGTATCTGTCACCTCAAGATGATCTGTACTGCATGAATGGAATAAATCATCTGTAGTTTAAAACAGTAATGCAAATAGCAAAGTCATACATTCCTGTTTCAAGATCCTATCACTCTGTTTTCATTATTCTGTTATTTGTTACGAAGTTCATTTTGTGGCAATATGAGCTAGTTCATGTCTTTCAAATGAAACTAAGATTCAGTGCCTGATACTGGATTATCTGTAACTCTGTCTACAGTGCAATGAGCTGGGATAAACTGGGACATATATATGTACATATTGGAATGGTATCCAATGTACATTCATATGCCATTCATGGTGGTATGTAAATTGTGGTTCTGGGCATGGTTCTGGGCAATCAAAGCCCGGCTCCTTTTTATGTGTACAGTGGTACCTTGGGTTACGAATTTAATCCATTCCGTGACTCTGGTCGCAACTCGATTTGGTCGCAAGTCGAGGTAAAGTTTCCCATAAGGTTCAATGTAAATACAGTTAATCCGTTCTGCCCTCCGAATTTGGTCGCACCCTGAGGTAAATTTCCCCATAAGGTTCAACGTAAATACGGCTAATCCGCCCTCCGAATTTGGTCGCACCCCGAGGTAAATTTCCCCCATAAGGTTCAATGTAAATACGGCTAAACAGTTCTGAAACATATGCATTTTATTTTTAAACCTCAAAAACATGGAAAAAAAGTACAGTACAGCACAGTATGAAGAGGGAGAATGGGGTGGGGAGGCAATTATTGTTTGGAGGGAGAGTCCCCCTCCAAAGGGACATCGGGGAGATCTCCTTCAGGGGTTTCCTCTCTTCTTTGCCTCTTAGCTGCAGGCTCAGTTCTGGGGAAAAACCTGTCTAAAGTCAGTTGTTTTTTCCTGCGCTGCATAACCCTCCGGAAAAGACATGCTGACAAGCACACCAAAAACCTTCCAAACGCCACAAAACACACCACAAGCCTCACCGAACGTCTCCTTGCTACCGCGATCTCGCCCACAGGAAGCCGCGACCGCGTGGCAGCAGGGAAAATGGCCGCGGATCCGGTTTGTAAGTCGAGGCAGAGTTCGCAAGTCGAGGTAAATTTTTGGGGCCGGAGCTGGTCGTATCTTGAAAAATTCGTAAGCAGAGGTGTTCGTATCCAGAGGTACCACTGTATATGATATGCAGAACACACATTAAAAAGGGTCAGGTCTTTGATCACCTGGGTGCACCTGTCATTTGAACATCATTAACCCCCTGCAGATGTCCCTGACTTATCTCTGGTTAACACAGCCTAGTCCTGCAGTGATGAGAGGGTTCTTCAAGTCAAGGGAAACATTGCCAACTAATTGTGCCACCCCTCCTGCTACCCCATCTAACTCAGTGACAGAGGCAGAAAAACACCCAAGCCCCCGAGGGAAAGTCAATGGTCATTCTTCCATGAAAATTCTTCAAGTAAAGCTTGGTAACTAGACAAGAATGAGCTTACTTTTAGAACAGTTTTAGAAAATGTATATTTTCAAGGGTAGCAAGGTCTGGTACATCTTATTTACAATTTTGTGCTGGGCAGCATGACATTTACTGGGTTTGGTTTTCCTCCCCTCTGCTATCCTTGCTTTAAAATAGGTGCAGGAGAAAATATTTTTTAAAAAAATATTGCATGAACATTTTGGCTGTACAGTATGTAGTTGAAACTTGGCAAGCTTAATATCTTTTAAAGTGTCACAGTTCCTGCTATTTTCATCCCATTCAGAAAGAAAGAAAGAAAGAAAGAAAGAAAGAAAGAAAGAAAGAAAGAAAGAAAGAAAGAAAGAAAGAAAAAGTTAAAATCATGTTTATGTTTTCCCATTATAGTTTATGGATTATCTTTCTTTGAATCAAGTCTTGAAGCAGCTCGAATCAAATTGGTTTGCCCTTGAATCTCAAATTGCAAATATGAATCAAATCCCAGCCTCTTCGAATCTTGATTTCCAATTCAAATTAACCAGGGCTGATTTACACAAACTGACTCTCTTCCTCCCCATGCTTGGTGGGGTACAAATGAAATGGAAACTGTATGCTAGTTTATACTATGCACCCAACATGCAGCTGTTTGATTAGCAGTCAATAACTTAACTGCCATTGGTAATGGTGACATCTGGGGAAATTTAGGGGGCTGTGTGTGACATGTGGGGTGTCTTTACAGGGCTGCATGAAGAACTTTGAAGTCTGATATGGCCATCAAGTGACAAGCTAATCATAAATCCACTTGATAAAAGGGCAATTTACAGAAGGGACTCCAAACATTTCAGGACTCACCTGATCTAATACTCTACAGTTTACTAGAACCCTTGCCTTTTGTTACCAGTATGTTTCTGAGTATAATTCAACAGGCTGTTTATTTTGATTATAGTACTGAATGGATTAGACTGACCCTTAATTCTTCCATACTATGCTGCCTGTCCCTGCTGGATGGATTCTTTATGTATCCCAACATAGTTTGTACTGTGTAAAAGTTCTTGTTTTGGCTGATCCCTTCACTTTTAGGATACTTCTAAAGAGAGAATTAAGAACACTTCTCAAGAGTCAATATAGCTTTTTAAAAAGTTTTAATTATTGATCTGCACCATCTCTTTTATTTAAGGTGTCATTGCTTTTTAAAAATTTACATTATTTGAAAAACTGCCTGCACCACCTGAATGAAACTGCCCAGGCATTAAGAAAGAGTATCAGACATTGCTTAAGAAAGCTGTCACGGTCATTTAGTTTTAAATGGGTAAAGAGACAAGCTTTTTTGTGAAAGTCATGCTATTTTTTTAGAATTATGTTCCACAATTCACACTCTGATGGAAAACTTACACAGTGCTTAAAGAACTTATATATTTTGGTTCACATTAACTTGAATAATGGTGCTAATCTTTTATGAATGTTTAACACACAAACACACACACACACACACACACATATATATGCACAAAAAGACACGCATACATATACATATGCATGCATACACATACATACACTGGCTAGCATTGAAAGTAAACATGTTATAATGTCATTTTAATTGCTCTTTTCTTATATTTAATTGTTTCAGAGCTTTTGTTTCCTTGGGCTTGCTTTCATTTTGAAAAGCAATATATATATATTTGTATGTATATATATACATCTGAAACAAGTTCCAATTTGTTATATATATATATATATATATATATATATATATATATATATAACAAATTGGAACTTGCAGCAATCATGTCATATTGGCTCAAAACTCTCATTTGTTGTATTACTGTTCTAGTTTTTATGGATTGTAATCCTCTGGCTACAAATATTTGAATAAATACAAATAAAAAAAATAAAATACTGATGGGACTAGACGAAAGAGAGAATTACTTGTTCTCTTTCTTCATTTCCTTTCTGTATCTCTTCTTTAAGCTATCTTGCATTCTCACCCTCTGAGAAGGCAAGATAGCTTTCAGTAGGAGTGGTTGTTATTCCCTGTTGATTGATTAGGGAGAAGAATCTCCATCTGGAACCCTTGTTGCTGTTAGGCAAATGGCCTTTTTCTCTGCATCTGTGTACTGTATGTATGTATGTATGTATGTAGTGAGGGAGGGAGGGGAGGCTGGTGCCTTCTCTTAAGAAACAACATTCAATGATGAACCTTGACTCCTTCCCAATGCCTTTCTGCCTTTAACAGCTGCTAAGCGTTCCCCATGCTCCTTTGCAGTTCAGCAATGCAAAAATAGAGATTGAATAAAAAATAATATATTTCACGTTACTTAAAAAATATAACAAGAAAGGAAGGAAAAGAGGGAGGGAGACAAATGCTGCCCTTTCCTTGATACAATGTAAAACTTAAGAACAGAGCTCTCTGCCTTTGGATCCTTCCATCTTATGACCAGATTGTTTGCTAAATATACACTTTGTTCAAACTTGCAACATGATTTTTTTTTTAAAAAAAGCATGATTTTGGACCTTATGCAATGGCACCTTTGTAGTCCCATTAAGTTGGCATCTCTCTTTTCAGGTTTCTAGGAGAAAAAAGATGCAGCTGTCCAATTAACTTTCATGAGTAGACTCCTTAAAGCAGTCACCCCATGAATCAGGCTCATATGAAAGAAGGGGATCTGATTTTTCAAACAGCAGAAGTGTTTTGTGGGTGTTTGTGCAAGATTTGGAGTACTTCTGAATCTTTTGTGAAGTATGCACAGCCTTAATACACACATCCCCTTCAAGAATATGATGCATCAAATTCAGATAATTTCATTATACTAGAGACATTTCTTTCTTGAGCGGAAATTTTATTTTCTGTGCCACATATGCCAAGCTAGGCAACATCTGGGCTACATTCATATGTAATGAAAAGGGGAAGTATTTATGAAGTCTAGAATTGCCCACATTTAAATCTAAAGGAAAAGAGCCAATAATTATCCATTAACAAAAGTACCTCAGGCTTGTTTCTTTCACTCATGTCACACCTTTGAAAAACCCTTGTTAGAAATTAAAAGAGCAGCAACTTGAAAATGATAATGAAATTGATACAGAAATAGCACGCTAATGTTATTTCACTGAAATGATCATATTAACAGAAATAATCTTATCACTAATAACACAAATCTTAAAATGTGATGGATAGTGATTTAGAAGGAGAAGTTGCTAAACATAATAGCTGCTTTGCCGGTTCTCTTCGCAAACCCAGGCTGTTAAAGAATTTTCTACTTGAAGCCCTTCTGCATACAGATTGCATCATTTCAGCTGCCTGGACTAAAAGAAATGCTGCGGGGGGGTGGGGGGGGTGGGCAGGTAGAGATCCTGCTAAATAGAGGCACTTGTAGAAAGGGCTTCCTTCTTAGGTGGACCAACCTGTTTGCCCCAACAAATGAATGGTGAAAGAGAGACTGACCTCTGGTAAAGGAAGAGTTACTTCTTTTTGCTGGGTTTAACTATTGTTTGGACTTAGGAAGGGCAAAATGGAGGAATAGTGGGGAATAGACGTTTGCCTTGGAGCAAATGTTAAAGAAATAACTAGTAAAGATGTGGTAGGAGACTGTAACCTGCCCATTGCAGGGAAAGGAAGTAGTCTAGTGGCTGTCCCACCCTGACCTTCTTTTCAGGTTGTAGCCTAATCAAGAAAGTCTCAGTGACAGTGCTGGAAATTAGATTGGAGAAGTGACACTGCTACTTCTTCTGTACCTGTTGGAGATGTTCAGTACTATCAGTTATGGTTCTTCTGGGGTCTTTGCAGGGATGGGCCTTGGCAGAGACCTTTTCAGAGGATCTGGTCCTGCCTGTCAGGATCTGCCCAAACACAATGGCAGGAGACTATTGTGTCCCACCTGATTCTGTCTTATACCTTGTGCTGTTGAACATCTACATGAAGCTACTGGGGGGCTGGAGGGGGGGGACATTTAGTGCTTTGGAGTGGGATGCTATCAGTAAGCTGATAACACCCAGAATACTTCTCCCTGTTTTATAAATGCAGGGGAGCAGTCAGTACCTTTGAATGTTGTTTAATCACTTTTTTTCCTTATTTTTTAAAAATTAAATAAAAAAAGAAAAGAAAAATAATTCACAAAATTATAAAAGAAGGAGAAAAGCTGAAAAAAAGAAACAAAAACATATAAACATATACATATACATATAAAATATGTTTATATGTGTATGTATATGTATGTACTGTATGTATGTATGTATTCGAATGCTAGGTGGGAGCGAATGCTAGGTGGGAGGTATGATCACCGGCTCTCACCTGAGCGCCCTGGACGGTTTCTTCTTATTCTGCCCACTCCTGGAGGGTCTTCTCTTCTTCCCACACCCAACTGGACTGTGAATCCTGGGGGTGCCATAGTCCATTATGCATCGGAGCTCCACAGAGGCTGGAGGAAGCTGGAGAAGCCGGGTGGGGCTCTGTGATTGCAGTGGACAGCCTGGTCGGCCTGGAGAACGCCCAAGGAGAAAGCTGGATTGTGGCCCCTTGGGAAGTAGCTGAGCTGGCACTTGGGAGACCAGGATGGCAGCGATGGCGGGAATGGCCCAAACGGCCTGAAAATCAGCTGGATTTACATCCGCCATCCAGTGGCTGTGGCCCAGAGACCAAGAGCGATGACCCAGAGAGTGAGGATGACAGCCCAAGGAGGGATTGCACCCTGACAATGGCAGCGATAGCCTGGATGGTCTGGGAGGACTGGATGGCTGCCGGATTGGTGAGTGGGCAGTGGTAGAGCAGCTAAGCGGCCTGAGGAAGTTGCCAGAGAGGCTGATTGACCAGAGGAGGCTGAATGGCCAGAGGAGCAGCTTGGGTGGTGCTGGTGACTGGAATGACCCAGGTGATTGCTGGAATAGCAAATGCGCCCTGACAGAACCACGGAGTGGGAGCTCAAGCAGTGGACCCAGAAGGGACTTGGGTGATGGTGGCAACAGCGGCCTGGGCAATGCCCTGAATTATGAATAGCCTGATGAGCAGTTGAGTGGCAGCTAGAATAGTGGGTGGAGTCAAGGGGGATTCAATCAGCCCCTCCAATTGGCCCAGAGAAGGCAGAGTGGTGTTGGGGTCCCTCTAGTGTAAGTGGGTTAGGTGCCCTCTCCCTAGGGTGAGAGACAGGAAGGGGGACATCCTCCCTAGGGTGGATGTGTGGAGTGCGTTATGTGTGTGATAGTGAACTTCCTTCCCCCAAGGGAGAGTTGGGGTGGGGGTAGGATTGGAGCAGTTTCCCCCAGCCAACTAGTGAGAGAGGTGGACAAGGGGGTACAGTGGATGAGTAGGGTGATGTTTAGGGTTCCAACAGTGCTGAGAGCAGGAGCTGAAGTGTCATGGAGCCCACCATCACCCTTTAGTTGACTGGGTGTGTCTGATGTTGTTTGGCTGGATGGAGGGACCCCTAACCAGGGACACCGGAGGGCTGGGATTGGGGGGAATTCAAGCTCTGGGGAGGTTAGGGCAGACTACACTATTCAGGTGGTGACAGGGAGGGGCTATTATGACAGTCAGAGGGCAGGCCACTCTTGGGGAAGATGCCCCCGGTGTTTAGTACCAGTGGCATGTTCTGGCCCTCTCAACCCAGACCCAGGGCCTAGACAGCAGACCTGCAGAGACCCTGGCCTTTGGCTGCTGCTTCTTAATGCCAGGCCAGTTAACAACAAGGCCCTGCTTATATGTGAGTTGACCACTGAGGAATGGGCCAACCTGGTGTGTATCATTGAGACCTGGCTGGGCCCGAAGGGGGGTGTCCCTTTCAGAAATGCACCCGGCCAGGTTTACGGGTTGGCCCCAGCCGAGACCCCAGGGTAGAGGAGGAGGGGTAGCAGTTGTCATCAGAGAACCTCTGTTGGCCTGCAGGGTGTTGCTTCACAAGTGGCCGGTTGTGAGAGCCTGTTCCTGAAGTTGGGTTCGCGAGCACAATTGGGATTGTTGTTACTGTACCAGCCTCCCGCTGCATAGCAACCTCCCTGCTTGAGCTGCTGGAGGCCGTCACAGGGCTGGCAGTGGAGTTCCCCACACTGATGATCTTGGGGGACTTCAATCTGCCATCCTTGGGGCGTGCCTCAGAGGCAGCCTGGGAGTTCATGGTTATCATGGCAGCCATGGGCCTGTCCCAGATTATTCATGACCTGACTCAGGACAGTGGTCTCACACCGGACTTGGTTTTCTTGTCAGAGAAGTGGGAATATGATCTGAAGGAGGAATTACATAGGTCCCCCTTGTCATGGTCAGATCATGTCCTGGTGGCCTTGAGATTCTCCTATGCTACTTCCCTCCACAGGGAGGTCAGACCCATTCAATCACCCTGACAACTAATGAACCCAGTTGAGTTCCAAAGGGAGCTGGAGGTTATATCTGGGTGTCTGCTGCATGATCCAGCAGAGGCCTTGGCTGCTACCTGGAATAGGAAAGTGGCCAAGGCCTTGGAGATCGCGCCTGTGCGACCTCTCTTGACCCATTGAACCTGACACTCCCTGTGGTTTATGGAGGAGTTGAGGGTTTTGAAAAGGGTTAAAAGACGTCTAGAGCACCACTGGAGGAAAACAAGGACCGAACACAAGCTAGAGCAGCTAGTAAGGCCTACCTTGTGGTGGTAAGAGTGGCAAAACATCAATATTTCTCTGCTCTTATTGCATCCACAGAATGCTGCCAAGCGGCTCTGTTCAAGATCACCCGATCTCTTTTCAGAAAGGGGGGCTCAGTAGCCACATAGAGGACTTTTCTAGGCATCTGGAGGATAAAATCGCTTGGATCCCGTTCCAGTTGGATACCAAGCATGAGGCATGGTCTATAGAGATGCCCAGGGTACGTTCTTACCATTATCTGGGAACAGTTTGATCCTGTTGAACCTGAGGAAGTGGACAGGGCCCTCCAGATGGTCAATGCCACCACCTGTCAACTAGATTCATGTCCCTCCTGGCTAGTTAAAGCTTCCTGGGAGGTGACATGTGGATGGGTCCAGGCAATGGCGAATTCATCCTTGAGGGAGGGGGTGTTTCCAGTTGCCTTTAAGGAGCTTCTGGTGCACCCCCTCTTCAAGAAGCCATCACTGGCTCTCACCATACTGGATAATTTTTGTCCGGTCTCCCACCTCCCTTTTTAGGGAAGGTGGTTGAGAAGGTGGTAGCATTATAGCTTCAGAGGATCCTGGAGGAAATGGATTATCTGGACCCTTTTCAGTCAGATTTCAGGCCCAGCTGGAAACATCATTGGTCACACTCATGGATGATCTCTGGTGGGAGTGGGATGGGGTAGTGCATCTATCCTTGCTCTTCTTGATCTCTCAGTGGCTTTCAATACTATCAACCATGGTATCCTTTTGGGTGGACTTGGGGAGTTGGAAGTGGGCGGCAGAGTTTTGTGCTGGTTCTCTTCCTTCCTCCAAGGTCAATCCCAGTCAGTGTTGATTGGGGATAAGAGGTCCAGGTTGTGACCCCTCCTTTGTGGGGTGCCCCAGGGTTTGGTACTCTCTCTGATCCTTTTTAACATCAACATGAAACCACTGGGTGAGATCATCTGTCACCATGGGATGAGGTATCCATCCCAGGTGAGGTGAGTGATGCCGTGACCACCATTTCATGGTGCCTGGAGGCTGTGGGGGTCTGGATGGGGTGCAACAGGCTTCAGCTGAACCCTGGTAAGATGGAGTGGCTATGGATTGGAGGCCCCTCCAATCCAGATGGATTTACCATCTTTGGTTTTGGATGGGGTTGCACTGCCCCAGATGGACCCGTTGCATAATCTGGGGGTCCTCCTGGACTCATGACTTGAGGAACAGGTGGCAGTTGTGGCCAGGAGAGCCTTTGCCCACCTTTGTTGGTATGCCAGTTACTCCCCTTCCTGGATCAGGAGGCTCTCCGGTCAGTCACTCATGTCCTGGTCATCTCTCGGCTAGATTATTGCAATGCACTCTATGTGGGGCTACCTTTGAAGAGTATCTGGAAGCTACAACTGGTCCAAAATGTGGCCACGTGGATAATTTTGAGTGCCCCAAGAAAAGCGCATATAACACCTTTACTATGTGAGTTGCATTGGTTCCCAGTCTGCTTTCGGGTCCAATTCAAAGTCTATCACCTTTAAAGCCCTATAATGGCATGGATCCGGGTTACCTACCATCACATCAACCCATCCCACCCTGTCAGGCAGAGAGGGCATGTTGTGGGTCCCGTCAGTGAGAGAATGTCGACTTGTGGGGTCCAGGAGGAGAGCCTTCTCTGCCATTGTTCCTGCCCTTTGGAACATTCTTCCCCCAGAGGTGTGGTAGACCCCTACCCTACTGGCCTTCCAGAAAAAATTGAAGACCTGGCTCTGCCAGCTTGCATGGGGGGATAACAACTCTACCCAATCCTGGGGGTAGCTAGTGCCTCAGTGATGGTCCCTGAGTGATTGCCAATTATTTTGGACCTTTTTATTTTTTATTTATTATTGTAATTTTGTAATTTTAATTGATTTTAATTGTTTCGTAAACCGCCCAGTGTCATTTAATGAGATGTGCGGTGACAGATTCTCCCTCCCTCTCTCTCTCTCTCTCTCTCTCTCTCTCTCAATTCCCCTCTCACCCCTATGGCTTCCTCAATCTCGGGTCCTCCAGCAGAGGCCTGGGAGTTTGAGGGTTCTGCGCAGTATCTTAGCTGTTCCTAGCACTGCACTCTTCTGCACAGAGACCTCTGATGTTGCTCCTGGGATCTGTTGGAGCCCCTCTCCCAGCTTAGGAGTCACAGCCCTGAGTATTCTTACTACCACTGGGGCTACTTTGGCCTTTACTTTCCACATCTTCTCTAGTTCCTCCTTCAGGCCCTGGTACTTCTTTACCCCGATGTATATGTGTATGAGTGTGTGTGTCTGTGTGTGTGCAAATAAATAAATAAACAAACAAATAAATAAATAAAGGCCATCATTCATTACAGTCATCCATGGTTGAGCTATATTAATCAGTTCTGCAAACTGCTGAATAGTTGCAGCCATATGTTTGTGTTTCCAATGCTGAACAATAAGTCTTTTGATTGTAAGTTCATTTTCTTTGTCCAGAAGTCAACTGCCATGTTATTCAGATAGAAATTAAACATCTGAAAATATTACATCTCAACGTTGAGTTATACTTGTAATTGTTTCTTATCAAAATGGAGCAATCTTTAAATAAAGCATTACTTTCACTGTATCTCCAACAACATAAGTGCAATAAGGTCATTACTAAAATATTATATCTTATTGAAAAGGATGTAATCTAAAAATCTATTTTTAATTTTAAAAAAAAACTCTCTTCTTTTTTATTGGTTAAGTAAAAACCATAGAAGCAGAGAGAGAGAGAGAGAGAGAAACAAAAAGAACACACACACAGACATACACAGAAACACAAATGCACATACTGTAATGGTATGTGGGAATGACCTTGGGGGACAGGGGTAAGAGCCACAGCCAGAGGAACAGTTGGACAAGAGGCAACTGAGCCCGCAAAAGGAATGGGCGCATGGCAAACGTCTCAGAAGGGACCCTCCCTAGTTTCTTGGGCTGTAAAGGCAAGGGGGGGAGAAATATACTTTCAGGCTTGTAAGATTGATGTCAGGCTAGCATAGTAGTCCAGACAGAAAGCACAACCAGATGGACTAATTCTACTTTATTGTAAGGTTACATTAACAGAATGTTGCAAGTCTGAAAGTACTGAAAAGGTAAAAAAACGAAAGTATGTGTGTACGTGTGTATGTGTGTGTGTGTGTATGTATGTATGTATATATGTATGTATGTGTGTGTATATATGTATACATATATATATATGGCATTCTGGTAGCCCCCTTGTCTTTCTTTCTCCCCTCACCCCACCTTTTTTTCCCCAGCTACTAATGGCTACTTAGATATTTTTATTCTTTGGACACTCTTACTCATTTCTGTTTGGATTATGTTAATTGCTGCTGTTGCTTTTGTTGTTGTTATTATTATAAACCATGTCTCTTTTTCTTCAAAAAGCATTTTTGAAGTGCCTTAGCTTCCCTTGCTGTGCGAAATGTTGTATATAAGGGAACCATTCCTGCCTGAATTTGGTTAGAGGTCTGATGTGAGTGTACACCGTCAGTCTTTCCATTGGCGCGCATCCTTCAATTTTACCTTCCCAATCCTGTATCGACGGCAAGGTTTCTCTTTTCCAATGTTGTGCCAAATTGATTGTTGCTGCTTTAATACATATATTAATAAATTATGATGCTTTTCATTTATGTTCTCTGCACTCATATATGTGTATGGGTATTTAAAAATATTTCTGTTTTAATTCAAGTTTTATTTTCAGAATTTTCTGCATGTGCATTTCTTT
Source organism: Python bivittatus (assembly GCF_059951505.1). NCBI lineage: Eukaryota > Metazoa > Chordata > Lepidosauria > Squamata > Pythonidae > Python > Python bivittatus. The sequence goes on from NW_028277098.1 coordinate 31,542,070, forward strand.
CCCGTGCTTTGGTTGGTTGGTTGGTTGGTTTTTTATGTAACAGCCACATAGGATGAAACATTCCTTCTTTATTGTGGCATTTCTAACATTAATTGTTACATGATTTATCCATCTTGGCAAAAGGTGATGGAGTTATATACCCTCTATAGAAGATTTTGTACCAATTTTCTCTCAGATTGCAGGTTGGTATAAGTTTTATTGATTTTTTTTTTCTGTAAGTCTTCCCATTGATCCACTGTTATTGTTTCTTTGAAATTTTGCATCGATTTAATCATGGAATTTTTATTTGTTCCATCTTCCTACCATATTTAAGTAGCAATTTAAACATACACCCTAATAAATTAACTTGATTCTGTATAAATATTTCAAATTCGGTTATCTTTTTCCCTCCTTCTTCTTTAAGATCACTTTTTATTTTTTGAATTATTTGCAAATATATTAACTGTGGTAGATTTCTTTCTTCATTAAGCATTTCTTATTGTTTCTTTGTTTCATGTGTCCAGATGTATCATGTTGACATATGTAATCCTATTTTTCTTACAGTAATTATCGTTGAAATAGAAATATTTTATTGTGATGCTAGTGGTGACTCTTTACTCTTGCTTTTAGGGAATTCCAAATTTTTAACAAACTTTCTCTTATAATATATCTCTTCAGATTCTTGTCTTCTTTTGTTGCCTTATACCATAAGTATCTGCGAAGCCCATTGGCTAAACCTGCTCATTCTAGAGTTGACATTCTGCTACTACAAAATTCTGTGCATTGTCCTATCTGTGACAGTGGGCTTTATAATATAATCTGAGATTGGGAAAAGCTGATCCACTTCTTTTTTGCATGTCTTGCAAAATTTTGAATTTTACTCTTGTTTTTTTCCTATTCCATATAAAACTATTAATTGTTCTTTGCCAATCTGGCAATTTTTCACCAGGGATTTGAATTGGTGCCATTTGAAATAAGTTTACCTTGGGTAATACATTCATTTTTATTGACACCATAGTGTTGTTTAATCTCAATTATGGGTTGAACAAAGCAAAACAACATGAAATTAAATCAAGAGAAGACTGAAGTACTATTTCTAAAGAAAAAAGACTAGACCACACCTGCATAACATATGGGCCATGGGTTACATGTACAGTAGCCTTGTACAGCCCACCAGAGTTTTTTGAAAACAAACCAGTCCGCTGCTACTAAAGATTGTGTGGCCCAAAATTATTTTTAAGATATCAGTCTGGCCCTTTTCTCTCTATGAGGTGTGCAGGCCTGCTAGACTGTGAGATTAAAGGCACTGAGATGAAGCCTGTGGGGTTTGCAGTTTGGGAATATTTGTGTCCTTCCCCTTTCAGTGCACACTAGATTTGCAGTTGGCAGGTGGCAGCTGTGGTTAGGAGCTCATTTGCACAAATTAGGATTAACATGCCAATTATGACCCTCCTAAACTGTTTGGATTTACCAGTGTTTATCCAAGCTTTGCCTACAACCTGCCTTGATTACACATTGTATGTGTAGGCTACAACCTGCCTTGATTACACATTGTATGTGTAGGCTACCCTTGAAAAGTGTCTGGAAATTGCAATTGGTGTAAAATGTAATAGCCAGACTGCTGATAAGTGCAGGTTGTATATAATGAAAGGTCTGCACTGGCTACCAGTTGCTCACCAGGCACAAGGTAACAGTGGGTGGGTGGGTGGGTGCTTTTGAGTCAATGTTGACTCCTGGTGACTGCCTGGACAAGTCCCTGCAGTCTTCTTGGCAAGATTTTGGAAGTGGTTTACTCTTGCCTTCTTCCTAAGGCTGAGAGAGAGTGACTGGCCCAAGGTCACCCAGCTGGCTTTGTGGCTAAGGCAGGACTAGAACTCGCATTCTTCTGGTTTCCAGCCTAGTGCTTTAACCTCTACACCAAATTGGCTCTCCGTTTAACAGTATTGACCTTTAATGTCCTACATGATTTAAGACCCCAAATATCTGCAGGATTGCCTCTTCTGCTAGGAATATTCTGGGTACTTAGAGCAGCAAGATATGCCATTCTGAAGATGCCTCCACTGCCAGAAGCTCAGCTATTGGAGATAGACTGGGGACTGATGGCTATTGTTTTTCAGAACTGAGGTGAAGGTGGGATAGGGTGAATATCCAATATAGTTTGTTCTTGAATGTTAGACATAGATCACTCCTTGCCACCTACATTCCCATAAAAATCCATCCTTTAGCCTCAATTAAAGGAAGTCAAAGATAGAGCAAGAACATAGTATAGGTGAATAGATGACATTATGATTTCTATCTAACTGTCTAGTTATTTTGGTAATTGGTAAAATTAATTAGATTAAATTAAATTAAATGTAATTGCTAATTGGTAAAAGTGCTTCAATTAACAGCCTTACATAGACTTCAGGGTTACAAAAACTGAACCCAGGACTTGAACTGAGCTGCATATACTTTATCTTTAAGGCTGTCAGAAGATCAGCAGCTAGAGCTCTCCGACTTGGCCAAAGAGTATATTAGTAATTTGCAGTCTTGGATCAACAGTCAGACTTACAGATATTCCTCAAGTTACAATGCAATTGGGACTGGAATTTCTGTCACTAAGCAATGCGGTCATAAAGCGCAACATCATGTGACCACACACTTAGTGATGGTAATCCCAATTGCTGTTGTTAACTGAATCCCATCAGTCATTCACCAAGGAACCACCCTCCCTGATCCAAGCCACTCCTGACTTGATCCCTCCCAGCTCCAAGCCTTAAGCTTACTCTTTAACTACCCCCACCCCCCTATCTCTCCCCCATCTCTGCCCTTTTGGCTGCCTTGCACTCCACCACCTCTGCCAGCCTTGCTGCCCTGCCGCCTTTGCTGCCCTGTGCTTGCTGGCCTGCCAACCCTGTAGCCCCTGCTGGCCTTGCCAGCCTTGGCAGGGGTGGCAGAGCTGGCAGGGGTGGCAGAGCTGGCAGGGGTGGCAGGGGCAGTGAGCAAAGGGTGGTCAAAAGGGTAGAAATGGGGGGAGATAAGCTGGTGGGGGGACTTGAAACACCCCTGTGTTTGTAAGTGCTGGCAGGCTGCCAAGTACACAAATTTTGATCATGTGACTATGGAGGCACTGAACAGCTATAGGTTTGGGGACCGGGCATAACTACCATTCATTCAGCACCACCATAACTTTGAACGATCATCAAACAAATGGTCATAACTCGAGGACCACCTGTATTTACATTTTAAGCACAAGTGCACTAAGGTGTATCTCTCTTCATGTCCAAAAGCCAATAGTTTTAAGTGACATAAGAGTTTCTAAGACTGGAAATCTTGAGTAAGATTTTCCATTACAAAACCTATACATTCCTTGACATAGGACTATTTCAACTATCATTCTGAATTATTTCAGGGGACACAGCTCATTGTCTTGCTTCCTGGAGTAGCTTTGTTCCTGGAATGCCCCAGTGATGTGAAAGCTGGATCCATATGATCTGTAATTTGGACCAAGCCATCAGCTTGCTATTACTTCTTCCTTTGATGATAAAGAGATGGAACAGCAGATTAAGAAACTGGAAATGCTATTGACACTTAGAAAATGTATCCAGCTGGCAGTATCCAGCTTAGCCTGTTAATGCTCTTTGTCAGACTTTTATGTAAATAACACTCATAATCATATCGTCCAGGGATATGATATCATTGAGCAAGGGATTCATTTTCCATCTCACTTGGTACTGTTAATATGTATATTGGAGAGGATGGTGCCTCAGTGACTGGGCTCAAAAAAAAGAAAAGAAAAAAAAGCAATTCAGAAAATAGCTCCATTAATTAAGGACTAGCTAAATGCCTACTGCAAAACATGTTTTGAATCTATATAAACTAATGTCCAAAAATTCTATTTTGATTTGGCAGGATCAAACTTTCTGTGCTGAAGGTGCCATTTGGGAAGACAGACAAATCATGTGCCCAGGCATTCTGATACTCTTCTACTGATTGAAAGAGAACTGGTGTAGTAAGTCAACTGAGAATGAAGATGACCTTATTTTTTGTCTCTCACCTTATGCTTCCTCTCTTATTTGAAATATTATTAGCCAATGTCTTATAGGGTTAATAGTGATCTTTAATATTTTCCCACTTTTTTTGCAGCCACTTTAATTGCATCTCATGTTAGATTATATTTATTTGGTCAATGACCAGCAAATTTAAAAGAACAAAAACAGATTGATACAACAATATACTAAAAAAACAAATCCCATACTAATATTACATTCACTCCTCTATTACCATATTAATGCATTAATTACCTAGTAATAGTAAATCTAAGTCTTCATGTTTGTGAAGATGCTTCCAATGTGGTCTTTCTTGCAGGTCAGAAGCAGCTCTGGAAATGCATAATCACATGATATTGGTTAAGAAGCTAGATTGATTTATTTCTGGCTCTGCATTGGCTTATTTAAAGTTGGAACAAATCTAGTTTTTCCTCTTTGAGATTTTGTGCAGAGTTTATGGGGGTTCTGTTTTGTATTAGCAAGACTTCTCATCTCATCCTGTTCTTTGGATCCAAGATTCAAGACAATCATTACTTTTTCCCATAGTCTTTCATCATCCTAGTCCAGGATACCTATTTGTATGCATTATTTAGAATGTATCTTCCCCTCTCCCTGACCCTAGCCACCAATTCAACATGCTATTTCCAAAAGTATCTGGTTGGAAAAGTTAGATATTATTGTGTTTAAGAGGCTTCTAAATACAACAGAGAAATGGTAGTTTTGTAGCCAGGAAATGACCCTTCATAATAACTCCTGAACCAGACAAATATGTACAACAAATACTAAAAAGAATAGAGATTTGGGGTTTTTTGGGTGTGTGTGTGTTAATTTTGGCATAGAGTGGATGGGCATTATGCTGCTTCAGTATGGTAGCAGTGATACTGAAGTATGGTAGTGGGGCACTGACTAATATTCTTTATAACCTTTCTGTTGCACTTTCCTATGGGTCAGCATAATGAACACCAATTAGCTCTCAGTGTTTTCCAGGTTGGCAGGTTGAAACTATCTGTGAGGGTTTGGGAAGTGGATACAGCACTATAAAGCCTGGTATAGAACTGCCCGAGAAAGACCTTTCAGGAGCTTTCAGACCTTTCAGGAGGCCCTGGGCACTGCAGGAGAAAAGAAGAATCATTCCATTTTGCCTCTACAATTTTCACTCTCATATTTTGAAAGAAAAGGAAGTTACTTAGAGAAAGAAATGGCTTTCCATATTGGGTACTGTTGTATTTTTCTTCCAGGGCTATTGCATTTTTTTGGAGCCAAATGTTACACTTGTTCTTTGAGGGACATATTAGGGACTCTTCTCTAAAAAGGGCAAGAGAACAAAAATGAACAGGTCCAAGATAAAACCTGATTTGGTTTAGGTTTCATTCAAGGGGACATGTCATTAAGTTTAAATTAAATAATTTAAATATGGATTTAGAGGAGTCCCCCATTTGTTACATTGTGCCCTGAAATTCAGTACAAACTTGGATGCAGACTGGAGAGACTTGGATGCAGACTGTCTGAGCCCTTATTTGCATAACGTAACTTATAAAACATATATCATATATATATATATATATATATATATATATATATATGTTTTATAAGTTACGTATATATATATATATATATATATATATGTTTTATAAGTTACGTATATATATATATATATATATATATATGTTTTATAAGTTACGTATATATATATATATATATATATATGTTTTATAAGTTACGTATATATATATATATATATATATATATACACAGACATATATACATACATATGTATGTATGTTATTAATATATATGTGTGTGTGTGTGTGTGTATTAACATACACGTAACTTCACAAAGCCTCAGATATTCTCCTGCATACCCATGGATATGATGCATGGATGGCTCATGCTGACTGACTGAATAAATGAATGAATTCCACTGTTGTGTACAATTGCTGGCATTTGTAAGGTGACACAATATGGCATTTAGCTGGGTACTTGAAGAATGTGGAGTGTTTGATTAATATAGCCCACTTGTGTTTTAACGTCTAGTGCTGAAGTATAACCACTTCACTCCTATGTTTTGGGTGTCAGAGTGCATGAAACATCCCTGCCTGGCTGTGAATGAGTGCCAGCTGGGAATGAGTGAATTATTAGCATTGGGCATAGATCCAGCGCTTGACATTTCGCTCATTCGAAAGTCTATTGTAATTAATGTAATTGAGATCTATTGGGTGTGCCATTGATGGATATGCTTGTCTCTAGAGTACTTTGTTGTCTTCCAGGAAATTCATTGGTGAGAAAATGATGTATGCTGTATATTAGCTGCATAGAAGCAGATCCTCTAGAGACAAAGATTTCTTGTTATATGGAGCCTTGTCTCAGCAGAGGGACAGATGATAGCTTTGGAATGCTCCTTATCTGCACTTAGAAGTTTTTTTTTTTTAAAAAACAGAAAATACATGTTAACCCAGTTAAAATGAATGGCACATTTGAGCACAGTTCTCTGCATGTCCCTTAAAAATATTCAGAAGAAGTGTTGTTTTAAAGAGATATGCATCAGGGTTTAGATATATGTGCCACTTATGCTTGATGGCCCATGTTCCTTTTTGTTTTTAATTCTAACCTATTTGACACAGAAGTGCAACACTGCTTCAGGCGCCCTGTAGATATTGATGAATTACAACCCCAAAAATGCAGGCTAGCACTAATGAGATATTGCGATGATGGGGAAACTCAGTCAGATGTTCGATTACAAGAGTACCACTCTGAAGCAAGAGCGTTATGTTTTATGTAGTGTATAGATGCCATGCAGTTATGGTGCTGTGGCCAGTACACACTTATGTAGGAAATGATTGCATATACAAACATATACCCAAATATATTTTAATTCATAGAATTACAGAGTTGGAAAAGGCCATTTAAACCATATCATCTAATCTACAGCTCAGTGGTGGAAATCCAACCTTCTCAATACAATGAAATTCTGCTCTATATAAATGAAACACTTCTCCTTAGAGGTAGATAAAAAATACCTGTGAGAAATAAAATATTATGGGTAACCCATGAAAAATGGTTTTAATAGAAATGCAGCATAACAGTATTTGTGCATGGCATATTTTGGTTATAAAGCACTGGCAACATAATTGTCCTGTGATTAGGGAGTGATATTAAACACACACGTGCAGCATATTCACATAGGTATGCCATAGTATTTTAAAAGAATTAATGTACAAGATTATATTAGAGCAGGCCATAAGAACAGCATAGATTAATAACATGGAAAGCAAATAGATGAAATATTTTAATGCATGGGGATAGCCAAAACATTGAAGTAATTTGGGATTATATCATAACTTATACATTTTTGGCAGGATTGAAAAGTATTTATTCAACTGAGGATTTGACATGCTGTGCCATACTTAGCTGGGGCTCACCTCGTTCAGGGCAATGCCCGAAGGCCTGGATAAAGCAACTCTCCTTCCATCTCCTTCCATCTCCTTGATTTGCTAAATTAAGCCACTCTGCCTTGATTCCTTGTGTTGAAACATCCCAGGGAGTCAGCTTGCTCAGGTGGCCAGGTGCTTTGATCCACCAGAAAGCGCCTCTGCACAAGCACAGAAACTCTTTTATCTGAAGCTGAATAAGATGATTACTCTCCTTGGGTGCTTCAGAGAGAAATACTGATTCTGTATTTCCTCTTAAAGAAAAGCATTGACTTGAAGTTCCCTTCAAAGCTAGTCAAAACCCAACTATATGGTTTGTGTATGTGTGTGTATGTGTGCATGTGCGTGCACGTGTGTGTGCGTGTGGTGGGGAGACTTAATTGGTCTTTAAAACACAGAATGCAGGGAATTGGAAAATATGGGGACTTCTGGTTACAAACTTATATTCATTTGGAGGGGGTCTAGGCCAATGGCCTTCTAAAAAGGCCTGTCTATCTTCCTTAATTTCAAGGAATGGTCAAGTTTTTACTTTTTTATTTTGGATATCTGTCCATTTTTATATCAATCAGCTTATGCACCAAAAAAAATGCTACCTTGTAGCTCTTGGGTATCCATTGTTAAACACTTAACAATCATACATTACATTCTGTGAAACTGGCTGTTAAACTTTGATACTGCCCACATATGACCATTATTTTAACATGATTTGTAAGCATGATTTAGCACAAACATTCTTTTTTTTTTAACTATAATTTTTGTGGGTGGGTAGGTGTGCTTTCAAGTCAATGTTGATTCATGGTCCCTGCCTGGACTAATTGCTGCAGTTTTCTTGGCAAGATTTGCCTAGAAAACAGGCTATTCGCAGGACCGACTGTCCCTGAGGGTGTCTGTGTGTCCTGCTAGATTAGACAGGGACCACATGCTCCTGGTCCCTTCCCTGAAAAATTGCCATCTTGTGGGATCTGGGAAGGTTGCCTTTTCCATGGCTGTCCCTATCTTATGGAACACCCTCCCAACATGATAGATAGATAGATAGATAGATAGATAGATAGATAGATAGATAGATAGATAGATAGATAGATAGATAGATAGATAGATAGAATGGGTCACATGGAGTCCATTCAGTTCAACATTCATTTATTCTAAAAGGAATACCACAAGTTACAAAATGGGTGTTTATTTCATTATTCACAGTCATTCAAAAAGAGGCTTTGGGTTTTTCTGGGAATGGTAGCAAAAATGAATAGAGAAAGATGGAACTGTTGTACTTCAGGCAAGGAATCCATCTTGACCAAATGGTCAAGGTTTTATTATTTGCCACAAAATAATAAAAAGCTGCACAAAACTGTATCATTATTTTTTTTTAAAAAGGAAAATAATAATTCATCTGAAAAGGTAACAGTATAGGAAAGCATTCTAAATACGAGATATCAATGTTAAAAATATTACCTTTAACTAACCTCTTGCCTATCTTCAGGTAGTAAGAATCCCTTTTATCCCCTAGAGAAACTTCAGCAAATAGGAATATGGGAGCAGAAATTTCCTCAGATATTTCGGTCTTTAAGCAGGATCAGACTTTACGTACTTGAGATGGGAAATCTCTGGTCTATGAAGTCTCAGATGAAGCCCCTCCCCTCTTTTCCTCCTCTTCCTGCGGATGTCTTCTTTCACTGATTTTACCAGGGCTCCTGGATGAGCTTTGCCCTACATTTCAGGAGAAGAAGCAAGGGATAAGTGAAGGAATGGATTTCTCCTTTGGCAAGAACAAAACAGCTGGCTGTGTTGTTAACTTCTATACTTGGAGAAAAATATATTCTGAATATATGTGTGCCCGTCCATCCATCCATCCAAATATTATATCATTGAAGGTACCTTGTTCCTTCAAAAGACATATCCTCCTTGAGTGATGAGATTCCCTATATCAATTTCTACTTTATTTATATTAAATTTAATTATTTAGTATTTGCTACACGTGTTCTTCTTTACAGGTAATCCTCGTTTAACTACAGTTCGTTTAGCAACTGTTTGAAGTTACAGTGGTGCTAAAAAAGTGACTTACGACTGGTGCCTGAAGTTACGACTGTTGCAGCACCCCTGTGGTCATGTGATCGTGATCCAGGCACTTGGCAACCAGCTCACACTTATGATGGTTGCAGTGTCCCAGGGTCATGTGATCGCCATTTGCAACCTTTCCAGCCAGCTTCCAGCAAACAAAATCAATGGGGAACCATGTGATATGCTTAACAACCACACAATTCACTTAACAACTATGTAATTCACTTAACAACTATGTGATTCACTTAACGAGTGCCACAAAAAAGGTCATAAAATTGGATCGTCATATGATTCTCTTAATGACCGCATTGCTTAGTGACCTAAATTCCAGTCCCAATTGTGGTCATTAAGTGAGAACTACCTGTACATTGTTGTTTCTGGCTTTATCTGAAGATTGTTTATTGGTGCTATTTTTCTCCAAGTGTTATATTAATGTGTGTTCAAGGACAGACCAATGAATCCCATACTGCAGTAATCAGATGATGATAACACTGTAAGAGAAAATGATATGGAATTGGCTGTTTGATATTTCTTGAAGAAAAAAAAAACTTTCTGGACTGTTTTGTGAGTGTTACTGCCTGAAGTTCCTATGATTTCCTCCTTTTTATTGATTGTCCTAATAGAACAGGGCTCTCACCACCACTACCAGAATAAAGCCATATTGTTATGTTTAGCAAAGCTACAGAGTAATTTAGCTTCATAAGTAACGCTGCTCTTTAAGAATTATGTTGAGCTTTCAAATTCATATCCGCACTGATAGATTGCCAATGAAAACTTGGCACTCAAGTATGTAACTGAGTATTAATTTGTTATTTTAGTTTTTTGTCCCACTTAATAATGAGGAAAATAATATTGATTTTGGATATAATCATGAAAGAATGATGATTAAAAATTATAGAAATATTTGTTCCCAGAAAGGCCTTCATAATACATATGAAATTTTGAACCTGTGAGTTTTTATTACTCACAAATAATTACTGTATACTGTGAGACAGCAGTAAATTAGGAAATTGGCCTCATGCCCAGTGGAGCACCAAGATCAAGCCTCCATTTGCTTGTAAATTGGAACTCAGGGTTTTATACAATTTATGATGGCAGGAGATTTACAATAATTTTTCTTTTGCCCTTTGTTTTTCACTTCACTGGTTTTAAAACCAGCCTGGTTGGGAATCTATTTATGATCTTAACAGTTAATGCACTAATCTGACCAGTAGGACTTAGTCAAACAGTGAGCTGAAAAATACTTCCACAGGGTACAAATGTAGCACTTCTTTGATTACTTATGCATCAGAGATGTTTTTTGAAATTTTCAGAATGCATTGCTGCAGTGCTTTGAATATAAAAGTTAGTTTTTGTTTTGTTTTGTTTTTAGTCTATGGGTTTATCTGCACTGCCCAGATGCCCCATCATTAGAATTGGCCAAAACCATTTTTGGAGAGCAGAAAGGGACAATGTTGCCCTTTACTTTTCCTCCACCCACCTTCAAAGTGATCTCCAGATGCAATTTTCTGCTCCATTTCCAAAGTGCACTTTTCCATGTTATGTTGCCTCAAGTGCTCTTGTGCATTTCAAATAGCATACTTCAGTTGTTGCAGGGTAAACTAACAGTTTTTTTGGCTGCTTAGTAGAGGCAGGAGCATCCTCTCAACTGAATAGTCCTATCAGGAATGCTATAATAGCACAATGGTTTTAGCACTTACTTTATAAATAGAAGGTTGCTGGATCAAAACCAGGCAGAAATGTATTTTAACTACTATTTTTCTTTCTCTGAGCTCCCTACTTTTCCTTGTGCTTTTTTTTTTTTTAAATAAATCCACTATTCTATTGTTTTTCCAGTTTTCTGAAGTAGAAGTGTCTCATCTCCAACTCCCAAATAGCCCATAGGTGGGAACTGAAGGTGAATACTTTCTTCCTCAGATCTTGTGAAAGTAAGAAATCTTGGGCACTTAATAATGATCTGAATGTTTTTAATACCTCTATATTACATGTGGCACATGGTTTCCTGTTAAAAATAAAACTCACATTTTTTTGAGGAAAAAAAACCCTTCCATACTATGAGAAAGGAGATAAAGATCTAATTACTGCAGTTTTTAAGTGTCCTTTGCTATATAAATAAAGGGAGGAATGTTGTCATACTGCAGAGTTTAAAGTTAATTCCAATGCATACAAGTACAGCTTATGTATTCAGGGTGGTGGGTGGGTTATTTATTTATTTATTATATTGAAAAGAGAACATGTGCATACATTCCCCACCATTTAAATGAAAGGGGATGCTCAGTAATGCTCATATGTATACACATTTTTTCATATCCTAGCAAATTATCACCTTGGAATTACGCTGGCAATAGTTATACCAAGTCTAATCTTTTTATTCTTATTATGAGAAGAGTAGACATCATACTAAACACTTAACTTGCAGTTCCAATAACTCCCCACCATCCTTCAACTGCAGCTGCTATTAAACCCCAAAGAGAAGCTTTTACTAGCATCAACAGGGCGGTTGCTTCCAGGGTTAAAAACCATTACTGGAAATAGTAATTTTCATTACAGCTAAAGTAGGAAAGGAAAGTGATGAAATATCTTCTCTATATGCTGTACTTCTATGGAGATCTGAGTGTGCGAACATGCATGAATGGATAAGGTGTCGGCCAAACCACTGGGCACCAGACTAGACAGCCACAGACCACAAGCTCGCCTTAATTTAATGTCACAATCATCTCATTTTTAGAATATTGCCAGAGTGTGTCCTCCTCCTTTCCTTTCCCATCCATAGAGACCATCAGCGGAAATGAGATACCATGAGGAAGAGGAGGGAAGGAGGGAGAGACAGTTGAGGGAGAGGCATAGGATTAGGCATTTGGAAGGGAAATACTTCCACATGAAAGGTGGAATACTTTTGTGAAGGTATCTTGCCCAAGGTTGCTTCAACTCTGTTAGTCTCACTAGCTGTAGGCAATGAGAGAGAAAAAACTTTAGCCCAGCCACCTTGACTTCATCTCTCCAGATGTGAGTAACAGTTGTATCCCTATGAAAAAAGTAAATAATGGGGGGGGGGGTTGTGTCAGCCATCACACATACACACACACACAGTTATTTTATTTTATTTTGTTCTTAACTAATTTCCAGTTCACAAATCTATAAGTAAGCATTCTATGGACACCATCATTCCAAGAGCTGGGTTCAAATGGCCTTTTTAAATTCTTCATCAAGTTATGAGAAGAGGAATTGGGTAGACAATATCTCCAAATTTCTCCAGGGTATGGAAAAATTCTCTGACTGTTTCTAAGTGGTAAGCCTTTCCCTTAGTAGTGACAACAGCAGTTCTATTGAAAAAGCCCAGTGGGAGGAATTCCTTTATAATGCTTTTTTTCTTGGGGTTTAACTGAAGTAGAGGAAGCCAGCAACACTGCAGACTTCTGGAGATATTATTACACAATCAAAGACAGAGAATTCATGCATAACTTTGTAACTAAATAAATGGATAACACCGTATCCTCTTTGAGTTTCTCTTGTCTTTTGAAAGACAATATCAAATTAAATAAGAACTTGTAGGAAAAAATGCAATAGAGTTTCTGGCCTGGCATTAATCATTTCCATTGGGTCTGGCAGGAAGTTTTTCTAAGAAGCATTCATGTTTTACTTGGAATTTAATGACATAATTTCAAGACAGTGGATTGTTCTGGTCAATTGGTTCTCCATCAGAATTAAACCATAGGCTGGACATTAAATAGCAGAGGCCAGAAGTCAACCCAGAAATCAGAGCCATTGAATCAGAGCAGAAATTAAGGTAAGAGTCCAAATTAATAAAGGCCATCTTTACCAGACGCAGTGTAGTCTGAGCCTTAACAAGATCATCTATAGCTGCTGAAAAGAGTTTCTGGCCAATCTGATTGGGTGAAATCATTAATATAACCAAGTCTGTAGACTGGTGTTTCATCACATGGTAAAACCGAGCACTGGAATCTCATAGTGAGGATCACGGTAATTGCTGATATACCCACTCAGTTCAGGAATTAATGTTATTCATGTGTTAGGCAGCTGTAAATAGTTACTAAGAGTCTGTACATAGGGTGCTGTCATTAGTTTTAGTGTCTTCCAGCCAGCAGTTTCCCCAACCAGACTCCAAATCTGTAAACTAACATTCTTCCAATTTTCACTGCAGTAAGTTGCACCATAAAACCATCTTTTATATGTTGGATATAGGATTCTGAACCTACACTAAATTTGCAACTACATCTTGGAAAAGACGGATTATTATTTCCATTTCTTTGATAAACGATATGCAACCTGTTTCAGCCATAGTGAATCCAGAAGGATACATCAGTAGGGCTATCCCACAAAAAATGATTGTACTGAATTATTCAGAAAAGAATTGAGTGATTTGGGGGCCGCTATTTGTAAAAGTAATAAAAGATGTGATCTAAACAAATGAGATCCTCTGATGAAACGAGGGTATTAAAAGAGAGTATAATATAGTCTAGAACATAAAAAAGATGAAGACATATATATTTCGAAGATAAATTTCAAATCTATTTGCCAGAAAAATGTATGGCTTACAAATACAGTCTCTGGATGCTGTGGACATTAAGAAGATTTAAAACCATTCTTTGGGGAAAATGACATAAGATTATTTGGAAGAAGTCTGGAAAGAAGTGACCCTTCCTAATTCAGTTTTCCTGAAGAGCAAGATTAAATATATACTGCCAATTATATTACCAGATAACCCAACAGCCACTGAAAGTGCATGAGGAATATCAAGTAGAGATCAAAACTAGGTAGCCATTCTAAACAGTATACTTATCACAGATGTGTCTTTCCAGTTGTAAGATCCATTGAAAAAGTCTACTATCTCTAGTGATGACAAGGTTTTAAAAGCAACTAAACCTAAGAAACTGAGCTTTCGGTTTCTGAGTGTAGTAACAGACATTTGGGCTTAAACATAGATCGAAAGACATTGTTCCAAATTCTGAAAAATCTGTTTCTTGTGGGGTGGGAATGGATGGATGTAATCATATAGATACATGTTTCTGTCAAAATTCAGTGCCTGACCAATGCACACAAAATAATCAACAATAAATTAGACACTAAAAGAATCGTGGGTACAAGATGTGATTTGATTGTGCAGGCTTGGACCTTAAATACATACCATATTTAAAAATAATAAAGGTAGCAGATTTTCCGAGTAATAGTGTCAGCAAGAAGCACTATTTCCTTCTTTCTCAGTATTAGATTCTATAGGAGTGTCTCTGAAATTAAATTTAACCCCCAAGAGCTTGAACGTGTGCAGTTATACACCAGATTAGCAGCTAAAATTTGCAGGAAGTCAGGCATTTTGAAACCAATTTAATTACATCAGGGAGCTAAACAGGATTGCCACCTTTCTTTTGGCCTTATTGCTATGGCTACTGAACATTACACAGAAGATTCAAGTAGAAGGTACTGTTTCGTGTGTGGGGAAAAGCAACGTGAGTTATTGCAAGCATTGATTAAACTCTAGGCTGATGACAGTCTATTATACAGTTGTAGGTACAGTACAGACTTGGGAAGAAAGTAGTGGATAGGGCTCAAGTGTTCATATTTTGGGGGTGGAGAAGTTTTACCTAACCTACCACTAAAGTACAGCTTCTAGCATTCCTCATTATTAGTACTCTGTATCCAGATCTGGAGGAGAAAAATTTACTATACATTTACTGTGATGCACTACTTTTTTGTGGCCAGAGAATAGGCTTTTTTTCCCCCCTGTTTCTTTTGTGCAGCTGAAGGTCACAGAGGATGATGTTAGAGCAAAATTACATCAGAGAGGAGACAATGTTGACATTTTCATCCCCTTCCCTTCCCTTCCCTTCCCTTCCCTTCCCTTCCCTTCCCTTCCCTTCCCTTCCCTTCCCTTCCCTTCCCTTCCCTTCCCTTCCCTTCCCTTCCCTTCCCTCTCTGAGAAATTTTGTGCTTCGGGATGCCATCATTGAATCAGATTAAGTTCTGATGGCAGTTCAGATTAATGTGACACCTTGATGCTGTACAAAGGCATTTGCAGAGTCCTATTATTATTCAGAGGTAGGCTGGGATTGCTGATAATGGGGGGAGGAGGAGGAGGAGGAGGAGGAGGAGGAGGAGGAGGAGGAGGAGGAGGAGAGATATTGTATCCTGAAAGGCACACATGCCTGTAGATACATACCTACATTATTTAGGATTGGAGTTCTGGATCTGCACCAATGATGGAAGACAGCATGGTTGGGAAAAGGAGAGGGAAATAAAACAGAAAGACATTGGGGACAGTAGGTTAATGATCGTGTAACTTGTATTCTACAATTCGGTATTATGATAAGTAAATATTTATTTACAGGATTTCAGGTAGGAGTTTCAAATAAGAGGGGGGTCCTGAACTTAAGCTGGGTCCAAACTTTTTTAGTGATTCTTCAAAATTTCCATCATCACAACTTGGTCCAGCACAGAATAACTTATAACCATGGCTGTCAGAAGATTCCAGTGGCCTGCATTTGTAAATTAATTCACTAGAGGACTGTTCACTTTAGGTTAAACCTGCACTTCTCCAGCTTTCTTTAAATTATGCTTAAATATTGTAAATATTGACACACACACACACACATATATGCTAGGGAAAATTGTATACAATAGGTATATATTATAGACAGATGCGTGCAGAATATGTTCAAACCCAGGCAGATTTTAATTCATGGAGTGAGCAAGCTGATATTATAGACTTAATTAAACTATTTGGTTACATACTAATATCCAGGGAAGTCCACACAGTATAGTCAAAAAAGTCAAGATGGTGTCCATGACAGTGCAATCTAATCATGTGCGACGCACATAAAAAACAGGCAGAGCTTGCAGATGACCTAGTATTTATACTAGAGGACCCACTGGAAACAGCACCTAAATTAGTTGAAAAGATAGAAGAATATGGAAAAGTAGCAGGACTAAAAATAAATAAAGACAAAACAAAGATATTAACAAAGAATATGCTAGCAAGGCAAAAGAAAGAATTGGAAGAAGTCTTGGAAATACAGGTTACAAACAGGGTTAAATACCTAGGGATATACATTACACCAAGATGTAGTACATTGAAGGAGGATAATTATCTTAAACTTAAACGACAGATTGTAATAGATCTGACAAAATGGGAGAATTTACAATTATCAATGACTGGGAGAATATCCACTATTAAGATGAATATATTGCCTAGGATATTATATTTATTCCAGACAATTCCAATTCGTTTAGGGAAAGAGTTTTTTGATGATTTAAATAAAATTGTATTGAAATATATCTGGCAGGGCAAAAAAGCAAGAATAAAGCTTAAATTACTACAAGATGCAAGAGTAAGAGGTGGGTTTGCCTTGCCTAACTGGGAATTATACTATCAGGCGACAAATCTGATGTGGGTAAAGGACTGGATAACTTTAAGAAATAATAGACTATTGACTTTAGAGGGACATGACCTGTTGTTGGGCTGGCATGCTTTCTTATGGTATAAGGGAACGAAAACACAGGGCTACTTTAGAAGGCACTATATTCGAGAGGCATTGTTTTTAAACTGGGAGAAGATAAGAAGACAATATTATTTAAAAGTTCCACGATGGATATCCACTATTGAAGCTTTTTCTTATCCAATAACATATAAAAAGGAACAAACAGTTAGATATACTGAGATATTGAATGAAAAGGGTGAACTTAAAACTATGCAAGCGTTAGAAGAACAAGGTATAAAAATGAACTGGTTTTCATATTTGCAAATACAATTTAGATTTGATAAAGATTTTAAAACAGAAGGTATCTATGATGAGCTGACTGTTTTAGATAAAATTTTGATGGGCACTGATGAAAAGGTGATTAAAAAACTTTATGGACATTTACTAGAATTTAAGATGGAGGAAGAACAGGTTAAAGATACAATGATTGCATGGGGGAAAAATTTTGGATATGGAATTGATTTAGAGAAGTGGCAAAAACTATGGTCTCAAAACTATAAAATGACAATGTCAACTGCATATAAAGAAAACTTGTATAAGATGTTTTATAGGTGGCATTTACCTCCAGCAAGGATTGCGAGAATGTATAAGAACAAGTCTGATAAATGTTGGAAGTGTCATCAGAAGCCCGGTACATATTACCATATGTGGTGGACATGTCCAGAAGCTAAAAGATATTGGATTAAAATCCACACATGGTTGGAAAAAATGACAAAACAACATATAGACTTTAAACCAGAGACATTTCTATTAGGAATTATACCTGAAACATATAGTAAAGAACTGAAATATTTGATTGTAAATGTTTTGACAGCGGCTAGAATTGTATTTGCTAAAAACTGGAAAAATGAAAAAGTACCTATGCAGGAGGAAGTTATTAAGAAAATTATGGAATGTGCAGAGATGAGTAAATTAACATTTGAAATTAGAGAGCAAGAAGATAAACAATTCTATATGATATGGGATCTGTTTTATCAATGGTTGGATGAAAAGATATAGTAATGTAATAGATCAGCAAATTATATAATAGAAACTTGACAAACTGATGTAAATTACTATATATATATATATATATAATCAATGGATAAAAATGATATAAATCTTATTATGAAAGCTGATGTTATAGACTAGTAACAAATGAATAATAATTGATAATTGATAAATATATAAATATATGTTAGATAGATGACATGAGATTTTATATAAATGATGAGTGAAGACTATGAAAGGATGGCACAAATGATTGGTAACTGGCTGACACACGGTTTAAAATGGAAGATGGTTTTTTTTTAATGTTTTTTATGTTATTGTTTGTATGTGTTTGTTGTAAAAAATAAAAAAAATATATTAAAAAAAAAAAAAAACAGGCAGAGCTTCAATCAAACTGTCACGGTCACCATCTTGACTTCTTTTGACCAAACCCCGCTGGACAGCCTGCTAGCATCACCCGCTGCTGCAAACAGAAATGATTCAATATGGGTAGAACCTCTTTTTGTAAAAAATACTTCCAAACTCTGTTGAAGCCATTTGTTGAAAAAAGTCACAAGGAAAGGGGATTTTCATACCTGGCCAAATAGATTCACAAAGTGGATCTTTTTGGCTGAGCTGCACTGAAGAACAGTTTTGCTACATTTTTTTCTAACTTAAACGTCCATTTTAACTAACCAGCAAGATGCATCAAAATCTCTGCACCAATGAGTAGAATGTTTCTATCTAAAAGGTATGTGCTTTTTTTTTTTGCATCGCATTTATTCTCTCCGCTTAATTATAAAAACCTGCCATTCACATTCTTCTACCAAGGTGAGGAAAATTTCAAATGTTCTCGAAGATCAGTGCTGCCATTAATTTATCCTGGGAGGCTGTGATGCTCTGCGTGTTTTGTGCCATCGTGTACCAATTATAATGTATGTAATACCTTAGAAATTGACAGGAAAGGAGGCCATAATGTTATCAGGCAAAGATTCACCCTTCAGCAAGTAAGCTTATATATATGAAAAACATTATGCAAATTAATTTTCCGTGCAGAGCTGCGGTCCAAAAGGTCTACTTAGTGGAAAATGAGGATCAATATTTCTGAGAAAAAGCAAATTGAATCACAGCACTGCTTCAATTTTTAATGGTCCTAATGTTGAAGATAAATAGCAAAATTGTTTCAGATTGTTTATTGCTGGATGTTCTAATTTCTATGCCTCTTCTTCTTTATTTTTGGAACCATTTATTGCTGACATCAGTGCCACACAGCAATTTATGTTGAATGAGAGTATGTTATACATGCAAAGCAAAAGTAGCACATGCGGCAAATCTTTTAACCGTCCATTTATCTAAATTTTCAGAATGATAGATGCCCCATTAAACTAATTATAACTGAATTTATACTGATACTAATGTCTTCCATTGTTATGCAGAGCTCTGCCATGACATTCACATTATAATAATGTGCCAATTTACATACAAAGTGATTATTGGAACAATTAGAATAACCGATCCTGTAATGCTAGTAATTGCTATCAGGAATCGCTTTCTAGAAACCTTTTCTTCAAGTGTGCCCCATCTTCCAAAGATCAGACTTGAGGAATGTGCTAGCAATGAAGTTGGTGGGCTGAAATTAAATCCAATACTGTTATACTGAAGAAAGGCTCATTATCTTTCCCATGCATTTCCCGATGTGTAAATATTATTAATGAGGGTTGAGTTGGAAAGATGTGACGTTGGTTCAGAACAGCCTCCTCCACATATGGAACCACCATGGGACCGCAGCTCCAAATATTTGTAGTTGCAATTCCCAAAACTGAATGATAGAAGGTTGGATAAGGCTAGTTCAGAATGCCAGTCTTTTTTTTTTTTTGGTCAAGCTTTCAAAAAATGAACACACATTCATAGTAGAAAACAGAAGAGTACTATGACAGAAGGCCAAGTATATGCTTGGCGAGCCAAGCAAGAGGGTGGCAGGACCATCTTATCTACATTCTTCACCTGGGTAAGATTCTTGTTCTTTTACTTTCTAAACTCTTCAGGACTGTTTTCTGGACTTAATGAACCACTCCAAATTATTACCACAGCTGGAAAAGCAAATGATTATATGGGAGAAAAAGGGCATATTGTACCCTTTCTGATCTATATTGATTCATTGTTTCAAAAATAGTATCATAAGAGATGCATCTTCTATGCTACAAGAATTGTCATTTCATGTTGCTTATTGTTCTCCATCAAACACATTGGGGAAAGGTTGACCCTGAGAAAAGAACTGATGAGAAGGGTTAATCTCTCATTTTCCTGACAGTGTATCTGCCTTAGTGAATGGTAAATAGGTGGCTATTTCTTTCAAATATCTGAAATGTTAACTTTCATACCAATGTTGCCATGGCATAATATGATTTGTGATGTTGCAAGGAATGAATTCCTTACTGCCTCCCACCCTCACAAAGCCAATATGCTCCATTACAGATTAAGAGTGGAAGAACTCATTTTTATCTCCATTTATTTAAACCTTAGTGGAAAATTTGGAGCCAGTAACCACCTTTTAACTTAATCTACCGTTTAAGTTTTTTTTAGTGAGACAGTGGGAGATGGGGATTGTTTCTTAATTTGGAAGCAATATTACAGATTACAAAAACACCCCGCTAATAAGTAAAATATCTCAAAACCATTTTTTAAAAAATATGCACTTGAATATCTGTGAGGAAAACCCTGCTTCAAAACTCAGAACTTTTTCCATCCATTCTTTCCAAACTATCTTCTAAATATTTCTACACCCTTGCTTAATAGCATGTGTGTTTGGGAAATTAATTCAGTCAAATGCTTATTGATTGTCTTATGGTTCATCCACCAACATTAGATGGTGCCAAGGAACAGCTCTGATGCTCTTTTGAAACAGTTGCTCATTTGGGCACTAATTTCTATGTCTTATTAGTGCAGACACTTCTCCAGCATGTTGCATATTCTACTCACCAGCTGACATTTGCCTGTTTGTAATCCTACTAGAATACTCTAGAAAGCAATTTCATCTTTATTTTTCAATCTGGAATGTATGGATAATACAGAAGTTCAACTCATTCTAAGTTTTGCAAACTCTACAGATGGATGGTTTAGATCATTTTCCCCCATCCAGAAATAGTAACTAAGAATACTGTATTGTATCACTGAGAAACAAGTTCTGCATCAGTAGAAGTAGAGTAGACCGCATACTTATTCATTTTTCATGTTTTTCCACACAGTTGAATCAAATATCAGAGAGGAACTTCAAACAGAAGCATCTCGTTTTATGCTTTGTCTTCATGCCTAGTCTAGGTGTTTTAGCACCTGAAGTAGTAATTATGGGTAAGGGGGTTCTTTTTCCTCCAGTCCTATAATTAGACAGAATGACATGATGCTATTCATTTAATTTCAGAAAACCAGACCACAACCATGCCTTTTTCTTCTAGGACATTTTTAAAAAGCTATAATAATGGAGAAATTCATCTACCATCTTTCTCTAATAGGAACAGAAAGGTGAAGGAAAAAATAATTATTAATTTGTTTTCCTTATAAAACACCCGTAATATATTAAGAAAAGGATTTGGAAGGAAATAAATTATATACAATTTGTGTACAATTGTGTACAGATTTCTTCTTAAACTTGACTGCAGTCTTTTGACTCTAGTCTTTTGACTTTGAGATTGTAGATTTAAACATAAAGTTCCAATGACATTCATGGCAAAATGCAGTTCTTAGAAAGGGAACATTGTTCATATATTGTTCAAAAGGAATATCTTAAAGATAAATATCTTTATTATGGCATTTCCTTTTATGTACTGGCAGTTAATTTCATCAGATGCATGGAATATTATCCTGAGAGAGAATGTGTCCAATGTTGGAGTTCGAGAGAGAAGTGGGGATTGAATTTTTGGGTCTGTTTAGAAACTAAACTAGTATAGATTTTGTTATCACCTTTGTCAACTGCAATTGCCTCTCTTTTGGCTTACAGCTGGAGGATGGTGGTCCCATTTCTCATGTGGGAAAGGCTTTCATCCCTGCACCTTCTCAGTGTCACCAACCAGTGCAAATCCACCAGTCATGGTTCTTCTGTGATTAGTGATTGTTTCGACAGATGGCTTGACCAGACCCATGGATTCAACCATCTCTCAGCACTCTCCCCTCTCAGCTGCTCCATCTCCCAGAATGGGAGTAGGTACAAGTGAAGGGGAAGAGGAGGCTCATTACCAATCCCCAGTTTGGAGATCTGGATCAGTCTGAACAACTTGTGAGGGGTGTGTGTGTGTGTAAGATTTTTTTCTTTTTGCTACTTGACTGTGCAATCTCCCTTCCTTTAGTTGTTGTTCAGGAAAAGCATTAAATCCATATTTAAAAATACCCCAAACAACAACTGACAGGTGGTGAAGGGCTTGTGCTGTCCAGTGGCAGAGAGAGACCCATCTTTCTCTCTTCCTTTACCACATAGCCCCATCACCAGCACTGGTTAGCTTCTCTTTGGGCTGATTCGGGTCTTCAGTCTGGGAACAGGCTGAGAGATTTGGCAGGTACATGGAGAGATCTGGGTTTCAAAGAACTGGAATCTCTTGTTCTCCCAAACTGATGGACTTTGAAAGGCAGTATCTAGGCATTGGAGGGGAGCAAGTAAGTCTACACCAGCCTAAAATGTCCAGTAGATTCAGGACCGATCCCATCCACTAAGCATTTGACAGTACCACCAATAAAATGGTCTGTCAATAAGCCTATTGGGCAGAAAACACCAGCACCACGTCGGCTAAAGTCAACTTTAAGCTGCTGTAGATATCAGTGGGAGACAAGATAAAAGCAACATCATGGGGACAAGGCAGAAAAAAATATTGCAAGTGTGGAAAGACTCTGTATAATATTTGCTTTTCTCATATGGAGAGACAGACTAAATATGGCAGCCACAGATATAGGTAATCCAGTAACCTCCAGATGTTTTGAATTAGATCTCCCATAATCCCTTACAGTTGCCCACAATGGTTGTGTCTGATGGGATATGAAGTCCAAAAATTTTAGGAGGCATCATACTGCCTATTGTTGTGGCAAGGTATTGCTTCATACAACCCAAGCACAAACTGAATATAAACCAGATGTATTGTTGGCTAAATATGCACAAGCATTGCTGTGTAACTCATTTTTGAGTTGGCCAGTTTCTTTCTTTTCTTTCCTGTTCCTCCTGCTGTGAGGCTACATACTCCAGCCAGCACTGTTTCAAATTTTATGTATGCAACATGGCAATTCTAAGAATGCAACACAGTGCCTTCTGGTCGTGGTTATGATAAATCAGTGCTGGTCAAATGAGCAAAATTAAGATAACTCTAAAGATAAATCATTACCAATTGCATGGAGTAAAGCAGGAATCAGTTCTTTTGGGGTAAGGACAGATAGGTTACTGTATTAGGAATTATTTGCTTGGATGGGCCCTGCCTTTCCTTTAAAATTAACATTGGGCCCCTTCCATATGATTCAGGCTCTTCTGTATTTCAAGAGAGGACATCAGGAACATGTTCAAACCTCCTCATCCCTATAAGAATAACTTATCCCTTAAAACACCCTATCAAAAGCGTGTCAGAGTTTCCAGTGTATTTCTTATTTTCTGGTGATTCTGATGCAGCTCATTCAAAGAACAGACCTGAAGCTGAGCCCAGTTGGCTGGTGTTAAATCACCTCCTGGTGCCAAGACGTTCGCAGACAATTCACAACGTATATTACACCTTGCAGTCCTGTGACTCAGGAAGAGATAAAGTGAGAAACATTTTCTTGCTGGCTTTACATTCCTAGGATAATGTCAACTTAGACCCTTAGTTACTTGCTGGGTGGCCTCTCTGCTGTTATGTATGTGTATGTATGTATTGTCTACAGTTCTGCAGGGTAATTTTTCATCTTTGTCTCAGCGTAGTCAAGAATAACAACTGGCTATTTAACATGCCCAGCTCTTTCTTGAACCAGAATGTAATATCTGTTTTGCAAAGACTGGAGACAACATCTTTATTAAAAGTGAAGACTCATTCAACACAAAGGGTCAGGGACCGCTGCTATAAGTCAAGTCACTACCCCATTCTTTTTATTACCAACTATCAACACCGAGCAAGGAAGGACCACTCATGGGAAATATGTTCATTTCAACTTATGATAGTTCTGGCATATACTAAAATAAAATGCTTGCTATTCATAATTCACAGCTCAAAGAACATTTACGCCCATGTTCTCTTTTTAAAAGAAAAATAGTAACCGTTGCTTTGAAAATAAGACAGAAGAGGTTGCTGTTTGGATAACTGTATGGCAGAAAGGGCCACGTCAGGAATTCTCCTTGCCAGGCTCCTGGAAATGATCTATTTGTCTATCAGAGTCTGCATCAGGAATAATTTGTATTGATACTGTAATCAGATTTCCTTCTTGGAATATAGCAATAGCAGCAGTGCAAAGGTATATGAGTGCAGTTTAGCATATAACTACAAGAGCCTCAACAATATAAAATAATAGCTTTCCTGCATCAGACCAAAGTCCTACAGTGGCTACCATTATCCAGTGGAAAACCCACAAGCATATCATAATACAATAGGAACTATTAGGTCATGCTCACGAGCAATCTTTACTGTACTTCCACTGCTGGAGTCTATTATTCATGTCCTGCATAACCTCTATCAGTCCAGGTAAGGTGAAAATTCTGAACGTGCACAATTTGGTGGAACTAGGATTATAGCTGGACAGGTGTGAGATCTGATAGTTTCTTGATGAATTCACCTGTAAACAAGTCTTCTAAAAGAACTGGAGGATCAATGTGTTTTTTGGGAGGGGAGGTAGGAAATAGTAGGCCCACCACACATTCTTGAAGAGACTGAAGCCTGCTTCCACGACATCTCTTATAATGCTATTGATAGTACTATATACTCTGTTTCAGCTAGTATTGTACCAATAAAATCATCCATTTCCTTGCTTCTTCCTTCAGTACTAACTGTGGGAAGAATGAGATTATGACTCAAATGCTAGCTAGTTGCTTAATTTTGGAATACAAAGGGAAAAAAATAATCCATCAGCCAAGGAGACTTCATCTGGAATAACCTTCTGCATCACATGTATTGAGATTGTATCTGCTAAGATTCTAGCAATTCATGCCTTTTTTGTGCTGACTAAGAATTCTGGAAGTTCATTCCCACTGCATCTGCAGAAGGATAGAGGTGACTAGATACCATCAATATGACAGTCATTGTAACAAGCAGCCCAAGTCACTCCTTTGGTCAGATTTGGGTGATGGCGTTTTATGTGGAACAGTTGGCATCATTCCAGATGGCTTAATATAAAACTTAAAAGAGTTTTAATTATCCCTGATAGTTAACATTTAATGGTGAACAAGAGGTGGGGAAAAGAATTGTCTTGCAAATTTCCTTTCACTCACTGTCCAAATCCTTTTCTTTTAATCAGAATAACTGACCCCTCAACCCTTTGTTATAAGGGACAGCATTTTCTTCAGGATACACACACACACAAACACACACACACAGTGTGTGTGTGTGTGTGTGTGTGTGTATCCTGAAAAGTTATAGTGTGAAGTTCTAATTGGTGGTTTGATTTGATGAAGGATCTCTAGCCCCTCCAAAAAAAAAAAAAAAGATAACTGCTTTGTGAAGCAATATGTTTTTGTTTTTCGTTCTAACAGGAGAGAAGAGAAGCCTTTTCCTATAGCACTGGTCAAAGTGCATCTAGGTTGGGTAGCTTCAGAAAACACTATAGAATAGTCTGTGGTGTGCATTGAAACTGATCAGCCTGGGATCCCATCAGTGCACACCAAAGGTTTTTCATGTCTATTAACTAAATAGGCTAAGCAGTGTTAATGGACATACAAAGAATCATGAGATCTCCCTACATAATACAAAGAATCCCCCTTTTTTTTCTTCAAGAGACCCAGTGGTAGGAATCTAATGTAAGATCCTGGCATAGTCTCTATTCTGCAGAAAAAAGTGCACACTGAAGTCTTGTAAAATAAGAAGCTTGATGATAATCATAGCAGCAATGATATATATTCCCATTAACATGCTCATGTGGACTACTCAGACCTGATTGGATGTGATTTTTATTTTTTTATCCCTATAGAAGAATGTATATTGACATCTGGACCTCCAGTTGGAATGTCTCACTTGTTAAGATGAGAATTGGGATCTATATCATCTGGTGCAACCGTTCTGTTCTAATGTTATTCTTTTCTCAGGCTAAACACAGGACTGACAACAGTTTATTCTGTATGTGCAAGTGTGGCCTAAAATGGTGCAGGATAAATTAATTACAATAATGGTGTTTTTAAAAGTTTTATCTGCTGCCTATTTAGAAATATACCTAAAATATATAAAGAAATATAAACAGACACTATTTAGTTTCCTTGAACATAATTCCCACATAAGAATAGCGAGCATAAAATTGGGTTGCCTGTAGAACTAGTAAAACATTTTCATATTATTGAATGTGAACTCTATTTCACTGAAGAAACCCTGTTTGAACCATATTTATTAATCCTCTTGAAATTTGCAACCAGTTTTTAAAGCATCAAAATTATTTGAGATGGGAATTCAAATTTAACTTGGAAATGAAGCATGAACTTTCAGAAGGTCTACCTCAAAAAGGGAGGCAGCCCTTACATCGGGGGAACTTGGATCAGATTTGACCACAAAGCAAAACAATTTACATTCTTTGGACTTCTTTGAAAAATAAATAACATTTAACTCAGTTCAAGAGCATCCATATCTTCCCTTTCAGACAGTGAAGATTCTATGAAGATTCTATGAAGTTACAGCAAAGATTCTATGAAGGAACTACAAATATATTTGCTGGCACTGTGATAATATGATTGCACAGATATCTATTTACCTTATCTCGGAGATCCAAAAAAAGGTTCTTTGAATTAAAACAACAACAACACCTGACTGGTTGCTGTGTGATTCAGAATACTAAATTCTTGGATTCAGTAATACTACTTGTTATGTTGTAAAAACAATGCTGAATGAGCTGCTTCATAGTCTCCTATGCATGTTCTTAACCAAGAAAGCACTTTATTTCCTTCCCAATTACCACTTGCAGAGGGGACCGGGGTGTGTGTGTGTGTGTGTGAGGGAGAGTGGGTGATGTTTTCCCCTTGATTCCCTGAATCTGGGTTCACCTAACTGGACCTTTTATTATATGCTTACAACTTCTCTCACCACTAAAAACGTTGTAGATGTGTATATGCATAATGGGCTGTAGAAGTGCTTTCAGACTTGAAAGATTCTGTTACTGTAATCTTATAATAAAGGTAGTATTAGTACTCATAATACTGGTTTCCTGTCTAGACTACCTGGAAGGGCTGACATAACTTGTGCAAGTCTGAATGTGTTTCCCCCCTCTCCTGCCTTTACTTTCCAGAGAACTAGGGAGGGTCCCTTCTAAGATGCTTTCTCCACCCCCATCCCTCCTTTGGACTCAGATTTCTCTTATCAGACCATTGCCTAGGGCTGTGGCTCTTCCTCCTGTCTCCCAAGGTTATTCTCACAGCCCATTACCATATAGCAATGTACAGAATGCTTCATATTTTAATGAATACAATATAGCTTTTTTTTTTTTTAACCACAGTTAAGTAACTATTTCATCAGGAGTACAAGATATAAACACCTTTTCTATTCATGTATATTTTAAAATAAAGTTTCTACTATTGGAACAATAAAATCAAGATCAGCATTTCATGCTGGGTTGGAAGAATTTTAAGCCCATATATCTTGAATATGTGCATTTATGTTCAAAACTAAGAATTAAACTGTCTTCATCTACTGCAGCTTACTATAAATGAAAATAGGAGAAACCTACACTATATGCATTCCTTTCAAACTGCCTTTTATTCCCCCCCCCCCAAACTGTGGATGAATGCAATTATATTGCACAAATTTGAGCTAAACAAAAGAAATTTAAAAATGAGTGAGCCTAGAATAAATGTACAATTGCATGTTTTTTGGCCATGTTTTAAAAGAAGTTGATTATAGTATGGAAGGAATGCTGGACATTAAACCCTGGGTAGAATTATTATCTTTGCAAATGACTTAAACTATTAAAGTAGAAATAATTCAGAAATATCATTAGCAACCAAATCACTTTAAAATAAACTTGATTCTTTCCTCTTTGTTTAATTTAAACCTAATATCTGCTTATTTCCGACATAAGCAGAAAATCCTGATAAATAATTCCAGTACATGCCTAAACATCTCCCTTCACAGCTAGCTCCTAATTTGATCTCTGGAGACCTTTCTTAGTAGCTGAATATTTTCATTTATTTCAAGGGTACCTACATCACCAGATATTTCTAATCTCATGTTGCTTAGTAATGCTGCTAGATGAGGTCCTCAGCAGATCATTAGGCTTGTTCAGTAATAATGTTACAAATCACAAGAGATTCATCACTGTGAGTAAACAAAGGAAGGGTTATTTTTACCAGGGGAAAAATGGAATAGGTTAATTTCCCTTTCTAGGATATTTCCTGAGATTATTTAACAAGAGTATATTTTCTAGGAAATATCATACATAACTGGCGACACTAACATTTGTACGTATCAATAGAAAGTTACATAAACACTGTTTCTGATACATTTAAGGATGGAATGCTTTCAAAATTCTGCTATCCCCAATAAAGCAGTCATTCCTTATATACTATACATGGGTATGGATATCTCTGCCACTAAAATGAAAATCATAGAAAACGATGATGGTAAGAATGATTTATGCATCATTATCATCATCATCATCATCATCATCATTCCAATTGTTTTATTAAAAATATTTCTGGACTTGCTAGGAGGGTCTTTATGATAGAAGTTATCAAACTTACATTGGTGTGTGTATGTTCATAACAAAATTTGAAAAATATTGGGCAGAGACTTGCAGGTACATTGCCTAAGATACAGGGGAAGAATTAGCATAAGAACACAGGCACTAAAAGATGAGGAGCATATGTATTTGTATACTATAAACATTTACCACAACATTCTAGCTTGGTAGGGAAAGACAGATACAGTTGTTAAGATCAGTGATAGGGGAAAGAGTTATGGGCCTAGGAAACTAAAGTCTGCTAAATAAAGAACATGGAGGATTTTAGGATAAGGCTAGGCAGCATCGGATATCTAAACTTTCCTTTTGTGTCTCCTGGAGACCTCCAGAGTAAATGAAGCTAAAAATCTGTAACCAATTATTTGGGGGGGGGGGGGCTGTTCAAGGAAAATGTGTGTCTTAAGCTTTGCAGATGCTCCAAGAACTCATTTCACCATTTATAACCTCCTGAAAGACTTTCCCAAAGGGGCCCTGAGTTTTGGAATACAGCTTTTGACATGCCACCCAAAGCTTGGTGTGCTTTTCAACCTTACACATCTTTCACAATCATAGTATAAGGTGGTATAAGAAAAAAAAAAAAGATATTGCTTTTGTTTTAGAGGAAGAAAAAACCCCAAAGATTTTCCCTATCTGCCTGTTCACAATGATTTGAAAATTGATAGAGGAGAATTGTTGCTGCGTCTTTAATAGGCTTCTGGTTGCTGTGGGCCATGTTATCAAGTACTACATGATCAACAGGATATAGGTCATAGTAGGGGACTGTAATGGTACGTGGGAATGACCTTAGGAGGCAAGGCAAAGAGACACAGCCTAGGAAATGCTCAGATAAGGGGTAACTTAGCCCACCACAGGAATGTGGGTGGGCAAACAGCTCAGAAGGGACCCTCCCTAGTTTCTTGGGCTGTAAAGGGGATGTGGGGAGAAATGTACTTTCAGACTTGCAGGATTCTGTTAATGTAACCTTACAATAAAGTAGAATTAGTTCATCTGGCTGTGTTTCCTGTCTGGTCTACCTTGCAAGGCTGACAGGGACTGACATCAAAGGAAGTGTTTTTTAAAGAAAACCTGTACAGTGCAGAATACAGTGCAAAGACAGAATTAAAGGTGAATGCAGATGAACGGCAGAATTCTGGAGATTCTGTCTAATCCAAAAAGAATAAAAACACAGGAGAGTTACAAGGAAGAAGAATCAACAGTGCTAGATAATGGATGTACTAAACCTGAGATCCTGATAATCTAAGAAACCTACCTCTTCTACCATTTAGCTGAATTGTTGAATTTAGAGTTAATAGCTTAAGAGGTTAATTAACTTAAAGCTGATAGACTAAAATATTGATATTGGATATTTGCATGTGCTCTATCAATGCAGCTTCTCCTTCTCCTTCTCCTCCTCCTTCATCTTCCCAAATGCTGGAGATAAATTGAAACAGAGAGAATAGGGACAAAGCAGAGAAATGGTAAAGAACGACCGCAGTGCTTCAATGAAATCATAGCTCAAAATTCCAGCATTTGATGCATGACATTAAATTCATTTATTGTCATCAAAGATAATAGGGTTGGAAAGGACCTTCAAGGTCTTCTAGTCCAATCCTCTGCCCAGGACAGGAATCTTCAGACTATTCCAGGGAAAACAGATGATCAACCTTTGTTTGAAAACCTCCAGCAATAGGGCACCCACAACTCCAGACCACCGGCAGGAATAAATGTATTTATTAAATATATTAAAAGCATTCTAACTGATTTATTCTTATATATATTTGATATGATAAATAAATAAATAAATAAGTGAAATGTTTTCATTTTCAAAATCATAATTCCCCAAATGAAGCTTAGAAAAGCATAAACAATCATAGAAACAAAACAAAATAAACAAAACTTTGAAAACAAAGAATAAAGCAAATTTCTAGAATCCTTCCCCAAGGTTATTGGGCATAGTGGTCCTGTGTTGGCGGCAGGGGGAGAAGAAAAGACTATCTTTTGTTGCTTTCTATCACCAGATCCAATATGGATGAATTACAGACTTGTTTCACAAGACTTTGAAGTTTTATCACTATCTTTTCTTTGTATATGTATTTTGCTTAGAAAGAGTTTATGATCTGAGAGAAGTGAAGATGGCCAAAGATGTAGCATGTAGAAACTAGTGCTCTCTTCACTGAGCCAATTCTGGGACATTTTCAAGATGCAGAGAAGACCAGTCTCTCATGTGCAGTCATATTCACAAGAGCATTTGCCTCAGGAAAAAAAAAAAAGTCAATATATTTTTTAAAGATATTTGACACCAGCACTACTCATATCTTTCTTCTTAGATATATTTAATCTAGCCTACAAATAAGTCATAGAATGGCTTCCTCATGTATGTATTGTGCAGCTGGTTTTACAACCACATACACACAGCGCTTAACCTACCAAGCTGAATTATTTCTTACAATTGTTCAGAACAGGCAGTCTACAAATGCTGGGCAACCTTAAGGATGGTGAATATAGAAACAGTTATTAGCAAACATGGATTCCAAGATGTTGTGGTAACAGTCTGTCACCATCTCAAAAAATAAGGTGAAAGAAGCAACATTAATGAGTTTCTGAATCTCCCCTTGAATGGGCAATGCAGCACTTGGTTTATTTTTAGCTCCAGTGTAAGATAGTCTGTGTATATATAAATACACACACACACACATTCACACACACACACACACAGGGTAGTATATAGCAAACAGGAAACTCAACTGAATAATTCATATGCCGTTTATAAAATGCCCAACCATTTTATTTAAACATATGTATGAATAAAACAAAGCTGAATACTTTATAAAATATGAATTATTCAAATTAATTTTTGCTATTGTTTGCTAAACAGTGCATTCAGTGAATAATATTGAAATGGCTCATAAGCGTATATATATGTGCAATTAAATTGAAATAAGCAGGTTAGCTGCTTAGTTGCATAGTTGCTGCTTGTAAATACAAATATATGCATGGGGCTTCTGAATCTGAATTCTTAAGTTTAATTGTAATCAGTATAGTCATAATGTACAGTTACTGAATACATCAGTTTAATCTGGTGCAAACACACACTCACACAATCTCAGGTTGTTCTCCATAACTATGGAGTAGAATTGTCCAATCTCCATTTTTTTTTCCAGCAAAAAACGGCTGAGCAAAATTGGATTGCAAAATTTCAGGTATCCTCTCTCTTTATAATATTCTATAATACTCTAAAGGAATCTTGGGAATCTTGTTAAACTTTTCTAGAAGGTATCAAAGTCACTGTATCTTTCCACTTTGCTTAATGATGCAACACTTGAGTCATTAGATTCTATTACTGTTCATTCCCACAAACCACAGAAACCTTTTAACATTAAAGCATTTGGGTTGCTTTTTACAAGATTTTCCTCTTCCCCAAGTGTGCTGTGATTGGTTCCCATCAGTTAAGCTTTGACTGTTGGCAGATCAATGCCTATTATCTTTGCATGGCCCTTGACCCGACCAACCAGCTTTCATGATTGCTTTCCAAAATGCATTCTGCTGTGAGGTGTCTTCTGTATGGTTTGTTTTTCATTAGGTCTAGCATAACACTTTCATAGATAGATGTTGGAATTCTGGTTTGTCCAATGGAACCTAAACTTGCATACCCTAGAAAATATGTTGTACTGCCAAATTAATGTCAAGACTGGCAGGGTATGTGTATGTGTGGAATTGTCAAGTATGCTTTGGACTCTTATATCAACAGTAAATTCCATTTCCTCATCCTCCAAAAACTCACACGCTCCCTTCTCCCATATCCATGTCAATCTTTGTATAATCCCAGGCACAGCACATGACATGGAATTTATGAAGATAGAGAAGAAAGACTTTATAAGAGGGGTAAAGGAGAACCAATAAAGATGGAAATTAGAATAAATATGGTAGTGGAGTTCCATTGTAACTCAGAATGGACATATCTAAAGGCTTTGATACTTCTCCTAAAACTGCAGCTTTTCATCTTACTCCTAGCTCTAAGTGCATCTCTACCCAGTTTTTAATATGGAGAGGAGACATGGTGTTGCACCACTATCATTACTGCCTTGAAAACTCAGCAGTTTGTCTGTTATTAATTTTGTCCATTATCCCACAATTAAATTCAAAGAGCATCTGCTATTATTGAACTGCTGCTGCAAAATAAAACCTTGTCTGAGATCCAATGCATATGTAGAATGAGTATCTGTTGAATAATCTGCAATCATAACCCAACGGAGAATATCTTGAACTCTATTAGGGTACCATAATTGAATGCCCACTGATAAGGGACCTATTTCTATGCACACAGATGAATATAGAAATCTATCCAGCTAAGATAATGTCTCAACAGTATATAAAATCAGTGCTTCTATTCTCCTCTGCTGGAACAGTTAAGGACTTTCTAAAATGAGAGAATTTGTCTCAGAATCTGGCCTCATTTCCCAAATCTACCCAGGGCTAATTTTAAATAATAGTGGCTAGATTGCACATCCATATATGTGTTTATGTGCAATTCAAGTGTGGGGCAATTTACACTGGCCGTTGAATGAACTTTGGGACTTTGCTTTGGTAAAGCACCTTTTTCTTTTAAAAACAAAGGTTGCAAAAAAAGAATGGAAGGTACTTAGAGCTCATGGTAGTTTGAACCTCCAACAATATATGTGAATGTTATTCCTAAGCAACACTAACTGAGCTGTCAGCCTCACCTTTTTCTTTGTGAGCTAATTAGCTGTGTTCTTTCTGGTTTGTTTTTAATGTAAAGGGTAATTATCTGAAATTGCTTTGCAGCCGTTTTGTCCTTTGCACCAGTTGTTGCCATGTGCAATTTAAACTGAAACTGGCTAGTTAAGCTTTACTTCTTTTTCCTTGTAATTTAAAGGGAACTTTGAAAGTGACAGGGATGAAAGCTTATCAGCTGAGATTCCCTTCAGTCAGTAGTGGCAGTTTTCTCAGCTTTGCATACCAGGTATGTACCCATCCTAAATTTATCGCATCTTTTGCAATGTATGATCACATTGTTTATAACAGCACCTGCCAGATGAGAAACTCAGACACAAGACGGGGCACCTCATAACATTTGTCTTGGAGGGGGGAAATGCAGGAACACTAATTAGGCTCTTTGCATCCACTGTTCAGAGGTTCCAAATCTTGCAGTGGGAAAACTATGTATTTTCCTTTATGCCAAACTGGATTCCATATGAGCATCTAATTAATGTCAAACAGCCTAGTCAAGCAAGATGTGTTTAAATCTGGCCTTCTTTTCAAGCAAAGTTTAAGTGGGGTTATAGTAATCAATGCAACACACTTCAGCTAAGTGAAAAAAGCCCTCAAGTTCCGAACAGAATGAAGAATGAAGGAGACAAAAGGATGGAAACTGGATTAGGTCTTGGATTAAAACATTGCATTTGCTTATAGCAGTGTTTCTCAACCTTAGCGGCTTTAAGATGTCAGGACTTCAACTCCCAGAATTCCCCAGCCAGGAAGGTGGCTGGGGAATTCTGGGAGTTGAAGTCCACACATCTTAAAGCTGCCAAGGTTGAAAAACACTAGGTTACAGGATGAGGTTAAAAAAATAAATAAATAAACACTGATCTGGATAGAACAATATTGGCAGACTTTGTTTTGTTTTGTCACTGCCCATTACCTGCTCTTTATGGAAAACACAATAATATTTAAAAATATGAATTCCTGGTGCAGATCTCAACCTCACTAGGCAATATTAACAAAAATAAAACTTGATCACTCCCTCTCTCTCTCTCAGTCCCTGTGCCTTATCTGATGAGTACTTCTTCAAGGTTTCCTAATTTAATTTTTGAATAACGTGTTATATCAGATCCAAACAGAATGGAAAGTTGTTTGTATGCGTGCATTTGTGTGTTGTGTCTATTCTAATCTTGTAGAGAATCTTACAATCTTGCTTTTTTCCTAGTGTTAGGCCGAAGTAATAAATAACATGAAACCACATTTTGTTAGAGAAGAAAGAAAGAAAGAAAGAAAGAAAGAAAGAAAGGAAGGAAGGAAGGAAGGAAGGAAGGAAGGAAGGAAGGAAGGAAGGAAGGAAAAGAAAGAAAGGAAGAGGAAGGAAGGAAGGAAGGAAGGAAGGAAGGAAGGAAGGAAGGGAGGGAAAGAAAGAGAAAGAGAGAAAGAGAGAAAGAGAGAAAGAGAGAGAGAGAGAGAGAGAGAGAGAGAAAGAAAGAAAGAAAGAAAGAAAGAAAGAAAGAAAGAAAGAAAGAAAGAAAGAAAGAAAGATTGAAACTTCTTTTACTGCACTTTCATATTCTTAGACATCACCATGGTTGTCATCTTACCCTGTCATACCTTAGGCTATTTAATTTTGCAACCTCTCTTGATAGCTTTCCCACTGTCACAGCATTTGCAAGAGCAGACAGATCAGTTGTTTCTGTTTGTGATAGCTCTTTCCCTTTTTCTATTAACACAGTTGGACTATCAGCTTGTCCAATCACATTCAAGTCAAAAGCCTGCCCAGCACATCTTTGAAAAACAATCAACATTTTCAGTCAAAACTGACAGAAGTTCCAAATGTGGAGCTGTACCAAACTGTTGAGAGAAACGATGTTTATCTTTATGGAAATTAACTTTTATTGCAAGGTGCTTATGAAGAGCAGAGAACTTCCATCTGAAAACAAACACTTGCCAACTATAACACACTAGCTTTCTAACATATATATTTACCAAAAGAATTTCAGACATGCACGCATGTACACATGCACACATGCACACACACACAGCATCAAATTTAGTAGTGAATCAAATGTGCTTAAGAAAGTCTAATTGTGATTTCACATGATTCATAAGTGAAAATATTGGTTTTTAAAACAACTGGAAATTCAGAATGACAAAATTTAATAATAGTTTGAGTCCAAACTATTGAAGTCCAAATTGACAATCCATGGTTATAACCAAGAGTATACAGCTTGAAAAGATGGAAATATAGTTTCTCCGTTAGTCTTAAATGCAGGTTCTTCAGAACCATCCTGCCTGCTGGATGAAGTAAGCTTATTAGTTTTATGTATTAAATGCTCATTGCAGTTAGTGTTGCGTCACTTAATTTCTATGCATTTCTATGCACAACGGAGGTATGGCCACAGATAAACAGCATTACTGTCTATAACTGTACTATAACTGTACTGTACTGTCTATAATAAGGGTACACAATTTCCATTGATTTGAGGGCCACGGAAAGCTTTGTGTGGCACGTTGAGGGCTATTCTCCAATAACAGGTAGGGGTACAAGCTTTCCTAGGGGGAGATTTTGGATGTTTTGCAAGTTGAAATGTGTGCCTTGAGCTCATTTTGCCCCTTAATCCACCCATAGGTCCAGAAAACGGGGAAAAAAATAGCGCTGAACATTTTTTATTTCAATTGCTCTGGGAGATGAATGTACCTTTGAACCCCTGATCTATAATATCTGGAGATCATTCAAAGCAGCTTCTTAATAACAAAATATTGTTTTACCAAAATGTTAACACAAGCATTTAACAATTCCCGTATCAGCAGTTAACAAAATGAAAGCCTCTTTGAGCTAGAGTGTGAGTTCCAAATATGACCCTTTCAAAATGCTGGGGAGGCAGGCATCTCTATTGCAGTGTAAACAGAGCACAACAATCTCTGGTCCAGATGGAAGGAGCAAGGAACAGATTCTTATCTCCGGTGGTGATTGTTCAAACCACAAAATTGAAATGGTTTTGATTTATTTATTTATTTATCGTAAAATCGTCCAGGGTAGTATACAGTATAGTAATGATGCACTGCCAGTATACAGCAGTTAAAACACGCTGGCAGCAGTAGGCTGGCAGCAGTATGAAAGTAGTTTACCATTGCCTTTTTCCAGTTTTTTTTAATGCCCTAGGCTAGCCTGCAGTCCCTAGACTTTTTTGGTTGATCTCCCACCCAAGTACTTACTAACCATGCCCAACCCTGTTAAGCTTTTCTAGAGAAGTCACTGGGAAATATGAACACAACAATATAGTATTGTTTTTCTTAAAAAAGAATTCTGAAATTCTTGCGGCAACAAATCCTCCATGCAACAGAGGTTAGTTCAAGTGGCCTTCTCCTCCTCCTCCTCCTCCTCCTCCTCCTCCTCTACCCTCCCTCCCTCCCTCCCTCCCTCCCAGGAATTTGCAGGAACAAGATGAAAATTCTTATTGAGATGCAAATGACTGATTTGTTTTGTACAGATGTGAAAGAGCAACTCTAAATGCAAATTCTGCCTTTCCATTCTATTTAATCCCTGATTGTAGAGACTTTATATTTTGAACCAATAGAAATATTGTTAGGCTTCATGACAAGTATGAGGATGACTAGAACTGGAACGCTGGCTTTCAAGTGAAGAGTTATGAGAAAGCATATTAACCTTGATTAATACTGGCCAGCTTTACAGAAAAGCTGCTTGCCTTTTGAGCTTTTTTGGAAGGCTGCAATTACTCACTAAACTAAAGTCATCTGTGAGGATGCTGAGTGTTTCATTGGAATTCTAGGTGGAGAGAACACTAAGTCATCAATAATCCTACAGTCCTTAATAAAATCCATTCCACTCTGAAATCTATGCTGTAAGATGTAACTTTCTGTTGTTACTCATGCCTCACAAATAAAATTATTTGTGGCATAAAATTATTATTCAATCTCTGTATTCATAATCCAATGAAATCATTACAAAATATAATTACTCAGTGCAATCTAGCATGTTAAAATTGTACAGTGGTTTTCGTACAGTTCATAGTAGATGGATCTGCTAATCAAGGAACCGTGGGAGCAAGCAAATACGGATTCAGTTGCCAATGGAAATGCTCATTCTGGACACCATCTTATCTCTATGGCTGTATGAACTATTCTCTGAGACACTTCACTGTCCAGCAAGTTTATTCTGGATTTACTCCTCAAAGTCATGAAGCAGCTACAAACTACCTCTTCAGACTTGTCCAGAAGACTTCTGAAAGGCCTTGAAGGAGCCATGATCCAGTCTTAGAGCATTGGAGTATCTTTCCATTTAATGAATGCCACAGTGGAAAACATTCTTTTCTGTACCCTGAATGGACATTATGGACAATGGCTGTAATGTGATAAGCAAGGTAGAGCACACAAATCAGGGACAATGTAAAGCAAAAGAGAGCCAGTTTGGTCTAGTGGTTAAGGCACCAAGCTAGAAACCAGGAGACTGTGAGTTCTAGTCCCACCTTAGGCATGAAAGCCACCTGGGTGACTTTGGGCCAGTCACTCTCCCTTAGCCCAACTCACCTCACAAAGTTGTTATTGTGGGGAAAATAGGAAGAGGAAGGACTGTTAGGTCTGTTCATTGCCTTGAGTTATTTATAAAAATAATAAAGGTGGGATAAATATATATGGAAGAAGGCAGTTTCTCAGATAAATTACATAATAGTATTAGTATCAAAAGAGAGTTATAAACTAGGGATTAAATCTGGACCAAATATTGTTTATATATTAGAAAAAAAGATACAAACAAATTATGGGGCGGGGGGATATATTGTTTATATTTCTTTAGCTGGATCCAACTTAATGCATTTAGTTCTTGAAATAAAAAAAAAAAAAAGGTTTTAGTTAGAAACCAAAAAGATGACAGCAGGAATGTGATTGTTTTTCTGTTCTTCCAAGATAATAGAGCAACATAATAAAATTATAAATATTAGATCTGGGATGGCATTTATTTTTCTACATAGTATCACAGCTACAAAATAGGCATTTATACAAGAACAGGAAGATTCTCATAATTTTTATGACAGATTTTAATTACAGTAGTAAAAGTGAATACAAACTAAATTCAGAAAAAGAAATAAAAAGAAAAAAATAAAAAGTGGCAAAGTGCTATTCTTACTCCTGCCAGGCATGTTAGTATTCCTGGTCCCTCACTTCTGATACTTTGTAAAACTCATTAAAACTCATAAAACTTTAAAAAACTAAAACATCAAACAATATAACTGCAAGATGAGGATAAGAGGAGTGGGTTAAAAGATGAGTTAATAGATCTGAAACCTAACTATTATCTGGTTAGTCTTGAAAGGCATGAGGAACTGCTTCTCCTACTCCATCTTAAAAAAAAAAAAATGGGAAGATTCTCCATGCAATTACAGACCTATTTAATCTGTACAGAATGTGCTGCTGATGATCTCTGTTCAGGATCTTCCAAACCAATCACAGAACAAAGAAACCATTGAATTTACAATGAATATGGCATGGATAAGTCCTGCACATATTCAGAAATGTACCGTGAGATGGCTATATGGGCATGGCAGGTAGCTATTCTAATGATGGTGCTCATGGGTGCAACCTGGGAGAGTGCTTATTCCTCCCATACATGTATTCAATACTCTTTTTGTAATGCATGAATAAACATTTCTACTTGCACATTACCAGTGAAGGAAAAGGCTTTCTGAATAATGGCCTTCAGTGTGAGAAGACATTCCTGAAACATACAGAGATTTCCATTCATTTTATGTTGGCGTCAATGTGTCATTGGAATATAGCCTTTGGAAGTAATTCTATGCACATTTACCTGGCAGTAGCCCCCCTTAAACAGTGTGGGATCTACAGATATAAAATTATAAGGCTTTATGGTATTGAACCATTTTTCCCTTATTTGACCCTTGAGAGTAGCAAAGTAGGAAACGCTATTAACTGATCAAACATGAGCATCACTGAAAATGGAATAAGCAGTGGGAGA
Source organism: Python bivittatus (assembly GCF_059951505.1). NCBI lineage: Eukaryota > Metazoa > Chordata > Lepidosauria > Squamata > Pythonidae > Python > Python bivittatus. The sequence goes on from NW_028277098.1 coordinate 31,581,575, forward strand.
ATTCTTTAATCTGTTTAGATTCATGAACGGTCTCTGATACTGCCTTGGATTCCATTAAGGTTATGCACTTCTTACAGATATTCAGAGATAAGTAAGGCAAGTAGCCTTTTAAATGTTCAGTTTCAATGGGAGGAGGAGGAGGAGGAGGAGGAGGAGGAGGAGGAGGAGGAGGGATGCTGAAATTTCCATTAATTCACCATTGGATTATGGTAATCGTGTTGATCCCATAATCCACAGGAAAATACTGATACATAATTGAGAAATAGATTTGAAAGGTGCTCACTATATCCATAGATTATGTTTTTGTTTTATTCCATTCTATCTTGATAAGATTAAATAAGATAAGTATAAGAAGCTAGTTCCCTGCAAAAAACTAGGAATAGCTCAGAATGATTGCCAAGAGGCCACCTAATGACAGGTACCAGCCTTACCAGCAGCCCATAAATATTTTGTCCATCTGCTTGTGAACCTGATCCAAAGAACAAAATATACTCAATGCTTTTTGCTTTTATAAACTGGAACTCAGACACATTAACTGTAGGTGACTTAACATCATATTTTAAAGAGAGGATCCTTCTGAACAATATCTCTTTTTACAAGGTATCTTCATAGAATGAGAGTATTATCCCCCCTCCCCCAGGATACTAAGTAAATCCACTGAATTGAAATTTAAAATAAATAATGATTTCCTAGGGCAACTGCTTAGTTGGCAGGTACAGCTTCATGGATTTTTACTAGAAAATAAGGTCCACTGTTTAGTCTAAAAAAAAAAAATAACTACGGTTAAAGCTGTAGACAATATAAGTTAAAACCAAGACCTCTGCAATATCCAGCTGCTCATTTCTGTCACAAATTCTGAAGTGCTCATCTTCCATTGTCACTGTGTTCATCTGGAGGTGCACTTGGCCTGCATGAAGATGTAGTCCAGTAAGCATTAAATGGGAAGAAACTAAATTGATTGCCATACTAAAGAGTCTAGTCTTGCCAGAAATACTGTAAGCAAAAGGCCTGCTGGGTACACGTCTAGGTTCAAATTTGGCAGTGGGAAGGCCAGAGGGTAGCCATTAAAAATGAATGGTAACTTGAGGGTATTTTAATAACAGCTGCTTCTGTTTCCTTCCTTACAGCAGTTTTGTACTTCTGTACTTTCTTCTTGATGACATGGCTATTATTTTATAGCAGTTTCAAGCAGTTAATTAATGAACTGCACACAAGTGACATGACACCACCTTGCCCAATTATCTCTGGCATCTATTTTTATGGTAGGAAGCTCAGCCGCTTTGTGAATTGCCTCGATTCACAAATTGGCTCTGGAAACAGTTATTTTAACAACCAAAACAGTGCTCTGGCAGGGCATGGGGAGGGGATGGATCTGCTGCAAATGCAAATGTCTTCCCTGAACTCCAGGAAATTCACCAACGGGCCTTGGATTACTTCATGACAGCCATCGCTAGTCTTCTGCAGAATTTCACCAGTTTTCATAATAAGCAATTGCTGTAATATAGCCATCGCCAACTATTTCCTGAGAGAGGTAGAATATGAATCACAAGAAGGGAGGATCTATCACTGAGAACAAAAGAGGTAAATTTAATGCAACTCTGACCCAAAAAGAGTACCATTTTAGGCATGGATGATAGATCTATAGCTTTGATTGATTTTGAGAGAAAAGGACACTTAGGATAAATGAAGAGCAATTATACAGTATGTGGCTACTTTCACTTTTGAAAAAGCTTCATCTAATGTATAAATTGTTTTGTAATGAACAAGGCAAAGTTCATTTTATGTATGTATGTATGTATGTATGTATGAGAAAAAAGAGTGGGCTTTTCCATGCCTTTTAAAAAATTTATTATCTGGTGATAATCTCAGAAATTGTTCTGATAGTGAAGACAACATGTCATGGAAAGTATTATAATCAGAGCTTTCACACAATCCTCCTTTCACACAGAAAACACATGGGAAGGGATGACTAACTCCATCCTAATGCAATGGCATGCAGGATGGTCATGCCTTTCATTAACAATGTGTTCAGTGGCTTTCCAAAGAAGTCCTTAATGCATTTTTCACATTTTTAAATTTATACCTCAACTTTATTACAAAACTCAAGGTGGCTTACAGCAATAACAAATATAAAGAAAGAAATGTAACAGTACTGCAACCAAAATCTTAATCAAGAGTGAAAGAAACCTACAAGGAATGTCAATGGTCCTTAAAGTAACCATATGACCAGGCCTGGCTGGCTGGAGTGGACATTCTCTTTGAGGAGAATGAGGAGTATATAACCAGTCTTCAAGTGTTTCCTCCCTCGTCTCCCTACCACAGAGGCAGCAAAACTGTCATGCAGGTACTCCAATATAGCTCAGTTTCAACTCTACTTCTACCCCTTCAATATCAGTTTCAAAACAATTTCAGGCTGGTCACTGATCATGTTCAGTTCTTCTAGTGATGAAAGCTGAGAATATGCAGGCAATCACATGAGCAATCAGTGCTCCCATTGACGGACCACAAGAGAGAAGAGTCAAAAACTAGGATCCAAAATGTATCTGCTTCTTCGGAAGTTACAAAATTCTCATCTCCTCCCCCCTCCACATAAAAGTAAAAAAAAAAAAAGCTGCTTTAACAGTACTAACCTGATCACAAGAAACAAAAGGGTTGTATCGTTATTTTTAAAAAATAACAACACAGTTTTCTGTTATTCCAGATGCTATGATCCAAACCAGTGGTTTAAATTGCAAGAGATGTGTTATTTTTTGAAGATAAAATGAGGAGGAGGTCCTGTGTGTACTATTTTGAGAAGAAATGTGGGAAAAGATTTGTAACAACAACAATAATAACAACAGGAAGACTAAGAACAGCCAAAAGTGGTGGGTATGTTGTTATTAACCATGACAGAGTGTGGACAGTATCACTGTCATCAGAGATTTTAGTTATCAGTTTGAAAATAAGCAGGAGGCAACTAAGCACATAGGCAATTTATCATTTTCTGTATTACAGCAGGCTAAATGCACTCATTTGTCCCTGTTCAGCACTGTGTTCATAACTGTGGGCTTCTGATTTCAAAAAGTTAAAAGAAAGCTTATAACAATTATTATTTTCTTTTTTAAAGTGCAGATTTTAAATTGAAAATTCATTTCATAGCTTTATGTAAAATCATTAATGATAGCAGATGAAATGAATGGATGATTTTGATTTTACATGTGTGTGTGTGTGTGTGTGTGTGTGTGTGTATAGAGAGAGAGAGAGGTGTTAAGATGCTGGAACAGGAGCAAAGAAACCCAGGTTCCAGTATTCTTAGGTACAGAAATTGGCTGGGTGTCTTTGGGCCAGTCACTTTCTTTCAGCCTAGCCTAAAAAACAAAACAAAACATACACACTCACTCACACACACACACACACACACACACACACTATTTACCAACCTGCCATGGACCATCAGGGTAGATTATAGTCCATAACCATCAATGAAGAGGCCTTCATGCTGCAGTGGATTGATTTGAGCAGATGATGATGATGATGATGATGATGATGATGATGGGTCGCCCAGTCAGCCAGATGTTTAAACCAGAAAAATAATGACAATGAATCATGCCCTTCATCCACACAGCAATGATGACAGACTCTACTTACCATGGAGCATAGGTGGGCATGGGATGTTACAAGTACACCAGACAGTTGAAGAAGAATAAAGGGCCTTGGAAGAATATCTGAAGGACATTGAAGAAGATGCACTGAAGCTAGTATACCATGAAGGCTTACTGAATACTGAAAAGACCAAAGAAAGGCCTACAAGAAAGACCAAAGGAAGACTAGAAAAGAGACATGGCAAGGCAAAGGATTACATGGCCAGTACTCTAAAAAACTAGAAGGCAAAGCAGATAACAAGAAGACCTGGCAATGGCTAACAGCAGGAAAGTTGAAGAAAGAGACAGGGGGGCTAATTCTGGCTGCACAAGCCCAAGCCTTAAGAACAAATGCATACAAAGCCAGAATTGAGAAGACAGCAACAGACAGCAAATGTTGTCTCTGAAAAGAAGCTGAAGAAACTGTGGACCACCTAGGTAGCTGCTGCAAGAAGATCACACAGACTGACTACAAACAACAGCATAACAAAGTAGCAACAGTGGTGCATTGGAATATCTGCAAGAAATACCATTTGCCTGCAAGCAAGAACTAGTAGGACCACAAAACAGACAAAGTAATAGAAAATGAAGAAACTAATGTGCTCTGGGACTTTAGAGTTCAAACAGACAAGCACCTGCCACACAACACCCCAGACTTAACAACTGTTGATAAGACAGACAAAAAAGTGATTTGGCTTCTTCACTTTTGGTGGGGAACCATATATATTTTATGAGTGACAAGGAAACATGTGCCAGGATGAGCAAAAACAGAAAAAAAATTCTCCTTAAATTTAGAAAATAGCTAGGAGAAAATTTCTCTATATATTGTGTAAATTTCATCCAACACAGCAACTTTTTAATTTTGGTATTTTCTGCGGAAGCCTTTCATCAGATTTTCAAACATTATGTAAACAGCTGGTAGGAAAACTAAATGATATGCCTGTATATGCATGTGCACAAACATGCTCATATAATATGAACTCATGTGCACACATATATGCTACTCAGGCAAGAGATTAGCTTTCCTTTATGAAAATTCCTTAATTTGTCCTACACTCCTAGCCCAGGAATTTCCCTTCCTCCGTTCCTCAGTTGGAGGGTTCCCTGACCCTTCAGAGCGATTTTCTGTGGCTAGTGGGGTCCTGGTAGCTAAATGGGAAGGGGAAATTGGGAGTCTTTTCCTCTGAATTCCTTAAGTTTATTTATCCAATGATCAGACATTATTTTCTTTTTTTTCTTTCTTTCATAGGAAAAAATGAGCTTCCATATAAATTTGCATCTGACATTAATTTTATTCTATCTATTGGCAATATTAATATGTAAGTCAAGCACAGAAGGATAAAGAGGAAAAAGCGTAAGCATTTATTTCTCAGATAACAAGCTTTAATTTTTCTGTCTCTACATACATAGACATATGTGGTAGGACGGAGTAGAAGTCTATTTTCTGAAATGAGACAGTAAATATAGCTGTTGCATTTTATCCAGCCTTTCAGTACCTTGGAAGACGTTAAATCATAGTTTCAAATTATTCAGATTCATCCACTGAGCTACTTATATAAGATCAACCAGATAAAAATGACGATATTTGTCATTTCTAGTTCCAGTAATTAAGTGCTGCTCTAATTCTACTTGTGCAGGCCGCAGTGGGATTATAGACGTGGCATAATGATAGAAACAAAGACAAAGAAAGGATCAGAATTGTTAGAAAAAAGCAGGATGTTGAAAAATTCATGAGAGGCAAGTCATGATTGCCTTTAAGAGGTTAGATATTGCCAAAAATAATAATAATCTAACACAGTGCCACCAGAGAATCTCTTAGCTTCCAGGAGGCTTTAGTACCATGTCTGGATACTGTTTTGCACTCATATGTTGACAGTGATGGACGCTAACTTAAAATCTGTAAGAGAGGCTCAACAATCTTTCCTGCCAGCATTTGAGGTGCAATTGGCTGGCGTGCATGCTTTAAATATTCTTGTAAATCATCTCTGATTTTTTTTCTTATTATGGAAATACATGCTATAAGTGCTTGAAAAGCAGCTTCTTAGAGAAAAGTATTTAGAAAAGAAAAAAAAAAAACCGGAATAACCTTCAACCCCACTATGCAGCGGCATTGGTATATATTCCAGTTCAACTTCAGTTTAATATTTTTGTTTGAAGCCATAGATGAAAGAAGAAAAATGGGGAAAAAATCAGCCCCAAAACATATTTAACTAAAACAAGGATTATTTCAAAGCTGAGTTATATGTATTTGTCCCGCAGCAAACATACTGCCACATAGGGCTTTCAGCACACCTGAGAGTGGCTAACATATGGCCAGTTGAGTGGTCAGAGAGATTTAACCAATCTTGTCAGAAGACAGCAGCATCTAAGAACCCACTGCAATGACGCAAAATGATGACCCATGTCAAACATGCCATTCCAATGCTGTGAAGACAGGCTTGGGTCATGATGCCTGACACAAGGATGTATGTTATGGATTTGCACGATGACATCATCACACCCATGTTGCCTTGTCCCCCCTTTCAGGTGTCTATGCCAGGAGACATAATGTCCCAGCAACTAAAAATAGGTCTGGCCAAGGAGTTCTATCCATATTTGCCAGGCTAAGCCACTTATCCTAATCTATGAGGAGTGAATTGAGATCAGGGCAGCAAAATCTTACTTATATGGTTGGGTTTTTTAATACATTTTTCAAAGATCAGGTACACATAGACCTGGTTCACAATGATTGCTTAACTAAATGGGGTTAAGGGCACATTGTAACGGGAGGGGCAACACTTAATGCTTGAAAAATCCTGAATCTCCCCCTCCCCCAACCTCCACTCTTGATTCCTTCCCTTTCTTCAGCATAAGCCTCCGCATGCAGCATACATTTTAGTATGGTGCTCAAGCTGATGGAAGATGAATAGTCCTGCACTATGGGCGTAGAGACCACATTACAATATGGCTTAGTACAATGAGTGAACTCTGTCTCATTCTCCACTGTAGCTACACTGAATTATGTTTCAGGAACTCCTCTCACACACATCCTTTATAACTGTCAAGCAGCAGCTCTGCACTCACAAACCCAGTTGAGAAATTAATTGGGTTTCCCAAAAATGAATCTGGCTGCTAAAAGGAATGTGGCCATTGCCCAAGTTGGCTTTGCATTTGGGAAAAGACATTTCCAAAAGCTCATGGAATCACTTGGTAGTTCAGACTGTTTTTCTTACTGTTGCAGTGGTCTAGGTGTGGTCCACACTTTGCCAGTCACTGGTGGATTGGAACATGAGATTTGACAATATTGGTTGGCTATATCCCAATCCATGGAGAATCTGGGCAATTGACAACAAGGAGTGCTCAAAAAAACAAACGTGATAACAAAATATTTCAATAAATAAGTCTAACTTTAAGGATAAGAATGCTAAGAACCAATCAGAACTAAAGATGAATAAAATGCCTTGTGGAATGCAAGAAGAGAAGGGGCCAAACACACCTCTGGGGGAGCAGGTTTCAAAGCATGGGGGCTACCAGGGAGAAGAATCCCGTGTGGTTAGGAGATTCTTAACAAGCATCTCTGCCGCCCAGCCCCCCCGATGTTCGGACCAAAGCGATAGAGTCAGTTCTTGCAAGGTTGTGCTGATGCTTCTTGCGTCCATTTTAATAGTGTTTTTCACTTTTTGAATCCTTGATTATCATGGATCAGAATCCATGTCTCATTTCCTTGGGTTCTCTCTTTCCCCAATGCTTTATTTTTTTAGTGCCTCTGTTTCCTAGTCTCATATAGCAGGCATCAACATAAATGACAAGTGGAAAAGTTAGCACATATATTCCTCCCAATTTGCTAGTTAGTTTTTCTTATAGAAAATGAGCAATAGTTCCCCAAGTCCAGGAAATTAAGCTTCAGTTAACAGCCCATTCCCTAACAAACTCTGCATCTTACTTCGAATAAAGGCATAATCTGTCTTTTTGGACTTCCCAGGGTATTCCATACAATTCCTCAGATTTCATCTGCAGAAGTCTCTTTTTTGTCTTTATATAATTTCAGCCAGTGAAAAACAGGAGTTACCTTAGAAAGATTCCCCGGGGCAGTGGTTTGGCTCACATTGGCCAGTTTGATACAGGAGAGAAAGGGTGACCTATGATCTCCAAGGCCTCTTCCGATCCATGCAATCTTTGATTCTCTTCTGATCTGCAACCCTAAGCATCCAGACATTTAGGCTATTTCTTTTTTCTTTTCTTTTCTTTTTTTTCTTACCTTTTGTCTTTGAGTCGATGTTGACTCCTGACAAGTGCCTGGAAAAGTCCCTGCAATTTTCTTGGTAAGATTTCAAAAGTGGTTTGCCATTGCTTCCTTCCTAGGGCAGAGATAAAGTGACTGGCCGAAGGTCACCCAGCAGGCTTTGTGCCTAAGGTGGAACTAGAACTCATGGTTTTGACCTGCCTTAACCTTATTTATTTATTTATTTAAATGCATGCATATGCCAATGTTCTTCAAATCAGAAAGTTGAAATGCATATAGCCCTTCCTAAACTTCTGAGGTTTCAGCTAAGAGATGACTACAGGTACAATGTTGCCTAATCAATTTCCAATAATTCCTATCTTTTCTAGGGATTGGAACACTGTATTTGGAACTCTGATTCCTACCCTGTCCATTAAAGATGCTTCTTTGGGGATAGATTTAGTATTTAACTAATGCATTTTAATGTTGCATTCCTGCATTAAAAAACAAGCCATAACGAAAAACTCAAAGCCACATACCCTGATAGAAAAATAAATAAATAAATAAATAAATAAATAAAATAAAATAAAATAAAATAAAATAAAATAAAATAACTTTAGGTTAAAATACAAATATTGAACAACATTTAATAGATGCATGGGTGAGGTCAATCATCCATTCACATCTAATGCTCAGATCTTGAAGTCCTGATAGGACTTCAGTACGTACCAAAAAGAGATAATAATGAGCTATTCTCTGTGTCTTCCCTCTGCACTCAGATGATAAATGAGAAGTGCACCAGGTTACAAACCACAGCAGAGATGACTGAACAATAAAAGGCAGGACATTCACATAAACCTCTCCTCACTTTTAACTTTCCAATGAAATGTTCTCCTTTGGAGAAGAAAACAACACCAACTTCTTTTTCCTCAAACAGAATCAGGCTAGGGGAAAGTGCAAAGGAAAATGTCTAATTTAATTAGGCTTTCAACATGCTAGAGTGATATGAGGATATAAAGAGAGTTGGCATGTTCACATGCTCTTATATTACATCTGTCTTCAACATATGCTGCCTTCACTCCTGACAGGCTTCTCAGTTATTCTATTTTAGGAAATTATATCTTCATTTCCTTTCATTCTGATAATTAAAGGTTTGATTCCATTCTTGCAGTTCCATAATTGTCAGATCATCTACATAACAGCTAACATCAGGTTGTGTTATATTTTCTCCCAAACAATAAACAGAGTTGGAGTTTATTTATTAAAGTGGCATTGTTTCTTAGAAATGCTTAGTCCCATTTCATGGACTGATATTCCCAGGAATCCTTGAGAAGGGAAAATAATGTTTAAACCCACTTAAGCCTACAATATAGATTTGCCCATGGGACTCACCGTGCAGACAGTTCATTGAATAGTAAGCGTGTTTCTTGTTTGCTTCCCACAATCTTTGTGCTTTCCCCCAGGACTATCCTTCTGTTCCTGACAACCCTGATTTTTAAATGTTCAGCATGTGTGTGTATGTTTTTCATTGATAAAATAAAATGGTTCCTCCAGATGGCAAATTAGTTACAGTTATAATTGTTATGGAGAACTTTGTTGCAGGTCATCAGCTTATTAATTTTTTTCTTCATGCGGTATAACGATTGACAGAATGTTCCTAGCCTCCTGACACACTATTTTGAAGGATCTTTTCCCACCTTGGAATCACTTGGCAAATCCCCAAAGAAAATGGGGCAATGAAATCAAAACATTTATGTACATTTTTGTCTGCAAACTGCTTGCAGGCCTTTTTACTGAAAAGAATTATTTTCAGTATGACTTCTCAGTTCTTACATTTTTATGACATATGCAGGGATGTGGCTGAAAAATGTCTTCAGATGTACAGTCTATCTTGATGATGTACAACAGAATAGTGTGAGACGCATGCGCAGCAACCCCTGGAGGAGTTTTTCAGTCACCTATGTTTTTCAGATGTTGTGTCTAGAGTCTAAACCCTTCCTCCCCTCATCTCAAACCAATCATTCTTTGGTTGCCACAAAGGGAATAACTATACAGACACATTTTACTTCCACAGTACCTCTATAAGCACTAAAGTGAATGGTCATACGTGTAAGGGTTTTGTGAATACCCCAGAACTCACATATGCCACAGTTTTGTACAGACATCAGAATCTGTGCAGGAATCTAGACATGTGAGTATCAGATGAATGTTGCTCTAGATGGAAGTGGTTGAGCCAAGGGGAAACATTTTTTTTTAATCCTACTTCAATGTAAGAGTTAAGCACATTCTTAATTCTCACTCACCCCCATCCTCAACTGAGCATAAGCTGTTTGAGTAGCTATCTTTTATATTTCCAACCTCGTCAATAAAAAGTCAAAGATACGACCTGTTCTTTATATGCTTTGAAGAAAGCAGAAGCCAGAGGAAGTCCGTTCCATCTGGAGCTTTATTTATTTTTTGGTTATCAGCAGTGTCTGCTGTCGAGAAGGCAAGCAGCTTTCTAAATAGCAAGATGGCGTATCTATTTGGCAAGAAGACCTGTTCCAGCAGACAGCGGAACAACCCACATAGGGAAGAGTAGCACATGCTCTTTCCCATGTGAGTTGTTCACATCATTATGTCAGTCACTCTCCTTAAGCTTTTGCTGAGATCCCAGCACATGGTAAATTCACCAGTGACACAGCATGGATTCTTTTTGGTTACAAGAGAGGGTAAACAACAGCTAATGAGAACGGTTCTCTTCTGCCATCCCGGGCACAACAGAATCAGGATGGGATGATCAAGTGCAATACTTACATCTTCCTGAGTGTCAGGAGGCATCTCCCACAGCTATGATTTTCTGTGTTTGTTGCAAACATATTCAGGTTACTTCTCTGAATTCTCTGTTTTTCAGCATTCATTGTTCCTTCGGGCTCCTGCAACTTCTCCATGTATTTTTTATCCTTTCCCATTTCCCCCCCTCCTTTCTCCTCCTTTTTAGCCTTATTTCTCCTCATTGCTGCTTTACCTTTGAGGGCTGAGGTAGCCATTAAAGTCATGTCAGACTCAATGGCAGTGAGAAAAAATATCACGGAATGAAAGGAATTTCAAAAGGGGGAAACTGAAAATAGCACCCCCACACACACAAAACACAGTCAAATTTAATGGAACATTACAAGCTGAATCTAAGTCCTCCTCAGATTTTACCTCAGTTTGTAATGTCTTCTTGCAGTCCTCCCCATTCTGTTACTGTCTAAATATGCTGGGATTGGAAATCCCATAATTTCTGGTCAGTATTACCAACATTCTTACATATTCTGGAAGTTATCAGTCCAGGTTTAGAAATGCCTTTTTTTTCTTCTTCTCCTGCCTTTAAAAATGTCCCAGTTGCAAAAACAGGGTGAGCTCCTATTTCCTCCCCAGTTCCTGTCAACCCAACAGGTCGAAAACTCACGTGAGTAGATAAATGGGTACTCTCACTCCGGTGGGAGGAAAAATGCTGGCGGCACCTTGAAAAAAGGAGTTGGGAGCAGTTGCCGGTAAGCGCGAAAAACCGCGCATGCCCGAAAAGGGCGCGAAGCAACGGAAACCCCGCCTCCTGCACGCGCCAGCTGGGCTCTGCTCTAGGAAGGAGGCTCTGGCAAACCACTTCCGAAAAACAATTGCCTTGAAAACTGCAAGGACTTGTCCAAGCAGTCACTGCAGGGTCAGCAATGACTGAGCGCAGACAAAAAAAAAAAAGTGTACCTGAGAAGCATAGTTTGTTCTTCTTCTTTGTTCTTGATATAATAACAAGTTATAATTCCTAACATTTTCATAGGTAATGCAGAAGTTCAAGCATATTCAGAAAACTTTAGGCCTAGCTATGCTTCCTGTCTCCCCCAATCAAAAAATAATATCTGGGAAGAAGAAACACAACTATCAATTGAAGGATTTTTTTTCCCCCATACAAGTCTTTTCTTGGTTTTGGAAAAATGTAAAGGCATTCCCCTCCTCCCCATTTTCCACATAGTATCTGAAAATGTTTTGAAAGACCCAGTACATTATGAATCATCATGGGCAGATTTTACCCACTGTCTAATAAATATTGGTTATGATATACATACATTGCAAGGAACCATGTCTGGTGTGCCAGCCAGGAAGATATGCAGTCATCTGGATATCCTGTCCTTATCCCGCTTTTCCAAAATAAAATTTAAGAGAAATTAAGCATCATGATCAGCCAAACTGTGATCATATACTGTAATTTGCTTGTGTTCTTTCTAGAGTTTTGTTGTTGTTGATATATAAACTATCCTCTCCCTCCTTCTCCTCCTTGGTGGAAGTTGTCTTCTTCTACCAATCCTGAATTTCTCTGGAGTGTACTGATCTCTTTTTCTCTTGTTTAACAACACCTCAGGTTTGGTTACAATCTTGTCAATGCTCACCAGTTATTAGAAAGAGTGATGCATAATGCTCTTAGAAGAGAATAAGAAAACCCAATCTAGCAGTTATTATGATCCAAACATTCTTCATACTTGCATTTCTGCTGAGCCAAGTCAGTCATAACTATATAGCAAAACAACAGCAAAAAGTTTTTTTCAAAGAAAGAAAAAAACGAGTTGCTCGTACTTTGACAACATTTATTGCACAGTAATTTGTTCTTAGACAATAGGGGAGATGCAAATTCTAGAGAGACATATTAATCTGTAGGTCAAACAATAACAAAATATTGAAAAACTGTCTTAATAAATTTTTTACCTTGCAGCTGAAAGGCTTTGCAATTCCATGGAGGGTTCCTGGTGATCCCATAAAGCAGGAGAATAAAGTAAAGTGGTTTATTAAATGCCACCAAGGTACTGAAATTGACTTTGTTTTATATCATGCACAAGTGTGAATGGGGTTGATTATTTACAACACGTTCATTTTTAAAAGGTCTCTGCTCCGATCTTCTACATCTTGCTTTTCCTCCCTAGTTCCACTCTGCACAGTTGTATTACAGCTGCAGGTCCACTGGCAGCTGCATTAGATACAACCTTTCTTAGTGGTGAGTGCTTTTTAATTAAAGTGAAAGTGAAATGCCATTGAGTTTAATGGAAAGCAAGCACATACATTGTGGCCGATAATGTTTCCCAAGTTGAAGTGCTACGGATCTGTAAAATGCAAATGACACTTCACTTCACTTCACTTCTCACTGTCAGAAGATGTATGTGGGTAGTAATATTTTAAATGTGTCCTGCTTTTCTTCATTGCCTGTATGCACCTTTTTTAAGGAAAGGGTTTTCTATGCATTTCATAATGTCTGAGAGAGGGATTTTATAAGGTGTGATGGCTGCATATTGGGTGTTACTGAAGCAAGAAGTGGGTTAGATCAGAACCTAAAATGACTGAGGATTCATCTTGGACACAGACCTTTGCTTTCTTATATACTTCCCTTTCTTTCTACACCAATCTCTCTCTCTCTCTTGGAACAGGGATGAGGAAGAGGTGGTATCTATCATCGACCTCAGTACCAGCTTGCCAGATCTCAACCTGAGAACCCTATGCTTACACCTCCACCACATGGAACTGGGGTGTGACTGTTCCTCACATGCAGTGCTTATCAACCTTGACAACTTTAAGATGTGTGGACTTCAGCCATGCTGGTTGGGGAACTCTGAGAGTTGAAGTCCACACATCTTAAAGTTGTCAAGGTTGAGAAACATTGCTCAGATGAAAGAGATTCACCCAAGGAGGTAGTTTCACTGACACTCATTGTTCTTGAATGGGGACAGCAGTAAAAAAATGTCAAGATGGCAGATATTGCCTCAAGGTCCATCCCTCTGTTCATGTCTCAATGCTCACGCTCCCCATCTTGACTTTTTGACCTTCAGAACCACCTTGTGGATGCCTCTGAATGAGGAGATAGCTGCTCACCTGGAATCTACATAGGATAGGTAAAACAGGAAATCACCCTTACCAAAAATATTTGAATAAATGATTTCATTTTTTTAACCTTTTAATCAAGGTATATCCAAGGAATTTTGGACTGTGTGGTCTAGATTACAAATCCAACACTGGCATAATCATCAAAACAAAGGATATTTCTTTTAAGAAAGGTAACAAAGGAAGGATTTGAGAGAGGAGCTAAATTGCCACAATTTATATGAGGCTGAGATTTGCAGACCAAAACTAGCCCCAAAAGATAGAGAAACAAGGTGTATATCTACTCCAAAATAAACAAACCATGTAAAAGATATCTCTCATGTGAACAAACATTCTGTGCCAACTTTATTTTACTGGTTTCAGTTCTTTCAGGGCTTTCTATAAGTTGGGCTTGAATCTTAGGCCCAGTCATCTGAAATTTGTTTTTTTAAGGATCCTTCTTCCCACAAGGCCTCCAGCCAAGACTCTGTGAGAAAAACAAACTCTTAACTTCATTTCCCACTTCTTTCATAGGAGAGGACATGATTGTTTTGAGTATTCTTAAAGGTTCACCAGCTAGCCAGCTGGCCACTCAAAATTAAAAGTTCCTTAAAGGGACAAAGGGAGGTTGTAGTAAGAACACAAACAAATTTCACTGGAAATGTTACTGTGTAAGCAAGAGGTTTAAATCTAATGTGGCTGACCTATGCATGTGATCTAAATATATTTTTTCCCTGAATATTACCCTTGCTTCCTACACAACAGACCAGGTGTGATTTCAGTAGATGCTCTGAATTCACATGAATGGGATTGGGATCAGTATCTATAAGTAAACCCACTAATACAGAAAAGCTTTGTACAGAAAAACATTTCTCTTTTAGAACATATTTGTATGTGCCTGAAAGTAACAGCCATAGAGTACGAAATTGAAATATTGAGCATTCATATTCAACAGAAAGTCTGGTGGTACCTTTAAAAAAAGAGCTAAATTTCATTGATGTAAGTTGGAAAGTTATTATCTAGTTCCTTTTCAATCATGGCAAGTGCTTCAAACAACATGTAGCAGACAAGGTGTTTTATTTTCAGGAGTATGAGTGGTGAGAAACCTTTGGGCCATATTGGGACATAAACTGAGTTTTGATAATGAGGCTCATGAATGTCTAACTCTGAAAAAAATTCTACTTTGAAAACCAGTGGTAATAAAAAATTATTTTATTGGAAAGCTTGGGTGGGCACTGGGATCATGACTTTAAATCAACTATTATGTCATGATTATTTCAAGGACTTTTCCTGACTTCAAATTGAATTTGGTCTTCCCAGTTTGCAACAGTGGAGGTATCTTTAGCGTAAGCACATTCTAAAGATCAAGATGGACCAGATGTTTGGCTGCCTCAAAGGCACCGGAGTTGCTTTCATACTGGATGGAATTCATGACAGAAATAAAACCTATAACATATCTCTATCAAAAGCTGAAGAATATTTTTAAAGTGGACATAATCTGGGATATTTCAAACATGGACTAAAGAATTTGAATGTCTAATAAAGTTACATCAATGGCTTCATGTCCTTAAAAAAAGTTTAAATGGTATCTACAGTTTTGAGATTAAGGTTGATTCATTAAAAATTGTATTTAGGGTGTATTGGACTCCCTGAAGAATGTATTTGAAAGAATGGACATCAGATTTTCTATGCTGGAAGAATACAGGATTTGAGGGCTGACTCACCCATAAGATTTAGGCATGTGAACATTTTGTATCTTTTTGGGATAGTGTATTAATCCACATTAGTAGATTTATGGGGAAATCTTTAAATATTAAAGATGTTAATGTAATGCTGAATTATATACCAAAGCTTTGGAATTTGACTGCTTATCAGGAATTGTGGTTGGATCGGTCATGGGGTTGGGGGGCAAAAAGAATTATATTAAGAAATTGGAAAAGTGATACTATTCCAGATGTCATGGAATGGTTATCAGATATGTGTGATTTATCTGTTTTGGAAAAGGCAATGTCCTCTACTAATCAAAGGATGCAGCAATATGTGTTACTATGGCAGAGATTCTGTGATATCTTACAATAATATCTTGTATTATTTATATTATAGTTGTGAATTCATTGGTAAACCAGTGACTATTGATAAATATAAAATATAAGACAGATTTTTTTTCCTCCCCCCTCCTAGTTTGTATTTTGTTTGTACTTTTAATTTTTTTTAATTTTCTTTTTCTTTAAGATTAAAGATTGTTTTGTTAAACAATATTAAACATTATAAATAAAAGAGAAGAAAAAAATTCATTGACCTCTTGGGAAAAAAATGATAGAAAAGTCCTAATTATTATTACATATAGAAGGAAGAGTCTTCCTTTCAGTACATATGTTAGTAGTTTATTTTCTTTTTTCTCGGCTGAGCTGCTGCAGACTAATAACTAAACACTGAAATTCTGATGGAAAATACCCTTTAGGCTTTCTTGAAAGAACTTGATAATAAGTGTTGCCATTCTATGTTGAATATTGTTCTGCACTGCTTAATAAAACAAAACATAGCAAGTAGTTTCAACCCAGTTTTTCAAAGAGATTGCCCTACAAGGCCAACAACTTTGATGAATGGCTTTTTAAAAGAGAAAGGTATGGATGCATGACTGGAAATAACATTTTGGATTATTAAGACTGCTTGTGATAATATTAATATCCTGTATCATTTTTATGGGTTCACCTCTTTTGTGATATAGATTGAAGTCTTAGTAAAGTAAATATTTAATCTCGGCCTTTCAAGAACAGAGTAATAGCCTACAACAATTAGAGATGCCTGGAGGAGGCGCCGTCTTTACTGCTTATATATTTAGCAGAACAATTCACTGAGACTGATAGTGGGCTGAAAATAAATGATACTGATTCAATCATTCAAGCAAAGAATTGTGATAACACACTACAAGACAGAGCTGCTTAAGGCCATGGGAAAACGGATTCCATTAGCTTGGCTGCTTGTTCAGCCTACTTGGGCTGCTGTTAATGGTAGCCATAATAGAACAAAGGGGCAGGGCAATCAAAGGCTCCTCAGGAGGAGATTGACAAAGAGTTAGAGTACAATCCTGCACAAATGTCAAGCACAATTACATGCAAGAAAAGATAGATGGAACCCTAATATTAGAGCTATTCAGACCAATAGTTTTCTCTGAAGCCGTGGAGATACATAGGTAATATTAATGCTTTCCCTGAAGCTTTATTGGAGCTAACCATAACAGAACTCACAAATCAATCACAGTCACCACTCTTAAATACTCTAGGATTTCAATGCATTTCTTCTTAGATTATCTCATGAACTGTATCCTTCCAAAATTCCAGCAAGATCACTTCTTTGAAGTGGAATGTGGCAGATTGGCACTACAAGGAAGCTTCCCTTTTAAAGTCATAGCTACATATGATACCATAATTGTCCAGGAAACCTGGCTAGATAATGAACTCTAGTAAATGGCGTTAGTTCAGTTGTTCAGTTAGTTCAGTCAAGAAACATGTGGGGGTTTGCTGGGCCCAGCTGGTCCCTTTGCTTCACTTACTGTTCTAAATGGCCTTATTCAAAGTGATCATCTTGCTGAATTCACCCAAATTAACCCATTAGCTTAATCGTTGAGAATTACAAGATAGAAGTACAGGAATTACAAAAATTATAAAATCAGAACAACTATAATCCACATAAAAATTGTCAGTGCCATTCAAAGCGATAGTTTTATTCAGAATGTATAAAAGCTAAAAAGCACTTATTGCTAACTATAAGACACACAAAGTTAATATAAAAGCAATTTCATTACAGGAGCTCTTTAATCAAAAGCAGCATTATAAACAACTACTTAAGTAGAAGCATGCTGAATGAAAGATACCTGGGATTGTTTGATTCAAGAAATGAAAAATAACCAACCTGCCCTCTTCTGGCATATTATAGTGGAGCACCCTAAAACAGCCTTTTCCCCATTCATTAATAGCTGTATTGTTGCTGAGGTCTGGGAGAGACATTTCAAGGAGGTCTATCAATAAGGAGATACTCTATAGAGGATTACTAAGCTGGCCACCAATAACTGTTGCAGAGGCCAAGGACTTAATTGTCCATTTAAGACCAAGGAAGGTACCCAATAATGACCCAACTGCTCCTGAGCTAATTAAGAATAATGTTGCTTGGTGTGCCCCTATTCTGATGGCATTTGTTACTTTCATAGATAAATATTGGGGACTTGCAATTATACCCTTCCTTTTTTAAAAGGAAAATAGGGCAGGCCATGTTAACTGTAGAGCATTACTTAATATAATGAACAGAATTTATGCTGGCCACTATACTGGCAACTGAGTGACTAGATTACACAGGAGAACCTCCTTGTGGAGGAACAGACATGCTTTAGAGGGGGGTCACTCTGCCGTTGATGAATGATTGGTGCTATAGCACCTAATACAGAAATATTCTGCACCTTCCACTATTTTGTTGATTTTAAGATAGCATTTGGTTCCATCCATTGAATTAAGCTGTGGGAATCTGTGCTTGATATTTCTAATCTGAACCCTGCATGAAAATATATTACTGAGAATTAGAACACTCTACAATAACATTCTACAACATCTAGCAGCTGCTTTACCTACTCAAAGGAGAGTCATGCAGAGTTGTTTCTTAACCATACTGTTATTCAATTTCTTTCTAAATAATTTGGTAAACAATTTCAATAATTTGGATTTTCATCCTCCTAACATAAAGTATAAACCGGTGAACTTCTGATTATATGCAAGCAATGGCTTGTCCTTTCTAGGGCCCCTCTAGGACTTGCAATAGCTCTGAGGGTCCTCAGGAAGGAGGAAAAATTAAAAGTTAATCCCTGAAAAAACTGAAATTCTGAATTTCAACAGGAAACCTATCTCCGTGTGGATGAAGCTCTTTCAACTTCAGAAGGTGGTTTCCAACTTGTATTAAAGAGGTCACTGTTGACAAAATTGGCATAATTTGGGCTCTCTTCCACCACATACATTCTGTGACATACAAGAAGGATTGTTCCACAATAAAGCAACAAATATTGGATACAGAAAGGCACTCTGACCTACAAGGTGCCCATTGTTTCATTTACTTAACACCAGAAATGCATAGTAAAATAGGCAGTATATCTTAAACAGATACTAGTTCCCCAGTGTAGAAAAGCCTTTACATTAATGTGTTTTCATACTCTCCCATTGGCTGTTTTGGACAGTAAATATTAGAATACTTTGTATTTAAAGCAGATATACCCATGCAGAATTGGGCAGATTAATCCATTCAGCATGTCCTCTTTCAATGTTCATTCTATAGAGGTATCCAAAAATGCCTTTATCTTTCCAGTACTGTTTAGATTCCCAGCTCAAACTGATCAAAGCTAGATTTACTATATGACTGTGATTTTTCAACAGCACACAAATTTGCCTCATTCTGCGCTTCAGCCTGTGAAAAAAATTGTCAAATAGACCATGAATAAGAACCAGTAGATTAGATGCTGATCTATCTAGAATGTTGTTTTTTCTTGTATTACTGTTGCTTAGTTACAATATTGTGTTGTTATGGCATCTTAACCTATATTTTATATTGCACTACTGATATTTTTGTAACTGCAGAGGTAAAACTTTGGAGGATTACTATACATAGCAATGTGACTATTGCTGTTATCACCCCTAGTATTGTATTAAATATTAATGGGGTTATGTATTTTATATTATATGGATATTACTGGTTATAATCCTCACATATTGGTTATTATGTTATTTATACTAGTCTAGACTGAAATTAAGATTTGAATTTAAATGTAAAATGTCTGGTATTATTTATACATGCACATTATTTGCATCTCAGCAAGAGACTGTGGTTTGGAAGCTAAGCAGGGTTGGGCCTGTTTGGTACTTGGATGGGACTCCTCCATAAGTAGTATAGCTGTAACGTATAGTGGGAAATTGGAAAAAAAAAACAGGGAGAAGTCAATGGGAAATCAGTTATGTTTTGTTGCCAAGAAAACTATATGGATGTATTAATGAAGTTTCCAGGACTCACAGGACAACATTAGTTTTTACTTCTATAATACTTGCAGTGTAAGTCTTTGCATGTCTGTAGAAGACCTCATCTAGCCAAATTAGGCTGATCTTTGAAAAAGTGCCAAGAAGGGTTGGATCTGATTAGCGCTTTTATGGAAAACGAAAGACTAATACGGTGTTAGGTCAATGGAAGAACAGCAGCATCATGGTCCCCCAAAATACTGATAAGAAATCCACATCTCTTGGAGATAAATGGAATATACAACTAGTTGTTCAACCTTTTTTGTTTCATTAGTTTCATACATTTTTGAGTATTAGAATATTTCTATACCCCTACAATTTCTTCTCGCCAATTTCTCTAAAGCAGTTCAAGGCTAATTTGCATTCCTACTCAGTTCTGCCAGCCTCAACATGCTGGGAACAAGGAAATACCATGAGCCAAACAACGCTCATCTCATCTGACCAAGAGGATAGTCCAAACACATCATCCAGGTAGATCTTGCCACCTAATCTACCCTAGATCCTAGAGCAACCAAGTTTCTTTAAGCTTCATTCATCCCCCAAAAGTAATGGAATTATTAACACCTCTCCCGTATTTTTACACTTTATAGATTTCTGTTTTATAAATTTGTTTTGTCTTTTGTCTGTCTCAGAAAGAGAAAGAGAAAGAAAGAATGGCTTCTATGAAGAAAAGCTCCCCAGATGCAAATCTGCCTTTTCTCCTGCACTTCAAGTCTGCTTGGAAACTGTGAAGGTGTGAAAGGAGAGTATGCTGGCATTTTTGCAACCAAGCCCTTCTTTCACCAAGGTTGCATGTTGCTATAGTGCTGGAAGGGGGACAAAGGAGATACGTTCAAAGCAACAGAGTGGTGCAAGAAATAGGATGTTGAAGCTCAGAGTGAGGAGGCAAGGAGAAGCAACATTTCCCACCAGTGGGAAAGCATCCTGTCCACAGTCTCTGCAACGTTCCAGTGTACAAAAGAGTTTGGTGCTGATTATGAATAGACACAAAGAATCAACATGGAACTGCCCTTGGAATGGAGGGTACAAGTATGTATGTGCAATCCTTCTAAATCTCACAGAATCCCATTTATCTTCCATTAGAAATTGTCATTCAGACTATAAACAATCTTTTTGTTTAAGCCAACCAGTGTGCCCTCATGGGTGCTTGTTGCTAATGGAGACAGAAATATCATTCTAGCTAGGATTTAATACATTTCATGAACAGATCCATCAAAGACACTATTTTCTCAGCAACTACAGAACTTTCATATTTGGGTTTTTTCCCCAACTCTTGACACATCATTGCTCATAATGGCACCCTAGCTTCTGGGGAAAATGAGCATGCCCACATGCAGAGGTTGGTGGTGCCTTGTTTACAGTCAATAAAGAATCCCAATTTTCAAGCAGCAGAAATCCCAATGAAATATATGAGAGCTATCAGAGTGTACATGTTATTGTTGAATCTTCCACGCATTAGTTATGGTTCATTTTCTTGCTGGCAAAAGATGTGCAGATGCCATTAAATAATCAAAAGTGAGAACATTTACTTAAAGGAGAATTAATATAGTGGAGATATTCAAAACCAAACACCACATTTGGTTATTTAAAATATGTTTTGGCCCATCTTTAGTTTTCTATTCCCCAAGGGGTTTACTGTCCAATATGAAAAAGAAAAAGTTACCAATATAAAAACAGAAACGTAGTTAAAGCACGTCCATGTTACTTTTAGTGTGTGTGCATGTTTTATGCCTTTTCCTACTGTCGGCTTCTGATGAAAGTTATTGTGATGTGGTCATGATTTTACTATATATTTGCATGAAGCTTGAATTTAATGAAAGGTAGTGTATAATTTGGAAAACCTAGATTTATAAAGGATTTGGAGCTATTAGGCTTGCTTGTTCTAGAAGAGAGCCTAACAAACCAAGATCAGGGGCACATGTGTCCCTCATAGTAACAGAAAGCAAGGACAGTAGATTTTGTGGACTATTTTGTGAATAAGATAAAATGTCCAGCTCTTCCTTCATTTCGTTTTCCTCCTTTCCCCCTTTTCTATGGTGAATGTCAGTGCAATATTGCTTTGATAACTGTTTATATATTTTTCTTTTTTCTTTAAGTAGTTTTGTCTGTCATCTCTCTATTCATCTTCTGTCTCTCTATCTTCTATCTCAGGGTCCTCAGTTACCAATCTGAAGTGGTAAAAAAGATGTTCTAACTCTACATTAAGTGTCAATCTTCCAGATGAGAGGACATTCTGGTTCTGGTTCTTCCTCTCTTCTGACTTTCCCTCCTTTTCTGATGAGGATGTCTTTGAAGGGGCCAAGATATTGCCCATGAAAGCTTTCCCCTAATGCCTCATGACAATAAAATAGTTTTTCTGTTCTAAAATAAGCATTTCTGAATATTTAAGCATCTGTTCTAAAAACCACATTTCAGTATGCACCTTTTCTGAGTAATATATGCATTTTTCTGTGTAGTTTTCTTAGATGTATAGTTTTATGTGCACCACATGAAATCATGAACCACATCAGTGAATTAGAAATATTCAGTCTCATGCACAGGTTCAAAGGAGGAAATTGATAAATGCATATGAAGATTCTACATGTGGTCAGTAAGGCTGTCTTTGTGTCTTGGGAAGATTTGTGTCTTCCCAAAAACTAGTGTTTCTAACTTGTGAATCAATGCTGTATAAGCAGAACCTGCAGTAAAATGTCACAATGTTACATTCTTCCTCAAAGGAGCTCATTTGTTTAGGATGTTGCATTTCTCACCCATTGCATATTTTAAACTGCCATCTTGCAAGGCAGGGCTTCAGAGTAAAATTTATTGTTCAGGTTTATTTGCTTTGTCTTCCATTCCACAAAACAGAACTAGCTGGAAAACAATCAGTCAGAGCTGCATCCAAGAAGGTATAAAAGCATGAAAATACATTGCTTCGATGTCTTGTTTTTCTGAGACCCCAGCTTTGGAGAATCCAAATCCCTAAACTAAACTCAGTCATAGTGCTTCTTTATATAAATCCCAGTTATGGTTTACTTTTCTTCAAAATAGGCCAGAGCAATGCAGACAGAGTTATAGCAGAGTATTCCCACAATTATCTTCTAAGGTAAAATGGAAAAAGGTATTTTAATCTGAATAACATACTCACTATGGATTTACATCTAGATCTCTCCAGCTCAATCCAACACACTGTCCACTTCACCACACTGATTGCTTGGATGACGTATCAAAATCATGTAGGTACAGGCTAGTGCATGGAACCTGAAGCCTGGAAACACCCAACACAGGAAGCCAGTAAATGTGGGGTTTTAGCTTTCTTCATTGGAAAAGATAAATCAAGACAAGAGAGGAATATGTGAACTGAGCAAAATAATGGTGGTGTTGGAAAAGTCGTTGCCGTCCCTAAATGCTTGCTGAAAAGAAACACTGAATTCTTGAGAATTATGCTAACAATATTCTAATATCATATGCGCATTAAAGGTAGCTAATAAAGAATGGGCAGGTCTCTGTTTTATAGAATGAGAAGGAAATTCTGTTGGAAAAGAGATGAGAGTTTAATGCTGCTGGTGAAGAAAGCCAGTTAGGATATTCAAGAGAACCACTAAATTAAAATAAGCCATCTGTGGATCTGTGGCGTCTGTTTTTATTAAAATTGTAGAGTTTTGAATTCAGAAATATCCCTTTTATATCCTTTCTTAAAGAAGATAAGTATAATTTACTACCTCACTCCTCAAATATACAGCTGGTCCAAGGTGCTGAGACTTTAAAGCATTCATCCTGCGGGGTGGGGGGGGGGGACCCTTAGCTTATTTATATTGAATCTACTTGCATATTTCAAATACTAGGCTGTTGCAGTATTCGTGGTTACTAAGCACACATAATACTTTATAGAATGAAAAAAGGCAGCTTCCTACTCTGGGGATTAGTATACAAAGTAAATGTTGAAAAAAGAAAAAAAAATGAAGTGGAGAGAAAGGAAGGAAAAATAAAAGTAAATGAAGAGCAATACAGAGCTGGTACCTGAGACAGAGAGCCACCTTGGTGTAGTGGTTAAGGCACTGGACTAAAAACCAAGAGACCCTGAGTTCTAGTCCTGCCTGAGGCACCAAGCCAGCTGGATGACCTTGGGACAGTCACTTTCTCTCACCCTTGGAAGGAGGCAATGGCAAACCACTTCCAAAATCTTGCCAAGAAAACTGCAGGGACTTCTCCAGGCAGTTGCCAGGAGTCAAAAACTGACTTGAACACACACACACACACACACACACACACAAACACATATGAGCCAAACTTTGGTTATAGACTGAGTTACAACAGGGTTTGGGTTGTGCCAAAAGCTTCATAGGAAAAGTGGGTTCTGAAGAGGTAGTTGATTGTTGCATCAAATCTGTTTCACCAGTCAAGTCAGCAGGGGTTCAATTCATTGCTCGCTGTGATCTGTATCAGTATGCTTCAATCTACACAAGAGTGCATGCCTTGGGCCTCATAGTAATCCCAGTTTATCACCTGCATATTAGGGCTATGCAAATCCTCCGAAAAAGATGCTCTGGAATGCACAGGAGCAGCAGGCTGAATCTGGAAAAAGATGCACCTGCTTCAACAATTCAGAAAGAAATGCTTTGTATTGTGTATCTATCTACATATTTTGAAGCACCTTTTTCAAAGGATTTGCACAGCCTTAACACATAACGTTATTGAAAACGTATGATGTACCTTGCTGGATTGTATCAGCGTCTGCCAACAAAAACAGTTTACACAAAAATATTGATAACCAACCAGCATTATGTGGTACACTAAAAATGCCCAATGGTAGATTAAAATAAATATTCTGTTCCATCCTATCATAAACAATAGAACACCTGCTAACACTTACAAAAAAATTGCATTCTAAAGAATATTTAGAATTTTTGAATTACAAGTAGTGACATGTGATCTTCCCCTCAGAAATCCAAGTCTAATGTTGTCAGCTTGGAAGACCTTGTTACTGAAAATGTGAATAGATTTCTGAATTCTTTTCCAAAAGTGTACTTCAGAATGTGCTTGGTACAATACAGCAAGTTTATTTTCCCTTCCGAGCCTATGCTTCATAAAATATCATGTCCCATCTCTTATTTCTTTTTTGATTGGATATCCTCGTGGGCTGTATTTCTTCACTAATGCAGATCCTCATCAATTTCCCCTCCCTGCAAACTAGGATCTTTCAGAGTGTGGCTGGAAATCTGTGAGAAACATTGAAGTATGCTAAAGTAGTATAATGGTGGAGTTATGCAAATTCCATCTTCCATCATTTAGATCTCCTCA
This sequence comes from Python bivittatus, assembly GCF_059951505.1. NCBI lineage: Eukaryota > Metazoa > Chordata > Lepidosauria > Squamata > Pythonidae > Python > Python bivittatus. The sequence continues at coordinate 31,606,585 of NW_028277098.1, forward strand.
GATTTGAATGGTGCCTAAAAAAATAGCAGCCCTGTGCAATTTCTCAACTTCAGAACAGAAGAAAATAGACAGAGGAACCAGGACAAAAGAAAAAAAACAGAAAAGTTTTAGCTATGATCATGTATCTATATGATCGATCTGACTCAAACAGGCTTGCTGAATGTAGCGATGAGAAAGATCATACTCATGTTTTACACTGTATTTGTTTTTAGTCCTGACCAGAGCTAATGTATAAACCAAAGTTCTATTTTTTTAAAAAAGTATATATTTCTTAAGCATGGATTACTAATAATATCCATATGAAAGAATAAAGGCCACCCCAAGATGAATGCATTTAATAAAAAAGAAAAAGGGGGCATTATTTTGTTTTATTCTTCATTGCATCTATAACATATGCAAGAAATATGATAAGCAAATGGAAAAAATAGAACTTAGACAACCTCTTCAATTAGGATTCCTGCACTGACCAGCGGATTGGACACGATGATCTCCATACCCCTTCCAATTTTATGATTCTATAATTTTATTCTCATCATCCTTAAGGACAGCTGATTCACTAACTAGTTCTTCAAAAAACATAACTAAAAACAAAATGAAAATATTTTTTTTAAACAATGGATTCTCAGCATCTGTGCCTTCTCAACAAAAAATCTAACTGTTAGGGAGCTACAGTTTCTCTATAACTACTGAGGAAACAACGATAACTCATGCCAAGAATCAATTAGCCAAGGAGACAGTTCCATCTCCTTGTTTCCTTGGATGAGAACAGGTGTTTAATAATTTACATAAATTATGCAAAATCGAAAGCATTTACAGTAACTAAACACTTAGTAACAGACAAGAATTGGGAGGTATGTTGCTGCTGATGTTCCGTGGTACAATGGCGCCTGCTACCATTTCCACAGTTATGGGTCTGTCGGGCTTTCCATTATCCCCCTAATTTTTTTCCTCATAATTATATTGCACTCCTAATTGGATTTTCTATTTTGCATCTGGTGAACCAACCTCATTGACTATGATCAGATTTTTAAGCAACAGCAACAGCAACAGCAACAGCAACAGCAACAGCAACAGCAACAGCAACAGCAACAGCAACAGCAACAGCAACAGCAACAGCAACAGCAACAGCAACAGCAACAAAAGTGTAGATTTTAAGAGAAAAGCAGTTCAGTGGTATTCAAGGCGATTCATCAGGGCAGACTTGGTTGACTTTGTCACAAAGTCACAAGTTAACTCTGTAGAAAGATATGGCATTCCCAAGATAAGATACTTTTGATGCTATATGACATCAGATATGTGTACTTAGTTTGGTAGAATTTATTCTGCTTCCACTTTTCCCCAGGGAGAGAAGAGAAATTTTAAGATAAGGAAGCCCTCTGTGAACTGCTAAGTGAGCTACTCATCCAGACAGAAGCCTCATGCTTTAAATAGCAGACTGGATCCTCTGCATGCCATTCTTTTGTAGCATCCAACCTACAATTGGGAAATATTAGGATGTTTGGGGGAACCCTGAGATTTTCTTTAAAAACGCACAGAACCATTCCCTAAAAAAAAAAAAAAGGGAAAAATTCTGAAATTGCTCAGTGAGGAACAAAAGTTTTAGGGAGAATGCATTATGAACTACTTTGGAGGGGAAAGAAACACAAGACTAGGGTGGAAAGGGAAATGAAGGGGAGCTGAAAACCAGAAACAGAATCACTCCAAACACTGTGTTCTTTATCCCACTTGTAGGATGTGTGGCCAACTTTATATAAGCCAGTCTTCTATCTAAATACATCTTCTGTTTGCAGAGCTTCCTGGTCTAAGTACAATACGAGATAAAAACTCTGAGAAGGGACAACAAGAGTTTTAAAGCTGTATACAAAACATTAGAACTTGGACAGCAGACTTAAGGCACTGATCAAGCAGTTCCCATCTTTCTCACTCTGATCTTGCATGTCCATTAAAATTAGATTAACTCTTTGTAAATTTGCATGGATACATATAAATCAGCATACACAAATGCTTATGCAACTAAGTTTCCTTTTTTTTTTTTTTTCTTCCTTTCCAGCCATACATAAGTGGCTATACTATTTAGGCCTGTGTCTAAGATCCAGTATCTACATTTATGGTGTAGGCTTGACCTGTTGCACTTAGAGAGCCTCAAACAATTACCTTCTCAACTTAGGAAGATTCACAGTGACAGTACTTGAGAATTCGTTATCAAGGGTCAGACTGAGGTTCAGTTGAATGTTTTGTTACCTCAGCAATTCTGTATGTACTGTTTATTAGATATGTTGGCAGAGGCTCAATAGGCCATGGGAGATCCTGCCAGGTCTACATTCAATGGGATATATAAAGGACATTTACTCTTCTCTAAACAAACTGGTTAAGGCCAGTGATAATACCGAGAGTGGAAGAAACTTTGATTTTTTTTTCTCTCTCTCCAATTGTAATAGAATGTATATACAATGAAAGAAGCAGATAATCTCAGCAGGTTCTAATAGCATTCTAATGGAGATTTCCTTGATGCGCTGATAGCATGTGCTGACTTGGCAAAACACTAACTGCAGGCCTTCCAGGCAAACGGTAGACTTTTGCTTTCTTTATGAAAGATATTTGTGTGTGTATAATTCAGTTTTCCCAACCAAGAACTTTAAACAGGAGAGCTGAAAATGTCCTATGAATACCAACAACCAAAAAAGAAATATCTAGTCATGATTGATGACATTCAACTAATTTGTTCCAAGCTCCTATTGTGGAGTCTTTCCCTCTATGCATGTGTATATGTGTGTTTTTGTGAATAATAATAATAATAATAATAATAATAATAATAATAATAATATTGGTGATTTTGACCATTGGCATTGACAAAATCACCATCTGTCAACTGCAAAAGGCGGCTTTACTTGGAACAGCTTATATCCTGTGACGATACCTTTAACACCATTGAAAAACAACATCTGCCTATCCCAGATCCTTGGGAAGGACTTGATAGGTGAATAAAAATGCCAAATCCAGTCTAAGCATCTGGCTGACTGTGTGACCAACCATAATAATAAGCTGTTCCAAATAAATCACCATCAGACAACTGCAAAAGGCAGCTTTATTTGGAACAGCTTATATCCTGCGACAATACCTTTAACACCATCAAACAACAATATATGCCTATCACAGGTCCTTAGGAAGGACTCAATAGGTGGATAAAAATGCCAAATCCAGTTTAAACATCTGGCTGACTGTGCAACTAACCATAATAATAATCCATGATACTCATATGCAGAACTGAATATCTACTTAACTCAGGTAACTATTCATTATGGGACTACCTGCTTTCTGTTTTGAAGCAATTGGGTCTGTTCTTCTGCTCTTAAAACAATATAAACTCAGTTTTATGGGCCATGTCTCTGCAAGTTAACAGACTGTAACCATTTTGACTGGGTTCATAAACATGAGAAGCTTGGAGAATACATGACATATTATAAACTATGTATCCTAATGAAGAAGACTTGAGTTAATCTGTAGCTGAAATAATATTCTGTCTCATATTTTTCATTAGGTCAGGCAGTTGAATCAATAGAGGCCTAACTGTAAAAATTCTTTATTAAAGTGTTTTATTATATCTTCATTTCATTTTTGATATGTGTATTGTATCAGAAAAAAGAAATATTTATGGAGTAAATGATACTAATATAGAGAAAATTTGCTGTATTCCATCTTATTGAATGACTTCAATGAAATGGATCTAAAGAATCCATTGTTTCTCAGTAGGACTATATGGCAGATTATGGATCCTGTTTCTTATCTACATGTAAGCCATTAGGAGATAATTTCAAGTAGGAAAGGGTCAGGAAGGAAAAGAATAATCCATTGTATACTTTGACATTTTGGAAAAAGACCCTAAAGGAAGTTGTGGCATATCTATCTTCCAATTTTTTGAAAGTATCTTTCCCCTTGGATAGAGGCTTCTGTTTTTCTATCAAATTCTCAAGGAGCTTTAGAATTTCCTTTGGTATTTGGGCTTATTTTAATTTTATGAGATGATGAAGGCTGCTGCTGTTGTTCTTTGCTTCTTTTACTGTAATGCATTATGCATCTCTTCATGATGTGTATAAATTTTTGTAGAGACTTTTTTTTTTTTAAAAAAGAACCCAATGTAGAAATGGGTTAGAGCAAACTTTAGATTAAAAAAATGGAGAAACTGAGCAAGGTCTTGTTTGATATATTTGCCTGTTTCCCCTTTTTAAACTCAGTTCAAAACAGGTATTTTGGAACTTATAAATCTTTTTCCCTTATAATAATTTTACCAGCTGAAAAACCTGTAAAACTTGCTTGTCTCTTCACCATTGATATAAATGTTAATGATTTTAAAATTATTGCTTTGGAAATATGTTTATCATTTATCATTATTTTATTCAGTGGCATATATACAGTGGTGTGCTGGTAAATGTTTTACAACCAGTTCTCCCAAAAAACCCACAAAAATAAATTCCAATGCCTCCATTGCCATTGCCATGCTGTGCTGCTAAGTTGCCAAACAGGTGATTGGCACACCAGTAGCCCTGGTTCAGCCCTGCTCTCAGCCAGTTCAAAAAAATTCCAGAAAATCAGTATGAGAATGAAAACTCTTTGGTATGATCATGGGACCTAACTGATTATACAGAGTCTATATGCATGTATCTTCTTATGTAGGATTCGGCCACTGAGCTTCACATTAACATGAAGGCTGAAAGCAAGGCCAGTGATTGTGATCCATCATGTTCTTCTCCCCATATAGATTGCATGAATGTCTGGAAACAGTGGTAAACTCTGGAAATATATCATAATCCATCTTCTTTTGAGCTCTGAATTATGATAAGGGATTGCTATGAAGTATCTAGTAACAGAACTGGAATGAAGCCATTGTAGATGATACGACTAAAGAGAATATTGTTGCTTTCTGAAAAGGAGTTGATTATTGACATACTGAGAAGAATAAAAAGATAAAGGTAATAAAATGAAGCCATAGACAAAAATGGTCTGAAAAGAACACTGCTAGGGGAACAATTGGATTACTTGGTCTATGCTTTGGATGACATAATGCCACACTGGATGACATAATGCCACACTGGTAAAAGCATGCATCTACAGTACTGTGCAAAAGTTTTAGGCAGGTGTGAAAAAATGCTATAAAGTAAGAATGCTTTCAAAAATATATATTGTAATTGTTTATGTTTATCAATTTACAAAACGCAAAGTGAGTGAACAGAAGAAAAATCTAAATCAAATCAATATTTGGTGTGACTACCCTTTGGCTTCAAACCAGCATCAATTCTTACACTTGCACACTTTGTACACTTGCACAAAGTCAGGGATCTTGTAGGATTAGAGTCAAGTGCATGATTAGCCAATTATACCAAGCAGGTGCTAATGATCATCAATTTCATATATAGGTTGAAACAGAGTCATTAACTGAAACAGAAACAGCTGTGTAGGAGGCTTAAAACTGGGTGAGGAACAGCCAAACTCTGCTACTAAGGTGAGGTTATGGAAGACAGTTTCATGTCACACGTCATACACCATGGCAAGACTGAGCACAGTAACAAGACACAGGTAGTTATACTGCAACAGCAAGGTCTCTCCCAGGCAAAAATTTCAAAGCAGTCTGGGGTTTAAAGATGTGCTGTTCAAGCTCTTTTGAAGAAGCACAAAGAAACGGGCAACCTTGAAGACCGTAGACGCAGTGGTTGGCCAAGGAACTTAATGCAGTAGATGGAAGACACATCATGCTTACTTCCCTTCAACATTGGAAGATGTCCAGCAATGCCATCAGTGCAGAACTGGTGGAAACCAGTGGGACCCAGGTACACCCAACTACTGTTTGGAGAAGTCTGGCCAGAAGTGGTCTTCATGGAAGAATTGCAGCCAAAAAGCCATACCTCTGATGTGGAAACAAGGCTAAGCGACTCAACTATGCACAAAAACATAGGAACTGGGGTGTAGAAAAATGGCAGCAGGTGCTCTGGACTGATGAGTCCAAATTTGAAAGTTTTGGCTGTAGTAGGAGGCAGTTTGTTTGCTGAAGGGTGGTACAATACTGAGTGTCTGTAGGCAACAGTGAAGCATGGTGGAGGTTCCTTGCAAGTTTGGGGCTGCATTTTTACCAATGGAGTTGGAGATTTGGTCAGGATCAATGGTGTCCTCAATGCTGAGAAAGACAGGCAGATACTTATCCATCATGCCATACCATCAGGGAGGTGTGTGATTGGCCCCAAATTTATTCTGCAGTAGGACAATGACCCCAAACATACAGCCAATGTCATTCAGAACTATCTTCAGCATAAAGAAGAACAAGGAGTCCTGGAAGTGATGGTTTGGCCCCCACACAGCCCTGATCTCAACATCATCGAATCTGTCTGGGATTACATTTAGAGACAGAAGGATTTGAGGCAGCCTACATCCACAGGAGATCTGTGGTTAGTTCTCCAAGATGTTTGGAACAACCTACCTGCCGAATTCCTTCAAAAACTGTGTGCAAGTGTACCTAGAAGGATTGATGCTGTTTTGAAGGCAAAGGGTGGTCACACCAAATATTGATTTGATTTGGGTTTTTCTTCTGTTCTCTCACTTTGCATTTTGTAAATTGATAACTGTAAACAATTTCAATATATATATATTTGAAAGCATTCTTACTTTACAGCATTTTTTCACACCTGCCTAAATTTTTTTCACAGTACTGTATATATGTTACATACATATATGTGCATCCATAAAACACAGTGGCATGACAGAGCTTCTCTTTCCCATAATAATCTAGGTATAACTATGATACTTTGTTCACTGATGCTTAAGAGGAACAGGAATGAAGAAACCACTACTGCAATATGTATATCTTGTGTGGTATTTTTCAATTACATGGACCACAAGAAGATATTATGTGACTGGCTTCATCCTTATCTGACACAGGTAGCCAGATGTTATTCTTTGAGGTTCAAACCTTCCACCAGATATTGAACTCATGGACCCTCACACTTTTGATGGCAATACACAGAACACAAGCTTTAGGAACTATCACCTTTTGCAGTCTAATCATCTGAAGTCATCATTTTATTTAATGTATTTAATATTCATAATTTAATATCAGTTAATATAATTTTAAAAAACACACACAAAAGCAAAGCAAAAAAAAACTCCAAGAAGATTTCTTGTATCTAGTCAATTGGCAAATCTGTAGGCAATGTAAGAAGTATGCAGTATTAGCTCCATTTCATAGATGGAATGGTCAAGGCTAGAGTACGACGACTTGGGTCATTTCCCCACTAGGATCTATATAGCATCTTCTATTGCCATCCAACCATAGTTGTTCCAACATTACAGTGATGGGGACAGGCTTTATATCACGTTAATGATGGCTGACTGATTCAGTATCTATGAAGATACTATAATAGCCTTGCTTAGATTTGTACAATGAAATAATGACTGAACTGACTTGAAGTAAGAGTTTTCAGCATATAATTCACACAATGTATTTATTACAACTAAACTTTATCATTGCAGGCAGAAGCTTTCTTTTCAAAATCTTTCTTTTTGATGTCATAAAGTATGCAGAGACTATTTGGAAAAAAAAAAGACAAAAGAAGAGAAGCTTTGTAATATGAACCTGGGAGAGTTTATGGTCTACACAAACAATGCCATGCAAGATAAATTACAGTCTGGACACAAGCAGCACACTCCGCAAGATCAAAGAAGGAATGTGAACAAACTCTGAAGTACATGGAATATGCTGCTTTTGGAAAAAAGTTGACATGTGAATATGTTTGTAAGCAGAAAAACTAACATGTAATTGTGGTTAAAAAAAAAAAACAGAGGTAATTGCTCCTATATTTTCTTTTCAATAAGATATGACAGCGATAGAAAATTGTGAGTGCTCTGTCATTCACTTTCTTTTAAAAAAAATGCTGGATATATGGTGGAAAAGAATTGCAGTAAATAACTGCTCTAACCCAAATGTTGTTTCAATTGTGCTAATATTTTGCTTTGATTGCTTCTTTTTGCTCCTGTCGAAAGGGAAGTATAAACCCGACCCAAGTTGTGTTGTCTTCTACTAACAATTAAAAAAAAACAAAAACCTGACATAAACTTTGTGTGTTCCCAGAAATGGTTTCCCACCTGTGAACCAGAAAATGAATTCCCAACCTGAGCAATTATACCACTGAAGGATTTAGAAAAATGTCTACTCTGTTATATTTCAGTGCTACAGCCAACAAAGTTTATGTGAACTTTATGTAACGGCACATATTCCTCTACTTCTTTAATTCTTTCCCAGCAGAACTGTTTTCTATCAAGTATCATTTCAGTCAGAGCTACAAGGTAGAGAGCTTACTATATAGTGTCAGGCTCTTTGCTTCAATTAGTAAACTGCACACAGGTTTGGGAGCGCACTCAATAAAGTTCTTGAATATAACTTTGTATACAATCAGGGATTACAATAAAGAAGAATGTGGACTTGAATGTTGCGTAGATTCCAGATAATGGCTCAAATCAACTAATTAACAACAATTATGACTAGGCAAGTTGCAGAAGACAGCATCCTTGAAATACTTTTTTTTTTTTTTTGGCTGAGTAACCAGTACCTAGGGGCCTGGAATATATAGGCATCACCAATAACTGGTCTTTTTCCAGCCCAAACCATCATAAGCTAAAAAGGCTTTGGCAATTTACAGTATAATAGACTAAAGCAAAATGGACTACCAAGTATTTTCATGATCTAAGCTCTGCTTTTCTGAATCTTTTATCTTCCCCTGTCAGTTTTATGTCACTATAAAAGCTTTCAAATCTAGATACACTTAAAAAAGAATCCCTATGGGGATTGGACCCCACATTCATATGCTTCTATGACATACTGGGCAGATTAAGAGATTGGAAAATTTGTGTCAGTTGTCACATCTGGTATGAATTCATTAGACTTGCAATTTATTCAGATTTCAGCACAGTCACTCTACCCTCCCAAGTTTTTCCCTAAACAACAGGCTTGTAAGCATTGCTGAGATCACTTTATATGTTGTAGTAATTCAAAGATATTTATATTGTCTTAAATTTAGTTTCAACGTTTCATGTTATAAAGAACCCAGTCCAGAAGAGCTGGTAAAAAACTCTGCTTAGGACCCTGCCAAACTATGACTGGCATTCCAATCATGTTAACCTGCCATTTCTTTTTGCCATTGTTTATTGAATAAACTGCAATTAGATGGGCTTACACATTGCAATATGCCATACATGTACAAATCATAAGGGCTAGATTCACACAACATGTTGCCAACTTGAGAACCTTCCAAACATGTGGACTTTGAATCCCAAAAATTTCCAGCTACCATGGCCATTTCTGAGATCCTGGGAATTGGTCTGCACTTCTAATGGGTTCCTAATTTGGGGAGACTGTACCATACTAAAATTCAGTAAACCACATTAGTGTGAGGATGAGAAGGACCGTGGTCAGATTCAAAAAGCCTGAGGGCAGACAAGTATGTTACAATAACATTTAAAAGATGTTAACTGGCCTCCTGAAGGAGAAGCAACCAGCTCTCAGTCTGTTAGGAAAACATGGGGGGGGAAGCATAAGGTTACAGCCTGGGAATGGATGGATAGATGAACAGATGGACAGACAGATAGAACTTAAGACTTATAATTTGCAATTGCTGGGTTTCTGCTCTATGGCTTTTCTTGTATCTGCTCTTGAATCTCTGTCTGCTACTCTGAATTTGAGTAACAGTCTGGGGAAGCCTGATATTTATTGCTTAAAGGGTACAGTCTCCTAGGAGCTAGTTTCATGGTGACTTCATGGAAACATCAGTGTATTGTTCTGGGCAACAAAACCTGTCATTGCTTTCCACTGAGGTGTCTGTTATCCTCCCAATTTAGCCTATAGAATTTGAATTTCCTGGTGGTCTCCCATGCAAGTATCACCCAAGTCTGACCATACTTATCTTTTCAAGATGAGCCAAGATATGACTAGGGGTTGCCATCATGCTTAGGGAGTAGATAAATCTAGACACATGAACCAATGGCCCAATTCATTGGAGGGCAGCTTACTCAATTTACTACATTATCCATGGCCTTTTGTACAAATAGAATGTTACAGCATTCAATGTAATGGGCCATTCATAGACCTTACTGGGTGATAAGGAGGAGTATCCTGTGGCATATGTATCAAGCTTACAGTGTATAGCACACAAGGGTTCAGGGCAAACAAAAACCTTTCAACAAACACCATATTTCACTGCCAACTGCATGACTTTAGCCATCATGCCTAAAATCAGTATTTGCAGAATGGAAACCAAAGCAAGTGTATAGAAGATAGAGCTTCCAGAAGACATGTGATTACAGTGTCGGTAACCTTCTGAAGCAAAGCTGAAATTCTGGAGACTTGGGATCTTTCTCTTCCTAAAGGTAAATTGCTAAGGAATGTTTACAATGACATATGGATTTTCTCCAGAATGATCTGTCTCCAGCCTGGTCCGTTGCCATTGTAATGACATCCAGTGCTAGCTCTTTCTTTCTTTCACCTTTCCCAGCATTATAGACTTCTCAGGAGAGCTAGAACTTCACATAATGTGTCCAAACTATGATAATTTAAGCTTGGTCATTTGTTCCTTAAGTGAGAACTCTGAATTTATTTGATTTATAATCAATCTTTTTTTCTTGGCTATCCATGGTATTCTCAGGAATCTTCTCTGAGACCAAAGTTCAAAAGCATCAATACTCTTTCTATCCTGCTTCTTCGAAATCCAGCTTTCATTCAGTTACAATATGATATAAATAATAATAGTTTAATTTTTAGAATACACCTCCTCGTCTTTGCAACAAGATGACTCAGCAAGGGAGATGTATTAAAAATGTCATCTTTATTGTGGGCTGGTATCCTTAGGGAAGTGTTAAAAGTTCACTTGAAAAAGTCTAGTTTATATGGTTATATTAAAAGGATGGTTCCCGAGAGCCAAGCTTCAGTTATCCCAAAAACTCTACTTGGCTGAATTCATCAAGAGGACACCTAAAAAACTTTTTAAGCCTCTTCTGCTTCCAGTTGCACTGTATGGACCTGGCAACTATCAAGTTGTCTTTATGGCAGGTTTTGTTAACTTATTTATTGGTATTAGTGGCCAGCAATCTTTTTCAAATAATCTAATTCAACTCCCAGCACCATATAGCCTGTATATGGTGGGAATCCTCTGGTTAAACATAGGACAACCTCCTTCATCATATGCACTATGTTCTTTCTAGTTCTGATGGAAATGTCTTCCCTTTGCTCTGCTCATTTGATATTTGACATAGTCAGGCATGTCATACCGAGGGCACTACCTATCAGCTATCCTTGTGATGAAGAACAGCCAGATACCTCCTAACTCTGCTCATTTATTTAATTTATTTTATCTATTTCTGTAACAGTGCATTTGCATGGCATGCCAAGCCTACTCTGAAACTGAAATTTAAACCACAGTGATGAGACACTTCGTTGTTTCCTTCCTTTTTGCATCCTGATTTCCCACCTCTCAGCTTCTTCAGGGGGTGAAAAGCAAAGGGTAAAAGACAAAAAAGATTCTGTGGCTAGAATTATTCCATTTTGCAACTATCCTAGCCCTGCCTGTACTTGGAGGCCAGCATGGAGTTAAGCAAACCTAAGACTATCCTTGGGTAAAGTCTGGCTAATACCTTAAACATACTTGGTCCACGAACTGGGTCCTGAAAACATGATACAGGTAGTCCTCAGTTACTGATGATAATTGGGATCAGCAACTCCATCGCTAAGCAACGTGGTCATAAAACGCAATGTGACGTGACCGTGCTGACTTACCATGGCAGTTCTGGCAGTCCCAGTTGCCATCGTTAGGTGAAACCTGCACAGTCATAACATCCCACAGTCATGTGATTGTCATTTGTGATCTTCTGCCGGCTTCCCCATTGGCGTTGCTTGTCGGACATCAGTGGTGAAGGTTGCAAATGGCAATCACATGAATGCAGGAGGCTGAGATGTCGTGATTGCAAGATGGTTGCTGAGTATCCAAATTGCAATCACATGACCATGGGGATGCTGCAACAGCAGCAATTACAAGGACTCATCGTAAGTATCCCTCATTCAGTGCCATCATAACTTTGAATGATCGCTGAACGAGGAGACGTTAAACAACAACTACCTGTATATCTATTGATATCTTAGCTAGTCCAAGTAAAAAAATAGATTAGGCTAAAGAACCAACAGAACAGGAAATGGTTTACTTCAAGCATTCAAAACAAATACATCTTTGTCTGCACATTTAAAATATAAATGCATGAGGAGGAGGACTCTTAGGACCTGAAGCTCTTAAGAAAAACATAAAACTGTAAGGAATATTTATTCATTCATTCATTCATTCATTCATTCATTCATTCATTCATTCATTCTTTTTACCCCTCCTTACATCTTTGGACATACTTCTTAAAAAGAATACAGTGAATGCTGTCCTTGTCCCAAATCTTACTGATGTTGTTGCCTGCAAGAGACTTGGAATGAACATAGGTAAGAAAGGGTTAAATAAGCCCAAGGCCTTGGTTACCTGTCCAACCCAGCTAATGATAACTGGAAGGATGAGGTTAAATCTATCCAGTCAATCCAGTATGAGCCACAACCCTCTGGCAATGAGAAAAAGGAAGCCCAAAATCTGAAACTTAAGAAAGTGCTGTAAAAAGTCATAATCCAACCTTTAGCTTGTCTCCAGTCGTACTAAAGAATCCCACAGAACTGCCTACTGAAATAAAGGAGCTTTCCTCATCTCTTATTTTCCTTGATAAACTTTTTCCTCCTCTCACTTGAAAGGCAAACTTTCCTTCTGTTGCACCTGGCATATCTTTGTCTCTTCAGACTTTTGTTACTGCCTGACCAACATGGCTTTCTTGGTGATAGAAACACCTGTCTCCCTTTGCAACTTTTTCTGTAATGCCTAGAAGTAATTAGCTACAAATAATTGCTAGGTAAGAAAGGTTGTATTAACAAGAGTCACATTATTCATTACTCTGAATTCCTTAAGGATGGGTTGTAATTTTTTTTTTCCTGGTTATTGCTAGCTCTGCTTTGCAATCTACATTTTACCTCTTAGAAATCATTCTGACAAGCACTTTCATTCGATAATGTAAGAATTTTCGATTCATTTCTGATGCAGGCTCAAAGAGTGAATTTTGTAATCCCCACTAGCTGTACCTATTTAAGCAATGGGTGGGGGGATAATATCAAGAGATTAGAAACTCCGCAAATGTATGCTGCACTCACACAATCCTTCCCTTGTTAGGATCTGTTCAAGGCCTTCATTACTGAGCAGAGACATGAAATAAATTCTAATATTTTATCATAAACTAAATAGTTTGAAGTCTAGTACATGAATATAAATCCTTAAAATACTGGTAATTTCTCATAACAGCAGTAAGTGAATGGAAAATAATGGTCAGGTATAACAAACTAAGCAAAACTCATATCCTTTGTTTAATCAGGGGTCTGAAACATATCATTCAGACCTTGAATAGAGTTGAAATTGGTTAGCACAAAAGTCTTTAGATGGAGTGATGAGATACAGAAAACTCTCTTGGCTGCTATCTAGCAGTTATCCAGATTGTTGCAATCCAGATATGGTAGTCCTAGATGAAGTCTGGGAGCTCACATGCAGGATCCTTTTAATGCATGAAAATAAAGGGAAGGGGGAGGCCCAGGATTAATTATACAGATTTGCTTTCTACATCTTTTTTTTTTTTTTTTAACTAATCCATATACAACATATTATGGTGGGTAAAACATTCAAGGAGATGCTTCTAACCAGAGCACCAGCCTGGATCCTCTCCTTGAAGTTCTGGGCATCTGTTTCAAAGTCCTCCCAGGGTCTCCTAGACATGCTTATGCATAACCAGAAAACACATCCATTCAGATATCCAGCTAAATGTAATTTTGAGGATGGGGATCCAGAAATGGTGTCATGAAATGATTTGCATAAGCCTACAATATATCCAATGTTTCATCTATAAGCATACACTAAACCACAATAATAAAATTACACTGAAACAATCTGTGTATATAATGTAAGATTCTCATAAATTAGTGCAATGGTAGCGTTGTCAGAAATTCTCAAATGCCAAGGAACGTAACTCTTTTCTAGTAAATACCTAAACTTGCAATGGAGCCAGCACACTGTAGGCATACATTGAAAACATTTTTCTTTTAAATTTGCCAGATGTTTATTTTACACAACTTGACTTGTGACTCGTGGCATTTCACATAATTTTTGTACAACCTGTTCCCAGTTTTACCTTGGGAGGGATGATAAAGATCTTTGCAGAAGCATTTCAGTTCTTTATGACGGTTATTGACCAGAATACAACAAATTGTTTAAGCATTTTTATAAACAAGACAGGAAGTAAATTCAGGAAAAATAAGAATAAATGAAACCTTGTAATGTTGCTATCAGTGGATATTAACAGTACTAAACTGGGTGGGCCATTATCTAGATGGCCACTATCGGGCAGCTTCTCATGATTCAGCTATGCAAGTGGGAGGACAATAAGATACTTTCTTAAGTCAGAAGACCATAAAGAATGGGGACAAGAATTTGTTTAATACAGATGCTTTCAGATCTGATGCAATGAGGAACATTTTCATATTATGTCTTGAGAGTTGAGCTGCTTAATCCCAGTTTTGTAATTTACAGCTTGTTGAAAAACATCTTTCTTTCTATAATAGTACTTAGGGAGAATCTATTTCACTTCATCTCATAAACATTAATGATCTTGTTAAGCTGCCAAGCACATACTTCCATGGAGTACTTCTTTGAAAGGAGTAGGATAGAAGACCGGGCTATTCAGAGACACAGCAGTTCACAGCTTGGGTCTCAGTGTGCAATGCCAGCTAGGCTTACAGAAAGGATGAATGGACTGGGATCTTAGTTTTACTGTAAGCTTTTCTCTGCAAACATGCTTTACAATAAGAGATTTTAGATGGATTCAATTACCTGCACTATATATCATGTTCCTTCTTGTTAAAACCCTGACTAATCATCGACAAAAAGTTTTACTCTCAAGAACAGCGTTCAGGGTGGCTCATGTGCTTGTGTATGAAGTATAACCCTTAGTTTATGTGACATTGTGCCCGTGTGCCTTTATTAGCTGTGAAGACTAAATCAGTAGTAATATTTTCATGAGATTAAGATTAATCCACCAGAAACAGCCAGTAAGATTTTCCAGTGCTGAACACTTAATGCAGTAAGGAAATAGGATGAATATTCCGGAAGGACTATTGATGAATCCTGAATCCGTACCACTGTCTTAAAGCAAGATTTAAGTATTTAAGCAGAATATTCCATTTCCTATAGGGCATTATTGGCAAGTTCCTCTTAATTTTGTTTTTAATCCATGATGTGGAAATAGATTAGCATTTATTTACTTAGGCTTCTATAACACTCCAATGAATCAACCAGACTTGGAGCAGCTTACAATATCTTCTTAGAGTAATTAAGTTAAAATAACACATTCATTGACAGAAGAATTATACTTCTTTCCTGCTAAAATGTTGTGAGTTTTCGAGAGTTTCAGTTACCGTTTTTGCTTAATAATGATAACAATTTTTTATACAAAGTAATATGAGAACAGTGTTAACAAAGTAGGAATTGTGCAAAATCAGAACTGCTATGTTTGTTGATCAGTTATTAACAAGGTTTAATTTGAAGAAGTTTAGATTCCACAGGGTTGATATTTATTATTTCTTACTGATTCACAAGTTATACTAATTCATACACATAGTGTGCACACCATAATAGTCAGGATAACATAGTAAATTAAGACCAAACCAAATAAGTCAATTATATGACTTATGGTGATGTGTAAATCCAGTCCCATAATGAGTGATTCAAGGACTGGGTCACAACTTAGGTGAAGCACTGAGTTTCCCTAAAGTGTTGTGCAGCAGGTATCATGTATTTTAGATAGAAAATACAAAATAGGTCATGCCAAGAACTCACTTGCAGGAACTCCCAACACTTTCCCCCCACCCCTCAAAATTGTACAGATGAACTTTCTAGATTCTATGCTCTATGATGCTTTGCTTACAATTTGTGAACAACTCAAAATGGAAAGCTGTGGTTTTATTGTTATCTTCAATAGAGTCTTAAAAAGAATAAGGTTTCTTACATGCACTCCAGAGAAGTGAGTCAAAGGACCTGTTGGCACCTTTCTTTAAACTTAACACACACACACCCCAAGATTGCACTGTAATTACAAAAGGGCAGCCACACAAGCCAGGAAAAGATGCAATTAAAAAAAAAAAACTGCCCAAAAATGCATTTTTTTAAAAAAAGAAACTGCCACAGAAGTACCTCTGCACCTTCTGAAACCCTTTCCCCCTTCGAATCCAGATGGCTGCACCGCCCTCGTTCTTATTGTTTGAGGTCAACAAGGGAAAAACTTTCAACTTTCTAAACATCTCTGGTGAACATTTATATTTTGTACTATTAATTTTTTATACTTCTTTTACAATTGTCATTATATTTCACTTCGTAATCCATTATTTCCCCTGGCCTTTAATGGCCTAATTCTGAAGGTCATTTCACAGGTTACGTGAAATAAAAGATGCATATCACATTATTTATAACTAAGGAAGCCTCAGGCCAACCAACATTTTTTTTAATTAGTTTGCGCACA
The DNA here is from genome assembly GCF_059951505.1 of Python bivittatus. Lineage (NCBI taxonomy): Eukaryota > Metazoa > Chordata > Lepidosauria > Squamata > Pythonidae > Python > Python bivittatus. The sequence goes on from NW_028277098.1 coordinate 31,623,247, forward strand.
GTAATCAGGTTTTTACAATTCATATATTTAACACCCATTCAAATGAATGAATAAAAGAATTCAACTTTATAGAGAATAATGTAGTTACCTGGAGGCAAATCTGTTATTTGCGTAATACATAAAAATGTCCTGAATTTATTTTTTGACCCTATCTGTTACCCAGTTTCAACTTTAAATCCTAAATTTTTGCTTGACTTACACCTATTCCCAATCTGAGTACATATTTAATTTCCACTCTTTCCATTTCAAAGAGAGCTCTAGGACTGAATCTAAATTAACCATTTAAAATATTTTTGGATTAAAATCTTAAAATCTCAGACTAGTCTGTTGCTGCTAGTTTAGTGTCATACAAATTGAGTTTCCCTGTTTTAGGGAAATCAATGTCTTTGCTGTAATCTGTTTTTTAGAATTAAGAGCACTGAATCCACAATTTTGATTTTTACCAACATCAGTAGGATGGGGCTCAAAACTTATAACATTATCAAAAAGTTTGAATGATTCAGAATAATTGTTCCATTGTTTGACATGTGTACCTTTCTTAAATTGATCTATGCAGTGACTGATAGAAGTTATGACATAATAATAATTTGTTCGTGTTTGTGTGTGTGTGCAATAAAGGAAAGTATAGAATGAATTGAGTTTAAGGAATACTAACAAGAGGAACAAATGTACTTGATGAAACCTACTGCTATTTTAATATATTTTAATGTAGAATAGAATGTCTAATAAAGGTAACTAGGTGTCTAATGTAGGTATTAACTATTACCTTTTTAAAAAATTCATCTGGGATAACTATACCAGTATTTTTTTTTTTTAATTGAAAGTAAGAGACCCAGTTTGGTGTAGTGCTTAAGTCACTAGGCTGGAAGCTGGGAGACCACGAGTTCTAGTCCCACTGAGGCAGAAAGCCATCTGAGTGACCTTGGGCCAATCACTCTCTCTCAGCTCCAGGAAGGAGGCAATGGCAAACCACCTCTGAAATCTTGCCAAGAAAACCGCAAGGAGTAGTCCAGGCAGTTGCCAGGAGTCAAACAATGTCTTGAAGGCACAAACACACACATAAAAGCTGTAACCTTGGTCTTTTCTGATTACCTGAAACTGAGTTCATGGTTAGCACCTATAATAAATCCTTTTTCTTAGTCCCAATACTGCTTGGCCATATGGTGATTATGAAAATGTCAATCAAATCATATAAAAGATAAAGTAGTAGATTACTTTCTTAACTTTTGATGCCAGGCAATCCTGTGGATTCAGAAAGCCACCACTGTGAAGCCAACTGTAAGCCAAGAGATCAGATGTGTGAGCCATCCATACAGAACTTGCAACCGGCAGCATGCAAATCGAAACCTCTGTCAGGCAGTACTGCGGTCTGGAGGTTTGTAATGGTGATTTACTGCATGTGAAAAATAAATAAATAAACACGTTTATAGCAGAAGATTCATACGTTGAGGAAGATGGAAGAAATGGACAAGGATCGAGTAAAATTAATACTTTGTTGATATGCTGTTGTACAAAAAAAATTCTTATGATTTTTTTTTTTTTTTACTCATTCCCCTTTAGGTGGGGGGTGGGGGAAGGAAAGGAGAAGATAATAAAATAAAATTAGGAAGCCCACATACATATTTGCATCCATCCATCCTGAACTGAAGCTTTTTCAAAGCTTTTTCTTGTGCTAATTTTTTAACCAAAGAATATTTTCCATGTTTCTAAATAGCAATGATCCATGAAAGGGGCACTTAGTTTTCAAATTTTTGAATGCTATGATGCAGTATAACCTGTTGTAGCATGTATTTTCTTGTTGGACAATATAATTCATCAGGACCTATCTGTTGTCTATTTATACCTGCCTTATTTCTTAGGTAACTCTCTTGATTCTTGATTTGCTTGTGCTTTGCTTTTGATTTATTTGGTCTATTATTTGCATTTGCATTAACTGTATCATCACCATCATCACCATCACCATCATCAAACTTTTTATGGTGCACTCATGTCCCCCAAACCATGACACAAATGCCCTGGTAACTGCTCAGAGGTCTAAAAGATAAGGAGTATCCCTCCCTGATTCTTCTTCCAGCCATGGAGTGGAAGCAGGCAGAGAAGGCTCAAAACTCTTTACCCACCATGGAGTTCATCAAAGAGATGAGAGACCAGGCAGATAAAGCTATCTCTCGCTGCTTCTCTTGCTACCTTTCCTAGCCTTGGCAGCAGATGGCTAGGACTGGGAGGATTTGCAGGAAAAGCAGGAAGTCAACCCACTACAGCTTGTCTACCAGCCCCCCAAATAGCTGACGGGCCCTGTGGTGTTTGCAGTGGGAAGCAGGAAAGTCAGCCAGCACCTGTCAGATGTTATATGTGCTACTTTAGAGGGTTCTTCTCCTAGCCCCAGCCTTACCCATGTTAGGGGAACAATGGGAAGTTGTTTTTCCCATTGGCAGGTGACATTTGGTGGGATGGGAAACAAAGCCAAGATAATCCACCATAAACTGCACTTAAGCTGACAATATAGCATTACTAGCTGTCCTTGTTACTGAAGTAGAATAGAACGTACACTGAGCGCAGCAAATATTATGCTGGCAAACTTTTCTGCTAGCTGAAGTAGTTTGCATGGCTCTTGAGCCAGGCTCCCTATCTGCCTATGGTAAAATTTCAAGCAGCCTATAGTAAGAGTGTTTAGTTCTGTAAATCAACTATTTTCCTGGATGTATGTAATCCTGGATTCTTGTTAAAAATTTTGTTGCCTCCTCCTGGAAAGGAAGGATGAGGAGGAAGGAGCTCAAACAGGAGGAGGACATTTCTCCTTATAGCACGTGCCTCACAGAATTCTAGAACAAATGTATAATAAATGAAACCATGTAGTGGTAACTATCAATAAATATTAATGCTAAATATCCAAATGCAAATGATTGTGTATGTATCTTTCTCTCTCTCTCTCTGGGCATGTGCATAAGCATGTATTCACAACTATATACTATATTCAGATGAAGTACAGGAAATGTAATGCTGGAAATAGGACCAAGAATGTGTCATAGCTTAATCTGATGATATGTGTTCTAGTTCATAATGCCCAACTGAGATTACTTTTCTGGGGCTTTTCCAGAGCCAGACAAGCTCAAATTGATCTCCTGATACATAGAACAAAAGGGACAGATCATATCTCCATCTAGTAACTCTGTCTGACAATCCTGAATGTGCAACCAAAGCTCAGCAATAAATGTTCAGGATCACATACAATGGGAAACCACCCACGTGTGCTGTGACATTTATTATACATAGGAGAATAGGCAACCCTTACTTGAACCCAGCTGAATGGTAACAAAGATTCTGCACAATAATATTGGTTAAGGTTCTCTGGTATCAGTCCACAGAGAGAGAAAACCAAAGCCTGAAAAACACTTCTTCCACACAATCCTGGCAATACTGCAGTTCAAATTCTCTTACCCATTTCTGTTGTGTCTTCCAGCAAGGAAATCGGTGTAGGAAAATCATATACAAAAGTTCTGAAACAGCCTGACTCTTATTGCATTAAGAATATATGCTGGCATATGTGAAATAGGCACTTGTGCAATTTTTAAAAATAGGTTTTGAACTTCAAGCTGAACCTAAAGATTATTGCAAGCAGCAAAATTTCACTTGCTTGTTGTCTCCTCGGTGCTTAGTTTGACTTGCCGGGTTGGCTGCCTTTGGCCTGGAAGATCTCACCTTTTAACTCTCTTGGATTCAAGAGAAAGGTTGCAATGCACAAGGCCTTCTCCTTATGTCTTCATGACAGTATATCAGCTGAGATTGGGCTGACAAATGCATTAACTGCTACATCACACTTCTAGCATTAGCAATGCTGTATTATATGGCATAGATATTGTCACACCCTGTGCAAACAGCTTTCAGACAAAAGCCACATTCACAGAGAAGAGGGAACTCCATGACCCAGGATAGCAGGCTGACAAAGGAATGAATCCTTTCTGCTTACTGTCCCTTCATATGGTCCTTTTGTTTGAGCTCCAGTCTCTACTATGATGTCTTATCTTTTGATGAAGCGTTGCCACTGTGTCCTCTCCCATCTGGAGGAAGTTAATTGTCACTCTACAAATGGGGTGATCTGTCACCAGTCTGGATATGTTTACAAGACCAAACTATTTTAAACAGTTAATGAGCAAAGACCACACTGCTCCCTGGTGTGACTCTTTATGTAGAGAAATACTTACTGAGTCATCTGAACCTGGAACTGCTCCCATTTTAGGCCTACAGCAAATGTTACTTGAAATCTATGACTAGTTTTAGTTTCAAAGTCAACCTACTGCAAACCAAAAATGGTAGCCATGGTGACTGTTCTGGATTTGTGAAGGTGAAGGGATAAAATAGTGGTGTGCACTTACTTATTAAAGTAAATAACATTAAAATGCCTTAGCATGTTGTGTGAGCACATTTCTAGTTTCATATCTTGTGTTATGCCATGGCTTAATGCAATCTTGATTTGTTGAGAAAACCATACTGGCTGGCAGACATGTAATGCTAAGGCATAAACCGTAGGTTACCATGTATGATAAGCCAGTATTATTATGACTGTGTGATGCATAAATTCAGCCATTGTCATTTATGCAACTGTTATTAGGGCTTACTGAATGAACCATGGTTAAAATGTAGACATGGTTTCGAGACCAGAATTACCGTGCCTCCTCTCTGTTTGGCTTGAAAGATAGAGGTACTTTCACTTCCAGCAGCTCAACTTTGTTTCTATGATATCCAGCTATGAAGCCTGTCTTAACAATTTCCAGACAGAGGAGCAATAGCAAGTAAATGAGTCTCTGGGACCCATATCTCTTGCAGGGCTATTGGTACAAGGATCTAGCTAGGGGACATGTAGCCACAAAAGTGACTTGTATGACTTTATCCTTAGCTGGATAGGAAATCACACAGGGATAGTCTATATGACCTACAATTGTGTTAACTGTTCTAGAGTAGTGCAGGATACTAAGTTTGGCTTTATCCCGACTGCTTCCAGTTCCTGTTAGGCAGCTAGAGAGGGTAAGTAAGATGACCTCAACAGAGTTAGGCCAGATCTGTAACCAAAATTATGAGGAGAACAACATGGGTTAAGTCCCAAGCAAGCAGAAAGCATGCATAAATGGCTCGGACAGAAACCTCCCTAATTCACATGGGAATAAGAAGGGGAGGAGGTACAGCACAATCCAATTTGCCATATTCTCTTATTGTAGCCAATCTCAAGAAAAGTAGTCTTAGCCTTCCTGTGGAATTGATGTCATGGTCTGGTCTACCTGATGGAGCTGACAACAGTACATTGGGATTGAAAATGTATTTGTGTATGCGTGTGTGTGTAAATATACATACCAAAATCAAGTTAAAATCAGTTCTCACCTTTTCAACTTTAGTTTCATAATAGCTAATTTACAAATTGTAACACTAGCTCTCAAAAACCAATTGAAGTTGCTCTGAAGCTGATCTAAAGAACTAAAATGCAGTATGAGCAGCCCCAGTCACATGTAAACAGCTCTCCTTAATTTGCTTTTCATTTGTTTAAATTAGAAAGCCAGATAATGTCTGCAAAATATCATTTTTTGTATTTCTTCATGTTCTTCAAGCATATCAGAATTGAACAAAATGAAGGCAATTAAAAAGAAGTCCTTTTGTGTCAGAAGCTATTTCCAAATGACACCTTCCTCTTTTTAAATAACGGTATAAGGAATTATAGCAATGGTCTATCCGTTTATAGTAATTATTTAATAGCAAATCATTAGACCAACACTTTTGGGAGGAAAAAAGCAACCATAATTGTCATCATTATCATCATTTGCAATATCAACTTTACAGTGTAAAATAGAATTGCCCTTCTCCTACCAACACAGAGCTGCCTTGTTGGAAACATATGACCTTAATATGTTGTTTACACAGGCTTATAAAATAAAATGAATATGCAGAATTTGGAACTTCCCACAGACATCTGTATATATGTAACATTATCCCATCCTGAGACCATTGTTCCTACTTTTTGGCTTATTTTCACACTTGGCTTTAACTCTACACACAGTGATGATCTATAATATAATGCATTTTCCCTAGGCACTGATGTCATCGTGCTTTTCTTCACATCCTCATATTGTTTTATAGTGTTTTGAAGAGTTATTGCTGAGTTACTAACATCTAAAATATTTTAAATAAAGTGACAATTATAGATTAATTGTTCTCTATATTAATAGGAATAGGAAGGGATGGCCCATTTGGGAGAAAGTTTTAAAAGAATGGCTCACCGGTCTTGTTGTAATGGACCATGCATACAATCCATGAATAAGGAATAAGGTTCCTTGTTCTCCATGCACCAAGTCTTCAACTTGCTTTCTTCATCTACTAGAGATACAACATTCCCCAGCTGTTAACATGTCCTGTGCTCTCTGAATTCAGAAAGGTGCATGGCTTCTGACTGCTATCTTTCAACAGTCACAGCACATCACAGAAGAGGGTCGACAGAAAAGACTCAGACACAACTTCATCATGAATTCCAGCTCACCCACACCCCCATACATTTGATGGCGTTCTTTCATCATGAACTGGTGGTGTTTTTGTGACTCATGCAATATTCTTTGAATCATGCTGTCTATAGAATCAGACATCATGTGCAGTGATCTAGATGAAAATTGCTTCCACTTGGAGCATGTGTTGGTTCTGGGTATGCCAGGAATCTTTGCAAGGGTTCAACAGTGACCTGGAGCTCTTAATTTTCTGAGTGGCTGGGTTCATGTAACATATTAAACCATAATGTGGTTTTATTGGTTTTGGCTATGTTGATGCCAAACCAAACCTCATGGTTTTGTACTCAAGCTTATTTTCAGATCTTTGGGTTTTTGTTTTTGTTTTGCCTTTTTACTAAAGATTATATAAATTATACTTTATGGCTTAGCAGAATTGGGACTAGATAAACAAACAGTGGTCAAACAAACTATGGCTTAGCACAGTGTATGAACCTGTCAATCTGTGTGAACATATAATTTTGTAAACCAACAAAAAGGATCTAAATATAGGATATCCCTTTTGTGAGAAATACAAGTTACCCAGTAACATTGGTAGCCCTATTACAAAACAAATAGGATAGAAGAGGGCCATGCCTTGTTTGGCAGTGCTCTGTTTTAAGAATATCTAACCCTTTTACCATACTGAAAACTAGAAAAACAAAAAAACAAAACTCTTGGCTTGGATCACTCAGGACATAGCCCTAATTGGGAGGTTGTTTCTGCGTTGCCTAGTAACTGCATGAAGCCAAAGAAAATGTTCTTAATTCTATAGCAGACTGCTTCATGTTCTACAGCAAGCCTGCTTTAAGTTATCACACTAATTGGGAAAATATATACCAATAATATTCAACGACTAAAAGGATTTCTAAGTTCTATAGGTGTGGTCATGCTTTAGTTCCAAAGATCTCCATCATTCAAATACAATGACTCCTTTATACATTTAAGTTATTTGTTTCCATGCTGAGAACCATAGGTCATCATCGGTCAAATTTCACAGCTAAAACAGCAAAGTAAACCCATAGGTAACCTCATGATATCCAGCTTTTATATTCTCCATTGTTTCTACTGACCACAGTTTTTCTGCTGGTATTCTTTTTAACAGTTTAATTTCGGATTTGGTTCATCACCTCTGTTCCATTTTTTTTCTGTCCAGCTTTTGCAATTTAGTTTATTTTAATATTTCTTCCTCCTCCCACTTTTTTTTTTTTTTTTTTTTGCTATTTCAAGAACTACAAAATCATCAGCAATTTTTCATAACAACACATGCTTTTTTGTCCCTGTCATTATTTCTAATGATATATGATGCAGTGGCAATGAACCTAAAATGCCAACAGCAAAAATATCTCTCCTGGATCTTTTGTCAACCCCGCACACCCACTTGACTATTATAATTCTGAACTGGTCATATAATAGCCAAATATATCACCACTACACTAAGCACAGTTCTACTGGTTGTTAGGTTACAAAGGTTTAAAGCAAAATCTCTCATTTGTGTAGCTGAATTTATTTTTGTTTTGACTTGGAAGTTGTGCAAATGTCATGATTTGTATATTTCACATATATTGTAGCATCTGTCGTTGAAAACAGATAGTTTCAGCTAACTGCTGGGACTACTCCATTAGTAGTGCACACTCTTATTTCTATGTCTATGTCAGTGTTTCTCAACCTTGGCAGCTTCCAGATGGGTGGACTTCAACTTTCAAAATTCTGAAATTTGAATTCTGGGAGTTGGAGTCCAGCCATCTGAAAGCTGCCAGGGTTGAGAAACACTGGTCTACATCTTGAAAATCATTATTTTCAGTGGGATATCCAACTAAGGAAGCATGTTAAGAGTGGATATTAAATGTTCAGTTGTGGGGATTTTTTAAAATATCAATTCACACAGCCTGAAAGGACAGTTCTTTGTTGTTATTGCATCATAAGAGATGATAAAATGTTCTCCTGTAGAAAGTATGTATGTGTGTGTGTATACACACACACACACACATAGTAGATTGATTGCCTTATGTTCTGCAACAAGACTGCATTGGTTTGCTTGCAGCAAGACTATTATATGCACAACAATGGACAAATACTGAAACACCCACAATGAAGGACTGGATTGTGAAGATGGCAGAAGTTGCCAAAATGACAGAACTGGTGTGTTTGATCAGGGATAAAACAATACGTACTTTTATAAAAGACTGTAAGCCTTTTATGGACATTTTGCTGAAAATGGAAAAATGTGAAATGGTGATTTCTGTATTTGCTGATTAAAGAAGGATTGAATATGTGATAGAAGGGAACTGTGATATAATTTTAAAGCAAGAGAAGGGATAATAAGTTTGCAAAGAAGATCAGAAGTCACTTCTTTCATTATCTTTTTCTTTTTTTTCTTTTTCTATCTGTGTTGTTCTTTGCACTTTTTCTTTTATCCTTTTCTTAACTTTTCTTTATATTTTTTTAATGTTTATTTTTACTTCTGAAAAAAATTCTAATGAAAATCATCTCTCTCTCTCTCTCTCTCTCTTCTGATTTGCTGTGAAGATATTCTTGAAAACTGTTCTGCTGCTTTGGATTCTTTAGTAACTTACAGAGTAGGTTAATTTAACAGACTGAACAGAATGAGCACTGCTCTTGCAATGAAATGCATTTATTGAATGCATATTGCACATAGGGATTTTTTTTAAAAAAAGGAGGGAGAGAAAATTACACTGATTAGTGGCATGGAAGTATCTTGACTTCCAGAATTCTCTAGGAATTTAATATAAATAGCATATCAGCATCCTTGTTGGTGTGTCAGTGGGAAATGGCCCACCCTATAACTCCAAGCAATATTACTATGATTTGAAAGTGGAGATGAACTAAAAGTTACAGATGGCAGATTGTTCCCGAAAAGAAAACTTTTTTGCTGTCCAGATTTTGAAAAAAATGGAGTAAGATACAAAAGGAACAGTAGAATTCTTTTCCTAAACATTTGTAGACATAACTGGAAAATGATTCACTTGGTAGAGTGGTTCACATTTAAAAAAAAACAGTTGTCAGACCTTTGCACAGCTTTATCTTCTGCAGCAGTTGTGCCGCTTTCTGGATCAGGAGGCCTTTTTTGATAGTCACTCATGCTCTAATCACCTAATAGCTTGACTGTTGCAATGCTCTGGACATGTGGCCACCTTTGAGGGCCACTTGGAAGCTTCAATGGTCCAAAAGGCAGTGGAACAGGCAGTGATGGGCATGTCTAGGTATGCCCATGTGACATCTCTGCTTTGTGAGTTACACTGGTTCCCAGTGTGCTTCCAGATGCAATTCAAGGTGCTGGTTATCACCTGTAAACCCCACATGGCATAAAGCTAGGCAATTTGAGGGACCTCCTATCTCCATGATTTTTGCCAACCAGTAAGAGTTGTGTGCAGTAAGAATAAGTGCAGTCTGGGTCTCTGTGATTAAACAATACCATGTATCAGGACCCAGGAAAAGCATCTTCACTGTCATGGTGCCTCCCTTCTGGAAACAGATTCCTTCAAAGATCAATGTATCTCCTAGCCTGATTGTGTTCCAGAAGGCCTTGAAAACCTGGTTGTTCTCCCAGGCCTTGGGATAGGATGGGTGGGGCCCTCTTATTGGATGAGTCTTTGTATATGTTAGGCATTGATTGATCAGATACTATTTCATTTATATCTTGTTATTTGATATTGTAATGGTATGTGGGAATGACCTTAGGAGACAGGAGGAAGAGCCTCAGCCTAGGCATGGGAAATGAGAAGGAGAAGGGCTTTCAGACTTGCAAGATTCACTTATTGTAACCTTACAATAAAAGTAGTGTTAGTACTCGTGGTTTGTGCTTCTTGTCTGGACTACCTCAAAGGGCTGACAGGTATTGTGAACCACCCAGAGTTGTTTCGAAGCCAGGTGATGCCTAAATCTAAATAAATAAATACATGTATAAGGAATTTAAGCTAAGTTAAATTGCTCTTAAAATCCTTTCCATTTCTATGATTCCAATTCTAATATTATCTTGATATTATTTTATAGCAAGCACTGCTATTTTAGCCCTTACCTAAACACTCGATATAATGAATTTATGGTCTCCAAATTGAAGAGTGGTCTGGTTGTATAAGTCAGCATGGGATCACCTAATGCAAATGAGTACTGAATTACACTCCTAATACATTATATGCCTGTAAATAATGCTAAGTAGCAGACTCATTAATATGCTTCTGGCCTATTTTCAGGGAAAGGTTTTGAATTGACATTATTTTTTTAAAAAAAACTTGATTCTGCAATCAAGTACTTACTAATTATATTTAATATTAGTGAGGCACCATCAATTGTATGTCAAGTCCTCTTGGAAGCACTTGCTCTTTAATTAAAATAAAGAAATTATTTTATTGGCTTTGTTCACCTCTTGGTTTGAACTATTTTACAAACTAGTAGATTTTTGAGATGTGAGACAAAACTAAAGCTGCAATTTGCAACTTCTAGCAAGGGAGTTCCATGTAAATTGAACAAATAAATTGAATAAAATTCCTTTATAAGTGTTATTTAGCCAAGGGGAAATTATACAGGGAGGTTCATTTATTGAATCAGGAGTAAATTCTGAAAAATATTAGAATTCTTTAGGGAAGAAAGTATCATGGATAGGTATGTCTATTTAATTTAGAGGTCTGAATTTGGATTATTCCTGCTATTGAGTACACTTAGTCCTGTATTGCTGATTTTTTTTATTTATTAGGACTATGCAAATCTTGGAAATGTTGCTTCAGTTCAACAATGGTTTCTGTGAAATACTCCTTCAGACCAGGTTAATGAAATGATATAGCCTCCTGTTTCTCATCAAGAGAGTGAAGTAGTCCTGTAGCTTCACTAGAAAAAATAGGAAAGGCTTTGTGTCATGCAAAGCACCTTGGTCAAGAGAAGTGTGTCACCCATATGTGATACAAGATATATTTTGTTTTTGAGGCACAAAACATCTTACGGAGAAGAATCATTCCTGCTATGACAAATCCCACTTACAATTAATAAAAACAGAATAAACATTAACAAGATCAATTTCTTGGATTTCCCATGTGACCGTTAATAACAATGGCCCAATGTTAAGTGTGTGTGTTTGTGTGATAGGGTAGTGGTTGCCTGGCTTCCCCCCTCTTCTGCAATCGTCCTCATCACAAGTGGTGGCAATAGTCCTTCGTGGATAGTGGTGGTGGAGGCATAGTTTTTCCCTCTTTAGGGATCCTTCATTCAATGCTCTTGGTTGTAATGACCCTAGTGAATGAGTCCAGCTGGAGGGGTTTCTGGTAGAAATGGGAGAGTGCATTTTATTTATTTATCAAATGTATATGGCCACCCATCTCACACAAAGTAACTCTGGGCAGTGTACAATAAAACTGGCAATTAAAACATTTTCTTACCAGGGGATCCCCAGGCTTGCTGACAAAAAAAAAAAAAAAAAAAAAAAACTTTTAAGGGCTTTCCAGAAGGTCCCAAAGGTTGGGGTTAACATCACCTTGGGAAGGATGATGTTCCAGAGGGCAGGTGCCACGGCAGAAAGGGCTCATCCCCTAGGTCCCATCAGATGGATCTCCCTCACAGAGGGGACCCACAGCAAGTCCTTCCTGCCAGACCTGATGGGATGGGCAGATGTAATTGGGAAGAAGCAGTCCCTCAGATCACCCATCCCCATCCTATGCAGGGTTTTAAAGGTCAAAAACAGCACCTTGAATTGGACCCAGAAGCAAACTGGTAACCAATGCAGCTCATGGAGCAGAGGTGTAACATGTGTCCTAGGGGGACACAGAACTGTCAGTGGCACTGCATTTTGCACCAGCTGAAACTTCTGGATACTCTTCAAGGGAAGCCACATGTAGAGCACATGAGACCATTTGGGAGGTGATCAGGGCATGAGTAACTGTGAGCAGAGCCTCACAATCCAGGAACAGGCTCAACTGGCACACAACCCAAAGTTGCACAAAGACCCTCCTAGCCATGACTCCCACCTGCTCCTCAAGCAGGAGACATGAGTCCAGAAGCGCCCTCAGATTGGGCACTGGGCCTGTTTGGTACAGTACCAAAAATGGTAAAGTCCCAGATGCAGAAGGCCCTAAAACGCAAAGTCACTCAGTCTTGTGAGATTCAGCTGAAGCCCCATCCAGATCCCCACAGCCTCTAGGCACTGGAAAGAACATCTACAGCATTGCTTAATTCACCAGGGGTGGAGAGATATAATCATCAGCATATTGATAGCACCTCACCCCATGGTGATGGATGAGCTCACCCAGCGGCTTCATGTAGATGTTAAATAGACGCAAACACTGAACCCTGCAGCACCTCTCATAATTCCTAAGGGGCCAAGGTGAGATTTCTCACTCTGGTATCAGCCCCTGAGAAAGGAAGAGAACTGGCACAATACTGTGCTTCCCACTTCCAATCCACGGAGCTGATCCAGAAGGACACCATGGTTGATGATATCAATAGCTGCTGAGATGTCAGGGAGAGCCAGGATGGATGCACTACCCCCATCCTGCTCCAGCCAGAGGTCATCCAAAAGTGCATAGTTTTTCCCTCTTTAGGGATCCTTCATTCAATGCTCTTGGTTGTAATGACCCTAGTGAATGAGTCCAGCTGGAGGGGTTTCTGGTAGAAATGGGAGAGTGCATTTTATTTATTTATCAAATGTATATGGCCACCCATCTCACACAAAGTAACTCTGGGCAGTGTACAATAAAACTGGCAATTAAAACATTTTCTTACCAGGGGATCCCCAGGCTTGCTGACAAAAAAAACAAAACAAAAAACTTTTAAGGGCTTTCCAGAAGGTCCCAAAGGTTGGGGTTAACATCCCATGTACAGGCCTGAAACCTGACAGAAAGGGGTCCAGATAATCTGCTTCATCCAGGGTCCACTGAAGCTGCTGCGGGACCACCTTCTCCACAACCTTCCCTAAAAAAGGGAAGTTGGACCCCTAACAGAAATTCACTATGGTGGGATACAGCAATGGTTTCTTGAGGAATGGGCAAACCAACATCTCCTTAAGAGTCAGAGGAACAACACAATCTCTCATGGATGAATTATTCACCACTAGAACCCAGCCATGTGTCACCCCCCTGGGCAGCCTTAGCAAGCCAGGAGGGGCACGATCTAAGGAGAAGGTGGTCAAGCTCAAGTCATAAGGACCCTGCCCACTTCCTCAGGCCCAATGGGTTCAAACCATTATGGAGAGTTAGTGGAGAGGAGCAAAAAATCCAGATGAAACAGGTCTTTGCCTGCCTGCCTCTGTTTATCCCCTTAGCTACAGTCAATGACTGTATAGAGATATTCAAGGTAAGGTATACTGCCTGTTTCACTTTACCTATCCATGTTGAACTGGTTACCCAGGAGACCATACTGAAGGTGGGTGAAGTCAGCACCTGTTTTAGAAGGGAGCTTCAAAAGTTTTAAGGGGTGAAATGGTGCCTTAAACATCTTTCCTCCTTAATTCCATCAACCCACCAAGAAAGCAAGCTGGCTCAAATTTTTGGCTTCATCCACTTTGGCAGGCTTTATCTGCCTTCTCCATGAATTCCTACTATACACTCGTGTTTAACCCTATCCTTTAAAGTGCTGAGGAATAGTCCATGCCCAGGTGCCTGGGTAGAAATAGCCTTTAACATTCTTGTTGAGAAAGTGCAGTTGCTTTGTTTTTAATTTTACCCAACCGGAGTTAGTTTTGAGATGGGGTGGCCTCATAAATTGAAATTATATAAACAGTGCAGCAATTAAATAAAATAAATAGTGCAGAATATGGAGGGCAAAACTAACTGGCATCGTTGCTGTTCTGAAAGATGATTCAGAAAGCAAAGTATGAACCTGGTCTTGAAATTCTTGGTAGAAACTGGTGTATTTAAACAAAGCTTAAATACTTTAAATGAAGCAAGATTCTGCGCCTGAAAATGATGCTTTATTTCAATAATGTTAGCATAATAATTCACTGCAATTATACACATGCATGCACATATACACACATCCTCACACTAGGCGTGCTTTTCTGAGATGAATCCATTTGCCAGCTTTTGAACCAACTAAAACAGGCTCTTTAGAAACAAAACAAAGAAAAGTAACTGCTTGGAGTGTACAAAAGACATTTCTCTGCAGGAGGCCATTAAAGCCAGTTCACTTGTTTAATGGAAAACACGTGTAGTCTACAACAAAAGAAGAAGGTTACAGAGAAGTTAGTAGTACTTCTAAACATTTAAGATGAAAGCTGGAAAATATTTTAAGCTTTTCATCATTCCATTTTGTTTCATTCCTAAATGTGAACCTTTTTTGTTTAAAATAAGATAAGTGGAGTTAACGTTGCATAGTTTTATCTCCTTTCCTGAATATAAACTTTGCTGCACTTATCTCAGAATAGGTACGGAGGTTTGCACAGTAAGTTTTCTTCTGGTGATGTGACTCAAAAGAAATTAGACTGGAACTAGACTGAAATATTCCATGTCTTTTAATGAATAAAAACGGTAATCAGTTTGGATCAGGATCATGGTGTTGAGGAAAAAAGCTGACCTTGAGGCAGAGAACCTCGTAGACAAAGAGATGGGGAGCTGACTAGCAAATAACAGAAAGCAAAAACTGGACTCTCCAAGATGTTGAGAATCCTGCTGATTCTTTTTCTTTTTCCCAGTCCCTTCAGCATTCAGGAACAGGAGGTAAAAACAAAAACAGAGTCCTTGGAGCCTCACTCCAAACCAAGAACTCAGAGTAACACTCAGAATAAAATACCTAACCGAGGAAGTAAATGGATCTGGCAGCAGCAGTTTGAAACTTCTCTCTTGCTCTGACATCAACAGTGTTAATAAGCCTTCGAGCCTCAGCTGTGAGTAAATAAGCAACTCCTTACTTGAATAATCTCTGGCCCCTTCTTTCTCTCTGAGTAAGGCGTTCCAGTGTGAGGAATCACTCTCTTTTCTGCCTGGGCAATCAGCTGAGCCCTAGCCAGGCAGCTAGAAGGGTGGGGAAGTTTGTATATACAGGCCTGATAAGGGCAGTTTAGCAGGTGCTTTCTCTAGGCTTCACTTAGTCATTCCCTGGTACCTGATCTCGCCCTCAATCTCCCCATACCTGCTCTTTTTTCAGAGCAGCCTTTATGTTTAGCAAGCAATGAATCTGCAGACCTTCATGCTCTGCTGTTGTGGCTTACTCACAAGCAGGCTGGTGTTTTCCCTTCACTATAATCCCCAATGAAATTTTCTTTTCTTGAAGTAGGAGTATGAATCCTGTGTCGTCAGGACCATATATGAACCCTCAGTTTTCCTTTTCATCACTTCGGGATGTCTTCTAACTGTACTTTGTTTTCTTATCATTCTGAGATGGGAAACACACAAAGGCAGGAATGCATGCTTAAAATGCCCCAACCCCTCCAGGCCAAGGAGGGAAGGAACCTTCAGTTGTGCTCACTGCGCAAGATAGTACCATCTAATACAACTTTTGTTCCACCACTCAAGAACATAAAGACCATGCCCCCAGTCAGAAAGTTGCCTATTCCTGAAATAAAACTATTAATTGCTCTGACAATCTATCTGCATGCTGCATGTCTGAAGGGATGAAAAAAAAAATCAGTGAAACAATATGAAGGGCCTATTCTAGTCATGGTTCTGATCCATGACATAGTCTCCTGAATGCTACTGCTTGCAACAGATGGGACATCCCAAATGGTTATGTAACATCTCTTTTCTTGGCCCTTATATAGGTTGTTTCATGTTATTGAAGCAGCAATCATACACTTATTTATCTAAGAGTAATAGTAAAGTTTCTCTACAGCTCAGTTCCTTGTGATTACATGGGTAACATTCACCATATTTTCATGCCAATAATGCTAAATTGATTAATCTCTGCCTTCTTCAGTATTTTTAAAAAAACTTTCAGCCTAATGCACAGATTTGGGAATTCCTGATAGCTTCCTACCTGGGTATTAACCAGGCGCAACTTTATTTCCTTTTTTCAAGATCAGCAGGAGTAAGCAGCATTAAAGGAGTGAAGCTAACTTCTGAATAGACTAAAACTGCTTTTTGACTTTGTGCTACTTAGTGCAAAGGAACATATGAAGCTGATGTTTGGGGCCTATTCTGGTCAAAAGAAAGCATAATCCTATCCCATTATCAATGATGTTTTACCAAATAACATGCCCAATAAAACTGATTCAATTGTATCATAGTTAGTTCTCACAAGAAAACTCATTTTCCCTGTCCTCTCTCTTTCTCTCATACTGGAAGTATGGAGTAGCTGGAAAAGTACACAAGTGAAGAATAAGATCTAAAGAGAAAGGAAATCATTTTTGTTTTAAATGAAATGTCCTCCTACATTTGTAACACCATGCATGCTTAAGACATTCTGTCTATCTAGCATCTATACTTTTTACAGCTGAAGGTGGCATACATAATGCTCCCACTTCCCCTTCCCCAACAACCCTGTGAGATGGGTTGGACTAAGAGCAAATGACTGGCACAAAGTCGTTTAGCTGCTTTCATGCCTAAGAAATGGACTTCCAGTTTCTAGTCTAGCCCCTTAACTATTACACCAGAGTGGCTCTTCTTTCACTTACTAGTTCATTCACTTTACTCAATTTCAGTCACAATGTCTAACTATTTCAGTAGTACGAATAGTCTGCATATGCAATTCTAGACTTTTGTTTCACTTTCTGTGTTTCTATGTAGTCAGGGAGCTGGTTTATTCCTCTAATATAGAAAGTCAAAGCTTTCACTAATCTAAATGCCCCTTCTCCCCCAAAAAGTGCATACAACACTTATCTTAAATCCATTTTCTCTGTTAGAAGAATGAATTCTGGAAAGCTTCCAGTTGTTGTAGTAGTATAATCAGTTACAGTAACAACTAGTTGTTATCGGGGTTTCTTGATTTTTCCTTGAAGTTGTCCAAATACTTTCTAGTTTATGTATCGTTCTTTTTCAGCATTAAGCTCAGCAACTCTTTGTTGAAAACAGGCTTTGATCTTTTTCCGTCTCTCTCACATGCACACACTTATGTAAACATGAAAGAGTCTCTGTTGGACATTTCGTTTTCCTCTTGACAAGCAGACTTTTTCTTTTATTGCACCTTTTGGACTTAGTTCCACTGCTGTATTTTTCCAAATGAGGCTGCAGTGTTCTTCTGACTCCACTGATATCTGGGAGAGTGTCTTGATTGAAGCCAGTGGCAGAATATCAGTCTACTTTTCAGTCCCCTTTCAATCAGCCCCAGGATACCTTCTCATCTTTCTCTGAGGGTACTTTCACAGTATCACTGGCTTTACTCCTCTTCTCTTTAGCTGCAGTTTTGTACAGTTTTTAATTTGTTGAGTCAGTAATGGAAAGAAAGGAAGAGCTTTCCAGTGTTCCAATGGGAGAAAGTCCCCTTCTCTTACTTTCCTTGTCACCTTTTTATCAATGAGGAAAACCAAACAGTAACTCTGTGAAAGCTGTCCTTCTCTTTACTCATGTAGAACAGAGCAGGGCATGGACATGCTTTATCACTGGATGGGAGGAGAGAAATCCCAGGAGTTGGGAGATAGGATGATGTGGGCGTTTCCGCTAATGGGAAATTGCCCCACCACTCAGCTCCAGAGAAAATTCTGGGAAAAAATTATCGTTACAGCATTTCCTTCTGGATTAGGAGCTGAGTTAATTTTCTCAGCTATCCAACTCTCTACAAGTGTAGTGATTTCAGGGGGCTGTTGTGGGTAGTACCAATCTCAAATTTAATCAAAGATTCTATGATTTTTTTCCCCTTGTAGACATATCATAATAGAAATTAGAACCTTGATGATATCATTTAATTCTACAAATCTCTATGATTGGGGAAAAAAATGTAAGCCTTTTTCCATACAAAATTGGAAGGTTATACAAGGACGGCATGACCTACCCTAGGAATGATTTCTCAACTCAGAAAATAGTGCAATCTACCTGATATTGTCTTGGAGATAAAACATTCTAATTTAGCCATATTGTATACTGCTATTTGAAAAAAAAAGGAAGAAGAAGATCTCTGCCCTCCCATTATCAAGAATGAGAAAAACATAAATTAGTGCCTATCACTTTGTTGATTATCAGAATGAGATGCATTTTACAGGGCATTTAGAACAATATAAGTGGATGAAGCATTCTGGGGGAGATAAACTGAGAGCCAGTGGTTTCAGGGCAGAGGTGTCAGTTATGGACACAACCAATAATTGCTTAGCTTCAAGGCTATGAAGGGCAGGGCAGAGTCCATTGAAACATGGAAAAGGCAGAGAGAAGCAGCCTTTTAAATCCAGCAAGAACTACACCCTCATAATGACAGAGGACAACCCGTTGTTGACTGTGATTTCATTCCAATTCAGAGTAAGACATTCTTAACTAGTCATACCATGTTATAGATATAAAGACTTTAACCAAGGCTGAGCCTAGAAGACAAGTTTAGCTGAGAGAGAAAAGGGGAAATGAGATTTATTGCTAAATCCATATTAGGGTATCCTGACACATGCCAATTCATTTAGGAGTTTTGGAGCTACATGACTTTAGAAACTCTTTTATAAAAGTGCTCCTTGTTTGTTTAGTTAATAAGACTCATTATGAAAATGGATTCTATAGTGAAGAATATCTGTGGCATGTTTCAGCAAATGGTTAGACATTTGTACAAAAATAAAGGCTGGCAAGGAATAATGATACCCTTTGTTGCATTAATTGGAGCTGAATTGTCAGGGACCAAGAATAGACAGAACTATAAGAAAATAACTCCCTCATCTTTTCCATATAAGAAAACACAGTTCTTAAATCAGTCAGGGAAATCAAAACAGCCAAACGGTTTCTACAGATAGCAAATGGAAAGCAGTGAGGTGCACAAGTGGTTGAAATTTTCTAATCTCTAAATTTTAATCTTGCCCAAGGGCTTTTGATTAGACAAAAGAGTAACTGGATCACAAGGATTCCTCTGATCTGAGGGAGGGCCTGACCTGGCTCTAAGACTTCTTCAGTCCAGCAAGACATTTTAGAATGCCAGAAAGTACCAAAATATAGTTTTCTTTTGTTTTAAATTCCTCTTTTTTAAGCAGGTAGAATCTTCCTAATTATGTAACATGTTGAACTCTCAAACTATGTATGAGAAATGGAGCTTGTGATTATTGGTGGTGAAACTGCCAATCAAATTATGTAAACACTGGCTACCTCCTCCCAGGTTATATACCAGCAGAAGGAGGCAACTAAGGGAAAGAGATTTGGTAGGTACAGGTAGAAGAACAGGCTTCAGAGCCCAAATCTGGAATACCTGTTCCTTTAAGGGAAATATGGTAAGGAACAATTTTAGGGCCAGGGTAGGCTGGTATTCAGGTGATAGAGATACTTTGTAGAAATAAGTGAACCAATGTCAGGTTTGGCCCAAAGAACTCCAAGAGAGTGCAAATTCAGTTCTGCTGTGTTTATTAGCTACAACCTCTAGATAGAATCTCCCCAGACTGACCTTAGCTCCCAAGCCAGCCAGCCACAACACCATGAATTCCTTAGGGAGGTACCAGCCTCATCCTCTTGAACTTCCCACGCTCTTGCGGCGAACTAAGAACATGCTTATCTCCCTGAGCCTGTCCTTCATAATTCCATTCCATCACAACCTGTTTCTGAATGTCTTTTAAATTGAATTAAATTAATTAAATAATATTGAATATTGAATAAAAGCCAATTTGTTCCTATGTTAACCAGGTGTCTGTGCTATCCCATATTTTCCCCACATTCCACCCAGGTGTGTTACCTTAGAGATTTAAATAACTTCTAAATAACTCAGAACGGGTTAAGTGAGCAGAACAAAAGGATAATAAAGATAAAGACCTCAACAACAAGGATGGTATGCCACGGATCTTCATAACAGATTTTGAATTGGTTACAAGTTAGAGACTCCAGTTCTGCCTTGAATTACTTTTAAAAAGTTTTCCCCATTCTGCTCTGGATTCAGGGATCAAGACAATCTGCCCAAGTTGTGAGCATTGCATTGATCCAAAAGGTATGGTTTATTCAATATTTTAAATTCATCTGTCTATCTGATCTGAGATGAAATAGCACAAGAGAATATTTCTAAAAAAAAGTCTGATATATATGTTGCTCTGAAAGGACACAATAATTAAAGCTGAAATTACAAAAATAAGTGGTACAACTGAGTTGGACAATAAAGCTGAAGGGATCTGAAATAAGGAATGTTTATAATGTTGATGGATTAATGGACATTCCTTTAAAAAATGCTCTTTAAAGTTTGGGAACTCTGCAAACTTTCAGTGTAATGAAACTGTGTTCAAGGTTGCTCTCAAAGAAGATTCACTCATGATGTAAGCTTCCACACATTTGTTTAACAAATTATCACAATGTAAGCAGCCCATTTTTGCCCTTGATTTTTGAGGTTTGTTTGGAAATACGTGTTTCAAAATAAGCCTATTTAGCTCCTTATAAGATGGAAACAACTGAGGCTTTCAAATTCTCAGATGCTAGTTGGTTAGGTGACTGTTATTAACAGATTCCAGTGCTACAAGCATTATTTTCTCTGTCCACTGAGACTTAAAAACACCTGGGATTTAACCAATGAAACTATTGGAGACAGGAGAAGCAGGCCTCATTATGAATTTTAGCCACAAAGCGACATGGATACTTTGAAATTTGTGAATGCATTATATTAAAGTACCATAGAAACCATTTTCTGCAGGAAAAGGGAACAGATTGTTTATCAGTAAAAGCAAAAAAAAAAAATTTTTTTTTGGATGCTTTCAAGTCATTGTTGACTCCTGGCGACAGCTTGGACTAATACCTGCAGTTTTCTTAGCAATATTTTTCACAAGTGGTTTGCCATTGCCTTCTTCCTAGGGCTGAGAGAGAGAATGAATGGCCCAAGGTCACCCTGCTGGCTTCATGCCTAAAGAGGGACTACACATTATGGTCTCCTGGGTTCTAGCCCAGTGTCTTAACCACTACACCAAACTGACTCTCCAAAGCAAACTACATGACTTTAATTTCATTTAATTAATAATACAACATTTTAATTTATAGACAGTCCTAGGGTTACAATGGTAACAGGGCACAGAATTTCTGTTGCTAAACAATGTGGTCGTAAAGCATGACATCATGTGACTGCATCACTTAGTGCTGACATCATTAAGTGAGAATCACAGGTTGTTAAGTGAGGACCTCCTTGTGACTTCCTGCCGGCTTCCAACAAGCAATGGAGAAGCCGGCAGGAAGTTAAAAGGAGGTCTTGGGCTGGGGTGGTTGCTGCTGGGGGGGGAAAGGTGTGCAAGCAGCTGCTGTGGCCTGGCGCAAAGCTCCAGCTGTTCCATTACCACAGCATGGTGTGAAGCCCCATCCACCCAGCCCTGCAGCGCAGTGCACTGCAGCATGAAACTGCAGCTGCCTCAGCGCAGCCCAGCAGCATGGTACAGAACCCAGCTGCAGTCACCCTTGCTACCTTGCCCTCTGAGGCCCCTGCTGCCATGCGTTCCATCACTCCAGCTGACCCTCGCCATTGTCTTGCTCCTGCTGCTGACAAGGTGCACTCAGCCTGGCCCTTGGGAAGAAGGCTTCATGTGCCAGCAGCTGTCTTGTGAAGTGCCAAGCCGGGCACACTTCATCAGTGGGAAGAAGAAGAGAGTGAAGGTCAGCTGGGGTAGGCAGAGTACAGGGTGGCAGAGGGTGCAGAGTGCAAGGGGCTGAAAGGGCAGAAATAGGGGGAGATAGGCAGGTGGGGGTTGTTGAAGTGCACCCTGTGGTTATAAATGCAGGCAGGCTGCCAAGTGCCTGAATTTTGATCATGTGACTGCAGAGGCACTCCAACGGCCGTAACGTTGAGGACTGGGTGTAAGTACCATTTGTTCAGTGCTGTCATAACTTCAAACAGTCACTGAATGAATGGTCATTAAGCAAGGATTACCTGCATGTTCTTTACGCTCTTGATATACCTGTTTTTGTATCATACTGTGATGTTAGATATATCTAGCTTTAACTTTAGAGCTTACTGTATTTAAGCATGACTTTCTCATTTATTTTAACCTTTTAAAAACAGCAGAAAATTAGTTGCAGGGGTGTATTATGATGCTTCCTTTTATTTGCCAAAGCCAATCTTCTTTTCTGGAATTAACTCTGAGCTTCCAGAAAATTGACCCCACCTGCATATCACAACTTGAAAAAGAAGATTTTTGTGGTGCTTGGTATTGATAATGGCCTATGTAAAAAATAAATAATATAAACAATAGAATGCTGTGCAAATAAGCTGATCAAATCATAAGACACACGGTTATGATACTTTGTTGGGACACATTCAATAGAGATATGATATTTCTTCATCAAAATATTATTTGCTATCTTCCAGCAAAGATTGGACTATGGTCACTCATCCAGAAACATGTAAAATAAAACTGAGATTCTACAGAAAGCCTCTTCCCAATAACATCAGAGTTTGGATACTATTTAAAAAATGTTTAAGAATAATTATAGCTGACGTCTGTTAAATCAGGAGCTGCAATTGATGAACTTATAAGAATTTTAAGTTCAGCAGATGAGAAAACCTGGAATGGTGGTATTGGAATAGAAAGGAAGCATTTAATCTGAAGCCTAATGAAATGAGTATGCCACAACTTCTTAAGTGACAATTTAATTTAAATTAACAGGAATTTCCATTTTTATTTAATTTTATTATCCCATAGAATTTTGCCTGTTTATGATATCTTTTGAGCCATCTTAATAGTGAACCATGTTAATCTAATGTGTATATTTCATGACACAAACTTGGGATACATGATGACATGATATTGATTTTCTTTTTAATCATTCAGGAAAATGGTCAGCTGAAAAAGAATGGCATCTAGGCACTGAAATATACAGGCAAAAACAAATCTGAATTTGAACAACCAGTTGATGGGAGGATGATTTGCTCACCTATTTTATCACAGTTTGTGCATTGATTGAACAAATTATGTGTGTGTTGTTTTACAGTTCTCTTCCAACTTGCACACAAGGGATGCCCCCTGGCACTAGTTTGTGAAATAATATCAACTACAAATGAAAGACAGCAATCAACTGAGGTTCAGAACCATTATAAGTAACATCTCCTGTTTTTAGTTCTTTTGAAAAAAAATAATTGAGAAAAATGGACTGCCAATGATGAGTAATCTTAGTTTTGAAAACGTTTGCAAAACAGAAAAATAGTAAGAATGTTTGGAAAGTTCGATGAATAATACCTTTATGAATTCAGGAGGCCAGATAACATTTACATGATATACTTTATCTACCATGAAGGACTGATTCTACTTATACCTTCAAAGTATCAGTCTGGTTGCCTTTGTCAGTTTATTATTATTTTTTTCAATGTCATGAATAATCAGTTTAATATATCTTCATTTTTTGCTGTGTTAGATGGGAATGAAGGGACTTTGCTTAATAATAAATTGTGGTTTAACAAATGTCATATGATGTGGTCTTAAGACTTAACAAAAGCCTGACAAGTCACTTCAAAGTTTGTGAAATGCAAAGAGTCCGATGAGAAACATTAATGAAATATTAAATTAGATATCATTTTTTTTCATTTGCATGATTCATGAGGAATTGCCCCTGGCTCTTCTGATGGAAGGTCTGATCTCAAAAATGTTTTGCAGAGTTCAAAGTTCCTATAATCCTGAAGAGAAAAAACAAGATGGAAAATTCCTTGCTTGTCCTTTCCATAAAGTCTGTTGAGAAAGACAGTAGTGACAATGATATTGACTGAGTATGATTTCCTTTCAGTTCTATGACTCATTTCATTCATATTATTCAGTCTCTCTTTCTTTCTCTTTGCCTTGTTTAACAGAATACAGAGCTCTCAGTGGACTGTGTGTGTGTGTGTGTGTGTGTGTGTGTGTGTGTCTGTGTGCAGAAAAAGATTTAGTTTTTTATATAGTGTGTACCTTCAGGAGCCATTTTAAGTAAACAGAAGTTATTTCTATATTTCTAATATGTTATCTGTAATATATAATCCACTATTAGCAGGGATGGATATTGATAGAAATAACAACTGATGGGGCTAAACAATTATGTGGAATAAATTAGATTATAAAAACCTAAAACACAGAGTAAACTCTTTGAATTTGAATAAATGTAATGGCAATACAAACGTTCCTCTTGAACAGAATAATCCTGAAGGGATTATTTTTATTCATAAATTTGATCTGATGCATTTAAAACTCACTTTTTTTAAAAAAACACTTTCTTTTTGCTACCTTTTCCAAATAAGGACTGTTCCCCCCTTTTAAATTACTTTCTGTCTCCTTCTCAATGAAGTGAATGGATTTTACATTCAGATAAATGCACTTAACATTTGGGTGCTAAACTTCTAAGGCACCTGTTCACCATGTGAACATGATATTTAGATATCTATTTTTGAAATGGGTAGGAAACCTGTATATCCTTTCCACATTTTCACAGAATTTCCTTCATTTTTCAAAATTTCATATATGACGTTTAGTGAGAACTAATTATACAGTATATGGGACTGCTGAATTCTGCATCTCTGCTTTCTCCTAATAATTTTAGACTTTTTAATATAAGGATGTCTCCTTATTGAAAACGATCAAATATTGCAAAATTTATCTGATAAATAAAAATCATTATAAAAGGAAATATTTGGTTATAGACCTCAATCACAGCTCAGAAACCCTACATTTTTCTTTCTTTTTAGAGTAGATATTTTGCACTAACATGAGATTTTCCGATACCTTGGAGTGCCTGGTTCAGATGCATTACTCTTTGTTCAGCTAATGAGGTCAAAGCACCTTGATCAGTAATAAAGCTATTCTCTTGTGTATCATGCCTCTGAGACAATGGCGCATCTATAATAAAGTCAAAGAGAATGATAATTATTCCACTGATTAACCCTAAATCTTAGAGCTGAAAGAGTGTGAACTAAAATTAAAAGGCTAGTAATACTGTGAAGATGTAGGTCATGCTATTGATGTGCATCAATTACACCCAGGTTTTCTAAATAGCATATCTTTTAATTGAGATGTAGTTGCCACAATGTGTATTTCATGATAGGTAAAATATGGCCTCTATTCTTGGTATCTGAGTTCTAAAAAATAGTTATAGTTTAAAAATGTTACAGAACCGAGTAGTTATTTGAGTTGTGGTACCACATCATGGGATTCCATCCTTGTGTTTAAATACCAAGAGAAGATGTAAAACATTATGTAAAAATAGAAATCATCTACAAAGGGATAAGACCATGTTGACATTGTTCAAGCACTGGTATAGGCATAGGATTGAGCTGGGATTTAAAAAAAAAAATGGAACAAATGAGAAGTTAAATCATTCAGGCTGCTAATATTACACTAATGAAGCATGTGTTATTTTATTTATTTTATCTGAAAATTCCAGGAACTTGTTATTTTTAAATAACAATTAAATAACAAACTAAAATATTTCTAGACTATGTTTAAAGACCAATAGGATTGTCATAATGAAAGCTAAAGTTCAATTTTCTCCAAAGACCACACATCTTGCGCATTTGAAGAAAAACAGCAACAACATTAATCTAGCTGGACAACTAATGGGTTGAAAGTGCATTTCATCAACTTGAATAGCTACTATTAATCAGGAAATCCCACACTGAATAATTACAGTTCCAAAGGGAAGATAAAACTCTACATATGCAGACCTACAAATTCTAGCCTAGATACTACTGGTTTCTTTATTTGTTTTTAAGCACAGAGAAAGCAGATGAGAACATGTACGCTGTTTTATGATGTTATATTGTGAAAGCTTAGGAAAAAATGGCAACTGAAGGTCAACTGAAATGTATAGAATTAGGCATGGTGTAGAAAAAGTAGACAGGGAGAATGTTCTCTTTTCTAAAAACACTAGGACCAGAGGTTATCCAATTAAACTAGATGGAAGGAGATTTAGAATAGGCAAAAGTAGGCATTTCTAAACATAGTACACAACTAACTTGGGGAACTGGTTATCATAAGATATGGTGATGGCCATTGACTTGGCTGACTTTAAAAGGAGATTGGATGGATTTATGAAGCATAGGTCTGTTAGACTTGAACTCTCAATATTGCCTCCAAATATCAGTTGCAGGGGGCCACCTCACATTTGGACTTTTTCAATACACTCTGCATGAAGCTGCCCTTGAAGACTGCTCAGAGGTTTCAGCTGGTCCAGAATGCAGTGGCTTAAGCAGTTATGGGCACCATTAAGTTTGTCCATGTAAAACCTCTGCTTTGAGAGTTGCACTGGTTACCAGTGTGCTTTTGGGTGCAATTCAAGGTGCTGGTTGTTACCTTTAAAGTCTTCCACAGTTCAGGAGGTAGGTACTTATGGGGTTGCCTGCTCCCAGCAATCTCTCCCTATCCATTGAGATCTAGAAGAGATGGCTCTCTTTGCGTCCCAATCATTAATGAGTGTCATCTGCAGGAATTTAAGGAGTGGGTGGCCATTCGTAGTCATTGCTCCTTTCTTTGGAATAGAGTTTCCCCTGACATTAGAAAAGTTCTAACCCTGCTGGTCTTCTGGGTTTTTCATTGGTCATTTGAGATCTGAAGGAGTATATTAGGTTTGCTCCTTCCTGGTGTATAAATGTCTTCGGTTTGTTGATTTTCCTCAGTATTGAGAATTTATTTTAATATTGTTGTAGACTGTTTTAATTTTGTTATGGTATAGGTCTGTAAATCACTCAGAGTAGTTCTGATTGGAGTGACACATAACCCTAGTTAAACTAAAAGCAAGAGAGGGACATGCCTCCATCTCCTGCCTCCAAGCAGATCTATTCTTATGTTCTTATATTTGTACGTTCCTTAGCTCCCATAAATCTTTCACCTCCTCCTGGAAGGTAGCTCTAGTAATGTTCACATGAGTGTGCATTTTTAGTGCAGCCTATATAAAGTTGTATATCAAAAATCAACATAATACTTAAGATATCTTCTCTTAGATAGAAGAATATACACGAAGGTATCTTCCCCCAGGCATTAGGGGCCATTTGAGTGGGAGTCCCCTCTCTGGTTGTTTTATTGTGTGTTTGGTCATCATATTATATTTTGTATTTATATATTGTCTATTTGTTGTTATATGGCTTTTCTTTGTTTGTTTTTCTTGATTTATTGTGTGTTTATGTTGTGCACTATCCAGAGTCATGCTGTCTGAGTTGGATGGCCTTATAAATCTTGAAATAAAATAAAAATTAAAAATGAATAAAAATAATAAACTATGATATCAAATCTATTTGAGTATTATAACTATACTGATTGTTATAACCAATGTAACATTTTAAAATTTAATTTCAACATACTTCAGATCTTATATTTTGTTAGCTCTCACAACAATTAATAAGCTAACTAATATTATTTCTATTTTACATATACAGAATAGGAAAAAAAAAGAATAACTATGGGGACATGCCATGGGTTTGATACAAAAAGCAAACATGTATTCATGTCATATGTTTTACACAATGTTGTCTCAGAGTTCAAATAAGAAAAGATCTGTGCTGATGGGAAAAAAAACTTATATGCTTTAAGGTCAGGAGAAGCTAGGAATATCATCTCTCTCTATTACTACATTTCTATCTATCTATCTATCTATCTATCTATCTATCTATCTATCATCTATCTATTATTTCTCTCTCTTCCTACACAGAGAGAGATAGCCATAAGATTTCATTCAGTACCAGCAACTCATTTCTGAAGAAGGTTCATACAAACCCACACATTGAACAATCATGCATTGAACAAGCTTATGAAGAGATAACAGGCTAGCAGCAAAGGGTAATCCTATCCTACTGAGCACAGTAAAGTTCTCCCCATTTGCAGTGACAGGATATTCTTCAGGACATTCCTGAAGAAGGTTCATACAAAACCACACATTGAACAATCATGCATTGAACAAGCTTATGAAGAGATAACAGGCTAGCAGCAAAGGGTAATCCTATCCTACTGAGCACAGTAAAGTTCTCCCCATTTGCAGTGACAGGATAGAAAGAGTATTGACACTTTTGAACTTTGGTGTTGGGGAAGACTCCTGAGAATAACATGAACAACCAAGAAAACAAACAAATGGATCATTGAACAAATTAACCCCAAATTTTTACCTGGGGCACAAATGACCAGGCTCAAATGATCATACTTTGGGTACATTATGCAAAGACCTACTTCTCTGGAGAAGTTCTAATGCTGGGAATGGTGAAAGGAGAGAGAAGAAGAGGTCAAACAACAGCAATGAAGATGGATTCAGTTACAGTGGTGATGGGTGCACCATTGGAAGACTGAAAAACCAGATCAGGAACAGATTGTCATGTCTGTCTATATCTATCAATGTGGTCGTTAAGATTTGACACCAGCTTGATGACACATAATCATTTGCAGGTAGAGATTTCCCTATTATTTGCATATCTAATTGACACGAGAGCCTTTCAGAAGGGTCACCTCCTTGCTAGATCATAGGATGGCTGTTAAAAGAAAATCAGGAAGTATCTGCGGATATATATACATGAACCACTACACTATCCAGCCGCTATAGAGAGGGAAGGTAGTTAAGACCGATGGAGTGGAACTACCAGTGGGCCACATAGCAGACATAGAAACCAGCTATAATTACCTTGGTGTCCCACAGTCACATGGGAAGCATGATGAGGCAAGGAAGACAGCAACATCCAAGTACCACCAAAGGATAAGACAGGTCCTGAAGAGCCAGCTCAATGGGAAGAACAAGATCCATGCCATCAACATGTATGCCTTGCCAGTCATCAGATACCCTGCCAGTATAGTGAGCTGGCCAAGGGAGGGCATAGAGGCTGCTGATGTGAAGACCTGGAAGCTCCTCACAATGTACAGAGGTTTCCACCCCAAGTCCAACACCTAGAGTTTGTAGACCAACCGCAAAGAGGGTGGACGGGGTCTGATGAGTGTCAAAGCCACTGTCCTGGATGAAACCCGGAGCATCCAGGAGTACATCAGTAAGATGGCACCCAAAGAGGAGCTGCTGAGAGAATGCCTGAGGCAGCAGCAGACATGGGAGGAGGTTCAAGTGGAGGAAGTACCATGGCAAGACAAGCCCCTGCATGCGATGTACCATCAACAGTTAGCTGAGGTGGTTGACATTGGGAAATCCTATCAGTGGCTGGAAAGGGCTGGATTAAAAGACAGCACTGAGGCACTGATCATAGCAGCACAAGAACAGGCACTAAGCACCAGATCCATAGAAGCAGGGATCTACCACACTAGACAGGACCCAAGATGCAGGTTGTACAAGAAGGCCTCAGAGACAGTCCAACACATAGTGGCAGGGTGTAAGATGCAGGCAGGAACAGCATATACTGAACAGCACAACCACGTAGCTGGCATTGTGTATAGGAACATCTGCACAGTGTATGGGCTAGACCCCCCCAAGTCCAGATGGGAGATTCCACAGAAGATCGTGGAGAATAACAGGGCTAGGATCCTGTGGGACTTCCAGATCCAGACAGACTGGCAGGTACTGGCCAATCAACCAGACATCGTGGTAGTAGACAAAGACCAGAAGACAGCGGTAGTGATAGATGTAGCAGTGCCAAGTGACATCAGGAAGAAGGAGCCTGATAAAGTGGAGAAGTACCAGTGAAGTACCACCAGTGGAAATGTACCTGAAGGAGGAACTAGAGAGGATATGGAAAGTAAAGGCCAAAGTGGTCCCAGTGGTGGTAGGAGCACTCAGGGCTGTAACTCCTAAGCTGGGAGAGGGGCTCCAACAGATCCCAGGAACAACATCAGAGCTCTCTGTGCAGAAGAGTGCAGTGCTAGGAACAGCTAAGATACTGTGCAGAACCCTCAAACTCCCAGGCCTCTGGTAGAGGACCCGAGATTGAAGAAGACACACACTGCCCATAGGGGTGAGAGGGGAATTTTTTTATATACACACAGAGAAATATTGGTTTAAATTGAAGATAGTTAAATTGCTGGAATTCTTATAATCTCATCCACCTGAATAAAGCTTTATTTATTTTAAAAAATGTGCCATTTGGGCATGGGAAAGGAAAACATTTGGTTAGTAAACTGCTGGAGAGCCTGTCATGAGTATTGATGTGCACCTCTTCCATGTGACTTGGGAACTGAAGAAGGAAGCTTTCTGTTATACACATCAAAGTTGGTGGAAGGTTATGACAGCAATGGGTAAAGGAATAAAAAGAAACCTTGAAGAAGGAATGAAAGAACATTGAAGTAAACAGCAATTTTCTCCTTGGAAAGAAGAGGAGATGATAAAAAAACTCAAAATAGTCCCACCTTGATTCTCTTTAGCATAAAGGAGGGCAGAGGGAAACTGCAGGATTTCAAGATTCTGTTATTATACCTGATATCAATGAAGTAGAGGTCCAGTAGTCTTTGTGGTGTCTGTTTCCTGGCCTGGTCTACCTCAAAGGGTTGAGAGGATGGGACTAAACTTCAGGGTCCCAGGACACATGCAACCTTATATTCCACCCCCATTGTATATGGATATGGGTTTTCATGAATCCTTTGTTGAAAGGGATAAAATGATTATTTATTCCTGTCCTACTCAAGAAACATACTGGGAGGGATTATAAATATAATATCAATTTGAAGAAGTCTAAAGAGCAATGACATCAAATGAAATAAGTAAAAAGGTTATGTAATCACCTATTATATTTATAATCCCTCCCAGTATGTTTCTTGAGTAGGACAGGAATAAATAATCATTTTATCCCTTTCAACAAGGGATTCACATAGACCCATATCCATATACAAATCACAGTGTCTTGGGTCATGGATCAATCAAAGGTGACAATAGAAGGTTTCTAGCTAGCACAATATTTAAGAATAACTGAAAAAGTCAGGATCAAAGGAAAAGCATTATAAGCCAACAATGTGGTGATGAAAACATCTGAACAATTCCACTGAAATTTATTTTGGCTCCTTTTTATTATCTTTTGTGTGTGAGCCAATTATTTTGTTTTCAAATAGCTTTTGGGGAAGACAATCAGAAACTTCCATAATACCACATTTTTGTACCCTTTTGTTTATATAAATATTTCATTTATAATTTTATTTATTTTATAATAACAAAAAAAGAGAAAAATAAAAAGGAACAAAACACAAAAATACATTATCAAAATAAAAACCAATTACATTAACAAGTGCTTAAAAATAAGTGGAAAAAATACAACAGAAAAATAATAAAACTCACTGGTATTACGTTCATTTCTATGAGAACAAAATTCTTAAAAGCTGGCGTATGATAGCACTAAGAAGCACACTAAGCTGTTTTAGAAGCCAATAATCTGGTACTCTTATTGAAATGCTCTAAGCAGTCATCAGCCTTACAGTTTATCCACCTGGGAACCAAATTATTGCCTCATAAAACAGCTCGGCACTTCTATTATGACTTAAATATAATTGTATTT
Organism: Python bivittatus; assembly: GCF_059951505.1. Lineage (NCBI taxonomy): Eukaryota > Metazoa > Chordata > Lepidosauria > Squamata > Pythonidae > Python > Python bivittatus. The sequence goes on from NW_028277098.1 coordinate 31,655,130, forward strand.
AAAGACCTTGTTAGTTTCATTTAGGAAAAATTAGTTTTTATCTTATTAAATAAAAAGGAGCTCCTAATAAATTTAATGATTTTGTATGAATTAATGTGATATTCAGAACTTTACATGCAAATTATCACAAGTATGGAAGGAGAAATTTCACCATGAATTGTCTTTCAAACTTATTTCTCAGTCATGATTGTGACTTCACCATACTCAACATATGAACTCAAGTATACTGAGTTTGATCTGTCATGTACCATTTTCTTTATTTACTTATTATTCAATTTGTATGGCTGCCCATCTCAGCAAGTGAATCTGGGTGGTGAACAATCTTAAAATAAATTAAAAACAAATTGTCATCAGAGACACAAAATTAAAATACACAGCACCTGAAGAAAATATCACTATTAATGATTGTTAACACAACCAGGAGATGGAACCCTTCATGCCTTCAGGGCTCCGGGCCCTGCACAGAACCAGGTCTTTAGTGCCTTGCAAAAGGCCAGGGGGTTGGGGACATTGTAATCTCACTCTCACTGAGTGGCAGTGAGGGAGGGTAAATGTTTACTTGGAGGCTGTTCAGCATGTTGTGTCAATGTAGCCGTTGTGGAATTAAAACAGAGCATTGGTAAGGCCACTTGTTCCATCCCAGCTGACTATGCCTGAATCTGGACACAACTAAGGTCCAAACATTTGGGATGCACACCCCTGGGGACTTGAACTTAGTACACCTTACTTCTGAGAAGATGAATATAAAATTGTATTGTTTATTATGATGTTGAGAATTTACACATGTGTGAAACTGAATAACCATATTTGCTTTATCATTCACAAATATACAATGTATTGAAAAAAATAGCTTTTGGGGAAGACAATCAGAAACTTCCATAATACCACATTTTTGTACCCTTTTGTTTATATAAATATTTCATTTATAATTTTATTTATTTTATAATAACAAAAAAAGAGAAAAATAAAAAGGAACAAAACACAAAAATACATTATCAAAATAAAAACCAATTACATTAACAAGTGCTTAAAAATAAGTGGAAAAAATACAACAGAAAAATAATAAAAAATATAAAGTATAGTATGTTATGACAATAAAAAGTTACAATTCTATATATATTTATATTACAATTATATAACTATCATGCTTTTTCCTAACCTACTATATTTTGTATAAATGAGTCCCATACGTCATTATGTTGTCCATACAAAATCTACGTCTATAGGCAATCCGCTCATAGGTGGCAAGTGCAATCAGGTCTTCAATCCATTGAATGAATGGGGCCATACATTTATCTTTCCAGTGTTGCAATATCAGTCTTTTAGCCATAGTAAGGGCATGGAGAATCCATTTACATTGTCCAGTTGTCAAATTCCATGTACTAGGTATGTAATTCAAGAGAATGTTATCCTCTGAAAATTTTAGTTTTTGTCGCATAATCACATTTATATGGTCCACTACTTTCTTCCAAAACTTAGTAAGTACAGGACATTGTAAAAACATATGTTTTAAAGAAACATTATTCTTGTTACATCTCCAACAAAATGCTGTCTTAGTCCTTTTCTATACAAATGTAATGGAGTCCAATAAATTCTAAATATTATTTTTTGTTGTATAAGTCGTAGTTTAAGGTCCACTGACACTCTTGCTATAGAAGTTAAGACACTCTCCCATTGTCTAGGCAATATAGGAACTTTATATTTTATATTTTATGAGTGGAATAATTTTTTTATTTCACTCATCTCTTAACATCTGCATGTCAGATGTATTTATTGATAACAAATATCTATAGAAGCTAATAGTGGGTTTTTTAGTTTTAAAGGATTTAACAAGTTGTTCTAGTATCTCGGGTATCTCAGAAGCTGAAAATGCTGCTTGTCCAGACAATGTTGTCAACAAATGTTGTAGCTATAAATATTGTCATTGGCTTATACAGTATCTGGTAGATGATATTTATCTCTTAGCATATGTTAAAAAATCACGTTTATCATCCCTCAATTGATCCAAAGTCAATATACCTGCTTCCGTCCAACTTTCCGTATCACCATATTTTCCCCAATTTTTAATGTTGGGTTTCCCCATAAAGTCAATTTAGCATGGGAAAAAGGATAAAATCGTTTTTTTATTAGACATTACATTCCATAGCTTTCTAACTGAGATAATCATTTCCAGACATACTAGAGTTCTGTTGTATTTAGATCCTAATACTGTCCATCCAACCAAAGGTGCTATATACTGTATATTCCAATATTACCCAAATTGGAAAATTAACACCAACTGTTGGCTTCTGGTATTTAATACCTGACAATAGGTAAGCTTGATGATATAGCTCCAGATTAAAGAAAACCAAATCCTCCCTCATTAATTAGTAATTGCATTTTCTGTAAAGATATTCTCAGAACTGAAGTATCCCATAAAAATTTTCTAAACAAAGAATTTATTTTCTGAAAATATTTTCCAGATATTTGAACAGAAATTCGTCTCAAAATTCCAATTAACCTGGGAATAATATTCATTTTGAGAGCAGTCATTTTTCCCCAAAGGGTGAGGTTTAGTGACTCCCATCTATCCATATCTGAAGAAACCACTTTATATATTTTATTTATATTACGTTACTAGCTGAGTTATATATTTTGGTATGCACATACCTAAATATTTAATGGATTCAGTACAAATAAGGAATTGATTATTAAATTAGTACAAATTAAGGAATTGATATTCCTTAAATGGATGGGTAACCTAATTTTCACCTACTGGCATCAATTCTGATTTGGACCACTTAATAGAATGTCCTGCTAGTTTACTAAAGGTATGTATCATTTGCATCAATACTGGGATAGTAGTATGAGGTTTAGAAATAAACAAAAGGATATCATCTGCAAATAAAACCAATTTGTGTTCAACTGAATTATGTACTGTGTAATTCATTTACAATTTTAATAGTCATGGTAAATGTTAGAAAATGCATTGGACAGTGATACAATCACAGTCAAACAACTTGGCATCTCCTATTTCTCTGTTGTTATTGCTTTTTTAGTTTCTGCTAATAATGGGCTAAAATCTCATGTCCTTTATTTCTCTAAATATTTTATATCATTATTTCAGAATAACCTTCACTAAACTTAATGGGACTTATTTCTGAGTAAGCATTGATGGGTTTGAATAGCAAGCCTTTCATCTTATGCTCACCTGGGACTACAAAATTAGTGGGTCTATTTGTGAATATATATGTTCCGTAAATTATTCTGCTGAATTTCAGTGGCAAATGAGAAAGGAGTAAATGCCATACCAAATTCTCAATGACAGTTGCCTACTCCTGTTATAACCAGACTGAATGATTGATGGTTCTGTATAGCTAGTTAGAAGTGTGATTTTCCTGATTATTGCTTATTTTAAATGTATATTTGCATGATAGCTAGATGACAGATAGATGGATAGATTTTCTCTGTAGACAGCTAGCAATACCTTTTTAAAAATGAAATTGTATTATATATTGATCTGTTAGGAACGCAGTCATAATAAATGTTCTGAATTTCAGGGATTCCCCCCCCCGCAATACCTTTATATCTCTAAAAGTCCATAATTACTTCTGTATTACATGGTTAAGATTTTGTGGGTATTAAAATAATAAGTAGCAAAAACGTAACTTTTTTTTTTTTTTTTTAAAGAATTGATGTTCTGTTTGATACATTTGTGTGATGCTAAATTGGTCTTTGGAGAGCAACATTTTTCTTTTGATGAAAAAAAAAATAATGTTATGATTTTATCAATTCCTGCCTGAAGTGGGGAATAATATACTGTTTTTTCCTCATGTTTTATAATGACCCCTCCACACATGTAGTTTTAGATATAAATTGGATTCTTACCTTTGACTGTTTTATGCCTGCAAGCTGCTGATGACTCAAATGTGGAACTTGGCAGACATAACCCCAATATGACCACTTCATAAATAAAATTTATTTTTAGCCTGAAACTAGTAACCTTTTGATCAACTCTGAAACATATCTAAATAAATAAATAAATAAATAAATCTTCTATGTTCTTTTAAAAAGTCTAAAAATTCTTGGTCATGTAATTAATACATATATGTAGCAAAACTCAGAATTCTAAGTTTGGACTGAATTGTTAGTGCACCATGTATTTCAGTCACCCATATTATATTTGTTTTAATTCAAGAAGAGTAGTAATAATCAGTCCTCTTATAACTTCATGTTATAATCACGTTAAGTAAAGTATTTGGTGCTTTGTACTTTTAACTCCTGTGCCTCAATTATGAAAAGTTCAGCTTTCTCTGAGATGGGATAGTAAACAGGAAACCTGCAAAGTACAATCAGTCATCCAGATCAAATCTCATCCAGGTCAGTGATCTATTAAACGCTTGACAAATGTCGAATGCCTGACAAATGTAAAAGTTGAGTTCTATAAGAACCTAAGGCAGTACTAGAACTCGCAGTTTCTAGCCTGGTGCCTTCAACCCCTACACCAAACTGCCTCCTCAGAACTTTAAGGAACATGAATTAAATTGTGCCTTGAGAAGTTGTTAGGCTCTCCTAAGCATTTCAACTCCCATTTGCCACTCAGTTCTGATGCTTCTAAAGTGGGTTGCATTATGAAAACCATATTCTGTTCTGAAGTCATAGCTGAATTTTTCATTCAGTAATGTTTATGGGCAAGTCACGTAGCTACTACCAACTGTTTCCGCATAAATGTGCATAGACAGCTTCTTCTCCCAGTGAGGCACAGTGGTTGTGCATATACACTCTTGTGGATATGGCCAGAAGTAACTTATAAAGAACCTGTATTGCTTTAATTATTCTATAGGTGTTTTGTACACACACACTCATGTGTTGCAAAGGATTTGTTTTAAAGAAATTGCACAGCTCTAATTGTTCCTGAATTATTGTTCCTTGTTCCTTTGACTTTAACTGATGCTTTATTCTAATTTGGCATGTCATATGTTATTTATTTATCCCATCTGCATGCTGAATTCTGGTATTACTAGTGTGGCACAGGATAATCTAAGCAACTTAAGGATCAGCCTACCATGAATAAAATATTATGTGACCATTATAGTAAAAGTTTTATCCATAGCTGCTTCTGGCTCAGTTAATTAGATAGCAATTATTCATCAGGCAAAGTCATATTAACAAAATAGAATTCAAATTTACAAGAATGTCAAACATGTCATCAATAGTGAAGATTCAAGGACCAAGCGGCAAAGGCTGAGGTGGGAAGTTTGTGGGGTAAAGAGATTTTGTTTCAGTTCTATGTGACTTCTTAAATACAGGAAGTTTTAGTTCCCACCTGAGGAACAATTATTCTCATCAACCATGCCAGGTGACTCCTAAGTACAGTAGATTTACTTGTGACAAGTACGTCCTAGGGCAGCATTCCTCTATCTTCCTTCTCTCTGGTCTCCACAAGAAACATGGCATTCTGGTGGGCTGAATGGACAGGGCATGAGTTCAAGGTCTAGTTTGAAGAGGTTTGTGAGTCTTCTGTCAAACTCATTGTTTGTATCTCCCATGAGGTACAGCCCATCACTCCCCAGGAGTCCTTCATCATGGAGAATCCAAACTATTCTTGTTGGCACCATCTGGGTAGTGACATGTTTCTTTCTAGTATTCTAATTCTTTCATGGAGGAAACATTAGCTAACCTAATTTTAGATTACATTGTAAGGCCTATAACAGCAAAAAAATGGGGAAGCAAGTGAGAAGAACATGTAGGTTAAGTATGATGTTGAAAATGGTTATTACCCTGATTTGCCCATTTCCCAATTCTTTTAGGGATGCTTTTTGTATTCTCTTCCAAATTATCAAGGATTGTGATTTTCCATCTGTGCAAACAGATGGAGGATGTTAACTGGGAAGAAGGAAGTTTTTTTTCTTTTCTTTTTCCCCACTGACAAATTTTGCAACATGCTTTCAGGACAGAAGTTAAATATCAAGAGTATAATTTGCACAGTCTGGTCTATCGAAGTCAATTTATAATATTTAAACTACTTGGTCCTGAAATTCTGACAGTATAATATATTATACTTTTGTATGTCTTGTTAAAAGAATCAGCAAAAGACAGAAAGTGAGATATCTTAAGATGGCAAGTCCCAGAGTTTTCTCTTTCTGCCCTCTCACTGCCAGTACAAAAGTCAAAAAAGAGATCTGTGTCAAAAATGTGTGATCCTAAATATAAACTAGATGATAATTACTCATATAGAACCATACTTAATATATGCCATTTTGTATCAAGTATTGTATCAAAAGTGAAATTATTCATTTACTTCTATTTGTCCATTTCTTTTTTCACAAAGTAAATTGTGAAACTTCCTTACATGTTTTAGGATTTGGTGACTTTTTCTTTTATTGTACAGTTGTTGTCTTTCAGACAGCCCTTACCCTGAGTAATACAGCAAGTATTATAAGCTGGAACTGCATAAATATAACTTTTAGTCTTCATTTCCATTTCCTCATTTGAGAAATTTAATTTGCAGTACACAATACAGAATAACTCAGTGGGTTGACGTATCTGTTCTTTCGCAATGTGTACAGCTGAAGTACAGACCGGAAGCAGGTGTACACTAGCCCTGAATGTCCTCCTGTGTCCAGCTGCTTGTAGAAACCTGAAACTTGAAGAGATTATGTGTGTTCATCACTGAACATAGCTACCACTCACAATCAGGAATTGTGAGAAAGCAAGAATCCCAGCTGAAGGTAGTGTTGTAAATGTTCAGCTAAATTTACTTACGGCTCCCTTGCACCCATTTTAGCTATTCTATCTATCTATGTTGGCCTGCCTATCAGCTTTCTACACCTTTTTATTGATTGGGTTAGCTCCAAATACAATCCACAGGTAAGTGTAAATTGATGGCTTCTCCCCATGTTCCATAACTTTTGGATGGGGGTTCCTTAGGCTGGCAGAGGGCTGCTTTTGGGATAGGAAACTTAAATGTGGAAATGATGTGTTCCTATGCAGTAGATCCACAATAAAATTACTTTATTTTGATCAGTTTTATGCAACTAATAACAAATAATGGACATATTTCTTTTTTTAAAAAACCTTTGAGGTTTTGGTTTCTAGAACTCCTTGAGTTCTTAGGAAAGACCTTACAAATAAGAAATGTCATATCTCTATCTCTATCTCCTGCCACTGTAATAAACCATCTGTATCTTACAGAAACTCAATAGCTTCTTACAGAAGTTCAACCCTATAACATGCACATGGGATTGATACCATTACTAAAGACAAAATTTTTAAAAAATGTTTTAAGGTAGTTAATGCTACAATGAGATAATGTGTTGTTTTCCCCTCATATCAGATTTTTAAAAAACTTTCTCCGCTGGCAATTCCTCATGAACAAGAGGAAATTATTGTTATAGCACTGTTACTTGATTTAAGCTCTTCTTACTGTTTAGGCTTCCAGAATGAATGAAGGACTACTTGCTTCTGGTCATATGTCTGCCTCAAAGCTTCAGCCCACCAGCTTTAATACTCCTAAGACTTTTACTCATCTGTCTTCTTCTCAGCTTTCTTTCCCACCTAAAGGCCATCACTAACTAATATCCCACTATGTAAAACCTAGTGACGTCTTTCTACCATAGCAACTACATTTAAGACAGCTACAGTTGCATTAAATCCAAAACACAGAACCAGGGTTTTGGCTTTCTAGTTAAGTTACAAAACCTACAGAGGTTACTCATAGATTATAAATGCTACAAAACATAAGCAAACTTAAATTCTGAAGATATAGATATTGAAAAACAATAGTTGTGAAATCATTGGTGGATTTTTTACCCCTAAAGGTTAGGAAACTTCCCTGCCAAAGTTTTCTACAAGTTGGAAATGGGAAGTATGAAACAGCATAATGAAAGACACAAAACTGTATTGATCCAATCTTCTTACATTATTAAGTTATCCTTTAACAGTATTTATTTCATTAGTTTTTGTGAAGGTAATTTATACAGAAACAAGTATAAATATATAGTCACACAAACAGTCATGAGTAGAATCTTTACCTGGATGCTGATTCACCATGTGGCTTTAGTATATCTCAGCGTCCTCTTCAATTTCTAAATTGAGTCGGTTTCACCCATCAAACTATTTTTCTAGTGAATAGAATAAATAGGAGTTCTTTCTATATGTTTCTTCCCTTAAATGGTTAAAAAAACTAATCAGCTTCTTAAGCAAATCTGTTTAGTATGCAAACAGTAGGTGTTAAAAATATTTCCACTACATTCGGATCAGAAGGATAGATACATAGATATAAATATATTATAGTTTACATCCATCATAAATTCAGACAAAAACCTCCCTACAAGGTAGTGATCTTTCAAGATCTTCAGATACGTTGAAGATTTGATATATACAATATCACATAACCTGGCTGAGGGGAAAGATGGTAGCATTAATTAATTAATTAATTAATTAATTAATTAATTAATTATGACTGGGAGAAGGTAACAAAACACTTGGGCATGCCAAGCATTGTTCTTTTATTATGTGAGATGTAGACACATCATCACCTTAATGATAAAAAAAACTTTGTCCATTCTCCTCCCCGTCATCCCCAGTTCTTAAGCCTTAGAAACAAACACCACTCTGGCACCCAGAGAATATATCTCACAAACATCATCAATCTTTTTCCAATCATGATTTACAACCTTTCCTTTTGGTTGACTCCAGACATTTATGTGGATGCCAAAGCAGTAACACTCTGGGATTCTCCCCAACTTTGCCCTCTACACACTCCAGTGGAGAAGTACACCAGATACTTGGGTGATGGAGAAAGCCTGTACAATGTTCCCACAATGGTGACATCTGCACAGGATATGAAAACAAATACAGTAGTGGCTAATAATATATAATTGAGAATGTATGAAGTAGCAAAAAACCATTCAGGTTTTATGCTATGGAATTTTTCAGAATTTTGATTCATTCTAAACAATAGGAGAAAATATTATATCTATCCCTCCATCCCTCCATCCCTCCCTCCCATGTGGCTCTCAAATTTGTTTTAGAACAACAATTGCTAAATATCAATTACTCCGTTTTCTGCCAATTAGAGGTGGGAAACACATCCAAGCTGTGCCATATGATGTGTAGAATTGTATGCTTCTCCTCTGGCTTTGTGAGAAAATTCCGGCATATGGACCTTGGTTTATTTGAAAGTGTAAACTTTCAAAAGCTATATTTTAATATAAATCATGATGTTGTTGAAACAATAACTTAATTTGTTCACATAATGTCTCAAAATTGCATATGTCCCAAGAATGTTACTTGGAACAAAATAAAGAGAACAATTCCAGTTTTGCTTTTCTCAATAACTGAGATATATTCTCCTCTAAATCCCTTCCTCATCAATATTGCCAGATGTGTAAGTGTCTACTATTTCACTCAATACAGACATCCTAAAGATTTATCTGTGTTTCCAATTAATCATAATGTTTGTATGCTTTCTTGGTGGAGGGGTAGCTTTTCTTCCTTTATCATGCCTGCAAGTTGGGTACCATTAATAATGTATGTAAATCTGTTTTAGTAAGTGCATGAAATAATACTTTTCTGGAGCACATTAAGTGACTTCAGCTGCAGTTCACAGATTATCTTCCTGAGTGTCAGTGAAAGCATCCAGTAAGAGTTCATTTATTGGGTAACCAGGGACCATAATGATGCATTAAATGAGACTGTGTTGTGCTGAAATTAGGCAAACGGGACTTCAACTCCTGCACACTATTCCACCTGTATAGTTCTAACTGTGCTGCAGATAATTGCTCTGCTTCCTTGTAGGCATGCATATCACTGTGTGTGCATGTGAACAATAAAAAAACAAACCAACAAACAAACTAACAACAGCAACCAAGCTTTTTTGAAGGTGTAAAAATAAAAATAAAGGTAGTAGTGAGAAATAGACTGCCATATCCAGATAACCCTTCTGGAGGTAGTGTTTCTAAAATGTCTGATAACAATGTATGTTTTTGCCTCTGAATGAAAAAGAGTGGTGTGTGAAATCCTCCTTCAGCAGATATGATCACATCAGCTGGTTCACTTTTCAAGGGTTTAATAACAGTACAAATATCTGTTCCTGAGGTGCTTCATCTGCCTCCCTCTTCTGTCAGTTTATTAATGGTATGGGTACATCACGCCACAAGTATGTCCTGCAGTATAGGCAGTCATGGCAAGAACTATCAAATTACTACTCCAAGGCAGAAAACAAGGTATGGTGTCCAGACTCAGAAGGTTTCTGAGAGAAGAGTTCAGCCATCCACCATATGGCTTCAGCTGGTCGACTACAATACTGTATAACATAGAAATTTTCAGTAGCAGATTAGAGAACATTATCTTTGATTAATCACACATCAATATGGGGGCCAATTCTCCCACCTTTGTAAACAAACTCTTCTAATCTTGGCAAAGTTGCCACCAACAGCCATGTCTAAATGTAATCATGAGCATGATAAATAGTTGTTTCTAACCAGATTTGTGAAGATTGCAGTTTTCATCCCTTTAGATAAAACTGAAGGAGAGAATTTATGAAACAAATTTTAAACTCAGACAAAGCTGGCCAGGCCTCTTTCACTTTCTGATATACAAACATCATCATCATTGTCATTGTTGTTATTATTATTTGCAAACACTTAGAAAACTGGCAGTGAGTTCATGTGGCAAGAACACTGAGTAAACTCAGTTTTATAGCTGATTCATTTCAGGCTTCTACTTAGCTGAAGATTATGGTACCTCTAATTTCAGTTGCAGGCCTATTTTAGTTGTACATTAAAACTTTCTATTTTTAGGAAAAGCTGTCAGGTATTAAAGCAATCTTGTGCATGCAACATAGCTCCTGTTCAACAAAAACACACATCTACGTAACAACATGGCCACAGCCTGAAATATTCTGATATTTAGCCTCTATCAGAATATTTGTTTCAAAAGTCAGGTACGGTGTGTTCAGATGGACAATGGCATTTCAGGAATTTACATACAAACTTTTTCCCTAATGCCACAGATAGAATTTGGAACCTTTGACTTGAAAAAGTTATGCTGTAGCCCAGAGCAACCAGGCCTGCCTCCCTAAGAGACATAGTAGCTTAAACTGGCTATTAATCAAATGCTGCTTTAAATGATTACTGTAAGCCAGGGTTTCTCAACCAGGGTTCCATGGAACCCTAGGGTTCCACAAGAAGTCACTAGGGGTTCCCTGGAAGACCATGATTTATTTAAAATTATTTTAAGCAATGTGCTTTCACAGTGATGAGCGGAGACTGAACAAAAATCTAGTTACAACACTTTCTGAGCTCTCGGTAGTGTGCTGTAGGACTGTGTTTATTTCGTTGAATCTATTCTTAATTTTTCATGCGAGATAGGGGAGACCGTTGATAACAGGTGAATGCTATATTGCAGGAAGGGAGGAATATATTGAAGGAAGGAGAGGGAGAAGTGCATTTTTCAAGAAATTAATGGGCTCATCCAACTTAGTCTGTGATGTCAGTTTCTCCCTCCTGCATATTTTCCATGCAGTTTTCCTGTAGTTATTTTATCACATTATTTTAAATAAATTTGGTACATGTTTATTCAGTCATGTCAGGGGCTCCAGTGTGGCAATTTTTGAAGAGGAGGTCTGAGAGAGGAGGATTCTAGAATGGACAATACCAATAAGTTTAATGATGATAATGATAATGAAGAATTTAAATCTTAGGCATTTCCTTGCACTGGTACATCAACAGACTCAGAAAAAAAAAGTCTGTCTTTATAATGAAGACTATTTATCAATGGGTTTTACGTGGATTGGTGATCCAAGTTGCCCCATTCCGTTGTGTCTCACCTGTGGCAAACAACTTACAAATGCAGCAATGGCTCCAGCAAAATTAAAAAGATACTTAACTATAAATCACAGCCATATGACAAGTAAAAGTTCTGGTTATTTTAAATAGCTATCAGAATCACAGAACAGAGTAAATAGTAGACGGTCAGTAAAAAAACCAAGAAGCAAGTTATTTAGTAGCAGAACTTATTACACAGCAAAGTAAAAGTCACACTTTGGGTGAGAAAGTAATCATGCCAGCATGTAAAATAAAAGTGGGAAAAATACTAGGAGCAAATGCAGTACAAGAAATTGAAAAGGTTCCACTGTTAAACAATACAATAAGTTGGTGTATTGATGACATCTCACATGATGCTGAAGAGGTTTTCTGTGATAAACTGAAGAACAGCAGCTTTTCTATCCAAGTTGATGAGTCAACAGATCTCACCAATAAATTTCATGTTATGGCATTTGTAAGATTTGTAAATAATGGTGAAATTCAGGAAAAAAAAATTTTTCTGCTGCAAAGAAGTACATGAAACATGCAAAGACCAAGATGTATTTAATGTTTTGTCTATATATCTGGAAACAAAAAGTCTGTCTTGGAGGAACTGTGTTGGTCATTTGTACTGATGGTGCTCCATCAGTGGTTGGTTCCATGAGAGGTTTTATTTCTCTTGTAAGAAAAAAATCCTGATGTTGTCACAACACACTGCTTTTTTCACAGAGAGGTGTCAGTGTCAAAAACTCTTGGAGATGAAATGAAAAAAGTTCTGGATGATGCTACAAAATGGTTAACTTTATTAAACAAAGACCAGTTCATTCAAGAATCTTTTAAAAAAAAACTGTGTAAAAACCTAGACAAAGAGCACCTAAGTCTCCTGTTACACACAGAAATACAGTGGTTTAGCAACTGAACAAGTCTCTGCAAGGCACTGAAGAAAATGTTTTGACTTCAAATGGCAAGATTCTTGGATTTAAAAGAAAACTGAATGTTTGGAAAAAAAAAACATGTTGCAAAAGGAAACATTGAAATGTTTTCACTGCTGCTTGGCTTGAGAGTGAGGAAGGGTACCAAAAAGTCTCAAATTGAAAACCATCTGGAAGTACTGAAGAACAAAACTGATCAGTACTTTCCCTCCCTTTCAACACAAATATATGACTGGGTGAGGGATCCTTTCTCTGCATCTTTTGCTCGGCCTGAGAACTTCACTTTGAAGGAAGAGGAAGAACTTTGTGAGCTCCAGTCTGAGCATATACTCAGGATGAGATTCACTGATCTGCCAAGGACAAGTTATAGATTTCTGTAAAAGAAGAGTATCCTGCCATTCATATCCTGCACTGAGCATTTTGCTGCAATTTTCAATTTCTTACATGTGTGAGCAAGCTTTTTCTTATTTAACAAGCATCAAAAGCAGACAGAAATTACCTTATTTCAGTTGAAGATGAAATCCGTGCGTGCTTATCTCAAGTCTGGCCCAGAATTGAGTATTTGTGCAGCGAAAAACAAGCACAGGTTTCACATTAAAGAGGTAAGTTTCATTCTTTAATTTTAGTTTAAGTACATTGTTAATGCACATATACAGGCCTACACATAAAAACGAATATAAAAAATATGTAATTTCTGGCCTATATTTGAGTCTGAATGTGCAGGGGTTCTCTGAGGCCTGAAAAATATTTCAAGGGTTCCTCCAGGGTCAATAGGTTGAGAAAAGCTGCTGTAAGCAATAAATCATAAGGAAAAAAAAAATTAGCTCATGCGAATTATTAATTCTGGGGCACAGTTTCTGAATTATGGGGAGAAAGTAGGAAGGTTTTCATAGAATCTACTGACTGCACAACTGCTTTAGCAAAATCTATGGAATATCCTAAAGGCAGAAGTTGAGAAGAGTGATCCAAAAAGGGAGTCAACTTCACTTCCTGAGCACCGAGTTGTGCCACGTGGTGTGACACCATGTTGGTTACATAAGTCTTACTAAATGGCTGTCTGTTTCTTGTCTGCGTAGAGAAAAGGAAGAAGCTCTTCTGACAGGGGTTATGAAGAGATTATGAAATGTGTCAAATTTATTTTCCCAAGTACCTCATTTTTTTCATATTTTAGGTTCATTCTGTGCTATTTCTAGACCAGTTTGTAATTTAAAAAGCCCCTCTTCATATGAAATTTTCTATGCATCATGACATAATTTTCTGAAATCTTTTTTGGTGGCTGTTTTCCTTCAACGCATCCATTTGTGCTTTAAAGCAATTTTTTCCTTAATATAATGTGTTTTGTTCACACCTTTCCCTAATATATGCATTTATATGTTTAATATTTTAGTTGCAAGCTGTAATGCAATCTTCAGAGAAGCGTAGGTACTGATGTACGACTACATTCTGATTTGCATATAGATTTGGGAAGTGTGAATTAAATGACTTAACATTAAAATGCAAACAAGTAAGTTCTATCCCATCTCTAACATCCTTGTTTGATTGGCCTTACAAATGGTACAGATACAAAAAGCTGTTTGCTAAAGAACGTAAAGAAATGTTCTTTGTACTGAGTTAGGACATTGGTCTGTCTGTCAGCCACACTGACGGGTGGCACCTTTCTAAGTTTCAAGGACAAAGCTTTCCCCAACAGTCTACCTTGAGACTAATTTACTGAAGAATTAGGGTGAACTGGGAGACCAGGAATGTGGAATAAGGCTCTAAGTATTCAAAAGTGTTATCTTTCTACTGTATATAAATGCTCAGCCATTGTGCCTTCCCTGTACTTTCTCAACCATTGGCTTTTAATATTCAAGAGTGCCACAGAGTGGTATTAAAAATTCCCTGTGCTGCCAAAGCTGGTAGGAGAAGAATCATTCATGAGCTGAGCCTGTTACATTCAAAGACATGGCCACAATGGAAGGAGATATGACCCAGCATTCTATGCTTGCCTCATCAGGTAGCACTATCTGACCACCCTTGTCTGGGCTCAGAATCTAAGCAGGATTGGACCTAGTTAGCAGTGGGATGGGGAACCTGCCCTGTAAATGAAACTGAGAAGCCAAAGCAGCATACAGGAAAAAGGCAAGGGGAAACTATTTTGGTTCTGTTGCCAAGAAAACTACATGGACATTTTTATGAAGTCACCAGGAGTCAAACTAGATTTGAAGGAGACTTGACTTTACTCTGTGCTTAATTTCCTTTCCTGAAATATGGCATGCAACGCTTCTCGTGAGATATGCATAAGCTGGGATGAGTGCCAGCTCTTGAGAACTGCCATGGGATGACCCAGTCACTAGAAACAGCAGTCACGTCTTGCAGAAGAATTCAGCCATAGCCATCAGGAGGCATATTATCCATGACTCCTTGCTGCACTCCATTAAAGTTAATTCACATTGTCTTAATGAGGACGCATTAACACTTAACTCCTCATTACTACCTCAAACCCATTTTTAGCCTTTGGAGCAAGGTCTTTGCATATTGCTGAATGCTCAGGGGCCTGATTCTGGCTCCATTATTCATGATCAGCTATGCAAAAGTATTCTCTTTGAACTCCCTGTTTGTGCAAATTTGGGATAGGATTGAATAAAAAAATGTGAGAAAGGATTACAGTGAAAAAGATCCATCATTTACAAAGAAAACTTGGCTTGGTTGGTCCATTAAGGGTTATAGAGACTATACTTCGTTCACATTGCTAATCGAGCTGTCAGCTTACATGGATAAGAATTCAGTCAGTAAAACCCTCAGACTAGCCTTAATACAAAATTCCAAATGTGAAGAGATCCAGACTACCTCCTGCCTAATGGAGGATCAAAAGGAACAGCGCTATCTCCCAGGTTTCTTAGGATTTTTAAAAGGAACTTTAATAAAAGGCATCATGCAATTTTACCACTTCAGAGGAAAAAGAAAAAGTGCCAGTATGCTTCCTAGCATTTCAGACTGCCCCACTACTCTAATGGACTGCAGTGAAGGATATTACATTATTTCTAAATAAGAACTTAAGAAATAATTTGAGATTTTTTAAAAGAAAAATGAATGTGGGAAGAAAAAAAATGCTGATTGATCCTTACAGACAGAAGACTTTTGAGTGCAAAGCTTCCCACATATTCAAATCTGTTCCTAGTACAGAATTTCCACAGAACTACCTCATTTGACTGGCATTTCCATAATTTAATGGCTAGTAGGGCTGTGCATGCTTTGAAAAAGATCTGGAAGATGTGCTTTCACCGTTACACAATTGCAAGCCCAAGCAGAAGCAGAACTCTCCTCAGATAGATAGATAGATAGATAGATAGATAGATAGATAGATAGATAGATAGATAGATAGATAGATAGATAGATATCCCTAGTCCTTTTCCAGGCCTGTGCATGAGCCTAAAGAAAAGAAGCCACTGCTTTATAAGCAGGTTCCCTTAACTGTAGCAGCACCTTTTTTTTCAGGGTTATGTGAAAGCCTGAAAAAAGTCTGGTTCCTTTAAGGAATAGCAGAGGGGCTCCTTAATAACTTCTTTACTCAAACACTTACTTTTCCTGAGTGTGAAGCAGGAAAAGTCACAGCTCCTTTAAGAAGCTGCTGACAGGGTCAGCAATCGTGACTGCAGTGGTCCCCAAAGTACGTTGCCTGCTTTGAACCTGACTGCTGCATGTCTCTATGTTTTTGTTAATCCTGGAAGCTTTATTTGTGAGGTCAGAGAATTATGCTGTTTTGTAAGGCGTCTCTGAAGGGGTCTCTTGCACAAAACCTCATCAAATCTATAGCCACTCTGGAACTTTGTAAGCCTATTTGTAAGCCTTGAAGAGGTGTCTGCAAGGGGTCAAGGTGGAGGCCATGACTGTATGACTGAACCCCCACCCCTTTCTAAGTGTATCACATGTAAAAAGAAACAGGGCTCCAACTGCATGTTTGTGGCAGCCATCTTGACGGCTTGGTCACCTCCCATGGGCAATCCTATATGTTCAATGTATACATCATTCAGTATGTATTTGGCACCAATATATATTATTCTATTTTTAAACAAAAATCAAGATGATTTATTATATTCTTTCAGGAGCTTTTATGGTACTACAATCAAGATATCTGGGCAGAATAAAAGAACTTGTAATAAAATAATAGATAAATAATATTGTTCTTGTTTTTATTATTGTTAATTGCCCATTGATTTGTTCTCACATCAGACAAATTTTCTGTTTACCTTTGTATCATCCAGAGAAATTTCTTCATTTTAAAGGCCAAGGTAAGGAAAGGGTATACAGAAATAGGGATTTCTATTCTAGCTGTAAAAAATAAAATTATATTTTTTAAAAAGTCAAAGAACCAATATTTATCTCACAAATTATTGTATAGATTTAATTCTAGTGAGAAGTGATTTGACTTTGAATAAAGTTAGTGCATTGGTATCCAAGTTGTGTAAAAGTTTATTAGAAAGCCAGCCTGGTGTGTTGCTATGGTTGCTGTGGTTAAGGTCTAGGAAGACCAGATTAAATTCTGTTGTCATTCATGGAAGTGACTTTCACCCTGTTTGTCTCTTTTGCTGTCATCCCAATTTATTTCAAAGGATCTGTTGGATTTGTTTTCTGTAGATATAACAACCTGGATGTGATGGGGAACAAATGGGATGTAAATCTAATAAATAAGTAAAAAAGAAAATTCCGTATCTTTTCAAAGCCAAAATTAACATGGGTGTAGGATTTGGGATTTATACTGCAGGTAGAACACCCCATCAGACAAAGAAGACAGACCAGAACTAATTGCCCACCAGTTTAGTAAGTTTTGATGTGAACTTAAATTGAAATATGTGAAAAAATCATGACTGAAAAATCAGAATGATCTTTGTTACAGCTTTTGAGAAAGTAGGCAAATCTGTGACCAGCTCATCACCTGAACCTTGCTTCCGGAAACAGTCCAAGGAAGTCTTCCAGTGCAAGCTTAACTGAGTTATGCTAAAGGATGACAGAATAGCTTTCCCTAAAGGTCCTATAAAACTAATTGCCACCAAGTGTGGTGATAAGCACTAGGAAAAACTTACACACTTGCAACCATATTTGCTAAACCATTAGCATTTGTGGGTTTCATCATGCAATATTCTTTCAAGTCATGATATTCTTTCTTTTCAGAATGCCTTGATTTCATTATCCTAGGTTGGGGGTGAGGGATCGGATGGGAGAGGGGGTTGGAGGGATGTTGACAGATCTAAAGGCTTTTGGGGGTCAAGCTTGCCAAAAATAGGATACAGATTTATTAACTTTATGAGACCTAATCATCCCTAATAGGACAGGAAACCCAACATTAGCAGCATTGTCAAGGAGCCAGAGAAACTCCTATTTGTGACAGCAGCCGTTAAAAGCCTACCTGGGCCATAATTGAGTTGCTACGCTTTTCTTTTAATTTCAGTACCTGATGATATTTGGGAGTGGTAAACTTTGCTTCAGACTCCCATTAGGTACCATTATGAGATCTTATTTCTGAGGTTTTAAAAATCTAATTGTCAGTCAATGTGTTATAGCCTAGCTTTTGTTCGACTCTCTTGGTGATACACTGTGGGAAAAAAAACAAAGACGTATGCTTCATCATCCTGTCAAGAAGGTTTCTTAACAAATTACCTTTACCCTCAAAAGAAAACACAGAGAGACTTTTCTGTATCTTTAACAATTCTCCTAGTTCATATCTTCTTTTGCACACTATTCAAGGGAACAAAAACCATGATCCCAGAGCACTTGGAAATGCTGAAACTGAGACCTTTAACAATTTGTGAAGAAATCTAGATGTTTAATAACAATAAGTCACACTTCTTAATAAAGCCATAGTTAACCTCTATGTCATTTTTAAAAAGTGACATTTGAAAGGGCACTTCTCATTCCGCATAGATTGCTTTTTGGAAAAAACTTTTTGGTAAAGTTTACTTGTTAATTCAGATTTGCTCACAAAAGTTTCTGTGAAATACATTTGAGAGTTTGTGCTATTAGCAGTAAAGCACAATGAAATGAAGTGGTGCTATGTGAAAAACACAGGAATACTGATAAAATTCACTATAGTCCCACACTTTACAAGCTTCATTTTTATATGTATTGATTCCTTCAAAAATTTTGCCTAGTTCATCAATATCTTGGTTGAGAAGAACTGTGACAAATCATTAGATCAGAGAAAAGTATTTTTTTTCCCTTGTCTTCTTCACTGTTAGGAAAGAGTGAGATTTTGGCTGAGCCACTGGAATAGGCATGAAATGAAGTGCAGGATTACTGGGCAGAACCCTGCAACATATTAAGGGCCAAATCTGTGTAGAGATTATGCATGCATAAGTAGCCAGTGGACTTGTATGTGTGCAAAAAGTGAAATTGCTGTAATATGGAATGCTACCTACACAGTATGTTTGGTAGAATTGTGGAAAGCTCTACCCACAGTGCTTTGGGGGAAATGTCAGGCTTGTCTCTGAAACTCTAGGGCAGCCACATCCTCCAAAATGCTTTGAAGGCTTTCCTACATCATGTGTGTGTGTGTGTGTGTGTGTGTGTGTGTGGAGAGAGAGAGAGAGAGAGAGAGAGAGAGAGAAACTTCCATTGGGACTACTGGTAAAACAGCTGTGCATATCAAAGATGAAGCAGCTGCATCTGCTGAAAGGCTCAATGAATCTCTTTGGAAGACATTCCTAGTTTGGGTGTACAAGCAGTTGTACATGTACATGCAGATAACAGGGGAAGACTTTCGAAGCACTGATGTTCAGCCTCGTGGAGGATCAGTTGCATTAGCACCTCACAGGGCACTTCATTTACCCTGACATGTTTTGCCCAGGACCCCTCTGATTGCTTTGGATGTCCCTCATGTTTGGTACAGACACCTCTGACCATCATAGGCATTTCACATTATCTGTGGTGCAAGGTGCTTCTCCTGCATGCTCTTTCACAGTTATTAGCAGTGTAGTGACAGATTGTTCTTGGAAG
This sequence comes from Python bivittatus, assembly GCF_059951505.1. Lineage (NCBI taxonomy): Eukaryota > Metazoa > Chordata > Lepidosauria > Squamata > Pythonidae > Python > Python bivittatus. The sequence continues at coordinate 31,674,823 of NW_028277098.1, forward strand.
CATTCAGATCACACACAGAAGCCAGTCAATCTGAAATATTTTAATAGTGCTAAGTTTGAGCTGTGGGCCATCCATCTGGAAGACAGTGGCAGCCTATTAGCTCAGCTGTTCTTTGTTAACTGCAAGTTCACATAGGTAGGGCATTTAAAATAAAAATCCTTGTCTCTCCTTCTTCCTGGCCTGTAGCTACACAGTTCCAATCCAGTTTTGATTGATGTTTGCATATGTATTTAAGTTTACTCACCTTACTTTTCCTTCTATTCCTCCCTGCTCAGATTCACAGGCCAGAATCCCTTGTATAAAATAAAGCATTATATTTTGGCTTGGCTTGATGAGTGGCACCAGCCCTGCTAAAATCTGTTGTTTGGAGCAAGTGTTCGGCTTTCAGTCATTTGCAAGCCACCAGAGACTTTTGCTGGCTAAGGTCATTTTCTAGAGAGAAATAAGCTGCTGTATCCAGTTCATGAAATATAATTTTGGGGTGCAGGGAGTAGGGAAAGAACCATTTATTCACTTGTTCCTTAGGCAGAAAACCTGGAAATTTAGTTGTTTCACAGCGAAGCCATCCCATTTCGTAAATGCACTATATTGATCTAGCTAGAGGGACACAAGCATTGTTTTTAGCTGCACTAGAAGATCAGATGATCCTGTTGGTGCAGTCCTTAGGTCAGTGGAAAATATATTCCTGCAGCAAATGCGCTTTCCGTTTCCCCTCAGAAGACTAAATTTCCCTGATTCAGTGACCTGCACTAAAAGGATAAACTCACATGCATGTTTGGGGAACGCTGTCTTACAACTGTCTTTGCAATACATCTATTCACTTCAGTCCTTGAAAATGCAGATGGCCAAAGTACTTTACAGCAGTTTTTCATTCATCCTGAAACAAAATAACACAAAGAGATCAAGTGCACAGATGGAATCGGCAGCTCTAAGGAGGAAGATCTAATAATGTGGGAAACAATTCTTATGGCAATCATATTTTTGTGTGCTTCAGAATGTAATATGAACTATTTCTATTCTTCACATTTTCTTTCGATATTGGGTAAAAAAGAAAAAAGTTTGGATTTGCAGATTACAGTGGAATGCCACTGTTTAAATCTCTACAAGGTACTTGCATGGGTCTGTGTACTGAGTACTATTGAGTACTGTTGACAGGATTATGGGACACCTCAAAATACATGACTTTAGGCAACCATATTGGGTCTCTAATGAAATGTGACTAAGGAAGAATGCAGTTTTGGGGAACGGTTATATGCAATGACACACCTAAGAAGGGATAGAGCTATCAGCTTAATTTATCTCACTTCCATTATTCTAGGCTCAAGTTTAGTTCATCCCAGTTCTTAATCCTTTTTTTCCCACTATTTTTTTTTTTTTTGAAAATGCCTTTAACTATAGATGGATACATGGATTTTTCCCTTAAAGAAACATTTGTGGGGAGCTATTTCCATGAATGCAATTTTGAATTATTTTTTTCCCTAGAGAATATGGGAAAAATGTGAATTATGTCTTTGTTCAAAATAATAAAATTAGATGATTGTAAGAGAATTGATGAATAACATATTATTGACATGCAGAAGCTTCCAGTTTCAAAGTCCATTATCTTTAGATTGGAACAGATTCATATCTGAAATTCTGGACTGCAGCTGCTTGTCTAGGTAGATGTTACTAAACAAGATGGTCTTACTCAGAGTAAATGTCAGGCTTTTGCCAGCTGCCTAAAAGTGAAAACATCCATTTCCAAGCATAGTCATCAGAGTTCTCTGTAACAAGCTTCTTTGAGATGAAAGGGTGGAGCTACAGCAATTCCAGCCACTGAATCATCTTCAATCTATAGCCATTGTAACATAATTACTTTGACATAAGGGCAGTGATGCTTTTCTTTTTGAATTTTCATTCTAACAACTTTCCTATGATCAAGAGAGGGGGCAGCTTTCCTCACCGAGAATGGGGAAGCCGGCGGCTGGCTGTTTACATGATGGTCTCCTGAATTTTTATCATTCTTGGAGCTCTTACATTAAGGTGGCTGTTTATGTTCCTATTGTTGAAATGGCAGAGGAAAAGAGACAAAACTAGGGGCAGGGTGATAGAGGGGGGATGGGAGTCAACATATGTTCAATATTTTAAATGCTATACGAATTGATCACTTAAAATATTTCAAGAATAATTGAAGTCATCTGTGCTTCCCCACATACTTCCCCACATTTGTTTGGCTGCTCAGGTCACTAGAGGAAAAGATGACACTGGGAGAGCATGCAGTGAGAAGTAGGGAGATATTCTTTTCTCTCCAGCCTTAAAAGGGCTCTTCACAAAATGCATCTACTAGGGTCACAAACCCTTATTAATCCACAGATATGTCACAAGGGAGCTCCAGACCATAAGATGGTGCTTCTTTGTTGCATACTGTACTATATATGTATACACTTAAGCTTTGAAGTGCTTTGGGCCCTTATTTGCTTTTCTCCAGCAATGATATAGAAAACATCAATTCCTGTTTCCACCATTACCTACTCCTCAAATTAACTATCCCATGTATTACAATGTTATAAGGTAGATAGGCAACCAGTTGCTTTCCACAGGTCTCAAAATGTTGGCAGATTATAGTTTCAATAATGACTTTAACATGGGCCATGTTGCTGGGCTGATAGAAGTTGAAGCCTAATTCTTCTAAAAGATACTAGAAGCTTACTCTGGATGTAACAACTTTATATCTATACATCTAAGTGTATGCCAGACTCAGTTTAAGAAATCTGTCCTTCTCCACTCCCAGTGCCCTCTATGTTGATATGTTACCAAAGAAATCCAAAAAGGAAGAGAATAATAAATTCAAACCATTTTGGCTTAGAAGATGCTATTAAATATTTGAAAAATAACTTGGATAAGGTTCTTTTTTTAAAATAATAGTAATATTAATAATACTTTAAAAACAACTACTCAGGAAAGTAGAAGTGTAAGACCACAAATCACACACAAAATTGGACAGAGTGGGTATACCTTTAAAATCTCAGGCAACCTGCCCTGTAATGAATCAAGTAATTCACACTAGAGGTCCCTAAATGTAAATCATCTGAGTAATTCCATTAACTTTAAGTACAAATGATTTTAGGACAGGAACTTGCAAATAGACTTTGAAGGAGGTGTTAAGAGTCATAAGTCAGTGATACTTAAAGGAGCATTGGTATTAATGAAATTAGTTTAAAGTTGCTGTGGATTAAGTAGTATACGCAGATTACAGCCCTACCTACCATACCTGAACACAGTGATTTTTCTGTTTCACTTTTACATGTATCTCTCCCTCGACTCCAAATTTCTATGGTTTGTTCATAGTTATTGATAAAATATGGGGCTCAGATCTTTGTATTATACAGACTATGTTCCTGAAGCATGGCTAAATAAAAAAAAAACCCTCTATTAATGCTGGAAGGACTTGCAAAGAATGTGAAAATGCAAGCAATGGGCAAATTTTATGAGATGCTTTCTGGATGAGTTTACCAGCAATGAAAGAAACATTTGATCAGCTTCGCTGTCATCAGCAGATGTCACTGCAGCCATTAGGAACTAATGAATTGCTCAAGAGGACATAATGGCTAATTTGTCTGGTCAAAAAGGCAGAGATGCAACCTTTGAAAACTGTGTTCTTATTTAAGTTGTGAGAAAAAGAACTCCCTTATCATTTAATTTTAAATATGGGCTGGGTTCCAAATCAATTAAAGACCCTTGACAAATTTCCCTATGAATTTTGTAGCAACTAAAAGTTCTCCTGAGTTGCTGATGGAGGAAGATAGACACAGCAGAAGAGCCGGTGGGCCAATGAATCAAATAAAGGAACCAGAAAAGAGATTTATATCCTCTTTATTATGAATATGTTGCTCCCAAAAGGCCATTAAATAAGATGTGTTTGTCTTCTTCCAAAAGCTCCCAATGGTTTTTAATAATGAACACTTATATTTAAAGGCCCGTCTTTTCAATACTTCTCTGAGTGGCTAGAAAGTATTCACGTTGCTGTGTTGCTAGTTTGAATTTCTGTTTTGTTTTAAATTAAGTCTAAAATGGTGTTCTTCAAAAGAAACATGGCTACTTGGTAGGGATTTCATTATTCACATTTTGGGCTCTCTGTACTAATAGAATCATATAAAAATAAGTTTACAGGGAGACTATGAAGTCCAATTCATTCCCTCAGAACATGATTTTACTGTATTTGCAGTTGTATTCCCCAATGGACTAGCTTCATGTGACATACTGCTAAAAGTTCTGCACAGTTTATCATGTGTTGGGGATTAGGTATCTAAAAAGAACAGGAAATACAAGAAACATAAATATATATGACCTCATCTGTCTTTAATTAGTTAGGTCCCAGTGAGTCAGGTTTTTCATTTTGAGGGCTTTATGGGCAAATGTACATCATCGTGACCAGCCTTTAGTAACAATTCTTAGTTCTTCAAGGACATTCCAAAAATCTCTTCAATCTTATTCATCTACCTTATCAATTATCTTCCTCTTCTACTTCCTTCAACCTTGCCAAAAATAATAATTTCTTCCAGTCCATCATCTATTCTCATAACATGCCTCAAACATGTGAGTTTCTGCATGCTGATCATTGTTTCAGTGAGCCTCCTTTTGGTCCATACTTGATTGATTCTCAAAGTTAATGGTACTCTCAGCAACTGTTTCTAAATCCATGCTTCAAAGGCATCTATCTTCTTTCCCCCATTCTTTAACTTGCCAGCTTTCGTATCTGCACAATGCCATTTAAAAGACCATTGTCTTATCTATGATGATGATACACCCATGGGAAAAGAAAAATAGCTGTAATTGCGTAGTTACTGTATGTTGTAAGATATCCTATCTTTCAACTGAATATCCCTCTTTAAATATTTCAGTAGAATATTAGAGAATACATTTTCTGAAAACAAGCAGTGATTGTGTCTCTGTGTGCAATATATGGTTCATTTACAAATATACAAGCTAGGCATAACATCGCATCATATCAGATCTTGAGAAAGAGACACTTCTAATAGGGCTGTACAATTTTTGTATTGGAAGCCCAAAAGGTGCTTCATGATGTGTGAGGGCACCCATATAGTACCTGTATTTTCTTCCAGAATCTCATTACTGCTCTCTGTAATTGTCCTAAAAAAAGGGGGGGGAATGTGGCAAGGCTATAAATGGCACTTTCTTTTTCTTCTTTCTCTGTGACTCCATATGTAACCCTGCCATCCTGCTTCTGTTGAATTTGTCAACTTAGGGTGTTGCCATCAAGGGACAACTCTGATGCAAGTAGTTTTGCTTGGGATGAGGCCTTCTAGCATGGTCCAAACTTGCCGATTGCTGGCAACCCAGGAATCCCAGTGATTATATCACCATCAAATTTCTAATCACAAATTTAAATCAAATTATGCCCTCATTAAATCTGAGACCAGTTTAAATTTGATCAGCGCTTACTAGCTATTTGCTTACATTACACACACATGCTTCTTCTCTGAACTCTGATATTTGATTCCCAACATTCCAGAAAGAACTTAGTATAAAGGCCATTGCAGCACTTTGGATGCAAATAGAAAAAGGTGCTTTGGAGAATCTGGAGATACTCACAAAGCAGTTCTCACCAAGCTTTTAAAATAGCCAAGCCTTGTTCAGGGACTGTGTAGCAGCTGCAAAGGGCAGTGATCCCTAGAAATGACACAAAGTTGCAGACAGGTGCAATGATATGTGAGCACTCCTATGCATTTTGAAACCTCTTTTCCTGCTTGAATATAAAGTGTCACTCAACTGTATTGAATATTGAGAAACTATTTATTTATTTAGTCACCAGCTGTATTTTAGGTAGCCCAAGGAGTTTAAATATTCAAAGCAGTGATTTACTGGTGATACAATGCAGAGCTAAATATTACACAATGAAATGGTGATTAACTTAACAGCTACATTAAGGTAATTGTAAGTTAAGTGGACAAGATCAAAATCACTGGAACATATTAGAAGAGCTTGGGTTGACATCAGGGATGGATCAGGACTGTGGGCATTTGTCTATGCAGATATCAGGGACAGGATTCAAGTTAATGACACCTGACTATATCAATTTTGCAGCTTTCTCTGTTGGCCAAAACGGATGATCAACTGCAGAAGTTTATTATCAAAAATCAGAAACTTTGTAGCAGTATTAAGATTTATTAAATTGCTATAACTAAATCAGGCTGAACATTACAACTACTAGCTGAGGTTCACATCTGAATTACTACATATTGAGATTAAACATTTTTTTTAAAATCCCAGTAGAATCTACAACAGAAAATCAAATATTTTCTTTGCTCTGAATAGAGAAGATAAAAATCCAAATATGTTGGAATCATACAGAAATCGAACTGTAAATACGTATCTTAACAGATCTGCTTAATAGAAGAAAAGTCTGCATGCCAATTTGATGAGATTGAATTATGAGAATGGTAATTGGTCACTGAAAGCTCATATCAGTGGGTTTATTCACTTGGGCTGCTGTATGTAAAACAGGAAAAGGAAACCAATCATTGACTTTGGAGAAGTTAGAAAGATAGCCAATCCAGAGTTCTCACCTGAGGCATAAATGGTTAGGCTCAAGTTTCTGTATTTTAGACACACTATGTGAAGCCCTAGCTCTTTTGAGAAGTCTATAATGCTGGGAAAGGTGTAAGGAAAAAGATGACAAGAACCAGCAGCAAGGTGGATGGACTCAGTTATATTCTTTCTTTCTTTTTTGTAAACTTATTTATTGAATATGGTGACAAACATTGTCAAATAACTAAGTGACATAAATTCATGATGGATAGGGAGAAAAAGAGATATAAAAACTAAAAAAAAACACCTGCTACAAAAGCAGATAGATAGATAATATACACCATATGGGTTGCCAGTAGTAGGTCTATTGCAATTGGGATAAAATATAAAGTCCTTCCTGTTTTGATAGAATTGTGGTTCCTGCCTCTGGTGTTTCCTTATTTTAACTTTATCTGCAATGTGGCAATTGAAGAAGTCTTATTAATCCACATCTCAACTGTTAAATTATCTAAAGTTTTGCAATGTGGGGCAGTTGTTATTTTAGGGACTAAATAAAGTAGATAAATTGCTTGTTTTTAAGCTTGAGATTCAGTCCTGTGAATAAGCGCATTAAGCCTAACTCTGGGAAACATTCAATTCTTTGTTTAGTAATAATGCTTATCTCCCCAAAAAGGTTAGGCCAAAAGGACATAATGTTATCTCATGACCACAACAAATGAAAGAAAGACACCCCCCCCTTTTTTTTATAACTTGTGCAACATTTGGAAGAATAATTATAATACATATGTGTTAATCTAACTGGAGTCAAGTGCCAGTGATGTATAATCTTCCACTCAGATTCTTGCACTGAAGCTGAGGTGAATCCATCGATTTCCATAACCCCTGACAATTTGTCTCCTGTATGGGGTTACCAAGAGGAGTATCCCAAGCTTTCCTTAAATCAAGAGATGAATCTCCTATTTCTAATTGCAATCATAGCTTATAAGTTTTTTGACATTGTTCCTTTTGATTGTTCTGCATAGTTAAGTATTACATTCTCAGCATTGGCATAAGGTTGAATTACTAAATCTCTGACATCCTTTCTCCAATAGAGATTTATTTTGATACCAGAAAAACCATGGTATCTTGTCACTTACTCATTTCTGTATCTGTTCTTTTTCTAAAGGTTCCATATTGCTATAGATATCTTTTATTCTGTAAAGTTTCATTTTATTCTCAAAAGCTTCATTTGAGTCAGGCCATAATAATTATCCTGTTCTATTATGCTATTAGAAGAGTTAGAGGAGAAGCATCCTTTATCAAGGCTATATATTTATTTTTTCCCAGTTTGGAGCATCATTGTTAGGAAAACATTTTCAGTCTTGTTTATTCCATTAAATTGTTTTGGATGAAAGAACCATTGATTTATAAAATTATTTGGCTCTAATATAATTTCAGTTTGGATTCATTGTTTAGAAGGGTACTCCAGAATGAATGGAACCATATGACCTAACTGCACTGCTTGATAATATGTTCTCAAGTTGGGTATGCCCTATCTTCCCTGCACTTGAGATCTATATAATATCCTTTGATTAATTTTTTTCCATGAAAGCCCATCCATCCATCCATCCATCCATCCATCCATCCATCCATCCATCCATCCATCCAATATTTTAAAACCAGTTCTGTAATTTCTACTTGGAGGCACTGAAACAGAAAATTAAACCTCACAAGGATTTTCATTTTAACTACTGCAATTCACCCTAAAGTATTAAAATATTTTTTTAGTCCAACTTTCCATTTCCCTGTTTCATTTCTTAAAATTATTAATAATTTTGGTAATAGTGATCCCTAAATACTTTAAAGATGTGTATCCTATTGGAATCGCTAAATCTGTAGAAATTTCCTTTTGAGGTTTGGGAGCAGTATGAATTAAGCATCAAATGTGATTTGTGGAAATTAATGGATAGTCCTGACGCCTGTACAAATTACTCTAACTCATTTTTGATATAGTTAGCTGAATGGGGGGCATTTGAGAGAGTCAGAACTGTATCATCTACAAATAAATTTCCGAGCTATGTCTTTGAGGAAGATGGATAGGAAGAGTATCAATGCTTTTGAACTTTGGTGCTGGAGAAGACTCCTGAGAATGCTTTGGACAGCCAAAAAAGCAAACAAATGGATCATTGAGCAAGTCGAAGTTCTCACTCAAGGCACAAATGACCAGGCTCAAATTGTACTGCTTCAGACACATTATGTGAAGACCTATCTCTCTGGAAAAGGCTTTAATGCTGGGAAGGGTGGAAGGAAGGGGGGGAAGAGGAGGACCAATAGCAAGATGGATGGATTCAGTTACAGTGGCGTTGAGTGTACCATTGGAAGACCAGGTTAGGAATAGATCACCATGGATAAAATTTGTGTTGTTGCTAGGAGTTGAAAATGAGTTGATGACCCATAATCAATCAATCTAGCTAACATGATTAATGGTGAAAGTTGCTAAGAATTATTCAACCTTTCTGGTTGGGGAGAACTTCTCCATCTCTAACTTGATGGTTTGTTAAGGTAAGCTATGCAAGTCACTGAGTGAAAAACCACACAGAAAGAACCAGAACAATTCAGGAACGTGCTAACTCCTGTGCATGTCAACAGTCTTGTAGAGCTGCTGATATAAACTGAGACAATGACATTGTTCAAATGAGGAATATAGGCAGATTCTTTTTTTCATAATTATAAAAGTAAATTGCACAGAAGACCATCCGGCAGAAGGCGAGGAGTACTTTAAAAAAATGGAAACTCACGAAGCAGCAGGAGCTCTGCTACTGTTAAGGTGAATTGGTTTATCTCACATAACTGTCTTGAGAGGTTTAAATATTCAGGTTTTGTTTAAATCTGAAGGCATGGTCAGCCCATATTTCATTTCCCTCTGCTTCTGACTAGCTACCTTTTTAATCTAGACACAATTGCTCAAAAACAACAAACTATCAACACACCCTTGTCATTTCAATTTTCCACACATTTTCTCAGCTTGTGTGTTCTCTGTCTCAGCAAACTCTTATCTCCCCAGTCCACTGCCACAGGCTTGTGGTATATAACAAAGCTTCATCTCAGCAGTGTCAGAAATAATGAAATAAGGGAAAGCACAGAAGAGAAATTGGCCACAGTCATTCCTGCAGATCTAAAGCTTGTAGGCCTTGATTCATCAGAAAAATTTGAGTCAGACAGTTCTTCTATCACTTCAGTTGCTACTGAGCTGTCCATTGTCACCAAGCTACTGTCCAGCCGTGAACATGTCTTGAAGAATGGCTTAGTTTCTGGGCTGTCTGGCAGACAGACCAGAGAACAAAATCTCATTGCACAATGACAAAGGATCTTTCTTTCTTTCTTTCTTCACCTGCCAAACATTCTTTTCAAATGTCAAGACATATGTTGAAGAGATGAGAAGAACTAAAGACACATACTGATTGGTGAATATATTTATGGACTAGAAAAAAAGGGACTTTCTATTGATCTGAAAGGGTTTTAAGGGGATAAAAAAAGAGAGCACGCGCGCGAGAGAGAAGAAAGTCGAGCTTTATAAAACTGCCTCTTGTACTGAGTGAACATAGAAAACCTTTTCCTAAGAAATAAAAAAAGAGCTCCTGTGTTTATTTAAACAGAAGACACAAGGCTGAGTCACATAGTCACCACAAATAAGTTCAAAACAGATTGAATACATGTGTTTTAGGATTCATTATATGGTGAAAAGTTTCAGTTTGTGCTCAGGTTTAATCTTTTAAATACATATTTGTATTGAGTCAACATCAAGTTGCAAGGGCCATAGTAGTAGCATCGTTTCTACTTAGTAATAGGATAGTTTCTGCTAAAATAGACTATGGAAGCTGTTGCTGGTTTTTGATCCAGTTTTACCAAACTATAGATAGATCTTTATAGTAACTGGATAGAGGATTTTAATGTTTGGGTGACATTTCAAACAATATTTTGTTTGTAAGGGAGAACTCATTCCAAAGTGATTTCAAAGGAACTTCTAAGGGCTTGGGATACCTTTGTAGAATATTACAAGTGGATGGGTGGCATCATAGATGGGTACAACTGGAAACGACAGAGCAAAATATTCCAAGTTTAAAAAGAAAATACAAGGGAAATGATTGAACAATAGTAGATATAAGGTTATTCTGTAGAGACTACCTACAATGTATGACTGGAATAGATAATTTATTTATCATTTGAAACCACTGGGATTTAAGTACATGGAGGCTGACTTTTCTCCTTATACCATTTTCCTTGCATCAATTATTTTTCTACTGTGTGCAGTTAAGTATTAATTAAAATTAATGGGTTGGACCTAATTTGTTGCTTAGAACAGACCCATTGGCATATGATAGACATGACCAGCTGAACTCTCATTCCAATAGTGTTTTAAGAGAAAGAAAGAAAGAAAGAAAGAAAGAAAGAAAGAAAGAAAGAAAGAGAAAGAAAGACAGACAGACAGACAAATTGGAAGAACATCAGCACTCCAGAAATCTGTTGATTCTGAACAAAAGGACAACTGTCCTTTATAAACTCATGAAAACATCAAAAACTGAAGCAAAGCTTTTGAAAATAGTTTCTGGAACACTCAGGCAAATAACATTAAATTATAATCTAGCATCAGAAGTGGCCAAAACATTCATTTGGCAGTATGGCACTTCATAGAAAATAAACAAGAAAAAAGAAATATGAAAAAGCTACATATATAACTAAATTGAGTACTAATTTCTGTGAGGAAAATATCCCCTCTTTCCCTTTATATTTCTTTATCATGATACATAACATAGTGAAGAAATAAATGTATCATGACTATATATTGAGTAAGATAGCAGATAAGTTTAAGTAAGACAGCAGATAATGTAAGTTTGCCAGTGGAATGAAAGGGGGTGGGGGGATACAGGGAAGTCATTACAAATTTTTCTAAGTGGTCACTATGTACATAACTAGCCTGAGAAGGGAAGAAGATGAAATAAAGATTTCCTACTGATGGAAATTTAAGTAGAAAAAGACAGGAATATGCAATTATGAACTGCAATGCTTGTGGCAAGTTTATGTTCCTACCTCAGAACAGTTTCTCATAGCAAGTGCATACTTGTAGCAATCCTTGGAAAGAAGTTAAATAACTAGAACAGGGATGAGAGGTGAAGACTTTTCTTATTAAAGAAAAGCAACATTAGAACAGACATAAGAAGCAACTCTCCTTAAGAAAGAGAATCAAACAAATGAGTAAGGTCAGAGGAGGGGAGTGACTGTTCAAGTAAAGATTAAACACCCTTCTGTCACAAATGCTTTAATCTGAATTCATACACTAAGCAGGGAGTCAACATAAATAGAGTCAATTTTTGACTCTATGATTCCATACTTACCCATGTAGTATTTTATTATAGCATTTTGAATAGCAGGTTCTTAACAGTGATTGTTTTTGCTTCAGTTGTATGTGCTGTATTGCAACTTATTTTTGTCCAAACAAAACAGAATGGAATCCCAAGACACCAAAGAGGGCAGAATTAGGAATTTGCTATGCCGTTCTTGAAAAATGGAAGGAAACCCTTCAAGCGTGTTGACGTGGGAATGTTTTTATACAGCTGAAGTCATGATGTTTAAAATATAAACCTAACATCTCTGAGAATTTTTTTTTTTTTTTTTTTTTGGTATTTCTAAAGTTGAAGGAAGAAGAGAGGAGGGAACCATTTCTTCAATTTTATTTGGAAATGACAAGATGACAACAACCCTACCTCACAAAGAAATTGTGTATTGCAATGACACACTAAAGTCCAATCCCTCACTAAGAAGGGTGTTCATAGAAACATTCTCTGTTAGTAAGTCAGGGCCATGATCTATTAGAGGAGAGAATTTTTTTGTCTCTACTGAAATAATATTTCCAAGTGTGCCATCTCCAAAAGTAAAACAGCTCACTTCATGCCTTTGAATGTTACAGATATTTGAATACAGCAGGCTCACCTTACGCATCAAAGCAATAATAATGTTCTTGTTTCCTTTTGTAATATTTCTTATTGTCTGCTGATGAAAACAAGACAGCAATCAATTCCACAGCTAAACATGTGTGTTTGAAGAAGAATCCAGGTCCTCCATTCTAAGAATGGTGATTACCAGTGTCCAAGACATGGAATAGCTTTTGACAATCCTTTATTGGTACCAGGCTACAGCTCCTTTTGCTGTGACATCCTTAAAAACACAGTCTTCAACTGAGCCAACCCTTACTCCACATCGTCTCTTTTTTATCAACCCTGATGTTATTTTTATAGCCATGCTCAGGATTAAAAGGAGACCAGATGTGGAAAGTATCGAAACATAGAGATATGAATGATGCATCTTGATTTCACATTCAGATCTCACTTATATTGAAGACTTGAATAGTCATTTTGAATAGAATAGGTCACAGCTTTCAGGGGATGGGGAGGAGGCATGGGGAACAAGCTTTAAGGAATTACTTATGGCAACCACTGAAAATCAGTGAATAGTTTTCAGAGATGTCCTAAGGCTTCTTCTTAAATTTGCAGTGGACCCAATAAATATCACCATGCGATTCACTGCAATTTGTATGAAGGGAAGATCACTGGAAGTCTTCTGAAATACGAGGTCACCTCCTTTCTCTTTTTCTTTAGCAAGAATAAATATAACTAAGACAAAGAACAACACAATTTGCTGAAACCAGCTGAATGCCACTCCTTTTCTAACTTTTTGCATTTTGTAACCAGCCTCCTGCCAGGAGACAACCCATTGAGATTAAGGGAGAAGAGGTAGAGAAGCAGCTGTTTAAGTCTAGGCCTTTCCACTCCTCCTCAAGTATTGTTCATCTAGCTGTGAGGGATATTTCAGGTCTGCACTAGAAATTTTCCTTCAAAGGCCTAGATTTTTCTTCATCTATGTTAGGATAGTCATAGTAGAAATAAAGAAATGGTAGAAATAGATTCAGTGGGAGAGGGGAGATTAAAAAAAACACTTGAAAGAGGCTGCTATAAAAGATGAAGAAGAACACACTGCCCATCAAAACTGTGATGCTTAGGGCAGGTATAGAAGCTCTACATAATAGCTGTCAACATTTTCTTCCATGTCCACATAATGGATGGGTGACAATGTGAGTGGCAAGCTATCGTACAGCTTAGGAATTTTAGACTGCCAAGCCAAGAAGGAAAACTGAAATGAGAGGAAAATGTTCCAGTGATTACAAGGAATCCAAATACACCATTTGTACAACTTTAAACATTGAAGTCCATACACACTGTTGCCCTTTCTGTAATCGAAAGATATGCCCAATCACGTCCTTGTTGGAACCTGGGTGCAAATCGAACACCAAGAACAAATTTGTAAAGACTAAAAGGCCTGGGCATTCCTCCCCACTTCCCCACCACCATAAAGATGTTGTGACTTTAGAATTGCAGGATGAATTCTGTTAGGTTCTGCCTTTTCTAGAGTGTTGAGATTGCGACAGGTCATTCTACCCCTGCTGAATTCCTGCTTATTGTGAACCTGACAAGGAGAAAAAAAAAAAAAGAGATCCATAGACTTAAGTTCAGAATGTATGTTAAGTAACATAATAGTGTAACAGTAGAATACATCAATTTGGTTTGCTAATGATATAGCCTGCATGGATTCCTTTCAGACGTATGCAGTAATCTTACAGCCCATCTCTTATTGTAGCGTTGACAGTAAAAGACGCTCATTTCCTTGAGCCTTGCCTTTACTTTTATGAGAGATGGCCTCATAGATTTAATCGAGTGACACACCTTGACCAGTTCCAGACCTTCCTGCTTTCACAAGTCCAGTGAGACTGATTTCCTGAACAAGCAGAAAAATGATTGCAGGCAAAATGAAAAAGAAAGGGAAAAAAATGAATGTTGCAGCCATGCCAACTTGCCAAGCTAAACATGCAGCAAATTCTTGAGCTGTTAGGCAATCTGCCCAAAGCCTCAGATGGCAAAATGAGAATTAATTTTCCTTCAAATAAACATTTCATAATATATTTAATCTTTCAGCACCGTAAAAGGAATATTAGTCAGTGTGGAGCTGAAATAAGCTTCAGCAGATTATTCTGGGGCTGAAATATTACTGCTGTTTGTCTGTTTTAGCTTTGTAACAATGTCTAAATGATGTGCTAAATGTTGGCAGTATTCAAACACTGGTGTTGATGATAGTTTATTATGACTGAGGAACAACCACAGCAGCTTGCTCATGACCTGAAGATTCAAACAGCCACATTGGGAAAGCAGGACTCTACCATCCTTGTTAATTCTAATTTTATGCATCTCAGTACAGCTAATGGTGCAACTGTAATGATATAAGGAGACACAAATTGAGTGGAAGTTATAGTCTTGATCTGGGAATGGAGAAATCCTACATTTGTCTAGTCTGAAATAAATCCTACGCAGTTTATGGGATTTAATTCATTATAAGTGGCTGTATACGGCAGAGGACCAATAGACATGGCTAATAGACATGGCTAGCTTGGGCACTGATTGAGATTCCCTTCCAGAATACATAAGCTATTTTGAATTTGAAGCTTATATTATAATCTGTTTACAATTCATTGTTCCAAAGAACCACAGCCAGAAATGGGGAGATAAGGAACATGGTTTATTCAAAAATACATTTGTACACCTGGGGAGAGGAAAATATAAGTAGTGTAGGCTAGTTTGAAACAGTGAGCAACTTTCTTCTTTGAGCCAGATGTTCCTGGGAGATTTAACCACATTCTGGACCATCAGCTAGTCTTGGCATCTTTTATTAAGAGAAAACACTGCTGCAGGATGCCATATATTAAAGCAGTAAACTGCACCACTTCAAACTTAGTTTGGGTATCCTTGCATATAGAAAAATAGAGATATGTTAGTTATGCATGTTGGTATATATTGCTGAATAGGAAAGTTACTATGGGCAGTCTAAAGCAGTGCTTCTCAACTTTGGGAACTTTAAGATGTGTGGACTTCAACTCCCAGAATTCCCCAGTCAGCCATGCTGAGAAACACTGGTCTAAAGTTATAGAACCCCTATACAGATTTTTCACCTCAGACTGAAGAACAAGCTGCCCCATCAATCAGTATTTTCCAGCTTCCCTGAAAACTGTGTCAATTCACCAACTAGAACAGGTTCATAGCCAAGCAATTCACTAACCCGGAAGAAGTTCTTAGCCAGGTAACAAGAATGATCAGGGAACTGGAAACCAAGTCCTACCAAGAGACATTAAGGAAGACATTGGAGAATGTTTAGCCTTAAGAAGAAAAGTTGAAAGAGATACGACATAATGCCAGTTTCAGATATCTGAGAGGTGTCACAAAGAAGTCTGTGATCTATTTGTATAATCCCAGAGTGCAAGACAAAGAATAATGGATTAAAATTTAATAAGTTGAATGTTAGAGGGGAAAAAAGTGAAGTTCAGCTGAAGAATAATTTCCTCAGTGTTTGTTTGTAACTGCTGTAAGGAAGATTGGAAGTCATTTCTTTAAATATTTTTCTTCTTTTCTTATTTACTGGACTTTTTCTTTTCTCTCTTTCTTAACTTCACATTCTATTTTTTTTTCACGTTTATGTTTTACCTGTTTAAAAAATTCCTAATAAAAATTATAAGAATAATTTCCGCAGCGATATGCTGTTATATGTGAGAGAGACGTAACCTCCATCTTTTTGGAGTGCTTTAATTGTTATTTTATTTTGAGCTGGGGGTTGGATTTGGTGGTCTAAATGGCTATTTCAACTCTATTCCTCTACTTACCTCTACCTAACTTTTCCTACTCCAGCTTTTCCCACCTGGATTGTTACCCTAGCTTTGATTTTCTTAGTGGCTGTAAACTTAGTAACAGCTTGTCTCATCCATCACAGTCACCTGAAGCCTTCAACTGCTGCCATTGCTGAAACCTAGAGGACAAAATTTGATGTCAGCAGCTTGCTAGCAATACCTCTTTTGTGCAACATATATATCTTGGTGGCCTTTCATATCCAGTTATGCAATTGGAACTACTTCTCCTCCTTCTCTTCCTCCTTCTCTTTCTCCTCCATTTCAATAAGTACTCTTTTCAACAAAACATTTTATGTTCTGAAAGTATTTTTAAGAGTGTAACTTGAGTTGGCAAAACTGAATTTCAGACATGCCAATATCTCCCATGACAAAGATCTTTTTCTCTGTGCAAAATTTGATCTGTAAGATTTGTCACTATTCTGGCTCAGGTCAGCCCTAAGAAGAAATCATTCATGCCTTTTAAAAAAGAAACATAATCTTACACCAGAGTAGCACGTACAAGCCATTGCTAGGTCATGGTATCAATTCTGAAACAAAAAGACTATAAACTTAATGTACTAATACAATGTTTAAATTCAATGCTGGGTTCCTAATACAGTAATAAATAGGGCTGTGCAAAATCATTTAACAGAGGTGCTTCACAACATGCAGGAGAACAAATGAAACATCTCTCTTCAAGTAATTAAAGCAGCTGCAATTTTTTTGCCAGGGTCACATGGCTCCTTTGAAAACAGCCCTGGGCTGTCTCTGCATGTGTGCCTGGACTGGTAATCACTTTCTTTTCAGCTCTAAAATATCATAACCTATAACATCTTGCAAACTGCACTGATATATATCCTTTGTAAGGTAATTTACTCTTCTAAATAAACTGTGTCAGAATGGTAACTCTAAGTATCAAACTTAGCTCTGTCCACACATTCACAGTATCAGTTATCCTTGTAACTTGCATTCAAAGATCAACTGCACCCAGATTTTTTTTTTAATTACTTGTTGACAAGATCTTGGACTGTATTCCAACTTATCTGTATTGATGGAGAAAGCAGAATCAAAGCAACAAGTGCATGCCGTTAGATATTTCATCATCTCTTTTCAATGCACTATTTGTCAGTAGGCGCATTTTCAACTGTGATCTCAAACAAGTAGTTGAATAATGGGTCACTCATGCTTTGGTCGCTTCCCATTTAGACTACTGCAATGCTCTCTACATGGGGCTGCCCTTGAAGACCACCCAGAAACTACAGCTGGTCCAGAATGTAGTGGTGCATGCAGTGATGGGTGCCCCTAGGTTTACCCACATTACACCTCTGTTGCATGAGTTGTACTCCCTGTTTCCTCCCAGGTGCAATTCAAGGTGCTGGTTATTACCTTTAAAGCCCTATATGCACAGGGCCAGGTTATCTGCAGGACCACCTGTCCCTAAGGACATCTACCCATCCTACCAGATTAGATAGGGTGGGCACACTGTTAAACATTGCCATCTTATGGGATCTAGGAAGCATGCTTTTTCAGTGGCAGCCCCTGCCTATGGAGCACCCTTCCCCCTGAAGTTTGGGAGCCCCCCGCCCTCCTAGCCTTCCAAAAAGCACTGGCTTTTCCCCCAAGTGCTGGGATAGGGAAAGATCAATGAGAGTTTTGGTGGTGGACTGCTTGTTAAGTTTATTATGCTGCCACATTTTTACTATTTGTGGTTTTAATAGATATCTGTATATATTAATTGTACAATTAAGCTGTTTTAACTGTTGGTTGGGAGCCACCCAGAGTTCAGTATAAGATGGGTGGTTCTATAAATGTTTTAAATAAAAATAAGTAATAACAAAAAATAATAAATAAAATACTATGCATGCTCTGTGAAATACAGCAGCTTTAACTTGCCTGCCAACTTTCTCCAACCTGCTGTCTTCCAGAAATGCCAATCGTCATGCTGGATAGAGATATTCCCCAGCAAATGGAAGACTTGAGTTCTAGACACTAAGCTGCTAGAATGAATGTTAAAGGAACTCAGCTGGTAAAGCATGGACTCATCAAACAAACATGGTATTATCTACTTCAGCATTTTATGTCTTGTATTTGGTAGAAGGGATAGGACATCTCCAGAAAATATTCAAGATATATGAGGATCGAAGAACAAGGACAAGACTTAGTTTGTTTCCTGTAAGTGGAACTAGGGCTGTTTCACCATGGCAAGGAGCCCAAGAGTGCAGTTTCCTGGCTCTTACTCATAAGTAGGGTGCAACATTCAATAGGTAGATGTATAGTTGGAAAGAAATGCATAATATAATGATACCCTGGTTTATACCATATCAAACCATACCTTGTGACCTCATTCCAGGAGGCTGTAAGTAATAATCCCACACTACCTTCACTTGGAATTATATTTGCTATACTGAGAATATTCACTGTTTAATGATACAAATGGAGGTGAAACTCAACAGCTGTCATCACTGAAACATTATAATTCAGTCCTGTTGACAGTTTATACTTAACTGAAATATTTCATAACCACTAAATTTGAACATATGGGACTCCTGCTGAGGGAACTTCCCATTTTATGTCACCAGTTTCAATGGAGTGTGCTTTTTAAGTAGCTAGCAGAAGGGATGTGCGCTACCAAAATGCTTCATGATATATGTGCATATGTATGTATACTTGGAAAATTAAAATCTGTGTTTTCTTTCCTTTTAAATAGGATTTTCAGTCACCAAATGTTTTTTTAAAAAATTAAGAGCATATGCATTAGATTTGGATTGCTAAAGCATCTGCATTCCTCTAAGTCTAGAATTCCAGATAATATTTTGCCAAAATTTGACTTTCAATTTCCTAATTTTTTATTGATTTATTCTCTGAAAGAGGCTTCTGTTATTCTTAGGGTGCTTCCAAATTTCTTTTGAATTTCTCTTGGTAGTGTTTTTGAGCTTATTTTATGATGGATACATGTTTGCCCATCACTTTGAAGCCTTCCTACTGCCCACAATTTTCAATCTGAAAAAATTCAAAGGAGAATTTCCCCCCAGAATTTCCTTTAAGATTTAGTTGATGTGTGGGAAGCCAGAGAAGATGTTGCGCTCTGGACAGAGGATTGTACAAAAAAGGGCATGTCATTCACACCTGACCCCTAGCAAAGGCATAACTAAACGAATGCAACCTCTACAAACCAGCCACACCCCTTTGAAAGAAATTTGGGGAGCAAATTCACTTTCACCATCAAACTGGTAGAATAAAATGGCACTAATCCTAAATATACTTTTAGAGAGTCAATCTCAATAAACTCAGAACTGTGAGGACTGAATAAATGTGCTTTGCATTGTACTGTGAAGAACATGAACAATCTGAGTGCTCCATAAAGAATGACTGAATTATAACCTGAAATATGAACTACCAAGATATCATGAAGTGGGGTTTGTGAAACTCAAACCCATGGGTGGAAAATACACATAACTGGAGCTGTGTTTTTAATTATACACTAGAAAAATATTTCTAGGCATAATCCAGACACCTTAGGGATCTGCAATTTATGGATGGAAGTGGCAGATTCTTAGAGCAGTAAACCTCAGTAATTAAAGTTGTTGACCAGTTCTACAAGTTTTGATGTGCAGTTCAGTTTGCAGATTGAGAAATACTCAACAAAATGCCTGCTCAGTCTACAAAATTATTTGATGTTGTTTCATAGTACTGAAACAGAGATATAAACTAGAAATTATAACCATGCTGCTGTCTCTATGGAAAATAGTATTACATTTCATCAGTGTCACTGTTGCAAACATTCTACAAAGAGTGGTTATTTAAACTTCCCCATCTATAAAATATATTAAACTGCAGCATGGGTGGGTGGATAGGGAGTCAAAAACCTTTAAAAACAAATTTGTGTGCAGAGATAATTTAATATGAGGTCTAAGAGATTTTAGGTAAAATAATAAATCATTAAACTAATTATTTAGAATTTTTGTACAAAACTTTGGTTTTGTAATAAAATGCTACTCTACTCAACATGTCTTTCCCATTTATTGCTGTGGGCTGAAATTCAAGTACAGGCAATCCCCTACTTGCAAACTTTCATGTTGTGTACCTTCACCAATATGAATAAGATGGACCCAGAAGTCAGAACTGGAAGTTGGGCCGGAAGTCGGGAGAAGGCAGGAAAGGGTTAGCTTGCAGCCCACCCCAAACTAACCCTTTCCCCACCTTCTCCTGCCATCCTTTTGCATTGGAGGTTTGCACTGAAGTTCCAGAAAGGGTTAGTTGATGCAGTGCGCTGCATCACCGGGTGAGGCAGGAGAGGAGATGATGGCAGAGGCAGGGGAGAAGGGGCAGAGGTCTCCTGCCTCACCTGGCAATGGAGCATGCCATGTAAGCTAACCCTTTCTGGGAACTCCAACTCCAGTGCAGACCTCCAACCTCCTGGAAAGTGGGAGAAGGCAGGAAAGGGTTAGTTTGTAGCACGCCTCCACCTCTTCTCCCCTCTCCTCCGCTACCACCCCCTCTCTTGCACCTGTCGATGCATTGGCAGGAGAAGACAAAGCTCCTCTGCCCACACCACTGCGTCCTGCCTCCTCCTCCTTTTTTTTTTTTTTTAACTTTTTATTTGGTTGGACTTACAAACAAAACAGACTTATGAACAGCCTCTTGGAATGTAACCTGTTTGTAAGAAGGGGGCTGTCTGTACTGATGCTGTATAGAGTGGTAGATCAAGGGGAAACATTTCCTTTATGTACAAAATTGGGCTCACAAGTACAGTAATACCTTGGTTCACGACCGCTTCTGTTCACGAACAATTCAGTTCGCGAACAGCAGCGTTCACAAAATTTTGCTTCCATTCGCGAACTCTGCATCAGGTGACGAACACAACCTGTGGCCATCTTCCCTGCTCTGACACGTGGTCATGGCTTCCTCTAGGCGAGATCGCGGTCACAGACAGACGCTTGCTGTGAAGCTTTTTGGTGTCACCTCAAGCAAGGTTGGTGTTCTCTCTCTTCATACTGTACTGTACTGTACTTTGTTGCATATTTTTGTGGTTAAAAAAAAATACATATGGTTCAGAATGGATTAACCTTATTTACATTGAACCTTATGGGGAAATTTGATTCGGTTCATGACCAATTCGGTTCGCGACCAAAATCGTGGAATGAATTAAGTTCATAAACTGAGGTACCACTGTATAGCTAGAGGTCAGTAAGAACTATTGCACTAAATGTTTTCTGTATTTGGTCCAATCTAAACTAATATATTATCCTGGAAGTAGAGTTTGGGATGGATAATATGGATATTGCAAATACATTCCCAATATCTGAGGAAAGCCTGAGATATGTTAAAAAAGCATTCTTCAGATGTGAGAAAACCTTACAAGACTGATATTAAGAAAATGTAATTTTGGACAACTAGGAGGAAAAAGAGTTCTATTGGTGGCTTTTATTAAACTATAAAATAATCCTTTTAAGAATTTTCACCACTTGAACTCTTAAAAATGAGACTAGACCAAGTTCCAAATTACACTTAAGGGATTATGAAAAAAAAATCTGTGCTGGCTGAAGAACATATACTTTAACAATTTGAGTCCATTTTCCTCATCTCTAATTTCAGCCAAGAAGAAATGTACATATAGCCAGCTTTTGTCAGCATCTGGATTAAATATTTGTTCATTTATCATATCAACGCCTCACTCCCGTTGACCTTACTTTAGGAAGATAAGATACTGGAATCAAGGTAAATGACTGATCTTATAGTGTATACTAATGTAATTCAGGAAATACTGTCATGACAAAGTCAGATCCTGGGTTTCTCTGGGGGATGCAAGAGAAATTCATGTTTAAGGTCAACACAGCAAGATAGCCCACTCTGGAATTGCATTTGATGACTAGAACAGAAAAGTGAGCAAATATTTCATACTGGACAGGATATTCTAGGCATACTAGAGGTTTTATGACATTTATGTTAGAATTTGAGTATATGCGTCCCATCCAAAAGGCCTTGTTTTCTACAACTTTTTATTGCTGGCTTTGAAGAATATATTTTGCTTTTGGAGATTGTATCTGACCTCTCATTTGCCAGGTGAAACGATAGCTAGGTCACATCAGGGAATAAGCTATCATCTATCATGGTCTAAGACACCAGTGATGCTGGCTGGGAACTTTAGAAGACTAATAGCAAGGCTAAGGTCCAAAACATATAGGCATTTGATTCCAGGGGTATAAACAAGATTAGAGAGAACTTCAGACAGATGTTCAGATCAAAGGCAGCAGTCAGGGAAAAAAATAAAATTAAAGTAGAGATCTACCAAGGAATGAGAAAAAGATGCCATTCCAGATGTTTTTGAACACCAGTTCAAAGTAGCCCCAGACATAGCACCTATAGTGAGGGATCCTGGGAGTTGTAGTTCAACAAATCTGGAAGGTCAGGTCTTCCCTGCTCCTGAACTAGTTTTGAACTGGAATGGCAGGGAAATAGCAGGGAAAAAAGCATGTCAAAACCAAAAGTATACATGTTGCTTTTCTTGTCTTTCTTTCTCAAGGAAGTTTTAATGGAAGGGAGCCCAGCATGGCAACTTGGCTTGGTAAAATAAATGTTTCATGAGGCTTATAAAGAGGAGTAGGATTCCACAGATGATAAACTCCAAAGCATGAAAAGATTTAAAAGCAAAAGCAAACATCTTGCGCTTGGCCCAGAAACAAGTCAGCGCATCTGCTAAGGATTTAAGCAATACGATCTGAGCAGGAGCCACCCACCTGAATTCAGTTAGGGTGAGGACCTGACTGTAACATCTGGATTAGTTAAGTATGTGAAGCACATTTCAGAAACCTAATCTCATGTGTGACAAGAGAATGCATGGTTGAGTCCAGGTGTGATTTCTGCCACAAGATAGTAATGGTAAAAAATGTAGGGTTCGGGAAGCTTCAAATGAGAGGTTTAGTTTAAACTTTTGATCAATTCATTCCATTGAAGCAGATTTGTGAATCAATGTGGGGACCCACTTTTAAGCAATAAATAAAATTGGGTGGCTCCAAAGCATTCCAAAAATTTAATGGCTGTTTTGCTGCTCCTAGGATTCTAAAGACAATATACCACGTTGCAGTTTTAATTCCATATATGGAGAAGGGATGGGGGTGTTGAGTGGGGCAAGTGGCAAGTTGTGATGGTATATAAACGCAGTAGCTAAATAAGTAAACCCAGAAAAGGAAATCATCAGGACCAGCAAACCACTTTTGTGGCACCCTGGAATAGAAATAGGATGAGAATTATTAAAACGCACACAAATATGCACAATGTTTTGAAAGCTTGGAATTTAAAAGGATTTTTTTTGAAAATTTCAATATTTAAGTTAACATGGCATAGCGTGCTGGCTCAGCCAACTTCTTTATAGGCTTTTTGCTAGACAACTGGAGGTTTATTGCATTGTCCTTTTCTCACCCTGCTCTCTCTGCCCTAAAAGAACTAGGAATGTAGGAACAGGGAGATTTTTTTCTTTAATCTATTATAGTAAACCTCTTAAAACTATCTGCCTGAAAGTTGACTGGGTTAAAAAGTCTAAAGCAGTGTTGTCCAAACTTGGCCACTTTAAGATGAGTGGACTTCAACTCCCAGAATTCCCCAGCCAGCCACTTGAAGTCCACTCATCTTAAAGTGGCCAAGTTTGGACAACACTGGTCTAAAGCATGTTCCATCCCTGTTATGTCTATCTCATTTGGCCAAAATGTAAGCTGCTTCAGATGTTTTAAAATTTCCTTATTAGCCACAGTTTTTTTCCCCCCAAATCAAATTCTGAATTAGCTCAAACTGAACTGGATGGTCATCCAATCTCAAATCACATTCACATTGAATCATACCCTTTCTGAATTTCCACTATGAATTAAATTAAGGGTGATTCACATAGGTCTACCTGAGAGTCCTGTCCTGAACATCCAGCAGCAAATCTTGGTTCAGGCAATTGTTGCTTTGAGAAACTTTCTAGTAATTACACATGTACATACATTCATATCCACCCCACTATTCTTTTTTGAGGAAAGCAATGTTTTGCGGAACACAGAAAAGGAGTACTAAACAATAAGCCAAAAGAGTTAAAGTCATAAGATAAGGAAACATAGCTACAAGTAGTTAACATAAATACCATTCACTATATATTTTGTCTCCAAACCATTCCTGCAAACCATCCTTGCTTCCACCATGTCCTTGTGCTGCATTTTTTCATTAAGTATAATCACTAATTAATCTAATATGGGTTCCTTAACTAACTTACATCTTGTCTAGGGAAGCCAATCCTGAATCCAAAACTGCTGCCAAGTAACATTTCACAAGATCCCTCGCGGCCCTGCACTGGAGGCAGAAAATGAACTGTAGAGTTTAGTGCCATCTGCCCAACAAGTCTTCAGCTGTAACTTGATGTCCTCTCCCACCAGTCTCTTTAATTCTGCCTATTAAAATCAATAGGTGCATATCTTGCCTATAATGTGACGCAAAGCAGTATAAATTATTTTATGGTGCTACTTTAATTTTTTTTAATTGTTTATTTATTCACAAGGTTGTCTATCATCAGACTTGAGAAAATGTCCTAAATAAATAAATGCTGTCAGCAACTAGTGTGCACACTCAGCAAGCATTGCCCTAGCAGGATTGCATGTCTAGGCTCACTTACCTAGAAATAAGTCCTGTTTAACTGAGTAAGGATGCCACGGGAGCAAACGTGTAGAAGTGGGGTAAAACATTATTTTGGCAAAGTGATATTTAACACAATTAAATTTTAACACTGGCCTTAAGATTATTATTACTAGTATCATGATCCTACTCCTAAAGGATTGGTATGTATTCTTTTAAGGTGTTTAATGGAATGATCAACACTCATTTTCAAAAGCAACTATTTCAAATGTTTAACATTCCAAAAGGTGAAATTTGATTTCTAAAAATTGTCAGGTTTCAGACTGATTTCATCTCAAATACAAGATATCCAGGTGATGACCAGGAGAGCCACACAGATTCTTAAGTAAATTATTATTGTACAGCCTTGTTTTAATGGATTAACTACTGTATTTATTGTTAAGGAATGTCCATTGAACTGGAAAGTTGTAGGGATTTGCATAAGCTGTGTAATGACATAATGGCATAATTTATGTTATGATCCCATGCATGACATCATTTGTGTTCTTTGCATAATGGCATCATTATGCAAGTGATATAAATTGCAACATAAATATGATTTCTGCTGCATGAGAAGTCCCTTTCATTCAAGTCAGGTAAAACAAGGTTTCATTGCAAATAGCAGAGCCTATCTCAGTTTCATTCTGTGTAGCAGGCTTTTGCTTAATAGTTAAGAGAAATTCAGGGAAATTAAAATTCTTGAATAATATTTCACCACTGGCTTTTCAGTTCAAACTTCAGGGAAAGAAAATCTAAGAAAGGGTGATGATATCAGAACTATACTGATGTTGTAAAAGCTATTATTGCTACGAAATTGTTATGCTGAGGGACAAAAGGCATACCCCCAAATGTAATTTTAAAAATACTATCGTTCAAAACTTGACTGTTAAAAATATGACCAGTGTGCTTCCATCTAATGCATCACTATTCCTAAAACATCTGTAGAAGCCTGATGTATGTTAGCTTATATTGATTTAATTAATATTTTAAAAAAATCTCTTCCTGGGGCTCTGAGATGTACAGATTTATTATGCATTTTTCATGAGTTTTTATATTACGCATCTATCTTAAAAATCTCAGCATTTTATAGTTGTCCAATTGCTTACAAAAAATTAATACTACTAAGGATCATTGCAAATGAATTTCTTACTGAGAAGCTGCATTTGTAGATCTCATTTTCAATTCACAATGTACGATTAATAGCTATTTTGCTATTTACTTTTATTAGGAAGCTATGATTAGTGATGGTTTCTGGATGCACGGACATAGTGAAAACATAAATGTATGCATTTAATGTGATGAATTACACAAAGAAGTCAGAACATTTCCTATTTGTAAATAGTTTCTGTATGGAGAAAATATGGAGAAAATGGGATTTCATCAGTGAAAAGGAGGGCCATGTATATGTTCACACATCAGAGCATTAAATTTATATTTTGCCCTTTATCCAAGTGCTCAAGTTGTTGTACATAGGCCAATGTTTTTCCTATAATGAAACTCATTGTAAAGTAATGGTATAAGTTGGACAGAAACATAGTGACTGAGAGAATTTTCAGGCTCAGAATAACGTATTTATTGGTGTAGAACACGCACAGGCGTATAACACGCACCTTAATTTTAAGAAGGGAGTTTGAGTAAAAAAACTTAAATTTAAAATAAATGACTTGGAAGCAAAATAAAGGGAGCTCTGAACTTTTTGTTTATTAATATTTATACCACTTATAAGGTAAATATGTAATATGAAAGAAAAAACACCTCTTTTGTATGTTGTAGGCTGGTTGTGTGTAGTGTGTGTGTACCATTAGTGTTTGTTAGCTGTGTGTAGTGTGTGGTAATGGTAATCTGTTTTTTAATATACTGGTACTTATTCCCTTCCTTCCTGCTTACCTGTATGTAGCAGGCAGGCAGGTAAGATCTCTGGTGGACCAGTAGGGGCTAAAAATCCCTGGTGGTCTGAGTGGATTGGGGGGTACAGTAGTTTATTATTAGGGCATGCCTCCTCTGTTTGCAGTCTTTAATAACATCACCCACGTGGTCCGGCACTCAGTGTGTCAGAGCAAAACAGGAGAGCATTTCTTTTTTGGCAGCCGCTGCAACCCAGTGTTGCTGCTCCAGATGGCCATAGAGGGGGTGCGGAGTCCATGGCGGAGTCCTCTGTGGCCATCTGAGGTGGCAGTGCTGGGTTGCGGCGGCTGCCAAAAAAGAAATGCTCTCCCGGCCACTGGTGCTTTGCTCTCCCAGCCCTGCTGCTTGAGGTGAGAAGCTGCAGGGCATATCGGCATATAACACACAGCTAGGATTTCAGCCCCAGATTTTAGGGGAAAAAGTGCGTTTTATAAATACGGTAGATTCAAACCTAAGGTTCCATGGTTCTAGCCTTCTAACATTACTGCTAACTGCATTTGTAATGACTAAATAAAGAAACAATCATTTGCTAAGTCTTTGGCAATATAATTCCATTGACTCCAAGAGTCAACATATCTCTCCTTTTCTCTAAGATTTTCACTCTCTCCAACACACACATTGAGCAATATGCATGCTGGCTATTTCTTTATGGTTTGATTCCACAATTATGCAGTGTGTCTCTGTTAGTATGACCATTATGGTTATGTGATTCAAACTGACTATGTGGGTCTTATCCTCTTCATTAAGACAGACATCAGTAGGATAGGAAAGACTCCATATGCATATTCCCTACATGCTTGCAATATTCACACTCCCTTCCCTGTGCTGGAAGATTATGCAAAAGGAATGGGCTCTTATGCTGTTTTAACGGGCCATGAACAAATAGGGAGAGGTTGCCTCTTAAAAGGAGCCTAATTCATTGTGTCCAACATATCTCACCAAGGTAGAGATTGTGTATATAAAGTGTGAAAGACCTTCAGAGTTTACTTCTGTTGATTGATTGATTGATTGATTATTGATTGATTGTGTGCCATCAAGTTGGTGTTGACTCTTAGTGACCACATAGATGGATTTTTTCCAATCTGTTCCTTCAAATCTTCCAATGATGTACTCATCACCACTATAATTGACTCCACCTCCTTGCTGCTGGTCATCCTCTTTTTTTCTTCCTTTCCACCATTCCTAGTGTTACCGACTTCTTAAGAGAGGTAAGTTTTATTTCTAGAGTTTGAGAGTTATAGTAGCAAATTCCATGTTTAAAAGAACAAAAACTGAAAGAACAGTTTGTAATCTGGAGGATTTGAAATCAGCGGATGCAATGAAAAAGAATTATCTTTTTCTGCTCTGGAATACCATGGCCTTTACAGATATACTGCATTAAATAAGTCTTATGATTAGATCCTCTATTTTACATATGGGGTCTATAATAATTAATATTTGTTCCTTATACATTTCTTTTCTGTAAAATGTTACCTTACAATATTCCTTTCAAAAACTATTGTTTAGTCAGACATGAATAAACAACAACAACAACAAAAATCACTTAAGGTAATTTCACGCAGAAGCATCAATATCTTGCTAAAGTTAAAGCAAGTTTGTTCAAAATGAATATATTTTTAATGTAAATCAAATACCGTACTTATGTCAGAATGCCAGTTATCACTGCAGCTAGATAACTTCACTTAAAAACAGGTTTTTTGACTATATGCATTCACTTAGAAAGGTGGAAGCACCAAGGGATTCTGCCAAGCTAGGGTACTGTTATCCTACTGTCAATTTTAACTGACATATTAATCCATCTCTCCTGTGACTGCCTTTACTAAGACAGGTACATTTTAGTAATCAGATGGAAAGAACTGGGTGTGCTGTTTTTAGGAAGAGTGTGGGAAAATGCACTCCTTCAAATCTAATTAACAGATAGTACATGCTGAATGAAAAAAAAAAACTGATTTAAAAACAATGCAAGTCAAGACATTCAGGCCCTGAGCTTATAAATGCTGCCTATTTTCCACAATAAACAGGCTTTTACGCAAAGGTATTCATCACTCTCAACATTATTTTCCTGTAAGGATGAGGGGATTCATCTTCCTGTCAATATTACTACAGTAGCATTCTTTCATCAATTAAAAATCAGTAGCCATATATGCTTAAAATTGTCTACAACAGATAGAAATTGTCCCCAACAAATATCTTTATTTATATACAAAGTTTATTCGTATATGAATTTCCTAAACCAATAAATAAATGATGAAATCTCTGAAAACTCTCTTTACTACAAAATTCTATGTTAAATTTGGTTTCACTAAGATAAATTCCTCCAAATTTGTTTGTTGTTTTTTTTTTTTTTTTTGTAACTTTCCCTCTTAATATGCTATTTGTAGAAACTTCTTCAGGTACATCTTGCACACACAAATGACTTTTCCTACTGGATTTTTGAGGAGACAACTATCGGTTTGATGTGGTTAACTGGACACAAGTTGTGGGAAGCTGGAGGTAACAATGATGTAACAATGCTGAAAAAGAGCAGGCTGCATTCAAAGAGAAGGTTACAATTTGTGGTCCAGGCAACAGAGGGAAAAACCAGAAAGCAAGAGGGTGCCTACAATTCACATGTCTTATATGGAAAAATGAACCAGAAGGAACAAGACAGAGATATCTGCTCTGCACTATACTGAAGGAATTGTCAGCCCTTGTGAGGTAATCCAGACAAGAAGGACACCCAGAAGTACTAATTCTAATTTTATTGTAAGGTGACATTAACAGAATCTTGCAAGTCTGAAAATACATCTCTCCTCCCTCGTCTTTACACTCCATGAAACTAAGAAGGGTCCCTTTGGAGATGTTTGCCATACTCCCATTCCTTTTGTGGGCTTAACTGCCCTTTATCTGACCATTGTCTAGTCTGCAGCTCTTCCTTCTGTCTCCCAAGATCATTCCCACACAGCATTACAGGAACAGAGACCAAGGAAACACAGTCATTTAGAAGCTTTGCCATATTTAGTGAGGATACTTGCAACCCTTGTTAGAAGCCTCATCCCAACTGAGCCTAAACACAGATTCTGTACCAACCAACCATGGATGAGATTATATGCCTGATTAAGGAATACAGTAATCCCTAAGAAACATAGTAGGATTTACTTTTAAATGACCATCCATGGGGATTGTGCTACATATTGCACAGTGCTGCACAAATAGCTTTTTCCTCAGTGGATGATAAAGACCACCGTGCAGTTCTTGGGTCAAGAGCTTAATGGGTTTGTCCTCAGCTGGGAATATTGAATGCAAGATAGGCATTTTCTTTCAAATGGAAGAACACCTTCTCACACTGGCTGGATGTGAGCCTTCTGAATTATATATTTTAGCTGGATTACATTGGTTTTAATAACAAAAACAACACAAATATTTTGTACCAAATTTTTCAAGAATTTTTTTTTGCCCTGAGAAAATGTATGATTTTTTTCTATGCCTCTATACCTATCCCTCACCACCATCTGATACAAACAACACAGCACAAGACAAGGTTGTCAATACAGTTGTTTTTATTTTCAGAAGAAGGAGGGAGGGAGGGAATTAGGTTATGACCAGTGCTGATACTGAGCACAAGAACTCTGTTGGAAAATATGTCCTGCTACTGAAAAACAAAGTTAAAATGTTTTCTCCCTGTCTCTAAATTTGTCTAGCCATAAAAGAGAATGCAGAATTTAAAGCAGCTATTTACATATAGCAGCTGTATGATTTTGGTGTGCTATATATTTGCCCTTTCCCCATCTCTAACATTGCTATAGAATGCTATTTTCACTGTACAGTAGTAATGAAACAAAAGGGAATAACAGTAAGTTCCTACCCCAGGAACTTAACAGACTGGTTCATTTTTTAAAAAAATGGAATAGGTCTCAAAAAGAACATTGTTTTATGTCAAAACTCCTAGTATGTATTCACAACAGAAGCTTAACCAAATTCAAGCAAGAATGGCTCCTCTATAGATCATATATTATACAAGGCAAACTTAGACATTTAGAGTATGATTTCTAAGGGGAAAAAAACAGATGAACAGACCTAAATAGAAATAAGAAAGAATTCTAAATGTTTACAAATATATTGATTGTAATTAAAGTCAGGATACAATGGGAGGGAAGACTATAATTTGCAAGCAAATTGTGTTTTTATTGATTTTTATTCTTTTTTCTTTTTATATACTAATAGTAATTTTTCTTTAAAAATAATTTATCACAGTTCATAATTTCATTTTATGATTCATATTGTGTTGCCTGTTGCTTTTGATATTTATAATTGCATAGAGTTTAATTGTGATTTTTAGGCTTTTAAATTATATAGTATATTTAGCTATCTCTGTTTGCTTGTTGGAATATTGGAAAATTGTAATTTTAACACATATGTAATTCCCTTGTTTATTCGCCTGATTCTATTTCACCACCTTATTTTTGTCTTTTCCTTGTGTGTGTGTGTGTGTGTGTGTGTAAATAAAGGAACATTGTTTGGAGCTGTAATATAGCAATGTATTGTTAAAGTTCTGCCTATCTTTCTTTCCTTCTCTTTATAGCTTTCAGGCTAGTTCTTTTGCCAATGTATCTTGACAGAGCATAGATCACACAGTCCACCTTTTAACTACTGTTTGTCACCTAAATAGTAAAGGCTGTGCAGTTAGAAATCATATATAGTCTAAGCTCAGTGCCAAAACTAGATGAAATATTCCCCTTTCCTGAACTAATTAATAGTACATCACACAATTTAGATTAAGACACAGAATGCAAAAGCGTGTCTGGAGAGCACCTGAATGTGGTATAGTTATGAAGACCCCAAGGTTCTTCATAATTGCTCCCTTTCCTGTTCATTTTAGGAATTCAAGTTTCAGGAATCCTAAACCCTGGGAAATTCAGATGAGTTGCTTTCTTTTCAGTTCAGCTGTGGTAAAGGTGCAGTGGCTACAAAGCTAAGTTTTCATTTGTGTTTCGGTTTTGTTTGGGTTCATTTAGTTCTGTTTCCCCATTAGAGGGAAGTGTTCTCACAGCTTATGCTTCAGGTCCTTTAAGGGAAATGCTGGCTTGAAGGCTTTGCAGCCCTCTCTCACTAGTTCTGAAAAAAATACCAGGGGTGCTATTACTATTTTTCTCCTCTTCTCAGGTAAGGAACATTTCTCCCCTCTTCTTTTCTTTCTTTTTTGGGTGGAATGGGGCTGAGACGATTTCATTGCTTCAGGATCTGTGATTTCTGCTCCTTGTTGTATGTGTTTCTAAGCAAACAAACAAGCAACTAAATAAATAAATACCAATCACTGAGCACTTTAAGTGGTCCCTAAGAGTCTGGCAATGAAAATACTGGCAATGTGGACATGTTCTAAGATTTAAACTAAAATTAAAATCAGAAGGCAAGATTGATATGCTCTCTTAAAATATAATAAAGACTATGTTTCTGCAATCATAACACAGGCTGAGTCTGAGAAGTAAAGGACTGATACGAGGTACCAAGGAACTGAAACTAAGGCATAGAAAACTTGAATGCTTTACCTGTGTGCTAAAGAGGTTTCTGTTAACTTCTTGCAGAAATGTTAAGGTGTTAGCTTGTTAGCTTCTGGGTGAAGCCTAAATAAGATGCAATGACTAAGAACTTCTCAAACAGTAATTGGACCCATGAACTACTTCATCTGCATTCTTTTATGTTAGACAAAAGTTTTGAGGGCAGGGAGGGCATTTTATCAAAGTTTTCCAGTTAGTCAGATAGATTCTCCAACAGATTATTAAAAGTGTGGCATAGCATTAACAGAACATCATGGATTCTTTCTTTCTGTTTCTGAAAATGAGAACAATTGTACAGGAGCATGTACAGGCACGGGGATGTCAAAAACATCCAGATGGTGGCTGCAGCCGCACAGTCAAACTCACCCTTTTTTGGTCGCATCACATGTAAACGTTTGTGATTCACTTCTGTGGATCCCCTTGATGGTGTATAGTTGTTGCTGCATAAAACATGATTTTTCTCAGATTTTTTTTTCCTGAGAAATTTGGGTTCGGTTTTAGATACAAAGGGTTTTTTTAAAAAAATTAAATTAATGCAATCCAACTAAAATATACAATTTAGAAGGGCATCTAGCCAGTCTGACATCTAGCCAGTCTGAGACTGTGTTCTTCACTTTCAAAGAACAAATCAGCAAGGAAAGAGAAAATATGCTTTTCTGGAGCGAGGAAATTCCCAGAAGTTGTTTAACTTTCTGGAGCATCTTGATGCATTTCATGGCTTCTGTGGATGTTCTGCATTATACTGGGGAATAGAAGAAAGTGCAGCAAAAATAGAGATGTCTGCAAATTTCTACTTATTTCTATCCTAAACCAACTATTATCCTAACACAGTACATGTTTTATGTCACTGTAAATTCATTCAGGAGAAATTGTTCTGCTACTTAAACCAACTTTCTTATTTTATGAAGATCTGGGATGCCCCTGAGACAACCTGAATAAATGAAGTTAAACTGTACAAACATACACACACACATATACAGGTACCTATGATTCTACATTTTTCCCCACAGTGTTACTTTAGCCTGAACAAATCTCCGAACAAAGGAGGAAAATGTTTGCTTCTAAATAACTAGTGTTATGTTTCTCAACCAGTATTTACTTTGGCTGGCATAAGCATGCATTCCAATATTTCACCTCCCCAGCGACCTTCAAGTTTCACTCTTTTGTTTACTACATCTCAGATGGCATTTTCAATCCTTTAAAAAAATCTTAATCACATTATGATTCTTAAGAATAAAATAAACATGTTTTGGAATCTCTTCTCAAATCTAAATGCCGACTTTGGTAGCATTTAGTATTCTCAAATTATTTTGTTCTCAGATTCTGAATATCAACTTTCCTATAATTTAGGGTCTTTCACTTAACTGATCTAGTATAAACACATTTCTAATATATATAATTCTCCAATACACTACTCTATTACATGTTACTGAAATAAATAAAAAAGTAAAGCAATTTAAGATTCCATACTTTGATCAAGCTTGGCAATTGGTGTATCCTACCCTCTAGAGCAAGGGTCTGTAAGCTTTTTCAGCTAAAAAGGGAAATAGAATTTTGAAAATATGTTATAGGCAGTCCCACAAAATTATGGCTGGAGTAGATGTGATGAAACACCCCTCCCCTTTCTAGAGGTAAGGTAGGGTTGCACAATTTCAGTCAGTACATGTATCACATCAGCCTTGATCAGCATATCAACAACTGCCCTCAAAAAGTCAGCCACGCTTTTTGTATTCCTGGTGTGAGAATATGAATCACTGGCATCTTCTTTCAGCTTCCAAGAAGCTCAAAAGCAGCACCAAAAGACATTTTACTTACCATACAAAGACCCCAAGATCCTAAATCCTCTTGCACATGGGAAGAAATCTTCACAAAATTAGAGAAGCGATTTCAGAACAATAACAACAATTAATAATACTAACCAAAACCCCTTATTAGATCTGCAGCAGTTGCTTGTGGATTTTTATAGCTTGGAATACATTGCTTGCTTGTCTCATATGAATTATGAATTGGAAACCTTTCAACCACCTAAAGACTTCCCAGAAAAGAGACAATTGGAAGCAATCAAACTGCCATTTTAATGTTGACTTTGGTCTGCCTAGAACCCTGCTAGGTCAGTAGCTGTATTTTGCTAATTCTGAACCCAGAAACTGCCCTGTTGGGAACTGATTCTAGAAGCATGTTTGACTGGGAATATAGGCTTGGTTGGCTTACTTACTCATTAGATTTTGAAAGCCTTATGCAGACTTCCACTGCAAGCATTTCTGTGTATCAAATTAAATCTAGTCTAACCTTCACTCATTGAGGCAAGTAAATAAAATAGGACATTCATTAAAGCAGCACATCTGATACCACACAGGGAGTAAATGGCAATGTTTTTAATAATTATTTTAATATTGACTGTTTAGCATTTATTAACTACTTGTTTTAGCTTTGTGGCACACTGCCCAGAGTCACTTGTCATGAGATGGGCAGCTATATAAATTTAATAAATAGATATTATTCACTCATTAATTGCATTGTACCCAACTACTGTTCTTGCTGTACCCTTCCAATCTATGAAAGCAACAATGTTCCTTCTTTATTTCTCATGTTCTAAACAGTAAACACTATGCCCTTTTGACTGAAAGTGTTCAATTCCAGTCCTTTCCAATCTGCTGATGCCTAAAATGTCAGTATGTGGTTGATTTATTTTATCTTTTCCCATGTGGAGCTTTCCCATATTCATGCTTCTTACATTCCATGTTCCCATTGTTCTTCTCCTGCATGGTATCATCAGCAACTAGGTGCTCTGAATTCTTTAATGCGCCTATGTCATAAACACTATTAGTACTCCAAAAGATCCTCAGCTATTCCTCAGGAGCGTGATGAGTACCATCTGACCTAAGGGGTCCACCATTCAACACTATATTGTCTCTCCGTGTGGTTTTCTTTGTCAAATACAGGGGTGGGCACTGTATTTGACAAAGAATACCACTGCCTTCTCCTGTGCAGCCTGATGACTTTGCAGCTATCATACCAACATATTCCTATATTGCTGCTGCCCAACACATAGTGATCCATACAGTGAGGTCTTATCCTGTTTTAAAACCTACATGAAATGACTGGGAGAGGTTATTCAGAGATTTGGAGTGGATTGCCATCAGCAAGTTGAATGTAGATACTACCATTCCTGATCATCTAACACCAGGGAAGCAATAAACATCACTGAATGTTGCCTAATCTTGATAATTGCTTGGTTGAGGGAGAATAAACTGCAGCCAAACCCAGAGAAGATGGAGGTGCTGCTGTTAAAGAAAAAAGTGAACTTTGGGTGTGAGATTAAGCCTATTTTGGATTTGATTGCACTCAATAACAGGTTTGTAGTTTGGGAGGGCTCCTTTACTCCCAGCTGTCTGGATTTGCAGATGACAGCTATGGCAAGAAGGGCTTTTGCAAAAGTGTGAAGGTTCTTTGCTTTCTAAGGACTGGGCACACCACAGCCTAGCAGATCTGTACGTAGCAGATCTTTATTGCAGCATATCTTTATTGCGGCACACACCTTCCCCAACAATAGGCTATTAACTTCACCCTCCTAGGCTTTGCAAGTTGATGTAGCCACATAAATACATCTTTAATACTCAGTCCTTAAAGCAAACAAAAGTCTCAAAGTCTGTAAGGTGGCATACAACCTTTGCCTCCCTCCAGAAATTCTTGCACTGATTGGGATAAGGTGCTGCCTCAGTGAGTTTGTTCCTTTTCTGGTTGGTGCTGAGCTCCAGGCCAAGCTCCAGGCAGGAATCCCACCAGGGTATGCTGCATACCTGTAGCTTATGGTCCTAGCAGTTGACCAATAGTCCTCTTGACTACCTGTAATAGCTGTCAGTCTCCAAACATTGCCTCCTGCTTGCCGACTTCTTATCTCCTTTTCTTCTACACACCCACATGTCCTCTGTCTTAACATTTTTTTTTTGTAGGCTAAGAGCCTGGGTGGGGTGAGGCTGCCTCTGGACGTTGGCATATTCCTGAAAACACCAGGGTATGGCTCAATTAGCCAGGCAGCTGCAATACCGGCATGGATGCTTGTAAGTAAACTGTGAGTGAATGAATGAGTCCATCTCTCAAGTTTTTGGAGCTGTAAACTTTTACAGCCCTTTGGGAGAAAGCATGAGCTGTGCTGAGCCTTGGGGAAGCGGGGTGGGAAATGCTTCTGCTTGGCTGCATCTGCTTTTCTCAAGCACAGACAGCAGTCTCAGCTTCACTTCCTGAAAACAGCATGGTTAGTGAGCCAATTGCAACTCTTTCTGGCCCAATTGGACTTGATGACAGTTATCTACACCTGAGCTACAACCTGCTTGACTACTGTAAAATGCTCTCTATGGGGCTATCCTTGAAGAGTTTCCAGAGGTTGCAATTGATGCAAAATGAATCCAAGGTTCTAACAGGTTCAGGGCACAGAGATCATCTTATGCCTGTAATAATAATAAAAAAAAGAGAAATGCCAGTACTAAGAGCAGGAGCAATTTAAGGTATTGAGCTTTAAAGTTTTAAATGGCTTAGGGTCTGAGTATTGAAGGGGCAACCTTTCCTGTTATAAGCCTGGCTGGAGATCAGGAGGAAAGAGCCAGAAGTGAGGCTGTCCAAAACCTGGGGGAAAAGGTCTTCTCTTCTGTGGTGCCCAGGCCATGGAGGGCTATGTTAGTGTGCCCCCCCTCCCCCATGTTTCAGAGAATGGCAAAGATGCATAACTTTTTAAAGCTTTGAACTGTTAATTGATTCTAATGATTTTGATTTTAATGATTTTGACTTTAATTTTGAATGTTATTTTATTATTATATCAGTAGAAAAATGGGGAATTGTAGATAGTCAAGGAGATGACCTTGGAGAAACAAGGGAGAAGTGACGGTTGCAAAAATATCCTTTAAGTCTAAGAAACAGAGAAAGTGTGAGAAAGAAGTTCAGACTAACTTCCCCCTAATTCACTAAAGCAGTGT
The DNA here is from genome assembly GCF_059951505.1 of Python bivittatus. NCBI lineage: Eukaryota > Metazoa > Chordata > Lepidosauria > Squamata > Pythonidae > Python > Python bivittatus. Next base: position 31,712,139 of record NW_028277098.1, read on the forward strand.
TTCTCTGCCTTGACAATTTTAAGATGTGTAGACCTCAACTCCCAGAATTCCCCAGTGGGAATTGAATGAAGCACACACCTTTTCCAAATAATAGAATAAGTTGAATGTAAGAGATCCAGGAAGCAGAGAAGAGAGTCAAATTCAATAATGTACAGTTTCTACTAGAACTTTGTGCCAGAAACACAACTAAACAGACAACAGTTCTTGTTGTTCCTTGGGATTTTCCCCTGTCTTAGGAGAGTTTTGTTTGTTAGGGCTTTCCTTGCACATTTTTCTTTCCTGGCTTCACAGGATGTGAGCTGTCTAAAAGCTATTGCAGCAGCAAACCTGATTTATTAGTGAAATAACTGAAGACTAAATTGGTGCTAAATAAAAGGTTTTTAACAACAGTCAAGACCTTAATCCAAACCAGATAACTTGTCATTTACAAATTCTAAATTTAAATGTAATTTATTTTGGGAATGGGAAAGCTATTTTTTTATGCCTGGTGTCTAAAGCTGAACAGTTAAAATAATGAAGCTTTAAAAACAAAACAGACAACTGTCTGTTGTTTTACAGCAACAGAGTTTCATTATCCAAACTAGTCTGGGTTTGGGCATATGTTCTTACATTCAAGTCATAGAGACAAATGAACCTATATATAAACAGTAAAATCCAAAGTGTATGATTTAGAAATGAATAATATCACTGAATGGAACTTGTTCTAGATAATTGGATATAGAACCCTGGAAGTGATATAAAGGTAAAGGTGTTGGACTGGGACAGTTCATTGAGTGACTTTGGGCTAGTCATAATCTCTCAGACCAATTTTTACCACAAATTTGCTGCTCTGGTGATAAAATGACACCTGTTATAAGTTACATTAATCTCCTGGAGGGGGAAAAAAATGGTATAAACCTCTCTATAGTACAAACATGTATAACATGTTTGCAGCTTTTTGTATAGTTAGAATGTCAAAAGTAAATGTGTGTTCTATGGTTTAATTAGGGAAAGATGTAAGAGTAAGAAATATTCAATTCATTGAACTGGGTTGCAAAACCAAATGTAAAAATATTTATTCTTGAAATGTTGCTTCAGTGCTTAGGTTCAATCAGAAATGTCAGTGTAGTGCAAATGGGAATATGGGCCACATTTTTTTTTCAATTCACAGCTTCATATTCTTGGAAGAATTCCATTGTTGAAAATCCATAGAGCTAAGGTCCATTTTTCCTTCTAAATCATCTGCCATAAATTGTAAGCTTGCTCAAGTATCAACTTCTGGATATCTCTGTCCTTTTATTTTGACTCTTAATAATTGTCATTCTCTTGATTCATTTCATTCTGCTGTTTATGCTTCAACTTATTTATTGAGTTAACTTGTTCAGCATGCTAAGCCCTTACAACTGTGCAAAGATATGAACTGAACAAAAGCATCATAGTATATGCTTGATGTACCCTAATTTTTTGTGAACCATTTCTTCTATGGTTACTTCACCAATTATGATTAAAGAGGATGCTTCCACATGCAAGATCTGTACCAACCCAAGATGGCCCTCTTCCTGTGATGCCTTGACCAGCATAGCTGCTGCTCCAGACAAAATCCTGCAAACACACTTTTGCAGTATTTACTCTGGAGTTGTGGGATGAGTAGTTGCCTTTTGGCAAGAATTCTTGATATGTTCTGCTTCTCAGCCTGTGGGATTTCTTCCCTCCATCCACTAGTCAAGACCCATTTATGCTTCCCAATCAACTCAGTAAGTAGCTCTGTTGCATTAACCACTTGATTTATTTCTTCACTGCCAAGACAAGGTTATAAAGAAGATATGGGAGAGGAACAAAATGGTCTGAAGTACCAATTGTTGTGTTCTACCATTGGTCAACTTGGAAGAATCTTTAGCAGTCAGTTACGAGACTCAGTACAATTTCTGGGAAGAAGAATATCAGCTTTGTGAAAGTGTCCAAAAATGTAACTTATGGTAAGAAGTTGCTTACGAGACATTTGAAAATTACAGGCTGAGCTGCATGTTTCCTAAGGTTTCCTAAAGGGAAATGAGATGCATTATTTGCAGCTCTAAAGAGACCTAAACGGCTACTTTTAATCTTCAGCTTCAGGGAGCTCACTATCTTGCCTTGTTTCCTAAAATAATTGTTTTGGCATCCTTAAGAAGCAGAGGAAGGTTAAATATATGAAGCAGAGGAAAACTTTATCAAGGTGGTCCTGCTTGAAAGGAGGGAGTAGTGTCTCAATTACACCCAATGGAATAATTTATTTTTAATACCACTATTACTTTACTAACTTTTGGGACACCCAGATTCCATTGTATGAAAAGATTCCTTTGTTTCTTAATGTTCTCACTGTTACCATTTAATATTCAGTGAATGTTTAGTCCATACTTGATAGTTGGAAAGAGGCATTAGGAATGACAGAAACAAGAAGATTTATCTAAAAGTTAAAATAAGTGCATTCTGACATATGTAAAATCAATTTACATATTTGGATCTTGTACTAGAAGTGAGATGTGTGGTAATAAATAGCTTTTACCTTTTTTAAGTAAAAGCTATCTAGTTATTCTAATTCACTTTCCAATTAAACGTATCTGTTAAATAAAATACTGTTTTCCTAACTGTATCCTTAGCAGCTACAACTCTTATCAGAAACTCACGGAAGGACCCAAGCTTATAAAAAGTTTTTCAACTCTCATGCTTGACTTAAAGCTTCTCAAAATGAATGGCTTTCAACCAGTACTTTTCCTCTAGTACTTGATATACATATATTTGGTCAAGGGTATGTTAACAAGTTGCTGTCTCTTGGAGTCGTGTGGTTTTCTTCAACCAGGCATCTACAGCTGACAGCCTCATCAGCCCCTCCTTTTCTAACCATGTCCTATCACCGGGGTTGCTCCACATTAGGCAACATCATCTTCATTCCACTGCACATCAAGAAGGGTGCCACCAGCTGGTTCTGCACCTTTAGAAACTGGTTCTAGGCAATCCTCTCATGGCAACACAGACCCTTACAGTTTCTTTTTTCAATTCTTTGAAGCTCTTCTTTTCTTTTCTTCTCTTTTCTTTCCCATTTCCTACTTTACTTGATGGATTATTTGAATTTATCCTAACAGTATTCTGACCAATGGGCTTTTAAAATGCTAGTCCATTAGTTTAGATTGAGGAATGAAAAATAACTGTAATAAAAATAATTAGTATGTGACTATGTAGGGCATTGTTTGGCTGAAAAAATGCCTGGCACCATTAGATGGCAGCAAAGAGAGACAAACACTCTTGTTGCCATCTAATGTCTATCAGATTTTTTCAACCCAAATATAGTAGCTCTATCACAGTCTTTTTGATACTCCTGTCTAACACTATATCTACCTACCTACCTACTAAAGCTTGTTTATCTGTCTATCAATCCACCCATCTATCCATCCATCTATCTATTGGTTTATATGCCATTCCAATTGTTGCTAACTCTGAGCAGCTTACATGCCTACCTTTTTAAATAAGTTCAAAACAATGCAAAGAGGGAAAAAATCCACATTAGACCCTCCAATACATTTATTACCCAAAGAATAATAGAACTCCATTAACAACAACCATATCACCATTGCAACAGGGAACAACCTCATGACACATCCATCTCTGTGGCTTGTAGGAGCAAACAATTTTTAACAGTCTGCCTAAAATCAGGGCCATATCAATATTGATAGGCAGATGAAAAGATACTTCTTTGTGGATCTTGTTGAAGGAGAGAATACAAAGGGATCCCATACTTCCTGATCTTTTTGGACAGGCAGATACAACTGGGAGTAGGCAGCCATAAAGATATCCAGGTGCCAAGCATGAAGGGGTTTGAACATAACAATCTCACTCAATTGCATCTGGAAGCAAACCGGTAACTAAGCACAGCTCTCAGAGTAGAGTTGTTACATGGCCAGTGGAGATATGCCCATAACTACTCAAGCTGTTACATTCTGGACCAGCTTAGCTTCCAAGTGTCTTCTGAGTTAACCTCATCTAGGGAGCACTGCAATTGTCCCAACAAGAGATAACTAGGGCTATGAGTAGGGCCTTCCAGCTGAGGAAAGATCATTACTTTGTACGCGTTGTAGAAAGGTCCAATTTGCCACAGTTGTCAGCTGTTCATTGAAGGAACCCCAGACTGGGAACCAATTTAGTATGAGGGAATGCCTAGAAATGCACCTAGAAATAAAAATAGAATATCCCTGGAATTGGATAGCTTTCTAACCCAAAGCCATTTTTCCTAGGTTTAAGCCTGTGCTTGTTCTTCCCTATCTAGATCTGAACAGCCTTTAAGCCCCACAATAACACCTTAGCATCATCACCTGTTTGGCCTGGGGTTAAGCAGTAAAGTTGATTCTCAGAAGCTGCTAATAATGCAACTAAAGGCATAACTGCTTTCTTGCTAAGAGTTGGCAAACTGCCAGTGATAGACCCCATCTGCAGAGGAATCGTTTGGCCTTGGATAGAGTTAATCATTATACTTGTTTATACATTTTTGAGATTGTAAATACATTAAATATATTCAAACATTTCTGTGTTTGAAGGAGTTGGCTGTGTTTGGAACTAGTATAAAAAGAGGCTTCATTTTTATGGGACAAATTGCAAGGTGTGATTTTTTACTTTTAAACAACAGATTTTGACTGAATTGTGTCCAGAAGGTGAGGGAATTTCTAGAAAGATTTAATTGGAGGTGTCAGATGAGACTACACAAAAGCTTCAACAGGTGCAACAGGAAACTGAAAGGGATGATACTGAACTAGGCACTATAGATATCGACTTTTCTAAGTTTTTGGCTTGATGATGGATTACAAATGCTTAATGAGGAATATAAATGCAGCAAGTGCTCCTCAAAAGAGACAAAATATCCATTATTTGAAAAAAATTAAAACAAAGTATAATTTGTCTGCAAAAGGCACCTATTGGGGGGGGGGGGCGGGGAACATAGGATTCCTCTCCATGTATGAGAACCTGGCATTGTTGGGACATGGCTAACAGCTACAATCTCATTGTCTCCTGATACATTCTCAGCTTGAATCAGGATTGGCCTCTTTCCCATTCTGATTTTATCTTCATTACTGTAATGGCTTCATTAACATTTCTAATGATCCTCTGTGACAAACTAATTAAAAGCATGCATTTGACTCTTTCTCGTTTCTTTGTTTTTATTAGTTTTTATATTATGTAATTATTTATAACATTTTATACTTCCTTTCTTCCAAGTCCTTTGGGAACTTTATAAAATTTACAAGTCTACAAAATAGATTTAAAGAAATGCTGCATGGACTGTAACTTTCTTAATTCTTCTTTCTTAATTTGGCATCTGGAATTCTTTTTAGGATTGGTTCTTGTTTTTCTTTGTGATAGTTTATAGATCAGCTCATTTTCTGTTTTGATGCACAGTCTAATATTCACTTGGTCGATTCATATTTCTCTCCCTCTACTCTTTGTTCATTTCAGTCCCGTATTTCTGATTGTCTTCCAGACATTTCTTTTTGAATGTCTCAGCATCACCTAAAGCTTAATAATAAGACTGAATAGATTGTCTTACCTTTAAATCATGCTTCTCTACTTCCCTTACTGTTTCTGGCAAGGATTTAAGTTGCACTTCACCGATCATGTCCAAAGTCTCATTGTTGTCTTTCATTCTTCTTTATTTCCCAGCAGATGGATTTTGCTGCCAGATTCCCCCCTTTGTCTTTCACTGTTACTAAAATTAATCATTTTACATCTGTTTCCTATACTAAAAAATGCTTGCTCAGTGTTTAATCTTGTCTTATCTTGATTAATGCAATGTTCTTTTTGTGTTTCCACTTTCTCACCTTAAACCTTTGGTTTCTATCCAGAATATATCTACCCACATTCTTTATCTTTTTCATAGTTCTTTATTCTCATAGGGTTTTGGTTTTTTTGGGGGTCTTTTGCATTAGCTGTTCACCTCATATTTAAACTTTGTATTGTTCGCTTTAGGAAACAATTCCTATCTTCTCCCTTTGATTTTCTGTGCTGTTGTAGTCTTGGATCTTCAATCGTTTTATTTTATTTTTTTTAAGTGTAAGGACTTATTAAATATTTTTGCTTTTATTCTGCTTTCTTGTTTGTTTGTTTGTTTTTGTTTCTGATTCAGTCTTAGGGTTTATAACTGAAACAGAGCTGCAGAATAATGTGATATCACTGAGCTTTGCATTGTCCCATATCAGTAACTATTCAGTACAAAATTAAATCAATGACATAATAATGTATTTTGTGCATACATCTAGAGCAGAGATACACAACTTGCATATGGAAAATATGGCACATTCCTCCTCTCCCCCTCCCTCCCCCAAGCTTCTCTAAAGTTGTCACCAAACTGCCATTTTTATTGGAACAGACAACAATGTTAGTGAATACATAGGAAATAAACATATCTATTGTATTTAATTTAATATCTTAATGAAGTTTATGTTTAAATTACTTGCAATGAAATTTAGAGTTTGTATTAAAAACCCATTTCTTTGCCATGACCCTATTTCTCTTTTGATTAAAGCTCTGGGCCTCAAAAAGTCGTGTGCTCCAGATTAAGAAGTTACAGTAACAAGAGTAATGTAAGTACTGAAACAGCACAGGTTTAGTGAATCTTTCAACTAATCTAAACATCTAATAATGTTCCATCTTTCTTCCTTGTTTAAGAAATGCTCCAATATTTTTTAAAATAACTATTTTTACCCGCTTTTACTTTCTAAATTTCTGTTTTATTGTTCATGAATACCCTTAGATCATGGGAGATGGCCTCTCATGATCCAGATTCCCTTAGGACAATCCATTGGGTACTATGTCAGCGATGGGCAAAACTCAAGGAAACTGTAATTTTGATCAAGAGTAAAATCTTCCTCCCCTCCCTTCTCTTTGTCTTTCTGAGATCTGAGAACCATTTCTCTCCCTCCATCTTTCCACAGAAGAAGGAACAGGTAATTTTTGTCAGAAGTCTAAATTTGTCATTCAGTTAAAACAATGGTCACATGTTAGGGTGATGTTGGCCAAGCCTTCCATAGATTTTATATATTTAAATCATGAGTATTTATTTAAATCCTAATTGCACAAGTAGTGCATAATTTTGCAGTGCTTTACCACCCACGAATCTACAAAATCAGCTCTATAGCATGTTCTTCACTGTAACTCTTTGCATTCAGTTGCAACTGCAAAACTATTAATTGCAATTCTCATCAATATGTGTACTTATATTATTTATATGAACATTTATCTGGAAGTAAACACTATTGACACAGAAAAGGGCATTATCTTCTCTGGAAACCCATGGGTTGGGTTCATAGAGATTCTTCAGGCATGTCCAGAGTTTGTGAGCATCACTGGGACTCATTGGAATATTAGTTTGAGATCTCCTCCTATACGGTGTTTAATAAGAGAGGGGTAAAAGCTTATGTTTCATAAGTTCTAATAAAAGTTCTTTGTGTGTAAATAGCACTGTGCTGTGCAGTCATTTTGATCTTTCACAAAAGCTAAAACTATGTAAAACTAGTAAGTGTATATAAACACAGCATTATAGCTTTGTTGATGTTCTGAATCTCCAAACATAACGGGACGTTCTCAGTGATATTCTTCAAGGACCAAGGGTCTTTCTAATCCTCTTTTTTTTTTTCCAAAAATAAATCTAATAAGTCACAACTGAGACCAACTGAATCACAAAATATGCAACATTTCATGAACTTCATACGTAACATATGTAAAATGTGTAAAATTCTGGAGAAATATTACAAAAATAGATATGGGCTGCAAAACTCCAGGCCACCAGATGGCATCATAGAGTTAGACTTTTCTGTATCTTTGAAACATCATCTAGTGATAGTCCGGATTTTTGAAGCCCATATCAGATAACCCTAATAAAAAGCAGGAGCACAAAAAAAAAAAAAAAAAAGGAAAAGTCATTAAAGTCATGAAACCCACATGGTCAGAATCTTGAAATGAAATATGATGACATCAAAATGATGTCCCCCCTCTTACTGAGATGATTTTGCTTACAACCAAGATGACATCTTAGTACTTGCTAGAATGAAGAAACAAGCAGTGGCTGATTTCCCATTTTGATAATATAAAATTCAGTTGCTAATGGAAGTGAAATGGGATGTATGTTAAACAGAAAAGAGAAGTATTTTCTATTTTCTTCCACTCAGTCCAATAAAGCTTATTAAATACTGTATAAAGCAAAAGGAAGATCAGCAAGGGGCAAAGAATATGCAATCTTAACGAGGTATGCAAACATTTTAATGATCTATATTAAATAGTCCGATCTAGAATGACAATGGTACATCTATTAGAAAATCTATTGTACATCTATGGGGAAAAACATGGTTAACAATGGTAATAAATGGTGACCAGATTTGAATAAACAAATGCTCCACTGCAGGATGTTTTCAGGGTGCTTTCTTTGTTGTGTTAATGTTTCATCCAGTATAATTTTCTGAGCTTTTCTGGACAATTGTTCCAATGTATTTGAAGTGTATTGCAATAACAAACCTGACAACTAAAAATAGTATCATTCTGGCCAAGTATATAAACGTATGAATTATCTTCATAGGTAATTCTCAATCAATTTCTGAAATAGATTTAAAAGGAATTCTGTGTCACTAGATTCCAATCAGTTCGAACAAATTCAAATCCCATGTCCCAAAGTTGCCTTGTTGTGTGCTATCCAAGCTCCTCTGGGATTGCGGCAGATTACAACTACTATGAAATAAACAGTCAAATAAAATATCCTACCAGATTTTTTTTTAACTTTCAAAAGACTCTGTCTTGCTTGTATAATATTGATGAAATTCACTTGATTTTAGCGAAGAAGCAGTACATCCTTCTTTAAATGGTGTTAATGTTTTTACTTAACTAAAGGTTTATGCATGTATGACAAACTGTGACTAATGTGAGCCAAGTTGGGTTTTATGACTAGTCTCTCACTATTTTTTGAGAAGAAATTGCATGTTCCAAAATCATATTTAAAACTAGGTGTATAATATGCTGTCCTGGAATATCCACAAATTCAGTACTTAGCAAGGTTAAAAGAAAGTTTAAGCTTGTTAGATGCCTCAAGGTTATGTTTTAATTACTTTTATACACATGGCAAAACCAATGTGCTGTTATTCATGCTGTTTTTAAGGTTACCGATGAACTGCTTACTTCATTGCTGTATTTTCATGGTGCTTAACACAACACTCACCTAACTATCTGTATATTATACATCTTACGTATACAGACAGCATTTAATTTTGATCATTAGTTATTTCAGTTCATAGAATTAGTATTATGAAATATTTTATGGACTAAATACCTATCCTTATATATATATATATAAAAAAGACCTAAAGTCAGTACATTCATAATACATTCATTCTGTGATATTTAATTTTGCTTCTCTTAATTTTAAATCTCCTAATGACTCTTATAATTTTTAATATAGTTACTCCTAGCTGACCCTAGCATTACTCTAGGCTCTACAATCTCCTCTTAAGAGACCCATGAAGATGAGGTGTTCTATTAGCTCTGATTTTATGTGCTATTTTAGGCTAAATGCCAATTTATTAGCCCAGGGTATCCTTACCAGTCTGTCTTCTGGAGACCATCTTTCTCTCCAGCAGTCAATTATGTTGCTCCTGATTACTAAGCCAAATAGGCCCTTGATAACAATGTACTAAGTAAATGGGTGGCTAATGGCTTAAAGATCTTAAAGATTCCAGTATAGCAGATTAAGTTGCTTTTTGCCCACCACACTGCATGAACCAAAAGAACATCATCAGCTAAACTTTCAAGAGCTTCCGTTGCCATTTCCGCTGCACTGTTTGTTTCTCACGTATGTCAAAATACCTTCATCAATATTATTGACTAAAAATTGAAAAGATTTGTTAGTGGCTGTGGATTTCATCAGTCATAACATTTATATGAAGATTAAATGAAGATTAAGAATAGCTGCTTTTAATACATTTCTACCCTGAGTTATGTTTAATTGCCATGTTTTCAAGATTTGTCATGAATTTCTATAAAATAGGAATAAAAAACAAGACCCCAGTCAAGACCCCAGTTACTCAAAAGGAGCAATTAGAAATTAATTCTCCAAATTTTGTCTACACTGATGTGAAAAGACTTTTTAAAGCATCAATTCAGTTCTAGCTCAGCTATGCATTGATGAAATGCAAGTTGTGCAGACAGAATTGATTAATATCACTTCTGACTTATGTTTTATCTTTTACCATTATCTTTTACCATGGTAATTAAAACTTTTAATAAAAATATTATGTAAAAATATCACTTCTGACTTATCCAAGGAAGGCTAAGTTGCTCTTAGAACTAATTCTTGTTTTTCATTTTTCACCTACAAAAGATGTAGACTTTCCATTTCTGCAGGTTTTTAAGAAGAGGCTGGACAGCCACCTGCCAATTGTGGTTTCACTGGTTTTCTTAAACATTACAGAGGGTTGAAATAGAGAATTCTTGCGGTTTCTTCTAAGTCTGCAATTCTGTGAATCTAACTGAATTTCAGAAAAGGATAACTGAATGATGGTTTCGAAATTAAGAGGAAAAAGTACAGTTTCACCAATATATCATTCTCAATATGCATTTTGTTATAGTAGCACTTTATCAATCTATCTATTAGAAGTTATTCCAAAATTTCCTCACTTCTGATTTGTCTAAGGAAGCCTAAGCTGCATTTGGATCTTACTCTTATTTTTCCATTTTCTTGTATCTGGCTAGAAATAGGAAACCAAGCTAAATTTTATTCTTAAATAATTAACTCAAAAGGATCACTGACAAGCCAAATATTCAAGTTTTTCTGGGTGCTCTTGATAGGTCACCTACAACTGAAAATATACCTGATGGCTCCAGTGTAATCATTAATATTAGATTGATGGTGCAGAGACTCTCATTTTACATTCTGGGCCCATTCTGAATTGTTCCTAAGAGCAAAAAAGAGTCTCTGACTATGAAGGTGTTCCATAATCCATAATCAGATTGTGATCAATTCTCCATTTCTCTTTTCCTATTCATCAAACAAAGACAATCTTTTGTATTTCTATTCATTCATTCATTCTGGAGCCAGCTATATGCTATGCTAATGGCAGTACTCTGATAGCTGAAAATGCACATGATCTGCAAGCTCTAGTAATGAAAGTCAAGGAGCACAGTGAAAAAAAAAAGAGGGGGCTAAGATTAAATATGAAGAAGAACAAAAGCCAAACTAATGACAACAGCTATAGTAACCACCTTAGAATTGATAGTGAAGATACTGAAAGGGTGGATAACTTTTGCTTTTCAGAATTGACGATCAACAGTAAAAGAACCAGCAGTCAAGAAACCCTCTGTAGACAAACATTTGGTAGGGTAGCAAAGAAGGCCTTGGAAAAGACATTCAGATGTCATGGTGCATCTATATCAACAAAGATAAATATGTAGGCAATGGCTTACTCTGTGATACTCTATGGAAGCAAAAGGTGGACTTTGAAGAAGCAGAATAGAAAGAGTATTGACACTTTTGGACTTTAGAGTTGGAGAAGACTTCTGACAATACCATGGATGGCCAAGAAAACAACAACTAGGTCGTAGAACAAATCAATCCAGTTCTCACTAGAGGCACAACTGTTCAGACTTAAATTCTATGTGTTCATATTTTATATTATGTGAAGACCTAGCTTTCTTTCTATAATGTTGGGAAAAATGGAAGGAAAGAGAAAAGGAGGACCAGTAGTAAGGTGGACTGACTTGATTATAGTGGCAATGGGTGCATCATTGGAACACCTGAAGAGTCACAATGGGGACAAATCATCCTGAGAAGGTCTGCTTTTGTGATCACTACAAGTCAACAACAATGGAACATAACCAAACAATCAATAATAATGTTCTTAATAGATTTTTTTTAAAAAAAGGATTTAATTGAAAATACATTGAATTAATTATAAAATGTACATACCCAGATCCTAAAGCAGGTCAACTTTTGATCTGTCATTCTGTAATGAATTTTATGGTTCTAAAGCCTAAGGATTATTACCAGGAACATATTCAAGAGGTTATAAACATCTGTCCTTTACTAAGTATGAAATGTTTACTTATATATAATTTGAATAGCCAATAGTATTGGCCAGCTTTGCAATCTGTCTTTCCATCTCATGTGTCCTGTTACAATAAACAAGCTCCTATCAGGTAACTGATTCATGCTAGCATACAGATTCTGAAGATACAATAACAGCATTACTTATGTATAATGTGACCACTGGAGCCTGACAAGGCATCAGCTTTTAGAAAAGTGCATTTTTTAAAATCCTTTGTTCTGACAGGAAGCGATGACCTAGATTTATGCCACACAATCTGTTGGAATGAGAGACAGCAAATCAGTAGATTTTTCTTTGTAAGTGAGTAAATTAGTTTCAACATTTTATGGCATTGAAATGTTACATGAGAAGAAAAGGGAACGCACGCTTAGGTTTATCTCACTAAATTGGTAAAAACCTGAGAGAAATATCAGGAAATAGGGAGGGAGGGAAGGAAGGAAGGAAGGAAGGAAGGAAGGAAGGAAGGAAGGAAGGAAGGAAGGAAGAAAGAAAGAGAGAGAGAGAGAGAGAGAGAGAAAGGAAGGAAGGAAGGAAGGAAGGAAGGAAGGAAGGAAGGAAGGAAGGAAGGAAGGAAGGAAGGAAAGAAGGAAAGAAGAAAAGAAGGAAGGAAGGAAAGAAGGAAAGGAAGGAAGGAAAGGAAGGAAGGAAGGAAAGAAAGAAAGGAAAGGAAAGGAAAGGAAAGGAAAGGAAAGGAAAGGAAAGGAAAGGAAAGGAAAGAAAGGAAGGAAGGAAGGAAGGAAGGAAAGGAAAGGAAAGGAAAGGAAAGGAAAGGAAAGGAAAGGAAAGGAAAGGAAAGGAAAGGAAAGGAAAGGAAAGGAAAGGAAAGGAAAGGAAAGGAAAGGAAAGGAAAGGAAAGGAAAGGAAAGAAAGAAAGAAAGAAAGAAAGAAATAAAGAAAGAAAGAAAGAAAGAAAGAAAGAAAGAAAGAAAGAAAGAAAGAAAGAAATCAGAGCAGAGATGTGATCTTAGTTATTAAGGCTTTAGTAAAATGCAGCCAAATCTGCAAAAAGGTTAGTTTCAGGGAAAAGTTATGACCTTTGTAAAAAAAAAATAATAATAAGTGGACAATTTCAAATGAGTACATCTGGTTTATGTTCTTAAAGCTCTCACCCCTAAAAGGCCCTTGTATTTGTTTGCACAAAATACCATTTGGGATGGCCTGACACAGTAATCTTTCTTAGTAGGTGGCTGACTGACTAAACTGATCAGATAGTTTCAGTAATTTAGCATATAGTACAATAAACATTTCTCTTTAATACCTAGATAGAGTAATTTATATTGTTTACCACATAGAATAACAACATGTTGTCTTTCAAAGCATATGTTCACTGAGGACATGACCACTGGAAAAAAATATATTGATGATATTAAGCATTAGAGTTTGATAACATCAAGATATGATATAATTTACATTGTTTGGAGAATAGATAACTTCAGCATATCTGGTAAAAACCTGATCACTGCTATGTTACATAATATGTATTATTCAGGCAATAATTTTATTGGTTTTCAATGTATTAAAAGGAGCTTTGAGATCAAACAATGGCTGTTTTCCTGAAGTTTGTTTAAAAGTTTTGCTTTTAAGAAATTTTGTTTTAATTAACAAAGCCATTCTATGCTCAGAGTAGAGGAGCTTAATGACTTTCAAAAGCATTACTTATAAAAATGCTGGTGTTCAGAATCCCTAGGTGGTAGAACAGACTATACCTTTGAAAGTAAAGATTGGGACCATATTTGTTAGCTAGATTGTTAAGCAACAAAGAGAAAAGATCATAAAAATCAAATTACAGTTATGGAAAAATGGAATAAACCTATCAACCATAGGAAGAACACATAAAATAAAATGGACATCAGATGAATTACATGACCGCAATGTGAAAGTCAAACTTTCCCAGGAAACCTATGGGTCTCTTCAGTGAGGGCAACTATTGTATATCCAGATATAAGTTTACAATATCTGTGCGCCACAGAAGAAACATCCATGTGGCAATCACATCACTGCAGGACACGGCTAGATGTTTAGACTCACATCCACATTTTTTGGTTTTAAAAACATTTATTGGTCCATCAAATCAACTGGAGGCCTTACTAGGTTTTCCACTGAAAATTAGCTGAAAATTATGCTGTCATTTTGGCAGCAACATTTTTGAAGAGGGGGGCCTCCAAGTACCATAGAAAGAGGGTCTCAGGAGCGCATGAAGCCCAAAGATTGCCTACCTATCTCCCTGCTAAAGATTACAGCAGCTGAAGCAAATAGTACTGGCATAGTCTCCTCCTGCTTTCTTACAGTACCCTCCCCTTTGTTCTTTCCTGACTCAGGAAAAGAACTCAGGGTTTAGTCCCCTTGTCAAGCTGCAAAATGGCAGCCATGTAATTCAACAATGAAGAGAGTTCCAAATGTGATTTGTTACATGTCAAATGTATTTGTGTGTTGGTTATTTATTTATTTATGAAATACTCTTCTTCTGGAGTGCTTACTGAACCAAAATCTATGGCATAGGTTCATCAGGGTTTGCATCCTTGGAGATGAGCAATTTTTCCATCCTTGTGGACAAGCAATGCTTCTAGTGTGGTCCAACGTTCTGAATTTTGTCAAATTGCCATGGGATGCAGCTTCTTCTTTCCTCACACAGGCTGACAAACTCTTCCTTCCTGTAGATGAATGAGATCTACAGCAAGTGCAAGCTAGTTTAGTGTGTCCATACATGCCTGTAAATCTCTGTTCTGAGCCAAGGCTCTGATATATTAAGAGACAAAGAATAACAAAGCATAGCCCCAGAGTTCATATTTAAGTTCAAGCAACTTCAACAGAGGCTTTGTTATGGTTTCTTCCAACAATTTATAATCCTGTCACTAGTTTGCAATTTTATTTTTTTTAAGAGGGGTGGGACAAGTTAGGTACATAAATTCAAATGACCAGTAAATATTTAACAAACTCTTTTGTAGTCAATTGAGTTAAAAATTAAACACAGCATTGGCTGAGAAGGTTTCTTTCTTTCTTTCTTTCTTTCTTTCTTTCTTTCTTTCTTTCTTTCTTTCTTTCTTTCTTTCTTTCTTTCTTTTTTTCTTTTTTTCTTTCTTTCTTTTTTTTTTCCTCCTGAACCATTAATAGAACATTGAGTGTTATTTGTGTTGAGTGTAATTCTTTCTGACTTTGCCTTCCATTTGCCTTGAGGACAAGCCAGTTTAAAACTGTTCAGCACATTACACCATGCATAACAGGTAATCTGTCTAATTACGGCCTGTAAGGATGTTCAATGTAAAATATTAAAGAGCCTCCATAACCTCAGTTTCACCCTCCCTGGGTACCGCAGCTTCTGAGACTCTGAGATACCCTAGCCATTAACTCAAGTGTTTACATTTGAAGCTCAAATTCTGTGTTGGCAGAATGGTTCATTTCACATTTTACAAGTCTGTTTTCTCATTCACAGACAGAAAGCAATTTATCAAATTTTTATATTACATTTTTTCCAGCTTTTTAGAATATCAGATATAGTATCTGCTGGAAAGGTCTAAAATGTAAAAGACCAAGCCACTTGGTCCAGGGGACCTAATAAGATTTATATCCAGTGTATGTGTGGGTGGTAAATTATTCATTATGATGAACAATAAAATATTATTTTGCTCTGATGCACAGCAAGACAGAAGGGCCCCCCCAGAAAAGCATCTGAGAACTCTAAGCAAGATGGCCAAAGTGGAGTTACTCATCAGGCATGTATCAGCCCATTGATTGAACCAAATGGACCTAGTTCTTCAGAAGATAAAGATCTGGTGGGAAGGCAAAGTCAGAACTCATTACATTTTAGGAAACTTGGATTTGATTTGTTTTTGATTTGAACAAACATCAAAGCACTCCCCTATTGTTTAATCTTCCTTTTAAAAGTTAACATCAATGCATGATGGGATGCAAACTGTGAACAGTATTAAGTTGTGGCACTTAATACTGTCTTGCCAGAGTTTGATTCACCATTAGATAACTCCTGTTATATGTAAACCGCTTTGAACTAAATGTAAGTTTTCTACCTTGCCTGCCTTGACTTATTTTGAGTCTTATAACACAGTTCCTAAGGGAAGCTCTCAGAAGCACAGATTAATGCAAAATCTGGCTCATTTAAGTTACAACCCTCAAGTTTCAACAAGGAAACATTGTTCCTGAGATGTTTTATGTGCATAAAATATCTCTTAATATTCCTTAAACATATGATTATTAATAAGTTTTATTAAATAATAATAAAGTCACATTTTTTCAAGGTCATTTTAAGAAGAGGATTTTCTTTTTTGAAAAAAATCTAAAATGTACATAGAGACAAGCGTATTTGTTTGGAAAATTGATGATGAAACTGGAAGAAAAGTTGGTTGAAATTATATGATGTATAATTCAAGATGGATGGAATTAAGTTTCTGTATGTCCGCTGTCTGTTCTTATCTCAGTTCAATAATTTTTGTGAGATAAAACTCCTACAGAGCTTCTGTCGTATTCCATCTGCACCTCACTGTTGCATTCACAAAGATTTTCTGGGTGTTCAGGTAACCATGGCCATATGAACATTTTATGTACAAGAATTATTTGGCATGTATACTAAGAATCCTGAATTAGGGTCAATGGCTATGTTACTGTCACACAAAACATGATACAATTTATGGGACAAAGAAAGAATCATTTGTCTTGTGATGGGATTAACCAGACTCTGAAACCTGCTCCTGAAAACTCATTTATTCATAGATCTGACAATTGCAATAATTCTGGCTTGTATAGTCCACAGAACTATTACTGCTACAGTATTCCACATGTCTGCCTTTGTGGAGGTCAGCATCAAAAATTGGCCTTTGTATTCCTGATCTGATGGTGCTACAGAGTGGTCGCTAATATCCTATCATTCAAATGTTTCTCATATTAAGTTTCCAGGAAAGTAATTGTAGCAAGTTTCATAGTCATCCATTTCAGTTTAGGAGGTATGGGAAATATTGGCAGTGCGTTAAACATTAAACAAAATATTTCAAAGAAAGCCCTTAATCTGGACATCCACTGCAGATAAAGGCTTATTAAGGATGATTGGAAATCAAATATTTAAAGCTATATGTAAAACCAAATGAGTGCTCATTTTATTGAAAAATTAGCACTAATGGATTTTGATCGATCAATTGGGTCTGTAATACTATCAAGCATACTTTTTTTTTTTAATCCCAAAGAGCTCTGGGGTGTATCCTCTGAAGAGGCAAACTTTGACCCCTGCACATTCAACTGTTTGTCAATTGATGGCTGAACAGAGCAATTAAGATGTATCTGCTTTTATACATCCCTATGCTTGCATCCAAGGGTGACTACCTTAGGATATTGATTTTCAAATTTTTGAAACCTTCTATATCCTCACTCCACAAGCCGCTAGACAGCAATAGAAAGCAAAAGCCAGATCTGAAATGCAATCTACTGTCTCACTTCACATCTCTCCCCACTTTCTTCATTGTGCATTAGAATCTAACAAAGCCAAATCACATTCTCCACTTAGGCTCACAGAGAAGTATTTGATTTCCTGTAAAATATGCTTTCTTTTTACTGCAATAAATGCTTCAGTGAAATAAAGAAATATTTCAGTTTCATACAGACTGTCATAAGGGCTGATTATTCACCTACTTATTTTTACTGTCATGGACAAGCTACTTAAAGAAAGCAAATACTCTAGCAACTACCATAATATTTATATATTTTCATAATAGAAGACAGAACCAGAAAGACTAGGGGAATTGTATACAGAAAGTCTGGAGAGCCTGTGGTCCTTCAGATGTTGAATGGCAACTCCTATCATCCCCTTATGGTTGCCAAGGCAGGCTAGAACTTCAGCAACATCTGGAGCATATCACAGTTGTTACGTAATATACGTTCAGTGAATTGAGTTCAATTATATATGTTGTTTAATTATTGTACTTGAAGATAACCTGAACATTTTCAATGCAGTAGAGTATCATCTATTTCCATTTTTTTCTGCCTTTCCCCCCTTAAAATATATTGACAATTAACAATTTATGTTCACAAGATCCTGTGCTAAAACACACTTAGTCAGCAATTGTGCATTTACTCATTTGCTTGCAAGGTCAAAATTGTGGAGTATGTAGAATAAGTAAATCTGGGTAATAGTTTATTTTTCAGTTTAATAAATTTATCTCAGCCTGGTTAAAAAAACCTTTCGATCTGGTTGATGCTTACTAAATCCTTCACACACCACCATGAGAAAATATGAAAGAAGACTCAGTCAAAACAGTATTATTCTGGCTCCAGAGGTAAGAACTAATGTAAGTTATTGTCATTATTTTGTGCAAATGAATAACAGTTGAAAATAAACAATGACAAACAAGGCAGCTCCTATGATGATGCCTGAACCTTTTCAAGATGTCTGCATGGAAAGTTTGCAGAGCACAAGGTCTGAGAGTGAGTGAGAGAGAGAACAACATTTAATACTTTTCATGAAATAGATGTACTCATGACTTCCATTTCCTCTCAGTTAATATGAATTGGTTGTATCAAGGTAGTCAGTAAGCCCCAGAGATCTGCTCTCCCACCACTTTCAAAGGACAACAGTTTTCTGCACTTCCAGAAATAATATTGTCCTACTGAGAAAGAGACAGAAAAATTGAACTTTTCTGGTGATAGACTAAAATCTGTTAACTAGTTGTTATTAGTTTTGCCCAGTATTTCATTGCTAGAAATCAGACTTTTGAGGGTAATGTGATCTACCAAAGAACCACTCAATTTGTGCAATGGATTAGCATTTGTCCAATTTCAGAACTGTTACCTTAATGCACATTAGGTTTGATAATGAATTTAGAACCTGAGCATTAACACCAATACTGGTATTATTTTCTTTTCATTAATTGATTCAGACAGAGAAAAAGTACTGGTGGGTGAAGAAGGAAACCACCTCACTGGTGTATTTGTTAACTGCTTCAAACCGTTAACAGTTACTTTGTCCCAAGGTGTGGGGTGCTGAATGTTATGGTTAAATGATTCATTTAATCTCTTGACATGCAGTTTCCCCACCACCACCATCATCCCTTGTTCTTCACTCTTGACTGTGTGTATGTATTTTCAAGCAATTAAGCCTAAACTCCTGCTGGTTTGGAAGCCATGAGCCTTCAAATTCCAATTCAAATTTTACAACACCTACTGCTTGAGAAGGGAGGGGGAATTTATTAGTGCAAATTACAAATATATATATGGATACATATTCATACCTTATTTGGAATTCAGAGAGAGAGAGAAAAAGAGAGAGAGAGAAAGAGAGAGAGATAGAGATAGAGATAGAGAGATAGAGACCAATCTAATAATGTCCATACTTTAAATAAACCAAGAGGCAAGAATCCACTTGCTCGAGCTGCATCCACTTCCAAGATTGCTGATAGAGGTGTATCATGCAGAAGTTGATGAGTACTGTTCCCTGCTTGCAACAGAATCATATAATTTAATTAAAAAAGAGGCTTATGACAATTGTTATTTCCTCAGACTTTGATGAGATACTTCATAACAAAAGATGAAAGCATTTGTAAAATATGCTTGTGTTTTTGCACAGAAATGTCACAAAATGTGATCTAATTCACATTCCCTGCTTTGGTATCCACAATTGTTAGGATCCATTATGATCCCAATCTGTCTTTTGATGGCAAATAAATATTGAGTTAACTAGTTAAAAGATCCTGGATCTACAAATCAGTTGCTAAGAGCTGTCAAGATGCCAAGCAAATGCTTAGTTATCACGATGTGGACATTTGGTCAAATAAGTTTGTCCAACCTACTGTGCATGGTATTTCCATAATTTGAAAAGGGACAAATTATGGATTAAATGCTTAGATGTTATTAGTTTATTATTCATAAGCTTTTGGGGATGATTCTCAGAAAAATATTTATCTTTTCCTTAAAGTGTTTCTTTCAGTTCCTTTTATTGTGGCGTGTACAATATGGCAAAACCTATGAATCGTGTCTCCAATGGGTGGATGCAGTTCTACGTTAATATGTCACTTGTTGGAACAAACAAGATTTTTTCTCAAAATACATATTTTACTTGGTTTCTGAACTGAAAACCACATCCAAACATTGGGTGACACCCCAATCTGTACATTAATTCAGAGAATCCTGTTCAGATGAATCACACTGACATTTTCCAAGACTGAACTCTAACATTCCTAATTTCCACCACAATCCACAAAAGAAATTTATATGAAAATATAACTATTTCGCTTCCTTGCATAAAGGTTAGCATTCAAATAATACATTTTCTGGAACCAATAATTAGTACAATTATTAGTAATAATTTTAATTTTGTTTTACAAGAAAGCGAATGCCTAAAATTTATTTTTAATTTTTATCCACCTTGACTGCCATATAGATTGAATAAATAAGGAAAAAAATATTAATTTAAATGCGATTATTCAGCAAAATAAAAATGGGTTCATTAAATCACATGTTGTTGTTGTTGTTCAGTCGTTAAGTCGTGTCCGACTCTTCGTGACCCCATGAACCATATTGCGCCAGGCCTTCCTGTCCTTCACTGCCTCCCTGAGTTTGCTCAGTTTCATGCTCACATTAAATCACATAATTCCCAGCAAATAATAGTTTGAGAATAAAAGCTTTTGCTTGTTTGTTTGTTTAGTTAGTTACCAACTATCAAACAACTGGTTACATGGTTCAAATAACTTCTAATTATGAGTGAGGGTTTAATGAGGAATAAGTAAATTATAACATTCACTAATATTGAAAACACTAAGTAGTAATTCGCTGTGTAGCAGTTCTTCATGAACTGTCCTACTTAAGGTCCTCTTTTCCCCCTTTCATTACCATTATTAAAGTTCTAAAACTTGGCTAGTGGCATCTGAAATGGATTAAAAATGGCAGGAAGGTAGCCATAAGTGCATGAAAAAGGGGGATAGAATTTCAATCATTCAGTTGCAAGTGCCATCTTGACTTTTTTCGACACGCACAACCTGAGGGTGGCTTTAGGGAGCATGTGCATAGTTTTAATACATTTCTTAAATGTTTACTTTTAAAATTCTTTTAACTTCAAGGCTGAAGATTGATCATCACCAAACCGAGCTAGCTGTTTCTATGCCAACAGTGTAACACTGACTTTTCCAGCTGAATAGCATGTCAGTGTTTATTTAGTGTTTTGCACTTGGTTATCATTCCTACTAACTAGATAGTGTTCCAGCCAGTGGCCTTGTCCTCAGACTAGATGTTATTAAAAGCCCTGTCCCTTTCCTACATGTATCGTTATGTCACATCTCCCCCACCAAAAAAAAAAAAAAGGAGAAGGAGCTTGTGCTGCAACACTACAATGCTGCTTTCATCAGCCTGACCAAAGTGAAAAGATCCTGAGGATTTTGCTGCTAGAACAAATGACAAAAAACATCTTTGTCCCCAATCCTTCCCATTTCATTTCATTTCATTTCATTTCATTTCATTTCATTTCATTTCATTTCATTTCTTTCTTTTTTTTTTTGCTAAAGATCCCTTTTAACAGTTTCCTTCCTTCCTTCCTTCCTTCCTTCCTTCCTTCCTTCCTTCCTTCCTTCCTTCCTTCCTCCCTCCCTCCCTCCCTCCCTCCCTCCCTCCCTCCCTCCCTCCCTCCCTCCCTCCCTTCCTTCCTTCCTTCCTTCCTTCCTTCCTTCCTTCCTTCCTTCCTTCCTTCCTTCCTTCCTTCCTCTTCTTTTGCTGCTGCTCTTCTGCCTACTTCACAGCACAACCTTTTACATTCTGTAAAAGATGCCTTGAGATCTTTTTTCTGCCTCAGCCCTGAAAGCTAGCTTTTCTCCCAAATCTGAACTCTATTCCTTGCAGCCACAAACGAATTATTCTAATGGCTATTTACCAAATGGAATTTGCCAGTCATCATTTTCTGATTCGTCATGATCCTTATGGCCTCCTAATGATCAGGCTAACTTTGTAGAAGTTTAGAAAGATGAATGTTGGACTTTATTATTCCTTCCATAGCAAAAGTAGCAAAACTAGGCTTCTGGTGTATTTACTTACATTATAATCTCACTCAGAAATCAACCTCGAAACAGACATTGCAACCATATAAGTTTAAATACTGAACTTAAGAACGCAAAGCTTTATTTTTAGTAGCAAGGCAGTTGAGTTCCTGACCTGCTGATCATGTACACTCAGAATCTTAATTTATTTTCTAATCTAGAGAAGTTCTTTTAGAATCTGTCTGAATGGTGCATATAAAATGGCATTGGTATTCCTTGTAAAGGGACGATGCATATTTATCAGTGGGGTTATTGCATTTAGATGCCTTTACTTAATGGGTGTTGGGTTCCCAGCACAGCGCAGGACCACTGAAATTCCTGGATGCTTTCTGAGTGTTGACTGGGTTGCTTCTGCTATTCCTGGACAAAATTTATGGAGCCTGCTGGGCTATGTTTGTGTTTAGTTTTGTATTCAGTTGCAACTGTACTGAAAAACATACTTCTCCCTAAGCAGAATAAAGAAAAGAACTGAGATTACATCAGCTTGCCTCTTGGAGAAACACAGCTGATTACTGTACAGAGAGTCTCCAGTTTAAAAACGAGTTCTGTTCCCAGGGTCTGTCCTTAAGTTGAATTTATATGTAAGCTAGAACAGTATTATTGTATAATACTGTATAAGTAGTATTGTGTAATGAACTCGAACCACTGTGTATCTAACTCAAACCATTGTGTATTTAACTTGAATCATTGTGTATTTAACTCAAATGTTGCTACAATAGGCTCCATTCTTAACTAAGGGTCATCTGTAACCTGGACGTTCTTAATCTGGGG
Organism: Python bivittatus; assembly: GCF_059951505.1. NCBI lineage: Eukaryota > Metazoa > Chordata > Lepidosauria > Squamata > Pythonidae > Python > Python bivittatus. Next base: position 31,735,009 of record NW_028277098.1, read on the forward strand.
GTTACCTGTACACTCACTCTAGGGATAAAGTGTTTCCCAAGAAGCTAAAGCAGCAGCTGGTGATGCAATGTTCATTTTTATTGTTGCTGGTAACAAATAGCAATGGATTTAAAATGGCATAAAATATATTCTGACTGACACTGACCAAAATCCTACCTGAGTGCAATATAATTTAGGCCAGCTTGATAAAAGGAGAGTTAATAATGTAAAGCATAAATAGAATCTGACTGAATGGTGTGTATAAAAATGGCATTGCTATTCCTTGTAAAGGGACAATGCATATTTATCAGTGGGGTTATTGCATTGCATGAAAAGATGAAGGAAAGCTTGCTCTGCATCTAGGGAGACAAAATGGGGGAAGGAGGTGGAAAGGACTATATTTGCCCTTTTGATTTGGGCTTCTTCTTAGAATCCAATAGCTAGTGATAGCTTTTATCAAGACCCATATTCAGGGTTTCTGCAAAGGTATGACCAAAACACACACACACACACAAAATGAGAAATAAGTTGGGACATATACTGTTACCTTTTCTCTTAAAAAATGGATAAAATCTAGATGATCCAGTTGAGATGAAGCAGAGAAGGCCTCCAATATTTTCATCACAGCTACTGTGTCATCCGAAAACAATTTTAGTTATGTAAAATAGTTTCCATGGGAGCAAAGAATACATAGATTTTAGATGCTTGATAACTGCATTCCTCCCTAATGTTCTTCTCCAGCTTATAATGGAAAATTAGATACTGCACACTTGCAATCAGCACTTGATCCTCATACTTATTTCATTGATTGTCAGATTGCCATGAACTACATGGCTAGGCCAAAGTAACCAACCATGAAGTCATTCAATCTTTTTCTCCATATTCTAAGTAAAATTTACTACTGAGAAACAGCTGGACAAAAGCCTCTGAAGACAATTTTTTTTTTTTTTTTAAAGATTTCAGGAAACCAGATAGTCCCAGACATGACGATCCAAAACACATGTTAACCTGCTTCTACAGGGACTGTTTTTGGAGATTAGACTAAAAGAACAATTGGTTCAGAAGAACCCAACTAATAGATTTAAGAATGAGAATCCCTGAGTAATCTGAGCAACAGTTATGAAAGGATCAAAGTTGCTCAATTCCCAGAGATGGGGTCTAAGCAGACTCCAGATTCGATCTGCAAAAGGTGCTTTGGGAGCACTGGATGTCTGAAGGTAGTACTTGTTTGCAGCCCATAGTACAACACCTTTTTCAAAATCATATGGCAATTGTGAACGGCAGTAGTGGCTGCAATTGTGTTCCTTTCATGCAGTGCATTTCTCTACATTTCATGAAATGGTTGCCTCCACAAGAAACAATAAAAAGCCATTTACAGCTTCATATAGTGAGGCAAATGTACACACACACACACACACACACACACACAAATGCAAAAAACAGGCAGCATAAATATAAAGGTAAACATCTGAGTACATAATATATATTAGAAGTAGACCGATTCAGTGGTATCTGCTTCCAACTAAAGGAAATTTATTGGGAACAAGTGACCTTTTCTATATCACATTCACTGACTTCTGTTTTGTGTTTGGGCTCAGTTCAAAGTATCAAAATGGTTTAAGGCAAGAAGTAAATAAGGACTGCTTCTTATTGTTTTGGCATGATCTGGAAATGTAGGAAAAATGTCAGAGGCCATATACCCATACACTAATGCCCCTTCCAAAAGGCTAAGCCAATAATTAGATAGGTCAGGGCTACATGACCTTTGGGGTGGGGTGGGGTGTTGACTGCTTGTTGAGAATAGATCAGACAAGGAGAAAGAATTGGAAAATCCCAAAACAAAGATCTGATTTGGTTTAAATTTGTATGACAGTTAAATAGAAACATAAATTGTATTATAAGTCCCATGCATTTGATAATTGTATCTTTCAGTTGTATTAAAGAAGATGAGCTGCAGATTTTGGAGGGGATCTAGGGTCATAATCAAACCTTGCAGGGACATGGTTTTACATAAAAGACATTATGATAGTCTTTATTGTTGAAGCCACTTTATTGTAATACAGGCCTATCACATTATTTATAATGCAGTATGTATGTATGTATGTATGTATGTATGTATGTATGTATGTATGTATTTATATATCAAATTTGTCACTGCCCATCTCATTGAAACGACTCTGGGCGGTTTACAAAACAGTCAAAATCAATTAAAATTACAAAATTACAATCTACTATTAATAAATAGAAAATAAATAGATCCAAGAATAATTGGCAGTCACTCAGGGAGTGTCATCAAGGTGCCAGCCACCCCCAGGATTGGGTAAGATTGTTCTCACCACATACAAGCTGGCAGAGCCAGTTCTTCAATTCTTTCCAGAAGGCCGGGAGGGCAGGGGCCTGCTGCACCTCTGGGGGGAGAATGTTTCAAAGGGCGGGGGCAATGGCAGAGAAGGCTCTCCTCCTGGACCCTACCAGCCGACATTCTCTTGCTGATGGGGTCTGCAACATGCCCTCTCTGCCTGACTGTGTGGGATGGGTTGATGTGATGGGGGTGAGACAGTCCCTCAGGTAACTTGGACCCATGCCACGTAGGGCTTTAAAGGTGATAACCAACACTTTGAATCGGACCCAGAAGCACACTAGGATCCAATGCAGCTCGCATAGTAAAGGTGTTATATGCACCGTTCTTGGGGCCCTCAAAATTGTCCATGTGGCCGCATTTTGAACCAGCTGTAGCTTCTGGATACTCTTATACGTACAGTATATGAAAATGTAACTCACATATACACAAAAATATATGTGTATGTGTGCATGTGTATCTCTCTCTCTTTCTCTCTCTCTCTCACAACATGTCTGTGTGTGATCTTGAGATCTGATATTCTAGCAAGCTATACAAAAGAATATAATTTAGATAATTTTCTACTGAAATAAAATGGGGTAGATGATTGGGTCAGTCTTGCCCAGCAATATTGAACACATTTGCTGCTGGTGTAAATGCAATGTCATCCAGAAAAAAATTAAAGTTTTAATGTGTATATACTGTCTCTTAAGCTTTGTAGATTGACCCACATAGGAACGCATTATCCAGTCAGGTACAATATAGTTACTCAGATTCATGCTGAACTTCTATGTGCATGGGTCACTTCTTACTGAATGGTGTATTTTCAAATACACAAGCTTTTTGAACTTTTTTTTAATTAAACAAATGAGATTGATATATAAAGAGAGTGCAGACACACCAGAGATGAACATCCCTTATCCTGACTTGTAGATAATATAGGAATGAATTAAACATATGCTAATATTAAAGAAGAGTACCTATAAGCACAATATTTAATATGTCACAGTAATGCTTTCAGAAGGTCTGCAAATGTTTAAATTTTAATCATCTCTGGCACAAGAATTTCACAAAATAAGATCTAAATTTCCAATACAATCAAGCATTGTGGCTTTTTGAAAATTTTGGAATGACTTTTTTTTAAAAAAATCTTGATTGTAGGGCTTTCCAACTCTTTGATAGGAAGCTTTGCCACAGCTTAAGTTCAAACTAAGCCCTCGTCCCCCAACCTCCAAAGTTCAGCTTCATTTAATAATAGTCAATTATTATGAAAATAATATTTCAAGACTATTTATATGTATTCCTTGCATTATCACTATTTCTATGAACTTCCAAGAACTAGAATGACCCACTTGGTAATGAGAACAGAGAAATATGGGATGTAGGTCACTGTTGTATTATTTTAGAAGCATGGTCTCTAAACATGGTAAATATGATATAAGAAATCATATTATAGATAGACTTTTATTCTACTCATATTTAATGGAAGGATATTAATTCTGATGGGCTCATTTGATATTAATGTACTGTGATAAACACTTCTGTGGAATATTGTCTTGCAGTCACTATTAATTAGCTGAACCATTACTTTGAAGCTTGATATACTTGGCTTTTACAATATGTACCTGTGAATGATTTATCTCGCTCTCTTTTATAGAGGTTCTTATGATGTTGGCAAGGATATTCTTATAGTCTTTCCTTAACTGGTCATGTAGATTAATTTGGATTCTATTTGCATCATGCAAATTCTTTTGCAAAGGCTATCAGAGCATTGGATATGTTTTGAGAAGGAAGCTGAAATGATACGCTGCCATTTTACATTCAAGCTGAAGAACAATAAAAGTCCTTCAGATTCCAGATAATGTTCTTTATAAAAACAATGCAGTTCCCATTCTATGCCAGGAAAACTTGATCACCTTTTTAAAATAAAATTTTGCCAGAGCCATAAGAATCTTGCTCAATAAAAAGCACAATACATTATCATCAGGGAAAAAGCTCTTCAATCTTTAACAATGATGTTCTTCAGCAACTGTTCGTTATCCTTTTAAATAGGTCAGTGAAATCACAGATATTTATTACTTTGGTTTTTGTCTGATATCTCAGCTAAATGTTAGTTTGTTTTGAATCCATTTTTTAAAGTTTAAAGTTATCTATTGAACTGATCTGGGTGAAACTTTTCTTGGTTCGTAACTGTCCATGTAGCATTATGAGTCTCTCTCTCTTTTTAAATATTTTATTTCTTTTTCATTTATAGCAAATCAAGAAAGCAAAACAATAACTAAGTACAATCACAAATGATAATAAAAACAAAATAAATAAGAAAATAACTAGAGAAAGAAAGAAAGAAAATACATCCTAGAGCAATTAAATAGACAGTGGTATCAAATTTTAAATAACAAATCTGGAACACACAGAAACATATAGATTAAATTTCCCCTGGTGTTGGTAGAAATTCTATTCATATGTAGAAAGTATAGGCATCTTCCATCCCAGAACTTCAATCAGATCACTAACCTTTCCACAACAATAAAATTATCTTCTTAACTGTTGCCCACACACACAATACAAACTTGTTCATTCTTCAGTAGCTTCAAATTTTTCATGATATAATTCACCATCACTATCACATTTTTGGCTCATTTTCTTTCCTGAGTATTGCATTTACCTACCAGAAAACATATAAATGTAAACAAAACCAATCTAGGGTTGTAATATGCTGTTTTAATACATCAGTGGAATTAAGGTTTTTAAAAATGCAAAGTTAAAGCATATCAAAATATATCAATACTCACATTTTAAAAAATCAGCTACAGTATAGAGCAAAATATAAATGCAAGTTTATTATGAAATAATACAGTCCAGATTTAATTAATTCCTAAACATCAAACACAACCTACCCCCCTGAGTTATTCAAATATAAAAATATGATATTGAGAGTTCTGTAATACCTGTCAGCTAGATAGATTTCTTTCAGTTTAAGTATTCTATTTGTGGACATTCTTCTCCTTCTCCTTCTCCTTCTCCTTCTCCTTCTCCTTCTCCTTCTCCTTCTCCTTCTCCTTCTCCTTCTCCTTCTCCTTCTCCTTCTCCTTCTCCTTCTCCTTCTCCTTCTTTCCGTTGCTGTTATGTTATAAATAGGCTTGTTTGTGGAATTTGTTAATTAATATTCTTCTAATTGTGTTACCACTAGTATGTTGATCGAATATGTCAGACCTGCAAGCTTCATTGACTTGAGTATGATTTCTGAGAATTGTCATGAACTGCTCCATGTTAGGCCCCCAGCTGTATATATGCTACATAAGTTAATGGAAAGAGAGGTTGTGAACATAGTTTTCTACATCTGTCTTTTTTTAAAAAAAATATTCAGTTATTCTTTCAAACTAGGTATCAAACTGTCAAAAACAAGTATAAAACTAATGCAAACACAAGTTTAAAAGAGTGTAGAAAAATAGATGACAATAATAATAGTGATTATACTAGTTTTTTTTTTAAAAAAAACGGTTTAAATAATAAAATAGGGGTGGGTAACCAATAAATCTGGGATAGGCCGCTAGGAACTTTGAGTACTATGAAGTGTTTCATGCCCAATTTCTAATCAAAACATATCCATATTAAACTTCAAAAATATTTAACACAATTGGAATCAGTAAGAGGAAAAAAAGTAACAGTTCATAATATATTCAGAAAACACTTTAGATAACAAAGAATGGAAGTTACATTTAGATATACACTCTAGAGCTGACATTTCTGAAATGGCACAATTCCATGTATAAAATTGCAGCCTAAAATGGCTTCTTTGCATGGCTTTCTTTCTGTTTAACGCAAGAGAGAGATTTCTCTAAACCAACTATTTCTTCTATTATTTTTATAGAAGGAAAAGTGACATTCACACTTAAGCCATTAGGTAACAGTTCTTTTCACATGTATGCCTGAAACTAAGCTCCACAAAATTTAATATAACATAAGGATGGTTCAAAGAAAATGCGTACTAATCCTGAAGAACCTGTGAAGAGGATGTGTCATAGGCCATGTAGCTGATCTTGTTCCACCCTCATGGTCATTCTCCCGCCTCTTATGTTGGAATTTGGAAAGCATGAGAAATAGTTCTTCAAATATGGATCTGGACATAGAGTCTATGTATGTATATTCAGCATGGGAAAGCAACTGAAAATGTGAAGGCAAAGGGAGGCTAGTCCACAAGGCCCTACAATAGCCCTTTTATGTCATTTCCAATAGACTTGAACTGCCAGAACTTTAATTGTTTCAGTACTGCATGAAAGTAACTTTTTAATGAGAAGTACCATCTAAAGGAGTTAAACTAATTAAAAACATCCCTGAAATTAGAGAGCTAATCAAGTACAATTAAGATCAAATAATAGTCCAGGAAGAATGGTAAAATATCAGAACATTGCTCAGAAACATCTTCAGGGGAAGTTGTAAATATTTCTGACAAACTAAATAAAGGGAAACTTTAGTCAGTTTCAAGGCTCATTTAGCTAGTGGTTGGAAACATAACTATGCTATAAATCACCAAGTACCTTAAATTATATGATCCTTTGTGCCTTTCAATAATCTTTACATTTGCAGTCATGGGGACATTTAAGAAGTAAATATTTAGGAGCCAGAGCATAATATTTCTGTACAACAGAGCAACATGTATGCAAGTTTGAAAAATGACCAAGGCACTTTGGAAAACTCTATATAAATATATTTTATTATGACATAATATATTTAATAGCCTTTTCATTAGTTGGATGCATGAAGACTCTTTTTTAACTATTAATATATAACCAAGTTCCATAGTTTGGAAATGAAGTCTATCTTCTCTTGAAAAGAAGTTTTATTAAACACAAGTTACTTTAAAGAACAAAAATTTTAATTTATATCAATGTTTGAAAGCGGGAAGAAATGCTGGTGAAAAATATTAGACTATTTCTCCTTCTCACAACACAATTGAAACTAAATTATGGCTAAACAGAAATACGATAATCAGATCTCCAGGCACAGTGAAAGTAACCTGGTAATTTTGGATGAGTCAATTCACACATTCCCTCTGTCTCAGTTTAATTTTTACAAGATTGGTGTGAGGATAAGTGATTCTTGGAGGACAAAAATGGGGTCTTATCTGATGGTATATTTCTGCTAACATAGATGATGCCACTGATGATTTCCTCATCCTCCTGTTTTTCAGATTTGACCACCAAGAAAGTTTAAGGAAGGTTGCAGGGAAAAAGAAGAGATTTTCTTACATTACACAATTCTTATCTGTGTAAAGTTATATTTAGCTTATAATAAACGAGGATGATGAAACTGTACTGTTGGATGACTGGAATTGCTCCAGAGCAGTAACTTTTAAGTCTAGTTTAGGATGAATCGGAAGTTACAGTATTTATGTAGCCTTGTACCCAAGATTTGTTTTTTACATTCCATAAAGCATTGGAGTTTGGGATGGTACATGAATGGTACCTTATGGGCCCAGTTTTATTCCACTTTTCAGAATTGTTGCTAGGCTGTTTTTAAGAGACTGATCTTAAAAGTAGTGTGTGCCACTGCTTTTAGGTAGAGGTTGCATTTATTCAGCAACAGAGCAGAGCCAGAAATAAGTGGCTAGGTTGAGGATAAAAAAAACAAACAAACCTAACTTAGATTTAAGTGTATATTAATTCGATTAATTAACAGCAGTTAATATTATTATTCCACCTTCATTTAATATTTTCCTTCTTATATTATACATTACAATTTGGTGAGAACTTTGGGAGGAGCCACATATGCCTTTGGCGGCCATATACAGCCCTGGGGCCTCAGGTTTGCACCATTGTCTGGAAAGGTAAGATATCATAATTACTCAACCACTTCATGAACTCTAAGATGAGAAGAGAGCATGCTTTTTAAGATCAGACACCTAGCATCTTACACTCAAGGAAGGATGCTGAAGTACTAGAAAGAATATAGAGAAGAACAACAAAAGCTCCAGTGATGGAGCACCCAAGACTCCAGGAGACAGGCTGCTCTGCTGGTTAATAGCTCTCATGGTCAAGCAATTCCTCCCTATTTCAAGTTTGAATCTTCTTCTGTAAAGCCTCCACCCACTGGTTCTTATCCTACCTTGGACAGGAGGATAAGAAGTTAAAAGAACTAGGTAGGTTTAGCATAAAGAATATAAGGCTAAAGAGAGGATTGATAGCAGCCTTCCAAGAGTTAAAGGGCTCTCACAGGGAAGAGGGTGTAGATTTATTCTCCACAGCTCCAAGGTAGGATAAGAACAGTGGATGGAGGCTTTACAGAAGGAGATTCAAACTTGAAATAGGGAGGAATTGCTTGACCATGAGAGCTATTAACCAGCAGAGCAGCCTGTCTCCTAGAGTCATGGGTGCTCCATCACTGAAGCTTTTCAAGCAAAGATTGGACAGCCATTTGTCTGAGATGGTCTGAGGATTCCTGCCCTGGACAGGGGGTTGGACTAGAAGATCCCCAAGGTTCCTTCCAAACCTATGACTCTGTGACTATACTGAGCTACCATCTGGTTCACCATGGTAGAGAGGTGAGGAAAAGGATTATAGAACAGGCAGTACTTTAATTTCTCTTAAAGCCATTGAACAGAGCAATTCTATTGCTCCATTGGAGGATTCAGACTGAGAAAGTGTAAGTGCAGTATAATTTTCCTTTACCAATGTAATTTATTTATTCATTTATCACATTTCTATCTTGCTGCAATCCAGTGAACCTCAGCGTAGACAATGTATTATAATGATCTATTCTAAAATGTATTATTGGGTATTTTATAGAACATAAAAACCACACAAAACATATACAGTACAAACTACCATAAAAGCCATAAAAACAACACCAACCACACATAAGAGTACAAACGATAAAAACAGGAGTTAAAGATGGCACCATGAAAGGATACCAGCAAGCTAACATCTCTGAAACAACTTTGTCTTCAGAAGCTTCTGAAACTTGCACATAGAATATCCTTATGAGTGTTTCTGAGTCAATTGTCAATGATCAGGTACTCCATTAAATTATGAAAGTTGTGTACAAATTTTAGCACAGGTTTTTACCTGAAGGAAGAGATAAAATCTTATCACTCTAAACTGTTTTTGTTTTTCTAAATGCAACTCAACTCACAGGGGAATATCTTGAATCTGGAATGTTATTAGATCAGACTATTTAACCTTAATAATTTCAGAAACGGTGGGACAAATACAAAAGGAAATCATTGGTTAAACTGTACCAGGCAAAATAATGTTTAAAGAACTGCCCCTGATCCATGCAATTGTGCAGATGCTGAACAAAGAGAAAGTAGAGAGATGCATTAATGAACATGAAAAAGTACATCTGCCGGTTAACCATCTGAAAGAGTAGGGGAAAAAAAAGTCTCAAATAAGACATGAAGATGAAACACTGGATTGCCCATGGCAAATTCTGGGGAAGATGTAATTCATATGGAATGGGACTCTAGCGTTAAGGGAGAGCAGGCCATATTTTATCGCTCCATTAATACATGCCTCAGGTGTGTTTTGAGGCAAGTGGCCATCGGCTGTTCCACGTGGTGTTTTGAAGTCGTAGAGCTGAGAAACACCAAAAGCAGACCTTTGATCAATCACACAAAGCCAGCCTGGGAGTATAACTAAAGGTAGGAGGGAAACTGCCTGTGGGTGTTGGTTTAAATGGAGTGTGCAGATATGGATGGGCTAAAACAACCAAGTCAAACAAGTGTGTGGAGAGGAAACCAGCTCATTTCTATGCGGCTGGTGCAGCGTGTTCCCAAAAGTACGCATGGGGATGAGTGACCTTGTGGACTCCTTGCCTCCAAAGTTGAACATGAACAGCTCTAAATAGTGCTAAAAGTTACCAACAACTGAAAGCAGAGGCAAGGGAGGGCAGCTGTGATAAGTAACACTGGGTTTGGGGTACTATAATATTCCAGGATGGAAACATTTCTGGGGAGGAATAGAGATACCTTGTTACTTAGAATAACAGTTGCCTTCTTTAAATACATGGTGATGCTAAAAATATTATAGCCCTAGCTGTAAAATATTATTTTGAGGCTGTTTTTCATTGAGATTCATTATCTCAGCACTAAAATGTTTATCTGAGTCACATATTACTTTTGCTAGACCTCATTCATCAAAATCATTTTAATTTCTGTCCAGAAGCAATATGGACCAACTTCAGAGACAAAGTGAACATTTATCCTGTTTTGCAGATAATAAGGAAGTCAAGAAGCAGTTATGAGGGACTCTGGGGACATGCTGAGGGCTCCTGCATATGTCATTAAGTCATATACCATACAACTCTGTCAATGTCTATACAGACATGTAACCGTAAGTCATATTGGATTCAAGATAGCATAGTCCTGAGTAAGTCTATATCTCAGGATTGCGTAATACATGGCCTTGGGACTACCAAAAGCCCTTGAAAACTTTGGGAATGGTTACATTTTTTATATAACAACAGGGGAAATTATGAAACTCATGGGGAAGTATATTATTATTATTATTATTATTATTATTATTATATCCTGCCTTTATTTTGTACAACACAAAGCAGTGTACATAATGTTCCTAACTCCTATTTCCCCACAATTTCCCAGTTTCTAGTCCAGCACCTTAACCACTACACCAGCATACCTATAACAGTATTCCTTTTTGAGGTAAACAACATTATGCAAAGTACAGAAAAAGAATAAGAAACAATAAGCCAAAGAAATTAAAGGTATGAGATAAGAAAAAGAAAGAAACATAGTGAAATCTAATTTACACCAATGCCATTCATTATATGGCTAGATACCTTTTGATGCTAACAACCAAACTTGCTTCCATCTCATTCATGTGCCACTTCATCCATTAGCTTTTGCTTTTTAAAATTCTCACCTCTCTTTCAGGATCTCATTAACTCTATTCAACTACAACATTTTCAGCCTTCTTCTTAAACTATTTATTCAACCTTTTTATATTTGTTTTATGATTTGATCCTTATTCATTCTCTTTGTGACCAAACAGCTTCAACATCATACTGGTTAGGCATTTTTATATTCAACTCACATTCATTCAGCGTTCATTCATATTTTCCTCTATCACTTGTTTTATCATACATACTTCTTAAGAACCCTGTTCCCACTGCACTGACCTTATTTTTAAGTTTCCCATGACATACCCAACCCTGAATCACATATAACAAAGTGGACAGAAGCATACGTATATACACTGTTGTTTTCATTACATCTGAGAGATGTCTATTCATCACAGCAAATGCGTACTATCCACTACCTTTCTAACATCATTTGTATGTTTTAGTATTTTTCCATAATTTCCCCATCTGTAGTAGATTATCTATCAAGTAATAAATTCATCTAGTTTTTGCCCTTTCTGTAAAACATGCAATTCTTCATTTTTCTGTCAAACACAACTACAAGTAGTCCTTGACTTATGACCACAATTGAGATTGGAACTTCCATTGCTAAACAATGCAGTCATTAAGTGAGTTGTACCCAATTTTATTACCTTTTTTGTCATGGTCAATCCGGCTTCCCCCATTGACTTTGCTTGTCTGAAGCCTCCTGGGAAGGTTGCAAATGATGATTATGTGACCCTGGGACACTGCAACTATCATAAATACATGCCAGTTGCCAAGTGCCCAAATTTTGATCACATGACCGTGAGGATGCTGCGACAGTCATAAGTGCAAGGACTAATCGTAAGTCACTTTTTTTGGTGACATCGTAACTTCAAATGGCCATTAAATGAATGATCATAAGTTGAGGACTACCTGTACCTTGGTCTTTGATACATTGATTTTCAGAATCATGCACTTCTTCACATTATACAGCCAACTTAATATTTGCCTTAAATTATCTTATATTCTTAGCCAACAATACATTTATTATCCACATACAAAAGAACATGCAGTTCATGTTTCAAACTAACACATCTCTAAGTTCACTAGAGATGCAGGGCCAGCTCTAGAGGCTTTAATTCCCTAGGCAAAGTGATATTCTGGTGCCTCCTATGGTTTCGCTCATCTTCCCATTCTGTTAGGAATTTCAAAAATTCTCTTGTTTCTTTTTTTCTTCAAGTTTTTGAGATTTACACTGATGATTTTCAGCCCCGGACTTTTTTTTTTTTTATTTTATCAGATATTTTCACCCTATTTACATTGTGAAATTATATCTAACCCTCAACTGGGCATGCTGGCCCATGGAGTGAGCCGTTAATGCTTTTTGCTTTTTTATTGTGTTTTTTGGAAGTCTTTTCAATTGTGGCACCCCTAGGCTGGTGCCTACTCAGCCTCAGCCTACAGCTGGCCTTGTACCTGTATGCTTTATGCATTTGTCCAATCTTGCTCAGCATGCTAAGTATTCCATTTATTCTTGCACATGCTTTACTTCAACCATATACAACTCATCACATACAGCAATTAGCCTTCAGCTCCATATTTGCGGATTTTTTTTTCTTTAAGTCAACTTTCTCCAGCATTTCACACTGATCTGTTGAAGAACAAAAATCAGGTCATCATATCACTAGCCCAGCATACAGCTGGGGTACACTTCCCTAATGTTGCTCATTGTCACTTCTTTTACCTTTTGATCAAAATTCTGCCAGACACCTTCCCAAGCACGCTTAAGCAAGTAATTTCCCTGTGGTTTTTGCATTCACAATTGCTACCTTTGTATATGAGAACCACAACAGCATTCCTCCAACAGTCAGGCAGAGATGCAATCTTCACACATGTTAAACAATTCATACAGCCTTTCAATAGGCAAATCACATCCATATGTTAACATTCTCCAACTTATACTATCTACACCTGTGGTTTTACAATTTTTCAAAATTCACACAGCATTTATTACTGTTTTCATCATTTTTTTTCTTCGACATTATCATTTATAACATTTGTTTCATTTATGGAATATAACTATAATTCTACTTCCAGCATTCCCTCACTTTAGTTTCAGTCCCAAATAAGTTTCTGACTTTTTTTAGCTATGAACTTTATCCCTCTGCAGCTATTTTCCATTTAAAAAAAAAATCCATCAAAGTCACTCTGTATTTTCTTGCTTCTTTTAATCTTAGCCATCCATTGTTCTTTTTGACAAGATTCTTTTGTAATTATCTTTATCTCTCCATACTCATGTAGTATCTTGCTCCTATCCTTACTTTTTACAGCAGTTGTTCTCTTGTAGGCATTTTAGTTTCATCACACCTTCCTTCACTTAATCCTTCCATGAATAATCTTTTTTAGAACTTCCCATTAGTATAACATACCCACTTTTGCAGCATTCTGTAACATAACTATTTTCAATTGTGTTCCAAGGAACATTTTATTTCCTATTATTGTTAGTTGCACAGTCAGCCAGATGTTTAGATTGGATTTGGCATTTTTATCCATCTATCAAGTCCTTCCCAAGGACCTGGGATAGGCAGATGTTGTTTGATGGCGTTAGAGGTATCGTTGTAGTATATAAGCTATTCCAAGTAAAGTTGCCTTTTGCAATTGACTGGTAGTGATTTTGCCAATGCCAATGGTGTTCAAATGGTGTTACAGATGTTTTGGAATTGCACCCAAGGCACCTATTACTATTGGTACTATCTTTGCTTTCTTTTGCCACAGTCATTCTACTACTATTTGCAGGTCTTTGTATGTTGTGATTTTCTCCAGTTCTTTCTTTTCTATTCTGCTGTCTCCAGGTATTGCAATGTCCATTATCCAGACTTTTTTGTCTTTCTCATCAACAATTGTTAAGTCTGGGGTGTTGTGTGGCAGGTGCTTGTCTGTTTGAATTCTAAAATCTCAGAGCACTTTAGCTTCTTCATTTTCTATTGCTTTGTCTGTTTTGTGGTCCCACCAGTTCTTGCTTGCAGGCAAATGGTATTTCTTGCAGTTATTCCAATGTACCATTGTTGCTACTTTGTCATGCCATTGTTTGTAGTCAGTCTATGCAATCCTCTTGCAGCAGCTAACTAGGAGGTCCACTGTTTCTTCAGCTTCTTTCCAGAGGCAGCATTTGCTCTCTGTTGCTGTTTTCTCAATTCTGGCTTTATATGCATCTGTTTTTAAGGCTTGTTCTTGTGCAGCCAGAATTAGCCCCTCTGTCTTTCTTCAACTTTCCTGCTCTTAGCCATTGCCAGGACTTGTTGTTATCTGCTTTCCCTACTAGTTTTTTGATGTACTGGCCATGTAATACTTTGCCTTACATGTCTCTTTTCTATTCGTCATCTGGTCTTTCTTATAGGCCAATTTGGTCTCTTCAGTATTCAGTAAGCCTTCATGGTGTACTAACTTCAATGCATCTTCTTACTGTCCTTCAGATATTCTTCCAATGCCCTTTTTTCTTCTTCAGCTGTCTGATGTACTTGTAACATTCCATGCCCACCAATACTCCTTGGTAAGTGGAGTCTGTCAATGTCACTGTGTGGATGAAGGGCATGATTCATTGTCATTATTTTTCTGGTCTTCCTATCCAGGGCTTTTAGCTCAGCCTGAGTCCAGTCCACTATTCCAGCCGTGTATCTAATGATTGGAATTGCCCAGGTGGTAATTGCCTTGATGATATTTCTGCCACTGAGTTTGGACTTTAAGATCTTCTTCACTCTCATGATGTATTCACTACTAACCTTCTTCTTAACCAATTATTGTTGTCAAGTACAGAGAAAGTAACTCCATCGAGAAATCCATCAGACTTCCCACAAATGGAGCTGCCGCAAGATGTGCATGGTCTCCCTGTCTCAAGTCCTAAACTGTCAGGTCAATTGATCTGAAAGATTTCCACTACCTACATAGCCTAAGAAATACTAAGCACATCCTTCTAACTTTCAACAGCCATCTTTTCCTGCCACACTTTCATAAGATTCTTATGGCACATATCACTTTCAAGCTATCAGAGTCTTTAAAGATGAGTTAGTCTCTAACCTAAATGGAAGAGTGACAAATGGCCATGACTCCACTGATAAGAGCCATAAAATATTATGTTCCGTCTTCCATAAACCTTCCAGCCATGCCAAAAGACTAAGTCCTCAATGAGTGAGGAAGTTAAATCTATAAGCACAGAACATACTGATTTTTTAGAAGGTAGTTATCATAGTAACTATTCTGACACCTCATTCAGACCCAGACCTCCCAGTACTGACAGTGATATGAAAGTCCAGCACCCGCTTACTATGCTTGCCTTACTGAATTGCTCACTTCCCAAACCATCCCACCCCATTGCTTCCCCTTTAAGTGGGACCCACAGAAAGCTGTAAGCACATTACTCTGACTTCCTCACCAACACACAGAAGGACAGTGGAAGTGACCCTAAGGACTCTGAGAATTCCATTCCTGCAATATTCAACTCAACTCCAAGTAGAAGAAACTGTCCTATATACAACAAAAATCCCAGACAAGCTCTTTCCTCCCAGTAACCTAACTTGGAGATAGACCTGAATCTGTTTCCCCACCCCAGGAGCCTCTCCTAGCTTTGAGGGAATTTGACTCAAAAGGGAACAACCTCCCCATCTCTTTCTTCATTGGTCAAACCATTTTGCAAGATAATATGCTGGGACACTTGCTTGCCAGTGGTCCCCAGTTTGCTGCTCATATTGCACTGATTCTTCCAGCCTCTCTGCCTGAGCTACAAGCTCCCCTGATCCCTCCTGACAGCAGAGAGGGGAGAGCAAGTATTCGACAACAGTCTCCCTTGCTCTTCACATGATTATAGCCACCCTATTCATTGGCCAAGATGAAGCTACTGGCCTTGCAAAGTTCAACCACTTAGCCTCTGGTTGGCAGTGCAACCACTTGACCTCCAAGTGGCCAGCAGTCAACCTTCTAACCTGGAATGTGGCTACATACTTTGCATCTGCCAGGGATCCTTGCTTACTGACTCTCCCACCATGACATCTGATACAGGAAAAATTGACTGCTGACAAATTGCTACAAGTCCAAAAGGGGCAGAACTTGCAGCACAATGGCACAACCTTTCTTCCATCATGTTGCTAAAATAGCTCCCTCTGTTACGCTGCCACGGTCTTTCTCACATAATTGCTACCACACAATGGTGCCTAAAATTAAAGTGGGAGATTGGGCAAGTGTTACAACCTTCTCCCATATCATATGGAGATCCAGTGCATGCATAATTTGTACCTACCTCACCCTAATAATTTTAAACATTGTATTTTAGTTGAGACAATTTGAAACCTGAAATAAAATTAAGTTGAACCTAAATTACCAAAAGCTAAATGCAGGTAAATATTACTTATTTTTCTTTTCACTTAAATATAAATAACTTTAGAAGTCTATCTTTCCTAGCAAGGACTTCATGACATTCCACTGCTATTTTGTACATAAAATGGAAGACTGCCTTTTTATCATACAAACTCCTGAGAATTTCTCACCTAGAAACTGAGGCCAAATTACTTAACTCACTAATTAGGAGAATATTGTCTATAAATAATGTATTAAAATATGTATTGTGTATGGATAAATTGTTATAAGTATAATTCTAATATCTGTCCTCTGCGGCTGTGTAATTTGTTCTATTGATGGAACATCAGGTTCATTTCTTTCAATGTGGATCAATAGGGATTCATTTTTAATGCTCCTTCAATACTAATGAAACCCAACCTGAAACATTTCATGTACATTCAGTTTAATTTACTCATATTTGGAATATGTAGCTACCTCCTAACACCCCTAGTTAATTTTATCTTTGCAGCTCACAGATTCAATTAAATATAACTACAATTAAACATCAGCTCCCTGGCCTGCTTTTATGGCTTGTAGACAATTCATAGAGTTACAAGAACTCACTTAGGAGTCATTTCTTAAGAAGGAAATCTGATCAAGAATGAGCTTTTAGTTCTGCAGATTGTAAAAGAAAGAAAGAATAATAATAACAATCAGGATTGGCTAATCTAATATGAATTCTACCTCATGGATAAAAAATTGTTCTTGAGGGCTGCTGTATCATGGGGGGAGGCATTTTTTCACACAGCTGTTTTGAGCTTTTCCTTGAAAATGCCTATACTTTAAATTTAAAAATAGCAATATTTACACACCAGTTCTAGAAGCATCAAGTTTCATAATTCCTTAGTTTGGAACCTCAAGGAGTGGTGATTTCATTCTCAATCCCAACTTTTGTTTCTCCAATCCAAACTGGGGAAGGCTTCCATATTTCTGCCAACAACCCATTAATCTACTTCAGTCTATACTACACCAAAACGTACATTATTCTAAGTTGCTAGTACTGGTATCTGTCAAAACAATACAAAATATTTCCCTAAGTAGGGATCAGGTGTTGAAAGAAATAATAAAGGCCAGCCGGCTACTGCAACTTTGAGTGTGCATAAAATTCAGGAAATGATAAGTTCACAAAATGTATTAGTGTCATTTGCAAGAGATCTTGTACCTGCTCTATTCTAATTATGGCCTCCTGAACTAATGGTCTCTCTCTGAACTGTTTCTCCAGAAAATGTTCATGCTGTGAATGGTGGCACTATGGAAGCTGTGCCAAAAAGTTGCTAGGACTTATTTCATTGTTTAGATCAGTGTTCCTTAACCTTGGAAACTTGAAGATGTGTGGACTTCATTGGTCCACACATCTTCACATTTCCAAGGCTGAGGAACACTGGTTTAGATAATATAACATAATGGGAATAGAAGTCACTGGAATATTGGATTCAGTGACTAATAGGTCTGCCTTCAGATGAGACCATGATTGCTTAGCATGGCGGTTATTCACACTATCTTATCCACACTGCTTGTCCATCACCAGAACAGATGAGCAATAATATTGGGGAATAGAAATAAATGATGGCAACTTCTATTAATCCCTCACTTGCTGTCAAAGCAACTTCAGGGCTCAATTTTCTACTCTACTTCCAAAATGCACTTTTCAAAGTTATGTCATCTCAAACCCTCCTGTCTATTTCAGATACCATACTTCCATTTGGGGATGGTTAACCCCAACTTTTCATGAGCTATTTCACAGAGGCAGGAATGCCCCTTCAGCTGAGTCACTGCTTTTGATAGGCTCTCATACATTTTAGAACCACCTTTTCCTTGACTGCTGTAAGAACACCACGGCTATAAATCTTCCTTTGTAAACATAAAGTTACTGGTTTGAAACCCAACAGAATTTTTCTTTGCTTGTTTTAAGTTTCCTTGTTTTCCCTGTGCTTTTTTTTTCTCTTAAAAAAAAAAAGTGAAATGGTGCACTGTTTTTTTCTTTCTTTCTTTTTTTCAGGCAGCTGAGGTAGAAAAGTTTCACTCCCAGCTCCCAAATAACTGATAGCTTCTACTACAATTGATTGGAAAAGTGATGAAATGATGCACTGCTGTACTTATTATTTTAAAAAAAATGCACAGGACAAATAGGAAGCTCTGGGACAAGGAAATAAAAGTGGTAATTAATCCCCCCCCCCACACCCACACACATTTTTGCTCTGTTAGCACTTCTATACATTCTGAAGCTCCTGTTCTGAATAATTTTCAGAGCATATATAGTGCTGTTATAAATTCTCTATCTTTGCCTTTGGCCATTTTTCACAAAGTCTAGAAACAGAATAAAACAGAAATATGCATGATGGAAATCTTCCAGATGAAACATATAACTTAGCAGTCTTAGATATCACTTAGATAAAACAAAGTGTGCACCCAACTACCTAATTGTAAGGGCATTCATAACTACAATATTCTTTTTTACCATGAAGAATTCATAGATGCTGAGACTTCTGAGAGCTGAAATCCCAATTGTAAAAGCTGTTTTACAGAACGAAGTTAGTAAATAACTTCAAAAATAGTGCGTATTATTCATCCAATCAACTGTTGATATAACCAGATGACCACCAAGTCAGAACAAGCCTCAAAATATTCTTAAAATTAAAATATACATTAGAACATACCGTGTTCTCTATATATTTTTTGGCATCTTGCCTTTTTCAGGGTCAAAAAAATCCAATTCCACATATTGTAATTAGTTCATCTTGGGCCTGGTGTTTCAAACATTAATTTGAACCGTCTGTTCCTCCTTCGTTTGCTTTGTTGTATTATTATTCAAACAGTAGCTGAAGACAGGGACTTCATTGAGGAGCACCATTTTATTTATAGATCAAACAGTACTGTGTGTCCAGGTTATATTATGTTTCCCTGCACTTCACTTAAGAATCTATGCCCAACTGCCTGCTGCATAACCAGTTGCTCAGCACCAGGTTCACACAATATTTAGAGATATATGATCAGAGCAGCCTTTCTTTACTCACTGTTTTGCTTTCTGAGTTTCCTGATTGCAAACTAAAAGAGCCAAGGAATGCAAAAGGAAAGGTACTTATAGACAGGTAGAACTATGACTAATATTATGTACAGAAATATAAACAGTGCATAATAAACTGGCTGTTTGTAATTCAGTCAACTAAAGGGATTAAAACAACCAGTAATTTTGAACAAGGCCACAATTAAATGTTGTTCACCATGTGCAGAGGATTGTATTATACATACCACTAATACTAATTCAGGGTCTAGGGAGGAAGATAGCAATTCCAAACAGAATTTTCTGTCTAGTGCCTCCAACTGCACTGGGCCTCTAGGTACCAGATTTCCCAATCACCTTATCTAAATATTCATGGGTTGGCAGAGTATTCAGAATAGAATTCCTTTTAAAAGAAGAGAAGAGTTGCATAGTTTTTTTTGGGGGGGGAAACCTCTATGGAAGGTAAATTCTGAAATTACTTTAGCGGGGAATTAGAGATGTCCCTACTCAATCTGTGCATGAGGTGGTCTGTTCTGATTAAGACATTTTCTTTTATTATTTTATTTTATTGTACACAGATCAGTATAATGGAGATATGAAAATGCCATTCCTTCTGATTTCTACCCAATTAAATTCTACTTCTGTCCCTTGAGTTCCTTCCTAATACAGGAACAATCCAATGAGTAAACATGGATGCTTAATCTGAATTATTTTAATGGAGACAAACCATTGTTTAATCAAATAAAGTGAAATTCCCAAGCATCCGAAGTTTAGATTTTCACTTGCTACACTGATCAATTTCATCTGAAGAGTTAAGTCTGGCAGCTTAAGCAAAGTTCCAAAGCTTCAGTAGAGTTCTCTTCATCCCACACTTAATTCCTTGATATTTTTTGAAATAGTTCTTTCTTGTTCTTTGCTTGCCATTCACCTTTATCCTTACACACTAGTAGTGCAGGGCTCACGTGACAGATACAGTGAAGGTAAAGGAATTGAAGAGGCAAGAAAGTTCATCTTACTCTGTGCTAAATTACAGGATGAAATTAATCACTTAGATGGGATACACTTAGTTAATGATGAACCTTCATCTTTAGCTATCTACTTAATGTGTACTTTTCTCGCTCTTTTTAGTTCACTGGCCAAGCCATTTATTCTAACCCCTGAAATAACCATCAAAATAACTCTAAAAAAAAAAAAACAGTGTTTGCCCTGTACAAAGTTGATATCTCCAAAGGGAAATCAATATTTAAAGGTTATTCTATATTACATTTGGCATGAAGATTGGATAGTTGTCAAAGCATTTATCTATGATCAAAAGACCAACATAACCAGATACATTTGGCTAAAATCACAGATTATAAACACCACGAGCCTTTGATTCTTCCTTTTCCATTAAAACAGGCAAAAAATAAAAAAAGGACATAATTATTGTTTAACCAATTTGTTTTAAAAGATTAAAAGCAAAGAAGAATTTCTTTGGCAAAGGCAATTAAAAACTTCTAGGTCTCCCCTTACATTTTAAGTCAGTGCTAGCAGACTCTAATTGTTTTAAACTGCTTAATTTGCTGTTTTTAACTCTTCTTTTAATAATGTGTTAGAGTAATTACAATCAAAACAACAACAACATTCTAAAAACAGCTCTGAAGCATCAGCATATCCATCAATAATTCCATCCATATTTAGTATTGTAATCTCAGAAATATAAAGTATCTTGGATAGCTAATTTTTTAAAGTATTTAACATTTAAAGAAGTTTCATTTTGCATATCAAAATTGCAAAGATCAAAATTTTCCAATAGCTAATGCAATGCCCCCATCCCCACAAACCTAATTGAAAACTATGATGCAATCTAATTAAACAACCCATCCATGTTGAATAGATAAAGTTAATTTAATCTATGGAACATAAACTACTCTATCTCTAGACCCAGGCCCATTTTATATTGGTCAATAACATGTTGTTTTCCAAGCATGGTTATACTAATAACATAAAGACATTTTAAAAAATTAGTTCTTCTAGTTCTTCATTGCTACTAAATGTCGTTTAAAAAAAACAAACAAGCACTATAATACAAAATAGATCTACCTTCCGTACATGCTTGATATTTAGTATGGGGAAGTACTACCGCTAAATAATGGGGAATATGGTTTTCCTGAAAAGGATTCAGGTTTGGTCATCAGTATAAATCAAGTAGGGCATGAAAATATATGTAGAGCAGAATTCCTGCTAATAAGTGTTTGATTCACATATCTTGGTAGCTAAAATGAGATAACCTTTGTAGTTGGTAAACCATGTAAGGATCGCTGCATTCGGCGCTGAACAAAAACCTCATGAGACACAGGCTCGGACGAAAGTCAGTTTACTCAGGCGTAATGCATAACAGTTACAGACAAAGCCAGGATTGGCTTGGCGCAGTTCTTTACAGTGTTTTAGGGTTCCCCCCGACCCGTAGTTACCCCTGGCTTCCCTCCTCCTTCCTTAATTTGCAATTTGCCTTGTTTCCCTTCTTTGGCTGCTGGTGCCTGAGGTGGTGAAGTTGACTAGGGGTGGTGAAACTAAACAATGGGGCTGGCCGTGCCGGGCTGAATCTGACATACCGCCCCCCTGAAGAGAGACCCCCTCCCTCTATTTGGGTTTGACAGGATGGTTGCCATAGAACTCCTCGACTAACCTGGGTGCCCTGATGTGCTTTTTCTTTACCCACTCGCTGTAGGATTTGGGGAAGTGCTTCCATTGCACCAGGAGTTGTAGTTGGCTCCTCTGCTTTCTGGCATCCAGGATTTTCTTAACTTCAAAATGCTGCTCCCCACCTACCATGATCTGGTCGGGCGTGGTGCCAGTTAGGTGAGGGCTTGTCCAGCTTGAGTAAGCTGCAGTGGAAGACCATGTGGACCCTTCCCAATGCTTTGGGGAGTTCTAGCCTCACCGTGACTGGGTTGATTATTTCTTTGATGAAGAATGGTGCCACGAATTTTGGGCCCAGCTTTTTTGATGCCTGATGGGACTTCAAGTTCTTTGTTGACAGGTACACCTTGTCCCCTATCTCCCATTTCCACTTGGGCTGCTGCTTGTGGTCTGCGTACTTTTTGTACTCTGCTCTGACCCCTTCCAGCACCACCCGGGTCGCCTGCCATGTGTCACCAATTTGGGCCATCCATTTGTCCAGGGAGCTGGACGGTGGCTGGGGCAGTTCTGGCATGGCCACAAAGTCTTGCCCCATTGTGACCTTGAATGAGGTGAAGCTGGTGCTCTGATGCACTGCATTGTTATATGCTACCTCCGCGAATGGCAGTAGCTCAGCCCAGTCATCTTGTTGGTAGCTTACATAGCACCATAAGTACTGCTCCGGTCCACATTCAGTAGCCCTGTCCATTTCCAGATGCACCCCTGAGGATAGTGCCTGATGGGTCCCCACCCGCTTCAGGAACTCCCTCCAGAACTTCGCAATGAAGTTCCTGCCCCAGTTGCTCACCATGCACCTGGGCGCCCCGTGCAATCAGTACACATGTTGTATGAACAGCCACGCCAGCTTCTCAGCTGTAGGGATTCGCTTGCATGGCACGAAGTGTGCCTGTTTGAAGAAAAGGTCCGTGACCACCCAGATGGCCATCTCGTCCCTGCTCTCTGATAGCTCCACAATAAAGTCCATGGTGATCTCCTGCCATGGCCTCGCTGGGTTTGCCACAGGCTGGAGGAGTCCTTGGGGCTTCTCTCTGTTCCCCTTAGCCATAGCACAGGTCGGGCAGCTGGCTGCATATGCCTCCGTGTCTTTCCAAAGTGATGGCCACCAGAACTGTCTGCGCAGGAGATGGAGGGTTTTTACAAAGCTGTAATGTCCCGCATTCTTATCATCATGCTCTCTCTCCAGCACCTCCCTCCAGCACTCCTCCAGCATGTAGATCTTCCCCTTGTGCCACCACAAGCTCTCTTGGTCCCTCAGTGATTCTTTTTTTAATTCCAACCAAGGGTCCCTTTCGCCAGCTTCCAAGAAGGCTCGCCGTAGCTCCAGCTCTGCCTCTTGCCACTGCTTCTCTGCCTGGGCTTGGGTTACGGCTTTCGCTGCCAACTGGGTCACAGGGATGATCGAGTCCACTACTTCCTCCCACTGACTGTTGTGCTGGGGTAGGTGGGACAGGCCATCCACCAGGAAGTTCCTCTTCCCTGGTATGTGTTTGAGTTCGAAGTTGAATCGGGTGAAGTACAGTGACCAGTGCACTTGCTTAGGTGACAGTTTCTGTGGGGTCCTAAGCGCCTCCAGATTTTTGTGGTCTATCCTTGAACAGATGGCTTGCCCCCTCCAGCAGATGCCTCCAGGTGGAGAGCACCCACTTGATAGTGAAGGGTTCCTTCTCCCAGACCATCCACCGGCACTCCATCTCACTGAACTTCCGGGAGGCATATGTGCATGGGTGGATGGCCCCCCCAGTCCTGGCTGCAGGAGGACCATGCCCATCGCCACATCTGAAGTGTCAGCTTGGACAATAAATTGTCTGTCTGGGTCAGGGTGCTGCAAAATGGGTTCCGTGGTGAACCACCATTTTAAGTCCTCAAATGCCTCTTGGCATTCCTGAGTCCATGCCAGGGCCATGCCCAGTTTAGGGGGCTTCCCACTCCCTTGGGTCTTTAGTAAGTCCATAAGTGGGAGGGCGGCTTGAGCAAAGTTGGGGATGAACTGGCGGTAGAAGTTTGCAAACCCCAGGAAGCTTTGGAGCTGCCTACAGGTCTGTGGTGCCTCTGAACCCAGTACATCCCTCACCTTCACTGGGTCTATCTCCATGCCATGACTGGATATTCTGTACCCCAGGTAGTCCAGGCTCTCCTGGTGGAACTTGCACTTGGAGAGCTTGGCATACAGTTGTGCCTCCAGCAGTCTCTTGAACACCACCCTGACTAGCCTCACATACTACTCCAGCATCCTCCTGTCCAGGTAGACCAGGACCCCTTGGTAGAGGAAATCATGCAGGACCTCATTGATTAGCTGCATAAACACCCCCGGGGCCCCCTTGATCCAAACGGCATCACACGATACTGGAAGGTGCCCAGGGGACAATTGAAAGTGGTCTTCCATTTGTCACCCTCACGTATTCGAACCCTGAAATACGCTTCTCTCAGGTCCAGTTTGGTGAACACCTTCCCTTTGGATAGGTGCAACAGCAGGTCGTTCATGAGGGGGAGTAGGTACTTATCCTCTGCACTGATGGCGTTCTGCCCCCAGTAGTCTACACACAACCTCAACGAGCCGTCCTTCTTTTCCCAGAAAAGCACCAGAGCCGCCATCGGGGACCTTGCTGGCTGGATAAAGCCCATCTCCAAGTTTTTATCAATAAACTCCCTCATGGTGGTCATCTCCTTCCCTGACATGGAATACATTTTGGGTTTAGGCAGTTTGGCCCCAGGCTTCAGTTCAATCGCACAGTCTGTGGGTCGGTGGGGAGGTAGCTGATCTGACTGCCTTGCTGAAGACTACCTCCAGGTCATGGTAGGGTCCCGGGATACTGCTGCCCTTCCCCTGTTTGTCTGGTGCCACCCGCTTAGTTCCTGCTGCCTCTGGCTCTGCCGCTGCCACTGTCGCCGTCATCTCTGTGGCCATGGCCACCCCTTCATCGCTGTTGATCACAGCTGCCACCACCCCCTCTCGTGACCCGGTCAGTCCTGCCTGGTGCTGTCGCCACCCTCATCTCGCTCGCCATCAGTTGGCTTGTCTCGGCTGCTGCCACCCTCATCACTGCCTCAGGTTGATGCCCCTGGACCACCTCTCCCTCCGCTGGTGCCTCTGGTGTCACTGGGTGCTCTGCCGTCATGTCCCCTCTGTGGCCTGCTCTCGCTTGTCCATTAGTGCCGCAGAACCACAGGGCCTCAGACACCCAGTTGATGTGTGGGTTCTGATGCTTGAGCCATGCCAAGCCTAGCTGCAGTGCGTAA
Organism: Python bivittatus; assembly: GCF_059951505.1. Classification (NCBI taxonomy): domain Eukaryota; kingdom Metazoa; phylum Chordata; class Lepidosauria; order Squamata; family Pythonidae; genus Python; species Python bivittatus. The sequence continues at coordinate 31,760,475 of NW_028277098.1, forward strand.
TCAGCCATTGAGGTAACTACGAACTGCAGCTCCTCCCGATGGGTGCCAATCATCATTTCAACCTGCTCAGTGTAATACTGTGCCAGTTCCCCCCCATGCCATTGACCCATCCAGCTGGCTGAATGCTATGGGCTCCCTGAGTTTCCTTACCCAGAGTCCCAGTCCCAATACCACCAGTGGGTGGATGAGGCAGTGAGTACACCCCTGAGTCCAGTAGTGCCTCAAGGGCTGCCCCCACTCCCGATCTCACCCCCCCTGAGGTGGACCTTCACCCGCATAGGTGGGCAGTCCCTGCTTAGTAGTGGGTCTTCATGTCACAATGTCTCTGCCTGCACTGGGACATGCTTCAGCGCAGGCAACTGCCATTTACCACTGGCTTGTTCTCCTCCTCTGAAGACCTGGACTTGGAAGCAGACCAGCCGGTCCCACCACATTCTGCTCCACTGGCCATTGTCCCCTTTTGGTGTCAGTTGGGGGTTCAGGTCCCCAGCAGCTTCTGACCTTCGCCCTCTACGTGGCTCACCAAGCTGTCCTGCTCCAAGGGGCAGTGCACCACCTGGTGTCCCTTCCCCCCATACCGGTAGCAGCGTCCTGCATTCAGCTGGTCTTCTCTATCGCCAGGGCCCCACCGTTGGCTCCTGCACCTCCCCTCCAGGGTTGCCTTGTCCTGGTCGAGTTTGGCTGGCTTCTGGCTTCTGGTTTTCCACTTAATTTGGTCCCAGGTGGCTTCTGCCATCCCTGCCAGCCAGATCCATTCTTTCAACATCCCTGGGTCGTCCCTGCCGAGTGCTCTCTCAAAGATTTCAGGGTGAAGCCCATTCTGGAAGTAGTCTACTTTTGGGGACTCTGGCCAGTTGGTGAGCTTTTCTGTGAGACACCTGAACTCCAGGGTGTACTCGGACAATGTCCGGTCCCCCTGGCGCAGTCGGTGGATCTCATCCCAGGCTCGCCTGGCACTTAGTGTGTCTTCAAATTGGTCTCTGAGTACCTTCATGAACTCAGGGGAGTCTTTGAGTTCTGCCGCATTCTACCCATCCGGCCGCCCACCCCTCCAACAGATTGGCCATGTTAGTGACCCATTCCTGGTCATTGCTGAACAGGTGCCAGCTGCAGTCCATGAAGTTCCTCACCTGTGTAGGTGAGGGTAATTGCTTGGGGTCCCCCGAGAATTGGCTCTTCAGGTTCCTGAACCTGAGTGTCTCTGCCACCCGTCGGTCATCCACTGTACCTCCCATTGCTGCTAGCCCTGGTGTGGGCTCTGTGCTGCCTCCTGCTCCTCTACTGGCTCCCGGGACTTCCCCAGCTGGGGTTCTGGATCCGGCAAGCAGTGTCTGTGGGTCCGGCTGCCAACTGCTGTCGGAAATTGCCTTCCATCCGGGATATCCGGTCCTCCAGCTTCTGGCTCCGGGACCCTGAGCCTTGATGCATTGTGACTCTACATCCCAACGGGACCCCAGGTCCCAACTCTACACCAACAGACCACCTTGCATCCCAAGATGTGGGCATGGGGGCCTCTCTCTTCCTCTCCCATCAGACCGTCTCCTCCACCACCAGAATCTTGGGTCTGGATTCCTCACCACCTTGCAAACCCACAGCCTCGCTGTCACTTGACATCGCTGTGAGAAGCTGATCAGGTCCGGTAGGATGTCAGTGAATGAAAGAATGTGAGCACTTCTCGGTAGGGTTACTCCAGGTAGAGCTCAAGGTGAATCCTGGCTTTATGTAAGGATTGCTGCATTCAGCGCTGAACAAAAACCTTGTGAGACACAGGCTCAGACGAAAGTTAGTTTACTCAGGTGTAATGAGTAATGGTTACAGACAAAGCCAGGATTGGCTTGGTGCAGTTCTTTACAGTGTTTTATAGGGTTCCCCCTGACCCGTAGTTACCCCTGGCTTCCCCCTTCCTCCTTCATGGCAGATTCAGCCAGGTTTCTTTGTCTTCATGACTGCTACCTTTTGTCTGCATTGGCACTGTAATTGTGGGGCTTTTCTCATGTGGACAAAACAGAGTTTTTTTAATTGGTTGCTGATCGCCTCTGGATTGCTGTGTCCCCAAAGTATTGTAGTTAGCATTGCCTGAGGCATTTGGGGAAGCCGGTTGTGCTACAAGGTATCCGTTTCTGCCCTGAGTTAATTTCTGCCACCTGCTGGCAATTAACTTGTGGTTTGGCTTGTTTCCCTTCTTCTGCTGCCAGTGCCTGAGGTGGGGGAATTGACTTGGGGTGGTGAAACTGAATAGTGGCACTGGCCGTGCTGGGCTGAATCTGACAAGCCAGGCTTTATGACTTAGTCTAATGTGTAAATCCAACCAATTAGAGGATTCTTCTATGAACATTGTCAGTGTAGGCAAAGTTAGGCCAACAATGAGGATTTGAAAGGCACTTAAATGGGCACCCATATACCGTATTTTTCCGACTATAAGACGATACTTTTTTCTAAAATCCTTACCCTAAAAACTGAAGGGCTTCTTATTCAAGGAAGTCAGCCGAGGAGAGAACCACGTGGTTGCAAAACTGCCCATACTTTGTTTCTGGAGAGAGGCTTCCTCCTATTGCTAGCCTCCAATCACAAGTGAAATAGCTTGTCTCCCAAACAGACTTCCTCCAATCACGAGCCTGATGTAACTGACGTCAGCTGATGCTGAACAAACCAATTGGAGGAAGGCTGATTGCAGAGACAAGCTATCTGCAGTTTCACTCATGCTTGAATGTAATCAGTTAAGCAAAAGAGCCTGGAAATAGAGATGCAGAGAGACGGTTTGGACCTCCTCCCACCGAGTGTATCAGGTCAATGTTAACTAATTACTAAATAAAAATGTGTTCTGCACTATCTTTAAAATATTGATTTTTTAATTTTGGGCTGGAAAAGTGGGGGTTGTCTTGTACTTGGGGGCGTCTTATTGTCGGAAAAATACAGTACTTCATATTATGCTCTCTTATTTTTGACCATCCCCCAACGTTTTATGTAACTCCTGAAAGATTAAATCTCCAGATAAATATATTCAACAAATAAGGGCAGTCATTTTAAATGCTTATTTGCATATCCCTGTCATGTCTAAAACTCTAAAGGGAGACATGGTATTGAGAAAGCATTGATCACATTTGTGGATGACCTCTGGTGGGCCCGGGGTTGGGGTGACGGATCTACCCTGGCCTTTCTTGATCTCTCAGCAAATATATATGTGGGTGGGTGGGTAGGTGGGTTTGAATCAGTGTTGGTGAGTAGGGGGAGGTCTAGAGCTAGGCCTCTGATTTATGGGGTGCTGCAGGGCTCAACATTCTCTTTGCTCCTATTTAGCATCTACATGAAACGGATGGGTGAGGTCATCTGTTGGTATAGGATCAAATATCACAAGTGATGTAGTGAAGATGTTTCCCAGTGCCTGGAGGCTCTATGGGTCTGGATGGGGAAGAACTGCTCAGTCCTGACAAGACTAACTGGCTGTGGCTTTTACAGTCCCCCATATCTAGCAATTTGCCATCTTTAACTTTGAGGTTACATTTCCCTAGTCAGAATTGGTGTGCAATCTGAAGATCCTCCTGGACTCATGGCTCTTGCCCAAAGAACAGGTGGCAGCTATGGCCAGGAGAGCTTTCACATAAATATATCTTGTGAGCCACTTGCACCTAGTCTTGGACTGGGAGTCACTGTTCACAGTTATTCATGTCTTAGTCACCTCCCAGTTGGACTTTTGCAACACACTCTCCACGAGGCTGTCCTTGAAGAGCACTTAGAAGCTGCAGCTGGCCTGGGTAGTAGTGGACACATCACAATACATAATACCATTTCTGTGTGAGCTACACTGGCTCCAAGTAGACTTTGAAGTGCAATTCAAGGTGCTGCTTTTGCCTTTCCCACTAGATCTGGCAGGATGAGCACACTCTAAATCTCCTTTGTGAAACAGTGCCACCTGTCAGGGCCTTGGAAGCATGCTTTCTGTGTTATGACAACTGCCTTATGGAACAGCCTCTCTCCAGAGATAGGAATGACTCTGAACCTGCTGGCCTTTCAGAAAGAGGTGAAGATCTGGCTTTTTCCTCAGGCACTTGGACCAGGATATTTATGGAACTGGCATGGTGTGGCTGATTTATGGATGTGAGTTATAAAGGCCTCATCATTGTTTTCATTTTAATTAAAAAAAGCACAATAATTGTATCGTGTTTTATTCTTGTTCACTGTCAAGAGTCCCTTTTGGTAGATGGGTGGCCATATAATTTGTCTAATAAAGAAAGAAGATAAAGAAACATTAGACCTTTCTTAAGATATGGTGATGATGATGACAATGATAATGATAGTATAATGATCATCATAATCATTACCCACTAGGGCATGGACACACCTGGCAGGCCACCTGGATCTTTTGAGTTTGGCTACCCACCTTGAAAATCCATCTACCACCAGAAAAGCAGAAAGTAGTGAGTGCTAAGAAGAGCTAAATTACCTTAATTGAAATCCTCATCTACTCACAAACTTACCAGACGTCTTAGTAAAAACACTGTAGCATTCTTCACTTAGTCCAAATGCACATAAACTTTACACAGGAGAAGGATGCTGAGGACAAGCACTTTCACTGTCACTCTAGTTGCCCAGTACACATGAAAAACAGAGCTTGTCTCCCTCTCCCTACGTATGTTACTTAAGGACAATTATAAGAAATGAGCTGAATTTTTTAAATCTAGCTGAATCCTCCTTGAACCTAATATGGGGATAATGGCAGAGAAGAACAGCTCAGTCACAACAGGCATGTCCTGATCTGGGAACTTCATTTAGAAAGATTGGGTACCAAATCATATAGAAAGCCTCTGCCTGAGACTCTGAAGTGCTGATTCCACCTGAAATGAATATAACATACAGAAAAACTGATCCAGTAAAAGACAGCTATCTACAAACTTACTGGCCTAACATATAGTTTCAGTGTAAAAAGTACTGATAAAATGAATCTGAAGTATTTTGAGCTTAGGACATCACATCTTAATAGCCTTTCTCAGTCTGGTGTCTGCCAGTTAATTTGGACCATAACTTCCACACTCTGTAGCTATTTACAATGAGTAATGATACGGGGAGTTGTAATCCAACTTTTGGAAGACATTAAGATGGGTAGTCCTGGCTTATATTTTATTTCTCTCACTGTCTCTTGCGCTCCTTCCCTCCCTCCCTCCCTCCCTCCCTCCCTCCATCCCTATCTATCTGATTGTATGTGTGTAGGTTTGGGACAATAAAATTAATATGGTTATTTTAAAGGACTTTTTTAAAAATACATCAATTAAGCATGCTATAAGAACAGGAGCTCAGCTAAGATTACACTGGATTGGCCTCTCGGCTCTCTCTGGATAACGTTTGATTCCAGATCCCACAGGGACAGCTTCATAGAATCTATTGCTCCTCCTTGCCCATTTTTCCTCCGTAATTTGACTTTGATGTATCTTTTTAACTATCGAATGTCAACATTAACAGGTTGGGTGTGAAAATCGTGGGAAACATTATCATTCCTGTAATCATATATCTTATTCAGCATAGCTCTATTAACCTGAGGCAAAATGCAATCTGATTTTATCGATTTAATGGCAGAGCAAATCTGCACAGTTAGTTATCTGCCTTAGGATTTCTCTACAGACAGAGTTTCATATATACCAATATACAAATATATGAACCCACAAGCATAAGTTTAAAACACCCAGTATGCATTTCTCAAAGCTGAATAATGTGTCTGCATAACTAATCAAGCCAAAATGAAATGATATCACAATGAATTAAAAGTCCCAGAACAAATGATCAAATATAAGAACCTATTTATTCATTAGTTAAGTGCAGGACTCTTACATTGCCTCTGAGATTGCTCTCTTGTGTCAGTTTCTGGTGAAGCACTGAGTTTCAACAGGGGATTCTGTATAGCAAGAGCTATTCATATATTGGGGTTGAAACTGAGCCAATATTGAGGTTATCATTTTCCAGGGCATATGGAAAGCTAATAGACAGGCAAACACTGGAAGGGACACACAGCTATCCTAGGAGTGACATTAGACATAGTTCTAGGGTAATAAACTCACTTCTGCCACACTACACGAATACTTCAAGCATTAGTGAACATGGCTAAGAATATATCTCAGAAACTTGGAGTTATGATGATCCTGACTTTCTTACTTTTATAATTGACTTAATTGATATTCTCCTATTCTATTCCATATTAACTGGATTGCAAAGAGAAAAAAAGAACAATAAAAAACCAGACAATTCAAACCATATTAAGATATGTAACTGCTATATAAAGTCTCCTAAAATAATTGATACATATAAATAGGCATCCCTTTCTGCCCTCCCAAGAACAAAGAGAGATAAGTAGACATACATCCCTCATTGTGCATAGTGATGGTGGTGTACCCATTTCTCATCTTTCTGTATCGAGAGGACATTGCATGGAAAGATCGTCTTTGATTAATTGGAATGTAACAGTTAAATCGGACATATTATTGGCATAATTCTCCAAGTATATAGTTCCATACTGGCAAGATTTATTAGATGAGTTGCACATAATCATAAATCATTCTGAAATACCTCTGGTTATTTTATGTTGATATTTAGCATGACAATTGCTATGGTTTGGGCAGATAACTCAATAATCATTTATTAGTTCCTTCCGCCTACTATTATTTTCCTAAGCAATCAGAGGATACCAAAGGTTACTCCCAAAGTGTAGCAGTGCCTCTGGCTGGTACTTACTGAAAGCCCACTGTGGCTAAGCTATATCAAAAAAGCAACTTGGAGGCCTTCAGTGATCTTTTGGATGTGCACACAAATGCACAGAAGATCCCTGGTGAAACAAAGAGTCCACGTGAAGTGAAAGGTCTACTTCAGTGCTTTAAATGGTGGGGTCAAATTGGTGTGTCTGTCAAGCGCCACACAGAAGGGCAAGATCAAGGAAGCAAGAAGTACGTTGATTTCGTCAGGGATAAATAAATACATTTCAGTAAGTTATCTTACTAGACAGGAAAACAAAGGAAAACAAAGGAAAAGCAAAGAATCTTGGAAACTCTAATTGAAATTTTTTAGTCATTGATACTGAGTTAATTAAGGTGTAGCTTCTTTCAAAGCTTTGAGATGTTTCTTCCCACATTCTCTTCACCTAGGCTAAATTGCCATTTATGAGATAAGCTGTTAGGTGACTGGCCTACTATCTCTTGACTGTCTTCTGTGTTCTTTTTCTTTCTTTTCTCAGCCTCCCCAGCATTTCTCACAGGACCAGGTTTATTGAATCAAGGCACCACCCGATTTGAGGCTTCTTCAAGAGGCAGTGTTTAGGGCTTTGCATTGGCCCTACTGCACAGAAGAGGCAGGGGTAAACAAACCCCTGAGAATTCTCTGCTCTGTTAGTGAACAGAGAAATTGGGGAAAGTATTTTGCCAAAGTTGTTGAAAAGAAAGAAATTATTCAATAGATTGGTTGGGCTGGGATTTAGGATTAGCACTAGGAGTAGTAGCATAGCTTATGTATATTTTTCCTCAGGCTTCTCTGAGTAGCAGCACTAACAACATTGTTGGCAGTTAGACCAGCCTCCAATACTGGAATGTACTCCAATATGGCTTGGAAGGGGAGGTTCAAGAAGGGATCTGCAGGATGGAGATGAAAGTAGAGCCAGCATAGGTGTGATGGTTCTAGCACTGTTTCCCTTGGGACTGGAGCTCTGAAATAGGATCCATGTAGTCCAGAGGACCTCCAAATTCAATGCTGCATTCATGTTTAAAAAAATAGCTGTAGGGCTGTCTCACTTCTTCTTCATATCTCTGTACCAGAGGAACCAAGATGGTAAGGGGAAAGAGAAAGAAAAGATGCTTCTGTCAGTGCCTAATAAGTGAGGGAAAGATAGTATTTTGGACAGGAGTGAGAAGAGACAAAATGGTAGACAATGGTGAGGTTGGGGTAACTGGGAGGAAAGAAACTGGAAGGGGTTTCAACAACTAGGTGAGCCTCAAGGGGCATTTTCACTTGGGGCCCTGTTATCCTTAATTGTTTCCTCTAGGGCAGTGTTTTTCAAACTTGGCAACTTTAAGATGTGTGGATTTCAAATCCCAGAATTCCCCAGCCTTCTGGGAGTTGAAGTCCACACATCTTAAAGTTGCCAAGATTGAAAAACACTGCTCTAGAGCCTCTTTGGCTATATATACTGTATATATAGCCATTCATATATATATTCATAGATATAGATATATAGATGATACAGATATACATATGCATATACATATACACATTCATTCATTCATTCATTCATTCATTCATTCATTCATTCATCTGAGTGGATTTCTGTTACATAGTAATAAAAAGAAATAAGAATGAAACAAAAGGCAATCTTTGATTATATATCCTTGAATATATTAGAAAATTAATAAATAAATATCCCCTATATGTTTCGCATTATTTCCAGGTGCTCTTATTTCTTTCCTTGCAGGGAAGGGAAGGAGGATATCAGAAAGGGACATGGATGCAAATCAGCAGCATCTGCACAAATTTAAAGTTGTCTCCAAAGAGATAGCCATGAGTGTGTTCAACTAAGTGGTTAATATTGTAAATTACAGTGCTCTACTGGTGCCAAAATAAAAATGAAATCTAGAATACTGCTGGATGATAGGGATGTGGATAAACTATGAACCCTTGCTTTCAAAAAGAGATTTATTCTTTTATAAGTCAAGAATAATATGCATTAGGAAAGCAATTTCAATATGGATTACCAGTGATTATTCTACAAACAACTGCATCAGACAAATACAGAATCTTAGCCCAATTAAAATTATGTGAACTTGAACCAATGATCAAATAGATTTGTTTGATTCTCACTCCCATCATTTCTAGCCATTTCTCTTTGCTGCATAATTCACGGTGAATGACATGCCAATTAGTAAACAATAAACTCAATGCAGAACAGAATTACTTTTTCTGTACCATGCACTTCTCTTTTCAAACAGACAGTAAGTCATCACACAAGACATTATTCTGCTAAAGATGGGACAGGAAGATGGATCACTTAGTTAATGTGAATGAGCAGATTCCACACAGGCCTCATTTAGCTTTTATCTAGTATGGAATGCTGTTCCCCCTTTCTTTGGCTTATTCATTTAAAAATGGTCACAATAAACAGCAAATAACGTAACAAACTCATTGTTTGGAAAGCTGGCATAAAATTTCCCAATTACTAAGAGTTGTATGCAGAAGTGTCATTTCACCAGCCTTTCTCTCAGTGAGCACATTTATTCAATCAGGCATAATTTATTTCTATCAGTGATCATAACAAACTGTTCTACTATTGTTCAACCTAGGGCATTTTCAATTATTTGCAATGTATCATGGTCATACCAGAAAAGAAGCTTATAACCTTTTTTTTGAAATCTTGGAATAAGGTCTGAGAATGGAAGGAGGAGAAGGATTATGAGATCTCTCCAAAGACTGGACTATAGGCAAATAGTCCACAGGCTAGATGTATTTCGTGCTCATTGTTTATTTAATTAAGAACCTAGGTTTTTGTGATATTAACAAAGCATTCATATTAAGAAGCTGTTATGTGTAAAATCTCTAATTCCATGTATTTATCGTCCATGATTAGAAGACTATTTAAGAAGTATTCCTGTGGCAGAAACATGGCAGGCTCATTGACCAAGATTTTCCACAACTGTTCCTTTTTGGGGGGTGGGTATCATATTAAAACTAATAGATAAAATGCCATCTTCCTTTAATGGCATTCTTTTTTTTAAAAGAAATGGCTCACTACTAGACAACAGAAAGTGAAATGTCAGAACACCTAAAATCAATTTCTGTAACTTCTAGGTAGCTATAGGCCATAATAGCTTTCCTTTCAACTACATGCAATGAATGAAAACACTTTGAAATATTTGCAGTTAAAAAAGGAAAAGGAAGGTCAAATTATGTTATGAAAGGATCCAAGGGCACACATATATTAAACCAACTCCACATTTAGATTTCACAATGCTTAGGAAAAGAAGGTGGATTTATACACCTACAGCTGGCTCTATTTTGTTTCATGTAAAATTAGAGATTAAAATACTTTTACAAAAATTACAAACCAAAATATATTGGCTTCATACTGTTAGAATGTTTATTTAAACTTTCAGTGAAGTAGTTTTATTTAAAAATTGCGTTCTTGTTTGTTTTACTCACTCCATTTATTTGGCATTTTATCAAACTCTTTTTAATGCAAATTAGGTGAAAAAACGTTCTTCACTTTTGCATTGAATCCCTTGATTCTGCTCATATTCAGTCATGACTTTATCCTGTTAAAATGTGCTCAGCACAGTACATTATTTCTTAATTAGCCTGCACTGCATTTTCATTGGATTATCAAAACCTCAGAATTGCTGACATTAACGTACTGGTAAATGTAAAGTCTCTTCTGCCCATTATGGGTTGAGCCAACTCCAAATCGCAAGGGCAGAATTTATGGAACACTGTGCTTAGATTCAATTATAATTGTAGCTACTAGCAATTTAAAATATTTAGTATTTATTTATACAGCATTCAGTATGTTGGTCTATCTGCCTGGTTTGGAAAAAGAATCTTTTGGTAGAATTACAAATAATATGCTTCCCTTTGCAGTCCATATTAATGATTTAAAATACATAATTTTTAGCTGGTACCCTGAATTAAGGAGTTAAGAGGGATAAGAAATTTCAAATGGATATTAGGATGCTAGATTTGCTGAATACACACAGGATGGAGAACATATGATCCACAGGCTTCATGAAGTCCTCTAGCACCTCAAGAATGTTTCAGTGAAATTTGAGAAATGGCAAAGCTGACTTATTTGATTAGGGAGAAGACAAGAAATACATTTATTAGTGACTGTACATTTATGGACTTTTGCTGAAAACATTTTAAAAAGCGAATTGGTGACTTATGGATTTGATTATTAGAAAGGGCAGAATATGGGAAGCAGAGAATTATGATATAATCTTAAAGAGGGAGGATAGATGATAAATTCATTTGTAACTGCTGTAAGAGGATCAGAAGTCACTTCTTTATAAATCTCTTCTCTTCTCTTCTCTTCTCTTCTCTTCTCTTCTCTTCTCTTCTCTTCTCTTCTCTTCTCTTCTCTTCTCTTCTCTTCTCTTCTCTTCTCTTCTCTTCCCTTCCCTTCCCTTCCCTTCCCTTCCCTTCCCTTCCTTTCCTTTCCTTTCCTTTCCTTTCCTTTCCTTTCCTTTCCTTTCCTTTCCTTTCCTTTCCTTTCCTTTCCTTTCCTTTCCTTTCCTTTCCTTTTTTCTCTATTTACTTTCTTTTTTCACTTTCTTTTACTTGTTATATATATATATATATATTTGTTCTTCACGCTTTTTCTTTTCTATAAATTTATGCTGTATATTTGTCTTTTGTTATTGTAAACAATATTTTAATAAAATTATATATATAAAAAGAATGTCTTGGTGAAATTTGGTTGCAAAATGGCCCACTTTACGTGGTACATGTATGTATGTATGTATTTTATAAAATTGACAGTCTGAAGCAGTGTTTCTCAACCTTGGCAATTTTAAGATGTGTGGACTTCAACTCCCAGAATTCTCCAGCCAGCCAGCATACTGGTCTGAAGAGGACTAGGAGACAGAGTTGTTCCTGCTCTTTAGCCCCAACCCTCAAATATAGCCTCAAATGATTGTGGGCTCTTTGCCCAGTTTTGAACTTTCTTTGAGGGTGTTTCAAATAAATTAAGGCTAGGAATGAGACAGGAGACCTTTTCAGTTAAAAACACCCAGACCCAAGGAAATGGAAGAAAAAATCAGTTCCACCTCTTTCTGTCAGTTTCACATCTCTGAACAACCTCCTGGACCCCAGGAACACAAGTGTCATTTCTTTAGAAGTTTGCAATGTGGATAGCAACTGTAACAACAAAAGTATAACAATTAATATAGGGAGGAGGCAAAATTATATATCAATGCACATTTTACATGAAAATGTGTACAAACATACATCTTCCTATGGAAAAAAAATGTTTCCAAAAATTCACACGTACTTGAACAAGTGTGGACATAAATCCACATTGGGAAAAATATGCCTAGAAATACACATGATTTCATTTAAACGTCCTAAGCTAAATTCATGAACAGTAGAGCCGAACAGAACTTGCTGTAAATTAAATTAAGATAGTTGTCCAAAAATGGACAGAATGCCCACTCTTAATATTTCACAAAACTGACTTGTTTCATTTTTGTTCCTTAAATGAGTATTTCAGAACATTTTCTTATGCTTTTACACACATTTAGTTCCCAAACTAAATAAAACCCAAGCTGTTCCCTTTTTAGTGACTTTTTTTTTTTTTTTACCAAGTCAGATTTCAGTAGCTTTGAAATGTGAATAAGTACAGGTCCATTTGTTTCACCCACCATTTTGAGCTGGCCTTACTTGTATCCTTTATCAGATTTAATGCTATCATGGTCTGCTAATTTATTATGGCATGCCTACTGATAAGCCAGGATGACTGAAAATTTCAGGAGACCCATCATCATTTTGGCAGATTTCAAAGGTAGCCATTGTTTGATTCTATCTATGGAAGGCTCCTGGATTATTGGCACGTTGTTGTTGTTCAGTCATTAAGTTGTGTCTGACTCTTCGTGAACCATATCGTGCCAAGCCTTCCTGTCCTTCACTGCCTCCTGGAGTTTGCTCAGTTTCATGTTCATTGCTTCAGTGATGCTATCTAACCATCTCATCCTCTGCCGTCCCCTTCTCCTTTTGCCTTCAATCTTTCCCAGCATCAGGATCTTTTCTTCGCATCAATCCTTCCAATGAGCAATCAGGGTTGATTTCCTTTAGGATTGACTGGTTTGACCTCCTAGCAATCCAAGGGACTCCTAAGAGTCTTCTCCAGCACCACATTTCAAAGGCATAAATTCTTCGGCACTCAGCCTTCCTTATGGTCCAGCTCTCAGTCATACATTACTACTGGAAAAACCATAGCTTTGATTATGCGGATCTTTGTTGGCAAGGTGATGTCTCTGCTTTTGAATATGCTGTCTAGGTTTGCCATAGCTTTCCTCCCAAGGAGCAAGCATCTTTTAATTTCATGGCTGCAGTCTCTGTCTGCGGTGATCTTGGAGCCCAAATAAATGAAGTCTGTTACTGCTTCCATTTCTACCCCTTCTATTTGCCAGGAATTGATGGGTCCAGATGCCATGATCTAAGGGAATCTCCTCAAGATCAGTCCTCAGATTCCTACTGCTTCAGATACAGACACCACGGGGACATCAGAGGCAGGTTCCTAGAAGTCCTAAATTATCATCTGCTGAGGTTGATCTGAAAGTGCCATGCAAAAGATGAGACAATCTAGTGAAATCCTCTATATTTGGTTGGATGATTCAGATATCAGAGGCAGTAAGTCTCTTAATATATGTTGCTGGGAAGCAATAGCAGATACCCTCATCCTCTAATTATGGCAAGATCAGCTGGCCAATGTTAACCATATAAATCTTGGACAAGACAGGCTTTGGTCTGCTCATCTCAAACATTTGCTTGTTATTATGACAGTAGGAGACATGGCCCTCTTCATTTTTCCTGCCTAAAGAAATCAAATTAGACTTAATATAATTATTTGAGAAATGAGCTGATCTATTAAACCTGTGTTCAGCTAATGATGCTGAGATATGGCAGTTGCTAAACTAATGAAATATTTGACCCTGACTGGACAGTATAGAAACAGCACTTAGGAATTAAAAATCGACACATACTGTGTAGTAATGTTGTAGAGTATAAATTAATGGCTTTCAAGTGTTCCTTAATAATTAAGCACAGCAAATACTGCCAGTGAAATGTGACATTTTCAGTATGATAGATTTTGTCAGGGAAGGGATTCCTCCTCCCCTTTTTCACCTAATTAATTAGTAGTAAATTTGGAAGCAGCATTCTGACCTACTTATAAATCTCTGTGGGAACATGTATATTTATATAATACTTCTTTGGGCTACCTCATTAGGCAGAGTGCAATAAACAAATTTTAATGACTTAACAGTGTTGAAAGTTGAAGGGATTTTTGGTCAGGTATCACGAAGTCCTTAGTGGAATGAAAGAAGGAGAAGAAATGTCCTATTAGCATCCAACTGCATAATACCATGTGTACATCTTGTTAACATTAGAAAGAATTATACTTGCAAGTTCATTAACTAGTTTTCATTTCAGGGTTTAAGATAGCAAATTTGCCTTATTGTTTTAACTGGGGTGGGGAGGGGGAGGAGAGGGGAAAGAGAGAGTCTTATTCTTGTTTCAGTTCCAGGAAATTCATCTTTGAAATATGGAAATTTTATTTTCTGGAAAAGTATCCTGAAAGGACAATCAAAAGGTATGTAACCAAACCAGAACAAAAAGCAAACAAATAAAAAAACCCCTCAGGATATGACTGGTTGGGGGGTGAAGAATATTTTCTTTAAAATATTTCAGTAAAACTCAGTGATTTAGCATCTAAGAAATATAAATATATATTATTTATAATATATATTTATATCTATGAATATAAAATAAAAATAAATGAATATAGAATAAACATATATTATCATATTTATATAAATATAAATAAATATTTAGCATTATTTCACCCCCAAAAACCCATTCACTCACACTCTGTTTCTCACACACATACGGAGCAGTCACAGGGAAGAGGAATTTTGGACTGGCATCCAGGAGCAAAACTTGCCAAGACATTTTGTGGTTTGAATTGCTATTTGAACAGGAAATGAACTTTGCCATATCAGATGGTCATAAAGCAGAAGGTGAGTCAAGCACCTGTTCCTAGCACTAGAAATAACCATTGCAACAATTAATTAGCAAGAGCTATTTCAGGAGCCCTCCTCTCAAGCTCTTTTGCCTGAAATGGCTGATTCATTCTGACTATTGGTTTTGGCAGTGAGAAAAAAGAGAATTTTCACCATAGCGTTCTCCAGGAACTGTCATCAGCTGCAGACCTGAGTTACAATTCAGGGTGAGTAAATAATTTCGTGTATTCGTTCCCTTCTCTTTCTGCATTATTCTTCAATTTTATTTAAAAATTCTCCCACAGACAGTAGACTTGTAGCCTTAAGGTATTTTTTCCTCAAAATATACATTTTTCAAGAGGGTTTTGTTTTCACGTTTTTTGAAGTCATTTTTTCTTATGGTTTAGAAGAGTTTATAGGCCAGGATAGCTGGCTGAGCACACTGATAATTACAAATGTTCAATGTATTACACATGTTTCCTTTTTTAAATAAAGGAAATAAATGATATTTTTACTTCTGTTTTTATGATGGTGGTTTAATTTAAGAAAATTTTAAATATGAAATTTTGTATGCTCAGAGTATTTCTTTTGAATTTTAAAAAAAGAAAAAGGATGTGTACAATTGCTGGTTTGCAACACATAACAGGAATGTAGAAGAATTCCATGTAAAATGTGGAATATTGCTCAAGATAGTGACAATGGTAGGAAAAGAAACCAGTGGCATGGTAGTGAATACAATGGATTAGGAAATTAGGAAGCCAATGTTCAGAACATCCTCAGCTATGGAAGCTCATTGAGTGACTTTGGAGCAATTACTCTCAGGTCAATCACTGACAGGTCAATCACTGACAGGTCACCTCTGTTACAGAGATGGTTTCTTGGTTAAAAGATCTGGAGAAGGTATTGGTGCACTGCCCCGAGATCATGGAAGAAAAGTGGGCTATTAATCAATCAATAAAATATTGCCTATGAGATTCACAAATGAAACATCCTTGGGTCCATCATAACCTCATTCAGTGTCTAAGTCCAACTACAGCACTAGTAGTTTGGAAGTTGGTAAGTGCCTAAAATTCTTATCATGTAGAAGCCCATCAGATTGTTTTAGATTTGAATTTGCATGCAGTGCATTTTTCAGGCAACTCTCACTACAGTTGCTCGCTGAGAATATACTCCTACCCTCAGGTTATTAAAACATGATAATATAAAGAAGACTTTTAGAATATTGTTCAAAGTGTAAGTATCAAGTAGTCCTCATATTGTATTATTAATTGCTTTCATTTTATTTCAAGTTCATACAACTGGATAAGGGTTATGGTCAGGAACGTGGATTAAAAGTTTCATTCCTTGCTTAAAAGAGGCTGGCTTTTTTTTTTTTTTTAAGTTTCATTACACTATCTGCTTATCTCAGGCCTGTGAAATCGAACGCATCCCCTTGTCATCATCCCAACAGGAATGGTAAATGTAAGGTTAAAGGTGGTTTAATATTGCATCTGTCAAGTGTAGGCATTCTGGGAATCACAGAACTTGCCAAGTCAGTATTCATGAAAATAACCTTACCCTGGATAGTTTCCCAGTTATTCATTTACTTTCACTTCCTACTTTTATTATGGGGAAGTTTGCAGCAACATTTTTGAACCTTCTTGCATTTCCTCAGTTAAGGCCATGGAAACTCTCCGTTGATATCAGAAGCTTTGCTGGGCAATGAGAATAGGAATTAATCATTACAAGACACTTCTAAGTAGAGCAGAGTTTCACTAACGTATCTGGACAGAATGGAAGAGATTCTGTTAACTTTACTAGGGCATCTAACATGAAGTTAAAATGTAGCAGGAATTGCAAACTTGAGAAAGAGCCGGAAAATGCTCCCGGCCAACAGTGAAAGAGTGACTTTGGTCTTGAAAAAGATCAATAATCTAGCCCTGTTTCCAGAACGAGTCTTAAAATTGTTAGATGATATCTTCAGTTATTAGGGCTGTGTGGGGAACGAGATGCTTTATGCTGAAACATTTCATCTCAGCGCTTCGGTTGGAAGCATTAAGGCTGTTCTGCCTTGACCTGCTGACTCACTTTGGGACTGATTTCCTTTTTCTAGCAATGAGGCTTGACCTTTGATGGATGAAGTGATGTGTCTGGTCTACTCTGCAGGTCTGAAACTGGGCACTATGACATTTTATGGATCAATCTCAAAGAATGTTTCTATTGGGGCTTTGATTGTACTGTCCCTTTTGAGTGTTCACAAAGACCTAGTACTCATGTTATTGGTCCCAAAATGCATAATTGAAAAGAGGGAATTCTGTTTCATTAATGCGAACATTAATTTCCTCTTTGGTTCTTTAAAATATATTTCCTAAGGTATCAATTAAATCCACATAGTACTAATCTCAGGAGATACAGTGGTCTTTGAAGTACAGAGTTAAATTCTGAGATAGAGATGTTGGTGTTTTCAGGGTGCAATTTATGTTGAATAGTGATAATCCATCAATTTGGCTGTTATTATTGAAATGTCCTATGCTGTTTTTGTGATTTTTAAAAAAGTTATGTCCATGTTTTGTATTCCCACATCCCTAGCCCAGAACTTCATAAGCAAACAAACAATAAATAAATGTCCCCAGAACTTCATAAATGAATATACTCAATAAAAGCGAAAATCAACTGAATAATTCCTGGACTTCAAACCACATTTCAGGTTGTTCATTTTTATTTCTGTTTTCATTGCCATTCTCCTCTGTCTTATATGAAAATAAAAGCATTTTATTACAACCATGCAAGTTTTCAGAAGCAGATTTTTTTATACATTTGTGATATAAAACATTTTTTTTATTTCCAAATAAATCCAGCTGTGGGTACTATATATGTAGATAATCACAATTTGCTGGGACATAGAAATTAAACAGTTCTTCATTCAGAACAATACAGGGTATTCAAAAGCATATTCATTTGCCATCTGATTATCAAGCAGCTAATAACTAGGCAACATTCCATAAAAAAGGGAAAATAAACTTTCCAGGTATAAAGGTTTGAAAATATAATAAAGAAAATACTAGTAGCTCATTTGGGAAATTTTCCCAAGTTTACCTAACATGTGATAAGATTTAGAGCTGGTATATCTCTCAGGTTCAGTTTAGAACTGGATTTGCACATCACACTAAAACATGCTTAATCAGTGGTTTATTGAATAAATCCCAAGTGGTTTAACCATGGTTTATTGAGTAAACCGCAACTGGCTGAGTTGAAACAGCATCACATAGCTTAGTATTGTTACCTGTAATTTATGTCACAAATAAGAGACAATTGAAGATGGGTAGATGTATACTCCCTTTTTTAATTTCCTTTTGGTAGACAGATCCAGTTGATTTATTGTACAAACTACCAGTCATTTAATCCATTATTCCTATGCAAATGAAAAGATTAATTTGGGCAGTTTAAAAAAGTCTAAAATACACAGCTGTGAAATTATATTTGCATTACATTCCAAGAGACAACAATAACATCAGAAAAATGAGGGATGTAGAGCAATTTCATAACACTTGATATGTGGTTATATCAAAGAAAATCAGAAACTAAAGCCAGGAATTAGCAATTAAGGCCACCCACTATGTAGTTCAAGAACCTTTTATTTCTAAATGGTTCATTTTGGTGCCCTTTTCTGGAATGACTTTCTGCTACTAAAAAGCAAAAATAATTTTCCTAACAGCCTTTGTCTTGAGTGAAGATGACCAAACTGTTTTAATTGCTATGTTCTTTGTTTGTTTACTTCTTCTTCTTCTTCTTCTTCTTCTTCTTCTTCTTCTTCTTCTTCTTCTTCTTCTTCTTCTTCTTCTTCTTCTTCTTCTTCTTCTTCTTCTTCTTCTTCTTCTTCAATATTTGACTATTATTACTCTGGCATATGTCACCGTAATAGCAATGGACTCTAAACTATGCATATTACATATCTGTATTAAGGTTTAAAATAATCCTACCACCAATCCTGAAACGTATTGCATTGAGGAAATACTGTCTCAATAAAAATAATCACAAAATGCAGAGGGACACATCTACTTCAATCCTCACTGCACTGAATGTCAATGAAATGCAAATAAATTGTGATTTTTGAGTTTTATAGCAGTAACTGTAACCTCTTTTAGCATACAGTGCACTATAATTTTTTCCAAAAGGTATATATAAATACAGTATAAGAAACAAGAAAAGGGCATAATTTTATGCATGCAACACATATTTAGAGAAGCTTTTGTCTAAAGGTCCTTTTTGGTGTCCTGAGTAAAATTTAAAACAGTGTAACCCACAAAGGATCAGCTTTGTGAAAATAGGGTTTCCTTTTATGAAGAATGTGTCTATCTTATTGAAATACTATTAGGAATGTCTGTAATCTACATTCATTAAAGTAAAGGAATATTAGCCATATTATCCATGAAGGGGAATACAACTTCCACAGAAGCTATATTTTTATTAGGTCAACTGAAGTTGTAAACGTTGGCTACAAGGTTTCAAATTCTTTAATAGGCAAGTTAGTTAGGAAAAAAAGTAAGGAGAGGAAAAATATGACTGATCCTGGAGCCACATCTATCCCAGTTTTCAAGCTTACACATAATGATGGAGATTTATATTTTCCCAAATGAAGAACTTCCAAGCATATCCTTGCTTTTTCTTGCTAGAAACCTTGAAAGACGGCCTTTATCACAACTCAGTACTACTCAGTACCTGATAAAATCAGATTTGGATATATGAAAACTCTGTCACGTTCCTAACTGAATGTGGATTACAGTTTGAAACTTGGTCCTGATTGTGCAAATAAGATTTCATTTAAAAACATAGAGATAGAAAAGAGAAGAGAAGAAAGAAAAATACATAAAACTGACCAAATGCAAATATTGCATGGAAAAGTTTGCAGAACAATACACAATTTTTAAAAAGTAGATACTATTGATTGGAAGAAACATCTCACTTTTGTTCTTATATATCAACTTGGATTAGAACAAATACAACAATAATTTCACAACAGTAACACTTTTATGCTCTTAAAACTGTTATATTTGACTACAATTAAAATCAAATTTTAGATTAACAGATATATCTATATAATAAAAACAAACAATTCTAATTTATTTGAGAACCGTTATTTTCAGAGAATCCAAACCTCAGATGTGGAACAAGCCATATATAGAATTGTACTCCATAGATGGTTTCCAAATTAAACTGGAACTAATATCAGACTTGGTTCAGATATTATGGTTAGACACTGATCCGTACTCCCATAGTGGAATCTGCCATTCCTCTAATAAAGGAATTAAAAATGATTTCCAATGCAAAGCACTATGCATCCTGGCAACAATTATCATATATAAAGCCAACTCAGTGTATTTTGTAGGTACGTGTATATATGGTTTAGTTATACTTAACAAAAAGGTAACTGGTCAAAAAGGTAAATCAACGTTAAGACTTGTTTTATTGTACAAGAGATCATCTTCTAGAATAATAGAGCTTTATGACATTGCCAACAGATACAGTAAAACATTCCAACATGATTTTTATATTTCCAGTAACTTTCTAAATATGTGTGTTGTCTCCTCTAGCTATCATGACTAAGGTAATGTACCAGTGGAAGAACATCTTGCATCAATATTCTTTTAGTGTATTATTCACAGTGACTTTAATATTTCTCTTCTATTGATATTCCCATTGTGTATATCAATTGTCCTACTTAAGTTCTGCATCCATTTGATCATCTAGTCTCTAACTTGCTGGGTCTCCAAATCATATTTCAGTAGCAACTTATATATAAACCATAGCAGGTATTCTGTATTTTGTGTTATTATTCTTTAAGCATTCAAATTCAGTCAAGTCTCTGAGCTTACCGCTTTGTTTCTGTAATTCCTTCTGGATTACATTGCTCATTTGAAACCATAAAAACACTTCTGATCATTCTAAGGAGAGAATTGTGAATAATTTCTTTTTTCTTTTTTCTACAATCTTGCAAGTTGTAAGATTTTCCCATGCTTGTTCCATTGCAAGGATGCCCAACTTTTTCCAGTTGTTGAGGGATGTGCTAGGTGGGGGGAGCTACAGTTGAAGAAATAGGCATAAATTGAAATAAATTAAGTCTAATTAATGCAGTTAGTTCCCATGAATTGAAAATGTTTTCCCTACTATCGCCTTAAAGGCTGCAACGAGGATACAACTTTTGGAAAAGTTTTAGGACTCACGTTCAAGGCTTAGGGAAAACACATGGAATTTAAAGACTGCACCTTAGTTTACTGTAAATGATGCTAAGATTACAAGCTTGATTTCCTATCCTTAAAGTACCTGCAACCCCCAACTGTAGAAACATTTGAGCCTGTGAATGCTTTAGTTGTATGACCTTCAACATCCCAAAGTCCTTGTATCTTATGCAGCTATTTTCTCAGCATACCTATTACCAGTTTCAAAGCTTGCACACATATAAATTCTTTCTCTCTCTCCCTCTCACTCTCTCTCTCTCTCATACACATATATACACACAAACATACATTTAAAGGACAGATAACAGCATTTAAATTCAATAACCTTGTTATGGTCAACCGAGAAAGAACTCAACTGGTTTGCTAAATTTGAGAAATTCCACATAATTAGCATCCATTCAGTCCACATAGAGTGCTTGCTGCAGGCTTGCTTTCAAAGTAATATTAATGTAACATGCTTTTCAGAGGAAGTAACCTTCTATTTGCAAATTATCAGCTAAATAACTAGTCTAAGATTACACTATAAAAAGCCTGCATAAAATACTCTGATTGGACGCTCCAGGTTTTGACACTTCGTTTTGCCCTTTCTTTTGGTTCTGATCTATTATAATTTATCTAATGAGCCCCACTTACATGCCTTTAAAAAAAAAAAAACAGTCGACATTCCAAATTTTACATATTTTACATCTAGCTTTCACTAGCTAGGGAGCTCATTAGCAGCTATTTCTTGTGGTGAATAAATGCCACCTGAGATCTACACTGTTCTCTAATTCGTAAGTTTGCTGCATTCTTCTAAGAGGTCACTTAACCTTTAAGTCAACCACAGCATAAAAACGGTAAGCAGTTTTCAGTGAACATCTTCCCAGGTTGCATAGCTGCACTGGAATTTGCACGTTAGATTGAGGTACGACAATTCAGGACGATAGAAAACTGCCGCACACACATTTGCTGCAGCTAAGGACTGCAAAGGTAGCATCTGAAAATGCAGAGCTGAAAAAGAAGAGTTTGGTAGGCGTGAAATAAATATTTTGAGAGAAAGTGTCTCACAGTACTGCAGTTTGAGCTGTTACAATTGAAATAATTATTGTGGTTTGTAGAATTAAGAATTTCCCTACACTAAAAGAACATAAAGAAAGACCTAATCCATTCAAAGGAATATTTATTTATTATTAATGAATAAATTAAAAATCTTAAATTGCTCTTCTATAGCCTATTTTTATACCTGGAAATAACAGACATATTTCTCAATATGCACATCTAGGATTATGTAGTAATTGTCTTATATATCTGAGGACAGAACTAAAAGTATCAACAGCAAAAGCCTGTAATTTTGATAGAACTGATGTATGAATATTCAATGGGAAAAAAAACTATATGGATTTGTGAACAACTTTTAATACTTTCCAAAATACTGAAAGCCGATAGGCCTCATAAACAAAATTAATAATGTAAACTCATGTATGCCTATTCAGAAATCACCTGATTGATTTATTTTTTCCAGATGAGAGATTATGAGACTGTACTCTTTGTCCTTGTCTAGATGAACCCAGAGTAACCATCTTGCTACTCTGAGTTCATCTAGATCAGTGTTTTTCAAACTTGGCAACTTTAAGATGTGTAGACTTCAACTCCCAGAATTCCCCAGCCAGCATGCACCCAACCTTCCACATATATATTTTACTTGTTCCAGTTTATCTTTCTCATCTGTTATGTTACTCAGATACATTGTAATTCAAGCCCCCCACAATTAAAAAAAAAGTTGTTGATGTGACTATGTAGATGATTACATCTACATGCTTTTGTATATTGTTTTGCTGTAGAACTATATCTACATTAAACTAGAGTGCTGATTTTTGTCTGTTTTTGCAATATTTTATCCATGGCCTCATGCATACTAATGATGTAGAGATGGACAGAAAGCACCAGTGGAAAAGAATGAAATGAAATGAGAGTTGTGATCAATGTGTAATCATAGAGCTTGACAAAAATTATAATAATCTTTTTAAAAACTCTCAAATGCTTTACACAAAGAAGAGTGCAGCCTTCAAATCCAGAAACACTTTTAAATACTTAGCCAATCTACATCATATACTGAATTATTTCTATGGATCAAGTATACCTTTTTATACTGGAGCAATTTAACATATGTGATTAAAATTCAATGGTTCTCATTGTTGGGCCTCCAAATGTGATTGGCTCAGGGATGATGGAATTTGTAGACCATATTTTAAGGTTGAAAACTCCTGGATTAAATGGTATAGGCTAGTATAGAAAAGGAAAGATGATAGTCCTTTCATATGTATGATGCAGGGCATTTGGAAAATGCAAAGACCATGATCAGCAGAAAAGCTATACTGAAAAAAACCTTTATGATACGTAATTATAAATCAATAACATATGGGAAAATAGCAAATGTTTCTTGCTAATAGCAGTCAAGGGGAGCTATGCTAGCACCGTCACAAAAATACTATCCTCCAAAGTGCTAAACTTGAGTATTAGGCAGGCAAACATCACCCTCCTTAACAAAAAAAGTCTCTCTTTCCAATATCCACAAACAAATTATTATTAAACACCAAAAACCTTTGTCACGAGGTCACCATAACCTGGATAAAGATGAAAATGAAAGTCAAACTATAAAACACATCATGTTCTCAGGAAATTATGTTTTCTTCCCTTCCTAACTGTTTGAAATGTCAAAGAAAAGCTATTTAAAAAATAAGGCTTCAAGCTGCGTCCGTGAGGATGACATTGGCAAAACCAGAAGATTCTTATTTATAATTTGGTAAACAAGTAGGAAATTATTGGTATGCACAAATGAAACTGTTGTGAATGGCAGTAAAAAAACGGTTATGCTTTAGTCTGTCTGGACTTACCAGGTTTTATTCAGGTTCCCTGGGGATCAGGGTGTGCCTCCAATGTTTATTTAGCCTTGGCCTATGTCTGGACAATCAAGGCCGAGTTATCTATCAGAAGCTCCACAAGAATCTGAAGGTGTTGGTCCAAGTGAGATCAAAGGGCAAAGCAGGAATCACCAATACTCTGACAGAAAATGCTCTGTTCACAGCCTCTACCGACACCTTGGCTACCTTATGGCTTGAAATTCCTACCAGTGGATAAAACATTACATTCCTTAATCAAACGATGTAAGTATTCTGGGTCCATCAGTGTGTCCAATTGGACATTAGGCTTGTTACTCAATCTCTCAATGCTCCTTTCATTTTTACTCCTGAGAAGCAAGATATTGGCTTTTCAGATGTTCCTGGCATTCTTGTTCCTTCCAGGAATGGTCCTCTTTTTCTCCTCTGGCTTGTTGCTGGAGAATTATATTCTACAGGAAGGGAGTTAATGGATCCACAGTACCAGGCACGTATTTTTGCTGGTAGTGTTTTATCCTTTGAAACTGGGGCTTTGGCCCTCTTAGTAGCAGGTTCCTGTTTCTGAATTGGATCACTGCCTACTAGTTCTTTCCCTTTGGTTATCTTGTCAGCTATTTACTTATCAATTGAGTGTAGCCATGCATTTGAGGATGGCCTGTAAAATGTTGCCTTCAAGCTAGGGTTACCAGACTTCTGTAAAAAGGAGGACATTTTTGTCCTCATGTCCTCCATCCAGCAGGCATAGACTTAAAATCAAATATTTTGTGGCTCTGAGTGTCTTGGATTTTTTTTTTTTTTTGAGGGAGGGGGCTGTTTTCCTTGCAGTAGTCATTCAAACTTGTGTATTGTGACCCTTTAAACTGTCTGCTTCTTTCTTTCCCTCATCTGTCAGCAGACTCAACAGCTTAGATTTATGTTATTTAATTTATTTCCTGATTCCAGCAATCAGTGTCAATCCAGCCCCTTTAAATCTATGATCACTGTAGCCTGTAGATCAGATGACTCATCATATTTTTCGATGGTGAAATTTGGAAAGCTTTTTGTCAATTTATATTATCACTAAGATATGTTCTTGAAAATAAAGATTTGTTGTGTGGGATTGAAAAACCAGTCTTTCTCATGCTGGAAAAATTAATTTCATATACATATAGGCCTAAATACTTTTTTTTTTTTTGCAATTTTTTTGCTGTAATTTTTGTCATGGATGCCAACAAACCTAAACTGTGTGTCCTCGTTTTCCCCCATTTGTCATCCTTTCCAACTGTCTGTGTCCTCCTTTGCCTGCTCAGTTATTTGGTAACCCTACTTAAAGCAGGACCTTGGGAATTGTAGAGAGTTTCAAATATGACCCCAGAGAAACTATGCAGAGGTGGTTGCAACACGTAAACAAGCATGCTTGAAGCTGGGATACAATGGAAACATTAGGAAGAAACTTAGTATGGGTCTGTCCTAACTCCAAGGAATATAAGAAGGAGGGAAGGAAGGAAAAACACAGTCAAACTTTTAAGCTACTATTACTATAACCTATGTCAATAAATACAGTTCTAGTTGAACTTGTGGCGTCAGCTTCCTTGTCTGGCCTTTCTCAAAGGGCTAACATCAATCTTGAAAGCCTGACAGCCTTTACCTCAAGGAGATAGGGCATAGCCAATCTGAGTTAGATGCTCAAATTCCAAGGTAGCTCTATATTTCAAACAAAGGGGCATTGATTTTGCATGAATTCAAGATAGGATAAAACATAGGGATCTGTCCTTGAGTCTGAGCAATCAAAGAAATACCAAGGATTTTCTTGGTTATTTGACTGACTGAATTAAAGCTAGAAGAGTAAATATGAAAATACTTTAAATTTTAGGTATTTACTATATTCATTCATTTATTTGCTATATTTTTATTCTACCATATTTCTCAGAGAGTTCTGGCAGAGTCATTTTGAATAGTACCCATCTCAAAGGGGACCATACCATATAAGTTACACAGATAATGTTTTAGCTTGCTGATGTATCGTGATATAAGCATTTATTTTGTTTTATTTATTAAAGTGGTTATACGGACACCCAGCTCAGGCCTTGTGACTCTGGTAGCATGCAAAAAAAAGAAGGGGGGAAAAAGCCCATAATCAATACAAAATCGCATATTTCATTAAAACATCCTACAACAATGAAAATGGTGATCAGAACCAGATTCTCTTTGGGGACTCAACTCATCCTGATCTCAAGGCCCGGGGAGACAGCCAGATCTTAACTGCCTTCTTAAAGGCCTGTAGGATCAAGGCCAATTGTGTGTTGGGGAAAAGATCATTTTGAAGGGCAGGAGCTGCTATGGAGAATCTTTAGGGTAAATCTCTGTGGCTCCAGGACTGGCCAGTTAAAAGTACTCTTATGGCTTGTCTGACTGGTATGTGATTTATCTGCAGTTTCTAAGTTTATATACTGCAACAGGGCAGTTCTTTTCATTACAATGACAGTGACAATCCAAGCATGCACTCTAATTCACCAAGGTCAGCATCCTTTTTTCCTAGCTATCAGGAACCTTTGCTCAGGTCCCTTAATACACATGAGATAATGTACTAGGATGTGGCAACAAAATGCCAGTAGATAATATGAGTACAGCAGTCATTATGAGACAATATTTCAATAATACTTTTAATATTAATTCTATTGATCTGAAGAGATTCTTAAGCAATTGCTTAATTTTCCCATGGAATAAATGTGTGTCGAAAACAAATGACTTTCAATAAATCATATCCTTTGGACACATTAATGTGCTATCAATGTGAAAGTGAAAGGCACTGCATTGGTTTATTCAAGTGTCATATTAAACATATATAATAAGCTGAGCATGTATGTTTATGTACTGAAAGTAAACACAGATCAGACAATTTGTCTCTGAAATAATGAGACAGTTATGATGACAAGAGATAAGAACCAGCCTCAGAATACTGATTTAGCTACAAGATGGAATATCTAACACAATATACATTTTAAAAAATCCTGATTAATTACTGTCATAGTACTGCCTTTGTTTATTGAGAGCTATTAAGGAAAACCTGGTTATGGTAATAAGACATTGTAGGTGACAATTGCCTGCTGGGAAATAGCTAAATCTAAACCAAGACTGTCAAAGGCTGCTGGCTTAATGCTTCACAGCTCCATTAATTATGTTCTACCAGATCTTGGGAAACTCTTAACAGTGGGTGATCAAACAAGCAAATCACCCCTCAAATATCTGTAGCAAAATGGTGCTGCTGCAACAGGGTGAGCAGAACATAGCTTAGAAACTATAGGAGATCTTTGGCAGAATTGCAAAGAGTAGAGATATGCAGAGCAAGGTAAGTGTATCCCATTTTTATTTCCCTTATTGGGGTCAGTTTCTGTACATGCTAATATTCAATCTGTCTTTTTTAATTAAAAATCCAGACAGTTATTTGCTGGATTAGATCTGGGGGCAGAGAAGGTTTAGCCATCTATGTCATATGACAGTTTTAGGAAATGTCAGAGGGGGAAAAACTCAGCTTTACAAAGTTGATATTCTTCAATAATGCAGGCTTTCTCATTATTTAAAGAAATAGAGATAGTACAGCTCTCAACCACTTATAAAACTTTTGAAACGTTTCAAAGGTATGCAGGGATCAGTTTTGGGGCAAGCATTATTCAACACTTTTATTAATGATCTCAATAATGGGATTGATGGCTTGATTATCAGATCTGTAGATGACACAAAATTGGGAAGTTTGATGAAGACCAAGGAGACAGAATGAGATTGCAGGTTGGAAGACTGAGCTGAGAGGAGCAAGTTGTCCTTTTTCTTTTAAGGAAAAAAAAAATGGAGGACCCATGTATAAGATGGGGGATTTATTGCTTGGAAGCCCTACATCTGAAAAACAATGTAAGACAGCTCCTAGAAAGGCTAATACATTCCTGTGCTGAATTAGAAGCATTGTATCAAAGTCATATGAAGTCTTTATTCTTCTCTACTTGGTGTTGGTGAGACAGTGCCAAGTAGAGAAGGATATCTTAGATATTAGGTATGACACCCCATTTCCAGAGAGGTATTGATAGATTGAAAGGGGTTGAAAGCAGAGGATTGAAAGCAGAGGATTGTAGCATGTAATCTTTGTGATTGCTTCCAACTTTAAAATTCTCTACAAAATCAACCCACCCCACTCATGGACTTGTGTGTGTCATGGGTGTAGGGTAAGGGTGGACACTGGCAGACTTCAATCTGACCAGTTTCTTTTAGCTCATGATCCTATTTTCCCATCATCGATTATATATGGCACCCAGCTACCATTTTCCTGAATGTGCTTCTGCCTGCTGATAGGACAATCCTATTGAACAAGATTACTGTCACCTGTCAGCTTCTGCTATTACAAAAGATGCTACAAAATGAAGAACTAAAGCTCCACCCTCCTTTTTATTTCTTTTTAGTATTATCCTATAACAGTCTTGGCTCTTTGGGACAAGTATTGCCATATGCAAATCATCACATTAGGAGGAAAATTAGTTATCTGCTTCCAGGAACTTTGAGGCTGAAGATAGCTAAGTGGTTCACTGCAGAATGCACCCCAATGCTGGCATTTTGATAACTATAAAATTATTATCTGCAAATGTCAAGAGAGGGGATTTATATTGTGATATTTTTTTGTATTGTTGCAATAATCTTGGCTGTGGTAATGAAATCAGAATGTGCACTTTGCTGTTCTCTGATGACCTTTTGCCTTGGAAGAATGAAATACTAAAGTTAATACTAGAAAATATTATCAGCTTTCACAAATATAGAAGGTTTTAAATGTTTTCCCCCCATGTTTGGTTTAATGCTGTTGTTTTTCATTACCTGATTGCCTTTGGGTTCTCTCTTTAGGTTCCTCAGATCAAATCAATATAGGAGCAACTGATGGGCTACAGTGCTTCTGTTAAACTTTGGAGCTTTTTGGTGGTTAAAAGAATGCCTTCCTGCAGTGTGAGGATCATGACAGTATCTGAGTGTCATTATGGTTTACAGTAACTGTTTGCTTTGAAGATTTCAATTACACAACACTCAGCTGACCATAGAGGTCCACAGGGGAGCGCCCAGGAGAGGCAAGTGACGATACCTGTGACAAGATGTCATCATACAAATGGCATCTTGATATCATCATGAATTGTAAGGGACACCTATGCTTCTGACCCTTCATGAAAAGACTCTTAAGTGCTTACATTTACTGTACATTACATTTACTATAACAGTCTAGAAACAGACAGACAATTGTGAGTCCTTCTCACATATCTTTCTGCTTGTTTTGCAGCACCTGTGGAATTTGATTTCTTTGTCATGCACTCTTCCCTAAGATGTCACAACTTTAAGAAAGAAATGGCAAATACATTAACATAATCAGTTAAATGTCAGGCAGAGTAACTTGAGGCTCCCGTAAAATTGTTCCAAAGTCAGGGTGCTCAGAAAAGTCCCAAATGTTTGCCAGCTACAGCCATTGCTGCTACATCTTCCTTCCTTCCTTCCTTCCTTCCTTCCTTCCTTCCTTCCTTCCTTCCTTCCTTCCTTCCTTCCTTCCTTCCTTCCTTCCTTCCTTCCTTCCTTCCTTCCTTCCTCTTCCCTCCCTCCCTCCCTCCCTCTTCCCTTTTTTTTTCTTTTTTGCATTAAGAAAACATTCTGTAATTGAGAAGGCTACCCTTGTACTAGGCAACTATTCCTTTTGAACTTTCAGTCATGGCACTTTCATTAGGAGATATGTATGTGATTTGTACTATTTTGTGGTTGCACCTATGAATGCAAAGCAGCAGCAGCAGCAGCACTCAAGCCTTCTAGGAACACCTGGAGAGGCAGCCCTATGTGGAAGGTGTATGGACCCACTAGTATCTGCTTCTTGAGTCAAACTGCCCTAAATGCTTCCTAACCAACTGCCAAACACAAAATGTGTTTGTTTCTGGATCTGGTTGTCAGTCACAATATTTATATTCCTTCCTTCCTTCCTTCCTTCCTTCCTTCCTTCCTTCCTTCCTTCCTTCCTTCCTTCCTTCCTTCCTTCCTTCCTTCCTTCCTTCCTTCTGTCCATCCATCCATCCTCCTTCTCTACTTAATGTACATCAAAGCAGCACATCATCAAAGACAGGACACGCCTTCCTGAGGAAGGCTATCAGTGAACCAGTGAACAGGGATGTATGGAAACCATGAGAAGAATATATCTCTACCTAGCCTCTACTCCATGTGCATCAATTTGTGGGCCTGTGTAACACAGCTACACAGCCCAGCAAAGGATATCATCCTTCACACATCAAAGAGGGAAGGATGACAGATTCTCTTTTAAAACTACTCCTGTCTTTTTAAAGGTTATGGGTGCATAGCAAACATGAACTTTTCATATGTTTTCTCACTAAAATGCCATCTACCTACTCAGTCAAGTAATTCAACTTTCTATGATTTTGGTGCTTTCAACTGGGGGAAAAAAAACTCTCTAATTCTTCACCCGATTTTTTTTTTAACCTAGGAGCATCTCAATGATTGATCGAGTTTTCACAAAATTACCATTAAAAAGGAGGTAGGAATGGAACTGAAACAAAACTTTTCTGAGCCACCAACAAAGAACTTAGAATAGATTTTACTTTTGATACAGGCCCAAACATAAATTATGAGAAACCAGTCCAGGTTCTACACCTAGAAACATGTGGGTTAGCCTAAATCTGATTCCTGCCAGTATTACATATATTCATTTCTAATGCTTTCTAATATATGCTATTAAAAAACAAAAACTTTAAGAAAAGCCTCATTTGTCCTCACACTTAGCTTTCTCTGATGGATCTTGCAACCAGCTCTCCCAGCAAAAACAATTTTGTCTGCTAATTCAACATACAATACCTGTTAATGCCATTGTTCTGAATATGTAGTTTTTCAATACTGTGTACTGTAATGCATGCTTGTTTTGCATGCAGTTTCCTCAATGCACTCTTGGACTGAAGAACGGTGACTTTTACTTTTCTGTCCTCTAGACTGGCAGATCATGCCACTTCCCTCTAAAAAAAAAAATTGGGGTAACATTTATTTTATATCCTTGACTTGGTCTCAAGAGCATTTACAACTGGCAGTGGGGTTTTCAGTCACTGGCATGTCCCTCATTATAAGTTCACTATTTCATACTGTAAGAGTTGAAAGTTATGATATGAGGAAGATAGGTAAACAGACATAATTAGACAAAGAAATTTGCAAATGGGAGATGGGAAAGACATAGTCCTCCTTTTTATCTCCGAGGCGTTCTGCCGAGAATTGCTAGAATTGTGTTCATGCTCAGCTGTGTTATTGAAAACCCAGCCTCTCCAGTGACAAAGTTTAAACTGAAATACCATCCCTCTTACAAAATGGCATACTTTTTGAGATACTTACTGTTCTAGGGGGAAAAAAAATCCATTATGTCTTAACAGCTCAGATTTCAGAGTTATCATTATAAAAATAATGGTAAAGGCTCCAGAAATACACCATTTTCTACCCAGGTCTATTACAGTTTGAAGAGCAATATTTTATTACATCTCTTTAGGACTATATTGTGGCTAATAAAACAACATGAAGGCACCAGGAGTCATAATGTAATTCAAAGGAGACCTTACTTAAAAAAAACAAAATCTTTTGACATTTTTTAAAAAATGGGGGGATAACTAAGCTGCTGCTCCCAAACTCTTCTTTTGTTTAATCATCCATTTTCTCTCTCTCTCTCCCTCTCCCTCTCTCTCTCCATATATGTGTATATATATACTCTCCTTCCAAACCAGAAAATCTTGGTACATGGCAACATTGTCCTATGCTCATGGGCCTCATCCCTTCAAAAAAATATTAAATGCAACCTCTGGGTGTCCCAGGTTCAACATGGAGTATATTTGGAACGGAAAGGTTGAAATGGAGCTCAGACACAGTGGTTCCCTTCACTGTAAGGCTTCATGGAGATAGGTTGTGTCAAAAGAAACAGGTGGTGCTGAGCGGTTTCCCTGCAGAGAGAATGAGAAGATTTATGTATTTGGGATGTGAGCAGCAGAAAGCTTTAAACAAGCAACCAAAAACAAAAACAAAAAATGACCCAGATCCATTGAAGGTAGGCAGAGTTGACCACAAATATGAAGGAACCCTGCAACAGAACTTGTGTGTGAATGTGCCTATACAGGCACACTTACATGTTCTGCTAACAATTTTGCTGGAATATACCCAACGCGGCTTGAAGTTCAAGCTGGTAAGAAAGAACAGATACAAAAGATATGGGAAGTTTTAATCCTTTTTTAGAAGAGTTGTTTCAGAGAATTGTTGTCTTTTTTCTTTCTCTCCCCCCACCCCATAGAATGACTGTCAGCTCTTTGGGAGAGTTTACTTTTCGGTTGTGCAAAGCAAATCCCCTCCAAGCTTGCAAAAACACCTTGTTGTCTGGCCCTCAGGCACATGTGGCAGAGAGACAGTTGCTGCTGATGTGAGCATTCAAAGCCTGATCCCAGGGCTCCCAGGATGAAAGGGGCAAAGCTGATGTGCAGCAGCAGGACTCAGCTTGAAGCAAATGGTCCTTTGCCCTAAGCAAGGGAGAAAGAGGAGGGAGTGAGGAAGAAAACAAGAAGCAGGGGGGAAGGAAGGAAGGAAGGAAGGAAGGAAGGAAGGAAGGAAGGAAGGAAGGAAGGAAGGAAGGAAGGAAGGAAGGAAGGAAGGAAGGAAGGAATTTACAGTGAAAACCTACTTTATTTTTCCTGCCTGACAATTAATTTCTCCAATATAATTAGTTATTCACTCACATAAAATTTGCCCAAAGATCAAAACAGTGCACAGAGCCTCTATTATACTCTGATTCATGTTTCATGTATAGTTTGCTTCCAGAAATAGGGGGAAAAAAGTCTTATTTTTGGTTTTCGTATACAAAAGAAACGCATATAGGCATACTCTCAAATCCAAATACTCTTGTTCAAACAGAGTAAAATTATGGGAAATTGCATTTAAGCTTTTGGAGAGAAATAGTAATGGATTTAATGTCTTGAATGCTACATCACCCTTCTGACCATCTGAAAAGAGATTAAGCAACTTTTCTGTTGGCAGGAGAGCTGCATTCAAGAACTTCATCTCTTTCTCAACTGAAATGAAAACTGATCAACAGCACAGATCCAGCTGTGATTTGCTGTAAATGTGCTCCTTTGTGATAATTTGATTTTAATTAAAATAAATAAATGCTTTCAATGAGGTGAATCCCCACTCAGACTGTTCGTCAGAGAAAAGTGTAATAGACTATCATTTGTTTATCAGTAAAATATCTTTTCAACGAGTATATGATGTTTACATGCATGCAAGTATGTTTCCAAACTCACACACTGACTTAATTTAAGCAGCGGCAGCAAAAAGAATGGAAACTGAAAAACTGCGTGGAGTGTTCTAAAGAAGATGAGAGAAACTGACCTTCTTTCCTTCCTTCCTCTCTTCCTTATCAACGTTTCCCTCTATTACTTTTTAGCATTTCTTCATGCACTCACGTACCAGACAGCCCTTCCAGGCAATGCACTGTTCCCTGACCTGTTTTGACAAAAAATGCACGTTGTAGCTTCCTGCCACAGGCCATGGTTACACAAAAGCCACAGGTCAATAAAGATCACTCATGTTCCCTATGAGGTTTATTATTATTATTATTATTAATTCCCCCCCTCAATCTTGCTTTCCTCCACTGGGGATGGCAGGGGGAAACCTGGAACTTGGGAAGAAAAGTGGTAGCTATCAAGGGACTCGTTTACGAAACTCTTAAGAAACCTCCCCCAAACTCTGAAGGAGTCACCCCCTCACTTTAGGTTACCTTGCCTGAGGAAAGTGCCCTTTTCCCTCACTTCCAAAGAGCTCTGTACATTTTCCAGACATTCTCTGCTGAGTTATCTCCCTCCCTCAATGATTTACAAGAAAGTAAAAAAGAGTAGCCAAAGCTCTTTCTAAAGCTTGTCCGTTACAAAGGAGCCAATAAAATGATCTACATCATATCACAGTTCAGCGTACCTGACATCTGCTCTGTAATAAAATATACTTAATGCATATGCTTCCTCTGACTCATATGCATGCTTCCCGCTAGCATTTCCGGACTGCTCTTTGGAGGTAAGCTTCTTGATATATTTAGGACAGGACATTATTATAATATGGCATCTCCCACCCCCACCCCCCACTGGCGCAGTCCATACTACAACACAGGCCACAACTGGATTTTCACTTGAACATGATCTTCACTTTTTAAACTGAAGTTTTCAGAGGTATTGGTTACTTGTGTGTGTGTATGTGTGTGTGGACTGTTGACACAACAGGAGACAACTGGCCATGCTATATTTTACACACACACACACACACACAGACACAATCTGAATTTAAATTTTATTGCATTGCTCAAAGACTATGAACTTTTCACAACTCTTCAGTCCTTCCTCCTCTTTTCCCCACAACAACAGTCCTGGGAGGTGGATGGGCTGAAAGTGAGTGACTGACCACAAAGTCACCCAGCTGGCTTTCATGCCTAAGGGCAGACTAGAACTTGCAGTCTCCTGATTTCTAGGAAAGTGGTTAACCACTACATCAAACTGGCTCTTATGTAGCTATGAAACAGTCAGCAAAAGCTAAGCTTCCCCCACCCTCAAGACAGGGTATAGGATTACTTGGTACTGGGCCAAATATTTCCATTGCACTTGGGTGAGGTGTGGGTGGGTGCCATCATTAGGTTTGATAGCAAATAAATCATTTCTCCTCCTTCTCAAAGAGGTAGAAAGGGAGAAACTATACAGGTGGGAAAGGGATCTTGCATTAACTTCAATAATCTAATGGTGTGTGTAATGTATACGTGTCTTGGCTTCAATGACCTCTTTGCAGTCTGCACTTCCTTGGCTTTGCATACTACAATTCAATCCCCAAAGAAGACCTCCTCCCCGCATTCTTCCCCCTGGAGCTTTTTCAGAGCCAGAGACATGGATGGAAGGGAGACTGCGAACAGACAGAGACATGTGTAAGAGACAAACAACAGAAGACCATTAGCTTAAATTCAATCCTCGTTGTGGAAACTCCTTTCCCGGGGCTTTTTCAGAGCAGAAAGCAAGGGCAGCCGGAGAGGCTGCAGAGAGATGGAACGAAGTAAAATATTTAAGTAGTAACAATACCATCATCCTCCACCAGCTTGCAATAATGGGGTAAGTCTAAAATCATCACTGAAAAAAAATGTTGAAACACCTTGAGAATGAGTTAGAACAACAGGAACCTCTTTTTCATAAAAAGAAAACTGCTAGGAAATTGGTGAATAGCTTTTGGCACCATGTGATCTGAGAACAAAATGGACTAAGTGAAACCAAATCCTTTCCCCTTTTCGAAGTGTGATGATTCAGCTATGGGTAATACAAAGTAAAAGTGGAAGAACTCTGTTGAGCCTATGTCACCCATACATCCATTCGACTAGGAAGTACAGCTACCTGTGAAGACAGTGAGACAGACAAATACAAGTATGACTTTTTATAGTTAAGGATGACATTCAAGCATTCTTTACCTCCTTTCTGGTCAAGGTTTCATGAATTGTCTGTACTTCAAGATTCACGTAATTAAGACTATGACATATATAAATCTTACGTGCTCCTGTTTCTATTTCCAATGTTTAATAGTCAACATTGCAATAGTCAGTATCATCCGCTTTACTGAAAAGGACATTTGTGCCCCAATTTTCAGTATGAAACATTACAACCGATCAGCAAGACAAAAAGAAACCCTTGAAGCTTTCATTGGGACACCTTTGAGTTCCAGTACTGATACTAGCTCTTCAAAATTCTTGTAAGATTTTTTTCCAAACCTCCTGCAAGTAATTTGGGCAACATGAAACACTGCAGTATGGCTATCACTCAGCCATTCCTTTGCGAAAGAGACTGCAGTCATTTCAAAAAGGGGGACCTGCTGCAAACATGTTTATCAGTCAATCAATCATTCCCAATTCTAAAATACTCTATTCCATTCTTTCTTCTGCCCATTGTTCAATAAGTATTGAAGTGCTAAGTGTTAAATGTTTGATCTATTTTTTTTTCTAAAGGACATTTTGGGGTTGAAGTTCATTTTGGCTTCTGTCAAAACTGCCTTTTCTAGAACATATTCTGTTTATATGTCCTCCAAATGAAAGGCTTGCAAACCAGCTATCCTTTATGTTCCTTTCTTTTTCTTTTTTTTCAAACTTTTATTAAGGTATATAAAAAGTACAATTAAAATACAAATCAGAAAATATAGAAAAGAGAGAAGATAGAACTAAAAGAAAAAGACAATCTCCCTTTTTTAGTTTTTGTCTTTTCCTTTTTGTTCCCTTCTATCTTTCTTTTCTTCCCTGTTTGTTCAAAGTTTAGATGGTTAGTTTTATTATTGTCCAGAGGGTGTTGTTTTTAATATTGCTGCACTTACATTTTTATCTACTTTGACATATTCTATTGATGGGTTGCTTTTAACCACTGTTTTAGTTATTAAATTCAATTTTAAGTGATTTTACTGTTGTTGATTATGAATGTTTTGATAGATTTGGAAGCCTAACTAAAATTGAATCCTCTCCCCCAAAATCTGGATTGGGTGTAGGTAAAAAGAAAAAGAGAAGATTAAAAAAAAAAACTACAGCATAATTTTCAGAAGTATGTTATATGTATTTTGAGAAACATCACAGATTATCTACATGATCCCAAGCCCACCTCACTACTGATAGATGTCTCCCACTGACCCCTTTCTTTTTCCCCCTTTGGGGAAGTGCTTAAACTCTGAACGTGTGTGTGTGTGTGTACACACAGACACACATGTATGTATATGTATATGTATAATTATATTGTCCAACTCCTAAAACCTCTAGGCAGTTTAACTAATAGAGTAACAAAAGCAATCATCTGTTAGAAGTCAGCCTGACCACTTACCTGTCACAGTCCTGCAAATGAGTAATTAAAGATTTTATGCGAACAAGTCAGCCTTTTACTAGCCTTTCAAGGATGTCCCTTTGGGGTTTTCTGTTCCCTTGGCATATGGAGTCATATTTATTTCTGAAACATTTTTAAAGCTGCAATTTCATTATTTAACCACTTAGCTAGAGACAAGTGCGTGGAACTCTATGGAACTTATGTCTTCATTTTGCTAAAACCAATCTTATGAAAAATCAGAAGAAAAGGAGATATCAGTGCTTGATAAAACTAGTACATTTCTTATTCAGATACACAACTACAGATAGGGTTGTAAGTATACTTAGACCTTGCAGATTTGAACTCTAAAGATTTTTCGAGGCTCCCATTTGCAGCAGGGTATGCACATATCCATGACTTCAGTGTGCATCTATGTCCCACAAATCCACTTGTCTTATGAGCCGTAGAGTTTCTAGACGTTTTTGTTTTGTTTCTTTTCCTTCTGTTCATTATTCACCTGAGAAAGAAACAGAACATAAATGCCAGTTAGGGAGGGAAGCAAATGTTGTTGCTGATTTCAATGCAAATTACATCTGACAAATGGATCCTTCTGTCACGGTTTCCCAGGAGGTTTCTCTTCTCAGTTGCCCTGCTTTACTCTTCAACTGCTTCAACTTTGCTGCATTTCTGAAATAAGGGTGATGAGAACAAACAAGGGTTGCATTGTTTTAAATCAGAAATATCTGAAAAACAAGTAATCCCCTGACCATATCATTTTATTTGTGGTAAGTCAGGCCTCTTGAGAAAGGTTGATGTTGTTCCCAACATATTTGGGAACTTTTCTTGACAGGACAAATTCTTTGAGGGAATACATCAAACTCTGTTTATCTCTACAGCAGCTCCCTTAAAACTTGTCAGTGTTAATAGTATCAGATCTCAGATTAAATAAGTCCTATTGAGAGACAGTGTGGCCATATCCATATTCAAAACATTACACTTGCTACTATCAGAGGGAAGCCCTGTTTACAAGGATGGGGAATACACAATGAGGAAATATATATATACCACCCAAGATTGAGGAAGACAAATACCACCCATAGGGGTGAGAGGTGATATATATATATATATATATATATATATATATATATATATATATATATCCCCTCTCACCCCTATGGGTGGTATTTGTCTTCCTCAATCTTGGGTCCTCTACTAGAGGCCTGGGAGTTGGAGGATTCTGTGCAGTATCTTATCTGTTCCTAGCGCTCCACTCTTCTGCACAGAGAGCTCTGATGTTTTTCCTGGGATCTGTTGGAGCAACTCTCCCAGCTTGGGAGTCAAAGCCCCAGATGCTCCTGCCACCACTGGGACCACTTTGGCCTTTACTTTCCACATCCTCTCTATTTCTTCCTTCAGGCCCTGGTACTTCTCCAGTTTATCAGGCTCCTTCTTCCCAATGTTGCTGTCACTTGGCACTACTACATCTATCACTACTGCTGTCTTTGTCTACTACCACAATGTCTGGTTGATTGGCCAGTACCTGCCAGTCTGTCTGGATCTGGAAGTCCCACAGGATCTTAGCCCTGTTATTCTCCACAATCTTCTGTGGAATATCCCATCTGGATTTGGGGGGATCTAGCCCATACACTGTGCAGATGTTCCTGTACACAATTTATTTATTTATTTATTTTATTTATACATTCGATTTATTCTCCACCCATCTCCCCCCAATGGGGAACTCTGGGGAGCTCACAAAGTATATATAAACCTAACAGTGACAAATCTACAATTAGTGCTATATCTATTACGCTATGTGACCAGCAAGGGTCACTAGGGGGTCATCCAGGCTTTTTTCCTCCTCCGTAGATCTTTCTCACCGCTCGCATCGATCGTCGCTCATGCCGGTTGCATTCGGAGTTTGGCCAGCACCGGTATTTTGCTCCCCCGCGCAGCACCGCTGGTTCCTCCCATCTAAACGGGAGACCCCATTTATCTACTCACAGATGGAATAGCTTTTGAACTGCTGGGTGGGCAGGAGCTAGGACAAGGGACAGGAGCTCACCCCGTCCCGCGGAGCTGGGCCCGAACTGCTGGAGTGCCGACCATTTCTGACCGACAAACTCCAGCGTCATTAAGCCCTGTGCCACCACGTCCCGTGGTGCCAGCTACTTGGTTGTGTCATTCAGTATATCCTGTTCCTGCCTGCATCTTACACCCTGCCACCATGGTTGGACTGTCTCTGAGGCCTCTTTGCCCAATCTGCACCTTGGGTCCTGTCTAGTGTGGTAGATCCCTGCTTCTATGGATCTGGTGCTTAGTGCCTGTTCTTGTGCTGCTATGATCAGTGCCTCAGTGCTGTCTTTTAGTCCAGCCCTTTCCAGCCACTGGTAGGATTTCCCAATGTCAGCCACCTCAGCTATCTGTCGATGGTACATCCCATGCAGGGGCTTGTCTTGCCATGGTATTTCCTCCGCTTGAACTTCCTCCCATGTCTGCTGCTGCCTCAGGCATTCTCTCAGCAGCTCCTCTTTGGGTGCCATCTTACTGATGTACTCCTGGATGCTCCGGGTTTCATCCAGGACAGTGGCTTTGACACTCATCAGACCCCGTCCACCTCTTTGCGGTTGGTGTACAATCTCTGGGTATTGGACTTGGGGTGGAAACCTCCATACATTGTGAGGAGCTTCCAGGTCTTCACATCAGCAGTGTGTAAGGTTTGCCCCGTTCGACAGAGAAACTCTCGTGACACGTGTGGTTCACAAAAGAGGTTTACTCATGCGTAACGTAGCAGTCACAAGCAAAGCCAGGACTGGCTTGGTACAATTGCATCACTCATTATATTCCCCCCTTCCCGCGCTTTTTTCCGCCCCGCGATCGCGTTACTGCTGCGGATTATCGGCCCCCCAATAATCCCTCTTGATTGTCCATGATGGCAGGTTCGGTCAGGGTCCATTGTCCTTGATTGGCAGTCCCCTCCGGCTTGGGTTGGTCCCTCCCCGTTACGTGCAAGCCCGAGGGTTCTGTACTGCACGGCGATCTTGTTTCGCTGCCTGCGGCCCCGTTCATTGTTGGCTCGCGCCATTATCAGTGTACAGTTAAAGCTTCCGCTGCGGTTTTCCTGTTTGGCTGGGCGCAGGTGGCCCATTAATTAGCGACGCTTTCAGTTCCTCTTTTCCTCGCTAGCTACCGCCGGTGGAGTTCGCGTGGTCTGGCTGCGAGCTTCCCCGAAGCCCCGTGCTGACCGAACCTGACACAGTGTCCATGTCCTCCTTTGGCCAGCTCACTATATTGTCAGGGTATCTGATTACTGGCAGGGCGTAGATGTTGATGGCATGGATCTTGTTCTTCCCATTGAGCTGGCTCTTCAGGACCTGTCTTATCCTTTGGTGGTACTTGGATGTTGCTGACTTCCTTGTCTCCTCATCATGGTTCCCATGTGACTGTGGGATACCAAGGTATTTATAGCTGGTCTGCTATGTGGCCCAGTGGTAGTTCCACTCCATCAGTCTTAACTACCTTCCCTCTCTTTACTATTATCCTGCCACACTTCTCCAGTCCGAATGACATCCCAATGTCCTCACTGTAGATCCATGTCAGGTGGATCAGTGAGTCAATATCTCATTCACTCATAGCATACAGCTTGATGTCTTCCATGTAGAGGAGGTGGCTGATGGTGATTCCACTCGTGAACTTGTACCCGTATCTGGTTCTTGTGATTATCTGGCTGAGGAGGTTTAAGCCTATGCAAAACAGCAGGGGAGACAGTGCATCACCTTGGTATATGCCGCACTTGATGGCCACTTGTGCGAGCTGTCCTGAGTTGACTTCCAGTGTTGTCTTCCACAGTCCCATTGATATATATTTAAGCATACAAGAGAAGGACTCAGGAACTTCTCAGAACAGTGCTGAATTCTCCAGGTGTATTTCACCAAGCTGACAATTCTTTGAAAGCAATGAAAGCAGAAAGACTATTTCTTTTGAGAAGTATGCCTACAATGTGTCTGCTTTATTTTGGTAAGCATTGATGTAAATTTCCATTTGCTTCTACCTACCTACCTACCTACCTACCTACCTACCTACCTACCTACCTACCTCTATCATCCATCCATCCATCCATCCATCCATCCATCCATCCATCCATCCATCTATCTATCTATCTATCTATCTATCTATCTATCTATCTATCTATCTATCTATCTATCCACACACATCCACACACATACACGTACGTGAAATGGGAGCAAAGTAGAAATAAATAAGATTTTGAATGATAGATGAATAATTAACACTAAGTCTTCCACAATTATCACAGATGCGTTCTTTCTATTTTTTTGTTTTAGAAAAGTCTCACCTTTTGTATCTGAAAAGTTTGGTTAAACACCCCAAAGTGCAGCTTTTTAAGTATATGACACATATGCTTGATTATATCATATCCAGATCTACATAGATCAGCACTGCAGAGCACAGGATAACTTGAGGTCGAACACATCTGTTGGGTGTCAGGTTATGGAAGAATATTAGGTAAATGATGGTGTGGAAAATGAGGCTGATGGGACTATATCTGTTTAGATAACTCATGGGAGTTCATTGGGTTAACTCTCAGATAACTGCATGTGGGATGACATTGAAATTGATCTTGTGTTAAATTTTTGGGCAAACTGCTAAATGTTCAAGTTTCTCAAGTATTCTTAATATTTCTCAACGGAAGCTTCAGAAGTCTGAAGAAAAAGAGAAAACTAATAATTATGTCTAGCCACAATGCTTCATGCACTGTGTTGACAGATGTCACTTCTTTAAAATCCCTGAAAAATCCCTGAAAATTAAATAGCCTGTCTGAATTTTCTTTTTCTGAACCACAAAATGAATTGCAATTTGTTCTCGAAGTTCATTATTTTGACTGAAAGAACTAGCACTACCACTTCATCATTTGAAAGCAATCTGTTCTTTATTGATCAAAGTATCACATTACCAAAGTGAGAATTGTCTCTTCAGTATTTTGGCTTCTGTTTGCCTGAAATCTTTATTGTTGTAAAAGAGATCACCTTCTTTTAATTACTGAAAGGAAAATAATATCATTTTATTAATGTTGGGATTTATGCCAACTTGGAAGTAGAATGTAAAACATGGAATCATTTGGTTGCTGACAGTCACTTTCTGCAAGATCTTTATCATGGAGAGGTCTAAATACAGAAGAGAAATGACTATATTAGTCTTTTATTTAAAGGGCTCATTTAACTGATACAGTATGTGTTAAAGAATATGAATTCATTCTTCTACCGTAACTTAATTGCAGGAAAAGTACTTATGTCTGAGTAATTTTTCTCCAACTAGGACTGTTGTTCTTAGCAGTCCAATCCAATTTATGTCTACTAATTAAAGGCTCACTCCTAGGTTACGGTGGAGAAGATTGCAAGAAGGATGGTATGGAATATTTATCTCACTCCCTTCGTTTCCTCAAGCCAATGACAAAATACTGGCAGGGTGTTTGCCATATATGAACATTTTGTTGTTATTGTTTTGGCCAAGGGATGGCCTTGGTCTTGGTGAGAACAGAAACCCTGCCCCAATATTTTTTTCCTGGGGTTATTATTGCATGCAGTGGGAAATTTGGTTTGCAGTCAGGGCTCTTTGTTGCTGCATCCC
The DNA here is from genome assembly GCF_059951505.1 of Python bivittatus. Classification (NCBI taxonomy): domain Eukaryota; kingdom Metazoa; phylum Chordata; class Lepidosauria; order Squamata; family Pythonidae; genus Python; species Python bivittatus. Next base: position 31,802,807 of record NW_028277098.1, read on the forward strand.
TGTTGCTCCTCACCGTTGTCTGCATGTCCTTCCTTATGTGCCCCACTGCTTGGTCTTTGATCAACAGGTCAGAGATCTGGCAAAAGTGATCTGTTCTAGTGTGCCAGCTGGAAGGAAGAAAGGATATTGCAGAGAAAATTAGTGGAATGTCAGAAAAGGAAAGAAGGGGCTACAGTTCTGGTCCCATCCCTCCTTGCTTAATTACTATCCATGAGGGATCCATGTGCTTTTCTTTTTGATTACAGATTATTCTCAAAGGAATGGGGCTTTGAATTGGGGGGGGGGGGACCAACACCTGTTGGGAAAAAAATGCCTACTTACATAAGGAATCAAAGTGTTTGGAGATAGATGCAACAAAGTATATTTTTTGGCATGGACAACTACAGTGATCATTGGGCTCCTGGCAAAAATAATAGAAAAGGTCCTTGGACTAGGCAAGGTTATGGGTTATATAACCCAAGAAATGTTACACAGGAATGATAAAGAAAACAGTATAAATCAAAATATGACCTATCCATCAGGAATGTAACAACTGATAATACTATGGATTACTACATAGTAATACCACTTACTATGGCTATCCAGTATTTCTATATTTTTTTTCTTCTAACAGGACTCTAACCCACCCTAATGACAAATACTAACACCATGCTCCATAAACAATATATAAAATCTCATGCTAAGCATGATGGAATCATCCTAATTTACCTTTGTACTTTGGTTTGCCAAATATCAGCATGTTTGAAGGAACCCTGGAAAGAGGATTTGTTTACGTATAATCATCTAATGTATAATGAATAGATATGGACAAATAATTCACAGTGAATAATTCACTCAAGCTTTGTTTTTTGCATGACAAGAGACAGTACTGTTTACACTTCAGATTTATCCAAGTTTCATGTTTTGTTTTGCAATTTATTTCTTGCTAACGTGAGTTGAAAGTGGTTCACCAGGGATGAAATCCTCATTCCCCTGAAGTCAAACAGTACATATCAAATAGTAGAAGAATAGTTGGTTATGCAAAGATCAGTATATCTAGCCATTTGACTTAAAGTTTGGCTGTAATGAGCATTTGAACATGGCCATTTCTCAATAGACAGCAAAAACTTTCATTCATGACAGCCTGAATGATGACATATATGTATGTTACCATAAAAAAAAGAGATTTTCCATCTTAAATCTTTGCTTTATACATTTAATCGATAAGCTTACTTTGGAAATTAAAAAGGGGGAAACAAATCCCTTTCGTTATATACATCTCAGAAACATAGAAAAGAGCTTCTAAAGGTGGTATTAGGCCTTACACAGAAATATATATTCCTTCAGATACAGTGGTTCCAAGCCATGAAGAACTTTGTCAGTTAATACTAGCCTCCTGAAATAAATTAATTTAAGAAAGTTCACAGCAGCCTCCTACCGTTTCTTCACTGTAGCAACCATGCATTATTCAGAAGACTTTTAGGGTGTGCAAATGTCTCCAGAGACTTTGAAAAAAATAGGCAAATGGTTGTACAAAAGATAGAGGGACAAGTAACCTTCCTTCCATTACTTTGCTTGTCGTTAATAAGAATTTTGCAACCAAGTTCTATTTCTGACCAGAACTGCAGTTTCTTCAGTGGGTAGAGCTTGTTCTGTTCTGTGTTGTTTTCTTTCAGAAATTAAATAGTGAATGGTTCCTGATAGTGTTTAACTCTGGATTAATGGATTCCAGATGTCCAAAGCTTAAAGGTGGTAGACTAGAATAACTATGAAGGAACTATCAAAGAATCCATCAACCTGTCTTTGTCAGAGCTTCTTGGCATGCCCATCACTCTATTTCTTGCTTTGCTCCAGCCTGCCACAATATTTCAAGTAATTTTAAATGCAGTTCAGATAGTTGTTTGGCTTTGGGGCTGTTTGATTTAATATCAAGAGGTGTTTGTTCAAAGAGTTGATTTTGATTCAGTAAAACAAATGGGAAATAATAACATTTTATCAATCTGATGTTTGTATGAAGCATGAATTACAAGGAATTGCATCTTCTGCTCCATGAATTACCACTGTCTTTGTTTCTTGCGACCAGTTCACTGGAGGGAATTTTTGGGTTTGCAGACTGATGGCTGGCAAGCAATTCTGAGTGCACTGATGTTCAATTTATTGCTGAGATCTCATGGCAAGTCCCACTCAAAATAATGTTCAAAAGACAAATAATACCTAAGTACAAAATGCTGGGTATCCTTAGCCAGGGCATACTTATCTCCATGAACCCCTTCATCTTAGGTTCAAAGTGAACAGGCACTGCGATATACAGTATTTGCACAATCTGAGATATACAGTATTTGCACAAGGCATCATTTTGTATCCCTTGGCCTAAATCAGAGACCTGGATTTGATGGCCTGTGACATAACCTCTGGGGTTTTAATCATTCCCTCCAATTGGAAAAAAATGGAGCTTGAGAATAACTAGTTAACATGCAGGATATATGAATTTTTCATTTAAGGGTAGCAGAGGTGTTTGGGTTCCCTCCACCCCTTGGTTTTGTTTTGTTTTGAACCAACAGGAAAAAATTCTGTGCCTACATAAATATACCAAAAAAGTGTCATTGTTGTTCATTCCTTGAAATGCTTTCACCTAAAACAGCCAAATAAAACAAAGGGACTGGCTAAAGGAAAGCAAATCCTAACTGGCTGGCAATGTCATGTGGTCACTGCAATTTATAAAGAAATTTGCAAGGAAATGAATCAAGGCAAGTGGCACCAATAGATGTGGGAGATAGTTTTAAGCTGTTTCACAACATTATGGGAGATTTATTGAAGGGGGTAAAAGAAGAATATTTGTTCAAAAGGAAAAAAAAAATAAACCCAGTTCATGTTGAAAGTCCTGATTTAGATCACATGCACAGTTCAATAAAGCTTCCCCCTGGCCCTGGGGTGTGGGAGAGAATGCCTGGACTCATTATGAACAGAGTGAAAATCTCTAAAGGGTGAGCTCGAATGTGATTTGACTCTATTAACCAGCAATGGTTCTATTCTATTTCTTGCTGAAATGTTTAGCTTGTGGGCTCTGATCTTTGCTAAAAAGTAAAACAATTGGGGAAATTACCATTCCTGGAACTCTAATAGTAGTTTGTTCATGTTTCAAGCCCCAAACAAGGCTATAGAAGGTTTTCGGGAAAATAAACAATCTCATTTTGTTTTATAGTAGTTGGAAACCTCACAAGATCACAGGCTTATGAGTACATCTAGGGCCTTCCCTTGGGAAATGCCAACACAAGGAAGTGTGAGCACCACTAGCTTTAAATAGGCCTTATGTGGAGTCCTCTTCACACGTTCCATTGAATGAGTGGGGCTGATGCAGGATGCTGAATACAGAATCCTGAGTCCCAGTGTCCTCAATGAATGCATGCATGTCTCACCCCTTCAGACTTTGTTGCATTAGGGGATAAAATCTGATTCAAATATAATTTTCTTCATGACTGTGGAGGTGAGTTTTGCTGCCTTTCAAACAAATGTTAATAAAAATTCTGTACAGATTTGGCCACTTAATGCAGCAAAGGTTATGATGTAAAGTGTATATTCCAGCTCAGAACAGCTCATTTATTCAGAGCTCCATTTGAAGACAACTTTTGAACTAATACAGTCTTCAGGGTCTGAGTTTTTTGCCTCTTTCCAGATGTTTATAGGAACATTTGAAGAGGGCTTTAAAGCTCGGTTCACATTCAGGAGTGAGCTCAAGGTTGCATGAAGTGAATCCAAACTTCAAGATCCTTCAGTTTTGATGAACCCAGCTACTGAGGGAAACTATGAATGATTCCCTGCACATGTACATGTGTATGTTTATGTGGTTATGCAAGTCCTAGAACTGTGTGAATTATTTGGAGGAATACTCCAAGATTTAGAAGTATCTTTCCAAATATGCTGCTTCTCATGTTGAGGCACTGCATTTTCTCAAAGACATAGCTATCTCCTAAGCCTTCAAGAAGACATGGCACCTTGATGCTTTAAGAAATGGACTTTGATCAATGGACTCTTTTTTGCTGCTCAATATGTCCTGCAAAATGGTTCATTTCAATATAAATACTATTTGAATCAGTTAAATACACAACCTCCCCCTACACACATACATACATACATTTGAAGTATCCTTCTGAATTGTTCACACATCCCTAGCAAGTTCTGCAGATCATATTCCATGCAATGCTGTGTGAAAATGGAAAACATCATAACTTTCATTATGTGGATTGTAGATGAACAAAAATGCCACTTAAATTACAAGTCTCTAGGCAGAAAATTAGCAGAATTTATGGCACCTTAAATATTTTTTAAAAAGTATGAGCTTTCAAGGACTATAATTCACATCATCTGATATTTGGAGTTTCATTCTGATAACATATATATTATTTTTGTGAATGGCCACTATCATAGGTAATTCTCTTTTGATATCACCTATTACTATACTCACTTTGTTGGTTTGTTTCTTTTTGATTTTGTAGCTTTATACTCTGAGCTTGGTCATAGGCATGAATCAACAAAACTTTCTTAGACAGGTGCACTGAAGGAAGGCTTATATGGTGTTTGAGTCTAAGAACTGCAGAGAAGTCCTTAATAATTTTTAATCTCTTTTTTATTGAACAAAGATGACAGCTCCACAGGCAACAATTTTTTTAAGCCTAAAGTCTACACTATACCACAGTAGCTTCACAGCATGTATCGTAAGAGCTTAAGGTTATGTTCATGCATTCACAGTGGAAAGTGGATGAAACAAAAGCTAGCTTTTTGCCCCAAATAAATGGTTTTTCATGCATTTTTGCCAGCAAAAGACTTAGTGGCAAAGAACTTTTGAATCTTAATTTTATTATTACCAGTTCCTTCCAATACCTGGACATGAGAGAGAGCCAACAGTTTTGAATGGTTTCAAAAATACTGAAAGGGCTTTGAAAAGGACATCATAACTTATAAGATACAGACCCATTCATCTGAACTTACTGAAACCAGTGCAGATAGACACAAGTCTTTATTGGGGTATATGAGATGGCAACAATAGCAATTATCAATCTTTCCAAATACCTTTAATTGTTTGAAGCAAGGAAGTCATCGGGGATTTTTTTCAAATGTGTTGTGGTGAAAGTAAAGCTCTAATGTATTTTTTATATAATAATGTTATTAAGCATTATAGTTAAACAGATGAAAACTAATACAAACTACAAAAAATAAGAGAAAAGAAAAATTAGAAAGTGCAGAAAAAAGTAGATATATCAAAGAAAAAGAAAATAAATATATAAAGAAGTAACTTCCCTCTTCATCACAACAAGTATAAACAATTTTAACAACTTATCACCTTCTCTTAAAATACAACAAAAAATCTCTTCATCTCATATCTCATCTCACATCTATAAACAGATCCTTATAGCCTCATCGTTCAGTCATAGTCAGCAAAAGCTCATTAAGGGTTACCAGAAATAATAACCTATCTATTTTAACCTTGATCAAATAAACCTACTTTATAGTCCTTCCTTTTACTTTTTAAAATCTTGATCTTTAATCCCGTCAAATAGCTTGTTTGGCGCTCCCGCCTGGAGCTTGTTTTCTTTTCATTTTTTCTTTGTCCATTCTCACAAAATCCTTCAAAACTTTAACAGATCTTTTTTGTAAATCCAATATAAGAAAATTATCCAAATCGTTTTTTTAGTTTGCTTCTTATACATCCCTTTCAGTTTATTTATTTATTTATTTGCACAATTTATTAGCCATCTCATTTTTCAAGTGACTCTGGGCAGTGTACAACAGGGTTAAAAAACAGTCAATAAATACATTAAAAAGTATAAAAAATATTAAAAAACCAAACTGAAACAAAAAATAATAGGTGAGGCAATGTTAAAAATAATGGAGCCACCTCATCACCCACCCTCTGGGGTCCCCAGGCCTGCTGACACAATCAAGTCTTGAGGGACCTCCGGAAGCTCAAGAGTGATGAGGCCAACCTCATTTCAGGGGAAAGAAGATTCCACAGTGTAGGTACCACAGCAGAAAAGGCCTGCTGCCTATAGCCTGCCAAATGTAGCTCCCTAAGCAACAGAATCCATAATATACCCTCTCTGCTAGATCTGGTAGGATGGGCAGATGAAATTAGGGAAAAGTGGTCCCTCAAATAACCCAGTCCCATGCCCTGAAGGGCTTTAAAGGTCAACACCAGCACCTTGAATTGGACCTGGAAACAAACTGGTAACCAATGCAGCTTGCGAAGTAGAGGTGCGATGTGTGTTCTACCAGAAGCACACATAACTGCTCACACCACTGCATTTTGCACCAGCTGAAGTTTCTGGATACCCTTCAAGGATAGGCCCATTTAAAGTACATTGCGGTAGTCTGGGAGGTAACCAGGGCCTGAAGTTATTAAGGCATCATCCAGTTTAATTTGTATATCCAATGTAGCATTTTTTTTCCATATCACTCTTGCAGTCTGACATTTTCAGATCCACTTTCAGATCAGTCCCATTCCCATCCAGCAAAACATGTGCCTCTTCCACAACATCTCTTAAAAGCCATTTATCTATAATGGCAGACACTTCCAAGATTAACTTCTGGATCTATTGTTCATAAATGTTCTCAGATATGTCCAATGATAAATTATTTTGCTCCATTCTGTGTTAATAAGTCTAATTTAAGTGTTCTTCTCCTTTAATTGTAATCTTTAGTTGCCTCTGGCTTCCTCTAGCAAAGCTCTAATGTATGATGGGATGATAATTTCCATAATATTTCTGGAATACATATTTATTTCCTAAGTCTGGCAACTTCAAAGCAACTGGACAAGAAAAGTAGCCTGCGTTCTAGAATAGGAACATAAGAAATTGCCTTATTCAGAGTCAGGTGCTTCTGCCTTTCTACCCTAGAAGAGTTGACAATCACTGGCAGTATCTCCTCAGAGTTTCAGAATGAAATCTTCCACAGCCATACAGAAAAGGTCAGAGATTAAATCTGGTAACTCTTGCTTGCAATCCTTCCCCTAATCTTAGAAGTGCTGTTAAGCATTCTTTAAAGAATAGCAGAAAAGTCTGACATGAAATATATTTCACGTTTGGTTCTGGAACTACAGGTTTATCATGATGCTCATTTAATTTAAAAAAGACTTGCTGGTCTCAGAAAATACTCCTGGTACTTTGGGGATTCAGGTTATTTAGATCAGTGTTTTTTTTCAAACTTGGCAACGTTAAGATGTGCGGACTTCAACCTGAAGTCCACACATCTTAAATTGTGTGGATATTGAAGTCCAAGCTGAAGTCCACACAACTTAAACTTGCCAAGTTTGAAAAACATTGACTTAGATAAATAGTATAGACATTCTACTCTTTCTTTCTCTGTGGATTAATCAGGGATGCAGACAATGTAAAGAATGAAAATGGCAAGGCAGAATGAAAATGGGAAGGAAGAAACCAGTGGCTTTCAGGATAGAGAGAATGTTATGTCAGCATAGATCAGATGTCTTCCAACACCATCAAAATAAATGCACAATGTAGGCCTTGATCTATGTGTACTGCAATAGGCAAATCTACTTTGTATATGGCTTAATTCTTACCTACAGTAAAAGACAACATTTTCCTAGTCATGTCTGTGAGCATTCTGCTGAGAAAGCTGATTCTTGAATAAGGGGTTAAGGACCTGGGGATCCAAGATTATCTGGCTAATGTGGAGCCTGACGGGTTAGATTTGTCTACTCCTATTCTCATCACTATTGGAGAAAAGCCTTCACTAGAAAGCAAGAATTATGATTGCATAATTATAGTTACTATGGCTACAGAACCTCTTGTAATCCCTCCATGCCCAATTTGGCTATCAAGCTGTCATTCCCATGCTCAGTGTCAGAACCAAGATATAACCAAAATTGATCAGGTAGCTCAGCCATTCAGCCAGCCAGTCTAGTGGGTTCAACAGATTTTATCATGGCTGGTAATTTTGGTATAAGTTCTGGTTCAAAAGTCTGAATCATTGCTAGAGCAGCTGCAGAAGCCACAGCCTTCTTATACTGAATATTACCCTCCTTGCCTAATAAATAAAATGAGCTTCCAAACAACTTTATTCCCTTCTTTGCTCAGTATAAACTGTCCATCATTAAGCTAATTATAAATCCTATGTGAGTTTTAGGAAAGTTATGTTGGTCTAGCAATAGTGGCAGTGCAAAAGGCCATTTGAAAGGAGTGTCAGGATACCTTTTGCTTCTACCAGTGAAATCCACCAATAAATAAATAAATGCTGAGATTTAAGAGAAATGTCAGGTTAACCTGGTTGCAATAAAAGCAGCCAGCAGTAATTTCTGTAATTGTTCAGAATATTTATGTCCTTTGCAGTAATAAGAATGGCTGTTACACACTTTTGGCTCTATATTCTGGGCAATTCACACTGACATTTCAGTATATAAGTGTAGCCATAGGGACAGCTTGTAGTGCTCTAATGAAAATGAAGATGTCCAGTACAAAATAATTGTGAGTGAGGCCAAATCCATGGAAACAATGCAGTCAAAGCTTCTCTTCAATATCACTATCATTAATGTTGAGTGTTCACATTGTCTGAAGCCAAAAATCAGCTTTTTAGAACTGGCAACATTCCTCAAAAGTTCTTCAATTTAGAAATCTTGTTATATTACATTCATATTTGAAATACTGATATGGTGCTATTTTAGCACAACCTTCCCTCCTTCCCTCCTTCCCTCCTTCCTTCCTTCCTTCCTTCCTTCCTTCCTTCCTTCCTTCCTTCCTTCCTTCCTTCCTTCCTTCCTTCCTTCCTTCCTTCCCTCCCTTTCTCCTTCGCCAGTCAGACACTATTTTCCTGATTCTATCTATATATTTTGCTATAGTGACAATATTTTTTTCATCCCATCCTTGTTTGCTTTTGCATCATTTTGATAGTTAGCTACATTAACATTATGTGGGCTGGTAAATTTCTAAATGGACAATGACAAACTATATTTATATCTTGTCTCTTTTTACCTTTAACAAGAATTAATTCTAGTGTATTCCCACTTTCCATTCCCATCTGTTCTACCTCTTTTCTTTCTTTCTTCTTGTCATATGCTCCTACATGCGCTTCCCTGTATCCCATCTGCTTGAAATTTCGATAGATCTCCAGGGAGTATCCTTGCTTCTGTACAATTCTCAGTAAACAGGCAGTGGGAAACCATGTGCTTTTGTTTTGAACTTTTTTTTAAACAGATCATAATGTCAAAAACAGATTCATCTAGATTTCTTAGAACAGTTTTGATAAATAAAATTGAAGGATATAATCAAGCAAGTGAAGTGAAACCAAGCCCAGTTAAGTTTGTGAGGCTGAAGCCAATGGTCTGCAACTTGCATGGAACTAAAGCAAAGGACCAGTTACTATAATTTTAACAGGAGTTTGACCCTTTAGTAACCTCTTCTTGGTGCTGTGCTGGTTTATTGCTTTGAGCTAGAGCCTTCCTCTCCACCTTTCTTCTATACTGATTTTACATCCTAAAAACTCAAGACAATAGGCCCATCTGGTAGCCAAACATTTTCCTGTGGCTCTTGTTTTTAGCTATTCTATTAGGAATATGATAACACAATCAGCATTCAAGATAACATTAAAAAGATGAAAGGAGAAAGCAGGAAAGCATAGCTAAAATGGAGCTCCATAGGTTGAACTTTTTCAACCTGGGATGACAACTCATTTTTCTGACCAGCTGACAGAGCACAGGAGAATGTCTAATCACTCAGTGACATCACCAGAAGCAGCGCAATTGAAAAATATTGTTTCATTTCAGGGCATCTGTGTGTGTGTTGGTTGGGGGTTGGGATGGGGGATGGATAATTTCACCTCACATAGAGCTCTCATTTAATTGATGGTCTTATTTTCCTATTTTTAGCTGAAAATCATGCTTTCAATATTCAGCAGCATAATTTTGCTGCCAAAATTAACTACCAATTTTTGCTGCCAGAAGTTGTGATTATAACCCATTTTTCAGGAGTTTTGTTGGATTTGTGTAAGTGGGAGAATTTCGCCTCTTATAGTGTTTTGCTTCCATTCCCCTCCTCCCCCAAGTCAAAAACCATGTTATTGAAATTGGTCTATTTTCAGCTAAAATTTAGTGATGCGATCTCAGACTTTCTCAGGAGCTCCAAAAGCACTAGAGGCATCTTAACCCACTAGCCAATGGTGATAATTTTGTTCTACTTTAGCAGCATTGTTTATCCTCTTCATTGTGAAATCCCAGATTTGAACCTGCCTCTTGCAAATTCTGGTTTTTCCTGACCAGAATGCAGTCAGAGATCTTGCCTAGAGATGGTGCTACCCAGAAACTAGATGATTCATCCCTGTGTGACTTATTTAGATCTTCTTGGAAAATGACAGTATTTGTTTGTTTATCCTTTTGAGATGTATAGCGCTAGAACATATGACAAACTAAAATTGCACAAGAGAAAGATATCAGGCATTACTGGAAGGGAATAGAGCATCACAGATTGAGCATTAAATCACAATAAATGACACTTTAGAAAGCCTGAATGATATAGCCAAAACAGATCTGCAGAGCTATTCTTTGTCTCTATCCTTTCTAGAGGAATCAATTAAATACTGTAACAGGGTTGGAAAAAATATGGATTCCATTATCAAAGGTTATTTATCATTCAGGATTGGGCCACAAATATTTTGAGATATTTCACTATTTTTCTTTCAGTTGGGGGCTGTAAAGAGATAATGGTTGTATTATTTAACTGTAGAATGCTTAAGTATCCTGAAAGAACATTTTGCCTTGCTCAGCATGCTATGATTGTTCTTGAAAAGCCAACTACTGGTTCTAGTCTTACTTAATTTTGTTGCACTGCTTTTAAGTTGTCGTCACCTTGTTTTTATCTTTAGCTTGAACAACTCTTGGCGGAAAAAATGAGAAAAAAAATTCAGTAAGTAAAAAATGTCTTCCCCCACCCAACATCTATACCTCAAAATGGACCACAGTGAAAAAGATACCACTGCTCACCAGTTTCTACAACTGACTCAGGGGCAAGATCTGGGCAGTAATGCGGTTGACCACAGATAGCTCATGATTGCTGGTCAGAGGAATGACCCTCACATTGTCTTTCTATTTCTCCCACACGGGTACAATGAAGTAAGGCCCAGTAAACAGGGTCCTTTGCCCCCTTGCAGTGCATTTGAACAGAGAAGGTCACCTGTAAGGTGACAGGAAAAGGGTTGAAAGGTCTATTGTCAAAGCAACACGAAATGGTCAAAGAGTCTAGTGTCAAAGCAACCAAATCATTCCCCCGGAGTGTTTTGTAGGACGGTTTCTTTATCCTTTGCAGTCTAGGGTGAAAGGCCGGAGAACGTTGCTTGGTTGCTATGGAGATTTGGGGATGGATTGACTATCTGGCTGCACTCCTGTACTTCCTAAGGAACAACATAACTGCCTCCAGAGTGCAGCACAAGAAAAAAACGCTCATTATCCAGTTTCCTTGGCAATTTGCACATGTGTCCTCTCCTTACCAGTGAAGCCCATGCCAGTTTGGTTGCCCTTAGTGACAATGCTGTGAAGCCAAACCTAATCAGTTTATGCAATACTGAAGTTTCATATCATTCTTATAGAATAGGCTAGGATTTCGCACTGAGAGGGGGAAAATGCTGATGGGCTAGGACCTTGAAATGAGATGGAGAAAATGTTGCTCCAAAACAGCAGAGAAAAAGCAAAATGTGGCTTAAAACACTGTGGTGGAAGGGAAGCAAAAAAAAAGGGGGTTGGTCTCAGAAGAAGTCATCCCATCCCCCTTTGTTCTCATGGGTTAATATTTGGGCAATTCTTGTTTTAGCACATTTAACTGATACTTAATCTGAAGACTGAAATATTTCAAATCAAAACAGATGAATTTGAATAATAAGTTCATGATAAAAGAAATGACAGAATAAAAAATAGTGATTGTTTAATAAATCTACTGACAAAGGAATCTGCAAAGCTATTCTAAGTAACTGTCAGTTACAGGAAAATGTTTCAAATATTTCTGAAACTATTTAATGTAAACTCCTACCTAAAAATGAAGTGAATTACACTTACAAATAGAAGCTTGAAGTGATTTACACTTGCAAATAGAAACATAATTAAACCAATGAAAAGCAACAACAAAGGATTTGCACTAGAAAGTAAAATGTTGACGTGCTGTAAGTGATAGAACTTTTTTTTTTAAAAAAGCTGTGCTCTGTTGCTCTACAAATTGGGGATTGTGAAAACAACACACATTCCTGTGAAATCTGCACACAGGGCAGTATGTTTTATTGATGTTTTGCTGTGGGCTTCATTAAAAACTTACAAAGTTAAAAAAAAGTTGTTCAGCATACTTTCAGTCTCCTACATGTTCATATGTATGTGATGTATGAATTTCACTGGGAAAACATATTTGAAGCAGAATATTTGAATGGGGAAGGATATTCAGATCATAAATTAAACAACAGTTCTTTTTGATCATTAACTTGAGAGGAGCACATTTACATTTTCAAATGTAATAACTTATTAAAGTAGTTTGTGTAAAGGCATTGCAAAGGAATCCTGCTTGTCTGTCGGCATGCGCAAATGCAATTAAATACCAGCATGGCTTCATGAATGACTTTTTGCAATTATTTTTATTTTTAAGTTATGACTGTAGATCATTTAATTCTGTATGCATGTGCGCAGATGAACAGTAAATTATAATTTCTAGAAACCATTAGTATGCTTGTTGCTTAAATGTACAGAAAACATGCACCCATATACTGAAACTTCTGTAATCCAATTCATTCATTAAATCACATTGAAAAAATAACTATTTTTGCTTCTCAGTCTCCATAACCTAATGTTACCAGAAGTCCAGCAAAAGGAGGACATGGGCTCCATTTTGTCCTCATGTCCTCCATCTGGCAGGCTTGCTTAAAGTCAAATATTGTCCTGATTTTTGAATGTCTTGTTTTTTGGGGGAGGGGGGACTGTTTTCACAACAGCAATCATTGAAACTTTCATGTGTTGTGACCATGTAAATTGTCTTCTCCTTTCTTTCTCTTGTCCATTGACAGACTCAACAGCCTAGATTTATGTTATTTAATTTGTTTCCTGATTCCAGCAGTTGGTTTCAATCTAGCCCCTTCAAATCTATGATCACTGTAGTCTGTAGATCACATGACTCGTTATACATTTCTATGGTGAAATTGGGAAAGTGTGTTGTCAATTCTATATTATCGCTAGCATATATTCTTGAAAATAAAGATTTGTTGGAGAAATATTGTGAATGAAAAACTAGTTTTTCTCATGCTGGAAAAATTTCATATATATATATATATATATATATATATATATATATATATACACACAGTTTTTCACTGTAATTTTTGTTGCCAATAAAATTTAAAAAGTTAGTGTGTCTTCCTTCCCCCCCTTTTGTCCTTCTTTCTAATTGTCCAAGTCCTCCTTTGCTTGTTCAGATATCTGGTAACCCTACCATAACCAGACTGCAATGGTTCTAAATCTTCTTTTGCTGTCTGTTCAACTGCAACTTCTAAATGGATGCCTGCAAAGAACATGTTACGCTGATCTTTACTCTTCACATCCAAACATAATTTTCTGAATCTGAAAAGAAAAAGAAATCCAAATAAAACCTACACCAAAGTAATACAAAGGAATATGAACCTTTAAAAACACCTTAGAGTTGACTTGAAAATTCCTTGTCATGTTCATGACTTTTGTTAGGACCTTGAAAAACAGAAAAGCTGTGTAATTTGTGATGCTAAAATGTCTGTTGATGAATGCTGAGCCCTGATCAAAATTATCTGATCAGGTGGTTCACTGGGTATTTGTCTTTAGAGTCAGACAGATAGCTACTGCTGCTTTTGCTGCTACAAAATAGCTGTAGAGAGGCACAAAGATGACCTTGGAGACACTATGAAGAGACTTTAGGCCATGGAAACAGAAAACATTAGGAAGAGATTCAGATTGGCTCTGTCCTAAGTTTGTTTGTTTATTTATTTATATATCACATTTAGTTCCTGGGGTCGAAGTGGGAGGGAAAGGAAAATGAAGCCAGGCTTTCATGATTCTATTACTATATTACTATAGGCTTTTACCAATAAAGTCAGACTTGTGGAGTTGGTTTCCTGGTCTGGTCTACTTCAAGGGCTGACATCAATCTTGCAAGCCTGACTGCATGTACCCTTCCCTCCCACTTCTACCACAGCAAATTAGGGTGGAGCCAGTCTTAATCTCTTCCTAATGTTGTTTCCTGGGCTTAAAGCATGTCTGTGTACATGTTGTTGAAACCATCTCTGCAAAATTTCTCCAAGGTCATCTTTATGGCTCTTTATAATAGCCCCTTAACAGGAATAGAATCCTATGCTTTTTCTAGGAGAATTTCTTAAAGTATTGTGTAGCAATGGGAAGGTGAGCTGCCGGGAAATGGCCAATATCTGGTGGGAAAGGATGCCTGGAAAGGCATTACTGACAATAGCTGGACAGTCTGTGAAAATGGATATGAAAATTTCCAATCTATCAAACTATTAATGGGAAGCAACTCATCTAGAACACTTTAATTTTAAGCTCTGTGTGTGTGTGTGTGTGTGTGTATGCATGCACACGTGCGTACATGTGTATGTATGTGTGTGTGACAGAGAGAGAGAACTTTCTTACTGTCCCAGACAAAAATATAAGGAAACACCTACTACGTGGTTCCCATGATTTATGACAAAAATTACAATAAGCCACACTTTGAGCAGGAGACCTTAGATAACAGCAGTTATATTCTACTTGCTATAAATTGTCAAAGATTTACAATCTTACCACCAGATTTGCAAAACTAAACAACTTGGAGTGCAAGGTTTGGGTTTGGGTTATCCAGAAGTTATTTAACATACAATTTCCCAGGCCATCTAGAAATATTCTGAATTCAAGCCAATATTGTGCTTTTATACTTGTCCATATAAAAGATGCAATAAAACAGGATCTCCTCCAGCATTTCAGTGGCACCCAACCCATAACAGCAGGTTCTGTACTTGGAGGTGATGTTCCTGAATCTGCCTTCCAATCCACTGAAGTTAGAATACAAAACTGAGCAACCCTAAATGTTCTGCAATACTTGGGGCAAATGAACTGCTTAAGGCAGTGTTGTCCAAACTTGGCCACTTTAAGTGGCCAAGTGCTGGCTGGGGAATTCTGGGAGTTGAAGTCCACTCATCTTAAAGTGGCCAAGTTTGGACAACACTGCCTTAAGGTATTTTGCTGGTTTAAGGCTGGAAAGAAGAATGCTTATTAAAACTAGAGGGGTAGATGCCCAAGACTGGTCTGGTAGCTGAAAATTAATTGAAACCAGAACTTTCTAGCAGCATATGCAGGCTCTCCCTTCTTTCATTAAAGTGGTGACAGTAGCATTGTAGTATGGTGCTTTGTACCATCCCATTCTGAGCATATGTGTGACATCCTAATGCACATGCACTTCATAAAAGCTAAACGTTATGAAATGATAGCTTTACAGCCATCAGAACAACAATGGGTGAAGTGGACCATTTTGGGTTTTCTTCATTTCTAATTTTCCTTATAGGTTGTTTGAAAGATTGTCCATTTCTTTATGTGGGTATTTTCTAAGTTACAAATTAATGCGGGGATGAGAGTTTCTGTATCAGTTTACAAACTGAACAACAAAAGCATCTTCACAAAGATTAATAGGCATCTTGTACATATTCTCCCATCCTCTCCTCTCTTCTGAATAGTCAATAAAAGTTCTAGCATGTATCCCATTTATGAACATTTTTGTACATGCCTTTCCTTATGTTTGTTCAGTTTCACATAAAATATAATATTTTGCTTGGTGTTCCATAATATATGCATTTATGTAAACTTTTAAATTTAGAAATCACATCATCAAAGTCTGAAAAAATATGTGGATAGGGTTCAAAAAAGGGTTCAGCACCATTCCAGTTCCCAAGGAGAGAGACTCAGTCCACTCACATTAAGTTCAATTTTTCCACTACCCCTTCTAAAGGAACTCAGAACATAACTATACTATGTTTCCCTTAATATAAGGAATATAATAAATATTTGATAACACTAGAAGTAGGGCTTTTTTTCCCCAATTCACAATCTGTTTTATAATCTCACTTTTTGGCTGTTCCCTCTTCCAGTGCCCACTAGAGAATGTCTGCACTGTTTCCTTTTTCAAATAGCCTTATTAGAATCATCTGTACAGATCCATTTTTAGTTTATATCAGTTTTCCTAATTATAAATAGAAAAAAAAATCTGGTTAAAAAATTAAAACTGAAGCTTTCAATTCCATTGTTTCTGAAATAACAAAGAACCCAATGGCTCAACTATTTCTTTTGCTGACTTCCGGTGAGTGCCATGTTGGGCTAGACATCCCTGCTGAAGCAGGACAGCATTTATGGCAGAGATCGGTGGCTGGATGATGGATCCTGGTGGGCAAAATCTCTCTGGAGAAAGAAGAGATCATGAGATTGCCCACACACACTCCAGACAGCGACTCCTTGTGAGTAGACCATCAGAACCGAGGTTTTGTGGTCAGCTTATAGGTTGAGCAGCTGGGATTCAAGAGATACCATCTAAGCTCACAGCTTATGGACAAAAATCTTGATTGAGCCTCATTTCTTAATCACTTTTGGAATTTTTTACAGTCTTGGAAACATAAGACTTTGGAAAAGCAAGTTTTTATTGCATTCACTGGGTGAGTCTCCTTCTCCTTAATGAAGAAGTTTTAAATACTATTTTAAGGTCTTGGAAAAATATTATTTTTTGGAATAAACAGCAAAAGGGTGTTTAGAGTGTTGATTTTGGAAAGTTAAAAATGGACTAATGGTCCAGATGGATTTGGAATAAAAAATTAAAATAAAATATAAAAAATCTTCCTGTGGGAAACTGTGGTTGTCTTGGTTCTTTGGAAAGAAAACATGATAGGATGGGGCTTTGAAGGTTGGATGCTAGAGGGAACTAGAAGAAAGTAAAGATTACAATTATTGGAGAATACTTAAATTTGACTTGTTAAGAATGGAGGAAAATACTTTGGCAGTGGATATTTTGAAGGATATTTTTGCACAATGGACTCAAAAATTAATTTTAAGAATGTCTGATACCACAGATAAATGGTGTGTCAATGATATCACAGGAGAAGAACAAGCTATATCGGATAACACTGAAATTGATTTGAATGTGGATTTAAATATGACAAGTTACAAGAATGATATGGAACAAGATGATATACTGGACATACAAATGAAAAAGGTTAATGTCTTTATACTTAAAGGCAAGTTACAAGTTGCAAATCAGAAGAGTGATTTGGATAACCTTTTCTTACTGGATGTACAAAAAAGATCTGTTAAAGTCTTGAAGGATTCTGTGAAAAGGGCCAAAAATAATAAAGGAAAAGAAGCCAAGTTCTAGGACATTATTGGAAGGGATTAAAAGCCAAGTTCAGGGAAGGAATACAGAGTTGGCTTATTTGATAAAGGTTTGTTTGTGTATTTATCATATTTTATAGCCACCCATCTCACACAAAGTGACTGTGGGTGGCATACAGCAATTAAAAAGAATAAATACATACAAACAATGGCAAATAGAAAACTATAAGGTTATAAGGCTATAATAGATATGTAGTTATTTCTGGTAACCCTTAATGGATTTTTATTGATAAGGAATGAATGACAAGGTTTTTGGATTTTGTTTATAGCTAAGAGAAGAGATATGGGATGAAGAAAATATTTGTTGTATTTTAAGAGATGATGATAAATTACTAAAATTGTTTATACTTGCTGTGATGAAGGGGAAGTTACTTCTTTATATACTTTCTTTTTTTCTCTTTTTAATTTTAATTTTAATTTTTTTTCTTTTTTCTTTTCTACACTTTTCATTTTTTTTTTATTCTTATATTTTCTGTAGTTTGCATGTGTTTTTATGTTTTCCAACTGCAATCTTTAACAAAATTTATTAGATATTAAAAAAAAATCCTTTTGCCTAATGTTTCAGGGCATACTTAAGCATTACAGGATAAACTCACCCTTATTGCTGGATTTTGGTAAGGTCTTGAAAGAAAGACTCTTTTATATGCAAATCATATCGCATTTAAATTCAAAATTAAAATAAAGCTGGATCCTAAGGCTGTCAAAAGAAGATTCATGAGATTACTTGGGTGATATGAGTTTCCTGAAATCATGCAATCACTAGCTAGAATTCTGTACTAGAGGAATCAAAAATCTGGATAAGCATGTAAATGGCCACAGGGCATTTCCTTATCTCTTTACAGTAAGCCCCATCAAATTCTACAGAACAAACTAACAAACTTTGATAAGATTGCTGTGCTGTGTAAACCTTTGAGCATATGATTCACCTAGTGAAGATTTGTGAGAAGCACCTTCTTGAAGATGCTTTGCAAAGCAGGGTGATCCCTCACTTGGAACAATGAACTGGCAGCACTTTTTGCTCTGCTCTACATTTCTTATCTGTAGACTCCACCAATGGTTGCAAACCCAAAACAGGTTCTGCTCAGGAGCTATGCTGTTTGGAAACCTTTTTCAGACAGAGGATGCTATGCAGAGAAGATAAGAGACAATGAGCTGTTGCAAGACATGAAGTTCTTTGCAGCAACAAATCTAAACTTCTTTGCACTGACTTAATGATTACTTTGCCAATCACACTCATTGTTAGGGTTAATCCAAACGATACATACACACGCGGATTATAGACTTTGATTCAATTCCAAAAGGTGATTTAGAGTATTCAAAAACTCAGACATAGCACCTGTCTTGTCTTTTTGAACTTGATGGCAGCATCTGATACAATCATCCATCAGGTACTGCTGTCTAGGTTATGGTCCCTGGGCATTACATTTTGTTTTCCTTTTCTTTTGCAGTGCTACATGATGGATCGAAGTTTTGGAATTTCCTGTCATAGCAGCTGTCATCCTGGGTTCTATTTTGTTTATCCTTTATACCCTTCCCTTGAGTGCACTGATTCACCAGAGTTTTCAGTATCATTGCTACATCAATGACATTCATGGTATTTGGTCTTTTAGGCTCCTTGATGATGATGCACAGTCAATTGTGACAGTAGGTTTTTATTAGTATTTTGGCTTGCATATCCTCACATTGCCTCAGATTGAGACAACAGGAGTATTGTGTTTAGCCTGATTGTTCTTTCCATACCTTATTGTGCTTCTCCCCATTTGTCTCCCAGATTGTCTTGAGTTTCTTCCTCCCACAGCCTCAGGATCTTGACTGATGATCAGCTGATTCTGCATCCATGTATTGATCTTGCAGCAAGAGTCACACATTTTCACGAGTCAGGGAGGTATTGATGGAGAAGCTGCATCAATTAACTGGACACGTCTTATTTGTTTGATGCCTGGACTCTTGCAATAGTCCCTGTCAGGTTTCCCTGATTCCTCTCTTCATCTCCAGTGCCATTTAGCAATTCTGGACCTCCCAAGTTATTGTCATATTTCACTCTACACTGGGGTTCTTCATTGGCTCCCTGTTCAAGCCAAAGCCCAGTTTAAATGAATAGTGCTTTTACTTAAAGCCACATACAAAGTAAATATTTATCCTTATTTCCTCCTGCAATCCTATTTGTCCTTTATATTCCTCTGGGCAGGTCTCCCCCCCCCCATTTCAAATTCCATGGTTACCATCTTGAGGTTCTAGGCTTTTGAGACCTGGCCCTGATAGTGTGGAATCAGTTTCTCCTTTCCCTTCTTTTGTGAAAGTATGATTACTTTTAAAAGAGGTTGATAGCTCTTTTATTTGAGAAATGGATGAAGATGGGGTTGGTTTATCCCCCCATTACTCTCATTAAGTTTGGGGCACTTCCAAGGTCAATATCTATTTTATATAAATGGAGGATGTATTTGCACTGTTTCTAAGGTGTTAATATGTATGGTTAGAGTTTGCATTAGTGATAAGTATTTGTTTAATTTATCTATTTGCTTAGACAAATTTTTGTACTTTTTTGGGTGAAATTACTATTTCTCTGGCTTATACCATGCTTTGGTAAAGGTTATTGTTATGTTGTTGTTTTTATTACTATTATTATTCAGCAGTTGTGTTTTTTATTCAGATAGTGCAATAGCCTCCCTTTCCAATAAAAAGATGTAGCTGCTTTAAAGAGTTTCAGTAAGTTGCTACCTTTACACTCCCTTTTGGATCAAATGTGAGATGCCACATAACCTTAATACATAAACACACGAACACACCTATGTACATATGCACTTGCACATGCATATGCATACACACACACACACAGTTTCCAACAGGTGCATAAACTAGTGACAAGATTCAGTGAAGACTAATTATTTTAGTCTATTATGCATTTTGCTGGAAGATGGGAAGCTATTTCTTCTGTGTGGGTGGGTTGATGTGCATATGCTTATGTTAACAGAGTGGCCCTCTTCTGATATTTATCTATATGCATGTATAAATTTGTAACATAAATTCATGTACATAATTTATTCCAGAATTACTGAATGGTTGTATGACATCTTGCCAAATCTAACCCCAAAATCTTTATCAATCTGGAGACTTTGATCTTGGAATTTATGTCAAATAATTTAGCATATTAATGATATTTTAGCTTTGGGTTGTTAAGCATAAGCAAGGAAATTATTTAAATGAATGTATCATTTTTATTCATATGTATGTCAGAAGATGGAACATGGTTTTAATTGCCATATAATGTAAAAATGGGGGCTATTCAGGAAGAAAATAAAAAAGTATATTACAGCATACCACCTAGAAAAAAATATTGTTTGTATCTTTTTATCATTTGAAAATGATTATTAGGTGTAAGAGAAACAGTAGAAGACCTAGGTTTCTCTAAATGTTAAACATAACAGAGAGAGAGAGAGGGTGGGGGGAGAAGATACTGGGTGAGAGAATCACCTGTGCAGGGCAGAGAAGCCAGTAGGAGCCATGTCATGTGAATGCTGCAACCCACTCCATTACTAGTAAATCAGTTGCTTGAAGAGCTACAGCTGGGAAACCACAGATAACCTTATAAGTGGGATGATGAACAAGATCCACTGAAACTAAACAAAGAGGAGGAAGAGGAAGTACATGTTATGGATAACTTGACCCTAACCCTTAAAAAAAAATTGCATCTACCATTTTCTGTATGCATAAGGTAACAAAAATCAAGGCCAAAACCACAAATGGGAAAACCTGTACATGAATCCCAAGGTCTGCCCGCTATCAACTTCAAGTACACAAAACCACAGATAACAAGATTATAGATAATAAGTGCCATCTGCATTAGCAATCAGTTGGCTTGCTTGCACAGAACAAGCCAGCTACATTTCCGGTATAAGAGTCAAAACTTGATCAGTATATTATTTTGCACCATCTAATTGAATGGTATTCTAATTGCTTTCACAACTCACTCCCCCTGTATATAATGCTGCTTTGATTGATTTAAAGGCAACATTTGACACAATATAGAGAGACAGGCTCTAGGCAAAACTCACAGCCTCTTCTATTGATAGTCGATTACTAAAGGTAGTCCTCGCTTACTGACTTCCCCATTCAGCAACCATTTGAAGTTACGGTGGTGCTGAAAAAATAACTTTACGATCAATGTTTGCATTTATGACCTTTGCAGCATGTGATTGCCATTACAGACAGTATGCATTGTCCTGTGCCTGACCTGTTGTTTTTCTTTTTTCCCCCCTTGCAGAGCAGAGAGATTGGAGAGGAAGGGATTACAAAAGAGTAAGTGGACACACAATGAGAAATACACTGGGCTGTTTGTAAAGTGTGCTTGTGGCTGCCAGTGCCAGTGCATTGCTTCTGTTGTGTATTCCCCATTGTGTGCCTGCTTATTCTCTTGTAATCCCTTTCTCCCCAATGAATGTAAATACAAGCATTAATTCCCTTCTTGTTAATCATCCCAGAGCCATGGTGAGTATTCCAAAGGGTGGGAGAGTGGTTAGGACAAACAAAAGCAAAGGTGTGAAACTGATTAGTCTTGTCTGTTTCAATCTAGAAAGCACAGTCATGGTCATGTGATTTTTCACTTAGCAACTGCTCTGCTTAGTGATGGGGTTGCCAGTACCAATTGTGATCGCTGAACAAGGACTACCTATACTAGTTATGAAGTTACAACACAATACTTCAATGCATGTTAAATATGGTGTTTTATGGGGCCTTCCTACCCCCATTTTTATTCGAGAAGGGGATAAGCAATGTTGTATCCATAAATCATCAATTCCATCATTCAAATTTTGACAAAATCTGCCAAATAAACCCATTTGAGTCCTTCTATATGTAGATAAAGTAGTCATCCCCTGCCCACAGTACAAGTATGTCTAAGGTGGAGCCCTGGAGATCTTGCCTCATATTGTAGAGTGTACTAATTATAACTCATTATAAATTATAATAAAACAAAGGATATTGTCTTTACTAAGAGCCCTGCAAGCTGCAGACACTGCTAAAAGATTAATGGCACCTGCGCTGGGCAAATTCACACCATTTAAATACTTGGGGATTTACTTTTCTGGCTTCTGCTGTTGGTGAAAAGAAATCAGAGCTGTTAATGAACAGATCCACAAGATTGCTAATGCTATTCCATATTTTGCTGGCAGCAGAGGTGGGAACAATGTGTCAAGGCTTGTGCTGCTGGGTCAGTCAAAGAAACAAGAATCGTATAGACTTTGATAAGGATTTCTAATTAGGGGCCAAGTTACAGAATCTTGGAAACTGTGATAGGATCCACCAGCCCTTTTTCACTGTGAGTTCATTAAGATGAAGTGTTTGTGAATGTTTAGAATATTTTCTTCCTGGGCTTTTGACAACCTGCCCCAAGTTGGCATTTATGAGATAAGGTACTAATGAACTCTTCTCCACATTTATCACTTGTTTATGTCCTGCCAGTTCTTTCTCAGCTTCCTCACAATCTCTCATTCTGTTGTCCTGCTGTTATAAATGTTTTTAAGGCTAAAGTGATTAGCCAACTGTTTTAAGGCTTGTGGGTTTGTAATTATAAAGATATAGGACCTCTAGAAGTAGCACCATTGACATTTCTAGCAGTGTTTCCAACCCATTTCTGTGCCTGGAAGCCTTCTGAGCAATGAAGATCTGGCTTTTCTTCAGGGCATTGGGTCAAGATAAGCCCATTCTGTGGTAAGAGTGCTTGATATACAAGCCTTGCCTTTGAAGTACTTGTTTTTTCTTATGTTTTTTCTATTTATATTTGTTGTATTTAATTTTTTATTTTGATTGCTTTTAGTATTGAAGTACTCTGTCTAGCCTAACAAATCATGAGTCTGACAACTTTTATAAATTCTGGGGTTTTCTATGCAGCTCCATTGACTAAAATTCTAACTCAAGCTAAAGCTTATTTTCACTGATGGTTCTTATTCTTCTTCAGCTTTCTATCATCCTGGAAGAAAGGCACTGAATTGGATCTATGATATTATGAACTCTTAGCTCTATATCTGATCTTACTACCTTTAAGAGATCAAAAATGAAATTGAGGAAACAGGATTATTTATTTTAATGGTGTGTGAATTTTGTTTTCTTTTTTCTTCTTCCCTTTTTTGATTGCCATTTTGATTATATATAATGTGTACCTGACAGCTGGCCTTTGGGAAGTCTATACTACCCAAAGTAACCACATGTAGATTTATAGACTGTAAAATATAAATGCCTTGCAAATGCATGCTATACATACATATTACTAATAAATCACATACAGTTCAATGGAACACAAATGATTAGTTGCAAGATGCTTATTTCATTAAAGGTGAATTTGTGTGCATATTTCTTCTCTACAAAAAAATGAAAATGTGATTTTCAGTTTTCACTTGTGTTTTGAGTTCTCCTGTATACTTAGAAAGTTCAAAATCAATTAATTCAACTAAACCTTCTGATATAGCAGTCTATCCATGGCAATACTTGCAATAACTAAACTTTGGTGCTTCATGAAATCTGTATCTTTCCTAAATGAAACTATTAGGAGTTGTAGCTTGAAAGCACCCTGATTTAGGAGTGGCTCCCATTCTATATTTCTCTAGGAAAATGGATGACTTCTGTGGATGAGGAATTAGGAAGGAAAAAGAAATAGGCCCCATTAGAGAAAGAAGTCTCCATAGAAACCCAGCCCTTTGTCTTGGCCCTGTTCTTACCACTGTATTCTCTCTTATCCTTACATATTTAAATTATAACTAGAAAGTACTAAAGTTATTGCTGGAGTATACCTAAATTGAACAAGAATTGCCAAACAGATGTCTTTATAAATGAAAGAGAACTATGTGAAAGAAAAAAAATAATTTGAATGAATGTTGGTGTGTATGTGTGTGTGTATATATATACATACACACACATGCATACGTGTGTGTGTATATATATATATATATAAAAGCCAATAAAGACTACTAAAGTACATAGATAGCACTTGCAACTAATAATTTTCATCATACAAGAGTTTTCAGCACTCTTCACAATTTAGTTCTTTCTTGTTCACTCTTAAGTAGAAAAGGCTCTTCAGAACTGTGTAGATACAATACTTTTTACTCTTCACTCCTCTTAGGAAATTACAAAAGTTCAAGTATTTTCTGGATGGATGGGTGGATAGATAGATACAGACCCACACACTTATACACACACACACATACCTACAGTATCCATATACCTATATCTTATGTCTTCTTACCACAAAAATAAAACAAAAAGTGCACTTCCAGGGGACCCACAGTAGATAGCATATACACAAAACAATCAAAGGACTAAAGATATTTCATGAGTTTAGCTGATCTTTATCTTAATGGCAAAAATTACAGCCATTTAAACTCCTTATGTCTGCAGCATCAGTTTAAAGGCTTTCATATGTCATGCTGAAGGCTTCTTTCAGGGTTACTGACTCGTATTTATTTTACTGCCCACAGTAAGATGTGCTTTGCCCTCATCTACACAAGATGTGGCAAACACTTTTAACAGACAGTTCCCTCTCTGAAAAAAAAAAGAGAACACCTCCGCAGACTAGACTCAGAATGGCTAATGCATTGCAGCTGGACATGGTTGTGTACTATAATGTAGCACAGCTTGAAATAAATCAGTGCTAAGCAGCCCATATGCAATCCTGAGCCCTTTAACATCTCCAAAGACCCGTAAGACCACCCTGCCAGAATACTGGATAACAGTGATGTCATTCCACAGATGAACAGCAACTGGAGCTATTGTGAGATCAGGATCCAGTGGTTCACCACTTACAAATTGGATGAGCAGTGCTACTAAAAACAGCCATGGTCCTAAAAGAAACCGGAGGGAATTAAAGGATGAAAAAGAATTGTGGACTTTTCCAACCCTCTCTCCTGGGTTCTTAGGGAACGTCAAAGATTAAAAGTGGAGAAGGCAAGATAGAGTGTTTGAGAGAGAAGTCTGCAGGAGAAGCTTCATTCTATTAGGTTGAAGGGAAATTTGCACCCTACCCTAACTTTGTCCTTTAAAGCTTTCAGTGTTGCAGATAACCGTGGTTCTTTGCTCAATGAACTATGGTTCATTGCTTTTGTGTAGTCAGATCTTCTTACTATAAATTGGACTTTTTTCTGAAACTTCTGTGTTCATTCTTTCAGCCTGACAAATGATTTTCTTGTTTCTCTGGCACAGACCTACTTTCACTCGACCAATACATTCCTTTGATCTCCTAAGTGGTTTATTGCTACTCCTAACCATAAGTAGGACAGGCAATATGTGGCTAGATTCACAAATTGTGCTAAGATGGAAGTGTACAATTTCTGTCAACCTGAGTAGCATGTTAGGTTTTGTTCAACATATTGCAGACTTAAAGGTTGATGGGGTCAAGATCCTTTTGGGTGATGTTTGTGGGGGCTAAAGAGGTAAATTGGGTGTTTTAAGCCTGTACAAAATGGACAGGGCCTCAATCATGATATTGTATCCATCATCTTTCAGATTTTGACCTTCCCCACGGATGCCCAAGATTGTAGTTCAATGTCGTTTTCATGTGCTTGGCTGCACTGTAGGTACAGCAATGCCTCTACTATCTTTATACCCAGGATGAAGAGAAAGAAAAGAACCTCCACATGTTCCTGTACAGGTCTTCTCCTTGTTGGAGGTGAATAATGAATGGTAGTTGTATCAACACTTCATCACCAGGGTAACATTGGGGACAATAACTGGTGAGAATATTTCCTGTCTTAATTAAAGTTTCTCTTCAGTAGAGCTCCACACTTAATGATTTTTTGGTTCTATCTGCTGTTTTCTTGGGAACAATAAGAAAATTGATTGCCATTGCCTTTTTACAGTTTTCTTAAAAAACAAAAAACAAAAATCCTAGTCCAGTCTGCATTTCCATCCAAGTCTGCTTGGCTTCTTGAGATCCCGAAAGCTGGCTCGGTGCTGTGATCTGCTATAATTTAATACTTAGTTATTATTTAATGTGTTGTATTAGAACCAACCATTACATTTTTCATCTCAACATCAGTTTTGTCTTATATTTAGTATAAATAAGTGAGTAGGTTACCAAAAAAAAAAAAAAAAAAGGATAGCAGATCGTTCTTATATTTCACAAATATATAGCACTTATTAATAACAGAATGTTTTTTTCTTAAAATAAGTTGAAATTACTTTGAAAGCACATTTAGTTGATTGAGTGATGATGTGCCATCGAGTCAGTGTTGATTTTTAGCACATTTGTTAGTGTTAATTAATATTTCCTATCTTAATATGAACTTCCAAATCTCCTCATTACTTTCCTCTGTATTCCATGTCAAGATTTTATAGTTCCCAGTTTTTAAAGAAACCATAATGAGAGGGCACAGATCTCAATGAAATGTACATGTTTTTCAATTGCTTCCACTAAAAATGATTACAGTATCTCATTATTTAAATTTAAATATTTAGTAGACGCCATTCTTGTTGGAATGAAATAAAATGTAACTCGATATTTGCTAAAACCTAATTCTTCAGCACTGCATGTTTTCAAGGGAAAGTTCTCACTTCGCCATCCTTGACTTGCAAAACTCCTTAGTAGTTGTAATGATCTGAGACCTCAATAAAGGTATGATCAACTGACTGAGCCTGACTTGATCGGAGTAATAATAAATGATCTTATTGTTAGGTATGTTACAGAATACTATAGCAATGTGGGATAAACTCTCCCAATAGCTACAGTGGATACTGGGAAATATCTAGAGATGAAAATTCTTTTCCTAAATATATCCTTCTGGGATGGACTTACTGTAGACTGGATCTGTGACTCCTTTAAAATTCTACAGTGATGTGTCCTCGGTGTAGAAAATCTTGCTGAAGCAGACAGGAGAATGAACATGGCAAACATTATTATCTAGCACAGATTGCCCACAGGCTCTGCATTTATATGTTATTCCATTACGTGCTTTACAGCACATTTTTCTCCAACAATGCATTGTTTTGCCTTACTTCTTTTGAAGCAAGTACAGAAAACTGTCATAAAAAGTGAACAGCAATTTAATCTCATATGTTCAGCAATATACTGGACATTAAGTAAACACCTGACATCCAGTACCTGTATACATTTTCCTTCCTCCTTATATTTTAAATAATTTAATAACAACTTTTTAAATACTTTAATTAAAAAAAAATTAAAGTTCCAATACATAACATTTGTGGGGAATCTCTAGGAGAAGGGAAAATTACTCAAGAACTGAGGAATCTGGGACTGGAAGTATCAGGATAAAGCTGCATGCTAACCATTATAAGCCAGAGAATCACAAAGCTATAACCGAGGACAGTGAGAATGTGTTTAACAAATGCTTGACAGAGGTATGCAGTTCTTCCAGCATTGATCAATTATCAATTATATACTATTTAAAATATAAATAATGAACCTAGCAATTGAGCATTGTTATTATTGATAATAAGTGATGTTAGGGTTGTCATTTTAATGTCCATTGAATTCTGTCTATGATCTTGCTTCAGCCAGTTGCTGTCAAGCTGGAATTTTCATATACAGGTAGTCCTCACTTACCAACCACAGTAGGGATCAGCAACTCCATCGTGTTGGAGCGTGATTGTTAAGCGCAACATCAGGTGACCATGCCAACTTATACTATTAGTTCTAGCTGTGGCTGTTAAGCAAATCACCATGGGTCATTAAGCGTGACATTACATCACCTCAACTTGTGATTTCCTGCCAGCTTCCCCATTGACTTCGCTTGTCAGAAGCTGGCTGTGAAGGTTGCAAATAACAATTACATGAACCGTGGGACACAACACCATTGTAAATGCACACCGGTTATCAAGTGCCCAAATCCCAATCACTTGACCACAAGGATGCTGCGACAACTACAACTTCAAGGACCAGTCATAAATCTCATTTTTCAGCACCATCATAACTTTGAACAGTCCCTGAATGAGTGGACAGTAAGCAAGGACTACCTGTATGGCAGAAAGGAAGAATGATTACCTTGATGGGAATAGTTACATTAATTATACTAAATTCATTTCATCTTCATGAAATTATAAATGAAATTCTGACAATGCTAGTAAAAGGCAAATTCAGACTATGGGCCAAAAAATGCTGTACACCCTTGCTCTAAGGCCAAATCAAGATATCTGAGCAGATAAAAATGATGGACAATTTCACATTCCTCCCCCATCACTATGGCTTAACTTCCCCCTCCAGTTATGACTGTCAGTTAGATGGGATCCACTAGAGGATCCACTTCAGTGTAGGCAGTCATCTCATTACTTGTTGTCAGTTACACACACACAAACATGCTCACACCCATGATGGGGTGTAAGCATCTAACTGTTCAAAAGAGCCTGCTGACATTTTAATTAAAGAACTCATCCGATTCCCTCATTTTTAAATTAATCAATCCATGGTGTCTGATATAAAACTAACTTTATTTACTAAAAGTATTATTTGAATACAGGATTTAAGTCTCTTCTGAGCCTATGCAGCAAATTTTGAAGGAAAAAAAATGCATCTCTGTTTAAACAGGTAACTCTGAATGAGAGGTCTTTTAGAAATCTGTCTAGCAGTTTTGTTTTAACTGGATTCTTTAGATTCAGATATATACTTGGGAATTCAGAAAAGAATTGAACACAAGGAAATGAAGCAGAAGATGAAAGATTTAACAACAATGAGCATTTTCATAACTATGTTTGTTGAATTACAAATTGCCTTTTCAACACCTTAGATGGGGAAAGGGTTGATTATTAACAGAGTTCAGAGAGAGGGGGGGAGGGAGGAAGGAGTCAACTACTTTCCATTTTTGTGCAAATTTTAATTACAAATTAGAATGTATAAACAAAGAATCAGCCACTTCCTTAATTCTTCATTGAGTTACCCTTTCCTCCAACATGTTCATTGTTTAAATTAAACAAAGACAGGCAAAGTTGGGAGTTAGAGATCATGCTGATATCTCTCTCTTTCATCATCATCATTAAGATAAACTGATGAATAATCTGAACTGAAAATGGATTTACATTAGAAAACTAGAAAAGTAGTGTAGTGGAGAAAATAAATCTAACAAACAAAATGGAGGTTGCACCCTCTTTTCCTCCCCATCTTTTAGACATAACCAGGGTCAAACCCAGATCATCTGTTTGTCTGATCCCATCAGACCCAAACTGACCCTCCCTGTCCTCAGACAAAGACCCCCTGCAGTCCTATCTAGACCAAATAATAAAGGCCTCCTCACCAGGTCACAATGCAGCCCAAGGGCAGCCCTAATAAGGGAGTTGCAACCTAGAGAAACCTCCATCAACTGATGACCTCAACATTCCATCTCCTTTGACAATGAACTTCCTCAGCTCTGCTGCCTGCCTGAAATGCCCATCTCACCTAACAATAGAACTAACCCCAGGTACACTGACAAGGACCTGCCTAGTTTGCCAGCAAATGAGATCCCTAGGATTTTCTGCCTTGTAGCCCTCAACTTCTATAAAAATCTTAACTTTTCCATTATTTGCAGTCCCTCTTTTTGTAAAGCAGGCACCCAGTGATCATTGCAATAAAGCGTGGTTCTTCTCCTCAGTGTTGTGCTCCTTCTTCAGACTGAATCCATGACAGTAGATATTTCTTCAGGTGTTCTTATGAACAAATCTATTCATATAAGTTAAGAATACTAAATGTGAAGCCAGCTAGTTAAGTACTAAATCTGAATTTTACAATGCTGTGAGCTAACCACCATCAAGAACCTAAGTCCAGCTGACTGTATGGTATTGTGCACAATACAAAATTAAAATGACAGATTTAAGAGATAAGGATAATCTTGCTGTTATTTTGCTTTATGGTCCTTGATAGTTTATATCTGTTCTGAGGTGTGACATAATATTGCAAACGCATTCACTGTACACACTGAGATTTATATAGCTATGTCAAAAGAAGACTGTTTGAAGTGAAATAAAATGAGAGCCAATCCCATAAAAATTCTATAATGTATAATAATACACCCCTTTATCCTCAAAAGCATGGAGATGATGTGACAAGTGAAAGCCTTCAGATTTTAACTTGTGCATAATCAAAGCAATAAACCACAATTTCAATTATGTGAGATAAAAAGGTTGCCCATAGCTAAACTTATAAACAATGTCATTAAAGCTTATGCAATTTTAATTAATGTTTCAAGTTTTAAAAGCATTTCATTTTGAGAAGCACTTTCACACTTTAAGCTGCTCTTTTTTCTGAGCTTATCTGATCTGTATGTGTGTGTGTGCATGTGTGTGTTTGTGTTGTATCCCTGGTCTATTAGGTTATAGTTATACTTGCAACAAATGTTTTTATCCCTAAGTACCTCTCAGATTCCATCACAGCCTTAAAATTGCAATAATTATTGAGTCTTTGGAGTTAAAGTTGGACATTTACAGATTTTGGATGACTCTTTCATCCTCAAAACAATCTCTTTCCTCTTCTTTCTGTTAATGGTACTGAGAAAGCTTTTTTATTGGCAGGCAATGTTGACAATAGCTGCATTCCTTTGCTATCAAGTTTTACAGCTTTTATGGAGCCAGTACAGCCCATTTAAACTCATATTCATTTTGTATATATTTTCATTTGGTGCTATGCCTTTTCGGTGTGCCCTCTTATAATTAGGAAGTAGGCCCCAAAGGGCCCAATTATCCAACATGTGAATGTAATTATAAGTTCTCAGATGCTTTTTTGGCTTGTTTTCTATGGCTACTGCAGTAGATGCTTGACCATGCATGCTCAAACCCTACTCTCAAGGAACCTCAGTTTGTAATCATTCACATAGTGAACTTTATTCAGCTTTAAAATATGTCAGCTGAAGATTACTTACAAGTGACATCCTGTTGCATTCTTACTACATAAATACAGGGAAATTCAGGAGAACTTTATTGATCCTTGTGAAGGAAATTAATCCATCTGATGGATAATAGGGTTATTGGTGTGCTGTGATCTTTCCCAAGTTTGTTTACTTATTTATTGCAATTATACCCCACCACAATAAAACAATTCACAGCCGCTTACATGATCTATATTATAGAAAAATATTAAAGCATTCACAGCATGATTAAAAATACTAATAAAATATCAGTCATAAAACCCGAAACCAGTATCAGTAAAGAAAAAGAAAATAATCAGGAATAAAAGATGGCACAGTGCATGAACACAGTAAAAGTGCTCTCTGAAATAGCTCTTCCTAAATGATCTACTAGATTGAGCCCATTCCAGGTGGAGTAGGCGGTCCTGCAACTGTCCAGATACCACACTGTATTAATGTTATTTAAATCCCATCTACTTTTATAGAGGCTAGACACTCACAAATATCTGAAGACATTAAAATAAAATCCCATAATAAAGCAGGTTTGTTAGTCAAAATACTTTTCACCATGTCAGAGTTGAATAAGGAGCTTCTGATTGAAAAACATATGTTCGACCGTACAAATTTAAAGAATGTACTGAGAGTATGTGGTAGGGATTAGATTGGTTAATGACTAAATGAGAAATACAAACTAGAAAACACATTACAGCTTCAGGCCCTGAAACATATATCTTTGGAAAAAGCTGCACCTTTTGGAATAAACACCTTCCATTTGCTAAGCCTCCAAAGCTTAGAAAAAATTAGCTCAGAGGAGCATTGTCATTGTTCAATCTGCCGGCTCCCATTCAATCACTTACTCACACTTGCATGAATTTACAAATTGTCACAAATGCGGGAAGCAACCCAGTGGCAGCTGAGAAGGCTCAAAATTACTGCCATGGTATCAGCAAAGCTCTTCAAAAATACTTGTAGCAACGATGAGAGAATCATAGCTTTTTAAAATTTCCCCTGGTGCCTGAATGGAAGAATAGCAGTCTGTACTTCATAACTGGATAGAAGAATATCCCTGATTAAAGATACACAGTATTCCAACACAAAGTGAGTAAATGTACTTTTGCTGCACCTGTTGGCTGGTCGTTAAAGGAGCTGTGCCTTTTCCTGGCAACCCGTGATAGCTGCACAGGTTCAGGAAAGTATGTGCTTATGTTAAGGAGGTATTACAAAGAGAGCGAGAAGGTGGCAGCTATTGAGACTCGTAGAAATATGCAGAACAAACTCCGAATAATAATGGACAGCAGTTTGGAGAACTACTTAGAACAATATTAATTGTAGTATTTGCTGAAGAATAAGTATAAAAAAAATAAGTAGTAGTTATTTCAGTAGTAATGGAGAATAGGAATAGTCATGATTGCAATGTGAGACTAGGCTGAAGCTGCCATAACTTAAAGATGAAGCAGGCACATAAGCAGAGAGGACAAAAGCCAGGAAACGTATCTATGGGATCCCTTCGGGGAGGTAGATAAGAAGGAAGCAAGTCGTTAAGGAAAAAAACAAAGGACCTAAACCAGAAAAAAAGTTGGGCCTGAGCATATGGAAACCCCAATCCCATCAACAACTGCCAGACTTGTGAATCAACAAAGCAAGGACTTTTGGGGATAAAAGGGGTCCCAAAGCCTGCCCACTCTGAGTCGTCTGAGTAGTCTGAGCTGAGTCATCTGAGTCACCTTTGGATTCAGACTTGGCGGCTTCCATCCCTCTAGCTAGTGCCTGGCAGCCTAGTTGGGAAGGACGTGGGTAAGTGTGGAAGAGCGTGTGTGTGTGTGTGTGTGTGTAGGAGAAAGAGCAAATGTACCTTGCAACCAGTAAAGTTTTGCTGTTACTTTAAATTCACTGGGTCTCCGTGTATTACAAAGAATCTCTTGTGCCTCAGTGTTCGGTTGGAAGTGATTTGTGTGTATCCCCAATTATTTCCCGGCTGTTGACCAGGGCTGTGTGTCTGTCTGCTCCAGCCGCACCTATCTGGAAAACCCAGGTAGAAAGCAAAGGGGGCTGACAAGTTCCACGTGCCTCAACAGGCTGTGAGTGTGTGAGCGAGTGACCATAAGCCGAACCTGGGAGCAGCGTGTGTAACAACAATAACAATAATGCTTGACAATTCTCATGGGCAGGAGCAGCATCATTGAAGGAACACAGGAAGCTAGTCCTTGACTTTATTCTTGACTTTTATTTTCTTTCCATCTGTCATACTTAACATGTTTATAAAATAAGAGAATGGTAGGTGAAACTAAGTTGATATATGAGAACAGGCTTTTAGCCATTATGAAAGAGGGAGAATTTTGAGAAGTTATGCTTGGTTCAAAAATGGGTTGGAATCAGAGAGTCCATCAATTGTTAGATTCATTCTTTTTATGTTCTAGGTTTAAATCTTGATTTGGAAAAAGAAAGTGACCAGTGGAAAACATCTCTGGTAGCACAATGTATTCACTATTTCCTTGAAATTTTCCACCAAAGATAATATGACTGAACCTTTAATCACATTTTCCTCTGCCTTATTGATATGCCTTTATTTGCTAGGAAAGATTTAGCACATAGTGTCGGTACCCTAGTAGGGATTAAAAGGAATTCAACCATGAATTTTGATGGAAGGGAAACTGGATATTTTGTTGCCAGAAGACATGAGGAGTGAATGTTAACTACAAAAAGGCTAGCTAGGAGGCTTTTCCCCAGAGCAGCAGGGGAGGGAATCTATTTTGAGTATAGGCAGAAGTTGAACCTTGTAAACTATTTGATGGGAACAGGAGGTCCTTCCTTCCTTCCTTCCTTCCTTCCAAATATTCAAATGCTGAACTTTTCTTCCCCAGTGCTTCCTAGAATGGCCAGGTAATAAAACATAATCAACAGGACATTCCAGGAAACAACAGGGAATAAATCTCAGCTCTTTAAAGTGGCTCCTGTGTTCTCACCTGAAATCTGGCAAGAATTCTCATGAGATTTAGTGAACACCTAGGTTTTTTCAGTCTTCTATGTTTTTAGGATTGTTTGGGTGCCTTTTAGACCTTAGAAACAAAGAGGGGGCAGCAAGACAGTTAAGGGAGGAAAGAGGGCATTGCAAAAGAGATTCTTGAGTGCTAGAAAGGGAGAAAAGATGAGGAGGAGACTCAGAATAACTCCACCTTAATTATGCTAGGCCTAATTATGTTACACTACCCTACTAGCAATAAAGATGTTTCCAGAAACCCAAGTAGTGGCATTTTCTGAGCATGCCAAATTCACAGAGCTTGACACACCACGCATGCAGTTGCCTTCTTTCTGATCTTTGCATTATCCTGTCTCAGGAACTGAACTGGGAGATATTCACAATTTTATTAGTACGAGTAAGGCCTACACAGCTACATTCTTCACAGGCCTCATATGTTGTAAGTGAATAAAAGTCTGTGCCCTGCCCCATTTATCCAATTCCTTCTGTTTTGTTTATTTGTTGGTTTCTTGTTATGATTGCAAATGTCATTTTCTCACATAATTTTCTACTAGAAAACCAGAGGAAAGTAACACTGGACTAGCACAGAATTCTAAGGGCATAGGCCATTTTCATGGATTGTCAGCAACCCTACCCTGGGTGAATAAATTGTCATGATGGTCATTAGTTGCATATTTACCTGTCAGTACATTCCATCAATTTTTCTCTTAAGAAATTTGTTTGTAAGGCTCATTAACAAATTTGGAAATAAACTTGGTTTAAATTGTCCCATCTGAAGTATAACAAACTAGCATTACGGAAGAGCTTTGCTGTTATCAGAGTCGCTTCTGGCTGGCACCTTCTCTATTCATCAAAAATTAAGCACCTCAGCAGGTAGGCTTCAAGGATGTTTTTAAGATTTAAGTGCTGACCCACAGGAAGGCTACAAGTGCAGAAAGATCTTTTAAAGAGCTTCAGCACATGCTGCGATGGAGGTGGGGATTGTGGGAGAGCCTATTAATCTCATCCTCAGATCTTTTCATTAATTTGCCATTCAAGCATTTAGTTCCCCTTGTGCAGTATGAATGGTCTTCCTGGGCAAAATTTTCTTCCTTCCTCAGCTGCCCTTCCTTTCTAAAAAAGGAAGTTAAATAAAGTTAAGCTATTAGACCACAATACACAAGGAGTGCTTAAATGTTCTGATTGTCTGATTCCCCACCCTAGTCATTTTTTTCCTATGTATCTAATTCAAATGAAATGCTTATCTTGGCTAAAGATGTTTTCTTTATGTTTTGTATCATAATTCCATAGTATATTAATAATATTCATATGGGATACATATTAGCCTCAAAAGCATTCCTGGCATCACTGCCTTCATTATATGGTATATATATTATATGCTGTGGAGGGTGAATTCAGGATAGAATTAATATTAAGTAGTACTTTCCTAACCGTTTGTTTGTTTGATTATTATATTCTTATCCTAAAATGTCTTGCCCACACAAGTTCCTGCAGTGACTTTTAGCAATATTTAAAAGCATGCTTTCTTCATCTGTATAAGATTTATATTCGGCAAAAGAAAAAAGTGCCTTCTATCTAATGGTGATCAGCTAACATCTATATTGAAAAGGAAGATCTTTGCTAGTCGATTCTAGGGCTACCATATCTGGGCTGCACATATCCACATGACAATTAATGCAGCAAAAGGTTAAGGCTTTCTGCACTTCTTTGCTGCCATTTCATGGTCATCCAGACCTTTGCCCTCCAGATATTCTGATCTTCGCCTATTCCAAAAAGTAGGAAAAGTTAATAGCATGCCTCCATGGAAAAAAGGGCCAAGCCAAATTTTCTACCACAAAGTACAATCCGACTGCGTTGGTTTCTAAGAAGGGGCACACCAGCAACAAACCTGAATTTCTAGAAGCATAAACAAGGAAATTGCCAATGCACATTTATCACTCAATGAAAACGATGTAAAAATCAAAGCAGTGATCTATAGTTCTGTAGTGACAGAAAGATTACTGTGATTGATTATGCTGGTACTGAAAGGTCTAGTGAAATGGGCTGGGTAAATGTCCTTGAATCATCCTGCATATGAAGGTCAGTTATTTTGATTCTAGATAATAACCACATTGAGTTTATACAATGGAACTAAAGTTATTCTAAAATTTAAAGGGTGCAGGATCAACCAGTCCAATCTGAGACCTAATCTGGAGCTTCAGAAAGGGACTGATACAGTCTGGATCTCTCCAGTCATAATTCATTCTGTTTCAGTGCCTAGATCCAGAATGAGAATGGAGGAGAAGGGGAATCACACAACATTTTCTATAGCCTGCTGCAACAGATGCTGTTGCCGCCTTTTTGTTTTCACTGCAGAGGGATTAAACCTGTAAGTAAACTAGATCTTGAGAGCAGATAAATTATGCCAAATGTGCCATGAATAATCACAGGGTTTGGAAGCTGACACCTTTAAAACTTTTTTTAAATGTAACTTAATTGTTTGTGACTGCCTTTAATTAATTTTTCAGGGATAATAGGCTTTGCTGCAAATTTTATAAACATATATATTAATGGAAGCTTGTAGAAAGCATAAAGAACATTTGTTTAAAAAAAAAAAAAGGATTTCTCTTCCTGAATGTAGTGGAGCTGTTTGTTAGGGCTTTATGGGGACGTATAAGGAAATAACTTACTTGTTTTTTCCATAAAGTAAGTAAGTTGTTAGGCAAGGTTTCACTCGCCAATGCAAGTAACAAATTATTATCTTAGGGTCTCTCAGTTAGGAGTTTGGGAGGCAAATGGTTAAACAAAATATCTTTCTCAACCCTAAACATTTCTCCACTTGATTGACACTGTTGTGATGAACAATAGAGACCTGAGCACAAGAATCACTCGGATTTCAGGGCAAACCTGTCAGTAATTGTATTGAGTATCCAACTCCCTTCCTCTCCCTCTGTGACATAAATGATAAACTGACAAGAGGCTCCCCCCTTTGTGTGTGTGTGTGTGTGATAGCCATTATCCCTTTATTGTATCCTAGGGAAACCATGTGGGAATACATCTCTGTGGAGGCAGGAACAGAGCAGGTTCAAACCTGTGCACTCCATTATTGGTAAATAAAAACCTGCTCCAAATTACTCCACTCCACTTTGCATCTGTGACTATTTCTGATACACAGTCACACAGTATGGTTTGCCACCCCAGAATATGCCATGAAGCCAATTTTAAATCTGCTGCAGCCTAAGAAAAAAATTATTAACCAGCAATCAGATCAGCCCCATTCACCTGAAGCCCAAAGGCAGCTCCTTACACAGGTGCGAGATTATCTATTCCTTCTTAGACATTATTCTCTATGGGCTGCTATCATTATCAAAGTTGGAAGAGGTGGTTCCAATATTTTGAGTCATGAACAGCCTTATCTAGAGATTGATGACAATACAGCTCAAAGGGGCATAAAGCATCAACTCTGTCTCTTTTAGCCATGGTTAGTATTGTGGTTAGTATTATTAGAATAGTATGGTTAGTATTATGCATTTTGCCCATCACAGCTTAAGAACTAAGTGTTATATATTGGGACAACATTTCTTCTACCTC
The DNA here is from genome assembly GCF_059951505.1 of Python bivittatus. NCBI lineage: Eukaryota > Metazoa > Chordata > Lepidosauria > Squamata > Pythonidae > Python > Python bivittatus. Next base: position 31,840,563 of record NW_028277098.1, read on the forward strand.
CTTGAACCAGCTGCTTGACCCTAAAGGTTCTTTCATATGAGAAATAAAAAAGAGTTTTAGTCAGATTTGTGAAAATAAAAATTGCATGGAAGCTTTATGGTCAGGACTTGAAAAGGTAATAAAAGAGTAGCCTTGCTGTTGAACTTTTAACCCCAAACTGGATAAAATAATTAGGCTTTGGAGAAGATTGGGACCTAATGTTCAGAGCATAGAAATATAAAATTAGTTTTACAGGAGAAAGAACTTTTGAGATATAAAAATCTTTGTTCCTCAAATCTTCATTGGTCACATTTTTATTAATGAAAAGGGCTGACATTTAAAATTAAAGCCTGCAAATGTTCATTTTTCTGATTCAATTATATTCGGTAAGACATGTTCATAAAATATATATGAGTGTATTGTCATTTAGTGATAAAGCTTCCCAGGAAACAGCATAGATAACATTTATGAAATTGTTAATTTCAACACTGCTGCATCTAGTGCTTTTTGTACGGCTATCCTGCCCCTTTGTTCATTGCAGTTACTGGTGCCTATTCCTATGTCATGGCAGAGCAGAATTCCTCTACTGAGCATCATACTTCCAGTTACTTCATTGCCATCTTACCATGACATTAGTGTATTCACATCCTCACACATGGATACCAAAGAAGTAATAGTATTCCTCCTCATGCTCATAATTTGTGAATGATGAGCCTAGCAAAGTAAAAAGTGGACTAACAAGACAAAGAATATGAAGTATTGGCTAGAAAGAATAACTTTACTGACGGTACTGAAGTTACGCTTAGGAGAAGGAGGCTAAGAAGAGAAGGGATTGTGTGCGAGAAGGAGCAGTACATCCGGAGTAAGAAGAACATTGATGGGATTGGAGGTTAGGAAAAAACATACATTCTGGGATATAGATTGTGTAGGAAAGAATGGAGGTTAGGTGACAATAATAGCCAAAGAAGAGTAAATTTGCCAAGGATCTTTCAGTAGTAGTGAAGAGGTTGAAGGATGGATTACACACCATAAACTACACTATATTTTTAAATAATTATCCATGATATAATTTAACAATTCTACAAGGTTTTTTAATATGATTGCACAATAACATTCTTTTTTGTATATATGTGTATGCATATCAATACAAATGCATGTGCATTTATGTATGTGCAAGTGTGTATATCACTTGTCTGATTGTGAAACCTGCCCAGAGATACCATTAGGAATATCTACTCTAATAGTATAATGGTGTGCATGAACAGCAAGATTATTAACAAGATGTAATTTAGGAATGCTAGGAAAATGTCTTATACCAAATCCAACTAGTGACGCATGAATCTCAGCTAGGTAGTGACTCCCACAGTTGAATACAGAGATCTTTCCCAACTGTACCCAGAAATGAGACTGGAATTCCTACATGCAAAGCATGTGTTCTATCTATGAATTATAGCCTTTCCCTCCTTCAGCAGGACCCCCTATTTGAAAAGATTAGGAAATAGATTGGCACTGACTTTCTATTCTCCTTTCGGCTTCACATTTACCCATGTATTCCATCTTCATTTTTCTTAGCTTTAGGACATTCAGTCTGTCAACATCCCCCTCTCAGTGAGATGAGCTACATAATAGCTGTCCAATGGTAGATAGATTATTATGGTTGACTTGCTTGTCACTAAACAATCAATGCTGTCACTCAGTCGTCCTATCATTTCTATTATCTAGAAAGAGTATTGTTCTGTCAGCATGTCAATTAATCAATTCACTGAATTCAAATTGTGTATGAATTCTTGAATTTAAGGCTTTTGAAAAAGGGGAGATTGATAACCGTGCACAGAAAAAAGAATATGGAATGGAGCAATCCTTGACCTTTTATCTTCAAGAGTTGCCTATGGTAGCTGGAAAGAACTCTTATTTATCAGTTGTTTGGTCCAGGAAAATAACATCCTCCTGTTTGCCCACATTTTTTCTCTTTAATTGAAGCATCAGCTCAATTTTGGCAGCAAACCGATGTGCACCTACAGTATCTCAAAATATATCTGCTTTAATGCAATCAGATCTACTTCTTAGTGCTGTAAAAGATGGTACCAATACATGTTCAGAAAATTGGTGCTATCATAATCATAAATATGTTCTGGCAATAATTATTCTGTGCATCTACAATAAGTGGAGATTTCATTTAATTTAAGTAAAGCTACTCTGTCCTTATATGTAGTGTAGTAATTTGGCATTGCAGGAAGAAGTCCAGTTAATACATCAAGAGGTGCTGATTTTTCTTGTTTACAGTATTACTTTTTCTCAGTTGTCTTGTGAAAGTATTTGATGATCATCAGCAATATTGTTTCCTGTTTGCAAAATTACAAGTTTCTTCACTTGGCTGCCAAAAGCCTCTGTCTGTCTCCACGGATTCTCTTCACGTTATTTATTTGGCTCAGCAGCTATAGCAACCAATTGTCTATCAAGACTAGTCAGATCTGCAGAATCATCAAAACAAGTGCCAGTTATTCGTTATAATTATGATCATTAGAAAAGGAGAGGATCCAAAATGAAACTTTTCACATTTTTGGTTTTAGGAAAGAGAAGATTCTAGATGTATTCATCTGTTTCTTTTGCCTGATAATACATTTAAACAAAAATGTTCAATTTGGCTGCTAATTAGGTACCTCGCAATACTGGTCTGACTTAGTGCATATTTTATAGCTAACTAGATTCATGAAACTGTATATCCATTCATTTCGGAGACTATGGGTAGCTAGAAGGCTCTGATTTTTATTATTTAGCTAATTTCTGCTACAGACATAAGTTGCAAGCTACACAGAAAAGTTGCTTGCTTCTTCAGCTGAATGAACAGTTACAAGAATTGCTTAAATTGTAGGTGTTACATGTAAATAAACATGTTCATTATTTCATGTACAATTTCTGAAGCTGCTGAAGAGATGAATTACAATTTACTCAGAAATGTGGCTTGCCTTTCTAATTACTAAACAAGTTTCCAAGAATTTTCAGTCAATGTAAATCCCATTTGCTAATGGTGTGAAATTTTATAGGCCCTGGATATAGCAGAGAGTAAAACTCTATCATATCAGAGATCATTATCACAATTGTTGAAGAAACAACAAAGTAGGCCTACAACCAACCATATTTAATCAAATATAATGATAAATTGAATGTTTGTTTTTTAATCTTAAACTGTATTACGTATACTCCTAAATGAGAAGGTGAAGGACAAAATCACAAACGTATTCCTTTTTTCAATGTCTAATTTTGTACTAACGTATTTTTATTGCCTAATATAACTACTATTGCATGACTTTATAGAACTCAGCCTTGCTCTGCAAATATTCAGAAAATTAGATACATTTGTTAGCAAGATATATATAATCTGTACGTGATTGTATCATATTATGGACATAAAATAATTTTGCCATAGATCTCATCCATGGAAAGATAAACTGTGTTCAAGATCACAAAATCGACTGACTTCCATTCTTACTCTTCATGTTCGTCTTGCAAATAAGAATGCAGATACAACACTAAATCCCCAGTGTGAAAGCCCACAAAATTACTACAGAGTTGTTGTTTTGCTTTTGTTTTTTAAATTTTACTAACTCACACCAAATACATTTGCAGATGAGGGTGGTGTTCTTTATGCGTATAAATGATGTATGTACATTACTTAAATAGTGTCTCATCCTACTACAAAGGCTGATAAATTATTTCAACAGCAGTATATCTTAAGAAAATGATGTGATTTATTACAACAGAATCTAGTCCTAGTCAACAGCTTTTTGAAAAGATCTCTGCGTAACCTTTTTTCTCTGCCATAGTTTGTCATTCTGGTATTGATGAATTTCACTAAAACAATGGTGCATTATGACCTTGTTGACACATGCCATACATCTTGAAAATGTTGCCATTGTTTGAAAAGAGAAAGGGAAATATGATGATTCTCACCTATGATGGGCTTGTACTCCAAATCCCTTTAGCCATGCCATTGGGACTTCCCTGGTATATCAGAACACTGAAAAATGTGAACATCATTTCATGAATATTCATGGATTATAAATATTCATCATTAATTAAAATGTTAACACTAATGATATAACAAATTCAAATAATTATATTGCAGTTGTGGATGTGTATCTTGGGATGCATGAATTATAAGAATCATGATAACATGCACCAAACTGGGCAAAATGTATGCTCTTGAGGATGGTTCTTGTAGTTACTTTTAAAGGCATGTGTACCAGAATCCTACACCCAAAAGGGCTGTTAACTTTCACAGAACTTGCTTGCAGTTCACTGAAAAGAGCCAGACTCAGCCACACCAAAACCCTACCATCCCAAACCATGATATCATGACATATATTTCATTTCAAATGTTCCATGATGTGATCTGACAATAAAGTAAGGCATAAAGCTTCAAATTCAGTTCTTCTAAATCATTTAAATTGTTCAACTTATTGGGTATTAGGAATTAGCAGCACATAGGAATTCACTCCTGTTGTTTCAAATTTCCATCATCTTCAGTGAATTTTGACTGCCAGTTCTTATTCTAAAATATCATGATGGTGTTCTGCATATGTGCTATTCTATCTAGAAATATTGGCTCATGATGAAAATAGTTATGAAATTGTATTATTGTGAAAATGATTAATTGTAGGCCATTGTCTTTTGATTAAAATGTAGAAGAAAATTTTGAAATAACACATTTTATTTTCCCGTTCTTTTTTCAACACGATACAGAAAGATGACATTCACTATTACAGATTTTTATGAGAAACTGAACTGCTAAATTTGGTGGGAGTAACTATTATTTGAAGATATTAAATACTGGTGTTTCCTTCCTGAGGATTCTTTTTCTGAATTCAGCTGGATTCTTCATGGTGGAATCACTCATTTTCTTCATAAACTTCCAAAGTGCAACTCATACAAAAAAAAAAAAAAGATTGGTCTCCTTTTCTAAATTGTTCATTTGTTTCTCTTCATTCTTAATATCCCACCTGTCTTCAAAAGGACTCTAGAGATTCTTAGAGGTATGGAGGGCTCCACTTCTTCACAAGCAGCCCACCACACAGGCTTACTGAATGTTTACTTCCCTTCACAACATTTCTAATTTATTTTATGATCAGAAGATGAATCCATTTTCTGAGCTTCATATGAAACCTTTTATACAGTAATACCTGAAAAAAATGTACTATAATGAATCTTTATTGACATACTGAAGCTAAAGCTTTTGTTGCAGCAATAATAATGAATGTCCTGTCTTTCAGTGATTAAAATTACATGAATAATTTTAGCATTTTCTGAATGTAATACAGCTCTATTAGAATACAGTTCTCACTAACCCATTCAAGAAGTAGTTGCTATTCTAAAAAACAGTATAACTTTATTGTATTTGCATAGGTTCTTAAATGAATCTAACAAAGCCTATTATCTGGGGGAGAATGAAATAAAAGTTAGTTTTTAAATAAAAGATGAAGTATAATTCATCTGCAACCTCAGAACCAAATTATTTCTAAATAAGGTGGAGTATCTTAGTGTTATATCATAGTATATGTATGGAATGCTTTAAGACAACTTTGCCTTTCTTTCAAGAATAAGAATTGTTTTCTGAGAGAGAGAGAGAGAGAGAGAGAGAGAACAAACACACTCCTTGGAATGCTTAGCAACTACTCAATTCAGCTCTTTTAATGCTTTGTTTGCAGAGCCTGCCAAGAAACATTTAAAAATAGGAATGTATTTAGTGGTGTCATTTGACCTGGCAATCAATTAAAACACAGCTGAAGTCATCACACCCTCAAAATAGAAAAGAATTTAAATATAGTGATGAAACCAAGTAGAATTTCCCCCTTCCTTTGGCTAATCGATACATGGAATTTTCATCAGCTAAATATTTTTGTGTTTATGCATAATGCTATAACCATGAAAGAAATATAGTGATGACTTTCCAAAAAGAGTGTTTGAGGGATAAAAAGTTATAGTCACAGTTTCACTGTTTCACTCACATTTGAAGAAAACTGAACAGTTAAGGCAAAGGCAAAGGTATTGACTCAAACCCCTCTTTTTATCTTCTACAGTTTGAAAAGCCTAAAGCAGTAGGAAGGTGTTTCTCCATGTTTGGCAAGTGAGAAGGCCTTCAAGAAAGTACAATTATGCTGTCATCTTTAGTACTCTGCATCGGACAGAGTTCAATTATTAATGTGTTTCCCTCTGAGAATGACTTGATCATGTCACAACTCTAGACAAATACAGCTAATGCAAAATCATAAAATATTCACTTGAATACTGCTGAACTGACAGGAAATTAATTCTATGAACATTTTGATATTACCAGAAAATTAGTTTCAAATGCAGAAGACTAAAATAAATGTGCTCATAATTTGCTCAAGGGTAACGTTCATCTTGCAATCAGTTGGTGTCTTTTTATAAATGCTACAAGTATTTCAACATTGTATTATGCTAAAAAGGACAGCTAATCTAATATATTATGTTTGTAGGTAGCATTTTTACTTGTAAATAGCAGGAAATAACATGGGCTTTTCAAGAAATATTTAAACTCTTTACAGATTTCAGACAAGTGATCAATACATAGAGCTGCAGAAATGCCTACTTTGGAAGAATCCAAGCTTAGAAAGTTAAAAGTGCTCTGTCTCTTGGTTTTGTTGGTGGCATTGCTCTGAAATAGGGATGCACAACATTTTCAGACTGGTCTTTGAACAGCATGACACAGCTACATCCCACAAAATAGTGGGTGGAACCATGACAAAATTAAGCCTGATTTCATTTCATTTCCTTTTAATTAAAATTAAAAACAGTTAATATCATGTTCTAATTATGTGTTAATCATTTTGCCCTTCTATCATTGAGCTGAACAGCACTTCCTTATGAATTAATATATATTTTTCTGCCATAGGCTTGTCTTCCAAACCAGCTACATCTGAGACCGTTTTGAAGACTGGCTGCTTGATCCAACAGTCCATTTTCCAAATTCGGAGATGGTACTTGCAGGTAATCTTGAATTTACCTGTCTGGCCCCTAGCATTCCAAGGACAAGGGGATTAGCATAGGGCAGTGTTGTCCAAACTTGGCCACTTTAAGATGAGTGGACTTCAACTCCCAGAATTCCCCAGCCAGCATGGCTGGCTGGGGAATTTTGGGAGTTGAAGTCCACTCATCTTAAAGTGGCCAGGTTTGGACAACACTGGCATAGGGAGTTTGAGGTTGGCCCAACTGGCCATTAAATTTTGTTTCCTAATAATAAATGATACAATCCCTTTCTGGAAAGGGAGAGGATCTAGCATGCCCAATCTTATGCTAATTACCCACAGTGGCTATCTATTGTAGAGGCTTCTGTTTTGCCTCTGTCCCTGACAGTGACCATCTCTCTATACAAGGTCTTTTATTTTACTCCTGAAACTGGACATTCTGACCTGTAATGTTTTAGATTTAGCATGTGCATGTACTCAAGTTATGTATACTCCTAAAGCTGTACAGCTGAAAAAGTCTATGAGTGATGTCAGAGAGATGCAATTTGTCCTAGGTACTTTCCAGAATATCTCTAGCTCCATGCAGAAATGTATAAAGTTGTCAGCCCTATAAGATAGACCAGACTAAGAAACCAATGCTATATAAGTCAGGACCACTTTTATTGTAACAGCTGTAGTAACAAAATCTTGCAAGTCTGAATGTGCTTCCCCCCTCCCTCCCTTCCTCCCTCCCTCCCTTTATCTTCATGTGAACTGGGAAGGGGCCTGTCTGAGGTATTTACTCAAATTAGTTTCTTGGAAAGGGCTCCAGCCATGCTTGTCTGATCATTGCATTGGTAGTAACTCTTCCTCCTGTCCTTCAAGGCCATTCCCTATTCCCTCTATCAAAGTTCACTTCTGTGCCAGTTCAGAATCAATTCAAATCCTGGTTTGGATAAGTAGTGCATCTATTCCAAGGCCTTAGTGATTGCTGCACCCAAAGTCACCAGGGGCAGCAATGATCTTTGTTCTCAGAAAACCTTTTACTCCCTAAAAAAAGATTACAAGGCTGTCCTGAAAAGGAAGAATGTCCCAGTTGGCTGAATGGGACAGACTGATCCAGGCAGCTCAATCTAAAAATGATTCAATGTTCTGGCATCTTTTTTCCTTTATGGAAGACACAGAACTGGAGTGGATAATCCAATATCCAGGGAAACCTGGGATCCCTATTGCAGCACTCTATTTCAAACAACCATCAGGGACTCAGATGCTTACTCAATACCTTCTAACTCCTTACCTGACTGGCTCCCAATTTCTATGTTAGCAATATTTAAATTTAATTGCCCAACTGAAAAGTGGCAAAGCCTGGGGAGATGCTAAAATTGTACCCTGAATGATGGGCTTCAATTTTGTCCTCCCTTCAGCTATATTGATATTTCCCTACAGATTCTCAAAGAATAAAGTAATGTATAGTAGTTCCTATTTATAAAAAAGGTGATAAGGCTAATGTGGCTAATTACCACCCAATTACCTTAGTATATATCATCAGCAGTTTATATGCAAAACATCTGTATCAAAAGCTCACTGACTGGATGTACCAAGTTTAAAATCTTAAACATGGAAATTGCTGGCTTCAGACCATGCTTTTCAATAGCAGATCAATGTATCATCTTGTATTGTCATGTTTTCAAGGTACCCTAATCTATCAAGAAGATCCCTTTATAGACCTATAACTGGCTTCCATTCCTCACATAACGTTATGGTGAAAATTATGAGGCTCCTCCACTGATAGCTGCTTTCTTCAGTTAATAATGTTGCTGCATGAAAACATTGCAATGCATTGCACTCATTCCAACTTCCAAAAGAGATGTATCCTCCCCCTCTCCTGATTACTTAGTTTCTATATTAATGAGATTGTACAGGCTCTCATTAGAGGTAAATTCCACCACCCACCCCAATCTCTGGCTCATACTCTAATTTCCATTTTACTATATACTGATGCTGTCCATTTTGTATCCAAAGTGCAGCCATGATGTAGCCTCCACTTGCTAGAATCATAGTGCCTGATCAAAATTCTGGAAATCACACAAACCCTAAGGGTTGTTTATTTACCAATCAGCATACCAATATAGGAAAAATCAATACAAAGATTATTAGAAAGCTACCTGATTTCAAATTCTCTCCCATTGTACCTCAACTGATAATTATAGATATTATAATCAAGCCTTGGAAATTATTTCTGATTACAGACCTTACGTCAATAGCTTTCCCCTTAAAACCCATAGTCTAAATATCTGTGTTTGTCTTATTTTGTGATGTAGGATATATAAGGGAGCTGTTCTTGCTTAAATCTGGTTAAGCTTCTGAATTGGATGTATACTATTAATTTTGCTATTGCTGTATATTTCCCAAGTTTGGTTTCCCAGTCTGATATCATCAGCAAAGTGTCTGTTTTCCAGTGTTGAGGCAGATTTGTCCTCGTGGTCATCAAGAAAAATATGTGAGATGAATAATTGTTCTCTGAATCCCTCTTTCAGATTTCAGATGTTTGCATCTAGGAGAAGCCCTAGTTATATGGATTTAATTTCAATGTTACAAAATATGGATGTGACTGTACTTTCATTAGAATTTATTGAAAGATTCAGAGTTGCTATTTAGTAGCCCCTGTACTTAATTTCAAGGGGAGTGTTTTAAATAGGCATTTTGAAATGCAACAGTTTTATAGGAGGACAAATGGCATAGTCAGGGATATGATTCTATCCTGGTGTGATACAATATTAATAAGACTATAACAGAAGTGGCAAGGTAGAATATTCAAGATGAACATTGGGTATCATAGTTCCTTAGTATAATATGAGATCTCTATAAGCTAATCCAATAGAACAGCTATATGAGTATAATGCCTTTGCGATCTTCCACATTAACTCTGGGCACGAAGCATTAATGATCTAACTACTTTCCCTCTGCTGCTCCAATAGCATAACCCTATTTGGATTATTACAGAAAAAATGTCTTCTGCCCTCTTTGGAATTCATAACACAATCCTTCCCTTCCCTTCCCTTCCCTTCCCTTCCCTTCCCTTCCCTTCCCTTCCCTTCCCTTCCCTTCCCTTCCCTTCCCTTCCCTTCCCTTCCCTAAAACATTTCCAATGATTTTATTATAGTTTCTAAAAGCAAAAATTAAATAATTTTCTCAGAGCAGTTTCTGATCTACTTTCATCGTTGTGTGATAAGTAAACATGCTAGAGTATGCAGGGGTGTCAAAAAACGTCAAGATGGTGGTTGTAACCATGCAATGAAAGCCCTGCCCCTTTTTATGTGTGTTGCACATATAACACATATACCAAATGGTATCGCTTTGATCAAAAGTTTGCGGCTGCTGTCTTGACTTTTTGACCTGTGCTGCTGAATGAATCCCAGCAGGGTGTGTGTTAAACTATTTCAACTTCCTGTTTTCTTGTTTGTTTGTTTTTTTAATTGCCGGAAATGACAACAATTATGTTCTAATGATACTTTCCATTGTGATAATTTGAACTGATCATTGGAACAAAGGTGTCTGCATAAAAATGCAAATACACTACAAGGAGGGCATTTGCAATACACAGGAAGTCAAAGCTAACAGATTACATGATAATAAAGAGGGCAGATGAGAAGCAGTCACAATCTACAGCTGTAATTTGTTTTACTAGGTGTCTCAGATGCTGCTGTCAGAAATGTACTTTTAAAAGCCCAGCAAGCACGTTAAAAACAGGACATTTATCACAGTCAGAATCTTTACTAGACAATTGTTAATTTCTTTCTTCAAGGGTCTCCCCCTTTTTTTTCTTCATGAGCAAAGCATTTTAATATCGTATATACAGCCCAGCATGACTCAAAGTCTATCATGTATCATCTAACATCTACAGAAAAGAATAGAAATGAACAGCAGCCTTGATAGTGATGTACATGAAATTCACATTGATGGTGAATTATTAACCATCAGTCATTTTGGGAATTTCTGTGAAAAAGATTGGTTATATAATAACATTTCCTGTAACCACATGACGTGTTACTCTCAAAGTCTTCATGTTAACTAAAGAGAGAGAAAGAGGTTCGTATGTCTATCTTTAGGGTTTTTTTCCCCTGGCTTTGTGTTGAAGTATTTCCAAAAAGTTTAGCACAAGCAAAGTTTTCAGTGTGGTTCATGAACAATTACATTAAATATAGGTATTGGCAGAAAGATAATTGGATTTTTTAATTGAAATAGAATTACCATGGGTGAGCTGCAACATTTAGATGTCCACTGGAGGGCAGCCACAAGGGCACTCTGTATATTTGTGTGTGTGTGTGTGTGTGTGTGTGTGTGATGCATAAGTGTATGTGTACATATATGTATGTCTGTGTGTGTGTGTGTGTGTGATGCATAAGTGTATGTGTACATATATGTATGTCTGTGTGTGTGTGTGTGTGTTGCATATGTATATACACATATCACCTAATGGCCAAGAGTCATTGAGAGCTGGGCAGCATACAGGTGGTATAATAATAATAATAATAATAATAATAATAATAATAATAATATCCAATATTTTGCTGTCCAGATATGGTAACTCTAATTGAACAAATATACGTATACCTAGAATAAATATTACCGAAAGTGTGGAGTACCTGCTTGGATATATCTTTCTACCTACCTCTTTACATACATGCACACAAACATTTTGTGTACAATTTATTATAATGTCCAGAGAAAAAGAATGCTAGACACAGCAGACTCCTGCTTAAAACACACGACAGATGTTCCACAAAGAAGGCTATCTCAAAGAGCACGTGATCTGTTCAGCATACCTCTTGTATCTAATCACTGTTTTTCACCTGCTGAACATTTGCCAGTCGGAAACATCAGGTTTCATGTAATTGTAGGAGAGAATAAAAAAATAAAAAGAAGGGAGTGATGGCAGCTGAACACTTAGATGCATTAACTTCTAATACACAGGGAAAAAGAGGCCCTTCACAGCCTCCCTCTTAGACTTAACTCCTTCCTTCTTTTGCTTTTTTGTATCATGAACTGCAGTTGACAATGACATGGGAGGATAAATGTGGAAAATAAAACACAAATGCAGTGTCATCCTGTCATTCTGTTCCTGTTCAACCAGGGGCCTGAAGCCTTTCATATTATGAGTTTTGATTCCCAGCCAGGCTCTTCATAAATTACTTGAGGAGTAAAAATAATTATCTGTCTTGAAAGCTTTTAAGGTGCCATAACATTCTTTTTGGTTTTGTTGCAGTAGACCACATTAGGTAAAGAAATATGACAAGTATATTATTTTACAAGAGTCTGTTTGGTATATAGGAATAATACCCCAAACATCTGGAGTACCATTTGAAGACCGTCAGCACTGACAAAATCACCATCAGTCAATTGCAAAAGGCAGTTTTACTTGGAACAGCTTACATCCTGGGATGTATGAACACCATCGAACAACAACATCTGCCTATCCCAGGTCCTTGGGAAGGACTTGATAGGTGGATAAAAATGCCAAATCCAGTCTAAACATCTGGCTGACTGTGTGACCAACCATAATAATAATAATTTATTGAACTTGTATGCCACCTGACTTCTAACAACTCTGGGTGGCTCACAATAGTCAAAGAAATTGACAAGAAATAATAGCCAAACATAAATGGTTAACATACCTTGAGATACTAGAATTTTGTCCAGAGGAATACCAAATGAAAGCAAGACAACAAATTATGGCATAGGGACATAACTGTCAATGTTTTTCCTATTTACAGTTATCAGAAAGATAACCAGACAGTTAAGCATAGTGGCATCCACAGGAAGGGTAAAAATCTGCAAATTGGCGGATCTGTTATCTCTTATAACATCAATGCATGCCCAGAACAGGTGAGGTTTGCACTGTAATGCTGTGCCCATAAACTTACAGACGTTGACACCACCACCTACAGTGCAGGTTAAGAATTCCTGAAATCAGCTGGACTTATTTCTGCAATAGGAATGTTTAGAATAACACAATATACAGGGTGTACCAAAAGTGAGGCCTCACAGGCTAATCATAATAGGTTTTATTACTTTTATTTTTTAGAGGAAATATTACTGTACTTAGGAATATTCAAGGGTCATGCATCAAATGAGTAAGGAAGTGTTGAGAAGAAAATGGCAACCAATTCAAATATTTAATATAATTTATATAATAAATTATCTATGGGGCTTGACTTTTGGTACACTCTGTATATTCATTATCAAATTAATACTAAGCATATGTCAATAATAATAGTAATTATTATTATTATTCCAATACATACAGTATCTACATCTATGAATATATGAGATTACCTTTGTGTGCATATGTACGAAAGAATGGGTAATATGAAAAACAAACAAATGAAGTTTGCATGAACATCTGTGTGAAAGATAATGGATTTAGGGAGAGTTCTGAGTAAAAGTCAGATCCACGTGAGTCATTATAAATCTTCTTACAGTTTACACCTGAAAGCACCATCAAATCACAGCTTACATCCATGTGCACAGAATAAGCCACAATTTCAGATTGATTTTCAGTGCATCTGTGATGCAAAGACTTGGATTGAAACAACAACATCTCATGTATCTATGAAATTTTTACATGAGACCCATTGTGTCAAAACATGACTCATATTTATCTGCATGGAAAGAGACATAGCAATGGCATGTCCAACCATTTATCAGTGATAGCACAAGGATTCAGAAAGCTTCACATGGATCTGCCTCCTGATTTTGTGTACATGACAAAGACTAGGATACAGTTTTATATGAGAGAGAGAAAGAGAGAGATAGAGATAGCATATTATACACACAGAGACACACAAACACACACACACACACACACACGAAAAGGAAAAAGAAAAACATGTTTTTTTTACCAAGCAAAAGATTTGAAAAAAAATAAGCAGAGTTTGGGAAATCACTAATAATTGTATTAACTAGCCCCTAAATGTGATGAATCTGTGGTATAAACTGCTTCTGCTAAATTGTCTGACTTCCTACAGGCATCATATCTGTCTACAAAGGTGAAATGGATAGGGTAAAACTGGACAATGAATGTTCTGGTACTGTAAATCATTCTGCATTTCTGCATGTCTCAGGCAGACTAGTAGAAGTTTATTATAGAAAGGCAAGATATTGTCTTACAAGATCTCTTGTTGCATATTTGAATAAAAGTCAGAAGAGTGTGTACAGTTTTCTCTAGACCCTGACAAAACATTTGAGGGCTGAAATTTTCTGACCCTGAAAAATCCCACTTGAACCTTAAAATGGAATGTTCTGATCTTACTGAAAGTATTTTGATATCAAAACAGATCATTCTGACCTCAAAACATTTGGCACAACTTTATCCTTCTCCTAAACCACACACATACACACACTTCACAAACAGGAACTTCTGGTCAAGGTAAAGTTGAATAATCTTATTCACAATGTATTAATAAAATTTGGCTCTGACAAAAGTGTGCATATTCAGTCATAAATATATATATATATACGTTCTGTTTAAGGTCATGCTTCAAAACCCCAGGGAACTGGAAAAATTATGAAATATAAAGACTTCATTGAGTCTTGTATGTTATGAATTTTGAAATCAGGGTCTAGGCATTTCCATTTGCTACTGGTGTTTCTTTTCAATCTTGGAATAGCAAATTGTGTCCAGGCATAAATCTAAAAGGTACAGCTTCTCCATCACTTGACAGAGATGTTCCTGATGAAATCATCAAGAACATCAATCCAAGCCAGAGTATAGTACTTTCCCAAAATGTTGCTTAATGTAGTAATTCTGCAGGCAGAAAGTCAACAACTCCACAATCACTTTTTCTAGATATAGATTTCAGCCTGAGGTATATTGATATTATTCACACAGTCCCAAATACTTCTTCATACTATAGTAGTTGCTGTCAGAATTTTCTGAAGATTAATACTTCACAGTTTAATATCTGGTTATGCCTGGAGTAGAATCAGGCAAAAAAAACAGTACATTCATGGGATGGAAGGTCAAAAGTCAAGATGGTGGCTTTGACTGGACAATTGAAGCTGCCATCTTAACTTTTTTTAGCTCTGCTGTGGATGATCCTAAAACCTAGCTGCCGGACCAGAAACAGTAGCCTGTCTGGCCTGTCTTATGACTTGAGTGTAATTATGTCCTTGGCATTGTTATAGAACTCTAGAGTTCTTTGGTGAAAAAGGAATTTATAAAGAATTCATTCTGTCTTCCCAATGGAGATAACTTCTATAGCATTGATAAGAACTTTGAAAACCCAACCTTATTTTAATTCAAATATAGTTATGAGCTAACAGATCTCAAAATGAATTACCTGGTTCAAAGAACACATATAAATAGCAAGCTTGTGTTGCTTTATGACCTGATATTCATTACTCCTTAAAGATGTAAATAGGAAAAAATTAAAGTTAAATAGAAGTAGATATATTGAGTGGCTAGAATCAGTATGACTTGCTATTATCTTCCCTACTGTGCAGAGAGACTGAAGTTATTTTATTATTCTATCACTATGGCTGTGCAATCCCTATGGAATGGATTATATCTGTATTGGACCAATTTTAACATGTCTGTTTTGATTATCAGTGGTGAGGATTAGTTTTCTCTAATAGAAAATGTATGGGCGGGGGGAAGTGTTTTGACATAGGCTAAGGGAACACAATCTTTTGGGCCAGGGATACATTTGGAATATTATGATCATCATATAAATGATCAGTATCATTTATACTCACAAAATGGTTGTCAGTTATGTGTTTTATTTCCACCTACACATAGCCACTTCTGCCTTCTTCTGTATCCTGTGTGTGTCCCTGTAATCCTGCGCCCCTGCAAGCCTGATTTCCCTCTTCCTTGCAATTCAGTTTCTGTACTATTACAACTGGTCCATTTCTAAATTCCCAAATGTTACAGTAGGGGTTTTCATGTACCAGGCAGCTTCCCCACACAGTGTTATACAATGGTCCAAATGTCATGAGATTACTAAATCTTATGGAATTTCAGCATCCTCTCTTGAAATGGTGGTGATTCCAGGGTTTTTATCCCAAAACCTCATGAGATTTTGGCCTTTTAGAAATAATAATGGAGAAGAAGAGGAAGCCACCACTGTAGCCACATCTCAGGTTGTTGAGAGTGATACATTGTGCAAAAGAACACATGTAGCAAACATTTCTGGTGTAGTTTTCCTCATTCTCTCTCTGTCAGTGCTGCCTCTCTGATTCCTACCAGGTTTCCCTTCTACCGTTTGCTTCCCAACTCCTCATATCTCAACTTATTCTTTCAAGCTTCACTCTTATCCTAGGACAAATTCCTTCCTAAGTCAAAAAAGTGAACTTGTTTTCTATTGCTGCAAAAAAAAAAAAAAATTCCCTCAGCCTACTGAATTTCAGGTCACACTGCTCCTGTAGCAATATCATGGGTTGCATATCAGGTTACCCCTGACCTTTACCCTGCCATCTTTTCCTTTCCTTTCCTTTCCTTTAAACCAGTTTACCAACAGTCCCGACACTTGGGTTTTAAGGCTGAATCTTTGTGCACACAATCTTTTGTGGATTATAGATGCACTATACCCTTGGAGCTCTGGTTTCTTCCATATAGGGTACTGATGAACTAAAAAGGCCTGACAAATACTGATATGCTGTACATTCTAGAACAGTGTTTCTCAACCTCAACAATTTTAAGATGTGTGGACTTCAACTCCCAGAATTTCCCCAACTATCAGTTCTGGGAGTTGACATCCACACATCTTAAATCTGCTGAGGTTGAGAAACACTGTTTTAGAATATGTTCTTGACACCTGGGCAGATTTAGGTCCCTATAAGACAATAGCAGAAGGCTTCCTGAGGAGGGATTATTTCAAAACCATTGTCGTAAAACACAATTGACAGTTATAGTTGTTGCAGTGAACAAGCAGACCTGCCCCTTGTTTTTAAGGAGCATAGTGACATCGTGCTGTAGTTAAATATTTTAATAAAAATCTCTTAAGTGACATTAATTGTCCCATTTGGGAAGGAAAGACTGGAATTTCCACATGAGTTCCTATCTCCATTGTTTAAAACATGTAGCTGTTTACCAGCACACTGGGAACACCTGCTAGCAAAGCTGTTTAACTACAAGTTTCCCTATTGTGCAATTCAGCTAACAAGCTGTTTTAAATGGCCTCCTAATGCATGTGTATCTAGAGTGATTTTTTTTTCCCACTGACCACTCTTGGGGCACATTTGCACAGAACTATTCATCAGTTATTAAGCAGTTCCTTCCTGTCCTACAGAGAAGCCAAGCTATGTAGTTTTAAAAAAATTAACAGAAGTGGGGGATAGGGAGAAGAGTGAAGCTTGTCCTTTAATGTATTGCAAGACTCAGAAATGTTAAAAAGAGAAAGAGCTGATAGCGAAGCTGTCATAAATCTCCATATATATGTGGAGTGTGTCTGTGTGTGTGTGTGAATTTCTAATTCTAATGGTTTCTAATGTTAGTCCTAACTTTCAACCACTGGAATGGTAGCAACAGTCTTTATGGCGCATAAATGAGTTGTACAAGGGAAATAATAAAAAGGAAGCAAAAGTGAAATAACTACATAGCCTCTGTGAGTCATTTTCCAATTTAACTGTTACAACTCATTTAACTTTATAATAGTTTCCCTCCCTGCCCTCTTTTTTTTTCCCCAGCAACAATATAGTCATCGTGTATAAAATGTGAAAATAAAGAGAATATGTGCTAATGTCTCTGTTTTCCAAGGAAATCCACAAGATAAATGACATGTCCTGACATAAAAGTCCCTTAAAATGACACCACTTGAGACATGCAGAAGAACAATTCATCTTTCCAACCTGATTACTTTGAACCTAGTGATGAACTATCACTGTTTCATTCATTCAAAATGCAGTATCCATAAGTTTTTAGAGATCAGGCACCATCATCAATCAGTGTTACTGGACTATATTTTCAAACAAAACATTTTACACACATAGACATTCCACCTCCATACAGATCATGAAACCCAGGCCTGAAGGTCAAATAATGTCACTGGCAAATCATAGCTTCATTTACTGAGAAAGGGGGGGGGGGACCCTCCACAATTCCTTCATTTTAATTCAATACATTAATAGTTGCTTAACTTTAATCAGAATTCTAACATATTCATTATATTCTTAAAAGCTCACAAGAGCTAGAAAACAAACAGCATTAAGGGATGTGTAAGTGCTTGGGAATGTCTCCTTGGATGAAGCTTAAAAGAAACAAATCTGGCTAGAATGATGCCTCGGAAAAACATGCAGACATATGAACAGTGTCAATTTACTCAAGAGTCAATTATGAGTCATTTATAAGCACAGAATCTGTGTTCATCTAGTCAGTGGTTTTTAAAATCTGATGTACCCAGGGACCTTTCCATATTGATTTATTAACCAAGGAACCACTTAGCCTGTGCCTTCATAATGCATGGGATTCTGGGAAGCATTATAGAATATGCTTCCAGGTTAGGGCTATTGTTTTCATCATAAACATATAGAGCACATGTCCAGGGAACTGGCAAAAAATAATAAAAATTGAAAACTAATGAATTAAGATCTGCTAAAGACATTTTGTTACTTGTAATGAAGGCGAAGATGACACTGATTTTCAACTCAAACTGATACTTTCAGCTAACTTCAACTCCAGCAAAGAGGTTACAAGTCATGCCATCTACAGATCTGTCCTCTAATACTTTGTTGTGGCTTCTTTCCATCCAGCAGCTGCTGACTGGGAAGGTCAAGATCAAAATAATCCTACACAGTAGTCATCTGTAACAGGAGGGAGTAAAGAAAAGTCTGTTGTGATGTTGGTATGGAAATGCTACCCATTATATATTAGCATGCAATATTGGGATACAAATATGAAATATCAGATCTTGCAGGACTTGCATTGTGCTATCATGACACATGTTATGCATCGTATCATTGTAGTTAGGAACAAATGCTTATGTTTCATACTGAAGGATTTTCAGAAAAGTGAGTCAAAATGATGATACAAGGGAAAGGAAATTAGCTGAAAGTAATGGTTAAACCTCAATATCATCTTTTTTTCCCCCTCAAACCAGGCATGAGATTTCATAATGCTCATCAGTCAATACTTTTCCTGTAATGAGCATAAATGTAGCCAGTTTTTTTACTGGCTGCTGGAGACAGTAAAGAAGAAGCAAATTCAGAACTGAAGCATGAATGACCATTCATGTAATGTGTTCTGGGACAAATGAGTTTTGGAGGAATTGCTCCCAGCAACATCAGCAAGCATGGCCTTGCTGTCTCTTTCCTTTTCTTGAGGCAGATACCAGAGGAATGCACACTGATAGAGTGATGTGACTGGAGAGCCAGCAGTCAACTGATGCTGAGTCCTTATTCATGTAAGGACTGAACAGACAAATTCTCTTCAATGCCCTGATAGTGCTGATGTAAAAATGAATTTGAAGGGGAGTTTATTGGTTTGATCCTCCAAAAATGATTCCATTGTAGCATTGAAGCACAGCAAAGAATAGCATCTATTTGTTTCATGGCTTCTTCTGACTTCTTGCCTGAAATGAAGACAAATGAATGGATGTGCCCTAGACCCTGCTTGCCCTAGAAATGGAGGTAGGAAAGTCAGAAAGCTCAAGCAAATGAAAAGCTGGTCCTCATCCCAGAGTCAGACAGGGAAGTATAAGTCTTGCTAAGCTTTGGGGAAAATAAGCATTTGCAAATTCAGCCGCAAAGAAGTAGGGCATGTCTGAAGAACAGGTCTCCTTAGGAGTAAAGGCTTTCTTGGGATTAGGGCTCTGATCATGAAGAAGTGTGTCTCCTGACAGTTATAATGACTGGCAGCTAGAGAATTCAGTAGTTCTAGTTGTGTTAGGACTATTAAAATTGAATAATCACTAGATAGCTCCTAATTCTTTCCTGCCTTCTAGTGGTTGTTCACATCTTTGCAACTCAGATATTGTAGCCTTAAACAAGCAAAATCAAGTTCAAAAAAGCAGAGTCCAAGATGAGCTCAAAAGTCAATTACCATGATACTAGCATCAACTGTAAATCAAAAAACAGTGTCAACACAAACACTAACAATGAAACAGTATTTCTAGCACTGGTAGTTGAGAACAAACTAGTTATAAACTAGGCTAGTCATTAAATGCTTAATCTCAGTGTTTACCGCCTAGTTATGTATCCTTATTGTTGCTTCTACACATCTTATCAATTGTGTTAAAATGTTATGTGTGCTATTTGGGAAGAAGATTTAAGAGTTTATCATATGGTTAGTGGTCATAAATAACCCCTTGGGGGAGGAAGGGGAAGAGGAGGAGGAGGAGGAGGATTATTGCTTGGATACATTCTTTGTTTCCTAGAACTGGTGTTTTAAGTTTTTAGTATTTATTTATATATTCTTTCTTAATAATCTTTCCTTCTTAAATATGACTTTACATTAGAAAAGTATGATATGAATACATTAAATAAAAGTAAAATAAAAATCACTCTGAATCAATTTGATGTTGAAATCATACTGGGTCTGAATTTTTTCTGTTAACAGTGACTTAATAATGCTGATTTAAATAATTTTTATTTAAAAAAAAATCACAGCCACAAAATCAACATGAGGAGTCCTATTATGTGTGCGCACACACACATGCACTCAGCTACTGGAAAACAGAAAGGTTCTGTAGCATAATGAATGCATAACTGCATAATTTAATGAGTGTTCTGACAAGTGTAATAGATTATTTTTTCTAAAGAAAATTGCAGCACGTTGCAGGTAAAGAAACTCATCAAGTGGTGAAACTCAGATGTTATATGGTGATGAAATCCATCTGTTACATGCTTACTTACAGCACATAATGTGGTAAGAGCAGCCATCATCAATCACACATTAGTATAATCCCACTTCACAATCCTGCTACTTCTGGGTCATACAAGGATGGTGGCTATAATAATCAGGCCATACTAATTAAAGAGTAAAGTATTTTACGGAGTGTCAGTGGACATAATTATATTTATTTTTCCCTTGCAGGCTAAAAGGGCAATCAAAATATTAGCATGTGAAACCCTTTCTAGGAGTGTACTCAAGCCTTGTAATTATCCAAATGTACTCATAATGCAATAAATTACTTTAATTGATTGATGCAAAACATTGTGAGATATCACAGGGAAATGAAGCAGTCGACTTACAAAGAAATGAGATCTGATTCTAAGATTAATTCTGTGGTGCTGTGAGGAAGACTCTATTATCATAAACTGCTTTTAAAACTCCCCTTTAAACTACATTGTCATTTGCCTTGTAGTATTTACATCTATATCTCTATTTGGATTCTCATCCATTTATATTGGAAAATTAAGCTCTTACTGTATACTGTTACAATGCAAGTGTAGAAGTATGGTTTTTGCATCATGACATCACAATTCATGTTTTGTCATGTTGATGTTGCTGTGGTTAGGCAACGTCACCTACACTTATATACCATTCAGAGCGAAACAATTCAAGTATCCATATCATCCCCAATGGCCACCAGAAAAGATAGGTCTTAATCACCTTCTGGAATAATAGCAAGGATGGGGCCATCCTTATTTCTAGAGTCATCAACTACATACCAGCAAGTTTTTTCTACAAGTTTACATCAGAGAAACCTGGCACAGTATGAATGCTGTTTCTTTGATATGAATATGAGCTGTCGTGAATTATCACTGTACTATCCATTATGTCATATCACAAATCTAGTCCTGATTTGTGGTAAAGCCTTCCTTGTCACTTCACAGAATTAGACTTCAGGATGGGAAAAAAAAATACTGAAGGTAAATTGGTCATTAATTTAATATGGTTGCAGAGATAAATTTGAAAATTTGCTTAGTTTCTATGGACTTTTGCATCTATCTATATTTATCTACAGTACATACACATATTACCTCACTACTCTGTGTAAAGGGCTAGCAGTGATTCTCTTATCCAGGGGTGGGAGATGCATAGTTGCTATCAGTTCCTTGGTGGGTAATGGCCAGATGTAGCATCAGGCTATTTGTTTTTGGCTTTGTAAGATTCAGCTCCCACAGCTGATACTATTGACATCTCTGCTCGGAGAAATGCTGGCTGTTGGCTTATTTCTCATATATACTGTGTTACCTTTGGTTCTACCTTTTCCAGTTGAATTGGCATCAACCTTCTGTAATCACCAAAAGTTCATGAAATTAAAGCTTAACTCTCTATACCCTAAAGCTGAACGCACAAAGTGGCCTAGAAATTATAGGTATATATACAGTAAAGGAAATGTGCTTTTTAAAACAGTCAAGTATTTGTACATATGTAAATAACATAATTGTATGTCGTTAAAAACTGAGCCACAGAATAAATAGAACAGTAGGAATTCTTATTAGGCATTGTCAAAGAACTAGTAGAAGTATAAATATGCTATCCAATGAATACATCCCAAACTTCTGGATCTCTGTGATAATTGTTGGGAGAATTGGGGGACTGTGATGTCCATTTCATTCCAAATTGTGTTCAGTTAATGTAAGGAGAAGGTTATACTGAGGTGAGGGCTTTTCCCCATATTTATGGTAACATGCTTTCCTCTTGTCCTCAAGTCAGAAGGAAAATATGTCAGTATCAAAAGTGTATATCTCATATCTTATCTGCACACATTGTAATGGAGGGTAGTTTCAGGTCCCCACCATCCTTTCCAGTCAGTATCATCCGCCAATGGGAAAACAAACTGCCATCACTTTTCTGAACATGGAAGGGGGATGTTCTGTACTCCCAAAAAGAGGGTTTTTTTATGAATAGAGCTTATTGTGATAATTGTTTTTTTTTTTAATTTGAGGGACAATTTCTTTTTTGTTTTTCCAAAACAAATGAAGCACAAGACCACAGACAAGAACATCTATGGGTATCATAGTCCAACTAGGAATTCAGTTGGAATAGTAATTTCTCTCCTTCTAGGGCTTGAAACAACAGTTTTGTTCTAGTCATAGGAATATTAATCTGTTGGTTTTCCTAAACAAAACACTTCTAAAATGACATTGTGTGATTTCCATATCCTGAAAGAAAGTTGGGATGCAATGAAAGTAAGCACTTGGGGAAAACAAAAAACACAGAATAGCCTGCTTCAGTTGCAGCAACGGTGTGCTTGATTACACCCGTGGCTGGTTCATATATTATGATTAATTTTTATTCAAGGAGATGAGATTTTTTTTCTAATTAGTAATAAACAGTAATATAATAATAGGATACTATGTGCAATTGTACCTTGTATTGATCAAAGTCTTCAGAAATTTTATACACGCCAACAGGAATATTGACCTCCTGGCAGACTGGTATCCAATCTTACATGAGGTCAATGTTTCCATTTCTGAACCCTCTGAAAAGAAGAAAATAGCCACAAAACAGAGACGTCTGTTCTCATGGAGAAGTACAAGCCATTGATCAGACAGAAGGGGCAGCCCCACAAGAAAACTGCTAGGCCAGCTAGCGGCCAGCAGATCACCAACATCTGAATCCTTCTCCATGTCTGTAGGATGTTCTCACTGAAGAACTTGTGCTCAGTAACAGATAAAACATTACTTTCTTATTGGAATACCTAGAGCTGGCCTTGGGCTGCCTCGGTATAAGGGTAGCATTGAGATAAGTTGTTAGGATGGGTTTTTAATGAATTTTAATAGGTTATCTGCTAATGGGACACTGAACTATTATTTTGCTAGTTTCTGAATGCTACCATTTCTATTGTCTGACTTTAATCTGTCTATACTTTTTCACATATGCAACCTGCAGAAAGTTGGAACAAGACAAAAGAAGACCCCAGCAGCAATTTCTTTCCTTTCAGGCAGAAACATAAGTTTTTAGCATTTTTTGTCATGCGGGTGATAGAGCTGGACTGAATCCCCATAACAGCTAGCTGAAAAGATGTTTCTAACTTTTTTCCAGCTAAGGAGAAGCACTGCTATCCATTCACTCTCCAAGGTGAGAACTGAAACTTCAGTGCTCGTTTGTTTGTAATATGAGGGCAGGTTGACTTAATTCAGTTTTTCCATGTCTTTGACCTTGTTCACTCATAATGCCATAATTCTGTTTGCTTAATTATCATTTAATGAATACCATGCAAATGGCCAAAAAACAGATAAATCATATTATGTCTTAGATCAGTGTATGAATCCAGTCCATATAACCTCTTGTGATCACCTCACAGTTTGGCCATTCTTCATAATGCTTAATTCCTGATATTCCTTGACTTGGCTTGGGTTAGCCAATCTATGCCTAATTCTACCTGGAAGGCCAGTAGAACCATCTTGTCAGATGCAAACTGGAATCACTAAGATACACTTAAATTCTGAAGATCAGTTTGCTTAGTTTGAGTATGACTTGTGCTGATTTGGTACAATGCAAAAAGACCTTAGACTACAATTGTCTGCTTTCAAAGAGCTTCTCATGTAAACATAGCAATAGTCTCTTTCTTCAGATTTCCGTGAAACTGGAATGGTTCTTCTCTTTTCCCTGCCCACTGCTAGAAATGCTCTGTGCTTATTCTTTACACAGCTTCCAGACTTACATCTCCAATTTCACATAGACCTTAAGAAGGCTTTTTTAAGTAACTAGAATATTTTATAACCTTGAGCATGGGTCAGCCTCAGTTCAGTTCTAAAAACAGCAGAATCTCTGGAGGTTCAGTGATCTGACTTGCCCCTCTTTTCTCTTTAAGGTAACAAGCAGATGCTGTTCTATACTTGTGTAGTTTTATTTGTGTATTTACCATTTTGATACTGTCATTAATGAAAAGTTCACAGATGTTAACACTATGAAGTATAAACATGGTTCAAAGAACATCAGAATAAAACCAGTTCAGAAGACTATACTAGGGCAAATATATCTTAAAATCAACTTTAAAACTAAAATGCCTGTGAATACACACAAACACACCAGACAATCATAAGCATGAGACCATCCTTTTGGAGGTAGAAATTCACTATTAAGATGTCATCACTGGAAAATAGAGATTAGTGGAATGGGATATTCTTTTCACTTAATGCTTGCTTTAAGGACAGATTTCTGTTTGGGCAAATTTGCATTCTGATTTTTAATGAAAAATCAATGGTAAATTCACCATATTGGGCTAAGGGTGAACAAAGGTCACTCTTACTTTACAAACCTTAAAAGGTGGCTGAAATTCTATTCCATCTTTTTTTATTTTTTAAACTTAAAATATTTATGGCTTCTCTGGTGCCTCCTGGAATGGCCATCTGGCTATGTAACACTGGCAAAAAGGATTCCTTGCACAACTTCTTGTGTGATCTCTCTATCCAAATATGTTGTGTAAGGTTGGGAAAGCATTCAGAGTACATTTGGGAAATGTGAAGTATTTGGAGATGGGTAAAGAAGGAAAGTCACAGGATAGTTTTCTGTACATTCAGTAACCCCATGCAGTGTGCTTTGGAGGCATTAATGTATTTCTACAAATCCAACAGAAATGCAATGTATCAGATAAAACAATCTGGAGAACTGACACTTGGACAATTGAATTAAGAACAGGGGAGGTTTTGATTCATGCATAAAAGGTAAGGATTTATTAAACTCTCTGAAGGTGTAGGGCACTAGGATATGAAGTACTGGATATTTAGAAGTTTATAAACATTTCTGTTTTGATATTTACAAGCATTTTAAAATGTTCATAACAAACTCTGGAGATGGCAGTTGTATAGCTTCCCTGTTCCTTTTTTTATATATTATGAATTTAACAATTCTTAAGCTTATTGTACTAACTCTCACATAAAGCAACATATTTCACAACCTCCTCCAAATAAAAGCTTTTAGCAGACTGTAGGGGATGTTTTAGATTTTTGTTCTCAACACTGATATTCCCAGCACAGAAAAAGGTATAAAATGCAATCCACCTACTAGCTTTTTTCAATTCTGTTGGGTGAAAGATTATCATTGCCAAGTCAACTCTGTAAGATAATTTCATTTTCATTTTACACTGCACTCACTGCTGTTGCTTAGATTCATATTTGAAAATCATATTCAGGCCTACTTTGCTACATGAAAACATACAGTTCAATTTTCATTTCATTTCTTAATATCAGAGATGCTGCAATGAAAGCAGAGAAGTAAACACAAAAATTGTGTAAAAAATGTTGAGTCTTTGGGTATTAATACATTCTTTTCCACAAGGAACCTTAGAATTGTCTTTGAATTTCTTACTATCTAATTCTATTTGTATTTAAAAATGCACATTTATCGATTGAATAGCCTGAAATATATGAAATGAACTTATTAAATATTAGTTTTAAAACTTACTTTAAAGATTGTTCCTGCAATCTGGCATGTGTGTAAAGAATATATAATCATAATATATATTGTATTGTTGCATCATATATATAGAATTGTTTGCAAATATTTACCTCATCCTTCTGGCATCCTTATCAAAATAATCTGAAAAAAAACTATATAAACACTTTTAGATTATTAGGATGAAAAGTAATATATTTTATACCTAAAATAATATATTCTCATATATTATTGACCTGACCTTCCTTCATGTGTAAGAGAGTTGACTTATTTATTTATATATGCTCAAGTCCCAAGTTGCAAATATACTATAAAGCAACATATATAAATAAGGAAATATTGACATTATAAAATGAATAATAGCCTTCTAATAATGTAGTTGGTTTAATAAAACTCAGTTTAAACCCAGAATCTTCCTACAGCCATCAAAACTGAAAAAAAACGTTGAAACCTCTTTAAAGTTTTCTAGACAGTTATCTGCTAATAGAAATCAGGAATCTGATAGCATCTTTTCTGACTAATAAATTTTATTAAAAGACATAAGCTTTTGTGAGCTGCATCTTCTGCCTTTTAATAAAAAGCTTGTGCCTTTTAATAAAATTTGTCAGTGGGAAAAGGCGCTGCCAGATTCCTGATTTTTTGCCACCATAGACTAACATGGCTCTTCTCCAACAATATCTGTTAAAAGAAAGAGTATGTTCTCTTTCATGGAACAGTCCAACGATCAACAAGGAATGGGGATATTAGGTCACCATACTAGGTGTAAGGGACAACTCAACAAAACATGCAGTGTTAATTTAACTACTTCCTCCAAACAAGAACAAATTCAATCCTGGAAGGAGACATTACTATACCTCCTCTCCAGAACCACTGACAGTTAAGGACACAGTTGACTATGAAGTCATGGAAATGCCCCTCTATAAATCTGAAACTACAATGAGAAGATATACTAGAAAGCTAGAATACTTCACCAAATATTACAACTTAGCTGCATATGCATGTTTGTTAACAAACACTGCTCAAGTTTTTATTCATGACTAATATAAAATATTCATGTCTAAGTTTGAAATATTATGAATTCGGCAGGGTAGGATTACTGGGATAATGACTGTCATTCATAATATCCTTTTTATAACAATGCAAAATGCATATGCACATTTTAATTTAGCGAGTTAAATATTATAAATTCATCAAACCCCCTAAATATCCCATGATTTTTCACTGGTTTAGTCAATCTTATACCATTGCATAATCTATTTTAATTATAGAGACTATGGGGACCAACATTAGCAACTTACTTTGTATTATGTATTACTGTAGTATGGTATATTCCCATATGGCACATTATTTGGTTAGCTTGCTTGGTATTTAATTACCTCCTACAGTGAGAAGCAAAGCCATAGAGTGTGTCTTGTTTGGGGCAATCACTTTTTATTTTTTAGCATCTTACATATGCAGTTATTGTTCTTTTTCTTCTTCTTCTCCCATTTGGAGTAATAGCTGAATGTCCAGCTGGTGTCATAATGAAATGTTGTTATATCATCAGCCTGGGATTTGTTCAGGAACTTTTTAAAAATTATCATTGAAGGTTTTGTATACAGCTCCATAGAGTCCACTTTCATCCTTCTTTGATTTATTATGTACTTGGAAGAGCAAGCAGGTTGCCTGAAACTGTAAAATAGAGGAAAGTACTGCTGATCAGTTTCAAACAATAGCATGATTGAATAATGTTAGTACCTTTATTACATTGCAATCAGATCAGAACCTTTACTCATATACACCAGAGTTCCTATTCTTAACTCTGTACAGAGTCAGTTTCTAAAATTACGGCTGCTTAATATATATTTCAAACATATATAGTGGTGATGGTAACTCATACTCTTATCACCACCAGAACTGACTACTCAGATGTGCTCTACATGAGACACCCTTTCAACACTATGCAGAAACTGCAATTGGTACAGTATTTATTTATGTATAGTTTATTATTTATTTAACAATGCTTATATGCCACTCCAATCAGTAGTGATTCTGAGAGGTGAATGCTGCTTCAACCATGTGATACCCATATCAACCTTGCCTTCCAATAGGTTTCTGGATAAGTGCTTATTTTCTCCTTTAAAGTCCTACATGGCTTGGCTCCTAAGTACTTGTAGAAACACCTTCTTCAGGTAAAACCAACACATTCAGTATGTTTCCCCCAGCTAGGGATATTGATTATCTCTAGCATATGGGAGGAGGCTCAGTGGTAGTGTTTTTCTCTTATGGTTCCCAACTTTTATGGGATAATCTTCCAGAGGTTAGACATGCATCAACTTTGACATCTGTTCATAAAGCAGGCAATAATGAATTATTCTGCATAGCTTTTGCCACTTTGAAGTATTGGTGGGAACCTCTAGTTATAGGATTTAATATTGACATTGATCCTGATTTTAACTAATTGTTGTACTGTTATTTATTCTAATTTAATTATATATTGATTTGGTGGTGTTTATACTGCTCTAAACTGCCATGGGGTGGCAAGATTCAACAGTATATACATTGAATAAATTTATAAATAAATAAAATGTTTGCTTATTTAGAAGCAATATTTACAGCCAATAAATATTACATTTAGACTGTAAGCGAATCCCCAAATTGAAGCAAACTATGAAAGAAACTTACACTAGGGTAATCCATCAGAACATGCCTCAGAACTTCTATACCACAGATAGGTTAGTGTAAATATACCCCTTGTTTGCTATATAGAAATATAAAAATTGACACAATAAATAAATAAATATTCATATCATAGGCACTGGACAGTAAGTAAGTAGTTTTTTTCTCTCTTTCCTGTATATTGTATGCATACCTGTGAGTGTCAAAAATAAATCTGTAACTTTGTATGCAACTACTTACTGGAATAAGAATTCCTTAGTCTAGAAATCCTCCATGGTGCTGAAGCACAGTGCATACATCTGCTGTGTGCATGCCACACTACACTGTTTGAAAGAGGTTTTTTAATTGCCTTCCCCTTCATTTTGTTTATTTCTAATTATTGTCTAAGAAATAAACTTCAGTCTAATAATTACTGTTATAAGCCACAAAATTGTTAAATACTATGATCATGCAATCTCAGTAATTTCATGAAGACTCTCCTTGAAATGAAAATTATTGCCAGCCTTCTGAAAGTCATTGAAGTGTTAGTCTGAAAATTATTTCATTTTTTAAAAAAATATAATTTTATGGGAAGTTTTAAAAACAAGAGAAAAAATTAATACAAACTCAAATTGAATAAGAAAAAAAGAAAAAGGAAGAAATAAAAGAGAAAACTAAAGTGCAAAAAGAAAGAAAAAGAAAAGAAAAGAAAAAAGGTAGGAAAAAGTAGAAAAGAAAGAAAAAAGATATAAAGAAGTGGCTTCTGGCCTTCTGTACAACAGTTATAAGGATAATTGTAAATCTACCTCTTTCTCTAAAGTTACAGCATGACTCTTTTCTTTCTATAATCTATCCTATCCAATCATCAAAACCATAGACCATAAGTTCAATATTTTTATGTTTTACCCAAAAAGTCCATAAGGGATTTCCAGTCAGCAATAAATATAGATATTGTCTTTTCTCTAATCAAACAGGTCAATTTGGTCATCTCAGCAAGTTCTATGATCTTCACTAACCCTTCCTCCATTGTAGGTATTGCCAAATCTTTCCACCTTTGTGCATATAATCATCTCACTGAAGTTATTGTATACAAAAACAAAGTTCCACGACTTTAATCCAACTATTCATCCATCAGGCCCAAGAAGAAAAGTTCTGGTTTTAGTTGTATATTAATCTTTAAAATTGCCTGATTCAGTGTATGCATTTGAACCCAAAATCTTCTAGCTTTTTTACATGGTAAAATGCTTGTTGTTCAGATATCCAACATAGATTTGAAGTACCTCTACTTACATTCTAGATAATTTTTCTGGTGTCATATACCAATGGTACATCATTTTATAAAAATTGTCTTTAAGATTATAGCATGGTGTACATTTCAATGCTTTTAACCACATTTTCCCATTATTCCATCTGTATATTATAACCAAATTTTTTAGCCCACTTTATCATACATTCTTTCACTTCTTCTTCTGTTTCAATTTTCAATAATAGTTTATACATTTTAGCAATCATGTGTTCATCATTTTTACACAATTCTGTTTCAAAGTCAGTCTTAGAATATTCAATACCACACATGTTTTTTATTTACTTTGAATCTTTCCGATAACTATAAATAGGAAAACCATTGACAGCTATGTCCCTCTGCCATCAGTTCTCTTGATTTTATTTTGTATACCTCTTGAAAGAATTCTAGTATCTCACATGAAGTTAATCATTTGTGTTTGCCTATTATTTCTTGTCTATTAAATGCTTCTTGTGCTGAAAGCCACAAAGGTGTTTTCGGGCATAACCTGGATTTGTATCTATTTCATATTCTCAATATGGCACATCTAACATAGTGATTTTTAAAATCTACATTAATCTTGAGTTTATTGTACCACAAATATCCATGCCACCTAAATCTCAGGTCATGTTCTTCTAACTCTAAAAATCTTCTATTTCTCAACAGCACCCACTCTTTCATCCAAACCAAACAGCAAGCTGCAAAATAAAATTTCAAATCAGGTAAACCCAGTCCTCCTCTTTCCTTTGCATCTTGTAACACCTTATGTTCAACTCATGTTTTTTTCCCCTGCCACACAATTTAGATAGATCCTTCTGCCACTGTTTAAATGTTGCATCAGTTGTCAAAACAGGTATTGTCTGAAACAAAAACATCATTCTAGGCAAAACATTTATTTTTATCACACAAATTCTCTCCAACAATGACAGTTGTAATTTCTCCCATCTTAACATATCATTTTTAACTTCATTCCATGTCGTAACATAATTATTTTGAAATAAGATACAATTCATATTTGTCATGTTGATACCTGGATATTTTACTTTTTTCTCAATCTTAAAACCAGTTTTCTTCATCAATTCTACTTGGTCCTTTTTTTTCATGTTTTTCATTAACATCTTCATCTTTTGTTTATTAATCTTAAAACCTGCTAATGTATCAAATTCTTTTAATTTTTCCATTAATGTTTCTATTCCCTTTAGTGGATCCTCCAAAACCAACACCAAGTCATCAGCAAATGCCATTAACTTATTCATTTCTTTTTAATCTTAACTCCCACTGCTCTCATCCTGTCTTATATCCCTATTCAATATTTCAAGAACTAAAATAAACAGTAGAGGAGACAACAGGCATCTCTCTTTTGTCCCTTTTTGCATCTCACAGGGTTTTGCTTGATCTCCATTGATAATCACTTGTGCTTTCTGTGAAGTATAAGTCAATCTTACCCATTTAATAAAATTGAAAGTGTCTCAATTGCAAGAGGGAAAGTAACAGGCAGGCTTCCTTCCCACCCACCCCCACCCCATTTTGTATTTCTATGTCCTTAATACTGTAGTCTCAACTGGCACTCCATAGTTACAGTCACCATCACAATCTGGCTCATATTACCTTTATCTTTATTTTGTAAAATCCACCAATTTTCTATGCTGTTTAATGCAAGGCAAATAGCATTCCCACGAACATCAGGTCCACTTGTCTGTTTCATTCCAATATTTTCAAAAGCACTTTCACCAAAATCTAATCTTTCAAAATTATTGCCCTTTTATCTGTTTTAAACTTCCTTACATCCAATTCTCGTAAAGCTTTTTGCTGTAAATTTAAATCCTTTAAATCCTTTTTTCCATCCTTCTTTAATCCAGAAAGAATGTTGACTCACCAAGTGGATTTCTTTTATCCTGCCACTCAGAATATCTCTCTTTAGCTGTAAATTGATTACATCCAATAGTGATTAAGAAAGTGAGGCTTTTGCAAACCTTGTGTCCATATAGGCTGCATTATGGCTATGCACTTGATTGAAATCCCTCAACCACGAACCGCTCAACTCACGAGTTGACTGCAAAAACCTCGCCTCCTGCAGTCTCTTCATGAGGAGCAGCTCTCCAGAGTGCAAGTGGGTGATCTCATGATCTCTCTTTGATTTCTTTGAGAGACTGTGCCGGCCAGAATTTACCATCTGGCTGACGATCTCCACTGCAGTTCCATCCCTGCTCCTTCCCACCATAGAACCTCACTCATAAGCCAGTCTGAAAATTATTTCAGAGGGTGTTAGCCCAGTGAGATAAGTCATGACAGGTATCAGACCCCACAAGTACCAGTGGAACTCTATAGATATAGGATATAATAACAGAATCTTGAAAGCCTGTCAGTTTCCTTCCCCTCTTTATACCAAATAGAATCAAGGTGGGGTTATCTTGAGTTTCTTTTTTACCCCCTCTCCCTTCCCAGGTCTAAGTCAACATTGACTTAATAGCGCTTGCATTCCTTCTTCAAGGCCATCTCCCTACTTCTGTATACCACCTTCCCCTTTGGACTGAATCATACATACTACAGTTGAAAAAGACCCAGCAAGTTGCTATAAGAAATGACTACAGGCTCATTTACCCACCCTCACTTGGCAGCTCCCCAATATCACCAGACAAGTCTTGCCACATCAAGTCAGATGGAGCTGGAAAGTTACCCTTCTCTTCCTGTGGCACAATAATCAGTACTGGAGATTTTATTTTGGTGGGAATCACTCCGTCCTTTTCCTCCTGGGGTTCACGTCTATTAATTGAGGTGGCAGATCATGAGGATGAGGCTTGTGCATAAATTTCAGATGCAACTGGTATATCAGTTGTGGAACCACAAACTCTTGGATTCAGGCTACCCCTTCCAGTGATCCAATATTCCAAACATCTCCTACGTCTAGAATCCAGAATACATTACACTTCATGTACCTCTTCCCCTTCCACCAGAACAGGAGTAGAGGAACAGTTTTAAAATGCAAGGGGCAGGGGAGTTCCTCACAAACAAATAATGGCTGATATAATACCACATGAATCTTCATTGAAGGAGGCATCTGCAAATGAAAGGCCACTGGGTTAGTTTGCCGGATGACTGGAAAGGAGCCAATAAATTTTGAATGCAGGTTTTTAGATAGGCAGAGAAAAGGTAAAAAACTTGGTGGAAAGCTTCATGAAATTCTCCATGCAATCTTGGCATCCTCTTGCCTGTGTGCATCTGCAGCACACTTGTATGCAACTTTTGCCAAATCTAACTGTTCCTTTAAGAGGACCAAAGCAGCCTTTCCCTTCTGCAGAAAGTTCAAGGGGTTAGGAGCAATGGATGTCAGGGATGGCAAGATGCTGGGGTGATATTCATAGATGTCCTGAGAGAGAGACATGCCTATAGAAAATGTATTGAGTTGTTATGGGCAAATTCTGCAAGATGTAACAATTCAGTCAAATTGTCTGGCTGATAAGAAATATAACACCCCAAGTACCATTCTAATAATTGGTTCACCTTTTCCATTTGTCCATTAAAGGACAGATGACTTGAGGATGACAGACGAATCTGAAAGTCTAATAGTTGGAAAAGGGCTTCCAAACCTTATCTATTTAAAACATTCGTATAGCTGCCCATCTTAAACCAAAATTTGGGCAGCTTACAACCAAGGAGAAAACTACATATAGATAATAAAACCAAACACAGTAAAACCAATAATAAAAAAATCAAAGAAACAAAAACTGGCACCACAGCCACACTTCCCTGACGAACCCACACATTCATTTCTCCCCCTTTTTACTATATTGTTGTAAATCTTAATACATTATATTGTTTTGATACAATATTTGTACAGAAACTCACACATTATCTTCTACTCTAACATCACCCTATCCCAATGCTTGGGGGAAGAGCCAAGTCTTAAGTGCTCTCCTGAAGCTTAAAAGGGTGAGGGCCTGTTGGATGTCAGTGGAGAGAATGTTCCATAGGGCAGGTCTGCAGTTGAAAAGACATGCTTCTGAGGATCCACAAGATGGCAATGTCTAAGGAAAGGGACCTGGAGTATGCCCACCCTATCCTTTCTGGTGGAATGGGCAATTACCTTCAGGGAGAGTTGGTCCCGCAGATAACCTGGTCCTGTGCCATGTAGAGCTTTAAAGGCGATAGCCAGAACCTTGAATTGCACCCAGAAAGAAACTGGAAGCCATTTTAGCTAGCAGAATAGAGGTGTAACATAGGCAAACCTTGAGGTGTCCAGCACTGTGCATGCCACTGCATTTTGGACCAATTCTAGTTTCAACAGACCTGGACGTTTGTTGAGAGCCACAATCCAAGATCAAATGATTAAAACCTTGTACCCAAAAATATGGTCTAAAAAAGTTTAGCATTGCTTGAATTGATGGAAGGCCCTTGCAAGGAATAAAATGAGCCATTTTGGTAAACAAAAACATTATCACAAAAATGTTCAGAGGAAGGGGGAAAATCAGTAATTAAATCCAGGATAACAGATGTCAGGATGTCTGAGCAGTGGCTCAGAAAAAAGGATGTTCAAGTCCTGAAATGTTGTTTGCTCTTGAGTAAATCATTTGAACTTACATTACTTCCTTTCTTTAGATAATGAGAAAGTGGTTTTGTTCACTCTACAAAATTAAACTTTCTTTTCTGACAAGGAAGGGGTTCAGAGCACTGTGCTAGAGAGGGAGACAGATAAGAGTATGAGGTTTGCAAATAATGTTGTGGACACTTTTGAGGTGGAAAGGAATTGTCTCTTGCTCCTAGTGGACATTTGGATCATGGGTTTGTAACCAGTCAATGCCCAGAACTATGGGGCATGTAAGGAAACTGTGACATAGTGTAGCAATAGTTCTATATGATCATTTATTGTAAGTTCCAAAGGTGTTGTGTGTAGCACAATAGAACCAGCTTGAAATGCTTGCCCATCAATCATTTCCAATTGTAGATTTCTGTAATTAGTGTGTGGGCATTTTAAACTGCTGCATTGTGGTCCTATCCATGAAACTGACTGTTGCACCCAAATCTAAAAGATCAGACAGTTGTACTCTAAGTGTATTCAATATATAGTTTTATAATCTTGGTTTTTAAATATCCATCTTTAATATTAATCTAAGGCTGTTTGTAGAGATTAAAGTTAGTGGGCTCCAAACCTGGTATTGCATTGGGCCCCTAAATTCCTTAAACTGTCCCTGAAAGTTGAGGCAAACATGCCTATCTAAAGGGTCAGGTTGTGTAGATCTTTCTTGGTTACTTTGTGAAAGGTGGAAATGCAAAATCAGTTTGGGATGAGGGTCCATTGCTGGTCTTATGACCATAAGCATATAATTTGCTTAACCACCCAGTGAGGATGTGATAAAAATACAGCCCTGGAGCTTTTGAGCTGGAAAGAAAAGAGCAAACAACTTCACTTTCCTTTTATAAATTCATTCCTATTATCTATTTTAAAGTGAATAATTTATTGTTTCTAAACAGCATTTTTGTGATCTACTATGAACAATTTTAATTTAGAGCCATAAATAATTCAAAAATGTGGAAACTCCAATTCATGGAATTCAATTCAGGATAGGAAAAGTATTTTGACCTGTGATAATCCTTTGTATGCAATTTCTACAGTCTACTGTAGTCTGGGCAGCATATCTATATGAACCAGCTGTACTTCAACATATTACTTAGTGATCAGGTACTATCTTTTCCTAAATGTTTAAAATTCAATATCTTCATCCCATGTTGATGAAAAATAATTTTAAAATAGCGCATTTTAAAATCATTATAACAATATTTTTAAAAGTAGTATACGAAAGCCATTAAGTCTCTCTTGCTTTTTCTCATTCTCAGATACTCACACAGATACACAGTCACAGACACTGAAGTTATTGATTGATTGCAGTTATATCCTACTATCCCCCAAAGGTACCAAGGAATATATCTTCTCTACCACCTTTATCCCCACAAAGTTTGATTACCAGGTAAGCTTCATCTGAGTAGAGATTGAACTTGGGCCTCCTGAGTCCTTGCTGAACCTCTAACCACTACTCTGTTCTGCTTCTTTTGTGCTGTTCAAAAAGCAGACTTTTCATCAAGTCTTCTTCTTTTTTTTATTACTGCATCATCGTGTCACTTTATTTCAATGTTATTGAAGGAAGAAAAAGCAATCCTAACTGAAGGTTTTCAAAACCCCCTCTAGGTACTACAATTAAACCAATTTCAAATACTCATTTTCAAATACTCTTTCAACCTCAGAATGTATTTGCTGGGAATGGGCTAAAGTTCTTACATTAAAAACTAGTAATGGTACTTAATGGGAACAAATCCTTGTTCTAAAACATTTAAAAAATCCTCACTTCTATAAAATCTTGTCTATGTTTAGTTTTTACTATAAGATGTCTTTTATCCCATTCCTGGAACACTGTTCAATGGAAATCTTGAAGTACCTTTGACAGATCTCTAGCCAGTCAGGCAGAGAGATCCTTGACTGTCCAGATATTTGTGAAAGGAATATAGAATTTATTATAGCCAACATATTCTGCCTATATATTTTATCTGGATCTGGAGGTGAATCTTAATGTAAAAGATGGCCCAATTTTTTGCCAGATATAAAGCAAACCCCCACCCCCCTTTATGCTGCTTCAGTCCAGGAGAATACAGATGCTAATAGAGTAGATGCTTGTTAAAGGAAAGAAACATTGAAGGAATTACCTGTTTCCCTTCAAATATTCATTTTGAGGCTAGATACTACCTTCCAATTCCCCTTCAACCATCAGAAAGGACGTGTACTAAAAACTCATAAAATGTTTGAATGAAGGTCCTGAACAAAGGTTCATTTTCTGTCAATCAATCAACAGGGAGTAACAGCAGATAGAACAGGCAGTTTTGGAGAGAAAAGGAACATACAAGACATAGTAAGTAAAAACAATGTACAGGTTTCTCTGAAGGATCCATACTTACACAATTAATGCCTTCATAGTGCTCCAAAGAAGGAAATCGATCATAGCATCTCAACAAAAATAAAGGAACAGAATAATAGTAAAGAAAATTGGTAAGCAAACGAAGCATTCCATAGATAGAGAGATAGATAGAGGTGGATTATTCCATTAAATCAAATTCGAAAAAGGAGTCTTTTTAAAAAAATTTTTTAAAGGATATATACATTCAGACAGTCAGCTAATGTATGGATACAACTGCAAGTATTGAGTGTGGACAAGCTATGTGGAATTCAAGTGAAATATAAGAGAAGTATTAGTGACTCAGGAACAACGATTAATATTAGGTTTTAATTTGGTTCTTCAGAAATATTGTTTCCTTTCAAAATGCAAATTTTGAATTTGACAAACTTTTATGAAGCAGGCATTCAAACAAAGACTAGATTATATTGGTTTATATCTGCAAGAACCTAAGCATACAGTTGTGTAGAAGTATTCATGGTAAAATAATCTGAAAACCTAAAAATATAAATTTGCCAACAGAATCCAAGAAGAGGAAACATAAATTTCAAATGTAGACTTCAAAGAAGTATATGATAATAATGTGTGTCATTAAAAAAAAAAAAATTAGGGAATGGCTGAGTTTAAAAAGAAGCTTAAGTGCATGAAAAATCAGTTGAGTTAGTTGACAACATTAAAACAATTAAATTTCTACAAATATTATGAAAACATCCTTGTTTATTTTAACACTGTACTGAAATCAGTCCACATTTCACTTATTACTCATCAAATCCTTTCCCACTATCTACTTAAACTTGCCTTTTTGCTACCCATGATTTCTAAGTTCTGCACTTGCCAAAATAACACATGAGAATTCACATCTGATATGACATTATTGTCATGGTTTGTTCCTTTCTAATTTGGAACACAATGATCCAGCAGGAATGATGTTGTCAGTACTAGGGATGTGCAGATAAGTACAAAATAATAACAAAAATAAAATAAAACAAAGTAAAAATAGACAAGACAATTTACATTTTCCCCTCAATTATATTATTTTTTTAGTTTTTTAAATATTAGTTTAATTCTAAATTTTTACTTCTGTGTTTTTGGAAATTGCATTTTTTCCTCATCTCCCAATAAGTCAATGTTTCTTTTATTTTATCAGTAGAAGGGATATTGCAACTGTGACCCTTTTTTCAATGTTGACAAAAGCTTGAAGACTCAGTTCCTTGAAGTTTAAGATGCTTCAGGGAGCATCTAATGGGCAAAAATAATTGGGTAAATTTTTGCTCCTTAAA
Organism: Python bivittatus; assembly: GCF_059951505.1. NCBI lineage: Eukaryota > Metazoa > Chordata > Lepidosauria > Squamata > Pythonidae > Python > Python bivittatus. The sequence goes on from NW_028277098.1 coordinate 31,878,932, forward strand.
AACCACACAAAAATGAAAAGATCAGTTCAAGGAACTGATTTCATCCCTTAAAACCTCAAACCTCCAAAACACATTCATACAAAAATAAGGGTCTGAAAATTACAATTCCCTCAACTCTGGTAGATTTTGGGACTGAAAAACAAATGAGAGCAGGTATGGCTTTTCCATCCCAGTTCTAATGTAAAAACTCTTTGTATGCATATTCCTTTATCGTATCTGCTAATGAAAAATGCCAAAAAGCTTGGATTGTGGGACGTGGTGGTGATTATTCCGCCCATAGACGTGAATCACGTCAACTTAACAAGGCACTTTGCCTCAGTGAGGAGCATCACTCCACCTCAAATCAGATCAAAGAGGTGCTGTGCTCTCCTATTTCACAGAGAAGTGCCACCTTGCCTCAACAAAGCACTTTGAGGGGGGCAATTTACCTGAATCTTCATTGGAGTGATAAGCAGATGCTGAACAGAGATGAAAATCAGAGATGCAAAGCCCAACCAAGAACACTGAGGGGAAAAATGCAAATTACTTCTTTTTTGCGTGGGGGGAATACTCAAAGGGAATTTTAGGGGGGGAAGCTAAAAGCCCTAACTCAAATACATCTTCCCAATGAAAACAAAGCACTGACTCAACTGTAGGGTGTCAAATTAGGCAATTACCTCTCTACAGAGCACCTTTTCAAGGAAACAAAAACTATCAACTCAGTCATAAAAACTTTTAGAAGGCCAAGAAATGATGGTAAGCTGGGAGAATAGACTGGGAAGTGAGTAGTGCTCTGGGAAAGCAACAGAAATTAATTTCCTAGAAAGAAACTGTGTTGCTTCCTCTTTGTTCTTTCAAAACTTCATTGTCTTTGTCGTTCTGCCCCATTACCTCATAGTTGCACCCTAATGGCTCACTGACCTCGCTGAGCATATGATGTGCTATATCCAATGAAATACGTGGCTGCTATATCCAATCCCATGCATATTCTAATTTGCATAAGTCTATAAGGAGAGATCATAACCCCACCCTTTTTCCTCCAGTCTTTTCCTCCAGTGCTGTCAATTAACAAATTTGTGCTTTTGGTAATGTTTACTGGTCTCTGGTTCAAACATAGCCCTGAAAAATTCTATTATGTTCTATTACATCAGCGTTACCAGGCTTCTTAAATGTAATATTGGATATTCATTTATTTACTTACTTACTTAGGATATAATTAAAATATGTTTGCATGCAGTTTTGAACCATGTGCCTTTTTTCCCAATATTTCCCCACCCCCACTTTGGGCTTACGGGAAATAGAACTATTGGCAGATCTTCCATTCATGCTAACAATTAATGCACTCCTGTGGAGTGACACATACAAATTTGGTCCTAAGAGAATTTGGTGAAATTCTTCTAGTAATTACATATTATCACTGTGCATTGTTTTTGATCTGATTCCTGAAAGGTAGTTCAAAACATGTGATTGAAGAAAAAGGGGTTGCTGCTTTAAAACTGTAGAAAGTGCTCATTTTACTTTCCTGTATGCTATGAAGAACCTCCTTGGAATAAAATCTGAAGTTCTGCAAGGCCTATTAAATAGTTTGTCTTCAGATAGATTCTTGAGAAGAAAATTGTTTCCTCTAATATATACCTTTGGAATGAGACTATGACATATGATGGTTTTCACTGGACATTTGTCTGAGGGCCAATTTTCCACTCCATGAAAGTTGCTGTTGCTGTCGTGAGTGGATGGAAGATAAAAGAGTGAGAAATATTGCGGCCCAACTCATCTTTAATACTAAGATGTTTACTATTTCTAAAATTCTCTTCCTTCTCTGAAAGTTACAAAAATAGCGAACAGATGCAGCTTTAAATATTAAATTATTTTATGGAAGTATACATGAAAAAAATATTCAGCCCATCTGTATGGATATCCCCACCCTCTTTTTTTTATGCTTTGCAACATTTATAAATCCACAAAGCCAAGGAAAATACAGCACATCTTCATGTGTTCATTTATTTCATAAAATATGTTTGTGGTATACCTGAGCTCTCCAGCTCTTTCACAAACTTACCATGTTGTCAGGGGTACCAAAAAACAAGCAAACTAAACCCTGGGTAAAGGTGATCTGATTGTGAAGCCATAATTGATTATATATGAAGAACAAAAGTTGTTGGGAAGAGAACATGGCTTTAGTGTATTAACATTTCTGATGCTATTTCTTTGGCTTCATGTATTCCAGAGTATTCAGTATGTCCCTGAGGCAATTCAACACTTAGTCAACAATTCTGCAGGGCATCAATATTGTATGCCATTCTTCCCCAACCTGGTGCCCTTCAGATGTGTTTGAAGTACAACAGGATTTCCAAACAGAGCCAAAAGCTGTACGGGATTCCTTCTCCCCTTTGTGATACTTAGCCTATGCATAGAAGGAATGTCTGAATTGGCCTGTTGTGATAACTCAGTTCTTCATTTGTCTATGTTTTATTTTCCTTTTTTTAATAACAATTATTTAAACAATTCTCTTTTGTTGAAGTTTTTCTAATCCTCATTTTGCTGGGGAGGGCAACCGTATTAAAAGCAGATAAAACCATTTATTGCTCTTATTCACAGCCATGTCAGAAGAGAATAAGAACAATGTCACTGTTGTTGAAACAATCCTCAATTCCTAGTCTTTCTCAATTGCTACTCTTCCCATTTCAGAATACACTTTTGCCCAGGTCATACACTTTTGCCTAGGGCCTCCATAATGACGATTAGGTCAAAAAGGTCAGGATGATAGCGGTGACCATGGGATTGAAGCCCCACCCCTTTTAATCCACATCTTTTTTTTAATTTCTGCCTCCCCTCCCCAAATGCTTGTCTCTTTTTGCCCAGAAAAATTACTCAAAGGAGACTTTTTTCACAGTTGTAACCATGTGTATTATCATGTTCTTCACTTTGCTTTAACAATATTCTGAATTCTCTTCTTAGTACTTTCTACTCCACTGGAATCATTTTTTTTTTCAAAGTATGGCACAAAAATCTATCATTACCATTGCTTGAAATAATATAGAAATATGAGTAAATCTAAATATAGCTGGCATTTATGTGACCCATGTGCTTTATGTGTTTTAATCAGGCAAGATCCAATGATGTTTCCATTGTGTTCCAGCAGTTAGTTTACCTCTATATTCCAAGAAATGGTGAAATCTAACAGTGACTGGTAAGCCCGAGAGCACAGGTAGAATGCCATCTATCTCCTGAATATGGAGTTTCCCTTTATTCTTTACTGTCCAAATTTCAACATAAAGATGTAGCTATTATCTAGCTTACTTTCAGACCCGGTGTCCTGCTGCAATAAATAATCCTTGTCTGGACTGTAGCTGTACCTGTCTTCTTTTTTTACAGGACTCTTAGCTGTATTTTTTATCAGTTTGACTGAGAAGCTGTTAGCGGGAAACAGTTGTGAAGGAAACATTACTTTCCCCTTCTCAAATGCCAGTAGGTAACAAGGCATTTGTCATATCAAGTGGTTACCATCTATAACCTCCTTGTGAGTTGCCCAAAGCAATCGAGAGTTAGCATGAATTCTTTAGTCAACAAAGGGTGTTTACTGACAAACAATGATAAAGCTGAAAACAAAGGATCTGAGTTTTTTAAAATCCTGCGGCACATACAATCATTATTCACATGTATAGCTGATTTTAAAAACACTACACACTGAAAGAAAGGCTGTGGAAAATTATAGCCGAAAAACAGTTAGTGAAGTTCAACAAAAAGCTACAAGTGTACATTGAAAGTTAGAGCAACTTAAAAATGTTCCTCCAAATTCATATAGAGGTAAAAAAGTGAAGTGCTAGAATTCTACCGCATAGCCATTGGTTTGTATAATGCATACACTGACTTGTATCTACATCTATAAGGAAATCAATTCCCTGAAGAACAGAAATATTATGACATAAAACATGGGATAAGCTAGTAGACATACCCTTGTATGATAAAATTCAACCAGCAGCATCTCAGTGCACATGTATCTTGGAATAAATTATATATAAACAGGACATACAAGACTGTATTAAGCATGCAATATAATGTATGCTGCAATTTGGCCTTGGGCCTGTAATATGTTGTTTAAGCTGAGATGCCAAATCAAAATTGTTAGATTATAAGACTTTGTAAAATTATTTGACTTTTACAGAGGTGATAGCTATAATAATACCTTCTGATCTTCTCCTATTAGTGACATGAAGGTTCCTAAAACTTCATTGCTTGAAACCTTAGTTCCCAAGGAAGCCTATATTCTATCTCTGGCTTCACTACTCAGAGACACAAAAGTAATGGTATCTGTATCTCTGGTACTGGATGTCAATGATTTTGGCAGCTGACATCTCTTGGTCATAGGTAGAGATGATGTTAGACCCAGAGCATAAGATGCATTTTCCTCAGGGCTTTCTCAAATCTGCAAATTTGAGCAGACAACAACATTACAGCATTCCTTCCAGCACTTCACAGATGAAAATAGGTCATTCTAACAGGCATATAATAATTGCTGCTTGAACACTTTAGGGATGAGCAGATTTCTCCAGGTCATTTTGTTATCACACTACCACTTGGGCCTTCTGTTCCTGCTCTCCATCTCTCTCATAGGAAATAAAAAAATCAGGTAAATTTTCAGTTGCATGTACAGTATATGTGTAACACTTCATTTGTCCTGGCTCCACCGAGTCCATCTTGTGATGGTTGATAAACTTCTTGCTTCAAATAAAAATTGCCACAAGGAGCAATGGAATATGCTCCTTGATGAACCTGGGATCATGCCAAAATTTAGATACTTTTCACCTTCTTTCTCTGAGGATTCACTTGTAAGGCTGGAGAGAGCAAATTACTTGAAGGCATCTTGTGTGAATTGGAACCTCAGTTCTAAAACCCTTGAAAGCAATTTTGCTGTATTGTAGCATGCATTCCAAAATAAGCCCAGTTGACAAAGGAAAAAAGGGAAATAAGGATACAAGAGGATAGAAATAATAATAAAAAAAGCTTCCTTTTGCTTACCTGGAATTATGGAGAATATACAATTACAAGCAATATGTTTCTTCAAAAACGAATCAGTGGGAATAATATGACTGTCTTCTATGGAAGCTATTCCTGGGTTCATTACAGTCTTTTTCCTATGGACTTGCTTTCATTTATTATTAATAGTTTTTGTTTTTCTTGAAGGTAAAGATGCTCTCATGTTGAGCTTGATCTGGTAACTACATCACTGCAATTTGATCAGCAGCATTATGGAAGAAATTTACCCTTTTTTAAAATAGGTTTTGTGTTGCTTTCAAATGAATCATCTAGCCTATAGCTCTGGTATTTCTTCACGGTCCCCATCCAAGAACTAACCTGCTTCACTTCTGAGATCAAACATATTTGACTAGATGCTGGTATCTGCTGGGCATTTTAAATTTAAAGAGTTAAAATGAAAGAAAAGGACTCATGTTTATGCATTAAGTTTAAATATATCTTCTGGAGTAGAACCTTTTTTCTTCCTGAGTAAAGTAAGGTGAAGGACTTTAAAGTCAGGGTTTTAATTTAAATTTTTAAAAATAATTTAAATAATGGATCATAGTAACAAAAGCCTGTTTGAACATGGTTAAGGTCATGGTGTTAACCAAATCAACCATAAGTATGCACTCTCATTCATACTTCATATGGCATATTGTATTTCTCACATGCAATAATGTATGAGTGGGCAATTTTACATATTAAATGGACCTAGATAGGGGGAAAAGATCAGTTCATATCCAAAAGCTGACTACATATTACAGTGTAAGTCTGAATGCACATAACCTTTTGCATTTATAATGCATTTCTCACTAGACTTTTTGATGTGCATCAAATTAAATTCTTACAACACTTACAGGTAGATCAGAATTAAGATTGATGACACTAGAATTAGTAGTGTCATATTGAAAAAAGCATTGGCTTTGCTCTTCCTTCAGGCAAAATTTGCCATTTCTAAAATGCACTGTGCCATAAAAACATACAGATCTAAAATCTCGTTCATTTGTGTGTGTGTGTGTTTAAAAAAGATTTTAAAATGCAATATTTTCCACATATAGAAATTGCTACCAGAGTTTTTCAAAAGACAGTAAAGGAATATAAAAAGCCTATAAGGTAGATGCATTCTTGAAGAGGCAAATTGTAGAGGAGAAAGGGAAAAGTTGCAAAGCTTTTCTGTAACAATTGTACATAGTTCATTTACTGATGGTTGTCCCCAGGGATCACCTAGCCTGACATTTCCACTTCAGCTGGTCATGATAAGATTTGTGGGTATAAGATCTTAAAATTGAATAGACCTCAGACGCTGACCACCATGCTTACAGTAGGTAAAACAGGCAATCTTGGGCTCATTTTATTGAATACAAGCATGGGCAGCCCCCGGAAACCAATATTACATCAAAAGGATGACATATATATGGTGACATTATGCTGTAATGCATCCCAGCATATAATGCCTGTTACGGTTTTGCATCATGACAAATGTTTCTTTACTTGCCTCTTTTGTCTCCAACCCACAGTCACAAGCAGTGAAAGATCTGGTTTTTAGCAGTTTTTCCTAACTTTAGATCCTGGGTATGATCTATGTTGACTGATTCCTAAAAATGGATAGAAAGTGGTATTTATAATGCATATACTGGAGCTTTCATTTTGCTTGTTGATTCTTGACGTTTGTTCAGTTATGTGGGATGTGGAAGTGACCTTGGGAGATGGGACAAAGAGATGCTGCCTAGGGAATGGTCAGATAATAGAGGGCATAGCCCACAGCTGGATAGTGGGTGTAACAAGAGGCTCAGAAGGGACCCTACCTAGTTTCCTGGGCTGTAAATGAGATGGCAGAAGAACTGGACTTTCAACTTGCAAAATTCTGTTAATGTAGCTTTACAATAAAGCAGAATTAGCTTATCTGGTCATGTTTCCTGTCTGGTCTACCTGGTAAGGCTGACATGTCCCTTCTCTCCACATCAGTGTCAAAGGTGGACAATAGACTGACTGTGCCCCCTAACCACCAGATTTACTGGACTGGCTACTCTGACAGGAAAGCCCTCATCATTCCTTGCTGGCAGACAGATTCATTACTACTAGGGGTTTCTGTCCAATAAAAGTCCCAGTTATGTTTACGTCTTACTTGCATATATCTGATCACTTAGACTTTCTTTCTCCTAGACACTGGCATAACTGGAGTAGGGACAGCTTTGGATTTCTAATTTTAATTTCCATTCCATTCCATGATAAGACTCTGAGGATGGTATACTGTAGGCCTTTTCCTTGCCTTTGCAAGCAATGGTAAGGGTCTCTTTTTGATCTACTGTAAAATATAAAATATATCTGTTGAAAACATTATTTTCCCTGCATGAAACCACAGTGCCAATCTTGGTTTCTTTCCTTCAGTTAGGCTGAGTGCAATGATAGTTTTGAACTGGATCTTCCCAATGAGGCATGTCAAGATTGCTCTCTGATTATCTGTCATATTTTTAGCATTATTTTATCCTGGTTTCTGATCTTGAAAAAAAAAATCCTTATTCAAGGATGTTAGGTTTTATTTTAATTTTGATTAGAGCGATCTTGCACACTGACAGTATTTATAGGTTCACAGGCTATTTTTTAATTGCTATTTAAAGAAATGTTCTAATTTTCTATTATAGCTGGAGGGACTTTCCCACCAGCCCAGCTGCCACTATGAGGATTTCCCCCCACAAGCACACTCCTGCTTCCCTGCTCTTTTCTCAATAGCCACTTACCTGAGGCTGATTTTGTAGTTCTATCTTGTTGTTAAAACAGCTGTTTTTAAATAATATTTGTTGATTTCACTGCATGGCACAGAGCCTTTTTTACATTATAAATACATTTGTTAGACATGAGCCCTAAAGGAGCTATGGAAATTTCTAATACAGAGGAGTTCAAGAACAAGAAAAAATCAGCAAACATTTCTTTTGCATATAAAAATTGGCACTAGGAAAAGAAATACTGGAAAGTAATTCTGCTTTCCTCTTGGCTTACAAACAGCTGACCTTTAAAGGACAGAGGGAGGGAGAGAGGGAGGGAGGGAAAAATGTTTGGACTGACATAAAGGGGGCCCTTCAGACAGTCATTCATGCTTTGGCCACCTCATGGCTTGACTACAGGGGGCTGCCCTTGAAGACCACCTGGAAGCTTCAGCTGATCCAAAATGCAGCAGCTCAAGCAGTGATGGGCATGCCTTGGTATGCCCACGTAACACCTCTGCTTCACAAACTGCACTGTTTGCCAGTTTGCTTCCTATATGGTATAGGGCCTGGTTGCTTGAGGAACCCCCTGTCTCCCATAGTATCTGCCCAGCCAGTTCGGTCTGGCAAGTTTGGTGCACTTGGGGTTCCATCATTAAACAGGGCCAACGTCTGGGACCCTGGAAGCATGCCTTTTGTGTAGCAGTGCCTGCTCTCTGGAATAGGGTTCTCCCTGAGATTCGAATGGACCCTACCCTACTGGCATTTCAAAGGGCCCAGAAGAACTGGCTCTTCTCCCAGGCCTTGGGTGAGGACAATTGATACCCCTTTTCTTCTTTTTCCTTGTTCCCATCCAGGTTTGTTTTCTCTGCCATCTTTGTTCTTTTGTTTTGTGTTGTTCTGTATTCCTTGTATTATTTGTTTTAAATGTTTTTAACAATTTGCAAACCTCCCAGAGTCACTGGGAGTCAGGCTGCATATAAATTTAATAAATTGTTGTGGTTGCTATTATTATGTAATTATTAGTGCCTAACTCTTTTATGAAGGCTCCTATCTTCATGGGACTTAAATTTGGATCCAGTCCTTACCTTCTGCGAAAAAGGGCTTCTTCCATTTACAAAGGCTTTTGATCCAGTGGAATATTATTGCTGATAGAACTGGGGAAGACAGAGGGAGAGAGAGAGAGAAAAAGACTACTACAATTCACCAAAGTTTCTCACAATCTACTGCAAACATTAGAGACTCTCCAGAATAGTATGGAAGTGGTGCTGGTGTATTGCTCTGTCCCCAAGTTCAGGAGGTTTACAGGTACTTTTGGAATTGGAAGCAATGACTTTAAGACTTTATTCCAAGGCAGTATGAGAAAATAACAGAATAACATTCAGAAACACAGAGATTTTACCAAGAACTGAGAGGCTCAGATTATTTTATTTTGCTCTTGGAATGCTTTATCTATTCCTGCCAAGGATGAGACCATCCCAAGATTAAGGAGTATTTGTTTATTCCAGGTAGCAATGAGATCATTCTGAGATGTTATACTGAAGATGAGAAAGATCATTCACTCTACACAGGAGTTCCATAGCAAGGACAGGACAAGAGAAAGAATAACCTTTTAGTGACTAGAATAAATGCTTGCTTAATTCTGTATTACATACTCAGCCATTACACGGGAATATAAGTTCTAAGTGATTGATTGATTGATTGATCGATTGATTATGTGCTACCAATTCAGTGTCAATTTTTAGCACTCACATTGATAGATTTTCTCTGTCTCCAACCTGGCCCTTCAGGTCTTCCAATGATATACCCATCACCACTGTAACTGAGTCCTTCTACTTTGCTGCTAGTCATTCTACTTTTTTCTTTCCTTCCATCATATTCATTTAATGTACCTAAGGAAAAAGGGTCCACACCTGTATCCAGTAAGGGCACCTCACTGATTTTTCAGTTCCACTACAGCTAAGTACTGCAGGAAAGAAAAATTAATAACCTTCTTTATTCTTCTGCCAGCTGGCATATCCAGTGGGGAACTCATTGGAGAGAATCTTCCCTCTGGATCTAAAATGTCCCCCTGACACATTTCAGATGCAGCTCATATTTTATGAGTAAAATAGAACAAGAAGACCCTGCTGGACTTCAGTGTGATTTGTCTTGCAAAATTACTTCGTGATGGAATTTTGCAAAGATACCATTCACTATCTTGCCAAATGCAATTAATAATGTTAATTATATTTTTAAAAAGCAATTGATAAATTCAGAAATGATTCTGTGTGGTTAGTTTTAAACTTTTCACAGCTTTAGAGTTTATCAAAGGGAAACTACTACGTATTTGAAATAGAAAGGATGGCCTGGGGATGTTTAGGTATTGATCCACCCCCCCCCCTTTCACATTATATGCACTCACGTATGTGCACACGTGCACACACACACACTTTTCTTTTAAAAATTTGATTTCTATGTTTCACCCAGAAACTGACAGATCTTTTTGCTTCTGTGCCACATCAAATCTGTGCAGTGGTATATTCACTTTGTAAATGTTCAGAGGTATAGCTAGTATTAAACTTTTGTAATAAAATCACCCAAGAGTTTAACAGGACCTTAAAGACTAAGCAATATATTTTTGCTTAAGCATTCATTGATTACTGTCTGTTTAATCAGATACAGGACAGTCCTGAGAAAGGGGGGGGGGATTATATGCAGTATACATACTATTATTGTTTGGGAGGGATAGTAAAAAGAGAGGGAGAGATAGTGAAACTTATCCAGAGTGATGCTGAATAAAGCAGTAGTTAAATGTGATGTGAGACTCCATTTGATGTAGTGGTAAAGGCACCAGACTAGAAAAAATCAATTGTATTATGATGGATTTGCATTTTTGCCCACAACAGTTAAAAGACACTTGGCAGGTTACTATAGAAGAGTCATGGTACAAATTAAAATAGTAACAATAAACAATACGCAGTCCTCCCCAAATTAAACCACAGATAAAATGAGGCAACCAAACAGCAATAAAATAGATGGCAATATATAAACATAAAATAAATAATTCTGTTTACACTGATTTCCTGAAGCCTAGTAAGGTATACAAACAATAGATAAGATCATTTTAGTCAGGGCTGCCTGTTTGGTTTGATGTTTTATCTGCTTTTATGGATTTTCCAGTTTTGTATGCCACCAGAGTCTATTGGAGTTGGGCAGCTAATGAATTCAAATGCCTAAATAAATAAATATAAGGGACCTGTTGATTTTCAAAAGAGTGTCTTGTTTCAGCTATTGGAAGTGTCAAAAAGAGATCTGTACCTGTGCAGTGCACACACACCAGTCACACTCAATGCCACAGATGGCTGCCATGTGATATGAAGTGCAAACCAAGTCAAAGCTGCTTCATGTAGACCTTTGATAGACTGCACTGTAGATAAACATATACTCCCTGATTTGTGTGTATGTGTGCATACAAGACAGATGCAGTCCTTCTTAGGACTGGACTCTGGTCTCATTGTAAATGTAGCTTTGTCAGCATAGATGATAATAGACTAGCTGCCTGAAGACCTTCATTTATTTTTGAATCTCAGATTAGAAGGAATCATCATATCACTCAGTCTGTGCAGCTGGGTAAATCTATGTTACAGCCATTATTGATGCTTAGACATGACCTCCTAGTCAATATGACTTCCTAGTCATATGCATCTCTAAAGATTTAGAACTAAATGAGGTAATAACAGCTATGCCATAACATGACTAGGGTAGTGAAATCTTCATTCTTAATATATCTCAGTTCTTAGAATGGCTGAATAAATGCTCTCCTCCTAAAACAGCCCAAGACCAACCTGGCAGGAGCCAGTTTCACAAAGAATTAATAACTAGTCATTAAAGTTCACAAATAAAGAAATCAAATAATGGCTTTCAAATCATCTTTCTCTATCTTGCTTTTCAGGATAATGATCACATCCCACTCCCCTGCATACAGATCTGTATTTAACTCAGTGCTGTTAGGGATTAAGTTATAAGAAATATTTAATTCTCTAATATCAGATTGTACAACATAGTTCTAAGGTATCTGGGAGAGGGCCTTTTGCCAGACTCTGGGAATCCTACTCTAAAGAGACTCTTCTAGAGTCCCTTTTCTCATGGCCTTCTGCCAGCAGGCCAAGACCATACACTGCCTTCCCTGATAAATGTCCAGTGAGTGCATAACAAAGTTTTTTTCCTCACCTACTTCTGCAGGCATGAACAGAGCCTACCAAAATTGTAGACTATAGGCCAGTGTTGTCCAAACTTGGCCACTTTAAGATGAGTGGACTTCTACTCAGTCTACTCATCTTAAAGTGGCCAAGTTTGGGCAACACTGCTGTAGGGTCATAATCAATGGCCCTTTAATCAAATGCTGCTGATCCTCTCGGGGCATTTTTCAGCCTGCAAGTCTTTAAAGTAGAGCTCTTAGGAAACTTTAGACCTCATCTCTGCAATGCATACTTCTTCATACTTGCTATGGATATTGCCAGCGATGCTTGTCTCAGTGTTAGCATTTATATTTATACTTTGTACAATCTGAATTAATTTTTGTCCTAAAGCCAATGCAGTCCATTATTGCCCTCTGGTCTAACTGAAAAACCCAAAAGGTGCTCCATTTGAGTTTGCAAAATGATGCAGTAAGCTCTTTATTATCATGATTGATGAATCACCACATAAATGTAGTTCATCCCTAAGCATATGTGCCAGATGTTAAGTATTTTGAATAATTGCTAAAAATGCACCATTCCAGCAAGCCCTTTTAAAACAACATGTTGCATGCCAAGCAATGGGCTTAGCTAGCTTCTGGCTATTGTATGCAAAGTGCTCAAATAAAAAAAGAGAATATCCATCAACGTAGAATGCAATTTTCCCCATTAACATAACTTAACATATATTTTATTACTATTGTTAGTGCTCTGTGACAAAATGTGCAGTAATAAACTCCTTGTAATTCAGTTTAATCCATATCAATGTCCATGAAATGCAACCTTACCTTGTATTTCTATTCTGCCCTACCCATAAAACAAAGTAGCAGTGCAACAGATGAAGCAGGAACTCTAGCCACCACGTTTCCCCACTCCCAGCCCGCCTATGGAATTGTTCTAGGAGCACATAGGGCATCTCTTATGCCAGCTGCCACAGTCTCTGCCACCACATTTTAAATGCTGGAAGGAACAGAGAGGTAAGAGAGAAACTCACTATTCAATCAAGGTTTCTTTTTAGAGGATTCTTTTAAAATAAGAAGTTGCCAAATGTTGTTATGGGAAGCACTAACTCCTCCAAAGAAGATCAATCAGTTTGCTTCCATAGGTCCACTTTACAAGACAGGAAGAGTTGCCCCAACATGTCACTTGCCATGGGGCCAGTTGGATGCTTCGGTCCTCCCTAAGGGTCCCCTCTCTTGGCATTTAGTAGCATCTAGCTCACTTTGTCTGGACTCAGAAGCTAAGCTGAACCTAGTTAGTAAATGGATGGGAAACCTCCAGGTCATGCCAGGGCTGTAGAGTAGACTAGAAATTAAAACAATCACAGAAGGATCAACAGCATATCACTTCCAAAGGCACATTGTCAGTAAAATTACACTGATCTGTTCATGAAGTCACCAGGAGTCAAACTCAATTTGAAGGAGATTTTTACCTCCAAGTAAGATGGCTATAAATCTTGGTAAGCCTTCCAAAAGATAGATGGACAAAAGTCCCTGCTCCTTACCCTCCCTCCCTCCGCAAATTGCATTTAGCAGAACATTGTCTTGACATCTGAGGATTCTAGTTAGTTATCCAGTTAATAGCAGTAGATCAATCAATTTGTTTGTTTGTATACCTAAATAGACCTAGTAACTACAAATTCCAAGACAGTTAGGCATTGTTGCTCTTTCTTTTTGGTTTTGTATTGTTGTTTGTTGTTGTTGTTGTTTGCAGCTACCTCTCACTTTTTCATAACATTAAAAGTCAGGAGCTGCCAGAGATCAACCGAGAAAACCTGAGAGAGGGGTAACTCATTGAAAACTTTCCGGCAGCTTTTCTGGTAGCAATTGGCTGAGCAATACAGTTTTCTCAAACTGGATGGTCATTTGATCATCTGGGACTGAAAGATCCATAAAAGGACTTACTCCTACTGATGACATCGTGTCTAGCACTAGGGTAGTGTTTCTCAACCTTGCCAACTATAAGATGTGTGGACTTAAACTCCCAGAATTCCCTTGCCATCTTGGTATCCAAACTTCTTAAAGTTGATAAGGTTGAGAAACACTACATTAGGGAATCCTGGCCTCTGACATATTTCCATACCCAAGCAGTTTACAAAAAGCTAGCAAAAATGATTAGGGGAACAAGGATTTTCTTCTATATTAAGTACTTTTAAAGTAATTCATAGGTCCATTTTACAAGACAGAAAGAGTTGCCCCAACATGCCACTTGCCCTGGGGCAGTGTATTGACCTTATTTACAAAGTTGAATATCCCTGTTGTTGCGACAAGAACCTAACTGGTCTACAATTTTTATTTCAAGAGAATTCAGAAACCTTTTTTCAATATTCATGGTAGCCAGTTCCCTTAGTCAGTTGTTTGCATAAATATAATAGACATTTCCTTTTCGGTCTGATAGTCCAGTCAGTTAAATAGAGAAGTAACTTGGTTTCCTTTGTAGTCATCTGTTCTGAATTATTTGGTTCTCTTCAACCTTTTGAATTCTACCATCTCTTCTTTTTCCTCTAGATTTCCATTCTGATTGGCTCCTGGCTACTGTTTATGCATTTGTGTTTAATGTAGATTGTTAGTTTCATCCCACAGTTCTTGGTTCTTGGTTACTGATTCATTTCCCTCTGCTACTAACTGAAGGAAAAATCTGGATTTCACTCCATATCATCCATAAGAACATTTGCTGCTTCATTTTATGCTGATGTCATCATTTCTGCCTGAATAGTATTTGGTTCACAGATGAGAAATAATGGGAAGAAATAATCCTTTCAAGCCTCTAATTAAAAAAAAATCAAGACAGATAAAAACTTATGAGTTTTATTTCATGCCTTACTTTAAGATAAAAGTTATGAATAACAAGATTAGTATTCTTGACCATAGGGTACAAAGGCCTAAGTTTATTAATATCTCTGAAGCTTAGGTAAGCAGATAATACAAGACTAGAAAATGGTCTGCAATTCTGGGGTAATTGTAGATTATAGGGAATCTTAGCGTTTGTGGAAAGGACTTTTAATTGTAATATTAGTAATTTTCAATCTATACCATACAGCAGGATTCATACACCCTAGAGCAGAACATCCCCCACATCTCTCTTTCGCACGCTTAGAAACACTTGGAATATGCCACAAAAATTCAATGGTTAATTGACGAACAACGATACTGGAATTTTCTGGGTATTGTTAATGGAAAATGAAAGAAATAAGGTGCATTAAGACTTCAGTTTTGCTTATTACCTCTTCAAGTGCAGAGAAACAGAAACTCCCAAAAATCTTTTTTAAAAAGAACCCTCTATACACCTCTTTTATTTAAAAAAGTGATCTAATAATGTCACCAACTGCTAAAAATAGTGGTTAACCCCCTGCCACCAAAGAAGAGAGTCTCTGTCTGCAAAAAAAGCTGCCTATTACTGCCCCACTGTACCTAGCCTATCAAAAATTTAACAAAAAGTTAAACAAAATGCATACAGAATTAGAAACTGTTTATTCATTAGAACCTGTTTATGTCCAAACAGGAGAGGGGAGTTAGGAGTTGTTGTTTTTTCCCCACCCTCTTTATTTTGTAATTAGTGATGGCATTTATTACAATGTTTTAAAACCCCGATACAGCTTTCTTAACAATATATGCAAGGACATTCATCAGAGAACAGATGGTCTCCTAAACACAAAACTAAACAGTTCTAGAAGGATGACAATCCATTTATCTTAATGTGGAAATCCTCCAGCAGATATCTAATCCAGCAATAACAGATTTATACCACACAAACTGTTTTATGTGAAAGTTTCTGCAAGTTTTTTTTTCTTTTTTTTAAGATAAGGCAAATTTGTCATCCTTTGGATCAGGGCTCTCAGTAACGACAAACACATTGAACAGAAGACTCAACTAAAAGTGTGTCCCTGTGACAACATTGCAGTGCACAACTGAAAGCGCATGAATTATTATTGGGGTGTGGGAAGAGAGGTGATCAAGATTATTTTTCCCCCCGCTGTGCTTGAAGATACATTTTCAATTTCCCAGTTGGAAAGTTTAAGGACAAGTCTCAGACAACTTCTGGGGCTCATCATATATACTCCAATTCTTCTCTGATCTCTCTTTTTCAGAAATAGCAACAGTCCTTCTGGCATCCAAGAAGCCATGTGGACAGAGACAGCAAAACTACCAAATGCTACCCCAAAACTGCATTTTGCAAACTGCAGAAAGATTGCATTTTTCTAAGTCTTGCCCAGAAGAGGCCAAGCTTTGCTAGTGTGCACATGGTGAAGGTGTCCTTCACATCCAAGGATGAGAAAGGAGCAGCAAGAAGTTTATTATCATGCAAGAGTAATGAAAACTGATGCAAGATTTAAACCCCTGGCCCTGTTATTCATAGAAGCCTTAGCTGCTTGATTGTGCAATACCTGATTTTCATTGTTAGGGTTTCTTATATCTGCAGCAAAATAAGAATATGTATATAAACTTTGTTCTTGACTCTTCTACTGCCTCAGATTGAATGTGGCCATCAAATGCCAGGCCACAAACTCAAAGCGCATCAAATTTCTCTTTGATGCTCAAATTTCTAGTCTGAATTGAAACAGAGCTCGTTTAAACAGACCTAGTGATCATAGGGGTTTGAATGACCAATATTTAGCTTGCTATTTTATTGTCTAAGACCTTATATTAAGGTTTACAACAATTTGATTATCACCTCCTGACATTTATATGTGCAATCATGAAAAAATGTCTTTATCTGTTTGTATAACTTTTATTTTCATAGATATTATTCATTAAGGTTGTGCAATGACACTGGGTGCATTTTTCCGTTGGAAATATTTTTGCTAGGAAGTCGGTGCTTTAGCACTGGCACTTGCAGAAGATAACTATTAGTATTTCCTGTATAACTTGCAATTTTAGAAAGGCCCCTTTTTAATTTTGGAACTTTCATTCCTGATCTTGCCTTTCTTTACAGATCTGAGAATACAGTATATCTTTCTATTTTCTAAATAATCCTGTGAGCTAGATTAAGTTGTGACATTAGTCTGAAGTTTCTCTAACTTTGTGTGTGTGTGTGTGTGTGTGTGTGCCTTCGAGTCAGTGTTCACTACATTATTAAATTCTTGTACATCATAGGACTACATTAGCATCAGAAAAGAGAGTATTCATAATAGTTGCATGGATTAATGGACACGTTTAGTGCAGAAGTGAGCAAATTTTGGCCTGCAGGCTAGAAATTATCTCTTGAATGTATTGGCCCCAGAGTCTTTTGCTATTTGCATCCAGAAATTTACCACCAGCTTTTTGCTTCAAAATGCCATTATAAGACCCCAGCCTCACCCCTAAACCTGTGTTTGTTTTGGGAAGTGTACATTGCAACCATCTGGTAAAAGTTTCCACAATTCTCTTTCCCAAACAATTCCAAAAGATTGAGAATTCCTGCCATAAGCTTTGTCCAGCACCAAACTTTTACAGAGAGAAAAAGAGGACCTCTTTTCTTGATCTGAATATTTTTACAGAATTAACCTACTTTGCAAATCCTTATATCTGAACTGGAGCATATTTGTTTTTCAAAGTCTACACACTGAAGAATGTTTAGCTGAGATTCAATTTCAAAAATACACACAGAAATGCACATATAGTACTATAGAAATATATACACAAAAATGTGTGCATTGTAAAAATGTGGACCCAGCTTTACATGTGATGAGCAAATCTGTTGTGTATAGTGTGCAGCCTGGGCAAAACGTATATGCAATGAGTATGATTTTAAATGAGCATACGTTGTGCTGAATTTCATAGGAGACGGTTTTGAAAATTTATGTAAAACCAAGCTAATATTTTTCTTTAAATGTTGTTAGTTGTAAACACACATTGCCAGAATGTGTAATGAGAAGGTAGACCATACTTCAACTCCTATGGAAATAAATGTGTCACATGTGATATTTGTATGTCAACAATGTAACATGTGAAATGTTCTTCTAATTCAGAGGTGGACAATCCTTGGTCTCCACTAGTTCCACTTAACTTTACACTGTGTTATTTTAGGCTTCACTATTTTCTTTTGCCTCAAAAGGAAAGGAAACTGTACTGCCAATGTGTAGTAATTGCTCCACAGATACTCCACAGATGGCCTAACTGGAAGAGAAGACAGAGGTAGAGGTAGAGATAGACATAGATGGTTTGACACATAGTTCTGAGTCAATAAGTATCCCATCCCACCCTGTGGCTTATATTAAGACAGTTAAGATAACAGGATAACAGTGCTATATTCACATAGCACATAGACATGAAGCATTTCTGAGATGAATGCAATCAATTCCCAAAGTGGGTAAACAAAGAAGCTTGTGACTTTGCCTTGAAGAAATAACTTAAGACCATATTTCTGAGGCTTCTCCCACCCCCCACCCCCCACCCCCACCCCCACCTCCCTGCAACACCATCAGTCACTCTTTTTGGTTGCAAGTAAATAAACAAGGAGTCTCAATCTTATAATCAGGAACAGAGTTTTCTGAAAGTCACCTTCCAAGTCTAACGAATTACATTTCCAGCAGGGGAAAAAATGTCTTTCTTCTAGAACTGAACAATTGTGTGCTAATACAGATGAATTTTTTTTTATCATCTTTAAATGTTAACAGACATAAAAAGAAATGTGTGTGTGCGTGTCTAAGAAAACATTGCCCTTAATGGCAGAACAAATGCGTCATAGCTAAAGTTGCAGGACAAGAGTTCAAAATCAGAAGCATCAGTTACCCTTCTATATCTAGATGCCTGGAATTCAAAGAATATTGCTGGCTTTACAAAACCAAGATATGCTTAAGGTTGCAGACACATTTATTATTTCCTTTGCATTAATCAGAGACAGAGAAAGAAGGAAAGGGAGAGGAACACATCTTCTGTAGAATAACACAGTTCTCCTCTATTTTATTGACAAGGTTAGGTGTCTTAAGCAAGCATGCAAAATGGTGAGAGAGCCAAACTGAAACAGTCAAGTAGTTTTAACATCCCTCCCAGAATTTCAGATAGACAGTTTTGCCTCCAAGATGCAGTTACCAGTTTCTATCTCCAAACTGTGTCAAGTTGCTGTGTCTGTTTGTAACCCTTCTCCAAGTACATTTAAATCCCATGTGTTGAGGCTTTCAATCAAAGTCACACAATTCTACAGCTACAGGGTAACTGTCACTCAAAAACATCTACGTCTTGGCATTTCTGTCTGTGGTTTACACAGGGGGCAATAATTTTTAACCTATAACATTCACAAAGAACTACTGGTTTTTGAGACAACAGCTGAACAAGTGTGATTTCAAATATCTGTGTTTCTGATTCACATTTTAACCCATACCATCTTGAACTTGCTTAGGCTCTTTGTAATGGTTTTATAATGCAATCCTGCAATGAGGATTGACAGCTTTTTCTTAAAAAAAAAAAAATTATTAGTTGCTTAACCATAGTGCATTTCCATTAAAATGGAAATCATAGAATCATAGAATATAAGAATTAAGAGCCTTGGACAGATCATCCAAGTGTTTCTCAAACTTGGTAACTTTAAGATGGGTGGACTTCAACTCCCAAGAATTTCCCAGCCAGCATGCTTCTTCTGGCATTCTGACAATGTTCCCTTCTTGAACAATTTTTACTGTTAGTAAATTCTTCCTGATGGCCAATAAAAATCTGTTTCCTTGAAATTCAAATGCAATTGTTTCTTCTCTTTCTGAACAAGTCTACCACCATGTTTTATATGACAGCCCTTCAGATACTTGTAGACAGATACCATGTTTCCTTATGGTCTTCTCTTCTCCAGGATACACATTCTCAGTGCCTCCAACCGATTCTAATATTTTTTTCTTCCATATTCCTTATAATCTTGGTTGAGGTCCTATAATTAGCTGCAGTTATTCAGCTTGCACCTAAAATGTGGTGTCCAGAAATGGACTTAATATTCTAAGTAGGTTTCAACCAATACAGAATAGAAATGAATACCAAGTTCCCTTGATTTTAACACCATGCTTTTCTTGACACAGCCTTTGATTGATTTATTACCAAGTTGGTGTCAACTCTTAGTGACCACATAGATAGATTTTCTCTATGATTATCTGCCCCTATCCTGGTCCTTCAGGTCTTCCAACAGTGCACCCATAGCCTCTGTAACTGAGTCCAGACCCTTGCTGCTGGTCTTCCTATTCTCTTTCCTTCTACTTTTCCTAGCATCAGAGCCTTCTCCAGGGAGCTAGGTCTTTGCATAATATATCTGAAGTAGAATAATTTTAGCCTGGTCATTTATGCCTCAAGTGAATACTCTAGGTTGATTTTTTTGATGAAAGTCCAACTTTCACTTCCATTAAGTGTCACAGGGAATACCACTGCTTGCACTATTCTGATCTTTGTAGATATAGACATGGCATGGCATTTGAATATCTTTTCCAATGCTTTCATAGCAACTCTATCCACAGATTTGGTAATCCTATTTTTGTCCCTCCCTCATCCAGGTCATTTGTAAATATGTGCATTGAAAAGTAGAGGTTTAGAACATTGCCCTGGGGGTTCTAATAGTCACCACTTTCCCATTTGACTTAAAGCTGTTTAAATTCATTTGACGGGTACTACTTTTCAACTCCCTCTGTATCCATTTAATGGTAGCATGGTCCAGACACATTTTGCTTTTTTCTGTTTATATTCATGGACCCTTTCATGGAAGGCTTTCTCAGAAATATTGCTACCATATTCCTACGGTCAACAAAACTGGTCTCTTATCAAAAAAGAGATTGGGTTGGTTTGGCATGACTTGTTTGTGATAAATCCATGCTGGCACCTGCATTCTTTACTGAATGCTCAGAAACTGATTGCTTAATGATTTGTTACAAAATTTTGCCCAGTATTAGTGTCAGATTGACCAATTTGTAGTTCCTAAGATCCTCTTTCCTTTCATTTTTGAAGATAGCAACATTTGCTCTTCTCCAGTACTTTGTCTACTCTACTACATCTGTCCATAATGACTTGTCAAAGGTCACAGAATGAATCTATGCAAGCTCCTTTATGATTTTCAGATGTAATTTATCTGGTCCTGGAGATTCCAATTCATTCATGATATCCAGGTGCTCCCTAATCATCTCTTTACTTACCTTGGGTTGCCATTCCTTGGCAAATGTTCTTTGTAGCAGATTGAACACAGTTCCTTCAGAGAGAAAGCTGAAGCACAGTTGGAATTGAGGAGCTTTGCCCCATCACCTGTTGACATCTTTTTTCAAGCCATGGGCCCACAACTTCCTTTTTCTCCTTATTACCAGTGACATAGCCAAAAAGTCTTTTTGTTGCTTTTAGCTTCCTTTGCAGCCTGAATTCATTTTATGTTTAGCCCTTCTGACTTTCTTTCTTCAGATATTATTTACTTGCTGTTTTGTGTGTGTATATGTGGTTGCACCTGTCTTCTATTTCCTATACATGATATTTTAACTCTTAGCTCACTCAAAGGCTGGCCTTAACTCCTACACTCTCTTCAGCCTCAGAATTTCTATCCATGGGATATTGCTTAGTATTTTTTAAAAATGTTGTTGAAATTGGCTCTCCTGAAACCGTGTGCATGTATGACTATGCTTCTATTTCTCTTTCAGTACTATTTTGAAATACCAGATTATGTAGTTACTTCCTCCCAGTTTCCCATTGCCTTTACTTCCTGAACCAGTTATTCTCTATTGATGAGATTCAGCTATGTGCGATTTGATACCATTGTCCCTTCTTTAAGCTTTTGGAAAATGGAGCCATCAGCAAGACCTGATGGGGAACTTTACAGCCTAAGTTGGTTTTCCACCTGATGTCCAGGGAGTTGAAGTCCCCCTCCCCCTTTACTACTATGGATGTATCTAGATGTTCCCCTAACTTCGACTCAAGGATGACTTACTAACTGTTGTTTAATATCACATCCTTATGTCATAACCTTCTCTCAATTCCAGTCTATAGCTAAGGGTGCATATCTCTAGACTTTTCTGATCTGGTATGAATGCCAGCATGCTGGCTGGGGAATTCTGGGAGTTGAAGTCCATATATCTTAAAGTGGGTAAGGTTGAGAAACCCTGGCCTGATCTAATGGGTGAGGAGGAGGTTCTTGGTAACAGAAGGTGTTCCTTTACTGGAACTTCCCTCTGCCCAGGCTGTGAGGGTAGAGTGATGGAAATTGCAGCTTTTCTCAACCCACCCCTGCAAATGATCCATAGGATGTGTAGGCACTTCTGGTCAAAATTTGCCTCCTGCAACAGCCTTACCCTAGGTTAGGGATAGAGGAAGAAGGAATGGTGGGATTTCTTTCCCTGCTATCAAAAAATCAAATCACTGCAGTTTAACTTGTCCTGCAGAAAACTGTTAGGACAGCACTACTCACTGGCCTGCTTGGTAGTCTACAGCATGTCCACAATAACATCATTGTTGTTTCCATTTCCTTGTTTTCTTAACCAAAGTTTTTCAAATAGACCCTTGTGCTCAAATTCCTGGATCTCCACATATTTCTGCACTTCCTGCATGTATGTCATTCCTCCTCACCCATCGCTAGCCTGTTCCTTTTGAATAAATTATATCCTTCAATCCTTGCACTCCACTCATGATTTTCATCCCACCAGGATTCAGTAATGCCTACTGAATCATATTTGCCTGAGTGAATTAATACTTCTGTTCTTCCTACCTCCATACTCTGAGAATTTGAACATTAGCTAACCTTGGGTTAACTTTTTGCTTCCTGAAATTATATGCTTATCATTGGTCACCTTCATATCCTGTTCACCATTCCCAGTCCAACTCCCAGTACTTGGCATCACTCTATTTTCTGGCCTCTCTACTCTATCCCTCCCAGGATTCAGTCAAAAACGCTCTGAATCATGTTTGCAAGGCACCTTACAAACACTTCCTTTCTAGCTGTTATGAAGTGCAGCCAATCTCTGGCCAGCAGTCCCTCATCATAAAAACACATGCTGTGATCAAAGAATCAAATCCTTTCCCATTGGCACCTTCTGGGTAGCCATCTCTTTGCTTCCAGTATCCTTCCGTCTTCCTGGGCCACATCATTCAACATAAATGAGTAAAGAAAACACCACAGCATTTCATGATCTTCATGGCTGTCTCACTGGGTTATTTGTTCCTACATGGATCAGTGAGCTTCAAGAGTCTTGTGAGCTTTTCCATCACATCTTGAATGTGAACTTCAGAAAGGAAGCAAACTCCTCTTGATAGGCTGTCCAGCAGTCAATTCCTGCTTCAGTTCCTCTCAATGGGGAGTGCCTGAAAATCACCACCTTCTTTCTGGGGCAGTGGCAGGAAACTTTCCCTTTGCAGAGTCTGTTTGGTCTTCTTCTCAGTCTCTGAGGCTTCTGGCAGCTGTTTTTTGTGGTAGTGTCCAGAAACAATAACAGCAAAGAAGCTCTGAAATCTATTCTTAAGCTCCCAAAAGAGCTCTTCTGAACAGCTTTGGTCTCTATGTCATGTTCTTTCACCTCTTCTCCTATGTTAGGCATTCTTCTATCTTCAGAAGGACTTTTGGCATTGTTATCTCTGTACAATGTCTTATCTTATATCCTTATGTCTGATCCAAAAATTCCTTATCAGCCAGCACTTGCAGCATGTCATGTTCTTGCTGTCCTCAGACATGAAAATCAACAAGGCACATACTTTGTAGGTCAGGACAGTGTTTCTCTCCATCTTACCCAGATGTAGACTTCTTGGGAGTCAGTCTCTGGTACTTAAACATGTATCATTAAATATTTAGTTGTAAGGTTTTTTCCCCTAACTTAGGACAAAGACAAGGAAGTACATTGTATGAACAACAGAATCAAAGAATCTGTTTTCCTTTTATTAAAAGGAAAGTACATTTCTAGTGACTAGGCTAGATCTGCATGGCATTTCACCATTTGGCTTACAAGTTAAAAAGAAAATCAGAAGATACCTGTGAGTAATGGTAATTGAAATAATACTATCCATCATTTTATAGGTGTAAGTATGTAAACTTTTTGTGCTGGTGGGCATATATGCCCTTCATCATTATCCTAGGAGACATTTTTTATGAGTGCTCTGATGCATGTTGCCATTAACAGCATTTCCATCATCAGAAAGCAAACTGATGAGGTTGTGCCTAACCACTTAGTCCTCCGCAATATTATCTACTATCCCAACTTGATTTCCCCCCCTTTTTTTTAGCAGGTAGACATGCTTCTAAAACAACAACAATGATAGCAACAACAAAACACAGACTGTGGACCCCCCCCCCTTTTTTTAATTTCTAGAAAATACCAGTTTGGAAATATGCATAATATTGGAGGATTTCTCTTTATTTTGTCCTGTATCAACCTCCCATTCATTCATTCAACAAAAGAATCTAAAAATATATACTAGGAACCTGGTGTCAGTTGGCCAGGAGATGCACTTGGACCCAGAAGTGAACATTTTTTAGTTGTGTTAAATAATGTCTTAGATAATGTTCTTTTAAAATCTGCAGTTTTCATGAACTGAGCTAATGCCAGATACGGCCAATATGCATAGGCTGACATTCACATTAATATGCCAGATTCTCATTCCTCTTTTTTGGCTCTCCATGTAATGGTCAAGTTTTAATGTATGCTTTATTAATGGAGATATTTATAGCTGATGTGCAAGGCCCAGGTCAGTGCTAATGTTCTCTGCCCAATACGCTCATAATACACAAAAAGAGTTGATGAGAGTCAATGATAGATAAAAGTGTCACTCATCGAGAGAGAGAGAGAGAGTGTGAGAGAGAGAGAGATTAAAACAGAAAAGCTGTGTCTACTTCTACCTGCTAGGGAAGCTACCAAGGAGGATGGAGTTATTAAGGCTAAACTATTTGTTCATTATAGAACCCTTAAAATGTAAGTTTAATAAATTATGGTTGGCCACACAGTCAGTCAGCTGTTTAGACTGGATTTGCCATTTTTATCTACCTGTCGAGTCCTGTCCAAGGACCTGGGATAAGCAGATGTTGTTGTTTCATGGTTTGATGGTGTTAAAGGTATCGTTGCAGGATGTCAGCTGTTCCAAGTAAAGCTGCCTTTTGCAATTCACTGATGGTGATTTTGTCAATGTCGATGGTCTTCAAGTGGTGCTCCAGATGTTTTGGGATTGCATCTAAGAAGCCTATTACTATTGATACTATCTTTGTTTTCTTTTGCTATAGTCATTCTACTTCTATTTGCAGGTCTTTGTATTTTGTGATTTTCTCCAGTTCTTTCTTGTCTATTCTGCCATTTCCAGGTATTGCAAAGTCCACTATCCAGACTTTTGTGTCTTTCTTATCAACAATTGTTAAGTCTCTAATAATAATTGCTATTATGGTTGGTCACATAGTCAGCCAGATGTTTAGACTGGATTTGGCATTTTTACCCACCTATGAAGTCCTTTCCAAAGACTTGGGATGGGCAGATGTTGTTTTGTCCCTCTGCTGTTTGGGCAGTTTCTTTTCTGCTCAGATAGAAAGATCTTGTTTTCAACTAGATCCTGTTGGACTGCATCAGCTACCACACCAGTTAGCAATCTGAAAGTTGTTGGCAAACAAGTAGTTGGCTTGTAGTTGCCTGCTGCTACCCCTTTTGCTGGATATTTCATTATCAGGTAGGTTTTGCCAGATGTTAATCAATCTTCAATTTCACCTCCTTGTAGTATACTGTTAAACTGCTTGGCAATGAGTGGGTGCAGAGCAGTCAGATGTTTCAACCAAAAACCATGCAGTTCATCTTCACCTGGTGCTGACAAATTCTTGATCCTCCTTGCCCTTTTCTCCACCATTTCTGCTGTTATTACAAGTTCTTTCATTTCAGCTTCTTTTTTATTCTACCTCCTTTATCCAAGCAGCATTCTTGTTGTATTTCTTTGGGTTGTCCTACAGCTGCGCCCAGAACTACAGTGTTTCTTCTTTGTCAGGTGTTGACTGGTTCATTGCACTCTCTCCATTGATGGATTGGTAGAAATGTTTCTGATTTGACTGAAATTGGAGATTCTGCCTGTAGTGTGCAATTCAAGCTTTGTATCTCCTGATCTTTTTGGATGTGGCTGTTATATGCTGCTTTATATTTCCAGTGGTTCCTTAATTTTCCTTGTTTCTAGGTGATATTTCTTGATCAGGTATTCTTTGGTCTTTTTGTTCTTCAGGTTCTTTTCATTCATCTGTTCTGTACTGCTTGCGTCTGATCTTAGCATGCTGATCTTATTTTCCAACCTGATCTTCCATGTTGGTGATGCACTGTTTGGCTTTTGTTCTTTGTTGATTTTGCATCCAAAGTATTCAGTTATAACTGCAGCTGTGCTGTACATCAGTTGGTTTGTTTCTTGCAGTGAGCTGGTGCTTATATCTGATATTACAATATTGGCATCATTTAACACTTGTGCTAGCTTTTTCTTTGTAACAAGCTTCAGTGCAGGCAACCTTATTCTGTTGTTTTTGTGCTGTTCTAGATACTCAGTTATTCTTTGTTCCAATTCCTCTTGCTTTTTAGTTAGAGGGCTTTGATGTTGTTATTATTATTTATCTTGAGTGTGAGATTACAGAGGTAATAGTTTATTCTTATCTGTTGCCTGAAGGAATTGGTGAAGAATTCTGGAAAAAGCTAAAATCATGATGGCATAAAAACCTGGGAGCCTTCCATAATATAAAAGTGTTTCCAAGTTCACTACACTTTTAATCTTGGATAGGCTGGTCACCTTCATTCTTTCCCAGAACCTGATTTGTCTGGACAAGTCTGGACATGATGGATACTAATTGAAGCAGATCTCTCTTCCATGTGAACTGACGCCCAGACATTGGAATAAGAAGCAGAAACAAACTCTGACACTCTTCTGCTTCTCCAGTGTATGAGAGAGCAGTTACATGGAAGTCCTCAGCTAACAAATCTGCTTAGGCCTCCAAAGCATATAGCCTTTGCAATCGATAAAATTGACATCTTGGCTGTTAGATCCTTCTAACAGCTTCATCCATAGTTCCAAGCTGTCATGTAGCTGGGTTTCCTTATATAAACAAATGATACATTTTTAGCAGGATTCCCAGCAATATCACTCTTAAGAAATAACATGACTAAATAAAGCCTCACTTTTTGTCAAAGAGGAGAAGGAGGAGAAAGGAGAAGAATAATAGTGGGTTCCAGTAGTTACTTTAGTTAGATGATGGACTCATCTGGATAAACTGGCTTCGAGGAACTAGAGCCATGCATTACATCCCCTCCAGAACAACCAGATGCCTAAACTAATTTTGGTAAATAAAGTGGGTGCCCCACAAAACCTGTTTTTAATTATGGTGTTTCTCTAATACAATTTTTTTAAGCCATTACATTTGGAGTAACCAGAATCTGTATATATCATAAGAGATAAAATCAAAAGGCAGAACTTTAATGCAGAAATTATGTCTAAGCAGTTAAATGAGTTTTCAAAGTGAAGTCTTAAAGCCTACAGTATCATTAGGTCAAAGTTCATTGAGCAATCTGGATCAGATTATTCATTGTCTCCTAAACTAGCTACAGAGCTAAGGTCACTTTCTAAATTATTTAATGTTGAAAAACCTTTTTCCCATATAACCAGTTACCAGAATCCTGATTAGGAGACACTATCTTATTTTAAATATAAATTTTGGTGACTATGTCATACTTTAAGAAATGCAAATGGGGTTTTTTTTCTTGCTAGTATTAAGAATTTTCAATAACTAATTACTGCAGGAATGTAAATATAGTGCTATCCAATTAAATAAATATCAGATATCTGGGTAAGCTATTAAATTGATGCTTGCACTTTGTAGCTGTCTGTACACATTTCTTACTTGTAGCAGAACCTGCTGAAACACATAAATATGAATCCTAACAAAAACATCACAAAGAACTGAGTTGCAGAGTAACAGTCAGTAGTTTGTTGGTTGGCTTCTAGTTGGATAAATAAGATTTTATTGAGGAACTTCTGTAAAGGACAAACTTCTAAACGCTACAGCATATCAGACTTGTTAAGTGATTTCTCAGATGTTAGAACTTTGTAACTGGAAGGCATAAAGCATTAAACTGATATGATTAGGGAATTTTAGCATACAAATAACATTTATGGAAAGGGCTGTTCAGTTTCATTGCATCAAAAACAGAAAGGGAAATGAACTGATTATGTTCAAGCATAGGATCACACAAAAAGTATGCTACTACAGATATTTTAACTACTCAGATTCCATTGATCTACAGTAAAGCTTTTTTCTTAAATTGATTCTCCATCTTGCCTCTTCACTCTTTCGACAGCACACAGCAGGAAGCTATGTCGACATGCAAAAAACAGAATCTTGCTGTAGGCAGGGCTAAAAACCAAAAAGACACTGATTAAAACAAAAAGAGTCTGATGCTACAATTTGATCTTAAGGTTATTGATCTTGTCAGTCACTTATGGACACGCAATGGCTGTTTAAGTCTGTAAAAACTCTAAGGTTAATACTTGAATGATCACCATTTTAAAAAGCAAAGAAGTCTACATGATTAGAACAAGACACCTTCAGTAAATGATAGAAAAATTATCATTTTACAAAATCCTACCTGCATGATGATCCAGCTGAAAGACCAAATAATGTTCTATGTCTGAGGAATTTAATGTTTGTGAATTTGTTCTGCACCTCTCTCAGAGTTGTAGTGGCAACTTTTCTACTTTTGGTCATAGGTTTAATGAACTTAAATCTATAGAAATACCCATTCCAGTATACATTTTTAGAGAAAATGCAAATATACTTCTGTAAAATACATTTGCATTTATTTTACGTTCATGGTACATGGCTCAGAAGACCATTATGGTAAAAACATGCCCTTGTGTCACATGTTTATGTAATTAAGATAGTGACAGGTTTCTAAAAAAAATGCCTGCTAACAAGCTTCTCATTTCAAAAGACAAACTCTTTAAAAGTATAATTAATACTTCTTCTAAATTTGGGCAGAACTACAGTTCTTTTTCAAGTAGTGACAAAGATCACATTATCTCCAGCATCTAGACATTATTCTCTCCTGACAGTTGTATTTCCTATTGTGTTCATAGGGCTAATCTGCACTGCCCCATTGTCCCATTACTGGAGGGTACAAATAGATAACATTTCCCTCTATAAATCCCCTATTCACCTTCAAAGTGATCTCAAGGCATGTTTTCTGCTCCACATCTGAAGTACACTTTGTCAACCTGAATGTTCCTTTTTGCTTTGAGCAACAACACAGTATGTTGCAAGCCAGCCTCAGAAGCAGGAACAGCCCTTCAACTGAGTCAATGTTTTGTATAGTCTGTAATATCTTTTAGAGTTGCCCCTTACCATGAGTAACAATTACCTTGTACCATTTCACTGTTTTTTCAGTAACTTGAGGGAGAAAGTTTTCATCTTCTGTTCTCCAATGTAACCTATTCCCAACATGTCTTGATCTGGACAGGATTTTCTTAAGCCGTCATAAAGACAGGATGGCAGAGAGTGCAGATATGGCTAAAATATTTTTTAAACTATCACCTGCATTTATTACAGCTTCCATCTACTTAAAAAAAAAAGAATTGTAAATGAAAACTATATATGGATACCCAGTCTGAACTAATACCTTTTTCTGTAACCTAGATGTTGAAACATGAATCATATGTATGTGTTTTACAGGAAAATGAGTATTAGACTTTTACCATGAAACTCCACTTATTAACTACAAGGGTTTATTCTTTCTGAATACCATGATGGGGACTGAAGTTTTATTAAGCAGCTTCAGAAAAGGAAACAGCATAGAAATAGAATGAAATGCCTTTCATAACAGACTAGCATAAATAAGCATCATAAACATTTTCTTCAGAAATGTCCATACCTATCAAGGTTTGTCACATTCCAACCCTGTATTTATTTTATAGGTAAATCCAGGACTGATGTTTTAGTTCTAGTTTTGTGTTTGATCTTAACTCTTAATTATAGATAACAGTGTATTTTAATAAACTTCTTATTTTTAATCAGATAAAGTAGTTAATCATTTGGAGAACAATTTTCCATGATGTTCAGATCAACAGATACTTTATCAAAGATCTTCAAGACTAACCAATTTTATTGGGCTATAAGCTGTTGTGAGAAGGAGCTCACTGCATGAGATACTAATGCCCTAATAAAACTAGTAAATCAAGAAAATGCTATCAGACTCTGTGTCTGTTGTGTTGCCAGATTAACATGATACTTCTCCATTATTGCCAGCTAATTTAGCATTTGCAGGTTGGATAGCAACAAAGGTGAGCACAAGAAAAGACACCAGGATAATTACAATGAATAAAAGTTTATTAATGAAATCCCAATACTTATAGCATCGGTAAAGAGGAAATGCCATGGCATCTTCTCCCAAAGGGGTTACCTTTATGGGGCAGATCTTATAGACCCTCATTCCTCTCTCCACCCCTTGGAATTCTCAACCCAGTCTGGGTAAAATTTACTAAAATGTTCGATTTACTTTGATTCTATAATTAAAGAAGAGGGAAATAATACATAGGCAGACAATAGAGAATCCACATAGAAAGGTACAGAGTAGCACAACCTGTTTGCCTTGTTTAGCTATTTTGTGGAGGCATGAGCAAGTGAAGTGTGCAAGAGGTGAAAGTAGATAACTGTTAACTTCTTATAGTCAGAGTGGGAAGATAGTTTGTGGCTCGCACTTGATAAGCAAGTGGTGCATCACTCCAGAAAGCAGCTTAGGAAGAGTTAGCCTGTTTAAGCAATCTCTTTCTGGGGTAAATTGAAAAAGCAGATCAATCACAGGGCATCCCTATTCCACCCCCATCGCCTTTATATCAAAGAGCTGTTCTTTGAATATCAACCTCTACTAGATTTAAAGTTAATTACACTATTTGGTCTGTGTAGGACTATATATGTATAGTAAACTTTGGGCATAGTTTGTCACTATCCTCATCACTAGACGTAAAGCCACATGTTGGGTCACAGCTGGGGACTATAGACCATAGATGTTTATGGCAAGCAGCAGAAGAAGAATCAGTAAAGGTTCTAACTAAGCTATACCAGCAAATCTGGAGAACCGCAGTGGCCAACAAATTGGAAGAGTTCACTCTACAGTCTAATACCAAAAAAAGGAGACTTAACACAGTAGCAGACTACCATACTATATCCTTAATTTCACATGCCAGCAAAATAATGCTTAGGATCATCCAACATAGATTAGAGCCCTAAATGGAAAAAGAGAAGCCAGATGTTCCAGCTGGCTTTAGAAAAGGCCAAGGGACATGAGAGATTATTGCTGATGGACACTGGATAACTGAGAAAGTCAAAGAATACCAAAAGAAGTCAGTATGTGCTTCACTGATTATAGAAAAGTCTTCAGTTGTGTCGATCATGTCAAGCTGTGGAATGTGCCTAGAAAAATGAGAGTCCCAAAACATCTTATTGTCCTCATGAGAAACCCATATACAGTTCAGGAAGCTACGGTACAGTCAGAACATGGTGAAACAGACTGGTTCCGTGTTGGCAAAGGAGGGTGACAATGCTGCATACTCTTCCCTTATTTATTCAACCTATAAGATGAATATATATTAAGGGAAGCTGGATTGGAAGAAGATGAGCATGGTTTTAAAACTGAAGGAAGAAACATCAATAACCTGTAGTATGCTGATGACACTACTCTAATAGAAAATAATACAAAAGATCTGCAAAGACTAGTAATGAAAGTCAAAGGGCATAGTGAAAAAAATGGGACTAAAATGAAATATAAAGAAGGCCAAACTAATGGCAGCAGGTACAACAACCAGCCTTAGAATTGACAGTGAAGATACTAAAGTGGTGGATAGCTTTTGCTCTTTAGGATAAACCATCAGCAGTAAAGGAACAAGCAGTCAAGAAATATGCCATTGACTAGCACTTTCTTTTGTTTTTCTAAACCCGGTGTGGCCATGAACTGCATTTTTTCCCCTATGAAATGGGGATGGAGAACAGATTAGGATCCCCCTACAACCCTAGCATTATCCCTAATCTGGAAGGGGCCACTGTTGCAGTATCAAACATTAAAACTTGCAAATGAGGAAGGGTGATACAGATTATATGTATCCAGAAATTGGACCCTAAAAAACCATTCAAGAGTGTCTTGTCATGCTAAAGTTAAACATTGTAAATAGTTTTGATTACAATGGGAAAGATTTAAATATAGATGTGTTTTCTTTGTGATATACAGTAGTTGGGACTTAAACATTTAACTTTGGTTGAATCATGCCACAATTCTTTTATCACAGCAATGAAATGTAAGTGAAGTTATTTGTGAACCACATTTTTTTAAATAAGGTCAGTTTGATTTTTGTAAGTAAGAGATAATTGATTTGAAGATTTGGTCTAATTCCCCAGGCCCCCTTCCTATTTTAAATTTCAGAAGAAGGAAATGTTTTGATTATTGTTAAATTGAAGATGTGTGAGAGCTTAGTACCAAAACACAGGAGAAAAAGAACATGGTATATTTTCTTCTTACATCCTTGTCAGTAAAATCAATCATCAAATGATTCTAAATACTTTCAGCTTTTTATATGGGAAAAAGTAGCCTTTCTTGTTACATTTTCTATATTTTCCTAGATCACCACCAGTATTTCAGAAGTGGAGAACTTGGACTATTCTACATACAAAGTTGTAAATGATCCTTCTCTCATTAGCAGAACACCTTCAGGTTGAGAAACTATAAATACTAATTATTCTCCTTTTAGATGGCTATCCTTCTCCATATTACCAGCACATGGATGAATGATCCATTATAACAGTTGTTTGATTAGAATGAGGAAAAAA
This sequence comes from Python bivittatus, assembly GCF_059951505.1. NCBI lineage: Eukaryota > Metazoa > Chordata > Lepidosauria > Squamata > Pythonidae > Python > Python bivittatus. The sequence goes on from NW_028277098.1 coordinate 31,911,564, forward strand.
GACTAAATGCAAACCAGCCTCCCTAATTTCACCAAAACACACCTTCTCTATGTCTTAGTTTACATGTCATTGTAGCAAACGTTGAGCTTCTGAAGTCTTCTGCAGAGGTGTGACCATGAACATTTGCTATGGTAAGACAAACACCCATTCAAAAATAGCACACATTTATTTTAAACAAAAGCAAAATACAAGACATTGCTGGCAATGAAAATACGAATAAATATAAGCAACCAACAAGGCAGAGGGAATAACTAAGGGATGAATAATTGAGACTGGCAGGGAAAGATGAAGCAAATGAATACCTGTTTATAAGTAGCACAGTAGAGTGGGCAAGGTTATAGTGTTTTTCTCAACAATAAAATACAGCACAGCAATCAAACCCATGAACACCAAGAATGCAGTTCCAAAAGCAAGAAAAAAATGGGGAAAGCAGCAATAATTTGTTGGAAGCTAGCTCATCTCTGGCTACTTCTTTGAGGATCAAGATTTCTTCTGTATGAGTAGATTAGTTCACTGGCTAGAAATAGGATCATACATTGTGCAGGAAGAAAAGCTTTTATTTCCATATATAAATAGAATTTGATACAAACCTGAGCAACTCCAAGCTTCAACCTTTTCTTATTCATTGGAAGGCTCATAATAATTAATTCCTGAAAGAAATCCCTTGTTTCCTTTGAAGGTTGGTGCCAACATTGCTCAGGCAATTTCATGTCAACCAGAAATGTTTGACTGTTGTTCCACAAAGATAAAGCCACTGTCATTTTCTTTCCCAAATAGTTTTTAAATGCAGTAATCAATACTGAAAAACTTCAGAAGTCAGCTGCATGCATGTCATATAAGCAAATCTTTTTCAAGCATCAGAGATAATTTATCTCCAAATCCTCATATAAGAATTTCAACATTGTCTTTGAACAGACATTGATAGTTTTGTCTGAACAAAGAATGGACAAGTCCTCTTAAGGATTTTTACTTTAGACAATGTGCTAATTTCAGTCTGCTTTATTGATTTTAACCCTCAGCCAGGTTTCAAATATGGAACTTTGTTGATGGAAATGATGCATGAACTGAAAGTGAAAATAAGCTTAATTTTTTTCCTCCTCCTCTCCAAGTCTGGTACACTTTAGATTGATCTTGGCTAAAGTAGGATACTATCGCAATTTATACTTCATATCCCATGCCTCACTCTTGAAATGGAGAAATTAGCTCTCTCATGTAGCAGCAGGAATTATATAAAATTGTATTAAATTATAGCAAATCATTTTAAAGGAGAGAAATGTTAAGTGTGTGCACTCATGTCTATTCATATAAGTATGTGCCTGTGAGAAAGATGTTTAAGCACATATTGTTATAATTTTCCAGTTTATGTTCTGTTTTCACTGTGTATCCTTTTAACATTTGCCATCATGTCAACTGTATATACCACATTTGTTTTGTATTGTTTTAATTTTTATTTTGGCTTTGTTTGTTTTACAGATGCACTGTAAAAGGAAGTGGAAAAAAAACGGTAATTGAAGATAGGCTATAATAATGTAATTTGGGAAGTACATTTTAATAATTCAAATATTTTTAAGTGTATCCAGTAAATTCTCTGTTAGTTCAAAAGGTAAAATAGGTTGGATTTCATAATGGATGTATAATTCAGGATAATTATTCAGCAACTGTCTAACTCCTTTACGGTAGAACATAACAGGGCCAGTATGAAAAAAAAAATGAAAAGCTTCTTTTATACTGTGTATAAAAAGAAGTATATTCTTTTTATATTCTGTGTATTCTTTTTCTTAAATAAATGTGATCTTTTCTAGAGTAGCTGATGTTTTTGTAAAAACTCACAGGCATAAATATTGCCACACAAATATGCATCTAAATATTAAATATGCTGCCTCTAAATGCCAGGAAACATTCAACAGTCCTAGTCTGTGAAACAGTGACTTTTAAAAAATGAAAATATACACCTAGCCTTTTAGGAACAACTTCCCATCTGAACTAAACAAAATTTTATAGAATTTAAGAACAGTTGAGCACTTTGCTCCTGGTGAACACCAAAGTCCATCATCCATACAGAACCATCATCTGGACTGTAGGAAATTACAATCCAAATGAGATCGTATGGTATTGTCTGCTTAATACACTGTTTCATCCAGAATCACAATATAAGACATTGGTGACATATTTATATGTAATGGACCTGCTGTATTGGGTTTTAACATTTAGGCTATGTTCTTATTCTTATCTGAGTAAGCCTAAGCCAGTTAGCCTCATTTCTGTATAGGCATATTGTGGACTGAACAGTTAAAGTACTTTTATTTTATCCACCATATCTAAAATTCCCAGATAACTAGCAACCAATATTTTACAGATTCATTAAATGCACAGTTTTTTAAAAACCCATTTTGTTTGACACAGTAAAAAGAAGCAAGAAAAAAAAAGATAATTGAAGATAGGCTATAATAATGTAATTTGGAAAGTACCGTGCATCTTAATAATAGATGCTGAATGAAGAGGACCAGTTGGCTTCCCTCAACCCCTACAACTTCACTGTTTTGTCTGCTTTAAAAAGAAAGCTACATTGATCATTCCAAGGCACAAACTTGAAATGTTGATAATCATTTTTCTTGAAAATTAGTGTAGCTGAGACACAGCCCAGTGATCCAGAATTACATCCTTTGCCTCTGAAGTTAGGCTTCTGTTTCCTTGGAGACCTTACCTACTTCTCCAACAGATAATGGCTGCCCTCTAGTGACATACATATTTCTGCTAGCACAGGAAAAAGAAAACCACATGTTGCTTAGCAGAGTGTCTCTTGAAGATGAATATAGGAAAGGGAAAAAAACCAGCTTAGACTGTGAAGAAATTTCTACACTACAGTATATGATAGCGATATTCCTTAAAAAAGAAAAAGAAAGAATAATAAAATAAAAGGTATTTCCCACTAAAATGCTATCAGTTTTATCAACTTCCTGCTTGATTAAAATCTTCCCCATTGTGATCGTTCTAGTATATAAATATAACATTGTTAGAAGTAACGTTGTTCTCCACCATCTCTCTCACTCTATCTCAGAACAACTCATCATTTTGCAGGGCTGCTAAAGGTAATGCTCCCATTCCTAGCTACATTAAAAGAGTACAATCCCAAATTATCTCCTGTATGATAAATGTCAGCTCCTATTACAGCGACCATATTTTCTTGGAAAAAATAAAGGACAAACCTGAAAAAGGGACAATTCTGAAAGGGCTTCAGAAGAATTTTAAAATAAATTATTTTTGTTTATAACTTTGCTTTACAAAGGAAAATTCAAGAGCAAAACCAAGAAAATTAATAATTAAATAAATCTAAAGGACAGCTTTCTGAAATAAAGGACATATGGTTACTGTAGGTGTTATGCAGAAAATGCAAAACATTGCTTTATGTGGGGATCCCCACCTTGCTACATGCACTGTTGCGTGGTATATTTTAAACATTTTCACGTAAAAAGACCTTGCTCTGAGACATGCAGAGTTTTAAATATAATATGTATTTCTCACATAATTGTCAGTATCACTCCATTTCTGGGTGGGGATGCACCAAAATAATTATCATAATGGAAAACTTTATGAAATCATCTTTTCATGAACCCCTTGTTTGTGAAAGACTATTTCAAGGGGTCTTACCATTACAGAGAGTGAACTAGCCAGCTCAGCAGCCAGATATTCCAACCAGGGAATAAATAGTATTAATAAGTTGGGAGACAGATTGATGCTTTCTAAATTAGTTTACTGCCTGCAGGTGCAGTGGGAAAGCTGGCTTATTATTAGTTTTGAAGCAGTACAATGGTAGTGTAAATTTAGTTCTGATCATAGGTGACATTTATATATGAAATGCAAGTGTGTGTGTGTGTGTGTGTGTGTGTGTTGGGTGGGAATCTCTTCCTTTGCATTAGGCAACAAAATGTTTGGATCAGATACTTGACGAATATCCTTTGTCTGGGTTCCTCTTCCTGATATATGCTGCCATTATTCTCTGGCTGTTATTATAAATGAATTTGTTTCAGGTTCTGGACTAGTTGCAACAGAGCATACAATAACATTGTCTCTGATCAATTTCCAAATATTATCAATATTATTCTATGATTATTATCAAATATCATCATTATTATTATCAACTAAGGTTCTTTTCTAATGAAGGTTATTTTCTAACTTCCTAAAGCAAGTTGGATTATTGTAAACAAGTGTAGGCTTCATGTTTTAAATATTCCATTTCTTGGATCGCCCATAGCTGGAAAAGTAATGTGAAAGATGATGTTTCCTACAAACTCTATTTAATGAACCCCCTTTTTTTCAATAGGTTCAACCTCTTGGAGGTCAAATTAAAGTTATACTGGTTTTTTATAAATTAGTAAAGTTATAGTAAGTTGTTTACATCCCTCTGAAAAGAATGCTAAGACTTCTTTTGCCTTTTGATGAGGGGAAGCAGAAACCCACACAAAATTGACCTTAACCCTTTGTTGATAATTGTGAAGTATACACAGCTTTCCTGTTGCAGGTTACTGCAATGTTATTTCCATCAAGTAAATGATCAGTTTCTCCATGAAAGTGCATTCCTGTCGTGGTGGTTGTTACAATTTAACCAATGTTAAATATTTTAAGTTATTTATTTGAAAGCAGACCCTGATTTGAAATTGTGGGATTTCAATCTGCTTAATGCTCTCTGGGTCATATTCCCTGTGCCTGCATTAGAGAACAATACAACAATCTCAGAATATAATGTGATTTTTATTGTTGTTGAGATGGACGGGAATCTGGCTTTGTTTGGATTATGAAGAAAAGTAGAAACAGTTCATAAAATGTGATTCCATACATGAAGAATTGGCTTGATTTACTGCTTCTACCCATCTCCTTATCTGAAAGTCCCAGTCCCTACTTGGGGGCTTCTATAATTCTGTTTTACTCTGTCCTACCCTCTTCAGTAATAAATTGGTCTCTCTCCCTTCATTCCTTTCTTGTTATCCACGCCATCTGCATCTTGTACAGCATGTCCAGAATCTGAAACATGTGGTATTCTCAGAACTTCTGAAATTATTAAAACACACATTCCGGGGACCCTGGCAACTGTGATTTCCATCAGCACAGTTTTATAGCACAATTCCAGAGAAGATGGAAGGAAGGGGAGACAGCATTTCTTGCTACAGCTGCCATCACATCAGCATGTCAGTGGCCAGGTGGAAGTGGGAGAGAGGAATTCCAGTTGAAATCAACATTAGAGAAAACACCAAGGACCACCGTGCTCTTTCATATCCCCAGCCAAGGCATTATAACTTTCAGCCCTATCAATACACTAGGAATATTTTCACTTTTGAAGGACCTTGTGTCACTCCTGCAATCATAGGATACAATCCAATTTCTATACTAAGTTTGGCTTCATCAGCAACTCAGTCCCAAATAGGAAATCTGTTTTGGTTTCTTTTCCACAGAGATCTTTATGTTGACTTTTTGAATCTATTTATTTCCACACTTCTCCCAATTCAAGACCCTGGGTAATTTCATACTATTTTCAAACTAATTATCTTCTGCTTTATTTTGTATAGGGAAATAAACAATAATAGTTTAGCTGAAAGTATGATTATGAGAATTCTTCAATGATATTGCTGGGAAAAAGAGATTTGGTTGCATGCTTTTCTTGCACAATGTGATCCTTAATAATTTGCCTGCACTTTATGAGCTCTTTGTTTATCATGTTGTTGCTATGAGGGAAGTCATTGTGGCTATGGAAAAACTTGCTCAAAAGCAGACTATGGTTTTGCAATCAGGAACAATTTCACACATATTATACTTCGTTTTTATAAAGTCACTTTGTACTAACATATCCATTTTCAACTTAAAAGAGGAATACACAGATAACCTCTTCCAATGGCCAAATAAATGGAGGGCGGGCTTATTAATAGTTATGAGTTATGACAGTTAAATGGGATGTAGCACGTTCACATATTATTCCATTTCAAAATCTAAATTCTCTGTGTGTGTGAAAAATAAAGTCTTCAGTTAGATTTCCTTTATTTTTACAAATTGGTATGCCACCCTTAAAATCTGGGCTTTCATACTTTTCTGAAATGTACACTTCTTTTAAATGTTGTAGTGCTGTAGTCCAAGCAATTTCTACTCCCCTCCCCCTAATCTGCTTGATTTAAACATCTCATGGGCGACCTCAGACTTTTGACACATCTTGGTTCTGAGGTGGCTGAAATATACACTTCAGTGGCCTCCCTTTATTTATTAGATTTATATCCCATCTTTAATTTAGGTGCTTAAACCAGCTTGTGCTAAGAGAGATAGCATTGGACCAGTGCAATCTGGTGAGCTTAGCAGAGAATAGACTAGAACTTGGATCTCTCCATTCCTAGTCCAGCATCTTAACCATTATACCACACTGGCTCTCATTGTAACATGATATTTTATATTATCTTCCATTATGCAGTGACATACCTAAGCTTCTCTCGCTTCCCATACTTGAATTACATTTTAAAGGAAGATATCACAACTGTTCCTTATAGAGTTTTTGGGCAGTTTGGGTTTCATGAGCAATGATTACTATGGAGTAATTGCATAAAATTGTAAAAAAAAAGAAAAAAAAAAGAAGAAAAATAGGGAGCCAGTTTGGTGTAGTGGTTAAGGTATCAGGCTAGAAACCAGGAGACCATGAGTTCTAAACCTGCCTTAGGCATGAAGGCAGCTGGGGGACTTTGGGTCAGTCACTCCCTCTCAGCCCTAGGAAGAGGCAATGGCAAACCATTTCCAAAGAATTTTGCCAAGAAAACTGCAGGACTAGTCCAGGCAGCCTCCAGGAGTCAAAAACTGACTCTAAGGCACCAAAAAACAAAATAAAACAAAACAAAAATTGTGTAAAATAGAACAGTAAGAAAACACAGCCCCTCTGTTACTTTAAAACAATAAAAAGAATTTAAAATTGCTGCCACCACGACCATCACCACCCAATTTTTTTTTTTTAATTGAAATCTAAAACTTGGAAAATGAGTTTTCAAAAAAATAATAATAATCCCAGAAGCCTTTCCAAGGGAAGAAAGGTTTGAAGAAATTGGAGAGCTGATTTTACTGATAATACTATAGCATTAGTATTTTTCTATATAATTTATATAAGTGCATCCAAAAATATATTTTTTTAATGCAACTTTTTTGAATGTATGCTGGTTTACCATTGCCCAAATTACTCTGATATTTGTAACTTTTCTTAAATAGGCCCAAATTTTACATGCAACTTCCTTAGATATTTTCTGACTTTCCTTATTGAGAAGGCCAAGATGTCAGTGGGTTTGAGCTACTGGTGCCACATGGGCTATATAGTAGTACTGTAATCTGGACAGATCATAGCATTTAGAATCAAGCAATTTCCATGATGGATTTCTTAGGCATTCCTGAATAGAACTTCTGTACTGAGAAAAAAAAAATCTTAATGAACAAGTATGTATCTCATAAATTTGATCAACATATTGTATAAACTTATTTTGGGTTGCCACAAATTATCCCATAATTCCTTACTATTCATGGGCAAGTTGATCTCAAAAGGATTCCTGAAAACTGACATTCCTATAACCATTTCTTTAGGACCCTGATCTGAAGTAAAATATGTCAATGACTGTATTTTTCAGGTCGGAATCCCAAAACTCTTCTTTCAGTTTAATTGTGCATTGAGATTTGACAGCATTGCAAACACAGCAATGCAGTGGTGTCCTCTTCCCTCCCCATGATCTTGGCAAAAGGATTGAGTATATGTATTGCTTCATTCAGTAGAGCATTCCCATTCAGTGCTCTCATCCCTGTATTTTAAAGAAAACAAGCTCTGATTTTGTATCAGTTGGGGAAAGCTGGTTGAGCATATGGGAAGCACACACAAGCCCTACAATCCTGTAATGAGCAGATGTGGAATTGCACATTTACTGGGCTGGGGATATATAGCCATATAATAGGATGGAGAACATGTGGCCTTCAGTGTTGTGGAAGTATAACTTCCAGTAGCTCTGGCCAGCAAGGCCAATGGGGAAGAATGCAGGCAGTTCAACAACATCTGGAGGCCAGCAGACCCACCAACTCTAGCATACAGGATCTCTCTCTCTCTCTCTCTCTCTCTCTCTCTCTCTCTCTCTCTCTCTCTCTCTCTATATATATATATATACACATACATACATACATACATACATACACACACACACATACATACACACACACACACACACACACACACACATCTATCTTTACTCAATGCCAGATGTGGGTACAGCCTGATGTATTTTGTCTAGTTTATACATTATAGTCCTCCAATAATGATGTAAACCCATTTTAACTTTAAGAGATCCTCCTGATTCCACACAAAGCAGCAAAAGGCAGTTTGGTCTGTGTAAGGATTTAGCAGCATCTAGTAGATGTTAAGTCAGAGGCTCTCAACAGACTCAAGTATCCTACTGCTTCCAGGTTCTTGAGTGTCCCTCTGACTGTTACATGCACAGTTAATAATCTAATTTGTAGTATGAAGAACTAAAACTGGATTTCTGCCTGGAAACTTGATATCTAGGCTTTTGTTTGTGTCACAGTAACCTGATGGTAACATCCATCTTTCTTGTTCTTCTTCCTCCTTCTCCTCCTCCTCCTCCTCCTCCTTCTCATTATTATTAGTTAGTATCATGTTGTTTGCAAAGTGTGACATGACCTGTTTCAGTCAAGACAGTTATTCTGTGGAGTGACTCATACCAGCCTTGAAAGATCACCAGGGATTATATTTCTAGCCAGCCTTGGCTGATTTGTTTCTAGCTTTCCACCCCACATTATCCCTGCTTTAACTCAGTGGTTCTGTCAGCGGAGAAACTATTGATGACATCATCACAGGTATATAAGCCTTGCCCCATGTGGAAAAGGGATCTGCAAACAAATGGATGTGGGGACTATAGCTTCAAAGAATGCCTTGAGAGATGGACTCTGAATCTGAAATATAATTGTGAACTAGAGGAAGAAGGAGAAGGAGAAGGAGAAGGAGAAGGAGAAGGAGAAGGAGAAGGAGAAGGAGAAGGAGAAGGAGAAGGAGAAGGAGAAGGAGAAGGAGAAGGAGAAGGAGAAGGAATAATTTGCAACTGGGAGAAGGTTAATACAAAATCAATATGCTTGTTTTCAATAAATCAATGTGTTAATTCAGGTGGGATTCTGTAATACTGAAATATAGAGGGCAAAAGGGGGCAGGAATGGCAATTATTACTTTACTGGTGCTGCTTAGCAGCAGCTGTGGAAACTATTGAACTTTAGTGCAATCTCCAAGAGTTTGGAGTCAAGTACCTTGGTTGTTCTCATATTTTATATTTTATATCATATTGCATCATTATCCTCTTTGCTGATGGCTGTGCACTCCTGATGCACAAAAACAGTGATCTACAGTTGATGCTGAACAAATTCTCAGATGCTGCTATGCTCTTTGGCCTGACTATCAGCCTGAACAAGACTGAAGTACTTTACCAGCCCCTGCCAACTTCTAACCCCATAGAACCAAAAATCACTCTTGACAACACCCAGCTGACAAATGTAAACAGCTTCAAATACTTGGGAAACATCATCTTGGGTGATGGGTCTCTGCACAAAGAAATTGACTCCAGGATCAGTAAGGCTAGCCTGGCACTGAAGTGGCTGCATACTAGTGTGCTCGACACATCCATATCTCTACAAAGCTGAAAGTCTACAGAGTTGTGATTATCCCTTCTCTCGTATATGGATGTGAGTCCTGGACTCTGTACCAAAGGCTCGTCAAACAACTAGAGAAATTTCACATGCATGCTCTCTGCTCCATCTTTGGCATTCATTAGCAAGAGCATGTCTCCAACCTGGAGGTCTTGAATTGCGCCGAGTCCACTAGCATTGAGTTCCTGATTATCAGAGCCCAGATGCAGTGGTTGGGACATGTCATCAGAATGGATGACCACTGTATGCCTTGCCAGTTGCTCTATAGTGTACTGAAGTCTGGGAAGAAACCTCGAGGTCAACCACACAAGCACTACAAAGACGCTGTGAAAGAAAGCCTATTCTACTGTAACATCCAGCCAAGGGAACTAGAAGTTGCAGCTGCTGACAGAACCCACTGGCAAGCTTTGTGCTATGAAGCCTCCACCAGCTTTGATGACAGGTACCACCAAAAACTGATAGAAAACCATGATCAGTGTCACAGAATAACACCCACAGTCCAAAAATGGACTTCCAGTGCCCCCATTGTGCTAGACTCTGTACTTCCAGACTGGGATTACAAAGCTTCCTCCATGTCCACAGATGGAGAATTCTTTGAACCCAAAGGACTACCATATATAGTATCATTATAATGTAGATCATGGAGTTTTTATCTGCTATACCACAGGTCAAGCTCATATAAAACACATTTTCCTATGCATCCCAGTGCTTTTAGGGATGATGGGTACAAGGCAAAATAGCTTCAAGTTGTAAGCTAATAGCTACATAACGGGATATAGAAAACAAGATCTTCTGAGATGGGTAGGTAGGTAAACACAGGTACAGATATGGAGAATAATTAGAAAGATTTTCTTGTAAAACATGCTGAAGCCAGGTTATAGTTTAACTAGCCACAGCCCTAAAGTTCAGGAAATAGGAGGTGGAAATAGAATGGACATAAGGAACTTAGTTTGGGAAGGTGGAGAAAGAGTTAGCTCACGTATATAAGGCATTGGGGTTGCTCAGAATACATTATATATAACCTCAATCTTGGGGGCTGGGTGCAAAGGAGATGAGTGGAAGGAAGAAAGAAGAAAGGAAGAGCATTTGAAAGTACCCCTCTATGCTGCAGAAAGAATAGTTATGATCAAGAAGGCACATCTCCCCATGAAGCTTTGTGTAAGCTGTAGCAGAACAATTGGCAGCTGAGTCAATATGGTGTTAAGAGCTGGAAATTTCATCTATGAGAAGAAGCTGAGAAGCTAGTGATCTAGCCCAAGGGGGAAAAAATGGCTAGGATGAGAGGGAGAGGAGAAAAATAGTTGGAGGTTCTGACCCAGAAGAGACAAGAGACGTTGGCAAAGGCAGTTAAAGTAAGCACATTTTGGAACAGTGGGGAAGAAGAATTGCTAGTTACTGGACTGTTCATTCCATAGCTTAATACAAAGTTCCTAATGTATCAATGTGTACGCAATTCATGTGTCTCTATGTTGTTTAGAGTAAAAGCTGAAAAATGTCATAATTAGAAATCGGATATTCTTTTTCATATCTACTCAGGGGGAATGAAGGGTTGGCATTAGGATTGCTCAGAATACATTCTATAGGAGCTGAAAAAGATGCCACTTGGCAGATCTCTGTGAATTTAGCTTTCCAACTCAAGACTGGCTCCTATGTTATAACTGGGGTTATACTTGCCTGTTGTTCAGTGCACTTCAATTGTTTCTGAGGACAGGTTTTTGTCATTACATGTGTACCAGTGTTTATGAAGCCATTATGTACATACAAAGTGAGAAATGGACCAGCTTGATGATTATCTGCCATCAAGTCATTTTCAACTCCTAGCGACCACATATATATAGACAAACAATCTGCCCCTAACCTGGTCTTTCAAGTCTTCTAATGGTGCACTCATCGCCATTGTAACTGAGTCCATCCACCAGACTGCTGGTCATCCTCTTCACTTTTCAGAAGTGTCAATACTTTTCCTATCATGCTTCATCTTCCTATCATGCTTCATCTTTTTCAAGGCTTTTGTTGCTGCTCTATCAGGTGCTGGTCTGCCATGTATTTCTTGACTGCTTGTTCCTAAAAGGAACAAATCTTGAACCTAAAAGGCAGAATCTATGTACCACTTCGATATCTTCATTGTCAATTCTATGTCTGGTTCTTCTACCTGTTGTCATTAGTTTGGTCTTATTTGTATTTAATTTCAGTCCCATTTTTTTCACTATGCTCTTTGACATTTATTTCTAGACTTGGCACATCCTTTACATTTTGGATTATTAGAATAGGGTCATCAGCATACTGCAGGTTATTGATGAAAACTATGCTCATCTTCTTCTATTCCAATTTGTCTTCATATATATTCAGAATAAAGGTTGAATAAATAAGGGGAGAATATACAGCCTTGTCGCACTCCTTTGCCAACCTGGAGCAAGTCTGTTTCACCATGTTCTGTCTGAACTGTGGCTTCCTGACCTGTATATAAATTTCTCATGAGGACAATTAGATGTTCTGGACTGGGAGGCTAAGGACGTTCAGGTCTGGTTAGGATGTAGATGGGACAACTTCATCACATAGCTGTTCAGAGATCAGACTATGAAATTAAAAAGCCATCTCAGAGGAAGGAAGTGGCAAACCTTCCCCAGTTGCACCATTCCTGGACTGAGAGGCTCTGCTCATTGTCACTCACACCCTAATGATCTCCCATCTGGACTACTGCAACACGCTCTATATGGGGCTGCCCTTGAAGAACATTTGGAAGCTTCAGCTAGTGCTGAATGCAGTTGTATGGGTTTTAAATGGTGTTGGTTATTCGGCACATATAAAACCACTGCTTTGTGGGCTGCATTGGTTGGGTGCAATGCAAGGTGTTGGTTGTCACCTTTAAAGACCTTCATGGCTTAGGACCAAGTTACCTGAGAGACCATATTCTTCCAGTTGTTTCTACCTTTCCAATCTGATCCACCAGGATGGGCATGCTATGGGTCCCATCAGCCAAGGAATGTCAGCTGGTGGGGACCAAGAGACATGCCTTCCGGGCCATAGCCCCTGCCCTCTGTAATATCCTCCCTCCTGAGATTCAGATGGCCCCAACCCTGTTGGCCTTTCAGAAAGCCTTGAAGACCTGGATATGTGCCTGGGCCTGGGGTCCCAAGTTTGTGAAGGGCCCTGTTTCCTGGTTATGCTAACACCTACGGGTTATAATATTTCTCGGCTGCTATATGTATTTAATTTTTCTTTTCATATTGTGTTTTTAATTGGTTTAACTGTTTTTATGGTTGTTCTCTACCCAGAGTCATTTGTATGAGATGGGTGGCTATACAAACTGAATAAATAAATAAGTAAGCAAGTAAGTCCCCTTCATGGATCACTGCCTTGTCGTGGCGAAGGGGCTTGTGTAACTCAGTGAAGCCATGAGCTATACAATGCAGGGCAACCCAAGATGGACAGGTCATGACAGAGAGTTCTGACAAAATGTGGTCCACTGGAGAAGGAAATGGCAACCCACTCCAGTATCCTTGCCAAGAAAACCCCATGGACAATGTTAAAAGGTTAAAAGATATGACACCGGAAGATGAGTCCCTCAGGTCGGAAGGTGTCCAATATGCTACTGGGGAAGAGTGGAGGGCATTTCCAAGTAGCTCCAGAAAGAGTGAAGCGGCTGGGCCAAAGCCGAAAGGACGTTCAGCTGTGGATGTATCTGGAAGTGAAAAGAAGGTCCGATGCTGTAAAGTATTGTATAGGTACCTGGAATGTAAGATCTATGAACCAAGGCAAGCTGGATGTGGTCAAACATGAGATGACAAGATTGAACATCGACATCTTGGGAATCAGCGAACTGAAATGGATGGGAATGGGTGAATTTAATTTGGGTGACCATTGTATCTACTACTGTGGGCAAGAAACCCTTAGAAGAAATGGAGTTGCACTCATAGTCAATAAGAGAGTGGGAAAGGCAGTAATGGGGTACAACCTCAAAAACGACAGAATGATCTCAGTGCGTATCCAAGGCAAACCATTCAATATCACAGTCATCCAAGTCTATGCCCCAACCACTGATGCCGAAGAAGCTGAAGTTGACCGCTTCTATGAAGACCTATAACACTTTCTAGAACTGGCACCAAAAAAAGATGTCCTTTTCATCATAGGGGATTGGAATGCTAAAGTAGGAAGTCAAGGAGTAATCGGAATAACAGGCAAGTTTGGCCTTGGAGTACAAAATGAAGCAGGGCAAAGGCTAATAGAGTTCTGTCAAGAGAACAAGCTAGTCATAGCAAACACTCTTTTCCAACAACACAAGAGACGACTCTACACATGGACATCACCAGATGGTCAATACCGAAACCAGATTGATTACATACTTTGCAGCCAAAGATGGAGAAGCTCTATACAGACAGCAAAAACAAGACCAGGAGCTGACTGTGGCTCAGATCATGAGCTTCTTACTGCAAAATTTAGGCTTAAATTGAAGAATGTAGGGAAAACCACTAGACCACTCAGGTATGACTTAGATCATATTCCTTGTGAGTACACAGTGAAGGTGATGAATAGATTTAGAGGATTAGATTTGGTAGACAGAGTGCCTGAAGAACTATGGACGGAGGTCTGTAACATTGTACAGGAGGCAGCAACTAAAACCATCCCAAAGAAAAAGAAATGCAAGAAAGTAAAATGGCTGTCTGATGAGGCATTACAAATAGCTGTGGAAAGAAGGAATGTGAAAAGCAAGGGTGAAAGGGAAAGATATAAGCAACTGAATGCAGATTTCCAGAGAATAGCAAGGAGAGATAAGAAGGCCTTTTTAAATGAACAATGCAAAGAAATTGAGGAAAACAATAGAATGGGGAAGACTAGAGATCTCTTCAAGAAAATTGGAGATATCAAAGGAATGTTTAGTGCAAAGATGGGCATGATAAAGGACAAAAAAGGCAGGGACCTAACAGAAGCAGAAGAGATTAAGAAGAGGTGGCAAGAATACACAGAAGAACTATACAAGAAAGATCTTAATGTCCCTGATGTCCATGCTGGTGTGGTCACTGACTTTGAGCCAGACATCCTAGAGAGTGAAGTCAAGTGGGCCTTAGGAAGCATTGCTAACAACAAAGCTAGTGGAGATGACAGTATTCCAGCTGAGTTATTTAAAATACTAAAAGATGATGCTGTTAAAGTGCTGCACTCAATATGCCAGCAAGTTTGGAAAATGCAACAGTGGCCACGGGATTGGAAAAGGTCAGTTTACGTTCCAATTCCAAAGAAGGGCAATGCCAAAGAATGCTCAAACTATCGCACAATTGCACTCATTTCACATGCTAGCAAGGTTATGCTCAAAATCCTACAAGCTAGGCTTCAGCAGTACGTGAACTGAGAACTACCGGATGTACAAGCTGGGTTTCGAAAAGGCAGAGGAACTAGAGATCAAATTGCCAACATTCGCTGGTTCATGGAGAAAGCACGAGAGTTCCAGAAAAACATCTACTTCTGCTTCATTGACTATGCAAAAGCCTTTGATTGTGTGGATCACAAGAAACTGTGGCAAATTCTTAAAGAGATGGGGGTACCAGACCATCTTACCTGTCTCCTGAGAAATCCGTATGCGGGCCAAGAAGCAACAGTTAGAACCGGTCATGGAACAACCGATTGGTTCAAAATAGGGAAAGGAGTACGACAAGGCTGTATACTGTCACTCTGCTTATTTAACCTATATGCAGAGTACATCATGAGAAATGCCAGGCTGGAAGAATCACAAGCCGGAATTAAGATTGCAGGGAGAATCATCAATAACCTCAGATATGCAGACGATACCACCCTAATGGCAGAAAGTGAAGAAGAACTAAAGAGCCTCTTGATGAGGGTGAAAGAGGAGAGTGTGATAGCTGGCTTGAAACTCAACATTAAAAAAACTAAGATCATGGCATCTGGACCCATCAATTCCTGGCAAACAGAAGGGGTAGAAATGGAAGCAGTAACAGACTTCATTTATTTGGGCTCCAAGATCACCGCAGACGGAGACTGCAGCCATGAAATTAAAAGACGCTTGCAACTTGGGAGGAAAGCTATGGCAAGCCTAGATAGCGTATTAAAATGCAGAGACGTCACCTTGCCGACAAAGATCCGCATAGTCAAAGCTATGGTTTTTCCAGTAGTAATGTATGGCTGTGAGAGCTGGACCATAAGGAAGGCTGAGTGCTGAAGAATTGATGCCTTTGAACTGTGGTGCTGGAGAAGACTCTTAAGAGTCCCCTGGACTGCTAGGAGGTCAAACCAGTCAATCTTAAAGGAAATCAACCCTGATTGCTCATTGGAAGAATTGATAATGAAGCTCAAGCTCAGATACTTTGGTCACCTAATGCAAAGAGAGGACTCTTTGGAGAAGACCCTGATGCTGGGAAAGGTTGAAGGCAAAAGGAGAAGGGGACGGCAGAGGATGAGATGGTTAGATAGCATCACTGAAGCAATGAGCATGAAACTGAGCAAACTCAGGGAGGCAGTGAAGGACAGGAAGGCCTGGCGCAATATGGTTCATGGGGTCACGAAGAGTCGGACGTGACTTAACGACTGAACAACAACAAAGCAAGTAAGTAAGTAAGTAAATATTACTGGCAAACAACCCTTACATAGATGTGTCCATGAAGTCCCCAGAAATTAAGCCCTCTTTGAAAAAGACTTGACTTTAAGTATAAAAAGAAAAGAAAGCTATCTTCCAAAACATGTTTGGGCATAATTATCCCCAGGAGGTCTCTAGATGATTCATGTCTGTCCTTTCTATTATTTGCAAATCCAAAAAGTTCAGAAAGTATTCTCAGTGATAATGCATTTTTAAATAAAGAATGAAAAGTAGGCAAAATACAGATAGTTCACACAGTGAATATTAGGGAGGGTTGTTGTTTTTTGTTTTTTTTGGTATTGGAATGTACATTGACCTCTTCCAATCTACTGGCTACTGTGTCATTTTCCAGATTTGCTGGCATGGCTTGGTTAGAACCTTTACTGATTCTTATGTTGCTTGCCATATTTCAGTGGGCATTCCATCAATTCCTGGAGCGTCTTTATTTGATAATGAGTGGAGTTCTGATGTAACTTTTCTTCTAACTCCAGTGGTTCTTGTAAGTAAGGACTATGTCCTAAGGTAACTTCAATGTTCACATCTACTATACAGTATTTCAGTATACCCCTTCCATCTTAGTTTAATCTTCTTTGAATTGCTTACTATCTGTCCATTGGCCTTGGAGAAATTCCAAGGCTTGCAAAAATATGAAACCATATTTTTAGGAAAAATCCCTAAAGGATCACACCTAAGGACTGAGTATGCACAACAGACAGAGAATGCTATATTGCTGGGGGGGAAATTAGGACATGGGAAGAGAAGGGGAAAGGAATGGAGTATCCTGGAAAAGGCTTTGGCTAATACAGTAGCTGACTAACAGCCTGAATAAGAGTACTATGCATTCCACTATTTTGTTGCATGCTTCATTTGTGTCAATGCTTTTTTTCAAGATAGAGAGATGGAAAGTATGGCCCACACTACAAAAGCAATGTGTGGTTTGTCATGGGTGGCTCTTTGGGATACCTTGTCAGCAGCCCATGTTTCTCAAGAAATATATAGGACATAATGAAATTGGGTGGGGAAATTAAGTCAGTTGTGCAACCGAAATATCTAAGTAATCTAGCAGGAATAGAGAAGATGGCAACTATTAACCAAACATGTTTTTCTTGCTGTAGTGAAAGCATTCTAAGTATCTATTGGGCTTAGTCTGTTAAGATTTGAAGAGATAAATGAAGATGCAAAACTATGCTGCTAACTTTTCTGAATATGCGGGTCACAGTTTCAAGTATTAATTGTATTAACAGTAGCAGGGAGTTGTTGGCTTCTATTACCCTCAACATTCAATAGTTATACAGGACTTCTTACAATGGCATAGCTTTAACTGGGTTGCTGAACCAGGTTGTTCTGCCTACTCTAGCTATTGTACATTAATCTTGGAGTATGTCACTATCTGGAATTTCAAGAGGCTGTGTCTGATTACTAAGTGCTGTATGAGTTTTAATTCCTGAGTTCTGTAGGTTTGGCTTCTTAGAAGCTTCTTAGGAGTATGTGGGGCAGAAGCTGGAGACATCAGTGGGTCTGTGCAAACTGAAGTTAGGGACTTGTTGAGAAAGGGAAGCTGCCCTGGATTGTCAAAAGAGCTCTACATGCCCAAAATGGCAGATTCTAGCTTGTTCTGTAGGATATGATTGCAAGCTTCTAGAAGGCCATTCCCAGGTCTTAACAAATCCATCCATCCATCCATCTCCCACCCCCCCCCCGGACATTCTGGATCTGTCTGCCATTTCTTCTCTTCCTATGAAGACTTCTAATCTCTACTATCAGGTAGTGATTTGTATGTCTCAATGAGCAATCATATGTAGGTTTTTTTTGTTTTTTTTTAATCAGCCCAGATCTACTCAAATCTTGTGTTTTCAGGATTCAGGCCACACCAGAGCTATCTAATGTTGACTGATCAAACTCTTTCCAAGTATTGAACCCAGCACACACTTGCAATACAGGTCTCCTTTCCACTCACTCTGACCAATGGCCTCCCCTGTTCTGGAAAGCATTAAAAAAGCATCTGTTTTAAAAGGCACTATTTCTAGGGCCATTTTGCTACTTTTGCTCTAGCTCTCTCGATGACCCTACCTGATGGTCACTGAGAAAGCCACTTATTTGTAGAGCGTGTATGTCACCTTCAAGGTCCAGGCCCAGCTAACATCACTATAGTAAGCTATTCCATCCTCCTGATATACACGCTGCTCCCAGATTCGGCTTATGGTCACTCACACACTCACAGCCTGTTGAGGCACGTGGATCGTGTCAGCCCCCCTTGCTTTCTACCTGGGTTTCCAGATAGGTGCAGCTGGAGCAGACAGACACACAGCCCTGGTCAACAGCCGGGAAATAATTGGGGATACACACAAATCACTCACACACACACACACAGCCTGTTGAGGCACATCGATTTTGTCAGCCCCCCTTGCTTTCTACCTGGGTTTTCCAGATAGGTGTGGCTGGAGCAGACAGACATACACCCCTGGTCAACAGTGGGGAAATAACTGGGGATACACACAAATCACTTCCAACTGAACACTGAGGCACAAGAGGTTCTTTGTAATACACGGAGACCCAGTGAATTTAAAGTAACAGCAAAACTTTGGTTGCAAGGTACATTTGCTCTTTCTCATACACACACACACTTACCCACGTCCTTCCCAACTAGGCTGCCAGGCCCTAGCTAGAGGGACAGAAGCCGCCAAGTCTGGATGACTCAGATGACCAAGACGACTCAGAGTGGGCGGGCTTTGGGACCCCTTTTATCCCCAAAAGTACAAGTTGATGGGATTGGGGTGAGGGCTTCCATGTGCTCAGGCCCAACTTCCTCTTTCTGGTTCAGGTTCTTTGTTTTTTCCTTAACGACTTGCTTCCTTCTTATCTACCTCCCTGAAGGGATCTCATAGATAAGATTCCTGGCTTTTGTCCTCTCTGCTCACCTGCCTGCTTCATCTTTAGGTTATGGCAGCTTCAGCATAGTCTCACACTCCCCACGTAATGTACTTGAACTAGCACACTAGCAAAGGCTGGTGTATTTTTATAGTCCATCCTGTTTAATGAGAGTAAGTTCTGTATTTACTTGTCTGGGAAGAAGGCCCAAATACCGTTGGTTTTACTTCTGTTGAGTAAACATGCATAACATTTCACTGCAGTTCTAATCGAGATTTCAGTGAATAACAGCAGTGTTACTCTTTTATGACTGTCAAATGACAGCAAACATTTAAATGACATGTTCCGAAATGAATACACTGCTCTTGCCCAATCCAATCTGCCTTTTAAAAAAAGTGCTCCATCCTTTCACAACCTGTGTATTTCTAGCATGCATTTCCTTAACCCTCATAAGCATATATGAAAACTCTTGATGCAATTTTTAAAAACAAATTACAACTGTTAACATAATTCTAATACCCTTCCAATTCCTTCTGGCTTTGCAGGTATTTGATGCGAGTTGCAAAAACTTAGCTTGGCCTCCCATATATCCACAGTCAAAATGCAGAACCCTGCAGGAACTGGCTGATGACTTGTACACAGAGATATATTGCTGCTAACAGGGAGCCTGAAGTCTTGATTAGTTTGTTGTAAACACTACAATTATGTTTGCATGCTTCCATTCACTTTGTGTGCTGTGTATTAGATGGATGATATTCGTGCTGAAAGCTGCAATTTAATTACAATAAGTCTGTTCCCTATACAATTTTGTCAGTGTCATCCTATTATGCTGGTTGTGAACCATTACAAGGTTCAATACATTGTGCATCATCACGTCAGGGATTTAATGTCACACAATGGCTCAATTTTAGGAGTTGTTTTCCCACTCTCTCTCTTTCTTCCCGATTGGTATTGATTGTTAATTATTATTAACTTCACAACTTCTGCAGAGCTGAAGCAGTGAGGAAGAAGGAGGAATTCAAGTTTTTTGTTTTTTTTTAATGCTGCAGATAATATACTGAGATGGATTGGTGGTGAGATGAATTAGTGCCTCAAATGGCTACTTCTTTAAAAGTTTGTGATTCTTCCAGAAAATCTGAAAAAATCTGAAAAAAAATCTGCTTAGTCTTCAGAAAGAAGTTTAGATTTGCACATAAACATCTCCCACCTCGACTCCATACTGTCTATAAGCAATACATGAATTCAGCCTTTTAATTCATCTTCTAAAATTCAACTAGCAGAGATAAACTTTTACGAACCAGAAGCTTAAAACTATGCCAGGATTGAATGGTCAAGAGTGGAACCTTGGCAACTGAGCCAGAATAGACAGGTAAGCACAGCAGAGACATGAACATGCTCAGGTAGGAGCATTACCTCCAGTAGGAGATCTTTTGTGTGGCTGGGACCTGAGACTGCATTCCTAGTGACTCTGAATATGAGATCGTTGCAAACAAAGCTGAAGGATTTTACACAACCAAGGGTCATTCTCACTACATCAACATCTTGAGTAAAAGAAAAACATTCTTTAAAATATCTAATATGGACATTTAAAAAGTGAAATTATATATCAAGTTCAGCTACTTGATATCCATTAAGTGCATATTTATAATAATGGAATGAAACAGAATATTTCAAGGACACCAATGAAAGAAGAAAAAAGTATATTATCTGCTATTTATGAAACCCAGCGACTCAAGAATCCAGTTTTGTGGAGTCACCAAATGGAAGTTTCAGTTAATGAAACAGGCAGCTGTTTAGTGCATTGTAAATTGGTGTGGAAGTATTTCATCAACTTTCATCCCAGTCTTTGCTCCCAACTTGGGCTCAGTGCTCAGTGCTCAGTTCCTACTAGTAATTTATTAGCTTTGAACTGTATATTGTAATGGGCACATGCATAATGCATGTATGGAGGTTACCAGTTGTCCTCCATGTCATGCGGGAAGAAGCTGTTAAATATATAAAAAGTCCCAATAGAAAAAACAAACTGGTACATATGAGCCTGGGGTATTCTGATGTTGACAGCATACATTTGTCGATATCAAAATAGTTTGGTAAGTTAATTTAATTATATCTTTTGGAGGTTTAAATAGGTCATTTTCTCAGTTAAATTATTAAATCCTTGCAGCTCTAGCTAAGTCAATTTTTCCTCAGTTAAAATACTATGTAATTGCTTAATTCTCCATTTCCATTCTAAACTTGCCATTACTGCAATAGCTAGTTTTAATTTGTGCTGTATTATGTGCTGATCTTGTCTGGGCTGGGAGGCTAAGGAAGTTCAGGTCTGATTAGGATGTACATGGGACAACTTCATCACACAGCTGTTCAGAGATCAGACTACAAAATTAAAAAGCCATCTCAGAGGAAGGAAGTGGCAAACCTTTCCCAGTTGCACCATTCCTGGACTGAGAGGCTCTGCTCACTGTCACTCACATCCTCATGATCTCCCATCTGGACTATTGCAACATGCTTTACATGGGGCTGCCCTTGAAGAACATTTGGAAGCTTCAGCTAGTGCCGAATGCAGCTGTATGGGTTTTAAATGGTGTTGGTTATTCGGCACATATAACACCACTGCTTTGTGGGCTGCATTGGTTGGGTGCAAAGCAAGGTGTTGGTTGTCACCTTTAAAGACCTTCATGGCTTGGGACCGGGTTACCTGACGGACCATCTTCTCCCAGTTGTTTCTACCTTTCCAATCTGATCCACCAGGATGGGCATGCTATGGGTCCCATCAGCCAAGGAATGTCAGCTGGTGGGGACCAAGAGACATGCCTTCTGGGCCATAGCCCCTGCCCTCTGTAACATCCTCCCTCCTGAGATTCAGATGGCCCCAACCCTGTTGGCCTTTCAGAAAGCCTTGAAGACCTGGATATGTGTCTGGGCCTGGGGTCCCAAGTTTGTGAAGGGCCCTGTTTCCTGGTTATGCTAACACCTACAGGTTATAATATTTCTCGGCTGCTATATGTATTTAATTTTTCTTTTCGTATTGTGTTTTTAATTGGTTTAATTGATTTTATGGTTGTTTGCTGCTCAGAGTCACTTGTATGAGATGGGTGGCAATACAAATTGAATAAATAAATAAGTAAGTAAGTAAGTAAATATTACTGGCAAAAAACCCTTACATAGATGTGTCCATGAAGTCCCCAGAAATTAAGCCCTCTTTGAAAAAGACTTGACTTTAAGTATAAAAAGAAAAGAAAGCTATCTTCCAAAACATGTTTGGGCATAATTGTTCTCAGGAGATCTCTAGATGATTCATATCTGTCCTTTCCATTATTTGCAAATCCAAAAAGTTCAAAAATATTCTCGGTGATAATGCATTTTTAAATAAAGAATGAAAAGTAGGCAAAATATTGATAATTCACATAGTGAATGTTAGGGTGGATAATCTGAATGCATTACTTTCCAAATGAAAGTGCATGAAAAAGGCAGAGGTTGGCAGATGATGAAGCAGTCAAGGAATCCTGCGTTTAAAAAAATATATATATTTAGGAAATAATATTTTCATGGCAAATGTGAAAAATGGTAAATCTAAGAGAAGAGAAAAAACCTGAAGCCACCCATCAGGGAGGTAGTTCCAGGCAGACAGCCAAGCAGCCTGAGCCAGATTTCTTCAGTAATACCTTCAAGATTTCATTAAATTAAAATAAAACCTGTTGCCTTGCCTTTTATTGGGATGATAAAATGCACAGCTTCTGAATCAACTTCATCACCATCATGAATGAAGCTGGTTCAGACAGCTATCTATCTGACAGCTGCACTGTAATTCTTTACCATCTCTTCCAAAAAAAATAAAAATGCAACCAAATGTGTTTGTGAAACTTCTGTTAAAATCAGAATAGTTAAACGATGCTACAGTGTGATTTCCTTGGATTTCTGGACAGTTGAGAGATATTTGGAAAGGTTAATTGCAGGGTTTTTTTTTTTAAAAAAAAAAACCTATTGGCTCTTTTCTCCCTTTGGGGGAAGATGAAAGTAATAAAGTTTGTTCTGTTCTATTCTGTTTTGTTTTGTTTTTTAAAAAAAGCCCCGAAGCTAAAAGATTGAAATACTAATTACACAATATCGTATTTCTTAATACACTGTCTGCAAATGTTGTTAATATCCAAGTATTTTAATGCTAATCTCTCCCCTGCCCCCAAATCCCAATCTCACTGAGGCAGTATCCAAACTATACTACCTATAGTATGCTTCTTTTATACCAAACTATAAAAGAAGTATGCTAAAATCTTTCTTACTACTCTAACATAAATTTTAGAGGGATATTATGAAGTTGCTGTACAGATCTAGAGGACAATTTACAACATTTTTATGTGAAGGCAATGGGGCAATATAAAACCAACAGAAGAGAATGTATGTAGCTCAGGGTTTGCATCAGTGATGTTACCTAGTTGGGTAATGAAATGTCTGCAAGTGAACAATCAAGCTCAGAGACCACCAAGGACTTCATAATATAAAACCAACAAGGATGGGGAAAGGGAGATACGAGACTGAGTACTGGATGGGTTGGGGGTCTAGAGATCAAATATGCTGGCTGAAGGAAGTTTGTCTGATTGTAGTCCATCCTCCACATATTAGGATCCTGTTGCTCTTTAACCTGCTATCTAGTCTGATGGTGCTGATAATGGCAGGCCAGTTCAAAACAAAACATGTGTAACTCATGACCGTAGTATGAATAAGAGGGATGATCTGTGTATGTTACAGCTTGGGTAGATGAGCTGGGGTCAATCTGACCTAGCTGTGCCCCTCTTAGTACTTGGAAAAACACCAACACAAATTAGACAGCTGTGGAAGATTGATTGTGATTTGCCAATTTTCCATTCCTCTCATTAGACATCTCTCCTACTCCACAGGATTTGAGGATTTATACTTAATGTTGGGTCACATGTGATCTCAAATGTGATGCGGTCTGAAGACTTGCCATCAGAACTTCTCTTAACGGCTGACTTGATCTGGTCAGAACAGATTGACCAAGCCATACAAAAATCAGTAAGGTTGATAGATCTTAGAGAACCTTTGTGGCCTTTATTATGGAAGCTCTGGTCATAAGTGATATATAACTGGTTCCGTTTATGGTTGCTTTTAAGAGGGCTTTGAAAAAAACCCCTGCTCTCTCTGGATTATAATAAAGTATTTTAATGAGATGTGTTGTTGATTGATATTTTGAAATTCTAATATAAAATGGTTTTGTTTATGTTTAATACGTTCTTATTAATCCATGTGTTGTTTTTATATCATAAAAGCTCATTTTCAACAACAAAAATGTGGAAACAATTAGCTTTCCCTTTGCACCCTTGTGATTCTCCAGATTTGCTGCATAAAGTTGGTGGACTGCAAGTGGAATTAGAATACCCCTCTCACTGATTTTTCCTCTAATGGAAGAAAATCATTGGATTCTACTGAATGACCTTGAAAAAGTAGAGCCAATAAGTACATATATATCAGATACATTGTTTATATAATTTATTATATATCAATGTATCAAGGATGGAAGAGTAGGGTAATTATCCAATAATTACTCCTATACCAATCCCAAAACCAATTCCTGCTATTCCTCATAGTGGCTGGGATTGTTCCTCAGAGGAGATTGTGGGAGTCTAAGCCAAGAGTATGTAGGTTCACCCAAGACATGAAGATTATCTCAGCTGCTGAGTCAAAGCAAGCAGGTATCTCTATTGGGCAGCAACAATGTAGGACAATGCGTACTGGAGGTAGATGATACCTTTAGTGACAACAGCAAAGACTCATTTCATACCAAGTGAAAGAAGGCAAGTTTAAACCTCAACATAGCTGAAGATGGAATGAATTGCTTACACATTGACATCTTAAGCATTAATGAATCGAAGTGGACTGGAATTGGACACTTTCAGTCAGATCATACTGCTTACTGCTCAGTTGGAAATGGTAAGAAGGAAAATAGACTGTATGGCCTAGGAAAAAGAAATGAAGCAGAAAAACAACTTAGCAGTTTCTGCCAATCCAATGTTTTCTTCATTGCTAACACATTCTTCAAAAACCCCAAACAATGCTTATATATATATAAACGTAGCCAGAGCGAGCACACAAAAATGAAATTAACTATTCTATAATACAAGGAGGTAGAAGAGTTCAGCTATAACTTTACTGTGACATAGTCAAAGGATGATCAAGAAAAAGAACATCAACTGCTCATGTGCAATTTTCAAGTCAAGCTAAAGTGGAAGAGGAACACCAAACAATGCCATTCATCATATGAACTTGAGCATATACCCTCCATTTTCAACATATTAGGAATCACTTTGAAGTCCTGTACCTCACTGATACAGAACTAGAGGAACTGTGGAATGAAATTAAGGAAGTTGTTAAGGATGAATATGAAAAGAGACTGCAAAAACTAAGAAGCAGAGGAAGGGAAACTGGATGTCAGGTCAGATGGTAGAAATTTCCAAGAAGAAGACAGAAGCCAAAGACAATAAGACAAAACACCTAGGGAGGAACTTAACAGTGAGTTTCAGAAAGCTGTTAAAAATGACAAGAAACACTATTACAACAACATGTGTAGAGACATTTAAGGTGGAAACAGACAAGGAAAAACAAGGAGAGTCTTCCAACATGCCTCTGAATTTAGAAGGAGGCTCAAGCCTCAAGTTGGCATGCTACAGGATGCTAGTGGATAGATCCACTGATCCAAAGATGATCAAAGAAAGATGGAAGGAATATACTGAAATTCCATACAGTAGAAATGTCAATACCCAAGACACCTTAGAAGATATTCTCTATTTAGTACTAGAAGATGAAGTTATATCAGCGCTCCGCACATTATCGAGTGGGAAGGCTATAGGAATTCATGGAATATCTATAGAAATATGGCAAGAAGAATCAGTAAAGATTCTAAGCCAAACATTCCAGAAAATCTGGAAAACAACACAGTGGCCAACCAACTGGAAGTGGTCAGCCTACATACGAATATCTGTCTTAACAAAGTGAGCAAACAATCATACAATATTCTTAATTTCACCTGCCAGTAAAATCCCACTTAAGGTCATCCAATGCAATTAGACCCCTACATGGAGAGGGAAATGCCAGATGCTCATGCTGGTTTAAGAAAAGATTGAGGAACAAGCACACTGGATAATTGAGATTGCAAAGAATACCAAAAAGAACTTAATATGTGCTTCTTTAATTATAGAAAAGCTTTTGTTTGTGTCAACCATGTAAAGCTCAGGAATGTACTTAAGAAATTGGCAATGCCAGAGCATTTCATAGACCTCATACAAAACACAGGACAGATAATCACTTGGTGAAACTTACTAGTACCAGGTCAGCAAAGGAGTAAAACAAAGCTGTTTACTTTCTCCTTACTTATTCAGCCTATGTATTGAATATATATTCAGACAGGCTGTATTGGAAGAAGATAAATATGGTTTTAAAACTAGAAGGAGAAATCTGAAGGACCAGATTGGGGCCAAATTGTCCTGGAGAAAATCTATCTATGTGATTGCAAAAAATCAACAACAACCTGAAGGCAAATAATTCATCAACAGTTAAGGAACTAGCAGTCAAGAAATATGCTGCAGACTAGCACTTGGTAAAGTAGTAAATATATTCAGATGCATTAATCAGTATGAATATTGTCTCTGACCTGTCTGAGTTCTCTAGGTTTTGGAGCTTCATGTCTTCATCTTCATCTTCATTGGTACAAGGGGGCACTAATGGAATAATAATGTAGCTTGATCTTTATTACTAAGCTGATATGCAATTGTTATGCTACCATAAAGACAGTTTTTAGGTGTGTTAACATGCTAGGCAGTTAAATTTGGAGTAGGTGGATAAAGATGTGACTATCTGAAAGAGCAGAATGCCTTACTTGAGCAATATCCCATACATAGGGATTCTTTTGTATCTGACCAGTTTTGGGGGGGGGGTGGAGGGAGAAGATAGCCAGTCTGTGATTTAATATGGGTAATTGAAATGATACGTTGGTTAAATTAATACTGAGTGATATAATCAAAAAATAAATAAAAAATACATATTGCCCACCACTTCCTTATCTCCCTTGTACCCTCCAACAGTTTGCACTCAGCAGAAAACTCACCCCATCAATCATTTCCTATCTGTCCCAGCAGTTTTATTTATTAGCTCAGTTTCTTGTCTTTCAACACCATGTGTACACCACATATTCCTTCCACGAGCAATCCAAAACAGGGAACAGCTGTATCTTAACAAGTAACACTCAGTAAATCTCATTCACACATATAAAGTCAGTTGCAAACAAACCTCATTTCACAGATGAGCTCTGCTGTCTTTGCTCACACAAGAAGCAGACATCACTGCTTGCCTTAAGGTAGCTTGTATCTATATTAGTCCTTTAAATTTTTATAGGGCTATATTTGCTGCTATTATCAATTGCATATTATAAAATAGTCAGTTTAATAGCCTATAAACTGTTTTTGTGGCCTGGGTTCCTCATGTAGCTCCTGGAGTTTGGATGTCCAAACTAATGGAGATTTGATATGGGATGATGACGACATTTTTCAGGGACCAGAAGTTCAGAGTCCATAGTATCAAAGTACTTATGAAAAGAATGTTTGTATCCAGAGTTGAGAACTGCCCCACTGAACAAACATTTAATTGAATGAACTTGACTCACACTTCCCAAAATAATACATGGGTTGGAACACTAACACTCCATTGTTTCTCAGTGCAAAATGTAAGTACTTTTATTCTTAAAGTGATTTGTGGCTATTCTAGTAGTACATCCCTCTTCCCTAAAAACCATAACATTGGGGGAGGGGTGCCTTTTCTGGATAGTTACTAGCATTCTGGAACTTAGTTTCTCTTGTTCTTTCAGTTTATCTTTTAGCAAAACAAATTCAATAGATGTGAAAGGGGACCTGGGGAGCTTAACAAGAAATAAGAAATGTTGTGAAAACTGAAGCACAGAATTGTAGAGACTAAAAAATCCAAGTGGCTTTTAAAATAAGCTACCATGATATCAAACAATAGCCTTGGATAACATAATAACGTATAATGACTGAACATGCACTCTCAGTTCACGCAAGAAAGAATGAGGAAAGATAATTAGGAATGTCACCCAACAGAGGAAAATAACAAGAAAATAAATTTTTAAAAAATGTTTTAAAGAAGATCATATCAATTACAGGAAAATTTACAGCTGAGGCTAAAGGAGAGTAATAACAAAAAAGATCCAGTAGAGGCATTTATGTTAAAAGAAGATGAAAATATTATACTGAAACAAATGGAATTATGGAATGACAGAAACATTTGTAGAGAGAATATACATTCAGGAACCAACTGCATTTAGGGAGCTATATCAGGCAGAAACCCAGATGTTAAATAAGAAAGAAGCAGACCCACATGAAATACACACTGAATTTTAAACTGCAGGAAAAGAGTCAGTTAAAATGCTAACAACTTTGTCAACAAATGTAGAACAAGACTTCGTAGCCTAGGGACTGAAAAAGGTTGTTGTTTATGCCTATACTGAAGAAGAGGAATGCAAGAGAACATGCAGCTACTGAGCCATTACACTAATTACTCATGCAAGCAAACTTTTGGATAAGATATTAGAAGAATAGAGCCATACATTCAAAATGATCAGGCAGGTTCCAGACAAGGCAGAGGGACACAAAATCATATGGTTGAAATTGTATGAGAACTGGAGAAAGACTACAGGAACCAAGGTTACCTGTAGTTTTTAACTAGAGCAAGTGTTTTCATGATGTAGATTGATGTTTTTCAAACCTGGCAACTTTAAGATGTGTGGACTTCAACTCCCAGAATTCCCCAAACAACTAGATAGATAGATAGATAGATAGATAGATAGATAGATAGATAGATAGATAGATAGACAGACAGACAGACACACACACACACACACACACACACACACACACACACACACACTTTGAAACTATGGGTCAACCAGTCAAGTGTTCAGCAGTTGTAGCACAAAGTCAGAATCATCCTGATTTCTTCAGGCACTGGATAGGTGTCCTTAAAGAACTGGCATATGAGAAATGTAGAACATGGAGATAGCCTTGAAGAAATTATGTGTCAACTGTTAAAAATTATCAGCTTAGCCCAGAAAAACAGGCGTGAGTGAGGAGGAAACTCAAGATTGGCCTGCCTTGGCTCTCCGGTATAAGAGGAAGGGAAATGAGAAACTCAGTCAGGTTTTCAAAAGTGTGTTATTATAGTCTATATCAATAAAAAAGAGTTCCAGTATTTCTTGTGGTGGCTGTTCTTGACCTGGTCTACTTTACAGGACTGACAAGAAGAGGCTCAGCTTTAGGGAGCTAAGTAAATTATCCTGTGAACATTTTGTTCTGCAATATTTATTTTAAGTACTCATACAGACATTTCTGTTTAGGTAAGTACAGAGTGAATTCCTACAAATGGAGGGAAAGTTTGTGTGTGTGTTGAGGGGGGGATTCATAAATTCTACAAAGGCCACATGTGTTTTCTGCAAGTTCCTCCAAACAATAGTTTGCCCCATAGTAATTTAAAAACATGAATTAAGGGAAGGTCCACCAGTGGTAAGTGTCAGGGGTTCAGTCTTTTTATATTATACTTTTTATTACTACTTCTACCAAGAAGTGAAACTTTTCCAAAATTTTCATTCATTCATTTAAAAAAAAAAGTCAATTCACTTTAGATTCTTAAAAAAACATTTTTAGGTCACCAGTCTTGATTTAAATTTTGTAAGCCAACTCAAACTTGTTTCAACAGTAAACCTTTAACCTGTTCCTACTTTGGAGACTGCTATAATAAAAGCAGACATTCTCCTGAAATTTTATCTTTAGAAAAGCTCAATAAGAAGCCTTTATATTTTCTACTTTCTTTTTCACTACTTCTGAGGAATTTTTATATGGGGAGATTAAATTTACATATAAGCTAACCTTAAAGCATTCAAGGATTAATGTATTAGATACACAAGGCTTAAATAAAATGTCGTATGGAAATAAGCATTCATAAATTATAAGATGCATTCCTCAGAGTTTCTAATTTATTTTCCTTCCTTCCTTCCTTCCTTCCTTCCTTCCTTCCTTCCTTCCTTCCTTCCTTCCTTCCTTCCTTCCTTCCTTCCTTCCTTCCTTCCAGCTTCCACCTCTGGTTGGTGCTCAAAGGGACTTACAAAATCGAAAACACAGATTAAAATTTACAATAAAAATTGTGCTAAAATAATCTAACAAAAAGTCTGGTGAAAGAGGTCTGTCTGCAGAGATTTGATCAGTGATTTGAAAAACAAAACAAAAAATCCAAAATAATAAGATAAATGAGATACCACCTGCCTTAGCAAATGCAGTCAAATATTTTCCACCAGAGAGGTGGGGCATTTTGCTTCCTATGCTTTGTGTCACTCAAAACTTCATCCAGCAACTTCATCAGCCAGAAGAGGCTTCTATGCCTGCCTTGTGCATGAGCAGGAAACTCTTGCAGCTATCTGAAAAGGCTTTAGAAGGAGGGAATGTGGTGTCTGAAGAGGGCTTTGCATCCAGCTTTCTTAAAGTGAGCTTTGCAGCAAGTCTAAAATATAGCAGTTAATAATTTCATACTCGCATTGCTGGCAGATGCACAGTACCAAGCAATATATTGTGTTTCAACCAAAGCACAGTCTTATGACTTCACAGAAACAACTAGGAGCGCAGTCAGAATGTTTAGCAACCAGAATTTATTATATTTTAACAAATCCTTATTCTTGATTCTATTAATTTATTAAATCAACTAATTATAAGTGAGGGTGCTTGATCCAGCTTGTCTGAATTTTGAACAGTACATCGGTTTTCAGAAAAAGAAAACCGCATATGAGAGAAGTAACACATGACAGCAAGAACACAATTTGAATGACTCTCTCAAATAAAATGAGCAGTGTAATCATTTTGCTGCTGTAAATAAACACAGATGCAGATTAGGTAATGGGATAATAAAACCATGGTGTTCAATATATTTTCCATTTAATTCTGTTGTAAAACTTCACATTGATCTTAATGCAACTGGATGGCATTCATAATTTGCAAGGTTGTGTTTAACTACACTGACATTTGAAGATTTTTTTTTCCTACTGACTGGTGCTCTAAAATTAGTATGCCTAAAATGAACCTTAAGACATGCTTTTTTTTCTTCCTTTAGTTTTATAATTATACTCTGTCACTTTCTATCTTTACACATTTTTAGCTACATGTAGCTTTCTGCACTGACACCACATTTTACCTTTTGTCTACCGTCTTTGAAATTACAACAATCTTATTCTTAACTTTAGATTTCAATTAACGTTGCTCTGCTCAATTAGGAATAAAAATAGCTTATGACATGCTACACTTTTCCACTGGGAAATGAATGACCTCCATTGTCTTTTAACAATGAACTTACTGGTCTAAAAACTATACAGCTAGTTTCTCACTGAAAAAAATAGACACTAATTCCTGATTTAAAGATTAGTTACTCATTTAACTTATTGTCATCTCTTATTAGAAATGTGGAAAAGGGAAGTGCCCTGATCATTCTCTGAAGCTTTCCATTTTGGTTGGGATTACATATTATGCTGAACCACCATGCTGTTTGATTGGTCTTGTCTTAATGTGATGTGTGACCACAGTGACTGAGATTTGCAATCCATGGTTTATAACATATGTGAACCAAATCACCAAGTGCTTGTTCAATAAACCATGATTAAATGAACCATGGCTTAGTGTAATGCCTGAACCAATCCATGGTGTAAAATAAAACCTTTGGATTTTTCCTTGTTTGGAGATCTATAGCCTCTCAATATTATATTGCTTTCTGCATTAAACTTTACTATAATTTGCATTTTGAGCATAATCTTATTTCTATGTTTAAAAGGCCACAGGACATATAGGTAAGTGAAGATAAGGCCTGAAAAGAGGAGACACGTACTTTCTTTCCCCTTTTCCCTTGTATTTCTTAATGCTGAAGCTGTGTGGATAGCACCTTCAATAGACACCTTTCAGAATTATTGACGTGTCACATAATATGTGATACATTCCAGTTATATGCCATCCAGAGCTATTTTTTAGTAGAGTGGCATAGAAATGCCAGAAATCAACAATCAATCAATCAATCAATCAATCAATCAATCAATCATCATGGACTGCCTTACCATACGTGATCCTGCCCATCCTTTCCAGACAACTAGAGAAGACCTCTTCCCAAAGTCCCACTCACTTGTGAGGTATGAGGGGTGTGAGCCAAAAAAATGCTTTCTTTCTAGTGGCCCCCTATTGGAACATGCTGTCCTAGAGGTGCACTTGGCCGCATTTTGGAAGGCAATGGACTTATTTTATTTTAATGGGACTTGGGCCCCTAATAAAGATTGATGGATGGCCATTTAGTTTTGTGTTTACACTGAAGAAGGGTTTTAGTTGGAGTTATGTCATATTTGTGTACTCCTCCCAAAGTTTCTAGATTATATGAGTGCTCATAAAATGTATGCATGTTTGTATGTATGAATATATATATTAAAAAACCCATCCATGGAAGTAGAGATATTGATTGGTATATAGCTATCAGCAGTTTATGAATATTTGTAATTTAATGGAATAATTCAAGCTGCCAGTCATGAGGTAACAGCAACAGCTGGAATGATCCTTCACGTATTATAAGTGGAAGCCAGTTTTCCAGTTTATAAAAGAACTTCATATTGCAATAAAAATAGATTTGCTATAAGCTGCTTAGTACAGTTTATTTTTGGTGTTTCATCACTGTTCCCTGTTATTTATTGCTCTGCTGCAACTATGAAAAAGAAATACTTAGCTGCACAATTCTGAGAACTCCTTGGGATGACTTGCATAAACTCAATGGGAGAGGGGTAGAAATGTTTTATGTTTCTATGAAGTGGCAATGTGCTGTAGTACATGTATGAAATACACCATCCCAAAATATTTCATAATACCCATCCTGAGCCACAGCATGATTTCTCAGGACCTCTTGGACTCTTGAAATATTTGGATTATTTCTTAGAGATGGGAATTTGGTGCTTCCATTCTGACCTAATAAATCCCTTACAAAATCTTTCCTTTCCTTTCCTTTCCTTTCCTTTCCTTTCCTTTCCTTTCCTTTCCTTTCCTTTCCTTTCCTTTCCTTTCCTTTCCTTTCCTTTCCTTTCCTTTCCTTATTTGCATATTATTACTTATTACTTAGATGTCTATGTCATTCCATTCCAGACTGGCTCTGGGTTGGTTGTAAGAAAAGAGAATACATTAAAAATAACAGAAAAGATGAGAGAAAGAAAAGTATCATCCACCAGTGCAAACCCAAATTAACATTCCTCGCCCCACCCCACTCCCAGGTTCTTATCACATGACCAAGTTTTAACAAGCCTGGGAAAACCAGAGAAGAAGCAGTCCAGATGTGTGAGGGCAAGCTGTGTTACATAGATCCATCAGACTTTACCTTCCTTCCCATAGTGTTTTATATCTATATGGCATTCCTAAGGGGAAAAAGTACTATGCTTTTTATCAGTATGCTGATGACATTCTCTTTCAAACTGTATTAAACATTAACAACACATTTCTTACACATTATATATGATTGCAGCACAAGACAATGGTTGCACATAAAATCTTATCTTATTTAAAGCTTTAAGGGAGAGGATATCAGATTACATAAGTATCTATTTCTCCGCTGAAAAGGATAAAGTTTGGCAAGACAGTGAAAATTATCAATGACACCTGAATATAAGAAGTTCAGTCCAAACACAATTTTAACTTATAGTAATTCTGCACATCAGTCTTAAGCTGTGTGTGTCCCATGCTGCAGCACCCAGCTGGAAATGAAACCAATTTAAGAAATTCTGACCCAGATTTCAATCCATTCCTTCACTATAGCAATGATGCCAGGCAGATGTTTGGCACAGCAGCCAACACAGCTCTTCATTGATGGATTCCCCTGCCTCCGTGCCCCTTCCATTGGTGCTGAAAAGGCAAGTACCAACTGCTTTCATCTGTGTGGGTAGGTCTTGGAAAATATAAAATTCCTTTTTATGGCCTCTCAGCTCTTTTAGTTTTGAGGCACTCTCCTGCCCCATCACTGAAATCCACCCAGAATCCTTTTTTATTTTTATTTTTCCTTCAATCCATTTAAAAAAAAAATTAAATACTCATTTTCCCTGCCCCCCCCCACAGTTCCACTGTGGGAATATTAAAATAGAAACTTCTTTTTAAAAAAATCTCTTCTGAGAAATCACAGCTCATCTTTTTCCTGTGTGTCATACATATTCTGTGTGTCATACCTACATACATATGAAAGAGGCAAAGAAATGCAGATAACTTTTGATATGAAGTCTTGCATTTTTCCATCAGGAAAGAGCTTTTGAAACTTAAATATCAAACATTGTCAGAACCCTAATAGCAGATATAAAGAGAAGCTGAATTCCTACCAAATTTAACAACATTTGCTTTCAGTACACATACATAGGATTGCAGTCTAATTTGGGTCAGAAGAATTAAATTAAAAGTTTGACATCTTAGAATTTGAAGGAAAATCAGTCTGGCTAAAACAAACATCAGATATGCAAGTAACATGCCATCATGAAACTGTTCTAGTTCCTGGTTTTAATGGGGAAAAAAAATTAAAGTAAAAAAAAAATGTACTGAAGAAAAAAAGCCTTTGAGCCAGTGGAATGATGATGTGATATGCTCTGCCATGACAGTTCCTCTTCAATACTTACAATCTGTCTGTAAGGCATGAGGCAGTCATGTAGTGGATGTAAAAATATCATGGATTAAATGCATTTGAGAACCATAAAGATTAATAATTATTCTAAGTGTCAGTTCCTATCTAGAAAATATACCGAAGCAGAGGATACATCAAAGTTAGCAAAAACATATTTGTTATTTTCAGTATTTATCTTCAAAAATAATTCAGTAAATACTTCCCCCCCCCCCCCCAGATTATACATTTCATATAGTCATTACTTCACAAAGCAAGAATTTAGTGGAAAATCTCTATGCATTGTGAACAGGCTAAAAGTAAGTAAGATTTAAAATGAAATCCAGAAGCTTTTCTGTAAATGTAATTATGTCCATAAAGGGCCAAATGGGTTGGAGGCTATAATACCCAGTTTTCCCCATGAGGATAGGGTTAAGCATAAACGAAGTCTGAAGCAAAACTGACTTTGTAGTCAGATCAGCTCACTGAAGACCATCACTCAACCTGTCAGCACATCCCAACGATATATAATTCATTTGTTTAGCCTTCCTGACAAGTTCTAATCGGGAAGATTTAAGTTTGCTAATGTTAACCCTGAATTACTAAGTGCAGTGTTCAAGAAGACAGTGATCATTGATCTGATGGACACCTCCACTATATGTTTTCTATAGAACAAGTCTTTCAGAGAATGCTGGCCCAAAGTTCCTCAGGAACAAAGTAAATTTGACAAAGTAAAATCAACAGTATGTAATAATAAAGGGCATTTATATCTTAGCTAAACAAATTAAGAGGATTTGGGTTAGAAATAAACACTGGGGCCAAAAGGTCTACACAACTAATTCCTACTGTCAAAGAGAAATCTAGGCACTTCAGGCCACATGGTAAAACCATTTTTGAAACTTAGGAAACTTTCCAAAGCAACTTGTGCATGATATAGAAGTCTTTTCTTCATGGAAAATCTACAAACAGTCCCAGAGAAAGCCCTACTGACCATAACTAATCATTTGGTTCTGCATAAAGTATTTATTAGGAACATCAACAGAATATCTGGTGATGCTCTTGTTTAATATTATACATTAACATAATGCACTCAGTCCACTGTGCTATCAGCTGTGGCTTTCTGTGTCCTACCCCAATGCCACTGTGGAAAGATTGGCACCCTGCACAACTTCCTACTATTGACTTCACTGCTCACTACGAAAGATGAAGTCACTATCAGTGAGTCATTAAGTCAGTGGGAGCTTCTCCCTGATTCTCTGCTCTTTCCAGCAAACTGCCATCCTTTCTATTTTGAAGAATGGGACATCTCACCTTACATACATATGCTGGCTACTTCCTTGCAAATGCATTGAACAGAAATATAAAATATTAAATCAGGGTTAGTGAACTCCAGTGTTGACTTCCTTATTTATACACATACTCTTTTCAGATCGCCAAGACCTGGACTAGTTCTATTACAGTTCCCATATACACAAAAGGTGGTAGTGGAATCTGGAAAACTACTGCCAATTAGCCTGTAATATATATAGGAACAACTTGTATGCTGGACACCTTTAGGGGAAACTAGACAACTCTTGGGTCATCCTTTGAGAGAAAGGTAGTACAATCTGATGTGACCAGAATGAATATAAAATTTTAGGCTGACCATATTTTTTTTACCCCAGTGTTGGACAGTCCCAAGATCATCTAAGAAGAGTATATATTTTAAATAAAAAAATAACTGTAGTGGCAAACAAAACTTCAATAGTAAGTCAATATTTGCTTACATAAACAGATAACCAGAATGACCATGGGCAGGTAAAAAAGCAGTGGGAGTGGGAGTGACTTTTGACTTCCTGCTGGCTTCTCCATTGACTTTACTTGTGGGAAGCTGGCAGGGAGCATCAGAAATCACGATCATGTGACCGCAGGGATGCTGCAACAGCCACAACTTTGCAAATAAAACTGGTCTGAACATCATGGAAATTTCAGTTCCACAGGAGTAAGGGGTCCTTGATTTTTTATGCATTCTTTAAATTAGCAGATTTTAGGTACAAAAATCTTGATTCAAAATTGTTATGGTATAATGCACCTTTTGGTTGATTCAAAAATTGTTATGGTACAATGCACCTTTTGGACTAAATTGAGGGTACAAACAGACAAACAGGTAAACACAATGTGAGTTTTAGTAGTATATCGATTAGTTGACTGGATAGTACAGAACAGTATTTTTATAGATTTAGGAGGGACGTTCAATACTTTGTCCTGCACTATTTAGTAAAACTGTGGATCAGTGACCCTTGAGGCTGTGTCTATGTCACCTTTCTTGACAGAGCATTTAATTCAGTTCTAAGAGACAGTCTATGAGCGAGATTGGTTATCTCCTCTACTGGTAGGTACCATCTTTTCTAGATTATGATATTACATGAAAATATTTTTATACCAGTCCACTGTGGCACTGCTGGTTCCCTTTCCTCCTCCTCCAATTCCAATTCCAATTCCAATTCCAATATTAATTATTTCATTTTAGCACTGACAAAATCTGAATTTCACTCCTCAGAATTAGCCAACAAACTTTTAAGATCCTTGTTGGGACTATGCAAGTGTGTTTCCTATTCTTTATTGTGTCTTGGGTCTGGACTAATCTCTAAAGATCCTTGTATCTGGCTTGCCACCCACAACTCTAGCTTAAATTGACATTTATTAATAGTGACCTAGCTTTGCTGATATTATAAGATAATTACATATCAGTATGGAAGAAAGTAATAGATTTGGACCTAAAATTTTGTGGCATATCTGCTCACTATTTGACCATCCTCAACCTTGAGAGGACCTCTCTGAACATGAAGCAACGGGTACATAATAACTATCTTCAGAAAGACTGAAGCACAAGTCCTCGTTTGTATGGGATGGTCTTGATTGGGAGACCATTCTCCTATGTTAATTATTTAGCTAATATGTCATATTCTTGTGACAATATACAGCAGCTAAACACTGTCTGTTATTTTGTCACATGAACTTCCAAAGAAGCAGACTGTTGTTTTTTGATAAAATATTTTGAGAAAAAAGCAGGTAGCAAACTTTTCACGCAAACTCAAATTTCCTTATAGGAAAGGCAGGAACTGGCTAGACTTGAGGACAGAGTTTGGGGGAAGAAGAAGGGATTATGCCTATTTAACTAAAAGGACACTAGGGCAAAATTTGTGAAGTGTTCCTGGGTAAGATCAGAAGAAAACCACTGAAGAAAGGAGATAGCCAGTGAGAGACATGTCTTGTCAGTGCAGACAACCTTGGAGGAGGCTGAAGAAAGAAGAATATGTCCTACCAGCCTGAGAGAGAATGCCAGCAAGCATAAATAATGTCTTTACTCATCTCTAAGTGGCAAGGTGATTGTAGGAACAGTTATACAACTAAATAGTTATAGGCTTAAGCTAATTACAGTACTTGCAGGAAAATTGTTAACTTGTATTGATGAAAGTAGTAATAAATAATGGCTACATTCCTATTTATAGCTGAAATAGAGAAGGAAAGGGGGTCTGGGGAAGGAGAAATCCTGCTTGTCTGACTGCCTTAATGGACTAGTGCATAAATTGTTTTACATGCCTAAAAACAAAGTTAAGAAACTTGCCTATCTCTGTTGATAAACAGAAAAATAAATTGCAAGGGGGCTTTGTGTGCTGTATGTTGGATCATTTCCTGTGAGCCTAAAGCCTTCTCAGGGAAGGGCTTTCAGACTTGTCAGACTAATGCTCTGCTTTCCATGTGACTAGAAGAAAAATTCAGTGACCTTCCTGTGAAAGAAGTTCCTGTCTATGCCCTCCCCCAGCAAGGGAAATAGAAACCATCTCACACAGGCTTCTGTACTGACCTTTTGATTCTGCCTGGTGGACAGATCTAATAGAATTGTCCCTTCTAACCAAGAGCCATGATAGTTGAGAAAAGGACAATATTCTTCCCTTTTTATCTCTAATCTTCAGAAGAATAGCCACATTTTATTCAACTGCTTTTGCTCATTGTTTGATATTGTAGCTACTTTGTTGATGTTTTCTTCAGATATATGTCCAGTTGCAGTTAAATTCAATTTTTTATTCTATTGTGATATACATGTTAAAGTATTCCTGATACCTAACAGTAAATAAAGACAATGATGATGATATAAAATCAGGCTATATTGCACTCATGTATATGAAACAGAAAATGGTTTGGCTCCATGCAGTGTTTATGATGTATGATCCCTGAAGAATTTGGGGATGACTCAGTGCATTTTTCCATCAGGAAGAAGTTGACTACATAGGGGAAAAAAGACAGTTATTTACCACCAGAAAAACCACAAGCCTGTTGCCACTAAAATGAGGGAGAAAGGAGCCATGGAAAAGATGAACTGCCTTAAACCAAAAGCATGTAGAAATGCTTTTATTGTTTTTAATGTTAATTTTTAACATAGCTGTTCCACTAGCCTCACATCTGTATAAGGCAGAATATTTTAAGTGACAATTTTATGTGTTTTTAAAACAATTATTTGTTTTTATATCATCAACAGGTTATATCTCTGGGAAAGGTAAGAATTTTCCTTTAAAAAAAAAAAACTGCTCACAATAGAAAGTATCTGATGCAAATTCTTTCTGTTAAAAATGCATCTCATATTTAGATTTTGGGCATTCCAGAAATAATGGTTCCATATGAATATTCTGGCACATGATTGAACAGCTAAAGTATTAGTCCTGATTCGTATGAGTCATTGTGGTTTTCCCACATGAGGAAGACTTGGACTATTGAGTTCCTAGTTGCTGCTCTTATTGGGGTCTATTTACAGTAATTTTAATTTCAGAATTTCATCATGTAGCAATGATTTTTTTCCTTGTTCTCGTAAAACATTCCAACGGAGAGTAGGAGATTCAACACACAGTTTCATTTCCTCCTTCAGCAGTGTATTCTGAGACACATCACAGTGCATTTATATGAAGGAAAGGGATTGTACCTGTTGGATTCTAGGTTTCCCTAGACAGCCATAGCAGCCCAAGTAAGTGGGGGACAAGCCATCTGAACATAGGTAGGCACCTACAGAAGGGAAAATTAAAAGGGCCATGTTAAAGAAGAGATGACCATTGGAACAATCCTTTTAAAAGTAACTGAGCTCTTTTCATTACTCTGTGCAACTCATATGAAGGACAAGCTTATATCAATAGTAGAGGGTCATAACTATGTCCAAGTACTGCAAGATAGAAGAAATGATAGCTCTGCTTAAGGACATGGCTGCCATTGACTGGCATGCCAGCCATAATATTTAATAAATGTTGAAACCTGAGACCAAGTCACAGCTCTGCAAAACCATGTAAAAGAACTTAGACAAAGATAAAAATCTGGCAGAATGAGCCTTGACTTATAATGTTAGCTCCTTATTGGACAAGCACGTATGAAAATCAAACAGCCTCTGCAACTTATCTCACAAGTATTTGTGGTGAAACCATGAGTCCTTTCTCAGTTTCTGTAGAAGGCTGACAGTTCCTTGTTAGAAAAAGAAAAACCCATGAAGAATGATGAAAGGAAGCTGGCTTATCACTATAGAAAGACAGGGCTCTGGGTACATCTAAGGAGGGAGCACTCAAAATGGAAATCTGAGACCACTTTCAAAAGAAAGGCTGTATTTGGATGAAGGACAGCTTTATCCATGTGGAGCTGAAGATAGGACAATCAGCTCTAAGTGGACATAATTCACACAATGAGCCAATGTAATTAAAAACATGAATGCCATTCTGAATGGGACCAGAACTCTTGAAAAACAGTCCAGCAAGGAAGAGTCTTAATTGTTTCTTTTTGGAAAACACCCACAGTCTTAGACTGAAGGATAGTGGAGAAGAGAAAACAATAGATAAATTTCAGATGTGGTAGTTCAAGAAACTCATTGTCATAACTGAGATGGAAAGTGAAGGATAAATTGAAGGTGACACTTCTGCCCTTTTCTGTAGTACTTTTTAGGCTGTCCATGTTACAGTGTCAAATCAATTGACTGCTTGCCAGTTCACAGAGAATATCCTTAGATCCAATTTGAAGAATTATCAGAAAACCAGGATTGACTCCACTGAAGTGATTATTATTGCAGTGGCATCACACCATCTTTTTTGCCATAAACTTACTCTTCAGCAGTTTGCCAACATGGTCTTCTGTGAGTGTACTAATCTATACAAATCTTCTATATGCAGTTGGCCTCATGTGAAAGACTCATAGAGAAAAGCCAAGCATGGTGATGAAAGAGATTGTGATATTGATGCTTAGCTGTATGAAGCTGCAGCTTCAAGAGAAAAAAAAACAAAAAAACGTAGTGCCTCATTTTTGTCTGCCTTTTCTCACAGAAAATCTGAATAGGCTGTGAGACTGTCTTGATGGTCTGCGACGCAGAGGAAGAGGGTTTTGTGAAGGAAGTTCTCCTCCCTGTTGCACTCTATTTACAGCTTTCACTACCCACCACATTGCTGAAAACCAAAAACAATACAACACGGTCCTTGGTCCTTAGTTCAGTTTATCCTGGCTGACCAATTTACCTCCTCTTCGAAAAGACAAATAACTGCTGATTTGGCTTACTGTGGATTCTCATCCTGTGCTGTGTGTATGATGGCACTGAAGCCAAGCAATGAGGGGGCAAAATCTTTCTAACTGGCTCCTCATATTCACAGTTGAGGTCAAGGAAATCTGGGAAAGTCCTGGGAGGAGATGTTCATCCCTTCAGAATTATGAAGGGAGAACAAGGACTGGTGGGCTACAGTGCTGGCTGCCTTATTCACCCCCATTAACACCTCAGTCCATTTTCCTACTGACCGGAGCCACACCATTTCATTTTACAAAAACAAAGGAAATATATTTGATCTTACTAGCTATAGAGCCATCAGCTGGTTACAGTACAAACAGCAAGTTGTCTGTTTAGTATCTTTATTCAAAACTATTGGACTGAAAATGAAAACATGCTTAGTGAGGAGCATGCAGGTTTCAGAGGGAACCATCAGCTCTTGACTACTGTCTTGTTCTACATCATCTAGCAGAGAAATACTCTTCCAACCCAGAGACTGCCTTTTTGTAGCCTTTGTTGATTTACAATCTGATTTTTCTTTAAGTCCAAGGGAGAGGCAGTGGGAAAAAAGAAAAGTATCCCTGATAGATAAAAGAGTTCTTCTTCTTATTCAGTTCCTCTATTCCAACACCACTCTGAGAGTCAGATGTTTCCCATAGGGATATCTCTGTGGAGCTGTCACGACTCATAGAGAGGCAAGGCAGCAATGTATTCTAGTTCCTCTACTTTTTAATCTCTATATCAAGCCAATAATTGGAGTCCTCTCTCTATGGGTCCTCATCACTCCCTTGTTTTAGCAGGTCCAGAGACTCTACCTTTCTTATGGGCAGACAATGTTATCATCATGTCTGTCTCCCAGGTGGGCATGAAAAGGGCTCTGAGAGCCTTTGCCTCTTTTGCCTAGAAGAATTATCAATTATCAGAAAGCAAGTCTTGTTATTTGCACAAAATTATAAATTCATAATTGGCAAATTTATGGAAACATTATTGAGCAGGTGCATACTTGTACATAATTTGAGTGTTGTTCCAGGCCTCCTTATCTTGGAGAGAACATTTTCTATATCTGGCAAGTGTTGCTAACTTAGCTCCTCAGCTGTCTTGAGTTGTTTTTTTCTTCTTCAAAGAACTCCATTTCATCTTTCAGCTTTGTAGCCAAAGTCATCTTCCAGCTGTTCTATAGCATCTCAATCTGTACTTACAGAAACCTTGACATCCTTGAGGCCATTCAGTCTGTTTATCAGAGCCATTCTTGCAGTTCCAAGATGGATTTTAAATGCTGTATTTAACTTAGAAATGGGCTTAGTCTCCACTGATGCTAGTGATTGATGTCATCTTTTTCAACCTTTGGCTAAAATTATCTTTTCCCCCACCCAGTAGATCTGGCCCCACTGGTTCTCAGAGACTACTTTAAGTCAACCTGATTAAAAAAAAAGTTATTGGTAAGCTTTACTGCCTAGGAGTCTCTTTGGAGAGATTTTTTCCATTAGGTTTTGACAGTGCGAGACGTATTTTCTAAAAACCTATTTGGGATATTGATTTTCAAATCAGCCAAAATCTGCTTCCCAGCTTTGCAGTATGTGAGACCAGTACTAACCTCCTACATCCCATTAGTCCTAAAATTCCACTGGGCTTTCACTTAGGCCAGTATGGATACATTTTTTCCTGCCATCCCATTGGGGTGCTACAAAATATCAACCTATATCAACATATACATCCTTGTGCGGACAGCTCAGCAGAGTCCCTGCGCCATATGTGCTT
The DNA here is from genome assembly GCF_059951505.1 of Python bivittatus. Taxonomy (NCBI): domain Eukaryota; kingdom Metazoa; phylum Chordata; class Lepidosauria; order Squamata; family Pythonidae; genus Python; species Python bivittatus. Next base: position 31,954,730 of record NW_028277098.1, read on the forward strand.
CCATTGCTTTCTCTACAGGAAGTCTTGGATGACTTCCATTTGTCCTATCCTGGGGAAGTTTTCTGGTAAAGTGCATGACTTTTATTTGTCTCTTCTCCTCCCAGACCATTGATCAGATATCTTTCCAAGTTGCCCCCTCTGCACCTCTGTATATGCACTATCCACCTCAGCACAGATCTGAAAATGTGTACCAATATTCCATCATCATCATCATCATCATCATCATCATCATCATCATCATCATCATCTTTATATATTTTCACTTTTGCCCATTTTTACTTTTGTTATGACTGCTGGCCTCCTGACCATAATAAAGGTTTTATTTGATTTGATCTATGACTGTATACTAAGTAAATAAGTAAGTAAGTAAGTAAGTAAGTAAGTAAGTAAGTAAATTAAATAAATAAATAAATAAATAAATAAATAAATAAATAAATAAATGCATCATTACCAGCCATTGCAAATCATCCTTGGCTAAACTTAAAAGAGTGGTAAAACTGGAATGGTCACTCGAATCTCTTCATCCAAAGGGATAAGATGAAAAAAAATGGGTCATGCACAGATTATTTAACTCCATGTGTCTCATGAGTGGCAATTAGATTAGGACTTGGTGTTCTCTGACAAGGAAGAACCTTAGTGTTCCCTGATTTCTACTCCTGGGTAGGACAGTGAGTAGAACAGTCCAGCTGACAATGTTCTGTACACCTATACATTTGTGATGATATAGTCTTGGAAATTCTCTGCTAATATGGAAACCAACATGCTTATAGTCATCTGCCCAAAGCTGTACATATGGGTCTCCTGGTGGCATTCGCAGGGAGCTTATTGGGAATACATTCTCCTCTTTTCTGAATGTCTGAATAGACTGTTTCTACGTGCATGGAACTCTGAGATACTTAGCTAGTTTTGTTTGGACAGAACTTCATTTTTTGACTACCATCCAAGAAAAGCTTGGTGTTGTAGCAACTTATATAGCCAATGGTAAACTCTTTGCCATCTGTGGTTCTAAATACAGTTAGTCCTCCCTTAGCAACCATTCATTCAGTGACTGTTCAAAGTTATGATGGCACTGAACAAGGAGACCTACAGCCAGTCCTTGAAATTGTGGCTGTTGCAGCATCCTGGGGTCACGTGATCACCATTTGCCACCACACTGCCAGCTTCTGACAAGCAAAGTCAATGGAGAAGCCAGTAGGAAGCTGCAAGTCATGGTCATTTGACGCCATGTTTAATGAACATGCATGGTTCGCTTAATGACCACAACTGGAACTGCCATTGTAAGTTGGTGCAGTCACATGATTTTTCATTTTATGACCGGATTGCTTAGCAACGGAGTTTCCATTCCCATTTATGGTCATTAGCTGAGGACTACCTGTATTTACCTCATAATATATTTTTATCTTGGAATAGTCACCGTAATGATTAATATGACTCATAACATCTCTAGGAATTTCAGAAGATGCACAGCTGTTTGCTCTAACTTATTGATATTTTTCAACTACTTTAGTGAATAGGAAATGTCTTAATAAAGTACCTTATATAATTATAAATGGATCCATATATTATCTAACTCTTTCCTTACTCTCACATCATCTTTTCAGGCTTTGTGCTTAAAATCTGGCAATATTTTTATAAACACAAGGTGATGAGGTATGCCATCTACTTTTTAAATAAATTAATATTGTTGTTGTGTAATTTGGAAAATAAAATGCTCCCACTAAAGTTGCTTACAGAAAAAAATTGGAAGCTGTTGAGAAATTTGATCAGTACATAAATAAAAGGAATTTCCCCAATCCATTTTTGTTCTACTCAAACAAGTAAAATTAGATAATTGATGCCTCTAATGCAGTCTAATAAAATAAATGAACGTGCATTTTTTTTATTTTTGCATGAACACAAGTCATATATGTAATAAATGCTATTAAACAGTTTATTAAAACTTGGTTATTTATAATAGTGACATTTTAAGGGATATGGGTCTTTATAAATCATCAAGTTTCCATACCTTACTGTAACTAAGTCTAAATATGTCTAAGTACCTTAAATATTTAGTATTTTTCTGATTATTCTAACTCTGTTTTTCTTCATTCACAGGGCCCTCCCTTTTCAAATTATAAACTCATTGAGACAATGATTCTGGGGCAACAGATTACTTTTTTGTGTTAAGAATTATATTCAGATAGGAAAGATTTGAATACATTGGGGCTAATGTGCCTGTATCCCCATGCTAGAAAGTTGTGAGGTATATTTTCATTAATGTACAGTATTATACTAGGTGCAATCAGTACTGCACCCTTAGAACTTGTTATCAGCCCTCATATTAGGGATAGAAGTAGCATATGCCAAGAGGTTACAATTATAACCATTTCCCCCCTTCTTCCTGCCAGTTTTCAGTAAAGGTAGAAAAGACTGGCTGCAGTATGAAGTACACAAATGTGCAACATTGTGCATACTTCAAGCTGTCTTGATCCTAGGGATGTTGATCTTTTGTATACACAAGGACATTGTGTTTACTGCACAATCACTACACTTCATCTGATAATCAGCATAATCCTATAGATGTCTCCTTAGGAGTTCCATTGGTTCAGCTAGGTTAATTCCTGTGTTTTAGACGTGAGTATACAACAGCAACCTAAATTTCTCACAGTTAATCACATGGTCATGCAGTGTAATTTGTTTGTTTCAATATACATGTATACGTATGTTATTTTTGGCATGTAGCGCATACACATACTTAAAGACAGTATATAAGTGTGAGTCCAGGGCTGTTTAAAACATGAGCATTTCTCCTTTCCATACTTATATACTTAAGCTCCTTTACAACTAGCACAGGCAAAACTGCCAGAAACGAGAAATTATAGATTTCATATTTGAACCACTTAATTCAATGAGACTTGGTCTCTTCTAAGTAGGTACAAAATTGCAGCCTAAAAGCCAAAACCTGACCTCATCATTATTAGATTTTAAATCCCAAAGGAACTTATTTTATGTGTCATTCATATACTTCCTAACTTTTAGACTTTCAGCTGAAATCTGCTAGAAAAGCATAAGTGGGTAAAACCATAAGATAGGAATTGTGGCTAGAAAAGGAAGGAAATCTTCCCATGCTAGAATATTCCTTTCCTCTCTGTAGAAGTTTTGCTCTGGTATCCCTCCCCCCTTCCCCAAATATGATCTGTCAGGATTCTGTTGATTATGATCCTGTGTATTAGAATCTTTTAGATGTTGCTTCAGTACATCATGCGGCATCCTTCACTTGCCCACATAGGCTAAAAGTGCTGGGCATTGTTTTTCTGCACAATCTGGAAGGTTACAGTTACCAAATGTGAAAAATGTGTAAATATTCCTTTTAGAATAGAGTATTTGCACTATCCCATTAACCACCCAACCCCACCCAACCTCCCACAACTCTATGTGCAGAAAGAGATGACAGGAGAAATTCAGAAGTATATTTATCCAACACTGAGAAGAACTCTGCACCTTCCTTCATTATTTCAGTGAAAATTAGAAGGAACACTTTTGCTATAATAGGGGAGAAACATAATTTATCTTGAATTGCCAAAAAAGAAAACAACAATGTACATTCAAACAGGAAACTGGGCAATGATGGCACCTGCTCTCAGCACTCAGTATAGACCTTGAATGTCTATTGATAATAAGCCTTACATTCCTACCTTTCACTCCTGTGACTGCCAGCTTGAAGTAGTCTTCTTCGATGAAGGAGAACAAAAAGATTTCTCCTTTTCAACAGGCAATGTCTAATTATGTAAAGGAAAAAGTGATTAACTGATTATGATGAATAAATTAATCTCCCAGGAGTTGTACATATTCAAACATTTCTAATTAGTATGATTTTCATGGGGCATCTCAAAACATCCTCTATTCCTATTAGCAATGATTAACAGAACAATAAGTAATTTTTGGCAGCTCTTGCAAAATTATTAGAATCAACCTGGGAGATTGAGATGAAGGATTCATGAAAAATTTGCTGCTGATTGATGATGAGATAACAAGTACCTCAGTTCTCCCTGATGAAGGCACCCACGTCTAATGATCTTCATAAACTGCACATCAGCTAGTCTTCTCAACTCATCTTCAGACTTGTTTGGAATCCATCTTTTTTTACTTTGTTCCAGACACAAGAGCTATATGATTTGGGCAATATTGGAACCTAATGGTTGCTCCAAATAAACTTTTTCCCCACTATCTAGGAACAGGAACAAAATGATCTACTGTATGACCCCATCACTACTACAAGCAGGAGACATTTCAGGAGAACCCATTAGAGAACACCAATGATAAATCATATTTCTCTGCTTTTAAAGGAAATGCACTGGCTGCCAATATGCTTCCAGTCAGAATTCAAGGTGTTAGTGATGTTGCTAAAATTCTCAGCACTGTTGCCTAGATACATCTGCAATATACTGTGTCCCACCATTGGATATTGGGTACATTATGCATGGCCTTCTAGCCATTGGTACCCTGATGTTAGAATGACTTCCTCTTGGATCCCAAGCTGGCATCAACATTAGTTTTGTGTCAATTTATTTAATCTGTAATTTGATCTCCACTATACTGATGATTAAATAAACTGACAGGGCCAGTTTTTTTAAGTGAAAAAAATGAATGAATACATTTATGCTATTTATTCTTTCCAGCTGTTGGTTTATAGTTATATCTTTTCATTGTGAAGCAAACATGTCTTCTCAAAAGATAAGAAATTAAGAGCTTTTGCTATCTATCTATGAGCGCTGTTTTAAAAATGAATTGTTCACCCTTCAAAACAGAGTAGACACCTGTGAATTGATTCAATGAAAGTCATTTCACTCTTCTGTACTTCTGTCATACTGGAATATGCAAAGTTATTGCAGAGGGAAGAACCTCAATATCTTCAATGTCGAGCAAGAAGTCTTGTCAGGGCTGTCCTGGACAAAATGGAATGGATGAATAGCACTTTCAGCTGAGGTGTACTGAAAATAGACATTTTAATGGATGTTGAACTCTACAGACCCCAAGACTTTATCATTCTTTAGCTTTTAAACACCACCCTATAATTCAGCACTATCAACCACCACCTCTTTCATTTTATCATCCACAGGTGAATACATTTGTTGAAAACATGATTTTCAGGTGTTTTATGCAAGTTGGAACTGTCAGAAAACACAAAAGGAGAGAGGAATATATGACAGTTGTTCAAGGAAAGGGCATTTGTAATAGTGATTCATACCATGCAACTAAGTAACAAAGAAGGCCTATCTAAAGGGCAAATATGAAGTCACTAGGAAAATGTTTCTGAATTTATGAGCATGCATCTAAATGATGTTTTCCAGGCCTGCATTCTTATATTTATCTGAGTCGCACGGTGAACTTAATGGTATGGCGGTTTATTCCTGCATCCTTGGGAAATAAGACAGATTGAGAACCAAGTGGATTGGCAACTCCTCGTAGTGATTGCTTTGTCACTGATGTAGGAGCTCTCATATGAGCTAGGTTTGTTATGTCACTAGACAAGATAAGGAGCCGCGGTGCTATGGCGCTTATTCTAATAAGGCAATGAAAAACCCACCCCAAATATGGCTCAATAATTGTAATCAGCTGATCATGACCTGATCATTTCTGGAGAAGACAGCAAAGATGGAGAGGTATGGTGCTACAAATAGGCAGATGCAGTGCATGCTGTAAGTTTAAAAAAGTACAAGAAGTCAGCAGGAGGATAGAATGACTATCTCTCCACCCCGATTCCTTATAGATTTTTTTTTCTAATTGCTTGCATAGAATATGAGGAGAGAAAACTAGGTTTCTGAAAATCAGCCAGGTTTAAAAAGAAATGCTGGGGCTGGGCTCCAATTCAATCTGACACAATAAAAAACACAATGGAGCCCAGGTGATCAAATTTTATGTAGGCTTTAATATTTTTTCTCATACTACTCTGACTGAAGACCCTGGGAAATGACCCCATATTAGTAGCTATTTTCCTTTCTCTCTCACTCTTCCATTATCCAAATAGGAAAAATGAAAGTGAATAGAGATAAATAGAGATACAAATGTATAGAGCTATAAGAACAGAAGCTCTGTTTTGGTTTCTGTTAGCAGCGTAGTGCTCACTGTGGTTAGAATAGTGTAATTTCAATTTACTTTAGTTCAGCCAAAGAGTCTTTTCAAAGTAGCCCAATTTGGCACAATTTCACCCAATTTGACATTGTTTAATAATAGACATGCTAGCATAAAGGATATGTGAGGGAGGAGAGAGAGTGAGTGACACACACTGCTGCTGCTGCATATTTAAAAAGATAATAGTAGTAGTATAATAGATATATTTCTTACAGGTCATCTTTCACTGACATGTTTGTGATTTGACACTAATCTAGTGAGGAACATAACAAAGGAGAATTGACAGATATACATGTGAGAACCACAGAAGAATCAGGAAATGTCATTGTTATCAGCAACAGATAATACAACGCTGAAAGAATTAATTATAATGATTGCTTAAAATGTACCTTTTTGTGTAATAGCACTAATTATTAGCAGCAACACTTTACAATGGGGAGGGGATAATCATTTGTAATTCCTTTAGCATTCACTGCAATAACATTAATCACAATGAGCTCGTTTGGTTTTAATGTGAATATAATATGTGATACCACAGGAATTCTATTGTAATTTAGCAGTAAATAATGTTGAGTGTTATCAAGAATTCCTTTGTCAAATAATGTATGCTGGTTTTTTAACCAATGCTTATTGGTGTGCATCATCTCTGTATTGCTCACTTGTATGCTCAATCACCCTTTCAAACATTCTACATAATGCTTCTAGTAGTTAGACAAAGGATTATGTTGGAGGCCAAATGGGAATTCCATTGCCTGTTTTGACAAAGCTTAATAGATAGCATCCAGATACTGGTCTGACATGGAGAATGCTTTTGGTGGAATTTAATCAACAATAACGCAATGAAAATTATTATGCACTTGCATAGTCACTGTATTCATTATCCAAGTACAAGACTCCCTTTATAAGATTACCAGTACCAGTGTAAAACCTGTCCTGATTTTGAGTAGTATGTTCAGAATATAAATGGATTATTTTAAAATTTGTAAATGTTATCCCAGATAGGCATAGGTTTGTTTTGGCCTATGTGGAAGCTGGGGGTGAAACCTTTCTATCTTAGGTGACTGAAAAAATGATAAAACCCCAGAGGGTTTCCCCCCCCCCCAAAAAAAAGCACAAGGGAAAACTAGCTACTCAAAACAGAATCATCATAATCATCCACCAGGTTTTGAACCAACAAATTTCTCTATGCTAAGGAAAACTATCAACCACTATGCTATTTCAGCAGGGTTTCAAAAGAAGGTGTGAAAGCTACTAGAGGCCATGCTAAACAATGACTCAGTTGAAGGAATGGTCTTTTCTTTGCCAAGTAGCCAGTCAACTGCTGAAGAAATGTCACGAACAAAAGTGTTCTATTCCAAATAGAAGCAAGGCAATATAAGATGGGAAAGAGTAATTTGCAAGTAAAGAAGAGAACACCAACCTGAGGTCACTTTGAAAGTGAGTTGAGGTTCAATGAAGGGCAACGTCCATGTCTTGGAATGGGGTAACTGGGCAGTACAGATAAGCCATGAGAAAGTAGTTCTATTTGGCTACATACATTTACCAGTCAAAGCAAATGAAGCCACTCTAGAGCAAGAATGATTTTGTCTGAACTTATTATGGCGCAGATTTACAAAGGAGCACTTTGCTTTAATAAAGCTTTAATCAAATTGCCCCACCCCCCAGATCAAAGCGGTGCTTCCTTTTGAAATGGTAGATCATAGCATCATCTCCACTTTGATCTGGCTGCTAGAAGAGGCTGCTGTGCATGTGCTGTTCATACACAAAGATCCATTTCTGGAAAAACTAAGTGATCAGCCAAATCAGATCACTGCGTTATTTTGATCCCAGACATTGAAACAGAGGTTTGATTTTTTGAGTCAAGGTGTTCTCTTGAATTGGATCACTAGAGCAGTCTGGATGGGGGGCAATGCTTCCAGGTAAAGTGATGCTATTTCTCACAATTGCAGGAATGGTGGCAGGAGGGATCCTAGCATAGATACCACTCTTTCACACCAATATTTCCCTAAATAGGGGACTGAATTACCAAACTGGGGCCACCAATTGTTGCTCTTAACAATGCTTACAAAACTTCCTGTTCATATCAATACTGTTTAATGTATTTTTGATACGGCAGTGATGGCAAGCAAATAAAAACGATTGTTTGAGCTCATTGCTTCAGAGTCCTGCCCTACTGAAAATTCCTGCTGACATTCTTAAGAGGTAACAGGATGGTTTATAAAGAAGCGATGGAACAGGACAACACAGAGTGTACTCCTAGCTCATTAAACCAATGAGTAAACCCCCAATTGATTCAACGAAATTAAGATTATATTATAGCTAAAATTTTCCAACTGCTCTGCTGATACAAGCTTCATTAATTTAATGTTCACATGCAGTGAATGTCCTGAGGGTTTTTTCTAAACATTAAATGGTTTATTTCTAAGCAATTCCTTTTTGAAACTATAATATTCTTAAATATCATTTTAAACTGAGCCTTGTACATTTCATAGGAAAAAGCCTCCATTTTCAATTTCTATTTGTTATTTCTAGAATGCCACTTCCCTTGGCACAATGATTAAATGTCTCACATTCTTTTCTTTTTAAAAAGAAAACTATATGCTGGCCTGCACTTCTGTTGCTATTTTTGAATTTATAGTAATTTAGAAATGTGGGAATAAGCAAACACACATGCAGAAACACACATTATACAAACTGATTTTTTTTTCCCCTTTTGGTTTTTGAGTCTTTCCCTGAAACTCCAATTTAACTTTGTTGCAGTGATTTATAACCCTTGGAATTCAGTGATGTATAACCCTTGGAACACGTGGTCAGAGAGGGTTGAGGAGGGTGCATGGGGGTGTGCAAATGGCACCACATGGGTCAGGGAGGGTGTGTGGGGGTGCGGTGTGGGTCAGGGAGGGTGTGTGGGGATGTGCGAGTGGCTAGCGTGAAAATCAAAATATTAATATTGAAACATTGCCTTGATAATACTTATTCCTTTCTTTGCATGGTATGGAAAACCTGACAGATTTTAAGGCTTAAGTGTGCATCCATGCAAATAAATTAACAAGAATATTAAGGCACCACCCACACTTTCATTTCTGCTATAATTTCTGAGATATATTTGGAGCTTAAGACAATTGAGCAGCATCTCATCTCCCTCCAGCAACTGAATAGGCAACATGGGGCATGTCCACCCTTACCATTTAAGCTTCTCCTGTCCTGAGCTCATGACAGCTGAAGACAGCTAAATTGACTGAAGAAAAATATGTCTGAACTGAGACATTTTGGCAACAGCTGACAAAGTATTCAGTCCTGACTCCATGTTGCCATTAGTCAATTTCCCTGCCTCTGTGCCATCTCATCTTTTCAGACCAGGGCAGTCTTAGTGGCATTTATACACTTTTATGAAATGCACACACACACACACAAATATATGTTTATGTATACAAAGTGAAGTCAAATTTATACACACACATATACACAAAGTTAAGGAATTAAAATACATATATATGCAGACATACAAAGCAACTGTGTTTCTATTAAAAAAAAAAAAATCTTTCCAGCCATTTTACACTCTGATAACTTCTAGAACTTCCCTTTACCATTACAGGTAGTCCTCGACTTACAATAACAATTGGGACTGGAATTTCCATCGCTAAGTGATGTGGTCATAAAGCATGATTGCATCGCTTAGTGATAGCAATCCCTGCAGTCCCAGTTGCCATCATTAACTGAATCCCATGGTCATTAGGTGAGGCAACTTCCTCCTGGCTTCCCACAAGCAAAGTCAGTGGGGTAGCTGGCAGGAAGTTGCAAGTCCCATGCCCACAGACAGGTAAGTGGCTGCTGCCAGGTGGGGGTGGGTGGGGGAGGTTTGGGGAGGGTGTGCAAGAGGTATGGCATGGGTGCATGAGGGTGCAAGGAGATGCATGAGAGGCACTGCATGGGTTAGAGAGGCTTGAGGTTGTGCTGGGGTATGTGAGAGGTGCCACACAGGTTGGGGAGAGTGTGCAGGGTGTGTTAGTGGCAGGTGTGGTGCAAACACAGAGGAGATGGGGGAGGTGCACCAGTGGGGGAGACTTACCTCAGCAACTTGCAATCTTCCCTACTGGCTTCCCTTTTGAGGAAGCCAGCCTAAAAGGTTGCAAATTGTGATCATGTGATTGTGGGACACTTGGCAACCAGTTGTAAGTGTGAATGGGTTGCTAAGCACTGAGATTGCAATCAGGACTGCAGCGGTGCTGGGATGGCTGGAACTCTGAGGACTACCTCAGAGTACTACCTTAGACTACCATTCATTCAGTGCCACTATAACTTTGAACAGTCGCCGAACGAATGGTCGTACATCGAGGACTACCTGTAATGCTAAAATAGCACAGTAGCTAAAGCTTTGCCTAGTATTTAAGAGATTGCTGGTTCAAAAGCCAATGGATTTTTTTTTAATTACTATTTTCTTTCCTTTTGCTATCAGGTTTCCTTGACTAGCTGAGGATCTTTTAAAAAGTGTGGAAAGGAAAGGAACTCTGTCAGGGAAATAAATTTTGATGCTAAAACAGAGTCAAATTGGCTCACTCACTCACAGGTGTGAGCAATAAAAAGCTTAGGCATAGCTAACCCAAACTGATTGGCTATAAGTAGTATAAAAGAGAGCCTAGCAACTTCTTGCTCTCTCTCTCTCTGCTATGACTATGTTGGTGTTGAATTGTATCTGCTATTGAGTTCTTTGCCTGATGTAAGTTTGTTGTTGTTTAGTCGTTAAGTTGTGTCCGACTTTTCGTGACCCCATGAAACATATTGCACCAGGCCTTCCTGTCCTTCACTGCCTCCCTGAGTTTGCTCAGTTTCATGCTCATTGCTTCAGTGATGCTATCTAACCATCTCATCCTCTGCCGTCCCCTTCTCCTTTTGCCTTCAATCTTTCCCAGCATCAGGGTCTTCTCCAAAGAGATCTCTCTTTGCATTAGGTGACCAAAGTATCTGAGCTTGAGCTTCATTATCGATCCTTCCAATGAGCAATCAGGGTTGATTTCCTTTAAGATTGACTGGTTTGACCTCCTAGCAGTCCAGGGAACTCTTAAGAATCTTCTCCAGCACCACAGTTCAAAGGCATCAATTCTTCGGCGCTCGGCCTTTTTTATGGTCCAGCTCTCACAGCCATACATTACTACTGGAAAAACCATAGCTTTGACTATGCGGATCTTTGTCGGCAAGGTGACGTCTCTGCTTTTTAATATGCTATCTAGGCTTGCCATAGCTTTCCTCCCAAGGAGCAAGCGTCTTTTAATTTCATGGCTGCAGTCTCCGTCTGCGGTGATCTTGGAGCCCAAATAAATGAAGTCTGTTACTGCTTCCATTTCTACCCCTTCTATTTGCCAGGAATTGATGGGTCCAGATGCCATGATCTTAGTTTTTTTAATGTTGAGTTTCAAGCCAGCTTTTGCACTCTCCTCTTTCACCCTCATCAAGAGGCTCTTTAGTTCTTCTTCACTTTCTGCCATTAGGGTGGTATCGTCCGCATATCTGAGGTTGTTGATGATTCTCCCTGCAATCTTAATTCAGGCTTGTGATTCTTCCAGCCTGGCATTTCTCATGATGTACTCTGCATATAGGTTAAATAAGCAGGGTGACAGTATACAGCCTTGTCGTACACCTTTCCCTATTTTGAACCAATCGGTTGTTCCATGACCGGTTCTGACTGTTGCTTCTTGGCCCGCATACAGATTTCTCAGGAGACAGGTAAGGTGGTCTGGTACTCCCATCTCTTTAAGAATTTGCCACAGTTTCTTGTGATCCACACAATCAAAGGCTTTTGCATAGTCAATGAAGCAGAAGTAGATATTTTTCTGGAACTCTCGTGCTTTCTCCATGATCCAGCGAATGTTGGCGATTTGATCTCTAGTTCCTCTGCCTCTTCGAAACCCAGCTTGTACATCCGGTAGTTCTCGGTTCATGTATTGCTGAAGCCTAGCTTGTAGGATTTTGAGCATAACCTTGCTAGCATGTGAAATGAGTGCAATTGTGCGATAGTCTGAGCATTCTTTGGCGTTGCCCTTCTTTGGAATTGGAACATAAACTGACCTTTTCCAATCCCGTGGCCACTGTTGCGTTTTCCAAACTTGCTGGCATATTGAGTGCAGCACTTTAACACCATAATCTTTTAGTATTTTAAATAACACAGCTGGAATACTGTCATCTCCACTAGCCTTGTTGTTAGCAATGCTTCCTAAGGCCCACTTGACTTCACTCTCTAGGATGTCTGGCTCAAGGTCAGTGATCACACCAGCGTGGACATCAGGGACATTAAGATCTTTCTTGTATAGTTCTTCTGTGTATTCTTGCCACCTCTTCTTAATCTCTTCTGCTTCTGTTAGGTCCCTGCCTTTTTTGTCCTTTATCATGCCCATCTTTGCACTAAACGTTCCTTTGATATCTCCAATTTTCTTGTAGAGATCTCTAGTCTTCCCCATTCTATTGTTTTCCTCAATTTCTTTGCATTGTTCATTTAAGAAGGCCTTCTTATCTCTCCTTGCTATTCTCTGGAAATCTGCATTCAGTTGCTTATATCTTTCCCTTTCACCCTTGCTTTTTGCATTCCTTCTTTCCACAGCTATTTGTAATGCCTCATCAGACAGCCATTTTGCTTTCTTGCATTTCTTTTTCTTTGGGATGGTTTTAGTTGCTGCCTCCTGTACAATGTTACGGACCTCCGTCCATAGTTCTTTGGGCACTCTGTCTACCAAATCTAATCCTCTAAATCTATTCATCACCTTCACTGTGTACTCACCAGGAATATGATCTAAGTCATACCTGAGTGGTCTAGTGGTTTTCCCTACATTCTTCAATTTAAGCCTAAATTTTGCAGTAAGAAGCTCATGATCTGAGCCACAGTCAGCTCCTGGTCTTGTTTTTGCTGTCTGTATAGAGCTTCTCCATCTTTGGCTGCAAAGTATGTAATCAATCTGGTTTCGGTATTGACCATCTGGTGATGTCCATGTGTAGAGTCGTCTCTTGTGTTGTTGGAAAAGAGTGTTTGCTATGACTAGCTTGTTCTCTTGACAGAACTCTATTAGCCTTTGCCCTGCTTCATTTTGTACTCCAAGGCCAAACTTGCCTGTTATTTCAATTACTCCTTGACTTCCTACTTTAGCATTCCAATCCCCTATGATGAAAAGGACATCTTTTTTTGGTGCTAGTTCTAGAAGGTGTTGTAGGTCTCCATAGAAGCGGTCAACTTCAGCTTCTTCGGCATCAGTGGTTGGGGCATAGACTTGGATGACTGTGATATTGAATGGTTTGCCTTGGATACGCACTGAGATCATTCTGTCGTTTTTGAGGTTGTACCCCATTACTGCCTTTCCCACTCTCTTATTGACTATGAGGGCTACTCCATTTCTTCTAAGGGTTTCTTGCCCACAGTAGTAGATATAATGGTCACCCAAATTAAATCCACCCATTCCCGTCCATTTCAGTTTGCTGATTCCCAAGATGTCGATGTTCAATCTTGTCATCTCATGTTTGACCACATCCAGCTTGCCTTGGTTCATAGATCTTACATTCCAGGTACCTATACAATACTTTACAGCATCGGACCTTCTTTTCACTTCCAGATACATCCACAGCTGAACGTCCTTTCGGCTTTGGCCCAGCCGCTTCACTCTTTCTGGAGCTACTTGGAATTGCCCTCCGCTCTTCCCCAGTAGCATATTGGACACCTTCCGACCTGAGGGGCTCATTTTCCGGCATCATATCTTTTAGCCTTTTAACATTGTCCATGGGGTTTTCTTGGCAAGGATACTGGAGTGGGTTGCCATTTCCTTCTCCAGTGGACCACATTTTGCAGAACTCTCTGTCATGACCTGTCCGTCTTGGGTGGCCCTGCACGGTATAGCTCATGGCTTCACTGAGTTACGCAAGCCCCTTCGCCACGACAAGGCAGTGATCCATGAAGGGGTGATGTAAGTTACTCTACTGTTATTTGTAAATAGACTATACATGAAGAAAAATTAAGGACCATCGGTGTTTGTTTCTCCTAATACCGATCACTAGTTTAGCGAACTGCTTTGCCCTGCTCAACAAACTCTACAACAGATAATAGTGAAATGGAGATGTCCCAATTTATAGTTGTACAATGTTAGAAAACAAGTTGTTCTATAATACAATACAATGAATAAGAGAGAAATATTCATTTGATTTTCATAGAAGGAGGGAAAGATCTACTATGTTCAGAGAATTACAAAAAGAAAGAAATGAAAAAGCAGACAAGTCTATAATGTATGTATGTATGTGAGTGTGTTTTAAAAAGCTACCTACATTAATGTAACTCCTTACATTTCTGCTTTCAAAATAAAGTTGTTCAGAAAATAGTTTTTTTTTTAAAGGAAACAAATCCTTTTCTGATTGGCTTCCTAATCCATTCCATCAATTTTGTCCCTTGTAAGTCTCCCACAATTATTCTCAAAACAAAGCTCATAGTCTGTCAAATTGCAGGCTATGATATAAAAAAGTGGGTTAATGAAAATGGAGTCTATGAGTAGGAAATAAGATTAGAGGTGACATATTGTTCTCAGCCATGAGGATTTCTCTGAGCTGCAACAAGGGGGGGAGGGCAAAATATCCAGCCATTCTGCTTTAGTCATTTTGTCATGTCCCTATTTGCTGTGGAATTCAGAAATAATTGTGACCTTAGGGCTGCACTGGGCAGTATGAATTAGATGTGGCTAGTTATGAATGCTGTTTTCTGCAGCTTATATTGTTTATGGCACAAAAGGACTGTTGAAGTTAAGCAAATCCACTCCAGACATTTTGGCTTTCAAGCACAATAAAACTAATCTCTAAGTATTTTTAAGGATCCACTATGAGGGTAGCCACTTGTGAATGACTTGACACTATGCCAAAATTGGTTTTCCAATAATCTGAGTTTCTCCCTTCCCCTTGGTGTTTATCATTTACTGGTGAAATCAGCTTCTTTTGGAACTGCTTTCTCCAGTAAATAAAATAATTTAAACATCTTTTTATTTTAATGTGTTTTCCTTTTTTTTTCCCAGTGTGTTTTTGAACTTTATTGCCAGATAGTAAAAGGTGCTTTTTCCTCTGTTAAACTTCTCTCCATCATTCTGCAGGATTCCTGCCTGCCCTCACTTCATAGTCTGAAAAAGCTTCCTGCCTGCTTTCATTTCATGATATAAAAAAGACTTTAAGTCTTCCCTTGAGATTTAAGTGAAGTGCGTGAATCAGTGGAAACTGTGGACTATAGGAGAGATGTTTATTAAGAAAAAACATATAGCCTCCTTGTGAGTAAAGTAATTAAAAAACCCTGAACCCCAAACATATAACATTCTTTTAAAAACAATAGAAAGAATTGACTTTTTTTCATGAAATTAAATGAGATGGGGGGGAAAGTACTAAAGAAATGTTTAGCGTAGCACGCTAGTATTGGTAGATACTTGGATCTGAATCATGCTCTTTTTCATTGTCAGTGACAGCATCAGAGTATGGTAATGGGTTATAAGTGTAATTGTTGAAGCTAAAATGCCCTTGAAATTTTTGGTGGAGACATGCCATGGAGTTAAGAGTGTCAGATAACTTGAACATGTGACAATAATACCAAGGTACTGACCTGACTGTTTATGGCAGTGTTGTCCAAACTTGGCCACTTTAAGATGAGTGGACTTCAACTCCCAGAATTCCCCAGCCAGTCATCTTAAAGTGGCCAAGTTTGGACAACACTGGTTTATGGGAAAAGAAAATGTAGGATATTTTTTAGACATATTTTAGATTTAAGCCTAATGATTTTTAGAACTAATACCTTAAAGCTTTTTCTTCCTTAAATGTACACTAGCATAATGAACATCAGCTTTCTTGTAAACTAGAAAAATCTGTTTAAAGCAAAAACAATTATTTATACTGCAAAGCTGGTATCTACAATATTATTTATACTATTACAAGTGAAGCCAAATTTTCTCTCACTACTTCTGGGCCATTTTAAACATTCATTGTTTTTTTCACCTTATCAAAAGATATAATATTAGAAATATTTTTAAACATCCTATGCATGATAACTCAGGTTTTTATGAGATATATAGGTCTTAGTATTAGCATGTTTTTCCTGAAGCTTATTAGTTACCTTAACATATCTGTAAGACATAGCAAGTATTATTCAGATATTTATGACTTCTAGAGTTTAGCCTTTAAGGTATGAGAAATCAGTACATACTAAAACAGATGCTCATTCTTAGTTTCTGAAAAATTGGCTAGAAAAAAATATTCCATGTGTACAATGTAGTTATCAAATGCTGCCGTTGTCTTTAGAAATTGTATTAAAATCTTTTAATGTCATGTTTTACAGTAGTACTAAACTCTTTCAGCATGGGTTATGTTACCCTTCAATATTGTTAATAGGTCGATAGCATCTAGAAGACAAACATTAAAATCTACTTTTATTAGGAAACTGAAATCTGGGGTAAATTAAAAATAATATGAGTAATAGCTAAAGTCCTAGAGAAACAGATACCTATGAGTAGAAACGTAGTGATCTGCCCAAGGTTCGTCTATTCAAATAATAATAAACCAAGCTTTACTGAGACCTTACTTAAAAAGCAAGAACCTCATATTTAAAATTCCTATAGTTCATATTGCTTTATAACATGCCAGGCATATGTGCCATCAATAAGAAAGAGAATATTAATATCAACAATCAGTTGTAGGGAGCTTTTTATTTCTCTTTTCATCACTGAATTTATTACTGTAGTGCTTCCTTTCTTCTGTAATTTCATGTGTAAATTGGAATATTTTTGGAATAACTACTGAGATAATGCCTCTTTCGCATATCGGCAAAGAATGATCAGTCCTGAGATTTCTTTGGAGACTTTTTTCCATTTAAGAACAAAAGAAAGATGTACATCTAGTCACAATAATAGTTGAAGGCTGTTAAAAGTAAAAAGGTTGTTCGCTTAGTAGCTTTCATGTTTTCAACTTGGCAAGCGCTATAGTCAAAGAGAGACTTTATCCATTTTCTTCTGAGCTCTATCATTACCCCTTCATCCCTTATGACATTTTGACATGTCATCATTTCTGCGATCTGAAGTATGTATCCATTGATTTTTCAATCATTCTCTATTAAAGCCAACAAAAGAGATTTAATGATCCCATTCAATCAATTCCAGAAAAATAGCCACCAGTTTCAATCCCATTAAAAGATCCATACTTTTTTGGTTTGTTTGTTTTCTGTTGTACTCGCAGTACATTAAAATAAGAGGTGTTGCTTCATAAATGCTTCATGATGCTTCACAATGGCAACAGGGAAATTTTTAAGCTATATATCATACCTTTGAAAAACAGGATAATACTGCATAAATACACTGGAAAATCATGAGGAATAAGATTTCTAGATCCATGGCTATTCAATATTCTTTCCAAAGCTGGATATCATAGAATATTTTTGATACTTTGAGATCTAGATAGTAAAGTCCTTAATAATGAAATGCCATAAAGAAATATTACAAGATGACTAGTATCTTAGCAAGTTTGATTTTGCCTATGGGTAAAGTATACTTAGGTCAGACTTTCTGCATTGTTTTGAGTTCCTTTAAGCTATCATTTATTTGACTCTGGGTTTTCTTAATCCTGCTCAAAAATGCCATACAAAAAATGCATGATTATATACAATTTCCAGTCATATTAGTTAACAACCACTTTAAGGAGAGTGGTAGCTCAGCTCACTAGCCTAGAAGACTAAAATAGTGTTGGACAAGTTCCTGGAAGATAGGGTTACTGATGACCATCAGCCATGATAGTGCTATGACCTTATAAAGAACATAGAAATATATCTTACATTAAGTGAAATTATTGGTTCTATTAAACACTGACAGGTAATGTCTGTTCATCTTTTGAGACAAGTTTTTCCAACTCTTTCTGGAAATGTCAGGAATTGGAAGCAACAATAGGCCCTGATTTTGTGTTTAGAGGCAACATTCCACTAAATAACAGTTACTCAGAAACAAAAATGTCAAAAGGCTATTATTCATTGTCTTTTTTTTTTTTTTAATCTTTATGGATATCAGGATGCTGAATTAGATGACTCTTTGCTTTGATCCAGCAGGGCCCATATTTTATTTTTCTGATAATGGTTATTTGGTTTTGATAACATTTGTGTGTGTGTGTGTGTAGATTGTTTTACTTTGTTATGTGTTTGGCTTTACTGCAGCATAGCTATTTTTAAAAACTAGAGCTCCGTCTAGGAATATGTTGCCTAATAGAAAAGGTAGCAGTAGTACTGTCATAGTAGCAAAAACAACAACACCAGCTATTTTTAATTAAATTGTTTGCATACCACCATTTACCCCTATTGTAGTAAATTATGGGAGTGCCTTGTTTATTAGAACAGGAAGAGCAGGTTGACTTCCTTATTTAGAATGGTCCTTCAAGAGATGAGTGTTTTTCAATGTTAATAGAAAGCTCTAGTCCCTTCGTTTGGATCATCATCATCATCACCATCACAGATTGCTTAGTTTAACAAATCTGATCTCAAATAGAAACATTGGAGAACAATAAACAGAAGAAAGTGAGAGTGCTTGTGAATCAAAGCTGAATTTGACAGTTTATTAATGTGCACAGAGTCATGCATAAACTTAAGTATTTCTAATAAAGGAGAATATATATAGTTCAGGGTTGAACCATGGAGTCCTTGGTGTTCTCTGAGCTTGGTGGTTTGCTTGCAGACATTTCATTACCCAACTAGGTAACCTCACCAGTGCAAGTGAGTATGGGGTTTGCTCCCTTAAATATCTGATACAGCCCTGTCGGTGAGACTCAAAGTACCTATACATTAAATGATCCATTGCCTTCTTGAACTCCAGAGCTAAAAGCACTTACTCAGATAATGACCCATCGAGCTTAATTGAGGTCAGATAACAATAAGAACAAAATGATCCTGAAAACAAATCAATACAAAAAGGAAAACTATCATCTGACAGCTTTTCTTCCTCCTATCTCCCCATTTTATACAGTTTATTCATTCTAGTTGTATACTTACTCCTGAAGCAAATAATATTTTGTATTCACTGTAATATGTGCTCATATATGCAGTATTTGTGCATATTTCATATGATCAGTTCTGCTGAAATAATCATTAGCCTGGAGTGCAGTGGTGATAATTAGGGCTGTGCAAATCCCAGCTATTTCAGCCTTGTGTGTTTGGTAGTACATTTTATTTTATTTAACATTTTGCCTGAGTTTTGCATCCTGGGGGCTGGATTATGATTTTTGTTACTGTCATGAAAACTGTCCCTCTAAGCTTTATTTTGATAGGGGTTTAGAGCCATAGTTCTCAAAATAAAAGTCAGTTGAACCCAGCCAGGCTGTCTTACTTTCTCCAGGAAAACATAAATCTTCTCTCTCCGTGCCTGGCCTTATACTACTTGAAACTCAGCCAAACCTTGCAAAATTATTCATAAAGGCAGCTAGCCTTCTGAGAATCATAAAAGATCCTGAGTAAAGGCAAATTCACATGTTATTGAACCATATCTACATTTTCCCTACACGTACACATACTATATACATATATATAAACTTTAAAGATTATGTCGTGCGCTTTCATAAGATGTACCATTTTCTCAAATACCCCCAAATACCATCTAAATAGACAGGTGTCTGGTCCTGATTGGCTCATCCGATGCCAATTAGTGTCCACCTCCACCAAGCATTCCTGCTTTCAGTCACTTACCTCTCTGAGTCTCTATGGAGAGTATATTTGAACAGAAGCTGAGACAATCTCATCTCCAATCTATAGTATTTCCACCCACTTAACCAGCTCAGTGTCCCTCAAAACTGGGCACTGCACATTGGGTAGTTTACAATGGCAGCTGGTTACCTGCCATGGATTAGAGATGCGCTGTGGTTTAGCTCACCTTTAAAAGCATCGTGCTCCAATGGAGAAGCATATCCCGAGAAAGGGGAAGAAGTGAGGAATGGTTGGCAGGAGCAGCACAAGAGGGTGAGAGACCAAATGAGGTGACAATGGCAGCAGGAAAACTAGGTTGGAGCCGTAACGAGGGTAGCAGGATTGGCACTGAACTTTCTTAGCTATTGGCAGATGGGTGTCAATTCTGACTTCTGGTGCCAGCCCTGGCTGTATCCTGGACACTGGTTTATAGAAGCAAAGGTTTATAAAGCGCAGCTTGTTGAAAAGCTGCTTTGTGATCAGTGTTAAGACATGACAGACTCTTTATCTGACTCTTTGCATTTCTGTTTTAATGATTAAAAATTCAATTGTTTTAGCCTTGAAAGAAGGCAAATATACCAATTTCGTGAATCTTCTATACTTCTAACGCTTGATTGCAATTTTTACTTAATTTCTTTCCCTTCCTCAGGTTAACATTCGCCATGCCTGGGCATCTGTAAATACATTCAACTTATGGGAAATGGTCTCCCCCCCCACCCCCCACCCCCCGTTAAGGAAGCTGCAGGACACCTTTGACATCCAGTGGCAGGATCCTCAGAGCTGGTGTTGCCATCAGCAGCACATGCTAATGTCTTTATCTCAAAGCACATGGGAGGGGGGCTGGGGGAAAGTTGTGTCTGCCTAAGATTAAACATCTCTTCTGACTGATGAGCTGGTCCTATCTGAAGGAAGAACAAACGATTTCCCTGAACCAGCATGACATTAAGACGACAGCCCTTATCTGCCATGGCTAGTTAAAACATGGGAAAAGTGTCCCTCTGAGAATTCCAGGAAGAACCAGATGTGCTGTAGTTTAATTGTTTGCAAAGGCCGAATTCAAATAAGCTGTAATTTTGAGCTTACTTAGTTATGCACCAACGACCAGAGAGTTACAGAATGTATCCCAACCCTCTGTATCTTCCGAAGCATATTGTTTAGACTATTAGGCAGCATTTTTTCCAATGATTGTTTCCCACCTCTAAAATAAAGAATGACTAAAGCCATTGCAATTCAATCTCACATGCTATCATATAACTAAGATAGCAGTAACGAAAATATTAAAAAGAAAATTATTCATCACATTCAGGCATCTTATCCGTACCATCAGTCTTTCCCATCATGCGAGTTAATGTATATATCTAATTTGCTCCTTTTTTTAAAAAAAAGTTATATCTCAGTTCTCAGGGTGGCGGTGGCGATGGTGATTTTAACCTTTTAAAAAGAAAATCTGTATTTACAACTTTCTCTAATGTGTAATTTTTATGCAACTTTCTCTAAAACACACTTTTTAAAACTATACAGACTCACATACACACACCCCACATACATGCACACACATATATAATATCTTAAAAAAAATTCTCCTCTCACCCCTATGGGTGGTACATGTCTTCCTCAATCTTGGGTCCTCCAGCAGAGGCCTGGGAGTTTGAGGGTTCAGCGCAGTCTCTTAGCTGTTCCTAGCACTGCGCTCTTCTGGCCAGAGAGCTCTGATGCTTTTCCTGTTGGAGCCACTTGTCTCAGCTTCAGAGTCACAGCTCCAGGTGCTCCTATGGCCACTGGGACCACTTTGGCCTTTACTTTCCACATCCTCTCTAGTTGCTCCTTCAGGCCCTGGTACTTTTCAGATTCTCATACTTCTTCCTGATTTTGCTGTCAGTTGGCACTGCTATATCTATCACCAACTGCTGAGTTCTGGTCCATGTCTACTACCATGATGTCTGGTTGATTGGCCAGTACCTGCCTGTCCATCTGAATCTGGAAGCCCCTCAGGATCTTAGCCCTGTTATTCTCCATGACCTTCTGTGGAATCTGCCATCTGGACTTGGGAGGGTCTAGCCCATACACTGTGCAGATATTCCTGTACACAGTGCCAGCTAGTTGGTTCAGTGTATGCTTTTCCTGCCTGCATCTTACATCCTACCACTATGTGCTGGACTGTCTCTGAGTCCTCTCTATACAGTCTGCAACTTGGGTCCTCTGTTTCTATGTATCTGGTGCTTAGTGCCTGTTCTTGTGCTGCTATGATCAGTGCCTCAGTGCTATCTTTTAGTCCCGCTCTTTCCAGTCACTGGTACAATTTCCCAATGTCAGCCACCTCAGCTATCTGTCAATGGTACATCCCATGCAGGGTTTTGTCTTGCTATGGTGCTGGCTCTGCTTGAACTTCCGCCTATGCCTGCTGCTGCCTCAGGCATTCTGTCAACATCACTCATCTTTGGCTGCCATCTTACTGATGTACTCCTGGATGCTCTGGGTTTCATCCAGGACAGTGGCTTTGACACTCACCAGACCCCGCTCTTTTCAGCTGGTGTACAGTCTCTGGGTGCTGGACTTGGGGTGGAAACCTCCATACACTGTGAGGAGCTTCCAGGTTTTCACACTGGCAGCCTCCATGTCCTCCTTTGGCCAGCTCACTATACCAGCAGTGTATCTGATGACTGGCAGGACATATGTGTTGATGGTATGGATCTTGTTTTTCCCATTGAAAAAGACCTGTCTTATCCTTCACTGGTATTTGGATGTTGCTGTCTTCCTTGCCTCCTCATTGTGGTTCCCATGTGACCGTGGAATATCACGGTACATGTAGCTGATCTGTGGCCTGCTGACAGTTCCACCCCATCAATCTTAACTACCTTGCCTCTCTTTACTACCATTTGTCCACACTTCTCCAGTCTGAATGACATCCCAGTGTTCTCACTGTAGATCCATGTCAGGTGGATAAGCGAGTTGATGTCTCATTCACTTTTAGCATACAGCTTGATGTCATCCATGTAGAGCAGATGGCTGATGGTAGTTCCACTCTTGAACTTGTATCCATATCCAGTGCTTGTGATTATCTGGCTGAGGGGGTTCAAGCCTATGCAGAACAGCAATGGGGACAGTGCATCACTTTGGTATATGACACACTTGGTGGCCATGTGTGTGAGCGATCTTGAGTTGACTTCCAGTGTTGACCTCCACAGTCCCATTGAGTTTTTGAGGAAGGTTCTTAGTATCCTTTTGACTTTGTATAGCACCAGGCAATGTGGCATTGAGTTGTAGGCTTTCATGTAGTCAATCTAGGCTGTGCTCAGATTGGTCTGTCTAGACCCTGAATGTCAAGTGACTGCTCTAACTATGAGCAACCGGTGTTTTGAACCTCTGGTGTTCTTCCCAATGCCCTTCTGAGCTGTTCTTATGTGCTGGCCCATATGGTCCTGTAGCTTGGCAGTTATGATGTCTGATAGGACTTTCCATGTTGTGGGGAGGCAGGTTATTTGCCGGTAGTTGGATGGTTCTTTTCCCTTGTCAGAGTCTTTCATGATCAGCACTGTCCTTCCTTGTGTTAGCCAGTCTGGGTGGGAGCCTGCTGCTAGCAGATGGTTTATCTATGCCACTAGGCATTCATGCACTGCTGTGAGTTTCTTTAGCCAGTAGGTATGGATCATATCCGGGCCAGGTGCTGTTCAGCTTTTCATGTTCTTGACATGCTGTTGGATGTCTGCTACCACAGTGACTGGTTCCTGTTCTGGGAGATTGCTGTGGTCTGCTCTCAGGTGCTGCAGCCACTTTGCACTGGTGTTATGTGTCTTCTCTTTCTCCCATATGTTCTTCCAGTACTGTTCAGTTTCTGCTGCTTGTGGCTCAGCTGTTACTGTGTGGTTGCACTGCAGTCAGGAGTACACTTTGGATGGTTCTTTGGAGAACAGGGCATATATCTTCTTGGCCTCTGCTTCTCTAGTGTATCTCCTTAGCCTGGCAGCCAGTGCTGTGAGCCTTTGTTTAGCAGTCTCTAGGGTTTCAGATGGAGTCAGGCCCTTGTATTTTTTCAGTAGCTGAGTCTTATCCTTAATCTCCACACCCTTCTATAGTTCCATCAGCTGACTAACTTCTCTCCAAGTTGCCTTGATCTTAGCTTCCAACCTCATTTTCCGGGGGGGTGGGGGTATGTACTGCTGTTCTTGATCATGTAGCCAAGCACTTCCAGGATTATAGCAGCTGTAGCATATATCAGTTCATTGGTTTGAGTTATAGTGGTAGTAGCGATTGTCTGGAGGGCTCTATTGGCATCTTCTAGCATACTATCTGATGGTACTTCTCCATTGACCCTTGATAATCGATCTCAAGGGTTGACTGCAGCTAGTTTACCCATGATCTTATGCCTCATTTCAGCTGCTGTGCCTTGTAATGGAGGGGGTGGCAGTGACGTCCCAGGTTCAGGTGTTGGCTGCATATCCAGTTGTTCTTCCGGGTCTTCTTGAGTCTGGGATGTAATGTGTTGGTCTATCTCAAGCTGTGAGAGCAGCTTCCTCTTCACTATGTTAAAGTGTTAGGTAACTAGTTGTTTCTCAGTTAGTGTGGATGTCCATGCATAGTTTCCTGATACATTTCATATATTCTCTCTCATTAGGTCTACTGTTGTAGTAGCATTCCATCAATTCCAGGTTCTCTTGTCTCATCCATGTATGGTTTGTTCCAGTAGCACGCTTAACATCAGATTGTCCTAGTTCTGCAACAACTGGCATGGATCTGGTTAATCCGGGTGAGATCCAAGCCAGCATGACTCTCTTAGTTCATGTCACTCTCATATTTGAGGTATGCAGGTGAAGCGTTAGGGGTCTTTGCCCAAGGATCTCTACTGGTAAGGTAGGTACCAGCCAGGATTCAAACCCTGGTCTCCCACATCAAAGGAGGCATTCTAATCACTATGCTATCCAGCCACTACATACATATGTACATACATACATACATTCACACACACACACATACTGTATACATACATACATGCAGCTTCTCTTCATTGACACTCTCTTTTTACATACAACTTTATCCACTTCTTTGTGCAAACTTGTTGAGTGAAGAATGAGTGACACTCCAAGACTACACTGAGTACTGCCTGATTGTATATTAATGGAGACTCTTCATGAAGATAATACTGCTTTGTTTCTACTGAAATCCTGAATGGATTTATTCTATATCCTTATGGGACACTATAATAAACACAGGAATATTATTCTAAGTTGCACCCTTACATACACATACCTGGAAATACCTATCACTGAATTCAGTGAGCCTTACTTTAATATAGACAAGGACAGAACTGTGCTACAACAATTGAAAAATTTGTTTCAGTGCTGCTACTCCAAGGCAACAAAATGAATACTGAGAAAGAAGATAAGGAGAAAATAAACAACAACAATAAAAACCTAATATAGTTATGTAATATATAGCTGTGTAGTTGGGAATGAATGAATGAATGAATGAATGAATGAATGAATGAATGAATGAATGAATGACTCCCAAACTAGAGATGGCACTGAAATTGTGTATTACTGGATCGGTTATGGAATTTCCTTCATATTGTTTATACTTCTCTCTTTTGATTTGTATCCAATTCATATCACACATTTCTATTTTTTTCTCTGTACATTCCTGGCATGATTTTTCAATTCCATAACTTTTGTCTGAGTGTTCTTTTTTTCAACACAAGACAGGACAACTAGGGGGCATTAAATTCATTGTATCCATCTTCTGACATGAAAATAGGAGCAGGCTGTCAGCCTGTCAAAAAAATAATACCACCCAATCCAGCATTTTGTAAATTTTTAAACATAATCCAAAGGTAATAATAATTAACAACTTCTTATACAGGGTTGAAATAATAATTCTAATATTTATTATTCATTTATTTTATTTAAGGAATTTATAAGGAAACCCAATTCCCACATTGCATCTTTGGTTGGCTAACATAGGGTTAAAAACATGAAACAAAATAGCCAATAAATATTAAAACCTAGAGAAAAAAAACATGAACAACACACAGGGAGGCTAAATCATAACACATTCAGATTCCAAAACCATTTCCCAGATAAGCTCATCCATTGTCCTAACCCAATGCCCAGGAAGAAAAAAACATTTAAGACTTTACTAGTAGGAACCTGAATCATTCTTCTCATGGGACAATTGGAAATAACCTGGTCCTGTGCCATGAAGAGCTTCAAAAGCGATAACTAGCACCTTGAATGACACCCAGAAGCCTTTAGGAATCCAATGCAGCTTGCAAAGTGGCGGTGTTACCAACATGGTGCACCCATAACTAGCCACTGCATTCTGGGCCAATTTCTGTCTCTGGTGTCTTCAAGGACAGCCCCATATAGAGTGCATTATAGTCCTCCAAACAGCAAGTGACTAAGGCATGAGTGACCATGAGCAGGGCTTCCCAAACTGAGAAAGTACACAATTGAGAACCACTCAGTTTTGCTTTGGTTTAACCAAAGCCCCATCTAGACCCCACATCTTCCAGAACCTTGACAGCATCACTTGGTCAGCCCAAGATTGAGATATATAACTAGGTAACCTCAGCATTCATTGATTCTGTGATCAATGGTATTGAAGGTAAGGTACCTGAGGGACAGTCAGGATGGATGAACCAAAGGTTCTGCCAAAAGTCATATAGAAGTGCAGTCATAACAAAAAGGGTCCAGGTAATCTGCTTATTCCAGGGCCTGCTAGAGCTGCAAACCAACCACCTTCTCAACAACCTTTCCTTTTAGTGACAGAACAAAATTGGCCAGGACTATTGAATCCAGGGGTAGATTCTTGAAGAGGGAACAGACTATGACTTCTTTAAGAGCTGGCAGAAATCCTCCCACCCCTTGCCCCTTTCCTCAAGGATGCATTCGGCAACACATCCAAGTACACTTAATCTCCCAGGAGGTCTTGACTAATCAAGAGGGACATTGGTGTAATACATAGGTGGCTGCACTTACAGTCTCAAAGACTCTGTCACCTCCTTGGGACCAACAGGCTTAAACATTTTGCCAATAACCATGATAGACTGTGCCTCAATCAACTGCAAAAGACCTGAGTCCAACTCAGTAACTTTATCTGACAGGTGCCTCAAGGGGTCTTCATAGCAGCCCTGTAGATGTTCCTCAGCCCTAGCCCTGCCCATAAGGGACTGGGTTATCTTGAACAGGGCCTTTAGCCAGCTATCTGCAGACATGATAAGAGCAAAAAATAATTATGCTTTTCCGCTCAGTTATCTGCAAAGCAGTACCACTGAAAGCTCTCAGGATCTCTCAGATTACTATAGCCACTGCACCACCCTTACCCTGGAGTCTTGGGGGGCACCTTACTTAGAACCCAGGTGGACATATCTCTGAGAGGGGAATATTCCTCTCTGTGCCCAGCAAGGTTTAAGTAATATATGTCAGGATGGCCCTCTCATCCACTATTAGATTCTGGATGAGGAATGTCTTACTATAAGTCAATCTGGCATTTGCAGAATTGACTTCTCTTCTGAGATTGCTTTCCCTGAGAGTGGCCCAGCACCTGTCTCCCAGCAGATCTCCATCCTGCCTATCACCATTAAGATATCATTACTTGGCCACCCCCTGAATACATTTCAGCCCCCCAACCCCTGTCCTCCTTTCCAAAGAAAAAAGGCTCCTTCTCACATCCAATTGGCTAACCAGTTCTTTGGGATATTGACTCAACACTCAGCATCCCTGGTCCCAGTAACCAGCCTAATCCCCCCCCCCACCAACCACCCATACATGCACATACTATCCTCTTCATTCAAACCCGGCCAAGCTGACACAATGGGGGGGGGGGGGTAATATCACCCTCTCTCCATCTCTCACCCAGAGTGGGGAGCAGACATGTACCAACACCAGCACCTCACCATTAACCACCAAAGTCCTCTGACATGTAAGTTCATGAGTCTTAATCCTTTCCTCAACCAATTTTTCAGAACTCAAAGATGAAAAGTACAATATTGTTCTTACTTATTTTTTCTATTAGATAAACATCATTCTCAGTTATTCTCTTTGTTCATCAAGGCCTGTTGTCATGATCCTTTTCAGTAATGAAACTAGTGTTTGTGCAGTCTTCCAAATCTGAATGCCATAGGATGTCCCATGAGAGTAAAAAATCAATGTTATACCTAGAACTTGATATAGATTGTATTTCTTCATGTCACCAGTAGCTGAACCATAGTAAAGTCTATATAAGTTTCCCCTGAAGCCAAGGCATGCAGCTATTATGTTCTACTACTAGGAGTAGTATTAAATATATTTAAACATATATAATTTTTTTGATTCAGTGTCTATTAACTGTAATTAAAATGAAAGAGATATAAGGGTGTTACTTAAATATACCTCCCATAGCTATGATACAGCTAACTAGAGGAGCAAATGTAAACTTAGGCTGTCCAGACCAAAGAAGAAATAGTTCCATCACCCTATCCTGTGCCTTTTAGTGTACACCTCAGTGTCAGTGCTCATTACCTGGTGCCATATTTTTAGAATTTTAGACAAAATTAACAAACTATCCAGAGTTGGAGAACTATAATAATGAGAAGTTTAGAACCATGTCTTATGTGGAATGAATGAAAGAGTTGGGTACATTTAGGAGATTAAGGGAAAATGTGATAGTTGCTCTTAAAAACTTAAGGGCTATTACACAGACACTGGAGCTGATGTTTATCTAATAGAAAAAATAAGAACAATATTGTACTTTTCATCTTTGAGTTCTGAAAAATTGGTTGAGGACTAAATCTAATGCATGGAAATTACAAGGGAGCAGATTCAGAGTAAATATAAAGGAAACATCATAACATTAAGAGTTGCAAAAGCGGGGGGAAAGATAGTTTCCCATTTATTTATATGTATTTACACAGAATCCATTCAGCTTCTGTCTGGGAAGCTCTAGGTGTAAAATTTACACTGAGAAGATGGTTGGACTAGATGATTTTCAAGATCCCTTCCAGACTGTCCTTGACTATATTATATGATGTAGATAAAATCATGCCAAAATATTATAAATCAAGATGACTGTCTTACTGATTAGAAGGCCCTGTATCATTTTGCTGTCATTTGTGGTCATCCAGATTTTTGTAGCCCAGGGTTAATATAATATATAATGTCAATTATATAATGTCAATTCTGAAAAACAGGTAATATTTACTAATTGATGTTAGCCCTGCTGGGTAGACCAGACCATGAAATCAAGTCCACAGGAAGGCAGAAACTACTTTGATTGAGATTGTGTATAAAATCAGAATCTTGTAAGTCTGATTGTGCTGTACCTCCTCCTTCTTATAGTTCAGTGAATTAGGGAGATGTCTGTCTAAGTCACTTCTGAACATTATCTCCTTGTTCTGAACTTAAACATGTTTCAGACACTTTTGCCTAGACAATGGTTCCTGCATACTCCACCAGGTAATTTCCCTTACTCTGTAGACCTATATGCCTAAATGAAAAATATGCCCACTGATTATCTAGTCAGATAACTGATCCTATGGGGAAAAGTAGTGCCTTAATTGTGGATTAGAATAGAAAACAATGCATATTTACTAGTAGGAAACGAATTCAGCTGAACTCAAAATGCAGGCATTATAAAAAGTTTTCTAAAGTTTAGCTAAAATTGAATTAAGCAGTGATGTATTTCATGCACTGGGACACCAAACACCTGACTCCATTTAATGGTTTTGTTTATCTGTGCAAGGGAAAAAAAATCAAGAAAGGGATTTAACACCTGAAGAAATACTATTAGGAGTGAAATATTTGTGAGGCACCTGCCAAAAAATATGGAACATTCTCTCATAGGAGATTTCCTTAATACTTGCAGATATCTGGTATCATGATAGTTAGGTTTTTGGAAATATCAAGCTACATAAACATACAATATTTTATATCTGTTTCATAAAGAATATATATGGATAGTTATAGAAAATGTAGCTTCATGAAAACTATCATCTTCATGTGTTACAAGACCTGTCTTTTGCTGCAACAGAGAAATAGGCAACCCTTCTGGAAATGTTCATATGTCAACATATTCAAAATCTTTCTCCATTGTGCCTTTCCATTTCATCTGTTTCTAGCTCTGTCTCTCTCTGTGTGTGTTCAGGTAGGGTGGATGTGGATAAATGGATGGGTGGATACACAAATTATCAAGACACATATTCTTGTAATTCAGATTTAAAAACTTTTAAAATCGTTATCTTTATATATTCCATATATTTAAATTTAAAGGGATAGCTGTGTTAGTTTTCTGCATCAGAACTAACAACATCTTGAAAAACTAGGAAGTTCTTATATAATAAGCTTTCATTCAGTCCAGAAGACTTTAATGAAAATATTAATTTTAAGATTTTCTCTATCCCTCTGTCTTCTACGTGTATGTCTCTCTATCTATTTTTAAATCCTTATTTAATATAGAACATCTGGATTTATTTATTAATTAGCATTTACTGTAGTATTTACATTTGACCACTGGCAAATCTGTGTTAAAGTATTTTTGAAACAGACACAGTTACTGTTAGCGCCATTTTGGAAAACAGCATTTGAGCCACAATTCCGAAGATGGAAGTTTCCATGGGCAGAAAAGGGGGAAGTAATTCCCAATGATTTTCATCCTTGATGGGCCATCTCTCCTTGTAGGGTTGGGATCCTCTGGAACAGAAGGTGAAGTGGCTTTGTGAGTGGCAGGGAAAGGGTTGAATTGGTTAAAAAAAAAAAATCTGTTCATGTTATCCCCCAGCAGGGTTTCTCTGGTTCCTTCAGCAATGGAACAAGTCCTTCCATTCTTTTACATCCTCATCAATAATTAATAAATGAACTAAGGTTGAAATGTGCCAAAGTCATATTACTGTCCCCCCCCCCATTATTAGACATTAAATAACATGTAAGTTACTGTCGGACCAAGTGACTGCTGTTTCAAAAAGTCAAATGCACATCGGTTTCGACTTGTTTTTAATTCAGTTTCCTTCTCCCCAAACTGATGACATAAAAAGCCTACATTCTTTGCTGAGTCCAACAGTTTTGTTTTGCACAGTTTGTGGTTGTGCAGAGAAACCACCTCTGGAATAGAGAAAGAAATATTTTGTTAAAGTTTCTCAAGGCCCCAAGCCTGCACTTTACTTCTGCCTATTATCCTTGAAGCCTTTTTATCTAATAGCTTCCCAAAAGGAAACAACTGGTTTCAAATGGTACCACAAGTTTGACTGTATTTTTGTTAAATACATATTTTGTTGCCCATTCTAGCCAAATGCATTAGGATTCAAGGCATTCTAGAATAGTCACTGAAGAACCTAAGCAAAGAAATGTGCAGATTGTGTGAGAGAAACACAGTTCCCTTACCTGAACTGCAGTGCCCTTCATCAGCACCCTAAAAAGAAAAATGAGTTGGGTTTTGTCTGTTTGCTAGTTCCCCCCCCCCCCCCTCATATTCTGCTTCTCTCTTGTTCTTCCAAGCACACTGAATTCTAGTCACTGAAACCTCTTACAAAACCAGGCAAAAGAAAGAACAGTCTCTTGGGTGGCAAAGTTTCAGTTAATAAATGTCATCAGTACTGAGGTTACACTAGCATCCTTGCCAAACTTGGGTTGACACTGGGGACAGTGTTGCCCACAAATGTTAGTTTTCTCTAGGTAACTGAAGAAATCTTATGCACAGCTGGTCTGTGTGAGCCACAAGGCAAACTCTGTATTGCATATTTATGCAGCTTTCTTGCTTGCTTGTTCTGCTCGCTGAAGACATGCTGAACATGGAGACTATTCCACTCTCAATCTCCTGCAGCTGCAATTAAAATGGATCACAGAGAGAAGGGCTAGAAACTAGTTGCTTCTCTGAGGAAATACTAGCCTAGAAGAACCCGTATTCTAAAACAAGATAGGGCAACTTCATGTTTTTTTATTAATTTTGGTGAATTGCAACAGGTTTCAGACAAGTATATGTGGCTTTTGTCCTGACAAAGGTATTCCTACCTTTTGT
Organism: Python bivittatus; assembly: GCF_059951505.1. Lineage (NCBI taxonomy): Eukaryota > Metazoa > Chordata > Lepidosauria > Squamata > Pythonidae > Python > Python bivittatus. Next base: position 31,986,522 of record NW_028277098.1, read on the forward strand.
CCTGACAAAGGTAGGAATAAGGATCCAATAGACTGGTTTATTTGATTTGTTTAAAACTTTATTAAAACACACACACAAAAATCCTCTATCCTTTATTTTTTCATTCAGCCTTTCTAAAATTTACACAGGAAATGTGCAACAACATTTTTGAAGTATAGCAAGTATGTAATAATTGGGAAAATTGTGCTAAAACAATGTAATGTAGCTGTGGTTATGAAGCTTGATTGGAAAGAACCAGGTTCAAATTCCTACTCAAACTCAGAACCATCAAAGAGGTGAGTATGATCAGAGGAACCTCTAAACTTTCCATCAGCCTTTTCTGTAACTCCAAATTCCATGCCCCCCATTACTTTATTTTTTTAGTACAAGAATCCAAATGGGTTCTACCAACAAGATTTGCCTCAAATGTAGTCAGGGCTGAAGGTGTCCTAGCTTGACTGCCATATATCCAGGTTAATTGCCATTTCCTAGTTAATAAAGTTATCACTTCTGTATAAGAAAACCATTTGTCCTCTCACATGAGGACACTTCTCCATCAAAACAGTTATATCTGTATGTGTTCATGTGAGAATTCTAATATAACTAACACATTTTTTAAAAAAATAAATATAAAGGACATTATCTTTTCTCTCCTCTCCTTCCTTCTCTGTTTAGATTCCTGCATGATTTAGAAAATGGTACTGCTTTTCTACTTCAGAAAAAGTGGCAAGGTTAAACAATGGGAATATGACAAAGGGGACCAAACAATACACACTTCCATAATGCAGATATGTCCTAAGATTAGTTTTACCTGGTCACCTTGCTGTGTTGGAAACAAAGATGAATGTGTCCCCAAAAGCCACTTTTCCCAAAAATCAAAAGTGACAGAGAAAACTACAGAATTGTCCTCATTATATAATCCAGGGGCACTACTGAAACACAAAGTCAAAATGAGACATAATGGTTTCTCTTCTTGAAATCAGAATTTCTATCAAAGCAACAGGCTTTCATTACACTGATGATGGGGAAGTCACAGTTGTAGATATTTCTCTGTGTCATTTACTTGCCTAACAAAATATACCCTGTGTAGAGCATCTGGCTATCAATGAGCTTTTTGCTCTTTATGCAGTTTTCCAGCTGGCCTGACTAAACAGCTCCAAGGTTGAAGCAACTAGTCCAAGGTGACTCTGGCATTCTAGCGTACATTACACTACTTAGGGCCTACAACCACCTTCAAATACATCAGTACATCATATAAATCTCCTCATGCAGATAAGCCTCTGAAACAATTTCTTTAGTTTTGAACAAAGCAATCAAATACTGTGTAGTGTGGAAAAAATGTCACAAATGTAGAGCTGCATTTGATATGCAGGTGGGCATACATATTTCCATACGAATTGCACTGTAAATCAGAATCACTTAAATACTAATTAAGTTGTCTCTTCAAGGTTATTTTATTACTCTGTGCTTGCCTTTTTCTTTCCCTTTTGCACCAGAGCAAAATCTTATCTGATCTGTCAGATTCAAAAATTAAACCATAAGGGATACTTATTAGCACAACACTGCTGGCAGATTTATCTCAACAAAGCCACAATGAAATTTAAAAAAATATGTCTAGGCCATTGACTCTAGGATGCTTGATCAATGCCCTCTGGTGGCTACTGCAGTATGAATAATGGGAGTTATGTATAATTTAGAAGTGTATAAATATAAATCTGTCTCAGTATCTATCTATCTATATAACTTTTACAATATAATCCAACTTCATTAAAATCAGTACAACTTTTGCTCTTCATTCCAGTGGGAACTTGACTATACCTCCAAAATGTGCATTTGTACATTTGTAAACCATTACTTTTCCTTTTAAAATAATATTTCATGCTTTACAGGGTTATTGTGATAAATTGTCATTACCATTTAAGCCATGATATCAAACTAATGGCAAGTTGCATTTTTAAAGTAAAAAAACACAAACCAATAAACCACAAATCCATGGACTCACTTCAGACTGAAATAGTTTCCATCCCCACTTCATGATGTCACAACATTCTCCTTTTTGCCCTACATAGCAAACTTCTACAGTTTCTCTGGGATTTTCATTAAATAGAGAAGGCCAAGAATGATATTGCAAGGGCACTACAACTACTATGAAATGGTGTTTCTTTGGCAGCTATAACCACTAAAGTGTTAGTGGTAACCCACAAATGAGGTCTTGCCATGGATTGTTCATGTTTGGTATAAGTTTTCTGCTGTCTGCATTCAAACCACCTTTCCAGGAGATCAAGGAACTGTAGCAATGCTTTTCTCTGGGAATTGTTACTTGGGAGGAATTGGGGCACTGATCCTGTATTAGTGATCAGGGCAGCAAAAAGCATCACTATAACAAGGTGAATTTCCCTGTGGCTTTGTAGGAATCTATGAACAGGCTTCCAAAGCAGATATTCTTAATAACCCATGCTGGAATTGGTAAATAAATGCTATATATTAATTTTCATTATTAGGCTGCCTGTCATGCAGCTATTGAAGACATTCAAAATAGTTTTAAGCAGCCAATAATGCTCAGTGCACAATTACATGAAATCAATGCAGTTTAGTAGAGTTAGATTCCAGTTTCAGGTTTATTGTGCCAAGTGTGTGACAGTTCCATCATTCTTTTGGTGTTTACTTTTATATTATTCCTGTCTAAAAGGTCATAATAATTCTTTTATTTCTTTTCTTGAAGCAGAGTAGCAGTAATTTTTTTCCCCCAGGCTGCTCTATGAGGCAATAGCTGAGTTGGAGTTTGAGCCTGTCTGAGATACTAATTGTGCCTTGTATCACAACTCCAAATAGCAGTAGTCAGTAGATGCAAACTGACTGGCTAATAACAAATGTTGTAAGAGAGAACTTTAGCAAATGCCTTCCCCAGAATGGTAGTTATTTCAGCTCATATCTATTGTCTACACAATTAAGATTGTATTATAGATTTTAGTATTGTTTATTACTAAGCTTGTTTATTTAACAGCCAAGGGATATTAAAGGGGTCACTGTAATTATAAAATCAAATGCATAGATTAAAATGAGCCTCAGTAAGTAGCAGCATCTTGGCTGATCTCAGAAGCTAAGCAGAGTCAGCCATGGTTAGTAAATTGGATGGGGGAACCAACTGGGAATTGTAGGGCCATAGATTAGCTTGGGAAAAATGTAAGAGCAAACTGCTTCCATAATGCTGTTAAGAAAACTTCAGGATACAGTCACCAGAAGTTTTCCTCAACTCGTGTCATTACCATAACATATTTAAAAAATATTATTTTAAGTCACCCCATATGGAAAACAGCAACTCTTCTGCTTGTCTTGGTTGCTCATCACAGGGAAATAGATGTTAAATGTACCTGAACAGGAAAGAACAGCAAAATTGAAGGGGTGTTGTCTGCCTACTTCTTTCTTTTTCCTTGCATCCTTTCATCACAGTAGTGCTGTGCTGGATAAATATTCTGTGTTTTGTTTTGTTTTTTAATGGAAAAATAAGTTACTCTGATTTTTTTTTCCCCAAAGAAGAAGAAATTTTGGTTAGATTCTCATGAAATCTGGGCTGTTTAGTTAAAAAATGCAAAGAAAAGTATCTGCTTTTCCTTATGTGATAATATTTTCAGTGATCTGTAATTTCCTTGGTTTTCCAAGTTTCAATTAAATCCTAAGAGAAGACACCATGTGGATATTTCACATTTTTCTTTCTCTCCAAATCAGGAAATATGAACTGCCATGGAGAATGTGGGTAAAGATATGCAACAGAAAGAAGAGAAATTCACCACAATACCCCCCTCCAATCAATCCTCTCCTCTCCTCTCCTCTCCTCTCCTCTCCTCTCCTTGAAGAAAAAATTAAAAGTCCAGAATCCTCTTTTTCAGGAAGAACATATTGTGGCACAAAATATGAAGAACATATTTTGACACAGTAAAAGCAGTCAGTATAGTGATATATTATGCTGTATTTATTTCTTTACAATATCAACATACATACAATTTTCAACCTACATATTTGATGTTAAAAAGAACTTTTGTATTCAAAATTAGATTTTATTCCACTGAACTTGAAGAACCATTTTTGTAACTAGCTGTTCTAACTATATGTTCTACCTTTATGTTCTAGCCTGCATTGTGTCCATAACTTTTCAGTCATAGCACAGTCACCATGAAGATCAATGTCCTGTGCAGGTCATAGAGTGATGAGAGCAGGCATGTGTTTGCTCATAATTGGTTCACCTCAGAAATGTTTCCATTACTCTCTCCTCCTGAAGCCTAGTGAATCTCCGCTTGCTTCTAGAAAGCTTGGGGCTCCATGTGGCTGAAGAATTTTAAGTAATCTCAAGAGGTTTTCAAAATTAGAAATAGCTCAGGGCATTTTTTAAATATTTGGTCTACGACTTATCTATTTTCATTTCTAAATGCATATCTGTGCAATAATAGCTGTGATTTATTTTCTTTTGAAATAAAGTGTGAGGGTAAGGGTAGCTATTGCTTTAAAGAGCCTGAAGTGTTATTTTAAATGGTCAAGAAATATTCAACTCATGAATCACAAGTGACCTCATCTGAATTAATACTTCTCCCTTACATATCAAGGAAGCTCACAGTATGTGGTATCAGGAGGTAACATAAAACGTCTGTCAAACTGGGCCAATAATTGCCTAGCTTTCTCAGCCATAATTAACATCATTTGTAGGCTAGATCTATCTAGTTTTCCTGAAGGTTAATTGGGTTTAGATCACTGAAATATAATTTATATCTGATAGATATTATTTTTATAAATTGCACATTACCTCCCCCTCCCCCCTCAAAAAAAATTTGAATGACATGTGGTTAATTAAGGGGATATTTAAACATTTGAGTACAAAATACTTTTTCTGTGCTTCTTGAAAGAGAATCATCCAGATAGCCTCTAGAGATATTGAAAGAACCCAATACAAATACAGGGAGTTAAAATGGACATGGTAGGTCAAGTATTTGAATTGCACTCTATGGTGAAGCAGCAGCATAATTTATCAGTTATGGGGGTTCCTGCACAATGGAAAGTGATCTTCACTACTGTTAATTCTGGCACAGATTTTCCTTGATCCACTTCACATAGTGAGAAAAATCCATAAATTGTGCAAGAAAACAAGGCTGTGGGGATGGCAGTGGATTAAAGCTAACAATCGTACATAATTCTGATAAAAGTACAAAAGAGCAATGAAATTAATTACAGGACTGGATCAACTAAAGAGGCTGCAAGGTTTTCAGATATTCTTAAATTTTAAAAGATATATAGTATCTTTGTAATAAATTAAAGATGCTTTGCCAAGTGTGAGGGAATGAAGTTGGAGTTGCTGTCTGCACTTGAGAAAAGTAGCTGCAGCCAGGCAGAAATGCTTCTCACCCTCTTTCCCTCATTTCCCTAACTCAAACTTTACTCACAAGGATCCAAGCCAGAGTTCCAGCTGCCTGTGATAATTGAGGCACACCCTGGCATTTTCAAGGATGTGCCTAATTCCAGAGGCAGCCTCATCCCACTCAGGCTCTTAGCTTAGAAAAGCAAATGCTAAGACAGAGTGAGAAAAGGAGGTGTGGGTGCAAGAAGAAAGGTGATAACCAGATGGGGAAGCGGAGGCCACCTCTGAAGATTGGTAGCTATTACAAGCAGGCAAGAGGACTATCATTCAACTGCCAGGACCAGAAGTTATGGTGAGTAGCATATCTTGGTGGGGGTCCTGCCTGGAGCTAGGAGCTTTGCCAGGAGCTCAGTAGCAACTAGAAGAAGAACCACATTGAAGCAGCACCTCATCCCAACTATAGTAATGTTTGGAAGGAGGTGAAGGTTGTATGCCACTTTACAGACTTTGGGACTTTTGCTTAAACAAAGTATTAAAGGACTGATATTAAAGACATATTTAGATGGCAACATCACCTTGCAAGTCCTAGATGGGTGGAGAGCAATAGTCTGTTGTTGGGGAAGGTGTGTGCTGCAATGAAGCATTTTGTACAGATTTGCTGCACTGTGGTGTGTCCAGTCCTTGGAAAGCAAGGAACCTTCACACCAAGGTAAATTAAAGGGATTCTCAATTTATATTGGGATATTGTATCTTGATAAATCTGTGGCCTATTCTTTTCCTCAACAGTTGACAAACACCTCTCAGTCATGTTTCACATGGAAAGAGTTGTACAAAACACAACTGAGAAGAATGCAGAACCAGGGGGTGAAAAATGCAAACTCTCAGAGTCCTATAAAACTACAGTCTGGATTAGATTTAAGCCCTGTACAAGTGAGGATAAAGAAGCCTTGTCCCACCTCTCTACAGTCTGCATCCATTCTGGCAGAAGGTCCAAAGGAACAATATACTCATATTGGTCTGAATATGAGGACGACTGTCCATCTAATCCAGAAAGGTCTGAAACAGGATCTTGGATAATACAATCCAAGCTGTGAATTTAAGTGCAACTCTTCTTCACCCTCTTACCTGAACACATAAAGGAAAGACTGCATATACTCCCATTTTGTTTATGCTCTAAGATCTCTACATAGGCAAATCCCTGAATGAGGTTTTAGATAACTTCAAATCATTACCTGGGCTTGGACTATTACTGGTCAGCCTTTCATGCAAGTTATTTCTTCTCAAACAAACTTAGTTTTGCAAAGGACCAGGGACAACATGGATCAGGAAAAAGGTTTACTAGCAAGCATCTGAATTTTTGCCTTGATCCTTAAGTGGCCTTGGTGTTCCTGAGAATAAATTTCCATGTACAGTGGTACCTCGGTTCACGAACTTAATTCATTCCACAACTCTGGTGGTCATGAACCGAATCAAATTTTCCCATAAGGTTCAATGTAAATATGGTTAATCTGTTCTGAACCATATGTATTTTTTTAAAAACCACAAAAATATGAAACAAAGTACAGTATAGTACAGTATGAAGAGAGAGAACACTAACCTTGCTTGACGTGACTTCTGGCGTGGAAGACAGGAAGGTGGGTGGGGAGGTGGTTATTGTTTGGAGGGAGAGTCCCCCTCCCTACAGGAAGCCACGACCATGTGTCACAGCAGGGAAAATGGCCGCGGATCCTGTTCGTCACCCGATGCGGAGTTTGCAAACGGAAGCAAAATTTTGCGAACGGTGCTGTTCATGAACCGAATTGTTCGTGAACAGAAGCATTTGTGAACCGAGGTATTACTGTACTCTAGAAAATGATAAACTCACTGGCAAGAGAGGAAACCAAGACCTGGATAGATCACAACACTCTCTCCTCCTCCAGTTTCACCTGATGGTAAGGATAGAGGCTTTGTGTTTAAATGAACCCTCTTCATCATCCCTCCCATGGTTATAGGTAAGAGGAAAAGATAAGAGTTCAGAGACTCAGAGGATAAATTAGAATAATGCACCTCATGTCATCTATTGGAGCCCAGATTTTGAAAAAAGTACCAGTGATGTTTGGACCAACATCTTGAACTTCATTCAACAAATGCTAGAACCAGAATTTTACCCCAAAGTAGCCAAACTAAATTTGTCCATCACTATTTAATAGACTTTCTCTTGAAAGTCAGTACAAGTTCTGATATCTGCTTATTTTTCTTTATACAACTACATAATAAACTTTGCTGTAAAATAGATGATACATAGAACTCTGTATCTGATGTATTTTTTTTTTTCTGAATTGATCATTGAAATCTCATTGTTAACACCTTTATGTATTGATAATTTAATGATTTGTCCCTAATTCACTTTACCTTTTGGGAAAAAGGTTCATTAACTGTTTCAGATAAAATGGACTACACATTAGTCATAACAAAAGCAGAAGTTTGAGATTAAGTGGGGAGACAAGAGGATAAATACTATGCAAAGCATTTGAAAGGGGTACTTTGAAAAAGGGGGTTAACGTGAGCAAGGTATTGTCCACCCAGGACAAAGAAATTGAAGCCTTGCCAGAAGTAGCTCAGACAGTAGAGCCTTCTCCTCAGAAAGAACAAAGCCCTCTAACTAAAAAACCAGAGGAATTGAAAAAAATAACTGAACATCTAGAACAGCACAAAACCAACAGAATAAGGTTGCCTGCATTGAAGCTTCTTACAAAGAAAAAGCCATCACAAGTATTAAATGATGCCAATGCTATAATATCAAATATAAGCACCAGCTCACTGCAAAAAACAAACCAACTGATATACAGCATAGCTGCAGTCATAACTGAATACCTTGGATGCAAAATCAAACAAGAACAAAAGCCAAACAGTGCATCATCAAAATGGAAGATCAGGCTGGAAAATAAGATCAGCATGCTAAGATCAGATGCAAGCAAGCTAGAACAGATGAAAGAAAAGAAGCTGAGATCAAGAAATATCACCTAGAAATAAGGAAGATCAAGGAACCACTGTAAATAATAAAGCAGCAAATAGCAGCCATAGCCAAAATGTTCAGCAGATACGAAGCTTGAATTGCATACTACAGGCAGAATCTCCAATTTCAATCTCCAGTTGAATCAGAAATGTTTCTACCAATCCATCAATGGAGAGACTGCAATGAACCAGTCAGCACCTGACAAAGAAGAAACAGTGTTGTTCCGGGTGCAGCTATGGGCCAACCCAAAGAAATACAACAAGAATGCAGCTTGGATAAAGGAGGTACACAAAAATAAAAAAGAAGCTGAAATGAAAGAACTTGTAATAATGGCAGAAAAGGTGGAGAAAAGGCCAAGGAAGATCAAGAATTGGTCAGCACCAGGTGAAGATGAACTGCATGGTTTTTGTTGAAACATCTGACTGCTCTGTACCCACTCATTGCCCAGCACTTTAACAACATACTGCAAGAAAGTGAAATTGAATATTGGTTAACATTTGGCAAAACCTACCTAATAATGAAAGATCCAGCAAAAGGGGCAGCACCAGGCAACTACAGGCCAATTAACTGCTTGCCAACAACTTTCAAATTGTTAGCTGGTGTGGTAGCTGATGCAGTCCAACAGCACCTAGTTGAAAACAAGCTCTTTCCATCTGAGCAGAAAGGAAACTGCCCAAACAGCAGAGGGACAAAAGATCAGCTCCTAATTGACAAGCTGGTTTGGAAAACTGTAAGAGAAGGAAGATCAGCTTGAATGTAGCTTGGACTGATTACTAGAAGGCATTTGACTCCCTGTCATGTGATTGGATAATCAAGTCCCTAGAAATAATAGGAGTTAGTAGAAACATCAGAAACTTTGTGCAAAGATCAATGGCAAATGGAAGTTGCTGGTCAATGGTGACAGACTGGAAGAGGTTAACAGCAAGAGAGGAATCATCTTCAAGGAGACTCACTATCACCACTACTGTTTATCGTTGCATTGATTCCTCTGTCAACAATACTGAAGTCAGGCCATGGCTATCAAACATCAAATGCCATGTCTGCAAAGAAGCTGAAGAAACAGTGGACCACCTAGTTAGCTGCTGCAAGAAGTTTGCATAGACTGACTATAAACAATGGCATGACAAAGTAGCAACAATGGTGCATTGGAATATCTGCAAAAAATACCATTTGTCTGCAAGCAAGAACCAGTGGGAGCACAAAATAGACAAAGTAATAGAAAATAAACTAAAGTGCTCTGGGACTTTAGAATTCAAACAGACAAGCATCTGCCACACAACACCCCAGACTTAATAATTGTTGATAAGAAAGACAAAAAAGTCTGGATAGTGGACATTGCAATACCTGGAGACAGCAGAAGAGAAGAGAAAGAAAATCACAAAATATAAAGACTTACAAATAGAAGTAGAATTACTATGGTAAAAGAAAGCAAAGATAGTACCAATAGTTACAGGTGCCTTAGGTGCAACCTGAAAATGTCTGGAGCACCACTTGAACACCATTGGCATTGACAAAATCACCATTGGTAAATTGCAAAGGGCTGCTTTGCTTGGAACAGCTTATATCCTGTGATGATACCTTTAATGCCATCAAACAGCAACATCTGCCTATCCCAGGTCCCTGGGAAGGACTTGATAGGTGGATAAACATGCTAAATCCAGTCTAAACATCTGGCTGACTGTGTGACCACCACCACCACCACCAATAATAATATGCTCCAGGCATTTACATGCCTTCTCAAGAGTAAATGTTCTTTGTTCAGGTCTTGGTGGTGTTTAAGTAAAACCAGAAAAGATATGTAAGAAACTTCTTTATGAGCAAATGGTTACCAAATCTCTTTCTCTCACACACACATTGTACTTTTCAATGTACTTACGTAGTATCCAAGCTATGTGAAAACATGTATCATAGAAGACAGATTTACTGAAACCAAGTAATCTACTCTCTAAAAGAGTAACATGTAGATTATTTGAGTAAAAACATAACTTCAAGGTTATCAATAGTAAATGCTGTCTGTCTTGATCAGCAACTGAACTGATGCAGAATGTGAATATTTTTGCTATTGTGACAGGCTGCATTTTAATACGACTAATGTTTTAGTTAATATTATTGCTGTTCTTGATCAGGTGAACAAGACATGTTCATATTCCCAAAATGCTTTACTTTAATTTCTACACAGTGAAGTTTCATATAATCAGAGGTTGATAGATATCCACAACTTCAATCTGAACAGTTGTCCACTGAGTGAAGTAGTACAAGGATATAGGTTGCTAAGATCAGCCCCAGGTAGCTCAGTGATGTTGTGCAAATGTTTACATTCTATAGGATATTCCAATTAAGCTGATGAAGCTTCTATTTCCATTTACACAAAATATTTTGGCTTTCCAAATCTCTAACCCTACTGCATTTTTGCTTTGATTATATGTATAAAACACAAATGAATAGATCTTCTCTCATATGTGCATAATGGAACTTTGGGGGCATGAATAGCCATTACTTGTTTATTTTACTTATAGATCATTGTGATCAATAAGTTGACCTATCTTAGTACTTTAGCTGATAGCCTACAAAAATGGAAGAACTTGTCAGAAGCAAATCATAATCCGAATACTTGTCATATAATTATGAACTTCACATATATCCAGCATTGGCAACATGAAATATTTCACAAGCACATGCTATCACATCAATCAGGTTGCATTCAAAAGGGGAAATCTGACTTTGTCATGATACAATTCTTAAAGTAATAAATTCTGTACAATTGGTAAGCCTGCAGTGTGCCTAATTTATTCATTACCCACCCTGAAAAATAATTAAGCCTTGCTTTCTTTCCTGGTGCTTCATTACAGTCTAGCCCTTTTTCTGCAGCAGTCAAGTGACTGAATGCTTATTAAAATAAATTAGCTGCAAAACTTTTAGCTCTGTCTTAAAGAAAAACCAATCCACTTTTCTAGTAGAAGCAACATTGATTAAATAAACTTAGTTTCATGCAGAGCAGTCTAATTCCTTTAGCCACAGTTTTCAGTCTTAAATCATGTTGTATCTGTATTAGTTTGAGCAGGATATAATGAGCTGAGTTTATAATTGCTATTAAGCTCTTTCAGCAAGTGTTTTTACTGACAGGGTGGGTGGTTTTACAGCTCCACAGACTCAACCAAACACACCCATACTTTTGCTTCAATTCAGTTCCTTTAGATATATTAACTTTACACATGGCTGATACTACAGTAGATGTTGACAAAGTAGAGCAGTTGCTGGGATCCATAAACTGCTTGAGATCAAGCTGTTCAGAGACATGACATCTATCTACTACTCATTCAAAGTTATTCAATGTCTAGGTATTGTTTTGTGGGTTTCCATTCATAACTACATTCCATACAACTTATTGCCCATCAATAAACTATCATCTTAAAGTGTGTCTCCACTGTGTTCTCTGACTCATGGTTGTCTACAGGATAAAATGATGTGAAGTGGTCCAAGTCCATTCCACATTCTATGTGTTGATCAAGTCAGGTTGGTTCATTCACCTTTAGGAATGGTCTCCCCCCCCCCCCCCCCGCCCCAGCCTAAATCTCATCCATGCAGGTTGCCATCAAGCACATTCTTTTGCTTCTTCCCCCAAGTTATCTATTGGTCTTCATAGTGGTCCATTAAGATCCATAATGGGAAGCAATTCATACAATTTGGGGCAGTATAATTGATTTCAGGAGTTAATCTCAGTTTCATAGCTTAAATTTTGGATCTGGAGTATTGAATGAAACCAGTTGCTTCTGACTGAACTGAGAAAGATTGAGATTCAACTCAGACATATGAATAGGATTACTGTGAATTTCAAATCGATCTGAAAATCCAAATGGATTTGATTGTTCAAATTAATTCAGAAATTCACACTGAATCAAGGCTGATTCATACAAACCTGATAATTGCTTATTTAAATAGGTCTTATAAGGTACGTGCATTAGCAAAAGTGTTTTAGTTCTACACTGAACCTTATCTTTTCTACATGTTCCACAATAGCATCCAGTTGTCAGAAGGTATCTGACTAGGTGATATTGTTTCACTGGGGATAGGTGGTCCCACAAGTAACATGGCCCTGTGCCATTCAGGGCTTTAGTGGTAACAACCAGCACTTTGGATTGAATTCAGAAGCCCTATTGGTAACTAGTGCAGCTCACATAGCAATGGTGTTACATGGGTGTATCATGTGTGTCAGATTCAGCTGACACGTCACAGCGAAGGCACCACTCAGCTTAGCCTTACAATGTGCACGTGCCACATTCTAGACCAGCTGCAGCCCTGAAAGCTTTTCAAGGGCAGTCACATGTACAGCACATCGCAGTAGTCCATCAGGAAGTGACTAAGGCGTGAATGAGTGCAAGTAGTCCCTCCCATTCCAGAATAGCTTCAATCAGTGCACAAGATGGATTTATGCAAAGGCCCTCCTGGCCACAGCTGCCACTTGCTTCTTGAACTGTGTTCAGTTACAGCCACAAGTATTCCTGTAAAGCAATGTATCTGAAGGATCTCTTGAGATATTCCAGACTTTTTTAACCTAATTACCTCCAAGTGGTCTTGCTGGTTTCATTGGTCTAGATATTTTGAAAATCTCAGGGTGTTGATGCCAACATATCTTTATGGTACATATCTGTATGGTACAAAGTGGAGGAAGGCTCCTTTATATTATAGTTTGCCCCTCTTCCCAAATCATGCTTATGTAGATCAATGGATGAGGAACCTTAGGATGTCATAGGGTCATCAAAAAGGGATCATTTTTCCTACCAACTAATCAACTCTGAGGACAGAGTTAGCTAAAATAACAACTCTACCCGGTCAACAAACTTCTCCCATACCTTGCAAGCTACTTACAACAGACTTAAGGTCCCTTCCACCATATTTGACTTAGTAGGCCACAGAAAGTATTGACATGAGGCTTCACAGGAAAGGGGCTTTATTTATTCCATGTATTCCATAGCACACACCCTACAGCCAAAAGGAACAGAAACGGGCAAAATCAGATTGGGGCTATGCCCTTCAGTTGTGGTGTCATCTTTTGCATTTTATGGTGCAAACCCACCACTGGTCCCATCACTGCAATTGATATATATCTGTGCATCTTTTTCCCAGAATCACATGGCAGTTGGTAAGGAAATGACACCTGTCTTCTGCAATTGCTGAGAGGATTATAAAGAAAGCCACTGGATGACTGATCGAGTCATCCAATCCTGTGTGTTGCTGGTACGCAACAGTGAATCAGCTAAGTGTGATCGGATCATTAATGGAAAGTGCTCATATATAACACAAAGTGAGGACTAAATATACACATCATTAGATAATGTAATTTATAATTTATAAAACAAGGCACCAAATTACGTCTAGGAATCATCAGAATAACTTTTGTTTCCAACATGCAGACAAGACAGCTAAAGCTAGGAGGTAGAGATGACTTTCAGTGCAAGACTAGATTGAAAGATTCAGATGTAACAAATTGGCCTTAATCCAACTGTGCACATACACAACTATCAGAGTGTCCCTAAAAACTAACAAAAACCTATAATGTTGTTCAGCTGCTCAATAGGAAGAATAAATCCTGTATCCACAGTTCCCTTGAGGAAGTTGTTGGAATGATTAATGTGTTCCTATAAGGGTTCCATGTGCAAAGGTTTGTCAGCTCAATCAGAAATAGTGCTGACCCCCATGTTTTCCAGATTTGATTTTGGTTGAAAGTGGTTATTGAGGGAACAGCTTCTCCCAAAGCCATTAATCCTACCTTCCCATAGTTGTTCACAATCATTCACAATCAGTGTTTTCTCTTTTTTCAACAGCTGCTATGGCATTTTTTTTCTTGAGATTCTTAGTTTTGTTCATCCACAGGTGATTCCAGGTAATCAGATATCCATATTACAAGATTACATTTACATTCCTGTGCATCTAATCATATTCAGCTTTATGTTCAAGTAAAGGAAGATCTTTACAATGATAGTCAAGATCATAATTAGTGCCTTTTCTTAACCCCTTCCCCAGAATGGTTTCTTTTGATTCTGACCATTTTTTTCCCCATGAAACTGCCCCTCTGCCACATAGAATGGAAAAGAAACACAGATACATACATGGGCTTCATCTATATAAGCACCTATATTCAAAGGCCAAAGGTGTGTGTGGGGGGGTGGGGGGACTTGCATTCCTCAATTAATGCAAATGCTATAGTTTATTAAGCTGCCAGGACTGTGCCCAAAATATAGCATGCACATTAAAATAAGTTAATTAGAAAAAATCTTCTAATAACTATGTTAACATTTTCTCAGTAATGGTCAATATAAAGCTTTTAGGATAGAAAAGGTTATTAGAAAAAGGGACGTAATCATAATGGTCTGTCTATCTATCTATCCTGGGAGTCACATAGGGCTGTTTTCTTTTACAGTCCTCAAGCCAACATCTAGCATCGAGATTGTTCTTTAGCTGTATAGAACACCAGATGCTTGTCTGTTCAAAACTGGATCTTTTCTGCTCATTCCTGAGTAGAAAACTAAAGTCATTACAACGTTCTCTCATATCTGACACTGTCAGTGCAAGAAGTGAACCAAAGCAAAGCAAAGCAATGCAATGCAACACAACACAACACAACACAGCAATGCAATGCAATGCAACCCAACCAACGCAATGTGATGCAGCCAAGCCAAGCCAAGCCAAGCCAAGCCAAGCCAAGCCAAGCCAAGCCAAGCCAAGCCAAGCCAAGCCAAGCCAAGCCAAGCCAAGCCAGTTTTGAGAAATCCCAACTGTTCTTCCTTCCTTCCCGCTGATATACAGCTGTAATTATAAAACCAGTCATGCTATTAAATACGTTAAAATACATTTTAGATTAGCAGTAGGTATGAGACATTGTTCCATAGCCATGAAAGTAAGTGAAGGAGATGTTTGACTGCAAGGGAAACTTCTTCAGCCTACAGTGTTGAGAGACCTATAAATAAAGGTGAAGATGGAAGGATTAGAAAGAACAGTTCCTGAAATGTTTTGCTAAGAAGCAAGACTCCTTCTCCTAACATTACCTAGAGTGCAGAAGCATCCTCTGTGGCTTATAGATGGGTGCCATCTTTTCCTGAGCCAAAGCACCAAATGAAACATACTCAATGCCCCTTTTTTGGTAACACACTTTTCTCTTTCAGTGACCATTCTCTTCCTTTTCTTGTTTGAGCTGTGTTCATTTCCTTGTTGCAGCACTGCCCACACTATAACAATGCCATGGTCATGCCCTTGGACCATTGATGGGAAATTTTTTTGGGCACATCTGGAATTAATTTTTAATAAGAGAAAGCCTCAATATTGGGCTTACCCCAGTAAGTTTCAGAAGATTGACAGTTTGAAAGAAATTGTGAATAGTGATAACTGTCACAACAACAACAAAAATTGGGGATGAACACATGCAAACACAGCATGAACCAAAAATAGATTTGTCTATTCATTCTTACCTGAAAGTGCCTCTATTTTCTCCACTGAAATTCCCCTGCAGGCAAAATTTAAGTGCGGGTGGGGGGTGAAGCAAGATATCCTCCCTTCATCCTCCCTCCAAATTTCTATAAAATATTCTTGACTTGCAAACAGGGACAATTTTTTTTTTAAGATGTGCAGTCAGAAATTTAACCAAAAATTAATTTTTTTTAAACAGGTTATTCATTTATCTTTCCTTAAAAGTGATGGGGGGGGGGGGAGAAGTTAATTTTCCCCTTCCTTTCTTTTTTTTTTTTTTAAGTTTTGATGCAAATGTCCATGCTTTTTTGCTAACTGTATCTCCCAGAATGTCTTTGGGAACAACATGTTGCAATCTTATTTCATGGCATTCCCAAGGATGATGTAAAAACAACATCTGCATATATCTTCAGGTGTCTTTCCCTTTTGCCATACTGCAATGTGGGAACCATTGGACATGTTGGAGCATCACTCCCAAGACATTCTAGAAAGTAAGCAGCCTGGAGTCATATATGAGATGAGTGGCTATAATTAATAAATAATAAATATATGCAGAGAACAGAAAGCTGTGGAGAAAGCCTCACATTGCTATGAATAGCCCATTTTTTCCCTTAATGTTAGAAATCTCCAACCAAGAGATACTCTTCTCCCCAGTATATTTTCCCATTATGATTTTCCATCCATCCAATGAATAGTTGAAAGGGAAATCTGGGACCCAAACCTAATAAGTAATTTAGTCCAAGAAATATAGGAGAAAAATAGATTTTTCCGAGATCTTCAAAACTGTTAGTATTATATACACATTTCTTATAAAAGCTACCATAGATTTGCTTAAGTGTATATCTTAAACTATAGAGTTTCTTGATCATATCTTATATATTAAAAATGAATACTGAGTGCTTTTGGAAATGCCCTACAAGCTGATGAGCTTGCTCAGTGTTTCTTGATGGAAACTTGGCACACGTTCAATAAAATGAAAATGACACAGTTTGGGAAAAAAACATTTCCTGCATTGATTCTACATTTTATACAATAAATGCGTGCATTTCATGAGGAAAAGCTAACTTAAAAAGTGACCAAACTGTGCTGCTTGGGGGAGGGGGGGGGATATTAAATATTTTCATATAAATGAAAAGTCAGTTTTAAATATTCATTTATATATGTACATAATCATGCAAAAAATGGTTCAGTCCTAAATGAGCTTTCACTAATGTCCAATGGATTTTCCCTAAGTGTTTATAGGATAAATATACTTCTATGGACATATGGAGCTGCCTCATACTAGCAGATTATGGGTCTCAGTCTTATTATCCTTCAGACAAGATAGATAGTGGTCTTAGAACCTTATGTATTGTTCTACTCACTATGTCTTCATCGGTTATAGTGTCTATCAATGAAGTTATTGTTGCTCCATGTCATTTTGAATAGAAAAACACAGTGCATCGAGAAAACAGATAATACAATCTGATAGATATCATCTTCATTATATATGTTAGGGAGTTTTGTTATCCAAATGCACTGAAGATGCCACATAGTCTTTATTTGTTAATTTTTGATGCATTTCATTGGGAGGCTAAAATGTTATTACGGAGAGTCAAGTAAATCCTTAAAAAGCCATCCATACTGTGACATAATTTATCAGTACAAAATGTAGGTTCTACTGAGAAGCTTGAAAGTTAAATATATACTATATCATAATGTTTAAGAGCCTTGTAATGCAGATAAAGCACACAAGATCAAAAGATCATCAATGAGATCCAAAGATTGGTATTATATTTGTCATAAACATTTGCTTAATTCTGCAAAACCATGTCAGTTTCAGTGGAGCCATGAAGGGATGGAGATGTTTTTTCTTCATATAACAAGAGAAAATAAGAAGGCAAATGGGCAGTGACAGCTGACTAATGTAGTGTCTGATTGCTTTTCCACATGTCAGTGATAAAATCCATAATATTTCTTTAGCCTCCATAAGGAGAACTATAATCCCGCCTTGTATAGCCTGATGTATTCAACAGCAGTGAGATTATGCTTGGCAAGTGTATTATCATGATCCAAAAGATGACATCTAATTTATAGAATAAAAACAAGAAATGGGAGTGTAGCACTCCTCTGAATATTTTAAGTGCATTGTCCAAAATGCAGAAGAAAAATCTGGAATTGTGCACATTTGGACATTTTTGTATGCATGCAAAAGAAAAGACACACATCAGGGATTGCAGATTGGAAATAGTAGCTAATGCAAAGCTTTTGATTAGTATATATCTGTTCATGTTATGGGGGTGGCAGAGAGAACTGTATACTTAGTTGTTTCCATCCTGGTTCCATGTTACTTGGAAAACTGGAATTGTAATCCTAATATATCTGAAAGGCTCCAAATTGGGGAATGCTGCCTTACAGCATGGATGAAGAATCTGTGGCCCTCCAGATGGTGTTGAACTATAATTCCCAGCAGCAAAACTAGCATGAGTGCTCACAGTCACTCATGCCCTAGTCATCTCCAGGTTGGACTACTGTAATGTGCTCCACCTGGGGCTTCCCTTGAAGAGTATCACCAGCCTGTTCCCTTAGATCTGTCAGGGAAGGTACGCTACACATTCCATCAGCCAGGGACTTGCATTTGGTGGGTCCCAGAAGATGGGCCTTCTCTGCCGTGGCTCCCTCCTTGTGGAACATTCTCCCTCCTAAAATTAGGCCTGCCCCTTCCCTGCTGTCATTTAGGAAGTCCCTCAAGACCTGGTCATGTCATCAGACCTGGGGGTCTTTGGGAACTGGAGACATTCCTAGATGGCTCCACTGTAACTGATATTCTGCTCTCTGGGGTTGGTATATTTAAAATCTAAATGTTTTTTTAAAAATTGTTAATCTTTTTATTTTAATATTCACCTTTTATCTTTTTATAATGATTGTTTTTATCCATTGTTATTTTATGTAATTGTTATATGCCAGCCAGAATTGCTTTGTGTAAGATGGATGGCTATATAAATGTGACATATAAATAAATATAAATAAATAAATAAAAAATGAATGATTCTGGGAATTGAATACCTGGAGGAACACAATTTCCCTAGTTCAAATGTACATTAATTTTTTATACTAAGGGTTGCATTTGGCCTTTGTAATATCTCTGTGCTGCTGTGGTCACACTAAATCTCTCTCTCTCTCTCTCTCTCTCTCTATCTCTAATCTATATCCATGTGCCAGAACAAAGAATTAGGAACATACAACAAAAAGTAAATTTAAATTATATTTATATGTAAATTTAATTAAGACCAATGTGATTACTTTCCATGCATTTAATAATTTTCCCTTTGTCACATTAAATGTTACAACTCAGTAGCAACTTTTTTTTAGGGGTGGGGGGCATCTGTAATACATGTAAACCAAAAATAAATATCCTAGTTATGTCCACTTCTTACTTTAGCTCTGATAGAAGGGTAAATAGTTAGATCACTATTATCAGTGAAGAGAGGCAGAAGTGCATTTAAGGAAGTGCATTCAAAGTAAGTACTAGTCTTGGCAGTTTGCACCAAAACAATAATCAGAAAAAGACTAAGTGACATAAATATATATTTAATTCCAAACTATCATACTGTCATACCTTTCAGGCTCTATTTTTATTTTACTACAGTATTGACAGCTGGTTACAAAATGTAAACTGTCCAATAGCTTGATGGAAGGTGATAAGTATTTTCCTTCTGCAGAAGTTTTTTCTAGCATGGAGACATGGGGCGGGGGGGGGGGGGAGAAAGCACGACCTGTTTAACAGCTGGCCACCATGCAGTTCCTATAGATTCTGGAACCTTGCCAGTTCAAATAGACAGTTTGAATGGCTTGCATTTATGCTGCAATATATGTCTTTCCCCATCCTTCCAGTGATGCTTATTTCTATTAAAATCCCCATATTTTAAAGAGTTTATAACTGACCCCAGAATGCTCTCTTAGCAAAAACTGGCTTTTACTAAAAGGTCTCTATCTAGAAATGACATTTGATTTAACCACATTAGTCAAGGACCAATTTGTCATCTTTTATAGTGCCTTTTAGAATGATCCCAAAGAGGAAGCTTTTCTCCAGCACAGTCTAACATTTACTAGGCTTTTCATTGAGAAACTTTATAGCCCACTATGAACCACACAGATACTCAAGGTAGTTTAGCCCCTGGCACCCACCGAATAAGCTTTCATGCTATAATTTCCGTCCACTCGGTGTTTAAAACTAAAGGGTCTGTTATAAGGCTCTTGACTGAAGGGGCTTAAATTGATAGTCTGTTACTTTTTCCCAATTCCATCTATCAGGCCTGATTGGAGACATTTTGCTAACAGCGATGAAGGCCACGATAGTGTTTCATCTTTCATTTCAGTGACAATGGATGAGCAGCATGGCAGATAAGCCGTAGTTCAAGATAAGCAGTGGATGCTTTTGGCCCTAACCATGAAGCAAGCTGGAGGCTGGTGAGATTGCTATATGAAAGCATCTATGTCCTCCAGCATGGGGGACAAAACAACAACAATCTCTCAGGGGGCTGCTATAATAAGCTGTTTTGTAGACCCCATCATTTGTTACAAGAAAGGTCAGAAGTATACCTCAGAAGTATTTTTTAAAATGCCATTCACTCCCAGGTCCATTCTAGTGAATTCCACAATGGTTTAAAAAAAAGGATCAATGTTTACCAGATTAGAAATTTGTGTGCAAAAGGAGGGAGTTAAATGGGATCCACTCTACTGCACAGGCTGTTTGCCTCAAAGTCCTGCTAGACATACATTTCTGGATGTACGTTATAATGGCCTCTGTTAATATCAATTCTATCTTACCAAGGTATTTTTCTTTTGCATTCAGTGTAAAACAATGAGAAATAAAACACACATGCCAGCGATTAGTCCTTTTCAGATCCATGCTAAAAGAAGAGCAGAAGGAGAAGGCTTGTATGCAAACCTATGCACTATTTCATGCGGAAAATTTCTAATAGCATTCATTAAATCCTCAAGCCTTGCTGGCAAATAAGGATAGCTTTTAAATCCATACGATTCCATCTTTTCCCCATATATCAAACCCCATGGAAGTTAATTGTTGATGTAAAATAAGCAGCAGCTCCCAACGGCTTTTCTCGTTTACCTCATTAAGCTCTGCGTCGACTGCAAAGCCATTAAGAAAATCTGTATCTGATACCACTTTTCTTCAGGTGCTGGTATTTGCCAGTGTTGTCTTTTTTTGTTTTTTGCTTTTAGATGAACTCTATATCTTTTTTCCTCATTGCACCTGTTCTCCACAACCCTCTAGAAAGAGCCCTGAGTTTGGTGTTTGCTCGAAATGCAAGGTTAGGTCTCACACGTTAGATTCTCTTGAAGTGTCATGTTCATCATCTGCTTAAACTGAGACATCTGCTTGGACATAGCACTGGACAGGCCAGTGGATTTTTACCACACTAAAGTTGAAAATCTATACCTGAATGACATGCATGAAGTAATTTCACTGGCCTATTTAGCCTGCTGGCCCAGGTATCCCAATGCAATGAGGATACAAATATGCTCTTAAAATGGCTCGGTTAAAAAAAGGATGTCAAGTTTTGTAAAACTCATATGTGGCCTGTCTTCAGCCTGGAAGCGGGGGGGGGTCACCAATGGGAGATGAGTAGAGCAATTGTCCTATTGCTGGCTAAGAAGATCATCTTTTGCCTGGCTTTTATATAAATACAACTGGACCCTCCATTTGGCTTTCTGCTCAGGTAAACGTGAAGCAAAATCTTTCCAAGGCAAGACATGGAGGATAATTACTATTTTCAAACTTTGCATTAGAAGAATGTATATGTCTGGGAATGGGGGAAAACAAATACATGGGACTGTAAATGATGACTAAATTGTTCTGCATTGCTCCCCTTATATCTATTTTGTATGTTTTATTTCCCCTGCATAGCCAGAAGCAGCTAAAACTGACAAATCTTTAGAAAGCTGGAAGGAGGAGACTGCAGGGAAAATGAATATTCTAACTTTCCAGAAGCTTAGCAATGATGGGGAATCTCTTTTTAACCTTATGACTGGAATTCTTTCCTTGAAACTAGATTAAAAGCATCTGCTTTATCCTGTAGTGCTTCATGCTTTGGTGAGAAAGTATTTATAGCTTCCTCATGCTTTCTGTTTGTCCAGGTTAACAATTGCAATTCATCTCTTTTCATTCTTAAAATATTTAGCATGTTTGATTTCAGCCCACCATGCTCTTCCATCAATTTGGGCATTATTTACTGGTTCATTTTGTCAAATGCTTTACAAAAGAATTTCTCTTATATAGTACACTATAGGTGTCAAAACAATATGTAACATAAATAACCAAGTAAAATGCCCTGAAGTCCCAATAAAAACAAATGTGCAGTATTTAAGAATCACAAAGGAATAATAAAACAGTTAATGAAACAAAAATAAATAACCCATATTTTATTTAGGGCTTACTCACTGGAAGCATTAGTTGAAACTTACCAAACTTTCAGATTTTGCACAGCCCTTCTCTCTATTAGATTGCCTGCTTCTACAAATGAGTAGAAATTTTAGCATATCATGTGATTTTATGATATTGCATAGGAACATCGACTTTACCTGCTGATTTGAAAATGCATCATGATAATAAAGTATAATGTTGTATTTTTCATTAAGTTTTGCTTAAATGTGAAAAGACTCTGATACTGTAGAACTTATAGTGCAATGCAAGCATATGAAGCCCACTGAAGTTTGAACTTGCTTCTGGCGCTGAAACTTAGAAAGTACAATCCAAATCCTGAAGTTTACTGAACTTGCAATGGCAATTTAGCAGCCACATCCCACATTATGATTTCCAGTTACGTATTGCACCTTTTACAAAAGCAGATCACAAGCAGACCAAAATATTTCATTGGGGATGATATGAACAGATTGGAAAGTTTGTTTTGCTGTCTAAAATGCTCCTTACTGCAAGTTTCACCTTACTGCAATCAACATGTAATGTGGTTATTTATTTGATAAAGCTTTGTTGAGGAAAGGAATCAGAATCTGGACAAAACAAATGGGCATTTCTTTGTGATGTTCTAACAGTCTCGGATTTCATGCCAAGGCACTGCAATAAATCTCAGCTCTCCAGTCACTTAAATTCATTCTTGGGAACTTGTTTGGAAACTCAGACACATGACAGCTAGATAAGTGTGTGTGTGTATATGTCTATGTGTGTGTGTGTGTGTGTGTGTGTGTCTTCCTGTAGAAGCCATACACATGCAAAAGATCTGCCTACTGCAGAATGAATATATGTATATGTATATGTATCCTATATGTATCCTATATAGTATATGTGTGCATGTGTGTGTGTATTCCTGTAGTAGGCAGCTCTTTTGCATGTATATGGCTTCTACAGATATACACACACACACAACACACACATATAGATATACATATACACATATATATGTCTGCTCAAATATTTAAATTTCTAAGCCTTTTCCTTCCATCTTTTTGAATCAGTGCAAATTGACCATTCAGAGATGTCTGTTTAGTATCTACATAACAGTTCATTCTAGTCTGAGAATTGCTGGTTCCCACCTTGCCAACTTCAGCCCTTACAAGTACTGTTGTTATGAACTTGGACCTGGCCATACTTTCGTTATGCATACTACATATGTTACTATTCTGCTACTTCCATGAAGAATGTGAATGGTTCTGAACTTGCTTCTGGAAAAGATGATTATTTTTTAAAGTTTCCAGTGTGGTTCAGGTAAATAAACCACCGAAACTGTTATCTGTCTGTTGCAAACTGTATACTTGGCCTTATATAGATGTCACTATATAAATTACTCAGAATACGAGAAGAATCTAACATTCCCTGGTGTTCGAATCTCCACAGAGATAAAGGAGATAAAATCTGTAACTCAATTCTACAGTATTAGCCTTCAAAACAGATGACATTTTACTTGCTTTTCTGTGATACACATCCCTCTTTACCTGACAATTCAGCCTGATATGAAAAAAGTGTCATCAATATGAATGGCTACCCTAATGTTTGAAAATACAAGAATGTCCCCAAAGGTTCCTTACAATGAAAAAATAGATAAGCCTTTTAATTCAACATTATTTCAGTAATTTCTCCTATTACTGCTACATCTGTATTATCCTGCTGCTGACCTCACTGTATTTTATTTAACTCCTGAAATATTTGACATATCCTCTTTAATTTATTAACTTAATTGAGTTCAGTGAAAGGCCTTTAATTTTTGTCCAACTCTGGAAATACCAGTGTCTTCTGACTCTAATTTGTATTATAAACTGATCACTTCATAGACAGAAAATGTATCAAGAATACACTGTTGCCTCATAACATTGCTTCTGCTGAAATCCTTCTGTGCCATGGGGATCTAAGTAGCAGCCCATTTGATCCTTCTCTTTTTTCTATCTTCAGAATCAGAGCAATATGTGAGCTTTTCTTATAGTGTGATTTTCTTTTTACTTAACTAAATGTACTTTGCAATTTTTGAGAAGTGTTAATTATGTCTCATAAAGTGAAGGCAAAAAAAGTTGAAGAGGAAATTCTCAGCCTCTCCTCAATAGAAGACTTAGTGGTCAAACCTTAAGATGAAACTATTTATGCTGTTAGGATTCTTGGTATTTAAACTGAAATGCCTCCTATGCCTTCTGATATAATTCAGTCTGGGGCTGAAAGTTCTTCCAAGAAAGAATAGCTTTCTCAAGGAATCTATTCACCTCTATTGGCTTTGAGGATTATCATATATATTATTAACTTGAAAAACTGTATTTTCCAACACATTTTTCAATTTTAGTTCAATGCATAATCTTGGGATTTTACAACATTCCCTAGCTTAATGTTTGTTATTATTTTTTTTTTCTGAAAAATAATGGCAATTTCAAGTATACATGCAATTCAGGATGGATTAACAATCCATATCACAATGTCAGCTCTCATTAATACATAAATTTAATTCTACTTCTAAATTAATTTTATTTTCTTAAAGATAATTCACAAAAATCAAACTAAGTACAGATTTCAATTGGTACCTTTAACTCTATACATTTCTGGACATACTGTGTCCCTAAATATGCCAATTTAGATGCATTTTCATTTGCATCACCAAATTTAGAATTGTACAAAATCCAAATCATATTTGTGTTGGACTTTATTTCAGAAAGCAGATAAATAAAATCTCAATTTAATAAAGATTGTTTCCCAACAGCTTGTGTTATTTTCTACTTCCAAACAGCAAATAATATTTAATATGTTCCAATTTTGTTTTTAAAACTCATTACCCCAAATGTTGATTATTTAGTACTCCTTATTAGAGCGGATTCCAATTATCATTACAGATTTAATGCACCAATTTTATCTGTTATTTTCAGTATTAAACAGCCATGAAATTTCAAATTATTATACTACCAGTCACTACATATATATATATGTCAATTTTTCAAAATGTATGTCTTTTGTTTCTGGTTAAAATCAAAGGCTTCCAATAATTACCTATAAATCATAATTCATTTTTAAAGGTTCTAAAAATAGGCATCATTGTGGCTATTATGATCGAAATATACACAAAGCAGAATCCAGGAAATGTTAATTATAATACAGTCTCATGAAAACAACAGTTCTTATTTTCATTGTAACACCAAACCTGTTGATTTGGGAATGAAATTAAAGCTCAGGTCTAAGATTTGATAATCCATTTACCTGAACTTGCTCATGGTAATCACCTAGCAAATTCCACGTAGTTTTCTTGGCAACAGTACAGAAATGCATTGTCATTATTTTCTTATGGGATATTCTTTCAACTTCCCAATCTAATTTAGGCCCTGGGATTCTCTGATGATCTATCTTGGGTCCAAATACTAAACAGGTTAGGCTTGCTTAGATTTTTCAAGATAGTCAAGGACTGCCACCAATAAGTAAATCCTCTAAAAACAAAGTCATATTGATTCCCTAGTACTAGGTAGGGCCATCTTTAGCTTGATTGTGTCCATGTAGAACATTAATCTTAACTGTTCATGATGCCATCAGTTGTACTAATATCTCTATTTCTTTGACTCCAAATATTACATGTAGAAAATACCAATACTAGTATGTAACTCATCTGAATTAAACTTGAATTGGAAAGGATTAAAATAAATATATGATGCCCAAGTTTTTTAAACATTTTAATGTAAAAATTAGAAAAATTATCTATGCCTATATTGATAAAATACCATACTCATTTGATCAAAGTTGTTCTGAGAAAACATGGCATTCAGTGCTGCTTTTTAGCACTAGTTGAAAAAAAGAAAAGTATCAAGACCAATCAATATCACTCTTGACATTTGCAGGCTACCTCTTCAAAACTGAGATAATTGAGTATTTGAAGGAACACAACTCTTCTATTGATCTGAGGAATTTTAGGCACTATACTTTGAAGAATACACTCAAATCACATATATAAAGCACAGATACCAAAGTTGTGTCTGTAATGCTCAGCAATTTTAGGCATATTTTAATAGCTAAAGAAAAATACATTCAATGGCATCAATAACAGTGTGAAAGACTATGTTACATAAAGCTCTATTGCCTGTACAAATATACAAAAAATATAGAAAAGATATACAAAAAAAAGAAAAAAGTATTGGATAGTTTTATGTTCTAGTTGTGAAAGAGAAAAATACAGAGAAAGAAGAACAGAAAGAGTGTCTTGCTTATGATCTGATCCAAATTTGGCTGAAATCAATTAATCTTTGAGATGCACAAGAAGCTAAATTCTACCTCTTTCACTAGTTAGCTAGTTAGGTACCATCGAGCTGGGCCTGGCCCTTGGTGACTGTATCAGGAAAAAAAGATTGTTTCATGGCACCTTAAATTGATTTATGGTAACAGCAGCTTTTGGAAATTAAAGTTAATTGTCTAAGATGTATGAAAGCATTATTGTCAGTTTCCAGCAACCTAAATATAGGCACTTGTATGTTTGTGCATGTTTGTGTGTGTCTGTGCAGACAGAAGTACAAATATGGGACTATATAGCGATGGAAAACAAAATGACAGCCTGTAATAATTAAACAAAAAGCTACA
Source organism: Python bivittatus (assembly GCF_059951505.1). Classification (NCBI taxonomy): domain Eukaryota; kingdom Metazoa; phylum Chordata; class Lepidosauria; order Squamata; family Pythonidae; genus Python; species Python bivittatus. The sequence goes on from NW_028277098.1 coordinate 32,013,348, forward strand.
AGCAAAGAAACCATTCTAAATGTTCATGATAATACAACCATCACATTATCTGTACCCTAGGATGTAATTCATCTGGCCCAGGAGTCTTGAATTTATTAAAATTCTTTTAATAGTATTCTTTTATCCTCTGTTTATCTTGAGCTGCAGTTCCCTACTTCTATTAGTGGGACAATGATGGCCAACCACAGCTTTATTTCTCACCTTTAGCTTCACCCTCAAATTCCTTTCTTCTTTTGTGTAGTCATTTATTTTATTCTTTAAATATTTTTAAATAAATTTATACATTAAAAAAGCTTTGTTTCTCTCCTAAGGGAAGAGAGATATAAATCACAAGTTCAGACATCATGTCTTTTCACCATCACCTGTTACCAGTTTTATCCCTTTCTCCTCATAGTAGTCCTCAGCCTTTTTATCTTGTCTTGTTTCTTATGTACCTGATTTTTTTTTTTTTTTTTTTTGGTGGGGGGTATGAATTTCTCTTGAAGCCTCAGCTTGTTTTCAGTTTTAGTCTTTCTGAGAGAATCCCTACAGTTTCTGGCAATTGCTTTGTGTTCTTTGGTTATATATCCATTCTTCCATTTCTTATAAATGTTCATTTTTCTTTCCTGTATTTTAGAAAGTTCCATTTGTACCCACATTGGTGTTTTTAGATATCTCCTATTTTCCCTTTTAGTAAAAATTGTTTGTGGCTGCACCTTCAGTTATCTTACTTGGCTAGATTTCCCATCCTTCCCACTTTTCTCCTGCAGGATTTCAAGTCTTTGGATCTGAAATTCCTTCCATCTGAGTTCATAAAAATCTGTTCTGAAATCCAGTGTAGCATGCATTCCAGAATAACATGGTCACTTTCTCCCTGAAGTTTCAATCACCTTCATTTCTGCAACCAATTCTTTCTCTTGGTAAGGATTCAGTCCAGGATAGCAGGCTTCCTTGTTCTTTCTTCTACCTTCTGATGCATATTGCCAGCAAGACAGGACATGAATTTGTTGGACATCTGACTTTTGGCTGAGTTAGATTTTCAGCAGATATTAGGGTAGCTGAAATAATCATAGTTATGTGGCTGTTTGACAGTTTGCTCTTCTGACACAGAATATTTTCATTCATATCTTTTGCCTGTCCAGGTGGTCTATAATAAACTCTGCAATGTTCTCTCTCCTTTTATTGCCCAAACACAGTCAACAGTATTTCCATGCTGTGATTTGTGAATTTCTCTCAGCATATATGTTTCTTCATATACAGCACCACGCTCCCTCCCTTTTGGGTAAGTCTGTTTCTTTTGAATAAGTAGTGGCCTTTAAGGATTATGTCACAGTGATGTGTATCATCCCAGTAGGTTTCAGAGATAGCTATGACATCATATGAGCCTTGTTTGTAGAATTTCAGGTTCTCCCTGTTGGTTTCCCATAGTCTGTACATTGGTGCAGAAATGTCTGAGATTATGAATTATAGCCTCCATTGGCTTTACTGTTATAGCTTCCTGCCAGTCTCTGTGTGTTCTCTCTCTGTTGTGCTTCTTCCTTTATCTCCTGCATTGTTGTCTCCAGTCCTTGGTGGTATCAGCTTAAGAAAGGCTTGAATTCTGACTACATTCTGAGAGAATAAGTCTTAAGCCCTCTACTGCTGCACCATTTTCCAATTAACACTTCTTCAGCACCACTTTGGTTTAAAGCATGCCTATACCCATATTATCTTGCCACGTTTTATCCTACATAGGAAAAAGAAGCTTCTAAACTGGTTATTATAATTAGAAAACTAGAATGGATTCACACAAAATCCAAGCCATGAAGTGTAGTATGCGTGAGTTAACACAAAACATTAAAAAATACAAAGCTAAACAAAGCATTTAATGGCTTAGTGCAATGAGTAATAAAAATGTAAACTCCTTATCCCAACCCGAGTGCCGCTCTTCTACCCCAGATATCATTAATAATTTATAGAAATGTAATGATCCCTACTCATAAATACCCAGTGACATTTCAAATTTGGTCCCAGATTACAATAGATCCGTTAGCCTAATCTCTAGTACAAATCCAAAGGTTCAATAATATCTCTAGAGACCTGCAGAATGCCCGCCAAGTTATCAACCCCATATTGCAATTAATAGGTTGATTTCAGTATAGTAAAATAGTCTTCATAGTCCGTGGTGTCCTGTCTACTTATAATACCTTAATAAAATGCCATAGGTATCACTGAAACTCCCCACAGAATCAGAAGACAGCAAGTCTTTGAAGTAATTGGAAAGAAGAAGGGGGGGGAAATTAGGGGCCATGCCTGGGTGTTGTGAATGGAAAGAATAAAAGTAAGTTGTAGTAGCCATGGTGAGATAGTGGTGGGTGGGGACGGACAAGCTTTGGGTAGGAAAGGAAAATGGTGTTGATGGGAATCATATGGTATGAAATAGAGCAGAGGAGGCCATGGATGAAACTAACAAATGGAGAAATTGGGGGTGGGGGTGGGGTGGAAGGAAGAAACAAGAAATCTGATAAAGTAAGATCTGTTCATAGTGGTGACATCCTGAGATATATTAAAGTGGGGATGTATTAAAGACATAATCATATGCTCCTTAGAAGGTCCTAAGAAGCAGGGAACAGGAGACTGCTGACCCAAGTTTTTTTTATTTCCTTTAGTATTCTGTTACTTCAAGTATAATTTAGATCAGCTCCATTTGAAAGTTCCATCTGGTGAATTTGTGCTTAATTTGTTACCTGTATTCTCTCATGCTCTTTCATCCATTCTGAACACCTCTATGAAGGCTGCACCTCTCAGATTTCTTCCATTATGGATATCAGGTATTGATTTGTTCACTTGTACAAAATAGCTTTGTAAGTGATATTTAGTCTTTGCCCTGCACTTAAATCTCACTTTGATGAAATTGCACAAAATTTGGCTGCCAGAAAATAAATAGAAAGCTTTATTTTTATGATACCAGGGAAAAACCCAAATTAAGCTGCTTTCCAAAACTTCTCTAAGAATGTTGTTTTGTTTTGTTGCCACTAAAGTGTGCAATATACAAGCTAAAAATTACCAGCAAGAAAGACAAGTGTGGCAATAACTTTACTCCTGCTGGGAAAACACCTGGACTTGGTTAGATTTTTGTAGTGAGAACATCTGTATGCTAAAATTATTTAAACTAAAAGAAAGGGAGTTGATATATTCTTAAGATGCTATCGCGTGTTTTATTTGAGAAAATATTAGCAAATGCACAATTTCCCTCAAAACCAATATTCTGCACATATAGTAATTGTTACTTAACGTAAAGTAGCAATCTAAAAGCTTCCACTGAGATTCTAGTCTATATGAAAAGCAAAATAAAATGGGAAATGTAAAAGGACAGATTGCATTATAGAATAAAGGATCTATAGAGGTTTCTGCATTCTAGCTTTGTTCATTCTGTATTGCTTTTTCTAATTTATATCTGTAGGAATGCTAATTGCTTTGGGACTTCTTGTCGTGGTTAAACTTGGATGCTTGTGAGTATATTGAGATGAAGAAACTGTGACTGGTGGCTGCCGTGCCCCTTTCTTGCAGCCCCCTGCTAGCTTTCTTTAAACAGCTATTGCTTAAAATTATTGACATGGTTTCCCATGTATCATGCAACTACTTGAAAGGAGGCTAGTCTGCTTAATTTATTTGTAACTCAAAGTGGGAAGAGTATGCACCGTAGTTGGAATTGTGCATGTGTGTTTAAATCCTTCTGTACACATTACTTTATTCCTTCCTTCCTACATAGAGTTACAAATAAATTAAGCAGACTAGCCTCCCCTCAAATGGTTACAACAACTGCTTAGATTTGGGTTCAATATTTTGGATCTTTTGTTTACCAACATTATGAGGGCCAGCTTTCTAATATGCATTCATTGTATCTTGGTTTTCAATAATCATATATGCTGACTGCTATATGTTCTCATTGATGACAAAACGGTACAAACACACATTTTTAAAAGGCTCTGAATGGACAGGCATAGTTATTTAAAAAGCTATAGAAATTTTCTGGGTACTATTTCCATAGCTTTGGGTTGGGTTTTTATCATATAGCTTCAGAGAGGTCAGAACAGAACGCTTCTAAAATCTAGCTCCAATCATCTGAGCTCCAATACATGTAGAGAGCAGCTATACAAACTAAATGAATTGTTTCTTCCACAGTTCTGTTAGGCATGTGGTGGTTTCCCATTTATCAGATGTGTTCACTGGTAATTTCTGCTTGTATAAGGAAAGTTCTTAGAAGCAAGACAAGAGAATGTATTATTTTTTATAGCAAAATCAAACTTTCTCTTCATTACAAATGATTATGTAGACCAGTGTTTCTCAACTTTGGCAACTTTAAGATGTGTGGACCAACTCCCAGAAATCCCCAGTCAGCATGCTGACTGGGGATTTCTGGGAGTTGAAGTTTATATATCTTAAAGTTGCCGAGGTTGAGAAACACTGGTCTCAACATATCCTTTCTTCTCCAAAGGTTGGCATTTAATTCTTGAAACAAAGTTACTTAAAAGATCATACCAATTCATTGAGGCAGCTTAATGAACTTGGAAGGTTGGAACTCAGCTATCCTTTGGAAGTATATAGCAACATGCTGGTTCTCAGATCTGTTACCTGCAGAAATTTCCAAATCTTTTCAAAATCCTGAATTAAAGGGGGAGGGGGGGGGAAGCCTACATTTAAATATGTCCCTAATTTAGTATTTTGTGGGATGCATTTTGGGGGGGGCGTTACTTCACAGAAAAAAATCCTTAAGACTTTAAAACTAAATTGAACACATTTCATTCAATGTCTGAAATTCCACACTGGAAAAGAATAATAGATTTTCATCATAGGCTAAGTAGATAGAATATGGGGACTGAATGTAGATAGAATGGACAAGTTTTGGGAAACAAAAAGAAAGTGGTTATGTTGCCTTAGGAAATATTCAAAGGTTTTGTTTTGTTTTTTTAAACTGAGAGGAAAATATTGTCTCCTCATTTTGATCCTTGGATGTTAGAAAAACTAAAAAATAAAGGTAGAATTTTACAATAGGTGGTTTACTCTTTTGGTAAAGCTTGTTCCACTTTAGATTTTGCCTCTTGGAGTTAACATCTCCTTCATGTGTTGGAAAGCAGGCATGCCACTGAAATTCAGAGGAAATTTGAATGCAGTTTTGCAGTTCCAATATATCTTGCTTTGGAAAGTACTGACATTAAAATTCATAACTTTCACATTTCACTTTTTTTCACTGTTTCCATGGTGGTTGCATTCTTTAAAAGCATTAACATTTTATAATACACAATTTCAGCTTTTTAAAAAAATAGCAATCTCTCATATATTGTGGAAATTTTTAAGTTTATTTCTGCTTTAATCTATACCCAGCACCCTCTCAGTCAATCCCTATCTCCTAATCAGAACAAGCATTGATGCCATTCAGTTCGCCCAACCAAATACAGCTTGATGTTTATTTATTAAATATCAGCAAACTTATAAGTTAACTGGTAAAACAAGACAAAAAACAGGGAAAATCAAGGAGAGGGAGAGATATGAACAACAGACAGAAGATAAAAGGACAGAGGGCTTACTATCAACAATCTATATTATCTATATCTATAAAAACCTATCTATGTATCAAAAGGTCAGAACTTTCCAAGCCACTAGAAAAAGTACAGCAGGTAATTAGCATAGACAGTCCCACAGGGAGTGGCCTTTGTTATTCCAGCTTTACTCTTTTTATGTACCTAATAGCAGCAGAATAGAGATGAAAGGAGGACATCAGGTGATTGCTCCTCTATTGTGCACAGTGGAAAACAATTTGGTGGATAGGGGTGATGTATCCAGAAATATTTATCAAATAACTTCCTCAGATTACGTTGGTGAACAAGAAGAACTGTGATGGAATGTATCTACAAGGAGACTAATGTGGGAGATCAAGGTTATTAAGAAGGAGGGGGTGCATTCCAGGGGGGAAAGGAGACAAAAGACAACACAGTCCGCAGGGAGAGCATGGGAAGAGTAAGAGGTTCAGGGTAGCCACTCCCTAGAATCTCACAGGGTATATCCACTAGTTGCTGTAGTATAGATTTAGTTTGGTGAGATTCTGTCTATGAGGTATAAGCAAATAAAGGAGCTTTACTCAACTGGACTGTTTCATGGTTGTTCTTGGGCTGGGCCTGACAGAACAGTACATAAAAGAGTAACAGAGGCTTATAGCTCTGTGCTTTAATTGAATCACCTTGCAATTCAAATGATGACTTAATTAAATTGATCAGTAATGTGACACATTTGAAATATTTGGATGGAATATTTTATCTTTGATGACTTATTCCTACTAATAAATTGTGACTTCATTCCATACTCATATAAGAACCAGACCCAAATATCTGAGCAAAAAGGTACTTCTGACCCATTATTTCTCTCTGCTAGTTAGGCTCAAGGTACAGGACTGGGAAGATTAAGTTTTAAATTCCCACTCAACTGTGAAGCTCATTGGGTGACTGGGCCAATCAACATCTCTTAAGAGATGGAGAAGAGCAATATGGTCACAGAGTAATACCTTTTTTTAGGGAGCTGTTAACATTTTTAAATTACTTTTATTTCATTTTAATTAGTGATCTCATTTAATACTAGTAATGCATAGTAATAAGTAATTTATTTATTAATAATTGATAGTAATAAGTAATTAGTAATATTGGTAATTTTAATATTTTAGTATTAGTATTAGTAATTCTGGAGTTAAGGCTAGCTGGTACTTTAAAGCCTGGGAATACAATGGTCTTTGACACCTACTGTTGACGAGAAGCAATCATAGTTATAAAGCAGGAGCAAAAAAGAACTTGAAGAGAAAGGCCAAAGGGAAGAACAAGCCTGAGACTTTTCAGGGAGAAAATTTCAAGCATTCTGATCATGCCAAGGCTGTGGTGACTTCATGGCAACTAAAATTAAAGGACTTACTTCAGCAAAAGGACACCATACATTAAGTCTCCTTCTCCTCTTGCAACCTCAGCTAATAAATCTTATCCAGTAGTTGATTTAGAAGTGGATAATTCCCTTTCCTCCAAAGATGAAGCTTCAGTAGGAGATAGAGGGGAGGATGCTATTATATGGGGGTCTGGATTTGGTTGCTAAGAATCGCCTTCTAATGCTATATTTGATGAGCTGTTGGATGCCAACCAGAAAGTAGATGAGTTAAAAGCTCTAATGGAAAAACATGGGCCCAAACCTATTATGGAGTCAGACACCAACTAAACTCTCTATAACATACTGAAATCCACTCAGTGCACAAAACTATGGAAATTGTTGGGGATAAACTAGTATTTCAGTGACATAGGATTCTGCACCAGAATACAGACATTCCTTTCAATGAGGGCAGCTGACACAATAGAAAAGCAATATTACATTCCCTTTCACAGCTCCTCCATTGTAGAGGATATTCCATTGTAGAAATGTCTTGGCTCCTCAGATGGCATGGATTTAAAAGGATAATTCTGGCTTTAGGCATTTTACTTTCCTTTCAGTGTTTTTTAAACTGAAAGATTTCCTAAGGAGATTTTACATTACACCAATAAGGGTTTTCACAATCGCAGCATACAGCCTCTGTTGAATTCTGGAAGGAGAGCTAAGCCTGTGAGGAAGAATGGTACAAGTTTCAGAGTGCATAATCACAGTCAACAATTTGTACAACAGAGAGCTCCACCAACCCCAAGGTCAGGACCAGATAAGCACAAGAGAAGAAACACGCTAGATTTAATTAAAGAGAAGACACAGGCATCACTTGACCTTATGGAGAATGAAGAAGGTTTAACCTGTTAAACCTTGGTTGGCACTCTTTCCACATAGGGACAACAAATTATTCTAAACAAACTTGAGGCAATTAAATCTGTGCTGCACTCATCTACTGCTGCAAGTGAGTCACTTAACATTTTACTGCCCTCCAGTTGTCCTTCTGCTAAAATGCTGACAAGTCCAGTCTCTGAGAGCTTAAAATCTCCACTAAATAAAAGAAGAAGGCATTCCAGCCTGAGGCACATTCATACAAACAAAAGGAACACCAAGGTGGTCAGTGTAACACAACCTTTATATAACCATTTGTGTGACCAGCCTACTGTTGATAACCCCTTACAACTGGCTTCTGAAGAACAGCTTGGATTAACTACAGCCTTGTCCTCACTATTTCCTCCCTGTATGGGCCCTGATTCCACTCATTTACTGACTGCTCCATCTACAACTTGCCAGTCTTCCTTACCAGCTAACTTCTTCCACAACAGCTCTGAGCATCCTTTGACTCTGATCCTCTATCTGACCTTATTTGCTCCTTCCTCAAAACATGTCTTGACATGGAACCATCCCAAGTACAAGATGCTATCCCAACCCAATATTCCCTGATTACTATTTTGACCAATCCAGGCTAGCAGGAGATAAGGCCCTGTGGAATTTAGCAAATTGACAATTATATCCTGTTAATGATCTCTCCATCCACTCATGGAACATTGCTGGACAGGCTTCAAAGCAAGCAGATTCTGATTTTCTTGGATTTATGTCCCTATTTATTTATTTTGCAGGAGACATAGATGTTAGGGGAATTTTCAATCCCCAGTTATTTTTCTCTGTTTACTCTCTATGCATCCTAGCCTCAGACCCGGGGTGGGGGTGGGGGCTTGGTGTATTTATAGCTTCCAGCTAAACAGTTCAAATTGCAAAATAACCACTTCAGTTTCAGAACACCGTATCTGCCTTGTTAATTTTTGACCAATTTTCCCTATTATATATTAATTTTTATCTATCTCCTCAGCAGCTCCATACACAGGTCACCCAAACCTGGAACTAAGTCGATTCTTTTCTCACACTGGGCCTGAATAAGTTTCCCTGTGCATATATTTTAATAGGTGGGGATTTTAATGCAAGAGCCAGTTGCAGTGATGAAGCTCTATATATGCCCTCTCTTAACCCAGCCTATCTCATAGGCTTGTTGTTATAGGGAAAAGTAAGAGAAGACCTTATTCAGCTTCCAAAGAGCAAGATATAAATACAGTAAAATGTGAACACCTGGTCAGGTTCAAGTTGAAGAGATGTTCCTTGAAGTAACCCTCTCTGATCATGTAAATATTGCAAACCCTTCTCTTTAAAATTATTTACTATGTTCAACTAAATGAGATTATATTTATCCTTGTAGCTACATAGGCAATCACTTTTTACAAAAAAAAATGTGCCACAGACCTATTGCATAGACAAAACAAAAACAAAAAACAGTTAAGCCAGTTAATCAATGTTTAGTGTATACCTGGTTCCAAATGGAAAGGAAAACAATCTGTTTTCCCTCCTCCACCACTATCCCACAAACCACCCCCAGCCACAAAGCTCACCAACATCATGGAGACCAGGACCACACAGTTCTGAAAGGTATTATTTGTTTTTTGAAAGCTGTGAAAACAGAATGATTGCCAGTAATGACTACATTAAGAACTAAATTTACTATGAACCCTCCATGGTGAAACTTTCCATTCAAATTTTTCATCGGTCACTTCACCTCTGAAATAAAATACATTATAAGAAGGTAGGGGAGAACATAATGAACATTTTACTCATTTAGAACATACTCATTTTGTTTCTCCGTGTATGTTTTCACCATCTCTCGTTCGCAGTATAAGAAGGCTCCTGACTATAAAATTAAAATCTGCTTCAAAGATCTGTACTCTGTATACTGGCATCTCTTTCAGTGTCATTTCACCAAGAGCAGGTTCTGCCCTAATTGTATGATTTAAAAAATGAAGCTGTTTTTTCACACTTTTTTTTCTTAAAATAGGTAATTATAGGGATAAGGATGGGGTTGGACATCATTTCAGTTTATGATATTCATATTTGGAACTGCGAACTGAGAAAATAAGCCAGTAATGAGAAGATTAATTACAAAACCATAGTGTACACTTTGTCCTGGAAGCCTATCATAATATCTGGAAATAGCTCAACTACTTTCTCTGAAGTGTGCACTTCATACAGATCCGGAAAGCTTACATAGATACACCTCATGCCACCAGATTTGATTGATTTATTATGTGCCATGAAGTCGTTTTCAACCCCTAGTCATAGGTTTTCTCCATGACAATCTATCCCTAACCTGTTCCACCAGAGCCCTTCCAAAAGCTGCCACCAAATTATAATTTTGAACATTAGAGAATGGGAGAAGTATGAAAAACTTACGTACTAATTATATTTGATTTTTAAAAAAGTGAAATAAATCCAGTTTTATTTTTCTTATTTTTTGGCCTTATTTTTTGGGAGTATGAGTTTTACTATACAACTGAAAGAATAAGTATATAATATGGTTGAGGGGAAAAAATCCAGTATACTTCTGATATCTAAGAAGACTGTTATATTGTGAGATACAGTTGAATGTCATCTGTTCTGATCCATAGTGTTGCTCCAAAATATAAGCTGAAGGTATTTCCCAGCTTCATAAATTGAGAAATTCAGTATTGGAATATGCACTCTAGCATTGATCAATAGCCTTTGGTTATTTCCAAGGACATTCCTCTGCCTTAGCAATATCATTAAACCATTCACAAGCATTCAAAAAGCAAGACAAAGCTACATCTGCTATAGAAAGACGTAATGTATATTGGATGTGAGCTTTCTAGCTGAGCTGGCTGATCAAATTCTGCAGGAAGTGCTCCCAGAGATTTATTACTGGCATGTACCAGATCAGTTCCATTTGTAGGCCTTCCACATGGAGCATTTGCAGGCCCAGCTCTGCTTCAGCCAGCCTTATATTTCTCTGAGAGGAGAAGGGCATTGGGTTGTTGAAATCAAGCCAGAACTCAGACAGGATGTAAGTTTTGGCTTTTCTGGGTGAGAGCCTCATTTAATTGGAGGAAAAGATGGCTGGAAGGAGATGAATTTCGTTCCCTAACTCTTTCTGCCTGAAGATCATTCGACCTATGGAAGATCTGGGGGGAAAACCCCTGCCATTGGGTCATATTTAGCTTGGCATCCATGAGGGGAAATTCTGAACACAAAGTAAGGTTAAATAAGCAGAGACCCGTGTCTAGATTCGGAGCAAAATCACAGTTTCTTTTATTTAGCTAAGTGTGGAAGGCAGCATTTAACTTTTAAATGCTTACACAATCCTTTGCCAATTTAATAAACTTCTTTTATTTAGCTAAGTGTGGAAGAAAGCATTTGTAAGAATGGTTACACAATCGTTTGCCAACTTTTCTTACTGAACAGAAATTCAGGCCATATTCCAATGTCATGTTTTACTCTAGGGTTGGCTCACCTGCTGTGAAAGATAGAATTTGTAGAAGAACGGGGATTTGACATTTCTTAGAGACTGCAGGAAACTCATCACTGCTTATGAACTGGTTTTGTTCATTTTGGACACTTTTTCACACGTACCAGAATGAATCAAATTGCTCTGTATACATACATACACACACATATACATACCCCTCATTTGCCTTTCCAATGTTGAAGAATTAGTTTATTAGCAATAAAGACATGGAGAATCCATTCCCATTGTCCAGCTGTCAATTTCTATGTAATACTTACATAGTTCAAACAATATGAAAATAGTAAACTTTGTCTCAAAATCAAATGTTAAATATACATATTTACTTCTTCCCAGAACAGAATAAATTTAGGACATTGCAGAAAACATGTATTTTAATGAAGTGTTATTCTGGTTGCATCTCCAACAGCATGATGATTTACTCTTTCCTTTTCTGTACAAAAGCAATGTGGTCCAATAAGACCAAAATAGTATTTTTGTTGTATAAACTGTAATCTGAGATTTAGTGAGGAAAGATCAAAAGAGTAAAACATTTTCCCATGGTTTAGACAAAATGGGAGTTCCTTATTCCAAGTTGCATATCAAATTGATTTATTGATGACAGATATTTATAAAGATTGATTTAGGCTTTTTGGTTTTGTAGGATTTAATGATCTAATAACTTAGGTATCTCTGAGCCTGAAAATGCTGCAAATCCAGATTAAGATATTAATAAGTGTTGTAACTCTAACTACTGTGAGTGGGTGGGAATAGACAAATGATATTATCTTTTAACATAGAGGAATGACAAAAACTTATCATTATCCAGTAGTTGATCTAAAGCAAAAATCTCAACATCCACCTAAACAACATCCATGTAACAGTTTTTAAAAATTATTTTTAACATCTTGAAATATAACTCAGTTCACCTCTGAGAACTGGTTCTCACATTTATAAGAAGTCCAGTAGCTATTTCCAAACCAATCAATAGATCAGCTTTCCCTGACTTCACAAGAGACAAGCCGAATTTATACCAAAAAAAGGATGAGAAAATAAGGCAGAATCTTACCACTTGAAATTGCCTATAAATTGTTTTCTCATCTGAAAGTAGAGTATTCACTAGACTTCTTGTGTTGAACCTTAGTCTCCTTTCTAATAAATATTACTAATTAGTTAGAGCTTTGAGAGACTGGTTCTTTCAACTAACTTGTTTTACACCAAAATTGCTGCTACAAGAGAAATCTGACAACATCTTTGACACCATTGATCCCTATACATTTCCAATATTACAAACCATCCTTGCTCCACTACACCCATACGCTGCTCCATACATTGCTTTTTATTATTGCCTCTTTCTTTTTCAGTAATTTATCAGTACTTTCCAATCACAACTTTTTTGATCTTCCCATTCCTCTTGACCCATTTGCTCATCCTTTATATGTGTAATATGCAATTTGATCCTCGTGCACTCTCTTTATATGACCAGCCCCCTAAATATTTCATCTGGGTCAGTCACTTTGTATTCAGTCCATATTTGTTCAGCACCGATGCATTCTTGTTCCTATTTTTTGTTTGTTTGTTTGTTTTACAACACACACTTCTCAAATACCATATTACCACCGCATTCAATTTACTTTTATGTTTCTATCCAAGCTTTACTTCCATATAACAAAGCAGGCAGATGCATGTTCTTATATGCAACTATTTTTCTTCTTTTACAAATCTTCCTTCCTTGCAACTGACTATATACAATCCATAACCTTTCTAACACATTTGCAAATCTTAAAATCTATCCATTCATTTTCAGTTCCAGATTTTGCTCATTCCTACTGCATGTATCCTTTCAATCAGACTTTTTCCAAGAACTTTCCTAGGCACGCTAATCAAACTAATCCTCCTATACTTTTTGCATTTACTCCTGCTACATTTTCCTTTCTGTAAGTGAATAATAACTGCATTTTTCCAATTCTCAGGCACAGATGCAGCCTTCACACATGTTATACAAGTTGCACAGGCTCAAGCACATTCAGTTTAGCAGTTACACCATGGATGTGAATATCTTTATAATATGATTTGAACATTGGAATTTAACTGGATCAATTTTCAGAATTGGCAATTTTGTATTAACTATTCATGGACAAGGTGTAATGGAGGAGAGAGGGTTCCTTGTAGCATGCTTTACATTTTTTCCATTCTGCATAAAATAGAATTAATATAATTTGGTGTGAACATTGGCATACCCCAAGCATTGGCAAACTTCTGACATCTGGGGGTCACATTTTTGGGAAAAGCCAAAACATTCAGAGCAATAAAACAAAATAGGCAAGATACAAGAAGTGTCAGAAACAGCTTTCAGGGGTGGGTTGTAGAATTTCTTTTTTAACTATACCAAGCCACAGTTTTCAAGAGTTTCCTGCCCCAACAGGATGGAAGCTGTACCTTGCTATACAGTGATTGTAAAAAGATTTTGCAAAACCTGCAAAAAAAAAAAAAAGTGTTTCAATGGTTAGGTGTCTCTAGAGCTATGAGTTAAATTCCCTATCCTAGTTTAAGTTTCTGCATCACCCTGGACCGAGCAAATTATTTTAGTTGGACTAGGTATTGTTGAATGATAAAAATGATAGTTCCATTATTACTGCATTATCATTCTAAGTCAATTTATTTGAGTTTGCACTGCAATAAGCTCATGATGTTTCTAATATTTTCTTCTCAGCATGCAAGGCAACATGAATGGCTGTAGTTAGCATTCTCTTAATTCATCTTCCTTTTTATCATACATATTGTAGCCTCTGACCTCTGCAAAAAGGCCAAGCTGATCTTTAAACAATATGTAAGAGCTATTAAAATCAGTGGTATGGGATCATTCCACGGGCAGAAGCTACTTAAATAATAATTCTCCTTAAACTGGCTTTTTAATCCCTTCCTGACAAAAAGTCACGTCTTCTGAGAGTAACTTCTTCCCTTGATCTGGGAGTATATTGAGAATGCTCTGCTCCTTTACTTAATTCTGACCCAGCTGTGCCTTCTGGAGATGATTTGTGTGGGATTGTGGATTCTGCAGTTCCCCTGCTGATGTCCAATAACTTTTTTTTTTTTTTTTTGGTGCCTTTGAATCAGTGGTGACTCCTGGCGACTGCTTGGACAAGTCCCTGCAGTTTTCTTGGCCAGGTTTCAGAAGTGGCTTGCCATTGCCTCCTCCCTAGGGCTGAGGGAGAGTAACTGGCCCAAGGTATCTACAGTCTGAATTAAAATGCTTGAAGTGTTCATTCTACCTTGAATAAACATAGATGTTTTAAAGCTGTATCATAGTACCTTTTGGGAACATGTGTTTCATGAAATAAGCATTTCTATGATGAGGCAGATGGTTGAGAGAGAAGAGAGATTCTATGGTGTTGTACAAAACAAAGTAACAACCCCTTCTCCCACACACACCCCATTAATTTATCTAACTCTGCAATAAAGTATCAGTAGCTTGATTCATTTATTGCACTTCAGAGTCTTCTATAATGTTGCTTTGCATGCCTTCCTGCATGCTATGAAGGAGATCAAGAAGAAGGAGAGGAAAAAAAGAGAGAGAAGAAAAAAAGGAGGCTGAATATCAGAGAGAACAGGCCAAGGGTTGGGCTGAGTTGGGGAGGCCCAAATAAAAAGAGAAAATGACTGCTTCCACCACAACATGCCTCAGCACTATCTCCCTTTGTTGGGTACAATTAGATGGCAGCATCTATTCTAGATGATCTTGGCTAATTTTGGAAAAGCTATGTACTGTTCAATCACATTAGTTCTTGGATGGGAAACTGTCAGGAAATTCCAGTGCTAGACTGAGATGTTGAAAAACCACCCCAGAAGAAGCGAGTGGCAAGCAACTTCAGCATTGTTGCTAAGAAAACCATAGGCATGTACCCTTGTAGGCACTCACCTGGGGACATTTTACCTTTTTTACCTTGATAGCTCTCTACAGATTACTCCCAAAGGAGTCTATCACCAAAAAAGGTAAAACATTAAAAAAAATAATGCATTGGTGCCACAGTCTGCAAAGAATGAACTGCTCCTAAGTTTTCTTCTAGGCATTAGGGCAACGTCCTAATTCTCATTATGACAATGAAAACATGCATCGAGAGACAAACACGTTATTAAAATAAACTAATGTTATCATGTTTGCAGCCAAATCTGCAAAGAAGCTACTAAAATAGTACACTGCAATTTATAATGTGTGTCAACAGATCTATTCAGGTATGAGTAGAATAAAGGTGCTTTTTAACGCATGTATTTTATACAGAAAAAAGTAAAGTTTGCCCTGTAGCTTTTATCCTCAATTAAAGACAAGCTTTCCTGAGCCAAAGTCTGTTGTGTAGTTGAGTTATACTGTCAGGTTGCTGGGGGAAAGATAGCTAATCTTCCTGACCCTTGCCAGATAGAGTGCCAACTACCTGATTTTAATGCAGTAAATATGAAAACAGAAAGGCCTAAAAGATGACCATCTATTATCAGGAAGCTTGGAAAGAAATAGCTAGTCTTCAGCTATTTAATTGGTAGTGACAAACACTTGAGCACAAGAAGGCTGAAATAAAAGCTTTTGGTTCTGATTTTGAACAGAAGCAGTGACAAGCCAGAGTAACAGTGGGCACTCTGATTCATGTGCCATGATGAGATAAAAGCTTGAGGGCTTTTCTTTTTGTATTTTATGAAACCAGTTTCCTATTGACACACATAAAAAGGTAAAGCTTAAAGCAAAAAGGGCTACCCTATATCATATGTCACATGAGAAGGCCCACTTGTTTATTGATATTTTTTAATCCACTATGTCTCTTTTTATCTTTTTTTATATAGCTATTTATTTTGTTCCTTTAAAGGTTTTTATAAATAAACTGTTTTTTAAGCAAAGCTTCAATTGTACTATCACGGCTGCCATCTTCAGTTTTTTTTACCACACCCCATGGATACCTTCACTGAAACATTCATTGGTTTATTGATCAGTGCTGGAGGCAAAGACAAATCTAAAGAGGGGAGGGGTTGCAGTTCCTCTTTATAGACTTATGCAATTATAATACACATTTTATTTGATTTTGATTCATTGATTGTTTTACTGCATATACGTGTTAATGTGCTTGTCAACAAGCTGACATAGGTGAAGTAATGGGTTTTAAATTCAGTCATACCCTTGAGTTCAAATAAAGGGGTGAAGACATACTGAAACTGAAGCTGCTTCATTTTTCTAGTTGCTATCTTATAATTCTGAGTTCTCAGCACTATAGGTTAATCCTTATTGGTCTAATTAACTTTTTTTTAAATTTATATTTCAAATCTGTCACCGCCCATCTCACTACAGAGTAACTCTAGGCAGTTTACAGTAAACAGTAACTTTTAGCATTTTCACTTTTTTTTTTTTACCACTTGCAACATTTTTCACATCTGAGCATTCCAAACACATAGCTGGCTTAGCGTTTTGTTTTCCCCTGGGTAACTGGGTAAGAGGCTTTTTTCCAAAATTCCCCTTTACATCATTTTATTGTATTAATGCACACTTACACAGGAGATAGAACTGGCTTGTGTATATGTCATCTGATGACTCACAGCTCAACTCAGGCACCATTGTAGAAAATGTATGTGACAGAATATAACATCATATAAAAGCAGAAGGCACTTTGTTCTTTCAGCTTCGAATGCTGAAGATCTGAATAATTAGATTAATAATTGCATGTGCAAACTCGCCATAACTATTTTAAAAATAAGCTGTTGAGAGGTCTCTGGACATACAACCCACTCATCCTGGGCAAAGATAGAGGCAGAACATTGAAAGGTTTCAGGGTGGCCATAGTTACATTCTACAAAATGTCCAAGCATTCTTTCTTCTAACTTAAAATGAAACTAAACTAATTTTAAGGGATAGTTTGACTTTATAGTCAGAGATTGAAATAGTACCTCCCAGTTCTTTAGTACAAACCAGTGTGATTTAATTTGTTTACATTCTTTAGTATAGGATAGGAAATCAAAAAATCATGATAATCAATAATTGGAAATGTACTCTTCCTTCACTGCACGCTTGCACACAGTCTGCAAATATTGCCAGCAGAAGTTGGTAATCAGGCATGAAATGTACTGTACGATTGCTGGAGCTTCAATTAGAAAAGCAATCTTTCTATTATAACATATAAAACAGGTACATTTATGTTTACAGTTTGGTAAAAAGATTGTCCCTTTTTGGATTTTCTAAATGTTTGTTCTCTTTCCCACTGAAAATTATCAGAGCTTCATGTGAACCCAAATCATATGTAAAGGGAGTTTTAGAGAAAAACAGTACCAACATTTGGTCTTTCTTTCATTTCTTTTATAAACAATATCTTCCAACATCTGAAAAAGTAATCAGTTGAATTGCCTATTAAAATGATAACTATGGCTAGTTCTGTGAGTACTTCATTAAACAATCAGAACTGATTTTGACCAGCCATTTTTTGACCAGCACTGCCCTATATAAATCTCACTAATCTTGCCTCCCTCATCAGAGTAATATTCTGAAAACACAGATCGTAGAGGTACACCATGCTTTCCTCAAAAGAAGTTTTTCATCTGTATAAAATGCATTGATGCCTATTAGCTGGAAAAGTTGCAAAACCATTTCTAAAGTTCTGGGGACCATTGTAGTATAGTGATGAAGGTGCTGGATTGACACCAGGAAGATCCAAGTTGAAACCCACTTTCAGCTACAGAAGTTTTACTACAGCATAAAGTTATTCTAGAAGTCACAAAGAACTGCTGAGCATCCAGACTTCTGCAGGCCTCTAATGGGCTCAAGTCTGTGTATACTATTTTGCCATTAAAAAAGAACTGGGTAAAAATGAGATTAATGGGAGAATAGCAAGGCAGAAACCATAGCCAACTAAGAAGAACATTAATGATCATCTTTTCCAAAAAGGCTTTAGATGACCCTTCAGACTTCTAGGGAGCTATAAGCCAAAAGTAAACTGCCTTTCACAATAAGGGCCTCATATCAAATTGAGAACTTAAGAAACTGATCACCAAGTTCAGGAATTTTTTAGTTGCAACTACTGTAATTGCAGCTAAAGTTGATATAACCATTTACTGAATCTAAGGGAGTGATTGCTTTTTCACACTGGCGCTTCACACATTGGATCACTTTATTGATGAAATACATAACACAAATACCAAGCTTTATTGTTATGCTCACCCAGACTCTCTTTTTACATCAGTATAATCTACATGAAGCTCTGATGACATTCAGTGACAAAGATATGGAAAAGGGAGATAATACTTTTCTCAAAATGATATTATCATGCAGAAAAAAAGGCAAATCTTAAAATTATGTCACTCAGGTATGCAGGCATGATTGTGTGAATATATATATGGACACATGCTTGTATTATTATTTCTTCAAGGAATGCAATGTCTTCCACGACTACACTTTAATTCTGGTTTCATTCAATCATATGGCTCAAGGATTTAGAACAATTTTCTTTATAAATAAGGCAATATCTGGTGTTTCATGGTCCCAAGGCAGATGGAAACCTGATTCCAAGGAAATGAAAGCCAAACTTTCAAATTTGTTCCATGATTCATGATGTTCTCAGAAAGGCCACTGCATTATTCAGAATAAATATAGTAGCAAAGGATTATATGTAAAATAATTTCAGTATTTCTTAAATAGAATAATGTTCTAACTTACATCAATATTTGACACTGAAAAATGCCATATTTTAAGCATAATTTGATCTCTTTATGTGGCATTATGCAGAACAATTTAAGAATAATGAAGTAAGGCAATGGAAATGAGAAAGCCATATTAGAATATGCATCTCTGATTCTAGAATCAGAAGGTCAGATCATGTTAAAACCATATTAAATTCCTTAACATGGCATTTCATTGTAAATGTAATGGTATGCAATAAAATAATAATCTCCAGGGGATTGCATTCTTCAGTAGTTTTCTCTGGAAGAGAATCTAGGCATCTGTCTGGAACAGAAGCAATGCTAAGCCCAAAAGCCTGGAAAAAGAGGTGCTTTAATGCTTTAATGACTAACAGAGAGGTGTTGTGCTTATGGTTGTGCAAAGTCAAAAGCACTTCCTCTGAACAATTTTCAGAGTGTGCACGGTCATAAGAGCCACCTGCCAAGTTTCTTCCTTACTGAGTGTCAGAAATAATCCCATTAATGATAAAAACGCCAAGACAGAGGACTTTCTATTCCTTGAAGGTGCTGCCAACAAACCCAGTTCATACAGTGGACACAAATGCTGTATAATACGTATCAAGATGGTTTAAAAACCACTTTAAAATTTGGGTTGTAAAATGTGACCTTTGGGTTAAGATATTATGCTGGTCTATGCCCATAATAAAGATTTGATTTGATTAAGTTAAGATGTCATGCAAAAACATCTTAAGTTTTAGGATGAGCATTTAATGTGCATTGAAGAAATGTGTCTTTCAGTAGAGACGTGAGTACTACATGCCAGAAGTTAGGCTTAGGACTGTGATGGTGTAGGTTCATTATCAAAGCTTATACTGTATATTAAATAAAAATAAACAAGCAAACAAACCCTACCTTGTTTGCCTCTTACAGATAACCAAAGAGCTATAAGTCATAATAAGGCTTTGGCATGCTAGCAAACACCATGCTGTCCTCTCTTCATGAAGTAGTAGAAGCAGATTTTTATGAACCTGAAGTAATTTAAAGTATGTTAATGGAGAAGTGTATACCGAGTATTCTGGCAGGCCCCATATGCAGCTGTTTGGCTAGAATACAAACTCATTACTGAGCAAAAGGGGGGAAAAAACCCTCTACTCTAATTGGAAAGTGGAAAACTGGTAAGTTCAAAAGTTAAAAATATTCCCTATCTTGTCTGGCACAGTTCAATTCCGAATGAACTCAAGCCTGCGGTTATGTTTTTAAATGGCAGTTTAGAAATATTTTGTGTACATGTATATGTACATATGGGGCTGTTCTTGAAGACCACCCAACAACTGCAGCTGGGTAGAATGCAGCAGATCCAGTAGTTTTGGGTATTAATTGACCTGCCCATGTACTGCTGCAACAGCTGCGCAATTCAAGAAGCCGGTTGTCCTCTTTAAAGCTCTTCAAGGATGTCCACATCTTTGGAGCTGCCTTCTCCCAATGGTATTTGCCTGCCCATTGAGATCTGGAAAAGAAGATTCCGTCAGCTGTGGGAAATTATCCTTGTAGCCTGATGGGTATAGGTTGCTTATCTTGGGTTTAAACTAAGGTATGTGCCTAAAGGGCATGCTAATACTAACCTTAATGGTTTCCCTTATTTAACTAGATTGAAATCTTTCTTAGCTTCCAAATCAATAAAAGTGACACACAAATACACATTCTGCAAATTCCTAGTTGAAGATGTACTATAAAGTTGGAATATCCTGTTATGAATTGTAAAATAGAAGTGATACTAATCCTTCTTAACAACAGGATGGATCCAGTAAAGCATGAAAGGTCCTCTCATACAACAGGACTTTCCTACTTCTTCCTTCATTTCTTCATATCAGCCCAGGGATACCGTAACTGTGGAGCTATAGTAACTGTTGAATGGGAAAATGGTCATAAAGAAAAATAAGTACCTTTCTTTTTCCAGGCATTAAATATCCTTGGAACTCACCCAATAAGAGCAAATATGCAATGTAATTAAATAAAGAAAAAACACTTTATTTATTTATTCATTACTTATCACCATGTACAATTATATATCCTCTACCTTTTAGGAAATAGTTTTCACAAGGTGGTTCACTTTGTAATAGCATAAACTAGAATGTCACCAAATCACAAGAAGAGGGTTTCTTCTAAACAGGAATAGACATACTTCTAATATGTAGAACATGAGAGTGAAAGATTTGAGCCCATCCACACCAAATTCAGTGGCGGTGGTGGGAATCATTTCATTAACAACAAAACAAATAAATGTTACTCAAATGAAATGTGTTTTCCTCAGATGAAATGTAGGAGATGATAATACATGCTTACTTATTTTTCATGCTGTTTATCTCGGTATTTGTTAGCTAATAACTTCACTTTTTAGCCCTATAAGAAAATGTGGCCCATCTAAAACATCATTCATTCATTTATTAAAGAAACAGAAGGCCAAGATATGCAAATACAGACAGTCCTTGTTTAGCAACTGCCTTGGATAGCAACCATTCACAAATATAATGGTAATAAAGGGTAGTAAATGGTAGTAAAAAAATTATTTTCCGACCAATGTGCGCACTTACGCCTGACAACAATGCACACTGGAGTGAGAGCAATGGTGGCATTGCTGCATGAGATAACTTTATCTGAATGAGATGGCAGCAACCAGCAATCTTCACAGTCTCTCCCTCTCTCTCTCAGTCATATGGTTTGCTTAGTGACCATGTCATTTAGTGACCATTTCATTGGAATGAATTGCAGTCGCTAAATGACAAGTGCCCATATCATAGAAGATATTGTTTTTTGTATATTACAAGTTTAAGAAAACATTTAAAACACTGGAAATTCAGAATTAAGATTTTAAAAATCTTACGTACAGTTGAAACTTAAGAGTTTATCTTTTTATGAGCTACTGCCATTGCCCAACCTGTGAACAGATGGTAAACAGACTGGTATTAAATGTTTAAATTATTTGTATTTTATGAAGTGCTGACTTCTAGTAACATTTCTAGAAAGAAATTCCACACTTGTGGCTTTGTTCACTTGTGGGCAGTTTAATTATATCATGATTTTGTGATATGAAAATCCCACCACAAATCTGATACCACAGATTACGATCAAGAGTATGAATGTAATTTTTTGAATAGGCACTTCAATAATTCATTAATATTTATTAGAATATAGTTAACATTTATTTGAGTTAATCCATTTCTCTCCTCTTTTTATGTCAAAAAAATAATAAAACTGCATATTTTGCTTAATGAAAATGTTAATTTTAAAATTAATAAAAGACACAAAATGTTCACATACTTTAAAACGTTCATTATAAAACCATTGAAAAGAGATAAGTAGAAAGAAAAAATCATAGGCAGTATTTACAAAGCGAAGATTTAAACTAGTATTGTCTTACCAGACAGAGAAAGTGCCCACTGAATTTATATTCTGATTTATGCATTTTATTTAGTTGGATTTTGATTCTGTACTTTGAGTACACCAGTTGAAACCAATAGGACTTTATTCAGATACAATTAACTTCAGACCCATTGGGTCTGCTATAATTATGGCTAAGTCTGAATATAACTTCATACCTTGAAAGTCAACTTTATATCTATTTTAAGGTATTTTAAGTTTGGACTTTAATAAGTAGATCTGAAGCTTATCAATACTACATGAAAGACCACTAAAAAATCCCGGGTATATTTACTGAAACTAAGGTTTAAAAATAAAGAACCAAAATAAAGTATCTTTTTTCCCCAGTGTTACAATATATAATAGAAAATGGCTTGGGTTCAATGAAAAGTTTCTGTCTCTCTAAGCATTAAAATAGATCACAAAAATCTTAGCATCTAGACGCTGAGGCCCTAGAAAGAGTGTAGAGAAGAGCAACAAAGATGAAAAGGGATCTGAAGGCTAAATCCTATGAAGAATGACTAAAGGAACTAGGTATGCTTAGCTTAACAAAGAGAAGACTGAGGGGAGACATGACAGCAGTCTTCCAATACTTAAAGGGCTGCCACAGGGAAGAGGATGCTGATTTATTCTCCATAGCACCTGAAGATAAGAAAAGAAGCAATGGGTGGAAGCTCATCAGAAGGAGATCCAACCTAGAAATAAGGAGGAATTTCCTGACAGTGAGAACTATTAAGCAGCAGAACAGCTTGCCTCCCAGAGTTGTGGGTGCTCCAGTTGTGCTGGAGGTTTTCAAGAAACGATTGGACAGCCACTTGTCTGAGATGGTATGAGGACTTCTGCCTTGGGCAGGGGCTTGGACTAGAAAGCCTCCAAGGTCTCTTCCAATCTTATGATTCTATGATTCTATTATCTGAAATCTCATCTGAATAGCAATTTGGCTTCAGGCTCATGGACACTTCCTTGGGAATGAATTTGGGAATGAGCTTGGTGAAAGTAGGAGTTACTTCTGAGTAAATGTGTATATGATTGCATACCAGTGACAGCCATAAGAATCTTTTGCTCCTTTCAAAATTAACAAATGTATTATTGCATAAGCTTTCCCTGATTACTTTCCAACTATTTGGAGAATACTGACTTTGCATGAGTGACATCCAGGCACTCAGTACGCAGTTGTTATGGGATGTTTCATAAACTTCATCTGCTACACATTCTGGCTGATAATATGGCTGTCCAAGTGTTGCTAGGAATTCAATAGTTGGTTCACATAACAGCTTACATTGTAAGGGCTACCAGTGCTTTTCTAATTCAGACATGCCCATAAGGAGGCAAAGGAGGAATGACAAAATAAGTGTCATACCATTAGGAAATGAACTCTGTCCTTTTTTGTATTTGCATTGTGATGTTGCACACATATATAATAGGAGAAGAGCTTCTGTTGTGCCTTGGCAACTTGTTACATCATTTTGATGAAATTGTTGGATTCCGTGGACATCATTGTTCTAAACTTGCTTTAAAGAGCTGGTTTTAACCTTTAAAATTGGTAATTCAGCCATATTATTTAGAGATCCTTTTTCTTTGCCCTAAGAGTGGTTAGATTTACAGGAATGAAGGAGAGGGCCTTTTCTGCAGTGCCCCCCCTCTCTAAGGAATAGATTTTCAACTTGGATTCCCCATCTCTACAAGCCTTTAGAAAAGCCCTAGGCATTCCTTTTTCTTTAGCCTTCTTTGAAGAAGCATTTCTATGGAATGGCATTCACTTCTGGACTTTAATACTATGGAAAGGGAAGCATTCTTTTTTATAATTGGTTTTTATTAAATTTAATATGTCTTGGTGTACTATTTTATTTTATTCTGCAAGCCACTTTGGGAGGATTTGTTCCCTAAAAAGTGGCTAAAAGTATTTTAAATAAAGCAGTAGTTCTGATGAAATAGATCATAAGCCAGGAAAGCTTATGAGATAATTAATTGGTTAGGTTTCACTGTTTTCCTGTAAGAGACTAACATAATTAGGCTCTGGAAACATTAACAACAACAACAACAACAACAACAAATGTGATAGGTAGTGAATTTCCTCCACTGTGGTGCCCTTGGACAATTGTCCAAGATATCAGGAGGGCATCAGGCAATGGAAAACTACTGTGCTGTATGGGATATTGTTGAACTTCACTTGAATTTATCTGGTTTTTTCCCCTGCTTCAGTTCTTCTTTAAATTTCAGCCTAGTTCCATTTCTTAACTGCTTTCTCTTTTACCACCTTATGAAGTATCTGAGTCCTATTAGTTATATTTTATGGTTATTTTCCTATAATTTGTTATTGTGAATGATATAAAGAGAAGGAGAGAGTGATTTTTACATGTGAATAAAGATCTTACACAATATTACTAATTTGGGTTAAATTCAATTAAATCTAAGTTAAATTAGACTTAATGGCAATAGATTCTGGACCAATTAAAAAAATACATCCCAATTCATCATAGTTATTTTGGGGAAAGAGGTTCACAATCATAACAGATGATGATATTGTTTAGTAACATAGATGGCTCTTAAGAGGACAAGCAGTGTCACATAGATTTAGTGTATTTACTCTCAGTTACAGGATCTAAATCAAATCTGTATATCCTGTAGTTACTATATTTCTGCATAATACTGTGGACCATGGTTATAAAGTACCAGGAGAAGCTTACCCCTTTCATT
The DNA here is from genome assembly GCF_059951505.1 of Python bivittatus. Taxonomy (NCBI): domain Eukaryota; kingdom Metazoa; phylum Chordata; class Lepidosauria; order Squamata; family Pythonidae; genus Python; species Python bivittatus. Next base: position 32,038,330 of record NW_028277098.1, read on the forward strand.
CTTCCCTTGTGAGATTTTCATAGACACCTGATTGGTCAGTACTAGTAAGAGAGTATTAAGCTTCATGGACCTATCAAGGCAATTAGTAGGTTGCAATCTATGCACATTTACCTGAGAGTAACTCCCGCTGAGTTCTATCAGATTTCTGCTCATGCAACAGGTCTTTCCCTTCTATACCCTACAGCTATCTCATCTCCAACCTCTGCTGTACCCCCAAATCTTTCTCCACCCCTGAATTGGTAGGACTATAGCATACAACAATGGAAAAGGAATCAGTTCTGTCAGTCATTTCAATTTGGCTACTGAGCAGAGTTGGACAGAGATATTGAACTCCATGGGGCTTCCTTCTATCCTTCTGTCCAGTTAAAATCAGGTAAAGCATCTGGTGGTGATTTTATCCTCCCAGAATGAATAAAGGAAAATAAAGACTGGTGGGCCCCAGTATTGGCTACCTTATTTACACATATTAATAACACAGGACAATTTCCATCTGACTGGAATCAAGTCACTGTTGTACCGCTATACAAAAATAAAGAAATAGACTTGACCCTACAAATTATAGGCCTATGAGTTTACTAAACACAATAAATAAACTTTATGCCAGATTTTCATATTCAGAGTTAGTGGATTGGGTACAAAATGAAAATATTATTGCTGAAGAACAGGCTGAGTTTAGAGAGGAACGTTCAACACTAGATCATTGTTTAGTTTTTCACCATTTAGCAGAAAAATATTCTACTCCCCTTTGTGGTTCTCTTTTTGCAACTTTTGTTGATTTTAAGTCAGCTTTTGATCTAATACCAAGGGAGAGACTGTGGGATAGTCTGAGACATACTATGATTGACCAAAGGCTGCTAGTTCTTATTCAGACACTTTACTCAAATACCTCCCTGAAAATTAGATGCACCCTTGGGGACACTTATCTAGAGCAGTCCCAACTCATAGAGGTGTAAGACAAGATTGCATATTAACTCCATTGCTTTTCATTTTGTATCTAAATCCAATAATTCAAGTGCTTGCTGCTTCAGCCCATCATCCACCTATTTTGGCTGATCATGCAATTCCAGCACTACTATATGCCAATGATGTAGTCATTATGTCTACCTCACAAGTGGGAATGAAAAAGCACTTAGGGCATTAGCTTTATTTTGCACAGATCGAGAACTTTCAATAAATTATAAAAAAACTAAAGTCTTAGTTTTTGCCCGACACCATCATAAGAGTCACAAGTGGCAAATAAATGGGACCCCAATTGAACAGGTGCGTACCTATAAATACCTTGGAGTGCAGTTCCATGCTTCCTTATTCTGGAATTCTCATTTTCTTTACCAGGCAAGCGTGGCACAGCGTACCTCATCAGCTATTGTAAGATTTTACCATTCAAAAGGAGCCCATTATATCCCAGCAGCTTGCAAGGTCTTTCAAGCTAAGGTAATACCTCAGCTCCTTTATAGTTCTCAAATTTGCTCCCTTGCAAAGCTTAATATAATTGAAATTATTCAGAAGAAGTTTATTAGAGCCATTTTGATGGCACCAAAAAGTGTTAAAAATGCCATCCTAAAGGTAGAATTAGGTATAGTTTCATTGGATGCCAGAGCATGGTTTCTTCTTCTTACCTTCTGGCTAAAGTTTCTTCTGTTTCCTGTAGGTTTAGCCCTGTTATCATTTTAAATCATCATGGCAAAAAAAAAAGGCTTCTATAGAATTCAATTGCTGGGCTTCTCTATGGAAAGTCGGTGCTTATTAGGATTTGATAATTCTAGAATTATCCGCCCTTAAACAACGCATCTGGGATATAGATCTACTAACAAATTTAAGTAAGGTGCTACACCCCAATATTTGTCATTTTCTACCAAAAGGGTATGTTCCAGCTTCTTATTTATCATCTGTTACAATTTTGAAATTTTGTAAAGATTTCACCTTAGCCAGACTGGACACACTGCCCTCAGCAGTCCCTTTTGGATGTTTTAAGGGTACTCCTACACACCTTTGATTATGTCCATGTAGAGATGGCTAAATAGAAACACTAAGCCATATGTTTTTATATTGTTCTGTATCTAAGGACTCTAGAGAGATATTTATATACCCGATACTGAAGAGATTTCCTGGCAGGAGTGTGATTTCTATTTAATGTTATTTACTCCTTTTGGACAAGGATCCAAAAATATCCTCCCAAGTTGCCCAGTTTTGTGCTACCATCTGCACAATATGCTCCAACTTTACTTAGGTTTAAAATTTTATAACATAGTATTTCACTTTGATATATTTTAGTACTTTTATTTTAATTGTAGATTAAATAATATTAATTGTTTTGTTTTATATATATATGGTATCTGGCATTAGGGCTGTAATAAACGTGTGTGTGTGTGTCTTCTAAAATGGAATGCGTAAGATTGCACAGTATTTTATCTCTTTTTAAAATGTTCATTAAGTTCCTCTCATGCTTGTTTTTAACCTAGCTTTGGGAGAGAAAAAAATAATAAACTCATACTTTTTCTTGGGGTTTATTAAAATATATGATCTTGTAGATTCTGTAAAAAGCATATTAGAGTCCTTGGCCCCATGTGAAATGTCTGAAAAGCACAGCAGCATCTTTTTGAATGAATGAAATCACAAAAAAGATTCTATCTGATCTATTGTCATGGAGACAGGTTGCTAAATTCCTGTGTTTTCATGGAGATAGCAACTTGATAAGAACATATCTTCTGGATGACAATTGACCCTATTCACATCAAGTCATTCTTTCTTCTTTTGAATTATCTTATTAAGTTCAGACAGAGTTCAACTATTCTGCTATATATTCACTAATAATTGAAGAAGACTCAGGTTGTTTCTTCATCTAAGAATGGCCATGTGAAGCAGTACTGAATAGCCTTCACCAACCAGGTACCTTCTAAATGCCTTTGAGTTCAATTCCCCAAATCCCTTCAGCTGGTGATTTCTGAGAAGTGAAGTCCAACTCATTTGGAAGACAAATTAATCCAGACTATGAAGAAACAATACAAGTATCAACTCAGCAGCAGAAAGCCACAAATCACATTCTACCACAGAAGTAAAACGCTCCTTTAGGTTTCCAACTTAGCTTTCTAAAGGATACTGCCGTGCTTTTAGCTGTAAAGGAGAAAAAACTTATTTAGCAATAAACAGAACCCTCAACTATTATGTAATTGGCATAATTTACTCTGTATTTATAGCATTACAAGTTTACTGTATTTGGGTTGTTCAAATCATTTTGCATATTTAGTTGAAATTGTATTTTTACATGATGATTTAATCTATCTGCAGCTGCTGCAATACAAATTATGCTTAAAACTATGCTGATTGATTATAATCAGTTGTAATCATGTCTTATAATTACATTGCATTCTAGAGACAGAGGACATTTAAGCATACTCAGCACCCTGTTATATAAAGAAGATTAACTGCTAGTTCTATGAAACTCTGCCCACATTGAAATATATATTTATTTATTTGTCAAATTTATATAGATGCCCATCTCACAAACAGTGACTCTGGGCAGCATACAGGAAGGCTAAAACAATTAACAATATTTATATTCACACCATGTTTTATTAAATGTTTTGTCCAGCAGCCAAATTAATTCTCCTTATTGCAAACGTAAGCATAACAAAGAAAGCAAAATAGTCATAATGGTTTTGGAATTTCATGCTTGTAAATAATACTCTCATTAAACATCTACAGCCTGTTTAGCCTGAAAATGGCTATATATTCGATATTCATTTGATAATAATTGGATATTGCAGAATCAACTGGGCATTCATGAAGCAATAAAACTGGGCAGGAGGATGCATAAGCTATATCTTATGTGCCACAGATAACAAGGCTGTATTATCATCGTCAGTGTTTCTCAACCTAGTTATTTGAGTTTTAATTATTGCAGCGTTTCATGTTACAGCAATTAACCTTAAATGTTACACTAGCTTTATGTAGTGATTTGCAAGGCGCTAGAAAGATTCAAAAGGCTACTTTGCTTCAACAATGCTTCAGGTGATGCACTGCTTTGAAGTTGCTTCCCAGAGCACTGCAACCTTCACTGATTGCCTTTTGTAGCAGATCCATTAGCTGGAAGTAAGTTCTGCATGTGCAATGTGCCTTATTATGCCTTTGAGAAGTGATCTAATTCATCTCCATGACAATTTCATGCCACAGAGACAATGTCCTTCATTTCCTCATAGCATGGAGGCCACAGTCCACACAAAGTATTCTGTGTCATTCCAATTGACTCTTCCAGAACACCCATTAACTGCCTGCATGTGGAGAAACCTATTCCTGCTTAGAGTGGCCTAGTCCATGTGCTTGAGGAACCAATGTGAAACATCTGGACAAGGCATATAGTGTCACTTCCACACTGCAAGAAGCAAATAGACTTGCCTCTGTGGCCCAAAGAGTCACATCAAGATAAATTAGAGCTACCCTAACACGGGTCTAGTGACTAAATATGAAATTGCACATTGCTCATTATTATTCTTTAAGGATGCAAAACATCCTTAACCTCTGAAACAAAGAGGGCCAACATCTGATCTGCCAGAACTTCAACTCCTATCAGTTTTAGCAGCCAGCATAGATTAGGATAAGAAATTATGACAGTTGTTGGACAAAAAGTTATTGAGGGCAACCAGTTGGGCTATTCATTTTAAATAAATTCTACGAAGTTGAGGATTGAGTACTTGGCTAAACTGAATGCCCCCTTATTAGAAGGGATAAATACTTGTACTGTTGCCAAGAAAACTCCATGCATATATCCATGTGGTCATCAGGAGTTAAGTTCAGTTCAAAGAACATTGTACTTACTTTCTAATCTCTAAAGCCCTAAATACTTTAGGATGAAGACATCTGAAAGAAGACCTTCATGCAGATCTATGAGAACCTTGAAATGTTACCAGAACTACTGTGCAGTCTTCTGTAGCTTTCATTGGACATCAACAGGAAGATATCTTTTTCTGCTGTGGTCCCCATCCACCAGAATTACTTCTCCCTAAGTTTAAGCATGTGCTAATTCTGTTACAATTTCAGTGCATTGGACACATTTTGAGATTTTTTTCTGTTGTTGTTGAGTTGCTCATGGCCATGGTTCTATTTTGTGTTTTAGTACTATGTTTTCTGTTCTTATTGCATTGTCATATTTTCTTCTATTCAGTTATATTTTTAAATCTGTACAGAGCTTGACATGCACTGTATGACAAGTGGTATAAAAACATTTACAATACAATAATTACATTCAGAACTAATCTGTTGGTTGGTTCTTCCAATAACATTGTGGTACTCATTTGTAGCTAAAATCAGCCCAATCAGACTACAACTAAAAAAAAAAAAAATGGAGTGATCTATCTAGCAACGAGAAAGGATGAGCATATAATACTTTGCAATGACACAAGAACAGCATCCACAATTAGAGATGTCAATAAGCACTTTATATTGTTTCTATTCAGAGGAGATCTTGTTGAGGCTGGTCAGGCAACTCAGCTATGAGTCCCATCTGCCCACTTCAGATGATAAATCAAAAGACTTTTTGTTTTTGTCCCCTTATTAGGATGGGAATTGTATTTGAATATATTTCATGCCCACTACAATATTGTACACTTGCAATTTAATTATGCAAATCAGCAATTTGGGAGGTTTTCTTATGTGATCTAACAATTAAATTGCATTGTACAAGGGTTAACTATTTCATCTGTTCTGCCAAAACACCACTTGAGATGCTGAAGCATCAGTAATTACATTTCTCAATGGCTTGATTTCTCAGTATGTCGCTGTAGCAAAAACAGCCCCATCCAGTTGGATATTGATGCATTTTGGGGCACAGGGACATGGATTTGAAAATGGAATTTGCAGGGCATAGAGCAGAAAGGATTGAGACCTGGAGGCAAAGAGAAAATGTGTGCAGAGGAGAGATAATTGGGAATCGAATGAGAAACCTGGGAGTAACCAAGTGCTTGAACACCAGAAAAGAGAATTAACTCACACATCAAATTGTGCATTCAGTTACACCAAAAATCAAGGGTTATCTGAATATGTTACAGAGATCCAGTGAAAGTGGATTCAGTGAAAGAAAGACATAAAAACCACTAGGAGTTTTGCAGCAGAGAAACCAAGCAGTACAGTGCTGATGTTTGGATTCAATGAAGCAAATCGATGACTGATATTATGTTAACAGATTTTAATGGACAGTGGTTGTTCTTTATTTAATAGTTTTATTTCCATTCCATTATGTTGTTATTCCATGCTTTACAATATGAACACATATTTAGGAATATATGTCAGTGGTAATTTTTTGCTGCATCTTTATCTTTTACTTTTGAAACATTATCCTTCTTATATATACACTGCATATGAATGTATGTACAATTGTGTAATTATTTTATTGGTTTTATAATAAAGCATCTTGAATTTATAAGAAGGAATAGCAATATTTTAAATGAAAATGTTTCAAATTTGAAATCTAATGATATAATTTTTCTTTGAGTACATAACTGGGTATCTTTCTACCTATCTACTTACCTTTTCATCTATCTTAACATGGCTTAATTTATTTCTGTCAAAGGCTTTTGGAGTCTCCATTCCAGATGTGGGTGGCGCCAAGAAAAGAGGGGCCAAATGTACAGATGTTCCATATATACTGCACATTATATATAAATGAAAGTAGCATTAGAAGGACAGGATAGTGTATTTACATATAAAATTGTGAATTTGCTGCACCTGTATCTCAGATTGAATCCCAATACCTTCACATATTTTACTGATGTTCTTTTAGTTCAAAGTGAAGATTTCAAACTAGCGAGGGAGAAAGGTACAGGAGGCAATTGCAGATGGAGCCGTATGTAGATGGAGCCAGGAGTCACGATAAACGAATTAATAATAGATGAAGTCAGGGATTACAATGGGCAAAGTAATTTCAAAAATTGAGCAACATCAACATGAAGCATGCAGAGCAGATGGTTGAGGAGGAGCTGCTCTGACATATGCAATACTGCAAAAGTATTTTATAATCCCTTGCTCTTCTGCTCCGATAGCAACCTGCTGCAAAAAAAAGGCATAATGTAGCAAATGTCAAGACCATGAATGCAAAGTAAAAATTGGAGGGAGTAAGCAATATACTGTAGCAACACACACACAATGACATTTTAAAAATGGGGAGATCAGAAGGTAGATAGATAGATAGATAGATAGATAGATAGATAGATAGATAGATAGATAGATAGATAGATAGATAGATAGATAGATCACTTTATTGGCCAAGTATGAAACATACAAGGAATTTGTCTTTAGTGCAGAAAAAACTCTCGGTGTTTGCATAGCATCAGAAAATAAGGAGTAATAAAAAATAATAACATTATACACTAAAACTACGCAGTCAGAAGAGAAGAATTGGAGGAAGAATAATACTATGGCTATTGACTAACGTATTCGTTTTTAAGAGAAGAAGCTATTGTCTAACATATCTTCACATGTTACAGAGCATTATCAATCACATCTTGGCAATCATATCTTATCATGCAATGCCAATCAGTTTGTCATGCTGCCTTAATTAGGTGTTCAGCAGAGCAATGGCACAAGGGAAAAACTGTTCCGGTGTCTAGATGTTTTAACATACGGTGCTCTGCAGCGCCGTCCTGAAGGAAGAAGTTGAAACAAATTATGTCCAGGATGAGAGGGATCTGCAGATATCTTCTCCACCCTCCTTTTAACCCTCACAGTATACAGATCTTCTATAGAAGAAGATTAAAAATAGGAAAACTACTGAAGACTGGACAATTCCTCCTGAGACACAACACAGAAACTTCACAGTCCCAGTGATGCTGCAGGATGGCAGGTAAACATATAAAAATAAGTACTAGAAAATTTAGATGGATAGAAAGAAAGTAACAGAGAGCTATTGTATTACTCTCCTCAAATGCAGAATAACAGAATATAAAGAAAAAGCATCAAGTACTAAAACTTGGGGGGAAAACAATGGGAACATCATATGTGAGAATAGTACAGTATTTGGGGACTGTATATGTGTCTGCGTGGGAGAGAAGAGAAGGAGGAAAATGGGTGAAGGTGGATTTATGTCTAAGAACTTCAGTCCCTTATTTTATTTTATCTGTTTAATTAAAAAAAAATGTTAAAGTTCTCTAACTTTGCTTTAGGGCCTAGCAGGTGATATAATCTATCCAATCATGGTCGTTTTCAAAGATACTAAGTGGCTCAGGCCTGTTTAATACCTGGATGGAAGGCCACCAGAAAAATTTTCCAGGGCTGTAGACTAGACTTGGAAGTAAAAACAAATTTGTTGGAAAAAAACAGATTTCTGTAATGTGGCCAAGAAAACTCCATACATGTGTCTGTATAATCCCCAGGAACTAAGATTAATTTGAAAAAGGCATCTGATAAAGTCAGCTGCATGAAAGCTTATGCCCTTGAATAAAATGTGTTAGTTGTCAGATTCAGCCTAGCACAGCAGCGCAGGGCCGTTGGTCAATTTCACCGCCTCAGGCAAAAGGAAATCAGGGCAAGTAAAACAATGTGACCACAAGTTAACTACCAGCAGAGGGCGGGCAATTAAGAAGCGGAAACACTGTAGCACAGCCGGCTTCCCAGGCGCCCCAGGCAACTCCGGCTCAAGATACACCGGAAGCACAGCAATCAGCGGGCAATTCAAACGGAGATTAAAACAACCACCACAAGAAAAGCCCCAGGAATGCAAGGGCAGGAGAGACAAAAGAAGCAGATCAGAACACAATAGAAACTGGCTGAATCTGCCATCAAGGCAAGGGGAAGGAAGAGTGCCACGAACAGATGGGCAGCCCAGGGCAAGGGCAAGGGGCAGAACCGAGGGGTATTGCGGGTCAAGGGGGGAACCCTATAAAAAGACTGTAAGAAACCACGCCAAGCCAATCCTGGCTTTGTCTGTAACCGTTACGCATTACGCCTGAGTAAACTAACTTTCATCTGAGCTTATATGTCACGAGGTTTTTGTTCAGCACCGAATGCAGTGATCCTTACATTAGTCGGAAAAGGTGCTGCCAGATTCCTGTCATGTCCTTGCTTTAAGTAATCTTCAGCTGGATTAAATAAGATGAACTAAGAGATAGTGATAGTTTCAAAGTTACTGTGTAAATTTCATGGCAGAGGGTAGACTTGAACCTCGGTCCATCAAGTTCTTCTCCATCACTTTAACCACTGCCTCTTATTTCTTCCTGTGCCAGAATGCAACTGTATGTAGAAAAATAGGGAAAGGGCAAACATAATCATAGGGTCAGGAAAAGTTATCCTCATACTATATCTAGCAAGAACACAGAAGTAGCTGTTTTTCCTCTTTCTACACAGGCTCCCAATTAATATTAACCCTTTCTATAAAATTGGTTGGCCAGAGTAAAAGAGCTCACTATAACCTACTGAAATTTTGCACTGCAAAAATTTAATTTGACTTAGATGAACAAGTTTACTATTATAGTTGTAGAAATATATAAACCAAAAATGTATGTCATCAGCCAACAGTATTCTGTTCTGTACAGATTGCTGTAGGAGAATGCACAGAAGCACACAGAAGCATTGATATTAGAGTTATGAAAGGGCACTTCCTTTTCAAAGAATCTTCAATGAAGCGGCCTCCGCTAGAGTGGAGCTACATTGAAGCCATCAACTGAGAACTTTGCTGGTCTTCTGCACATGCATTCACACATGCAGTAGATGTTCCAATGAACACAAAGCGGCCAGGCTAAGTGAAGTGGCCTCCTTGATTGGAGGTATCAAGGAGGTAAACCTAGATTGCTGGGTCACAACACCACCATGTTCCAGCTAGCAGAGTGGAAGTGCTTCAGATAGCCCTATTGAATGAGCCTAGGCTATAGCCACATAAATAACAAATCCATTCATTAGAATGGGTACTAAATAGTGCTGTGGCATGAAGAAAAAGAAAGGGGTTATGGATTTAGAATGAGACAAAGCTCTCCTGATCTGAATCTGATGTCTTCTGATAGAGAGATGACTTGTGAAAAAATGAGTATCCATTTTAATAACAAGATCTGATTCATGTGGATCTGTGATACAATCCTGTACAAAATGGCTCCAGGTATTTTGACCTTGGACAAAATCAACCGGTAAATGATCAGTCTCACCCAAACTACTAAAATCAAAATCCTGGAATTCTCACCGGAGTTTAAAATGACATCAGAACATTTGTGTGCAGGATGTACATTGTCGGCATGGCAAAGCTTTCAGTTCCTGGGGCTGCTAGACAGACAGCATTTCCATATCAATGTTTTCATGTTTCATTTTTGAACTTCAGTTAATATGGTTCAAACTTTAAATGGAGAAATGGGTGGAAGGGAAGGAGAAAGTTCATCTCTGGAGATTTTAAAGGTATCTTATCTGGTTTTTCATGGGTTTTGTAATGCCTTTAAAGAATATATTTGAAGCAATAAAGATTATTTCAGTTATTGTTGGCTCAAGATGGAATTTGTTTTTACGAAGTTTTTTTTTCTTTTTTTGCTGTGGTTGAATAAATCCATAAAATGAAGTAATAATGAGATCATTACTGATATTATATGCTGACCCAAAGACAGAGTCCATCCTCTTAAGGTGCTGATTGAGCAGCCGTGCTGTCATTTCCTATTTCTTAGAGGAAAACAGTTGATCTACACTGACCCTATACCTTCTGAAGAAGCTACAGTAGTGCAAAGTGTGGCCACTAAGATAGCATTTTATTCTTACATTTAGTGCGTTATAAAAGGTAATATTATATTTTAGATGGCAAAGTATGTGTAAGACATTGATATCCTTGGCAAGAACTGTTGCTTTAGTCTATATCCTTAGATCTTGTAAATATGATTGTATTGAAGGAAATATACAGAACAAATGAGGAGACAGTCAAAGGTGAGGAAAGGAAAAAAAATAGTTTGGATCATAAAAAAAAAAATGAGTTGATCTCAGTCAAATTTGTAAGTAATGTTGCTGCTGACAATTACAGACTTGTTTGCCCATAGCCATCTACTTTTAATCATTATTGGCATTGCATAACTTTACTTGGATTATTAACTGATTTTGCTGAACAAGATGAAAAGTAATTTTAAAAAACAAAAAAGTAAACCTTCGCATTAAAAAAAGTCCAGATCATTTTTCATGGTGCGCAAGCTAAATAAAGATGGGTAAATAGACCTTTGGGATGAATGTATTATGTCTGATAGCATAATATATGCTGTTACCTACACAGAATATTTTCAGGCCTCAAATTATTCCCTGTTGAAAACACTGCATAGAGTTGTTTGGAAATTATGATTCTACACGAAAAAAGATAGTAGTTGGATCAGAATCTTACTAGAATCAAGAATACCGACTATTTGGCAGGTGAGGGAGAGACAACACAAATGAAAAAAGTAAAAGCACATCTCTCTCTCTCTCTCTCTCTCTCTCTCTCTCTTCCCCCTCCCCCCCCATTTGTAAAATTGTTGCTTCATATTCATATCAAGCACTTTCAAGATGTTGAAGACTGTTGACAAGAAAAGAAAAATGAAGAGGAATGTTTGTTTGCTTGCTTGCTTATTAAAAGACTTGTATAGCTACCCTTATTATGAAACACAAACCCTGGGTGGCTCACAAAACAATAAAAAGAATAAAAACAAGCAACGTCAATGAAACTCCTAGTGCCCCAGAGCCACATTCTCCCACACATCGGTGTACCACCTTGTTGGGCTCCAGCCTCATTCTAGCCCTGGCTTGTAGGTGATGAGGGTAGGAGTCTACCAATCTCTGGGGGAAGGGTATAATAAAGAGAAGATAAACCTTCTCATCCCCTCCTCTTCACACATTATATTTCACACCCACTAAGAAACATGGCTTAGCTCCATTCCAAATGGACTTTCCTGTCCAATAAATTTTTTGCCCACAAGAAAGATGCATGTTGGAAGATGGAGAAGGAAAATTAGAGCAGCAGCTGCCAACTGAACAGAAGGCAGAGACAAAATGGTCTCCCAGATGGAGTGGCCCGGTGGTGCACCCAGGATGGGGTGGTGGTGGAGGTCGGCCTTGGATGCAAGCAATAAAGGGGTGCAATGTCTGGTCACTTGGGCATGACAAGGAGGCTACCTGGAGGGTTGACAGTGGGTGTGGAATTTGGTTGCTGCTGGCGATGTGCCAATTGTGTTTGGAGGTTCGCAGTGTGGCACAGCAGCAGTAGAGAAGGAGAGTGTTATAAAATGATTCACTTGAGGTGTCAGTTACACTAGATTCACCACTGGAACAACCAGAGAGAAGTGTCTCTGTTGTGCTCACAGGGACCAACCACCCCTGATCTTCTCTTCCAGGCTGGTCTATCTGCTATCATTCTATCAGGCTTCTTCCACTGGTGTTTGAGGAAAAGGCTAGCCTTTGTTTCCCAGTCTCTACTAGCTGCCATACTGTTCCTCTCTGTTTTATTGATGCTGAATAAAAAAATAATAATGTTATTTCTAGTTGATAAGCTGCTTGGCAGCTTCTAAATTTTAGGGATGATGTAATTGTTCAATAAGTAAAGATTATACCAACCACCGGGGAATGGGGAACATGCAGACAGGAGGGAGCAATGCTCTCAGCAATCTCTCTCTTTTTCAGGTGTGGAGTAAGACAGTGATTGCAAAAGGGCTTTTTCTGCCACTGCAGCTTACAGAACTGAATAGTATCAGGCTGTGAAGTTGCACTACGTATTACAGTGTCAAGGCCACATTCCTCATAAAGGCTTGCTATCACTGCTATAGCGTTTATGGAAATTATCACAATTCTTGGGCTGCTTTTATATTATGGCCTATACTCACACAATATATTCACAACAAAGAGAACTGTCTTAATAGTCCAAGAAAAAGACATTTTAAATACGAAAAGCACAATTGGGACTAGCAAGCAGTTTTGCAATGCATTTAAATTGGAGGACAATTAGGATAATATCGCAAACTTACTGTTGAATGGGACAAAGAAATATTTTATAGGAGGAAGATGATTTTTTCCAATTGATTTCTCTAAATTTGTGTCAATATAAAGCCTGGAATGTTAGAGCTAAAAAATGAAGAATACAGTATTTGAGCAGGATTAATTTTCTTTCCAGTCTGACTCACTCAGATAATACAGCCAATCTCAGAACTTCATAGAGTCACAGAATATCAAGCCTTGAGGAGAAGGCACTACAAGGTTGTTTAGCTACACACATGCACACAGAGACAGACACATCCTTTGCTCTCAAGCAGAATTTATTATACCTAAGCCAAAGAAACCAAGCTATCCCCAAGTTTTATTGATGCACAATGGTCTCAGAGAGTGAGAAACAAAGGAAGAAACATTTACAAAATCAGGAACATCTGTGCATCATTCCTTTTCCCTGTGTGCAGGGAACTGGATGAATGAAGTAGATAGGTACAAGTAAAAGGCCTAGCTATAAATATCACAATAAATCCATATTTATTACATTTATTCTATTGGAAATTTATCCTAGCATGGCAAATGGGTGTCATCCAAAGTAAAAATATTTGATTATAATAATCAACACATAAAAGCCTCAGGCTTGATTCAGGCCATGATTTTATAAATACTCTCCACCTTATGATGCTGGAGAGCCAATCATAGGTGGCGTGGACAAATGGTTTCACTCACTATAAGTCACTTTCTTTCTGATCATCTGCAGCCAAATGCAGCCCAATCCCTTCATTATATGGGGATATACACATAGGACTTTCATTGTTGTTGCTGCTGGTGGTGGTGAAGAATATAGGAGAAAGCTTTGCTAAAAAATTTGCTAGTGAGGGACAATTCAGTGCTTCCACAACTACATGGAGAAGTTAATTAGTATCAGCCCTGGTACACTTAAACTAGAAGCAATGCAATGCAATGCCGTAAGACATCAGCAGTTTATATATTTCATGTTTCTTTAGTTGAGGGATAATTTCTATTCATCTCCTCAGACTATTGTCCACTTATACTGTACTGGAGATCAGTATGGATACATAGCATTAAAAAGTTTCTGGTCTCACTACATCTTTATGGGACAATATCAGAGTAAGAAAGAGATATGTCTCCCCTCTACAAGAAATAAAAAACAATCCCTCCTCCTGAAACCTCTCTTCATCCCTTACAATACTTCAAGAATCTTGATAGGAAGTCTGAAATGCTGAACAGAAAGGAATATCCTTGGTGGGGCTTGGAATGAGACTACAGTATTTTCTTCCCCATTTACAACAGCAAAATTCAAATTGAGTCAAACTGGAATATTTGAATGTATCTAATGTTCAATATGTACCCGTTCAAATGCAGCCACATCTTTCTTTATGGCATTTTGCATAAAGCAGAGAGAGGCATATTTAATGGTTAATATATGGCATATTCAGGAAGAATTATGCACTGTCAACACCACCTCTTCTGAACTGATGCATGTAGTAATCATAATTTATCGTTATAAACTACAGGTCACATAATAGCAACTACAATGGGAATAATAAAACACCTCGGTGCTTAGATACCTGAAGTGCTGCACTAGTAAACAAACCAAAAGTCTTAATTTCCAAAAAGGCTCAGAACTCCTTTAGGGTACATTCTCTCACTGGATACAATAGTCACAGCTTATCACCATCCTTGCGAGGAAAAGTAAATTCCTCTCATAATATGAATTTTCCCCAACTCTAAAATAAGCTTGTCTGATATTCCAGGAATCTAAATGGTATCTTGATACATAAATGGTCTCTGGAAAATGCCCCCTCCTTCCTGAGGAACAAAACCCTATTGTCAGAAATCTGCACCATAAGGAAATGCATTCATGTTCCCAGTCACCACAAATATTAGATTTAACTTTGGGAACTGTAGCCTGCTATTAAATGTGATTTCCTGTTGGAAACAACAGAAGTGTGAGAGTACCAAGACCTTGTCCTCAACTGAAATGAGACCTAGAAAACTACTGAACACATTTCACTATGCTAGTTAGCTTGCCTCAAAGGTATGGCAGTTGGTCTAGCCCAGTATTTCTCAACCTTGGCAGCTTTAAGATGTGTGGACTTCAGCTCCCAGAATTCCCTACCCAGCACACTGGCTGAAGAATTCTGGGAGTTGAAGTCCACACATCTTAAAGTTGCCAAGGTTGAGAAATACTGGGCTAGCTCTTACAACAAAGGCAATTCAATGCAATTTTATTCTTTCAGCTATCCCCAGCAGTGGCCACGTGCTGCCACAAGGGCGATATTTTCCCCAAGTAGCAGGTGATGAAGAGAGAGAATTATAAAAACATCACTTCCACAAATACTAGTTGTGGTATAGATTTGTTATGCTGCCCAGGAGAAAAACAGCCACAGACCGATGCAAAACACAGCAGCTGATAAAGGAAATGAAAGCATTTGCCTTCTCTGTCTGCACTATAGAATTGCCAGTCAGACAAAATTGGTGATGTACAATTTGATTTCGTGAGCAGCTCAGATCAATGCTATTGATTTACAGGAAAAGGCTTAATTATTTATTTTGTATGTAAGTTTATTACTTCTGTTGGCTACAGGCCGACTAATTATTTAGGCAGGAAGTTGTGACTGCCTGAATTAATATTGAAGAATTGTGGTGTTACCCTGAGGCTGCAAAAGCTAGGATCAAGCAGGAAAGGAAGTTATAACAAGGTTGGAACTGGATATGCCATTCAAACCCTCAAACTTGACTATATGTAAAAGAAAGGTAAACTAGCACTATCATTCCTCATAGAAGAATAATTAAATCCAAACGTTAAACAAGTACTATTCCAGATGCTTTGTATTCTCCACACATATACATACATATATGCATGTATACATACATACTACTTATTGTTCATATATACATATCCATACACATACATGCATATACATAGATATGTGCTGGGGCATCTGCAGGGGGCCATCAAAAAAACTAAGATGGCATCTGCGACCGTGCAATCAAAGGTTCATCCTCTTTCTACATTTGTTGACACCCCTTGTGATGGTCCTGATACATGCACCTAAATATGAATACACACACACACACACACACACACACACACAGACATTCAATAATATTCTTCAAAGCCTGGAATCTGATGTGAAACAATCTGTTGGAAGAAGCTAATTATGTGCTGCTAAGAAATAATGTAGCAGAATTTCCTTTTTCCTTTCCTGCTTCTTCTAAGGACAGGAGTGTGTGTAATCCCATGCGACAATTTAAGAGGTCTGCGCAGCAAGTTTTGGATGACCAGACCTTGACTTAAAAAGCCAGATAACCACTACACAGCAGCACTGAGTTACAAAAAAATCCTCATACTTTGTTGTTATCTAGCAATCATCTGGATTTTTGTGCTCCAGCATAGACAGTCTTAGGAAATCTTAGAAGGTCTGGATCTCTCATCAGAACTGTAAAGATTCAGGCCAGATCTGTGATTTTTCCTTGTCCCACCACCAGTACTAGCCACCATCTGTTTTTTGAGTGCAGGAATTGACAGTGTCATCTTCCACCTAGTCCCCCTATTACTAATGTAATCCCTCTGCTGGGTGGGTCACTACCCTGTACAGCCATTTAATCCTGGGTTGTAGGTTGCTATGTTCTTGGTTGGTCAGCAGCCTTCCTTTTTTCTTCTTCTTCCTCCAAAAATGTCCCATAAAGACCATAATGTCTCCTGGTCACCATGTTTTCTTGAATTCTGCTGGCCCACCTCCATTCCACCAATATATCTCCCAGTGGCCATTCTATTGGTTTCTGCCCAGGCTAAGTGAAACATTCTGTCCTACTTTCCCATCCTATGGCCCACGGTACTGCAATGGTCCCTTTTCCTTTTTTTAAACTTGAAGATGCAGCATAGACACAGCATAGGTACAATATGCCAGTAGTGGTATTTTGCTTCTATTTCTACAAACTGAACCATCAGTTCTTTGGCTGCAAAGTTTCTATAGACCCACAGTGGAATGAAGGAACAAAGGAACATGTTTTCTTTGCTTTAAATATTATGGCATAGAAGAATCAATGGTACCATAAGGTAGGGGTGGGGGGAGTAAAGGGTCTCTGTTAGTGTCTAAGAGATACATGGGGAGGGGGTGTGAAGACAACCCTATTTGTAAATATGTGGAAAGCAAAATAAGTATCAGGGACTACTTGGGGAGGAGGGAACAATTCCTAAAACAAGGAAGCAGTCATGGCAGACTCACCTATGCAGGGGCCTGTCTGGATATACCATGGACTAACTACCAACCCAGCCTCATTGCCTAACCATTGTAATCCGGACTGGAATTGTTTAAATCAGCTTCAAGAACAGCCGGGAGCAGCCCAAGAGACAAGTAGCTTACGCTGCCATGCAAAATTGTTCTTAGTGAGCCTCCTTCAAAGTTCTCCCAAGATATACTGCTCAAAATACTGTTGGAAGTATCTTGTAGGTATATGTATGTGTGCCAAGAGGGACTAGGGAGAGACTCAGAGATCCAAAAAATAGCTTGATCTCGTGTTTGTGTTTGTGTGTGTGCACGTGTGTGTACTTTCTGAACAATGTGTACTACTCTGTTTTCTATCATGGACACCTTAAAATGTTTATAAAGTAGTTTGCTTAAAGCAGTCCACATTCTAAAGTGCTAGAGGAAATTGTTAGGAGTGATGGATACAGAAATGAATGCTTATCAAAAGTTGACCAAAAGAAACGTTAGTTTCATAGAAATCTTAACTTCTGATGGAATTCTAGAAGGAGGAAAGCAACCCTGTTTATTTCTTTGACAAAAGAGATCCATGACAGATTTCTTTTCGAGAAAAGTAGCGCAGTCCACAAAACAAGAATCCATCATGACTCATAATTCATTGATTTACACATGTCCACTTAAAATATGTCTTATCTCAAAACTGGGTGTATTTGCATCTCCCTAGGCATCACTACACCCCAAATGTGTATGTTTGTAAGCACGTATATATGTATGTATGTATATATGTATGTATTAGGTTTCAAAAACTAGCCAAAAGCTTTGGGAAACTGTATACATAAAACCATATATTAAGAATGTTACTATTTGATATGTGCATGTTAGAAAAAGCTCCCCGGGATGCTAATTTCTACTCCCTCAAAATAGTGCATAAATGTTGCACTAAGGTGGCCCTTGGCCAGATCCAGCAAAGCTATTCTATGTTCTTATTTGTTAATAGCTTTACCATTTATTTTCCTCTCTTTTGGGAGAATGGGGAGGAATTGATTCATAATAGAATATCACGCCTTGACAAATTACTTACCAGTGTTTTGCTTAACAGCCCTGTAAAGGATTAGAGGAAGTAGTGTGACATTTGATGGTGGGTATTTTTATGGGCACTAGAATACTTCATGTAGCTCTGCATATATAAACAGAGTAGATTGTATACTTCCTGGTTGTATCTCTCTCCATCCTCCAAAACCTCTGTGTGTGTGTGTGTGTGTGTGTGTGTGTGTGTGTTTCTGCACATCGTAATATATTTAAGCAATTATCTATGATTCCTAAAGACGCTCTGGGCATATCTGTTTATAGTGCCTGTCTCCCTTTTTTCTTAAAGGACATTTTTACATGTGGAAATAATTGTTCCTTTCTGTTATAAATCACAGAGAAATGCTAGCCCCAGAGCTGTTCTGTTATGTGATTAAAAAAAAAAAGCAAAACCTGAACTCAACTTGAAGGCTTAAGAGAGAATGAAGTCTGAAATTGTTTTGACAGTAAGGATATAATAATTTATTTCTACTGACTATTAAAGGTCTACTAGTTTCACAGGGTAGAAATACTTGTGTACATCAGGGAAATTTTTCAATTAGGTTCATTCCTTAATTGCAGTGTCTATAACTATATACGGGACTTCTGTTTGTTCCTCGGTTATTTTGTGCTAAGGCTAATTCCATTATGACCGCACAAATCCCAACATACAGTATGTCTATAGAATCTGTGGTATAATGGTTTGTTTTCCATCACTTTTGTCTGAAATTATGAAATGACTGACTGAACACATATTGGTGTCAACTGTAATTACAGAGAAAGCTCGTCTAAATTACGTTAATAAGTGTAAGTCATAACTATGTCTGAATTAATAAGATGCAAGTTCATTCAATCAACTCATGACTTTAATCCCATTTTGATGACTTATTTTGTTTATGAAATTGTAAAAGTATGGTCACTAAGATAGTTTGCAAATATTAGACTGGCTGTGGTCCAACTGTATCGTTCTGAAGTCTGATAACTTATGGAAAACTTTTAGAGTTTCAAATACGATTATTTCTAAATTCAGGACCGTTGAATATGCAGTTGTTCTTCATATGAGTGTCTTGATAATTTCTTCTGCTTTCAGTTCTATTTTTCTTGCTATTTTCAATTTTACCTTGAGTTGGAGGATTCATTCTGCAATGAAGTCCTGTTCCGATCATTTATTATTTCTAATGTTTATTTCTTCCACCATGTCTGAGATGATTTAAAAAAGAAAAAGCAATTCAAAATAGAAAACACTAAATCAACAAAGGTTCAATTACAACTAGGCTAACAGCAATAAGAGCATGAACCTGCATCTGAAAGAAAAAATAATCAATAAAACAAGGTACAATACTAATCAAAGGGTAAGAATTCAAGGTTTTGCTTTCATTTTATATCCTTCTGGCCACAACTATGTTGCTTCCTAAACTTTTAACAAAATGTGAACTGTTGGAATCAACAAGACAAACTATAATTTATTGTGGAAAACCTAAACATTTGTCACAACTTTTCTTTTGCAACCAATAAACTATGGCAGACATACAGCTGTCTTCAGCATCTCCCTTGGCTGATCCCCAAAGCTAATAGGTCCAGTCTAGTTGGCACTTCAGTGGGAGACCATCAGAAAACCTTTTACAATCGGTTAGACTGGGAAGTCAAAACAGTTACCCAGAAAAATAGTACTAGTAAACCAGTGAATTAAAGAAAATTAAATAGACATGTGGAAGGAGTGGAACTGGATTTGAAGAAATACTGACTTTTAAACAGTATGGAAAATCCCAAGAAAATTGGTTGGGCAGATATTTTACCATGAATGGCTTTGTCATTAGTTATATATAATTCCACCTACCTAGTTTTTAAGCATGATATCAAGAAAATATAAGTTAAATTAGAATATACTAAAAAATACAAAGTAGACACATTAAAAACCTTGACAATTCTAAATCTAAGGGAATAATGGAATATCAATAAGGTGAAGAGATAAAACAGGATCTAAAAAGATGTACTAATAAATATAACCAATTGCATTAATTGAAATTAAGGAGCACCCAACATAAAACAAGCCTGGTACTGGGGCTAATCTAGAAGCCACAAGTCTCCAACCCAAACAGCACCCTTCTTCCTCCAAGTCAAACAAGAAGGATTTAAGCCTATTTTTAAAGACTTAAAAAGTCACCCATCATCTGAAGAGTAAGTTAGTAATACTGATATGGTATGCACATGCTGCTGTCATGAAGCACACAATAAAACCTCTTTCTAGAATGCTGCCACAGAAGGCCTTTCTCCCGTATCTGCTATGAACGCACTGCTGTCACTCATACGGTGCTATCAGCAAACAAGCATGGGCACCATAAAAGTCCTCTGGTCAATGGTAACAAGCACCTGAAAGTTTCTGATATGCAGCTGATGAGAGAAAAACAAGGAAAAAGGATGTCATTTACAACATGTTGGTATGGCTTGCACATCAGAAGGGTTGTAGTGTGGGAGGGCCTTGAGTCTCAGTGATTATGTCAACCCAAGGAGAAAGAACAATCCTAGCTGTAATTTTCAGAAATGAAATGAAATGAAATACTGAGAAGACGACATGCAATTTTTAAAAGGCATACCTACCCTGGAATGTGTAGCAGTTTTGGAGGAAGTGATGTTTATTGGGACTGTAGTGTGGAATTAAACATACTAATCTATGCAGTAGGGTCTCAATACTATTTAATTTTTATTTAGTAAAATGGAAGGGTCCAATCTAATTTGGATACAGCTGTGGCACTAACCTCAAAGGGCAACAGTAATAAGAACAAAGAAAGTGTAGTGAGTGAATTCATTTTAAGTGGGTTCTGAGCAAAATCCACTCCAATGTGCATTGTGCATTGATGTACCCCCTCAGCCATACCAGTCTACATAATATCAAAGGTGACTGGAATTTGACTCTTGCCCAAAGACTCAGGCAGCCAGTGTAAGTGGCCTAAGACAGACATGAGAGTATTCAGTTCTACCTGACCTTGGCGCCCCTAGTATGCCAGATTAGGTCTAAAAATAGTCACAGATATATTTCATTTCATATATGTATGTAATGTGTTCGGTCAAGAACTTCAATGAGAAGGTGAGACCTCAGAGGAATTTTAAAGATGCAAGAAACTGTAGACATCATGTAAGTCTTCTGGATAGGTGTAGGAAACACAGGAACATGTTGTATGTCCAGGAATCATAAAATTAGAAGACCAACAATCAGTAAACATAAATATCCATTTCTAACCATGATGATGATAAAATGATAAAACTAACATCATGACATCACAGTTCAAACTCTGCCTTTTCATATCTACATCATGACATCATATGTTTCATCACTTGCCCCCTCCACGGATACCTATCTCAGTGTGATGGAGGTCCGGGATTGTGGGAACTAACCTGTTTTTATGTATATTTCCTTGTCCAAATTAGTAGATGGAGAAGCTTCCTGACTCCACTTTGAAGTGATGGGAATAAGGCTTTTATCAAAAGACAGGCTTTAGATGTTAGTAAGCTATAAATTGTTGTAACCAGATAAGATCTTGTGGAGAAACCCCAGTTGTGTGTTGATTTGTAACTTTTGAAACCTTTGTTAATTAAAATCAAAGCAGTATCCTTAATTGTTGTCACCTGTGAAGAGGGGTGGAGGCCAGCCTGGAAAGAATACTTAAGATAAGCCCTGGAGCTATAGAAGGAGGACGGAGGAGGGAGCTTTGGAAGAAACATCAGCTTTGTATCTTTGTTAATCTGTGGAATCAACTTTCCTCAAGCCTTAGTCTCATTCCTGCGAGGGAGAAACTTGGAAGGCTATTTCACTTGAGGCTGCTCAGGCGGAAAAGGACTTATCTATCTGCTTTTTACTTCTATGGGACTGTTTGCTTTCATTGAGCAAGTTTTAATCTGCAGCTTAATTTTTTTGTATTCAATCCTTTTTTGAGCAGTGAGTAAAAAGCTTCATTTTGAAAGTATTCATTTGTTTCTTGAGTTGTTTTGGCATTGCACACAACCAGCAACGGAAAGGACCCAGAGAGAGATGTACCAGCCCTAGGGGCGGTTGTCACACTCAGGAAGGAACTATAAGATGGGAAAAAGTCATGGAAAGCTTTCAAGATAAAGAAAATATAAGCTCATTTATTCAATGTGGCATATTTTATTTATTATTTTAACCCAAATCCTATGCTTTACAGCTAAGATGAAACCCTTCTTCTGCAGCAAGGTATCATCAGAATGGTCACTGCCATCTCTCAGAAACAGTGAGAACTAAATACTGCCATCAGCAGAATGGAGATTCCTAAGCCGGGCAACAGAGGCAATACAATCCTTGCCTAAAGGCATGACATAGCTAGAATATCTTAAACACAATGAGAGGACAGAGCACTTCGACAGCTATTCCTGATAGCTATTAGGACCCACTGACTGCACACAGGTAGCTGCAATAGGCATAGTATAATGACTGTCATATAACCTCAGCACATACAACTCTGCTTTCACCTGGCCTTAGGGTTCAGATCTGTTCCCTTTGGGATTATTGATAGAGGAAGGTAGGAATGACCACCATTGCCCCAGGGTTGATAGATCCAAACTCTACTCTGCAGCAGTAGCTGTAACATCCTCTTTTCAAATCATGCCTATGATTACACAAACAGCAGCAAGCCCCACAAGAGAACTAGGCTGGAACTTCCTTTTCAGGCAGTCTTGGGGCAAGTAGTGAACTATGGCTGCTACGCACACCACTTTCTTCTGGAGTTTCAATGATCAATCTTCACTAGAAAGCCCCTGCAGTGGTGGTAAAAACAGCAGGTCTCACGCACCTGAGAAAACCACAGTCACTACAAAGCTGACCTTACAGATTAGCTTGAGGATATATAAGGCAAATAATTCTGCCACTGCAGCTTGTTAGTCATTATGGGCCAGTCCCACCAGAAGGCTTGTTCTGCATGCATGGATTTATCAGCAGCGCTGTGCTCCGCTTCAGATCAGTACAAGAAACCACAGGAAGGAATCCCCCATAGCAGAATATTTCATAGGCTGGACAGTTGCTCAAGCCTCTTTTTAGATGGAATTGTGCCAGCAAGTACATGGGAAAACAAGAGCATCTATATTTTTCCCATGTTTCCCAGTAACAACAGTTTATCATTGATTAGCCATTAGGCCATATCAGAATACAGAATATAGAATACAGAACATTAATAAGACCATATGTTAAAAATAGAATAAGAGAAACAAATTAAAAAAAAATGCAAATCATATTTCTGTATCACCTCTACAATTTACCCCAATCAGATCCACATAAACAGGTCTCAACTATACTATTTTGTTCAAATAAAGGTCCCCATTATGTGTAATTTTTGAATTCTGACCGCACATGAAATATATTGCTTTAATATAAGGAACCTGATAGGTCGTTCGTCTAATATGTGGTCCGAGATACTGATCTCTCTCTTTCTTGTACAATTGATATTCAAATAATATATTTGAATTATAAATTCAAATTATAAATTTGAGTGTACTCGTATAAATTTGGAAAATAACCATTGTGTCCAACTGCTCAAATCTTGCTTGAGGAAATACCACCCTAAGATGTTTAGGCATTTCTGTGTTTAAATACTTGGCAATCTGGAAGGTACATTTGTAGCAGTTCATCCATTTCAATGAGCCAACCTTACTAAGGGTGGCTATATCTGTCTGTGCTTCTGTATCCAAGATTCTTTGTGCAGCAATCTTTTTAGCTTGTTCTCCAGAAACTATTGGACAAGAGACAGGACGACTACACCTTCTAATATAATTTGTCAATTGTACTCTCCAAGAAGTCTGTAATTTTGATATTGTCTGTTCTAATAGACACAATTTTGGGAGTCTGTCAGTTTCCATAGCATTGATTTTGCACCAATAATTATAAGCCCTGATTTTAGACAAAGAACAAATTGTATAGGTTCCCAATTTGGCTCTAACTGCAACAATTGAAGTCCTTTTATCCACACCCAAGATACTTCTCACATGCTGTGATTGCGTGATGCATGTTTTAAGCCCCAAACTGCAGCACCATATAAGAACATAGGAGTAACCTTGGCCTTGTATACTTTGATAATTGAGGCTAAGGAACTTGGATAGCCATGATTTATTAATTTGAGCAGTAGATTCACATGTGCCCTTGCTCTCAGTGAGCTCCTTTGGTGATGAGGAAGCCAAGATCCAGTCTCAGGAATACCACCCCTAAGATAAGAAAAGATATTAACTTGCTCTATTGGCTTACCATCTAATAGCCATCTGTGGCTATAATGTTGCTTTCCAAAGGCCATAATTTTTTCCTTTGATTTATTAATGTTTAGAGAATTATTATGACAGTAGGAGCTAAGTCTTCTTAACAATCTACACAGCCCAATTTGCAAGTATGATAGTAAAATCATAACGTCAGCATATAGCAAGGTGTTACAATATGTGTTTAACACCTTAGGCATATGTATCCTTCATTAGTCCTGCTAAGTCATTAAAGTATAGACTGAGTAACAATGTGGCAAGTATGCACCCCTGTCTTACCCCTTTGTAAGTATAGATCCTACTTGTTGTGGCTCCGTTAATCTCAAACTTCACTCTCAAGCAAGTGCTTGTATAAAGGGTTTTGATCAGTGCCAGCAGTCTGGGTTCCATTTTGAGGACAGTCAATTTCCTCTGTTACATTTCTCTGTTAACTGTGTTAAATGCTGCACTAAGATCTACAAAGACAGCAAACAGTTGTTTCACCTTACTGACATATTTTGTAATTAGATGGTTCAAGGCAAAGCAATTGTCAATAGTGGATCGACTCTGTCTAAAGCTCGTTCTTTTGCGAGAACACACTTTTCATCTACCCAACTCTCGACTCTACTCAAGAGAAACCTAGCATATATTTTAGCCACAGTAACTATTAGACTAATGGGCCTGTAATTGCTAGGATCCTTTTTATTCCCATTTTTATATATAGTTACTACTATTGCCATCTTCCACCCAACTGAGATACGGCAGGTATTATTTATATGTGTAAATAAACCTGTCAATAGAGGGCCCCACCAGCTGGGGTATTTTTTGAATAACTCAGCTGGTAGAAAGTCTTCCCCAGGGGCTTTATTGTTCTTCAAGCCCTTTATGATAGTTTTGATCTCATCTTCTAATACTGGTGGCCAAAGGGGTTTCCCAGTAATAGAGACATGGATGGTGAAATCATATAGCAAGATGAAATGAAGTAAAACCGTGTATCTTAAGAATATAAATAACATTTCACATGTGTGTATGTGTGTGTGTGTATGAAGAATTTTATTAATAAATATATATTATATTCTTATCTTTATTACAATATAAATACAATTTCATAAAGGGGGAAGATAACCTAATGGCAAGGAGATAGAAACCACAATGGCAGCAATAAATCCTAAAAGGGCTTAACTAAACATCCCCACTGAAAGTACAACTAATTTAAGTTACGGTTTAAAAATGTGCAAAAAAGGGACCTCGAGGACAAAGACTGGAGAGGTATTTCCACAATCTGGAAACCACAATAATAAAAAGCCTTCTGTTTTATCCTATCAAAATGAAACTCCATGACTTGTGAGACTACTGTTTACTATTACATGTTTACTATCTTCCTTTTGAAGTGCTGTACAATATGTCAGAGCATTAGTTCAGTTTTACAGATGGAGGACTGAAGCAAAGCCATTGAATAATTAGGTTCAAGGTCAGAACAACATCTGATATCACTTATTTTTCACTCCAAGTTGCATTCAGAAATGAAGAACGCACCTGTTTGCTCACTGTAGAAATCAAGCTGTTTATCTGTGGAAGATTATTATTTTCCTCAATTGTTAAGGTTATCTATCCATCCACTTGTATACCACACATTAATTATGCTATCTGGCCATTTAGCAACCTGAATGTCAAAACATTCTTTTTAAAATCAAGCAGTTCCAACTGTAAGATTGGACTAAAATCATATATTTAAGCTCATTTTTTTTTCATTAGGAAATTGTGGAGAAAGGTATCAAGTCCTTATCTGAATCAGGGAAGCTAAAAGGAGACATTGTCTGATCTCAGTGGACTTCTTTTTATAGAGAAAGTTTGCATTTTGACCCTTCCCTTTCAAGCACTAATTGAAGACAAATTACATTTGTAGCTGAGAAACATTGTGATTCAAACCTAACTAGAAATCATGGTCTAGATCCAAATATCACACTAAGCTATGGTTTTTACTCTGGCTTGTTGAACTAGTGAGAATGGGCTGGTTCGTTAAATTAAAAATCAAGTTAATCAAGCTGAGTTCATACAACAGCTTCAGTTAAATCCACAGAAATCACACTATAATTCTTTTTTTTTTTTTTAGGTATTTGTATTTGTAGGAGAAGGAGAAGGAGAACATAGGTATGTTTGGGCACAGACCTGTTGGGACAAGATAAGGGAATCAATCACTGGTTAGCAAGTGAGCAGTGAGTATTTGTCTGCTTTATTATTGACTAGAAAGGACAGACATTGGCTGGGGGTTCTCTGCAGACTCTACAGATCTACCAACATATAACATGTCCATGGTCCAGACAGTCCAGCCAGCATCAGCCTCAAGTGCATTTTAAACTGTATTCAGAATGGCTGAGAAACAGAAAGGCTGATCATCTGGAAATGTACAACATGTTCCCCTTTCAAGCACACTTATAGCAGATGCACTGATAATTGCAGAATATTTTTGAATTTAATGTTTTGTATAACTTATTTGATGTTATTAAGTAACACAAAATATAAAGTCACACGTTTTATATACAATTCCATATGGCTATGTTTTGTGAACATATGCTCTGAATACCTGCAAACCTTATCCTACTCTGTGAAACATCAACTATCCACAAATCTGAATCCAAGTCTATACTATGAATTACTATTGAGAGAGTATTACACTGCTAGCAAAGTTTTGAGGTCACCCAAATCAATTCCTGCTCACCCATTTACTTGGGACAGGCAGTCTGCAATTAGCAATATTATGTAGAGTGTGGTAACAGATAACCAGTAAAATTGTATTCTACCTTTCTCAGCGATTGTAGCATATGAGCTCCCATTATTTTTTACATTACCATATGTTGTACTATGTTTTGCTTTATTGTCTGGACATTTTCTTGCTTGTAGGCTGTTTTCAGTGGCTGGTCTTTGGCTGTACAAAGAATGCATTCATTAATCTGATGTTATATGAGAAACTAATCATTTACACTTTAATTAACATAGAATCAACAGAGTGAAGTAATCATATCTCTTGGAGACCAAGAAATAGAAATGATCTCTCTTGAAGCACACATTTTTCTATATTGACTGCTTTCTCTCTGTTTTAAAAATCTTACAGAGGGGCATCAGAAAATTGCTTATATTTCAAATATAAACTCTAAGGTTTGAGGTTTTCACATGATTCTTCAGCCTTGTTGTACACTGCAGCTGTTTTGGTGGAATCATAGCAACCATGCTGCTACATTTTAATAGCTTTTTGGTAGGTGTCAAGGTCTGAAAAATGACAGCAGTTAAGAGCTAATGACTGGGATACGATAAGAATACCGTATCATTTATGCTTGCCCCCTCTTCCTCTCTCCTATCTCCTGATTTTAAAGACAGCTTATCTGAGTTCAGATGTATCCAAAATCTTCCACTCCTTTGGATATTGTGATTCGCAATTGTTACATATATTGCAGCTTGCAACTGTTGTGTACATATGTTGATTTTTCATGTGTTACTGTAGACATATAGGCTAACATTGGTGTTTCGGTGGCATAACGGATGGTGTAGAGTAACTCATTGCTGTGCAATAATCCACAGCATTCACCTTTTACTGCCAACGTTTTCAATATCTCAAGTACAAAGCTGGGGTATTGGAATGTCTTTTGTGGAGATGTGGCGATGGAAAGCTGAACTTGTCATTAAAGTGGACTGAAGTGAAAGGAAATTTTAATGGGAGCAGCAATGTTTACAACACTTTTTCAAAAATGTCTGATTTAATTAAATTCCTCTCTATGCTTATAGTTAGTAAGGGTTTTAATGTGTGTATTCAGTTTTTTAAACATCGCAAAACAAATTATTTGCTTTAGATCAGGTATTTCTTCACTGGTTAAACATTCATGTTTAATTAACATTATTAACATTAATTAACACTAATTAACAATTAATTAAATGTTTAATTGTTTTAAAATGATTTCCCACCCAGAATGGTTAGATACCAACAAAGACCTAAGGGAAAAATAAGCTGGATTCAGAACAGGTTAGTTTACCATGGACCAGGCCTTATTACTAGTTTTGACAGAAAGTAGTGCTTTTGTCAGAAAAATACACACACTTTTTCTTCTATGAAACGATTATAGATTTTAAAACAGTTTTTTTTTTAATTTATTTTATCCCATCTCCAGGGACAAAATCTGGATGAAGCTTGAGATCACCTCTTTCAGCTTATGATTATTTCTGCTCATCTGCCAGCTTTAGAGCAAAGGCTCACTTAGGGTCTGATACAATCCTCAGGGACTGCTGACTGATACAATACAGTCCACTAAAAAAGTTCAACAGCGATGCATTCTAGCTCCATCATTACTGAACCTTTGCATTCATTGGCAGATTGCCTTATTAGAGTGGAATTTCATCCTCCCAAATTAGCTGCCAGACACAATACTGTCCTAATCTATGTTGATAATACAGTAGCCTTGTCTGGAACACTTATAGGGATGAGAGGAACATGCTGAGCCTTGGCTTCTCACCAAAACCAGGAATCCCTGTCCGTTAATTAAAGAAACTAGTGGGATTTGCCAAAAAGGCTTCAAATTATAAACAGCAAACTTTATAGATCTATGTACCACTTTCTCTGGATCCTGTTTAGCTAAAGTCCTCTGTAGGGATGCAGTGACTGCAACCTATATATTTAAGAGAAAACTAGTTCTGCTCTTTGCTTCCTCAACACCCTAATGGATTTCTATGGGAACAGGATGTGTTCTGCAGTGAAGAACTCTCTACATCAAGGGAAATTTTTCTGAGAGTTAGAACCCTGGAAAATAAGTGGCTCTGCATTCTAAACAATGATATTAAATATAGGACCCTGAGTCTTTACCCTTGAACCTCTTCACTGAGTTGGAGTTGTACAGATTTTAAATGCCTCAGTGCAGTCTATGAAAATGTGTGATTTGTTGCTACTTTCAATCCTGCTAATATCATGTGTAGATGATCTCAGTAACTTCTGCATCGATGCCTTATTCAGATACTCCAAAAAGGAGAACACTAAAGGAGATGCCAGGATGTCAATATTATAAGAAAGGTTTATTAAAATGGTCACTATTAAAGTGTTAGGGGTTCCCTTCCTCAGATTACCATGTTAAGCCCAGGACAGTATTCCATGGAATATGACTCACAAGGGAGTTGTCCTTACAGGGTAGAGCTCATCCTTTCCTGCTCTCCTGTCCAATGGGATGTTCGTCTTGGCTTGGGGAAAATTAACCAGGAGGAAATTATTGTGTGTGTTTACATACTTAGAAGAAAAGGAAAAGAATACAAAGCATACAATGGGGAAAATCCCATCCAAAGATGCATAATAGCATGGGTGATTAACTTATTCAGATTTGTGATTGATAGGCCACTATTGTGCCATGGATAAAAGCTGCTCAGGAAGAGATAGTTTGTTCAAGCAATCTCCCTGACATTAATTAAGAAAGGACAAAAACAGGTCAATCACAGGACAGCAAGTCACTACATACATGTGCACACGCACCCACCTACATACAAATAATAATAATAATAATAATAATAATAATAATAATAACAACAACTTATTAAATTTGTATGCCGTCCGACTCCCAGAAACCCTATGTAAGTATGCAAGATTTTTCAAGGTTTGCTCTACTTGTCACATCTTTCTCTCTCTTTTTTTTTTTAAAGACCGGGGAACCTGCTGCTCTTCACATGTTGCTGAACTGTGGTTCCAATCATCTGTTTTCTTCTCCCATGATGATGGAGGCTGCTGACAGCAATACTTCCTCAACGTTTGGAATGCTGCTCATTTTGTTGCCCTGATCTACAAAAAATTACAATACCATCCTATATAGACTTACTTGGAAATATATTCTACTGAATATAGTTGCATTTAATTCTCAATCCAACTCTATTAATCTTATTCTGTACATTTTAATGTGGTGCACTCTGATCATACTTACATAGATAAATGTCTGATTAAAAATGGATCCTGATTCTCAGTATAACAACATTATGAAGTCTATATCTGGAATCCTATGCATATAGATTCAGGAGACTTTACTTGTGGATCAAATGAATAGACTGGGTTGTACAATAACACTTCTCTGAACAGGTTACATTTAATAGGACAAATGATAGGGTTTTCCGACATAATATACAAAGTTTTATAAAATTTCAACTTCTGGTGTTATATTCTATTCTTATCCTCATCTGTAAATAAAATTTAAGTGTCAGTAATCTTAAAACCATGTCAACCTATTTACTGCAATACACTGATTTTTTTAGTAACAATCTTAGTGTGATGGATAAAAGCTGATCAGCGTCATTCACTGATAAATGTATTTTAGAGGATTTTCCCTTTTAATCCTAGTCTGAAGTTTTATCCATAAAAACATGCCATTGTGCACATGTGCACATACACACAATCACACAACTTCTTTGGATTTCAATTTCTTACTTTTTCTTCTTGCTGAACTACTGGGTCCTTTTAGTTTAAAATTCAGCCAACCTCTAATTCAGCTTTACATCTGCAAAACCCTTTACTGCTAGATTCAAATAGAGGGAAGATTTTTTTTTCTTTGTCAAAATGGAGATGGTAGAAAAAACTGACTTTGTTTCTTTCATTTGTTATTAATAAAAATGAAAAGCAATGGTCACAATGGCCTATTTCCACTCTTGCCTGAAATATAGCAAAAATCAACCATTTGACCACTTTTATTATTGCCATTCCATTCAGCTGCAATTAGCAAACTAGTAGAAAAAGCGCCAGAAGAATTCATATAGAAATATTTGGAATAGTATCACTGCAATAATAATATTTCACAGTAAATATCTTCATACAGAAGAAAACATTAATTTTTGACATAAAAAGTAAGTTGTCATATTAAATTTGCTCACAGGCATTTTATTTTTCAGAACACTGAGGCTTTGCATAGATAAGTGTTAGTATGGCAACAATTCACCTGTTCACCAAACTACAAATAAGTTGAAAGAATGTTTACTTGATAATTACAAGAATACCAAACACTTAGATACTAGTCAGCATATTGCCCAGCATTCCATTTTCTTCCAATTTAAATGTAGCCTATGGTAAAACAGAAAATCGCAATATTCACTGTATCATTGGAATATAATGAAACTAATAAAGAAAAGGCTGCTGATCTCTTCTGGCCCTGCCCTCCCCACAAAATATTTGGACTTTTCATAAAATTTAAGGGAGAATGACAAAATCTGATGAAAAATCTCATGAGGTAAAGGAATATTTCCAAAAGATAAGAGAAAATGAGTTTATTACTTATTTCTGGCAAATCAAATTAAAAAAAATTGAAATCAGGATTAAAAGGAATATTCTTCTCATAAATTACCTATTTCTAAAATGGCATTCTAGTTACCCCCAACCTCCAGAATAGGGTTGATAATATGACCTGAAAACACAGAGAGAGAGTTCAATCATTATACTAAAGCATAAAGTAGGTTGTTTGGTTTTGGCTTAACCCATTGTGTTGAATTCATCCTTTGTGATTCGTAAACTATGTTTGATGGCTCTGAGATCAACCAGCAATTGTGATCTAAACACATCATGGTGCTGCTAAGCAAATCACACAATCTGTGTACCCATGATATCTGCACCAATGATTTCATAGTCTTGTGTTTCACAGTTAAATTATTCTTGATTGTGCAGAATTTCATTCATGCTATAAATAATATACTGAAGCCCTCCACTTATTTATTTATTACAAGTCCTTTATGCTGCTTCAGTTGAACAAATATATAATAAAAATATAGATAAAAATATATAATACAAATATATAATCAAATACCAAAATAAAGGATCTTCCTGTCCTAGGTATAATAAACAGGAAAAATAATGTTGGTCAACACTTATAATAATTTAAACTGAGGGGCAAAGTCAGTTTCACAGATTAATAAAGCATCTGTATATGTCAGCTTGATAATCAGCTGATGCAAAAATCCATATGGGGAGATAAGTGGTATTTTAACCAAAATGTAGCTAGTTGGATTTAGCTGGGGATGGAGGGAAAATGGCTGGGATGGGAAAAAAGATGCTATTGTAGACAATTTCACATATTATATAAATTATGGCTTTGATGGAGAAGAAGAGATTATGTTCAAGATTTTATGTCTATTTAGAACTGAATCAACATATGCCACACTTTGGATAATGAATAATTCAAACAACAGGATGACCTCTATGAACTGAAAAGCACCAAATCTCTGAAACAACTCATTAGGAATCAATAAATAAAACCAGAATGAGTCACATCACCTTGATAAAGAAGACACAGCAGATGCTGATTTGCTTTTCTTTTTACTTTTGTATCTAATTGTAACAATAAGTTTACACATAATTAAGTTCCTAATGCCTGTGGGCAAGAAAGAAAATGAATTAAACTGAAACTAATCTTTCTTTCCATTCTTTTCAAATAATAATAAAAATAATCATAGTGATAATAATTGCCATCAAGGTCTATGATGTACCCTGTGCAGTGGAAATATAGGCTATCAGCAATCTGGTATTTCTAACAATGAAAGCATTCCTGTGAAGCCCCCATGAGCCAGACTCATTATGGCTTTGCTATTTGCAACTCTAGAGAGTGGTTAAGGCACTGTCAGCATTTTTTTTTCATGTAACCTCCTAGTTGAGGTTGTTTAGAACTCAGCAATAAAAAAAGCATACATGTCAGGAAAAAAACACAAACAAGATCTTGGGTATTGTTATTAAAATAAGCATGACAACTTGAAAACTTCTGTTTTTCTCTTTGTTTCTTCATTTTCTTAAAAAAACACAAGAACT
The DNA here is from genome assembly GCF_059951505.1 of Python bivittatus. Lineage (NCBI taxonomy): Eukaryota > Metazoa > Chordata > Lepidosauria > Squamata > Pythonidae > Python > Python bivittatus. The sequence goes on from NW_028277098.1 coordinate 32,071,552, forward strand.
TGCTGTAAGGGTTGCTTTGACACTCCCCTCATTCTATTTAACAATGAGCAACCAGGTCTTAGAAAAAAAGGAAGCTTTTTAAAAAGGGTGAGCCAGGAATAATAGATTATCCTGTAGAAAACTTTATTGTTATCCACCAGCAATGAAACTCATGTGCCAGGATTCTAAACATGGCTATATTGCAAATCAGTGGATTAATTGATTGATTATGTGCCATCAAGTCAGTATTGACTCTTAGCAATCATATAATTGATTTTCTCCAGCATGATCTGTCTCCAACATGCTTCTTCAAGTTTTCCATTGCCACTTTAATTGAATCCATCCACCTTGCTGCTGGCCATCCTCTTTTTCCCTTTCCTTCTACTTTTCTCTGCCATATAGACTTCTCAAGAGAGCTAGGTCTTCATATAGTGTGTCTAAAATATGAGAATTTGAGTGTGGTTATTTGTGTCTCAGGTGAGAACTGTGCATTTATTTATTCTATGATCCAGTTGTTTATTTTCTTGGTTATCCGTGGTTTCTCAGCAGTTTTCTCTAACCGTTGGAAAAGTAACAATAAGTTTATTATTAAGTTCAAGCCCAAGTTTAAAAGGGTCAATACTCTTTGTATCAAGCTTCTTCAAAGTCCAATATTTGCTTCCATAGAATGTCACAGGAAAAACCTTTGTCTGCATGATTGTGATCTTTGTCAGTATAGATACATCATGGCTTCTGAATATCCTTTCCAGAGCCTGTTTCATTAGCATAACACATCTTACCAATATTTATTCCTCCAATTTTAAAACCACACTCATCTTCTTCCAGTCTAGCTTTGATATACATATGAGTGTGGTTTTAAAATTGGAGGACATATGTAGCATAAATAAGGGGACAGTATACAGCTTTGTCTCACTCTTTTGCCAACCTGGAGCGAGTCTGTCTCACCATTTTCCATCTGTAGCTTCCTGACCTGTGTATTGGTTTTACATGAGGACAATGAGATGTTCTGGGATTCCCATTTTCCTAAGCACATTCCATAGGTTGACATGGTCAACACAATCAAAGGCTTTTCTATAGTCAATGAAGTACAAATTGACTTCTTTTTGGTATTCTTTTCCTTTTTCAATTATCCAGCATGCATCAGCAATAATGTATCATGTTCCTTGGGCTTTTCTAAAATCAGCTTGAACATCTGGCATTTCCCTTTCCATAAAGAGCTCTAATTTTCATTGGAGGACCCTAAGAATTATTTTGCTAGCATGTGAGATTAAGGATATTGTATGATATTTTGCATACTCTGTTAAGTCTCCTTTCTCAGGTATTGGTATATAAGATTAACCTCTTCCAATCCATTGGCCATTGTGTCATTATCCAGATTTGCTGGTGTAGTTTGGTGAGAACCTTTACTGAGTCTCCTTCTTTTGCTTGCCATATTTCTGTAGATATTCCGTTAAGTCCTGTAGCCTTCCCACTCAGTAATGACTGAAGTGCTGATTTAACTTCTAGTACTAAAGGTTCTTGTAACTAGGGAATATCTGCTAAAATATCTTGGATGTTGACATCTCTACTGTACAGAATTTCAATATGCTCCTATCTTTGTTTGATCTTCTTTGAATAAGTTACCATCTATCCATTGGCATCCTTTAGCATATGAATTTGAGGTTGAACCTCCCTCTATTCTCAGAGAATTCTTAGAAGACTTTCCTTGTTTTTGTGTCTGTTTCTATCTTCAGTGACTTTACAATGTCATTGTAATATTGCTTCTTGTCTCTTCTAATAGCTCTCTGAAATTCTTTGTAAAGTTCCTTTCTGAGATCTTTGTCTTTCTTGATTTTGGCTCTTTTTATAAATTTCCACTATTTGTTCCGGCATCCAGTTTGTTTCCTTCTGTTTCTTGGTCTTTGGAAGATTCTTTTTACATTCATCCTTAAAAACCTCTGATTTCATTTCACCATCCCACTGAAGTTATCAATGAAGTTCAGAACATCAAAGCAATTTATGGTGCTCTTCTTGAAAATGTGGGTATATGTTCAAGATCATATCATGGAAACTGATTGACTTTCTTCTGCTGCTTTAGCTTGACTTGAAAATGGCACATGAGTAATTGTGATCTGTTCTATAGTCACCTCAAACCATGTTTTTGCTGTCCTGCTGTGCTGCCTTATTGTGGTCGATGATGTGTTTAAAGTTTGAGCAAAGAACACTGGGAGCATATGCCAGGAAAATATCATTCCAGCCAGATTATTCAACACCTAAAGGCCATCCCAGCTGCCCAGCTAAAGCAAGCTGGAACCTATATTGGGCAGCAGGGATACAGGAAGACGCTGGAGGCAGATGATCACTTTAGCAACCGCATCATTTCATATTGTATGAAAGAAGGCACCACTCCTGTTTTTAACCAAAATAAACATGGTAAAGAAAACCACATGGATAGACAATATAAAGGGATCAGTGGAAGTCCTATGCAAATCACATTAGACTTCTAAAGATACAATCAGATGTAACAATATTTGGAAATTGATGAAGAGATTTTGCTTTTCATAATATTTATGTTTTTTAAGCACTCACTTTTCCACTCCATTTGTCTTTTTTTTTTCCGTCTGTTTAAAGTCTTGGTTTTTGTGTCCATTTTAATGTGTAGCTTTGCATACAATTTCCACTGAGGCACGCCTCTGTTGCAAGCATTTCCTAGTAGGCACATTTTTGTGCCCCAGCCCATCAATACTTGCTTGTTTTATCAGGTAATTGCAGCACAAAATGTAGAGAAGGGCAAAATAACAGGATAACTGTGTTCCAATGTCTTAGTCCAAATCTTATTCGTTTACTGGAGGGGGCAATGAAATTGTAAAGATTTTCAGGTTGGGCTTGACTGGAATAAACAGTGGTGGCATTAGGTCTTTATTTGCTTCTATTTATTTGTAAGTTTTCCTTCCCCTTCCAGTAACTGCAACTATTTTTGTCCAGACTAGCATCTCAGAAATAATGGTTCATCATGACTTAGAATCATTCCTACGGCAGGATTTCACTGGTACAACAAACATTTGCTTCCAAGCTTTTCAAGCTGATTGCTGTTAAATTTTTGATTGAAAATTGCTTCAACTTGGCACAAATCCTAAATATGTATGTTATCTCATGTTAGATAATAAAAGGAATACCCGCCCCCCCCCCCCAGGTTTCCCAAAGAATGCTGCAGAATTTGGAAGAATCATAACATACAAACCTAAAACATATATGTATTTTTTTTCTCTTTCAGCCTCCCCACTTAGCAGAATCTTATATGCACTTTTATTTACATTCAGTGATATCTGATAAATTAGTAGGAATACCTTGAGAAAAAGACTAAGATTGTACATTTAATAACAGGAAGCATACACCCAAAGGCACTGTATTCTGACTTACTTTATATTAGATGTCTAAGAGCTCACATTCTTTTATCAGAAACTGTAATTAGAACTTTTACCCTTTATCTGATTTATTGTTTTGGTAGCTTTGAAATTCTCTTTAGTTAGGCAAGGGCATTGACACACACACACCAGTGACTTTAGGTAACAAAGAACATATACTTACACTGATGCATATAAGATACTCATATCAAAGTTCCCAGAGAACAACCAATCGATGCATTCTGCTAATTATGTTCCTATTCACCATCTCAGCACAACATGTCGAAAGAAAGCTGGAACCAGAATCCCACATTTTGAAGGCCAAAGCTGAGACTGAAAATATAGTCCCCTGAGCTGGCTCTTCAGATATTTGTTACTCCTGTCTGTAAGGTAATAATGAAGCACATTTTGAGGAGGGTGGGCACCTTCTCTTTTTTGTATTTATGGTTTCTTGACTCCAAATTCTTAGGCACCACAGTTATATAATTTCATTAGAATCTTTGGGAATTTATTCAGTGCAGTAGACCCAATCTTTGCCCCATCATGTCCCAGAGATTTTGGAGTGTAACATTTGAGAGAAAAGAAATACTAGAGGGAGGGAAATAGAAGCAGAGATAAACAGATGCAGAATCCACTGTCCTGTAGTTGGACTAGGACCAGGGGCTCACAGACTCAAGTCTGTCTTCAGCCATGGAAGTGAGAAGATGAGTTTGGTCCAGTCACCCTCTCTCAACACAGCCTCCCTCTGCTTGCCTTTAGAAAAAATATTAAGTTCTGGATTTTCCTCAGGGATTTGGGTCCTGTTGAGTGAAATCTTCTTTTGTCCATTTCATTACAATGTTTACTCACAATTTTATATTTATATTTTATATATTGGGTAGGTTTTTTTAATGTCACATTTTTTTTATTTTTATTTTTTTTGTTGTTGTTTTGGTTTGGTTTACACTTTTTGAGTCGGGCAGCCCTATAAATCCATTAAATAAATAAAATACATATTCTGCCCTGGACTCCTTTTGGGAGTAAATAAATCAGCTTTGGTTTACTTGAGCCTTAAACTGAAGTTGCAGATTTGCTTTTGAATAAACAGGATCCACTGGTTTCAAATTTCTAAAATGTGCCACATTTTAATTGCTGTTTTAACAATTGCTGTTATTATGACATTAATTGCTGTTAATATGAAAATACTACCCAGATGCTTGCTCAGTTTGAAAGTGGGTCCCTTCTATGTAAAATGCTGCTATCTTTGTCCAAAATACTAAATTATACAGCAAGTTTCAGTGAAATGTTACTGCTTTCCCTAACATTTCCCCTTTTGTTTTTGTGGCAACAGTAAAAGGGTCAACAGAAAATATATGACAGAAACTTGCACATGCCATAAAAAAATCCAATTATCTGAATAACATTCTCTAACATGCCTATGAACAGTTGTAAGGGATATTCCTATTTTAAATGAAATATAATGCTCCAGTAATTTACAATAGAAAATCGTTAAGACGTTATTGAATTTCCATGACAGTGCCACTGCAACATAATGGGACATCCACAAACCATAGAAAATTTTTTCTAGTTGCCCTGAAATTTCTACATTATTTTGTTCAAATCCTATTCAAAGTTCTCTCTGGCAAATAACTTGACACATAATAGATATACTACTGTAAATGCTTCTTTTAGTACTGCATTTGCTTTGACCATTTCAAAACCAGCTACCACATATAGAATCTAGGTTCTCAACAGAAATGTGGTTATTCAAATGTGCATAGTTAATCTTATTATTATAACAATAATTATATAATATTATATAATATTATATAATATTATTATTATAATCCTGGGGGAAAAAATGGGTAGCTCTTCCTTAGACCTGGAGTTGCATAGATATCTGAGCTCTCCATGCACTTGAATTGATCTCATCAGTTAATTACTTTAATATCAACATTTTTTTCAGAGAGCAGCTCTCAATAAATATTGGGCAGGACAGGACAATCAATAACATAGCAGCACGTCCCCATCTTATATAGGTTCTATTGCATGATTGCAATATACATACTACATATTACAGTTGTGCAGAGGTCTCCTGATCTGCTTAAGGACTGGATCTACAGTTGCAGAAATAATCCAGTCTGGCTTAAAGTGGTCCAGGAGTTGTTTCCTCCAATTTATTCCCCAAATCTAGAATACAGTCTTTTTAAAAATGGAGCTATACTTCTGATGGGATTCTCTCTGTATTGTTTCAAAAGTACATCTCTTGTGGAGTGTCTTTCTTTAATTGGGAAAACAGTCAAGCTCACCAATTACAGTCCTTTTCACTGCAGTCATGACATGTTTTAACCTCTTCTCCCAAGAAACCAACTCCATATACTTTGTCTAGAAGAATCAGTATAAAAGTCTAAGCCAAAATAATTAACAACCATGAAATTGCTGTCAACCCATCTCTCTAGAAAGTGGAAATATGGTGGTCATTTGCAGAGAGATAAGGGCTGAACATTATTTTGACTCTATTCTGATCTCCCTTCTGATAATTTGATGCCAGTGTCTCCCTACTGGACCAGAACCTTACATAATTCATTTTGAGAATGTTATATTCTATTTTTGTTTGTTTTCATACTCAGACTTTAGCAACTGTTCGTACAGACTACTGCCAGAGCATTTTCCAATCTCCCAACAATCCTTTGCATTTGCAATTTAACTGAAACCTGTTCATGCCTTGTCCCTTATTTCCACCTGGTCCTTTGCTGTAGTCAATGCCTTAAAGGCTCATATCATGCCACCTTTCAAAGACCCTGTGATTGGAACAGCAAATGTTTGATTACAGATATTGCTCTGATCTGAGGACAGACCTGTCAGTCACTTAATCTAATCCTCTTCTCTCTCCCATGGAATTTTCAGCAAATATCAATTTTCCCACAATGGTAAAAAGGATGGGTTAAATCCATTCATTCATTTTGGTAAATGACAGTCTATTCTGAATCATTCCCAATCCACCTTGGAATTCAGGCTTCATCTCTATCTGGAACATAGCTATACTCTGCACATATGCACTCTAACTGCAGCCTTAGTATTGAATTACTTCAGTGATAGAATATATATGCCCATCAGTTCTTAGACTATTGTATAAAATACATGCAAACAAAACTATGTGGCTAAGGATTAGGGTAGCCAAACCATGTCAATATCAGTCTAGTAGCGCATCTCTGAAAATCTATTAGTCAGTAGCATATACTTCATTCCAAAATACATCAGTTTAACTTGATTCTAATACAGATTCTATTTCTAAAACATCAATCACAGAGCTCATTATATATCTCATAAAATTATTTGACAATAATGTTAAAAAATATAACTGAATTTAGCATGAGTCCTGAGAATCTCTCTGACCTTTTCTTAACATATCCTTATCTTTTCCCATTAGTATTTGGTGCAGACCAGTTCATTGCATGTACTGATAGGTACTAAACCTAACATATATCATATTTCTTTACTAAGTATTGTGTTTGACAGATGATGGATATGCCTCCTCCAAAAATTTGTGACAAACAGTTGCACCTTAACATTATGAGGAAGATGTTTGGTGAATTTTATCCTTATAAACTGAACTACATCTTTCTTTTTTGATTCAAGTCTTCACAAGAAAACAAAACGACAAGACTGGAAGAAAGGAGAGGAGAGAGTTGTTGCTATTTTTTGTGATGAACATTTCCCAATGAAATAAAATCATGCTGAGTCCCTTTTTGTCTTCTTCGATCTTTTAGCCCAACGAACAATATAAAAGATGTTTCAGTTCCAGATAAAAGAATTTTTAAAAAGGAAATCTTCTCCACTAGATGCATGCAGGATACAGTTTTGTCCATTTCAAAAATTATTTGGAAGAAATGCTTCAGCTGTCACATGATCACTTTATTAAAGCAGTCACAGCTTCAGTGCAAATGTGAAAAATGCTGCTTCTTTAAGAGTTGCTTTAATGAATTGATGACTTAAAGTAGCTGCATCTTCATGCTTCTTCAGATTTAATTAGTAACAGAGAGGAGATGTGCTCACAGTTGTGTAAGGTCTGAAACACTTCTTCCAAATTGCTTTCAAAATGTATACAGCCTTATTATTTTTAAGAGATATGTTACAGTGGCAACAATGTGCTCAACATGACCTGCCTGAAATAAGAATTCCACCTGAAATTTGGCACATGAATTGAGCAGTTAAACAAATTGAAATAATGTGCAACTATGTTTCCAATTGGCTTATTCTTCTACACTTCTACACTTCTACACTTCTACACCTCTAACCACAACCCTAACCCCAACCCTAACTTTTATCCCATATATTAAAAGAATGCACTGAATGCAGTATAATAGATAAGTTTGATGATCACCAGGAATCAAATATATCTGTTTATGGTGCCTGAGACTAAAAAAATACACTGGGATTTTAAAAAGACAAATTCAGGATCAGATATTTATTCTTCATAATGGTAGTGCAGAAATGCTTAGAAAATGCTAGGAGGAAACATGGGAAGAGCCCATGTGAATTTCTTGGGGAAATTGTAGTAGTCACTGTGGAAAGTAAGAGGTAAACCTAGATGGAGTTCAAGATGGATCCATCATGCTTTTAAAGAAGATCAGGATTGTCAAATAGGCCACAATATATGAGTAGCAGGCTTCATATTGTCTTGTGACAAGTTTTATGTGCCTAATCTTTTGAATTTTATAACACTTGCTTTATACGGCATCTACTCATTCTTATTCAGTGAATATGATTTAGGCAAGATGAGATAGAATAGCATTTAAGTTTGACAACTTTTTTTTTAAAAAAAGTAGCCTTTCAATATACACACTTTCCTTCTGTCTGACTCTTCCTATGGAACTCGATGATTAAACAATTTGATTACTGTCCTATCTTGTTTATTATTTTATTTACTTAAATGTAACCATATGGTGGTCAGATCTGAACTGTGGACCCAAAGAACAGAGATGGGAAAGCCTAATTCTTCTTCCTAGCACTTTCTGCCCATTTGCTAAAAGAAAACATTCTTTACATCCTTTTTTAAAAAATTCCCAAATGAAAACAGTTGCAACCCCAATGACAGGTGACTAAGATGTTTTGAAAACCATTCTAGTTCCTTACACAACCCCACAGGGATTCCTGAATTCTCCAAGAAACCAAATCATATGTTCTTTAAAATTTTGCTTTACGGTTCTGCCTTTACAGGCTTACGGAGACAACTTTCTCATGCTGAAATGCTTAACTGACAAGAGGTTGGACCATTTCTTACAAGCATAACTTCAAGAAGCAGCTCCCAGCATGTGATGGAACTCTAAGGGATTTCTCAGCTTTAGCACTTCCTGTGGCAGATCTTGAATCTTTCATCAAGTAATCCTGTAACTCTGTATCTCTAGGGAGTTTTACAGCACTACTGTGTATTGACTAGCAAGGGAAGTCCTGGTTTCATGCTTGCCTAATATACAAAGGCTTACAGTTCAGAAAGTTAAAACTTACTATGGCATTGTTAAGCTCTTTGTGTAGGTTTTTGATGCATTTAACTTTTTAATCTCAGAATGCTCTGTAAAGAAGGCAAGATTAGTTTCCTTTTCCCACTCCTTCCAATTTCATCCGATAAGCCAACATTGCCTTAAACCATGTTGTACCAGGCACATGCCAATGTGAAAATCTGCTCCAACTCCTTTCCTATATACCTGTATAATAGGTGAAAATGCAATCAATGAATCTGAATTCAATAGTGCTTAGGCCATAAGGAAACAGTGAAATCATGCTTAACTAAATGCAAACCACTCATAAAAGGAATGCTTATTATATAGTTGATAGATGCTTTACAAATGACCTAGAAGCAATGCACTTGATGCAGATATTCCCAAACTACAGAGCATGCCAACCCCATAACAGCATGAAAAAAAACTCGAAGGGGAAGTCAGGATTATATTAGTAATAGTACACTGGAATACTGATGCCTGTAAATTAATCTGCTTATGTTCAACTTGTTTCTAAATTAGGATTTTTTTCTTTTTTAATTAACATAATGTGGCCACAATTAAGAAGATGTAATACAATGAAGATTTCAATATTATGGGGGAAAGCAACAACAATAGGACTGACCTTTATCAGTGGGTAGTATATCATTCATTTATAAGTAGATATGTCTCACGCAACATAAGGAAAGACAAGCAAAAAAAGAAAAAAAATCATGGTAAGCTTCAAGATTTGGACACATGAAGATGGATTCTATTGGACCCCCTTATTAAGCATTGCCCACAGCAGTAGAGACTTCTGGATTGGCATTGCTCACTGGGGGGAAAAAAAATCTCTTCTGAAGTCTTGCTTGTTGAAAGCAGTTAATATTGTGCTAGGGCCTGAAAACAAAAACAAATTAGCAGAAATTTTGCTTTCTGACAATTCCAGCTTTCACATCACAGGGTAGTTGGAAAACCTTAAATTTCAACTGACGAAGGAAGTGAAAGCATCTCTCTCTCTCCCTCTCTCCCTCTCTCTCTGCAGTTCAGTGCCACAGCTGCTGTGATGTAGCACAATGTTGTCAGTTGCTTGGGTATAGGGATGGGGTATGCTTTGGATCCAAAGCAAAACGGTTCTTTGCAACCATCATGGACCTGTCAGCATCTTCTTAAAGAAACGGTGTCTTTTCCAGGCTTCCGAGCCATTGTTAAGGAGAACCGACAGTGAGCCCACACTCATTCTGAAATACCCTCTTACACCCTGAGCCTCCTTCGCTTGAACATGTATTTTCCTGAAATCATACAGCTACCACGTGACTCCAAGAAAAGAAGCATCTTCTTTAAGGATGCACTGAGAAGCACAGCACGTGTGCCTCTTCTCTGAGACAGATTTTCTAAGTACATGCAGTTGTAGGGGGTAAGGAAAGGGAACGCGAAAGTAAGCAGGATTGCTTGCAGGGAAGTTCAGATGACATACAAAGTAGCTTAGATTAATGGTTGTAAATAAAGTGGTGACATTTGTCCTTGTCAGTCTTATGCAGCAAAATCAACAAATACCTTCGTGATCTATCATAAGCCCACAACTCCCTTATCTCATGAGATTTATACTCCTGAGTAGGTTTATATTTATGTTTGGAGGGAGAAACAACAGGAAGATGAAGAGAAATACAGGGTTTGGTTTGGTTTTGTTCTGACCCAATATAATAGTCATTACATTTAACATGGAGAAGTTAGTGTTATATATATAGTTAACAAACTATAATGTGCCAGGAAGCTTTGATCCATGTTCATACTATGAAAAATGAAATTTAACATTTTGATGAATTGTAGTTTTGCCATTCCTGTACTAGTTTTTATGGGTCTTTTTTATTATTTTCATGAAATCAAAGAGAAAATATTGTATCATGGAAAATTGAAATATTTCAGGATGTAGCCATTTCTGATGTCAGATTTGTGCTTGTTGTGCTTAACTTTTCAATAAAGCTTGGTCAGTTTCTACAATGTAAAGCATGGCTGATAAGTCATGTCATGGATCACATGGAGGATGACTAATATAGGTCCTCCATATTATTGTGGTGATACTATGGGATCTTGTAAGAAAGTTGTGATAGCAGATATGAGGACAGAGTTGGCATCCATGTTTTATTCTTGCATCTGTATCATTGTGGCATAGACCATTATCTCTGATTAGTAGCCATTTCAGGTTACATGGCTATCTATAAGCAAGTGAAAAACTTCCACCCTAAGTCTGTGAAAGGGAAGTGTCGCTTTCCAGATATAATTAGGAGTTACAGATTTTAAATGAATTGCCTTCTATTGACTTTCTTTCTGGATCCGTCTCCTAGTTTATTTCTGGCGATATATATGGACCTGTTGATTGGTTTTTGATTGCTATTGTAGTTACAGAAATGCCTAATTTAAACCCCAAGTATTGTACTTCTTAGCAGGCAAATATGAAGAGGTGTACATGTATTATTGCCGGACTTGCTAATATACAATAGACTTTGCAGCATGTTCTGGATGGAAGTTTGAGGCATGTATGTATGCATCATGGTCACCTAGTTTCCTATTAAAAAACAATAATGATGTACCCATTTGTTAGTTTCTCAGTAGTGTCCAGAGAATTAACTTGTTGCATTGACTGGTTTAGCCTCAAGTTGATGTGAAGTGAAAGTAATTAAAGTCCTAATGGAACTTGTAAAAGCTTCTTGTCTCAAGATCCAGATATAAAGGTAACATCAATAAATCACAGTTAGAAAAGTGATTTGTGATGGCAGGACTGAATAATCATTGTCTGTAGTTCACCATGAAGATAATGGCATAGTGTGGCTCATGGCTATGTCACTGATCTGGAAATACTTTTTTTTCCAAGATGAAAAATAGTTTTGGGTGTTATGCCCTGTAGCAGCAGAGTACACAGACAACTATCATATGGATAAAGTTAAAACATTTGTAAATCAAGCCCCAGAAAATACAGTACTGAGATCCATAAGAGCAAAACAGAGGCAGAAATAGGGCTGAGTAAACCAGGGCAACCTAGCAAGGTTCAGCACAGACAACAGGAGAAAGTGAAACAAACATTGTCTCTACCAAATGCCTCAGCTTCTTGTGCTGCCTTATTGAGGCACCTGTAGTTGACCCCTACCTGGCCCAGCTAGCCCCTGCTCCTTAACCTCGAGTCCCTTCAGCCTTTGACCTTCTATTCAGCAATGGCAGAGCTGTTTATGGGTGATATATTCAGGACTGGGGATCTGAGCTGACACATTTGAGGGAGACCCAGAACTCTTGACTGTGCTGATTTTCAATAATTCTGAAGTTGCTAACTCAGCCTTCATCTTCAGATATTTTCCCTTCTAAAGTGAAGGAGGAGGAAGAAGTATCCAGCATGATCCTGGCCATGACATGGAGTCAGTACATAGTGGGAAAGCTTGGCAATCTGCTGTGCTGTAATATCATCAGAAATGGTATTATTGATCATTTGTAATGCTTCATTGTATCAGACATTGGTACACAGGGCTTCAACATCCATGATGACTAGGATGGGGCATTCTGATGAGTCTTCAACATCCATGATAGCTAGGATGAGGCATTCTGAGAGTCTGTTAATGGCTTGTAGTTTTCTCAGGAAATCTGTAGTCTCTCACATGGAGCTTTGGTGGAATATAGCCTAAGGATATCTATATAGCTTGGCTTTTTATAAACATTTAATTTAATTTCTAAAACAAAGTGGTGTCCAAAGTCATTTGAAATATAGATGTGTGGCCTCCTGAGATGTGAAACTGCTCATGTGAAACACAGCCATATCCTATAAGAGGTTTTGTATTTGTTTATCATATGTGAGATATGGGTGTGTTTATACGTTAGTCATTGATTTGCTTTGAAATTCAGTGAAAACCAGCTGGTAGAATGTTAGCATGTATGTGAAATGAAACAAAAAAACAAATAAATCCATGGAGAAAATGATAATTAAATTCAAAATTGTAGAAAAAATGTAAATAAGAATATATTCTATGAAATAAGACTATGCAATATGTAAATGGATATTTTGAATTCTATAGGCAAAGACTGTGCTTCTTGCTACATTGAGGGATTAAACTGTGGTGTGCAATGGTTATACAATGTAAAGATACAGTGTAGACTACTAAGTAGTATGAAAGGTGGCTCATTTATGTGAAAGGAAGTCCCTGTGACTGTATGGGGTTCCTGTAACTAGATAAAGCCAGAAATAGAATGAAGACTGAGTGAAGATCTACTGCTACATATGATCTGTCAATATTTCTCTAGCAGCACTGTTGATGCTAGACAGTGGCAGATTAGACCAGGACAAGAGCAGCAAGCCCAAGACAAGCAATCATGGATGTAAGATCTCTCATCTCATAAGACTGCTGCACAGTAACAGCCCTTTCAGAAAAAGTTAGCCACTCATACAGAGATTGAAACGGATTAAACCGCATGCTGTCAGAACATGGAAAACTGTAGCCAGGCTATCTGCATAATATATACATTAGTCATATTTACTTTGAAAGAAGTAATACAGAACCATAACAGAGATGATAATAATGTTAATACTGTTAATAATTAAAATGTTAATAATAATAATAATATTAATGTTATTATTCTGACTCTGGGTGGCTCACAACAATCAAAGAAATTACATGATGATGCCCAGGGTTGGGTAGGGTTGGGTTAGTTCTCACCAATATAGATATTAAAGCAGTATTGTCCAAACTTGGCCACTTTAAGATGAGTGGACTTCAAATCCCAGAATTCCCCAGCCAGCATGGCTGGCTGGGCAATTCTGGGAGTTGAAGTCCACTCATCTTAAAGTGGCCAAGTTTGGACAACACTGTATTAAAGTAAGGCTCATCAGTGGGGAATAAAAAGCTCCCACAAGTATGATGTTTCTGGATTTATTCTGAAAAAAAATAGTTGTGAAGCATCATCAAATGCTTTAGGCATACAAAATGTGCAAACCAGCACATTATTTCTATTGAATGAGCAATAAAAGCTGTATACTAAGGAAGTCAAAGATAAAATTCAGAAATGAAAGGGTAGCATTCATAGTTTCTATTTTAACTTACAGAAAAGGGGCTCATGAAACTAAGTGATCAGCAAGAAGTTGAAGATACGTTTTTTTATTATATCTTTCAGCATATGAAACATTTTGTTTGAATGGCAATTAAGAGGCACAACTCCACTATGAACAGCTAGATTATAGAAAAGTTTCAATGTAAAAGCTGATATTTAATTTTATTCAGGAAGCTTTGGGAAGAGCATTAAAGGCTGTAATTTCACTTCTAATGGATTTTTTTTTTTCTGTCGAAGATTAGCTATAGAAAATTCTACTTTGGATTGTTCAATTCCATAAGTCATAACAAAATGCTATTTGCTTTTTTTTTTTAAGGTAGATTAATATTTATCATTGCAATTTACATTTAAATGTTCTTTTTGTTCCTGTAAATAAATGAAAAATTAAAAAAAAACTTTCTTTCTTTCTTTCTTTCTTTCTTTCTTTCTTTCTTTCTTTCTTTCTTTCTTTCTTTCATTGATATCAATAAATCTCAGTCAGCAATATTCTGCTTCTGGGTACATCTGCTTTTTGGAATAACATTTTCTATAAAAATTATGAAATGGTGAACGTCATAGCAGTTGCTAGGATTATCCACTACTTAACAGAAATGACTATACAATGTGTTCAAAATGATTTTTTTTTAGTAGAACTGCTTTTGTTTCTGATAGGCAAAAGATTACATCAGATTATATAAAATGTCATATTGGTTATGTAAACAGAACACTTAAATTTATTTCGATCCTGGAAATATTTCAAAAGCTTCTATTTCCAATGGTATTACTTCCTAGAAGTTTCATTTTTTGTCAGGTCTGGTCCAGGTAATGCAGTCACCCAATTATAGTATTCTTTTTAGGGTTTATATGATAGTGGGGGCAATCAAAATTAAAGGAAATAATTGTGTGGGAGATTATTGATTTTTTTCAAGATTGTTTTTTCCCATGTTTTAAGCATTGCTTACAGTACCAGAAATCACTGTTGTTCGGTAGAAAGAGAGTTCTATAAATGCTTTCTAAGCATCTTGAATCAATTATCTCCATCAACAAGACAATGGGAAGGGGTTAGAAGAGTTGTTATCCAAATCCTCTAGAGAGCACCAGATTGCCTAGCCTCTTCATATTTTACATTTTTGGCTGGTTATCTAAAAAGTGAATGGACATCTAATCAGAAACAGAGTTTCACAGAGGATCAGACCTGTAAAGTTGACCATATTATGTGTAAAAGAATGAGGACGATTTAGTAAACATTATAATAAATTTTGCAAATTAAATATATTTTACTTTCAGCCCTTATTCTTTCTGGAATTTCTCATTATAACAAGAATTTCACAGTTGGTATTCTCAGGTTAGGGTTTCCTTCTGATTTTTAAATGCTTCAGGGAGGAAGAGCAACATAAAATGGAATAAGGGAAATCATTATGACTTGGATCCATTGACAGATGCTGATTCTTAATCTCCATACTATATATCCTCCAAATCTGACTCAAAGAACCAGAACTGATTTATGGAGAAAGATGTGGTAGGAGAACAATGGGATGTCCTATTGCACAAGCAGAAATGCACCCACTTAACATTTGATATACAGTAGCTAGAAAATAGAATAGTATGGTATAGCTGAAAATAGAAATATGTCTTAGAAATTAATACTTTATGTTAATAGTTTTTTTCAAAATTGGATTGGACATCTATCTTTGATTTGTGCAACTTCCCCACTGCTCTTTTTCTATTTAGAAAAGGAAATAATTATGACACAAACCTAAGGAATATCATCAAGAGGTGGCTTCTGTAATTTGTCAGTTGTGTTGGTTGTTGATACATTCATGGCTAAGTGTACCGATTTTTCTTCTTTTTTGGAGAGGATCTAATTGAATCTATCAATTTAAATGTGAAATTATCTATAATCATTCTTCCATGAAGGGTTTGAGCTTCTGATTTGGAAATAACCCTTAATGGTCACCCATGAATCAATGTGAAAGGTTCTAGGGACTAACCTTCTGCTAGAAGTATATCTTAAATGAAATAAATAAAGCATGCCCTCATTTGTAACTGAACAGATATGCTGTGTTACACTGCTAAACTGTGCGTAATTGATTTTAATTTACGAGCCACAGTTGCATTATTTAGTTAAACAATGCTGTTATACTTAGGCAAAAGGCTATACCCAAACTTTTAAAATGTTTTAAGATTTCCCATTTTCATTACCCTCTTAACATCCAAATATTGTTGCCTTTTTTGCAATTTTAACAAAACATTGGCAACCATCTTTTATTAGACCAATCAGTTTAGCTTATTAGATAGTTTATATATAAGGCAATGATTCTCAATTGATGGTACCCATACTCCAGATGGACTTGGTAGTAGGCTAGGAAGGACAAAGGTAAGTCACTGAACTTACATAAGTGATAAATAAAATAAAAGAATGCCTGTAAACATACAAATGCTGCTTCTAATAAAGGTGTACTTTTTGTTTCTATTGTGGGATCCAGGTTCTTTGACAGAGTGCTAAGTGGAATTTCAGATACAAAAGATATAATGGATATTAAGCTAATCAGTAAAACAACCATAAGGTTAAATGGAATGCTTTAACTTTGGAAAATTCCAATAGAGCTAAATCCTGTTAGCTTTAATCCTAGATGACTGGAAATGGGAATGCAGAGACATATGTGTCTGTCCATCTTATCAATTTTGGCTGATGGAGGTAAGAAGGAGAGGAATATATATATATATATATCATATATATATATGATCTTCGATTAAGCTGATCTAAATATATTCTACTATAAAGATAACAGTTCTAGAAGCACTTAAGATTCTTCAGATCCCAGTGCTTCCCACCAATATTATCTATGCTAAATAATGCCTCTTCTGGAAACTAATTGAGGTCACTCATTTCCCCATCTCAGATGCAAGCTGAATAGGAATCCAGTGTTGGATTTTTCTTCCAAGATTGCAATGCTGCCTTTCATCTCAGAAGGGAAAAATCAAAGAAACTATAGCCTTGGGGTATTTTTTCAGAGAATTAAGAAATCAATTTTTTTTAGGATATTGCTTACTTGTTGTCTTTAGGAAAACGTACATTTCTGTGCAATCTTATTTGGAACAAAGCCTACTGAACTTAAATGAGGCTTACCACTAAGTAAACATTCATAGAACTGGCTATAAGAGAGGGTTAGGCAACCTGTGTTGTCCAATATTTGGGGCCACTATTTCCACAATCTTCGCCATTGGCTACACTGGAGTATAGAACAAAGTATCTGGAAGGGACCACCTTGACTATCCATGCCATAAATAATTTTGCAGTCTTTGCCAAATGCCCCAGCTTCAAAACGGCACTCACAGGATTGTAAGGTGTAAGCAACATAACATTTTACATTAGGAGAAGCTAAGGCAAAATGAAACCTTGTCCTGTTTTTTGTTTCATTAAACCTATGGTGTCTTTTGCTGTCATTCCAACGCATCACATGGTTTGGTTGGCAAACTGACTCAGATGAATTAGCAGTTATTCAGGAATCCAGCAGCCCTGAAATCTACTTTGACGTCCCTTTGACTGTTATGATAATGATTATTTCATTTCAGATATTTCTATCCTGCCACCCTGCAGCATGTTTTAAGCACCAAACAGTGCTAAAATAACTTTTTTAAAAAAAGCAAACAACGTAATGACAGCATGTAGAAGATCAATGTGTTTCAGATGGCAATATCTGAATGTCAAACAATATCAAAAAGGGAACTGAGTAGCTGTTTGAGACAAAGAGTTCCATGGCCCACACAATCAGTGAGGAATGCTGAAAGACCAGCTAGCTTAATCCTGGAGGCAAAGGGATGAAGAGATAACCTTGCTGGACATACAGATCATGCTGCAGAAGTTATTTCTTGAAGTAATCATAACCAATGATATTTCAGTCATCTTTATTTTATTTATTTATTTATTTATTGAATTTATATAGCCGCTCATCTCACTTGCATGCAACTCTGGGTGGCATACACAATTAAAACACAAGCTAACAATCACATAATTCAACCATTAAAACCAATTAAAAGCAGGTAAAAAAACTATGATAGCAAATAGGGGAGAGTGCAGTCTTCCCTATTTATACACAATGCAACCATTTAATGGGTTCCAGGCTTCCATGGGATCCCCAGGCCCAATGGCAAAACCAAGTTTTGAGAACCTTCCAGAAGGCCAACAAGGTTGGGGCAACTCACTTTGGGGGCGAATGATGCTCCAAAGGGCAGGGGCCATGGCAGAAGAGTCTCTCTCTGGGCGTGCCCCTCCTGCCTCTTAATTATGCCTCAACTAGTATCATGCCGTCATGAACCACAGGATGCATCTTACCTACTTATATTTAATGTTGTGTCTATTGTTGTGATAAATGTACTAAGTTATGTCCTTTGCACCTCTTAATGCATGGGTTGAATTCTGATGTTACTGTGGATTGTTCTGGACACACTTGCCCACAGCACTCGTGCCTTTTATCTGTAATGTTGACAATACTTTTTTCCTCCACTTCTTCAAGCCAATCAACTCAATGCATATTGGGGCAGTGTATTGTTCCTATCGTACATGAGTGTATGTAAGTATGTATTTGCTACTGTCATCCACCTTTTCATTGTAAACTAGGTTTCTGAGTCATCGTAGTTTATCAAACATGTTTAAAAAATATTCAATTATAATAAAAACCTAAATTCTAATTCTGATTCAATCCAGGCATTAACAGACGGAACAAAGTTAAAACGAAATCTATATATGAAAGAAAGAAAACCTTTGCTCATATTTAAATCTCAGCAAAACAAAAGGTTTATTGAAGCTTACCCAAAGTTTAAAAACCAAGAAAGGGCATTCTCCATTACAATTTAGGGATATAGTTCCGCAACGTGTGTGTCTTTATAAAAAAGAATGTAATCTTCTCCTAGGATTTGCTTCTGAAAAGCTGAGAATTAGTGTGGTTTAGTAGTTAAAATGTTGAACTAAAACCAGGCCATGGAAATTCACTGAGTGAGCCAGAAAATACCTACTTTATGGGGCTGCTGCTGCAAGGAAAAAAAAATAAGAGTAGAAAATGCAACATACTGCACAACTTGAGCAACTTAAATGGTTGGAAAAGTAGTCTATAAATCAAATAAATAAATAAAACAGTGAGATACATAGCATCGGTGCTGATTGCAATTGGTAGGCATTAATGACTGGAAGAGGCATTTTTTAAAATAATCTGGTTGTGCTACATTTTGGGCAAATCGGGGGGGGGGGTAGTAAAATGGGTACATATTTATACTATACATAATACAGGTACTCTTTGCTTAGCAACAGTTGGGACTGGCACTCCATCAATAAGTGCTGTGGTCGCTAAGTGGAAAATCACATGGCCACAATGGGCTTACAACATCACTTCCCATTCAGTTGTTAAGTGAATTGCTGCAGTCATTAAGCGAGACATCTCATGACTGTGACTTTACATCTGCATTCTCCATTAACTCTGCCTGTTGGAAGCTGGTTGCGAAGCACCCAAATGATGATCGTGTGATTGTGGGCTGCTGTGATGGTCTCAAATACAAGGAATGATCACAAAGCTTTTTTTTTTTTTTAACCAACATCATAACTTTGAATGGTTGCTAAACAAATCAGTCAGTAAGCGAGGACTACCTCTACACATATGAACACATAAAATTACTTGGATAGTAGAAAATAGAAAATCACATATTCTAATACAGGCCTGTGCTGACTATTGAACCCTCCTCCATTTGGGGCTGAATATAAGCTCCCATAGTGTATATGCATATTGCCCTTCTTCCACTCCTTCTTGTCCACCATGTGGAGCAGGATGTGAACTCTGGACCAGAGTCACAACTTAAATTTAGATAAATTAGATCAGCACTCCTGTGTCAATTCAGAGACATAGTGCTAAACTATTTCCTGGCATTTCAGGAATTATTGGTCTTCCTCACTACTACTTCTCAGTGCCATACATTTATATGCACAGCATTTTGGTTAAGAACTGAGTGATACTACTACAGTGGTACCTCGGGATACGAACGCCTCTACTAACAAACATTTCGGGTTACGACCAGCTTCGGCAGGAAAATTTTACCTCAGGTTATGAACTTGCCTCTACTTATGAACCGGATCCGCGGCCATTTTCCCTGCTGTCACACAGTCGCGGCTTCCTGTGGGCGAGGTCGCGGTAGCAAGAAGACGTTCGGTGAGGCTCGTGGTGTGTTTTGCGGTGTTTTGCTAAGGTTTTTGGTGTGCGTGTTAGCATGGCTCCAAAGAAAATGCAGAGCAGGCTTGGCGGGAGTCAGGCTCTGAAGAGGAAATTGCCTCGGGTTGCAACCAAATTCGGGCAGAGGGTGGAACGGATTAACCAGATTTACATTGAACCCTATGGGAAACTTTACCTCAACTTGAGACCAACTTGAGTTGCAACCAGAGTCATGGAACGGATTAAGTTCATATCCCGAGGTACCACTGTACTTGGTGTCTACTACTACCATGCATTATCAGGTTTGATCAGTTGTAGACTTCTTCTTCTTGTCCTCTTTATGTAACATAAGTTGATAATAGCAATGGTGCTTCTTAGATTGAGTTCAGACTAAATCAGAAGTGGCAATAAAGAAGTTAATTTATGTTTAGGATATCAAATGGACCATAATCTGCTGCTTCTAGTAACACAAATATCCTTGGCAACAATAATTTATTTATTTTAGTAATCAAATTTATACATGCCACCCATCTCACTGGATAAGTGACTCTAGGCAGAATTACAAATAAAAAGGTATAAAATTTTAGCAAAAATATACAAGTTAAAAACTAGAAAAAGTTAAAATTAAAAGTATAAAAGTTAAAACTAAAAAGGTAGAGAGAGAGCATCCTCAAGCTACCAACCAACCCAGTGCTGCGAACTCCCATTGGGTCCCCATGCAAGTTGACAGAGCCAGGTCTTGACACCCTTTCAGAAGGCCAACAGAGTGGGGACCAATTTTACCTCAGGGAGCAAGATGTTCCAAGGGTGGGAGTCATGGCAGAAAAGGCTTTCCTCCTGGACCCCACCATTCAGAATACTTTGGGTGATGGGGTCCAGAAAATACCCTTCCTGGTGGACAAGGTGGGATGGGTTCATGTAATTGGGACAAGATGGTTTCTCAGGTAACCTGGGCCCATGCCATGAAGGGCTTTAAAGGTCATAACCAAGACCTTGAATTGGACCCAGAAGCAAACTGGCACCCAATGTAGATTATTATATAAATATCTAAGTGTAAGAAATCTTCCCATGGGAAAATGTGGATTAGAGAAAAACATGATAAAAGGAGGCTTTGAAGGACATTAGAGACAACCAGAAAGAACTAAAAATTATAATTAAAGGAGAAGAGACCCACTAATACAGAATGCAGAAAAGTATTTTAATCTTGGAAGAATTCAAGGATATTTGGGAACAATGTACTCAGAAATTTCTTTTGAGACTCTCTGGTACCATAAAAATGGGTTTAAAAGAGGAGATAGAAGAGGATACAACTAAGAATCAGGCTGTTTTGGATTTACAAATGACAAGTTATAAGAATGGTGTGGAAAAAGATGTTACAGTGGATCTACAAATTAAACCAGCTGATGTCTTAATAATCAAAAGGGACAACCAAATAATAAATCAGAAGAGTGACTTGGACAACTTTCTTATCTTTCACTTACAAAATGAAAGAGTTCCTGAGAAAAAAACAAAGAGGAAATGAAAAGAATCAGCTTCTGGGACACTACTAAAAGGGAATAAACATCAAGATTTTTAAAAGCAAAAAGAAGGAATATAAAGTTAGCTTATTTGATCAAGGTTAAAATATATCTTATGTTCTTTCTAGTAGCTCTTAATGGGTTTTTCTTGGCCAGGACTGAATGACTGGAGTTTAAAGATTTGCTTATAGATAAGATATGGGAAGAAGAGGGTTTTTGTTGTATCTTCAGAGAAAGCAATAAGCTATGGTGTTAAAAGTAAAGGAACTGATTACAAAGTTGGCTTATTAGATTAAGGTTAAAATATAGATGTTGTTTCTGATATGTGTTAAACTTGTGAAGGAGTTTCTGAGAGGAGATAAAGAGAAGATAAAAAAATCAACTTGTGGGATACTATTTGAAGGGATTAAAGATTAAGATCCTTGATATGTTAATGTTTCTGGTAGCTCTTAATGGATTTTTGTTTTACTAGGTTTTAATAATGAGGCTTTAAAGGTTTATTTATAGATAAGAGATAAGATTCCTTAAGATAAGGGAAGAGATTTTTTGATGTATTTTTAGAGAAAATGATAAGTTTGTTAAAAGTAAGGTAAAGGAAAATGAAACTGATTTATTTGATTAAGGTTAATATATACAGTATATGTTGTTATTTCTGGTTACTTTTGCTGATTAAGACTGAATGACAAAGCTTTATCATTTGTTTAAGAGATGAGATATGGGATGAAGAGAACTTTTGCTGAATGGTAAAGAAGGTGATAAGTTACTGAAATTGTACTTGTCTTGATGAAAGGGGAAGTCATTTCTTTATCTTTTTTTTTCTTTTTTCTTGATCATTTTTTTCTTTCTCTTTTTCTCTGCACTTTTTTCTTTTTATATATATGTTTTTTAGTTGGTATTAGTTTATCTTTGTATTTTTAACTTTAATAAAAATTATTATAAAAAAATAATTGTTGGTTATATTGTACACCACCCAGTACACTGTGTGAGATGGGCAGCCATATATATTTGACAAATAAAATAAATACATACAAATATACAAAATAAACAAACACCGTGAGTCTCACTGAGGCACAGAAACATTACCTCTTTGAGATAAACAGCTTTGCTCCACTCCACTGTCTTTTACCTACATCTCCAATAGCTGGAAGAGGCTTCTGTCTATACATAGCTTTTACGTGCACATCTCCCACCTTGTAGCTTCAGAAGGTCATTTCAAACAATCAGACTTGCAATATTCTGTTATCATAGCCTATCTCAGTAAAAATAGGTGTAGCCTTCCTATGGAGTTGATTTTCTGATCTGGTCTACCTAGTGGGGCTACCAGCTGGAGTGTTTACTTTCTTACTGGCTAACCCCAACAGTTCATTGGCTCCCTCGCAGGGGAAAGGGTCGCAATGCTAACAATTGTAGCATGGACTACAAAAACTAAAAAACAAACCCAGAACTAATCAAGTGACTAAAGACCTGCCTAAGGCTTGGGAGAAAACTGTTTCCTTAATTATGCCCTATTCTTTCTAAATTGGATTTCCCCCAAATCAGAAAACTCTGGTCATAGAGATTGGCAAATCAGTCTGGATTCTCTCTTCTGAGGCTGAATTTCTGACTCCACTCTCAGAGGGAAAAAACACAGCAAAGCAATCTCTGCCTTTTGGGAGGTTTTCCCAGGAACAACAGGCTTCCATCAAAGTGAAAGTAACAAATTTAAGTATATTAGGCCAAGTATTTTTCAGGTTTTATTTTGCACTATGTAAAATAATTCAGAGCAACTGTAAGCCTCTCCATCACTGATTACAAGCATTGTTGATTTATTCCATCTAAACATTTGATGATATTATGGTTCTTGGCTTGGCACTCCTGCTGTTCTTTTTCCATTACTGAAATATGTCTTTGTTTTCTCCTCAAAGAAAGATCACATGATTATGCAGATAAGCCTATTTAATCAGAAATGCACTCATCATCTTAAAATTATTCTATGCAAATTCAGGCCACCTGATACCTTTGATTTGAAAACAAAAATCTCTTCAAAACATAGTTTTAAAAAATAAAATTCATTCTTCTGAGTTTCATGAGACAGAGCACAACAGAAATAATGCTGCATGGCAATGTTTTCTCTATAAAATGTCACCATGTCATTTCTTTCACTGCCCTATTTTTCCCGTAATTGGTAATGTCTGTTTTGACTTCCATAGATTTTACGCCACAAATCAGGTACAGTAACGTTTGATCACCAATATTTCACTAGCAGGGCAGTGTAACTGCATTTGCAAGTGATCTAGCTGTGAATATGTGCCTGCTGTTCCCGCCTAACAAACTTTCCAAAATATATGTTTTAAAGTTGGAGACTAGTAGGTTTTTTTTTTTTTTTAATCTGCGCTCAGTCGTTACCGACTCTGCAGTGACTGCTTGGACGAGTCCTTGCAATTTTCAAGGCAAGGTGTTTCGGAAGTGGTTTGCCAGGGCCTCCTTCCTAGAGCAGAGCCCAGCTGGCAAGCACAGGAGGCAGGGGTTCCGTTGCTTCGCGCCTTTTTCGGGCATGCGTGGCTTCCATGTTCGCGGCAACTGATCCCGTCTCCCGTGCAAGGCGCCGCCAGCATTTTTCCTCCCACCAGAGTGAGAGTACCCGTTTATCTACTCACGTGAGTTTTCAAACTGTTGGGTTGACAGGAACTGGGGAGGAAACAGGAGCTCACCCTGTTAACGCGAAGGCTGGACTCGAACCGCTGAAGCGTCGACCATTTCTGGCTGGCAACTTTCAGTGTCATTAAGCCGCTGCGCCACCGCATCCCCCCGACTAGTAGGTGCCCTAGAGTAAATTAATAGAAAAAATAAGTTGTGGCTATCTGTATCTTGTAGGTGAGGTATGTCTAGAACTTGCCGAGATTTGGTTGACAAGGCTAAATGGGGCAATGAAAAAAGTAGTGTGAGTGAAGTATATCAAATTATGGATTCAGTCCTGCATATACAATCCTACATATACTTAGTGTCAAAATAGACATTTCATCAATGCATAGCATGCAACAATGATTTTATTTCAAACAGCTAATAACTGTAAATAGGCAATCTGTATTGAAAAGTGTATACAGCATGCAGCCTGGTCACACATTGGCCCCTAGACTTCTAGGTGTCTTAGGGAAAGTAATTTCACATGGACTTTGGTACCAAGAGCTCTGGGGGAGTCAGGAATCATTTGTACCAGGAGCAGGGACCCTTTGTGCCACTAAGAAACAAAGTGGTTTGCTAATCCTGGAAGTAACTAAAGGAGGGAGAATAAAATCTTAGCTGCCTGTGCTTTAATCAAACCTAGCAATAGAGGATACACCAATGACAAACTCCTGCCACAGCATCCTATTCACACCAATAGGGAAAATCATCCCAAAGTCAAAAACAGAGAAAAGGATTTGTCTTCAGGATAATGAGAAATGTCTTTAAAAACAGCTCTGTAATTAGTGTCTAAATTGTGTATGCCACAGAACATGTCCAAGTGGGCAGTTTTTCTCACTGAACTCTCCCATAGACAATCCTTTGAAAGAAGGATTCTTGCCCTTTACAACTTGGTCAATATGATTGAGCTGGTTTCCTCCTCCCTGCCCTCATTTTGACCATAGCTGCAGCTTTTTGGCGATTTCTTCATCAACATTGCAGCTTTAAGGATTCAGAATTTCCTTGCCTATGAACCTGTTTCTGTGCTGCTTGTAGCACAGTGAGTTAGGTTAAAGGAAAGGTCATTTTGGTCCTTCCCTCCTACAAAACTCTGAATGTTCATTGTTCAACCATTTCGTTCTTTGTGGGAGCTTCAGTGGGTGAGTTAACTCTGATTGCCTCTATTCTTAGTCCAGTACTTTTTCTGGTGAGGCTGTCCTATGTCTCTGATTAATAAAAGTTTAAAACAAACAAACAAGGAAAAACCCCATACATAAAACAAGGGACATAATCTGGCTATACACCATGCAAACACAATGCATAGTTTGGTTATACACAGCAGGATGTTCCACTGAGTTTTATAAACTTTATCCAAAATATAATATTAATCATTTCCATTTTATTCTGGATGTCATTCATAATGCAAACCTACCTGTGTCTACTCAGAAACAAGCCCCACTAATTATAAAATGACTTATAATAATAATAATAAAAATATGCATGTAGCTTTAATCATTAAAAATCCCAGACAAGAAAATATTCCTACGATTTATAAATAAATTTCTCTGTGTTGTTCTAAAATATTTCATGAAGCTGTCATTAAATAAATAACTGTCAAATAAAAGGTTCAAAAATGTAATTTGAGGATGAATGACATGACACATATGGTCATTATCATAATCACTGCAACCTTACGTTGTAACTTTTTGTACCTTCAATTGGAGGTCTTACACAAAACTTGCCCAGTGTATAATACCTAAACAACAAAACTAGGGAGTTACTTTGGAGTTCAAATTACCTAGAAGTTCACTTATAAAATGCTAATTTTAAACTACATTTATTCACAATAATCTCATAAACAATTTAAGACCAAAGAATGACTCAGAAAGAAAATTATTCATGAGTAACTGCAAATAAAAAGAATGAAAAAACTAATATGATCTGTTTCCAGATAATCTGCAAATGAAAAAGTGAATTTCCCAATAAACTATGCATTGTGATCCCTCCAGCATCCTACCCCTCCTAACTCTCTTGAAAACTCACACACCTGGAGTGGGCACCCTTTTAAGGAATATCAGAGAGAGATGACTAGGTTTTTTTCAGCTGCTTTTGATAAAGACCTCAATATAGTTTTTAAGGAGATAAAGTCATAATATATGGAGTTAAAGCTATCTTCTAAAGAGAAGATGAAATTGAAACTGTCATTATCCACATAATGCATATTATAATAGAATATTTTAATGCAATTTGGACAGGAGCAAAATTCATCTCCTTGGAAGCATTGCTTATAATATTCTGCCATGCACACCTTTCACTATCTGTACACTAATAGATGGCACTATTAGATTATACAGGGTGGTTTTACATTATCTGGTTATTAACAATGCAACCTTTCGAAGAATTAAAGCAGTTTCCAGAAATGGGAGCCCAAGAGACTTCAACTGGCAAACACAGCCTTGCATTTTTTTTTTTATATGTAATGACAAAATATGTCATATTGTCAGGCTAACCCATTTATGCATGTTATGAATTAGTCTAACTATACTGCCTTATCTTAGTTTGATCCTTCAGTTTGATACACTACCCTTGGCAGCATTCAGCTTTAAAACAGTAAAAAATATGCAACAATAAGCACCATAAAAAAGAAGAGATGCCCAAACAGGGAGACAATCAACACCATAACAACCAAACCAACACACAATGCACCCACACTATATCTTAGCCCAACACCTGATGAAAGAGCCCAACCTTTAAGGTAGCCTAAAAGACAGAAAGGTTGTGGTTGTTTGGATCTCTGGAGGGTTGCTGCTCCAGACTGCAGATACTGCAATAGAGTGGGGTGTCTCCTGAGACCCATGAGATGGTATTGTTTGATAGATGGCACCCAAAACATGTTGACTCTGTCAGATCTTACAGACATTATGGGAGAAAGATGGACTCTCAGATAACTAGGTCTTATGTCATGAAGGGCTTTATAAGTGTTAACCAGTATCTAGAAGTGCACCTAGAAGCTTACTGGTAACCTGGGTAGCATGCATAGCAGAGGGCGTACCATAGCATTTAAACTTTAATTTAAGCTTGATTTAAACACACAGACAAGGGAGGAAAAAGGGCTACACTTATCCTTGTGAGGTAGTCCCAGTCCAAACTGATCCCCAATCGGTTTACAAGTAGGCAAGTAGAATAAACAAATAAACACCTGGAATGGAATGAGATGTAATTTATGCATTGTCTAGCGTAGTTGTGAATAATGCAGCTAATCTTGCCTGCATTCGTATATATAGTTGATTCAGAGGGTGAAATGATAGGGAAAACCCAAAGAAGTAGTAGTGGAAGCCCCTACGCATATTTTTCCAATTTCAAACTTTCCTACTTCAGATTGATCCATCCCAGTCACTATGACCAGGTTCATATATTATGTTAACATTTAAAACCATGTTGGTTAAATAATCCACAACTGATTGGGTTTACTTATAACCCTAAGCCTTAAAACCTCTCTGCAGATCACAGTGGCTGGGTTGACAATGTGAAGCTAAAACTAAGGAATCCATATTATGTAGAATGTATAAACCCAGCCTGTCAGTGTTAAGCAGAAACAGAAATACTTTGAGAGGTACATTCCCCTTGCAAAGGAATTGTGATTGACATAAGTTCCAAGAATACATATACTGTAGGTTTACAAATATACATTTCTGCTTCTCACTTTGTGGTGGTGTTGTTCCTGATACCTCTGCATACAAAGCTAAAACAATAGTTGACTGTTTTGAAGTCCGTGCTGAACAGCATTATGATATCTATGTGGTGTGAGACCATCTCCTCTGGATTAAACAAAACAGATCATTGCCCATTCACTTTGCATAGTTACTGGGCAACTGAACATCCCATAAACGAAAACCAAGAAATTGGTAGCAGTGACAGATGCTGAGCATATGCCAAGGCTAATGCCTTGCCTTATCCCTCTCTCTTTTTCATGCCAATATCTGCAGAAACAGCAACAAATTGCATATGTGAATGACCGGAACTACTAAGTTCACACAGAGCACTCATTGTATTCATAACTGAAAAAGCAGACAGAGAGGGTTGTGTGAAAAAATGTCAGCAAAGTTTTGGTAGTGTGCCACACAATAGATTGCTATTTCTTTCTGGTTTTGTAAGGTCATAAGAACAATTTCCTAGGATGCCCCTGAAATTTCAGACATGTCCCAATGTTTTTCTTCACTTCTTTTCTTTCTTCAGTTTTAAAACTTTGACAGGAATGATAAATAATAATTGCTGTCCACTTCAAATGCCTATAAAGAGAACAGCTGATCTGGAACAAATATATCTTTTATTAAGCAGATACTCACCAAACAATCATCATTCTCATGAATTCTTGGTTCTACAAATGCCTAAATCAATTTTTTTGGTCTTGGTCCTAACTTCCATTCATGGTATACAACAAAATATTTCCTCTGGCTCACATTGATTCAGAATATTGCAGAATCCCCTCCCCCCCCCCCCCCCGCAATTTCTTCCCTTATCATCTTCTACTGGTGAGTAACATGCAGCTTTTAATCACCTAAGAATTCCTACTTTCCTACATACTTTTTTGTTGTTGTTGTTTTGGTGCCTTCAAGTCAACCTTGACTCCTAGTGACTGCCTGGACAAGTCCCTGCAGGGTTTTTTTGGCAAGTTTTTTTTTTCCAGAAGTGGTTTGCCATTGCCTCCTTCCTAGGGCTGAGAGAGAGAGTGACTGGCCCAAGGTCATCCAGCTGGCTTTGTGCCTCAGGCAGGACTAAACTCACGGTCCCCAGTTTCTATACCAAATTGGCTCTCTACATACCCATAACAGCCTATTAAGGGTAGATACCTATTGTGAGAGGAAAAAACTGATTTATTAATACTTAAGGCCTTTGTTAATTGTAACATACAAATAAAACAAGCTTATAGAGCAATAAATAAAATTGCTATGTGGACTAAAGTTTTCAGTCATGGACAGGAAGCCAGAAAATAGATGGACAAAATAAAGTGCTGATAGAAGGAGTGTGACAGGAACAATGGAACAGGGAAGTGTGGTAAAATTAGCACCAAGGACATTATGAATCAGTTGCTAATCCTGGGAGTCATGTCTGAGGTCTGCGTTTTTGAGGATAAGAAGGATTGCAAAAAGGGGGTCGGGACCACTTGGTCAAGCTTTCTTACCTGACCACTTGCTCATGCTGGTCCTCATTGCAATGTGAATCTAAGTAAGTACCTTGTATGCTATTGATTGAACTTTACTTGCTTATTGAGCTAACATTTAATAAAGCTTTTACAACTTTGAAGTGACTTATATTCTGGTGTGTCCATCTCCCAGGTTTAATGAGGTTTTTCCCCTGACACTATGTTGCCAATTCACAAGAACAGGCAAGCTTCTTTCACATTAAGTCTTTCCTTTTCATGTCTCTTTTTTCAATTTTCCTCTCATTCATTAATTCATGCACCTCAACATTAACTCTTCTTCCATTTCAGGTTGGAATTTTTCATATGCCAAAGTCATCCCCACATGGGCCCACAGGTATTGACCACTGCCACCAAATACTGCTTTGGTCAATCAAAGCTTTTACATAGCAGAGAAGGTGTAGATCATGTTATTTATTTATATTTCTGTCATATGCAGCATTCTCTGTTAATGGGAAGGACAGTACTGGTCAGTTTAGGCATATTTAGGTCAGTATTCCAGAAGTACAATAAAGACCAAGCTTTTATTCTGGGCATGTTTGTCCTTTTTTAATTCAAACAAGGATCTCTAATCAAGAAGCTATCTTATAAGGCTTATAAGCTTGCAATGTTCCCCACATCTGACCAGTAATGAAGTACATGAAGTTTATGATCTGGATTTTATAAAATAGCAACATATATCATGCACTGCTATTGGTCAAAGTTCCAGCCAATCAGGTAGAGTCTCCTTCAGTATCTTACTTACAATTTCCCCCATTCTTCCTTCCACTCAAGAGTTCATCATATTTCTATACATGTCCATGTTCTATACATGTAAGCATATTCAGTCCTCTTCGAACCATTTTCATTTCCCACCTTTATGCTTCCTGAAGATTAGTTGAATCTCTGCAACACTAGAATTGCCCCCAAGCTGCTGCCACTTTCCACTTCTACATGGATTGTACCACTTACCTTTCAGCTCCATGATGATCCAAACTTTTCTTTGAACAATTGGGAATAGAGAGGCAATAAAACATGACAAGTAGCATTATTATTATTCCACATCAATCGAAGTGGTACAATTGATGAAATTTACAAATGCTTTGTTGAATGAACTAGCTTGGTATTCTTTCTTTGTTTTTTAATCTGAAAAACATCTATAGACTTTATTCAGGGGTCATCATTCTGGGGTTGCAGGTCAATGATGTCAGTGCTGAGAAAAGTGGGTGGGGTTATCTTTCTAGAATCTTTCTTTGTGACATTTTTCTTATAATTTGAAGCAATGGTTAGTTCTAAGGAGAAATCTGAACTGATCATTAGCAGAGAGATTTTAAAATTAGGTCCAGAAATTAAGCTATGGGATTATATGGCACTGTGACCAAAGGATTCTATTCCTAAATTACCCTTTATCTCTTTGCTTGTCAGGAAAGAACAGCCTGAAGTGTCAGGAGTTATTTTTTCAACAACTGTTGTATACTTATGATAAATACAGTACATGAAAAAAAACTACTGAAACTGTATAGGATATAGCAATCATGAAAATCTTTGCCATGCAGAGCTTAGAAAGTTATCTGTGCAGCTGTAAACCATTCTTGGTGCTTTATGGCAGCCTCTGGCTGACTTTTGTTGATCTGAAAAAGCTAAATTGGCTGGAACAGAAATCCCTGTTTAGAAATCCCAAGTCTATAGACTAGGATGGGAACTTGGAAAAAAACATCCTGGAAAACTACAGTGGCAAGCCACTTCCATGTTGCTTCCAAGAAAATTCCATGGATGTGTCCATTATCACAGGAGCTGAACTTAATACAACAGAGTCTTTATTTAAGGGCCTGTGACTTTCAGATCATGTGCCTGCTATGGGCCATATCTGCTGAAGCTGAAATGAGTTTTGAAGCAAACCATATCTGAGAATCTCAAGTTGCCTTAGTTTATGATCTATCTATATAACAGGTAGTTATTCCCATAACCAGCTTTCTATTGGCACTGTACAAATTCTATTTCATTTGTATCACTCTTTCTGAAGGATCCACCTTAGGCATAATGAGAGAGCTAATAACCTCATAAGGTGCTCAGAAATAATAATAATAAAAATCCTCCATTTTTATTTTGCCAGTGGGCCTGTATTTTTCTACTGTGGATATGTTTAATCTTTTTTTTTTTTTAATAAGAATTACAGAACTCAGTAAGGCAATATATAACATTCTGGAATAAATGTAAGTGCATAGGCATGGCTCAAAACTGTCAGAAGAAATAAAAAAATAAGCTATTGTCTAGCTAGCTGTTGTATGAGACATTGCTTGTAGGCATTTGCAGGCAAAGAGTTAGGAAAGAAAAGTCACATTAGGGGTTCTGCGTAAAAAGAAAAGAATAGCTAATATTTATTAGACTAATATTTGCTGAATCAAAACACGTGCACAATGCACACTCTTCCATTCTTCTGTTTATCAGTTTAATTGTGCTTGTTCATATAATTTTGTAAGTATACAAATCTCTGGAGAATCATTACTGATGAGTTTTATTAATGAATGAAGTATGATATTAAATTACTATTTACTCAGTTATTTAAATCCTCAGATTTTGACATCCCTCTTTTAATTTTTTGTGTGGGATTATTTGAGCATTTACTTTCATTTAAACTTGCTTGAAGGCAGCCCGTCCCCACTGTAATGCTCTCCAGATATGGTGGGTTACAATTCCCAGTAGACAGAGGTGATAGGAATATATAGCTTTGGAAGACATCACAAAATAAAATATGTCTCTAAAGTATCTACTCATAGTTGCATGCCAACTATATCATTACCAGCATTATATCATTACCATCTCAAAGCCTGCCATGGATCTCCCAGTTTAGATTGGGTGTTCTTTTTATTTCTATTACTCCTTGATCCTCTTTTTATCTTTTTCACGGCTTTGCTGAAAACGAGTAAAGAAGTTGCAAGGTCAGGAATCCAATGGAAGGCAGTAGACATGGGTGTCTTAACTGGCTTCTCCTTGTTCAGAAATATTATGTGTCCTTTATAGTACAAATAACATCTACTGAAAATGTTATATTAAAAAAAATGCAGGGTTCATGGAACTAGTTCCAAGTCTTACTTTTTATTATAGTATCAATTAAATCAATATATCTTCTGACATATCCTAAGTTGCACAGTTGGTGGGAGGCAAGTAACAATAGGTTGTCTTGCAAGGTTGCCTCTAAATCAGAAATACTGCAGCATCACACTATTGTAACTTTAGCTCTGCCACTTTTGATATGTGTGTGACATCATCACACATGTTGGATGGGCTTGTGTTGCAACAACATGGTGCTGCTTTCATCAGACAAACCCATTTGATTTCCCTAATAGATGCTACTGGATCCTAGCTTGCATAGAATAGTACACTTTGTGTAATATTTATTTCATCTAAGTACCATAACTGACTTTTGCTTGCTTTAGCAGGAAATGCTACATGTGACACAATTAGGACTAAAGCTGGTAATCTAGCCTACACTTTTTCTATCATACTGGCAAATATTAAATGAAGTCTCAATTGGCCAATGGCATTGGTCAATATCTATGGGCCAATCTGGAGATGACCATGCCATATGGAAGATAGCAACTTGGAATGTCAGATGCAAATAGTAAAGGACATAAAGTGAGAAGCATTGTGTCCACCACATCCATCCTTGGGCTCCTTGATCTCTCAGCAGCTTTTAATGCTATTGATCATGAGATCCTTCTGAGCTAGCTGTGGGGTTTGGGAGTAGGGAACCCCATGCCACAGTAGTTCTCCTCCTTTTTCTGGCCCATTCCAGCTGGTGTCAGTAGGGAGAGAGGTCATGCCCAGGGCCTCTCATTTGGGTTCCTCAGGGTTCAACACTCCAACCCTTCTGTTTAATATCTATATGAAACTACTGAGTGAGGTCATCCACTGGTTTGAGGTCATCACTATGCTGATGATACCAAATTATACATCTTGATCCTGGGCTGTCCAATATTCTGTCCCAGTGTCTGGAGGCTGTGGAGGCCTGCATGGGGAAGTACAGTCTCAGGCTTAATCCTAACAAGACCAAATGGATGGAGATATTTGAGGACTTTCCATCTTTAATATTGGGTGAGGTTGCACTTCCTCATTTGAGACTGGTGCACAGTCTGGTGGTGTGATTCAATAGAATGAGAGGAGTCAAGGGCAGAAGCATCTCCTCAGCCCCCAGTGTGAGCATGGGAAAGTGAAGAAGATGAGACTGGCACCACCCTAAGGAATTCATAGTGTTTAGTTGCTGGCTTGGGGAGTTCAGAGTGAGTCTGGTGAGATTGATGTCTGGTTAAGCCCAAGAAACTCCACAAGACAGTTCTGGAACAGCTCAGTTACTTTATTAGCTCACACCTGCTAGACAGAATCTCACATATTAGAAAATGAAAAAGAGAGATTTTTGATAGTTTTCCATTAACTGTTGCAATCCTCAGAGTTTTGCATCTTTCAAAAGAAAGAAAAAAATACAGAAACTTCTGGTGATGATCACTGCAAATATGGATTGTTGGATTGATCAAGCGTATGGTATAACACAGAGTTTGTGTTGATTTCCAATGAGTGAAATGAATGAAGCCAAAAAGAAGGGAAGAGCTTCAAAAAGTAGGACTGGATGAAATGCAGAAAAATATAGAGTTTAATATATTAAGTTCCTCCTTTCTTAAATTCTTTTCTATGTAGAGTGTCAGTAAACTCTTAATAGTTATCAGATATTGTTCTTGTTCTCCTTAGTGGTTGTCCCTCTTGATGGCAGGGTCTGCCTGCTTCTACACTGGTGCTTGCCTAATTTTTATAGGGCCTTTCTCAATGCAGTTCTTAATATTTGTAATATCCTTGACATAATTTGGGAGCACAGAAATGGTTGCAACTGAGTTACCACCGAAGTACATAAGACCTCCTGGTTCATATCCTAAAAACCAAATATTATACTGCTAAAGGATTTGAAGGAATACTTCGTTTAGATCATAATACTTAGAATACCATTATTAGGACCCCCCAAAAATGCCTCAGTATAATGTGCAATCAGCTAAGTTCTCCAGCATGCTTCAAAATTTAAAAAGTTGATGAGGACTTACAGAAACATTCAATCTCGTATGAGGTTCTATGCTATTTTGATTAGTCCTGATATAGGTGATACCCAGCTATGAATTTTGTTTTTATTTTTCCTCATGGACAAACATGGTTATCATGTTTGTTTGTTTGCTGCCAATCTAGACCAACTCCTCACATTTTTCTGGAGGATAAAATTGCATTTTGCTATTTCCATGAATTTAAAAATATCTCAAAAAGTTGTAAATCTAAATAATACTGTAAATAAAGTTGACCTTTTAATAAGAACCACAAGGGAAATGATTTGGAAATACAATGCTTTTTAAACCTTTTTCTTTTTTCTTTAACGTATAACTCATTTCTGAATTCTGAGAGTTTCAAGAGAGGAAAGGGAAGAATATATTGACATTTGCTTTTATCAATTACTGTCTCCTTTGACAATAACTTTTTTAATATGTTTCCCAAATAATAATATTGTATAACTCAAAATGGAAATATCATTGGAAAAAAATGCAATAGTACACCTGTAATTTCAGAATATTAATAATTCACTACTTCGAGTACATTATACTTTTTCGAATGTACTGGAAAAAAAACAATTTACTAGTAATGAATTATAGAGGCTTAGCAGAACAAAAAAAAAAGAGCTATAAATTAAAAAAAACATTAGTTGTGAGTATTTTTACCTAAGGTATACATTTGTGTATGTAATTTTTACATTATAAATTACAGCTTAGTGGACTGTCAATTATATACATGCATGAGCATTCTCTATTCTCTTATTTATATGATAGGTCTGAAATCAGTCAAAATTGGCAATATGGCAGATACAAGCTCCAATCTTTTTGAACATGTAGCTACACATGTACAAAAAGGGGTGGCTTGAACTGCAAAGCTCCATCCACCATCTTGAGATGTTGGCCCTGCTCTGCAGACACATTGCCTTTTATGATACCCAAATACAGCTGCTTGTGGAGGCTTACATTTTATCAACACTTTATGTAGATATGGCTATTCTCTCTGTCCCTTCTTTTTCATCTTCTCAAACCCCAACTGTCCTGATAATTGAGCCTTTGTTACATAGACCTACTTTGCATTATTCCTCATACATACACCCAAAATTAATTGCACCTACCAAAACCTGCCCACCTAGATCTATAAAAATGCTGAGGATCTCTCCTAATGTTCACTGAGTGCCAGTCTAGAGTGCTTGTATCTTACACTGGGCAATTGGGACTGATTAGGGATTATGTTATGTGTACCTCTTACCTGCTGCCAAACTGTCAAGCCACCTGAGTGGAGAGGTGGATTTAGTACTGAGAATTCCCAAAATAGTAATTCTGAGAGACTTCAGCATCAATGCCAGTGCCACTATGTCTAGATTAACTCATGTTTAATGGTCACAGAGACTATAATTACTTTAAATCAGCATAATCTTTTATTGCATTGCTATACCATTTCTCATGCAAACATCACAAACAATTTACTAAAATTGAAATCAAAATACTAAATTGAAACACTATAAAAACACTCTTTAACCTCCCCCACCCCCCAAAATCCAACATGGATGGGAAAAAAATGCCCCCATCCCTTAAACTGTGATATCATGTCCTATGGCCCTCCAGAAGGTTTGGGTGCTAAGCTGTAGACCTTGAACCTTCAGCCATTGTCCACTTCTGTCCTATATTAATTTTGGAAGCCCTGTTGTCATTCTCAAATATATTCTGAGCTCTTAATCAAACAGACCCTCTTGGGAATACTCCATCCAGATATTCTGAGTGAGTTGTGTTTTAATAGAACAAAATTTAAATGTTAATACATTTTCTATCTTTCAATTGAGCTTGGCACCCATTCAGCCGAAACTAGGTCAATATGCTGATAATGGGGTTGGCTGAGTGAATATACAATTATTCAGTATGTTCATAGTCCTGTATAAACTCTATTGAATTTAATCACTAGTATGATCTGGGTACTTCGGAATGAACAAAAAAACTTCATCTTGTCCCTCCTTTTATATGATGATTACCATTTACAACTCAGATCAGACCTTTTTATCTTTTGAACGCTCAGCAAACTCAACACTCAACACTCTTTTGACTGTTCATGTAGTTTTCCATATGGCCTTACCTTACCTAATCCTGGCCAGCGATGGGATGCAGCAGCAGTAGGATTCACCATGATTGATTGGGATAAGAGGTAGGTGCTTGCCAGTGTTATGGAGGATGAGGGTCAGCTCTTAGTGATTCTCCAAAGACAGGGTGAGACAATCCAGCAGGAATTTGGTTTTTAAAAATTGCAGTACCTTCACCAAGTCAGTGTGAAATGACAGGCACAATACCAAGCAACCATTGTTAGCTCTCCCCAGAACTGTGTACTAGCTACCAAAACCAAGAATACATTAATCAGGCTTGGTGAGGTAGTACCAAATCCTTGGTTCCACAATCTGGGAGTGGGGCACTGGTCTATATCTCAAGCTTAGAGGTTCTCATTTTCAAAAACTTGTTTACATTCCAATAGAAGATAATATCTGTAGGTCAGGGTTGAACTGTGGAGTCCTTGGTGCTCTCTGATCTTGGTTGTTCGCTTGCAGATATTTCATTACCTGACTAGACTGCAGGCATTTTTATTACCCTAATATCATCACTAGTGAGTGTGGGGTTTGTTCCCTGTTTATATACAGTAGCTTGCCCTGCCAATGTTGGTGGGGGTGTGGTTTTCTCCTTGGTAGTTCCTTGATTAGGGTATTGTTTTCTGCTTCATTGTTCGTCAGGTGTTAATCCCTGCTTATCTGGGTGCTGGCTGCTGAAGAGGATGTGTTCTAGTCTCTTTCTTTCTTTCTTTCTTTCTTTCTTTCTTTCTTTCTTTCTTTCTTTCTTTCTTTCTTTCTTTCCTTTTTTATTGACTCTTTTGAATGGTGTGTAAATGTAGTTTATCGCTATGTGTCTATTGATGGCTGATTTGTCTGAATGCCAAGCTTCCAAGAATTCTTTAGCATTTTTTGGATTTGGGTTGAATGAGGATGCTCACAGTTTCCCAGTTGAAACTATGATTGAGTCTGTCCATGTGTTGTGAGATTAAGGAGTTTTCACTGCATCTTCTGACTGCTAGTTGGTGTTCATGGATACACTCTGCTAGTCTTCTGCCTGTCTGTCCTACATAATGGCTGTTACAGTCCTTACACTGTATGTTGTAGATGACTCCTATTTTTTCTTCTTGGGCTACTGAATCTTTTGGCTTACTTAGGATGTTTTGGAGGACTTTAGTTGGTTTGTGTGCTACATTGATGCCATGTGGTTGTAATAGTCTGTTGGTTGTTTCTGAGATATTTTTTGATGTATGGTAGTGTTATCTTTTTCATAGCTTCTGTTCATTGTACTATAGTAGGTTCAGTGGTCAGGAACTTTTTGATAAAATTGCATGGATATCCATTTTGTTGGAAGATTTTATATAGGTCTGTTCCCTTCTTCTGGTGTTCTGGGTTGCTGCAGTGTGTTTGTACTTCTCTGAATAATGTTCTTACACAGCTCCTCTTGTGGGAGGTTGGGTTGTTGCTTTGGTAATGGAGCACTTGGTTAGTATGGGTTGTTTTTCAATAGGCTTGCATTTCTAATTTGCCATCATTTCCTCTGCTGATGAGTATATTCAGGAAGGGTAGTGTGTTGTTGTTTTCTTCTTCTCTTGTGAATTTTATTCCTTTGAAGATGTTGTTGAATGTTTCATTTGCCTTCTCCAGTTGTTCCTTTTTTATTATGACAAAGGCATCACCTGCATACCGGATCCATACTTTTGGTTATATGTGTGGGAGTGCTATAGTTTCTAGATGCTGCATTACAGTCACTGCTATGAATCCTGAGAGTGGTGATCCCATGAGTGTTCCTCTGATTTGTTGGTATATTTGTCCATCATACAGAAATAGGTAGTGAGGCAGTCATTGATGGGATCCATGATTCTGGATATTTCAATCTTAGTGTATTTGGCTAGGTCAGGTGTGTTTGTAGTACTGCTACTATGGATTCTTTCACTAGTTTTGGATCTATGGATGTAAAGAATGCTGTGATATTGAATGAAATCATAATTTAATCTTCTTCTATTTCTAGGCCTTCAATTTTTTGGAGGCTCTGTAGTGGGGAGTTGATAGTATATTCACTCCCCTCTGTGAGATGTCCAAGTTTTTTTGTAAATTTTTTGGCTATGTTATATGTTGGGATCCCTGGTAATTATGTAATTGGATGGAGAGGTACGTACAAAGCTTCTATGGATGCCTAAAAATACATAAGCCCAACATGCCCTAATCAAGGAACTACCCCCACCAACATTGGCAAAGCAAGCTATTGTATATGAACAGGAAGCAAACCCCACACTCACTAGCATTGATGATGTTCAGTCGGATAATGTAACATCTGCAAACAACCAAACTCACAGACCACCAAGGACTCCACTTGCTTAAATATTCCGATTAATCACTTGGGTTTCATCATGCTTATCTGTTGTCAAGTATTAAATACTGGAAGCCAACAAATGGTATTAATTTTCTGATTTGGGCAACTTTGGAATATATCCAGTATATATAAATATATAAATTTTGGGACAGTATTAGGAACAAAATACACTAAACTCTAATATCGCTGGAAACAATTTCATCAGTTAGAAAGCTATGGAATGTAATATCTATTAAAAAAAAGATTTGACCCTTTTTCCCATGCCAAATTGACTTTATGGTTAAACCCAACTTTAAAAATTGGGAAAAAGGTGATATGGAAAAATTGAACGGAAACAGGGATATTGACTTTGGACCAACTGATACATGATGAAGATGAATTTTTAATGTATGCTGTGTTAAGAGATAAATATCATCTATCAGATGTAACCCAATGGCAATATTTAGCATTACAACAGCTGTTAACATTGTTTGGACCAGCAGTATTTTCAGCTTCTGAGACACCTGAGATATTAGAACAACCTGTAAAATCCTTTAAAACTAAAAAACCTACTATTAGTTTGTATAGATATTTGTTATCAATAAATCAATTTGATATGCAGATGCTAAGGGATGAGTGGAATAAAGAATTAGAGGTTTCTATATTGCCTGGACAATGGGAGACTGTCTTAATTTCTATACCAAGAGTGTCAACAGACCTTAAATTACAACTTATGTAACAAAAAATAATATTTAGAATTTAATGGACTCCACTACATATATATAGAAAAGGACTGTCAAAAACCACATTTTGTTGGAGATATAATAAGGACAATGCTTCTTTAAAACATATGTTTTTACAATGTCCTATACTTATCAAGTTTTGGGAGAAAGTAGTAGACTAACAAAATATGATTGTGCGACAAAAGCTAAAATTTTCAGAGTATAATATTCTTTTGAACTATATGCCTAGTACATGGAACTTGACAACTGGACAGTGTAAATGGATTCTCCGTGCCCTTATTATGGCCAAAAAACTGATATTACAACATTGGAAAGATAAATGTACGGCCCCATTTAGTTAATGGATTGAAGATCTGATGCTACCTATGAGCAGATTGCCTGTAGATGTAGACTTTGTACGGACAAATATAATGAAATATGGGACTCATTTATACAAAATACAATGGGTTAAAAAAAACACAGGATACTTATACAACTTTATTTGAAATATACATGTACTTGAGTAACATTTATATTAGATAAGCATATATAGAATTGGAACTGTGTACTATTATAATGATGCGTTGACTTTTTTTTGTTGAACTTTTTCACTTTTATGTTGTACTTTTATGGGGGTCCCCCCCCTTTTTGTAATAATAATACAAAAAGATTAATCACTTGGGGGTTTTTTTATGTTGTCCTTTAAAAAAAGTTATACATTTTGAGAAGACCTAGTTCTCTGGAGTAATCTATAATGCTGGGGAAGGCAGAAGGAAAGAGAGGAAGAGGACGAACAGCAAAAAGTTGGATCAACTCAATGGTGATAGGTGCACTTGTAGAGAGTAAGGATAAGTATGATGACCTTGATGGAGATATGCAGGATCTGTTGCCTAAGCAAAAGGGGCTGAAGCATTGTTTAAGTCCAGAATTAGATAACATCCAGAACAGCTGGACGCCTCCCTAATTCACTGAGCTATAAGAAGGAGGAGGAGGTACAGCACAATCAGACTTGCAATATTTTGATTATATATCCAGTCTCAATGCAAGTAGCTTTAGCCTTCTTGCTGAGTCATTTCCTGGTCTCATCTACCTAGTGGAGCTGACAGCACTGCTGGGAAACCTAAAGGACCAGGTTAAGGACAGACTGTTATATAGATAGAGAAAAAATATAGATTGAGAAAAATAGACAGAGAAAAAAGTATAAACAGAGAAAATCTATTTATTTTCTATTTGCTAAGAGCTGACACCAGCTTGATGGCACATAATCAACCAATCAATTAGATATGTTTATTGTGGCTTTGAGTAGCTCTCTCTAAAGGGCCTGCCCAAGCAGCCTCCAGATACCTTTCGTCCTTGATAAGGAACCAATAATGCTCCTGGCAGGGTAGTAGGATATAAGCTTATATTTGCCAAAAAGCACTCATGATCTTAGTACTCACAGGAAATGTAATATTAGGGGAGTTGCTTAAGTAGACAAGAGATGATTCACCAATGACTCTGAAGTCTCTAGGTTCAAGTGTGATATCCAACTTGTGTCTCCCTTCATGCAGCAGTAGTCCAAAATGGTTCTCAGCCTCTGCGTGAGGACCTTTCCCCTACTCCCACACTCCTCTCAACTAGTCCTAGCCAACAGCAGCTTGGATGGAATTGGTGTCTGCTGTTTTAGTGACTAATGTACTTTCCCAAACTTGAAGGAATTAAAACATCAACAACAATGACAACAACAAAAAGCCAGTTGCTGGATATTGGAATCATCAAACAGAGGGTTTTGTCTTGAGCTTGAGAGAAAATAAGGCCTTTTAATTCAAATGGTTGTAATTGTGCCGTAATTTTAACTGATGGTTTTAATTAATTTTATGTTTCTTTAGATAGTTTAGCTATTTTACTGGTCTGATTTATGCTGATATATACACAGACACAAAGACATACACCCCTCACAGTACGCACACACACAACCCCCACAATATCTGGCTGTATGCTTTTCTTGGGAAATACATTTTGAAAGGTAATATTTAAATTTCATAAATAAGCAAGCTACAAATAAATACATAAAGATGAAAGCAGGTACTTATTCCTCTCAATTTTGAATGAGTTCTCCAGAAGTTCCAGTGTTGTCTGTCTGTAAAGAGAAAGCATTATCTCTTGAAGAACAGTTGAGATGTTTCTTTTGAGAAATGCAAAAAAAAAAAAAGTTTGCCTGCTTACTTCAATTAAATAGCCATCTATTCTGACAGGAGGTCTAGGAGCAAGAAACCCCAAAAGTAAAGAATTCAAATAGCTGACATTCACTGATAAAGGGTAGATTTGTGAGAATTACTCCCAGTAATAACATTTGCTCTGATACTATCATGAGAATATAAAAGGCTATCTTATACCAAGTCAAATTGTTGGTCTATTTAGTTTAGTATTCTCTTCACTGATTGGAATTCATTTTTTCTCTTTTCTAGTTAGGAATCTTTCCCAATCTTATCTGGAAATTCAGATGATTGAACTTGGTACCTTATAAAGGCATGTGCTCTGTTACTGAGCAGCAGTCCTTAAATTTCAAGCCAAGCCATATAATTAACTAACTTCTTTTTCCTAAATCATGTTTAGGAGAGATGCAGCAGCTTAGGACAATGTAGTATGGGTTCAATGGATGGGTTCAAGTTGCCTTATCTTTTCTTCTGGGGTTTCCAAGAAAAGTAATCAGGTTTGGGTACTAAGGTTATTGACATCTAAATGGGTTGATTTGGACTCAGAGTGTAGAGGGATTTATGGATGCCAAACATTATTGAGAGAATTCACGTGGTGTGGAGATGTAAAGCAACTCCTTCATGAAGGCACATAAGGAGTCACCTGTAACTAAGTCAACCCATTAATCCATCAGACCAGCACTGCCAACACAGATTGGTAGTAACTCACCAGGGTTTCATACTGGATTGTAGTTTTACTATATCTGGAAATTCCAGGGATTGAACCTGGAAACTTTGGAATTCTAAGCATGTGCTCTAAAACAGCTTTTTCCTCTTTAGAGAAGATAATAAACCTGAGATGTAGATGAGGGTTTCTTTCCTTGTCTTGCATATTTTACTGGAGAACCAGGTGCACTCTTCAATGTTGTTACAAACTCTGGCCATGTAATAAAGCTATCCAAGCTTCTTGTTCTGTTGTATGTCAGTGTGATACATTATAATTAATTCTTAACCTTGTTGATGGTTGCTACAGAAGTTATTTATGAAACAGACAGGTCCCTTAGCACACAGGGTGGCACAGAACTTGACTGAGAATAAATCACTGACAACAAGGAAGCAATATAATAATTTGTAACAAAAACAATTAACAATCCTAAATGTTAATTATGCAGTTTTTAGCAGCCGTTCCAAACAATTGATAACCAAGCCCACAGATGTGGGAAAATGATACCACCTACATGGCATAAGGCAAAATATTGAGTTTTATACTATTGTATTATGTGGGTTGTACATAACCTATGTTCTTGTGGTAGATGTTTAATAACACTTGTTAATCTACCTTTAAACATGTCAATAGAGCTAAATGAGTGGGAAGTCAGTAATGAATAGGAGCTTTTGGAGAAATATGTCTTGCCAAACCATTTAAGCAAAGACAAACAAAAATGAACTTTTCCTTGTTTGAAACCTTCTAACGTCTTAATTAAAAAACAACAACAACAACCC
Source organism: Python bivittatus (assembly GCF_059951505.1). Taxonomy (NCBI): domain Eukaryota; kingdom Metazoa; phylum Chordata; class Lepidosauria; order Squamata; family Pythonidae; genus Python; species Python bivittatus. Next base: position 32,114,848 of record NW_028277098.1, read on the forward strand.
ATAGGTGAGCTTTTCTGTGTACACCTCAAAACAGCCTAACAGAAACAATGTTCTTAGCAAAACAAAACACATGACACAAAAAAACAGGATGTGCCGAAGATAATGAAAAGAATAGTGATTCACAAATATTCACATTTTGAATTTATTTAGTGTTGAATAATAAGTAATGTCTCCAATGTTATAAATCACCAATAGATGGCAGTACTAGTGCACTAGAACAGTGTTCCTCAACCTTGGCAACTTTAAGATGTGTGGACTTCAACTCCCAGAGCTGGCTGGGGAATTCTGGGAGTTGAAATCCACACATCTTAAAGTTGCCAAGGTTGAGGAACACTCTGCTAGAAGCTCTGACATGTTCTTAGCATCTGTTTTTTCTCTTCAGTTGGTGGGAAGTTGAGGTGAGATATATTGTCTTGCTATTGTTTGTGAAATGGAAGCCTGCAATGAGTACTCATTGGTGCACTGTAAGTAACACATCATGATTGTATTTTTAATGCATTTTTAATGCATTTCATGTACTTTCTTCTCTGCTGATTTTTCCTCACTACCATTTCCCAGATCAGCACATAGGGAAAGCTTAATTGTGTGTTTTAAGATAGGATCTCTTGATAATTTACTGAACTACTCAATGGTCATTTTTGGTTGAGAAAGGAAATGGCACTTGAAATACTTGATAAATCAAATTAACTAGTTAAAAATATCTTCCTCTCTTCTTATCTTTCTATAAAGAGCACTCCTATTAATGCACAACTGATTTGTCTTTATTCAGTAAATGAAAATTTTGCCTTTCACAAGTCATGAATTGCCTATATAAAATTGTTTTATACTACTATGATTTGTAATTGTTAGCAGCATAGGATTCATCATCATTGTTTATTTAAAACTTGTTGGGACATCCTGTTACCAATATCAGATTTTAGTTGATGTACTGTATCAATCCCCCTAAGTCCTGCTATGTGGCCACATCATGGATAGCCAAGAAAACAAACAAATGGATCATAGCACAAATTGATCCAGAGTTCTCACACAATTATCATATTTTGGACGCAACATGTGAGGACCCAGTTTCCTTGAGAAAGCCATAATGCTGAGAAAGGTGGAAGAAAATAGAGGAAGAGGATGTCCAGCAGCACCGTGGGCAGACTTAATTACAGCATCAGGGCCATGCTAAGGAAACTTCATCCTGTAGAGAAGCTGTCTTGTAGTCACTAAGAGTTGACACCAACTGGATGGCACACAGTCAGTTACAAATAGTAAGAACAGGCCCCTAACCTTCATGGGCTTTACCATCCCAGTGCATAAAATGCAAGCAAGCACCTATCGCAAGATGTTTTGTGCTTTGTGAATGAGAATACGGTATCATTATTATTATCAAGTAGTATCATCTTGTTTTCCATCAAGCAAGACTGCACATAGAATTAGGAGCATTGACAATCATTCAAGCTGAAATCAGCTTGTTTACTCTCTTTAGCTCATAGTGTCAAACACAGCGGCAGGTTGGAGGAGGAGAAAAAGAAAAAGAATGAGGTGAATGAAAGTTTATCCCAGAGGGATGAATACTCTAATGTGAACATATATTATCTACCAAATGGTGAACAAGGGAATGCAATTACAGCAGAAGGCAAGGAATAAAAGAGTGAAATCCAGTATGCTGTCACGTCATCATACTAAATAGGTACTGAAGGTCAGGCATTAAAAAATGACTTTGCTTTTTATGCTAAAGTATTGGTGACCAACAGGCCGAAAAGTACCACTGGCCTAAATGGTATAGGACATAAATATTTAGAAGCCTGGATGGCTTTTAAATAGGGGAAAAAACCTTGAGCTAAAGGACTCATGAAGATCTTTTTTATACCAATTAAAAACAGACTGACCTGAAACAAGTGCATTGTCCCACGTAATAAAGGATAACATGGTGTCTTGTCACTGAATAGTATTTCTGAAGTAACATTAGGTTGCATGTTCCTAAATATTGAAATATGCAGGGATACCTACAGTAGATGTCATTTTTTCCTTCCCAAAACTCATGTGTCACGATAAAATAGGATCAAAATAGTTAATCCGTTAACTTTTACAGGTGCAAAATGAGGCAGAAAAAGGCTGGAAGTCTAAATGTCTTGTGTTTTCAAGGGTATTTCACAGAATGTGCTATGCATTTTTTTACTGTACTATCTTTGCCCTATTCCATTATCTGAATGATATAGAAGTGGAAGTCATGGGACCAAAGTAGGAGGCGATATGGAAGTGTATAATCTCTAATTCAATCTTGGAATAATGCCTAACATGAATTACCAAATTATTCATTTTAAATAATATAGCAATGAAATCAGTTGCATTAAACTGTATTAACGTTCAGTAAAACACAGCCATTTATGCATTAAATTCTTCCTCCTATAAGACATGAGAGGGCATTGGACCAGAAGTGAGGTCTTTTGGTTAGTAGCCTCCACATTTTGCAGCCTGCCTCCTGACAGTTTGGAAGGCACTTAAGACCATTCTTTTTCAGCAGTCTTTGGCCCAGAAGGAAGTTTTTAAGTGCCATTTTGTTGGTGTTGCTTGTTTTAATTGCTCTTATTATTTTGTATACTGCCCAGAGTCTTAATGACTGTGGCAGTTTATGAGTACTGAAGAATAAATAACTAAATAAAACATATTAATGTTTTATTTAGTTAGCACAAGGAACATGCATTTTGTGGCATTGGTATAGGAGTTTCCTTCAAACCAACCACTTGCTTATCATTTAAATCCCATTATTTAAAATGAATTTACAAGCTATTGAATGAATTTGTTTGGGAAGGTCATCCTTCCCAAATGTGGGAGATTAATTGTATATTGAACTGTGTTTCTAGGTTTGCCATGGGACATTTATTCTAGCTTCAGTTGCTGTCTGGAATAAAGAACTTCAAAATGGACCCCTCTTTGGCTCATCTTAAGAAGCATTATTTGACCCCACTGCAATATTGATGCACGTGGTTTTTTGGGGGGGAATCACTTGATGTTTCAAGATGTATATGGAAAATATTGGGTTGCACAATGAAGTATACAAGCACTTCATTTTTCTTTATCTGCATTCTGTTCCATCTATTTTCAAAAAAAAAAAAAACATTAAAAATGCATCCATTTTCAACTTTCATTCTTATGTTTTTGTTTTTAGTACTTCCCCTAACATGTGTAGTCAATAATTAAAATTGCCAGAAAAAAATGGCTCAATTTAATTTATTGTTATGATCAAAAGACCAGCGTACAAAACCCTGAAAAATCAGTCAAACCAACAGAATAAAACAACATGTATATATTTTTATAATCTGAAACAAAAGTTAAAAGGATACTTTGAATCTTCCAACTAACTGGCAACCTATCAAGCAAGTTATGGTATAAAACTTTGCCATGCTGCTAGGGATGTTCACTTTTGGTTGGTAGGGAATAAGAAGTATAACAAGAAATATATGGAAAACACCTTTAAAGGTGTGCATGTCCATTAATATCTTTAAAAAAGAGAAAGGAGGACATGGTTCATCATCCCCACCTCACTAGTCATGGAAAAACAGAGACATTGCTCAAATGGTTTCTTCTGATACTAGCAGTGAAGGCATTAAATTATGGCAGCATAAGAACCTTACAAGGTTTCAACAATATGATCTGGAAAAGGTAGGCGGTAGAGGCAAAGTTATTAACAGCCAATTTTACCTACAAGTGGCTGGAAACTGGATTCCTAACCCAGATCTGACTCTCAGATACACCGCCTGACTGTTCTGATGGCATTTTTCAACCTTAAGGCAGTAATAAAACCTGAAGTGAAACTGAATTTTTTCCTCCATGGTTCTTTTCCACAAAGACCTAAATTTTTCATCTAAAATGAAAAAGGCCAAACTGGCTAGAATGAAGACAAATTTTAGCTAAAGACTGAAGAATAACTAGATCTGCATTTCCATCAAAACTCATGCCGTTTCTAAGTGTAGTATTGCCCTTGACACACATCTGGAACCTATAAGAATTGAATCCAAGAGTGCCTTCAGTGGCCCATGCCCTCTAGAGGAGCATACTTAGATGAAAGGCGCAGCTAATAATCCTCTCTGGTATAAAATGAATAAGCAAACAAACAACTATGACCACACTTGATATTGTTACTAAAAATTCAAGGGACAAAATCTCTAGGGACTTTTGTTGCTTTCAATTGCCCCATGAAACTTTTTTAAAAGATTTCTTTGCAATCTCACTTTCTCTGAAGTTGTTCTTCACTGCATAAATGTTCCTGAAACACGGACTGCTCTGATATAAGCTAATTTTAAAACAGTAATACCTTATTCTATTTAGCTTTTCAAAATATACATTTCTTTCACAGAAATTTCTGCCAGAAACAATGAACTTTTTGCACGGATTATTGACTCCCCCCACACCCAAAAAAAAAAAAAAGCATTAGCCCATTCTCTCCAAGCGCTGGGGATAGTGCCATTTATGTTTTGGCAGTCAGCTTTTATGGATCTAACAAATTTGGCCTTTTATTTTTAAAATAAGATGGAACTTAAATATATATTATTTTGGTTGGGATGAATTTGAACTGAAACTCAGCCCCTAGCAGTGAAAAAATGGGTGAGCAGCTCAAATTAAGACAAGGTTCAATAAGGAGAAATGTGTAGGTAAAACGTTCAAGCCACCTCAGCGTCTTATTTTCTGTCATGTCACATTTAAATCTATGGTTCACTAACCTATAACAATTCACTGTTAATTTTCAGAATTTTTTTTTTCTTCCCACCCAAGTTTTTCTGCCCTGGGTTATCCCAGTGAATTGTAGTCATTATAGCTGGGTTTTTAGAAGAGTTTTGCTCACGTATATTATACATTTGAGTATAGCTACATGTTAAATTAATTTTACCATATGCTAAATTAAGATAGCAAAATGAATAAAGAGAGGGTTGACCATGATGCATTTTTGTAATAAGCTTATTTCCTGGATATAGTTTCTATATTATAACGCTTTCTATGAAAATACTGATAAATCTTCATATAATATGGTTTAAATGTCCTTGTTACATTATTTATCCAGCAAATCCTAGATCGGCTAATATTTAATAGTTTCACTTCGCTGTTAATGCAATATTTTACATGGTTTTTTTTTAAGTGTACAAAATGTAAGCTCTTTAGCAGTGAATTGTAATTCAAAACTTGTTTAAGAACTGCAAAAGACAAAATTATTAGCAAAAGAAGAAGGCTGGCTTCCTGGTGTGTAGGGAATTATATTAATAAGTGTGAGAGAGGGGGTTTAAAAATAAAGCTTACCCCCTGGGACAAAATGAAGCACTGTGCTCAGTGTGAATTAAAGTTCTAAAATAAACTTAGCAAGATAGACTTTTACATCATTTACTGAGCCAGCTAGCATGTTATGTTATACCAGCTTTCAGGATGAAACAGACCTCTCTTTAGGGATTCCATATATATGTAGTGTCAGAACGATAACCAGATTTCATATGAAAACTTTTTTCTTTGTCCCTTCCTTATTCTAACATAAAATTGGTTTGCCCCAAAGGTTAGTAAACTTAATATGAAGGGCAAATCCCTGAAGATGATCACAATAAAACATAAAAGATAATTTGTTTGATAATATTTGAAGCCAGAGGTCATTTTAATATGGCTTTGAATTCAGGTGTTTGTGTGTTTGTGTGTGTGTTTAGACAAGCCCCTGCCCTACAATATTTGATGCAAGAAAACTCGTGAATATAGTGGCTAGATTATTGGGCTAGGAGAAATACATTTCAAAAGACTCAATAAAATCATTAGAGGGCCTTGATCTAGTCACTTTGTCTCAATCCGGTTTAATTCACAGAGCTGTTGGTAAAGGGGAAATGGGAAGTCCCATAACTGATGACATCCTGAGGAAGTGCAGGATAAAATGCTAAGAAATAATAAAGCCTTTTCCAGTTCTTAGAATTCTAAGGATGTAGGTGGGGAAGGACAATAGCTCAGTGGCATTCATTAGTTTTGTATGCAGAAGATCTCAGGTTTAAATGTCCACATCTCCAGGTACAACTTCAAGCTTGGAGTCTCTCCTGGTTGGGACAGAAAATGGTTACCTCAGAATAGGCAGCATCCAGTTCAGTTTCATGAGATCCAACTTTCTTCCTTCAAAATCCTGCTCTTCTTCTGGAATATATCACTTTTTTTCAACATGCTGTTCTTCCAGCTACTACTAATGTGATTTCTGAGTGGTAGCTCAGATATTAATTCAAAAAAATGCACTGTGCAAAAAGGAACTGAAGTAGCTTACTTGCAGTTCCTCTGCTCTAAGCATTATGATATAATGAAATTCTTGTGGCAGGAAGGAACAAGAACAGTGAAGGGTCATAGGTTTTTCATTGATTCTTCAGCACTACCTCCCCACCACACACACACACACACACAATGTGTGTGGAACTTAATTATTAAAACTCTGAAATAAATATAGATAATGTTCAGAGAACAAAACAAGATGGTGGAAAGGCAGTAAACCAAAACATTCTTAGCTAATTGTTAATACTGAATTCTTTCAAGCTTTCTGGCCCAGTTTATCTGAGATGTCTGCACATTCTTTGTAACATAATAATCATATTTTAAAATATGTAATTCTATAAATCTAACGGATAATTGCAACTGATCTAAATGCGGGTTATGTTAAAGAAGTAAACTGCAGGCAATATCACAGCTATCTTATGAAGGGGGTCAGAAGGAACCATTTAAAGATGAATTTTCCATTTATAGGCATACCCTATAAGTGTGGCAAAAGTGAACTTCTTTTGGCTCTTTTTCTGTCCTTCAGGGTAATAACTGTAATTTTTACATAATACTTTTACATAACATTTTCATAAAATATTGGAACCTGAAATGATTTGTCAAAACTATTCCTGTCATATCCTGACAATAGGCCTATCCAATCTGGGTTGCAAAACCTCTGCCAACCACAAGATGGCAGCAAAGGGATAAATAAGCATGTGCTGCCATCTAGAGGTTTTTCTGGACCTTTGCACCCCAGATTTGACAAATGTACACATTTTCTTCTGCCCTTCTATAGGCTAAGTGCACTTCAAAAATGATTTGGAAGAAGTGCTTTGGACCATGTGCAAGCCCAACACCTTTTTTTCAGGCCTCTGTATGAGCCTGAAAAAGAAAAGTGGATGCTTTATAAAGAATTGACTAATTAAAGAAACTCTTATGGCAGTTGCATTTTTTTCAGGCTTTTGAGGAAGTCATAGATGCTTAAATAAATAATAAAGAGGGGTGGCACTCGTGCAAGATTCAAAGTGCTTCCTCTGAGTCATTTTCACAGCAGACATAGTCCTAGAATGTAGTGATTCAGCCCTCCTGATCTCACTCTGGATACTCAATTTCCTCAGGAGAGGCTAACACTGCCATTTTATTTTATATAGAACACATCAAACATATGCCAACTAAGTTAAACTAAATGGAATGACTAAACATAAAGTGGATAAGTTGACTGGGAAGATCTGCTGCCCTTCACAAAAAACTTTACCTCATGAAACACCTCAAGTTTGCTTGAAGCACTTCCTTCTGAGAAGTCTGACACCTTCAGATTCTCTGACGTGGCTAATGGTTTTGTGGTTCACATCTTCACCATTCAACAGCAAAAGCTGAAATAAATTATGAGAACATTTCAGCCCAAATTAAAGATTGGAATGTTAAATATGGTGGAGGGGACTGGTGGGATAGGGAGGAACATGTTCCTTTTTTTAAAGGTATAATTGCCTTTTCTCTTCCTCCCTTTTTCTCCCTTCTCCCCCAAGCTGTGTGACATCACTAAGTAAAGGACCTGCCATATAGGGGGTGAGCGGTGATGGACCCCCTGAGGAAGGACCAGATGAAAGGAAGGAGGAGATGGAAGAGACTGACTCAGTATGACTTGCCTGTGAATAGGAGGCTGTTCTATTTTAGTTTTTTTCTTTCTTTCCTGTCATCTAACAGTAATTTCTAATGGAAAAGAATGGTGCTATAATGTTCAAGGACAGGAACAGGAAGAAAACTACCTGGAATCCATTTCCCACTATGCACCTTTTTATGGAATCAATTAGCAACTCACAACCTACATTTTGCTACTGTTGAACTAGAGAGAATTAACGTCTGCCCATCATTTTTCCAAATTTGTTACATTCTCTGGAGGATGAACATCAAGGAAGTGCAAAGTTTCTTTTGATTACAGTGATAGTTTTAGAGTTGAGTTTCTATGGATTGTGATGCTCAGCTGGTATTATGCAAAGTAAAGTGCCAGGATGCAGCAGCAGCAACAACAACAACTTCTCCCAAAATTTTCAGAGCCTCATTGCAGCTCATTTGGGTTCTAATGTGGTCCTTTGGAAAAGTAACTTTGGAAAAGTAACATATTTGTTTAAAGATTCCTGTGATTCCAGTCACTTAAAGCAAATCATCTTCTGTATGAGAGCAATTATTGTAAATGAGGTTTTTTATTTAAACCTTTCCAGTAACCCTACCTGCCCAGCTGCCCAGTTAGCAGAGATAACTGTTCATTGCTTATATGGTAAACCAAAGATTGAGCCCAAACATAAGATGAAATTTGACTACAAAAGTGGGTCTAGGTAATTCTGAGCAAGAGGTGTATGAGAAGAAGTCCTTCAGTTGAATGCATTTGAATGAAAAGAACTATAACTCTGTAAACAAGAGCCATTAGTTGCTTTCCAAACATCCAAACTGCAATGTTAGGGCTGGGGAAAAGATATGAAATTCCATGTCAGTACAGGCAACATTAAGACATATAAACCATCTGGAAAGTTCTATGTATTTGAGGGTTTACATTGATTCCAGTCAATAGGCTCCCCCCCCCCCGATAATGTAGATATTCAGTTTTTCACATCATATTATAGCTGAAATGGTTGGGTCGTATATATACTGTACATGGGAAAACTTTGTCTTTTGAATGCCAGGGAAGAATACTGTGAATATATATAATAAATATAATAATGCATGTATATATATTCATCTGTTCTTAAAATGTCTCAAGAGATGTCAAAAAGGGATTCACTATTTTTGTCAACAATGAGTTCTAATCAAAGAAAGCATATAGGTAGTCAAATCAGTGAGGACAAGTTTTGAAACATGTAGATATACTCCTTTTAAATACTGCCTTTCTTTTCAGTATGATTACCAGGGGAAAAAAATGCAGCTTTGTTCCTATATTTTTGTAGATAATTGCTTGTGCTTTGTTTTTCTCGGTTTCTGACTCATAGCACACTTACGCCATAAATACTTTTTGATTTATTTTTTGTTAAAAAAAGAAAAAATTGCTTGATTGTAACTTGCTGCTTTGGTTGAGAGTATGCTTTCAGGTTATTAAAAAAAGGCAAAGCTAAACTGGAGTGGTGAAGAGCATTTATGATATTAGAAGGATAGGATGGAAATTATCCTCAATATTGGCAGCTATTTTGTAGGAGTGCTTGCAACTTACTCTTAATATTCCAAATTCAAAAAGCTGCCTGTCTATCTCTGAACTAACATCTTACTAACTGAACTCTTTTCTTTGAGATGAGCTCAGTTTCAACTCTCCTTGTATTACGTAATTCTTGCAGGTGCATTTCTTCACAAACAAATAGCCAAATAAACCTGTGATCTATAGAATAGCAATGCAACATTATTTATTTATTTTATTGATTCATTCAAGCAATTTATATGGCTGCCCAACTCACTCAGGGTGACTCTGGCCAGCTTACAGAAACAAAACCCCAAATACAAACCCACTAAACCCCCACAAAATTATTTATAAAGATAGGCTGTAAATGTAATAGAATAATGTAAATAAAAGTTATACTTACTAGAAATGTGCAAAAAAAAGGGGGGGCTCTACTTTCCCACAACACACATCCTCAATCTACACTGTTGTAGTGACTAAATTCAAGGTGACACCTTGATTTGGAAAATCAAAGGGTAACAGTGGGCCAGCTCAATTCAGCTGGCCACTATGACCTAGTGGAAGAGGGCCTCTCTGCTGGCAGAACATATGGGCAGACAGAAGTCCTTTTAACCATCTGGATTGAAATGGGGTGGCTGCTCTGATCTGACACTTCAAAGGAAAGGTCACTTCAATTTACCACTTTGCTCTGAAAGGACGCTTTGATCAAAGCTTTACTGAACTGAGTGCCATTTCAAATTTCTACAAAGCCCTAATATTTAAACTGCAGTATTAACTGTTCAAAATAAGTTTCCCTTTAAAAAGTGTTGGGCTTGCTTAAAGTTTGTATGCATTTGCATCCATGTGCAGTAGAGAGAAAATACCCTAGGTAGGTTTTGGTCTGCCACTCTTTTAAAACGATGGTCAACCAGAATGGCTGCAGACAGAAATTATCTGCTGCCATAATTCCTGAAATGAGTGACCCTATCTGATCTGGGTACACATGACTTTTTAAAATTCTCCTGTGATATGGAGAAGGAGAAATAGGGTTGATTGTTTCTCCAAACTCCTCCAGGGAAAAGAAAAATTCTCCAACAATTTCTTAAGGGCAGAATATCTCCTTAGCAACTGTAGTACTGTTATTAAATAAAGCAAAATAGGAGGATTTTCCTTATGAAAACTTTTGCCTGAGAGTATGCTTTCAAGTTATTTAAAAAAAGGCAAAGATAAACTGAAGTAGGGAGGAGCATTTATGAAGACTTCCCTTAGCAGCTTCATAGTTAAACAAATGCAAGAACACTACACTGCACGAGTACTAACTTGTCTATAATGTCCTTCTCTTTGGAAAGAATATCTAAAAAGAATTATTTTTCATCAGACTGAATAAGGATTGATATCTGAAAATGTAAGATCCTTTCTCTGTCCAGCACTTGGTCTTCTGTGACCATAAGAATAAGGCCAACTCAGCATTATTGGGATGGATTATTGGGAATTTTTCAAAGTGTAATTGCTACGTGAGGATAAGGGGTGATAAAATAAGTTGTCTGCTCATGGAGTAATAATGTGCAACTTGGATGTGAAGTCTGCATCTGTGTCTCCTGATTGGAAGAATGTCATTATTTCCCCTAAAGAAAAGGAAAGATAGCATGGGTGGGTGAAAAAAATTCTCTCTGGTATAAGAAGGAGGGAATTTCTTGTGGAATCTTTGAAGAGACAATAAAGCCCTCCAAACAAATTAAGCAAACCAAAAGACCCAGTAGCCCAAGAAGGAAAAAAAAGGAGTTATCTACAACATACAGTGTAAGGACTATAAAAGCCACTATGTAGGACAGACAGGCAGAAGACTAGCAGAGCGCATCCATGAACACCTACTAGCAGTCAAAACCCATGACGAAAACTCCTTAATTTTACAACACAGTTTCAACTGAGAAACTATTAGCATTTTAGATCAAGCCAAATCCAAAAAAATGCTAGGGAATTCCTGGAAGCTTGGCATTCAGACAAATCACCCATCAGTAGATATGCAGAGGTAAACCACATTTACATACCATTCAAAAGAGACATATCAAACCTAGGAAGGAAACAAAATAACTAGAACACATCCCTTCCAGCAGCCAATGTACAGATAGGCAGGCATCAACACCAGACTGAACAATCAGGCAGAAAACAATACTCTGATCAAGGAATCATCCAGGAGGAAACTACACATCCACCAAAACTGAAAAAGCAAGCTACTATATTTAAACAGGCAGCAAACCCCACTCTCATTTGCACTGATGATGTTACCTGGTAAGGTAATAAAACATCTGCAAGTAAACAACCAGCTCAGAGAGTAGCAAGAACTCTACAGTTTTCTTCCTGTCCCAAGCACAGGTCACACCTGTGGCTCTCTACAGTATTACTGGATTTTGTTTCTTATTGTGAGACAGCCAGACTCTTTTTATAATTGCAGCAGGGTATAAATCTAATAAATAAATAAGAGAAAAATTTGGAAAGGGCACACTGGCTTTGTATCAGGCAAGAAAAGTTCAGACATGATTTTTGCTTTTAAGGAATAACTGAAAATTGTATGAATGCAGAAAGGAATGTTTATTGTATGTTTATTGATTTAGAGAATGCATATGATAAAGTGAATAGTCTTGAATTATTAAATGCTTTGCATGAATGTTTAGTTGAAGTTTGGTCCTTGAATGCAATAAGAGTGGTGGATGATGAAAGTAAACCTTACATGAGAATAAACGGAATCATTAGTGAAAAACTCAGTATTGAGCAAAGAGTAAGGCAAGGATGAGTGATTTCCCCTTCATTATTTAATGTTTTTTGGGGTACTTCTAGAAAGGATGCATGTGGTTATGTCAGAGGTGTTTGGAATGTGACTACACATGTACTTTTTATGCAGATGATGCATAGAAGTGTGTGTAATAAAATAAGGGAGAGAGTCAAGAATGAATGGGTGCTGAATGAATATCGACTGAATACAGAAGTGAATGACCAGCCTAAAAGGTGCACATAGAATCAGTGAGGATTGAGTTGCAAAACATATTTATGAATGAAGATTTAATGAGCTGAGTGGAAAGGCAAGACAGGAAAGATTATGAAATCCTGAGAAAGACAGACACGAGAAGTTTAAAGAAGAAAAGACAAGGTACAAAGTAGTATATGGACATGGTGAGAGCAAGTAAAGACATCCACAGGATCCAATGCTTTTGTCAAAATGACAAAATAAGATTGTGCCATCACAATGCAAGTTCTACCCTTTTCATACCCGTATGTATCATTGTGATGCATATACAAAAGAGTGGGTGCTTACATTGCAATGTCATGACACTTGTTTTGTCATTTGCAGCCCCCTCCCTACACTGAAGATGTCTCTGGAAGCAAGGACAGTTTGCAAAGACAGAAACCTATGGTGAGAAACAGTGAATGATGTTGCAGTAAATTGGTTTTAGGTCAGTTTCACTTCCTTTTTCTTATATCGTGCTTTTAATTTTTTTTAAAATTATTATTTTGTATCCCTTTCTATGTTCTGAAAAAAATTGCTTATCTTGAAAAAGAATAGCATGGTGGGTATGTATTTTATGAACGCATTCAGGTTTTTAAAGAATGGAAGAAAAATCCACTGGGAAATCCATTAGTAATTTGTCATTTTTATATATGGAGTATATTTCACTGCTTTACTTTTTAAAATGTAAATTTCTTCAATTCTTGTCCCTTTTAAATAATTCTCTCTAACATGTTATCTTTTTAACATAAGAGTTCATAATATACTTTTTCTAAACAACAATCAACATTCCCAATGTATTCTTTTTTGTATTCAAATCTTCTTTAAATCAACCTTTCTTAATTAGAATAAAGGCAGTTTTATTCAGATTTCTTAAAACTAGAGAATAATATATGACAGCAAACAGGTTTCCAGGATGTGACAGAGTCTGTAATCCAAAGAGTCCAAATCGGTGGATAGCACCAATTTGCTACCAATAATATCTGTTTATGTTTATTAAATATATATATATATTTAAAGAAAAATTGCATCCATAAACTTTTAAAATAAAGAATGAACACAGTTTAAATGTAAACAAAAATGCATACAATATGTGTATTTTGTGGGGGGGGGAATCATGTGATGTTTTTGTATTTATTTTAATTTATTTTTTTAGCCCAAGCTCTTTCAGATATGAAACAAACCAAAGATGGGGGGAAAGGGGGAAAAAAACACAAAAAAATCTGGGTTCTGCCTATGAATATAACAATGCTTCATTTGCTGTAATGCTCTGTGCCTATTACAAAAATTGCTAGGTGCTCTTTCACCCTTAAGAAACTTCCATTGAGGAATGGTGAGCAAGTGATTTTTCCAAAGTGGAGGGGGACAGATCTGGTGCATCGTTGGTAATAACATTTCAAAAATCTTACAGTTCAGAAATCCTGTTTCCTATCCTTTCTTTCTTAGCAGCCAAAACAACAACAACAAAACAAAAAACACAAAACCCAACCTTGCAATGCTACTAGTTTCTGATCAATACATACAAGCAGTACGTATTGGATAAATACATACCCAAGCGGTATTGATAGCTGAAGGGCTATTTAAAAAGAACAGAACGTAGAATGGGATTCATTTTAAATCATCTCTCCATCCAACTCTCCAACTGTGGACTTGGACAATCCCACCACCAGCCAGAGGGTTGTGAGCCACTTAAAGTAAGATAATAACGTTTTTAAAACCTGATCAGGCTTGTACAGGGAAAACAGCAACGCCACCCAAACTCATTCTGGATTTTGCTCTCCTCTTTGTCTGCACAAGTCCACCAAGGGCCATTATGGTACTGCAAAGTTTGACAGCCCTGTTCAAATATGTAAATATATACACATTTAAATACCAATTACGTTTGCTCATCAGCTACAAATCAGTTTAACAGAAGCATAGCAATGGACAAATATCAAACTTCTGGTTTCTATTCTTTCTAAGGCATTTTTGCAAGGACTTTACTATGAAATATATACTTAGCTGGAGAGGAACACCTGCTTTTCAAAGAGTTTGTCATGGAGAAACAGCTTGTTTTATGGATGGGGCAATCCTGCGTCATATTATTTTAGTGTCATACTGTGACTCTCCCTGGGACATCCAGTAATTCATCTCTCATGCCTAGAAATTTAAAATTAGTTCTGCTAAAGAACTTGGCGTGATGTTCTTCATTTGGAAAAAAAGAAATATTCTTTTGGATTTTTTTTCTGATAAGCAAAGTGCAGTTTCAGCTGGAACACTCTCTGAAATGTTTGGAGGGCACAATTTCAACATCCATCTGAAATGAGTTAAGTTGAAGAGTGGCATTCTCTGTAATAATGAAAGGGACATTTTAATATCCTGAGGGGAAATGATCTGTCTGGTCATCTCAATTTTGCTGTAAATGGTACTATGGGAAGTAGGTCTCTCTAGCTAGAGTTAGTGAAATATTAAATGTTCTTATCAGCAGTATATATACATATGAGCATAAACAAACACAAAGGGAGAAAGGGGGAGAAAATACGGACAAATACTTTTTCCTCCCCCCACCTCTTTGGTAAGATCAACAAATCTGTTACATGTGAATTCAGTAAGAACTAAGTCTAAACATTCAGCAAAATACATTGATTTGACATCTAATTCACCTTCAGGATGAGGTGGATTTTCATAAATTATGGCTCAAGCAGCTATTTTTATAAATGGCTATTCCCTGCCAAGGGACATGTTGGAAAATGAGTGGGGATAATTTCCAGTTTAGTTTCCACTCAGCACACTCCCAGTTAATCTCTGAATCCAGATCAGAGGAAGCAGACACACCAGCTAGCAAAAATATAAATTGATGTTTATTTATTAAATTTTAGCAAACGTAAAAAAACATTTATCCAGCAAAAAAGAACAAAAGGCCAACAAAAACAGGGAGAAAGACATGAACACCAGGCAAGAATTTACCTTATATTCTTATATCTACATATCAAAAGGTATAGGACTTTCCAGATCCACTGGACACAAGTATGTGGATAATTGACATGGATAGGTCTAAATCAGTGTTGTCCAAACTTGGCCACTTTAAGATGAGGCTGGGGAATTCTGGGAGTTGAAGTCTGGGAGTTGAAGTCCACTCATCTTAAAGTGGCCAAGTTTGGACAACACTGGTCTAAATGGAGTGGCCTTTGGTTATTCCAGCTTTAACCCTTTGTACATAGCAGCAGCAGAATAGAGATGGAAAGTAGGACACCAAGTAATTCCTGTTCTATTTTACACTATGAAAGAAACAATTTGGTGCATGGAGATAAAGTATCCAACACACTCGAAATGCAAGATTTCCTGGCAGCTACTTTAGATCCAGTAATGGGGTAACTAATGTGTCACTCAGGCCCTGCATTTTCATGTAGTTACTAAGCACGAAGGACAAAACAGAACTCTATGTATCACTTGTCAATGGTCTAGGTATCAACAGTAGCCTACCAGCATTACCTTTTGGATATGGCCTAAAAAGAAAGGCTAGAACCACCACAAAATGATGTCCCCAAAGCCCAATCCCCACTATGCAACTAAGAAGAACATCATAGTTGATGGTATTGAAAGCTCTAAAATATCTAGGAGAACTAGAAGAGTTGAACACTCTACATCCAGTTTCTGTGGAAGACCCTTACCAAGGTAATCAAAGTAATTTCAGCCCCATATCCCAGCTGAAAGCCTAACTGAAATGGATCCAGAAAATCCGTATGATATCTGCAGCTGTAAGCTACCATTTCCTCAATCATATTTCCCAGAAATAGAACATGTGAGAGTAACTGAACATTGTATAGATATCCAAGGTCAATGGATTATTTTTTCACTAAAAATCATTTATTGTCTCCTTTAGAGAAGAACAATTCATCTCTTTTGCAGGAAAACACCATTCAGTTCCCTTAACCAAGAGGCCAAGCCTGTCTGAGTGAATTAACCTACCAGGAAGGGCAAGGGGCAAGAAAGCAGGTGATGGCCTTCATCTCTTCACACACTCTGCCCATCCTTACCACAAGATGAAAAGGCTCAGAGTGAAAGGACAAACACTTATGGTGTTAATATCCCTGCCCCAGCTCTAGACTCCAAACTGAGGTGGATAAGAACCTGGCAAGGAGACTAACAACTGAAGAGGCTAGCAAAAATAGCCCTTCATAATCAAAGCTGTCACCTCCTCAAAGCTTCCCTTTTTTCCATAAATGTTTGTTGGTGTGCTTTTGAACCCAATCATTTAAAAAAATGAAAAAACCTCCACTTCAAACAGGATTGTATGAATCATGCATCATATGAGTCCATAAATGAGCAACTAAGTACTTAATTAGCCAAAGTATCCTCATTGCTGCATTCTGACTTTACTCCAAAGCCATCACTGCAAAGCTAAGCTAAGGTTTATTTTGTGGTCCATACCTATATTAGTTTAAACCTATTTTAGCTGTCAAAGTAGGGCACCAGTACTCAATCTGCAGCATACTTGCAAACATTTAATTTGCTGTTAAAAAAAAAAAAAGAAATCACTGCTGTTGCTTTCATAACCATGCCCTTCATTCACACATACTATTGAATAAAACGTTCTTATTTAAAAAGTAGAAAAATTGCAATGGTTTTACTCTGTGATCTTTCATGTCAACAAAATTCTTTAGCATCACGAAAACCGTTAATGCTCTTTGTGCCTTGTCTCCATTACATATTTTTTCCTCTCCATTATTGTTTCTGTGTGATATCCAGCTCAGGTATTCAGTTGGAGAAACAATAGGAACAAGCCCTTCCTTTCAGTTAGATAAAATGGCCTGCCTAAGGTAGCAAACTGAGTTTTTAATGAAATAGAATCATAATGTCAATTAATATACATACTGCATTTTCACAGTCTAATGGTGCTATGATTCATTTCTGTCTCAGACACCAGATAGTTTTAGGCCTAGAATCATTTAGCAGAATCCTACCACAATCAGAGAGAGATGCCTTCACCATTGTGGACTTCTGGTATATGACATAATAATACTTTAAGTGCTAGAATGTCCAGTTTTACAAATCATATGTTTTATGAATTGGCAGCAACTTTATGCAAGATTATATTTGCATAAAGTATAATTGCTAAAAGATTATACTTTCAACAGACCAACATACAGTCTAGTAAGCTTAAATTAGAGTCACTGGGAGTCGGTTGGCATATAAATTTATATTATTGTTGGTTGCACAGTCAGCCAGATGTTTAGACTGGATTTGGCATTTTTATCCATCTATCCAGTCCTTCCCAAGGACCCGGGGTAGGCAGATGTTGTTGTTTGATGGTGTTAAAGGTATCATGGCAGGATGTTAGCTGTTCCACGTAAAGCTGCCTTTTGTAATTGACTGATAGTGATTTTGTCAATGCCAATGGTCTTCAAATGGTACTCCAGATGTTTTGGGATTCCACACAAGGCATCTGTAACTATTGGTACTATCTTTGCTTTCTTTTGCCATAGTCATTTTACTACTATTTGCAGGTTTTTTGTATTTTGTGATTTTCTCCAGTTCTTTCTCTTCTCTTCTGCTGTCTCCAGATATTGCAATGCCCACTACCCAGACAATTGTTAAGAAAAAGTAATAGAAAATGAAGAAGCTAAAGTGCTCTGGGACTTTAGAACTGTTTGTTGTTGTTGTTGTTGTTGTTGTTAATGAGATCTAATCAAACAGATCTTTCAAAGTTAGGATTGGGTTCTTAGCTATGAGGTATAATGAAAAAAGAATGGCTTTGCCTTCAATTCAAATCTGAGAAACCATATCTAAATCTTCACCAACTACAGTTAGAGTAAGCATGCTGAAGGTGTGACTTAATGCATCTCATTTAAAAAGCAAAACATTAAGATCCAAAATAAAAGAGAGTGGAGCAAGAAAGCTGGAGTAAACAGAAACACCTGTTGCTGCTTCACTGTTCGTCTGAGTAAATATCCAGATAACAGGTGGGCTACCTCGGGTAAAAGAATCTTTGAAAAACATAAAGCATGCATTGATATAATGCTTTTGTAAAAAGCAAACAAATTCATGGAAACAGAAGATAAAATAGCAAGTAATTCTTCGTAAGAAGTGTCTCAAATAATGGGTCTAGCAAACAAACAAACATACAAAACTAGGTAACTTTATTATTCTATATACCAGATCCAGTCTTTGAATAAAACAGTCATGCAATCTCTGATTTTTTTCTAACCCAAATTAAGGAAGTGCTCAGTTCATCTTATCTATCCTGAGCCCAGCTATTTTATATCATGTATAAAAGGTGGGGAGGGGCAATTTTGCATAATGCATGCTAAAATAGAAAGGCTCCCCAGATAGAGACAGATAGATAATAGATAGATTAAAAAAAAACAAAAAACCTATAGAGAATGTTTCCTAAACAGCTTAGACAAAGAAATATCAAGGGAATATTCAACATTTATCTTTGATAAAGCTTTTACTTGATATGTGTTGGGATTCATATGCTTTTCTTCATTTTTTTTTTTAAATGTTTCTATTACCTTTGTAGACTCTTTTCATCTGTATAAGTTGGGGATAGCTTTACCCAAACCACGATCTAAGCTTGGATACAACAAGGGAGAAAGTCTTCCTAATGGAGGCCTGACAACTGTAGTGTTCATCCTACAAGGAGGTGAAACTGACACCAATGTTGTAATTGTTTTTGGCTTCAAATCAACATTTGTATTTGTCCAGGCATTTTAATTCATTGGTTTTATTTGTCCAACTGTATTTATTGTCATCTATCTTTTATCATGATCATGTAGTATCCTTATGGCATTTGTCTTATTTATCTAATTTGTATATCTTAATGCGTATATTATTGCAAAAATAAACATCAGTAACATTGCTGAAGTTTAAAATGTTGATTGTACATTTGTCTTGCATGCAAATTCATTGCTATATTATGAATCAAATACTCTGTTTTCTCCCTCCTCCAGTCTCACACACACACACACAATTATCTATCCTGAAATGTATAATAAGATTATACATTTGTGGTGTGCAAAGCTATCAGAATATTGTAAAGGAAAAATGGCAATCATCACATGCACATTTGCAAAAGAGAGAGAGAGGCAAATCTCACTGGCAATTGTCATTATTTCTCCATAGTTTCCTAGGGTATTTCCAGTCAACATCACCCTATTGTGAAACTATAAACCTTGGGACATCATGAAGATGGACATGTTTCCATTGAGAGCTCCAGTATTCTGCTTCCAGCCAAACTGTGCCAGGTTGTGCCTGTCCCTATCTGCCTTCCCTGTCTTTAAAAAAGAAGAAAATGAAATAGTTCTCTGGCATTTCCACTGCTTATGCTGATGGTGTTCCTCCATCCCCTGTGCAGTTGCTGACGCTGGACATGCCAGAAGCAAGGCACTTGGGCTCCTTGCCTAGCCAGGCTGCCATACTGTAGTGAGAAGCTGGGAGCTGAGTAAGCTGGGCTCTCCACCAATGAGAATACAGATTGTCCCTCCTAGGAAGCACAACCAGCCCATTTAGAGAATAGCTTTCCCATGAAATAGCTTTTCCCAAGAAATGGGAAAAGAACGTATTCCCAAGTCTGCAGCAGGAGATCCCTTGTAGGGGGCACAGACCTCTAGAATGATACACTGCTTGAAATAACTGTTTAAGAAGGAATATTGTTATATCATCAGCTGCCAAAGGAAGCTGTCCATCATTGCCTTCAGCATTGTTGCTGGAGACAGATAAATTAGCCTGTTTCCTGAATGTTGTTAACAGAAGCCCTGTTCATATCCATTCACATTTCCACAACACAGGAGTCCATGCACTCATTTTAGAATAAAGGATGTTTGGATAAATGAACTGGACTTTTCATTCCTTCTGAAATGATTGTGCCTGCTACATACTAAGCTAGATGGAAGTTACAGGCTCTTCACCTTTGCTTTCTGTGAGCAGTTGCTTCTTTCAATATGCTGTCTGAACACAGTAACACTCAATTAAAAGCAAAACAAAAGAAAATGAGAAAAGGGATGGTTGCTCACCAAAGGAAAACAAGCAAATATTCTCTTTCCAAGCTTTATGTTGATATATGAATTAGGGTTTAGTACATACAAAACAATTGTTGTATCAGAATGGTGTAAACTGTCCATCTTCTCTTAAGCTCTCAGAGAGATAATATACAGATAATATACATACACGTGTTATGTCATATCCCCATGAACAAGGCTTTACATTACTTCCACCACCACCCCACTCTGGATGGTGGGGGGTGTTTCTATTTTTGCACAGTGTATGTCCTGTGCAGTATTTTCCATGATGTTTCGCAGAGTCCTGAAAATGTGTTGACAGGTCTGCAGGAAGAGACCGGAAGGTCATACCAGAGTACAATCAGAACTTGTACAAATTTATGGTTTCATATACACCTGTATATCATATATGCCTGTATATGTACCTGTCAAAACTACACCCTTTTGGGTGTGGCATTGGAAATAAATCTGTCCAGAAGTGAAAGGTTCGCATCTTTGCTGTTCTAAAATACCAATAAGGAACAGACATTTTCCTTTCAGCAGCAAGAAAATATTCTACCCAAGGAAAAAATGAACAACGGACCTCAAATGAAATAAAGACATTTCTGTTCACAAGTTGTCCATATATTTAAACGTATTCTAAAGAGCTATTGGGGAATAATTTTGTACTGCATCATTGGATAACTTCATAAAATTGTCCAGTACAAGTGAACTACACTGGGTTCTTCATCAGTCTTTTCGGTCATGAAGCTCACCGGGCAACACTGATTAATCATTGGCTGGATTCACATATCACAAAAAATCATGGTTTGTTGGAATCAGGCTTTGTTGAACAAGTAAATAAAGACAGGATATTAATCTAATACTTAAATAAATACATCCACACATCTTGGTTCAGTTGTTCTGCAGCTGAGAATCACTTTGGTGGATAAAGGGCTGGGTAGAAACTAGCAGACCATGAGTTCTAGTCCTCCCTTTAGGCACAAAACCTGGCTGGATGACTTTGGGCCAGTCACTCTCTTTTAGCCCAACCCACCTCCCAAGTTTGGCATTGAGGGTGAAATAGGAGGCATAAGTATGTATACTGCTTTGATAAAGGTGGGATAAAAATTAAATAAATGAGACTGGATTTTCTGCATACTGTAATGTCATATGGATTAGCATAATATGCAAATAGTCACTGTCTATTAGAGTAAGGCACTATATTAGGGACCATTCAGAGTAGATTTTATTGAAATTTTTATTGAAAAATGTGTGTGTATGCATGTATGTATAACAAATACAAGCTTGATTCATTCATAATGTTAGTTCACAGAACAAGAGTTATTGATTCCTGGCAAGAACATACATTTTTGCCTTAAAGTAAGGAAGCACATAATGTAGGCATCTATAGCCTGCTAACTTTGATTGGATTACAACATTCATTAGCCCCAGCCATCATGGGAGCTGTAGTCTAGCACATCTTGAGATCCCTAGTCAGGAAAAAATAATAGAGTATGCACATATTTAGCTTAATATAGTTATGAATGTCTAAGTGGGACATAATATGAATAGCAATATATATTTGAAAGTAATAGATACATATTTTAGAGCAGTGGGATATATGTATATGTATATTCATTCATATACACACTGGAAAGTTTTTTTCCCATCTATAACATACTTGTTTGAATTAGATGTGCACTGTTATAGTTTTCTTCTATCTCAAAAATATGCATCCCTTCTGAATACTTATTCATCTTTCCACGAAATATTCTGTACATTTAAGCTAAGCATGACTTACATTTTTTTGTTTTGAATCTCAGAGCTAATATTTACTTAGCTTGTCTTTTTTGAGACCTTAAGAATTAGTCTGTCCTTAGTTTTAAATTTTGTTTAAGAAATAGATGAAAATCTATTTCTACAGCCATGTAAGATTTTCAGGAAAAAAATGTAAATTTGATTTGCACATGATCTCAAGCCAGCTAATATCTAGGAATAGTATCTCTTCTTTTGTCCATTTTCTTTATCGGGCCTTGGTGAGCAACACTTAATATTCTCATTCCAATCTCTTCCCATCAATATTGTCTCCCAAGATCACCATTGCACAAAGAGCTATAATGTCTTTCCAATGAGATTATTACATAAAATGTTTAGCTGTGAGTAATGTTGTACCAAAGAGTGTGCTGTGAGTTTTCAAGATAGATTTAAGAAAAGAGCCTGTTGGACCTAGGAAAAAAAAAAAAGAGATGAACTTTATTGTATTATTTGTGACAGAACACAACAGCATTGAAATAAAGTTAGCCATGGCTACCCACTTGTTTCAATACATGTTGTCACAAATAATACAATAACTTTATCTCCATCTATTTGTTGTAAGACTCCATGTCATAGTAATAACTCCTTTGAGTCAAATGCATCTTTCCTTTCTTGTCAGATGCTTTGATAGCCTTTTACCCCAACCTCTGAACCATCACAGATGAGACTTCCATTCCCAGCTAGAAAATAATAATGATCGTAACATCAGTTATTGTCAAAAGGAAGAAAAGGAGGTCAGGGAGGGAGAGGTCTCATTAGTCTTTCTGTAAATGAATGACCACTCAACCTTGCATGGAAAGTTACTTACAAATACAACAGAACTACATTCTCCATAATCACATCTGTAACCCAGAGTTGGGGAGGGGGAGGGAGTCTCAGAGCAAAGGATAACACAATAATATAGTTAAGCACATTTTAAATCAGTCAGCAGTTCTCTAGTCTGTGTTTTCCCTTTGGAACAAAAGAGATGTATGCAATTATTTTAAATTAGGCTACATGGGGATATTATTTGTATAACCAAAATAGGTTTCTCTTTGTAATTAAGTTTAATGGACATTATTCTAAAGAGAAATCAAACTAGTTTTGAAAAACCCAAGAATTGCCAAACTTGATTGTGGATAACTTTATAAACCTTTTCTGCCTGAAACTCCAATCATCTTAAAGTAGTCTTTACTGGGTATTTTCAACACTCTCATTAAGATACTGAAGTAACACTGAAGTATAGATTAATCACTGATGAGCAAGGGGAAGCATTAACCTTGTATTGTTCCTTATCTTTCATGCAAAAGAACATAAGAGTACATCTGCTGGATCAGGCCAAGGTCTGCCTTAGACCAGCAGTTTGTTTTCCATGGCCAGTCCGATGCTCACAAGCAGAGATCGATTTTTCTGCCCTTGACATTGTTGTCCGTACCTAGAGGTAACAGTAAGTCTCAAAACTAATAATCTTAATAGACCTATCATCCTTGAATTTATCCAGACCCTTTTAAAGCCATCCAACTTGGATTTCCACAGGTTAATTATATGCTATTGTTAATCAACTTTGTTAGATAACCCCTTGTCCTAGTAATATGAGAGAAGGAGAAACATTTCTGCCTGTCTACTTTTTCCATGCCATGCCTCAAGGATTTTATTGGCTCAGTCCAATTTATAAGAACTTGTTGGATACATTACAACTCAGGAAAAAATCTTACATTTTTCCTGCTTGTCCAGAGAAGAAGGAAAGTGTGTGTCTGATAAGGATCAGATATTATATGCACAGGCAAAGCCAGAACCCTAACAGGATTGGGTCCAGGCTTTCAAAACAACATCTTTTCCAGGTACCGGATGTGAGATTATGTTAGCTTTAATTGTATTGAAAATGCTGGGATTTAAGCATCTAATGAAGAATTTACCTTCTGTTAATTCCTTTTTAATAGAACTTCGTGTGCATAATTCTAGCTATTTACAGATGGAAATTTCTCCCAGCATTTTTATATGAACATATTCTATTTAGTTTAGTAGGACCCTAGGTGCAAAGTTGTGTACATCAACCCAGTTCTAAGCAGACATGTGGCCCATGAGTTTAGAACTGCAGCTGATGCCTCTTAACTAATAAAGATTTTAAATTGTTTTAGTTATAATACTGTACCATTTTAGGGGTGGTTACAATTACCCTTAAAAATTTAAGCACTCATACTTTCACCAACCACACTCAAGAGGGATATCAACCTATTTCTCTTTAAGTCTTCAGTTCTCTGACTAAAGCAACAGGACCAACTTTCCTAAATTTTTATTACCAAAAACTGTCATCCAGCTCAGAAGGAATTCTCTGTATAGATTTTTTATATATATGTTTATGAGTTTTACATTCCAAAACCTCTGCGTTTCTCTAGAGCTTCAATTTAACCATTTTTACTTATTTATTTATTTATTTTGGAGACTTTTATACTGCCTCAGTCAGATTCAACTGTGGTTTACAAGTACAACAAGTATATGTAATAAAATCAGTAAAGCAATAAAACAGCATTATTTACAATACTATATTCTAATACAAAATTGATTCATGGCACTGCATCTCTCTTAGTCTAGTCACAAAGCCCTTCTGGAATAACCAGATTTTAACAAATTTCCAGAAGGGGCCACTGTTAATCCTTAAAATTCTATTATTTAAAGCAGAGTCCTGAATGTATAGTTTTAGTGACATTGTGTGTTTTTTTAAATGTTGAATGAATACAGCTTTTTTAAAAAGACACAATGGCCATCTCATGATTAAACTATTATTCTAATAGTTCTCATTTCACTACCAAGAATTTGTTTTGGTAGATGGGTGGCCATATAAATTTGGTTACTAGATAAATAAATTTTGAAGGGCAGCATGAAAAATTATTTTTAAATGAATAGAGGTGGAAAGAAAATATATTATCTATAGTGAAATAATGGTTTCTGGGGTTGATGGAGTTGGCTGAGATGGCAAAATTGATAGTTTTGATTTGAGATAAAACACTGGGTAATTTTAGTGTTAATTGGATTGGGGGGGACTTTTTGTGGGATATACAAAAATGAAATTATGTTGCATAGGTTTGATTATTAGAAATAATATGGGTTAATAGAAATAATGGATGTTATACAGTAAATTCAGAGCAAGAGTTTGATGTATATTGTTACTTATATCTGCTGTGGGGTGGGTCAAAAGTCAATTCTGTTGTTTTCTTTTCTGCATTTTTGCTTTTTATTCTTTTTTTTTCATTTTTTTCATTTTTTTCCTTATTTTTTATTCTTAATATTAGTTTTGGTTAGTTTTTATTGTTCTTTTTAAAACAATTTAATAAACTTTAATAAAGTTATTATAAAAAATATTGTCAGAACTAGTTGCTGCCTAATTTAGATAATGATCTCGCTATGCATGAGTTCATACACCTTAATCATGTCCCTTCTCTATTGCCTTTTTCCCAAGATAGTGTCCTAGCTTTTTCTTGCAGATATATTTGATCCTCCTGATCATTTTGACTGATACATTTTTTCCAACTTGAACTCTTTTTTGTAAGATTACTTGAGCATTAGCTTCATGCTCAGTTCTTGAAACTCTAGGTGAACTCCAAATTATTATATATGGATATCTGCACATTTCTGAATTATTGAATTACTAAAACATTAAAAAGTAATGTTTTCAAACATATATTAGGGAAAAAACACACAAAAACTATATATTAGGAAAAAATATATATGAAGGCAATATTAGAAAAAAATGACTTGCAAAATTCGTGGAAGTTTTGTATATTTGGAGAAATGTTCACAAAAGTGTGCACAAACAGTATCAAGCACATCAAAAATATGGACAGAACATCCTACTACCCAATCAGAATTAAAAATGCTTTAAAAATGATGTAGTTATTTGTCCGGGAGACAGTGGTAGGGTAACAATGTCATTTTTAAAATTTCCCTCCTAATATAAACAATGGAAGAGAAAAAATGGTCTAAATTTTCTCCTACATTAGGTAGGAGATGGAGGAACTGTGTTCCATTAGTATCCATCTCTACCTCATGCAAACTCTGCAAAGCTTGTTTATGTTTTTCAAATGCTGAAAATGGCTAGCGTTGGAGGCCAGTGGGGAATCCAGTGTTAGACTTCCCCTTCTGGCTTTGGAGTGGCATCTCCAAGCTTGGAATTCTACAGCTATAACAAATCAGCCTACCACAATAAATACTTAAAATAATTTGAAAGCTCAGTTAAGAAAAAAATATATCAAGGCAAAATTAATATAGAAGTATTAATAAGACTCACCTATGAGCAGAAAATGGTAAACCATAAACTTGACTCACATAATGCATGTCTCTGCAATGTGCTAAGAGATATAAATCCTTTTGATATCAGACTCCTTCTGATACTAGATGCCTTCTGATTTTAAACCCTCCTGATACAATGCTACATGGAATAATGCATTCAAAAATGTAGTATTTCATGTAGCATGGATTGATTATGTGCCATCAAGTCAGTGTTGACTTATAGCAATCATATAAATAAATTTTCTCCATGATGATCTGTCCCTAATCTGGTCCTTCAGGTCTTCTGACTATGTCCCCATCACCATTGGAAGTGACTTCATCCACTGTGCTGTTGGTCATATCCTTCTCTTTCCTTCCACCTTTCCCAACATTAGACCCTTATCCAGAGAGCTGGGTCTTTGCATATTGTGTCTGAAGTAGGATAATTAGAGCCAATTGTGCTTCAAGTGAGAACTCTGGGTTGATTTGTTTGATTATCCATCTGTTTGTTTTCTTGGCTGTACAATGGTATTCCCAGGAGACTTCTCCAACACCAACATTCAAAAGCAACAACAGTCTTTCTATCTTGCTTCTTCAAAATCCATCCATGTAGCATAGTCCACTTAAACCCATATTTCTAAAGTATACACAACATGCAAACGTTTTGAAGTGTATCTGTAAATTGATCAGTAGGCAATAAGGGTGTAGTAACATAGAGAACTAAAGTTTCCTACTTATATGCATAACTCACTGTTTCAGAGATATCAAGAATAGTGAAAGCCACTTCCTATCTTGGAGGTTTAGTACTGCAAAGCTACTGAATCACATCTGGAACAGCTGGACTGGCATGCTCCAGAAGAAAAAAAGGATCATTCTGATCTTCTTTAGAATGTTCTTTCCATCAAAAAATGAATTTTGAACTTCTCTGATGTTCCTTATATCCATCTCCATCAAAAGTCAAGCATTCTGGATTAGTTAAAATGTATGAACACATTTCAAAGAAGATCTCATTGCAATAGTACCAGCAGGATTTTATCACTATAGCCAAAATTCAGGAATGGATACAGCTGATACATAAGCCTTAGATATGTGACTGCATTCTTGGCCACCATTCAGATGCTGAATCCAAAGTGTACCTTGTTGAATGAGAGACCAGAGACAGAAAGTGTGGAATCCAAAGATGTCCCAGCAGGCAGCATCAATAAAAAGATGTCCTTTAGAATACAAACACTGAGTGGTTGAAAAAGGAAAGTACTAGTAATGTGGTGGGCAGAACCAAAGCAGGATATGTATTATCTTCACAGAAATCAAACTTCAGGTAACACACTGAAAACTGGAAGCCTGCAGGAGACTAGAAGCTCACATGTCCACTCACTTCCCTACTTCTACAGAAAGAATCCAAGAAGGCAATCCTACTCCCAGTTTTATCCAGGCAGATATCTATGATGCAAGCCTAATCAGCAAGTTCATCCATGACCAAATCTTGGATGGCTCTTGTTTTCTCAATAACTGATTTGGCATTTAGCAGCAGGACTTTCTATTCAAGAGGACATTTAGTCTGTATGAAATAAAGGACAGTTTTGGAACTCCAAACAACCTTTTGGATCTGGTTCCTCATTTAGAACCTGATTATCTCTACTTCCTATTTCCTCATCTGTCTTCTATTGTTATCATAGTTGCTTTTTCTATGGGAGAAAATGTGAGGGGTTTATTTTGGGTCCAATTTACATTTTCTTATAAACAGTATTGTAAATTTAGCTAAAGCAATCAGGCACTTAGAATTCTCAGCTGCGCCTGAAGTACCAAGGTACTAACGAGTGTTAGCTGCTGGAAAGTGTTAACTGCAGGAACTCATGGCATCCACAAAGGTTAACAATGAATGCCAGGCAACTGTTAACACTAAGCACTGGGAATCAATGCTTTGTAGATAATGGTTTAGCTAAAATAGCAATTTAGCTGCAGATTCTGAGGCCCTTTGTTTAATTAAAGGTTCCATTGTTAGTGGAAGTCTGATCTAATTCTATCCACCCCTCATTATATATTTTAATATGTATATGAATTAATCCAATCAGTAAGGTTAACCTTTTCAATCACAATGATTGTAATGCCCTGAGGCATTGTTGCTAATTAACTGTAATATAACCAATTAAATGGAAAAAAAATTGCATAAATCTATAAAGAGGGCCTTGTAACCCACCAATTCTCTAGGCTTCTGCTTCTTGACCTCTGGTACAAAACCTGTCAATAAGTCAATTTCTACTTCAGTGTAATTGTGTCTTAGTCTCCAGTTTAAACATACCCTAGAGGAAAAATTTCCCCTTCATTTCCATTTCTCTCTTCCATTTGTAAACCTTATGCTATTGAGCAACAAAATGGAATAGGTTTAAAAAATCCTGAGAAAGCAGACTATGTTCCAGCCTGCTTAGTCTAAAAAAGATGGATGGGTTAACAGAATTGTCACTTTGCTTGGAAGCTGTCACTTTGCAATGCTGATGGAGGGGGTGGACAGTGATTCTGACAGAATGTCCACTGCTTCAACTTTCCTGGGAGAAGAATGGACAAGTGGCAAATAAGTAACAACAAATAGGGAAAGTAATACATTTGTATGAAACTGCTTTTTTGGGTTATGGAACCATTTGGTTCCAAATGGTCATGAGGCATCTTTAAAGTACAGAGAAGCCCACAGTAGAGATGATAACATCACTTACTATCCTTCCTATGAGAGGCAGTGTTGTAAAACAAGGATGCAACTATTTGTACAAATCATTTTGTGTGCTTAGGAAACCTTGTTCTGGTTCTGTTCGATATCTTGAAAATGCAGTTTTGTGTAGCAGAAAGCATTGGAAAACTTTCTGCATTGTTTTTTATTTAACATGTTCTATTTTTGTAGTAGTCTATTTAGCAATTTATTGATAAGCATCAATAGCTGATGTATTCGATGCAAGATTTAAAAGATGTGGAGCTGTATTTAGCACATGAAATATTTTGCTCCTATGAACAACATACCTGGTCTAATAGTGGATGCATTGTTTAGCTGGGTGTACAAGGACTGGTACTTTTTTAAATATATGTAAGAGATTCATTTCTTTTCAAAAATCAATAAATAATTAGCCCTATAATTTTTTCACATGAATAAGCCTAGCATATAAGGGAAATTTGCTCACGATATGGTGTAGCACAAGATTAAGTTTGCCTTGAGTTTTGAAAGCTATGTGTGTGTGTCTGAATTTTCCCCCTCTGATGGGACAGAAATATAACGCTCTCTTACATTACCTGGTCTTAAGGATTAATCTTCAATCACAGTAGCAGGTAACATTCTTTTTATCTGTTTTTACTTTACTTCATGAAAAATAAATAAATAAAAATAGCATTCACACAGTTGAGAAATGGTAGGATAGACTAGTATCTGGCATGGTTTTCCCTTCCTATGTCGAAGTCTGACTGCCAAATGAGATATGTCCTGATGTGGATACAGCTGCTTCTTCATGGCTTGGGGACTCACTTCCCTCGACACCAATGGAAAAAAAAAATAAAAATGCTTATTTGTACCCAGCTATTTACTACTGGTGGATGGCTGCTTCCTGTTGCCTCTAATCCAGGACAATCCAATTAGTTTGCTCAGAAGTCATGGCCTCCTTCTCCTCCCATTTTCTGGTTTATTGCTCAATCCACCATCGTGATGACTACTTTTGCCTCCTGCCCCAAACCTCTACCTGTCCTCCTTAAATCATCCACTTACCTTTCTTAAGCAATTGTTGGTGGCCAATGGGACTGATGAAACAGTTCTTCCTAAGCAGAGACAAAAAGAGGCTCAGCCAACTAAATCTAAAGGAGGCATATAGTAGTGGGTAGTGTTTCATTTTTCCATATAATCCAGCAGGTTCTTACTCTACTCCAATCTCATTCACTTTTCCAATAGATTCCTCATGACATTGGATAAGTGATAGCCAAACAGTGCCCTTTGGGGATGTCCTATTCCTGTACCCTGGCTGTCTTTATCAATAACAGCTGGATTGTCAGCTCAGCAAATTCCAGTGGTAGTTAACAGATAATTTACAGGTATTTAATGTCAGTGAATAGATTTTAACAGCATTACATAAAGCTGGGATTAATGGACAGTCAATTAGAAAAGAGCCATGGAAGATTATTTTTATATATGATTATTGCTGCCAGACCATTATATGTGCAAAAATTGAAAGATTCTGAAAGACCCACAATGGAGAAATGGTTGGTGAATATGACAGAATTAACCGAGATTGCAAAATTAATTTGTTTGATTAGGGAAAGATCAGCAACTACATTTATCAGTGAGTGAAAACCTCTTATGGGCTTTTTGTTGAAAAAACAGAAAAAAGAACTTGTGCTTTAAGGGTTAAAAGATTAGAAAGGGTAGCTTATGGAAATAAGGAAATTATGATGTAACTCTAGAGAGAGGGTAAAATATAAATGTATTTATAACTGCTGTCAAGAAGATTGGAAGTTGCTTCTTTAGAATCTTTCTTTTTCCTTTCCTTTCCTTTCCTTTCCTTTCCTTTCCTTTCCTTTCCTTTCCTTTCCTTTCCTTTCCTTTCCTTTCCTTTCCTTTCCTTTCCTTTCATCTTCATTCTTATTCTTCCTTATTTTCTTTGTTTCTTTTCTCATATTTGTATTGTTTTCATCATGTTAAAAATTTCTTCAATAAAAATTATGTTTTAAAAAAAGCATTACATAAAGAAGTTGTATGAGTTGCAAAGAGCTATATTAATTTCAGAAGCTATTTCTTTGATAAGATTAGAACCTATAGATTACACTTTCTGTGGAAAATTTCCAGGAGGAGAGAAGAAGGAAATTCTGAATAGGCTTCATGCAGGGCCTATCCACAGTATGATTTACTCTTTAAAATACTCAATAATTTTAGTCACTGCAATAAAAACAGTTACAGTGTAATCCCCAAGGTTTGAAACTTTAGGTGGGATTCTTCTTTAATAGGGATGAATCAAGATTTTTGACAGGTATTATATAATTTTGGAATAAACCACCCCATTTGTCATCAGTTTGTTCAAAATTCTTAACATTGTTAGGTTTCATGTTTACAAATATTATTTTTCTGAATAAGAAGCTTATACTTCTCAAGATCTAAAATTGTTAGAAGCACGTTTTCTTCCTTTTTTTTTTTTTTGTTATGCTAGATCCTTTAGTCCTCCTTCTCCTTGTATTACATTATATACATATGAGTTTTACATCGCTCAGAAATCAGCTGTCGTACCATTGTACTTGATGAATAAAAATGAGAAAAGTGATAGTTTCTATTGTTCTTACTGTTTATGTCTGTCTTCCCCCAGATGTCACAGGAACAAATGTAAGGGACAAAAACTGGTGGACAGCAAGGAAGTGGTGTTTCTACATTCTCTTTGTTAAATCTTCTTTACCGATAAAGTGGGCACAACAATATTAAAACTATTTTCACTGCAACTTCTACTGACAAATTAGGCATTATAATTTCCTAGTGCTACTGAATAACCTTCATCTTAAAATAAGCTTAGCATGCATGAAAAGTAACCTTATATTACTTTACATTTAATTTCAGTTCACTGTAACCATTCTTTCTGCTCTGTTTCCTCTCCAACATTATTTTGCTTTAATAATATAATTATTACTTTTCCCCTACCTCTGCAGTACTCAGGATCTCCAGTATCTACTGGCAACCATTTTTAACACACTCTTGAACTCTAAAAAGAATGATATGTATGCATTTAATACAATGATAAGAACAACCTAGATCAGCATATTGATCATGAAAGTAGTGGGAAATAGAATGCTTTTAGAAATGGAAGAAACAAAAGACTTTTTGAATACATGGGTATTTCTTTCCTCTGAATGGCTGAGAAAGTTTTGATTGACTTTTGGTTTTCTACCCACACTGTTGACTTGCAAAGTAGTAAACATACCTATTTCTGGTAACCTTAAATAGTGACAACAACCTACGCAAGGCCTGCTTACTTTATATTATGCAATCAGAGCATTTGGGTGATAGAAAAGCTGATTGCTTTGAAGTCTCCATAGTGACTGGCTCAAAAGCAGCCAATAAGCTTCATAATCAAGTGGAAATTTAAGCCTGGGTATTCCTGGACTCAGTCCAACATAATAATTATTACAGCTCATCTATTGTCTAGAACTAGTGAAAATAGGGATAGGATACCTGCATTTACTTATGAACACTGTGTATGTGATAATATTTCAGTTTCCAACTTGAGAAAAGTATTTGTCAGCTGGGTCCACCATCTCTGACCTTGACTTGACCATTCTGTCACTGACTCTTTTTTTTTCCTCCTTTTTAAAAAATTTATTTTTATTCCTTTTAAAATAGCAACAGAAAAAGAAAAAGAAAAAAAACTAAGAAAATTATATGCGAATACATACATTTTCAAAGAAGAAAAAAGAAAACTACACATAAAAAGTGCTTAAAAGGTGATAACATACAACAGAAAAGAACAAAGGAACAAAAACAATATATAATATATCATGATAAGAATTAACAGTTACAATTCTATATATACTCATCTAATGTAAATAATATTCAAGTACATATATATTAATTTCTAATACATTTATATAACCTTATTCTTTTTTAAAAAAGAATACTGTATAAATGAGTCCCATATTTCATTATACAAAGTCTGTGTCTATAGGCGATCCGCTCATAGGTGGTAAGTGTAATCAGGTCTCCAATCCACTGAGTGAATAGGGCCATATATTTATCTTTCCAATGTTTCAATATCAACCTTTTGGCCATAGTAACATCATGGAGAATCCATTTACGTTGTTCAGTTGTCAAATTCCATGTACTAATAATGCAACCAATATTGTCATTGGGTTACATCTGATAGATGACATTTATCTCTTAACATAGTGTATGTTAAAAACTCGTCTTTATCATCTATCAGTTGGTCCAAATTCAATATACCTGCTTCCATCCCATTTTTCCATATCACCATCTTTTTCCCAATTTTTAAAGTCGGGTTTCCCCATAAAGTCAATTTAGCATGGGAAAAGCGTCAAATCTTTTTTTATTAGATATTACATTCGATAACTTTCTAACTGACATAATTGTTTCCAGAGATACTAGAGTTTTAGTGTATTTAGATCATAATACTGTCCATCCAACCAAAGGTGTTATATATGTAAATTCCAAAGTTGCCCAAATTAGAAAATTAACACCAATTGTTGGCTTCCAGTATTTAATACTTGACAATAGGTATAGCTCCAGATTTGGAAAACAGAATCCTCCCTCATTAACTGGTAATTGAACAACCCCATAGAAATTTTCTAAACAAAGAATTTATTTTCCAAAAATATTTTCCACATATATGAACTGGTATTCCTCTCAGAATATAAATTAATCTGGGAATAATATTCATTTTGAGAGCATTCGCCTTTCCCCAAAGGGTGAGGTTTAATTACTCCCATCTATCAATATCTGAAGAAATCTCTCTATATATTTTATTTATATTACATGTTACTAACTGAGTTATATATTTTGCTATAGACATACCTATATATTTAATGGATTTGATAGAAATATGGAATTGATATTTTTTAAATGGATGGGTAACTAAATTTTCACCTATTGGCATCAGCTCCGATTTGGACCAGTTAATAGAATATCCTGCTATTTTACTAAAGGCATCTATTATTTGCATCAATACTGGAATAGTAGTGTGAGGTTTAGAAATAGATAAAAGAATGTTGTCTGCAAATAAAACCAATTTGTGTTCACCTGAATTATGTACTGCTCTGTAGATCTCCTTATGTTATCTAATGGTGGAACCCAAGATATTAAAAAGCAAGGGTGAAATTGGACATCCTTATCTAGTTCCTCTAAATAGTGAGAAAGTCAGAGAAAACATGCTATCAACCTTTACTTTAGATGTGGGTGACTCTTATAATATCTTGATCCATTTTATGAATTCCAAAGGAAATCCAAACCTGTTTACTATGGCAACCATGTACTGTTTATGTATTTTGTCAAAGGCTTTTTCAGCATCTAATGGTAAAATTGCAAATTGATTTTTATTTTTATTCAAATCTATTAGATCTACACCTAACCTAATGTTGTCTGCTGCTTGCCTAGTTTTTATAAACCCTGCTTGATCATTCTTTATAACAAACTGTATCACTTGCTGTAATATACAGTATTTGTTAACACTGCTGTTAAAATCTTTGCATCAACATTAATCAATGAGATTGAATGATAATTAGCACAGTGAGTGTGAACTTTACCTTCTTTTGGTATAACTGTAATATAAGCCTGATTAAATGCCACTGATAAAATTCCCTTATCAAATATTTCTTCATATACTTGACAAAGTTTTGGCAACGAAAGATCTATAAATGTTTTATACCACTCAGTAGAGAATCCATCTAATCCTGGTGCTTTACCACTTGCCGTGTTTAAAATTATTTGTTAATCTCTACCTCAGATAGTGGAGCAAATAAAAGTTATTTTTGTGTATCACCTAAATGTGGTAGGTTAATTTTATTTTAAAAGGCCTCTATATCTTTATTTCATATACTCTCTGGTTTGCTACATAATTCTGAATAAAATTTTAAAAATTGACAATTTATCTCCATTGAAGGTTTATATATTTCATCTCTTTCACCTCTAATAATTAGAATCATTGCCCTATCTTTCCTTTCCTTTAAGCGATTAGCCAGAATCTTGCCAGGTCTTTCACTTTTCTCTCAGTATCTCTGTCCTAAACGTGTTAGCATGAATTCTGTCTGCTGTGATATTATAGTAGTTAATTCATTTTTTTTCCCTGTATTTCTCTGTACAAAATCATAGATGGCATTTAACCATCTGTGCCCATATATGTTTCAATTCATCTTTCAAGTTATTTTCCCTTTTGTTTTTAATCTTATTTTTGTATGATGCATAAGCAATTAATCAACCTCAGATATTTGTTTATATATTTCCCATTCAAAAATTCAAGCACTTGACGTTTCTGAATTTAAATCAAAATATTGTAAGGTCTCTCATCTGTGGTACAAATTATTTATCATTCAATAGGTAAACATTGAAATACCAATCTCTCAATACCTTAACCAGTTTCTGAAACAGACATTTCAAGGTAATTGCACTATGATCAGATATATAACAAACATCTATATTACATTCTTGAATTTGGTGATATAAAATTGATGATATTAAAAAATAATAAAAAATTCTGGTGCACACTTGAATAAAATGTATATTCTCTTTTAGTTGGATATACCAAACATCAGGGGTCTATTAAATCCAATTCTTCCATATATATCTTACTTGTTTCCCTCATTAATGATTTGGGGGGGGGGTGCTGGTGTTTTTCTGTCAAGCTCAGGATCCAATATTTTATTGAAATCTCCTCTTATTATCACTTTATCATAAATACACTCATTTAACTGTCAATAATAATAATAAAACGTAATAGGAGAATCTAAATTAGGTCCATAAACATTAACCATAGCTATTGCAATCCTTGCTATTTTAGTACATAAAATAAAATAACGCCCATCTGCATCAGTGATAACCTGTTTTACATCAATTGGGAATCCTTTTTGAACCAAAATAGCCACACCTTTAGCTTTCATTGAAGTATCTGTGAGGTAAACCTGTCCCACTCAATCCTTCATTAATAGAGATTTATTCTATTCCATTAGAATGTTTACCCTTAATGATTTTAAATATGCTAAGATTACATTTTGTTTCTTAGATTCTCACAACCCTTTTACATTAAGACTAACTTAATCCATTAATTTTATTTTGGCCCACTTATCAATATTCTTCCAGTACCAATTCATTTTATGACCAGTACCATTTAACAAATATCTAGTAATAAACTTTTCTATGTTTTAATGTTTTCTAGTATTGCTGACAGACGTAGAACCTCCATAGAAATTCAAATTAACATTCAAATGCCATATTATTACATCCATCCATATATACATACATATACTGTATATATATAAAATCTATACTTAAAGAAAAAGAAAAGAAAAATGTGATTATGTGCAAGAAAATGGAACAGAAAGCAAATAACATGATTAATGAAACTAAAAAGAATCCTAAAACAGCAACAACAAAAATAATCTATTAAAAGAAACAAAGAAATAGCCGACTTCTCAAATGGAATAGCACTATGATTTTGTCTCTCTACTTCTAAGTGAAAAAATACAAAATAGTTTCAAACTTACTAATTCAGACAAATATATGTAGAGATAAATAATAGACTTGGCAATATGCCCAGACTTTTTTTTATCATGAAGTTAACCATAATAAAAACAAAGAGAGGTGTACAAGAAAAAGAAACAAAGAAAGAAAGAAAGTGTGCAGCCTTTTAAATTAAGGCTTTTTGCAACACAAACTTCTTCCTCAACAGATTCCATGGAATGAAACACAATCAAGCTTGTCCATCATCAGATTTCAAGGATAAGATAAAGGCCACTGCATTCAAAGGATTACCAAATCTGTGAATTTGGTCGATGATTAATGCAGAATGTAGCTGGAAAACACATGAAATATTGAAGTTATATTGATCTGGCAAGACTTTGTGCTTTTGTAAACAGCCTTCTCTTTCCAGAGACTTCTTTAGTAAAATCAGGATAGAATGATATCTTACTTTGGCTAGAACCCCACTTCAATGGACGCTTTACTGATTCCTGGTGAAATCTAGGTAAAATCTCATCTGTTGTGGTAACATGAAGAAATTGCAAAAGAACGATATCGGAACTAGTTCCAGTCTTCTTTATCATTAAAGAAATTTCTTTAGTAAAGAAATATTATTATTAAAGAGATATTATCAATCTCAATGGGAAAATTTGTTCCCAAAGGAAGGAGCTTTCTGAAAAAACCCTCCATAAATTCAGCCAGGTTTGATTGACTAGGAGGATTTTCAACACCAATGACACATAGATTTTTCCTGCACAACTGTGACTCCAAGCAAGTAATTTGTTTATCCAAAATATTATGACTGAATTGAGTAATTGTCTCATGAGCATTTAGGCAATCCTCATAACTAGCAATTTTTTCTTGCATCTGTTTTAAATCACATTTAAGCTCTGTCAGATGTTTTTGGATTGGCTTCAAGACTTGTACCTGAGCCAGGACTTCTTTAACAAAGTAGTAGGAGAGTCTTCCTCCACCATCTTCTCTGGCTTTGCAGATAGTGACCCAGCTGAAATTAAGCCAACTGTTGAACATTTAGGTCTAGTTGCCATCCCAATAGCTAATTAAAAACAAAATAATATGTAATAAAAAGTTTTATTTACCCAATGATCAAAGTCGTTGTCCACACAGTTCGGTAATTCAGAAGTTTGAAAATGTTTTAATCAGCAGAGAGGCGAGAGACATGCACTCACAGTGTTTGGGAAAACAGGAAGTCTTTTCCCTCTCTTCTTTTGGACTAAAGCATGATGGGAATTCTGGACACACTGCTACACAGTGGCAAAGCTGCAGATATACTCTAGAATAAAGCTATTTTGGAACAGCATTATGATGTGTTCCAATGATAATTGCCTAGCCAACTTGTCAATGGCAATAAAAATGTGTTAATTATGACTTAAGATAAGAATGCTGATTAGAAATATAAACATTAACAACGGTGATTAAGGCAAAGGTGTATTATTCATTGTAATTCTGACTTTAAAGCTAAAGAATATTGCTGTTGGAATAACACTGGCAACAGGGAAGGTTATCTAGATTTTTTAAACTAATACTTTTTTCCCGGTCAGAACAAATAAATGTAAGACAGCATTCTTATCGCCACAAGCAACTAAACCACTGAACAAGTAGTGATTTGAGATACCTGGTACCTCAGGAGAAAACTAAGACAGTTCTGTGCAACCATTGGCTAGATTGTGCATGCAGTTACACATTTGCTAGGTATGCAAAAGTCTGTTTCCATTTTTCTTTTCTGGATTTTAAAATAGGTTGTTCTCCTTCATCCAGTGCAGAAGTCTTTTCATTTCATTTCTTAGAATAAGCATACAGTAATACTACATTTAGGATTTTATTTCATGAAAATGATTACATTGTGAAAAAAATATGAACAACTTTTCGACTTAGGAAGCTCCAGGTGTTTTAGTACAATGATATACTGTTATCACAGTAATGGCTTGGATCCAACGAAGCTTGAATAGAATTCACACAATTGATTTTTGCCATGTTATTCAATTTGCAGCCTACCTGTCCCTCATAGGTGTTTTAGAAGCCTACAAGAACTATCATTTGGAAATCAGAGGATAGGGCTAACACATTTCTTAAAAATCCTCCTAACTTTTCTTCTATAATTAGAATTCTATCTTGTACCTTTTCAAAAAGTTGTTCCTGAATATCAGAGGATCTTTCAAAATAATATTGGGGAAAGGGGAGGACAAACTGTAGGCTGTGACCACAAAAAAATGCGACTTCTGGAATTGCTGGTCATTACTTAGGGCACTTTTGGGTAAGTAAATATGTGCCATTCTTAGATTTACCTAGTTAGATTCAAGCACTGACAGTTATTCCCATTTTTACAGCTGTTTCATAGTGCCAGTAGCAGAGACAAGACTACTTCTATCAACGTATGATTTTAAAAAGGAAGCAGATTGAATATATGAAACTGATGTGAAAATTCTTTGGACATAAATGTGATATTCTGTACATTTCAGAGGTTATTGACAATAGAATTTCTGATATGCCTGATAAAAAAATATAGTGATAGAATGGAAAAGATTATGTTCTTAAGATGTACTTTAGATAGCAGTTTCCCCAAGAATTATCGATTTCTCAGAAAAAACTCAAATTAAACCAAAACTTTTCTTAATATCACCTTTTTTAATTGAAACATATTCTTAAAATATAATACATTTAAATTCTAAAGGATTCCAGAGAAGTGTAAGCATAAGGAGAACAAGAAACAGGAATTCAAAGGATTTACACAAAGAGTAGATTGTGACATAAATCTGGTTATTGTTTTGGCTTTGAACACTGCTGGTAAATGATCATGGGATTAATATTTTGAAGAGAAGAACTGCAACAAAGGGCCCACCTTGTGTTTCTACTTTCAAACTTGCACAAGATACATAAAAGTCCTATCCCCTCTGCATTATCTTTAGTTATATCAGAAATCAGAAATCTGTCCTATAAGACCATTTTTCCAATTCTACAAAATTTTTGGCAGTGTGTTATTTTGCTGTTGGCTTGAACCAACAGAAAGGCTTTACATATATTTTGACCAATAAATAAATAAACTCATCACAAGAAAGGACCCCCAATTGACACACACACACACACACACCCGCTTCTCCAGGCATGTCATTGTGTAATCTTCATACCCCTGTAGCATTCTGATGCTGAAGGAAAAAAAATGAAGTTGGACCCTGCCAAGGAAAAGGCTCACTTCTGCCTTAAGTGAACCAGTCTAGGCCTTAACCCTGATCACAGAAAGGCCTTTCTATTTTAATTGTAATATGGTTTAATTGATATTAAAATATCATTCCTTTGTCTTTATACAGTCATGATAGTCAGATGCAACAATATTAAAAGAACACCGAAGAGATTATTCTCTCATATGTCCTTGTTTTCTCTGTTGTCTGATTTTTGATGTGCTATGGATCACACAAGGAGGATGGATAAGAGAGAAAAAAGATTCATCTTCATGCTGTCCTCTATACCTCTCCTGTGTCTTACTGTATGTAGCCCTAAAAGTCTTCTGTGAGGTTCCCCTGAGCTTCTTGAAAAGTTGCAACCCCATTGCCATTTTTAACATGACAGAAGGAGAAAGAAAACCAGATTCTTGGCATGGGGCATAAGGATATTAGCTGTACATTTCACGATAATTATAATTAAGTGTAAATATAAAGTAAATCAAATGTAATAGAATTTTCATTTTGCCTCTTTTTTGAAGTATAGCCATGGCTCACCTTTGGAAGACCAAGTACAGTCATTGGTGCATAAAACTTTTCATATATTACTGGCAGGACCATCTGCAAAGTTATGTCAAAAAAGTCAAGATTGTGGATGTAACCATGAGATTGAAGCCTCGCCCTCTTTTAATGTGAGTTGCTCGGGTTGCCCATATAAAAAAGGGTGGGGCTTTGAGTCCACAGTCATGCCCAACATCTTGCTTCTTTTACCCCCCCCCCCCATCTTGCAGATGCTCCTGATTGCTGGAAACAAATTTCAACAATTTTGAAATTTTCCACCCAATTAGGGGCCAGGGAAGAAGACATTCTCTTAAAAATTTCTGAAGGACAGTTCAGACATTGAAAAAGCTCAGCGGGAGTTTCAGTGTGATGTCTTAGCTTTATTTTTAACCGGCCCATAAAAGAATAATTTATAAACAAAGACAATTTATGTGACAAATTATAGGTAAAATTTGGAATACAATGCAGTAGTCATGATAGTTTACTGTACCTTTATAAATCCATCATTCTTAAATCCTCTAATATGCAACTCTGTTATACTAAATAAAACTGTTCATTTATAGGAGACAGTAAATGCCTCGGTCAGTCATATACAACTTTTGAAATGAATCCATATTTTAAGTGCCAAAGAAAATGGTGTTGATTTTTTAAAAACTTTGTATCCTGCAGAGACAGCAATTAGGTGAGTTCCATCCATTCCAAGAGGCTATGCCATTTCCTGGAGATGGCTGTCGGTTCAATGTATTTTATGGTCCACTTTATTATCTATGACGGAAACTATTAGCTTGTATGAATTGTAGATGCCGAACACAATCTTGCTGCCTTGCAATATATTCCTAACTTCAGATGTGCAGATGAGTGTGAAATCTAAATATTCTGACCCGACAAGCGCCAAAAAGAGGCTAAGTATATTACATTCTTCAACTGTTTTAGGGGCAAGCCAAGAATGATGAAGATGAGGGTGAGGATGAGGATGAGAATGATGGCTTCATCTAAACATTTATTGAATTGCAGTTCCTAACTTTGACATCTATGGATTGTTTTTTTTTTTTCTTTCAACTATGATATTTGAGTACCAAATATATACATGTTGCTATTTCTGCACTTGATGTACTTGAATGACACTATGAATTTTGTCCATTCACTCTCTGTTCTTTTGAAAACAGTAAAATACGCTATAAAAATTAGAATCAATTGGCTCAGGGAGCTTGAACATCTTAGGATGAAGCAAGGGACAACTGGTGAAAAGTGTGTGACAACAACAGCCTACAAGTATATAAAGGTGGCATTTGTGTTGTCATTTTGGCATCCTCACAGTTTGCTGCAGATGTCACTGGCAGGGAGTCTAACAGGGACCAGAATAGATGTTTGGGAATGCTACACTGGCTATTTGCTCCAAATAACTTTATTTTTTAAAAAGAAAACTGCACGTTTTATTTCTAATTTTCCAGTGATACAAAAATATTTATTTTAAATATTCCTAGGCAGTACACAATATACAGTAGGATTAGTCCCACTGAATTGGCTTACTTTATAACAGACATATATACTTGTATGGCTTACTTATAAGTTAACTATAATGTCCTAGAGAGGTCTTCTGTAAATTCAACAATAATAGAATCCAAATTCAACGTAGCGTAAGCTGATTTCAAAACATCTGCTATGTATTTCCATCACTATACATTTTCCTTTGCACATGAATGATAAAAACATAATTATTAAAATAACCTTCACCTATTTTGCCTCAAAGGAAATGGCTCTAACAACAGTATTTTAGATTTTGTAAAATGTAGTGCTAATATTAATGCAATCTGATAATGGATTCTGTCATCAAAGAAGGTAAAGTGAATCTGTGAATTGCTAGTTCACACCTGCATGATAAATATAATATAAGGAATTCAAACTATGTATATATGCATGTTTTATCCCATTAGGATTCATATCTTTCATGTTTTTCTGTG
Organism: Python bivittatus; assembly: GCF_059951505.1. NCBI lineage: Eukaryota > Metazoa > Chordata > Lepidosauria > Squamata > Pythonidae > Python > Python bivittatus. Next base: position 32,157,139 of record NW_028277098.1, read on the forward strand.
GTTTATTTGAAATACAGTGGAACCTCGGGTTACAAACTTAATCCGTTCCGTGACTCTGGTCGCAAACTGAATTGGTCGCAGCCCGAAGGAAATTACTTTCTTTGGAGCCATGCTGACAAGCACACCAAAAACCTTCCAAAACGCCACAAAACACACCACAAGCCTCACCGAACGTCTCCTTGCTACCGCAATCTCGCCCACAGGAAGCCGCGACCGCGTGGCAGCAGGGAAAATGGCCGCGGATCCGGTTCGTAACCCGAGGCGGAGTTCGCAAACCGAGGTAAATTTTTGCAGCCGGAGCTGGTCGTAACCCGAAAAGTTCGTTAACAGAGGTGTTCGTAACCCGAGGTACCACTTTACTTATAAATTTATTTATAAATATTATAAAATATTAAATTATTTGTAGCAAATAAAAGAAAAATAGCTGAAATCAAAAGATAAGTTGAGTTAAATAGATAAATTGTAAACAGTTAATCCAAAGTTCTATACACACACAATAAGCTATCACAGCTTTAAAATCTGATGCTTTGCATATCCACATTCTTGATTTCTGGTAATATTGCACTATCACAAGTTGAAAGTTAACTAGCACTGGTTATCAAAGGAAGTCACTGAATTAGCTTGATTTAACAATTTTATTTATTCCATTTATCTGAATTTTTATAGGCCATACTGTAGAGCCAGCTTTATATAATAATTCAGAAGAGGCTAGTCATTTTATCCTTAGCTTTGGGGATATTGAGTATTTTTATAACCCATGGAAGAAAAGCTAGGTAACCTATATGATCATTATCTCTAAAGACAGGGAAGGAGAGGAGAGGAGGGGAGGGGAGGGGAGGGGAGGGGAGGGGAGGGAAAGGCAAGGCAAGGCAAGGCAAGGCAAGGCAAGGCAAGGCAAGGCAAGGCAAGGCAAGGAAAGGAAAGGAAAGGAAAGGAAAGGAAAGGAAAGGAAAGGAAAGGAAAGGAAAGGAAAGGTCTCCTAAGACCTATGTAGCTAACAAAAGCATTTCCACAAGAGAAAAATGCTCTTGAACAGTGAACATCAATCCTTCCCAGTACTAGATCACTTTGTCCAACTGCACTTTTCTGAACCTAAGCGCAAAACAACAGCACAATCTGACCATAACTTGATCTAAATGATCCTTTGTCTCAGAGTGGCTTCTAAGCAGCTCTGTTTCTTTGGACAGCATTTTCTTCCTGTTGTGAACTATCTCACGGAATCTTGGATCTCTGAAATCTTTTCTAACGCACCACCTACTGCAGCTGATAGCTTTCAGCTGCTTGTTGGAGGAAGACAGGGAAGTTGTTATGACAGTGCTTTGTAAGTTCTCCGAGAAACTAGTTTCCAATGATTGCATTGAAAATTAATTTCCCCTGGGGGCAGCCAGCTCACTTCTTATGAAATATGCTCAGTGAAGTCTAACTAAAACCCAATGGCATCACTTTTTGCAGCAAAAATTTAGTGCTTTAAAGCAAGCATAATTTCTGTTTTAAGTCTCTCATTTTGTCTCTATGGTTCTATATCATTAGTGATGTTCTGGGAAGATTCATGTTCCTATCATTATCTAAAATGACAGTGCATATTTCTTTTATATAGGATGTGCTTCACATAATGTGTATTTTTCTTATTGTGATGATTCTAGTGCGACTATCAGAACTTTGGACTTGTCTAGTCCCAATAAAAATATTATTTAGGCTGCATCAAAATACCATTAATGTAGGAGGCCACGTGCTATTTGTTTCCAGGGGATAAGATCCTGCTGTAGAAAAGTCTCTCTATGACAAGCCTTCAACAGAAGCAAGATGGCAAATAATAACCTTACCTAAGAGATTTGAATGGATACACAGACTGAAGTGAGCACTGGTGGTGCTTTAAATGTTCAGATTTGAAGCTATTAAAATTGATAGCCAGAACCTTGAATTAGGCCCAGAAATAGATTGTAAGCCAGTCTTGCAAGTTATAGATATCAGAGTGTTAATTCCTTTGTTCCTAAGATCTGAAAGTTTTGCAGCATGCTCTTGCTTGGGGTCAGGAATACTTCTTTTATGACAATTTTATTGGTTATGGAGATAGCATCAAGCTCAGTGCTCAGCCATATTCATTAAATTTGCACCATCACTCACAGTTAGATGCAGGCTAAATGTTCCCCTCATTCATATATTGTGATTTTTAGAAACTCAATCAAGGAGCTACTTTTCTCTTATCACCTTCCACATAAAAATACGGTTATGAACAATTTGTGACATTTTCAGAACAATTTACATCTAGAATATATGTCACTTGGTTGCAATAGTGGAAAATATATGTAGCTCAGAGTTGAGTAGTTAGGTTCTTGGTGTTCTCTATGCTTGCTTTTCTTCTTTCAGACATCTTATTGTTAGGGGAAGTAGGTAATATTATCAGTTCATGGGTGAGTGAAGTTTACTGGTTGTTTATATGTGAAAGCTTGTTCTCCCAGCCTTGATTGAGGCATTATTTCTTCCTTGATTTTTCCTGTTTATCTGGTGCTAGTTCCTGTTTTTCTGGGTATTGGTTTAATAGGTATGTGATGAGGGAGGATATGCTTAGAGCTCTTTGCCTCTTTCCTTGACCCTTGATTCTTCCTTTTTTTGAATATTTATAAATGGAACCTATCTCAATGTGTCTATTTATAGATGATTCATCAAAATGCCAAACTTCTAGGAATTTTCTTGCATTACAGCTCCCCTATTGAAATTGGGTCTGAATTTGTCAATGTTGTGAAATTAAAGATTTTTCATAAACAAGCTCATCCTTTTTCATCACACACCTAAATAAACAGGGACCAGCACTAGATAAACAGGCAAAATCAAGGAAGAAACAATGCCCGATTCAAAGAGCAATCAAGGAAAAAACAATACCCCAGTTAAAGCTGGTAGGACAAGCTCCCACATATAAACAGCCAGTAAACTGTACTCCTCCATACACTAATGATGTTATCTAGCCTGGTGATGAAACATCTACCAGAAAAAAATCCAACTCAGAGAACACCAAAAACCCAACATGTCACTTGTACTTGCCTATAGAGACCCATAAATGATTGCATTGATATGGGCTGGTTCAAACTAAGCTGGACTAATTCCTATTATGAAGAAGAAATAACCCAATTCAGTCCAAACTAATTTTACTGAACTTCATTCCTCTCTATCCCCAACCTTAATCCATAGATGTTTTACATAGAAATCTATACTAACAGACATGCACAATTGTCCATGCTCTTCAATTCCCACCTGTCATGACATTTTAGTTATGACATTATTGCCTTCACTCTAGTACCCATAACTATAATTAATAGAAAATTAAGTTTACTCTGGTAACTGTAATTAATTTGGATCAGAAGCCTGGATTACTCAGTGTTACCACCAATCTCTGTATAGTATGTGGGAAGCTGCAGCCTCTGCTTAGATTTCATTAAGAAACAAATAGGATGCTGTATCATACTACATTTGTATTATGAAGCAAACTTGCCATCTACTGGGAAGACAGTTGCTTATCAGGTTTCTGACTCAGATATAAGATCCCTTCATGGGCAACATGCTTATGATTAGTGAGTTGATAAAGTGTGATAGCTTTCCAGGACGGCTGTGAATTTTAGCCTAGGTGGCACTGGGTCAAGAGAACACTGCAATAATTATGAAATGAAAACGGATGTAAATTACACCAAATAGTCCCATTAAATTAATCACCTAAACAATATTACTCTTTAAGTATGTTTAAGTGGCATACCATATTTCAAGATTAATTATTTCACCTACACCATTGTATTAAAATCTTGAATGCAATTCACATAGATACCAAAATAGCAAAATATTGGAAGCAGTGAAGAGAATATGAATAAACGTTGTTACTGTCTTAGACCCAGAAATTCACACTTAACCAGAAAAAAAGGGGAAAAAAATCAAGAAATACTTTTTGCCTTTGGATTCTATATATAGCCAAAAAAAAAAAAAATTGAGTAATTCTTAGATCTATTCAGAATGAAAGCTAGGAAAACTTCAATTTCATTTATTAGAATGAATTGCTGTTAAATTAAACTGGATCCTCTTTTCCAAAATTTAGCTTCACTTTCCATATACCCTAAAGACTTAAATAAGTCTCTTGTAAATATGTGCAACTCTCACTGTTCTACTATATTTACTCCTAATCAAAATATGCAACGAGACACCATTCCAGGAAAGTTTTACCTCTGTTTGGTATTCCCATTGCTCTATTTCCAAGAAATTATCAATTAGTAGATACATTTTTTCCAGCCCAAGAAAGATAATTAAGCCGAGATATATTGTGTGATGCGAGATTTTAAACCTACCCTATCATAGTGTAACTTGTGTAAATGTAATTTTTATCATGGAATAACATAAAAATGGAATCGTATTTGTTCTTGGATCCACCCTCTCTTAGGTCCTGAGACTTTTCATGCTATACAAGGAAGGAAAATGGGGACCATGCCAATAGATGGCTCTTGTATGTTTCCACTTCTTGATACTCCTAAATCATAGTTCTAGTAATAAAAAAACGGAGTGATGCTGTCTTTTCTCATAAGAGGCTAATAGAAATCCTTCCACATCAGGCAAAAAGTCAAGCATGTCACATGGTGGCCAGGCAGGTGCATCCTGTAAGCTCACTGTCATTCTCTAGGACAGTGTTTCTCAACCTCAACAATTTTAAAATGTGTGGACTTCAACTCCCAGAATTCCCTAGCCAGCCATGCTGGCTGGAGTATTCTGGGAGTTGAAGTCCACACAACTTAAGAGTTGCAGAGGAACACTGCTTTAGAAACTTGTAAGTTAGGTATGTTGCCTTTGCATTTGGCCATCAAGCCTAGTAAACAATAATAATCATATCCTCCACAAATCTGTCTAGTTCCCCTTTTAAAAATACAGCTAGCTGCCATGGTTCATTTGCAGAGTGAGAATTATTTCCCAAACTGATAAAAAGAATATCAGTTACCAAAATAATAAACAGATGCAGATTGCCTCATCTTTACAAAAGAGACAAGGTTCCTCACCTGCACAGAAAATAAAAACAGGAGAAAACAGACAAGAAATTTGCCTCCATAGATCATCTATATATAGGACTCTTATTTGAAACTAGAGTACTCACTAGAATTCTTGTGTTATAACCTTAACCTTCCTTTTAATAAACAGTAATCATCAGAGTTATTAGATGCTTGTGCTTTTGGATTAACTATTTTTCAGTGTAGACTGGAAGGAGAGAGGTCTGATGCAATGCCACTCAACATTGTTCTACACCTGTCTGTAATAAAATGTACTTCCCTTTATATCTCACCATTGGCCCTTTAAATACTTGATTATTTCAATAACTTGTACTTTTCAGAATTATTTCTGAAATTTATTTATTTATTTATTTATTTATTTATTTATTTATTTATTTATTTTTACAGATCTGTTAGTAGTGACCTGAGCTAATTGCTCTGTTATCAGTAGATAATCTAGTAGCATTAAAATTAATTAGTATGTAATTACTAGTATTCCCAATAGATATACAGTATTTATAATGAAGTAGTATATTCTTTTTCTGTGAACACTATGTTTACCAACACAGAGTGATATCACCAGCTGCTGTGGTATATCACATGGTTATAGTATTATCATTTCCTCTAGGGGAGGTTCAGAAATGCTAAATCAACATCTGGCTTTATGTGTAAAATTATTTTAAAAATCCATTAAATTTATTTTTAATTACCTTTAATTTTGGCAAAGCTTTCTTAATAATTCCAACTTGGTAGAGCAAACCATTTGTCATAAGTAAAAACTATTTTACAGGTTAAATGTGATTCTTGGATTGAAGCCAGTTGTCACTGGGGTAGTTTGTAAGGAGAAGACCCTAAGATTTTATGCAAAGGGTCTCACAAACCTGGCAAAGTTATAGTCTAAAACATTTTAGACCCTCTGCTAGCTAGGATGGTTCATACTAGGCTAGACTGAACAATAGTCTGCCATAGTATATGACAGATTGTTAAGCTACAGCTGCTTGAGTAGTAGTGTATTCATAGGCTAGGTAAAACTACAGACCAGATGCTGGCTGGGGAATTCTGGGAGTGGAAGTCCCCACATCTTAAAGTTGCTGACATTGAGAAACACTGCTATAGATAATCAAGATATAGTGTGCTAGATTGTTTAGGGATTTCTCCCAGTGTATCTATACAGAATATTTGGTTTCTTATATTAATATTTCTCATACTTCTCTTGTGAAAATAAGGAACTGCATACTGTAAGTTACTTTTAATACCAACAGAGTGTTTAGAAGGGAAAAGCAATGTAACAGTTTAGATACTTCTGTTGGAGACCTACACAGAGCTGAACATCCAATTTTAATTCCAATTCCCATTGGAAACAGCCACAAGGGTGTTTTGTTCTAGGTCTTCTATTTCTGTTTTGGAATAATGATTCTGCACCTAATAAGTAGAGGAGGCCAAAAGGTAAAGATAACATTTTATTCAGCAACAATCATTGGTACTGTCCCTCAGGAGCAAATTCCAGCATTTGGGATGGTTACAGTACTTTTAAACCTGTACAGCATAATTTCTCATTGGTTTAATGTATGTTTTTGCTTTACATAGTTAAAATTTATATTTTTGCACGTGTAAAGCCATTTGTTCCTTATATAGTTTTTTAAAATACTGACTGGTCACTTTCCTGACCTTGACTATCCCGACAGGTATCTTAATTTATTATCTTGGTTTCCCTGTACATGACCTGTCTGCTTAGAGATAATGGAGAAAGGCCTTTATTTTGTCCCTGATATCTTTAGTTTATTTGTCTGTACAGGTAGTCCTTGGTTAACAGCGGTAATTGGGACTGGGATTTCCACCAGTAAGTGATGCGGTCATAAAGTGTGATATCACATGACCACATTGCTTAGTGATGGTGTAATGGTATATGGGAATGACCTTGGGAGATGGGGGGAGAAGATGGTGCCTAGGAATGATCAGATAAGAGGGGGCATTTCCCACAGCTGCGTAACGGGAAGAGAAAGAACCTCAAAAAGTAACCTCCCTAACTTATCAGGTTGTAAAAGAGATGGCGGGAGATTTATACTTTCAGACTTGCAAGATTCTGTTAATGTAGCCTTACAATAAAGTAGAATTAGCTCATGTGGTTATGTTTCCTGTCTGGTCTACCTGGGAAGGCTGACAGACAGCAATCCCAGCAGTCCCCTTTGCCATCATTAGCTGAATTCTACTGGTTGTTAGGTGAGTGCCCACCCTGAACCAAGCCATTCTCGGCTTGGTCCCTCCCTGCCCTGAGCCTTGGTAAGGTAAGGGAATACCTTCTCTATTTCCTCTTAAACTCCCCCCACCTCCCTATTTCTCCCCCCATCTCTGCTGTTCCAGTTGCCTGCCTATCCGCTGCCACCAAGTACCTTTGCTGCCCTGTCTTGCCTGAACCTGCCACGCTCCATGCTACAATTGTATCATCTGGGGCCTTCTTTTGCACCACCTTCTTTCACACTGGTGCAGCCAGGGCTACTCTTACACCCCGCCCAGGTCCTCCATTCATGCCCTGCACAGGGCCTCCATTTGCACACCAGCCACAGTCTCTGTTTGCACACCAGCCAGGGACTCCATTCGTGCCCCGCACAGCCGGGGTCTTCTTTCATGTCCTGGGATTCTTTCACAAAAGAAGACCCTGGGCAGGGCACAAGAGAAGCTCCCATTGCACTGGCACAAAAGAAGGCAGTGTGAAAGAAGGTCCTGGCTGGTACAGTAATGGTGTGCAGTGCAGTGGATGTGGTGGCGGAGGGCAGGGCCTGGTAGCAGCTGGCAGCAGCAGGTAGGCAGGTGACCAAAAGGCAGTCATAAATGTGGCTGGGCCCGAGTGGCCCAGAATTTTGTTCATGTGACTATGGTGGTGCTGCAACAGCCAGAACTTTGAGGCTGGTCATAAGTCCCTTCATTCAATGCTGTCATAACTTTGAACATTCACAGAATGAATGGACATTAAGCGAAGACTACCTCTATAGAAAACTAAAGAGTCAATAGTAGTGGATAATAAGGATATCAAAACAACCCAGATTTGACTGACTTTGCAATTTGATCTGAGTCATCAGTTTGAATTGTCAAATCAATTCTGTTTGAGGATTCAATTTGATAAAATTATGTCCACCGTAATGCACAAAGTCCACTGAATCAATTTGAAGACATCCTATTCAGTCAATGCATTGAACTGATTCAATAATCTGATTATTCATTTCAATGCAGTTATTGACTTAAATTGCCTTAAATTGCAGTTTCCCTTGGGCTGAGCCCAAGTAGTTAAAGTGCTGAACAACCCAAGTTCATCAGTTTGTTTAATCAGTGGGCCATTGTATGATTATGTCACTATCTCTACACCCTGAGAATAAAATGAGGGAGAACCTGCCCCTGCCCCCCACATAGAATCTTGAGATCCCAGAAGAAATGAGGGATATAAAATATGGTTAAATTGCCTTTGGTATGAGTATCGGCTGTGTGGTTTCCTGTATTCTTATCACATGATAATTTTTAGGAATAGACAGGGAAGCAGGTGGCCAACCAGAAATGACCAATTTCTCTCCTGAATGGTTACATTAAAAAAATTCAATATTCCCCTCATTATGATGCATTATAAAATAGCTATAAGGTAGGGTTAGCTAAGATTTCTATGTTGACTAGTAATAATCAATAATTTATTTTATGATTATTGTAACTATTATTGTTGTTTGACTTTTTATTGTTAACTACAATGGACTGGTTTGACTAACACCAAGTGGGATAGAAAATGAGAATGACTGACCGACTGAAATGCTTGCTTTCAGACAGGTGTGAAATCAAGGCATCAATCTTCGTTTTGGGGTTGCTAAAATGAAAGGTAGAGAGCCAGTTTAGTGAAGTGGTTAAGTCATCAGGCTAGAATAGTGTTTCTCAACCTTGACAACTTTAAGAAGAGTGGACTTCAACTCCCAGAATTCCCTAGCCAGCAATGCTGGCTAGGGAATTCTGGGAGTTGAAGTCCACTCATCTTAAAGTTGTCAAGGTTGAGAAACACTGGGCTAGAAACCAGAAGGCCATGAGTTCTAGTACTGCCTAGGCACAATGCCAGCTGGGTGACTTTGGGCCAGTCATTTTCTCTCAGTCCTAGGAAGGAAGCACTGGCAAACCACTTCTGAAAAACCTTGCCAAGAAAACTGCAGGGACTTGTCCAGACAGTCTCCAAGAATCAGACACAATTGAACAGATTAAAAAAAAAAAAAAAGGAAGTCAAGTGTTTGCTTATTCACTTCACTGATAACTTGAACTCATCTAGGTTCCCAATGGGCTGAGAAAAAGCTGTTGATTAATCAGAAATTCAAAGAGAATCCTGAACATTAGCAGTTGGCACTATGACTGCAATGTTTCAACTTTCCTAGGAATACTTGGTTTAGTTTGTACTAAGCACTCATATGATATTCATGGATAGAGAATCGTTGATCATAAACTATAAAGTACAACATGGTATTTGCCTCAATGTAAACAAAATGCAGAATGCTACAACTGTGTATAATAATGTAGCCATCTTCAATTTGATTTTGTTCTGTGTCAGTTACAACCTATTTTTGTGATGTCAAAGTATTTTTAGATATCCCTGCTCAAATGCTCAAATTGAACTCTTTATTTCTCCAGTGTATATCCTGATACCAACATGGCCAAAGAAAGGGAATAACAAAAATAGTAGAAAGCATTCAACCATATCATGAAACAGAATCCACTGGAAATGCTTACATGGTTGAAAGAGAAGCTAAACTTAATCAGAGTTTCATTTCTGACAAAAGAAAAGTATATTTTTGTTTACAAGAAAAAGAGTTGAAACAACTGCCTTAGTCTAATGTAACTGTAATGCTTCTTTTCCATAATGGTGAAGGAGACAGACCATATTCTCATGTGTTGTAATGCTTGTATTGATCCTTTCATTCTCACAAAGGAAATGATCCTATTTTATTTTGTTTACCTTGATTACATGTAAAATGTAATCAAGGTTTTAAAAGCTTTTGATAAAAAGAGAGAGTGAGGATGTTGGATCTTCTGGTTTCCTGTTCCGATTGTTAGTTTTGCCCTTACCAGTATGGATTAAAAAGTGAGAGCTTGTGTTAAAATGGACCATCTTCTCATTGCCCTAAACAAATATTCATTCATTCATTCATTCATTCATTCATTCATTCATTCATTCATTCATTCATTCCAAATTATATACAGTAGCTGCCCATTTCACAACAAAGCCAAAAAACAGTTAATTAATAAATATTAAACAATTATTATTTTAATTATTATTAAATTAAATATAATTATTTATTAAAAACATTAAAAACTATAAAAATAAAACTAAAAAGAAGGAATATTAGGTGAAGAGATGCTAATAATAGTGAAGCCACCTTAATAGTTCACCAGTCCCCTGGGGTCCCTAGGCCTGATGGCACAACCAGGTTTTGAGGGATCTTCAGAAAGACAAAAGTGATGAAGCCAGCTTCACTTTGGGGTACAGGATATTTCACAGAGCAGGCACCACAGCAGAGAACACCCACTTCCTAGGGCCCACCAAATGTAGCTCCCTAGTCAACCAGATCCACAGTGTGCCCTCTCTGCTGGATCTGGTGGGATGGGCAGATGTAATCAGGGAGAGGCAGTCCCTCAGACAACCCAGTCCCATGCCACATAGGGCTTTAAAGGTCAAAACCAGCATCCTGAATTGGACCCAGAAACAAGCTGGTAACCAATGCAGCTCGCAGAACTGAGGTGTAACATGTGTTCTACTAGAAACGCACATAACAGCCCGCACCACTGCATTTTGCACCAGTTGAAGCTTCCGGATGCTCTTCAAGGTTAGCCCCATGTAGAGTGCATTTATTTATTTATTTATTAAATTTTTCAACCGCCCATCTCCCCCCAATGGGGGAACTCTGGGCGATTCACAACAAACATTAGAACATAAAATATATAAACACATAAAACCTTAATTTAAAACATTACTAAAAAGAAGAAGGAGAGACCAAGAGGATGAAAAATCTGAGGCTGAAGGCAGAAGGACTCTATGGGGCTAGCCATCCCCATGCTTGAGGTATTCTCGCCCCACCCAAGGCCAGGTGGCAGAACCAGGTCTTCAAAGCCTTATGGAAGGCCAGGAGTGTGGGGGCTAATCGCACCTCCTGGGGCAGGATGTTCCAAAGAGCAGGGGCTACCGCAGAGAAGGCCCACCTTCTGGACCCCACCAGTCGAAGTTCTTTCACTGAGGGGGTCTGAAGCATGCCCTCTCTGTGTGATCGGATGGGACAGGTTGAAGTCATAGGGGAGAGGCGGTCCCTTAGATTACCATTATCCCTTAGATAAGCATTACAGTAGTTCAACCTGTAGAGCATGAGTGACCGTGAGTGGAGCCCCCCCAATCTAGGAATGAGCGCAACTGACACACAATACAAAGCTGTACAAAGGCCACAACTGCCAACTGCTCTTCAAGCAGGAGTCATGAGTCTAGGAGGACCCCCAAATTGCACACGGGGTCTGTTTGGGGCAGTGCAACCCCATCCAGCACCAAAGATGGCATAGTCCTAGAACTGGCAGGCCCCAAAACCCAGAGCCACTCAGTCTTGCCAGGGTTCATTAATTTGGAAGACTAAAGTCTTGATGAGAAAGCCTATGTAATGACAGTAAATATAGAATTTCCCCATGTACTTTATTTAAAATATTCTAGTTAAGATATTTTAAACTGGTGTTTACATTTTTATCAAGCAGTGCAACATTTTATAAACAGATCAGTTTCAGATAATTCAAATAAGTCAGCCTGGTGTGTATATGTATATATGTGTGTGTATACATACACGCGCGCACACACACACACACACACACAGTTAAGAGGAAATGTTGCATTGAAATCTTGATTTTTTTTTTTTCCCTTTCACAAGATTTCAGAACTGATTCCAGGATCAAACTGGAAATTAGCATCAACTAGGATAAAACGTGCAAGTCAAGATATAATGGTCAGCAATAGCTTTGCAAAGGTAATAATCAAGTTATTATTTATTTATAGTTTCATCCATACAGGATAAGCTTTTAAGTTAAACATCTATTTAGACCATCCACCACAGGAATGCTTTTTAGTCAGACATACAGTAAATATGTGAACCAATAAGCAAAGGAGGTGGTGAATTTCCCATCACTGGATGTCTTTGAACAAACATGGGATAGTCATTGCACTGGGAATGATTTAATTTGGATTCCTGCGCTAAGCAGGACCTTAAATTCAATGGCCCCAAAGATCCCTTCCACCCCAAGGCAACTGGTGGGTGAGTGATCACTTACTTATATAGATCTGGGAGGCAGTTTGTGACCACTTTCATCCAGTATTAGGACTCTTCAGACAGACATAACCAGATCTTTTTTGTAGAATTCAAACCTTCTACCAGGAATTGAACTCAAGGACCACTGCACTTTAGATAACTATACAAAGTGCTTAAGCTTTAGTGATGTAAGCCTTCTTACACAGTGACATGTCATAATGTAACGTCCTGCTCCCCTCCTCTCTCTGAGAGCTTAAGGGAATGTGGACTGAATATACCATTCTGATAGATTACTCAACCGATGTGCCACTGCTAGCTGGCTTGAGGGTATATAGGAAGAGGATGTCCCTTGAGACTTTGCAAACTGGGTAGTAGGCAGTCATACATATCTTTTCATGTGAGAGGGAAGTACAAATCAGCAAAATATTTGATATAGCCTATGGAGCTATGGGCAATGGGAAACTTCCATCAATCTCAAACTAACGGTTTGTCAGGATTCTCAACAACTAGTGTTCAGTGTAGAAAATTGCCATTTAATGTAACTAATTCATTCTGAGTTTCTTTATTCAGGTCACACTCATAATCTATTCTGTGTTTTAAACTAATTATGTTATGGAATCAGCAACATTTGGTTTTTTGCTACCATTCTTAGTTTATTAGTTTGCCAGTGGACAGTAGTGTTTTAGGCTACGGTACTGTGACCTTAGGGAATCAGCATTCTGATTTACCTCTCCATGGTCTGAAATGAGGACTGATCTAATATATCCAATGTCCCACTTTGTCATCACCACCAGCTCACAACCTAGTTGTTCCTAACTTTCAGAAGGAGATGTGGAAGGTTTCTAAGTCCTCCCAAACTTCAGTATGTCCCACCAAACAGTCTAATTTTATTCTCCACAATTTTGCATAATGGAGGACAGCAGGAAAACCTGTGAATATTGCTCTTCCTCTGCCCTGCCTTTCTACTGATTTTTTTACAGATGCAGGGAATAGGCTGGGATGAGAATATGTTAACATAACCAAGATTAAGTCCTTAATTAACATTCACTTGCAAGAGAGAGAGAAAGACAAAGAGAGAACCATTCTAAAAATAATTTGTCTCCACATTGACAAGAGGTAGACTGAAGACTGAATTTTCAGAGCTGGGAAAAGTAACAATGTTCTTTCTCTGTGGTATGCATCAGTAATTATGCATTCAAGCCATATACTCTACCTTAAGACAGATATACAAACTCACCTTGAATAGCAGCCTTCATTGCTGAACCATCTGGCCTATTTTTTTTCCCCTTCCCCTGACTTTTACAATATTGTGCATGCCAAGTTCTGAAGAACTCAAAAAGTTTGTGAACTCTTTTATGGCATTCTTGTTTACTCTATAAAAATACTATCCAGGTATGAGTTTAGGATACATATTAACATTCAAAGAAATAAAGTCAAAACTATTAAATAGACTATTTAGAAAAGTGTGTAATAAAAGGTTTGTACTGCATAACCATATTTCTATTCTGTAGGTACTTCAGCTTCTGGTGTTTGAAAGATGTATCACTTCTAGACAATTAGGTCTATTCATTTTCTTCCAATGCATCTGCCAAAAATTAATGAGTATAATCCATTTATTTTGTAGCACTTGCATTTTCGTATAGCCATATCTTCCATCCAAAGTGCTATAAATATAGTAGAACTTGCATATTTTCTGGGTTAGATCACCTCTAGCCTCTAAGACTAGTTCAATCTCAATAATAGTAATAGCATATCTAAGGGTGGAAGCTTCTAATCAAGCTTAACAAAGACTGGCATGGAGAACGAACTGAACCTTATATTACCTACTTCACAATTCATTACTTGAATCCTCAATTCTGCAGCATGACCTACCTGAATGGATATCAAATTTGGTTTCTGAATTCTCCTTTTGTCTGCTTACTGATTTGCTTTGTTTCTAGACTAGAAACCATCAAGCCAACCGTAATAAAATTACCATTTAGTCTCATACATAACATGTAAAAACAAACAGTGCTGAGAAGTATGCCGTTTTAGCACAGTTTCATTTAAAATTAGAATTCTGGGTCAAATTCCTGGAGCAGAAGTTAGATGGCGAGGTTTGCTCCTGAACTTTATAATGAAATCAGTTTCCTTTAATGATATCTCTAGGCCACCTTTGCCATGCAAAGAATTCCATTCATTGTTCATGAACTTTTCTTATGTACTTGTATCCCTTTTCTGAGCACATTTGTCTTTTCCTCCTGAACTAACATGGCACTGAACTCCTATTTCAGCATTCAAAGTGTATTATATTGAAGGAAAAACACTCTGTGCCAGAGACTTGGATATTGCAGGCAATAACATTTGCAGGATGACCTAGATTTGCTTGAACCAGAAAAAAAATGCATACACAAAACATAGTCAGCAGAAATGTTAAGCTTCTGACTATTTTAAAGTCTAAGTTCACCATTTTGCCACCATACTTGTTTATTTACTCAAAGGATAATCTATATAGAAACCACAGACTGGTTTCAGTCTTTGAAAGTGAGGGAAATAGGTGTTTTTTACCATTAAAAAAGTGATTTTGAAGTAACTAAAAGTACAACGTAATTAGACTTCTATAGGCAGAATTTAATTTCAACACAGTTGAAATATCTGTGTATTGGAAAAAGTCATGTTATATGTTCGGAGAACATTCTACTTTTAAAGCTGTAAAGTTGTTTTAGTGTAAATAAGGTAGGGACTTACTTCATTACAGTATAAGCTCCTGGGGATTTTAAGAGATACATGAAATGTAATTCTGAACTAGCAAGAAAAGGAAAGCACTATCTTTTTAGAAATATTGTGTCAGACTTCATCCTTTACTTTTCTAGAAGTTTTTTTTTTTTTTCCTTTTCTCTTCCCTGAACTCTGCCCCCGCAAAAAAGTTTTCATTTTTCTTTCTCACATCCAGGGTGCTTTTCATAGAAATTCCAAATCATTCTTGAGCTTATTTTATTGTTGTGAAGCTTACAAAGTATGTATGTTGTGGATACGGTTTGTACTGTTCTTCAGTCTCCCTAGTTGCCTCAAAAGAGGAGTTCAATGATGATGTCCTCTCATGGGATTTAATGGAAATAGGGAAGCAGCAGACCCCTGTAGAAATAATTATAGAATGAATAGGGAATATCTCCCTCTATGATACTTGCAAGAACCTTACTCCCATACAGAAGTTTACTTTTTTCATTTCTCCACCACTTTTTTCCCTACTTTTTCAAAAATCAAAATCAATTCCTCTACCACTCAGCAGAATGATAATGGCAAAAATCACAATACCTTTTTGGCACCATACCATTTTGCACATATATGTTACGTATATATTCCCATTGGCTGGGGATTTCTTGAGGAATTCCCAAAGAAACACTCTGGTGGTTATGAAAGCATAAAGGTTCCTTTGAGTTGAAGGACTCAAAGTGACTATATGGGTATGAGTATAGTATTTTCTTGGAAACAGTTTGTTATGGTATAATTATAATTATGGTATAATTCCTGATCAGTTCCCATCTATATGCCAGGATATACCAGCCAAGGGTGGCTAGATCCTGCCACCAGGGCTTTAAATGTTTTGGGGGTTTTAAAATCATGTTTTGGATGACCTTAGAATGATTTTATAACATCTTATCTGCAGGTATTAGTTATTGTTTTATATGATGGTATATTCATATTTATTCTCTTAATTTATTTCATTATTACCATAATTTATCATCTGCCTTTCAGGATACAAAATAGCTTACAAGCAGCTTCATCAATAATTAAATAGTTGAGCAAACCTGTGAGGTGCTCATTGGCTACCTATTCCCCGTTTTTATTTCAAATATCTTTTGCCAAAAGAAAATTGATGTTAATGGCTTGGTGGGAGGGAGGGAGGTAAAGCTGAAGAAGTTCTGAATAGCCTTTGCCTATTTTCTTTTCCGCTTCACCTACTATTTATACAGACTCTATCTAAATGGTAGGGTATTGTTAGTTCTATTAAATGAAGGAATAAATAAATAACATAGTGATTCAGTTACAATCTTCCAAAGTGGCATTTGTACCTACATCAGAACAATTCTCCAATTAAAGACACAATACTGTATTTTAGGAAAGCAGCAATCTCAATAAGAATTCTGAACACAGAATTACATCCTCTGTTTCCCTCCAATGCTGCAGCAAGGAATTCATGAGTGTACCTTTTTGACCAATGTCAAGGTCAATTTAAAAATAAGTTTCAGGATTTAAAAAAAAAATCTATATGTTCTGATCTGAAAATTATGTATTCCTCAAAAATAAAAGCTGTAAGTAACTTTTCCCAGATTCAACAACAGTCTCAGAGCAATAGTCATGCAAATGCATATCGCCCTGTTCCCTTTAGGATTAAGGAATTTTATGCAAAACACAGAAAAAGAATAAGTAGTAAGCAAAGGAAATTAAAGGCAATAGATCAGAGAAAAGGAAATCTAAATCTAGTTTACACCAACAACTTTTACTATATCTGTTCACACAGGGAAGAGACATCTTGCTTCTACACATCCATACATTGTCGTTTGGTTTTTAAAACTTCTCTTTCTCTCTTTATGATTAATGCATATCAACTGTATGATATATTCTATTGTTGGATTAGTCAGAAATTTTGCAGATAATAAGCAGTTTCTATAATTAGCAGACCTGTGCAAGTCATAAATCCTTTGAAGCAAATAGAAAAACTCTGCTTTTCTTATAATTATTTGATATTCTTAAGGCACCTGCATGCCCAAACTGAGCGTTATTACAATCTGTAAGTTTTGAGGGAAAATATTGACGGTATTTTAAAGCACAAGCAGATGAGAATTAGTAAATGATCTATAACAGCGTTCTGGACATACAGGTTGTTCTACCTTGATTGATTCCCTTCAGTCCAATTTCATCTCCCCAAAATAATCACAGATATGCTTTTAAAGTGGTAGTGGAGAAAACATGGGAAGGTGATCTAGTTTCCAGATCTGTTAACTGGACTTACTTGGGATAAAGAGGAACTGAAGCAGTGAGAGCTTTGTTAACTACACAGAACTCATAGTTGTGCTTATACATCAGGAAGCCTCAGTATCATATATTAAAGGACTCTCTTGGAAAATGAATCAATAAGATGCTTCCCAAAAGAAACATGGGGCTTATTAGTAAGCAATTTTGCTTCTAAAAGTGAAGGGAGCTTATCTGAGAAAGGGAGGCTCATATACTTACTGATTAATAAGTATAGGCTTGACTTCTCTCCCGCTGCAGAGATATGCTGTGTGAAATTTCAGCAGGTTTGTGACTAAAATAGCTGGAACAGCACTCTAAAAATATTTAGGTCAGGGAACAGAATGAAGACGACTTTTTAAGCGACTAAAATACTAATGGAGAAAATGATTCTTGTTTGACATTTCATGCCACATTACAGCATTTTCACACTCCTTTCTGGGTCTCCTCTGTATGTATGTATTTATCATTTAAAACATTTCTGTGCTGCTTCCCATTACAAGAAATCTCAAAATGGTTTACCGTAAAAAGAAAGGTTAAAATAATTAACAAAAACATAGCATTGAACCATTTTATAAAATGGAAAAATAACATAAACTATAAAATGAACATAAAACAGTAAGAGAAAAAAAAAAGAAGCCAAAAATAAACATCACAACAGCATTAGCACATTATTAAAAGGCCTGGGAGAATAAAAATGTCTTTGCCTGCTGCTGAAAAAAATAATAAGGACAGGGTGAAAGAATTTGACAGGGGGGCATTCATTTATGTTAGTAAGATGTCAACAGATGTATTTTTACACTTGGTTCTGCTCTCTCCAGTCTCTTATCCTGATGGCGGGAGAGAGTGCATAAATGTTTTGCCCCAACTTTGGACCCTTTTCAAAAGTTCACTGAAAATATGAAGGAGAGGAAAAATCATCCCATTATTGTTTTTCTTCTCCAGTGACTTCTATGGTTTCAGCAAATGCTCTCGGTACATAATGTGCAACCCTGCAAATGGCAGCTTCACATGTAGAGATCCAACAAACAGCTCCTTTTCAATTTCTGAGCCAAGAAAACAACCAAAAATGCAAAATAAATAGACAATTGGCAGCTGAGATAAATTTTTAAAAAATCAATATAGCTGCAGTACAAATATTTCAACAAATCTAGTTATCTATACATGGCATATGGCCTGGTTACTTGAGGGACCACCTGTCTCCCATAACTTCTGCCTGGTTAATTTGATCCTGCAAGGTTGGTGCACTCCAGGTTCCTTTGATTAAACAATGTCATCTCTCAGGACCCCAGAAGCACAACTTCTCTGTAGCAGTGCCTGCCCCCTGGAATGAGGTTCCCCCCAAAATCCAGATGGCCCCCAGTCTGCTGTTATTTAGAAGAACCGTGAAGACCTAGTTCTTCACCAAGGCCCTCAGTGAGGGAGAGTGAGACCCTTTGCTTCCTCATGCTTGCCATCTTTTATCTTTATTTTAGGAGTTTTTTATATTAATGTAATTTCTTTGATTGTTGTGAGATGCCCAGAGTTGTTGACAGTCAGGCAGCATACAAGTTTAATAAGATTATCTTCTCCTTCTCCTTCTCCTTCTCCTTCTCCTTCTCCTTCTCCTTCTCCTTCTCCTTCTCCTTCTCCTTCTCCTTCTCCTTCTCCTTCTCCTTCTCCTTCTCCTTCTTCCCACTTTGAAGTTTTAAGGGACAATATTTGCAACCCAGGTGCCATTTAGAACCAACCAGCCAGAGGTTGAGGCAGGGAAGAGTTAATTACACTATGAAACCAATTCCTGAGCACAGGAAGGCTGAAACATCAAGTCCCATTGGTTTGGCTGAAAAGCATCAATTCTCTTCCACTGTCCATCTGAGTTAAGCACATTCCTCAATATAATAAAACGGAAGCACCAAACTACATACTTTTCTTTCTATACAAAAAGGATCCAAATCAAGTTGAAAAGTACTCTGTATGGAAAATTAGATAAGTCCTAGAATGTCAGGTAGGCTTTCATATGATGAACATTTAGACCACTTATTCCTCCATCTGCAGAAAACCATTTTCTTCTTTTTATTTTAGTAAATAGATGTTCACTAATAAGCTTTTATTGAAGATGTTAAAGAGTTTCTGAGAATTCAATGGAATGGAGAACAATATACTCTAAAACCCATGTTAGCACCCAGATATCTCTGTTATCTAAAAAGGATGCTAATTTGATTGTGTATGGTACTGGATTGAATGGACTAAACATTCAAAACAAATAGAAAGCTATGGCACCCAAAATCAAACTGGGAATGTGTCATTTTTGAAATTATAGATTTTTAATTTTTTTTTTATCCTGCCTTTATTATTTTTATAAATAACTCAAGGTGGTGAACATACTAATACTCCTTCCTCCTCCTATTTTCCCCACAAGAACAACCCTGTGAAGTGAGTTGGACTGAGAGGGAGTGACATTTCCATATATGTAGATACATCAGATGGATAAATGAGACAAAACTAAATAAATATATGAGAAATCAATGCATCCCTAGATATGATATTGCAAGGGATTAGAGCAGCTGGAGAAAATAATCTGGAATTTCCATTATCTTGAAAGTTGTATTAAGTATTTTGTGCCTCACCCACAATGTTAGGCTAAGACAACTTTAATTAAACCAAAACTATCAATTGCTTGCTATCTTCATCTACCAAGTGACTGTCTCATTATACTTTCTAACATTTCCTGCTTGGATTCCAGTTCACAGACTGTTTTTATTCTGAAAACCATATTAAGTAAACAGCTCAGAGTAATTTTGGCAAAGAATATAACATTCTCATATCAAATAAGTCAGCATATGGCAACATACTCCAACAGTAGGCTGCTGCTTACAGAGCTTCTAACTCCATCCTCTGCCATCCCTTGCTGGTCCTGAGGCCTAGAAAATACAGTACAAATCAGAAAACCAAGAACAGTATAAGGATTTCGATCATGGAGAATAAGCTAGTGCTATATAAAGAGAAATTAAGCAAATAGTTTGCTCTAAACCAGTGTTTCTCAACCTTAGGAATTTTAAGATGTATGGACTTCAACTCCAAGAATTCCCCAGCCAGAATGCTGACTGGGAAATGCTGGGAGTTGAAGTCCACACATCTTAAAGTGGCCACGGTTGAGAAACACTGTTCCAAACCTACTTCATCTATTTAATCAACATGTTGGTATTTAAAACACAACCAGTTGTTCTACCATATCCCTTCTACTGTCTTTCTCTCCCTCTCTTTCTCTTCCTTACACAAAGCTCTGTAAAGAAAATTAATTCTTAGAGTTAGTTGGCGAAGCCCAGCTGGCTTCTTAGTTTTCCATGGCCCTATAGGAGATGAAGCAACAGAAGTGACATGTGGAGTCTACAATAGCTGCAGAACAACAAAAACTGAAATTGACTGAGCAAGGGTATGAACCCATATCCAGGCCACCTCTGGTAATAAGAGTTGGCCTGAATATGGGTTCATCAATAAGAATAAGAGAGGTGAAACATTATTACATCTCTATTGTTACGTTGGCAGGGTGTCGTCCTTTCGTGCAGAGGCTACCCAGTTGAATTGCCATTGGCCTGGTGTGACTAATTTGCTCAATGTTTTGTCATTCAAATTCGCTCTAGTTTTGATTCCACTTGAGCAGGATCTTGGGTGGTGACTGGGACATTGTCTTGTCTGTTATCTGGATTTCTTTTATGCCTATGAGGAGGCGAATAGGATGCTCTCTAGGTATCTTTGTGGGCTGGACCTACCCCCCTCCCCAGGCCTCCTCAGATAACTTGGGAGGGAGATTGTGAATGCCTCTTTGAATAAGGACTCAATGCCTTCAGCCCTCAAAGAGACCTTGGTTCATCGCTTCTTGAAGAGACCTTCCCTGGTTCCGGAGATTTTGGACCACTACTGCCCTGTCTTCAATCTTCCATTTTGGCAAAGGCTGTAAAGATGGTAGATTGGGACTCACTAAAGCGTACCCTAGAGGAAGTGGATTATCTAGATCCTTATCATTCAGGTTCAGGTCTGGATATGGGACAGATATAGCATTGGTCACTCTGGTTGATGACCTGAGTTGGGGCCAGAATGGGGGGTTGTATGCCTGTCCTGGTCATTTTAGACTTTTTAGTAGCCTTTGATACAATCAACCATAGTATCTTGCTGGACCAGTTATGGGAGTTGGGAATTGGTGGCACTGTTTTACAGTGGTTCTGTTCCTTTCTCAATGGCCAGATCCAGTCAATGGTGATGGGGGAAGAGACATCAACATCTTGGTTGCTCTCTTGTGAGGTGCCACAAGGGTTGGTTCTGTCCTCCCTCTCCGTTATTTAATTGGGGGAGTTGCTGGGAGAGGTTAACCAGCAGTTCAAGGCCCAGTATCACCAGTATGCTGATGATATCCAGTTGTACACTGCAACCCCAGGACCCACTGAAGATACTGTTGACATCCTGACTGGACATTGTTAGTGTCTTGATATGTCAGCCCTTTGAGGTAGTCCAGACAGGAAATCAAAACCATGAGTATTAATACTACCTTTATTGTTAGGTTATAGTAACAGAATCTTGCAAGTCTGAAAGCACTTCCCCCCTCCCCACCTTAGTTTCCAGAGAACTAGGGAGGGTCCCTTCTGAGACTCTTTCTCCTTTGGACCACCATCCCTCCTTTGGACTCAATCTATCAGACTGTTGCTAGGCTGTGGCTTTTCTTCCTGTTTCACTAGGTAATTCTCACAGCCCATTACAAGATGGGAAAGAACAGGTTTAAATTGAACCTTAGTAAGAGGTACATCACAGTTTCTCCATGCTTCCTCTATTGTTTCTGGATGGGATTGCACTGCCCTGAAGAAGCAGGTCTGCATTTGGATATCCTCCTGGACTCACAGCTCCTGCTAGATCAGCAGGTGGAAGCTGTATCCAGGAGAGCCTCTGCCTCTGGAGTTCCAGTATCAGTATTACTTGGAATAGGAAGACCTGAATAGGGTGGGTGATGACCTCATCACCACACCCATAGACTACTGCAACACACTCTACATAGGACTACCTTTAAAGACCAGCGAGAATCTTCAGTTAATCCTGGTTATCACCTTTAAAGCCCTGAATGGCACAGGGCCAAGTTATTTGCAGGACCACCTCTCCCTGAGGGTATCTGCTGATTCTACCAGGTCAGATAAGGTCAGATAGGGTGGATGCATTCCAGGTCCCTTGCCTGAAATGTTGCCATCTAGCAGGACCTAGGCAGCACATCTTCTCAGTAATCACCCCTGCCCGGCCCCTACCTTCCTAGACTTCCAAAAAGCCTTGAAGGGCTCACTCTTCTTGCAAGCATTGGGGTAGACTGAGGCTGGAGTTCAGGAAAGTTGATTGTTAGTGGGTGAGACAGTATTGTTTTGGGAGGTACCAGGAGTTTTTGCAATGGTTTTATGTTGTTTGCTGTTTGTAAGCCACCCAAGGTTAAAATGCTTAAGATGGGTGGCTATATAAGTCTAATAAATAAATAAAACTCAGCAGTCCAGGTGCTCTTGGGTGCTTGCCAGTGGACACATATTGCATCTATTTTGTAGGCCTACTTTGTCTTCTTATCAGCTTTCAAGTGCAATTTAAACTGCCAGTTTTAATCGAGAAATCCCTTTAACGCTTGATTCCAGGTTACCTTCAGGACTACATCTCTCCATTGCAACTGCTTCAACCACTTTGATCTTGTTGGACAAAGTAACTGGTTGTTCCCCATATTGGGGAGGTCAGGGGACTTTGGCCTAGAGGCTTTGGTCTAGAGATGTTATTTTTCCTTCATCAGCTCAGCCTGCTTCCTGGTCACCTTCCAGAAGCTCCTTAAAATGGAGGGCATCTGGGGGCTGATGCCTTATGCCTTTTGGAGTTTAGGTTTGTCTATTTTGACTCTTAGTTTTATTTATAAAATATTACTTGTTACAGGTAGTTCTGGTTGAATGAACACTCACTCAGCGACCATTCGAAGTTACAACGGTGCTGAATGAGAGAGACTTATGATGGGTCCTTGTAGTTGTGGCTGTTGCAGCATCCCTGTAGTCACATGATCACAATTTGGGCACTTGGCAACCAGCTTGCAATTACAACATCACAGCATCCCTCAGTCATGTGATTGCATTTGCAACCTTCACTGCTGGCTTCCGACAAGCAAAGTCAATGGGGAAGCCAGCAGGAAGTTGCAAATGGCGGTCATATGACTGCAGGACACTGTGACCACATGGGATTCAGCTAATGATGGCAACTGAGACTGCCACTTTACGACCACGTCACTTAGCAACAGAGTTGCTGGTATCAATTACCATCGTTAAGCGAGGACTACCTCTATTGATCTTTTTCTTCTACATTGTGAGTTGTTGAAAATCTTTGTGCAATTGAAATGGTATATAAATGTGATCAATCAATCACTCAATCAATCAATGTTGTGGTCCTATCTTAAGTGTCCTAGAAATTTCAATTCATTCAACTGATTCTGTTCCCTGGAATGAATATTTGATTGGAGCTTATCATTTACCACCATATGTCACTTTATGATGTCATCATAATAAAGAACTCTTTATTTAGAAAATGTATTCTATTTCCAGGTACATCCATACATCCACGTTCATTTAAATGATAAAAAATAAGTGATACATGGTCATACGAAATCAAACATAGCTCAGTTCTAACATATTTTTTAAACAAAACAATATGAGTGGATGGATGGAAAGAAATATTAAAGTAACTAGCCTTGTGTAAATTGAACAAAATTTCCTCTGTGTGTGTGTGTGTATTTTTCTGCAGTGTGTGTCTGTGTAGAAATAAAAGTGTATTTCAAAGAAAGAGACACAAGAACTTATATTTTCAAGTCACTGTATGAAACTAAGGAAGAACAACCCTTTATCTTGCATCATACTACTTGATTATAGAGACATAATGAAGCAACACTAATGTGGCATTAATTGGGAATAAGTCACAACAGACTGATATATTTTCAGTATCTCTCTGAAAACAAGTCTGTACTATTGAAATTAGAAACTAGTAGCTTATTTGCAGTTCACAAGTTCCATTTTACACAATGCTATGGTTTGCATTTAGTTTTATAGAATATTTATGTTGCTGTATACACAGAGTTCTGCAGTGTTCAATATAATTATGTGTGCATGTTTACTCATAAGTAAGTTTTACTATTCAAGGGAGAAATGTGTGTGTGTGTGTGTGTGTGTGTGTGTGTGTAGTAAAGCTGTCGTTAGTGTATTTATGTTCCTGATTACTCTTTCAAGTGTTTGGATTAAAACAGACTGACACTATCTTGCCTAAGATGTGAAAGCAGCTTACTGTATTGATTCCCTAGCTTTACTCAGAATGGCAAGTTAATCAGACAGTCTTTTGAAAGAGCCTTTTGAAATAAAGTGCTCTCTTTGGGAAAGACACTTTAGTTATGTGGAAAATGTAATTACTAATTTCCATAAGAGAAATTAGTAAAGAACAACCCAGAGCATTAGCAAGAGTTTTAATTGAATTTAGTCTAGATTTTAAAATGTTCAGTCAATTCTTCAGATATGGAGAATCATTTGTTCCCGATGAAAGTATTTCCTACTTTGGGGAAGCTGAATTCTATGCATTTTCAGTGGAAGGAGATTTAATTTTAAAGCTTAAATGTCTGAGAAACTGATTCTTCAGTTTCAGATGTTCAGCAGTGAACATTCACTGCTCTTCTAATTGTGGAATAGCATGATATGTGTTTTCCCAATAATAATAAAATAATAAAGTAGGAAGTGTCCATTTAAGTGGTCAAGTGTAGCCTCCTGCTCAGTTGTTTTAGTTTGGAATTCTTTCTGTTAGGGTTGTTTCTGTTAACAGCTGGAATTTGCCTTACTGTAACTTCAATCCATTATTCCATATCTGCCTCCTGGGATATACCACATAGACCTTGATCTTCTGTGATACCCCTTTATGTGCTCCAAAAGTATTATCATATCCTCTAAGTCTTCTCAAGACAAAAATCCTCAGTTCCCTCTGGCTTCCTCATAAGAATTGGTTTCATGTCCCTTGATCAACCTTACTACCCTTTTTATGCACTTATTCCAGTTTCTCTGAACCTGCCTTAAAGAGTGGTACTCTGAACTGGACAGAGCATATTCCAGCAATTCATTAGTTGGTGACCATGAATACAAATCATGTGTGAAACTCTATTCCACTAAAATTGCACCATTAAAAATGTAATTTTTTCATATTGTGTTGGTGGAGTTAGAAACAAATAAGGTAGCAATGCCAATTAAGCCATTTTTGGTGTCATAATGTTTTAAAGAAATTGGGAAAAAGTTTCATAAGGAATCCCTTTGTTGTTTGATTGTTCACATTTCCAAAAGTATATAAATTGATGCAATGTTAATTAATTCAACTGTTTTATTAGCTGCCAGGCTTTTATGACAACATATTGTAAAATTAAAATCATCTTTTAATAGAGCAGTAGTAAATAAACATTGGGCATGCTCTGATTGAAAAACTGACACCCTAAACAGCTGAAAAATTTTACAATGGAGGATAAATTGAATCAAATGTAGTCATCATTTACTGGTCATATTATTAACAGTTTTCATGATAGAAAAGCTTGTATAAATGTCATTCTGGACAGAAATATTGTTTTGTATATAGCTGCTTAAGCTGATATATATTTATATCATTTATTTTTTCTTCAGTGTTTTCATTGTTGGCATTGGGGATCCAAGTGAAAATCAGGCCCATCCATTAATCTAGAGAAGAGTACTGATCTTCAAGTAGGTATTTTGTGTACACAATGGAGATGGCACAGTTCTCAGGAACCTGGACGATCTATTGTTTTTATGCATTGATGCTTATACAGCCAAGCTGACACAAGCCTTGATTGGCTGGCTTGGAGATACTCTGGAAATAAAGTGCCCAGTGGACTTATTCTCTTCCTCATGAAGTGTTGCTTCCTTAGTCAGCTTATGTTGTAGTCCCTCATTTGTTTGGCCTAATACACTTTCTTTAGTACATGAATGCCCAGAAGAGGTTGTAGAACAATGTGGATTACTTTTACCCATTTCCTCTCTTACCTTGAAAAGAATTTCTCTGTATTCATTAACATTTATCTGGAAATCTTGTAAATAAGAAGAGGAAGTTTGCTCAAAGCATGTGCAGAAAACTGCTTTTGACAAACATCCATTGGATATTTGTCAGCTTAGGGAGGCACCTTTCAATGACGGGGGGGATAACCCCTAGAGGCCCATAACCCCTCAATGGCTTTATGCTTATGCAGAGGAAATCATGTCTTCTTTATGGAACATATATTTCCATAAAATATCCTATGCAAAACTTCCCCCCTTTCCAAATGTTTAACAAAACATTAGAATCACACATTTTCTTGTTTCCTGTTCCTATTCTTGCATTAGTCACTTCATGAAGAAAATGATACTCATATTGCACTAAGATTTTTGCAAGACATATCAACTGATATTAGTGATAGTGCACTGACAATCGCAGTATTGCTTTTTCAAGGACAACAATCTTGGTAGAAGTGGATGGATCTGCTAATTTCAGTTTCAGTCATTCAGGTACTCAAATTTAAGACCATCTTAACCCCGTTTCCTAAATCAGTTTGCAAATTCAGTATAAGAAAAACATCTGCACGAAAATCTATACTCATTTTGAATCTGAATAGATTTTTCCAATTATGTAAACAGTTTGAAAGCAATTATTTCCTAATATAATGCATATTTGTGTTTCATTCATTCATTCATATATATGAATGTGAATGTTGAATGTTGTGATCAGATTGCAAAATTCAGAAAAGTAGGCTCAGAATATAGTCTCTCATGCTAGTCGGGTAGGTTCATATGAAAAATTGAAGACAAACTGACAGCTATGTTTTAAAAATGAGTAATTTGTATTTGCAAATGCAGTCAAAATAAATAATGACTGCTGCATATGAATAAAAACCACAACATCTTTTGTTATCCTGATTTAATTTCAGCTTTGTTATATGTCAATTTGTTATTCTCGACTTTCAAGCTGCAGATTTCTCTTCCTGAGATGCTGTGTGCTATTTAACAATTCTCAAATGGTTTGGACCACCTCATATAGATGAGTTCAAGGTTTTTGCAATGAAGTTAAAAGATGATCAGCTCAGATATCAGTTTCTAGGTCCTCTCTGATTGAACATTGGTCCTAGACTTCTTGTCAGAGAAACTGACCAACAGAAGATTGGGTAAGACAAGTCAGACATTGGAACTTGCAATCATTCTAGTGGTTTAGCAGCTATCCAAAATACCAGGTATTGGTGCTGGTCAAGGTCCTTATCCCTTCATACACTAGCCATAAGTGCAAGTTATTCTTCTAAATGACTAATCCCCTCTGTAGATTTGAATGGAATCATCTAGCAGTAGTTTTAATTGGAAATACAACATACATTTTTTTTTCTTAAAGTACTAACAATTATCTAAGGGTATTAAAGAATTTAACAGACTGCTTTTTCATACTTGAAACTTTTCGTACTTCACACAACTAAGTTTCAGAAGGCAAGGAAATCTCTTTGGTTCTACATGTCACCTATGATCAATTTCTCCCCAGCATTACACATGATATTTGACACACAATAAAACTTTTCTTGCACATCAAAGTTAAATTGTAAATAATTGCTCTCTCTGCTCTCCGCATAACAGGCTGCTGTCCCCAGCCAAATGCACAGGATGTCTTACAATTGTAGTGTTCTGCTGTTGTCACAAAGTACTGTGCTCTTGGGATGTGTATTGTCAGCAAGAAACTTCAGATGAAGTACATAACTGAATTCAGTTGAGATCTATATTTTTCCTATCCAGAAACAACAGGCATGTGTTGAAAAGGTGTGATTTACATGCATAGGAAAACATATATGCACACTACTGATGCCAATATGGACATTTGTAAAAAAAAAAAGTCTAACAAGAAAATGGAAAATGGTTCATGCAATGTTTGGTTAAAGAACATAGGTTATAGAACTACTCTTTAATTATTATTATTTTCATATCAACACCTAGCATTACAAAGCATCTCACCACTGAAAAGTAATGAAAAATGCATTATTCACCTGTTACTTATCCTTGAACATTTGTTTTTGAAACAGGGTTCACAGTTATATCAAATCAAGAACATATTAATATAAAATCCACTCTGTAGGTAATTCAGCTATGTGAGTAGTTTTAATAACAGTAAAATGTGCTAAATAATGGATAAAATAAGCAAAGAAAAAATCAAGGTTTAATTTGCAATGTCTTTTCCTTGTCAATGTTGGGAAATAGAACTTCTTTTTTAAAAATCATTGACTTTTTAAAGTTAGTGTGGGTACTAATGGGCTAAAATATAGATTAGAGGCAAATATGAATGGAATTTCACAATATGAAAAGGGCTCAGATGTCCAAGGCATAATTGCAGCTGAATAGCTTGATCAGTTCCTCAGCTAAAGAAGTCAAGATAAATAGCTGTTCACATCCTATCAATAATTATTCCCAAAAGATCATTTAATTAATGTAAATTATTAATAAAGTGATGGACTGTAAATCCAACAACTGGTGGGTTGTGTCCCCCTATTTTTTTTTAAAAAAGAAATAAATGTGGGAAATAATGGGTTATATGAACCACTAATGTGCCACTCAATACTTTTCTGTTTTTCTATGGAAATGCCTTTTGGTAACAGGAAAAAAAAAAATGTTTAACCTAAATTGCATTTAGAGTTGGAACCTCATTAAAAATGCAGACACTTGCCCTTTTTAAGGTTTTTCATAGCTGGCATCTTTGTTGTATGTAAGCCTTTCTGTGGATGTGAGAAATATGTGTCAGAAATGTTGCTTTTAGTTCTCCATAGATAATTGGTTGGAGAATTAGGATGCTCAATTTTTCTGTTCCCCAGGGTGCAAACTAGCATCTATTTAACTTTGCTAACAACTCTACTGTGTTTTGTCAGTTCCTGGGAACTGTTATGAAAACACTGAGCAGTCTGTGACATTATGGATAGATTTTAGACTGTTTTCATATCACACTTGCTTGTTTTGAGCAGTGTCGCCTTTGGAGGAAGAAATACATTTTAGAGGTCTCCAGATCCTATACCTTGAAAATTGTAATTTCCAAGAAAAAAAAATCTTTTTTATATATATAATTTCTATAGAGGAAAGTGACTTTTTCTTTGACAAGGAAATAACAGCATTTCTGAAATAAATTAAACACGTACACCCAACAAAACAATTTTGGCCAATACTGCTGTATTAAATTTACTATTTATTTTTATTTTATTTTATTTACCAAATTTGTCACTACCCATCTCGATGAAATGACCCCGGGTGGTTTACAGCAAAGATAAAATTCATTAAAATACAAGATAAAACAGACCTAATCATAAATAGCTTCCAAGCAAGATGGAAAGTTGGCAAATAATTCAAGGCAGTGTCATCAGGGCGATAAGCCCTTGCAAGGATAGTTAGAGCCCATATCGCCCCATGTACGCTGGCAGAGCCAGCTATTTAAACCTTTTCAGAAAGCCAGGAGAGTTGGAGCCTGTCACACCTCTGGGGGGAGAATATTCCAAAGGGTGGGGGCAATGGCAGAGAAGGCTGTCCTCCTGGGCCCCACCAGCTGAATATACTTACTTTGTACTGATATGTGAGTAGACTGATGGATAGATGCACATACATGCACAAGTATATTACAACGTTTAATATAATATGATCATACAATCTATCATGCCCACAAGTACACTATAGTACACTGTATTGTACTATTCTTTACTGCAACATTTCTTAAAGTATGGTCTGAAGACCCCTTGGGATCTTCCAAGACTCTCTCAGGGGTCTGCAAAATCAAGATTATTTGCCAGACATTAAACATGATTCAGAAATCCATATAATGTCTGTATGCAAGTATGTGTGTATGTACACGATCATTAGTTAGATCATTGGTCGGAAAAAAAGGCGAAGCAGATAATGCAAATCTCATTGAGTTACCTTCTGTAAATAGATGTTTTGTGATTGGCCATGCACAGCACGGCAACCATTTGTGAATTGGCAAGCAGCTTTTCCCCACAATCATCTTGTCACAGTTCAGAATGTGCCCACTTTCCCAAAAGATTGCCTACCCCAGCCTACTGAATAACTCCTACTAACAAACCTCTGAATTAGTTATACTAATTTATGAAATGCACAATTGCACGAATGTCCCCTTTTCTTTAAAGAAAGAAAATTAGTCTTTGTTGTTCTGTATTCAAAATAAATTAATGTAATTTATCATGGCTAGAATATGGCTAGACTCATACATTAAAAACATTATTAGAATAACAAGGAGAAAACATAAAAAGGAATTAAGGATGGTTACTCAACAACACACTGGACAACTTTTGATTAATCTAGTCTGAAAGAGTCAAAAGAATCAACATCCAGTAACAACACGCAACCAGCATAGTTATACTGTGCTGACTATTCCAGTGATGCATCCTGGGATGAAATTACAACACCCTTGGGTTTTGATACGTTTGTCCTTTCTTTGTTCAATAGCAGGCTCATTATTTACACCAGCTTACAAATAATGATTTCTGTGATGCCGCAAGTTGGAATCACATCTCAAATGAAACCTTAAGGGTTAATCCAGTACACACAGCAAAATATTTTGAGCAACTTATCTGAGGAACAGAAATATGAAGGTGTAATTATTTTCTCTTTTAAATCCCCACTCTTAAGCATGCGCTTAAATCACCCATATTCTCTCAAAGAAATTTTGTTATTGTAAAAGGGCTGACACCATAAAATAAGCTGTTAATATGTGTTGTTTGGGATAAAACTGAACCCATTCCAAGTTAATCTGCTCTTCTGGAAAAAAAAATATTATAAATGGTATTAGGTAATGTCACTTGAAAAAACGTAATGTGGTCTCTGAAAGAACAGATCCTAGATATAAATAAATTATTATCTGCAAACTTTTCAAATGCTTCCCGTGCCTAATATGCTAAATGTAAATATGGCTGGTGAGATACAGATGGCTCTTAAAATCACTGAAAATCATTAAGATCACTCTGATTTTCTATCAAGTCAGAACACATTTTGTAGATATAATCATGGGAAGAATAATGCACTCAAATTAGTTACATAAAATTGCCATTCCTTCCTTCCAAAGTTCATGCAATGTCATAAATTTTAGACAAAAACTCAATTTTTTTCATAATTGGTATTATGAGTTCAAAGGATAAAATTATATGTTTTGTAATACGCAAAGAAAGCATGCTTTTAAGTAAGAGTTAAGTTAGCACATTAGCCTCTGGCCACCCCTCTGTAAAAATGCAGCACTCACTAGAAGACTTTGCAGGTGTTCAGAAAGTAAATCACAGTAAGAATTTTTTTTTTAAAAAAAAGGGTGTAATGTAATACTACCCACGTTTATCTAAACTATGATCCTTTGTCTAAACTATGAATTATTGTATGTAGCTTCATATTTTTAGAAGTAATCTTTTTTTAAAAAGCTGTAGCTAGTCATTTTAATTATGTAGTAGACTTTTATTATTAGATGAAAAATATACATGTCTTATATTAAATGTCAGGGAGCTAAACACTGTTTTAAAAAGAAAAGACAAAAAATAAATTCTGTGCAACACTAAAACTGCTGCTTATGTTTCACCCTGTGAGGGCTTCCATATAAACGTAATTGGAAAAGGAAATGAAATACAGCTATTTCTTACAAAGAAAACAAGACAATTATTCCTACACATATGCGAATTGCACATATTATTCAAATCCCTAGTTCAACATATGAAGCAATATGTACAAATACGCTAGCTATAAAACCCTTGCAGATATTCACCTCCACAATATTCTAATGCTTAGATGTTTGTTACCATTTTGGTATTCAGGGCAGATGCACATTCTTGCTTGTACCAGTATCCTTGACCAGTTCAAGTATTTGCGTGCACGTGTCTAGGATGGGGCTAATGTGCATAGGGGAGATATTTTTTAAATGGTTAAATGAGAATAAAGCCCTTCCTATCCCAGGAAGACCTTACTTTAAATATGAGGAAAAGGCATCTATACAGCCTCATTAATAGTTCGATTTGGCATGTTTACCTCTTGCATTGGGAAGAAAGTGATGTCTAATGGTTAAGGTGCTGGACTAGAAATCAGCAGTTTGTACATTCTAGTCCTCCCTTAGGTATGGAAGCCCATGTTGGGCCAGTCATTTTCTCTCAGCCCAACCTACCACAGAGGGTTGTTGCTGCAGGGAAAATTGGAGGAGGAAACATTATGTACTCTGCCTTGAATTGTACAAAATAAAGGTGATATGATAGACAGACAAAGAAATAAGTAAGAAAGAAAGACTATTGGTCCAACCAGAACAGGAGTATTTTTTTCCCCAGCTAAGAAAGTAAGGATTGAACCTGGAATCTTCTGCATCATATGAACCTTCTTTTGCTATTGAACCTCAGCCCTTCCTTGTGAAAATGGTCTTAACATTGTTGTTCCCTAAGGACAGCAATTTTCTACCCATATCACTTTCTCTTGTTGGAATACTGCCTGTCCTGTAACCAAGAGCATCTTACAGATCAAATTGACAATGCAACACCTAAGGACATAGGAATAGTCCTATTGGACTAAGCAAAGACCCATCTTAATATGATATTTTGCTTCTCACAGTGGCCAGCCAGAGCCCTTTGAGGTACTCACAAGGAGGAATTGGACTCATATCCTTCTCCATCCATTGCTTTGCTACACTTAGTATTTGGAGGTATGTTACTCCTATTCCAGAGGCAGCACTGAGAGTTCAAGACTCATAACCTCTGACAGATCTGTCTTCCATAATTTTTTCCAATCCTATTTTAAAGCCAACCAGATTTAGCTATATGGCTTGAAATACCCCTTGTCATCCCAATCCTGGACTGTCTTATCAAATGTTTGCTTTCATAATCCTATAAATTAGAAAGATAACATCACTACACTTATTACTGTCTAAACTGAGGACTAGAGCCAGGAAATAACAGAGAGAGCATGAACTGGTTTTATATAGAAAACCTAACATTTTAAACTGCTTGGAACAAATATTTGCAAAATATATGGGTTGTTCAAAAATGCTATCCCTTAGAAGCCAAAAGTCTCATTTTTAATAATTATTTTGCATTCTTTGTAGTAAGGCCATAAAAATATGGGTCTGATCTGGTTCACATAAAAATACAGCTTCTAAATATGGATCCTTATAGGGATGAAGCCTTATCTCTTCACCTCCCATATTGTACACTGTTATTTGGTGTCTCAGCTACAAAGAATTCTAGAAGAAAAGGATTATCTGGATCCCTGCTGATCAAAATCAGACACAGTAATGGGACATAAATGGACAGCCAGGCATCTGAGGCAGTTCTCTTAGATTCTATATAGGTGGGAGCAAACTCGGTCAGATCCTGGGCAAATGCCAAGCCCTAAAACACCATGCCCGCTAAAAAGGCTGAGCAGCAGAGATCTGTGCAACTCCTTGACAGGAGAGGGTGTCCACTCCTCTAATCAGCCAAGGCTACAGTAACTCCTGCTATATAAAGGCATAGTATAGACCTCCCTCCCTGTTGGAAACAACTCTTCCTCTTCTTGACCTATGTTCCATGCTTCATGTTCCATGTTCCTCTTGTTCCTTGTTCTATGGATGGGTTTATGGCTTTAACTTTGGATTGGACTTTGGAGACCCTTCCAACTGTTTTTAACCAACAGATTTGCTACAACTCTCTGCTTCAAAACTCCAAGTAAGAGAGCTCTATTTGGTTGAATTCAAATCTAGTCTAACTTATGATTCTCAGTGCCAGCATTATCTATTTCTCTGCTACCAGACAAATGACTAAGCCAATGAAGCTCAAAGATCTGTAAGTGTAGGCATGAGTGCTCTGTAATCTGTAAATGCTCTGCCTGCTTTGCATTTAAGGTCTCACATAGGAAACTTGGTGATAATAACTCATGCCCTGATCACCATACCATTTAACTACTATACTTAGGACAGCCTTGAAGGCAATCTGGAAGCTGCAACTGGTCCAGAGTGTGCTAGCTATACTACCATCAGGTCAACCTTTCAATACAGAGAAATACCATTTCTGACATTACTATACTGCTACACAGTAGGCAGCCTGGAAGCTGCAGCTCCAAAGCAACTCTGGACAGCTCACAATGTAAAACAAAACAAAATGCAATATATAACATATGTAAAAAATTAACATCTGTACCAAAAAACACATTTAACAAGGGCACCCCATCCACCCTATCCCAAAACCTGGGAGAGAGGAATCTCTTAGAGGATCTCATTTCAGAGAGCAGCCACTATGACAGAGAAAGCATGCTTCCTGCACCCAAATAGATGACTGTTTAATCAAAGGGACCTGGAGCATGCCAGCTCTACCAGCTCTTACTGGATGGGCAGAAATCATGGGAGACAGGCAGTCCCCCAAATAACCTGGCCCTATGCCATGTAGGGCTTTATCAGTGATAAACAATACCTTGAATTGCACCTAGAAGTGCACACTAACCAGTGTTGCTTGTGAAACAGTGGTGTCACATGGACATAATGAAGTATGCTAATCACTGCCATCACCACTACATTCTGGACTAATTGAAGCCTCTGAATCATCATCAAGGGCAGCCCCATGTAGAGCATATTGCAGTAGTCAAGCAGCAAGACGACTAGAGCATGAGTAACTGTCTGAAAGACCTCCTAGAAAAGGGGACAATTAGTGCACAAGATGGTGCTCTGCAAATGCCTTTTTGGCCACAGTTGCCACCTGCTTTTCAAGCAAAAGCTCTGAGTTCAAGATGTTCAAGAAACCCCCAGATTATGCACCAGCCTAGAATGGGGGGATACAACCTCATCCAAGACTAGAGATAGCAAATCCCCAGATCTAAGGGACCATACTATCCACAATCATTCAATCTTGGTAGCTTTAAGCTAGAGTCAGTTTCTCCTCATTCAGACCTTCACAGCCTCCAGTGTCTAACATCAACAACATTACTTGGCTAACCCAGGGCTGAGATGTTCAATTGGTTATCATCAACACATTGCTAATACTGAACCCCAAACTGACAGATGAACTCATTCAGCAATTTCATGTAGATATTAAACAGGAGGGGAGAAAGCATTGAACCCAGTGGCACCCTCCATAGGCAGGGCTGACAGAGCAACCCCTCCCCTCTTGTAACATCAGCTGGAACTGGCCATGAAGGAAAGAAGAGACCATCCATAAAATATGGCCCCAATTCCCAAATCTCTCAGCCAGTCTAGAAAGATGCCATGATCAATACTATCAAAAGTCACAGGAGCACAAGGATGGATGAAGTACTTTCATTCTCATTCTACCAAAGGACATTGGCAAGAGTAGCCAATGCTGCCTCCTCACAAATTTCCAGCCTGAAACCTGAATAGGATGTGTCCAAATAATCTGCTTCCTTCAGGATTCTCTGTAACTGCAATCCAACCACCTTCTCAACAACCTTCACCTTCAGGAAGGTTGGACTCAGGACAATAATTGTCCAAAATTGATGGGGCCAGGGAAGATTCTATTTAAGGGGGCATACTACTTCATCCTTCAAAGCTGAAGGCACCACCCCTCCCACAAAAAATCCAACATCGCAGCATGGACCCAATTGCAGGTCACTACCAGGGCAGCCTTAACAAACCAGCGGGGGTTGTATCTAACAAACAGATGGATGAATGGACAGTTTGGAGAATCCTGTCCACTTCATCAAGAGTCACTGACTCAAACTCATCCCAGATCAACACCACAAGGCTGAGCCCCAGGTACCACAGCCAGATCAGAGCCCAACTCCAAGCAGATCAGTCAAATAACTTGACAGGCATAAGGACACAGATTTAATGGCAGTATGAGTGGTGCCCTTTGACCAATAATTCCATCTAACTGTTCTTTCTATTGGTAATACATCCTGACTGACCTCACAAAATGTACTAAGCCATGTTTTATTTTAATAATGCTTAAAAGGCTACAGTGACCATATTCCTATAATACACTGAGCAAAATGAAATCTAACACATTATGTTTACAATGTTTTTGTAATACAATGTGTGAATCAGTCATGGAGTGAGAGAACATGGAAAAATCTGACTGAACTCCACATGGTTCTTCTCTGCAGTGGCTTGTATCCATGCTGGGATTGGAAGTGACCTTGATTATCACACACCAGTATTACTAAGTTCCACATCCACTGATCTGTCTTTTAAAATTAATGATGGGAAAGCAGCTGAAAAAATCTGCAGCCAAGAAAAGGTGGATAGGGAATAAAAGCCAAGCTTGTTCTTCTCTATTGTTCCTTTGCTAAAATCCATTCTGTTTTTCCTTTACACAAATCTAGTATGTTTTTTAAATTGTTTCCACATAATTCCTTGTAAAAAAGCCAGCATTCAAAGGATATATTATTCTGACTGACATGAAGTATTTTGAACACATTTCCCTTCTATTATGTTATTGAACTTCCTGATAATAATTTCATCTAAAATATGAGCAATACATCGTCTGTCTCTCCAGGATTCCTGTAATTAGATTTAAATTATCTTTGACTTAAATTGCATGTTTAAGACAGGGTAGGTGTTGTAATATCAGTAACACTATCATTCCGTATGGGAAGTTGAAGGTGAAATGCTATTATAAGACAGAAAATATATTCTCTCTTAAAGATTTAAGACAGCAACTGTAATAGTTGCCTGACAAGTTGATAATAGACTCTAATACAAGGATATTTAATTTACCCCCTTGCAGACTTACCTTTTGTAAAGTTTATACTAAAGTGATGTGTTCGTTACATTTCCTAGAAGACACCTTTCATTGTATGGTCATTAATTAACACATTGCAGATTTGTTGTTCTCTGACAGACTGCAGTTGTAACAGTGCCAAACTCTACAATGCTCCATGGATAGTTCTAAGAACTACTGTAATTACTTATTCTTCACTTCCAACACACTCTTAAAAGGCTGAGAAATCTAAATCTTCTTGCACTCCTTTGTCATTTAAAAACTCACATACACACACCTACAGATAAAAAAGGAATGTTAAAACATAAACATTGAGTAAAAATGAATTATAATAAAATCTAATAACTAAAGGTTATAGATCAAGTAACAAAATAGTATTGGTATACCTGTATAGAGTTCAAGTGAACAATACTAATACTGAATTTATATTACAGATATAAATATTATTATATAGGAGAACATGGGTACCCATAAATTCGATAAATAAGAGATTTCAAAAAATAGAGAGCTGGCTTTTATTTGAAATGTTATTTTATCCATTGTAATACAGCCTTTTCAATAAATTTAAAACAAAACAAATTTATTTTAAAATTAACATGCTTTTAATAAAAATGGAGAAGGGCATGGTAACTGGACATCATTATTATATTTACATGTCTTAAAGTTAAATAAAAATAGCTATTAGAAAAATATTTTCTCGTGATTTTTGAGCACTAATACCAAAAATCAAAATTGTTTAGATTCTACATAGAATACCAACTTCAACAATCTTTTTAGTAGAAAGGTACGTTTTGAAAATGTACACCTTTTAACTCTGTAGAAGTATTTCAAAACTATGGTGTGCATTTTAATGATCTTATCACAACCTTAGAAATATACAAACCAAAGCTACTGCCCCATATAAATTACATTGCCATACCTATCCACACAACCTACTTTAATAAGAGGGAATTCTTTATGCGACACAAAACTCTGTTAGGTCTGTGTTCCCTCCAAAGAACAACTTGTGAACATAGTTCAAGAGACAGTCATCATCTTTAATCCTTCTCAAATGCTTTTCCCACAAATGCCAGATAAATAATGACTTCTTTCCTTATGTCTGGCATAAGGCTGTCATGAGAACATTCTAAAGCAACATAAGAACATAGCCTGGTCCAATATCTCTCTGCTTCTATTTTCTACAATCGTCCTCTATTTAATGTCTTCATTTCCCTTTCTGCTTCTATTAGTCCTTCTCTCTCAGTCTCTATTTCTGCCTCTGTCCTGTCCATCTTGACATCTTTTGCGTCCTTCCAGTCTTACACAATCTTTCAAAGTGGGATTGTGATGGTGACCTCTGTTACGTAACTTTTTTTTTTCCACATATACATCTCTAGGTTTTGCAGTTGAGAGTATGCCAGAAAGGGGAGCCTTTGTGATAATCCGTGTATCTCAGAAATGCATCCACATCATAGTTGAAGCAGTTTCCAGCCACATTTCTTGATTGGAGGTCTTGTCCTTGATTACCTGCGTAATAAAAGTTGGAAGAAAGAAAAGAGTGTTTGGTTCTTTTGGAGGAGCTACTTAATTAATCTTTTCTGCTCTGGAATAGAAACAGGTGGTGAAAACTTGCTGTTATGGCTGCTGTGCTGTCAAGTACTTTGCACATTTCAACTTCTCAGCAACCAAAGATGCATTAATTTTTCTGATTCTAAGAAGAAAGAGTGGTAGGGAACTTCTTGTGTTGCTGTTCCATAGAGAACACACTCAGAGTGTCAAGAATCCCAAATCTATTTATAACTATGATGGTGGAAGGGCATGATGATGACAACTTACCAACCTCCTCTGCAAAGCCAAGGGAAGAAAGAAAGCTTTGCTTGCCATGCTCACATTCTGAATGTGAATGAATGATGACATTCATTCAAGAATGATGACATTCTTGCCAAAGTTCACCTTGATTGATTTCCTTTTTCAGCTTATAAGACTGATGTCATTCTTGACTGTTATGATAACAGAGCATTCAGGTGCTATGCATGTTTTGTGTGTGGGTATGCATGGAAGATTGGAGAGGAAAAGTTGAAATATATCCCTTTTAAAAATATATATATACTTTATAGATACAATAAATGGATGCTTCTGTGAATGCTCATCCCACTTTGATTGATTGATTGATTTACTGATTTACTGATTATGTGCCATCAAGTCATTTTTTATTCCTAGTGACCACATAGATAGATTTTCTCCATGACGATCTAGCCCTAACTTGGTTTTTCAGGTCTTTCAGTGGTGCACTCATCACCGTTGTAACTGAATCCATCCACCTTGGTGCTGGTCATCCTCTTCTCTTTCCTTCCACCTTTCCCAGCATTAGAGCCTTCTCCAAAGAGATGGGTCTTTGCATAATGTGTCCAAAGTAGGATAATTTTCACCTGGTCATTTCTGCTTCAATGGGAAATCTGGGTTGATTTTATCCCACTCCCAGGGCTTTATTTGTTATTTGATCTAATAAATCAGTTAAATAAACAGATCCAACAAAGTCAACAAGAGGAAGCAAAGAAAGACTGATTCGTGAATCTCTCCTTTTCTTATCAAAAAAAAAAAAAAAGGTCAGTGCCCCAACAAAAGAAACGTATCTGTGCTTTTGAATTTGAAATAATAAGGCTGTTCAGGCTTCCACAATGATTTGAAAGAGTGTTTCAGAATGTCTGTGAGCAAAAGCGCAACATCTTTTTAAAGCAGCTGTGCCTTTTTTCAACTTCTAAAACAAGTCATGACAGCTTTAATGAGACAACCCACCCACCCTCTGGAACATCATTCCCCTCCGAGATGGGATTAGCTCCAACCCTATTCGCAGTTAGGAAATCCCTTAAAACCTGGTTCTTCCAAAAGGCTTGGGGATCCCAGGGACATAGGGAGCCCATGAGGTGGCTACATTGTGTGTAGGATGCTGGTCCATTCTCCCACGGTCTAATTTATATCTGTGTTTAAATTGTTTCAAAATGTTTGAACTGTTTTATTATGCTGTTATTTTATATTTGTTTTACCTGATTGTTTTATTGTACACTGCCCAGAGTCACATCCATGAGATGGGCAGCTATATAAATTTGATAAATAAATAAATAAAGCATCCACATCTTTAATGCAACTTGTTAAAACAGATAAGCCGTTTTTTAGGAAAAAAAGTGCCATTACTTTAAAGAGATGCTACATTTTGCTTATGCTCTTCTGAAGCACCTGTTCTGAATAATTTTTGGGAGTATTCACAGTCCTTTTGTGCGTTTTATCTTCTGTGTCTAGGAACTTTAATAATCTGATACTATAAATAGTTTTACCCAAGTATTGTCCTATTATATGGTTTTTAGAAATCTTTTGGGGGAATGAAAGCTGTGTAGAAATATGTGAATAATTTATTTTATGTACTATGATATTTTTATTATTAAATTATTATTTTTTATTTTTATTTTTTTATTATTTTATTATTTTTATTTTTATTAATTATTATTATTAATAATAAATTGCTATTTTTATTATTAAATTATGATAATTTTATGTATCATTTGGAATTGTTAGGAAACATTTCATAATAGTCTTATTTTCAAGCTTTGGGGGAAAAAATAAAGTCCTCAAAAATTAGGGAAGTCATTTTACAAAAAGGAATAAATTTTTCCACAACATCACATCTCTAGACTGTACTTTTGAAGTTTGCAATATTATCTGGAGATGGCTTGCCACTCATCTTCATTTTTCCATCCTGATTTCTGCCTTCCTTCTCAAAAGAGATGTATTAAAATATTATCAAATATTAACATATTTTAATATTTTACTAAATATTAAAATATGATAAAATATTATCAGAACTGTCTCTGCTACACAGGTGTACTATTTACATGTTACCAAATCATGAAGATGATGAAATAGCCATGCATCTGTTCACATGTGAATATGACACAGATTTTAGAGTTGAACATCTCCATGTGATTCTGGTTTTTGTTTTCTTATGTTCTGGTATTTAAGAGTCCCAAGACATGTGAACAAGAACTAAGAAAAATAACTGTAAATCACATCTACTTTGGGAGGACATCTACTTTTCCTTAAGATACATACTTTGACAGCCTAAGCTTCTATATTGCAATTCCATAAAAGAATTTGCATGGAAATTTATTAGGCTTAAGATTTTGTACTATTTTATTTAATTAGCTACAATGACAAATTAAACACACTGTCCAAAATTAGTTGTCACATCTACCTAATATTCTCACTCTCAAGGTAACCTTAATTTAGATGAAAGAAAGAAAGAAAGAAAGAAAGAAAGAAAGAAAGAAAGAAAGAAAGAAAGAAAGAAAGAAAGAAAGAAAGAAAGAAAGAAAGAAAGAAAACAAACTTTGGATATTTTCTTTCGCTAAATATGCTTTCCTTTTCTCTTTTCTTTTCTTTTCTTTTCTTTTCCTTTCTTTTCTTTTCTTTTCTTTTTTTCTTTTCTTTGAGTGCAGTCAAACTGGGAATTCAACGTTCTTCCCTGAATGCTCATTCTGTCCTTCTGTACCCTTCAGGTGCCAAATTATGACTCACATCAGAAAAGGAATCTGATTAATCAGTAGATCATTTGTTTTTTCAAGAACAGTATTCTCTGTATTCTGTTCAGAGAAAAATAATGACAAAAAAGCCCAATCTAGAATGTGAAGAAGAGTTTAGCAGCTTGTGTTCTATGATTGATAGATTTGATAGGAAACCTTCCCTTATATGTGTCAACCCTGTAAAGATTTTATACTACTTTTCCAGTTTGTAATCTCTTTGCTTCCTAGTGGTAGAAGTTCAGAGAAATCCTTTGAAGCACAGTATTTCTAAACTTCATCAAGTACCTTTTTCATACTGCTACAAGCCTTGTTTTTATTTATTTGTAACCTGAAAAAGCTCGGTGGAGTGCAGGCAAAGAATCGTTTAAATCATTCAATTTAAAGAATCATTTTGAAAACTAATCATTATTTAATTGTCCAAGCTGTTAATTATTCATTGTCTAAACTGAGTCTAGATGCAACACTTAAATTTCTCTAGGATTTTCTTTTTCTATGAGTTTTCTATAATCATGAAAAGATATATGTGGTGCATTGGAGGGGGGCAGGCAAATGTATGGCAAGTCCACTCGGGATTTTCAAGGATGACTGGAATCCTTGGATAGGTATACAAGTTGTCAAACAAAATTAAATCCTCAATTTCCTTTCAGAAAGAACATTGAACTCACATATAAACCGAACAGCACATGGAGTAGAGGCAGTGAATACCTTCATTCAAGCAACATCTTCATTCCAAGTCTTTCCAGGAATTGTAGATGGATGGAAGGTTTCAGCTAATTTTGCACATGTCTTCAGAACATGAAATTCAAGAAAGCACTTCCAGGTCTGACAAATATTGCTCACTAATGTCAGATAGCAGTCTTCTTCTTTAATGCTGGACTTAAAACTCTTGTAGAAAATCAATTTTTTTTTTCCTGCCAGCATATATTAGTGATGCAAGGGCAAAGAACAGTAACAGAAGCGAACATGGCATTGACCAGTTAATACTCAGGAATAAAAAATGACTGGGACACACATCTCTTTAATCAGCACTACCAAATCATTTGGGTTTGATTGCGATAATGTGACTGCCAGCTTCATTACTATTTTAAAAAAGGGAAATGATGAGTAGCCAAAGGTATAAACTATCTATAGTGCAGTTTGGGTGTGTGCATGGATGCGCATATGTGTGTAACTCTGAAGTGGTTTGAATAAGTTCTAATTAGTACCCCAATGACCAACATGGTTGAAATCAGTTACAGCAAAGTTTCTGAAGAAACTTCAAAAGGAACTTTTAAATCGACCAAGGGTTTCTTTATTTATTACTACAATCCCTGGAACATTTATAAAACAGAAACTTGAAGAGAAATGAAATATGGAGTGCACTGTTCGTAACTGCAATTGACAAGATATGTGTTTTGCTTTGATTTCCTATGGTGGTTGGTGCTGAATGAGGTATTATCCAAATCCTTAAATAGTGCTGAAATCCTGATGGCCAAAGGATGCTGAGGTTTTTATTCCCCAGTACTTCAGATCCGGAGCATGTATTAGCACTTTCATTAATGTTTTCTTTTGCTGTAAAAGGCAGTGCTAATGTATGACAGTGCCAAAAATAATAAAATCTTTTGTACTGGGATATTCATTTTTTAAAGCTTTGCCAGTAATAAATTGCATTTAAGCTGTGTGAGACAGAGTGCATAAGTCACTCATCTTTTTACCCTACATGATATAATTCATATTCACTTCCAGAAGGGAACTATCCAGCAGCAGAAGCCACCTGGCCAGGTTTCTACCAATACAGCTAAGACCTAACCAGCCCTCCTATTAAAAAATAGTTTAATCTTTGGCAACTGTTCAGTTGAGACAATATAGGACAAAGACAAGGATTTTAAAAGCAACTATGAGGCAGGTTTAAAAAAAGTACTCATATTTCCTGACACTCTCCCCAGAGCTGTAGTGAAGCACATCACATTATGTTGCCAATAATACCACTCTTGTCACAGACAGTTATGTTATTAATGGTGAAATATGCCACCTTTGCAGCACTTTGTAGGAAATTGGGGCTGCTATGCTCTTTTTCTAGCATCCAAGATTTCTGAAGCTCACTCCTGGCCCATGGTTGTTTTCCTTAAAGATTTGAAACAGGTTTGAACAGTTTGAACAGTTAAACATGTTGAAACAAAATAAACATACAGGTAATCCTCATTTAGCAACTGCCCCGTTTAGCAATTGTTTGCAGTCTGTAAAGCAAAAGAAAGCTGAAGTAAGATCATAAGCACAGTTGTGGTTTCACTTAGTGACTGCTTCACTTAATGACCAATTTACCAGTCCCAATTGTGGTCACTAAACAAGGACTACCTGTACTCAGAAATATGATCATATTTGAAAAAAAGACAACAAAAGATGCCACTGTAAAACTTAAACATTGGTTGCTAAAGCCTAGAGCAGAAGTGGGCCTGACCACAAGGCACAGAAACCCTGGGACCCCTCTATACCTCCCAGGATCCTCCAGGAATGGGCAGAATTGAAATATGGGGCTTGTTGTTGTTATTGTTGCATTTTAGGGGTTTTTAAGTGGTGAAATGGATGCTTCAGTCTTCCATTTCAATCTTTAAAAGCCCAGCTGTCTCTTTTCCAAAACATTAGGATGATTTCTTGCACTGCAGCATTAAGGAACAGCATTTAAAAAACAGGTTCATTCTTTCCCACCTACCCACCTTTGGTAAAAAATGCAAAAGGATCAATATTTTGGCCCCTCTCCCATTGGAGAT
The DNA here is from genome assembly GCF_059951505.1 of Python bivittatus. Lineage (NCBI taxonomy): Eukaryota > Metazoa > Chordata > Lepidosauria > Squamata > Pythonidae > Python > Python bivittatus. The sequence goes on from NW_028277098.1 coordinate 32,201,467, forward strand.
ATGACATTCACAGCAATGACCCCTTGAGGAACCTTGAGGAACAATACAAAGGGAAAGTGTCCCCCAGGTCGCCAAGTGTTGTCCACTTCTTACGTACTCGCTTTGTATGAGAGTGGTGCTTTAGTACCAGGAAAGTCTGAAACCTGTTCCAAACTTTGGACAGCATGGCGTAATCCATGAGCGCCCTTAGGGGTGCCAGAGACTGAATGCAGCAACTCAGATAAACATTTACAGCCCACATATAATAGCTCTACTGTAAAAATAAGGTTACATTGTAAAACCTGTTTCAATCAAGGGGGAAAAAAGATGAAATATGAATAAAAAGTTGTTGAAAGTCAGGCAGCATAGAAATCATCATCATCATCATCTTGGAGACAACAGAACAGAAAAGAAAGAACTGGAGAAAATCACAAAATATAAAGACCTGCAAATAAAATATAAAGACCTGCAAATAGATGTAGAACAACTATGGCAAAAGAAAGCAAAGATAGTACCAATAGTTATAGACACTTTAGGTACAATTCCAAAATATCTGGAGTACCACTTGAAGACCATCGGCATTGACAAAATCACCATCAGTCAATTGCAAAAGGCAGCTTTACTCGGAACAGCCTACATCCTGCAACGATACCTTTAACACCATCAAACAACAACATCTGCCCATCCCAGGTCCTTGGGAAGGACTCGATAGGTGGATAAGAATGCCAAATCCAGTCTAAACATCTGACTAACTGGAACCAACAGTAATAATAATAATAAAATTTTGGAAATGTTTGTAGGAAAACAACAGGAGTCACAATAGGAATGCAATATGGATCAAGCAAGTTGAAAATGCAGTGAAAGTACTCAGTATGGAACGCTTTAGGATAATTAAGGAAATGGTACGAAAGCAATCAGAGAAGGTCAAAAGCTGGAGTGCTTCTGCACCATATGAAATCCATGGATTCTGACTAAAATCATTGACATATCTACACTTGATCTTGGCAGACCAGATGAATAGGGTTTTGGAAGCACCAGAAAATGAAGAAAAGTTAACAACTGGAAGGACATTCCTAATTCAGAAGGACAAGGAGAAGGAAAATGAGCCTGGAACCTACAGACCCATAACCTGTTTGTCAACAACATACAAGCTACTTATGGGCATAATTGCAAATCACATCTACAGCTATCTGAAAAGAAATGATTTACTCCCTGTAGAACAGAAATGGTGTTGTAAAAATTCGAGAAGAATGAAGGACTAGATATCGATTGACAAGTTGTTTTTGAAGAATTTGAAAAAAAAGAAGAACAAATTTGTCTATGGCTTGGATAGACTATAAAAAGGCATTTGATTCTGTTTCACATAGCTGGATTGAGAAATATCTCAAAATTTTTGGAATCAGCAGAAACATTGAGCACTTTATGAATACTTCAATGAAGTTTTGGTGAACAAAGCTGATGGCTAATGGGGTAGAGTTAGGAGAAGTTGAAATCAAATGTGGAATCTTACAGGGTGACTCATTATTCCCTTTACTCTTTATGCTATCAATGGCCCCACTGACAACAATTTTGAACAAGACAAACTATTGGATTGGCCAGAAAAGGAGTAAAACATTTGCATTTACTCTATAGGGATGATTTAAAATCATTTGGAAAAACCAAGGCTGAACTAGATTCCTTACTAAAAAACACAAAAGAATTCAGTAAAGATATTAGAATACAATTTGGCATCAACAAGTGTGCAACCTTAGCCATGAAGGCAGGCAAAATTGTTGAAGTTGAAGGAATACAGCTTGACAATAAAGATGTGATAAAGGCAGTAGCATCAGAAGAAGGCTACAAATATTTGGGAGTTTTGGAGCTTCTGATTTATGACAGAATCAAGTAAAAGAAAATACTTCTACCAAATATATCAAACGAGTTTGGAAAATTTTAAAATCAAAGTTGAATGATGGAAACATCATTAAAGCAATTAATACCTGGGCAGTCCCTGTTATTCAATATACAGAAGGAATAGTTGATTGGACTTGAATAACTGGATGGAACTTGATAATTTGGATCAGAAGACAAAAAAACTAGTGACAATGCTCCATGCTTTGCACCCAAAAAGTGATATTGATTGGCTGTATTTGCCAAGAGCCAAAGAGATTAGAGGACTCCCACAGGTGAAACAAACTGTGGAGGAAGAAAAGCATGGCTTGAATGACTACATTAAGAAAAGCCAAGAACCCTTGCTGAAGGAAGTCTATCCAGGAAACCAAGGTGAAGGTTGAGTATAGAAAAGAAAAAATTGAAAACCGATTTGTTAATTGGAAGAACAAGCCAATGCATGGTCAATACTTGAAGGATATAGAAGGAAAAGCTGATAAAAACCCCACATGGGGTTAATTAAGATCAACAGTGTTAAAAAAAGAAACTGAAGGCTTTATTTTAGCCGCTCAAGAACAAGCTTTGCCAACTAATTGCATGAAGGTGAACATTCAACATGTAACAAACAGTAAATGTTGCCTTTATAGTCATTATAGAACAATTGACCATCTGATCACTGGCTGCATCAAAATTTCACAAACTGACTATAAGCAGTGTCATGACCGAGTAACCAAAATTATTCATTGGAAACTTTGCCAGAGGTTTGGATTTGAATGTAGTAAAAACTACTAGGACTACCAAGTTGAGAAGGTTTTGGTGGTTGAGCAAGTTAAAATCTTATGAGACTTTAAGATCCAAACAGACAGGCATCTTGTTCATAACATGCCTGATATAATGGTTATTGAAAAGAAGAAAGTCTGGTTCACTGATGTTGATAATGATGAAATAGAATTGCTGCTCAACACTGTCCAAATATATAGCCAAGATATTGCAATGGAGTTTGGACTGGGCAAATCTGCTACCCTTACCATCAACAGTGGAAAAATAATGAAAACTGAAAGAATCAAGATGCTGTATGGAGATAACATCAAGAGTCTCGATGAACAAGATCACTACAAATACTTGGGCATCCTTCAAGCTGCCAACATCAAGGACATTGAAATCAAGAAGAAGGTTAGTAGTGAATACATCATGAAAGTGAAGAAGATCTCACTCAGTGGCGGAAATACCATCAAGGCAATTAATACCTAGGCAATTCCAGTCATTACATACACAGTTGGAATAGTGGACTGGACAAAAGCAGAACTAGAAGCCCTGGATAGGAAGACCAGAAAAATAATGACAATAAATCATGCCCTTCATCCATGCAGCGACGTTGACAGACTCTACTTACTAAGGAGCATTGGTGGGTGTGGAATGTTGCAAATACCTCAAACAGCTGAAGAAGAAAAAAGGGCATTTGAAAAATATCTGAAGGACAGTGAAGAAGATGCACTGAAGTTAATATTCCATGAAAGCTTACTGAATACCAAAGAAACCAAACTGGCCTATAAGAAAGACCACATGAACAATAGAAAAGAGACATGGCAAGGCAAAGTATTACATGGCCAGTACACACACACACACACACACAAACCTAGGAGGCAAAGCAAATAACAAGACCTGGCAATGACTAAGAGCAGGAAAGTTGAAGAAAGAGACAGAGGGGCTAATTCTGGCTGCACAAGACCAAGCTTTAAGAACAAATGCATACAAAGCCAGAATTGAGAAGACAGCAAATGCCACCTCTGCAAAGAAGCTGAAGAAACAGGGGCCATCTAGTTAGCTACTACAAGAAGATCTCACAGACTGACTACAAACAACGGCATATCAAACTAGCAACAATGGTGCATTGGAATATCTGCAAGAAATACCATTTACCTGCAAGCAAGAACAGACAAATAATAGAAAATGAAGAAGCTAATGTGCTCTGGGACGTTAGAATTCAAACAGACAAGCACTTGCTACACAATACCCCAGACCTAAAGTTTGCTGATAAGAAAGACAAAAAAGTCTGGATAGTGGACATTGCAATACCTGGAGACAGCAGAATAGAAGAGAAAGAACTGGAGAAAATTACAAAATACAAAGACCTGCAAATAGACGTAGAACAACTATGGCAAAAGAAAGCAAAGATAGTACCAATAGTAATAAGCATCTTGGGTGCAATCCAAAACATCTGGAGCGCCACTTGAACACCATTGGCATTGACAAAATCACCTTCAGCAAAAGGGAGCTTTACTTGGAACAGCTTCCATCCTGTGACGATGCCTTCAACACCATCAAACAACATCTGCCTATCCCAGGTCCTTGGGAAGGACTCAATAGGTGGATAAAGATGCCACATCCAGTCTAAACATGTGGCTGACTGTGCAACTAACAATAATAATGCAACTTAAGTTCACTCATAGGTATATTGTTCAAGAACCATATTTATTTCTTATTATTATCTGGTTTCTAGTGAAGGGTTGTGGTGGCAGTGGGACTTGCTTTTGAGTAGCTATTTATAAAATTATGCTACCAACCAATCATGTATGTTCTGATTCCACAAATACAATTAAACCTATTAATTGAACACATTATTACAATCCCAAGCCTGAATTATGACATTAAATTCATGGCAGCCCTACTTCCAAGTCATTCAGAAGTGATGATAGTAAACTTGTGTTACTTATTCCTAACCACCAATTATTGTACATCATGTTCATAAAATGCCTTCTACTACTTTTGTAAGCACTGCTGGAGCATAGAATTTCACCAGCAGGCATTCTCTTTCTCGGAGTATGTTACTTGTTGACTGTTTACAGCTGTGATGTCCTCAAAGAGAGAGCAAAATAGGAAAAAAAAAACCTAAGCGGGGGGGGGGAAGCAATGAGCACTTGGGAGAGAAAGGAAAAAGATGAGGTATAATGAGAGAAAATCAAATAGGAGAGTGAATGGCTAAGAGAAAAATATTTTGACTGTTTAGCCTAGTGTTTCTCAAACTTGGCAACTTTAGAAGTGTGGACTTCAACTCACAGAATTCCCCAGCCAGGAATTCTGGGAGTTGAAGTCCACACTTCTTAAAGTTGCCAAGTTTGAGAAACACTGATTTAGGCAATACTGTTCTAATACAAATGAAGGCTTCTTCTGGCACTGGGAAGAGTGAAGAAGGTGGAGGTCATGACCACAGGCCTTCACACAGTGCTAGGTGGTGCACCACTTATGGCTGTATCTTGAAGAAGAGGAGCCAGCTACCGTGACTTGTGCCTTTATTAGCACTAGGTTGGCTTCGGTAATGTACTCTACATGTGGTTGCCTTCAAATGCCACTTAGAAATTGCATTTGGTTAAAAATGGGGTGGTCATTTATTAGCTGGCACTTGTTACTTTAAACATGTTACACCTATTTTGTGGGCCCTTTATTGGCCCCATAATAGGTTTTCCAGATGCAATTCAAAGTGTTTTGCAGTCTCCTGTCATTGCATCATTGAACAACCTTCCTTTTTACCTTTGACTTTATTTTCTTTGTGATGTTTAAATGTACTTTTAGCAAAGGACTGGGTTGGGTTGTGCTAATTGTTGTGGGAAATCAGAAAAGCTGCATTAGGACAACCCTTTCCATTTAAAAGAAAAAGAAGCTTGAAACCGATTGCAGCAACAAAAATTATCAACATCCTGCTGTGCTGTGCTTATTTTCAGTGACCTTTTCACAGAGAGCTTTCACTCAAAACTGGTGAAAGTAACACAACTCTCAGTAAATTTACTTAGTTAGTCAGTGCCTGGCACACCTATTCATGCTGCTGGTACTTACTGAGGTCCGGTAAATGTCCTTGACATTTGGGGGTTGGAAGAAAGAAGAAAAGCTCTTTTTTGAGTGACTTCCATTTTTTACTTCATTCTTTTCTTGTGGTAGCATTAAAACAGAAAGCTGTACAATATTGCCACAAGGAAGGCAGGAAGCAAACTCTTTTCAGTATTTAAGGATATGCTTTCAAGCTCCAAGTGCATTCAGAGACACGGCCTCTCCTTTATCAAGAAAATATATCCACATTTTGTTTGTGGTGTTGTCAAAAACCTTGACAGCTAAAGAATTCATTATTGGGAGTGTAGATTCTTTTTCTGCTGTCACTTACAATTGGGATGAGGCCTTCTTTTCACATGTTGGATCTGACGCCACATCGATTATGCAAATAGTCTTTGTGAGTGCCTGAGGCATACATTACTTACCCTCTTATTTTAGCTGTTTAGAAAGCACCTGAGCTGCAAACTGTTCTTATTTTGGTAAATTGTACTCCACTCAGTCATCTATTTTCATAACATCATCCTGATCTTAGAAGCCAATATCATCACTATCTTTATTTTACTAAGCTCAAGTTGCATTTCACTCTTGGGAACATCTCCCCCATTTCTCTTAATCTGTGAAGAAAGATGCAATAAATATTCTAAGTAGAATGGGTGAACCTTCAGTTCAAGACTAGTCTGAATGGAAACACCTATTTTTTATAATTTAAACACTTTTTCTGCAATTGCTTTTCACTGTGTTTCCATTTCGTTTTAACCTTATTCTTTTCCGCCCATCCATTTTTATGGTTTTCAGCATGATTGTGCAAATCTTAATGATTCAGTTCTCTTTGAGTTTCACAATAGCACAGTTCTATGTATATCTTCTCAGAATTAAGTCATACTGTGCTCTGAGATGTGACGTTGTTTGCTGCCTTAGTGTGAGTCTGTCCACATTCACTTAGAAGTGTGTAAATTGTTCTGAATTTACAATAGTCTGAACAATGGCACACCCAAATCACACTGAAGAGAGAGGAAAGGGTTGGTTTTACACCCATGCATTCTTCAGAATATACTATCCTCCCCCAAAAAACAAATTAACATACAACTGTAGTCAGATTCAAAATTATCAGTGCAAACTACCAGCGCCCACCAATTATGATCTGTTATCACAATGCCATCCTCCTGGCACTTAGGAATACAGGAAGCCCCCAATAGGGACAGTCCCTAAGAAAGGCCTCTTGCCTACTCCATATTCAGTATCATCACAGGGAGCCTGTGAGGTCCTATGTTGTAGGTAGCAACAATTACATTGAGTTTTCAGGCACCCCTGCTGGTAGCAGATCAATTCTGTTAAAAATAGATCATAATAGCATTGCAATAGCAAATAAAGGAAAGGGAAGAAAGGCAGTATGCAAATTTTCTCCCTTTGCAGCTAGAAAATGAAATACTGTAGAGCCCACATTGGAACAGGACCCACTGAAGGAGAAGGGTTCTTTGCTAAAGAGGGTTCTATATCTGTATCTCTAGAGCAGTGTTTCTCAACCTTGGCAGCTTTAAGATGTGTGGACTTCACCTCCCAGAACGTGGCTGGCTGGGGAATTCTGGAAGTTGAAGTCCACACATCCTAAAGTCACCAAGGTTGAGAAACACTGTTCTACATTGGGATTTAAGTACTGTATATACCTATTTCTTACTTTTCTACTATTTTATATTCTATAAAGCTTGACACTTTTTAAAAAATTGACTAGCATCTATTGTTTTGTTAACACTGGAAATGATGACCAATTTCAAATTTTATGTTTAAAAGTAGTGGCAGTGTTATGTGATTTTGTAGACTAAGGATACCATATCACATCATCCTAGATCTGCTTCTAGTTCACCTCTGGAACTGTCTGGAAATTTTTCTGTACACCACAAGGGATACCAAAGTGGACTGCAGAAGAATTCTGAGCAAGCAGAATAGAAGACAACTTTTAGCAGCAAAGTCAAAGGAATGGGGGTAGGGGGTGAAGGATCAACTGTTAAAGGAAGTTAAACAGTAGGAGACTTGTAAGAAACATCACAAATAGCAGACAGACCAAAAAGAAAAAAGGAGAAAAGCAATAGCTAGGGAAAACTAAGCAACAGGGGACTTAGCAGCAAAATAGAAATAAAGCAAGCATAAGCTAGGAGAACAAGAACTGGAGAAGTTAAACAGTGAAGAGATTTCAGAAGATGCAAATCAGAGTTAAACCTAGTGGGCCATCACAGAAAAAGCCAGCAAGGGAAAGATAACAGGATCATGGGAAAAATCAAAATAGGCTTTTCAAGAAGTTGGTATTTCTTCACAGGTGGCTTAGGATAAAGACAGATCTTTGTAAAACTGCCACTGGGACTGGAGTTGAAGCTCTAAACATGGCTCCTTATTTCACTGGGTTTTTTTTAAAAAACCCAGAATATCTGTGGAGCAAGACAATGCAGTAAAAACACTGACTTTTGATCTCTAATATAAAATATGCCTCCCACATTCTTATTCTACATCAAGGGATAGGGAATGTTGCCCTACCAATCTTCCCCATCTGCTCTGAGAGGCCCAACCAGGCCCCTTCCAAAATCCTTGCCTGCTTCTTCCCTTCACCTTTCTCTGGGCTTCATACTGCCAGTTTGCCCCCATTGCCAGTATGGGCCAGCAACCTCTTTTGGAGGGCAGAAATGAACAACATCACCCTGTACTGGCCTCCTGCAAATTTGTTTTTTCTGCTTTTGTCACTTAAATGTTGTTGTCCAGTTTGTCTGCTGCACTTTATATTCATCTAGCCCAACCCCTGTACTTTGAATGGCTCCTTCACAGAGGTCAGAATGGCCCCTCAACATATTTTTCTGAATAGCATCAGCTGCAGTTTCTCTTCCTTGCTAGCATAGGAAGGAAAAACTTGTTTGAGATGCAGAACATCCAAGGTTTGAAACTTGACAGAAAATGGTGTTCTTTAGTTACTATTTACCTGAGGTATCTACTTTTCCACTGAGCTTTAAAAAAAAAAAATCCACTAGTAAAAGTGACTGGAAAAGTAATGAAATGGTGCACTGGTAAACTTATTAAAAAGCAAAAAACAAAAATGCCAGAAAAGTAGGTAGCTGTGGGAAAGAAAAACAAAAGGGGGACTCCAAAAACATTCCTGTTGTTTTCTAAACTAGAGACATTCTGCATATCAGGCAAGTGTAATAACCACTATGTTGGTGAGAACAACCTGATGTAACAGTGCTGCAGCAGATTTTATTCAGGAAAATCAGGGAAAATGCAGTAAAAGAGTATTATTTTAAACCTGGTTGATCTGTGTATAGATGCATGTTTGATGTTTTAACTTTATATTTAAATTTAATTTAACTGTATAGATGTACTTTATACTTTTAATATATGTCTGATGCAGAGAGAGAGAAGGAAAGAGAGAATATATGTTCAGTATGACCTGCTCACAGAAAGCAAAACAATTGGTGATTGTTTTCCTGGAACAGAAAATTGAGAAACCACAGCAGCAAAGAATTGTCCAGACATGTTGGGCTGCATTCTGAACACCTTGAAAGCTGTTGCCAAAGTATCTTAACCCAGATAGGATTTTCTTAACAGGCTTATGCACAAGTCAGGAGCAACTTAAAGGTGTAGTGTGGACATATCCCTTATCTGTGCATCCTTCTTTCAAGAGCAAGACAAAGCTGAAAGCAATATCTCCCTCCCTCTGCATATGCCTGAAATTACAGCCAATTGCACTGAATAACCAAATAATATTTGAATAAGAGAGCAAAGCAGGTTTAATTGTTTAACTTTCTCCTTTGGGCAACTAACACACCATACGTTTGGGCAACTATACAATACAGTAAAGAAGACCAAATATTTGTGGTCTCCAGTTCCCCATGTTGGAGAAATTTTTCTGGGAGACCACTATGTTAAATCATTTAGCTCTATTTGAAAAATTCCAAAAGTCATTAACTGGATCCATTGACTAGATTTATTTTCAACTTGCTGAAATAAATCTTCAGTGAAAAACTATTTGGCTGTCACTGGAATATTAGGTTTTCTGTTTACTTCATATGAATGGAATCAGTATTAAAAACTGCCTTACTGATATGTCAGTAACAATGAGGCTATCTTCCACTAAAGCATAGTGCTGCTCCAACCATTCTAGTAAGGTCTATAAGTATAGCAGAGTTGAATTTTCACTGACACTATTCTGTCAGCAATATGAAAGAGTCTATCACCTGTCCAGCTTGGATGAATGTGGAAGTCACTGTCCCTCCTATTTTTGTGGGCAAATGTATGCTGTATTATTGTGGTCCTTCTTAGAGGGGTCAAAAAGCTGTATAAGCTTACACCACCTCTATCCATTCCTTTTTACTACTTTTGTTTGTTGTCTGTGTGGAAACAGTGAAACCTAAGGACACTGAAGGCATATCTTAAAGCAATAAGCAGAACATAGAACATGACACCCAGGGCTATAGGAACCTGGAGGCCAATCTGTCTCACTTTTCCAGAGCTGTGCGGCTTACAGGTGACTGAAAAGTCCTTTCTCAACGCGGAGGTGGCATGAGCTCTTGGAAGGGGGAACAAATCAAATTACCCCAACTCAGGGCTAGGGATGTAAAAAGACATCGATCATGGATTTCTTTTATGACAAATTGCTGTAATCTTTCCAAGGAGAGTCTGCCATGGCACAGAAGGCAATAATGAATGGAATTTGCTGCTGTCTATCATTCTCCATTAGAAATGTTCATAAAAATCAGCATACATTTGGGAAAGCTATGTAAGCTGAAACCATATGCTAGGGCCAAGCTTCATTTGAATAAAGCATATAGAAAGGAAATTGTATAGAGAATACTGCATATTGAGAGTAGCAATGTAATGTGTAGGGGGGGGAAATAAATTGCAGGAAAATACATTAACAATCTGTACAAACAGCAGCTGTGGATTTTTCAGATGCAGGTGTTTCTCTTTTTTAAAAGGATGTACTGAGAAATCAGACAGTACAGAAGAGCAAAGAAGCGCACACAGAACTAATGCAGACCAGCTTTCTACTGATCCACTCACTCTACTCGATGATTTACTAGCTTCACTGTATTTCTGGATAGTTACAGTGCCTGGTGGTTTCTGAAATGAGTAATATCCATTGTTGCTGATCTTGTGGGGAAAAAAAATACTAAATTGTAGTCAGAGTTTACCCAAGTCTGGGTAAACTAGTTTACCCTGTTTATATACTTAGTTTACCTCTAGGTGTGAGGACAATAAGGTCTTCCACTCTATTATCTGAAAAATTTTGATTGGGGATTAAACCTCTTAATAACAATTCTCTCCAAAGGAGGAAAGTGCAGGGAGATAACCCCAGGACAATTGTTTGCATGAATACTACTATATTAGAGGATTCTCCTTATTTCACCTTCCCTACAGAGGTGTTCAGAAGAAATGCACTGGTTGGGGCAAACAGGTATGTCTCATACGTTTCAGATGATCTACTGGGTGTTTCTTTTTTAAAAAAATTCTTTCTTTGCAGGGAGGGTTTTTTGGGTTTGTTTGTTTTTTTGCTTTTGACTGATCCTGGTGCTAGGCTGGTAATCAACTGCATAAATATAGTGAAAGCAATAGTGTAAAAATAGTATTTATTTATTTGCTACTTGCTGTTATGTCTCACAGTCATCTGACTATTGCAGCCAGTCATGATTGCTCAAGCACAGGACCTGTCGTAGGATAGCCGCGTGGAAGAAAGGAAGGAGAAAGCCACTGAGAAAAGGGCTCCACTGTCATTAGCACCTGCTTTTCCACTGTCACTCTTGAATAAGCTGTTGGCTCAGCACAGCATGTACTGGAGGTACAACCATTGGACATCCTGGCAGCTTCGCTAGGGAGCATCTAGATCAGTGTTGTGGACTTCAACTCCCAGAATTCCCCAGCCAGCATGAGTTCAAGTCCACTCATCTTAAAGTGGCCAAGTTTGGACAACACTGATCTAGAGTTTTGAAGCCAGATCAGATAGCCTTATGTTCTCTACATCCAACTTTGGTACTCCCCCATAATCTGTATTTTAAGTTGCTGATAGTTCTGAAATAACAGTTGGGGCTGATGGGAAGAAGCTACCGTAGTTGTGACTTCTCTGAATTAGATTACTTTGTTTCTTGAGTTAGTTCTCCCTACACTCTTTCTAGACTTTCTTTAAGAAGAAATATCTTTTTAAGAAAATCCTAGCGTGGAAGCTTCATCCCAGAAAGAAAAAAAAATGCAGAAATATCTATCACAGTGATTTTCCTGCTATCAGAAATAAGACACTGAAGAGGAAATAGTGTATAAGTTATGCTTCCCTGCACTGCAACACATGGAGCCTTTCATACTTGAGATCTGTGAATCTCATTCTAGCTGACCTGCCAAACTAAGCTATTCTACTTGTTCAGATATACAAATATACATTATATGAATAAGGATGAAACATGAGAAGCAAATTATGCTTCAATACATCATTAATAGATTGTCCACAGTTAATGACACATGAGATATTAGGCCAGGTAAATATATATACAATGATATAGAGTTAAAAAAAAAAATCAGAGTCACTATGTTTATCATTTCATGTTACCTAAAAATATAAAAAGAAAAGTACAATATTGCAATTCTATTGACATCCTGATCTCTCAACAAGTTCCTAAAATTGTTTTTCAATTTTTAAATGTATACCTTAAACTAGGAAAGGTTTTATCTCTTAAGTCTTGTATGTAGAAATGTGCTTTTGACACATGCAGCTTGAGAGTGAGAGGGGGGAAGGGATTATTTAAATCATGAATTGGTTTAAGAAGACTATTAATATCAGCCCTAAACTAGGCACACTGAGCATACATGGACTGGAAAATCCAGGCAACTGATAGATATCAAGAGTTGGGCTTTTCAGTATCTTTTTGCTGCCATCTTGCAATCAATGTGTATAGCAACCCTGCACTATATTGTTACAACTTCATTCATCCATGATACTGTTCCAACCTTGAAAAAAGCCCCAATTCTCAGTATTTATTGCCTTTATTCTTCTTATTGATTTAATCTGAATCAATAAGACTAGTTTATTATTCCCTTTAGTTGCTGTTACAAAAATGATAAGCTGCTGCTATGTGTGCTATGTGCTTCTTTTTGTTTTTATCATAATCATCTGTATGTATATGTTGGGAGACAGTAGCAGTCAGCAGTAATGGTATTATACTAAAATCTTTTGCTATTTAGTATACAAAGCCAAGTAACTGTGATAAGAAAACTCAGGAAACTTGGCAGAAGGGTCAATATCACAACCTCTTCTGTATTTCTATTTTATGGTCCAGATCTGATATTTGTACTAGATAGGGTACAATGCATAGTCTTGGCCAGAGTTATGCTAATAGAAGGAGCATGCTGTTCCTGCTGAAGCAGTGGCTGACTCAGGAATAACAATGGAAGAGAATTGACTTCTTCCTTATCTATTATAGTTGAGGCCCTTGGGCTAACAAATCTGTGAAAAATAAGGAAGATGACCTTGATGGACATATGCAGGAACCATTACCTAGGTAAAGGGGTGAAGTATTTTTCAAGTCCAGATCAAGGCAATATTCAGAAGCTGCTCAGCAAGCAGCCCCCTAATTCACTGAACTGTAAGGAGGAGGAGGAGGCACAGTACAATCAGACTTGCAAGATGATGTTATTGTAGCCAATCTCAATAAAAATAGTTTTAGCCTTCCCATGGAGTTTATCTCCTGGTCTGATCTACTTAGTAGGGCTGACAAAATCTGGATTGCCAACATCTGGATAGCTACCGGATGGTAACAAAGGGGCAACCAAAACTTCCACTCTCTGCTGTCATCTGATTATCTGTATTTTTGTGACCCATAATGATAGTCTTATATTATGCATGCATTCATAAATAGAAACAAATGTATGTCACTTGAAAAGAGGAACATGTTTGATCACTGCTGATCACTCTACCAGCACAGCTGATTACTCTTAAATAAGTATCTTTATCCCACATGTCAGGTTAAGTAGCTTGAAACCATTGTCTTTATGGATGAGTTTGCATCCATATGCAAAAGTATAATAAGGTGTCTCCTCAGCATAACTATAGTAGAAACAGTGACCTAAATGAGCTGAGATAGATGGGGAAAAACAGACGTTAAAGATCGCTATAGATATTAAAGAGGGTAAACAGCTGGAGTGCACTAAGAGCTGTACAAATGATTAACAACTGAATTTTACGACCAGAGAAACCAAAACCACTTATACTTTGCTCTGGTTTCAAAAAGTGATCCTGAGAAAATAAAATTAAGCTTCTTCCCAAATGTAAACCATAGATTGTTGTCTAAGTAAAAGACTGTATCTCAGTGTATCACCTAGATTCTTACTCCTTGGCATAACAAAACTGTGCCCAAAAAAGAGCAAGTGCCTAAGAAACTTTGTTTTCCTTCTTCTGCTCCTTCTTCTTCCTGACCCTGATAATGTTGAATGAAAGAAAAATGCAGCCATAGATACCTCTTCATGCCAATTTTATAAATAGGCCCCCTGGTTAATTCAAAGACATTGTGGTTAAGTTCAGTTACCTTGACCACCTGGAAGCACCACATGACTAGTTTCATCCTTATTGGGACTCCTCAAATGTGAATAGCCGTATGTTATTCTATGGGGTTCAAACTCTCTACCAAGAATTGAACTCACAGACCTTCACATTTTAGATATACAGTACATTTGCTTTAGGAACTATACAGATTCTGCCATTCAGTGGTTGCAGGAAGTGATATCTAGAAGCTACAGAGAGAAAAGAAATTCCTCCCCTCCAAGGTGGGGAGTGGGTGGAAGTCATGTGAAAATGCCATGGGGAATGATATAATGTAACTTCTGCATCTCTCTGCTCTGAATGCTTAAGGGAAGGTGTATACCTTTCTGATAGCTTGTAGTTACATTCCAAGGGAAACAGGACAACAATTATATCCGCTTGCAAGCTCTTCTCTCTGTTCTGGAAGCTTTTGATTCTAAGACAAAATGTGTGCTTGATACAGTATATTGGCAAGCACATCTTTACCATTTAAGTTTGTACATGTGAGAAAGAAGGAAGGAATATGATAGAAGAACCCTTTGGGTAGGACCCCTTCCCACTTGCTAGTTCTTTTACATTCTTTAGTCCCACTGAAGTGAGAATTAAATACTTGACTGTTTTCTATCCTGTGCTCTGTTCCATTATGATTATTCTCCATTTCTGACATTTCATGTTGACTTATTTGGAATTCTCTCTGTGTCTGATTCTTGCCTTCTCTAATTGTCCCAATTATTCTCTTTTCTCAATAAGCTCCTTTTAATATATTTAGATTGGGCTTCATTGGTGTTAAACAGCAATTTCTCATTAAAACTTTCTCCGCAGATAAGACTGCACAATTACACAGCTGCCCCTAAGTATTTCAAGGTTGGCTCAAAATTTGTTCATTTCTGGACTATGTGTAAGAAGGTCCAAAGCACTTTCCTTTCTATTTCCTAGAGTTAGGTTGAAAGAAGCTTGCTAATGTGGCTAAGAACCGCCCATCTGCACAGACTATGGGTTGTTAGGAAGTGCCTGACTGATGGCAGCCTATTTTAATTATCTTTCACAAGGAAACCCTTGCAAGAAGAGGTCTTCCAGGAAGATGTTAAATTATACCCCCTGTTTTACAATAAAACTCAGAATAATCTGAAGGGGCATTCAATACTTAAATAGAATCATCTATGTACTATGGTATAAAATATTAGAAAAATTAGTCATCCACTGCTATCATTTCTCCTTTGAACACCAGACAATGCTTAAAAATCAAATCAAATTTTCTCATAGGTGGATTTAAATTTAGAACAAAAAAGCTCGAGACTCCTTTAGTCAAATGCAACACTATAGACTGTGTTACAAATGGCAATTCACCTTCTGCTATTCAGTAGCCCATATTGTAGTAAAGTTTATAGAAAACCACATAAAGGAATTCATTATTAATAAAAGAATAGAGGATCTAATTGAAAATTGTGAAGCGATGAAACATTCTGGGTAGGAGAGGGGGAAAAAAAAACACCTTTATCTGACTGAAAATAGCAATGCTAGGAATGCCTCTTTTTTTCCCCCATGGTATTTAATAAGGCTCTGATGAAAACCAGAACCATCCCTCCCTATTTTTGAACTGAGTTTTGTAGGTCCAATTAAAAATTCACCCCTGCAGATCCATTCCCTTAAGCACATTCTATGATAGGACAACTGGATGGCAAACAACATTCCGAAAGAAAGCCAAAATGAACCATAGAAAGGACAGTGGGATTTTTTAAAAAAAAACATGTCTAACAATATTTCAGATGAAGCCTGTGAAAAGGCAGTAGAATATCTAAAGTTTGATAGATTTATGCAGTATGAAATTTGGTTCTTTTCAAGGCAGAGCTGATATCCTGATATCCTGATTTCCATTTGCTTTTAGATGATTTTTTTTTTTTTAATCATTTGAAAGGTCCATACCTCAGTTTATAAGGAAGGAACCATAGGATAATGTCTCCCTCCTTGTGGAACATTCTCCCCCCTGAATTTAGGCTCACCCCTTCCCTGCTGTCATTTAGGAAGTCCCTCAAGACCTGGTTGTGTCATCAGGCCTGGGGGTCTTTGGGAACCGGAGACATTCTTAGATGACTCTAGTGTAATTGATATTCTGTTCTCTCTGTGGAGTTTGTATATTTTAAAATCTAAAGTTTTAAAATGTGTGATAATGTTTCATTTTAATAATAACTTTTTATCTTTTTATAATGCCTGTTTTTATTCACTTGTTATTTTATTTTAATTGTTGTACGCCACCCAGAGTCGCTTTATGTGAGATGGGCAATATAAATGTGATAAATAAATAAATAAATAAATAAATAAATAAATAAATAAATGTGATGGGGAAAGATGCATGTAAGAGAGTTATAGATTCAGGCATGTTCAAATGGCATATTTTGAAGACAAGGCTCAATATAATACCTTGAATGCAATAAAAGGAGGAAAGGGAACTATTAAAGATGTTTAATATTTCTTCAGGAAAGCATACATCTGTTTAAATATGCTTTAAAAATCATAAATTGCACTACTCTACTTTAGATTTCATTGTGCTTACCCCATCATCGCTTGGCCTTTGTGTTCAGCAAAGTGTTTCGATAAAGGCAGCTTTTAAATTTTTGCACAAAACAGGTTTGCACTCTACTCTTGTTTAAAATCTGTTGCCATGCACTCTTGCAGAAATGTCTCTGTGCATTATTTGAATATTCAGATAATCTAATTCTTCCCACTACCACCTTAACTTGGACATCATTCATCTCAATTACTTTCATCCTTCCAATGTTAGCTCATGACAAAATTAGGAGCCAAAATAATATATTCCATATATTAATACTAAAAAAAAAAACATTCCAAAGCAAGCATATAAAATAGTTCTATCTCATGCTGCAAAATCCCCCAACATTGAAATTTATATTTCATTTCACATAATATAAGCTGTAAAGACTTTATTTACTATAGTACGCTATGATGGCTTAACCAGTGAGGATCCAGGCACTCACAGTGTCCCTTGGTGTTTCAAGTCAACATTTAAATAGGGAAGGATGCATCCAATCAGATAGTTAACTGATATAATCTTTGCAGTTCCTGGAGGTATATTCCCTGATAAATGTATTGTTGTTGCAATTTGCTTCCTCCAAATTTCACCTACTATAGTAATTATGCAGACAGAAATTTAACAAATCTACAATCCATCCATAATCATTTTCCACAGATACACTTGATGGATTTTGGCTTGATGCAGACTGACATTATATACAGAATCCCACTCTAAACTTCTAATAGAATGTGGCATCAAGAGATTAAAATAGATATGGAAACTATCAAGTTACAGATATGAGGGATGAAAAGCTTCATTAGGATATAGAGGCACCATTTACAGTTACAGTGACCATATTTTATTGGAAAAAGTAAAGAACAAACCTGAAAAAGGGACAAATTTGAAAGAGGTTCATAAGGATAAAAAAATCATTATTAGTTATGTTAATAACTTTGCTTTACAAAGGAAAACTCAAGAGCAAAACCAAGAAAAACTTTTGAGCTGCCCAGGGGGGAGATGGGTGGCATATAAATTTAATAAATAAATAAGAACTTTACTAAAACACATATCCTAATAAAAATATCTAAAATCAAACAGTATATGTAAATTTATTTTAAAAAGACAATTCAATTTCCATATGTTTCACATGAATGTGAAAGACTATGCATTAAGTGGCACCATTTGTATGGTAAAAGTTAAATGACCAAAATAAAGGACAAAAGTGAATTTTTGAAAAATAAATAAATCTAAAGGAGAGCTTTCTGAAATAAAGGACTGTCCTTTATAATAAAGGACATATAGTCACTGTGTTTATAATAAATCTGAACTTACACATTTCAATGGATTTGTATAGGGTTCAGTTACAGTTTTAACCTGCACATTCTCAAGAACTTACTCAAACACACATTTGGTCAAATTGTATTCACTGCTCGTCATCCCAGCTTTCAAATGAACTGGACAAAGGGCAATTCCTATATAATTAGTGTAATTCATACAGATCCTCTCTCTGCCCCCATAATCACTAAATCATATTTACATACTTATTATTTACTAGACTTAATATGAGAACTTGTTTGGCCTAGTGGTTAAATGCTGGACTTGGAGTAGAGAAACCTGAGTTCTACTCTTGCCTTAGACATGGAAGTCAACTGGGAAACTTTGGGCCAGTCATTTTCTCTCAGCCCTAGGAAGAAGGCAATGGCAAACCACTTCCAAAAATTTTGCCAAGAAAACTATAGGGACCAGACAGTCACCAGGAGTCAAGGCTGACTCAAAAGTACACACTCAAAGATTGTTAAATAGGGCTTAGTATACCAAGATCTATTAATAGTTCACAATAAAACAGAAAAGTCTCATTTAAAATACTGCTTTTTCAGTACTATCCTCATATCTTGAGGTCTAGGAGAGCAAGAAAGCATATAAATCAGGGTTTATAAAACTTGGCAACTTTACAATGTATGGACTTTGACTCCCAGAGTTCCCCAGCTAGCATGCTGGCTAGGGAATTCTGGGAGTTGAAGTCCACACGTCCTAAAGTTGCTAAGTTTGAAAAGCACTGATTTAACCGAAAGTGTAAAGCAGGAGGATTATGGTTCATTGTATAAGAAACAGTGTATTCCCTACCACCAGGATCCCCCAGAGATTTAGAAATAGTATAGACTGTCTTTAAAAATCAAAGCAAACATTCTCCCTAGCAAACACCTATTTCTGAACAGGCCATATAAAACTGCTTGAGAACACCAGGCTTTGCAGAACAAACCCATTTACTATAATGTGGGTTCTTCCACCGATGCCTAAGTGATGCTAACTTACCGCTCCTCACTTACATGCAAAAGAAATGCTCAAAACTAGATACTATCATCTATGATTTGACCAGCTACTGGAGGTAGAAACCAAAAGTCTCAAGAGTTATGGTTATTTTCATCACATAAATCTAACACGAAAGGGAAACCGACAGCTGGGTGATAAAAAGCATTGATTAGCCGCTGTGTCCAGTAATTGTAGTTGCAGAGTTGTCTACAGTAATTTTCTTTTGGAATGTGAAGAATATAATTGGGGGATTGAAGACCAATGTTAAGTTTTCTATGGACTCTATTTCATTCCCACATTTGTTTCAACCTCTTTCGACGTGGATGAAACAAAACCATTCCCCTCTTTCAAAGCAGGAATACCTGGGGAAAGAAATTAAGATGATCTTTTCAGCAAAAATGTTATTCTTTAATGAAAACTGAGAACCTGCCTGTTATGTAAATAAAAATCCTGGATGTTTAAATTGTTTTTATGGGGCAGGCCATCGGTGGCAAAAAAAGAAAAAAGAACCTCCAGAAGCAATGATTTCTAACACAGAAGAGCATATAGAGATAAGAAAGAAACTCGCCCTTTTAGGCTACAACACTGCCAAGAAAACAATCTGGATTAGCCATACTTTACCTGGGTTGCAGAACTGTGGATGGGCACTAGATGTCAGCAGAGAATTAGAGTTTTCTCCATCTTTGCTGCCATCCAGTTTTCATTCAGTTTTTTGAAGTCCAGGCATGATGGGCCTAATATACAAGTGTCTGTGAAGTTACCTGGAATAGAAGATCACTTTAAAAAGACTTAAATGACAGTCTTTAATGCTTCTGGACTCAATGTTGCTCCTTTCAAGATATCATACTGATGATACTTAACCCCATGCTGAGGGGTGATCTCACTCAGCATCTTCATGTAGATGTTAAATGGGAGAGGAGAGAATGTAGACCCCTGAAGAACTCCACAAAGCAGAGATGTAGGGCAAAAAATCTCTTCCCTTGGCAATACCAACTGGACTCAGCTCCAGAAGAAGGAGAAGAGCCACTACAACACCTGCACTAGTCTAATATCTTAACTATTACACTGCACTGGTACTGGATATCAATATAATATAATATAATATGATTTGATTGATTATGAGCCATCAAGTTAGTGTCAATTCCTAGAATCCACATAGATCTTCTGTAGGATGATGTATCCCCAACCTAGCCAACCTAGCCCTTCAGTCATCCAAAAGTGCATCTATCACCACTGTAAGCTTATCCATCTTGCTGCTGGTTGTCTTCTTTTTCTCTTACCTTCCATCTTTCCCAGAAATATGGACTTCTCAAGGGAGCTGGGTCTTCACATAATGTGCCCAAAATATGAGAATTTGAGTCTGATCATTAGTACCTCAAGTGAGAACTCTGAAATGATTTGTTCTATGATCCATTTGTTTGGCTTCTTATCCAACACCAACATTCAAAAGCACCAATATTCTTTCTATCCTGCTTCTTCAAGTTCAGAGATCTTTTAGAAGACTTTCCTTGGTTTTCTGTGTCTATTTCTACCTTCAGTGTCTTGATAGATGCTGCTGTAATACTGCTTCCTGTCTCTTTATAGCTCTCTGAAATTCTTTGTTAAGTTCCTTCCTGAAATCTTTATCTTTCTTGGCTTTGGCTTTTCTTCTCATAAATTTCTGACATCCACTTTGCTTTTTTCTGTTCCTTGGACTTTGACAGTCTTTTTTCACTTCCATTCTTAAGGTGTTTTATTTCATTCCAAGGTTCCTTTGGTTCCCCATCAATGAGGTTCAGGATTTCACAGTGATTCCTAATGTTCCCCTTGAAAATGGTGGGTATATGCTCAAGGTCATATAATAGATATTGGTTAGCTTTCTTTTTCTACTTTAGCTTGACTTGAAACTTGCAGATGAGCAGTTCATGATCATTCCACAATTAGCCCCTAACTATGTCTTGGCTGTGATAACTGAGCTTTTCCACTTTGTCAGATCTTCAAGGTAGATCAGACTAGAAATCCAGTGTCATGTAGATCAGGACTACTTTCACTGTAAAGCTATAGTGACAGAATCTTGCAAGTATGATTACATCCCCGCCTTCCTTTTGTCTCAGGTGTTTCAGACAAGCCCCTCCCTTCCTTTTCTTCATGAAGACTAGGGAGGGACTTGTCTGAGACATTTACTCATATTACATTCCTACTGCAGACTCAGGTCTCATTTATTTGGCCATTGCCTTGGTAGCAGTTCTTCCTTCCATACCTCAAGGCCATTCTCTCTTTCCTTTACACATCTCCTTATGCTAATAATATCATCAATGTGATTTCTGTGTGCTCTATCTGGTGATGTCAATGAACATAGTCATTGCTTTTGTTGTTTGAAGACTATGTTAACAATGAAAAAACCAGTGGATGAGCAGAAACTGATAAGCCATTATTCTGCTTCATTTGTTTCCTAGGCCATAGAACTAATTTCCCTCTCTGGAAAATTTGGTATTCCAAAGTCCAACCACAAGCAGTATATCTTGCTTGCACATTCTGTCAATTTCAGCTTGAACTTGATCACAAAATTTGTCAACCTCCTCTTCTTCTGCGTCGGTGGTTAGAACATTAACTTGTATAATTACTGTATTAAAAGGTTGCCCATGAAGTCTAACTGATATTACTCCATCATTGACTGTACTGTATCCAAGTACCATCTTTACTATTTTGGTCCTGGCAATGAAAGCAATGCCATTTTTTCTTTGGTTTGTGTGTCCTGAGTAACAAACAATATGATCTGGACACTGAAAATGTCCATTTCCAGTCTGTTTCAATTCACTGATGCTTAAGATGTCAGTGTGTAGTTGATTCATTTCATCTTTCACTGTATTGAGTTTTCCCATGTTTATGTTTGTTATATTCCATGTTCCTTCTATAATTCTGTCTTTGTGGCTTTGGATTTTCTTTTCCTGCATGGCAACATCAGCAACTAAACATCCCAAAGGCTTTAATCTAGCCTCATTAGTGTTCTGAGAGATCTTCAGTTCTTCCTTAGTAGCATGTGAGTGCCATCTGATCTGAGGGCTTCATCATCCAGGACTATATCATCCATCATTTTTTATATTGTCTATCCATGTGGTTTTGTTGGTAAAATACAGGAGTGGTTTCCTGTATGTAGTATGAAATGATGCCTTGGCCACTGTTAATGAAGTGATCATCTGCCTCCAGCATCTTCCTACATTACTGTTGCCCAATATAAGTGATAATATAAATACTTTTAGTAAATAAGTCTAAGCAACAGTGGCATCTCAGGAGAAATAAAAAATAATCAAGATGATTTCATGGCAGTGCAATCAAAACTCTACCTTTTTTGTATGTGTATGTACAAAAGAGCATGGTTTTGATATAACTGCTTCAAACATCATCCTGATCCTTTTTAACCGCCCACCCACCCACCAGGGACACTACTGCTAAGTAAAATCACTAGGACTATTCTAGCATATTCTGAAGCTTATCTAATATCGAAATGTACCAATAGTGGAAGATCTGGAAGGAACCTCTGGCATAGTAATTGTGCAGAGTAAACTAAATCAGATTAGACAATACTAGGCTTGGTCACAATCAGTGTTAACTACTTGGGGCTGGAATACTTTTAGAAACTAGCACAGAAATACATAGAACCCTAAAACTATATAAAGTATACAGTTTAACAGTCAGTATTACTTTGCTATATTACTTTATTCTACATCTGACAAATTATGTTTCCTTTGAACTCTTTCTGACAAATATCAAGATGGTGATTGGTTTTGCTAGCATTCATTTGCCCACTAGCTTGTCTACTGGTTTAAGATTTGTTGATGCTTTATCCCATGTTGGTATACCTCCACATTTTTTTTAAAAAAAAAATGGTATTACAGATGGTGTTTTATGAACTTAATTATTTTGGTTTATGAGTGTGGCTGTTTAACTTTATTCTGAGCTTGCCAGGGTGTGAGAAGGGCTTTGTCCTCCAGTGTGAATTGTTTGATTGCCACTTTAATGCTAATTGCATGCTTCATTGTCACTGTTTAAATAGATGGAATGAATATGTCTGCTATGCACCACTAGATTTCTCAATAATGATTAGGAAATAAATGCATTTTTAACAAAAAGATACAGTTCTGAAACCTTTCATAAAAAGAAATATGTAAAAATATTTAACAGGCTGTCTTCGACCTTAGGCTCCTGGAACCCAATGGCTTTTTCACACCTTGTGGTAGAGCAGGATCTTACTGGCTTCAGCTGGAAAAACAGGAAAGACATCATAAGGCCATTTAAATTCTGGCCTAGAAGCAAGGTAAGACCTAGTGTGGTCAAAGGGGAGATGTTAACTGCAAGGGAAGGAAGAGCCTTTGTGGCTCCATGCCATGTATATATATGTGTGTGCAAGAAAAAGGATAGGCCATGATGTACACAGATGTGCTAGTGCAAATGTGATGCCACCTAAGTCCAATAGCCAGATAGTTCTGATGTTGTCTCAGGACACTAAAAAGTGAATCAAACACTAAAAGTTTGGTCATTCATGATTGATAATTACTAGTGTAGATTTTCTGTGTCCAAATCAGGCATAGGGAAGAACGCTTGGATTCTGGATAGAACATAACCCACAGGGGTTCCTCACCTTCCCAATTAATTTAGTTTGCTTACTGCTATTTAGGCCTATGACTGAATTTTTCCTTAGTTTAAGCAAATTGTCTAACAGTTATTTGTGATTAACTATTTTGTAAGTGCTCCCAAACTTTAACTTTATTAAAAACCTTACCTCAAAGTATTACCATCATTTTTTCCCCCTTTTTCTGGTTTAGGGGAAACTAGCTGGTTCTAGTTTAAAAATGTACTGAAGAAAAAAGCTTACATTGATGCAAACATTGAAAATATATTATAAATGATGATAACTGCAGTCTGTGCAACATGCTTTGTCTCAGACGGAAGGGGAGGAGAGGAGAGGAGAGGAGAGGAGAGGAGAGGAGAGGAGAGGAGAGGAGAGGAGAGGAGAGGAGAGGAGAGGAGAGGAGAGGAGAGGAGAGGAGAGGAGAGGAGAGACACCTCTTTGCAATGTTAATTGCATCTTGCCAAAGGGCAAATTGTTCTTAGTCCATTGGAGCCGGCTCAGAAAATAGCATATTTATCAGATAAACAAAACCCCACATGGCTAGCTTTATGAAAATCCATCTAGAGAGAAGAGTACTGCCAAGAAAGGAGCAACAAAAATTAGATCAAAGCTTTTGCAAGAAAAGTTTTCTACTGAGAAAATAAACAAAAAAATATGTATACAATTTTATGATTGATGGTCTCAGCAAAGAGATGGGAGTTGAGATGGAAAGGAACTAAAATGACTGCACAGTGATGCTTCAGGATTGGGGCTGAAGAAGAACTTTGGAAACAATTCCAGAGGCTGGAAAGAAGGCAAAAAAAGAGGAGAAAATGGGAGAAGGAGGGAGAAGGTTATATTGTTTCTTCCTTACAGTTTGTTCAAAAGCACATCAAAGATATGGAGTAGTCTTTCCAAAAGGAGACACAAGGCATAACTTGCTTTAGCCATGAGAAGGATGACTGAGAGGGAGATACAGAGCTGGGTTTCTGAAACTGAAAGCTTCATGAGTCATTTGTACTACCATGGCCTATCCAGAAATTTCACTTAGTTCAGACATCCAGGGTAATTTTAATGTTATGAAAAATAAAAGTAACAAAAGATTCTCAATCCTACAAGGAAAAAAAAATCAAGCAAATGAAAGGAGGTGCTGGATTTTACACATTCAGATTGCTGTGCTAATTGAAAGATAATATACAAACTTAGAAATCTCAACAGCCATTTAATATCCCATATAATGTTGTCTTATCTTAATAAGAAAAATAAGAAATATTGGGTTTTAGTGAATCCCAGAGTTCCTATGTCAATATGTAGAGGGCAAGGATATTCTCTTTCCTTTTCAAAGATTGTTTCAGGAGAAGCTAGAATTGCATTTTGTCTGAAGTGGTTGTTGGAGATGACATAATCTCTTGGTCCCTATTTGACTATGATGACAAATGGTGAGATGTAGGCAAAGAGAAGGGTCTTCACACATTTTTCAAGTGTTTCTCACTAGGCTTAGTGTAAGTTAAATTATTCTCTGTGTTTAAAAGACAAAGGGATTTTTTTTTGTTTCATTCCTTCTTTTGTGTTGCTCTTCAAAATGTAGCTCAGGTAGAAGTGAGACTTTTCTATCTTCATATATTCATAAATCTAACTTTTATTTCAAATATAATGAATATCTCCTAGCATCCAATGATAGCTGAGCTAAACCCATAGCCTCCATCCAAGACAATTATATTATGAATTTGGATATTTCCTTTTAATAGGACACTCTGCAACTTAATTACACAATACTCTTCCAGAACTCTGCTTATGTTCAGGACCATATTTACTAACAAGGACTTCCACTGAATTTAAATCTCCAGTAGCTGTTCACCCTACTAAACATCCAAACAAATTGGAGGCATTTTAGTTAAGATGTAAGTGTGTCAGGACCCAAAATGAAGGCAGAAATAGTGCTGTTTGACCGGATATTTGGTTTTCATAGCACAGGGTCTAGGAAGAGCCACCCTTAAATATTTGGGAAGAGGGCAAGGGCTACAAAATGGTGAATAGCAAAATTGCATTTAAAAGGTAAGCTTGAGTTTTGGAAAGTTTCCTTTTTTGTTGCCATTCTTGAATTGCATTCTGCCTATTTAAAGGAGAATTAAAAACACTACAGTTTTTATCCATTTTCTACCTCAAAATGGTGCAAAACTATTGACAGTTTTCAGCACTCATGGTCAAAGAGGTCTCTGAGGGTTGCAAAAAGGAGATTCTGAGTTTGCAGGTTGCCCACCCATCTTAGCAAAAATGTGACATTGATTTCCTATTCCAGAATCTGAGGCTTTCCCCTACAGCAGTGTTCTTAAACTGGGGATAGTTACCCCCAATGGGGTAATTTGGGCATATCCTAGAGGTAATGGAGCAATTTGCAATTGCTTGTTTGTGATTTGAGGATCCAGTTTGTGATTGCTGCTGCTGAGACTCTTGTGTAAAATAACAGAGTATGTTTGTTGTGTGTGTGTGTGTGGGGGGGGGGCATAATGACATTATTCAAGACCAGGAAATGGGGTAATTGGGTCAAACAGTTTAAGAATCACTGCCCTAGAAGAACATATGCAAATAGCATACATAGTCTGCCATGGTTCTGAGACAGTTAATCCCAACGCCTTCCTTGATATGTTGGGATTCTTAGTTCATCTGCCTGTACTGATAAAATCTTCCTCCTCCTTCTGTCTCATTGTAAGTTACTGGTCATTAGGTAGGGGGTGGAGAATGAGATTAACTTGCTTAAAATATCATGCATGCAGAGCCTTCTATTTCGTACATCTCATGAGTGTTTGAAGGATGCTCTCAAAAATGATCATGATAGTTCTACATAAAAGCAAACTCATCCAGGCTTTTGTATGAAGTTGTGAGAACTTGAAAAAGAAAGGGAAGAAGGAAGTATGTGCAAGTTGGTCTCACATTCATTTATTCATTCATTCAGTTTAGAGTGTGCCCAACTCTTCAAGATTCTGGATAGCTTACAACATTAAAAGCAAGGGAAAAAAAATAAAACAGTGAGAACAAAGGTCATATGTGCCTGCAAAAAAGAAGGCACATCCACTGAATTGGATAGAGAGGCAGGATCTAATTAAACAGTCCACCCCAGGCACCTGATGGACCATATTGGGTTCCAGAAAGAACTTGGGGTTGTTTCTAAGGCTCTGATACATGATATGGACAATGAGAAGCAGGAGTCAGTAAACCTGAATCTAATCTCTGGATAAATATCTTCACCTATTGGTTAAAATCACATAATAACCTCAATGGACTGGCCCGTCTAATATTGGCAGATTTCAAATCATCTTGGGAAATAGTTATTCAAAGAAATAGAGTCTCTATGGTTTCTCCAGTGATGCCATTTTAACCTTAGAGTTAGACCATGCTAGATCAACGTTAAGGCAAAGGATCTTAGATACAGGAGGCCAAACAGAAATTGCTGCATTTTCTCATAATATTGCTAACAACCAAATCTTAGCATCCAAACCAGCTTCATATTTATATCATATTACAGTCCCCAAATTCAAGAAACCCTTATCTCTAGCCCAATTTAATGTCCTCCCCACAGCTATTTTGGAAGGCAAGTATAGGTAAGTCACATATGAAACCTGATATTGCCCCTGTGACATGGGTGCCATAGAAACCACAGCCCATGTTCTTCTGTGTTGTCAGTTCTGCAGGGATACTTGCCACCAGTTGATTACTTCCCTTTTATATAAATTTCCAGGGCACTCTGATAATTTTTATTTGCATTACCTGTTAAATAACCAAGATAAATGTTTCCCTAAAAGTAGCACAATTCCACTACATTATGTGCAAGCTTCACCCACAAATGGTTGCTAACGGTCATTGATGTTAGGGGACAATTTTGCTTTGTTTGTTTTATAGAATGTACTTTTATTGGTCAATGACTGAAATAAAATTTCTGTGACTGTTTGGTCTGGCCAAAGCTTTAGTTGCTGCTTGGAACAAGAGGGCAATTTTGGCCAATTTAAGAGGAGCTCCAGGTGATGAAACAGCATAAGAGACACCTAAAATGCCACTGGAGGAAAACAAAGAGTTAACCCGACTAAGCACGGTTAATAGCCTTATTACTTTGTGGCAATAGGGGTGGCAAAACATACTTTTATCTCTGCCCTTATTGCATCTGTGGAAAGCTGGCCAGTGGGCCTATTCAGGGTAACCTGGTCCCTCCTGGGTAAGGGTCCAGTAATGACTTCTTGAGGAAGGGATGCTCCTACAGATATTCAACCAGATTCACTCTGCCTAGCCTCGCTGAATTTCTGGCTAAAAATAAAATATTATCCGCAGGGCCTAGCTCCACTTATTTTTCAGGATAAATTTCAATCCTCGTGGAAAAAGGACATCGACTCTCTAAGTTAGGCTATTCTACAGCTGGGATTCTAGCGATGGAATATGAGCAGGCAAGAATGGCCATAAAGCAAAGGATAGAGGATATAGAACGACAAGCAGATTTAGGGAAGGTTCCGTCCTTTTTATCCCCGCCGTGCTGCAAGTTTACGGTCATTGCTGCCAGCTATCTAGTGCAGCTCAAGCCCCCAGTCATTGGAAAGCATTCCCCTTAGTTCGTTATCACGCTCTTCCTTCAGCAGTGCTAGATGGCAAATATTAAAAAATTCCATTAGCTGCAAGACTTTGTCCTTGTGATGCCAAGGAAGTAGAAGATATGGGTCATTTCCTCCTCCGTTGTATCTTCTACCAAGTTCCATGGAGTAAATTGCTTGCTCCCCTGATCAGTAAGCAGCCTGGCTGTCAAGAATCAGATCACCTTCAAATGCTTCTCATGGATGATCGGCCTTATGTTACAGCGCAGGTAGCCAGGTTCTGCGCAGCGGCAATAAAGATCCGCCAACATTGGATAGGAAGCTAGCTGAAAGATTCTGCAGTAATGGATTATAGTCAATTAGTATTTTAGTTTGCATTATCAGGTACCTTCAGAATGTGCCATAATAGTATGTTCAATTTTATCAGAATAGTATTTTATTACTGTTATTTGACAGCTACCAGTTTAAAGAAGGTCCTTATGTAGATTTTTGCTTGTGTTGGTCACTGTATTACATTCTACCATTAGATCTGCTAGTCCTTAATAGGGGAAGCTCCTGCTATTTAGATGTATTTTATATAAGTCTAGATATTATCAAATTCCATTTAATTTTAGATATTATGATTAAATTTTAGATGTCATTAAATTTTTAATTTGAGATGTTACTATATTGTAGGTAAATTTCAGATACTACCTTACTTATATCGTAGAGACAGAGTGCTTCGTCTGAATTCTACCTATGGTTTTGTGCCAGGTTGCTTTATATATGTATTCTAAATATGCATCAGATGTTGTCTAAAGATTTTTCAATTTTATAAGTGATCACAGGTCACTTATGAACAAACTTCCTGTGCTGGTCTAAGACTGTAATAAACTGTATCTATCATCTGTCTGTCTGTCTGTCTGTCTGTCTATCTATCTAACCAGATTCACACTTCATCTTCTTCCAACATTCCTTCAGGCATCTCTTCTGGAGCTTCATCTCCCTGGAACCAAGGAGTCAGAGAACCAAGGAGAGCCCTAGGATTGGTGCACAGAGAGAGGCCATATAGAAGCAACGGAGTCCAAGGCATCTGTCACCCACCCATTTCAGGCTTTGATTAAGCCTCAGCCAAACTCCCTGCAAGACTCTCAGGGAAAACACAAGTGGAAACCTTGGGGTAGGGTGAGCCAATCTAATAGGCCCTAACTCCTTGTGGGGAGGGGTGACACCAGCAAGCAAAATAGCAATCAGAGAGTGACCCAACTATGGCAAAGAAATGGTGATAATGCCCTCCACTACCAGAACACATAACAGCTGCCCTGAGACAAAAACCAGATCTAAAGTGGGCCTTCAATAACTTGGGACAAGTCCATGGTTGACATGGTGGAGATGAATTCTTGAGCTGCCCCAGACTCAGTGTAACCAAGTTACAAGTTGAAATCCCAAAAAACTAATAGTCTCAGGGTTTCCACAGCCAATTTGGCAATGGAATCCAGCAAGGATGATGCCGTGCAGCAGAAAGGATGGTACAACAGCAACAATCTAACTGTTTCCTAAGGCCCTACTTCAACCAGAGTGTCTCACATCCATGTATCTGTGGCACAAGCACCTGAAAACCCTCAGTGACTCACAGATGATAATAACCACTACAATCTCCCTTTCCCTGGGTACAGCTGATGCCAAACTGAACTCTGGGCGGGGACATCTCCAAGAGAAGAACTCTCCCCTTCAGGCTTATCCAGCTCTTGGTTATACATGCCAGGTTGTCTGCCTCATCCATGTGAATAAGAGCACATTTCTTGCAAACCAATTTGACAGTCTCAGTGCATTTTGCTGGGAGATCTGAAGAAGAGCTGTACTTGCAAGACTATGTATTCATCTTCAAGAAAATGCAAATGTAACTCCTCTGTAGATCTCCCAACTAAATCTATAGAAATCATAGAAGATAGGGAGTAAGCCTATCCACTTACAACTTCTCATATGTTCAGTTGAATAGCTTGAAGAGGGCCTGTGTCTGCTGGGGTTTTTGATTAGGCTTCAGCATATTTGCCATGCAAAATTAAAGAACAGCATGATATGCTTGCTCTGTTTCTGGAATATCATTTCAATGTCATATCCCTCTTTTTTTCCCACAACAACAACCCTGTGAGATATGCTGGGCTTAGAGCAAATAACTGGCCCAAAGTCATCTAGTGAACTTCTGTGACTGAAGATGGACTGGAATCTGAGTCTACCCAGAGCCAGTCATTCAAAAATCAGTACAGAGTTACAGCTTGAAACATTCTGGAATGCCTTTATGCAGTAGTTGCCCAACACTAATTCTTCAAGCTGAGTGTTGTTATTATCAGTTTTCCTCCATTGCATCCGTCTTATATGCATATATGCCAGATAGATTATTTCTGAGTCACTTTCATAGAGAGAAATCATTTTATGATTTAATTTTCTCCCGCCACACAAGGTAGATGATAAGTAATAGATGATGCCAAAAACATATACAACACATCCTCTACGCACACTGTTTTTCATCAACTTGAACAGCATAAGCCATCTGTACTTTGTAAAACACCTTTAGCTAATATTTTAAAGTTTTACACCTTTTAATGTTTTCCTATTTATTTCCTGCTGATATCAACACATAGCCTGCCAAAAGCTATCTTTGGTGGATAGTAACATATTCCTACTAAATAGTTGAACCAGAAATTCTGCAGATAAATGGAGGGAACTTCTGTGCAACAAAGATAGTTTTTAATATTCATGGATAGTTCATTTCCATGTTGTAATCCTTGAGATGGAATTAAGTTTGCAGCATTCAGGGCAGTGCCAAGCACAGAATCTGCATTCTGGTTATAGTTAAGTAATGATGGAAGCAGAGGTTTTGAAGTTACAGTAAGAGGGCATATGTATTAATTAATATGAAATAATTATTCATCTAAAGTTCAATATTACATGTAAAACAGACCTTTAGGAATACTGACTGTACAATTTAAAATTATCCTAGTACTCAAACATAAATATGGGAAAATATTTATACCAGGGGTAAAACTATAAGGCATAAAGAGTGAATTGGTTTTGATTTCCAAAACAGGAAGGTTGAAAAGTAGCAGTTTAACAAGTGTGATGCTTGAGATATATATGACTCATTAGCCCAACATAGTGATGAAATTAGGTACATTTGAAGATACTAACGTGAATTGTTTAATTTGTTCTGTTTGTAGTTTTAAGGGAACACATGGAAGAGAAACTTGCATATGTATATTTGCTATACATATGTACACAGGGTAAATACAAGGTAATATAGCTAGACCACCATTTATTTGATCATTTTCCCTCTGTCATTTGTAATTTCTATGAAAAATAGAAAATCTTGGCAACTTGCAGCAAGGGTCTGGAGGTTGCACTCAACATTTGTAGATGCCGCAGATAATTTTTTATAACTAGTTTAAAAGGATTGTTTTTTTAAAAAAAATCAATCGGTGTTTTATTCCAAATTAGGGAACTCTAGGGGAAAAAAGTTCAGCTCCTGAAATTAGCACTAATACTATGCTGTCCAGCTCTTTAATTCTATCAGACCTTCCTAATTTTGCAAGTTCCTTGAAAATCAGCAAGAAAACTATATGCAGATGATATTTCATAATTGCTATTCCTCTGTGAGCAGATATTTTGGGAATGGGGAAAACATCTCTCTAATTTTCTTCTGCCTCTAATTTATGTAAATAGAAATAAGTCAGAAGCTAGTAACAATCAACATGGAAACGCATCTTGTCTCTGGATGTGTTGAACTACAGTTATTAGGTGAATGTGACCAGAGACTGAGTGTTGTGGGAAGAGTGAGTTGATTCATATGGAGGTTACAAGTCTATAGAAAGAGATTATCACTTCATCTATGGCAAAAAAAAGTAGGAACAAATACAGCCATACAGCTAATATTTTACACTAAGCAAAAATTGAAAGTCGCTCAACAATGATAGCATGTTATCTTTACAGTAGTAATCACAATGTCGATAACTTGGCATATCCCACACTATCTGTCATATACATCCCATAAAATCATTTAACTTTATCTGAATCTCTTAGGAATGCAATCATTTTATAGCAGATCCAGAACATAACACTTACATGACACCCTCAAACACTGCCATGTGTGATGCATTGTAGATAGACCTCACGGCTGCATTATCTAATGGGCAATTAATGTTTTATTATGCATGGTTTTTTTATGTCTATTATCTGATTTCTGAAAACTGCCCTTTTTACAGCTCCTGAACGGTGGGTGACTCCTCAACTTTTGCAGGTTATTAAAAAGACCAAATTCCTCTTGTAAAAAGCAAAAAACTACAACAGCAAGAACAAATTGAAGGTACAGACCACTGACCTGCTGCACATTCCTAGAATCTTCTATGACAGTCTTGCATGCCTGAGCTAGAGAACCAAAGCAATAGGGAAATAGGCTGCAGTGAAACTTCCTTTTGAAATGAACCAAAGTTCCCAGAAGATCTACTGAGAAAGAGTTGCCAAATTATATTAAATAGACAAATGTAGCCCTTTCTTCTTCAGCACAAATTCCAAACGGAGAACATATCCGCGTTCCCTTTCCGCTCTAATTTTCAAGACATAATGAAACATTATAGTAGAACCAAAATCCTTACTAAGGTGGGTACTTTCAAGCAGTGGTATTAGATTCTGTCTACTGACAGATTGCCTATCACTTCAACAACTTCATATTTTTCAAAGTGAATATGGTGATATTGTGAGAGACTTTTTTACAGAGGAGGAGGAAGAGAGATAGGACTTTGCTACATAATAATGTTAATAATGTAATGTTAACATTAGATCCAGATAATGAAGGACAATGAAAAAAAATATGAGTTTTTGGCTGGGCCACCACTTGCAGCCTACCTGGAATGGATTTAACAGCAGTAACTCATGCCATCTCATTACTCAGCTAAACTACAATAAAGTGTTCTACATGGGGATGCCTCTAAAGACCACTTGGTAGCTGCAACAGGTTAAAAAAAATGCAGTGGCCTATTTATTAACTGGGCCCTGTGCTGTGAACCTTGCCTGGGTTGCCAACAGACTTCTGGAGGCAATTTAAAGTGCTGATTTTGACCCGGAAAGCTCTATATGACTTAGCACAGAGTTACTTACAGGATTGCCTTCTCCAGGCAGAGGTGACCCAACTGATGTAAACATCTTAGGGAAACTGTTGATGACCTTCCCCTTCTGAGAAGAAGGGATGAAGCCAGCAATCAGTGTGTTTTAGGGATGGCCTTTGGAAGATGTTAAAGGCTTTGGCAGGTTGATGGATGGACATTGTTATTGCCATGTAAGAACAGTTGTTTTTTACATTGAATTTCTTATCACTATAGATATTTTAATTATTTACACTGTGGATATTTTAACTATACATTGCTGAGAGTTGTATGTTGTGTAATTTTGCTGGCATAGATAGGGGTGGGATATAAATTGGACAAATCAATGAATCAGCTGCGATGAAGTACAATTCCTTGTCTACTCCATATAAAATAAATACAAGGCAAAGAAGTTCTCAACTCCTGGTGATTTCATGGGAGTGTTTTAGGCAACAGAAGTGGCTTCCCATTGTCTTCTTCCATGATATTTCTCACCAACATGTATATGTATTTGTATATATTTTCCCTTAATATATGCATGTCTGTATATAAACAGGAAACAGGGGAAAAAATCCTTTGTCCCTATGGTACAGTTAAAGATTTTAAGTAAAGTTGTGACTCAAGTTGTTAATCTAAGATATACTAGCCTCCTTTAAGGATTCTGATATGTTTCTTTTGCCGGCTAACTGGTTCTGGAAATTGCATATGGTATTTTACACTAGCTAATTTCTTATACATTCTGAGTTTTGAGTCCCACCTATCATGGATCTGTAACATCCATGATAACATCTCCTAGCATGTTATGGGAAATTATTATTTAAGTGGCTATTTATGAATACTGTGCTCCTTCTTTCATCCACTTGAATATCAAACATTAAAAGGAAGTTTGGTTTATTGTTTTTCTTATTTTTAATAACATTTATTTTTCAACCATTCTTTCTGCTTTTGTTTGCAACTCCTCAAAAAAGGAGGGAAACTGTTTTTCTCTGCCACCTGCCTCAAAGCTACAAAGATGTAGAGTTTAATTACAATAGTATCATCTTCATCTTCATCTTCATCTTCATCTTCATCTTCATCTTCATCTTGATTGATTGATTGATTGATTGATTGATTGATTGATTGATTGATTGACTGATTTTTGGTTCCTTCAAGTTAGTGTTGACTCCTAGCAACTCCCTGGACTAGTCCCTGCAGTTTTTTTTTGGCAAGGTTTTTCAGAAGTGGTTTGCCATTGCCTACTTCCTAGGGCTGAGAGAGAGGGAGTGGCCCAAGGACACCCAGCTGGCTTTGTGCATAAGGTGGGGCTAAAATTCCTGGTCTCCTGGTTTCTAACCCAGTGCCTTAACCATATACCAAACTGGCTCTCCCAAACACCCAGTTTACTGGCAATTAAATGTCATGGGGTGGAAGTCTCATCTGTCCCACATGCTGGGGTTAGGAGGGAAGGTGTTAGATAAAAGGAATCCCTAAGTTGATAGGTGGTGGCAGCCATAATCATCAAGAAGCTATGCCAAGATAGAAAGGCAAGCTAGGGTAGGTAAAAGGGAAAGAAGGATCAACCCCACCCCACCCATATGGGCCTAGGGCCTGTTACTATAACAGGAAATGACATTTCCTATATCAGGCATGGCTTTTACTGCATCATCACAACTACTGCCCTGCTTACTTTGCACTTTTAAACTGATACAGAAACTAAAGAGAGCAATTATTTAACCGTTGTATTTCACTAAAAGTTGCAAAATAGTTTTCAATAAATATTTTCATACAAGATAAAAGGCCATACAGAATGTATCTATTAAATAAAATGGCATTTTTCAATACATATCTGGGATGGAATGCCCGTGCTCACACAATTTCCTGCACACTTTTGAAAACAACATCTTTCCCAAACTGAGCAGGAGATAAGAGGTTCAGAATTTAAGAATCAGAAAATTCAAAATGTAGAAAAGCTAACTTTTGAGTTCAGTTTGCTGAATTCAAAACTACACTATTCCTCAATGTTGTTCTTGAAGCAGTTTCAAAATTACATTGCTCGCTAGTGCTAATTGCAATGATTGAGGGAAAACTGTAATAAATGATAGCTTTGCAATATAAACCTCCAAATTTCAGTACTGCTTATTAATATCATCAGGGTAAACAAATCTCAAATCTCTTCCTACTACTTTCTGCCACTTTCATAACATTATTTGACTCATACGACCTTTGAAAGGAAGAAAATATAAAATAAAGTATTACCATTGCTATGGAAACATTTCTTCTCCTTGACCTCTCCTTGCATTCTGTCCATTTGATTTTTTCTTGGGGAGGACAAACATACATAGGCTTCCCATAAGAGCTGCTTTAGCAAGATTAATGGCTTGAAAACAAATTGCCATGCTATTTCCTTTCATTAGCACTGGATGGATTTAAAACATTGTGCTCAACTCTTTCAAAAAGTATCTCAAATTCATTTTCCGATCATGTATCTCTAAAACAATTTGCTCATTAAATCAGGAAGTATCTATTACAGATGGTTTGATTTCTTTTCCAATCTCCAATGTCACCAGTTGTACAAAGATAATGATTTAACTACATCATCCAAAGAGTATTCTTGTAATAACATTTTTGCTTAATAGTATCTACGCAGGCAGTCTCTTACAAGCCGGTAAGCCTGTTGATTTGTTTCTGCTACATCAATCCCTGCGACTTTCAGACATCAGGCTTTGCTGGGTGAGCACAGCATGCAAATGACTGAACAGAGTATTCAGGATCACTGGACAGGGGGTCTTTTATTTCTGAGGGAACTTTGCCGTTGTGATTTTACCACTAGAAGTACATGGGGGCTTCTTCCCACAAACACCTCCTCGTGTCTATGGAAGTTCATTCAGTTCATGCCTCCAGCAGCAACCTCTGTATATAGTGTATATATACACCACACTCACACACCCTCATACACATGTGCATAAAGAATCTACATTAAAAAAAGTACATTTAGGAAACTCCTTAATGCATTTTCAACAAATTGTCCTAAAAATACATTTTAAAGCATTTTCTAATCTATCTCCAACATTGTTCATGATATATGATGACCATTAGATTGTATTTCTCAATCATTCTGCAATCTTTTAATTCTTACCAACCCAATGGAAGTTGGAGAGAAACTGCATAAAGGGGTCAGGACTCAGTCCTTTTGTATGCGTGCTCCAGAAACTGAACTGAACAAGACCAAATGTGCAGTGGAGAAAGAAAGTGACAGAAGAATGACTGAGATTAAACCTGGGCTGGAGAGAAAACCCCATTCTGAAAAAAAAATCTCCCAGGCATCTCCATGGAAGAGGCACTTGGAGAGTGGCTCAGAACATTGGTGACTTCTCCATTCTAAACCATTTTTCTGCTTTCCTCTTGGTAATGTGATCCAGATTGGAGGATAGGCAGCAGCCTGCCCCATGGTTCCCAGTACACATGTGCACTCAAACATATAGTTACTGCTAGTAAATTGCATAGAAGGAATTCCAGAAATTGTAGTTAGCATACTTTCCCTACCATTTTTTTAAAGAAATGCATATTTCTTTAACATATGAGCTTTGGATACAACCGTCCCCAATTTACAATGCTTAATAAACGCTTTATTCATATATACCATAACCAGTGTTAGAGACAAAAACTGCAAAAGGGCTGAATCTAAAGGGTAACTTTTTTCTAAGTTGTTCTTCTGTTAAAAATACAGACCAAACAGAATTTTTAAAGATTCCTACCTATTTAGCTTCTAATGTATATATAGAGTATTTTGATACAGATTTTTACCTGAACTAGAACATGTAGGAAGTGTAAAACCTAGCAGACAAGGAAATTCCAGTCATATTATTTTAGGACATTGTAGATTAGGTGAATTTATATTGGAATTGCAATAGGTTGCCAGCTGGGAGATGATTATGAGCAAATGCAGTGACTAGGGCTGAAATATTCTGGGGGTCCTGAGAACGGTTAAGTTTAGCCATGTAATAAACCATTTGTTCATAAAGCCATAAAATTGAACATTTTACTGTACAATAAGCAATACTTCTGCATTAAGCAGCCCAACGTTTTGTAAGCCCCTGCTGTGACCTGCCTGTCACTTCTCCTTGCTGTCCAGGTATCTCCTCAAGGGGAAATGGCAGAAAGTAGATTTAGTGCATCGAGACAGTTGACAGTGCCATTACGATTCCTCCTTTCCCTTTGCCTTCCTTCTGTGCATTGTCCCTTTGTCAGACAATGGGAAGCATCCAAGAATGCTCAGTAAACCTAACTTATCAGGAATGTTTGAAGTCTTTAACTAAAGGCTCTGGGTTATCTCCTTGGCCAATGAAAGGACTATTTGATTACTAAGCATTTGTCTATATGAAAGAAGACCGTATGTGTTCACAATATCAGATGAGTCTTTAAAGAATTGTGGTTACCAAGATACTTCCTCCATCATCCTGGGTGTTAATCAGAACCTAAGCATCCTTTGTTCAACGATGAACAAAAAGATGCTCCTGAGAAGGAAGAATTTAAGGCCAAAGCTTTCTGCTTGCTTGCTCCCCAGTTATTAATATTCAGGGAAGCCATGCTTTTTTCCAACCTGGAAGAACATAGTCAACCTAGTTTAATTGCCTTTATATATATAATTTGCATGAGTATGAACAAGTCTTGAAAATTGCTCCCTCTAAAGTAAATAGGGGCCAATTTTATTCACTGATCAAACAGAACCTGTTGCCCCAAAGTCAACTTTTTAAAAGGTTTTGAAAGTACCCTGCTTTTAACCACTTACTAGTTTTATTGACAACTACAATGAACAAACCCAGTCTGTACTGGCAATCCCATTAAGTTTCTAGCACAAATGCCTAATGGCAGCTATAGATGCTGGAACCTAATAATAATAATAATAATAATAATACAGGAAGAATTGTAAAAAGTTCAAGATCTATAGTGGAAAAGCAACAGCCACACTGTCAGGGAATTTTGAAGCAGGTAGAGGAAAGTTGGAACAAGTCATTTTAAAGCTATTTCATTTTTAGAGACTAATATGATTAATAAGTGGTGGGCTTTAATAGTTTATTTTCTAATTGTTACTAGAATACATGCAGTTTCATTACATTAAACCTCTGTTTTGAAATCAGATAAATGCTGGCATGCTGTAAAAACAAAGGAAACAATGCGTACACACTTCTTAAAATAACTTGTATAGTAGATGAATTAAATGTGATAGTTGCATGTTTCAGAACCAGATGAAGTACCAACACAGATCAGTTCATAAAACTGCAGTGATACAAAGTCCAACATTAATAGATTTTCTTACAGAGTAAAGAGTGGTTCCATCTCTAAAATGATTGCCACCTGTGTTTTTTTATTCATTTTTAGAAAAAATACAAAATGAATGCATCACTGTAGTAAAATTCACATTTTGAGTAATAGTCCATATTCCACAAAAAGGCAAGTTATCAATAACTCCATTAAAAAAAACACTCACCGTGAATATACCTTTACCACTCAGAGAAGTGGACGGGTGTATCATCATGTGCAAAAGTTCTAGCCAGCCAACCATGAAAATTTCACTTCACAGAGAATCCTATAAGTGAATTCTAGAATAAACTGCTTGTATTGGCCTTTCTCTTGATTTCACTTAGGGTTGCTACTATAAGTTTTAAGAGTTATTTATTTACTTTTCGTCTGACGTGCAGCAATCCAGTTAACTGCCAAACAAATATTACCCACATTTCTCATCTTGTCTCTTGTTACTGCTGTGTTCATTCTGTAATTTTCACAACAAGCAATCAAGCACACCTTTGCATTACATGAACTCTTGTTCCTCAGATCCAGGTAGCCTGGAATGCTGCAAAACAGAGCACCACTTCTAGCAGATCAGGAATGCATCTGGGTTCAACGTGTAAAGATCCGAAAGTTTTCATAGAGGAAAAACGTTCTGAAGATGCAAGGTAATTGCAGTCCAGTTTGGCAATATGTACCTACACGCAAAGGAGGGGGACAAGCAATTTGGGAGAAAGTTAGACAGAGTGATTATGCTCCCCAGTGCAATCTTTTTTTTTTTTTTTTTTTGGAATGGGCCATTTGATGAGAGCAACCATGCCATACTCTCATAATTCCAAATCTATAATTCCACTTTGACCATCACCCCCAAAATGTGATGCCTACCTTAGGGAATCTTAAATATTTTCAGAGTTCACTTAATGTTTAAAATACTGTTGCTATAAGACAAATAGCAGCTACTAGCATGGATATCTTAATTTCTTTTCAGTCCAACAAATATGTACAGTACACTGAGTAGTAGAATACTGCTCTTCTGTGAACCTGCCTTTTTTTACATTTGATCTTTGCCTGTAGTAATGAATAATATGGAAGCAACTTTCCCTATTGCAGATGTTCAATTTACTCTCTTGCTATTACTGGACTGAACTGAGATAACTCACTAGCTTTGTCCTTTGTATGACAAAATGAAATGGATAGCCATTGGTCTTAGAGAGAAAGAGACCCCGGTTAAACATTGTGATTAGAGGGTACACAATCAGTAAACATCAGCCATGGCATAATTTCCAGACAATGAAAGTTTCTAGTTTGAGACACTGTGGGGAGGTAAGTCGTTCATCCAGTCAGAAATGGTCCTCTGCTGTGAATGCCTATTACCAAGGAGAAATACCAGTTCTAAAACACAGAACAACAGTGTAAAAATGAAGATCTCCTGCTTATAGGTTGGTCAAAATACCCTGTTAAATAGAATTTAGCAATGATCAAACAATGAAGCAAAGGAATAAGTAATTGACACTGTCCATTCTGTCCGGTAAGTGGCACCTGGAACAAGCTTCAGTGTGGTATGCTTAGCTGAGGAGGCTCACTGGAGGTCCATTTTCTGTCTCAGCAGGATGAAGTAGCCAGCCATGAATCAGAAGGTGAAGACATACATAGCAATTTTAGAGGCTGATGCTGATCTGACTGCAACTTCACTGTCTACTTAATACCTTCGTCTCTCTAGACTTCCACAAGTTTGAAGCAGCAGCCAGCTGTGCACAGACCTGATTATCTCTCCCTCCTCTGAAGATGAGAAAGCTATCCTAATCCATTCTTCAAATTGCATTTCAACAATGTTTTTATCCGTTTTCATTATTATTAATAAAGAAATAAATGAAAGAATAAATGAAAGAGTGTTTGGAGGACTCATTTAAAAAATTAAATACAGTGTCCCCAAACTTATGGATGAAGAGTAATATTGACTGAAGTGTTCAGTTGATTGCCTGCGTGAAGTGATCTATAAATGACCTGAAACATTAATTTTGAATTTCAGCCTAACATACCACATTCAAAGCTAATAGTTTTTGCCTGGCTTGAAAAGCACCATAATTATTCAGCAATCAGAAACTGAATTAAACATGAGTTTCATAATACCGCAATTGCATGAAAAGCCTACCCTTAATAAAACAAATAATATAAATACAATGCAAATATAGAACATGGGGACACAATAGAGAGTCTGGTGCCACATATTGCCCTCAAGACTTTTTGTGCTGTTCTTGGCCTGTTTCCCAGGTGCCTTTTGTTTTTGATAGTGTAGTATTATATACAGTGGGTTTAAAACTGGGAGAAAATGGAGAAAAGCAAGAAAGGTGTTTACAAACAACATATAAACATCCTCTGGACATGGTCATTTTCTG
Organism: Python bivittatus; assembly: GCF_059951505.1. Taxonomy (NCBI): domain Eukaryota; kingdom Metazoa; phylum Chordata; class Lepidosauria; order Squamata; family Pythonidae; genus Python; species Python bivittatus. The sequence goes on from NW_028277098.1 coordinate 32,242,453, forward strand.
CTTTGATCAACCCACTGTCTCTTGCCTTGCCCACAGACAACCCATGAAAGCCCCCAGTGAGCCCTCAATCTAAAAAAGAATTTCTGATAAGATTATAAAAAATGGACATAAATGATTAATTCTGATTTGTCTAAATGAAACAATAAAGCAAACAGATAAAATATAAATGCAACTCTGTACTCCTAACTCTTCGGTAGCCAAAGGAAGAAATTGTCACCTTGCACCATGGGGTGGAGTTTTCATCATTTTCATTTCCAAGATGCCGTTTGTTTAGCAGGCATCTACCTACTGAGGTCCAGGTATCCTGCCTCACTCAGACGCAACTGCAATTTTATTTCCATCTTCTCCAATGAAGGAATATTTTTCTGTGTAACTAACAGCAAACCTGGCTTGTCCACTTTTCACTTTTTTGATAAAAATAGTTCTTGTTGTTATTTAAATGTATATACTGCCCGACTCCCAGCGACTTTGGGTGGTTTACACTGATTATCAAAGTATTTATAAACAACAACAAAAAAAGAGTCAGAGGCACTTAAATAAATTTGGATGTAAAAGTAATATCAATCATAAAAATAATATTATAGAGCCAGTGTAAGGTAAAAATTAAATTTTTGCAATTAAAATTCCACTGTAACTTTATCCTCTTGACCCCAATTTTAGTGAGGCATTAAAGGGCTATAACCCTAAATTATACAACTAGTAAAAGTTTTTTTCCCTCAGCCTATGGCAGCCTATTGCATTTAGAGTAATGCTTCTTGAGTAAATAACATAAAAGTTGGAATATGGACTAAATATATAATGATCCTTTCATATTCATTTTGAAAGCTAAAGTGACCATTTGATAGGCGTAGTTAACTGTACTAATAATCACAGCACTATTTAGCTCACTTAGTAACTCTAAAGCATGCCTTCTCAGACTAAAGTACCCTTTGAAACTTTGCACAAACCTAGTCTATGCTCTGTTCCATTTCTGCCACATGTTCCTGTTGGTGCAGTATCCCTGAAATCCAGGAATCCTGGATGGGAATCCTTTTCATAAGCGCGGTCAGAATTCTATATCATTAGGGTCTTCAAATCAAATATTTATTATGGTCATAAACCAGCAGCTCATTAGAGTCTTGTTCCTAGAACATCTCCAAAGGTTTCAATACGCTCATATTTTTACATGATAGAAAAGGAAAAAATATTAAATACATGAGGAGCATGCTATTAACTATATCTAACTGCAGTTAAAATGAAACGAAATCTACTGTTTGCCCTAGTCTCTCGCTTATCTGGCAACATTAAATGCTACACTAGGGAAAAGACAATAAGATGTGAGAAAATGTTTATCAGAAAAGTATTATTTTTAATAATAATAATAATATATTATTATTATTATTATTATTATTATTATTAAATAATATATCGCATACAAATATATTGCATACTGGTTACCAAAAAAAAAAAAAAAAAGTTACTGATTACAGCAAGCAAATATAAAGTTGATGACCCACACCTTTTTTACATGTAACACACATGCAATGCATGTAAAAAAAAAAAAAGGCAGGGCTTTGATTACAAAGTCTTGGTCACCATCTTGACTTTCATGACATTCACAGAAACACACCTCCATATGAACAAATTATATATACATACATACACACACACACACACACACACATACATACATACATATCTTCCATCATTATGTGGAAGAAAATTAAATCTCAAAACCCAAGCTGGAGTGGCCCATCTTGGCCCCTTTCAAGCTTACATTCACAGAGTCCCAGATCCTTGCCAACTGCATACTTCACCACAGATTGTGATGATAGTACTTTTCAAACTGTATACAGTGATACCTCTACTTACGAACTTAATCTGTTCCGTGACTCTGATCGCAAGTCGAGTTGGTCGCAAGTCGAAGTAAATTTTCCCATAAGGTTCAATGTAATTACCATTAATCCGTTCCGGCGTCCGCGGACCACACGCCAGGGGTGGAAAAACGGCCGCTGACCACACGGCAGGGCGGAAAAATGGCCGCGGACCATGTGTCAGGGGTGGAAAAATGGCTGTGGACCACGTGGAACGGGCGGAAAATGGCCACGGACCACGTGGAACGGACGGGGAAATGGCCACGGACCACGTGGAATGGGCGGGAAATGGCCGTGGACCACGTGGCATGGGCGGAAAAATGGCTGCAGACCACATGGAATGGGCAGGAAATGGCCGCGGACCACGTGGCACGGGCGGAAAATGGCCGTGGACCACGTGGAATGGGCGGAAAATGGCCGCAGACCACATGGAATGGGCAGGAAATGGCCGCGGACCATGTGGCACGGGCAGAAAAATGGCTGCGGACCACGTGGAATGGGCGGAAAATGGCCGTAGACCACGTGGCACGGGTGGAAAAATGGCCATGGACCACGTGGAATGGGCGGGAAATGGCTGTGGACCACGTGGAACGGGCGGAAAATGGCCGCGGATCTGGTTTGTAAGTCGAGGCGAGTTCGTAAGTAGAGGTAAATTTTTGGGGCTGGAGCTGGTCGTATCTCGAAAAATTCGTAAGTAGGGGCGTTCGTAAGTAGAGGTACCACTGTATTTTATTATTTTAGTTTAATGTTAGATTTGTATGCAGACTTTTATCCATAAACTAAAGTGAGATCTTCTTTTCTTTCATCCCCACAATAACTCTGTGAAGTACATTTGACTAAAAGGGAGTGACTGGCCCAAAGTCATCCAGTGAATTTCCATGACTGAGGGAGAACTAGAGCCTGGGTCTTCTTAGTCCTAGGCCAATACTTTAACAGCTACACTACTTTGGGTCTTAGATAAAGGAGGTGAGGAACCCACCCACCAAATGAGAAACAGCTTAGGTTTCCCTTTACATTACCTGAAGGTGGGTCAAGTCCACCAGGTTTGAAGATACTCAATCTCTAGTCACTTTCTCTGGCCTCATTTTCTAGTTACTGTGAAGGGTCATTGATTTTTTCCTTACTTAAAAAAGAATCTTACCCAAGGAGAGGGTCTATCTGATAAATAAGCAACACTCTTTGTTGAAGAAGGACTTTGGTTCAAAGTGGAGAACTCAAATCCCTGTAGCATGTATCCCAGTGCACTCTTTATTGATTAGTCATTCAAGTGGCAGAGAACTTTCCCAAGTCACTTATCTCTTTATGTGCAACATCACAAGAAATATTACAAAAATGTCTGCTATAAGTGTAAGGATACACAAGCAGAGGCTGCAGGCAATCTTGAAGAGCCAGCAGTAGGGTTCCCAAAGTCCTTCAAAAGTTGAGGCTGAAGTGTAAAGTTTAATATGATAGAATGGGAATATTATAAATATGTGGGATGCAATCATAATGGCTGTGATTAATTTATTAGTTCAATTTAAGATGAAAAAACAATCCAATTAAGTTTTGGTCCTAGCCATACCCATTCTTGGGAGCATGGCCTCCAGTATGCCATTCAAAGCCCAACTGAAAAGGGTGACAATTTGGAAAAGAGTTGATATTAATGGGGGTAATGTACCATTCCTTGAATTCTTCCGAAGGAATTTTCTATGGAAGGAGCTTCAGAAAGAAAAAAGCTTTCCTCAGGAAATCTATCAGGTTAAGTTTTCAGAACATTTTGATGGAAAAAAATGGGTCATATACATGACATTATTCTTTTCCTGCCAGAGACAAGGTTACAACATTAACCTCACCATATAATTATTCTTTACTGAAGTAACTAGGGAGTTGTGGGGGTTTACCTATGTAGGAATGTCTGTCACAGTATTTTGATCATACATACATGGACAGTAGTTAATATCTGATAAAGAAATGTTGAATTCTTGACTGATCCTAGCTATACAGTAGTATCTTAATTTAACAGATCATTAAGGGAGGGATGTCTATTAAATCCAAATTTAGATCATTGATGTAATTTATGTCATTTGTGTAATTATGTGATTGCTATTTTTACATCATTTGCAGCAACTGATACCATTTGCCTCATGAAAACAGCATCAATTGATGCAAATGACCTAAATACATCACTCTGCAAATTATGCTAATGGGCTAAATTAACACAAAGATGGCAAATTATGTCAATTGTCCAAACTGCTTTGGAATTAACATACTTTATTTATTCTTTGAGGGCAAAGTGCAAAATAAAGTTTTGTCCATTAAATCCAAAGTCCACTGACTGGAGGTTTGGAAAATTAAGATTGTGTTGGAATGAATATCAGACCAAATCAGTCATGCTGCTTACATGGAGAAGGACAGCTTTTATTTTCTACAGTGAACTAACATTCCTCCCCATCTGTATGTTTAAGGTTATCAAAGGACAACAAGGAGGCTACCAGAACTTCTTACAGGTAGAGGTCCATCATCATCATCATCATCATCATCATCATCATCATCATCATCATCATCATCTTCTCCTCCTCCTCCTCCTCCTCCTCCTCCTCCTCCTCCTCCTCCTCCTCCTCCTCCTCCTCCTCCTCCTTCTCACTGTTGAGTCCTGCTGACTGCCTGGACAAGTCCCTGAAGTTTTCTTGGCAAGATTTCAAAGGTGGCTTGCCATTGCCTGCTCCTCTCATTGGCTGAGAGAGATTGACTGGCCCAAGATCACCCACTGGCTTTGTGCCTAAGGCGGGTCTAGAATTCATGGTCTCCTGGTTTCTAGCCTGATCCTTTAACCACTACACCAAACTGGGTCTCTGCATATCTTCTTACCATACCCATTTAACTGATGTTACATTTTTAGAAATTGTTAAATGTCCCCCATTTTTTTCCTGAATTATCATGTAAGGGATACTCATGCTTTATATAAAGTCTGTTGTATTTATTTTTTCATAAACCTTTCTATCAACACTGCCATTTCAAACACTTTTATTTCTTTCATTTAGAAGCTGAGACAGAATGAATATGTTGGATATTCTCTAATGTGTGACAGCAGTTATAGACGAGTACAAACTAAGATGTTGCTATCCATCCTAGCAAAGAATGGGGGAAGGGACTAACTAATGACTTATCCATGTATGTATTTAAGAATTCAGCATTTGTGGGAACAGCAGCCAAGTGACAGCATAAATCCTTCAGAAAGTATCCAGTAGCTAGAACCTGAGTATACAGCCAAAACTAATGTTCCCTTCAATCTGTATTCATACCAGCTAGGTTCACTTCAGTTCTCTCTATAAAATGCTGTGGACTAGGGCAGAAGTACAGAGAAGTAGGCCAGTAACCTTGGAAACATAATAGACTAGTGAAGAAACTAAGTTCATTTTGAATTATAACTGTCAGGCCTAACCCAAGGAACTCCAAGAGACAATGCAAATTCAGTCCAGTTATGTTTATTAGCTACAACCTCTAGCAAGAATCTTCTCAGACTCCCAAGCCATCCAGCCACAACAGTGTGAATTCCTCAAGGAGGTGCCAGTCTCATCCTCTTGTTCCTCCCATGCTCTTCTGGGGAGCTAAGAAAATGTTTAGCTCTCTGAGCCTGGCCTTCATAATTCCATTCCATCACAATAACAACTCTTTATGGCCATTACACAGAGCACATCTAGGCTTACTAGCAAATGCCAAACAATATCCAGTAAATAGCTTTCTGATTATTCTATTTATGTAATAATTACGCTTGCTATTAATACTTGACTTTGGAGGGTGAAATGCAGGTATTTGGATTTTTATTTTTTTAGTATTGTAACGTCATTCCTTGTTTCCGTGTTATTCAGGGAAATTTGATAGCCTATGTCCACAATCAAGAAAATGAAGTATTTGGTACAAATATCCAAACCTTTAAAAGGGTGTTTTGCTCAAGAAAGTCCAAGTGATATATGCCTTTTGAAAGACGTCTATCAAACATTCCAGTACTGGCTGTGGTTCTTTGCTCAGCATTATGGCTTGTCTGAATACCCAGTGCACATGTGTAATGCTTGCACAAAAGATACTTCATCAAAGTGAGGAAGTTAATGGAATCAGAATGAGCTCATCTCAGTACTTTCCTGCTTCAGAGTAGAATTATATGTCTCAACAAGCTAAATGTCCTTGGTTAGGTGGGTCAAGGGTGATCCACACAGATCTAATATGATCCTTTTATCTAACCAGTAAGATCATCAAGTCTTGTGACTATTTGATCTTGATGACAAGATCATCAGAAGTGACTATTTCTTTTTAAGGGTAAAATAAGAGTTTGGAATCAATAAAAATATTTCTACAGGGAAATAAACCAAGTACCTTACATTCACCTTAAGATAGTTTAGGTAATACATAAATCTGGTCCAGAAAGCAACTGTTCAGATACTTCATCATAGTTGGACTCCTTTTAAACTTAACTGTGAGGAATGTGTACAAAACCAGTTTAGCCAGTTTGGTCTAGTGGTTAAGGCACCAGGCTAGAAACCAGGAGACTATGAATTCTAGTCCCACCTTAGGCACAAAGCCAGCTGGATAACCTTGGGCCAGTCACTCTCTCTCAGCCTAACGCATCTCACAGGGTTGTTGTTGTGGGGAAAATAAGAGGAAGAAGGAATATTACCTATGTTTGCCGCCTTGAGTTATTTATAAAAATAATAAAGGCAGGATAAAAAAAAATCTAAAAAAAACCCCACCAGAATGACTTTTGACAAATAACTAAAGTCAAAGTCAAAGTAGTCAAAGCAATCTTTATTGTCATTGTACTACTTGTACAACGAAATTAAATGCCACCCCAGTGCAGCTTTAAAAATATAAAAACCATAGAACACATAACACACATAACACACATAACACACATAACACACATAACACACATAACACACATAAAACACAACCATCACATTCCATATTGCACAAACTCACTGTTATCGCCAGTACTCAAAATTCAGATTCTGCCCTAGCCCCATGTTAAGAGTGATTGGTTGATGATTTCCTTCCAGCTGATGAAGTTTGATGCTGGGGAGAGATACAAACCAATTCCCATCTTTACCATGTTTCTGTGCCAGGGAACAGTTAGGGTTAGGGTTAGGGTTGCCCTCTTCCTCCCTCCCTCCCAAAAGATATCCCTCCAAGCATGCTAATATTTCCCATTTTTCTCTGGGCAGCTCTGTTGTTATATGAGTAGATATCTCACCCCTTAATTTCATTATTACCATACATAAGTGAGACTGCAAACTTAGTAATTAGAAAACTTTTCTGTTTATAATGAAAAAAGTGGAAAAAAAGGATTGGGGGATTTCAGCTCAGTTCTAACTTTCAAAACAGATTGTCTATGGGGCTTCTGACTCAAAAACGCAGCTGGCAAAGCCTAGGAGAGAGTATCTACTGATAACGCCATAATGACAGGGCTTCCAATTTGGTTTCACATTTCTACTGTTATAAACAGTGAGTGCATCCTGTTGATTTTAGTGATTGCCAAAACAGAAAATATAGCTATAAAACGTAGAAATGTCTGAGGCACAGATGAACACGCTTTCAACTGTGTTAATTCCTTGCATTTCTGAAAGTCAAACAAGTTCATAAATATTTCTTATCATATTCATTCTTAAGACCTTTTATGGCTCTAATCCTTTTTCAGTGACTTAATATGCAAAATCAGCATTAATGCAATGATGTGCATGACCAGAAAAACCACCTTTAAAGAAGATTACTCTTTGTTTTATCTGTCTTTGGATCTCTGTCCCTCAGAGTGTATATAATGCACTGTCCTTTTGCTGGTTAGGGGACCATAATAAACATTGGTTTGAGATTTATTATGATGAAAAGATGAGGAGGTTGAGTTTGAGGTATTTTGTAGACATTGTTTCTGCTGACATATTTTAGTTTTGTTCTTACAAAGTTTATCCACCCAACCAAGAGAATAATTATATAATGATATTTAGGTAGCCCTAAGATACTCTTCACTGACTGTACCGAGACATGTGAATGAAGTCATCACTGAACACCTACACATTTTTAAAGTTTTGAGAAAACAGGACAAAATGCTCATGTACAAGTGCCCTTTCTGAAAAGTTAACTTCTGAAATGGACAGAAGTCTCTGCACAAAAGAAGCCTTTCAAACTGTTTTTAATGATCCTATTTGACTTTGTTGCCATTTTTCTCTATGTTTTGTTATACACTTTGTGGCTTTCTTGCATGTGCATACCGACAGATTTTGCATGACAACTAAACTTTACGGTTGACTACATGACATGAATCAAACCAAATCTTTAGATCACCTGCACTTTACTTTTTGTAAGGTCCTCAAAACACCTGAAGCCAAAGGCAACCCACTTCCATATTGTTACCAAGACAATTACATAGTTCAGACTACCTCTTGTCTGCATCATCAAGGCCATTGTCAAGCTCATGGACCAAACTGCTTCAGCCTAGACTTCTTCAAACCTGAACTTGGCTTGGATTCTGAGGATCTGATCATTAATATGGATTGGATGAATGGGACCATGAATGTCAACCTCACTGTCAAACATCCTCATATATTCCAATCCCATCCTCTTTTTCCCTGACTTTGCAGCATTGAGCAAGAAGGTCTGATGGGAGAATTTCATATTTTCATCTGAATAGAAATACAAAACTCTATGCAGTTGTGCTTTATCAAGGGAACTCCTTGCATTCAAACAGCACATACAAAAAACAGTCCATTTCATACCTTCTTACTCAAGATAAGAAGTTGGGAAGGGAATTTTGATTTTACGACAGCACCTGCAGCCCCAGGCTACCTCTGTTATTTTCTATTCAGATAAGATATCTGAACAGGTTTTCATGCACAGTGGGGAACATTTATATATTAATGTAACCACTATAGTCAGTAGTGTTTAATACCTAAATCATCATGTTTTCTTGAAAAAAAAAGTAAAATTGGTTTACAGAGAAAATTAAATGAATAATTATTGCAGACTCATTTTTATTAGATTTTGGTGATACTATTGCTATTCTTGTAATTAGAGATTAATATACCGAGATATTTTCTGGCATTCCAAGGATAGTCATAAAAATAGATGGCTTAATGATGCTATTATAGCTTTCACCATTTATGATCAACATAGGCCTTTAGGCAGTACCTGATGTGTTTCTAAATATACAAATTTGTGATTAAAAAAAATAAAGATTTTTTTTAAACTTACCATATTTTTCCTTCCTCCCATTTAAACTTTTGCAAGCTCTTGCCAGGTGAAAACATCTGAGTTTATGAAATCTTGCTCACAAAGCTATGCACATTTGACTGTCTACAGATAATGGCAGATCATGGGGTTTATGTTTCTTTTTTCAAGGACCAGCCAATTTTATTTTGTTTCATGAGGTTAAGGCAGCAGCAGTAATTTATGCCTTTCCACCTACTTGGTTAATTGAATATTTCAACCTACCTGCTCTGTATATATTTGCCAAAAGCTTGAATATGACTTTGGGCTGTTGTCATGTTTGATACCAGCACTATCTGCAATAAATATTTAAGTTATTGTTTTCTTATAATGAAATCTGGTACTAATAACTATAATAAAAATATGGTATATGCTTCTATGGTTATAGAAATATTTCATTTCAACAGCGGGCCATTTGTCTAATCTGTTCAAAGCATTATTTAATGCTCTCGATTCATCTTCTTTGGAAACCTGGTAAGAACATGAAATGCTATAGCTAATTTTCTTTGTACATGTAAATTTTAATGTTTGAAAACATTGGCTTGAGATTATTAACTGGCTCAGGCAGAAGTAACCATTACTATATTTGTGATGGATAAATATAGATGAATTTTAAAGGAACAACTGAACAAGCTAGCTTTAGAAGAAGTAAATTAGAAGGACAAGCTGAACTTTAAATCTATAAACCTATAAACCAGTTGACTCAGAAGGGAATTTAACTGCTATACATAAAATCTAATCTGCCACAGACACAATGAAGCTAGCTTGGTGTTTCTACCTAATGGAAACACTGAAGTAAGAAGGGATGCTATAAACTGAACTTGCCAAAAGATTCAGAGACAATGTCGAGCAATTTATCCTCACCTGAAAATTAAAAATGTATCAAGCAAGCATACAGACAAAAAAGCATTGCAGCCTACCAGAAAGAAGCGAATGGCTTCCTACAGGAAAGTAGGATTGTTAAAAAAGCAAACAAACACTTCTTCATTTGCTAAATGATTTTTGTTGAATGTGAGCTTTCTGCATTTGTGATGTTCCTTTCTGCTCTAGGAGCTGGTTCTGCCAAAGTAGTTCTGCTAGGCTTATTCCTGAAGGCCTTATTTATGAAAAGCAATTATGCTTGTGCTTAGCTTTAAGCACACATTCTGAAATGCTTTCCTGAACATGGAGGGTAGGGGGGATTTTAAAAGTATCTCAGTCACTGATGAGTGCAAGTGTCATTAACTTTCAATGCATTATCAACTTTAAAGTGGGTTAAATGCTTTTGAAAATTCTCATTCTCGTACTTACCAGGATATCTTAGGGCAGAGTTTCCAAATTCCATTCAAACTAATCCAAAGGGGACCAGTGGCTTCAGCAGCCCTTAATAAAATATCCTAAAACATCTAATATTATAATATACAATCTATAATAACCTGTAAAGTCAGTGGAGGAGAGAGCTAATACAAAGGCTGCCAAGAAATATATTTTTCAGAAATTTATTTATTTATTTATTTATTTATTTATTTATTTATTTATTGGATTTGTTAAGGCCGCCCAACTCCAAGATGACTTTGGATGGCTTGCGATATGTCCAATATGTAAGTTAAAAACACAACTAAAACTCACATGACTGCCTGGACTAAAACAACACTCCCCAACATGCAAGGAAGACTCGATAGAGGCTCCACAGAAACCTTAACCTCAGGCTGAGAACAAAGCCAGGTCTTAAGAGGGACCTTAAGAGTGAGAGCTGTGCATATCTATGGGGGGATGCTGTTCCAGAGGGCAGAGGCTATAACAGAGGAGGCATACTTCCTTGGTCCCACAAAACACCAACTCACTTACAATGCAATAACTCAGAAGTAAGTTACCTTGAATTCAATGGGCTTCTTCCAGATCTTGGGTTTGGATACAGTTATTTTTTATCAACTCATTGCAAATGTAACATCACTGGAAGCCTCAGAACTGATCAGCTACATGTATACATACTCATCACACCACTCTCTTTTGAGATGAAATCACTATGCAAAGCACAGGAGTAAGAAGCAGTAAGCAAAAGATGCTGGAGGCACAAGAAATGAAAATCTAATTAAATTTGGTTTACCCCTACACCATCATTTACCCCTACATCATATCTTTCTATCCTTGCAAACATATTTGCATCCAATTAATAATGTGCCTTTTATTCTTTAAAGTTATCAGCTCTCTTTTTTCCAGGATCTCAACTTCACTCATTCACAACTTTCTTGGTCTTCCCCTTCTTCTCAAACCATTTATTCTTTCTTCATACATTCTCTTGCTATGACCAAACCAAACATCTTTCTTTCAGATGTATCATTCAATATTGCACTTAGTCCACATTCATTCAATAACTATTCATTCTTGACCGTATCTCTACTTGTTTTACCATATACATTTCTTAAGTAACCTGTCCCACTGCATTCTACATACTTTTATGTCTCTCCTGACCAGCATTTACCAGACTGCACCTTTGGAGCAAGTGTGCAATATCATGATACGCATAGAAAATGGGCAAGGTTTGTGTCACAATGCTGATGAAGTTAGTCTGACCCCCTCCTTCTTGCCACACCTTCAGAGGGTGCTGTTCCAGACATATCCAATTATTATAACACCATTACACATAACTACCTTGATCCTTGATACACTTATTTTCCAAACCATACTTCTGAATACAATATACAACCTATCTAACATGTTCCGCAAATTATCAGATTCTCAACCGATGTCAAGTCCTTCAGCACTGGCAATCTTAGGAAACAAGAACCCTTTGGATTTCTGGAATTATTTTTACTGCTAGTAGGTTATTAACAGAATCTTGAAAGTCTGCCAAAGCAATTTTCCAGATCAATTTATACCTAACATAATTAAGACAGAGTTACTCTGAGTCTCTTTCTCATACTACTCCCTTCCTCTGGACTATGTAGTCTTTCCAGTAATGGTTCTTTTCCCTCTTCCAGGGTCTGTTAGACATTCCTCACAACCAACAACATAACATCGTGTGCATACAACAATACAATTGCACTGATGAACCCAAACTATCACCGTAAGCATTTATACATTTATCCATAAATGTTTGAACCAACAAGGGGACATCATACATCCTTGTCTTACTCTCTCCTTTTAGTAGTCTACTACTACTAAATCAAGCTTTGCTTTCATTTTTTATTGCATTTAGCAACCAATCTTTTGACTTCATGTTCATGGAAAACATTCCGTAAGTCAAGCCTATGCACTTTATTATATACCTCTAAATCAACAACTACAATAACTTTTCTTTCTTATATTCATACATTTCTCAGTGACTTCCTGAATAACAAAAAGACTACCAAGCATAAAATGCTTGGCACAACCCAAATTTGTCACTTCTCATTTATTTTCCATCAGAATTCTGCCAAAGACTTTCCCAGACTTGCTTAACAAACTAATCTCTCTGTAGTTTTTTAATCCATTCTTGATATCTTTCCCTTTGATTAAGAGAAAAATAGTGACATTCTTCTAATCATCAGGTATAGACACAGTCTTCACGCACATGTTAAAAAACATGTATAATCACTCTGTAAGTAAATAATATCCATATAGTAACATTTCTACAGTTGTACTATCTACACCTGCAGATTTACCAGTTTTCAATATTCTCATAGCATTTTCATCATTCTTTTTTTTTGGGGGGGGGGACACAAGTTTAGCATTTATTTCAATTCCATTCTTCAGTATTTCATTATTGTTCCCCAAAAAACTTTTAATACTCCTTCCAGCATTTCCTCACTTGTTTAATCCCAAATCATTTTATCAAGTTTATTTTAAATTCCATGTATTCTGCTGGAAGATCCTTGTTTAGGCCTTTTCATCCCTTTCCAAAACATTTGTTTTAAAAGTATCAGAATCACTCTGCATTTTCTCTGCCGCTTTTAATTTTAACCAAGCTTTGCTCTCAGCGATTATCTTCTTTGCAGATGCCTTTTTCTCAATACATACATTATATAATATCATCATTCATCCTCATTTTTTGCATCAATCATTCTCTTACAGATATATTTTTCTTGTTCATTGCATCTTTCATATTATCAGTCCACTAAGCATCCTTTTTCATACTTCCCATTAGTGTAATTCTACACACTTCTGTGGTATTTTATAATATTCTTGTAATTTCCAAGCAACTTTTACTTTACATTCATTCAGATGGAAGAATTATCCATCTTTTAACCCTTTTCCATGCAGGATTTGTATATCCTCATCCTCTGCTTAACTCTTGTTTCTTTCATTTCTTTCCTTTTTTTATGTCCATTTTTCCTAAACTTATTCTTGAATTACTGAAAAAACTATCTGTCTTACATTTCAAATGTTTGTATCCTTCACTAATCTTTGAACATAGAAAATCAAGTCACCAAGCATTCACCATTTCCACTCATCTTTGGATCTCCAAATGGCCCAGTTACTTCCTTGACTTATTTCCACCCATATATTTACATTACCTAACTTTTACATTCAGATCACATTCTTACAGAATTTTGTGTGATTTTTTCCCAGTACTCATCCCTGATTCTTTTACTATCACTGTTCTCTGGAGAATAGCTTGCGACTTAGAATTTCAACTTTCATACACACTCACAACAGTCTACATTGTAAGGTTTACCCCGTTCGTCTAGAGAAACTCTCGTGACACGTGTGTTCAACAAAGAAGTTTACTCAAGTGTAACACAGCAGTTACAAACAAAGCCAGGACTGGCTTGACACATCTTCCCACACAATTTATAGTCGTCCCAATCCCCTGCTAGCCCCGTTGCTAGGTTACATATTACATATTGCAGATTACAGATTACCCACTGTAATCCCCCCTTTTACTCGAATGTCAGGTTCAGCCCAGTTCTGTTGTTCTTTGATTGTTGTTTTCCGCTGGCATGGTCGTTGTCTTCGTTGGGTCTTTGCGCAAAGCCAGGAAGCTGATTGCTCTTCCTCGATCCGCAGCTCTCCCCTTTGTCTATAGCACCTGCGGCCATCTGGCGTTAACACAACGCATCCGCTTGCAGTTTGTAAAGCGGCGCCAGCTGGCCCATTCATTAGTTTGCAGTTTCGCACTTCTTTCTTTGCTAGCGCTCGAGCGGTGAAACTGACTAAAGCGTGGCTGGGCAAGTTCCTAGCTGTGCCGCGCTGGCTGAACCTGACATACATGACATGAAATCATGCTTTCTACTTCATCTAATAATTAAATATATACTTTCACTTTCATATATGAATTCATCTACTTTACCACAGAAAATCAGACTACCTTCAGTCAGATCTATTATGTCCTCCTCCTTTCTATTAATTGCCTAAATATATCTATTTTTCTTTAATTCATTTATTTGTTAATTCATATTCTTTACCATTTATTCTTGTTACACACCAAGTCACACTCTACCATCACAGTCATCATCATAGGGCCTATAGATGTTGGACTCCATCATGGCTTTGGTCACATAATGCTTTTTAACAAGAAAAGGAAAGATTAGACTGAATTATCTGCCTTAGTTGTATGCCTGTCATATGTAGTATTTTCTGTGAGTGGTAAAGGGAATATTGGTCAGTTTGGACATGTTTTTGGCCAATATATCACAAGCACAACCAAAACCCAGTTTTACTCAAAGCATGTTCACACTATTCAATGCAAGTAGGATTCCCACTCTCAGGATAAAAGTAATCAAACGATTATTTTTCACAAGTGAAATCATAGCAAGATGGCTAATTTATATTTTGAATAAACTAAAAGTCTTTGTCTTTTAGGCTATAATCTTATTCGTGTAGGGAGAACGACTGGTCAATTACAGGAAATACATGAAGTTAATCCCTTCATAAATCTCTTATTTGACACTTAAAAACTAAAAACAATTAGTAGTGCAGGCTTTTATATAAACTCTGCTACGTGATTACATTTTTCCTTGCAGAATTACGTTCTCATATTATGATTGTTTAGATGTGTCTTGTGAAAAATCACTTAAGGATTATTAACAGTGACACTACCAACACACATTTTTAGGCAGACTGATGGCTTTCTAAATCAACACTAACCAAGGAAAGAATAAATTACAACACTTCAATAAATTATAAAGCTTGTAAATAACTCAAATAATTCAATTATTTTGCTGCTACAGTGAAGCCTTTCGCACAGCCACCCCAGGTATTCTTTAGGAACGGCTGTTTCTCCACTGCTATGAACTGTTGCAAAATGACTGGAGAGGGACACTGGAGGGGATAGATTTATCTCCACCCTTGGAAGCAACTGCAGAACTCTGCAAGTCCACACAGGCAGAAAAAGAGAGAAAGGCTGCATATTGATAATTTTCAAATGTTTTCCTGAGCGGTAGTCCTCCATTCATTGTCAGATTCTTCTACTTATGAATCTCTCAGATCTATAAATCATAACAGGCTTCATGAGCATCCTCATGATAGGTAGCATCTTAGTATCCTGTGTCACATGAGCCAGAAACACCCTTCTGACTGCAGATATATTTTAAAAATGCAGTTCCTACAACTCGATAGCATAGGCATCTGTTACAAGTCACAATGCTATTCAAATCACAACATGTGTATCATGGTGTGAACATATGCATAAGTCACATATTTGTGTGATGGCCTCATGATACAAGTGGTGAAACCACCTTGCCAACGTCCATGCTTAGTAAGATACACAGTGGCCAGATCAAACATTTATTTATAGTGTAATTGCTATAAAAAGTTGTTTCCCTGTGTTTGGTAGATCATGTGAAAGCAAGAAGAGTTAGGGTTAGGGTTAACATGTAATAAAAATCTTGCCAGAGTGAAGGTAGATAGGGATTACTCTGACTTTAAAAAAAAAAAAAAAAAAGTGGGAAAGGGATTTCTTTCAGCTTTGTTTCATCTTTAAAAGGCTTGGCACATGTTCAGGAGTTCTGGTCTCATTGAACAGAGGCATCTTTGATTTTCCAGCACTTCTTGGAATGACTGCATGAAGAAACAATTTCTTCTTTCATCTGGTCATTCCAGGAAAAATACAGAAGCCTAGGTGAACAAGCACTGCTAAAATTACACAGGGCTTTTTAAAAATTAAACAAAGCTAAGAGAGATCCTTGGCCAATTCATACACTTTCTAAAAAAAGTTCATTTCACCAATCTCACTTCTGACTGATTGTTTGATTGATTGATCAATTGGAATAATGAAAATTAGCTGAACTTTGTTTGTGGCTAGCATTCATCCGATTATATATTCCTCTGGGAGAAATCCTCACATACTATCCTGGAGGCCTTTGTGGCACAAATCTTTCATATTTTGTGATCTGTTGAGAGGAAATGCTCTTTGCATTTATTCACAAAAACTCAAATGTTATATCCAGCAATGGGGATGCCATGCAAACTGAGCTCTGGAGCCCAGTTATGATCAATCATTGCTGTGAAACTATAATGTAGCCTTCTGTTACTTCATTCTCTCTTCAGTTTTGGCCAGCAGTCATCTGGAGTTCTGCTCTAACAGTAAATTTACTTGTATTAGTTTTGAGCAGTTTTGCTTGTAATTCTGCAGATAATATTCTACAACTAGATCTAAAACACGTTTACAGTTATTAACATTTTGAACAGCTGGACTCTAAAAACTGATACCATTTCTCTCAGAAGTATAAAAATACAAAATTGGATGTATTTAAAAAGTGAAGAAAGGTTGATGATAACTAGGCCTGTTATTATGCAGGGAAATCTCAGGCTGATCACAACCAAGTGCTTCTGCTCCAAAACATTTTGGCAGAGTCAGAAATGAAGCCATTCTTCTCTGGATACATAAATGAGAGTCAGCTTGTAAAAGGAAAATCCACAGAGACACAAATTTAGCATCAAAGGTACAGGCTGCAATTCTAAACACAAGTTATGAGGGAATAAGTCTCAGTGAACATCATGGGGCTTACTGCCAAGTAAACTTCCATAGAACTGTCCTAATCATCATTTTGAAATTGGCAAAGATCATTCCTGTTGATTGATAACACAAAAAACTTTAAAATTTTAAGATTTTTGTTGTTGTTGTTTAAAGCCTCCTATTAGTCAGTTGACATCATGCAAGTATTCTCTTTCTCCTTCCCAATCCTCAAGTAATAGTTGCACAGTATAACAAACATACCTAACCAGCATGAAAAATAATACAGTTGTTGAAATTTATATAATAGTAGCAGCAAGAAATGAGATGGGGAAATGAACCATGAATGCTTAGATCCAGCGTTTGCCTTTGCAAACAGAAAGACAGACAGAACAGTTCCCATCATGGAAAAACAACTGAAGTAGTGGAATATTCCCATTGGTTAAAAAGAGGAACAGGATATCTTTACCAGTATTATCCACCCCAAGATAGTTTATGAGAATGGGGGTGGGGGGTGATGATGTTACAGATTGTAGGGGAAGGAAAATCAGAAATTTTTGAAAGGAACTCTGCCCAGGGAGTGTTTTCACTGAAGGTGGAAAATACTTGATCAAATTTTAAGATCCAGCCCAACATTCCTCCACAATAAGGATGGAGGATTTTTGATCCTCTAGCTGTTTCTGAACCACCGTTACTGTCCCTCTCCATTGGCTATACTGTCTAGGATTGTTGGAGTTTTAATTCAGGAATATTTGGAGGGTCACAGGTTTCCACCCCAGTCTAAGAAGTCTGGGAAATAAAAATATCTTCAACTGGCTTCATAATAAACATTAGAAGTTTTGACATATGAGCCCTTGGAAGAAAAATTTCCAAACTTAGTACATTACAATTGAAGAGTTTCTGCAGTTTGATGTCATTGTTCATTGCAGATGATGTGGAAACCTGAAAAAAGGGATCTGAGATGTATGATAACAGTTGGCAAGGTTTATGTGGCCAAGTCAGTAGGTCTTTAATATGTCCTGCTCCCAAGCCATTTGAAGAATAAAATAAACCACTTAACTTAGAGCTTTTCTGCCCAGCCCAATTGCCTTGTCACCAGAACATTGGTGGAGGGCAGAATGGAGGACAGAAATGGACAATGGCACTCTCTATTAATCACCCATTCACTGTCAAAGTAATCTCCAGGGACATTTTTCTGCTCCACTTCCAAAATACCACGTCCCATGTTAAGTTGCCTCACATGGGGCACTTTTAGATAACTCTGCTTCAGTTTGTTGCAGAGTAACACCAGCAGCTCATTTGCTACTTTGCAGAGGAAAGAACATCTGTTCAGTTCACCATCTTTTCTAATGGCTTCAATACATCCTTTTCCCTAAACACCTTCATCTAGCAAAAAGAAGGTTGCCAATTCAAAACGCACCAATAACAGTCCTTTTTTAATTATTATTTTTTCTTTTCATAAGCAAGCTAGTTTTCTCTCTGGGCTTAAAAAAAAAAATAAGTCCACAACTAAACCATCTTATCATTTTACTAGTGAGAGTTTTACTGTCACTGCTAAATAGTTGACTGAAAAAAAATGCTGAAACAGTGCATGAGTGGATATTTTATTTATTTATTTTGTATTTATTTATGCAATTTCTATAGCCACCCATCTCAATCCTAGTGACTCTGAGTGGTGAACAATTTCAATAATTAAAGCAATTAAAACAATTACAAATTATACCTATAGGCAGCTAAGAACTATCATAAAATTACATAAAAATCAACAGTGCAACCAGGTAATGGGGACCTTTTTTTAAAGCTCAGGGAGGAAACTAGCTTACTCAGGAAAAAGTAAGTAATGGTTCTACCAGGTTGTGAACTGGAAACCTTCTGTATGCTAGGCAAAAACCAAAGTCACTATGCTATTTCAGCATTGCTGATACAGGAATAACAACAACAACAACAACAACAACAACATAACACCCCAGATTTTACAATTATTGATAAGAAAGACAAAAAAGTCTGGATAGTGGACATTGTAATACCTGGAGACAGCAGAAGAGAAGAGAAAGAACTGGATAAAATCTCAAAATATAAAGACCTGGAAATAGAAATAGAATGACAAAAGAAAGCAAAAATAGTACCAATAGTTATAGGTGCCTTGGATGCCATCCCAAAACATCTGGAACACCACTTGAACATCATTGACATTGACAAAATCACCATCAGTCAATTGCAAAAGGCAGCTTTTCTTGGAACAGCTTTCATCCTGTGACAATACCTTTAACAGCATCAAACAGCATCTGCCCATCTTCTGGGAAGGACTCAATAGATAGATAAAAATGCCAAATCCAGTGTAAACATCTGGCTGATTGTGCGACCAACAATAATAAAGCTATTAGAGTGCAATAGATTGGAAAGCAGGGAATATTTACTTCAAAGGTGGTGGTTGTGTCCATACATATATACATTTGAAGAGAGATTTATCACTTCCAAACAATGCCCAGTTTCTAATTTTTATTTATATTCTCTGTTCTAAGAGTTATATCCCCTCTTGCAATGAAAAAGCCTGTTACAATTCTACATACTGACCCTGCTTCTCAGGGGAAACATCATTTTGTATAGATTGTATAGATTTACTTATTTCAGTTTAATGCAATCTTTAAAGAATGGTATTAAATGCCATTTCTGAGCTATTTTAAGCTTTCTTGAGTTAATGTTAAGCAGATCTATGGTATAAACAAAGCAAAGAAAAATGTGGCTACCCTGACCCATTCAGTGTTGAAGATGAATGAACATTACATTGAAATCAACTGGACTTTTCTTCAAAATTAATGTAGTGAGGATCAGAGCAACAATCTAATATACCAAACGTATAATGGAACAAACTCAATGTTGTATCCTATAGCTGATGCTTGAAAAAATCCAGCCAAATATAAATATATAGTTACATATTAGCCATGATATCAGTGTGTAATAATGATACTGTAACAAAGCCAATCTTGCAGAGAGCTTGGGAATTCCTCTTGTAACTTGGCAATGCTCTGGGTTCCTGTTTCCCTATTCCTTCTGTAATGTACTTTGGGGGAGCGTCAGATCAAATTTAGAGACAAAGAACATCTTTTCCTTTGTTCTGTTTGGGTTTTTTTCTAAATCATCCTGCATGTATCTCCTGTACTAACTGGGCATGTACTACTGCATCAAGAAAACTATGACATGACAAGCAAAGACAGAAGGAAGTTTCAGTCAGACTAATATGCACACTTGGCAGTCATTAAAAAGTCATTTTCACATTTGCCTTTAAGAGAAAAGAAAAACACCATCCCATTCCTTTGACTTCTCATTATTCTAGAAATGTACAATTTAGTCTGTTGTTTGCAATTTTCTACTGCAGTAGTTTCTAACATGGTTTAAAATAAACTGTTTTACCTTGCCAACAAGCACAGGATAAGTGTGTGAGTAGCAGCTTTTTGGAAACCAGAACAAGGTTCCCTTGAAGAATCTTTCAGCACTCAAAAATCTTTGTTTCATTACTAGCTCTTTTTTTCCCCTCTTTTTTGTTTTACACATGAAGGTAAATATAAGAGTAGATAACTGAACACAGTTCAGTTTAAAGTGTCTTTGATCCATTTCCCTTAATGGCTGACCAATGAATTGTTCCCCTTCTTTTTCTTGGTTATCATAGACACATAGATCAGAGCTCTGCTACATCCCATTCCAACTATGGATGTGCACCATGGCCACACCCATCCTGCCACATGCAGAATGATCTTTGTATGCATAGATCATAATATGTATGTAGTGCTTCTACCATGGGCAGAGATTAACAGTTGGCTATGGATCATGTCAGAATGGGGGACAGGATTAGGGTTTGACCTCTCTTCCCAGTGTTCTTTTAGTATATGGGTAGAGAGTAATCCAAACCCCCAATCTGATCAGCCGACCTTGTCTAATCTAAAAAAGCTAAACATGGATAGAACTGATTATTTCAATGGAAGATCACCAGGACATCCCAGGGCTGAAGTTACTGTAAATTGAGTGGGTTGGGGGTTGTTTTTTGTTTTTTGTTTTTGCTTTTTTATATATCCCATAAGAAAGCAATTTGTACTGCTGGCTAGAAAAACACATGGCATCATATGATAACCAGGAGTGGTGTTTGACTTGGAGACCTGACTTTAAATTTGTTCTTTATCAGTATTATCATAATCCTACTCAGTATAATTATCACTGAACTAAATTCAAAATAGCATTTTGGTTTCACTTTTAGGTAAACTATGATTAAACCAAAACTTTGATTACATTACTACAATTATGGCTATGATTACATATTCTTATTTTATATAATATTATTATATTATATTATATTATATTATATAATAATGATAACAGTTACTACAACAATGGACTTCCAGTGCTCCATTGTGCTAGACTTTGTGCTTCCAGACTGGGACTGCAAAGCCACCACTGTGTCCACAGGTGAACTGCACAATAACATGTCTTCTTAGAACCTGAAGGACTACCATATAAGATTACCTCATTCGAGATGTCATAGGCTAAACCACTAGGAACAGGGACCATGAACGACAAGGAGACTTCATGTGGACAAAATATTTTCATATGGATTTGCCAAAAAACATTTTTGGACAAATGAGTAATGGAGTGGCTAACAGTTTCCCATTCTGGTCCTTCTGAAATCAAAAGATTTTAAATTCTTTATTCATGTGAATAAGGAATCAATATGTACATTTCATTTGTATTCTTTGAAGGTTGCTTCCTCAATTTTTTTTCCAAAGTCCCCTTTTACCATCCACAAAGTGGGGGGTCTGATTCTAAGATTTTCAGGTCAGGCTAAGCAACCCTACTTTGAATGCAGAATAATGCTAATAAAGTGTATTTTGCATACTTCTGCGTTTATTTGGTTGGTATTGTTTTTTTAAAAAAATGTTTAATAAAGGGTACTGCATTTTCAACTGTATTATATACCTGAAGTTACTCTGAATGACACATTATCAGCTTTAAACATCTACAGAATTTCTGCCCTTGCATTTGGTTTATTTTTCAAACTAAGCCTTCAAATACTGAAAGTTCACCTCAAGAATCTTGATCCAAAATGATAAATGAACTCCGGAATTAAAAGAAGATGCTGCTATTATTTTAACCAGTGTACTTACTCAGACTGAATCTGGGTGTTATTCACCTTATGGAAAGTGTTTTGGGGAAACATATGGTTTCTATTGTAAAATCAAGTTTTAACAATGAACATAGATAATTACCCTTTGGACTTTAAACATTTATATGTGTCACATCATGCCAGAGCATTTTTCATGGTCAATAGGTTGAAAGGTTACAAAGTTGAAACTGTGTAAGTGGCAGAACTCACCAGTGAAAAGTGATTCAATGATTCTGTGCTGCTCTCTCTTGGAAAGAATTGGTAATGACCACAGCATTTCTTTTAAGTCTGGAATGGCTATTTCAAGCAGCCAAGCTGTTTAAAACAACAGCATCAACAAAAACAACTAATCTTATGGTAAATGTGCTCCGTGTGTGCACTGAAAACTAATCAGATGTTTGAAAATACGTTTGCGCTCTGTAGCTTGGTGAGTAAAGCTGCTTCCTACTTGAGCCGATACTGATGAATTCTCCTGATGCAAAGTCAAATGCTTCTTAGATGTTGCTCTCCCACTATGATGTGTGGTGACATCATTTGACACAGAGTCAGACTTTATGATGATAATGATTAGTGAAAAGCAGGGTAGCAAAAGTCTATGCTTGCTGCTAAACACAATTCAAACGAATTTGTATTCTTAATGCAAAACTGTGACCTGAATATTGGCCAGCAACTCAGACTTTCTGTCAGTGAAAGCTACATCAAGATATTTAATACTTAAGATTACAATATATGTCCATCATCTAATTAAAATTATAACCCTGAGATCAATTTTACTTAGGTGCCACTGGAAGAAGGAAGTAAAAATGTAAATCTTAACACAGTTCCATCAGGCAGAACAGTGAACTCAGATGACTGTGGAGTCCTTGGTGCTCTCTGAGCTTGGTTGTGTTCTTGAAGACGTTTCATTAACCAACTAGGTAACATCATCCCTGAGCTATGTATATTGCCTTCCATTGGAATCAGATGACTGTGTCTGTTCACAAGGGGAAAATTAAGAAGGGAGATCCTTAGAGCTATTTTTCAGAATGGTGAGGAAGGAGAAGTGATATAAGACATTTTATTTATTCTCATGCCCAGTTCCTTTCATGCAGATGTTGTCTTGCCCAAGCACACATCTTCCCTGAGACATATCCTGTCACTAGAAAGGATAATATTAACACATTCCCCACAGGGTTGTAATCTATAATGTAGCTCTCTGTGAGTAAATTGCCTAATTTATTTCTTTATAGTTCAAAAGAGCCAGGGAGACCTTTGTTTCTCTACTTATGGTTTCTGTTTTGTTTATACCCTCATTGCCTCTCCCAGGACTAAAGTTCTAGGGATAAACAACTAATTTATATTAAGTCTCAAACTAAATGCTCAAAGAATCCATTCAGATTTTTCCCAAATATTCAACTTTAAATAGTGAAGAATTAATTTAATGCTTTTTTTTTTGAGGTGACCACTTAATTGATTGATTTTGTGCCATCAAGTTAATGTAGAATTACCTTACTAGATAGATTTTCTCCATGAAGATCTGTCCCTAACCTGATCTTTCAGGTTTTCAAATGGTGTACCCATTGCTGTTTTAATAGAATCCATCCACCTTGCTGCTGGTCATCCTCTTCTTCTCTTTCTTTACACCTTTCCCAGCATGAGAATCTTGTCTAGAGATCTAGGTCTTCGCATAATGTGTCTGAAGTACACTAATTTGAACCTGGTCATTTGTACCTTAAGTGAGAACTCTGGATTGATTTGTTGGATAATCCATTTGTTTGTTTTCTTGGTATTCTCAGGAGTCTCTCCAGCACCAAAGTTGAAAAGTGTCAGTACTCTTTCTATCTGGCTTCTGCAAAGTCCAACTTTTACTTCCATAAAGTGTCACATTGTCTGCACTACTCTGATCTTTGTAGGCATAGAAATATCACAGCATCTTATTTTTCCTATCTTGCTATACTAACTATATCCTAGTTAGTATAGTAGATATAAGGCATGGGGTTTGCTTTGCCCTAGATCTGGCATATACAGAATTTCTACCCTGTTCTTCATTACTAGGAACTAAATTACCCTTGTAAGGGGCTGACTTTATTAGGGACCTTAGAGAATCTTCCCCTTCTATTTGTCAGTTCTTTGAATTTGAGTACAGCATTTCTACTCACTCACTGTTATTTAGGTTTAATTTTTTAAAAATTGGTATTTTCCATAAGATATATTTGTTATCCCTTAATTTAAAATTTGATGGATAGGAAATTATATTTTACATAATTTATGTCAGATTACAATATTATAGTGATAGATATACAATAGAGAAAGAGAGAGAGAGAGTCAGGCCCCATAGATAAATTATTATGTAAATTATATTAAATGTTCAAATGGGTTGCCATTTTCTTCTAAATACTTCCTTATTTGTTTGACACATGACTGTTGAACATTCCTAAATACAGTAACAGTTTTTTCTGAAAAAAGTATTGATTAATAAAATATATGGTGATTGACCTATGAGGCCTGATGTTTGGTATATTTGCTTCTATCTACTACTGAGTCTTCAAGAGTTTCATTTTACCCAGTAGTTCAACAGATTCATCCACCAATCTCATTTTCTAAAGACTTCAGCAGACTAAACAAAATCTTGGAGCAGAACAGGCACAGACAGTCCCTTATGTTATGCATTCCATTGCTCATCAAATACTGCTGTGTGGTAAGGAAAATCCTTTGCCACAAGTCTTGAGATGCTTACACTAAACTCACTGGACTCATAGTAATTCACTTGCATAAGGTCATAGTTCAAAGTTGTGGCTTTCAGCAGATATCTGTCAACTCCCTTTGGGTTTTATCTGACTGGAAATTATGCTAAAATATGAGTAAACAAATATGTAAGCAAACACGTGTCCCTTTTTAAATTGTCCTATCAAAATATCCATCACGTAAAAATCAGTGCCTTGACCATGCAAATAAAATATATTTTAAAAATGTAAAATATTTTAAAATAAGGTTGTGCGCCTTGTTTTTGAAAAATGGTGGATATTCTTTAGGGTTTTCTTTTTGTGCCTTGAAAAGGCATGCACAACCTATTTTATTTTGTGTTATGTGTCAAAGTTCAATAGATAGATACCTGCATTCCCAGTTTCATAACAGTTATAAAATTGTATCCCACTGACAATTTTTTTTTTTTTTTTTTTGGAACCCTCATGCTTCAATCTGCTACAAGCAGCCTAGGAATGTTGGCATCCTTCTGGAACCTATAGCTTGAAATAATATTTTGAAAGCAAAGGACTATTGCTGGAAGCCAGCTCCAGGGCTCGCTGAACGTACTATGAAAGGACAGGACGGGAGCGACTTCCCACTGCTTCATCAATAAAACCATGGTAATGGGATCGTTTGAACATCGAACCACCTGCAGGTTCTGAAGCCATAGATTCCTATGGATATGTGCCTCACCTGCCACAATGGAATATTTCACATTTCAGGAGCTTATTATTATTATTTTTTAAAAAATGCCTATGGTAAAACAGGCTTCCGAAGGGCTAATCCCTTTTAAGGTATTGAACTGTATCAGTAAAAAGCTTAGCTCAGGAGATAAACAATTGCTGCGTAATTTTGTTAAAGTTTTCTGAGAGGTGATATCATTACATGATAAAAAGAAAAAGAAACCAAAACATCTGGCTAAGCAAAGCATGATTACAAAATTATACTCGTGTTAGGACTGCTGTATCTGGACTGCCAAAGTACCAATGGCCACTAGATGGCAGCAAAGAGATACCGAAAACTTTCCTGCCATTTAGTGGTTTCCTGGGTTTTAAAACCTTGGGAGTGCACGTGTGTGTGCACACAGGAGGCATGTACATGTATGCATGGGCATGCACATATGTGCCTCCCAACACACTTCTGAATACAACCACTAATTGTTACTTGATGTAGCAATGAGTGGTGAACTGTCACAAATATTGCACACTTTGGCTGTTTTGGGATGGCATAAGGACAGTGTTGTCCAAACTTGGCCACTTTAAGATGAGTGGACTTCAACTGGCTGGGGAATTCTGGGAGTTGAAGTCCACTCATCTTAAAGTGGCCAAGTTTGGACAACACTGCATAAGGGGAAAAGTACTACTTTGATATTGGTACATCTAATGACAGCTTAAGATACGGGCAATATTATGAGGACCAAGACTGAAATTATTAAGGCATGATTTTGCAAATAGGGACAGAACCGAAGAATGTCTCTCCCACATCAGCACACAACTTTCCAATAAACTTGGTTTGGAATGCTCAATCGTAGCCTGATTGCAAGGTTCACTCAGAACTGAGACCAGACCTGACATCACCAAACTCACTCCTCCTCCTCCTCCTCTCTCCCTTCAGTGACTATTTGCAAAAATGCTCAAAGTTGTATATAAGGGGTTTTGTGTTTGTGTGTTCGCCATTGCTCCTTTGAAACATGCTAGAACGTTTTAGAACTACATCAAGACTAGAACTTCCCGAAGACCTAGATCAGAATAAAATAGGTTCATACCTATTTGAACCATCCAGAGAAATGAAAATATATTCTAAATTACCAGGCTCGGCTAGAATACGCTTGAAAAAAATGTGAATATTATAGAAAGCAAAACAGACAGATGTATCCATCCTTATTCATTACCATCTCATTCTGCTGAAAATGTACAAATGTTGTGTTTTTTTTTCCTGTTATCTGTGAATATACATTTCAAAAGAGCTTTTTTAGCACTGAAAAGAAAGTAGAGTTGATGATGGCTTTGGCATTCAGCTTCCATGATTAATAACTTATGGATCACTTATCCTAATATAGATTCTTTCAGAGACCAACACTTGTTAATTAATCCAATGCCAAATTCTTCATCAGATAGCTCTCAAGATTATTTTTACACTCTGTGAAGCAAGATATTCTTAGAAAATATCAACCATATAATTTTGCTTAATATTTGTTTATCTAACAGATGCTATAGTTATTTGATTTCTACATTCACCTTCATATGGACCTGCTGACTGTCAGCTGTTTTTTTTTACTATGAACTGTCTTCCCCTGCACTCAGAGATCAACCCATTCTTCTGTGTGAAATATTAGTTTCTGTTGAAAGTATAACTGTGTGCATTTTTCCTGTTATCAAAATTGTGCATGCTACAGTGATTGATTCTGTCAATCTGACCATAAGTTCGCCTAATATTCAGGACTAATGATAGCGGCATGATTGGACCAGAATAAGAATCTTTAGCCAGGTGTACGGTATATTAAAGTGCTAGTGTCCAGCTTCAAGTCTATGAAAGATACAGGTAAAAAGAAAAGTCTTTAGTTACTTTCTTCTCCCAGCCTTGCCAAAATGTAATACAAAAAGGATAGTAGCTTTTGTTCACAAAATCACTCACATCCATCATGTGAAAAAGCATCTCAGAACTGTTCTTCCCAAGAGTAGGTTTAGCTACAGTAGCTCCATATCAAACAGCTCCAAAACTTTGAGGCAATTTACTTTGAAAGTATTTAAACTTCTCCACTCATGAAGGTGCTTCCTGTTTTCTCCATCTTCACTCCTAGAAAAAGATTTGTTTCAAGACCAAGCCAATTTCCTATGTGTCTCTTCTATGTCCCATTTCGGTATTGATCTTCCAGTTTTGAAGTCCAATAGTCTGCACTGAATATACATATTTAATTCATATTTAGAGCTGACAATACATATGAATATTCAGGAAGTGCAAAAGCCATTTGGCACCTTGGTTCCTACCTTCACTTAGGTCTGGAAACTATCAATTATGATATCAGTTTTCACACAAATCAAATTGCCCAGAGTCTCTGGTAAGTTCACTGCCATAGGTCATAGAGTTTGGCTGTATCTAGTTTTAAGAACTCGGCTGGAGACAGGACACAATCTACAAAACATCAAGCATGTTTAATGTCTACTGATTTCAAGAGCTTAGATTTCTCATAGTGAAAACAATGAGATTTAAATTTGTTTACTTATAGGAGGGGTTGCTTAGTGTTACTTGTAGCCAAGCCCAAGCCAGCAAAGGTTAGGGCAATTTAAGATGCTTTTTCATTCATTCAAATGTAATTCACTTACTTCATTTATTCTGGCATATTTAATTCACTGCCTCCAATTCAAAAACCCTTTGCAAAGGTCTGATTGCAATTTGTTATTTTGCACTCTGTCACATAGTCAGTGGCTATAGTACAACAGCCACATTGGAGGGAGGGGGGTTAGTTCTAGCTTGCATAATATACCTCTGTCTGGAGTGGAAGGAAGAGGAATACTGAACTAAATTATTAACAGGTATCTTCGAAAATCAGAATGAAATCAGAACAATATCTGTCACCCTGACTGCAGCTCTCGGAATGGCTCACAAAGAGATAAGGGGCCATGGAATAAAAGGAAGATAGTGAAAGAGATCAATGTTTAATTTCACTCACATTAAGGCCCTCTGTCACTCATTCTGAACGGTTCGTGCAATGGCATAGTCTTCTGCAAAATGAAATTGTGGACCCATTCTCATGTCTTGCTTGCCACGGCATAAAGATGCTTTACCAACTTTTCTGAGGGACCTGCCACCTCCATCTCATCCCCAGTCCAGTGCTGAAATAACCTAGAAGGTCTCCAGTTGTACCAGTCTGTAAAGTGTTTTTCCTTCTTCTCTTGATCCAACATTTCCCACGCACACAATCTAGTGTGCCTCAGGGATGAGCCTGGGGGTCACATATTCAAGGATGGTGATCTATTCAGCTCCAATTGTCAGGCAGGTCTGCTACAGAAATGCTTCCTCCCCATCCAGTCATTGAGCGCTGTGCCTCCATGGCTATTTTGCTTTGGCTGTAAAAGAGAGTGGACACTTGGTCATTTTCTCTTTATAATGGAATATGTAGGATGGAATTGTCAACCAGGAATATTTGTTAGAAGTAGATACACACATAAACACATATACAGGAATGGAATGGAATGGAATGGAATGGAGGTGAAGAGAAAAGCTTTTTGCCTAACAAAAATTATTTGTGGAGGAAATTGGCTTCAAGAAGGTGAGAAGAAAGAAAGATCCAGAGGTAAAATAGCACTGAAGCTTTCCCATTTGAGATTTTCTGTTCTTCCAATAATTCAGCCAGACCTTTGGGAGGCTGGGAGGGGGTTGTCATAGGTATACCAATACTCTCTTTTTCTGGAAAAAATATTGATCTCTTAAGAGATTAATAGCCCTATGAAATGATCTCAGATGCAGCAATCCAGAGATCATCTGGATTACTGTAGAATGCAACTGTTCTTTGTAATGCTACATTTATTTTCTTTGGCCCATCCTTGTCAGTTAATTTGTATTTCCCTAAGCTGTTGGATTACTGTTAAAGAAGGAAGAAAGTCCTGCCCCCAGACTTACAAGCTAAGGTAAAAAAGCATATCAGAAAAGGAAAGAGGAAGTAAAACACAGAGAGTGGAAAGGAAGCCACTAAATTGGGTTTTATATCCTGTTTAAACATTGCTGCTAGTATCTTGCATGAATAGTAAGGTGCAATGTTTTGCATTCAGTTTCAAAAAGGTGCTTCAAAGAACATAAAGGTATGGACAGAGCACTTGTCTTCAACTCTTTAAAACAACTGCATCTTTTCCCATTGTTGCCATGCATCCTGCAAAAGATGCAGCTGCTTTAAAGAATTGTACCTTTTTGGAATTAAAGCCAAAGCAATGGTCTTCCCTAATGAACAGCAATTAGTCCTGGGCTGATAGATGTGGAGATAATGTGCTATCCTTGAATTCCCTGTTTCCAGGCCAACTGTTAGTATGAACTGAGTTTTATTGGCAGAAACAGGCAAAATAAGCTGTCTACAGCTACTCTTTCCATTATAAAAATCTAAATTGTAAGTAAGTAAAAAAAGTAAGTAAGCTATCTACAGCTACCCTTTCCATTACAAAAATCTAAATTGTCTCCTACTTACTGGTTCATGTTCCAATAATTGTTGATTTCGCACCCTTAAAAGTGGGAAGCCTATTGTCTTCCTAAAAACTCATTTATGAGATATCATCAAGGATCAAAATAGAAAAGTCTTACAGTACAAAGATCTAACTTTCTATCTCCATGTTAATGTAGAAGTCAACTACATTGTTTTATTAAATATCATTAAATTAAATATAATGATTATAATTAATATAATTTCTAATAATAATTAAGAACGTAGGATACAGGAGCCAGAAGCTGTCTATAGCATTAGGACCATGAGTTCAATTCCACTGAACTAATCATACATAGTTCTGCATAGAAAATACATCCCACACAATTTCCCCATCTTTCACATTAGAAATTCCTCTTTTGATTACAACTTTCAGGGGAAGAGGGGGAGGATTTTAAAGGAATATGTTTAAGACTTTCAGGGGTTACTTGTGGTCTTGGAACTTCAGATTAATCACATCTATTCTGACTGACATTGGTTCCAAGGGTTATGAGACAAAGGTTTTTAACAACATCGAGTATCTTGATGCCTTTCACTGGTGATGCCAACAGAATTGCATCTGGAGTCCTTATATACAAAACACGTGTTTCAACACATTAAGAGAGTTCATGGTTTCTGAGCAAATATATCCAACTCTAGTATTACTTCTCCAGCATTCAAGTCAGTCCCTTATTTCTTCTTTCCCCAAAGAGTTAAATAGTTACTTAAGGGAAAAGAAAAAGGCCAGAAAAGGATAAATAGGAGAGTTATCCATGCAAAAGGGAAACTAGTAGAGCTTTGCTAACCAGGTAATTTTGATATAAAGCCAAAAATCTGATTCAGAGGAATGTTCCAAATAAAACCAGCATGAAATTCATGCAACCCAGCTGTTCTGTTATGACAAATGGCTAAAAATTTGCCATTGAATACCAAAACTGTGCATTTTAAATTTAATATGTTTTAATTTAATTTAATGGTCAGCCCGTAAAATTACCTTCCTGAAGAATTTTCCTCTCTAGACAAGCCTTTGGATATCTCCCAAACCCTGCCCCAGTTTTTATTTTGTTGTTTGGCTTGAACAGGAGCCTGAATTATGCACTAAACCTCTGCCAATTCAAATGTATCAACTTTAATCCTCATTGCCTATTCACATTGCACTTGAAATACGGATGGCTTCTATTGCTGTTTACTCAATTATCCGGCAAGCTTCAGTTTTGAACACTGCTTTCCTTTGCCCGTTTTTTGAAAAAGGTGATTTTTTTTCAGCTGCTTTTATGTTTGTCATATGGAAAAATACAAAGCAATATTAGGTGATTTGCAGTCACTAATGCTGAAGCTATTTTGGGATTCTATATTGACAAGTTTTTGAGGCGACATTGTTGAATTTCCTCATGAATGCTGTCCTGAAATCAGCGTAGCCTGAACAACAGGAAAAATTCAAGACTCTAGGAGGCCAGCACAGTGGGATAGCCATAAGCAACAACGCCTTCTTATCAACAAGATGGGAGTTTAACAGACTGGTTCCCAGCTGCATCGAACAATGAATGAGAATTTCAGAAAGCTAAGTGGAAGAAATAAACACAAAAGATGCCTCTAGGAAGGGACTCGGTTTAGCAAAGCAGGGTCTTTTTCCCTTCTGCAAATCAAGAGCAATTTAAAGTAATAATGACTGATAGTTTTCTGCAGCTATTCTGACTTTTATCCTATTGCAGGGCACAGTTCTCTCACCTTTGTTTTTTTGCTTTGATTTCAGCATTCATTTTTTATGATGTTCATTTTTTATGATGAAAGTGGCCCTGTCTGAAGTGAACAGATGAAGGGTGCCTCTTAAAGTAGTTCAAAGACACCTTTAACAACTTGGAACAAAGGGAAATTATTGTACAGATCAAAGGATTAGAAGGAAGTGTTTTTACAGATTTAAAATAAAATATAAACAATAGCTGAGAGATGGATGGAAGAAGCATGGTTATTTCTGACCCGTTAATCATCTGAGCACATATCCTTCATTATAGTTAAACTATATTTGTCAGGAACAAAAGTGAATCTATTTTGAAAATGAATGAAAAAATGGGACTGAGAAATAGTAGGTACTGGTTCAGACAAGAAGCAGACAGATGATATACCGTCTGTATTAATAGGCAAAAATTAGACATAACACAAGACTAACAGCATGAGGGAACAGATCATTCTCAACACTAAGCCAATAGATTCTTATAAATAGTTCACTTTAGATATTATTTAAATAAAAGGTCTTATGATGGACTGATTGTGCTATGATGTTTTACAAAAGGTGATGTCTAGTGAAAAATTTATTGTTCCCTTGGTACAAATCACATCAGCCTTTCTAAGTCATGCTGAACCTTTACACAAATGGTGAAGGCTCTTTTCTGACTGAGGGCCCTATTTATTCAGGATAAAAATGAGGGGCCCATTGAGCACTGAATCAGGCTAAAGCCCACACATGGTGGAGTCACTCCCATTTTCCCCTTTCATAAAACCTATTCATGCCATAGGGATGGGTAGTGAAAGTAAATCACGGTATGCTTGTTTGTTTTCCTATTTTCACAGCCAGTTTATGCCAATCCAATTAATGTACAGTTTTCAATTATTTCAATCCAGTAAATTTCCACTGATTTACAAATTCAGAAGGAAGCAAGATAAAGAAAGCATGCTGGGCCCAGCTTGTGAAATTCCTTCCAATCTCCCTTTACCAGCACTGGCTATAAGAGAGGGTTTATCATCTCTGTATTTTCTTCTGTGTACCATAGCAATGTAGTATGTGAATCTATGAGTGCATGTTTTCACTCTCTCATGTGGCATCTGTCTGTATTTGTATGCATGTGTGCAGTAGGAAGCACAAGGCAGGCTGTGTAGATTATGCTGTGGGTTGTGTGACCAGGAGGAGGGGGCTTTAGACTAGAAGAGTCAGGAACAATCTGACTGCTACTACTCAACTCTCTGACCCATAGGAATGTATTGGAGAATTTTTCTCTGTAATGTTCTCCTACACAGCTCTAAGACAGAACACGTTTATCTTCACACTCAGTATTTCCTTTAACAGCTTCTCTCACCATACCAAATTTGGTCCCTTTCAGTTCAGGTTTTGGAAGCCTATCATGCTGATTGGCACACAGATGGACAAACACTGTCTTGAACCCATTTTCATTTCTTTCCAACATTCATGGTATATTCTGGACCAGCTTAGGGGTTTGGGGTGAGGAGCACTGGTTTAAGGTAAACTGGGGCTGATTCCAATCAGTGTTGGTGAGGGGAGAGGACATTAGCACTGGGGCATTTCTATGCAGGGTGCTTCCGGGCTCAGCTCTGTCTCCACTCCTATTTAACATCTAGATGAAACTGCTGGGTGAGGTCATTTGTCAGCACAGGATCAAGTATCATCAGAATGCCAGTGATACTCAGTTATACATTTCCACCTCTGGCCAGACAAATGATGCCTTTGATGTGTTTACCCAGTGCCTGAAGGCTGTGAGGGTCTGAATGGAGAGGAACAGAATGCAACTCAACCCCAGCAAGATAAAGTGTCTTTGGGTTTTGGCACCCCCTGGATCTGGAGATTTTTCATGTTTAACTATTGAAGAGGTAGCACATCAAAGTTTATATATGGAAGAAGTTCAGCCATATACATTCTTCAAATAAATAAATAATTTTTGGGAAAATTCATGTGTATTTTTATGTACATTTTTCATAATTTGTATACATTTCTCTTACTGCAGTTATTTTTTGTAATGGTGACCTCATATTATACATTTTGGGGGATATATTTTCCTAATACATTTTCAATACACTTTTCTTCAATATATGCCTTTTACATAATTTTTCAAAGCTTGTCAGAGTTCTTATTTTAGCATATACAGTAGTACCTCTACTTACAAATGCCCCTACTTATGAAAATTTCGAGATACGACCAGCTCCGGCCCCAAAAATTTACCTCTACTTACGAACTCGCCTCAACTTACGAACCAGATCCACGGCCATTTTCCGCCCGTTCCACGTGGTCCGCGGCCATTTTTCTGCCCATTCCACATGGTCTGCGGCCATTTTCCGCCCGTTCCACATGGGCCATGGCCATTTTTCCGCCCCTGACACGTGGTCCGCGGCCTTTTTTCCGCTCTGCCGCGTGGTCAGCGGCCATTTTTCCGCCCTGCCGCGTGGTCAGCGGCCGTTTCTCTGCTCCTGATGCATGGTCCGCAGACGCCAGAACGGATTAAAGGTAATTACATTGAACTTTATGGGAAAATTTACTTCAACTTGCGACCAACTCGACTTGCGATCAGAGTCACGGAACGGATTAAATTCGTAAGTAGAGGTACCACTGTATTGTGGTGGGGACTTGGATGAGGAGGTTCAAGGTCATGGGGAGAAGCATCTCAGACCACAGACTGAGCATGTGAAAGGAAAGAGGATGAGACTGGCACCACCCTAAGGAATTCGTAGTGTTGAGTTGCAGACTTTGGGAGTTAGAGTTAATCTGGCGAGATTCTGTCTAGCAGGTGCAAGTTAATAAAGAACAGAGCAATTCCAGAACCGTCTCGTAGAGTTTCTTGGGCTGAACCTGACATATATAGGTATACTACTTCACATTTAGATTTGAGGATTGGATAAATTCAGGCCTTTTCCCTCTATCCAATTACACACAAACACCATTTACACATAGGTACTTATATTATTCTCATGGAATACACAGCTTTTACCATTTAAACTCTGCCATTAGGACTTGTTTGAGGACCACTTCTGATGGAGACAAACAGCATAATACAACTAATGGTTACAAGACTCATTTCTTATGGGCAATTTCTAAACTTACACATATGATGAAATTATCTGCCTATTTGTCTGAATGTTAGAAAGAAAAAGAGAAAATTGGAAAATTGGGGAAACTAAAAAGAGGTGTTACTCTGTGTCCATCTGGAAAATAACCTCAGGGTTTTCTCTTTCTTTTCTTTCTCCTTTTCTGCAGTGATCTGAATCTGTTTCCAGATTTTCTATGCACCTGTTCTTGTTTAAAACACTTTTCTCATTTATCAGAATGATAGGAAACAAAATCTGAAAATACCCTATTTAACATGGCTACATGAAGGATGTTTATATAATGCGACTTGTCGTCTGTCAGTTTGTCACAGATGACAAATGTGTTATAAATATCTTTAACATAATTAATTTTTGCAATGCATGATAAATTAAATTTGTTATGAAATTACATTATTCCACAACAACCCAAAGTTAATATCACAATGACATTAGTTCCCAGTGAGCTTCTGAGGAACTATTCTCATTCAGATAGATATGAGATGAAAAGTTCTCCCTTTATGAAGGAAGAAATTATTTTTACCACTGATTCTTTGGTGGCTGAAAATAGATTTCTTTTTCCTTTCAAACTATATAGTTATTTCATGTTTTGATAGTAAGGTCTTTGCAGCATCTATACTGATATCTCCCCATTATTCCACAGGAGATATAGATTCTTTAATCCAAAGAAG
Source organism: Python bivittatus (assembly GCF_059951505.1). Taxonomy (NCBI): domain Eukaryota; kingdom Metazoa; phylum Chordata; class Lepidosauria; order Squamata; family Pythonidae; genus Python; species Python bivittatus. The sequence continues at coordinate 32,277,932 of NW_028277098.1, forward strand.
AAAGATAAACAATGGGAGAAAAGGAAGAACAATGAGCCATGGTTTTCTGGCCCCTTCAGGCATGACTTTCAAGAAAGTGTGAGCCATGGAAATAGAGGTTACTAGATTGCACCTATAGCCTAATACTGATAACCTAGGTATGGTGTTAGCTACTAGCCTCTGCCTAAGGTTGGACAATTCGGTAATCTATAAATATTTTGGACTTCAGCTTCCATAATCCTTTTCCATTCACTATGCAGGTAAGAACTGTAGTCCAAAAGGTCAGGTTGACCTATCCTTACTACACATTATTACCCCTGTGAGGGTTCATTTGGTAAGACAATAGATAGAATAACTCAGCAGCAGAAAGAACAACAGAGAAGTCCCTCGGAATAGACAAATCTTTCACTCCATATTTGCTTGGATATTTTTCATGTTTCTCCCATTCTACATTCAACTCATTTGTTTGTTAGTTAATTTGTTGGGACAATTTATATGGCCACCCAACTTGCAAACTGAGAAGCTGGGTGGCTAACCGGATTAAAAACACAAAACAAAATAATCTAAGTACATTAAAAGCACATAACCACAACACTGTGTAACATAGCCAAAGCCAAATCACAGCACATTAACATTCTAAAATCATTTCCCAGACAGGCTCATCCAACATCCTAACCCAGTGTCTGGGGGGGGGGGGGGAAGCAGGTTTTTAAGGCCTTACCGAAGACCAACAGGATCACAGCCACCCAAATCTGAGGGTAGATTTTGTTCCATTTTAACATCAATTTGAAATTGTACTTAAAATTTCATTTGGAACATATTCTGCCTAAGATATGCTTGGGTGACCAGCCACAAGCCAGGGGGATGCAAAATAGCTAAGCAGCATCAGACCTCGTAAGAGGAGTACCTGCAGGGTGTGGTCAAAAAAGCCAGGCTGGTTGCTGCAACAGTGCAGTCAAAGCTTCAGCTGTTTTCTTCTTGCATCGCCTGTGCAACACAATAAAAAATAAGTGGAGCTTCAATTGCACCTTCATGGCTGCACCCTTGACTTTTTTGACCATCTCCTGCAGACATCCCTGCCTGATAAATAATTGGATGGGAAACCCCCAGGAAATTCCAAGGCTATCAATGACACTGAGAAGAAATTAAAACGAAAACAAAAACATCCTGGAAAAATGACAGTGGCAAACCACTTCCTTATTGTTGCCAAGACAACTACATGAACATGTCTTATTGTTTTGAAAGAGAATACACACACGCATACATATACACAGATACACAGACACCCACACTCCCCAATCAATACCATTTCTGAAACAATGTCTATATTACCTAATTATGTATTTTATTTACCCCTATATTCATTCATACTCCTTCCTTCCTTCCTTCCTTCCTTCCTTCCTTCCTTCCTTCCTTCCTTCCTTCCTTCCTTCCTTCCTTCTTTCTTTCTTTCTTTTCCCAAGTCCTCTAATATAGTTATTTTTCTATCCAAGATCCTTGTTCAAGGAACAGTATTGTGTAATTCAAAAATCTGCAAATAGCAAAGAATAATTGTATTTCAGTTCACATGTAGATTCAAGAAGTACAAACTTAGTAATCTTATTAAAGTACGATTCCATCAGTTACTGTTTTCTGCCCCAGCAATCACATCTAGGGTGAAAGCCACACATATTAATATCAAAAGCAGCCACAGAGATTAAGCCTAACCCTAAGCCTCACTACATAGTTTTTAGTATTGCTGGGATTTACACTGGAATATGCATGGGTTCAGATATATGATCTGATTGGATTCATTCATTATTTATTAATTAGCACAATGTATATGCTGCTTTACTTCCAGAGACTCTGAGCGGCTTGCAGTATTAATGTTATAAAATTAAAACCAATATAAATACATTCCCTTAGTAGCAGGACCCTCAGCAAGCCCTCTCTTCCAGGGCTGGAGAGATGCATGGGTAGAGTCAGCTCAAATAAGGTGGCCATGGAAGTTACAGCCCTGAGCCCTGTAAAGCTGTAAAGGTGACAGCCAGCCCCTTGAGTTGCACCAGGAAGCTAACTGGTGGCCTTTGCAGTCCCCACAATGCTTCTGTTACATTGGTGTCCCTAGATGCCCTTGTAACTACCTGAGCTGCTGCATGTTATGCCAGATGAAGCTTCTGGGTGGTTTTCAAGGGCAGCTCTGTGTAGAGAACACTCCAATAATCTTTTTTTTTTTTTTTCCTTTTCCCCCCAATATTCTACTCATGGAGTGACCAGGGCATGTGAGTAAAGCCTCCTGATACAGGAAAAGCTACAACTGAGACACAAAATTAAATTATGCAAAGACCCTCCTGGCTATGGCCTGAACCTACTGTTCAGACAGGAAACATGGGTCTAGGAACATCTACAAATTGCAGGCCAGCTCTCTCTGGTGGATCACTATCCCATCCAGAGTCAAAGCAGACTATTGCTGGATTCAGTCATCTTCAGAATCCTCAACCACTCCATCTTGGTAGGATTAAGTTTAAGCCTGTTTCTCCCCATCCAGACTTTACCAGCTGCCAGGCACTAAATTTAAGTATGTAGAAGAGGAAATAATGTGATAAGGAACCAGAGGAAAGGACTATCATCAAAATGCTGAGGGACAGGGGGTGGTATGGTAGTTTAAGCAGGGTGAATATGTGAAGTGGTGCTTTGGATCAAATTGTGCTGACTCACCTTCTTCTTACTCCAGCCTCCACAAATTTGTCTTCAATGCAATTCCTCAAGCTCATGGATATCTTTTCATACCCTAGACTTTGGGTCTAGACTATCTGCACTTGAATGAACCTGCCAATGGTTTAAGATCATCTTTGGAAGACCAACTTGCTCATCAGTTAAATAAGAGATACTTATGACCTCTCTCCTTCCAGAGATAAATGGCTACCTCTATCTGTGATCACTATTAAAATGGCCTTGCAAAGATATTTGTTAGTAAAGCCCATTCAAGAATGACCTGATTAAAGATACTAGGTCTGGATTACAAATGACCTTTTCATGCTTGTTTAAATTTAATGTGTAAGAGTAAGAGCAGTTCAACATGGGATCAGTGACCCAGAGAAGTGGTGGGCTTCTCTTCATTGCATGCATTAATCTGGATTCCTATACTGAGCAAGAGAGTAGATTTATTGGCCTAAAAGTCCCCTAATTATCATTGTAAGTTTGTGCAATGTTTTGGGTTTAACTGGAAAAAAATACTTTGCAATTTGCAGGAGTCTGAATAGAGCATTGGTCTTTGACTCATTAAAGTAGCAACTACCTTTATTTATAGGATCATGTGGCTGCAGAGGAATTCCCCTTACCAAATTACTCTGATAACTTGAAAGCAAAACTAACAGAGATGCAAGAAGTCCCTGACAGGGCAGGTAGATAAATTCCAACTTTCAGAATCATCTGACTTCAGAAGATTAGTTCAGGAAAGAAAATTTTCAGGATACCTGGATCACCGTTAGAAATAGTTATTCACATATATTAACCTTTGATTGGGTAGTCCCAAATTTGTAAATCCATGCCACCCAACCCCTAAGTCCTTGACCCAAGATGAAAATAAAGCAAACAATTGGCATTATTAATATTAATATATCAACGTAGTATTTAATATATTAATTATTTATATTACTATATTAATTAATTATATTAATATATAATATAGTATAATTGCATAAAGCCAACAATCATATCCCCTGTATAAACATGGATAAACAGAGTGTAAATGGCTCCCAGCTCTTGCCTCCACTTGGCAGTGTTTGGTCAAAGAATGTAGAAAGGAAGCACCTAATTTTTCAGCTCTGTTTTTTTTTTAAAAAAAAGACAACACCAAAAACACATACACTGAGTAAGATAGGCTATAGTTTAACCACATTAATGATGTCAAGTGAAATCTGCAGAGTCCCTATGCAGTACTTTACTCCTAAATGCAGAAAAGGTGATATTGTTTTATGAATTGCATTGAGGCAAAGCAACTTAAACATCTGGAATTAGTCCATAGTTGCCTTTAAGGAATGTTGATTTGACACCTGGGCTGGAATATTTTCATTTCTTCAAGCTATTAAAGATAATGCTGGGTTTCAGGTTCACAGTTTGAGCTCACTGAACTGTAATGCTGCAAACTCTCCAGTGCATACATAGCCAGAACAATGTGCCTCTCCTTCAATCCCAAACCCCGTTTGTATCTTCCCAGAAGCCTACTTCCTTGTCACAGATTTTCTCACTTCAGATGCCTGCGGCATAATGACCCTGAATTTCTCCCTTGCCATCTTTAAAATCAATAACCTTAAAACAATATTACTGGTCCCTTCTGAGTGCAGGTCTGAACCTGCCATCCATTCAGAGGTAAATATATAGAAGAAAAAGCTAGAGACTGCTTCAAAACAAAATGAATGCCTTCATTTGGATTAGACTGAGATTTCGTATTTATTGTATTTTTTTATATACTGCCAATATCTCTCTCTCTCTCTCTCTGTGTGTGTGTGTGTGTGTGTGTGTGTGGAGAGAGAGAGAGAGAGAGAGAGATCATTTACAGGTCATTTACAGGTACAGGAATGGAAAGGCAGGAATGGAGGCAAACACAGGGCACAGTTTCTCCTGCTACTAGAAGCATCTTTAGTTAAAGGTGAATATAGATTTCAAACCAGGCTTATCCTGCCAGTGAAAGTGGACTCCTTATGTTCTCATTTTAGTGCTATTGACTGATTCTGGAATGTATCAGGACACTGGTTTATACTGTTGTGTGAACAGGACCCTGGATGCCATGGCGCAGGGGGGTCACAGTGTAGCACAGTGAGACGTGTGGCACAGTGAAAGGTAAAACAGGAATATGAGGCCAACATGGAACTCTTGGCCTTATTTATCTAACTCTTAACCTGTTTACATGCAGTTTGGGAAGACAGAAGAAGGAGGAAGAAGAGGAGGGAGAGTTATCTTGTCTTTTTTTATGCCATTGCTGCTCATCTATTAGCATGAAGACAGAATCCTTTACAAAAAATGCAACTTCCTGTCTTCCGGTGAAAATTTCCAGTGCAAATAGGCATGTCACACACTCTGTTTCAGGTGTAAAAGGATAGAAGTATTCACATTTCTTCTTCATACTGTTGAATGGATCTCCCCTGAAGAGTATACGAATTGGGCCTATTTGTACACACACAGGAGTATTAACTATAACTTTCTCTCTTTTCAGATAAAGACCTTTCCATGTTAAATAAATTGGAACATGTTAGAGGATCCAAGGTTTTGTAGACTGTCATGCAAAAGGCCAGCACAATAACAATGATTAATGAGTTATACTAATATCATCCTGAGTCACATTCAAGAATCAATATCCTAACTGGATAACTGCTGAAACACAATGTGTAACTGAATTATTTCATCAGAGTGTCCCCTCTATATTTTTGTAAAGACACAGTTGCTAGGGCAACCACATATGCAACTTATTTTATGATTCCATTTCAGACAATTCCCTTTTACTAAAGGGACACTCAGCTATCTTCTTCTTATGGAAACAGACACTATGCCATGGGCCAAGGCCTGATTTTCAGTGATCTTCTGAAGCACTGTAGATGAGAATGAGCCACCATAGGTGTACTTATAACAACATCATTTGCAAGGCACTTAATTCCCCATTTTTCTTATTTCAGAATAACATGCTTACTTTGATACTTTAGAAGCCTTTAGAGGACAGCAGCAATTTATAGCAATCTAATGTAACCAAAGATCATTCTCCAAATTGTCTCATTCCACACAGTTGGGTCATCAATTAACTGAGAAAAATGGAGTTACAACTGGCAGCTATTTGTTTATATAATAATAAAAGCTAGGTGATATAACAATAACATCTGAGGATTCTGATATGTAAAAATAAAAGCATGTTTTTCAATGCAACTGTAAACGTTTAGGTATTGTGTCCTGTTATAGTATCAGATGATGCCTCAGATAATACCAGAGTGGATCTAGCTGTTGACAATACTTAGTTGACTTAGGTTATCTCAAAAAGCTAAGCAGGATTGGATCTGGTTAATACTTGGGTGGGAGACCACTAGGAAAACTCACCTCTGAAGGTTGGACTAGGAAGATGAAAAAACATCCTAGACCAAGACAATAGCAAAACATTTCTATAGTGTCATCAAGAAAACTACTATGGCTGTAAAAAGCTTTGAGCAAAATATTCCCTTGAAGTAACATTTGCCCACACCAACTCTGCTTTTCGGAGTGAAGCAATGTGATCATATTGCTTTGTTTTTCTCCCCTTCAGAGCCCCTCCTCAGTACAGCTCCTCTAGAAGCACTCACCAGGTTTTGGTGAAAATTGCAGGATAATAAGTTATATGGCACTTGTTCCAAACATACAATTTCAGTCTTTCTTCTCTTTTTTTTGTCCTATGTTTTCCATGACTTAACAGAAAACTGCTTTGGACTTCCAAGAATCAGAACTAAGAGACAACTGCTTATTTACAATCTCAACATTCCAGCCTTGGGGAAACTCTAGCTCTCAGGGGATCTCTAATAATTTGATATTACCCCAGGCCAATATGACAAATCCTGAGATCAGCTTTGCATGACTGCTGGGGAAGATGCATCTCCCAGAGTTTCCAAATCCAAGACAATATTAAAGATAACATGAGTCCAACATCTATCTTCTGACCATTTACTTTTTTGGCTACCACACTAGACATAGCTACATTTGGCAAGCAAAGCTCCTTGTGGGTATGACTCGAAACGATGCCCAAATACAAGTCTTAGTATAACATAACCTCCCAAAGGTGTGGCTTGGTGGCAATACCTGAGTATTGATACCTATAATACCTAGTGATTTGAAAAATTGTCCTTCTGAGAGGACTTATTCCCTTAGTAACTTTATTGCAGAAAAGCAGATGGGTGCCAGATATTCTAACAGGCCAGCAGACTTCAGCAGCGTGGGCAGACAGCACACAAAAAAGTAATCTATCAGTGTTGAAATAATACGTCCAGATGGAACAGACTTTCCTGCATTTGAGAAGGAAAAGGTGGCATATATATTCATTTATTGGACTATTTAAGTCAACAGCTCACCTAAACCTTGGCACCGGGGGCACAGAGAGAGGCAAGCAGGTAGGTAGGCAGGAAGAGGGGAAAATACCCATGGCTTCCTGTTCTTAGAGATAATAAAACCAGCTTTTGGAGACTGGCCTAATGTTATCCCTGGCCTCTCTGCCTAGAAAGAGTTCAGCAAATGTGTAGGGCTTGGCATAGCAGACTGGTCATCCAGAGAGCTCAGTTGAACTCCATTCCTTCAGCAGGACCAGTACAAAAGAGTAACATTCCACTAGCACAAGATAGAACAGAGTTAAGGTTTGTGGCTGGCCAGATTAAAGAAGTTGATTTGAGGAAGTGAATTAAGGCCAAAGCAATGACAGCCTTCCCAGTCCAAAATTGCTGTGGTAAGGGGAGGAAAAGGAAAAAAAGGGAGGGAGCGGAAAAAAGTTAAAAAGAAATTAAAAAGAAAAATAAGGAAAAGAAAAGGGAAAAATCAGTAAAACAATATTAAGTTCTAAATTCCTCTCATTGTACTTGACTGGTGATTGCATCAAAATATTGATAAGCCTTGAGATTGCTTCTAATAATGGTTTGTACATCAATTATTTCCCCCTTCAAAACTCATACTCAAAGTGTCTGAGTTTGCCTTGTTGTATTATTTCCATACATGGTTAAGTGCCTTTATTTTTGGAGCAATGACAAAGTGGGGTGGTAGTCGTATTACTGTTTCGACTTTTATATAAAATTTTAGTTATTTCGTAAGATGATATGATGAACCTAGTTCTATTTATTTAATTAACAAAATAATGATACAGTATCAGTATCACAAAGCCAATTTCATCACCCAATCCCTTCCCCCAGTGTTCTCCATCTAGGGGACTGAAGCTACAACAACAACAATGCATATTTCAGCAGAATAACCATGATTTCTCCAAACACTTTGGAGCCCCTCAATTCAATTTGTTCTTTCAAAGCAGGTCTCCATTTTCATTCACAGATCTGCTGCAAAGGGAATGATTCAGTCAAAGCTTTCTCAAATCAGATCTCCCCACTGATGCTTCACAGGTCTATAAATTAACTCCTTTGAAATAATCCACCAAAACATTACCAAAATAACAAATAACAAAACCTTTTCCCTTGTGTAAATGCTTCAGTAAGCATATATCAGAATCTGCAGTTGATTGAATCTCACCTATTAAAAGTAGAAAGAAAGGTTTAATAGTATGACTTTAGACACTAAAATCAGGCATGAATCAAGAAACAAATGTTTCCCTTCAATAACGTCCTTCTCTTGGACCTTTTTAAAATACTGTTCTTCAGCATTTGCGAATAGGTTGAGAAACTGCTTATCTCACCATAAGCTTTAGAACCGCACTTTCTTGAGATCTATATATAAAGAATAAAACAGAGGCTACCAAATGTTGTGGAACTGCAATTTCTAGTATGTGGGAAGGTTTGCAGTTCAGGAATACTTGCAGATTCTTTGCCTCTACTGTAGAAGAATGTTATAAGAAAATCACAGTGCCTCATTATGTTTAATTTAGTTGGCCGTTTCTCATTTAGGCCAGCAGTAGCAAGGCAAGGGGGCAATAGCTTTTCATATACAGAATGAGATATAAATGGTGGTAGCCTTTATTGTTTGTAACAAGACATCTGGATGAGAAAAAACATAACAAAACAGGGAAGGGATAAAAAGAAGAGGAATGAGAAAGCAGGAAAAATGCAGGCTTTTTAAAGTTCTTTCTTTCTTAGCTCATTCTTAGCTCATTTCTTTCTTAGCTCATATTAAAATCCACAGGAGAGGTGAATTACAGGGTCATGATGCTCAAGCATTACAAGCCCCCAAATTCTTATTTCTGAGTCAATAAAAATAAACTTTAACAAAAGCAACTGTATAGAAATTCAGAATGTGAAAAAAAGAAATCCACCATATAAATTAATCTTGGGAAATGTGATCTCCTTTCAAACCATTTGTACTAGATAGGAAAAGAAATTCCAATTGCCCAGGTAATTTATTCATTATGAATTATTTTCACACCTTCAGGACTGTTGTACATGGGAAATGAGTTGTTATTATTCATATTTATAGCAAATAGTTCTCTTCTAGAAAGACTCACTAGGCTGATCCCATACATAGCATAATGGCTGTAATCCATGTCTTTTATTTATTTATAGGCATTTCTGTACTTGTGTGTCTGTAGCTCTCTGAATGGATTTAAAAATTTAGAAATGCATTTAAAAATTCTTTCCACGGCAGAGTAATGATTTCTTTGCAAGGGGACAGATCCCATACCCACTTTCCTAGGGGGAAAAAAGTGTAGCAAATGACGTTCAGGCATTTAGTGAATTGGACTGTTTGTGAGGCATGGTTATCTTCCTAAGAATAGTGTTAAAAATACTTCTTCAGTCTTTGGAAGCCTTTGTATATGATCAGAAGAGGAATGTCAAAACACAAAACATATTGTGCATGAAGTACATCTCTTTCCAAGCACAATTTATGTAACAGAGATGAAGAGGTAGTGGCTTTGTTGTGAGATTACATCAAGATTTAAATCATGGTCTGATGATGAACTCAGTTTCCAGTGTGCTCCTGGCTTGTGACTCTCTTCTGGTATAAAAAGAACTGGTTTTATGCGACACTATCCTTTGGCAGATTCTGGCTAGATTTTATAGAGTTATCTAGAAATGCTTGAGAAATTTGATCTTTCTTGACTAATGTGTAGATTGAAACATATTTATGCAAGTCTTGAGACTTCCGGTGAGTGCCATGTCCTGCTGGCAGCAGGACAGTGTTTACGAGGAAAATTGTGGCTGGATGCTGGATCCAGACTGGTAAAATCTCTCTGGAAGAAGGAGAGATAGTTAAGATAACCCACATGACTCCAGACAACTGCTTCTTATGAGTAGACCACAGGAACTATTGTTTTATGGTTGGATTATGAGTTGAGTGGCTGGGAGTCGAGGGACATCATCAATTTCATGCTGGTAAAGCAGCCTTTTAGGGACATAAAGCTTGACCAAGCCTCATTTCTTAATAACTTTTTCTTTTCTTTTCTTTTCTTTTCTTTTCTTTTCTTTTCTTTTCTTTTCTTTTCTTTTCTTACTGTACTGGAAATATTAAAACCCTACAGATTGGCAAGGTTTTACTGTATTCATCAGGTGAGTTGCCTTCTCCTTGGAGAAAGATGTTTTTAAATATAATTTTAAAAGCTTTGGAAAAATATTATTTTTTGGATTAAACAGCAAAAGGGTGCTTAGAATATGGATTTTGGAAAGTTAACAACAGATTAAGGGTCCAAATGGACTTGGAATTATAGTTTTGAATTAATTAGAAGAATTCTTCCTGTGGGAAACGGCGATTGTTTAGGCTTTTTTAAGAGGAAACATGATAATGGGACCTTGAGGTCTTGACACTAGAGGAAGCTAGAGGATAATAAATTCATTTAGTTAACAAAGAAATAAAGAATGGAGCATAAAAGCTTAATGAAGGTTTTTGAATACTGGTCTTCAAAATTACTTGATATGATAGGCAGATTGTGTGTCAATGAAGTTACAGAAGAACAAGCTGCAATGGATAAGTGAGAAATAAGAACAAATAGCAAGGCTTTAGGGTTTTGTTTTGTTTTTTCTTTTTAATTAAGAGATGAGTTATGGGGTGAAGAGAATAAATGTTGTATTAAGAGATGGTGATAAGCTATTAAAATGGCTTTTACTTGCAGGATGAAGGGGAAAGTTACTTTTTTTCCTTCTTTTTTTTCTTTTTTCTTTTTTATACTTTTTTCCTTTTTTGAATTTTGCTTTTTGTATTTCTATATCTTTGTAGTTTGTATTAGTTTTTATTCTATTGGTAATTCTTAATAAGATTATTTTTAAAAAGAAGCATATTTATTGAATATGAAATGCAATTTTCATGTGTGTGTACATATGCATTTAAAAATTCTTATTTCTACCAGTGGTATCTGTAATAAGCTATAATGACATGTGCATCATGACATCATTGCATACATTATGCAATGATAGTATGATATGATTCAATTGTGTAACTTACATCTTTTGCATCATGACATCATTTGGCCCTTTCCCTTCCCAAGAATGCCAGCGATTTCTATTCAAAGTAGTTTCAAAATGCATGTTTTGAGGGAAGAAATGTTGAAACTGCTATTTTAAAAGTAAATGTTCATGTAGATTCTTTTAAACAGCAGGTTAATGTCAAAACAGGATAGAGTGGACTTACAGTGAATATGAAAAAAATGACACCAAGTGGAGTTAAAATGTTCTGTCCATTCTTATAAATGCTATATGAATCAGTCCTGTTTGCCTTTCTTTCCTGTTAAATCCCTCCATTATTTTCTGCCTATTTTGACTTTGAGGGAGGTACTAGATCCTTAAAAGAAATCTGAGTCCCAGGACTGCACATGGCTCTGAGAGGCCTTGTCTTCTTCATGAGTAGATAACAGCGGTAAAGCATTTAGAAGTCAAAGTGAAGCACTTCAAAGTTGGGTAAGTCAGAAAATTGATACATCAATCCAAAGGAAAGCACACAACATGGAGCAAAGTTCATTCAAGTGACCACAATCAGAAGAAGCTACACAGAATTTACCAAGAACCGCAGCTGTAGGTAATACTGAGAGCTGTGAGGCACAGGCTGGAGTACTGCAGATCAGAAGATTTGCTAGTAGCCCAGATGTTGTTTATTGCCTGAAACTAGGAGAGTTCCTCATCATGCAAGACCTTTGCCTCAGACATTCACTCACTTAGTTTTGCTTTTGCATTTTAAATCTTTAGGTTACCATAGGTAGAGGAGGAAAGCAGGGAAAATCCAGAAATTCCTCCTTATCCAGTGACTCCTTTTTGGTAGCATCGCTCCATCCAGCCTTATCCTGTAAATTTGCAACTGTAAATTATTTAAGGGAAATTCACATACTCGCTGAAAGTCTTGCTTCCCACTTGTATCCTTACCAGTGTTCTCTTAAACTATATTCCCTAGTTGTGAGCTTGTGAGAGTGTTTGGATCCTGTCCCTGTACTTGCTGTACCTGTTCCATATCTGAGGATTCCTCTGAAGTGAGCATAAAACTTGTTGTTGAACTGCAATTTAGAGTTGTTAAAACCTACATGACCACTTCTTTCTGAACTACATCTGGGTTCACTGAGACATGTCTGACTGGAGGAACCAATACCTTCAATAGTGTCCCTATGCCAGTGTTGTCCAAACTTGGCCACTTTAAGATGAGTGGACTTCAACTCCCAGAATTCCCCAGCCAGCCATGCTGGCTGGGGAATTCTGGGAGTTGAAGTCCACTCATCTTAAAGTGGCCAAGTTTGGACAACACTGCCCTATGCTGATATAGTTCATGGCCAGTTGGGTGATATGAAAGAGTGTCTTCAGCTGAATATCACAAGAATCCTACCCTTTTAATTTAGAAAATTATTCTGGGGCCACTCCCCTAGTGGCCCTGGATTGCTTATGCCATGATATTTTCTATAGCATAAAAGCCTTTTTAATATTCTTTCATAGGGCTCATTTTGAAAGGAATTGTTTCCTTTCTGCTATCTGACTATATTTTCCTCCTCTCCCTTACATCTCAGTCCTTTCTTCCCTCACATGTTCATCCTTAATTGTACATTTAGAAGCTTTGGTGTACTGAGTCTTTCGACAGGAATGGCAACCGTGGCCTGCCCCAGGAGATCTCAGGCCCAACACATATAAGCTGTCGCGCACTTCACTTGTCCTTTACCTACCTTAAGTCTTGAGTTTAAGGCAGTCTTTTTCCATAGTCATATCATATTCTGGTCCACATGCATGTTATCATCTCACTGAATCTCTGTAGGGGGAACAAATGGGTCAAGAAATGGGTCCACCCCAAGTACCTAATGGATATTTTTCCAGCAATTCTTTGGGCAGCTCTGCCAAGTACTTGCTGACTCTGGAAATCAGAAACACTGAAGGTATTGGATGAAATTGCTCCAAGCACTCTCTCCTTCCTTGTGAATCCTGTTGAGTTCCTGTGTCTACTGGAGAGCCATAAGAAATGAAGTGCATGAAGAGATGATTAGAGCAAGGGTGAATTCAAATTTAAAGCTGCATAAATTAGAGGGCATCATAATATAGAGTGCCACCAAACTTTCGAACTTAATAATGTAGCTTAAGTTAATCTAAATAGTTTTACTGTAAAGAACTAAACAAGAAAATATTATTATTGTGGAATTAGGCTCTTATTTAAAATGTCACTAAAATAGCACTCTAGTCTAAAACCTGAACGACATGAGGCTCATGTTTCTGCTTTAAAAATGAATAAATAAATCTAAAACAGTATCATAGTTCCTGAAATACAATGCATTGCATTTTGAGTCCTCAGAAAAAAATAAATAAATAAATAAAACCCTGCCACAAAAAAATGTAACCTTGAGGCCAAATAAAGATTTTGTTATATTCATTGGAAATAAATTTATTGCAGAAAGAATCAATTTTGTTCATAGATGTGGACATCTCTGCTAGTTCTATGCTAAATTACTTTTTTTTCCCCTTTTGGACAGGAGATATATCACATCTGTGTCCTGGGCAGCAGCTGGCACATTGTGGCATTTTCAAAATAGTTATACAGAACAATAGATATCAGCAATGATTCATTTGCAAAAAGGAACATTATATTAGCATTTAAACTCATTTGCCTTACCTCTTAATATTTTGCTTTTCTCCTTAGTGCTGAGAACCCAGTCAGCGTCAAAATGGGGCTCAGGAATGTCCAAGAGTTCTTGTCTTATTTGACATACCAAGTTCAAATGTCACTGAGGGCATGACAAGATCTAACTCTTTTTGCAATGCCCCTCAATGAACATTTGAACTTGTTCTTTCACTTACTTACATACCTGTTGGCCTACAACATAAATGCACAACCTGAGGCTCCAAGCTGCATGTGGCCCCAAAAAATCTTGGATGCAACCTCCAAAGAGTCTAAAAATATCCTGAGGAGAAGAGAAATATATGTTGTACACAGGTGTGGAGGACGGTGAAGAGGAGGATGGGGAAGGAGTACTTTGGTTGGCTGATGAGGTGAGGAGAGACCTTCATTAAATTCAGGATTGTTATCACAAGATGGAAGAATCAGCTCCATAACTCTTCTCTTCCTATCTACCCTCAGTTATTGCAGCTTGGGGGCTTGTGTCACAGAGGTTTCCTGCAGGTTCTCAGGATTTGATGAAAGATACAGTGAAACAACTATTTTCTGTTATTTTATTTTATTTGTTTTATTAAGAAAAGATATCAAAGCAAGCAGGCAGCTCCAACTAGTTGTGTTCTCCCAGCCAGGCACTGCAAGCAGAATTTATATTCCAGTGGTCATTCCCTTCCTTCTTCCACTCACCTAATAATGCTGCTTGCCCAGCTTCTTAAACTGCCTTTCAGAAAGAACTTTCTTCTTGTATTCAAGATTTCTGTCTAAATTCTATTCATCTGCACTGAGTAGAAAAAAAATCCCACAGTACCTCCTCATCCTCTTCATCTTCAGCAGACTTTTCTGGACTGTGTCCTCCATTTCAGATGCCTTCCATCAACCCAGGAACAAAACAAAGCTTCAGAATGGTAATACTGTCCAGGATACTTCAGGTTTATCAACCACCATAGCTCTTTACTAAAACTAACAACAAATCTAGATCCATCTTAATTGCAACCAGTACACTTCTTCTATTCCAGTTCTTCCCAGAGTTCCTCTGGTAATGTTAAGTCCCTGAGTGTCCAGGGTGTCAGCCCAACACCTCAATTTCCTATGAAAAACTAATTAACTCTTAATCTAGCTAGAGCAAAGCATCTGATTGGATGTTTGTGGGATATTCAAACAACCAGTAGGAAGCTATGAGAAATGGAAGTTGTCAGAGCTCTACACCTTTTACAGTTTTAATAATTTATCACCTTTTCTTAAGATACAACAGATGAGCTCTTCTTCCCATACCCCATCTCATTTTAAAAGATAAATCCTTAAAAAACTCATCATTTCAGTCCTCATCAGCAAAAGTCCATTAAGGGTTACCAGAGATAACAACATATCTTTTTTAACATTGATCAAATAAACCAACTTTACAGTATATACCTTCCTTTTACTTTTAACAATCTTGATCTTTAATCCCTTCAAATAATGTCTTAAAACTTGATGTCTTTTCATTTTTTCTTTGTCCCTTCTCACAAAATTCTTCAAAGCTTTAACAAGCCTCATTTGTAAATTCAATATAGGAAAATTATCCAGGTCACTCTCTTGGTTTGTTATCTGTATATCCCTTTTAATTATTAAGACATCAGCCAGTTTCTTTTGTATGTCCAGTGTAGCATCTTTTTCCGTATCATTCTTGTAGCCTGTCATTGTTAAATCCATTTTCAGATCAGACTCAGTCCTGTTTGGTAAAACTTGTTCCTTTTCAATACATCTTTTAAACACAGTCTATCTATAGAGGCAGACGCTCTTAAAATTAACTTCTGGGTCCACTGTTCAAAAATATCCTTCAATATACTGTATCCAATTTTAAAATATTTTGCTTCATTCTGTATTTGTAAGTCAGGTTTGTTAAGTCTCCTTTAATTGTAATCTTCAGTTCCTTCTAGTTCCCTCTAGTATCCAACCTTCAAAGTCCCATCCTATCATTTTTTAAAAAAAGAATTCCAAACAAGAAACCATCAGGTGGCCAGCAGCTGCCTCGTGAAGGGCCAGGCTAGGCTTGCCTAATCAGCAGCAGGAGGAAGAAGACATCAAACATGAGTTGAGGGTGGCAGAGTGCAGGGCGACTTCCACGCCCTCCAATCCCTGGCCTTGCTGTGCTCGCAAAGGGCCAGGCCAGGCCAGGCATGCCTCATCAGCAGCAGGAGGAAGATGCTAAAGGCCAACTGGGGGCAGAAGCGGTGGCAGAGCATAGGGTGGCCAAAATGTCAGAGATGGGGGGGAGATTGGGGGGGGGGAAGTTGAAGCGCACCTGTGGCAAAAATGTGGGCAAGTTACCAAGCACCCAAATTTTGATCACGTGACCATGAGGGTGCTACAATGGCCATAACTTTGGGGACCAGGTGTAAGTGGCATTCATTCAAAGTTGTAACTTTGAACAATCACTGAATGAATGGTCATTAAGCAAGGGCTACCTCTAGCACATATTTATAATATCAGAAAAAAATTACTTCTCTTTTTGTTAGCTAATTAATTAGCTAAAATGTTTATAGCCAGTCCATTATCCACAACTAGTTGTTGAACTCTTGGTTGCCTGAATACAGGTAGTCCCCAGGTTAAGAACGCCTGGTTTAAGGATGACCCATAGTTACAAATGGAGCCTACTGTGGCAAAATTTGAATTAAATACACAATACTACTTACACAGTATTATACAATAGAACTGTTCCAGCTTACATATACATTTGAATTAAGGACAGACCTTGGAAACAGAATTTGTTCTTAAACTGGGGACTACCTTGTATATTAATCACCATATTAAATACTGATGATGTTTGAATAATGCTTGGTATAATCATAAATCCCTGCTTTCTTGCATAGTCTTCAGATTACCCTATTTTATAATTTCTCCCTAGCAGTGAGAGAGAAGATCTTTTCTTCATCACTGCATGAAAAAATAGTGCAGAGGGGCAAGATCTGTTCTCTTTCCCCCTTCCAAAGCCATAATCTCTGGCTACCAGGGACTCATGCACATCTCCCATTGAAAGCTGTTTCTCTAGAAACTAATCCAGATGTATTTAAAAAAAAACAAACTGGGGGGACCTCGCTGTCCCTGTACCAGCAGAGATGGTGAAGGCTTGGTAAAATTCCAGAAACCTGACTGGAAGGGACTTTGCTCCCCCGCCACCATAGGCAGCTATTAGTGTTCTTTCCTGAGCTGTTCTTAGATGCAGACAAGCAGCAAAAATATGCAGAGGAAATGTCATAGCAATTTCAGATATATTCATTCTAAATCTTTTCCCAAAACATTGTTTAGTCGGTTCCTTGCTGGATGCTCAAAGCATCATATATTCCTTCTTTCCCTCCCTTTCTCTCTAAAGAAAACATATGGGTAGTCCTTGTTTAATGACTGCAGTTGGGACCAGCAACTCAGTCATTTAAGTGAAGTGGTTGTTAAGTGAAAAATCATTTGACTGTGACTGTGCTTACGATTTTATTTCAGCTTTACAGCATCAGAAAGGTATGACCCCAAACAGATGGGTGAGCCCAAACAGCGGGGAAGTTTTCCAGAACTGAACTCATGAGGAAGTCAGATAAAAGGGCAAATCTTACAGCCCTTTTTCCCCACTCCCCACCCTTTGGAATGCTCAGCTGGGTGCTGGGATAATTAGCAAGAAGAGAATTAATGTTTGAATTTACATTTATTGGAGAGGAAGGGATTACAAGAGAGTAAGCAGGCACACAATGAGCAATACACATTGAAAGGAATGTGGTAGAGCTGGCTGTTGCCTAGTGCTTTTGTGGCTGCAAACCATAAGCCGCTTGGGCTGCAAAAAAGCCTTCAGTGTGAACCTGATTCGGGTCTTGTCAATTTCAGCCAGCGGCTGGGAGCCAGCTGGAGGATTCTAATCAACTAATTAAGGTCACTGAGCTTGTAAACTTGCAGATAGTACTTTTAAGGGACATAATGTGCCGTGGAGAAACGTAGCTCAGGAAGAGATAGCTTGTTTAGGCAATTTCTCTGCCCTGCAAGGGGGGGGGGGGGGAGAGAAAAAATGGGTCAGGCACAGGACAACACGTCCTGACTGACTGTAACGGCAAATATATGACTGAGAGACAGATGCTGCAAAGATTGTAAATGCGAGCATTGATCACAAACTTAGTTTTTTTTAACACCGTCGTAACTGTGGATGGTTGCTTTCTGAGGCAGTCACTAAATGAGGACTATCTGCATATGCAAAGTTTAGGAGAAATTATTTTAAGTGCCTAGGTTCAGTTGCAACAAATCTTTACTTCATTTCATAGGAATCACCAACGGAATCCTGAAACGGAAAGCCTGAATTGGTTCAGGATTTTCCCAGAGTAAAAGTACACCTATATTAGAGATGCCTCATCTGGGATCACTTTGCAGCCAATTAAACAAGCTGCCAATAAACATGATGAAATTCATGTTTATCAGTCGTTGCTGAAATTTCTAAACTGTGTTTTCAAGGTTTCAAGCATTTATTCATTCATTACATAAAAATCAATGGCTAGATAGAATAGATTTTGCATTTGATGTTTGAAATGAGACTTATTTATTCTAGAAGGAAATCTTGCTTCTTTTCCACCCCCATCAATCCCATCACACTCTTGCCTTTGGGAAAAAAGGAAAGTGGTACTTTAAGTGTACATCTTGCAAGTGCTTTATGTGACTATGATGAAACAATAAAATCTAATTTCATTCTTATTCTGCCAATAAATATTACATTGGGCTCTTTGACAAAACAAAGGGGTTTTTTCAGCCTGATCTTTGAGGACCATAAAAAAAACCTTTTTTAAAATTTTGTACTGTACATCACATATTTCTGCTACTTCATAGCATATATCATGTTATTAACCATTGAAGATCCAAGCCTTTATCCTTATTTCCAGACCAGCATTCCTGGTCAATGGTTCCTAGGCAATGGTTCAAAATAAATTGACAAAGCCAGAGAATGCAAACACCACAACCCCAATACTTTCTAGCACATTGTTTTTGGTATGACTGGAGGGAGGAGATTCATATATTCTAGTAATCAATCAGTTTTAAAAAATAATGACACAGTGCTTACTGACATTTCACAATCTGTTGGTGACTCATTATTCATTCAGCTCTAATTTTTAGCAGAATCACTTCTTAAAACTTGAAGAAATGGCATGATTTTCTTTCCAAGCTTCCCTATAAGAAATACAGAAAAAGGAGCAATCTGATTCTTTATGTAATGAGTTTATTTAGGTTCAGATCTTTTGCTTAGAAATCAAGAAAAACCACAGCAGATTCCAGAGAAAATTGTAATATGGGCTTTGATCTGCACAAACACATATCTGTCCTTGGCTTCCTCTACATAAGATATTCATTACTTTCCTATCTTGTGATCTTGTTGGTTGGTCTGGTAATATTCATATTAGATGTTTTTTAATTCAAAAGTGATTGCATTTTTTTAGCAATTTTGCAAATATAAACAGTTTGCATTTGTCTCATTTTCTCCATCCCCCCCACTCCAAACCCTGTGGGGAAAGGACATATGTAAAATATTAAGTTAAATAAATATAAGATAGAGGAAAGACAGTTCTGTGCTAACAATGGGAAGGTTGGCTTGGAGGGCAGAGTCTAAAAGAACAATTCTGGCTAGCCACTCTAGATAAGTCAAAAAAATCTCACATTCTTTGCAATGGCTTTCAATTGTCCCATTTGGCAAGATTAATTCCAGTTCCAGAAGGGATTTCTATGGTAGCCTCAAGAAACTACTTCCACTGATCTGATGTGTTCTGTTGTCTACAAACATCATATTTCCTTTTTCAAGCATTATTTTGCAAATCTCAATAGGAAACTCAATGACCCAAAATTGGGCACTATTTTTTTATCCACCATCAACAGAACAATTGCAGGAGAGGTCTGGTGCTGTAGCTATAGCTATTCAACACAGAACAATCCTGGCATAGCTTGATCTTTCTCTATTTGAAAAACATCAAGTCCAAGGAATTCTGACTCCAAAGTAGAGATCTGGGCTGCAGCGAAATGTTATCAATAATAAAATAAACAGTACAGTTCACTTTCAATAATCACAAACGTTTTGTTTGGGAAAGAGGTTAAAAAAGTCATGTAGCCCATTGCAGATTATTACCATACATACCTTCATTTTGTGTTCTCTGTGATGTAATACTGTCTTCCCACACCCCCTTGTAATTAGGGCTTTACTTTAACTGACGCTAACTCAGTATATTAATTTCACTTATACTTGCTTCAGAGAATACATTTGGAAAGGTAGGCTACTGTTTGAAGTTAACTGTTTACGTTGGCTAATTTTCTGCTATAAGGCATTAAAATAGCAATGAGGAGTTTAGAAATGCTTCAGTTGCATTAGATTTCTTTTCTTATTCCATTCTCTTAGATCTAAATTCTTCATGACCACCGTCCAAACATCTATGTGTGTTAGGGTCATGGATGCTTCAAACAGGATTCTGAAAAAGTGATTCTTAACTTGAATGAATGTGAGTAGAGCAGCTTTTGGCTAAGCATTAAAGCAATCATGTCCTTTTTTCAGGCCTCTGCATGAACCTAAAAAATGGCATGGCTGCTTTAAGAAATGAATTTGCACAGAAGCCTGAACAAAAATGTGGTTGCTTTAATGAGTAGTACACAGAATTATTACACTGATGTAAGCTCTGAAGCACATCTTCCAAGGCATTTTTTCAAAGCAGGCATGGCTATGCTGCATACCTGCATATCTTTTTTATTTATTTATTTGATTGATTGATTGTTATGGCCATCAATCACAACATGATGATTCTGGACAGCAAACAATGCATAAAACCATAACAAAACACAATATAAAAGTAAAAAAGAAAAAAGAAAGAAATTTAGTAGCAATAATTGAAGTATCTATAATCAGGGAAAAAAGAATAATTAAATCTACATAAACAATACAGTGGAAGCACGACTTCCAATAGATTAATTAAAAAATAAAATAAAACCCTAAACCAGTGTTTTTCAAACAGCAAATTTAAGATGTGTGGACTTCAACTCCCGGAAAGCCAGAAGAAGCATGCTGGCTAGGGAGTTCTGGGAGTTAAGTCCACACATCTTAAATTTTCTGTTTGAAAAACACTGCTCTAAGCCAACCTTACGCACAGGGCTCAGCGGCATCCTGGCCCAGTGCCTGAGGGAAAAGCCAGATCTTCAAGGCCCTATGGAAGGCTAGCATTTCTATTCCTAACAGAGAATAGTTGATCATGCCTAACAAAATTGTTTGACTGAATTGCAGAGGTATCCCCAAGGAAAACACCTATCTGCACAGGATATTCTGCCTCTAGTTAAAGACATATGTTTGGATATCTATGGGCACAGGCTTCATAGCTGACTCACAGGACTAATTTATGACTGCCACGTATTGATGAACTTACACTTTTTTCCTAAAAAAGTTCCAAAATCAATCTACATTTAGATCGCTCTGCAGAGTTCATGAGCATGATACAGTGTCAGTAAAACTGAAATGATATCCAGTTAAGATAGATGCAGGAAAAAGGCATTTCTTTGGGTAAATGTTTCAGACATTCATTTAAACTGTTCACTCAACAGCAATTCATTACGCGTGGCTAAGCAGAAGTTCTAGCACATTCCATGTGCCTTATCTTAGAATTAAGAATAAAGAACAGAATGAAATGAGCCTTTGGGATTTTTACATTCTAGCCTGTGGACTCTACATAGTATATACAGATTGGTGTTCCTGAAACTAAGGAAAGTTAAACTACACATTATATTAAATGCATGTTTTCATGTAATGCATCACTTTTTAAAATTATTACCATCTGATGCAGAATAGACTAGGAACAATGGGCAAGTGTAACTATTTCATTCAAAGCGAAATCCCATAAACAAACAAACAAATAAAATAACCCTCCTCAAGCTAATATTTCCACTGGGTGGGAAATTCTGGCAGCACTGGGGATTTTTTTTTTCCCCCTAAAATAAATATCAGCACCTAAAGACAATATTTTTGCTTTTGTTCAAAAGAAGGAAGGAAAGTGTTAAATTGGCTTTCCCAGACTTGGTAGGACTCTGATAATTTTCATCACTAGTTCTCCTCCTCCACTGCAGTTGATGCTATTCATATTTGCTAAAGAAGAGTGCATTAGATGCATACACAAATCCTGTAAGCAGTAATTCTGTAGGACTTAAAGTTTCCATAACAAATTGCTAGAACCTTTACAGCTGAATGAGGAGCCAGCATGTCTGGTGAGTTGAATTAATCCTTTATGAGTAAGAAAATACTTTTTTTTAAAAAGTTTGTAGATTCATTTGACTTTGCATTAATGTCAGTTTGTGAATTTTGAATAGATAAAGGGAAAAAATAATCCTAGGGAATAGTTGTCAGCGAGGAGCTAAGCTAGAGGACTTGGGAAGAAAAAAGGAAAAAGGTGGAGGAGGGTGATGGAAACTTTCTATGGTCAGACAGTTTGGGAGATATAGTACTTGTTCCATAACACATAAGTTATTTGGCAATATAAGAAGATCTATATATTTTTACTGTAGTTAGAAAAATGTCTTGAAGACCTGGCAGCTATTTTAACATCAGTGATTTGTATTCTTTATAGGCCTATCAAACTAACAGTATTAGGACAAAAAATGGCTTGAGAATCTACTTCAAAACCCTTTTACAACCCCAGATTAAAAATACAAGAAAATCAAATTCAAAGTTTTGCAATTACCCTTGCAAAGAAGAGCTCTGCCAAGATCTCAAAGATCTTCTCGCTGAAGATTTGTTCAAATTCCTTTGAAAGTTAGGTCCAAATCATGGGGAAAGCTACATTGTTGAAGAATTGTGAGTGAGAATCTTTTGGGAAATGGTGGAAGAAATAACCATAAGTAGCTTGGATTGGGAATAAGAAGAACACAACCATTTATTGGCTACAGATATGTTTGTGCCAAATATGACAAGAAGTAGGTAACCCAAATTTTAGCCTATACTGTATGCAAATGCTGTGGCAACCTTGCAAAGGGCAGGAATCTTGGATTCTCATCATGTATCAGTATTGTAGGCTTCTTGTTGCAATGTGCCAGCATTATTTTTGTCTCCCTGAGATAGACAGAAAGGTATCATATCTTGCCAGTTCTGTTCCTCTTTGACTGTTCTGGGGTTCCTTCCTTCCCTCACCCAATATTGCACCATGGCCATGCATTTTGGAGGACCACATTGCTAGAACCAGAATGAAGGGCACCAAGATTTCTTCTTCCTTTCCTATTTCTTAGGCAGGAGCTCTGCCCAAGTTGAAACCCTGTATTGAGATATGAAAAATGTAGCATGTTTCTTTTCCATTCAACACAATGCAAATTTCCATGTACAGTTAGTCCTTGTTTAACAACCGCTTGTTTAAAGATGGTTTGAAGTTATGACAGCCTCAGAAAGGGTGCTATATGGCTGGTAAAGCACTTTCTGCCATTGTTAAATGTTGTGAGCAACCCCCGTGGTCACATGGTTACATTTCAGGCACTTGGCAACCAGCTTACATTTACGACCAGTTGCCAAGCACCCCGCAATCATGTGATTGCCCTTTGCAATCTTTTCTGCCAGCAGAGAAGGTTGCAAGTGGAGGGGACACAGCAGTGTGCAGGAACAGAGTTCAAATCCTGAAGATTTGAGCTCTGTTCCTTCCTAGCACCAAGAGGTTTCCCCTTCCCACTCAGTGGTGCGAAGGAACAGAGCTCAGCTCCTGAAGATTTGAGTTCCGTTCCTCCAGCCCCAGGAAATGTTTCCCCTCTGTCCACAGAAGGGAGGGCAATTCCTTTGGTGGGCTTTAGGAATGTTTGAGAGCAAAAGGGCTGCCTGCCAGGAGGATGCCAGCTCTACACGGAGCTGAAGCCATCTGTCGAGCAGCCCTTTCACTCTCAAAGAGCTACCTGCTGGAACGATATCAGCTCTGTACTGAGCTGAAATCCTTCAGCAGACAGCTCTTTCGCTCCATCTGCTTAACAACCCAGGAGATCACTTAACGACTGCAACTGGGACTACCTGGATTGTGGTTGTTGAGTGAAGCAATGACATGGGCATCTTGCTTAGCGAACCCTTCACTCAATGACTAAGATTCCTGCCCCAGTTGTGGTCGTTAGGCAAGGATTACCTGTATCCGATTCTTTTATCTGATATCCTTTTTATCTTTCTGCTTTCCAAAATACACCAAGCTACAAAAACACATTTTAAAATAAGAGGATATTATTTTAGAATAGAATATATGAAGCTTAGTGAAGAGTTTTGACAAAGTTTTAATCTGATGTAACACCACAGTCCCCTCTAAAACATATTTAGGCCCCTCAGCATGAAGAAAAATTGACCTCATGCTGAGGGGCCTAAATAGGTAGATTTCAGCTTTCATTTCCCCAAAAGCTTATCCTATATATTTCAGTGTATACAAAAGTAGAACTGGTGATAATCAGACTGCCCTTTATAATTCCATCCAGAGTCAGTTGGAAGGTAGATGATTTGCTGAATGCACCCAGGACATCAAAGATGGTGGGATGGCCCAAGATTGGGAAAAGCAACAGTAAATCTTCCCATAAAGGCTGATTTCTACTTATTCCCTATATTCTATAAAACTGAAATAAATGTTGAGGAAGACAGGAGAAAAGAAGAGTTGTTTGTCGAGGAAAACACCAAATGATTTCTCTACAGCTATTTTCTTTGCAATAACAATATACTGGAATCCAGGAACCTACTCAGGAGGTAATAACTGGTTTAGGGAAGCTGACTGATTGATTTCAGTTGAAATTCTGTGTGTGTTTGGTTATTGCCTCCCCTTGTTTTCCCTATATTCTCTTTTCCCCAGTACACTCTTTTTTGTATCTCTAAGTTTGGATTCATTAATTTTAAAGGGAATTTTTCACTATTTTTCCCCCACAGGCAAGATTGCACATTTACATAGCTACCCCTTGTGATTCACCATTGGCATAAAGTTTGTTGAGTTGTATATTTCTGGGCAAGAAAATTCAGGGTACCTTCTTTTCTGTTTTTCTAGAGCTGGACTGAAGAGAGAAGTCCTTGGTACAAGCTCTAAGGATTCCTCACCTGGACAGACCAGGGAGACTTAACAGGCTCAGCTTGACTGCTGGCAGGTTATCATATTATTTTTACTGGGGAAGCCCTTGGAAGAAAAGATCTGTCAGGGAGGTTTTAAATCACCTGCTCCTGGAAAATGTTTGCTGTTGATGGTAGATCATGAGCTATCAACTACCGCTGCTGGTATTCTCCCTGAAAAGGAGGGCCTCAATGGGGCATTAAGCCAGCAGGGTTCTAGATGAAACTGTAAATTTCTTCACCACCATCACCTTTTGGTGCTTAGAATTCTTCTGCTCAAATCACAGCAGCTGCAGCATTAATTTAACAATTTCTCATAGAACTGTCTTAGAAGACTTTGTTCCATAACATAGTGATTGATATCTGGACTCTTGGTCCAAATAGAATGGACTCATTGCTGCCCAGAGGATATTTTTGGTCAAACCTTCTCCTTCTGCATATTCAGAAGACTAGTAGCACCTTTTCTGACTATCAAATTTTATGAAATATAAAAGGCATAAACTTTTGTGAACTACAGCTCACTTCATCACGGGGTAGCTAAACTGATATAGGAAACGTAGCCCCTTTAATAAAGTTTGTTTGTCTGAAAAGGTGCTCCTATGTTCCTTTTGATTTTTGCCTACTTTCTCTGTGTGTGTGTGTGTGTGTGTGTGTGTGCGTGTGTGCATTTGACTAATGTGGTTCTCCTTCTTTTGTATGCTGTCTTGGTATCTAGGCTTTCTGAAAGTGCCAGCAAAATTCATAAGAAAATAGGGCTCTGACTGACTGGAGTGTGACTGGTTTCTTACTTTCACTAAATCTTTCATATTTTCCAGTTCTTTTGAGAATATTTTCATACAACTGGAACCAAAGATGATATCTAGTTCTATTTCAGTCTCTAAAATTAGAGCCAGAGAAAAAAGATAGAAGTTTATTTTTATTTTTTAAAATGATCTGATATGATTTAAGCTTTAGAAGAACTAATCCAAGATGATCCAAGCAGGGCTATGCTCATGAAAGCATGGTGATGTAGAATTCAATGAAGTAATGTACTCTTTTTTTTTTTTTCTTTGTTAGTCACAGTTGGGTCAGCAAAGATGTGCTGGGTTACGGCTCCAGTATGAGCTGCCAACAAGAGTGAGAGTATAATTCCAATTCTTTCCTGGTTGTTTTACAGATCTCTTTAGCCAGGGTCTTATTCTCAACCTTTGGAAGACTTTCCAGGATCATTTCCAGATGGCTAGTGATTGATCAACAAGTCTTCTAATTTCAGTACAGAAACAAACAAGGGTTTGAGTGAAATGTTCTCATAACTTTAGTTGCCATTTTTGTGTTGCGAGTCAGCCATTCTCACTGAGGACCCAGAGCTAATCAGAATGTGCCCTTCCCAGTTAGCAGAGATGTCTCAGCCAATCAGTACTCAGCTACTGACCAACAGTCTCATCTTTGTCCTTCAGTTTTGTACTGAAAAGCAAATCCTTTTCATCTCTAAACAAAACAGTAAAACTTAGTAAAATGACATCATGGAGGCATATTTCCTGGCATTACATTCTTGGATGTTTGATCTTTCCAACCTGTGCTACTTCACTATTATCCTAGAAAACCAGATGCTGAGAGTCAGAGGGAGTCAGGTTCCTTCCAATGGTTCACATTCCATGTGAACCACCAGACAAAATGTTTCTATAGCACTATTCACAGCTGCTACAAAGCACGGTAGCTATTTGTAGAACTGCAGCATCATAAAGATGGATCAAGCTAATAGAAACGGAGTGATAGTAGTGCTGATTGTCATTGTACTTAATGAATCTCTGTTCTGAGCACAATTCAAATTGGCCTGCTTTGATCTGGGAAAATCTTGTTGGTTTCCCCAAACATGCTGATATTTCTATCTTGTCTCTCAGAAGCTGTACTGGGTTATGTTAGCTCTCACCACCTGAGTTTGTCATTAGGTGTGTGATATGTAGGGGGAGAGAGCAAGACAGACACACACACATGTTCATACATACACCCAACTCTATCTCATCTATTTTAGCTTTGGATGTATTTAGTGATATATTGGTTCCATCGAGTTCCTGCATCATTCTGCAATTTTTAAAGTACAACTTGTATTAATGTGAAGTTTCCCTAACTGAAGGATCTTTCTCAGATTCTGCTAACTATGGCATGAAAATGTCTCACTATCATTTATGTTGGTCATCTCCTTAAGAGCTGTGGAGGCAGTGTAGCTATTCCAGTTTAAAAATAGAATTTTTTCCTCTTCTCCCAAGCCAAGTCTTCCTGCATGAACAATGATCTATGTCTGTACAATGTTGCTGATGACAAGGCAGTTAGACACTGGGTTCCACCCAGCTTCTATTGACCATCTAAGATAGCTTGAGTCATGACCCTTTTTGATCTCTGGCCACTGTTTTCTAGGTTCATTCTGTTTGGGGCAGTGGGAGAGTCCTGTTTTCTTCCCTTTCCCTTTCCCTTTCCCTTTCCCTTTCCCTTTCCCTTTCCCTTTCCCTTTCCCTTTCCCTTTCCCTTTCCCTTTCCCTTTTCCTTCCTTCCTTCCTTCCTTCCTTCCTTCCTTCCTTCCTTCCTTCCTTCCTTCCTTCCTTCCTTCCTTCCTTCCTTTCTCTTTCTTTCTTTCTTTCTTTCTTTCTTTCTTTCTTTCTTTCTTTCTTTCTTTCTTTTTCTTTCATATAAGGCTCTCCCTTGTACCAAAGAATCATTTCTCTATTTCTTCTGCTAACCCTATCAGACATGGGAAAAATCTTCAGGCATCAGGGCTCAGTGGGATAGCAAAAGAAGGGGAAAATGTGACTCTTTGTCATCAGTTCTCTCATCCCACAGAGCTGATCCATAGGACAGGAGAACAGTTGAGGGGAAGCAAAATGGGGAGAAGTGGCTTGTCATCTGCCAATTCCCAGTAAAACTGCACCCTGGGGATCAGGAGTACATTTTTTTACACATGTCTAGCTGTTTTCTGGAAGGTAGTTGCATGCATATCCAAACACTTCTTAAAATCAATGAAGTTTTCTAAAACCTGAATGTCAATTTACTTTAAAAAAAGGGAATTTCAGGATTAATCTAAAATCTGGCATTGTTATAGCAAGATACCAACATTTTTGCCCAGATGAATACTTTAAAACAGCATGCCATTAGTTAGATCTTTTTAAAAAACTAATAATTACATTTATAAGAGCTTTTTTCTCCCTTTTATCTGAAAATGACAGTATTCATTTTGAAAAAGAATTATTCTGTACATTGCACATGTGACTAATCGGGGTGAAATTTCCATTTGCATGGTAATTAAACTTTGCATTGGAAGCTGTTACTGAGATTCATTTAACAGGAGAATGTGAAAAGTTAATTAGAACATACATAAAGGTTTTGGTAGCTGGAAGCAGATGCAGATATTTTTCCCCCAATTGGCTGTTACCCAGTATTGGGGGGAAATCCCAATTGAAAATATTGTGTTACACTCCAAGTTACCATAGAGAATATATTGTGGAAAATGAAATCATAAAAATATTCTTTGAAGAGCCTTTTACCACAATCGTTTTTTTGAGATTGTTGTGTCCTTTCCACATGAACTACAGGGATAGTGAGATTTGTTCTATTTCAAATTTCAAAAAATGGATGCCATTGGAAACCAAAATCATTAAGTAATCTTAGCATGCCAGGCAACTTACAGAACATTATGATTTATAAGATTTCAGCAAAAATGTGGGTAGGCTATTATATCTCAAAAAGAACCTACAAAGGGAATTAGTAAAATAAGCATGTGGGTCAAGGAAGATTTGTAGTGTACTGAAAAAAACATGAAGGCCATGAGGCATGTTAGAAAAAGAATTACAGAATGGAAGAGAAGCATATTACAACATTTTAGTTTCACCACACTTGCATAGGATAGAAATGTCTCCTTTTCTTATAGTTACCATTGGTATACTAGTCACAATAGAATTGTCCCATCTGTCAGTTTGCACTACCTTGCAATAAATTATGTATTATTGTGTGACCAGATTCTGCAGGCCAAGTACACAATATTATACCATAATAGTTCTATTCAGGTATTCAGCTAAATGCATGGAAGACCTCAAGTGGGACATCATGTTGGTTCCACACACACCTTCATTTTCTGAACCTCTCTGCATCATGTAAGGATCTGAATGACAGCTGTACTTATGTTGACATGAGTGTAGATGAATGGTACAATTTTTATCTCATTTGGTACTCTGTTTGACTAGGTCTGGACTGCATGAAAAGCTGTACCAAGTACAAGGAAATATGATTACAGCTCTCTGTCTGAATGCAAGTAAGTCAGGGAGAAAAGGGAACAGGGCATGTTGGCTACTCTCCCCTCTAGACAGTTTGAAGCCCACTATAAGTTCAGCTGAACAACCAAAGAGGGCTATTATCTTCATGGTGCCAGGACTTGTTCTGAAGCCAGTCACCCACTCACTGTAAGACTATGGAGGATGCAGATAACAGGGTACAAGACTTAGACCAATGTCCTACTCTAAGGACTCAGGACACCCAGGAAGATGACCCACTCTAACTTGGTTTCTGAAGGCACAATGGTTTCCTTCACATGAGCTCAGAGATAAAGCTATCAGTCTGCTTTAAGATTTCTTGGAGCTACACTTGGCCTATTATTATTAGTCTATCTGCAGGTTTCTTATTCTGAACCAGTTTTGACTGTGAATTGCCTGATTCTGTCTTTTGTCTTATCCTCAATTTTTTTTTTTTTTTTTTTTGGTTAAAGTCTTCTCCTTCGTAGTTACTATGTAGTGGTTATGACCGTGGATTATCTTACCTTGTAATTTGCTTCACTTTCTAAATACTGTTTCTTGGCTTGACTTTGGAGCACCTGCCTCCTTCCTATCACATCACACTGCTTGATCAGCATATTCTAGGGAATACTCAACAGTGACCACCTATAGTACATGCAAATATATGTATATACATACATACAGCTATACAGAGAAAGAAGGGGAGGGGGGAGGAGGGAAAGAACACTGCTGAATATATTTTGCATTTCTCAAACATGTCTTGCTTTTTTGTAGCAATTATCACATGCCTCCAGGTATTTATCTTTCCATTGTCACAGAGATGGAAAAATGAGTTCAGATCTTACTTTGTTATATTTTTTTCTCCAAATTGTAAACTAATAGATCTTACCTTGAATTATAGATTTACCTACTATAAGTGGATTTTCCTGCCTCAGGACTATACAGTGCTAATAACCTGAGATTCTTATTAGTAGCAACTAATTAACCTTCTATGCACATTTACTTGTGAAAGGTGTACAGCAATGCTACATTTCTAATAAATGATAGGTATGAAGTTTTAATAGTAATCACTTTATACTAGACAATCAAACAAAGGCCAAAAAATGTGTTCCTTTCTCAAGCAAAATGCTTACATGCTCACCAATATACATTGGAAATGGAGGACACATTTGTTTGGTCTAAATTTTTTACACAGCTGTACCCAATTCATTGGGTCAAAAACCTACATGCAAACCAGAACTCACTTCTGTACTGAAATCTCACCTTTCCAGAAAGTGTATATAAAAGTAATAACTAAAAAATATATTTATTTATCTATTAATGTATTAGATTTATATGGCTGCCCATCTGATACAACATAACCCTAGGTGGCTCACAGACCACAATAAAAACATACAAACCAATACAGAAGACTCCTGGCATCCTCAACTGCCACACATCCACAGAAACATTTTCTGGGTCTAGCCTCACATTACCCCAATGCTTGTGGGAAAAGATAGGTCTTCACATCTTTTTGAAAGGACAGTGGCCTGCTGGATCTCCGGGGGGAAAGGGGTTCCAAAAGGCAACTACCAAGAAGGCAGACAGACCAGGTCCCACTAAATGGCAACTTCTAAGGCCAAGGACCTGGAGCACCTCTATCAAACCTAGTGAAATGGGCAAATACAAAGAGATATTTTTACAGAAAAGTACGCACAAAAATGATTTGCAAGAAATTCATGCTGTATGAAAACCAAATACAGACACAGGAGGAAATGTCATGAAAATTCATTCCATATTTTGTACTGATATTCTTTCTTCCCTAAATTTAAGAAGGAATATAAAAATAGGATGAAATAATCTCTATTTGAAAAATGAGAATCCAAAAGAAGCAAACCAATGATAGCACACATCTCTACCTAATTTAATAGTAACACTAGGTAAGATAAATAAATTAACCTGATTTGCAAGGTATATGGATTTCTGCATTATTCTCATGTATGTAAACATCCTACATCACACATTAATTTCAGTTAAAACCTTAGTCAGTGTTTTGAATGGGTGAGTGCTTAGGACTTTGGACCACATCACTCCTGCGCAGCCTCTCCTGCACACCAATCCAGGAGCATACCTTGGTTTACTAAGGAGTTCCAGGAGATGAAGCACAAGATGAGACCCCTGGAGCACCATGAGAGGAAGACTTGGAGCAAGTCTCACCAAGCATGTTTAATAACCCATATTAAGGATTACCTCATGATGATACGGGGAGTGAAATGCTGATATTTCTTCACTCTTATTGCATCCTCAGAAAGCCATCCAGTGACCCTGTTTAAGGTGATCCATTCCACTATGAGGAATATTCTGGCTATTTGAAGGATAAAGTTGTTCATATCTGCTCTGACGTATAGAGCAGGTCCAGCTGAGGCTTGGTCTTGTGATATGATCTGGAATGAGTTTAAGTTGGTAACTCTTGAGAAAGTGGATAGGGTTCTCAACACTGTTAGTTTGGTCACCTGTTTCTTGGACCCAACCCTCTCTTAGTTAATTAAGGTAACTAGAGAAGTGATTTGAGGTTGGGTCCATGTTGTGGTGGCAACCGCTTTGAGGAAGGGGTGATGTACTCCCTTCTCAAGAGCCCACCCCTAGACCCAACTGTCTTAGACAACTATCCTGTTTTCAACCTTCCCTTTTTAGGGAAGATTGTTGAGAAGGTGGTCAGACTCCAGTTGCAGAGGACCCTAGAGGAAGTGGATTATCTAGACCAGTGTTGTTCAAACTTGGCCACTTTAAGATGAGTGGACTTCAACTCCCAGAATTCCCCTGCCAGCCATGCTGGCTGGGGAATTCTGGGAGTTGAAGTCCACTCATCTTAAAGTGGCCAAATTTGGACAACACTGATCTAGACCAATTTCAGGGCTTAACACTCTCTCTTCCTGTTCAATATCTCTATGAAACCACTGGGTGAGGACATCCACAGGTTTGTGGTTCATTGTCTTCAGTGTGCTGATGATACCCAATTATATCTGTCAACCCCAGTTTTCTTCCTAGCTAGGTTATTGGAAGCTATGTGCGCTGGATGGGAAGAAAACAACTACAACAATCTGAGTCTCTGTGGGTATTAGGGCCACCTGGATCTGGGAATATTCCATCTTTAACCTTGGAAGAGGTTGTACTTCTGGGGGTCTTCCTGGACTCACAGCTCCTGCTCAATGAGCAGGTAGCACTGTGGCCAGGAAAGCCTTTGTAAAACTCCATCTAGTGCACCAGTTGCACCCTTTCCTGGATTGGAATACCTTTCAGACAGTCACTAATCCCTTATTCACCTCACATCTTGACCATTTCAATGCACTGTACATGGGGCTGCCCTTGAAGACTACTTGTAAGCTTAAACTGATCCAGATTGCATCAGCAGGGCCAGTGATGGGCATGTGAGCACCCACTTTGTGAGCTGCAGTGGTTACCAGTACATTTCCATGTGCGATTCAAGGTGCTGCTTTGGAACTATAAAGTTCTATGTGGCATAAGTCCTTGTTATCTGAGACACTGCCTACCTCCCATGGTGTCTGCCTGGCTGGTATAAGCTGGCATGCTCTGGGTCCCTTCAATCAGACAGTGTCATGTATTGGGACCCAGGAAGTGTGTCTTCTCTGTTGTGGCACCTGCCCTCTGGAATGAAGTTTCCCCTGATGGAACTCCAAAAAGCCTTAAAGACCGAGTCCCTTTCCCAGGTTAGGGTGCTTGGGGCCCCTGTTGGATTTGTCTGGGGATGGGTTATTATTCAGAATGTCCTTGGGAAAAAAAATTGGATCATAGATTGCCATAAAGCTAATTCTTTCAGTGTGAAATAACACCAAATGTGTTATTCAGAGTATTAATTAACAGTTCATATTTTTCTCCTCCTTTCCCAGGTAGGAAGTAGCACATATGAGACCTGATCAATCCTTTTAAATGATAATGTCCCATGGGCAAAGATGGAGAAAAGTACAACGTCCAAATGAAAATTTGCCCATTGTAATTATTTCCTTTTATGATTCACAACAGCTACATTTGGTTGGTTCCTGAATTCATATTTCTTTTTGGTCTGGTAATAATCCACATTCTGTATGTTATTTTATGATACGCAACTGTGAAAGTAAAGCCATTTTGTTCCCAAATATCTTTGCTCCCTAACCTTTCAGCTACAAACTAGTTTATTATAGTTGGAACCTCTCCATATTTAAATTTATCTTGCATCTATGGCCAATGTATTTCTTCCCTCCCTGCTACCACATACTCTTTATATATTCATTTTAATAGATATTCCACTAAACTAGTCCATAGGCAAACTCTTGCAGTAACTTCCAGCAGAGAACATAGTTACAATAAAATAAATTTAACACCAGCATAAAAGAACTCAAAACCAATTAGCAGTCAGTTACTGGCACTAAACATGGATAAGGGGATAGATATAAATATAAGTAAAATCTTATCTGACTCAGGCTCAACTCCTGGTGACTCAATCTTAGCAACAATACAAAAGTAGTTTTCCACTGCCTTTCTCCTGGATGTTTCTTCAGCCTGGTGGTTTTCCACTTCAAGATCAGCCAAGGTGCTGCCACCTAACTAGGAGATAGAAATATTCTTAATTCCAATAGGCCAGATCACCTCGTTTAAAACAGAAATGTATCATATTAGAAACCACACATCATCTTGTGCATCATTCTCAAACTCCAGTTTGGCTTTATGCCTACTTTCTAGCTCTATTTGCTTTGTATTACCAAGAATGAAAGTCTGCAATGCAATCTTGAATATTGCAGCTATCTTATGCCTCAGGATATTTTACACACCATAAATATATTTGCCATGGGTGACTCTGTATCATAAGACAGTTTTGTAATATGACATCAGGTTGAAGTCTGGTCATTTGGTTCACATGGGGAATTTAGAAATTATAGAAAAGTATTCCTTGCTTTCCATCCTCCCACAACCACTCACCACCCTCCTGAAGCTGGTACTGATCAGAAAGTATCACATGGATTAGATTTTCCAGCTCCCATTCCTGTGATTTTTTTCTTGGAAGATCAGGTTATCTCAGAGTTATTAAAACTTTTTAGTTTGTACCAGTGATGTCTGAAGTCCGGCAGAGGCATGCTAATATCTGAAGAGTAGATTATTTTCCATTCATTTAAATGCAATTCAGCAAAACAAATGTTTCAGATGAGAATGTGAAATCCTATGTAGAACTGTCAACATGTCACGGAGCTTGTGGTCTCTCTCAGATTAATACACATATTGTGGATTGAAATCAGATACTTAATATTTGTAGGTTAACTAACATGCCCTGAGTTAGTTGGCAATGAAACACTCAAGTAGTTAACAATTAGATTTATCCAGCTTCTCCAGACATTGAATAGAAATTATAGCAAGTTTGAGAATGACATTAGCAGATGCACAGAGCTCTGACTTCATTCCAGGATATGAATCACACCGAAAACAAGAATTGTGCATCACCATCAGCAGTGTAGGTGCTGCATATGTTAGGTACTGGGATGACATTTCTACCTCCTAAATCAGTCTTAATGCAGCTTAATGAGTTTGAAGCTTAGAATTGTAAAATTATTGCTCCTTGTCACAGTAGGACCTTCTATCCTTATACATTTCTTCATGAGTTCTTCCAAAGCAGCATGATTTAGATGCAATAGAATGACTTCTAGTTTCATTTCCATCAGTTACTTTGCACACGCTTGAACATGCATCTATATACTGTACATATACCTTACCAGTTCAGAAATAGAAGGATATTTCACAGCCTGCAAGCTCAGGCAGTCTCCTGAAACTCCCCCCAAATTTAAGTGAGACATTGTTACATTAGAATTATTCAGTTTCCCACCATCAGAGGCAAACGACAGAAATAGGTGTGTTGAGCCTCAGGGAAGGAAGACCCCCAGATTAAAAACAATTCCCTTGTTTTATAAAACAATAAATGAATAAACTGGCTGAAAATCCCCACCTTTCCTTTTCCAATGATATCATCTACCACTACCATAAATTCTGCCACTGGAAAGGATCTTCCCCTCGACACACACAACAGGTTTCCCCAGTTAAAAAAAAAAAAGTCGCATTCCTGTTTTAGAGAGATGTGATTTGTTGGCAGAAGTCGATGAACAAAATGGGAGAAATAGTTGGTTGATAAACATTACAAAAAAGTAGGACAGCTTTATTTTCAAAAGTGGGAAGCATCTAAAGCCACTTCCTTCCTGGTTAATTATGGAAGATGTACTGCCCTTCCACTGATGTATGGGCTTTTGGTCAAAAATTCAAAGGGGAGATGACTAAAGCAGCATTCCTAGCAATTTTGATAAGGTCACCCATTCTCCCTGTTCTGCATTACCTCACTGATCTATTATTTTGTCTACATCTATCTATCTATCTATCTATCTATCTATCTATCTATCTATCTATCTATCTATCTAGAGATATAGATAGATATAGATATTTATATTTCATCAGCTGGACAGATAAGGAGAGGGATAGTGCTGTTGAAAAACTGGAAATGTGCTTTAAAGATAGAATTTATTTAAGAAGACAAATTACTCTAAAACACCAATACAGAATCCAGTATCTGTTAAGCATGGGGCAGCATTATAGCAATACTGATAGCTCAGTCTGGTATTCTAGTCCCCCAAACACCTCTGGAATTTCACAAAATATACACATCCATGTGAGCGCTTAAATATTAGCCTTTAAATGTTCTAGTATATCTTTAGTTGCATTCAGCTGATTATTAGCCTTTATTTAAAAATATATATATTCCATAGTTTTCTTTAAAAAGCCATCTAAGATAACAAGTCTGGCATCTGATTAAAATTTGCTTCAAGTTAAAAATCTGACAGATGGAGGAGATAGGAGCAGGTTGGAGTTAAGGCAAAGTAAACTTGGCTGATTCAAATGCTAAGCAGGGTTGGCTTTGGTTAGCATGTGGATGGAGAATTTAGAATTTCAGGGCTGGTGGCTAGATTTGGAAGTTAAAAATAAAACTTTGGAAGAAGGCAATGGCAAATGACTTCTTTAGCACTGCAAAGAAAACTGCATGACACCAGAAGTTGCAGACACCAGAAGTTGAGCAGAGCTCCAAAGTTTCTTTAGCTTTAGGCACATGAGACATTACAGTAGAGCAGAAGTGGACAGACTTGACTGGTTGGATCTGTTTTACATACCATTAAAGCCAAGATCCATTAAGCAGAGCCAGATGTAAAAAGCACACAATGAGAATGGTAGAAGAGCAGGATATTTCTGAGCATGCTCAGAGCCTCATATTTTGTTTCTAATATCAGAAATGTATAGTGCTCACAGTCCATTTATCCAAAACTCTGTTCTTCAGGGCAAACTCCCTGATACATAAAATATATATTCTGCAGCAGACTGTCTAGCTTTTTATTGACTGGAAATGCACTATAGACCACTGTGTTCAATGGGGAAAAAGCCTAATCCATACCACGAGCACAAGGTTTATGAAATTTGATATGAATGGAAGGGGTTTTTTCCCCCCCTAATTCCCTGTGAATATTGGAAATGTATTTATTTCAAAACAAGGTAGTTAGGCAAAAAAGGTAAATTGGTCCTCTCTACATTTTTAAAAGAACAGAAAAGAAGAAAAGAAAAATGGACTGGTATGTATTTTATTTAGCATCTTCATTTCAGCAGCTACGTTAAAGTGGGAAAATCATTTTTCTTGTTGCCATTATGAAGCAAATAGTAGGAAGAAGCTTTTATTGATCTGTTGCAAGTCACTCCAGTACCAAACCCCCACCTCCCCAAAAACCAGGCCAATTTATGTTCTCTCTGCATCTATATTTAAGGGGAAATTACAGGAAAATCAGGATCTCTCTTGTAGTTTAAGAATCATAATGGATCTTGTATATACCCTAAGACACTGTTTAAGATACTTTTGCACAATGTTCTCCTATACGTCTGCTTACATCTGCAAAAAAGACTAAATCCTTGTTTAAATTGTTGTTTACAATTGCAGCTTGATCTAATTGTGATTATTACATTTAGAACTGGGATGATACTGAGAAACTTCAGAATGGTTTGAATTTCAAAGCTACAGGGAAGTTGGCTAATACAGTTCCTGCAGTTGAAAGAGCTTTTGTGAATTCCTCCTAGGAGGGTCATGCTCTGAGCTGAAGGTGCTTCTGAAAAACTAAGGTCAATTGGGAAGGATAATTGCAACTTTTAGAAGCTGGGCAGGAGATGTTCTCCAAAATACAGACTTGGATGTGGAATCTGATAGTCATATGACTACAATAAGCTATCAGACCTCCCCCTTCCACAGAGCCAACAGGAAGGGTAGTAAAGTTTTACTAAACCAAGGCCCAATTAAAGGCAAGCTTCCCAGTGAAAGCAAATTGAAACTCCTTTAAATTAGGATAAAAAATTCTTTGTAAATTAGGTTATGTGGGGGGAGTTGTTTATCTTTTATACTCATTTTTTTTTGAGTACACCAATTAGGAAGGGGACTCCTTTCTTTAAAGTAAAATCAGTTGCCAAAAAAGTGTCTCAGCCAAGGTATTTCTATCAGCAATTTATCTACTTGCCTCATTTCCTGTGCACAAAATTAGCACCGTGACCAGTGTCTGTTTTAAAGAAGATAAGAAGCCAAACACTTTAGACAGAATTCTCACAATGTCCTAGGGACTGTATAAACTGGATTTGGATGTCATAGCCTTAGAACACAAGACAACCGTATTTCTAGCATTTGCAGAAATTAAACTTTCCCAATTTTGTTATTGTTGTTGTTTTAAAAACCTTGGCTTCGCTTAAATTGTCTGGATAAATTAATGCAAATAAAAACAACTCTTACTTTTAGAAGACGATTGGGTTAACAAGAAAAAGGACTTGGATGCATCTGAAAATAACGGATGAGTTTCATAAAATCTGAAAATCCTATATTCCCCTGAAGGCAGGGATGTATGGATCAGTATGAATCCAATCTGTGTGACTTTATATACACTCACATATTATTATTTTCTGTCGAGGGTTTATTTTTTCCAGTGAAGCAGATAAAAAAAAAAAAAAAAAAGATCCATGCAGTTACAATCAAAGAGATTTGGATGACTATTGCAATATGCAAATTACATAAAAACCCAATGTTTATGCTAATTGCATGCAAATCCTTTAAATTTACCTTTTTTGCACATATTTTCCTAAGAGCTGCTTTATATAAGTGCAAGCAGCTCTAATACTCTCTCTTCTTACACAACTTTGCCAAACACAGACTGATTTTTTTAGGCAGCCTTGGTAATAGCCAGTTGTTTAGAATATAGTTTTCCCACCTAAATAAATGTTTTACATGCAATTTTCCAGTGAAGAATGGCGTAGTTCAGGTTTGCAGGCCACATACAACCCACAAAGTTTTGGGTTCGGTATTAGAGTACTCTGAAAGTGCTCTTGAATGTCAGCAGAGGCACACCCGTGTTTCCTCTGATAACAGTGAACTGCCTGCCAACAGTCTTTCACTGCCATTTGCTTGCTCTCTCACACACACCCTGTGGGCCCTCTCTTCCAAAGAAACCCTCCAATGGGCCTTTTTCTTAACTGCCAGAGGTAGCATCATTATTGTCTGAGAGCAAGAGGAATTGCTGTACACTGGATAGTGGATGATGGAGATCACTGCAAAGAGTACTGGAAATGGAGACAGTGGGCTACCAATCAGAGTGCATACATAACAGTAGTAATAGATGAGGCTGCAGGACAGGAAGGCAGGATGGGAGAGAAAGTGAAGAGAGATGGGAACATGTGTGAGAAAGGGAGGGGGGATTATAAGTAAGACAATTTAACCAAAATTCATTGACGTTTTAGAGTGTACTTTGAAGCACCAATGAACATCTCTAAAATGTTAGGCAAATTGGAATATTTCATGCAAAAAAAAAAAATCAAGGATTTATTTTGCATTCCTAGTCATAACTGCGCTCTGTCTATGTTCATCTGAAACAACATAAAAGCAGTTGGATCTTGTCCCCAGAGTTGGTGAAATACTCCTCTCTCTGAAAAAGAGCCACCCCCCTTTCTTTCATGGAGAGTGAAAGACTCATAAGGGGAAGAACAGAAAAGGGAGGCTGCCATACCTTTTGGAAGTCATTATTTTTAATTTTACTTCAAGAAAAACAAGTCCTGTATGCACTTGCTTGACTGCAGCATCATTCCTCCTTTATTTTCCTTCTGACCGTTGCCTGATCAAGTGATTATTCTTTGCCTGAAAACAGAGAAGGAAAGGTCTCCATCCTGCTGCATGCAAGTTCATGGCATGAGGACTTTTTTAAAGTAAAAGAAGAAAAAGAAAGAAAACACACAAAAGGTAAGGTGACTCTCCCTGCTTTGCTCTCCTTTAATTCACCTCTCCCACAAATCTTCCTAGACGTGAATTAATAGTTTAGAACAACAGTGAGTGTAAGGAAAGGTAGGTTCTGTCCAAAAGTCACAATGAATTGCCTGTATCTACTATGTGCATTTTCTGGCTTTATTTTCCCAATAATCAGGGTGAATTATTACCCAAATATTTGTCAAATGCATATTTACTACCTGCCTGAAGAATACTGATTCTTTTCTCCTAATTCCTACCCAATTTCCCTTGATACCTGATGATCATTTCAATGAGGTGGTTAGGTAGACAGATTATAGGGGGAAATGGGAGGATGCTATAGGGCTGATTTTAAATTTTAAGGAGACCTAAACCTTAGTCAAGAGGCTTTTGGTGATTTCTGTTAGTCCCAAATGGAAAGAAAGATTGAGACAGCCAAATGAAACAAGCATTCTGACGTTCGCTTACGTAACTTAGGGCTCTTCCACACAGCTAGTAGTTTAGCCTTGCAGACCTTCTGCATGGCTGGGCAATGCGAAGTGCAAAATCTGGAAGTCTTGCCCCTACCCTTATTCTTGAAGGGAAAAGCAAATTTTAAAAACTGGCCAGGAAGTGGGGGGAGGCATGGAAGAAGCAATGCACTCTCTCCTTGTTTAGTGACTGCTTACTGTTCCAACAACATGGTTGTTAAGTTAAAAGGTCACTAAGTGAACACGTGTCAGAAAGACAGAGAAAGAGATGCTGCAGAGATCACTGGTTGTTGCCATCTCATTCAGATAAAGTTCTCTCATACAGTGTCCTGAGCATGGCTCTTTTTTTGCCCCCTCACAGGGCAAAAAGATTGTTTAAACAAGCCATCTCTTCTGGAGCTGTTTTTCTCTACAGCACTTTCCTAAAAAGTGCTATCTGCAAGTTAACAAGCTCAGCTCTGCGATCTTAATTAATTGACTAGAACCCTCCTGCTGGCTTGCACTGCTGCCTG
Organism: Python bivittatus; assembly: GCF_059951505.1. NCBI lineage: Eukaryota > Metazoa > Chordata > Lepidosauria > Squamata > Pythonidae > Python > Python bivittatus. The sequence goes on from NW_028277098.1 coordinate 32,318,227, forward strand.
AAACTGATCAGACCTTAATCAGTTCCACACTGAAAGCTTTTATTGTCAGGTGCATGAAATTTGGTCGTAAATGTGTGCATTGGTCAGAAAATAGATTTTTTATTACCGTCATATTTGCAAATTGTTGCTAACTGAGATAGTTGCTAACCGAGGTGTGGCTGTACTACCCTTCTGAGTGGCTACAGATGATGGGAGAGGAAGGGAAAATCCCAACAGACAGTATAAGTCAGGAGTTGCGAAGTAAATGATACGAAGCTCCTTTTCCGGCATTTCTTCTGGAGAATTGCTGAATTTTTAGTTAATTAGCTCACCTTCCCAGCAAAACACTTTTCTTTCCTTTTCTGTTAAAAAAATCACTGCCATGGATTGGTCATAGCAACTAAACATAACAGCATTCAACTTGTCCAAAAAGCTAAAGAGAGAGAAGATTAAAGTGTGCCTTGTAGTCCCATCCAACCCTATCGTGTTGCGCAGACTGCACAAATAATCTGTGCCACAGCACCTTATCTTTCAAAACTGTGTGCGAAGGTGCCACAGGAGTGAATTGCTGAGACTGCAACACCGTAATGTCAAAAGGCAGGGCTATACAGTAGAGATCATCTATTGACCTTACGTAATATTATTTCTTAGATTTATATCTTGTCTTTGCTCCAGGAGCTTTCAGCAACATACATAGCACTTCCTCTTACCAATTTTCTGCCTACCTAAACAACCATGTGAGGTAGGTTTTTTTAAGAGATAACAACAGGCCCAAGGTTACCTCAGTGAACTTCCATGGCTGAACCTAGATTTCTGTGGTCCTACAAAGTTAACCATTGTACCATACTGGTTTAATATAGCAAAATTGTCTCTGTAAATTAAACATAAGTGTAATAGTGAGTTTCATGAGTATAAATAATAGTTTTTATAATTTACCATAAAGAAGCAGTGCCATGAGGTCTGACACAGGAAGAAGCTTTCCCAAAATAGCTCTCCTTTCTTCTACTGCAACTTTGTAACATAAAATGTAACATTTGCCAAGGGTGGAGTTTTCCAGTTCAAGCTGATTATTGCTGTCTGGCTGTAAAAAAGTAATACATTTCAGAAATAACCAGTGAGTGAGTACAGATTGTACATTCCAAGGATAGTTGTTTAATTGTTTGGTGTCTACCAGGAAGTCAAGATAGCTTTCATTTCTTATATGTTTCAATAGGCCATTTTCCAAAGATGCTTGGAGCCAGAAAGCAACTGTTTTAGCAAGATCGTGAAATTCATAGCTTCCCAAGATCATAAGGCAAGAGAGAGAGAATTTGTTTATTACAGCAAATAAATGTCAAAAAGTGCCTGCATGATCAAGCCTATATTCCATTTTCCAAATAATATACATAGGCACACACACACACAGTGCTTTGTGACCAGTTGTAACCAGTCCTGGTCAGAAGACCCTGGATGACATAAAACACACAGAGAGACACACAAAGACACAAAGACAGCCCCAACAGCTATATGCCTCAAACAATAAATTAATCTGGATTCAAAGCATGGCAGAATAAAACTGCTTTTATTTTAGCAGGTTTCTGAAATACCAAGAGTCAGTGGGCTGCAGGGACCTCAAAAGGAAGAGAGTTCCATAACATGACAGCCACAACAGTAAAGCTCCACAACTTTTCCTAGGTCCTGCAGGCTTCACATGGAGGTGAGACTCTCAGCTGGCACTCATGAGTTGCTCTTACTGGATGGCATATTTAGTGTTGGGAAGGCTGTGCCTGGTGTATCTGAGTGCTACATTATATAAAATTTTGTAGCGATGAACAGGACTTTGAACAGGACTAGTGCAGCAACTTAAAACAGGATTTATCCAGTAGCAGCAAGGGTAATCTCACTGCTTTCAGATCATCTCCAAAAGTTGCCCCACAGAAAGTATGTTACAGTAGGTTTTCCATGGGGTGATCAAAAGATCAGTTGCCAAAGTATCCTGGTTCAGCTAAGGTTGAACTGCCACACCAGCTTAAACTTGGTGGCCTCTCTGGCCCATTCTCCATCTGTTATGTAGCCAGTTGCTGTTGGTCTAGGAGAATTCTCAAATCAACTCCATTGAGAGTAACTCCCAGGACTGATATCATTAGATGCTGATTAATAACTTGATCTTGGCTTGGTTTAATCTGTTTTATTCCATCCAGACCTGAACAGCTTCCAGACACCCATTAAGGTCGTGATGTATAGCAGAGTTTCATCAATGTACTGATGTAGAGAGTAAGAAAGATGACCTTGATGAAAATATGCAGGAACTGTTATGTAGCAAACAGGGCTAAAGCATTTTTTAAGTCCACAACAACCCAATACCATTCAGAAGCAGCTCAAGCAGACACCTCCCTAGCTTGCTGAACTATAAGTAGTAGGAGGAGGTACAGAACTATCAGATGTGCAAGGTTTTGTTATTATAGCAATCTCAATAGAAGTAGTTTTAGTCTTCCTGTAGAGTTCATTTCCTGGTCTGGTCTACCTAGTGGAGCTGACAATTGATGAAATTTCACTGATGTGGCTTCATGAACATTTTAAAAAACATATGGGAAAGCACCAAAACCTATACTGGAGCAACAAAGAATTTGATGCTGCCTCCCATGACTACTGACTAGAACTGTCCACTCAAGTAGGAGCAGAACCAGTGAAGAAGTGTCCCCAACTCCTAACCCTTGCAGATGGGCTAGCAGAATGCTATAACTGATTTCAAAAGCCACCAAAAGACCTAATCAGATCAGGAGGGATACACTGCCTCCTCATCAAAGTTCTACCAATGATCATCAACCTGTGATATTTCTGTTTCTATGACTGGCCCTGAATCCTTAATGACAGGGGAGCCAAATACTCCATATCTTCTGGCATCCACCATAGCTGAGTCACCACCACCTTCTCAATAGTACAACCTTCCCAATGGGAAAGTTGAAGACTGGAAGAAAGTTATTAAAAGCAGCCAGATAAAGGGAAGACTTCTTCACAAGAAGCCACACTACTGCTTCCTTCAAGACAAGTGACATTACTTCTTCCCTCAAAGAAGTATTGATAATTTTCCTGATCGATCCAGTCACAATTGATCTGGCTATCCAAGGGAGCCAGGAGGGCCGTGAGTCCAGCCCACATGTAGCAGCATTTATATTACAGAGGATTGTACCCATTTCCTCAGGCTATACAAGCTCAAAAATGCAGTTAATAACTCAGGATACTGCCTTGTTCTTTCTTGTAGACTTGTCCAACTGGCAACCAATGCAGAGTAGATACAGGTGCTTTTATCCTTCAAGAAACCTGCTAAATCTTTAGGGCATATTAAGCCATACTAAGCTTTTAGGTACGCTGGAATTTTGCCTATTATGCTGCTCTGATCAGAGCAGAGCCAGGGCAATTTTCAGTGTTGAGAACTAATATTTGCTTAGTAAATTATATTTTTAAAGCTATTGTGTAAAGCATAAGAGTTGGTTGCTTGGTATGTTATAGTTGTACATGTATGTGCATAAGTGTTTTATTTTTCTTGGGGAAGGATTAGATTCTCTGTTGCAATTTTCAGTTGCAAAATTATTTCTTTATAGAACTGTGGGCATGAAAGGGGAGGGGGAAATAACATACAAATTGGAAACTTAAAGTATTTTAAAATAATAGCTAGTTGTAATTAAGTAGGTGGACATTTTGTTGATTAAAGAAATAATTGCCAAGTAACACTCTTATGTGGAAAAAGTAGAGTTATACCCATTTGTGGAGAACACGAAAAGATTTTTTTTTTTTACTATCATTGTCAATTACTTTTGTGAAAAGTGGGGAGAGATCCTACTTTTCTAGCTGCCATGTTGTGCTGAACTCATTCCTATTTTCAGTTTATCTCCCCTCAAAATCCTTTTTCCCTTTTACAATATAATGTTCACTTCCAGGAAAGGAAACATCCCTTTGTAGAAAGAAAGAAAGAAAGAAAGAAAGAAAGAAAGAAAGAAAGAAAGAAAGAAAGAAAGAAAGAAAGAAAGAAAGAAAGAAAGAAAGAAAGAAAGAGAAAGAAAGAAAGATTTGGATAGTATATCATTGCACATGAGGATATGAATGACATAAACAGAGACAGAATTTAAGAGATCCAAAAAGGTTTTCTGGTAATGAAACAAATCAAATATAGAAGTAAAGAAGAATATTTAAATGATGATGGTGTAGTCCAGTTTAGTCACTTTACAAAACTCTTTTTGATATTCAAAGAAAGGACTGGTTGGAATTGTGCCAATCCCTCTTTAACTAATAAAGCAATTTTCCTCTCCAATTCTCCATGCAATTTTTGTTCAGATTCCTCTCCACCAAAGCTAAATTGTTTCTTTCCACCTATTCTCCACACAGACTTATATTTACAGACCAAATAACAATAGAATTCTTCTAGAAGGCTTTCAACAGAGCAGTGTAGTTTTATCACAGGCAAAATAATGCAAATTTAAGGATTTCCTCCCTGTCACATGACTGCTATCCCAAAAGTTCCTCTGTGCTGTTTTCTCAGTACTCCAGAACAGAGTGTTGTTATAATGCTTATATCCCAGTGTTGTGATAACACTTACAGTATATCACACTCCTCAGTGACCTTCTGGTTCAGAGAGAGACTTCAGCTCTTTTTCTTATCTTCCAGCCTCCATTCTTCTTCTTCCAAGTTCCTGTTGACTTAGGCTTACTTTTATCTTCACTACCTTTTTTGGGGGGGGGGGAGGGAGAGTGGTGTCTTCGAGTCAGTCTTGACTCCTGGCGACTGCCTAGACAAGTCCCTGCAGTTTTCTTGGCAAGATTTCAGAAGTGGTTTGCCATTGCCTCTTTCCTAGGGCTTAGAGCAAGTGGCTGGCCTATGATCACCTAACAAAACTGTTCCAAGTTAAAAAGCTAGAAATGTAAAATAATAGATAAAATTCTAAAATCACTCACATGTATGCTTCTATAGCTACTCCAAAGACTATAGATATACTATTGCACATCATTTTGGAAGTAATGAGCTGGCAGAAGACAGTAGGCCTGGGATTGTCAGAGGGTTAAAGCTTTGGGCATTATGCTTGCCTGCATAAGTCCACAGTGCTCCTGTTTTGCCAATGCAAAGTTTTGACAATCTCCTGATTTGCCTAGGCAGGCCTAATCAATTTTTTAAAAAAAAAAAACAGTGCCCCCTCTAAGTTGCTTGTGATCCCTGGGGTGGATACCTGACCTAGGCAGCCAACCTTCATTTATTCACATAGATTTCGAAAATGCCCAGTTCCAAATGATTCTGGACACTTTACACTATAAAAAATCTAGAACAATAGATGAAAGAATCAGAAGATCTGCATCCCTTCTTAATTCCTACTGTTACCTTTATATTTAACTTCTTTTAAAACACTGTATGGTAAATCACTGTTCCACTTGAAGTAAAAAGAACCTTGACTACATATGGATGTTACCCAGAAATATTGTTATTGTGACAAGGAACTCATTAAGACTAAAGGAGTGTGTCAAAACTTGATGGCACTGTCACTTAACATGGAGAGAAATCTGAACTCACTGAGGTCTCAGTGCTTACCCTCTAGGATTTAGGTTCAAGGACGCTGTACTTTTAATGTAGTCCTTAAAAATAAACATATAAATGGCTTCAGTGAGATTTTTAAAGAAGCAACAGCCGCAGCAAATGGCTGATTGCCTGACCTATAACTGGACCTCCAAGGTAGGGTATACAAAGAAAATTGCTTCAGTTTTTGCATTATCTTGTCTCTTTCAGGCAGAATAATTGATTCCACATGTCTGAAGGAACCCATAATGAACAACTGTATCCAACTGAAAAAAAGTTTCTTTAAAATATGGCATATTTTTAAAGCCAGTATATGAACCATTCAAACCAGTCAATCTTAAAGGAAATCAACCCTGATTGCTCATTGGAAGGACTGATAATGAAGTTCAAGCTCAGATACTTTGGTCACCTAATGCGAAGAGAGGAGTCTTTGGAAAAGACCCTGATGCTGGGAAAGATTGAAGGCAAAAGGAGAAGAGGACGGCAGAGGATGAGATGGTTAGATAGCATCACTGAAGCAATGAGCATGAAACTGAGCAAACTCAGGGAGGCAGTGAAGGACAGGAAGGCCTGGCGCAATATGGTTCATGGGGTCATGAAGAGTCGGACACGACTTAACGACTGAACAACAACAAATATGAACCATTTGGGTAATTATCAGGCAGTTTTATTTTCATGCTGGTGGGAACTAAACGTTACTTCTTAAAAGTTTGGAAGGTGGTGTAATCTTATTTCTATAATACATTCATCAGCAATATGAAGCAGAATGACAATATATATTTTAAAAATGTCAATAATGCTATATTGAGGATGGAAAAGCCATAACAATCAATATATCCTGTTTCTTACCAACCTACGTAAGACGTAGGACGTATTTGTTTTTGCTGCAGACTGGGCAACAATTGAAAGAAGAGGAGGCGGTAGAGAAATGTTTATGACTTCTAAATATTAAATGCCCCACTTTTAAATTACAGCATGTCACTTCCACAAACGTAGTTGACTGCAATGCCATTTTGTTTCATTCTCGTTTAGAGAAATAACATCTCTACAGCATCAAATAGAAACTAGCATTTAAGATTTTCTCTTTACATACCAAACCCATTTGTTAAAGATGTGGTATGTTTTTGATCTTTCTTGATGTGAAAATCTAAAGTTTGTATGAAGAGGAAATTCTTCAAAATAGTTAAACAACCACACATCTTTTTCCCTGAATATAATGACAGATCTCAGAAAACTTGTATTTCACAAAGGATTCTTTTTTTGATCGCAAATCAAGAGCAGGGACAGGGTGTTTTGAGCATACAAATAAAATAAACAGTTTATACTGAAACACAGCTTAAATATTTGTTGAAATGCCATATGATTGGGCTCCAACTTTGCTATATGCAATGATCCTATATGCTACGATGCTATATGCAACGATGAATTGGGCCACCACTTTCTTATGCGTCTATATGTGTGTCTGACTGTGGATGTATAGGTAGGTGGGTGGGTGGGTGGGTGGGTGGATAGATAAAGACGTACAGACATGTTTATATGAATAAATGTTGCAACTGCTAAAAGTTATGGCTGCCTGAAGGAGTTGACAACTCCTGTATGTATGGATATGGATATATGTATGTCATGTGTGTGTATGCTGTATGTGTGTGTGTAAATAGATCGATGAATAAAAAATACCTCTCCTAGTAAAAGTTGCAGCTGTTTTAAGGAATTGCCAACTGGTACTTCATGATTGCCCTGCACACTGCAATGTACTATTTCTCCTTTGAATACCGAGTGCTACACAACGTGTATGTGGATGGATGGATGGATGGATGGATGGATGGATGGTTTTGAAGTAGGGCATATAATACACACTTTACATATTGTCTAGCTTGCCCTAAGCTACGGAAAGAATGTATTAATTTGCTGAAAGCATTTTGAATGTACAGATGGGAGAGGGGGTATGTAGATTCTTTTAAAAATGGAGCTTATATCCAGAACCCCAAATTTTGTAAACTGGAGCTTAATTCTGCCAATTCTGTACCCCTGTACCCCATGCACAGCCACTGCCTGTATTGTTTCAGAAGTTACCACTTACAGTAGGTCTAAAGAAGACTTTGGTGATGTCACAAGGGGATGGCAGTTGTCAAAAAATTCTTCCCTCATTCATTCTTTGAAATTAAAAATAACCATATCTCTAACAAAATGAGCCTCTGCATCCAACTCAGAGCCTTTTTCTGGGAATCCAGTGAACAGATATGCTGACTTGAAAAAGCACCTGCAAGTATTGCTTTCATATACTCAGCTTGTGTGTGTGTCAATAAACCAGATATAAGTACATAAGTCTTCTGGGTTTTCTCACCACTCAGAGAAGTCAGGTTGATCCTGGAATTTCTCAACCATCGGTAGCTGAAAGAACACACCATATAAAGGCATTATATTGAATCTACCATCTGGTCGGGACATCTTTCTCAACAAGTTCATAAATTGTGAACCATAAAGCAGGCCTTCTCTGTGGTAGCCCCACTCTGTAGGTCATCTGGAGTTTAGCATAGTCCCAACTCTGCATTCCAAAAACAACTATTCCAATGTGTTTTTGACCCTAACTGATTATGGATAACCGTCACCGGCATTGTTGATTATACTGTTTGATTATACTTTTTGGGGGGGGAGGTTATTGTTATATAGTTTAAATATTATTATGTGATATGGGGTCTTTAGCTACTAAGAATCTTTTGGAATTATGAACATGTGTGCATATGTATGTATATATATATATATATATATATACACACACACACACACACACACACACAATCAATTAATAAATAATAAAAGATAAAGCTATAATCTTATGTGTCATATTATTCAAACATATCATAGAAATGTTGCTTGGGCAACTGAAAGCTAGTTATTAGTTTGGCAATTATTCCAACTGAATCAGTATGGCTGGAGGTCTACGTGATACAGTTTTCATGAGACCAGAGATTAAATTAAAGATCTGTCTCTCCAGTTGTGCTAGGATCTGCAAGGATGATGGAATTAATACTAATGCTTGATTTTATTAAAGTATTTTTCAATTCCTGAAGAAGAAAAACTGACCCTCAAGATAATGTTATTGAGCTGCATGCTCTCTGTCACTATGTATGGCTAGTGAATGGTGTCATTTTTTTTTCTGAATTTGAGTATCTCTTCAGTCCTTTGGGAGTCTGAAAGATGTAATTATTCAGCTTTATCCTGGATACTAAACAGAGGGACAAGCAATGTGAACCAAATCAAATAAACTGCAGGTTGAAATGTGATCAGAGAATAATGAATAAGTAGAACCAGATAAATGAACCTGTGCCAGGGAGGTTGTTGTTAGCACATTGAAGTAATCCAGACAAGGAGCACATCCAGAAGTACTAGCTCTACCTTTATTGTAAGGTTACATTAACAGAATCTTGTAAGACTGAAAGTATTTTTCCCCTCCTTTTCTTTTATTCTCTGGAAAACTAGGGAGGGTCCCTTCTGAAATGCTTCCCACACCCCCTCTCCTTCTGTGGGCTGAGATATCTTTTACATGCTAGTTGTCTAGGCTATGGCTCTTCCTCCTGTCTCCCAAGGTCATTCCCACATACCATTATAGTTGCTGAAACTAAACTGTCCTCCCAAAAATTCAAACTGCAAAAGTTCTTGCACAAAGGTGCTTTATTATCTGGTTTATATACTAACATTGTTGATCCCTTCCATTTCTGTCCAAACAAGAAGCATCTGTAGAAAAACAAATTCCAAGCTGTTTATGTGATTGCTTCATTGTTGGTGTTTAGATTTCTTGAAAACAGATGCATGTTTTTCATTTGGGAAGGCATACATCTGTTGTATAGTATTCTCTTCAGAAATCCTAAATTCTCCAGAAAGAGCATATTAAATTACACACAAAGGAAAGGGTTTGCCCCAGCAATACATATATTTGCAAGCAGAAAAACCATAGCAAGAAATAAGACAGAAGTTGAGACTACGGAGGAATATGTTTACTCAGCAGATCCATATATTTATTTAAAAAAAAGAAAAGTGAGTGATATTACTGGTAAAAGGGAAAGAAAACGTAGTATTTTAGATATTTCTGTTTCTTCCAAGGAAATGCACAAGAAATGTTTTCAGATCTAACAGGGATGAAGTCAATTATATTATAAAGCAAACTTTGTATGAGATTTAGTAAAATATGAATTCCTGTATATAGATTCCATAACCAATCACGGAATATTCTGTGGAGAGGCTTTAGGGTATTTATTATACCATATTGAGTAGATTCACTATTTCATGGAGAGTTTATTTTTGTACATTATATAATAATGTCATATACAATGCATTGTATACACTGAAAATGTTACAGTATTTTAGGGGAGGCTCTTAAAATCATATGATTCATATCTTGTATTTTTTTAAAATTATAAAGTCCCAATTAACAATTGTTATTACATGCATTGTGCATGGACACATACATAAATTACTGCCTTTTTGATACAAAATAGAATATATTGGAATAATTTTAATATGTTAACATTTGAAAGAATAGATTTCGAGGACAGAGCAGGCTGTTCAAAAATCACATGTAGCTAAATTTCTTGACCAAAATTCACTCTAGGAGGGCATTAAGAATTCTAAGGGCTTGATATTAAGTTGCCTTATAAAACAATTCATTGAGATTAATCTGAAAAAGACTTCTAAGAAGAATAGGCCAAAAAGGAGAAGTAGAGATGTGGCATACTATAAAGATGGTAGCAAATGATCAGAAAAAAAAAAGTCACTTTGACAATGATGTCTAAATTACACGTAGGGTTATATACAAGCTATTTCCATGTACATAAAATAATTTTTAAGTTTACCTTTCTCATTGTAGTTCTATATATAACTTAGATGACATATTGTTAAACAGAAAATGCCTGAAAATGTTCAGAGAAATAGGTCTTAAAGAATTAGCATAGCTGAAAAATTATTTGTGCCTCCTTCTTAATTTTCTCCTTAAAATCATTGCTTCAAATATGCCTTCCTTTTTTCCCAATTCCCCAATTCTGTGGGTGTCTAGTATTTTCTTTTTAAAGAAAAGGTTAGAAGGAACCACATGATGCACTTTGGACAGCTTTAGAAAATCACTGCTTCAGCTCAGAAGTCACCCAAATTGATCCAAAGCAATTTAGTTCTTGTTTCAGTTTTCATCTAAAGTAAGCTGTAACCCCCAGTAATAAATCACTAGCATTAACTGTTTAACTCAGACATTTGCTTCCATTGAGAATACTATGCTAGAGGTATGTAAAATGGATCTGAATTAAAGGTTCAGATTCTTAAACTTTCATATGCAGCCTTTATATACAAATGACTAAGTGAATGAAATACTTTGCATGGTCAACCATATTATTTTTTAAAAAAATATGTGCAGCATGAATAAAAGTGTGTTATTATTGCTGGCCAAGATTCTACGTTAGCTAAGCAAAGGACAACATAGAACTCTGCTTCTGTTCAATGGATACTGACTACTAAATCTTACTTCAGCTTTCCAGGGTCAATACGATCTGTCTCACTGAAGAAAATCAGGCTAACCTGGAGTGAAAATAAATAGTCTCCTCCAACAGAAAGAATCAGATAGAATTCTGTTGCCACTTCTCCTGTTGTGCTAGTATGAAATCATCTCCTTGAAACCATGTCCCTATTTGACATCTAGCCAGTTTTCTTTAATAGAACTTAAGCTGGATAGAATGTCCCCAGGAAAATCCAATCAATTATTTTACATCTGTACCACAAATAAAATCTGATGGATTGCTGGAACACCTCCTATAAATTGTTTCTCGTATAATTTAATAAATTGATTAGAGGCAACTAGAAAATAACAATACGAAGACTGAGTCAACCAAACTATCACTTGGTGTTCTAGAGAAAGAAAGAAAGAAAGAAAGAAAGAAAGAAAGAAAGAAAGAAATAAAAGAAAGAAAGAAAGAAAGAAAGAGGGAGGGAGGGAGGGAGGGAGGGAGGGAGTGAGGAAGGAAGGAAGGAAGGAAGGAAGGAAGGAAGGAAGGAAGGAAGGAAGGAAGGAAGGAAGGAAGGAAGGAAGGAAGGAAGGAAGGAAGGAAAAGAGGGAGGGAGGGAGGGAGATTAGAGATGGAAAGAATGGAATCAAAAATGGAATCACTGCAGACCACCTTTTCTCATTATGTTTTCGCTGTTTTCTATAGAAAAATGATATATGTCATCTAACAGGCCTTTACAATAAATTTTGACAGATCCAAGGGAGTTCAGTGTAGGAGAACTGATCCCAAATATATGTGATAAAAATGTACAGCAATATAAAATAATTGGAAATACCTAAAGGTCCCTTATCACTTTTGAAAATCACCATGGTGATTTTAAAAGTGAAGAGGAAAAAAGAATATCTGGCATGGGGGAAGCATTTAGAGGTTCTTGCTTGTAAGGAAAAGGTAATAAGCAGAATGGACAGCATGTCTAGTGAAAATATAGCTTTCTTTTTCAGGTTACCATGTTATTCTTCACTATTCTATTCTGTTAGAACTCCTGGTACTTCTTACTTTTCTCAGGATGAGTTCCGCTGTTAGCTGTCTCCAAATCATCCAGTTGTTTCAAGTATTTCCCTACAGCAATGACAATATAGCCCCAAAGGCACAAAAAAGCCAAAATAATTTATGTTTTTACAACCTCTCTCTCCCTCTCTCAAAACTTGTTTGAATTTGTATACAGTGTCTGAGAAAAATGGGCACTGTATTTATTAGCCAGTTAATATCCTACAGCAACCCTTTTAAAAATTAAATAAGATCATGAACATCTTTTGCTAAGTATTTCAGGAAGATACTTGTTTAGAAAGCAAACTGTGTTACACCTGGGTGAAGTTGTATGGTGTTGAATCTGAGTTTTGGGGTATGAAACTAAGACCTTAGAAACTATGGACTGTAGGTAGCAAGGCCTCAAAATACCTCCGGATATTCTCAAGAGAGAGAAAGAGAAATCTGCAGGGTCACAGGAACAATAGTGACACAAGGACCAAAGCGCCAGTATCCCAGAAGGCACTCCCCCATTGCACAGCACTCACCCAACACCTAGACAATACAGACATCTCCTTATCAATCTTGCAACCAAAAGCCAACTGTAAGACAACAATGACAGAAAAAGAACAACACCGTCCCCACAAACCGTCCCATCACACCACTACGAAAACCCACTAATCCCACAGGGAACAACCAACACAGAGATAAAACCTGAGTCAATAATCCACCATCCACAAGGCAGCAATTATTTGCAAAACAGCACCCCGTGCAAGGATGCAGAAAACATGCAAGGCAGAAGGATAGGTAACCTCTGCCAAGCAATGATCTAATTTCTTCAAAGCCACTTATACTGATGATGTTACTTAATGTGGAAAATTGAAATAAGACTTCCTTATGCCTTTCTATAGTTTTATTTTATATGCAAGATTTTATTCATGCTGTTGCGCATTTATTTAGCTTTATTTCTGTAGATGCACAGTTAAGTGTTTAATTGTACCAGTTGTGCCAATGTGCTGTCAATGATTTAATTGCTTATAAGGATTTACGCCTTTAGCAAAGTAACAGATTTACAGATACGTGGTGTTGCCGCCTTATCTCTTTCCTCCTTTCCCAGTAAAGTACAGAATCAGCTTAAATAAAATATGCAGAGCAAAAAGGCAAAGCCCCTCCCCCCCCAAACAAAGTTTATTTTGCTTCCTTATGTGGACAGCCACAGACATGACCTTGGAGAAACTATGTGGTAACAGTTATAAAAACATGTTTTAAGTCTGGGATACGAAGAAAGCATTTTTTAAAAAACCCAGACTGCTCCACCTTAACTCCCTGGGGTATAAGAGGGAGAGAATGGAAAACAGGCTGTCAACATTGTGTTACTATAGCCTTTATCAATACAGTAGAGTCACAGTCATTCTTGAGTGTTTCCTGATCTGGTCTACCTCAAAGGGTGACACCTTATCAGCTGTAGACCAATTCTTCCAGTATTCTGGGATCTCTGCTAGTATACGCACATCCTCTTGCTGTGTATGATCAACATTCCATATAAAACTTATGCAACCTTGGCACTCTTGCTCTTTCTTATTTGAATGAAAGAAACCAACAACTCATTGTACCTTGTTATATTTAAAACTAATAAAATAATTGTTGGATCCTCCTCACTAGTGGGTATTTCTTTGTGTGAGTTTTCCAAGCAACCTCAAAGAACTCCAATAGTACAACATGCCAACCCACAGTAACACAGTTCACTACCAGTACAAGAACCTTGGTGTCAGAGCCACAGATATAATGTGACATAGTAGACAGAATTCTGAACTACTACCACAGAGATTTGAGTTTGAATTTCCATTCCAGTTATGAAATAACCTGAAGAACCTTGGTCTAGCTTCCATATTTCAGCTCAGCATCTTACAAAATGTTGTGAAGATAATAGAAAAGTTATCAGCTAAACCAATGAGGGTTGCAGGAGAATGAGGGCAGCTAATTTGATCCAGCTCATTTGTTTATTTGACTCAGTATTATGAAAAGTATAAGCAAATCTCCAAGATTGCAGACCATTTGTTTTCAGTCATAGCTGTAGATGCCAGTAATAGAGAGAGGAACCGTCGGTATGCAGCACGTGTGCTGTAACTCTTTTCTATCTTCCACTAATACAGATATATGGGACTAATATACAGAAGACATGTCCTTTTCATAGAACGGTCCTGCTAGAAGAAAATGGAGTCCTACTCGTCCAAATATTTTCTACTGATGTGTCAGAACTTCCTTAAGAATCCATGAAGTTTCTTCAACAAATCAAAGTTCTGTTTAATGCTACCTAGTGCTATTTATAGCACTTCATGAGCTTCTGCCAAACAAGGCAATTATAATTAAAAGGGAAATATTTTATTCACAGCTGAGGGACACATTTAAAGTACAGGTCTGTGCCATATGAATTTGCTTATCTGACCATTTACATCTGACTCAAATTGCAGTCCAGAGCAATTGAAACAACAGCAGCAACAAAATCCAACAGCATGCAGGGGAAAAGAAGTATTGAAATTGTCAATTCATCTAAAAAAATAGAATTTCATAAACATAAATCATTTCGGATAATGCCATGGTCTTAAGCAGGTAGGTGTTTTCATCACAGATAATCAAAGAAAGACCAGTTTGGGACTTATACATCAGTCCTCTAAAATCACATGAAAAGAACACTTGGGTTGCTTATAAGCAAGGCGGGGGGGATTAAAACTAGAGCATCAAGAAAACTTTATAGAATAATTGATGAAACTCTTGCTTCAGCTGATATTTCATTATTGATTTCTTATAATGTGGCAGAGCATCATAGGAAACATAAGTTATATACTGTACCATATCAATACATGAAAGCAGTGCAAATTGAGTGTCAAATGACATAAAAAAAGAGTCATCCTTCCCACTGTATCAATACAGATCCACATTTTAAAGAACACGTTTGAGTCATTAATGTGTTAATAAGACATCTCCATTTATAGCACAGATGATATTGTACCCTTGATGGCTGATAATACTTTGGAGACTTGTACAACTGAACCATGAAGACATAATATGTAGCAGTTTGACAATGCACAGACCAGTGCACAAATCTAAATATACCAGCTGCCCAAGTGACTTTTTATTAAGAAAATTGCAAGGCAAAAAACTGCTAATGCCAAGAATTTCATTCTCAATTTTGGGGGGCAATATACATAGGAATTTGCAACATGCTGAACATATCAAAAAGATATTAGAAACAATTGTTCTCTAATAAAAATTGAATGCTCATCAAGTTGCTGGGGCACAAACATCTGTCATTCATGCAGATATCATCCTATATAAACCCGTCCAACTAAATTCATTTTCCTTCTTGATTGTATCGGAGTGGCTTGTGGCATGACAATTTGAATGACAGGCACCCAACCTGGAATGGTGCAATGCATGCTTATGTTTTGTTTGCAGGCGTTGTCCTTTTAGAGATGTAAATTTTTAAATTTGCTTTTTTATTGAGAATAGGAAATATCTGGCACAAGGTTGTTGCCTTGGAATGCAAAGTCACATTATTATGGTCTTGCAGCTTTCATAAAAATTTTACTAAGTTTTTCAACTGACTTTTGAGTTTGCTAATGAAACGGACATGAATAATTTAAAAGCCAAGTGTGTAAGCGTGTATTTGAACTATGCTGGACTACTTCAGTATGAGAGACGACACCCAAGACAAAGTTTAATGTAATCCCAAGAACTTTTGATTCAGACCATCAAAACGTTTCATAAAATGTCCCATATAAAAGGTCAATATTTTCTCTGTCTCACTGAATTATAGTTGGATTTCAGGGAAGGCAGCTTTAATCAGGTTGATTTAATTTCTGAACATATATTAGTTGTAATTAAAATTAGATTACCCTTCTTAAAATCTTATTTTAAAATAAGCAGCAACCCTGCTTTTAGAGTAACTTTTATCATCAAAAACAATAAACCTTTTATCAGGGGGCAGCAAATCACTACTTAACAAACCATGCAGACATTGTGAAAAAATATCAACTTATAAGTAGCCTACCCTTGATATCTGGCTTATGGCATTTCTCTCCTTACATATCCTTGCACACAGGACAAGAACTGTAAGTGAAAGGCCTTCATAAATGTAAAGATCCATGCATGTAGCCAGGTAGTCTAATGTCCAGTTGAATAATGCAGTAATTGTTTTCTATAACATCAGTACAGTATTCTTACAGTATTGACAAAGAATTCAAAAATAGTTGTTTTCTAGTTTTTTTTCCTCCTGAAATTTGTATTTTTACAGTATACTTTTACTGTTTTATTATTAGTAGTAGTAGTAGTAGTCATTTCATTGTGCTGCAAGAAATACAGATGCACTTGTTCTTCAAAAGCTATTCATAAGGTAAATTCTACTTTTCCCATTCCATTATTATGGATCCCAGAACTTTCATGTAAAGAAAGGTAGCCTATATCTGGTCCCAGAGAACCCCTTCTACAGTCACTGATCCTGCACAACCTGAAAGCTTTAGGGTGAAAAAATGAATTAGTCAAAGTAAGAGTTGGCATGAGACTGGATATCAGTAGTATAGCTGAAGAATTGTATACTAAAGCTGCTGAAAGAAAAATCCAAGGAAAGCAGGGATATGGAAATGGAAGCCAAAATAAAGCAGCCAGACAATGCTTAGATGAGATAAGAAGGGCCACAAATCCATGGCCAGACTGAGGATGTATCAAAGCTTTCAGCTGCTCCTTTAAGAAGGTAAGAAAAAGTCATTTGCTATTAATGTTATTGAACTATCCAATGTGACCTATACAATCTTTCTAAAATGTATGAACAGCAGTAGAGTAATGGTTCCTCATAACCATCCCTCTCCCTTTGAGGTTACAGGTAGTCTTCGTTCAGCCCCCGCAATTGGGACTGGCTACCAGGTTGTTAAGCAAGGTGGTTGCTAAGTGAAAATCATGAGACCATGATTGTGCTTATAGTTTTACTTCAGTTTTCCTTTGCTTCTTGCTACTTCCTTCAGCCGAACTGGGATTCTTTCTCTTTCTCTTTGAGGACATCTTGGTATGGGGTAAATAAGCAAGCAAAAATAAAAGCAGAGAGATGCTGAAAAGGTTATAAATGTGAGGACTGGTCGCTAAGTTGTTTTTTTTTTAGCACTGTTGTAACAGTCGCTAAATGAGGCAGTCACTAAGCGAGGATTACCTGTATGACTGAATCAAGCTTCATAAATCTTCAAACTCCACCCTGAATCACTTTTGGTGTTTTTATTCCAACTTTAACATCAAAATCTTTCTGAAAACACATATTAGCTATTTCAACATGCATTTCATTTTAAATTCAATCTTCATGTCCATTTAATGGCTGTTTTGATCTGTTCTAAATTGTAGACAGTTTTATAGTATGCAAACAAGCACAACATTTGATAGATAAGTACATTTAGATTCTCACGTTAATCTCCAACATGTAGCTTGAATATTTTCAAACAGGAATTTGCCAATACCAAAGCCCTCAAGAATCCCTACTACAACTCTTTGCTGACTTTGGCTAAGAGATATATGTCTACATGTGTATCTATGTTAAATTTACAAAGTCATTATCCACACGGCACCCCATGGAGTCTGAATGTTTGTTTTAATTCTCTTAAAAAAGTAAAAGAAACCAGGAAAGCTAGGACATACAGGAGAAAAGCTGCATTAAGTGTGTATCATTCAGATTCTAATTTAATTGCCAGCAGGTTTGGCAAAAATCAAGTAAATGGCTGTTTAATTGTTTTCAATCTCTCTCTCTCTCTCTCTCTCTCTCTCTTTTTCCCCTATTCTCTAAGGTGTCTTTTCTTCATAATGTGAAGCTATATTCTTTTCGATGAAATGCTTAAATAAAGACACTCTCTTTGTTGAGTAGACTTCTTTTGGTTGACTTTTGATATCTAGTTTTTATTCATTCTTTGGTGCGATAAACCTATGGATAGAAACAATAAATTGAATTAGCAACTATCAAGAAGGTTATTCAAATAAAGTCCTTGAATAGAGTTTACACATGAACAAGCATTTATGTAATTCATATAATTCATAATTCTATGAGTGAATGTAAAAACAATAAGAAATCATTAAGGTGGCAGTACCTGCAAGGAGCAGGGGAGGAGGAGGAGAAGATATTAAAGAAATACATCTCTCAAAAATGGGAAGAAATTTAACCATTGCTGACTTCTGTCCAGAACTATACTCTGGAGGGTATAGAGCATCCAGTTTGAGACCAATCCATTGTAAAGGCAGGTTTTACTCTGTACAAATTAATGAAGAATAAAATATCTGATTCTAAGTTAAAGCCATCATTAAAAAGCAAAAATATAATGATTTTAAATTGCATTGTGAAATCATTGACCTCCAGCAACCACAAAGCCTTCTTGTTTCAGTTTCTAAAAATATTACTTAAGGGTTGGACAACGAGCACTAGTTGTAGTTTAGTCTGCTGTCAGCCATGGAAGCTCACAGGATGACTTTGGGCCAGTAATTTTCTCTGTCAGTCCTACCTCACAGGGTTGTTTTTGCGGGTATAAATAGGAGAAAAGAACACTGATAGATCAAGAAGCATGTTTTGCCAGAAGAAGCTATGATTAAAAAATATTGGGCTTTATTTTTTTGGTGTCCCTAACACCATCTCTGAATAGCATTGCACCATCTTTGGTGGTGCGAGGCATTTATTTCCAGCTTGGCTGATTCTTTAGATCTTCTTGATCTGACTTTCCTTGTTCTTATTCTTTCCCTTCTTCTCCTCTCCCTTTCCTACCCCTCTCTTCTTTTCTGCCCCTTCTCTTCTATAGGCTATAACCATTTGCTGAAGTGTAAAAGGAGATAATAATGTCTGACTTGATGTAAACTTTTTTTAAAGATTAATTTATATCTATTTCTTGAATTTCTGCACATAACAGAACTTAAAACTTAGAACTACTTAAAAGCACAAAGTGAAGAAGAATCTGGATGTAAGGTGGGGGGTGCCGAAAGGAAGCACTGAGAGGGTGGAAAAATGGGGAACTGAACAAATAAATTCAGGGGAGCTTGAAAGGACCACTCTAGTCCAGGTATCTTTATGAGATCTCTGTTAGGTTGGGTAGGGAGTGGGAGAGGGAGAGGTTGCTAACGTGGGAGACAAGATGGCATTTCAAGGAACTGAGTGGAATTCTTAGAGCCTCAAAATGTTGGGTGGATCCTTAAGACCTCCGTGAAGACCCAGCAAGTGATCTGTAGTGGCATTTCAAGGTCCAGAGAGACTTTCAAAGTCTCAGTGTGGAACTGCTAAGTAGTGTGAATGGAAAGGAAAGGGAGATTAAGCAGAACATCATTATGTATGCTATCCTAAGCTCCAGAATGGGAGGGTTATACATGAATAATTAACTGCAGTGGTTTTTTTTATATATATATATCGTCTTAATTAAGCAGTTCAGTTGATAAAGTTGTTGCTTTTTGAAGCCATACTTTTAAATTGTGTGAATGCAACTGCAGGTCCAATTGCAGGTGCAACCATGGAAAACTGAATTATTTGCAACCCTATCCTATAAATGGCTCGAATGGCAGGAATGTCTTAGCGGTAGACACAAAGAATACTCTGACAGTGAAAGGCCACCTCAGCAAGCAAGTTCTAATTCAAATTTTCTTTTTCCCTTTCATGTTCATTTATACAATTTCCTTTAGAAGAGGACTGAATACGTTCTATATACAGTTGTGGTGCTCTTTCTCCTGAATATATGTCACAGCTAGTTCATTATTTGAAAATCATCATAATTTGAACATTGCTCAGCTTGACATTTTATTCAGACTTTAACCCCATTCTCCACTATATATAGTAACATTGTTACTAAGTATGTCATCAGTTCTTCTAAATATTTCAATTACTGCATGCTCTAAGAGGTTGATTTCAAAAGATCTAACTGTATCCAGTTTGCTTTAATTATATCTTTTAAAAATTTGCTCCGCTTTTCTTTTTTAGATACATAGTCCAAGCCACCATCTGTTTCTCCATCCACATATATAAATTTATTCTCTGGATCTTAAGAAAAGAAATACAATGGGAATGTGTGAATAAGATGATTAAGGAAAAAATGTCCTAAAACTGAGTGTTTAGCTTTGACTTGATAAATATATGTCAGGTACATATTCAAGGGCTATTACCTTGGTCATAATCCTTGTGAAGTATAGCACTAATTTTGCTTATTGAATTGAAAAATACGTCACAGATGATCTAATCCATCCCCTTATAGATGGAGAAATCTGATGCTTTTAATAGAATGTCCTTTCCTTCAGACCTTCCAATAAAAGTAGAATCTACTAAATCCCAACACAGTCAAACAGAAATAGGATACTCAACAACTCCCATTGGAAATGGTTTCTGCTTAGAGAAAAATACAGAACTGAATTGTTTGAAAAGGAACACGCACAAGTGGGTCCACTAAGACATACATACACACCCATTATGTTAATACCTTTCAGGATAAGCAAGCTTAC
This sequence comes from Python bivittatus, assembly GCF_059951505.1. Lineage (NCBI taxonomy): Eukaryota > Metazoa > Chordata > Lepidosauria > Squamata > Pythonidae > Python > Python bivittatus. The sequence goes on from NW_028277098.1 coordinate 32,338,753, forward strand.
GCAAAGAGCAGTGAGGAAATAAAAAATAGTAAACCAAAGAAATGAGATAAGAAAAGGAATCCAGCAAATTTAGTTTAAACCAACAGTTCTCCATATCTTCTACCTTTGCAAACCATTCTTCCTTTCACCATGTCTATACATTGCCTTTTGTCTTTAGGGATCAGTAATATATACTACACAAATATAAGCTGAATTGTAGAACAACACTGTACAAGTTAGCGTGTGTAGGGATTACCTTGAGAAATATCTCTAATCATAGTCAAGTAGCTGGTTTTCCCTGAAATTTCTCAAATGGTCTGCCTAAGCAGCTTTATACGGAATACAGCAACAATCTTAGAATTTACAATTCTCCCCAGGGAAATGTGGCCAGTTTTATTCAAGCTCTTCAAGCTTTCCACAAAATAATACCTCAGATATTTCTCCCACGAAGGAAGTTTCATCATTGCCTTGAGGTGACCAAGCAGGCAGCTCCATGACAAGATGCTAACATAATTGGCACATGTAGGAATTGAAATGTTAAAAAAAGAAAAGAGAACAAAAGGCTAATAAAGACTTCCAAATGGACTGTTAACCCCATAACATTAAAAATACGTAAATCATGAAGTAATAACAAGAGTGCTAAATGTGAGTTTGGACCTCAAAGCTCTTCAAAATGTTGCTCCCAGCTGTCATTTCCAATGTGATTGAATGGAGGAGGTATTAAATACAGGGGAAGAAATCATATTAATAGTATTTAATTAATCTGTCATTAAAATAGGTTTTGCCTTAGCCCTCACTGGCTATTGTATTTCTCTGCTCTGTCCTGCCCACTTCTTGGAATGCAGACCTTTTCAGGACACTCAAAGTCCCAACATAGTCCATGGCCTGGAAAGGTTTCTTCTGCCCTTTTTCAGCTGATGGCATAGCGCAGGTGCCATACTGTTCCTCTAAGAAGAAACAGGCATAAGGTATGAATTTGGGGGTAGGCAGATGGTAAAGCTTTTCACCACCTGTTCCAACCACTAATGGCATGTCCTTTGTTTTGCAGGTGATCATTACAAAGGGTAGAACAATACTTTCCAGGTTGATCCACCCCTGATAACCCTCTGATAGAAAACAGATTTTTACATGATTCATCAAAATGTTTAAATAAATATACTGCTTTCAGGTCCAAACCCAAATATATACAGAAGAATCCTGTGCTTGTTTTAGATTTCTTTGATGTTCACAACCCAAACCACCCCCACCCCCATCACCCCACACACACGCATATATTTGGGAAAAAACAGAGAAAAATGTGTCCAGGAACAACAATGCACTACTGATGAACAGTGCATTTTTAAATATTGGAAAACATACAAATGAGCAAGCTTTACAGTTGTTTATGGGTGAATGTAATACGGTTTTCCTGACTCCCTTTTTTCCCACCATGACTTCCTGCATTCATCCAAAAGGTGGGTTACTGATGAAACACCAGGGAATGTAGCAGAAGGAGAAATCTGGAAAAGTCAATGAATTATTTAGTCCAAGTAAGTACAAGTGTTCTCCAAGATGTTTTCTGAATCCAAATCAGTTGTACCAGAATTCTTTGTATGGGATATTTAATTTATAAGACTGCATACACATAATATAAACAATTCATAGATAATCTTTTTACAATCAACTCAAGACTATTATTTGATTGTATTTTATCAGTGTACTTGTTGGTAGGTGAGTGAAATAAAATGAATGACCACAGACTCTAATTTTAAAATTAACTTTGGAAAGTTTGTTCAAAGATGCACAAACTTTTTCTGAATCTTTGTGTAGATAGTGGGACACACTAACAAAATAAATAGTGGGTGGTACCAGAAGAAAAATATCCAGTTAACTTTAATTAATGTAGCAATTGCTTTATTGCAGAAGCTGAGCCCTGTGGGACTTTCCAGCATCTCTCCCACTCCTTTGTAATTCACCTTAAAGAAGCTTACTGCCAGCTCTTACTCCTGGGGCATCCAAGAAAAATATCAAACTTCTGATTACAAACAGACAACAACTACTTTTTGCTTTCTAGAACAACAAATGTTCAAAGAATAACATGTAAATACAAACTTTAAATAAAACTAAAAGCAGATCCAGATTTATCTTTTATCCAGTCATTAGAACTGGCTAGCAATATTTTCTGGAGGACAGAAGGAGACATCACCCACTAATGATCCCCCACTTGCTCTGAAAGTAACCTCCACTCGTGTTTCCCTGTTCCAGCTGAAAAGTTCACTTTTGCTCCCTAGATTGTTCCTCTCCATTTGGGCACTTTCATTTTGCTGCACCCTAACCTCAGCAGTTCATAGGCTACGTTGCAGAGGAAAGGACACCTCTTGAACTGATCCTGTGCCTATCTCTGGTGCCTTTCAGAGCAGTGCTTTCCAAACTTGGCAACTTTAAGATGTATGGACTTCAACTCCCAGAATTCTCCAGCCAGCATGTTGGCTGTGGAATTCTGGGAGCTGAAGTCCATACATCTTAAAGTTGCCAAGTTTGAAAAACATTGTTTTAGACCTTTTATCCTGATTGTTTTAACAGGATAATCTTAAAACACTTGCTTTTGTCACCCAACTGTGGCTGGTTTGAAGACGAGAAGGATGCTTTTTTGGGTTATTTGAATTTCCTTTTTCATGTTTGAGTTTTTGCCCCCAAATCAGGCAATTTCATTATTTCCGATCACTTAAGATAGTAGGTTTTCATCCCCAGCTTTTAAAAGAGCCCCCAAAATCTAAGAGCTGTCTGAGAGTTGGGTGAAAGCCTTCTGCCTTTGATGCTTAAAATTTGTAAATTTAAGTGCATGTGTGATTGCATATACACATATAATAATATGTATGTCCAGGAAGACCGACACACAGGAAGAAAAGTGATTGGTAATCACTTTCCTGGTACAGAAAGGTGGGAAGTTGGACAAGGGAGTTGTCCAATGAAAGAACATGGTAGCCTTCAGTCTGTAGTGAATATCTTCCAAGCTGTTGCCAAAATGTCTCACTTCAGGCAGGATTTTCTTAAGCCAGGTTACAGTGAATCTGGAACTAGCCCAGGATAGGAGCTAGTAAGGGAGGAGATGCCCTAATGAGTGTTTCTCAACCTCAGCATCATTAAGATGCATTGACTTCAACTCCCAGAATTCCCCAGACTGCCAGGAAATTTGGAGATTTGAAGTCCAAGCATCTAAAAGTTGCTGAGGTTAACAAACACTGCCCTAAGCATTGAACTCATGGCAAGTCCTGCAGAGGGGACTTGCTAGAAAAACATCAGTCCTCCCTCTTTGTCAGCCTTTTAAGGTAGGCCAGGTCAAGAAATAGGCACCACATTCCAGGAATGCTATTTTATTATTATATTATTATAATATATTCTACATTATTAACACAATATTGGGAGCCTGTCCAAGTTTCTCTCTGCCCTATCTTATATTAAATAAAATCAAAACAGGGTTATTTTGAGTTTCTTTCTCATGCTTGCTTCTATCTCAAGACTATGTAATCACTTTTCAACATCCCTCTTTAATGGCTCCTTCCTTCACAGTTCTCTCATACCTTCCCCAAGGTCAGCTCCAAATTCTTTTACACTCTCTCCCATACAGGGACAACACACCATGCGGTCTTCTTAAAGGTAAAATATATATCAAAAGCACAGTATATATTTAAAGAAACCACCACCACTCTCATGTAAATGCAGCAGCTGTTTCTGCAAAATTTTCTCAGTTGCCTGCAACCAACTGAATTGCATCATAATTTGCTATTCTTAATCTCATAGCAACTTTGATGGTCTCCAGGTGCTATACCCACAGCTTTTAAGGTTACCTGCTGAAGTCTCAGGTTGTGCACCTCTTAGTTGATCAAGAGTTCATAAGTAACTAATCAAGATAGAGTGAACCCAGAGGAACAGCAGAAAAAATAATGCAAGTGACTCTTATTTCTGGTCAAAAATAATTTCAGCAAATATATGCAGACAATCTGCTAATACAGGTTGGGTAAGAGCCTGTGGTTGGTAAGAGTCAACACCTACTTGATGGTGCATAATCAATCCAAAGAGTATGATTGCTTTAAAGGGCCTCCTACATTTGGAACCCACTTTACCTTATAAACCCAGCTGACCCTCTCCTGTGGCATCTCCCACCTGTTAGGGAAAACTTTGTTTTCCCATTCTTGCAGACTTTGCCTTGTTGGCAGATAATGACAATTTAATTTTATTTTGAAATTGCAAGATTAGTAATGGTAAATTGGCCTTTCATATCTGTGGGAAGTAGGGGAAATAAACAAATGAATTCCATCCAGGAACATACTTTATTCAAATAAACGTAGTGTTGAATTTGGGAATTCTATGGTCCTGAAAGTGTGTCCTGGGGTGCAACCATAGTAGATCCACTGAATAGGCTAAGCATGTAAACTGCAGATTATGGACCTTACTTACTCATGGGTTTAGAACATATGTTCCAACAATGACCAGCTGAAAGTAGTAAAATGCAGTGGGAGATAAACTTTAAAAAAAAAAACTGCTTAAGTTTCTATATATCTTTTAAAGAGGGGAACGTGGTAATTTTACTTCAAGATTGGACTAAGAGGGTTAATTTATGAATAACTCTGCAATTTATTCTTGCTCTCCATAATGTTGGACCTTAGGGCTTGATGTAATAGAATGTGATTTAGAGTCCTGAATGTGCTAATTTTATCATTCAGGTATCCTGTGGAGAAACTATGTTCAAGCCAGCTGTCTAGGGAATTAAATGGTGCTGATTGTGTTGGGAAAAATGCTTAGATTGCTTCAGGCAAAAATTGTTACAGAATTTAAACTAATGTGATTTCCCCCTATTTAATTCAAAGCAGGGTATACAAGCAGTCCCAAAGGGGGCTACTAAGGATTTGTTTCTCCTCAACACACACAAATACACACAGCAGAACTTCACATAATATTTCATAAAATATTTTTAAAACTACGTTTTGGTAAAAATGTAATCAGATCCTCAAGAAAGTAGCTTTTGGTTTATTACTTCTGTTATTTCTGTCAGTCTGGCCTTCTACTTTTGCTTTCTATACAAAGTGTTAATTTATACCTTCCATACTCACATGAGCATACATGCTGAATATTTCCAGGAAGAGATGTTATATTTAACCCTGGGCGTATGGGAAGTGGGAAGAATTGTAATGGCCAGACATGCCATTAAAAAATTCATTAAATTTTTTTCTAAGTGGGGATTCCAATAAGAGGCAGAGATAAACAGCTCAGGAAACTCCCCATGAGTGCAATTTATAAAGTGTATACCATAGGAAAAGTGTGCTAAAAATAGTGATAGTAGTTAAAACCACTTACCATATATTTCTCTGATTTATTTCAGTATGCCTGCAAACTGCAATGTGTTAAAATCAGCAGGAATTTAAGAAGTTTTAATTTACTCTCTGTATTTATGGATAGCTAATCTAGCTCCCCCCACACACACAAAAAAAATTGAGTGAAAATCTGTGATGTTGTGTGAAAATGCAGTGTCAACTGACACCAAATGAGTGGAACTGAAAATTCTAGAATGTTTGGGAAGAAAAGATTCACCAATTGTATATAAAGGAAAGAAGGAAGGATTTCCTTCAGTAGAAAGTACTGGTTTTTATTTATTTATTTATTTTTTGAAGGATAAGTTGATTGATCTTTTTCTCAATAAACGTAGTGTACTTTATTTTTATAATTATTCAAGCCTTTCTAATTTTCTGGGAAAGCTGATTCTGCTTGCCTCCCTTCTTCTAATCACTTGTTTAAATAAAAATTTAAAAATCAGTTTTATACCAGTGCAAAAGGAGAGATACCCTAGATTTAAACTAGAGTTTTGATTGTGTAAGAGAAGCAAAGAGGGGGAGAGGAAGGAAGTGATGAAGAAAGAATGAAATGATGGTGATGATGATGGATAAGTGGAAATAATGCACAATTGCTTCTTTGTAATCCAGATTTCCACAGCCTTGACTCTAGTAACATGGATATCATATCATTCCTGAGCAAGTTGCACATCAGATCCTCATTTAAGCTTTCCAGTTTTATAAGCTGGCTCCCAAGAGTTATAACGTGCATAAAATTCTGTAGCTGGCTTAGTCGCACTTGCTTTGATGGCTCTGAGGTTATCTTCCATGTATCTGTGCAGCTCAACAGTATTCCTTCCCCATGAAACGGACACTGCTCTGTGGAATCTGTACTCTTTATTTAAGCACAGTGAGTGCTTTAAAATCCCTAGAGTTCTTTCTGGGTGCTAATAAATGGAATCATTTCCCAGGCACAGGGGGAAGGGGTAGTGATTTAACATACCCTTGAGCTCTCCACATTTTAAAATACAGTGGAAAAAGTTCTAAATCTAAAATGAGGGATATCCTGCAATAAGGAATTTCCTGCACTTATTCCTTCACCGTACAGCCCCTTTTAGGTTTAAAAAGAAAAAAAAAAGCATGTGTTATACTCATTGATATACAAAATGTAGGTAATATATTATTTTTATGTGCCCAAATTAGAGGAGATCATAATTTCAGATACCTCACAAAGTTTAATAATGCTGCCTAAACACGTCATTACACGCATCAATAAAACAGAGTTTCCTGACAATGGAACTGTAGTTTCATTTAACAAAGATAGCACAGGCTGAACATGAATCCTTTGCCTTCATACCTATCTACAGAAATATTCTGCACTTTACGCTAGTAGAGAATTATTTCTGGTACAGTTCCAAACATTTCTTCTGCATTATTTTTAGCATTTCATCCCGAATTTCATGAAAAATAACTTGTGTTTGATTTTTGAATCATGATCATAGATGGAATTTAGAATCTAGCAATTAAATTTATTTATGGGGTGCCTATACTTGGGTATATGAAGTACCCTCCATCATTATACAATCATTTCTGTTAACTCCCTGGCTTTCTACCCTTCAATAAAATCCCAAGGGAAGCCATTGTGACTTTTCTCTCAGGGGACTTTTTCTGATTGGCAAGCAGGGACATGCAGGAAAGGTGAAAAGTGATAGAGACGTGTGTAATAGGAACAACATCAGCACCAACAGCCTGAACCTCCTTGCAACAGAATAAAGAAAACTGTAAGCCATCACCAAAAGAAAATTCATCATCCTTGTGAGAAGGAGGTTGAAAAGCAAAGGCAACTTTTAGGAAAACAGAGGCCAGATTTCAGCACTGTATTAGTTGTGCAAATTGTCTTTACAACCAAAGGCACCTTATCATTTGGAAGAGAAGCATATTAAGAAACAGAACTCTGCAGAATTTAATTCAGTTATTTCCAGAGGTGGTGGCTAAAATGCCATGATCAGAAATCTGATTTATGTAAGGAAATAAATACAGACATATATGGTAGCAGCATTCTTCCTTGACAGAGGTTAACCAATAGACCTAATATTTCATAAACTTCCATAACTAAAAGCTTAAAGGATTATTTTTCAGATCTTAGTTATCAGTAAAATTCTACTTTCTATAGATCGTATGTATATGTGTGTCCATGCATGTTGGTCTATGATTCTATATGCTTTAGGGCTATGCAAGGCATTGAAGGAGTGATTCAGTTTAAAGGAGATTTTATCAAATCACATGTTTGAATTAAATCTTATAATCCATTTTCAGCATTGAATCAAAACAGGTGTTTTCAAATGCCTCAGAATGAAATTGCTAAAGAGCAAGTTCAAAAATAATTGAAAAAGATGGTGTATTGAAGTTAAAATTGTGATATACTCACTACTGAAATGAATTCTTAGGAAAGAAACTTGAATCTGGAGGTGCTTATTGTCCATCTACCAGACTCCGGAGGTCAGATGAAAAACTTTGTTGAGCTGAGAATTTCAACACATACTGAATTTTCAGTGACTTTACAACCTTTGACTAAGCCGCCTAGATATGTTGTTTTTTATTCCTTTTAAGCCTTACAAAGCTGACATGTTAGGTTTTGATAGCAAAGCTCTTAAAAGGAAAAGAGATTGCTAATCAGTAGGCTGCTCCAGGAGTACTCATCTATCAATTTGTGCCACTGGAACTATTTGAGAAAATCGTTCTGCTGAAGATAACATCATCTACGTTGTACCTAAAATTGAGGTCATGAAAACTGCCTGCAACTTTAACTCCACTAGCCCATTATATAAGAGTTGATGTGTTAATTCTACTATTTTGGCCAATGATACAATTCTTTCTGTTAAGACTTACCTTTTGCATCTATAAGAAGCAGAAAAAAAAATAATTTTGGGTTTTTTTTATTTTTTAATCTTTTTTAGATCATGCTGCCTTGAATCATTTTGAGCTTTTGTCAAAATTACATTGTAGTTCATATTTCTGGGGCAAGGAAATCATGTGCTATGATGTGTATATTTTGAACCCATGTCATGTTTTGTCTCAGTCAGTGACATGGAGACCATTTGGCTTTTGAGACCTCATTACAATTTTTGAAGGCAAGAGTTCTGCCTGACCATTGTTATTTTAACAAAGTAGTGCTAAATGACTGATGCATTACTGCATTACAGGTAGCCCCCAGGTTAAAAATGCCCAGTTTTTAAGGAAGACCCATAGTTAAGAATAGAGCCTATTGTAGCAAAACATGAAGTTAAATACACAATGATTCAGGTTAAATACACAATGGGTTAAGTTAATTACACAATACTACTTATACAGTATTATTCAATAATTCTGTTCTGACTTACATACAGATTTGACTTAAGGACAGACCTTGGGAATGGAACTTGTTCTTAATCTGGGGACTACCTGTAGTTTCACCCATCCCTAATGTTTTAAAAATATCTATATGCAAATTCTGGAAGTGATTATCAGAAATATTAAAATCTGGATATTTAGATCAAATGCAGTGTTAGAGGTTAATCCTTAGATATGTGATTAGAAGCAGTTATGAGCTGAAATACAATTAAAAAGTTATAATCAATCCCAGCCAGACTGACTTTTAAAGATGAATCAGTTGGACCGGAAGGTTATTAATCCTATGCCTTAAAATGTGGTTCCATTTCCTCAAAGGACAAAGGTTATATACTGACTTTCTGCTGGTTCTCCAGATGGCATTTCACCAAGTAAGTTGTAGTTTCTTTTTCTAGACAAGCATTTGGAATCACTCATACCTGTTTTGGTAATTTATTTTATTAAGTTCTGTAATATTTAAGTAAGTTAAATATTTTGTTAATGCAGCTTGCTATCAACAAAGTATATGGAACACAATCTGACTCAGCTTCATCACCTTTCATTAACTACACTGTCAATTTAAGTTCTTTTGACTTTTGAAGGTTCTATATGAGAGATGGACAAGTTGTACCATTCCAGAAACTGTCAGTGATGTGGGATTATGGGAGTTACATAAGACCATACTTTGCCCACCTCTGCCATATCTAATCTTCTATAGATTTTTCGCATACATCCCTTCCTCTTTGCTGTGTAACTATATAATGTTCTGCTATCTGTTTTTAATGTTCCAAAGAAAGAACATTGAACATTGGAATTACATACATATTATTTGCTCTTAAATTGATTGTTAGCTTCTGATTCAATATTTCATGAAAAAAAGACAGTTAACTTTATTGCAAAGTAAAATGTGGGGAGCGGAGGGGGTTGCATGCTCAGTTCTGACCCATGAACTCATCTGAACATGATTCATGTTATGTTATCCTATCAGTGATCAGATTACAACTTCAGCCAAGGGATTTTATGTATTACAGGATCTGCCTACAGTGAGGATCTTCACGTTGTTTTCGAAGCCATGTCCAAAGTTATTAATATCTGGAAGCAATCACAGCTTTATCCAATAGTGATTATGGAAGAATATACCCTTGATTGTTTTCTTGATTGTTTCTTTATTTGGTTTTCTTTTTCTAATGAAAAATGAAAACATTTAATTTAAAAAACTCCTTAAAGAGCATAAAAATATGTGGAGGGTATTCCGTTTCAATTTTTTTTTTAATCAAAATTATTAAAAACCCTGTTTGCAACCAGGTAGCTATGGAGAGTTGGTAAAATTACTTACTGAATCTTATACTTATCTGTTCAGAAGTAAGTCCACAAAGTTTAGTGAGACATATTCTTAGTCCTGTCCACAGTAACCTAGACATAAGTCCCATTGGATTTAACAGGATTGCCCTCTGAGTAAATAAACATAGGATTGCACTGCAACATATCAAAATAACCTGTGTGACCTCATTCAGTGGGAAAGGCCAGTTCAGCTTAAAAAAGACCAGCTTAAGAAAGACCAGTTAGTAAAACAGACAAGAAAAATAAATGAGTAACAAAAAGAGAAGTCCATGATTGGAAAACTCATTGAGTGATAGAAATATCAGTATCACAGACAGCAAGAAGGACATGAAAAGAGAACCAGCAAATGCATAAAATACTGTGATGGACTGGAATGGAGGAAGGGGGGTGAAAACGGTGCTCTCGTCTCCAGAGCAACGCTCTGGAGATAAGCGGAGAAAGCTGGCGCATCCCTAAACATTCCAGAAGATAGTAGAGATTTGTGCCTGGGAACTGCTGGTCAGTTTGAGAAGATTTCTGTAAACAGGTGCTGGCAAATAAACCTTGCTGATTGAATCTGCATGGTCTCCAGGAGTTCTTTGGGCTAGGCCTGACGTCAATCTTCTCAGACACACCAGCAGTTCCCAGGCACAAGTCTCTACTATCTTCTGGAATGTTTAGGGATGCACCAGCTTTCTCCGCTTATATCCAGAGCATTGCTCTGGAGACGAGAGCACCGTTTTCACCCCTCTTCCTTCATTCCAGTCCATCACAAATACATTGTTCTTTAGATTTCTGGGGTGACTCTTGATTGGTACCAATATTTCAAAAAACAAGGCTTATTGAGTAATGTTATACTGGTGTATGGCAGTTTCTTGACTCATTTACACTGTAATCTAAGATATAATTGCATTCCATTTCACACTGGCTTGAAACAATTTATACTATCAACAATAATTTTAAAAATATTTCAGTTATTGTTTTGAGTGATTTTTGCATTATGCCTCCTTCTAACTTTTAGATCTGCTTTGAGAACAAATACTATATATTTGCCTTAATGGTTATGTCCACTTGTGTAATATCTATGCCCCCAAACCCCAGAAATTCTTGAAATCGGGACCATATTTTATTTCTTATACATGGTAAAGCTTAGAATTTGAAAGGGTTGTTAAAAATGTCTAAGGACATTATATTAACATGTTTCCAACATAGCATTTTATTTTTTGCTTAAAGGAACTGTAGCATGCTGACAATGAATGAAGAAAAGCATTTTGTATTAAGAATCACACAATAATTTGGCTAGAGGAAGAAAAGAAGTGTAAAGAAAAGCAAAAATGGAGTTCTGCTTTGCAATATTAATGCTGCTAGATATTCAGCTTCCTAATTCTATGCTTATTGAGAAGTAAGTATCAAAGGATTCAGAGTTTATTCCTAGGTACTGTATGTATGACAAAGTCAGACAAATACAGTTACTTAAGAGCCAAGGGGCTTTCTAAAAGAAAACACTTTCAAACTAACTCTTCACATTGTCTATGGGAACTAAAAAAAAATGAGGCCCATTAAAATTTTGAAGCCAATCAAATCAGTTCTGAATTCTTTGATAAACAATATTTAAGGTATATATATATGTGTGTGTGTGTGTGTGTGTGTGTGTGTGTGTGTGTATATATATATGTTGACTTTCATACCTATTCCAGGATGGTATATAATGCATTTAAAATAAAACCCTGTAATAAAATATGCAATATTATTCAAAATCAACAAGTAAACAATGTACGATAACATCTCTGAGAAGAAATAAAGCCAGTTAAGAGAAAGGGTAATAGTGCTACTTAGTTGATCCTGCAGTCAGTGTAAAGAGGGTAACTAATTTATTCTGATATCATTATGGCAAGTCAAATTAACACAAAGGCAATTGTCTCAAACCATTAGCTCTGAAGCAGTCACTAAAAATGTGGATGCCTTTGAATACTGCTACAAATAATAGTGAAAATATGTGTTATTTTCAGCATCTCTATTAAAAAGTTATCTTCTACCAGGTCATTCTGAAATCTTCACTAGTTACAAGGAAATTATGAAAGAAAATACATGAGTGATTTCTACATCTTCTGTCCTGAATATTGAAGGGAAACAGCATGAGTTAAACTCATATCAAGAGAAAACTAGTATTCACATTTCAAAGTACAATATTTGCATAGCTTCCATTGCCTCTTATAGGAAATGTGGAAAAACAGCTATTGCTTTCCCAATCTGTTGCCTGTTTGATGAGTTGAATTAGAACTTCCATAATGAGAATCTATGAAATTTGTAGTCCCATACAACCACAGATTGCCAAGATGGAGAAGACTTCTTTAAATTTCAGAAATAACCAACTTTCCTTATTGTTATAAGTCCATTCAAAATTTGTCTCTAATTCTCTGTAATCTTCAGTAAATTCTGTTTGCGTAAATATTCATCCACTTTTTCCGAGGAGATTTCTTGACCTTTATATAAAGTAGAATAATACTGGTGAAACACTTTTTTGCATATTTGCATTATCTGTTATTACAGTATTTCCTTCTTGTAACTTTAGTATCATTTTCTTTGCTTTTTCTTTTCACATCTAATATGCCAACCATTTCCCTAGTTTATTTGAAAATTCAAAATTTCTTTGTTTTGCATAATTCATCTTTATTTCCATCTCTCTCACTGTTAACATAGATAATTGCCTCTGTAGAAGCTTAATTTGGTGGATAATAGTTATCCTCTCTGGGGACTTTTTAAACTCTTCTTCCTTTTTTTTTTTTTTATCTCATCCAAAATCACTTGTATTTTCTCTTGCCTTTTCTTTTTAAATTCACTGTTACATTGTATGAAATATCCTCTTATAAAAGCTTTTCTTGCATCCCAAACCGTTCTTACTTCTGTGCCTTAAGATTATTCTCAAAATCTTTTAACTTCTTTTTGCAATCCTCCACTACCATCTCCTTTTGCAACAAAATCTCATTCAATCTCCATCTGAAAGAGCCATTTTTCCTTTTAAAAGTTAAAGTCACTGGGTTGTGGTTTGAGAAAGTCTTTGATAATATCTCCACTTTATGAACATTAGTAGCCAACTTCTTAGAGATCCAAATCATATCTATTCTTGAAAAAGATCTATGTCTTTCAGAAAAATAAGTACAATCTTTTGAGTCACCATTTTTATCTTATAAAAGCTATTAAAAAGACTAAAACAGGAAAGGCACCTGCTCTAGATGGTCTGCCAGTCTCTTACTATAAATGGTTGGAGGACGAACTTTTACAACCTTTACAATAAATGATGGATATTATTTTACAGAATGGAAAGATTCCTGACAGCTGGAAAGAGCCCAATATAGCATTCATACCTAAAGAGGCCTAGGACCTGACTTTAACAAGAAATTATCAGCCAATATCTTTACTGAATAAGGACTATAAGTTGTTTACAATGATTTTGGCAGAAAGGTTGAAAATAATTTTACAGGACTTCATCCATGAAGATCAATGTGGGTTTTTTCCTAAAAGACAATTACAAGATAATATTAGAAATGTGTTGGATATTCTGGAGTATTTGGAGCAACACAGTGAAAAGCAAGCTGCACTGATCTTCTCAGATGCATAGAAGGACTTTGATAATTTAAACTGGATTTTCTTACTTAGAGTTCTGGAAGATATGAACTTTGGAGATAATTTATTAAATGGGTAAGATTGATTTTTACCTCACAGAAAGCACAAATAATTGTTAATTAACAAAAACTTGTGAGATTCAAAAAGGGACAAGACAAGGATGCCTGCTATCTCCACTCTTGTTCATTTTAATTCCTGAGGTACTGAATAGAGACATAAGACAAGGTAATAGAAAAGAGACTTATAAGTTAAGGCCATTTGCTGATGACCTGGTGGTAGTTTTGGAGGATCCGTTAGAGGGAGTAGAACTATTAATGGGAAAATTGAAGAACTTTGGTATGCTAGCAGGTCTTAAGATTAATAATCAGAAGATGAAGATGTTAAAAAATATGAAAATAGAAGATCAAATAGAACTGATACAGAAAACTGGTTGTAAGATTGAGAAAAAAGTGAAATACTTGGGCATTATTATAATAAATATGAATTTTATATTATTTCAAAATAATTACTTTAAGACATGGAACGAAATTAATAAGGACAAGTTAAGATGGGAGAAATTAAAATTATCCCTGTTGGGGACAATTTCTGTGATAAAAATGATTGTTTGCCTAGAATGATGTGTTTGTTTCAAACAATACCTGTTTTTACAACTGATGTACCATTCAAGCAATGGCAAAAAGATATATCTAAATTTGTATGGCAAGGGAAAAAAACATGAGTTAAATACAGAGTGTTACAAGATGCAAAGGAAAGAGGAGAATTGGGTTTACCAGAATTGAAATTGTATTTTGCAGCTTGTTGTTTGATTGGATGAAAGAAAGTGTATTGCTGAGAAACAAAAGACTTTTAGAGTTAGAAGAGCATGACCTGAGATTTGGACAGCCTGGATATTTATGGTACAATAAAGTTAAAATTAATGTGGATTTTAAAAGTCATTTTATTAGATGTGCCGTATTGAGAATATGGAATAGATATAAACTGGGGCTGTGCCCAAAAACACCTCTATGGATCTCAGCACAAGAAGCATTTTACAGAAGAGAAACAACAAACAAAGACATATGTTAATGTACCAGGAATTATTGGAGAATCACCAAGGGGAATATAAAATTAAATCAAGAGAGCAACTAATGGCAGAAGGATATAGTTCTCAATGGTTTTCCCATTTACATTTATCAGAAAGATTTAAAATGGATAAGAAGACTTATGGTATGGAGCAAAGTAAGACAGAATTTGAAGTGCAATTGTGTACCACTCATGAACAAGTAATTGCTAAAATGTATAAACTTTTGTTGAAATTTGAAATGGAAGAAGAACAGGTTAAAGAATGCATGATAAAGTGGGCTAAGTACTTTGGTTATAATATAGAGATGAATCAATGGGAAAATATGTGGTCAAAAGGATTGAAATTTACATTATGTTAAGATCTTAAAGAGAATTTTTATAAAATGATGTATTGTTGGTATATGATGCCAAAAAAATTATCTAGAATGTATAAAGGCATTCCAAAAGTATGTTGGGAATGTGAACAACATGAAGGGATGTTTTATCCTGCTTAGTGGATATGTAAAAAAGCTTTAAAAATTGGATTCAAATACACACATCGATACAGAGGATTTTAAAGACTGATATTCAACTGAAGCCAGAACTTTTCCTTTTAGGATTGAGGGATGCACAGTTAGAAAAGAGTCATGGAAGATTATTTCAATATATGATTACCGCAGCAAGATTATTATATGCACAAAGATGGAAAGAATCAGCATTACCCACCGCAGAGGAATAGTTGATGAAATTGACAGAATTTGCTGATATGGCCAAACTGACTTGTTTGTTTAGAGAAAGGACATTATTGACATTCATCAATGATTAGAAACGCCTTATAGACTTTTTGCATAAAATAGAAAATGATTTTGTGACTTATGGTTTTGTTAGAAAGAATAGGTTATAGAAAGAAGGGAATTATGATGTAATCTTAGAGAGGTTTGATTAGAACTGTATGGATAAGTGCCGAGAGGAAGATCAGAAGCCATTTCTTTATATATATATGGCTTCTGATCTTCCTCTCGGCAGTTATATATATATAAATATATATATTTATGTTTTCTGTTCTGTTCTTTTTCTTTTTTCTATCTCCTTTTTTCTTTGTTCCTTTCTTTTCTTTTTTCTTTTTCACATTTACTATACTTTTTCTTTGGATGCATTTCTTATTATATATGTAAAATCTTTTAATAAAAATGATTTAAAAAAAAAAGAAATAACCATGATATAAATCATTAAAATGTACTGTCCTATAATGGATACTGAGTTTTAAATAAAATTCTGGTTTCCCCAATGTCTTCTAGCAAGGAAAAAAAAAAAAATCCTAGAGAATCTGGATGTGAAACTGTGCTATATTTAATCTGAATGCCCTCCATATTCACATTTCTTCCTTATGGCTAAATATGCAGTTTGTACTGAATTCTCCACATCCTGTGACCAAAATCCAACATTAACAGTTTCCAAATGTCTGCACAACCCAGAAAGTCAGACATAAGAGAATAAAAATTTGTAACCCGGGTGCAATCATCTACTAAAGATAGTTCTCTGACAGTCCAGGCAGAGGAGCAATGAACAAGATCATCATCACCACATAGATGCAGCTGATAAAAGCAAAAGTGCAGTGACATTTCAAGCCTGATTTGACAATAACTGTCTCTATTCGAGAATGTTCAACTCTAATGAGACAAGCCCCAAATATCCATGAAATAAGAAAGTATGGAAAATCAGATGCGAATGAGGACTGGAAGTTTAATGAAAACTGATGCTAAAAGGTATTTATTTATTTGTGCCTATATTTCTATTTTAAATTTCATTTATTTTAAAAGAAAAGTTAATGATGTGTTTAATCTTTTCCATTGAATATAATCACATCATTTACTATCTTCTCCCATGATATGATGACACCATTTCATTTGGTAAATGTACTGAACATAAGAGGTACAGTGTTTGCTCTGGGAATGAGTGGGGTTTTTTTTACATCATTTGGGTAGCCATAAAATATGTGGCTTTACCTTGAAAAGATATGCAAAGGGCAGATATGAAACTCCGCTTTGTAGGTAACATGCAATTAGTATTTTTCCAGGATAATGGAAAAAATATGGGAGAGGAGGAGTATCAAATGAGGAATGGATCTTTCTATGCTTTTCTCCACTGATCTATTTAATGTCAGAAGATGTGCAATCATTTTCCCTCAAAAGCAAAGGTAAGAGGTATATCTCCAATGCAAGATGTTAAGAGCAGGAACATTAAATTAATATTGTAATTTCACAGTGCTTTTCACTGTAGTCCAATTTAGTGCTCATTTGTTCATGATTTTCTACTTAAGAAACCTTTATATTTCAAGAATTGTGATTTTGAATTGCTACTGTATATATTCCTAGATATAAAGTCCTATCTAAAATAGAACACTTAACGTACTAATGTATGTGATTAAAATATTACCATCATTTCAGTAATAAATTTCCAGTGTGATACGAATAAAAATAAAGGGCCATGTTGAAATCAAGACTGCTAAGGTTATTTGTTTTATTTTTGTCTCTTGTGTATTTACTTCTGTTTTTGAGTGAGATTTATTTGTTAGGTTAAAGGGCAGGAAAGAAAGTTAAGCAATGACCCAAAGAAATGTAGGGTGTCATCAGAAGCATAAGAAACATAAAAGAACCTGTATGTTATAGAAAGAATCAGAATAGATAATGGAGAATGAAGGAGAATGTGTCATAGAATCCAGTGACATGTTGAACAAAAGGCGGAAGAAAAATAAAAGAATTTATCATTGTTGGGTGTACACATTGTTTCTGACAAAGGAAAGGTCATTCTTCAGGGCTCCCATCTATCTGTCCAGATCTTTTATCTCTCTTTCTCTTTCCTATAATTGAGAGTAGGGGAAGAAACAAATACTTTCAACTTAAAGAAGTTGCAAATGACCAGAAAGTGGATGGGAAATACACAGAAACATCCCTCAGCATAATTTACCAAGCAGAATCAACCTGCAGCAGTCTCTAAAATCTATGGCAATTCTCTTGAATTCTGGTATGCTATGAGGCATATACTGTAAAACTAGATGAATAAATTAAGTCACCAGAACAAGAGTGAGTGATAATGTTACGTTAAATAATGGAAAGAAATGTCATTCAAATGGTTACAGATTTGGATATGATAATTCAGTCTGTGTTTTTATATCAAATAAATTTGAGGTATATTTCCTGCAGCAGTCTTAATTGCAGCAGAGATTTTAGATACATGGTGTATACAGTTCAGATTGATGGCAAAATATGGGCCACAACTCTATTGATTACAATTTCACAAGGTTTGGAGCAGTATAGGGTCAGCATCCCTTACCATGTTTGGTTGTCCAGCCTACTGGCCATGGACTCTTCTAGACCATTTGGTGAAAATACAGCAGGAAGTGATTGGGCTTTCTTCTATCTCAGTGTGAGCCAATTATACAGGTAGTCCTCGACTTAAAACCACAATAGGGACCGGAAAGTTTGTTGTTAAGCAGTACAGTCATTAAACAAGGCATCACATGACTGCACCTGATTTTGTGACCTTTTTTCCCCCAGTCATTAAGCAAATCACTGCAGCTGTTAAGTAGATCATGCAGTTCCCCATTGACTTTGCTTGTAGGAAACCAGCTGGAAAGGTCACAAATGGTGCTCATGTGACCTCAGGACATTGCAACCATTGTGAATACATGCTGGTTACCAAGCACCTGAATTCTGGTCACATGGCCATGGGGATGGTGTGATGGTCATAAGTGCGAGGACCAGTTGTAAGTCCCTTTTTTCAGCACCATTGTAATTTTGAATGGTCACTAAACGAATGGTCATAAGTTGAGGACTACCTGTAGTCTCTTCCTATTCACCCTGAGGTGGAGGCCCACACTGCAGTCCCTTAAGCTAAGAGACCTTTTTTCTTTATAAGGTCCTTTACAAAGACCTCTCCTTTCATCTTCTGGGTGATGGAATGCTGCACACATCCATTCTCCAATCTAGATCACATCAACCAAACAATTGTGATGGAATAAGTTGCAATAATACACATATTAACACCATCGATATAAATTTCCAAATACAGAGTTGAATGGTTGAGGAAACCTGACTAATTAGGTCACATATGAGCTAGCATGTAGTGGAACATATAATATAGGGACAGAACAAAGTGAATATTATAGAATTCAGCTCTGCCCACTCTTCATTTTGCCCCTCCTGGAAGCAGATTGGCCCTTTTTTCCCAAACCCTGGTGCAACTATTTTTGGATCAGGAAGCAATATGAGTGAAATTGTATTCCAGCACCTTACTTTTTCATGGCTTCCACCAAGATTCGTTAAAAAAAAATCCAAAGTTAGGAAAAGTGGGAGGGAATTTAATTTTATGGGAATTATGACAATGCTAAATGGCTCTGTATAGGTGATAAATTACAACACTTCTCAGGACACAATGCTTGAAATAATAGCTATGCAGGACATGGGCTTCCCCCCCCCGCCCCCACCCCAGCTAAGCATATAATTGCTTACAATATGTATCTTCTCTTCTCTTCTCTTGCTATATAGCTGTTGTAAACACCTATTGGCTTGCTCCTATTTACTCAGTGGGCTTTCCTCCATGGAAACTGGCTGCCTTATATTCTTTCTATAATCTCCACAGTAGCCCTCTGCTGTTTTCATGACTCTGAGGACTCCCTGTAAGTGTGATGATAATTTGGATTAGCACACTGAGTTCAAGTGGCCACTTGGCCCCAAGACTTATGAGTATCTGTCTCTGAGATGAATGTAATCCACAATTTACTGTAGTTTAAGAGGAACAATTCCATTAATGCTTCTTCAGGAAATAATTAATAATATAATGAGGAAGCAGGAATGCACTATGGCAGAAGAAAATGGGAGGGGAACAAGGAGTAGCAAACTTTTTTTTCCCCAGGGATTTTTTATTTCTTCATTTATATTTTTATTTTTATTTTTTTAATAGTCACTGATTTATCAATGAATTCACTATTGTAATATAAATAATACAAGATATTATTGTAAAATATCGCACAATCTCTGCCATAATAACACATATTGCTGCATCCTTCAGTAAAAAATATTGCCTTTTCCAAAACAGGTAGATCACACATTTCCAACAAAAATTCCTTGACATGTGGAATAATGTCACTTTTCCTATTTCTTAATATAATTCTTTTTGCTACCCCCCATACCTGATACAACCACAATTCCTGATAAACAGTCAAATTCCAAAGCTTAGGCATGTAATTCAACATTACATTAACATCATTAACATTTAAAGATTTTTCCCATAAAACTACTATTATATATTAATACACTATCCCCCCAAAAATACTGAATGATCTCATGATCATATCATGTGGGTCAGAGACCCCCTCAAATTTCTTACACCTCCAGCATAAAAAAATCTGATGTCCATCCCTTCAAATACATTATTTGGGGAGTCTAATCCACCCTAAACACAAGTTTTGATGAATCAACTTAATTTCAAATCTGTGGATACCATTTTGACATTTTTAAGGACCTGAAGCTGTTGCTGTAGATTTATCAGAAATTCCAGAAATTAATCCATGTCCCAGAAATGTCCACTTTAAAAATATTCTTCAGCTTTTGATAGACATATGTTATAGGTTTTATTTCTGTAATGAAATCCATCATGCAAGAAAGCAACTCTGTTGCCTTTGAGGCAGCCAAACCATCTGGTCCATCTTGATCCATTAGAACATGCTTCAGCTGAAGATACCTCCACTACTTCAAATTGGGAAGACCAAATATTCCTGAATTAGGAGTAGAAAACTTGTTTTTCTGGGATATGGTTCAGAAACCATAACTCCATTCCTAATTTTTTCCAGAAGTCCCTAATTTTTAACTTCTTTTCCAGTATTCTTGAGTTGTAAAACAAACACCCTTATCATATGTACATGTATACTAAAAACATTTTCCTAGCAAGTTTAAAAATGTACTGTTAGACTTTCAGTAGTGGACTTCATGAATGGGCATTATGACTGTGGCTCAATAGCTAATTTGGGATACATTATGATGTAAAGGTTATAAACCATATTTTTGGATGCTTGTTTATTCTTTTAGTTGGCATGAATTACTTTGCTACACTCAATTATTACAGCACAGTGATATCTGGCATATGGGAAACAGAATCACAGATAGGTCACTAGAGAGAGTTTCTGTATACTTTTACATTCCCTCAAATATAAACAATAGTTTTTAATATAGGATTTTTTGGTATTTTTAACTATATATTCACTGAAATATTGGTTATCAAATTATCCACATATGTGTGTGTATAATATAGTGGCTTTTTTCCCATAGAACAGCCAGGATGCCATTCATCTTACTGGATGTAACAGTAAGCTATGATTAAATATACAGATGTGCAAAACTTACAATTCAAGACATTTTAAGTTTAAATCAACCCTGAGTCGTTTCAGGTTCAGTTTTAAACTTGCTGTAGCCCCACCAGAAATGTCTGGATACTATTCCAATCATTTCAGAAGTTTTACAAACCTCCAAACAGCCCAGAAGTTTTACCCCCAAAATAGGGCTTTTCAAGTTGCATGGGCAATATCAGAACACTTCAGGAAAATCAGAAGAGGCATTTCAGTCCTGTGCCAGGTAAATATTAGTTGCACAAGGCCATACAAAGGTCCCCTTTCCTCCACACAGAAGACATTAGAAATTTTCACTACTGTAGTTAATGTCAGGTTCGGTCAGCATGGGGCTTCGGGGAAGCTCGCAGCCAGACCACGCGAACTCCACCGGCGGCAGCTAGCGAGGGAAAGAGGAACTGAAAGCGCCGCTAATTAATGGGCCACCTGCGCCCAGCCAAACAGGAAAACCGCAGCGGAAGTTTTAACTCTACACTGATAACGGCGCGAGCCAACAATGAACGGGGCCGCAGGCAGCGAAACAAGATCGCCGCGCAGCACAGAACCCTCGGGCTTGCACGTAACGGGGAGGAACCAACCCAAGCCGGGGGGGGACTGTCAATCAAGGACAATGGACCCTGACCGAACCTGCCATCTGTCAGGTTCAGCTGGCACTGCAGGGCTAGGAACTTGCCCAGCCGCGCTTTAGTCAATTTCACCGCTTGAGCGCTAGCGCAGAAAGAGGAAATGCGAAGCCGCAAGCTAATGAATGGGCCCCCTGGCGCCACTTCACTAATCTGGAGCGGATGTGTTGTGTTAAGCCAGAGGGCCGCGGGCGCTTTGGACAAAGGAGAGAGCCGTGGAATTGAGGAAGAGATCAGCTGCGCGAGGGGATGCTCCCGGCTGGGCGCGCGACAGAAGCCCCAACGAAGGCAATGACCACGCCACAGGCAACAACAATCAAAGAAACAAGAGAACTGGGCTGAACCTGCCATTCCAGTAGAAGCGGGGGATTACAGGGGGCAATCTGCAATCTAATTTGTAATATGTAACCTAGCAACGGGGCCCGTGGGGGGATTGAGACAACTATAAAGGAGTAATGTAAATGTACCAAGCCAGTCCTGGCTTTGCTTGTGACTGCTACGTTACACATGAGTAAACCTCTTTTGTGAACCACACGTGTCAGGAGAGTTTCTCTGTCG
Organism: Python bivittatus; assembly: GCF_059951505.1. Classification (NCBI taxonomy): domain Eukaryota; kingdom Metazoa; phylum Chordata; class Lepidosauria; order Squamata; family Pythonidae; genus Python; species Python bivittatus. The sequence goes on from NW_028277098.1 coordinate 32,360,973, forward strand.
AACGGGGCAAACCTTACACCATCATGGACAATTAAGAGGGATTATTGGGGGGCCGATAATCCTCAGCGGTAACGCGATCGCGGGGCGAAAAAAGCACGGGAAGGGGGGAATATAACGAGTGATGCAATTGTACCAAGCCAGTCCTGGCTTTGCTTGTGACTGCTACGTTACACATGAGTAAACCTCTTTTGTGAACCACACGTGTCACGGGAGTTTCTCTGTCGAACGGGGCAAACCTTACATAAAGCCAGGACTCACCGTTAGCACTACCCGGTGCCACCGAGGAGCGTTTCCCTTTCTAATACAGGCACGGTCAGAGCCACCCGGCAGTGACGGGGCAGCGGCCAGGGCCGGGGACCCTCCAACGGAGAGGTGGTCGATGTGCGTGAACCAAGGGCCAGACAGCTCAGGGGTCATGATGACTGGGGTTCAGGGGCCCGGAACCGCGAGGACGAGAAGCTCGCCCGACTAGAGGAGAGGATCGAGCGGTGCCTAGACGCCGTGGAGGCGATGCTCCAGACCTTGCTACAGAGAGCGGGGCCATCAGCGGTGAGCGATGGCACGAGCAACAAGGGTGGCAGCCCGGCACCCCAGCTGGCACCGCCCACGATGCCCCGGTCGGTGGACCGACGGTCGGCGGACGCCCTGAGACTTCGAGGCATCACCGGGAAGTTCTCAGGAGACCCTGAACAGCTGCCGCACTTCTTGACGCACATCAGGGGTTTCATGCAGAGGGGTGGTCACCTATTCGCTAGGGACGAGGATAGAGTATCCTACGTGGCCGAGCTGTTAGACGGCCAAGTGCTGGGTGATCGGACTGTACGATGCCAATGCGGCGGAACTGCGGAGTTTCCCGGACTTCATGCAGGCGCTCCGGGACAGATTCGAGGATACATTGAGCGCCAAGCAGGCTGAGGACAACATCCTGCAGTTCAGACAGCGGGACAAGTCGGTATCGGAGTACGCCCTGGAGTTCCGGAGGTTAGTAGAGAAGCTCACAGACTGGCCGGAGTCCCTGAGGGTGAGGTATTTTAAGAGGGGGCTCAATCCGGAGATTCTGGAGCGGGCACTGGGGTGGGATGACCCGTCCACAGTGAAAGATTGGATCTGGCTGGCCGGAACGGCAGAATCGGCGTGGCGGCAGATTCAACAAAGTGCGAGGCGACGGGACCAGATGAGGGACCGGCCGAGGGAGAGACCCCCAGAGGAAAGGCAGAGCAGTCGGTGGCAGTCCACCGGGGGGTGAGAGGCAACCAAAACCCCGAACCTGTGCTTCCGGTGCGGAGGCAGAGGCCACCGAGCGGCGCAGTGCCCAACGGAGCGGGAAGGAGCCTCACCACAGCTCGAAGTCAAGCCCCCACATCCTACTGGGAAAAGGGCCGGCGACCGACCGCAGAAGAGTGCAGTGGCGGCGGTGACCGAAAGAGGACGGATGGGGTGGTCAACCCCAGAGACGGCGTCCTCCGGAGAGGACTCGGAGCCAGCGGGAAACGAGGCGCGCTCGCACTGAACGGTGTCCCAGTGCGAGCAGGGGAACTGAGGCACGCGGACCCAATCGGGGATGAGGACTGCCCTCCGTTCCCGGTGAGGATACACATCCGGGGGGTGAGATCCGGAGGGGAGGCACAGCTGCAGGCGCTGCTGGATTCAGGCTGCACCCACTGCTTGATGCACCAGCTGTGGTCTCGGGACTCGGACTACAACTGAGGTGCCCCCGGGAACCCATTGCATTCAGCCAGCTAGATGGCTCGCTGGCGGGGGGGGGGCCAGCTCAGTATTACACCGAGCCGAGATGACGATCAGGAGTCACCGGGAAGAACTAAGATTTGTGGTGTTCCCGGTGGCCGACTATGTGGTGGTACTCAGCTTGGCGTGGCTGCGGCGACGGAACCCATGGGTCGACTGGACGGCAGAGGCGGTACGATTTGGGGTCAAGAGGCCGGCGGAGCGCGAGAGCAGGCGGGACCGGGCCATGGCGACGGGCGCGACCGCAACCACAGACGGGCAAGTGGAGGATCCGAGGCACAGGGAGGTGAGACGAGAGCAGACGAAGCCCGAGACCCGGGCGGCAACAGCAGCAACAGCAGCGCCGGAGACCTGGAGACTCGCAACGATCCCAAGGCAGTGCAGTGGCGACTGGCGGGACAACTGCAAAACGAGGGCCAGAGTCCGGGGAACCCACGACGAGCGGCGGAATCCCGAGGCAATATTGAGACCTGGCGGCGGCGTTCGGGGAGAAGGAGTCCGACCAGCTCCCTCCACACCGACCCAGTGACTGCGCCATCGAGCTAGAGCCAGGGGCAAAGCTGCCCAAACCGAAAATGTACTCCCTGTCAATGAGGGAGATGGGGGCTCTGCGGGAGTTCATAGACAAGAACCTAGCGTGAGGATTCATCCAACCTGCGAAGTCACCATTAGCGGCCCCGGTACTATTCCGGGAGAAGAAGGACGGCTCGCTCCGGATGTGCATGGACTACCGGGGGCTGAACGCAATCAGCACCGAATACAAATACCCCCTCCCCCTGATGAAGGACCTAATGTCGCACCTATCCAAGGGGAGGGTGTTCACAAAACTGGACTTGCGCGAAGCTTACTTTAGGGTCAGGATCCGTGCAAAAGATGAGTGGAAGACGGCGTCCAACACGCCGCTCGGAAGCTACCAATTTTCCGTGATGCCGTTCGGATTAAAAGGGGCCCAGGGGGTGTTTATGCAGCTAATAAACAAGGTGCTGCATGACCTACTCTACCTGGGCGTCCTGGTCTACCTGGACAACATCCTCATCTACACCGAAACCCTGGCGGACCACGTGAGCCTGGTGCACACGGTGCTCCAGAGACTGCTGAAGGTGCAGCTGTACGCGAAGCTATCAAAATGCGAGTTTCATCGGGAGCAGCTGGACTACCTCGGCTACCGGATATCCAGTCGGGGAATTGAGATGGACCCAGCGAAAGTAAAAGATGTTCTGGGCTGGGAAGCACCGCGAACCCGGAGGCAACTTCAAAGCTTCTTGGGGTTTGCGAACTTCTACAGACAGTTCATCCCGAACTTCGCCCAAATCGCCCTTCCCCTGACAGACTTACTAAAAACCAAGGGCAGTGGAAAACCCCCCAAGCCCAGCATGGCACTCGCGTGGACTGCAGAATGCCAGGGGGCATTTGAGGAGCTAAAACGGCGGTTCACAGCGGAGCCAATCCTGCGCCATCCCGACCCAGATCGGCGGTTTATCATACAAGTAGACGCGTCAGACGTGGCAACGGGGGCGGTCCTGCTCCAGCCCAGCCTGGAGGGGGCCATCCACCCATGCGCCTACGCCTCCCGCAAATTCACGGAGACAGAGAGGAGGTGGATGGTGTGGGAGAAAGAGGCGTACGCGGTCAAGTGGGCGCTAGCCACGTGGAGGCATCTATTGGAGGGGGCAGCCGAACCATTCGAGGTGTGGACAGACCACAAGAACCTCGAGGCCCTGAAGGCCCCGCGGAAGCTATCCCCCAAACAGGCGCGGTGGTCCCAATACTTTGGGAGGTTCAGGTTCACCCTAAAACACATCCCCTGGAAGCGCAACTTCCTAGCAGACGGGTTGTCTCGCATGCCCCAGCACGCCAGCCTACGAGAGGAGATCGTGGACTCCATCATCCCTGCCAGCAGGCTGGCTGCAAAGGCGGTGACCCGGAGCCAGACCAAGGGGGAGCGACGGGACGCGGCGCCTGAGGTAAAGCAAGGGTTTGCGGAGGCGGCGGAGCGGGACGCTTGACTTAAGCAAAACCGAGAAGTGCTAACCAGCCAAGAGGGTTTGTGGTGGCACGAAGGGAAGTTGTACGTGCCCGAGGGGTGGCGACGGTGGGTCATGGAAAGAGCCCATGACAGCCGGAACGCGGGGCATTACGGCTTCGTGAAGACGCTCCACTTAATTTGGCGGCAGTTCTGGTGGTCAACACTCCGGAAGGACATGGAGGCATACTCGGGGGGTTGCCTGGTGTGCACGACGGCGAAAGGGGCCAAAGGCAAGCCTAGGGGGTTACTCCAGTCGGTAGCGGACCCCGACGGCCCATGGCAAGAGATCACCATGGACTTCATAGTAGAGCTCCCGGAGAGTAAGGGGAAGACCGCCATTTGGGTGGTTATGGACTTATTCTCCAAACAAGCGCACTTTGTAGCGTGCCAGCGAGTCCCCACGGCAGAGAGGTTGGCGAGGCTGTTCGTGCAACATATTTACCGGCTGCACGGCGCGCCCCAACGGGTCATCAGCGATCGGGGTGGCAACTTCATCGCGCGGTTCTGGAGGGAGTTCCTGAAGCGGGTGGGGACGAAGCAAGCCCTTTCCTCCGTGGCACACCCGCAGACGGACGGAGCCACGGAACGCCTGAATGGGGGGCTTGAACAGTACCTGCGCTGCTACATGGGACACCAAGAGGACGATTGGGTGGAGCTACTGCCATTCGCGGAAGTAGCATACAATAACACCGTCCACAAAAGTACCGGCTTTTCTCCATTCAAAGTAGCCACCAGGAGAGACTTCATCCCCATGCCAGAGTTGCCTCAGCCGGAATCCCAAATCAACTCCCTGGACGCCTGGTTCGCCCAAATCGACGCCATCCGCAAGCGGCGCACGCGGCATTGCAAAGAGCCAAAGCCGACTACAAAAAACACGTGGACCGCAAGAGACTCCCCGAGGGGCAGTGGAAAGTGGGGGACCAGGTGTATTTGTCAACCAAAAACCTAAAGACACACCAGACATCGAAGAAACTCAGCCCGAGGTTTGTGGGGCCGTTCCCCATTGCAGAGGTCATCAATCCAGTAACCGTCAGGCTGACGCTCCCGAAAAGCCTCAGGAAGATCCACCCGGTGTTCCACTGCAGCCTGCTAAAGCTGCACCAGCCGGGGAACGCCTGGCACAAGGCAGAGGGGGTGCCACCACCCATCATGGTTGGTGGGGAGCAGCATTTCGAGATCAACCAGATACTGGACGCCAGGAGACACAAGGGGCAGGTCCAGCTCCTAGTGCAATGGAAACATTTTCCCAAGTCCCACAGCGAACGGGTAAGCAAAACCCACATAAGAGCGTCGGACCTAGTGCGGGACTTTTACAACAAATACCCCGGGAAACCGAAATAAAGTCGGGGGGCGGTATGTCAGGTATGTTTTCAGGGGGGCGGTATGTCAGGTTCGGTCAGCACGGGGCTTCGGGGAAGCTCGCAGCCAGACCACGTGAACTCCACCGGCGGCAGCTAGCGAGGGAAAGAGGAACTGAAAGCGCCGCTAATTAATGGGCCACCTGCACCCAGCCAAACAGGAAAACCGCAGTGGAAGTTTTAACTCTACACTGATAATGGCGCGAGCCAACAATGAACGGGGCCGCAGGCAGCGAAACAAGATCGCCGCGCAACAGAGAACCCTCGGGCTTGCACGTAACGGGGAGGAACCAACCCAAGCTGGGGGGGGACTGTCAATCAAGGACAATGGACCCTGACCGAACCTGCCATCATGGACAATTAAGAAGGATTATTGGGGGGCCGATAATCCGCAGCGGTAACGCGATCGCGGGGCGAAAAAAGCACGGGAAGGGGGGAATATAACGAGTGATGCAATTGTACCAAGCCAGTCCTGGCTTTGCTTGTGACTGCTACGTTACACATGAGTAAACCTCTTTTGTGAACCACACGTGTCATGGGAGTTTCTCTGTCGAACGGGGCAAACCTTACAGTTAAAACTAAGCAAGCTGAATCTTGTCTTTGGGGAAACTGGGAAGAAAAAAATTGAGAAAGGTGGCAAAAGATGAGTTATAGACTACTAGCAGGCTACTAATACTGTGATGGAGCATTATGAATGATATCTATATCCAACTTGATTGACGCCATTAGCATTACCATTTACAGGCTACCATTATCTTTGCTTATTTGTGGCACCTGGGATCACTCTGTTACCTGCAGCTAAATGAAGCAGCCAAATGTGTTTTTTTCATGCGCCTCGTAAGCCGGTGGTTCTCAGCCTTGGGAACTTTAAGACATGTGGACTTCAACTCTCAGAATTCCCCAGCCAGCATGGCTGGCTGGGGAATTCTGGGAATTGAAGTGCACAAGACTTAAAGTTCCCCAGGTTGAGAAACAGTGTCATAAGCCATCAATATCTGTGAATTTGGAATGATCTGCAGTGCAATCTTAGCCTAAAGCCATAATCTTCAGTGTCACTTATTCCCTATTAAATAGGGTGAAAGCTCCAGAGACTAATGTGGAGATCAGACCAAACAGATCTGTGTGTAAACAAATATAAAGACAGTGTTTCTGAAAAACAGATTGATTTCTCAGTTTCTATGGTTATGTATTTAGAACTGCAGCCTTATACAGCAATAGTCCTTGGTTTAAAAAAATGGCTTTCATTACTAGTGGAGTAAATCTCTATTTTTTCTCTCCTCAGTCCAACTAAGTCTCTTTCTAAAAAATAGAAAAGGGGTAGGAAAGGCAAGATTTCTAATGGCATGGGAGGCGTACATTATTTTACCTGGGAATTGGTTTCCTGTGACTGTTTTCATATCTATTTTGAATGATATCAGGAAGAACAAGAATTCAAGGGGTCCTTGGATTTTAAAAAATTGCATCACCAATATAATATTTCTTTAGCCGAAGAGGTGAACTATGCTAAATAGTGGGATTATTTAACATCAATCAGTTCAGGGAGTCACAGCAATCAGCAACATTGCTTTTAATAAAATGAAATTAAGCCCAGAAAATCTATCATGGCAAAATACTATTTTTTTATTATTATTATTAAATTTGACTTCTAATTGGAGGTTAAACTAAGATGGGCCTGAAAATACAAAATGACCAATGTCCTCAACCCATTTTTGATTAGCCCTTAGTTTACAGACAAACAATAGGCTTCTATTTTGCTACTATTTCTTCTTTAAAAAATAAGGAAGATGAAGACATTTTCTTTGGACAGCGTTAACTAAACTGTAATTCCATACTTATGCCTTATGGAAAAAGGTTCTCATATAATCCCACTTCAAAACAAAATACTATCAAGTTATCTATATATTTTGACCAGGGGACAGAAAAGACACATATATCACAGTACAAACCAGTGACTTAAACAAAATACTTTTAAAAAATTGCTTTGGGCTTGGTTTGGTTTGGTCTTTTGCAGGGGGTTTATCAGCCCATGTCCTTGTAAAATACAGAGACAGCTCAACCTGGCCCTATTTTTTTTGTTAAGTAACTTATCTTATTTCCAGCTTTTCCTTCTAGCCGAGGTCTCTGCGGAATCCCACAAAACCAGTATGCCATTTATTATGACTCTGCAAGTGTCTATTTCGTGTTTTAAGAAGAACCACTTATGAACATCTTGTGGGTTTAGAAACATTCATCCTGATCCATAAATAACAGAATACACTGCTTCATTGTGAAAGCACCACTTAATGGAACATTTTGTTGACCATTAATAATCTGAAAATCCATTTGGACTCTTGGTTTCTATTCCACAAAGGCACTAGACTGGAGGTAATTTTGATAGTTATTTAGAATGTGTAAGTTACAGTATTGCTGGGTTGAAATTGGCCACATGCTTGTTGGAAGGATTGACATAACTGGTAAATACATATCTGTTCATGTTCTTGTCACAATATAAATGTTTTAGGGGCTACAATGTTTTAAGTTTCATGAGATGAAAATTCTATTTATCTTGCCATGCTCCAGCCTCTATTCAATATTTCAAGGATAACCAAATCAATAAATTCAATGAAGGTGAGAATAAGGTTCCTCTGAACTCCTGCAGAGAGCTTTAGCGGAGATACATAAGGTTAATTTAAACATCACTCCTCCTGAACAGGTAGTGTAGAACAGGTATGAGAACCACTTGTGTTTCTACACAAAATAATGTGCAAAATGTCATGTCTGAAAAATGTATCATCCAACTGGCAAAGACATAGCTTCTTCTCATAGCCAAGTCAGTATGGTGTAGGAGATGTATGTATGTGTGTGTGTACATGTGTGTGGGTGACTGCAAAAGAAAGGTGTACAAAATGTATATATTAGTGAGGCTGCAGTAATTCAGTTCAGAAGGAATTCATTGTGATGGGACGTATTCATATTACATTTTAATGTTCTGGGACAGATACACAAAATTCCATCAAAATGCTATGCTAAAAATAAATAATATTTAAACTGGACTAATTTGTAAGGGTGAAGTTATAATTCCCATTTTAGGTGATCAGTTGTTTTACTGGTTGTTTCAGGATATGCAATAATCCTCTTTTGTACTCCCCAGGCATTTTGATAATCCAAAACTAAGGCTAAAAAAATGTGGAAAGCAAGTATGAAAATTCTCCATATACGTGGGATATCCATATGGAGAGCCATTTCTGAATTTTACAGCCTCATTTGCTGCCCCAGGGAATATTTTTTTATCAACCATTGCTTGGAGGCATCTGATTGGGCAAACGATTTCCAATTTAGTTAGCATATTACACACAACTTGATTCTGCATCTGAAAAAACAGCAAAGAAACATCTAAACATTGTTCTGAGTCTGGAAGCGTCCCAAACTTCCAACATTTTTAAGACAGATATTACTTGACTTTTGCTCCAGGAACAAAACCAAACAAAATACTAAATATGGCAACTGCCAGTTGCTTTTGAATGATTGATCTGGAAATGGTTGGAACGATTAGATTTTCTGTGACTGATATCCCAGCATTATTCTGCTTGTTCAAATGCAGAGGTGGAACTATTATAGGGTAAGTGCTTATGTTATTCGACCCAATATGTTTCAGTACTTAGGGCAATCTGCACAGGACGCTCAGGCTGTTATTTGTGATTCACAGCTGGAAAAGCAATGGATTTATTTGTAATGTATCCATGACTTTCACCACAGGCCTTTCTAGCAAAGCTGAAGCATCTGTGAATCAAACTGTTCCCCAGCTGTTCATTCACTACCTGCGGATTCTTCTAGCATAAAGTTCCTATTAATACTGATGGCTACGCTGCATCCCTGTTGAGCTCATATCACATTCTTCCTGTCCCACTACAGTTAAATGCATTAATTCAAAACTAGAACAAAAGTGTTGATTCTTCCAGTCAAATGTTCTTGCCAGCTTTTGATGGTGTTCTGATGGCAGCCCTCCATATTTCAGCTGAAGCCTTTTCTCTTGTATATGTATTTTATTATTTTTTCCCACAAAGCACAATCGCCCTTCCAGGCAGAAACACCCAGGCTGTGTTTTCTACACAAAGCACTGGAAAAATTTCCATTGTAAAAAGAGGAGGGGAAAAAAGATTTCAGAGCTGTAAAAAATTACTACAGATGTGTGTTGCTTCAATGCTTATCTTCAGAAGCACCATTGCTTCAGGAAATTCAACAAATAACTATATTAATAAAACAATATTTTTTTAAAAAATGTAGCCATATTTAAGGTTTAATTAAAAAGCTCTTACTGTTATTAATTTGAACCATGGTGGTCATAGTTTATTGCAAGCCATAAATTGCATTTTAACTCATTTTATAAAAATTACATGAGAGCTTCTGCTAAAAGAGGTGAAAAATGGGAAAAGGTTATATCAGATTTTTAAAAGAATTGGGCTCATATATAGTGTCTACATATTGTGCATATTTCTCTGTAATTCTTTCTCACTTCTCTGCAACCAATTTTTTCCTCTATTGCCTTAGCAATGATTAACCAGTTCACTGACACAAATATTAGCTATGCACAAAACCAGCTAAAATTATACTTAAATCAACATCCACAGAAGTTCATAAATGTTTACTAGAAAACTCCAAGAAAATCTGTATATATTTTACATCTTTCTCTTAATATCTTTTTGTACTAATCCTAATATACAGATTTTTGTTTGTGTGTGCGCATCTGTGTTTTGCAAGCATATCTCTCTGATAAATGCATTTTGCATGGAATTTCCTAAACACACACACACACACACATGTATTTACAATTTGATGTAATATGTACAATTTTAGTAGGACTATTCAAAGCTTAAATTCAGTGTTTTGATTTAGAGGCAATTCAATTAAATCTACAGATTAAATCAACTTTTAGAACTGAATTGATGATTCAGACAATAATGTAATAAAATCAGATGCTTTCAAATGGGTTTGATGATTTTGAACAGCTTTTGCACATACACAAAACTAGGATTTTTTCCCCCTAAATATTCAAAAAATCAAATCATCTTGATTTCACAGATCAATTTGAATTATATAATTAGAGCAAAGCAACTATCTGAACTGGGGATGAATCATGTATTCCTAACGTTTATACAAGTTTTTGGATCAGTGAATTATAATACAACTTCAGAAAAAGGACAGCATGGGAAAAAAACTGGGGGTCTGGAAGAATCTTGTCAATCCTGCTGATCCAAATTTTCCAATAATCTATCCATGTTGTCATGTCTCCTGATGCTACTGAAATGGGAGAAGTAAGGAGATCATAAAAGCTGGAGAGGGAGCATCTAAAGTAATATCTTCTCTTCTCTCTGCCTCCAGAAGGAAAAATCTACTTTAGCCTATAGAATTGTATTCTACTGAATTTATTCAAGAGTATTCCTGGTCAGTACAAAGGATACAAATTATTGCTTTGTTAATATTATTATTGACAAATGTGAGCTTATTTTGATATCTCTCAGTGCAATTTGTTTGGGAAACAAGGAAGGAATTTAAGTATTAAGAAAATAAATATGGACCTGGAAAATCCAAGTTGTCTTTAGTCTTTTATGTTTTGTCTTTATCTTTGTCTTACTCTAACAATATGAATCAACAATCAATTATTGGATCAATACTTCATACTGATACTGTTATACACATTGATACTGTTATTAACATTGGTCAGGCTATATAAAAACTAAAAGTAAATTTTGGTTATTTATTCATGAGTCACTTCCTCGTGAGATGGACGGTGTCTAATTCTGAAATATAAATAAATAAATAAATAAATAAATTTATTTACCCTTTTCATTTAAGACTCACATTGTATTTTTATGACTTACTTTCTTTTGTGTCTATAAATGCTCTGCGCCCTTACATTTTAATAAAATAAATGGATATAGGTATTCCTGTAAGTAATCCAGCCCTGTGCCATTAAGAGCTTTATAGATGGTAACCAGCTTATTGACTTACACCTGGAACTCTACTGAGAGTTGGGGGAGGGGGGAAGTGCATTGAGACAAGATTATTGTCAGCCCTTCAAGGTAGACCAGCTCTTTCTGGAGCTACTTGGAATTGCCCTCCGCTCTTCCCCAGTAGCATATTGGACACCTTCCGACCTGAGGGGCTCATCTTCCGGCGTCATATCTTTTAGCCTTTTAACATTGTCCATGGGGTTTTCTTGGCAAGAATACTGGAGTGGGTTGCCATTTCCTTCTCCAGTGGACCACATTTTGTCAGAACTCTCTGTCATGACCTGTCCGTCTTGGGTGGCCCTGCACGGTATAGCTCATGGCTTCACTGAGTTACGCAAGCCCCTTCGCCACGACAAGGCAGTGATCCATGAAGGGGGAGGCCTGATTAGGAAGTCCAAAAACAAGCACATTGTAAATTACAGCTCATAATCTTCAGTTAAGAGGACTTCTTCATCTTGTAGTAGACAGTTTTGTGTGTGTTTGTGTGTATAGAAAGATATACAGACACAGACACAGATACAAATACATATAAATCTCCTCAACAGGGTCTGGCCAGCTGAAGGCAGGAAGAGCAAACATTTCTTTCTCCTAACATCATTTTGGGAGATGATTGCTAGATGAGAATTTACAGAGACAAGCATCCACAGCTGGAATTCCATCAATCAGTTGGCCTGAAGGCCAAGTAGATCTCCTTTGAATTGAATAATTTGCCCTTTATTAATGACACATTGGGATTTGCACTTAGAATTCAGGACCCTGGACAAAGGGAAAGGAAGTTTATCTTTTTCCTCTTCAGCATGATCAAAATGACCCAGATGCACCTACCCCCAATGGAGCTAGAAAGTTTAACTAAAAAGTCTTTATTGGTGCCATTACACCTTATTGTTTAAGGTTTTTATGATCTTGAAGTCAAAACCAAAAACCTGTATTCCAGGCAAGATTAATCTCTTGCCTTAAATTACCTCTAGGAAACAAAATAAATATCTCTTAAGCAGACTGGGTATTTCAGAAACAGGAGATATACAAATCTGATAAGTAAATAAATGTCTGATTTGGCCCTGAAAATGTGTCATGAAGATAAAGTACAAAAATCCATCTATAATTCAGAGATATGTGATCAATTATCATTTTCGAAAAATAAAATTAAGAGAAGTAACTGAAAGCATGATTTCCAAGTTCTTTTTTGTGGTGAAAAACAAAAGAAGAACTAGACTGTCTTTCTAGAGAAAGAAAGATTCTTGACAGTGACACTTAATTGGGTCAAGAGGACATAATCTGTTACGGCCAAATCAAAAAGAAGTCAAATGACTAGACACTTTACCCCAAAGGTCTATGTTTAATATAAAACACACTCAATCCTATACAGGATCTAGCTAACTCCATGCAACCACTTGTGTTATAGGAACATTTAATCCCAGTCAGTTCCTCCACTTGTCTATTTAGTCCTCCAAGAAAAAGAACTGAAGAAAATAAGTGGTTGAAAAAGACATAGTGCAATGATTTTTGGCATGCTTCTTTGAAGGATGTGTGCTTTTACTGTATGTTTTTGGAGGAACTTTTTTTTTCACAACAGCTCATTCCTGTTTTGACTCCCCATTTCCTATCATAGATAAGCGATCTCAGTTTATTCAAAAGGGAAGGGATCTGCAAATTCCCCAAGTGAGAATGATAATTTCAGGACATTCTTTCTAGTGTGTAATTGTCTTTTGTTTCCTAATCATCTTTCAAATTATGAACACTCCAAAAACATTTTGAACAACAAAATAGTTTGAAATATTCATAACGAACAGTGAAATTGATGATGCTCATAAACAAAGTTGCAGGGAGATCCCTTTAATCATTTTTAATGTATTTATTATAGTCAATTTCTTATTGTTTCCAAATTCCTGTACAAGACTGTGTTAATTAGTGATGTGTAAAATATTCATTAGAATTGCTTCTTTTTTTTAAAAAAAAGTTGCAAATCTACATTTCTAATCTCCTAACTGAAATAAATGCCACAGGGTAGAAGGACTATATTAATTTTGATTAACCTCTTGAAAAGAGAAGACTGCACAATAAAGGTTAAGGTTATGAAATGTTTGTGTGCTACTTAGACATGATAGAACATGAGTAGCCTGCTGTTTTATTTTCAAGAAAATGAAAAAAAAAACCACCCAAATATCAATTAGCACTATTAAAAACACTTTAGGAAGATCTGTGATCTCCCTTTATGTTGAGTAGAGGTAGTAAACTTATAAGGAAGCAATTGTCACCCTTGTGAGGTAGTTCAGACAAGAAGCACACCAAGAAGTACTAGCTCTAACTTTATTGTAAGGTTACATTAATAGAATCTTGCAAGTCTGAAAGTAGATCTCTCCCCCTTGCCTTTACAGTTCAAGAAACTAAGGAGGAGCCATTCTGAGACATTTGCCATGCCCGTATTGCTTCTATGGGCTAACCTGTCTCTTATCTGACCATTGTCTAGTCTGTGGCTCTTCCTCCTGTCTCCCAAGGTCATTCCACATACCATTACAGCAATTTATAGAAAATGAATATTAATAGATTGTAAAATATATATTAGAAGGAACTTCCTGATGGTAAATTGATTAGGCTACCTCATGAAGTTGTATGGTCCTGCTCACTAGAGGTCTTTGCTGGGTAGTCTGCCTGAAATGTTTTGGTAAATCTTGCAGAAGATGACTTCTGAGATCTCTTCTAACTCTATGTTTTTATGGAAATGTGAAGCAACTAGCCATGTTAGACAATATATTCCTATAAAGAATTACACATGAAGAGTGGTGAGCAGTCCTTTCTTAGATTTTGCTGATTACATCAGTGAACATCCCAAGTATAACAAGGAACCTTTGTATATATGCAAACACTTCCTCATAAGCTGGAATCCTGCACCATCAGGCTTCCAGCTCAGATAAAAGTGTTTATGAGTCACAAACAGTCACAAAACCCAAGGAAATGCGTTCTTCAGTGATATCACCACCACAATTGAGACTGTTCACCTCTCCTTCCATATTGAATTCTACACAGACGGAACCAGGCTAGTGCAAACACAATAATAAACAATAAAGGATAATATTCACCACAGGCAAAATACCTGGCAAGCTCAAAAGCCTGATTAGAATTTTTTTAAAAAAAAATGAATCATAGGCAGTAAAGGAGCTATCAATCACTATATCTGGATTGCATATCTTCTTCGAGATGGGCAAGAACTACCTTTTAATGGCCAAAAGTCATTTTACCATGTTACTATTCTCATCAAAGGCTTTCATGTGGCATTATAATGGCCTTCTTACACTGTAAAAGGGGACTAAAAGATATATTAACAACAGCATGAGTACTGTGTTATGTCCAAGCTGGCTACCAAACTTAATTTATGTTCATCATTGGGATACCTATATTTTACAGTAAGAAAGTGTCATATACATTTATAATAATACATGGGAAGACAATTCCATTTCGTTACTGCTCCTGGCCATGAAAAAGAACAGGAAAAATGACTATTTATATTATTTATGCCAGTATTGTTTGGGGAAAAAAATCTTTGGAATCAGAGCATCGTCTGGCAAAATAATACATATGTTATGGACTATTTTCATCTCATTTAGATGATGGGTTTGCTACCTTTAATGGCTATGTAGCTGCAATAGAACTTTTTTTTTTTTTTCGCTTTTTGCTTTCTTTTGTTGGTGAGAATGGCATGAAACCAACAGCAGCAGTTGTTACTTACTCTTACCCCATGTATAACTAGAAAAGAGTTCTAGTAAAAGAAAAAGAGAACAAACAAACATTACCAACTAATTCCTCATTTGGAAGCTTACCACTCATGAAATTTAAAAAATATATAAAATAAAGAAACCAGACTGATTTTAATGTCTATTTTTTTAAAAACCTCCAGAGAAGTTAACATTAGAAAGACATAATTATTCTTAGTTGTAAAGGGGAAACAAATCTCATTGCAAAGTAGAAATGAGTTATTATTAGAACTGCCAAAAAAATAGGAGCTAAGTTATATGAGACAAAAGCTTCTACTAAACAACTAAATTGTACAGTACTCTTTTCATTCTACCAGACTGTCACATTCTTGCCATTAATACAATCAATTTTTCTGTTCCAGTCTAATTAGAGTGTAGGAACTGATATCCCAGGGTCTTAATCTAATCGCTTGAGACATCTGGCCTCTATTAATATATCAAATTCCAGTATTGTAGCTTAAGGTCATATTACATATTACATTAAAGACATGGCTAACAAGGCTAACTTTGCTCCTTTTTTACTCAAGTAAGAGGAGGAAGATCCTAATCCAAGTGATGTATGGATAAAAGTAGACAAATTAGTAACATTCCGAATGATATAGGCATCTATAATTCAATGGTACAATACAGGCTTTGCACATAGAAGTTCCCAGTTCTAGTTCCAGGGTTGGAAAAAGCCCACCCAGAAATATTGGAGAATCTCTACCAATAATAACAAGAGAGCTATGCAAATATTTGGATAGGTAACTCATTTCTATGGAGGTTCAAGCAAAACACCTCCATGAAGCTCATTTCATTTTGCATCAAAGTGATTTCTGTACATGTTACTTCCATCTAACAGAAGAAGGTGATCAAAACTGATTAGGCTTCCCTCACCATTCTGTAGAACTGAAATGACTTGGTTCCATTAACTGTTTCACGGAATCAAGACATAGTAATGCATCTCCATGAGGCAAAGGACCTCATTGAGCTGGACTGGCTGCTGTCCTCAGAGACCTAATTAATAACCATCTATTTTCCTCTATTTAAGCCTCTTTTCATCTTTGTATGAACAACTTTGTCCAGTGGACAAACCAGAAGATGGTCAAACAGCAGTGAGAAGTTACTGTTCATTAAAATATATATATATATATTTCCCTGCATATTGCCAAGGCATTTCTGTGTTTTTGAATACTGCCTATGTGGAAATGCTTTGGTAAGACAGTATAGGGAGCTAACTGGTACATTGAAATGGCTTCTCTGTAATTTAATACAGGAGTAGTTTCATGAAAATATCTTATTTTTTTTTAAAAATGTGTATCTTCACATCAATGTACTGCATGCAATAGTAGTTTCATTTTTAGAAAGGGTCCTACAAATATATATTGGGGTTAATACAAAGAGGATTAGATAGTGGTTTACTTTAAACCAGGGAAGAGTGGTAAGTGTAAAAAAGTAGTAAGTGTAAAATTCTTTCAGGACCCATGATAAGGCTAACATATCCTGTTTCCCTTGAAAAATATTTTATAAAAATCTTCCTTGTACTTCTTCAACTGCTTCCATCCCCCATTATTATTTTTGAGATAAACTTGTTCTCTCTCATGCACACGCACCTACACATACACGGCTAAAACAGGAGAAAGTAGCTCGGTAAAAAATAAAAGTAGCAACTAACTATGAATTAGAAATAGAGTTTCACCTTCAGGTTCACTGGGTCTCAAAGAAGTAAGTAACAAAAGAGAAAAATAACCGGAGCTATTCTAATAGCTTTGTTTAGAATGTAGAGAATCCTACTGTTATATACAAAGAATATGACTCCATTTGCACTAGGCTGATCTATTGTGACTATCAAGATTTCCCATTGTTTGAACTTGAGAACTGTTTATAACAAGCAGCTTATTATGACTTTGTGGCTCTATAAATTACCTGTATGCATTGTAGATTTACTGAACACCAAATAGAATTAGAGTCACCCTATCTGGGCTGCAAAAATCTCGATGGCCACAGAGTTAGCAAGAAAGAATGAGAGATTTCTGTATCCTTTTGCTGCCATCTACTGGGCATCCCTATTTTTGCAGCCCGGATATGGTAGTCCTAATATAATGTCACCCCTTCATGGATCACTGCCTTGTCGTGGTGAAGGGGCTTGCGTAACTCAGTGAAGCCATGAGCTATACCGTGCAGGGCCACCCAAGACGGACAGGTCATGACAGAGAGTTCTGACAAAATGTGGTCCACTGGAGAAGGAAATGGCAACCCACTCCAGTATCCTTGCCAAGAAAACCCCATGGACAATGTTAAAAGGCTAAAAGATATGACGCCGGAAGATGAGCCCCTCAGGTCGGAAGGTGTCCAATATGCTACTGGGGAAGAGCGGAGGGCATTTCCAAGTAGCTCCAGAAAGAGTGAAGCGGCTGGGCCAAAGCCGAAAGGACGTTCAGCTGTGGATGTATCTGGAAGCGAAAAGAAGGTCCGATGCTGTAAAGAACAATATTGTATAAGTACCTGGAATGTAAGATCTATGAACCAAGGCAAGCTGGATGTGGTCAAACATGAGATGACAAGATTGAACGTCGACATCTTGGGAATCAGCGAACTGAAATGGACGGGAATGGGTGAATTTAATTCGGGTGACCATTATATCTACTACTGTGGGCAACAAACCCTTAGAAGAAATGGAGTTGCACTCATAGTGAATAAGAGAGTGGGAAAGGCAGTAATGGGGTACAACCTCAAAAACGACAGAATGATCTCAGTGCGTATCCAAGGCAAACCATTCAATATCACAGTCATCCAAGTCTATGCCCCAACCACTGATGCTGAAGAAGCTGAAGTTGACCGCTTCTATGAAGACCTACAACACCTTCTAGAACTAGCACCAAAAAAAGATGTCCTTTTCATCATAGGGGATTGGAATGCTAAAGTAGGAAGTCAAGGAGTAATCGGAATAACAGGCAAATTTGGCCTTGGAGTACAAAATGAAGCAGGGCAAAGGCTAATAGAGTTCTGTCAAGAGAACAAGCTAGTTATAGCAAACACTCTTTTCCAACAACACAAGAGACGACTCTACACATGGACATCACCAGATGGTCAATACCGAAACCAGATTGATTATATACTTTGCAGCCAAAGATGGAGAAGCTCTATACAGACAGCAAAAACAAGACCAGGAGCTGACTGTGGCTCAGATCATGAGCTTCTTACTGCAAAATTTAGGCTTAAATTGAAGAATGTAGGGAAAACCACTAGACCACTCAGGTATGACTTAGATCATATTCCTTGTGAGTACACAGTGAAGGTGATGAATAGATTTAGAGGATTAGATTTGGTAGACAGAGTGCCTGAAGAACTATGGACGGAGGTCCGTAACATTGTACAGGAGGCAGCAACTAAAACCATCCCAAAGAAAAAGAAATGCAAGAAAGCAAAATGGCTGTCTGATGAGGCTTTACAAATAGCTGTGGAAAGAAGGAATGCGAAAAGCAAGGGTGAAAGGGAAAGATATAAGCAACTGAATGCAGATTTCCAGAGAATAGCAAGGAGAGATAAGAAGGCCTTCTTAAATGAACAATGCAAAGAAATTGAGGAAAACAATAGAATGGGGAAGACTAGAGATCTCTTCAAGAAAATTGGAGATATCAAAGGAACGTTTAGTGCAAAGATGGGCATGATAAAGGACAAAAAAGGCAGGGACCTAACAGAAGCAGAAGAGATTAAGAAGAGGTGGCAAGAATACACAGAAGAACTATACAAGAAAGATCTTAATGTCCCTGATGTCCACCCTGGTGTGATCACTGACCTTGAGCCAGACATCCTAGAGAGTGAAGTCAAGTGGGCCTTAGGAAGCATTGCTAACAACAAAGCTAGTGGAGATGACAGGATTCCAGCTGAGTTATTTAAAATACTAAAAGATGATGGTGTTAAAGTGCTGCACTCAATATGCCAGCAAGTTTGGAAAACGCAACAGTGGCCACGGGATTGGAAAAGGTCAGTTTACGTTCCAATTCCAAAGAAGGGCAACGCCAAAGAATGCTCAAACTATCGCACAATTGCACTCATTTCACATGCTAGCAAGGTTATGCTCAAAATCCTACAAGCTAGGCTTCAGCAATATATGAACCGAGAAGTACCGGATGTACAAGCTGGGTTTCGAAGAGGCAGAGGAACTAGAGATCAAATCGCCAACATTCGCTGGATCATGGAGAAAGCACGAGAGTTCCAGAAAAATATCTACTTCTGCTTCATTGACTATGCAAAAGCCTTTGATTGTGTGGATCACAACAAACTGTGGCAAATTCTTAAAGAGATGGGAATACCAGACCACCTTACCTGTCTCCTGAGAAATCTGTATGCGGGCCAAGAAGCAACAGTTAGAACCGGTCATGGAACAACCGATTGGTTCAAAATAGGGAAAGGTGTACGACAAGTCTGTATACTGTCACCCTGCTTATTTAACCTATATGCAGAGTACATCATGAGAAATGCCAGGCTGGAAGAATCACAAGCCGGAATTAAGATTGCAGGGAGAATCATCAACAACCTCAGATATGCGGACGATACCACCCTAATGGTGGTATCAATTCCTGGCAAATAGAAGGGGTAGAAATGGAAGCAGTAACAGACTTCATTTATTTGGGCTCCAAGATCACCGCAGACAGAGACTGCAGCCATGAAATTAAAAGACGCTTGCTCCTTGGGAGGAAAGCTATGGCAAGCCTAGATAGCATATTAAAAAGCAGAGACGTCACCTTGCCGACAAAGATCCGCATAGTCAAAGCTATGGTTTTTCCAGTAGTAATGTATGGCTGTGAGAGCTGGACCATAAAAAGGCCGAGCGCCGAAGAATTGATGCCTTTGAACTGTGGTGCTGGAGAAGACTCTTAAGAGTTCCCTGGACTGCTAGGAGGTCAAACCAGTCAATCTTAAAGGAAATCAACCCTGATTGCTCATTGGAAGGATCGATAATGAAGCTCAAGCTCAGATATTTTGGCCACCTAATGCGAAGAGAGATCTCTTTGGAGAAGACCCTGATGCTGGGAAAGATTGAAGGCAAAAGGAGAAGAGGACGGCAGAGGATGAGATGGTTAGATAGCATCACTGAAGCAATGAGCATGAAACTGAGCAAACTCAGGGAGGCAGTGAAGGACAGGAAGGCCTGGCGCAATATGGTTCATGGGGTCACGAAGAGTCGGACACGACTTAACGACTAAACAACAACAAATATAATGTCATCATTCTTGGAATTGTGATTGCCCTGTTCATACCTTCCACCAACTCCCCATAACATTCCACCCACCTTCCCTTTTCCTTGTAAATCAATTTATCTGACCCTAGATAACTGATGAGCAGAAATAGCAGTTCTGAGCACCACCAGAACCATTTTAACAACTCCAATAAACTTCTGCTTATGTACCATGATGTGTCAGGCTGTTGATATGACCTAGTTGATAATGTCTATCTTAAAAAAAAAAAAAAACTTGGATGAATGAGGTATTATTTGTGCACAGCTATCATATTTGGCCAAAGGAGCTATTAGACGAATAAAAAATATCTATTTAGCTTTTTGTTTCTGTTTTTTTGTTTTTTTTTAAAGACTAAAGTAATTTTCACAGATTGTTGTTGAATTCCAATGGTGTGATCTGAGGATATAAAAAGGGGGCTGGGGCCATATGTGGCTGAAGATAATAAGCCTCCAATATAATTTATGTAAACTGATTTATTACAGTCAATGTGATGGAATGACTGTACAAAAAACCAAGTCCCTAGATGAACGATGACATCTTGCTGTGATGTGATCATCTACTTTATCCATGAAGTGCTAGTGAAGATGGTATCCGGTAGAAATGTGAGAGTGGTTGTTTAAATCCATTCTTAATTCTATATAGTTTTGATTAGGCTTGTTTAGTTCATTGTTATTCTCAAAATAGCTTTACACTGAAATCATGGTAGCATCCATGACAAACTTCTGGTCAAATATGACTGTTGAATATCTTCATTCACTCAAATATGTGTAAATCATTTTAGAAAGTTCAGAAATTATGGCATCAATCTTCTCTTACTCATCCTTGGCATGGCCCACTAAGGCAGATAAACAAGGAGCAAAACTAACCACCCTGAAGTTATACAGAATGCATGTCATACAATACGCAACAAAAGAGACTCAACCCTAAGTTATCCAATTAGATTGAATAACGGAGAAAGACTGCCCTGCCCTTCGCTCTGATTGATATAATTCCAGTTGTGGTTGCCTGGATTATGTATGGGTTGTATGGTATGGTGTTTAATGTCTCGCACATTAGTTCTTTAAACACAGCCCTTTATGTAGTGCATATCAATTTCAGCAAGTACAAACATGTTGTTTCAGAGCAGTCTGACTGCTGGTCCTGATGAAAAGAGGATGCTGGAATTTTTCAACAAGGGAAAGCCTTACAGATCCGAAAATAATGCCCTCAGCTTTCCCACTCTCATATTTTCTCCCCCACATTTCTTCTAGGATGCACAAAAGGCTACAACTTTGCCAAAGGAAATTGCTATTAGACGTCTGTATTTCAAAACTGATTAAAAATAAATTCTCCATGCCTTACTGAAATTTATTCCATAGTGGGCCTTGATTTCTATCGGCACGAGCAAGAATATCTGGTACCCAGTTGTTAACTTGATTCACCTCAAACTTACCTCAGCAGAGCTAAAACAAATCATATCAGGTTTTCATTATGTTTCATGTATTCACCATTCTTGGAAGTTTTATCAGGGACAGATATAATAAACAGACTTTTTCAGACTTTTATTTTTTATTTGCTTACAGCTTTTGTTGTTGTTTTTAACCTTCCTGAATAAATTAGAAATACCTTGGAACAGTAATAAAGGAGTCAGCTTTTCCCTGTAATATTCAATATTTTGGCTCATAGACTAGTTGGAAAATGATAGGCATAATAAAGAAAATTTGCAAATTCCACCTGTTCATAGGGGAATTGATCCTGCTTTTTTTTTTTTTTTCCCAGTACTTAGGGAGAAAATGAAACTTGGCAGAATTTCCTCATGCAAATTCATTTCAGCTGGGCTTTTTTTTTTAAACGGCTTCTCTCATATTATCTCTTCAATAAATGAAAAAGAAAAGTGAAATTTTACCATATGCATTGCATACGTTTCAATTTAGCTTTCAGGTGTCACACCTGGCGTAAGTCTGTTATTGGCTGCATTTCAGTCAACAGACATTACCATTTGTTTATAATACTTGTCTTATTGCCTTGTGAGACTTCATTTATAGTAACACTTGCAATAAAAGCCCCATGCTTCTATAAATATAATATACCTAGCGCTTGAAAGGTAGACACTTGGCATCAAGCTCTCTGCAGGAAACATATTGCATCAAGTTAATTAATTGACAAAATTTATACCTTCTACACTTCAACTGATATGTTCTGAGCCTTAAAACTTGACTGCAAAGACATTCCATAAAAAAAGAAAAACAACAGAGTTGATAAAGATCCTTTCACAGTTATTTTCTTTTACAAGGCGAAATAAAAGTAACTGAGGAGTTCTTCCTGTAAAATGCAAGTCTACACATTTCTTTTTGCTCTTTCGTTTGTTTAAGAAATTTTGAAAGAAGTAAACATATCCATCTCTACTATAGTTCTCAGAAACAAGGAATTCTCAAAATCTAATAAACTTCCTGTTTTTATGTGTGCAGTTTTATGAATAGTATCAATTCTACTGTTACGTGACAGAAAGTAATGAAATCAAAACTTTATCTGCAGTCCACTGGAAAATTAAAACAAAGGCATATCCTTAATTTCATTGGTGCAAATGAATACAAATATTGGAAGAATATTGGCAAAATAGATGGCTATTCATACAATATTACCACTGATCACTTTTCTCTTATATGTGTCTCCTGGCACATTTGTTACTTAACTTTGCTTCTTCATATACTGTATATCTGTAAATATGTTCCCCTGTCCTGCTACTCTACTTGAGGCCATTCTTACCCAGTTTTCAGTATTTGGTCTCACTGAATGTGTGTCATTGGAAATGAAATCCACTTCCTTCAAATCTCCATCATGTTCTTTAAAGTTCTGCAAAATGTGCAGGGCTCCAAGACAGCTAAAGATGAGTTTTTCATTTGCTTGCTTTTGTTTTGAATATTTATATCAAGGGATCACAACTTTTTAATTAACTCTTCACCCAGTTTGTGATTTACATACAAAATTAAAATGGTTTATTCATCCGCTTCTGCAGTAAACCCAGTGTCATAAATCATTTTAAAAAGTTATCATATAGCGGTCTATCAAATCTGCAGGCCAGTAGTTGTGCTCAAAGGCTGAACATCCATTATAGAAGAGATCTCCAGTTACTCTTTTAAAGAAGCCTGATTGGTAAGGCATTCTTATCCCTTCTGAGTTGCTTTTACTTCTTCAGATTGCTTTCATGTGTCAATATTAAGTTGAACTTAATTACTTTTCTGAGTGCAGCAACCATCCTACCAGACTTCTGTACAAATCTGATTCTTTCTAAACTTGAGAAAATCTTGTCAGCTTAAATTAAAAAAGAAAATGATCAGGATATTTGCAATACCTCGATCTTAGTCTTCAATACAAACTGATTTAGATACTCATCAAAAATTATAAAAAAGCAGAACACAATTAACTTCTAATATCAATTATTTATTTCTATTTTAAATGCCTGAAGTGAAAATTCATAAATTTCAACTTGAGGGAGGCCTAGAAGACCAAATAAGACAAAGAAGCAGGGTTCATTGACATATTTTATGCTCCAAACTTTACAGGACCCCAACCAAACAGGCAGAACATTGTGGACAATCAACCTCTTAATCAGGGAATATATTACAAAACATCTACTCAGAGGTAGGCACTCTTTGTCTAACGACCTGTTCAAAGAAACTGCATGTATTCATGTATCTTTTTTTCAAAAGAAAGGCAAGTCAGATTGGGACCTTAATTAGCAATAACATTGACAACCCAGGCCTAAGCATATTTTCTCTCAACATTCTCCCCTCATTTTAGTTTTACATACTACACATTAAGTGCTATCTCCCAATGGCCAGCAGTCCAAAGTTCTTCTATGAGGCATTGCCACATCAATATTGAAAATATATATATATATATATATATATTTTACATTCAGTACGAATAATTAAGTGTATAATTCCTGAACCCTGTAAGAATGCTGCAATTGCTAGTTCCAGAAACCCCCAATGCTATCTGGCAATTCTCAAAGTTCCCCCATCCCTTTTGAAAAGCATTTCTCCACAAAATAGAAATGCCATCTTGATTTTTTTAGAAAACCATAAAAATCTGCATACTTCCACCTTCTTGGGTTGAGAGGAAGGGAGGGAGGGGATGAGTAACTATACATTTTTCAAAAGTGTAGAGTAATAGCTTGATATAAAGACAACATATGTAGTTAGACAAATAGGAAACTCAATATGGCATGTTTGTTTATGCATAATAAAGTTAATCCAGTTAAATCCTGCATCAATTCAAACTTTTGTTCTAAGTATCAATGACCCTAAATATCTAATTATGAGAACTGTGTAACTGGAATTGCCAAACACAATATACAATACAAAAGGAACAGGAATACAGATTTTTGCCTTTTTAAGAAATCTTGATTGATAAATCCATGCTCCCCATTAAATTCCAATTTCAGTGTCAGCCTTCTCAATGAGAATCTCATGAGGAAGAGATAGTAACTTGGATGAATTTTTACGACCAATTTAAAATATTTCATTTAAGATAATTGTTTTCTCCACTGAGAAATTTGAGGCTTTTTTCCCCTTAAAGGTTTAAAGTAGCATGTCCAAAGACATAAAAGCACTAAATTACAATGATTCAAAATATACCATCCCCAACCCATTTAATAATTCTGAAACTGATGAATGTCACAGAAATAAATAGTAAAATCAGTAGCTTTGATTCCCCCCCCCTTTTTTTTTGTTTGTTTGTTGGAGGGGGGTTAATACAGTAATTCTATTATTTTAACATGAGGTTCCATGTAAATTCTTATTCTATGGCAAAATATAAGTTTATGGATGGCACATTTTAGTCTAGAAATAGTCTTTTTTTTCCCAGCACTTATATAAAGTTAAGAAATAATCAACGTCTGATCTATAACCATTTAAATTGCACAACTTTCAGTTTGAAAGCAATTTTCTGACAGTTTAAACTTGCAGAGATTCCAGACACATTAATATGGCCACTGGTGTGCATGGCCAATTGCTTTTTACCTCCATTCCATCTAAATTGACCATCACAAACCACCATATGGCAATGATCTTGGCTGTGTCAAAGATCTAACCATGGTTTATGTTCATAGTGAATGACTCAGACAATCCATTCTCATAATGCAGTCTGGGTATGGGAAAAGAGTCAGCCAAACTTTGTGTGTGTGTGAATTGAATAATCTGATCAAAAATCACTTTCTATTGGAGACAATGGAAAATCAATTGCAATTAAAGGAGTATCTATTGACTATATCAATCCATGTGTGAATGAGTTGTCCCTCTAGAATGTCATTTAAAACTGACATTTGTAATAACTAAGAATTCTTTTCTTCCTATCCTTCCTCCTTTATATGAATCATTCAGGAAAGAGCAGAAAACTACAGATTAAATATCAGGATTAGTTGTGTGCCATTTTTAGAGCTTATTACAGTTTTTGCCATATGACTAAAGTACAGATTGTGACCAAAGTATATCTGGCATTAAATTCAATAAGTCATTGTGAAAAGAAAGAATTTATGATCACGTACGCACAAGTTTAATCTATTCTGATGTCAGCAATGTGAGTCAATCGGAAACAGAATAAGATATAAGGTTTATCCATCCTATTGACAAGGACAATGAAGGGAACAGGAAATGGAACAAAATTAGTCTATTTACATGACAACCTAAGACTATAATCATATGGTTCCACTCAAATCCTACAGAAATTGGCCATAAGAAGCAGCATAAACAAGACACATCATTTAAACCTATACTGTACCCATCAACCTTTCCAGTCTCTCTGCAGCACACAGAAATAAAAACAGTGAACAAAAATTAAAGGTTATCTTTTAACTTGCTATGGAACTATTGCTTATAAGCTAAAATTGTGCCTTAGAATAGTTTTTATCCAGAAGGGAGGGAGGGAAGGAAGGAAGGAAGGAAGGAAGGAAGGAAGGAAGGAAGGAAGGAAGGAAGGAAGGAAGGAAGGAAGGAAGGAAGGAAGGAAGGAAGGAAGGAAGGAATTCTTAGCAGCTGTTGTTTTAGATATTTTAGTCTCCACTTGTATTTGCTGTGTTTGTCATTGTTCTTGGGAATTAGACCCAATTAGATTGGACTGTATTTAGGTGTATCACCACAATCTCTTTAATTACAAGACAACTCAAAATAAATGCACAGAATATTGTGCCATATTCCTGAAAAATAAAATAGATGTTAGTATCCTATTTTCAGATGACATGAATTTTGATTCATGGAGAATAGCCCGCAAACTCTTGTAATAGCACATTCCTCTCTAGAAGGAAAGCTTAAGCTATAGAAAAGACAAAGAAAGAAAGGAATATATGATGAATGTGGTAGAATCTTTCAAATTTGAATTGGCTGTATATTTCAAAATTATTTATAAACAATATTACAAATTTTACAGAAGTTGCTCTTAGGTGTATCCAGTGCTTTTGTGTTGGTAGACATATTAGGAATGTTGAATGCATGTCACATATCTTCTCACAATAGTTGCTGCTCTGAGACTTGCCCATTCACTAAATGGCTGCCACAAAGATATGACATGCTTCAGACTGCTTTATTATTCAAATGGAAGCTAGTAAAGCTATGGAACAATATCCCATTTTGAGGGGTGTTTACATAGTATGGTCAAAAAAAGTCAAGATGGTGGCTGCAACAGTGCAATCTAAGATGTGTGTGTGTGTGCATGTGTGTGTGTCTGTGTGTGTGTGTGTGCACATGTGACATGCATAAAAAATAGGTGGAGTATCAACTGCACCATCAGTTGACCTTTTGACCTTTTTTGACCAGATCCTGCTGACACCCCACCCCACCCCAACCACCCTCAAATAAAGCACTAGCCTACAACTATGTCTTTATTATTCTTTTCTAAGACTGTTTAAAAAAGACATCATAGGTCCAAAGGCTTTATTTTTAGAGGGGGGAAAAAATAATGGTAGTTGTTCAGATGAATATGTAGCTTTGTGTGCATAACATTGAGGCAAATCTGTATCTGCTTCACAATTCTTATTCATATCAAGTATGCTAACTGACAGGGGTGTTCACAGGGGACATCAAAAAAGTCAAGATGGTGTCCACAACTATGTGTTTAAAAACCTGTCCCTTCTTTAAGTGAGTTAATTATTTCCATGTAATTCTCTCTCATAAGATCTTTGAATGTAACTTTGGTAGGTGCGCAAGATAAAATCTTTCCAAGAGGCTCTAGCATTCATATCAGAGTCACTTCTCTTTTTGATGAATACATTCCTATACACAGTTACCTGAGAATAAGCACTTCTGAACACAGTGACACTTATTTATAAATAAATATGCATAAGATATTAACACAGTGATCCTGGTCTAATTTTCTGCCTCAAGCTTCTTATAATGATTGTTGTTTATTTTTGTGACTTCTTTCTTATTCATTTTTAATTGTAATGTTTAAATATTAAATCTTCAATGTGCTAATGTTGGCTATTGTTTATTTCTCTTGACTTGTCATAATTTGATTATGTAGTTTTTAATTATGCATTTTGATTTTGTTGTGCGCCGTCATGAAAATTTGGTTGAAAACATGCATAAAAATAAACAATAACGTAATACGGACAGCACTTCATTCCTTTGGCTCATCTGCTTTCCTTTTTCTTGCAGCTGATGCTATGCATGGCTAAAATACTTTAAAGACTATAATCTTATGGGTTGCTGCATCAAGCTTTGGTGTGATGTTTCACTGAATCACATATGCCTTCGTGAAAAATACTCTGCCAAAAATACTCTTTCCTCCAAAACTTTTCCCCCATGAGAGGTTCAGGTTTATGAGTAATCTTCAGGGTATTTTTAGAATTTCTTTTGGTGGCATTTTTAAGCTCACTTTTGTTGAGAGACGGTTGATTGAGGAAGCTCCGGTTGTTGTTGTTTTTCCTACTTCGTACCTCTCCATAGCTCAGTGGATCTTTGATTGCCCCTACTTCCTGATCTGAAAAAAGCCACAGCAGAGAGATTACTGCGTGTCCGTTTCCCTTGGACTTTATGATAAGTACAGAGAGCCAGGAATGCTGCAAAGCACCACAAAGCTGATTGTACAATAAGAGATAGAAAGCCATAATGAAGATAAGTGCAAGATCTCCACATTTTACACGTGAGAAATCTTCTCATTTGAAAGCATGTTTGAAAGCAATTTGTTTCCTATCAGAGTATATAAAAATGGCCAAAAGTGCAAAAGAAAGGTTCAGCCTGGTCCTAATGAGCATCTCAACAGGGCTACGGATGCAGCTGATCCTAAAGTTGTATGAGAGGACCCCAAACTTCAACACAGGTAATTTGGGGGTACCCCTACTTTGGCAGCTCATTAAGATGGATAAACAGTTGTCTATCCTGCCTGCTGTGCAACAGACTTTCAATTTGGAGAACTAGAACTTTAGCTTTAGATTGTACTATTTCTACATAATCCTTAGGTCTCCTTGACATTTCCTGTGTTCTGCTGTTGGGAACTATAGCAAGTCCTATAAGAAGAAATTGTTTAAGATCAGATTTTTTTTTTTATAGTGACAGATGCTGATTTAATTTAAAACAGATCTCCTACTTGAACTTCTAGGAGGCTTTACAGTTTGAATTATAACTGTCTGGAACCTGGAGGTTTTCCTAGAAAGGCTGGGAGGCACAACAGTCCAAAACAATGGGAAATCCTACCATTGCTTAAGAGGTCACAGCTATGCAGTTCACAAGGGCAAAGGTAAATATTACTGGCACCTTCTCACCTAACCAACATGGGAGAATGATGAGGTAAATTATGTTTTTAGAAAGACAAGGCAATATGGGCTTTTCCCTCCCAGAAAACCATGTAGTGTGTGCAGGCAGCAATAAAACACAAAAGAATCCAAAAGCACTAACACAGAGGCCTTTTAGATAGTTCATTGAAAACATCAGCTCAATATGCTGCAAAGGTCAAGAAGGCAAATGGAATGTGACAGACTATTAGGGAAGAAAAATTACAGACGATCTAACAGCACTGTAAATTTGCAGCTGTGCAAACTGCAGATTCTACCTTGAGCCGGGTTATGATTGCTGAAAGGTCTACAGCCCAAAGAGAAAGGGCAGCGATCATTGCAGCAGATCATTGCCATGTACAAAGGTGTGGAACCTCTCTCACAAAAACAAACAAACAAATAAACTGGTAGACGAGATCATCCGCCCAGGACTAAAGAACATCGTTTGGGGTGATCTCGTGTGAGAAATCAGCCCCCTATCAAAAAGCATATTGCACATGGGATGGGACGATACATTCTGAAGGGAAAATGCATTACATAAGAAGCCTCAGTGGGTGGAGGCCTCTGGCCAACCTTGTCTGGCCTAACACAGGGTCAGTCCTGATTAATATTTTGACGGGAGCCCCCCCAGGGCTGTAGAAGACCATGCACACCATTTCTGTCAAGAAAACTGCACAACTATGTTCAAGAGTCATTAGGAGTTAAGGTCAATGCTAGGGCATCTTTAATGGTGAATCATTATAATCCCAATAGTCCTAAGGCAAGCAGCTATGCCGATCCATATCAGTTTAATGTCCCTATATGCATATGGATAGGGTGCCAAAATGTGCAGTATAATAGCCATCCCGCTTCTATATTGCGGCAGACAGATTTACAAGAAAAGGACATGTAGGGACAATACATGTTCAGTTCCAAGAGTTTTATCTCTTCCAGGAACCAACCTTTAGTAAAGCTAATGGAGTCTTCACTGCCCATTCAAAACACAAAGGAGAACTCACAAAAAATAGGGAGTTGCTCCTTCCCCCAGATGAAGTAAAGATTGCAACTAAACTTGAGGTGGAAGGCCAATGATAGCACCCTGCACAGGGTGTGTGCAGGGGGTCAACAAAGACAAAATGGCAGCCATAATGAAGTCCTGCCCCATTTTTATATGCGGCACATTATTTTTACATGTGTCACATGCGCAACGTACATAAAAGGCATGTTTTCAATTGTGTGGTCACAGCTGCCATCTTGACTTTTTGGATACCTTCTCCCCACAGACACCTCTGATTGTTCCTATAATGAAACAATCCCAGTCTTCATCCATAGGAATTAACCCTACATAGCATAGCATATACAATATGCTAAAACCCTGTCATGCAGAAACCATGTATATCTGATAGTTCAAGAATAAGTGTACAATGTTATGCACTTAAATATAATGGGAATTGCTTCTAAGTAAACACAGAACTAGCAAATCTGAAATACGGTTACAATGAATGCACAAATCTCTAAAAATCCTGTTTGTTCTACTATCTGTTATCCAGCAATTGCATTCTATGGGCTTGTTTTTTTTTTTTTTAAGGTTTACATTTAAGTTATATTTGCAATATTCCATAACATATGGAGGCTTTTCCTGTATCATCCCATAATTTATGTAACAGTTATTGTAAATTGCTCAAGAAACTTTTTTAATGGAATTCACCCAGTTTCCATACTTTGACACATACATTTCCCTTATGCAGGCTTTTTAAATGCAAATGTAACTGCATATGACTTGAAGTAGCACACTTTTTCTCTGGCACTTTTTTTTTTTTTTTGCAGATTATTGATTGAGAAAAGACAAACACTAGTCGATTTTGTTTGATGCCAGAATTTGTGCCACTGTGAGGTCGGAATTTAGGGTCTCAGGTTTATGGCTGGCAGAACTGATGATTGGAATATCTTTTACATCCTTAATGAAATGCAGATTTAGCTCACTGCTTATTTTCTATATTTTATTATAGAGAAGAGCTTAATGTTTTCTGATTTTCACTCCGGAAGATTTTTTTTCTCCCCGACTGTGATTTCAGAGCCACAAAAAAACTTGGCAATACAGCCGATTTTGAAAGCATTTTTCTCACATGCTCTATGGTCCCTTCTCAGGTGTCACTCCACTCTTTATCCCTATATGCTGGTAGATATGATCACTAAATCCAGGTGGTTTTATCTCCCAAATGTCTCTAAAATCTTCCATTTCCTCTTCATTCTCACCACAGAAATATAAAACTTGTCAAGTCCATCATCCTCTTCATCCTTGATTATTGCAACCTCATTTTCTTCAGGTTCCTGCTGATACCCTCAACATTCAGGTTTGCCACTAATCTGTTGTGAAAATAATCCTCCATTAAGATAGTGCTGTGACATTCCTAAATTGTCATCTCTGCCGGCTCTCTGTTGCCTGCTACATCTGATGTAAGCTTCTTGTATTATCCTTAATGGTCTTATGAGCTGACCCCTTTCCTGCTCTTCTCTGCTTTTCACCTTTCATTCCTACCTTCTTGGCTCATCTAAGCTCCTCATCAAGAACCTTCTTTTCCCCTCCTTTCCACCTATGAACTTCTTATGTGGTTTTCTTTCTTCTTTTTTTGACAGTCCTCAGAAACGATGGTGAAATACAGCTGAAAAATATAACCAGGGAAATGGAGTGAAGAATTCTAATTATACAAAATGGCAACACATGAAAGCAAGTAAATGAATGGGTGCACCTTGGTAAAATGTTTACTAAAATGAGAAAATGGATGGAGGAATTTCAGGATGTAGAAATGCTAGTGGAAAGAGAGTGGGCAGCATGTGATCTGTTGTGAGGAATGAACATTTGCTAACAAAAAAGAAATTGGCTATGTACATGGAACGGATTAAGTTCGTATCCCGAGGTACCACTGTATATGGACATGCTTCTGCCTTCTTTGTTATATGGAAGTGAGACTTGTCATAGACTAAAACAATGAACACAAATTTCACTTCATAGCACACACTACAGAGTCAAACAGAGATTAATCTAAGATAATGTTTCTCAACCTTGACCACTTGAAGATGTGTGGACTTCAACTCCCAGAATTCCTCAGCCAGCATGCTGGCTGGGGAATTCTGGGAGTTGAAGTCCACACATCTTCAAGTGGCCAAGGTTGAGAAACACTGGTCTAAGGCCTTCTCAAGGCACGATAGGGATTGATTATTCCAATGATATCTCAATGCAGTTGTTGTGGACATGGACTGTGCCAGATCAGAACTTTCTCCATCTTGATTTCTGGTTCCTTTTTGTCTGTTTGTTTGTTTGTTTTGGGTTTTTGTGGGAGAGATTCGAAATGGGGAAGTCCCATTTACCGGCAATAAGTGCTTCTGGAGCAGCAGCAGCTGGATTTTGCTTTAATATTGTCAGGTTCAGCCCAAAGAATTCCACGAGACAATGCAAATACAGCTCTTTTGCATTTATTAGCTTCCACCTCAAGACAGAATCTCAGCAGACTGAACCCAAGTTCCCAAGCCAGCCAGCCACAACACCGTGAATTCCTTAGGGAGGTGCCAGCCTCATCTTCTTGAACTTCCCACGCTCCCATTGGGGGCTAAGAACATGCTTATCTCCCTGAGCGTGGCCTTCATAAGTCCATTCCATCACAAATATCATTTACTAGCCAATACCTGAACACTGATTGCTTGAAATATCTGTGCATCCTTTTTGGCCAGGAAAGACAAATTCTGACTGGCTGTTGGTATTTACATATGCTGTAGCCTTATAGTACAAAGGTGCCCATCACATTCTGGTGACTTTAATAGTAAGAACGGCCACTCAAGTCCCTTTCCATTTAAAATGTGAGCTTGGAAGGTGTGGAGGGTTGGAAATCCCTCATGTCTAGAAGTGCCCTAATACGTCTACATATATAGATACTAAAAATTCATCTAGGGATACACCTCAACATACAAGGAAATATTCTCAAGCAGAAACATATAATTACATTCTTCTTTCTCTGAATTATAGAACAAATTTCAAAAATATAGTCAGGTATGAAAAGACTAGTTTGAAAAGAATCAATTCATTTTATAAATGTGTAAATTACCCAATAACAATATCCCCTTACCTGAAAAGGAACTGACAGCTTGATGTACCTTTTCATGTAAAACTGAACAAGATGAGGAATTTGGCTCTGAATAAACAGTTTAGATTCTAGTTATTTATAAATCCACTGTAATCTGGAAATACAGTCCAGACAGAAAACAATAAAATGAAAAAAAAAATCTGCCTCAATTCTATTGGGAGTGAATTTGGAAATCCATTTCTACTGGAATTTATGTTAGGAAGATACTCGCTATTGGCACAAAGATTTTAAAGCTTTAAGAAGTTGGAAGAATCCATTGGTCTGCTTCTGTCTTTAAAAAAATATTGCCAACCATTGTATGGTTTGGTGTATTTTTCCTGAGATCACCACACTAGAAAATTATCCTATCAAATTAGATGGTTTTAGATGTTTGGGCATTCATTTCAGCCAATCACTGTCCAGGCAGAGTAGGTATCAAAAAATGGAATTATTGGACATTTATGAGATCAGTACTTCATCATATTCCTATTTCTGTATCTTCTTGGCCTTCTGTTCTTTATTGCTATTGGTACGTGTGTAATGTGCCCTAAATGAACAATACATGGCAGGAGAGTGATAGGCAAGAGAAAAAAAAATACTGCTTCCCTTCTGTAGCCTTCTTTTGTAGAGGAACACAAGCAAAATGCATGGAGTACCATGGAATACTCCATGAGTACTCCATGATGGAGGGAGGATAGAGTATATCCAAAAAGGGGGAAAGATTCTTCCCCATGAGCATCCCAAAAGTGAGGGTTGATACTTCTGTCAGACCAAGATCTTCTGGATTTAATTTCTTTTGAAGAGTTTGCTAGAAGTAAAATGGGAGGGAGGTTAGGAATACCCAATAAGATTTCCTGTGACTTTGATACTTAGCTGAAACTACATCCATTTGTCTGTTTTGGGAGAAAGAACCACCTGATTTCACACAGAAGGCCTGCACTCATCTCATATATTGATTGTATATAGTATTATCAAATAAACATTGAAATACATTCTCAAAAAATCTTGAGCACTAAATCTTATTTGTAGTTAAGTCTCAGTTCAGTCAAGACCTTGGGCAATGATACTGTAATAGAAACAATTAGGTCCTCTTTATGTAGAGAATGACATTTCACTACATCATGTTGGAAGAGGTTTACAGCAAGCTTTCAAAGAAATTACACAGAACATAGACTATAACAGGAAATAACTCATCAGAGATAAAGAGATTGCATTATTTTTTTCTTCATTCTTTGTTTGGTCTAACAAAATTCTTGTTTCCCACCCCATAGTATAGCTCATTGCTCCTTTTCTTCCTTAATTATTGTGATGTCACCTCCTTTAGAGTTTTAACATGTTCCTCCCTGCTTAAGTTTCCCTGCTGACCCTGAAATTCTTTGCTGCACAGTTTCCTGCCTACTTCCTTCCAGAGCTTTACATCTTTGTTTTCCACACAAAAGAAATCTTAGTGGATTTCCTGTGCCTCCTTCTTATGCTGCTACTCTTAAAGTGGCAGAATTTCATATAGCAGCTGGGATATTTTGGATACCCAAGGAAAGCCATCAACAAGACAGAAGCAGACAGACTTCACGAGCTTTTGGGATGCTAGAGTTTTCATACGCTCAACCATCTTCAGGAAAAGGAGATAATAAGCTGGCACCTAGCTTGCCCCTTGTTTTTATTTCTAATCTGTTCTCCATAGCTTTCCAAAACCAAGGTAATCTCCAGACAGTTTGGCTTACAGCTCTTTCCCTAGTCCTTAACATCTCAACTTCTATATCCACCTTCCATGCTGAATTCAACATTCCCATCTGTTCTATTAGCCATTCTATATAATTCTTTTCTTTTATCCCACAACTTGTTATTCAAAATTTGAAACTTCCTCGCCCTTTCTTTAAAATATCTAAAAGAGCTTATCTAAGGATAAACGTCATTGTAAGGTCAGCACTTTCACAGGGATTTTGTCTTCTAACGGGCATGTGTGGATATCGGACACATGAGCATACACCATCCAACACGATTCTTTCATTTGTAACAACGGAACTTGAGACTGGGCACTTCATAGAAGCACCATCCATGAAGCTTCTCCTGCTTTTAGGTAGGTGATTTCCTTTTCTCAGTAAAGATTAAGACTAAATTAGAGTTAGGAAAGAAACAAGGTTCTTATAGCAATTCAGAAGTCCCTTTATGGCCGTTGCTACATTTG
This sequence comes from Python bivittatus, assembly GCF_059951505.1. NCBI lineage: Eukaryota > Metazoa > Chordata > Lepidosauria > Squamata > Pythonidae > Python > Python bivittatus. The sequence continues at coordinate 32,396,092 of NW_028277098.1, forward strand.
ACAAGCGCAACAAATTTTTAGTATCTGTAGCAACTGGCAGGCAAGCCTGTTTACACTGAAGGGATGGCAAAGATCCTTTATGAATTCATTCTTGTTGTATCTGGAGGAGAAATTGTACTGTAATAAAACATGGCCAAACAAGATTTATTTGTTTATAAATGGCCAGATTTAAAAAAAAAAAAAACTTAAGTTCTCTGCAGGAAAGAATATTAATAATGTATAATAATACCACAGAGGATCTGAACAAGTTCAATATATTTACAAAGTTATTTAATCTTAACCTTTAAAATATATGTCTGTTACTGTAGTTCTGGTCATCATTATTCAAGAAAGCAGTTTCTGTTTTTCATGCAGCAATTAATCTTAGACTTGTATCATTAGGACTGTGATGCAGAAAAGCAGTATGTAAGTAAATAGGTTCTCTCCTGTACAAATTGGTTTTACCCAATCATTTCTTGATCATTAGGGTATAGTTTAAAAACACTTGGGAGTAAGTCCCACTGAGTGTGTTTTTGACTGTTCCTAATCAGACTGTTCATCTACTGTTCTTTTTTCTTTATATTAACACCTACAAGCAAACATGTATACATTTATTTGCATATGTATGTATGGGGAGATACACACACACACATGTATATACAACAAAGAAAAGAAAAAATTCTTATGATGGCATGGAAAAAACAGTGACTTAAGATATGACAGAGATACTTTCTTAACAAAAATATTTGAAAATTCTTACTCAGATATATAACTGTTTTTAAGGAGATCTTTAAAAGTTTAGTAGTGACAATGTAACTTGCATTTGGGAATAGGATGTCTCAGGTTCATACTAGTAAGTCCCAACTGTATTTAAATAGAACTAGTTCAGCATCTGCTCTATTCTTAACATTAATACTTGCTTTTCTTTCCCTTCAGTGTTTCTTTCCACCCTCCTGGATAGCTGCTACAGCCTCCAGAACTGTACCAACCCATGTCACAAGCATGCAAAATGTGAAGTTCGCAATGGAATCCATGGTTGTTATTGTAGCCCAGGATTCACTGGACCCGGGATAGAGGCAGATGGGAACCATGGTTGCTATGGTAAGGCACTGGCTTTCTTTGATATCTTTTCCTCCATTTGACAGCCTTGTGATTTCATCAGGCATCATACAGGAGAACACCAAATGTAGTTATATGAAGGTTTTACAGGTAATACTGTAGAGCTGTGGACCCTTTGAAAGTGATTTGGAAGGAATGCTTTGGCTCCTGCCCAAGCGCAAGCACAACATTTACCTGTCTTTAAAGCAGACTTGTTAGATTTTCATGCAAACCTGAAAAATGATACCAGGGGTTCAGGCATTAATTCATTAAAATTAAAGAGGCTGTTAAAGCAGCAGCGTCCTTTCTTTTCAGGCTCAATCAGAAGCCTGAAAAAGGATGGAACTGCTTTAAATGGTAAGAGGGGAGTGCTGTGTTCCTGCTAAGTCTGAAGCAATTTTTCTGAAAATCATTTTCAAAATGTGCACAGCTGTACAATGGAGTTCCAGAATTCATGCATTTCTTATGTCTTGTGCAACTGCTCAGGCAAGCATATCCTTACTTCTGGAATTTAGGTAGTACGTTCTGATGCCATCAGAGCTAGTGAGAAACAAGCATTAGCAGTATAAGCTTGTCTTTCAAACCATGAATGGACCAAATAACACTTAGCTGTAAGCACAGCAACTTGAGTGTTAACTTGACCAAAAATTCAATGGCAATGAAAATTATAACTTATAATACCAGTTTTCTGGAAATTATATCCTGTTTGTTCAACTGTCACCTGCAAAATTCTTACTCACTGTTACTTAAGTAACTTTAAGAAGGGAGCCAGTGGAGGCAGAACCACTGGACAGGGATAATTATTTGTTGGGTCCTTTTTAGATTTTAGGTGCTAATGAAAGATTTAGTCTATGGTCCTGAGTTTTAATAGATGCTTAATTTGTCAATCATAGGCATGCTTACTGACAAATAATTCCCAAACTATTCAGTAAAGTCATCTTTACTGAATAAGCTTTTACAGGATTGCAATATCAGCCTATGATTCTATGCACAATTTTCAACATTTAATTATTACAGCCATTAAACTGCCAGTATGCAAACGCAAATTAAATATTCATATTTTTACATATTGCAAACGCATATAACAAATATGGGAAATAATCTGTTATAAATACAAACGGATGGGAAATTAATGCTCATTCTCATGATTATGTTCATGATATCTTCTATCAAATTATAATAAACGTTGCTCTGTGGTCACATTTCTCAAGAGTATTGATGAATATATTGCATTTTTGCTGTCTTATCTAATTTGCTGTCTTATCTAATTGAAGTTGATGATCAACCCCCTCCTCCATTAATAGAAAACTGGAGCCCATTTTAAATTCCCAAAATGCCCTAGAGTGTTGTTGTATACATGGGAAATACAAAGATATACAGCTTTTCAAGTGAAGAGTACCTCCAATCAGCATTCAATTATTTCTGACTGGATTTGGTACTTTTTTATTATCAGATCCTTCCCAAGGATCTAGGATAGCTAAAGATCCCATTGTAATATTAATTATAATATTATTACAATATATAATAGTATTAATTATATTGATATTGTTAATGTTAATAATATTTATTCTTATTTTCCTCTTGTTGACATCCTTAACATTTTTTACTGAAATGCAAAAAAAGAAGTATTTTAACTAAAAGAAACACTTCCCACAGCAAGGAAATGTTAGGTCTAAGAACTGGATAATACAGCACTTTAAAATTAAAAGAAAAAAATGTTTCTTGAAGGCAGTAACAGTTTGGGGTTAATATTTTCTGTCTTCTTCTAAGAACATATTTATGGTCTTTTTGTAATTGGATAGGATCTTAGAAGGATTAAAAGACAGGATAATAATTAGCTTGAAGCTAAAATATGTGGAACAATGCTTTGACTTAATGATATGTTAGATACGGTGGTCTATGTTCCCCCCCCCTTTCTTTTTTCATAGGAATGACTTTTACTGTTGTAGAGATAAATGCTTGCTTCATTTTAACTGATAATCTTTGTTAGCAGTATTCTTCTATCAACACAGATTCATTTTTGTGTGCTCACGGGAGTCTCAGCTCCCCAAATAGCACCCACAGTGAAAGCATATTACATTAGATAGGTGGTAACATTCACTGTTACTGTTATTAGCATCAATTTAACAATTTTGCACCTGTTCAGTAATAGCCAGTTTTTAATGATATTGTTAATGATGTTATTTAAATACTCATTTTTTCCACTCTAACTCTGGCACTTTTTTATTGGTATAATCAAAGAAGCTACAGGAACTATTGCTTTCAAAAATAAAATTCAACCTTTGGAAAAAAAAAAAAAGAATTTGTGATGGTAAAGAAATGATCAAAGTTATAAATGTAATTTCTTCTAAGCTTATTCAGTTATAAATCCAACTCTTAACTATTGAAGAAAGCAGGAGAGTTGGTTCCTGAGTAAAGCTTCAGTTCTACTTGAGCAGAAAGAAGTGAGTGGAGAGCTGATCTTTGTCATTTGTGCTTCACCTTCCAGGACTCAGTGACTATCAGGAAATATTAAGAGCAGCATGCAGGATGATTGTTTCTATACCCTCTTTTCTTTTGCGGGAAGCCTCTGCCGATAGCTTTGGGAACCTGTGCTTTGGCCATGCTGGATCCAGCCCAGTAACTGCAATCTGCATTCTCAAGAATGACAGGGACAGGAAGTGGCTTGAGTAACATACAAGCTTTATTATCCATGCAGCAGGTGGGATCTAAAACTCAAGAAGTTAAACTGCTGCCAAATCACTAAGGCTGATGCAATACTTTTAAAATCTTTCTCAGTGACCCAAAAGGTGAATCCTGAGAATGTTCACATATGTCCTGTGGTTTATGTATAGTAAGATCTTCACTATAGAAAACATGTGTACATCAATGTGTATAGTTTCTCTCTTTCATAAAACACACACATGTATACAAATCCATAATCAAATTAAGATTACTTTTTCCAATACATGTGCAGATTGGTAGCAAAGGGGAGAAGAAGATGAACTAAACCACCTGTAGGCAATTTAGCACTTTAGGGTCACAAAGAGCCCTTCACTTAATTTCATCCCTAATTTTAAGCAACAAACTCAGATATTTAGTGGTGATCCATTACTCCTTTGGGCATATAAGAAAAAAAGGGAAGGGAAGGGAAGTGGGGAACCTAGAAAGTAGTGGCTTGCCTACACTAGCTTTGCACCAGCCCAACACTGAATGTAAAAGCAGAAAGTAGATCATGTAATCCTGAAATAAATATGCAGAAAAGATTCCACAAATTGCATGTGATTTAGTTCCAGAATTCATTTAGAAAAATTCCTGACCTTTTCCAAGAGTGATCAAAGTACTAAATCACAAGACTTCTAGTCATCCTTTCTTTGCTGCATAGAAAGCATGGGTGGGCCAGTAATGATATAATTATGAGGCCAAAGAAGTATGGCACTATTCTCCCAAAGCTATCAACAGATGGGTAAAAAATAGACCTCTAAACCTAATGAGTTTCTTGCCATATATAAAATGGGCAAAGACAGGCTTTCTTTTGAAGAAACTGTTGCAGCAGGCTTGCAATGGGTGATGAAGATGATGATGACGATGATGCAAACTCAAGAAAAGGAACTTATGCTAGATGTGAAAAGGGGTGAGAAGGATTCAGATGAAGGCTGTATAGTTGGGGATTGCACCACTTCTGTAAATTATAATTATGGTTTTAGGTATGAATACACTGTAAATAAGGCCTATATTACAGAAAAATGGAACCAGTGCTATGTATAATCCCTATCCAAAAACAATTCAGATATTGTTGGATAATTGTGGGTGACAAAGAAGCTAATTGAAATGCAATGTTTGGAATTTTTCCCTTCCTTTCCTTCATATTACAGATAAAAAGAGCTGACATACAGACTGTTTTGTAGTTTTACTATTTTACTATTGCCTGTCTTTGGACTTGCTGACTGCCAATTTGCTGTAGAGATGGCACGGTGCAGAATATTCAACTAATAGTTTGATCATAATATTTATTTTAACTTTCTAAAATATGTCAGGACAATGAAGTGAATTTGTTTGTTCTACAGAGCCCAGCAAACAGGGAGAGTGGAGAAGCAATAGCCACAAGATTTTCTTGCAAATGTCAATCACAATTTTCACTCCGACAAAACAAATCAGTCTCCCCTGAAAAACAGAAGCAGCTTTCCTAGATATCAGGAATAGAGTAGTTAGGCCTACTTTAATTCATATGTAGCTCTGAAAAGCTATAGTACCTCCCCTTCCCAAATCCAGAGCAATTGTATTTACTCTAGAAGTAATTCTACAGCTCAGGCTACCTTTTAACAGAACTAATTTCGCAACATTTAGTATGCATTCTGAAACACCCCCACAATATAATGCATGAGACCTACACAATAAAGACATTGGTGTCCTGCATGAGGATTGTTTTGCTTTCATATACCAAGTTACCTTCCTGTAACTTTTGATCATTCAAAACTGTAAGAACTGAGTGTGCTGGTGTTTGGGATGATAGGAAAGTTTGGTCTGTGTTCTTGAAACTCGGTGTTTCATTTGCACGTGCAGATTACAGATGTACACTGCAGTCACCAAATGATTAACATGCATGATTGAAACAATTCTTAATCATCACAGTACTTAGTTGTTGGTGTTTCTTGCTTTACCTGTGAATAATGGGACCAGTTTCTATTCTCTTTAGCAGACTTCTCTGTTGTGTCTCTTGAAGCATTTATTTATTAGATTTATATAGCTGCCGACCTTACAAATGTGTACACTGAAGTAAGGTGCCAAAACCAGAGAGATATTGCAGCAAATGTTACTAGTACCAAAGAGATCAAACTTGTTCTGCCTTTTTTTTTTTTTCTCCTTCCTTTCTCCTAGCTTCTAACCTGTTTTCCTTGGTTAATTCCAAAATCTGGACTGGCTCACTTCTCTAAAGAGATGTCTCTTAAAACCTGGCTAGGGCTGAAGAAATGAATTACAACAGAACACTACATTTGCTACCTTGATTTCCTTCAAATGTGCTTGGACAATAGGTATTCCTTAAGATCACTGATATGTTCTGAGTTTGCAGGAAAACTTTAAAAGGAGAAAGATGGGAAAGAATTCTCTTCTCTTGACTTACATTGGAGGGCTACTACCAACTGAAGTAGTTCATTCTAAGGAAAAAGGACACTGGTATGGAATAGCTCTTAAAATTCTCTTAAAATTGCTATGATATTTCTAGCATGAGAAATATGTGGGCTGAATGTCTACCTTAGTTCACTTCTTCTTAGCCTCAGGTTACAGACTGGTTCTGGCAAAGTCTGGCCCGAGGCATTGTACATCAAACTGGCAAGTGCAAGCAGATGATCAAAGCCCCACCCCTTTATATTATGTGTTGCATGCATCACCCACATGTAAAAAGGGGACAGAGCTTTGATCACCCCAGTTGTACCCACTATTTTGATGTCACTGATCCACTCCTGCAGTCACCCCTGCCTATATCCCTCCCAACCCTTCTTTACTACACCAAAAGTCTCTTAAGGTTTTTAACATACAAGTTTGCCAAACTAACAGAAAGCAGCAACCAATCTCACCATCTACCTGAATAGTTCATCCCATCCACAATTCATTCTTTAAGAAATGCAAAGTGCAATGTGGTACAAGATGCTTTGTGCTCTGCTGGTATAGAGTCTATGGAAATTGAATTTTAACTCATATGAGCACCTTGAGGAAAGTACCTTTATCACAAGATCTTTCATTCTTTGTAATTGTAGACTCAGAAGAGTGTCAAGCCCACAGGTTAGGATCCTATTCCAACTGAGGATCCAATATAAATTCATAGGATGTTGCTATTTGCCAAACCTAAAGGTTGCAGGATATTTCACATGTGTTCTACAAGCATAACTGATAGCTCAAAGGAAATATACATGATTTAAGGCAACCTTCTTCCCTAAAAGGAACCTCTGTTAAACTAAGTGAGACTTATTTCCAAGCAAACATGTTGAGGATTGTACTGCATCATATATTTTCTCTTCTGTCAACTTTCTCATTAAACTTTCTCATGCCAGTCAGTTTTCTTATGCTTCTCCATGGAGATTTGCAGTTGTGGAGCGAGAGCACAGTGGTGAAAGGCAAGATGTATTTTACAGACTGTCTAAATTATAATTACATGATTCACTAAAATGCTCAAATATTAATAGTAACAGTTCTTTTATAGCATCTTCATATATCACTCCTAAGCAGTGCAGCTTCAACACCTTACAGTAAATAAAATAATATATAGTGAAACCACAATAAAAACATTTTAAAGCAATGAAAAAGAGGAATGTAGTTGGGAGTTTTGGAAAGATAAAAAATACACTGAGAATAAACTCTAAAAGCAATTGATTGAGACACTTTTGAAATGGGAGAAGGAAGGACGGGTGATGGCAAAATGGAAATATAATGTTCTACAGTGAGGCAGGATCACAATGGAAGAATCCCCAAAGAGCAGACAATTATAAGGAATTCAGAAAGAATGCATTTATTTAAACCAATAAATGCATTCATAAAAGCTAAAGCAATATCACTCTCTAGTCCCAAGGTGGTAAACAATAGCTCAATTGTTCAAAGCTGCCATAAAGCTGAATCATATTACTTTTCATAGGTGATGAAAGATTGTTTTGATTGAAACTGCATTTTAAAAAAAAAACATAACAGATTTTGAATGGAAGTGGCTAGCAACTTAAAATTCCATCACATAGACTTACTATGCTTATTTGGTCACAATGGAAAAGTGACCTCTCCACATTGTGGGGAAGCTTTATGGTTGATGGATACATCCATGATTATAGGCTGCACATTATCCTCATAAATATTTGTTAATACTGATCATCAGATGAAAATAATGATATTTCCATGTCTTCCATAGGGGCTTTCCTTAGAATCTGGTTGGAAAAAGGAAACAGAATATAATGGATTGCTGCTTTGATCCAACGCTTCCCTTCCTATTCTCCTCTTTTGGGAAACTGGGGGAACACTGGGGAAGACTGCATGGAATGATACTGTTAAGAAGTCCTTTATGGTACTATCTACAATACATGAAAAATGATCTCACTGTTTAACAGTTTGATCTGATCCTGACTGGTATTGTTGATTAAATTATTTATATTGGATTGCTGCCTTCCATATTGCAATGCCTTCCATATGGGGCAGCCCTTGAGCTACAGCTGATCCAGAATGTAATAGCTCAGATATTTATAAGTACTAGTTGATTTTTTAAATTTTTTATTTATTTTGGTGCCTTCAAGTTCATGTTGACTCCTGGTAACTCTCTGGACAAGTCTCTGCAGTTTTCTTGGCAAGGTTTCAGAAATGGTTTGTCATTGGCTGCTTCCTAGGGCAGAGAGAGAGTGACTGGCCCAAGGTCACCCAGTTAGCTTTGTGCCTAAGGTGGGACTAGAACTCATGGCCTGCTGGTTTCTAGCCTGATGTCTTCACCACTACACTAATTCTCACTAGTTCGTTTACCCATGTAATGTTGCTACTTGGTTTCCAGTAAGCTTCTGGGTGCCATTCAAAATGCTGGTTGTCACTCCTGAAGCTGCTAATGACTCAGTGCTTGGGTATCTTTGGGACAACTCTTCCAGGGGCTCTGCCCACCTAATATAAAAGAGAGGGCTCCCTCTAGGTTTTACTCCAGGGGATGTCATCTGCAGAATCCTATACAGTACACTGCATGTTGTAAGTTTGCTAAACAGATTTTATGACCCTGGTAGTCCATTAACTGAATTAAGTGGCACTGCATTTTAATTAGAAGGTCCTAAGAAGCTATAGGTGTTTAGATTAGTATCTTTGTTTCACCATGAACTGTGATGTTAATAGCAACTGAAAGCACATGATGGAAAGGAAATGGTTGGTTTTGTTTTGTAAGAATATGAGAAAAGCAAAAAAAAAATAAATCTATATTAATTGTCTAAGGAGAAGGTTCTTATGTGATGACTTTAGGACTTATGCTAGCTTGTAGTAACATCACACCATTTTCTAGACAATTGTAGCTAGAAAATACAGAACAGTAGGATTTCAGAATAATATGTTTTCAGTACATTCTGAACATATTTTTTTTATATTCATATTCCCCAATTGTCCCAGGTTAAGGTTATTATGTATTTTATATCTCTCCCTCTTTTTAAGATTGACCATCTTAGTTAAGCTTTTCATTCTTCATGAGACTGTCACCATATTGTTTATTTTAATAATTCTGCTTTTATTTGAGCCACATCCTCTTCCTAATGTATGTTGATAGAATTAGGAAGATATGATTTCTTTTGCTCAGAATTACCTTCCATTTGTTTGATCAAATAAATAAATTTATTGATGCTGTAATTACTATATTTGATGGTGCCATTTGAGTCCTGCCATCAGTGAATACCTGTAATATATGAGCTGTTTAAAATACTTTTTCTTCAGATAATTAAATTGAAAGAAGTTTCCTTGGTCACGTCTTTGACTTTATTGGTAAATAAGGAGAACCAAGTGAGTTTATCACTACGACATGCCATCATGTATATGTTGAAATAAAATAGGTAGCTTCTCAGATCATCTTATGAAGAGTTCTACTGAAATTGCAGTGCTGGGGGGCATGGTCAAAAGTTTGGTGGAGAAATAATAATAGCTACATTTATTCCTCAGCCAAACTTCTGATCCACTCAAAGAACTGTCCTTTCTTATTTTCCCTAATAAAAGGAACCTTTAGAAGAAGCATTCACTCAGCCCTAGGTTTGGTTTGCTTATTTGTTATCACTCTTTAATGTATCTTTTTAATCTGACCATTAGTATCTTAACTGTATCTTACGTATTAACATGAAGTTGTATTTCTGTTAAGGATGCCAAACAGCAAATGTTCATTAGCTGTGGTATGGAAACAGGATCTGAATAGAACATAACTACTTTGCACTCCCCTTGTGAAGATTGCTGCAGCTGATGTTAGGAGAGATGGAAATTTGTAAGCCTTTAGTGCTGTGTATAAATATCACACGGATAGAGGCATACATGGAGACTTTGATTTAGGGCATATCTGCACTGCACCCTTAAGCTATTCCTGTCGTGTACTCATACCAGCTTGACTCTAAATCTGCTTCAGAAAATCCTATCTGGCCTGAGATACTTTGGTGGCACCTTTAGATTACTCAGCCCAGGACTGTAGGCTACAATGTCCTCCTTTTGGACAACTCCGCTATTGCTGTGCCACCACCACCACCACCACCTTTAAGTTCTGTGTAAGTGATTGGTATTTGCTTTCCTTCATGTGGGTGGGTCTTATTGGATTTGTGGTTGCTGGCCAGTACTAGTGACAGGGCAACAGACAGTTCATGGAGATGGAAAAGAAACCTATTGTCATACTCTGAATTCCTCTTCCATAGTCCTGTGGAAGTCCCATAGCATTCAATTAATGGTTTATGTCAGAGAGGTATAACTGTTTTGTGGCAAAACACAATGCATCGCCCCTTAAAAGACATGCTATGGGTCACATTGCAAAAAAAAAAAAAAAAGTCATATGTAAGTCACTGAAGCTAAGGGAAAAACTAAATTTGGGTTCATTTATGTTGCATTTAATTTGATTTTTTAAAACATACCTCCCTATCATATATACTATTTAAAAGTGCCTGAATATCTTGTTTTTAGGAATCACCTAGAACTGGGTATTTATGGGAAGAAATGCATAGTCAATCTTTGAAGAGTACAAGGAATCCCCAGTTTAAGAATGAGTTCATTCCTAAAGTCTGTCCTTAAGTTAAATTTGTATGCAAGCCAGAACAGTTTTATTCTATAATACTGTATAAGTAGCATTGTGTAATGAACTCAAACCATTGTGTATTTAACTTGAATCATTGTGTATTTAACTCAAATTTTGATACAATAGGCTCCATTCTTAACTATAGGTTGTCTGTAACCCGGGCATTCTTAATCTGGGGACTACCTATATATGAAAACAACCCAGAAGATGGTTTAGATCATCTGCAAATTAACAAACTTAAACTCAGATAGCATAATACATACAGAACAGCCTTCTGTAATGCAAAAAGAATGAGAACTCAGATTTTTTTGTTATGATTTAATGGTGGACATTTGTTATCAAGCCACAAGCTCTTGTTTTTGCAAGGAAAAAGATGAAACTTACTGAAAGTCCCCTCCCCACAAAATAAATGGCTATTTTCTTTCAAACATTTGAATCCAATCTTTGTATATTTTAGAGGCAGCTGTGTAATGGGTGCTGCAATTTAGAAAAATAGCTTGGGTAGATATGCAAGGGTCTGATGCTTTATTCATAATGAAAGCTATTCACATGGGTAGCCATCTAAACAAGTTATTTTAAAAGTAGGCATAAGCTCTAGCAGTGACTAGCATATTTCTTGATTTCATACATATTTCTTATACAGAGATTCTAGATTCCTTGGAAAGAAACTCTGACTTATACAAGGGAAAAAATGATGACTCTAACTGCAGATCACATTGTCCCATACTCAAAATAAAAATACAGAAATTTCTAAGAAAATAGAAAAAAGTTCACACTAGCTATGTCACATCTTCTATTAAAAGAATCAACATACTATTGATATTTATTAAGAGAAAAAAACCAATATGGAATATAATTTATTAATTTATATTATTTAGAGTTAACTGTAGAGCCAGTTTGGTGTAGTGGTTAAGGCACCAAGCTAGAAACCAGAAGACTGTGAGCTAGTCCCACTTTAGGCACAAAGCCAACTGGGTGACCTTGAGCCAGTCATTCTGTCTCAAACCTGGGAAGGAGACAATGGCAAAGCACTTCTGAAAATATTGCCAAGATACCTGCAGGGACTTGTCCAGGCAGTTGCCAGGAGTTATCATTGACTCGAAGGGAAAGAAAGAAAGAAAGAAAGAAAGAAAGAAAGAAAGAAAGAAAGAAAGAAAGAAAGAAAGAAAGAAAGAAAGAAAGAAAGAAAGAAAGAAAGAAAGAACTGTAGTTCTTACCCATTCATCTGCACCTGCAACAGTAGTAGTTAGGCTTATAATGGATGAGTGAAAATTGACTCTCTTATACAGCATTGTATTCCCTATTAGCAACTACTCACAACTTTTTTCTTCAGATGATGGAGGAAGTCACAAAAGAACAATTGTCCTTGTTGTGAGATAACTAGTAGGGAAGTCTTGATGCAGCAAGTGGAAGTAACACTGTGGAGAAACATTCTCACAGAATGCTGATGTTCTAAGATACTAAAGTTGGGTGAAGTCAAAAGTGTATCTTTTAGACATCAAAGACGTATATTTTAAGGAACTTTGAGCAATGACAAATAGAATTCCACAGCAGGTAAGTTAGAGGAAAGGAGCCCAAGCTGAATGGGAGGATTTTGTTTTTGCTTTTTTAAGAGAAAGCGATATCAGAAGTATAACTACCAATAATTCCAGTTGAATTCTAAGGGAAAAAAATGAGGATAGCAAAAGAAGTCAGTGTGGTTGCCCTAAAAGCTTGGTGAAGATCTGAGTACAAAAATATATATAGTATTGATATATACTCGGAGTTAGAAAATAGAAGAGTAGATATAGATATTCCCATCTGCAGATACGGTGTCAGAAAAGTTAAAGTAAGCTGAACTGGCAAAGAATGCTAAAACAACTCAGAGACCTTCTGATAAATTCAAGAAAAAAAGGAAAAGAATCAGTATGCCAGTTCTTCAGTAGAAGTGGAAAAATGCTAATAGAAAACAGAATAGGCAGAACTCTGTCTTCTCAAACAAGAGTATTTGCACTCCTCTAGGCAACTATGAAGGTCAGAATTGAAATTGAGATAGACAAAAACATGGTCAGGGTGTTGGATACATCTTCCCCATCCAACAAATTGCTTCTTTCATGGTGAAGACTAGAGGAGGGGTCACCTAATGTCCTACTTTCCATCTCTGCTGCTGCCATGGAACTAAGGGTTAAGACTGGAATAACCAAAGACCACTCCCTTTGGGACTATCAATCCAGTATATTATTTCCAACAGCTCTGGAATGTTCTGTGGTAGAAATATAGATAATACAGACTGCTGTTATTAAATCTGCTTCTCCTTGTCTGTGGTTCATGTCTTTCTCTCTCTCTCTCTCTCTTTGCTTTTTTATCTGTTTTTGCCAGTTAATTGTTTTTGATGTTGTTGATGTTTAATAAATAGACATCAGGTAGTTGAGCACAGTGGCACATGTGCTTGCTTTGATCTGGATTCAGGGATTGATTGGAAGAGGAAATATATTGACATTAAATGAATTTAAATCTTTAGAGCCAAATCAGTTGCATCCTAAATTGTTGAAGGAATTTGTTGATGGTAGGGATAAATATATATAATCTTTGAAAAACCCAGAGAATGGGTAAAGTGCCATGTTACAGCAGAATGGCAAGAATTGTCTCATTTTCAAGGAGAGACTGGAGAATTAAGGGAACTAAAGATTATAGCTATAGGGAGATGTGGATTCAAAGGGTAAATGGTAATTCAAGGAGCACTTGAAGACACATGTAGTACTTGTGAGAAACACTTTAAGCTAAATATAAAGAGTGCCTATTCAGCTGGCCCACTCCAGGCGACTGATGGACCCTGTGGGGTTCCAGAGGGAACTTGGGGTTTTTCCCAAGGACCTATCAGGCACTTTGGCTAAGGCCTTGGCTGCAGCCTGGACCAGACTGCTCCTATGCAGCCTCTCTCTGTGAGATGATCTCAGTGTCCTCCTTGGTTTTCCAAAGAGCTCCAAGAGATGAAATGCCAGAAGTGATACCTAGAGATTATATGCTTCAAGAAAGGGAATGAATGGAAGACCACCTCCCAAACCACATTTGGCCATTTTGAATAACAGGTCATGCCCTTCAGCTTATGTAATGCTCCTGTGGTCTTCCAACACTGATAAATGATATCTTCCCAGACCTCATGGAACAGTTTGTTATTGTTTACCTTGACAACATCTTGATTTACTCCCAGTATATGAGCTGATCATAAAGAGATGAATCTGTAAATGCAAGATGTGGAAATTACAGGCCAGACTAACCTTATTTTTTGAGTAATTTTATTAATAAACTGTGGGACTAAACTGTAAGCATAATCCAAATTTCAGGAAAGCATTTGACAAATTATTCCATGATATTCTGATTTGCAGGCTAATTAAGCATGGGCTAGCTGGTATGGCATAACAGAGATATAGCTGGATCAAAACTCAAACTCAAAGATTGAGTCTCATCAATGATTTCTCATTAAACTGGAGTTAGGGATCAAATGGGATCCTGCAAAGCCCCGTAGTCATAATCTTTTTAATTAATGATTTGGATTAAAAAGTGTAGGAAACACTTTTCAGACCCATAGATATTGGGTAGGATAGCAAATACCCCCAAAGATGGAAATAATATTCAAACCATCTTGATAGTTTAGAAAAATAGTTTAAAATAAGCACACAAAATTTAACCAAGACAAATGCAAAGTTTGTCACTTGGGAAAAAGAAATCAAATGTACAGATACAGAATGGGGAAACCTGACTTAGCAAGAGTACTTGTGAAAAATTTATTGGAATAATAATTGACTGCAAACAACACAGTGTGTGGTGGCTACTGAAAAAAGGCAAATTAAATTATGGACTGCATCAACAGAAATATAATTTCTATATCATGGAATGTAATTGAAATATTGTTTGCTTCCTAATTCAGTGATTTTATCCAGTTTTGGGCCCTGTACTTGAAAAATGATTCAAATGTTCTGGGCAGGTTCAAAGGGCAATAAAGATGATCAGAAGACTGGAAACTAAATCTATGAAAAGAAATGAAAGAAACGTTTCATGTTTAGCCTTAAGAGAAAACCGAGTATCATATAATAACCCTTTTCAAATTCCTGGAAGGAGGTCAAAATTTGTTCTGTATCAATCAAAGTGCAGGTTACAAAATAATGGTTATAAATGATGGAAAAGAGATTCTGATTAAATGTTTTTTTTAATTTCCCAAAAGTAAGAACTATAAGAAAAGAGGGGTGGTGAGCAACCCTTTACTGAATATGTTCAACTGGAGCCTAGATAGCCATCTCCTGGAAATGCTTTAATTTGGATTACTACACTGTGCAAAGGGTTGGATTTAATGGCCTAGATGCCCTTTTCCAGCTCTGTGATTCTCTGTATCCATTCTACTAATGGAGATAATTGACAGAGGAATAAAGACTATACATAGTTAAATTTATCTGTCAAATGCCAAAAATAAGACATTGATCATTCCAAGATATCTTCCTGTACTTCTTATTCTACATTATTGATCTTGGAATTTAGAATGTTAAAACTGAAGGAGCAATATGTGTCCACTGCTCTAAATTATTATTTTTATATGAGTGTTTTTAGAAGCCTCATGTCCAGCTGCTTTCTTGTATAAAGATAATCTCCGAAATTAATTCCAGAACTGGCCCAGGAACACTTTTCTGTACTTTTTGTCTGATCTTCTTTCTTATGCATGCATTGATGGGCTATGGATGCAATTAAATGAGCAGATCAGTGCTTTTTTTGCAATGCTCAATCAATGCAATACTTAATCAATGCGCAAAAGTACTTATGTACACTGAAATCAAGTTGCAGGAAAATGAAAATTGCATGATGACAATAATAATGATGTTGGTAAAATAACAGGTTTCTACTGCATTGATAACAACTTCCAAATACTGTAAGAGCAATCATCCAGAAACCCAGTATCTGGGGGGAAATGTGGATAGGGAGAATTCAGTAAAGATCCCTATTACAATCCAAATACTATCCTCATTACTTTTTTGTTAGAGTCATGCTCCATATATTATAATAACAAGCACTCTGTGCCTAGCAGACCATAAATCTAATACTTTAATGACTGAAATCCAAATCTTTATTCTCCATTAAGAGAAATATGGTGTAGGCATTTAACAGAACATTTGGTCGGTGACATGATACTACTTCTGCAACAACGTAGGGTGTAAGCAATTCACACTGCATACAGAAAAAAATCTTATTTCCAGAGCAAGCAGAGTGAACATAGCAGAACAAATAGCTTCAAAAAATATACTGACTTGAAGGTATATTCTGAGAGGGAAATTTCTCAAACTTAATAAGACTTTTCTATAACAGTTAAGTAAAACTAAAGCCTAACTGACCATTTTTCTATAGTATCCAATTTTTGAACAGATTTTATACAAGAGTTGCATAATCTAAAGTGCTTAATTGCATGATTTGCTAAGATGATTGATTCTGAGGGAAACAGTAGACTCTTAAAAGTGATCTTGGACCCATCTTTTACAAGACCTAACCATATGAATTATACTATTTTTGTACTAAGTGTGAGATCTTGTAAGACGATTTTAGAAGAGCTACAAAAAGGCATAGATTGAGCTGGTATCTTTGTGCCCCAATGTCTGCTACAGATGGGAGAAAAGCAGACTGTGAAACTATTTATACAGCTGCATGGTGTAAAGGAAAGGCTCATTAGCTGAACATCTAGTACATCTTTTCATGTAAACAGGTAGTTGGCTCATGCTCCCTTGTGTTTACAATATATTGAAGGAGGTCCACATTGGCTGGGTGCTTGTGTAGAGGATATGCATTCTTAAAACATGTGATTTTTCCTTTTGTACAGAGTGTCAGAAATTTAAATAAATCTCTACATAAGACCTGCATAACTTGTAACTCATCTAACCATGTGCAGCCTGCCTTATATGTATCATAATGCATATATACACTTTCTCTCTCCCATGTGCACATTCACAAACACACATATTGTTGTTTAACAGCCCCAGTCAATCAGAAAAGGCATAGGACAGGTCCATCAGATGCTAATGGTTCTGAAGACTCAGGTTTCGTTCTGGCTGGAGGCAGCATGCTTCAAACACCAGCAATACAGAACAACATTAGATATTGCCTTTTGGGTGGCTGCCCCTGTTCTGTGGAACTATCTCCCCCACCCCCCAATATACAATTGGCCCCAACTCTGCTTCCCATTAGAAAAGTTGTTATGACCTGGCTTTTCCCCCAGGCATTTAGGTCCAGTTGAGTGGAGTCCCCTTCCAACTGTTTTAATAATCCTGTTTGGTTCACCATGTACTGTATATATAGGGTGTTTCTTTGTTTGGTTTGTTTTTTGATGATGAAGATGATGATGATGTAGTATCATTACTTTCTGTAAATGATTATTTTTGTTATATGCTCCTCAGAGTGCAATATAACCCTCATGCAATTAACTTTGCATTCATGTTTAATACTGCTTTCTACTATCACGTATGTCATCTTCTATCCTCCTTCAACAATATTCTTTTAAGAGAAAGGAAAGCATCTAAATGCCTTTGCTGCTAGTGGTAAAGCTTCTTCTGTCCCAGGAAATTCAATAATTAAATAACTAGATAATATCCTCCTTATTGAGGAGATTTAGGAAATTGCAAGGACATTAGATTATTGCAGTGCTTAACATCAGCAGAGGGAGAAGAAAAGCATTACTACTGATTTTATTGGTTATAATACACATGCAGCTATTTTTCTTATTTTGAGTACCACAATACTAAGCAGCTTGTATCACCATTGTTGCTGATGTTCACTGTTCGGTGGTTAAAACATAAATAACTAGTGAAAGTGATAACCTGCTATTAAAATGCAGTTTCATAATGGCATGCAAATATCTTTTCAGACCGTAAATCCCAATACAATTCAACTATACTACAGAGGCATCATAAATTAAAACACTTAGAAATACCTCCTTCATTGTATAATTACTATTTTACATATTAAGCATCTTGTCTGTATTTTAAACACATTTTATTATTTAGAAGATAAATTCTTTTAATTATAGCAGGTGATGAAGAACTTCCCTTAATGCATAGGTCTATTCCTCTAAAATGCTTATAAAAGTTAGTGCCAGGGATAGTTTGTAAACATATTGTAGGGGATGGATGGATGGATGGATGGATGGATGGATGGATGGATGGATAGATAGATAGATAGATAGATAGATAGATAGATAGATAGATAGATAGATAGATAGATAGATAGATACTGTAGATAGGTAGATATACACACACACACACACACATACATACATACACACACACACATATTCTTGTCACCTTTATCCAAGTATGTGTATATGTTTGTGTATGTATGTACACACACACGTGTGCACACATGCATACACACACACTATCATTCTATTTACCTCTGGGGCAAACATGACAAGAAGGTTCATAATTTTTTATTCATGCAGAGTCAAGCACTAGAAGGGACTACTTGATTTTTAATCAAGCCATTTAGGCTGAAATATTTGGCAGATGATATTAGGTTTGCAGTCCTACATGCTATGGTTGATGTCCTTATATTACCAGCTTTATACCTTAATTCTTTAGTGCAGGACCTTTTAGATTCTAAATTGCATGGAGAATCACACTCTGATAATGGGAAGAAATGCAAGAAGCAATTCTGGGGTGGGGTGGCGTGGGGGATGTCCGAAGAGTCAAGATGTTGGTCCCAGCAACACAATCAAACCTCTGTCCCTTTTGTATTTGCATCTATTTTGCAAAGTTGTATAAAGGAGCAGGATTTCAATTACAGTGTCACAGTCATAATTCATTCATTCATTCATTTATTTGAAGTATTTATATAGCTGCCTAACTCTAGGCAGATGTGACTCTGGGCAGCATACAAAAGAAAGGAAAAATTCATGTCCCTCCTGACTGGTTAAGGCTACTCGGGAGGTGACATGTGGGTGGGTCCAGGCGATGGTGAATTCATCCTTGAGGGAGGAAGTGTTTCCAGCCATCTTTAAAGAGTGCATCCTTTCCTGATGCATCCCATCCTCAAGAAACCATCATTGGATCCCACCATATTGGACAATTTTCATCTGGTCTTCCACCTCCCCTTTTTAAGGCTCCAGAGGATCCTGACGGAAAAAAGAAAGTTGAAACCAACAAATACAAGAATATCATGAAAACCAAGTATCATGAAAACCAAATATCATGAAAACCAAGTAAACCATAAATGGTGAACATGGCTATAACTCCTAAAAATGGGGACTCTATTCATCACATTCCAAAGGCCAGGGGTAAGAAACAGTTCTTAAATATCTTCTTAAAGGCCTGCATGGTTGGGGCCAGCCATATGTCAGGGGAAAGTCATTCCAAAGGGCAGGAACAAGCACACCTCTTGAGTCCCATAAGATGACATTGTTTCAAGGAAGGGATCTTGAGGGTGCCTTTCCAACTGGAGCATGTGGGGCAAGCAGATACCCTTAGGTGCAGGCGATCCCACAAATATGCCATTTGTAGGTGATAACCAGCACCTTGAAAAGAGATGACTTTTGAGATATCCAGAAGGCTTCTTTTTGCCTAATTATATTAAAAGGAAAGCATCTAAAGATATTTATTGGAACCACTTCCTGTAGTTTGTAATAAGTAGTACGAATTGTGATGGTTACTAAGAGTTCTATTCTGGCAAATAAAAAAGGTAAAGATGCCATTGAGTCAAGACTGAATCTTAGTGAATACATGGACTCAACCATACACTATTCTTGGCAACTGTACAGTAGTAATTGCCACTGCTCTTCAAAGTGTTTTTAAAACTCCCTAGTCTAGCCTACAGCTCTTGCATTTCCTGCTGGTGTCCCAACCAAGTATTAATCAACCCTGGTCTGCACAGCCTCTGAGACCAGACATGATTTGACATGTACTTCCCTATTGGGAAGACAAAGAAGAGGCTGTTTAAATTATTCCATATTTGTAATTATGCATATGCATCAGAAGAGTGAGACAGATGTTGGGTTGGGTTGGATTGGGTTGGGTTTGTATCATTTTTTCTTCTAGAGCATAAGGCAGTGTATGCTTTCACTCATACTTCCTCATCTTCTCCTACAACAAAAGTCCCCCAGCAAGCTTCCATGATGGAGAATGGACTGAGAACCTGGGTCTTCTCAATCCTAGTTACCTCACTGCACTGACAGTCATTCAGCTACAAAACTCTTTGTAAGCAGTTATACTTACAAAACTCAAAGCAGTTATAGAACTCAGCCTGTTGCTGCCTGGGCCAGGAAAGACAAGCAGGTAGTACAAACCTCATCATAATCCTTCATGGTCCATCATGGAATGTGACATTGACTGACATCCCTTAATAGTACTGCCTTGCCTTCCTGGTGACAACATTGGAAGGACAGCAATAATTGTTCCCAGTCACTGCAAAAGTAAAGAAATATGCATTGCACATAAGCTGATTTCAGTTATTACAGGTTTGAAAATAGTCATTCAGCATACATCTCTGATATCCCTCAAGTGGAGCCTAATTTTCTGATGTCCTTCTCTGTTTGTAAACATGCATGTAAAAAGTCAGTGCCAGTGTGGTTCAGTGGTACACTTTCTCTCTGGTAGACTAGGGTTAGGGTGACCTAGGGTTAATCTTACCCTCAGCCATGTAGGAGGAGAGCCTATTAGTCTGTGTTAGTGTTAGTCTATGGTAACAAAAAATCAATAAATCTGGATACTACCAGATCCATTTTTATTTTTTTACTGTCACCCAATAAAAAAATAAAATTTATTGGGTGACTTTAGGCCACTCACCCTCTCTCCTTCCAACTTATTTCAAAGGTTGGTCAGATAAAATGAAGAGAGATCATTCATTTTGAGCTCCTACAGAAAAAGATGGAATATAATTTTAACAACATAAAATAAAAAGGAAGAAAAACTTAGTCATATATCTTGGGGGGGGGGGGTAAGTCCATTTTAATTTGGCAGACTTGACTGAGTCATTCATTACATGGCTATAAAGTGTGCATTTGGAACTAGTGTATCATAGGTACTAATGGAATTGAGTTGGTTAGAATTGTAACACGGGGTGTGTGCAGTAACAACGTTCCAGTTCTCTTCCTGAATTTTTAACTTTTTTAAAAAGTAGAATCTGTTTTTATTTAGAACTACATGGAAAATCATGCAGAGAGCATTATTTTTCTCACTGTGAGGCAAACCTGTTCCTGCCTTTGAAAAGTCTTAGCTAAAGATCTTGAGATAATTGAAACATTTTATTATTAAATGTTAGAAACACTTATCCAATGTTTTCTTGGTAACAGTACAGAAGTGAGATTTTTTTAAAAAAAATGTCCAGTCTCCTCAACTGGTACAGTAGATGGTCTCCCATCCAAGTACTTTCCAGACCTGACCCTATTTAGCTTTTCAAGATCAGCCAAGGTTGGCTAAATGCAGTATGGTCCGTTTTAAATAATGTTCTCCACTTTTACAGATAACATCTGAACATTTACCAGTCATTTGCTCTGAAATTTAAAGCGGCATTTGCAATCACAAATCCTCTTGACACCCCCTCCCCACCTCACTCTAAGGAAATGCTGTATGTTCTTCAGAACAAGGCATTTTGCTGAGAAATGGCCAGAGGACAGGGAAATTCCCTGTTTCAGGCAACAAAAGCTCTGATCAAGGAATTGGTGCTAAATGTTTCACTGATCAAGAACTCTAGTGAAATGTAATCAAGAGCTTATACAGTTGAAAGAGATTTGGAATTCACATAGCAAGCACTATGGGGATGCTTTGAAAATGCATTCACTCTGCCAAACGATGACTGTTCAGAATGTATGGAACTACTTAGTATGTTGATCCCTGCAGTTACGTTGTGAGAATCCAGTGGCTGCCATCATTGAAGGCATTGAGATGGCTGCACACCCACATACTTTATGATTCTATAAGTTATGACTGAGGCAGAAATCATTCGTCACAGGAGGCCATTTTTAGCACTATCCTTCGGCTAAATGCAATGAGGGTTCCATGAGAATAATGGAATAACTGTTTAGAATGGGGGAAAAATGTTACAGGCAAAAAGGAGGTGCAAGGAAAAATAGAAAACACAGCTCTGCCTGCACTTACTTGGTGTGGAATTTGTCAGCTATGATGGACTGCATGCTTATTGTGACAATATCAAAATCAAGTCATGAGTATCCAGAGAAAAGTTACTATACCTACAGCCCAGATCTATTGCCAAATAATTGTTTCAAGAGAGAGTTGAAATGAGTCTTTAATAGGAGGCTAGAGGCTATGCATGGCTTCAGCCTCACATGTCTAGAGTGGCCAAAATACTTCAGACAGATATGGCCTTAACCTTTTTGGATAATGGTAGTGATATGCAAAAACTGGATTCATGCTTTATGACAACTTTCCTGTTTTGAAGTGTCTGGACATCCAGCGTGCTAAATGTATTTCTAACCATTATTTTCAGGGACTGAATATATGATTCTTACAATAAACAGGAAGCTTATTTGATGTGTGGGCTGTCATGATTCTAGATTTAAAACTGTATTAAAGGAATGAAAAGGTTTCTTGTGGTTCTGACCTGGGCAAAAGACAGGAACTGGAAAACAACATGGAAAGTGAACCTTTAAAAAAGAAATTATCCCTCCAGCTCTGGATCAGAATTAGTAATGCTGTATAATTAGGAGATATCTTCAACCATCTACAGATGTGACTCACATTTTAACGCTTTTTCATTCATTCATTCATTCATTCATTCATTCATTCATTCATTCATTCATTCATTCATTCATTCAAAAGCACTAATATGTGGGTAGCT
Source organism: Python bivittatus (assembly GCF_059951505.1). Classification (NCBI taxonomy): domain Eukaryota; kingdom Metazoa; phylum Chordata; class Lepidosauria; order Squamata; family Pythonidae; genus Python; species Python bivittatus. The sequence continues at coordinate 32,418,704 of NW_028277098.1, forward strand.
CTGTGGAAATTCCCCAACAGCTTTTCACTTTTAATCTAAGCTCCCATTAGAAAAAGAAACATAAATCTCCCAAGGTTTGGAGCAGGTCTTGTGTCTCTGTTGTATGTTCTTGTCCTTGATGACTCATATTATATCAGTAAGTGCATAGCATTTTAAGTACGATGCTTACTTTGGTGACCTTTACACCATCCTGGACATAGATTCTCTCCCTTTATAATAATATTTCATGCTTTGGGGAAAATGTTTTCTATTTGCCTAAGTCACTGGCAGCTAGAATGATAACTGGATAGAAACTAAAGATGAGTAATTCATCAAATTATTATAATAATATTAGAGGATGACTAAGTTATTATTGTGTAATAACTCTCTCACTTAGTGATTACTGAAGTTCTATAGCCTTCAAATGAATGTGATGCCTCTTGCAAATTCTGCTGCTCAGTGTGGCAAAGTCTGAATTGAGAAGGTAGGGAAACATTACCGGTAGTATGACAGTTTGCAATCTGCACACACCAAACTGAATGCCTGAAAAAGATTAATGAACCCATAGTATATGAAGCAAGGCCCATTCACAAATCCAGAGTATAGATATGGAGAAGTTTTGTTATGAAAGGGAGGGCAATTTTTATAATTTGATTTTTTTAAAGTCACTGAGAATTGTAAGGAAACCATAAGCTTAGTTGACATGTACATATATAGGCAATCATATTATATGCTTTCTAGCATCTGCTTTATATCACCACATTTCTCTTTGGTTAAGTATTTCACCCCTTCTCTTCAATAGTAAAGCAGTTTTCAAGTCCTTAATTGAACTTGAAAAAAATAAACAAGGTTGGACCTGGTTGGAACTTAGATGATAGATCCCTCCCCACCACCCAGAGAATTCCAGGTTATAGATTAGACTGGAAATGTGAAAAACACTATGGAAGAAATTAACGAAAAACCATTTTGTTGCCACAGAAAATACTTAGATATACCATATTTATGCACCAGGAATCAAGCTCATCTAGAGGAGTTACTTTTTCTTGACTCGGGCCTATATTTTCTTTATTTGTTATTGTTGTTGCTGCTGCTGTTTTTCATGTGTCTTCACTATACAATAACTGTAGCATCCTTAAAAATATAGGACTGGATTTATCCAGTAGACAATTACTTATTAGAAGGAGATAGCGTCACAGAGACGCAGAGATATCAAAGCTCTACTTGTTAATTCTCATTCAGTGGGATAATTTTCAAAATCACAGGGGATCTCTGAGAATAAGATTGGCTCAAAGTTGTAAATATGGGTTCTAACAGGGAACCAAGTTTTCATGGAGCAACTGATGCTTAGGGTATTTGTTTAAGGAAGAAAACCATAGCATAAAAATATTAAAAATATATTTAACATATTAAATCATATTCAGTAGCATTTATCTCATGTACTCTCCCAATTTCTGAAGACTTTCATATTGCTAAATAGTAACCATTGAAACAATGGCAGTGATGAATATTTTGTATACTAGAGTTTTGCCTGAGATAGATAGATAGAGAGAGAGAGAGAGAGAGAGAGAGAGAGAGAGAGAGATTGAAAATATCACTTTAATTGAGATTAAACCATAATCCTAAGCAGTCTGTTCAGATTGTATACTGGAAGAAAACCTTTTCTAGTCTCACTCATAATAACCCTATTCTTCTGGTAATAAATTAAAGAAGTGTTATCTGTTTTGAAAGAAGGAAGAGAAGAATTTCCTTCCTTAAGAATAATAAACAACACAACAAAATCCTTAATCATGTCACATCCACCCACTGGAAAGTGGCTATGATGATTAAATAAATCTCTTCATTTATATTATCACTAAAAGTTTGCTGTCAAATAGCAAATGTAACAACTTCATATTGTGAAAGTTTACTTTCTCTTAGTGGCATAGCCCTATTCTTGCCATTGTTTGTCCCTATGTTTTCATAATCCCTGTTCCACAGGAAAATGTGACTTAAAACAACCTGGACCTTTGCACTGTCACACTGTGAGCCTTTTCATTGTTTTCATTGTTAAATTATACTGCTTCCTCAAGTGATTCATAGGTTTGAGTTCTTTCAAGGACATCATGTTCTTTTCTATCTAGTTAAAGGGAAAGTATGTAAAACCGTGATACAAATTACTCTTAAGAATGCTGTGAGAATATTCAGACATGCAGAAAAAATAAAGGACATTGTTCTTCTGGATGATTCCTTCAAAATTAAGGTAAAGTCTAGCTTGGCTCTACCTTTACAAAGCATCCAGTGTTATGATGCAAAATCTATCTATTTTGCATCTCCTAGTATGGTTTGCTATCTTGGAATATAGATCAACAAAAACTCAGGTTATAGATCTAAGAAAAATATTCACCATCTTGGAAGAGCATTGCCAGACAAAATATTAGATGATAGTATTTGTGTTAAATACTGTATTACAGCCTATTAAAATGTCCCTGATATTCTTCTACTCACCATTTATGCACAAAATATCTTACATGTAGTAGAGCTTTACTTACTCTACATGGACAAAGATCGTTCATCCACTGAACAGAGCAAATTAAGCACTATTAGTATTAGTTCTGTAGTATAGGCAGTGTTGGTTTAGAACTGAAATGACATCATCTGAACCCATACTAGTTCATGCTGTTCTCCACTGAGAAGAATGACCCATTTCTAAGGTATGGTTCTCTGTGATAGTGATAGAAGCTTGCAATGCCAGCAGTTATCCAGTATGACCTAGTAGTTTAGGTATTAGACTAGGACCAGGAAAACCCAGGGTCAAGTCCACCTTCAGCCATGGAAATTCACTGGGTGACTTTGAGTCAGTCACTTTCTCTCAGCTCAACCTTATTGCTGCTGTGGGAAAAGTAGGATGAAGGTCTTGAGCTCCTGAATGAAAGGCAGGATATAAGTCTAATAAATTTAAAAACAATAGTAGCATTGTTTAAAAAAAAATGTACTGAATGTATATGCTTGTTTCCAAGATGGTACTATAGAAGGATAAGTATCATTCAGTGAGGAACTGACTGATTTTGAATTCTGTGAGAGTCCATCATGTCAGCACAGAATAGAGATTTAAATGGGTTTTCATACAATGCTATTATTATTACACTAGTTGTTATCTCTTGTCACATATTTTGCTTTCATTAGCTCTCTATATTTATACAAGCTAAGCATCTTCCAGAACTTAAACTGCATAGTTGTGAAAGGTAAGAAATTCCATTTTGAACAGAAAAATAGATATTCTTAGGCCTATGTGAAGTTGTTTTGATTTGCCTCACTGAGACATTTCTTATTGCAAAGGGGACACAATTCAGCTCTCTAAGGTGGTAAGATTTGTCATGTCAGAGACACTTTGCAGCCTCCTCCTAGCTTCCTCCAGCTTTTCCATAAGCCAGAAGAGCTACTACCAATTCTTCCAGGAGCTGACTGGACCCATCAGAAGAGTTTCTGTGCATCTGTAGCACTGGCTTTTATAAGTTCTGCAGAAGACAGCAGAGCCAACAATGCAGCTGCTCATTTCGGTTTTAAGGAACATCTGGCTTCATGAAGCAGCTTCAGGGGGTTGTTACACTCAAAATCTTCATTAGGGCAAAGCATCCCCTTAAAGAACTGCACAGCCTTAGATGTTATTTAAATCTACTATTACTTTCACATACACACACATATATGAATGAATGGATTTATACTATTATGCACTTCATGAAAAACAGATGCATATTTTATAGTTATATGTGTTTTCTGAAGGTTCTCTCTTTTCTTTTCTCCCATTGGGAAAGGACACAAGCAATATTATTGTTAATATAATACAATTTGATCCCCCCAAAATTTCCAATTATGTGGTGGATAGCTCTGGTCCAATAGCATAAAAACCCAGATTCCCCCCCCCTTTTTTTTTTGGCCTTGTGGGGTCAAAATAATCAGCTAATAAGATAGCTGCTGTGGTTAGCAACTGCCTTGGACAAGAAACCGAAGATTTCAGGGTGATTTTAGGATGTGTGGCAATTATTCTATGACAGCACATTTCTTGGGTATGATTGATGGAAGAAACGACTGTGAAAGCATCTAACTGGATGCAAAAACAAAAGTACTGTAAATTGTAACACTGTGGTTAAAAACAAATACAAATATTTTAGATGGAATGAAGTAGAAGAAAAATAATTAATTTATTTTGCCTTGGGTCTGCTTGCTCAATAGCTCCTGTCATGCCACATATAGGAGCATAAACAACTTAATTCTAAGGTTCATACACTGACCTTTTCTGTTCTTTGATTTAAAAAGTGTCTGAAATACAGATTAGAAACCTGGAATATAAGTAGTATCCTTTCACAGAGGAATAGATTTAAATGTGAAATGAAAAAAAAAAATCCGGTTATAGGATGCTTCAAATGAAGTTCAGGGAATACACAGCTTTGTAACAAGCCTGCTAATCTTATAGTTCAAAGATGACTTACAGCTGAGTGTAGTTGTGACCTTTGAATTGTCCTGCACTCCTTAAAGTTTTTTGAAAAGGGGTTAGCATGTAATACCAAAGCACTGATTTTTCTCATCTGCTATTTCAAGGCAAGGAATTAATTTGTGAAAAACTTCCAGTGCTTTTCACATTATAACTAAAAGTCCTGTATTTCTGCAAGATGACATGTAATGGAGTGTTAAAGAATAGGCAGATGTGAAAAGCACATTTTTGAAAAATATACAGTATGTACAAAATGTAACAGAGTATATTTAAAACAATTAAATGTGTTTCTCTCAAATATTCCCAACTTGCTTACCTTAATCAATAAATACGAGCTCACTTTTCAGGGACAAGCCCCAATACAAATTTAACAGTAGGAGCTGTATTTTAATACAATGTCTGAGGGTGAGACAAAATGTGCATCTGAGTGAAACTAATTCTTCAGCAACTGAAAACAGGACTAAAAATCCTAAAGTGGTTCCCAGATTTGTCAATTCCCTTCAAAACAGACAGATAACAAAGTACAAAAATCTAAGATAGCCCTCCTTCTCTCTACCTCACACCAACCTCAGAGTCATTTATGAATGGTAACCAAATGGCTTCCCATGAAGGGCAGCATATAATCCTATTTTATAGGCTTCAACATAAAATTTTGCACTGCATTGTCAATCCCTTATCTTGCTTCAGCATCCAATGTAATTTCATGGAGGAAAATAAATCAGTAATCAGTGGTAGGGATGTTTTTCCTAAAATGAAGGCAGTGTTGAAATCAGGTATAGGTCACAGGATATGTAGTCTGGTCCAGAAATAATTGTGTGCAGATTGCTCTGTATAGCTACTAGTCCTAGCCTAGGGATGAAGAGTTATAGCTTTCCACTAGCTTAGTGATGAGAAAACACTTGATGACTTGTTTCCAAATGCACATTGCCATGCACTGTAGGTATTTATCAATCTATCTGATTTGGATTCATTGTTTCTGCCCCCTCCATTTCCACCCCTTCCAATTCAAGGGAATCCATGCATGTATGTTATCCTTCTAACTGTATTTTATGAATTTTGCATAATGTTGTAATAGTAGGGCTTGTCAGCAAAGTGCAGTCAATACATTTGATGCATTTACTGATGGTCTTTCAATTCAGAAAAGGATCTCAGTAGTTTTCCAATTAAATTTGAAAAACTTTTCCTTTCAAACAAGACCTTCTAAAAAAACCTGAAGTTGTGTGTTTCAATAGCTTTTTCTGTAGAATTAAATTAGCTTAATCCTTTGGGTACTCTATTTCACATTATCTGGGATATTTGGAGTTCTTTTTCTTGGTAATTGCTAGACTAAAGCTATTCTTGATGTAAATAGAAATCTTCTGTGCTATGTGTGGTAGAGTATCCCTGGATCAGCTGTTATAAAGAATTAACCTATTCACTACATGCAAGCATGAAAAAAATTAGATTGGAAGTATTCCAGTTTTACCTGCAATATTGCATCTTTAGCTAATATTCATTAATTGTAGGGGAAATCTATTTTCCCTAATCTGGTGGCAAGTCCTATTGAACACAGTGGAAGGTTAGAGAAAGAGATATTTCATTGATAAAATATTTCTATGCTATCTTTCTATCAAAACAGAATTCAAGATAATTTAAGAAAAATAATAGAGGCGTTTTGACTGACAGTTTCCAGAGCATTTGTCTTTCTTTGAGAGAATCATTTGTGATAGGAAGTAACATAATACAGGATATGACATTGAACTTTGTACAAGTTGTTATTTTGGGTAAGAAGTCACTGTAGCACATAGAAAAAGATTATAGATTCTTACATTTCCTGCTAACTCATACATCTGAAATAGATAAAAAGTTTTAATTGTTAACTTTAGAATTCGAACTCAATCATGAGATGAAGTACAGTTATGTGGAATTTTTTCTGTTATATTTGTAATCCAGGGTGGCTTACTGACACATGAAAGCCTGTTTGATACTATAATTGTGATCCTTGGGTGATGAATATCTATTTGTGAATGTAAGTCTAGTACCTTTCATCCTGAAGTTGGACACTGAATATTGCTTTGGGTCTTAGCAATCAGAAGTACTAGGTTGTCTCAGGAAGGATGTATATGGAATCATCTCATCTGATGTTAATCAAAAACAAACAGGCAAAGAGCAGGAGGAAAGTGTATGAAATACCTGGCAAAATTAATTTTTCCAAATGACCAATTTATTTCCTATTACCTAAAATGAAACTCATAATTTTCATTATCTGACCCAAGCAATCTATTTTCTAACCTTTTGCCCAAGCTTTCTTTTTGACATCTGACCAAGTATATTTTCTATTGTATTTGTATTTTTTCCAGTATTTATTTATGGTATATAGTTTCTATGTAATGGCAAATTATTCTGCAAAACATTAGTTTTCTCCCTCCAGTAATTTTTATCCAGTTTTTCCTAATTCTTTCCAAATTCCTTATGTTACAAGTAACAAGAAATGGAGAGACAAATTAAGGCTTCTAAATCCACATTCTGCCAATATCTTTTAAATATGGAAGCATGATAATGGTGGAATGTAATCAAACACAGATTTAGCAGAGAAGCAGAACACATATGGTAATAATATAATAAATATAACAAAATAAAATATAATAACATAATAAAAGGCATGTCATGCTCAATATCATACACACACACACACATATTATTTATTTATTTATCCTCAGATATTTGCACACTCTCTGAAAGTCTGTGATTACTCAGAATGCTTAGATCAGATCAAAGCCTAGCACAATATACTAAGCTTATCGTTAACTTTGGTTAAGTTTTTGTGGCTTAGATGTCTTATGAATTCAACCCATTTACTTTAATTTTCAGCATACTGTGCAAACTCATAAAATGGGTTGATTTACTAACCATGCTGAGCTTGTTGTATGAACTTAACTAGTCCACTTACATTGAAGAAACAAAAATCACATGACTGCTCTGTTTGTTATGAGGTTTTCTCATAACCTCCTTCAACATAAGATTCCACATGTAGATAAGCCAGGCAAGACCCCAAAACCTGGGTGATAAAATACAATAATAAACTAAGGTTATTAGCAGAATAGATCTCCAGGAAGAAAGGGAGAGAAATTTTAAGTCTTAAGTCACAAAATACTTCTATGATCAGTGTGATATCTTACGGAACTATTCCATCATACTGAGATTCATTTGTAAAAGTTCCATATGATGCAAGTAAATAAAATGGCCTTTTTCACTCAACAAAATAACTCTTCAGTTGAGTTTGTGTGAAAACAAGAACAAGACACCAGCTCTGTTTCAGTTTTATTGGTTTATTGTTATAATAATTAATCTAGGATAGCATCAGACCTGTGTCTTCCTATTTCTTTTGATCTCCTCCAACATGGCCCCAAGGAAGACATTCTAAGTTTTTGCTTTAGATTTTGATTAATTTCAGTTTATTATTATGCCCCAAATTCTAAATTGTGGCTAACCTTAACTAGGACTTTTTTATTAGGTATAGTATATCATTTTACGAGTAATTGGCACTTAAGAATAAGTCTACAATATCTATCCATCTACCTGTCTAGTGCGTATACTGCAAAATCAAGAAAATAAAATTTAGATTATTGATAGGTATTTTTTATTTAGCTACAAGCTGGTTCTTTTTGAACAAGATGTGGGTTGAAATACTGTTTAACTTTCTGAGTGACTGAGAATTCTAGTCTATTTTTTTCTTTTACGCATTAAAAAAAGTCCTGATACACTAATGGCAACACTTTCAAGAGTGGAAGCATTACTCTAGCACTTCTTAGATTAGCCATGTGACCCTGCAAAACTGCATCATCCCCTAGCCATTTCCAAATATATCAAAAAAGAATCCTCTACTTTTCAAAATACTTGACACTGCTGCAAGTATATTGAGCTTTTGAAAGTATGAAAAAAGAGAAGCTACTTCCTGAAGTTTTTGAAATTAGTCCAATGTCCATCTATTTCTGGCAGATTTCCATGTTCTTTTAATAAAAGATAATAGATCATAAATTTGCCAGATCTTTTCCTAAAAACAATGTATAATGGGCCTCACCTAGATCACTAACCCTTTAACCAGATTGCTTCTACAACTCCACATCCTGAGGTATAAAACTTTCATATGAATCATAAAAATTATTGCCTACAGTAAAGCAGTAAGGAAATGGTCTCTATTAATCTCTTTCTAAATGGGTTTTTTTAATGCAGTTGATGCAACTTGCACAATTTGAGGTGCACCTTTTTGAGCTCATAAGAATAGTTCCTCGACTTTTGAACATTACTAAACTCACTAGTGCTAGATAGAAAACTACAGAACAATGAACCTTTAGTCAGGAATGGTGGAGATTATTGCGGGCAGTACAACTGTGAACTTGATTTTGTTTCTATATAACTAGAGCAGTAGCACAAGAGGTAATATATGCCAGATTGCCCACTTTGTGGAGGCCTCTACGCTACCTAAATACAGCAAGGTGAATATCGCTGGGATTTGTTTTACAGGAAGACTTCATTTTCTTGTTTTGGAGGGGTTAAGTGAGCAACTTCAACCACTGCTTCCCTTTGGGGATTACGCTACAGAAAGGCAGCTCCAATATCCCCCAGAGAGCAGAGAGAGCAGAGAGCGGCTGTCAGAGAAATAGAGCTGGATGCCATGAATCAATGTGTTCCCCAGCCACCTTCGCTCCATTCACTTCCCAACCAGGGCTGTCCAGCTTTGTGCAGTGACAGCCCCTCAGCGGCCACCAGCCTGAAGCTGTCAAATTCACCCCAGACAGGATTTGATCACAGGGGACCCTGTGTCCAGGTTATTCTGGAGAGAAAGAGGTGAAATATCTTCTTTTGTGCCTTGCGAGTCTCTCTGATGCTAGCGAGGGGGAAAAGACTACATCTTTAAGTATAGAAACTTTGAGCAAAGTTTGTCAAAAACTACTCCAGTGGAAGCGCCATTTAAGAGAATTAAGGCTGTAAGAGAAACAAGGATATTTATTAGCAGATACCTAATTATTTGAATATGGAGTGGTTAGCAAGTAGAGGCCCTCTTCTAAGATGACCTTAGGGACAGCTTAACTTAAAATTATAACAGTGTCAGGTCTAATAGGAGGCCAGTACATTGGATCCCTATAATGGCTCATTTCATATCTTATGCCTAAGCAACTTCATAGCCCTTTCTATACTACCTCCATCCTCCCTGTACCACTTCATTGCTCTCCCTTAATTTCTACCCACATATCACATCCTCACTGTGTATTAATTTCCATCTCAACAGGAAATATAGATTTTATATCCCCGCCCTGCCACCCTCATAATAGCGACTATACGAAATTTCTAGTGGTGGCCTGAAGATACTAATCATGACACCTGTTGAGAAGTGAGAATGAAGATTCAAGCTATCCCTTATAATCTTATGATTACTCATTTCTGGCTTTGCTATTTTGTCCCAGTTATTTTCAGTATTATAAGGGATATCTTGAAATGAAATTCTCAATAAAACAGTAAATATATACTGTTTTCTTGTAAAATTGCCATGAAGAGTAATCCAGGGTCCACTGAAATTCATGGAAAAATGTTCCCTCTTATTTTAGTAGTGTTAGAACAGATGATGCTGTAAGTATTCAGATGATATAGCTTTAAAGTTATTGTGAGTGAATTGTGTAGTTATGAAGAATATTGATAATAGACATACTCATTTTTATTGAATATTAAGTATATAAAGTCAGCAAGCATTTTTGCCTGGGAGACAAAAAATACGTACAAGCATTCCACAAATTACTTTGTTTTATCATGTTATCCTCACTGCTGAACATACTTATGAGGAAAAAGATCCACTATGTTCAGCTGAACTTATTTCTGAATCAGCATTATGTATAAAATATGCAATGTAGGATTATCCGTGTTTATTTTAAAGTCTGTGTCCAACAGAGTTTGCATCCTCATATTTAGAAATTAGTGGCAGAAACAATAGCATTGTTCCTGGTAAATTAATGTTGTATAAAGATACCTTTCATTTATGTTGTCTGAAAGCAAGTGAAGGAGAATCTGGATTGCCATTTTTTCTGAACTGAGTTAGAGAAGGTAAATCCCTGAAAGCTCTGATTAAGAGGTGGCACCTTTCCCAAATCTTGAGTGGTTCTTGAAGATCATTGTCAGCTTGACTCTTAATTAATCCTTTGGCTCTTAATGAATCAGAGTCTGCCTATTTTTTGCTTCTTATTTATATTCTTGAAATCATTAACTTATACTTTTCATATTTTGTCACAGTTATCCTTCTTGGGTTTGAACTTTCAGAAGTCTGGAAGTCAATGAACTGAATTACTGTTCTAGTTGGATCTACAATTCTAGGGAAGTAATCTGCAGATAAGTTTGTAGAAGTCTATCACATTTCTGGAGAGACTTTGAATCTGGTCAGCAGCACTGCCACTTAATAATATAGGAAGTATGGAATTATTGAACAAGGCCAGAATATTACTTCATAATCTACATACAACATGATCTAATCAATAGCCCCTAAGGTGTCTCTCAGGCTCCTCATCTTTCTCCCATGGTGGTATGTTTTCTGTAAAAGAACTAAGGTTGAAGTAGTTTTCATACAGAAAATTTTATTCTACTATGAGCCACACTGAATTTGTTAATCTCAGATATTGTTGTTTTCTGGGTAAACAAATTAATATAGCTTTCCCTCTGGAATACATAACTGTAGTAATATATTCCACAAGATCAGACAACTTCCACTCACTCTTACTCAGTAGCTGATAGTGGGACTGGTAATTAGCCATCAAGATGCCATTTGAAGAACATTTATTGGCCTCTACTTTTCCTATTTGTGCTGGTTCAATGCTAACATCTGCTGCAAAGTTACATTGCCTTATTCAAGCTATTATTATTAACAATGGTGAGGATTCAAACCATTATCCATTCCCATCAATGTTATAAGTGCTCTGAGATTTCTCAAATGTCAAAAAAAATTATTTCCTGTGATGCCTTTCTCAGGTTTATTTTCAGTGAAGAGAGCCATTCATTGTGCATATTAGGATTGGGCAAAGCTTTGAAGAGAAGCTTCGATTTATTGAAGCTTTGATTAAATCACTCTATCAAAGGAGATTCATGAATTGGAGTGGGGACCTGCTTCAAAGCAGCAGATCAAAACAAGCATATTGTAGCCTCTGGAAACACACTACAAATTTCAGTACATTTCTACTGCTTGTGTAGTGTATAATGTAACTTCATTTCCATGGGGGTGGAGATTGAGTGGTATTCTGAGCTGTTTGACATTGATATGAATAGCCAATCAAAGAGTTTCATCTTATCAAAACTGATTTTTTTTTTGAGATGGCAAGACTAGCATTACTTAGGACTTCATTCTTTTTCTCAGCTGTCAACTTCTTTAATGTGGCCAGTCATACATCTTTTCTTTGTCCTTTCATTTGCTACTAGAGTCTTATATTTCTGTAGTGGTCCCAGCAACACATTTACTACTTCAATTCATCACTCAGTATGGGCTCAAGGCTAACCAGTCCAGTATACATTCTTAGGTCGAACCAACAAGGCACTCTTAAGTGAAAATTTATGTTTAAGTTTCTGTGAACGGTCCTGCTTTAAGACACTCAACAGTGAATGAATTTACCAGGGTAAAATTCAGAAGCACAGCCCAAATATTAGTCTTTTAGTAACAAGGGCTAATAAATACTACTGTTTCCTGTGGCAACCTCTTTCTCTGTAGTCCGTCTGTCCTCGTAGCAATGTATTCCACTATGCCAGCCTCTTCTACTACCTCTCCTGAATTTTACCAGCAAATCACAACCCTGGCATAACCAAGTTCTGCCAAAGATGAGTGGGCCCGTCCCAGGATAGGCCAATGTTGCCAGCCAGCAACTACTGACATCAAAGCGTCCCTACCCATAAGAGCAAGTCAAAGGTCATTCTTCAGTGTCAATCCAAGTTTGACATTCCAGAAAAAAGTGAAAAAGTGAAGGCTCACTTTAAAACTGTTTTTAAACTGTTTTCAAAGGTTTTTGATGTTAAGTTGGGATACCTTGTGCCTTGTTCTCCTTTCCTGCTCCTGCTCTTTCTGCCTTAAAAGATGTAAAGTGGAAATATTTAAAACATTAATGTGGTGCTGTTCTTTGTATCCAGCAAAACCTGGCAGGGATAATGTCCTCTAAATGGTCTACCATCCCTGCTTTTTTCCTCTTATTCTACCAAAAAATGAATCCACTAGCTGTACTCATCTTGATGTTTCCCCATGATAACACAGATCCTAATGTTTTTTTAATTAAATTTCAAACCTCAAAGCAGCCTGAGCATCAAATGGGCTTGCCTCAAATCACAGATTCAAATTGAATTGTATCCTTATCAAATCTCGACTATCCAATTCTAATTGTATCAGAGCAGAGTTGCAAGGGTCTCATGTACATTCATGTTCATGTGAAGATGTACTTGAAATTGTTAAAAGTTTCCAGCAGAGTATCAGTGCAAAACTGCAGAACTGCACTGAGCATATCTATCATTGCCAAATCAATATCTTCTTCTTACTTAGCCAACAAACTTTTTGGGGGGTTCTTTTAAATGTTTCCTTTTAATAGTAAATCTTGACTTTTTCTCAAAAAGTTTATTCCTCAGTGCTTGAAGAGTATCCTTGCCAGGAGTCATTTGGTTGTGCATAATTAAGCTAGGTAGTAATTCAGTCATGGAGTATATGCTTGGTTGCCTTCAAAGGTATCCTTTCTAACCAAGATGAGAAAAACAAGCTTGTTTACAAAGGTTATGCATTTTTCAATCTATAAACCCTGCAGTTGCTATTTCCCTTGAACCATGCAGCGTTCAATAGCATAGTAAATTATGATAAAAAGTTGAAAGATAAATTTCAACCCTTGGGTTCCGGAACTGAACCTGCGACTTTGATTTATTAAAAACATGCTGCTGATTAATATGTTCTACAAGAAATACAAAGAAATATTATAACCTAGATATTCACAATCCACACACATTTTCTTCATTCTTAATAATATTTTTATTTGGAACAACCTTGTTAAATGTCACCTAGGAGGGTCAATATTATTAACTTTGGTTACTAATGGCTGTGGCTATAATAGTAATATTAAATCAACATCCCTGCAACTTTCTTGTAACTTGATTGGGACTATTCCAATATGCAACTTTTAGATTTTCCATATTGGATTTCCCCTATACTGTAGGTATCCTTTTAGCTTCATGAAATGGTTTCAGATGTAGGATTTGGATGGAGATAAAAGTGCAAATGAGATACTGGAATAAAATTCAACCTGGAAAACTGTTCAATGGCTCACATTTTGTTTTGTTTTGTTTTGTTTTTGTGTGGGTTTTTTGGAGGGGTAGAATGTTATCAGAATTATTTTTTAACTATCCAAGGAGGCCCTGACACTTACACCGAAATAAATTGAAAGCCAAAATGCCATCACAGCTTCATTGACTCCCCAGTTTTAAATAAGACACTGGATATTGGAGCAGGCTCATTTAAGTCTCTTATTCCTGCAGATTGTCTCCACAAATTAATTTCACAGAAATTTAGTTAGTCTGGATGACTAAAGAAAAGCTAGCCTTGAAAACTGGCAATAAAGAGTTTGTTGTTTCTTTTGTGAAAAAGGGGGGAGATGTCCTTTCTCTGAAAGGATATTGAGAACTGAAGAGGATCTATTATGTATAGATCCATTAAATCTTTACAAGTGCTTAGCTATGTGGATTGCTGCAAATGTTACGATAAAATTAAATGAACAAAACTGTAAAGATTTTAATAGTGACCACTGCATGCCAGTTGAAAGCATTCCTTCCCTCATATGAGAGTTGAACAATAATTTCTCTGTACTGTAGCACATTTCAGTCCATGAAGAAAAACATATGACGGAACTATTTGGTTTGTATTTGAGAAAGGAAAGAGGATGGAATATAGGAATAATAATGGGCTGAACCAACTGTGTTGTCCTGGAATCCTGTAAAGGCCCATATTCTCATGGTTCTTGTCCATGCAGTTGAAAATTCCAACATACTGTTTTCCCCCAAAAGTGCAGCTGATAGTTGTCATATATAACCCAGTAGTAAACTGTGCCTTTCATAAGCCTCTCATATCAAGTACTTTTTCAATCACTGCAATCTCGAATAGAGTCCTTTTGTATAGACTACCAAAAACTGTCTATCTAGCATATGTAAATGAAGAAAGCATTACCCATGTTATATGCACATCAGTGCTCCCATATGTGCAAGTTTTACAAGAGGAATAGAAATATTATTGATGGATTTTTCCATGGACAAGAGTGCCAATTTTATCAGCTGGATTAACTCAAACATGAGCAATAAATAAATAAATAAATAAATCATACAGTATCCCAAAACTCTTATCAGTCATTCCAACAGTGATCTAAGGTAGTGTATACTGTCAGAATTGGATCTATCAGAGGAATTATTTTCTTTTTCCATATAAGCCTCCCCAATGTGTATGTTTATTGTTGTATAGTTAGGAGTACCCATTTAATAGTGGTCCAGATAAGGAGATTCTATGCTGTGGCCTTCACAGTGGAGAATAATGTCCCTTTGAGCATGGCAGTTTCCCATTATGAAATGCTTTTGTCAACAATCAAAGACCTATTTATTTAACTGAGCATTCAACCCTATAAAAATGTTACCAGAGAAGATTTATGGGTATTAACGTTTTAATAGCGTATATTATTGAACAATTTTATGTAAACAGTTTTGGGATTTAGGATGAAAATGATACATGGTATCAGGGAAATATCATTAAGCTCAGGAACACCCTGAGATTTGCAGAAGTACCCAAAATATTTCAAAAAGAACTTAAAAGAGCATACACACAAACACACACATACCCCAGAATAAAATAGTCTGCTGACACCAATAGAAGTGAATATGTGTAGCTCAGGGTTGAACTGTGGAATCCTTGGGGTTCTGTGAGCTTCACTGTTTTCTTGCAAACATTTTGTTACCCAGCTAGGTAACATCAGTACCCTGCCAGGGAAAAGATAAAAGAAAACAAAACCCCCACCCCCACCAACACTGGCAGGGCATGCCACTGTATATAACAGAGAGCAAAGCCCATTCCATTCTAACACTGAAGATGTTACCTATCCGGGTAACGAAACATTTGCAAGAAAACAGCCAAGCTCCGAGAACCCCAAGGACTCCACAGTCTGCTGACAATTATAGGCATAGATTATCAAATGTCAAAACAGAAAAACAAACAAGAATAGAAAAAATGTATTGGGGAGACAGTACATTGCCCTATGTGAGCTTCCTATAATATGTAGGATCTTACAGGAGGAGAGAAGCAGAATGGATGACAGACTGGCTGAAATGTCAGAGTAGGATCACATATATAAGGAGACAAGAAACATTTTCTTGCAGGTTTCATGGTTAACAATGTACATATAACAATATATATATCAATTCAGTGAATTCACACACCAGTTGCTTGAATTGTATATAAACTCTTACCATAAAGATCATCATTGTCCTCTTTTTTCTTCAAAATAGTCACCTAGTTTATGTCTTACACTCAGTATGGTCCTTTAACTTACACAGATATATCCTATCCCACATTCCAATTGGACAAAATATTTTAAGATATTGAGATTATGACTTCAGTGTCAGCTCAATAATTCTGAGTTCATTGACTATGAATTTAGCAGTTCATAAAACAGACAATATTGTAGATCAGTTTCACTGTATAATAATTGGGCCAGAGATGTTCACCTCATTCTAGAAATATCCATGAATGCCATGCTTGACTTCTCAAATATATTACCCTGCTGTATTTAATGGCAAAATCTGAACACACTGATCACAAGTAGGTGGGAGACTCAGCTTTATCAGAACTTCTGACATTCTATTTACCTTCTATTTACATTCACGTAAATACTGAGAATCCCCCACAGAATACTTAGCACTTCCTGAAGGTCAATGAGTGGTTTACACCTATATGGATGTAATAGAGCATACAGAACCCTATCTCTGGGCCCATTATTGCATGTATGTTTCTCTCTCTCTCTCACTCTGAATGTATGAATACAGTAACAGAGTATAATAGGTTTCAATTCTGTATATACTTATCTGGAACTAAGTTCCATTGTATTCCATCAACTGAAACTTGTAAAACAATATATGCACACACACATACATACACACACACATTCAGATATACACATACATACATATATATACGCACATACATTCACACAACAAACACATCCAATTTAAAGCTAGCCAATTTAAGATCTTTAGATCAATTTAAAAAATTAGAATCTACTATTTGAGTGCATCCTTCTTTATTTAAAAAAGAAGCAAAAGGAAGTTATTGTCATAGCTCAATGCCAAAAACAAAATGTTTACTATTCCTGATCATGAGTATTTGCCTTGAGAATATGAATATATATGTATATTATACACACACACCAACACACACACACACCTCTCTTAGGAACCAAGGTAAAAGTATCCAATCCATTATTTGAGGATGCAGCTGCTGAATCATAGAGGCTTTTGATACATGGACTTATTTTAAAGGGTTTTTTTACCGGCAGAATAGGGGAGGTGGGGCAGTCAATACCACTTGAGAAATCTCTGAAATTTGAAAAGTCTTCATTTTTGGAGGAGGGGAGGATGGAGATCATTTTCAGCAGAGAACAAATAATTTTGATGCTGTATATTTACAGATGATAATGAATGTGCAAATGCCACACAACTTTGTGGAGAAAAGGCAAACTGTACAAATACCATGGGAAGTTACTTCTGCATGTGTAAAGATGGATACAAGCCTAGTAATGGGAACACAAGCTTTGTAACCAATGATGGTACTTCTTGTAGAGGTAAGAGCCCAATAGACCTCCTGTTTATTTACTGATATTTTGTTCTTTAACCACTACATCTCTTCCTATCTTTTCTTTTTATGTAGCTATTTATTCTGTTTTTTCAAATTCTTTAATAGATAAATTATAACTAAAATAAATAAATACTAAAAAAAAAAAAGACTTGCGTTGTCAGACTAAGTGAACTCAATGTAATATTTTAGCTCTATATAATCTTGTATATATCACTTTGGAATAATTCAATACATAATGGTTTACATGTAACAACAATCATTATTTAATATTTAAAATTGTATATGGCCTTGAAAAAAGTTTTTAAATTTGCATTAGGGGCAGGAATATGATATTTTTGGTCTACTTTTCCAGACCAGGAAATAATAAATCAGTTTATTCTTTGGGCAAGTATACAATCCCTGTGTTGATATTATCTTGTTCAAGTCACATCTCTTTACAATCCTGAAAAAGTATTTTCCCAGGTGAAATAAATTCCTTTGCACTGTTATATATTTTTACTATGTAAGTTCCACTGTATTCACTGAAGCACAGGGGATTAAAAACTTTCATTGCCTAAATATTATTCATGTTAATATTGTCCTAGGCCAATTATACTCTCCCTCCCTCTCTCTCTCCCTCTCTCTCTCTATATATAAGTAGAACTTTGGTTTATCCAAATTTTTGAGCACCTGTGTAGTTCAATACACTAAGAATCTAATTAATCTTGTTATCTTGGGAAAGAGTTAACAGTTTCTCAGAAGTATTGTTAAATGAGGCCATACTTATATAAGCTGAACTTTTATGAAACCCAAATTTCATAAATGTATGAACCATGTACACTAAACCATGTACCATGTACCATGAACCAGGTACACTAAACCATGTAATGTTGTAATGTTTTCTCCAATGCAATATTATCCAAATGTTAGTATGGGAGTCCATAAGAATCTGCCATGTAACATGGTAACATGCTACATGGCAGATTCTTATGGACTAATTTATTTTTTAAAACTATAACTCACGTTTTTCAGAACTTCCCAGTGTTGGAACATTCTCAGGTTGTAAAGCAACAATGTACCCTCTGAGGCCACATTTGACCCCCAACCCTGAGAGATCTTCCAAAGTTGTTACCAAGTTTATTTATTTATTGAATATATATCCTACCACAATATTATGATTCTTGGCAGTTCACAATATACACAAGAAAAAATATATATGATTTGACATTGCTAACAGTGGAAAAGAATATGTGGTCTGAATTTAACAATGTCAAACAGAGTTGATGATAAACTTTATATCACGTGTTATTTTTATTTGTTGTTTATTTATTTAATTGGTATACTGCTACATCTTATCAACTCCTGACAGTTTACAGCAATTAAAAATACAGCAACAGTAAAATGTCCACAGTAAAATACAATATAAAATAATTTATATTGCATAATAAAACCAGCACAGTCAGTTCACCCTCACTCTCTGAAGCAATTCAGTTTCCTAAGTAACTTATGGAAGGCTGATACAAATGAGGCCAATACTTCTTGCCCTCAATTCCCCTCCCACCCCCAATGGGACACCACAAGTTGTTTAATGCTGACATATAGGTATTAATATCAATTCACATTTAAATATATTTAATATAAATCAATATTAATATCCATTAACACTAGAACTACTAAACATTCTGGGGGGTGAGTCTTCTCTTCTGTAATGGAGCTTTAAGTATCAACAAACAGATTAAAGTATACACCAACTAATAAGTGATAGAAATTACACCAATATTCAATAGATTAATTAGAACTGTATTTCCTAAGGTAATCACAGGTGATCTTGGAGTTATTGAATCAATTCTGGAGTAATGCAACCAATTTTTCCCAGGCAGTATAATGTCTTTGGCCAGTCCCACCAAAAATGTATACAGAACTATGAAATAATTGTGGTATGTATGTGTGTGTTTTAATTGCTAATAAATGTACAGATCCAGGTGTATTATTTCAATAGCCTCACTTGCACTATCCTCCAGCAATAAATCCTTGAACTGCATTTTAAGTTTCTTAAAATCATAAATGATACCTTGAAAAATACTTATAAATGATTTACATTCATAATTAACCTCTATCTTTTGCACTGATAATTTTGAGCTATGGTGAATTATTCATGACAAACTCTGCACAGTGTTTATTATGGTTTAGGGAAAGTGCTGCTAATATTAATGTATGCATTAATTTTTAATATTCTATTTATAACTGCCTTTTTAAACCTGACTGATTTGCAATATATTATTTTGTCAATCACATCAAAAAGCACTGTAGCCTGGTTTAGGTCCATCCCTGGAGAAGCAGCTATATAATTTTACTGGATGCATTTAGGACCCAGCTTCCTGTATTCAGCTAATATGAAGAAAAAACAATTTTGATAATGAGATTGGTCCCTAGCTGATCTGTTGTTGTTGTTGTTGTTGTTGTTTAGTCGTTAAGTCGTGTCCGACTCTTCGTGACCCCATGAACCATATTGCGCCAGGCCTTCCTGTCCTAGCTGATCTGTGCAACCATGATAAAAATGGATGCACTTGCAATTGGTCTTTGTGTGAGTTGATGCTTGATAACTTGATTTTTAACATAGGAGTATCATATATTCTACTAAAGCACTTCATCTTGTTTAACATTTCCAACTCTGCAGTGGTTACTCTCTATGGAAGCTGTTGTTTTATCAATAGATGAACTAAAAGACCAATGTTGCCCATAGAAGAAAAAAGGGCATTCTATGTAGCAGAAGAAGTGGGCTAGCTTTGCACTGTATATTGTATCCAGCATTATGGAAGATATTAAGTATGGGAAAACACTTGATAGGATTCAGTGTCATTGTCCCAAATAGTAAATGAAGATAAGCAGTGTAAGAAGTCCTAACTGGCACTACAGTGGAAAGTGGAGTACCAGCATAATATACAAATGAAGTATAGGACTTGAGGTAAGGAGATCCAGGATTAAGCCCTAGCTCTATACAGAAGTCACGGGACAACCTTTAGGCCTCTCAGTCTTTCTTAGACCAACTCGCTGGACAGGGTTGCTATAACAGAGATGGATCCATGTAAGCTGCCTTGAATGCTCAAAGAACAGTGGCATATAAACTTAATAAACAAATAATTATGACCCAGTGACACATCTGTTCTTTAATAAAGAGTAGAGGAAATCATTGAAAGATAATCGAGAAGTTATTTCAGAAAAGGCCAAAGGCTTGTAGATGCAGAAGTTCATAGCTATGCCAGCGTAACAACATCAATTGTTGTCTTTATTCAAGACCTCACATTATCTATTGGAGCGCCAGATAATCCTTAGATGATATTCAAGAATCATGTTCCAATTTTCAAAATGCTGTGAGTTTAATATATTTAATAAACATCAACCAGCAACAATTCACCAAGAAGATAGAATGTGGTCCCCAGCTTTACAGGTAATAGAAAATATGTTATATCTTCCAGCATTAATATCATCCCAATAATTAGCCCAAAGTAGGTGAAAATGTGTATACTAAGGTCCACAATTCCTTTCAGAAGACATATAACTCTCCAATTATCCAAATAAATTGCAGGTTCTTATGGATTCTCATATTATCTTTTTAGAATTAAACTTCACATTTTTCAGAACTTCTCAGTGTTGGAATGTTCTCAGCTTCTAAAGCAAAAATGTACCATCTGAGGGCCCAAAGCGTTATGTGGCTGTCAAAATTTAATTAGCTAGTGAATTTACATATCCCCTCAATCTCATGACTCTTGGTAATTTACAATACATATGGAAGGAAAAAAATGTCCATGTTATGATTAAAAATAAAAGTAAGCTAAATCATAAAATCAACAACAACATAACAATAAAAAACAAAAGATGGTGCAGCAGGTCAGTGGTGCTATTTCAACACATTGGGGAAACCAAACAGCCTTTACACAAGAGAACGGCCCAGCACAGAAGGAGCAACAACACAGAACCAGAATCAGCAGTTTACTTTCGTCTAAAAGAAAAAGGACACTCATTTGAGGACAATAAGGTTCAAATTTTGGACAGAGAAGATAGGTGATTTGAGAGAGGAGTGAAGGAATCAATTTATGCCAAACTGGAAAATCCCTCCCTCAATAGAGGTGGAGGCCTTAGACACACCTTGTCCCCCATTTTCCAGGCTGTCCTTTCTACAGTCCCCAAGAAAATTAAGAACAGTTCAGAAGTTCACCAGGAAGGCAACAATCAACATCTCCCTGGGGATGAGTGAGGAATTAGGAGTAAGACATCTACATCTCAAAGACTGTACTAATCACATCTCCCATTGTCCCTCATTATGCTAGTAAGAAACACAGCCACCCTGGAAGACTTTTATGGGGTCCCCCTAACCAACTTTTTTAGACTGAAGAAGCTGCTTGGACAAGTAGCAAAACATCTCTACCAAAAAAGAAAAGTAGTCCAGTTGCCATGACTCAACCTCCAGACAATTCCACCTGGATGACTGAGAATCTTCATAAACGTCATGTGTTGTTGTTCATCTGAGGTTGTATTTACCTACTTTTGAGAACTGCTAAGGACCAGATGATTTTTATGATGTCCTGATACATAAAACCATAGAACTCAAAGAAATTGTACTTTCTTTTTCACATGACTATACGTCCTTTATTATATGGGCCAGTCCTTTATTTTAGAAAGATGTCCTTTAATTTTTTCTTTTTTTTAAAAATCACTTCTGTCCTTTAGTTTGGTCATTTAACTTTTACCGTACAAGTGGTACCACTTACTGCACAGTCTTTCACATTCATGTGAAAAATATGGAAATTGAATGGTTTTTTTTAAAGTAAACGTACCTCTGCTGTTTGATTTTAGGTATTTTTGATAGATATGCATTTTTGTAAAGTTTTTCTTGGTTCTGCTCTTGAATTTTCCTTTGTAAAGCAAAATTATAAACGCAAACAATTTCTTTTTATTTATCCTTATAAACCTCTTTCAGATTTGACCCTTTTTCAGGTTTGTCCTTTATTCTTTCCAAGAAAATATGGTCACTGTATGTATAATATAACATTTTAAACTAAATAATAATAAACTTTGTTTCCAATCACCAAAACTCTGGGTTCGTGACTCATGAGGAGTTCTGTACAAGCTCACTCCTCAGCTTAATTGCAGCAGCTGAGCAGGAATTCCCTCTCAGTCTGCCGGCAGCAATTAAGCAATTAAGCTGAGGCAGCAAGCTTGTGCCTTTTCCCACACAGAGGCAGGCAGCCTTGTTTTGGTCATCAACCTGCTCTGGATCCCAGAGCTTCCAGTGCACAAAAGAACTTTTCCCTCCTCCCTCCAAAACAGGCTGAATTAATTTCTCTCTCCCCTTCAAGAGAGGCTGAATTTCCCTCCTCCCTCCAAAACAGGCTGAATTAATGTCTCTCTCTCCTTCAAAAGAGGCTGAATTTCCCTCCTCCCTCCAAAACAGGCTGAATTAATTTCTCCCTCCCCTTCAAAAGAGGCTGAATTTCCCTCCTCCCTCCAAAACAGGCTGAATTAATTTCTCCCTCCCCTTCAAAAGAGGCTGAATTTCCCTCCTCCCTCCAAAACAGGCTGAATTAATGTCTCCCTCCCCTTCAAAAGAGGCTGAATTTCCCTCCTCCCTCCAAAACAGGCTGAATTAATGTCTCCCCTTCAAAAGAGGCTGAATTTCCCTCCTCCCTCCAAAACAGGCTGAATTAATGTCTCCCTCCCCTTCAAAAGAGGCTGAATTTCCCTCCTCCCTCCAAAACAGGCTGAATTAATGTCTCTCTCTCCTTCAAGAGAGGCTGAATTTCCCTCCTCCCTCCAAAACAGGCTGAATTAATTTCTCCCTCCCCTTCAAAAGAGGCTTAATTTCCCTCCTCCCTCCAAAACAGGCTGAATTAATTTCTCCCTCCCCATCAAAAGAGGCTGAATTTCCCACCACCCTCCAAAACAGGCTGAATTAATTTCTCCCTCCCCTTCAAAAGAGGCTTAATTTCCCTCCTCCCTCCAAAACAGGCTGAATTAATGTCTCCCTCCCCTTCAAAAGAGGCTGAATTTCCCTCCTCCCTCCAAAACAGGCTGAATTAATGTCTCTCTCTCCTTCAAGAGAGGCTGAATTTCCCACCACCCTCCAAAACAGGCTGAATTAATTTCTCCCAACCCATCAAAAGAGGCTGAATTTCCCTCCTCCCTCCAAAACAGGCTGAATTAATTTCTCCCTCCCCTTCAAAAGAGGCTGAATTTCCCTCCTCCCTCCAAAACAGGCTGAATTAATGTCTCCCTCCCCTTCAAAAGAGGCTGAATTTCCCTCCTCCCTCCAAAACAGGCTGAATTAATGTCTCTCTCTCCTTCAAGAGAGGCTGAATTTCCCTCCTTCCTCCAAAACAGGTTGAATTCATTTCTTCCCTCCCTCCAAAAAAGTTGAATTTTCATCTTCCCTCCAGAAAAGTCTTAATTAATATCTGTTGAGTTTGGGGCTGCACATGGTCCATGAGCATTGTTAACTTTATAAAAAAAAAATCAGTTTTTAAATTAATAATAATTTAAAAGTTTAAGTTCAGAATACATCTAGAGAAGAAGGAAAGAATGAGAAAAAAATGAAAGAGAGGGGCAGTTTAAATGCTTTTTGAATAACTTTTTTGATAAAATAGTTCTTGGCAAAAGATGCCCAGTTTCTAGCAAAGAATATTCAATTAATTTTGAATATTCTGGTAGTGATATGTTTTGCAATGATTTTGAATCTACTTGGTATTCAAACATAAAACTCGATATGCTTCTTTTTATCTATAACTAGTTTCCTTCTGAACTGTATGCATGTTTGTAATAAAGTAATGTATATAAATCTAGAAAACAAATTGTCAAATTCATAATAATATGTTTAATTTTTATTTATTAGTTATATCTAGTTCCTAACTGAAGTGTTTAATGTGTTGCTGTATTAATAAACAAAGAAACAGATAAACATGTATGGTTCTCTAAGTCCATATGCAGCCCGCAAGGATCCTTATTTACAGTTGAGTAGCCCCTTTTTTTGTTTGACACCACTGCAGTAGGTGACCATAACTGGAATGCTGTCTGGAAAACCTGCTTTTGAGAACCTTCTGAAGGCCATCAAGCATGGGGGCTAGCTTGATTGTATCTTTTCATTCCACAATTGTAGATTACATAATACAGGTAGACCTCACTTAATGACTGCCCTGTTTAGCAACTAGTCAAACTTACAATGGCACTAAAAAAGTAACTTTATGACCAGCGCTCACGTTTACAACCATCACAGTGTCCCCGTGATCAACATCGAGCACTTCGCAACTGGCAGGCATTTAAAACCGTTACAGTGTCCTGTGGCCATGGGACTGTCATTTACATGCTTCACAACCAGTTTCCATCCAGCAGAGTCAATGAAGAAGCCAGGAGTAAAATCACATGTTGCAGTCATGTGATGTCTTGGTTAACAACCCATGGTGACTCACTTAACCACTGAATGAGAAGTGATGTTGTAAGTCTGTCACAGGCATGGGATATTTCCCTTAGTGACCACATCGCTTAGTGATGGAGCTGCCAGTCCCAATTGTGGTTGCTAAACGAGGACTTTCTGTAATGCATTTAATGTAATCAGATCCTCTAGATGTTATTTTAATCAAATAAATGAAATCAGACATACATGCAATAATAGCCCCATGTACTACGTTTGGAAATGTTTCCTCACCACCACCACCCATAATATAAAAATTCTACAGTCCATTTCTACAGTGTTTACTTTCTTCTTTATAATGGTGTTTAAACAGGTCAGTGTTATTGTAAAAGTAGATAATTGACTGAAATAGTACCTTGCTTATGGCAGGATTTGAATCCAAAATTTGGTTCACATGAATCCAGTGGACATTATTTCTTTTCTTGTATGTGTAGAAGAAAATAGACCCGGGTAGCATTTCATAAGATTATATATTTATCTATTTACTTACTTCATTTTTATACAGCTACGCTTCACATGGATTCCTGGCATTGTACATTAAAACCAAAAAAGTCATCAGAATAATGATCTCAAATAATACAGACACAATGATACATTAAAAACATAACATCATTAATTAAATTACACCATCATACACACAAAACTATAGGCAAACCAATGATAGAGTTTATCCAAAGTCCCTTCAGAACAGCTCTACTTTAGCTGCTTTTCTAAAGGACAAGATTCATGTTCCACATTGTCATGTGGATTTGTAATTTCAACCAACCTAATAGAAGTTTTAGATTCAGGTATAATAAATTAAACGTGTGCTCATTATTGCTCTTTGCTCATGGGATTTGTAGAAAATCTGTTGTAGGTCTATGTTTCAAGCTTTACCCTTGAGCTCATAATAACCTGATTGAATTAGCGTATGTTAGACACTGAATGTTTTCTCTGAATGTCTTAGATAAAATGAACATGCAGGCAGGGAATCCAATCACAGTAGAGGCCTCCCTCAAACCCACAATGATTATGTTGAGTGCCTGCTTCGGGCCTCTGTGTAAACAGGGTTTCCTCCCCCCCGCCCCCAGAAGTTTAGAACCTGGAAAATCAGGGTTGTCCATTTCACTGAAATATTCCCATATATCTATCTGAACTCCACACAACTTCCATTCCCCAATGTGTGCTCATTCACTATGGATATGAAAACAGATTGACTATTCAACACACAGGAGGAAAGTGTCACAAACATATTAGGAGCCTTTTTCTTTAAAGGAATAGCTGAATCCAGGTTTTTATAATTAATCGCTAAACTCTTATTTCAAGATTTCTCCCCTGTCTAATTTTCCCTGCCCCATTTCCATTCCATCTTATTCTTGCTTACATTTTCTTTTCCTTGCACAATCCACTTTCTGGTTCATCTTTTGTCAGTAAATGCAGAGTTCAAACTATCAAAGAGGCAGTGGCCTTGTGTGCAACTTCCATGTTTGTGATGAGCTCCTCACCTACATCTTTCAGTATCTACTGTATCTAAATAGATGTCAGATCTTCTAGCCCTTATTAGATCTTCCTGATATAAAAGGACATTCCATTCTATTGCAGCTTTGTGTATCTTTGGGTTTATCTTTTGGTCCTAATTTGCTATTTAGTCCTAATTCCATGGCTTCACTCTTACAGATGGATACTATTTATCTGCATATCTTCCACTACAGTACTCATTGTCAGTTTATTTTATCTCATTTTTAGTATATAGATTGTGGGATCTTTCTCTTTCCTCCCTCATTATTCTTTCGACCAAAAGTAACAAGAGTCACCCTCCGGGGGAGATGGGTGGCATACTAAATAAATGAATGAATGAATGAATGAATGAATGAATGAATGAATGAATGAATGAATGAATGAATGTTCTAAGGCAAGGGCTATAGCAATGCACATGGAAACAGCCAAACCTTAATGATAATTCTTAAATGTCACCAAAATAAGACAAGACTAGAAATTAGAAGAATATATGGTAGAACTGGTAACTAACACCTGAATAACCTTAGGAATCTGAAAGAATTGTATGATAGATTATGTTCAGAGTGAATCTGGGTAGTGTGCTCCCACTGGATCTTACAGTATCAAATGAAATCCTTTAATATTCATCATTTCCAAATCAAAAAGGTTTTCCTCTTACCCAAGTCTGGTAAGTAAGAAATTCTCATATTAGAGGCCATCTTCTCTCTTCCTCTCTGTTTCCCTTTCACTATTTTAAAGTACCCCATACCTTCACAGTGACAGAGGGTTCTCCTGATAGAAACACTTTTTGGAATGCCAATGTGTTTTGCATTACATTGTGTGGAAACCTTTCCATTATTCTTATCTAATTTTTTTTCTTAGCATTTTGCCCTGCTTAGTTGCAACATTAGTCTGTTTGCCTGGTGCTTTGCCTAGTTGACATCACAAAGCTACTAATACATGATGCAACAAGAGGCTTGTTTTTCAATTGGACAGAAGTAGGATAGGAAGACTATTGACGCTTTTGAACTTTGGTGTTGGAGAAGGCTCATGAAAATACCATGGACAGCCAAGGAAACAAACAAATGGATCAAACAAATCAACCCAGAATTTTCACTCAAGGCACAAAAGACCAGGCTCAAATCATCCTAGTTTGGACACATTACATGAAGACCTAGCTCTCTGGAGAAGGCTCTAATCCTGGGAAAGGTGGAAGGAAAGAGAAAGAAGAGAATGACCAACAGCAAGGTGGATGAACTCAGTTACAGCAGCTATGAGTGTACCAATAGAAGACCTGAAAGACCAGGGTAGGGATAGATCATCATGGAGGACATTTAACTATGTGGTCACTAAGAGCTGACAATGACTTGATGGCACATAATCAGTTTTCAGCTGGATTGTTGAATAAGAGTGACTGGGCCAAAGTCACCTAGTTAGTTTCTGTGCCTAAAGGAATATTAGAACATGGGACTCCCTGCTCTTCATCCATCACCTTAAACACTACACCACACTGGTTCTTCTCTATATTATATTATATTATATTATATTATATTATATTATATTATATTATATTATATTATATTATATATAATTCTTCCCCCCTGTGCCCAAAAAGCAAAGAGAAAACATATCTTTCATAGGGAATGAAGGATTCACCACATAAAAATTGCTCAAACTCCATGTGTTACTAGGTATTTTAATAGCTTCATTTATGATTCTAAGAAAAACAAAGCAGATCACATAAACCTGAAGTTGGTCCACTGTGGCCTATGTATATTTGTCAAGGTGACTTGGATTGCACGAAGGAAAAGCATAGCATTAAACTGAAAACTTTTGATCCATTTAAAATAGTAGAAAAAGCTGTTTTACTTGTTTCAGATAATTCAACATGAATAATTCACATTCTGCTATTACAATAATTAATATGCACCAATTTCAAAACATGAAAAGGTATAAGTTAATGGTAAGATATCAAATCTTGCTAACTATTATACGATTTCAATGTCAGGAGTTCTTACTCATATTTTATTTAGAAAAAAGTATAAATGGGAACTCAAGCACTCAAGGTTAAAGGATAAGCTTAGTTTGATATTTTTCTTGCTTATAATTTAGTTGAAAAAAGTTTTTTTTCTGGAACTTTCAACTGAACTTGAAATATATAATAAAGAGTAAAGGTATCGTGATTCTTTGCAAAGACCATTTCATTCATGCAAGAAAACCTTTAGTACCCCAAACTGAAATTAGAGACCAAAGAAATTAGAGACCAAAGAAAGAAAAAAATTCCAGCTAGCAGGAAATGTTTTCCAAACAGGTTTGAGGCACAGCACCATCTCTCAATTTCCAAAACTAAGTACTGTTTGCACTACCTTGAACTTTATCCTGCCCAGAATCATAATTGCTATGCATGTTTCCACTTAGATTGGATGAAGAATTTAGTTTAAGTTAAAAAACACACACACACATACACACACTTCACTATATACAGAAAATGTTGATATGTTGTTGGATTGCTATCAAAACAGCAAAGTGTTAGTATGTAAAGCCTTTTAAAAAAATCAATTTCTCTCAATATTTTCAGATATAGACGAGTGCAGTGAACTGGGAAGTGGTGCCTGTGGAGATCATGCAAAATGTGACAATGTGGATGGAGGATATAGCTGCACCTGTAACGAAGGTTATCAACCATCCACAGGAAAATTACAGTTTAAGCCAAATGATGGCACTTCCTGCCAAGGTAAATGATATTATAGAGGTTTATCTGTTATTATAGAAGTGTATCTTCTGAGAGGCCCACCAATGTCTCTTTAGTTTTGCTTAGATTAATCAGCTGGATATGAAAATGTAGCAATGCATGAATACTCAGATTTAAAAAAAAGAAGAAGACCGATGTGTGTGCCTGCTGAAATATAGAAGTCATTTTCTGCGTACAGTGAAAGTTGAGTTAAGTGGATCTCAACATAACTGGCTTCATATGCAAGAGGCCTGCAATGATTTACAACATTTGGGTAATCATGTGATTATAAAAATGTCACAAATGGCCTCCTTTGTATGATGATGTCATCCGGCAAAAGCTGTAAATTGATGCAAATCATGCAACAAAGTGATTTATTTACACAAATGATGTGAACAGCTGCAAGGATGTACTTTCACATGTAATGGGCATTTTTGAAAAAAACTGATAAACCCAAACAGTACACCAAGTTAATCTGCTAAAACAAGATTTCACTGTCTGTATAAAATAGAGGTTTGCTTTTCTCCTATATTGGGGTGGGAAAACAATACTTCAAGCGTGGGGATGGCTAGCCCCATAGAGGCCTGCTGTCTTCAGCCCCAGATCCTTCATTTTCTTGGACTCTCTTTCTCCTTTTTTAATAATGTTTTTTAAATCTTTATGTTTTATGTATTTATATGTATTTATGGTTTTAATGTTTTGTGTGAACTGCCCAGAGTCCCCCATTGGGGGGAGATGGGTGGGGAGAAATTTAATAAATAAAATAAATTGTTCCAACCACTGTATAATAACTGTTAAACAGACAAATACATTGCATAATTTCCAATAGCCTACTCTTGGCAATTAATGCTTATACATTTGTCTTTCAGAAGCACTTTACGCTCTCGCCCTTGTGAAAACATAAAACGGCTGAGGCTTCCTTTCATTGACTGGAAATTGACTATGTATAATTATTATGTTATGGTGTATTAATTAGTCTGTTTCTTCATTCCTATAGAAATACCAACAATGAGCTGTGAACTGAATGATTGTATACCTAAAAACATTAACCAAACTTTGGCTAAAGTGAGTAAGACTCATGTATACATTTGTTGTTAATTCTTAATTTTTCTAGTTTGAATCATATAATATCTCCCCAATAGCAAGAAGAGCCAGTATAGCGTCCTGCTTAGAGTATTAGATTGGGACTGAGAAGACCTAGATTCAAATCCTCACTCTGTCATTAAATTAACTGGATACTTTTGGGTTTATTGGTCTCAGTCTGACTCACTCCACAGGACAGCTCTTAAGAGAACATGGGAGAATTCATGAGTTCTTGAACAAAAATAGGAAATAAATGTAATGAATAAGTAACAGCTGTCACATTTCTACAGTGTACATTTATTGCAATCCCTTCATATCCACTTATTATAATATACCAGGCACACTGGCTTGTAACCCTGGATTAATTTAATTTAAGACATTTTACAGGCATCTGATTCATTGACCTAACTTATGCGGTAAAAGTGGTGCAGCACAGAACTGCAGAATGAAAATATCCTGCAGTATGTGGTAAGAAGAAACCCATACAGGGCTGATTATATGATTGCTGAAGTACACTGGATTAACTATAGCTTCCTTCAGTTACTTTAATTTTATGAAAGCTTCAAAGCCTGTATAGTGCCACACCCAGAATAAAAAATGACTTTCTTCAAACAAAGCTGGTATCCATCTTTTCTGGGAGCTAAAGAATCTCCACAAAATTTGATTACAACTTTCTTTCCCATATAAAAGTTTGATAAATTGCCAATGCACTTGTATTTGCAACAAGAGATTTTATTTATGTTGCCTTATGGAATCAGGCTATAAGTCAAGCAAGATTTCAATTTTTACATTCTGTTCCTGCAGAGCTAATGTTTTACAAATACCTGATTCATTTTTTAACATTGTTAATATTTCCCACACTAAATTTCCTCACAACCCCACCATCCTACAACAAGAGAAAAAGAGAGTAATATATATTTAGGCATCTCTGTCGTTTAAGCATGTGGATTCTTCCAGTGGTAGTCCAGTCACGTATAGCAGAGATACCCTGAAATTGGTAGACAGAATTGATAATTAGAATTATATTTGTCCTGGAGCAAATACTGATCCAAGGGTAGCAATTGCTGGGTAGGCCTAGTCTAGGTGTTGAGCAAGACGTTCTTAGGGCAACCTTGTGAGATCATCTTACCTAGAGATACCTATTACTACTCAGAAATTCATAGCTAATCACACTTGAACACAGACCTTCGCTGTAGACAGTCTATATTTTATCCACCATACCATTCTGTCTCTTTCAAGCTCAGCAAAAAAGAATGATATAACATCTTTTTAATGTGGATCACTAGTTATAACTGTTCATTTGAAATGAAATATTGGCAACGTGCATAATGGTTTAAAACTTTCTTTCAGATTAGAGAATTAAAAGATCCTCTGGCTGTATTACAAGAAATCAATAAGAACAGCATAGGACCGATATCACCAATAGAAGTAATTTCTTATGTTGAAATGTTATCTGTACCTTTTTCCTTGTTAAGTGTCACAAATTACACAATTTCTGATGAGAGGCTTTGGAATCAAACTCTTAACGTGAGTGAACTGGGATTTAAATTTTTGGTTATTTATAGTATATTTTATTCAGGATACACCATACAAAGTTAACATAATACTGTTTTTATTAATCCAACAGGAATTTGTTAGTACTGTGAATAATTTTGTTCAGGAAGATAAGAAAGCAGCTTGGGAAGCTGTCCCAGCAGATAACAGAAGAAGAAGTCTCACTAAACTGATGCATGCTACTGAAGAAACAGCAGCCTTTGTATCTCAGAATTTCCCAAAGATGGCAGAAGTAGAGGTTAATGCTAGTGATTTGGGTATGCGCAAGGAAACAAAACATATTGAAGATGGATTGTTTTTCTTATTGCCTTTTTTTTTTTTTTGCTTCCTTGCAGAGCAGATTGTTGATGTTAAAAGCTGTATCATAAATTTGTTCTCAACTGTATGAAATCCAACAGGTGTAAGTAATTTATCCTTGGTATTTAGAACTGAACAGAAGGCTAGATAACCTCCTGGCTTTGCACATATAGCCCTGCCATTGATTTTCAGGCATGTATTAGGGAGAAGCTTAGCTAAACCTTTTTCCAAGGATGGACAGGCACACGAACTTCTCTTCTGCCTGGTTATCACTCATATTTCTCAAGGTGGACAACCTCTGGCTCATGGGTCACATGAAAGTCCTGAACCTCTTTGGATGAGAGTAACAACTCCCCAGGCAGTCCATTATTTTGCTTTATTACAGCCCCTTATCATATGGGGAGTACAGTTCTTCGCCTGTCCTGGCTAAATACATGAAAGAGAATACAGAAGCCTACTCTTTCCTGACTTTCAAACCATCCATATTCCCCTAAAGAAGTCTCTTAGTACTCCAGTCGAGGAAAAACTATTTCTTAGATACTGGAAAAGCATTTAATGAGAAGCTGTATATTGAAAGCCATTGCTCTTTAAAAATAAATAACTAAATAAAAGTTCTGTGTAACAAGGAGTATGCAGCTAAGTAATTCCAGTCCATCAGTCAAATATTTGTTTTGTTTATAACAAAATTGGTCATTGACTTTTCCATTGTTTCACAGCAGATTAAAGCACTGGAATGAAAAGTAAAGCTAAAAGATTTCCTGTGCTACTTTCTTATTTTTACGCTGGGGTGGGGGACAATATTTGGTTTGTTTGTTTTTGACAACAAATATCATTATAGTACTACACAGTTGAATTGTATGGCTTTATCTTCACACAAATGCACACTGAATGGATTGTAAAATAAATACTTTCAGTGGTATTGTCTCCTGTGCTTTTAAAGAAATTGGTATTTGCTTTCAGAAATGCATTCTTAATAAAGTGGAAGCTCTTGTAAAGGTAGCTTTCATTATTCTTTACCAAGCCTCGCTTAATGCAAAGCAAATTAGAGGTTACTTTTTTTCCCCCAGGCAAAGAATGAAAAGGTACAAATATGGAATTAAAGGATGTACATCTACCATGAATAACATGGTCCTAGAGTTTAAAGCACATGAACAAAATGGTAAAGAGGGATGAATAGCTGTTGAGGATGCGGCAAAGGAGACAAAGAATGAAATGTATGGCATGACATCATGATGTTAATGCTGTGATTTATGTGCTTGAACCAGACATTGGGACACAAGCACATAATCGTATCATTTGCATAATATGGTCACCATGTATGTGTTGTTATTTTGGCACCACTGCACTTTGCTGTGGAGTTGCTGGGGTGAAGAGTTTTTTGAAATATTAAGAACAACATTGAGCTTTTAAAGTCTATAATAACTGTACAGCCCAGTGTAATAATTCTTGCAGAACATTATATTATGCTAGACTTCAGCGTAATTGATATTTGCAAAGACAGTGTTCCTCTCTTTCTTTTTCAGCTGTAAGACTTTATACTTTTGATACCCAGTATGTGAACCTCATCAACCAAAATATCCAGATGGGAGGAGATAGTATAAAGGTCTCTGCAAAGAAAAAGGAAACATCTGCTTCTAAAGGTTAGGATGGTGGCTTGGGGTTGTAGGTGCAGAAGTTGGACTCAGTGGAAAACCTTCCCTTGTCTAAGATTCATCAGCCACATAACTCTACTTGCAGTATCAGGAAATCCAGTATATTGTTGAACAGGTCAAATAGAAAGCACACACACACACACACAAAAATCTGATGCCATTCTGAAGTTTTCATTCTCATGCTAATAAAGCTTCATAAGTATCTTATGATCTATAGCATACATTGACTGATAATGAACTTGTGAAAACTTCATTTGCCTAGAAGGAAACCTTTTTTTTTTTTTTTTAGATTTCAGGGGCTCAGTCATCTGCAAGCAGTCCCCTGTCTCCCCTTAATATTGAACAAAATCACTGAAATAGGGTAGAAGAAATTTCCCATCATTTGGTCATGCTTTCGGTCACTGGTTTCTTATTGCTTCTCCTTCCCATCCTCCCAAAATTCTACTTAGAATAGCTGAAGGGAAGGCAGATTTTAATATTCAAGTGATAAATGGGCAGCATACCTTGGGCTGAAATTCTAAAGGATAAATAAGCCTTGTAGGGATGGGAGAAGCTGGAAAATGAAATACTGAAATCACAACACAGTCTCCATGGGAAGGAAAAATGGGGAAAGCTCAGTGAAAAGCTGAAAAATAAAAAGGAAATGGAATAGAAAATGGAAGCAGGAGTTAATAACTAAGGACGTACACAAACTGCTTGTTTGAGCCTGTAAGGACAGAGTCAGGAAGGCTGAAGTTCAGAATAAGAAGATAGTGAAGGATGCAAAATACAGTAAGAAAAGGTGAGGGGGTGTTATGCCAGAAATAAAGGAAGAATCAAAGAGGATGTTGTGTTGAGGTGGCAAAATAATGGGAATAGGGAGAAGGTGTAATTGCCTAATATCTTATTTGTCTTCTCTGAGAAGAAAGAGAGAGTCCTTCCTAATATAACTGAGGAAAATGGGGAGGACATAGACCCCTATAAAAACGGCTAAAGGAGCTGGAGATATTTAGGTCTCAAAAGAAAAAAAACTAAGGAGGGATAAAACAACAGTCTACATGCTGTATTTGTAAAAGGTTATCATATTCAAGAGGGAGATGGATCTGTTGTCTCTTGAGACTGAAAGCAGGACACAGAACAACAGGTTAAAATTAAGAGATTCTTAGATTGGGATAGTATATAAATGGAGGAAGGAAGGAAGGAAGGAAGGAAGGAAGGAAGGAAGGAAGGAAGGAAGGAAGGAAGGAAGGAAGGAAGGAAGGAAGGAAGGAAGGAAACTTAATCTGAATATTTTTTAAAAAAATTCCCAGGGTAAGAAAGTTAAGCAGTGGAACAGCCTGCCTAGAACAGTGATAGAATCCCTTTCACTGGAGATTTTCACATGGAATCTTCAGGGATGGACTAAATGCTCTGTAAGGTTCCTTCCAACATTTACAGTCTATGGTTCTCTGAAAGCAGGTAGGAAAGGGGATTTGTGAAAGTGCATTGTGAGTGTGAAAAAGGAGGGGATGTAAAAAGAGAGAGGTCTAACAGGATTTGTGTGAGTGCAGTTTCTAGCCACGCAACCTGAGAAGACCAGAAGTTTGTTCACATAGGATATTTAATATACCAATATATAAGGTACTTTCCATCCCTTAAGTCATTTATTTCCATAAAAATGAGATATCACTTTGCACAAAGTAATAGAGTAGTACATGATCTGGGGTGTATCATGACCCTGGAATCTAACCACAAGACTATAGTTCCAGAACTGAAATTATATTTTTAAGTGTACACTGGAGGAGTGGTATTACTGCTGGCTTTTTTGGTTCTGTTTTGTTTTTGTTTTACCTGAAATTGATAGTTTAAAAGTTTTCCTTCCAGTAGGATGAACGTCTAATTTAGGAGGTCTTGTTAATGCAGTCTACAAAGCATTGTTCTTTTTCCTTATTTTAAAATAAATTGGAGTGGAGTGGGAGGAATGGCAAATAAATTAAAGTTTACATTTTGACGATGTCACATATCTTTCACATTACATTTGATTCATTAACTTGATTACAGATGAGATAAAAAGTTTCTGCATCCATTTGTAACCAATTACAGTTTTCATTTTATGTGATCCTGGACAAACTGTAGTTAGCTTACCAGCCAGTGTCAAACTTGGATTTCTGAAGTAGGTTTGCTTCCCTAATCACAGCTTGAGGTTCAGAGAAAATGTGGTTAATTGAAAATGAAAGCAAATATTCCATTCTTGCAGCTATGCCAGAGAATGAACTGGAGTGATCAGAGTCTGCTTTTGAGTTACATCTGAACTCTTTGTATGAGCTGACCCTGAAATTAGCCTCCTATTGATTGCTCCTTTCTCCATATTGTACACAGTTTTTAATGTGACTGTCTGCCTCAGCAGGAGCAGCACACATAAGTGCATTTCAGAGCTTAGTGTTGATAATAACAATAGGGAGGCAAAATTCTTGGCAAGGTATAAATGTCTGCCCCTGGATTTATTTAAGTTAGATGGTGAGAAATAAAGAAATCAAATTGCTGGATTTTAAAAGCATTTGCTGTGGTTTCTTATATTTCATAATCATTATGATCATCTTTCTGTCATTATTATTTCCAGGCAAAGTCACTTGTTAGGTAAAGATATTAAGTAGGTGGACATTCAGAATCTTGTCCAGTTTGTAAAACTAAGAGCTATTCCGCTTAGAGAACTATGTGGGCAGGGGTGTGTGCAAGGGGGCTCAAAAAAGATATATTTGTGGGCATCGCTGTGTGATCAAAGTCTTGCCCCCTTTTTTTTTTTACATGAATCTTTGGGTGATGCATTTAAAAAAGAGGTGGGGTTCACTTGCATAGTTGCAATGGGCATCATGACTTCTTTGCCCCCTGTGCACACCCTGTGTCTGGGACTGGAAACTAATCCCCTGGTGCCTAGAAATTGTAGCCTCTTAAATCGTACAGATGGAAGAACTATCTTCCAAAAAATATATGCAATATTCATATATTGAATTTTTTACCAGTAAGTCTAATTTCTAATAGTGGTGCAGCCCTTTTTGCTTTAAAAACATTTTCCCCTGTTTCCGTAGTCTTTCCTATTAGTGTACTGCAAACATTCCATTTACTTGATGCTCTTCTTGCCAGCGTTTTACAAATATCTTTTGATTCCTGTTTCCTTGATGGTTTTTTTAAACATTATTTTACTATTTCTTTTTTTAAAAAATCAACCATCCTCAAACCACTAAGCATGTTTTGTTTGATGGATAGGCACAGTTGCAGTTGTGTTTCTGCGATACGACAATATTGGAGCGCTGCTTTCATTATCACAGAACTTCTCACTGAAAGAAAATACAGAGCATGGAGAAATAGTAGGTTCATCAGTTATAGCTGTTGCAATTAAGTCCACTCCACCTAGGCTGTATCCAGCTGAGAAAATAACATTTACTTTAAAACATGCACAGGTAAGCTTTCTTTTTAAATCAACTCTCATTTAAAAGTAAGACTGTAATTATTCTGTAGTATGTTGTAAGGGCTGCTTCGGCAGTACCCTTATAACTCTGTTGTTTGCCAGTATGGCATAATACAATTAGAAGGGAAATTACAACTTTGAGCTCAGCGCAGCAAGTGCAAGACACGAAATAGGTAGCTACGGAAAAGCGTGGATAGAAATTGACAAGAATAATGAATGCATGGAAGTCTTATTACACATTTGTCAATAATGTGTTAGTATAATCCAAGTCTCTTCCTTGCTGGAGGTTGTATAAGTGTTTTTGAAAGACAGAATAGGACCCAAGGAAGGATTCATGAAGCACATTTTGTAAATGTAACAGAAAGAAGATTTATTTACAGGAAATGTAAATAAATAAATTAATTAATTAAAATAATAAAATAAAATAAATGTAAATAAATAAATAAAATACATTGCTTCCTACCAGAAGAGTCAAAGACCACGTCTCCCGTCCCCGTACCTGGGAAGAAAGGAAAATCTCTTCGACAAAGAATGGACAGAGTAATAGGCAAAGTAAATCCCATAACACTCTATCGACATCCTACTGCCCCCTGCTGATCAGTAGGTTATCAGGTCCTGAAGAGTCAGTGCCAATGAGTTTGGACTTCCAACCTTCCTCAATCCTGAGCATTTTCCACTTGCGAAGTGTATGTCTGTTGCATTCCTCATGTTACTTGGAAAGGCACAGCAACAACCACAACAAAGAATGAAATTTAACAGGGCATCTGAATGAATGGTGCCACTTGCAGTGACAGTTTCATAGAGTAGCTGTATAATTCCTGATACTTCTTTTTGGATTGCATGACATTATGCAGTGATAATATATATTAGCTGAGAGCTACAGAATGGCAAATGTGGATTGAAAAGGCCAATATTCTAATCCACACTTAAAATTTATTTATTTATCATATTTATATAACCGCCAATCTCACACAAGGTGACTCTGGGTGATGTACAACAATTATCTGGGCAGCATACAACAATTAAATAAATAAGAAATGAAATGAAATGAAA
This sequence comes from Python bivittatus, assembly GCF_059951505.1. Lineage (NCBI taxonomy): Eukaryota > Metazoa > Chordata > Lepidosauria > Squamata > Pythonidae > Python > Python bivittatus. Next base: position 32,456,727 of record NW_028277098.1, read on the forward strand.
TGAAATGAAATGAAATGAAATGAAATGAAAACCCACTGAATATTCTTGGATAAGTAAATACTACTTGATTTAAGCACTCTCATGAAGGTCAAGAACCCACTGTGAATTATTTGGAGGAAATTCAGGCTATAATAATAATAACAACAACACATGTGTGGACATTGGAGGTACAGTAAGGGGGAGGACGTGGTAGAAGGACAAATAATAATAATAATAAAAAAAAAAGGAAATTTCCATAAAAGTTAGAAGTTCAAAACTGAAAGCAAGTCAAATATATCCAACAGAGAATGAAGAAATAACATACCGTACCTTGGCAAAATCAAGGCTACAGGAGTAAGCAAAGAATAATACCCTAGAAAACATTATATATAAAGCCATGATGATTTGTTTGTAAAATCAGAGTGAATACCTAAATGTTAGGGGAAACCAGGTATACAATTTTCCCTCCTTTATTTGGTTATTTGATAAGCAGTCTTTCAACAATTGTGTTTCAACTTTCTGCTTGATTTTGTTTTAGGCATGTGTTGCTCCTTAATTATGCATAATTAAGTTTTGCAGTTTGTACATTATAACTGTATGACAAATTGTTTAAGCCAATGCAGCAGATTTATTTATTTATCTATGTATTGATATAGCAAATTTAGATTGCTACCTATTTTAACCAAATAATTCTTAGTGGCTAAAAAAAAAAAAAAAAATGAGGCAGCAACAAATTTAAAAAGAAATAACTGAGACTCCTTACAGATTGTTGAACAGCATAAAAGAATGCTAGCATCCTGGCCCAGCCCCTGAGAGAAAAGCCAGATCTCCAAGACCTTCCACATCTCAGAGAGGAGGCTATTCCTTAGAGGAGGTGCCTTGTTTCCACATGACTGTATGCCATTCACCATCCTTAACATATTTTGTTTCTGTTCCAGACTATAGGCAAAAAAGATGCTAAGTGTGTCTTTTGGAATTATTCAGAAGACACAATGGAAGGGAACTGGGCCACAGAAGGATGTGAGCGGACCCAGTTAAATAGCACACATACATCATGCAGATGTAACCATCTTACTCATTTTGCTGTCTTAATGTCTTCAAATGGCTCTAAAGTTGTAAGTGCTTTTTAATTACAGTCTTGATTCTTTTCTATCTGGGGGCATATAGACCGTATACAAGGAATATTTTCTGCAAACAGATTAATCTCCTCCTCCATTTTCTCTTTCTCAGGATTAGATATTTCTATGGATAGGTTGACTCTGAATGTTACATTCTCAGAATCTCTGGATATCCATTGTGACAATGTGGTACCTATTCTATTTTACTTTCTATGCCAGAGAGGCTGTTCACCTGTCCATTTTCCATTATTGCCATGGAGCATTAAACACCTCATTTTTTAAGTGGCCAGCTGTACTTTTACTTTTTCACTTGTTTTTATTTTTTTAAAAATGGGCCACCTTATAATTTAAAAAATCTGAACTCAAAATAATTTCCATTTCAAAAGGTACTAAAAAAAACTCACCCTATATTTAGTTGGAAGAAAGGTCCAGTGGAAATGAGAGAGACCTTCACTCAGCTATGAGTGCATGCACCATGTTTCACATACAATGGAAATAGCTACAGTTGCATGCAAAAGTTTCAGCATCCCTGGTAAAGTTGTATGGATCAATGAAGTCTGACAGCCTGACTCTGCAATGTGACAAACAGCATCATATTATGTAGTTTAACCTATCCCCCTGCAATCTCCACCCAGTTTTTCCAACTGCCCTACTGATTAGCTATTAATGACATGAACGAGAATTGATTGCTGTCCAAACTTCTTTTCCTTTCCAAACCTATTCTGTGCAAGAACTGTAGATTTTATTAAATACTTTTCTATGCATCACTTCTTAGTCTGTGTACTACATCTTAGAAAGCCATTAGAAAGACCCTCATTTGTCCTTCATCATTTTTAATATTCATAGTGTGTGCTCACTCCAGAGGTTTGTATGAAGAACACAGAGAAGTTTCACACTTCTCACACTTTGGAGATGACATTTCAAAAATTAGATTTCACAGTGCTGACCTAGAGTTATGCTAATAAATTACATTAAAAGTAACTAAAGTATGTGTTTCAGTTTTCTTCATATACATGTACATTTTAATGCCAGCTTTATCCATTATAACTTTAGAATATCTTTTTTTTAATTTATGAATGACACTGAAACATTCAAAAATGTGCAAAGATTATTTTGATATTCAGGAAGTGTGCAAGTGACATTAAAATGAAACCCCACACTAATTTCTCCCTCCTCTGTGCCAGTCACTTTGAATAATCTGAATAACAAAAAGAAGGGAAAAGAAACAAAGAAGGGAAGGGAAGGGAAGGGAAGGGAAGGGAAGGGAAGGGAAGGGAAGGGAAGGGAAGGGAAGGGAAGGGAAGGGAAGGGAAGGGAAGGGAAGGGAAGGGAAGGGAAGGGAAGATACATGAAATGATGGAGCAGATGCATCTCCCCTTTATATGCTGTAACACACACACACATACACACACACACACACACCATGTGGACAACCTTGGGAAAAAGAACAAAAATAAAGTTTTATACAAATGTTAAACTAGACTATTCTATTTCCTCCACTCCAGGAAGCTAAGGATTATATTCTTACAAGAATCACTCAGCTTGGAATAATTATCTCATTGATTTGCCTCGCCATGTGCATTTTCACATTCTGGTTCTTCAGTGAAATCCAAAGTACAAGAACAACTATTCATAAAAATCTCTGTTGCAGCCTTTTCCTGGCAGAACTTATTTTTTTGATTGGAATTAACATGAACACTAATAAGGTGTGTATCATTTCTTATTCTGAAAATGGGACATTAAAGTGCCATCTTCAAAGATGTATGTCCTAATGGGCATTTCTGGGACTATCTGATATCATTTGCCTTGTATGTTATCACATAGATTGCATCATTTATGTCATTTATGCAATGATGCCATGATGTGCATGTCGCAGACACTACCTGTGTGGTATTTCCCAGTCCTAATGTGAATATCGGCATTTGACATTACCGTATGGCTAACTGGGAATTTAAAATTCTCTTCTAATAGTTCCTGCTAATTCAGCTCAGTTCAGTTCAGAATATGTAAACTCCACTGGAGGGAAGGATAATCCTTCTGCCTGTGGACTTCTTGGAGAATTGAGACCTTCATTAAGGAAAGTGGAGGCAGGCTCTTAATTGTTTAGACTGGCAATGTTCCAATATTAGTAGGAGTTCTGCCAATTTCTTTTACGAGTTGCTTTTTTAAAAAAATCAGTATAGAAAAATGTTGCTTATCCACATTGCTGTAAGGAAAGCAATAGAAATCTAAATCTATCTAATGGAAGAGAGAATACATTAGTCTGCAGTTTACATAGTCTGTTGTGTCAGTGTGAATATTTCAAGCTATATTTTTAATATGGGCAAAACAAGCGTATATGTAGCTTCAGTTTTCAAATGGCATAGGTCCAAGTGTTTCCCTATACACATTCAGAAAAATGGTGACAGGTCCTTTATAGTCTTGTATTGAGACAAAATGTCAGAAGATTGTGTTTCCTCTGTACAGGGAGAATGTTTTAACCTGCATTGCAATAAATGTACTGTTTTATATTATTCACTTATACTGTTCTCTGTTTGCCCTTCTAGCTATTCTGTTCCATCACTGCTGGATTGCTCCATTACTTCCTCTTAGCGGCTTTTGCATGGATGTGCATCGAAGGCATTCACTTGTATCTTATAGTTGTTGGAGTAATCTACAATAAAGGATTTTTACACAAGAATTTCTATATCTTTGGCTATGTAAGCCCAGCAGTGGTGGTTGGCATTTCTGCTGCACTGGGATACAAATACTATGGAACAACTGATGTGTAAGTCACTGTTTACATCTTGGATATTTGGAATGTAGTCCAAATATACTTTGCTGGGATGTGATAACACAACCATGCTTCTGATATGATGTTCTGTTCGTCATTACTTCAATATTCTTAACAAGAGCCATCTGATACCAACAGCCATATTCTTAACAAGAGCCAACAGAACCATCTGATACTAACAGCTCTGAAACTAACACTTTTGCCTTCAGTACTCCACATTTAAGAATGAGTAGGAAGCCTTAATTTACCCAATACCAAAAGGTGTTCTGACATCAGTCTCTTGCCCCAATAAGTGATTTTTTTTTTTTTAATTTTCAAATTTGTATGCTACCCATCTCCCCCAATGGGTGACTCTGGGCGGCTCACAATAATAAAAAAAGAAAAAACACAGGACTCTCCAGACATAGACATGATCTATAAATAGTTAAAAAACATATATAAAAATGGCCTAAAAACCTCCTATAATTTGGCCCTAAAAAACCTGTAAGATGCTGGTGGGGGACAACCCCTCACCCCACCAGCCATCTCCATAGGTGCGGGCCCCCCTCTGGCCCCCAGGCCTTCTAGCAGAGCCAGGATTTGATCTCTTTCCTGAAGGCCATGATTAATGTTGCTGTGCTAACCATCCTCATTATATCCTGAGTGCACTTGATTTTTGACTAAATATTAGAGACATTCACAAGATCCTTGGTAGTGAGGAAAGAAATCTAGCCTCAGACACATTGCCTTTTGTAAGCAAAGTCCCCATCTGCCTGTGCATGAATGTATGGAAACTAGATTCCAAAGCTCTGCCTCCCTTGTTGAATTGGGTGAAACACAATATAGCAATACAAGGAGAAACTGCCATCTGTAACCAAGACTGAAAAGGGTAATCAAGACTGAAAAGTATACATTTTTCAGTATACAAAGTATACTGAAAGTATACAAAGTATACAAGAGATTTTTATTTATTTATTTCTGAAGCCAGGGGAAATCAAATGATCAAATTTAGTGGTCATATCTATAAAGGCTTCTCCAGTCATTTCCCTGGAAGAAGGCAGCTCTTAGCAGCCCTGGTCTGAAGCTTGGATAGATAGATAGATAGATAGATAGATAGATAGATAGATAGATAGATAGATAGATAGATAGATAGATATCCAAGTTTTTTCCTTATTATAGATTATTACATTTTCTGATATATAGAAATTTATTCTTCCTCTCCCCACTCCCTCTCTTCTCTTTTATTCACGCTACTGCAAAAATAATTTCAGTGATATTTCATTCACATTTAAATATTGGATTTTTAAGGGGAAAAAATCTTTATCTCCTATTATGCCAAGATGTAGGCTCATTCTCTTTTTTCCCAATTTGAATAATTTCATTCATGCCTCTTGCATGACTTTATCCGCTTTCTTTGTAACCTGCCCAAGCAGGGTTGGCAATACTGCATTCCTGGACTGGAAAGCAGCCAACAGTCAGAAAGTAGCAATTCGGCTTTGGCAAAATTTGGCCAGATTATCTACTTTCAAAAAAGTTTTTCCATGTCAAATTTTATTCATATTATCCTGAATAGGAGGCTACTGTCACTCATTCCCAGGGATGGAGGATCATGATATGCCTGTTCCATATTTTGTATCAGTTTTTGCTCATTATTATCTGTTCTAATGGTTCCAGTTTCCTCACTTCATCCTTGTTAAGGCAAGACTATATCCTCTGACCAGGGATTAGACCTAGGCAAGGTGGCTAAACTTTGTGTCAGCAAGGCTGTTTGCACCATGGAAGTAACACAAAGCTTCTTGTCCAGGCATTTCCCATAGACTCTCTTCCTTGTCATCTCTTTCATCAGTTCTAGTATTTGGAGGCAGCTACGGCACATACATTGCTTCCCCCCAAAGCCTTTTCTGCCCTTTCCAGTAGCTGACTGCCTGATCAGGGGCTCAAATAATGTGAAGTGAAACAACATGGCTTCTTCACTTCACTTTTTAAATCAGAGCTCAATGCTTTGCAAAACAGCTTTGAAGGTATGCTTCACCCAAGCCTCTGTTGAAGTGAAGTGTGCCTTCAAAACACTGTACACATCTACAAAAAATGGGTAGCCTGTAGCCCCAGGAGCACATGCAACTTTGGAAGCTTTGGTGGGAGAGCAATCCCTGGAATTCTCTCTGATTTCAGATCCTGTTTTGGTGGCATGATTACTGAAAATTGGCAACATGATTTCGTCCATTTTGCATCATTCCTCACCTACTATGACCCACAAAAAAGTTTATTCTGCTATATAACTCTTTCTGTCCTGCACATAAACATACACACACATATATATCCCAGGAAGGCTTTTCCTTGTCATCTAATTGATAGGCTTGCAATTCAGTAAAACCATTCAATGACGTGTTTCCCAGAATAGGAATACCAAATAAGTGATATTTGGATTCAGCTGTCAATACAGGCCAAGGTGGCTTAATCTGTAAATGTATTTCAAAATATTTTGTCCTATTTACCTTACAGATGTTGGCTCAGCACAAAGAATAACTTTATATGGAGTTTTATAGGACCAGCATGTCTAATAATTCTTGTAAGTATGCTTTTTTCATTTTTATTTTAAAAAACCTGGGATACATAAAATAGTAATAGTAACAAAAGGTGTGTAATCATTACTTACCCATTGATAGCCCATCTGTGAGTGTTAAATATATGGCAAAATGAAGTCTTTTAAAGGCTTTTATATAACTGGTTCTAAAATATACTTATCTCTCATGTCTAAGTGCTTTGCCTGTCTCAAAAACATATGTTTGATTAACTAATATTTCAGCTGGGGATTTATTTCTTTTAACCCAATGGCTTGAGGAAACAGAATTCTCTATAGCAATTCTGTTGTGTAAGATGTACCATCTTTACATGTCAGTGATATCTTGGCAGAACTCAGCAGGAGAGGTATACAGACATGATGCCAGGAGACAGATAATCTGGTATTTCAAATGCTGAGTTACTTAATCTTTTATCTGTGATCGGTCATCTTTGAAGATTAGGCTGTCATCTTTTTGATTTTTTTCATTCTCATGTACCCTGCCATCATCAAGGCTATTTTAAACAAAATTGCAACATCAGAGACAAGAACCTGCTATTTCACACAGACAGGCAAGTTGAGAATTGATAGCCTATATTTCGGTTGGAAGGAGACTTTTAATTCCTCTTGGAATTGTTTTCAGGCTTGATCTTTTGGAAGCATTTGATGCTTCCAAAGTGCCACTAAGTTAAACATGTAAAACTTAATTTAGATCAAGTAAGAAATGTTGGAAGACTGTTAGGCTGATGACATAAATAACTCCTGGTCCTCACTTGCTGATAAAATGTGTATTTAAAATATATTTGCACATTTGTATGAAATACAGTAAGCATAAATCTATTACCAGTTTGATATTGAAAAATGGAAGAATGAAAGCAATCTCTTTCACATTGTGAAATTGTAGTGAAGTAGATAAAGTGTTTTATCCTGATCTAGACATTTGTGAGCATTCCAAATTGCACACACTTATAACTCCTTCACCCAGGCACTGTTACAAACATATCAGCAATAATATTCTTTTCAATCAATTTTGTGCCGAGTTATACAAGGAGATTTAAGGTTGGGAAAATTAGCATGGGTCATGGAGAACTATTCCAAATGACTCCATTTAGGCAAAGACCTTAAAATGGGAGAAAGAGGCTGAATACTACCCCTGCTTTCTCCAGCTCTCCATGTGATCCATGACCTAAATAAAGCAGAGATTCCACTAATCCCATTGACCAGTGGATCTATATTCAAGCCAAACAAGCACGGCTCTCCTTCATACTTCCTGTTTAAAGAATGCAGGTTAGAAAAAGGCTGATGTGTTCTTCATTTTGAGCTCCGTGCAGATTCAGATAAGTGCATGAATTAATCCATTCTGTCAATATGCAAATGTTTATAGTTTTGTTCCAATACATTGCATGACCTTTTTGTTTGCTCGGGGCTGCTAGAGCCAAGAAGCTATTGAAAAAGGGGATTTTTGCAATACTTGGAAAGAATGTGAAAGCAGCTTTCAATGGGTCTTAAAATTAATACCATGTAAGAATTCATTTTTCCCTGTTAAATAAGTTGCATAATCTACATGTCTCTCTTCAGAATTTTCCCAGATGGACCGCACAGTCCATAGGCGTTTGTAATGCACTTTGTCTTGTATTCAGCCACTTTTTAAAGAAAAACACATTTTCTTAGCTGCAGTTGTTGTATGTTGGAGAATAGAACTAATCTGTCTGGCTTACCAACGTAGTTAACCTCTCTGGCTTTCCAACGTAGTCCTGCTGTCTCCAGAGTTGGAATTGTGGAAGAATATTGCTCTGCTAGCACTGAACATAGTACAATATTCACAACCAGGAAGAATGTTCACAAATATGGAACTGATCTTAGCAACAGCAATATCTGTGAATTCTTGACCTAGAGAAGATACTCATTTTAGTTTAATATGACCTCCCCACTAACTTTGAACTGGAGTGTAATGTAAAGAAGGTGATAATTTCATAAACATTTCCAATCAGGCCATCCATGCCTAAAGGGGAATTTGATTTTTTTTTCCCCCATTGAGAGGAAGACACTCATCATATAATCAAAATGCTTTTTAAAAACCTTTCCTTTTGCAAAAGAATCTGACAATGTAGCATGGTGATGTAATATTTGAGAAACATTCTGAGTTTTATTAGGATGGTAGAATGAACCACCTAATATTTGGGATCCATAATGTTTTAAATAAGTCTTTTTTGCTTTTGCAAGGCTTTTTCTAGACATTTCTTTATAAGAAAAGGGGGAAAGTACAGGGGATAATTTGATGAGTTAGAGTATATGATAATATGCCTTGAAAGTTTTATATATGTTATTGAAGTTATACCAAGCCTGCAGATTTATAAGGGTTACTTACAATATCATACTATGTTTTAGGCAGATGAAGCATTTTGAACATTACAGATCTGGATTTAAAAAGAGACTCACTTCGACATTCATCAGTACACACTCGTTCTCTTCCAAGTGTTTAAACAGCACTCATTTTCCTAAGATATTTATTCATTAATGCCTAAAGTACTATTAGAATTCTGTAGTATATGCCTGTGGCACAACTGATCCTATCAACTCTTTTAATTATTATTTTCTTGATGAGAATACATTAAAAAAAAAAACTAGGTCAGTCTGAACATGCACAGGGAAAGGAGTACTTTAAACCTTTGTAAAACAAGCTGCAAGTCAAAGATAATTTCCCTAACTTGCTTCTCCTTGCAGTCTTTAGAACCACAACCAATAATTCTAAGACTATATTTCAGATTAGATCAAAGCTCGACTGGGTTGAGAGTTTGTAACAGTAATACAATTTTAAAATAAAATAATGACTTTAGCATAAGCTTTCAGAAAATAGAGAAAATCTTCCTGCAGGAAGGGGTGAAAGTAATTATGGCTACAAGTGATATAAAAGGTTAAACTAAACCTGCTAACTTCTGTGCTGTGATACAGTATTCTACCACAGTAACCACTACTGAACAGAAAAGAGATTGGCAAAGCAACCCTACATAAAAGAATATTTATGAAGCACTGAGAAGTCAGAAGCTCTGCAATATCTACCTCCTGCCAGGCTTCTGTCAGGAGGGTAGAAATAAGAGACTTGCAGATTGTGCAATTCTTTTTCTCCTTATCAGTTACATTTTTAATGAAAAACAAAACAAATTAGCTTCCATGAAATCACTGGGAGACAATATATCTATGCTCATTAGAAATCATGGCAAGGGCCCAAGAATTGTTTAGTTCCAGCAGATCCAGTCTTCCCCTTCTGGGACATCAGTACCTAACCTTTTCCAATACTAGATTCACCAACACTGGGAAAAAAATGAGTAGATAGATGATTGGGAGATGGAAAGGATGCCTACATCAGATTTCTTTGGAACTGTGTTGTGCGGCAGATGGGCATGGCTCTGACCTTAACCATATTTTAATTTTTATAATGATTGTTTTTATATATTTGTTGTTCTAGCTGATTGTTGAATGCTGCCCAGAGTCACTTCTCGTGAGATGGGTGGCCATATAAATTTGATACACAAATAAATACATACATACCTATCTACCTACCTACCTACCTGGGTTTTAAAAAGGCCACTGAAACCTAGCTTCTCCAACAGGCCTTGGGGACAGAAGTGTCATGAAGTATTCCCTCTTATAATGAGATATTCTGTTTTTGAACTGAGTCTGTTTTCCCTGGTATGGAGTTGAGAGTTAGTTGTTACTCAACTGATCTTTATGTATAATTTTATACCCTTATATGGTATGTCAAGCTGCTCAGAGTCGTGATAACTGGAGTTGCATATAAGCCAGTAAGAAAGTAAGCAAATGCCTCTCTATTTCTCTGGCCAAGAGTGGAGAAAAGTAAATTATCATATAGGCCTTGGAATGCCATCCCAGGAATTGCAACTAAAATTTTGTACAGTGTTTGTCATAAGACAAGAACACATCTTACTTGTGTGAAGGTATCTTTTCATGATTATTAAGGAATTGGAAATTTTGACCATTCACTTAGGAGAATGAAATGTCTCACACAAGCTGGATACCGGATACCAGTATTCCAGTTGCACAGAAAATGATCTGCTTGCGTATAAGCTTCTTCCTTTTAGATTCCCACATACCTTTCAAGAATGCAGTCAGAATCCTCAGTGATTTTCTAATGCCTCCTTCACACAATTAAAAAAGAAGAAAGCAAAAACTGTCACCCTAACTATAAATCCATATAAACTATAAATCTATATATCCACTTAAGGTAATATCATACGTATTCAGTTACTAATCCATTGTGTGGAAGTCCTATATCATCTATTTTACAAAGATAAATAAACACAAATACCCAAATCCTCATTTGATACATGTACAGCTTTCTCTAACAATATGCATTTTGTTCTCATCCTGGCTGTAAATTTCCCTCACATATACATTTCAGTGTGTGACTTTCTCCAAAGACACGTTTTCTGAACATGGGCATTTTTGCACATAATTTTTGAGTGCAGATTTAGACCACTAAAATTTAAAAGGATGTATGCGCTGTTGTAAGATTGTTTCTGTCTTCCTTGGCCTTCTATCTCCCTGCTGCCTTCAATATTACTTCCTGTTGTTGTTCTTAAACATTTTCCAGTTGTGTCAAACTAGAACAAATAGCTAAAGCATTTGGGCAGGTGTATCCATCTGGGAGATGATAATGAGACAAATAAGACAGCAGACATACTTTTCATTGTTGACTGACAGCTTGTGTGCAATTTCAGGCAATTAATATAGCATACATTTTTATTGACTGGCTTAAACCATTGCATAGTTAACAATTTAACTATCTTCTATCCTGATGGAAGCATCCCTGAAGCAGCCTCATTTTACCAGCCATTAGCCAGAAGACAAAAATCTTTTTCTGTTCACGCCAGGCTGCACTTCAGAATTCTAGCTTATTATTTCTAACATTGATAATAAGGGTCACTGGAAAGAATGATGTCTGTGATTCTGGACATCAGACATTTTAAGAAAACGTATCTAAATATATATTTTTAAAAACAACAGAAAAAATGTGACTTTAAAAAACTTCCCTTCTCTCTGTTTTCCTGAAATTTAGCATCAGCATATAGATAGTTTCATCACTAATTGAGTGAGAGTCTAGGTTAGTAGAAAAGGGATGAGTTGGAAGCTTTATTTCTGAAGTTTTGAATATAAAACACTGAACAGACTAAGGAATAGTATGTCAAAATCTTTAGAATTATCTCTTTCCTAGGCTGTCTCTTCTTTTTACAGAAAGAGTACCATAAAAGTCTCATCCTTATGCATTCCACTTCCATACCATACAGCTTTCAATATTCTTTGATTAGTGGGGGCGTTGGGAGTGGAGTCACATTTTCCTCTTCTTCCCTTTGAATATGCTCATGTTCAGAATAGCTACTGCTTGACTTCTTCAGCTGCACCCATATTGCGTCGTTTAAAAAATTATTTAGATAGCACCTGATTTGAGAAACTGTATTTTACATATTGCTAATGCAGGATGTCTTTCTTTGTGATAGCTTCTTCTACCCCTCCCCCACAAGGCAGGTACAAGCTGTTTTGTGACATGTTATAGAAAAGATAAGGGGAGAATTAAAAAATGAATACTTAGCCTACTTAGATATGCATATATTGTACCAACAATAATCATAAAGTATCATAAACATAAATGTTCAGCCACAGTTACCAGCACCTGCCTTAGAACTGCAGCAGAATGAAGAAGAAATTCCTTTCTTTGTCACACCACCAGTTACCAAATCTGCACGTGGTAATGCAATCTACTGTGGCAGCAAACAGGATGGCAATAGTCATGGAGGCTCTTACCTCATCCTTTGCCACCCTTGTCAGCTCTCTACCATCCCTGCAACCCTTACTAATAGGGTACAGTTGAAAATGTGCATACTTCATCTCAGCAACAGCAAGATTCAAGACTTGCTTTAATAATCCATATCAAAGTAAACCATTAAACTAAATGAAACAGTACATCCATGTGTCACTAAATCACAAGGCTACACCTACATATCTGGTTGCAAGTCCTAATTTTGAAGGCCTATTTTTTTGGGTGAACATGTATACCCAGCTTGTAGAGACCAGCAAGGCAGTGCCTGTCTAATTTAAGCAGGTATGTCTGAGAATTGCTACTTAGAACTCCAGTTTGAAATTCATGACAATTTAACATCTTATATGAGCGAACTGTGCCTTCTGACCCTGAGCAACACCTCTCCCCAATTATATGCCTTAGCAGATTTTGTAAATTTTAAAATCTTTAGTATTCAGTTAAAAACTATAGTTGATTATGCTGAAGCTAGAATTACCAAACAGTAATATATCTACTCCAAGACGATATTCTTATATTTTGTTTTAAATAAACAAGAAAAAATAATCTTAAATTGTATTTAGCTGCACTGATTTCGTTTAACTGAAGGATTCAAAGCAAGTGTTCCTTCCTTACTTAAAGGCATTATGTATGAGAATGCATGTATTACAGCATGAGTTATTATTATTATTATCATTATTATTATTATAATATTATTATGTTTGAGCATGAAGAAAACTTCTTTTTTAGTCAAGAAATCCCTTATTCTCCTTATAATATTTAAATAAAAATATATGGCATATATACTTTATTACTTTCTAGGGAGAAATGTCACATGGATGATACATCAAATTATGCCCCCAAGATGGATGCTAATGACATTTAATTAAGGTTGAAGGCATGGCTGGTGTGGGTCTTCCGGGCTGTGTGGCCGTGTTCTGGAAGTTTTGTTTCCTAACGTTTCGCCAGCATCTGTGACCGGCATCTTCAGAGTGCAGGAGCACAGACAGGAGCAGTTCTCTCTGTGCCCAGGATGATGTGACCCTTTTGTGGGTATTTATAGAGATCTGAAGGGGGGGATTGGTGGGGGGCTTAGGGGGGGGTGGGGGGTTTGGGTTAACGAGTGGCTGCTTGTTTTGGTGTCAGAATATGTGTGTATCTTCCTGGGGGTTAGGCAGGGTTTTTTCTTCTTCCAGAACACGGCCACACAGCCCGGAAGACCCACACCAGCCGTCATATTCTGGCCGTGAAAGCCTTCGACAATACATTGAAGGCATGGTTGAAATAAAACTGCCTTCAGTAATCTTTAAAATGCCATGAGGAAGGGAGTTTTATGAAACTTTGGGGGTAAACCTTGATAAGTCAAAGAGTTCCAAAAACTATGTATTTTTTTTCTAAAAAGAGACAAAAATAAACATTGTAGACTAAAGGTATCTCCAGCCTTTTAGCCCTGGGAAATTAGGAAGATCTCATCTAGTACTGGATCATAGCATTTCTTGTGGAGGAAAACATGGCCCTTGATTGGAGCTAGGATATTACCATGACCAAGAGCATCTGCAAGGTCCTTCCATGAAAATTAGGTCTCTTTATACTGTATTATATATTATCATTGTAGAAGAGACATTTTGTAATGGCCCCCTTAAGTCCAGCAGTGATCCTGACATTAGATGTTACTGTACATCAGAAACATCTTGGTTGTTGCAAAATTGTGAGTATACAACTACCCTTTCTTCTATTCTGCTATTTAAAATGCTGTACAAGGTTTGAGAGCAGAAATTTTCTCCTTTTCCGCCACTGATAAGTCTGCTGTAACCTTTGCACTGGGTTTTGAAAGTGACTTAGCAAGCTATGGCTATCTTTTTTTAATCCCTGTTGTGAACAGCAATACAACAAGAGAAGGATTGGAGTACATGGCATTGGCTGGTGCTCAACTTTTACCTTCTCTCACTGATCAAGTGGAGAAAACACTGGCCATCTCAGCCTGAGTTCTTGGAATGACTGCATGAGAATGATTATGAGCTATTTCTGTGGGCTAAAATAATGGGCTTGTTTGTTTGTTTGTTTGTTTGTTTGGAGGGTGGGGAATGAGAGATGCGGATAGTATAAGTGTGTTCTCAGTTTTAATACAGAAAAGCAGAAATTTCATCCCTTCCACCAAGTGCTCACTTATTGCTTTATTTCTCATTTAATGTGCAATCATTACTTTATTTTTATTTAACTATAGACTGTCCTAAGGTTAGTGGGCAGATTAAAACACAATTTGATATGAATAATCAATGTACTGAAGGGGAAAACAAATCAGAGACACAAATGGAAAAGAAGCTAACTTTAGTAAACTCTTCCTTTAATCCAACATTTTATCTTTTCTAAGGGTCATATATTTTGTTTAACCCATCATTCATTTCTCTTCTCTCCAACTTCTTTCTCACTTACGAACTTCACTCTCCTAGTTCTACTCTTTATCTCACTTACTAACACAGGATGCAATTATGTCTTCTCATCAACCTAAGACATTCTACCACTTCTTGCCTACACACACCTACATACAACTCCCCTTGATCCTTATTAACAGGCAGGAAAAGCTGTCTTCCTATTGAGTCTGAGCTGATGAAATATATCAAATATATATATTTTTTAAATGCCTAGGGAAAATGGCTTCAGAAAATGACTAGATGCTTCTGGGCCTTTTTTTTTTTTTAATAATTCCACAACAAAGACTACAGCTGGGAAAATCAAAATTCAGTTCTTTTTCCTGTATGCCAGCATAAGGCAAGAAATGCATTCAAAGCCAGCTGTTTAAGCAAACTGCCAATAGAAGATGAAATTACTTGTATTCCTCAGATGTGAGCTCAATATGGAGCTGTCTGGATGTCTTACAACTGAGTCATGGATCCTAATGCAAAATCTAACACACTAGGATATCATATGGCTTTCTGATTCTCTCCAGAGGAACTTAGAATTACAATGATTCATACTTGCTGTTCTTTCTATCTGAAAACAGGCACTACAGAGTTAATACACTGGAGGATTTCTTTATATACTGTAGTGTTCAATAACTTTTCATTTATTTTATTTTTTGTTGCTGTTTACACTGAAAGCTGCTGAATCAAGTAACCCAAAGAATATAAACTAGCTGTGGACAGCTTTGTCTTGGTAAATACCGTGGGGATCAAGAAGTTTGAAAGGTTTAATAAACCAATACAAATTCAAACCCACAGCGAGCCTTGTTCTCTCTGGGGCCCATAATAATTACAGTTGGAAAGGAGTTGGATATTTTAAGTAGAAATCATCTGGATTCTGATTCTTATAATTTGAGAATCTAGATTCAGTCCATTCTCTGTCCATGAAATGTTTCCATCCTTTCCCACTGTAACTGTAGCAAAGAAGAATTCTTGTGCTGTGGGCTGCTAAATATTTATCCATTTCTATACAAGCCTGGAAAACTTTTCTTAGATTAGGAATCTTCATTCAAATTGGAAACTAAGAGTTAGTTGGCCTTCCATTTTGATTCCTCCCTCAAGAACATCCATTAGGTCTCATTGGACTGTCTTGCTTTATCATCACAAAAAGATCCATACCATAGCATACCATAGCATACCATAGCATACCATAGCATACCATAGCATACCATACCATACCATACCATACCATACCATACCATACCATACCATACCATACCATACCATACCATACCATACCATAATAGAAGAGTTTGGAATAATAAAAAACAGAAAAGAGTAACAAATATCAAGGAAGAACAATACCAAGGTACCCCTTTAGCATAAAGCATTCCCATAAAGAGCCTCCTACTAGCATACTATACTATCTTTATATTATCCCTTTCTGTATTCAGTTACTGATCAATAGTCTGCTATTGTTCCTTTATTATTTAGCAAAAAGCAATCTTCTGTCCCTTCAGTTCTGTTCCTGTATTGTTGACATATTTCTCTCCCACCTACCCCCAAATATTTCTATTTTATTTATTTATATTTCAAATTTAGTCACCACCCATCTCACTCAATTTTCCTTAAAAAGGGGGGGGGGATAAATCTTTTTGATTTGAAAAAAAAAATTAAAAGGTTTTGATTTGGAGATTTATACCTAATTACCTAAGTATGAAAAAAATGAACCTAAATTAAAGTCTAATTTTAAGTCTTATGTATATTGTGATCAGTTTAGATTTTACATTTATGTTGCAGGTAAAAGGCTATCAATCTTCTACTGTTAATGTGAGGATTGATTGATGGTGTCATTTCCATGACCTAGATAATCTTGTCTTTTGGCTGCCTTCTTTTAGATCTTTTTAGAAATTCAGGATGCAAAAATAATTAATACATCGCAGCAGCACAGATACACTACCATGAACCTATCCATGCTCATTTGAATGCCTGAATGAAGCCCCTTCATCACGATTACATTAAAATGTTCAAATGGATGAATCCCCTATCAGGACTGAAAGTAAAACCTGAATAGGACTAGTATAATTGTGGAAACAGCATTGAGGGGCAATTGCTTCTCTTTTTGCATTAATGGCCATATATCACTAATAGTGTTGTTTAAAAATGTCAGTTTGTTCCAATGGGGCTTCTTCAGGAGATTTTGTCTGTACACTGTGTTCCCATGTCTTGTGTCTAAGCAGTAACTGAGATTATAGGATCATTAACATCCAAAATTCACGTACCCTCTTGCTTTATCAAACAATAAAAAGGTGACCGTTCAATGATGATGATAATATGATTAAAAAGAAAATTGCACTGCATCCTACATAAGAGTATACTTAAAAGTGACCAGAGTTACAGCTGGTGCAAAATGCAGCAGCTAAAGTGCTAACTTGTGCAAGATACAGGATCCTACAAAGCCTATATTTAAACAATGCAGTTAAATTGCTTACCAAGTGCAATTTAAGTGGTTGCTGCTAGCTTTTAAAACCCTACCTGGCTGTAAGAGAAAATGCCTCTTTCATTACAAACCTGTCCAGCCATTAAAATCCATAAGAGAGGTGTAGATGACTCCAATGTCAAAAGCTTGTTTACCTGCTATATAGGAGAGAGCATTTCCTGCATTTCTTCCAGACTGTGGAATATATTCTCCGATAATTCTATATATACTGTTCCTGATTTTCCTTGCTATTTAGAAAATCTGTACAGACGCTTTTTTTGAGGGGGGGGGAGGTCAGGCTGCTAATTGTTAACTAATTTTTTATAGCCATTGTGTTTTTAAATCTTCCATTCTCTCTTTAAAAAAAAAAAAATCCTTTCACCAGCAGCATCTTGGTCTTTTAGAGTTCTTGGTAGATTTAAAACTTAGAGAAGGGTAATTTCCAACTTTATTTCTCCCTCTGGAATACTGCAATTTCTCACCTATTTACTACAGATGCACTCAAAACACAAATTAAAAACAGGTGGGATGACCCAACTTTCTAAGAACATGCAATGGTTATTTAGAACACTTAGCTAAAGTATTTATAACTACCCAAAGACACCTGTAAATTGCATGCATGTTTGGATTTGTTTTTGCAGATTTTGTAGCATCTGCAAAATTTGTAGTAAAGACAAGATACAGCAGGGCCACAGAGGAACACAAAACTAAAAAGGGTATGCTGTTATTAAAGCAGGCACTTCAGAATTCCAAATTTCTGAAAAATTATTAGTCATTATGAAAGGGATGGTTTTGGATTTTGAAGAAAGACTGTAATTGAAAGTTATTTTCCAAAAAGAAGGAAGTAACTTACAGGAGGAATAATTAAACTAACTGGAGGAAGCACAAACACATGTGCCCATTAGGACAAGGGAAGAGATATTGATTACTGTAGATCCCCTGAAAACAAGATATGTAAGAGGACTCCTCCTATAAAAGCAGTCATAGAAGAACTTTTCTGTGAATAAAAGAGTGCCAGAATATTAAAAGCTCTTCTTCAGGAAAGACTAATTTGTCTTCCTTCTCACTTCCTCCTGCCACCTGCTGCATACTATTCTGGAGGGTTTCCAAGTTCAGAAATAAATTTCAGAAAGTAAAGGTGGAAGTTATTGTAGAGAATTAATTAAAATTATACCTTCTGTTCCATTAATGCGGACTAAAAGTACCCAATCCATGAACGGAACTCAATTTACATAGGAATCTGAAAGACAAAAGAGAGAAATATTGAAAATAAAATAAATTCCTAGTTAAGTCCTTAGCTATAAGGTAATATCTATGGCCTTAAAGCTTGGCTGATAAGGGGAAACCTCAGTGTGAGTGAAAAAGGCATAAACTCTCTCCCCACTCCTCGGTCATGATCCCTTTCTCACATTTGTAGAGAACAGGAGTGATGAAAGAAATGAAAAAAAGTTCTGTTTGGTGGGTTGAAGTAATATTTAAAATGTTGAGGATAGAGAAACCTATGTTAATATCCAGAAGCATTGATAAGTTCCTCAGGGGCCTCCCTGACCTGCCTCCCACTTTCCGCAAAATAGCATGAAATACTAATTAATTGTTAGGTGCAAGTATAGGCATAACTGTAAATTTTTTTATTTTAATATTTTAATGCCATATGAACTTGTATAATATTCTACACTATAAAATTTCCTAACAATTCATTTTAAAAAATCCCCAGATTTGCAGTTCTTGTGGACTGTTTATACAACTTTTTGCAATGTTAGATATTTTTCCTACGTAATTATATAGAAACCAATAAGACATATTTTTCATGTACCTACTGTTACAAAGGTCTTTTACCACTCAGTTTTTCCTAAAAGTGATTTTGTATGCAATTTTCCAAATATATGCTGGTTTACAGAAATTTTCCTTGCAAGATTCATTTATGGCTCCATCTATGACACAGAGGAGCCTGGTCAGACATACCAAGGATGACTAATTTCCATACTAGAAATGATTGGTACTCCACCAGAGGTCTGCATGAATTTGTCAGGAAGAGTTATTACCAGAATAATCTTATTTTTTGATCGAATAACTTACTCAATTGATCTTTGGTAAATTTTGTTTCTTTAAATATTTGTCTACTTTTACCAGGGAAATCTCTTCTCCTTTATAAAGTTTTGTATAATAGTGGTGAAAAATTCCTTGCATATCTACATTATCTGTTACCATAGTATTCCCATTTTGTAATTTTAATATCATTTTCTTCTCATGTTTTTTTCTAGTTTATATGCTAACCATTTTCCTGGTTTATTTGCTGACTCAAAGCTGTTCCAAATGCAGTACTCCGATGGGAAGCAGGAGTCAGTACACTTGAAACCAATCTATGGATTAATATCTTTACCCACTGGCTAAAATTACACCATAACCCCAGTGGACTGACCCATATAATACTGGCATATAACTTTGAGGTGACCTGGAAAACAGCTATCCAAAAGAAACTGAGTCTCTATGGGTTTTCCAACGATGCCATTTTGACTTTAGAGTTTGACCGAGCCAGGCCACTACTAAGGCAAAGGATCTTAGATACAGAAGGCCAAGCAGAAACTGCTGTTTTTACCCATAATATAATTGCAAATAACCAAATTCTAGTGAGCAAACCGGTCTCATACTTGTATCATATTACAGTCCCAAGATTCAGGAGAGCTTTATCCTTAGCTCGATTTAACGCTCTCCCTACAGCTGTTTTAGAAGGAAAATACAGGAAAATCCCTTATGATATTCGATACTGCCCCTGTTGTACAGGTGTCATTGAAACCACAGTCCATGTTCTTTTGTATTGTTAGTATTATAGGGACATTTGCTTTCAGCTGATTACCCCTCTTTTATTTAAATTTCCCGGGCATTCCGATAATTTTTACTTGCATTATTTGTTAAATAATCAAGACAGATCTATTTCTTTAAAAGTTGCAAAATTTTGCTACATAATGTGTAAGCTTCGCCCACAAATGGTTGCTAGTAGTTATTGATGAAAGGGGTAATATTGTTGTCTGTTTTATTGTATCTATTTTTATTGGTCAATGACTGAAATAAATATGATGATGATGATGACTCAAAGTTCTTTTGTTTTGCAAAATTCATTTTTGTTACTATTTCTTTAATTGTTAACATAGAAAGCTGGCATTGTAAAATTTTAATTTTCTGTGAGATACTTTTTCTTCCTGGAGACCTTTTTAGTTCTTCCTTTTTCATCTTTATCTCCTTTAAAATGTTCTGCACCTTCTCTTCTCTTCTCAATTTTCTATTTTGCTGAATAAATTGCCCCCTCATAAAGGCTTTACTAGCATCCCATACTGTTCTTATATCAGTTCCTTATGTAGATTAATCTCAAAAAAATCTTTCAATTTCTTTTTACAGTCCTCGTTATTCTTTTTGTAACAAAGTTTCATTTAGCCTCCATCTGTAAGTTCTAACTTTCCTCTTGTATGTTAGAGTCATTGGGTTATGATCTGAAAAAGTCTTTGGTAATTGTTAATACATGTAGCAAGTTTCTTAGAAATCCAAAACATATCTATTCATAAGGCAGTTCTATCAATTTTTCCATAAGTCCCTTAAAAATATAGCTTTATTTTCATTTGGGGCATATACAGTATTTCCAATATCATAATCTTAGCTTCATTCAAATTAATTTCAGCCCCTACATATTATCCATTATCATCATTCATAATACATTTTGGTTGTAATTGTAGATTCATGTATAGTACAACTCCATTTTTATTAGTTGTCCCTGCCAAAAAAAATTCTTATCCCAAATTTTTATAAGTCAAATATTTTTAATCTTTTTTTTTCTTATATGTGTTTACTGTAGACAAATTACATCTTGTTTTAATTTTTTCAAACAGTGAAATACCTTTTTTCTTTTTTGTGGAACATTTATATTCCATGTTAGGCATTTAAAACCCATGTTTATGTTGTGAACTTAGAAAAGTCTACACTTTTAACACCTAACATACTTTTCTTCTCCTGATCTTCTTGCTCTATTTGTTGTATAGTTCCCTCCTTTTCATCCAATTGCATCTTCTTCAGTTCCTCTTTGAAACTTTCATAAAAATCTCTCACCTTCTGGACTGAATTAAGTCGGTATCTCTGTTACTTAAAGGTTAAAATCACTCCTTCCAATTTTTCAAAGGCTGTGAGTATGATGTTTCCTTCCTCAGCTTCTAGAGCTCTGCTCACAAGTCACCCACAGGTCATAACCAGAATCTGTGGGTTTGCTCATGAGAAGCTGCCATCCACAGCTCAAATGGGTAATCTCCCAACTTCCTCCTTGCCCAGAGAAGCTCCATCAGCCTGGGCTCACCACCCAGCCACCAGTCCTTGCCTCAGCATCATCCCCACAGCATGGAGGCATGTTAGTCCATCATGATCTCCACCTGAAAACCGAAAACAGTTGGAAATAGCCATTGTGACTTCACAGGAGGAACAGAATAAGACCTCATTTTCAGGCAGTTTATTTGGTAGGGATACTTACAGAACAGCCCAAGTATTATTGTTAGAGTGTTGAAGCTCTTTCTGTCTCATATAGGATACGGTTATTCACTATATGCTGATGTTCTCTGTTGGTAGTTAGTGAAACAAATGTAAAATTTCATGTTCAGCCAACATTATTCTAACCTGGTACCCAATTTTCAATATTTTCAAACCCAGAGGAACAATACTTGCTTTTCTGTTTGTTTTACTACAATGTTTTATGAAGATAAAGGTATTACCATATGGATGTAGAACCTTTTACCATAAACCTATTGCAAAATCCTCATAAATACTTCTATATTTTATACTCAAAGTTGTCAATAAACACATACTGTTATTAATTTTTTTTTCAGGCAATAAGGGAAATGCAAAATATTTTAGGTTGATCTTTGTCTAGTTTGGTTTAGATTAAAACCCTAGATAAATATATGCATTTTATAGCTAAACATAGGATAAATTTCTGATCCCCAAATAACTTTACCAATTCATTTACTAAAGAATTTGCAGACTGCTTTGGAAAACACATTGAATTACCATCCTATTTGGTAATAGCAGTTTCAATTTTACTGATTTTAAACTGTATCGCTTGACTTATTTGCTAATGTCAGTAATGTATTGTGTTAGAATAAAAATGATATTGAATATGTGCGATTATAGACCCAGTTAGAGTGTTATTATTTGGTTCTTTGAAATTTTGGCAAGAACTTTGCCCCAGTTACAATAGAAATATTATGATATTTCTAGCACTTAAGGTGGTTATACATATTTGGACATTTTTGGGAAGAAATTAAATGTTGATCCTAATTCCCATGAGAAATTGAATGACATATTTTAAATAAAAAAGTGTACTAATATGTTTAAAGATGCAAGTACTATTTTTGTATTATAGAAAAGTAGAAAAAATACAATCTGTTTCTTTGTTTTTCTCTTTTTAGTTTTTTTCCCCAATTTTACTGTTTTTTTCCTCCTTTCTTATATTCATGCCATTTGCTAGTTTGTTATATTTACTTAATTATAAATACAATTTGTATGAACTGCACTAATCAGTTTTGTATCTTTCCTTTTCTTATTTTTAATCTTACGGAAACTAATAAAGCCAAAATTAAAAAAGGGTTATAATCCTGTTTAACTTAGACAAGTGCAGCACTTATTATGCTTAATAAAGTGGCTTTTCTTCTTCAAGAATACAAAAAAATGGATTTATTTGGTTTTTATATGAAAACAGTGTACATTTGTACTGAAAAAGCTGGAGTGTGCTATAGGAACCACTGAAAACAACTTAGTGCAACTTTCTAGTGTGCATTTTTTTCTAAACTAAAAAGTCAAATCTATATTTTTCAAGGTTAATTGGATGGCATTTGGAGTAATTATATATAAAGTATTTCGTCAAACAGCCATGCTAAAGCCAGAAGTTAGCTGCTATGAAAATATAAGGTAAGATTCAACTTTGATAGAATTCTTTGGCAGTATGTTTTAAACAGTTATCTAGCAATGTTAGTCCTAACTAACTGCAACTCTTGAACCACTTTCAGTTTGTTAGTATAATAAGAAAGTACATCCTCATTATACTGCATTAAAGCATTTATCTTGCTGACAAATGCCTAAATTCCACACATTGCTTTTGTTTATATAGCTGCTGCTATAAAGAACATTGCTATTTTACATTTTATGAGGATCTCTTGGGAGCAAATCATGGTGGAACAAAAAGATCTCCCAACATCATAAAACACTGAGACATTTGAAAAAATGTTATTTCTTGTTGTATTAATGTTTTTTAAAGTATATTAAAATTCTCAAATGAGGACACTGATAGGTTGCGAAGCCTTTTAGAATTCTGATTTTGCACCTGTTAGCTGGGAAGATGGTCCCTCAACACCATCCTTCAAACAGAATTAAAGCTTTGGGGTTTTTTTTACAACAAATGTTGTACAGTATATTGGAAAGACACTAAACTTGAGATTCAGTCTGGCTAATATGACCATCTTACTCTTGTAAGCCATATTCAGGGCAGTGGCCTTTACTGCCAGACACATTGCATAAGAATACAAATATCAGACCTTTTAGTAAGGGGAGCCAAACATATGTTCAATTCTCCCATTCTGAACTCTCAGTGGGGCTTTTTAATGTTTCACTCTATTTCCAGACAGCTGATAGACATAGGTGTTCCATTTTTTTCTCCTTCACCAGGTTTTTTTTATTGTTATTCTTCTTTTTTACCAATTTTATTTCATGGGCTGCTATGATTTTTCCATCAATCTGTTTTCTTTAAAACTGATTTATAGAGACCTTGAAAAGCATTTGTGCTGGAAAAGCTGGAATGTGCTATAGGGACCATTGAAAACAACTTACTGTTTTTGTTGCTTGGAAACACTCCTGTTGTTTCAAGTCATTGCACTAGATTTATAGGTAGGATTTAGCAGTTGTTTGATTGATCACTTTTCTCCCATTCTCCACCCGATTAGCTCTCACAGTGCTCTGAGTCTAATGGAGTCAAATGGTTATACATGTCTAAAGAAGCCACACGAAAAAAGAGATAGTGGGAGTGGGGGATTTTGAGAGAGAGAGAGAAAAAAAGCAACGGACAAGTTCAATGTGCAAAGGAATTTCAAAATCACTGGGCTGCAAATGAAAGAGAAAACGAATGACCGAGGCTATTTGTAAGAGCACATGGTGTAATTTGTCAGAGCCCATGAACAAAGCTGGAAAAACGTATATTACAATGTGTTAACATAAGAGGGGAGAAACAATCTTGGAACAGATTTGTATGTTGTTTGGGAGTCAGCATCCTGACCCTGCAACAATTTAAAGTTCCTTTGCCTTGTGAAAGCAAAATCTTTTCAATATAAGGAGAAAGTCCATTTTTTGAACAGCCAGCACTATCTCTAAGGCTGAAACTGAGAAACAGCCAAAAGTTCCCTTTGATGCCAGGCATACGGGCTGACCTCAGAGCAAACTATACATTTTTTCCCCCCAAGGTTTCTTAGGGGGTATACTTTATAACAAACATATGCTTTACCTTGGGGAATTGCATCAACAGTAGATTTAAAATCAAATCATATGGTTCTGCAGTACACTAGAGAAAACAGATTTGAAGATTAAGACAGCCAGTGTTTAAAAGCCATCAGCATTTACACTTTCGTTAGTGATTCTGCTCAGAAAGCGAAAGAGGGACTTTATTCTAGGAACAGCATTGCAGCACACCCTAAAGCAGAAACCATGCAACCGCAATGCAGAATGCAATGGTTTTTCAGTGACTAGTTGTATTTAAGGGAACAAACTAGAAAGAGAGAGAAGGCTAACACCTCTTCTTTCTCTTCTCCCTAGATCCTGTGCACGAGGAGCACTTTCTCTCCTTTTTCTCCTTGGTGCTACCTGGATTTTTGGTGTGCTCCATGTCATCCAGGGATCAGTGGTCACGGCATATCTTTTCACAATTTTCAATGCATTTCAAGGACTGTTCATCTTTATATTTCTTTGTGTGTTGTCACGAAAAGTAAGGCTTTTTAAAAATATATATAAATAGGTCATGATGTGCATTTATACAAAATTATCCTTAAAATATTCATCCCCTCCCTCCCTTCCTTCCTTCCTGTCTTATGTAAATTGCAGCTATCTGAAAGCCAGAGCTGTTTTAGAGGAGCTTGAATAATACTGGCCCTTGGAAAGTTCAGCTGGGAAATTAGTCACCCAAGCCAAAGTCTCAGTTAAAGTGCCTTCTCTGAAACTGCTACTTGCACTTTCCAAGAACTGGTATTGGCACTAAAACTGCAAACCAAAACTAGTAAACAAAACTTCCCTGAAGTTTGCACTGTAGTGTTCCACCACCCATAGAATAAGGGCTACAGTATATTGGTAATTATGTTTAATGTATTTTATCATTTATATAGTTTTCAACGTCTATTGCAGGATGATCTGCTCAGTTCAGTAATCTAAATTAAAATATCCCAAAGAAATATCTATCCTGTCATATTCAAAAGTAATTGTTCAACTATCAAACTGCTCTTCCCTTTAGGAAGTTTTGCCTAACACTCAACCAAAATCCACCCATCTATTTCTTAAGACCTTTATTCCATATTTTGCACTCTGCAATGATAGAGAACATATTTTGATGCCTCTTCAGATACTTGAAGAGTGCTAGTATATCCACTCAATCATCTTTTCCCAAGGTTAAACATACCTCAGTCTCTCCTTGGAAAAATTAGTGCACATCCAGACTGCAACTGGTGAGCTACAGCCCAGTTGGTGAGTGGATAGGACAGTATCCTGGCTTAAATTGTGCTATCCCTTTTTTGTCTTGGCACAAGAAAAATGGAGGAGAAGGAAAAAGCCTCTTTTGGTGACAATTACTGGCAACAGAAGACCCATGGTTCTTTTTCCTGTCATTAAGTGATCACTCCATGAATTAGTTAACTGGCATCAGAGCAGCTATTCCCCCTCTTCACTCTCTGCCTCTCTATTTCTCCTGTTTCCCCCACAGCAAGGCAAGCAGGAAGCAGTGTGACCATGTCTTCTGCTGTCAGTTTTCTAATCCTGTACAGTGATTACTTCTTGGGATTGGAAAAGTGGCACCAAAAGAGAAGGTAGGGAGAGAATAGGAGAGCAGGATTGATGCTGCCAGTTCTCCAATCCCATGGCTTCAGTCTGGGAAAATCTGAGAACTGGCACTAAAGAATGTGCTCCCTTCTGCTTCTTTCTATGTACCCCCACAAAGAAAGGGAAACGGGGTTGGAACATCTCTTTAGCAGTCACCTTCTCCCCCACCTGCATGACTAATCCAGGGTAATGCATTCTTGATTACTGTCCAGTGGTCCTCCAGAGGCTAGGTAAGTAGTTTTCCCATGAGGGGGTAGAGTCTAAAGACTTACTTCATCCCTACTTCCCTTCTCTTGACAGAGAGAACTACAGAACATATCTCAAATCTTACCCCAATATGAGACATTTCAGTTGGTTCAAGGATTCTGTCAACAGAAGGTAGAAAGCACGCAGTAAAACTGGAACAGAAAAGTCTGTAGGGTGTCTTTGCTGTGGAGGTTAAGAGTTTTGGGAAGACAGCCTCATCTATTTATATTAACAAGGCAACTGCCTGCCTCTGTTAGGAGGCCTTGTGGAAGAGCCCTTTGTTTCTAGTCCCTTGTCAAGACAACACCTGTTCTTGGAACTTGTTCTAAATCTAGAGAACTGGGTGTCCACCTCTGTTTTATACAAAGATTGGGGCAGGTCACACAGAGAAAAGACCAAATTGATTGATTGACTGCTTGATAGATTGATAGGGAAGGTTGTTTTTGGTTTGTTTGCACAAATACAGAAGGGGAACAAATAAATAAAGAAGGAATCACACATTTCTATTTCATGTTTGAAAAAATATTAAACAGGGCTGTAAAATTAAGTTTCCAAATTGATAATTTGAAAATATATATATATCTTCACTACATGCAGATATGGAGAAACTCACAACATGTTTGGGATCAATTGACTAGTAATTTCTTGCAAATGTAATAGTCTGCCCAGAAATCAGTTGGAAAGTTGATAAAAAGATAGATAGATAGATAGATAGATAGATAGATAGATAGATAGATAGATAGACAGACAGACAGACAGACAGACAGACAGACAGACAGACAGACAGACAGACAGACAGACAGACAGATAGATAGATAGATAGATAGATAGATAGATAGATAGATAGATAGATAGATAGATAGATAGATAGATTTTTCCACAGCAGTATCATGCAGGCCATAAATACCTGATCCAGATTTGAATAGGATCTAAAGGACAATATAATCTGAAGTAGAGAAAGTTGGAAATGCACACATTAAATGGATTATAGTAACGTTGGAATCTGATTTATTTCAGCGTCCCATACTTAAAAGTGTGTCAAGAATTGCCATCCTGCTTGAATAAAATAATTCATGCACATGCATAATTCACAGTCATGTATTAAGACTTTGAAATCTGATTTATATAACACAAGTCTGGGATTTCAGAAGGCATTTCAGATTATACAGCAGTAATCCTATGAAATAATTAAAGAGATTCACTAACTAAAGTCATCTGATTCTGGACTGAAACTTTTATGCGATGTTCTATAGCTTGCATTGTCAAAACCTCATCAGCATCTTTCCTAATTCTCTGCAGGGCCAAATTATCTAAAGCCCTTCTAAAGGAATAAGCCACACTCAGTGGAAGACATTTAAAATATATATATTTACCTGTTAGTAAGCCAAGGTGCTCATTCCATCTTTTCATTTCAGATCCAGGATGAATACTCCAGATTGTTCAGAAATGTCCCTTGCTGTTTTAGATGCTTAAGGTAAATTGATGGAAAGCCAAGATGAGCAGCACTGTGGAAGAAAGCAGAAAACGAGAGGCTTTCGAAAAATTGCTATATTGTGAAAGTATGAAATGAGCTACTGAGCTGTCATCTCTCTTAAATCAATTATTTTCTCTCCGGTATAGGTATTGTACTTAAATGTGCACTCAGGCACACTATATTGTGTACAAAACTGCATATCTGTACAAGACAGACTGGTTTATTGTGCAACAAATAAGGCTTCTAAAGGAGCCCAGGACTCTTTAGGGCAAACAGCTAAAGCTTGAAGGAGGCAAAGTGAATTCAAAGTGCAAAGCTGTTTTTGTGATCAGATTTGCTCTTCATTTCATACCTGATGACTCGGACATGAAATAATTTCACTTATCAATGTTTAAAGAGAATAAAGTCCATTACAGCGTTAATAAAAAGGTTTTACCTTGATCACAATATCATGTTCCCCCTTGAAAGGAGCTAGGTTAAGAAAATAGCCATGTGTGCAATTCTTTAGTTCTAATCATAAGGGTGAGACATACAGCTCTCTTGCTAGCTGAGTTTAGGTGGAAGGCTTGCAGACTTCTATTAGCTAATTCCACCCTGTCCAGTGGTGGTGCATACTAAACATTCAGTGGCCATGAGATGGGGAGACTCAATGTGTCTATCAATACAGGACTAAGGATATAAAGGAATTCTGCCCCACACAGTTCTTTCAAAGTGAATGATCTGCCAGCATGGGTTTCTGTCATGGCATGGAGAATAATGATACACAGCATGCCAGTATTCAGTTTTCCCACCTCAAACTTTTTCTTCAAAAGAACATATCTATACAGCAAAGAAAAGGGGGGAAACTCCTTATATTTGAAGAGAGATGTCTTATGAAATAGTGCATTAAAAATATGCATTAGGGCAATGTTGTGTATAACACTAGTGTGGAAGGCATCTGAAAGAGGAACTGTACAAAGCATATTGGTGTGACAAAGACCTCTCCTTAAAGCATTAATGAAGCCAGGTCCTGCAGAAGGCTCAGCATGACCACTTTGAAAGGTTCACCCAGTTGCATGCCACACACGCATACATACAAATGCAGATTACCTGGGAAAATACATATCATGATATTGATGTACCCCCCACATCCAACACTGCAGTCACAGTTATCGTGGTGAACCCGTAATCACATTAGGTGGGAAACAACCACCAAAAGTCCAAAGTAGAATCTAAGGCAACATTTTAAGAACTGGATCATAGCCTTCTAATTAGGTCTGGCAAGAAGAAAAGTCCAATTGTGTGAGCTGACTAAAATTTGCTTTAATGAATTGACTCAGGTTATGGAGCCAATGTGATCTGTCTTGCTGAAATAAAGAAGGTATCCAGGCTCCTTTGCCAAAATAGTGTTGGTAGCCTCAAACAACTTTAAGGCTGGCTGGAATCTTTTCAGGCAGGGCTAATTTGAGATTGCCCAAAGCATGCATTGAACCTTCCCAGCCCAGATGACCTTTAGCATATGCTAATGGACTTTAAACTGGCCATTCCAGGGCATGGTACCCAACCCAAATGCCCTTCAAAGCATGCCATATGTAGTTACAGATGTGCCTCCTTCTGACTGCAGTTGTGTGTATGTTGCATGTATATGTGAAAACTGCATTGTATATAACAAATTTGCTTCTAATAAGAACTCCTCAGGCCAGTATGATCATTGGAAAACTAATTTCAAAGAGTATAAACTCATCTGAAATCTGCAAATAAGAGGTTTTCCAGAAATGCAGAATTTCTCTAGGAGGCTTCAGTAAGAAACAAATTTAGAGGACTGAATAAATGAAAGTTGAACATGAATGCTTAGATGTAAGTGTAAATCTGCTTATTGGATTAAATAAATCCTTTCAGTTAAAAATATCAAGAATGTTGCTGTTTTCCAAATGCCAGAGCATCTATATAATAATAAATAAAATCTCTGTTAACAAGAAGTTGAGTGTTGTCATAGTAATTTACCCCCTTCACCATTCTATCTTGTAATTTCAAAGACTCTCAAATCAGGGATGGCAGAGAGACACCATCGGCAAAACACTGGCCATTTCATGTAGCGACAGCAGCTGGGCAAACTGGTCCCCTATAACCATTACCTGCCACAAGAAGAAGAAGCAAGTGCCACAAAGATCATTCTCAATATTTTTCTACTCAGCTGAACTGGGAATGTACTAGCTGGTGAAGCTCAAAAATACAAGCAAAGAAAAACTCTTCTATATACACCTTTGATTTTTTTTTTCCTTTATGGAGGGACTTTGCTTGTATTTTTTTACTTCTTCTTTTAGCCCTAGCATTTGTGTTTCTTTTTCCAATTCTTCAATTTCCTACTGAATGGCAATTCCTAATTGTGGCTATTTATCCTATCATTCAAGTCACCTTGCAACCAAAGGATTATATCTGTAATGTAATATTAATGTCAAGTTATTATTACATTACTTTAAAAACACTCTGGACACAATGCAGCAAATTAAGTATTTGCTGGTCTTACTCTCAATTCCCCCGCATATCAGTTCTGGGGATTATATTTTATTTTCAGTCCATTATTCACGCATACTCCTTCATCAACCCAACCCATCTCAAGAAGTTATCCAGGAGGTCTGCCATCACGGAACCCTTTCTTTGTTAGAAAAGTGTTATTATTTTTATGCAAGTAGGCAATTTGACAGAAGGCTAAAATCTATTCAGATAACAGGGTTTCATAGTCACTGAAAAAGACATTCCTTCATTGCAGTTAAGTGGGCAATCAGAGCTCTGGGGGTTTTATAAGCCTACGGAGGAAGGTCTAAAAAGAGAAACTTCTGAGTCAAACCTACTCTACACTTCCCTTATGCATGTAGCGCATAATCTCTGTTAAGATTTGGATCAATATAAAGTAGATAGGAAAGCAGCAGGACTAATACCCTTTTCCTGTTGGTGATCCAGTATTCATGTCACCATCAACAGCTATTCTACAGAGAAAGGGACAGAAGTGATTGATTGTTCCTGCCACTTTAGTTCCTCATACCTCATCAGTTACTATTCTAGTCCCTGTTGTAAGAAGAGTGCTATGTTAGACTATGGTAGCCAAAAATCAGAAGTCTGGTAGCATTATTTGTTTGTCCATTTATTTGTTTTATGAGCTGCAGGTCACAAAAGCTTATGTCTTTTAATAACATTAGTTAGTCTGAAAAGGTGCTACAACTCCCTCCTGATTTTTCTTCTGGTAACTATTGACCATTGGAAATGTTCTTTCAAGAATCACAGGGTGCTGCAGTGAGAATGGGAAGGGGAAATAGTGAAAAAAAAAAATCTGCATCTGGGTTATTATTATAGTTCTCTTTGAGACTGTGACTCCGAGGAAGTCAGCTGGCAGCAAAATGTTATAACAGGGCAAAGGACTGCTATAGTTTAATGACCTTAGATGGCAAATATATAATTATTTCCAGGATACTGAGCCACCTGATCTTTACCAAGATAAATAATTTTAACATTCCTATTGGATTTTTAAAAAATTAAAAGTACACCTATTTTGGCAGAGTTTAAATTGAATGAAAAGGAATATTTTTCCTCGTCTGGTGGTATCTTATCCAACAACTTCTTTCCCAGGCTGTTTTTTTTTTTTTCTTTAATACAAAAACTTGTGCTCAACTATTGCCTCAGTTCATTTCCTATATTGCCTTTTCTGTCACCATCATTACCATCTTCTTCTATGTGGATGCTGCTTTCCCAGAAGGTTTTTGTGGTTCCTTAAATCATCAGTTTCCCTCTGAGCCTTTCCCATCCTTGGGATTGAAGTTTCCTTCAACCTAGCCCTTATGTATCCACAGCTTTGATATTGCTTAATTTTCATCAAGCAACTCTCCCATTATTGCCCTCAAGTTGTTACTCAAGTAATAGTCCCTGTCCTTTTGCTTTCTTATTAAAGACCTGCCTATCTGTCTATCCATCTATCTGAGATGGTTACATCATTACGACATCTTAACGTTAGGTTTAATACTTAATGATTCCAGAAACTAGGTACCCTACATCCAAGTGTTTTACTTGCTTGTTTGTTTGAGTTTGTAGAGTCCCTAGCTCTTTTCCATAATCAAGGGAATTATCAGTGATGATACCCAGGAAGTAAAATTCTACACTACAGGAGATTCAGTTGTTCCTAAATCACACCAGCTTTTAAGGGATAACACTACTATTCAGCTATGGTTTTGGCCTTGGCAAAACCTGAGCACTCTATACGAGTGGTTTTCAACCTTTTCCATTGCACGGCACACATCTTTTAGGCAGGACTTCCAGATTGTGAAACCAAAAGTCTCGTGATGTCACAGGTTGCTGGGACTCTGGAGGAGAAATGGAAGCAGTCTGCCCAGGTGATGTCATAGAGGCAGGGTTCTGACTGCACAGCTGCACAATACTTTCCAACATTTACTTGTGGCTCACTGATGCGGCCCACCTGCAGACCTTTCGCAGCACACAAATGTGCCATGGCACAGCAGATGAAAACCGCTGTTCTATGCTGTTCATTGTCTCACCTGCCATTGATATTATCATCCTTATTTTCTATTGCCTGCATTCCTTTCTCATGTGTGATTTGATTTTTACTTTGTAAATCTGGTGGCAGGGGATGTCTCTGTTTAATTGATGTAAGTCACTTTGAGATACAATGATCTGAAAATGAAGCTAACAAGGCAGATGAGAAGAATGACATCCAAGGTGGAGGCATTGCATACACATCACCCAAGATCCACAACATAGCATCATGCATAACTGGAAAATAAAATCTTCAGTTGTCTCTCTACAGCTGAACCTTTTTATTAGATCTATGTAAGTTAAGACGTAATCACTGCCTGCTCGAATAAAAACATAATTAAACAAAATGAATGAAAATGAAAAATATAACCTACTCCATTCACTGACATTATATTTAGTCTTGGCTAAATTACCAAATGCAGCATAATACAGTAACCTGTAAGATTCGGCTTTCTTCATGTTTCTCCATCAAAAAGATATAAGCCACGCTGATTTTATTTACTCATTAACTTTAGCAGTCTTCAGCTAATCCACCTTGTATGAAACAATTTAGCTATTGTAAAGTTACAAATACAATTTTATTGTAGTCTGTAATTCTGTCTTTTTCAAGAAGAATATGCTCTAGGAACAGAGCATTTTTGCCCTGTTTAAGAAAGTTTAAGAAAGAAGAAAAGCTGCATGAAGGAATATCAGGCCCTCTGAATTACAAGCACTATTGAGATTAATCCATGCCACCAAAATTCCTGACTTACAACAGTGACTCTAAGGGTCTTTGGCTTTTTAGAGAGTTATTCCTTGCCATGGTGACACTTGATGGCTAACACCTATTCAAAAGCACAGGTAAGTTATTCCTTGATGTATTTTAACCATTTCATTGTATTCTAAACAAGAAAGAATAATATGAATGATTTTTCTCCACCTTAGACTGAGAAGTCAAAAAACATCTACCAACTCGAATTGGACCAGAGTGGTAAACTATAGTACATGACTTTTAATAAAGAGGTCTTCATCCTGCAATGAATTGATCTAGGCTGATAATATGAACAGTGTTGATTGTATGTGTCTTTTCAACCCGTCGTGATGAATATACCAGAAGAAACTGAGTACTAGAGGCTACAAACGTACAGAATAAAAATATGCATTTTTGAACATGCAGCATTAGACATGGATAGAGCCAAACCAGTTCAATAGCTTGAATGGACCTAAAATACTTTTAAGCAAATTCAAGCAAATAGACATTTCCCAGAGAATTACATCAAGCTTGGAGCAAAGCTTAAAAAGAAGCAGAAAAACCCATCAAAATGATTGATTAGCTGGAACAAGTTTCTGTAGGATTAGATACAAATATTTGGGGCTTTTAAGCTTAGAAAAAGGATATGTTGGGGAAAACATGATGGAGCTATATCACACAGCTTTCAGCGGCTGCTACTAAATGCCAAGTCAACCTGTAATAAGGCCTTCCTCATTTGCAATTTAGATGAGAGGCCAACCTGGCACGTATTACTGACACCTGGCTGGATCTGGAAGAGGGGGTGGCCCTTTCAGAAATGTGCCCAGCGGGGTTTCAGGTGTGGCATCAGCCAAGACTCCAGGGCAGGGGTGGAGGTGTGGCAAGTGTCATCTGGGAGTCTCTTTAGGCTTTCAGGGGCACTGCTCCACAGGATACC
Source organism: Python bivittatus (assembly GCF_059951505.1). NCBI lineage: Eukaryota > Metazoa > Chordata > Lepidosauria > Squamata > Pythonidae > Python > Python bivittatus. The sequence continues at coordinate 32,490,833 of NW_028277098.1, forward strand.
AGATGTAGACCCTGTTCATGAAGTTGGGCTCTAGGGATCAGTTGGGATTGATGCTACTGTACCATCCTTCCTGCTGGGTAGCAGCCTCCCTGCCTGAGCTGCTTGACTCCATTTCCAGGTTGGCAGTGGAGTTCCCCAGACTTATGGTCTTGGGGGACTTCAGTCTGCCTTCTCTGGGAATGGGGTCTGAGGTGGCTCAGGAGTTGGCTCTGGTACCACTATTCACTGCAGGGAGGCAGGACCTATTAGATCAGTCTACCCTCATGGACCCGGATGGGTTTTGGTTATTCCTGCTGGTCTGCTGCACAGTCCATCTGAAGCCTTGACTGCCTCTTGGAATAAGAGGGTGACCAAGGCTTTGGATCAGATCATGCTTATGCGACTTCTCCCCTCTTGTGGATCCCATCACTCCCTGTGGTTCACAGAAGAGCTGAGGGAGATGAAATGGAAGAAGAGATGTCTAGAGTGTCATTGGCATTCAACAGGGGACGGACTTGACTAAACACGGGTTAGAGCTACTATTAAAGGGGCTTGGAGATCCCCTTGCAGGGTTGTATGGAAGAATTGGCTCAGATCTCTCAGACAAAGTGGCTTGAATTTGCTCACAGTTGGATCCCAGAATAGCTCTTTCTATGTTCTGATATTCTTAAATTACCCAGTTCCATTTCAGTTCTCATCAGGAAATTAGGACTGCTACCAAGTCCTTAGCTTTGCCAGCAAAGGCTGATATTGACCAAAGGTAATATAGAGAGAGCCATATTCAATTTTATCTGCTGTCACTTTAAATGATTTTGGTTATGGATACTTATTTATATAACATACATTTACAAGTATTTAGAGAAAAACAGAGTATAAATAGTAGGCTAATCAAGTCAAACATATATTGATCCTTAGAGGCTCATCTGCAAGTACTAAGGCTCTGAAATATTAATTTAACAGTATCTTCATTCTCAAAATAAGAACGCATCTTATTTTTGGCATTTTTAACAGAAGTGAAAGACAGATTCCATCTGAGAGATAGCATGTGAACCAGTGAAATATGTATGTGCCCAGCACACAAACTATTACTATGCACACAAAAACTTAAATGACATTGCTTGTAATGCCATTTTGTATTGTCTCATGTATAATTTCAAAGATACCCTCCTGACTCTAAGTCTGGCTTGCAGTGATGGGAAATACATGAAAATTGCATTCATAATGCTCCTTTGAATTATGAAAGGATGGGACATACATCATATTGTTTAAGACTCTCCCCAAGTTACATGAAAAAATGTTGCAATACTGTGTTGTACTGATTTCCTCTCATATTGAGTTAGAAACTGCAACGCTTCTTCAAGGATATTTCTGTTGACATTGTTCTACATAAATTATTAAGTGAATTCCAGAAATCTAAAAATGCAAATGAATTGCAGTGATGCTAAAAACTTGTCCCTTTTTATGTCACCCATTATTCATGTTATTTCTGATATACTTCCCGATGTAGCTGTGGTACATTGTGATGGCAAGCATATCAGAAATGCTGTAATTCAATGACAGAACTGCATGCTTTTCATCTACAAGGGCTTTGTGCAATCTTCCACTTACCAAGCCATTGTTAATCACAAAATGAGCCAAATGGACTCTAAATAATAGGTATGTGTATCCTGTTGCTTAGCTCAAACTCCCAAGAAACCTGCTTCTTTGCTAACACGTCCAAAAAGTAATATCAACACCAACTTGTTCACAAAAACATTTTGTGAACTCCTGAATAATAAATAGTTGGGCTGTACAAAAGTTTGCAGCTGCTTTAGGTAGTAACACCGTCCTTCTGCTCCTAAAAAGTGAAAAGAAACTGCTTTATTTTCCATCTCTCTAAGGTCTCCTTTAGCACATCCAGTAGACAGAAGAAGTTTCTCTACATCTACCGTCCATGTGCAGAACACTCTTCTGGCTAACAGAAGTGCCAAAGGAAACCTCCAAGTGACGCAGTGCATCTCAACAAGGCAAATAATGTCACCTCCACAACATAAAGCACCTTTGTGAAACAAATTGCAGCTATCCTAGTGACTACCCTGGAAGAATGGCAGATGTGGAGCAAGCTACCTTTAATTTAATTGTGACTAAATAAAGTCTTTAATGTGTCTTAGAAAGACTAAATCTGGGTCCAGCTAATTGATACTGTATCTTCCTCTATCACCAAGAGGAATTTTTGGGGATCCATTTATTCCCATTCTATCTAGCTTCAGTTCTTGCTTCAAAGTAGAGGCAAAAAATATGAACTGATGTCCCATATCGATGACTGCAGAACTCCCTCATTTTGAAGCATAAGGGCCTTGCTTGTACATGATAGAAGACAAAGAAAAGCATTAAGCAGACAGAGGGGAGGAGTAGATTTATGAATTATTGGGGAATGGGAAATGCATCAGTTGATTGCAGTTTGAAAGATGTCTCCCCTGAAGCTAAGCAAAATTGAAAAGGCATTTACCGAATCTTAAAATAAATTCCTTTGATATCACATATTCTACCTTTTTAATAGATGATTTGTATGCAACACTTTCAAGAGAGTTAAGGGTATTACAAGCTACTGAATCAGGCACAATTGTCTTGTAGATACATTTTTGCAATAATGGGTAGAGTGTATGATCCTAGATTTCTGCAAGCTTTCTACAAAGCCACCCATCTTTGTAGAGCTTCTGACACTATTTTCTTAGTTTTGTTAAACATGCAGGCTTACATATCTTGAAATATATGTATACCCCCACCTGGTGTCTCCTAGTATCTTGGGACTACAACTCATGGAATCCTAAACAATCAATCATCTGACCAGACTGAACAATTGACATACAAGCAGTCAAAGCAGGGGAAGTGGCCATGTTGGACAAGTGGCTATATTGGGACAGGAATCCCCAGCTTCCCCCTTGCTCCTCACCTCACAGGGCCCCAATAGACATCACACCAGAGCAGTGGCATGGAAAGGAAGGTGTAAGGGAGGGAGGAGCCATTGCTGTTGTTTCTACATCACTTCCTTTTCTACTGACACCTCCAAGTCAGCCATCACTTTATCAACAGTAACAACAGGGCCACCACCTCCAGACTCCTCTTCCTCCTTTTCAATTAGATAACCTGAAAGTGAAGCAAAGAAGTCTGGACCATGTAGTAGAAGAGGCTCTCTCAAAGGCTGGGAGAAGTTTTCCCAGCCTTGTTACCAGCTTGTTTCTTCCTGCTTGAATAGGAACAAGGGGAGAGAAAAATACTCTCAGGCAACTGAGGAAGGAGGGGAAGGAGCTTCTGAAGGGAGGAGGTGTAAATGCTGTGCATATGTGTGGTTGCATTCTGAATGGAAGACGAAAAGGAAGAAGAGTCTAAAGGTTGAGCAGGAGTGGGGAAGGAATATTTTGCAGTGCCTGAGGGGGTGAATGGGACATCCGTACGGGGCTCAAGCCCACCCCTGTGATGGTGGAAAAGAAGCTATGAAAAATGACATTCCTTCAAAGGGGGAAAATTCTATATAAACACTGAAATCCCTTAAACAGCATTATGTTTGATGCTTTCTAGATTCTAAATTAATGTCTACAGATTTTACCATGTGCCATCATCTTATCTCTCTTCAATTCTAATTTTGAAATTTTGTCAGGCCTTCACCTTGGCTAGGTTAGATGTACTACCCTCTGCAGTCCTGTGGGGATGCTACAAAAACATTCCTTTTCAGCAGCATTTATGCTCATGTGGAGATGGCTCTGTGGAATCCCTGAGCCACACGTTGCTCTCTTTACAAGGAATCTCATTACAAAATTATCACATTTTAAAGAACTAACCTGGGAGAGAGCACAATGCTTATCTCTCACTTCTTCTATCTGACCAGGACTCTGATGGGTTTTTTTCAGGTTGTCTGATTTTTGTGCCATCCAATCCTATCTATGATTGAAAAGTAATACAAATGTTGGCAATTGCCATTGTAATCTGTATTACCGTTACTTTATCTATTGTATGTAATTTTATTGCATTTTATGTCTACTTTTTAGTTTTATTAATGTTAGGTTTATGTGTTTTTCATTGTAGTGTTTTCTGACTGAATTTGATCTGAGATTTTACCATGCAATCCTCTGCACTTCTATTCTGAAATGTAGGCAAGTGTGGATACTTCCCCCCCACCTTTTACTACTGAATCAGATCTGTTTTAGAAATATTGCAGAATTGCAAAGAAGCATTTTGCAAATTCTATTGCAAAACTGTCCTAAAAAGAGAATGATTCATTTGTTGGTTAGTTTTCATTGTATTGAGTTTGTTATGTCAGCACTAAAAGCAATACTTTGCAATTCTTTACCACTATCTTATGATAACTACCAACTAGCTATTTCATCATAACTAACATTATTGGACTTGAAACCAAATTATAGCTCTCACATCTGTCATTTATCATGGCAGCAAAGCTTCTGAGAATTCAGAGGGCCATCTGGAATCACAGTAGGAATAGTCTTTGGGGACAAGTGTCCTATTAGTGCTGATGATAAAGCTAATTAGAAGGGGGGTTGTGCAACAGTAATACTTACATGAAGGATTATGTTTCGTGCAAGGAATCTTTCTCTTCATTATGCTAAGCATTTTAATAATGTGATATACTAATATAATATCTGCAAAATGCAAGAATATTCAACCCATTGAATGGGATAATTGTCCTAATTTTACCCTGATGCTGGTAGAAGTCTATCAGTGGCATAGTGTGGAGAACTAATATACATATTCATAACTGTATGCATTGCTCATGCCTCAGACTCATCCAAGCATTAGTATAAATATTACATTAAAAAAAGAGGTGCAGTACTCCTGACAAAACCAACTGATAGTTCCACCACTTCTACCCACAGGGACAACTGAGGATAAGATTCTGACTAACCCTTTTATCAGTTAATGGTACATAGGCTGGTGAATATAAGGTTACCTACATCACTCAGACCCCATGTTTAGAAAACCAGTAGACACATAATAAGATGAATTTGGGGATGGAGTACTTCACATAAAGGGGCACTTTATATCAGCAGTCAACTCTCAACAGTGGATGGGCTCAAAGAGAATGAAAGTCCAAATAACTATCTTCTTGCAGGCTTATGGAGTCTCTATTCCACATGCCATATACCTGTACATACACACACACACATGCCTTTAAAACCAGCTAGGGTGTAATTTAATTCTAAGTGACAAATAGAAGTGATATCACCACTTAGAATTTGTTGAACAACATGTTTCACTTTAATAACGGCATATTAAAACAAAACCACTACCCACAAACGTATTAAATTGCAGGACACCCAATTATCTTTTACTATCAGAGTTCCCATCAGGAGGAAGGCAGGAAGGTGTATCCCTCATCACCTATTAAGTTGGATTTTAACTGTGATGGTTGATATTGTTTTGTTTCTCTTTTTTCTTTTCTTGTATGAGTCACAATGTTGGAGTTGGGTGACTAGGATGCTCACTGGAAGCGAGGATCAGGAAACAAAAACTACCACTCTTTGGACACATCATGAGGGCTGATGTATCTATGGAAAAGATGATATTAGTGGGAAAGATGGAAGGAAGGAGAAAAAAGAGCCTTGCAGTGCAAGAATCTTATATACTGAGTATTGGAAGCTAGAGAAGTGTGCTTACAAGATTTGAGCAACGTAGCAAGAGCCAGGACAGCTTGGAGAACTTTCATTCATAGAGTCACCAGGAGCCACCTACAGCCCAATGGAGCATCACATCAGCACCAAAAGCATAACAAAAATAATAAAATAAAATAAGATGTCCATTTAATGTATTTGCACTGATTTTAATATCCCTTACAATCTGTTACAGAGTGTTGATATTCTGTTCTTATATATGATTATACTGCGTAGAAGTGAATACCATATTGTTTAGAATCAGCTCTATATTTTGAAGCAATTTAGCTAGATCCTTATACAATTCAGGACTGTCCCTTAAAATAAGTGATAGGAGCCACTTTGGTGTGGTTGCTTCCTACAGAAATATAAAAAAGAAAGTCATCACATGGAAGGTCTGACTGCTTTTATATATCAGACCAGTATCAGGATAGGGACACAAAAAGTAATTTAATCATTTGTATGATTGTGTCTCCCATGTGTTTACTTGCTATTATATTAAGGTAGTGCTGTATCAAAGCTGCAAAAATTAGTGCAACCACTAGATGACAGCAGAGATATAGATATGGCAACCTTAGTCAGGTCTTAGCCCCACTGATCTAAAACTTACAACTGAGCTAAAGATGGATGCCTTCAGAGTAACATACTGAGTCCATGCAAGAATCCTTAACACAATGTGAAGCTAGCTTTTCATTGGGGATATTCCAATGAGGCATGCAGATAAACTCATCAAATGCCAAATGTGGTCCAAGTTTTAGGACACCCAACTATTAGGGACCTTTCCTCATTAAATGGTTTTATAATTGTAACTTCTTTCTTGAGTGACTTTTTATGCCGTTATGAAGAGAATGATTGCAATAAAATAAAATACAAACAAAAAGTATTGCCTCCACCTCCATAACTTTAGTTTAAATAGGGATATTTTCATAAATGAAGTATGAAAATAATTCTTGAAATGAGGTCTTTTGTTACCTATATTTAGTTCTTCACATAATCACCATCATTCACTACATACTTATGCCAACAATAGACAAGATTCTTAAAGCCACAGTGAAAGAATGCCATACTTTGTCTCTCTGATCAGGTTCTGGCAGTCCTGTCTACCTTTTCACTTGAATTAAACTGCTGTCCACAAAGGTATTCTTTCATTTTTAGGAAACAGGGGAAGTCACATGGTGCCAAATCTGGACTGTATATCAGATGGGGTAAGAAGATGAGATCCACCTTCACAATTGCCCCTTGGGTAGCACATGAGGTATGAGGCCTAGTGTTGTTATGTTCCAGCAAAACTTAATTTTTTGCTTCCAAACTCTGCTTAATTATTGCAATGCAGCACTGAGTTGATAGTGGTGGCAAGTTAAAGGAAATCCTAATGAGTAACACCATCTGCATCCCCAAAAAATGGTAAACATGAGCTTTCCAGATGAAGTCTGGGTTTTGATTCTCCTCTCCCTCCAGTAAAGCTTTGTGATGATAATTCTATGGACTGGCACTATTTTACTGGGTTATAATGATGAACCCATGTTTTGTTGGCCTACATGATTCTGTGAAGAATCCCCTCATCTTCATTCTCCTAGTATGAAGACTGGCAAATCTTGAAGTTTTCAACTCTTGAAGCTTTCATATTTGCTATCACCATGTGAGGAACCCATTTTGCATAAAGCTTCCAATATTGATGAACATCAGTAGCATGATGTACATGTTCCTGCAACATGCCAAGCTTGATAATTTCCTTTTGCATGATCTGTTGATTGATGAACTAATTAAGGACAACATTTCTCATGTAAACTTCAGTGCTTGCTGTCACAGGTCATTCACTTCATTCTTATCCACACATATCAGCTATTCCTGGTTCACCATCTTTATATTTTTTGGCCCAGCAACTCACAGTACTCACATCAGTGCAATCATCATAAACAACCTGTATTTGGCAGTGAATTTCAATTAGAGGACTTCTTTGGCAGACAAAAAATCAATCATGGCATGTTGCTTAAAGTGCACTGATGAGTACTCAATACAGGCTTCCATTTCATGAACAACAGTTTTTCTCACAGCAATTCCTGCCAACTGAAGTGAAAGAACAGATGCTATAAAACATGTCCAAGCTCCTAGAGTGTCGGTACTGCCAATTCTTGGTGACTTATAACATTGGGGTATTACTTTAATTCAACCCTCATATTAGGGCAAATCTAAATTTAGAGGAACAAAGAATTCATCTTGTTTCCAAAATATGCATAGAAAATATTTCAATATTCATATGAGCATATTGTAATAAAACCATAACAAATCTGTAGGCTTTTAAATTAAATGTTTTTAGGGTTTAGTAAGAAAAAGAATTAATTTCCAACTCAAAGTTTGGGAAATTAAGTTCTTGTTCCATAAAATTATAAACTAGTTATTGATTTTGTGTTCTTAAGCTAGGCAGAACTAAAGGTCTAAATAAGATGCAATTCAGTAGCAAAGGGGGGTTCAGAAAATTAATAAGAAAGGTGATGGTATCTTGATTAACTATTTCATTTTCCAGATCCTGGAAGTCAGTTGGTCTCTGTTACTGTTTCAGATCTGAAATCCTAATTAATATTTATTCTCTTGGGTTTCAGCAATTAACAGTCAAAATATGTGCATGAAGATGAAATCTACTATCTAGCAAGGATTAATAAGAATATGAAAAATAATTAGTACAGCAATTTTCATGGAAGGCTTAACTCTGGACATCACTGCATTACTCTATATTACTAAATGTTGGTTTAAAACTATTCATGAAACAAATGGAATCCCCACTTTGCTGGGTGTTTCCTAGGGTTGTGCCTGCTTCAGAAATTATTTGAAAGAAATGCTCTGGACCTTGTGTAAGTGTGAGAGAAGAATTTATTTATTAAAACAGTCTAACTTTTTCAGGTTCCCATGCAAGCCTGAAAAAATGGTGCTACCACTTTGAGTTTCACATTAACTTGAATGAAAAGGTGCAGCATTTCTCCCTCCCCCCTCCCTCCCTCTCCCCTCCCTCCCTCCCTTCCTTCCTGGCTTCTGTCAAAGACTTAAAAGGCAGGCTGCTTTAATGAATAGTAGAGTGCTGGTCTTATGCTAGTGTGATATCCAAAGGAATTCTTCCAAATCATTTTCAAAGCATGCATAATCCTAGTCTTTATCATCACACTAGCTCCTGGCTTTTCCCTTACTACAGACATGAAACCCTGGGCAAATGAAGAGCGTCCATTTGCAAGCAGCAGATGGTATTGCAGAAGGAGCTAGTTATCACCTTTAAAACCCTATATAGCATGGGGGCAAGTTATTTGCGGGCCCAGCTTTCCCTGAAGATGTCTATCCATCCCACCAGGTCAGATAGGGTGGGTGTGCTCCAAGTCCCTCCCCATAATTGTTGCCATCTGGTGAGACCATGGAGACTTGCCTTTTGTGTGGCTGCCCAGACCCTTTGGAACAATCTCCACCCTGAGACTTGGAAGGCCCTTGGAAGGCCTCTGAAGGGCTGTGAAGACATGGCTCTTCACCCAGCATTGGGCTAGGATGGAAGTGAGCCCAGCAAATGTAAATATAGAATTGATGGGATGTTGTGGTACTGTTATGGGATATGTGATGTTGTTGTGGAGGTTTGTGGGTTATATTTATTTTGACTTTATGGCATGTTATCATGTATAAATAGGCAGCCATATAAGTTTTCTAAAGAAAGTAATAAATATTCTGTTGCACAGGGTGGTCTGCGCAACTGAAGGGTGTACCTGGTTTTCCTTGCCTCCCAGCTCCTAGTTTCCAACACAATGACTGGACAGCAAGGCTAAGAAAAGGGACCAAACCAGGTGATGCATCATTATGGTGGGAAGATGAAAGACTAGCACTTTATTTGGTTGTTGTTGCTGTTGTTGAAAGGGAAGAAATTTCAGAAAACTGAATTTCAAAATTCAGAAAACTGAAGAGGTGTGATGATTCACTGAGTTCTGTTCTGATCTATGACCATAATAAACTAAACTAAATGGTACCCTGCATTATTGTCCATTAGCTGAGAAATGATTTATTGAGATCTCTTGGGCACATCTATCAGCCAGGAGGTTATTTGCAAGCCTTGCAGACTTGGATGGAAGTAAATGGGGCTATTCCATTTTTGTTTTGTTTTATTTTGTTTTTGGTGCCTTGACCCCTGGTGACTGTCTGGACTAGTCCCTGCAGTTTTCTTGGCAAGGTTTTTCAGAAGTGGTTTTCCATTGCCTTCTTCCGAGGGCTGAGAGAGAGTGACTGGCCCAAGATTGCCCAGCTTGGCTTCATGCCTAAGGCAAGACTACAACTTATTGTCTCCTGGTTCTAGCTTGGTGCCTTAACCACTACACCAAATTGGCTCTGTTCCCATAATGTCCTGGTAACTTAAATGGTCAGAATAGTCTACACAAGCTGTTCTTCATTTCAGCTGTGAAATCACAAGACTGGCCTATGAAAATTCTGTTTGTCTAAAAGTGCTCTCTTATTTCACATCAAAGAATAGGAACAAAGTAAGATGAGGACAGACTTGGGTCAGATGACTTGTCTTTTTATTTCTTTTCAAAATAAACTCATCAGCCACATGAAACTGGTTTCATCTTGCTCTCTCTTTTCACTTTTTTCTGGGAAACTTTCCTGCCTTGGGCAGTTTGCAAAGTAGACTCCTCTGTCCTCAATGTAAACTACTGAGAAAATCAGCTACAGATAGAATTCTTTGACATCCTGTTTCATTTGGCTTGTCCTTCACACTATGGGATGGGTTTTTGTTTTTTTGTTTTTTTGTCCTCATCTAAGGCATCAAGTTATTGTCAGACTGCTTTAACTGGAAATATGTTGGGAAGAACATGTTATTTTGCCTGAGTGACAACCTGAGAGTACTTAATGTTTTCACTGCTATTAAAGAAGACCTCTCACAGCACTGAATTAGAAATGGGGAATGTTGGGGGCAGGGGAGTATCACTATAGAATCAGATTTTGTCCCTGACCTCGTAAATTCACTGTAATTTGCAGAGAACCCAATTGCATATGATTGTATTCACAGAGGGCCTGTTTTCTGGGCTCCCTATTTAAGCAGAAAGAACCTGCAGTATCTACAGCTGTATTGAAAGGATATTTAGCATGGACTGGATCCAGACTTGCTGTACCACAGGTAGAGGAACTCTTTCCATGGAAATCCAATAAAAGTCCTTTTTCTCTTCTTGCAAATCCTAGTATGCCCAACTCTCTATGTACGTATGTATGTATGTATAGCCTCCCAACACTTTAGAGCAGATGAGCTCTACTCAAAAGAAAATCTGAAGTCCTCCATCCTATTATAAAAAGTTATAGGTTAGGAGCAACAGAGGTTATTATATAATCACACACATTTATACACATTTTGCCCTCTCAATGTTCGCATATATTCAGTAGGGTATAAGTCCTACTGTAATCAATGGAGGTAATCTTTTAATGCACACACATAAAGTTGCACTCTTAGTGTATAATATAATACTTTCTTCAATAGTGTCCCTGGGCCATAAGTTTATTTGGTTTTCCCTTTGATCAGACACAGTACTGTGACACTAGAGGAAAGATCTGACACTCCATTTCCTTCTACCATCCCACCAGGGTTCCTGGGCTGCAAGGTCAGAAATCCTGCTAAGTTCCACATTCCTCTGGGGGTACTAAATGGCCAAAGATCTCTTCCATCTTTCATTAACTTTTAAACCCAGCAAACCTATGGCAATGTAGATCTTTTTGCAGATTCCAAGTTTCTTCTCTGGCACTTCTTAAGCAAGCCATGGTAACCATCAACATGAAGTTCCAGGGTGGGGGGGAATCATCTAGCTTTTAAATATTAAAGAATGATGGAGTTATCCCCTCAATGCATGTGTACATTTTATATACACATACCTAGTCCCACATATTCAATTTAGTATATTTTTCTCCATATTTTCAATAAAAATTGGTAGGAATAAATTGAACAGATGCAACTTTATCCTCTTATCTCTACTGGGCATGAAGCAGAATGTGAGAAACTGTGGGGATAGAAAATCCCCCTACCAAAACTGCAACCTAAGAAAACATTTAGATTATTTACTTTCAATATTTATTTGTTTGCTTGTTTCATACCTTGCATTCAAAGTGTCTAATAACATTTAAAAAGAAAAATAATAGAATTAACAATAAAATAAATGCTGAAGTCATCTATGAAAAGCTTGGTGAAAGAGAAGTATTAAATATATGTTCTGTTTTACCCACCCACTCACTCCCCCAAAAAGTATAGCTAGACTGCTTCAGAATTTGGACCAGGGTGACAGTCATGTGCTCTGAGTTCAAGGTAATGTTACTTTGCCCTTTACCTAACTGAAAATATTCTATTTTTTTACATATGTCACTATGTTTTCGTTATTTAGTAATCCCCCCTAGAGGGACCTGGCTTCACCCTTGCCTGCAACATTCCAGAACCAATACAAATTAGAGATACTATTAAAATCAGGGGTGGGGAACCTGAGACATAATTTTTGCACTTCCTTGCTTGTCATTTCTGACCATTATGGCAAGTGATCACACAGAAAACAATTATAGCTCATAACATCTGAATTCAAAAATGTCACCATTCCCATATTAAACATTCTAAGTGCATGTTTTTGAAAGACTGAGCAGCATACGGATTTAATGGATTGATTGATTGATTGATGACTTATATGATATAAATGTGTTAAAGGTATACCACAGATATATGTATTATCAGTGAACAGCTGATCTATACAAATCAGTAGAAATTTATTTTAGCTTTGGCAATGAAAATACATGAAAAATAGTTCACATAAGTATAGCATATTCACAAAAACAGTATCTCGAACTGGAAATATTTGAACAAACTGTATACCTCTCCACAATTTTCAGAACTAAAACATTAGAGCCTTCCCATCCTATTATTGTTTACAGTACACTTTTGAAAGTTTTAACCAGAAACTATATCTCTGAGTATGAATCAATACACAAAAAGAACCTAATTCTGAAATACATAAACTCTGAGCTCATTTCAGGTGAATAACACTTTTGAAAGAATACAGCTGTAACAGGTAGAGGGATATTCAGTAGCTTGTTTTAATTCATCCTTCCAATCTGGAATTTGGGATCTGCACCTGCAATTTCCATTGACACTGGTAAGTATATTTAGAGAGCCTACAAATAACCCCTCCTCACACACAGAACCACAAACTATCAGGAAGAAATAAACTCCTGCTTGAGAATAGTTACATTTTCAAATGTATGCAACAGGGTATATGTTTGGGTTTATTATTTCCGATTCCATACAGATTCTTTACAAGATGCTTTGCAAGAAATATACATGCACCCTCAATACAATCTAACTCACATCATTTTTCTCAGCATTATTTGCTTTTTTTCCCCTCTCCAATTCCCCCACCGCAACTGATAGGTTGGAGAGTTATTGAAAGATGTTTAATATCTGCATGTTTTATACCTTTATTCTGTCTCTGATTCTTTGTTCATGAATGCAACTTTTTCTCCCATTTTATAGACTCATGGCGTAATATTTTGGTGCCATCTGCTGGATTACATATAAAACAAGGGAGACATCATGTCATTAGGAGAATATTCCAAACAAAACTAAAGTAACCTTCACACACAAGCCCATATGCACAATTTGGGATACTTACCATTCAGCCATGCGGGAAAGAAACATGTTGTTTTTCAGAAATGAGAACATTGGCAGAATTTTCTGAGCAGGCCTCTGCGTTCTGCCTTAAATGAGAAACAGCTGAAGAACTTCTTTCTTTCACATGTTAAGGGAAAAAGAGCTTCAAGAAGCAGCCCAGTGTCTTACCTGACCAGGAGAAAAGCAGTAAGTGAAAAAGTCTACAGGCAAGACCAAGCCTTTCATGGGTTAGTGGCCTTTCCTGAAAAGAAGGTTGGTTGGTATATTTTTAGGAGAGAAGCTGAGACCGGGCAGAAGTTTGTCTTAATCCCATGACCAACTATTCTTCTGTCCAAATGGTTTTTCAAGACCATTTTCTCATCCAGATAAACTTCACCCAATCTCAAAACTATTGGAGTTTGCCTTGGACTGACATTTGAACTAGTAAAAACTTTTCCCCCCAAAGAACTGTGGTGGTGGTGGTGGAACCCAGCATCCAACAGGTTCATACCTAACAATATTTTACAACAGCCAACATGATTAAAATGAACCAAGTTTCTGTTGAGTTCATCCAACTCTTACCTTGGCTTCCTGGTTACCACTGTCTTTACTCATACTTCTGAACTGCCATGAAAACTTAATTTTAAAACTTAACTGAAAAGGGATTCGAGGGAGTTGGAAGTTTGATTCTCTACAGGAGGGTCCCTCTACCTCAGCAACTTTAAGATGGGTGGACTTCAACTCCCAGAATTCCCCAGGCAGCCATGCTGCCTGGGGAATTCTGGGAGTTGAAGTCCACCCATCTTAAAGTTGCTGAGGTTGAGGAACCCTGCTCTACAGGACCTCATTTCCCACTACCTGAATTTGATTGTGTAGAATATCCTAATGGAGCTCTTTGCTCTCTTAAATGCTGTAAAGAAGAGTTGGAAGGGGTTGCAGGCACAGATTCTTAGACAACAATTAGTGGACTCAACATTTTCTCCACAACACATGGCTACCACTGTATCATAAGGTGGCCCATGGAATTTTTAATACAGCTTTTCCTTTATAACTAATGGTTCCAATCATAACTTGAAGTTAAGGCAGGTCAAGGGAATTAAACAACAACCCGATGGAAGGGAGCTGGTGTGGGAAAGTCACCCAGTGGTCATTGCTATCAGGCCGTCCTAAAGATGCTATTCTAGCATGTACAGTTTGTGCCAGAAAGACAAACAAAATCCTGTCCACCCACTCTAAATTATAAATAGTTTTTCAACAAAATGTCATCAGTACAGGAGAAACCAGAAATTAAGTCTGTGAATGAAGTCAATGATTGCTTTAGCTTTATACCTGTAAAAAATGCCGGGTCACCCTGAATTATATTTTTTTAAAGGCTGTTTGTTGGCAAACTCTGCTTTTAAGCAAACTTTCATCAGACCTTTTGATCAGACTTTGACCTGTTTGCTGTCTACCTGTCAAAATTATTTGTTCTTTCATGGTGTCCAGAACAATTGCAGGGTAAAAGGTTTGTTCAGCTCTTTTGCATTCTATTCAAATCATTTACTTTTATCACTCTACAAAGCTGTTGATAGAAAATAGAAAATGAAGATACAAATAATATTGACTCAAAGTTACTACTACACATTTAAAATACCCAAGAGTCAAATGTTAACCATTTAAACTCCATTAATATGGAAAGCATGCCATAATATCTATTAAAATTTAGAGGGAATGTATATTTTAGTCTTAACTTTGTATCTATTCATAACACAATGCAAGAAGGGAAGAACAATATATTGTCTACTTTCCCTATGTTAGGGAAACTTCCTTAACCAATCTGTTTTTAGTATCTCATGCATGTCAATAATGCCAATTATTATAAATCAAAACATGTCAAAAAGTTTTTTTTCATTTATTATAGTTTTACAAAGTATGTGAGAATTAATTTTTGATCCCCAATCATCTTTAATCTTTTGAATCATTGATGTAGTTTTCCAATGCTCAATATATATGAAAATGGAAAATAGAATTAGGGAATTGTGCTAATTTGCTCTAAAATAAAATTCAGACAGTATATAGAAGCAAGTAGGAAAATTCTGCCTTTTCTGTATTGGAATTGGAGGAGATGTTCCTCTAGTATTTGAGCTCAAAGCTAGCTATTTGATTTGGGCCTAGGGATACCAACTCTACAGATGAAAATGAATTCAATATTATTCCCCAATATAGAGAATTTACATGGGGCTGCCTTGAATACTATGCATATACTTCAACTGTTCCAAATGCAACTGCTTGAATGTTAATGGAAAGACCCCATTACTGCAATATTACTTTGGACCTTTTGGATGTATTGTCTGCTTATTTCTGGATGCATTCAAGGTACTGGTTACAACCTTATGAAAGGTATACGATCTTGAGCCTGGTTATCTTCAGGATTGCTTACTTCAAGCCAGATCTGTTTGTTCAAACGTGCGTGCAAAGATTATATGCTAAAAGTGCCCATACCTTAAAACAAGAAGTTGTTCAGGGGCGAGTGTTTTCAGGAGCGGGGTTTCCCTCTTATAGAACAACTAGATGAGAAAAGCCTCCTCAATATTTCAGAAATGTTGAAGACTTGATTGTTCTGCAGAACATTTGAGACATTGGAGGAAGACAGTCATGTTAGGCCATGGTAGCCAACATTCAAAAAGGATCTAGTAGCATTTTTTGAGATTAACAGTTTTATTTGAGGCATAAACGTTTGTGAGCTACAGTTCATGAAAGCTTATGCCTAAAACTATTAATCTAAAAAGGTACTGCCAGGCTCTATGAAGAACATTTGAGGACTGAGTAGCTAAGGACAACTATCAATCTGTTTGCCCTGGAATGAGTGATGGATGCTATGGTATTAGGATTTTATTCATATTATTATTATTGGAAATGTGATAATGAATCTGTTCTGTTATGGGAGTTATAAGATCTTTAGATTTGCTTGATTGAAGTGGCATAGAAGCAGTAGTATAAAATAATTAAGTACACATACTGTAAAAGGATACAATAAATTCAAAGATTTCCTTACCTGCATTTTCCAAATGGAAAAAGTACATGGAAAATATTGAAGAAATATGAACAAAAATCTGTGCATAGTATTTTGGGTAGTTCATAGATAAAAGAACGGAGTAATTCAGTATTCATTTAAAGGAGTTTATTTAGGTAAATGAAACACCAATTCATTCATCTTTCTATAAATCTAGTTGTGGACTAGACAACTATTTTTCCTCCAGATCCCATCTTGTTGAGTTAAACAGAGGTTCACTGGTCTTTATTGTGTCTATTTCCTAATCAAGGCCTCTGTTCACTCTGATAAACATAGATAACAAGTAAAAAATACAAATAGACATAAACATCTAATGAAACTGCATACCAGATCCTTTCTTATTTCCCATCCATATGTATGTTGGAAAAATATAGAAGAAAGGATGATGCCCTGTAGGAAAATATAGGTAATTTACTTTTTTTTTTAATTCTCAGTCTGTTCTTCAGGTAACCTCCTTGCCAATCCATAGTGTTATAAAGTGTATGCAATGGTTAGAGCTAGTGAGGCAGGAATCTCTCATTCTCACAGTAGAGAAAGCTATTTTATAAACAAAGGACAGGCAGCAGAAACCTTCAAGGTAAAAAAAAAAAAAAATGGCTAGCAATTATTGATTGATTGAGCGAGTGAGTGGATTTGTAGGCTGCCCCATTCCAGAGGACTCTGGGTGGCTTGACAAAATTGAAAACAACAACAAATACTGTTGAATTGAAAAGGTGGGGAAAAGGTCCAGAATTTAATCTTTTGGTTGTACAAACATAGAGTAAAGCATTCTAGGGTGCTGTTATATGGAAAACTTTGTATGTACGGCTTTTTAACTGTTGTAGTAAATCTACTTATTTAACCTTCTTATGTCTGCTTGAGAATCTCGTCTCGTCTCATGTGAGAAATGCAGGAACTAGAAAAGGGAAAATGATTAATCTAAATTTAAAAAATTGAAAACTTTCATAAAAGTATAGATTTATATAATTTTGCCCAATGCCAGGCCACATTGATGGCAAAAGTATTTCCAACCAGCAAGTCATTCCGTGTGCATGTCGGTCCCAAAGGATGCTGTAAAAGATGGATAGTTGTTTGAATAGCACCACATTCACAGTAAATATCCTTGTCCTCAGGGAGAAACCTGTATTTTTCCATAAGGTCTTTAGTTCTAGCCAAACCAGTGCGCAGTCTGTTTAAACATCTCCAAACCATCCACTCCTCCTCTGAACTTCCAGGCAACTCCTCAAGCAGTTCTATCCAATTGTAAAGATGTTTTGCTTGAGATTTCCATCTTTTTAATCATTCTGTTTGAGGTGTGGTAACAATCTCCTCGGCGCAGTCTAAAAAGCTCCTTCTTCATTTCAATCTTTTTGTAGGAGATACTTGGCCAAATAATGGGTGTGCTGGATCATGTAACACCTTTCCATATTCCATGTCTGGCACCATGCTCCTTCTAGCACCTGGTGGGGCTGTTCCCGCCAAGATATGCAGTTTATCAGGTGGACTGGGGCGCAGACATCCAGTGACAATGTGACATGTATGACATCCACATGTATAGAGTGCGCAGGCTGGCCCCAAACGGGACAGGTGTACTCTGCTGCTGAGTAACACAATGCAAGGGCAGCCATTGATAAAGTAATGGGATGGGCACTCCAGATAGTTCTAGCCAACTTTCTGAGGAGATTATTATGGGTGGAGATTTTTTGCTTTAAATTGCAAGAGTGTCTTTTAAAAGTTAATGTTTGGTCCAATGTAACACCAAGGTAACATGGTGCCTCACAATGTGCCATACTCACTCCATCCCAGATAATATCAAGCCTACGTCTGGCCTGCCTGTTTTTGAGATGGAATGCACAGACATTAGTTTTTGATGGATTAGGTTTTAGTCCTTTCTCATTGTAGTATTCTGACATATTCTTAAGAGCCAGAATAAGCCTAACTTCCACCTCCTTAGCTCCCTGAGCAGTAAGTGCCAAATCGTCAGCATAGATGAAAGACATCTATGTATCAGGACCAACAGGCTGATCACTGGTATATATATTAAATAACAGGGGAGCAAGAACACTCCCCTGTGGAAGGCCATGTTGCTGGGCTTTCCACCGGGCTCTTTTTTCCCTGGAAGTCAACGAAAAATCGTCGATTTTCAAGTATTGCCTCGATGCATTTAGTCAGAGCAAGATCATGTGTGATATTATATAATTTCAGGAGAAGCTTCCTGTGATTAACTGTGTCATAGGCCACAGATAAATCCATGAAAACAGCTCCCATAATTAGACCTAACTGAAAGCCTTCCTCTATATGCTGGACGAGTTTAAGTATCTGGCCTGTGCAGGACTTCCCTGGCTGGAAACCAGCTTGTTGAGGAATAAGAATTGGTTCAATAACAGGAAACATTCTATTTAATAGAACTGTCCCATAGAGTTTAAAAGGATGGCAAAGGAGGGAAATTGGGTGAAAATTCTTTGGGTCATTCAGTTCGTTTCTGGGTTTCAGAAGTGCAATAACCTGGGCTTTCCTCCAAATCTTTGGAATACAATTTGAGGCCATGCATGCATTAAAAAGTGATAACAACCATTGCTTGGCAAAATCTCCAAAAAATTTTATTTGTTCAACACAAATATCGTCCAGTCCCACGGCTTTACCATTCTTCATATCATGAATTGCTTTTTCCAGTTCTTCTCTATCAAGGGTTGAGGTCAGTACACTGACCTCCCCTTCCATCGCCCTTGGAAGCCTGCATTTCTTAAGTCTCTCCTTAACCCTGCCATTTAGCAACAGCTGATGGGTATTTGATTTGTTGTGACATTCTTATATTGGCACGGGTATGTTGGATCATTATTCAGATATTTTAAAAGTTTCCAACCCTTCTGGCTGTTCTTTGTCAAATCAATTGATTCCAGGGTGGCCTTCCATTTCTCCCTCCAGGATTCTGCAAGGAGTGACATTATATTATCGCCAGTTTCAATCATTTCTTCGGAGAATGAGTTTTCTTCAAACATTCTGACATAGTTATTAAGATGAGGCGTAATATCTGGAGAGAGCCCTGGTACAAAGTGAGTTTGGCACCCTCTCGGAATAGATTTTCTGGATGCATAACTTACAGCTTTAACAAAAATGTCATTATTTTCTGGTATTGGTTTAATGTTTTGCAATTCAGAATCAAGTACATCAGAAAAGTCCCTCCAGTTTGCTTTTTTAAAATTAAAGTGACGTCAAAACGGAACATTTCTTGGCCTAATAACAAAATGCACCTTGCATGTTAATGGTCTCCTAGTCTCATGAATAGCTGCTAGTATCTGGGTTAACATTGTAATAAATCTATCTGGCTTATCTTGAAATTATACAACCGTCATAATCATCATCAGGAGAGAAGAATCATCAGCAGCAGCAGAATCATCATCAGGAGAGAAGTGAGAGAAAAGCTGTGTCAGTCCTGGAAGCTTTCCAGCTAGAAGTTCTATGAATGGATTTCCAGTTGATAATGTGAAAAACTGAACTTACAACTCTAGATCTTTCCAAGTTAACTTATCTACCTACCTATCTGTTCACTTCTTAGTGGGAGATAAGCTGCTATGATTAAGGGTTGTGGGGGGAGATATTTTCAATATGTCCCATCAGATCTCAGTTGTAGTAGTTTGGAGGGGGGGGCTGTTAGAGATTAATCATATTTATTTTTCATTTATCTTTGCATTTTTTTACTTACTTTTTTCCTGGCTTTTGTTTGTTTGTTTTTCCTGGCTTTTCTCTTTATGGTCTGAGAGCTTAAGAAAAGGCAGATGGGCTGTATATATCATTCTAAACATAGAGAGACTCTGCTTATCCCATCCTGCAATACTCCTAAACAACAGGGCCTGGATAGCTCCTAAAGTTAATGCATTGTGCATAGTCACCTTCAATGCAACAATCCATGAGTTCAATTCCCAACAGAATTTGAAGTCTGTAGAAAGATCTGTGACTATGTATGTTCAAAAAGCCTCAAAGAGGATGAAACTAATCATGTACTATCACCCATCAGGAACATCTATTTTGGTAAAATGTGTCCATAGCTTGGTAAGTTCAGAAAAATTAGAACAATTTTACAGTTTGGTATGTACAGTATGTATGTATGTCAGTTTGCAAAGACCAGGAAACGCTGCACATCCCTGAGAAGTCCCAAAATAAAACAAACTTCACTTTATTCAGACCCATTGGACCACTTTTTGAATGGGTGCAGTGTGGGTTTCCAGCTCTTCATAGTAAATTATTATAAACTTGAAGAAGATTATTCATACATTGCATGAACTTTGCATAAGCTGAATAAGATGACCATATATTCAAAGTTTTCATATCAGATTGGAAAGGCAGTTAAATATTCATGACCCTCTTGAGACTGTAGGCTCCTCTGAGATGCAACTTGGTGAAAACACACAACTTCTGTAACCACTCCAACAGTCTCAAGGTTCAAAATCTTGTAATCATGGACATGCAAGAAAAGCCAGTTCCTTTCTCTGGAACTCAGCACTATCATAAAAATTCAAGGACTTGAATAGATAAAATACAAGCAATGTTAGAGTGGTGAAAAACAACTTCTCTGGCACTGAACCCAAGCAACTAACCTTTTTGCAATGGACTGCTTGCAGTCTGTTTCACACAGTCCTGGCCAAAATGGTCTGATCCTAGGCTATTAGTTTCCTACATCGCAAGTTTTAATCCTCACCCAATTCCATTAAGTGTTACAAGACATAAGTTGATATTTTTATTGATGCTTTTTCAGCCTCCTTTAGTGAGGTTTATTCCATATGATATGGGTTTGTTCCACTATTACCCTGTTTTCACTTAATAGCCTTAACTTTGCTAATATTGTGTTA
Organism: Python bivittatus; assembly: GCF_059951505.1. NCBI lineage: Eukaryota > Metazoa > Chordata > Lepidosauria > Squamata > Pythonidae > Python > Python bivittatus. Next base: position 32,511,965 of record NW_028277098.1, read on the forward strand.
GAGAGATTAATACAGGTTAAAGATATGAATGTACTTTGGAACTATACAACCCACCCACCCCCCAAAATATTGAATTTATTATATGAAGAAGTATGAAAACAGCCAAAAACATTACTCTCTGATGTTGCAAAGATATGAGATCCCAGGATTACAATACAGGTTTATTTTCTGTTTATGAGCTGGCTTATCATTGGTATAATTAAAAGACTAATCAATACCATTCTGTGCAATCAGGTTTTAATGATATGTTTAAAAAACTGAGCTGAGATTTCTTTTCAATATGTAATAGAATAAGGTTTTTGCTTTCTGCTTTTTTCTGTTTGTTTTCCTTTTTTCCCTCTTCTTTGTTCACATAAGCAATAAAATATGTTACAAATAGGCAATCATAAAGGCCTTTACAGACTGGCCTTGCTTCAGTGACTTTACTGAACCCAGGTTGCTCCTTAACTACTTGGAGTTCTGATCCCACCTGAGCAAAGCTGACCTCAAGTAGGTCTTCTTCAGCAGGTTACTCCTGCTTAAACTGCCTTTCAATCTAGCCAAGCAATCCTACACCCCTTAATCTTCTGATATTCTCATCATCTTTAGAGGCAACATTATCCTGGTCCTCTTTCTCATCTAAGGAGGGTCCTTAAGCCCTACCATGACAAAATGCACATAGGACATTCTATAAGATGCTATAACATCTGGCTAAGTACTTGCACCCTTGACAGTTTGGCTAGTAAAAAAGAAATACTTCTTTTTATTCCAAAATTATAGCTTCAGGCTTTCATACAGCATAACACAACAGGAACTATCATGAGCTTAGCAATTTTCATGCTCTCTACTGCCTGTAGTAAAAAAAAGAAAAAGAAAGAAAGAAAGAAAGAAAGAAAGAAAGAAAGAAAGAAAGAAAGAAAGAAAGAAAGAAAGCAACAGAAAGCAAGACAAAATTTATATACTTTGCTCCATTCCAAGAAAATAACTGATGGATAAAGTGTGAGTTGCCCTCCAGACACAAAACAAGTTATTGGTGGGACAAGGTGATATCATGGCTATGAATCCACCACTCATGTATAGTTAATGATGGTGAATTATTAATTTAACCTATTGAAAAAAATGTTCCAAAAGATCACAAGGCAAAAGATAAACACTCAGGGAAGTTTGCAGTCTGTGATTGCACTCTGCATTAGGAAAAGCATTGTTATCACAAAATCCTCCTCACTCTTCCAGAAACCAGCTTATTAAAACTTGACAGTGTTGGGTGAATGGTGTGATTGCATTCTCAGATGCTATAGGGATTCATGCAGCTTAAGATTCACACAAAGTGGGGTGAATCACTGCAGGACTTAGAAGGTTCAAATGTCTGGTTTTACACTGAATGGCACGTTTAAAGTTAAATTAACTGTGAAGATAACAGAGCTGCTGAGTTGCAATAAATATCTCATTAGCCTCAGGAAAAAGAATACTGTAATAAAAAGTGACTGTTTTTCATACTTATCAGTGTTTCAGTAGAGGCCTGGGAAAAGGTGGAATAATCTAATCCATCTTTCCCTCAGCAGTGAATTTCTGTTGGATCCCAGTGTTTTTCATTCATGGAACCTGGTCACCCATTCATAAAGTGGCCCATTTGGATCCAACTCATGATGTTGTACAATTCCAACTCAAAGCAAACTGCACTAGGAAACATTTGCTTTTTTTAATACAGTATATCCTTTTTGATTGTATGTTTGAAAGATATCATCAGTGGCAGCGACTGCCCTTTTTTAAGTGGCTTGTACATAAAAATGGGTAGAGTTTAGATTGTGTGGTCACAGCCACTATCTTGACTTTTTGGACCCCCCAATGGACTACCCTGTATGTAACTGCCTGAAGGACCTTTTGGTCCTTAAATCTGCCCAGGCCCAATATTTATCATTCCAGTAGAGGCTTAGTAAAGGCTCAGTATAGTTTTCAGGTTCAGAAAAAAGAAGAATGGCAAGTCCACAATAGTGAACAATAGAAAGAAGTTCTGAAGAGAAAAAGTTTTTGTATTAGTTCAGGAAAATCAAAGACAGAATAGCCTATCATCTTGGGAAAAACTAGATGCCTTTTGTCTGTATCAACATTTTTATATACACAGTGAGATACATCTGGCATATCATTATAGGTTCGGCGACTATGTTTTTGATGTCTTTCCCAAATTTCATTGTTCACTAATTCTCATTCATTATTGCCTACCAATCAAAGCTGACCCAGTTTGATACGTTATCAGACCAAAACATTACTAAATTATTTTATCCTATATGTCTTTTAATTGATTTTTTTGCATTAGGACTCTCTTATCAGATCATACATTTGCCAACAGCAAATGTTCTTTCTTGGCACTGAAAGCCCTTTTATTGAATTACCTATATCAGACTGTATTTCTTACTGGAATCTTAGAAACCCTTCTTTATAAGTTAAATCTAGCAATAAAATAAACATGTAGAATAAAGCAAAATATAAGATTAGGTCTTGATTCTTATTGATTCATTGCAAAGCTAATGCTAATGTTCAGAATTACTGAAGTTAAATCATAGTTGTAAGTCTGTTCTATTAAAATAAAACATGTTTCTCTGTTTCAGAGAATAATATACATTATAACGGTGCTATGTGAGAAAAATAGTATCACAGCAATAACATTGGATTCACTGGATTTAATTAGTAGCAGAAAACCAGTTTGGTGTAGTGTAGTAAAAGCACTAAACTAGCAGGTGGAAAACAGGGAATTCTAATCCTGCCTTAGATATGGAAGCCAACTGAATGACCTTGGACTCCTCATTCTTGCTCAGCCCTAGGGAGAAGGCAATGGCACACCAATTCTGAAATGGTTGCCAAGATAACTTGTCCATGTTGTTGCCAGGGGGCAAAACTGACTTGAATGCACTATAGCAGTGTTCCTCAACCTTGGGAACTTTAAGAGTTGAAGTCCACACCTCTTAAAGTTCCCAAGGTTGAGGAACACTGCACTATAGCAATATATAATTCTTCTTAACTTTTTTTCTGATAGTTTTATAGGTTCCAATAAACTATAATAAATTCTATATGCTCCACAATCACATGGGGGTGCTATAAACAAAGAGAAATGTCACTGCTTAAATTATGAAGATTAATTAATTATGAAGATCCACAGCTATATTTTCTTCAGATTTCAAAGTAGTTTGTAATAGTTTACATGATATTAGGATGCATGAATATGATGCTGAATATCAAATTTAGGACCAAGGATGCCATTGTTTTTTTCCTCCGTTCCAGCAGTCACGAAGGGAACAAGAAGCACTTTATCTTCTCCTAGTACTGACTGAATTCTGGCACTTAAATATATTTCACTTTCATTTCTCCCTCCCCATCTTGTTTCTTTTTGGGGTCACTTGCCAATAAGTTTCTATGCCTTAGATCAAGCATAAGCAGGAGGTTGTATAACTTTGTAAGCTGTCAGAAGGGCCATCTGTGATGAAGTCAAGTCCACAAAATGCACAGAATATATTTTGGCTGAATTACCAATGGAAATGGCCACACCAAGGGGCAATGATATTATATATCCAAAATCTGTGACTGCAAAGCACTTTTCAGAAAAAATGTAGCCCATCTCTCTCCCTCCCTCTCTATCCCTTTCTAATACCTAGCACTTATCAGCTTCTGCATGAAGGTAATGTTTCTGTGGCATATACATTTCTGTATTAATTAAACATGAATCAAGGAATGCTGAGTTCATAAACAATTACAAATATGTTTTTAAAAATAATTTCATCCCTAAAATTTCATATACCTAAAAGTTCTGCATTAATTAAATGGAATAGCTGAGATCTATCTGTTACATGGAATAAATGCAGCATGTGCTTGTTGCCACACATAAAGACATGAACAAAAATTCATTCAACCAATACTTGCAATAGTGAAAAACACCTAACTCAAGAGGAGTTTTAGTTGTTTTTGTTCTTTTAGTCGTTTATATATGTTAATTTCAAATGTTAGAGTTTGAATTTGAATTTAGAGTTTTTTACTCATTTAATGATTTTGTCAAGAATATTGGAACAGCTGGAAGAGGTTAAAGATCCAGCAACATTAGTCTTAAGCAGACTTGGTCCTTCCTGGCCTTTTGAGTTATAGTTTCTGTGAACCACGACAGCATAGCAAATGAAGATAAATTTAATCCAATATATTTGGAAGAGATATTTATTGTTTATCCTACAGTATTCAAACATATTGGACCATTTTTAGTTGTCCATCTTTAAATTTATTTGTGTGTTGTTGTTAAATGTATATCCTACCTTCCATCTGGGAACTGAGGTCAGCATACAGTAGAGGACCTTGTCTTCCTTGGTTTTTTTTTCTTCCTACAACAACAATCCAGTGGGGTAGGTTAGGTTAAGAGACAGAGATCAATCCATTACCATTCAGTGGGTTTCAATGGCTAAGGATAGATTTAAACCTGTATCTATCTGGTTCTAGTTCAACATCCCCTGGTTCTCTAAAAACAAAGGCCGGATAGAAATCTAATCAAAAAAATTCTAATAAATAAAAGCAAAAAGTAATAAATTGAGTTGTACAAAATAAAAGGTGAGATATAAATTGAATGAACAAATGAATGAATGAAAACATTTACTATATGCAATGGTGAACAAACATCCTGTATGTTTAACTGATAAAATATGCCATGAAGACCTTCCCATGCAATACTGGAAATTCACTCCTTCTTGAACTCCCTTTTCTACACAATCATGATATAAAAGTGCTGTGGCTAAGCTATAACTCAGGAACATGTTCTCCTGATATTTTTGAACCTATAACTTCCACTATTGATGAACACTGATCATGCTGAACTTGAAATCCAACAATATATGGAAGGACACAGCTTGCTTATTTTTACCCTACTGATAAGGAGTGCTGATAAGGAAAGTTGTGTTCAATCAAGGGGACAAATTGATGATATTAAATATGAACAGGCTAATCTATCAATAAGATAAATAAATTTATTTCCTTTTCTTTTCCTGACATATATACTCTGATCTTGATCTTAGTGTCACATGATACATATGTAAAATTTGCTAACTGAAGCAGAATTAGGGCCATCCCATAATTATATACCTAGATTAGCCCCACCTATCATCTATGAACATTGATCATGAATACCTATAAAGGGATAAATAGTGATGGACATCTGTATATGAGTTCATATGGAGAGTTTTTATTAAATAGATATCTACTCTCAGCTATAGTGAACAAGAAAGGGAACATCCAGGCTGGGCTGTAGAACAACTCCATTTCTACATGAAGGTCCTACATGTACTCCATATCTAAATAGGGTTTAGGATGATACCCAAAAGTCCTCGAAAGCCTTATATCATGACTTGGTTCAGCATTAATTCTTCATTAAGTTTGAAGACTAGGTGTAGATGCTACATGAAAAAATCCATAAATACAGATTTATTTAAGCATTGAAATATGGATGTTTTAAGAATTCAGCCATCAAAGTAAAGAATATTTTGTTATAATTTATGTATTAAAACATTTAAAGGAACACAATAAATAGCTACACAAAAGAAAAAAGAAGATTGAAAGACACCTTGTGGATAACAGAGTTTACAATTATCATAAAATTAAAAAATCATTATTTCATTAATTGATTAATTAAATGTATAGAACTAATTTCATTGTTATCTTAAGAAATAACTAGAAATCTCTATACAATTATAATTGTGATATTTATATTGATATCACCACTATTTGTTATTGTTCCATAGCTAGATGCATGTAAGTATGTAAAGGGGAAAGGGGAAAAAAGGGAAAGGGGGGGATTAAATTAAAAAAGAAAAATCAGTAAAAACACTATTGGGACATAGTTTTAAATTCCCTTCCATTTTACCTGACCGATGATTACATCACTATATTTTTAAACATTAACTTTGTTTCTAATTGCCATCTATACATCAATTATTTCCCCCTTAAAAACCATACTCTAAGTGTCTGAGTTTACCTTGTTTTTTGACATAAACTATATAAGGGAGCCAGTCTTGCTTAAATTTAGTCAAACTTCTGTTCTGAATATATGCTGCTAATTTTGCCAGTAAAGATTATTTTGACTGATCAATTGATTAATTAAAATGCTAGGGAAACTTTAAGGTAGCTAGCAGCCCCAAATATCTCTTATAATAGAGGACACTTCTTGCTTTACCACCCAGTCACTTTCATTTTTTGAAGGAAAAGCCTCTCTTTCCCAGCATTGAATTAACTCAGTCTGCTCTATTGAATTGCCATTATATATCCTTGTCCACTGTACTAGGTTAGCACCTCCTTAGCTATAATGTGTCTGGAAAAAAATCAAGGCTCATCTCATCAAATGGAACTTTTTGGTGACTTATTAAAAGATTCCCTGCAGTATTAAAAAATGCAGGTTTGCTGTCATGTAGCTATCCATCCTTTTTAGAAACCCTTCATTTTTGTATGAGTAAAGGCAATTTCTCTACTTCAACACTTTGATTCCAGCCTGAAGGAAATAGTTTCAGAAGGCTTTTTTTTTTTTTTTTAATGTGCCCCAAAGGTTTCAGTTGTGTTTTGTGGAAGGCAAAAGACTATGAAGTTCCTATCTAGGTCCCCTTCAATGAGCGCATAGAAAATGATCTTTCATTACTCACTGCCAGGTTTTTATGAAATTGAATAAAATCAGATGAGAGGAAAGATGAGCTGCATCCTTCTTGATCACGAACAACTAAAATAAGAGAGGCCCCCTGGGAAAACCTACCTGTTCTGTAATGAGCTTAATATACACTGTAATAAGAGAGTTTCTTATTAATGAGGAAAGGCTACGGAAAGAGAACAGAGGAGTAAAGTCAGATAACTCATTCTCATTGCCAGGCAGAATATCACAATGTGTTCCCTTACCTGCGTACTGTACATTCCAGATATGTGGACTTCAACTCCCAGATTCTCAAAGTGACCATATGCTAAAACCCCATTTGGGGAAGAACATATTGGAATAATACACAGTCTGATGTTTGATGCTGATCCCTAAGAAATTTCTAGCCCAGCTTACCCATTCTGAGACTTGCCTAGCTCCTTCATTTTCCATCATACCTACCACTGTGACAACATTGCCATGCAGTCAATGTGTCATGTGCCATGTGTTGTGCATGTCCAATGTGACCCTGAAGGGTGAACGTTTGGGCCATGAATTTATGATGGTTGATCAATACTGAAATCCGGCAAGTACAGGAATAGAATAAAAAAGAAGAAAGTACAAGTGTGGTATTTCTGTGTGTGTAACAGAAGCTGCATGGAGAATAAAACCCTTTTATCTGAAAGTCATTCTGATCTGAAGAATGTATTGCTTAGGAACTACTAAACCCAACTCTACATGGAAAGCAATTATGAAATTTAATTGAGCTTGGATTGCCAGAAATGTGGAATTGTGTGATGTTTTTTCAGGAAGAGATTGAGGAGGAGAGGAGAGGAAGTGCCGCAGAATATGGAGGACCCAATAAACAGAAAAGAACAAAAATGGCAAGGATAAGGGATGGAATAAGGTCAGCTGAACCTGTTGCAATTCAGGTAGAAAATGTATTGATAACCTATTTAAACTGAGGAAAAGGTAGATCAGAGATCATAAGCTGGGGGTTGGGGGGATAGTCTTACATGAATAAAATGAAAAAGAAGAAGGAAGGCAATCAAGCACAATGACCAAGTTCTTTTAATATAACCATCATCCAGGAAACAGATATGTGTGGTCATCCTAAGAATCTTCCTCTCTGATTTGCTGTTCCTAGATCCCTTGTTTTATTTCTCCACATATCAAACTTTCTTTACTTCCCTTTCCTGATGCTTTCCCAAAATTAACTTTAAAATTACCTTTTAAAATCAAATAGCAAATAGGAAAGTACATTCTGCCATGATTCACTGCTTGTAAGATAATGCATTTGTGGAAGGAAGAGAGAGAGCGAAGGATTTCTTTGGGAATGGTTGTTGTGGTTATATGCGGTGATTTGGCCTCATACAAAATCTTTTGTTTCAGAGATAATGGGTGTCCAAACAGAGTTGATCGCTGAGACAGCTGTGTTCTCTGAATCAACTGCCCCCACCCCCACCCAAACTTTGCATTCTGGAAATCCAAAAATAAAATTGTAGTTAACTGAGTTCATCCCACTCCTGCTCTAGAAGTAAGTTCCTGGGGAAAAAAAGTTTTCTTTCTCTAAAGCCTGCAAAATGTTGTTCTTCTTTCACTCTACATTGTAGCTTTAGCCATCTTTATACTGGAATCTCAGCTTTTTTTCTCATGTACTTTGGACTACCTTGCAGGTTTTAAAGATTTTTAAGTACCAAAATGCAAATAATATAGACTCTTGTACATGGTGAATACTTCTTGAGGTTTCATCTGAAGCCCCAGTCTCTCTCTCCCTCTCCTCAGGAGACTACTCTGGCTTGCCAAATGATTTTTTAATATAACTATCTTTTCCAAGCTTCATTAGCGTACAGCATTTGTTCTTCTTTCTACAGAAGCCATCTAGGTACCTGTATATGTTCTATCGTCACTCCCTTTTATCTCTTCCTATATATCTCCCATAGGTGAGTGGAGATTTATGGCAAGAGTTACTGGTGTGCTTTCATGTAAAGCAGCTCTTCTTTAACACTGAGACATTTCACATCGAAGTGGCTTCCTTTCCCCAGTCGGTTGCAGTGATTTCTCAGCTTGAAGATGAGATGCCTTGGGCATTTCTCAAGTGACATTTCTTTATGGTTTGCATAGCAAGGAAATAATGAAAGGTTATAGACTAAGTAGCTTCCAGTAACATTCTGAATGATGCAGTGGTAACAAATGGATCAAAACAAAACCTGAACATATCCCACTTCTGGATTTAGAAGCTTATTATTTTGCAGTTTATCAGTGATGCAGATAAAAAGATCAGAAACAGTGTTGTCCTGTAAACAGCTTATAAGAGCATTTAATTATTACAATTGGTGTTAATTCCTTAATGGAATAGGCTGTTGTGAATCCCTTTCTAAAAGACAAGGCTGCCACTATAGGATATGGTGCGGTACCTTAGAAAAGCTTTTGCCCATGTGTGGGTGTAGAGGGAGAGGGAGAGGGAGAGGGAGAGGGAGAGGGAGAGGGAGAGGGAGAGGGAGAGGGAGAGGGAGAGGGAGAGGGAGAGGGAGATGACACAGTGCCACCATCTCACTCCCAGCATGAATTCAGTCTAGAGCAGCATCCTTCATTAATTTTTGGATGGGACAATCCAATGAGACCTCACAAGGAATGTAACAACAACAACAACAACAACAACAAAATCTGCACAGGTTTCCAATATGACATCCTTACTTGAACAAGTGCAGAAAGCTATAACAATACTATGGTAGATCCATACAGCTTAACCACAGTAAAATTCCAGTTAGTTAGATAGCACTGTTCAAACTTTCTCTCTCTCTCTCTCTCTCTCTTTCTTTCTCTCTCTCTCTCTCTCATTCTCTCTCTCTCTCTGTATATATACAAAAATTCCCCTCTCACCCCTATGGCAGTATGTGTCTTCCTCAATCTCGGGTCCTCCAGCAGAGGCCTGGGAGTTTGAGGGTTCAGCGCAGTCTCTTAGCTGTTCCTAGCACTGTGCTCTTCTGCACAGAGACCTCTGATGCTTTTCCTGTTGGAACCACTTGTCCCAGCTTAGGAGTCACAGCTCCAGGTGCTCCTACAGCCACTGGGACCACTTTGGCCTTTACTTTCCACATCCTCTCTAGTTCCTCCTTCAGGAATATATATTTACTTGTTTCAGATATTATTTTCATATATATATGTGTGTGTGTGTGTGTGTGTGTGTTTGTTTACTTGTTTCAGATATTATTTTCCTCCTGGACTGAAACAAGTAAACAAATTTTGAGGTATATAATATATAGAACTAGAGAGGAATTTGTTCTCTTAGGCTAATGGAGGAAGCACTAGAGATCACTCCAGAGAGTTGTAAAGAAAGTAATGAAAATATAAATAAAATTGGTAGTTGTTTGTGCCATTTGTACTAAGGGTATTCATCATTATTTTTTATTTTGTATGTATTTTTGCATTATGTATGTTTCCTTATGATACACGGTTATCTTAATATTAGCAATGCCTATGTTGTAACCAGATTGTTCTATGAGATAGATAGTTTTTCCATGTGCACTGCATAGAAACACAGTTTATCTTTGGAATGAAAGCACTCATAATTACTTTATGCACTGGATTTTGTTGGAATCATCCTGTTTGTTTGAGACTAGGAAAAAGGATGAATATTTTATCACTAGTGCTAATAAATGATTGCAGAAATGGAATTGTACCATTATTTCTCTGTTTTCTCAATATTCTCACATACTGTTTGATTGTTTTCCCTCTTCTCTTCCTTCTTTTCCTCTCACTGACATTTTTTCATCTCTCTTTCTTTGAGCTAAACTCCAACCATTTGAATGGGAAGGCTGTATTTTATGAATGTCAGGAATGGCTTTGGAGGTCATGTCATAGATGACATACCAAAAGGGTGACATTCCAATATCTTTTCTTTCCTGTTTCCTGACTTAGATGCATTTGGCCAAAAGATTCTAGTCATGGTGCTCTTCAGAGCCTTGGATCACAGCTCTACTGTACTTGATGCAGCCTTTTACAAGTGAGCTTTGAATTATTTTCCTAAGTGAATTAACAATCAAAGAAGCATACTTAGGATCATGCTGTGAAATTACAGTATTATGAACTTCCAGCTTACATAGCTGAGCTTTATTCTAGGCAAACATCCATGAAATTAAGAAACATGTTCTGCCAATCTCTGTTGTGATGAAACGCAGCAAGATGCTTTTCTTCTTTTTTTTCTCTAAGTTAAGATCAGTGTTCATAATTTGCAGAAGCTGAAGAAGAGCACACTGTTTCTAGATAATATCCAAACCTTTTCTTATCTGTGACTCATTTCTGTGAGATCCAAAGTATCGTATCTCCCAAGTTTCATTTACCCATCAACAAAATGTAAAATAACAATGCATAAAACCAGTTTTCATGATCAAACTTCTAAAACAAATAGGACTGCCAAAAGCAGGATTACATTCTCTGTTCAGTTCACTACTCAGAGAAAAAACCATTTTGACAATGGTTTCATAAAGGGACAGAATTATTTTGGGTTAGCATCAGTAAAGTCATCTATACCCTTTTTTCACCTTATTTTGGCCATTATGACAAGCAGTAGCAATGAAGGTCCACTCGATGACCCATGAAGTCATAGTGTGCAATAATAAAACATCATTTTAGGTTGCAAGAAAAATGGACCTACATGGGAAATTATTATTTTGCTTTTTCCAGACATCCCATTAGAATGACGCTACATAGTAATACTGCATTGCTTTTAAAGGCAAGTAGGGGAAAATAAAAGGGCAATTGCCAAGTGGAGTTCCGTTACTGCTTTCAGTAGCAGAGAAAACACAGGTACAGAAAGGTAAGAAATCCTGCAGCTATCAAATTACTGGATTATTAGGAACAGAAATAAATGGGAAACTAACAGTAATTACTTTTCTTTCATTTTATGTTTCACCTTCCCATCTCTAGAGCACTCAAGCTACCTAATAGATATGTCAGTCTACCTTTTCGGGATTTGCCACTGCTCTGAACTGCAGTTGTGGGAAGTAAGGTTGCCTTAAACTGATTTGGACACATTCAGCTGAGATGCTAAACATAGTCAGGCCATACTCCTCTTCATGGTTCAGCTCATGAAAAAAGTAGAGGCATATTATTCACTTCCCTCCAATATTCATATACACGTTTGAGAGGCCATTGGAGTATTTCCAAGCCAAGCTTGAGAAAAAAAAAAAAAATCAGGAGCTTAAATTTTTCAATATTCTCCAGTATAAACTGAGATCAAAGCTGGAGAATAACTGCCAGTTCAGCCTACATTTCTACATCACACCATTCCACTGAACAGAAGAAAAGTAAAATATTGAGAGAGCCCAATCTAGTGGTATGAGAGAAAGAATTATCCCTCTGGAATAGAAAATTCCCAGCATAGGATTTGGGGGAAAATCTGGGGAATCCTGGAAAAACCCATGTCGTGTTTCTTTCTCCACTAGGTTGCATAGTGGGTTAGGGAATGCAGAAGGAAAAGAAGCAAGGGATTCACCCCCTCCCCCCACCAATTCCTAGCATTCACTAAATTATTGAGGATCTGCTCTTTGAAAACATATTTCAGGTAATGTCTGAAAGTGTGGGTGATCTTGGCTGCTTCTAACACAGTGAGAACTAAGAAGTGAAGTAGCAATAATGGTGTTCAGAAGTCCCCCCTTATATATTGTAATTAACATGGATTGGCCACAGAGACACAACCATTAATAAAACCCCATTATGTGAAGTTATGACCCTATGAGCATGTTTTTCAGTAAGCCTGGTGAAGTATATCATACCCAATGTAAAGGTGCATAATGTTCTGGGTGTTTTCTTATAATCTACACCAATTGTCTTCTACCTGTAGCCTGCAATTAGTGCACTCATTATTTACACTGGCAGAGATATATTTGCTGCTATCTTGGTATTATAACCTGGTTTTCTTATCAACTGGGTGACTGCGACCTGATCAAAAGTTTATTTACACTACCTTGTCTGTAAGTAAATTTAAAAGGAACATCTAACCTATCATGTTTAAATCACTTTTGTGTTTGAAGTTCTAAAAAGAAAGGTAAAGTAAATTAGAACAGAGGGGCAGCAACTGGCTACGTCTGTCTCGAAGCTATGCAGGAGACTACCAGAGAACATCCAATATCTTAGAAGGCAGCAATAGAAAATCACTTCAATACTGCTGCCAAGAAAACTGCTTCAGTTTGTCCATGAAGTCAAGAACTAAGCTTGACTTAAAGGAGATTTTACTGATAAACAAGGATAAACAAGGAGAGAAAATCAAACTGGGGTTGGCAATAAATGGGATGAATAAAACAGTGGAGAATCCACTACTTTCCATATCAATGCCAGCTTACACAGGACAGAGATTATGCAGTATATTAACCTTGTGGATCCTTAGATTTTTTTTCCTCCTTCTACTAAAATCAAGGGAGGAATTCAATATTGCAGCTTAATATTGATATGGAGAACCTGGGCCAATCTTCTTGGGGAATTGATGCAATTATTTCTAGGCATATTCCTGAAAATAACATACGGTTTCCATCATTAGAAGTTTTTCATCCATAGACTTCTGTGTGGTGGCTGAACTTCTCCTGACAATGGAATTCCTCTCTACTGAGAGAAACTGTTAACAGAAACCAGATGAAAAGCATGACTATTTAAGTCTTATCTTCCCAAAAAGTTGAGTTAGGATGTCTCTCTTACTGTATTTCATTTCTTACTGATTGGGATATTTCTGTTTTATGTCAGTGACATTCCTGAGATCACTCTTTTGGATGAAGATCTTATATGCCATTCCCACAAATGAATATTAATAGAAAAGCCTACTGTTGTACTTTTAGTCCTTTTTCATTGTCCTCCTTTTTCTCTGCTCCAACAAGATCCCACCAAACTTAACAGTAGCAAGTAAGGCAGGTGATGGGAACAGCAGATATTCCAGCTCCTTAGCAGAAGGTTCTCTTCTGCAAAGAGAAGACTCCAATGGAAACTGCTTTCATTGACAGAATAAACTGCACCTCATGTATCATTCCCACTGCTGAGACTGTAATCCCAGCATCTTCTCAGCAGGAAGGAATAATACTGTCAAATACAATATCTGCTTTCCATTCCAAAAGAAGGGAAGAGAGGTGAGTTGACAGAAGGATTCAAAATTTGGTTAAGAAAGCCCTGATCTAGCTTTGATCTCAGGCAGGCTCTGACCCAGGTCATGTTTGAGTTGCACCTATTTGTTAATAATTGAACACAGCACTTTTTTAAAGGGTTTTTTTTTTTTTTTTTGAATGAGATACATCCCTTTGTAATAGAAGTGACATCGAAGAAGGGCATTTGTTAAAGGAGATCATATCAGCTTTTATTTGCTTGTGCCACTTCCAAGTCTTGTTACAAAACTAACATTGGAAAGCTTGAATTGCAGAGCTTTTGATTATTATTTGCTAAATTTCCAAATTCATATAGAATCCATTTATTATTTGGGAGTATATACAAAGATTTCCTTTGGGGTTGAAAAACATGCAAGTCTCCAAATAATTGTTTGGTTCTTATCTGTTCTTCACTTGTATGCTTTAACTTTATTTATTGTATGGTGCCTCAAGGCAAAACAGTAAGACTGGGCATACATTAACAATTATAGAAACAGATAATGTGTAAAGTTAAAAGTCTCTGCAACAAAAATTCTGGTAAATACAAATGTTATTTGCTGTTGATAGTAATTCTGCCTATAGGGACCAGAATATCAAACTGAAAGCCAACTTCTACCAAATATGTGATTAAAGCCCTTTTCTTGTGGACACTCTTCAAAGTTCTTAATGGAAGATGTAACAATTTAATAGAAAAGCAACATATAATTGATTATATGGAGACATTCTAATTTCATTAGAATTCCACCAGAAATTGGAAAAAAAAATTGGAAGCAGAAATAATTATTGCTGGAATCATTATTTGTAGATAATCAGAATTGTGCATACAGTATTAGATTCAATCTGACAAGCATCCTGGTTAAGTAATAAAGGAGGATCTCATTATTTCAGATGGAATCTCTTATTAGCTTTTCAGTTTTAAAAGCTGGAGTAACAGACCTAAGATCACAGTTCTTTTCTACTTACAGGGTATTCTCACCATAATTCTTCTAGCTTTTCATTAAACAAATGGCTCTCCCACCCTTTACAAACCATGGTTTGCTACAACAATAACCAATTGTAGTTTATTAAACAAACCATGCTTAAATAAATCATGGTTTCTTGTAATGGCTGAACTCAATCATTGCAAAAACCCACCAAGCAACTGAGAAATCAATTGAATTTAGGCTGCAAACAAATGTTTTTACAAAGGATGTATTATAGATCATTGCAGCAAAGAAGATTCAAATTATCTGGATGCTAGCTGCTTGTATGTTAACATATGATGTACTATGTGCCTGCTAGAATCATGACAAACAGAAGTCCTCTTCAGTCATTTGCAAAATAATTACATGTAGGGTTATATTTAATTAGAAGAAATGTGCCCATTCATTTCAACAGATCTTACAGATTTTTGAATATGTATGTTTCCAAGTAAGTATACACAGAATTATAAGCAGGCACAGAAATATAACTGAATAGACAGATTCCATAATGGATTATAATAT
This sequence comes from Python bivittatus, assembly GCF_059951505.1. Taxonomy (NCBI): domain Eukaryota; kingdom Metazoa; phylum Chordata; class Lepidosauria; order Squamata; family Pythonidae; genus Python; species Python bivittatus. The sequence goes on from NW_028277098.1 coordinate 32,527,192, forward strand.
GTTTGCTTTCTAGATAAAAAGCTTTATGTTAGATAGAAAGATAGAATAGATAGATAGATGATAGATAGATAGATAGATAGATAGATAGATAGATAGATAGATAGATAGACAGACAGACAGACAGACAGACAGACAGACAGACAGACAGACAGACAGACAGACAATTGCTGGTGTGGGTCTTCCGGGCTGTGTGGCCGTGTTCTTGAAGTTTTGTTTCCTAATATTTCGCCAGCACCTGTGACCGGCATCTTCAGAGTGCAGGAGCACAGACAGGAGCAGTTGTCTCTGTCTGTGCTCCTGCACTCTGAAGATGCCGGTCACAGGTGCTGGCGAAACGTTAGGAAACAAAACTTCAAGAACACGGCCACACAGCCTGGAAGACCCACACCAGCCATCGTATGCCGGCCGTGAAAGCCTTCGACAATACACAGACAGACAATTATTTGCTTTTGAGTCAGACTTACTGCCTAAGTACTTCCAATTCTGTTCAGCAGGATTTACTAAATGGATTAAAGTTTTAGATTTCAATCCCATATTGGGAAAATATTTTTTTCTAAGATCACTAGAATTTATGTCAATTAAAAATGCATAAATTTGGTCTGTAAATTTGTTTTATTGCCTTCAAGGATAGGAGGAAGAGCCGCTACCAAGGCTATGATCAGACAAGCATGGCTGGAGCCCTTTCCAAGAAACTAAGTTGAGCAAATGTCTCAGGCCCCTCCCCAGTTCACACTAAGATAAAGTGAGGGAGGGGGGAAGCACATTTAGACTTGCAAGATTCTGTTACTATAGCTGTTAAAATAAGAGTAGTCCTGACCTATATGGCATTGCTTTCTTAATCTGGTCTACCTTATAGGGTAGCATAACTACACAAATACTATCCTTATTTAAGTTAGCAATATTACTGTTTCAGAGCTTCCACCAGTTTTTTAGTTTTACTGTTTAGAGTATGCTGTATTATTTATTTTTTTAGGTCTTATTCTATATCATGGATGATTAATATGTGTATCATCATCATTATTTAAAGTTTTGTCATCTTGTAATTATTAGTGAATCAACTTTAAATATAAAGCCCTTCTGATGTTCTTATAAATTATCCTTAGTATGATTTGTCATAGAAACATAGCATACAAATAACCATATTATGATAGGGTAAAAAAATCACACTTTAGCCTGAATCATGTATATATTCATTGGTTTCTATAAGTGAATTCATTTCTTGAGTATAAGTTGCACATCCAGCTATCATTCACTCTTTAAATTGAAAAAATCAGATTTCTTATTCTCAAGTGTCTAGTGCGGTACAAAAGTACAAACTTTATGAATATAATTAAAGAAATCTAACTATTAACCGTAATTCTTCCTTGTAAAGAATTCTAAAAGTATTTCTCTGCCACTAAAGGATTGGTATTAAACTTTTCTAAGGTCTAGAAATAAGGTATGAAAACCAAGCATCCTTAACTCTTCTTAACAACAGGATTATTATTTGTACTATGTGAACATATTGTTATTTGTTGGAACTGTTTCACTAAACCATGCTTTACAGTTAGGCAATATATCTGAGTATGAAAATGGTCTCATTGCACCATAATTTAACAACACGAATATAGAACAAGACTGAGTTTATCAGCAACACTCCAGCAATAGATCATATGCCTCCTATTACCCACAAAGAATGTGTTCTAGAGAGACAATAGAAATAAAAACAATCATTCTCCTCCAGTTAATTAGACTGCGTCCATGTTTCATTTATACTGCAAGGATCCTGCAAATTCAAAGTATCCACTCCGATTACACTAAAGTCCTCTAAACATTTGCAGGCAGTAAATTTTCTCTCACTCTGCCCTTTATGTGTTACAATTCCATATAGCATAGTATTTGTGCAAATTAATTCAGAGCTATCTCTCAAACACCAGCATCAGAAGTTCCACACTCAATTTGGTCTTTTATGAATTCATAAGCTTCAATTTGGTTTTCTAGGCATTTTAAATAAATTATATAACACCATTATAGGCATGCTTTCACAGAGGAAGCCTATACGGGTGTTATGATGCTGGGATTAGAAATAGGCTACCGCCCACCAAAGGAACAGTTGTTCTATTTTAGGTCTGGTCTTGCCAAATGGGAAGAGAAAAGCATACAAGTAGAATAAGCCCCCCACCCAAAAAAAAGTTATAAAAAGAACAAGCCCAGAGCACGCTTGGAAACATCAATATTGCCACCTAATCAGAGATTAGTACACATGTATCATCATCAACAACTATACATACATACTTAGTTCACACAATTTACTGTGGACACTCCTAGGGACTCTTTGTGTAGGTTTGGAAAACAAGAGATAGGAAAGTCAAGTCCTCTAGTAGAAGGAAATTAAGTTTTGAATACTGTACTTGAAAGGGGGAATACAAAAGAGAAAGAGATCTTGTGATTAAAAACCCATTCTGAAAATTCTAACTATTCTGTCACAGTAGCAGACAGAAGTCAGGTGCACAAGACATTTGTTTCCCTCCCCATCACTCTTGGCACTGAAGCATAAACGGGAGGAATGCAGAGTATACAGGTAAACCCTATTTCAAACCTAAGTTCCAGTCCAACTGAGAAATGGAGAAGACTCCATATTAAGGCATATGGAAGCCCATCAGTATTATGGTGGCCCACAGGACCTGCAATCAGGGTTACCTCCCTCAGATGGATTGAGCTTACCTGAAGTTTTCCAACACTCAGCAAGTCACACCAGTATGGAACCTTGATGATACACCAAGACAGAAGCTACTACAAATATTAATGGCCCATTAACAGAGAGAAATGGCAGCTCCTTTTCATTGTTTAAATTCTTGCCTCTTTCTCCAGCCCTTCTCTTGGCTTAATGCATTGCACTTTTAATGCTAGGTACCAGTAGGTAAAAGTGTTTATATTCTGCCCTACTTCTGAAGATTTGGGATGCTTTACAACTGATTTTTTAATTATGTGCCATCAACTCAGTGCCAACTTTGTGAGTTTGCTTTTTCTTCTTGCAGACCTTTCATTACCAGGCAGGGTAACATCACCAGTGTATGAGGAAGTGCAGTTTGCTGAATATTTTTATATGGCAACTTGTCCTACCAGCCTTGAATGGATTACTGAGAATAATACATTACATTTCGGATTTATCTCCACCCATCTCCCCCAATGGGAAACTCTGGGCGGCTCACAAAGTACACCTTAACCATTACAACTACAATTGCACTATTCAAATACAACTACAGTGCAACCCTATTCAACTGTGGCCAGCAGCGGTCACAAGGGAGTCAGCTCATCTGGGCTTTCTTCCACCAATGATCTTTTTGCCCGTCGCATTAGTCACATCCAGCATCCGGCGTTCTTTCCGCTGATCGGGTCTAGTACCGGTTCCAGCTTCCCCACACAGGCACCGCCGGTTCCTCCCACTGAAATGGGAGTACCTATTTATCTACTCGCAGATGGAATTGCTTTTGAACTGCTAGGTTGGCAGAAGCTGGGATGGGTGACGAGAGCTCACCCCGTCATGCAGAGCAGGCTCAAACTACTGGAGTGCCCACCATTTCTGGCCAGCAAGCTCCAGCATCATTAAGCCCCTGTGCTACCACATGCCCTGATTATATGTGTCCTGATGCATCATCATCAATGCCGTGATGCATTATCAGTGCCCTGCTCAGTACACTGATGATGTTGCCTAGTTGGGTAATGAAACATCTGCAAGCAAACAACGAAGCTCAGAGAGCACCAAGGACTCAATGGATTATTGTTTGTAAACATCTTGTTTATCTGACTGTTGGTTAATAAGCATGTGATGAAAGAAGATATCTTAGGGCTGTTTGCCCCTTTTCTTGGCCCTTAGTACATTTGGATCTGGCTTGATCTAAAATGTCTACAGTTTCCCTACTGAAATTGTGTTTGATTTTGCCAGTCTGTTGTTAACAGACACAGTAAGTGTAATTCTTCATCCTACACATATCACACATCTATCAGCCAACACCCATATAAGCAAGAACCAGTGCTTGGAAGAAGAAAACAAGCTCAAAGAACACCAAGAAGCCAATAATAACTTTCTTTATTCTTGTAGCTATGTGACACAACTCCAGTGGAATAATAAAATTATAGAGGAGGCGCAGTTGTTTGATGGGTCATCCAATAAATAGTTCAGAATTAAGGGTTTTGGAAAGCCAGTGGGCTTTCTTTTATCCTTTGTATTTTAAAGCAGCTTGAGAAATACTCATTTTTCCCCTGCCTACCTGTTGACTACCAAAGTCCAAATTTAGAAGTGACATTGTTTTATTTCCATTTCGGTTTTGCTTGTATCTCTTCCTAAGAAAGGATCTGTACATCAATCTGCATTTTTTTAAAAGGTGCACAAACATTTACCTTTTAATATTTTTTTTTCCAAAACTATGCATTGCTGTCTGTATTTTATTGTAAAATACCATTTTAGGAACACTGTAATTCAATGTTTGTTACATCTCAGTTGAATCATTACTAGTTAGCATTATTATTTAGCTACTAGAATTACTGAATTTTTAAATATTGATTTGGCCAATATTGCATGGTTTTGTGATTTCAGTATCTCTTATCAAGAAATGTTTCTTGTTTGGCCAATCAATACTGAATCAAACATGTGCTTACTCATCCAAAACGTTCCCAAGATGATCATGTGACTAAATATGATTCTCTATAAAACAGGTACTTGCAGTTTCTAGTTGACGTTCCCTTCCCATAATGAAAGCTGTAATTTTAGCACTGGCATTGACCCTTGTGGGTAAGTAAGCATTTTAATTCAAAATGTTTCAAAAATAGAACCTTAAAGAGACTAGTACATTTTCATCAGAACAAATAATGAAAAAAATTACACATTAATGGAAATGTTAAAAGCTCTGCATGACTAGGGCAACATTAACTCAAAATCCCCCAAACCCTTTATGTTTCTTATACCTCTGTATTTTTTTTAAAAATGGAAGAATTTTTTCTCACAGAAATAAAAATATTTTTTTCTCATTTGACTTTGATTTTTATCTTTCAGGTTGCCAACAACAAATTGCTCGTAAGTATATTCCCAGGCTAGCATTATTTCTTCTTCTTCAGAAATAAAATAACTATATATAATTTTAAAAGCCAATTTATAAGTATATGTATGTATGTATGTATGTATGTATGTATGTATGTATGTATGTAATAGTATATTTTCCACATATTACTTTATCATTTGTTTGAATTTTCACAGAAACTGATCTAAATCCCAATAAAGTTTTATCATATTATTATGAATTTCAAATTCAGAACAGAATGCCTGAAAAAGGCTTTTCAAGTGCTGGAATAAAGGTTATGTGTCAAGCAGAAATTGGTCATGATGATCAAGGCCAGAACTTTCTACAGGTAAGGAAAGAAGTCTAATTTGAAATTGATTTTTCTCTATGCTGTTTTCAAGTTTTGGAAGGGAGACAAAGCATTAATTTTTCCAACTTAGAATACATGTTCTGTTTTATGTCCTGATATAAATGCCTTATCACACTCTATCAGATCAAGCTAAACAGACTTGAAAGGTGTACTCTGCAAAAGGTATAATTTCAGATGCACAGTCATTTTTGCTGGATCAATTCTATTTTTTCCAAAATGTTAGTGCCAAGTTATTTCATTAAATGATTTTCATATTGAGCAAACAAAAATGTTTAAATCTGCGTGACTATTTCAATACTTGCAGGATGAAAACCACTACTGAGGCTTTACTTTGCAAGTTTTCTTTTTTTGAAAGAAAGCCTCAAAGCCTTTGAGTCAAAGTTGACTCCTGGAAACTGCCTGGACAAGTCCCTGCAGTTTTCTTGGCAAGGATTTTCAGAAGTGGTTTGCCATTTCCTCCTTCCTAGGGCTGAGAGAGAGTGACTGGCCCAAGGTCACTCAGCTGGCTTCGTGCCTAAGGTGGGACTAGAAGTCACAGTCTCCTGGTTTCTAGCCTGATGCCTTAACCACTACTCCAATCTGCTGTATTAAAAGATTTGAGTGTACAAAACTCTTTGCTGCCTTCCTGTGTAAGATGATACCCATTTCCAGATAAGTAGTTCTAAAGACAGAGTTCATACTTTCTTCAGTTATCATTTGGTTACTTTCAAGAAGGATGAGGGCATGTTTCTCCTAGCACTAAGATCGATTTCTCTTGCTTCAGTTATGTAAAGATTACAGGTCTTTCAATCTTTCAATTCCTAGTCATGCTGGTTGGATATAATCCCAATTTTCCCTCTCATACCAGCTCCCCTGCCTTAGCATGCCACTGTTGTTAGATATTTTGTTGTTAGGTGGGCAACATAAAAAGGAGGTGTTTACTGCATTTTTGGTAAGTTGAGGGACCACATACAGTTTAGTAGGTTAGAAATTATGCAAACTTGTTCAAGGTAGAGTAACCCTTTCTAGCCCTCTGATTCATGATCCTTTCTAATTGTGAAATAGGGTACTAATGTTTATGATATAATGCAGAACATTTAACTTCTTACCTACCTGTTAATATTTAGTTGTTCTCAGGTTTAGTCCAAGCTCAGCTGTAAATCCTGACTTTCCAGAAATCTTAGCCCTTTATTCAGAAACTGACTTACTCAGAAGGCACTCACATATGATTCAGCTAGAACAGTCTATTTCAGACAAGAATTCAGCCCTCTATACACAGAAGACTTGTCTACTGAATTGATATAGATCTATGCTCCAGGATTTAAACTCTAGATTTTTCCCCTGCCTTTGTAAATTAACAGCTCATTTTTTTGATCGCTTTGGAGACATCTGATATACACTGATTTAGAGTTGTCTCTACCCTGGAACTCTGGGCTCCTGTGTAACACCATTTCTGCACCATTTTATGTTAGTTTAAATACTATAATTTTAATGCTAAAAATAAAGTGTTACATTATCACTTCATTTTTAAAACCTACATACAGAGAATTTATGGCTTCTTTTCTTTAAAAACAGTCCTTTAAATTCAGGTGGGAGATTAAGGAAGAATAAAATAAAGTTTTACTATGTGCATTTTTAAAATTTCTTTGTGTGACAGGTTCACTCCTTTGAAGCAATGGATTACAATGGCATATACCCTTGGACACCCTTTATTTCATCACCCAAACTAACTGAAGTGTTTGAAAAACAGTTCAAGGATTTAATTGTTACATATCAATACAAAAATGGGCACGTAGAAGACATAATGGCTCCAGCACATGTCTCAGAATTTGCTTTGAACCTCTGCAAAGGAATTTTGAATATACATGAATATACCATCAAGAGTGACCAGAAAAACTATAATTTAAGAGAGGTGAACCATAATTTCAGTTTTATTTGTGATATGGCATTATGACCTTCTGCTTTCCTTTTTGTCCAATAACACAGTTACAGTTCTATTTGGGTTATAAGCAACATTTCTGGGTCAGACAAGAATTCTGAAGTTGAACATGATTTCTCAGTAGTGTGATTTTATCTGCAACCAATTTTCAGTTCACTTTGTTGGGTAGGAGTGGTTGTCCTAACCTGGAGTCCCACAGCACTTACTGTACAGTCATTGATATTAGTATCAACAGAGAAATTCCAAATTGCACCTTCTAATCATATATTTAGAGCAGGGCTTTTCTGCTCTAGGGTTTTGCTAGAAGTTGGTTGGGTTCCATGAGAGACTGAGGGCAAAACAAAAAAAAAAGGCTCACTCAAGCACAGCCCATTTTTTATCGCTACAGCTTTGCTTCTGGATTGAAGGTTCCAGGAATTTACAGATTCCACATTCTGAATAAGTTTGAAAACCTGGATTTAGAGTACAGCCCAAAGCATAACATGTGTGTTCAAGTCCCACTAAAATTTTAACAGTGCAACCCTATGGCTGTCTATTCAGAAATAAGGATTATTAAGTTCCATGGAATTTGCATGTGGGTTTGGGGCCTTGAATGTCTGACTCTGAATTGGACTGTGGCCCAAGTGTGTGTCTGTGTGTACCCTTGTACCCTTGTGAGTGTATACACACACACATCTGAAATAACTTGCTGGTAGAGCTAAAAGGAAGGAAGAAAATTCTTCTTAAACTCCTGTAAAATAAATCTGCAAAATTGTAATTTGGTTCATAATAAAATCCTAAATTAATTTTACTTATCTATGTAAATTAATTACCTCAACTAGATACTGATACTGGTAAAATAGTTAAAATTATTTTGATAGAAAATTCAGAATATAATCAATTTAATTTAAGAAACAGCTATGTGAATATAGGAATATTGAACTTGGAAAACTGACTTGCAGCTTACTGACCACTGATCATATTTAATCCCTGAATCACCTGAATGTCTACTTTTTATATATGCTATTTTTTTTCCTCACATCTCCCTCCAGTTAAACAAGTCCAAATCAGCTAAAATCAGGATCATTGTTTTTATTAGAGGCTATATTCCACAGTATCCAAATTATCCAGCATATCATTTTATATACTTAATAAACAAATAAAATAGTGTTCAAAAAGGGTCTGTTGTACTGATTACCAAGATATATCATATTGCTATGTGGCATTCATCCACAGGTTTTTTTGTTTTTAGGAAGGAAAAAAGAAAAAAGTCATGGAAGGTCACAAGTAGAATAGCAGCCTTCCAAATTCAATGCAAATATTCCCTCTTTCATTTCATATTGGGTTCATTATGTGAAGGTGCTGCTACAATTTGGGATGGTGAATATCATTTCGTTAAGCTAATGGCAAGTATAAAGCACATGGAAGCGTCTAGGCTTCAAATGCCTTGGGGGGGAATAAAACAAATTTAAACTTAGTAGAAATACTAAATACATACTGAGGTTTCACTTTTGATGAATACTAAAAAAGTGATATAATATTAGAGATCTGAGTGAACTCTGCTAATATAAGAAAGAAAATTCTCATTTCTTTGGTAAGTGAACTAATTATTGCTGCTTTCATGACATACCTGCTCATATACAATTCCAAGGCTTCTAATAGAGGAATGTATGAATTGTAAATTAGGTGTAATAGGATTTTTAGGGACAATATGCCAGTTACGGCTCTGAAATTTCTTGATTTTGAGGTTTAATTCTCATTGATCAGATTATTTGGCCATTTTTTAATTAAAATTTTCCAAATCATGCTTTAAATACAATAAGCCTAATTGAAAATGAACAAAGAACTTCTCAAAGGAACAAGCCAGGTTTTTACTGAGAGCTGTAGGGGTTTGCAGTGATGGAGGAGGAGGAGAAATAATTGAGAATTTGATTACAGGCATTAGGAGTTAGAATGGGGATTGCAATTCCCCAAGTGGATTGATACTTTTCATAAGGAACTTACCTTTGTATTGTATTTATAATTATTTATTTTGCAGAATGGCATTGAGGGTAGATGTAACACAACATACATCATTCAAAACACTGAGAAACCAGATGAATTCTTGATGACCAAATCCAAGGATTTAACTGATTGTGATAACATAGCTTTAAAAGTTGTTGGTGCTGCATATGTTACTCCATGTCAACTCTGCAGACAGGTCAGTACCATTAATGGATGTGTGTGTGTGAGAGAGTTGATAGATAGATGCTATAGATATAGATATATAGAGTTGGGCATACAAGTTTAATAAATTATTATTATTAGGCCTAGATATACTCTGTATGTGTGTGTACATATATATATATATATATATATATATATATATATATACACATCACATTTATATAGCCACCCATCTCACAAAGCAATATTATAATTTTATTAAAAGTTTTAAAAAGGAAGATAAAAACTGATACAAACTAATATAAAGAAGAAAAAAGAAAAAGAAAAGAATCAAAGAGAAAGTTAAAAGTGCAAGAAAGGAAAAACAGTTAAAGAAAAATAGAAAAGAAACAAAAAAAGATACAAAGAAGTGGCTTCCAATCTTTTTTACAGCAGTTATAAGTACAATTATAAATTTACTTCTTTATCTAAAATTACACTGTTTCTCTCCTTTCTATATCCTACCCTCTCTAAACTTCAAAACTATAAATCATAAGTTCATTTTTTTTCTGTTTTCCACAAAAAGTCCATAAGAGGTTTCCAGTCAGCAATAAACGTAAATATTGTCTTTTCTCTAATCAAAGTAGTCAATTGGCTATCTCAATGACTTCCCTCATCTTCACCAACCATTCCTCCATTGTAGGTATTGCCAAATCTTTCCATCTTTGTGCATACAATTATCTCACTGCATTGTATGCACAAAGATGTACACAAAGTCATTGTATACAAAGTATACAAAGTCATTGTATACAAAAACGAAGTTCCATGATTTTAACCCAACTATTTGTCCATCAGTCCCAAGAGAAAGATCTCTGGTCTTAACTATATATTAATCTTTAAAATCCTCTGAATCAGTGTATGCATTTGAATCCAAAATTTTCTAGCTTTTTTATACATCCACCAAGCATAATAAAATGTCCCTTCTTGTTGTTCACATTTCCAATATGAATTTGAAGTGCCTTTGTACATTCTAGACAGTTTCTCCAGTGACATATACCAACAGTACATCATTTTATAAACATTCTCTTTAAGATTATAACATAGTGTAAATTTCAATCCTTTCAACCACATATTTTCCCATTTTTCCCTCTGTATATTATAGCCAAAAAAATTAGCCCACTTTATCATACACCTGTTTACTTATTCTTCTTCAGTTTCAAACTTCAACAGAAGTTTATACATTTTAGCAATTACATGTTCATCATTTGTATATAATTACATTTCAACCTCAGGTCTTACAATGTTCAAAACCATTACCCCTTTTGTCTACTTGAAATCTTTTTAATAACTATAAATAAGAAAACCATTGGTTTCTTGTCCCTCTGTCACCAGTTCTTCTTTTGATTTTATTTTGTATTCCCCTTGACAAAATTCTAGTATTTCATGGTAAGTTAACCATTTGGGTTTGCCTATCATTTCTCGTCTAGAAAATGTTTCTTGTGCTGAGAGCCACGAGGGTGTTTTCGGGCACAACCTGGATTTGTAACTATTCCATATTCTCAATATGGCATGTCTAACATAATGATTTTTAAAATCCACATTAATCTTAACTTTGTCATACCACAGATGCCCATGCTACCCAAATCTCAGATCATGTTCTTCTAACTCCAAAAGTCTTCTATTTCTCAGCAGCACCCACTCTTTAATCCAAACCAAACAGCAAGCTGTAAAATACAATTTCAAATCAGGTAAACCCAATCCTCCTCTTTCCTTTGTATCCTGTAACACCTTATATTTAACTCATGTTTTTTCCCCTGCCACACAGATTTAGATATATTCTTTTGCCACTGTTTAAATGGTGCATCAGTTGTCAATATTGGTATTGTCTGAAACAAAAACATCATTCTAGTCAGGACATTCATTTTTATCACAGAAATTCTTCCCAGCAATGATAATTGTAGTTTCTCCCATCTTAACACATCTTTTTAAACTTCATTCCATGTCTTAACATAGTTATTTTGAAATAACATACAATTCATATATGTCATAGTGATACCCAGATATTTTACTTTCTTCTCCATCTTAAAACCCATTTTATTCATCAATTCTGTTTCATCTTCTATTTTCATGGTTTTTGTTAACATCTTTGACTTATGTTTGTTAATCTTAAACCCTGCTAATGTACCAAATTCTTTTTGTTTTCCCATTAATGTTTCAATTCCCTTTAAAGGATCTTCCAAAACCAACACCAAGTCATCTGCAAAAGCCCTTAACTTATAAGTTCCTTTTTTAATCTTTACTCCCACAATTCTTGTCTTATCTCCCTATTCAGTTATTCAAGAACCAAAATAAACAAGAGAGGGGACAGTGGGCATCCCTATCTTCTTCCTTTTTGTATCTCACAAGGCTTTGTTAGATCTTCATTAACAATTATTTGTGCTTTCTGTGAAGTATAAATTGATCTCACCCTTTTTATAAAGTTCTCTCCAAAGTTCGTATCGTCCAAAACTTTGAACAGGAAAGCCCAGTTCAAATTGTCAAAGGCCTTCTCCGCATCTAAGAAAATCATTGCAGCTTGTTTTTAATTACATTGCTCCAAATACTCCAAAATGTCCAGCACATTCCTAAGATTATCCTTTAACTGACTTTTAGGTAAAAACCCACATTGATCCTCATGAATAAATTCTTGCAAAATTATTTTCAGTCTGTCAGCTAGAATTGTTGTGAACAATTGGTAGTCATTATTCAATAATGATATCAGCCTATAGTTTCTTGTTAAAATCAAATCTTGTCCCTCTTTAGGTATTAGTGCTATATTGGCTTCTTTCCAGGTCTCTGGCATCTTTCCTCCCTGTAAGATAGAGTTCACCGTGTTTTGTAAAGGTTGTAAAAGTTCATCCTCAAACCATTTATAATAAGAACCTGATAATCCACATGGTCCAGGGACCTTTCCTGGTTTAATCTTTTTATAGTTTCAGAAACTTCCCTTATTGTTATAAGTCCATTCATAATCTGTTTCAGTTCCTCTGTAATCCCGGGTAAATTTTGTTTCTTTAGGTATTCATCTACTGTATTTTCTCCTGAGAGATGTCACTTGCTTTATACAAGTTAGAATATTACTGATGAAATACTTTTTGCATGGCCACGCTATCTGCTAATACAGTATCTCCCTCTTGTAGTTTCAATATCATTTTCTTTTCTTTTTCCTTTTGTAATTTATATGCCAACCATTTCCCTGGTTTGTTTGCAAACTCAAAGTTTTTTTGCTTTACGCTGTTCATTTTTATTTCCATTTCTCTTACTGTTAACATAGATAACTGCCATTGTAAAAGTTTAATTTGTTGAGAAATACTTAGATATAAATGATATAAGCCATTTCATATATGCAAGCAGATTCATTGTTATTTATTTGCACACAGTTCCATAACTGCCCTGTTAACAGACTTTGGTTGCTGTGATTCACCACATTGTTTGACCCATTTTTAACATGCAGTCACAAATTGCAAAAGAGAGAGAGCCAAAGTAATTGTGTGAATTAAATATTACTGGCAGCCTTTTTTTAAAATATATTTTTTATTGAAAGTTTTAAAAACAAGAGTAAAAATTAATACAAACTAAAATAGAGTAGTCGCTTCCAATCTTCTTTACAGCAGTTATAATTGTAGCTTTACCTCTTTCTCTAAAGTTACACCATGACTCTCTTCTTTCTATAATCTATCCTAATTGTCAAAATCATAGATCATAAATTCATTTTTTCCTGTTTTACGCAAAAAGTCCATAAGGGGTCTCCAGTCAGCAATAAATGTAGATATTGTCTTTTCTCTAATCAAACATGAACATTACTGGCATCCTGAGAAAGTTATTCATGCAGATATTTTCATGAGAAACATATTATTTAAATTGAAAGCCTAGGTCTTAAGATAACTATATTGTGTGTATTAAATTACAGAGGCATGTTTATATGATTAACTAACCTCAAAAGTCAGTCCTAGCAACTCCCCTTTCATTTTCACTCTGCACCTGCAATGTATATTACAATATTCAATGTTCTATTGAACAAACGGATTGCTTGTTATTAGTGTAAACTGGAGATACAATGTAAAGAGGTTACCTTCCCCTACCCTCCTTGTAAAGTGGAGTCAAAACTTCGTTAAACTGTAAGTTCGGTTAAGATAATTTAACACAGTGCAGTAATACTACCATATGAAATTACTCTTATGAACACAAGAAAGTTGTCTCAAATTTAATTGACTTTTAGACTAAGCTCTGCAAACTATGAAGTTTTCTGTGTATCTATACAAGAAGTGTTCCAATTTGAAAATAAGTTCTACTAAAATCAATTCCAAGCCATAGTTTTAACGTTAGATATATGCAAGTGACCACAGTGATGATGAACATACTATTTGTCCCATTGCAAGACTTGAAGGGCAGTTTGGGATAGATCATCATGGACAAGATCTATTTATGGGTCACCAAGAGTTTGACACTGACTTGATGGCACATAATCAATCAATCAGTATGTAAACATGTAGAAACGTGAACAGTTTTTAGTGCAAAAATAGTAAACTAATTTTCATTTTCAAGATACCCACACATTTTAATCAAGCAGGGTCTCTCTTTCATGTACTTTTTTTTTCTTTACATATTCTAAGCCTATCCCTAAAAAAAAGAACACACAAAAAAATTATGATGAACCAAAAATATATTTTACATACTATTTGTCCCCACTACTGCCTTTTCTTAAACATCAGTAATAATGTTCTTCACAATATAGAGACACAAGGCTTAAAGACACCATATCAGTAACTGGGGTACATCAGAAAGAGGGTTTTATTCCATTCATGCTTATTGGTTTTCTTTATCCATCTTGTTGAACACTGTTTCTGTTGACCATCACAATAGATAACACAAAAGGAGACCAGATAAAAGGCATTTTCTTATTCCTCACTTGTCCAAGCAAGTGACAACATAGAAATTAAATTTGCCATACAAAGAGCAGAGGTTCCCTTGTCCTGGATGGAATGTAGTTTGCCAGTTGCCAATCCTTATTGTTAACTGTACTTAAACAAAATTATTGTATTTGTATTGTATAAGTAGTCATTTCCTCACTTCTATTGCATAAATTGCCTTCTAATTACATTTTTATTTTTTTTCTGTAAAGAAAAATAGGAATTTTCAAGCCACTGCCACATCAAACTACAGAATTAAGGGTTTGAAGGGAGGAAATGATAAACTAATCCTGCAAGCCAATGTTCAAGAAATCCAACAATTCATACCATTCGATGAACAAAATGGAGAAAGTGTCATAATGGAGGCCAGGTCTTAGAACTCTGTTATAATTGCTCCAAAATTATGAATGCCTTTATTTTATGATTGTATCATGTTACATACCCTTAACCCTTATCCCTTAACATTGTGTTTCTAGAACTGTATTTCTTATGTCCCAAATTATCGAAGAGCATCATGCTATAAATCTGAAATATTTTGCTTATTTACTATATCATTATCTATTTAATAACAAGCATTCTCAGTAAAATTAGAAGAGTCATTTTTGACTTCATCTGTCCAGAATCAAAGATGACAAGTTAACATCCCCCACTATTGGCCTGAAAAACTTTAATAACATTATATAGAATTATTCATTCAACCAACTTTAGATGTTGAAAGAATTGGTTGGAGATTTTCATTACTACAGGATAATAATAATGGTCCAATATATTGCATGCCATATCTACTTCTTTTTTGAGCAATAATTTAAGATAAAACAATACAAAACTGGCCCACAGAAATAATTTACCTTAATTATGTGGCTCAGAATTAGTTTTTAAAGGAGAGAAATGAAGTTCATTTATAGGCACACTAAAATTATAAATGTTGTATGAATCAAAGTTTTGAAGTTTCAAAAAGTTTTATGATCCAGAGATCAAGCAGTACTTGAAATAAAAGATTAGACCAATAATACTATCAAAGTGTCCAGATTTTTGTTTTGATTTTTATCAAAACAAAAACCAGTTGATAATTAAGGGCAAAACCACAAACAGAAATGTATTCCTAATTAGTTTTCTCTTAATTTCACTGTATCTTTATTCTTTAGACAGAAAATGGAATTCTTGGAAGCCCATAACCGCTTGCCACAAATACCTTCTGACTTGAAGAAATATGGGTCACTTTCATATAATTTTAAAAAGAGTGGATTTGCTATACTTCCTGTTCCATTATCAAAAATCAAGAACTTAAACAAGGAGGTAAGCTTAAAGGTTAGAATGCAAATGGGTTTTTGATTACATGTAAATATTCTTGATTCAATGATGAAACAATATCTGAAAGTTTTGGGGTTTTGGGTTGCTTTGTTTTTCTAACAACAACAAAAGAATAATAACCTATCCAACAGATTGAGGATGGATTGCGTTACCTGGCAGATGAAAATTTTCCAAAGGATGGTAAAAGATTTGTGTATCTTGTCAACCTTTTGCGCAAAGAAAATGAAATCAATTATTCTGAAGTGTTTGACCCCTACTTTAGCCAGCCAGTGCATAGGTAAGATAATATAGGAAGTTATTTTATTATTAAAAAGCATAATTGGATATTTAAATCCAAATAATGACAGTTCAGGCATGATTTCTCCTTTTTCTGCAGAGCCATCATTTTGGATTTAATTTCTGCTGTGGGTACCTCAACGGCACTAAAATATGTGAGGCACAAAATGGTTCAACAAGAAATCACCAGATTTGAAGAAGTCCAGACATTGCTGGTGTTCTTCCATTTCTGCAATGCATCTGAAGAAGTAGTTGAAGAAGCTATGGTAAAATACTGTTATTATTCTTGCTATTGCTATTATTATATTGTTAATGTTGTCAACTGCTATTATTAGCAGTAGTACTCCTTGTGGAAGACTTAATAGAATGATTGAGGGGAACGCTAAAACATGACAACGCATACAGTTTGGATATCTCACAGATTTACAAATAACTTCTAGCTTTTAAACTCACTCTCCATATCTTGAGTAAGACTAACTTGAATGAAATTCTCCAGGTGTGGAAGCTGTTGCATTGCAGATGTTGCTGAACTATAACTCCCAGCTTCCCTACCCAGCATTGCCAGTGCAACATGTATAGGGCTATTGGTTCAACCTAACTCATCTAAAACAAACTTTCCTAGTAACTAGATTAGAATTTACACCCCTACAGTCATAGACCTAATCATGGATCATATCCTGTATGAAAGCTAAGAGAGACAACAAGGTGAAATGCAGAAATCTGAAAGCTATACAATATGTGAAGAAAAAAATATATGGATATAACTTATACTGATTTACTCTTAACTTTTTAAATATAATTTTATTGCTTTTTAATTAATAACAAAAAAGAAAAAATAATTCAAAAAGAAGGAGGTATTAAAAGGTGGTATTACAAAAAAGTCACAAAAATGCAAGAACAAAAAATAAATAAATAAAAACTTAGTGTAATATACCATTATACAATAGTTAAACATCTATATATGTTTATCTAATGCAAATATTATTCAAATGCATATATATTTCCAAGATTTATTTATTTATTTATTAAATTTGTCCCCCCGCCCATCTCCCCCCAATGGAGATATACATGGACAGTCATATAATACATTTATATGACTGTCATTTTTTTTAACCTATTGTATTTTGTTAAAATGAGTCCCATATTTCACTGTACTTATCCATACAAAGTCTACACCTATAGGCAATCCACTCATAAGTGGCAAGTGCAATCAGGTCTTCAATCCATTGAGTGAATGGGGCCATACATTTATCTTTTTAATGTTGCAATATCAGTTTTTTGGCTATAGTAAGGACACGGAGAATCCACTTACATTGTCCAGATGTCAAATTCCATGTACTAGGCATATAGTTCAAAAGAATATTATCCTCTGAAAATTTTAGCTTTTGTTCCACAGTCATGTTTGTATAGTCCACTACTTTCTTCCAAAACTTAGTAAGTATAGGACATTGTGAAAACATACATTTTAAAGAGGCATCTTCAACAAAATGCTGTTTTTGACAATCTTTTTCTATACAAATGTAATGGATCCAGTAAATTCTAAATATTATTTTTTTGTTGTATAAGTCATAGTTTACAGTCCATTGACACTCTTGCTATAGGAGTTAAGACACTCTCCCATTGTCTAGGCCAGTGATTCTCAACCTTTTTGAAGCTGCCGCCCCCCTAAGGAGAGGAAAATTTTTCAACGCCACCCTTTGTGAAAATCCTGTAATTTGGGGATGGGGAGCAGGGGGGAGTTACTGAATTATAAAAGGCAAAAATTTTAAGTAATTTTTTTCAGTAGACTTACATGCCAAATTTGTTCAATTTAACTCGATACTTTTGCCCTGGAAGGTAATTGCATTCCTTTTATTAAAATTAAAATGATTAATGCAAAAAAAATGAAGCGAACGAAAAGCAACTCAAGAAACATGGGTCAAATCAAACATTCATATTGAAAGGACGCTCAACGCACGCACTGCAATTAATCGCGCGGGAAGATAGCTGACACACGCGCTGAGATTAATTGCGCGGGAAAACAGCTGACGCATGTGCTGTGCTGGTTGGGATTGGAGAAGAATCATAGTGTCAAGTTCTTCAAGGTCATCCTACCTAGAATACAAATTCGTCTCACCATTCTTAGAAGTGCGTGAGAGCAGCCGTCGCGTAAGTTCGTTTTATTGCTGGTACAAATGGTGTAAACCAGATAATCGATTTAATAATTTTGGGGGGGAGTTTTAAAATTAAGTTCGAATGCCAAAACATGCTCATCGCCCCCCTACCGCCCAAAACAAGTTCACCGCCCCTCAGCATCCTCCCACCGCCCCCGTTGAGAACCAATGGTCTAGGCAATATATAAATCTCTAATTCTTTATTCCACTCATCCCTTAACATCTGCATATCAAACTGATTTATTGATAACAAATATCTATAAAAGCTAATAGTAGGATTTTTAGTTCTGAAGGATTGAACAAGTTCTAGTATCTTGGATGTTTCATAAGCTGAAAATGCTGCTTGTCCCAACAATGTTGTTAACAGATGTTGTAACTGTAAATATTGCCATTGGAATACATTTGATAAATTATATTTTAACACAACATATGTTAAAAATTCATCTTCATCATCTATCCACTGGTCTAGAGTCCATATACATGATTCCATCCAACTTTTCCATATCACCATCTTTTCCCCAATTTTTAAAGTTGGGTTTCCCTATAAAGTCAGTTTGGCATGGGAAGAGGGGTCAATTTTTTTTTTTAATTATACAGTATGTTCTACAGCTTTCTAACTGATGAAATTGTTTCCAGAGATATTAGAGTTCTGTTATATTTAGATCCTAATACTGTCCATCCAACCAAAGGGGTCATATATGTATATTCCAATGTTTCCCAAATCGGAAAGTTAACACCAATTGTTGGCTTCCAGTATTTAATACTTGACAAAACGTAAGCATGATGATATGGCTCCGGATTCAGAAAACTGAATCCTCCCTCATTGATTGGTAACTGCATTTCCTGTAAAGATATTCTCAGAATGGAAGAACCCCATAAAAATTTTCTAAACAAAGAATTTATTTTCTGAAAATATTTTCCAGATATTTGAACAGGAATTCCTCTCAGAATATAAATTAACCTGGGAATAATGTTCATTTTGAGAGCATTCACCTTTCCCCAAAGGCTGAGGTTCAATGACTCCCATCTATCCATATCTAAAGAAACCTCTTTACGTATTTTGTTTATATTAGATGTTACTAACTTAGTTATATCTTTTGGTATGCACACGCCTAAATAAATAAATAAATAAATTCTGTACGAATGCAAAATTGGAATTTCTTAAATGGATGGGTAACTAAATTTTCTGATTTACTCTTAATTTGGCATTAGCACATACTGTTGGCCATGCTGATTGGAAATTATAGGAGTTCCAATTCCAACATATCTGAAAGCTGCCACATTAAAGAAACTCATATTCTATCCTTCTACCATGATAATATTCTCATCAAATAAACTATGGTGATTCCCTATGTATAAGTCTGTAATTATTGACACCCTTGCCTGCGGCACTGACACCATCTAATGAAATGTTCTTAATGTTCTTACCTGAAATCTTCAAAATGCTGGAGATATAGTAGAAAATTGTCCTGAAATTGTTTTTACTGCAACCAAGTCTCTTTGTCAGATCTTGGAAACACTTTGCTGATTGAGAACCAATATCTGTGTTAGGTCAGAAACTGAGCTGGACTTTTTTTTTTTTTTTAATGTAGCCTTGTCATAAACTCATAGATCAGGGCTTTAGGCAAGCCATTCATCTGTGATGTGGAAAAAGTGATACTGATCAGTTATCATAAGAAATATTGGGATAATACACTGTAAGAAATCTTATATGGTAAAATATCAACACTATAGACCATTTTACAGATGCTAAGCAGCATAATCCCTTTATATTTGGATTTTTAATTTCTGACTGTGATCTAGTATGTACTTGCACCAATGTTATGGATCCACATGCTAAATATGAGCAACCATTTGCTTCATATTGCATCTCCCTTTGATACTCAGTTATAGTAACAGTCAAATATTCTTCCCACAGGCCATTGTGACAGAAGTTCTTAAAGGTCCACAGAGTGTCTATCGTACTTCCATCTGTCTCTGCTATGGGACATTACTTTCCAGATTCTATGCTGTCTCAGACACAACCCCCAACAAATATCTCAAGGTACATTGCCCAATTTCAATTCTGTTTCTTCACCTAAAGATCCTTAAGCTCCAAGGTGCTAACTCAGCTCAGATGAAGGAACTTTCAAATGAAAATATCTCTGTTGAGTAATTTTCAGGTGTTACTACAAAACATTAAAATGAGATTTTTGCTTCACTGACATCAGCATTGTTATCTCCAACTGGAATTGGGAAAAAAAATGTGAGAACAGCAAATAATGTTTAACATTTATATGGCATATTTGAGAAGTTCTCATGATAGTTTTATATTACTTGATCATTTATTTTATAAAGCATTATTATTGTAAGTTATTTTTTTAAAAGATTAAATGTAAGATTCCATGGCTTGATTAAAAGCAATAGTAAATGTGCCAATTGTATGTTCCTCAATATTGCCTCTAAAGAAGACATTTTATAATTACAGTATATATAGGAAATCAACATTATTGTCAACAACTGGAATAATTATCATTCCCTTTCATATATTTTTTAATTAATATGGAAGATTATGTTGTTGATACTGTACACTGACATTTGAAACACACGGATATATACAAGCTTATTTGTAAACAGATATGAAACCTTGTCTAGAATTATGATGAGAAGAGGCAGCAATGGGCAACTAGTATCTAGTGCTACAATATCAGTTTTCTCTAGATTGTAAAAATGACCACATGGAGTTACATTTGATATAACCAAATCCTTCATTTTAAGAACCATACTGTATTGCTTACGGTTACATCATATTGACCAGCTTGACAATCTAGAAATATGAATCTGCAGTTAGCCAGAAGAACTCATCTCAATCTGGAGTGGAACATCTGCACTTGCTTCTGATGCCCATTACTGTATATATCACTCCATCCAAATGTCATACCAAAGACATAGCTATGACTTTCCCAATTGTGGGGATACTCATAAGAGTACCTTGTGCACTAGCATTCTTGGACTGGAACTACTGACTGTTCATAACACTGTACCAGGTTTAATATAACACTATTTTTTTTCACAGCCTCTGACTGATTTTGCAACTAAAGCCATAAGGTCATCTGATATAGACGCAAGTGTCTTGGCTCTGAAAGCATTTGGAAATGTGGGACACCAAATTGTCTTGAAACCCATTATGAAGTATCTGCAAACTGCTATTCCCTCTGATGTTAGAATTCAACAGAATGCAATCATGGCTCTAAGAAATCCTGGGAAAAAAGATCCTATACGGGTAAGAAGATTTGGGGGGGGGGGTAGGTTAATTGGATTGTTTTTGTTTATTACATTATCAGTATAATGGAACAAGTGGTCTAACATGAGTTGACCATAATTATGTGGCAGAATTGTATTAGACCAAAATACTTTACAGTGGAGAGAAACAAAGCATGTAAGAATCTACTTTTCACATTGCCAGGGAAATTTCCTGAAGAAATGAATGGAAAAAATAATGACAAAATCACTGATGGATTCCCCTTGGGGGCTTCCTTGTACAAGTTCAAAGCTGTTTTTCCTGCTTTCATAGCAAAAAAAAAAAAAAAAAAAGTGGGAGGAAGCAACAGAATTACTTTGATTTATTCTGCCATTTTCCCTAAGTGGCAGGATTTTCCAGAAGGCTCTCTTCTCAGTCAAATGAAAGGAGGTAGCACCTAAATATTTGTTGGGTATGATTTTTGAATAGAAACAGATTGTTGCACAAACCTCCGTGTTTCCTTCCAGTGTTTTCAACAGTCTATTGCACAATCCTGAAAATGCTGAGTTACATTTATATATCGCAGGAATTAGAATGAAATTCCATTAGAAAGGGAAAAATATGACTATTTTTGTTACTTTCTGATGAATATATGTGTGACTTTCAAGATATAGTAGGACTGTGCTCCAGCTACATACCTACTTTAAGCCAGACATGGAATGAGGCTATTCAGCATGTATTTACTCATTTGCAAGAGGAAAAGATTCTCTAACTCACCTTATCTCTAATTCAAAATCCTAAATGTAGTTTAACAGCTCAGTCTGGTGGGAAGAGTCACACCAAGCACCCAAAAAGATGGGAAAAGTGGTACCAGGCACCAAAAAGCACTTGCTTATATAACGCTTTGGTGGAGAAGAAGAAGAGGGCATATTGAATTCAGGGCTAACAGTCCCTTTGTCCAATTGGAGAGACCCTTCTCCAATCAGTTTTCTTCCCCAGCTTCCCATTGTTTTCACTTCCCATCCTTTCCCTTCCTCTCTTCCCCTTAAAATATATTAAACACCACTATTTTATGTTGGTTTAAGTCAATTTTTGCTTAATTGCATTAGTTGGTACTGAATTCTCTCTTGCTTGCTAATCCCCTTCACAAATCATTCATTAATTAGCTTTTTTTTTCTTTTTAACTGTCTCAAATTGTAAATGAAATAATTGTGTGAGCCTGTCTTCATCCTGTCTTTTGACCTTTTAAGCAGAATCTCACCCGCTCCACATATCAAATTTTGGTCTGAATGATTGATGTATGTGTCTTAGTTTATTAGGTACTGATGCTGGAGAGATCAAGGATGGGACGGCAGTGCAGATTGAATCAAATAAAAAAGCTTCATTAATGCTGTAAAAATGATCTTTGCTATGGTTAAAACTTGTGTAAAATGGAAACCTTGCAATGTTTTCTAGGGGCTTATTTCATCCCTTCATACATACATACCTCCCCTTAACAGCCCTGTAAATTTAATCTCTTTCTGGTGAAGAATAGAAACAAAGAAAGCATAGGTTGTAACACAAACCTTTGCACTGATTTCTATGAAATTTGACACACCCCCATCCCCCCTCCCCCGAAGTGCACCACCTTCCTGGACATTTTGTTTCAATCTGATGAAAATGAAAAGAAAGATATCAGTACCCTTAGCTGTCCTTCTTTCAGCACAGCAACACTGCGCCTTTTTCCCCATTCTAGATAAGGAGAAGTCAAAGTCTGGCTTTTCCAGTTCATGCTCTTAATCAGGAATAAGCAAGAATGGGCTCCCAACCCCAGATCAACACAAGATGAATCTGCCTCTTTCAAGGCCAAGAATCTGACCATGAAGGTATCACTTGCACAGCTCTAATATTGACTATCTATTTTGCACAGGTACAAGAGTTTTTACTTCAAATAATCATGAATCACAATAGTGCTCCTATAGTCCGAACATGTGCAACCTTTGTCCTTATGGAATTGAAGCCTACTTTGCCTGTCCTGATGACCTTAGCCAATGCAATGTTACATGAACCTAGCAAACAGGTTAAAAACTTTGTCTACATGTACCTGAGTGCCATGGCCAGAAGCACAGCTCCTGAATTCCAAGTGGTGTAAGTCTAATAAAAATGGTTTTTTAACAACTAACAAGTAACAAACAGCAGTACTTAATGTGAACTTTGTTGAATGCATCCTTTTTTTTTTCAGGGCTTCTTCTTGCAGGATGGCTCTCAAAGTACTGTCTGTAAAAATTCAACGGTGGGCTGGTTATCAATACAGCAGATTTTACTTTATTGAGCACTTTGATGGTAAGCTACATATGTTCTTCTACTACTATGTACTACCTATAACCAAGCAGTGGCTTAAAACACCTGTCCGTAGGGTTTTTGTTTTGCTGCCTGGAAGTCAGTCTTGACTCCTGGTGACTGCCAGGACTAGTCCCTGCAATTTTTTTGGCAAGGGTGTTTCTCCCCTCCCCTTGGCTGCTTCCTAGGGTTGAGAGAAAGTGACTGGCCCAAGGTCCTCCAGCTGGCTTTGTGCCTCAGGCAGGACTAGAACTCATGGTCTCTCAGTTTCTAGCCTGGTACCTTTAACTACTGCACCCAATTTGCTACCCTCAGTTCCTTAATTTCCTGAGAATATGGCTGAGAGTTGAAATCCAACATAATATGAATGTACTATACCTGATTTTCAGCAAAAGATTGTTGATATGAGCTGTTTGTCAACACTTCTAGCTTTTTGGTTTGTTTTTCTTTTCATCAAGGGCTGAGGAAGAAGAGTTTTGGAAAATTTCATTGGGAGAAGTTGTTTGTTTATGAGAAAATTGCCCAGACTTTTCTTTTCTTTGCTTGTAATGTTATATCACATTGTTAACCCAATTTAATATAACATTTTGATGCTATATTATTCTTGTAATAAAAGAATAAGTATAGATTCCTCCACAGTTATGTCATACTGCTGGTTATTAACTGACTCTGAAGTGTTTCAAATCCTGGACTAAATTCTGCATTTAGGCTCCTTTTCTATGTAGAAACTAAACTAAACTAGAACTAAAACCCATTGAACCCAATAGGACTTACATCAGAATAGAGTAGAACTATAGAGGAAGCCAATATGGCTGTTGCTTGATTTCTGCCAATCAATTATAACCATTATAATTTCAAAGGTTTAAGCACTAATGGAAAAAAAATACATAGCTCTGGCTAAAACCTATACTTTGTAAAAAAAAAAAAAAACATCATTCAGGATCACTGCTGGCATACAAGGGGCCCAGATGCAGAATTCTACTTAATGTTCCCCAAAGCATATTTTAATATTACAACATTATTAAATATCAGTTTGTACATGCAAAATCTGCAAGCCTATGTTGTAACTGCATCTCCTCTATTTTTTTACTTACAGCTGTCACCCCTCCCTCTCCCCATGGAGCATCCTTGTACAGTGCATAATTTTCATACTGGACTGCAGCAGTCCTGCCAGCATTTGCTAAAATTGTTCCTTTTCCCATCCATAGTGTAATACCAAGGAGTTCTAGTCAGGATTCTTTCTTGGATATAAAATGACAGGTAATCCCCGGTTTGTGAATGACCCATAGTAAAGAACGGAGCCTATTGTAGCAAAATTTGAATTAAATACACAATGATTCAAGTTCATTACACAATACTACTTATACAGTATTATACAATAATATGGTTCCGGCTTACATACAAATTTGACTTATGGACAGACTTTGGGAACAGAACCCATTCTTAAACTAGGGACTACCTGCATTAATTAACTGACCAAGCCCTTCCACATAACTACCAGCCAGGTCTCTCACATCATCTTCTGTAGGCTTGTCTCACTGCATAACTATGCCCATTGCTTTTTCCTCCAGTGTCACTAGCCAGCACTCATTCCAGCTACAGATGGAAGGGTGGACCATAAATACCCAATCTCTCTTTTTGGGCATCTGCTTTTTGTGGCCAGAAAAAAATAATAATATTTGGCACAGCAGCAAACAGGAGCTTTGCAAATCTCTGAGTGGTTGGTGGAGGTCAGGGTACCCAAGGAAGGGTAAAAATTCCTTGAGTTTGGAATGAGCTGAGCTGAGGAATGAATCCTTGTGACAGCAGCAGAGGGAACATACAATGTGAATAGTCTTTGTCTGGAACCAAAACTGACCACTAGTTATCTGTTTAGCTTCTCGAGTTACACTCAAGGCTACAATAGCATTGGGACACCAGGAGTGGTGCCCATCTCAGACAAATGCAGTCCACAGTATGGACAAGACCCCGGTATGGAAAAGGGTGTGCATACCAGGCTGCTTATAAAAAATGTTCACAGCACTGCATTTTATATTTGTGACTTGAGTGGCAACATCTTTAAATTGCTAGAAATTTACCCTACATCCAGGGAAAGAGGAAATTCAAAATATACCTGAAAACTTTGTGTATGTAGCTTAACAATGCCTTTCCCATTTTTTATTGATTTATTTTTTTTAGTAGATGTGGAATTATTTAGTATAATTCAAGTAGCTCAATTAGTGCCATTTCAAGCAACATGACAGATTTTCTGGAGTGACGTTACATGACCATTTAATTAATTTCATGATATAAAAGTAAGTAGTGCACATAAAGCTATGACCAAAGTCATATGCAATATTCAGACCTGCTGTCTCCCAGCTGTATCTTCAGGAATGCCAGAAGCACTTATTTGCCAGCTGAACTTTTGCACCCTCTAAAGAATGCTCATTTTCATGAAATAATTGCACTTATTAGATGTAACTTTATCACCCATCTTCAATGTTATTATCATTCTTTTAACCAAGTGTGGTTTGGATCCAGATCAACTGTTCTACAGATGGAAGGATTCTTTTATTTTACAAAAGATACTGGGAAAGAATCCAGCAGAGCTGCTGAAGGGGAAAGAGGAGAAACCTTAATCTATTCCCTCTTTCTACTTGAGGCTCCTAATGCATTTTTTCAGACAACGCTAGCTGCTTCTAACCGTCCAAAAGTTTTTTTTCAGATACAGCAGGGAGTTAGGTAGGATATGATGATTACCCCTCTATCTTTCTTCTAGAAAAACTGGAACTCTCCTACAGGTTATTTGGATCCAAGTCTGTAAAAGTAAACAGAAAAACTAAGGCCCGCTAATTAGGAAGACTGGATTCTTTACGAGACGCACGCACACACATTTTGTAATTATGGGCTTTTACTTGATAATGGTTATTGAACTATTAATGCCAATGTATTTGACTATACAGCATTTATTATTGGAAACATAAATTCTTAAGAATGATTTGGCTCAGCAATCTATATCTTTGCCATTTATCTTAAATACCAGAACATCTGTATTATGGCTTTAAAAGCATTAGCAAAAATGATAAATCTCTCATGGTTTTCTTATCCCTTCTATTAAGTTTCATAAAAATTATGCCTAGTAGGTGACATAAATAGGGTCAATAGAATATAGACATAAGATAGGATAAGAATAATGGATGGATTTTGTCCATTAGTATACATACACATGTGAATATGTTCTATTATCATGCTCTTATGACTTGCTTCTCATCCTTCAGTCAGAATAACCATGAGATTTGAATATGCTCTCCTTCCCTAGTGGAAATCTAGCAACAATGCCAAGCCCAAATCATATAGAGTTGGAAGAGACTTTAGAGGTCATCTAATCAAATACCCTGCTCAGTGCAGGATCAACTAGAGCAGTGTTTCTCAAGCTTGGCAGCTTGAAGATGTGTGGCTCCAACTCCCAGAATTCCCCAGCCAGCCATGGCCATCCAGCCTCTGTTTGAAGACCTCTAGTAAAAGAGAATTCACCACTTTATATAGCCACCTGTTTCACTGACAGTTCAGAATGTTAGGGAGTTCTTCCTGACATCTAACCTTGTGGTTTTAATCCTGCCTTCTGGAGAAATAGAAAATAAGTTCACTTTCTCTTTTGTGTGACAACCCTTCAAATATTTAAAAAGTGTTATCACATTTCTCCTCAGTTGCCTTTTCTAAACAAACCCAGATCCTCTAACTATTCCACATGGTGCTTGGTTTCCAAACCTTCCACCATCTTGTTAGCTCTCCACTGAATTTGCTCTGATTTGTCACTGTCCTTTTTGAACTATGGTGCCTGGAAGTGGACACAGTACTTCAAATGGTGGCTAACCAGGGCAGAATAGAGTGGAATATTAAGTCCCACTTGTTCAGTATTGCTATATAGACTGTTTTATACATGCTTTATACTTTCTGGCTGTTCCATAAGATGTTCTTACACTAAGCAATCAGAAACTAAAGTAAGTATTTGTCCTCCCATTTGAAATAATTGCCCTTACTGGATTATCTATCTTTTCAGAATATTATAAGGCTGGTCTGGGAGTAAAATCAATCTTTCTTCATTCAAAAGAGAGCACGTACCCAACATTTATAATGACCAAATTCAAGGCAAACTTCATGGGCAGCATAATTTCTCCTCTGGAGGTATTTAAATATTGAACCATTGTTGTTTTTTGCCTGTGTTCAATAACTATCTGTTGAACTGAATTACAAATTAAAGTTCCTGTCTTTTTTGGTTTTCTACCCACTCATCTATCTAATGAATTGGGAAGGCTGACAACAAGCATACAATTGCACTCCATACTTCTTAATGTCCATTTCCTAGTCTTTAACTGTTTACACTGAAAATACTGGTTTTTTATTTAGCTATAGCCAACAGATTGTTTGTTTTTCAACTGATGCTGATGCTAGTACTCAGTTGAAGTCAGCATCAATGTGGCTTTTACATTATCAATGAGCCTTTCATGGATTTAATTTCTTAAAATCCCTTTTGCTCTGGTTTCATCTATGGAGCATTCTGTGTTTTAAAGAAGTTGGCAGATAGAGAGATTTTAGATGGGTCGTTCTTCAGAAGCTATATATGACAGCTTTTATTTATTATCTTCTCTGTTAACCCATTCTTAATTAGAAATGACTCCTTCTGCGGGATTTTCTAAACACAGATACATTGTAGAGCCTTTAAATATACTACAGGCAATTTATCAATTTATTTAGTACTGGTTGATTTGGATATTTGAAAACAATATAGTGCTATATAAATAATATGATATAAATAAATCAGATTTATTACGGTATAGGACTCTTTGTCACGATTGTATTTTTCTTTCCAATATAGGTGGGAATTGGATCAGAAATAAATGAAATCATAGAAAAACTGCAAGGAGCTATGAAAAGTGGTGATTGGAATCCTGATTCACAACAGCTTCAAATAGAGGTAAATGGGCAGCAGTTAATCATGCTATGAACATTTCACAATGACTTTTTTCTCAGGATACTACCTCCCATATTAGCCTACCTAAAATGTGTAGGGGAGGTTCTTCCTTTTCCACTTATGGAACTTTCAAGACTAGATAGAGCTTCCAAAATCAGCCAGTTCCTTCCTTCACCTAATTAAAAAAAAAAAATCCTATAAGCGTTAGCCCTCTGCAGACTCCTTCTCAGTTCTTAGTGTGTGTGTGTGCTGGGGGGTGGTCTATTGTTTTCTAATATCTGTGTTCATTGTGATGCTTATTTTTGTACATTATTTCATTTCTACACACTTACTGTATGATGCCTGGTATACATAAATGCAGAGTCAGAACGCATATTCAAATAAATAATAAACATTCTAATTTCTACTTCTTATCACACAGTCTTCTGACCATAACATCACAGCAGATGAGTTGATCGTTCTAGAAGTATATGGTAAAATATTTGACCATGAATTCTTAACTGGGAATGTGAAGATGGATATAATTCCACTACTATTACAGGTTCCTTTTTACATACTATTTCCAAATTCACTGTCAAACTATATAATTTTATCTACTCTTTAAGCTCTTGAACATTCATATTTTAAATGTTTGATTTATAACAATACATTCTAAATATTATTGACTATATTTATGATTCTATTGGCAAGCTTATATCTTTTGGGAAACAATCATAAAGTTTGTGTCTGATGCTCAGATATTTTTAAATAAATCAAATCTATTTTTGCAGGCATATCATGGAAACATACCTCTTCCTTGGGTAAAAGATTTTACAGATCTCCTTAAAAATCTTCAAAATATTCACTGGGAGAAATATTTCATGTCTGCAGAAATCCAGCGTGCTGTACCAACCTGTACTGGGTTACAACTACAAATAGGTTTGGTCCATGTTGCTCACACAAAAGTTACTGGAAATGGTAAGGCAATATGTTTTATTCATTATTACATATATCCCACTTTACACACACACACACACACACACACACACACACTTTTTATTAAAGTTTTTTTGAGCAATAAAAGACAGATCTAAAAGAAAAAATAGAAAAAAGTATAAGGAATAAAGAGAAGAAAAAGAAAGTGCAGAAAACAAAAGAAAAAGGGATGATAGAAAGAAGAATAACTAAGAGAACAAAAGTCAGAAAAATAAGTGACTTCTAACCTTCTTTGCAACAGAAATTAACAAACCTAGTATCCAACCTCCCTCCTTAATATTACTAAAATCCCTTTAGTCCTTTTTCAATCATCAAATCCATAAATCATCACTTCACTTTTCTCTATTTTCAGCAAAAAGTCCATAAAAGTTTTCCAGGCTTTTAAAAAGGTACTTTTTTTATCCCTGACCAAACAGATCAGTTTTGCCATTTCTGACAATTCTGACATCACTTTCCTTCAAGAGCTTAATTTTATCCCACAACAATAAATTTGCAAAATAGGTTTGACTGAGAACAAGTGACTGGCTCATAGTAACCATGAGTATGTTTTCATAGATTCAGGTACTTTGGCACCAAACATTGTGGCATAATTTGGCATCTAGCTATCTAGCTATCTAGCTAGCTATCTAGCTATCTAGCTATCTAATCTATCCCAAGAAAGGAGCAAAGTTTGAGAGGCTGATGGGCACAACTCCTTCCAACCTTCTAGAAGCTTGCTGGAGGCCAAGTAAAGAAGTGATTAACCTAAAGGGAGGTATTTTTCACCCTTTTCAGAGTGGTTTAAGGATGAAGCAAACTGCTTCTAGGCTTACCCATAAGGCCCTGCAAAAAGCAAAAACTGGCCTAAAATTGCACTGCGATATGAATTGTGAGTGATTTGTTTGGGTTTCAGAAAGGTTAAAGGAGTAGGAATGGAAGTGGTTTACTTCACAGTGGTCTCCTACTTCCCTTTCAACTCTTAACTTTCAAAAAAATGAAGAAAGACCTGGAAAACCAAATCAGCAAAGTTTTTTTGCTGCTAAATGTTGGAGCTATGATCTTAGAGTATGTAAGTAGGGTCCTGGGGGGCCATCTATGACTAAAGGACTATAAATCCTAAGCATGGTGGCTACCTAGCATTCCTTGTTTCAGTTTTCTCAGTATTATATATTCTATAAAGGATTGCAAGAAAAAAAATGTTAAAGCCTTATGTTTGAAGTATCCTAACAACATGATCTTACATTAGCAACATATTTAGGAAGGATTTGGTTCCAAATCCTGTAAATATCAGAACAGTTATTTTAAAATAAGTGATTCAAATAGTAATCATGCCAAACACTTTGCCAGTAAATATTCAGTGGGTTTAAGGGGAGAATCAAGGGGGTGGGGGCAGTGTTATTAGTATTACTAGCTTTGGTCCAATTTCAACTTTTCTGGGATTTTTGGCAGAAAAACTACATTTAAAAAAATGGTGAAGTCTCTTTTTACTAGACTCAATAATGTTTATTCAGATCTCAATCACCTGATTCATCCAGTTGGTCTTACTAGGTTATGGGCAGGGATATAAAAGAAATTCATCACTTTCTACTGCCTCCTAATCCTTTTTAAGTGAAAAACAAATATTAATACATAATATAGAAGCATTATATAACTTATATTTTATGGAATAGTTTTCAGCATGCATTGATTTATTTCCTTCCATACAAACAGTTCAGTTACTGATGAGTCCAGAACCAACATCACAAATCACATGGCCTGACATAATTAACAGCAATATCAAACTGAGAACTGGACTGACACTTCAGTAAGTACGGTCACGGTTACATAAAGTCATCATATAAAAAGAAAGTGATGCAAAAGTGCCTGGTACCATTTATTCTTCATCAAAGAGTGTTGAAATATCTGTTTTTTGCTTTACCTTTTCAGTATGAAGAAGGACATGGTCTTAACAGTAGGAATTGTTACATCTGAAATTCATGCCTTTCTGGAAAAAAAGGCCATATTGACAGCAACTGTCCCCATAAATGTGGATGTTGCTGTGAATATAAAAGAAAATAACTTCAAACTTGAATTTCCGTCATGCAAACAGAAAACAGACATAATTACTCTAAGGTAGGCTCTGTTAAATATCTTTTATCAGTAACAATTTTTGTTGTTTTTCTAGTTTTAATATACAGATGTAGACATGTATCTGGACTGAAAAACTAAATCCATTTCAGTAAAGTAGATTTATAGAATTTATCCAGAATAAATTCAAGATATAGGCAATTGAAAAATATACCTTAAACAGTGCTTTCATTTTAGTTTTTAAAATCTTGTTAGCAAGGCCATTAAAAATGGCATCAGTCACATCTGAGTCTTGTTTATGTTACTGATCACAAATGTGATTAATTATGCTTTCCAGGATCTCTTATATATACTAGCATTAAGAATGTTTGTTTATAAAGAAAAAGACCATCAAGAAGGTGTTGAAATCAGTGTATATATGATTTTTTTTTCATCCTTTGCAAGCGCAGAAATAAATATATGAGGAATGAAATTTCCTTCTTTAGTGGAAACTCTTGCATGTTACTTGCTGATTTGGAAAAACAAATATCCCTGTTATGGTTCCTTGTGTTCTTAGAGTTTCCTTATTGCACAATATTTGATTTAGCTTCTAAATTTTATTTTGAACCTTCATTTAACCATTTTGAACACAGATCTTGCCCTCTTCAGTTATTATTTTTTCAAAGAAAAGCAGCAGCACATAGATTTAGGGGACACATTGTATTTGATTTTAAACAGAGTTTGTTGGATCCAAAAATCCCATTCCATAAATGGAAAGATTCATGCTTTTCCTGAAAGCCAGAGATTCCTATTAGAGAAAAGAAGTGGGAGGCAAGCTCTACTAAATTCTCCTTCCTTTCCCTCATGTCATAGCACTCATGATGCTCTAGAATGTCTCCTAATTCTCCAGAGAAGCTTTTCATATGTTATAGCATAAAAAGGAACTGAAAATTAGAGTTGTTTTCAATCCAACCCATCATCTCATTCCTGAATGGATCTCCAGGAAATGCTACTCCTGAAAAACACAAATCTTTCCTTCATTTCTGCAGATATGCAGGAGGCAAATGAGACAAAATGGTATCATAAGATGATATCATATGTTGATATCATATGATAAGATATGGAAGATCTGATCATGGAGTTTAAACTTTTTCTTTAATGTCAGAAATATATTTCTTATTCACTCATAGTCACTGAGTGGAAACCAAACCATGTTAGTTATTCTTTTGGTTATTTATGATTAAATTGTGTCTTTGATATCATTGGGAGATCCGTGTCTCAGTCTGGATCCTAGCCATTAGAAACTGAATATATTCATATATTCATATTCATGAAATATATGAAAGATTCTTACATCCAATCATCTCATAGGCATTTGAAGTGTAATTTCAGGTATTGTAAGGAATGTAATTTCAGCAGGTAGCATATTATACTTTTTTTCAACAACAATTTACATACTATCTAGCTGGGATACCAATTAAAACACAGCTACAATAATACATGGTAGACCCCAAATACAACTTAAGCACCACAATCCTTTCTCATAAGACAAGTTTTCAACATCTTCTTGAATGCTACAAAAGAGGGAGTCAGATAAATTTCTGGGAGCATAAGGAGATGGTTACTACTGCTCTTCTAACTTCATGCCAGGGTACAACTTTGAGCAAACCCTCTCTAGGCGTCCTTGCAGACAAATTCAGTTTGGATCAGGCAGTCCTTTATATATATGAGTACTATACAGATTTAAAGCTAGTAACCAACACTAGGAATTGGGCCTGGAAGCTTTCTGGTAGGGGCCCCTAAAAGGCCGTAACTTTGGAATATCAGATTTCTACAGCCACTGCACGATGTGC
This sequence comes from Python bivittatus, assembly GCF_059951505.1. Lineage (NCBI taxonomy): Eukaryota > Metazoa > Chordata > Lepidosauria > Squamata > Pythonidae > Python > Python bivittatus. The sequence continues at coordinate 32,560,672 of NW_028277098.1, forward strand.
CAATTGTAGCTTTCAAGTCATCGTCAATAGTATGGAGTGTATAAAGTGTCATCAAAATTCAGTGTCTATTCTTTTACATTTATTCATGTTGCCACTTCTTTGAGGTACAGACTGTCATTTGCATATCAAGCAAAAGTAATCCATGGCAGCCATAACATCCATGCTAGTTTGAACTGATTATAGTATCTAAATGTTTGGAGGTCCACCAGGTCAGTTGAATAAATGTAAAATAAGCAAGCAATCATGCCACAGCATTGTATCTATGTAAAATGTTGCTGCTATTAAAAAAAAAACAAAAAACCATTACTTGTAGTCTGGAACTGTACAATTGTTCCCTTTTTATTTCTCCCTTGAGTAGGGGATCACAGATCACAAATCCACTTTCATACTCTACCTTTAGGCCTTCTTTGTAACTTTTTTCTTCTTGCTAAAGCACAAAGAAACAGTAAGACTTGGCTCTTAGGCATCTCCTTCTTACTGTGCTATGTGATTTGGTAGACAACAACCAGTGTCTCCTGTGATGCAACCCAGTTTGCTGGCTTCCCATGCCCATTGCGGAGGAATTGATCATTAAGTATTGTTAAGTGGTAAAGCTAGACTATTGGCTTAAAAAAAATTAAACTACTAAGAGAAAAAGCACCAGGAGTAGAGAGGTGGGAATGCCAATGATTTCTGCCTGGAGATATATAGCCTGCGATTTGAGGATGATTTAAATTATTGAATGTGAATAATGCGAAAACCACTTCCTTTTAATCTATTTTGCCTGGATGAGACATCTTATACTGCAAGTTGATCTGTAATTTCTTTCATCCCCTCAACGTATCCTCAAGTATATCTTAGTTAAGGTTTTTTTTAAAAAAAAATCCTGAAGGTTCTAGCTAAGCTTACCACAGAGGGTGTTTGTCACATCCTTCATAAGAAAGAGAGAATTTGGAAAGGAAATAAAGCTTATTTGTGATCTGTTTATTTATTGCAATGGAGGTACACCTTATGAATCCAGTAGCATGGCACAGAGAAAAGGAAGAGATAAAAGGAATGCAAATCCACTTTTCAGGTAGAGAGGATTAGGTGTTCTGGGTTTTTTCCCCTGCATGTGAAATGCTTCGCATTCAACGTGGGAACAAGGATCGCCTCTCAGTTCACAGCCAGTTAGGTAACATCAGCCTCTGTTCCCAAAACAAGCCCAAGGCAATGGCATCAATAGCTTTCAAGATACACCATAAGTAGAGAGAGAAAGACTATGTCCATGCGTGTAGGGAGTAAGGAAGATGACAGGCCACATTCATTACCAAAGCAGTGAGGGGAGAAACACGGCTTAAGTCCAAAACAAGATAAAGGTATGCACTAGTGACTCAGGCAGACACTTCCCTAATTCATGTAAGGGGCGGGGGGGGGGGGGGAGAGAAGGAAAGCACAGACTTGCAAGATTCTGTTACTATAGCCAATATTAATAAAAGTAGTTTGAACCTTCTTATGGAGCTGATTTCTTAGTTTAGTCTACATAGTAGGGCTGACATCGATCCTGCAAATCTTTAACATTGTGCACATTGACATCCATGGGATCATTTTAAGCTGTATGTTAAACATTGGTATGTTAAATATGGCCCCATTATCTACATCCCCAAGGATTAAACTAATTAATTATCCTAGCATTGTTTCTATGGACCAGAAGTATCAGTAATATTTGGGGCAGGGTGAGAAAGGAAATATTATGGTTTTTGCCCTATATTTTTGATATTTTAAGATAGCATTACCCAACCTGGTACCCTCCAGATGCGTTGAGGCTACAATTTCAAGAATTGGCCAATGCTGGCTAAAAATTCTAAGAGTCCTAATATACAGCACCAGAATTAACTATTTAAGCCTATTTAAATAATTAACATAGTGTCATTTCCTGCTTTTTCTATTTATAATTACAGAAAAGAACTTGTTCTATGGATGCTGTAGGCTGAGCAAGCAGATTGGCTAGTTCACAATAATGGAAATTTTCAGAGAATTATAGTGGGAAATTCTGTGATGACTTAATGTCCACCTTTTAACCAAGCAAAATAATCTCATCTCATCCATTTTTCTTCCACTGAACTGTACATTCTCTGAATTATAATTACAAAAGCAGGAGTTGATGAAACCCCCATGCCACAGTGAACCTCTCAGAGCAGTGTTTCTCAACCTTGGCAGCTTTAAGCTGTGTGGACTTCAACTCCCAGAATTCCCCAGCCAGCAACACCTTGTATGCTTGTATGAAACACCATCTCTATCCCAACGTCTGAAAACAACTTCAAGCAACACCATCTTAATTGTGCATGACCGGTCATGCTAATAGTTGGCAAAGCAAAATGGAAGGAAGAGTGTTTGTTATCGACTCAATATTACAAGCCATATCTCAACTCTTTTTTACATATTTGTGTTTCTAGAGCAACATTCCCTTTTTCTCTCTTTATCCTGCAGATTGAAGACATCTGCTATCACAAGTAATATTGAAGAGGCACCTGCTGCTATGTCAACTCCTGTTTTACTCCCTGAGAGTCTGTCTAAAAAAACAGTACGGCCCTTTGATTTCCCATCAGCAGAAAAGGATGAAAGAAAGGTAACCCACATTGGATTTTCCTGATGTGGTTTGTTTGCTGCTGATATATACAATAGAAATGGCATGAAATAATTTATTTGTGTGGTTTCCTGCCCCACTCCTCCGAAAATACTAGCAATAACTAAGGCAGGCATAAAGATATAGCTATTATATTAATCTAGAGAAATTCTCAAAACAACCAACCTTTTTTTTATCATATGGCTAGGATTTGAGTGTCTAATATTTAATGGCAAGTAAATTGAATACATTCTGATCCAGTTAAGGTAAATCATGACTAATGCCTATAAAATTTGATTCAGAGTTAATCATGTAAACATATTAATGATAACTAACTAGTATTAATTGCAGTGGATCTTTTCTGACCATTGCTGGCTACAAGAACAGCACATTAGATATCATTTATATTGTTGAAACAATAGGTGCATTTCTTTTATATGAGCATCAAGAAGGTGACCTTAATATTATTTGGTCAAGTTGAAATATTGTGGTACAGCTGAAATATTGATCCTTACCAAAAGAAGTGAAACACAAAAGAATCTAATGGCACCTTAAAGATTAACCAATTTAACATCATGTCACATGATAATTAAATGGGTAGTTAGCCTTTAAGGTGTCACTACTGCTGTTTTTGCTGCAAAAAAGTAACATGGCCACCTTCAGGAAAATGAATAAATAAATTGGAAAAAAAAGAAGAAGTTTTGAGTCTGAATATATTCATTATCCAACCAGGACACACTTCCATCAGAAAAAAAATCAGCTGAAAATCGTGAAGCCCAATTAGAACAGTACTTGGAATCAGTTCACCAAGCAAAGTGCTTTGAAACATGCACCTTCGGTTGCAAGGCTTGCTTTGACTGGGCCACTCTGTACTCTGGATGTATGTTAAGAAAATCTATATACAACTTCATTGGAGAACATTCTTTCAAAGTATCCCTCAAGGAATGTAAGTCATATTTATATTCTTTGTTTACATTTCTAGTTCACACCAAAAATGTAAAGCTACAGGAAAAAACAATATAAATGTGTAGTTAAGTATTGTATGCTAATCTGTGAAAATCTCATTGTACAACCATTGTACAAAATCTCATTGTACAACCTAGAATACATGACACCTGCTCATAGTAATTAGGTTAAGTAAATGGTATTTTGTTCAATAGTATATTTCAAAACAATTCTGAAGTCCTACTGGTTAACTCAGCAATGATTCTTTTAGCACTTACTAACTTAGAATATCCACTTTTCTGGATTATAGTTCACTATTGCTGACCCTTAGTCTCAGAACTCTTTCAAAATTGCTTTTAATAATGCAATATTATAAATTATATTTAATATTATTATATAATCCAATATTATTCTTCATAAACAGATAAAAATAATGTTGGGAGAGAGCAGTAGCAGTTGTGCTGGTAAGCTAATAATGTTATAGAACTACATTAGTTCTGAACAGGATCTTTAAGTAAAGATAAAGGTGTTATGCAGAGTGCAGCTATAACCACAGTTCATGCCAAAAATACACACCAGCGTTAGGGAGATTTAAAGAATGCAATGTCCTTATCTTGTTCTCCAAAGAAATCCAGCCAGAAGTTACAGAAAATATCTGGTTGTTTATTGAGAAAAATAAAAACTACATAAGATACAAGTTTCATGCAAAACATAGAAAAAAATCACTTCTTCTCATGTGGCATCCAAAACGTATCCACTACACAAGTTTGACAAAGTCTCTAGCCAAAAAACTCTCAGAGAAGAGGTACACTACTTAGTTATTAGTTACTACTCCATAACCTGTAAAACTGATTACATGATGACTAAAATCCTACTAAGACAGTGAGGCATACAATCACCCACAATTTATTGACACTATGCACCTCCCCTTAGGTAACTAGCATACAGACGCCAATAGGTGACAATAAATAGCAGTATACATGCAAACCAGGAAAAACAAACTGCAGATGGCCTGCTTTTGCAGTCAAAACAATTGTTTGGAGATAAGTGAGTTGCTTTTCTTCCCATGGGAATATCCTAACAAAAGGTGCCCTCAAGTCAAGCTTGACTCTGATGATGACATGCCCATTATTCTTGGCAACAGCGTGGAAGTGGTTAGCCACTACCTTCTTCAATATGCTTTTCTGACTTGACAATCTTGCCTAAAGCCTTAGGATCCCTGGTGGTTTCCTATTCAACTATTAAGCAGCCCCAATTCTATGACTACTTTAAGAATAATCAAGATCATCTAGGTGCTGCCACTTGCTAGTGCTACATTTTTACTAATATCAAACTTCAAATGGCTCTATGTGCAGCTATGTATATTTTAAAATGGGCTAGGAGAAGACTGGGACAAGCTATACATATTGTTATTAAAGGTAAGAAGAACGATAACCCTAACAAAGCTGTCTAGATTGCATTACTCCAAACAATCTACGATGACCACATTCCAATCAGATCAAAGGAATAAACTGATCATACAATTTCTTTCTAACAGTTGTTTTCAAGTTCCACTAATAATAATTTAAATCATTTCAGCTGATACAAAAGCCCCAATTGAGAAGCTAAGATTCATCATTCGAGGAGGTGTTCATGCTGCTGAGGAGATGGTGCACTTGTTAAGAAATGAAGAAGAGGATCTAGTGATTAAAAAAAGGGAAAAGGTATTTCCTTTTGAGGAGGGGGTGGCAACCATGCTTATCATCATGCAGGGCCAATATGCAAACATTTGATATTCTACTGCAGTGTTGTCCAAACTTGGCCACTTTAAGATGAGTGGACTTCAACTCATGGCTGGCTGGGGAATTCTGGGAGTTGAAGTCCACTCATCTTAAAGTGGCCAAGTTTGGACAACACTGTTCTACTGGGTGCTCTCATTTTAAACATTATGGGTTATAGCCATGTCTTTAAATACTATAGAAAATTAAACAAATAATTAGTTAAATGCAGTTAGGATTAGATGCCTTTCCTTTGTAGATGTCAGGTTATTTTAACTTTGAAAGAACAATATGGAGAGCTAGAGTTTTACTATTCAAGTAGCTGCACAGGTTAACTGCATTCCCTCCTCTTATTTCTTCAGAAAGAAATCCCTCAAATGCTTTACTCTGTAGAGTAATAAACAAAATTTATATGGCCCTGAGACACATTTGTTTAAACACAGAGACTCTATCTGAGGATGCAGAAAAATCATGGCCTTATTCCACAAAAATAGATTCTTATCCCTTAGGAAGAAAGAGGCTATTAGGTTCAAGTGATTAACGATAATAAATAACCCCTACGTTAATATACTTCCAAATTTCATATTGCCAACTCCAAAATTCACTCCCATTCTGAACTATGAACTTAGTTCCATAAATCATAGTGTACACAAGTTGCCAGCTAATGTGAACAGCATAGTCAGGACTACAAATATGATTGAGTGCCATTAGATGAAAGGTCAATGCTTCCAGCTCATGGAAAGGAACCTAAAAGCTTCCATGATAGCAGCCTTCTGCAAGAATTCCATTTGCACAGACAAGTTCAAATCTGGTAGAAATGAAGGTACATATATAAGCCAAGCTGCCACAATTCCACTTCATGTTCTGACGTGCTAACTATTAAAATCAGGAACACATGATCAGTGAATTTTAGGCCAGATACAATTATAATGTCCTACACTCAACACATCAGTGTCTTCAGAGGAATCTTGCCCTTTAGGAAAGTTAATTGTGGAACCTGAATGTGTTCTCTCAATTCTTCAGTGTGCAATCCAACTGTGCAAAGAAATCTCTGCATTACATTACATTACAGTAACATTACAGTATTGCTCTTTCAACATTCATTCCGCATATCAATTTGCCTAAGCCTTCTGATTACATGAGATCTTCTTCTACCTCAGTGGTGACAGTGGTGATGATGATGATGTTCCTGGCACAGAAAAGTAACTCATTTTCTCTGGGTGTATCCCTTGCTAGGTCGTCTTAGATGCGACTGATAAGAGCAGCGAAAGTTCATCAAGCAGTTCTGCTCAGGACAGAGTTTCCAAGAAAAACATAGAACTAAAGCAACTTCCTACCAAGCAGCATCAGGATAATGATCAAGAACAACAGGAACAGGATCAGAAGAGGCATCAAGGCCAACAGCATCATCCTCTGGGAAAAAAGCAACAGCCTGGTGATACTAGCAGCAGCAGTAGTGACCACAGTGACAGCAGCAGCAGCAGTGACAGCAGCAGCAGCGACAGCAGCAGCAGTGATAGCAGTGACAGCACCCAAGATGATAAACATATTAATGGAAGACACCAAAAGGAGAAGGGTGGCAAGACTTATCCAAGCCATGAGAAAGGCAGGAATGAAAAGAAGCAAGCCAAGAGGCCAGCTGTCCACTATGGTGAGAAGGAACCCGTCAATTCTAACTGGAAGAACTCTTTCCCTGAAGTAAGCATTAGCTCAAAACCACTGTTGGCTGGGAGGTGGTTTGTCTCTTCCTTTAGCACCGTGCATTCAAGTAACCCTCGCTTTGCTTTTTTCCTTGGACTTTTTCAGACAGTGCAAGGCCTACAATGGGCAACTCTCACCTTCCAGGAAAGCCAGATCAAGCAGGTGAGTCTCAATATTGTTGTGATTTTCTATTGACCTTTCTTTATATTAACGTAGATTAACTCCAATGCTTGATACTTCCATCCTTCTTTGAAGAAAAGGAATCCACATAAGACATGATTACAGAACACTGGGGGGAGGGTAGCAAAATTAATGTGAAAATAATTTAACTCACACAGATCTATCAGCTAGAGAATGAAGACAAGATTTCCCATATCACAGTCATAAATTACCCAGCCAAGACTGTTTTTTATGACTTACCAGCAAGGTATTTCATATAACTGTCGTTATATTTAAACAACCATATAAGTGGTTTAAATAAATAAATAAATAAGCCAGTCAGTCAGTCAGTCAGTCTACAAGCCTGGGCAGAGCTCTGAAATGGCGCTTTGCTTGTCAGAGCTTCAAGAGAAGTGCTCCTTTGAAGCGAAGAGATACCGGAGTGTGTAGTGGCCTCCCTTCAATCCAACCCTTAAAAAGGAGCCCCTCCCCCATCTAACTAAAATGATGATTGAGTGGTCAAGCATCATGTCATTCTGGTTTCACCCAATGAACACAAGTGGGACTTTTTTTGTGTGGACTGGCTCATAGTGGACATTTGCATTTGTTAATTATAGATTTTAGTATCTGGCCTGGTAATAGAACTCATTTGCAATACTGCTTCATGTATTGCACCCAGGCTTCCAAACCATATGAGTGTTTCTGCATGGTTCTCATCTGATTTGTGTGAGGCAAGCAGTACTAAGTGTCCTGGGCTCCACAATCACTCCACAGAACATTAATACTTCAAACCATACACGTTCCTTTGGTGTAGATAAAATTAGCACAGCTTCATAGGGACCCCCAGAATTGTGTCTTAAATTGTCTTAAGCTTTTGAAAGTACCATTTTTTTCTTTTAGCTTCCTTGAAAGTCCTTCATGTAAAGACCAAAAGTACAAGACTGGAGGTCCAATCCCTAAGACTTAACCCTATATCATTTTAGATGGTGCTTTGGAAATGACAAACCAATGTCAACATAATATCTGATGCCACAAGTACGTAGATATGGCTGCTTTAACTTTTGGTTGCAATTCCCCCCTTCCCCAGTACACACAAGCTTATATCACTGCTGTTTGCAAAGGTATCACAAGCTTCTAATATATTTGAAAAAGGCTTTCAACAACTAGTGCTTAGGACACAGGAACACAAAAATATTTACTCCTCTCTTTTGATAGACCTTCATCACTCCCTTCCGTTCTTGGTATCTTTGTCCTCTGCTGCTCAGTATCTCTAATTCTGTTTAAATGTTGTGTTACATGATGCAAATCAGGAGCAGCCAAGCAGTCCATTATCTTATTCAGAAGCAAGCAGCAAGAATGAGTCCAGCTTGCAACAGGAGGTATGTTTTTAAATGCATCAATGGGAAAGTAAATAAATTGGCATGCCTTTGGAAAGAATCAGTGTTAGGAATCTGGTGTATCAACTGGAATATATATTTTCAGAAAAAAACTAATGAATAATGTGCCAATTGAGATAGTGGCTACTAGGCCATCATACTGATGATCTATTTGATTAGAGAGATGAATGAGGACTGGGGTGACCAAGGTTAAAATTTCCTCTCCACCATGAAATCCCCTAGTAACCTGGTTGCTACTTTGGAAGGAAAGGCAACATGTATATAAATAGATCAGTAAACTTATTAACCTGGGTTCCTTTCTATAAGTACTCCATTATTTTTTAAAAATAAAAATGAATTGAATTGGTATTTCAGCCTCTTGTTCATCCTACATTTTTAAAATATTGGCTCAAATACACAATCTACATCTAGCTTCAGGCTCTCAAATGCAGATGGTAGAGGGCTGCATAAAACCAATTTCAATTTAGAAAAATACTTTAAAAACTTTTTTCACATTCTTAGCCAGAGAATTAGAAAAAACCCAGAACATGCCCTCTTTCTATATGCTAAAAACCATATATATACAGTATACAGTATATCTCCCTACATACACATATACAATATATACATACAGGCACATACATACACATACACACACACATACAAACACCCAACCATCCAATCTTAGGAATGAGCTTAGCGAAAGTCTTGTCTATGAACATACAAATAACAGCTATTGATTTCCAGCCCAATTTAAAGATATCAAACTAAAACTAGCCTGGGTAAACTCTAAATATGCAGACCTCTCAAAAATATAGTTGAATTGAAACGCCAAGGAGTGAAATTATAAAGGTACCTAGAGAACCAAGATCCCTTCTTTTGCTAACAGTAGTAGCCACTTGTCCAAGCTCCTACTCCAGCATCATCTTCTGGTTGGAATATCTAATGAGCAGTTGCAGAAGCCCTACTAAAAAACCGAAACAAGAGAATGATTAAAATCCCTCTTCCTTATCTGCCTCAATGAGTAACTTCTTGCACAATTCACCAAAAGAAATTATTTTGGAATCTTACCTGAGGGCCACTAATCAAAGTATGAATTTAAAAAACACCTTTTTGTTTGTCTACTTAGGCAAAAGCTCCTGGAGAAGTACTTCTGCCATATGTCACTGCTGTGGTTGAAGCAGTTCGGAGTGACAGCAAAAACCAAGGCTATAGAGTTTCCCTATATGGAAAGCCTGAAGTCTACAAAAACCATTTCAAAATGGTTGCAAGTGAAATTAGCCAAACTAAGTGGAGAGCATATCTTGATAGCTTTTTGCTACCTCTCAGATTCAAGGTAAGATTTTTTTTTTAATTTCCAATTTGAAAGTTGCTTTGCAACTAAGCTTCAGTTCCTTACACAATAATAACATATTTAAAAAAAAAAAAAACTCTCACCCCAACCAGAGGCCTGAGAGTTTGAGGGTTCTGTACAGTATCTTAGCTGTTCCTAGCACTGCACTTTTCTGGACAAAGAGCTCGGATGTTGTTCCTGGGATCTGTTGGAGCCACTCTCCTAGCTAAGGAGTCACCGCCCCAAGTGCTCCTACCACCACTGGGACCACTTTGCCTTTTACTTTCCACATTCTTCTTCAGGCCCTGGTACTCCAGCTTCTCATACTCCTTCTTCCTGATGTTCCTGTCACTTGGCACCACTACATCTATCACCACCACTGTCTCCTGGTCCTTGTCTACTATCATGATGTCTGACTAATTGGCCAGTACCTGCCTGTCCATCTGGATCTGGAAGTCCCACAGGATCTTAGCCCTGTTATTTTCCATGGCCTCCCATAGAATCTCCCATCTAGACTTGGGCAGATCTAGCCCATACACTGTGTACACAATGCCAGCAATTTGGTTGTGCCATTCAGTGTATGCTGTTTTTGCCTGCATCTTACACCCTACCATTATATTTGGATTATCTCTGAGGCCTCTCTACACAGTCTGCACCTTGGCTCCAGGGTATCTGATGACTGGCAGGGTGTAGGTGTTGATGGCGTAGATCTTGTTCTTCCCATTGAGCTGACTCTTCAGGACCTGTCTTATCCTTTGGTGATACTTGGATGTTGCTGTCTTCCTTGCCTCCTCCTCATGGTTCCCATGTGACTGTGGGATACCAAGGTACTTGTAGCTGGTCTGCTATGTGGCCCACTAGTAGTTCCACCCCATCAGTCTTAACTACCTTCCCTCTCTTCACTACCATCTGGCCACACTTCTCCAGTCTGAATGACATCCCAATGTCCCCACTGTAGAACTGTGTCAGATAGATCAGCGAGTCAATGTCTCATTCACTCTTAGTATACAGCTTGATGTCATCCATGTGGAGGAGGTAGCTGATAGTCGTTCCACTCTTGAACTTGTACCCATATCCAGTTATTGTGATTATCTGGCTGAAGGGGTTTAAGTCTGTGCAGAAGAGCAGCAGGGACAGTGCATCACCTTGGTATAGGCCGCACTTGATGGCCACTTGTGTGGGCTGTCTTGAGTTGACTTTCAGTGTTGTCCTCCACAGTCTCATTGAGTTTTTGAGGAAGGTCCCTAGTGTCCTGTTGACTTTACATAGCACCAGGCATTCACAGATCCACATGTGTGGCACTGAGTCATAGGCTTTCCTGTAGTCAATCTAGGCTGTGCTCAGTCTAGACCTTGAGTCTTGGGTGACTGCTCTATCTATGAGCAACTGGTGTTTTGAGTCTCTGGTGTTCCCAGTGCTCTTCTGAACTGTGCTCAGGTACTGCCCTATATGGTCCTGTAACTTGGCAGCTATGGTGCCTGATAGGACTTTCCATGTTGTGGGGAGGCAGGTTATTGGCTGGTAGTTGGATGGTGCTGTTCCCTTGTGGGGGTCTTTCATGATCAGCATGGTCCTTCCTTTTGTTAGCCAGTCTGGGTGGGAGCCTGCTGCTAGCAGCTGGTTCATCTGTGCTGCTAGGTGTTCATGCACTGCTGTTAGTTTCTTTAGCCAGTAAGTGTGGAACATGCCCAGGCCAGGTGCTGTCCAGCTCTTCATGTTGGATGTCTGCTACTGTGACAGTGACTGGTTCCTATTCTGGGACATTGCTGTGGTCTGTTCTCATGTCCTGCAGCCACTTTGCACTGGTGTTATGTGTCTTTTTCTCCCATATGTTTTTCCAGTTCTTCCAGTTCAGTTTCTGCTGTTGGTGGCTCTGTTGTTACTGTGTTGTTGCACTGCAGTTGGGAATACACCTTGGATAGTTCTTTGGAGAACAGGGCATTTATGTTTTTGACCTCTGCTTCTCTAGTATATCTTTTTAGACTGGCAGCCAGCACTGTGAGCCTTTGTTTAGCAGTCTCTAGGGTTTCTGATAGAGTCAGGCCCTTGTATTTTTTCAGTAGCCGAGTCTTATCCTTAATGTCTGCACCCTTCTATAGTTCCACCAGCTGACTAACTTCTCTCCTTGTTGCTTTGATCTCAGCTTCCAACCTTGTTTTCCAGAGGGGGTATGTACTGTTGTTCTTCTTGATTGTATAGTCGAGCATGTCCAGGATTACACTGGGTATAACGTATACCAGTTTGGTTTGAGTTATGGTGGTAGTAGGGATTGTCATGAAGGTTCTATTGGCATCTTCTAGAGTACTATCTGATAGTACTTCTCCACTGAGCCTTAGTAATCAGTCTCAAGGGTTGACTGTAGCTAGTTTATCCATGATCTTATGCCTCATATCAGCTGCTGTGCTCTGTAATGGAGGGGGTAGCAGTGATGTTCCAGCTTCAGGTGTTGGCTGCTCATCCAGTTGTTCTTCCATGCCTTCTTGAATCTGGGATGTAATGTGTAGTTGATCTATCTCAAACTGTGAGAGCAGCTTCCTCTTCGCTATGTTGGAGCATTGGGTAACTAGTTGTTTCTCAGTGTGGATGTAGGTTTTCTGTCCATCCATAGTTCTCTCATATGTTTCATATATCCCATCTCATTAGGTCTACTGTTGTAATTCCAGGTTCTCTTGTCTCATCTATGTATGGTTAGTTCCAGTAGCCCACTTATCATCAGATAGTCCTGGTTCCCCAACATCTGGTGCAGACCTTATTAATCTGGGCAATGTCCAAGCTGGCATGACTCTCTTAGTTCGTGTCACTCTTATATCCAAGATAGACAGGTGAAGCATTAGGGAGTCTTTGCCCAAGGATCCCTACTGGTAAGATTCAAACGCCAGTCTCCTACGTCAAAGAGCAGCACTCTAACGACTACACTATCCAGCCACTATACACAGTATGTGGGTGTGTGGGTGTGTTCATTCATTCATTCGTTCTCCTATGGTTTGTTTTGTTTCTAATGTTTCTAATGTTACAATGACCTCCATTTGTATCCTGGAGCTTAGTCTATTCTCCTTTAATTTTGTTTCAGAGTCAAATATTCTCAGACTGTAAATCTGAAAGAATGAGTTCAAATTTGTAATTTTCTTTGGTTAATGGGTAGCTATTAAAATACTGTGGAATTTGAATGTTCCATTATTAATCATAAGTCATTCTAGTGGTTGCTTTATTACTTCTTTTTTTGCTTTCTGTTTGGTTTTCTTTGACTAAATTATTAAGTTCAATTATAGAATCCAGTGTATCCCAAAACTTTCAGTGTTAGGCTACATTTCTAGCCTAAAGTTAATCCAGGTTTTTATATTAAATCTGAGTCATTTTGAAATCAATGGTATCTTCAAATAGGACTTTCAAGGGCTCTTGAAAGGACTCCAGTACCAGATTAATATTCTAAGAGTAACAAAGTAAAAGCAGAAAGTGCTAATCAAGTCTTTAGGGGGAGGAAATTCTAGAATCTAAGAGCAAAAACTGCAGATATCTTTTCAATGCAATCACTCACCATACCCCTCAGTTCCTACCAAGAAAAAAACCACACACCCACCAACACTGACAAGGCAAGCCTCTGTGTACAAACAGGGAGCAAACCCCACACTCGCCAGCACTGATGGTGTTACTTAGTCAGGTAATGAAATGTCTGCAAGTTCAGAAGGCACCAAGGACTCCACAGTTGATTAAGATGGAGCATAAAATATTTCTCCAAATCATTTTGGACAGTCCAGCATGGCCAACAGGCATAGGTTACATGAAATTGTGATACAAAGCCCATTAAAGAAACGATATGATGATCCATACACACAGGTTTTCCTTTAATTTCTGTAATATTTGTGTGTTTACATTCTCTTCAAGAATTCTTTATGCTGGGGACATAAATGTAAGGATCACGAAATAAGACTAAAGGTATCCACTGGCCAAGTTGCAAGCTATCCAGCCATCCAAATGAACATGAAGTGGACAACGCTTCCTTCCCTCCTAGACAGCCATGCTTCTTGGTAACCTCTCTGTGACTTCTCATTTTTCCAAATGGGGATTCTTTAAAATGTTTGTTTGCGTGCATGTGACTAAGTTTCCTAGTGGGAAATATGGGAAGAAATGTGGTTGAAACTTGGGGGGGGAGGTCTCATGGTCAGAAATGGAGAAGAATTTGGCTATGCAATCCCTATCCTTTATCCCCACCATGTGTGTGTGTGCACACACACACACACACACACACACACACACAAAGCAACTTCAAGCCATTTGGGAAGATGGAAAGGGAATTAAGGCCTTCTAATCCCCACCCTTAATTTGGGGAGAGACAGAACATTGCCAATTATGGGAGTTGGCTTCAGGATGGGGGCAGCTTGTTTCCTGTGTCTGAACTAAATCATATTCATCACTTGATTCCCTCCAGGTCTATGGATTTCCTTCCTAATGTTGCGTATGTTTTAGGCTTTTCCACAGCCTATCAGAAGAATCCCACTCATGAGATTACATTCAGATTTATTGAAAAATCTCCAGGAGCTAATGTTGTCATCTTTAAAGTTCCTGGTGTAGGTGATCATTTTCCATTTTCTCAAATAACTAGTATAGTTCCTCTTTTGAAATTGGATAATTAATGGAATGGCATAGTGAAAAGGATAGACAGAGCCACTGACATGATATGATATTGAGATCTTTTAAAGGTTCAAAGTGAAGACAGAGACTCTTTGAAAATTATTAGTTCCCATCCTTAATTATTTTGTGAGTAGGCTTTCCTAGACTAAGAGACATAACATAAATATAAGCCACTTCCCCAGTAATTTTAACCTGTGAAGATTCCCTTTGCTGTTGATCTATTGGTTACATATCTGAACAAGTTTATCAACTAAACTCGCTTTAATTATTCTTGAAAATACTAATGCTACCTATTACTTGACTTGGAAAGATTTTTATGAAGTTAGAAAATTGGATCAGAGAAGCAAATATCTGAGTTTTCTCAGTTTGAGGTGGACTTTCTAAAAGACATGCATCCTTATTCCCCCTGAGAATATCTATGCTGTGAAAAACTGTTATAAAATGGATCTCCGCTTACAGTCACTCAATTGCTTACACATACTTTATGAAGACACACATGCCTCCCACCTCTCTTGCTTTCTACCTAGTCCAACAACCAGATAGGTGAGGCTGAGGTTTCTTGATCCATAGCCCTGGTCAGCAAGGGGGGAAATCTGATAAGAAACACACATTCTTTCAGTGGAGGGATCACAATTGAAAGGCCCAATTTTCTCCCAGGTATTGTAGCAAAGAAAGCACAACAAGTACTTGTCTCAGAGCAACACTGCAATACACCATGTGCACATGGACACGCACATACGGACCTCTACTTACCAACCCTTTCCTAGGCTAATCAGGCAGTACTAAGGGTAATGGAGAAGACAGATCTTATCAAGATGAAATAGTTAGTCCTTCATGTTTGGTCTCTTCAATTTAGCTCCGGCTGCCAGGTATCTTTCATCATTTCTCCCCTTCATACTGATTGGCCAGATTTCTTTCCAGTTGTTTTCTTATAACACCTATCATAACTGCTGTTCTCTTAGACCAACTGCTTTGCACCACATGTTATTTTGAACACTGACCTACCTTCCTACAACCTAGCAGATATTTTGAACCTCGCCAGCTTCCATGGCTCTCCTTTTGCTCGTAACAGCAGTGCATCTGAATAAGCTCAGACGTATCTTACAAGGAGTGGCATAATGGGAGAGGTGCGTTATTGCCCAGAATAACCATACATTCCATCAAGGTTCTGCTGCTCAATTCTCTGCAATCTGCTTTTTAATCTGCATATTAGGCACTACTTTTTGCCTGCATTTTTAACCCCTTTATAGTCCATACAGAGTTATAGGGACCAAGTAGAACTGGGTGATTGGGAGAAAATGTATTTTGCATTTTCCTTTCTTGTATTTTGTTTCAATCCATTGTTTATAGCTCAGTAAATAAAATAATGAGTTTAGGTGATATATATAAAAAAAACAGAAACATTTCTCTTTACATACTGAAACTTTAAATCAAAATGCATTTGTAGCAACATTGATCTTTATGTCTTCATTATTTTCTTTCTAGAAAACCTTTTACAGGGATGATTTCTGTACTGCTTTTCCTTTACCTGGCTTCCCAGTTCCATACTATCAAACTCCAGAATTAAGCACCTTTAATTTAGCTTCATGGCTAGCCAAAGAAGTTGAAGGTAAATTAATGCTGCTTTTACACCAAGCCAATAACTAAGAGACTAATCAATGTTGGTTGTGTTTATCTTTCCATGGCGTTTTTTTCGGATAGCCTAGAGCTGAATCTAGGCTTAGCAATGCTTCGGCTGGGCTGGTTGAAATCAGTGAGACTTAAGTTAGCTATTATTTTGTTTAAGTCTGGTTGCTTTCAGGGGATCCACTTTAATCATAACAATGTCTGGATCCAACCCACTCTTTTGAGCTTTTACTCCTTCAAATGTAGTCCCATTGATATTACCTAGCCTTATTCCTAGCTAAACATATTAGCAAACATCTTTTGCAACATGGTTTGAAATTGTTATCTTATTGGTTTCTGTAGCAAGATAGGTTTACAGATATGATCATGCTTAAGTGATTGTTAAGTGGCTCCCCTATTATTAACATATCTTTGCCTAATATTTCTTCCTTTTTAGCTTTGTCTTTTATAGCTTTTTAATGTTTTTATACTAATGATTATGGCTTTTACTATTTATTAATTTAACTGTTTTTTAGCCTTGTCATACGCCACCCAGAGTCACTTGCTTGTGAGATTTATTTATATAATAAATAAATGTATTAATCATAAATTCATTTATTATATAAATAAATAAAGCAAAAGTTGAGGATTTGATTAGGTTTTTCTCTTTACAGCTGGTAGGACTGAAGTTTAATTCTGACTGGCCCTATTATTTATTTTCTTATCAGCTGTATGTGAGGTGCAGGATGAAAGGATTACAACTTTCGACAATAAGATATTCAACGCTAGTATTGCTGAGAGAGAATGTGACCTTCTGATAGTCAAGGATTGCACCACATCTGAAAGTTATAAGCCACAATTCCTTATATGGATCCAAAACCCCAAACCTTGTCTCTCAAAAGAAATTTACATGTCCTTTAATTCAATGTAAGTTTAACCAAATGGAAAGTTCTTCCAAATTTCAACTTTCTTTCCAATAGCTTCTTTTCCAATAGCTTTTTAAATAGCTGTTGTCTCTTAACTAAACTTTTCTTCTTAGAAATTGTTCTGCCATTCTTGATAAGAGGTTTCTTATGTTTGGGTTTCCAGCTTTTCAATTCTGTACTTTCTTGCAAAGATGCCAGGATCTTATAAACAGGGGAGGCCATAAAATCCCATTAAGTTTGAACATCTTAACTAATGGGGTTAGTTTATAGGGTTGAATTTCTACATGACCATTCAATGTTCAAAATTCAGCTCATCCATGGAATTCCTAGCAGGCCTAAAGCTGTGATGAGGAATCTATGGGTCTTTAGGGGTGGCTAAAATGTGCTTCCCATCATCTGGTGGCCATGCTGCATTGGTTTCTAATAAAATCTGGAAAGCACGTGGTCCATACCAATTATTGGGTCTCATCCTAACCTACTTCATAGGTATATAAGGTAATTATAATAACAGAATAAGCTCAAAAAGATGACACAGCACAAAGATGCTGCTATCAATAACTAGATTGACTTCTCTAAATGTATATTCTAGAATACAATATGGCTGCCTCCAGAATTACAGGACAGCCTTCATTTTAACAAACTTATAGCCGGAAATGTGGGTTACATAGAATTAGTTTTAATTAGTAAAAAAATAATAACGAACAGTGCCTTTAGGATTCTTAACACAGATAGCTAAGGTGCTTGATAATGACATCTTCTATCCATAGGCCTGGCATAAGTGCTGTCACATTAAAATTTATCAAATTGTCGTCAATAGTGTCATTTACATACAGGAATTTTTCAAAAAAATGTGAGGACACAGTTCTAAAACAGGCTTAGAATTTAAAATTAAGTAAGGAAAACAACCGAGAGGTTGTAAGGTAGTATGAACAGGGAAAGAATCTTTCTTTCTTTCTTTCTTTCTTTCTTTCTTTCTTTCTTTCTTTCTTTCTTTCTTTCTTTCTTTCTTTCTTTCTTTCTTTCATTTATGACATTTAGTTTTAGTTGAAGAGGAGTTGCCATGGTATAGTAAAAGAGCTGTAGATGCTTTGAAGTAATTCAGTGAGGGTTGTTGGTGACAACAAAGCAGCCTTTTTTCGTTCATCAGCTTGTTCTAACTAGATTGTCAGAAGCTGCAGAGAAGGGGAACCTTTTAATGTCAGTATGCATTATATAAGAAGATGGCATCTGTTTCTATGTTTCTATCAGTGGCTTCAAATCCACTGGTACTTCTCTTCTTTAGACCAAATTTTCACTCTATTCAAGCCATAGCAGGTATAGCAAAAGCAGTTCTTCAGAGAAAGGCTGGCTATTTTCTGCTAATTATTATCCTTTTTTCCTTGTTTAACTTCCTAACAAAATGCATCTTTTGTTTTTCCCAATGGCAGAGAAATCATAATCCGATCTTCCTTAGGTACACTGACTGTGTTACGTAATAAAGTACCAATACTAACAAACAGAGAAAGATATGAGGACGACAGAGGTACTGTATCCTATGCCATATTCTATCTTAAATAATAGATATCAGCTCATATACTCCATGTTGGCTCTGGTTCTGTTACTTTATTTTTTCAATAATTATTTAAAAAATAAACTTGAATCATTTAGCAGTAATTCTTATGTACTGTATGATGGTCCTTCGGGTTCAAAGAAGACACACTATTGTGTAGTCCACCTGTGGACACAGAGATGGCTCTGCAGTCCCAGTCTGGAATTGCAGAGTCTAGTACAATGGGGGCACTAGACGTCCATTGTTGTAGTAATGGTGGGTGTTATTCTGTAATGGTTTTCTATCAGTTTTTGGCGACTCCTGTCTTCAAAGCCAGTGGAGGCTCCAAAGCACAGGGCTTGCGAGTGGGTTCTGTCAGCAACCACAGCTTCTAGTTCCCTTCACTGGATGTCACAGTGGCATAGGGTTTCTTTCATGGCATCTTTGTAGCACTTGCGTGGTTGACCTCGAGGTCTCTTCCCAGACTCCAGTACACTATAGAGCAACTGGAGAAGTATACAGTGGTCATCCATTCTGATCAGATGTCCCACCCACCACATCTGGGCTCTGATAATCAGGGACTCAATGCTGGTGGACTCCACGAGATCCAAGACCTCCAGGTTGGATACACAATCTTGCCAACTAATGCCAAGGATGGAGAAGAGAGTACATATGTGAAATTTCTCCAGTTCTTTGATGTGCCTTTGGTACAGAGTCCAGGATTCACATCCACATAGGAGAGAAGGGATAACCAAAGTTCTGTAGACTTTCAGCTTTGTGGAGATATGGATGTTGTGTTGATTGAGTACTCTAGTATGCAGCCACCCCAGTGCCTGGCTGGCCTTGCTGATCCTGGAGTCAATTTCTTTGTCCAAAGACCCAGCACTCAAGATGATGCTTCCCAAGTATTTGAAGCTGTTTACATTTGTCAGCTGGGGGTCATCAACAGTAATTTTTGTTTTGTGGGGTTGGTATTTGACACGGGCTGATAAAGTACTTCAGCCTTGTTCAGGCTGATAGTCAGGCCAAAAACTATAGCAGCATTTGAGAATGTGTTCAGCATCAACTGTAGATCACTGTCTTTGTGCACCAGGAGTGCATAGTCATCAACAAAGAGGGTTTCTTGGATGATTGTATGGAGGCACTTCATCCATGCATTCAAGTGGTGAAGGTCAAAGAGAGAGCTGTCCAATTGGTACCTGATGTACACTCCTTCCTTCATACCCTGGATAGCACATGACAACATGCAAGCAAAGAACAGATTGAACAGGACTGGGGCTAGCACACAACCCTGTTTTACCCCATTGGAAATGGCAAATGCAGCTGATGTATCACTGTTGTAAAGATCCTGTCTTATCATTCCATCATGGAGTAGCTGAATCAATTTCACGATTTTCCTCAGACATCCGTAACGTCTCAGGATGATCCTGAGAGCCTCCCTGTTTCCAGTGTCAAATGCCTTTGTCAGGTCAATGAAGACAGAGTAAAGAGGCTTGTTCTGCTTGATGCACTTCTGAACTTGCCTCATGGCAAATATCTTGTCTGCTGTATTCTGTTCTGGTGAAAACCACACTGAGCCTCTGGGAGATTCCTTTCCAAGACAGTGACAAGTTGGTTCAGGAGAATGCAGGCAAAGGGCAGTGAGGTACCCCTGTAGTTTCTGCAGTCTGATTTGCTTCCCTTATCTTTATAAAGAGCCAAAATGATGGTGTCACGGAAGTCATCAGGCATCTCATCTGTGGACCAAATGTCTTTCAAGATGTCTTGGAATGCCTGTAAGGCATTTGGGTCTAGTGCTTTGTAGATCTCAGAAATACCATCCTGTCCTATTGCTTTATTTGAGTTCATCTGCAGGATCACTTTCTTATCAGTAGAGGGAGGACAATCTAGGACATCCAAGACTAGCAGCTGAGGAATCTGCTGTAAAACACCAGGATCAGTGGACAGCCTACTGAGTAGGCTTGACCCATCAAATGACAGCAGGGGGGAGCATCCTGATTTAGGACCATAAACTGACTTTATGGCACTGAAGAACTCTCTGGTGGCATGCATGTCTGCATACCATTCCACCTGCTCAGCCTTTCTCTGCCACCACTCATCTTGCATTTCTTGCAGTTCCATCTGTACTTTGGACTATAGGTGCTTAAACTTGTCTTTCTGTGGGATAGATGATGGATCATTCTGCCAGTCTACATAGGTCTTGTTCTTGGCCTGGAGGGCTGCTGAAATGGTCTCATGGTTTTCATCAAACCAGTCTTGATGGAGGTTTTCAGTCCGAGTACAGTTGTTGTAGTCTGCATGATGACATCTTTAAATTTGTCCACTTTTCAAAACAGATTCCTACAAGTGGTAAATTGCTGGAGTGTTTTTCATTAAGTACATCTTGGAAATGTTGAACATTTGCAGTCTGCCAATGTTGAAATACTTTATGACAGTACTTGGTTGCTTACAATGTAAAGGGGCTATGTGCAGGTTGAGGAGCAACTGGACCAGCCTGTGATCTGTCCAGCACTCAGCATCTCACATGGCTCAGGTGATGGTGACATCTTTAAGGTTACACTGACATACTATGACATAGTCAAGTAGGTGCCAGTGTTTGGACCTGGGATGCATCCAGGTAGTTTTGTACTTGTTTGCAGGTCTGATCATCGTGTTAGTGATGCACAGGTTGTGCTTAGCACATTTGCTCAGAAGCAGCAGGCCATTGCTATTTAGTTTTCCCACCCTAAGTCTCCTGAGGACTTCGTTCCAGTTGTCACTGTCGATCCCCACCCTAGCTTTGAAATCGCCCAGAATGACAAGTTTATTGCTGGCAGGGGTTGTCCAAATAATCTGGTCCAGGTCCTCATAGAAATCTTCCTTATTTTCCTCTGGACTCATGAGAGTTGGTGCATAGACACTGACAATGGTGATATACCGGGACTTGTTGAGAGGAAAGCGGAACTTCATAATGCATTCATTTATTCCAGTGGGTAGAGTAGAGATGTTCTTCAGCAGAGCAGTTTTGATTGCAAAACCTACTCCATGAGTCCAGTTGTCAGTATGTGGTTTCCTTTTCCAAAAGAACGTATGTCTACTCACTGCTTCCTGTAATGAATGCTCTTCTGCCAGTCTGGTCTCACTGTCAGTGCTATAACAATGAAGTTCAGCTGCTATGAGTTCTGTTCATCTTTCAGGCCTGACACCTTGTCTCTATCCAGCAAGATGCATACATTCCAGGCTCTGAAAATGAGTTTTCTTTGATTCATTATTCTTGATGCTCGACTCCTAAGGAGATGATCTGCCAGCCACAGTTAGCTAGGTAGATGTTGTGGGGCAAGCAATGTTTAGGGTACCTTTTCTAACTCTCTCCCTCATGTGAGGGTGGGCAGTGCTATCCTAGAAGGGCTGCTCAGTCACCCTAGATGCTGCCAGACATCTCTGCTGCCCTGGGTACTGTGATGAATGACCACTGGTCCAAGGGCCACCAGTTGCCTCCCCCTGTTGCTTAGCCACTCCCCCATTGCCACAGGGCTCAACAAATTAGGTTTTGACTGAGATGAGTTGCAGATGAGTTGCAGTTGAAAATGAATTACACAACAGAAACCTGGGCATGATGGAGTTTTCAGTGGAAGAGCCATTGCACAGGGGCAGTCCCACTCTCTTGGCATAAGAGACCTTGGCACAGAGAACCGTTACGGCTGGAGACCACTCCTGCTGCAGTGGATGACCAGGATTTCTAAGTGTCTTGTTATGCTCTTAGTGCTCCACAGTGCCTACTGGGCCTGCCTTCTTGAGTGTTGGACTGTTGATCAGCCTCCTCTGCTCAATCTGCCAGGGCCAGACTTCACATGCTGGGATAGACAAATCCCCTATCTCACCAAGAGTTGAAGACCCATTGGCTACCCTCACGTGGTTTGGCCTGTCTGCCAAGTTATAAGAACATAGCAAAGTGGATTTGAAAAGAAGCGAATATTTATCAATTATAGGGTAACTCCTTTCGGTTGGTTGAATATCCTGCCCACAAACTGGATGTGCATATTTGTAACAGTGCAACTGGGGCAAGTTGGAATCACAAAATTTGAAAGAAACCAATGGCCTGATAGAAACATGATTGCATATCTGACCCATCCTGAAGCAAAAATCATATAGAAATATGCAATGGCTACATGTGTTTGTGTGCATGTTGAAAACTCTTGTACTAAACAGCCAGCCATTCTAAGCTATCCCTTCTCTTTGCAGCAAGCTTTATAATTACCAAAAAAAACACCACTATTATTGTCAAGGCTCCTGAACTCGGCTTGGAAAGTGTGACGTATGATGGTGTCATACTAAGGGTAAGTCAGACTCTGTTTTTTGTGCTAGAATCTCTTGTTTTTTACTTTGACAAATTCTATTGTAAGGAGATTCACTTGAGCTTCTATGGTAACATGCCATTATTCATGCAGATTATAGCTTCTGCAAAGATGAAAGGCAATACCTGTGGACTTTGTGGAGACTACAACGGAGAAATAAAACATGAATACCTGATGCCGGATCAAGTTGTCACTGAGCAACACTGATTTTTTTCATTCCTGAATTTCAGCAGACAGTTGTGTTGCAGGTTTGTGAACTTTGAACATTTTAGAGGTAGAAATTAATTGTACAGTAAATGTCTGAAGCCACATGTATTGGTTAAAATAATTGTGCTTTTGATTTAAAAAAAAATCCATATTATGCTGAGTGTGAAAGAAAAAATTCTGTTTCTGCCTCCTGGTTTCATAAGGACACATACAAAAATCTAGCTAGAGAGGTCAAGGAAGAACTGGTACACAACCTTTCTCGTTCATTAGTTTCTTTCCCTCAACATTGAAAAAAATTAGACAAAGGTAAGACTGTTATGATAGACATCAATAGCTAGAAACAGTGCATCCTTATGAAGTTCCTGGTTTATTCTAGCAGTTGTATCCCACTGGTAGAATGCATACCAGAAGTAACTTCTGACTATGTGCCTCCATACCAATTCAGCAGTGATCACAATTGTGCTTTTGGTCATAGGAGGAGGAAGGGAGAAACAAAACACCATGCTACCACCATAGCTCATAAATACAATGTTCTTCTCTTAAGGCAGTGTTCTCCAAACTTGGCCACTTTAAGATGAGTGGAGTTGAACTCCCAGAATTCCCCAGCCAGCCATGCTGGCTGGGGAATTCTGGGAGTTGAAGTCCATTCATCTTAAAGTGACCAGGTTTGGACAACACTGTCTTAAGGGAATCACTATGCACATCCTGGGGTTACCTCTCCTCATCCCAAGACTTACCCCTTTTCTAACCAGGATTTTCCTGTTTTTTTACACTCTGGTTAGAATGGGAAAATCAGCTGTTGTCTCCCTGAAATGCTCTGCTCCTTAATTTAGCAATCCAGAGCCTGAAATACTTGAATGAATCGTTCTTCTTTATGGGATTTGGTATTTGTGGTTTAGACAGGCGCCATCTGTATCTGGTGAAAAACAGCCTGAAAAGAATAATTATTTTATTTTTTAAAAAAAAGTCTGTTTATAGGTATAATCACAAAAATAAGATTTCTAGCTTTTTTTAATCACATACCTCTTCAAGAAATCATTTGGATGTTCATTGCTAATTCAGATGAAGAGTGATATTGTTTTACATAATCAAAAGCCTGCACAATGTTCCTCCAATGTATTGCTTTGAATTCTATCTAATATGTATTTATACTGATTGCACTTTTGTGAACAGAAACTGCAACACTTAATCCAAGATCTTGTCAGCAACATCTGACTGAAGATAGGAGAGACCTTGTGAACATTTCCCAGACAACTTATTTCGGACAAACACTTTGGTACATAGATGAACTAAATAACTGGACAACCCCTTGGGGGATGTAGAAGTCCTATGTAATGTGAATATTTTATGCTAATTGGAAATAAATGAAAAATCAAATGTGCTAACCAGTGTATGAAGGTCTCAATGAACACACATCACATTAGATAAATTTACATGGCCTTTCTTAGAGTTCCTTATCCTCAGACAATACATGGCTGAAAATACAGTGATACCATCATTGTTTAGTAGTGAGAAGCCAGCTCAATTATTAAAACAGATTGCCAAAACAGATTAAGTAAGTTAGTGTTTGAATTACTACATACATCATACTAGAAGTTCCTAATGTGTTGAAGAGTTCTGTGAAGAAATCACATGTCATGCCAGGCAGTTCTGTCCCAGATGAAAACAAACATACCAGCTATGCAAGCTACTAATCATGCTCCCATCAGACTTTTTTCTTTTCTTTTTTTTCTGGGGGCGGGGGGACGGGTAGCCTTACAAAATTACTCTGTTTGCAAGATTAGAGGCAATGAACACCAGACTCTAATATCAGTGCTGCCATGTTTAAAGCTGGACTTCTTCGTGAAATGGGCGGTATCTAAATTTGAAATATAAATTAATTAATCTAGATTGTCTTCCATTGACCAACTGTGATTATATTACCAGTGAACTTGTTTCATAACTGGTAAGTCCCGTTTGGATTTAACCACAAATAAGCAGATAGATACAGTATCTGTAGCATCCAATTGACCTAGTCTTGGCTCAGAAGCTAAGCAGGGTTAGGCCTCGACAGTGAGTTGATGGGTAACCTTCAAATAATACCAGGCTATAGTCTAGGAAAGTCAAGAAACTTTCCAGTAAATACAACAGTAAAACACTTCTCTGTTGCTGCCAGGAAGACTACATGGACTGTCCATGAAGTCATCAGAAGGTGAGTTTGACTTGAAGTAGATCTTTTGCTTTAAGCAGATATAGGACTGTAGCCTCAGACAGGTTTTAATGAGATGAGAATGCAGATCAAGAAGGAAATATCACAGAAATCTTGTTCTTCCAATTTTGTATGATAATTATATTGAGAACACCCCTGTGATATGTGCAACCCAGTTACTTGCAGTAAGCTTGAGAAATAATTACAGAAGTAAAAGTTTGGTGCAAGCTGGTAGACGTTGAGCAGGGTAAGTAAGGAAATTGAAACAAGTCAGAATCAGAGGAATAAGAACCTTGTGATAAAAAATAATTAGGTGACGATTAAGGGAGAGATAAAATTACTGCGGTTAGATAGCTTGGGGCCAGTGAAGGAAATTAGAAGTAGTGACTTATGGTTATAATATGTGTGGTTCCAAGGAGCAGAAAGGCAGAAACAAAACTTGGAAGAGTTAGAAAATGTATTAAAAACTGCAGAGCTGGGATGCATAACCAGGGAGAAAGAGTGGAACTGAGTAAGTTTAGCCTAGAGCAGCATTTCTCAATCTTGGCAACTTTATGATAGGTGGACTTCAACTCCCAGAATTCCCCAGCCAGCTCCCAGAATTCCCCTAGTCTTGCTGGGATGCATAACCAGGGAGAAAGAGTGGAACTGAGTAAGTTTAGCCTAGAGCAGCATTTCTCAATCTTGGCAACTTTATGATAGGTGGACTTCAACTCCCAGAATTCCCCAGCCAGCTCCCAGAATTCCCCTAGTCTTGCTGGGATGCATAACCAGGGAGAAAGAGTGGAACTGAGTAAGTTTAGCCTAGAGCAGCATTTCTCAATCTTGGCAACTTTATGATAGGTGGACTTCAACTCCCAGAATTCCCCAGCCAGCTCCCAGAATTCCCCTAGTCTTGCTGGGATGCATAACCAGGGAGAAAGAGTGGAACTGAGTAAGTTTAGCCTAGAGCAGCATTTCTCAACCTTGGCAACTTTATGATAGGTGGACTTCAACTCCCAGAATTCCCCAGCTCCACTCCCAGAAGTCCACCTATCATAAAGTTGCCAAGGTTGAGAAACACTGGCATAGAGGAAGGCTAGGAAAAAGAAGGAAAAGGAAAAGGTTAGCCTAGAAAGAGACTGGCTGAGAAATAAGGAAATAAGAGACAAAGCTTTAAAGAAAGACTGCTTATGTTAAGCAAGAAGTAAAAGAGAGAAGTCAGGAGGCCTTTCTTATGTGCCCACCCAGAGTTCCACTTCCTGAAGCTAATAAGAAAGACAACTTGGGGAGACTAAGTTTAGAGAGCTTTGCCAAAAGAGGAGACAGACCCTGGCAGTTTCACATCTGAGGAAGTTGCCCAGTGAATCGATGGAAAAGGGTCAAGCTTTGAAGAGCCAAGAGGAGAAGTAGAACTGGATCAGATATGACAGCCCAGAAGAGAGATATAGCAATCAGATGGAAGAGAGTGAGGGAAATTGCTTCATGAGACTTTTGCTGACCAACTGTGGATTTGTGGGCAATTGCAAAGGGAGAAGGAGAGAACTGGTGTGGTTAGATATGTACAGTAGTCCTCAAATTATGACCATTCATCTAACGACTGTTCAAAGTTACAGTGGTGCTGAAAAAAGTGACTTATGACTGATCCTCACACATATGACTGTCTCAGTGTCCCTGCAGCCATGTGATTGAAATTCGGGCACTTGGCAATCGGCGTGTATTTACAACAGCTGCAGCATCCCAGGGTCACATGATTGTCATTTGTAACCTTTCCAGGGGCTTCCAACAAGCAAAATCAATGGGGGAAGCCGGATTCGCTTAATGACCATGGTGATTTGCTTAACTACTGCAGCAGAAAAAGTGAAAAAACTGGCCGTGACTCACTTAATGACTATCGTTCAGTGATGGAAGTTCCAGTCCTAATTGTGGTCATAAGTCGAGGACTACCTGTACTGTACCTTTAAAAAGTGCAGTACATAGGGACTGCTAGGTTCTCAGTAAACCCTCTCTACCAGATAATGGGGATTCATCCCAAAAGCTCAGTGCTGTTAAATTTATCTTTGTACCTATGTGAAACTGCTCATCTATCTATTTTGCATTTCTGTATGCAAGCAATACAGGTATTTTATTTGTTCACAGTTAAAGGTTTTATTTTCTTTTAATTGAATTTGCAAAGGAGGAGAAGAGAAGAATTGCTTCTTAAAGCCCTGCTGCTGATTGGGTACTTGGTGCTAGGCTTTGTTTAAAGTGAATAGCAGAGAAACCATAAAAATCTCTATTTTAATATTTCTGGGGTACCAGCTTTTCAGACACACAGTTTCTTCTTAAAACAGTAACTACATTTGTCATTTGATCACTGTAACTACCTCCAGTCCTTCCCATTCTTCTCAGGGTAACCCAGTCACAGAAAGGATATATCTAATTAAATCAGGTACATTTTTAGGCAGTTCTCAGACTGCATGGAGTTATGCCATGGTAACACATCGTGACCCCAGCTATAACTCCTCAAAATACACTCAGCTTCTTCAGTTTCATCATGAAAAGTTCAGTTCTTCCGGGAACACAGCTCTTTCAATGAAACTGCATATCTTCTTCCTTACCTAAGCCTCATCTTGAATTGATGCCATGCCCTGTTTCACATCTGCTGAAGGTGTGTGTGTGTGTGTGTGTGTGTGTGTGTGTGTGTATATATATATATATATATATATATATATATATACACACACACACATATATATATAGCCTAGTGCTATAACTTTCAAAGCATTCTTGCTCTGTAATTTAGAAATGGCCACAAGTTTCTTCATCTCCCACCAAACAGCATAACATAAAGGTAGCTGAAATGCAATAGTGAAGTAGAAAAATATTTTCCGTTTGATTTTATTTTTCCCAGTTGCCATGAAAAAAGAGAACAAGTTGATTCTTTTTCTCTCAACATCAAGAGGAGCCCTATCCAGTTATATAGTTCCTTCAAAGCCTGAACTGGTACATCTGAATTGAATGTCATCTAGTACTCTTGTGCAGCCCACTAGCTCCAAAAGAGCAGTGACATCCAACATGCTGAAAAGGAATAAGAAGTAAATAGCAGTCGCTTGCTTTTTATCTTTGGTAGCACAGAGAGTAGTGGCCATTCATTCTCAGTCAAGCAAAGTTCTGCTCCAAAAGTGGCTTCAAATAGAATGAGGCTGAAGGACAGGAACATTTCCCTTCAAAGGGGAAGGGGGAAGAATAGGACATTGCCTTTCTTTGATTCCATTAATGCAGTGTTTCTCAGCCTTGGCAACTTGAAGATGTGTGGATTTCAACTCTCAGAATTCCCCAGCCAACATGCTGGCTGGGGAATTCTGGGAGTTGAAGTCCACACATCTTCAAGTTGCCAAGGTTGAGAAACACTGCATTAATGACAGGTATTAGGTATATTATGCATTACTTCTTTTTTAAAAGAGCAACTTTCTTTTTTTATTTTATTTTTTATTTTTTTTGCTATTTAAAGACAACAATTTGTATTCGTTTATGGTGAGGTACCTGAGCATCTATTCAAAGAGAGAAAAGATCTACCAAAACTACTGACTATGAAAGCAGACATTGTAAAATCTAGTAATATACCTTGAACTACACAAGGAACAAAAGATATACACAGAGAGAACATAGAAACTATCTTCCCCAAAAAGTTATAATTTACACTGGATAGTTGGAATCATCAATATATTGAAATTCATTTTTCCTAATATGTTATACAAACACTCCATGACTCACATGTCTAGTGTTCAAACTTTAAAGTCTTTGGAAAATATTACTGCTATGTTTTTAAAAGTCAAGTTTAAAATATAATAACTGAATAGTATATCTTATACTGCTTTTAGGCAATTTACCACTTTACATATTGATAATTGATAAGAACTACCCCATGTTGGTTTTTAATTTATAGCTAGGGAACAAGTGTGTACACACACACACATACATACATGAAAATCTTATGTTCAGATCATGTTTCTGTCATATAGCCATGTCTTTTATTTTCTTAAACTTTCCCTTTACACTTACTCTGCCTCATTTGAGTCTAATAATAGCTTATCGTATTTTCTGATATTACTTTCTCTCAGCTAGCACTAACACAACCAGACTCTTTTGCTGCACTGTGATTATTGCAGGATCAGCACCCCGCTATCCTGCCTGGAACATTTGACTGTCATTTAAAGCTGGCACAGAGACACAAAGAGTATAGTTTGCAAAAATTTATCCTAAAGTTAGTCATATTATGAAAACACTAGGTTACTTTAATGGGCCTATAAAATGATTCAATAATGAATCAGGACATTGAAGAACATTGGCTCATAATGTCCAAGCCCTTCACTGTTTCTACCATAATGCCCTGAAAAGGCAAATAAACAATCCTATTAGCACAGGGAAGCAAATATAATTTAATGACTGCCATTATTCTAGAATAGGCAGTGAAGAATGGAATTTGTTTAAAAAATATGGAATACAAAAAGAGAAGGAATTTCACTGTAGATTAAAAGTATCCACACATTCACAGGGATCCAAATGGCTGAATCCTGTAATCTTGCAGAGAACATCTATGTGGAAAAAAAAATACATGACGAAACAAAAATAATTCAATTGTTGTTGTCTACTAACATTCATCCATCAAACAAGACATTGTGGGTGATGCTTTAAAAAAGTAAATTGAAGACTTTTCAGATAGATGTTTAATTATGTCAGCATTTGTAGGTACACAATCCTTGCTAAAACTGGAAGTTCCAATTTTGTGTTGCTGGCAACTTTCTCCTTCAGAGGATGGAGGAAGGCACAAGAAGTTCAGCTGTGCTTCATTTGAATATTAACCACCCGGAAAGCCTGAGTCAAGAAAGTGGAAGTAACAAACATTGAAAGGTAGTGACCATATAACAATACATTCAGAGAAGATTTGAAGACAAGACAAAGCAGATATGGGAGGTGGAAGACGGCCAAGACACTAAGGGAAAATACATGCAACTAGCCCAGAATTGTAGAGATGACGTCAGTACAGCTAAAGCTCATATTGGTGAAAGTTGTTAAGAACAACAAAAAGGACTTCTTTTAATATGTTCAAAATAAGAACAGGAAAGAATCAGCTGCTCAAGGAAAATGACAAATTGCTATAAGAAGAAAGAAAGGGCAGAGCTCCTCCTGTTTGGCACAGTTTTCCTCAACAAGAAGTTAGGTGTTTCATGGAGAACTGAGAAATGCAGGATAAAGGAACAAGGTTTAAGCTTGGGACCAACAGAAATGTGGTCAGGGTATATCTGTTTATTTTGAATTAGTACAAACCTCCAGGGCCAGTTGCACCTTAGGATGCTGAAAAAACGTGGTGATTGTCTGGCCAAACTCTGACACATTAGCATTGGGAAATCTTAGAGAACTGATGAGACAAATGTTCAAGAAGTGGGGAAAGGATATTGGACCTTCTTACCTCAAACACCATGGGACTCTGAGGCTATTGTGCAACTCTAGAAAAAGCTTCTTTAAAAAGGTATCAACAGGTACAGTGAGTATGCCCAGATCAGATCTGAAGCACGTTTTCTGCTTTAGATCTGAATAGCTCCCCTTTGCTACTAAGCTAATATAGATTGGAGGTCATGGCAAGATTGATCATTGCAGATTGGAACACCATACTCAAAGAGTGCTCATTGGTGAATCCTCACCAATGGGATGGGTGTCACAAGATTCAGTCCTGGGGCCTCATTTATTCAAAAATGTTATTAATGTTTCAATTGAAATGATATAGAGAATGCTTGTAAATTCTGCACATGACACAAAATTGAGTGGCAATGAATGCCCTAGAAAGCACTGCCATGAGTCCACATGGAATTTGGCAGTATATAACTAAACAAAATAAGACAATCAAAAATTTGGGGGTAGGGGGAACTATTCTAACATTCCTAAGATCAATTGAGCAGTGGAATTTCTAATATTTCTAAAATCAGTTGAGCAGTGGAATCAATTTTCCAGAATGCTGGTGAGTGTGTGCTCACTTTCATTGAATACTTTTGAGTGAAGGCAATCCCATTATTTGTTGGGTTGCTTTCATTTAAATTCCTGCATCAGATTGGATTTCATGGCCTAAATGAACCTTTCCAGTTCTTGGATTCTATGAATCGGAGAAGATGAAGGACATGTTTTAGTGAATGAGAGCTCTAGATTCCAAACACATTGAATAAGCAATACTTTCTTAATCCTACTCATTTTTTGCAAGCCTCTATATTCAATCAACTAACTTAATGATTACCTTAAATCTACCACAGACTTCAAACTGATATTTAAACAAAATATACAGTACAATATAAGGTATATTTAAACAGACTCGCTTATCCTATCCTATAGCATCGTGGATGTGTAGCAAAAGGAGTACACCAAAATCGTCTTCGTAGCAGCAGAGCCAATCAAGTATTTGACTTGGTTAAACATCACCTACATTTAGAAAGACTAAGAGTTTTTAAATATGTGGCCAATTTTATATCCAGAGAAAATATGTAACACAAATTAGTAGTAGTAGTAGCAGCAGCAGTATTTAAATTTAATATAGCTGCTCACTCCAGTGGACTCTGGGCAGCTTACAAAATATAATCCTAACTGAAACAATTACAACATAAACAATGAAACAATAAAACGAAATTAATTTAGTTACCTTTGCTGTGAACTGAGTTTGATGTTGTAACACAGTCATGTACAGTATTTGGTTGGCTATGTGAAAGATGAACATCATAGAATTACAGAGTTGAAAGGGGCCATTGCAGTGATCAAGTCAACACCCTTGCTGAGTGCGAGGATCCTAATTAAAGCACCCCATGCAGATGGCTGTCTAGCCTCCCTGCAAACAGACCTCTCTGGATATTAGCTGACAAGGATACTTTGCAATATCCAACTTGCTATCACTTTTCAAAGCACCAGTGCATTAAACAAAACCAGCTAAAGATAGGCAATTCTTTTTTTTTTTTACTACTAAATCATGAGCTCCTCATGCCATCTAGCGGTCTTTTTTAGTTCAACCAGTGCAAAACATGGCTTTGCTGGTTGAGGTTTATAAGCATTTCAGGCAATTCGACACATATCCTCTCCAACACTTTTCAGTTCAGAAGCACTAAATTTTGAATGCCGATGCTTTGCAAGCACCAACTTCACACTGTATTGGTTAGAGAAAGGCACTCCTTAACCCGATGGTTTTGGTAGGGTAGGGTATAGTCTACTTTCTGCTGTAGTAGAGAATAGAGTTTTCTTGAAAAATGAAGCTTTTCAACATCCCACATTAAAAGCTTGCAAATTTAGTGTATACTTGCTGTTCCCTACACTTTAGAGATTGCTTCACAGTCCCTATTTCTCCCAAAGCGTAAGATCAAAAGTGAACTCTTTTTTTCTTGTTAAGTGCTATATTTCCATATAGTTTATCTGTTGGGGGCTGTATCATATGTCAATAACTGATCAAAAAAAAGTAAGTGGTGAATGGAGGATCCCAAAGCCCACCAAGTCCTTTCTTTCCAGAAAAATATCTCTCCCTTTCCCTCTGTCTCTCTCTCTCACCCTACAGTTCATGAACCAATAACGTGTATCCCGACATGAACCTTTCAGTCTAAACATAAGCCATTAGCAGATGAGAAGTAACATAAAAAGGAGAACAGGTCTGACTGTTCTGGAATGCTGGAACACAAACACAAGCGGTGTGAATTTATATCCAGTTCATTCAAGCCAGGATAATTCTGCCTCATTCATGTTCCTGCTGGCTTGAATCTGATGTAAGTGCTCACAAGCCTTGGTTCTTGGCTGGTGGCAGGTGTCTGCATGATCTTCCATCATGGGGGAATAGGTAGGCAGACCAGAGTTCTATCTAAGCAGGGAAGAGAGAAACAAACTCACTGCAGATGCTTGATCTCTCAATTGATTACAACCAGGCCAGTTGATTTAATATTCTCTACCCTGTGCTCTCTTCTCTAATTAATGAAAACTCCTAGATGCAGGTCAGTTGGACTACTTTAGCAGATCTTTTTGCCTCAATACCTATTTTAAAAAGAGTTAAACAAGAGTGTATGCTTGTTTCTCTTCTTTTCAACTTTAATATCTGTTCCATCATCTATTGTTGTTGTTGTTTAGTCGTTAAGTCGTGTCCGACTGTTCATGACCCCATGAACCATATTGCGCCAGGCCTTCCTGTCCTTCACTGCCTCCCTGAGTTTGCTCAGTTTCATGCTCATTGCTTCAGTGATGCTATCTAACCATCTCATCCTCTGCCGTCCTCTTCTCCTTTTGCCTTCAATCTTTCCCAGCATCAGGGTCTTTTCCAAAGAGTCCTCTCTTCGCATTATGTGACCAAAGTATCTGAGCTTGAGCTTCATTATCAATCCTTCCAATGAGCAGTCAGGGTTGATTTCCTTTAAGATTGACTGGTTTGACCTCCTAGCAGTCCAGGGGACTCTTAAGAGTCTTCTCCAGCACCACAGTTCAAAGGCATCAATTCTTCGGCGCTCAGCCTTCTTTATGGTCCAGCTCTCACAGCCATACATTACTACTGGAAAAACCATAGCTTTGACTATGCGGATCTTTGTCGGCAAGGTGATGTCTCTGCTTTTTAATATGCTATCTAGGCTTGCCATAGCTTTCCTCCCAAGGAGCAAGCATCTTTTAATTTCATGGCTGCAGTCTCCATCTGCGGTGATCTTGGAGCCCAAATAAATGAAGTCTGTTACTGCTTCCATTTCTACCCCTTCTATTTGCCAGGAATTGATGGGTCCAGATGCCATGATCTTAGTTTTTTTAATGTTGAGTTTCAAGCCAGCTTTTGCACTCTCCTCTTTCACCCTCATCAACAGGCTCTTTAGTTCTTCTTCACTTTCTGCCATGAGGGTGGTATCGTCTGCATATCTGAGGTTGTTGATGATTCTCCCTGCAATCTTAATTCCGGCTTGTGATTCTTCCAGCCTGGCATTTCTCATGATGTACTCTGCATATAGGTTAAATAAGCAGGGTGACAGTATACAGCCTTGTCATACACCTTTCCCTATTTTGAACCAATCGGTTGTTCCATGACTGGTTCTAACTGTTGCTTCTTGGCCCGCATACAGATTTCTTAGGAGACAGGTAAGGTGGTCTGGTACTCCCATCTCTTTAAGAATTTGCCACAGTTTGTTGTGATCCACACAATCAAAGGCTTTTGCATAGTCAATGAAGCAGAAGTAGATATTTTTCTGGAACTCTTGTGTTTTCTCCATGATCCAGCAAATGTTGGCGATTTGATCTCTAGTTCCTCTGCCTCTTCGAAACCCAGCTTGTACATCCGGTAGTTCTCGGTTCATGTATTGCTGAAGCCTAGCTTGTAGGATTTTGAGCATAACCTTGCTAGCATGTGAAATGAGTGCAATTGTGCGATAGTTTGAGCATTCTTTGGCATTGCCCTTCTTTGGAATTGGAACATAAACTGACCTTTTCCAATCCCGTGGCCACTGTTGCGTTTTCCAAACTTGCTGGCATATTGAGTGCAGCACTTTAACACCATCATCTTTTAGTATTTTAAATAACTCAGCTGGAATACTGTCATCTCCACTAGCTTTGTTGTTAGCAATGTTTCCTAAGGCCCACTTGACTTCACTCTCTAGGATGTCTGGCTCAAGGTCAGTGATCACACCAGGGTGGACATCAGGGACATTAAGATCTTTCTTGTATAGTTCTTCTGTGTATTCTTGCCACCTCTTCTTAATCTCTTCTGCTTCTGTTAGGTCCCTGCCTTTTTTGTCCTTTATCATGCCCATCTTTGCACTAAACGTTCCTTTGATATCTCCAATTTTCTTGAAGAGATCTCTAGTCTTCCCCATTCTATTGTTTTCCTCAATTTCTTTGCATTGTTCATTTAAGAAGGCCTTCTTATCTCTCCTTGCTATTCTCTGGAAATCTGCATTCAGTTGCTTATATCTTTCCCTTTCACCCTTGCTTTTCGCATTCCTTCTTTCCACAGCTATTTGTAAAGCCTCATCAGACAGCCATTTTGCTTTCTTGCATTTCTTTTTCTTTGGGATGGTTTTAGTTGCTGCCTCCTGTACAATGTTACAGACCTCCGTCCATAGTTCTTCAGGCACTCTGTCTACCAAATCTAATCCTCTAAATCTATTCATCACCTTCACTGTGTACTCACAAGGAATATGATCTAAGTCATACCTGAGTGGTCTAGTGGTTTTCCCTATATTCTTCAATTTAAGCCTAAATTTTGCAGTAAGAAGCTCATGATCTGAGCCACAGTCAGCTCCTGGTCTTGTTTTTGCTGTCTGTATAGAGCTTCTCCATCTTTGGCTGCAAAGTATATGATCAATCTGGTTTCGGTATTGACCATCTGGTGATGTCCATGTATAGAGTCGTCTCTTGTGTTGTTGGAAAAGAGTGTTTGCTATGACTAGCTTGTTCTCTTGACAGAACTCTATTAGCCTTTGCCCTGCTTCATTTTGTACTCCAAGGCCAAACTTGCCTGTTATTCCGATTACTCCTTGACTTCCTACTTTAGCATTCCAATCCCCTATGATGAAAAGGACATCTTTTTGGTGCTAGTTCTAGAAGGTGTTGTAGGTCTTCATAGAAGCGGTCAACTTCAGCTTCTTCAGCATCAGTGGTTGGGGCATAGACTTGGATGACTGTGATATTGAATGGTTTGCCTTGGATACGCACTGAGATCATTCTGTCGTTTTTGAGGTTGTGCCCCATTACTGCCTTTCCCACTCTCTTATTGACTATGAGTGCAACTCCATTTCTTCTAAGAGTTTCTTGCCCACAGTAGTAGATATAACGGTCACCCGAATTAAATTCACCCATTCCCGTCCATTTCAGTTCGCTGATTCCCAAGATGTCGATGTTCAATCTTGTCATCTCATGTTTGACCACATCCAGCTTGCCTTGGTTCATAGATCTTACATTCCAGGTACCTATACAATATTGTTCTTTACAGCATCGGACCTTCTTTTCGCTTCCAGATACATCCACAGCTGAACGTCCTTTCGGCTTTGGCCCAGCCGCTTCACTCTTTCTGGAGCTACTTGGAATTGCCCTCTGCTCTTCCCCAGTAGCATATTGGACACCTTCCGACCTGAGGGGCTCATCTTCCGGTGTCATATCTTTTAGCCTTTTAACATTGTCCATGGGGTTTTCTTGGCAAGGATACTGGAGTGGGTTGCCATTTCCTTCTCCAGTGGACCACATTTTGTCAGAACTCTCTGTCATGACCTGTCCGTCTTGGGTGGCCCTGCACGGTATAGCTCATGGCTTCACTGAGTTACGCAAGCCCCTTCGCCACGACAAGGCAGTGATCCATGAAGGGGTCCATCATCTAAGCCCTCTCTAAAAACAAGTTTCACCCAGCTGGCTAGTTAATAAATAAATTAAGTAATATGCATCTTGCTCTATGCTGATGACAGACATAGGTGGACCTCGGGTGAAGCTTCCATGCCTTTGCACTATTTTGCAGTGAAGAAAAAAAAATGGTCATCTACCAAAACAAAAGTTACTAAGAGATGTGCTAATTACTCCAGCAATTGGCATATAAATGGTATCCATACTGTACAAGTATGTACAACAAGTATGTACAACAAGTATGTACAATCTACATAAGAGGTTAATGATTGTAAGAAAATACCTAGATATTTAATCATTAACCTCTTGGGAAATAAAAAGAAAAAATATAGTAGTCCAATCTCAAAAAAAAAAAAAAAAAAACCTCTAATGTCATAAGCTGCAGTGGCAATAATTTTGTCCTGGCTGCAGTGAAATTATTCAAGGCTAAAGTGTTAAGACAAGTACTCTATAGAATGGAGTCATTGTTCATAGATGTTGTCCTTCTAGTAGGTTGACTGGCAGTTGACTTTAGTGCTTTGGGTGTATAGATCATAACATTTGAACAAACCATTGATGGCAAGTAGACATAGGCCCATAATGTCTCAGCAGCTAAGCCCATTGCATGAAGTCCACAACCTGATAAAGAACAATCCTCAGTTAGAGATAATAAAAGGTAGATGTTTAATAGAAATTGATGTTGCATACCATTCAAGGATGTTATTATTATGCTCTGGCAAACCATACTTTGCCATTTTTAAAGCCCAAGCTTTCTTTAATCTGTACTCAGATGCTACAAAAAGATTGAGAATCCAGAGCTGATTGGCTGTCTTGACTATAAGATCAGGTTTAATGAATGAAATTCCAGATGGTAAAAGATGTTCAACCCATGTCTGTTGGCTTTCTTTATGCAACAGCTGTTCTAATCATTGGACAATTCAATTATGCTGGGCACATCTTACATCGTGGATTAACTCACAGACCTGCAAAATATGATTTAAGTTTCAGGAGCTCTGCAAGCACCTCTGCATAGTTTGTTAGTGACTTGCCATTTAATGCCTCATGTACTCCTTGATTTGTTAGTAGCAACCCACCTCTCAACTGAATTTCTCACAAGTAGAGGCACAGGAAGATCCTAGATGGTTTTAATAGCCACCGTGGCTGGCTGGATCAATATCAGAAATACTCAGTTCTTGCCCATCAATTGATTGTGCCAATAGGTTTTTCCACTCTGTTTGCACTTCTGTTTTGGTAGAAACAACAAGATAGTTAAGCTTACAAGGCTTATTGATGGATTTCTCTAGTGTGCAAAAGGCATTTTGGCATTTGATGATATCAAAAGTCGAATTAGGTTTAGAGACAATTTACCAAAACAAGAGTTCTGCATTAGTAGAATGGATGTTGAAAAACAAGCAATACTGATACCGCCATCCTTGATGTTTGCATGAAAATAACCAAGAGGTGTATCACTTGGGAATTGCAGCCAGTACTGGACCAAGGAGCAGATCATACAACATACAATCCAGTCTTTTCAGGGTGTTATGATGAGAATTACCTAATTTCCTTCGTGTGTGGATTTAGGCACCAAATAAGTTTGTAATAATTTCAGCCACTGGGGAGACTTTAGAGGTGCTTTAGAAATTTCTTGCAGCATACTTTCAAGTTTACCAGTGTGTTTAGGTGTTATTCGACCTTTCCAATTAAACCAAAGTCCAAGGTGTCTGATGGACTTGTCAGGTCCCATAAGCCACATAGATACATCCATATACAGATAATTAGTTGGCAAAAGGGCCGTATATTTCTTCTTCCTGTCACTGGCAATGGGAAGGCCTAAGGATTTTTTAGGGTTTAATGTCATTCTGGCTGAGTATTGGGTTCTAACTACTAGTAGAGTTTTCACCTAAAAGAACTAAATCATCAGCACAGGCCAGGGAGCCAACGTTTACTCCAATGTAACAAAACATTTGCAAGAAAACAACCAAGTTCAGAGAACCCCAAGGACTCCACAGGGAGCCAATGTACACCCCATCAAAGTCAAACCCAATATCTGGCATTGTTTTCCAAATGACATCATCTATAACCATAATGAAGAGCAGATAATGGATCTTCCTGTCTGACCCATTGTCCACATTTTGTGGGAATTTTTTCTACTTTAATGGTGGAATTCTCATAAAGATGTTGAAAATATTTAATAAAGAGAGAAGGCAGGCCAGGAGCAGTAGCTACACAAAGTAAGGGATGATGAGATACTGTTTCAAAAGATTTAGAAATGTCCAAAAACAGCATCGCGCATGGTATTAAGTTGTTATGAATTCTCCTAAAGATAGAAAGTAATAATGCAGTTGCCTCAAGACATCTGTCCTTTTTAAAAAAAAGCATGTTGTAATGGAGGAAGATTCAAGATATCACATAGATGCCAGGTTGTTGTTTTTTTTGAAAAGCACAAAGAATAGTAGAGGCGATAGACATGGGCCTAAGTTCATCTGGCCCAGAAGGATTCTCCATTTTTGGTATAAAGTTTTCTCAAGAACAGGCAAGATGTTTAGGTGGTTCTTCAATTGCTAATCATAGGTTAAAGTATGCTGCTAACAAAGACTGATGCTAATTCAGAGGCAGTTATTCAATTTAAGCCAGGAGCATTAGATCCCATATCTCACAAGGTCATGGTCACTTCAGATGGAGCGATGACATCAAGGACTGACCAGAAGATGGTAGACAGTTGATCAGGCATTTCTGAATCAAAGGCACTTGGAGTTCCAAAGACAGATGACTAGTATTGATTCATACCAGGTGCTATGTTCTTAGGTCCAAGATAGGCATTCTTCTACTGCCCAGATATTATACTGGAGGCAGCATCTTTTCATTGGAGTTTATACAGCTGCTGGATGGTTGCACAGTTAGCCTTCCATATTAATTTATTAGATTGATGTTGAATGGTGTGATGTTGCATAATATTCAGCTTCCATTTATGAGGAAAACATTGCTTAGCATAAACTTCCAGAAGCTCTGCACCTTGCTGCAGGGTAAGTTTGCCAAAACAGGGGTTGCATGTAACATAAAGTAGAGTTTCTGCTCCCAATTTAGGTTCTTGAAGATGTTTAATAGCATAATCTAATATAGTGTTCCTCAAGTTAGATGTAGGGTCAGGTATGGGTGATATAGGGATTGCTGGGCAAGGTGGTTCTAGATTTGCAAAGCTTGAATTGAAGAGTCCCACTTGAAGTTTTGAATATATATCTTGATGGCTTCTGTAGAGCACCCAGCAAAAAATTCAGTCAAAAGTTGAAAAATCTCCTTTTTAAGCATCCCTTCACGCGAGAGTCAGTTTGCATGTCTCATTAGTGCTTCATCATCTTCTTTAGACCAATTCAGTCTTTTCAGTGGAAGAGCCAAGGCTCATTCAGCATTCAGTTCCTTAGGACAGGGTTCCTCAACTTGGCAACTTTAAGATGGGTGGACCAATTCCCAGAATTCCCCAGCCTTGCTGGCTGGGGAATTCTGGGAATTGAAGTCCACCTGCCATAAAGTTGCCAAGATTGAGGAACCCTGCCTTAGGATGATGATGAAACTTATGCATGCTGAGGCTCTGCTTAGGCAGGAACTGTACACCACAGAAGCAGCAAAATTGACTAGAACCAATTTCATTGCTAGTAGACAGACCATCCAGGCTTGGTTTCCATCTCTGCTGTTGTCTTGGTTTCCAGAGGGACCAAGACGTTTCACTCTTTGTTTCCTAGAAACCATCAGAAAGAACTTCCTGCAACATGGTTAGCCTGACAGAAGGGTGGCCTGGATCTTAGTTCAGGTATGATACAAGGCACAGAGACCTAAGAATGTGCGCCCTAATATCACACCCTATCCAGCAGTCACCACGAGGAGGCGCCCAGGCCATGGCTAAGAGAAATCTCATAGTCATAATTATTCCCACCAACAAAAGCGTTACTATTTTAGATCAGCTTATGGCCTATTGTGTTTTTAAATTATTTCAGTTATAGCAGCAATGCAGTCAATTAAAATACCTTCGGATTTCACACTTTAGCCCATCCATATTAGCAGCATTTAATTCTTGAATTGTTCAGTCTTGAAAAATGTTTCCGATGATTCCAAATCTGTAGTATTATTAACAGAAAATTAAAAAGTATTCTAACAGTACGTATCAGTTAGTTACAAGAATTTGGAATATAGAATTGGAATGTTCCATTTTAACTAATGAATGGTTTAAGGGCCTTTAAAAAAATAGTATGTTTCTTATGATTTTAAGATTTTTTCATATATTGATTGAACACACAGAAATTGGCTGGATGTATAAAATGGAGGGGATATTTACACATTTGAAATGAGTTTGCCACACAGTCAACCCATTTTGATTTAATATCCATAAGTGAATATGGTTTTAGAAAGAGTAATATGGTTTAAAACTGTGAATATGGTTTTGAATTTATCAACATATGTGGACCTATGGATTTTCTTGGGGTGGGGGGGAGACAAAAATATCATTCTTGGCTCTAATATATCTGGAGTATAAATGCAGTTGTATGGGACAGCCGTGGGAGACAGTGAATTTTAGTTGTGTGCTCCCCAATGAAATAATAATAAGCAGAGCCATTTAAAATCCATTCCATAAATTCAAACTCGTCTAGTCTAAATTAGAATCTAACATACACCCTAAGCGTTCTCTACAGGTTTGTAATAAATCCTTTGCCCCTATTTGTAAGGCCCTTTCACTGCTCTAGATAAGTAGCTATACAGTATTAGAAAACTATTTTGGAGACTATTTTAATATATGGGAGACCTTGATTTCCCCACCACCACTAGGGGGCAAACATGACCAATTTCTTTTGGGTCCCCCCCCCCCCCCAATCTTAATGAAATAAAATACCCTAACACAACTCTAATAAACTCTACCATCCACTTCTAATTGCTATGGCATTTTATAACACAGCACTCTTTTGAAAGGAACATTATATTAGATTTCAGACCACAATTTTTTCCCTAAACAAGTTACATAGCTATTTGCAAGCCCAGCTATTTTCACAGGTTCAATAATTCTATCTTAAAGCATATTCCATTTAATCCTAGGCCTAAAGCAAATTCATGCTTGTTAATGTTTTGGAATCTATTCAGTCATTACTGAGGTTTGAGAATAACGATCTTTCAGCAATGTAAGACACTTCCTTTCTGGCAGCTTATGCAGCCTGTGGCATGCACCACTGAAGTTAAAGCATAATCCAAAGTTTATCAAGCAAATCAGAACCAGGTAGAAAGTCATCTGATTTCAAGGTTCCTTGTGACCAGAATTTCTCCAGCATTCAGTTCAGTTGATAATATGGGTCTGCACATATTCCAAAATGAAAGGAATGAAAACATCTGCTTCCATGAGAATTGGATTTCCAACAGACCACAGATGGGGTTGTGTTGTCAGTTCAGACAGGTAATAGTCATTTTATAAGCCTCTATCAAGTGTTCTTCAAGATGACTTTTTTCTAGATTAGGAAAACACCCAATTCTTTAGTTTTTCTTCATGGGATGAGCAGATCTGAATTTATATCCATTTGTTTGTTGTTGTTGTTTTTGTCTTGTTTTGTTTTTTGGTGCCTTTGAGTCAGTCTTGACTCCTGGCAACTGCCTGGACTAATCCCTGCAGTTTTCTTGGCAAGATTTTGGAAGTCGTTTGCTCTTGCCTTCTTCCTGGCACTGAGAGAGAGTGACTAGCCCAAGGTCACCCAGCTGGCTTT
This sequence comes from Python bivittatus, assembly GCF_059951505.1. Taxonomy (NCBI): domain Eukaryota; kingdom Metazoa; phylum Chordata; class Lepidosauria; order Squamata; family Pythonidae; genus Python; species Python bivittatus. The sequence goes on from NW_028277098.1 coordinate 32,602,995, forward strand.
GTATCTAAGGTGGGACTTGGACTCACAGTCTCCCAGTTTCTAGCCTGATGCCTTTAACCACTACACCAAACTGGTTCTCATTTTGTATTCATATCCTATTCATTTGATTTTCATATCCTATTCAAAATTATAAGCCTGATTTCAGCCCAAATCAGGTTGCTTAAAAGCTTCTGGCGTGCTAGAAGTTTCACACAAATTTACATTTGTCTATTGACAGAAGCAATCAGAGTTTTCTCTGAGTTGAGTCCATCTGGCTATTGTACTGAATTGATGAGGATCATCTCATAACTATTTCACTCACTTTGGAATGGGCATTTAAAGCATAGTGTAGGGTGGAATGGGGAATCAGGAAGAATCAGAGCATTTTACCTTCTTCAGAAAGCTTTATGGCATATTGGTTTATGAATTGGGGGAAATTAAAAATGGGTACCATATTTTCCATGTTTGGGGTGCTACTTTTATAAATGGATAGCAGTTGGGTGTCTGTTGATCCTTATATAGACAGTATTTTTATTGGAGAGGTAACAGTGTTAAATATTCTCTCAGAAGAAAGGGCAATGATTGGTATGTTAAAAATATAGAATCAAAGCACTACTGCATATTTAAACCTAAAATACAAGAATGAGTATTATTTAGATTTTGAAGATCGAAGACTATACTCAGCCTTTGAATTGTGTGGAGGAGGCTACTCTTCAAAAAGAAGTGGGTGGGGCCTAATTTCATTTTACATATATGGCAGCAGTACTTGCCCAGCCTTGTTGGGCTTGGAAGCTAGATGGGCCTGGCCCAATTTAGTGTTTAAATGGGAGATTCCAGGAAATTCCAGGGCTGTAGATTGGATTGAGAAAATGAAAAACAACCTAGATGAAAGTAGTAGTAAATTAGCTCCATATTCCTGATAAGAAATCTACATGGATATGTCCATGAAGCTACCAGGAGTCAAGCTTGACTGAAAGGAGACTTAGCTTTAATGACAATTAATATAATCAATATAACTGCTGTCCAATCATGTATTTAATACTTCCTGCACTTTACCTCATTAAAAATTATAATTTGGTAACTTTTGGTTTCTAAGCCTCATATACAAGGCCAAAAGTCAGACTGGGCACTCTGCACAAATGTAACTTATTAGTAATATATAAACATTAGTCCAATGTAATGCTTTCCTTAAGCACAAGTTGTGTTGGAGCTGATTCCACATTTGTACTCAGAAGTTTTCTGCTGATGTAAGAAAACAAGGATTAGGAGAGAATTTTTCTCTGGTTTTCCCATTCCCCCTTAGCCCTGAACTACCATTTTGTTTCAGAAGGATTAGAAACTCCACAGAATAATATAAGCACTATTACTAAGGTCTCATGTCCTAATTTTCTGTGAGTACAGTGCATGGATAAGAGTAAAGTTTTCTTGCATAGAAAAATGTGAGCACGCTTGGGGTAAAATCAGGCTGCAGTTGAGTTTGTGGCATACTGGTCAAACTGTACCATAATTTCCTAGTACTGTCCTTACTGTTTACTGGTACATACCTTACTGAGGCACAGGTATGATTGAGGATGATAACCTAGTTTATACTTTATATTACTAAAGAGGATTATCTGAAATTATAGATTGAATAGAGCCATGATGGTTGGCAAACTTCAGTATCTATAGGCCACCTGGTGACCACATAACCTTTAATGAAGAGGCCTTCATCTTGCACTGGATTGATTCTGACTGATAATAATAATGTTTATGGCTAGACCCTGTTCTGAAATTGATTATGCAAAAAGTTTAAGAATAACAACTCTGTTTATATAAACTGATTATTACTTACAAAATAAATTAAATTTAAAATCAATCCCTTTAAAATGTTTTGAATTCACACAGCTTCCTTTCTCCAGAAAATCAATTTACCAGATGGGGTAGTGCCATTTCCTAACTGAAAAGAGAATCCATAATATTGATTCCAATATATCTATTGGATAGTACAAAATTAAAATTAATATTTTGCTATAATCCATCAAGAAAAATTTAGTGAACTGGTTGTCTTTTCAGTACTAATAAGTTTAGTAGTATTAACGGAATGTGGAGTACTCTTCTAAAGCCAATTCTTTTTCAAGACAACTTGGATAAAAAGAATAAACATATACTTATAACACAAAAGTATTAACTGAAACAACTGAAGATAAGTGCACTGCCCTTGAAAGAATATTAAAACATCTGTGCAGACTTTAATTTTGCAAGACACAATGATGTCCATAAATCCTTCACTTAAAATTTCTAAAGAAAATACAACAGCATTGTCCTACCAAATTCACTGTAGATTCTTGCATGCAAATCAGTGGTGTAAATTGTTACTTGAACATTCACTCACGGTCACGTTGTGAAATGGAAAATTTCTAGGAAAAAGCATTTGAATGAAAGTAAAGGATTCTAGAAGAAGATAACAGTTAAATTGATAGAAAGTGTCCTATATTCCTTAGCATAATGCTGATCCTCATATCTAGTGACACCATTTCAGAACTCAAAACCAGCAAGTCAAACATTCAACAGACAGATCTCTAGAAAATGACAGAAATGTCATTAAGGAAGACAATATTGAGATATTCCCAATATTGGGAGTATCATTTTAGCTATGTAAACTTACTTCAAGGGTACAGACTTTGTTAAAGGTATTTGACACAAGGATATTTTATGATTGGTATGAGAAGTTGGTCTTACGATATCTCAGATTACCTGCTCATAAATATGTCAGGCATGAGATATGAACAAGTAAATATTAGATTAGAAAGAATATACAAGGGGAATTAATGCTCAGGCCATTTCAGCTATACTAAATGGATGACTCAGTTTCTTCTTGGTCATGCATAGTTCAGGTAGACCTGTTAAGAAAATACTTTACAAGCAGAAATTCACTCACTTTAGGTATGTGAAGTGAATGGATTATACTAGCAAAAATGATTAATGGAGAAGAAGGAGTCAACAGATAAGATAGAATTGAAAGGTTTACTGGAATGTCCTTGGATTAAGTCAAAGGAGTTAAGCTTAAGTCATAAATTAAGATGGCAAGAATTTGTCCATACAGTCACCCAGGAGGTGAACCTGGCTCAACAACGTTTTTATTGCTGTTACTGCTGTTACTGTTATTACCTAACTAGAAAGACACTTTTTGCCTTGGTGATTTAAAGATAAATATTGTGTCTTAAAATCCCAGAAACACATATGCACCAAGGAAGTTTCAAAACTTCAAAAACTCAAAATATCTCTGGTAACCATTACACCAATGGCTAATGAAAAACAAAGACACCCAAGAAAACAATGGTTCACTAAGCGACTCAGTATGATATTGTGTATTGTTGTTATGGTTTCAGACAGTTCCAGAAACTTTATTACTTGAATACCATCCAGAAAAAGAGAATAGGTGTTATGGAGGAAATTGTAACTACACAGGGGGTCTATTTTCTAACAAATAGCTTGCAACTTGGAGTAACTTGTGTGCAGCTGTGTTTTCAGCAGCTGCCATGTCCTAGAATCACTGATGTGAAACTCTTATATTCTCAAAAGTATGAGCAAAATACAGTAAAACACTGAGACCATGGGAACTTGCAGTGAAACTATGAAGTCAGCTTTCTTGCATAAATAAATTAAAATTATAAATAAGAGATTTTTTAAAAATCAAGCAAGCTGTAGAGCATTAAAATGATGGATTCTACCTGAAATCTATTAGGAATGTGACCTTTTAATAGGCTAGGCACTTCATCAACATCAAGACTGCCTTCTTATTATTCTTCTAATCTCATAGTGTCACAGAAAATGATGGGTAGTGGCTTTCCATCGCTTCCATTTTTAACTTGTAAGATGCTATTTTTTTTTAAAAAAGCAGCATGATATTTCAATATATTTCTATCTCTTTTCCTTATCTTTTATATGTGTCAATGATAAATATACCTACCAATACAAATTAAAAAGGGCATTCCAATTCAGTTTCCAAGATTCTTAATATACAAACTGTGCTACTCAATTTAATCCTAAATTGAATACAGAAAATATGGTTTACCATTACAGAACTCATTATATATGATTCTTGTCTCAAGACATCTCACTTGACCTTTGTATTTATTATCACCTGCCATTTTGTTGCTTTCCATCCAATTTGAGAGAACCTTTTGGAGCTCTTCACAGATGCCTTCAGGTGTTGTCACCTGAATAATTATGTGCCACTTTGACTACCTCAGTGTCCATCCTGACAAGTAAATTATTTATTTTATGATGTATATGCCTGGATAAGAACACTAAACCAAGTTTAACTGATGCTTACCTAATCATAGTTTGGAATCCAATCCCCCTACGGTTTGACTTGTCACATAGCTTTGCAAAATGGAAGCCACAGTTTATAATGCTTAATTTGCCAGCTCCAACTGGTCTAAGAAATTCAGGTATGGCTTATATGTTTTTATTTTTCTTATCATATTCTTCCTTCTCTTTGACCTAGGAGAGGAATGTTCAAATACATGGCTCCTAAAATGGTTCTAAGGTATTAATTACGTATTTGTGGGACCTCTGCCAAATCATGTCTACCCATGCCATTGGATCTGATAGGAGAAGCTTATTATAGGTCCCATCCATTAAAGAGTACCACTTGGTGGGACCCAAGACAGATCTTCTGTCACAGAGCCTGTCCTATAGAATATCATCCCCCTGGACAGCATATTGGCCCTCACCACGTTAGCCTTTCACAAGGCCCCAAAGACATGGCTGTATTCCCTGGCTTGGAGGTTGGAGTGACTGTTGGAATCTGTGAATTAGTTAAATTGAAATATTTGTACTGTATTTGTATTGAAGGTTGTTTTTGTGGTGGTAGTTATTTTTATCTTGGCTGCTGATTGTCCTTTTTTTCTTTTGGTTGTTTTTTGCTGCTCATAGTCACTTGTTTGAGTTGAGCAGCCATATAACTGAATGAATGAATGAATGAATGAATGAATGAATGAATGAATGAATAAATAAATAAATAAATAAATAAATAAATAAATAAATAAAACATTTTAACTGTGATACATGGCCTCAGAAAGATTGAACACAAACCTGTTTCTATTCTTAGGGAGGCATCCAGAATACCCTATGGGTGGTCCGAGATATTTTGAACAATCCTGTCAGCCCCATTAGGTAGACCAGGTGAGGAAACTTCATAGGATGGCGAAAACTACTTTCAGTGGCTATAACAGAATCTTGTGAATCTGATTGTGCCGTACCTTCTCCTCCTCTTATAGTTCAGAGAATTAGAGATGTGTCTGCCTGAGCCACTTCCAATGTTATCTCATTGTTGAATTTCCAGGGAAGAAATGGCAGAGCTGACAACTGCAGCAGAATGAAGAGGTGGTGAGTAGACTGGGTCTTTGATTCATTTCTCTCCAGACAAGAAGATGACTTGAGATTGCCCACAAGTGCTCCAGACAGCTGTTCCTCATGAGAAGTCCACATGACAACAGTCTCTGGTAGGTTTAGAGCTCTGGGAGACAAGACAACCCATCTTGCTCAAACCATGGTTGGCACCTTTGAAAGGACACTAAGTTCTCATACTTCCTTTTCGAATCACTTTCAGAAATTGCTTGTTAACTGCTTTTCAGCTATTAGGAACATTTGGATCAACAGGGTTTACATCACCAGATGAGTTTCCTTCAATACTTAGCAAGAACTTTTAAATACAAGTTTAAGGACTTAAAATTTGGGGGGGGGGGGGGGAAGGGGGGAATAAACTACAAAAGGGTGATTAAAACTTTGATTTTAGGAAGTTACAAATAGACTGTAAATTTGAAATAAGATTTTAGAATTAATTATAAAGAATCCTTCCCATGGGAAAATGCTTTTATTTTGAATTCTTAAAAAAATAAGATAAGACTTTAAAAATTGGACACTAGACAGAACTAGAAGGAACTAAGGATTACAGTTAAAGGAGAAGAACATTCAAACTTTACTTACGAATACAGAATGAAGCAAAATATATTAACATTAGACATACTGAAAAATATTTTCGAACAATGGACCCAGAAGTTAATTTTAAGAGTACCTATAGATAGACTATGTTTAAAAGAAGCTATGGAAGAGGAACAAGTTTTACCTGACAAGATTAAGACTGATTTGAAAGTGAATTTAAAAATGACAGAGTACAGGAATGACATGGAAAAAGATATTACACTGGATGTACAAAAGAAACTGGATGATATCTTACTAATTAAAAAGAGTAACTTGGATAATTTTCCTATATTTGATTTACAAAAGAGGCTTATTAAGGCTTTGAAGAATTTTGTGAGAAGGGACAAAGAAAAAAATCAAGCTCTAGGACATTATCTGAAGGGACCAAAGATTAAGATTGTTAGAAGTAGTAGAAAAGAATATAAAATTGGTTTATTTAATCAAAGTTAAAATAGATATGTTGTTATCTTTGGTAACCTTAATGGATTTTTGCTGACATCAGGATTGAAACGACAAGGCTTTATGGATTTGTTTATAGATAAGAGATGGGATATGGGAAGAAGAGATCATTTGTTGTATTTTAAGAGAAGGGATAAGTTACTAAAATTGTTTATACTTGTGATGAAGGGAGAAATCATTTCTTTATATGTTTCTTTTCTTTTTCTTTACTGTATTCTTATTTTATCTTTCTTTTTTATTTTTCTTTCTATTTTTTCTCTTTTTTTCTTTTCTGTACCTTCTATTTTTTTCTTTTTATTCTTTTGGGGGGGGGGTTGGTTTGTATTGGTTGCTATTGTTGCAGTTGTAATCTTTAATAAAATAACTATTTTAAAAAATGTTACCTTATTGTTCTGGACCTAAAAACATGCTTTAGCCCCTTTTGCCTAGGTAAATCTTCATCAAAGTCATCTTCCTTACTCTACAATTCCACAGTTGCATTACCACTTTATTATTCCAGTCCCAAGACTCTTCCCCAATAACAGTTGAAATATTTCTTTCACCTGGAAGGTTTTAAGGTCTAGGGCAATTTTAAGAGGGTCTCCACATTATGTCAAGCAGTCATGAAAGCCACCTCCAGGTGGCCTTTCCAAGATAAAGATTTCTGGAATGTAACACAGAAATAAAGGAGGCATTGCTCCATTTGCTAAGTTTGAATAGTCCATTTGTGCTCAATCTTCTGCTAACAAAAGCCACAATTTCTCTTTTTCCCATAGCTTGTATGGAACATTTTAACAGAAATGTGGCTAATAAATAGCCCTGTTTAGCATGTCTCCTTATGAGAAAAGAAGTCTGAAAAGGATGCCTTACAGCCATTCTCACTTTAGTTGATATATTGAAGTGTCATCAAGAAAGCAGTCATCAATGTCCATTTTCCTAAGGTTTTCTGTTAGTGTTGATCTACTGATTGAATCAAAAACTGACATAAGATTTGTAAGTGCCATGTGAAGCCACTTACATGGCCTATATAATATTTTCATATCAATTCTGTTAGAATGGAATGATGATTACTTGGACTATGAATCTTCAGAAAATCTGTCTGCTCCAGACTAAACAGCTTGGATGGCGTAAATGTTTGGAGAAAAAAAATGCTTTAAAAAAATTAGCTGCTTTCTGATTCTGATATTACAAGTTACCATGGAGAGAGGATATAATTCAGAAGTGATATAATCACTGCCTTAGTCATTTTGAGAATTATCATATATTGTTGAAAAATACCAAACTCAATCTGCCCAAAATATGGATATTTGGTACAACATTACTACACTACAAACCAGATGCTACCAATTCCCAGAATTTCCAGCTTGCTTTTTTTTTTTTTTTTAATACAAAGGCTAAGCTCTTTCTGGCTGTGATTTTTTTAAAGCCAGAACTTCATTTGGTAATTTTGAAAAGTAATGCCCCAGGTTGCAATATATACCAAGAAATAGCTACATATGAGGACGTCTGAGAACATCGCTAGTGGCAAGTGCTCCCATTCTGGTTCATTATGTATAGCGAAGAGGTGACCCATGATAAGAATAATAGATAGTCAAAGATAATCAATAGCACTAACCCTGTTATAAAAATGTGATAACCGTGCAATTTATCATGAATGATGCCATGACAACTATGAATGTATACATATATAGCCATCACACTGTTCCCTATGTTTCTTTTGAAGTTCAGTCTTCATTCATTCTGTTTATATATCCAAACCCAAATAATGTACTTGTTTCATACTGATCACTCATTTTTATATTCCATCCATATTCACTCACTTTTCCTTCTTGACCACATCTGTTCTTGTTTTACCACACACACTTTTTAAATAGCTCATTTCCAAAACATTCTACATTTCTTTTTATATTTCTCCTGACATACCCAACACTTACTTCCATATAACAAACTTGGGAAAAGCACACTCTTCTATACAGCCATTTTTACTTCTTTCAACAAACATTTCTTCCTCGCAACAGACCATACAATACCCACTACCTTTCTACTAGCATTCGAACATCTTCACATTTGTCTATCCATTTTTCCACCTTTATACCAAGATACACTCCTTCCTTCCTTCCTTCCTTCCTTCCTTCCTTCCTTCCTTCCTTCCTTCCTTCCTTCCTTCCTTCCCTCCCTCCCTCCCTCCTTCCCTCCCTCCCTCCACCAGATAGGCCATCTTAGTTTCACAGCAGCACACAAACCAACTAAAGCCCTCCAAAACATCTTAAGTAAACCGAGTAGCCCAAAAAGAAAAAACAGGAGTCATCTACAACCTACAGTGTCAAGAGTGTAACAGCCACTATGTAGGACAGTTAGGCAGAAGACTAGTAGAGCGCATCCACGAACACCAACTAGCAGTCAGAAGACATGATGAAAACTCCTTAATCTCACAACACATGGACAGACTTAACCATAGTTTCAACTTGGAAACTGTCAGCATCTTAGACCAAGCTAAATCCAAAAATGGAGGGGAATTCCTGGAAGCTTGGTATTCAGATCAGTCAGCCATCAATAGACACACTAAATAAACAACATTTACACACTATTCAAAAGAGACAATACAAAGGAAAGAAAAAGATCAAAACACCTCCTCACCAGCAATCAACACCCAGATAAGCAGGAATTAACACCAGGATTAACATCAGACAAACAATCAAGTGGTTAACAATACCCTAATCAAGGAACTACCAACTCAGACAAACAATCAAGCAGTAAAGAATAGCCTAATCTAGGAACTACCAAGAAAAAAAACCTCCCCCACTAATACTGATAGGGCAAGCTACTGTATATAAACAGAGAGCAAACCCCACTCCCTTCTAGCACTGAAGATGTTACCTAGATGGGTAACGAAACATCTGCAACCAAGTATTGTCGAAGGCTTTATGTATACTTGCCCGCAACTGCATGGTATGCGGTATACTCCTGCGGCGGTGAGGGGATGAGGCGGTGAAATCAGCAAAAGACAAAAGGGATCCCCTCACCGCCGCAGGAGTATACCGCATACCATGCAGTTGCGGGCAAGTATACATCGGGACCACAAAACGCAGCATCCATACCAGGATAAAAGAACACGAAAGGCACTGCAGACTACAGCAACCAGAAAAATCTGCAGTAGCTGAACATGCTCTCAAGCACACTGGACACAAAATCCTATTTGAAAACACAGAGATACTGGACAACACCAACAGCCACTATACCAGGCTATACCGGGAAGCCATTGAGATTCACAAACACCAGCACAGTTTCAATAAAAAAGAGGAGAGTCTAAAAATCAACAAAACCTGGCTACCAATCCTGAAAAATACAGCCTGCAAAAGGTCAACGAACTCAGCTCAACCACCAGGACATGTGAACAGTTCACACAATGAACTTGCTAATCACCCCCAGCAGCCCCTCGTTAACAATTCAATAGAAGAAAAAACCCTGCCTAATCCCCAGGAAGATACACACAGATTCTGACACCAAAACAAGCAGCCACTCAGTAACTCAACCCCACACACACACCCAATCCCCCCCTCCCCCCCTCAGATCTCTATAAATACCCACAGAAGGGTCACATCACCCTGGGCACAGAGAGAACTGCTCCTGTCTGTGCTCCTGCACTCTGAAGATGCCGGTCACAGGTGCTGGCAAAACGTCAGGAAACAAAACTTCAAGAACATGGCCACACAGCCCAGAAGACCCACACCAGCCATCTGCAACCAAGCTCAGAGAACCCCAAGGACTCCACAGTTCAACCCTGAGCTATATGTATTCTCTTCTATTGGTGATGAATTTTAGTAAGTTACAAAAGATATAGAATAGGTTATCAGTCTTAGTCATAGTTGTGCTCATGTATCTAGAAGATAAATGCAAAATACTGGCATGCACTCAGGAAACCCATGAAAACTATGGAGTGAAAAAACAACAGCTAACCTTTAAATATATAAATTGATTTGGAACCCTTGGTTCTGCAGCTTTCATATCATTAATAACTTGGACTGGGGTGATTTAAAATGTCCCCTAAAATATCCGATGTTAAATAATAGCTGTGGAATAGTAGATAAGATATGCTGGGCAATGAAATAACAGACATTAGATCCAGAGATTGTTTTTCATGTTGCCAAAGTTGACTCAGAATGCAGATTATCTCTCAGCAAGATTCCCAAAGGCTTCTGTTAATACTATTCAGGCAAACACAGAGCATAACCTGATTCAATTGCAGTGTCTATTACAGTCTACAGTCCCCATTTTCTTTGCAGCTGTAGGATCAGTAGAAGGCTGGCTGGATTCCAAGGTCACAGTAGGCCAATTCTCCTGCTTATCTGAACTGGGTGTCTCATGGTAATTGATCACAGATGGGTTTCTCACAGGAGTTACAGAAACTGTGCTCAGCAAAGTTCTGGACAAAGTTCTCAGATAACATCATTTATACATTTATTTTTCTGTACACTAAAATGATTTGTTCAAAAACATCAGTCATGGTTTTCACAGTCAACAGACATTGATTTGCAAAAAAAAAAAAAATCTGCTGAAAAGGAAGCTTTCTGCAATGAATCCTAGGTATCTTCTAAAGGTAACAATTTCTCCATCTGCTCTTCATTAACATCAATTATTGAAAATTTCTCTCCTAAAGAAGATGAGTCATCCAAAGGATCATCAGTCTTCAAAACAATATATCTATTATAAGTGAAAATGGGAGCTAGAAAAATCTTCCTAGTGAGACTAGAGTCTATTTTTAGCTATTTGAAAGATTTTACTGAGGATAGAGATCCCAGGTTAGAGCAAATTGCATTTCTTACTCATAATGCGTTACCTAACTGCTTTTCACTGACTTGAAAATATAAAGATGTTATCTGATTTATTTTATCAGGCTTTGGAGCCTCCAACAATGACTTAATTATTTATACATGTCTTCCTAAGGAGCAGAAGCAACTGAACTGCAAAAATCTGGTTTTGGGGACAATCCTGGCCACTGCCACTTAATAGCAAAGGCAGGGACCGCTTAAATTTCTTTGCCCTTACTCTTTGTCCTCCCATTCCTTCTTCAGATTTTATTTAGCAATACAGATACTAAACTAGACTTAGCAATATAGATCAGGGTTCCTCAACCTCAGCAACTTTAAGATGGGTGGACTTCAATTCTCAGAATTCCTCAGCCAGCATGGGGAATTGCTGGCTGGGGAATTCTGGGAGCTGAAGTCCACCCATCTTAAAGTTGCTGAGGTTCTGATATAGATGCTGGACTTATACATCTTTACTTAAAAATAACACCAATTCTGCTTTGCAGGACTTAAGAACACTTATTTTAACAAAAAGGAGATCAAGTGTGCTTATTTGTTGCAATTTGCATTGGGGTGGAGACTTGTTACATAGTTTTAAGGCATCTCCCTATTGGATTTTGATTTTTTTTCCCCCTGCATAAATAGAAAACAAAATAAAAATCTGGTGGAATATTTTGTTCCAGAAAGCAGAAGTGTTTTACATATGAACAAAATTGAACAAAGTCATATCTAAGAATATCAGCTACTTAGGAAAGCAGCCTTTGTCTTCCAGAAATTCTCCAAAAATAATGACATGAAACAAATTAATAATTTTGCATGAATTTGAAATACCTGTGTTCAAACTCAGACACAAATGTGCATCTTTATTTGCACTTCTCTGTATATGGAAGGGTCCAGGAAAGAGAGAGAAATTGAATAATTGGCAGGTCTACCTTCCAATCAAAGGCTACCATTTTCAAATAATAGGTTTGGGGAAGGGTTGTTGAATAGTATCATTATTATTACTATTACTACTGTATTATTATTATTATTATTATTATTATTATTATTATTATTATTTAAACAACACATATCCATCTCCTCTCAAGGGGTATAATTTTATAACTCCAAAGAGGGCTTCAAAACATTAATATGTGAATCAGCATCATTACTTCTGGGAAGCAATATTCTGATTAAGAAACCAAATAAATTTGATACTAAACAATGCAACTGAAATAACTGAATGATCCTCTATTTTAAAGCTCTCTTTTTTTTTTTCATGAGAGCTTCTCCTACCTTATTCAATGTATAGTCTATATATAGCAAGTGAGTACTAAGTCCTCAGTATCATGGGGATGTACATGTGCTCAAACTTCAAAGAGACACATGGTTTGTCTACCCAGAATATTTCTAGATCCATTGAAGGAATCCAGAAATAGCAGATGTGTTGCTCTTTAAAGCACCAAAAGACTCTTTTAAGTATAAAGTCTAAAACTCACAGCCAAGGTTACCTTCCTTACTATTTTCACTTTTTTAAAAAAGCTAATTCAGAACAAACAGAAAAATCTACCTGAGTTCACCAATTGATTGTCAGAATAAGACTCCAGCATGCAATATTTAACTAAAGGGAAATTATCATGGTAGTTTTTAGCGAAACTCAGAATCTGGTTCACTGCCAGGAATATCATGATATCTATGTTCCAGCTCTGAAGAGTCATTTTTAACCAGAACTATCTGCTAACTGCATCTGTATAGGAAATAAAGTATAATTTGCTATCAAGAGAATTGTATTTTCCTGCTGTATTGCTCTAGGCAAAAATGTGCCCTGACATCACTTGGCACTGTTGCCGCTATGAAATTATTTTGTAACATTTATGAATGTACTGTATACTTTAGCATGAATTACCAGCTGCATAAACTGGATGCCATTTATCTGTGATACATTCTGACCCACACACCCCACCGCCAAAAGACTGTGCAGTTTCAGAATTCAAAAGCCATTGGTAGCATCATGCGGACAATTGAAAAGTACAGTCTATTTTAATCATATGCTGTCTATCTACCCTCTTCCTTTTTCATGGATAAATGTAACTTTTGATTAAACATTACTTTTAGTGATAGATTATAGTCTTTTCAGGAAACATTTTCATTTACTGTAATGTACATTTATATATGAAATGTTAATTTTTTGCTTCAGATTTTCCCCAGACATGTATATGTTGACCATGTGTGGAGGCCTTTTGAATGGCCAGAGACAGGCTGAACAGAATAATGATCTTTGTATTTATATGTGGCTTGGGTTACCAGTTTGGTTTTCTGAAGGAAAACTAATTTGTTCCTGATTTTGCCCTCTTTTTGACATTTTCATACCTTTCACTTTAGAATTTAAGGATTCAAAAAAATTCTTAACCCAAATGCAGGCACTTTTCTGTTTTTTCCTTTACAGAACAACAATTTTGTAATTTTAGTTATGTCTCTTTTCTTCAGTTCATATGTGAATTATATTGCTTGCATGGTTTCTAGCACTGTCATTCCAAACACCAATAGTGAAAATTATTTGATAAAAGAAGAATATATCATATTTCAGGTATAAATCAGAGGTACAAGAGAAACAAAGTAGAAAAGCCCTTGGCCATAATGTACTTTCAGAAACACTTAAAAAAAAAAACAAAAGATGAGAGAGAGAGAGAGAGAGAGAGAGAGAGAGAGAGAGAGAGAGAGGTGATACGAGATTATCTATAGCTAGCTAGATGGGTAAGATAGCTAGATGATAGAGACATGATAGATAGATAGATAGATAGATAGATAGATAGATAGATAGATAGATAGATAGATAGATAGACAGACAGACAGACAGACAGACAGACAGACAGACAGACAGACAGGTTTGAGCACTGGGAGACAATGGGATTAGCCATCTATCTTGCAACCACTGTGGAATCTTTTAAAGGACACTAAGTTTGCAAACCTCAATTTGTAATCACTTTTGGAAATTGCTCATTGACTACTTCTAAGCTATTAGAGACCTTCAGAATAACAAGTTTGAAAATGCCGGGTTAGTCTGCCTTTAATCCTGAATGAAAATTTTAATCATAAGCTTAAGAATGTAAAGAATCTGAAATAAACAGCAAAAAGCTAAATAAGATATTGATCCTAAAAAGTTATAAATGGACTAAGAGTCCAGATAAAATTGGAATATTGAAACTTTTTCAAGATTTTGGAATTCATAATAAAGTATAAACAGCTTCTCATGAGAAATAGATCCTGTTTTGGTTTTTACAAGACATAAGATAGATAAAAAATATCATGATTTCAAAAACTGGACACTAGAGGGGACTAAAGATTTTAGATAGAGGAAAGATATACAGGCTTGCAAGACTGTGCAAAATGTTCTAATAATAAAAATACTGAAGGAGACCTTTGAAGAATGGAATCAGAAAACAGTAGCCATTATATCAACAATGTCAGTAATGATGTCTGCTTCTATGGATGGACTATGTCCAAAATATTTTATTGAAGAAATGTCAGATATAGAACAAATTTTATCTGACACAATAGAGATGGTATTGAAAGTGATTTACTGGATCTACAAAAGAAATTGGCTGATGTTTTAAAATTTAAAAGGGAAATACAAATGACAAATCAAGAGAATGACCTGGATAATTTTTTCCTACTGGATTTACAAAAGAGGCTTGTTAAAGCCTTGAGGAACTCTGCGCAATGAGACAAAGAAGACATGAAGAGAAATCAAATCCTACAACAGTATTTGAATGAACTAAAGATTAAGACTGTTAGAAGTAAAAGGAAGGAATAGACTGAAAAGGTGATGCTTTATGGATTTCTTTATAGATAAGAGATGGGATATGGGATGAAGAGATAAATGTTTGTAACTTTAGAGAGGCTGAAGAGTTACTAAATTTGTTCATACTTGTGATGAAGGTAGGAAATCATTTATATATTTCTTTTCCCTTTCTTTAATATATTCTTATTTTTTTCTTCTCTTTTTTCATTCATTTTCCTTGCACTTTTTACTCCTCTCTATTCTCTTTTCTTTAAGTTTAGTTTGCATTGCATTTTATTATTATAATCAAAATTCTTAATAAAAATTATATAATATACACACACACACACACATATATAGTATATAACACAACTTGCTACAATGGCTTTGCTTGGTTCTACGTTTGAGTTCTTGTAATGTGTGACAACTTTTTTTGCTCTGAAAAGTTTAGGTTATCAGTGTACCAGCAGCAAAGAATAGCTGGCCACAAAAAAACAAACAAATATATTTTTTCTATAGATCTTCTATAGAAAAATGATTGGCTCCAACTTCCCAACATGAATACAGAAAAGCGTGTTTGATACCATGTAGGACAGTTTTTTACATTCCTTGCACGCTCTTTCAACACTTGATGTTTTCCAGGCAGCACAGATATGTGACAGCTTTTTAAACTGTAGCTAAGATAAGACCAAGGAGGAGGAGGAGGAGGAGAAGAAACTGAAATGAGTAAGGATAACCCAGAAATGATAGTAACCATGCAAGGTTAACTTGGAACTATGTCTACTGTTTTGAATGGGATGCATACTTCAATAAATGTGCAGTTGGCTAAAGCCTCATTGATCTGTTCATGGTATATATTCATTTCAGCCTTTCAGACAAGGGTGAGAAACTGGATCACTTTCACCATCTACAGCTGCAGCACTATGGCCAAGGCTCACATCAGCCAGTGATAACCAGAAGGGCTTGCGAGACGGGCCTCACTCAAGATTGTGTGAGCTAAATGGAGAAGGTTAGTGGGCAGGATTAGGCTTGTGGACTGGAGGATTCCACCTCCTGTTCAGGAATATTGGACAGAACAACATTCATTTCATATGGCTGAAAAAAGCAATAAAGAAACAAGCTTGTTTAGGGCATCCTTCAAGTGAAAGACCAATTTTCAAAGAGCTACTTGCTTAAAACAAGCAAGCTAATATTCAGAACAATATCCTCAGTTTTCTTTCCCTTGAAGAGATTTGCTTTTATACCTATGTAAAATATTTTCCTCAGCAGAAGAGTACATTTTATCCACTTGTCCATTATTATTATTCAAAATTCACGCAGTTTGTTACTATTACAAACTGCATGAATTGAAGAAGAGAAAGAAAGATACTACCACAAAACATGGATTGTTCAGGTGTTTCTAATTGTGACACCGTGCACTTGAAAGCAAATTCTCAGGATTAGGTATAGCTTAGATAGATCAGCCTTGAAGTACTGAAAGCTGACTAGAGCAAAAAGACATGTCTAAATACTGCTTAAAACATCATTTTAAGTATGATATGATCTGAGTACAATATGATCTGCTTCTCACTAAAATCACATACAATCCCTCATCATCCACAAGAAGCAACATTATGACCCTTTTAAACACCAAAGTTCATTGAGCATTTGCTAGGTCACTTTATTGATATTCTCAGAGAACCAAAAGAAAAGGCATGCGTTAAGCAGTATTTCAGGAAAATAATATTTTATTGGCTATGAAATTGTGGCTTCAGGGTACTGAAGCCTTTTTTGAAATAACTAAATGTGATGCTTTCTCTTTGAATTGTTCTCAGGTTCCCTTCCAGTTTTTCAGGAAAGTTCTCAATCCTGAATCTATCTGCAACAAACACAGTGAATCTGATCCCTGAAAGATATTTGGTAGCAGGGCTGCAGATAGATTAAGGGGGAAAATAAAAAGGGCCATAGCAATTATAGGGAAGTACACTAGAATCAAATTATATGGGAGGAGGCTAGAGAAGTATTGGTTAAATAAATATTTATTAGTGAAAGAAAGGTTTAGATAGAAACAGTTTTCTTCTAAAAAAAAAAAAAAGTACCTTGAATGTCATAATCATTGGAACTACCGATGTGCAGAAAAAAAGTGAAGCAAATGATATTATTACTGCATTTCAGGCTACAACTAAGCACTAGGTACAGCTACTGAACACAGATGCTTTTCCTGTTAATCCTTTCTTCCAGATCCTTCTTGTGTGGTTCCCCCGTGGAACGTCATACAGGGCAAGGACTTGTTCTTCTTATACTTGCAAAGTATGATGTACTGTATCTAAAGGTGTTATATAAATGGCAGCTACAATCTAATATCATTGCATTAGGTAGGGCAACCAAAATTCATAATAGGCTTTTGCCATGGTGTCACTATTGTACAGAATATTGCAATGGCTAGTGATTTGTTTCACCCTCCTCTGGTAGGAGCTGGTGGTGGCATTTCCAAAATTTTAGTCAGTGGCATCATTTTGAGTGAAGTGGGTTGGGCTTAGGGAGAATTAAACTAAAAAGAAGGGAAGGGGGAGAAGGAAAGACAGCAGCACACTGACTAACTAAAGATATATTTCTATTAGCATGCACAGTTTGTGAGGGTCCCAGAACATTGTGCTCAAGACCATGATGTAGCATGATTTCTTGGGAGAAAAAATGCCCTGATTTGCAATCAAGGTAGTAAAAAAAAAAAATCACAGAGTAAATTCAGTTGAATTAATTGCTGTAGCATATGCATGTTGCTATTAGTTAAATCTTGATCTGCCATACTCTACATCAGAATGCTTAACTTTTCCACAATGAGGTTCTCATTTATCAAGGGCTGTACTCTAAAAGCTAGTGAAGGTGCACCAAAAAACAACCTTGTTTTTATTTCATTATTTTATTTATTTATTTATTTTTAATTATTTAAAATTTCATTAAATTGATGTATTAATGAAAGTGATGTATTTAATGTGTTTTTCATTCAATTTCTTTTTATTGGAAAATAAATCCAAATGGAATAAAAAAAGCATTTCCACTTCTCTACGTTTCAGTTATTTTGAGGGTTGGAACTGCATACATTCCCTTTGCAAAATCTATATTAATTTCATTCTGTGCATCTTTGTTGTAAATTCTAATTTTTATCAACCTTTCCATCAGTTTATTGGGAATGAAGATCAAAGTAATTTCCCACTAACAAGCTTCCCAACAAAACATCAATTCCCAGAGAAGCTGTTTCTGCAAAACTTGTACAGACAGAAAGGTAGATTGAGAGCCATGTGGTAACTTCTTCATCACCTCTGTAGCTGCTGTGACTCTACTTTCCCCACTGCAATTGCCAAGTCAGCCATCAATCTAGGGCAGCAGCAATGCTGCCACCACTACCACCAGCCTCCCTCTCTTCAGTTGGGGGAGAGATACCTTGGCATGACCAAAGAGGTCAGGGTGGATCTTCACAGAGTTCAGCCCCACTGCTGATACAGGACAGAAGCAGCTGTGCGACTCTCCTCCCTCCCACCCTCATCTGCCACAGCCTGGAGACAGGCTGGTCACCTGAGCTCCTTCAAATTGCCACCAGTGCAGATTTAAAAAGTAGCTATATGGGAATCAGTGGAGAGAAGATGAGAGAGAGAGAGACAGACAGACAGACAGACACACACACACACATATAGTGGGGTGTTTTTGTCATCAGTGACCCACTAAAAAAAGATACATTTGAGACTGGAAAATTTATCACATAGCAATGACTTGATAGATTCATTGGCAGTTTTATATTGTAAGATTGCATTACTAGAAAGCAAATAAAATAAATTACAAAATGGATTTCTTGGCAAATTAAAATAGATGTGGTTAGAGGTCTGGGAATTTTGCAGAGGCTTCTCATAGAGGTAGAAATTTGATAAGGCTGCATAAGCAGCAGATGAAGCAGTAGTATTAATGGAAGCTCATATGTCGGAAGATTCTCCTATGGAATATAATATATGTAGGGGAACGTTTAATCATGCCAGTTTCTTGTCTCTAATCTAAACTGCTGTAGTCCAGGCCAAGATGTTGATTAATAAAGTAACAAGCATTCTATAGTATGCTAAGGGCACTCTCACAAAATGACTGTTAAGATGCTCATGGTCAATCTGTAGAATCAAGCACAAGTTAAGAATTTTTGATTTACAACAATTCAGTCTTAAAACATTAGACACCAAAGCCTTAGAAACAGCTTCAAAATGTCAACTTTGCAAATATCCTACAATGGAATGGGGAAAAAAGCAAAATTAGTTCTATGGGGTGATTCCTGGATTATTTGTAACAGATCGACAAGGATTTTATACTCATAACAGTCTAACAATATAACTCTAAAAACATTGCCTTCTCTTAAAACAAGGGAAGCTCTTGAGAAACAATAATTTGGGGAAGAAAAACAAGCAGGTGTGGGTGTATATTTGCGAAAGGACATGAGACTTCTGTTCAACATATGCATTTTTCATTCTTAACCTATAAATAAACAGCCAGTTCAGTGA
Organism: Python bivittatus; assembly: GCF_059951505.1. Taxonomy (NCBI): domain Eukaryota; kingdom Metazoa; phylum Chordata; class Lepidosauria; order Squamata; family Pythonidae; genus Python; species Python bivittatus. Next base: position 32,622,458 of record NW_028277098.1, read on the forward strand.
ATCTCATACAGGATGTGATATATGAGAAAGAATGTTTGAATATCTCATTCATTCTCTGGTAGTCTAGTAAGCAGAATTGCTTTGTTAGTTCAGTAAGAAAACCCTAATATAAACAACATTCAGGAGAAATTCAATTGTAGATTTCTGAGTAAATAGATACGATAATGACATGTGCAGCATTTAGAAGAAAGGCTTAAGGCCACAGTACATACTGGTGCTATAGAGGCCATTATGTTACATTTTTATATTTTCTTACACCGTCATCATTTTTATCAGGTACAAAACATGATGAATTTTTTCTGCTTTCATTTGTTTAGATGTCTGCTTGGAACAAGGCACATAGCCATCTCCTTTTTCTTTCCTTGTGCTGTTCTCAGGCTTATTCATCTACTTCTGCCCCCCAAAATTTAATAATTAGAGACAGCCCGTTCTTGTTCCTTGAACGTACATCAGAACATTCAGGAATCACACGTCTCTGATCCATGGCTCGGATAATCACACATCTTTTTACAAGAGTGATTACTTTTATTATACAGGAGTAGCATACATAAAAGAACAAAATAGCTATTCTTTGCAGTGAAAGAACAAGTGTACTTGTGTAAAATAGTTGCACCATTTATCAGATCTACTCTGAGCATTGTGAGTTTGGCAGTCATTTCTCTGATCTGCAGCAATTACCTTCTCAAGCCATTTTTCTCTCATCAAAATGGTTCTTACAGCAACTCCGTATGCTCAAAACCGCACATTTCATCATGCATATCCAGCAGAAATATACGCCTTCGGAATAACAGGGACTTTGGGGAGGGGGCAGACACCCTTTCCCTTAGCTTGCTCAAAAACTTGAGCACTCCAAAAGAAAATGGCAATTGACAATACTGAAAAGAAAGCTGTGTTGCACTTTTATCCTACCTTACCCTTCCTCCCTCCCTCCCACCATTCCTCCTTTCCTTCCTTGGATATTCATTTGTACTGCAAAATGACACACTGCCAAAGATCTCCAATGCTTTCCATGTTTTCTACAAAATACCCCCAGAGAATGATCAGGCAAAAGAGGAAAGCAACCCTGCAAGGATACACCTTTAACAATGCTAGAATGGTCATTTATTTGGAATCAAAGAATCATGGGATTGGAAGGAGACCTTGGAAGTCTCCTAGAACCCTGTGCCCAGGACAGGATTCTTCATACCATCCCAGACAAATGGCTGTCCCATTTCTAGTGCTGGATCCTCTATGACTCTAAGAGGCAGGCTGGTCCACTGTTTAATAGCTCTCATAATCAGGAAATTCTTTCCTTATTTCAAGTTCTGTAAAACTTCCCTCATTGGTTCTTGTCCTATACTCTGGCTATATGGAGAATAAATCCACACTTAAAATGGTCAGAAATAGATTCAGAGTGTTTATGTCACTGTGGAAAGAAGCCCAGCGGTATATGCTGAGAATTCACTCTGCTGTCTATAGTGGATTTTTTGTCCCATAGGTCACATAAATTTCAGATTAGAAGTTGCTTACTTTGTGGCCTGGGGACTACATTTAATCTTTGAATGACTGAGTGCAGTCTTCCCACACATCATTTAAAGCCAAATATGGTCCTCACTTGGACAACAAGCTAAAATTTCATTTCATTTACACTTAAATTTAAATGTATATAAAATTAAATTTACTTAATATGGTTATTCTTCAGTTATTCCTCAATCATGCATACAATATTTTCCCAATTCAATCACATTATTATAATTTAGTAGCCATTTTTGGAGGTTTCTTGAAGCCACATCCAAGAAACTTTATGTCCTGGGTCTTTGGTTCTACACTTTTGTTCTAAAATGTATCAAACTACCAAGTATAAATTTTTATGTTGTGCTTTCATCTTATAATTCACTGCTTTGAATTTCTGTGTTTTTCTTTTGGCAATTGCTGATTAGCAAGCAATTCATATAATGCACCTCTCTACATATACATCTAGTCTTCAGAATCATCAATCAGATAACAAAATGTATATAGTGCAACCAAGATGCTTAAATAAATAGCAAGCGTGCAGCTCATTTCTATGAGTCTTCAAATAGATATAAATCTTCAAAGCGGAGTGAGATGTACCCCTTCAGTGGATTTTGCCGTTATGAAATTAAAAATGTGATTTAATTGTCTTCTAAACTCTTTTAGCGTTTATGTTTCATACATACAGAACAAATTATTAGAAACTCTATTACACAGAAGTTCTGGAGCCATATAGAGATATTGAATCCTAAACCCATAAGTCTATTATAAAGTTTGAATTTTGGTTCTATAGAGAAATATTTTATTCAGTTGCCACATGATGGCCCTCTTGGCACAGGCTTGTATTTACACTCTTGTACCACATCATAATCTCAAACACGAATCCAAACTTAGAAAAACATAATGTTACACAGTCTATTCCACCCACATTTTTTATGTCTTTTATTCCTTGCTTGTCTTCCTTCCCTTGGAAATTTTTTTAAAAAGGAGAGTCTACTGTCTATACAAATCTAGGACAACCAACATTTCTTTAGCAATTACCAGTTTTAAAATTCAACATTAAGCCAATTATATAACTAAGCAAAATTCCATTTCCCAGGTTTATGCATAACATCTGTTCATGTATCTTCTAGATATGTCATAATTCATCTGGATTTAATTAAGGAAAGACATTAACACTTCAGCTGATTGAAAGTGCCAAAAGATGAATCAGTATCCTGAAGGATGTTAGTTTACACTTAGTCAAGCAATAAAATAATGCCTCACTGAAGTATTCCAAATTTTGAAATACTGAGAAAAAAATATTGCCCTAGAATATAATTCTTTTCCTAACTGACATACATTTTAGTAATAATCATCACACTACAAATGTTCTTAAAACTTCTCTTTCATTTAATATGTAAGATTTAAAATATTGTCTAAAATGAGATAATATACAAATTTAGCCTGCTTGAAACACACAATATTTAGATAACAATTATGACAAAGAAGAGTTGTGTGAGGCTATCTGGAGAATATAATTTGCGATTACAAGATGATGATGATGATGATGATGATGATGATGATGATGATGATGATGATGATGATTATTATTTATTAAACCTATCCCCGCCCAACCCCCCCCCCCAATGGGGGACTCTCGGCGGCTTACAACATATTAAAACTATAAATAAATATACAGTTAAAATTTATTAAAAAAACACATTTACACAGAATAAAAGGAAGAGGAAAAATCCAGGAAGCTGATGGAAGCAACAGCAGGTCTCTAGGGGGCTAGCCAACCCCATATCTGATGACCTCCCTCCCCACCCCAGGCCAGATGGAAGAGCCAGGTCTTCAAGTCCCTCTGAAAGGGTTAGCCTGGCCCCATGCCATGTAGGGCTTTAAAAGTGATAACCAACATCTTGAATTGGACCCAGAAGCAAACCGGTACCCAATGCAGCTCATGGAGCAATGGTGTTATATGGATCCTTCTTCGGACCCCAAAAATAGCTTGCGCGGCTGCATTCTGGACCAGCTGAAGCTTCCGGATACTCTTCAAGGGTAGCCCCATGTAGAGCGCATTGCAGTAGTCTATCTGGGAGATAACAAGGGCATGAGTGACCATTCAAAGGGCATCCCGATCCAGGAAAGGGCATGACTGGCACACAACCTGGAGCTGTGCAAAAGCCCTCCTGGCCACGGCTGCCACCTGCTCTTCCAGTAGGAGCCATGAGTCCAGGAGGACCCCCAAATGGGTCTGTCTGGGGCAGTGCTACCCCATCCAGCACCAGCGATGACAACGTCCCGGATACAGAGGAGTCATTAACCCACAGCCACTCCGTCTTACCAGGGTTCAGCTGGAGCCTGTTCCCCATCCAGACCCTTACAGCCTCCCGGCACCACAAGAGGGTGGTCACAGCATCACTTACCTCACCAGGGATGGAGATATATAATTGAGTATCATCAGCATACTGATGATACCTCATCCCATGATGATGGATGATCTCACCCAGCGGTTTCAGGTAGATGTTGAAAAGGAGCGGAGAGAGAACCAAACCCTGTGGCACCCCACAGAGGAGGGGCCAAAGATGGGACCTCTCGCTCCCTATCACCACCGACTGGGACCGGCACCGAAGAAAGGAGGTGAACAAGCACAAGACTGTGCCACCCACCCCCAAGTCCCTGAGCCATCCCAATAGGATACCATGGTCAATGGTATCGAAAGCCACTGAGAGATCAAGGGGAGCAAGGATGGTTGCACTTCCACCATCCCGCTCCCGCCAGAGATCATCCATAAGTGCGACCAATGCCATTTCTGTTCCATAACCAGGCCTGAAACCTGACTGGTAAGGATCCAGATAATCCGTTTCCTCCAGAACCCTCTGGAGCTATGATGTCACCACTTTCTCAACCACCTTCCTCAAAAAGGGGAGGTGGGAGACTGGACGGAAATTGTCCAGTATGGTAGGACCCAGGGAGGGCTTCTTGAGGAGGGGGTGCACCAACGCCTCTTTAAAGGGTGCTGGAAACACTCCCTCCTGCAAGGATGTATTAACTATCACCTGGATCCAACTGCATGTTACCTCCCAAGCTGCTTTCACCAGCCAGGATGGGCATGGGTCCAGATGACAAGTAGTCGCCATCACAGTCTGGAGGATCCTGTCCACTTCCTCAGGAACAACAGGATCAAACCATTCCCAGATAACTGGGCAAGAACAATTCCCTGGTATCTCCCCAGACCCTGCGCCATGCTTGGAGTCTAACTTGGAATGAATCTGAGCGATTTTATATTTTATTTATTTTATTTTATGAATCCTCTCATTAGACAATCATTCTCTTATACAAGCATTTATGTTTTGATTGGCTGCTTCTGCTGCAGCAAAAGGCTGGGCTGATTGCAACTGGATTTCTGGATTTCTGCCTGTCCAAGGTGGTCAACAGAATTAGTATGTTCCAAGTCCCATTGATTAAGCAATGTCACCTGGTGGGACCCAGGAAGTGGGCCTTCCCTATCATGGCACCTGCCCTCAAGAACACCATTCTGTTCAAAATTCATATGGCCCTCACCCTGGTCCTGTTTAAGTTAGCCCTTAAAATCTTGTTCTATCCCCAGATCCTGAGTTAGAATGGGTGGTAGACCCTTGTGAGATGTTTTGGTTGTTTAGCTCTTTGTTGATTTTTGCTAGAATTTCTTTCACATGATGTATTCTGTGCTTTTATTGTGTTTTATAGTTGCATTTGGTAAGAAACCCAAAGTTGTCCATATTGAAGTGGCCTATAAATTTAAAAAATCTAAATCTATATTAGTAGGGAATGGAGCAGAGATACCATAGCAGAAAACTTCATTCCAGTACCTTAGAATGTTTATTAAGCATAATTCAGATGAATGCTTGGCAACTATATTATAACTTTCTACTTTAGCATATTTTTACAGAGTAATTTGATGGAATTAAATCAAGGCAACAAAATCCAGTCAACGTGTATCTAACAAACAAGACATGTAATTAAACATTTATCCAAATAGCAGTACTCTACCATTATCATCAGTGGTATAAAGAGTACTTACTAGATGAAGCATGAAGAAACTAAAAGCTTCTTCAGATGTGTTCTCATGCAATGGGATGGATAAAGTGCATCTGTACATTCTTCAAAAGCATCTATTAGTGATGTGCATGTGTGACTAAATAAACATCTGATACTGTTCTGATCTGTGCCATCTTGATAACATTCTTATCAAGTGTTGAATACTCAAGCCTATGAAACCTAAAGCTGAACATGTGAAGCATCCTGTATCAGGAATGTCACTTATTAATGTCAATTACTACTAAGCGCCATATCTGATGCAAGACGCTTTCAGATGTTCAGCTTTAATCAGAAGAATCTGTACAACCTGAACAGTCCTTCCTCATAAGAGATTTATGGTGGTAAATAAAAAGATGGGGAAAATTGGGAAAACATAGGAAGTATATCAATGGAAAATGATCTCTGGATCATCCATAAAATTCCATTAAGAGAACAGGGTGATTGCACAATAAAAGCTTTATCTGAGAGCACTCATAATCATCTCAAAAGAAACGTTACAGTATGTATCATCTCAAAGTTATTGGAATATCAGAATTTGTTTCAGGCTGTTACATATCTCCAGTTTGTAAGCATCACTGTCCTTTAATACATTGTTGAGACAAAGCAGTGTACTATTTTCTTTTATTGAACCAACAAACAATATATTACATTTCTTCTGCAAATTAGCCAGGACGGAGAAAAAGAATACAAGGAAATAAAGAGAGAAGAGAATGTGTGAGCCTGAGGATTTCATTGTTTTTTCAAATGCCACCGTATCATACCATGAATTTCTAAAAAAACAGAATGCCTGTTTGGTGCTCTGCTCCGAGAAGACCATCAAACTGGCTGCAACTACACATTTGTCTAAAAGCATTATCAAATCCAGTATTTCTCAACCTTAGCAACTTTAAGATATGTGGATTTCAACTCCCAGAATTCCCCAGCCAGCCATGCTGGCTGGGAAATTCTGGGAATTGAAATCCACATATCTTAAAGTTGCTAAGGTTGAGAAACACTGATCTAATCTGTGGATCCTTTATTGCTGGGTTTTGTTCAAGAAGCACAAGTAACTCAGCTGGACTCTCAGAAAACAATATTTGTTGGCTGGCTAGCATCTGTTCTCTAAATGTAACACATTATTCTCCTCAATGCCTCTGTATCTTATCATATTTTATGCTAAACTGCATCCTAATAGAGATCAGTGAGACCAAGTGCAAGCTGGTTCTAGTTCAACATGACAGTCTGTGAACTGTCTATCCGTCTATTTCATATTCTCCCTCACTGGCCTAGCAGTAACCTGTTTAGCTCATTTCATAAAAGCAGACAGTCATTAAGCATCCATTGTTCATCCAGTTGCTTGTTTTGCAAAGTTCACTGTCAGTTTTTTCTGGCAGTTACAGTTGAAACTGAGGCGGCGTTCCGTGCAGCTTAGCAAGCCTTAGAGCTTGACTGGCTAGAAAGTGTTTCTAGCAATCTGAAAAAAATACCATTTGAAGAATGGACATTTTCTGCCATTGCCGCCACCACCACTACCAGCATCATCAAATGTATCACAGCCTTCATCACTACCGCTGAAAAAAGTTTTTTGCTGCCACTGGAGAGAACTGAAGGTTACAGAATATCTAGCTGTCCGTGTGAGATACCCTTTCCTCCAAAGTAAAAATAAAAAATAAAAATCTGGTATTACATTATTGGCTGTTTTTTGTATTAGAGAGGTGGTGGCTTTACCATCCTTTGGTTTTCATACAAACTTTATAGATCAGCTATTGAACCCTCCTCACCAGAAGCAGCCACAATTAAGGCCTAGAGAGTAGATACTTTTCATCCTCCTCTGACAGTTTCCAAAGTCATTGCAACTTTTAAATACTCTTATTGCTTGTACTTATGGAGGTATTCTCACTTTTCAATGTCTTGAAGGCCTGTAAAAATCAGGAATATAATATTGCAGCTGGAATGTCTAAAATGTCCTTAAAAACAAATAATGGAAATATTAGGGGTTTTTTTTTTTAAAAAAATGCATACTTCCTATAGCTATTTCACAAGTTGGGTAATATTACTTTGGTAATATTTGCCATGTTTTGAGCACCTGACACTAAATTTTACTCCCAGTACTTCTGAATGCTTTTCTTGAGCCCTGGAGAAATAATAGCATACATTTCTTACGTAAGATTTTAGGCACTGAGTTATTCTAAAATATTTCACCATCAGCTTTGAAACAGGGTGGACTTATTTGGATATGATACATTGGCCCTCTGTCTCCCCCAAGCATTTCCCCCACTACTTGAACTGTCCTCTCCCACATTGCTGGGAAGAGCTTATTTTGTATCACCACCTACTTTATTCCAAGGAAAAATCTCTCTCTGTACAAGTTTATTCATGAGGAGAAAAGTGGCAAACTTCCCCTACCTTTTTCTCAGTAATGTAGGCAATCAGGCAGATGTGCTAAAATGAAAATCCTTTCAGAATGAGAAGGCATTCAACAAATAAAATCAAGCCTTGATTATGTATTCCAAGGTTAGGGAATTATCACTTGTGAAAGACTGGTTAGTCTTTAAAAGATCATTGTCTCTTCATCTAATCTACCTCTCAAAGCTTTCATAATAAAATACCACACTGAATTCTCCTTCAAAAAAAGAACATTTACCTTTTCTATGGGCGTGTAGGATCTACAAATGCTGTCTTCAAATACAGTCTGCATGAAGACAGCAGCGTTCTGTCTGCATGCAGCAGTAACACCACTACTGAATGAGCTGTGCTATTTACCAGTGGACTTCCAAGTTCAGTTCAAGTTGCTCGTGGTCATCTCTAAAGCCCTACATGGCACAGAACCTGGATATCTGAGGGACTGTCTGTCAGCAATTATCTCTGCCTGTTCTACACAATCTCACAAGTTTGGCATGCTCCAGTCCCAACAATTAAACAGTGTCACCTGATGGGATTGCAGATGGCCTGCATTCTCTGTCACATGAGTTGGCCTAAGGAACAGCATCCCCCAACCCAAGATTCAGCTGGCCCTAATCTTGCCAGCCTTTGAAAACCTGGATCTTCTCCTAGGCACTGGCCCCTGTGGATATATGGGTTCTCTGTGAAAGTAAATATATGATTGTTGTATTTTGTTCCCAATGCAGTGCCTATTTTATTTAATGGGAGTTCTGTATTGTTTTTAACCAGAACAGGTGGCCATATAAACTCAATTAAATAAAATTAATTCAATAAATGCACAATTCTTGTCCCTTCCTGAAAAAGAGTACTATGGATAGAATATACAGAAATTCTGTGTAGCTCAGAGCTAAGACCCACTGAGTTAAACTGGACTTATTCCCACATTAGTGTAGCTAACATTTCAACATTTCTCAAAATCTTGGATGAGCTATTGGTTGTCTTCAAACCTTCTGTGTAATGGAATTAGACGGAAACTTAGAATGGAATTGGGGAAAAATAAGTTGCTAATGGTTGTACCTATTGTTATATTTGGTTTTGTCTATATCTAGGATTTACCTGAGTTGCCTACTGCTAAGGCCCAACTTTCATTAATTTCCCTGCCCTTCCCTGCATCGGTTCTCAGGACCACAACCTCGTCATTTTCTCAATTACTCAAAAATAGCCAAATATGCCTAAAGAACATACTGCATTGACAGAACATTTATCTACAGTATATGCAGTTTTTTGGACAATACCAATTTGTTTGCTTTTAAGTGGCATATTATGCCTCTCACTTGAGAACACCTGAACGATGTTCAAATCAAATGAAATGGCAAATTTCCCCTCAGCCAAGGTAATGGAGCAGGTATCCTTTATTTTAGCTTTGTTTTGTCTTACTGTTTCAGCCACAATGACTTACATACTGTGATGCTTTTGGAAGATTGGTGTTATTGCTATGCTATGGAAACATGTCCAGTTTGTTCATCCAAAATACTATAGTCTAGTTTTGTGAGTACCAGTATTTTAAGCCGTTCTCTAAGTCCTAATCTGTGCCTCACTCCACTTTATTGTATGGCCAGGAAATTTAAAGGTCAGATGTACATATAACCTTTTGAGAATTCGAACATTGTTTATTTCAAAGTTCCTCATCTATAGCCACATCCACGGATTTTTTTATTGCAATTGAATTTTCTTCATCTTGTATCTCAGGTAAAGCACATCCATGGAGAAATAGTAAACCTTTGCAGTTTCCAAGCTGCACAGTGTGTTTCCAAGAAATTGTTACATTAGTCTTTGGACATGCTGTTTCATAGTCCTTGGAATCCTTGACTAATTATTTCTTTTCTCCAGAAAAATGCACCATTTTAAAATCACTATATTGTGCTTTGGGGTGTCAAGCACACACATACACAACGAATAAGCACTTTGGAGACAAGGGAGAATGTTGACATTCTTTGTGCTGTGTTTATCATTTAATAAAAAGACCACATCATGTTAATCCATTCAGCAAATGTAAAGTTTTGATCAACATTCTGGACTCAATATTCATGGCATAAAAGAGTTGAAGCAACTGTGCACTATACGTGTTTGTAATGTTGTTTCCTTAAAGAAAAAGATTGTGAATACATTATATACATTAGTCTTCCCCAATCTCTGCTTCCTGTCTGTTGCATTGGGATAGTGCTGGGTCTATAGCTGAGTTACACTGTGTGATACTGGACATGGTTGCACCGTTGTTCCCTGTGTCTGCAGCCCTGATATATCTTGAGCACAGAACTGCTGGAAGTCATAGTAACAGAGGCCTTTGTTAAGAAATAAGCTTAACATTCATGTTTTGCCCTAAAGCAGCAGAATTCTACAGCTAGAATCCCCAATGTGATCTCCTGGGGCACCAGTATAATGACTTGTAGCTCTCTTGGCTTTTTAACATTTAAAAAATGTTTTAATTGAGAAAATGGGAAATAGGTATGCCACAAAGTGTATTGCAGGCCTCCATCACCAAGTGGATCCCATAAGCTTTCTTGCAAAATAAAAATAACGGATGATTAGAACACAGGGTTTATTTCAATTTATACCCATTTGACCAGAGGAAAAGGGTAGTACACGTATCTTTAGCAGTAGTATGAAATGTCCTACAGTAGGGAAGACTATAAGGGTTGATAGGTAGCATTCTAATAAAGCAATCCTGTGTAACTGATTATGTGCCCCCAACAGTCATTCAATGAGCACACTTAGAACATACTCTCAAAATTTCAAATGTACCCACCAGCCCACAAAGTCTGGGAAGCTCTGTTCTACAAAGCTGTTCTACAGATTGTTTGTACACATTACAAAATTTCACCAGCCCTTTTTTCTGAAAAGCTTTTGCTTAAATACAAATACCAGTGATAATAAATACTATTTTTTGTAAACAGCTTAATTTTCCAAATGAATAAATGGATTTAAGATGAAGATATGCCTTCAAAGATTGTTATTGCTCTCTAAATCCTCAAATAGACTGTTCTTCAACAGAACCACTGATAAATTAGAGTGCATTGTGCCATAAATAGCAAGAGAAAAGGTTTCTGTTAAGTTCAAATGCTTGTTCACTGCTTTCAAGATATGTGTTCAACTGGACTTTCAAATTTGGAGGTGAGTCTTCTTGTCTTGTGCTTAAAGACAATTATCTGGGCAAATATTTGGAAATGGGGAGATAGGGAGTGATTCCTCCATTCCCTAAAGGAACTTACCACAATCTGACACCCTCTGGATGTATTGGTTTACAATTCCCCATTGTTTTCAGCCAGTGCTGATAATTCCAATAGTAATTAAGGATGACAGGCATTCTAGATTAGATTTGGAAAGAAATGACTAAGAATGAGGTTATCACGTGAACACCATTCTTTTGATGCTTTCCTGGCTTGCCACCAGCACAACTGGCCTTTCAGTCAAGCTTAGGTTGATTCATATAAGTGAAGAGAAAATACAGTATCATTTAGTAGACTGTAGGATCATGATCAAACATAGAGTTTTTAAATGAAGAGAAGAACTAGACGCATTAAGGGAAAATAAGCATGGCTTCCCATGTCTTAGTAAGGTTACAAAATGTTATGAGCATTTCAACATACTGGTAGGTAAGATTGATTTGGTAAACTTTTTGGTAAACTTTTTTCCTTGGGTTTCCATCAGCAACATCCTCCCCCCCCCCCCCCGCCAATATATCTATGGAAGGAAAGAGAAGACAATCAGCAGCAAGGTGGATGGACTTTGTTACAGTGGTAATGAGTGCACCAGTGTTGGAAGACTTGAAGGACCAGGTTAAGGACAGAGAGTCATGGAAAAATTTATCTGTGTAGTCACTAAGAGTCAACACTGAGTTGATGGTATATATATGATTTTCTGATAAAGTGAACCATGTTGGATGTTTGTTCATTTCCTCTTTCCTCCAGGACCTCACTTGTATTCAGTGTTTTGACTCCCAAATCTATTGTCAAAAGAACTTTGTCGCGTAGATTAGGCTGAGCAATTCAGTCACCAATGGAACATCATTGATGAATGTAAATTTGAACATAAGTTTGAATTTGAACATGAGCTTCCTCATCTGTCATCATTATGGTAAGCACTGAACTAAACCTCCATGTTTAGAGATGCCTGGCTCTGGAGCTTTCTTTAAAAGATCAAATAGATAGCTTTGGAAACAGATGAACCCTTAATCTTATCCAGTAGAGTTTATACCATAATCCAGTGTGCATTTGGGATGTCATACTTGTTCCAGCATGGATTATAAGGATGAATCTGGGTCCTTTGTCTGTGTCACATATAGTTGTGTGTGTGTGTGTGTGTGTGTGTGTGAAATTACCTTCTTTGTGTTCTGCTTTTAATGAAAAAGTATAAGAATTTTATTTTTTTAAGTTTGAAATGCTGTAGATGCTTTAAAAAATGCATTAGAAATATTTAGTCAAACATCCACCCCATGCAAATAAGAATCAATTTACTGGAAAATGAAAGAACAAAGACTCCAGCATCATTAGATAATTTTGCCAGGTGACTGCTAACAAAGTGCACATTAAGCTAAAATTCAGATTTCTTTCAGAAAAGTTGCTCAACTGGAAAGAACATAACCTTGTCCCCAGCTATATAAATGTAGGAGAATGAGATGCAAAACAAAGTGGTGTATCACCATGGAGATCTATCTTTAAGATTTCTGTTTATAAAACAGCCAGTTTTATCTGTCCTCATTAAAAAATAAATCTTTTCCTACAATGTCTGAGCAGAACCTCCAGTTTACCCATACACTGTGGAGTGTTCAATATCAGCAAGTAGTGGAAGCAGAGTGGGCAAATGGGAATATATGAGACTAGCTCCATGTTTTATCTGCCAAGTTTGGAATTGGTTGCTGAATATTTTTCACCTCTTTCTGGGCTACTTCCTGATGGTCATTATGCTGGGCCCTGGTGCTGAACCTGTGAATCCCCTCCAGGCAGCCCAAGCGTGTGTCTCTTGCAGCAATCCTTACTTCCTTCAAGAAATGTCTCAAGATGGAAGTCCAGTGCACATTAGAATAATTGTACTTACCTTAAGTTTAAGGTTGAGATTGGTGTGTGTGTGTGTGTAATAAGCCAGTCTTCTATACTTGAGGGTGGGGAAAAGAGAGAGAGAATGGGAGCAGATTTACTTTGTTTAATGTTTTGGGTTAGAGGCAAAGTGGTTGCTGCCAACTTATATAAGTGTTATATAAGTGTTATATATAACACTTATATAAGTGTTATATAACACCCTTTACTCCACTTGAGTAAAGTGGAGCATACATGTAAGATAACTTTGGAATAAGTTATGTTCCTTTCTGGTGGAAGAAAAACATATTCCCTTAAAAGATGACTCCCTTCAAACTTCAGGCAGCTTATGAGTCACCAAACAAACATGTTCTTGACACACATTTTTGTGTCCATACTTTGGAGGTGTGTAACACCATTAAATGAAATTGAGGCAAGGTACCTAATGGAACATAACGATCATACACATAGGAAATTATGCTTTTCTTGGTTCATATTTCTTGACCCTTTCATTGTACCTAACTGATAGTTTCCAGTTCTATTTTTCCAGCTGTGCATTAAACAATTCAAAGAAAATAAAGTTCAAAAGTTAACATTCATCTCATCCCCACATTTTCATGTGCACCAAGAGAGGATCATCAGACACATTATGTACAGCTGCCATATGTATAATAGCTAAAATCTGTTAACTGATCAGATGTATAAAACATGCACCAAGTATTATTGGCTGACTCCCCTTCCCCCCCCCCCCACACACATATACATAAATACTTATACATATGCATACACACACACACAAAGTCACTGTACAAAGGGAGCAGCAAAGCCAAAGCAAGAAGAGGCATGGTAGCATGAGGGATGGTGCAAATTGGGAAGTAGTAGGAGGCAGGAGTTCCCACCCCTTAGAGTCAAGTCCCCCACTCTGCAGCTGCAGAGAAACTTGTGCAAATATGTCTTTGGAGTGTATTCTTGTTAACTGGCTCAGTTTCCCAAGCCTGTATAAGCCCCACAAGAGTTCCTGAATGTGGAACAGACCTTAAATTACACCTGTTTGGCTGAGTTCAGTGGGATGTATAGAATTTATTTCAATATAAGGGTTGGAAATAAGTTTAGGATACATACATTTATCTCAAAAATCAAAGTATTCCCTTTATCACCATCTCTAGCAGCCTCCAAAACTGTTTTTATATGGGCAACTTCAACATCACACAATAGAAAATGGAGGATGATTAGGACAGAGCAGGCCTGAGAGATCCTTGCCATGACTCCAAACTGGAGAAGATTTAAATCAGTCTTTCTACTGGAAAGAGAGGAAAGGAAGGCTAAAAAGTAGAGAGAAAAACATCTCCTTGACTTCACTGCATTTCCATGCCCATATTCTGTGTACTGGATTCAGTTTACTTTTTGCCCATTTACAGTGGGTGTAAGAATTTCATTTACACATTTATATGATATAATTGGCATTACTCTGAATTAAAGGGGTTAATTAGTAGATTGTCATACTCACCTTCTGCTTTCCCTTCCTTGATGAATTTGCAAGGATATTTTTCCTTGTAAATTGTGTAAGTGATATCGCCGGACATTGATATGTGAAAGCATGACATTGACCTGGGCAGTGATTAGTAGAGATAGTCCTCAACTTACAATCATTAATTCAACAACCATTTGAAGTTACGGCAGTGCTTGGCAAAGGGACTTACAACCAGTCCCCGATGTTACAGCCATTGCAGTGCCCCTGCGGTCACATTATCAAAATTTGGATGCTTGGTAGCCTGCCCACACTTATGACCCCAGGGGTGCTTCAACTTCTCTAACCCACCTATTCCCCCCCCCATTCTATGCCCTTTTGGCCCCCTGTACTCTGTGGCCCCTGCTGCCCTAGCTGCCTTCACTGTCTTCTTGCTCCTGATGATGATGAGGCGTACCTGCCCTGGTCTTTTGCGATGCAGCTACAGGCTGCACAAGGCTTTCTTCCCAAGGTCATGCACAGCGATTTCCTCACGAGACCCGAGGAATATGGTTTCCCATGGTCAGCAGCTGCCTTGCAAAGGGCCAGGGCAGGCATGCCTCAGCAGCAGCAGGAGCAAGAAGGCAGTGAAGGTCAGCTGCAGTGGTGGAGCCCAGGGCAGCAGAGGCCTTGGAATGCAGGGTGGCGAGGGTGGCTGTGGCTGGGACTGGGCTGGGACGGCTTTGGGCCACGCTACTGGGGCTCCGCAGGCATGGCGGCTTCACACCATGCTACTGGGCTGGGCTGGGAGTGCTGCGGCTGTGCACAGCACTGCAGCTCAGGGGCTTCTTGCAGCCCCAAAGCCATGATGCGCCAAGAAGCCCTTGAACCACAATCTGGCAAGCAGCCCCAGAGCCACTTGGTTCTGGGTCTCCTTGCTGCCCTGCAAGGCAAGGTGCAGGGTGGCCCAAAGGGCAGAGATGGGGGGGAACAGGCAGTTGGAAAGAGCTGAAGGAGAGGCAGTCCCTTACCTTAGCAAGGCTCTGGGCTGGGAGGCAGCAAGCCAGGAATGGCTTGGATTGGAGTGGGTCCTCACCTAATGATGAGCTTCTTGGGGTTATGACTAACCAGGACTGCCCAGGATTGCCACTGCTAAACAATATGGTCATGTGACATCACACTTTACAACCACGTTGCTTAGCGATGGAAATTCCGGTCCCAATTGTGGTCGTAACTCAAGGACTACCTGTAAAATGGTTTCACAGCTATAAGAGAAAGGGAAGAGAAAGTATTTACAGGAAATACAGTATGGAGTAGACTAAGCCTAGCACATAACTATCTATATCCCCCCAGGAAGAACATCCAAGAGCATGCGCTCTGTGTGCCTGTGCCTGGAAGAAAGGGAGAAGGAAGTGGCTTCAAATTAGCAATCTCTTAGTCAAAGGACAGGCAAGTGAGAGATAAAGAAGGGACACAGAAGAAACCCCAACTATCTGTACTGCTGCCCCCTTGTGGTCATTACAAGCCGAAGAGTCAGTGCTTTTGGATCCATGCCGCCAGCAGATACAACACAAAATAAGCATTGAGAAAAAGGGGACACAATAGTCAATTTTTTAAAAATAACATTCCAAAGTGCAGCTGGCATTCCTTTCTCTTAGGTCATGGGAAATGTATGAGGGGAGAAGAAATCAAGAGGATCAGTTCCTATAGAACCATCTCTCGCAAAGCCAAAGGAAGGGAAGGTGATGAATCAATAGCATGGAGAAGGAGCTTTATGAAGAAAACTTAAAGCATCTTTGATTATTTTATTCATTTATTTATTTATATTTCAAATTTGTCACCGTCCATCTCACCACAGAGTGGCTCTGGGAGTAAAAACAGAATAAACATTAATTAAAATAGATAAATATTAATTAATTAAATATGCTAAAAACAAACTTCTTATATGATACTTCCAAGAGGCTGATGTTAATCAGGTGGTAATAAACTCAGGGAGTGTTGTCAAGGCGCCAGCCATCCCCAGGGTCAATTGTATCTTTCCTCACCCCACACAAGTTGGCAGAGCCAAGTCTTCAATTCCTTCTGAAAAATTGGGAGTGTCAAGGCCCACCTCACTTCTGGGGGGAGAGTATTCCATAGGGTGGGGGCAACGGCAGAGACCCCTACGTGGATCACTGCCTTGTCGTGATGAAGGGGCTTGCGTAACTCAGTGAACCCATGAGCTATACCGTGCAGGGCCACCCAAGACGGACAGGTCATGACAGAGAGTTCTGACAAAATGTGGTCCACTGGAGAAGGAAATGGCAACCCACTCCAGTATCCTTGCCAAGAAAACCCCATGGACAATGTTAAAAGGCTAAAAGATATGACACCGGAAGATGAGCCCCTCAGGTCAGAAGGTGTCCAATATGCTACTGGGGAAGAGCGGAGGGCAATTCCAAGTAGCTCCAGAAAGAGTGAAGCGGCTGGGCCAAAGCCGAAAGGACGTTCAGCTATGGATGTATCTGGAAGTGAAAAGAAGGTCCGATGCTGTAAAGAACAATATTGTATAGGTACCTGGAATGTAAGATCTATGAACCAAGGCAAGCTGGATGTGGTCAAACATGAGATGACAAGATTGAACGTCGATATCTTGGGAATCAGCGAACTGAAATGGACGGGAATGGGTGAATTTAATTCGGGTGACCATTATATCTACTACTGTGGGCAAGAAACCCTTAGAAGAAATGGAGTTGCACTCATAGTGAATAAGAGAGTGGGAAAGGCAGTAATGGGGTACAACCTCAAAAACGACAGAATGATCTCAGTGCGTATCCAAGGCAAACCATTCAACATCACAGTAATCCAAGTCTATGCCCCAACCACTGATGCCAAAGAAGCTGAAGTTGACCGCTTCTATGAAGACCTACAACACCTTCTAGAACTAGCACCAAAAAAAGATGTCCTTTTCATCATAGGGGATTGGAATGCTAAAGTAGGAAGTCAAGGAGTAATCGGAATAACAGGCAAGTTTGGCCTTGGAGTACAAAATGAAGCAGGGCAAAGGCTAATAGAGTTCTGTCAAGAGAACAAGCTAGTCATAGCAAACACTCTTTTCCAACAACACAAGAGACGACTCTATACATGGACATCACCAGATGGTCAATACCGAAACCAGATTGATTACATACTTTGCAGCCAAAGATGGAGAAGCTCTATACAGGCAGCAAAAACAAGACCAGGAGCTGACTGTGGCTCAGATCATGAGCTTCTTACTGCAAAATTTAGGCTTAAATTGAAGAATGTAGGGAAAATCACTAGACCACTCAGGTATGACTTAGATCATATTCCTTGTGAGTACACAGTGAAAGTGATGAATAGATTTAGAGGATTAGATTTGGTAGACAGAGTGCCTGAAGAACTATGGACGGAGGTCCGTAACATTGTACAGGAGGCAGCAACTAAAACCATCCCAAAGAAAAAGAAATGCAAGAAAGCAAAATGGCTGTCTGATGAGGCTTTACAAATAGCTGTGGAAAGAAGGAATGCAAAAAGCAAGGGTGAAAGGGAAAGATATAAGCAACTGAATGCAGATTTCCAGAGAATAGCAAGGAGAGATAAGAAGGCGTTCTTAAATGAGCAATGCAAAGAAATTGAGGAAAACAATAGAATGGGGAAGACTAGAGATCTCTACAAGAAAATTGGAGATATCAAAGGAACGTTTAGTGCAAAGATGGGCATGATAAAGGACAAAAAAGGCAGGGACCTAACAGAAGCAGAAGAGATTAAGAAGAGGTGGCAAGAATACACAGAACTATACAAGAAAGATCTTAATGTCCCTGATGTCCACCCTGGTGTGATCACTGACCTTGAGCCAGACATCCTAGAGAGTGAAGTCAAGTGGGCCTTAGGAAGCATTACTAACAACAAAGCTAGTGGAGATGACAGTATTCCAGCTGAGTTATTTAAAATACTAAAATATGATGCTGTTAAAGTGCTGCACTCAATATGCCAGCAAGTTTGGAAAATGCAACAGTGGCCACGGGATTGGAAAAGGTCAGTTTACATTCCAATTCCAAAGAAGGGCAATGCCAAAGAATGCTCAAACTATCGCACAATTGCACTCATTTCACATGCTAGCAAGGTTATGCTCAAAATCCTACAAGCTAGGCTTCAGCAATACATGAACCGAGAACTACCGGATGTACAAGCTGGGTTTCGAAGAGGCAGAGGAACTAGAGATCAAATCGCCAACATTCGCTGGATCATGGAGAAAGCACGAGAATTCCAGAAAAATATCTACTTCTGCTTCATTGACTATGCAAAAGCCTTTGATTGTGTGGATCACAACAAACTGTGGCAAATTCTTAAAGAGATGGGAGTGCCAGACCTGTCTCCTGAGAAATCTGTATGCGGGTCAAGAAGCAACAGTTAGAACCAGTCACGGAACAACTGATTGGTTCAAAATAAGGAAAGGAGTACGACAAGGCTGTATACTGTCACCCTGATTATTTAACCTATATGCAGAGTACATCATGAGAAATGCCGGGCTGGAAGAATCACAAGCCGGAATTAAGATTGCAGGGAGAATCATCAACAACCTCAGATATGCAGACGATACCACCCTAATGGCAGAAAGTGAAGAAGAATGAAAGAGCCTCTTGATGAGGGTGAAAGAGGAGAGTGCGAAAGCTGGCTTGAAACTCAACATTAAAAAAACTAAGATCATGGCATCTGGACCCATCAATTCCTGGCAAATAGAAGGGGTAGAAATGGAAGCAGTAACAGACTTCATTTATCTGGGCTCCAAGATCACTGCAGATGGAGACTGCAGCCATGAAATTAAAAGACGCTTGCTCCTTGGGAGGAAAGCTATGGCAAGCCTAGATAGCATATTAAAAAGCAGAGACGTCACCTTGCAGACAAAGATCCGCATAGTTAAAGCTATGGTTTTTCCAGTAGTAATGTATGGCTGTGAGAGCTGGACCATAAAGAAGGCTGAGCGCCGAAGAATTGATGCCTTTGAACTGTGGTACTGGAGAAGACTCTTGGACTGCTGGACTGCTAGGAGGTCAAACCAGTCAATCTTAAAGGAAATCAACCCTGATTGCTCATTGGAAGAATTGATAATGAAGCTCAAGCTCAGATACTTTGGTCACCTAATGCAAAGAGAGATCTCTGGAGAAGACCCTGATGCTGGGAAAGATTGAAGGCAAAAGGAGAAGAGGACGGCAGAGGATGAGATGGTTAGATAGCATCACTGAAGCAATGAGCATGAAACTGAGCAAACTCAGGGAGGCAGTGAAGGACAGGAAGGCCTGGCGCAATATGGTTCATGGGGTCACAAAGAGTCAGACATGACTTAACGACTAATCAATGGCAGAGAAGGCTTTCCTCCTACAACCTGCCAGTCAACATTCTCTCACCAACGGGATCTGCAACATGCCTTTTCTGCCGGACCGAGTGGGATGGGTCAATGTAATGGGGGTGAGACGGTCCCTAGGTAACCTGGACCCATGCCATGTAGGTTCACTATTATGTGAAAATGCCTGGAAAATGTCATTTGCAAGAGTATTGGAAGGACTAAAACATTAAAATATGAAATCATTTCTTTTGTTTTTATATCCCCTACCCTCCACCCTCAAAATAAGGAATGATATTGAAAAACAGGGAAAAATAAATCCCTGTAAGAATTTTCACCCACTTGATTTCCAGCAGTTACTTTTAAAACACACACACATTGCAGAATGTATCTGTAGTGTATAAAGTTAATCAAGAATTTTTTCCTCCCTTCAAATGAAGCATTACAGTCATGCTGAATGGATTCCCAAAGCTTATATTCAAAATTAGCACACCCAACCAATGGCCATCATTGTGGCTCCCAACCATTTGGTTTTCCAAGTAACCCAATAATCCTGTTTCTGAATCACAGTCACTATAAGAAAAAAATTGGAGTATTTATCTACAAGATGGAAATCACAAGCCACTAACAACATTTGCAATACTGAATCATCCTTCCAATAAGAAAATAAATCAGTTCGGATATGCAGAAACTCTTACTAAGTATAAGAATATCTGAGACAGAGCACCATTAGTAAGGCAGGCTTTACATAGGGTTTTCTTTTGAAAAAAAATAATAAAACACTTGGAAGCATTATACAGATTGTTATAAATTGTATTATCAGTTATGCTACTTACTATAATAGCGAACACCAAGACAGACTTTGTCCATCCTTTGTTCTTTTGTTACACACACTGTGTGGTCTTATTTCTAATCACATACACATGCATTGGGGAAGCATTGCAAGTGTAGGATTATTAAAATGCAATTAATTTTTTCTTTAAATATGTTTTAGGGAGTTACTTCTAAGAGCCAAAATGAGATGCCTTTTGTGCATTTAAATGTTATGCAATAACGACTTTAGGGCAAATACTGATCAGAACTCTGAGACTGATTGGAGAAGTATGATCCTTTCTTACCCATTATAATCCTATTCAAGTCAAACTCCTCTATTTATCATTTCCATTGGAATCTATGATGTTTCTTGCTATTGGAAGCTGCCACGCATTAGGTTTCATTAAAATATGCTTAAAAGAAAGACATAAATGAATAGCTCCAACGATTGGGCTACAACCCTAAAAATGTACTATAAGCTCAATTCTTCTGAATAATAATGTTTAGTATTTCACTAAACATTCATTAAAGGAGCATAATATTTTTGTAAATAGTAAACTGATCATTTCTCTTGTTATCTTTGCCCTTCATTTGGGATTCAAAACCTTTCATCATGAGCATGCAAAACAGAGATATCTGGTGAAAGAACTCGTCCTTAACTAATGATCCATAACATCAAACATGCATTCCTACACACATAAAAATTCTTCCAGAATACTGCCAAGAGGGAAAGTTTTATATATCTGGTTGAAGCCAAAGCTTACGTCTTACGATTAAGTGCATCCTGTTTGGGGGAAAAAAAAAACGGTTGTCCAACATTGCTTAACATGTCTTGGATATTTTACAAATTTATTTTTAAAAATCAGATGAAATCCAGAGACTAGATACAGGAAATGTGCTCCCTTTCTGTTTATGTGTTTGGAGAGTCATTTACTAGGGATACTTTAATCTGGATTCCTGCACTGAACAGAAAGACTTAGTGGTCAGATGTCCTTTTCCAACCTCTGCACAACTTTAGCTAAATAATTGAATAATTATTCTCCCATTCCATTACTGGAATTACTCACAACCCTTATAATTCATTTCTCTTCTTACTAACTCATATTTCCATATTTGGGGTTTGTGTGTGTTTATACCTCATATTAGCAATATATTTAGGGAATTCATTGCTGCTTTAACTTTTTACTGTGTTTTAACTAGTGATATTGCCAGGAACCTATAAGTGACATTTCTCAGCATCTCTTATTGAATTCCAAAGAAAACATTGCTTCAACATCAAACTGAAATAAATGTCATTGCTTTTCTCAAAACGATGCCATAAAATATTCCTTGGGCATGCTTCAAAAGAATTTTAAAAAGGATATTTTCATTAGCACGTACATAAACTTTGGGATTTTTATCATGGAGTACTCAAATTTCTGATCAGGGTTCTTGTTTCATTTCAGTAGCACATTTATAACTGAAGAGGTTCCGATCCTTTCCTTTAAAATCTTCTATCCCTGTGTCTGTCTTTAATGCTTTCAAAATACTAGTACTCTATGCAATAGCAGTTTGCTATTTCCATCCAGCCTTTGATATATCAGATTTAGATAACAGCAATCGTGGGAATAATATTTTGATTAGCTCTGGATCCACCATCATTTTAATATTCCACAATGGCCTGAGGAGACATCATACAGGGCAGCATCTGGCCTGATTAGAGCTGAATTGTTTTTATGGAGGAGACACCAGGGTAAGTAGCAACAGTGTCCTTACTGGCATGGTGGAACATTGGCAGCCACCAAAACAGCCTCTATTCAACCCTTATAAAGTAGTTGATTTAAGGAGGCCAATGTGAGGTCACTTGTCCCATAATGCATTGATTAAGTTATGTGTGCACTATAAAAAGATTTTAGAAATCATATTCATACAGGAATTTCAAACTACACAATTTCTTCTCCAGAATCTAAATGAATTGTTACTGCTGTGCTGAATGTCCAAACTAATTTTCATGCCATCTGTTTTCGTAACAGTCTACAACACCATAATTTCTAGTTACGATATTGTGAATTTAATTGAACTCTGATTAGATGTTAATTTAAAGCCGTATTAAATCCTGAGTGACAGATAGTTGGACTGAGATTAATGCAAGGTTTTATGTTCCTTTTTAGATGCCCTTCTTGGCTAGAGTTTGTGAGGTGGCCTCAATTCACCACAGTGAGAGATTTCACTTGACAGAGATGTTGTGATGTTGAGGTGATACACATTACCTTGCTGAGGCTCTCTGAATCACATTGCAGACTTAACTGGCACATCCAATAACTGGAGGGGCTTCTGCTTGTGCATGTGTGAAAGCCTCCAACTATTGGAACTGTTATAGGAGGCCTCAGAAGTGAGGGCGCCACATTGCTTTGAGGAGCAACTTCAAAAGGGTGCTTTGCACAGACTTTCAAATAAGCAAAACATTCCTTCAAAGCTTAGCATTAGTCTACTACTTGGTTCTGTTGTCTTCAAGGCCCCCTCCCACAAAAAAAAAACCCTAGAGGGGAAAAAAGGCAGCTAAATAGTAGTTTATTGGTACAAATTATTGTTTCCTCATTTGTCCACTAAGTTCACTGGAGAGGGCTAATTCTTTAAGCATAAACAGCCCTTTATCTGTCTGAAAGCCATAACCAAGAGGTAAAGCAGATTTTCCCGCTGACACTGTGCTCTGGCAATTTTATTTAATGTTGCACTGCAAACAGCTATAATGCTCTGCACGTGTTTTAAGCATTTACACAGTACATGTACAAAGTTAATATAATTTGAAGTATTCCCATATGTCTTTAGTCCCAACACAACTATTAATACATTAGAATGATTATGAGTCAACTGATTTTAAAGAGAAATAAGAATGAAAGCAAGGGTGGAAAGGAAGCATTAAGTAGCAAAAAAATAAAAAAAGACCACAAACATAATAATGAAAGAGACCAGTACTATTTTCATTTTGTCATGTCAAATTACTACAACTAAATATACTGCTATGCTTTGTTGTTTTGTTTTGTTATTTTATTTGTTGGATTTCTATGCTGCCTTTCCTCCTGGAGCTTAAAACAGCTTTTATGGGTATCTTCCTTCATTTTACCCCTACCATAATAATAGTGTGAGAAAGTTTGGGATGGGAGAGGCAGAAAATTATTGGTTCAGAATCACCCAGTGAGTTTCTGAGCTAAGGGTAAAGGTGAATTTGTGTCTCTCCAATCCTGGTGATGTAGGCTTGTGAGACGGCATCAGGGAGATAAACAATTGCAATATAATTAGGGTTTTTTATTTATTTAAAAAGTCTTACAAAATAAAGGGCTTTTTTACAAAAGAATAATCTTGTCTTTAGTACTCTGAAGTCTCTGTGAAGTCTTACTATTTTACTTCCTACTTCCTAATGTTGGTTGTCTGTGATCCTATGTTCTGTATGGTTTATATAGTTTATCTATGGGTCTATCGTTTACAATTCCTTAACTTATAGACCTTTGTCCTTTAATTTCAATATTCCATGGTCTTTTGTACCCTATTACCTATGTACCCCATTTCTTTCTCTTACAGAGCCTATATTAAACTTCACTTTTTAGCTTCTCCTCAAATGAGCCTTTTCTCATCAGGTCCTTCAGGCTAACATGGGCCCTCTATAGACACAATTTTACAGTTTTGCATCAATGACTGACTGCTTGCTGGAAAGTTGAGGATCTCTCTCCTAGGCTGTTGCTGCTGCTGGGCTAGACTCTGGATCCTCTCACCTGCTTCCTGAAGTTGCTAGCACTCTGGCCCTTTGATGATTCTGGTGATGGATAGAATCCTGGGTCACGCCACAATTAGCCACATTTGGGCTGCTCTGTCTTGCCAGCACCTAGGTCCTCCAATGCTAATGTCTGGGCTGTTTAGAGATACCCAGACCTATAGCACTTGTCAGCGCTTCAGGTTGCTCAGAACGTGAGGCACTGGCCATTTAGAAGAGATTTGCCAATGTTTGGAGACTTACTGCTGACTTCTGGGTAGTTTGCTTCTCTTTGTGTACCTTCTCAGCTCTTTTTAGCCTTCGTCCTTTCTTCTTTCTTTTGTCTTTCCAAACTTTCTTCTTTTTGATACCATTTAGTTGCTATATAGCCAGGCCCATTTTTCAAGGACTGGCTTGACTAATGCTAAGGGTGGGGCCCTGAAAGGAGAGAATGGAGTTCCAGTTGCCATGTATTCTTCCTTCCACACCTAGTCTAATGTCTTAACCATTGTACCACTCTTCAGTGCAATATGTGTAGGGCATTTTTTCTCCACTGTAGCTAAATGAAAAGCATAATATTTCTCTGAAGACATTTATGTTCCACTGCAGTAGTTAATGGAAATTCCATTAGGGGTTATTAAAATCCTGTCTTAAATTGTGTAGCAAGTGATCAGCTGATCATCTAGGGTCCCCAATCACATGGAAAGATTTCAGGATCATGAACTCCTAATGCTAAAGCTAGAGTTTGATTGCAGAAAGTGACAGATTCTAATATTAATGTAATTTATATTTGTCATTTTAATTAATGAACGTAACCCATATGTTCTTCTTGACTTCAAGAGGTGACACCACAATATCACAAACATTCTATTATTTTAGGAAAAAATGAATAGTTTGTTTAGTAATAGCTATTAAGTTATAATGAGAAAAGCTTGATAGGAGCCTATCTTCCATCCTTGTAGATGAAGGTTGGCAAATTTTTGGATAGTTATAAAAGAAGATTAGACAGATAGAGATGAGAGAGAAATGTAGAAATGCGGGGGGGCGGTATGTATATCTGACTTTGTTTAGATGGAAATACCTATCATCATGTGTTAATGCAATCAATTAGTTAGAATCTGAAGATGTTATTCCCATTTGATATCTGATACATATGCATTTTTTAATATTTTATTTCTGTTATAATTGCTTGCAGTTTTCTGCAGATTTAATTGGCCACTAAAACAGTAACCTATGTTGTTGCAAATTAACACAACAGTGCAGCCCCTGGAAAATAGTAAAGTTGCTAGTAGCTAAAAATTGTTAAGGATGAAAGAGAATCAGTAGGCATGGGATATTCAGTGGCTTCTGTTTTGATCTGCAGTGCTGGGCTAGGATATCAGTGCAGTGCAGTGCAGTGTGAGACTCACATAGTCGCTGTGAAGCAAACAGGATTCAGATAATGCTCATAGCCAAGACATCTAACCCCTTTACAAAAGTCCATGCAGATATACTTGTGTACTAAAATAGTGAAAGTTCTGTGGAAGTTGAAACTGGAGAAGTTATTTTTAAAAAGGTTTTCTTTTATCTAGGAAGACTTATATAATTTGTAAGTAACAGTGCTAGGAGAAGTTTTCAGGATGCAGTACATCTAAACTTTTAGAGAACAAAACTCTTTAATTTGACCTGGAAGTTAACTGAAAGCACAACTGTAGAGTAAATCTGA
Source organism: Python bivittatus (assembly GCF_059951505.1). Taxonomy (NCBI): domain Eukaryota; kingdom Metazoa; phylum Chordata; class Lepidosauria; order Squamata; family Pythonidae; genus Python; species Python bivittatus. Next base: position 32,648,480 of record NW_028277098.1, read on the forward strand.
ATCAAAATCCATTGTTTAGTTTAATATAAGTGGACTCTTGCTTACAAAAGAGGTATTTAAATCAAATATGTGAGGAATGATGAAACAGTCCTTCAGAGAACATATTTATTGACCAACAAGAACCAATCGACTTGACTCATAAACTGAAAACAAAAAAGAGCAATCACAAAAGGATGACATATTAATGCAGACAATAAATTAAAATTTATTGTCAATTAAATATAATAATCATTAACACAATTATGAAATAATTATTTAGTACAATACAGATGGAGAAGCAATGTGAAATCCCTTCACATTAATTTGCAGTTTCCTTAGTAAACAAAAATTGATCTTCTGAAATATAGTGGCTTGGAACTCTTAATTCTACTTGAAAAGAAGCATAAGGATTCCTCCAGGTGGCCTGTTACTTTATAAGGGTGAAGGGTTTGCACATTCCAATGCTGCTCTGAGCTGTACATCCCAGGAGTGTCTCCCATGTTCATAATGTGCTACTGCTTTTTAATCTATTAGCAGTCTTGAGTTTTAAAGCAGCATGGATATGCACTTAACGAAATATTTCAGTTTAATTATAGTATTTACTATTAGTTTATTATATTAATGTGAGTTTTCACTTCAAAGTGCATTGAATTGTTTAGATTCAGTGAGAAAGAGGACATGTTAGTGGGAAACCAAGCTTCAGTCCTATGGATGAGTTGTTGTGGAATAACTGGCAAGAACATTTCTTTATCTTCTTTAAGGTAGTGAAATAAACCATGGCAGAGGAAGGAATCGAAGCCAAGCTCTGCTGGATTGGTGAACCCTGATAAGAAGAGCAAACGTAGGACTAGACATCTAAGAGCAACCAGCCAGAAAGAAAGTATACCCCCCCTTTAAAAAATGCTAAAAATACTCAGACTACCAAACAACTGCACTTATCTCGCATGGGCAAGGTAATGCTCATGAGTTCAGAATCCAGGCTTGACAGATGAACAAGATGGACTCAGAAGAGGCACGGGCATCCAGAATCACATTGCTAACATTCTGTGGATTATGGAATAGGCAAAAGGGTTCCAAAACAGATTTGTTTTTGGTTTATTGATTATACAAAGGTTTATGACTATGTATACCAGAATAAATTGCAGATAGCCATTAAGAAGATGGGTGTACCTACCGACCCCTTCATGGATCACTGCCTTGTCATGGCGAAGGGGCTTGCATAACTCAGTGAAGCCATGAGCTACACCGTGCAGGGCCACCCAAGATGGACAGGTAATGACAGAGAGTTCTGACAAAATGTGGTCCACTGGAGAAGGAAATGGCAACCCACTCCAGTATCCTTGCCAAGAAAACCCCATGGACAATGTTAAAAGGCTAAAAGATATGACACCGGAAGATGAGCCCCTCAGGTCGGAAGGTGTCCAATATGCTACTGGGGAAGAGCGGAGGGCATTTCCAAGTAGCTCCAGAAAGAGTGAAGCGGCTGGGCCAAAGCCGAAAGGACGTTCAGCTATGGATGTATCTGGAAGTGAAAAGAAGGTCCGATGCTGTAAAGAACAATATTGTATAGGTACCTGGAATGTAAGATCTATGAACCAAGGCAAGCTGGATGTGGTCAAACATGAGATGACAAGATTGAACGTCGAGATCTTGGGAATCAGCGAATTGAAATGGACGGAAATGGGTGAATTTAATTCAGGTAACCATTATATCTACTACTGTGGCCAAGAAACCCTTAGAAGAAATGGAGTAGCCCTCATAGTCAATAAGAGAGTGGGAAAGGCAGTAATGGGGTACAACCTCAAAAACGACAGAATGATCTCAGTGCGTATCCAAGGCAAACCATTCAATATCACAGTCATCCAAGTCTATGCCCCAACCACTGATGCCGAAGAAGCTGAAGTTGACCGCTTCTATGAAGACCTACAACACCTTCTAGAACTAGCACCAAAAAAAGATGTCCTTTTCATCATAGGGGATTGGAATGCTAAAGTAGGAAGTCAAGGAGTAATCGGAATAACAGGCAAGTTTGGCCTTGGAGTACAAAATGAAGCAGGGCAAAGGCTAATAGAGTTCTGTCAAGAGAACAAGCTAGTCATAGCAAACACTCTTTTCCAACAACACAAGAGACGACTCTATACATGGACATCACCAGATGGTCAATACCGAAACCAGATTGATTACATACTTTGCAGCCAAAGATGGAGAAGCTCTATACAGGCAGCAAAAACAAGACCAGGAGCTGACTGTGGCTCAGATCATGAGCTTCTTACTGCAAAATTTAGGCTTAAATTGAAGAATGTAGGGAAAACCACTAGACCACTCAGGTATGACTTAGATCATATCCCTTGTGAGTGCACAGTGAAAGTGATGAATAGATTTAGAGGATTAGATTTGGTAGACAGAGTGCCTGAAGAACTATGGACGGAGGTCCGTAACATTGTACAGGAGGCAGCAACTAAAACCATCCCAAAGAAAAAGAAATGCAAGAAAGCAAAATGGCTGTCTGATGAGGCTTTACAAATAGCTGTGGAAAGAAGGAATGCAAAAAGCAAGGGTGAAAGGGAAAGATATAAGCAACTGAATGCAGATTTCCAGAGAATAGCAAGGAGAGATAAGAAGGCCTTCTTAAATGAACAATGCAAAGAAATCGAGGAAAACAATAGAATGGGGAAGACTAGAGATCTCTTCAAGAAAACTGGAGATATCAAAGGAACGTTTAGTGCAAAGATGGGCATGATAAAGGACAAAAAAGGCAGGGACCTAACAGAAGCAGAAGAGATTAAGAAGAGGTGGCAAGAATACACAGAAGAACTATACAAGAAAGATCTTAATGTCCCTGATGTCCATGCTGGTGTGGTCACTGACCTTGAGCCAGACATCCTAGAGAGTGAAGTCAAGTGGGCCTTAGGAAGCATTGCTAACAACAAAGCTAGTGGAGATGACAGTATTCCAGCTGAGTTATTTAAAATACTAAAAGACGATGCTGTTAAAGTCCTGCACTCAATATGCCAGCAAGTTTGGAAAACGCAACAGTCACCACGGGATTGGAAAAGGTCAGTTTACATTCCAATTCCAAAGAAGGGCAATGCCAAAGAATGCTCAAACTATCGCACAATTGCACTCATTTCACATGCTAGCAAGGTTATGCTCAAAATCCTACAAGCTAGGCTTCAGCAATACATGAACCGAGAACTACCGGATGTACAGGCTGGGTTTCGAAGAGGCAGAGGAACTAGAGATCAAATTGTCAACATTCGCTGGATCATGGAGAAAGCACAAGAGTTCCAGAAAAACATCTACTTCTGCTTCATTGACTATGCAAAAGCCTTCGATTGTGTGGATCACAACAAACTGTGGCAAATTCTTAAAGAGATGGGGGTACCAGACCATCTTACCTGTCTCCTGAGAAATCTGTATGCGGGCCAAGAAACAACAGTTAGAACCGGTCACGGAACAACTGATTGGTTCAAAATAAGGAAAGGAGTACGACAAGGCTGTATACTGTCACCCTGATTATTTAACCTATATGCAGAGTACATCATGAGAAATGCCAGGCTGGAAGAATCACAAGCCGGAATTAAGATTGCAGGGAGAATCATCAATAACCTCAAATATGCAGACGATACCACCCTAATGGCAGAAAGTGAAGAAGAACTAAAGAGCCTCTTGATGAGGGTGAAAGAGGAGAGTGCAAAAGCTGGCTTGAAACTCAACATTAAAAAAACTAAGATCATGGCATCTGGACCCATCAATTCCTGGCAAATAGAAGGGGTAGAAATGGAAGCAGTAACAGACTTCATTTATTTGGGCTCCAAGATCACCGCAGACGGAGACTGCAGCCATGAAATTAAAAGATGCTTGCTCCTTGGGAGGAAAGCTATGCAAACCTAGATAGCATATTAAAAAGCAGAGACGTCACCTTGCCGACAAAGATCCGCATAGTCAAAGCTATGGTTTTTCCAGTAGTAATGTATGGCTGTGAGAGCTGGACCATAAAGAAGGCTGAGCACTGAAGAATTGAACCCTTTGAACTGTGGTGCTAGAGAAGACTCTTAAGAGTCCCCTGGACTGCTAGGAGGTCAAACCAGTCAATCTTAAAGGAAATCAACCCTGACTGCTCATTGGAACGATTGATAACGAAGCTCAAGCTCAGATACTTTGGTCACCTAATGCGAAGAGAGGACTCTTTGGAAAAGACCCGGATGCTGGGAAAGATTGAAGGCAAAAGGAGAAGAGGACGGCAGAGGATGAGATGGTTAGATAGCATCACTGAAGCAATGAGCATGAAACTGAGCAAACTCAGGGAGGCAGTGAAGGACAGGAAGGCCTGGTGCAATACGGTTCATGGGGTCACGAAGAGTTGGACACGACTTAACAACTGAACAACAACAAGTACCTACCGACTGAAGAATTTGAATGATTAACAAAAGACGATAGTAAGAAAAGAATATGGCACAATTAAATAATTCAGAATTGGGAATGGAAAGTCCTAAGGTCACATACAGGGACCTTATTTATTCAAGTTATATGCAGTATATATCATATGAAATTATGGACTAGAAGAAATATATAATGGAATTAAAAGTGCTAGGAATATCAATAACTTTAGTTGTGCTGATGATAGCCCTTTGATGGGTGGAAGTGAAGAAACCTTAAAGGGATGTCTTGTTGAAAGGGGTAGAAGAGAGTGCAAACATAATCTTCTGCTCAGTATTAAAAACAAAAAACCCCTAAGATTATGTCAACAGGCAATGACAGTCCAATACATATAGAGAGACATCATGTTGAAGTAGGAACAAACTTTATCTTTGTATTGTCACTTTTCCCAGTTGTAACATAAGGTTTGTCCAGGCAGTGCAGGAACAGGCTCTGGCAGTGATCCAGATTTGTGCAAGCCATTAGGTATCTGCATGGAAAGCCAGAACCCCGTCGTTCCACGTTCTTTGCTTACCAACAGCCAGCTTGTCAAGGCAGAGTGGAAGCAAGTTTTGATAACAATCCAGCTCTGTTTATGGCAATCCCAAAAATGTGCAAATCCCCTCAGATTTACATAACATACTAAGGGCACCACAATCCGGAGTATGACAACTTTTCTGCTGAAGGAACAGAGAGGTACATGCCAATGGTTTTTCAGACTGAACTGTGGGTTCTAAGCGATTCAAATTATGTGGGGCAGCCAACTCTGGGGAGAAGATTTTGGTTGCTCTGATTTTACCTCTCTCTTAAGATATGCAAAGTGAACAGCTAAAGGACTCTTCAGCACAGAAAGTTAGATCTGAACAGGAAATCTCTTATAGTGTGGCCAATCCCAGAAGAATCCATCTGAGCTATGCAGAGATGAAGATTCAAGGACAAAATGTCTTAAGGAGATTTCACTGGTACATTGGTAACACCTATCAAGAACATGGTAAGCTAAACACCTCTTTCCCTGAGATAATGTTGCAGTTGTAAAGGCAATTTCTATTCAATTTCTGGAAAATGCACAGCTATTTTCAAGTATCTTAACAATGTAAGGCTTTCAAGAAGTATCATAATAAGCCCTGAGCTTAGTCCTTTTGTCATTGCCTTAATAGTCCAGTATTTTCCAGTGCGTTTCTAAAATATTTTGGTACTGCTGTTAATAGCTGGATAACTGAGTCATTGCTGGCCAGGTCTTCAAATGTACTTTATTGTTTAAATAATTAACATAGCATCTAATAAACTACGTTGTCACTTTCTTTTTAGCTTTATGAAGGAGGCATGTTGCCATCCATCTTCTGCCACACATCTCCTAAACAGCCAGAAGTCAGATTAGTACGTGTTTCATTGGCCTATTCCTGGTCTTAGAAATATATATGTTACTCTACTGCCCAGTTTTCATTGTAATTCCTGGAGTTTGTCATCTACCTAGCACTTCTTTTTAGGTAACCAATTTTCTAAGTCCGTTTTTAGACACTAAGAAGCTAACAGATGATTACCTGTATAAACTATTTTCTTGAGATCAAAACCCAACTTGCCTAGCTTTAGAAATTCATTTTTTGAAGTTTGCTTTGATGTCTACTAAATTAAGGGTCCCCTAGACACAAATGTATGTTAGGAAGGTAAATAAAGCAATATGTATCAGTTGTCTATACTGAACTGCAGTGGGAAGCAAAGTAGGCTGTTGTGCATATAGGCTGTAATCCTTTCCAAAGTATGTTCCTGAATTTTTGTTGACAGACAAGTGCTGAATTTGGGCTAGCTGAAATTAGAGAATTATGTTAGGCTGAATTTCATAGCATGAGATTGTATGTGAACTCCACTGTTTACAATATGAACAAGATTTCCAAAAGCTCAAATACTAACCTCTTAGACTCAGCACACTAAGCAACCAGGTTTTCCTCACTGACATCACAATAGTTCATTGACCTCTATGAAAGCCTTGAATGTAATGCCAGGGATTGCACGTCCAGAAGTAGACAGAGATAAGGCAAAGAGTTGACAAAAACAAATTCTAATTAATTGAGGTAATTGAATAAGATTACTCCTTTGGTATTTAAGTAATGATTGCCCTCTGTCACATTTAACAATTACAGTTTAATAGCAGCTTAAGGATGGGCTCTGGATATTGCTGATTTGAAGGAATATGTGCAATCTTTGGGCCTTAGAGCATATGTTGCTGGCTTATAACCTTCAACTTTATTCATCTTTCATGTTATATCTATACTCCTGACACTTAGCTATGGGTATATACTTTCAGAAGTTAGAAGTCAGTTTTGTATAGGTAGTCCTCAACTTACAACCAGAACTGGGACCAGAACTTCCATCACTAAGTGATATAGTCATTAAATCAGTCGCGCCCAATTTTGCGACCTTTTTTTGCCGCAGTCATTAAGCAAATCACAGTCATTAAGCAAATCCAGCTTCCTCCATTAACTTTGCTTGTCAGAAGCCCCTGGGAAGGTCACAAATGGTGATCACGTGACCCCAGACACTGCAACTATCGTAAATACATGCCAGTTGCCAAGTGCCCAAATTTTGATCACATGTCCACAGGGACACTGCAATAGTCATAAGTGTGAAGACTGGTCATAAGACACTTTTTCAGTGCTGTCATAACTTCGAACAGTCATTAAATGATGGTAGTAAATTAAGGACTATCTGTATCATCCCAAGATTTAAACACTTTTTATGCTAGAATTTCCAAGCTTTAAAGAGTGTGTTTTATGGAAATACAAATCCAACTGAACTGAAATAGGATTTCCTGACTATTTGTGTTCAATTATCTTAACAAAAATCCAGCTGCATTACATAAAAATGCTGCCTGGCACCACTTGAATCCCACAATGCCTATCAGTACATGAAAAGCCTCAGTGTAGCTTTTGGTTAATTTTTAGATGCCATTAAACATTTTAACAACTGACATTAACGGGCTTGCACAAGCATAACTGAAAGCAAAAGTTAACTTTCCATTTTTTTTTCCAAAAGTGACTTGGCTAAGTATAGCCGTAACATGTATCAGCAATTCAGGTTGCTATGGCTTCCAGATTCTAGCAGCAAGCAAGTGATTGGGCTAATTTAAAGCCAGTCCAATATCTCTCCCTTTTTCTTTTTCTTTTTCATAAGATTGGCAAGGTTAAAAAACCTATGTGAAAGAAAGCAAATGCTCTTGAACTCCAATACTCAAAACCTCAAATTTAGCTTCCTTTCCATGGGGTCATTCTTCATTCTTGCATACTAGAATACTAATGCTTCTCTTTGTTATAGTAGGAACTAAGAGGCCTGAATCTTCACATAATGGGATAGAAATTCTAAGCTACAAAATAGCAGGAGAGCTTCCAGCTGACCAGGCCATTGTTCCGTAATGGTGAATTACCATTCATGCTAAATTAAATAAAACCATGAATTCCTCATTGGAGCTTACCTTCAGTGTACAGTAGCCAACTTGTTTTGAAGTCATCAGAATCTTATAAGTGCTTTATAATGGCTTTTGCTTTGTTTCTGTGTGTACTGTTTATTAAAAATCTCTTCCATTATACTGTTCTATTTAAAATCTCTTCCTCTATACTGTCCAGGAAAATAACTTTTTGTTCATTTCATTTGAGTACCTGATATCATAGCATTGTTCATGTTATGTTAATTATATCCATCCACCAAACTATAGAATATATACTAAGAAATGGTTAAGGGTTATGGGCAATCATCTGTTTATTAAATTGCTTGATACTAATAACCTAGGATAGCTGGTTAATGATTCCACAATGGGACCCCATGTATAAAGTGTATGGACTCTTGAGCAAATTCTAGTGATGTTCTATCAGCATAAATCTAAATTGCTATCGATCTAATTTATTTTATGTTGCTGTATTTCTTTTTGTTTGCTTAAGATTACAAATTAGAATAAGCATCCTAACATCTATTATAAAGCACCCAATACATACACAATAGTAGAAAAAAAGAGCATGAGAAAATGATACAATGAACATGTTATGAAAGTTCATTTCAGGAGCATCAGCAGTAACATTCCAACTTATTCATTACAATTATGAGTGATTTAAATTGTTGGAGTTAGCAGCATTAGTTTCAGGCACATCACTCTGACTTATTTATTTGCTACACTGTATGTGTATGTGGATGTAAATATACAAAACAAAGGTGTCGAGCAAGATAAGTAACCTAAATAACAAAGACACACCTGAAGCCAATATTGATTCAAGACTTACAGTACTCCATAAATAGCATCAGGACCTTCCTGTCTCTCATTTCATCATGCTGCTAGAAGCTACTAACTTTAACTGTTGCATTGCTAAAGTTAAACCTTCTTCTCTCCTTGCCATTTGAAGTATGGAATAAAATTAAAATGTGCATGTGGAACTAATATTACCACTTTTCTTTTAAAATAGAATGTATCAGCTAACCAAAGAAAGGGATAGCCATAATAACTTGGAGTAGCAACAGCCTCTTTAGTCAGAAAATTCAAAGTAGAATGTGAAAAGAAACTGTCTAAAACTAGGAAAACAAATTGCAGGAGTCAGATCAACCCAGCTTTCTCCAAGGAACAGACTGATGAGAAAAGCAAAGAAGCAAATGAGGTAGGAGGAGATGTAGAAAATTTAATGAATCAGGAAATCAGAATATTGCATAGAATTAGAACATTGAATAGAAAATGAATCAGATCTAACTGAGTCATTTAGACTTGGGAGAACCAGTGGAAGAAAAGCCTAAAATGGACAGCAGTGCTTATAATAATGTAAAAAACCCAATTTTTGAATGATGTGGCACAATATTTTTCTAACTTATTACTTATTTCTAGTTAATCAGGTTACTATGCCTCCAGGGCACAGTCCACATTTATTCATGAATCTGTAGAACCATGATTATACAGTATATTCCATACATTCTGATTAGCTGTGTTAGGGCCAAATCACACATGAGTCCCATTCACTGAGGCCTTTTTTTCCTATACCTTTTTCATTGGGAATTTCATGAGATCAAACAGGATTCCTGAGTAGGGATCATTTTTCACTGTGATTATTTCCCAGCAAAATAATTCAGATTAGTTTATTTATTCTGTGTACCAAATCAGTAGTTCCAAACAATTTTCTGAAATGTGTATATCAGGTTTTTAATATAAGTTTTATTGAATTTTATAAAGATACTAACAGTTGAAAAGGAAGCATGTACATTTGTTCCAAATTTACTCCACAGGTTCTTCCAGGAAGATCTGTGATGGAAGGCATGAGCGGGGAGGATTCTGGAATGGAGCTCCATTCCAGAATCCTCCCCACTCATGTCTTCCATCACAAGATCTGCTCCCAAGCCATCATGCACTAAAGCATGCTCCCTCACCCAGTCTGTCAGTCCTTTCTCCTGCCAGAACCTTGGATTGATTTTCTTTAGAAATAAAACTTGCCCACCCATCCCTTCCCTTTGATCCAAGCTGCAGGATGGCACCTCAACAGGGTATATAGTAGGGAGAAACTCTTGGATGTTCTCCTTTTATCTCTTGTTCATGAGTAACCTTTCTGTCACTTGTTTTCCTAATTGGACCTCTGTGTCTTCCATTTCCTTTCTGTCTTCTGTGGTCTTTTTAAGCTGCCGGACTCAGAAAAAAATCTGTCTTTAAATCTTTGCCTCCTTTCTTCCTACCTCTCACATAAACTTTCTGTCTCACTGTAAGTCTTTGACACTTTTTTTTAACCTCCTCAGGTTGCTTCACTAAGCTAATCACTTCCTGTTCTTTTTCCCAGCCATTTCTTCCAGTTTTGGTCTCTCCTCTGGATCAAACATTGTTTCCATCAAGTAGACTCCTTGGATCTGTGTGCATATATCTGCACCCCCAATTCCATACCTTTTTATATATTTCCAAATTTTAAGTATCCTTTCTTTCTCTCAACTTGTATCAGAAAGACTCAGTTCAGATTTCCTTGCTGGCTTCCTGGTGTCCCACAAAATCCTCTTTATTTTATTCCATGATCAAGTTACCTGTTTCTCCTTATTTATCCATACATCTTCTTTCTTCTGTTCTGCCTCCAGCTAATTACAAACCCTGAACATCCAGATTCCTTGCATCCAAGTTTTTCCTTGCTTCTCATGACAAACCCCTAGTTTGCCACCTTTATTGCAACCCAATGGATTACATAAAGTTAATTTTATTTTCAAAATCTTTTCTGAATCTGTTTACATGTTTAGGTTTATCTCACCTAACCAAATCATTATGATGTGAAAATATATCTGGTTGACTCTTCTAATTCTAATAACCATAGTTCTGCAGTTACCAGCTTGGAGTGTGTGACCAAAAATGCACCTGTGGATACTTCCTTTGGCAAAAGATTAATCTTTGAATAAATTAGCAAATACATCGGAACCTAGTATGTTGCGATGCAAAACATCAACTACCAACATTATGTTTATTTCCATGAATGCTTTTGGGCCTTATGGTAGTCACATTTTCAGGCAATTAAAAAAAATGCTTTCTTCAAAACTTTGCCTGCCTCCCAATTAAAAATAAAGCTAACGAATATAGTGTGGAGCATGATGGGGCAATGAAAGATTTGCCTTATCATTAATGAGTATGTTATAACTAGCTACAACCAGTGTTGTGAAAGCATCACAACCTGCTCTGCAATTTCTAGTGATTCTGTCTGTTCCAAAGATTGGGAATTCCTCCCTTAACTCCAATAATTCAATGTTTTTGTAATCCAACACTTTTCATTAGTTCCCTAGTTTTTGTCTGTTTATTTATTGGACGCCAAACTTATTAAGATATATAATGGTATAGTAAAAATTGCAGAGTTAACACTACAGTGGCATCTATACTTCTACCTCAAAAATTTTCAGGATGTATGGATCCAAACCACATTCTGTAACATGATAAAATACAGATGGTGCTGCCTTGCTTATGACAAATCTATCTATTCACAAAAGAAATTATTTGTTTTCTGTAAATTTAGCCAGTGCTACCTAAAAAGAAGAGAAAAGCATTTATTGTATGACTATCCAGTAACGGCTAATAAATAAATCCCCAGAGACCTCTACTTCAAAATAATTATGCCAACTATAAGAGATACTGCTATACATTCTATATATTCCACAGGAGGGCATTAGCTGTCATCTTAAGAAAGTAAATGCAGCTTTCAATGGAAATTTGCTAAGGTCATTGAATTATATCCCATAATTGTGTTAGAATATTGTAATTGCACACTGAGGTCCAACCTTTTAAATTGTCACAGCAGATTTATTTCACTAGATGGAATTATCTTGGTGCTCGCTATAACCTCATTATTACAGACTAAATTTACATATTCAAGACACCATGAACCTAAGTCAATCTGAAAGGTTCTACAATTCAAGAGAACTATATAACTGTATAACAGAGTTCAATTGCTTTTTTATTATTTATTTAAACAAACCTTCAATACCTATACTCTGAATCTATATTAATTTGCCCAAATAATTGAATATGTAAAGAAGGATTTGCTACTCTATAAGGAACTCATTTCTGTTCATGGTAATGAAGGTCATAGGACATCCCTAGCACAGGAGTACTTTTTTAAAAGTAAAATTTTGAATCAATTTCAAGTTTAGCTTGAGTTAATCTCTAAGATTAGAGGCCAAGATTAGAGGATCCTTTCACATTCAGTCTTTAGCTGCTTCCTCAACCTTCTCAGAGTTTCTGATTGCATGGAGTTTTGTAACCATTTACAGCTGAATGTATTATATACTGCCACATAAATCGTCTTAACTCTAAATCTAAACTCAGGTATTTTGGGAGCATTCTTAAGCAATGAATTGTAGAGACTCATATCACAGTACAGTGGAACCTCGAGTTACGAAGTTAATCCGTTCCGTGACTCTGGTTGCAACTTGAATTGGTTGCAACACGAGGCAAATTTTCCCATAAGGTTCAATGTAATTACCATTAATCCATTCCGGCATCCGCGGACCACGCGTCAGGGGCGGAAAAACGGCCGCGGACCATGTGGCAGGGTGGAAAAATGGCCATGGACCACGTGTCAGGGGCGGGAAATGGCCGCAGACCACACGGCGGGGCGGAAAAACAGCCACAGACCACGTGGAACGGGCGGAAAAATGGCCGCGGACCACGTGGAACGGGCAGAAAAATGGCCGCGGACCACGTGGAATGGGCGGAAAATGGCCCTGGACCACGTGGCACGGGAGGAAAAATGGCCACAGACCATATGGAATGGGCGGAAAATGGCCGTGGACCACATGGCACGGGCGGAAAAATGGCCGCGGACCACGTGGAATGGGCGGAAAATGGCCGCGGATCCGGTTCGTAAGTCGAGGCAAGTTCGCAAGTCGAGGTAAATTTTTGGGGCCGGAGCTGGTCGTATCTCAAAAAATTCGTAAGTAGGGGCGTTCGTAACTAGAGGTACCACTGTACTTCAAATTCATTTGATTTAAAAAAATACTTTTCCTTTTCATTTTGTCATTTTTTACTCATTCAAAAAATATATAATTAAAACATAAAACTTATGCATTTGATATCTCCTTTTATTATTTTTCTGTTTCTATTCCCCCCTCCATTATATTATGTATATGTTATTATATGCCATTATATATAATAATACCAATGGCATTTTATGCCATTATATTATGTATATGTTATTGAGTATATTATATATTCTATTTCCCTGCCATTATAATGTATATGTGTGTATGTGCGCACTATGCAAAGAATAGATTTGGAGACTCAGTCCAAAGGCAATTCAATTCAAATTAGTTCTACATTTGGATCAAACAAAACTGGTTGTTTCCAAACCATTCTGACAATTTGATGGCCCCAATAGAGGTGAATATGTGTAGCACAGGGTTGAACTGTGGAGTCCTTGGGGTTTTCTGAGCTCTGAGCTAAATCCAAATATGCAAGAGAATTCTTGGTAGCTTGGTATTCAGACAAGGCAGCAATTAACAGACAGATAGAGATAAACAGCATCTACATACTATTTAAAAGAGACAAAAGACCAGAAGATCGCCTCACCAGCAATCAATCACCAGCAATCATCACCCAGATAAGCAAAAGCTACCACCAGGCACACAATCAAGCAGTAAACAGATGCTAATCAAGGAACTACCAGAGGAGCAAAACAAAACCCCCACCCCCACCAGCACTGGCAAGACAGGCCACAACACATAAATAGAGAGCAAAACCCATCCCATTTTAGCACTGAAGATGCTACCTAGCCGGATAATGAAACGTTTGCAAGAAAAGAACTGAGCTCAGAGAACCCCAAAGATTCCACAGTTTGATGGTCTTTTGCACATGTGCAAAAATGCTTTTTTTTCAAATCAAATTGACTTCCTGGATCATACTGACTTGATAAGCTGATTTAGAAATCAGATTTAACACAATTCACATACCCCAGCAGTATACCTAATACTCTTTGTATCTTATGGTAGTACTCTCATGCTGTAATAAATTTGTTAGTCATTAAGATGCTATATAATAGACTATCAAATTTAAATTATGAGAATAAATTATCAAATTTAAGTTGTCAGAAAGTTTTCTGGAACAGAAACAAATGCAGCCAAAGTAATGAAAGTGGACTAGTCAGCTGGTACAAAGGTCAACTGGTACAAAGATCTCATGTGGAAGTGTCCTCTGGAAGTGCTAAGAATCAATAATATTTAAGGAATTTCCTTGAAAGTAATCTGGTGTTTAAATTTTCATAATTATCTCTTAATCTACTTGTTGCATATTTTACATATTGGTTCTTATGGTTTTCTGGATGTATTGAAATTCACTGGCATTATCTTGAGGAATTCTGCGACTGGAAGAGTTTGGGATTCTTGGAATCACTGGGCTGCATGGGAAAAAAGCTTAGTGATTACCTTATGAGATAAAAGTTCTGCTGTCTTTGTTCCATACACATAATTTTTTAAGGTTAATGAGAACGATCTAAGGACTAGAAACTGGTCTATGAATTTTGAAATGTTTAGCACTGAAATGGGACCCTGAGGGAGGAAATACAATAGCACTTTTTTAAATACTTAAAGGCAGCAACATCTTACAGAGGGGGGAAGGGGAGGTCAGAGTGTTGCAACATCTCAATGTGAGCTGCACCCCCTTTCTACATGCATTGTGATGTCTCACACACACACCCAAAAGGGGCAGTTGGCTGCATGATGTTGTGCACACTGCTTTTATCATTGTGACAAAAGCAGCAAGAACCTGAACACACCGCTGCTTTGAAGGAGGTAATACAAAGGGAGGCCCAAAGCTGCTTTTTCTTACCCTAAAGTTCAGGACTTATAAAAATAAAATGAAGAAAAGCAAACTCCAGTTGTACATTAAGAAATTAGTTTGATGGTGGAACCAGTTACCTGGGGCTCTCCTTCTCTGAATGTGCTCAAGCAAAGACTAGACAACCCCATGTCGTGGGTACTATTTTTTGAACTCCAGCATAGGGGTAGGGCTCAATGTTCTAGGTAAGTTAAAGTGTTAAGTTGGCTGAGTTAGTGAAGGAATATTATAAATGAACAACCAGACAATTAATGATCTAACCTGTAGAGTCAGTTTATTAGAATCAGGAATAAAGCAAGTTCTCCACAGGTACTGAAGTCAAAAGACTAAATGCCCATTTCTAACTCTGCATACATATTACTATATATAACACTGCTTCTGCTATACAAGTCATAGAAACAGAAATGGTATTAGTTAATTATTATGATATCCAGATGGTAAAATACAGAAGTTATTAAAACACAGCCATAAAGATGTCAGCTACATACTGTACATAATCTATACTACTAATCTAGTACCAGAAATAAGTGCCAGATTACTAGTTCAATCTTTTCATTTAGTACATTATAATTGAATTTTTCAATTGAACACCTGCAAAAATATTTTTATATCTCCTGCAAGAAAATCAAGCATATTGTATTGTCAATCTCTTACATCAGTTAAAATGCCTTTGTCTTCTCTCTATTTCAAATTCTTGCATTAAAATAATCCATCAAAATTATAAGAGAGTTAACGTAGTACTTTAGCAGTCATTCCATTAACATCAATAATTCAGTTCAAGTTTGATCTTTCTTTCTTTCTTTCTTTCTTTCTTTCTTTCTTTCTTTCTTTCTTTCTTTCTTTCTTTCTTTCTTTTTGAGGTAACAAGTAACATTCATTTCAATAAAAAATAAATTCTGATTTTTCAGAAGAAAATACTTATCCAAGTTTATTTACCAACCATTTGCCATTTACAAGAACTGTAAGGCCTACAGATTGTGGGTCTTTTCCAGTTTGCCCCTAACCACAGCACATACACAAGCTGGCAACATAGTTTTTGCTACGTCCTCATGATGTTGCATTCATCTTGTCCCTAGCCCATAAGTAACTCCAACTTCAATCCTTTTATTTAGTTATATTTTGATTTTAATAAAGTTATGAATTGTCTCATTTGCCACTGAGCAACTCTAGAGCATACAACAATACCATCAATGCAAATTAAAAGCAATATAAAAACAAAAAGCGTTAAGAACACATATTGGGGAGTAGCATAACAGTTATATAATCTACAAGAAATCAGTCAGAACAGAATCATCCTTAGCTGTGTTAGTGTTAAAGTAGCATTTTCCCACTTATTCTGAAACAATCTACAGGCAGTCTCATTGTAAAATCTATTATATTTTGATCATGGTGTATCTTGGAAGGATGTGATCTGCAGTGATTTGAAACAAAGACAATTATGGCAGGATAGGTTTGGGCATTGGGACAGCAAATTTCATACAATATTGTTTTCTGCTGATTCAAGAATAGGTAGAGAGTACTTCAGTACCCACACTCACCATCAAAACACCTAAAAGCATGTTTTTCTGCTCCATTTTCAAAGGATACTTTTCCATATTACATAACGTAATAGAGCTCCTATCCTTTTCAGATAATAAGTTTCAATTTGTTGCAGGCTAACCTGAAGTTCACTGGCTACTTTGCAGAAGAAGGAATACCCCTTCAACTGAGTCAATGCATACCATACTTTCTAAAACTTTGAAGGCTGCCTGTTACCATTAATGCAATAATAGCACAAGGGTTATAACCCTTGCATTATAAATAGAAGGTTGCTGGTAAGAAACCTGGCAGAAATATTTGTTGTTGTTGTTTAGTCGTTTAGTCGTGTCCGACTCTTCGTGACCCCATGAACCATATTGCGCCAGGCCTTCCTATCCTTCACTGCCTCCCTGAGTTTGCTCAGTTTCATGCTCATTGCTTCAGTGATGCTATCTAACCATCTCATCCTCTGCCGTCCCCTTCTCCTTTTGCCTTCAATCTTTCCCAGCATCAGGGTCTTTTCCAAACAGTCCTCTCTTCGCATTAGGTGACCAAAGTATCTGAGCCTGAGCTTCATTATCAATCCTTCCAATGAGCAATCAGGGTTGATTTCTTTTAAGATTGACTGGTTTGACCTCCTAGCAGTCCAGGGGACTCTCAAGAGTCTTCTCCAGCACCACAGTTCAAAGGCATCAATTCTTCGGCGCTCCGCCTTCTTTATGGTCCAGCTCTCGCAGCCATACATTACTACTGGAAAAACCATAGCTTTGACTATGCGGATCTTTGTCGGCAAGGTGACGTCTCTGCTTTTTAATATGCTATCTAGGCTTGCCATAGCTTTCCTCCCAAGGAGCAAGCGTCTTTTAATTTCATGGCTGCAGTCTCCGTCTGCGGTGATCTTGGAGCCCAAATAAATGAAGTCTGTTACTGCTTCCATTTCTACCCCTTCTATTTGCCAGGAATTGATGGGTCCAGATGCCATGATCTTAGTTTTTTTAATGTTGAGTTTCAAGCCAGCTTTTGCACTCTCCTCTTTCACCCTCATCAAGAGGCTCTTTAGTTCTTCTTCACTTTCTGCCATTAGGGTGGTATCGTCCGCATATCTGAGGTTGTTGATGATTCTCCCTGCAATCTTAATTCCGGCTTGTGATTCTTCCAGCCTGGCATTTCTCATGATGTACTCTGCATATAGGTTAAATAAGCAGGGTGACAGTATACAGCCTTGTCGTACACCTTTCCCTATTTTGAACCAATCGGTTGTTCCATGACCGGTTCTAACTGTTGCTTCTTGGCCCGCATACAGATTTCTCAGGAGATAGGTAAGGTGGTCTGGTATTCCCATCTCTTTAAGAATTTGCCACAGTTTGTTGTGATCCACACAATCAAAGGCTTTTGCATAGTCAATGAAGCAGAAGTAGATATTTTTCTGGAACTCTCGTGCTTTCTCCATGATCCAGCGAATGTTGGCGATTTGATCTCTAGTTCCTCTGCCTCTTCGAAACCCAGCTTGTACATCCGGTAGTTCTCGGTTCATGTATTGCTGAAGCCTAGCTTGTAGGATTTTGAGCATAACCTTGCTAGCATGTGAAATGAGTGCAATTGTGCGATAGTTTGAGCATTCTTTGGCGTTGCCCTTCTTTGGAATTGGAACATAAACTGACCTTTTCCAATCCCGTGGCCACTGTTGCGTTTTCCAAACTTGCTGGCATATTGAGTGCAGCACTTTAACACCATCATCTTTTAGTATTTTAAATAACTCAGCTGGAATACTGTCATCTCCACTAGCTTTGTTGTTAGCAATGCTTCCTAAGGCCCACTTGACTTCACTCTCTAGGATGTCTGGCTCAAGGTCAGTGATCACACCAGCGTGGACATCAGGGACATTAAGATCTTTCTTGTATAGTTCTTCTGTGTATTCTTGCCACCTCTTCTTAATCTCTTCTGCTTCTGTTAGGTCCCTGCCTTTTTTGTCCTTTATCATGCCCATCTTTGCACTAAACGTTCCCTTCATATCTCCAATTTTCTTGTAGAGATCTCTAGTCTTCCCCATTCTATTGTTTTCCTCAATTTCTTTGCATTGTTCATTTAAGAAGGCCTTCTTATCTCTCCTTGCTATTCTCTGGAAATCTGCATTCAGTTGCTTATATCTTTCCCTTTCACCCTTGCTTTTCGCATTCCTTCTTTCCACAGCTATTTGTAAAGCCTCATCAGACAGCCATTTTGCTTTCTTGCATTTCTTTTTCTTTGGGATGGTTTTAGTTGCTGCCTCCTGTACAATGTTACGGACCTCCGTCCATAGTTCTTCAGGCACTCTGTCTACCAAATCTAATCCTCTAAATCTATTCATCACCTTCACTGTGTACTCACAAGGAATATGATCTAAGTCATACCTGAGTGGTCTAGTGGTTTTCCCTACATTCTTCAATTTAAGCCTAAATTTTGCAGTAAGAAGCTCATGATCTGAGCCACAGTCAGCTCCTGGTCTTGTTTTTGCTGTCTGTATAGAGCTTCTCCATCTTTGGCTGCAAAGTATATAATCAATCTGGTTTCGGTATTGACCATCTGGTGATGTCCATGTGTAGAGTCGTCTCTTGTGTTGTTGGAAAAGAGTGTTTGCTATGACTAGCTTGTTCTCTTGACAGAACTCTATTAGCCTTTGCCCTGCTTCATTTTGTACTCCAAGGCCAAATTTGCCTGTTATTCCGATTACTCCTTGACTTCCTACTTTAGCATTCCAATCCCCTATGATGAAAAGGACATCTTTTTGGTGCTAGTTCTAGAAGGTGTTGTAGGTCTTCATAGAAGCGGTCAACTTCAGCTTCTTCAGCATCAGTGGTTGGGGCATAGACTTGGATGACTGCGATATTGAATGGTTTGCCTTGGATACGCACTGAGATCATTCTGTCGTTTTTGAGGTTGTACCCCATTACTGCCTTTCCCACTCTCTTATTCACTATGAGTGCAACTCCATTTCTTCTAAGGGTTTCTTGCCCACAGTAGTAGATATAATGGTCACCCGAATTAAATTCACCCATTCCCGTCCATTTCAGTTCGCTGATTCCCAAGATATCGACGTTCAATCTTGTCATCTCATGTTTGACTACATCCAGCTTGCCTTGGTTCATAGATCTTACATTCCAGGTACCTATACAATATTGTTCTTTACAGCATCGGACCTTCTTTTCGCTTCCAGATACATCCACAGCTGAACGTCCTTTCGGCTTTGGCCCAGCCGCTTCACTCTTTCTGGAGCTACTTGGAATTGCCCTCCGCTCTTCCCCAGTAGCATATTGGACACCTTCCGACCTGAGGGGCTCATCTTCCGGTGTCATATCTTTTAGCCTTTTGACATTGTCCTTGGGGTTTTCTTGGCAAGGATACTGGAGTGGGTTGCCATTTCCTTCTCCAGTGGACCACATTTTGTCAGAACTCTCTGTCATGACCTGTCCGTCTTGGGTGGCCCTGCACGGTATAGCTCATGGCTTCACTGAGTTACGCAAGCCCCTTCGGCACGACAAGGCAGTGATCCATGAAGGGGGGCAGAAATATAGGCTGGTTTTTTTAATTACTATTTTTCTTTCTTATTCTGAACTTCCAACTCTTTTTTTTTTTTTTTTTTTGTGCTTTAAGTACAGTGGTGTGCCATGTTATTGTTTTTCAGTCACTTATGTGAAAAGAGTTTTGTCTCCAAATAGATTATTTAGGCTATTTGGGAATTGAAGATAACACCCTTCTATCTTGACTGACTGAAAAAAATGATGAAACAAAGGGAGGGAGGGAGGGAGGGACTGAGGGAGGGAGGGAGGGAGGGACTGGTTAGCCTGTTTGTCTTAGGTAAAATCCAGAAAGTCATTGCTGCATATGGTAGTATATATTACATTAGCAGAAGAGCGTGTGAAAGTGCCTCTAGCCTTTTGTATGAAGTTTTTGGGGCCTGTGATGGTACTGTTGGTATAAATGTGTGGGCAAAGTAAACATCTGGGCTTACTGTAGTGTCTGGTTTTATGTTAAGATCATTGTTCTGTTGTAGCATGTTGTTTGTGAGAATCTGCTTCAGGTTAGGTGGTTCTGTATGATACGGGCTACCAGCAAGCACAGTGTCAGTATCCAGTAAGTGTTATAGCTTTTGTGTGGTTTGATCTGTGAGCTGTAGGAGACAATCAGTGGTGTTCTGTTCTGTTTTTGTGATCTGCCTTTTAATATGTCCTCCCTAGTAATCTATCTGTATTATTGATTTGTGTAGGAAATTCCAGAAAAGAATAATAGTAATGTTTTTTTTAAAAAAATCTGTCAGGTTTCAAACCAACAATCTTCTCCTTACAAAGGACAACTATGCTCTTAGTCTTCCTTGTTTGCAAACATGACAACTATAAAAACACCTGGGGGAGGGGGCAGAAAGGAGGGGAAAATTATTAGGAATTTGAGTAAAAAATTAAAATTCAAAAAAGCCTGAGCCTTAGTTAGCTCAAAGGTTTAAGTTGCTACCTTAAAACTATTCTGGGCCATGGGTAGTATTTTCAGTTTAATCATCAAGCTGATTTTGGCTTAATAAGATAGTATCTCTTCTTACAATTACATAACAGATTTGTTTCATCAAGTGTACTCTGAGTCTGATCAGTATAATGGGTCTCTAGCTTAATTAGTATAATCAGTCTCAAATACTGGCCTCAGTCAAGTGCCTTTTTAAGTATACAAAGAATATATCCACTGGCTTTCTTCCCAACCTTTTATCTGTTTTCTGCGTTCAGTCTTCCAAGAAAATATATTGACTAGATATGACATAGGGAAGAGTATGTGGCGTTGGCCGGTTTCCACTGAATCTAGTTCTTTCCTCTGCAGATGTTTTTGGATGCAACAGGGTTTTTATTCTATTTTAGCATCCAAGCCAAACATGCTTCTAGGCTTTTAATTATCAAGCTCTCAGTGTGAAGCCGGTTAAAGAAACATCTCAGACCTAATAATACAACACTGAAAGAAATGATTAAGCAGGCAGGAGAGTTAAGTACCTATGTAAGTTTAGCAATAGAACAAGGAAGCAAGAGCAGTCAAACATCCCACCCTTGACCTTCATAAAATACTTTCCCAAGACCATTTATGAATGCAGAAAGCCCAGAGGAATCTGAGAGTATGCACCAGTAAGACAAAAATCACAGACATGCATTCAGTGCTCTTAGCTCTCAGGGAACAGGCAATACTGAGAATTCAGAGGAAACAGATCTAGGTACAAGACTTTCAATAACATGAAAATAGAACACTCTTACCAGGATGAAAGCTCCTTTGCTGTCGCAATATGGTTATGATTTGTTGGACAAGCAAAAAAGCCTAGTTAACTCATAATGCTAAGCCATAATGATTGGGTCCGAACTAACACAAAAAACAGTTAAGATCATGGCCTTATATTGTCCTGGTTTGCTTCAGTTGTATGCCATTTTGGGGCCTCTTTGTCTTTAGCTTAGCATAGCACATGAACCCATTCATTATGGATTACCCAGTTTTATGCCTGAACCCAGCCAAAAAGTGAAACCATTGATCCAATTGGCTCAGTACTGTCTGTTCTGACTAGCTACTACTGTATTTTCAGAGAAAGATCTTTCTATGTGCTAGGCCATAGATTGAATCTGGAACTGTAAGGCAAATTTTCTTCCTTTGAAAGTCAAGTCTTCTCTATGATTCAACTAACATGTACACCTGTGGCAGTTTTATTCTCCAAATGATCATTGTTATGTGACCAAGGACATCTGTACAGAAATATCAGATGACTTGTGTGGATTCTAAGGTCTCTGAAGTACTCAGAGGCATCTGCAGGGAGGAAAGGTAGACAAGTGATGAAACATTCATTATGACACAAACTCCACCTCTCATATGTCTGTGTTCAGTGTGATGATGCAAGTGCAAAAGGGCAGAGCTTTCACAGTGCAAATTTTAGCATCATCGTGAATAGGACTGGATGCCATGGAATTCTGATATCTTTATAGAAAAGATCCTGGTGAAAGAGAATAAAATGTAGTTCAAGGAATGCTCAGTGGCACAATTCTGTTTGAGGCACAGATGGAAACCAAGGAAAATGGCATAGCTAACTGCTTGGACCCCAGACTGAAGCTCGCTGCTGCATCATTTCCTCACAATCTAAAATGTCCAAACCTGAGGTCCTAGGTCACGTGCAGTCTTCACAAGCCTTGTATGTGGCCCTCAGGGGCTCTCCAACAGTTTCCAATAAATTATTTTTATAAAACAGAATAGGAAATTATTGAAAACAAGGGGGATAATCATATCAGTTCTATACAATCAATTTCATTTAACTTTAACTCAGTGTAAATTAAATTAGATTAGAACGTGTCTTTGCCATGTCTTGTGGGAATGGGAGGGGTGGCTTACCTACGTTTTGCCTTTTCTTTCCTACTTTTTTGGTAATACAAAGGGTAGCCCTCAGCAAAAAAAAAGAAGTCAGCACCTCTCATCTATAAAATCTTGCCGGTATGACTGGTTCATAGCATCAGAGTAAGGAGGAGTCACTTAGGCTATTGAGACCACCCCCTGCCCAGTACAAGTCTAGCCTCATCCAAGTCTAGCTTTCACTTGAACACATCCAATAAAGGGATCATCATCTCTCTGGGTAACTGCCGAACTTCTCTTATTGTTATAAAGCCTTTCTGACATTGTCAGAACACTTCCTGTCACTCAGATCTATTTACTCCATGCCCTGTATGCTAGAACAAAACAGAATAGGTCTTGATGATCTTCTGTGTGATTTCCTTTCAGATCTTCAAAAAGGGCTATTCCAAACCCCCCTACTATCATAGTCTATCATGGGTAAATATTTAACTTCTTCCATTTTTCTTCATAAGACTTTATTTTTAGCATCCCGATCATCCTGTTTACTCTTTCTGAACCTGTTCTAATGTCTTTGAATCCCTCTTAAAATGTCATGCCAAAAAATGGACACCAAACTTGATGTGGCATTTGATCAAAGCAAAATTAGATAATGTTTACTCCCCATGATTTAGAAACTATACTTCTCTTGGTGTAGTCTAAAATTGCACTTATTTTTATAGCCTCATCATACTGGTGGCTCATATTCAGTTTGCAATCAGTTTCTACCTTTTTCACAAATACTATTACCAAACCAGATATTCCACATCTTATACCTGTTCATCTGTTTCCTAAGTGAAAAACACTGCAATTGTCTCTATTATATTCCAATTCTGTCACATTTAGTTCATTTTCCTAACTTAGTAAGATTTAATTCTATTTTTGTCTTCTAGGGTTATTGCATCCATTTTTTAAATTTTTTTTTTTGGTCATCAGCAATTTTGTAAGCATTTCCTTCACTTTTCCTTCAAGTCATTGGTTAAAAAAACAAACTGAGGAGTAAAGGTTCCAGGACTGATTCTTGTGGCAGATCAGATACTTCTTCTGAACTGTAATTTGCTGAATCTTTGTTTTTCCTTTTTGAAGATAAGAACAAAATTTGGTTTCCTCCAGGCATCTGGCACTTCAGCAGATCTCCAGGATTCCTCAGAGTTTATACATAAAGTTCACTCATTCAAAGTAGACAGGTATTCCATGACCTGGTTCACTAAAGCCCAGATTATAAGAGAACTGCATGTGCATTAGATTTGATCTACTAGGTGAAAGTGAGTAAACTTGTTCAGTTAGTCTTTGTTGTAGGATGTGAGGTATCTGACACATAACTATACAATTCTGATCTTAATTATTCACTTTCCTAATTCAGTTTGTCCTAATTCAATCTGTTTTTGATGGATTGGGAATGAATTAAAGAAAGTACAAAATTTTCTAGTGGTAAGGAGATGTAGCCTTAGATTTTTCCCATTGAGATTATTCTTTTATTTTCTTGTGTAGTTTTATTTTTAAGTTTTTCACTTACAACAGCACAGGCTTTCCTACTTCCTGCCTCATTTTTCAAGGATGAGCACTTGATCACCACACTTGGAAAGAAATTACAAGAATGTGAACCCTCATAAATTGAGACAAAGCAATAAGCAAGAAAAGAAAATATCAATCAATCACCTCCAAAACATAAGACAACTTTCTTACTCACACTTGCATCCTGAAAACAAACAAATAAATCTCAAGAAACTCTTACTACCTTTGAAAGTGGTAGTGGGTGGCATTCAGCCAAGTTTTATGAAATGCTCTATCTGAAATCTTTCCCTGTACATGGAAAATTGGAAGCTTAGAGAAAATGCTAGACTAGAATCTTTTTCTCTAATATAATGCAGAGGATATTCTTTGTTCAAAGAATGTATGAAAGAGCATTTATTAACATAAGATTCAACTGCGGTCTGAAAATATGTACTCCAAAATTTCCTGTCAGTGTCCAGGACATCCCAGTTCTTCAGATGCTGTTAAAGGTATCCAGTTGAGTCAGGAAAGTATAGAAAAAGAAATTCAGTAACAGGTGATCAACAGTTCTACCTAAGTCTGGTGGAACATAATAGTATAAAATAATATAAAATAAATATAAATAAAATAAAATAAACATAAACATAAAATAAACATAATAGTATAAAACAGAGTCACTCTCTAGTGAAATGGGCAGTAACCAAATTTGAAATATAAATAAATAAATTATGTTATTTTTGTTCTACATTTCCAACGATGAAACTGCAAAAGGAACAAATATTAAATAGCTTTATTTGCAACCACAAAAGTTAGCAGAATCACTTTTAAATATTGAAACCATACAGCCACCAATAATGTTCCCAGTAGTTGTAACACTTCTGTGACTTTCACAGTATGACCACATTTTTTTCAGTATTTGCAATTCTCCCTTGCTATTCTAAGAGCATCATAACAATAAAGGCACATTGTAATAAATTTAATGAGGCACTACATCATACATTCACTCTGTATTTTTATACAGTTTATAAAAATATATATATACATAGAACCAGAATGAAAACAATATAGCCAGAATGAAAAAAATACATACAATAAGATTTATTCACCTGGCACCCCCTCCCCAAACCCCCAAATTTAAATATCATTTGCTCTTTTCATTTGTCAAGATTTCCACAACATTATTGTTGAGCATCAATCTTATATAATGACTGAAACTAACCTAACCATTGAAAGACACGTTACACAGGTTTCATCCAAAAGAACTATTATAGTGAAGGAATAGCATCCATAATAAAACAGATTATTCTGCTCCCATTCCTCTTCCCCTTCCCAAAACTACTCCAGAGAATTGGAGGAACCTGGAAGAGATCTGCAGAATACATGCGGCAAAGTCCAGGGGAAGTCCCATTGTACAAATAGAAATCCTCTCCTGTAAATTGGATGTAACATAGTAATGCCATGGACTGTACCTTCAAAAGTCCAGTTTCAGACATCAGATGACCAAAGTTTTTTTCAGTTGTATTGTATAATAATATCATTGATCTCTTATAGAAACAGATGTATAGGCGCATAGAGGACTACCTTACATCAAGTCAGATCTATGGTCCATGTAGCTCAGTACTGACTATACTAACAGTAACTCACTAATCTTTCAAAAAGGAGTCTTTTCCAACTTTACCTGAAGATGCTAGAGATTGAATATAATGCTTTCTATGTATAAGTATGTGCTCCATCATTGAACCGAGGTCTCGTTCTTTACACATTAAGCCTAGTTCATTCTAGGTCCAGATAATGACATTTATTCAAGATAACTGCACATAATTGTAAGTGATAACAAAATGATTCATATAGAATACATCCACCACATGAATATATTTCTTCATTCTTCTAATCATAACACTTGATTAGTCTATCACTGTCACACCTGCAGTTTATGAATTACCAAGGCAAACACCTTTCACCAGCCTTATACTCCAACAGTTCAGATCTTTTTCTGCATCATTAAAGTAGAAATACTTGGCAGGCTGCAATAAGTAACTGACAGAGTACATTCAATATGGTAGGTCAGAAGTTGTACAGGCCTAAACTTGAAAATCTGTTAATCAAGTGCATTTTCTCTTTATTTCTGTCTTGTATACCTAACACAGCCCATAATTCTTTGGATGACATCATATATTTTATCTCTACAGCATGTAGACATAAACAGTGCTAATAAAATATTTTAGACTAGTGGTAATAGCAATAGCAGCACTAGTATCCCTTAACACACTGATTTCATTTTGTAAAAAAAAAAATCTGCTTTAAGTATCTTTGCCTGTTTTGTTTTGTTTTTTAAAGACAGTTCTGACATATGCAAGTCAGGAAAAAATCCTAGGCACTTAATTGCCTGAGATCCCAGGAACGTTACCAAATTTATGCAGACATTTTATACAAAACTGTGATGTTACTACATAAAACAATGAAATGGTATTAACTCCCAACAATTTACGGCTGAGCTTTATGAGAGAGAGAGAGATTGAGAGAGAGAGAGAGAGAATGTACATAAATATATTCTTATTAAGAATCTGTATTTATAAGTATGTATGTTAATTTTATCAGCATTTACATTAATCAATTTGTATTAAAAGCTTTCTTTTAATCCTTTGTGTACTGCAAATTCAGTTTATTGTGCATATTTAATTTCTTTTATGTTTAATATGAAATATTACTGTTTAGACTAAATGTTCTGTCTCAGATGCAATGCGCTCTTTTATTTGGATCAAACCAAGAATGATGTAATCCTCACATTAATGTTGCTTGACTCTACTTTCAATAAAACCAACAAGTATTTTGCCTTTCACGTTTATGCTAATAAGATGAGTCTGCAAAGTACAATATGAAATATTATATAACAGTTAAACTGAACCTAAATTAACATTTCGCATATAATACTATATATACCATACAACTTTTCTATACATACATGTGAATTGACTGTAGGCTTAAACATTCACAATACTTTGAAAATAATTGTATAATCATATAACTATAATTAAAAATATCAGTCTACTATAACATCCAATGAATTAGTAATCATTAATGTTGTAGGGTAGAATTTCCACAACACACAGTTAATTTATTGTATTATAATGATTCCTGTACATTTCTTTCTAAGTTGCTCAGAAAGTCCAATATGTAAGATGCAAGTTATTTCATTTAGGAAACAACATTCCACCCCTTTTGTAAGGTTTAGATGAAATATTTGCAAGACACAGTAAAAGCTTTATACTAGCAAGACAAGGTACATTTTCAAAATTAATGCTTATTACATAATTTAATTGCACATTCCATTGTAACATTCAACAGTAAGATATTTAATCATTTAATTTTTCATGCTTGCCCTGATGCCTATCAGGTTTCATTCTTCCCCACAAAAATAGTCCTGCTACATTTGAACTATAAAGTAAATATTCCTTCTGAAGAGTTTGTGAAGTTTAGACACATCATTCTCTAAATTGTGTCACATATGCATGCATATTGTCATCAAATCCAACAGAGCTAAACATTTTGAAGTACAATCTATTTTAATAGCACTGATAAACTCTTCCTTAAACACATTTGAAACCAACAGAACTTGGATTTATTTTATGTTTCATTTAAAAATAAAACCTAAACACTGAGAGCTTTACTTCATTCAAAACTATTTCAGAGCTGCCAACATCATGTCAGTTTATCTTTATGAAGGTTTTTTTTTAAAAAAACTATATTTAGTAATTTTAAGTATAATAATTTATTAATCATTGCTTCCCTTTTTCTGTTTTACAAATTCCTGAAATTTGGCACTAGATATGGATGGGTATGTCCCATAAAGAGGATTCTTTATATTCACAAGGCAAACAACTTCTAATAGCAGCTCCAAATTACAGCATATCTAGAATTGGAGCCCCTTCTCAGGTTCTATCAGTTTCAAAGTATACAACAATCATAACCTTTTACTTTCACGATTCTCTATGTTTCACTTTATGGCACTGTTGTATTGAGTAGCTGTTGGTTTGTCAGCTTGGAATTAATTGGCGAATCTGAAATTGCTGCCACTTTTAAAGAATTTTTAATGGAGCTGAGTTCCCATGTATGCAAATTAATGAGGTGTACTCCACAACATCTCCTAGCAATCTCATACAGTTTTTTAAGAACGGCTTTTCTCAAAAGAATATATACCCATGGATCTAATATTTGATTCCATGTTGCCATTCGAAGACCAAAAAGAATAGTTTCACAGGATTCCCAGGAGCTATTTTCACTTATTCCAATGTTGGCCATAGTTACCTACAAAATGAGATAAGTTCTATTATTTATCAGAAAACAACATCAGGTCAAAAAAATTACTATTTTTAATAATAATAATTTCTTTCATAGTAATAAAAGTTATTGGATATCTGGAATCTTCAGATATTTTTACTTCAGATATTTTTAAAAAGCTGATTCTGAATTTGAACCATCATGGATAAAGTAAACATTAAACATTCACAGCAAAGTTGATATTATGATAAAGAGTGAAAATCTCTATATCTTTTTTTGAAAAAAGATCAGATTGCTCAAAGTATGCCTGGAAACTAGTATCAGATGGAGAAAAACCACTGTAGTATGCCAGTGTTGTTAACATAGTTATATTATGTTCCTATAATTCTATATCTGTTGTGTTCTTTTCTAAATCTGACCCTTTCAATATTGATTTAGTCCTTTAATTTCTGCATTCTTCTTTCTTACAGAAGCTTTTTCCATTTTGTTTACTTGAAGTTTATTTGAAGGTATTTGCAAATACCATTTTTCCCAATTTGCACATCTTCATGACAAATCTACACAATGATAGCTTATTATAATTAAATAGTTATATAGTTCTAAGAGGCTACCTTACTATAGAGTCAGACTGCTGAAAACATAGAAGACAGTTGGAAAAACTGGATGAGCAGAGATGGCACTCTCCAGGTATTCCACATAAGTCCTCTGGTCCTTCCCTTGTGTTGATAATAAGAGCTAGACACCAATTGGCCTTCCTTGTATTCCACAAGCTAAACTATTCTCTGTGTGGAGGTGGAGAAGACTACTACATAACCATCATTAATAGCATTCAACTTCCAATCCTACTGGTTTAACTACATGGAAAGGGTAAGTAATAACTTCTGTACTGCCAGTGAAATCTCTTGGGCTAAACCTGTATGAAATAGTCATCTATATACTACTAAAACTCTCTTGTCTGTAACTTTCAACTGGGCGAAACAGTGCATCAGAGGGCAACAATTTTTGAACCAAGATACCTCAAATGGGCTAACTTATGAAATGTGTCCAAAATCCTGGACCCATTATTCTTGTGGGATTGAAATTTGAGAAATTTGTGGCCGCTTCAACAATGCTGCGCTGTTGTGGCACCACAATCAGTTCAGGTCACATGATCATCATGGGTATATTCCCAACCTCTTTCCCACCTCCCTCTGTCCCCTGCACCCAATCAGATGGTGGGATGACCCAACAGTTAAGCAGCAATTGGCTGCTTTGGAAATGAGGCCAAAATTTTAAATCTTTTAATGGCAGTGGGCATTGAGGGAAGGATGAGGGAGTGACTTGGATGCCTGCTGGTGAGGTAGGGCTGGCTGAGGGGGGTGCTGGCAGTTGATGGGTGAGCCCTCTTCCTCCCTTGAGGGAGGGGGCCATTGGGGACATGCTGGAATGGGGAGTGAGGATGTAGTTTTCCTCATGGTTTATGGCTCCCTTTGTTTCCCCTCCCCCCCCCAGAAAAGTGACAGGCAGTTCCATGGATCAGCAGAGGAGGAGGAGGAGGAGGAGGAGGAGGAGGAGGAGGAGGAGGAGGAGGAGGAGGAGGAGGATGCTTCACTGGGGCTCTCCTGAAGTTTGTGAGGGGAGGGGAAATGGCACAAGCCTATATTATATGGAGGGAGGGAAGGATTCTGTTTCTCTGTTTAGGTGAGGAAATATCCCTGAAACTATGATCCAACAAGTCACAGGTTGTCTAGTGATGTTCTAAATAGATATTATCAACATGATGTAGGAATGTATAAGCATTTAACAAATGATCTGAATACATGAGAAACTATTATGTGTCAACTCCACTACATAGACCAGACCAGGAAATCAACTCCACAGTAAGGCTAAAACTATTTTTTATGGAGATTGGTTATGATAACAGAATCTTGCAAGTGATTGTGCTATATCTTCTCCTCCTTCTTATACTTCAGTGAATTAGGGAGGTGTATGCCTAAGCCACTTTCTGTCATTGTTCTTGTCTTAAAAAATGTTTTAGTCCCTTTTGCCTAGGTCATGGTTCCTGAATATTTCCATCAAGATCATCTTCCTTACTCTGTATTTGATGGGTTTGGATGAAGTTTTGGAGTCCTGTGATTGGGGATGTCATAGAGAGAGCTAAAAAGCCTACTGAAAATAAATTAAATTTGCTGATTACATAAAATGTATAATAGTCTATATAAATAAAAGACTAGTAAATGTTCAACATCTGGTTATCTAACTAATCCTGAACTCCATATGGTTCTGTCAAAATAAATAATCTAGTGAGGTAAACCTTTAAAATTATTTGGAACTCAAATAATTCTGAAAAGTGGTCTTAAAGGCATGCAAAATAAAAATTATTTTACATGATGGTACAAGAATTATAGATAAAAAGCTACAGTGACCTGCCTTCACATATACATAGCAAAGTTACCATAAAGAAGATGCTTTCTCATGATCCAAGTAACTGAACCTCCAGAGGGACTAAAAGTAGGATTCTCCCATTGAGAGACTACAAGAGAATGATCTTTCAGATTATATAGCTCCCAACTGCACTGCATTTATCTGAAAAGGTTATTATTTTTCCTCATAATAAATTATTTATAAAATCAGCTGTCTTAATTCAGAGAGCTGTTAGAAGACACAACAAGCAGTATTACAACATCTCTAAAGACACTGAAGATGGAAACAGGCACAGAAAAACATGGAAAAATTTTCCAAAGGGTCCTTGACGTTAGAAGGAGATTCTAACCTCAAATTGATGTGCTAAAGAATACCAATGGACACATGGTAACAGTTTCAAAGAAGGCCAAACAAAGAAAAGGAGTATACTGAAATACCATACAACAGATATGTCAACATCCAAGACACCTTACCACAAAATTCTGAAGTTCTGCATCCTTTTGAAAGCTAGCCCACTATAGAACACATTACATTCATCCAAATAGGATGCAATTAAGGCATATATCACAGACTATATCTGATATCTAAAACAATGTGGACAATTGACAGGCAAATTTTAGCTCTATACCTTTAAACAACACCAAAATCTAGTCATCTGAGTTCATGGGTATATCCTGAAATATACCCAGACTATGAGATCCCCTCAGTATGGCTGCCAGTTTCATCATTTTCATGGCAATGTACAGTACCCCTCCTAGTGCCACTGATCCTACAGTTAGTCAATGAGGGAGCACCAAAAATAGGAGGCAGCCAGCACTCAACCCTGTTTCCTATTCTTCATCTTGACACTTTAGCTTTTCATGGAGCAAGTTAGTTACTGTTTGGCAGGAAAGAACAGAGGGCAGAAGTCAATGTGCAAAAGCATCTTGAGAGAGAAATTCCTAGAAACAGGAGGGAGGATAAGGCAGAAGTTCCTGCCAATTGGAAGTCATTCCACCACTTAGTTCTAGAGGTAGCACTCCAGATCTATCATCAAAGGATTTCTGATAAGGGGTATATTATCATTTCTAACTTCATCATGTTATAAGAACCTATAATGCTGTTGATTTGGGAGAAAAGAGATGAAATTAGAAGTGATAGTAGACTCTACTTTGAGATTCATTGTGCCATTGATTTTGAGCCATGCTCTTTAAAAAAAAACCCACTGTATTGTATAAGTATTAATAAGTCTTATGTTGAGGCAGAGTAACATGTTTTAAAGGAAACTGTCATGGGATTGCAAGAAATGAAAATTATAATAAATATACTTCACTTTAATTTGCCTATTTAAAAAAAGCTTCATCTATAACAACAACAATAGCTATTATGAGCATAGTGAAATCTGTGATTTTCATTATTCTCATTAAAATTACTATGGATGGGCAAATTATCTATATATGCAAAAGATGTACATTCTTATACAAAATTTACAGTTGAAAAAAGCTATTCATTTCTAAGGTATAGAATCCTTAGAAGTGAATAGTGAGCTAAATACAATGAACAGACATGTTTAATAAGAAGTATCTACATTTGTCTGCTGCTATCTGTATAAATAGCAGCAAGACACAACACACACAGAGTCCAGTGCTCACAAATTGCTCAGACAACTCTATACCATCCAAATGAGAGAAAGAAACTTTACACCTAGAAAATGGCAACTTGCAATTAATGAATGGGGACCTTTTGTGTAGTGGGGAGAAATCAATGATTAGGATATAAATAAGGGTTTGCTCTAACCAACAATAAACACTTTAAATCCATAGATTTCAGTAGCAAATATTCAGCCATGTTCTCCAAAAGCTGTTTTTTTTCCCCTTTCTTCTTCTTCTTCTTTTTTTTTTCTTTTTTGGACATTCCCAAAAAAAAGAGAGTGAGCATCAGGGCTATAATGTATAATTTCACTAAGTCCACCAAAGTAATTAGCCTATAAGACGTTTTAGAAAACTGCTCACATAAACTTATTAACTGAACTAACGGTCAAAATGAGAGGCAGAATTAAAAACAGCAGAAATAATTACTGCCAGTTCATAGGAAGAAAATTATTACTAGTTACACAATACCAGATGACCAACTATTAAGAAGCCTGGAAGGTACATAAAACACAGTAGTATTTCAGAAGCAATATTTATGCATTAGCAAAAATTATTAAATAATTATCCTTTTATTAGGGGATATATTCCATATTACCATACATAAGATTAAATAAAATACGTAGTCTTATTTAATATTTAAAATATTAAATTTACTATTTAAAATCTTCTAATGAAATTGGTAATCAAGAGACTTTCTTTTTCTACCAAGATGTGAAGCAAACAAGGTGTGAAAAAGTGACAAAGGTACCTCAATGATAGTAATCTTTAAAAATCTTAAGAAGTGTCAGATCCTGTGGAGTATTGACAGAAAAGATTGTCTTCATTAAAAAAAAAAGTTCACTTTTCTTTAGAAAACATCTAACGAGGTTCCTGGAGGAAAAATTAAACTGACGCATACAACTGAAGAAATAAGAATAGTGGTGACTAATTTTAGGGGATTTTTTCATGTCAGATTTTTTTTTTTCCTTTTTAAAAGAAAACTTAATCTTACAGAAGAGCTACCTTGAAGATCTTTCTTCAAATACATTCTTTTTCCCATAGATGCACAGAGACACACATTCACATTATTATCTCTTCCTCTTCCTGTCTGAATGAAATAAGTGCTAGTGCACAAGAGTTCTTGAGCCACTTCAGGCAACGAAGTAAGAAAACATGTAATGGGAAAGGTGTTTTTTCTGCTGATTATATTTTCTACTCAGGTTTTTAAAGGAATAGAAATCTTCAATAAAGGTTTCAGTTGCCTAAAGAATAACTTCGATAAATGTGACTAACTGTAAAATAAGCTTGCTTTAATATATTTGTGGGAAAGAAAAAAGAAGTGTAAATTGAACAATAAAATGCTATTGTTTAAAAAAATTATTATTTTTTAAAATAATACTAGAAAGATATAATAAAATCTTAAATATGAAATCAGACTACGCTTCATGAAGTCCATAAGAAAACATGCCAGGAAGATGTAAAACCAAGCGTTCAAAGTACTGAGAAATCAGATAACTCCATCTACAAATAAAACTCTTTGCACTGGCCATCATTTTCCTCCAACTACAGGATGATTATGTGAATGCAATATTGTTTCCCATATAAAGTACTCTACTTTTCATTAAATTGAGTGGACTAGCCCCTTTGAATTTAAGAGGTCCAAATGCATCACAGTGCTGCTGTACTTCGGATTATGACCAAATGTATCTACAGATAGAAAAAGCTAATAATCCCTTTATGGTAAAGAAATTTCATAGAGGGTTTGTTTGTAACTATGTAACAGAAAGGGATCCTGAGTAAGTCACAATAACAATGTAATCAGGATTACAACTTGATTTTCAAACCTAACATGGTATTACCCAATAATTTTTCCAGTTAATCATTTCAGCCTAAAAATATAATACAATGGGCATAATAGTGCACTATGTAAAATAACTCCACTTACTGTGTCATGGTTGATCTATGTATCAGGCTGGAACAGCCACCAAAAAACTGTTTTAGCTTTCTTATGACTGATGCTACATGTAGATTAACTCTGACTACACATCTTTGAATTACACAATATTAACTGTTTTCCAAAGAAAAATGTTTTTTTTTTTAAAGCAGATATAACTTTGTTAAATGGGTAACTTTTACTCTATGATAAGTAAAGCTTCTAACTGTGACTTTTTCAAATCTGTCATTATGACCTGGATTGGATATCTCTCATTAGCCTCATTAAGATTGAGTACGGTACTGTTATGATTTAAGAAGCTTGAATTATCATGAAATACTGAAGAATAAAATCTTTTATGCTTTCCTTAATCAAACAACTTGCATATTTCCATATATGCCTGAATATGGTTGCTCTTTCCATAAAGTTAATTCACATCACAATAATATTGTGTGGTTAGACTTGTAAAAAGTTTAACAGGACATTCTTTCCACTTGGTGCTATCAGGCTAATTCTTTTAAGCACAAACATATTGCTTCTTTTTTATCACTCTGATTCTCTATTCTCGACTGAACATTCTTTAAAGACACTGTTTATGATGTACCCTCATCTACACTGGTGATAAAAAATATTTACTGCTGACTTAGGAGGAGGTATTATTATCCAGTCCTCATTGTTTCAGTAGTATTGAATTTCTAATATACCTTATGGCTTCATATTTATACATTAATTGCCTACATATATTGCATTATTCTCCAATAATGTAGACAGTACTAGATTATTTTATTTAAACTTTATTTAAAACAAACAAATTTAAGATAACTTCCTATAATCCCAATCCTCTAATGATTCCTAAGTACCAGACGTATTTCCATTAGTTTATATAAGTAACATGAAACTTTATGCCTAATTTGTCTCAAGTACCAATCTGAAATGTCTCATAAAAATTTCCATACCATACACATCCAGAAGGAGCACATGATTCCTCTTGGAATAAGTGGAATGAAGCCATTTAACTGATGAGTTTGTAGCCAGAAAAGCTGCAACTTAGTCCATATATATCTGTAGCATTATTGTGTTAAACAATAAATGATGTAGTTATGTGATAATGTGTAACAGCATTCATCCATCTGAATTAAAATTAAATTTTATCACACATTTCATAAAAATTGAAAGTAATCATGTTTACATTTAAAGTGTGTGTGTATGTATGTATGTATGTATGTATGTATATATATATATATATATATATATATATATATTTGTGTGTGTGTGTGTGTGTAGATAGATAGATACATGCACAAACACACACAGAGAG
This sequence comes from Python bivittatus, assembly GCF_059951505.1. Lineage (NCBI taxonomy): Eukaryota > Metazoa > Chordata > Lepidosauria > Squamata > Pythonidae > Python > Python bivittatus. The sequence continues at coordinate 32,684,110 of NW_028277098.1, forward strand.
GCCATGAATTGCACCAAGTCAAACTATTAGTCCATGTTATTCAGCCTAATGCCTAGGAGTGTTTATCCAGGATTTCAGAAAATAACTTTCCCAATAGTATCTAAAGATGCTGCATATTGAATTTGGGACCTTCTTCATACAAAGTGCTGCTAAATTACAGCCCTTCCATATTTACTGAAATAATGGCTGTTGAAATATTATGCCAATCCATGGTTAGGGATCCACTCCATGAACTGACTTTCCAAACATACAATTAAAAAAGTATGGTTTTAAATGTGCTTCCCGTGCATTTTTGCTATTGCAGTGTAGTAGGCTTTTGTAATTATGTAACATAGTGCAAAGAAAGAGCAACAAATTTAACACAAAAGGAGTGGTTTTTGGTTTGTCATCCAATTTCTTTAGGTTTGCAGATCATGCAGTCATGGTTTCTTCCACCCATGATTTGTTGAATAAACCTTAATTGCTTCATAGATTGTGCTAAGCCAGAACCAAATAAGACAGATTATGATTAGCACAATGTGTGGGTCCAGGCTATTTTAAATATAAGTCACTGTGCTATTTGAATTAAGCTATCAAGCTGCCTTTCTCACGGAAGACTGGACTGAATATCTGCCCCATATTTTACAATTTGTTACCTATAAATATTGGGGAAGTAGCAGTCTAGCAAACGTTTTCAGTGGGAAGTGCAAATTTATGATGTGGATAGATTTACATTCAAAACACAAAGCAACCAAGGGTATTTTGGTTTTGCTTTGTTTTGACAGGAAAAGAAAAACTCTTTGCAACTATTTCAACAAATGTTGGGACTCCCTTCAGTATTGCTGTGTACATATTTGAAGGGGCACATTATTTCATGAGAGCTTCAACTGGAACAGCCCTTCATAGCAAAGCTATGATGCAGTCCACTCTCTGCATACACTGCTTTGATAAAGATTCTAAATTATTATATACCACTTTTCCCTGGAACACTATAAAATTCCATTATTCTTACTCTAAGGTATTCTGTTAAATTACAGATTGGTTTTCAAGATAAAGAGAAAAACAAAAGAAACCACAACTTCCATTGAATCACCCTGTGAAAGCTTGTGTATATTACTTAGCATCCACCTTCACTTAGAGAATGTTTGTACCAACACCCAAATTTCTTATTCTACTTAAGATATCTAGTACTTATATGGATCCATTGTTTTCAAAAATGCAGACTGATTTTCATTTATTGTTTCAGTGTTCCTGTTTATTAATTCTTTTTAAGTATCTAAATAACAGTAGTTGTAGTAATAAACATATAGAATTCAAAGAACTGAGACACTGAGTGTCAGTTAGGTTTTAATAATCCCTGCACCTTTATTGGAAATGACTATCATGATCAATGCATACTAGTACAACAGGGAAATGGAATTGGACAGAGGACTTCGTAACTGATCTGCATGTTCATTTGAGAATCAAATTAGGGCTTATCAGTATACAACTGAAAATCATCTTCAGCTTTATTTTATGTACTCTATAAAGACAATTGTCCAGTCTTTAAAGTAATCTATCAGTCCTGATAGAATGTGCATATCCAATCCCTATCCATGCTACCTACTCCTTTCCAGGGCATGTTAATTCACAAAAGATTGAATTTATGATAAGTTGCATCATTACATCCAGTCCAAGGTCCTAAGATATTATCCCATAACAAGATAGCCAAAATAGTTTTGCATCATAAGAACATAAGCAGTGCCCTGCTGGATCAGACCGCTGGCCCATCCAGTCCAGCAGTCTAACAGTAGCCAAAGAACTGTACAAGGAAGCCCACTGATCTCCCAGCAGATGGCCTTCAGAGGCAGTTACACTGCCATTGAATACCATCCTCATAAGATCTTAGAATTCTTAATCTTGGCAGCACCAAGACTATTATGAAACTGTTGCTATATTTACAGACACACAAGTATGTATACTAGTTGAATGAGAAGATTTGGAACAAGTTACGCACTTTTGAAAATATAAGTAATTATAAGGAAAATATATAGCAGTAAACATTACATCTGGCAAACATGATTTAAGCTCTTACCAGGAACGGACTCCAGCAAATGCAAGAGACACACATTATAGCCAAGAGCTGAATTATCATTTCAAAATGATGAGATCTGCCTTGTCTATGTTGACTTTTAAATTTGACTCTTAAAAGTGTAATTCCTGTCACAGCATTGCACAAAAATGAAATAACGAGGGCCAGCAAACCCAAGCATGAAAAAAGTAAGAGGTAAAATCTGTCTTCCCAATCTTCAATACGTTCTGTTTTATAGAAGCACCAGGTTCTTGATGCCTGGATTTGATAGGCTCTTAACCTCAGTATAGGCAGCAAAGCTATGAAAATAGCAAAAAAACATACCATAGTCAATATCATTTTTACATGGTTAGAAGTCATTTTTGTTGAATGAAATATTGGTTTTGTCACTCCAATGCAGCGTTCCACAGCCATCACACTGCCCAGAAATAAAGGACAAAGTCCAAAGAACACCATACAGATACCAAAAACACTGCAGAGAACATTTGATTGATTAAATCTAATCCAGTCTTTATCAGATACATATACAAATACTGCAATAGTTCCAGCGATGAGATGGCCCAACAGGTCTGTGATAACCAAGCTACTGGCAAAGAGCAAAAAAGATGCTTTTGATTTCTGCCTAAACCTCTGATACGCTTTCATGAGAATTGCTATTGCGAGGCTATTGGATAAAATTCCAACTGTCATGAAGATGACAGAAAAAAATACTGAGATTTTTTTTTCTGTGGGACAGGTAACATTAGAAATTCCAGTCAAGGGCAGTGATTCTGAACCATTCATTGTTAGAAAGAAAATTTCAGCACTCAAAACATCTCAGTGGCCAGGAAATCATCAGGTATCTGTAACACAGCAAAAGAAACTGTTTAAATACAATAAACGATACTATGAAGTTCACCCTACCCATTTTTGATACAAAGATAGGCATAAAGTAGGTGAACATGCATAGACCCCAGTGCAGATAATACAATTAACAAAATATAAAAATGATAATATAGTAGGTCAAATCAGCAAGTAAAAAGCAGGAACAAAGTAGAAAGGGGCATATTTGAAATCTGAAATACTTAAATTTTAGCATAAAATACTGATGGGATTATTAAATTATCAACATTCAAGAACATTTTTTCCAAAACACATACTCTATTATCTGATACAGCTTTCATTTTTAATTATATAACTGAAGGAGTGTTGCATATTTTCATGCACTATTATACTGATGTTTGCATTCCCTAGAATTAGATTACCTAAGGCTTTTTTTTTCCCCCAATTTTTTCCACTTTACCTTTGCTATAAACTTCCAGTCCAATTTTCACTCACATATACTATTGGCATTTTAATAATACAGTACATTTGTCTGATTTTTAAAAAAATTGCAATGAATAACCAGATGATTAAAGTTAATATCAGGATTATATATAAGAAAATAAGTTTAGCCATTACAGTAATATTAATTGGTTTATTTTGCCTAACAATTTGGTATGAGATGAGGCAAAGACAAACAAAAGGATTCTATTTTACCTTCATTGTTATGAACCCTTCTAGAAGACAACACTTCCATTGCCCAAGTTTATGGGTTTACCAAGTGAAACATAGCAAGGTGTGAGCAGATTGTTTCTTACTATGCAAGTTATGGGGATACTCTGGAAAGTAGCATGTTTTCTTCTGTTGAGGTCTGCAGCACTCAGAGAACCAACAGGTGATATAAACTTGCTCTTCCTGGCTAACAGATGAACATAGAGATGTCTCAGATAATTAGCACTCAACTGTGGCAATGGACTGAATATACTGCTTTATACCCTCAGTTTTGCCCTTTCTTCCCCAACAGTAGAATAAACTAGTGTTTTGTATGCCCAGCCCCATGGTGTATATCTCCAGACTTCACAGTTCCATTTTGTTCAAAATGTCACAGGAAGAAGCTATAACTAGTGGGAGAGTAAATATCCAGTGATTAAATTGATTAATCAGTTTGCTTTGCAAACAGATCTAAACCAGTCTCTTGTACTAATTATAATGCTCTGTCTCTAGTCTTGGAAATATGCGTAACTTAGAACTTGAGGTAAGGACAGAATGCCTGTAGAAGTCTATAGTCTACAGTATATTTAGGTATGTGCCAAGGAAGAGGTATGATATTTAACTGGGCTAAAAGCACTCAGCAGAGCAGCACTAAAATGGACAAAACAACTGCAAAGCACTTTTGATGCCTCTTTTTTTTTTTTAACTAGGGACATCTATGCTTTACACAGCCTCCAGATGCAGGTGTAACATACTATTTCTTCCATCGTACAATAATGTACATAGATTTCACCATATTTAGCATATGGATAATAGATACAGCACATATCACTATTTTTCTAACATACTATTCCACATAGACATTTACCACAATATTCACATAGTCCCTACCATATAATGTGTTCTATGACCTCAGGAAAACACACTGAAAATACAGAGCAGAAAGCACAAGAGATCAGACTAAAATCTGAGCTTATTTCAGGTACTGAAACTGTAATAGCATTTTTATAGAAGAAATAAGAATTTAAATGTAAAGGGGGGGGGATCACACGTGCACATTTTCCTCTATTTAAATGCTTAAATGCATTTTTCTTTTACTCTCATTCTTTGTCCCAAATAGCATTTAATGACCAAGAAAGGTCTTTGCATGAAGTGGCTGGTCTTTTGTACTCAATCTGTCCTTCATTTATCAGCTCACATATATAATACACTATTTGATTCTCCCCCTCTTCTTATTTCTTACAATATGCAATTATAATCTCCAAGTCTCTGAATTTTATTTATGTTAGTAATACTCAGCAAAAAAACATGCAGATCTTATGTTAACTTGGCAAAATTTAGTTAGCTATACAACCATGTCAAAGATTTCTAAGAGTTAACAGTTGCAATTTTAAAAGAAAGAATGTTAATTCATCAGAGGGAGAAAATACATTTGAAAAGTTGCCATACTTTTTTGGCATTATCAAAAGACATAGACGTAGTGATATAGGTCTGAGCCCAGATAAATTATACTCTACAGTTGCCTGACAAAAAATAGTCCTGTAATTAATACTAAACTCAATGGGGGATAGTGTAGACTGAAGTCAGATGAAAGTATATTACCTTAAATAGAGGTTTGTATGGAAAAATAACAACATATATAAGTATTTATGCATTTTCATAAGTAATTCTGTTTCTCTTTGAATATATCACTTATAAAGATTGGAAGTACTCTGCATAAATGGCCAATTTTAAATGTAAATTCAATTTTTAATTTGAATTTGTAGCTTGTACAACCTAAGAAAAATGTCAGATATTATCTTAGCAAATTCCATCACATTTCATACTATATTATTTTCAGAAACCAATGCAGAACATTTATGTAGCCAAATAGGTTTCTTTGGGGGAATATTACCATAATTACCCACATTTGTGAGACTATGACATGTTTTGTACATATTCGGTTCACATAGTTCAGTTCACTGCAGCAACTAGTGCATGTCCCAAGAACCCTGATTTATTTGGATGGCAAAAACAGGTGAATAATAAGAAGACAGCAGTAGGAACAGTTTAATATGGACAGAAGAATTTAACATGGATAACAAGGACTACATGATAAAATCAGAACCTATTTTGAGTTGTTGGAATAGATAAAATTGGGAATCGCTGTTTGGAAGACATCAGTGGGATACTTTTGAAGTGACAGAGAACTTCAAGAGTAAACATTGCCAAAGCGTGAAAGATTTGAGGATTCATTAGTGGCAGCCTTCTGCAGTCATACTGAATGTCAATGTGGTCACTAAGAGTCAACACCAATTTGATGGTATATAATCAATCAGTGACTACCGTAGAAGAGTCTGTAGCATTTTTTTTTCTTTAATTGTGATATGAGACAATGACGAGCTATTGAGGGAACAGCAATCAGTTACTGCAAGCTAAGTAGTGGAATAATGATAATGAAGGAATCAAAATAAAAAATCTAGTGGAAAAAAAGAAAGATCTGCAAAAGAAAGATACGCAGTAGAAGGGAAAGTAGGAAGCAACTGAAGAATAAGGAATGGTGAACTCTGAGGAGTAGAGTAGACTGTCAGAAATTAACTGAGTTTGGACAGAGACAGGAGGAAAATGAAAAAAATGAAATTCTCTTTTATACGAGAATCAGTAATGTTCTGTATTCCTCCCACGAGAACACTTGTCTCCTCCAAAGTAAATTCCACTGAATTCAGTAGGATTCCTTTCCTTGGTAAGTGACATTGGATTGCAGTCTTAATTCAGCCAATTTGATATGAACCTATCTACCCCAATATTTGGCCCTCTTATACCCTCAGCGTCTGTCCAGAGTGGGCAGCTGTATCCTTAGTCACCCAGTTATCCGAGCGTGAAGAAGGTAAAACAAAATAACACACTTACAGGCGAGATTCAAAGAGCCAGATGGAGGCTAATCACGCGAGCGCTTTACACCGCAGTGATTTAACAGATTTTATATTTGTATAGTCACAGCCATGGCTAGATGACCCTGTGAATCGTAGCGTAGTTACCTTCTGGACAGGCTAAACTGGATAGTCCACAAGAGCTGCGCAGAACTGCACAGTTACTCCTAATTCTTCCCCCGCACGGACGATGAACATATCCGCTTTCTTCTCCAAAGTCGAAATGCAGCTTCCTTTTTCCCTGAAAGTTTGGGACGGTAAAGCTTGGACGATAAAGCGCGGAATCTTTTACCTCAGGGTCTCCGGTCCCGCCAGCGGCCGCGCGCCTGCCTCGCGCTCCGGGCATCGCCGTCACCCAGAGGATCTTCTCAGCGGCTCCTTCCACGCTTCCCGCTCATCCGAATTAACCAGACGGAGGGCGCCTGCCGCTTCGCTCGCTCCGAGCTCAAGGCTCGCCCACATTCCCGCCCCTTTCAGCTGGCAAAAACGTCACGCGTGCCACCGGCTTCCTCCTTTCCCTCTCTTAGGACTCTTTAAACAATCCTCTGCAACTTTCCCGTGGGGAACATGGTGGTCCTTTCCAAGCAGGCCTCCGCCCTCTGTAGGCTCAGCCAAAGGACAGGCAGGCCCACACCTGCAAGAGGGAAGGAAAGAGAGTTTTGTTTTTCTCACCGTCAAAAGTGAAAATAAACAGGCATCCTCTTCTTTTCCAGGGAGACTTAGGGCCTTTTCCCACAAATAAATCTCAGAATCCTCTGTTTGCTGCCAAGTCTCCATGTCCTTGTCTCCATCTCGCCCCCAATCCATATGTGTCCACACAGGACAAGTGATCACAACACAAACTCCTTGACTCACATATCTGCATCCAACATTAGGACACAAGTACAAAAGGAGGTGGGGAGGAGTTGCATTATCATGTAATTGCATGTATAGTCACTTTTGTGTCGTTATGGCTGTGGTCGCCTATGCTCCAAACCATACCTGAGGCTGAAGGTCAACTTTAGCTGTTCCAATGTTAAAGCAGCATTTTCCCCTTTAAGTGCCAACAAACAGTGGCAGCTTTGCCATGGGTTCAAGGTGATAGGCTTCACATCCTTTCAGTGGATGTGATCGTCAAGTGGGGGTGTAGTCCTGGATTCACCCTTTTCAAGCCTGCTGTTACAACTTGAATGTTAGCAAGAGTTTGACTGCACACTCAGCCCTCTTGTGGCTAAAATATCGGGGGGGGGGAGGGGAGGAGAAGCATGTCACAAGCAAGAGCGTCCCCCTTGAAGGGGAAAATATACTCATGACTGCCCTATGCTTACAAGTCCTCAAGCTCACCAGAAGCCATGACAAAGCAGCTAAAAATGAATAGTTATCTCCTGCCTGGAGGCCCTTCTACTGTATGAGAAATCATCTGGAAATCCTAGCCCTAGATTTCCCCTCCTACTCGCTGAGAAAGCTGATAGTTAAGGAACACAGCCAAGCTACCAAAACTCACCAAGCAAAGATATAACAAAGGAAAGTTAAATAATCCCTAAGGGTTGGGATCAGTTGGTACATATTGGCCACTTCAGACAGGAGCAAACATACTTTCCCCCATTATGCCCCCAAAGGTTGTTCTTCAGGGCCATTCTGCTTCAGTCAACAGGGGAGTCCAGCTCCTTCCAACCAGTATGTCCTCCATATACATCAGGTTTCTGAGCTGATCTCCAGCTTAGTGACCTCAATCAGCAGTAGCTGACCAGAGATAGTAGGTGGGGTGGGATGAGGGGCTGCTGCAGTGTGAAGTTGGAAAGAGATATGGTTTTCTCTCACAGTGCAACCTGTCAGCTGTTTGGGCTGCTCCTAAAATGGGTGTGTTGCTATTCTTGAATAGCGCTGAAATTTGAATCCAAAAGTAGCTCAAGACTCAGCTCTGATTTATTAGAGGTGTTTTACCTGGTGCACTCAAAGGTAGCTGACCAACAGCTGAGCATTCTGATTTTGGAGGGATATGGATTTCAGAACAACACTAATCTTCTGCAAGTCACCTGCTATGAGCATATAGTTGGGCTAACTTCAAATATACCTGCAACAAAGCACCTGTGCCAAAGAGCAAGTTTTGGCAGATGGCTAAATCCACTAGTGCAGTTATCTGTCAAAATGCATTTTCATCCCAGGCCAGGCTCATTCTGCATTAAAGAGGCTGATTGATAGATATTTTCCCATTGCTAGTGATGTTTGCTGGAAAGGAAGAGAAACAAAGCTAGGGAAATCCACTAACCCGTGTTCTTTAACATGCCCTCTGGCATTGTGTCTATGGCACAATAAAGATTGTCCCAGTGCACTATAGTTTATTAAACCCCTTAATAGGAAGGTTTTCCTCTCTGTTAAACTAGCACAGATGTCTTCACATAGAACAATCTCAAAATCCAAAGATGAAATATTACCGCAAGAAACTGGCTTTTGATCTAAGGTTTCTATGTAAAAATATTATGTCAATAAGCTGGACAAACAAGGCTGGTTTGCATCATACCTGTTTCTCTGAATAAGAGATGCATTTTCACCTTCAGTGTGGTTCCAATGAAGAGGCGCCTCAGAGTCAGTTATCTTGAAAGTGAGCCCGATCACACTGAGGAAATGGTTGAAAGGAGCATTTTAAGAGTAAGGAAGTTCCTTGAACTGAGACAGTTTCTGCTGAGATAAACCTGCTTTCTGTTTTACCCAAGCTGACCTAGTAAATTTGGCTATTAGATTGCAGTTGGTTTAATTCAGCCCTGCTGGATTCAGGGATAGTCCTCTAGCAGTAAATAGTAGCATTTCCAAAACCTTTTGCACTGGTAAACTGGCAAGTGAGATTAATCAGGATTTGAGTCAGTTTGCATGTATGAGTCAGTGCTGACAAAAATGAACCCATACTTAAATAGGTTAAATTGCCAAGAAATATGACACACAGAATATAACACTACAATTATGTCTGTTTTTAATGCAATCCTAGCTCCAATTTTGAAGATTTCTCATTACACTGTAAATTAAGATTGATGCTAATGCTCATAATTCATTTCTTTAGAATTGTGAACTTTTTAACTGGACAATTAAACTTTAAAGAAATTTAATATATCAACCCCAAACTTCACATATGCACATTCACATTCAGGAGATTACAATTTCTTCTTCTTCTTCTTCTTCTTCTTCTTCTTCTTCTTCTTCTTCTTCTTCTTCTTCTTCTTCTTCTTCTTCTTCTTCTTCTTCTTCTTCTTCTTCTTCCTCTTCCTCTTCCTCTTCCTCTTCCTCCTCCTCCTCCTCCTCCTCCTCTTCTTCTTCCTCTTCCTCTTCCTCTTCCTCTTCCTCCATTGTTACTTTGCTCTGGAATGATTACTTATACTGCATTTCTTTTTTCTCTAAACTGCTTATTTGGTAGGGCTCTGCAAATCTTTCAGATTTTTAAAGTGACTCATACATGGAAAGAAGTAGATTCCAAAGTAGCTGCCCAAACCTATCCAAAGATGCGGCTGCTTCATTATTTAAAAAGAGGTGCTTCATACATGTTTCTGCATATTCTGAAGCACCTCTTTTGGAGGATTTTCACAGCCCTATTATTTTGGTGTTTTCTTACACACCATCAATTATTCAGATAAAGTGGGAGAACATAAGTAGGCAAATGTAGTCCCTGCCTTGTGGTATTTGAGGGGGCAAGATATGATCCAGGCAGTAAGAGGCTAATCAGCCTAATGTCAAGTTTGTTTTTTTTTAGAAAATGTTATTAAGCAATCAGACCACTATCAGCTAGAAAATAATGTGCTATTTACTACAGGCTTACATGGATTTATCAGGATTAAACCATGAATGACAAATAGTAATTTTTATTTTAATAAAGTCTGTGCTCCAGTAGGTCAACATAGCAACATGAGGGGGATATTATATCTTCATTTAAACAAGATGGTGAAATGTATTGTGGCTGCTTCTGCTATTAGGTAAATCCATAGCTGGTTAAAAAGTTGTACTACTCAGTGAATCTTCATTAATGGCATTGTATCAGTTTCAACCAATATGTGAGAGGCAAACCTCAGGACTTTGTCCTAGGCCCTGTGCTCTTCAGTGGTTTTATAAATGATCTGGATAAGAATCTGCTTCCAAACTATTTTTTTCATTCAATAAATGTGATGTCTTTACCATTTCGCTCAGCTCCCACTCACAAAGTGGCATAAAACAGACAAAATGAAAAGCACAGCATGGATGGATAGCAGACAATCAAGTCTCTTTGCATACTAAATCACATTTGTTATTTAAAATAGACCCTGAATTTCAACCAAACTCTGCTTCCTGCTAGCATCTGATCTTAAAAGAGAAATTGGTGACAAACAGTAAAATAATGAGTTTCCAGCGAAATGTGAACCTTTACTTTTTTAATACTGATATGTTGGCAAATACTTTTAGCTAATCAAACATTTGAGTTATAAGGTCTTCTAGTTTGGAATAGGCTTCCAAATTCTTTAAGGGTATCTTTTAACTCACATACATCTCAGAGCTGCCAAATCTGAGCTGCAAAAATCCAAATGACCACTAGTTAGCAAGTTTTCTGAATCTCTCTACTGCCACATGGTGGTCATCCAGATTTTTCAAGTTCAGATCTGGTAGACCTAATATATCCTCAACGAATAAGAAAGAGAGTTGTTTTAATGTGTATTAACTCGCAGTTGTAGTTAACTGTGTATTTAGGATATTAACTGGAATTTCCTGCTGTTATCTGATAGTGTATTTGTTATCCAAGTCTTTCATTTTCTAGTAAGTTTAGTCTCCCCCACCCAACCCCACCTCCAGGTTTTGGCCATTTGCTTTTTTACTAACTTTTTTGTTCCTTATGTCATTTGAATCATCATTGCTCTTATAAGCTAGATAGAAAGATTGGATTTTCAAGTGTTTACGAGGAAGTTTCATTTAATTGTTCCTATTGCTCTTCAGTTTGATTCATACTGAAATTCACTAGTATAGGAAAGTAGTTAAATGTTCGTAACCTAAGACTGGCTTAAATCTACAACTATAATAGTACAATAGTTCCCACCATTACATTTACTACATCATCTTCTGTTTGGCAGGGGCTGCACAGCCACTGGGCCTCGTTTCCTAGCAATCAGTTTCTTATTTCTTGCCCTCCCTCTCTCTCTCACATACACATGCACATGTAAACACATACCTTTTGCAGCAGGAATTTAGTTATGCTATACGGCTTGTACTCAAACACACCCAGCTTTTTAGATATTAAATTATTTAACTTATAAAATGCAAATGAGGCTTGGAAGTTGTAATCGTAATTAGTTTTCTTAAGAGTTACAATAAGGAATTTTTGTTTCTAGACAGTCTCTGGGAAACAAAAATCTTCCTACAAATATTAACTCTTCACTCATCCATGCACTTCATTACACTCCATTCCCAAAATGTATTAACTGAGCATGAATGAATTAGTCATAAAAATACCCTTCTGCTAACACTTTGAATGAAACCCAGACTGTAAGGCCATGGTTTTTTTCACTAAGGACTTCTGCCTTGCCTTAAACTGATGGGACTTTATGATAGTAAGACCAAATTCAAATTTGCTTTGCTATCAGTTGTGATCACAGATAACGGGAGAAATGGGCTGTGCAATTCCTAAACTTGTGTCTGATGATACCTGTAAATAAATGCCTCCATAAACTTTATAAAAACCCCTGAATCACTGTTGCTGTATTTGAAGGAGATCATAAAGTAAAGTAGTTATATGAATAATGGCCAATTATAATTTCTCAGATTAGAGTGGGAGGACATAATCTGATATTATCTGTTCAAGAAGCCAAGAGAGAATAACTAAATTCTTTGGCACCTGAATAACTGACTAAACATCTGTATGTTGCAGTAGCGGAGTCTAAGTCTATTTTGAATAATTATCCTATATCACCAACAATTAATGCTGTGAAATCTAAGTACAGGTTCTGCAAGATCTTTTACTGTATCTCTAGGGCTGAACTGGAGCTGGCTGGAAGTAAGACAGGAGTCTTATTGTACCTGTAACTGAATAAGACTACCAAAGATCTTTCCTTTATGATCAGAAGCACTGCTATGTCAGTTGTATAACTGGGTAAGGATTATCGCCCTTAAAGTATTAGAAATTAGTTGTCTAAATCCTCATTAAAAACAACATTTTCTACTGCTAGTTTCCATTTCTTATTTTATTTCTTTAAAAAGGTTGAACAAAGGTTGGCCAATTCATTCTTATGTACTTCATGCATGGAATGCCCCTTATTTAATACAAGCCAAGACCTTCTGATAAGATGAACTTAGAGCTATAGAGCTATTCATGCAATGGACTGCTATAATAGCAGTTTACAATACTATTAAAAACAGAACATACCATAAAACCCAGAATAAAACAATAATCAATAAAATATGACAGTACACAATTCTGGTGCCAACCCTACTCAGAACAGCAGCAGTTAAACCTCAAAACCCATGCAGAAGAGCTCCATTTTTACAGCTTTTCAAAAATATGCAAGGGTGGTAACCAAATCTTTCTTACTCCAAATTTGCTACCTTCTTTTTTTACTGGTGAATATTCTGCTTTGGCAAATCCTTGAAATATGGCAGCAACAGACAAACTTTCAAAAACAATTATCCTGGAGAGGAAAGTGTTTATGGAAGGCATTACAGAGTTGCCCCTCTATCATAATGAAGCCGTCAATGGTTCATTAAAGAAGTTGTGGTTCTTTTTATTGTTCTCACTAACACTAGCTGGGCCTGAAGCAGTGTTTCAAAATCAAAAATCCCTGCTACTAAATCCATGTTTGCTTGTCAAAAGTACCTGCTATTGAACCAGTGTTTCCTCTATGATATAATTTGCATGTCCAACTTAAAACGTCTATTTCCTATACAAAGTCATACAATCCTTTTACAAAATCATGATTTGTGATCTGAAATTAGAAATCATGAGCTAATAATCCCCCATTCTCCCTCTCCCTGTCCATCTCTCTCTCACACACACACATACACACACACCCCAAAACAAAAATCCCACAGAGCAAACCTATATAACAGTCCCACTTTGAATAACACCTTGTAGCCAGCAGTACTTCTATTTTTATTCTTGCATTGAGAAGGCTGAACCAAAATAGAAGCAGAATAGCTCTACCATTTCTTTGTCTTTAAGTGCATTTCTTTGTCTTTAAGAAGCAATTCTTCTTACTTTTTATTATTACAATATATATTATGTACATTAGGCAATTATATTTAGAATATAATAAGATGATAGTATGATCACTAGACATCTCCATTATCAGTTAAGTGTCATACAACTGGCTCTCTTTCTATACCAGAAACATCATTTTACCATTGTTATTTTAGATAATTAAAATATATCGTAAGCTGACTTTTTAACATTTTTGAAGGATGGCATATAAATATCTTAAATAGTATTTAAATAAGCAGATACATATTGAATATAGTGAGGCATGGAGAAAAGGTTTCTGAGCCCTGACTCTGAATTTAAGATTCAAACCTATGCATAGCCATGAAGCCCAGGCTGCTTTCATATACCTCTTAATGCTGCCAATCAAAAGAAATAGTGCAGCTCTTCCAACTTTTTTCTTTACTATTTTATGGAAGGAAAAGGGTAGTGAAATATATATGTGTGTGTGTGTGTGTGTGTGTGTGTGTGTCACTAGTGAAAAGCAGAATAATCTAGATATATATTTTAGATTTTAGATTTTTTTATCCTGCCTTTATTATTTTTATAAATAACTCAAGACGGCGAACATATCTAATACTCCTTCCTCCTCCTATTTGCCCCACAACAACCCTGTGAAGTGAATTGGGCAGAGAGAGTGTGACTGGCCCAAGGTCACCCAGCCAGCTTTCATGCCTAAGGTGGGACTAGAATTCATAGTCTCCTGGCTTCTAGCCTGGTGCCTTAACCACTAGACCAAACTGGCTCTATTATACACACACTCTGTGTGTGTGTGTTTGTGTGTGTGTGTTATATAAACATCCTATGAAATTTCCATTAACAGGCAGCGTGAGTGCATAATAAAAGGCTTGTGTGAAAACATTCTTGGGGTCAGACTAGGGCAACTTCTGTTAGATCCCTCAAAAATCTGCTCAGCTGGGAGACTCTCCAGAACAACACAGGAGTTGGTGCTAGAGGTTGCAGAAGGAAGAGAGAATTGTTAGAGGATTGACTCCCTCATTCTTCAGCTAGAGCCTTTATTCAGTCCAAGTCACTTTCATGAATAGAAGGAGTAACTCCATGCATGGAACAACAGGTCCAGATCCAATTCATTGTATTCATTATCTGTAATTAATGTTGTGTTTTTCTTTCACCAGCAGTCTGTTCCTTCTCTGAAGGGAATGTGCTTCACTGTACACTTCCTATTTAGTTTAATATCTCTAATAGTACCAGCTATAATAATGCAAGCGAGCGAGAGAGAGGCAGTTGCCATTAATATCTGTTCTGTCATATTTCATAAAAACTAAAACTGATTACAAGTCAAAATTGATCAATACAAGTTGTCTGTTAGTAAATATTTTGAAACCTGCAGAAGTTATGTCCATTTTAATAAATGAGGAATGAATTATTCAGTATTCAATAATCAGTTTATTAAAACAGATAATGACAAGTCTGGCAAAGGAGTATAACCTTGCCACAAGCTATGAAAAATATGCCAAATACTTCCAAACTGTATTAGATACCAATAAACTATAGATTAAAAGACTTTATTTCATTACTACTTGAGCCTAAAAGAATTAAAAATTACAGTTCACTTGGCTATAACAGTTGGAATTGTTACATTTTCTTAAAACAACTAAAGATATATTTCAGAAATCGATCTTATTAAACTTACATGTTTAACTGAAATAAAAGCTGTAATAATTAACTATGTACTTAAACCTGAATTCCTCAAAGCATGAAATGAATAATTATTCAAAGTACAACAAAGCTTTCTTTGAACTTTAACTGTCCTTTTTATTCACAATCCTCAATTTCTTGCAACATTCACATATTTTTACTCTTTATTATGTGTTATTTGTTTGTTTATTTTCATCCTCAGTATTTTAGTCTTATTTATAAATCTGACACATGGAAAGGATGTAACCTAGAAAAAATGTCAAGTAAGCTTACACTTGCCATATAAAGAATGTAATGCAATACAACATTTATGCTAATTGAAATTCCACAGTTATATGTATAAAATTGTACAGATAGTTCACCATTTAATCACTGCATGGACTTTTAAATATAACAACAAAGATTTTGTGAAAAACAATTCTACTTCTAAGTAACAAAGCTACTATGTACTGGAAGTGGATAGTATGCAGTTGCCATCTCAATAACTTTTCGAGTTTAATTTTAGCCCTTTTACATCAATGGACACTGCTTACAAATGCTACATTAGTCACTGGCAACCTCTGTGTCCTTGTTCACTTAGAACTTACTGATCTGGCTTATACTTAACTGGAAAAGTAGATGCAAACCTTTACCAAATGTGTTAATCTGTTAGAGTAATAAATGTGGCTTGTAGGTTACGGAGGGGGAGTAGCCTTTATCCATATGAATTCTATCTGTCAAGGCCCTAACAGCCACTTACCACCAAGAAAGCTAGATTATCAGAGCCTTATTAACCAAAATTATACTGGTCTCAGAAGTACTGTTGAAAATTTTCAAGGCAAGTGATCTTGGGTGTCAATAGCATTCATACCAAAGCTACCTTACATAAAGCAGCTTGAACATTCATGGCTTCCACGAAGGTCGTTTCAAATCATAACAGGTCCATCTCATACTATGACCATATCTTCCATAATAACATAGGAGGGATTTGTTCACAGGAACCAGCTAAATGTATTTCATATAGCCCAAATTATAAAGCAGCCGTTCCTTTATGCAGTTCTACCGCATCATCATCAAAAACCTTTTTTAGTTTTTGAGCAAATAATTTTTATTGCTTTTTAATTAATAAGAAAAAAAACAATAATAATAATAATACACTATGAAGAAGAAGAAAAAAAACATTAAAAAGTGCTATTACAAAAAAGTGAAAAAAATACAACAAAGGAAATAAAATTTTGGCATAGAATATCATTATAACAGTAAATAATTGCAAATCTATATATATTTATCTAATGCAAATATTATTCAGATGCATATGTCATCATCATATTTATTTCAGTCATTGACCAATAAAAATACATACAATAAAACAGACAACAATATTACCCCTTTCATCAATAACTATTAGCAACCATTTGTGGGCGAAGCTTACACATTATGTAGCAAAATTTTGCAACTTTTAAAGAAATAGATTTGTCTTGATTATTTAACAAATAATGCAAGTAAAAATTATTGGAATGCCCAGGGAATTTAAATAAAAGAGGAGTAATCAGCTGAAAGCGAATGTCCCTATAATACTGACAATACAAGAGAACATGGACTGTGGTTTCAATGGCACCTGTACCACAGGGGCAATATCGAATATCATAAGGGATTTTCCTGTATCTTCCTTCTAAAACAGCTGTAGGGAGACCGTTAACTCGGGCTAAGGATAAAGCTCTCCTGAATTTTGGGACTATAATATGATATAAGTATGAGACTGGTTTGTTCACTAGAATTTGGTTATTTGCAATTATATTATGGGTAAAAACAGCAGTTTCTGCTTGGCCTTCTATATCTAAGATCCTTTGCCTTAGTAGTGACCTGGCTCAGTCAAACTCTAAAGTCAAAATGGCATCACTGGAAAACCCATAGAGACTCGTTTCTTTTGGACAGCTGTTTTCCAGGTCGTCTCAAAGTTATCTGCCAGTATTATATGGGTCAGTCCACTGGGGTTATGGTGTAATTTTAGCCAGTGGGTAAAGATATTAATCCATAGATTGGTTTCAGGTGTACTGACTCCTGCTTCCCATCGGAGTACTGCATTTGGAACACAGCTGGGTACCTGGAAGATGTTTCTTAGAAATTTTGTTTGAACTCTTTCCAAGGTAATCATGTTGTTGTATGGTCCTAATTGGGCCCCATATAACAGTTGTGCTCGAGCTTTGGCTGCAAACAACTTAATTGCAGCAGGAATAAACTGCGTTCCTCTGGAAAAGTAATAGGTTTGGATGGCTAATGCAGACCTCTGTGCGTTACGGGTTACATAGTCCAGATGGGCATTTCTATTTCCTGAGGCTTGAAAAACTATCCCTAGATATTTGAAGACTTTAACATGCTCAATGGACTGTCCACCTAAATTCCAACTTCTTTGTTTAGGGAGTTTAGAAAAAGTAAGGATCTTAGTCTTGGTATAATTTATTATTAATTCCTCCTCGATACAGTAATCTATAAGTGAGTTCAAAGCTCTCTTAAGGCCAATAGAGGTTAATGATAGAATTATTGCCAGATGCATATATATTTTGAATACATTTGTATGGTTATCATTTTTTTTAACCTACTGCATTTTGTATAAATGAGTTCCATATTTCATTATACTTGTCCACACAAAGTCTGCATCTACAGGCAATCTGCTCATAAGTGGCAAGTGCCATCAGGTCTTCAATCCATTGAATAAATGGGGCCGTGCATTTATCTTAGTAAGGGCACAGAGAATCCTTTTATGCTGTCCAATTGTCAAGAGAATACTATTCTCTGAAAATGTTAGCTTTTATTGCACAATCATATTTATATAGTCCACTACTTTAGTAAGTCCCAAAGTAAGTAAGTATAGGACATTGTAAAAACGTGCTTTAAAGAGGCATTGTCCTTATTACATCTCCAACAAAATGCCATTTTTGACAATCTTTTTCTATATAAACACAGTGGAGTCCAATAAATTCTAAATATTTTTGTTGTATAAGTCATAGTTTAAGGTCCATTGACACTCTTGCTATAGAACTTAAGACACTCTCTCATTGTCTAGGCAATATATAAACCTCTAATTTATTACACTCATCCCTTAACATCTGCATATCAAATTGATTTATCGATAGCAAGTATCTATAAAAGCTAAATGTAGGATTTTTTTAATTCTAAAGGACTTAACAAGTTGTTCTAGTTTCTCAGGTGTCTTGGGAGCTGAAAATGCTGCTTGTCCCAACAATGTTATTAACAAATGTTGTAGCTGTAAATATTGCCTTTGGGATATCTCCAATAGATGATATTTATTTATACTGCGTATGTTAAAAATTCATCTTCATCATCTATCAACTGGTCCAGAGTCAATATACCTGCTTCCATCCAACTTTTCCATATCACCATCTTTTTCCAATTTTTAAAGTTGGATTTCCCCATAGAGTCAATTTAACATGGGAAAAAGGATCAAATCTTTATTTATTAGGCATTACATTACATAGCTTTCTAACTGACCTAATCGTTTTCAAATATATTAGAGTTCTGTTGTATTTAGATCCTAATACTGTCCATCCATCCAAAGGTGCTATATATGTATATACCAATGTTGCCCAAATTGGAAAATTAACACCAATTGTTGGCTTCCAATATCTAATGCTATTTATTTATTTATTTATTTATTTATTTATTTATTTTTAATGACAGTATTTGATACTTGACATAGGTAAACATGATGATATAGCTCCGGATTTGGAAAACTGAATCCTCCCTCATTAATTGGTAGTTGCATTTTCTGTAAAAATATTCTCAGAATCAAAGAATCCCATAAAAAAATTCTAAACAAAGAATTTATTTTCTGAAAATATTTTCCAGATATTTGAACAGGAATTCCTCTCAGAATATAAATTAATCTGGGAATAATATTCATTTTGAGAGCATTCACCTTTCTCCAAAGGGTGAGGTTTAATGACTCCCATCTATCCATATCTAAAGAAATCTCTTTCCATATTTTATTTATATTAGATGTTAGCATCATCAAAAACTTTTCAAGATCACCACATATATGAAAACTACAGATGACATCCAAGGGATCTCAAAAATATAATTTAATTAAAACAAATTAACATGTAATTTAATTACATCTCATATAATTCAATTTGATTATATTTTATTAAAACAAATTAAAATTTTGGTGTTTCTTCCTGAATGTTGCAAGATTAAAGCCAAAAACTTGAGAGACGTGACAATCTATGGAGATTCTTGCCATTTTGAAAATACATTATTTATATTTTGATGCCCATGCCAGGGTCACCTGCAGAATTCTTGTAAGCCACCAATGGGCCTAGATCCCAGATCAGGAACTTTAAGGATTTAACAAGTTGTTCTAGTATCTCAGGTGTCTCGGAATCCTTGAATATTACCAATGGCACCAAATTTTCATTCTTGAGTAAATTTAAGGAGTAGATGATGGCTTCTCAAGTTCATACAGTCTTCAAAAATTCAGTTGGTACAAAATGCAACCACTCAAAGATATATAAAGAAATGACTTCCCCCTTCATCAAGACACGTAGAAACAATTTCAGTAACTTATCACTTTCTCAGCATTTCAACAAAGTACTTTTCTTCCCATACCTCATGTTATCTATAAACAAATTATAAAGCCTTGTCATTCAGCCCTAATCAGCAAAAGTCCATTAAGAGTTATCAAAAATAACTATGTATATATTTTAACCTTAATCAAATAAATCAGTGTCATATTCCTTTACTTTTAACACAGTAACTTATCATTTTCTCTAAAAAATAAAAAATCTCTTCTTCCCATATCTTATCTCTTACCTATAAACAAATCTTTAAAGCCTCGTCATTCGAACCTAGTCAAGAAAAATCCATTAAGAGCTACCAGAAACAACAACATATTAAGAATCTTCGTCTTTAATCCCTTCAAGGAAAGTTGCAATACTTCAGAGTAGGTTGATGAATGAATATATAATAAATGTTTTCTGATTATGAATTAAAACTGAATAAAAAAAACACTCTGTGATCATTTAAATCTTAGGTTCCCAGAAGTGTTTAACAAGATGACTGCAAGATATGCCCTCATGAGTTAGAATACAACTGATGGAAACCTTTTTATTCTATGCTCAAGAAATACAGGTCAAATTACTACAAAATAGTGCATTATAAATTATAACTATAGATATTCTTTGATGTTACAAGCGGTCTGACTTATTTGTAGAGAATTTCTGGATAGACGAAGCCCAGTATTACCAAATCTAAATAAAGGCTATCATTTAAAGTGTGAAACTTCTCCTGAAAATCCAGAGCAGACTCTGGGCAGCTAACAACAGTTAAATCCAATATAATATACACCACAGCAATAAATACATAATTGGTAGCTGAGACAAAGCCAGAAACACCCATCAACATAACCATCTCACAGGCTCTGCCAAACCTTCTGACCCTCATACCCAGTGACATAGCCACATCTTCAAGGCCTTACAAAAGGTCAACAAAGTCAGGGCTAATGTAATATTGGGGCGGATGTTGTTTCAAAGAGCAGGTGCCATAAGAGAAAAGACTCTCTTCCTGGGTCCTGCCAGATGGCACTCTTTAATACATGGGACCAGTAGCATGCCTCTCCTGCCGGATCGGATGAGACAGGTTGATACAACTGGGGAGAGGCAACCCCTCAATATATCTTTTACATCTTTCCCCAAATTTGTGCCAGCCAGATTGTTGAATTTTATTGAACTAGGTCCCAAAATTCCGAGTCAATGAATTTGGGGGCAATAGTTTGGAAGGACTGGTTTATTGTTACAATTTAGAGATTGCTACATAATTCAGATTTAACCACATTGGAATGAAAAGCAATGTCATATAGATGAAAACAGAGTCAAATCAAGCTATGAGCAAATCAAAATAAGGGCAAGGACAGAATTAAATTATTCCTGATATGGGCATGGCAAAATATGTTTTAATGAGGCTTTGTTCTCATTGCTTCTTCAGTAGCATGATGGTAGCCCTAGTTTGTTTGTTTTTTTATGGCCCCTTCAGCAAGATGATCCTTGCTGGAAAAAAAGGATTTTTGTTGTTTCTGTTCTTTTCCCACATTTCTTCTTATTTTATCCTTTTTTCTTGTATCTGTGTTAGTCTGCTGGTTTGTCGTATATATAATTTGTTTTACTTGTTTGAATTTTTACTCATTAGTTTTGTATTTCTTATTATGTGTAGTTATTTATGAAGATACTCAATTAACATTCGTGGTTTTTTTTTAAAAAAGGACTCCTGCTGGGTCAGACAAAAGTTTAGTGTTCACCACTGTGGGATTCACTGTCTACCGTCGTGGCAGTGGCAGCCAATTTGGATAGTTTTAAAAGGGGACTGGGCAGATTCATGGAGGATCAGCTATCAGGGAATACTAATATTTATGGCTGCTCTGTTAATATCACCAGCATAGAAATATCCCATTATTTATTTACAGGAATATTTTTTGATCAACTTGAATCAGAGGCAGTAAATCTTAATACTGCTGTGGAACAATAGTGGAAGGGAGTTATCACCCTCCAGTCCAGAACTGTCAGCTTCCCAAATATATCCAGTTGACTAGATGGGCCTATGGCCTGCACCAGTGGGTTATTTTTCTTATATTCCTATGTTTATTTCCAGTTGTCTGTAGATAATCCATCATGAGAATAATAGATGCACTATATCTTATGACAGCCTATTCCGAACTTTATGTATTATGTGACTCATTTTTTCCTTAGTCCCACATGGGGTTTCCCACCTTTATACTTTAAAGGATGAACCAGTTTTAGTATTGTGAAAGAGGGGAAAACCTGTCACCGTATTCATAGTATATATATAATTTTATAGTGTTCAATCATTTCTTGCTTTTAACCTAAAAGCTTCAAATATTGTAACATTTTTATATGGGAATTGTTCCAAACTCTTGATCATTTTGCTTGCCTTTTTTGCTTCTCTTCCAACTGTGCAATATTTCTTCAGAGACATGGTGATGAGAATTGTCCACAAGCATAAATATGTATGAAGGAATGTGAGATGTTGGCAACTTAATGTCTTTTCCTGTCTTACTAATTTCTAACACTGAATTTTCTTTTCTTTCACAGCAGCTCCCACAATTTTTGACAGTTACTGTCACTTTAGAAGCCATTTGCACATTGGTGGGGTAATTATTTTACCTGAATATTGACCCACATTTAGCATGTTAATACTCATGTCTCCAGTTAGGAGAATTTTTTTTGAAATTTTTGCTATCATTTTTTGTTTTAACTTCCCCAAATAATTGGCATTGTTCAACTTGGCTATCATACATATCATTTCCATAGTATTTGTGAAAATGTTTAACAGCCATAAATCAAATAAATTACTGAGAATATTGTAGGTTCAATATAAGGATGGTGACAAGCTTAGTAAGGCATCAAGGCAATGTGTATCATCAGGGATTTATAGTACAAAAGGTTTTATGTACAATAAAGTTTCACTAATTGAAATGTAGGCTTCCATCACTGTTATTCCAGATAGGTATCTAAATCCAGCCTCGATTCTTCTTTCTCTCTATTACAATGCCTATTCTAATATCCTATATATAACCTAGTCTAATAGAGAATACAGGTAGCTCTCAACTTGCGACTATTCATTTAGCAACCATTCGAAGTTACGATGGCACTGAAAAAGGTGACTTACAACCAGTCCTCGCACTTATGACCACTGCACCATCCCCACAGTCACGTGACCTAAATTCAGGTGCTTGGCAACTGGCATGTATTTACAATGGTTGCAGCATCCTGGGATCACATGATTGCCATTTGCAACCTTCCCAGCTGGCTTCCAACAAGCAAAAACAATGTGGGAAGCCAGATTTGCTTAGCGACCATATGACAACACAGGCAAACGTCCGTGTGATTCGCTTAACGACTGCGAAAAAAAAGGTCATAAAATTGGGTGCAGTCACTTAACAACCGCCCTGCTTAACAACAAATTTCCTGGTCCCTATTGCGGTCATAAGTCAAGGACTATCTGTAGGCTATATACTTTACTGTTTTGTTTCCTATTTATTATTTTCTAACTACTCCTTCCTAGTGTTACTACATACTGATTCCTATAGCTTTGCTCCAACTGACTATATTTTTGTTCCAACTTGCTATTAATTCTACAGATTATTATGGAGTTATGCCCTATCCTATATCTCCTATCATTTCTTATATATACGTATATTTTTGTGTATGTGTGGATGGACAGACAGATAGTTTGGGTATTCCAACTCCCTCCATCCATTCTAGATCCCCCAGGCTCCAGCATCTTAGGGTACTTTCCAACAGGTGCTACCATCCCGGATTTTGATGGGATATCTGTCAGTGTTCCAAGCTTCCATACACACTTGCTGGTACTCTGGACTCTGTATACACTTGCCAGTGCTTTAGGCCTCAGCACAACCACGCTGGGCTGTTCATGCCAATTCTCTGGAATTTGGTGCAGCCTTCATTGGCTGAGGATGTCAGCACCACAAGCTCCTTAAAGAGCTGCCAGTACCCTGGACCTTCTTTCTTTCTTTCTTTCTTTCTTTCTTTCTTTCTTTCTTTATTTATTTATTTATTTATTTATTTATTTATTTATTTATCCAGATTTAGAGATCATCCAACTTCATGACCTTTGGATCACAAAGAGGAAATAAAGTATAGATAGAAAGTTAAGGATTTATTCTATGTCCCCACTCTATCATTTTGCTTACTCTTTGCTGGTAGATTGCTAACCTAAGGTCCTTTCCTTCTGCCTTTTTTCCCAGGTATACAAGCACAGGGCACATGCTCTTTTGCCTATTCTCTGGCTGAATGAAACTAGCCAGGTGCCATTGCTATAATGTATAAATCTGTTTTATAAATCTCTTTATAAAAACCTGCTTTACTAAACTTTGGTCAGGTTGGATTCCTGCTCACACTCACTCCAACAGGAATATAGGGAACAGTAGAATAGTGTTAACTGCCTAGTGATGGCATCCCACTCCAAAGCTCTAAATGACCTGGTAGTTCTCCAGTACTATGTTCTGTGCTGATCCTGACAGAAAGAACTGTACCCATTGCAAAACAATGCCCCCCCAACCCTGCCAGATGGTCCAGAAGAATACCATAGTCAGTGGTAGCAACAAGTGACTTCTTAAAAAAAGAGAGAGTAAAAACATTTAAAATTAAAATATTGTTCATAATTAGCAGAACTAGCAAGTATTTATTTTTGAAAAAGTGCTGCCTTCAGTGCATGATAAGTCATTTACCTATCAAATTTATTATAGCAATAACTTATTCCATGGAAATCTAGGAATATTAATGCCACTTGAGTAGTACGGAGTATTTTTTAGAACTATTTAGACACTATTTGGCAAACTATTCAGTAAGTTTACTTAATTATATCTATAGAAGTTTTGGATACTAGAGAGCCTACAAAAATCAAGTCTAACTACCAGAGATTACACAGAGTATCCATATGGTTTCCTTGGTAACAAAAATACATGCAAATGAGATTCTGTGATTAACTCAAGAGCTTGACTCTAGGATCATGTAAGATATTTTAATCAGAGATTAATGGGAGATTGATTGTTTTCAATTTGTCAGTATGGTTTAAATCATCTGTTGTCACCCAGTCCCAGTTCCAACTGAATTAATGTTGCTTGTCCTTTGTATTTCCTGTTGGAGCTAACTGAAGTTGAGGCTCCCAAAAGTTCCACACACCTCTCACCTGCTGAGAAGCAAATTTCTCTCTTGCTTTCCCTTACCTGCAGAGGCAGGTTTCGGGGAGGAGGAAGAGCACATATCATAGTGGGGCAAACAGGGAATTCCAGTGGGTTAAATTCAGCCCTCAAGTAGAAATTCTTTTGAATAACCTGCTTCATTTTACATGTGAATTATTCTTGTATTTCTGTATTTAAGTATTTCACTGTATACTTCAGTATTTCACTTTCAAATTATACTGCTTTGGAAATCAAATTTACAATATTACAAGTTTCTTTTTCAAAAACAGGATAGTGCCTCTAATAAATATGGCCAGTTTCTTGTAGCTGCGATGACTGCATGCCAACACAACTCATAAATAAAATGTGTGGATTGGGAGACTTTAACTACTACCCTTTCTATGAACTTTTGGTCTTATCATAGTTATTCTTTTCCTTCTCGTCTCCCCTGCATTCCATTCGTCAGATACATTGTGATGTTATAACATGGAGCAGTACAGATTTCCTAAGAAGGAAAGTTTGAACAGGTTAAAAAGTTGCAGGTATGACAAGCTTTAGAGACAAAGTTTGGCCAAAAAACTGTATAATATCTTTACTAGTAGACGTTATTTTCTATAATGGAAAAGATATAAATAATCAGAGCTGTGCCTTGTTTATTCTAAAGGTGCAAGCTATTTTTCAAAATAGAACATCAGGTATGAAATGTAGAATTAGCTGGTTTTATCCATACTGCAGCTGGTTTGTGGGTTTTTGCTCACTGCATTACTCACTAGTAAATTTTTACATTTTCATTCAATGAATACTAAACATTATTAACTTCAGAACTATCCAGGCATTCGACTTCACAAGATTAACACTGCATGTAGAAGAGCAAAGCTTTGGACTTAGCCCCTGCATGTTCCCACCTAGCACCTCACTTTACTTATGCACATATAAGGAGAACTATATGAAGTGGCAAGGCTATAGCAATTGCTAAGATTCCTCCAGCCTTTTGAATCCTGCACGATCAAGATCCAAATGATGTAAAAAAGTTATATACAATCAGCAGACTCCTTGTCAGACTTTTCTCCATTGCATAGGGGTTGTGCAACTGGTGCCAGCAACAGATTTGGCAAGAGTGGGTTGCTGACAGACACAGTCCTATTTTCCTTCTCTGCAAAACATTGAACATGTAGGATAAAATACTCAAATAGAGTCATCATCAGGATCCAATCCAACATATCCAAACCTCCTGTCTTGGCTGGGTAGAAAGTTGAAAATTAAAAACTGCATAGCCATTGTTTTACAGTGCAAAAGCTTTGCTCAAAGAGAGTGAGAAAGTAGCTGTTATAGTGGGATTTATTTCTGAGAAAATATGCACAAGACTGAGCTGTGAAGAGATTTTCATGCCATTCTTTTGTGAGAAACAATGTGATTGGAAGTGACTTCTAACTTGGAGAAAGGCAGGCAATGATACTATGTGAATGCTGCAGTAATCTATTACCATCTGCGCTAGTATTATTCCTTTAGTGATTAGATTCATAGTCTGCCTTTCTTCCAACAGCTCGCCTTCCAGTTTTCCCCACAACAATATTCTTGTGAAACAAGTGGGGCTGAAAGATAATGGATGGCCAAAATCACCCAATGAGTTCCATACTTCCAGGCAGAGTTCAAGTCTTTAACCACTACTAGCTGTTGCAAGTAACAAAACAAAGACAATAGTGGCTCCTTCTGTGATAGACCATTCCAACTTCATTGAACGAACAAATCTCCCCATCTCTCCCCACCTCAAAAAATGAAAATAGTAGCTGATCCATACAGAACTGGCAATATGCACGCTTGATAAATGTATTTCCGCTCTTTATTAAATGAAGGAGGATGTGAAGATCCTTCATAATTCAGTATCTGTATGGAATACCTATGGACAAGTACACATATATGGATGTGATGTGTTAACATTAAGCATATTATATCAGTTATATCAGTTCTTTCCAGTCTCAGTGAATATTTGAGCACTTCTCCTCCTAATCTTCCCAGCAGCTTTTCATTTCTGCAAGTTTTTCAGAAGGCCCACAGACCAAGATAACACATGGGAATACAGAATAGAGGCACTTCATTCATCTTATATGACACATATAACCCTGCTTCAGGAAGTTATAAAGGTTTGTTGTCATGAAATACGTTGTGTAGTTTAGAAGATAGATAGACAGACAGACACAAACACACATACATACATACATATATACACAAACATTTATACATCACTTTCCATATAACCAAGTGATCATTTTAAATGTTAATACCTTCAGCGAACCTTTGGAGGCCAAGTTCCCTACTTAACATTTGGGAAGAATCTGAGGGTGTTAATACTAATTGGTAAAACCACATTTTACAAAATACATAATAATTGCATTTGTGTCATTCATCAAGGTTTGACTTCTTTCTGTTTTCTACTTCATATTAGTGCTATCTTATTCTGGATTTCCATATTTCTACACTGATCAGCTTGCTAGTAAAGTTCTTATACTCATTTTTTTCAATTACATATAATCAACCAGTTCACCAAATGAGAAAAGAAGACAATATCTTTAACAGATCAATAAAAAGTATAGTTCCACCTGAAAAAATATTTTTCTTTTATATTTTTTCTTCTTGCCCAAAATGAGTTTCTAATAGATTTGGGTAATCCTACTGAACCTGTTTCCAGATCATCATCTGTTGCGGGGAACACATATTAACTCAAAAATTCCTGGCTAAAATTTTTGAAACCTAAAAACAAAAATAATGCAACTACTAGTTATATTTCAAATATAAATAAAATGCTAGTTCAGTAGAAAGAAGATCTATGAACACATTGGTATAACATTTATGGATCGGAGCTGTTCACACTACCAAAATATAATTTCTGGGAACAAAAAGGATTGAAGCTCAGAGTAAAGCACACTTACCAGGAATACTAAGTTTGTGAATACTGTTGAACTGAAACTGCTTCAAATCAAAACTCAGGTTGCCATGCGACATCATGTCTCTGGGCTTATATGGAAGAAACTAGATTGCAAGAATTGTGAACAATGTCTTTGTGACCCAGCAGTGCAAATGTAGGAACACTTTTAAAAGCTGAAGAATTATAGTTATGTTCCATTGGAAATTATATAAATTCCAGTTCAACAAAATAAGGCATAAGGGTTAATGGGTTACATAACAATTTTATGGCTGTCATCAACTAAGATAAGTTGAATAAGATTCTTAAATACTTAAGAAATATATTTCATTTCTAGACAAGTAGCAGTGTTAGCATGCAACCTGCTACAGAAGAAAATGGCTGTTGCATTTAACTGTGTAAGCTCCAAGTTTCTGGAATACAGCTCAGAACTGCAATGTCAGTTCACATACTAAAAATATGTAAATAAAAGCAGTGTTAAATAATGCCGAAAAGCATTTTGTTTTGCATTAGATTCAGAAGAGAATGAAGTCAAAAATATACCTTTTTCTTTTTTTCTTTTTGATTTTGACTCTGAAAAAATTTCAATAAATATCAATAAAAAAGACGATAAGGAAAAAAAAAAAGAAATCATGCTTGAAATATGCATTGTAAGTAGCTTTTTCCATAGAACTGATTGTGGTAGTCATTTCTCAACGCTGTATGTCCACCTGAAAATCAATTCAAATGTTACCCAAAAACAACGGGGTATGTGTGTGTGTGTGAAAGCAGTTTGTACCTTTCTTCTTTCTTTCTTTCTTTCTTTCTTTCTTTCTTTCTTTCTTTCTTTCTTTCTTTCTTTCTTTCTTTCTTTCTATTTATTAAATTTATATGGCTGCCCATCTCACTTGCATGTGACTCTGGGAGGCCTGTAATATGCATATGACAGATTATAGCTTCCATATGGCAAGAAAGGTGAACAATTCTGTCCCATATCCTTTTCATTAAAGTTATAACTTTACAAATTGCAAGTTCAGTTTGGCCCTCAACCTTACAAAGTCAGCAGACAAAGTCAGCACCAAGGTATGCATAGACAAAGTGGTACTTGCTTTTCCTAATGTACACATTTTAATAATTTTTTTGTACTATGCGTATTTTTGCAAAGTGATGCTTCATTGATAAAACGTGCTTTGTGTAATTTTCTGTGAAACATGTATATTTTTAGTTGCATGCAAACTATCCAAATTGTCTTAGAGGTGTTAGTTTCAGCATGCAAAAGTCCAGATCCAAAAATCCATAATAACTAAAAATCCTGTCAGGATGAATTGTTATATAAATATACCATCCCTACTGGAGTGATCAGAGAAAAGATGGATTTCAGTACTATCTATCAACCAACCAACCAACCAACCAAAGAAATCAATTGCAATTGGCAAGACAGCATGGATAACATAGTTTCAAAAGAAAGTAATCATATTTTGATTTAAAGTGGGCACTCTGAGAGCCAGTTTGGTCTAGTGGTTAAGGCACCAGGCTAGAAAGCGGGAGTCTGTGCATTTTAGTCCCACCTTAGGCATGAAAGCTGTCTGGGTGACTTTGGGCTAGTCACTTTCTCTCAGCCCCCAATGTCAGGCTCATATGACAAGCCGATTGGTCAATTCCTGTCATAACCAATGGATCAACATACATACATACATACATACATACGTGTGTGTGTGTGTAACTTTAGAAGAGGAAAAAGGATAAAAAAGAAAATGACACCCTCTTAGATCTTCATTAAATCTATTATCAGTTCTGAAATACTACATGAGTACAACTTAGGGAAACATTAAGGTGTAGTTAGTTAGAAACATTAAGGAAGATCACACTAAGAAGTACTTGGACCTCAACCATCCCATTGATTTTCTTTGGCATGGACTTATGGAATTCACAAAAATAATTTTACTCCCAATGTTTTTCTCAGCATCACAATGAGTAAATGCCTGGATGTGCATTTATATGCACAAATACATTTTCTTTATGGTACTTTTGTGTACCATAAAGACACACACAGATTTACCAAAACTACTGCAGTCCTCTGCAGGAATTTACTGTACATATATATTAGACTGCAAGCATAATTTCAACCTAACACACTTTTAATTTTTGTGAATGCACACTAAACTTCCACAGAGGGGTTAGATTTTATTAAGTTTACTTTTTCTGTCCTTACTAAAAGATACTTTAAGCAGCATTTCTTCTCCATCCTTTAATTTTTAAAAACTTTTTTATTAACCTGGGACAGATAACTTGCTGAAGTTAGAGGTATTTAATAATGTTTTGAATGCATGTATTTCTTCAGAATTAACAGAAATCCCACCACGGCTATAGAAATACATTGATCCAATAGAGCAACAAAAAACATTTTAAATCTTCACATGATCTTGATATAGTTGTTGTTTTATGGTTTCTTATAAAATTCAGCCACATTCTTCTAGCATCTGGTTTAAAAAGTCAATTTTGTGCCACAAGAATTTTTGTTTGACATCCCTGATAACACTTTAAAAGGTCACTTAATCATATCTTCAAGCAAGATCCTATATTAATGGCTTTTTAAAATTACAATGTAGGACCCATTTCTGTATTTTGAAAAATACAATTTTCATATAAATCATAATTCATATCAAATAAATATAATGAATAACCATTCTTTTTTTTAATTTTGGATAATCATTCGCCATTGAATTAGTATCAATAAGTATTTATTTATTTTTGTGAGTAAATATACCATGCTTCCTAGCCATGTTTTCAACAATTCTTATGTAACAATTTCATTATACTGCCATCAAAGAAAACTTCATATTAGGATTAAAAATGTGTGAGAGTTGTCCTCAGCTGCTCCTTTTCCATCCTCGCTACTAATTTTAAACCTTGGTTCACTGTCTCCACTTAATGGCCTCTAATACATGATTTAAGTCAACTGCTAGCACACTACGTACAGCAACTTTTTCAAAGAGAAGTTATGTGGCAGTTTTTGTTGTTGCTGTTCAGTTGTTAGTCATGTCTGACTTTTTGCGATATTGCTTTGCCGGAGTTCTGTAGTAGTTGCATTTTGAAGTGATAGTCTCTAGCCACCTCTTTCTATCTAACTCTTTTTTAATTGCCTTTATTTTTTACAAGCATCAGAGTCTTCTCCGGTGACTCTTGCCTTCGCATTTTACATCCAAAGTCTTTAAGCTGTGGCTTCATGATTAGGACACCTGGTGAAAGGTCTGGTTTAGTTCAGCTAATATTTTTTCTTCTTGAGGTCCAAAGTATTCTCAATCATTTTCTCCAGCACTGCTTTTCTGCTGTTTTAGCTTTCACAGCCACAGATTACCACTGGGAAAACCCTGCTCTTGACAATACAACTCTTTGTTGTCATATGACATCTCTGCATTTGAAGTTTGTCCAGATCTGTCATATATTAAAAGGGTCATTATTGTCAGGTACTACAGCATTCCAAGGCTGTTTTTTTTCTAATGGCTGAAGAGAAATGAAGAAATATAACACAGGCATTCTGTCAAAGATATAGACAACTAGCTCTACATGACGGTTACCATGTACTATATTTGTACAGTCCAAGCAATCAGTTCCACTTCCTTGGGAGAATATTCATTAATGTTTGGAGGATTTACTTCTGGGTAACATGAGGTCATACTTTGCATCTTTTTTAAAAGTCTTCAGCTTTTTAAATCACTGCAAGAAGACAGAAATGGACAGTGGTTATCTTGGATACTTATATTTTTTCTCTAAAAATATATATAGTGCAAAACCTGGGAGGAAAAAATAATTTTAATTTTTGATATAACTGTGAATTTAAATGACAAATGCACTGATTTATTTTAAACAATACATATAACAAATGTTCAAACTGGCTTAGCAACTCTGACTAATGCCAAATACAGGGCAAAACCACTAATTTTTAAATAGATTACCGAAGGGGAAAGGATCTGGCGGCATTTACAGAAGAAGGCACAAAAGAGAAGATGGCAATCACAGCAGCACAGTTGAAGTCTCGCCCTTTTGTGCATGCTGCAATGTTACCACATGAAAAAAAAAAGGTCCAGGGCTTCTGTTATACTGCCAAGACTGCCATCATGCATTTCTTGATATACACACATGCTGGAGGTCAGGGCTGGATTTAGAAATGGTGAAGCCCTAAGCTCTGGGAAACCATAGCTGCTCATTTAGCAAATGCTAACAGAGAATGTGTAACAACTCAGCTTGGCAAGAATGCTGGCAGGATGCCCTGGGTGGGGCAGGGGGTGAAGGCCCTCCTTGAACAGGTGTGAAGGCATGCAGAGACAAAGCCTATCCAACCAATTAATGAGAGCCATGCATGTGAGCCATACAGGAGGGATTAATTTATGGAGTCCTTCATATATGAAATTATAATAAAACTATAGCAAATGGAGAAAAAATTGAAATTTTGAGAGGCCCCATCAGACTACAAGGTCCTAAGCTGTGGTTTGCTTAGCTTATGCTTAAAGTAGTCTCTGCCTATAGCTGTTGCTAGAAGGAGGTGAGTTTCGTCTTTCTTCAGTGAGCCTAGATCGTGCTCAAAAACATTCTTTCCCTAACTTCATTCCTAGGTTATTTAACATAAACTGAACTCAGCGATGTGAAGACAAAGATTCCATACTGCCTTCTGAACTTGCACTGAATTATGGTGGCTCACAGACAATACTGGTTTATAGTACTTTTTCATCTCTGCCATTATCACAAGCAAATGCTGTGACAGATAAAATGGTTGAAAAGTGTTGGTCTAATCTGAGAACACTTCATTCATTCACTGAATGACACAATCTCCCAGTTCCTGTAAAAAAATACATCGGAATGACAGGTGAATCTTTCCTTAATGTTGGTAAGGGATTAAAACCCCTGTCTGAAGGCAGTAGGCAAACCCATGGAACACAGGGCAGACCTCCCAGTCTTCTTTAATATCTACCTGCTATTTCCCAACATTTGATATCTGACCATCTGCCAAAGTGTAGCACCAGGTCTGCTTCCAGCTTTTTCCAAAGTCATTCCACTGGCAGCAAAAGTGTATGTGCTGCAGAAAAAATAAGTTATGCTGCACTGGCTCACTTAAAATAGTTACTTTAAAGTAGCCCATGAAAATTGAAATTTACTTATACCAAGATCAATGGAGTAGATCAATGGTTCTCAATCTTTTCTGAATCCACAGCACAAGTTTGAATATAGCAGTAGTCCTGTGGCTCATCAGAAAATTATTAATTGTATATTTTTTTTAAAAATGTGTAAGACATGGTTCAAGGGAAAGCTATACAACATAATACAAAAAAATTGAAAAAAAATAAACATAAAACAAAAAGCTTGTGGTACACTAGAAACAAGCTGATTGAGAACCACTGGAATAGATCTATTAGCATGCAATGGGAAATATCCATAGTACACCAAACCTTTCATCTAGAGGTTAAGTGAATTAATGCTAGCAGTTCAAGTAAGTATCAGAGATAAATGAAATTCTGACATTCCCGCTGCAGATTTAAGTGTAATACCAGTTAATCCGATCTTCAAAGTACAAATATATTTTAGTTTGCAATTTAAAAAAGCAATATTGCAAGTCTACCAATATAAATCTATATTATCAGCAGTGTCAGTTCAGGCTAAATACACACTGCCTTTTAGACATGGTGGGAGAGGAATATCTAGAAGATGTAAACATTTCATGTAAGTTTGAACAGTCTTCAGGAAGGAAGGAATGGAAGTGCAGCACAATATATATAAAATAGCACAATATACAGTACTGTGCAAAAGTTTTAGGCAGGTGTGAAAAATGTTGTAAAGTAAGAATGCTTTTAAAAATATATATTGTAATTGTTTATGTTTATCAATTTACAAAATGCAAAGTGAGTGAACAGAATAAAAACCCAAATCAAATCAATATTTGGTGTGACCATTCTTTGCCTTCAAAACAGCATCAATTCTTCTAGGTACATTTTGAACGAACTCAGCAGGTAGGCTGTTCCAAACATCTTGGAGAACTAACCACAGATCTCCTGTGGATGTAGCCTGCCTCAAATCCTTTTGTCTCTTCATGTAATCCTAAACAGACTCGATCATGTTGAGATTAGGGCTGTGTGGGGGCCAAACCATCACTTCCAGGACTCCTTGTTCTTCTTTATGCTGAAGATAGTTCTTCATGACATTGGCTGTATGTTTGGGGTTGTTGTCCTGCTGCAGAATAAATTTGGGGCCAATCACATGCCTCCCTGATGGTATGGCATGATGGATAAGGATCTGCCTATATTTCTCATCACTGAGGACACCATTGATCCTGACCAAATCTCCAACTCCATTTGCAGAAATGCAGCCCCAAACTTGCAAGGAACCTCCACCATGCTTCACTGTTGCCTGCAGACACTCATGACTGTATCATCCTCCAGCCCTTTGGCAAACAAACTGCCTCCTGCTATAGCCAAATCTTTCAAATTTTGACTCATCAGTCCAGAGCACCTGCTGCCATTTTTCTGCACCCCAGATCCTATGTTTTCATGTGTAGTTGAGTCACTTAGCCTTGTTTCTACATCAGAGGTATGGCTTGTTGGCCACAATTCTTCCATGAAGACCACTTCTGGCCAGACTTCTTTGGACAGTAGATGGGTGTATCTGGGTCCCACTGGTTTCTGCCAGTTCTGTGCTGATGGCACTGCTGGACATCTGCCGATATCAAAGGGAAGTAAGCATGATGTGTCTTCCATCTGCCACATTAAGTTTCCTTGGCCAACCACTGCATCTATGGTCCTTAGCATTGCCCATTTCTTTGTGCTTCTTCAAAAGAGCTTGAACAGCACATCTTGAAACCCCCATCTGCTTTGACATTTTTGCCCGGGAGAGACCTTGCTGATGCAGTCTTGTTGCTGCGCTCAGTCTTGCTATGGTGTATTACCTGTGACATGAAACTGTCTTCCACAACCTAACCTTAGTAACAGAGTTTGGCTGTTCCTCACCCAGTTTTAAACCTCCTACACAGCTGTTTCTGTTTCAGTTAATGACTGTGTTTCAACCTCAATATGAATTTGATGACCATTAGCACCTGCTTGGTATAATTGGTTAATCATACACCTGACTCTAATCCTACAAGATCCCTGACTTTGTGCAAGTGTACAAAGTGTTCAAGTGTAAGAATTGATCCTGGTTTGAAGGCAAAGGATAGTCACACCAAATATTGATTTGATTTAGATGTTTCTTCTGTTTGCTCACTTTGCATTTTGTAAATTGATAAACATAAACAATTACAATATATATTTTTGAAAGCATTCTTACTTTATAGCATTTTTTCACACCTGCTTAAAACTTTTGCACAGTACTGTATGTGACATGCATTCCATTTCAGATATAAATATGGTCAACTAGTATTTTGGTTTGTTTATGCAGGCTAAAATATATATTTGCTAAGGAAGTATTTGGAAGGCAGAAATTGTGGATAAAGAAACTATTAGAATCACTCACCTGGAATTAAATCTAAGCACAAGACCTGTTTTTCAAGTATAAACTCCACCATGAAGAATAAGGTAGCAGGTAATAACGGGCAACGTGGACACAACTGGGATGTCTGATGACCAGTCCTTCACTCTCCACAGCAAGGTGTACACTGAATGCCACCCTACTACATGTTGAAATAAGATTTAACTATAAATCTGATCACCTTTCTCATCTTTACTCTCAATTATCAAGATGTCTTGACTAACCTTTATGACACCTCTGATTTGCCCTCAGTTCTTGAAAACCACTTTATTCTGGGAGAAATTAACTCCCCATCTCTTCCTGAAACTGCCAAGATGGTGGCCATACCAACTGAAGCCAACTGAAGGAGATGCAAGAGTGTCCTGCAAGAAATCAAAGAAAGGAGCTATAGTGAGGATCTTGGCATTTCCTAGAGGTTGAACTTACCTAACAATATGTTCCTTGTAAGCTGTTAAGTGTTTTCATATTCCTAGCTGGAACTGAATTACAATCTGCTCATGTCTAATCTAGTACTACAAGGAGCAAAAACAAACATCTGCTCAGAAATTCAAGTAAATGAACTTGCAATATTGTGGACAACATTTGAGTTAAACCCAATGGAGAAACAAATAATAAAAGGAAATACAAAATAAAGCATTACTGTTCTTAGCGTCTACTATTGCCTGACCCACTAAGGAGAAAGTGTGGATGATGCCTTCCAGAAGCAAATTACTCAGATGTATGAAGTAGTGATTATTGGAAGACAAATTATGCTAAGCATGGTCTTTCCAGGAAATGCTCATGATGGAATTCCTAGAAAAGGAATACCTAAAATGAAAACAGTTCCAATGAGTGGAGATATGGATGCCAGCAGGGAACGCTTCTGGCTACATAAAGTCTTCGTGACCTTCTGAAAGCAAAAAAGACATACATAAAAAGTGGAAGAGGGATATGTCACCAAGAATGAGTAACAAACAGGTAGTCCAGGGATGGAATCAGAAAGGCTAAAGCTCACAATGAGAAAAGACTAATAAAAGATGCTAAGAATGAAAAGGGTTTCTTCAGATATGTGCAAAGTAAAAAGAAAAGAATCAGGAGGCCACCTGCACCATGAAAAAAAGAGAAAGAGAAAAAGAAAAAGCTCAAGCTCAGAAAAGAGGATATATTTTGATGAGTCCACTGTGAAAAGCAGCATGAATGTGCAGAACGTCAGATCAAGATCAGTGAAAACATACTCAGGGAATATGTATTTTTCCTTTTCTTTTTCTTTCTCTTTTGTTATCTTTCACTTTTTCTTTTATTCTTTCATATTTTTTCTACTTTTATGTTTCTGTAGTTTTTTAATCTCATGTAAAATTTTATTTTAATAAAAATTATATTTAAAAAAAATTACACAAAGCCAATGTTGACCAAATGTACATGTGTACAATGAGAGGTACATAGCTTGGCAGCAGCAATTATAAACATATCCTGGAGTTCATTGCAAACGCAATATGAGTTAGAAGTATGATGTGGCTATAAAAAAGGCAAATGGAATTTTAGCCTGCGTCAACATTAATTTAGAATATCATACCTAAATAAGAGCAAACAATAGTTCTACTTTGTTGTTCAAATCCCACTTCAAATATTGCATCCAGTTATGGGTACCACACTTCAAGAAAAGGTTCAGTGGACTAGAACTACATCTGATGAATAATAACTAAAGGATACAAGCATTTCAGCTTTGAGATGAGAAAATTGGGGATATGTCACCAAACTCTTCAAATACCCAAAACATTCACAGGGAAGAGGCCTAAATCTATTTTTCATCATCCTTGAGCAAGTAATGAATGGAGGAGGGCAAATCTCAATTGAATATTAAGAAATATTTCTTAACAGTTATTACTGTTACCCAGAAGGATGATGGTTCCCCTTCACCTGATGTGATCAAGAAGTGGTTGGATCTTTTAGTTTACAGGCTCCTTGTTTTATATTATGTTATCATTGATTCTAGCATGCTACTATATCAGTTGTTTTATTCTGTGTTAACTACACTTAGTTTTAAGTGCAAAATAAGTAAAACTGCTGCTGCTCCCTGCCTTGGCTTTCTGCACTGGGAGATGGATTCAGTAGCCTAATTGGGCCCTTCCCATCAAGGGCATTTGCGGGGGGGGGGTGTCAAAAAATTCATGTTGGGTCATGTCAGACACAACCATGAACCATGTGATGAAAGCCCCACCACTTTTCAATGCACACTACCCAGTTGTAAACAGAGGTGGGGCTTCAACTGCACTGATGCAATTGACTCCTTTCTGCAGACATCCTTGCTTCCCACTTAAGGATTCTACGTAGGTTAAGGTATTAACTTGTCTACATTTATGCAGAAAAATAATGAATGAATGAACATCCATGTTGTTGTTGATTATGGTCAACAAGTCAAGGTACTTGGTGTTCAGTGAGTTGTAGTGGCCTAAGCAGAAATACAAATAAATAGTTGAATAATGATGTTCTATATCACAGCCTTAGTCTCCCTTTCTTGCTATGCATTTGTCTGCTGTCTCCCAGGGATTTAGAGGCATAATTTGATATTCATTTACCTCTCAATTTTCCCTATTAGAGTCAATACTTTATGCCTGGGTTGTCTTCTTCCTTAGAGATCATATTTTACTTCTATTTAAGAAGTAATTCTGACATTGCTGAAGGTTGGAAACATAATCAATGTCTGGATGAGGGATTCCCACAGGGATTCAGTGTTCAAGGATGAATGGAATATAAGAGTCATAAAAAACCAGTGCTGTAGCTCTTTTCCTCCTAGGTATTCAGGTTGCATGGGGAGCAGTTTTAGTTCCAAACATAATGAGAAGGGAAGAGGTAAGTCTCTCTCCATATATCCTCTATTCCTAATAACGATTTATTTCATATGCAAGAAAGTCACACAACTTGTATATTGTTTGGGTCTTTGGCTAAACAATACAGGCAAATTTGGAGCTCAATTGATACACTTGGCAGGCAATATCCAATATCAGTAGAATCAGTGACTCTGTTTAAACCAGAATAAGGATCTCACACCATCATTTCAACAAAATTGTTCGGAAGAAATTCTTGGAAATATCAAGGCTGAACCTACTGAACTCTCAGATGCAACAGGGTAAGCAAAAAACTTTAAGCACTCTGCCTATTTCTTCCTTTCTCCAAAGCTTTCTCTGCTTTCTCCTAATCCTATGTCATCCTACATCTAGGCTAACCAGAGCATAATATATAACATAGCTTTAAACTATGTTATCAAAAGTATATTTATCCCATGCTCAAACTTGCTCAAGCCTGTTCATCTATGCAAATTTATGCTTCCACACCAAGCTTCCTATAGTTGTTTAACTATCACAATAATATAATTGTTCAGTATGTTATTATAAATGACTGGAAACCCAGATTTGGTTATGTGTTTCTTCACATAGTAATAGATGATTGATTGATTGATTGATAGATAGACAAACAGACAGACCACGGCTGATCCTGTCTACGAGCTCAGTTTCTTTCAGTTCAGTTTCACATTGCTTCTTTGTAATTTCCCAGAAAAAAGCAAATCCAGATGTTTGAGGAATTCACTGAGATATTTCAGCCTTTGAGAACTCTGGAGTTTGGCTTTGGAGAGGAAGGTTGGCGAAGTGTCTTCTCTCACATTGGAGAGCATCAGCAGGCAGACACATCTGGATAATTCCTAGCCAAAAGTGAGTAACTAAGGCTGTGAACTATATGTTCATGATGTAACTAAGGGTACTCTGGCTTAATAGTAGGACTGGCCTGGTGTCTTGCTTGTATATCCATGCAATCTTTTAATCTTCAGATACTTCGCCCCCAGCCAGCATAAGGAAGGAGATAAGAACTAAACAAAGGCTCTCTTGAGCTTCCTAACCTCTCGTACTCATTTAAC
The DNA here is from genome assembly GCF_059951505.1 of Python bivittatus. NCBI lineage: Eukaryota > Metazoa > Chordata > Lepidosauria > Squamata > Pythonidae > Python > Python bivittatus. The sequence continues at coordinate 32,723,429 of NW_028277098.1, forward strand.
CCAAGCAGTCATCCAATTACCTTCAACAGATCGCATTAATCCCCATGGGAATAAACACACTTAGCCCAATAAATCCACTTGGTTATACACATAAAGATTTTTAAAGAAAATCTTAAAGAAAAGTGTGGCCCACTTCTCTGTTCATCACCTATTTTTTGTTTCTAACATATAGGATGGTTAACACCTCAGCCTTACCATACTACAAAACCCATCAGCTTGCCTTCTTTAACATTAGACATCAATACAATGCAACAAATGGTCCAGCACCAAAGATATTATTAAACATTTTGGATCAACTGTCACAAAATCTGTTAAAACAATAAAATATAGTTTGTTTAAAAATACTGAACATTCCCATTAAACAACTAGTGCTGCTCTAACTATAGTTTAGTCACCTTGACCAAAGAGAACATTTGGAAAAATGAAGAGATGGTGCTAGAAAGGGATAGTGTCTTTCTAACTTTGCCAGAGTTTTCTCATCTTGCACAAGTAGATACCATTTGATTTCTGGTGGCTAGGAAGTTGAGAGAAATATAGAGAAGACCCATTCCGTTATTCTGCAGCAGTGTCCAATATAAGTGTCCACTTATTTATCACACTGGAACAACACTTTACTTCTTCTGAATTTGTATTCAAACAAAAGATCATATATTTGAATTTTCTCCACTAGTCAGTCTAATAAAGCACAGCTGGAGGTTTCACTCAGCATGATGGGAAAAGTCATTTCCTTCCTTGCAGCTGCAAATCAGCTCTGAAGAATCCCCAACCTAATGGAGTGGATTTTGGGAACAAAGGAGGCAATAAGGAAATATGAGAAGTGCTGAAAATCATATTCTTCTCCATGTCTTTGATGGACACTAGTTAGCTATTTCCTTCTTTTTCACAAATTTCCTTCTTTTTCATTAATTTCATTTCAAAGATTTATGATTTCCTTCTTTTTCACTAATGTCCCTCTTTTCACTAATTTCATTTCGAGGGTTTTATTATTTTCTTTTTCACTGATTTCTTTCTTTTTCATTAATTTCCTTCTTTTTCACTAATTCCATTTGTATCATTGGGTCTCCCCGCCCCCCCAGATCTGTATTAAGCAACTCCTATTAGCATACATTTGTCATGGATATGAAATGTTCAATGACCATATAATATAATTATAATAAAGGACAGCCCTTTGTTTCTGAAAGCTGTTCTTTAGATTTATTTATTTTTCAAAAACACACTTTTGTCCTTTATTTTGGTCATTTAACTTTTACCATACAAATGGTACCACTTAATGTACAGTCTTTCACACTCATGTCAAAACTACGGAAATTGAATGGTCTTTTTAAAATAAATTTACACATACTGTTTGATTTTAGATATTTTTATTGGAATATGTTTTTGTAAAATTTTTCTTGGTTTTGCTCTTGAATATGATCACCATAATTATATGCCAAATGCATTTTGTATGTATACCAAGCAGCTTCTATCAAACAGTTCCTAACCTTACTGTCATAGTATGACCCATCCGTCTATATGTTTTTCTGTCCTGAGTCAGGCCTTATATAGCTTATTTTTGCTGTTATTCCTACTGAATAGTATCAGAGAAGTGCTATTTATACATTCTTTACCGAATCTGTTTTTCTTCACTTCAATTTCTGCATTTCCAACTTTATCTCGTTCCTACATTGTATGGAATTTATTTCTTACACTTTTCTTTTCTTTTCTTTCTATTTACCCTTAACAGGAGCTTTAAGCAGCAGTTACTGGAACTTTAATTTGCAATGCTTGGTCTTGACTCATCTACCCTAAGTTGTAAATCAAGCTAAATCATAACTATTTTCCATCACCAGTTACCAAAACTAGGTACTTTGCTGCAGAAGTAAGACTACTGTGCATTTCTATGCTCTTTCACAACTCCTAGAACTATGCTCAAGAAAGACTTAAATCACTGAACCCCATGTCATAAATCCCACAGGAGCAAACGAACATTTCAGACAGATAGTTTAAGCTATGTAGTTGTTTTGTTTTGGTTTTTAAAAGATATTCTTGGCACACTCAGAACCTGGAAATTAATTGCAGCCCTAGATGTGTCCCATCATTCATGAGCAACTGTTTCCAGTAAGGACAGTAATCATGGGAATTAACTCTGAATCTGTCCTTCCACTTGGACATCTTACTAAATCTCAGTTCAGAAATCTGAATTTTTATCATTCCCTTTGACTAGTATTTCAAATAAACTTTTTAAATTTGCAATAATTTTTGTCCTGTATGTCAGAAATGTACATTATAGTAGACATCTGCAAATCGTAAAGTACAGGGTGATTGTGCTACATGATTTAAAATTTAATTTTGATTCTTTTTTTAAAAAAATGATGTTTTTATTTCATGGCAAAATTGGAGAAAAGTTGCACTAAAATTCTGTTTTATGAATGGCTTGGTTTGCCAAGTTTCAGATGAATTAGTCCAGAATTTTTTGTGTAAGAATAATCCTCAAAGAGTGGAAATTATTTTAAAAATGACATTTTTATTCACCTCCCCGCCCCCCATGATTTTTGTGAGCAACATTTAAAAAATGATTAACAGTATAGATCATCCTAGTTGAGAAACCTGCAGTTTTAGAAGAATGAGGGCCTGAGCTTCTAATAATTGATATAAAATTTAATATTTGTTTTCTGCTCAGTTGATACCAAAGTTACAGAAAATGTAACAGTGACAGAAGCAGTGAAACTTAAACATTTCTTCCCACCTCCATGCCCCCACACACACCCAATACCACATCCTCAACACTCAATACTACCTTCTGCAAGTCCTATAGAACATCTGCAGAATTCAATATTCCTTCCTTTGGAAGAAAGAACTCACAAGAATTGAAATCATGTACAGGTTTCATGTTTTATTCAGCATCTGAAAGCACAGCAGTTGGACAGCCCTTGGAAAAAGATCAATCTGATTAGAAGGTAGCACTGTCAGTCACAAAAGTAAACCCTTTACTTTCCCTGTCCTGAAATTGGGGGGGAAATATCAGTTTTGCAGACCTACTGTGTCTTTATGACTTTCTAAATCATTAATAAAAGTTCAAGAACATTCAGATTAAATTTAGCTCATCTTGAAAGTGCTCCAGATTTGGACAACTATAGCTTTCCAAATCAGCTTTTTTTAGCTTTATTTATTTCAGTGGGATTCAGATTAATCCAATGCACACACTAACCAGTAAGAAAATACACTATTCTTAAACGAAGAATAAGAGGAACTATTCAGTAGAAGCATTTTTAATGCAAACACATTGTAGAATAACTTATCTTCTCTACTAAACCTGATGTGCTGCCAAGATATTCTTGTGATATGCTATTCCTTTCTGCCTGAGTAAACAGAACAAACAGTGTGATTAGCAAGCTTTCAGTGTCATGTTTTATTAGATGTATAAACAATAATCCAACTATTCATAAATCATTATATAAAAGATATTATACATGCAGATTGATTTAACCCAATAAAATTTATTCTTCTGTTAAACCATAGGCAACAGGTAAGCTTTAATGAGAAAAGGTACAATCCAAAAACTTGTAGAAAGCCACACCCAGGTTTTCCCTTCAGCAGCTGATAAATGTGGTCAGCTGACCAGCAAAAAAGTCCTCCAGTCTACCTTTCAGTTAATCAGCTAGACAGAAAAGATGATATTCCTGCTTTGTCTTGAGTAATGGCTGTAGAAAATCAGTCATGAATAGGATTGCTGGAAGGGAGGACTTATCCTATTCCACCTACCCACCTTTCTTCCAATAAGCCTGTCCAAAGTCATTGGTTTCTTCTAGCAGGAAAATATCAAATTGGTCATTTGGAGAAGGTAAGTTCCTTGTTCCTCCACCTGTTGCCCCTGAAGCTATGCTTAATATTACTGGAAGGAAGGAGATTTAAAAAAGGGTGAACTGAACACTTGTATGTACGGTAATATAATGTTTTCAAGAAAACATGTGCAGCCCTTGAGATGGTAGCCAAGAAGGTTAATGAGAAACATCTAAATGCACATGTTACTATCATAGACATAACTGATGATCTCCAATCACTTTTCGAAATCATCTTCCACATAAACAATACTTGGAAAATTACTCTTCTAATTTCACCTTATTCTTTTACTTTGAAACATTTTCTTGAGGAAAACTTCTAACTTGAGAGCTTGTTTCTACCATTCTGAAAATTAATTGATCCATTAAAAATATTTGTTTCTCCATTTCTTCTGTGTGGAATTAATATAGATGCCAAAAATCAAACTCAGGAATTAGAAATATTTAGTATAGTTCTTTCTTGGTTATATAGAGAATATTTATGTGACTCCTGTGTTGTTCACTGCCAGATTTCAGATACAGGAGGCAGAAATACATACAAATTGTATAATGAAGCACCTCTGTCCCAGCAATAAGAGAGATGCACTTACCACTGGAGAGAAATAACTATGAGCCTGTAAAATAATATAGAAGTAATACTATTTTTCTTCTCTGCATCAAAAAGCTTGGATCAGAAAACTATGCATCGAGCACAAGCCTGAGAGTTCACTACTGCACACTTGGATTTTGCAAATTACCTACTGGACAATGGAAGAGAGAGAGAGAAAAAAAAGAGTGTTCTGATTTGCCTAGCTGAACAGTAGCACTTCAGAACTCATTCTGTGTTCCATCTGCTGAGTTCATCCCCAAGTAGTGAGTATGAAGTCTTCTGATTCACAAAGATCCAGGAAATAAGCAAAATCAAATTCTTGATGGGCTAAGGATCCTAAGGATGCTCTTCTTTTGGATCTGGCTGTCTAGATTTTTTTTTAGTTAGATTTCTTTTCTTTTTCCATCAACGGGTCTCCTACTAAATCAGAGGCCTTCTCATGCCCAACTGGTGCCCAGTCTCCAAAATATACCATTACCATTGATGCAATTATTGCCATTCAGACTTTACTGAAGAAAACTGGCTACACTGATTGATAATTGGTGTGAAAAATATTTTCTGTTATATTATTAATTAATTACAAACCAAAACTAGATATTGAAATACAGCAAGCACAGTAAATAAAAGGATAAAATTACATGAAAATCCTGAAACAATTAATGAGAAAGAGGTACCAGGTGATTTCTAAAAAATCTAGCTATGAGTAGTGATCATTGATCACATAAAAGAAGAGCAGTAATCTCATAATCACAGGACCAATTAAAATTATTGACAATTGAAACAATGAGTTTTGAACACCATATGTAATAGACATTTCATAGTACATGTGATACTGATTCAACTTCCATATCTGATACAGGCAAGTGCAATTTTCATACAAGAGGTTGTATCAGTAGAGATCACTGTATCTACTTATTGTCATCCTAATGGGCAGCTCCCCAGTTCATGTCAGAGTAAAGAGTCTTCTGGGGAGAGCATGTAGGATATTAAAGAATTATCTAAGGACAGTCCAGGGAGGTGGGAGCAATTATGCTGTATAAAAGGTGGGAAACACTGGATCTATCAATCTGAATGTCTAAATTCTAAGATCCTCTGCTTCAGTTTAGCCAGAGTTTTATCAAGATCAAGGCAGAATGTGCCAGCAAGGAAAAGCACCAATATACCAAATCATTGTTAATTTGTCCCTTAGGATAGATATAACCCTACCTAATAAGGTGAGATGGACCAAAGAGGTTCCCCCAAATACTGGCTTCAACCAGAATTTAAGCTTGCAGAGTCTTAAGCGAGCCCCAAAGGAGTTGCAGCCTAGTTCTAGCTATATTAAAGATGTAGAAGTTGAGTGAGGGATATGTGTTACAGTTTTTAAAAATACATATATTTAACAGATTCTAAGCTTGGAATCTCCTTAGAGATACACAAGTGAGTGCCATATAGCATTGTGCTCCAAACTTTGGCTTTAAATAATTTGGTAGCTGCCAGTAAATAATTATTTCTAGATTGGCTTGCAAATTTAATAAATTAACAGATTGATGTGCTGATGTGCTGATTTTTGTTGTTTGGAAAAACAAAGGAAATATTTAATAGGAAACTGTTAAACTGAAGATCTAATGTGCTATTGTTTTTTGAGACTTGTGACATTTTAGTCACATAAAATAATTAAGCAGCAAGTAATAGTCCTTGAGTAGTTGAAGGATTTGATTTCCTTGTCCAATAATTATCACTCAGCCCAAGGAAGACCAGCATATCCTCCTAAACCTATTGGTAATAAATCTCTTCTGACTTCTTAAAAAAATATTTCATATGTATGAGAGACACAAAGGTCAGATTCATCTCTGTAAAGGATAAATAATTTTCCTGTTAATTACATAATATAAATTTATGTCACACACAAAAAGCAGAAAAACTGTAATACATTGAAAGAGTATTGAAAATGAAAGCTTGACCTGTCAGTGTTCTGAAAAAAATGAATTATTAATTTGTGTTCTCTGCTTATCCAAAATGACTTTTATTATTAAAAGTAATTTTGTTTGCAGCAATTATGTTTCAACTAGATTGGTATTTAAGTACCAAATTCTCACTGGAAAATATATGATCATATTCCATTGCAGGCTTATTCAGTAAACACCGCTGAATATAATAAGATTTATATTTTAGTAAACATGCACTGGTGTGTTCTGCATGCAAACTTTATTTATTTCTTCCAGTCATTTTTGTTTTATTCCATCCCAAATGCTAATGGCAACTATAAAATGTCTCTATAACAATCTGATCACAAAATTTCTTCTCCTCCCAAACTTGAGCTTCTCTTTCTTCTGTCAATTACGCAGACTATCTCCAAGCAGGCAATCACATGACTGAAGCCTCACCCCCTTTTTACAGGGGTTGCTGTGGGATGCATGTAAAAAGGGGGCAGGATTTCGTGGTCACTGTCTTATGACCCCCATGTAGAAAGCAGTCAACTGTGCATGTTAGAAAAGCAATACTCATATGCTTTTGAGGCCAACTCTTATTTATTCCCTCAGTTACTTTTGACAGCTAACCTGAAGGAATGGGTGGAACATATAAAAGCAAATGAGGAATAAGCCAAGATTCTGTATTCCGACATAATAATCTAGAACTAATACAAACCAGGATATATGAAACAACAAGCCAGGGTTTGAGACTATGGTTTATTATCAAAATAAACAGGGTTCCTTTCTTGGGATAGGGTTCCACATCAAATTAAAGCAAAACCAAGCCACATTATAACTTAGTCCCACACAGCTGGCAAGACCAAGGCAACAAGAAGAACATGGATTTCCATAAGGGATCTTTAATGCTAATCTGGGGTAAATACAGAATCTTGGAAACTGCAAGAGGAATTTCCCAGTCTCAGCTGAGTTAATTAAGGCAAAGATTCATTGAGGGACTTTTTCCCAGCTCTCCCAGCACCTGAACTAAATTGTCATTTCTGAGATGATCTTTCAACTGATTCTCCCACAATCTGTCTCAATATTCTGGACAAACTATGCTGACGAAGAACTATCAAAGCTAATCAGGACACTATTCCTGACTCAAATCATGCCAAGTTGATTCACCTGATTATAGAATTACATGGATCTCCTTTGTCTGCTTTATTGATGTTCCCTTGTCTGAGACCAGTTTTCTCTTCTCGTTCCATTAATGAGGACTGCAGGAATACCTCCAGCTCTTTGTGGGCACTTGCCAGCTCAGTAGGTTTTCTCTTGTAATTGAGTAAACCAGTGTTGTCCAAACTTGGCCACTTTAAGATGAGTGGACTTCAACTCCCAGAATTCCCCAGCTAGCATGGCTGGCTGAGGAATTCTGGGAGTTGAAGTCCACTCATCTTAAAGTGGCCAAGTTTGGACAACACTGGAGTAAACTCACAATAAAGCTTGATAACAGGGAAAGCTTTTTCTCTGGAAATTACAAGTCATTATCATACAAAGCTAAATATATACCCCCCCCAAAAAAATAAGTGAGTTATTCTTTCCAGTGAATTAAGGGTTATAGAATTGATATGTTTCCGCCAATCAAATAAAAGCATTCTACACTGTAGATTTCAGGGGAAAGTGGGGAAAATTCAAAAACACATGAATGACATTATGCCCAGTCTATTTATATTTCATGCAAATTCAATCTAAGATTAATATGACTCTAGAATACTAGCCCTTTTTCATTTAACCGAAATATAGATTTTAAGAAACAGATGAAAATATCACATTTTAAATTTTTCTTCTTAAATTATACATAGAAAAACAGATTTCTTGTCACTCCAGAGAACTGTGCTTATTATATATTATTATCAATTACAACGAAATCATCATGACCAAGACTGCATTTCCCATTTTAACATCTGTGCTGCAGATTAGGGCTCCAGCAAATTGATAGGAATTGGCTAATTTGAAGTTGCACATTCATTTGTTCTATACTGTTTATTGCTGTGTATGTGAATATGAAGACTACTGCTTCATTGATACAAGCTGCAAAAGTCTTTTCTTTTTCCCAGTTTTACTTATGTCAACCAAAAATATAGGATCAAAGTGCTGTTCCTATATAATTATGGCCATGCCTTCAAAAATCTAATTTTCATTTGGGACCCCAGATGCAACTGTGGCAAAACATATGAAATCTGTAGCTCCTTTTACTTTGCATTTGATGCATAAACTTTTTTTTAAAGGATAGAGGTGCAAGTTTGTTCCCTAGACTGGAACTGAGGCTTGTGGCTGTCAACACATCATTAGTTGTGCTGGGCTATAATTAGTAGCATGAATGGGAATTGCCTTGCAGAGCTGTGTGAAGCTTTGAAGAGATGTTTCACTTTGATGAAGATTCAAAGAACCAAAGGGATGATGTTTCTTTGCTTTGTTCTTCTTCAAAATCTCACTCAGTCTTTTCCCACTAGTTACAGGAGCATGCAGAAAAAGTCTTCTTCAGCAAGGGATGTGAAAGAAGGCTGAGAAGAGCCCTTCTGTGCAGCCAATTTTCTTCCAGGCTGGGGAAATTCTGAACATGCTGTAGGCAATTCTGAAGCCATCTGTCCTGGAAGCACTTTAACTGACACAGGGAGGAAAGTCTGAAAGAAACCCTTTTTCATAGCTCTGCCTCAAAGCAGTTCAAGGCTACTGAATTGCTTTACTGAGATGAACCAGTTGGTCCCTTCATTTCAGTGAAGTGAATCATGTCACCTGCATAACACAAATGGCTTTAGCAAATTGAAATTTCTGCCACTTCACAAAGGCATGTCACCTTGTAACTTTATAAAGTTAAGAATTTCTGAGTTAGAATTTGCTCTGAAATTTGAACCACTCTTTCCTTCTGGTTGTAATAGAATAACTTATATTTCTCTTCCTTTGTGTCTTTATTTGTTATGAACTTTTGAGGATGTCACTATCAAGACATTAAACTATTTTAAACAGTAGATCTTGTAAAATCAGCCATGGCTGCAATTTCAGATACCTAGAAAAACAGTTTATAAATACTTACAACCTGCAAGTTCACAAATATCAGATCAAATTATCTTCTACTTGTTTATTTAAGAAGGCATATTCTTCTGGCAGAGCTCATAACCTACTACAAATATTTTAAGATTTTGACTCAGCCATGGCCATCAAAATACATAGGGTTGTACTCTCTGCCTAAGTAGTCCTAATGGACATTTTTTCCATCACAGGAGAGAATTAGCCCATACTTTAAGCCTTTCTGTCTTTGCCAAGAATTGTGAGTACAACAGACATATTACATTCCTGTAACTGACATTTTGTTTAAAATTCAATATAGCATTAACTCCGAAATTGTAATATGGCTTATACACTGAAGAAACTAATGAAAAAGAGGTCTCAATATTTTTGTTTTTGTTTCTTTGGTAATTCTCCACTCTTTCTAAAAGTTAAATTGAGTCTAAATCAGATTTTACTGTGTGTTGAGGTATAGTACTTGATACCACTAGACTTGATAATAGTCAGCATAAAGTTGTATCTCCTTACCTAGAGGAGATATCTCTGATCTCACCCAGACACCCAGTCAAAATTTAATAGCACCTAAATTATTAATTATTAGCAATTATTAAATTGTTACCATTACACAAACCCTAGAACATACAGACTTTGAGATCATTTTGCTTCTAGAAATCACACATTTTGGGCTTCAAGATGAAGAATTTGAATTCCAGTTTGAATCTGGTTAAAAGTGATGTAGCACCAGAACATATATCCTTTTGACCTTCCACATTTTTCCATTCCGTCAGATACATGGCTAGAGTACTGACTGCTTTTAGGCAATAAAAGTAACAATATATTGATAAAAATCCAGAAAAAAAAAAACCCCACAACCCTTTCCTGTAGACACTCTGTGTGGTTAATTATAAACAGGTCTTGCTTGTAGACTCAAAATTTCAGTTAGACAAGATACATGGGAATTATGCAGAGTAAAGGGAAATTAAAACCAGAAGGTGATGCCCTGAGCCAAAAGCAAAGTATAAATTACACTATAAGCTTCAAGTTTCATATAAGTACAGCACCTCTCTGCTACCCATTCAAGTAATCTGACTGTTTTCAGACTTCCACGCAGTCAGTCGGGGATGGGGGAACAATTGCTGTTTTCAGGAGTGTACTCATTAAAGTGAACTATAGAAGTATCAGCACTCTTTTTTTTTCAGATCCACACAAAAGCCTACATCAACAGTAGAATAATTCTGTACTCACACAGAGAGAAAACATTTGATTTGAGTTTTAACAGAAAGCATGTGTATGTAGCAGGTTGGGGAAAAATAAAATAACTATGCTGTGGTAAAAAAATGGACCAATATTAAAAAATAAAGTTTGAAGATTTTTTTTTAAAAATGATAATAATACACTTTTCTAATATTAGAGTTCCAGGGGTTGCGATTCTTAGGGGCATTCAAGGATTGTGGACCTCCTCCTTTCTTTGACTAGGAGAACCAGTGCAAGATGATTTTGAAAGCCATTTCAATTTCAAAACTGGTCAGTCATATTGTAAGAAGGTATTGGTTGTGGAAGATGGTACTTGTCTATTAGGGCAGCACAATTCTCCTAGGACATTTCTCAGAGAGCAGGAAAGAAATCTGTCAACTGTGTGCCAGGTAAAATTCCACCCTATATGATGGTACAGATGTTTCAAATACCCTTTATAACCACATTAGATATTATATTACTGAAAGAACTAAGAAACGTTTAGAAGAAAAAATAATGGTTGAACACAAAACCTTAGATTTTCATCCCCAAATACTTCTTGATAAAAGTAAATTACTTGTGATACTACTAATCTCCTTGTTTGTACTTTCTCACCCAAATATATCTGGGGTATCATTATAATTCAACATACAAGTCACCTATCTGATAAAGTGGAAAGCTCATCGGTAGTTATGGTGCATAATAACTTCTGCTAGGAGCTTATTGGTAATTTTAATCAGTGATGACATTAAAGTAAACAATCAAAACCCAAGAGCTGCAGATTTCACCAGGTCACCACCTCTACCAGATATGACTGTCACCTAACCCTATCAGAAAGGGCTGCTTGCTGAGTCCTAAACCTTCCCATTTTATTGCATTGACCTCTGGTAATGGTAGGGCTTGACTGTGTTGAACACCTACATTTTGAAGCAAACACTATTCTAAGCACTTTTGAAATAAATAAAGCACTAATAAAGTTTTACTTTTGTTGAGTTTTTAAAATCAGTACCTTAAATGCAGAAAAAATAATTTTTAAGTTATAGGCAACTGCTTTGTCTTTCCCAAAAGTTAAATAGATATAATTTTCCAACGTTTAACTGGAAACACACATGCATCACCAACTCTCCAACAAGCAATGAAAAAACAAACATAGTGAGCAAACCCTATTTTTAGCCTTTCTGAAGGAAAATAAGAACTAATAACTAATAACAACTCTTGTGTGGAAAGGTTTAACAGTAGGTTTCAGCTGAGCAGGTATATAACCTCACAATGACTACAGGCTTGTGCAGAGTATGTCCTGCAAAACAGGGTAAGTTACATTTCTTGGCATGTCCAGCACAATTACCCTGGGATGCACAAAGCATGTTCCGCAAGGCATGTTTAATTACATGTCCAGAATAACTACTGTATTCTAGGCGTGTGCAAAGCACACTCTGCAAGTGTAAATATCTGTCACTTAGTTAAGAGGAAATGGATTCAATGGCACTCCTGATGTTGGTTTTGTTTGAGTCCTGTGTGCTTTTGAAAAATAAAAATTATAGTTTTGAAGATGCCAACCTCAGATCCAAAGGGGAACTTAAAGATTCTACATACATTTTTACATCACTGGACATACCCTCCAGTACCTGGAGCAACTCAAGACTGTCTTTCTCAGGCTTTGCTGAGATACAGCCTTCATGGAAAGAATAAACAGCTGCTGACAAACTGTGATAAAATTTGTTGTCAGAGTTTTGACAAAAATGATTTCTTCGGGCCAATCTTGTTTGATTGTCTTAAGCGGTGTTGCAATTCCAGTGAAGATGAGCTAAAACAGATGGAAATGGAGGTAATATCATACTTACCAAGCAGCCTGTGAAATGGTGAACAGCCACACTTTGGGGGGGGGGGATTAAGGACCCCTGGGAGATAAGTAATTGGTTTTCATTTATTGTTATGCAAATACCACTGGCTAAATGTCACCATAAAGGATTGAATTATATTTTGCAATCTCTGAATAAACACTATGTAGAAAGCCAGCAATTAAAAGGAGAGCACAATTATATTACTTTGGTGAGTAAGGGAGGACTACAACTCACATTCTCCATATTTCTAGCCCAGCGCCTTTAACCACTACCGCAAACTGCTTCTCCTCACAAGTCCTTTTTGTGACTGTGTCTCTAATTTATGGGATACATATCAGCTAGAAAAGTGTGCATATTGTAAAATGATGTATCACAATATTTCCTTTTTTGAAGATGATGGGAAAAGTTTGTATCTAATGACCTAGAAATTATCTGGGAATGGTTTGAACCTGTTGGACCTGAGTAAGTGGACAGGGTCCTTGGGGCTGTGAGCTCAGCCACCTGCTCCTTAGATCCATGCCCCTCCTGGCTTGTGAAAGCAGCCCAGGGGGTGTTGTGTGAATGGGTCCTAGTGATGGTTAATGCATCTTTGAGTGAGAGGGTTGTTCCCTCACCTCTTGGTTCGCCCTCTCCTCAAGAGGCCATTGCTAGACCCCACTATTCTGGACAATTTTCATCCAGTATCTAACCTCCCATTTTTGGGGAAAACGATTGAGAAGGTGGTTGCAAAACAGCTTCAGAGAACCTTGGATGAAGTGGATTATCTGGATCCCTTTCAGTCAGAATTCAGGCCTGGGTTTGGGACAGAAACAGCATTGGTCACACTTTTGAATGATCTCTCATGAGGGCGGGATGGGGGTTGTGCATCCATCCTTGCCCTACTTGACCTCACAGCGGCTTTCAATACCATCAACCATAGTATCCTTCTGGATTGGCTCAGAGGATTGGAGGTGGGCGGCACTGTGTTGTGCTGGTTCACCTCTTTCCTCTGGGGCAAATTACAGTCGATGGTGGTTGGGGAGGAGAGATCCTGCCCTCAGCCCTTGTTATGTGGGGTGCCACAGGATTTGGTGCTCTCCCCCCTCCCATTTAACATCTACATGAGGCCACTGGGTGAGCATTGGTTATGCTGATGATACCCAGTCTCTGCTTCTGGTGAATTAAACAATGCTGTGAATGTCTTATCCTGGTGCCTGGAGGCTGTGAGGATCTGAATGGGGAAAAACAGGCTTCAACTGAACCCTGGCAAGACTGAGTGGCTGTGGGTTTGGGGCCTTCTGGTGCTAGAGCTATGCCATCTTTCGTACTCAGTGGGGTTGCACTGCCCCAAACAGACCCTGTGCTCAATCTGGGGGGTCCGCCTGGACTCATGACTCCTGCTCAAAGAGCAGGTGGCAGTCATGGCTAGGAGGGCCTTTGCACAGCTTCATGTTGTGCACCAGTTGCACCCATTCCTAGATCAGAGGGACCTAATCACTGTCACTCAGCCCTGGTCATCTCCCATTTGGATTTCTGTAATGTGCTCTACATGCGGTTGCCCTTGAAGAGTATCCAGAAGCTTCAGCTGGAGCAAAATGCAGCAGTCCGGGCAGTTATGTGTGTCCCTAGGGTGGTACAAGTTACACCTCTGCTCCACAAGCTGCACTGGTTGCCAGTTTGCTTCCAGGTCCAATTCAAGGTGCTGGTTTTGACCTTTAAAGCCCTTCATGGCATAGGGCTGGGTTACCTGAGGGGCTGCCTCTCCCCAATTACATCTGCCCATCCCATCAGGTCTGGCAGAGAAGATATGCTGCAGGTCCTGTCTGCCAGAGAATTACATTTGGCGGGTCCCAGGAGGCAGGCCTTCTCTGCTGTGGTATCCGCTTTGTGGAATCTTCTCCCCCCAGAAGTGAGATTAGCTACATCCTTCTTAACATTCTGCAAGTCCCTTAAGACCTGGCTATGTGATCAGGCCTGGGGATCCCAGGGGACCAGGGAGATTTTACAATGGCTCCCTTATTAATGTTATCCCTTCCTATTTTGTGTGTTTTTACAGTTTTTTATGAGTAATTGTTTTTACGTATTTATTCTTTTTAACTGTTGTACGCTGCCCAGAGTCACCTTGTGTGAGATGGGCAGCTATATAAATATGGCAGACAGACAGACAGACAGACAGAAAGATAGATATATGCTCCTCTGGGCATTATCAGTAAAATTATGTTTTTATGTCAATGTGTGATGATTTCCCTACAGCCCTTCAATAAGTTGGAATATTTTAAAAGTCTAAAGAGCATTTATTACATAGTTAGTCATGTAGGGAGTTATGGGGATATAAATTCCTAATATTAAGAGGGTAGAAAGCATGATAAACAGCTGTCCATAAAACAGGTCAAGACCTGGCTTTCATGGCATGAGTTATACCCTTCATAAATCCGCAAGGGTTAACTTTCCTAGTAATAAAACAGTAGTGTACAGCCTAGAACAACAATGGCAAGCTAATCTCATAGATATTTCCATTTTTTCCCAAAATAAAACTGGGGGTGGGGGGGAGAGACCATCTTATTAGTGAGAGATGAACTTTCAAAATATGCCTGGGCTATTCTTTTATCTGACAAGTTGGGAAAAAAGGTGGGGGAGATGGGCAGCACATAAATTTAAGAATGAATGAATGAATGAATGAATGAATGAATGAATGAATGAATGAATGAATGAATGAAAAGAGGTAGCCACCACCTCTTAGAAACCTTCCAAGCAGGACACATGCCCCCTAAATTACAAAGAGATGCAGTTAAAGAATTCTTAAACAATCCTCTGAAGAAACTTTTAGAGCATTACAGCATTTATCACTTTGTCGCTCATAGTGAAACTAAGGCAGCCATCATAAAAAGATTTAATCATATCCTGAAAAGTAAATTCTGGAAATATTATAGAGGTAGAAATACCCACCAGTATATGGACATTTTGGCCAGTGTTCTTCAGTGCTGCAATAGCATTTACCACCATAGAAACTGGGCCACTCCTGAAATTGTAAACTCATCTAATAAATGAGACACATGGGTTAAATTGTACAAGGAAATTTTAAAAGGAAAAGGAAAAGATCTTAAGGTAGGGGGTCATATCATAATATCCAGACTGAAGGAGGAGATTTGAAAAGAGCTATCAGCAAACCTATACAGATGAAATATCTATCATCAAAGATTTGGGCTAATTTAATTATAAAATTAAATTTGTGAATGTTAACATCTTTTTGTAGTTGATAGGAGTAACAGTTTGACATACAACTCTTTTCAAACTTACAGGCAGTTTGGCCCCAATGTCTGACATTAGTAAAACTGGATTAATGCAACATATGAAGGATGCTATTTCAACAAAAGTGTCCAGTGTAAAATATAATTTATATAGTCTGGTGGGAATATTTATGATGTTTCAAAGAGTCTAAGGTCTGGAAAGTCTCCAGTGAAAGCTGTTAATGAGTTCTTTTTCAATGTAGCCATCAACTTGTTCTTCTTGGTCAGGTAGACAGCCATCAGACAATGAGGAAAGATTTTTATGACATAGGCTTTCAGAACATCTTGAAACCTTGCCATTTCTAAAAATGACACAGAATAAAACAAAGTGAGGGTACTAACATGAAGAACTATTTTTATTAATCTTTACTCTTGCTATTTGCTGAGTTGCAGAACCAACAGCAACAAGAATGTGTAACTCTACTCCAGTGTTTTTCAACCTTGGCAACTTGAAGATAGGTGAACTTCAACTCCCAGAATTCCCCAGCCAGCATGTTAATCATTAATTTTTAAGGCTGGCAAGTAGTCTTTCCCGATGGGATTAGGTAGCATGTCATATCCAGTAGGGTATCTGATCTGTTAACATTGGCACCATGTTTATTTGGTTGATGCCACTGAATAAAACAAATGATAAGCTCCCATTACAAGTTAGAATACACTATGTATGTCTTGTGCCATATCTGATCTGTTACTCTTTGAGGTACCATAAAATATTCTTTTTGAACCATTTGTTGGATCTGTATTCCAACTTTTCTCCAGGAGCTCAGGACAGCTTATATGTATATGTGCAATTTATTCCCAAAGCATACATTTTGGAGGTAAATTGGGCTGAGAGAAAAAGGACAACAGGCCCAAAGTCACTCAACAGGTTTTCATGACTGAGGGTTGATTTGATGTTGAGCCTCCCAGTCCCAGCCTTACACCCTGGCTCTCTGCTGCAGAATAATAAAAGAATGAGTCACCCCCTTTGGGAACTTACATTTGTACTAACTCTACATTATGCAGTCAGAGGTACTTTATTCATAACTACATAAAGAATAGTTTTCACAGCTTATGTTAGGTCAACCAGATATAGGCTGTTCATACATCATATTAAGCCATGGTTTCATTTAATCATTATTTGCTAAATAGATCCCAATTGCACAGTTTACACATAATCCTAAACCATAAACTATGTCTACAAACCACAGGGATTAGGTTCACATAACCCTTAGTAAATACTTAGCTAACAAACAAACATATGGCTGAATGTGCTATTTGAATTCAGTCAATCATAAACAGTATACTGACTCTCAAATTCCTTTCCCAATTTACCCAATGTGTGACTCCCAACTTTCTTTACCAGTAACCCAATACATCTTACTCAGGTTCTGCAGGAGGATTTGATGTATTGAATCCTTCCCCTTTTTTGAGGGGGGGGGAGGAGGAAGATTAATTATTTCCATGCAAATATCAATCTCAAATAGTTTTACTAAATAGTTATGTATCATCAAGTCAGTTCCAACTTCTGGCAACTGCATGAATAAATATTTGCCAACCGAACCATTCAGTCTTTAGTAATAACCCATAGCTCTTCTGAGGATATTCCAGTAATCTCTTTGAGCAATCAGTTTGATTCTATTCATATACCTTATGCCGAAAATATGTGAATGTCTGCTTGTAGATCGTTGCTTCAAAGGAGGAGTCACCCTTTATTTGATTCAGGACTGGTTCTTCTTGCAGTCCATAATACTCTTAGAAACTGTCTCCAAAGCCACACTTCAAAAGTATCAGTATATCTTCTTTCTCTCACTCTTTTCAGTGACCGGCTTTCACTATATAGCTTTCACGTAAGTGTCAAATGAACAATAATTAACATGGCACACTTTAATTCAAAAAAGGTTTTAATATAATGTGAAAAACACCTTCATCCAAAATCTGATTGAAGTAATATTTTCAATGCCTAAATAAGAACTCTCAGCGTTTAAGGGGAAAAAACTGTGCCTAAGATTACTTAGTTTCTAGCTAAACAAAACCAGGGATCAGATCAAAAGGAGTAAAGACATTTTTGGCATCAATAATAAATTTTCGTAATTGGCATCAGTAATGGATTTTTTTTCTTCTTGGAAACATTGTTAAATAACACAGACAGACAAATGTGCTTACATAGAGGCATACCAACTATGCAAACTTTTAAACGGTTCTGAATGTCATGTAGAATGTACTAGACAAGTCACAGTTTGAATCTTCTCTTGGATCATTTTTCTGTCATCTTATTAAAGAGTCTAGAGATCAAAAAGAGGGTAAACACTGCTTATCCAGTCTAGTTTGGCCCTACTTTTTCTGTAAATAAGCCAAAAATCTATCCATCATATTTAAGCTTTATTGCCTTCATGCTGTCTAGTTTCAGTGCAAAACTGAACAGTAATAAACACTGCATACAAATGAAAAGAATTGTCTGCTGGACTTGAAATGTATTGTATTAGGGTACAGTTCCCTATTTCTGGCATCAAATTCAAGATATTTTCATATTGACCAATAGCTATCTAATGACGAGATGAAAAGGGATGAGAAATGCAAATACATACATAAAAGCCTGTAGGCATACTTATGTGGATACATCGGCTGATTACTCAAGACAAAAGAAAATGTTTACTAGAGTAAATGCACATGGAAGAAGTGAGCAGATTAAGCCATCCTTTTAAAAAACACAGTTGG
Organism: Python bivittatus; assembly: GCF_059951505.1. NCBI lineage: Eukaryota > Metazoa > Chordata > Lepidosauria > Squamata > Pythonidae > Python > Python bivittatus. The sequence continues at coordinate 32,741,831 of NW_028277098.1, forward strand.
CCAATTATACAGCAGGGATGAGAAATCTCCAGTGTGGGGGTCTGATCTGGTCTGCTGACTAAGCCCATCCCGTCAAAGATAAAACTCAAAACTTTCCTGAAGTTGAGTTGAGTTCAGCTGCAGTTCACTACATGGGAACATCCCTGTAGTTTTCCTAGCAATATCTTTCTCCATAAAGTTGTTTTCAATGTACTACTCTAACCTGCAGAGACATCCTCGGGATCAGAGGCTTTAATCAAAATGACAGAAGCAATGTTGCACCGTAAGCTCTGCCTTTTTGTACATGCATATCACATCATGATATACAAACAAAAGGGACAGAGGTTATATTGCATCTGTCACTGCCTCCACCCCAGAAAAAGAGAACCCTGCAAACACCTCTGCTAACCTGGGGTTTCCTGATGGCTTCCCATCTAAGTACTAAGTTCTCTGCTTAGTTTCTCAAGTTCAGCTAAATTGTTGTCTCCTATCTAGCCCATCTAGTCAGCAGGACCTCAACTAATGCTCCACCCCCAAATAATCTCCTACTGTCATCTGTAGTATGAGCTATGTCTGCAAATACCATAGCTACAGGTACCTTTGCCCAGGTCCTCTATATCATCTTTCTTTTGGGAAGGCACAATGTGGCTTGGATTACTGAAACCATGTTTGTGGGTGCCCCAGTTAGGTGGAAAGAGGAAAACACAAGGAAGACAAGATCACTAAATCTGGCTTCCAGGCCTCTCAACTTTGTCTTGGCTATTTTGAGCTTTCCCTAGGGTGAAGAGGTAATGACGGCAGGTATCAGGCAAGGCTAGCCTTGTAAGTATTATACTTCAGATATCTATGGAGATGGCTGTGCTTTAGTTTCTCCTTATATTTTCCAGTGATTTTTCCCTACAGAAACATGGAGCAATGGTTTTGAAGCCAAAAGTAGACTGAAGACACAAGGTGAAGGTACCCTTTGACAGATTATTAGCCAACTTTTAATTATAAAATAAATGCAAAGCGTTGTGCAATATAATAAACCACATACAATTATGCAAATAAATACAAAGAACAGAAAACAGCAAGGCAGTAGGAACAGAAAAGGACGTAGAACAAAACCTGAGGAAACAGGCTTAACTGAGGGTAAAAAGTTACCATGTTTGAGACCAACCAAGGGATCTGTGGGAGGCAGTTCCAGAATCTATTGAAAATGCCCACTATTGTTGCTGTATAATCAACTTACAAATCCAATGCTCTCAAGAGGGCATCTCATTGAATCTTAATATCTGGGCTTATATATAACAGAGAAAATGTCCTAAATCATTTTTCTCTATGTCAGTCTGTCTCAACACTATAGCAACAACAAGTGCAACTTATTCAGAACTGCTGTCATATGCTCCTGTTAGGCTGTCATTTTTAACCTAGCCATTGATTCTGGGTTAATCGCAGAAGAAGCCTTATATGCAGAGCACCCAGAAATTATCCAGTTTTGAATTTACCAGTGAATGCATCATTATGGCCAGGCTATCCCTGTCCAGAAGCAGCCAGAGTTGGTGAACCAACCAGAGAAAGAAAATGTTTCCTGCTCTGGAGGCCACTTAGCCCTCCATTTCTAATCATGGATCCTGATTCACTTCAGAGGGAATCCAACCGTGTTCAGAAGGTTGTCTCTGGAAGCAGAAAATTTTCCAGATTCCTAGTCAAGAGAGCTACCTATCCATAGGGCTTTCATCATGTTGAGATATAATCAAAGCTTGCTGATTCTCATCCAGCCCTCCTTTGCATGCAAGATACAGTCAAAGGCTTGAAGACAATGTAGGAGGATGACAAGGTGATTCTGTGGACAGAAATATGCCCAAAGCAATATGAGAAAAGGGTTGTAATAAGGAAAAGAAAACATGCTATCTTCTCCTCATACAAAACAGGCTTCAGTCTCTTCATACATAACAAGATTATTGCTTAAGAATGATTGGGAAATACCTCTTCTTGCAAGGAAATTCCTGATTATGACCAGTCATTTCCTAACATTTTAAATATATGTTTTGTTAGAGAAGCCTGTCAAATTGTAAAAAAGCAACTGGAATTTTCCTTTTAAAGCTTTTAAAGAGTACATTTAATTAATACAAACAATGTATTTCTAACCCTAACCCAGAGCTTTATAAAGTAACAGTGGTCCATGCTATACCTAAAAGCTGATTTTCTGAGAATCAAGTTTCATTTTCAATGTTGTTGCTAAATAAAGCAAACAATCTTAAGTTTATTTTTTGTTCAATTTAGATTTCTATTAGTTATTTGATGCAGCATGGAAGTTATCTCAAACCCATCATGGCAGCTAGATTTCAGTGAGCTCAGTTGTTGACAGAGTTCCATTGCAAAGGAAAGCTCATGAACGCTAGTCATGAGAAAGACTGGAAAATATCACAATGTTTACTTATATTGAAGGTTCTCTGCATTTAATTAAAACTGTTTTTCCTTATAGCTGATTCACATGTCCATTAACATCAGTTTCATTCTTTGATAGACTGATCCCGATTTGCCACTTGAATAAGCTGTATTGATATAGCAATGAGATTCGAAGATTGACCCGAATGCTTTCTCTATCAAGCTCACCCACTCCTGCTGAGTTTCTAGAGGTGATAGAGGCATGATCTAGCTTGGCTAGCTGGGTAGTTTTATGCTACGGCTCCTGAGGAAGGGGGCATGATTCTTGGAATTGCTAGCCTGACTATCTGGCTGGTTTCAATAAGTGATGTGGGGAGTGAGGTGAGTCCAAAGCCCCTACTCAAGCTCAACCCTTACAGGAGCTTTTTCACTTTTGTCCCAAATGAGCTACACTGTCCCATTCAGAGTTAGTGTGTAATCTGGTCTTCCTACACTCCCCTGCTTGAAGAACAGATGCCAGCTGTGACCAGAAAGATCCCTTTGTGCACCAGTTGTGCCTGTTCCTGGTCCAGGAGGGTCTCCTCATAGTCACTCATGCCTTGGTCATATTGTGTGTGGACAATTATAATGTGTTCCACCTGGGGCTATCTTTGAAGACCACTTGGAAGCTTTGATCAGGCCATTAGCAGTTATGGGGCAATATCATTATGCTCATGGAACAGCTCTGCTCTACAAGCTGCACTGGTTACCAATAGGCTTCTTGCTGCAATTAAAATGCTGGTTATCCCCTATAAAGCTCTAGATGGCCCAAGGCCCAGTTATCTGAGGGCCCATTTGTCTCCCATGGTCTCTGTCTATCCTGTACAATCAAGACAGAGTTGGCATGCCCCCAGTTCCATCAATTAAGCACAGTCATCTAGCAGAATTCAGTGCCTTCTCCATCATAGCACCTGCCTTCCAGAATAGTATCCATACAGAGATTCAAACTGACCCTACCCTGCCTACTTTTAAACAAGCCTTGAAAACCTAGCTCTTCCCCCAGGACTTGAGTTAGGATGGTTTGGGGCCCTTTTGGGGCATTGTCTGAGGAAGAGAGATGTTATTGTACACTCTGGGCAACTATCGTCCTTTGCTGAAACTTAGACAAATCAACCATCAATGTTCATAAATTCAAACAAATCAGAAATTCAGACAATATTCAGAAATTCAGACAAATCAGCCATCAATAGACACATAGAAATAAACCATGTTTACACACCATTCAAAAGAGACAATAAAAAGCTAAGAAGGAAACAAAAAGACCAGAACACATCCTCTCCAGCAGCCAACACCCAGATAAGCAGGGATTAACACCAGACAAACAATCAAGCAGAAAACAATACCCTCATCAAGGAACTACCAAGGAGAAAACCACACCCCCACCAACACAGGCAGAGCAAGCTACTGTATATAAACGGGGAGTAAACCTTACCCTCACTCACACTGATGATGTTATTGCATCAGGTAATGAAACGTCCAAGCAAATAACCAAGCTCAGAAAGCACCAATGACTCCACAGTTTGCTGAAACTGTTGTTTCTTGCCTTTTTTAATTTGTAACTCACCCAGAGTCATTCTGGAGTCAGGCAGCCCTAGAAATGTGCTAAATAAATAAATGCCTGCCTAGTGGATTAGAAGCAGGGATGAACCATAGAACCAGAGAGAGAGAAACAGAATGTAATCTCAGCAATGTGAAACACATGGTCAATGACTGCAGAGACTGACAAGAAACATAGATGAGCTCATTCAAGAAGAGTTATTTGCCTGTTGCATTTAAGATTGTTAAACTGCAGTGAGCAGAGACCTCCAAAGACAACTCTGTAAAGGAAGTGAGTATGTGTGTGTAAGGAGGATTGAACTGCTAGTTCTCAGCATAGGCCTCTCTGATGTAAGAAAGGGGAGTCACAACACTGAATTTTGTAATGTTGCTTGAAGTTATTCTCAGCCTTCTTTGATACTTTTCTAATCCTTACACACCTGGAGCTGTTTGAATAATACTGACAGTGAATTGGTTACTGTTCACAACCTAGGCTTTACTTGATTTCTCAGATGAAGGAAATTAGTATTGTTATCAAAATCTCCACAATCAGGTGAAGGCCTGCTCAACATTGTAAGAGCTGGGAAGAGTCTATGTAGGAATCTTGAGAAACTCAGTTCTCAAACCCAGGACTACCTCTGCTTTAACATATGCAAAGACACCAGTTGGGGTATAGTGGGATTTGTTTCTGCTCCCAAGTTGTTGCCACTTTTTATTGTTGCTATTTTTATTTCTTACCTGTTTTTCATCCTCAGTAAGCCATTCAGAGTTGTTGGCAAGTAGACAGCCTTAGAAATTGACTACATAAATAAGGCAGGGGCTATTCATATGTCAAGTTAGAACACTGAAACAAATATCTGAGATAAATCATATGGTAGCACAATGATTATCACTCTAGGAGTTCAGGAGTGAGGAACCCTATCATCATTCATAACTATTGGTCATGCTGACTTAAGCTATTGATAATTGATTTAGTAACATTTGAACACCCACAGCTTGTTCATCCCCAGTTTAGCATATGAAGAAAAGCAACTGGTATAATATTGTGAATTACACATGGCACTGTTTGCAGTATAAGCATCTTTGCTAAGCAGCAGAAAAGAATGCCATTTAAAAAAGCAAATGTAAGAAAGTAGGCACCAGTAATCAGAAATAAGTGGACAGATTACCCTCAACATTTATTCAGTGGAGCATAGCCAGTAGAAATAGAGAGGGTTTTAGTGTTCCTGACAAAGGACCTGCTATCCAAACCACCACAATAATTGGTGTTCTGGTACTTTGTGAGACATCTCTCCATTTGTTCTGACCATAAAAGAGAAAGCATTTGATTTCCATTTATGACAATAGTTGAAAGCATCAACTGACTCTGTTGATATGAAGAGTATCCATCTGTCAGCAGGACAGATGTTGTTATTCTTTTCCACTGCAGACCCCCGATGTATTCTCCAATATCTTCTATAGAGAAGGTGGAGGATTCTTTTGAACAGATTTAGAGAGCTTGGGAAATATAAAGATAAGACTGAAGAATCCTATTGCATGAAAAGCTAGCCATTTGCCCCTTCTTGAATGTTTTGTTACGTGTCATTCCAAAGAACATAAGATAGGTCCCCTATTAATTTTATTTCACAAAGTATGAAACAAATAGGCTTTTGGGGAGAATTACTTCTTTAATGTTAGTCTTATATCCAAATCCTAAACATTTGCTTTAAAATATTGCTTCATTATCATAGGTAGTTTGGAGTTGGTTATTTAGGTATAACTAATATATAACACTTCCTAGTTTTATTGAATTCCAAAGAGTTGTGAGTGAAGTGTGTTCTACTATACTGGTGTCCTTGGGAGGAAATGCTGTTTCACATCCAATCAGACTACATTCCAGTAGAAAAATTGGTACATCAAACTTAAATAGTTTAGTTTTATACATTATATTGACTCATTTTTAACTACCGTTTGTTAAACAACTCATAGCAGCTTAGTTCATGTACAATAGTACGGTTGCATTCTCATATCCTGCTTGCTGTGGCATAAAGATGCTTTTCTAATTGTTCTGAGGAACATAACATTTCATCCAAGCCTGCTGATGAACCAGCCTAGAGCCATTTTTAGTTATTCCAGCTGGAAAGTGGTATTTTCCTCCTTCTCGCAACATAAAAGTTCTCATGCAGATAACGTAGGATGCTTCAGAGATCATTTGAGATATGCAGACAGGGATGGTGATTGGCTCAGCTCCAATTGCAAGTTCCTATCTGGTCACTGGACAGTGTATCTCCATGGCTATTTTGGCTTTGGCTGCAAGATTGACTGGACAACTGGTTTTCTCTTTACACAGAAATATCAAGCTCCCAGGACACTGATAGATCTGTTAGCCAGTAATGCTACAATATGTGTGTTTGTGCATGAGTATGCTAGGGAAACCATATCTTTCTCTGACAGGATTATCAATCTCTGAGGAGACTGATAATCCTATGAAACAATTTCATAGATGATGCCAGTATCATTACTGCAAACTAATGGCCTCTAGATGGCAGCATGTATGAAATCATTTTAGAGGACTATCAGGAGTCTTGTGAGAAGTAGTGAGTGGACAAAACTGAGGCGAAATTTTAAAAAATGGAAAAAGTCCAATCTTGAACTGCAAACCCCAGTCTATCACTCATTCAGGAGAGCAAGTGATAGCTGGTTTTCCACTGGTAGGTGATGCTGGGTGGGAGAGGAAAGGAAGACAGGGATTCATCAATCAGTCCCCTGAAACTACCCCATGCTGAATTGTGTGAGAGCAGCAACAATATTCAGGCTGGTTGCAGTGGTATGATAAAGAAAGGCTGTGGGAACATTGCAAATTATCTTAAAATCCTTTCCTTCTCTCAAGGAAAGTATATTAAAGTGGCCATGAAGAAGATATCTAGCTTTTAATCCTTGGTTTGCATGTGTTCATACATTATGCCAAGCTAAAAAGGAATCACTAAAAAGAACCCAGGTATTATATCTACTTTATGCAGAACTGTACAGAAATTATTCCATTTAGTTACAAGAAATACACAGAAATTACACAATTTTGGAGATAAAGAACCAGTTCTCCTTTACTAAGTGGAACTGTTTGCCACCAATGATACTTTGGGAAACAAAGAAGTAGAAAAATACAAAAAAGATCTAGGGTCAATCTTAGATCTAGTATTTCTGTCTTAAATGAAAATTATTAAGGCTAGCAAATCAAATACAATCATGTAATCTAAACCGAAATGAAAGATGAAAGGTTAAATTCAAACTACAGGTGAAACTCGAAAAATTAGAATATCGTGCAAATGTTCATTTATGTCAGTAAGGCAACTCAAAAGGTGAAACCAATATATGAGATAGACGCATTACATGCAAAGTGAGATATGTCAAGCCTTACTTTGGTATAATTGTGATGAGTATGACGTACAGCTTATGAAAACCCCAAATTCACAATCTCAGAAAATTAGAATAGTGTGAAAAGGTTCAATATTCTAGGCTCAAAGTGTCCCACTCTAATCAGCTAATGAATCCATAACAAAGGGTTCCTGAGCCTTTAAATGGTCTCTCAGGCTGGTTCAGTAGGAATCACAAGCATGGGAAAGACTGCTGACCTGACAGTTGTGCAGAAAACCATCACTGACACCCTCCATAAGGAGGGAAAGCCCCAAAAGGTAATTGCAAAAGAAGTTGGATGTTCCCAAAGTGCTGTATCAAAGCACATCAATAGAAGGTTATGTGGAAGGGGAAAGTGTGGTAGAAAAAGGTGCACAAGCAGCAGGGATGACCACAGCCTGGAGAGGATTGTCAGGAAAAGCCATTCAAAAGTGTTGGGGACTTTCACTAGGAGTGGACTGAGGCTGGAGTTAGTGGATCAAGAGCCACCACACACACACGGATCCTGGACATGGGCTTCAAATGTCATATTCCTCTTGTCAAGCCGCTCCTGAACAACAAACAACGTCAGAAGTGTCTTACCTGGGCTACAGAAAAAAAGAACTGGTCTGTTGCCCAGTGGTCCAAAGTCCTCTTTTCTGATGAGAGCAACTTTTGCATCTCATTTGGGAACCAAGGACCCAGAGTCTGGAGGAAGAATGGAGAGGCACACAATGCACGATGCTTGAAGTCCAGTGTGAAGTTTCCACAGTCTGTGTTGATTTGGGGAGCCATGTCATCTGCTGGTGTTGCTCCACTGTGCTTCATTAAGTCCAGGGTCAACGCAGCCGTCTACCAGGAGGTTTTGGAGCACTTCATGCTTCCTTCCACAGACGAGCTTTATGGGGATGCTGACTTCATTTTCCAGCAGGACTTGGCACCTGCCCACACTGCCAAAAGTACCAAAACCTGGTTCAATGACCATGGGATTACTGTGCTTGATTGGCCAGCAAACTCGCCTGACCTGAACCCCATAGAGAATCTATGGGGCATTGCCAAGAGAAAGATGAGGGACATGAGACCGAACAATGCAGTGGAGCTGAAGGCCGCTATTGAAGCATCCTGGTCTTCCATAACACCTCAGCAGTACCACAGGCTGATAGCATCCATGCCACGCCGCATTGCGGCAGTCATTGCTGCAAAAGGGGCTCAAACCAAGTACTGAGTACATATGCATGCTTATACTTTGCAGAGGTCCGATATTGTTCTATTTCCAATCCTTGTGTTATTGATGTCATGCAATATTCTAATTTTCTGAGATTGTGAATTTGGGGTTTTCATAAACTGTACGCCATAATCATCACAATTATACCAAAGTAAGGCTTGACATATCTCGCTTTGCATGTAATACGTCTATCTCATATATTGGTTTCACCTTTTGAGTTGCCTTACTGACATAAATGAACATTTGCACGATATTCTAATTTTTCGAGTTTCACCTGTATAATGTATCATTTCTTTATTTTGTAAGCCTTGGACTCACATTGAAATACAGTAGATATCACATATAGGTTGAAACACTTCTTAATGATAAGAGTGAATTGACAATGGAATCAATAACCTAGAGAAGTAATCTGCTTACCTTCATTTTATGATTTAACTCGGGTTCCTGCACTAAGCAGAAGATTAGACCTGATAGCCTAAATTATCATAGCTGTCTAGTGCAAACCACAATGACAAAATGCACATCACAATGCCACAATATAAACCTTGCCCTTTTGTACTTATGTTCCAACATCAGATGTAAATGATCATATGGTCTGTGTTGTGATGCACATTTTTTCATTGGCCCTTTCCATCCCAACTCCACCCCCAATGGATGCCCATGTAAATGGTCCATTTCAACTTTATGATTTCATGGAACTGAAATTTTATTGCTGGGAGATTGAAGCAAGGGTTTGTTAGTGCTGTGTTATAATCTGTATTCCCAAGAATAATAATCAGCTCTCCAAACAATACTCAATTATTGGATATATTCATATCAGGCTCTGCTTGAGGATACATCCTTTCTTTTAAATCTCTTGAGATTGTAATTGTTTTCTGAGGAGTTCTTTGAGCTTTACAAAACTCAGAACCTGGGAGGAATAACATTTCAGTGCCTGTCATCTTCTGGATTTTTTAGTTTCACCTATTTGCCAACTTCTGTGTATTGTAAATTGAGCAGCTATGTGTACTAAGAGAGCCAGTTTGGTGCAGTGGTAAAGGTATCAGGCTAGAAATTGAGAGACTGTGAGTTGTAGTCCCACTTTAGGCACAAAGCCAAATGGATGACTGGGGCCAGTCACTCTCTCTCAGCCCTAGGAAGGAGGCAATGGCAAACCACTTCTGAAAGTGCTGCTAAGAAAACTGCAGAAATTTGTCCAGGCAGTTGCCAGGAGTCAACACTGACTTGAAGGCACAAAAAATAAATGTGTACTTCATATTTACAATTTTTACTTTACAATCTTTAAACTTAAAAAGTTATTTTTATATATTTCTCTTTGTTTTCTTTTAATAAAGTTTGATTTTTCTTTATCTCTTGTGAGATTAGTCTCTCAAGTGATGGGAAAAGGGGAGAAGGGCTGATACCTCTGATCAAGTGCCTCAATGTTATGCAATGAAGAGAACATGCCATAGTTATTATTTCATTATTTTATATTTACCATTTAATTCACTAGAAAGGCAATATGGTGTGGGAGTCCTATCTAACTCACTACAGAAGTTGGGGGAAGGATGCCAGCTGAGGTGCCCCTTTGGAAGATAGTTGGTGGCAATGGGAACTGCAGGGACTAGTCCAGACAGTAGCCAGGAGTCAAAACTGACTTGAAGGCATCAAAACAACAACCACAACCAAAAAAAACCCACCACTATATAGATATCTAAACAATACTAAAATTATTTTCCCACAAGCAACTTACGATACCTTCTAGACTCATCCAACCATTGTTGCGCCTGTGTAACTACCTACATTGCTTTTCATGATAATCCCATGTTGAACATATTACAGTATTATATATTACAGCCACTATCCCAGGATCAAAGTGTGCAGTCCTAGATGATTTCTCAAGCAGGAGATTTAAGACCTCCAACATACTGTATTATCCTATGGGCTCAGCCCTGTTTTCTATAGTCATCTTAAACTTTAGATACCTTATCTGTGTCTGCTTTCAAATCTGCAAAATGTCTGAGTTCGTAAATTGCAAATTAGATAAGTTACTTAGAAATGGCTTTTTAAATTCAGCTAGGGTAGGAAATTGATAATTTCTTATTTATTTCATTGGAAATAATCTTTTTATTTTGATACTCAAGCATATATACAAATTTTTTCAGAAAGGAACAATGTTATTTGGAAGATCCCACCAAGAACCGTTAGGCATAAATGTACTAAAATTGCAATATCCCTGTACAAAAAGAAAGTAATCCACAAAATTATAAATTGACATTCACTACTTCAAATCAAATATTGATTACAGGCAAAGACCAGCATAAGGAATGTGGGATACTGTCAATTAGAAAGCATAGAAAATACATCAGGGTCTAAAAAAATAATTATAATTAGCTAAAAAATATAAAACAAGTATATATCTAAAAGTAATCTAAAAGTAGGGATAGGAGCATTAGATGGGTGTAGGGGGACATAAAGGTTAGTATGGGGCAGACTATATAAAAAAAGACATTCACTACAGCTGTCAGCAATTTTGGGGATATTAAATACTGCTCTCTTTTAAAAATTTGAAATGGTTTTTCAAAGGAGCATAACTTCCACCGTTGACTGAATATTTTATGCTTTCCTCTATATGCTCCTATAAACTATCATTTTTACCTTAACATTTAAACAGTCTGAACATATGAACTAGAAGAGAATTTCAATAGCAGGACTGTGTTAAATGCGAAATCAGTTCCTACAAGGAACTTATCAAACTTAAGAAAGGCACTGTAATTATCTCTAAGGCAACTCTTAGTTGCTATTATGCTGAGCATGGTGACAGAATTGAGGGGGGAGGGAAACCTGGTTCCTGACATACAAACACAACATGCAACAACAGGAAAGGCATCTGACCTACAGTGTAATTTGCTTGGGGAAAAATAATCTTGAAAGTTTATTGCTTTGAAGTTTTCTGTAAAATAGGTCAGCCAGTGCCTCAGCTAGAGCTTAACTCTGTGCTCCAAGTTTGGGGTTCTGCGCTGGGGTAGGGGAACTAAATCTAAGAGGAAACAGCAGCACTATGTCTTACACAAATACTGGGGCTGATGCTAACGGCCACAAAGCATCCTTTCTTTCTTTAAATCTATAAATAGGTCATTTTTAAAACACTGGAGCAAAGATGGCTGCACTTGCCCTTTTCATTTTCCTTTGGACCCTACTTTGAGAAGGTGAAGCTGGTGGATGTGGTAACTTTAAAATCACCATAGATCCTGATCATTCTCTTTATTATCAGAACCACAGGTGTAGCTCATGGGCTCCAATTGACTTTTGGAAGAATTTCCTCAGCTTCTTTGAAGTCAGTTCAGTTTTATCTTTTGGTATATTGCATATGGAAAGGGACATGGTCTGAAAAATTGGGGTGTAGCATTTTCCTGTAACTCTCTTTTACCTGTGACGTGCTTGGGTGTGCTGATGCCATTTCTGAACAAAAGCACAGCAGCATCCGGGAACAATTTAGCTTACACTGGGTGGTCTGCATACAGCAGTGTTTCTCAACCTTGGCAACTTTAAGATGTGTGGACTTCAACTCTGCTGGCTGGGAATTCTGGGAGTTGAAATCCACACATCTTAAAGTTGCCAAGGTTGAGAAACACTGGCATACAGGCTGTTGATGGAACTCCAATCTACCAACAGCTTCCTCAACCCATCGCAACCCCAAAATGCTGGGCCACCTGTTTGCTCAAAATGTCAGTCCAACATATCTTACTATTATTATATTTTGTGATATTACTCCAGTGGGAATTATCTTTCCTCCAGAATATATTTTTAATTGTGTTTCTGATGGCTTTAGTTTAGCATTTCTAAAATCCTTCTCAAATTTGCATTGGGATATATACAGCGATATATCAGAGCATGTCCGATTGCACTAATATGGTTTTATTTATTTATTTATTAAATTTCTTCCCACCCATCTCCCCCCAATGGGGGACTCTGGGCGGTTCACACAAAACATTAAAACCATAAATACATATAAATACATAAAACATAAAAATTTAAAAACATTAGTGAAAAAGAGAAAAAGAGTCCAAGAAGATGATGAAGGATCTGGGGCTGAAGACAGCAAGCCTTTATGGGGCTACCCATCCCCACACTTGTAGTATTCCTCCCCACCCCAGGCCAAGTGACAGAACCAGGTCTTCAAAGCCCTCCAGAAGACCAGGAGTGAGGGGGCCAATCTCACCTCTGGGGGCAGAATATTCCAGAGAGCGGGAGCTACCGCAGAGAAGGCCCGCCTCCTGGACCCCGCTAATCGAAGTTCTCTTACTGTGGGGGTCCAAAGCATGCCCTCTCTGTGTGATTGAGTGGGATGGGTTGAAGTCATGGGGTAGAGGCAGTCCCTTAGGTAACCTGGTCCCATGCCATGTAGGGCTTTAAAGGTGATAACCAACACCTTGTTTTGCCACTCATTTCTGATGCAGGCTATATTGCTGGCCTCATTTCATGTTTTATGCTATTGATTTCCAGATTAGTTATCCCTGTTTAATTTTCATTATCAAATTTTCATCTCTAGTATGCACCACTGCACTCCTTTTAAAATAGTTGCTTAATTATTTACTCTTAGCAAATGGTGTGCTTTTCTCTGATTGACAGGCTCTCTGAATATGTGCTACTATAGTACATTTTCTGCAAGTTTTTTCTTTAAATCTGCACTGAAATGGTATATGAACCTTTGCCACAATGTTAGCACAGTTCATTTTGATCTGTTACTCCCTGTATACTATTGCAAGCTTATTTATGCTTACTTTCACTTCTGAATACAGCTCTCTATATCTTTAGCAGCCATTTCCTTGGAAACAACAATTTCAAATGCTGACCTACATGTTAAATCTGCCTCTGTTAAGAGGCTTTTTTAAACACTTTCTTTCAAATTTCCAGACTAGCTAATCCCTCAAAGCATAATTTGGTCTTCAGCAAATTTGTAATGTTCAGACAGCTTCTTAAGATTGACTATTTATGCTGCAATGGATTCTCCCTATTTCTGTTTGCACTTATCAAACCTGAAATGCTCAAAAATCAATACAGTAATGGTTTTGATGCCAAATGTTTTTGCATTATTTTTACTAGTTCTGCAAAGCTGAACAGTGAAGGCTTTTGTGGAGCAGTGATGCTTTGCCTCCTGTAAAACAAGCACCTTTTTTTTAAAGCCACTATTTCATTTGCCTCAAAAAATCTTTCAAATTTCTCTGTATGTAATGTTCACTCAACTGTAATACTATCAAACACATTAAACCTTCCATTATAGGCAACATCCTGAATTGTTTTTTTCACTTTGTCTTTAGTCTCCATGAGCAGTTCAGCATTACTGTTTATTTGCTTGTTTCACTGTCCTTGATTTTATTTTATTTATCTAATTTTGGGGTCGCCTGACTCCCCAACAAATCTGGGTAGCTTATAGATAAAAAGAAGAATATATACAGTATTCTGAAGCGGCTGGATAGCGTAGTGGTTAGAACACCGCCTTTGATGCAGGAGACTGGGGTTCAAATCCCAGATGGTACCTACCTTACCAGTAGGGGTCCCTGGGCAAAGACCCCCTAATGCTTAACCTGTCTACCTCTAATATGAGAGTGACACGAACTAAGAGAGTCATGCTGGCTTGGATGTCACCCAGATTAACAAGGTCCATGTCAGATGTTGGGGAACCAGGACAATCTGACAATAAGTGGGCTACTGGAATAAACCATGCATGGACGAGACAAGAGAACTTGGAATTGATGGAATGCTACTACAATAGTAGACCTAATGAGAGGGGATATATGAAATGTATGAGGGAGCTATGGATAGGCAGAAGACCTACATCCACGCTAACTGAGAAACAACTAGTTACCCAGCACTTCAACATAGTGAAGAGGAAGCTGCTCTCACAACTTGAGATAGACCAACTCCACATTAGAACCCAGACTCAAGCAGACCTGGAAGAACAACTGGATGTGCAGCCAGCACCTGAAGCTGGAATGTCACTGCCACCCCCTCCACTACAAAGCACAGCAACTGATATGAGGCATAAGCTCATGGATAAACTAGCTATAGTCAACCTTCAAGACCAATTACCAAAGCTCAGTGGAGAAATACCATTGGATAGTATGCTAGAAGATACCAACGGAGCCCTCCAGACAATCCCTACTTCCACCATAACTCAAACCAATGAACTGGTATATGATACAGCCACTGTAATCCTGGAAATAAGATCAAGGCAACTCGGAGAGAAGTCAGTCAGCTGGTGGAACTACAGAAAGGTGTGGAGATAAGACTTGGCTACTGAAAAAATATATGGGCCTGACTCCATCTGAAGCCCTAGAGACTGCTAAACAAAGGCTCACAGCACTGGCTGCCAGGCTAAGGAGATACACTAGAGAAGCAGAGACCAAGAGGATAAATGCCCTGTTCTCCAAAGAACCATCCAAAGTATACTCCCAACTGCAGTGCAACCACACAGTAAAAGCAGAGCCACTAGCAGCAGAAACTGAACAGTACTGGAAGAACATATGGGAGAAAGAGAAGACACATAACACCAGTGCAAAGTGGGTGCAGGACCTGAGAGCAGACCAACAGTGGATAAAGAACATGAAGAGCTGAACCTGGCCTGGGCATGAACCTACTGGCTAAAGAAACTAACAGCAGTGCAAGGACACCTAGCAGCACAGATGAACCAGCTGCTAGCAGCAGGCTCCCACCCAGACTGGCTAACACAAGGAAGGACAGTGCTGATCATGAAAGACCCTCACAAGGGAACAGCACCATCCAACTACCAGCCAATAACCCGCCTCCCCACAACATGGAAAGTTCTATCAGGCATCATAGCTGCCAAGCTACAAGACCATATGGGCCAGTACATGAGCACAGCTCAGAAAGGTATTGGGAACAACACTAGAGGCTCAAAACACCAGTTGCTCATAAATAGAGCAGTCGCCCGAGACTCAAGGTCTACGCAGACCAATCTGAGCACAGCCTGGATTGACTACAGGAAAGCCTATGACTCAATGCCACACACAAGGATCTGTGAATGCCTGGTGCTATACAAAGTCAACAGGACACTAAGGACCTTCCTGAAGAACTCAGTGGGACTGTGGAAGACAACACTGGAAGTCAACTCAAGACAGCTCGCACAAGTGGCCATCAAGTGCAGCATATACCAAGGTGATGCACTATCCCCACTACTGTTTTGCATAGGCTTAAACCCCCTCAGCCAGATAATCACAAGGACTGGATATGGGTACAAGTTCAAGAGTGGAATTACCATCAGCCACCTCCTCTACATGGATGACATCAGTGAGGACATTGGGATGTCATTTGAACTTGAGAAGTGTGACGGGATGATAGTAAAGAGAGGGAAGGTAGTTAAAACCATTGGGGTAGAACTACCAGCGGGCCACATAGCAGACATAGAGACCAGCTTCAAATACCTTGGTATCCCACAGTCACATGGGAACCATAAGGAGGAGGCAAGGAAGACAGCAACATCCAAGTACCACCAAAGGATAAGACAGGTCCTGAAGAGCCAGCTCAATGGGAAGGACAAGATCCATGCCACCAACACGTACATCCTGCCAGTCATCAGATACCCTGCCGGTATAGTGAGCTGGCCAAAGGAGGACATGGAGGCTGCCAATGTGAAGACTCAGAAGCTCCTCACAATGTACGAAAGTTTCCACCCCAAGTCCAACACCGAGATTGTACCCCAGCCCCAAAGAGGGTGGGCGGAAGCATCCAGGAGTATATCACTAAGTTGGCACTCAAAGATGAGCTGCTGAGAGAATGCCTGAGACAGCAGCAGACATGGGAGGAAGTTCAAATGGAGGAAGTACCATGGCTAGACAAGCCCCTGCATGGGATGTACCATCAGCAGATAGCTGAAGTGGCTGACATTTTGGACTCAAATTCATATATTAATCCAGAAGATTTTGAAGGTTAATGTACAGTCAAAATCAGAGACTTTCCTTTTGGCATTGACAGATAAACAATTGGAAAAAGCTCATGGACCTTTGTTTTTATATGATAACTGCAGCTAGACTTTTTTATGCTCAAAGGTGGAAAGATTCAACACTACCTACAATGGAAGAATGGATGGTGAAGCTGATGGAGTTAGCTAAGATGGCAAAATTAACAGCTTTGCTTAGAGAACAAGCATTGACTAACTTTAATGCCAACTGGAAGCGCCTTTTGGACTTTTTGCAAGAGACAGAAAAAAATGAAATTATGATATATGGATTTGATGATTAAATTAATAGATTATACAAAATATGCATGTTAAGAAGTAGCTTTAGAGTAAGAGGTTATTATATGATTTATCTATGTACGTCTGTATAAGAAGTCAGAAGTTCTTCTTTTTGTATTTCTTTTTGTATTTTCCTTTTCTTTCCTTTCCATCACTTTTGTATTCTTTCTCTAACTTTCTTGCTCTCTACTTTTCTCCTCAGCTATAAGTTCTTGTTTGCTTTTATCTTTATGCTTTTTATAACTTAATAAGGTTCTTATAAAAAAAAAAAAGAAATATTGCAACCTATAAAGGCAAGCCAAGATAATCATATAGGATCACAGACATGCTTAATCAGTTATAACAATAACCCAATACACTACAGGTAGGGCACTTCCAGGGGTGCAAACACAGGGCTTTCAGGAGTGACCACACCACTGAATCCACCACATTGGAACCTGCTGTGTTTGACAACCTATTGCAGCAGTGAGCAATCCACTGCTACCAGGGCTTTCAGACAGTGGGCAGATCTACTACATTCATCCTCATTTTCCCCATTGTGTAACTGGTGTTATCCACAGCTTGGTTTCAATCTCATATTGTTTCTTGCAATGCACTACACATGACTTGTCTTTGAAAAGTGCTTAGAAGCTCAAATTACTATAAAATGTGGTGGCTAGGCCTCTAACCAATACATTTTTGGATTTTATTGCATTAAAAAAAAAACTGTACTGGTTTCCAGTTGTTTCCCAAGTAAAATTTAAAGTATGCTGTTCATCTTTAAAGCCTAATAGCTTAGGGCTTGATTAGCAGAGATATTGTTTGTACTGTTCAGAACTTTTCTAATTTTTATAATGTGCAGGAGAGGTCTTTCAAAAGACTTCTTCGCTATCAGACTCATTTCTCTGAGATGAGAAATCCACAGTTATGCAATGCATACTGTAGGGAATTGCACTTTATTTCTAACCTTTCTGCCATTGGTAGATGTTTGCTTTCTGCCAAGCTTTGTTGTTATGGTTTAAATCTTTGATTTCCTATTTTTGTAGTCTATATTTAAGTTGCTGTCAACCACCTTGAGTATTGCGTAAATAGGAATTGAGATATAAATCAAATAAATATTTTAAAAACAGAAAATTTGTAAACAAGTGATTTCTTACCCATTTTTGGAGGAGAAAAAAAATAATGGAAGCAATAAATTTAATAGATCTAACAAAGTTTTGTAAAAATAGTAATTCTCCTCCAAAAGCAAAACTAAAATCCTTGGTTTGTCTCCCACTGCACCCTCCAATTATTCTCCATTTTTTTAAAGTGTGGCCCAGCCTGCCAAGATATCAGCCCTATGAAGTAGACCAGATCAGGTCCATCAGCCTATAAGCAGTGCTTGGTAACAAAGGAACAGAATTTATAGCAGAGTACCACATTTTTTATGGGATTATAAGAATTAAGGATTTTATTAAGGAAACCCATTCTTAAGAATGCTTCTGGTTTTTTGGGGGGGGGGGTTCTAACTAAATGTCTTCTTGCATTGCAACAGCCTACACATAAAGCCACTTGAAGATAATCTGATACTTTTGTCTTTTCATAGCATGTTTCAAGCTCAGTACAATATACAAAATTTAAAAGACTGTATCTCTATCATTTGAGCATGAAACTGAGCAAACTCAGGGAGGCAGTGAAGGACCGGAAGGCCTGGCGCAATATGGTTCATGGGGTCACGAAGAGTCGGACACGACTTAACGACTGAACAACAACAATCTCTATCATTTCAGTGAAGAAAATTAGTTTCTCACTAATGATATTCTGTTTATTTGGCACTGAGGAATGCCAATTCAATACATTTTAGTACTGTGTTTGGATAATATTTATTGCTATAAATCAGACCGACAGTGCTACAATAACAATGCAATGCTATAACTGAATAGCTAGTACTGATGATACACATTGCAGACTCTCCCTCATATCTGTTTTAATTTTTTAAAAAACCCAAACTGTCCAAGAACCACCTCTGCCATCTTGATCATGTCACCATACCGTGCCATTCAGAAGGCATTTTTTTAAGTTATAAAAGTCTCCCCACTTCCATGAAGAGATTGTCCAGTTTGTCGGCAGCAAAGTAACCACCTTAGTGGTTGAGTTTCAGTGTGATCACACTTACTGGTCAATAGCTGAGCACCAATTGACTGAGACATCTCTGCTCACACATTAACCAGGAACGGCAGTATTCTGACTAGCTGTCAGTTCTCTGCAAGCGCTACTCATCTGCAGCGTAGAAAGGCCCATGCTGTCCTTGTAATTTTAGTAGACAGCTCACTCAAGCTTTGCTCTGTTTCATACATGAAATTGGAAGGTTTGGGCAGTAGAAAGCCTCATTGTCTGAAAGTACCCTTAGAGCAGTAATGACCAGGATGTGAAAAATACTGGACATGAAGTACAGAAGCAGCCTTAAAAATAAAAATATATGTTGCACTCTTTGGAAATGAATGAGACTTGGAGAAGCTTGATATTTATAACAATACAGTCAAGTCTTGAATTTTGCTTTCCATCAAGTATGATTAGTCCCAAGCGTCCACTGAAACATTCAGCAACCTTTACAGTACAGTAGGTTACAGTCTTAGCCTCCATGTATAAACAATTAGTCCTTCTCATTGAAAAAGCCCAGGTTTAGTAAAAACATATGTAATTCTAGACGGAGAATGCAAATTTCACATGTTTTATTGTGAAGGAAATACCAACAGATGAGATGTTTAGAAAAATATTACTGCTGAGAGTATATTTGTAAATGTATACCACATAAAGCAAGAAGAAAATGTGTTTCACTCAATTGCTTTATGTACTTGTTATTCAAGACAATTAAACAAAATTTGGTGAATATCCCAGATGTTCATGACTCTTTAAATATGATTATACATCCAAACAGATTGTCATGTCTCCTTAATAGGATGTGTGATCACTGTATCCTTTGCAAAATGTGATTAGTGACTCAAGTATTCCATAACACTTTTGTCTTCATTTCTAACCTGAAGTATAGCTTACTGTGCTATAGGAGAAAAAGAAAGATCCCAGTTCAGAGAGCTGAATTCTTTTGGACTGTAAGGGAAGTCATGGTATGGTTTAGCCAAATTATTACTTGGAAGGAAAGCTCTTCTTGATCAGACCAAACATCCACTTCCATTAATACCATGTTTCCCAAATTGGCTATCAGAAAACTCCAGTAGAAAGACAAGTGTTCTGTTCTCTAAAAACATCTCTAGCAACCTGGGCTCCATCCAGATTTGTAGACTTCAGCACCTAGATTTTTTTTCCTTAGTGTAAAATAGCTACAAAACTGAAAGGCCTTCAAGCAAATCTGTGATGTGGCCAAACTAAAAAATTTAGCTGTGGACCTCCTATTTCAATAAAGGATATCAAGGGCGCATTGCACATTGCTTTGTTTTTAAATGTTGCCTTCTGTTCTCTCATTCTCTCTCTCTCTTTCACTGTTGATGTCACTTAAATCACTTAATGCGTTTTTCCAAAATGCTAATTTGCTAAACAGATGCCAACTGAATGTTAGAAAAAGCTTCCTAAAAGAGTGATTTGATAGAGGAACTAATTATCCCATGAGGTGATGGGCTCCCCTTTGCTGGATGTGCTCAGGCAGAGGCTAGAGAGCCATCTGTCTTGAACACTAATTTAAATTCCTGTAGTGAGCAGGTATGGTTGGGCTTGATGGTTAAATTACCCTATCAACTCCATGATTCTGTAACATTTGATTGTTGACACACATAACAGCTGTAGCTACTAAAACATCTAACCTCTCAGTGTTGCTAAGCTCAAAGACATTCCAAATAATATTACAGAATGGGATACTTGAAATCTCCTCTGAGTAGAATTAGTTTGTTTTTCACATTATTCAGTCGAACAACTGATATCTGACTATTTAATCCACATCTGCATTTAAGTGCCTTCACAGAATAATAAAGCTGGTCACATTTCTAGCCTCATGTCTTTGAGAGACAATTTTTCTATATGGATAAAAATATTTTAATGAAAGATATATTGGTAAGAATTTTAATTTTGATATCCTCAGTTTAGGTTTAAGAAACATTTATTCTCATTATCTTTGCATCCAATTGTGCCACTCAAAAGTTTATTATTCTGGATGGTATAATTTCAAGCCTGTGCACCATGGGCATAAACAGGGACAAGGGGAAAAACAATTAAACAAGCATTGTAACATCATGATACATGTTCCTCCCTTTTGTATGTGCATCATAGCATTGCAAGCAAGTACATAAGAAACAGAGCTTGTTTGTGACATCACAACCCCCAATTCATCATATTGACAAAACCAACAGATTCTGCTGAAGTTCATGTTGTCCTCTCTTTAACTTGTAGCACAGCAAAGTAGAAAAAAGATTAGCATGCATTAAAAACCATATCGATTTCAATATATTATAAAGATCAGCCAAACATAATACAATTCTGTACAAAATACAAAAAAAACCTAATATATTCCAATAAACAATAAATAATGTACAAGTTAAAATGCTAACATCTTACTGTGAAGTTGGTAAACAGGATAGCAAAATTTTGCAACCTGAAGTTTCATTTCATGAGCTGTGTCAGCCGGTACCAAAGAAATGTAAAAGGAAGCAGATCTGCCTGGATAACGTACAAGGGTCAGTGTAACAAGTGATAAATATGCATTCCTATAATATTGGCAGTGTATTAGGACATGGCCAATTGATTCCACTTCTCCAGAACCACATGGACAAAGCCATTAGGAAAAAATAGTGCCTAAATGTAAAACTGTTGAAGCTGTTGCATTAAATACTATATCAAGAAAAAACATAATAGCAAAATAACAATTGCATTTTTACATTTTTTTTCTGAAGCAATGACAGGTCTGTCACATTTTTTATTGATAAATGTCTCAAAAACTATAGTATCTGCATCATTTTAAGTATTAATAAAAGCTTTGTTTTCAATGTCTTGTCAGGCTAATATCACCTCTCAATTTTATACATAGGAATTGCTTTTTGACCTCAAGAGGAACTGGATTATTTGGATCCTTTCAAAACAAGGCCTAGGCATGGGATGGCAACAGCATTGGTCATCTAATGGATGACTTTCATCAAGATCTGGATGGGGAGAAATATATTTCTCCTAGTTTTATCAGATCTTTCAGCAGCATCTAAATCTAAATGAGATCAACCAATGGTTGGAAGTGAGACATCAATACACTGTCACACCAGGCTGGACTAGAGATGCTGTGGAAGTCTTGACCCAGTTTTTATTATATTGTGAGATTTTATTTATCTATTATTTCTACAGTTTAGAGGCCACCCAATTCCACAAGACTCTTGAGTGGCTTACAAAACTAAAAGCAGGAAAACAATAAAATATAGATCATGTGCTTCTGGAAGAAGACAGATACTTAACTGAATAAAATTCTACAGGGGCTCAGCACCCACCCTACCCCAAGCCTTGGGGGATCAGCCAGGCTTTTAGTAATTTTTTGAACATCATCAGAGCAAGAGCCATATGGATCTCTGGGGGGGGGCTAGGAGGCCTTGACAATGGCCCCCCCTCTCTGGGGGGATGAGTTTTAACTGAGACAATTGTTGGGTGACTCTTTTATATTGTTTCTACAATGCCCAGTATATCTGGATTGGGGACTATAAAATCATTGTAATAAATAATCACACTATTATCCATTCTCTTTAGTGTAAATCTGTTTAACAAGCCAGGATCATAAACTACTGTTTGATTCTGGCTTGTATCAGCAAATTATAATAACAAGAAAGATGATATCTCATATTTCTTCCCTCCAACTGTAGTACAGCAGGCATTGGGAAGGGAAAAGCCCAATGTGCTAAGCTATAGTTTGCATGATCATGGTTAATTGACTAAACCCAAATTGACCAGATTCACACTATTTGTAAAATTCCCTAAAAAACAATATGGCTTAGCCCAATATCTGAAGTTAGATACATAGTATTAAACCACAGTTTAACATTATATCCTAGATGGGCCATAGTATTTCCAGCCATTTGAAAGAAAGCGGTTAATATCCTTTAACATCAACTATACAGATCTGTATTAAAATCAGACTATTGCACCTGATTTATCTGAATAGAAAAGAACCTTACTAAACTGTTTATTACAGGTGCCACAGTTATATTTCCCATGACACAGGGCATTCTACAATGATTTTAATCAAGTGACATCCTATTTCTGTTATTTAGTCTTAGAATCAAATCATTTAAAGTATTTTTCAACATCTATTAGACAGTTATTACCGCAGCTTTGAGAATACTGTTTTGCAAAATGTTTTCTAATAAGTTACGTAACTCACATAAAAGGAACTGCCCAGTTTTTCCTATTCATAATAAGCTATTAGTTAAAATCATTAAAATATAAAACATTTCCACTCCAGCAATGGAGGCTAAATACAGCCCTGAAAGACAATAATTTTACTGTGAGAAAAATTACTATATTTATAAAAAGTTATAAGGGTTAAGCAGACATTCCATACAGTCAGCTGGTTCGTGGCTTTCCCCCACCCCCAATCTTCAGCAGCATTTTCAAGCACGTTCACTTCATCCTCAACTATCCTCACTGCATATCAGATTTCGTTTGATATGACCAGCAATTCTTCCAATCCTTGGCTGGCATGGGGAGAAGGAGCAAAAAATGGCAGCCAGACAACACCTGGTCCCCATCTTTGTCCCCCTTCCATACAAGTGCTTTTTGAAGAGAGGTGAAACCAGCCACTCTGGACAACCCACACCAGCTATAAATGATGGGAGAATGAGGTGCCACAGTGCTTAGCATCTTGAGGGAGGGTAGATGTCTCTCTAGATGCCAGAAAGAGTCAAGAGATGGGTCAGGATGGGAGCTTCTGACAATGGGCAATCACCCACTCCATGTTAAACATCATATGCTCATAGAGAAGTCATACTGTATATAAGTACAGTGATCGTATTTTCTTGGAAAAAGTAAAGAACAACCTGAAAAGGGGGCAAATCCAAAAGATGTTCATAAGGATGAAAACAATTGTTTATGTTTATAACTTTGCTTTACAAAGGAAAATTCAAGAGCAAAACAAAGAAAAACTACAAAAATGCATATTCTAATAAAAATATTTAAAATCAAATAGTATATGTGAATTTAAAAAGACCATTCAATTTTCATATTTTTCACATGTGCATTAAGTGGTACCATTTGTATGGTAAATTAAATGACCAAAATAAATGACAAAAGGGAATTTCTGAAAAATAAATAAATGTAAAGGATCGCTTTCTGAAATAAAGGACTGTCTTTTATAATAAAGGAGTTATGGTCACTGTATATACTGTATAAGCATTAAAGAAAAGATATAGATACTCTGCACTGAAAACCAGAAACACAGCTAATAGTCTCTGTATGAATGTGTGAAATGGGCTTTAGTAATTAACATTTTATATATTCTTCAGGAGCAAAATAATTATTTGGAAATTGTAATTTTTCATGGAAACATGGATGAATATTTGATGAACAAAATGTTATATCCTGTATACCATGATTATAGCATCACAGCAGGACAAGAAATAGTACAGGCACAGACCTAAATATATAGATATA
Organism: Python bivittatus; assembly: GCF_059951505.1. Classification (NCBI taxonomy): domain Eukaryota; kingdom Metazoa; phylum Chordata; class Lepidosauria; order Squamata; family Pythonidae; genus Python; species Python bivittatus. The sequence goes on from NW_028277098.1 coordinate 32,766,172, forward strand.
GATATTACTACAAAGACATAATAAGCTTACATGTAACTGGACAAGCATTTGGAGTCTCCATAGATTTAAAGCGTGGAATAATGCATGATCAGGTTCAATTTAAGTTGATTTTGAAAAATGAAATCAGCTTATTGTTAGGAAAAAAAGAAATAAAAGGCAATAGGCTTTGGAAAATGAAGATACCATCAAGACTGAATAATAAGAAATGGTAGACTAGATTATTTTTAGTGTACATATGTTAGACACATAATGGCAGTGAACCACACTTTGCATAATGGCAATGGTTAATTCTGGTGCTATTTTTGAATGATATTTCAAAAAGTTATTTTTCTATTCCTGTGCTCTAGTAAATAATTTCACAGGTCTCTATCAGTGTATTTCTCATATCCTACATTTGTTATGTACTATTTAATTTAAAACACCATGTCCTGACAATCTATCTCATGAGCAATCTCACATTTTCTCACTCATGCACACTTTTTTGTGTATAAAAAGTATCTTTATTATCAAAAGTAAAGACAGCTGAAAATAAACAATACCACTAGCCAAAAATATTAATGATTGCAAAAAAAAAACTAAGTTAAGCAGATATACAGTATTTCCCAAGCCATCAAGCACACTCCATTTTACTAGCTAAAAAATAATTGAATAAGCAGACTACAAATATAGTGTTTCACAAGGAATTTATACATCATAATTTACTGAAAGTGTATACAAAAACCCACCACATAAACTGCAAAGGTTAGAACTAAAAAAAGAACCTTTTTGATTTTGCTTTCCCAGATCTTTCTTCTTTTACAGCACTTCCAGACAAGGCTCAGAGGTACTTGTGGAGAATATTGATACTCCCTTAACAATCACCAGTATCCACGCAATGATGTTGCAGAACATGTGCAAATACACCAAGTTGCAGTTTCCTCTTGCTAAGCTGTAAATATTTTTTGCAAAGAATGTCCTTTTGCAAACAGCAAGTGTGATTGCGGATTCAGCTGGATTTTGCTTTCATCTCACTTACTGGGCCAATAGCTGAGCACAGAGATATCTCTGCCCATCTATTGGCCAGGAATGACACATTCTGATTGGCTGACAGATCTCAGTAACTGATAAAAATTCACAGAATACGTGCCCACAGCAACATGGCATCCAGAATAGCCTACTCAAAATCCACTCTGTTTCGAATGTGTAATTAGGAAAGCCTTGTCATCTAGAAGCATCCTTAATGATTCCAACCTATCAGAGATCATGAAAGAAATATCTTTCCATCACATTACCAAACACCATATTGCAAGAAATGTTTTGCCATCATTAGTGTGCCACTAATGGGAAGCACCAACTTAGTTATGTCAACAAGAAGTTACACAGAAATCATTGTTCCCAGAGCTACATCACTCTGTTTTTAATGGCAATGGTGTCATAACTCTTTATTTTAAAATAAATGTATCTACTACAAACAACCCAAGAGTGAATCTCAGGAATAGTCTGAGGAACAGTGACAACTAAAATTTCTGTACTAATTTGGGTGCTGGTCAAAATGTGTGTGAAAATCCTATTCTGAGGCAGATTTTTCCTATATTAGGGTTAGGCTTCGGCTTCGGCTTCTTGGAAGTCAGGGCCCAAAACAAAAGTGTTGCACATATTACCATTCGCTCTTTATGCAGAGGAACAGTGAAAGCTAAAAGTTCTGATATAATTTGGGTGCTGCGCAAAATGCATGGAAAATCCTATTCTGAGGCAGATTTTTCCGAAATTAGGGTTGGGCTTCCTTGATGTCAGGGCCAAAAAACAACGTTCTGATTAGATAAAAAGCCCCTCGTTATGCAAAGGCACAGTGATGGCTAAAATTTCTGACTTAATTTGGGTGCTGGGCAAAATGCGTGGGAAAGTCGTATTCTGAATGAGATTTTTCCTAAATTAGAGTTAGGGTTAGGGTTCGGCTTCCTTGAAGTCAGGGCTGAAAACGAACGTGATGCTTCGATTCACAGTCGGTCGCTATACAAAGGGACAGTGACAGCTAAACCTTCTGACTTATTTTAAGTGCTAGGCAAAATGCATTGAAAAATCCTATTCTGAGGCAGATTTTTCTAAGGTAGGATTTCCCCATGCATTTCTCCAGCAGCCAAAATAAGTCAGAAGGTTTAGCTGTGACTGGCCCTTTGCATAAAGTTCGACTGAACATTGAAGCATCACGTTGGTTTTGGGCCCTTACATAAAGGAAGCCAAACCCTAACCCTAACCCTATTTTAGGAAAATTGACTCAGAATAGGATTTTCCGATGCATATTGCCCAGCACCTAAAATAAGTCGGAAGATTTAGCTGTCACTGTCCATGTGCAAAACGAGCAACTGCGAATCGAAGCATCACGTTCGTTTTGGGCCGTGACATCGACGAAGCTGAACCCTAACCCTAATTTAGGGACATCTACTTTGGAATAGGATTTTCCCATGCATTTTCCCAAGCACCCAAAATAAGTCAGAAGGCATAGCTGTCACTTTCCTCTTGTATAATGGGTTAGGGTTAGGGTTCAGATTCCTTGATGTCAGGGTTCAAAACCAATGTGATGATTAGATTTGCAGTCCTTCGTTATGCAAAGGGACAGTGACAGGTAAACCTTCTGATGTATTTTGGGTCCCGGGGAAAATACATAGGAAAATCCTATTCTGAGGCAGATTTTCCTAAATTAGGGTTAGGGTTAGGTTTCGGCTTCCTTGATGTCAGGGCCCAAAATCAATTTGATGATTAGATTTGCACTGCCTCGTTATGCAAAGGGAAAGTGACACCTAAACCTTCTCGCTTATTTTGGGTGCTGGGCAAAATACATGGGAATGTACTATTCTGAGGCATTATCCTAAAGGAGGGTTAGGGTTAGGGATAGGCTTCCTTGATGTCAGGGCCCAAAACCAACGTGAAGATAAGATTCGCAGTCCCTCGTTATGCAAAGGGAAAGTGACACATAAACTTTCTGACTTATTTTGGTCAAGGGCAAAATGCATGGGAAAATCCTATTCTTTGACAGACTTCCCTAAATTCGGGTTAGGGTTAGGTTTCGGCTTCCTTGATGTAAGGACCCAAAACCAAGGTGATAATTAGATTGGGAGTCCCTCGTTATGCAAAGAGATAGTGACACCTAAACCTTCTGACTTATTTTGCATCCTGGGCAAAATGCATGGAAAATCCTATTATCCGGCAATTTTTCGTAAACTTGGGTTAGGATTAAAGTTTGGCTTCCTTGATGTCAGGGCCCACAAGCAACATGATGATTAGATTTGCAATCCCTCCTTATGCCCAGGGACAGTGACACCTAAACTTTCTGACTTATTTTGGTCCTGGGCGAAATACATGGGAAAATCCTATTCTTTGGCAGATTTTCCTAAATTAGGGTTAGGCTTAGGGTTCGGCTTCCTTGATGTCAGGGCCCATAACTAACGTGATGATTAGATTTGCAATCCCTCGTTATGCAAAGGCACAGTGACATCTAAACCTTCTGACTTATTTTGGGTCCTGGGCAAAATGCATGGGAAAATCCTATTCTGAGGCAGATTTTTCTAAATTAGGGTTAGGGTTAGGGTTCGGCTTCCTTGATCTCAGGGTCCAAAACCAACGTGATGATTGGATTTGCAGTCCCTAGTTATGCAAAGGGACGGTGACACCTAAACCTTCTGACTTATTTTGGGTGCTGGGCAGAATGCATGGCTAAAATCCTATTCTGAAGCAGATTTTCCTAAATTAGGGTTAGGGTTAGGGTTCGGCTTCCTTGATGTCAGGGCCCAAAACTAACGTGAAGATTACATTAGCAGTCCCTCGTTATGCAAAGTGACAGTGACACGTAAACTTTCTGACTTATTTTGGTCCTGGGCAAAATCCATGGGAAAATCCTATTCTACGGCAGATTTTCCTAAATTAGAGTTAGGGTTAGGTTTCGGCTTCCTTTATGTCAGGGCCCAAAAACAATGTGATGATTAGATTCGCAATCCCTCATTATGCAAAGAGACAGTGACACCTAAACCTTCTGATTTATTTTGGGTCCTGGGCAAAATGCATGGGAAAATCCTATTCTGAGGCAGATTTTTCTAAATTAGGGTTAGGGTTAGGGTTCGGCTTCCTTGATCTCAGGGTCCAAAACCAACGTGATGATTGGATTTGCAGTCCCTAGTTATGCAAAGGGACGGTGACACCTAAACCTTCTGAGTTATTTTGGGTCCTGGGCAAAATGCATGGGAAAATCCTATTCTGAGGCAGATTTTCCTAAATTAGGGGTAACGTTAGGGTTTGACTTCCTTGATGTTAGGGCCCAAAGCCAACTTGATCCTTCGATTCACAGTCGCTCGTTATACAAAGGGACAGTGACAGCTAAACCTCTTGACTTATTTTGGGTGCTGGGCAGAATGCATGGCAAAATGCTATTTTGAGGCAGATTTTTCCTAAATTAGGGTTAAGGTTAGGGTTACGGTTTGGATTTTCCATGTATTGTGCACAGCACCCAAATTAATAAAGAAATTTTGGTTGTCACTGTCCCTTTTCATAACGAGCGACTGCGAATCGAAGCATCATAATCGTATTATGCTAGCATATATAAGAAGGCATTATATGGAATATTTCCCACGTAGCCACTACTCCTTGATCTAGTAAGCAGCACAGAAAGAAGCCCATACCTCACTAAAACCAAACTAAAGCAAGCTCTTCATTTCTTATTACTTAATTAGGCAAGACCTCATTAGATACATGATAGGGCATGAAATTCTTTTCAGAAAGACTGTGATTCATTAAGTTCTAAAGGCATATTTTAGGATGGGGTACTGAAGATTCAGTAATAATTACCGCTCCTTTTTATAACACACATACACACCCATTTTTCATAATTCACCTCATCACCTCTCCTTTCTGGAGACCATAATAAAAGTTCTTTGAAGCCAGACACAATCATATTGTAAAATATGTTTACCTATTAAGTTCATTTAAATTGGGTTACAGCTATATGGGCATTAATTCACTAGGATCAGGATAAAGGTGTCATTTCTCTTCCCTTCTTCCCCCATCTCTATCTCTCACAAACACACATCTACTAACTTCAGAAGTATACTTACAGATTGATAGCTTTCATATTCTGTAAGCCTTTATCTGAAGTACAGACATGATAAATGTAAAGTAAATAGCAATTCATTACACAGCTGAAGTAGTCACAATTTCTTCTTTGGAAGCATAATGTATTATGATTAATGATTTATTGGAAAGTATTTCCACTATCATTATCACTATCATTCAGACTGCAAAGAAATAATTTTTAGAGCTAGTTAATTATCAGCATTTATGAGTGATAGACGCCAATGGACAGTTTAACAATACATGAATCACTAACTAAACCTCTGGGTGTGATCACATAGAAATGTGCTTATAGTATGGGAGTTTAGTATATTTACCTATTGTCTCTACAATGGGTACTGTGCCAATTCAAGCCCAAGTGAAAAACCTCCTATGAAGAACATGTAAGATATCATGAACATATCTAGGGAACATCCACAAGGAAACTGCAATTACAACACAGTGAAAGTGCGAAATTTTAGGTCTGTCATTTTGAAGAACTAAATCCCAAATCCTGCTTAAATCTTAGCTGTCTTTCTGATCAAGAGGTTACCAACCTCCTTCTACAAGATCTATCATGGACAATCACCAAAACACTTGCCAAGTTCTTAGCAACAGCTATGGCTTGCATAAGTCAGCTGCTACTTCCTTTCCATCACTAATTGGTTCAAGTTTGATTTTTCTTGTACTTTTAAGTATTGGATTTGTGTTTTATTGGCCTAGTATAATAAATAAATAATCAACATGTGGAAATATGGGTACCTTTTCAAAATTCCACTTGTCCCTGAAGGATTCCACTGAAGTAAAGAAATAACAGCAATACTGTGTATAAAGAAAAATGCTGTACTCCAGATCATTATGTTAGGCCTACAGCTCTGTCCAACGCAAGCCTTAGACTGATACAAACAACAAGTTGACAATTACAGGTTTGAGAGATTTTCTGGCATGCTGTAAATCCAGCTGTCTATTTAGTCAGACAGTAACAAGGTTTGAAGAGTTCAAAAGAGGTTGCTTGCCTTGTAACAATGCCTAGTGGTGCAAGCCAGCCAGGAGAGTTCAGAAACAGGAATGCCAAGATAACAGTTCAAGAAGATGGAAGAATAATTATGTTTACATTCAGTGGCTTTGTATCAACATAAGCAGGGGGAAAAGGGTTGTTTGCAGTACAGGTTTAAGTGGCAGAGAGTTCCATGGAAGCTGGTCTGAAAAGCAAGCCAAAGGTCCAATCAAAGGGCAAGACACAGGAGGCATTTGAGGCAGGGCATCACAGGAACACAAGCCCAGAATCAGGAAAGTTGGTTCCAACAAGGGAAGGGTCTGGAGTATGATCTTAAATAGCCAGAGTTCCTGGATGTGTTTAATTAGAGAAAATATTGCCCACTCTTCTTGAGGAGCTGTGCCAATTTTCCCTGCTGTTTAGCTGATGGTGTGATTTAGGACTTAGCACTCCCTCAAGGTCAGGGTCTGCCTCATTACTATCATACTAGCAGCCAGCTATCCTGAGTCTGGTCATTCCTCATAGGTGGCTGACAACCTGTGCCTCTTGTTCCACAGGCTAAAAATCCACTAGATTCTCTTTAGCCTTTCTATTAGCAGAGGAGTCCATAACAAACTTATGGGTTCTCAAAGTGAGGCTGACTGTCTTTCTTCACTTAAGATCCATTATGCAACTCAATATTTGCTGCCTTAGTATAAAATCTTGTCTTAGTGATATATTTTCCTGACACTGAGTACAGTGAATAATGTAAAGCCACTGATATAGAAACCTCTCCAGGGAATCTACTAATCATTGATCCATTGGTCTGGTCACATGAATGCATTTCCTCCAAAATGAATATGGAAGTATAATCATGTTTATGTTTAATGGCTTTCTATTAGTATAAGCGGGGGGGGGGGAGAATTGTTTGCAGTATAGGAAATATAAGTGGGAAGGGAAAAGAGGGCAAATGACAAAATGTGTATGATGATGTCATAATGCAAATACTGCATTATGCAAGTACGTACTTTTGTCAGACTTTGGGATGCAAGTATACAACAGCAGCATTTGTGTGATGACATCAGTATGCACAGATCATCACTTTGGCATCATTATGATTTCCTGCAGATGCCACTGACAGAAGGATTGTGTCACCTGTAAAGCAGTGCTATAACATTTTCAGCACTGTGCTCTTGATGACAAGAAACTGCTGATTTTTAAAAATGTCCTTGTGATTTAGCATGATACTGCTTACTGTCGGTGTCCGGAGGGATAGCAAGGGGAAGTAAATAACAAAATGTGCATTGCAATGTTGTGATCCAAACTCCACCCCTTTTGTACAGTACTCGTATTGCAATGTCACAGCCAAATAACCTGAATTATGAAGTCATGACCCATTTTATCATTTTGATGAAATCTCAACTTGCTGCAGATACTCTTGGCACCTACTCCCATTTACACTCATGCTCCCATACTGATGCACAATGTGCGCTCTTCTCTCAATCTGTGGAGTCCCTGGAGTTCTCTGAGCTTGGCTGTTTTCTTGCAAATGTTTCATTACCTGCTAGCACTGAAGAGGTTACCTAGCCGGGTAATGAAACATTTGCAAGAAAACAGCCAAGCTCAGAGAACTCCAGGGACTCCACAGTTCAACCCTGAGCTACACATATTCTCTTCTATTGATTCTATCAATCTATCAGATAGATATTCCAAAATTTGGCACAACCCACACAACCATACATTTGCCTTAGGCTTCCACAGTTCTAACCACGTGCAGAGAAGCTTGCCAATAGGGTCCAGCCAGAGCTTCTGAAAATAGAGTAGCATGCAACAGAATGCCACCCTACTTCTTTTCTGATGGTTTTATAATCATCCTTTTCAGGGACACATATTTTTATTTATTTATTTGCCTTGTATGCCACCTCTTCCAGCAACTCTAGGTGGCTTGACTAAGTTTGTACAACATGCAACAAGCTATACTAGAATGCACTAAGTTGGTTTGTAGATCACTATATGAACCCAGACAGAGTGGCTAGCTTATGGTTCAGCACTGCACACACCTAAAATATAGAGTTTGTTGAGTAAACAAATACAGCCTTTCTGTTTTTCCTTTATCTTGGATATTGTCCAGTCATGCTGTGACTTCAGCCTCTTCCCAAAAGCACAACAGGCTGTAAAACTCCCCAAGCTACATAGCTGGAAAGGACAGCCAAGCACATAGTCAGAGTGACCACGTGACTTTTTTTAAGCAATAAATGGGCTGTTGTTTTCATCCACGGTATGGCTGATGTTTTTTGTTAAATTAACCAAGCTAAACTGGGTCTGTATAGATATGACTATTTCACTGCTTTGCAGGTTGTAACTTTAACGCAATGAGGCATTTTTAATCCCAAAAATCCAATACTTACTTCTAGTTTTATTAGTCATAGACTTAAAGACTTAAAGAAATAGGAAAGAATTAAACACTGTAAAATACTTCCCACTAACTATTAAAGAATAGCAGCTAAAAATCCTAAACAGCTATGAATCTGATATTCATTTAAATTTGGTTTTCAGCTATGCATATAATCATAGAAAAACAAATGTGTGAATAATTTTATATGCATAGCTGAAGGCCAAATTTGAGCTAAGAACAGCTCAGTAACTACAGTATCTGCATTTTCACTCCTACATCCAATTATAATTTTTGTTTGCATGATAGACTGAAGTACAAACTAGCCAACCATATTTTAGCATAGAGCACAGTCATTACACATCAGTAGAATTCAGCACTTTCAATTATGCACTGTGAATTTATGCATTACTTTCTGCACATTATATTATTGTCAGTATTTTAGTCTCTTCCTAATCTCTTTAAGTTAAGGCACAAAATAAATTATACTGAAACTGAGAGATTGTCTTTCTCTAAAAAGTTGTTACATAATTTCATACCTACAGGGCTATCTGATTCATAACTTTACACCTAAGTTCTGCTGTCTTTTCTAACATGAAATTTAATTTCTTGCAAGAGGCAAATGGTTAAAAATGAAGATCTGATGTTACATGATCCACTGCTCTCAAAAACAAGCAGTGACCAGGGCTCCTGTCTCTAATTATTTCAATGAAATTCCAAGCAGAAACTTTGTGAGCAGCATAAAAAGAAATAATTGATATGAGACAGACGGATATAACATGGATGACCAGTCTGGTAACAGAGACAGCATCCACTGAGTTTGGAACCATATCAAGAATTAGCCACTGAAAAATCCTTTTCTTAAGAAAGTTTTTTTTTAATCTTTTTTAATAATCATTTTAAAAAGAAAAATAGCAAACAAACAAGCAAAAAATAATAATTGGTACAAAAATATATCTAAGAAAGTTTTGTAGTTCATGATTATGGGGCAAACCTCTGATGATTTCATGCACTTCACTACCTACCCTAGAAATATCTTTTCCTTTCCTAATTGGTCCAATACCAATAAATTATCCTAATAAACTTCTTCAACTCCTGCTATTCAGCAATTATGCCAACAGGCATTCCAGAGGAAACAACAAAGAAATCAGGAGACCAAGTAGTGCTTAAGACAGTCAGTTTGGTATAGTGATTAAAGGCACAGGATTAGAAGCTGGGAGACTATGAGTTCTAGTCCCGCCTTAGGCAGGAAATTCAGCTGAGGGTCTCTGGGCAATCGCTCTTTCTCAGCCACAGAAAGAAGGTCCTGGCAAGCCAGTTCCAAAAATCTTGCCAAGAAAGCTGCATGCACTTGTTCCTCCAGTCACCAATCAGAGGTGACTTGATGGACTATAACAACAAAATAATAATTAGTTCCATCCAACCTTATCTCCATTCGTGCCTTAGAAACACACTGGTACTTTTTAAATTAGACCTGGATCTCCTATTTAAGCTAAAAACATATGACCAGGCTGAAACTGAGTCTATGATTTACTGTGGACATTTCCCCCTCTGAGCTACCTGCCTGTTACTGATCATTCAATATGTGTACTTGACCACACAATTAACAAATACTGAATATGTCTACCTGGTGGCTTTTTTGCTGGCTTTGCATATGAACAAGAGTGTTTATCACTCCTATGAAGAAAAACAGTGGGAATAATGGGACTGAAGAAAGGATGAAGCAGTTAAGAGAAATTCTCTTTTATATCCATTTAATCCAACCTCAGTATCCCCACACATTCATTTCTTAATTGCTGGGGAAAGCTCTGGGCATCACAGGAAAGTTACATCCAGAAATGTTTGAGAAATACTGCATGAATCAATAGACAACAACTTTCAGAAAATAAAGAAAAAGCTAAAAGCTAGAGGTTGAGGGACAAGCTCATGTCTGTAAAGCAGATGGTGTTTAATTACAGGGAAAACCAACAAGCTGAGCCAGATTAAACTATCCAAACACAAGTGGGACATACAGGAAAGTGTTACACTGTGGAATACTTCTATTGATTGTTCTAGTCAATCAGTTATGTCTTCCTGACATGATATTCCATTCCTCCTCCTACCTAGTTTTTCTTTTTGTCCTATAATGGTCAGTCAGTCCTCATCAGAATGTTTTGTTTTTTTCATAAATCCTTCTGTACTACTGCAAACCCTGGAGTTCCTTCAAGCCTGCTTGATCCCATCTGCTGATGAGAAAACAACACTGAATGGAGATAGGATTATGCTTTAAAACCAGAGAAAGGCATGGCTTGTTCTAAATAATTCTGAATTATAGAACACAGAAAAAAAATAGAAAAGTTTCAGAAAGGCAGATTTAAAAAAATCCTAAATTTCTAACAATAAGACTGATTTGACAATGAAATCAGTTACCTGGGGAAAAAGTCTCTTTCAAGGGTGCATTCAGGCCAAAACTGGACTGAAAAGGAAATTAGACTTGATAGCCTAAGTTCATGGCTTCCAAGTTGATAATTTTCTGAAATTATGAATACTTCCATCCTGCATGCAGGGAATGCTATAACATAAGTATCTGTGCTTCAAAATCATCACTCTGAACATCAAAACTACAGAAAATGATAGAATACTCAAAATACCTACATTTAAGAATGGATTACAGGAAAATTTATTGAATGCCATAGTTCTGCATAAATCCATGATTCTTCCAACCTATAGACAACCTCAGGTACTAAATCAACTTCTCACAATGAGAAATCTTACAATGTTCACAATCTAAATTTCCAATTAACATTAGTTTTTTTCTAACCTGATGCTCTACTTGAATAGCAGATAATGATCCCCATCATCCTTAACCACCATAGTATTTAGGGATATATTTGACCTGCTAGGGAGAAGTTGTTTTAATTCAACAAGGTAACTGTCTTTATTTCTCAAGTAAGTCTGCCCAAATTGAAATTTACAAAAAATAGCAGAATCAAGTTTAAAACATTTGACCAAAATGACAATTTTTTAAGGTGCTAAGACAAAAAAAAGTTCATAGCCCTGCAAGTAACATTATCATGGCATATGGTGGCAATAAATACTAGGAATCTTCCTAGATTCATCATAGTAGCCAATATTATAGCACAAGCAGAGTATCAGAGATTTAAAAAGTGCAATATAAATATAAATGATTTACAATAATAGAGTTATTTAGTAAAATAGGAAATGTGAACTATTTCAGAACAAACAAAAAATGATATCTTCAACACACAGGCAGATCACTCAGAGCCAGAATGTAATTACAGGTAGTCCTCATTTACTGACTGCTTCATTTAGAGACTGTTCATAGTTACAATGGTGATAAAAAAGTAACTTTATGACCAATCATCACATTTACGACCTTTGTAGGTCTGTAAAGCAAAGGAAAGCTGAAGTAAGATCATAAGCATAGTCACCATTTCATGTAGCAACCGCTTCACTTAACAACCGAGTTCCTGGTCCCAACTACGGTCACTAAACGAGGACTACCTGTACACCAGTGGGCCTTAGCTTTACATACCACAGAAGAATAAGCTAGGGTGAACTGTTACCACTTCAGAGTAGCTGGGGGAATCATATTTTTAATGCTTCACTATGCACAAAACTACTTGCCAGGTAAGTATTTTTTTTTTTATTCTATCCAATCTACTAATGACTATTCAATTTTTTGACTAAAAGGAACTTATTATTCAGGAGGCAACAGAAAATATAATCATTCTCTGAGGTCTGAAGTGATAGAGTCCATTGCATCATTTCATAATTCTACTTTAGTCTCTTCTCAGTTGACCATTTTTGAAGAAAAATTAACTGAAATACTATCAAGTAAAAACCAAATTATCTGCTTTCAGATTCTCAGCTAAGAACTGTTTGAGGGAAATGTCCTAAAAACAGTATGCATGCATATCTGTCAGAAAGATCAAATCACCTTTATTTAAGTTCATGAATAAATTTCTATTGTGCGAGAATGTTTGCTTCTGTTCTCATGATTTTCTTTGTAAGACTACAACATATTTTCAGGGCAGTAACCGAATGTAAATGTAAGCATTGTATTGTTGTTCAGTTGATTGTTTGTATGGCATTTTCAGGTTTGTCACTCTCAAATCTGAGGATGCTCCAGTCTCTTCCCACAGCCTCACAAAACTGTTTATTGCAGATTGGATAGGCAATTTGCAGAAGAATTTTACTTAACATCATACTAACAGGCACAGACTGTTCTTGGAACAGCAGACATCTTGAATTGCCAATTCCCCAGATTTTACCTGGAGGGTATTTACATTCAGACTCCTTTAGCAGATCACAATGAATAACTTTGGTAAATAATCTCATGCCTACCAAGAATGGAAAATTAATCTGTACTTCTTGGGCCTAACTGTTGGGAATATCAGCACACTGTTCAGAAGTAAAGCTATAAAACAATAGGACAGTATAATCATTTGCTTGCATATTCATTTTTGCATCTTTCAGATGAACTCAAAATAAAATCTATCTCAGAGCATAATTTCCTTAGGAAGTACAGGAAGCATATCAAGGCAAAATAACTGTTCACCAGCATCTTGTCATCTTGGGGTCTGTAGGTCTGTGCTGTATGTCTGTTACAACAGTATATTGTTTTATATTATATCATTATATATAGTATATGTTATATAGTTATAGCTATATAACAAATATTAAGGAATACATTTAGACCAAAGGAAGGGTATGTATAGAATTCCTTTCATCATCACTGTTTTGGCACTGAAAAATGAGCTGTTCTGCCCTTACAAGATCCAGAATAAGTCCTCTTACATAATTGCAATAAATTCTACACCATCAGCAATTGTACCAAAAAGAGAATTTCAGTTCTTGAGCTCCCTCCTTGACTGTGTACAGTTTGTAGCTGGGCTAACATGTGGGTTTCTATAGCCCATAAAAGTGTGCTATACAGTGTATACGATCTTTGAACACTGCCACACTATTTATTCACTGAACTACTAACAATTATGCATTGCACCTGGGGAGCTGCAGAAGGATCTTAATAGCAATTACTTCTCACCTGCATCTACTGTATAGCAACCTATTGGTTCAGTAATTTGACAATTTTCTAAATGCTATTAAGAAATTGCTCTATAACCCTGTTGAGCATATTTGGCTGAAGAATTAATAAACCATTTTACTGAACACAGGAAAGAAGAAAGCCTACAATGCTTATTGTGAAATAGATATCTGACATCTACATGTTTTGTGCAAAGTGTGAGAGATAAAGAGAGCCAATTTGCGGTTAAGGTATTAGGCTAGAAACCAGGAGACCATGAGTTCTAGTCTTGCCTTAGGCACAAAGCCAGCTGAGTGACCTTGGGCCAGTCACTCTCTCTCCACCACAGGCAAGGCAATAGGCAAGCTGCTTCTGAAATCATGCCAAGAAAACTGCAGGGACTTGTCCAAGCAGTTGCCAGGAGTCAAGACTGCCTCAAAGGCACCCTGCCCAAAAAAGTGAAAGTGAAAGGTAAGCCTAGATGTATGTATGCTTATATTTTTTTTACCCCATGGTTGGATGTGTTCACATATTTTAACCTGATTACTAATTAATCTATTGTCTGAGTTGCAGTGCATAAACTAATAGATTTGGTTCACCCCAACCTGAGCCACAAAAACAAATTGAGGTTAACAGTAATCTAGTTTAGCATCTGATGGAAACCTAACTGATTTGAGGAAATATCTTGTGTGAACATGGTCTTTTCAGAGCAAGTCACTGAGATATAGGCCCCTGCTTTGTGCAGCATGCTTACACATTACTGGCAACCTACTTTGGGTATTTTAATTTTGGTTTCTGGGAGAGGACTGTGAAGCAATTTTAAGTGATAAGTCACTGGAAGAGAAAAGGAATAATGATACTTCCCCCACTCTATCATTCCTAGTGATTCTGCTCAAAGTTGCTGGTTTACCACTGCCAGGAAATTAATGACTTTGACATTTATTGAATGGTATGTAAAACCTTGCTTTCCACGCAGAAATGATGAAACAGCCATTGCACTGAATGTAATACTTATAAGCTGTTACAATTCCTTTCTATTACTTTTGTAGGAAGCTGGTTGAATCAGGCTGTAAAAATACACAAGAGCTATATTAAACTGTTACACATTCCCAGTTTTTCCATGCATTGCTGAAAAAAGAGATCTCCTCTAACTATAAATGGAACAGAAGCCTAGGCAGAGTGGGAAGACTGGGAAGAGTTTGCAATTGCAGACTTGATTTCCTGTGTATGAAATTAGAGTCTTATATTTTATCCAGAGAAGTAGTTGAAGTTTATATAAACACGTACCAACACTGTTTCCTTTTAGGATAAACAAGAACCTCTGTTTTTGCAGACCTTACCAATTCCAGGCTATGACTTTCTCAGGTTTCCCCTTCTTCTTGACCAATTCACTTTTCTTTCCCATTTACTCTTCTTCCCTTTCACTCTTCTTTCATTTATTTGTTTTGCAAGTTGATCTTCAATATGAGTAAACCACCTGTAGTGACACTGTTGAAGATTGGCAAGGAGTTTGTGATGTAGACCTGGTTTTCCCTTTACAGATACAGTACAGGAAATACTTGTGCAGAAAGGATTATTTAGTCAGTGATTTGAGTATATTTCCACATGTGCTGTTAGAAGAAGTTACTTAGCGAGTTTTGTGGATTGCATTACAGGTAGTCCCCAGTTTAAGACAAGTTCCATTCACCAGGTCTGTCCTTAAGATGAATTTGTATGAAAACCAGAACAGTATTATTACATAATACTGCATAAATGCTATTGTGTAATGAACTCAAACCATTATGTATTTAACTCGAATTTTGCTACAGTAGGCTCCGTTCTTACCTATGGCTCACCCTTAACCAGGTGTTCTTAACCCTGGGACTACCTGTATTGTTATTGTTAATCACTCTAGTTTGCCTCTTATCTGTATTCTTACTTGTAACCATTAAGATAAAGAGGATAACACCAACTCCCTAATCTAACACTTGCCAAGAAAAGGGGGACCAAAGCAGTCTAAGAGCAATGTTCTCATAAACAAAGAGGCTGGGTTCCCAAGGCATTGACCAAATTTAGGCCATCACACCACCCCCAGGTGCTGTCTGCTACAGATTCTGTCTTTCCCCAGATATTCTGGGCAAAGATTCCACTGTTTAAAGTTATGATCAGGTCCCTGATAAGATGAGCCACCAAGCCATCATCAGGGGTTATTGTTGATACTCCTTGTCTCTTAAAAAAATATAAAAAGGTGATAAAAGTGCCCAAGCAATCTGAACCTTGGCTTAGACCCAAAGTCTCAGGAAGATGCTGAGCAACTGCTGGATCAAGGGGTCTAGCCATTGCCATTCTTGGGGTTCCTGTCATGCAGAGGAGATGCAGATTGGTGTATTTTTCTCTGTTAACTCTCTTAAGAAAGAGAGCAAGAAAATCCTTTTTGGCATCTCACCCTGGTTTGAGTCTATTGCCTCTGAATCCTAAAGAATCTTTTGACTCCCAACTGGCTTACTTCTTTTATAACAATTGTTCAATTTTATATTCAATCCTCATTTATTCAGCACTCATTCACTCCTGACTGTGTTGTCTTATTATACCTCACAGATGTAAGTATTCCATCCTCACTGCATCCAACTTTTATGTTTCTCCTGATACACTTAACTGTCACTTTTATACAAGGAAGTTGACAGAAGTATGATATACAGCTATTTTCACTTCTTTTGACAAAGACTCTTCACAAAAGAGCACAAACTACACATTACCTATCAGCATTTCACTTCTTAAAATTTCTCCATTTTCCTATCTTTAGTAAACATCCTGCAAACATAACAAATTCATCTATTTTCTCTCATTTTTTATCATTCATATATATTTATCTTGCAATTGTTCATTCCATTTTCTCTGTCAAACACAACTGCCTTGGTCTCTGGTACATTAATTTTCAGATCTACACTCTACCTCACATCATGCAGTTTAACATTCCTTGCAGATCATTCAAGTTCTTACCCAACAGTGTCAGGAAGTTGGTATTTATCAGAAGTGGAACCTATGTTATAGAAAGTAATGATATGTTCTTGCAATATAGTGAAGCTACTTTTTGTTCCAGGTTAGAGTTGAGTCCAAACTGAGCTTAATAAACATAGTTCATCTCTCATGTCATTGCCACTTCATAAATGAGCAACATATGGTGTTAGAAGTGAAGCTGAATTCCCATGCAGCAATAATGGTATGCAGTAAAGTTGTTTGCAGATGACTAAGGCCTGACAACTTCCACAACTTCTACTAGCTTGTTAAAAGAAGGAAATGTACTGCTGCACAAACCACAGAGAGTCAGCACAAGACTAGAAAGCCAGCTGCATTACTGAGCAGCTATTAGAGAATAGCGCCCCCTTTGGTGTTAGTGGAATAGTGACAGTCTCAATTAAAAAAAAAACAATGCTCTCAGGCCAACACAAATGAAGTTAACAGGCAATGTGGAAGATCAATGGTAACACTTTTAACAAAAAAATTTACTCTACTTGAGAGCATTTGGAGGCTGTGCAGAAGAGGTCCAACAGAAACTAGCAATTTTCCTGACAGTGGCTGGAGCAGATGTCCTTGATGTGATATAATACACTTACACTCATGGCCAAAGAAAGGAATAAATGTAAAGTTCTATTACAAAAAATCTAAGATGTATTGTGTGCCATGAAAAAAAATGTAGGATATAGAGGATTTGTTTTCAGAGAGTGAGACAATTGAAGAATTTGTAACAGATCTGAAATTAAAGAGTAAATCTTATGACATAAAGGCAGCCAGCTCTACACCCTTTCTCACTGCCTCATAAGTGAACAACACAGCATCATCTGCATACAAATATACGTGCATATTCATGGGCCAACTGACATACCTCTAACGTCACCACAAGCATTGCTTATACATACATTCATAAATTGATTAATAAGGGGACATCACACAACTTGCACATTCCTTTTTTGCTGTTGAACGATTCACTAAGCATTACATTTATTCCAATGCACATTCAGCAACCTTCAATCTATATTTGAGCAAAACGTTCTATAATTCAGTTTACTCACTTTATCGTACACATTCTTTCAATTCTCAAGCTTGCAATAAACTGTATTTTTTTACATCCATACATTCAGAGCAAAAATCTGATCTGCAACCATACTTTCCTTCCCAAGTTAAGCCCGTTCTCATGTTTCATGACCTTTAAGTTAGAATTCTGCCAAACACTTTCCAGGCATGCTTAACAATAAATTTTATAGTTCTTTGGTCATTTTTTGTTGCATGTAACAAACGAAAAAAAACAACTCAGTTCCCATAACACACCAAGCTATGGTTTATTTAACCTTAGGAAAGGTTTAACTGTGGAATAACCCACAGTTGGTTGAAAATGTTCAACACATTAACCCATAAAACATGATTTATTGAATACTAGTACCGAATATCATGCACTTCAATCTCCTTCTAGGATTGAGGCTTGAATAAACCCCCTGTTCTCAGGAGTTACAAGTCAGAGTGATGTAATTAGCATTCTTTCTAACTCTGCCAGAGATGAAATCATAAAAGATACAGTGAAAACTCTTTTCACTGTGAGAAAGTGGTTCACTATGGATTTATGGATAGCAGTGTGGGTAAATGGCTGAGTATAAAGATACAAGAGGCCTTTTTGGCTTGGTTTGCCGATCTCAGAGCTGTATTTCCTAACTTCAGCAACTTCCAAATTCATAGGCTTCAACTCTTAGAACTCTCCAGACTGCATAGCCATTACTGATATTTCTGGGAATTGAAGTCCACACATCTGGAGGTTGTCTCAGAGCATCATATGGTAAAGCAGGGGGGTCTGGATTGGGGACAAGGGGAGCAAATAATAAAAGCAATATTGTGCTGTGGCAATGGAAATTCTGCCACTTTTGCACATGTGACATGATATCCCCCACAAGAATGAAAGGGGCAGAGATTGGGTCAAAATAGCATGATTTAGCTTTTGTCATTTTGATTAAAGCCTTTGATCCTGTAGATCCTTTGGAGTGGAGTCACCAAAATGCAGACTCAAGGACTGACAGCTTCCACCCAGAGAGATTTACTGTACACCATTCCTAGCCAATGCATGCATGAATTTCCTACCTTCCACCAGTTAAGTACAAGATATAACTTAATTCAGTTGTGCTTGTTTTATACAAATGCATAATTACAGTTTTGAGTACCATAACTGAAGTACACTCTGCAGCAAATGTGTAGAACTACAGATAAGAATGGGTGTCCACTTCACAGCAAGTTTGTTCTTTTTCTTTTTCTTTTTTTGGGGGGGTGGGGGGGTTAAGATTTTCTAGCTAAGAATAGTTTCATTTTCAGTAGCGTATCAGGAACATAGATTGTGTGAATGCAGCAGAGCTTTTCTACATCCAATTTCACTAGGTAGCCATTTGACTGCCAATAGATCACTCAGATGGTATCAACATTGGAAGAGCTGGCTTGGAGATAAAATAATGGTTCTTATAGTGTCCACAAAATCTCTATTAATTCTGTTAATGATAATCTGTAGACACCTAGGTAATTAAGGGTTCTCTCCCTTTTTCCAGTGCATAATACTAAAAATACTCACTGCAGTATATCCCTCCTCCTGTTGAGAACCGGATTCAAAGTGGAGTGTAAGTGTTCTCCTGATTACCTACAGGCTGCTCTCTCTTGAAAAAAAATCAATATTTTCTTCTTCCATAATCATTGTTAATTTATCAGAAGCCCTTTTTTAAGGAATCTACATTGTTATTTATTGTTATTTAACAACAAAGGCCAATTTCAAAAATGGAAATTTATGTTTGTGCTGTTAAAAAGTATAGCCTAGATAAAAAATCCAAGGCCCTCCCATTTGTAAAATTTTCATCATGATCTTCCTTTGCAGAAGTTGGAAACTCCTAGTGAATCTATGGATAAAAGCTCTCACCACATTATGCAATTCTTGCAGGCACATTCCTGTGGCTTCCAGTATTCTATTTATCCACGTCATGCACTGTTGGTTTCTTCTTCTCCTTCCATTCACTTTGCCCAGTGCCAACATCTTTTCCATATATGCATCAGCCCTCATGATAGTTTTTGTTGCATGAGCCTTGCTTCCAGTAACCATTCTGGCTTGATTTCCTCCAGTGGTAAAGTTGGTTCTCTTGGCTATCTAGGGAATGCAAAGTAACCTTCTCTAACACCATAGCTCAAAAGAGTCAATCTTCTTCCTCTCACTCTTGCAGTGCATCCCTCGCACCCATACATCATAACCGGGAATATCATTGAGCTGACCATTTTAACTTGATTGAAATGTCTAAGTCTTCCATGAGTTTGTCTAGGCCCCTCAATCCCGTTTTGCCTATTGTTATTCTTCTCTGAATCTCTTTTGCATGCCCACCATCTTTATTAATTCTGAAGCCTACAAAATAGAAACTGTCAACTTCTTCTATTGTCTCATTGTTTAGCTTAATGTTTTCTAGTGTTGCATAATCTTAGTTTTCTTGATGTTCAAGGAAAGCCCTACCTTTTTGCTTTCCTGTTTTACTTTTGGAATGATTGGTCTTAGGTCTTCTTCAATTTCTGCAGCCAAGATAATGTTGTCCACATATCTCAGGCTATTAACATTCCTTTTACAAATTTGGAAATGAAATGGGTTCTAGGCTATACCTCATTGGGGTTGGATCTTTTCTAGGTTTTTTTTTCCCCCAGTCTGATGTGTATTTCTATGATTAGTAGCTGATGGTCTGATCCACAGTAAACACCTGGCAGTGTTTTGCAATTCAGCATAGAGCTTTTCCATCTGTTGCTGTTTAAGATGTAATTAATTTGATTCTAATGTTGTCCATTTGGAAATGCCCAGGTATAAAGCCATCCTTTGTGTTGTTGAAATAAAGTGTTAGCATAGTGCATTTTCTATACCAAATTCTATCAGTTGTCCTGCATCATTGTGGGCTCTGAATCCAAATTTTCAAACTGTTTTCAATAGAGTTTCCTCTTCAACATTTGCATTAAAGTCACCAATAGTTATTAGAACATCTTTCTTTTGGCATTTGATCTATTAGGTTGTAAACTTCTATAGAATTCATCAGCCATTTCTTCTCCAGTGTCTATCATTGGTCCTTACACCTGTACAATTGTGAAATTCAGTGGCCATCCTTGAATCCCAATGGAAATTATTCTGTCAGTGACTGGGGTCCCATTACACATGCAGCAATACATTTTAGGACAATAATTGCTTCTCCATTTTTTCTATGAGTTTCATTCCAGAAAAAAAAATGTTGGATTTTTCTTATTTAAAATGTCCTATTCCTGTCCACTTTAGTTCACTGGCTCTGAGAATTCCTATCCTAGCCCATGTCATTGCCACTTTAACAGTGTCCGGTTCTCCTTGATTCATACTGCAGAGGTTCCATGTTCCCATCCAAAAATTTACAATGCTGTATACTCCAAGCTTTTCTTTTCCTTCTAGTTAACATCAGTAACTGGACTTCTGAAGGCTATCATCCAGTCACACCATACTGCTTATATTTACCTGATAAAGCTCTTTGCTTTTCCCAGTAGATAAATAATTACCTCCAGACCTGGGGGCCTCATCTTTCGACAACATGACATTCTTGTTGAGCTTCTTTCCATGAATTTTCTTGGCACGCACTATGTGAGAAGTAGCTTGCCACTGCTTTCTTCCTCACCTTAGTCAATAGAATTTCTGCAACCTTACCTGTGACTGCCTGGTCATAAGCCCATCAAAATGTATTTCATCTTGGCCCTGTGCCAGTATGGACTGCACCATTGCTTGCAGTCCAAGGGGTGGGGATGGGCTTTTAAAGTGGTCCATGCTCATCCTTTCACAGGGCCTCATAATCTGCAACTGCTTATTTGTCAGGATATATTCCACTTACATTGGCAGGCCACCCCACTATCTGCCACTGTGTGTGTGTGTGTGTGTGTGAGAGAGAGAGAGAGAGAGAGAGAGAGAGAGAGAGAGAGAGAGAGAGAAATATTATGCTGAAGGCTAGCATTTGCATTGCACCAATGATATTTTTCCATCAGTAACTTAAAGTATGAACTAATAGTCAAACTCTCTCGGTTACATACTATATGTTAAAGGAACCACATGAAATAAAAGTGACAAAATACTGAATTAAAAAAAGTAAGTAGACTGTATAAAAGTTCTCAGCAAGTAAGATCAGAGTCACTGTTCATAAAGAGCTCAGGTGAATAAAAAGGTCATCAACTGACACATAAAATTAATACATTATTCAGATCTCTTGAGGGACAGCATCTCATAAATAAAATGGCTGCTCATCCATTAAGGTGTTAATATGAGGAATAACCAGAAAAGACACCTCCCTTTTGGACAGATTTGTAGTACAAATTTGAGAAAATGGAAGGGACAACTACTGCTGCACTAACCTTTTACTGGAAAGATTTTACGTTTGTTTTAAGAAGTACTATAAACATGGTCAGTGATACTGCCAGATTTCCAGTGTGCCTATGTATGGTGCCATCTGGGTTACTTCTCATCCTTAGCTTTTGCCAGACAAATGGGTTGCCAGGGGCCATGCCCACCAGTGAAAGAAAACAGGAAACTCTGGCCAGCTGGTTTAGGCTGCCACTATGCACTGCTTTGAAATATTCTCTGATTCTAATTCTCTGCCATTAGAAGTCAGTGAGTTAATTATGTTGGGACTTCCCATAGGAGACATCTAGGAGCAAAGCTCCTGCTACTCTTGAGGAAATTGCAGTGGAAAGGCAATCATTTACAGGTTTAAAGCATGTATCCATTGTCATTTTGCTAGAGACTTCAGGACAATTTGGAGAACCAGGGATGTTGCTGGGGGTGGGGTTACAGGTTAGGTAACAGCTCATGAAGCTCAATGAGTGACTTGGGTCTGACCTCTCTCAGCTCAGTCGACTTCCCAACATTGTTTGCTGTTGTGGCATTAAAAGGCAGGGAGCTTGCCTCCCATAAAGGCCATCTGTAAGTTCTTAGAAGAACTGCATAATATAAATGCAATGTCATAATAATTCCCATACACACATTCACAAGACATATATGCACAACATTTAGAATGTTTTAAAGAGACTGGACTACATCAGACATTGATGACTGATGCATAAAAAAAAGTACAAACTGCACTAGTGAGAGCATTTTGTCAGGGAGTTGCTACTCTTGTAAATTATGCTCATCATCACCCAACAAAAAGGATATTGGCTGAATATCTTATTCAAGCTCACTGGGAAAGGTGCTTGTCCAGCTATTTTCAATCCAGATGCAGCTTATGGAGGCACAAAGCAAAGCTACTTCATCAGCTTTGTTGAAAAAGCAGCTCCATTAGGCACCTTCTTCATCTTTTCTATCAAGCTGAGCCAAAGTAGGTGGGAAGAAGGGACATTTCATTAACTCTGTAAAAAAACTCATTTCGGCAGGCTTCATTCCATAACAATAATTATGATTTAAATTTTAAAATAACATTTGCTTCCTCTCTAATCCTTCTTTCTGTCCTTTGTGTTGTGTCTTTTAAGTTGTAGACCTATAGGCAGAGATTATCTGTTTTTATTGATCAAAAGTCTTCAACTGAGTCATATCATTATTAGGATCAACAAAAATTACACAAAGAGTTTGCAAGGTTTCAAGTTTTGAGAACATTTCATCCGACAAGTAGGTTGAAACAAGGGAGAATGGAAGGGAAAATTGGCTGATTTTAAAGCCGTGTCTGTGCTAAGTTATATTTTTGGATGAAGTAATAGAGAACCTTCACTTAAAAAGAAAAGGTTACAGGTAAGCTGCTTTTGGATCCATTTTTGATTCATAAACAGGGTAAAATGTTTCAAATACTTATTTTTTAGCAAATCTCTATAAGACCTTAAAGCTAAGAACTAACATAGGTAGATTGAAAGTAGCCTGAAGATCTTATGACAGCCTTCCCCAAAGCCACAATGAAAGGTGATTGTCCTCTGTCTTTCCTTCTTATATCCATGGCAATTTAAACTCATTGATATTTCTTTGTGCCTTTCCTACATTTCAGCAGACTTTTTGCTCTCTGTTTCATGGTCTTGTTGGTTGTTCACATAACATCTCTGTCCTGGGAGATGGCTCCCAGTTCATCTCTCACCACAGGGTAGAAGCACTAAAACTTAGTAGTGGGGATTCATTAACAGAAGCCAACATGGATTTATGCTGAACAAGTCATGCCAGACTAACTTGATCTCTTTCTATGGTAGAGTTGCTAAACTGGTGGTTTGGGGAAATCTATAGTATAATTTGATTTTAGCAAGGCTTTTGACAAAGTCTCTCGTAGCATCCTTATTAACAAAATTATCAAATATGGTAATTGTGGATCCACCTCAACTGTCAGGTGGATCCACAATTGGCTGGAAGATTGTACACAAAGGGTAGTGTAATGCAGCTTCAAAGAAGGTCAACAACATCTTGAAGAGCATCAAGAGAAGCATAGAGTCTAGACCTAGAACCAGTATGTTGTAATGGTTAGGATGCTGGACTGGGACAGGAGAGATCCACTTTCAAGTCTACCCTCACGCACTGAGTGATTTTGCTCCAGTTTCTCTTGGCCCTACCTCACAGGATCACTGCTGTGGGGGAAATTTTGACAAGAGAGTATCATCTATTATCCCTTAAATTCCTGGAGCAAGGAAGAATATAAATCTAACAAATCAATAAATTCTATGCTTCCATACATTTTCCTGTCTCACATGACAAGACCTGTGATGCCACTTCACTCTAAACCTTAAACATTATTTGTGCAGTATATGATATGCTTCCACGAACTCACAAGTGAGATACAGAGATACTGGAGCAAACGTTTTATTAATACAAATGATACATGTTAGATTTTGCAGTGATCTCAAGTCTGTGTTTCAATAGCCCACTCATCTGTATTAAATGATTGAATAGCATAAAAACAAAAATAAAACACTAGAATTTGGTGCACAACAGGGTAAACTGTGGCCAGCAACTGCCTAGGAGACAGTTACAAACAGAAAACAAATGAATATATCTGGAATGTCAGTGAATCCTCTGTTAGAGAGCATCATTCATAAAAGGAACACAAGGTAATGGAAATTATGACATCATAAAAATGAAAAATGATAACACCTTAATTGAAAAATAAAGGTTCTGATTTACTATTATTTTATTATGCTTTCTACCGATATTGCTGGCAAATTTCAAATGAAGTACTGAAGATGAAAAGCAAGGTTTTATGGAGTATAATATTCTTTGAATTAGATGAGATAGCAATGGGATTAAAATAGAAATGTGTTCTCAAGGAGTTAAGAAATCTGCATCTAATTCCAAACCCTTCATATTTGGAGCCTAAGTCATATTTTATTTTCTAGTTGTATTGCCAGTTTCCCAAAAAACAAAACAAAACCTGGTTGGGGTGATTTGCATATTGAAGAGGACTTAGACACCAAAGGGCATATGGCACTCCTATTGTTAAGATACTAATTCCCATTATATGTTATCCTTGGCAACGCTGCCTACAGTCGACTTGGAGTTGTACAACATTTGCAGAGCCGTACATTTTCTCTGCCGTATAATCTTTATCCTTAAGGCTGTCCGTATCTGACCTCATTTCCTGCTGAAGTGTGCTAGGGGGGTTTGATAGGGGATGCTGCAGCTGAGCATAGACCAGCACTCAAGAGTTTGGCTGCATCTGCTCAGCAGATTCAGTTCCTCAGCTGATCATTTAAAAGAGGGTATCTAGCAGATCATGGGAAACTTGCTTGCAATATAAAGGTTTCCTTTTTGTCCTATATACAGTTCTGATTCTGCTCTGTGTTCGTGTGTGTGTGTGTGTTCTTTTTCGAAATTAAAACAGCTTGGGGTCATTAGATCCTCTCAGTCATACAACCTTTGCACAAAACTGGTAATAATTACATAGTGTGCTTTGGCTTAATAAGTAGAAGTTATTACAAATGCTAGATCAAATTAAAATCATATTCAAAACTTACCCTATTGATTGCAAGTACCTGGAGAGCAATACATATCCTCTAGATTGCTATAGCCTTTGTTAATCATGCTGGAGAATCAGCCAGGGCCTAATGAATTATGAAAAGCCTGATTCAGGATTTATTGATTTGTTTGTTTGTTTTATGGCTCTCATTTCCAGCATCCAAAATCTAAACTGTAATATATTCCAACAATTAATACAAAAAGAGTTATAAACACAATAGTTGTATCTCTAACCCATAGCCATAGGCAGGTTTCCCTCCTTGAAATACATGCATTGGTCCTTCCTAAGAATTTACACAAAAGCACATACATATGTAGGAAGAAACATACATGTATGTATGTACAGAAAAAACGCTGATGAGAAAGTGTAACACTTCAATTTTATACTGAAAGAATGAGGACTGATGTTTAGAACAAAAAAATCTTAAGGTATTTGGGGGTAAGTTCCTATTATAGAGAATATATGTAGTTCAGGGCTGAGCTATTGGGTTCTCAGTGTTCTTTGAGCCTGGTTGTTTTCCTGCAGATGTTTCATTACCTAGCCTGGTAATGAAACATCTGCAGATAATCAACCAAGCTTAGAGGACACCAAGAACCCATAAAAAATGCATGTGTTAACAGCTCAGGGGTCAGAGAAGTATCAAAATCAGCAGTGATCCCAACATTATCCACCCCCATTTCTTATTTCTTTAAGGCAGATTCCCAGACTAGTGCCATCCTCACTGTATCTGCCCAGCTGGGTGGGATCACCTAACTGACCCCAACTCTTCTCAAAAAGCGAAGCAGTGCATCCCCAAAGAGGGCAATGGCAAATCACTTCTGTACAGTTGCCAAGAAAACAGCATGGACGTGACTAGGAAGCTACTAGGTGTTCAGCGTGAAAGAATAATTAATTTTTCATTATATTTAAATGATCTTTTAAGAAAATATTAACTACAATAACATGGCAGGTTGTTGCAAAGGGCTATGTTGTAACAAAGAATGACCAATAAGCTGTTGCAGTGTCTGCTCTTTGAAACACCATACCCTTGAGATCCGGTTGGCCCCAACTCTGCTACTATTCCGGAAAGACTTAAACACATGGCTGTTTTTCCAGGCATGGGGGTGGATCAGGAGGTTAAGGGGGCCTGTGGGATGATTGTTACAGAGACAATAGCTGTTTTCTCAGTTGCTATTAAATGTATATTATGATTCATTGCTTTTATTGTGCTTCTAATTCTGTTAGCCGCCTAGAGTTATGGTTTGCAAGATGGGCAGTTGTTTAAATGGACTTAAATAAATAAATACATTTTTTAATAAAATCCTAATTAGCTATTATGGAAATGACATGGGAGGCTGCATAAAAAGAGGCATGGTGCACATAAAAAAGTAATGACGAATCTCTTCAGCCTAGGAGCCAGATCTTCTTTTCTAGCTTTTTCAGGACCCAAATGCACAAACTTCCCGTTATGACTTACCACTCCTCTCCCTGTCCCACGCTTTGCAAATAAAACTTGGGGCAAAAAGGATGAAGAACCCCTCCAGAAGAGAAGAGGGGACAAAAATGAACTGTTTTGTGGCAGGAAGAAAAAAGAAAGAAAAAGAAAAGGCATCATAACAATAGCTCTATTTTTCCCTTTCCTTGTCCAGGATGGTGCGAGAAAGCAGGCTTCTTACTTAACCAGCTGGCATAGGTGACATGTCTGTCTGCCAGTGAACAAATAGCAAGAACACTAAATGAGGCAATCTTGTCTGGACGCAGCTGAAAGCAGGAGGGCAGAAGTTGAGTTTGTAGCTCTGCAAATCCTCTCCAAAGGATAGGATGCAGCCTCCGGATCTTTCCAAAGGTTTCTGCTAAATTGTAATTCTTCTGATGGGAGGAGAAAGCTATTAAATGTGTGGCGAATAATCATACTAATTGTTTTTAATATGATCAAGTACATGTTAATAGGGAAGGATTCAAGATATGTGCCCTTTTGAAAGACAGAGATCAGAGTGAAACCGATCTCAATAAATGAGTGTCTCAGCAACATTCTCGTACCTACTGACATAGGTCTGTCAGTAACAGAACAGAACAGGTAAACAAAGGCCTAGAGTGGAAAAGTGAAATTTGAAAGCCACACATTTTTAATGAAATGCCCAAACTCTCTTGACATCTCTGATATTACATTGCATTTCCAAGTAACAGTCATCCTAGACAGCTTAATTTAATTAGCAAAGAAGGAAAAGAAATCCCTCTCAAAAAAAAAAAAACACGTTATGCTTCTTAAAGTAAACACCTTTCCAAAACATTATCAAAGACATTTTCTTTCACTGAACTGCATACCAAATGTTAGCTCAATGTTTTGAACCATATACTAAGTATTCTAGGCACAAGCTAATTGTAATAGTGGGGCGGGGGGGGAAGTACTTCAGACTGATTTTGTTTGGTAACTTTTTTTTTCCCCTACAGATACTAGGTTTATATTGAAGGGCATTATTTTAATACACAATTTTATACTCTATATATATTTCACATAATGTATAAAATAGTGCATTCTATCTTATAAAGGGTTAACTTGCTTTTGCCTTCTAAAGAGAACAGTGTTTTCTCCCCCCACCTTATCTCTTTGTTGAATGCCTGATTGTCTTCGAATGAATAAACAATTAGCTTGGTAAAAGTTGCAAAGAGAGAGGCCCTGAATTCTATAAGAGATAAGGATGTGCTAACATGTGCTATTCCCTTGGTAACAGGAGAAGAGAGTTGAGCTCACTTTCTCCTTCTGGGATCCACCTCCCACCCCACCCCTTAGACCATCCCTGCATTTCCTTGTATGGGGATGAGGGGATGTACTTTCTGATTAAAAGTTTGATACATTTGTAAATGCCTATAAATTTCTGATGCTTGTTTTGAAAGGGTGTGGCTTCAGTCAACATTCAATTACCAAGGTGTTGATTGGGTTCACTTTGTCTTGATCAAAATACATCTGTTTATTTTAAAGAAGTCTCGTCTCAAGTTTTTTTATTTTATTTGGCTCTTTAAAAACTTGGGTAATAAAAGAGTGCCTTACAATATATTGTACTCTTAAGCTGAAAAATGAAGCTCTGATGAAGCAAATACTTCAGTATTGAAATAGTTCTTGATTAACTACCAGATAAACTGATTTCATATTTTCAGCGATCATGGTCTGATCTTTCTTAAGTGGTTGCGTGCATTCCCTTAATTAGCAATTTTATTCAGCTTTGAGTTGAACCATCAAACTCAAGGCATCAGTTTGAAAACAAAGAAAGGCCCTATCCTAGTGATGGCAAACCTTTTGGGCTTGACGTGTCAAAAATTCGGAAAATGCCTATTTTTCCAGGAAGTTTTCCCTTCTCCCATCTTGCATTTGCTCAATTTTGAACTTCCAAAAAATATACGAACCAAAACTCAGTTATCCTTTGAAACTAGTATTTCTGTCCATTCTGTGAAGCACTTCTCCAATTTGTTTTTTAAAAGGCATTTTTGGGGGAAATGTTTTCTCACACAAAGTGCCTGTCAATGAAAATAAGGGAAAAAAAATACTCCACATTAAGTAAAATGGCATACAACAGCATGCATATTGTGGGCAAAATTGTGTATATGCCTATATTGGGAAAAAACGCACATCAGAATATATGGAATTTTTTTTAAATTCCCAAACTTTTCTGGAAATAGCATGGTGAAGTTAAATGAAGAACAAACAAAAAACTGAAATCAATGGATCTGTCTATCATCCTAGGCCTGGTGAATTGGTATAATACTGAATCACAGGTGCACGGGTCAAGATAAAAATTCTAATTTGTTGCCTAAAGTGCTTCTGTGTAGAATATTCTCCATTTGTATTTTCATACTTTCTTCACAAAACATTTTTTTAACCCTCTGACATTCAGTTTACCAGCTTTGTATCACCTCTAAAAAATTCTCAAAGCCTGGTTCAAATTTAGATTCTCCCATAACCTTACTGGGGATAAGGGGATAGAGTCTATAGCAAATGCTTATATTCCAGATGTTACTGGTAGATTTGAAGAATACCATGATTTGAGTTGAGTGATAACTCTGCAGACTTGCTGACTCCTGTTCGTGGGCTGAGGACTGCCAAGTCTTTGTCCTCGAAACTTTGTTTAGACCACAGCTGAGTCAGCCTGCTACTCATGGTTCCCCATCCATCTCCACATTCCAGCCACAAAGAATTGTTTGCATGTAAAAGTCTCTTTCTTGTAGCTTTTTGCTCCTTCACTGCAACAGTTCAAAAACTAGGATATTAATTGCTCTTCGACTAATTAAAATCACTAAGAAAAATCATAATTTAAATCCCCTAGATTTCAAAGACATCTAATGATGATTAACTAAGATTGGATATGGCTCGTGATGACTGTGATCAGAGTACCCCCTTGCTACTTTGATGAATAAGGACATAAAACAGCAAAGGAAAGCATCCAGTAGAGAGTGGGGTATAGATTTTGAATTTGGGGTTCAGTCAGCCAAGAGATAGGATCATACTTTAAAAAAAAGTAATAACATGATGCAAATATGTTGTTAGTTTGTGGTATATTCTACTCAGATTTCTTGGGTTCATTTAATGCTTCTCAGTCAGTATGAAAGATTCAAATGTACTTCAAATATTGTGTTGATTCACTGAGATGCAGCAAGCTATGTTTTATGGTTAGCCTCTGCATCCTAAATTGTTCACATATGTGAATCTAATGTTCTAGTGCAATTCAACTGAAAAATTATCTATATTAATATTGTACATTAAAATATCACTGTTAACCTCTCCAGCAGCATTGTTTTGAACTAGCATATAAATTAAAGTAATATATTAAATGAATATTGCCAGCACCTTGACAACGGTTTTAGCTAATCTGAACAGAGAATTGAGATTTTACTATCTTTACACATTGGAGTTCATAAAATAAAATCCCAGGATAACAAATGTTGAACTCAGTGTTGAACTCAAGCCAATTTCAGTGCCTTGGAATATTATGTTACATAACTCTGAAGGATAGAATTCTCAAAATTGTTGTTTTTCCTCCAATAACTATGGCTTTTTGGATATTTTTCACAGCTAGGAGTTTCTGAAATCCAAATATGCATTAAAAGTAGAAAATTATTTCTTTAAATAATGTGCATAGGGGCAATCTGATTTTGTTTATTTAGTACTGCACTTTATATGCCAGACATTTTCAAGAAAAAAACAACTGCAAGAAATACAGGACAGGTACTGTATTTATATGAAAAATAGTAACCTTCAGTTTAGGATGATTTCTGATCCTCACCCAAAAAAGATTACACAGAAACTGATCTATCTCCATTGCTATATTTTCAGGTAATCTACGAGTCCTTTCCATTTTAAAGATTAACTATTGTTGAAAAAACACAGTATTTTTGTGTTTTTTTATGGAAATGCACTCATACTAAGAGTCGGTTTGATGCAGTGGTTCAAGTGCTGGACTGGAAACCATGACTTCTATTCTTCCCATAGGAATGAAAGCTGGCTGGGTACCTTTAGGCCAGTCACTTTCTCTCAGTCCAACCTACCTCACAAGGTTGTTGTTGTGGAGAAAATATGAGGCAGGAGGATTATGTACACTACCTTGAGTTCTACAAAATAAAAGTGGGATATAAATATCATCATCATACATAAATTATAGTTAATATACAGTTGTGTGATTTCTGAATCACTATTTTAATAATTGTCACTGTTGATTAGCAAAAAGTCAGCCCTGCATATATACATATTATAAAAGACTGTCATTTCTCTGGTCTATATCAAGTAAAGATACTTTTCACACCTATTATCTTTCTTCCAACTTATTACATAATTTCATTTTAAGGTTTGGAGCCAAAAGACCAGCGTCATGTAAAACAAGATGGTGTACTCACCAACTGAAGATTAGTTTAATATTTCCAGTTCTCAGCTACTTAAACTGGCAAAAAATACCCATATCAGAATTAAAACTTCAGCAAATGCTAAGGTTTTCACATGTATCATTTACTGATCAATCAATAAAAGTTGTCTGTGTGTATGTGTGTGTGTGTGTGTGTCCAATACACATATAGAAACCTATGTGTTTTTTCAGCCTTGTTGGGTAAATCTACATATTTATCACAATTCCATCTACTGAACTTTTCCATGTATCAGAGGATGATAATGCGAACTGCATATTAAAAATCTCAGGATTGAGAATACTGAACATACAAGCCACTCACATTGCTGGCTCTTTAGCAATCTCTATACCTGCCCTTTCTAAGAATTTAGCAACATCTCTGCTGAAGGAGACCAAGAATGCATGTTGAGGCTATATTGATTATACCAGCCTTGGCCACGGTATGTCTTGAGCAGTTGATCTCCCAGAAATTCAGATCTGTGACACATTATTGCAGCACAGGACATCCTCTCATAGAATGCAGCAAACATGAGCCATCTTACCTCCTCCGCTAGGCCTGAAAATGTCCAAAAAGTGTCCTTTCAAAAAAGAGTTGGCACAGATGCCTCTGCCTCTGTTAACTGCAAAGCACTGACACAACCCTGCCATTGATTCTTACATTCTCGGTAAAGAGGAAGCTGCTTGCATTAGATACCATTTTTAAGAACACTTCTCCTCTCCCAGTTTAAATATAACTATAAAATCATCTAACAACCTGTAAAGTTGAAGGTAGAATACAGAAAGTTCAGCTTCCTTTTCAGGTATAAAGGCTGATTCTTCTCAAGGGGCCTGGAGATAAGAATAAAGCTATATTATTGATAGCGGTATTTTTAACTAGGCTCTTTGGCACATTGTTATTAGTTTATAATCCATA
The DNA here is from genome assembly GCF_059951505.1 of Python bivittatus. NCBI lineage: Eukaryota > Metazoa > Chordata > Lepidosauria > Squamata > Pythonidae > Python > Python bivittatus. Next base: position 32,798,376 of record NW_028277098.1, read on the forward strand.
CTGTTCTCTTCTTGGCCACACTTGCTTGCCCAGACTTTAAATGAATCTAAAGTACTTTCCCTTAAATGTTCTCAGACCATCTAGATAAGCTGGTAGCTGCAGCTTGTTTGCCATACATTCACAGAAAAAAATGTATAGGATCACCAAAATAAACTTATCACCTGGATATTCTTCTCTCTTCTTCAGCAAGGTAAGGAGGAAGGGAATTCAGCCAGAGGTAGTAGTAGGTAAGAGGACAAAGTCTCCCTCCTCCTCCTCCTCCTCCTCCTCCTCCTCCTCCTCCTCCTCCTCCTCCTCCTCCTTCTTCTTCCCATTACCCTTGCAGATTTGTTCTTCATTTCCCTCTCCCATAATGGAAGTCAATCAGCAGTCTACAAGTGCTCATTATGCCTGAAAATCATTGGGATATTTTGCAGCATCCCTTTCCTTGGACTTGTTTGTTTTCATGGGTTTTCTCCACACAAACAGATTCATAATTTGATCTTATGCATGGACCATGTGCCATTTTGACTAAGCAATAACCAAGTCTGAACACTGGAATTAGAGGAATGTGGCTACCAACGAAGAAGTTTTCAATAGGTTCATGCTAATAGTGTGGTTGGAATCATCCATCATGTTTTTTGTATCTGTATTTTAGGGGCTCTTTCCATAAAGACGCTCCCTGAGTTATTTGTCAATTCTCCATCTTTCTTGGAATTTATTTATTATTAAGATTGTTCTTATATTGTATTTTAATTGATTTTATCTCTGCTGTAAACCACCCAGAGTAATTTCAACAAGATGGGTAGTGACTAATTTGATAAATTGATAAATAAATAAATAAATAAATAAATAAATAAATAAATCAGTCTTGTTTTCCTGACCCAAATGTCAAAAATCTGTAAATTTGTTGGAATAAGAATGTAAATGTAAAAATCGGTCCTTAATTTGATGCTGATGTAAGAATTCTACATCTTCACCTACAATAACATTGTCTTAGCCAACTCTTAATCCAGATGAATGGCACCCATACCCAAGTAACTTTTGCTTCTTCTGGATTGGAGGCTGCCAATATAAATGTATTGTATTTTTATTGATATGGCAAGAAAAAACTGCCACATTGCACAATTTCAGGTGACAGTCTTTTTAAATAACAATACAAGGAGTTCAGTCTCAAGAGAGATTAATTTCATTAATGTCAATCAATTTTTACTAAAATAACACTGCATTAAAAGACATTTTTTTCAATGTCCTAAAAGTATTATGTCCTGGAAAGAAGTAATTACATATATTAGTTTGATTCTGAAACAAAGTTTAATATTCTAATTCTTCTGAATTGCATACCTGCTACATAGAAATTGACTATGTGCCTTTATTATTGCAAAGGGATTAAAACAAATTTATGGTCCCAGTTACCAATGCCTGATGTTACTTGTGTTCAGAAATGAGACGCCTACAAACAGAGATTACACATGGACAATTGAAATGAAATGCAATTAACTTAAGTTATGTAAAAAAATTCATATATACATCTATATATGCATGAAAAGCCCTTAGATATACAGTTTATCTTAGGGTAATTACATTGTTTTTTTACTCTTTTTTTATTTTTGTATACTTTGATTCTTATTTCAGAGAGCCACTTTGGCGTAGTGGATAAGGCACCAGGCTAGAAAGGAGGAGACCGTGAGTTCTAGCCCCGCCTTAGGCACAAAGCCAGCTGGGGGACCTTGGGCCAATCACTCTCTCTCAGCCCTCGGAAGCAGGCAGTGGCAAACCACTTCCAAAAATCCTTGCCAAGAAAACTGCAGGGACTTGTCCAGGCAGTTGCCAGGAGTCAACACTAACCCAAAGAGACAAAACAAATTTATTTCTCTCTTCATTAAATAAATAAAGCAAAATAAGTAAGTAATCTCAACCAACTTTCCAAGGTGAAATGAAAAGAATGTCTATAAAAGGGGGGGGGGGAATGTTTGAGAAGTGTTTCCTATAAATACATTGTTAAATTCAAATTGTTTGCACATGCAATTGTCATCTCACAATTAAAGAGACTTTAACAAGAACTTTTCACATTTTCAGCTCAAACAAATAATACAGGCAGCTTTTTCTTTACTCAGGTGATATTGTAGCATTTAAAAATACGCATTTGTAGCTAGTTCAGTGTATTTTTCTGTTCAGAGAGGCCATGATGCCCTGTGGGGCTCCCCACGTATCTGAATTCTCTAAGTATCCTCAATTTCTCTTTCCTTCCTGATCCCACTGTTGGTGACCTTTTCTTTTCTTTCTTCTTCCCCCCTTCCCTTACCACCCAGTACTCTTTCTTTGCATTTTTTCTATTCTTTCTTCTACTTCATCCAATACTTCATGCAACTATTCCATTACACTGAATTTGCTGCATCAGGATAGGGACCCTCATGCTCACCATCTTTGCATTCTGTGCTGCAGGTGGGAGGGCAGGGAATAGGCAGCTGTCCAGGTAGAAAAACAACTGATTTTTGGACTTCACAATCTCTAGTTTACTATACAGTATCAGACAGGGAGACAGTAGACTAGAGTGCTGATATTGGTGGGTGTCAAAACCACCAGCTCCTAAATGTGTGAAATGAAGATTATTAACTTTTCAACTCCTGTAAAATTACATGGAAAACATTTTCACAAGGAAATTGTTAAGTCCCCTTAGATTTATTTATGTGGCAAAGGTATTGTCCATACAGTGCATTTTCTGTTGGCCCTGACTACAAGCACAGCAGTTTCTAATTTAGGGAAGGAATAAAACCAACTGAAACACCAAGTAAGTTCAGTTCTGCTTCAGATCTTTCTGACTTGGTGTAGAATTTCTGAATACCTTTGAAATGAAAAATATATCTGCTAAGAGAACAGTATGTCTTTCAGGTTCAGACAAGATGTTCAGGCCAATTCTAAAATACATTTCTATTTAGTCCTCAAGAAATTAGCAAATCATCACAAGTATTGCAGTTGTATATAAAAAAAATGATGTGGCATCATAGGTAATCTATATACTACTAAAACTCTCCTGTCTGTAACTTTTAACTAGGTGAAAAGTGCGTGGAAGGGCAACAATTTCCCAACAAAAGTACTTCAAATGAGCTAACTTACAGAATGTAAAGACCCATGACTCCTGTGGAATTAAAATTTGGGAAATTTGTGGCTGCTTCAGCACTGCACTGCAGCAGTCAGCCCAGGTCACGCAATCATCATGGGCATATTCCTGACCTCTTTCCCGCCTCCCTCTGTCCCCTGCACCCAATCGGCTGGCAACAAGGCCTGACAGGCAAGCAGCGATTGGTTGCTTTGGAACTGAGGCAGAAATTTGAAATCTCTTAATGGCAGTTGGCAGTGATGGGAGGACAAGGGAGCAACGTGGATGCCTGCTGGTGAGGTAGGGCTGGCTGGGGACTGGCAGTGGATGCCTGTTGGCAAGATAAGGCTGGCTGGGGGGTGCCAGTGGTCAATGGGTGAGCCCTCTTCCTCCCTCGAGAGAGGGGACCCCTGGGGACACACTGGAATATGGAGCGGGGTACAGTTTTCCTCATGGACCATGGCTCCCTTGGTTCCACCTCCCCACAGCAAAGTGGCAGGCCAAGAAGAAAGAGGAGGGGGAGGAGAAGAGGAAGAGGCCTTCACCAGGGCTATCTTGAGGGTCGTGAGGGGAGGGCAACTGGCACAAGCCTATATTATATATGGAAATGAAGGGAGGGAGGGAGGAAGAAAGAGAAAGGGAGGGAAGGCAGGCAGGCAGGCAGGCAGGCAGGAAGGAAGGAAGGAAGGAAGGTATCTGACGTTCCCTGCCAGCTTCCCACAAACAAGGTCAATGGGAAGCCAGCAGCAAGTCTCTCACAGTTCCACTGCTTTTTTGCCCTTGATCATTCTGTTTCTCTGTTTAGATAAGGAAATATCTCTGAAACAATGACCCAATGGGTCACTGGTTGTCTAGTTATATTTAAAAGTCACCAGGGGGGGGGGAGTTGTGATTTGAAAATAATGTGATTCACTAAGCTTTAGTACCAAATCCAAGCCTAAGTATCAAGATGCTAAGATTTAGATTTTTTAGAAATGTCTGCAGTTGCAAAGATGAATAAAAATTATTTATTGTGTGAGTTCCCAATGGTTGCCTCTCAGCTCTTGGAGATTTTCCTGTTACCTCAGAATTGATTCTGTTAAAATCCTGGTCCTACAGATGGAATATGGTGGTTGGCCTGATTTTCAGTGAAGATCATGCTATTGAAAGGAATGAGATAAAGACAGTGCTGGCAGGCCTTGGCAAGTAAACTTCACCTATTTCCCAAAGGTTTTCCTCTAGCCTAAGCTTCCATGTTAAGTTTCCATTTGCAAACTTTTCACAAAACTTTATTGTTCACTAAATATAGAAGGTAAAATTAAACTGTGGCTATCCACAAGCTTAGCATCTAGCCACATGCATTAATAGCCACACATTCAGAGGACTGTAACAACAACTATTTTCAACAAGCCATTTGTGTTGAAAACACTTTCCTTGCATAAAATCTTGCAAGAGATGCTATTCAGACTATGCTATACCAGGAATGCAATTCAGATTTTAGAGCATTACATTCTGAGCAGAAGTTATTGTGAATTCATGATTCAAAGGCTTGTTGCATCTAAGGTTGACATGCAAATTGAAAGAACATTTTTGTAATTTTTAAATACCTCCTCATAATCAAAGAATTGTGATTCACTATTGGTCTGAAATGCAGGGAGGCAGTTCTTTAAGATAAGAATTGCCGCAAGTCTTTCAAAAGGTAATGAAGAAACCAAATTGCAGCCTGTAAAACAACTATTAGATCAACTTTACATAACTTAAAAGTAATTTCCTTGCAATATCTGGCAAAAAGCTCTTCCTTCTGGACATTTTCTTGAATAGATGTGATCCCATTTTTACCTAAGCTCATGACCAATTAATGTATTTTTAGAAGAAAAGACAGTTTCTTATGGACTTTTAGGATGATGCCCCTCCAATTTCCCCTCAGAGGTGTTTAGCAGGCCTGACAGAATCTGAAAAAATTTTTTCTGAAAAAAAGTACTATACTTCCTTGAGATTCTAAAAGCACCTGCTACGACTACCATTTCCTTATAAAGCAGATAAACAGCATAATTTCCTTCAGGCACAGATCTCTCTTGTCTGTTTTTTCAGAATATCAATGGGTTTGAGTATCTGACAGAAAAATATTCTAACACGTATTTCTCACAGATTCTGTGATGAAACAACAGCCACTTATACACAATCCATTTTTGACTTTTGGCTTTTCTATTTCTGCCCACGGATACATGTAAATCTAGTGGCCTTTTTCACCAATTATGTGAGACACACATTCAGTAGTTGAATGGTATGAAGCAAAACAGAGTCTTTATTTTCACTGTTTTTATTGATCTAGTGTAAGATTAAAATACAGAAAATCCTACTACAATGTAAATAAAGAGACAGGTACAGGTACACATATACACATTTACCATATATGTAAAGTATACCATATTGTAGTCTATTGCTATTGAGATAAAACATAAAATCTATCCAAATTTAATAGAATTGTGGTTCCTGCCTCGGATGTGTCATTATTTTAACTTCATCTGTGATTTTTTTTCTAATGTGGCCATTGAAGAGGCCTTGTTAATCTACATCTCATTGTTATATTATCTAGAATTTTCCAATGTTGAGCAATTATTATTTTAGCTGCTAAAATTAAATAGATAAGTTCTTTATTTTTAAGCTTGAGGTTTGGTCCTGTAAATAAATGCAGTAAGCCTAACTGGGGACCATTCAATTCTTAGTTTACTGATGGTACTTATCTACCCCAAAACATTATACCAAGAGAGTATAGCTTTATCGCATGACCACCACAAATGAAAAAAAAAAAAAAAATGACCCCTTTTTTTGACAACCTCTCCAACATTTGGAAGAATAATTTTGATATATATGTGCCAACCTAACTGGAGGCAAGTGCCAGATATGTATAATCTTCCACTGCAGTTCTTGTATTGAAGCTGAGATGAATCCATCTGGTTTCCATAATTTCTGCCAATTTGTCTCCTGTATGGAATTACCAAGATCAGTATCCCAAGCTTCTTTTAAACCATGGGGTGGATTTCCTGTTTCTAATTGCGATAATAACACATAAATTTTTGAGATTGTTCCTTTTGGTTGTAGTGAAGTATTAAATTCTCGAAATTGGTATAAGGCCATATTGCTGAAGCTTTAATATTTCTATTGCCCAAAAGTGATTTGAGCTGATATCAAAAGAGCCAGGGCTCATAATAGGTTCCTTATTACTACAAAAATCTTTTAATCTATAAAGATTATATTCTCTAAAAAATTCATTTTAGCCAAACCATAATGCTTATCCTGATCTATATATGTTATTAAAGGAGTTAAAGGAGAAGTATCCTTTATCAAAGCTTTGTATCTACTCTTCCAAACTTGAAGCATCATTTTAGTGAAAATATTTTCAATCTGTTTTATTCTAGAAAAATATCTTGGGTGAAAAAACCATCGATTTATAAAGCAAAACAGTCTTAAGATTCAAATGCAATGCCTGGTTTATGATTCAGAAAAGACCAAAAGTCAAACTTGATTCAGAAAAGGTTCTTTGTATACCAATGGCACATAGACCACAAGAATAGTCTAAATATGTCAAGCTTCAGCTATTTTCCACAAGAATAGGAGTTGTTTGTGCAGAACTACATTCTCTTTCTTCTATGATAATATCAGGGATGATGCCATCAGCAGGTATGAAAGGACAGTCCTCTAGCATCAGGACCAAGAACAGAAAACTAGTGGAAATAAACAGAAGACAGCCAAACAAACCCCAGTCAGTAATAGGAAGACAGTCTAGTGTCTACTCGGCATCCAGAATGAAACTACAGGTAGTCCTTTCCATCCGACCACAATAGGGACAAGAATTTAGGTCGCTAACCAATTTGGCCATTATGAGTTAGGGGTAATGACTGGATTTTAGGTTCCTTAGGAACATGGTACTCAGACTTTCACCCAAGGGCACATATCTAAGGGTACACATTAGGAGGATGTATGGCAGAAGTGACAAATATCCTAAAATATGACATGGAAATCAAAAACTTCAATGTAACCAATTGCAGCAGTTGTAAGGACATCAGAACATAAGAAGAATCTCTCAATGGCTATGTTTGCATAGCATGCTACACCAAACAAACTATGTTATGTTGTAACTGATGGTCCAGTTCATATAACATAAATAAATGTTGGATTCCACAAATACTCTGAATCACAAACTATCCAAATCCATTTTAGCCTAAACAAGAATGTATAAATCCAGACCCACTTTTTATTTTTATTTTGTATTGCCTTACCACATAGAAAGAGAAAAAAAGCAAAGCAGATTACCCTTCCTCTCCCAATTGCTGATCCATATTTGGCCCAAACTTGCTTCAATAGAATCACCCTAATCACCTTAATATCAGTTAATAAACTAAATTATTCAAGCCTTGTCACCATTATATAAAACCAGATTGAGCAGGATGGAGGTCTGTCAGAATTTTAGCATCAACTTTTCACTTACCACTTTCTGATTTAAAGGATCAAACCTCTCCTTCAAAAAAATTGTTTCACTTCATCTACTGCAGTTATTACCTGCATGAATTCAGTCTTTCTAAAAGTCTGTACATCGTACGAAAGAATTTTTTAGAGTCGTATAATTCCACATGACTCTCTTCATACGTTATTTCCTGAGCTACATTGTCTTGTGGCTCAGGATTGCAGTTGTTCACTTACAAAAAATGTTCTCCTTGGTATGAGGAAGAGTGACTCCTGCTTTCTCTGTCTTCTCAACTTCAGACCATAATTTATCACCACACAGCAGTATTTAAATGAAGAAAAACAGTTTCTGTTTATCATTTAAGCAAGAAAACTGTGGAAAGATGAGGATAACCCCTGGCAGAGAGCCAAAATCATAAATTCAGCACATCACTATTAGCAACCTGCAGTGAAACCCAGCCATATTGTCACTACCTTGTCCTCTGCACATATTAGGCATGATGTATGGAAAGACACTCTAAATTTTCACATTTCTTGTACAACCAAAATGCCAATCAGGTTTGATCTGCAGAGTTTATATGAATAAGGAGAACAGACAAAGAAGGTGGGATAGCCTATGAGAAGTGCTTGTTAGATCAATAACAGCTTTTGCCCTCAATTTGTTCAGAAGTCTTGATAAGTCAATCTCCTCTTCCTCATTAATCACAAGTCTCTTAATAAGTTTCCAGTTTGTTTCCACATCCAGTTCAGGGTGCTGGCATGAATGAACTTATAACCTGAGACCACAGCATTTTCCTTTGTTTTCCTATTTGAACATTATTATTTGGAGACCTGCTGCAGGTGACTGCCTAGGTGCAGGAATTCTCCCAGCTCTGAAATAGCCTCCACAGAGAAAAGCTGAACATACCAGAGCACCATGTGCACAGGAGTGTGCATGTAGAGAAATGAACCAAGTGTCATGAATTCAGTCTGAAGAAGGCACTCAACACTGAGAAGAACCATGTTTATTGCAAAGATTATTGGGTGTCTGCTTTACAAAAAGAGGGACCGCAAACAATGGAAAAGCAAAGATTTTTATAGACATTGAGGGCTACAAGGCAGGAAATCCTAGGGATCTGATTTGCTGGCCGGTTTGGGGAAGCTAGGCAGATCCTTGTCAGTGTACCTGGGGTTAGTTCTATTGTTAGACAAAATGGGCCTTTCAGGAGGGCAGCAGAAGTGAGGAAGTTCATTGTTAAAGGAGATGGAATGTTGAGGTCATCAAATGACAGAGGATGGAACACTGGGATTTCTTTAGGTTGCAACTCCGTATTAGAGATGCCCTTGGGCTGTGCTGTGAGCTGATGAGGAGGCCTCTATTCTTTGGTTTAGATGGGATTGTAGGGGGGCTTTGTCTGGCAAAGAGATGACCTGGATTTGACCCTGGCCATGTCTAAAACATGGGGAGGAAAAGAAGGTGCAGCCTCCACTTTGTTCAGATTTATTTTCTCCACTACAGAAGACAACTTTTTTTTACCTTTTCTAATGTCTTTAGTTTTTTCTCTTTCATGACAAAGATAGCATTAGAGAAAACCTCACTCAGGTCACCATCATTATATAAATTTTGTACAAATCATTTATCAAAATGAGACCACTTTCTTACCTTCCCTTTCATTCTCTGAGCATTTTTTTTCTTTAGCAGAAGGGGGGAAACCCCATAGATTCTTGGTCACTAATGAGAACTAATCCTACTCTGGGAATCTTGGTAGATATACAGTAAATGGAAAGTTGAATGCTACACTTACTTTACTTTCCATCTGGTATAAACAGTACAATATTTCATACATGCTTTGATTAAAGGAATGCTTGTGGCAAGTGAAATTCAAATCTATAAATATTTTCTATGTTTGTACATGGACCAATGCACAGGAGTATTTCCATATTTAATCAGATGAATTGGTTTTGTAATCATTAAAATGCCACACTTCTAAAAAATGATGTACCGTTGGTATTTGACACCAGATAAAATGTCAAAGATGTATAAAGGAATCCCAAATGTCTGTTGGAAATGTAATCAATGTGAAAGTACATTCTATTACATGGTGGACTTGTGAAAAGGCTAAGAAATATTGGAATATTATATGTATTTTGATCCAAAAGATTTTGAAAATCGACTTGCAATTGAAACCAGAGACTTTTCTTTTAGGTATGATGAATAAACAAATGGAAAGACAACACGGAAATTTATTTCTTTATATGATAACTGTGGCAAGACTCCTATACGCACAAAAATGGAAGGATTTACAAATACCTACTGCTGAAGAATGGATATTGAAATTAATGGAATTGGCATAGATGTCAAAACTCACCGCTTTTTCCTCAAATACAGGGTACTGTCTAACTTTGTCTCTAACTGGAAACCGCTCTTAGATTTTTTGCTTGATACTCAAAAAAAATCCAACTTTGATTTTGGGATTTGCTGATTGATATTATACTTATAGAAATATCTTGTACAAATCATATGTATTATCCAAATAGATTGATTTTTAGGAATCTTCTTGAATATTAGATTAAAAACTATTTTTACTATGTAAACTTTTAGATATTAGAGTAAGAGACGAATATATTCTGTATCTATACCTGTACCAAGGAAAGTCGGAAGCTACTCTTTCTTTCTTATGCCTCCCTCCTTCTCTCCCCTTTTTTCTTTTTTTCCCTTCTTTTTCTTGATTTTTCTGTATTTTAACTTTTTTTGAAAACATAATAAAATTTATAATAATAATTAAAAAATCATTAAAATGCCGCAGATCAGGCTACACCAGATATTTTTACCATAATGTCTTGTCATTCATACATCAGGTCTTTTGATGATGCAGAACAAACCAGGGTGGAGTAATGGTTAAGGGGGAGTTTAGGACTAGTGATGTCCAGATTCAAATCCACTCTCAGCCATGGTATCTCACTGAGTGATTTGGAATCAATCACTGTCTCGCAGCCTAGCCCAACTCACAGTCTTGAGAGAAAAATTGGAGGGAGTCTGTGCCTTTCTTTCCCTTGGAAGAAAGTCAGGTTATAAATCTAATGAGTAAATTAAAAAAAATAAAAATAAAAGATACTGATGTGAGAAGAGGCCACTTTGCTAATATCTACCATTTGTTGTTTTTCTCACAGAACAGATTCAATTGATGATTCTTTATTATATTTCTATACTGCTTCCTTCACATGAACCAGCAGTAGTTTACAGATCATACAGAGAGAGAGGGAGAGAGAGAGAGAGAGATCCAGAATTCCACAATCTGAGTATTCTGTGCAATAATTATGGCATTCAGGAACAATTTGGAAACAATTAGGGCATTTGGGAACAAGGACATCTGCTCAACAACAATATAAATTTCCATGTGAATATATGTGTGGTTTCTTGTTCTGAAAAAAAATCATTATTGAGAGTTTTAAAGCAGTATTTTTAATAGCTTTCTTTACTATTTCAATTCAAAGAGATTTCTTTTCAGAAAATGTAAGTAGTACTATTTCCAGTTTCCAGTCAGGTTTCTGTCTAATCCAGTGCTGAAAACTGAACGAGCTTTCAAAAGCAAACCAACAGGTGGCAGTTTAATTTGTAAGCAGCATTTATATTCATATATTAGAAGACAAGATTTGGTAAGAGGCCAAGTAATTATGTGAAATAAGTAGCATAAGGTACTGCTGCTGATTTCATTTAATGGTTTCACTGCATTATTATAGGACTATTCAAAATAATTAGTAATTGTTGCATTCTGTGAACCCTGTCATTAAAAGCAGCAGCAGACATGAAAATAAAAAAGTATTGTTCTCCCTGTAGCTCTTTCTGTGATTGCAGAAAAGCAGTAAGAACCTATATTAAAAGATAATGCTTTATTCAAGGGTCCTGGATGTCCCCCCCTCCCCCATTTAAGCAATATTGAGTTAGTCTGCCGGAGAGAAGTGCTTTTGAGCAGATGATATGAGCACAATGAAACCATCATGGGCTACTCCACAGACTTATTTATTTCCTACCACATTGCAAGGTACAATGGCCTGGTTCCCATAATGTTGTGGATTTGTTTTTTGTTTAGCATATGTGAAAAGTCCATACGATAGAGTTTTCTGTGTGAACCAATTATTGCAGCTTGCTTAGCAAGCCATGGTTTTAAAATCCAAGATTATTTTGATTTGTAAACTCAACCAATGAAGCAAATATACACTATCAAAATCTGTTTATGTTTGTGAGCATCTGGACAATATCATCTTGGAAGCAGTTCTACTGTTTAGATTTCATTTTGCAATGTAGTTACCCAGCATATGCACAAACTTTCTTACCAATGAAAATCTTACAAGAAGATATAACTTATTTCATTATGTATTTTCTTCTCCTCTTTAAAAGGGAAGCCAAATAGAGCTGGTATTCAACTTGCAATGTAGAATTTATTTGATGCAAGTTTGGATATTATTAATTTGTTCTTTATGAAGTTGGCATTTGGCTATTTTTTGTTCCACGTTCTAAATGAGAAGCCTAGGTTGACACAAAGTACATTCAACTCATTTATGGCTCTCTGAAATTTAAACCAAAGTTGGCAAAGCCAAATATATTTCACCCACAGGTATTTCTTACTCTACAATTTTTTTTACTGAAAGAACCTTTTAATTTTATTGTCCTGAATGCTTTTAATTTTATGTCCAAGTACAACCATTACTGAAATATGTTGGTATATTTCATTATTTGAACCCTGTGATAGTTCAGTGACAGCTAATACAATCTTGTAACAATATCGTAAAGTTCCAAAAGGGAATTCCAGTTTTTGTTTTTGTTTTTTGGCAATGAAAAATGACCGCTTGTCTCTCCAAAAATAAACAACCTAGATATAATAAAACAAGTTTAAAAGTAAGTTATGATTAAATAAATCTATTAATGCATAGTGTAGCACAATTTGTTATATTATGCAACATTCATAGCTTTTGTGTGAGAGTTAGTTCTCACATTGTGAGAAGTCTAGTATCCATTTCCAAAACAATCAACAGGTACAGAGTGCCTTTCCTTCACAAAAGAGATGAGCATCCTCCCCTGATTGCTTAGGGATAAACAATGAAATAATCATTTGAAATGACATATTCTCTTGGACTGTACATCCATCAAGGACAAATGCACAAATTACTGCATTTTATTGTACATAATAGCTTAATATCATAATTTTTGAAGGTCAGATTAGGTGATAACAATAAATATTTGATAATGCTAGGCATGCTAGTATTGGTTCAGTCTAAAGTTTTGTTCTATTTTTTTGTCTGCCAAGTGCAAGAATCAGAGTCTGACAAAACAATTTCCAACACTTATCAAGGCCACTGATAATTATCCCTTTCTGCTCATTCATGTAGGAAGAAATGCTATTGCAAAAAAATCAATATGATTACCTCACTATAAAACTTTAAGATCTAGGAATGAATTCAAGATCATGTGGATTCAGATGATATTCTGATCTATTCTTCCAGTCCATGAAATAGTACAAAAAAGTGAAAAAAGAATGAAAGTGAATGACTAGCTTAGTAATAGTGCTGATTGAAGCAATCTGGTTCCTGAGGCCATATTCTGAGTTATGTGGAGGATGGCTGCTAGCACAAGATGGGTTGAATTCTGAGGTTGGAGATAAAAGCCCTACAGTAAGGACATCAGATAAAAATTGTGCATTGTGGATGTATTGTTGTAATGGAATCTGTAAAATCATTTAATGAAAATCAAAAAGAACATTGGCTCACAAAGTTAATGGCCTTCATTGCCTCTTCCCTAATGTTCAAAGTATGAGAAAAAACAAAATGAAATTGAATAGCTAGTACAAGAAAGCAAATAGGATTTAACAGATGTAATAGAGATAGGGGGTGCCCTATTTTAGGCCCTCTACTATTCAATAAATTTATAAATGACTAGGATGAAGTGCTAAAAATATGATGATCAAATTTCCAGATAGTTGGATGGTAACAAAATGCAGGAGGATCTTAACAAGCTGGAGCAATGGCCGGAAAATAAAAAGTTTATTTCAACAGCGACAAATGCAAAGTCCTTCACTTGGGTAGAAAAAAATCAAAAACAGGAGTTCAGATTAGAGGAGACTATACTGGGCAGCAATACCTGCAAAAAGGAATGTGTTCTTAGTGGATCACAAACTGAATATGAGCTATTAATGTGATATCTCCCCCCACACACACACACATGCACACAAAAAAGAAGCAAATGCAGTTCTAGGCTGCATCAATAGAATTACAGGAGCCATTGCTCCCCTCTATTCTGCATCAGTCAAATGACACATAAAATATTGTGTTAAGGTCTGAGCAGCACATTTTAAAAAGGGCATTGATAAACTAGAATGTGTATTTAGAAGACAGCAACCAACCAAGATGCTAAGGGACCTGGAAGGAAAAATGTATGCGAAAAAAGTAGAGGTATTGGGAATGTTTAGCCTCTAAAAATTGTGGGATTATATAATAGCTTGTCTTCAAGTACCTGAAAGGGTGTCATGTATTTAAACAGAATCTGAATGGCCACCTGTCAAGTGAATGTCAAGTGAAAGAGAGACCACTACCTTCAAAGACAATAATTGTTGAATAGCTCTTACTGTTAGGAAATTCTTCTTGATTTTGTTCAATCAAAATTTGTTTCTTTGTAATTTAAATAAGTTGTTGCTTGTTCTGATTTCTGGAACATCTGCCTTGTCTTCTACAGTGTTATATTCCCTATCTTTAAAGGGATAGCAGGAGAGAAAGGATCCCTGGAAATATAAACCAATCAGTGTCAACTGATCTCTAAGAACTTTCCAGAACAGATAATTAAACCATTTGTCTGTAAGCACCTTGAAAACAATGGGATAATTATCAGAAATCAGAATGTATTTGTCAAGAACAAGTCTTCTGAGGCTAACTTTTTCTCATGTTTTGATTGTATAATTTCATAAATTGTGGGAATTGCATAGATATAATATACGTTGGTTTCTATCAAACATTTGACAAAATGCTGTATGACATTTCGATTGGCAAACTAATTAAGTGTGGGCTGCATGGCATGGTAATTAAACAGATAAACAGCTGGATCAAAAGTCATTCTTTTATCAACTCCACCAATAATTTTATCCCTTTTTGTTCAAGGAGTGCTCATCATATCAAATTGGGTGTGATATCAAATGTAGAGAATGAAAATGGTCAGGGGACTAGAAACTCTTATGAAAAAGGTATGTAGTAACTGGGAGTGTTTAGCCTCAGGGAAAAGAAGTCTGAGGGAGATATTAGCATATTTTTCAAATAACTGAAAAATGTTACACAGCAGAAGGTCAAGATCAATTCTCCATTGTTCCAGACAACAGGCCCTGATACAACATTTTTGGATTACAGGAAGTTCCTAATAAATGTTAAGGAAAAAGACCTTCCTAACAGTAAGAGTAGTTAGACAGTAAAACTCAAGAAGTGATGGGCTCCCTTTTCTGGATCTTTTCAAGTGGAGGCTAGACAGATTTATTTATTTATCTATTTATTTATTTATTTATTTATTAAATTTATATGCCGCCAATCTCCCCCAGAGGGTGACTCTGGGCTGCTCAATACCTGTTGGGGGATGATTAAATTTGGATTCCTGCACTAAGTAATTGGATCCAGTGGCCTGTATGGCACTTTCTAATTCAATGATAGCTATATCTCATAAGCCCCAAATGCATTTTCTTGTGCCAAAATTGGCTGTTGGATCAAAGCTGGATCAAAGCTAGATATGTTCATAAACAATTATTCATCTTTTTTTTCTTCCAGAACAGCCTATGCTGTTATATTTTGAATGATGTAAGAGACTGAGATTGTTGCCAAATGTTTATATTCCTTGCGGCCACTGATGAGCAATTTATTATCCAAGTTTCATGGTGCACCAAGGGCTGTTCTTCATTAATTATTTTTTAGAATAGTAAAGGAACATACTTTTTTCCCTGTTAGTAAGCTGTCAGTGATTTGAGAAAGAAAACAGCACGTTTTTATTTAAAAATTGAATTTAAGGAAACTTAAAATGCGCTCATGTAAAGAATGCTGGACAAGAATTTTTATTGTTTCTTTTATGCTATCTATACCTAGGATACTATGATCAACTCAGAAATAATATCTGCACATTTTAAATAATAATGAGATCTAGGGGATTATTTCACTCTGAAGTCATTCAATTTATTTAGGGAGTGGTGCTGGAACACTGATGGCAGAGAATCATACAAGAGAAGAAGAAAAAAAACCTGAAGATAAATTTTGATTATTTAGAAATCTTGTAATATACTTATAGGCATTATTCAGAATACACAACTATTTAGAAGTGTTACCTAATTGCCTAGCAACTGTACTAAGCTAAGGAAGCTTGTTCAGGGTTTCTTTTGTATATTAAGAAAATACCTCACCTGTTCTGTTCTGGGACTTAGAGTGCTGTGTTAAGGGGGTGTTATCTAAAGGGGGCAACAACTGGTTCCTGAGCAAGTGAGGGGTTGGGTAAGCTGAGCAGCAGGAAGCAGGGCTGATGGGACCAACACAGCTCTGAAGTGGCTTCCTGCTGTGAGTGGAGTCACCGCTCTTCCTCCTTGATTGTGTGGGCAGGGTGGGGGGAGCTCTAGCTAAGTTGTCCTTAGACTTGGTGGTTCTGGCTGACATCACCAGGTTCCCTCAGTGAAACTCTACTACTTCCCCTTTCTAAGCATACTGCCCACCCCAACCTTCCTCACCCAAGGCTAAACACAGAGATTCCCCATCCTAAACAAAAAAAAAGGGAAAAAAAACAATTTAGTCCCTTTCTTTATTGCTGTTATTGTCCTCTTTCCCTTCTGTTGTCTTAATTTAATATGCCAAAAATTTTCCTAGTTTGTTTGCATTTTTAAAATGATCTTTAGATTCTTAAAATCTAAAGAGCTGTCTGGACAGCTAATAGTTCCATTATTGGTGCATCTCCATCTCTATCCAGCCCAAGCTCTGAGTCTTGAGATCCTGTTTAGAAGACCTGCTATAGGTACTCTGCCAGAGAGAAAGCCTTCTTAGTAGGGATACCCAATTATGGGACACCCTTCCTCAACAGTCTTTATAATCATTTTGGCTGTAGATGAAGATCTTTTATTCTCTGGGGGTTTTAAAATCTCAGTTTAAAACTTCAGCTATAACTCATGGAGCGATATCACTATTCTTATATCAACTCATCATTTTTAGCTGTGTTTTGTTGTGGTTTGCTGTTTACTTTAATTTTTGCCCCTGCCATTGCACACTGCCATAAATATATATTCAGATTAGCAGTTAGAATTCATTATATAGTTGTTAACTTTTTTGCAAAATGGATACCATGTTTATCAAAAAGAAAAGTGATCCTACATTTAAGATTTCCTTGTCTCCAGAAAAGGAAGAGTAGCCTGCCCCCCCCCAAAAAAAACCACCACCAAAGAGCCCTGTATTTAATTTTCAGGGATAATCATAGTTAATATATACATAGATCCAAATAACTAAATCACAAACTAGGAAATATATTTAGATTGGTCACCTCCTCAATGATACTGCAAAAATGTAAACATGTGACCTAAACTGGCCAGAATAACCTTGTGATTTCCTTAATAATTCTTCCAGTTAAAGCCTACTGGAAGTATTTTCCTTTTAAACTGTTCAATGGTTATAAGCTATTTTAAAGCTACAACCTTGCTTTAAGTGTTTTTTGTGGGTGACTCTGATATAGGATTTCTGCAATGCAACTTTTCCTTTGTTCACTTTATCCAGTTCTGCTACTAATTTGCAGCTGCTGGATACATTTGGCAGAAATATTTTTTCCATTTCTCAAGGTTTGGTTTTGTTCTGTTTTTATGCCTCTAAGTTCTCTTTTTCATTTGTTACACCATGATCTTCTCTGAATTTTCCAGAGTTTGAAAACAGGGGGCACTGTTGCCTTCCATCTGCTCCTTGCAAGTTTATATAATAGCCACCGTTTTATTGAAGTCTATTAAACTTTTGCCCACAAGCCAGGTTGTTTCCTGTGTATATCATTTTGGATTCTATAATAGATGGAAGGCATTATATAGATGCACTAACAAATAGAAAATAAATAATCCTGACCCATAAGCAAAAGTTTAATAAACTTTGGATTTCCCCCATATACATGCTGTTTTAGATAGTTTATCAAACTATTTTTCCTCACCGCCCAAAAGCAAAATTATTATATTAGTTTTTACATATTTGCTATCATGTCCTAGAGATTTCACAATCTGCTTTGTAAATATTCCTAGAGGGGGAAAGTATAAAACATCTTCTTCACACTTTCAGAAACAATATAAAATATTCTCCCTTGCAGTTCCCTGTAATCATTTTCAAAAGATGATTTGAAATATTATCCAGTACCGAACATCCACTTCAACACATTTATTAATGGCCAGAACTCATTATACCAGAAAAAGATTACATCTTGTGTATAACAGGACTCTTAATGGTTTTTATTGCCACAGACAAATATGGTTAACCTTTTTATTTATTTATTACTTCCCACTTGCCTGATTGCTTGCCTGCTTTTCCTTCCTTCCAGGATGAAAAGCACTTCAGAGAATAAAACCAAAATAAAAGTTTCTAAATGTTAATACAGTAATTTAATATAACAGAACAGAATATAAGAAACATTGGAGGCTGAAACATTATGAGTGTTCATGTGAGAGCAGGAACCTGAGCAATGATTAGAGAAGCAGTTTTTATAACTAACTTTATAGCATGGCTGGCTGGGGAATTCTGGGAGTTGAAGTCCACACATGTTAAAATTGGTGAAGTCGAGAAACACTACATTAAAAGGATAGGCAAAGCCTAGCACTTAGCTAGCTACATTGTGACACAGAAAAGTCTGAGAGCACGTTCTCTGTGCATATGTACCTGGGGATGATAACCAAAGGAAGTGACCTTAGATTAGCAATCTCCTAAACAAAGAGCAGGCAGACTGATGTAAAGTATATAAGGCAGCTAATAAAACACATCAATTAAAAGCTATTCAAAATAGTTCGACCCAGATGCTCAAACTAGGGACTAACTGCAGATCACCTGGGAGGAAGTTCTGCAAGTTCTACAAGTCTTGCAACCTGGCCACAATAAGTACCCCAAGGGTCACATTCAGCACCAGTTGAAAATCCATCTTAACAGGTAGTCTCGTATAAAGTTATTTGCATCTTGGAACCAATTTGTATGGATATAATGAATCAATTTTCTCCCACAGTTTAAATAACATGTTTTTTTCTTAAGAGTGTTCTCAGTACTGCTTTCACAAATACAGAGGGGTCATTCCTCTCCTGCAGTTTTTTTTTTTTTTAAATATTGACCAGCAGATCAGGTTTTGCACTCCCCTGAAGGTAATTTCAGCAACAGATTCTTAACATCAGCCTTTTTTCCAGCTATCAAAATGGTATCAACGGCATATCTGAGGTTGCTTGATATTTCTCCAGCAATTTTAATTCCACATTCTATTTTCAGAATCTCACACTCTATATTTTACATATAAATTAAATAAAGAAGGCATCAGTATGCAACCTTGATCTGCTTCATTCGCAATTCTGAATCATTTAGCTGCTCTATATTCCATTTCAGATAGGCCAGTTTAGGAAACAGGCACCACAAGATATACTAGAAATCTGTGTTATTGATATAAGCTAGAATAACAGAATCTTGAAAGGATGGCAATTTCTCTTTCTTTCCCTTTCATACCAAAGAGAGTCACGGCAGGCTAATCTTGAGTTTCTTTCTCACTCGCTTCTGTCTTTCCAAGTTAAGCTGATGTTTTCGTACTGGCTACTGCATACTTTCCTCAAGGCTACCTCCGTACTCCTCTACAGCTGCTTCCTAGTCATCACATTTGTCAACAGGTAGATTAGATGGCCTACTGCACCCACGTTTTTAGGAGCTATTTGTTATGGTCAGCATAGGCCAAACCATTAGTATAATCAATAAAGCAAAAACAGACAATGCTTCGGAACTGTCTTGTCTCTTCCATTATCTATGGATGTCAGCAATGTGATTTTGGGTGCCCCTGCCACTTCTGAATCTAATTTATACATCTGACATTTCTTGTTCTGGGTATTGTTAAACTCTGGATTGCAAAATTTTGACATTATCTTTCTAGCATGTGAGATAAATGCAGCTGTTCAGTAGTGCACATTCCTTAGCATTGCCCTTTCTTTGGTGCTGGAATATAATTTTTTTTCCTAGTCCCTAAGTCACTGCTTTGTTTTCCATGCCTGCTTGCATACTACATGTAGCACTTCTGATGTCATATATTGATGATCTTAGGATTATATCTATTTTCCTTGGTTTAAGCTATAATTTTGCAAGGAAGACTTTGTGATCTAAGCCACAGTTAGAACCAGCTCTTTGTTTATGCTGACTGAGCAATGCTTCTCCATCTTTGCTTGCTGAGTGTATAATTGATCTGATTTTGGTGTTGCCCATTTGGTAAGGCCCAAGTTGTCTTTAGGCTGCTGGAAGAAAGTAGTTTCTATAAACACAGAACACAGAAGTAGATTAACTTCAGGTTCATTGTATAATATGGAGTATTACCACACACATTGCTAAGTACTCCCCATTCTTAAACTTATCATACACTTGGTTTTAGATACTAAAATATAAGAAATTGACTTAAAGCTACAAAATGAGTTAAAGTCTTTCTTTACCAACACCCAATCTCTTTTTTTTTTTTCCCCAGGTTATTAGAACCGTGCAGCAAAAATGGCTACTGATCCTCCTGGTGTTTGCAGTTTGGATCCAGTAGTCCTCTTACAAATGACAGTAAGTTCCAAACATATTTTAATTAATACCAGCTTCTAATATGACTAGTGGATAACCTGTAGCCCTCCAGATATTTCTGAAGAATGCTCAACAATGCCAACCAACATTATTAGTTGTGAAAGAGGCTTGGATTGGAGACATTCTTCTGCCACATCTAGAGATCTCCTGGTTGCCCTTCCTATAATATGAAATTCTCTATTATTGAATTACTTTATAGGTAATTATTTAACCAATTGACAGACAGTGATAAATGCTATAATCTATTGTACTGGCAAGACCTATTCTTCAGACTAGTTATTATGCAGTATTTTCATCTTTTAACCTTTCCTCTTGGGCAATATTGCTGAAATATTACAATTGCAAATATCTCAACTCTTTGAGCAATAAAAACAATTCTTAATGTTAAATGAGTCAGTTGTTACACAGAAGGATTTATGTTTTGAGCAATGCTAGGAGGAACAATCAGTATGCATATTCAGTAGATTCTGAAAAGTTACCTACATACTGTTTGTCCCCTGAATTTTCTTCTACCGCTACATTGAACTACCTTTGGAAACTGTGCTCATAAGATATATGCATGAATAGGCTTTTGATTTTTGGCTGCCATTCAAAAAACCAGGGCTAGATTATTTTTTCCTGTAATATATTTTTATCCTACACTCCATTCCCATTTCATTTTCAAAACCATTTTTGAGTTACTTTGGATGTTAGATACTAGCCAGAATCAGCCACTGAGTTCATGGTTAGGTGGCAACATTTACACAAGTATTCCTAGTGGAACAAATATAATACACTTGTCCGGAATCAAATATTCAAAAATAATGAAAATGAATTCTATATTCATATAGTGAATGTTCTGTTTAATTCTCTTCTGTACATTTCTGCTTCCAATCTCATTTACGTCACCATTAATCATACTCAAAGACTTCCAGTTAAAAGAAACAAGCTAATGATGCAAATACTGTTCCTATATTCAGAACAACAAACTTTGTTCTATTTTAATGTCATCGTTTTTGTTATGATGCTGTTTGAAAGGTTAATCATAAAATGTTTAATACATAATAAAAATTGTATTCAAATATTCGCTTACATCAAATAAAACTTTCTCTTAATTTTAAAAAATTTTTTGAGTCCTTGGTGCTCCCTGAGCTCGATTGTTTGCTTGCAGATGTTTCACAATCCAACTAGGTAACATTATCATTGCCCTGATGCTGTTGCCCTGATCTATCATCATCAGTGCCCTGATGTATGCCCTGATGATGTTACCTAGTTAGATTTTGAAATGTCTGCAAACCAAGCTCAGAGAGCTCCAAGGACTCCACAGTTCAACCCTGAGCTACATATGTTCTCTTCTATTAAAGTTCTTTTCCAGGAATAGGGACATGATGGCTTTCTGGATGTTAGATTCCATTCTCAGCAGCTGTAGCCAGAATTACTCATACAGTAGGTAGAGATACTGAGTATTCCTGCCCTAGTAAGTTTTACTCTAGATACCTTTGGAATAATTATCCTTAATAGTCAGGAACACAATTCCCTTGGAAAAATGACATAATCCTGTTCTGGACCCGAATAAAATCCATTTGTTTTCTAGGAGGATTAAGGTGGAAAATAGCTCTGTAAAATATAACTTTAAATGAAAACATTTTAATGTCATCTGAGCAATAGACACAGGGACAATCAGATTATAAGCTTGCTTTGATAATAACCTTGACCTTAAAGATACAAGCAGCAGTAATAAAGTAATTCATTTGTTGACATGATAGTGGAAAGATCCAGCTGCTAGGCTATAGAATTTGTTAGGATTGTGCAGCAGTTTGGAGTCAATCCAGATAGGTGCTTGGAATACACAAGAATGCAAATATAGCACCTGTCTGCAACTTTTTTAAAGTAGCTAGTTTTTTTCTCCAGGATCAGGTGACAGTCCTCCACAAAAAGACATAACTGCTTTAAAGACTGCAGACAGGTACTATGTTCAAAATAGCACAGTCTGAAGCACCTTTTTAGAATTGAATCTAAAGCACTGCACAGCCCGAAAATCTAGTATAGGTAGTCCCCAGTTTAAGAATGAGTTCTGTTCCCAAGGTCTGTCCTTAAGTCGAATTTGTAAGCCAGAACAGTATTGTTGTATTGTGTAATTAACTCGAACATTTGTGTATTTAACTCAAATTGTGCTACAATAGGCTCCGTTCTTAACTATGGATCATCCTTAAACCGGCCATTCTTAACCCAGGGACTACCTGTACAATCTAACAAATTATACTATGGGCCATCAACATCTGAAGGATAAAATATACCACAATATATGAGACTTAGGTCCAATTGGTGCATGAATATGTTTCTATAGCTTAGATTCTACTTTCTTTGTATTTTATGAGTTCCACCTAGACGTATAGGTTAGCATCAAGGCAACTATTTGTCGCCACCATTTCTAAGCATTAATTGATAGAGCTTGTAGGGACATGGCCAAGCCTATAGGGTGAAAGGTTGGAGGTCTTAACCCTCCCTTCCTAGAGGCCTCCTAGGTTTCACCTCCTGCCTTGGTATTGTGGCTTAGTAATTATTGCTGCCACCACCTATCTTCTAGGGACTGATTCACTTGGCATCTTCTCGCTAACCCAGCATGTGAGAGGGATAGGCCTCCTACAAACTATGTTGCTTTTCAGGCACATTAAAAGGAAATAAATGAGAAATAAGTGAAATAAATTATATATAACCACCTCCTGTCCCAGCAGCACTGAGGCATGTGGCTAAGGGAATCACCTAACATGCACAGCCCTACTAACTGACATGAAATATTATCCATTGTGTTTATCATATAAGTACATCTTTCTTTAAAAAATCTGTTGCCAGACTAGGTAGAAGGGAAGGTTCATGGGAGACAAGCTATATGTCAGCTATTTGGGTTTGGTGTGCTTTGGAGGTTGTACACCTGCAGTTTCTGTGATAAAAAAATATTCACAACACACAGTGAGCAGCAAAGTAGCCCTTTTAAGACTCCAGCCACGTGCAAATCACCCTAGATAACAAATTACTTTTCATTTTCACTTAATAATGCTTATTGAATCTTTGGTGAAAGATAAAAATGGATGGATGGATGGATGGATGGATGGATGGATGGATGGATGGATGGATGAAATTAACCTAGGAATATTACTATCTCACTCCTCAAACCATCAAAGGAAACCCAACATTTTTGAGAAAACATTTTATTTACTTAGCATTCAAGTACAAAGAACATTGTGAAGATGTAGCACAAGTACATTCAAAGTATTTTACTCTAATGACACATTTGGCGGGTTGTGAAACAAGCTTCACTTTTGTGAGACTTGGCTCAACGTTTGTAACTTCTTGCAGCCCAACCCTGAAAAAAAGAATTTTTGAAAAGCATAATCAAACTTTATCTGATTCATAATTGAATTAGAATTGGAATTAAAGAACTAAGTAATTTTATTTTAAAAGGGAGTAAGAATTTAATAGCACAATACAGAAGTATGAGAGAGAGAGAGAGAGAGAGAGAGAGAGATCCCCCCACACCCCTATGAGTGGTATGTGTCTTCCTCAATTTTGGGTCCTCTACCAGAGGCCTGGGAGTTTGAGGATTTTGTGCAGTATTTTAGCTGTTCCTAGCACTGCAGTCTTCTGGACAGAGACCTCTGATGTTGTTCCTGGGATCTGTTGGAGTCACTTCTCCCAGCTTAGGAGTCATAGCCCTGAGTGCTCCTACCACCACTGGGACCACTTTGGCCTTTACTTTCCACATCCTCTCTAGTTCCTCTTTCAAGTCCTGGTACTTCTCCAGCTTATCATGCTCCTTCTTCCTTATGTTGCTTTCACTTGGCACCACTATTTCTATCACGATCGCTGGCTTCTGGTTCTTGTCTACTACCATGATGTCTGGTTGACTGGCTAGTACCTGCCAGTCCATCTGGATCTGGAAGTCCCACAGAATCTTAGCCTTGTTATTCCCCACAACCTTCTGTGGAATCTCCCATCTGGACTGGGGAGGGACTAGTCCATACACTGTGCAGGTGTTCCTATACACAATGCCAGCTACTTGATTGTGCCATTCAGTGTATGCTGTTCCTGCCTGCATCTTACACCCTGCCACTATGTGTTGGACTGCCTCTGAGGCCTCTCTGCACAGTCAGCACCTTGGGTCCTGTCTAGTGTGGTAGATCCCTGCTTCTATGGATCTGGTGCTTAGTGCCTGTTCTTGTGCTGCTATGAGCAATGCCTCAGTGCTGTCTTTTAGTCCAGCCACTGGTAGGATTTCCCAATGTCAGCCACCTCAGCTGTCTGTGGATGGTACATCTCATGCAGGGGCTTGTCTTGCCATGGCACTTTCTCTGTTTGAACCTTCTCCAATGTCTGTTGCTGCCTCAGGCATTCTCTCAGCAGTTCATCTTTGGGTGCCATCTTACTGATGTATTCCTGGATGCTCTGGGTTTCATCCAAGACAGTGGCTTTGACACTCACCAGACCCCGCCTGCCCTCTTTTTGGCTAGTATACAGTCTCTGGGTGTTGGACTTCGGGTGGAAACCTCCATACATTGTGAGGAGCTTCCGGGTCTTCACATCAGCAGCCTCCATGTCCTCCTTTGGCCAGCTCATTATACCAGCAGGGTATCTGATGACTGGCAGGGTATACCTGTTGATGGCATGGTCCTTCCCATTGAGCTGGCTCTTCAGGACCTGTCTATCCTTTGGTGTTACACAGATGTTGTTATCTTCCTTGCCTCCTCATCATGGTTCCCATGTGACTGTGGGATACCAAGGTACTTGTAGGTGGTCTTTATGTCTGTTATGTGGCCTGCAAATTAGGTTTAAAAAGTATCTATCCCTATTTCAGATACTGTGAGATTATAAAAGGCACATTGTTCCATTACATAAGACGTTCCAACTATAGTAACTTCAACTGATAAAATTCACACAAAAACTGTATTTATATAGGACAATCCACTGGAACTCTGAGCATTATTTCTATGTTCTCCTGGCAGATGCAATGGTTCCATGTGATGTAGGAACTGGTCCATAGAGTTTGAAGTAGTAAGTCAAAGAGGTTTTTTTGGTTTGGTTTGGTTTGATTTTTGGTACCTTCGAGACAGTCTTTGCTCCTGGCAATTGCCTGGACAAATCCATGCAGTTTTCATGGCAAGTTTTTTTAAAGTAGTTTGCCATTGCCATCTTTCTAGGGCTGAGAGATGTAACTGGCCCAAAGTCACCCAGCTGGCTTTATGAGTTACAGTACAGAATTCTGTTCTCTTCTGTGATGTCAGAAATAGGTTAAATTCAGTTTTGTGCAATTAGACTAATAGCCCCACAATCCAAATTTAAAATAGTGAAAAAAAGTACACTTCATTTTATGCAGCTGGTTGGTCAGTGTGTGTGTGTGTGTATTTAAGTCTGAAGCAACTGAATAATATCATTTAGGCTTTTTATAAACTAAGAACTATTAGTCTCTTCAACCTTGGATAGAACAGATGTATCTGGTCCCAAAGTTTAAAGAACCTCAGAAGATAAACACTCCAATGAAAACTAAGGAGTTAGGAATGTGTCCTATTAATCTTATTTTCTCTCACAGTAGTAGTAACAGTAATAGTAGTATTGGCATGTTAGCAATTCCTCAGTAACCCAAGATTTACAAAAATTAAAAGCTAAAGCTTAAAAATATTTTCATTGATTTTATAACATCAGCATATTAATATTTACAAATTACTTTTTTAAAAGGCAATATTTAAGTTAAAATCATCGGAATCACCTTTTGATTTCTTAGGAACTTCTCATCCGTAAGATTCATCCACCCATTAATTCATTCAAATCAGGAGCTTTACTCAACTCTCATCTGCACAAGAGGAGTTTGCAATGGAACACATCATACAGTACCTCATTTAGTTACATCTCTTTTAACTTTCACATTCAGTGTATCAGCAATCCCTATAAATATCCCCAAAATGTAAAATTTTAAAAAAGACATTTA
Organism: Python bivittatus; assembly: GCF_059951505.1. Classification (NCBI taxonomy): domain Eukaryota; kingdom Metazoa; phylum Chordata; class Lepidosauria; order Squamata; family Pythonidae; genus Python; species Python bivittatus. The sequence goes on from NW_028277098.1 coordinate 32,824,652, forward strand.
AAAAAATATCAGTTTGCTGAGAGTTTATAATAGGCATCAGCAAAGTGTTATTCAAGGATGTTGTGCGCTGAAAATTTACTATTTTGTCTTTCTACGTTCCTCAGTACAGATTAATAGAATGGCCATTAACATCTTCACACCAAAAATGCATGTTGGTCTCGAATATATCACCAGGAATAATACAAAATTAGTTTAAAATTAAAAGATACATCTTTCACATTTTCTTCATTTGATCTACAGCACTGAGAAATGTCAAAACTGATTTAAGAATCACACATGAAAATTGCCTAGGTTCTAGGACTTTTATCCATAATGCTTCAATCCATCAGATACTGGCGGGTTCATATACTGCATTAAGCCATAATGTAGTCTTGACTTAAAATGTAGTAGAAATCATGGTGTACTATTTCATATGTTGCTTAAACCCACCCAACTGTAGTTTATTCACTAAACTGTGATTAAACAAGCCATGATTTGGCATGCATAAACTAGTAAGTGTTAAGAATTTCTCTAACACTGGTAATAACTTACCAATTTTAAAATATTAAAATTACTTTTAGTAGCTTTCACCAACCTGGTAACCTCCAAAGTTCTTTGGACCTTCACAAATCCCAGCCAGAATGGGAAGAATGACTTACAGCTTCTAATTACAGATTCCGCTATCTCAATCCAGCCCTTCCCAAATATTCTTTACTATAAAGGACTGAAGTGTTAATTTATTAAATTCATACTTCTGCAACTGTTGATCAATGAACTCTATGAATGAAGTTTTCCTCCTCCTCCATACCATCCTAACCGTAGTTAGTTTAGGGAAAGAGATGTTTGAATAATGAAAATTCAGCAGTAATTTTTTTAGTGAAAATATATAGAAGATTCAGTATATTTTCATCAGCTCCATAAAATGTCTCACAATCAGAAATACAATTAGTTTTCATGGGAAACAGATTCATCATGACCTTTCAAACTATTGCTTCTGTTAATGTGGAACAGTAAATGTACAAAGTGTATGGATTCTGTTCTGCAAAGATTTCAAGTGAGTATTTTAAATTAAATGCAATATCAGCCTAAAAGCTTTGTACAGATACAGTCCTAAACCGATATAATTTTTCCAGGTTTGTAAATATTTAAATACTTCTTTTTAGAATACATAGCTTATACTCCATGCCATGTGTATGGCTATACATGTTATGTCCCCACACAGCTGTCACAGTGCTCTAATACAATGAATGCCTCTCATTAAAATCGCCCTTGCAAAGCATCACCTATGGCTCCCCATACATCAAAGACAAATTCATCTGGAAATGCAAAATCTCCTAAAGCTTCATCAAGAGCTACTGCAAATTCATCTGGATTGTTCTTGCCTTTTCCAGCTTCTACCATAGTTGCAGCTAAAAACAAGAGAGGGAAAGAGGGGGAAAAAAGAGTTATCTAGCATTTTTGCAGGGGCATCAATATGAATCATAGTACTGTAGTTGTATTTGGTCTGAGAACAAACTTGGAATAATTGCATTTCATTAAAAATGTAAATTAAAAAGCAAAACATCTGTAAACTTCCCTAATTAATTAGAAAATGAAGGTTTAATAAAAAAAAAATCTGTAGAATGTTTTTAAGACCAGGCCAACTAATTCTCTGCAGAGTTCTTACTTTATTAAGGATTAAAGATACAACCTCACTTAGGAGAAATATCACCATCAACTTTGGGTGAAAGGGTAACAGAACCTTCTCTTTTCCTTGAAAACACAAGAATGAATTTGTTTTCTGGTAGAGGTCTATCATCTGCCATACAGAAAAGACTATCAGAGTAGAACTAAAGTTGTGTGAGTGGCACTTGACAATGCCTTATGTTTGGTTCTTCAAGAACCAAATTCAAATCCTCCCTCAATCATGGCTTCAATATCAGGAACCAATATTTCTCAGTGTCATCTAAATCACAAGATTATCTTTATAATAAAAGACATGTACAGCAGGAACAGCAATATTTAAGGATTTTTCTTCCTTTTGTAGTCCCACAGTACCCATAAGGCATCTTTCTGGAGAATTTCGGCCTACCTGGAACCTTTTCAGGATGACTATTTGGTCTTTGCATGTTATAATGGTGTCAAATTCCAAAAAGTGTGTGGGGACAGCACAGAGCCTACCATTGTTTTAATGTAATTTAAATTTAAGAAATGTAACATGGTATATTTGATAATGCAGTATCACTTAAGAGCTTAGAATCAAATGTATTTGACACAAAAAGGTGATTACAGCACAAATGTTATTGAAACTGAAAACTTAAACATAGTAGTAAGGTTTTCTAATCAAAGCTATTTATTAACAGCAGTGAATAATTAATTATTGTCTTTATTGTAAAAAATATTTTCTTATCATGTCCTTTTCTCATCACATTAAGTGAAATTCTCCAATTCTTTATAACAGAAAACACTATTTTCAATATTACAGCATACCAATATTGAACAGTCAGATACTGGCCTCTAATGGCTATTAAGAAGAACTACTAGAAAATATTATAAATTCCTATTACACACTCAGCTTTTTAAATTAAATACATATTTCATAATACAGATATCTATAATTACTCCAAATAAAAACCTACTCACAATTATGGGTGATTGATCATTTCCACAATTGTGGTATGATATTACATTATAACTGATATTATGTTAAATAACATATTTGAGATAGATATTTATAATTTGGGATATATGAGTATAACTATGTATTATACAGAGAGAGAGTTGAGTTATAATTGTTAGATATTCTTAATTATAACAAAATACTGTGATTTTGTTGCTTTCATTTATATGCTTAATCGGTGCAGAGATGATTGCACAGATACACAACAAAATACATTTAGTAATTGCTGTATGATTTCACTGTAGCAAGAAACTGATCTTCAGAATTACAATTATATATGTACACACAGAGATTGAAAAAGAAAAAAGCAAAAGACAGAATCTGATCTTAATGTTTACTGGTAGGCAGCATATATGCTGCTACCACCTATTTACTGTTTACATTATCAGTACAATTCAGGTTTGAAAACACCAGTTTCCTATTGGGAGGGGAATGTATGGCTACGGTTCATAACCATTTGTTTGAAATTAAGCCCCATTAAACTGAATGAGGCTTATTTCCAAGTAGATATATACACAATTGCCTTAATAGCCTGACACATCCCTAAACTGGAGTTTACATTTCCAAAGCCAGTCATACTAATCATCTTTTCTAGTCAACAGTACAGTCTGACATATTAGGATCCTTGCTTTACTAATCTAAGAAATATAATGAGGATCCTAATATATCAGGCTGTCATAAATAGATTCCAGTAGTAATGTATGGCTGTGAGAGCTGGACCATAAAGAAGGCTGAGCGCCGAAGAACTGATGCCTTTGAACTGTGGTGCTGGAGAAGACTCTTAAGAGTCCCCTGGACTGCTAGGAGGTCAAACCAGTCAATCTTAAAGGAAATCAACCCTGATTGCTCATTGGAAGGATTGATAATGAAGTTCAAGCTCAGATACTTTGGTCACCTAATGCGAAGAGAGGACTCTTTGGAAAAGACCCTGATGCTGGGAAAGATTGAAGGCAAAAGGAGAAGAGGACGGCAGAGGATGAGATGGTTAGATAGCATCACTGAAGCAAGGAGCATGAAACTGAGCAAACTCAGGGAGGCAGTGAGGAAAGGAAGGCCTGGCGCAATATGGTTCATGGGGTCACGAAGAGTCAGACAGGACTTAACGACTGAACAACAACAACATAAATAGATAATGGGTGCAAGTTTCAACTATTTTGTGCATATGGGAACAGACAGATCCAGCAAACAGAGCTCTTCATGAAAGAAGTCCTTCATTTCATAATCACTCTTGCTGGCCTGGAGGTCTTTATCCTCAATTGTTTAGAACAGAATTTTTTTCCAGAACCAGCGCTGTGAGCAAATATTGGAATCCTATTGTCATATTTTATAAGTTTAAGAGGGTGTCTAGCACATCTTAATGATTTGGGAACCATAATATGTTAAACCATTTGTTATAATACAAATATTTTAAATCCAAGTTAAAGCTATAGATATGCATCATAGTTCCACATGCCTACCACACTATTTTGGCTGGCAAAAAAAGTGAGAAATAATATTTTATATCACATTCAGAATATGTCTACATTGAAGTTCTGGCAGTCCCAGTGGAACAAGAAATGAAGCTTTGTTACATAAATGCTCACCTAGTTCAAGGTCTCTTATTCCCATATACATTTCCAGAAGATCATCCACTTTTTTGGTAGCTTTTTCTTCCACATCTGAAGGCTTTACCAAAAGGAAGAAACAGAAATATAAATTATACAATGAGTAATGCAAAATAGATTAATTATAATATTTTAAAAATTTCAGCAACATGTTGCAGTGCAATCATATCAACATTGATTCCAAACTAATTACTACTAAGCCAGTGTTTCCCAGCCTGGGCAATTTGAAGATGTGCAGACTTCAGTTCCAAGAATTCTTAGCAATGGCCATGCTAGATGGAGAATTCTGGAAGCTGAAGTCCACACATCTTGAAGTTATCCAGGTTGGGAAACACTGCACTAAGCTAATATGCATATAAATATTTTTTAATTATTTATTGCAATTCCCAGGCCTTGGGAACAGGTGATTGTGATGCCCTCCTTCCCTTGTGGGTGGTTTATAGTTAGTGTCTTGCTCTCCCAGTTGTGTTGTGTATGTTTTTTTCCATGGATTTTTTTCATCTGTAAACTGCCCACAGTTGGGAGGTCTTGACATTTGATTAAATAAATGAATATTAATAAATGAATAAAATACAGAATCCAGATTTCTCTGGTGCAGAATTTAATATCTCATAATGAGATGAGGAATTTCAATAACAAAAATAGCTTGTTGCCTACTGAACAATCATGTTGAACTCTAAAAAAACAACTAAGAAATTCATTCATCTGTGACAGTGGACTCCATTGCAAAATCAATTGCAAAATATAATGAGACTAAACATTCTTCAGAGTCTTCTGCATCTGTTAGGGATGTGCAGTGTTTTAGATCTGAAGACAAAAAGGTGCTTTGGAGCATGCAGGATTGCTCTGATAACACTTTCTGTAATTCTGTAAACTCCCATGATTGGGATCGCTCCTTGAGAAGCAGCAAGACATGTTCTATTAAGCAGCTACAGACAGCTACCATGTGTGGTTTCTCCCAAAAAGCTGATCATGTAATATTGAACTTCTTCGTTTTAAGGAAAACTAAAGTTGAATATTGTTGCCTGGATCTGGAATGTGTAACTAGGATTACAGTGGGGCAAAAAAGTATTTAGTCAGCCACCAATTGTGCAAGTTCTCCCACTTAAAAAGATGAGAGAGGCCTGTAATTTTCATCATAGGTATACCTCAACTATGAGAGACAAAATGGGGGGAAAAATCCAGAAAATCACAGTGTCTGATTTTTAAAGAATTTATTTGCAAATCATGGTGGAAAATAAGTATTTGGTCAATATCAAAAGTTCATCTCAATACTTTGTTATATATCCTTTGTTGGCAATGACAGAGGTCAAACATTTTCTGTAAGTCTTCACAAGGTTTTCACACACTGTTGCTGGTATTTTGGCCCATTCCTCCATGCAGATCTCCTCTAGAGCAGTGATGTTTTGGGGCTGTCGCTGGGCAACACGGACTTTCAACTCCCTCCAAAGGTTTTCCATGGGGTTGAGATCTGGAGACTGGCTAGGCCACTCCAGGACCTTGAAATGCTTCTTACGAAGCCACTCCTTCGTTGCCCGGGCGGTGTGTTTGGGATCATTGTCATGCTGAAAGACCCAGCCACGTTTCATCTTCAATGCCCTTGCTGATGGAAGGAGGTGTTCACTCAAAATCTCACGATACATGGCCCCATTCATTCTTTCTTTTACACCAGGGGTCAGGAACCTAGTATGGCTCGCGAGCCAGATGTGGCTCTTTTGATGGCTGCATCTGGCTCGCTGCCAAATCTTTAATAAAAAAAATAACGGGGTAAGACTTAGAACACGTCTTCTATCCGCCGAGTGCAGGCCACGCCCTCCTCTGCATCGCATCCAGCATCCTTGAGACTCACCCTACCTTGCCCCGCAGCATCCGCGGCCGAACGGGCCTGGAGCCACATCATCCTCCACAGGCAGCCGCAAATCGAGGCCCCGGGTGCACTGCTTTGCATCCTGCTTCCACTGCCCTGCTCTGTTGGGTGAGTCCTCATCTTGGTCTGGCCCCCTGTTTGTGGCCCCAACGAGGTACGAGACGCATTTCAGGCACGGTGCCACTTTCCACCAGTGGCCGAAAATCGAGCCCCTGGCTTGGGCCTAACCTCCTTGACGGCCTGTAAGTGTCCATCCCACCAGCTACACCCGCAATTGGCTACCCTGCCATCAGCAAAACCATGCAGCACCAGAAGTCGCATTAATGGTAAGAAGTACTTTATTCATCATTGGTTAGCAACAGCATAACAAGGTTATTAAAAAGAATTCAGAGACTTATTGTACTTTAAAAGTGTTGGTCTTACATAAAATGCACACATTTACTTGTATTTAGTTTTAAACATATTGTATGGCTCTCACGGAATTACATTTTAAAATATGTGGCGTTCATGGCTCTCTCAGACAAAAAGGTTCCCGACCCCTGCTTTACACGGATCAGTCATCCTGGTCCCTTTGCAGAAAAACCGCCCCAAAGCATGATGTTTCCACCCCCATGTTTCACAGTAGGTATGGTGTTCTTTGGATGCAACTCAGCATTCTCTCTCCTCCAAACACGACGAGTTGAGTTTAGACCAAAACGTTCTACTTTGCTTTCATCTGACCATATGACATTCTCCCAATCCTCTTCTGGATCATCCAAATGCTCTCTAGCAAACTTCAGACAGGCCCGGACATGTACTGGCTTAAGCAGGGGGACACATCTGGCACTGCAGGATTTGAGTCCCTGGCAGCATAGTGTGTTACTGATGGTAGCCTTTGTTACTTTGGTCCCAGCTCTCTGCAGGTCATTCACTAGGTCCCCCCGTGTGGTTCTGGGATTTTTGCTCACCGTTCTTGTGATCATTTTGACCCCATGGGGTGAGATCTTGCATGGAGCCCCAGATCGAGGGAGATTATCAGTGGTCTTGTATGTCTTCCATTTTCTAATTATTGCTCCCACAGTTGATTTCTTCACACCAAGCTGCTTGCCTATTGCAGATTCAGTCTTCCTGATGCAAGGTGCAAGTCTACAATTTTGTTTCTAGTGTCCTTCGACAGCTCTTTGGTCTTGGCCATAGTGGAGTTTGGAGTGTGACTGTTTGAGGTTGTGGACAGGTGTCTTTTATACTGATAACAAGGTCAAACAGGTGCCATTACTACAGGTAACGAGTGGAGGACAGAGGAGCCTCTTAAAGAAGTAGTTACAGGTCTGTGAGAGCCAGACATCTTGCTTGTTTGTAGGTGACCAAATACTTATTTTCCACCATGATTTGCAAATAAATTCTTTAAAAATCAGACAATGTGACTTTCTGGATTTTTTTTCTCATTTTGTCTCTCATAGTTGAGGTATACCTATGATGAAAATTACAGGCCTCTCTCATCTTTTTAAGTGGGAGAACTTGCACAATTGGTGGCTGACTAAATACTTTTTTGCCCCACTGTATGGTAGGACAATCTAATGGGAAAAGAAATTAAAGATAGGTGGGAGTTCCTTAAAACTAAAAGCATAATTTTAAACAATACCATTGAAGGAAAATAATATAGGATAGCAGAAAATGCAAATTTAATTGCAAAACTGTTCCTGTCTATAAACAAAAAGAGGACATACAGGTAGTCTTCGCTTAGTGACCACCATTGGGATTGGCAACTCTGTCACTAAGTAAAACATCACGTGACCGCAACTTATTATTTTACTTCCACCTTCTCTATTAACTCTGCTTGTCGCAAGCCAGTTGCAAAGCACACAAATGGCGATCGCGTGACTATGGGACACTACGACAGTCAAAAATGCGTGCTGGTTGCAAAGCGTCTGAATGGCAATCATGTGACTGCAGGACACTGTGATGGTCGTAAATGTGAGGATTGGTTGCAAAGCTATTTTATTTACACCATCATAACTTCAAATGGTCACTAAACAAGGCAGTCAATAAGCAAGGACTACCTATATATATGAGCTGGAAAGAGGGACAAATCACTGAGGAAGAGTACATACAGATAGCTTGGAATTGTAAAGATGATGTGAGAAAGATTAAAGTTGCTGCTAAATCAAAAGGGCTTCTTCAGTTACATTTGTAATAAAAGAAAAATAAAAAGATATGTACACCAACTGCTGTGTAGATGGAAAAATGTTAATACATAACATTTATGAGGTGTATGCATTCCACCAGCAACCAGGAAGAACAGAATGAATAGGGAATATTAAAGCTTGAGATGAGTAAAAACATGGTCAGGGAATGTCTATTTACTTTGAGTGAGTTTAAATCTCCAAAACCAGGTGAATTTATCCTTGGATATTGAATGAACTTTCTGATGATCTGACAAATCTTTATGTTATTATCTTTGAAAGATCCTGGAGAATAGGTAAATGAAGGAGGGCAAAATTCTTTCTCTTCAAAAAGGCAAAAAGATGGATCCATGGAACTATAAACTAGTCCTGGGCCCTATACTATTAATATTTTTATTAATTGGGTAAGGAAGTGAAGGAATGGTTATCAAATCTCCAGCTGATAGAAAACTGAATGCTAATACTGTAGATATCAGAATAAAATCAAATTATCCTTCTGGTGGGTTAGAGAAATGGGCCGAGAATAATAGAATGAAACTTAACAGAAATAGAATCAAAGTTATTCATATAGGAAACAGAAATCAAATGTACAGGAATAGAGTGGGGAACCTGGCTTGGCAAATAGTATTTGTGAAAATGATATTGGAACAGTAGCTGATGATCAACTGAATTGAGCCAGCAATGTAATGTGGGCAGAAAAAAAGACAAATAGGCTGCCTCAGGGAAAGCATAATTCCCACAAGTAATAGGTCCACATAATTCTGCCTTGGTCAACTATTGTGTCTATTCTGGGCAAAGGAGTCAGAGAAATTAGAACAGGTTCTGAGAAGGGCAATAAGGGCAATGATCAGGGATTCAAAAGTAAGTCCTGTAAAGAAAAACCGAAGGAACTGGGAATTTTTAGCCTCGAGAAAGGAACACTGAGGGGGAAAGATACCTGAAAGGATGTTACACAAAAAATAATGCCAAGATCTTTGTATCACCTCAGAATGCAGGACATGCAATAATAGATTTAAACTACTGGAAGGCAAATACTGAAAACAAAAAAACAAAATGTATTCAAGCACAGATTAGATACACTGGATTTGAGGACCTAAATGGTCTCTTCCAACTCTGCAATTGTATGATGCTACGTAACATTTCTTAGGCATTTCCTTTAGATAAATGTAACACAAAGTAATAAGCTGTCCTGCTTTTTATGTAGCTTCCGCACTAGTTGAATATGACTGCATTCCAGAACATCTGGAGGGTCCCCATTTGGAAAGGAAAGACTATATAAAATGCCTACAATAATATCTATTATTTCAATCTGCATTTGAAAGATCAGCTGTTCTGTGAATGAATTCCTTTTTAAGAAGCCTGGTAGATAAGGATGCCAATCCAAACAGTATTTCTGTCAATATGCTTCCAGTTTTCCAGTTTTGCTGGCTGGGGAATTCTGAGAGTTAAAGTTCGTCCATCTTAAAGTTGCCAAGGTTGAGAAACCCTGGTTTAAGGGCTTCCTCCAAACCAGGACAAGAAATTTGCCTTCAGGACAAAGATTTATGAATTAAAAACTCACTGTTTCTTCCACTGTAGCAGAGCCCTTGGATCTTAGTCGAAGAGTCTCTCTTCCTCGGCAGATTTTTTCCTCTGCAAAATTTCCACTTTTTGATCTTGGCTCAATCATTTCTGCAACAGATACATATTTTCCTAATTTTAATTCAAATCTGAATATAATTATTCTTATTTTCAAGATGAACAACAGCAAACCCAAATTTAGGATCATTAGATGAAGTTTGCCAATCGATTTATTCAACTCAGAATTGGATTTAGCCTGGAGATGGCTTTAGCAGATGCAGTCATCAAGAAATTTTTCACAGGGCCCAAACCCACACATTTTATGAACAGGTAGATTGGAAAGCTTATGATTCAGTCAACAGTGACTAGCTTACAGTATTTTTAATACAAAAATATTTTGCCAGCCAAATGGTTACAAAAACCACCATATTAATAAATTTGCTTGTCTGAGTCGTAATTCCTTTGTTCTGAACTGTCCCATTATTTAACTAAATTGATTCAGTCTCAATACTTTGTTTACAGATTCCAAAAACTCAGTGGTGTTCAATGTATATGATTTCACCAAACCAATTGTCAGTGAATAGCAACTTAATTCCAGTGTGCTATTTTCTCACACTATAGCCTTGCCTCTAAAATCTCCATTTTGCCTAAAAAAATTAGTTGGGAAAGGCAAGCTAACGGGATAGGATGTAGCTGCAAATCTTGTTGACCTCACCTTTTAATTTTGTACTTCCAAGAACTGAGACTGCCCAATTAACTGAACATCACTATATTTCTCATCCAGCAGTGCTTAGACAGTAAAGACTTGTCATAGCAAAGAAACACCTGCATTTCCTGAAAAAATTAGATGCTGCTCCATTCAAGAACCTCATTTCTCACATTGTCTAAAGTATATTTATTTATTTGTTTATTCAAACTGTTGAGGCTGCCCAACTCCTTAACAGGATGGACAGCTATGGACAGCTTACAAATAAAAAAGAAAAAAATACATATAAAAAGAACAAACACATAATCTTAAACTAAACTAAACTAAACTAAACTAATTAAAGGGGACCATACAACCACTTTAACCCAAGGCAATAGTGCAACTCTCTTCAGCTTGTCTCTGCCTCACAGAATTCTATTTTTTTCCCTCCTATCTCTGGGATACCCTTCATTAACTAATTATTAACCATTTTGTTTTAATTTTTTCTGTCATAGAGGAGGAATCCTTCCTTTTCTGGGAAAAGGTCTACTTTAATCTCTGACACTGTTTTCTTCCTACAATACAAGGAAAGTCAGCTATATTTCCTAAAGTAAAATACTATACAAGACTATATAAAGATCAGATATGCCTTATCTGGGCTGTAAAATCCAGACAACTCCCAGATAGAGGCAAAGAGATATGCAGAAGATAAATATTTACTCATATTTACTTCTGCAAATATGAAAAAGTAGGTTTCAAGCAAGTAGGAAGACATATACCTTGAACAAGTATGGTAAAAAGACCTTATAATACCTTTAGTAGTTAGAAAAGTTTGACAATTTACTATAGCACAGAGTGGTCATTCATTCAGTTTATATCTTGTCTTTTTATTTAATTGCCAACTTTAAGTAATTTCAGATGCCCATTAATTAATGTATCTCTACTGACTTCAAGATGCATAATGAACTAATAATTTTGTACTTTTTCTCTTCCCACTTTCACCAAGGAATTAAAAAAAATCTGGAATTAAACCCATAGGCTTCCTGTTCAATCTTTATATTAACAACATTGTTGAGGTTTTTGCCAATTCAATCTTCCATCCCCTATTTCTTGCCAATTGCCCCATATCTATTCTTTAATATACAGATGATACAGCCATTCTGTCTATATCAAAAGTCAGGTTTCATAGATATTTTAGAGCGCTATTGGCCTATTGTAATAGAGAATGCATTGAAGTAACTCAAAAACAAAAGTCCTGGTATTTTCAAGAAAATGCCTCAACCCCTTGGACAGATGATCAACAAATGGAAGAACTAGAATTGAGCAGGTGAAACTTCAAATATTTAAGCATCTAATTCCAACCTTCTACCTGCTAGAGCAAGCAATTGAGGGGAAGGGAACTATTTATAAGGACTCAAAAAGCATCTTTAGCAATCACAACATGTGCAAGCTGCCATGAGAATAAGTTTGTACCAGCTGCCATTAAGCTATTCAAGGCCAAAGTTTTGGGTATGTTGCTCTATAGTGTTCAAATGTGTGTGTCTATAAGAAAACCTCAGTCTTCAACTCTCTACAAGCTAAATTTCTAAAAACAATAGCATGCTTCCCTCACTCAACCTCTAATACTGTAATGCAATTAGAATTGGTCTGCACTTCTTTTGGGGCCCATGAAAGACTATGATGGTTAAGGTCTTAGGCAAAGCAAATCCTTGGGGGACCTCTTTGGTTCATCTTACCCAGAATGACAGATTTGTATCCCCCCTGCTAAAACTTTAGCAGAATTCAAATAGGCATTTTTCCTCCTCTGACCCAAATCGATGCATCAGAGTGACAACTGGAAGATGTTTCAGCCTCCCATATGAAAATCATATTTGTATACAGTATGTTCAAATACAGAGGCTGAGTTTGTATCCCATGTTCTATTAAAGTGTCAACTTTATTATTACTTATGTATCAAGGGCAGTGGTGAAATTTTGAACTGTAACTTTAGCTTATAGGAATCAGCTTATGCCTTGCTCACAGCCTTGACTGTTTTGGCTTCTATGTAATTTATATATCACTTTCTAAACTGTTGTATATGTTTTAAAGTTTGTTGGTTTAGTCTTTGACCATAAATTAATAAATAATAACATACCCATAGGCACCCGGTAGAAACCGCAGTGACTCACGTGTATCATGACATCATTGCACAAATGATGCAAATTATGTAACGTGCATCAGTTGTATCATGATATGAATGATACAAAGTATGCCATTTGCAGGATGCTGACATTCCAATGTGCATTACATACAATCAGCTATCAACATCTGACCTTTGATAGTTAACAAACATAAGTAAAAAAAAACAAAAAACAAAAACCATCACAGTAGATGTCCTTGAAAACCTATAGTGCCCACAGCCTGAAAGGTTAATATAGGGCACCCTTAAACCAAGAAGATATACAGCACCTGTTTCAATCATTAATTAGAAATACTTATACTACTGCTATTCCATCCCAAAGACTTAGATCAATATGCAACATTTAAAGCAAGAAAGAGAGATGCTATATAAGTATTAATTTTAATATTTTAAAAAGTTACTGTTGCAGTATTTTTGAAGTCAGCCACCAGACGTTACTTCATATTCTTGCAAAATTAAAACCCTGTCTACAGAAAAAAAGCATTATTCTGCAAGCATCATGCTTCCTAATTTTAAATAGTTGTTAAAAAGGTGTTTTTTACATGATTGTAACCAGATTATCAAGTGTATGGCTACCATATCTGAGATATAAAAATCCAGATATTTATTAGATACTTAATGTTAAAACTTTTCTGTTTCCTTGCTGCCATAATGTGGTCTGAATTTCTGCAACCCAGATCCAGTATGCGTAGGTAATCAAATGTTAATTAAATTATAGGAAAAGGTAAATAGTGATTCTTTCAGACCTTCCTGAAGGGCAGTAAAGATATGGCCTATTGGGGATTAATCGAGGTAGATTTGCGGAAATGGAAAACCACTACCAAGAAGGCCCTAATACATACACCTCTGAAACGAAACACTCCATCATTTTGTCCAATTTCTGTCTTTATTTTAAATCAGGCTACCCAGCCAAATTAAATTTGATACATCCCATGAACCATGCTGAGCTTGGTAACCCCTCTTTTTATGTGCAGAAAGAAATAAAGTTTTTGAGATTCATGTGGAGTCGTTTGCATAGTAATTAGTGTAACAGGATTAAAGGTATGGCAAGTCAGCTTTAAGCCTTATGATTAAGTAGCTTATTTCTGATGGTCATAGAGGACTAGTTTTACTCTATCATAATACAGATTGTCACTACAGGTATAATTTATGGTGGATATATGCCACTCACCAAATGATTTCATAGGTTCTATCAGTTTTAATGTAAATGTCTGACCCTTCTTCAAATCCTTTAAATTCTTAGCAACTTCATAATGACGATAGCCTGCTACACTTTTTCCATTTATAGATTCTATATGGTCACCGACACATATCACTTTGATTTGGTCAATAAGACTGCCTGCTTTAATTCTCTGCAGACAAAAAAAATATATATTAATTATGGTGAATGCAAAAAAAACAAAAAACAAATAGTCTGGTCCACAGAATTATGAACTACAAATATGGACATGAACAAATCTCACATTTTTAGCTAAGATCCATCTATCTAAAATCCTATGGGAGGTAGGCAAGAGAAGAGATTTTCATTCTCTTTATACCCAGTAAGTTAAGAACACAATAGTCTCCTGATATCTAATTGTGCCCACCACCTTTCCACCAATCTCCTCTAATCTGCTCTTACAGGCTTGAAGAAATTTCCAGAAGATTTGGGGATGTCATTAGAAAGAAGGAGCAGGAAAAACCCAATGATGAAACAGAAGACTACATGTGTAGCATCGGCAATGCAGACAAGACAGTTCAGAATTTATACTTAACAACGCATATTCTATAATTTCAAACAATTATAAAAATAAATGTACAGCACAAATCAAGAACTTAGAGCCCATTTATGTAAAGGCCATGGTTTTAGTTCTTCTACATTTGACAACTTTAGAAGAAAAGTGCAAATTTGCCTCTATTTTCAAAATTTTGATCTAAAAAAAAATTATATTTTTTAACAAATGTTAGCACTTTCCTTTGACTCTATGTAAGTTACTTCTGAGGACCAGAGAATATGATGTAATTTTCATCTCCTCCCCAAAGATAGAAATGGCCATAGGGTGATTACGGTCATCTAAATCTTATCAAAGCCAAAATTCTGGGGTAGGGAGTTAATTTTACCGTTTCATTGTTGAAATTATGGATTAAAATACGCAGATGTGCATAATGTCAGCCTGATGATTCTGTTTTTAAAAAAATTTAAAATGATCATGATAGAATAAGGAACAAATGCACACAAAATACAACATAAAGACATATGGTTTATCATATGCCAAAGTGCCTTTTTAATAACTGAAACATTCTTTTTTTAAAAAAAAAAGATGTTCTATCGGATTTTCCTTCTCCTGTAAATGTTCACTCAAAAAATAATATCAGTATCAGGCATTCAAACCATTCACTTTAGATGTTACTCAATGTAGTTTCAGTGCTATCACCAAAAATTAATGAAATAAATTGATAAAGAGATTATGTTCATATTTCTCATAAACAATACTCACTTCATCCCCAACCTACCTTTATGAAGGCACATCCATTTCCATTATCAGTAATGGTAAGTCCAAGTGAATCTTCTGATTTGAAAACCTCCACTTCTTTTTTTATTCCTTTTACATGAGCAAATATAAAGTCTTCAAGACCAATTTGCATACCCAAAAGCTTGTCCATATCAATTTTGTGTGTATTCAAAGTGCAAAACATGATCTATAAAGTCAAGAGGGAAACAAATGCATTTTATCCACTTTTCAGACATACATCCTTTTCTGAAATCACAGGAGACCTAAACAATTGTCCCATGGCAGCAAGTGCAAGTTACAGTATTCTATAAAAGTCATCATGTTCACCATAACATTACTATACTCAACTTTTTTGTGTGATTCCTTAACTCAAATGTGTGTTAATTACAAAATCCATTCAACACCAAAAGCCTGTGACTTGTTGCCAAGGTTTATTTCAGGAAACAGAATGGTTGTTATTCTATACAAACAGAAATGATTCAATATTATGCTGCAAAAAATGTTAAACATTTCATAATGGGTCCCCAAATTCTCTGCAAGAATTACATCACAAAGTAAAAAAATATGCTGTATGAAATAAATTTGAAGAAAGAGAAATTTCAGCAAATAATGCAAGTTGTTTCTGTAGAATGCCAGTCAATATTTGGGGAAGGCCTATGGTGATTTAATGCCAGAAATATACTCTTAGAACAGAACAGAACAGAACAGAACAGAACAGAACAGAACAGGAATTTGGAATCTCTAATCTCCAGACAAGTCAATTAAAGGAATCAGTTCCTAACTGATCAGCCCCAAAGTGTGAATGAAAAGAGATTTGATAATAGGCTGCCAAATATATAGAAATGAAGATAAATATTCTTTGTTGCCTGTAGTAATGCAGCTGGCATTATCAACCCATATCAAATACCACTGCTACTGTTTTGTGACATTAGAATACAAATAGCATATTTTCCCTTCTAAATAAGATAAATAATAAGATAAAATAAATAAGAGATAAAATCAGTGCAGGTAAATAGAAAGGATTATTAGCCCTTTGTGTTGAATATTGTTTCCATTGTTAGGGTATTATTCATTATTAGAGTATTATTTTCCTCCTTTATTTTCTTCAACTGGTTTAAATTTATATGTTAATTTTTCTATTAAGGCAATATCCCGTAATTTATCAAGTCAATCTTGAGTTTCTTTTTCACACTTTTGTATTTTCCTGGGCTAAGTCCATATTTTATTATAAGTTGCTGCATATTTTCTACAAAATCAACTCTGTTAATAATTAATAATAACAGTTAATAATTTAGAATTTTTATTACCATATTCATAGTATTTTTGCTTCAAATATAATAGATTCATTGTAATTTAACAGATGTTACTTCTTTTTTCCCAACAATGTGTATGGGGTTTTTTGTATCCAGATTGGATTTTTACAATAAAACTGAATATCTAATATCCCTATCTGAAACTTACGTTCTTGTTTCATTGTTGGAGACCAAAGTTCTGTATCATTGTAAGAAATTTAAATGATAGCAACTACCAGCAAGGTCCAAAGCACCAAAAGCCAACAACCACTCAGATAAACATACTGCATGAAAATTCCTAGCCTAGTTCCATTCCTATGATATGGTACAGAATATATTGAGATATTTAAATCATATGTCTATTATAATGATTCTTTAAAACTACGACTTTGGAAAATATAAATGCATTTATAAGTTAAATTATAAAAGAAGTTTAATTAACTTAATTTATAAGTTTAAATTATTAAAGAAGATCAGAAGCCACTTTCTATCTTTTTTTCCCCTTTTTTTCCCCCTTTTTTCTGTCTCTTTTATTTCTTATTTACTTATCACTTTTCTTTTTTACTTTCACTTTCCTTTTCCTTTAAATTTGTACTGTTTTTCTGTAAAAAAAATTCTTCAGTAAAAATACATTTAAAAAACATGACTTTGGATAACTATTATTTCCAGTAGTAGAGCAATATTTAAAAGAAAAAAAATTACAAATGTCAGTGGCAAATTTATTCACAAAAAAAACCCTGCTATAGCTTTAAAATCTTTTTCATTTTTAGCACTAAACTGCACGTGCTTAAAAGCTCTTTCACATTGTTCGGTGTAAAATGTATCATGAGTGTCATCAGAGCTCTGAACAATGTTGTGGTATATATTTTTTCTTTTCACTTTATTGTTTTCCTGGTATTTAAGAGTACTCTTAATGGGCTAATTTTGTCCTTGGCTAAATTACAAGGAGGTGGTCTCAAGACAGTGTTACAATTGACTTCTGGATTGCAGGGACAAATTTCATTTGAAAGTCATGCCCAACAATACCAGTAGCCCATTTTTATTTTATTTTGTTTTATTCTTCTCACCAAAAAAAGTTTCAAAAGTTTCAATTGACAACAATTAAAAGTTCCCCATTCTGGCCAATTTTGTTTACTGTAATTATCCAAAAATCTCTGCTAGTTTCTGTTTAGAAAAATAGCTTGTTTCTTACCCATTACAACTTGAACTGGGAGCTTTCCAGCACCCCAAGCCTGCAGGAATTTCTCACAGTCTCACCCCCGTCACATCAACCAGTCTCACCTGGTCAGGCAGAGAGGACATGTTGCAGACCCCATCAGTGAGAGAATGTTGGTTGGTGGGGCCCAGGAGGAGAGCCTTCTCTGCCATTGCCCCTGCCCTTTGAAATATCCTCCCTGCAGAGGTGCAGCATGCCCCTACCCTCCCAGCCTTCCGGAAAGGATTAAAGACCTGGCTCTGCCAGCTTGTGTGGGGTGACAAGAATCTTACCCAATCCTGGGGGGCTGGCTGGCGCCTTGATGATACTCCCCGAGCTACTGCCAATTTAACATCTATTATTGGATTATATTTATTTTCTATTTATTCGGGATCATTTTATATTGTATTTTTAATTGATTTTAACTACTTTGTAAACTGCCCAGAGTTGTTTTTTTAATGAGAAGGATGGTGACAAATTTAATAAATAAATAAATAAATAAATAAATAAATAAATAAATAAATAAATATTTCTACATAAGGTTGTCGTACAATTCTGAGAGGGGACAGTCCAGCTGCTCCTGTGATGGTGTCAGCCACTTTCAGCTGTGCTAGTTTTTCATGCTGTTTTTGTGATTCCAGAGTTTGCAGTCTATTTGATTCTTTCAGAGTGGGTAGCCCCTGAGGCTTCCCCACCATGCCCATATACTCCCTCTCAAATACCTGATCTGATCGGTCAGAGCTGATTACAGCTCTTTCTCCATTGGGTGAAGGGTCTACAGGTGAGAGTGCCCACACAATTGCAGGTCCTGCACTCCCACTCCCCACAGCTCCTCCCTGGAGGACACAAGACTGGAGTTAGGTCATTTTCATCCCTTCGGAAGTAGGATGGGGGTAGCAGATCAAGGGAGGGGCAGAGGGCATAGTCTTGAGCCATCATCTGGGTGACATGTCACTCATCCATACCAGCCCACAGGACCCAAAGTCCATCTCGTGGGGATAGTTCTGCTCCATTTGCATTCAGACTGCCCCCAGTAGTCGCGAATCAAAGGAGCCCTAGTTCAGCAGCTTCTGCTCCAATAAAAGGTGTCCAGTGTACCTTGTCCACTTCCCTGTGCACAGTCTGACCATTCTCCTTTTGACCATTCTCTGCTGGTCCCGACAAGCTTCCCTGGTCCCATAACTGGACCATGAGCCCCAACAGGCTCCCCAGGGGTGTACTCCTCCCCGTCCCATTTTTTTACCTTTATGTTCTCTCCCAAGGTGACTACCAGCTAGTACTTACCCCCTCCTGTAACAGAACTCACCCTGTGCTGACTGTTATGTGACTGAGGCAGGCCAATCCAAGCCCTGATGGGTGCCACACTGCAATCCTGGATGAACCCCCAAATTGTTACCCCTAAAACTCAGGCATCCAAGTTGTCATGGAGTTGGAAAGAACCTAGTCCCTGAATTTGAGAAAGAAACACCCAATACCTTTGCAAAGTGGCTTTTTCAGCCCCCCCCCCCCAACAATATGAACCACAAGTACTTCAGGCAAAGTGAAAGGCATTTTATTATGGGGGGGGTCAAGACTTTATATAGGGTACAGAAACAAATGATATATACATTTGATATATGTGATTAATCAGAAAGCAACAAATCAAACAATGAGAGACATTGATTAGACATGAGAAAAGACAGACACCTACAGACACCTTTAAAATATGTTGCATCTCCTTCTTTCCCACCCGGGTTTGTTTCTTTAACAGACAATTTCTTAATAAAAAGAAGAAAAAAAACCACTTGCAACACTCAAGGATTTCAGAATACAGCCCTATTGTTTGATTGACAGTCCCTGAAAGGACTAGTTTTTGCACATCAAAGGAAATGGCTTTGGCTCAAAGGAAAAACATGGTTTTCTAAACTTCAAAAGGAGGCAGGATGCCATGCTAAAATGCTAATATCACTTTTATTAAAATGCTAATGGTAAAGCCCAAAATTCTACGTAACAACTGTACATTAACCCCAACTTTTTATGTGCTTCATAATTCTGGTGTAAGCAGTTAAGGCACTTTCCAGTTCCCTGGTAAGTCACAAACGTTACAGTCTTGCTTAGGATAGTTAAAGAAAATCTTGTAAGTGGTGGCTTCATAATAGGGTGACACTGTATATATACAATTAAAAAGGAACAGAATAAAAATGCATTTAATTGTCACTACATTATGTTTTGCTCCAAAGCTTCAACTTGTTACATTTAAAAACAAGTTATTCCACCCAAAGTAATCCTTCAACTAGGGACTTTAATCTGCAATAAACTTTGTACTTCCTGTAGTGAATCATAAAATGTTGAGTTACTTTTAACTTTTTCTTATTAAAAAAAATGTTCTACCCTTTCAGAATGATACATACATTTGTTTCAATATGAATAAAGCTGTGTATATACTTCAAAGGAAAAAAGAACATCTGTCTGCCAATGCAGTTGTATTGAATGAACTATAACCTTCATTATGCATACCATACATAGCTTGATTATTGATAGACTGTGCTATCTTTCCCATGCCACAGACTGCTGAAAATTGACTCAGCCTATAAGCCCCCAAATTTTCATTATTTTATCAGTGGCATTATATGTACTAATTAGTACTTTCCTCTTCATTTTTCATAATTTAACACAATATGTTTACCAGGCTGTAACTACTCATCAGGGAATACTGACTGGGTAGGTCAATCAGAGAAGAGTGGGAGCTTCATAAACCAAAGTATATTGAAAATATTTTTTTTCTTTGTAGAGTTATAGCAAACCCAAGAATCTTACAGCACGCAGTTATGGCATAAGGTATTGTGAACTGTAGTTCACAATAACTGGGGAGTTAACCTATGAATATATCCATATCCATATCCATATCTAGAGAGCCAGGGTAGTGTAGTCTTTAAAGTGCTGGACTAGAACCAGGGAGATCCCAGTTCAAGTACAACCTTGGTCTTGGAAACTCTCCTAGTCACTCCTGCTCAGCTCAGCCTACTTTAGCAGGGGAAACTGGGAGGAAAGTCCACTAGGTATGCCTTCATTCACAATGAATGAAAAGCAGGCTACAAATCTAATGCATTTTTAAAAAATCAAAGCAAAGGATATACAAAGTGCTTTACCTTCAGTAAAGTAATAATCACCTTATTAACAATAGCAATTATTAATACTGGTACTGAGGAAACCAATCAATATATTTAAGATGGGTTCAAACATGGCACAAAGCCATACTATGTGTTGTTGGATTTCACTTAGTATATTGTGTGGACCTATGATTTATAAAATATAATTTATAGATTAGTATGCTGGGTAAATATCAGACCATGTCAGGAAACAGACCACATAAGGACTTTTATTGCTTAGGGCATAATAACAGAATCTTGAAAGTCTGCCAGAGTTAGTTTTTGTGCTGGAATATTGTTGTATTTTGGTTTTTCTTTATTTCAATTTATGTTTCCTTTAATTCCTGCAAAGCATCTTGATACTTTGTATCAGATATGATAACTGTGATAACTTTATGCCCAGGACTGAATATGTGTAGATACTTACATGTAGCAATCCCTTATCCCAAGTTAGAGAAAAAAAATGCTTTATAAACTCCTTTTTTCTATTTATTGTTCTGAGCCAAAGGTATGGGCAAAACTACACAGTAAATATCCTAGTCTTCATAAGAAATACAGTTGTCCAATACTGCAAATAATATAAAAGATCTGAAAAGTTAAAAAGAAACAGAATGTCTAAGTCCAGCTGCTAGACCAAGAGAATAAACTAGAAACCCTGTTAGGATTACTTTATGGAGTTAGAAATGACATAGGACACTGTAAACAAGATTTGAGTAAGTTGTAATCATTAGCATTTTAGCAAGAGTTCCTTTGGTATTCATTTACTGTTATGCAGGTATCCTTTTCAACTGAGTATTTAATAAACTGACTTAAACTGCATGCTTCCAAATTTCAGTGTGGGTTCCTTTGTGAACATTAGGAGATGCAACTTTAAAAACATATACCTATATCTTAACATTAAAAAAAAAACTGTCCATTTTAGAAGAAAAGGCCATTTTTAATATTTTATTTTACACTCCTTTGGGATTTTGTAATACAGATTGCAGAATGTAATTCTGGCTAGATGGCTTTAAATAGTACATTTAAAATTAATCATGACATGGAAGATCTAAAATTAAGGGGAAAAGTTTAAAAAATATTTTTGAAATATAAAAAATTTCAAAATTTTAAAGAGCTGATTTGAAAAGTACTGTTATTATTTTGTTTATTAACATTGATTGGGAACTTTTGTTTTAAAATGCTATATTTTCCATATCGTTTTGGGAAAATATTTTGAAAGGCAACTGAGATAATTTCCAGTTATTATTACTATGCCTAATTCAAGAAGAAAAACCTTTCCTTTTCATTTTTAAATAGAAAATATTTAGCAATTTCATTTAAGTATCAGCTTAAATAAAAGGCCATAAACATTTCTTTTTTCACTTGTTTTGCAAAGGAAAAAAAGCCAATTTTCTCATGTAGCTTGTATATCACTCACATACATACATACATACATATCAGATATATCAGAGACACTAACTTGCAATCAATCAGGAAATCAAATATTTTGTATGATTAAAGCTCTGTAGCCACATGAAAACAATTATTCTATTAACCAGGAATCTGAAAGATGTGGTAAAGCACCAAATACTACATTGAGAAACTAGTAGGAAGGATACAATATACAGTTTCCAAGTTTCCCAAATGTTAGTGTTGCTAAGCTCCACTTTTTTTTTTAGGGGGGGGAGCCTTATTTGGGGGCATGATAGCATAAGTAATGTTGGCATGATAGCATAAGTAATCATCTTATAACTAGTTTCACACTTATGACTAGATAAAACCAGCAATAGAACAGAAATGTGATATTTAGACATTTGAGACGATGTAACTCTATTTAGAACTGCAACTGAGCAGCATAAACAGACTGCAGCCTCTGCATGAGCCAATTTTATACATTTCACTCTTGGAAAACTATCAGTCAAGCAAGAACTTTGATTAGTGGTTATATAATTTTCCCACTGAGTTCCATTTTTATACAAGGCAATAATGCTAAATAAGCAAAATATTCTTCTTCTGTACTCATACCAAGTAATTTAAGTACAAATTGTTCTGGCAATAAAGCATTCAATCAATAAGTGTTTTAAAACATAGCAATCAGTACATTCTCAGCCTACATGGCTGCTACGTCACACTGAACTATCATGTGGTTTTTATGGGTTTTGCTTTGCATGTTTTATGAACCCAGGCACTGTAGTTTGTTGGACAATGCATGGCTAAAACAAATCACGGCTTATTGTGATATGTTAATCTCAAAATGTGTCATTCTTAAGATATCACTGCAAACTATTCTACACTATACACAATAAGACCACATAAAGTGAATACATTTGAATAAGAAACTTTGTATCTCTGAAAAAGAATTATGTGCTATACACTGCATACACACACACACGGATGTATGTATGGATGTATGTGTGTGTATATATATATACATACATACAGACACACACACACACACACACACAGAGCATTCTTAATTCAACTGGAAGTTTCATTATGATCACTTTCTCCAAAGCCTAAAATAGAATATGCTGTTCACTAGAACAGTTAGCCCATTGCCCAATAATTTACACTGTGTTCACAGTATCCAGTAATTAAAGTACTACTCCTGGAAGATTGACTTCTTCCTCCCTAACTTGAGGAGCAGATAGGGTAATTCATATCTGAACTGTTTTATATTGCTAATTAATTCAAATTATATTCTCTCTATATTACTGCAATATATAATCATGTCACACATTTTATTTTATTTCATTCAATGTAGGTACCTAACCGACTCTGGCGATACAAAATAGAGTCTGCTTAGTCTTTATTGAATGAAATATTAATAAAATAGTACCTTTCAAGTTGTAATTTCAAAACAATAACCCAGAAGTGAAGTGCTAATTGAATAGGTCACAGAATGAGATGCACATGCATTAGCTCCTTGTGGTAAATTCAAGACTACCTCACATGAAACACAGAAAAATAATTATTGGAGGCAGAAGAAGCAGATAAAGGTTTAGCAAGAAAAAGAGAAGGGGAAAGACTGCCATATTAAGGAAATGAAAGTAGTACTGTTTAATTAACTAATGGAACTGAGTAACCAGGTGGATTGTTTTCCACAATACATCCACTCTTATAAGGAATTAGTGACATGTTAGTAAATGCAGTGATCCTTGCAAGATATACCCCAGCTCATTTACAGTAGTAAAGAATTAAACCAGAGTTATTTGTACTTTGCCTTAGTAATAAAAGTAAGGGGAAGTTGCATGTAGTCACTGTATAGAAAGAAAGAAAGAAAGAAAGAAAGAAAGAAAGAAAGAAAGAAAGAAAGAAAGAAAGAAAGAAAGAAAGAAAGAAAGAAAGAAAGAAAGAAAGTTACAAATGTGTCTGAATCATACTTAAATCACTTTGAAACCTGAGCCTCCAATGGGATCATGTTAATTAAAACACGTAACTGCATGTAATGTTTCTAATTCATAATGTTTATTTCCAATAAAAAATAAGAACATTGCATTAGAAATATGAATCCTACACTTGAGTTCATTATGAATGAGAGCAACCTGGTTCGTACACTATTCTAAGCAATGGTTTGTTTATGAAGTCACAGTTGGCTGGTCTCACACATTACAATATTCCAAAACCAAGCAAATCCCATGGTGGCAATGTATGGATCCAGCCTAATCACTCTGTTAAGTCTAACAATTCTCAAATGTGTACAGCACAAAAACAGAATTATCTCCTATTTAAAATCACATCATTTTGACGAATACGTCTTATATTCATGTAACAATTGACCCGCATATTTAATGTTACAAATGTAGCTTTAAATTTTCTTCACTTTGTTTACTTTGAAAAAAAACACTTGGAATTGGAATTTGCCAGAATATGTTTCAGCCTTCAGAAAATAAGATGGTAAATAAAGTAAGTGGGCCTATTTGTTTAATTCAAGGTTCTGATGAGGTGGTACTTGCTTCAGTAAGAATAAGTACTTCCAATGAGAACTGCACTGTTTGGGCATAAAAACAGTGGAGGCTTGTTTTGTTTTACTTTATAACATCAGCATAATGACAACTAGTAATTGACATGCAGTCTAAGATTTGGTATTGTAGCTGAGCAGATCTGAATATGGAACTATCCCGATCCAGTTCAAGAAGCGACATTAAACATTAAAAAGGAAATATATAAGCAAGTCACACAGCACTTTTCTAACCTCCTGTTCTTTAATTTTTTTTTTTATGCTCAGCAGGTGTTAACCTCAGTAATGCCATATGCCTGTTTTGCTGAAATTCAGACCCCATTCCTCTTTCTACATGATTGAAAAAAGATATTCTCAATATACATGTATTACATATGACATGTACCTATTTGTCTCAGCTATATCTGCCATAACGGAAGGTCTATGTTTACCATCCAGCTTTAGCTGTTTCCACCTGTCTTGCCCCTGCTGCTAGAAAGAACAGTGAGACTCAGTGCCCCATTCATATAACCCAATGAACTGAGTCTACCTCTCCTTATATTTAAGCAATTATTAGGCAGCAGATGACCCAGTGAGGTATCCTAGCTATCTTTCTGTTGCACAGCATGTACAGCCCCGTTTTTACAGAGACATTCTGTGATTCCATCTCTAAGTCAGTCAACAGAGCCAGTGTTATAACACTCTCTAGAAGATTCATATAACACAGAAGGGTCTGATCAAGGTAAGATCTTCCATTGTTAATTAAAAATCAATCCAGATCAAGAAATTGCTGATTTTCTGTGTCTGCAAAATATGTTAAGCTCTACATATATTGGTACCTGCTATGTTGATCTAAGAAGCAAAATAATTCATCACAATTTCCTATATGCAATCATTAATATCATCACCAAGTTCCTTGCCTTGATATGTTAGTATAGTAAAGAATCCTATCACTCGAACTGAACTGCTAATATTAACATTTGCATGTTTGTGTATTCATTTTAAACATAAAAAAATGATTTAGCACAGTCCTATATTCCAAGATAAATTAAATAATAAGTGAGCAAGTACAAAACTTTTGGCCAGTTTCTAGTAAAAGAATATATGGATATTCACACCAAGAGATTAATTCTTATATCCTTCTCATTTTGAATGGGGGAGGATAGAGCTCTGTTCAGAACAAATCTTTCTGCCCAATAGTTCAAACCAAACAATTTTACCTGAATGTTATCTCATTCATCTCTCAAAAATGAATTCTTGAACAACAAAGTTTGGTTTATTTTCTTGTTCTTCAAGAAATGTTTTCTTGTCTAAATCTACTACAGATTCTTAATTAATTAGGTAGCAACGTATTGATCACCTTTACTCTAGTTTACTAATAAAATCAAAGAAAAAGTTGTTTTCATTCTGTGTGCATGAATGTGGGTACAATAGTATGCCAAGTTCAAAACTATTTGGTGTGAAATAACTTCTGTACTTTTTTATCAATAAAGAAAACTTCTCTCTTTCAAAGGCTTTATTGTTCCTCATGAGAATAAATAAGATACTATTGTAAGTTGCAATGCCTAGGGTAAAATGATCCTTGTAGCCAGGAATATAATTACATGTGTTAAGAATTGCTTCTTTTTCAGTGCTCTGAGCCACAAATGTAAGACTATTCTAGTAATTTGAATACATCAAGAAGCAAATTTGTCTTTGATTTTAAGTTTTGCAACCATTACAGAAAACAGTTCTGTAGAATAAAATATGAATCACTCAGTCAGGTATGTGAATAATACAATCAAGTATCTTTCTGTCCCAACAAAGCTACAGGCCACATTAAAGCTTTAGGCAGGACAAACCAGCTGATTGAAAGCAACAGATTCAATACTGCTATTACAGACAACAAATTATTTAGAGCATGTATTATTATATTTGTTAATCACTGGGAAAGACTACAAAAACCAGGAGGACTGTTTTCCAACTAACACATTTTATTAAAAGTATACCTTTCCATGAACTGCAGTTTGCTTCACCAGATGCATGGAGTGGTTGAACTAATATATATTATTTCATTTGGGACAAGGTGGGGTGAGTGGAGGCAGGGTGGGTAGATGGAAGGGAGGGAAGAGAAGTTGCTTATGCAGGTGCAAGTTACATGTGAGACAGATCAGAAGTACCTTCTCAGTTGACAATTGTTATGTGTTAAAAGCCTGCTGTATTTGTTGAGGTTTTGAGATTACAATATTCTTCAGATTTTCTGCTTAGGCACCATAACAACTAGGCTACTTCGATTCAATATAGCAGGTTGGATATGTGTGTGCCCCTGTGCATGCCTTCAAGTCAATCTTGACTCTGGATGACTACACAGACAGGTCCACGCAGTTTTCTTGGTAACATTTTTGGAAGCATCTTACCAATACCTTCTTGCTATTGGCCCAAAGTGACCCAGCTGGCTTCTGTGCCTAACTAAGCACAGTTCTCCCATCCTAGTAAAGCTGAAATGCTAGATGTTACATTGACAACACACACATATATGACATTTGGAATAAAGAAGACAGAAATCTACATGGAGGTACAAGTTACAAGGAATTAAGCTCCACTTGAGGAAAACTTGATTTTATGGATATCAAAAAATACAGCGCACAACATTAATGGAAACCCCAAAGACTGTAATCCTCATCTACTGAAAAGTAGATTGTTGCGCTTAAACCGAACAGATTTCTGACACCTCCTAAGGAGCACTCAGTTTAGTTGCCTTGTTTTAACATAACCTGAACATGAACGCTGAAAGATGGACCTCTACGTGACAGCAGTTGAAGAGCAGGGAAAACTAACAGCTGGGTGGGCCCTGATGATAAAGCGGGAAGGGAAGGGAAGGGGCACATCAGCAGTCACGTACCTCGGCCGGGGCAATGCGGAACGCCTCGGCTATCTTAGCGTAAAGCTCCTTCACGCTGCCAAAACCTTCCACGCGCCCAGTGGGGCTGCCGTGCGCCAGCTGCGTGTGAAAAACCAACCGGACGGGCCCCTGCGGTGCTGTGGCGCCTACCGCCCCGGCATGAGCGCCAGCGCCTGCCCCGACCTCGTCGTCGCCTCGCCCTCGCGCTAGGGGAGCCTCGCCGTCCACCAGCGTCGAAGTCTCCTTGGACTTGCCTTTCTTCTTTCTCCTCAGCCGCAGAGGCATCTTCCCGGCCCGCCCACCTCAAGACAGCGGCCAGAAGCACCTGTTGCGGTGGTAGTGGCGGCGGCGCGATTGCTTTTTCCCACTTGGCCGAACTCTGCCCGCTCAGGCCGCGAGCTCACAGCTCACTTCCCCGTTTAGCCATCACCCGGCAGGTAGGCTAAGCAGGCGGCAGCCAATGGGCGGCGGCGCTTTTGGCCCGGGAACAACTTCGCGCCCGACACCTGGGTTTCTCTTTTCCTCTTCGGCGCTGTTGTGTCAGCCGGTAAGATGTAAAGGATCGCCAGCAAAGACCCTGTTTCATAAGATTTTATTCACTGATTTTGTTTACTTAAATCGATTTATATGGCTGCCCATCTCCCGAATTCGACTCTGGGCAGCTAACGAAGATTAAAAAATACAATACGAATACAGTATTTTAAAAAAATACATATTAAGGCCAACTAAAACACAGAGTGGCTCCTGAAGACACCATACACCGACAATTGGGCTCAATTACTCCCCCGATCCCCATGTCCAGGAAAACACCCAGGTCTTCAAGGCTTGTTGGAAAAGGCACACTCCCTGGGTCCCATTGGATGACAGTCCCTGACCCACAGAACCCAGAGCATGCCCCTCTTGCCCCACCTAGTGGGATGGGTAGAAAGAGTGGGGTAAGCCAGTCCCTCAAATACCCTGGTCCCATGCCATGTAGGGCTTTATATATTATAAACAGCACCCTGAATTACACCCAGAAGCAAAGATTGGCAACCACCCTTAATTTAAGTGCACCTACTGCTTTATTCAGAAGTAAATTATTGGAATTGAATTTATTTGGATGGCTGCTTCCTCAGTCCTTTTGGGATTAAATTTCATAGAAATCAAAGAGAAACAGAAAGTCTTACCCTTCTTAAAAACAGATTTATAGTAGCATAAAACAGAGCTGTAGTTCAATACCTGAGTTTTACTATGATTTTCAAGAAACATATATAAGGTTTGGGATGTAGTTATGTTAATGTTAAACTTATAGCAAAACAACATTTTACTGCTTCTAGTGCAAATCTGTGGATGACTGCCTCTTTTGCGTTCTCTTCAGACAGAGAAGACTTTTAGATGAGGTTGTTATTCTGCAATTGTCTTTTCTGATTCATAAAATGGAGGGGGGAGGCAGAAGTGAAGTTTATCTTCCTGTGTTTTGTTTAACTATCTGTTAAGAAAGAAGAGATGGAATAATTGCACAATGTAACTTGATATCCAGAAGCAGTGACTTAAGTACAAGATTAATTCTCAGCAAAATGAGAAATTCTCTGTCAGTGAATCAGTAATAAAGAATGATATAGCTAAATTTATAATCAGCAGACCAGTGATGCACAATAAAAATGCTCCCAAAAGCCTTGGCTATAGTTCCTAAAGACTTCCAAAAAACCTTACCATTCTGTTGCAATTTTTAATGCAATGGAGTGAGGAAATTGTTCAGTACATTACTAAAGGGTAATCATATGAAACATACTTCATTTGAATTAAATGTAAATGAAATCAAATTTAAGTTTTGTCCCAGGGTATCTGTCACTTTTGAGACTGTACTCCCCAATAGGCCAAAGACTAAATGCAACACTATGACCAAAAAAGGTTCACAATCCTGGGTAAAGGCAGAAGCTCAGAGGAAAAGGAGCAAACTGTGAATTAGTCAAAGAGGTTCAGGCAACAAGACAGTAAAATTCAAAAATTCCTTATTGATACATAGGAACAACTGTTACTTTCCTCTGAACCTACAGAAACAGATTTCAGCCATATGAGTAAGGTACTTAGGATCTGCAAAACTTAGTTCTGCAGGCAGAATATTCTGGGGAACATTGGAATGTTCCACTTTTCCTTCTGAATTACACTGATGCGGCTTTTCTTGGTTTAATCCAGTAATCTTCCCAGCAAGAGCTGGTGTGGTCCAAAAGAAAAATTAAATATTCCAGGGTTCCATGGAATATTCCATTCCCAGAATGTTGGTTTACACATTTCTGCTAGTTACTGTGCACTATTGCTGTTTCCTATTCAATAGTTTCCAATTTTAATAAAGTATTTTATCATCTATTTTTATTAATCAGATTTGTAAGGCAGTCACCATTGCCTCACCTAGCCCTGGAGTTTGCCCACTGTGCCAGATATGGTGGGATGGACAGAAACCACTGGGGAAAGGCAGACCTGCAAGTAACCTGGCCCCAGGCCATTTAGGGCTTTAAAGGTGACAACCAACACCTTGAATTGCACCCAGGAATTTCCTGAAAGCCAATGCAGCTCATATAGCAGCAGTGTTATGTAGGTGTACCATGGTGCACCCAATGCTGCACATGCTGCTGCATTCTGGACCACCTGAAGCTTCTGAATGCTTTTCAAGAGCAACCTTATGTAGAGTGCATTGCAACAGTCCAATAAGGAGGTAACTAAGGCATAAGTGACCATGATCAGTGCCTCCAGATGTAGGAATGAATGCAACTGGCACACATGATGTATTTGTGCAAAGGCCCTCCTGGCCACAACTACCACTTGCTCCTTGAGCAGAAGCCATGAGTCCAGGAGGACCCTGAGATTGCACACCAACTCTGCCTGGAGAAATGTAGCCCCATTCAGAGTTAGTGCTGAAAAATTACTAAATACCTGTGGCCCTAAAACCCATAGCCACTAGTCTTGTCAGGGTTGAGTCAAAGCCAGTTCCTCCCCATCCAGATCCACACAGTCTCCAGGCCTTGGATGGCAAGGGGCAGAGATGTACAACTAAGTGTCATCAGCATACTGATGAAACTTCACCCTGTGCTGATAGATAACCTCACTCAGTGGTTTCATGAGGATGTTAAATAGGAGCAGGGAGAGAATCAAGCCCTATGGCATCCCACACATCAGAGGCCTAGTACTGGACTTCATCCCCCCCAACCCCAACCAGAACTGGGCATGGAGAAAGGACAATTGCTGAAGAACATGCCTCCTACTCCCAACCTCCTCAACTGGTCCAGAAGGATACCATGATCAATGATACTGAAAGCTGCAAGGGCCATGATGGATACACTACCCCCATCCCAGGGCTGCCAGAGGTCATCCAGAAGTGTGATCAATCCTGTCTTGATGCTATAGCCCAGCCTGAATTCAGAATGCAGTCCAGATAATCTGCTTCCTCCAGGGCCCTTTGAAGCTGTAGCCCTACCATCTTCTTGACAACCTTTCCTTTTTAGGAGACTAGGCAAAACTTGTCCAATACAGCTGAGTCCAGCAATGGTCTCTTGAGGAGGGAATGGACCACTGCCTCTTTCAAGGCAGGTGAAACCAACCCCTCCCACAGAACCCAGCCACGAGCCCGCCCAGGAGGCCCTAGCCAGCCAGGAGGGGCATGGGCTGAGCATCACAAGAACCCTGTCTACTTCCTTGGGAGTAACCAGATCAAACTCAGCCCAGATAACTGGACAAGACTGTACCCCATCATCTCCACAGGACCAGCTAGAGTCTGTCAGATGCTAAGCATAATCCTCACAACGACCCTGCAATATAGACCCTGCTCTATACTGCACTGGTCAGACTGCACTTGGAATACTATGTCCAGTTCTGGTTGCCACAATACAAAAAGGAAACTGAGGAACTGGAAAAAGAACAGAGTGGAGCAACAAAGAAGATAAGGGGTGTGAAGGCTAAATCCTACAAAGAATAGTTAAAGAAATTTGGTATGTTTAGCCTAAAGAAGATAAGGCTAAGGGGAAACTTGATTGCAGTCTTCCAATAATGAAGAGGTGTCACAGGGCAGGGGGTGTAGGTTTATTCTCCATAGCGCCCAAGTATAAGACAAGAACCAATGGATGGAAAGTTTATAGAGGAAGATCCAAACTTGAAATGGGGAATTTCTTGACTGTGAGAGCTATTATGCAGTGGAACACCCAGCCTCCTGTCAGGGTGGTCTATCACTGGAGGTTTTGAAGAAAAGATTGGACAGCCATTTGTCTAAGGTGGTCTGAGGATTCCTGCCCTGGATAGGGGATTGGACTAGAAGACCTCCAAGGTCCCTTCCAACCCCATGATTCTATGAAATAAGTATTCCATCACAAAAAGTTCAGAGGCAACTTAGATCTAGACAGTAGCCAATTTCTAACAAAGTTCACCACAATAAAGCATCTTATAATGGAAATAAATTTACAGGAAATAAGTTACTTATTTTAGAAGCATGCAGCTAAAAAAAGACATCAGTTTACATTTTGAAATGGAAGATTTTAACTTGGAGATTTATCCTCTTCTAGGATTTATTTCACAGAAATAAAGCTAAACATACTTTAAAAGCCCTGATGGTATTAATAAACTGACTTACAACATCACAATAAAAAATGCCTTAAGTACAGAAGTATACTTAAGTATATAACACTATGGAAACATGGTTTCTTGCCAATATTTATGTACTGAAATTATTTATACTGACAGTTTAGGATATTGTGATAAATTATAAAAAAGGTTAACAGTTCTTTACAAAATTCCCAAACATTTCATATTCCAGTTTCCCTCACCTCTGAAAACAATTATTAGCCCAGGTTTTATACTTTGCAAAACATGTGGCAGGGATTTTCAAACATGATCTGTGGATCACCTGTGGTCTGTGAAGGTCCCCAGATGTTTCACGAAGCCTCTCCATGTTCAGCATCAATCAGCTGACTGGACCTGACTCCACCTGCCACCTCATACCCTGCCTCCCCCCATTCACCACTAGTCAGCTGAGTTGCAGAAATCAATCAGAGGCTGAAAACCAATTCATTGAAGTGTAATCATAATAGTACTAAAATTAAGAAAATGGACAACAATCAACAAATTTCATGTGCACTTATCAAATGGAATTCCACACGTATTGTGCTAATTGAACTCTAATCTTGTACAAATAACCTAAAAAGAAAACTGTAAGCAGGAAATATAATAATGAATACTTAAAAATGAGACTTCATTGGACAGGAGATTCAGTTGACCCTAGTCCTTTGGTTTCTGTTAAAAAACATTCCTAATTAGCAAGTTTGAATAAGAGTTGTTGTTATAATGGCATGAAGTACATAAAATAATTCAAGTGGTAAATAAATACTTAACTTTGAGTTCTTTCTTTTATACAAAATTTTGTTTTAATAGAGCTTAAAAATACAGGAGATAGGAAGGTATATACAAATGCAACTACAATCACAATCTTACTCAGCAAAAAATCTGAACTCCCATGATCTTAAAAGTGAAACTGTAAGAAGGTATTTGTTTAACTGGATAGTCCCCATATTTTCCAAATGTTCATTTAGTGATTCAGAAATGTTGGGATCCTGTTTGAAGGCTACCAGACCTCAGTTGGAAAAATCCAGACAACCTCTAGCCAGTAGATGTAGAGAAAAGTCTCTTTGTTGCTATCTAATAGTATTCTGAAGTTTTACAGCTCAGTGTTAATTGTCTTAACACTGAATGCTGTAAAAGAATCAGCATAATGATTAAGGTTTTTATACTGCTATCAAGGCGCAAAGGACTTTAGAATGGAAAAAAATTAGATCTGATTCCCTACCCAGGGTAGGTTATCGTGCATAATCTGTCATGAGGAAGCGGAGGGAAATGAAGCCCAAAAGATAGAATGTATCTACTATTGTTCATGGTACAGATGTCAGGCTTAATTACAGCCCAATATACAATAATGTTAAAGTAGGATAATTTTTGGACAGTAATCAGGTAAGTCATGAAAATAAAGTGGGAAGGAGGGTGTACCAACCTGCTCTTTTTAGATGAACAGGAAAAATTAGTTGAAGTAGAGTAGCAGGAACATTGGGGGGAAAGGACAGTGCAACACTGGCATTCTTGACTAAGTGTAGACAAGTATAGAGTAATAATAGAATCCCACAGCAGGAGAGGTTGATGGGAAAAGAAGCTCAATGTGGTTGAAAGTTTCTAAAGAAGATATTAAAAGCACAACTGCAAATACTTCTAATGAGGAAGAAAAATGGAAGACAGTGAAAAGAAGACAATTACCTTTACAAAAATCTAAGTGAAGATCTGAAAACAAAACAGAAACATACAAAAAATAAAAAGGAGTCAGGTTACAATGAAAGAATATAAGCAGAATGGACTACTACTACTATTTGACAGTTCTTCATATAAACCAATTACATCTCCTTTGACTTCAGTAAGGATTGTTTTTAAAACTTGTCATTTAATCATAAATTGTCTGTGTTAACATCCAACAATTGTTTTGTGAATTCCCATCATTAATAAGCTAACTATTACTGTCAGTACTTTCTGCATGACATTTCCCTCTAGCCTCAGTGGTCACCCTTCCACAATGCAGCATAACACTTCATATTTTATAGCTTATCTTCTTTATCTTATAGTATGTAAGTCAATAAAACCACGACATGAAATCTTCATGTTCCCCTTTCTCCTGCCTACATTCTAACATACTAGTTTTCTTTTACAAAGACTATCGGGGAGGGTAATCATAACCTGATAACTCTTTAACACCAATAGTTTTGATATATGTGTCCATATCTGAAATGATGTGTGAACTCTCCCATCCTTGGTCTGGACTGGAGACAATAATTGCAAACATCATTTGAGTTTTATGTTTGTCTATATTTCCTAGCTACTTTAATCTGAGCCTTAAACCCTTACCTTGCATTTGTGAAGCTCTGCCCCATGACAGTAGAAAATAAATCTTTTTTCTTCCTCAGGATCAGACTGAAACAACTGGCTTAATGTGATTCTTAACCATAAGATAAGGATAAATTGGTTTTACCTCCTCCCTAGAGTTGAATTCCCATGGAAGGAGCAGGTTCATAGTCTGGAAGTGGGAATTTTCCAGAATTAAGAAATCTATACTCTCTAGAAGCTGCTGATCTATCATTCTCAGCATCTATAGACAGTGATGACCGGTGCTGCCAAAAACTCCTCATTCCTCTTCCAGTGCAGCCTTCACCAGTCTGATATCCTTCAAATATATTAGACTATCCAGAATATACAGTTATCTTCATCATTTGAGTTAATGAATCAGAATGTTACTTATTCTAAATTTCATTTGGGCATTTTGGATTCCAGGCTCAAATTATACTACTTCTGACATATTATGCAAAGCTCTCTGGAGAAGGATCTAATGCTGGGAAAGATAAAAGGAAGGAGAAGAAGAGGAAGACCAGCAAGATGGATGGACTCAGTTACAGTGGCAATGAGTGCACCGTTGGAAGATCTGAAAGGCCAGGTTAGGAATGGATTATTATAGCAAAAGTCTATGTGATCACTAAGAGTTGGCACCAACTTGATGGCATATAATCAATTTTGGATTCACATATAATTCATCCTAACACAGAGAGCAAATAAATGAAACCCTAAATACAAATATATTGGATTATATAAGTTGCTATATATCAAAATGTCTTTTTGTACTCTCTGGTACCCTGTGATGCCTGTTTGATATTCACATACTATCTACTTTCTAGCAGCATTTGCAAGTCTTAAAGTAAGATTAAAAAAAGAAAGAGAAAAACTAGTTTATACCAACCCTCTTCACTACATTTAGGCAGGAGGCAAGCAAATAAGATACACAGATAGGTAGTACTGGATTTCTGTATTGTGTACTAGCTGATCTTCTGCATAGATACATCTTTTGGTTTGCAATAAAGCTTCTATCTAACCATACTGAATCACTGAAGGTTCTCTTAGGTAGTTACAGATCAGGAAGGTGGGGTCAAGTATTTGCAGAGACAAGAATCAAGTCTGACATCACCCTTTTCTGAATTCAGATTACACATGATGGCAGTTGGAAGTAATATCATCTGTAATCTACATGCCATGGTTGCTTCAAACATTACAAGGAAATTGGATGGTAACTTGCACAATCAGCAGAATCTTTACTAGGTTTTAAAATTAGTTGTACGAACCTTTATTTAAAAAAACATAATTATAAACTTCCAACAATATAGATGCGAAAAATCAGTCTATAATAAGATAGCCATTAGACCTGGGAGCTCTTCCTGTTTCATAACCTTCATAGAATCTATTTTTTCCTAAAGAAAGATACAGCTAGATATATAGTTTGTCATGTGTACCTTTCTGAAGAGATATATTATTTTAAAAATAATTCATTTCTACCTCAATAATTATTGACTCAGTATTTCAAAGTTAAGTATAAAAATTGTTTATTAGAGTTATTATATATTTTGCTTTAAGTTTAATAGTAAAAATAATATTCATTATTGCTGCTTCAATGGAGGGGCCAATAATTTACTAGGTCTTTTCCCTCACTCCCTGTATCTTTACTTTATGGGACTTAATGCATATTCTATACTAAGCACATACAATTTCAAATTTAGAAGACATTAAGTTTGTATCTGATGTAAATTGTTTTGTATATGTACACAAAAGTTACTTATTTTCTAATTTTTCTTTAAATTTTCTTTACCATCAGAAGTACTGATTTTTATTTTAAGAATGTTTTTAAACATAAGCTTATGGGATTAGATTTATGGTAAGTAGTGTGGATGTTTATGTGTTCTCACAATTCTAGAACTTATTCTTATCCAACAATTTGCATTAAATTCAGCTGGGAAGCTTATTGGGTAATGTTTGGGCCAATCACCTTCTCTGAATCCGATTTATCCATTTATACATCATTGTACTCTATATAGACTCCTGGCAGTTTACAATAGTAAAAATAATAAAAATAGATTTAAAAAATAACAATATGATAGTTCCATAATACAAAATACCAATGGTATCCATTCATCCTTCCCCCGATGCCCTTGAAAACAATTCAGTTTTTATTAACTTCCAGAAAGCCATCTGGATGGGTGCTGACCTGACATCAAGGAAGAGGCTGTTCATAGCATAGGGGCAGCAACAGAAAATTTTGTCTGCTAGACCCTGCTCCTTCACCTCTGAATATGGTGCCCACAAAGAGTTTTGTTGGGGAGCATGCCCTGGACGAGTTGATTCTATATGGAGAAGGCAGTCCTGCACATATCTAGGAGCCAAGCCACATATGCTTATCTCATAAGATTGTTGTGGGAATAAAATAAGGAGACATATTCCGCCCCACTCCCCACCCATATACTACTTTAAGTTCCCAGATGAAAAACAGGATTAAAATGCAATAAATAAAAAAGGTTGGCAGTATGTTTAGGACAAACTAGGAGCTCTTTACAGAATGTATACCTATCATGTAAATTCTACTGCCACAAAATATTACCATTTATTTAGATCAGAAAATTACTGTAGGACTATCAGTTGGTCACTTCGGTAGTTACAGAGATCCTTAATATTAAAAGATATTGATGAATTCACAACTAGAATATAGTTTTGTGTACCATGTTGTATGAACACAACCATTTTAGCTTGTAAACCATGGATTATAGTCTAGATTATGTGTAAATACAACTGACTTATGCAACAAAACATAAAACTGTTAAAAACTGTCTTATTTTAGCATAATGTATAAACTCAGTCATTTAATACACAACCTAGAACTTTCCTATCTTGTTAATGCCATAGGTTTCATTTACTCTTGATAACAGTATAGAACATTATGATCTTAATAATTGCAAGTACATGTCATGCCTTCAATGTTAAATACAATTTTCATTTGCTCTCATGCATCAAATTGACAGCTGAAGGAAAAAAGGTTAGAAATAATAGTTTAATTTTTAAAAAATAGGAAATGCAATACGTTATCATAAAGTATATTTAAATGCATTTACAATATGCATAAAGGAAAAGCAGTAGTTTTCTATTTCTCATTTCTAGTGTCATTAAAACTTGCTTTATGGATTCTCTCTAGTTTCTAAAAGGGATGTATAAGGTGTTCAAAAGAGGTGTTTTGCAGAGCGCTTTAGCACAGAGCATCTCTCTTCAAAGCATTAAAGCAATCATGTTCTTTGAAAGGCTCATGCAATAGTTTGAAAGCAGTCTTTGGTTACTCCACATGCAGGTGCCCCCACAGAAATGTTGACTATGCATGCACGTGCAGACAACTGGGAAGAGCTTTTGAAGTTATGTGAGTTTTGCAAAAAACACAGCTGTTTTAATACTCCAAAGACTGATCCTTCATTCATTTTAATGTGCTTTGTGAAATACCTCTTTCAAATGCTTTCCATAGCCCTAGTTAAAGACTGCACATCTTGTCAGTTTACAGCCTTTGCACTAAATCCTATAAAAAATTCCCACTCACTGAAAAGTCATTTTTAAAGTGTATCCTCCCACTATCAATTACTACAGCTGTTTTGGATTTTAATGCACTAGTTTTAGAAAACTGGTATCATTATTAACTTTCTACATAATTGTTAATAATTCTCTCACTTAAAGGTGCTATCTAGCACATTTTTATTGAATAAAATAAAACATTAAACAAAGATAGAAAATTTTATAAATGTTACCATTTTGCACCATATTACAAAACAAATACTGTCCATATTTTAAATACTGTTCATCTGCTGCTCAAGAATTCTAGCTGGACATGTACTTTTTTGGAAAAATAAAGTTTTTTTGCTCTCTTTCTTCTTCAGACAATTAATTATATATTCATAAAAACTTCAGTTTGTCTCAGGGTTTCAACTTACAGTTCACAGAATTTGAAGAATTTAGCATCCAAGAATGCTAAACATGGGAAAGATTGGAATCTTGACTAAATTAGGCTAGTTATTCAGATGACCTTTAAAAGTATGCCATTTTGTGAGATTTTGCAAAGGACATTAATGCAATTTTCACAGCAGTTTCTATCTGGAAATCTACTAGGCCAAAACCAATAGGCCATCTAATTATGTTTTCTATCAGGCCACTATGTCTACTACCAGAACATGGAGTAAATGAATTCACAGACTTGTACAATAATATAAGAACCACCTCTTCTTTGGGCTCATAAACATTTTAAGTGATATTACTTGCCTGCTGCTGTGACACAGCTTAGAGTATATATGTAACATAAATATTGTAAATGTTACATAGATTCATATAATGAATTCTAATACTGTAATATTGTAACTCACACAGATAATCAGGATTATCTGGACTAAAGTGCTTTGCAAATTATGCACTTCATTAGAAATACACGCACAGAGGTGTTCCCTTTTCACCCAAGATTACATGTACACAAAATACTGGATAAAGTGTTTTGTAAAGGAAGATCCAACACACAGTAAGCAGGATTAGCCTTATACCTGACTGCAAGTCTTTTGTATTATGTTCTCCTATTCTCATGCAACACTGTATAATTCACTTCCCTACCCACGCACACAAAAGAAAAGTTCAACAGTTATAGATTGCACTTTTACAGCATAAACCTGAAAGTCCTTGATGTTCAGTGTCTACCTGGAACAGTTCACTGAAATATATTTCTTATGACACAGGAAGATTTCTCCTGAGTACTTCTTTTGAGGCTGGAGCTATACTGTCTGGGAAAATTACTTCAAATTCTATAATTAAGTCACCTCGTTGCTCATGATTTTTAGGAAATGGTAAACCATATCCTATAATTCTTCTTCTCATTCCAGGCTTTACAACTTCATTTATTGTCATAGGTATGGTTCGGCCTTCTATAGTTGGTACATTGATTGAGGTGCCACATAAAGCCTGAAAAATAGTAAATTAAAACAATTAGGAGCATCAGTATTTATTATTTCTTCAGGCTTAAAATATACTACATGTCCTGCATAAAGATAAATAACTATAGTTTTTAAATAAATGCAAATTTATTCAAATGCAAATGTTGTTATGTTGTATCTTTTTTTGTAAGTGGAGAATTGTCACCAAACAGTTGAACAGGTTCAATTAGAAATACTAAAATTAGTGACTGCAGAGAACAAAGTTCAGTATATAGATACCATTTTCAGTAAAGAGAAAATAATACTCTGCCACTTAACAAAATGGTTTCTCTTCAGATCATATAAATCTTTCACTTTTACTAACAAAATGTGCAAAGAATGCCTAAATGTAAAGACAGGAAACAGGAACATTGCCAACAATAATTTTTCTTTCATAGGTATGTTCTATGCACATGATATGAATTTCCACTTCTTACATTTTGATTAATGTAACAAAGTGAAGTGGTGGCTATATGCGTGGCATTTGGTAGGACTATCCTATTACAGCCCTGGAATGCAATCAATTGCTAGAAGTGTTGAAACGTTCTAACCTTGGAATATCCATTTTGATCATGAACAGGTGTTCTGACAACAGAAGCCAATATTCTGAGGTCTGAATTTTTTAACCTCTAAATGTTTTGCATATCTTTCCATAACTAGGCTCAAGGAAGCCAAATTCTCAAACTGATTTTAAAACATTTCTGACATACTCAGTTATATCAAAACTTATCAGTCAGTTATATTTGCTATATAGAGATGGGACACTTACCTTTTTAAAATTCACAATATAGATTTAAATAAATTATATTCTCTAAGATGTCCAGTGCTACCTGTGGGCTGGATCCGTGCCCCTCCTGGCTCCTTCCAGCAGCCTGGGGAGGGAGGCGTTTCCAGGATCTAAGACATTGTTAATGCCTCATTGTGACACTACCAACAGCCTTGAAGGAGCTTATGGTGCACCCCCTCCTTAACAGACCTCTGGACCTAGAGGTTCTGGACAATTATTGCCCAGTCTTCAACCTTACCTTTTGGGGGAAAACTACTAAGACTGTGGTGGGGAATCAACTACAGAGCACCCTAGAGGAAACAGATTATCTGGACCCTTTACAGTCAAGGTTCAGGTCTGGACACAGAATGGAAATGACATTGTTTGCACTAGTAGATTACCTTTCTCAGGACCTGGATGAAGTATGCCCATTCTGGTCCTTTTAGACCTCTCAATGGCCTTTGATACCATTGACCACAGCATCCTCCTGGACTGCCTGCAAGGCTTGGGAACTGAGAGTACTGTATTGCAGTGGTTCCACTCCTTCCTTGGCGGATGGTTCCAATGAGTGGTGTTGGGCAGGAGAGGCTATTCTCTTGGAGGGTGCCACAGGGTTTGGTTGTCTCCCCATGCCCCCTTTTTAACATTTACATGAAGCCATTGGGAAAGGTCATCTGAAAGTTAGTGGTTTGGCATCATCAATATGCTGATGATACCCAGCTTTACATTGCAATCCCAGGCCAGACTGCTGATGCTAAAGGCTGTGAAAGCTTGGATGGAAAATAATAAGCTTAAACTGAATCCCATAAGATGGAATTTCTGTTCATCCATTAGAATTCTCTATCTGCTCCAAAGGTATCTTTTGATGTGGTGGCACTACTCCTGAAGGACTAGGTCCATGACTTGGGAATTCTTCTGGAATTATGGCTCCTACCAGATCAGCAGGTAAAGGCCATAGGCAAAAGGGCCTTTTCCCAGCTTTGGCCAGGGAACAGCATAGCCCTACCATGGGCAGGAAGATCTTGCTACAGTGATTCCTGCCCTTGTCACTAGCCCTACCATGGGCAGGAAGATCTTGCTACAGTGATTCCTGCCCTTGTCACTACCGGCTCAGAGTAGCGCAATGTGTTCTACATCAGTTGTCTTTGAAGATTATTCAGAAACTGCAACTGGTTCAGACTGTATCAGCTGATGTGCATACCAGCGTTCACTAGGGGAGCACATTACACTAGTACTGCAAGGCCTGCACTGGTTATGGATGCAATTCTAAAATCCTAGTGCTAACTATAAAGACTTACATAGCTTAATGCCTTGTAACATGCAGGACCACATCAGTCCACCCAGTTTGATCTATCCTGGAGAAACTACTAGCACTGCCCCACTTTAGGGAGGTAAGAGAGGCCAAGGCTTGGTGGTGTTGCTCTTTTGCAGTGCGGGTCCTTTGGAATAGCCTCCCTGTGGACATCCATTTGGCTTCCACGCCAGACTGGCTTTCCAGAAGCTGCTCAAAATGGAGGTCTTCTGTAGGATGTTTGGGCCTTGATTCCATCTGGGTTTGGCTCCAGCTTAATTTGGTTAATTTGATTTTATTTTCTGTTTCTATTGTTTTGTGGACCTTTTATTTTATACTTATTGTTTACTGTATATCGTTTCTTGTGTATTTTATCTTGTAAAATGTCAAGAGTCCTTAGGGAATTCAGAAACCTATACATATAATAAATAAATAAACAAATATATTTGTAGTCCCAGGCATGGTTTTACCTCTTTAGATTTTGCTTAAAATTGGTTCTTTCCCCAGGTAGCTTATCTCCATTAACTCTGGCTGGTAATTTCAAATCTAAATGGAAGAGGATTTTGTTAGATAATCTTCAAAACCTGTGATCCTTCTTGGTCCAGGGAAGGTTATAAAAACTATTGAAGCGTTAATATGGTATTTTGATTTAGAAAAGTATTTCTAAATACTCCATCCCCAAATATTATTTGTTAATTTGTGCAAGGAACAACTGACTGCTTGTTTTGATTATGTTTTCAAAATGCTGGTGGTTCTGCACATTCACTAGGTTTGATGTTCTATTTTTAATAGTGTTAAATCGTAGTTACACTATATGAAAATACTGTTTGAGCACCAATTATGACTTTGGGGTGGCAATGAAGTTGAGACAATTGTATTTCTTTATATAGAGAAAAATGTCACAAGACACATTCAACTTGTCTTTACTGCCCCTATTATAAAAAATGGGAATTGCAAACACAGTTCTACTGTTACATTTCTTTTAAAAACAGTGTTGTTCAGCTTTTGATATTTTATATCCCACCAATCATTCTATCCAAGAGTCTTGGATATCATTATACAGTAATAAAAATAACTTTTCCCAAGAACGGCATTTATATGTTTTCAAGAATTCTGTTATTGTATTTACCCTTCAATAATAATAACGACAAAAAGTTAGTAGCACAAAAAGGTTTCCATTGTGTAACATTACCAAGAGTTCCACTGAATACTGTTAGGTTTACTTCTGAGCAGGCCTGTGTAGAAAACTGGCAGACTTTTTGCTTGAAATGGACCCTGAAATGTGGAGGACAAAGACCTAAACTGGCAGGGGGAAAGAGCCACTGGGTTGCCTTAGAGATGATTTTGGAAAATGGAGCCACCACTGTCACTTCTTCCTTTTCTTTTGTTTCCAGCTGGATGACTTAGTGAGGATGGAGATTATGGCCTTGACGAGATATACCTCGTCTGCTATTTCTGGCTCCTGAGGAGATGCATATAAAATCCCAGGTTGTACCCCACCAGGATTGCTTCTACATACCACTAGCAGTCCATGAATCACTGAGAAACAGTGTTCTAATAGAACAATATGATGTGTGTCACCAAGTGTGACTAAATGTGCATGCTGTCAACTCTATAAGACAATTGGTTAATGCAATGGATGCATCTTCTAAATCTAGTTATCTAGTTTGCATGCTCAGGATAAAAAATATATCAATACAGCATACTTTCTGAGGAGTTTTACTGATAGGATAAGTAATTCTATATAGTGAATTTAAAAAAACTTTTAAAAAAGATTTCAAAACATTTACTGTATAGTGGGCTTATATTGGATAATTTGATGGCCTTAGTGTCTTTTTAGACACTATATGTATTTTGGGATGTACTTTTATTGTGTTATTATTCTGTATCTGCTGGCTGAAAATACAAAAACAATCATAACTACTTTTTTTTATTTTTTTAGACTGACAATATAGGGTGCCATTATATCAACATTATGATAAAATATATTTGAAATCAGTAATATCATGCCAGATCAGCATACAGTTGCTCACACTAGCAGAATGTTGCTCTTGCATTCATACCATACTGTTTATTGTTTTTCTGTAATCACAAAAAATCTTTTCTAATATTTTGATGATACATTTCCCTCCACAGGCATTCTGATTATTTTATTTCATAGTGGATTGTTTGCATTTCTATTTGAGGAATATTCAAGCATAACACATTTACTATCACACAGTTGTAGTACTCCACCAGAACCTGGTACTTCAAATTTCCATAAAAATGCAAAGTGCAACAAAAGCAATCCAGAAAATCATAAAGC
Organism: Python bivittatus; assembly: GCF_059951505.1. Lineage (NCBI taxonomy): Eukaryota > Metazoa > Chordata > Lepidosauria > Squamata > Pythonidae > Python > Python bivittatus. The sequence goes on from NW_028277098.1 coordinate 32,868,474, forward strand.
AGGATGATTTATGTGTATAATGGCAGTGAGGAAAAAGCAAGTCAGGGTTCAGAGGCAAACTATTCATTGTATAGTAGTTAACAAGAACTGGGTTAATTTTGTGGGCAGATGGTAAAATGCTATAGAATATTATTTGCTATATTAAATTCTAAATTTACCCACCTTATTTCCAAACTAAGCTATCCACTAAACATCTGACTACCTACACAAAGTCTTGTACAGGTAGCCCCCAGGTTAAGAATGCCCGGTTTAAGGATAACCCATACTGTACTTAAGAACAGAGCCTATTGTAGAAAAATTTGAGTTAAATACACAATGTTTTGAGTTAAATACACAATGGTTCGAGTTAATTACACAATACTACTTAAACAGTATAATAAATAATACTGTTCCAGCTTACATACAAATTCGACTTAAGGACAGACCCTGGGAATGGAACTCTTTCTTAAACTGGGGACTACCTGTATTCTTAAAGAACACTGATTGTGATGGAATGGTGTTATGAAGGCCACGCTCAGGGAGATAACTGTTTCCTTAGCCCACAGCAGGAGCGTGGGAAGTTTAAGAAGCTGAGACTGGCACCACCCTAAGGAATTCATGGTGTTGTGGCTTGCTGGCTTGGGAACTTAGGTTCAGTCTGGAGAGATTTCTGTCTTGAGGTGGAAGCTAATAAACGCAACAGAACTGTATTGCACTGTCTCGTGGAGTTCTTTGGGCTGAACCTGACATTGATATACATCAAGTTTAATTCTTTTAGCTGCAAATATAAAACAATATAAATAAATACAGATTTTCTAAAATATTAACAATCCAATTTTAAACTTAACAGGGTACTTACCTCCCGTAAGCTAACCTTGACAGGGTAGATTATATTCGAACCATCTCTCTTGAAATGAGGATGTAATTTATCTTTAATAACAAACACAATATCAGCTGGGATGGTATTGGGTGTTTCATCACCCTCTTTGGGGAATGTAATTTTGGTACCTTCTTTCCATCCTCTCTTAATATCAATTGTAAGGATTTTATCTTCTGTTCGGACACTTCTTCCATCTGGATTGAGCCTTTTTCGGGAAATTCTCATTCTTTTTGTGCAGCCCTGGTAAATCTCTTCCAATGATACTTTCAATTCATGAATAATGGGAGGATCTTGTTTACGACGGGGTTGATTACCAACTGTGTTTCTTTCTCTTGGAAATCCATTCATACTAAAAGTAGTAAAGGAACCAAATGGATCTCCATCCACTTCCATATCTTCAGTGTCCCTGCCACCAGGCATCCTTCTACCAAAGAACATTTCGAAAGGATTTGCACCACCAAAAAATGCTGCAAATGTGGCATGTGGGTCTCCATGAAAAGAATAACGGAAAGTACCCCCTTGACCATCTGGTCCACCAGCCCCTCCTTTCAAACCTACAAAATACAGAAGCATAAGAAGTAATAACCAGCTTAAATGATTATATTTGCTTAAAGAAATCTTGGCCTGTAATCCAGAAAATAAGAAAACAGAATGGCAAGGAGAGGAGGGCAGATAACTCTGTCCTTTTTACTTGAGGGAATATTTTGTCTTTTACAAATATAAGAGAAAATAATTTGTGATTCTGTGACATCAGCTGGGGAGAATTTGTAACAATTATGCCCTTGTTTATATAGTCAATGTAAGCTCCAATGAACATAGTAAAACCTATTCCTAAGTAAACAAACATAGAGTCCCAGAAGAGTAGCCATGTTACAGTTTTGCAGCAAACACAGAGTCCTGTAGAAATTTAAAAACTCATATAAGCTTTTATAATTTACAGTCTGTGTCCCATCCTGTCCTGTCCAAGACAAATTATATATACACATAACTGTTGGGGAGAGGGGGAGAAAGGAAAGGAAGGGAGTGTTGAAATAAGAAAGAGAAGTGCTTTAAATATGATCAAACATAAAGCAGCAGTTAGATGGGTCATAGGTATTCTCTCTCTGACTATTTAGTTGACATATGTGATGTGTTAAGAAATTCTGAATCTCTCTAGTTAATCCAAAAGAAATGGAGTTATATCTCTGAATGAATATATAGGATTGAGCTGCTCATCTAATTCAAGAAATGTGTTTACTTTTATGCATATTTATTTGGAAGTAAATCCAACTGAATTTTAGAAGTAAAATGATTGTGGAAAGGATTTTTAACCAAGAGTCCACAAAACTTTGATGTATTGCAAACCAGTGAGTTTTATAGAGATCTTACAAAATTATGCTACCACACTTACATTAACTGTCGCCTAGATTATTTCAAGCTTGCTTTTTTTCCTACATTATGACACCCACCTACATTCTGTGATTAATTTCACCTACGCATCCTTCCTAAATTTAACCAATTTCTCTTCTTTTTGCTATATCTTTGAACCACCTAAATAGATGGTTTGGGTAAAAGGCATGTTAACTCTGCAATCTTAAAAAAAAAATCTTAATAAGTTACCTGATCTGTATATCTCAAGTCAATAGTTGCCACAGTAGGTATGAACCGTCATAAAACATCAATTTACTAGAAAGTTTACTAGCTTCCCAAAATGCTCTTTATTTTCTTGCTAATAGATAATTACTATTAATGTCTGCTTGACATGTATTTTTTAATTAAAAATTTTTTTTAAGTCATATAGGGCAGAGAGAGAGAGCCTGGTGCATACTAAGAGGACACCTGAGAGAACACTGGTTTCCATGGGCACCATGCCCCTACTCTCAAGCAAGATGGCAATGCCTAATTCTCTGGGAGAATATTACTGAGCAGTCATTGTATTCTTTCTGTTTTACAAACACATTTACTGAAATCCAAACATTTCCATATTCAGAGAATTTGGATTCTGTAGAATTTAAAATTTGTGACTAGACAGCAGACTAACATTTCTCCTTGGAAAGACTTAGCTTGCAAATCTCTGGGAAAAAATAGGCATCTAACAAACAGTAAGTGTATAAAGTCCTTGAATATTTTTCTTTAATGTTGAAACAACTTATTAAATAATCTATCTTCCTGATATAATTTAGAGAATTTACAATGTCCTACACCTTTCACACTGAAGGCAGACTTTAACGTATTGTGTTAAGCCATTATTTCTTTTGTTGGATTTTATTTTACCATGATACAAACTGAGTCTAGAAACCATGCCTTATTACTTAGTGTCCTATGTGAAGCACACCATTATGGCTTATTTTACACATGACTATTAAAACAAATGATAACATAACACCATGTGTGAACCCAGCTAACATTGTAAAACTTAACAGGACTACTTTGTGCCCATACGGCTATCTAAATTATAGACAGCAAGTTCAAATTACCAACATTCCTTGGTGTCTGCTTTATTTAGAATAGAAATATGAAATAAGGAAGGCTTAATATAAGCCCAAGCCTAATTATTCTCATGGGTCTGCTCTAAATATGACTAAGTCTGGATCCAACCCAATGCTAAAAGGTTCAAAATATGTAAGAAATGTCCTTGATTTACTTTGCAGTAGGTGTTTCAAAGACTCCAGTTAGAGCCATATTTTTGAGTAGGTGTTTATTTATAAAAATATGGTTATAAATATGCTAAACATATTAGTTCAGCCAAGCTATGAAATAAAAGCTTGGTACATTTATACCTCATGTCAGAATCATAACATTTTAGTTCTGAAGGGATATAAAATTCAATATATTAATTGATATTGATTGATTGATTAATCAAATTAATCTTCAATACAAATTTTGGGGAAAATATTTTTTTGAAGCAGTGAGTTTACTGCCTTGCAAACTAGCATAAGCTGTACATAATCACTACAGTAAGTGTTTCAGCAGCTGGTATATATGACATAACTGTTAATCATCTACCCCTTTTTTGTCTTTACATCAACCTATGGTAAAAATCAATTTTCACAAAAGACAGGCTGGATCTCTGAATATTATTGTATATTGTGGCTAATCTAATAACCAGCTTTTCTGCTGGTTTTATCATATATTTGAACAGTGCAGCAAATAATATATCAAAATGGTTTAGAATATATATTCTGAAGTATAGTTTAAGTATGCATTATTGGCACTCTTCCTGCTTATTAAATGCACTGTTTGTGAATTGAGTGTTTATTTACTAAGCCTTAGCAACTAAAGATGTAGAACTAACTAAAGGATGCCAGGTTTGATAAACCATACCATGTACTTGGCAGAATGACACTTCCCAAAATAGATAACGGATTGGTTGTACTCAAAACATATCAATCCCACATCTAATTAAAAAGAGTATTAGATTAACTGTCTATCTATGATCTGTACAGCAGTCAATCTCTAACTCTAACTAAATTAGCTCATTAGATATTGTCCCTAGTGCTCTACATAAAATACTAGGAACATTGATCAATGACTTTAAAAATAAGAACCTATCAGCATATCAAGGTCTGATGTTTCCCAAGAATAAAGGGAAGCATTCCTAAAATTGCAAAATTATTACTGAATTAGAATTATTGTTTATGTAAAAATATGCATTTATGAGAAATGCAAGTTTCTTATAAGAAAATAATTATTAAGTACTGCTGCATTTTTAACTCTTCCTTATATTTTCAACCCATCATATTCAATACATGGATATTTCTGTCTCATTGAGGGAACATGCAACTGTAATGGAAATATCCAATAGTTGCAACAAAAGCAACTTCATTAGCAGAACAAAAGCTATTTCCAAATATTGAACTGGATTTTGAAAGATAAAGGCAGTAGCTGAATGTGCCTAAAAGGCACATTTTGAGTTACATTCACAAATGCTAGGCCTCATTCCCTTGGTACATTAATAGCTTACAAGGAAGCTGAAAACTTGTCCTGGTATTTTTGTGACATCAGGCAAATTCTTTCCTTTCTAGGCAAGATTCCAATGTAAGCCTAGTCTGGACACCTGGACTTTCGTTCAGAAATACCATCATTCTATTTCAATATTATTTTAACAAAAATACAGTATACATACATTTTAATCTTTGTGTCACTGTGTAGGAATAGGACAAAATAAACTAATTCAGCTACTATCAGAGCCAAAGCAGCTCAGCAACTTCCTGAAGTTCTTGCAACAGAAATTAAGAATCTCACCATACATATTAGAATATTAATTTACTAGAAATTTCATAAGCAGAACATGCAAATGTAATGAGTGTATAGCTACCAAAATATAATTTACCTAAGTCCTCAGAGTAAGTTCTTACAACGAAATGCTCATTCCCTCTTGATTTCTATTAATTATATTTAGCATAAATATATTTCTATTAATAGCTAGAATGAAACTACAGAAATTATCTTACCTTCTTCTCCAAACTGATCATAAATTTCTCTTTTTTTGGGATCACTCAAGACCTCATAGGCTTCTGCAATCTCTTTGAATTTTTCTTCTGCATGGGGAGATTTGTTCTTGTCTGGATGCCATTTAAGGGCTTGTTTTCGGTATGCTTTCTTGATGTCTTCATCAGATGCTCCTTTTTCAATTCCAAGAACAGAATAGTAATCCTTCCCCATTTTCAATGTTTAAAAAGTGTACTTTCTTTTATTTATGAGTTCTGTATCTCAGCTATGCAATATTCCTAAAAAAATTAACAAGAACTGTAGTTCTATTAAGCAGCCAGAAAACTGTTTGCCACCTTCTCCTTCTCCCCGATCACTTCGTACAAATATTCAACTGGTAAAAATACTGCCACCCAGAGCACTCCCAATTACACTACGTGTCTCTGCTCTTTCTAGAACAGCAAATGTTATAAGACGTCATTTCCCAAGCTAGCTACTGCCAAAACTCTGCCGTGTTCTGTCTTTACAGTTAACTGTTCACTGACTAACTTCCTATGAATTTTTTTTTTTAAAAACCTTAATTTTATCAAACTCTGTAACCATTTAGTATTGTGTGGATTGTAAATTACAGAGATAGGTCTGTTTTATATAAAAAGATTATTTATTGTAAAAAAAATGTGCTATGAAAAACTGTTTCTTAATATTTAAAATAAATCTGTTGATTCTACCAGTTATGAGAAACATTTCTTGGGACCGAGGGTGAAAAGCAGTTAGTTTAAAAAGATTTCAGAAAAAACACAAATAAAGAATTTGTAAATTTTTGATGCTCAGAAAATTTGTTTCCCCCCCCCATTGAATATACAAGCCTTTTTAATTCAAGATATTAAAATAAATGCTTGAGCAGCAATAATGATCACCGATGGAGCAACAGGGACTATTCATGTATACCTATAGGCTAGAATTAGACAATCAGGTATGCTCCAGATGATGTGCTTTGTGAGATGGCAGCTCTGCTTGCTTGTCACCAAGGTCATTAGCTACCTGTGAGCATCTCCCACCAGGAATGCATGCCCTGTGACATGTAGGCAAGTACCTTTCTGGAAGTAGGAAGGTAGAGCTGAGAAGTATTCAGTAGCAACAACTGAGAGCCGGAAGAGGGGAGCTGTTGGTTAGAGAATGGGCTGTAGTTTGTGAGAATGGCCCAATGGTGAACTACAGATGGTTGGAAAGAAAAAAGAAAAAAAAAGTAAGAACAAAAAGGAGGGGACCAGAAATGACAAAGACCACATAAAGTAACTTCCTCAAGGAAAAAAAAAGGGCAAAGTAGTGAGCTATGGAAGAACGCTGCTGGAGGTGTGGGTGTGTATAGGTGTCAGCAGCAGAGAAATTGTAATAAATCACCAAATTGGAAGCTGGAATCAATCTGTGAGGCTCTCTTGAAGTCATCCATCTGAGCCCTGACATAAGGGTTCTGCTGTTCTTGTAAGAGATATCCATTGCCTCTGCCATACCCCTAACAGCTTGGGAGTATCCCTTTCAGAACAGCAAAATTGTCTGGTTTCAAGATTGTGGCAGGAGGGGCCAGTCATGAAACATATACAGGAGGTTTGCATCATAGATTATCTGACTGTTCATTTTACAAGTTAGAAATATAAATTATGTAGAAGTTAAAACGAGAGAAAATTTGTACCCACCCAACCTGATGTTAAGTAAATGTCCGACCCTTCTGCAGGTATTTCAAATTCTTAAGATCCTTGCATGGGATGAACCACTCCCTGTAAGAAATGCCTCCATTGTTAGAACACGACTTTTACTGGTAGCTAGTCCTTATCACAAACATAATCATTGCTGGGAGGAGTCTAGAATAAAATGTACAAGGGAATAGGTCCTTTCCCTCCTCTGCTGAAACCTGAAAAGGAACAGCGCTCAAAATAGTTTGAAGCACCAGTTTGCACAATAATGTCGCAGGTAGGATCAGGATGGTGGAGCAGAGTCTGAGGGAAGGCTAGTTTCAAATCCTGAAAGGCTGCTTGTTCTTGAGTAACTGTCAAAGGAACTTTCAATTTGTCAAAAGTAATTGTCAAAGGCAGTTCTAAATTTCTGCATAAAATTGTTAAGAGTTGTCCAGGATGGCATCATTGTTTTCAGTGAGTAGAGAACAGCCCACCTGGCTGTTCCTTCTTTCAAAAGGCTGAGAACAAAAACTACTTTGGTCCAATCTGTAGGAAACTCTGCTGCCTGCTAGCCATAAACAGTTCACACTGGGTAGTGAAGGTTAGGAATCTGTCCTGAGCCCCACCCTCAACTCCTCCAGAAGGCTCCCAAGGGAACAAAATATCACCCATGGGAGAACTGCCTGTGGGGCTACTCCAGGCTGAGGCAACCTTGAGCAAAATGCTGGGCTAACTGCATCATAGCATTCTACAAGCTCATGATTTATGCATCTACCTGCTGTCTATGCTGCAATAATGGCTCAGCAACTTGTTCTGCAGACAGGAGGTACCTCAAGGATCTTTAGCTGTGGTCTAGGTCCAGAATACAGGATCCAATACCTCTCTAATGAGAGAGTAACAAGGCTTTGAAGATTGTTGTAGAGCCCTTCAAGGCTGGCAAACTCAGTAAAGAAGAACCATTTAGACTTTTGGAAATATTTTTTTTGCTAGTTGGATATTGTAACAGAATCCTAAAACCTTCTCCAGTTCAGCTATACCTAGCATCATTAAGGCCAAAAATGAGATATCAAGGGCCATTGTGAATGCCTCATTTTGGGAGGAAGAGATGCTGATGTTTCTAAAAGAGCACTGAAGCAGTACCTCCTTATGGATATGATCAAGGACCAAGCTATGCTGGACAACTATCACCAACTCAATAACCTTCCTTTTTGTAGGCATCAACTACAAAGAGCTCTGGAAAATGGATTATTTGTATCATTTTCAGTTCAGGGTTTAGGCCTGGGCATGGGAGAGAAAAACCTCAAAATTACTCTCATTAATAATCTTAATGAAAAAGCTCAATGATTAATGATTAGAAGGGGGAGCGCTACCCTATTATACCATAAATCTTGGTATGCTTCTGGACCCACAAGAATTAGAGGCACTGTTCCATGGTAGTTCAGCTCCTTCCTGAGTGGATACTTCCAGTGCGTACATGGGATGTCACAAGGTTCAACCCTCTTTCTCATTTTATTTAACATCTACAAGTAGTCACTGGGGGAGATAATCCAAGAAATGGGGTTTAGTATCATTTAATATGCTGAGGAGACCAGGTTATCCATCTCAATTCCAGGCTGTCAAGATGTGGCAGAATGTCTTGTCCCATGTGTGGAGGCTGTAAAGATCTGGAAGAAACAGGGTAAGACTTAACCCTAGCAAAGTAGAGTGTCTATGGACTAAGAAGTCAACTGAATCTGGGACAATATCAGCTTTAGCTCTGGATGTGGTTATGCTCCTACTGAAAGAGTTGGTGTACAATCTAGGGGTGTTCCTGTACTCTCAGATCTTTTGGAACAGCAGATAGAAACTGTGGCCAGGAAGACCTTTGTCTAGCTTCAACATGTGTGCTGATAGTGAATGTTCCTGAAGGAGAAGATGCTGACTATAGCCACTTATACCTTTGTCACCTCACTAGTGGACTACGTAATATGCTCTACATAGTACTGTCCTTAAAAGACCATCCAGAAACTGCAACTACCTCAAAATGTGAAGGGCTGGATATTAACTGAGACAACTCCATACTGTCATGTAATATCAATATTGTAGGAGTTGCATTGTTGCCAGTTTGTTTCCAGATGTAATTCAGGGTGCTAATTATAGCCTTCGAAATCATGGCTTGGGAAGACTTGGGAAGGCTTCATGGCAAGACTGCTTAATCCAAATAGAATTTGCTCATTCAAGATGTATCTGTTAATACAAGATGTATGTTAATACATAATGCTTCCTGAGCATTCCCATTCCCCATGAAATGTATCAAAAGAAGACCTGGAAGGGATCATTTTCTGCAGGAGTTCCATTCCTGTGGAATGTCCTCCTACCATTTATTTTATTCTTTTTGTAATATTATTATTGTATCTTGCTGCTTGTGAGTTGCTCAGAGACAAAATGACTGAAGCTGCATAAAAGTAGTGTAATACATTACAAAATATCTCTTATGCACAGCATTACAATTTCAATTCAAGCTTTTCTGAGTAGAATATCACTGGTCTCAAGATTTGTATTTCTTTGCAATTCCTAAAAGATTCTAGGGAGTCCATCCCTATCAGCCATTTTCATACCATGCAGTATACTTACTAAATCCTGATTAAAGCCATTAAAAATAATTCTATTCTATTTGTCTTTCTTCCTTGTTAGGCAGAGCTTTTTACATGTTCTTTTGCAAAGAAGTACAAGTGGGACATATAACAAAATGTTTTGATCTGGGCTGCTCCTTTTCAATACAGGTAGTCATCACTTAATGACTGTTCATTTAAATAATGGTTCAAAGCTACAACGGCCTCGGAAAAAGTACTTTATGATCTGTACTCGTACTTACTACCGTAGCAAACTGTCACGCACCCCCAGTCACATGATTGCAATTTGTTACCTTTTTATGTTGGTCATTAAGTGAATCACATGGTCATTAAGTGAATTCTGGCAAAGAAAAAGTCCATCGGGGAAGCTGGATTTGCTTAACGACTATATGATTCATGTAACGACCACCGTAAAAATGGTTGCACAATCGAGTCCAGTCATGTGACTTGCTTAATGACTACCCCACTTAAGAACCAATTTTCCAGTCCCTATTCCTTTCCATTCCCCTTCCTCCTAGGCTCCTCTTCCCAGAATTTATCAACGTTGCATGTCCCTTAAAGTTTCAGGTTCTCCTTTTTAAATATTTGCTTGCCAAAACCTTCCTCCTGTGCATATGACAAAAATAAAGATGCTTATTGTTAATGATCAGAGGTACAGAATTATTATTCATTTGCTACAAATTTCAAGCTAAAAATTCAGAACAGGGTAGGATAAACAGAACCATACCCTAATCGTATGGAATGAAAGGAAACCTAAAGAAAGGCTCATGGATGATTTGAATTTGTGAACCATGATCATGAGATGGAAGATGGGTAGCTAATGGCCTGTTTTTTTTAAAAAAAAATGTCATGAATCTCTTGGGAAGATAGAAAATGTCAGTATTGGGTTATTTTTCCAAGCAAGATTATTATTAATTCCTTATATTTTCCATGGCCATTAACCTACTCAGTTTATGAAAGAAAAATAGTCAGAATATAGCATTAGATTCAAATTTAGACATGCAGAGAGGAGGTACACTTAAATCAATGAGATACATTTAATTCACAGCTAGTTTAAATATAATTGATTTAAATGGATCTCCTTTAGATATAACCAACCCCAGATTCTGTTTTGGAATAGACCAGAAAACAATAGTGACTCAAATAAAAAGTTGAGACATTGAGAATGAAAAAGTGACTGCACTGTTATACAGTAATTGGGCTTTCAGTCCAATGTCACATAAAGGATAATATGCACTGAGCAGCTGAAAATTAATATGACATTATTGTATGGAATCCATTATCAGAATATATAGTACTGTATCCCTAAAGAAAACAATTTATTCAAAATTCATTACTGGCTTTATGATTGCCTCAGGAGTATAAATATAGCCTGGGTGTCTTTTTAATTTATTATTTGTCAGATAGTTTTTTAAAAACAAATTATTAGCATTTCAAAACTATTTGAAAGGAATCAAACACTGAGGGACAGGACATAATGTGCTACCTCATTTAGGCAAAACTTACATGCTTCTGCCAATCCCTCCAGTACAGCTCCAGGAATGGATTCAGAATACACTGTTATACATTAACCACAACTTATTGTTTTGTCAGTGTCCTAATTGAAATAAATTATTGTTAATTTTCATTATAATGTATGAACAGGCCAATTTCAAACCATAGTTTTACTGGATAGCTTCTTTCAAACAACCATGGTCAAGTGCAACAATTTTAAAATTTAGATAACATAGTGAACTATGATTAAGGTAAGTCAGAATTTCATTGCAGCAGGAAGAGAGGGCAGCATGGAGCCCAAGACTTGCTGGGGTTTTTTTTTACAACAACAAAAACCCTCCCACTTTGGAATGCGGCTAAGTTTATGGAAAACTAAATTTGTGCCAGATATAATAAGGTTGAAAACAATAATAAATATTTAAATATAGTAAATATATGCTGTAAGGAATAAGTAGAGCCATTATTTATTTTCTTGAATATTTAAAAAAAAATCTTTCAAAGGAATATTGAAAATACTTTTAAGTTGCAATTCTGTATATGTTTCCCTGCAAGTAAGTCCCTGAATTCAGTAGAACTTAATTCAGAGTAGAAATTTATATGATACACTATAGAAGTGCCAATTAGTGCCAATTCCACTTTATTGCAATTTTTATATCTTATTTTTAAAAACAATCTTCCCAAAGCAGTTCACAAACAATACAAACAACTGTAAATAAGATGAATATTATTTTAAAAGAAATTAAATTTCTAAGATGTTTCCCACAGGGCAATTGAGGATAATAGGAATGTGGAGAGAAAGAAAAATTACAGCTAAGCAGATTTAGAATGTAGTTGTTGTCTGCCTTCCTTCCTCTCCCTTCTGGGACCCTTTCCACAAAGCAGTTGGTGGTGATAATCTATGGAGGGAGGGAACAGATGAGTTCCAAGCAGAGTGGAAGGAAATTCATGCTAACAATACTTTACCAAAAAAGGACCTGCGTGCATTTCAGATGTGGACACGTGTTGTATTCCAGGGGGTGGAGTATGTTTCCAACTATCCATGCCAGATATTCTCAAAGTCTTTTCTCCACTAACAGAGTATGTGTTAGAGTATGACTCACAGTGCTAAAGTTAAAGTTAACAGCAGACCAACTTGTTCTGTAAAGTTTAGTAACAGCTGGATTCAACAGCTTGAAGCTTCCAGTAGAACAGGGGTTCTTACCCTTTTCCTGGCATGGATCCCTTGAGAGTCTCTTGAAACCAATGGACCCTTCTCAAAAATGTATTTAAATGCATAAAATAATACATATATATATATATATATATATATACATATATATATTACAAATAATATATTGTATTATAAAGAAAACCAATTACATTCAAATACAGTTATTAAAATATTAAAAATAGCAAATATGTAATATAGTAATATATCTGCTTCTTTATTAATCAATTAAATCAATAACAAGACAATACCCTTTTTAAGGGCATAATGATTTAGACAATGAGATTTACTGACCTTAACAAACATTTTTGGAGTCTAGAAGCCTTAACTTACTTTGCTACCTATGTACATTATTGAATGAAAAGCTAAATTTCAGTTAGAGATTAGCGAAATAAAGTTATATATTTTTTTTTCATGGACACCATGAAATCTATCCACAGACCCCAGGTTAAGAACCCCTGTAACAGAAAATCCATGACATATTCAAGTTGATAGGTCATATAACTAAATATTGATACCACTCTAATCAGAATAAATTTTTGGTCTTGCAAATAAGAAAATTGCTTACTGTATTGCTAGCTATTTAACTGAAGCCACAAAGGAAGGGAGAAACCATCAAGCAACCTCCTTCCACAATCTTAAGCTAAAACATGATTCCAGATTGCTAAACAAGTTTTTTTTTTTAAGTTCTAGGAAAATTATTTAGAAATTCCTTCCTCAAAGGTTATCTCCTGTGAAAGCTTTTTTTGAAAGAAAAGCGTCATTACAAAGAATCAGGCACAGTGTAGCTCTTAATATACAAGCTGCACTGCAGCCTCTTCACCAAAGCAAACTGTTCCTAATGAAATGCAGCAAACAGTTCTGATTAAAGGTTCATTAACAAATTCAGAAGGAAATGCCTGGTTGCATTTGGATGGGAGTCTGCCAGGAAGTAACAGGCCTGTAGGCTAGATTAGGACACTAAAACTTTCCTGGAAAAAGGCAATGGACACCACTTCCATTTTGTTGCCAGGAAAACTCCATGGACTTGTCTATGAAGTCATCAAAAATGAAATTAGATTTGAAAAAGATTTTAACATCCCCAGCTCATGACTTTCCAGGCAGAAAAGCTATGACCACTAGATGTCACTGATAACGTGTGCAAATTCAGGTGCTGTAATCTAAAAATGTGTCACTTTATCTATAAGCTCATAGCAACAATACACTACAGAATTATTGCACAGAAGTATTTTATATTAACCTTTATTCCTAAAAATAACTGAGAGCAGTATATATTGTTTATTCCTTCCCATATTAATCTCATAATCCAATGGTATAGGTTATAGCTAAGAAACAATCTGTAGGTCACCAAGAGCATTTCAACCTAACTCAGTGACTTCACATTTTTATTGATTATTCTCTTTTTGGGGGATATTTTCTCTACTCTTAGTAATCTGAAGAACTTCAAATGAGATAAGCTATCAGAGCCATGTATTCCAGGAAAAAAGCATTACAAAGTATTTCAGCATCTCCTTTTTAAGCTTGATTTTATCAGCTTTGCTCCAAAACAATAAACCATATGAAGAGTATCTAATTCTGATATCAACCTGTCCAGCAACTGACATTTTGAATAAGAAGAGAAAATGAAGAATTATCTGATTTGATGATCACCACTGAACAACTTTTTTTCAACAAAATCTTAGCAACAACACCTGTTAATATTGGCAGCACATAGACTTTCAAATTTCAAATGCAATTCCATCACAAAAACTTACTGTGTGGAGAGGACAATGACGAACATACTAGCATATACATTTAATTTGAAGAGATGTTTGCTAGACCAATTAAGTTCTACCTTACATGAACCATACTACCAAGTATTTAAATCAAAAAGTACAAAAATCATGAATAATGAAAGATGAAATTATGAGGACAGTGGGGTCATGTAGGGTATTGCTGCACCTAGTCTTTGTACCTTGCAGCAGAAGCTCTACCCAGACAGAAATGCAGAAATATAGACAAAAGAAGAAATAATTGTGCGTAAATGCTAATATAGGTCTCATCCACATGACCTAGATCTCAATATGATTTGGCTCTCCACAAACCCTTCAAACTCAAAAACAAAAATAGCTTGTCAAATGCAAAGCAGCAAACAAAACACTATATTGCAAATACACTGACAATCAAATTACAGAAATTATTTGCTAATAACCCAAAGTCCATTTTGTAGGAAGCCCCGTTATTTTTTCATGTCCTCTGCACCCCAGTAACTCTTACAATGGCAAGTGGCCATAACTGTACTTGAAAATTCACCATACCTACCATGCATTTTTGCACATCTACCCCAACATTTTTTTTATTAATGTCTTAGTGATGAAGTTTAATTCATCTTCCCAACACTCTACAGCAAAACTCGCATCAGATTTTTGACCTTCGCAGGGCCACCGACTTCATTGCTTTTATTATTACTCTACAAACATTAAAGGGAGAATGCATGTGTGAGAACCGCCTTGTTTTTGAAGGGCAGGTGGTAAACTTGCTATATTATTTTAAGAAGAAACCTCTATGAGATGTATAGCTTGTCGTCGTTATGTATCCTTTAGCAAGTCTGGAAATAGGCAGCGTTTGGACGGTCCCCCTTCGCCTCAGCAACCCCATCGGGAATCAATCCCCTTGCTATTTCTGTGCCTTCGAGAATCAAAGGCTCAATCAAAGGCGTTCCCTCCGATTTACCCGTCCTAACAGACTCACTCGCTAGCCGCCAGGTTGTCGCCACCACGACAGACGCTCCCTGACAGGCGACAGCAAAGTACCATAATCAGTTCCCTTCACAACTATCCGAATATGTCGATTGAAAGTACGCTGGGGGAGAGTGAAAGAAAGAGATTACTTAACCAACTCTCGCGAGATACTCCTTCCCTGAAAGGCTATCGTCTTATCTAACCCAGGAAGAAATCGTGCGCGTGCTCTTCATACATCCGTTTAACGATCTACAGTACTCCTTCCTCTTTGCAGAGGAAAGCTGCAGAGTATTCTAACCCCAATCCTGATTCTTATCTCGCGAGAGTTAACTTGAGAGGGAAAAAATCTTCCTTCCCGCCTTCACCCTCTCGGTTCTTTCTGTTCAAAATCTCGCGTCTCTTTCTTAGAAGTCTCGCGAGGGTGTTAGTGGCCTCCCCTCCTCCTCTCGTGAAACACGATGCGACGCAAGAATGTGAAAGGCTCCCGCCCGCCGCCATTTTCTTTCTTTCTTGGCAGGCTAGGAGGACGGTAGGAAGTAGCGAAGGAGACATGTCGGATTATTCTACGGTGCCCCCTCCTTCTTCGGGAGCACCCGGTGGAGGCGGAGGAGGTGGCGGGGCAGTCAATGATGCTTTTAAAGACGCGCTGCAACGGGCTAGGCAGGTGTGTATTATGAGACCTGAAGGGATTTTTTTTCTGGTGGCTCCTCAGACTTTGAGGCAGGCCGCTGGCTTCTCATTCACCGCTCGGCCTCTTTCGCAAAGGGAGACAACCCAGGGCCCACCACTGTTGCGGAGGCGCTCCGAGTGGCCCCCGTGAAGGATTGGAGTGGCTTTTCTTTGGTTAGACTTTTCAGTACTCGACGGAGTGAAGGCTTTGGTCGCTTCGCTACCTACAAAAGCGCGGAGGCCAAGTCGCCTGGTATCCATTACGTTTCCGCTATGTGGGAGGAAGGCGGAGAAAGAGAAAGGGGATTAGCTTGAGAATCAAAGTAACCGAATTAGTTTACTTTTTAAACTCTCACGTTTTGTGGAAAGTTATTTTCCCAGTAGGTTTCCATCTTTTATCTTTGGAAATGGCAGTGCCTTTATTTGTTTAAGAAACGAACTAACAGGGAGTCGGGTGTGTCCGCTTTTCTGAAACCCACCCTCCCGTCCAACCTCGCTTCCGCTGTGCAGAGGGTCTTACATTGTCCACCACCTAATGCCAGCGTGTTGTGCAATATTTTCCATTGTACTCGCTTATACCTCGCTTGGTGGAAAATGTCGGTAACCGGAGAAACAGTTGGCTATTTCGTTAGAGCAGGTTTCTCTAATCTGGTGCTCTCCAGTTCGGTTGAACTTCAACTCTTTTCCGTGCACAAACATAGGCAGTTTCAAAACCGGGTACTATGTGTAATCGCGTCTTTTGTTTCTGTAGGAAGGCCAAGAGGAGGCACATACTGCCCCCTAAGTGACATGGACTACAGCCTCCATAAGGCCCACCCATTTTCTTAAGTGACCAGTAATAAAACGTTATAGACGTGATAACTATTTCTGATGTGTTAGTTTCCAGGTGTTCTAATGTTAAGAAATTGCTCTTAACTTTTCTTTCTCAGTTTTGGGCTTTGTATGACTAAAAAAAGGTGTTCAGCTCTTTGCTGTTGGAGGTGTTTGGTGTTGTTCAGGGTCTTAAACTCTTAAGTGTATTTTGTTGTTGGAAGTAAATATATAATTTGATTTAGAATTCCTTGCATTTTTATTTAGAGAAAATTCAATTAATTGAAAAATGGGCAAAGCAGTCCTGTTAAAGCATTTTAGTGAAGTAGAAAAAGAATAGAATTCTTTGGCTTCTGTGAGCTTTTATGTTACTGAAGAGATTATTTAAAAATAATTGAATGTGAGGCTTTCTTTGTTTCCTGTCTATCAAACTTTGTATTATAGTTAATCTTTTAACAAACACAAAACAATTATTTCACATTTTTGAAATATACTGTTAGAAGAGAGAAAAGCATACACACAGTGGAGATACAATTATTGCATACAAGTACAATTTTTCAAGTACAGAATGACTTTCAGTGTTACCACAACTTAAGTAGGAATAAAATCGCATTTGCTTTAAAAAGAACAAAGGTATATTATTAGGCCTAATGGAAGAAGGGAAGGGAATGTGTTACATCTTAAAACTACAAAAGCAATACTGTTGTAAATTAAATAAAAACTTTGGGGGGCGGTTTCTCCTGGAATTGAGGGAGCTTGAAGATATTATATGCAGCCCAGTGCTAAATCAAATTTGATCCACTGGAATGACTTAAACATGGCAAGTACCTTTGAGTTTAATCTGTTCCTTATTTACTCCTACTGCTTTTGTTTGGATCAGATTTCAGCTCAGAATGTCATTTACTTCAAATTAAAAACATCAGAAAGAATTGTTTCATATGTAATAGAAGTGAAGGGAACATGCAAGCTCAAAGCTGAGCCACTCAGGTTGAATTTCATACTGTTTGAGAGCAAAATATATATGCCCATGGAGTTGGGGATGAGAGATTGGAAAACAGTGCAATCGAAGGGAAAAGTAGTGGTAATAATTATTCCTAAAGTTGTCTGACACTCATACATAGGTGAGCAAATTAGCAGATCTTACCCTTTGTAGTGTCTTGGTCAACAGACAATTCAATTGCACTTTGATATTTCATCAAGATTATTTTAAATAGCCTTACTCTTGGCAGTAAGCTCCACTGAAGTGCTCTGAAACAAATGGGATTGACTTCAAGGAAAGCATGAATAAGATTGGACTCCTGATAGAAACAAATTCTGTGGTCACGCTTTAAAAGGAAGGAACTTATTGATGAGTTTTTAAATTAACTACGTTGTTTTAAATATATAGTACTGTTCATATAGTAAGAACACACACACACTTTCCCATTCTGTAATTGCACTCAGTTTAGTTGTATATTCTTGGTGGTATAGTGGTATTTATTCATATTCTCCCTTTGGCTCTGTTACAGATCTACACAGACTGATAATGGTTACAGATATTCAGGTGTTCAGCCAAGTTCTTTTATTGGCGGGCTGATTTCTAGCTTTTTGGAAGTAACAGATGAGGAAGATTCATACACTAGGGTATAGGTTCTTTCCCAGTTCCTTTTCTTTTAACAGTTTAGACAAAACAGAAAGCAGTTAGCTACCAGAATCTCGTGTGTTAACCAGTTTGGTAAATAATTTAATATACATTAATGGGTGCAACAAGTATAGACTGTTAATGTTATCTAATTAGTGATCAGTGGAGCATGTATGCAACTGAATTACCAGTAATGATTCCTTAATAAAAAGAATATCCTAGTGTTGGATGCAAAGTATTTTTGTTTATGAATAATTTAGCAAATAGTATGATGTAATTCTTTTGGTTAAAGCAAATGTGTATCTTTTTTTCAGATTGCAGCAAAAATTGGAAATGAATCAGGGACATCTGTGAATTCAAATGATTACAGTTATGGGGGACAAAAAAGACCTCTTGAAGATGGAGGTATGCTGCAAGATGCTAATATATTACTTTCTCAAAATTATAAACACTGACTGAAGAGTGTGTGTGAGAGCTTGTGCAGTTTCTGCTTAGAAGACGGAATAGTCCATCTTAAACATATACATGATCTTTAGATAAGACTTATAAAAGCTAGCTGGGGTACCCTTAAAAGTAGATAGTAATGATACTTACATTTTAAGAATCTGGGAAGGTAGGTAAATACATATTCTTTAAAACTCATCTTTGTATTAAAACATTAATTTTTATAGTCAATTCAAAATACTGTTCTTGAATTACTCTTTCAAACTTTGCATTGTGCAGGTGCAACATTTTAAAATGAAACTCAGTTTCACCAAAATTACAAATTTACAGCTAGATTTGGGAGAAAATGTCTTCTACATTGTTTGAACCCAGATAAGATGATGCTGTGACTTTTTTTTCCTTCTACAATATGTTAGTGAAATGTATAGCAAGTTTAATTTTTAGGCTCATGGGCTTAAAAGAGTTTACTGTGTTTATCTTTTAAAAGCGTGTAGTATTTTTTAAATTCATGAAGACAGATTTCTGATCTTGGAAGAGATGTAGGTTTTGAAGGAGTATAATTTTGTTTGCAGAAAATTTCCAAGGCTCTTGACAAGGAGTACTTGTGTACTTTAATAAAGTGCCTTTTATTAATAGTGAGGCTTTTAATATTCAAGATTGAGCTAATGATGCTTCAAATGATGTATGTAATGTATTCTTTTTATTTTATGTGTAGATGGCTCTTGGACAAGTCCGAGCAGTACAACACACTGGGAGGGAATGCCCTCTCCTTTTAAAGGCAGGAATTTTTATTTATTACCTGTGTTTAGTATGTAAACGTGAAATGAACTAGTGAATCTTTTGCAATGGATGACACACACATTTCTTGGAATATGTGTCTGACTTTTACTGCACTTAATTATGGTGGTTCATATATTCCTTAATATGGGGTGGGAAGGAAACATTAAAGTAATTTTTATCAGATATTGGTTATCTACGACTTTCACTCATACTAAACGAATTTGGATAGTAGCTATGGTAGTGGCTTTGAATCTCCTGTTTTGAAGTCTTATGCCGTGAAATTTTCAGTATTTGAAAAGGAAGCTTGTATGACAGTCCCCAGTTTGAGATTGTATTGCTATGTGTTGGTTAAATTTTAAACTTTGATTTTCTGTTTAATATTGTGGTTGTTGTCAGACATAATTTTAAAATGATTATTTCTCACAATGGTGGTTGTTTCAGTTTTTGTTACAGAAGCATCATTAGCTTTAGTGTCAAATTACTAATAATACAGTTAAATGTTTGTTACATTTTAGTGCCTGGATATCCATAATACCGTTTTTAAACCTGTGTGCTTTTATTGAACATGTTACATGATAAATGAAAGTACTTTGCATTTTTCCCCAATTACACTAACCAAATGTTAAACATATAAGATTTTTCTTTGTTTAGATGATCTATTCCCTGAAATTTCAAAAACATGCTAAAATGCACTGGACAAGTTGCATTTTGAACTTCTGGAACAGCCATTTATTTAAGTTACCTATATGTATGACCCAAAACATTTAAAAAATTCTTAATTTTGCAGATCAACCAGAGCCTAAGAAAGTTGCTCCCCCAAATAATGATTGTAAGTATATATGATTTGCTGTAACAAGTTATGCCATTTAATATATATGTATACACAAATTGGTGGCTGTTATGTACCAGAGTTGTGTATATTGATCTTTTCTGACTCTTCTCTTTCCATCCCTAAGAGCAAACATTTGCAATTTTATATTCTCTTGCTATGCACAGGATTCTGCTAGGTGGTACACGTTATAGGAGGAGAGCCCTATTAGTCTATCATTGTAAAAAATCAGGAATCTAGTAGCACTTTTTCCAACTAAGAACTTTTATTGAAAGGCATAAGCTTTCATGAGCTGCAGTTCACTTCATCAGATGCAGAGTGGTTATTCTGCACTCCAGACAGATTCCTGATTTTTTGCTAGTAAGTAGTAAGAGACTTGGAAAATGAACTTAATGAATAACAAATCCGTTTAAGAATGAGTTCCGTTCCCAAGGTCTGTCCTTAAGTCAAATTTGTATGTAAGCCAGAACACTATTACTGTGTAATATTGTATAAGTAGTATAATGTAATTAACCTTTGCTACAGTAGGTTCTGTTCTTAACTATGGGTCATCTGTAACCCAGGCATTCTTAACCCAGGGACTATTTGTAATCCATGCTCTTTGATAGAAAACAATAAGTGAATTTGATTTGTGTTAGTGAAAAGGAATAATAGAAAGTTACTTATCATTTTTCCACATAAATCAGTGTTAATGTTCAACCATAATTGGCATACCTTTTTGTTAGGAGTCTTTACTAATCGACTTGTAGATTCCCAGAGCTACTGTATTATGATCTGTGTTCTAATAATTTAATATGGTGCACAAGATTTCACTTACAAGAGAGAATGGGTTCAAAAGGACACTGCATAATTTAGTAGTGTAGATTTTTTAAACACAGTTCCACTATGGAAGCTATATTCTGGCAGAATTAGGAATGTGCAGCTATTTGGATCCAAAGAGGATAAAATGTTTCAGATTCACGTGGGTCGCTCACTTTTACCTTTTCCTAGGCTTGCATGGTGGTATTTTGATTTTAGGGGGGGAAAGTATTCATGCAACTGTCCGAGTGGCTGTTTATAAGCTTATTCTATAGGTATTTCCAGCTTCTGTGGAGGGGAGTGGGTGTCTTTGAGTCAGTCTTGATTCCTGAGGACCATGTACAGATCCATGCAATTTTCCTGGCAACACCGCAAAAGAGATTTGCCATTACTTTCTTCTAGGATGTATGGGTTTTGTTTGTACTTCCAGTCTAGGGTTGAGGTTAAGAAAGAGCAACTGGCCCAAACTGGCTTTCAGACCTATGGGAGGACTAGGACTTAGGTCTCCCCACTCCAGTGCTTTTAACCATTATACTAGACTGGTTGTCGTCCAGCTGTTTACTAGCTTTTTACATACAGTATTCTAGGAAGGTAGCAAGATACAGTTTTCAAACATTTCTCTGAGTATATGTTTGCTATATACTCTCTTTAGGGATATTTTCTCAAACCATTCTTGATCTTTAAACATCCTCCGTATAACAATATATTCAGATAGCAAGCGCAAAAGGATTAATAGTGAATTTATCCAGTAGACTGAGTCTTGTGTTCTGTAAGCAGAACTCTCCCTGAATATATCACCTATAGCTGATTTTCAGAGATTCCTAAATAATGAAAATTTCTAGAGTATCTTCTGATCCTCAAAAAATATTTTTGGAATAGGAAGGATGGAGTGGGAAAGCAATGTTGTGTAAACAAGTTAAAATTGTGTAAACAAATTGATATAGATGTGTAAACTTCCGATTGAACCTTAGTCAACAAATCATGATTAGTGACTGGGTTCACCCATTAGAGTAAGCTATCCAATAGAAGTTAATATATGTAGCTCAGGGTTGAACTGTGGAGTTCTTGGTGATCTCTGAGCTTGGTTGTTTGCTTGCAGACATTTCATTACCCAACTAGTTAACATCATCAGTGACACCATTAATGATGTTGCCTAGTTGGGTAATGAAACGTCTGCAAGCAAGCAATCAAACTCAGAGATCACCAATGACTCCAGAGTAAACTATATTTTAATAGTCTTTAACCTCAGTGGCTAGAGTTACATAACTTTAAATCATAAAGCAAGATTTACAACCATGGTGGTTAGGTTTCCATACCACTCTTAAGCCAAAACCTAACAAAGCACATGTATATTTATTTGTGGTTGGCTGCTTGGATTTAGAGGCGGCCTTTTAAGGTTCAGGTTTAAAAGAAGCTTCCTTTCCAAATAGAAAAAATAAGGTGTATTACAGCTAGAAAATATTTAAAACAGTCACAAAAGCTAATAAAACCTTTGCTGGAAATTTTAAGCCAGTTAAATAGAAATAATGGAATCCAGTAGCTAAGAGATTTTTAGAAATACTGTAATTTGTTTTTTTACATGGTAAGATTAGTAGTATAAAGTTTAGTAATATAGGCTCTTTCTCTTCTATAAGTCCTTACAGGTGTTTGTGTAATGTTTATTTCCTTTTTATTACTGATTTATTGATTCCAAGCCATATTTTGGTAGCATATTGTGCTACTTCTGTAGAAGTGTATATCATACTGCCAACAGTTCCTCTTACCATCTTGAATCAGACTGTTCCATCAGCAAGTCAGTATTTTGTTAGGATTCTTTTGATTTTATTTCAGAATTGATAAACTTATTTTAACTAATTTGTATGTTCAGTTTTCTCAGTTTGATGAAAGTAGAAATGAAAAGTTAGAATTTGGACCTTTAAATCTTCCAGTATATATTATCTTATCTATTAAGAAGTATGCTCCACTGATTTCAAGGTAATTAGGTTAAGTATTGCAGCTTAAAAGTATTTAAGACAATGACTGTTAAAACTGCTGCAGCAGTTACAATTATGTTGAAGCATAATAAAGTGCAGAGATTTAGTTGAATAACATCTTTATTTATAGCCTTTTCAAATATGAAACATTATTTAGCATTTTCCCTGTAAACTTGTAAAAATTAAAGTGGTTTAATTTAGAAAACACAAATGTCTATGTAGTTTAAAAGTTAAAAGCCAAGTGGAATAGTTTTAATTAACCTTGAAAACTAACCAACGAATTTTTTTTTGAAAAACTGGAACTTTTTCCTTTTATTAATCAAATTGTTGATAGTTTATATATTCAAAGGATTACAGTATTGGAACATAGCTAATTTTTTATGTTATGAATTTGCATTTTAATTGTATATGAATAAAGGCTCTTAAAGTATTCAGCTAAATGCAGTGGCTATTTCTGCTTGAAAATCACGTGTGGCAAATAGGGCTTTGGTTTGTGTGGTTCTTCCTGCTTCATACTCATGTATACACTGAGTGTTTAAGGGGGTGGAATCTCATTAAAGTATTGTGTGATGCAGGAAGACACATGAAGTAAAAAGGAAGAAAATGAAAAAAAAAAAAAAACTAAGCAAAGAAGCCCTAGCAGATACCGGCACCTAACTGATCTTGTTTGTCCTTGGAAGCAGAGCAGGATCAGGCCTGATTAATACTTGCATGGGAGACCTACAGGCACTCTCAAGCTGTAGGCTACACTGCAGAAACATTCTGAAAGAAGGCAGTTGGAAACAACTTCCAGGTGCTGGAAATCAAGCTTGATTGCCTTATATGAGTGTTTTCTTTTTCCCTTCACTTTCACATTTTTATTCCCAGTTTACACATGCTACCGTTTGCCTTTACTTGCAAAATAATAAATTATTATTTGTACTTGCCCTGAAGAATTAGTTTTTTGTCTTGATTTGTAATCAAGCAGTAAACTTAAGAGAAGGAAATAGCTAAACAGAACATATTAGGTGGAATTGACCAAGCTAAAGTACCAATTCTGAGCTATCTCATTACATCCAGTGATGTATTTCTGGGTTAATGATGTTTTAAGTTTGATTATTTGGCAAAACTGGGAATGTTAGTCAAATGCAAATATATTGAAATGAAAGTCTGGTAGTCAAGTTTGCGTCCTGTGTGTTCTTGCATTTGTGTGTTGTATGCCATTATTGCAGATTATTTGGTAAAATTGTCAAAGTATGTAATATTTCATTTTAGCTTTTGGAAATCAGTTACCACCCATGCATCAGCAACAGAGGTAAGATTTTATTTTTCTTTAATTTGATCCTGGTAGAAAGTAATTATTTTCTATTGGCTTGTTTTAGAAATTTATAAATTGTTACGTTATCAGTATCAGAAATGGGCTTTGGGATTTATTTTGTCTCTTGTGAGCAGACCAAAAAGCTATTGGGAAGAAAGTGATGTTCACATAGTTATTTCAATCAGTAATTGAAATAATTACAGCTTCAACTGGTTGGGGAATTTTTATTTACTGTTTGCCAGATAACGTTCACTGTAGGTGACATTGAACCAGATGAGGTAATTAGTTGAGTAGGGATAGAGAATTAGGTTTTAAGTCACATGTTAAAAATAGCTATAAAGCTGAAAATGCTTGTTTTTTTACCATGCTACTTTTTCAGTGAAAGTTAAAGGGTTGCATTTCTTTTAAAGCAACTTTCCATTATGGTACTCATCAAGATGGAGCTAGTTTTCTCCATTGATTTGATTGTTGATATTGTACAAATTGGGTTGCTTCTCACACTTTTTTTCAAAACAAGATGCCTGCCTATTCAACATGATGCAGGCAAACTATTTTCTCTTCTTTGCAACATTTGTTCTATATTTTGGGTTGTGTATACTAAAAAAAATAAATGAAAAAGTAGGGTAGGCTGCATTAGACTCCACTGTTTCTATTGAAATCTTCTTTTAATTGCAATTGCAGGGCACTTTCTTTGACCAATACTAGTAGTGATATATTTAAGAACAAAAGATATTGCCATATATAACTTAGAATTAGGTTCATTTGAAAAAGAAAAGCCAAAGTTCAAAATGTTCATTATTGAAATTCTTCTCTCACTTATGAAATAAACAATTTTGGTGAAATTTCCTAGCACTTTCTTCCTCATTTATGTTCTTGTTATATACTTTGTTTTGCTTCTGACTTGGATCTTTAATATAAAATGAAATAACACTATTTATGTATCTTTGAAATGCATATAAATTGCAATAAGTTACCAGATTCATATAAGTGGCTTCAACATTATTAGAATTTTGGCATTTTAACTAATTGGCTAAAGTTTGACCACCTGCGTTAAAGTAATATTAATGGACGTTATTATTTTGTAGGCACGGTGATTTAAACAAATATGGAAAGCAAAGAGCGTTAACTGAGTGGAAGTAAACATTAACAAATATATAAATATGATGTACCTCTTCAGTTTGGAGAGAAAACTTGATTTCAAGCTAGGTATAAATACTAGTTTGTGGTGTTTTTTTTCCCAGGTCTGTAATGACAGAAGAATACAAAGTTCCAGATGGAATGGTTGGATTCAGTGAGTATATAGATGTATTACAGTATATTTAAAACTTGCAGTGTATGGTATTAATGCATTAACTGATTTGTTTGTCCTTTTCTCAAGTAATTGGCAGAGGAGGAGAACAGATATCTCGCATACAGCAAGAATCTGGATGTAAAATACAGATTGCACCTGGTAATTATTTCATTTTCTGTATTTTACTAGCTTGCAGTTTCTGGTGGAACACTATAAGTTAATATTGCATGGATGTTACTTTGATGGTCTTAAATTGTTAGTTTATAAGAGACTGAAACAGTCATGAATTAGTTGAGTGATCTGTTAAAATCCTAAAAGCAAATTACTGATATTTGTTTACTAGTGTTCATTCTGTGCTGTTTCCATTTGTAGATAGTGGTGGGCTTCCTGAAAGATCTTGCATGTTGACTGGAACGCCTGAGTCAGTACAGTAAGTTTCTTCACAAATGCTTTCTGATCATGTTGAAATAATTTCTCTTGAAAGTTTTCTTTTCAGGTATGTTCTAGTTTTGCTTAATTATTTCTTTTCCATTAATACCACAAATTCCATATTCTGTGTACAGGTGGTCCCCAGGTTAAGAACACCTATGACCCATAGTTAAGAATGAAGCCTATTGTAGCAGACTTTGAGTTAAATACACAATGGTTAAAGTTCATTACATTATACTACTTATACAGTATTATACAAGGATTTATTTATTTATTTATTTATTTAATTTCTCCCCACCCATCTCTCCCCAATGGGGGACTCTGGGCGGTTCACACAAAACATTAAAACCATAAATACATAAAACATAAAAGTTTAAAAACATTACTAAAAAAGAGAAAAAGAGTCCAAGATGATGATGAAGGATCTGGGGCTGAAGACAGCAAGCCTCTATGGGGCTAGCCATCCCCATGCTTGAAGTATTCCTTCCCCACCCCAGGCCAAGTGATAGGACCAGGTCTTCAAAGCCCCCCGGAAGGCCAGAAGTGAGGGGGCCAATCTCACCTCCAGGGGCAGAATATTCTAGAGCGGGGGCTACCACAGAGAAGGCCCACCTCCTGGACCCTGCTAATCGAAGTTCTCTTACTACGGGGGTCCGAAGCATGTCCTCTCTGTGTGATCGAGTGGGATGGGTTGAAGTCATGGGGAAGACGCAGTCCATTAGGTAACCTGGTCCCATCCCATGTAGGGCTTTAAAGGCGATAACCAACACCTTGAATTGGACCCGGAAGCAGACTGGTACCCAGTGCAGCTCGCAGAGCAATGGCGTTACATGGGGCTTTCTTGGGGCTCCAAAAATAGCCGGCGCAGCTGCATTCTGGACCAGCTGTAGCTTCCGGATACTCTTCAAGGGTAGCCCCATGTAGAGTGCACTGCAGTAGTCTATCTGGGAGATAACAAGGGCATGAGTGACTGTTCGAAGGGCATCCCGATCCAGGAAAGGGCGTAACTGATGCACAACCCGAAGTTGTTCAAAGGCCCTCCTTGCCATGGCTGCTACCTGCTCTTCAAGCAGGAGCCGTGAGTCTAGGAGGACCCCAAGACTACGCCTGGGGCAGTGCAACCCCATCCAGCACCAAAGATGACAAAGTCCTGGATACTGAGGAGCCATTAACCTACAGCCACTCGGTCTTACCAGGGTTCAGCTGAAGCCTGTTGTTCCCCATCCAGACCCTTACAGCCTCCAGGCACCATGAAAGGGTGGTCACAGCATCACTTACAGTGGGGCAAAAAAGTATGTAGTCAGCCACCAATTGTGCAAGTTCTCCCACTTAAGAAGATGAGAGAGGCCTGTAATTTTCATCATAGGTATACCTCAACTATGAGAGACAAAATGAGAAAAAAAATCCAGAAAATCACATTGTCTGATTTTTAAAGAATTTATTTGCAAATCATGGTGGAAAATAAGTATTTGGTCACCTACAAACAAGATGTCTGGCTCTCACAGACCTGTAACTACCTCTTTAAGAGGCTCCTCTGTCCTCCACTCGTTACCTGTAGTAATGGCACCTGTTTGACCTTGTTATCAGTATAAAAGACCCCTGTCCACAACCTCAAACAGTCACACTCCAAACTCCACTATGGCCAAGACCAAAGAGCTGTCAAAGGACACCAGAAACAAAATTGTAGACCTGCACCAGGCTGGGAAGACTGAATCTGCAATAGGCAAGCAGCTTGGTGTGAAGAAATCAACTGTGGGAGCAATAATTAGAAAATGGAAGACATATAAGATCACTGATAATCTCCCTCGATCTGGGGCTCCACGCAAGATCTCACCCCGTGGGGTCAAAATGATCACAAGAACGGTGAGCAAAAATCCCAGAACCACACGGGGGGACCTAGTGAATGACCTGCAGAGAGCTGGGACCAAAGTAACAAAGGCTACCATCAGTAACACACTACGCCGCCAGGGACTCAAATTCTGCAGTGCCAGACGTGTCCCCCTGCTTAAGCCAGTACATGTCCGGGCCCGTCTGAAGTTTGCTAGAGAGCATTTGGATGATCCAGAAGAGGATTGGGAGAATGTCATATGGTCAGATGAAACCAAAGTAGAACATTTTGGTCCAACCTCACCTAGTTGTGTTTGGAGGAGAGAGAATGCTGAGTTGCACCCAAAGAACACCATACCTACTGTGAAGCATGGGGGTGGAAACATCATGCTTTGGGGCTGTTTTTCTGCAAAGGGACCAGGACAACTGATTCGTGTAAAGGAAAGAATGAATGGGGCCATGTATCGTGAGATTGTGAGTGAACACCTCCTTCCATCAGCAAGGGCACTGAAGATGAAACGTGGCTGGGTCTTTCAGCATGACAATGATCCCAAACACACCGCCCGGACAACGAAGGAGTGGCTTCGTAAGAAGCATTTCAAGGTCCTGGAGTGGCCTAGCCAGTCTCCAGATCTCAATCCCATGGAAAACCTTTGGAGGGAGTTGAAAGTCTGTGTTGCCCAGCGACAGCCCCCAAACATCACTGCTCTAGAGGAGATCTGCATGGAGGAATGGGCCAAAATACTAGCAACAGTGTGTGAAACCTTGTGAAGACTTACAGAAAACGTTTGACCTCTGTCATTGCCAACAAAGGATATATAACAAAGTATTGAGATGAACTTTTGATATTGACCAAATACTTATTTTCCACCATGATTTGCAAATAAATTCTTTAAAAATCAGACAATGTGATTTTCTGGATTTTTTTTTCCTATTTTGTCTCTCATAGTTGAGGTATACCTATGATGAAAATTACAGGCCCCTCTCATCTTTTTAAGTGGGAGAACTTGCACAATTGGTGGCTGACTAAATACTTTTTTGCCCCACTGTACCTCACCTGGGATGGAGATGTATAATTGCGTATCATCAGCATACTGATGATACCTCATCCCACGATGGCGGATGATCTCACCCATTGGTTTCATGTAGATGTTGAAAAGGATCGGAGAGAGAACCGAACCCTGTGGCACCCCACAGAGGAGGGGCTAAGGATGGGATCTCTCGCTCCCTATCACCAACACAACACCGTGCCTCCCACCCCCAATTCCTGAGTCGTCCCAATAGGATACTGTGGTCAACAGTATTGAAAGCCGCTGAGAGATCAAGGAGAGCAAGGGTGGTCGCACTTCCACCATCCCGCTCCCACCAGAGATCATCCATAAGTGCGACCAATGCTGTTTCCATTCCATAACCGGGCCTGAAACCTGACTGGAAGGGATCCAGATAATCCATTTCCCCCCAGAAACCCTTTGGAGCTGTGATGCCACCACTTTCTCAACCACCTTCCCCAAGAAGGGGAGGTGGGAGACTGGACGGAAATTGTCCAGTACAGTAGGATCCAGGGAGGGTTTCTTGCAGAGGGGGTGCACCAATGCTTCCTTAAAGGCAGCCAGAAACACTCCGTCCTGCAAGGATGTATTAACCATCGCTTGGATCCAACCACATGTCACCTCCTGAGCTGCTTTTGCCAGCCAGGAGGGGCATGGGTCAAGATGGCAAGTGGTGGCCTTCACAGTCCCCAGGATCCTGTCCACTTCCTCAGGATCAACAGGATCAAACTGTTTCCAGATAACTGGGTAAGAACCCCGGTATCTCCCCACGCTCAGAGTCTAACTTGGAACGAATCCGAGCGACTTTGTCCTGCAGATGCTCCGAAAATTCCTCTGCGCGGCCCTGCAAATGAACCCCCACATCCCCCTTGCCAAGGAGGGACCTAGTGATCCTAAACAGGGCCGCCGGGCGGCATTCTGCAGACACAATAAAGGCGGAGAAGTATTGACACTTCGCCACCCTTATTGCCACAATGTAGGCCTTAACAGTGGGTCTAACCTGTGTTTGGTCGGATTCGGTCTTTGTTTTCCTCCAGCAGTGCTCTAGACGTCTCTTGACCCTCTTCAGCATCCTCAACTCCTCTGTAAACCACGGGGAGTGTCGGGGCCGATGTGGCAAGAGAGGTCGCACAGGCGCGATCCTGTCCAAGGCCCCGGCTGCCTCCCTATTCCAGGCAGCAGCCAAGGCCTCCACTGGACCATGCAGCAGATCCATGGGAATACCCCCCAGCTCCCTCTGAAACCCTGACGGATCTATCAGGCACTGGGGGCGGACCAGTCGCATGGGTCCTGCCTCCCTGTGGAGAGGGGTGGCGTAGGAGGAACTCAGGGTCACCAGGACGTGAACTGACCATGATAATGGGGAAAGTTGTAAATCCATCCTCAGATCACTTTGCCATTGCTCTGACAAGAGGACCAAATCTGGCATGTGACTGCTGTCTTGGGTTGGGTCCCACACAATTTGAGACAGGCCCATGGCTGCCATGGTAGCCATGAACTCCTGAGCCACCTCTGAGGACCATCCCAGGGATGGCAGATTGAAGTCCCCCAGAACCATAAGCCTGGGGAACTCCACCACCAGCCCCGAGACGGCCTCCAGCAGCTCCACCACCAGCCCCGAGACAGCCTCCAGCAGCTCAGGCAGGGAGGCTGCCACGCAGCAGGGAGGCTGGTACAGTAGTAGAACTCCCAACTGTTCACGGGAACCCAACCGAAAGAACAGTGTCTCACAGCCAGAAACCTGGGGAGCAATGCCCCTGAAGGCCACCGGAATAATACTGTTCCGGCTTACATACAAATTCGACTTAAGGGCAGACGAGAATGGAACTCATTCGTAAACTGGAGACTACCTGTATTCTTATTGAGAATCCTGCCTCTTTTTTAAGTGTCCCAGACTGTATGCTATCATACAGCAAAATATGTCTAACTCTGCCTTTGAAATATGAACAATCTACAGTGCAAAATTTTCTGATTTTTCTATTGAATCTTTATCTAGTCACTGGAAAACATTTGCTCTTCCAGTGTATTTGGAAGGTTCAGTAGTTCTACTGAGGCCAATTCCTAGAGATGTATAACACATTTTGAGCATACAATTCCATGTTTATAATGCTTTTTTCCAATTTTACCAGAAGTTTTCTGATGCTTAGTCCATCAATCCAAAAGTATGCAGAGCTGGAAATAGAACTGTTTGAAGGAGGTCATTCAACCTCAGAACACTTTTGATTAAAACATTATAGTATGGCAGTTGTGCCAAATAATTCTTTGATTTTCTCAAATTATTTTGATATCATTTTCATATGGATTTGATTAGCTATAATTTCTCTACACTAGTAAGAGCTAGCCAATATTGGCACTTTGATTTGTTACTTTTTCATGGTGCAATTTTCACACATATTCAGGAAGCAAGTGAACTAGCCCCCCTTTACCAGCAGAAGGCTTTCATCAGTGCAGTAAGGAGGAGGCATTTTTCAGTTATTCTCCCTCTTAATTGCTCTCAGAATACTTTGAGAAATTATTTGGGGAACGTTGGGGGAAATGCTAAAAAAGCTCTCACGTTTGCCTGAAAAAAATCTTTAGATTGGATTTATCCTGACTAAACAGGGTAAGTGCATTTTAAAAGATAGTATATATCATGCTCTATTCCATTTATATGGCACTGTACATTTATTAAAAGAGTTTAGTTCAAACAGAAACTGTTTTAACAGTGGATGGATGCTCTTATTTTGAGGAGAACATGGAACACGCACACAATATGTTCAGTTTTAGCAAATATTCAGAATGATTTGTTGAATAATTTTTTAGTAATGTTTGTACATTCATGATGACCCAAAATATTTTTGGTTAGAATTCAATTACCTTTTTTTTCTCAAACCTGGCACACAGCAAGTGAAGTATGGTTGGTTTAGTGTGGCTGCTAGTAGTACGAAGAGATCACATGCATTCTCATTTTCTCTACTTTGCCCACTTAATATTGCTGCAGATAACACACTATCATTTCCAGTGTGTTTATAAAGTAATTATTTCATGATTTTTAGTTAGCAATCAGCCTGAACATGCTATCTCTTGCTAATTATGTTATTTTTCTTATATTTTTTAATTGCAATCACTCTTATCTTTTTCAAGATCTGCAAAGAGATTGCTTGACCAGATTGTTGAAAAGGGAAGACCTACACCGGGATTCCATCATGGTGATGGCCCAGGAAATGCCGTTCAGGAAATCATGATTCCAGCTAGCAAAGCAGGATTAGTTATTGGAAAGGGTGGAGAGACAATAAAACAACTTCAAGTAAGTTGACAGATGTTATTTTCTAAAATTACGCATGAACTTTTAACATTTCTATGATCTGTATGCATTAATTTTGTTAAATAGGAGCGTGCAGGTGTTAAGATGGTAATGATTCAAGATGGACCACAGAACACTGGAGCAGATAAACCTCTTAGGATCACAGGAGATCCTTACAAAGTCCAAGTAAGAACAAGTTTAAAAATTTAAATTATATGTTATTCTAACAGAAATTATTGTAGGATCATTGCATCTTACCCATACTTGTTTTTCTTTCAGCAAGCCAAGGAAATGGTTTTAGACTTAATTCGTGATCAAGGTGGCTTTAGAGAGGTGCGCAATGAATATGGGTCAAGAATAGGAGGCAATGAAGGATTAGATGTGAGTATGATTAATATTTTAGGTAAATTTGTACTTTAGAGCCTGTGTTCATCTTTATGTCTCGACAAACATCGTAGTTGCAGACTCCTTTCGCTAATTTAGAACATCCTGATTAGGATGCTTTACTCCCTGTTAAATATTAATGATAAAATTGGCTTTAAAATGCTTAAAAGTACTGCAGACCATCCAATTCCTTCCTTGAATGTTCTTGCTCAATCCTTTTTTGTTGAGTTGAAGTATATAATGATTAGCATTTTCTAGAGTTATGTATTAAATTGATTTGCTTTGAAATGCTTGTTCAACATGTTAAAATACATTGTGTTTCTTAAGGTGCCAATACCACGGTTTGCAGTTGGTATTGTAATTGGAAGAAATGGTGAAATGATAAAAAAGATACAAAATGATGCTGGTGTAAGGATTCAGTTTAAACCAGGTAGGGTTCCTCCATGGGCAAATATACAATTGTATGTTTTACCTATAATATTTAAAAATGTAAAAATACCTTATTGCTCTTCTAGATGATGGAACAACTCCTGACAGAATAGCCCAGATCACGGGACCTCCAGATAGATGTCAACATGCAGCTGAAATTATTACAGATCTTCTTCGAAGTGTTCAGGTTGGTTAATACTTTGGGCAAGTTTTTAATTGTTCTTATAAAATACTGTTCTTTGTTTTTTGTTAACCTTTACTAGGAAGAAATATGCATATGTATTTTTATGTTAAAAGTAATTGAGATGCCTGCGGTTTATAATTGTAAAGTTTTTGTGACTTGTACATCTTTCACACTCAAAATGGAACATTTAGATTTGTGGGATTCCTGTTGTATAGAATTATGAATAATTTTATCATGTTACCTGCTTCATAATTATGATTATTATTTTACTCTAAAGAAAATAAATAACCAAATCTGTAAAAGCTTATTGCCTTACCATGATTTTTATTCGCCTAAGGCACCAAATACATGTTAGGATCAGCTAAAATTTGGTTCAGCTTTATAACATTTGATTGTTACTTGGTAAATTTGTATTTTACTGGTTCTGAGCTTCCAGTAGTGAGTCTTATTTAGCAGTAATGCCTTGACCAGCATAGCACTGATTATTAGCTGTCCATGTAAGATTTTTGAAACAACCAATTTCCTAAAAGAAGAAAGCTACTTGGAGATTGATGGACATGATTTTCAGTTGAAAGTGTGGTGCTGAATGCTCCTCACATCAATAATCAGTGGTGCAGTGCCTGCATGTGCCAAGGTATATGTGACATTCCCAAGTGTTTTTATATGCACCCCAAATTATTTTTTTTAATGGCTGAAATCATGTGAGATTGCCAATTCATGCACAGCATTGGTGTTTTCACTTAATCTCTCAAGATCCCACCCTCCTAGGAGGGAGGTTCTAGAAATCTTACAAGCAATAATGGCTTGGAATGATTTATTTCATATGTATTTCACATTTTCTCTGGGATCTTAGGCTGGTGAACTGTATTTGATCCTCACAGCACAAGCCTTCTACTGTAGATTAAGCTAACGAGTTGATGATTCCAGAATTAACAAGTGAGATTCATGGTCGAGTGAGGGCTTGAACTTATATCACTACAGTGTTAGTCCAGGTCCATATAGTAAGCTAGCAGATAGAAATCAAGATGTTTATTATTGTATTTGGAAAAGCGTTTGCTCAGTTGAAATGGAATTGCCAGCTTATATTGGGGGGGGGCGTTTTTCTGAAGAAAACGTGAAGTAAAATACTGTGACTTTTACAAAAGTCTAATCTGTCCCTCTCTTTGTTGTTGTTTTGAGGCAATTGTATTTGTTATGAAGGCAAAATGGGAATAATGTTTCTGCAGAATACAATAATTTTTCAGTATTGCTAATTACAATTCTTTTTATAATTTAGGCTGGCAATCCTGGAGGTCCAGGGCCTGGCGGCCGTGGTAGAGGAAGAGGTCAGGGCAATTGGAATATGGGACCACCTGGTGGACTGCAAGAATTTAATTTTATTGTTCCCACTGGAAAAACTGGATTAATTATTGGGAAAGGTAAAAAGCTTGCTTCATGAGATAGAATATTAGATAAATAAGCTTTCTCCCACTTGAGGGCAGGAGATGGCATTTATCATTGAGTAACTCACTAGAATAATGTGATTTAATACTATTTTCACTACCTTTTTTCTTCAAATGCCTCAGTTCTGCTTTGTGGCCCAGCTTGTAGCCAGAAAATAATGTTTTAAATTCAACTTCTAATCACACTAATGGGAAAACAAGATGTCTGCCTTAAAAAAGCAAAAGATCAAGATTATTAAAGGAAACCACTGAGACTCTCCCATTGGAAATATTCAGAAAGTTGATTGCCCATGCTGGTTTGCATCTTGCTGGAAAATCAGTGATGTTTTGTGCTTTAGAAATTAAAAAATAGTAACATTTATAGCCATCAGTGTTTTTTTTTTTTTAATTATTTAGCATAAGGGGTTTTGGGCCAGAAGAGATTTTTGAAAATAATAAATCTAAACACAGAAGGAGTCTGTTTTTCAGACCAACAATTTTTATTAAAAGAGGCATAATGTTTCCTGAGGTACAGCTGATTCAAATGCAGCTGTACCTCAGGAAAACATATAATAAACTTTTAATAAAATTTGTTATTCTGAAAAGCTGCTAACAAGCTTCTCTTGGTTTTTGGCCTCCATAGACCAACACAGCTCTCCTGCAGTATCTAAACAAAGATAATGGTTTCTTTTGAAAATTTAACTCTGCTAGTTCTGAATATCCAGCTTCTTATCAAAAGGAAATTATCTCCAAAACAACAATAATTATTGCTGGCACTGCATTCCTTTTGTTAATTCCTTGGAAGAATCTGATTATGATTCTCTGATCCTTGTTGTCTCTCCAAAATGAAGTACCTCCCTGATACTACAATCTGGCTGCAGAACTTTTGTCCAGAAAATGCAGTAGCAACCAAGATATAGCAAATCAGGATCCAATCCTAATTGAGAAAATATACAAGAATTTCAGAATTTAGTGTAAATTATCTTACATTCAGGAGTAAGTACCTATTTTTGTTGGTGGTGGTGGTGATGTTAGAAAACAAAGTTCAGGATCCCAAGTTGGATTCAGGGAGGCTGCACGTAATCCACTAAAAATTAACTACACTTTTAGCATTATTGCTGATGCTGTATTAAACTCTAGAATTCTTTGGAAATGTAGTTGCCAAACATGGCTCAAACATTTATGAACTTTATACCCAGAATCAATTTAACTTAGAATTCTTTCAAAAGGTATTGTCTCTTTGGGAAAAATGGACTTTCTGGTAGAAATGAAGGACAGGAGTAAAGTCACATCTCTCTGCTGAAGAAGGAAAAAAAAATAGTAAAGCAATATTAGTACCAGAAGCTACAGAACTAACAAACTGGAAAATACCAGTACCCATAGATGAGCTTGTTTCCTAGCCCAAATCAGCACTGGAAACTCCACAGTATCCATATAACTGCTGTAGTTTGGAGCTTCCTCTGTGGGCTTTTTTATATTGCCATCCAACTCAGAATGATCACAATTCTCCTGGAGGTATTAAAGAAAATGAATATAAATTCATTTTATCTGATATATATCTTTCTCCCAATCTTCATTAGATAATTTCAAGAGAATGGTGATTCTGTTTGTCATCTGCTCTTAAATGCAGCCTATTTTCCCAAGATTCAAGTTTACCAAGTTCTAGAGTTACTCTATTTAGCCACCTTAAACTGAAAGTGATGACTTCTGAAAGTAGGCTCTCCATTAGACGTAAGCATCCTTCTATCCTACAAATCAGAACACACCAATAGGATTTATGATACCTCCATCCTAGGAAGAAGTTTGAACCATCGATGAATAGAATAGAATAGAATAGAATAGAATAGAATAGAATAGAATAGAATAGAATAGAATACTTTATTGGCCAAGTATGATTAGACATACAAGGAATTTGACTTTGGTGCAAGAGCTCTCAGTATATTTACATATTATCAGGAATAAACGGTAATGAAAGTAATAATATTATTTACTAAAACTATACAGTCAAGAAGAGGAGGATTGAAAGAGGAATAATACTCCGGCTATTGACTAACATATATTCATATTTAAAGAAAATTGAAGAAACAATAATAATGCAGCTATTGTCTAACATGTATTCACATTTAACAAAGCAATTATCAGTCACATCTTAGCAGTCATGTCTTATCATACATTGTCAGTCATTATGTCATGCTGCATTAATTAGGTGTTCAGCAGAGCAATGGCATGAGGGAAAAAACTCTTTCTGTGTCTAGATGTTTTGGCATACAGTGCTCTATAGTGCCATCCTGAGGGGAGAAGTTGAAACAATTTATGTCCAGGATGAGAGGGATCTGCAGATATCTGCAGATACGAACTCTTACATGTCCACTATGAGGAATTGAATCTAGACCTCAAAGCTAAAACACGGTTTGTTTGCCTTCTGTATTGTCTAACTAGGTATAATATTGATTGGACTTCATTTGTACCTCCAGTAAATTCTTAGAAAGCAGTGTAAATTGTTTTCTCACTATCTATTACTGCTTCTGAAATCTCTCTATTGTTTCCTGAATTATACTTGAACTTTTCTTCGAGTAACATACTATATTGGTTTCTTTCTAATATGGAGATAACAGTGTCCAACTTAGCCTAGGTCTTTGGGTAAGACATGAATCACATCAGCTGTATTTCCCAGATGTCAACAGAATGAGTTGATCAGCTCTATAATCTTTGGTAAATACCTTCACAAAATAAAAACCTCATGTTACCACTTCTGTTGAGGCAATATTTGAAAAGATATGCCATGTATTTTTCTCCCATCCCTGCTACTTTATATACTCAAGATGGTAGTTATATATTGAACGCCTCATACAAAAGATGAAAGTGGAAGTTTTTGGTTCAGCATTAAAACCTTGCAAACTAACTACTTTTAGCAACACATACTATTCTATTCTCAGGTGCATATGTTGTATACATATCTCCGGGCTTCTCTGTTTTCTTAAAACAATTAAAGCTATTCAGGGTTTTTCACAACCTCATTTATGAATTGGAACTGTGGAACAGCTTGTGCAGGTGAAGATTACTGTACAGATAATGAAACTAAATCACACGGTTTCTGACCTCCAAGAAATAAATGTAACTAACCAATTACAACATTCCTTATGTCAAACAAGAAGAAATGTTAAAAGTCATGCAGAAAATAATGTTTTAAATGGTAGTTTAGAGCTATAAATACAACTATAACAATAGTGATATAATGTCATCAAGGTGTTCTCACTTCAGGAGCAAGCAAGGGTGATTTTTATTGTTCTTTCAACTTAGGGTTATTAAGAACTTGTACAGATTACAGCATAACAGCATTTATTTGTATGTAAATTCAGGTGGTGAAACTATCAAGAGCATTAGTCAGCAGTCTGGTGCAAGAATAGAACTTCAGAGAAATCCTCCACCAAATGCAGATCCCAACATGAAATTATTTACTATTCGGGGGACACCACAACAGATTGATTATGCTCGGCAGCTTATAGAAGAAAAGATTGGAGTGAGTGTTTTGGAAAACTAATGTTCGTTAATGTTTCTGCTGTGCTAACAGCTGGTTGGAGTACAGAATAGAATTACCTTTTTAAATTTGTCTTTGTTCAGAATACATCTCCTTATGATATTACTTATTGATAACTTTGAGCAGTCCCATTTAAAATTATACTTGTCAAGTTTGTTGCATGTTCTTAAGAGTAATAAGACAATTTAAGTGGAGGACTTGCTTGTTCTGCGCAATTTACGGAATGATGAGAATTTAATATATTCATTAAAAAGTGCATAACTAAGCAATATAAATTGTAGAAAATTAAGAATTATGGACAGTATTCGCATTTTGTGAAATGTGTGTATAGGTAGTCCTCGAGTTATGGTGGCAATTGGGACCAGAATTTCCATCACTAAGTGACAGTAATACCTGTAGTCCCCGTTGCCGATGTTAAGCGAGGATCATGGGTCATTAAGCAAGCACCTCCTTGCAACTTCCTGCCAGCTTCCAACAACCAAAGTCGGTGGGCAAGCTGGCAGGAAGTTGCAAGTCCCAGGCAGCTTGGAGGCAGGCAGGTAAGAGGCTCCTGGGTGGGGGAGGATGTGCAAGTGGCCAGGGAGGTGCAGCGCAAGCACAGTGAGATTCGGAGAGGGTGCATGAGTGGCCAGGGAGGTGCAATGTGACCACAGTGAGGTTCGGGGAGGGTGCAGGTGGCTGGGGAGAGTGCATTGGTGGGGGAGACTTACCCAAGCAGCTTGCAGCCTACCCCATGCGAGCTTCCCCATTGAATTTACTTGTGGGAAGCCAGTAGGGAAGGTCACAAATTGCAATCATGTGACCATGGATGCTGCAGCCGTCGTAAGCGTGAGCTGGTTGCTAAGTGCCCAGATCGCAATCACGTAACAGTGGGGGAAGTGCAATGGTGGAAACTTCCATCCTGCTGCCTTCTGTTGGGCCAGGCAACCTTTGACAGATGAGGCTCTACTACCCTGCTGTGCTTGCCATGTGTGTCCTGGGGCTGCGCCCTTGCCAAGCACCTGCATCCTGGGCTAGCAGCGGGAGGAAGAAGATGGTGAAGGTCAGCTGGGGGCAGCCGGGGTAGGCGGCAGAATGCAGGATGGCCAAAAAGGCAGAGATGGGACGGGAGATTGAGGGGGAGGAGTTGAAGCAGAGGCAGTTTACGCAGGGCTGGAGAAGCTTGAGGTCCTAGCCTAATGACCATGTGGTCCTGGCCTAATGACTGCAGTCTGACCAGTTGGGACTGTTGTTGCTAAGTGGTGTGGTCATGTGATGTTCTGCTTAACAACCACTTCACTTAGTGACAAATTCTGCTCCCCATTAGGGTCATAACCTGAGGACTACCTGTATGAGTTTTAATTATACTGATATACAGTGCGGTTGGATACAATATATAGATGTTTCTGAAAATGCTGCATTAGTTCTCTAAAAGAAAAATGGATAATCAAACTTTTAGCTCAGTATAATCTTATCCTTGCTATTGATGTATAATAACTTTGCTTTACTATTTTACCTTAACAGGGTCCAGTAAATCCTTTGGGGCCACCTGTGCCTCATGGACCTCATGGTGTTGTTCCTGGGCCACATGGACCACCTGGGCCACCTCCTGGTGCTCCAATGGGACCTTACAATCCAGCTCCTTATACCCCCGGCCCTCCTGGTCCTGCACCTCAGTAAGTATCGTGCTTGCAGACAGTTTTGCAGAGCATAGTGTACTGGTTAAGATGTTGGACTAGGGTCTAGGAAGTCACCTGGTGTGTTTGTGTAAATATATATATATTCACACCGGCAGCTGAATAGTGTAGTGGTTAGAGCGCCACTCTTCGACGCAGGAGACCAGGATTCAAATCTCGGCTGGTACCTACCTTACTAGTAGGGGTTCTTGGGCGAAGACCCCCAACACTTCACCTGCCTACCTTGGATACAAGAGTGACACAAACTAAGAGAATCATGCCGGCTTGGACATTGCCCAGATTTACAAGATCCATGCCAGATGTTGGGGAACCAGGTAGGCTAGGTGGGCTACTGGAACAAACCATATATGGGTGAGATAAGAGAACCTGGAATTGATGGAATGCTACTACAACAGTAGACCTAATGAG
Source organism: Python bivittatus (assembly GCF_059951505.1). Lineage (NCBI taxonomy): Eukaryota > Metazoa > Chordata > Lepidosauria > Squamata > Pythonidae > Python > Python bivittatus. The sequence continues at coordinate 32,908,589 of NW_028277098.1, forward strand.
AGGGGACATATGAAACGTATGAGGGAACTATGGATGGACAGAAGACCTACATCCACACTAACTGAGAAACAACAATCCCAATGCTTCAACATAGTGAAGAGGAAGCTGCTCTCACAACTTGAGATAGCGACATACAGACCAGTTACAAGTACCTTGGTATCCCTCAGTCACATGGGAACCACAATGAGGAGGCAAGGAAGACAGCAGCATCCAAGTACCACCAAAGGATATAGGTCCTGAAGAGCCAGCTCAGTGGGAAGAACAAAATCCATGCCATCAACACGTATGCCCTGCCAGTCATCAGATACCCTGGCAGTATAGTGAACTGGCTAGAGGAGGACATGGAGGCTGCCAGTTTGAAGACCCAGAAGCTCCTCACAATGTACGGAGATTTCTACCCCAAGTCCAACACCCAGAGACTGTACGCAGCCGGAAAGAGTGTGGGCAGGGTCTGGTGAGTGTCAAAGCCACTGTTCTGGACGAAACCCAGAGCATCCAGGAATACATCAGTAAGATGGCACCCAAAGATGAACTGCTGAGAGAATGCCTGAGGCAGCAACAGACATGGAAGAAGGTTCAAGCAGAGGAGGTGCCATGACAAGACAAGACCCTGCATGGGATGTACCATCAACAGATAGCTGAGGTGGCTGACATTGGAAAATCCTACCAGTAGCTGGGAAGGGCTGGATTAAAAGATAGCACTAAGGCACTAATCAAAGTAGTACAAGAACAGGCACTAAGCACCAGATCCATAGAAGCAGGGGTCTGGCACATTAGACAGGACCCAAAGATGGGGTAAATCTTTGGACCAAGTTGTAGATTGCAACTGTAGCTTCCATGTAATTTTTAAATGCATTTGTTATATAAACAAGATATAACAAATATCTTAAGATGCTTAAGTAAAGTAAAGTAAAGCATTAAGTAAATGCTTAAGAAGCGTTCACTTCAGAGATTTCTCTGAAAGAAGAAAGTATACTGTTTAACTGAACATTCTGAATTTTAAAAGTAATATATATTATAAAGGGTTTAATTCATATTAGGTGTGCTGTAAATCATTAGCTCTGAAGCATACACGCAGAGGGATTCTTGTAAGCTATCTAGTTCAATTCTGGTTTTGATGGGGGAAATCAGAGGGTTCCTAGTAGACTGCAGTCTAGCTTTTGCAGCAGTCTCTAAGTCACCAATACCAAAAAGAACCATCCATTAATATTAAGAAATCCAAAGTCACTACAATTTATTTTACAACTTGATCTAATTACATATTACACTTTCATTTTAGTGGACCTCCAGCACCATATGCTCCACAAGGATGGGGTAATGCATATCCACACTGGCAACCACCAAATCCCCCAGACCCTGGTAAGTATAAGCAGGATGTATAAATGGTGATAGTTTGCAATGAGCTACACATTAATCACATACTAATGAAAATGTGGCGAAACTCATTTGATAAATCATTCATTAAAGCCATGCTCATTTCATTTTGCCAGCCTAATAGCACACTAAAGCTGAAATGCTAAACGCAGTTGCTAATAGGCTCCATTGAAAACGCTAAGCACGCATTTAAGCACAGATAGTTGTGAAGACCCAGCAGCTTGGGTTGCTAAGTTATGTTTACACTGAATATTTCAGATAGCCGAAATTCACCCTGAATTCGGTACAAAGTTAAATTTAGAACCAATGTTTCTAATTTTTAAAAAATATGGCTTTGAAATGTATGACTTCAAACTAGATAATAAAACTCGTGGGATTGCTTTCTGCCTCCCCTTTAAACAGGTCTATTACTCAAAAGAAGGTACCGTAGAATTTATGGCATTGCTCTCAAGTAAGCTTGTATAAGATGCAGTCCAAATCCTATGCATTGCTACTCAGATAACACACCAGTTCTGAAAGTGACACTCACACCAAACACACCAAAACAATAAGGCTAATTTGGCTGCAGGGCAGTCCTAGATACAGGCCCCACTTTGTAGTGCTTACATTTATAAGCATGTTTTTGAATATACATGTGTGTAATTTACATAGAAACTGGGGAAAATGGCTGCATGCATTATTCAGATGCTGTAATGAACAATTAATATTCCGTATGAACAGATTATCCATTTTACTTTTAGGGAATATCTTTTATATGTTTATGTTTTCTAACATAAGAATGGATGTAAATGGCAATTGATCTTGGTGATCTCATTCAAGATGTTGAACTGAAAGTCATACTTAATTTTTCAGGTAAGCCAGCAGATCCTAATTCAGCAGCATGGGCAGCCTATTACGCCCACTACTATCAACAGCAAGCACAGCCACCCCCTGCAGCTCCACCTAGTGCGCCACCTGCAACTCAGACCAACGGACAAGGTACCATACTCATATCAATATAACAAAAACATTAAAATAGCTTTTGTTTAAAGATGAAGTACACTATCTTATTCAAACCCTAGAATATCTTGAAAGAGTAGTTTTGTTATAATTTCACCAATTAAATATTTGAAGCTTTGTATGTATGTTGGATTCAATCCTAAAATAACAAGAGGAATCTAAATATTTGGGACAGCTACTTTAGTATAGGGCATTAGATTGATGAGAATCTTAACCAAAGTTGGGCTGAGGTTTACCAAATTCTGGGCAACTCCTAATCTTTCCAGTAATCTCCATATCTCTTTCCTTCTCTTAGTTTTCTTATATTCCAAGCAATTATGTTGATGAGCCAATTAAATACAACTCACAATATGTCATACCTCATAAAATTGTGTCTAGGATTCAAGAATTGATTTTTGTTTTTAAGTTATTCCTCAGAAAAAAAATCTGCATTCATACATTATACCAAAATGGGAATGAGCCTCAAGCAATGCTAGACTTGCCTTTTCACTACTGCAATCTAGAGTTTGTGTACATTATCTGGGCTTTCAGTTTATGCTTTGCAAGCAAATGGGTTACTCACCTTTGTTGAAACTATGAGTTGCTATTAAATCAGGATATAAAATACTGCACTTTCAGTGAAAGAGGTGCGGGTAATAGGCTTGTGAACTTGATACCACCCAAGGTTTGTTTTGTAAAGAAATGTAGGATTTCAGTCTTGATTTGAAAGTATGTAAGGGAAATTACTGTCAGCAGGAATTGTGAAAAATAATCCAGTAGAACATACACAGATTATAGACCAGTAGGTGGAAATACAAAAACTGAATTTGGATCAAAAATTAATTCAAATCAACATGATCACTTCAAGGTTTATATTGTGCTTCCAGTCAAATTATTATGGCATAGCTGTTGCTATCATGAGTAAAACAAAAATTTGTCATGAATTTGAATTGAATATTCTGCCAAGATATGATTGTTTCCAGGGTTTTCTGGAAAATTACAGTGGGATCACACACATGCAAAGCATATGTCACCATCACAAGGATTTGGGGTGTGGTCTGTATGGGACATGAACTAGTCATGGAGATAGATTGATTTGTGCACAATGACTGGTTTCAGTTAAACATAACTGGACCAGCTGAATCATTAAGAAGGTTTGACTGATCTCCCTGTATGTTAGTGCAAGAGAATGGTTTTTTTGGCTTGTATAGATAAAGAAATGACATGTCTTGATGGGTAAAAGATGCATGCCTGCAGCTAAGTTCTGTGCTTGATAGGTGCAAATAAGGCATTTCTGAACTGGGATTTAAATAGTATTTGAAAACAGATGTTTTGACTTTTGATGTAAGGCTTTTAACCATTAACTGGAATAAAATGTAAGTGACTGGAACTGACCCTTTTTATTTTTTTTTATTTTATTCATTCTATTTTTAATTTTTTGTTCAATCAGGAGATCAACCAAATCCAGCACCAGCAGGGCAGGTAGATTACACCAAGGCTTGGGAAGAGTACTATAAAAAAATGGGTATGTTTTATTTTTGATTTTTAAAATTTACTTCTCAGAAGCTTTACTGTTTCATATGGAAACAGTAAAGCTGCTTATTTTGAAAAGCAAAACTACTCTGTAGATATTCCTAAATTTTATATTGTAAGCACTTTTTATATTTTTGCTGATTGTGTGACTTAGAGTTTGGAAAGCTTTTATGATGTCTTTACTATTACACAGGAAAACCTGTATTCCATAATCTAATGTTTGCAGTTGGATTTGTACAGTAAAAAAACAATTAGGAGTAGTGCTGTAAGCATTACTATTTTACATGGGAAAGAATAAGCTTTATTTGATAGAATTAAACTTTCCAAAAATGCCAAAGCTACTTTTAATGTAAACATTAGTGCTTGAGGCTAAAAGCCATTAAATGAATCCAGTCCATTGCCTCAGGTCTGAGAATGTTCCCAGCAACTAACATGTTTCAACCTAAGAAAAGTGGCAAAGACTTTATCAGAACTTCAGTTCTCCCTGTTCCATTATGGTTTACTATTTCCTGTTTCTCATATCAGATAGGTTAAGAAAGGTCATGGCAAAATTAAATAATTCAGAAAACAGTTAAAATGCATCCAATCCCCTGCATTTAAAATATTCATCTGCCCTTATAACTGTTTCCAGTAAGAAAAAAAATTATCCTAAACCTCTGATACAGTAAACCCTATGCTGGTGTTAGTGCCCTTGAAAGCATATATGAGTAAAAGGTATTCATGAAATGCTAGTCCTAGAATATTTCATTATTTGTGTCAAAAGAACACTATTCATAAATATTTGCCATTTTCTTGCTGTTTTCTGTTAAACAGTAAAATTGAATCTGAATCACAAATTCAGCTGTTATAGTTTCATGTTGTTCTGTTATGAAACTCTACATTTAACATGGAAACACTGCATGTGAAATATATGTGCCCCTTTTATGATAACTAGTGAATACATGCTACAGTTCTAATTTTTCTTTGTTAGAAGCCAAATACATGTGTTTGCATTTTGCATCCAGTGCCATCAGTGGAAAGTCTAATTTGAAACAGGAGTAATTGGTTCCATTCTGGCCTTAGACAGAATTAGATGTTGAGATTATGTCATCTTAAACATCCATGATCAGAATATTAATTGCCAAAATGTGGGCAATCTAATTTCCTTTTTAATTTTAAGTAAATTATTTTCACAGCACAATTTCAATAAAAACATATAACCTGCACTCCTGATTTTGATAATTAAGCATGTAAATCAGATGAGAATTTGATCCATTTTCTATATTATTATTAAAATGCTGCATACATTTCCATTGCTGTATTGAGTTTTGCTGGAATTTGGCACCAGCTTATTTGTCTGAAGCACTTAATTACTGTATGTGTTGGCAAATATTCTGAACTGGGTTAATTCAGCATTGTAAGAGGTTGTAGGTGACAGGTTATAAACAATTGGCAAAGAAAAGTTGACATCCTCTCCTATATATTAAACATAAGAATATAAGCAATTAACTTATATGTGTGTGTGTGTTTGCATCTCCCAATAAAATAGTATAATAGTAACTTGTGGTGTTGGTTGTAACCTGTTTTGAGAATTAATTCAGAATTAGAATTAACAGGATTAGAAAGTATTGTTGTAACATCCACTTTTCTTTTTGTGCCCTCCATTTTTGTCACTATGACTGTCTTCACAATATGAATTGTCTTCGTTTTAAAGCATTTTATTCCACCCATTTGCATCATATATATAGAACAATTCAAGGTAAATTTAAGTAGGTAGGGTAGGAGAGTTCATGATAGTCCTATATTATGCCCTTTTGATGTTAAGCATACTACCTAAATTGGTCTCAGATACCAATTTATATATAGTGCAGAGAACCAGTATGAAGTAATTAGGGAGAAACTGAGCCATGGATTCAAAATAATGGATTCAAATTCACATATATGAATTTTTGGCCATTATCTCATAAGTTGACACCCTTCACAGGATCTGTTCTGCAAATAAATGCATAGCAATTTGACATTACGTATATGAATGAGAATTTGAGTTCTTATTGGTAGTACTTTAAATCTGTCCCCCCACTCCCAATTTACTTTCTTAAATATAAAATGACTGACCCATATGTATCTTACAGTTTTTCTTTATCCATATTCTTTTATTTGCTATGTATATTAAATATAGTTGAGAAACAATTTAAAATATTTAATTTAAAATAAAATTACAGGTAGACCCCAGTTTCAGAACAAGTTCCGTTCTCAAGGTCTGTCTTTAAGTCAAATTTGCATGTAAGCCAGAATAGTATTATTGTATAATACTATATAAATAATATCGTATAATGAACTCAAACCACTGTGTATTTAACTCAAATCATTGTGAATTTAACTTGAATTTTGCTACAATAGACTCCGTTCTTAACTATGGGTCACCTGTAAGCTGGGTGTTCTTAACCCAGGGGCTGCCTGTAATCAGTAGTAAGTTAATTTAAAAGGAGTTTTATAGTTGCTGTAAGTTTTTTGCCATCGTTCTGCATTCTGTTACCACATGCTAGTCATCAAAAAACAAGGTCAACTTAAGTATTAAGCATGGGTTGACAAAAAAGTATGCTCTTGTAATATTAGAATATATATATATGTTCATATGAGTATATAGCATACTCATGGATACAGATTTCAGGGCAAGTCCCACCGATTATATATATTACAAACCATATAATGAGAATATATGAGTGATTTTTCTACACATTTGTGTAGAATATGGCATACATTTCCAAGCATGCTCAAACTAGAGAAAGTAGTTTGGATTATGCAAGCTAGCTTGGATGAATCATTAGCATATTATATGGTGAGCGAACTTAGTTATATAGCATGCAGCAGACTACTGTATAAAAATTGAGCTCAAATTTAAGCAATATTTTGATTAAAAATTCTAGAACAAAAAACTAAAATGTGAGGTTTTGATATTATCTTTGGTTTTCACTATATATCAAAACAAAACAGCAAAGAACTCTTCCATTGTATTCTTGACTGTAATTTTGGTATACATGGGAGCTGTGTTTACATTAAAATGTGGGGGGTTTTGCAGGTCAACAAGGGCAGCCACAAGATTATTCAAAGGCTTGGGAGGAATATTACAAGAAGCAAGGTAATGTTCGTTAGAAATGAGATTATTTTGAGCTTCTTCTGCCCCTTTTATGGCACCAGAGTTGTGTAATCTACATTTGTTCTAGGTCAGGCTGTTCCAGCTCCAGCAGGAGCCCCACCGACAGGTCAGCCAGATTACAGTGCAGCATGGGCTGAATACTATAGACAGCAGGCAGCTTATTATGCCCAGACAAGTCCACAAGGAATGCCACAACATCCTCCAGCACCACAGGTATAACAGTCTTGAATTATTTAGCTATTATTTTAGTGAGATATTTCTTTCAATTTTTGTGGGGTGGAATTTTGTTTGTTTTTGCATGTCTCCCACATTGATATCTTTCTGAAGTATGCATTTTTCCTAATAAAACATAACTGCAAATGAATTAATGCTCTTTTAACTGGAGATTTGTGTTTGTCGTTGCATACATTTAGTGTTTTTGATCTAAAAATTTCTCCTCAGGGTTTTTGAAAGCCATGCAGGAAGCCACCACCATTGCATTAACCAAATTTTCTTTCTTAAAGGCTTCACTCCTGAGTTAGCACAATTTTTTAAAAAATATTTTCTTTAACTTTTTGTGTATTTCTTATGTATTTCTTCGCACAGGGCCAATAATAAGAAGTGGACAATACAGTATTTGCTTCATTATGTGGGGGAAAAAACCTTTGTTAAATGTATGGATGCAGACGCCTTGATGAAGATCATAATTTTGTTTGGTTTAAAAATAGTGTTTTTTGAAATGTACAAAATATCTATCACAACTGATAGGAGGTAATATTTCTGTGTAGAAATGGAAATTGGTTTGTTTTTAGTACATTAGTGTAGATGTACACATTCCAGCAAATGTATTTGCAACTATTATGTGGTCAATGCTTTGTGATATAAATGTACTTTTTCAATGTATACTTGATCACTTTTAAATGCTTGTTTTGTGCTTTGCAATAAATAATATGAAACCTCCTGTGTCGGTAAGTTGGATATGTGGGTACTCAGAGAATTCAAGGATTTTTTTTAGTAATTCTGTACATGTACACAAGTAAGACTTTTCCCCCCTCTTTTAAGTTCAGGCTTGATGTTGGTATTCTCCCCTTCCAGAATAGGTATAGAAGGATCTCTTGTGATTGTATGTTGCTATTTAGCATTCTGATATCCTCCTCTTTCTACTTGTATAAAAATTGCATGTATGTGAAGGTATTTCTTGACATACTTCTGCATTAACAGTTGAAATTTCTTTTTTATTCATGACCACTGTCCCAGACCCGTATAGCTGCTATAGTTAACATTTGTTTTAACAATGATTTAATTCTTTAGTATATTTTTCAGAAACATTATTAAAGTCAGTTATTTAGAAAAGCAAAATGTGCTAAGCAGTTGGTTTGCAGCACTTTGCTACAGAATTCAGTGTAGTAAGGATGATTATGCTTTTTAGTTATAAAACTGCATTTGTTGTAGAAACATGCTGTTTGAGTCTTGGAATGCTTAATGAAAAAAAGGTTTTTGCAGATAAGGTCTGTTTTTAAATGTTGAAGACTAGTTTTTAAGTTATGTTTGAAAAGTCTCCGTCATACATTTTACTTTTAATAATTCTAATTGAAAATTGGTGTTCTGTTAAAATCCACTGTTTGCTTTTTTGCATATATTAGATTACATGCAATACAGTCTGTCTTGCCATTGTCTGTTGAAGTGCAGGTTTGATCCAGCCAGTATAGAACTAGCTCTGTAGGGGTGAGGAGGACTGTGCTGTGTATCATCCTTGATTGTTCCTTCAAGGAGCATTGCACTGTAAGTACATCAGAATGACAAAATGATGAACTGCAACAGTATCTTTTTGTCAATGTTCCACATAATGCAAATGCCATACCTGTGTGAATATTATGTTGGAATAAAATACAGTGCTGATATTTTAGAAAATCACAATTGCTTCTTAAATCAGATACCTAGATATGCATAAATGTGTGTATGTATGGGTAAGTATTTTGAGATATTTAGCTTTAGCTAAAGAATTCATCAATGAACTAACATTGTTCATTAGGGTTTCAGAAATGAGATGTATTCAGATATCAACTTATACATTGTTAACATTTAAAATGCTTGTCAGGAGGAAGTTGTTTTTGTCTTCAGTTGTCTGCATATATTTAGTGATACAGCTATATGCTATTTTTCTAAATCTTTTATTAGCCTTATCTTTAGAAAACCATTTTGTTGTTTTGGAGTGTTCACTTAGAGTGGCTGCAACAGAAGAACCGAATGTGGTCTGAAATGAAGTAGTATCGCAAAAATAATTAGAAATGCATTTGTTCTACTGTAGAATCAGGAGGGATTTTTTTTTATCCCAGCTTAGTTTAGGATTTACATTTTGAAAAGACTACTAGAAGTTAATAAATATATAGATAAGTAGGCTATGAAGTCTCTAAATCAAATATTTTGCATGATAAGTCTGTAGCTTATTGGAAAATGGTGTAGTTATTAACTAAACAGAACAAACATTCACCAGATTCTTTATCATTCACCAAATGGAGGCTGTTGATTTTGATTCATTTAAAGTATAAAATCTTTATTAATTGCAAACAGTGCAATTATTTATACTTCACAGTGCCTTCCCAGATCTTCCACCTTAGGTTCTGCTGCAAAAAGCACAGGTAAGCACAACCTAAGGAAGTGTATAAATACATATTTCAGTATATCAATGTTGTCCCTGTGAGAATTTTTTTGTGCTTGTGTATTCAAAAGCAATCTGCCAATATCTTTTCCCAAATGTATTCTGCTATTCATGGTTTCATTCCAATGAGAATTCTGAAACAATTATTTACATTTCTGGGTAAATGTGTATCTTTATTTTTTTTAAAGATAAGTGGATTGCTGCAATAATTTTTGAGTAAGTCACTTTTACTATTTTCCCTCAATAGTTGAGTTGTTACAAATGAATATAAAATATTTTTTCAAGATACAGGAATATTGGTCAGAACTTCAACAGCCTTCACAAATGCTTCTATAATGTTAAAGGATGTTATACCCAAATACTACGTATTCAAATATACTGTATGTTTCTCTCAATCCCAAGATGATACACCATAAACCATAAATTAATGTAGCTTGATTATTTCATGCAGAAGGAAAAGTGAGATTTTACTTTTGCAAAATAGTTCTAGAAAGTATGTGTGCCAGTGATATGTTAACAAGTTTGGCAGATCTTTTCTTTTTATAGCAATTTCCTTCCTACCTTGCTATTTCAGCTGAATTGCTGTATATTTTTGCTAGTTTTAAAATGTTTTGTATATGACTTACCTAGGTAGCTTAACTGGTACAGATTTTCAGTTTAAATAGAAAATTCTAAGGCAGTACCATCAGTTTTTTGTTTGTCACTTAATAAAATGTTTTGATTTTATCAAAAGTCCTGCTTTTCTGTGCATCGAAGGAAAATATTCAAAAACCCTGCCTTCATTTTCACACACAGTGCTGAAGATGCTGCAAGCACCAAATCATAGCTCATAAAATCAGGTCCTGAGATAGTTACTTCCAATAAAGAGGATTCCTTTGAGTGTATGGCCATGGTGAGCCGATGAGCATGGACCATAGAAGGGCTCCATGTGGAAGGTAAAATTGGCAAAAACAATACCGATTTTAAATGTATCCCATACTTAATGGTGTAGGGTATAATTTGCCTGTTTTTATCGCTTCTCATTCTTTAAAGTGCTATTTGCTTGACCATAAATGTTCCATAATTTGTTATGTGGTAATAATAAAAATTATTTATCAGTTTACACCTTGCTAAATAGTCAAGCACGGATATGTTTTGCATTTACAACTAAATCAATAGTTGTACTGGAATTCCCTCGAGCCACTTCATTTTATTTTAGGGGGGGTTATATTTTGATATGTCAGATTAATTTTTATATGAAAACTAGCTATGTGCTTAAGAGCTTCATCTTGGTTGGATTTTGTTTCACCATTATAAAAGAAAACTTGTTTTTTTCCTACTCCATTTTTAATAAATTTAGCATAAATTGAAATTTAACTCAAAGTCAAGAGATGTAACAGGGAAAAAAGTTGTTGGCGTAGGAGGTGAAGATCTGTGTTAATAATTTGTTTTGGTGGACCTATAGGCATCTTCTTGTACTGTAGCTTTTTATTTTTGGTTTGTCCAATTTCTTTCAAAGATAGGGTTGGATTGAAGTGTTCCATTCTACTCACAATATGGAAACTTTGAGCCCAATCCATAGATAGTATTTTCTTGTGCAGTTTGTGTGTTATAGCAGGAAAAAAATAATTGTAAATTCTAATTGAATCCCAGGTTTAAATGAAAGTAATGAATGTTTTAAAAGAGAGGAACATCTTAATTTCAACTAATGTCTTTAGATCATCTTTTAGTATGTGTTCTGTATAGGATATTTGCTAGTTAAAAAGCAGTCTTTATCTAGAGTTGTGTAAATTACACTTCAGTGATCTTACTAGCTAGGTAGGCTGTATCATTCACTAATCCTTTCTTCTGAAAATATTGTCAGTTGGTGGGATACATTTCATAAGTTTGAGGGTAGAATTTTACATTTTTCTTTGTGTACTAGGATTTTTATAAAGTAAAACATTGGGTCCTACAGAATATGTACAACAGATCCATTTTTCTACTTGTAGTACCCTATCAAACTCTTACATTTATGCAACCTTTATCTTAATATGCATGAAAGGCATTTTCGTCCTGAGATAGTGTTCTCTGCAGAAACTACCCGTGTTAAAAAAGAAGACTGTCTTTTAAAGGCTACTGTGATGGGAAGTATCTTAGGCAGATGCAGCTTGGACGTGAGGTAAATCCTACGCTTTCCAGTATGTTGTGTTGAGCTTGCCTATTGACAATGTATGTACTCATGAAAATACATTAATTGTACTGTTTTGTATGAGTTCTCAATAAATGTAAACTAATGGATGAAATTTTGTCCTTTGCATTATTTAATACTTGGGGGGGTTATTATTTATACCTCCAAAAACCTATGGAAGATGAATGCTATAGCCTTGGTAATGAAGAAAACATTCAGCTTTAGGAACAGAACATATTTATTATCCTTCCAGTGAATACAGAATATGGTACATATTTAAGAAAAAAATTGTATCTCCTGCATAAAAACTTATGCCTGAATTGCTCTGGCCAGTAAAACACAAGCCTACACCAACTGGAAGATTTTGCAAATGTACTGAATGTGAAGTTCCAGTGCATAATCTGTGATGGAATTTAGTTAACTGCTTTTTATTTAGCACCCTCCCCCCAAAAAGTCTATTATCCATCTGTTCTAGGTTTATAACTATATGAATAATATACGTTACTTAGTTTGGAAACAGCAGTGAGATGATTCATTGAGTAAGTTCTGTAAGATGAGATGCAAGTTAAAGAGCCACCCACTATTACGCTAGCAAATTGAATATGATGCAGATTTGCCCAGCATCTTTCCTGGAATGCTGAACTGATATCTACCATCTAATACAATATAAAAAGCCAATGTTTGATTTTTAAGGACTTTAACTTACAGCTGAATGCATAATTTAATTGTATAAATTTGCCTTCAGGCCATTATAATCTTGATTTTATTTTGTCCATGCAGTTAAAAGGAAAATGTTAAGCAAAGCATATGTTAAATAAACACTATATTAACTTTTAGCCACTTAACAGTTTAACAAAGGACATACATGTTTGCCCCCCAAATTGCCATGATCAAGACATTTTTGTAGAATGAATTGGTCTTGGCTATGAGATTAAAAATTACAAACCTGCCCTATGTCATTTTGGCATAAATTTAAACCTGCAAACAATAAAATTGAGGTTTTCTGTGGTCAAGTATTCTCATCACTTAGTGCATTAAAGACTTTTATTTTGACCACATTGCATATTTTATGTTGACATAGTAAAAGGGTTCTGGAACCATATGGCAAACTTTCATGCAATTTGATTTGCCTTATGGAATATTTCATGAAGCAATGCAGTAGCATAAATAAGCAGCCACCATTTGTAGATTGCATTGCTGTGTGTCAAATGAACCAAACTTTTATTGCCCATTTTTCAGTCTGAAAAGTATTTCACTTGAGGAATGATAGACAACTTCTTCTTGGCCCCACCACAGGAGAAAAAGATAGATGCAGTAAAAGGAAGGAAGACTCCAGAAATGGTAGGATATTTAATAGTCATCAGCTAAGGAAGAAAAGAGGAGAGAGGAGTTAAGAGAGAATCAACAGAGAACAAGAGCTGAAGATTTGATAACATTAAATGCTATCTCTTACTTTCAATAGTGAGAATGCAGGTGCTAGCTGCTGTTCCTCTATTGTTTACTGCTTTACACATATATTCTCCTTCATCTTCTGGGAACGTCTCTGGTAAGTAAAGGCAGTATGTTTCTCCTCTTTCAATATACTGGTAATCCTCACAGTCTTGCAATATTTCCCCTTCAAACCACCATGTAACCTCTGGCTTGGGTTCACCAGTTATTTTAACAGTAAACCTTACTGGTTCACTGTCCACAACAGATACATTTTTAAGAGGCTTTTTGAACCATGGAGCACCAGAACGTGCTTGCTGTTCTTCATCTTCATAAACTGAGCCATTAACAATACTCCCTTCCTCTTCCTCCTCTTCCTCTTTTTTCTGCATTTAAACAAATTGTGAATATTTTAACACACATTGTGAAGAAATAGAAACTAGGATTGATAACGATTTCAAAAGGCTTGGGTTACCAGTCAGCAGGAGATACTTCAGACGGTAATTCATCTATTATTGAGCAAGCCCATATTTATCTCTTAACAGGTGTAACAAGTTATGCAGTGAGTAGTTATGTCAGATTTCACTTGTTCCATAAGTTAAAAAGGAGTAGCAGACTAAAGTGCTGGAAATCAATGCAGTATAGTAGCATATGATAGAAATGAGTGAGATCTACCTAACTGTAGCAAACATAGACCAGTCATCTTCCAGGCTGATGAGAATAAAATGTGCTAGGGAAAATCTTGAGAATTCTTTAAGCTCTTTAGAAATAAGGAAAGAATTAAAATACAACAGAGTGGAATATAGCATAGAAGAAAAGATGCTTAGCAGAATTGTGGTTGCATTCCAACAGTTTCTTTAGGGCTGCTTTTTCACATATGTGAATGTCATTTATCCAAGGTGGGGAGGGGTCAGTATTTTCAGCAAAACCTATTAACTTTGATCAGTGAGTGCCCTAATCTGGTTACCACAGAAAGATACCTTAAAGGTAGAGTAAATATGTAACAAAATATTGTCTACATGAACATATCCATTCCAGATAAGGATTCCTACTAGCTTACAGGAAAAACTCCATGTATTATGGAGCTGCAGTAGGATACTCATACCTTTTGTAATGCTGCATCTATTTCCTTCTGTTCAAATTGCATACGAAGCAGCTTTTGTTCTTCTATTCTCCTCTGTTCTTCCTCTTCTCTTGCTTTTGCCATTTGTTCAAATCGAGCTTTCATGTCAACTTTATGTGTGAATGGAGCTTCAGATTTTGCAGCAGGCTTCACATCAACATCATCTTCCTGAAAAAAAAGTAAACTTCTAATAGGTAGAAATTACCTTCAGTCTTCCCTTTAAAATAGTTGAATTACATCAACATATGATAAATGTGTTCATTTTTCCTATGTTTATCTCAGATACTACCAACTGTAAAGGAAGTCAATCCTAGCTAACAGATATCTGAACATGCTTTAGTGGAAAAGTGGAGTTTTGATTTAACTTGCCAAATGTAAAAACAAGAGGAGGGCATTGTTTAATAAGCTTAATAAAGAAATAATGGTACAGCTACATAAAAATGGGGTCTATGATTAGTAAAAAAGTGGGAATTAAAATAACACATCATAAAAAGCTGGGCAAAAGAATATTTTATAATAAGGCTTGCCATGTCTTCCATTTAACTTCATTTTAAAAGTAAAAAAACCCATCAACAACCAGGAATTGTACATTAAAAGGAATATACAAATTACTGGATCTTCTAAAACACTGTCCTGGAAAAAAAAAATTAAAAATACATGGATTATGACAACTTCTG
Organism: Python bivittatus; assembly: GCF_059951505.1. Lineage (NCBI taxonomy): Eukaryota > Metazoa > Chordata > Lepidosauria > Squamata > Pythonidae > Python > Python bivittatus. The sequence continues at coordinate 32,923,625 of NW_028277098.1, forward strand.
AAAAGGAAATTTGTGAAAGTGGAAAAAGAAAAGCTACGCATTTGCTTTAATTAATTTGCAAATAGAATATATGCAAACATTTTAGCAATTGCAACAGCAAAATGTTTTCTAAGTGAAATGAAGTTAGTTATAAAGAAAAAGCTGGGAATGGAGCCATGTAAAGGACTGTTGAGCTTAGGCATTTTTAAAAATATTGACAGCAAATGTTTATGTTCAGTGTGCTTATAATTAGGGAGAGTATTTTATTGGAAATATTTATGTAGGTTCCAGTAGTAATGTATGGCTGTGAGAGCTGGACCATAAAGAAGACTGAGTGCCGAAGAATTGATGCCTTTGAACTGTGGTGCTGGAGAAGACTCTTAAGAGTCCCCTGGACTGCTAGGAGGTCAAACCAGTCAATCTTAAAGGAAATCAACCCTGATTGTTCATTGGAAGGACTGATAATGAAGCTCAAGCTCAGATACTTTGGTCACCTAATGCGAAGAGAGGAGTCTTTGGAAAAGACCCTGATGCTGGGAAAGATTGAAGGCAAAAGGAGAAGAGGACGGCAGAGGATGAGATGGTTAGATAGCATCACTGAAGCAATGAGCATGAAACAGCAAACTCAGGGAGGCAGTGAAGGACAGGAAGGCCTAGCGCAATATGGTTCATGGGGTCACGAAGAGTCAGACACGACTTAATGACTGAACAAATATAGGTAGTCCTCACTTACCGATGGTAATTGTGACCAGGAATTCTGTCACTAAGCAACACAGTTGTAAGGCATGCCGTGACTGCACCAACTTACCACAGTGGTTCTTGCAGTTCCAGCTGCTGCTGTTAGGCAAATCCCGCACAGTCACAGCATCCTGTAGCCATGTGATCGCCATTTGCAACATCCTGCTGCCTTCCCAATTGACTCTGCTTGTCAGAAGCCGGCAGTGAATGTCACAAATAGCAGTCACGTGACTGCAGGACACCATGATGTCATAATTGCAAGCTGGTTACTAAATGCTTAAATCATGATCACATGACCATCAGGGTGCTGGGAGAGCTGCAACTAAGAGGAGTAGCTCTAAGTTTCCCTTGGTTGGTATCGGCATAATTCCAAATGGTCACTGAATGAGTGGGTGTTAAGTGAGGGCTACTTGTACTTGGCTTCAATTGGCAGATACACTGCTAGTAAAAAAACAAAGTAGACCTGGCAAGCCTAAAGGTGGCCTTTTCCTGTTATACTACATTGTATATTGTTCCAAATCTTCCATCCCCAACTTAAAAGTTCCATGTTAACATTCCTTTTCAAACAACACAACTGGAGAAAGTGTAGAACTGAAAGAGGACACTTGAATTATGCTTCTGTTAAAGTACCTCTCCAGGAGTACTGTCCTGTCTTTTTGAGTGACCAGAGTGACATTGTTCACAGCAATTGCCAATCTTAATAGAAAATTAGTTGCCCATCTTCAAGACAAAAGAAATAAAAAAAATCATAGGGCTTCTCACTAGATTCAGTAAATAAAGACTTCGGAAGAGTAAATGTGCTAGATTAAGCTGAATCCTTAATTAAACAAGAACAGAGCAGAATAGTGGAAACAATACGTACATATGGGTGTACACAGTGAATATGCAAAAATGTCAGTGCAAAATAATTAAATGTCCACATAGACATTAACACTGACTCATTCTATAGCTGAAAAGGCAATTCTTAGAAGAATATAAAGGTTAATATAAAATGCCAAGTATAAAGACCTTCAAATATATAAAATTTGGGTTTTCAAGGAAAGGAAAAAAAAGTTCACAGGGATCTGGATTAAAGCTTAATATAACTGACAGCTGAACAACGTACCACCCTGAAAGAATGAACTGCAGATTTGTAGACAGCACAATGAATACTTCTCCCTTAAACCTATTTAATTTGTATTTTGTGAATGTCTATACTTTCCAGAGTTCAAATGCACATTTATCTTTATCAGTCATCTTAAACATGAGCGGAAAAGGTTCAAAATTTATAGATTCCACTGGATGACTCTGGTGAAATCATTTTTTTCTTAGCCCAATATATTTCACAGGTTGTTCAAACGGGAGAATAGACGGTCATATATATCACCTTGAATTCCCAGAGAAAAGCAGTGAGGCATGTAAAATGTTTTAAAATAAGAATGGAAAAAACAAATTAAACTAAGCCACCAAAAACTTTAAAAACCAGGTTTTTCTTTTTTAAGGTTACAAGCCACTAGGCCTTTAAATGTCAAAACCAGAACTTGGAATTATACCTGGAAACTGACTGGAAATCAGTGCAGCTGAAATAACTTCAGCTTTATTTTTATTTATTTTCCCAGTTATAGTGCCTGCTGAACTTTATTCCTCATGATGAATTTCATTTTGAAAGGTTCTAGAATAATTTTTTGTATTTGTTAAATGTGTATCCTGCCTTATCCATCATATGGTACCCAAGAACTTTATTATTTTATTTTTGCCCATTTTTTTAACGTTACAGGCACTTTCATTTTTACAGATTTAATAAGTCTATGAGATTATCGGTGGGATCTTTATTCAACTTTTCACATGGTTGGGAATACTTAAGACTGACTCTAAGCTAACTCACAAATGTACAAATCAAATTGAGTTGCAATTACATGCAACTATTAACTTGTAACAGCTAGTAGATTCATATTTGTATTCCCATTTTAAAAGATTATTGTTAGTACAGTGGTACCTCAAGATACGAACTTAATCCGTTCCGTGACCCTGGACGTATCCCGAGTTGGTCGCAACCCGAGGCAAATTTCCCCATAAGGTTCAATGTAAATACGGTTAATCCGTTCCGCCCTCCGCCCGAATTTGGTCGCAACCCGAGGCAATTTCCCCATAAGGTTCAATGTAAAGTACAATCCGTTCTGAAACATATGCATTTTATTTTTACACCACAAAAACATGAAAAACAGTGCAATTGGCACAGCATGAAGAGGGAGAATGGGGTGGGGAGGCAGTTATTGGTTGGAGGGAGAGTCCCCTTCAGGGGTTTCCTCTCTTCTTTGCCTCTTAGCTGCAGGCTCAGTTCTGGGGAAAAACCTGTCTAAAGTCTGTTGTTTTTTCCTGTGCTGCATAACCCTCCGGAAATGAGAGAACACATTATCGTTCATAAGATTCAGCACTCTGCTTGTCACAGTTCTGTTGGGGTGGTGCTTCTCAATGAAATCCTGGCACTCATTCCATTTCTCCATGATGGACTTTATCACATCACAGCTCACCTCCTCCCCCTCCTCCTCTTCCTCAGTGGAATGCTCCTCGCCCAGTGCCTTCTGTTGCTCACTCTGGAGCTCAGCAAGTTCTTCTGTGGTCAGCTCCTCCTTATGGTCCTCAACAAGCTCCTCTATGTCCGCATCATCCACAACCAGACCCATGCTCTTGCCCATGAACACAATCTCCTCCACTACCTCTGCATCAGACCCTTCACACTCACGTCCAGCAACACATTCTGGCCAGAGTTTCCTCCAGGCTGAGTTTAAGGTCCGGCAGGTGACATCTTCCCAGGCTTTGTCAATGAGGCTGATGCAGTGGAGGACATTGAAATGTTTTTTCCAAAACTCTTTGAGAGTCAAGGATGTTTCTTCGCTGACATTGAAACACCTGGTGAAGAGCACCTTTGTGTACAACTTCTTGAAGTTGCAGATCACTTGCTGGTCCATGGGCTGCAGAAGAGGTGTCGTGTTGGGGGGGAGGAACCTGACCTTTATGAAGTCGTACTCGGCGTCCATGTCATCCACCAAGGCTGGAGGGTGTGCCGGGGCATTGTCCATCAGGAGAAGGCACCTTTCAGGCAGCTGGTTCTCAGACAGGTATTTTTTAATGCTGGGTGCGAACACCTTGTGCAGCCATTCCATGAACAACTGCCTTGTGACCCAAGCTTTCACATTGGCCCTCCACATGACAGGCAGTCTGGCCTTGTTCACATTGTGCTCCCTGAATGCACGAGGGGTCTGGGAATGGTACACGAGTAGCGGCTTAATCTTCAGGTCGCCGCTTGCGTTTGCACACAGCAAAAGGGTCAATCTGTCCTTCATGGGCTTGTGCCCTGGCAGTGCCTTTTCCTCCTGCGTGATGTAGGTTCTCTTTGGCATCTTCTTCCAGAAGAGCCCTGTCTCGTCGCAGTTGAACACTTGCTCAGCGACGTACCCTTCCGCCTTCATGAAGTCCTCAAATTCTTTCTTGTAGGCTTCTGCAGCAGCCTTGTCAGAACTGGAAGCCTCACCATGTCTTGCCACACTGTGGATGCCACTTCTCTTTTGGAATTTCTCAAACCAGCCTCTGCTGGCTTTAAATTCCTTACTTGCTGCGCTGGTAGAGGGGTTTGTCTGCAGCAAATCACTGTGCAGCTTCCTGGCTTTCTCGCAGATCATAGCCTCACTCACGCTATCACCTGCCAGCTGTTTCTCATTCAGCCACACCAACAACAGCTTTTCCACCTCTTCCAGCACTGGTGTCCTCTGCCTCTTAAGATCGACACTCCTTTTGCCACATCAGCTCCTCTGATGGCATCTTTATTCTTGAGAATAGTCGAGATGGTCGACTTCGCCATCTTGTACTCCGAGGCCAGATCAGTCACACGAATGCCACGATGGTGCTTTTCTATAATTTCCTTCTTCAGCTCAATAGTCACTTTTCTCTTCAGAGCCTTACTCCCGCCAAGCCTGCTCTGCATTTTCTTTGGAGCCATGCTAACACGCACACCAAAAACCTTCGCAAAACACCGCAAAACACACCACAAGCCTCACCGAACATCTCCTTGCTACTGCGACCTCGCCCACAGGAAACCACGGCCCCGTTCGTAACCCGAGGCAAATTTTTCCTGCCAAAGCTGGTCGTAACCCGAAATGTTTGTTAGTAGAGGCGTTCGTATCCCGAGGTACCACTGTATTTGTAGATTTGAATCTGTATTCTCTATATTGTAGGTATTATTAGCTACAATTATAGAGAATACAATTGGTATCACAGCTTTCAGTTACTAGAAAGGTGTGATACCAATTGAATAAATAAAATAGGATTAAATTAGCCAGATGTATGGGGTTTAGAGGATTACCATGGATTATCATGATTAAGATCCAGAATCCTGTTTCCTTGATAGACAGCTATCATTTTCTATCGTTTTCCTTTGAATGGCTCATACTGGTATGGCAGTATCTAAACCTGGCAATATGTGCAACGTTCCCAGGTCTTTCAGCTAATAAATCTCATCACTACCATTGTTTCATTGGATTCAGTTATTAAAATATGGAAACAATGTCATACATTATCTATGCAAATAATACTTAAAAAATCAACAATTTTTGCGGTAGCCATATCTATGTTTTGAAAAGCTAACACATGACAATGACCAAACTATAAAAGATCTTAAAATTATACTGGGAAGCCTACAATACCAAGACACTCACTGACTTATGAAATGATGGCCCACAAATGATTTCTCTCTATATATCAAAATAATTAGCATACCTCTTGAAAATTTTCTGCTTCTCTTTCTTTTATTTCTTGATCTATAGCTCTCCTCCTTGCTCTTTCTTCCTCAATTTTTTTTTGTGTTTCTTCCTCAGATAACTCTCCAATTTTTTCAAATTTTTTCTTTAAGTTCTTTGGTTGCATTGTACCACTTCTTTTTAACTTTATTAGCTCCTCATATTCCCTGCTTAGCTCAAAGGTTTCGCACTCTTCCTCCTCCTATTAGAAAAATTTTTTCGAAATTATCAGTTAGACAAAGAATACTGAACAAAATCCAATTAAAAATAATTGACACATAGAGATAATAGACATACAGAGATAAACCAGAGTTATATGCCATTCAAAAGAAATAATAAAGCTAAGAAGGAAACAAAAAGACCAGAACACATCCTTTACAGCAGCCAACACCCAAATAAGCAGGGATTAACACCAGACAAACAATCAACCAGAAAACAATATCCTAATCAAGGAACTACCAAGGGAAAAACCACAACCCCGCCAGCACTGGTAGGGCAAGCTACTGTATAGGGAGCAAACACCACACTCACTAGCACTGATTATGTTACCTAGTCAGGTAATGAAATGTTTGCAAGCAAACAACCAAGCTCAGAGAGCACTAAGGACTCCACAATTAAAAACAGTTAACTATACAAGTTGTATAGCTTATAAATAAAAAATAAATTTCTTATCTAAGTCTTCTATCAGGAAGGAAACAAATATTTCACAACATAAAACACAGACCTCTCCCATTTCTTGTTTAAGCTGTTCATATTCTTGCTTTTCCTGTTCCAGTTTTTGTCGGCGTTCTTCTTCTGTGCGTCTTCTTTCTTCTTCCATTTTTTGTCTCAGTAACTCTTCAAAATTAATTTCCAGTTTTCCAGGTGTCAGAGATTCTTGAGATACAGTTTTGGACATTAGTGAAAGTTCATCATCTGGCCCCTATTAGAAATAATCTTGTTTATTAATAATAGATTCAGTATAAATTATAAATTACATACTGACCATTATATGGACAAATACTTTTATCTTTTTAATGCTTTACTAATGCTTTGGTCATAAATTTTAAGAGTTTGGATGATCATAAACTGAAATACCACCGTGAAAAAGTCTACATGATCAGCTTCCTCATTCAAATCAGGAAATCTTTATTGTTTCCCACTTTGTCTGAACTGAGAACTAAAAATTGGCATTAATTTTTGAAGTTATAATTTCCTTTCTGTTTTGTCTTTTAAACTTGACTTTCTTCTATTCTTTATTTTGCTATGTTATGTTTTTTTAAACTATAAATGACCTTGAGGATCCTTCTGGCCCAAAAGATGACCTAGAAATAACCTAATAGATAAGTTTAGAGTATGAGAGCATTTCAATATCCATTAATATCAGTTGTCATGACTACAGGCTGCCCTAAAAGGTTTGAGAATTCTCCAAATGGCACAAGAAAAACATTGTGTATAGAGGGGATCATATGCGAAAGAACCACCAGTGAAAATTATTTAACCCTCTCCCCAGGGGAAAACTCCACAGGATCCTTGATTCATAGAGAAATAAGTCTGGCTCTAGTTCTTTTGATTTAAGTTTGGAATTTGTTTTGGGGTATTTTCTTCCAGTTTTAAAAATTTGTGTTAAACCATTTGTGTAATGCCACTAAGGGCTGGTGTTGAATCTAGCAAATATGAGCAGCTAAAGCTAACTAGAATAGCTAAATGGTTATCTACCATGCTTTTTCTTGCTTCAGCAAATGCTTTTTTCTCCTCTTCTATACGTCTTCGGGCCTCTTCCTCTGTTCTTCTTTTTTCTTCCTCTTGCCTTTGTCTTTCTATTTCCTCGAATGTCATTCTCAGTTTTCCAGGGCGGAATTCCTTGACAGAATGTTCATCTTCTTTATCTTCATCCTCTTCATTTATCTTTGGGGGAAGAACGTATTTTAAAGAAGCTTTTGAAAGAATGTTCAAATATGCCATTAATTTGGAAAATGCCAAACTCAACTGTGATGTGGTATGTGTGCCAGATTTTTCAACAATTAACTCTAAAAGTAATGGTAGCTAAATTCAATTCAATTCCAATTTATTAAGTCTGTTAAACAGCACAATGATTAAACAGTATTATAATGACAAATACAGTGTTAAAGAACAAAATACATATAATATTTACTATGCCCCAAGATAAAAGAATATCAGTATGCCAAAATATATTAAACAAATTGTAGGTTAAAAATATTTTGATAATTATATCTAAAAACCTCAGTATTAAAAAAAAAATAGGTTGGATTCTGATTTCTCCATTCACCAAGAAAATAATGCCTTTTGCTTATGGAAACTTTGATCCAGCAAAGGAATTCCACCAAAAGATACAGATCCCAGAATATTTGGGACAAACCGCTCAGATATTACAAGATGCTTCTGGAGAGTGGCAGAAATCAGCAAAAATCCCCTTCTCTCTTCAATCAGTAGGACCATCCTCTGCACAGATTCTATTTAAGAGATTCTCCAGCCACTAGGAACAACAACAACAAAAAGCAATAACATTTTGGCCTCCATATGCAGAGGAGGAGGAGGAGGAGTTGCTTGAGCAATGGGAAAGAAGGAACTTCAAGACCTTGTAAATCTTTGATCTTTGGTTCTTAAATGGGCTAAATCCTCCATTATGTGCTAATAAATTCATCTTGTAATATCCAGCCTAGATTGAAAAAAATCTCTTGACTTTATATGTTCAAACATATCCCTACATGCTTACCATCTGTTGCCTTGCCTCCTCATAGGCACGTTTTTCCTCTTCCAAACGTAGCCTTGCCTCCTCTTCTGCTTGCTTCTTCCCTTTCTCTTGCCTTTGTCTTTCCAATTCTTCAAATGTTAATTTAACTTTACCAGGAGAGGGAGATTCTTTCCTTTCATTATCAAAGCTTTCCTCTTCATCCTATACAGAAGGTTCATTTCTCAAATTTACACCCTTATGATACATGTGGCCTAAAACTCTCCATTTTCTCCATAGTTCTGCATTTACTTCCTTGGAAGAAAGTTTCCCTTCATTCAGGGTGGAGGGCTATTTCTAAATAAACATGCTTTTGAGATCATGCAACATTTTACATGCCAATTAGCTTACCACATCTGGTGAAAAATATTTGATTTCCCTTAGAGCTTCCTTTTCCTGCTCATATCTCAATCGTTTTTCTTCTTCAAGCTTTCTTCTTTCTTGTTCTTCTCTTTCTCTCTCTCGGTCTTCAAAACTTATTTTCATCCTTCCAGGTGATTTGCTAGGTTTTACAGGAACTACTGTCACTAGCACTGACTCATCACCTTCCTGTTGTTAAAAACAAATATTACCATCAACATTTGAATATCGTAGTTACAGATGCCTGTGAATAATATGCTCTCCATACAATGTTCACTTTTTGAAGAGTGAGTGGGCAAAATCTGTGGCTGCATAGAAATTCCAGTAACGGATAACCTTTGGATAGCCAGACATCAAAGGAAGATGCTCTTCCCATGTAGAAATTTGCAACAAACACAATTTGACAATCCTTTCTGTGATGGGAAGAGTTCCTTTCCTTTGTAGAAAGGATATCAATCCAGTGGAAATTCCCCTTCCCCCCCTACAGCTCCTTGTGTCCCCAGAAAACTGCTCCAAAGTGTTAGAGACTCTCCAAAAATGGTAACAGCAATGCAGAAGGGAGTATCAACAAAAACTAGTCTCTTCTGTTTCTAGAACATACATGATCTATGAAACTATGGTCCTTACAGCAACTTTTTATGGTGGGCTCAAAGGCAAAGTAGTCTGACTAAAAGATACCCAGTAAATTAATGGAAGAGGTGAGATTCAAACTTCAGACTCTAGACTCTAGCAGACTCTAGTAATCTGCTAATACTACATCACAACCAGTCTCTACTGAATACTTAAAATACTATATAATATGTCTTGCTTATTTGGAAAAGAGGAATAATAATTATTTCAATCCAAAAGGATTATGTTGTATACAATAAATAAATTTTATTTAAAACAAAATGGTAGCTCCTGTGCTCTTTTTTCCCATTACTGAACTCATTAAAAAAAAATCTGAAAAAAAATTGGAACATGTAATTTGGCATTGAGACTACCTGATCAAGCTATCTAACATACAGATTTAACTGCACTATTACAAGCATTAAAAACAGCTAAATCCAAAATTTTATGAAGTATGCACCTCACTTTAAAAAATACCCAGTGCCTATCAACATGTTTTAGATTAAATATATACTTTTAAACAAATTAAAATAATCTACAGAAATGCCATATTAATTGGATAGTATCATATGTGTGTGTGTATGATACTCCTATCACTTTAACTGATATGGAACACATGTGGAATTATATCACAATATGTAGAAATACATGTCATACCAATTTACTACCAGAGCTCCATCACACTTGGTACTAAAAATTTCTATTACAATATTATTGCTCAGGAGAAAAGATCATCCAACAATCCTTAGAATGTTATGCAAACTACTGCTATCAATTCAACCTTCCTTTTTGCCATCTCTGTTCTTTCTAACATCTCCCTTCCCTACAAACAAAACAAAGACCATAATATGTTGTTTCATAAACATATACTGATGCCTCATAAAAGGCATAGAAAAATCTTGTGTTGGATCCCCTATTATTCAGCTACTATGTAGAGAAACTTGTTTTCTGTATAACAACTAGAGGATAGTAAGCATATGGAAGTTTCATTATCTGATACAGAATCATGGTAAGGTATCTTAAAATGTTAGAGTCTTTTAATCTAAATACTGTACAAATATTTCTGCTTTATAGTATTACAGATCAAATTATTTACATTTTTGGATACTTAAACACTTCAACACAGCTATGTTTAATACCCCAAAACATACATAAATAATTTAATCAGTAATTATTTATGTAAACTGAAGTGCAATGTGTAATTTATTTCAAATTATTTTACACTTTAATACCTGCAATCACAAAAATTAAATCACTTGAATTATCTTACATTTTAAAAGACCCTGTTAAAGACAAATTTTAATGTAAGGATTTCAAGAACTACTGAAATTCAATTTTTGAATATAAATTTAATACTTCAACTAAAGAAGTTCCTAGAATATATACTTAAGTACCTAAGTACTAAATTAATCTAACTTTTGCTAACTTAAAGACTTTCATGACTCGAATATCATTTTGCTATGAAAAAAATTAAAAATCTGCGAGCAAGTTGTTTTAAATAACAGTTACTACATTATGTATATCATAATTATGTTACTATAAGTAATTAGGTTAAGCATGTGTGAAACAGTGGATGTGACAATGAATGCTATTAAGAGATGGCTAACACAGCTGTATGATTTGAATTGGTAAATGGTCTGTAATACATGGCAGATGAGAATTATCTATGTTGTTGTACGCTGCCTAGAGTCACCTTGTGTGAGATGGGCAGCTATATAAATATGATAAATAAATATGTATATTCCAGCTAATGCTAGAATCAAGATAGTGTTATCTAAAGAATAACACTCTAATCCTTTATAATGTGACTAACAGTATCACATTAGTACATGCATTAAGTCCATTATTGCTTTTCACTGACCACAGTTCAGTCATTCATCCATCTTATGTTTAGAGAAATGATCTGTCTATAAAGTAGAGTGGTACATATGTGTGTGGCTGGGATCATATACTGTACTTAGCCATTATTTGCTATAGTTTGTTAAAGAAGCTAGAATTGGTTGGGTTCACACATTATTATGAGGGATAAGCATGATTTACAAACCACAGTGGTTGGCTTCATACAATTTGCTATGTCAAAACCCAGCAAACCACGTTATAATATTGAGTGTGAACCCAGTTAGTGAAAGGTGGATATATAAATGAATGAGAGATCACCTAAAGTCATGTTTGCTTAATTTTAGCTTAGTGTATTGATTGAATCAGACATTTTGAACTTGAACCCATTATGGCCTAGTTCAATATGTGACATAGCTAAATGTGACTCATTCAACAAGCCACAGTAAAACTTAGCTTAATATGAGATGTACATGAATAAATGTGTGTACTACACCTGGTCCAACAATCTGTATGGCACTTAGTGTCAAAAAGCTGCCCCACATATAGCTAAACCACAAGGCAAAATTCAGTCAGAAAGAAGATATAAAGAAGATAATATCAGAAAACAGATTTGGTAAAACAATATGCAAATATTATCAACTAATGACAGAGAACCAATAAAGATCATTTTATAAAGCTGAAACAAAATCAGGCCAGAAGTTATATTTATCCTAGCTTGAAAACACTGTGTTATCAATTGTGATCTTGTGTCTTTCCCAAAATTTTACCTGACCCAGAGTACTTTTGAACATAGCCATTATTATGGTAATTACAGTGATTCAGAAATAGGTGAATGTTGCATTGTAAAGAAATCTGATTACCTCCGATGCCGATTCAGTTCCCGAATTGTTTAACTGTTCATCAATCTATTAAATAAGAATTTTACATAATAATGTTACTTTTGTTCTTTTCCCTTCCCCTTTCAAAAAACATAAAATATTCTGTAATCCGATACAGCAATTTTCAAAATGTGACACTGAAAAGTGCTAGTAAAATGCACTTCTGCTTTCAATAAATACACTTGATATATGTTTATTTAGTTATTTCTTTTATCAATTTGTATATAACTCATGCTTTCAGAGAAAACTCAACAAGAATATCTTCATTTCCCTTACTTCCATAAAACAGAAAATGGAACAGCTTGTGACCTACCAAGCTGAACAGAGTCCACCAGCTTTGGACTATGGGCCCATCATTTTTGGTCCTAGGCAAGTAGCAAAAAGACTAGCAAGTCCCTGATGCAGAGGTTCCCAAACTTTCTTGATTCATGGCACCCCTAGCGATTCTCTGTGTGCCAGGATGCCCTTGTGAGTTTGCTGCAGTGCCCTGGGATGGTGGCCCTGATTAATTTTCATAATAGCTGCTGGACTTTGAAAATCACACACTGCAGAAACTTGATAATGAGTGAACTGCGTTATGTTTATTGCAAAGAATAATCCCTGTTCTTCCTGTCCCTGTGATGTGAAAATCCCTCATAAATCAGGAATTTTTTTGTTCACACATCTACAATACAGTGGAACCTCGGGTTACGAATGCCTCTGTTAACGAACTTTTCGGGTTACGACCAGCTCCAGCCGCAAAAATTTACCTCGGTTTGCGAACTCCGCCTCGGGGTACGAACAGGATACATGGCCATTTTCCCTCCCGTGACACGGTCCACGGCCATTTTTCCACCTCTGACACGTGGCCCGCGGCCATTTTCTACCCGACATGTGGTCCGCAGCCATTTTTCTGCCCCTGACACATGGTCCACGGCCATTTTTCCACCCCTGACACGTGGTCTGTGGCCATTTTCCGCCCCTGACGTGGTCCGCGGCCATTTTTCCGCCCCTGACACGTGGTCCGCAGCCATTTTCCGCCCGACACGTGGTCGTAGGGAGGGGGACTCTCCCTCCAAGCAATAGCTGCCTCCCTGTCCTCCACGCCAGAACAGATTAACGATAATTACATTGAACCTTATGGGGAAATTTCCTTCGGGTTGCGACCAATTCGGGGTGCGACCAGTGTCACGGAACGAATTAAGTTTGTAAACTGAGGTTCCACTGTATATCCCAGTTAATTTGTTTTCTCAGTGCGGATTTTCCTTTGGAAATTAATATCTAGCCAGGTCCTAGCCTATTTTTTAAAACCCTTCTTATATACTGTTCTGCATTTTGTTTGGACTCCACCAGCAAGTCAAGTCAGTTTCAATGCTGTAGTATGAGCTCAGATATGGACACAGATACATGCATATCATCTAAACTGGGCCACATGTAAAATGAGTTGGATTTGGTTTTGTTCTCTTATTGACAATCTGTTCTTCATCCTAATGTATTGTAACCCGCTGTGTATCTTTTTTGATTGTGGTAGATTTAAATAACCAAAGTATTTTTCCCTAAAGAAATTAATATGTGATTTCACTGGCAATGACTATGTGCTGTGCATTAAAGATGAATCTTGATGACATTCTTGGCTATATCACCAGAATTTAGAATCTCTTAAGACATTAAGAATTATGAATTTGGGGGACGTGAAGGCTTACTAAAAGAATGATCATTCTACACTGATTTGTCTGATTTTATATGATTTTGGCAATGGACTGTTGATACGTGTTCTTTGTCAACATTTGAATTAATTCTCTGACTCAGGCAAAGAGGAAAAAGAAAACTTTTAAGCAATATGGTCAATTTTTTTGGAATTGTTTTATTTATAACCTAATTTTCTTGGCCTTTTTTTTGTTTTGTTTTAATCTGTATTACTATTAATTTTGGATTTACGTTTTAATACTATTATATTCATCTACTCTTTTCTGTTAATTAGTTTAGCATAATTAGTTCACATTAATTTTATCAATTAATGTAAAACCATCCTCATATGACCTCTCTCTTAAAAATGAACTATCCTAGGTTTTAATTAGCAACAACTATGTGCTATTCTCATAAAACTACTACTGAATTATACAACTGCTCATTAGCATCATTATCTGTACAGCATCATTATATGTATAGTAATGATATTAAAAACTATTAAATTTAGTTATGGTCTACTCTACAACAATGAACACAACGTACACTATAAAACAAGTACATACCAAGAATAGAAACTTTGTTACAGCGTATACACAAATTCATGAAAAAGTTCTTCCAAAAAACTATAGCAGCATTTCTCACAAGTCCAAACAATTTAAATTTAATGCAGTGTCCTCCCAGTTTTACACAGTAACTGCATCCTTAGCAATGCTGTTACCAGAAGCATGAAGGGTTGCTTGTTAAAACTGCATATAGTTGGAGCATTTCCATGGCTGCTTAGTAGCCTCTAATTATACAATTATACAGCTAAACAAATTATTTGTAAGAAATATTCAATGCACATATTATACAGGTAACCTGAAAATGACTTACTGCACCAATATGACAGAATTTTCATCCTGATAAGGGATACTGAAATATCTAATGCTATTTCATGTCTAGCCATTACATATGACCCCAGATACAATCATCATTCTCAATATAAACATTAGGTTACAACAACTGTAATCATTTTGGTATATTTTATCCCATGTTTTTTAAAGAAATTTTAGTACAAAACCTCAACCTCAGAACTGTTTTTAAACTGACGAGTTGTTAATTTTTAAATTCAAAATGACTTTAATAATAATTTGCAGAGATACTCTAAATACAATTTTCATTCATACTATTGTTTTGCCTCTTAATGTCTGTATGCCAACAGAAAGCATGGTTCTTTTTTGTTCAAAGGAAACCAAAAAATCTTACATCATTTTTCATAACGTCTGGATTCACGTTTGCATTCAATCATGTTTAACTATGGTTTATTGAATAAGCCATAATCAGCTGTATTCAGTAATGCAAAACTAAAACCACATTATACTTTAGAGTAATATGTCTCTCACTGGTAATTTTCAATACTGAGAAACCTTGCTTTTGTTCTTCCAACATTCAATTTTAAACATTTTGCTTAATAATACTGATATTTTCTGTCTCTAATAGTATTAAGTGCTATATCTTATGTTGAGAGGTATACAGTTGGTAACATTAATTACCAGGTTTATGTTTCTACTAATCAATCATATTTGGCATTCTGTTGAGAACATAATAGCATTAACAGCCTGATCCTAGGACCAAGATCTCAAAAAGACATTTACCAGTTTAATATTAGGTACAATGTATTACCCAATTGCTACTCTATAGGAAGACCACAGCTATAATATGCTGAATTCACAAATGCTATAAAAATCCAATGAAAAAGCTAAAAGAATCAACTCCCCCATCCTCACGCAGAAGCCTAACCCTACTGAAACTGTAGGTAAGTAGTGATTCAAGTTCAGCTTGATTAACTTTACTTTTTGGCTTGGATTAAGTCTATTTCTGAGTGGAGTTCTACTAATAGGGCTATCCAGCTAGAAGAACTTATGGAAGAGTCTGTGATCTCTGAAAAAAAAAATCTTCAACAGATTGGGGATACCCTAGAACAGCACTAGGAGTTGCAGCTGGACTGGGTGAAATTTAATTCCACCCTCTTCTTTCTGAAAGAACTTCCATAGGAGTTCAGTCCCTTCTGAAAATGAACTATTCTATTGGCAAAAAGGATATCAAATCTATCTAACTAGAAAAAAATTGCAGGAATATCAGATCAACAAAAGTAATTTGTCAGCATTGTTGATGTTACTTAGTCAGGTAATGAAATGTCTGCAAGCAAACAACCAAGCTCAGAGAGCACCAAGGATTCCACAGTTCAACCCTGACCTACTGTATATATATTCTCTTCTATTGGTAATTTGTCAACAACTTAAAATATTAAAAAGTTACTATTTTAACCATTTGTTTTCTGGATTCCAAGACATATGGATAGGGAAAGAGACCACATTATAACTAAGTGCTAAAAATATTTATACACATATACAGTGCAACACTGATATTTTTAAAAATGTTTCATATACAACATGATGCATTAAATGTCCTAGTTTTCACTTTGAAACTACGACTGAATACTACTGTCCTTATTTAAAATTGCATGGCTATTTTTACATATGGAGCATGTTTTACCAAGCTCAATAAGCATACCTCTTGAGCTTTTTTTGCCAGTTCCCTCTGAATTTTTCTTTTCTCTATCATATCTTGTTCAATTCTTCGCTGCCTCTCCTCTTCCATCCTTTTCTTTTCTTCTTCTTGCCTCTGCTTTTCCATTTCTGCAAATTTTCCTTTGACAGTTCCTATGAACACACAGAACAAAAACTGAATGCTTCCAATTCACTTCTGGTGCTATTTTCTGAAGAAATTCATGTATAAAATATATATAATTATTAATATTTTCTAATTTTCTGAGCTACCTAAAAAGTGGCATTTGAAGCAGTAAAGCAATAATCCAAATCTTAAAGAAAAAAGTACAATGCCTAGAATAAAAATTACTTACAAAACCATAAAACTTAGGAGCAAGCTACATGTTATTTAAAATGTGACTAACTAAATAGCCCATTTTTTTCAAACTGATTATGTGTCATCTGCAGTGAAAGTACACCATGATCTGATCCAGGTTGGGACTACCACATGCAGGGAGAAGAAAAGCATAATCCATACCCCAAGATTATACCCCAAGCTGGCCCAGGGGTTGAAACTAAGATTTATTTAGCACCAAGGGCAATTTCTTCTTAAACTGTACACTCAAGGGATTGTGGTGGGGATTTTTTTAAGCAGAAAGAGGAGGGGAAGCATTTCGCCAGAGCTTCAGATCTGGGCAACAATTACTGGATGGAAGCAAAAAGATGTATCTCTTTGCTGCAATGAAGTAGTTATCGAGACTCTGCAGCTTACATCTACAAATTAATCTCACAATTAAGATCAGGCTATTGTGAGTTTGAGTTGGAGTAACAAATCTGCAAAGGATTGCAGAATAGGCATGTTTGGGCTTTCTTAACTGATTTTATTATTGGAAACCACCTGAGAGCTATGAGGTGGTAGTTTCTAGAGATACATAGATGCCAAATTGTGGAGAGTTTTAAACATCAACACTTTGAATTGGTCTTGAAACATGTAGGCAACCAGTGGAGTTGGACTAGAGCAAAATATGCTGTACAGGTGGTCCTCTCTTACTGACCACTTGTTCAGCGATTGTTCGAAGTTACTCGAAGTTCCAGCTGTTGCACCACCCCTGCGGTCACATGATCATGATCTGGGTGCTTGGCAACCAGCTTGCACTTAAGATGGTTGCAGTGCCCCACAGTCACACAATCACCATTTGCAACCTTTCCTGCTGGCTTCTCACAAACAAAGTCAATGGGGAAACCAGCACTGAAGGTCGCAAATCTCTCAGGCAAGTCTCCCCCACCCAGCAGCAGCTGCCCTGGGCCCGAAAATGCTCAGGCGTGCTGCTGCAACCACCCAGACACCCTCACCCACTCAGCACCAGACACCCCTCGGCCTGAAATTGCTTGTGCATGTCGCTCCATCCACCTGCGCACTCTCCCCCACCCAGCAGCAGCCACCCCGGACCTGAAATCACTCGCAGGCACCACTGCAGCCACCCACGCAACCTCCCCCACCCGGCAGCAGCTGCTTACCTGCCTGCCAGCCTGCTTGCGAACCGCCTGGGACTTGCAACTTCCTGCAACAGCGGCTCCCCCACTGACTCTGGTTGTTGGAATCCAGCAAGAAGTTGCAAGGAGGTCCTTGCTTAATAACCTGCGATTCTTGCTTAACAATGGCAACAGTGACTGCCAGGATTGCCGTCACTAAGCAATGCAATCACGTGATGTCACACTTTATGACCGCATTGCTTAGCAACAGAAATTCCAGTCCCAATTATTGTTGTTCAGCGAGGACTATCTATATCTTGTTCTTGTCAGCCGGGAAGTTGCAACATTCTGTGCCTGCTACATTAATCAAATGCCTTGAAAAACACACCCTCCAGGCTCCAGAGTGGTACAGTAGTTAGAAGCACTGGATCAGAAGCCAAGGGACTATGAGTTCTAATCCTGAATTAGGAAAGGAAGCCATCTGGATGACCTTGAGTCACTCATTACTTTTAGTCCTAAAAAGGCAGCTATGGCAAGACTAACTTGCCATTAGCTATCTATCTACAGTCAGGTCCAGAAATATTGGGACATCGACACAATTCTAACATCTTTGGCTCTATACACCACCACAATGGATTTGGAATGAAACAAACACAATGTGTGTTAACTGCAGACTGTCAGCTTTAATTTGAGGGTATGTACATCCAACTCAGGTGAACGGTGTAGGAATTACAACAGTTTGCATATGTACCTCCCACTTGTTAAGGGACCAAAAGTAATGGGACAGAATAATAATCATAAATCAAACTTTCCCTTTTTAATACTTGGTTGCAAATCCGTTGCAGTCAATCACAGCCTGAAGTCTGGAACGCATAGACATCACCAGACGCTGGGTTTCATCCCTGGTGATGCTCTGCCAGGCCTCTACTGCAACTGTCTTCAGTTCCTGCTTGTTCTTGGGGCATTTTCCCTTCAGTTTTGTCTTCAGCAAGTGAAATGCATGCTCAATGGGATTCAGGTCAGGTGATTGACTTGGCCATTGCATAACATTCCACTTCTGTCCCTTCAAAAACTCTTTGGTTGCTTTTGCAGTATGCTTTGGGTCATTGTCCATCTGTACTGTGAAGCGCCGTCCAATGAGTTCTGCAGCATTTGGCTGAATGTGAGCAGATAATATTGCCCGAAACACTGCAGAATTCATCCTGCTGCTTTTGTCAGCAGTCACATCATCAATAAATACAAGAGAACCAGTTCCATTGGCAGCCATACATGCCCACGCCATGACACTACCACCACCATGCTTCACTGATGAGGTGGTATGCTTAGGATCATGAGCAGTTCCTTTCCTTCTCCATACTCTTCTCTTTCCATCACTCTGGTACAAGTTGATCTTGGTCTCATCTGTCCATAGGATGTTGTTCCAGAACTGTGAAGGCTTTTTTAGATGTCGTTTGGCAAACTCTAATCTGGCCTTCCTGTTTTTGAGGCTCACCAATGGTTTACATCTTGTGGTGAACCCTCTGTATTCACTCTGGTGAAGTCTTCTTTTGATTGTTGACTTTGACACACATACACCTACCTCCTGGAGAGTGTTCTTGATCTGGCCAACTGTTGTGAAGGGTGTTTTCTTCACCAGGGAACGAATTCTTCGGTCATCCACCACAGTTGTTTTCCGTTGTCTCCCGGGTCTTTTGGTGTTGCTGAGCTCACCGGTCCATTCCTTCTTTTTGAGAATGTTTCAAACAGTTGTTTTGGCACGCCTAATGTTCTTGCTATCTCTCTGATGGGTTTGTTTTGTTTCTTCAGCCTAATGATGGCTTGCTTCACTGATAGTGACAGCTCTTTGGATCTCATCTTGAGAGTTGACAGCAACAGATTCCAAATGCAAATAGCACACTTGAAATGAACTCTGGGCCTTTTATCTGCACATTGTAATTGGGGTACTGAGGGAATATCACACACCTGGCCATGGAACAGCTGAGAAGCCAATTGTCCCATTACTTTTGGTCCCTTAACAAGTGGGAGGCACATATGCAAACTGTTGTAATTCCTACACCGTTCACCTGAGTTGGATGTACATACCCTCAAATTAAAGCTGACAGTCTGCAGTTAACGCACATTGTGTTTGTTTCATTCCAAATCCATTGTGGTGGTGTATAGAGCCAAAAATGTTAGAATTATGTCGATGTCCCAATATTTCTGGACCTGACTGTATGTATCTATCCATCCAAAATAGTATATTATTAATATATTATATAGTAATACACACATTAATATATTAATAATAATATACACATTAAACAAATGGACAGTAGGTTTTTATTTCAACACTGGTAATAGGATACTGCAGAAGCAGAATGTTTTAGGCAGTGTACAGCACGATACTAAAGCATTGATAATGGAGGTCAAGAACCTTGTTGAATTCAAATTTCTCTTACCTATCAGTTTTGGAACATAGGCTTTCTCTACTTTAGAAGACTTTTCTTCTTCATCATCAGAAGCAAGAAGTTCTTTCATCTGAATAATGGATCAAAGATATTAATGTGGACAGTCTTAAAAACTCTGGTACATATTTATATAACATTCAAATATATTTTCTATACCAGTATTGTAGTATAAATGAAATAAAAGCAACAGAAACAAATAATTGCAAAGGAAATGACCTCCTGCTTTCGCCTGTTCCATTCTTTCTCTCTAATATATTGTTCCTTTCTTCTTTGCTTTTCTTCTTTTGTTCGTCGCTGATTTCTTTCTTCCCTTGATTTCTGCATGGCTTCAAATTTATCCTTTACATCACCTTTTCGAAGTTTGGGCACATAGGACTTTTGTACAGGTTTAGATGAAGAAAGCAGAATCTTAGTGAAGATGTAGAAAAGGCAAAGATCAGGAAAAGGTGATAGAAGCAGATGAAGATACATTGCACAGTGTGTTAGATAGATAGATGCATACTATATCTAGCTATTCCATTTTTATGGAAGCAACATGCAAATGAAAGACAAGCAGTAAGAAATAGTGGGCGAAAGAAATTAAAGATGTCAGATTAAAAAAAAAAAAAAAGGAAAGTTGCCTAAAACTAGTTTTACCAACATTGTTTCCTATATTTCTCCATAGGGCTCTAGCCTTCCAAACCATGCTTGCTTCCACCACTTCCATACGCTGCTTCATACACTGCCTTCAATTCTGTAAACTTCTCATCTCTCTCTTTTAGAGGATCTCATGTCGATCCAACTTTCAGCAAACATTCATTCCTCACACAGACCTCACACTACCCACTAACTTTTTACCAGCATTTGTACCTTTTCATCCATTTTCCAAACATTCTGCCAAGGTCCATTAACTGATTGGCTTGCTCTAGTTTTTTACCATTTATGTATAACTTGCAATTATTCATTCAATCTTCCCTATCAAATCCAACTGTCTTAGTCTTCAATGATCATTAGATCAATTCTTTGTTGTATCATATAGTCTAATATTCATTGCAAATCATTCAAATTCACAGCCAACACAAGGCTGACTTCATATAGAAGTATACACACATTCATGGGCCCCAGTCAACACACCTGTAAAGTTACCACAAGCATTCCTTATACCTTTGTCTATAAACACACTAAACCCAGGCAAGATACGTTTGTTTTTCCCCGGCTCAGTGCTGAACCATTTATTAAGGATTCCATATATTCTCATGCATACTTTACTTCCATCATATATACTCTTACTGCATTCAGCAACTATCCTTCAGTTTCATATTTTGGCAAAACATTCCATAATTCCAGCATCTTGGCTTACATATTTTCTCTAAATCAACAAAATGCCTTTGAACACAGCATTCAGGCTTGTTAATAATAATATAATACAGATTAAGAACTGAACTAAAATTAAATATTAATATTTTTGTGGACAAATTGTATACTAGTAAGGCATCAATTTTTCAAAAAACCTAGTTAAAACATATTTTAATTTTAAATAAATCTGTCTGCATAAACATGTCATTATCTCCAAGTAATGTTGTAAATTATAATTTATGCCTCTTTATACTATTTTCAGATTATAGAAAAACACCAACATTCATTATAAGTACTTTTGTTTTAGATCTCATACATACCTCTGTCTTCTGTGCGATATCAGTCATGATTGCTTTCTGTAGTCCAGCAAGAAATGTATGCAAAAATGTCCGTTTTCAGTTTTACCTTTACAAGACAAACACACAAAGCTATATATAAACCATAGCTTTTTAAAAATCTTCTAATAATTTAAAGAATGGAATCATGTTGTAAACCATCAGAAGTCTTGCTAGAATGCATTGTCCCATAAGTACAGTAAATACATCAGTGCCTTGAGTTGGAAAGATAAGGCTACCATATATGGGATGCAAAAACTTACTTACTTACTTATATATGCAATTTATAGCCTACCCAATTTACAGCAGCTCTGGGTGGCTTACAATTAAAAAAATTAGAAAAGACAAAAGAGAGATTACAAGCAGCCCACAGACAAACATATACAGCAAACCAAACTGACCCATACAGCAGGGCCTCAACCATCACCCTGCCCAAAGCCTAAGAGAATAGCCAGGTCTTTAATAGCTTCCTGAATGCCTTGGGGAAAGCCATCTAGATCTCTAGAGGGACCTCTTCAAGAGGGCAGGCACTGTGACAAAGAAGGCACGCCTCCTGGGTCCCTCTAGATAACGCTGCTTGACCGATGGGACCCAAAGTATACCCACAGGATACACAAAAACTCTCTTTGCTGCCATCAAGTGATCATCCAGATCCCAGCAGTCCAGATATGAAGGTCCTAAAGCAGGATCTAGCTCTAATTAATTTTTTTTACCAATTCAGCATGGGTCAGATGATTCTCAGTCTATAGACTCAGTTTATACATTGAACTAAGGCATGAGTTGAATAACCATGGTATGATGAATAAACCACAGTTAGCTGAGTTCACATGCTGAGCTAAGCTAAAGCTAAACAAATTCCACTGTACCTTGTAAGAACACTGCCATTAAGTTCTAAGATGGGAATTCAGTTTTTCTGAATGCAGATAAATGTTTATTTAATCATGGTTTTGCATGATATGCAAACCAAGTTAATCTCAGCTGGGGTCATTTCACCCTTTTCATCTGTAGATACCTAAAATAATTTAGCATACAGTTAAATACGTAGTGTGTGAATGCCCATCATATGTATTTGTAAGCATAATGGGAAACTTACTACAAAAGCAGAATTGCAGCAGCTTTCTTAACTTTCCTTATAATAATATAAAGCAGCATTTATTTTATGGAAAAATTGAAGCATTTAAATTTAGCTCAGCTGATTGAAACTGTTAAGGATACCCCCCTTGTCTCCCCTGTTAGGAAGATATGGCACAGCTGGGCTTAGATGTAAGAAATTAATTGTCTGGCTCCAATGCCATTGTGCTTAGCCTCAGTTTTTCTGACTGTAACATGTGGATAATGTTATGTCAGCTCATGCAATGGTTGTAAGGATCAGCACAGTAAGAATGCTGAACTAGTTTGCAGTTTAAAAAGTGCCACACTACAAATAATACAAATTGATGCATTTGAATTTTTTTACTTTTTCTTATTAATCTCCATCATAGAATTTAAACAACATCTTAATGCTTATTGTAACTCACAAAAACCATAGTTTACACATATCACTGGTTTCACTAAACCAAAATCGAACCAACTGCTATATAGGCACTTTCACATGACATACTAAGCCAGCCTGTCTGGTTAATGAGGCACACAAATTGCCTTCTTAACCTGGGCCGGTGCAGCTACTTGCTTTTCCTAAAATTAAGCATATTGTTCAATATGGGAGCACCTTTATTGGATGTGGATAATACATTTAACCATGGGAGAGCCACTCATGGTGGTTTAGAAACCAGACAAAATGGACAGCATATTACACCAACAGATGCAATTGCTCTCTGTGACGTGTGGGCCCAGCCATTCAGGCAGCACTTCAATTCCTATTTCCTATATTTTTCCTGGTCCTTCTGCCAGCATGTTCACATTACTGTACTGCCAAAACCTGTACCTCTCCTCTCATGAAACTGTTCAGTAGGATAATCTTTTCACTCATTTATTTACAGAATTTGTAGTACTGATTCTACAGTACTCTACAGTTTACAAAAAGCTGCATGAAGTCTGTAAACATAGTAAAAGCAAATGCACGACCCCAAAACCAGCATCCAAAGAACAGCTATCTTGTTCCTCATCAATTAAAAGATCTGTGGAAGATGTTGCAAAAGCTTGAAAGGAATTTAGTATGACAAAGAGCCAGGCCAATGGCATGCACTTCCCATTCTAGTGCAAATGTATTTCCCTACTTTGGTTTAATTAATTTTTGTCTTGGATAGAGTGTTACATGTTAAATCTGATGTAAGTTTACAGACTTTTCTGGATGGAAAAATAGACATAGAGCAACCCCTTCCTTGAGCTAAGCTCTATTCCTAGTGACTACATGCACATCTTGCCAATAATACAAAAGTAGATTGCCATTAGATTCTTCTGGTGTTTTTTTTTAACTTTCCAGTCTACTCTAGAGCCATTAATTCCCCCTCGTAATATCCCATATAAGTACTAACCAAATCTTTTTAGCTTTTTTAGATCAGCCAAGGTCTGAACAATACTCCTGAACTGGCAGGTTTGCATTGTAGCTAGTCCTATATCCACCCCTACTTGTAGCTGGAATGTGGCTAGAATCACATTTTGCACCCTCCATTTTATATAGCAAATGCCCTTTTAAAAAAATGAAACTTGATGTTATCTCTTCAAGGCAGGCAAAGTCAAGAGGGAAGCACAGCAGGAATTCTAGGAACATTTGTTGTTGTAACACAGAATAAGAGAAACTTAAAAACTTGTCAGGTTTTTTCTCTACTCCAACTTATACGAAACAAAATCAAGGCGGGATTATTTTGAGTTTCTTTCTCATGCTTTCCTCTTTCTCAGAACTGAGTAATCTTTTCTGAAACTCCTCCCTTAACAGTTCCCTTTCCAAGGCCAAGTCTACATTCTTTCACACTGTACACAGTTATTCAAGCAGTAGCCATTTCCATGTTAGTTTACTGCAATGTGCAGTACATTATAGATTAAATAGAAACTTCACTTAATTCAAGTGCAAATGTCAGAATAACTGATGTCAGTCAATCATATCATTTACACAGACCTTCTACCAATTTTAGTTTGCCAATTTGCTTCCACACTGAAGTGCTGACCTTTAAAAGTCTTAGTGACCTGATATTACAACTTCTGTATCCCCTGTGATCCACAGCAATCTTTCCAAACAAAAAGTGTAGCCTCAAGTTCAAAACAACTGCCCATCCTGGCATAGCTGGAGCAGATACTTAATCAAATAGAGCTTTTTGGTTTATCCTCAGTCATAAAACTTGATTTAAAAAACTGCTCCTAGCTTGGGTTAAAACATCCATCCTCCAAAATGTACCATGGATAGAGTTTTAGTTATTTTACTACCCTGTCCTATGTTCTTGAGGGCAGATACTATTCCTTAATATTCCTTTAACAAAAATGCTATCTTTACTTTTTTATGTTTTATTGATTTTATTGTAATTTCTTTGTGTGATTGTTGTGAGCCGCCCAGAGTTGTTGAGAGTCAGGCAGTGTTCAAGTTTAATAAAATATTATTATTATTCCTCTGTTTGGTCTGTATGGCCAATGGAGTCACAAAATTAATCTATTCAGATGCTTAGAAAAGCCATAAGTATACTGAATGACCAAGCAGAAAACAAGGTTGGCTCCATCTTTACTTCCAAAGCTTTTCTGCCAAATTTCCTCTCCTTGACCAGTTTCAAATATTTGCAGCAACTACCTAGAATGGGCAAGGCAGAAAGTGGTGAATCCCAACAACTGAACTGTTTTCTCACTGGGAAGCCTACTGCACAATTAGACTGTGCTATCATTCCAGCAGTGGCTGCAGAGTTTGGTTCATGCAGTGGGATGCATACATGTACAAACATACAGACATAAGGTATTTTGCTGGTATAGCTTACTATAAAGGACTGAATTATATTTTTTGGTACCTTGTAATGGTCCATATGCCTTAATGTCTACCTATGGGAGAAAAGCAATGCTGAACAATGTATAACTACAGACATGACAGATGCAGTTTGGTGAAACAACAGGATATACATGAAATACTAGATATGTAGGATACTGTATTGCATTCAAATACACATCAACGAGAGTGCATACTCACAGAAAGGATCAACATGAAAAGGGAAATGTGCCAATGCTCTTCTTTCAACGCAAGTGCAAACAAGAATTTCTGGCAAATATTACTTGAACACCAGCATAAGCAGATATTACAAACCTGAATTGCAAGTTTATAAAAAGGTAGGAATATTTAATTAGGAACCCAGCCCATTTTTCTCTCTGATTTTTTCCTTCCACTTTAAAACCATCACTTTCTCCTTAAAGCAGATTGAAAGGTCATCAGCTGGCTTATTTAACTCTTTTTTTAATGCTAGCATCGCACTCTATTAAGCAGATTTAATCTAAATATCTGCATATTTAAACAGGTAACAGTCTGACATTTGCAAATTTATACAAGTTATTTTGTCTTACCAAAATGCTTTTAAAGGGCTTTTTGGAAGAGAGGTTGAAATGTTGGATGAGACATTCATTCATTCATTCATTCATTCATTCATTCATTCATTCATTCAGTATGCCGCCCATCTCCCCTGGAGATGGGTGGCATACAAATTTAAAGTTAAAATAATATTTTCGTAGACTGGAAAAATATATTAAATATTTGTGAAAGCAAGAGTATGCTCTATAATAATATACATACATAAGAGATAAACAAAATTTAATATCCATGTAATCATTAAAAAAATTTAAAAATCAAATATTTACAATTAGGTGTTTTTTTTAGATTTTAAAATAAGGTACCATGTGTGTAGATACTTTAGAGAAAGTGGCATAATTTTTCAATGCTAACTTTAAGGATAATTATCACAACAGAAAATGCTGTTGAATTTATTAAATAAATAAAGTGTGATCTTCTAAACTTCACAGAAAGATAGGGCTTCTTGATCTGAAACAAGAAGCAAGTTGCTACCAAAGACCTGAAGCTGGCCAGGAATTCCTAATTCCTAAGATGAAATATGCTTAAACTAAACTCTCTCAGGATGTGAGACATGCCACCTCTGATTCTAAAGAGAAGTCAAACTACTGCTCGGTCTCTGGAAGAATAAGCAGCAACTGCAAATCTAAAGAGTGACTGCTAAAATACAAACCATTTATGATCTGATCTTTTACACTCCAACTACCTGACATTAAATACATGTGGACTTCAGGGACACCAATGGCGGACTGAACATGGCTCCGCTTTTGTGGAGCTGATGACCATGGCAGAAAGAGGAGCCGGTGAACAGATCGGCTCCTTGGGACTACTCTCAGGATCAAGGAGAAGACAAAGATCACCCACAAGTTTGCTCCATACAGAATCTCCCTGCAAATTGTAAAATAGTGATCTCCAGGGGGTCTGAGAGTTCTGAGAGCCTGGGGAAAACCATCCTGCCTAAGCCACAGTTCAGTGCCTTTCAAAGAAACACTGGGTTCACCTGCTTCCTCTCTTAATTACTTTAGGAAGCTGCTTTTTACTGATTTCTTAGAAGTTAAGAACCTTCCAAATAGCAAGTTTTATTATTCCAGGAGAATCTTCTACCCTGGATGAAAGAAGCTCTATGTAATGTAAGGATTAAAAAGAAAAGATTTACTTTTTGGAAAACAGCAAAAGGGAGACTAGATTGTGGATTTTGGAAAGTTAAGGGGCTAGATGGACTTGAAAGAATATTTCCTGTGGGTTGTTCTAAAATTTATAAAAGAATATATGAAGATTTTGAAATCGTAAGAAATCTTCCCATGGGAAAGTTTTGTTGACTGGAAAATAAACAAATGATAAGAGGGGACTTGAAGTTGACTAGTGGAAACCAGAGAGAACAAACTATTAAAGGAGAAGAGACCCATTAATACAATGGAGCAATACTATAGTACTCTACTATAGAAAAAAAAATAAGGTTCTTTGGGAACAATGTACTCAGAAATTACTTACAAGATTGTCTGATACTATAACAGATTTTATTGGATAAAATAGAGACTGAGGTTGATCTGAATGCAGATTCAGAGTTTTAAAAAATGCTGGATTATAAAAGTGATATGGAAAAAGATGCTGAAAAAGATGGATCTGAAAATGGATTTTAAAGTGCCAGATTATAAGAGTGATATGGAAAAAGATGTCAAAATGGATCTACAAATGAAACCCTGATGTCATAATAGTTAAAAGAGATATACAAATAATAAATCAGAGGAGTGACTTGGAAAGCCTTCTTATCTTGGATTTACAAAAGGAATGCGTTAAACTGATGAAGCTGTTTTTGAGAGGAGACAAAGAGAAACTACTAAAGCTGTTCCTGAAAGGAGACAAAGAGAAAATGATAAGAAATCAACTTGTGAGACATTATTTAACAGGATTAAAGATCAACCTCTAAAAGTAAACAGAAGGTTTACAAAGTGAATTTATTTGACCAGTTAAAATATATGTTGTGATTTCTGTTAGCTATTAATGGGATTATTTTTTTTTACCAGGACTGAATGAGAGGTTTTAAGGATCTGTTCATAAGTAGGGACAGATTTCTTTTGCTTTACTTCTTAGAGAAAGTACAAAATGGATTTCTTTCATTAAGGTTAAAATACATATGTTACTATTTCTGGTAGCTCTTAATAAACTTTTGCTGATTAGGATTGAATTTGATTATTGATAAAGGATGAGATATGGAAGAAAATATATTTTTTAATTGAAATACTAGAGAAGGTGTTAAGTTACTGAAATTGTTTATACTTGTTTAGAGGGAGTAGGGAGTAATCTTTTATATATCTTCTTTTCCCTTTCCCTTTCTTTTTTCTATCTCTTTACACTTCTTTTTATTTTTTATATTTTCCTTAGTTTGTATTAGTCTTTTATCTTTGTATTTGTAAACTTTAATAAAATTATATTTAAAAAAAGACATTAAATACATTTTAGGCTGCTATTAGCAATACTGTATTTATCATTTAAACTGAAATCATTTTCCAATATGATTTAAAGATAGTGTTATCTAAAGACTGTTTGACCTGGGACTCTAAAAATAGTTTGATTTGTTCTTACAGTTGGTCCAAAGATACAGCCTTTCACGATTCATTTTATAATTCCACAGAATAATTTGGAAAAAGAAAGCTCTGATATCATTGAGAGGGTTCTGAGTATTTAAAAAAAAAAAAAAGATTATCCTGCAAGGTTGTGTTTCTCACCTTTACTAAGTGTTAGTAGTTGAAGTGTGACCACTGATTGCAACCTTTTCCTGATATACCTAGTTGTACCCTTCCTGTCTTTAGCCTGGCCTTCTGAGAACAGCTCATCTAGAAAAAATTGAAACACAGGCGAGACATACAAGTATCTGATTGCATCATCCTCCATCACAAGGCCAGCCCTGCTGCCAGCAGAGAGTGGGAACAGACTGGTCCTGTGCAAAAGGAGAGAAAGCTGGATTATTAACATGCTTCTCTCAAGTGCCATCTTGTTTCATTCTCTTAATAGCAGCCATGGTATCACTTATGCTGAACTGATAATTTGTCTGATTCTAGAACAAGCTCATCATAGGTATCTTATACCGTATGTGTGTATATTCACCTTTGTGCTTTAGAAACCACTTGCTCAGACTTTCCCAAAACTCACATAATCCTTAAAACCCACAATATGGCTTCTCCCTGCCCTGCCTTTTCTCCATTTTTTTGGCCACCAGAAAGAATACTAGTGTCTTTCACTTGTATGATCTCACCATCCATCCAAGACACTGTGATTGTGGTCACTGATGGCAGTTGGATTACTAGAATCATTCTGAATTTAAATAGACCTGTCAGTTGCTAAAACCAATAATATTCCTTTCTTTCCTCCTCACTGTGGTGTTTTACACAAGTGACAAGTTTTCTTTTTAGTTATTTGCCATGGTACTTCCATTCACAACAGAACAGTGTTCTGGAATCAAGTTGAGGTCTAGATGGGATGAAACAGGTGAAAGCTGAACTGAAGTGAGACTTTATTTGTACTTTGTACTTTATGTTTCTTTGTTGGTTCCATTGTTGTCTCTCAAAGGTCCTCCTACACTCATGAATACTGCTGAATGACAAGTGGAGGTCATGGCTAGGAGGGCCTTTGCCCAGTTGTAACTGGTATGCTACTTGAGGTCCTTCCTGGAGCAGGAGGGTCTGCCTATATTGACTCATACCTCTATCACCATTCTCTTGAACTTCTGTGATAGATCCTCTGTGGGGCTGCCTTTGAAGACCACTTGGAAAGAGAAACAGAATACTTAGGAAAACTAGATCTCTAAGAGGACTAATTGTTTAGATCGACACACTGGGAAATTTAAGAAACTGTCACCCCCAAACTTCTAATATAGTGAACAAAACTTGTCACAAAATACTTATTTCACACAAAGCAAACTGGTAAGGATCAAAAAGAAGCACAGTGCCCGAGTCCCAATTTCTGGAAATGAATCAAAGTGCAGTTCTTTCAGCTACCTACAACCTTTACTTCTTAAGTATGTCTGAATCCAGGTAAAATCCAGAAGTAGAAAACAAAGCATCTAGGAAATTAATATGCTAGGCAGCCAAAGGCCAGTTTTACATTGTGTATTCTATGGTCAGAGAGTTTCAAATACATAAAAGCAATTATAAATCCACAAATGTCAGTGAATCCTAAGATGAAACTCTTCTCCATTAGAACAGGCAATATCTGCAGATACTACATTGCCTACCCTAGTGCAGCAAGAATCCTCAAGGAGAATTGGAACTGGAGGTAATCCTTCCATCTCCAGAACTGCATACCCTGCAGCCCATTATATATCTATTAAAAAGCTCATTTGGGTCTAGCAATCCTTGAGCACAATATAGCATAGCAGAGAAAGACCTGAGTCAAGGAGAGAAGAAAGACCTCTCAAAGCCAGGAACCCATTCCATAACAATTTATTTATTTTCAAAATATAGAGGCTGCCAAAGCAACTCGGGGGGGGGGGGGTTATATTACAAATAGGGACCAATAAAAAGAAAATCCAATGCATCCAGACAAATACATGCAAATAGAAAACATATCCAACAAGTCTCCATAAACACGCTACCCTCAGGCCTGGGAGAACAGCCAAGTTTGTAGAGCCTTCTGGAACATCATTGGGGTGGGAACTACATGGATATCTGGGGGGATATTGCTCCAAAGGGCAGGTGATATGACAGAAAAGTCGCAGTTCCTGGGTCCCAACAGATGGCACTGTTGATTGAAGGGACCTGAGGCACACTGATTCTGCCTGATCTTACCAGACAGGCAGAAGCCATGGGAGACCGGCAATTCTACTCTAGCAATTCTGCAGTCAGAAAAATGAACATTTTTAATTCAGCACATTAAATTTAGTTCAACAACCTTGTGTCCGTGTGTATTTTTATTTGAATTAGCACCTAGTGCCAGACTAAATAACATCAGAATAACCAATCTGTATTTAAAAGAATATATAGTATTATTATTTATTATAGTTCAAGTGAATATATAACTATAATAATTAACAGGTTTAACAGAGTAGTTTACTTTCTCAATGCATTATCTCAATAATTGTTACAGCAATCCTGTAAGGCTGGATGCCATTATCTTAATACTGAGACACTGCCACTTTGAGCAAATGGTTTGTCCACTGCAGTTCAAAGAATGGTGTTTAAGCATTTATAGAGGCATAGATACTGCAGAGGACTTACAGATGTACACAATTTCCAGTTATGAATACAGTTAAAATGTTGATATTTTTAAATATCATCAAAATTAAATAAAATAAAACACAGCACTTTAGATACCCCATCTCTGTCTTATTTAGATGCCTCAGAGTAATGTAAAATACATTGTTAAAGTAATTAAGCATTAAATGTAGGAGTAATATTTTGTTTGTTAATGTAATTAAGCATTAAACTGTAGGAGCTCATTTTTACATCCCACTAAACATGGCACAAAAATGCCTCACTAACCATCTTTTAAAAAAAACATATTCTCATGACATTGCCTCTGTTTCATCCCCAGCCCACTGCAGAGGCAGCTTAAATTCAGGTTCATCAGTTCCGGTTTTAGGGCTCTTCCTCACAGCTGTTAATGCACATTCCTCCAGTTCCTTAAGCTGACACAAAAGTCAGCCAGTATGAATTATGCTGCCCCTCTAATCTTAGTAACAAGGCCAGTGAATGAGGCTGTCCTTAGAGTTTTGTTGCAGGGCAACTCAAGGACAGCAATTGGTGGATTCGCTTGGCTATATTTCCCTTCCCACAGCATCACCAGCCAGCCGGAAAAACAACCACTAATCGCCTTCTTTAATGTGTAGTGGGACAATTTTGGGGCAGATGAGTGGGATGGAGGTTTTAGCCACCTTTCAAATTGTCCAAGAGACAAGTTACCAGATGCTCCACAGCTGTGACCTGTCACACTGTTTTTGAACAGGCATTTAGCACTCTTCTGAAAAAACACTAAACCCATGTCCAAGAATAGCTCAGCAGACAAATTGGTGGTCCAGGAGAGGGGAACAAGATAAGCAGGAGGAAATTTTTCTGATGTGCTCATGGTCCCTTCTGCTTCAACCCGTGCCCTCCACTGAGTCACTGACCTGTCAGCCAGACTATTTTTGGACAAGGGTCTAACGCTCTTTCAGAAGACTGTTAGATGCATGTTCAGAAATGGTCTGACTGACAAGTCACAGCTGTGTAGCAGTTCCACACTGGCAACTCACTATGTGGTTAAACACTCCATCCCAGGCACAAGACCACACTAACTCAACTTTGCCCCACCACACATTAAGGGCAATGATAGATGGCTTTTTTCATGCTGGCCAGTAATGCCAAGGGAGAAGAAACACAGCCAGGGGAATCAACCCATCTCTGTTCTTGACTTGTCCAGTAAGAAGAATACCAGCCTCATTACTGAAGCAAGTTAGAGCACAGCTAAATGTTTCTGCCAACTCAGGATCTGAAGGAATGTGCATTAACATGAACATGAGGAAGAGCCCTCTGTCAACGAAATCAAAGAACATGCATATAATGAGCATGCATATTTCTGCACATACATTCTTTCATATATCCTGTTTCAAATATGAAATCTAGTGTGTAAGGATCTGTACTTCTTTTTTACTATCTTCTGTCTGACTTTAAAAAGATATTTTCCATTAGCAAAAATATTATGTTTCCTAGTTTAGGCTTTTTAAAAAATCCCACTTATAAAGCAAAAATAGTAGCACCCTTCTGCTTCTTGTTCTCTCTTTTTTTGCTTTTACAGTACAAAAATGGTCAACTCTACCATACAGTATAAATTAAAAGTACATAGTTGATGGAAGCAGTTAAACTTTTGGAATTCTGGACGGCAGCCCCATTCTGATTATTGTCACCAAGAACAGGTTTCTGTATTTACAATAATAAGAGCAGAACGGCGTTACTCTCTTCCCACTAACAACTGACACCATCATCACCACCTAGTATTAGCAGCCCCTTCGTCCTAGCTGTCATTCCCTTAGTCACTACCTTCCTTTACACTGACATTTGGGAAGCAAACAACCACATACAATAATACTCTCTCCAGGACATGAGTTTGCCACTTTGATTTGCCTGGAATGGGGAAAAATATTTTAAATCAACTGAAACGCATTTCTGTATAAAATACAAGACCTGAATGCAGAAGGATCTCTCTGCAGGAAATTCTAGGTTCTGGAGCTTTGCCACGTGTTTCAGATTCAGAATAAGAAAACCCTGCTTGAAAATGAGCGACATCTGGCTTTATTTCCCCGTGCAAGATGTCTTGAAAGGAACACTTTCTTCCCGGGCTGTTATTCCGTTGCACAATAGCTTGGCCCTCTCCGATACCCCTATTGACCATCTAAGATTTTAAACGTGTTGAGGCGTCTGGAACTTTCGTCCAAATAAAACTGCTGGGAGGGACCGAGCCTGTTGCTCTTTCGACGGCACGAATGAGTAAGGAAGCTCGTGGGGGAGGCAATCCAGACGGCGTGAGCGGCTGCTTTTCGGAGGAGACCCGGAGCAGCCGACCGAACTAAGGCGCCAGGGGGAAAAAAAGGCCATT
The DNA here is from genome assembly GCF_059951505.1 of Python bivittatus. Classification (NCBI taxonomy): domain Eukaryota; kingdom Metazoa; phylum Chordata; class Lepidosauria; order Squamata; family Pythonidae; genus Python; species Python bivittatus. The sequence continues at coordinate 32,957,354 of NW_028277098.1, forward strand.
CTCGACCGCGCAGAAAACGGTAAATACCGTGTGTGCGTGTGTGAGAGAACACTGGTACCCGTCTGATCTATCACGCGAACACCTCATCAAGGCCGAGACGCAACGCAAGTAGCCCCGTCAAGGGACATGCCAAAGGCAGAAAGCCGACGCACGAGCTAAGTGCCCCGGGTCCTGTCCCTCAAGACCGAGCCGCAGTTCCTTCGCCCCGCCACGCACCATTTCCCCGCTGCCTTGTCATCTCTACGCGCGTCAAAGACGAGTGCAGGCCGTCCTTTGTGCCCGAATCGCTCACCCTTCCCCGCCTCCCCCCGCAACAAAACCATCTTGATGTACCTGGGAGCGTTGCGCTGCGCGTCTTCGTTAATCCCAAGCGGCTGGGTGGGCGTGAGAGTAGCTGGGTGAGCGTCTCTGCCGCTGCTACCGTTGGTGCTGCGCGCCCCTTGGCTGCGGCTCCAGCCTCGGGCTCTGCAAGTTTCCATAAAAGTCCCGGTGCGCAGCCCGCTCCTGCATTCCAAGCGCGCCCAGGCCGAGCTGCAGCTGTCCCGACACACACGGTGGCCGCCCCCTCCTCTCTTCCCCCCACTCAGCGCCCTTGCCGCGCCTCCGGAGGCCCCTCAGCGGCCCAGCCGGATTATTTTGGGCTGAAAACGCCGTTAGGCTATAAATACCCGGCGACTGCAGAATTTCCCAACCCACCGAATCCATGAGGAATCTCTCCACGCGCCGGGCACGTTAGAAAGTGGGATGGGAGGAAGAGGCCGGGGTATAATTTGTGCCCGATATCAGTCATTCAGTGTCAGCAGTCGTCTAAACGCGGGAGGATGGGTCCTGAGCACATACAAAGTGCATTTCCCTTCCCAACTCATTTTTTTTGTCGAGCGATGGCAAAATAATTCGATACTGTTGCCAGAAAAATTACAGGACGTGTCCAAAAAGTCAAAGAAAATCAAGCTTTGTTTCAAGATTATCCCCCCACCATCTTTTTTATAAATTCTCCACCAAATGAAACAGGAGAAATTGGCTTTTAAACCATATTTTCTGTTTCCAGATTGGGAGAGAGAGAGAGAGAGACAATCAGTTCTGATTAAGTTTCCTCTTTGCTGAGCGTGTCCTCATCCTCAGCCTTGGAATGGCAGTCCTCTAAAGAGCCTCTTCCCAACGTTTCCCCTTCAAATTATGTGGGGTACAATTTCCATTATTCCTAGTGAGTGGAAACCACAGGTTGGAGACGGCACATAGATTTCTAAAATATCTGATACCAATTAAGTAACTCATATCAGCCCCTCTTATACAAATATGCAATAAGAGTCACAAAGTCACCCCTGCTTACTTTCGTTCTACCATTTTGTTGAAACAGATACAGCTAGATCCAAACATTTTGGGGGGGGAAATTACTTACTGTTAGATTTAAGTGTGTATTTTCCTTCCAAGTATACAAATATTCCAGATCGAGGGGATGACAGTTCTGTAGGACAATGATAAATCTCTGACAAGCTTCACTTTTGTGAACTGAAACTGTTATGAGGGTGAGATGCTGGTGGCCTTTTTTATAGCTCTAACTTACACAGAGCAAGCAACTAATAATAGTAACTTACCAGATAATTCTAATAGCATGAAGTCCAGTCAGCATCAGATTGATGAAACTATCCCACTGTAATGGAGTAGTTAAATTAGCCTATTGTCACATAAACAGTTATAACAATCTAGTAAGATAAATGCATGAGTATCTAGGGTCAGTGTAATTTACTTCTGAGTCAGTCTGTAGAGTATGGGTTAGGAAGAATTTTTATTACTTTTTCTTCTGCCTGAAGAGAGAATGGGATGAGATTAGTCTGTTCCCCACCTGGTTTCTGTTTTCTTTCTCATATAAAACAAATAGGCCAAACCTAGCACAAAGTTTATTTACTAATAGCAATGTTTATTCATTCAAGGATTTACATCATCTGTTTTCTTGTGCTCTGATACCAGACACGTTATATTTCTAATGCTGATATTTGTTTTGGAATAACTAACCCTATAGTTATTCCAGAAATGCAGTGGAATACACTCCATCTCCTCATCCGGTTTTATCCCCACAACACCCCTGTGAAGTAGGCTGGGCTAAGAAATAGCGATTAGTGCAAAGACAGTCAGTGAACTTCCAAATGTGAATGTGGATTTGACTCTAAGTCTACCTCATCTAATCTAACATCATGCCAATGTGTTCAGCCCTAAATACGTGGAACAGTAAAGGAAATACCAGTCCCAGGATTCAGTGAAAGCTACTGACCTGAACTGTTATACCTACTACTCTCTTATTACTGAAGTACTATGAACCAAGAAGGAACTGTGTGTCCCTCTTTGTGATACGTTGACCATGATGTCATGGTACACAAAGTGTATATATAAGCAATGCCATAAATATATGCTATCATTCAATGACAGACTTGTCTTCCCTTTCCTGCTTCATGGAATTTGACCCGTTTTCCTCTTCAGTGGCCTCAACTTCCACAGATCTACCTCTTTGGTTTGCTTTCTTCTGTCTTTTAGGCCAGGATCACTTTTTTAAACTTGTTTTTCCTGCCCCTGCCTCCATTAGCTGACAATCAAATCTTCACTTTCTTGTCATCCTTTCAGATATTGCTAGTCAAACATCAGGATTCTGTTATTTATTTATTTATTTACTCAGATTTTACATTTTTGGAAAAAGAATACCAGGTCTACTAGCTGCTGTAGTTGGAAAAAGAGATTGACTTACCTTGATTTGCTTTTGTGTAGACAGAAAACGAATATTGGAAATACTAATATGTATCTCAGAATACAAAAACTCATATAACCGTTTTTCCTGATATCATATATTCACTTTTTGGGGCCAGCTACAATATCTTATGACCTTTATGTGCTGTCTGGTTTACACTAAATGATTCTTTATGCAAGTGAATATCATTCTCCATGTCTATATAACAAAAATATATAAAACAATAAATATGCAGAAAATGAATAACATACAGATGCACTCAACTGAAGAGGTATCTCAGTGCTCGAATCTGTTTCAAATCAAGAGGCTCAGCCTGCTTAATTTTTGTGACAGAATGATTTTGAACATGAGCAGGGACTAGAATTACCAGGCAGAACTGGCTCCATCTGCTAGCATGACAAGGGATTTCTTGCAAATCCAATCCAACAGACTTTTACAATATAAATGCCTAAGCATCTACAGTATGCATGTATGAAGCTAGGGGAAAACAGCTAGGTTTAAGTTTCCTGGCTGAATGCTAGGATTAGTGCTGCTTTGCAGAGCAATCAGAGCATGCATTTAGGGTCACTTATCCTTCTAAAGGAAAATGTGGTTTGTTTAATTAAGGGTTGGTGTGGGTTGATGTATTGTGTGAATCTGGCCATTGTGCTTAATAAACCATGTCTTATAGCTTCATAAGCTTCATATACTCAATCAATTGTGGATTATACAATAAACCACGCTAACACAAAACTCATCATGACATACAAACTAGACTTTAAAGGTATTCATTTGGCATCCCTGTTGTTTTTTTAAAGAGACAAACATATTTAAAATGATAATGGAACATGTATTTACCCTTGTTGTACTGTATTATTCTTTTTGATATACATCTTCCCCCTTAAAAATATTCTTTAAATAATAGATTCAATAAGACAAGATCTTATTCACAATAAGTATAAAAATTTAAAAGCTCTGCAAAGAGTCCTGTATTTAAGATGGGCAGGCTATAAATTTACTAAATAAATAAATACAGTGGAGCTTATTAACTACTCAAAATGACTGTTGAGGGTTTGCCAGACTCTGATTTTATGCAGTACAACCAACGTAAAACATCATGAAAAGTAATTTATATAAAAACTAAATATTAACTCTTAAATTTTACAACAGTGCTCATAGAATGTGTCCAAAGGCTGAATGCATTGATACACTTGTTACACTATAATTGATAGCTTAAAACACAAAAACTGTATCATTTGTCACTGTATGTGTTTTTATTGCACATTAGTTAAGACAAAAAAGGTGCAAATCTTGGCAAGCACATGAACAGGTAGAGCTTTTGAGATTTTGTATTATGTAATTTATACAATGTAAACCTGGGAGGAACTAATTTACTATAACATATATTTTTGTATCACTTTCATCACAAACAGATCTGAGCAATGTATATATCTCCATAAATAATATTTACTTAACAGTTTAAAAATATATATTAAAAATAAATCCAATGACAGTTGAAATACCATTTTAAATGATATGTACAGCAATAATTTAAGCAATGATTTGTATATTTTTAAACCTCCCTGAGGCCATATTTAACAACATCGTATATTTTGGGATAATTGCTCAGAAAGAAACAATGTTAACTTTCCTTGTGGGAGAAAAAGGCAAAAAATATGCTCACATTAAGAACAAAAACAGAAATCTATTGTACTTTTCCCTCTGAAAGGTCACTGGCTGTTGGGTGCTGACATCCACTTACTCCAAAGTAAACCAATAAAAGATTAGTATGCCGAATTAGCAATTGCAGAAGGTCTTCAGCTAAATTATCCACTGATGAGTATCGCACTTTTTCAAAGTCAAAAATGTCTTTCAGGAAATAAAGAATCTGATCCTAGTAAAAATAAATGCAAAATAATTCTAGTTATTAGCTGTAGTCTACAGGATGTCTAGCAAAAACTTTTACTAGTTTGTCCATATTTTCATTGGTATCCAGTAAGCTCTTGATAAAATAAAGCCACATACCTTGAAGTAACTGCATAATTCATACAGTGAATTTCTAGGACCCAAAAAGCCCCATGCCAGAACAGGGCTAATGTGTTCACAAATAGCATAGAAACGTGCAAAGAAACCATCAGGAACCTGAAGATGTAATTAGTACAGAAAAGGCAAATCATATCCTGCATCTTGAGCACAAACAATTTTGACATCATTAAACCTGCAATCTGATAAACTTAAAATCAACTCCTGGAGGCCATATGGACATGCCCATGAAGTGGTTTGCCACTTCCTTCTTCTGTGATTTTGTAAAAACTTTCTACAGCCCCAGTAGTCTCTTTCCCAAATAGTAACCAGGCTTGATCTTGCTTAGTATTTTTGGAGATCACCCAAATTCAGCTAGAGGCCACATGAAGCTTCCATCTAAGTAAACGCTCATTAGGTTGCAACCTTAAAGCTCAATCTTATCAAACTCATTAAGCTGAATAGCCCTTACTTCTGAGAAGTTATATGTAAGGGTTAACAGTACAGATAGTTCTCACTTAATGGCCACAATAGGGACCGGAAAATTGGTCATTAAGTGGGGCGGTCATTAACTGATTCACCACATGACCGGACCCGATTTTATGATCATTTTTACCATGGTTGTTAAATGAATCACCACAGTCATTAAGCAAATCATGTGGTCGTTAAATGAATCCAGCTTCTCCAACAGATTTTTTTGCTGGAATTCGCTTAACAACCACGTTTTGCTTAATGACTTGTAAAAAGGTCGCAAATCACAATCATGTGACCACAGGGGATGGTGTGACAGTTTGCGATGGTCATAAGTGTGAGTACAGGTCATAAAGCACTTTTTCTGAGGCCATTGCAACTTTGAACCATTGTTAAACAAATGGTCATTAAGTGAGGACTACCTTAATTTATCAAAAAAAGATACAGTAGTCTTCAGTTTTAGTATAGGATACCACACAGCCTTGTTTTAATGGACTGACTAGATGGATGGGTGCCCATTATTCAGGAATATCTACTGAATCAGAGAATAGGGTGGTGTGGGAATTGATGATTTGATGTAAGTGATCAAATTGCAAATTGCAGGTGAAAGTTGGTCTGCTGCATGCCTGCATGTCCATGGTATTCAGGCCTGCATTTATACTGAATGATAATTCAATAACCTTGAGAACAAAGATGTACCCTAAGTTGGTTCTGTCGAAATTTTCATTCTATATTTTTACACACACACACACACACACACACACACAGACTGTCTGGACATATAAACATCAGGGTATGAATTAGGGTAACTCATTCTAATTTTTCAGAGATCACTGCTCTTGTTTTGAGAAGTATGGATTAAAATGTATTTTATTGGTTCTTTATACTTATATATTAACATTTCAAAATGTCTTGCTATTATCTGAAGAGCATTTACTTTATACAAGTGTGAAAAATATAATGCAACTACTCCTAAACCATTCCCTCAATTTTCAGCCAGCTTTCACTAACTGTAGTGAAACAATTACTACTTTTGCATATCATTCATTTGTCATTTCAGATATGATAAACTGCATTAAAAATGGTTCAGGAATATGCACTACTATCTTTTTATTCATAGTTCTGAAGTCAATAATTTACCATTATGCTATAGGTTACTCCCAAATAATGCTAAACAGTCTACAATTGTCTTGAATAAGCAACTGACATTGCAAACCAAATTTATAGCACTGCACAGCTCTCTTCAAATATAAAATGTTCAGGTTACTTACTTTCATTTGCTGCTTTTTTTGCTTCAGGACTGACCAGCAACTTGAAGCCACAGCCTAAGTAAGATTTTTTTTTTGTTTTATTTACTTGCAAACATGAAATATTCTCTATGTAGAAATAACAGCGAAATTATAAAGTCATTCGACCTAACTTTAAAATATATTGAACTTGCAATAATATAAATTTGAACCATTTTACAAAATGCATATTATTTATTTCTCAAAACATGGGATTTACATCTCATTTTCCCTACTGTCCCCATGCAGCTTAGCAGTTTTTCCTAAATGTTAATGTAACTTAGTGATTAACAGTCTAATTGTACTGTTGTGGAAGCAGTAAGTATTTATAATCTGATCTAAAACTACAAAGGCGCATAATAGAATTTACAAGCTGAAAAGTATTTCTGCATGCTGAATAGGAAGTTTTATGTACAGTCACTATCTAGTAATATCCATGGCAAGGCCAGAAAAAGTTTGTACCAGAAATCAGGTCACTCTGGTTAACTAACTGGAAATGCATGCACTGACATCCTTCCTGTATCTAACATGGTTCTTTAATAACAATTTCCTAGTGAGATGGGCTGTGACCAAATCTGAAATATAAAATAAATAAAATATAAAAATATGAACAATGACTTTCCTGTGGTTAAGTGTCATCTGAATCTGGGGCTAACCGTTTTCAGTGAGCAGCCGTCCCAGGTTAATTATTGGTTTCAAATTCTGGTTATGAAAAGCATAGCTGGGTTTGTGGCTAACTTCACAAAAATACACCAACTTTGGTTAAGAAATCACAAGATCGGGGTAATATGGTGTTGTACGTGTTAACCAGCAACCAGCCTGACTCAGATGACATGTTGTGCACGCGTGTTCATTATGTGTTTGAGTACTGTAGCCGCACGGGACTCTGTCACACACCTCATTCAACATCGACTGGGTGAGAAAAAGCCACACAACCCATGCAACGGAATCACACCGGCCACGTGCAATAATAACATGCACCTGTGGGAAAGCACACACATTGGAAAGCGCATGAGTGGTGCTTAAAAAGGAGAAAGCAGCAGCATGCCTCCTGAGCAGCATTTTTGTCATCTGTAAATATCAGATTCATTTATTTTAGTCCTTAATTTTTCCTATCCACACATTTCATTCTACTGCACAGATCTATTCTAAGTATTTTTCCTCCTGAACACTTTTTTCCCAAATATAAACTGAACAACACAAATCCAGGAAATATTTGTTTGACAAGCTCTTATTATGGGAAACCAGAAGAATACTGTATATATGATAAATGAATTAATACTGCATACTGTTTATGAGAAAAAGATAAGAGTATGATAAAAGCAAGGAGGAAGCCAGAGGTACCTGTTCAAGTCAAATATGGAAAGAAGAATACCTCTATTGACAGAGTACGTTAATGAGCTTTAGCACAACAGAGAACAAAACAAACTGAACAAACAGAAATGAGGACCTAAGCAGTATACGAGGCTTGTACTACTGTACCTGCAACGCCTCAAATAATTTCTGTTTGGGGACTGTATGGAAAATGATATGTCGGTGCATTCAAAAGAGTTCCGATTCAGACAGGTTTTTGCAAAGAAATATTATTTTGCTGTGCCATCAGGGGAAATTAAATAAGATCATAACAGTGCGATATTACAACTATGTAATCATTCTTTATTATCCCTCTGATACCACAATTATTTTCTTGTGGAAATATCCACTGCTTACCACCTCCTAGTGAACTGAGCTGTGCTATATACCTTGAGCATCTGGATCTAAGTGTTTGTGAAGGACAGGAGGCTGGTTAAAAGAAGCATGGTCCAACTGACAAAGTGCAACTGTTCTAAAGCCAGTTTTTCAATACCACGGAAAGTTTCAGTATACCAAGCAGAAATAATGATTTCTAAACAACGCACAGGACCTGCCCAAATATATCTATCTCGATGTTAATAAAAGATTAGGAACTTTGTTCTTTACTTTCAAATTAAAATATTACACAGTTTGTACATAACTATGCCTTTTAATTTGCTTCTTGTTAAACTCATTCCTTAATCAGCATTAACTCATCAATACTAGAATTAATAACGCCCACTACTAGAGCAGTCTTAACTGTTCCAATTCCAGATACCCAGCCATGCTATACTATTTCTTATTTAGGAAAACGGAATGTTTTGGAAACATCTTCTGAAGCATATGGCTTTTATATCAAGTTATGCAGCAGTTAATAATTTTTTTAAAAAATGTTTTATTAATGTCAGTGCTTAAATGAAAGCTACATATTTATGTGAAACTATGTTTCAAAACCAGAACTATCTGCAACCATAAAAAATAAAACCACATTCTTTTGTTTTGACTGTATTGTAAAAAAAAAAAAAACTATTCTAAGAAAAAGCATAGCTTAAATAGTTTTTGACACAGCTAAGCAGTTTTGTCCTAATAAGGATTGGAATCATACAATATACAGATGGCAAACCTAGACTTTTATTTCCCATAGGACATAGCAGAATTTTAATGGAATGTAATACAACTTTCTAAGTACTAGGAAGTAAAATGCTACTGGCAAAAACCAGTTTAGGCATTCACAAAATATATAATAAAAGAAAGTAAAACGATTCACAACAGAATGAAACCTTGTGCACTATAAGATGCATGACCTGCTAATGATCCTCTCAGAGAATTCCAAATAGCCACTGTCTCCCATCCTTTTCTAGATCTTTGTGCAGAAAACTGACTTAGCCAGTCTGGTCAAAAGAAATAGGAAAGGAAGAAAATATATAGGATATCTATTGTTTGTTTTCCTGGAATTAGAGAGAGAACACAGTGAAGCTCACAATTGTTCTTCTAGTCTACTACGGAGACAATTAAATTCCCTATTCAGTACAGATAGCACAGAAAGAACTGAAGAGCAGAGGTCCAGGTGAGGAGAAAGGAAAGGTGCACATATATTCTCTGAAACAGAGGAAAGACAAAAAGGAAACAACAGGGATAGGAAAGCAGAGGGTGCTAGATTGGCACAGAAAGGTATGAATGGATAATAATGGCAGGTCAGACCTGCTTCCAAGATAGAGATATACTGTATACCATGAAAGCTGAGAGGCAAAGAAATGTATTATAGAATAAAAAGAAAATGGAGACAAAATTCACAGATAGAGAAGCTGAAGTGCTAACATAATCTAACGTATGGCCCACTTTTGAAGGTAATACCCACATGTTTGTACATGGTGATGTTTGGACCTCTGCTGACTATATTAGAGCACAGATATGTGTATGAAGATGCTGTGAAGGATTTAAAAACAGAACTTAGAATTGGATCCAGAAATGGCCAAAAGCCAGTGATGATTCACTGTGACTGGAACACCAAGTTCCAGTCAGCATTCTTGATGCCATGGCTTGTACATCTGCAGTTTGTGGACAATCTCCAAAGGCAGCCTCATATATAATGCCTTGTAATATTTGCAGTGAGAGATCATTAAAGAATGGATCACTGAAGCCAAGCAATCTCTATCCATATAGATTGGTTGCTTGAATACCAACCAACAATGTTAAAAGGCAGAAAGGTATACCCCTAATGAAAAAGATGGAACTACAAAGTGCCTTCATATCTATGAACATGAAATATACCATCAATGCACCAGAGATAGTAATCTGTAAATCTCCTAGTAACTTCAACTAATTGGTTTTGTGAAAATAATAAATAGGATGGAGGATAAGAAAGAATCCTGAGGGACTACAACATACTCAAGCACTTTGCCAAGAAAGGAAATGTTAACCAGTGGTCTATAATTATTATGATTATCCGCATCTGATGATGGCTCTCTTAGAAGAGATGGCACTACTACGTTCCTTAACGGGATTGGAATACTCCATCTCTTAAAGAGGAATCTATGATCTCACAGACTCACTGATCATAATTTGCCTAGCTATAATAAGCCAGGAAAGACAAGGGGCAGGGCCACAAAAATGCCAGACAAACTTGACCATACTCATTGTCCATATCCTTGGTCCCTTAAAACTGCAACATGCAACAATTTGGACATTCCAAATTGTAATGTATGTACTGTGGAATCTAAGCTATAATGACTGCAAGCAATTATGTTCTCAAATATGTCTTGCTGACATGTTGCAATATGCTACCAAAAATTTTAGCAGCTCTTCCATTTGAGCTAAAACCCAAAATATGGACAACATTGAGAGAACTGAAGCTGGCTAAAGAATAAAAATTATTTTTGATTTCCATCAGTCCCACAAAATAGACTCAATAGTGAGCTTAATCAAATCCAAAAAGAGTTTTCTTTCAATATATATTCCATCTGTTTCCCAGTGTATTACTTTGCCCTCTTCAGCTATCTATCAAGAAGTTGAATGGGGCCTGGAAAATGGGACGGCACATTCAGAAGTGATTGTACTAACTGCCTGGGTCATTTTTAAACTCCACAGAATAACCAGAATTTCAACATCAGCCCCAGCCATAGTAGCTTGCAAATTCCCCAAAGCCATCTGGAATCCACCAGAAATCCTCAATTTTCAAGGACAAACTATTCTAATGATACTTACATCCTTTAGTAGACTATTTATTGCACTCCTAAATCTCAAATGAACTGTTTTGATAAAACAACAGATATCAGATCTGACATCTTCACAGTACTAACTTCCTGTTCAACTGAGAAAGTAAAATCTAAAGTGTGGGCATAAAGTAAAATCTAAAGTGTGGGACATAAAGATGTCATCTTGATGATATATAGAGAGAGGACCATGGTTGCCATGAAGGTAATAGTATGTCAGCCTTATGAGTTAGACCAGACAGGAAACACAACCAGATGAGCTAATTCTACTTTATTGTAATGCTACATTAATAGAATCTTGCAAGTCTGAAAGTATATCATTCCCCCATCTCCTTTACAACCCAAGAAACTAGGGAGGGTCTCTTCTGAGCCTCTTGCCCCACCCACATTCCTGCTGTGGGCTCAGCTGCCTTTTAACTGACCATTCCCTTGGCTGCATCTGTCTGCCCTGTCTCCCAAGGTCATTCCCACATACCATTACATAGCATCCTTAGCTGTTCTGTATCCAATCATTAAAATATGGCTATCAGCATCCAAATTTAAGATTCCCTCCATCAGCAACAGGAGGTAACTGGGTGGCTGCTTATCCTGCCTAACCCTAACCCTAACCCTAACCCTAACCTAACCCTCTAACCTGATCTGATGCTGAATAGGATATTGGGAAAGGCTGATTATACCCAGTTCTGGTCTTGGTTTTACATACATCCTAACTCACACTTTAATCAGGAGTGAGGAAGATATTAACTGACCTGGAACCTAACAAGAAATAGAATAGAAACAGTTAGTTAGACCATCACATAAGATGCTAATGGCATTTCTTCACATGTGGCATATCAAATTATTGAGTGTTATACTCCTTCATACTTGGCACATAACTATAAAAATCTGGCCTAAATTATGAATAAAATCAGAGACTTAAATCAACTAAGATAGCATAACCATAGCAATTTCCAAAACATTACATAAGCAAAGGAAAACACCATAATGAGCTTTCATTCAAAATATGTCCCATCTTACCTGGGGCCAATACACTCCAACTCTTATCTAGGGGGATCCAAGGGTATCATATCTCATTTCCTTTCTCAATGTAATGGAGTACCATCACTCTTCATTCTGCCTAAAGTGCTTTCTCAAAGAGGCAAACTCCTTTTGGCATCTCTCTCTTTAGAGACTGCCTCTTATCCATATTTCAAAAAGCTGAAAAATACTTGTGTAGAAAACTGGGTCCCAGACTGATGTTAATACCTGGACCTGATCTTTCCTACCAGTTAATGGTACTACTGAAACAGAATGAAATAATTATGGACTTACAGTTTCTTTGAAGGAGGAGTTCAGCCAATGGTTATTAACTATATTTTGTATAGATATAGGTGGATTCTCTAAGTCTTCAAAAGAATCCATTAATATGAAGTCCAAAACAACATCGTAAAAATTTAAGTGTTTCACCTACATGAGAATCAAATTTAAAAAAAGGTACTAAGCACATTTATAGAAAGGAAAAATCATTAACAACTTCATGCTATAAATTACACTGAAAAATCATTGTGATATTTTTAAATAAGCTGTTTAATCAAACTTAGTAAATATAAAATAATAAATAAACCAGATTAAAATAATAGAGTTCCTGAAATACAAACAAAATAAAGTTCAGTAAGGAAACTACTGTTATCTAGGGCAAAAAAGAGACAGCAAACACTTAATTGAAAGCAGAGAGTAACACTATATTTACCCCATAAGCAGCCAACTCCATTTCAGTATGAACCCACTGATCTGATTGCTCTAAAAAAGAGATCATGTCATCAAATACTTCCTCAAATTTCTTTGGATTCTGTAAAAGAAAACAGAAAACTCTGAACAAATAATTTGCACATTATATGGACTCTTTCATCCTTGCCTTAAAGTTGACATCACTGTTTATTTGTAGCACAAAGGGTAATCTAGAAATAAAAAGACTATCCCCACTACAAGGCATATTCTGATGTCTGACTTTGTATACCTGTTCCAGAAAATTAGATCTATGTACATGTAAAACGATACATTTGGGAAATATAAAATGTATATCCATAAACTCATATGAAAATTCACTGCCACAAATAGACCAACTTTATAATCTTAAAAGCAGGATATTACTTTTCCAATTCAGTTCTCTGTGTGAAAATGGGAATACTTGTTTCTTAAGTCATGTTATAAGGGCAACTAAATGGTCAAACTTTTTACAATATACTGTATCAGTTATTAAAACGAAATAGGTTTACCTTTCTTGCTCTCAGAATTAAAGCACATAAAATTCTTCTGCCACTTTCAGCAAGAAATATTCGATTTGTAGAGTCTGAAAGAATGATCTGTTTTTTTAAAAAAGGCATTAGTGAGTAAAAAATGTCAACTCAAAATTGAAACCAAATGTACAAATCCATCTAAGTTCTGGATTCTATTGCACTGAGATAACCAAGAGATAAATTTCACTGAATATCTTCTTCCTGAGTAAACTTACTTTATGAAAAAGGGGAATGGAATCTATGGCTGGGTTCACACAATGCCCTAAGCCATAATGTGATTTGCTTGGTTTTGTGAATATAGCCACTGTGTTATATAGTCTATATTTTATGGCTTACCACAGTGTGTGACCCGAGCCAAGTATAATTTTGTCAAGAAATCGTGAACATAGCCACTGTGTTATATAGTCTATATTTTATGGCTTACCACAGTGTGTGACCCGAGCCAAGTATAATTTTGTCAAGAAATCATGAATAAGCATATACTGTATCTAAGTTATCATGTGAACCACGGCAGAAAGAATTGGCAATCAATAATAAAATCCTTAGAAGAGTGTTTCTGAACCTTAGCAACTTTAAGATACTGTATGTGGACTTCAACTCCCAGAATTACCCAGCCAGCATGGCTGTCTGGGGAATTCTGGGAGTTGAAGTCCACAGATCTTAAAGTTGCTAAGGTTCAGGAACACTGCCTTGGAGACTTCATCCTTAAGGACTGGAAACACAGCCCACATGTGCTTGGGAAAGGGGAAGATTGGTAGACCCTATCCCAAATGTGCCAGTGTTTTAAACTTCCTTGGAGATGACTAAATTTAAACATTAACTGACAGTGACTACAAATAGCATCTGATTACTAAACTAAGCCAGCTTTGTAAACACCCTAGTATAGCATTTTTGTATTCATTTTAAACTCCAGTTCAGCATGGTTTTGAAAAAGAAAAAGTATAACATTTCAGGGAATCCAGTCTCAGGCAAATCAGCCTTACAATAATACATGCTGCAGTTCAGCAATAGGTTAGGATAAGCATCAATGCATAACTAAGAAAAATGTAAATGGAACAGTATTTAGTATCCTTTAGGGTGATATATGGAATACAATATGCTTTACTGATTCCAGCGTATGTATCAGATAAAGATGACACAGAATACCTTGCAAAAATCCCGCAATACTGATTGTGTAACTTGGCTGGTCCTGGTTACAAATCGTACTCCACTTCATAATTTCATAGGGATACATCGTAGTACAGAGATGAGTTAAAATGTGTTTGATGCACTTTTACCTGAAAAGCTTGCCGAATACAGTGGAGCTTAGCAAGGAAGTCACTGTCTCCCAAACATTCCAACATTTCAGTCCTACACACAAAATAAAGAATATTTCAGACATAATCACAGATAGGCAGAGCATATCTAGAAACAGTCAATATAAGTTCTGATAATGTTTTAGAAATTCTGCAGTAAGTATTTTAAAAAATGTAAAATATTTAGCACCTTAAGACACGTGAATAAATCTTGCCCTCTTCTGCCAAGCGCAAAGCTTCTTCATACAATGGGCAATGGCAAAGTGAATCCAGGTGATAATAGTTTCGGCTCTCTTTGTGTTCTGTAAGCTAAAAAAATAGTTTTAATTAGCAAGAGACTTTCATAAACACAACACCTGTGTAATCTTTTGAAAGACATCTGCTTTTCAGTATCACTTTAAATTTCACTGGGAAAACAGAAACATGTGAAAGAAAAATTATGGTAACAGCTGGATCATAGATATACCACTTTGTAAAAGCAGCAGAGCAAAGAGAAATTAAAAACAGGGAAATATGCATACA
Organism: Python bivittatus; assembly: GCF_059951505.1. NCBI lineage: Eukaryota > Metazoa > Chordata > Lepidosauria > Squamata > Pythonidae > Python > Python bivittatus. The sequence continues at coordinate 32,972,486 of NW_028277098.1, forward strand.
TAGTATATTATGCAGGAAATTAAATTCTTGGACAACAAAAATAGCTTGTATGGCTAAAACAAGAAATCCCTAATGGCTGTCATTCTAATGATATTGATTCCATTATATGGTTATTGTTATTATTATTTAACAATATTTATAAACCACCCTAATTAAAAAAGATTGTGGGCAGTGTATATCACAAAACACACACACACACACACAATAATTATATACTGTATATATAATTATAATAAATAATAATCACACAATCAAATAGGTGTTCACAATTTCCTTAAGAGCCAAAGGCTCATTGAAACAAATAGTTTTAAGAGCTTTCTGGGATACAAGAAAACTCAACGCCTGGGACATCTCTGGAGCAGTTTTCCACGAGAAAACCTACCTTCCGTTCCATACTTCTCTTTACTTTAGCTGAAAAGGAGACCCTTAGCAGGGCCTCTCTTGATACCAGACAGACAGAATCATGCTTGATAAGGGAGTCTTTGCTAGGGCATATAAGGCTTTATAGATGAAAATCAGCACTTTGAACTAAGTCTGGAAGCTAAGCAGTAGCCCATGCAGTGACTTCACAATTGTGCTATTTTTCAAGAATGACTTGTATCAATTAGTAATCTGTTTTTCACATGTTGTACACCAGATTCTATACCACCTTCAGACAAAACTCCACATACAGTACACTACAGTAGTCCAGATGGGAGGTGATCAGGACATGGGTCACCATTACATAGTTTCCTGACCCAGGCAGGGCAGTACTGGCTCATCAGGTGGAGCTGGGTAAAGGTCCCTTGGCCACAACTTCCCACCAGCTGCTTTAGCAGGAGCTGTGAGTCCAGGAGGATCCGCAGATCATGGACTAGCTCTTTCAAGGGTGAGCACAATCCCACCAAGGGTAGTATTATTGGATAGTCGTGATATTTACTGAACAACAGTAGCTCCTTCTTGGTAAGGTTTTGCTTCAGCTTGTTTTATTCCATGCAATCCCTAATGGCCTTGAGACACCATTTCAGGATGTCCATAGCATCTCTGGCTCGGCCTTCAATGGTGACGTATGGCAGAGTATCATCAGTATACTGGTGACACCTCAACACAAACCGAGAGATAACCTATCTCAGGAGTTTCATATAGATACTAAATACAGTAGAGAAAGGCCAAGTTCTTTAGGATCCGCACTAGTGCAGCCATGGATTCAACTGCTTACTCCCATAACTATTGACTGGAATAGCCCACTCAGGTAGGAACAAAACTACTACAAAAATGCTTCTTTAATGGAACTACCACAAAAATGCCTCTTTCTCCCAACCATTGCTGGTAGTCCAGAAGGATATAATTGTTGAAGGTATCAAATACTACCAAGAGCCCTAAAAAGTCCAGGGGGTGCATTCTCTCCCCATCAAGGCCCCAAAGAACGTCATCTGCCAGAACAACCAATCCTTTTTGCATCCCATTACCAGGCCTGAATCCCAACTAAAAGGTATCTAGATAATTTATTTCTTCTAGAACTCTCTGGAGTTGAATCTCAACTACCGTCTCAACAACTTTATTTTAAAAAAGGAAGATTGGAGTAAAGGCGAATGTTATCAGTTACAGCCAGATCAAGAAATAGCTTCTTCCAGAGAGTGCATCACTGCATCTTCCCAAGACAAGCAGCAGCACACCTTCCTTAAAGAAGCATTCACAACCTCCAAAATCTAGCAGCACATGCCCTACCCAGTTGCCCAAAGGACCCAGGAGAGTCATGGTCCTAGCCCATAGGTGGCAGAATTCATATTGCAGACAACCTTATCCATTTTCTTGGGCCTGACAATGTTGACATAATTCCATATTATATCACAAGATAATACCTTGGTCATTCACTTGACTCAACTGGTGTCCAAACCAGAGCAAATACAAGCAGCTTTATCTTCAAGGAAACCCATATATTCATCCACATAGCTTATCTGCATCATGTCCCACCCATCCTTCCCCAATAGGATCTGGGCTACCCTAAATAGGGCTACTGGTTGGGGATATGTAGACACAATAAATGCAGAAAAGAAGTGATGCTTTGTTGCTCTTATTGCCACTGAATGAGTGGCAGAATGAACTCAGAACTGGTACCACAAATATAATTTAAATAAATAATTAAATTAAAATAATTAAATTAAATATAAATATAATTTAAACTTATATATCTCAAAACTCCAAAGTCATATAAAACACTTAAGTGTTCATAAGAAGGGATGGGACAAAGAAATGGGGAAAATAACAATTTATTGTTTTGTATCTTTAATTGCATAACTGGAAAGGGAGGGATTCTTTTTATTGTAAAGAAAAGTACCAAAACCTTTTAATAAATAAATTCCAAAAATATATTCCAGGATAGCAATGTAATGCAATAAAATATAATAAAATCCACCTATAAAAAGTAAAAACCATAATACATTATAACCATTATTAAGCTTAGCAATTTGGTGGTCAAAAATAGCCAGATGACTAAGTACTTGATTTGGGGGAGAAGCCCCTCAGTGGTATTCTGTTAATCACTCATTCCACATTTAAAGCACTCCAGGAGAGAATGCCTTCTGCCACATCCCTATTATGTTTATATTATCAAGCTATGCTAACAAGATAACATCTGAAGGACTTAATAACTAGGTGGGCCTATAGAAGAAAGCAGTTTCACAGATAACCTGGTTCAGGGCTATACAGATATATAAATGAACAATAACTTCCTGGGCCATGGTTCAATAGCTAATTGGCAGCCAATGGAGAGCTTTCATATAATATTGTATCTGCTCAATAAGAAGACCTGCTTACTCAAGTTAGATATCATATTCTGCAGTAGGTAATAGTTTGCAAGCTACTTTTAAGGGCAGAATATTAATTTTCAAGAAACTAAAATTACAGTAATATATGTTTCCATTTAACCCTAAAACAGGTTTTTTTAACCAATAGTTGTTGAACAAGTCACAATCAGCCTTAAGATGAGCAAATAATACTGTAATTAACACTGTCCTTTAAAATCACCCCTTTCATAATAATCCAGTAAGTAAATCTATACTTTTAAATTATTGTTCCATTATAGAATAAATGACAGATGAAATCTAATTTACAGCTGTCCCAGACTAAGAATATGTCTTTCAGGGAAATAAACACTACAACTCCAATGCATGATCATCTAGGAACTTCCAAAACCATCATTTTTCTTGGAATGTTTTTATTGAAAAAGTTACTAGAATTCAATGGGCATTTAATCTTTCCCATGAATTTATGGAAACTTTCATAATCTGTCACTTTATCCACACAGACATACGCTTTTCTACATGGAAAGCAAGTGAAGAAGCATTCAGGTGGTGCATCTCTGAATATTTCATTTCATCTGTTCATAATTGTCATGTGTATTTATAGTGTTTTAAGTGTCAGGCAGTCACAATTAATCTTCACATACCTGCAAATCTGTATACATTTGTCTAAGACATTTTGTTCTAAGAGATTTAATTAAAGACCAGCAAAAGCCATCAATTAATTCAGTACAAGATTTCAGATATGTGATAGTTAATGCAATAGGACAGCAAATGTTGCTTCAGTATACCTCAGCAGCTGAGACAAATGAATCTGTTGATCCAATGCTTATTGTATCACGCAGACTGAATTCATCTGTAATATCCTTCACAGTATTATCCATTTGATTACCTTTAAAAAAGAGAGAAGATGTTGATTAAACATGCCCTTTGAATTTTCTTTACAGTCCCAACAACAGTGACTAATTTTATTTTATCTTATTTTTATCTTAATTTATTGTCTGCTTTCTCCAAGATGGCCGTTTTGAATACTGAGGGCCCACGGATAAGGTAAGCCATATGTTGTGCTATAAAAATAAAATGGCTGGTCTCACACATCACTTTGAGCCAAAACTTACCAAACTGCATTAAGTCTTACTGAAATATTCAATCCTAGGCTTTACAGGGAAATTAGTTAAATAAAATTTCAGTTTGACTCAGGTTAAATTTTAACTGATAAGTTTATATTAAATACATACTAATCATAACAGAGAGCTTTTAAATTAACTCCTGAAGTGACATTTTATATGCAATAGCATTTGTTTTGTTTTATAGTTTAGGAACCTTCTTCTTTTGCATAGTTTTAAAAATGAATAAAGTATTTTACCAGGTTCTCAGTTGTTTGGACCCAAAGCATGCAAAGTAAAACCACACTATTAAAAAATGTAATTGTATTTTAATTTTATTTTTACTTAATTTTTACAGTAATCTTCCAACAGTAAAATCTAACAGTTTTCTTATTATGCATTTAGACAGTAGGCAGCAGTTATATACAAAAGAACATTTAAAATCTCACCCACGTCTTCAAGAAAGAAAAAAATTCTTATTAATACAGGCATTAATAAACCTTTGGGGAATTAAATGTTTAAAAATATACCAGAGCTCTTTGAAACTTGTTGGGTTTCTATCATATAGCTGTGACCTATAACATGAAGTTACAGAACCACTGTTGTTTTTCTCTTCTCTAAAAAGTCATTGGACTGAACACAGATGTTTGCTGCTGTAAATTGCAAAGATTATCTTTCGTGTTCAGCCCTTTAGTCAGTTTCCAAAATTGAGTCTATGGAAGCATCTTGGTATTACAACTGGTACATAAAAACGAAGGGACAAAAATAATGCACAATCTGCCATTTCCTATATAGCAGATAAGAGGCTTTAGAAAAAGCATGTTTTTCTAACATATCTTTAAATACAGACATGGCTTTTATGAAGAGAACAGGGAAAAACTATGTGGATTTCAATCCTTTGGTTCATATAGCACGTTTAACAATTTGAGAAGGTATCTTGGATATTTTTTTAAAATAGTTTCCATAGTATGTGTGGGAATCCACACCAAACACCCATTTTACAGATGCAAAGTTGTGAAGCTAAAAGAAAAGTAACTTGTTCAAGAAGAAAGAAACAAGCAGAAGAAACACTTACTTAACAGAAAACATACTATAGTGATTAGAAATAAGTTACTAATAACAAAATAAGTTATTTTGTCTGAGTACAGGACAAAACTGGGATTGAATGTCAAAAGCATATAGTATTTGCCCCACAAAATCTGATAAAATATCCATTTTACAAAAGGTAAGTTGATCATTTTCATAAAAATACACATATACATATATGAAATGTAACCCTAACCCTAACCCTTTTTTTCTGACTGCATCCTTCAAAACAAAATCCTGGGTTGTAACTACACATATCAGTGAGATCACAGATAGATTTTTCTCCAGAAGGATCTGTCCCCAACTTTTTCCTTCAGGTCTTCTGTGACTAGTTTATGAGATCTTGGAGTCCTTGGGCTCTTTGAACTTGGTTGTTTGCTTGGATGTTTCATTACCCAACTAGGTAACATCATCAGTGCTACTGAGTGTGGGGTTTGCTCCCTGTTTATATACACCCTGCCAGTATTGGGTGGAGGTGTGGTTTTCTCCTTGGTAGTTCCTTGATTAGGGTATTGTTTTCTACTTGCTTGCTTGTTTGTCTGGTGCTAATCCCTAGTTATCTGGGTGTTTGCTGCTGGAGAGGATGTGTTCTGGGTTTTTTGTTTCCTTCTTAGCTTTTTTATTGTCTCTTTTGAATGGTGTGTACATGTGGTTTATCTCTTTGTGTCTATTGATGGCTGATTTATCTGAATGTCAAACTTCCAGAAATTCCCTAGCATTTTTGGATTTAGCTTGGCCTAGGATGCTCACAGTTTCCCAGCTGAAACTATGGTTGAGTCTGTCCATGTGTTGTGAGATTAAGGAGTTTTCATTGTGTCTTCTGACTGCTAGTTAGTGTTCATGGATGCACTCTGCTAGTCTTCTGACTAACTATCCTACATAGTGGCTGTTATACTCCTGACACTGTAGGTTGTAGATGACTCCTGTTTTTTCTTCTTGGACTACTGGGTCTTTTGGTTTACTTAAGATGTTTTGGAGGACTTTAGTTGGCTTGTGGGCTACGGTGATGCCGTATGGTTGTAATACTCTATTGGTTATTTCTGAGATGTGTTTGATGTATAGCAGTGTTATCCTTTTTATAGCTTGTGTTGGTTGTGCTGTAGTGGGTTGAGTGGTCAGGCACTTTAGATAACATTTTGTGGGTATCCATTTTGTTGGAAGATGTATAGGTGGTCTGTTTCCTTTTTCAGGTGTTCTGGGTTGCTGCAGTGCATGTGTACTTGTCTGAATACGAGATCTTGTAAACTGAGATTTGTGTCTGTTATTTTCAGGTCACATTTATGTTAGAGAATACCTTGGCTTGCTTTTCACCATCCTTTTCCAAAAGGTGACTTGTGACAATACCAAAAAAAGCGGCGGGGGGGGCATATTGTTTCATAGTTGAGATTTATAGAAAGCCTCAATTTCAGCATTCCCAACTGCAAACTCCTAAACGTTGTAACCAGATCCTTAAAACTTCAAAAGTTCTACCGATCACAAAGCCTACTACCCTGTATTCACAAACAATATGCCAGCTCCATTAATTTCTGGCAGACTTCCCAACTTCTTAAAAGAGGTAAATAAAAGTCAAGTACATGAAAGAGATTATATGAAGCACTCTTTCTAGCTAGCATTTTTAAGTTTTATTAAAAAATATCAGTAATGTTAATATATATTTCTCAAATTAGAGACTTCCTAAATTTGCTACTTATGGTAGCATATAGCTGTAGATCCTAACTGGGGAAAAATTATGATATGAATAAATTCTTTGATCATTCAAAGAAAAAAGCAAGATAGGAGTACTAAATATTTAAAAAAGCTAGAACAGTAGTTCCTCATTAACAATAACTTTTTTTATCCAAAGGCAAAATGGCAAGTGTTATTCAGAAAGCATTTGGTTAATTTCCCCTAGACATCCATATGCTCAAATTTGCACTGTACAAATGTTTAAGAGAGATTTAGATAGAGACACTAGCAAATGAAAGCTCTAGGAATGAACAGCTGCTTGATCCACCCAGCCATCATAGGCAGTCAGTCCCAGATTCTTACAAAGTCCAGGGTCTATGTTAGTTACCCCATATGCTATCACCCTATTTATTTCAGAAGACATGATTCTCAAATGTATCCTCTTGTCTTTAAGTGTTGTTAGATTTTCTAAAGCTGTTGTTGGGTTTTCTAAAGCTCTCCTAGCAAAGCAACCTATAATGTTGAAAATTGGGAAGCAACATAAAATCAGTTTACTTACATTAGCAGAGAGAAGCAACACATGACCAAATAATAAATAAAATATAACAGTTTACATAATTCTAGCATGTAGAAGAAAATATACAAGGATCTACTCATTTTGGGCAGTTATTATTGATTACTATTATTTATTTAATTTACATGCTATTTCGCTGATAAACAATCATTATGTTAACAAATTTAAAATGTAAAGAAAATCACTTTTATGGTAATATAACTATTTGAAAAAGACCACAATAATTCTCCTAAAGTTGGGCAATCATTCTGCTTTTTTCCTTATAAAACCAAAGAAGCTGATACTTTCTTAAATGTGTTTCTCATAGAATCCCTCCTTTCTCAAAAATATGACCACTGTCCTTTTCTCAATACTAATATTTATTTTTTCTAGTATTCTAGAATTAATATTCTAAAGGTGGAAAGGGGCATTTTGGCACGTCATGCTCCAGGAGCTTTTTGCAAAGGGGCTTTTTGGTGCACCGAGCTCTGTGGCAGCTTTTGGCTTTTCTTTTTCCTCAGCTGAAGCCCCGGGTGCACCTTGTCAGCATCAGGAGCAAGAAGACAGTGAAGATCAGCTGGACCGGTGGAGTGCAGGATGGCAGAAGGGCAGAAGGGCATCGACAGGGGTGGAGATAGGCAGATGGGAGGAGTTGAAGCGCCCCTGCAGTCATAAGTGCGGGCGAGCTGCCAAGCACCTGAATTTTGATCACATGATCGTGGGGGGACTGTAACGGCTGTAACTTTGGGCACTGGTCGTAAGTCACTTCTTTCAGCGCATTCATAACTTCAAAACAGTAGCTGAACAAATGGTCGTAAGTCAAAGACTACCTGTACACTGTGTCAACAAGTAGGACTAGCTCCACATAGTTTTCATTATTCAATTGTTCTGTCTGAAACACAGAATTTACAAAGTTTACAAAATATGATATCATTTGCAACCCCAAGCCATTTTTTCTACCATCTTTTATCCATAACAGAATGTTTGTGATATGAAAATGATAGAATAAATGGCAGAGTGCTTTTTGACTGGTAACGTTTACAAGCTGTCTGTCTGGAAGAGCTTAAATGTCCAATTTGTAGAAGAGGCTTAAGAAAGCAGTAAGCTCCAAATCTCCAGACTCAAAGGCACACTGCTCTCACTCCTAGCTGCACTGAGCTTCTTCCTCTTTGCTCTCTGCTAAATTATTCACTGTATAATCCCAGTGCATTAAATTCTTATACATATCTAAGGACCCTTTTTGTTACAGACATTCTATTCAAGAGCACCACTGCCTGCTTCCAGATGCACTTTTGGAAAACGTGTTTAATAGGACAGCGCTCTCTTCCCTGTCAGCCTTTATTACAATTAAAACAGCCAACTTGATCACTGTTTGCAGTCCACCTGTTCCCAGCAGCAAGCCTGTCCTGTAGTATGGCATCACTCTGGGCATGATGCCAGGCCAAGTCTAACTCTTTCCATGCTATCTGGACAGTTCACGTCACCTACTGCCTGCCACCTCCTGAAGTAAAGACAAGGGTTGAGGCTCAAGGAAGAATGAAGTGGTGTAAGGATTTGTTTTATTTCTAGAGCAAAAGAAAACATTGTGCTGAGTCTGACTGAAGGTGTATCTCATCCAGCACCCTGTTTCCCACCACAGTATGCCAAATGCTTCCATGGGAGACCTAGAAATGTCCATGGTGCTCCCTGGATACTGCCTCAGAACCTGGAGACAGCAGGAACCCAACATATTCACTCAACACAGGCATGTTATTTACCAGTTTTAGCTGATTAGAAACTAAAATCCAGACAGCAGAGCAAATAAAGTTCAGTTTTTTCAGACAGAGAGACATCAGCAGGAATAACTCACAGTACAGTTTTAAAATCTTTTAAAACTTTGGCAAAACAAAATGAAGCAACAAAGGCTCAGCAGTTAGCATTTGCCTTCTCTACAGAGAGAACTCAGAGAGACTTTTATTTACATTCCTTACATTTGTGGGAGAGCAGGAAAAGTAAAGCCCACATATGTGATTCATAGACATACTGGGCTTCACCACCAAAAAAGAAAGAGATAATAATTATTTTGTCTCACTAAGCTGCTTAATCTAAGGCCTGTTTTAGAGACTGGAAGGAAGATCATATATAGGTCATGATGTGTAAATTTCAACATTTTCCTTAGATTTCTTCTGAGATACTGTTTAAAGAAGACCATGGAAGGATTCTTTTGGGGATGACACCAACTCAAGCAGCACACTAACTCCTACTGGGATGTTCTTTTTTAAATTATAGAAATGTGTTCAAAATATCCATCAGGATATTTAAGCATGTTCTATTATTTACAACAACACAAAGGTCTTAGTCTATTGTTTTCCTCCTGTTTGTCAATTCCTTTCAATTAAACCCTTCCTTTAGCTATTGCAACTTCAACTCATTTATTAATACTGGTATTTATTAATACCAGTATTGCCAGTTAATATGCTGCAGGGTTGATTTGAACTTGGCTATTCTGCTAGACAACTCAGTGCAGGGAGCTATGTTTTCCCCCTTCCCCTTCCCCTCACTCTTACCATGCCCCTACTATTCCCCTTGCAGGTGGTCATGGCCACCACTGGGGCAGCTGTCCCTTGGGGCCAGCATTAAGGGGGATCAACTGCCTAACCTGACTTCCTAACCTTTCACTGGTACCACCCTCTATGCCCCCAGATGCTAGGTGACCTCAGGTGGTTTTCTTTCTGCTGGCTGGCTGGAGGCTGGTTGCTACTTTCTCAACTTCTGCCATTACTACCCTTAGTTGGGCTTGTGTCTAGCCTGTAACTTGAGTTCAAGCTGCCTGGTCATTCTGCAGCTTGGGCTTCCTCTTCATCCAAGTTGGGTCTAGTAATTTTAGCTAGGGCTTCCTGGCTGTCATTGCTGGCAAACTCCACCAGGAAAAAGAAGGCTCTTAAACAGGGATAACAGAGGAGAATGCAAACTTTCATGAATTTCTTTTATGGAACTAAAAGAAGAGATAAAAAACCCAGATTTTCAGAAGCTACCAGAAGTAGAACATTATCTAGAGAGAAGCACAGACAATAGGATATTCAGAATATTACAGAATAATAAGGGGGCTTCAGAAAAGCTAAATTAATTCTTTGTCATTGCAACAGAACTACAGCTACGGAGTCCGAGGAGTTGAAACTACATTTTTTAAAAATAGCAGTTCTAAAAATGTTCAAGATAAAGCAAAATTTGATCCCAATAGGAAAAAAGAGAATACATGCAAATCATTCCTTTTTTTTTAAAGGATTGCAAGATTTATTTTTACTTATTATTATTTATTAAGCTTGTATGCTGCCTGACTCTCAACAGCTTTCGGTGGCTCACAACAATCAAACAACGAAATTACAATAAATCAATAAAAGATAAAGATAAAACATGGCAAGCATGATGAAGTGAGGGATCTTACTCTCCCTTGAAAAAGGCCTGGGTGAAGAGCCCAGTCTTCACTGCCCTTCTAAACAACAGCAGAGTGGGGGCCATCTGGATCTTGCAGGGAACCTTGTTCCAGAGGGCAGGTGCTGCTGCTATTAATGGCCTGTTGCTATTTTTTCTTGGGCAATTGTGTGTAGTGTGTAAGGACCTTAACACTGATTTATTAAAAGTATACTTCATACCTTAAATAGAGCTGTGGATTCATTAAACACATTAGTATTGCAATATTTATGTCCAGTTGCTATTTTTTCCCTTAAATGTTATAACGTTAGATGTGGAAAAAGATGAGGAAAATGTATTATTCACTTATTCCAACAATTATACAAAAGATTAGGATTTAGATAAGTAAACACTATATTTGCTATTAGGTTGAATCACAAAGTCAAGAATTAATGTAAGTAAAACAAAAAAAACCCCTGTGTTTCCATTCATGTGTTTAGTCTAGCTCCGTTAAGACTTCCCTTTACTATGTCTCCCATACCCTGTTAATGTGCATTTTTTCCTCATTCAAGTTGACAGCTGAGACCAAAATTTAGCTTTGGATCAAAAAGCTAAATATATATACCTACCTTCAGTACAGATGTAGACACAGTAAAACAGGGAAATATACAGTGAGTCATAAAAATATCAGTTTTAATTTAAAATTATGGAAACTGATGGAACAGAGAGGAAGAGAAGGGTTACCTTGAACTTATATCAATGTTATTTTGATAAAGGTAAATTTCTCAGGAATATTTTTGTGTTTTTTATAGTTTTAAATTAAAACTGATATTTTTATGACTCACTGTATATTCTCACTGTATATTATATATATTTAATAAATGAAATAATGTTGAGGCTATTACATATACCTCATTGTTCAAGATAGCTGCTTTTTATGTTTTAATTAGTAGGGCATTATGGCCGCCTGATAATGTCTAGTTTGAAACCATTTAGCAATACTTTATTCTCTGATTAGTTAACAAATTATTAGAATAACTCTACTTACCTTAAAGTCTAATAAATTGAAATATCATTTGGCTTATACAGTTAAATAAAGCTATAACTATCAAGACAAACATTGGTGGTTCCTTATTTTCAGCATAATTTCTTTCTTTAGACAAGTAAAATATTTTTAGAAGGTTATAAAAGAAACAGATAGATTTAAAACCTGGCAATGACAACTTTGCATCAGATGCTGCATTTCAAAATCTAGATTACCCATTACTGATTTAATACCATATGACCTCAAGATAACTCACTCCCTGTTCCAAACCCAGTCTATACCAATTACCTTGCAGTAAGCCCATATGAAGGATCCACGAGATGTACTGGTACGTAGATAATACTGTATGTCACTGTAACTCTTTTATTTCGGTAAACCACCAATCTAGCATGGAATGTGCTCACAGCAGACCTCTTAAGTAGAGATGTTTCCAAATTCTATGTATTACATTCGCATTGGTTTAAAAAGCAGCTTGTGATGATAGCAAAACAACTATTATGCATTGATAGGAAAATCTACCCCATAGCCCTTTCTAGGTAAAGTAAGCTGAAACTGTGCCAGTCTGAAGATAGGAGCTTTAAAACTTTTAGACTTGCAACAAGCAGCCTTAACGATACAGACATAACTTCATAATGTAAAGAAGCATAAATAAGACATAGGAATTACTGCACTAGAAAAAGGAAGGAAAAGAACAAAAAATGAAAAGGCTTAATAAATAATCATGCTGGAAAAAATGTTTCAAAATGCTTAACACTGGTGATTGAAAGAAGCTGAGAGCAGCAGGATTTGAACCTAGGGACATGAGTTGTATGCTGGAGGTCCAGAGTTCCCATCAAACTCTGAAAAGTTCCAAAGAATGTGAAAATAAAAAACCAATTACTATGAATCACAGAGGCTATGCTGAAGAATCTTAGGTCAAATATAGATAACAAAGGCCATCATATTTATCCAAGCAACAGACTTGGATTAAAAGAGTCAATAATAGTTAATTTTATTGGCTATGAATTCATTCATTACTAACAATAGTATTGGTATATTGATCAAACATTTAAAAAATAATGCTTAGAAGAAGCTACACATCACAATCATTACAGTTTGGATGGGGTTCCAATTTTAGATTGTGCCTTAGAATGGCAGACCTCAACAAATTTTGACAGAATATAAACAGTGCATATATGACTTAACAGAATATATTTCACTCATCTATCTCTATCTCTCTAACTCTGTCTCTGCATTTATAAACAGAACTTCCCTTACATAAGGCATTTAGACAAATCTTTGGGTAATATTCTTCTTTTACAAACTTTGCTATTTATTTGTTCCTAATAAGAACAATTTTTTAGTCTATACAGAAATATTACTCTGGCAGCAAATCAGCTAGAAATGGTTGTGTAAATTTCATGGTAGGGTCTTATTATCGTAATTACTTGACTTGCAATGATAATGATGTGACATTGATGAAATTCTGGACATTCTCTCTGGTATTAGTTTTTGTTACAATTTACATTATCAGGAGGTATTTTTAATTAGCCATAAAACACTCTGCATATTTCTGTTGTGACTAAATAACTATGGCCAATTAACTTGCTTTTTGTGAATGCAGGAAAAAATGAAAAAATGAAGTAGAGAGAAAAAAAACTCTGGGACTAGAGTGCACTCTAATTTCTGTTCCAAATGATTGACAGATTGATTTGTCCTTCATATCATCTGTTTGAAAAAATAGTTTACAGTCTACCACTTTGCAGTTCATAATTAATATTTCCTACACCAGGAAACCCCCATATGATAGTAGAACTCTGGAGTTCTTCACCTGATTGTGAGGAGGGGGGCAGTAGAGTCATCTTGCATAGCTTAACTCATATGCCTATCTTGAAGCTGTGACTAATGCCAATGAATGACACAAATGATTTTGGAGAAGCTAAGCTCTGAATAAGGAATCCAAATAAAACTCAAGTGTTAATTCAGTTCTAAGTAACCTATTTCTCACAGCTTGAGAATAGTAAAAATATCTTGCAATATTAAACATCGGGGGAAGGGTCCCACAAAAAGCCACAGTCAGTTTAAGTTGTAATTTATTCCTGTTCATTTGAATACTTTACTATTATCCAGAAAATTATAAAGCTTCAAACAAGTGTACTGAACACCTTGACCCATATAAGTATGTTGGAAGAATGGCATGTGGTGCTGAAGTGGGGAAATCAGAGACAGTTGCCACTTTCACATATCTATAAATGGACATTAAACCAAAACGAGATCAGTCAAAGTTTCATTGGGTTTGCTGCTAGGCAGCCCTAGAGATGGGTAAATGGTTGCTCTAAAGTAGAATGTGAACCAAAAGAATTTGCAGAAGATGATGCTTCTCCTTGCTAAATACAAGCTGGGGCACTAACACAGCCTAGGGTTTTAATAATGCCAGTGGCTGCATTTTCATTTCTTTTCAAGCAGTAATACATTTTTGTTTACGAGGAACTAATGGTCAGCTATCAGTTCACACCGAGAAACCTCACCTGGAAGGATCACTTTTTTTCTCCTACCATGCCAACCAGATTATATATTTTTTCTTAATAATACCTACATTGACAGCACAGTTTTAAAAGAATTGGTTATTCTTTTTATGTACTGTATACCATCTCTTCTTTAACTCCCTATTTGCTTATGCCAAGAAAACTGACAAGCTCAGCATTTAGCATTGGAAACAAGCAAACAAAAGCTTTGCCCTTTTTCTTCTCTGTTGACACAATGTTAATATTTTAATCTGCAAAATTAGGATAATCTTTTTTTTTCTTTTCTCTCTCTCTTTTGCCAAAAGAACATATTGCTTGCGTATAGCCGTTTTTTCTTCTAACTCAGTGTTTTTCAAACTTGGCAACTTTAAGATGAGTGGACTTCAACTCCCATACTGGCTGGGGAATCCTGGGAGCTGAAGTCCACACATCTTAAAGTTGTCAAGTTTGAAAACACCGTTCTAACCAAATCCACATAGAACTATTCTATTCCCTATTGATGTTCATGTTCAATTTGGCTGAATCTTCAGACAGAAGAGAATAAGAAAACAGAAGGTCTTAAATTTTTAGCCTTACTGACCCCATTCTCCTAGTGTTATTACAACATTACTAAGTCTTTCCTGCCAAGTTTTCTTCTCATTATTGTGTCTGAGGTTATGCTGTTTTTGGCAGGATATAGCTATTTTGCAATGCCAAAAAAGTTGTTGTTAGCTCTTGCCTTGTGTTCTTCAACTATTCAGTTAAATAAACTATGGAACCTAACAGATTGATAGGGTTGAGATTGTGGTTCTTATTTAATATATATCTTGTATACACATTTGAATTCAAAGAGAGAAATCTGTCAGATATATAATTCAAGCCTAAAATTTCACGTGATAGAGAAAAAAGTAAACCAATAGAAAAAAAAAAAAGCTTACTGAAAACACATAATCTAAATGTGTTGATTTTTCTCCCTTGAAACAGCAGATTTCCCATATTAGGAGACAAATTGCTTTGAAAATCTTATTAGTCATATGCTGATAGTGGAGACAGAGATATGGATCCAAAAGACAAAATTAATTGAGCAAGTCAAACTAGATATTTAGTCCTGGCAATACATCAGATGTCTCTGGTTTCTAGGGAAAACATACGTATATAATGTTTCCCACATTAAATCCATCATTTTTCTTTTCTTTTTTGAGCTAAGCTACAAATACATACATGATATTTGTATTAATACTAGTTAACAGGGAATAAATGGTTAAAGAAGTAGAAGTTGTAGGAACCTTGGGAGAGGTTGACCATGCAATTTTACAATTCACTATACTGCAGTCAAGGAAAACTAAAGGCAATCAGATGAGAGTACTAGATTTCAAGGGAGCTGACTTCAATAAGCTAAGGGACAAAAACTAGGAAGGATTCCATGGATGGAAATCCTGAGGGCAAAAAAAGTTTAGGAGAGTTGAGAAATCCTGAAAAATGAAATAAATGAAGCCCAGCCACAAACAATATCAGAGAAAGAAAAATGGGAGACACCTGGTAAATCTGGTGTAGTTGCATAAAGAGCTCTTTGACAACATGAGAAACAAAAAGGACAAGTTTTTAAAATAGAAACAACATATAACTAAAACAGATTATCAGGGAATAGCCCAAATCTGTAGGGACAGGGTCAGGAAGGCTAAGACTCAGAAAGATCTCAGACTTGCAATCAACACCAAAAATATCCACAAAAAAAAGAAAAAAGGCATTATTTGGATACATGCAAAACAAGAGGAAAGTAAAGGAAGCAGTGGGCCTGCCGGTTGGAGAAGATGCAAGATGATGATGGGCAACAGGGACAAAGCTGAAATGCTTCATTCCTATTTTGCATCTGTCCTTTCACAAAAGGAAAAAGTGGTCCAACCTGTCAGAAGCTACACCATTGCAGGGAATGGGGGGCAGAAGAGACTTGCAGGTCAAAATAGGTAACTAATTGGTGAAAGAACACCTAGCTGCTTTGAATCATATTCAAGTCTCCTAGTCCAGTTGGATTATATCCCAAGCTGTTAACAGAACTGGCGGATGTGCTATCAGAATCACTGACTGTAATCTTTGAGAACTTCTGGAATACAGGGGAAATGCCAGAAGATGGGAGAAGAGCTAATATTGTGAGATATAGCAATGTGATGCCAACATGGGTTTGTTAAAAACAGTTTGTGCCAGACAAGTCTTATTCTTTCTTTTTATAAAGTGAATAGATTAGTGGACCAATGGAATGCTTTAGTTGTAGTTTAGTTCAACTTCAGCAAGGCATTTGATCAAGTTGATCATAGACTCCTTCTTGATAAAATAGAACAATGTAGGATGGATTGTCTCACTATCAGATGGATTTACAATTGGTTGAATAACCATATCCAGTGTGTGGGTTTGTGGGTTCTTAGTGGGTCTGTGTCTACTTGAAGGCAGGTATGCAGTTCTGTCCTGGGCCCAGTCCTTTTCAGCATTTTAATAAATGATGTCATCAAATGTGTAGACAATACAAAGCTTTGGGGGGTGGGGGGATATGAACACATCAGAAAACAGGCTCACGTTTCAAAAAGTTCTTGATAGATTTGAATCTTGGGCCCTTCCCAACAATGGCATTTCTTGTCCAATGGCAAGAAATGCAAAGTTCTGCACTTAGTACCAAAAACAAGATGCCCAACTTCAAGATAGGGAGTATGAAATAAGCTACTAAAGATGGAGTTGTTTTGGAGAGCCTTCTCCTGATTTTATAATGCCATCTTTAACTTCTACTTTAATTGGTTTTTTACATTCAGTGTAAGCCATCAAGAGTCTTTTTGAGTGCAGTAGGATAGAAATATATTAAATATCTGGCTCAACAGTAGTATTTGTGAGAAGTATCTGGATGTCCTGGTAGACCACGGAGTAAACATAAGCCAGAAGCATGCCAATCCTATGCATTTATGAACCACCTTTTCATTTCTCTGCCATCTTCATTAGATTATGTGAGCTATTGAGGAATACACTTCTTGATAGAGGTTCTTTTTTGTAGTCTCGCCACAGACCCTGTCCCACCAAGGAGAGCAGTGAACAATAATATACCAAAGAACTCAGGAGAATGAATATGAATCTGTCCTCTTTGGAGCTTGTGATGAATATAGAAGATTGTAGATTTATCCCTATATAGGAGCAATAGTAGAAACTAAAAAAGGTCCCTCTCCAGACAGTTGGACGAGGGTGTCCTCTGGGTTCACCCAAGACCTACATTTGGCAACTTTGTGTGTCCATAGCAAATAGGAATAAAGTAATTAAAACATCAGCTATGACAAGTATTACAAAAGGTCATGTTAGATACAACCTATTAAAAAGCCTTCAACTTTTTTCTATATACTGTTGAGAAGTAGCTGCAACAAGAAGTTGAATTTTTCATCCCTGGGACCACCAATTTATATAGCCATGATAAAAAAAGTGTAAAAAATGTTAATATGCTGTTTCTTTTTTAAACAATAATTTGTAATATAATTTTTCTTCTAATTATATCTCAGACATACTGTGAAATTTATTCAAGTCTTTGAAAATAGTAGAAGCTACTGACCTGACAGGAAAGAAAACTTTAAAAAGGAACTGATGTTGAACATTGGATATGTGCATCAATTGTAACATATAATAGTATCATTTATAGCATGAGATCAGACACCCAGGGTCCTTCCTGAGCTACTCTAGAAGGTACTAGAAAACTAAATTTAAAGGTACTGTATCCAAGGAAGTACATTCAAATGGCACATCAAAATAATAAGAGTTCTGACCTCTAGTGGCTTTCTTACTTCAGAGTTATAATTTGGTTTTAGAAAAAACATGACTTGCATTTCACAGGGGTGAGTTGCTTGGTATATTTATAACCAATTCTAAGTAACCCTCTGGTTGCCAGTTTGTCAAAACTAAGGTTTCATAGTTTTATGAAATTATCTACTGCCTCCGATAACTAGATAAAGTCTCCTTCCACTTGAACTCAAGTCCTGGTGACTTTATGAACATGCTCATATTGTTTTCTTGGCTACAAAACAGAAGTGACTTGCCATTGACTTCTTGTGGGATGTTGATTCAAGTTCCAAATCTAACCTATAGCCCAGGTAATCCCTGATGGTCTCCCATAGAAATACTAATCAGGTCCAATTCTACAGAGTTTCCAAGCCCAGGTAAGATCAGCAAGGTGTTACCACCTGCTAAAACCTCTAACGATTGGCCTCAATTAAACAGGATGACTATTTGAAAAGCAAATTTCCCAGGAACAAACTGGAATCAATATAGTAATTCATTTTTCTAAAAAGACAACAACAGCATTCAGTCAAGTCTTATCATGGTTTGCTAACAATATACTGCATCATACTCAAGAACCCATCAAATGTTTTATACTCAATTTTACATCTGATCAGTCACGACCTAAATACAAGAGAACCAAGGTAACTCATTGGCTAGCAAACATCTGGATTTTATCTGCATATATCTGTAAAACAAATTACTCCAAATATTTCTTATGCTTACTTTCATGATTATGGGAATAAAACCAGCTCTGTTTCTGTTTATGCAAAAGTAAGAAATCAAAATACAAGTAATTCATTTACCATTATCCCAGCTGTGTGTACTGTGTTTCTGTACTGTGTCAGGAAATATGGAAACTTAATAAACAAGAAAACTCACTAGCATCATTGGCAAAGGAAGCTGGGTCAGATGTTCCAAGGGAGGCTTCAAATTCTTCCTGAAGGCGATAAGCTCTCTGGAGCAAAAATTCAAGCTTATGGATAAACTCTGCACTAATGATATCCTGTAAATAGAAATTGCAAGATATAAGCTAATATTTTAAGAAGCTAATGGAAATGCTGAGATGCTCAGTTGATTAATTTACTGTGGTGATTATTTATGCAACATGATAGGCAAGAACAGCAGGATCGGAAGAATTACATAAAGCAGCAATTACGTTATTAACCCAGTCAAATTAGACAATACCAGCGTATTTACTTCTAGATGTATCCTTCAGGAAAAAAATGTAAATGGTTCAGCCCTCATATATGCACAAAAAATTTCCATTTGAGCTCACAGGGCTTCCATATATAATAAATGTATTACTTAGCACAAAAGCTAAGTAAAGAATACATCAGGCTGGAAACCCAAAATGTTTGTCCTTAAAGCAATGAAATGTTTAATTTTTTTTCCTCTGTGAGTTTACATGTAGTTTTTTTTTTAATACTTAAAAACTGCTATGTGCATCAAAATTAATACAAGATTTGGTATATATAATTTTTTAAATATTTCTGAGGTTAAAATTATAACAAATAGTTCATTGTCATTTGGTATTGAGGAAGAATGACAATATACAGTAAGCAACATATGGCTGGGAGAGCATTGACTCAAATTGCAGATACAAATCTGGCTCTCTCAATGTCTTCAGTGGAAAGTGGAATATACTTTAAATGTCCCCCCTCCCCCCAAAAAACTGCATAAACTAACCTCATAAAATAGCAAATTTTGCTGACACCTTCTCACCTCTATATGTTCTTCTGCAATAGCATCACCTGCTCCAAGTTTGATGGCACTATAGCTGGCTTCATCTTCAACTTGTCTATTACGAAAAGTCAATGCCTGTTCCCATCGGCGCAGTGCTTCTTCAAATAACTCCATTCCTGAAAGAATTGTAATGTTTCCTTGTATCACACATTTCCTTTGTTTTATCTGTAGGTATGAATCACCTCTTCATTAATTATAAGCACACTGTACTACACATACAGGACAGGAAGCCCTGAGAGAGAGTGTCAAACTTCTAAATCCCACATGAGATTTGGATTCAATTAGCTCTCCCCCCTCCCCAGTTTATTTTCCTGAAGATGTGCTGGGAATACAACCCTTAACATCCCAGTAAGCATAGTCAAAAGGGTCAATTAGATGGCTTTGGGTTCCATCACACTGAGTTGTTTTAAGAATAAATACGTCATATGCATAGAACCATAAAGTTGAATGGGGCCATGAAGCCCACAGGGTCCAACCTTTTGCTTTGTGCAATAATCCAACCTAAACTAATTCAGGGATTTGAAGAATGCTATCATGTCTCCCATCAGTCTTCTCTTCTCAAGATCAAACTTGATCAACAGATTCGTTCAGTCTCTGTTTCCAGTTGCCTAATAATATTTTTCTCTACAGTTGAGTCAGTCTGCCTGAATTCTTCTTAGTGTGAAGCCCAGAACTGGATGCAATACTCATGGTAGGTGCTGATGCTTGCAGAATATAGTCAAAGTATTGCTTCTTGAGATTTGGAAACTATATCTGAGAATACAGCTTAAAACAGCTTGTTATCAACTATTATTCCATGCTTCTTTTCATAAGTACTATCAAACCAGGTAGTTCCCATCTATGTCAGTGCATTTGATTTTGTTTTCCGAATTGAAACATTCTGCATTTACTTCAGTTAAATTTCTTATTTTCAACTGATTTCTTTAACCTAACAAAATCATTTTGAATTTAACCTATGTCTTCCAGCGTATTAGCCATGTCACCCAACATTGTATTATATGAAAGTTTATAAACATTCCCTTCACTTCTTTGTCCAAATCGTTAAAGAAAATGTTGAAAAGTAGAAGACCTAGAATTGAATCCTGTGGTGTCCCACTCAACACTTCAGTACAATTTGAGGAGGAACCATTAATGATCACTCTGAGTATGCTTTTCAAGACAAATGGGAGAGTTCATTCTTACACAATCAAGTGAGAAACCAGACGAAACCAAGCCTGAATGTTGTAGGATGGGACAAAAAACTAAACATAAGATCTGAAAATTGTCCTTATAAATAAGGCTAGTTTATGATTAGCTACAGATGCTGAAATTCGTTTGGCCTTGGTTATCAACTTCCTTCAATAAGATTATTTCTTCTCAGTTCTTGGATTTTGTTTTGAGTTTACCTAAGGGTTCCAGTCTAGCCTCCAGCTGAAGCTTGACACCAGCTGTGGATCTACCTCATAGATATAGCAGTACTTAATTAGTTTGCTAAAGAGAATGTCATGATATACTTCATCAGTTTAACAAAGAATTATATTTTATGACAACTCTTATGAGATTTCACATACTAGCAAAATAATGCTTAGGATCATCCAATGCATATTAGAGTCCTACATGGAAAAAGAGATGGCAGATATTCAAGCTAGCTTTAGAAAAGGCTGAGGAACACAAGACATCATTGAAAGCCAAAGAATACCAAAAAGAAGTCAGTATGTGCTTCGCTGATTATAGAAAGGCCTTCAATTGTGTCAATCATGTCATTGAATGTGCTTAGAAAAATCTGGGAATCCCAGAACATCTCATTGTTCTCATGAGAAACCTATATACAGGTCAGGAAGCCACAGTACGGACAGAACATAGTGAAACAGACTGGCTCCAGGTTGGCAAAGGAGTGAGACAAGGCTCTATACTCTCCCCTTATTTATTCAACATATATGGTGAATATATATTAAGGGAACCTGGATTGGAAAAAGATCAGCATGGTTTTAAAATTGGAGAAAGAAACATCAATAACCTGTGCTATGCTGATGATACTACTCTAATAGCGAAAATGCAAAGGATCTGCAAAGTCTAGCAATAAAAGTCAAGGAGCATAGTGAAAAAATGAGACAAAAATTAAATATAAAGAAGACCAAAACAACGACAACAGGTACAGCAACCAACCTTAGAACTGATAATGAAGAGACTGAAGTGGTAGATAACTTCTGCCTTTTAGGATCAATCATCAACAGTAAAGGAACAAGCAGTCAAGAAATACGCTGCAGACCAGCACTTGATAGAGCAGCCATGAAGGCCTTGGAAAAGATATTCAGATGCCATGACGTGTCTATACCTACAAAGATCAGACTAGTGCAAGCAATGATGTTCTCTGTGACACTCTATGGAAGTGAAAGTTGGACTTTGAAGAAGCAGGATAGGAAGAGTTTGGATGCTTTTGAACTTTGGTGTTGGAGAAGACTCCTGAGAATATTGTGGACAGCCAAGAAAACAAATAAATGAATCACTGAACAAATCAAGCTAGAGTTCTCACTAGGGGCACAAATGACCAGGTTCAAATGATCCTACTTCGGACACATTATGCAAAGACCTAGCTCTCTGGAGAAATCTCTAATGCTGGGAAAGGTGGAAGGAAAGAGAAGAGGACAACCAGCAGCAAGGTGGAATGGTCTCAGTTACAGTAGCGATGAGTTAAAAGACATGAAAGACCAGGTTAGGGATAGATCATCATGGACAAAATCTATCTATGTGGTCGCTAAGAGTGGACACTAACTTGATGGCACATAATCAGTCAATCAATCTTTTGAGATTCAATAAGAAAGCATTTTGTGAATCTGCATGTCATACTTTTAGACAACATCTATTAAAAAGCAATGCAACCATATCTTTTTTTAAAAGAGAATGCTAATTATTCTTTACAACAGCATATCATCATTTGCACTGAATGGTGAAATGTTTTAAACTCTACTTATTTTATTTTGTTATAATGTATTTCTAGTAATAATGCCAAAATATTATATATTTACCCATCAAGTATAAATTTTCTGGAGTAGTTACTGGAATATTGACTAGCTTCATATTATCTTCATCTGTTTTATCCCAAGAATTAGAATTCACACAAACACAACTAGGACAAGAGGTGGCACTGTGGACCTAATTAAAAAAAAATGTGCATGTAAGTCAAGGGAAGTATAACAATATATTTCTAGTAGTTCTATCTTACCCTTTGGTTTCATGAACAATTTATTTCTGTCTAGAAACAAATATCTCCTTTCTATTACCTACCCAATTTCCAAAACCTGGAAAAATCTCATTCTACCCTCTTCTAATACTTTCTTTCCATTCCTTGTCTGTTCACTGCTCATATATGTGGGTAGCATCAACCTCACAATTGTAATGATCTCTTGCACAGATCTCTTCCTGTCCCCATCCATCGCCAACACAATGGCTGTCTGTGGTGAAGTTTGGCACAACAGCGCCAACATGTACGGTAGATGGCAAAAAGTTTTCTCTTTAACTTTTTTTTTAAATTGTATATTACAGAAGTATCAGAGGCAGAGGGAGTGTGATGTAGCGATTAGAGTTTCTAGTCTTCAGAAGCCAAGTGGGTGACATTGGGTCAGTCACTCCCTCTTGGCCAAATCAATGTCAGGCTCTGTGACAAACTGACCAAGAAACAATAACTCTTTGTCACATCATGCATTGTTAAGCTATCCTATAAGGACTGGGTGAGAGCAGTGCAAAAATAAGTGGTCCCTGCAACCATGGGGACAAATACTACGAGGAGGAAGAACATGTATAAAACGGAAAATGAGGAAGTAACAGATAATTGTGGGCCCATGGATAACTGATTTCCATATTCTAGGAAAAGAGGTAACAATTTATTTGGAAATATTAATACGCTATTTTCAGTGAAAAGTTTTCCAAAAAAGAGAAGTATGTGAATATTTGCTTTTTTTAAAGGGTTCCTGAAGACAAAGAAAATGATCATCAGTTGTTTATTCATAAAATACATATAATAGTTCTCAATATATTGCACTTACTGAGGCCAAACTCTGCACTGAACCAGAATATTTATTGAAGAGATCACCATTTACGTTGATGTGAGATTGAAAACCTTTTTCTTTGATGGAAGTCAGTGAAAGTGTTAGGTTTTGTTTGCTGCTGGAACAACTGGAATCTGAGGAGGTAAAGAAGATGATTAATAGTGTAAATCTATGTGCATCTTTTTTTCCATTAACTAAGGAAAAAGAGTTTAGAAAAATCTTAAAATAAATGTTATTTTAGAAATAAATGTATATGGATAATGAGATATTATATATGTGAGCATTGACCATTTTGCTTTTGTCTGTTGTTTTCTGCAGGGAGTTGTGCACATTTTGTACATTACATGATTTGAGGATGTGAAATGAAACCACCACTGGATGCACAGTATCTAATTCATCAGCATATATTACAATGTAGCTAGAATTATATGGAAGCAAATTCAATTGAAGATAAGATTATGTGGAGGACAAAGGGAATGGCCCTGAAGAATAGGAGGAAGAGCCACTGCCAAGGCAATAGTCAGATAAGCAGGGCTTGAACCCAGAACAAGAAAGAAACTTGAAAAAACATCTCAGACAAGACCCTCCATAGTTCACACAAAGTTAAATTGAGGGGAGGAAGCACATTCAGACTTGCAAGATTTTGTTACTACAGCTGTTACAATAAAAGTAGTCCTGATCTATATGCCATTGGTTTCTTAGTCTCGTCTACTTTGTAGGGCTGAAGATTATACGAGACTGAAATAATAAAATTATTTTACATTCCATGTATAATCCGATACATTTCATTCCAGTCTCACATGATCCCTTAGGACTACGCTCTACTTATTCAGCTACACTTGCTTCCATGTAAATGTAAGCTATGCAGTATAGATCTATGATGCTTCTTTGAAATGAAGTCTCACTCAGTTCAATAAGGCTTACTCCCGAATAAATCTCTATCAGATAACTCTCTTTGAATATTAGCTTTCTGTAGAGAAAATGCCACCTACTTTTCTCTGACCCAAATGTTTTTGCATAATCGAACATCAGATGGCCTGATTCCCATGGAGATATTTTCCTGGTTTTCTTCCCACGTTTTCTTTTGAAATGATGGGCAAGAAAAAGCACAGTTACTGCACTCACTGCTGTTATGACAAACAGTTTCTTTAGCCCTGGTGAGATTTTAACCTTAAAACAAATAGTTAAAAAAAAAAGTTACATTACATTTGTGCAGAACCATAAATAACTGACTTTTATAAGCATATTAGATTCACATGTTAAATATGAATTCTATAGCCAATAATATAAACACTTCCATCAACACATGAACCTCAATTCACATTCCTTAGCATATTTTAAATCAAACTGTAATTTAAAAAGAGTACAGGCATTTTTAGAAACAAGGCTGTACAACTATCTGGCAAGTATATTAATTCCACTTACATTCAACTTGAGAGGAGTACATTTGTAATTATTTTGAAGTAAATGTTTTACTTTCTTCATTACTTCCAGCAAATCCAAAAAGGCAAT
This sequence comes from Python bivittatus, assembly GCF_059951505.1. Lineage (NCBI taxonomy): Eukaryota > Metazoa > Chordata > Lepidosauria > Squamata > Pythonidae > Python > Python bivittatus. Next base: position 32,997,675 of record NW_028277098.1, read on the forward strand.
TTCAAATGCCTACCTACCACCAGGGTTCTCAAAGTGGTGTGTGTGTGTGTGTGTATCTGCATGAAAAGAAATGTGAAATTTAAAAAGACTATATTTTTCAATGAAGAATCTAATGGACTGCGAAGACATGGATAGATATGCTGATGGGAAGGAAGGAAGGAGGAACAATGAAGATTCCTGTGTGGCAGGAAGATTGAAAAGTGGGTAGGGAGAATGGGAAGGAAGGAAGCACCCTGAAGATTGATGGGTGTGTGATGGGAAGATCAGGGTGGGCTGGCTGATGGGAAAGAGGGAGGAAAGTCACTGTAAATGTTATGGGGGGATGGATAGGAAGAAGGCAAGGCCATACGGTAGGCATCTGTGCATATGCAGTAGAAAGATTGCAAGGGCAGAGTGGCCTGTAGGAATGTGGGAGGGAATGCAAATACATTTTATTTCTGCTCCTTTTATATTACCGTATTTTTTCATCTATAAGACGCCCCCATGTACAAGACGACCCCCACTCTTCCAACCCAAAATTAAAAAATCAATATTTTAAAGATAGTGCAGAACACATTTTTATTTAGTAATTAGTTAACATTTACCTGATACACTTGGTGGGAGGGGGTCCAAACCGTCTCTCTGCAGCTCTATTTCCAGGCTCTTTGGCATAACTGATGACATTCAATCACGAGTGAAACTGCAGATAGCTTGTCTCTGCAAACAGCCTTCCCCTAATTGGTTTGTTCAGCATCAGCTGACGTCAGTTACATCAGGCTCGTGACTGGAGGAAGTCTGTTTGGGAGACAAGCTATTTCACTCGTGATTGGAGGCTAGCAATAGGAGGAAGCCTCTCTGCAGAAACAAAGTATGGGCAGTTTTGCAACCATGCGATTCTCGGCTGACTTCCTTGAATAAGATGCCCTTCAGTTTTTAGGGTAAGGATTTTAGAAAAAAGTATTGTCTTATAGTCGGAAAAATACGGTACATTACATTCTCATGAATTTGCTGGTACAAGAAAAAACATTTCTGCTTATTTTTTAATTAAAGGCAGAAATGAATATTTTTGTGCATTTCCAGTTTTAATTATGAGAGTTTTATTAAATGGCAGGGTTGGCTTAAGTGACAGGGATGAGAGTCCCTAAAAAAATCAAAATGGGGCATGATGCCTAAAATTTGGAAATTCTCGCTCAATACTCTATCCTGAGTTTTATCAAGTAGAGATTACTTACTGAAAGTCCCCACACTACATGAGATGGAGTGAAAGGGGACTTGGAGGCAAATGTTTTCTGCAGGAGCATCCTTCCTGTGGAATGTCCTCCCATCAGACATAAGAACTGCACCCTCACTCCTAGTATTCAGGAAGTTTTTGAGAACATGGCTTTTTAAATGTGTCTTGGGGGATTGAGGCAAGAATGGGAGATGTAGCTGAGTTGGGATAATCAGGCTGCTTGATATAATAACATATTGTAGTTTTTAATATAATGAGTATTTTGAATTTATGTTAAAAGTATTTATTGTTATTTGACAATTTTGAACTATTGTAATGTTCTATATATAATGTACATTTCCTTATATGTTGTTCAGAGTTGCACATTAGAAATAACACAGAAGTATCTGTAATCAGTCAATCAATGGAAGCTGGCAGTATTCTCACTGTTAAGCTCTTACTGATATGTAAAGTGAATAAATGGATCAAAACTACATGGGCAATATGTCATTGTATCAAATGTATTTATTTATCAAATTTGTACAGCTGCCCATCTACCAAAGGCACTCAGGATGGCAAACAAAAATAAAAGCAAACTAAATTCACAATCCATTACAGAAAAAAAGGTCAAAGTCAAGGTCCCTAAAAAATCTCAATAACAATATCAGAGCTCCATTAATGCCCTAGTCCCAGTGCCATGGGGAATAACCAGGTCTTCTTGGCCTTCTGGAAGGCCAGCAGCCTCAGGGCTGTCCATATCTCAGGGGGAAGGCTGTTTCACAAGACAGGTGCCATGATAGAGATGGCATGATTCCTAGGAATCGCCAAGTTATACAGTTTTACCCATGGGAACCAGAGCATGCCTACTCTGCCCAATCTGGTGGGATGGGCAGAAATCAACAGCCAAAGGTGGTCTTATAAGTAATCTGGTCCCATGCCAAGTAGGGCTTCAAAGTTGACAACCGGTATTTTGAATTGCACCCCAAAAGCCTGCTGGGAGCCACTGCAGCTCACATAGCAAAGGTATTACATGGGTATACTGTGGAGCACCCAATACCTCATGTGCCACTACATTCTAAATCAGTTGATGCTTCCAAATGCTGTTCAAGGGCAGCCCCATGTACAGCACATTACAATAGTCCAATGAGGAGGTGACTAAGGCATGAGTGACTATCAGCAGTGGCTCTTGATCTAGGAATGGGTGCAATTGGTGCACAAGATGTAATTGTGCAAAGGCTTTCCTGGCCACAGCTGGTAGTTGCTCCTCAAGCAGGAGCCCTGAGCCCAGGAGGTCTCCCAGATTGTACAACAACTCTGCCTGGGGTAATGTTACCCCATCCAGAATCAATGATGGAAAACCACTAGAATCAGGGGAGCCCTAAAACCCATGGCCATTTGGTCTTGTCAGGGTTGAGCCGAAGCCAGTTCTTCTCTATCCAGAACCACACAGCCTCCAGCACTGGGAAAGCATCTCTAATGCATTACTTGGGTAGCCCAGAGCAGAGATGTATACCTGAGTATCATCAGCATACTGATGATACTTAACTCTGTGTCAATAAATGACCTCACCCAACCCAGATTGGGAATAGACTGTACTGGAGGACATCTGTGTATGTCATAATTAAGAGTGGATATGGACTTCATGGCACATAATCAATCTATCAGTCGTAGTATCTGCCATTAGTATTGATATGTGGCCATTAGAAATTGTGTTAGGATATGCTTGGTCACCAAACTGCTATATATGAAACAGTGACATTTTATTCTGCTTACCAGCTCCAAAAATGTAGGACTTGTGGCTCTTTTCCTATGCCTTCTCCTGCACACCAGGTAACCAGGGGGGAAAGTATACCTGACATCACCACAAAGAATTGGGCTGACCTCTAGTAAAACAGCAGCAAAAATACATGCATACACACTGTGCTTATGGATCAAGAAGATCCTTTCTGCAAAGCAAGCTAGGCTGCTGAATATAATATGGATTTCCAATGCTCTGAGTAGCAATTCTACATGTAAATAACAATCCTCACATAGCATTCTATTGCTGTACATCAGTGTTGTCCAAACTTGGCCACTTTAAGATGAGTGGGCTTCCCCACTCATCTTAAAGTGGCCAAGTTTGGACAACACTGCTGTACATGGTTTGTCTAGGGCTGGGAAATAGCATTGTGAATATTATTATTTGTACCTTTTTGAGTCATATTTCTAATCTGCATTTTTGCATACCTGAAGTTTAAGTCTTTTGAGACTGTAGACATATTCCTTTTTAATTTTTATTTTACTCAATTTAAACATCTCATTAAATCAAATGGTATAAAACATTTGCTCTTCCACACTGTAGTATATTAGCACAAGTGAATCTGTATTTAGTGTACCACTAACTTGCAGCAAATAATGTTTAACTATTACACTGTATTTTTTTATTTCTGCTTCTTCTTTTAGTATAACCATTACCATAACCTATTTTGGATACAAATAGGCCTCCCTAACAAAAAATGTCTGCAATTTATGTATTCCTAATTTCACAGACGACGATAAATAAGTCAACTTTCAAGAGTTTTATATCAATGTATTAATTAGGGCATAATCAACAGAAAATCTGAAGGATATCAACACCATATAGAAAGCAATCAGAAAAAAATTCCATGAGTTTTACTGCTACATGAAATGCAGCAATAATAATAATAATAAGAAGAAGAATAAGAATAAGAATAAGAATAATTTAAAAAAAAACCCTGAGGGAATGGAAGGGAAGGAGGGTGTGGTTCTTAGCAAAATAGTATTGGAACATATTTTCCATGCAATAATAATAAAAACTAGTAACGTAGTACTTCTATGTATATAAACATTACCTTAATAAAATATATTAACAAAACATTACTAGGCATTTCAAAAAGCTATAAAGAAGAAATGCAATCATTACCTGTATTAGTGAATTATACCAGGAGAGTGGAAGATCAAATACTCTTAAAGCTGCTGTCTTCAAAGGAAAACGTGTCTCGTTAGCAGCCTCTTCTGACATTGTTCCTTCTTTCCTATATCATCATTTACTGATGCTAAGTCAAAATCATATTATTTGGGTTAGATAGTCTGCCAAAGAGAGACAAATATTGGACTATATTGGACTAGCTTTGAGACATTCCTTCAATGGCTTAGTTTCAATCTTTCTGCCAAAGCCAAAGGATACAAGGAAGAAAACTGCATGCAGTAATAGACCCTGAATGTTGCAGAGAATACAGTGTTTGAGCTTTTCAGTAAAGACTAATTCCAGCTGTCTTTCTATAGCCACATGCCAAGGAATAAGCTCCTTTTAACTCAGTGGAATTCTGAGTAAATTAAAGGCTGCACCATAAACCAACAGTTAAAATCTGAGGAGCAGAATTGCTCAGTCACAGAAGGAAAGCAGATTATTCTTGAAAAATATATCATTTCAGCTGTGCTCTGTATCAATTAGGAATATTTATGATCTTGAGATTTTTTTTAACTGCCAAAGCAGTTTCACATAAAGATTTTAATTAGCCTCAAGACACAAAGATATATTAGACCAAATAATATTTCTGCACAGCCAAGATGTACTTCATCAACTTTTCTTGGTGATGTTGGACTGCTAAATCTCTTGATCTGAATGCCAGAGGAGATACAACTCTTAAACTTGAAATGAGCATTTAGAATGAACTGGAAATTTAGTTCTTGTGACTTCCACAACTGCAGTGAAAAGCATGAGATTTCTTTAGAAATGGCTGAGAGAGGAAGAGCAAAGAACCTTAAAGACTTAATAGCTTATTTCAAAGAGCTGTATAATTATATCCCCATGGATTAGCACAGGTATCCCTTGAGCTCACGGTGATAAACAAGATAATGGATGCTTAGGATGATGTAAATATGATACTGTGGCCATGGATGACAGGACCTTGTAATTTTCTAAAAACCCAATGTATTGGCCATGGTATCTTCAGCATCTGCTAGACTGAAGAATTCCCTGTCCTGTTGGGTCAGATGGATGGCACTTCTTATACAGGGGAAATCAATCTTTTGCCATCACTTCAAAAATCATAATGAAAAGGAACGGATTAAGTTTGAAAGACTTCTATGAGTTACCTCTCTGACACTGCAGGTATGTCAGCCAGCCCAGGTTCAGATGATGCACTCCTTGTTCCTCCTTTGCACCAGCTCTCACTTTTGCTAGCCGTTTCTGATGGAGCTGTCAGGAGGAGGAAGATGCAGGCAGATAGAGAAACTGTAGAGATAGAAAATGTAGAGTAACATGACTCCTGGATAAGAGTTTGCTTAGACGTTTCTATCAATATCCAATATTAGATTTATAAGATCTAATGCGTCATCCTTATGTTACAAACAAAAAGGATTGCAGGATATGGTGACATGAGGTCAGGGAATCTAATTGGATTTATTCTTGTTTCAACCTGTGGTATGTTTTGCAAGAGAGATATTTTTCAAGAATCTAAAGTGTACAGCTTAGATTGGAACAAAATAGAGGCTGTTATCCTATGCAACTGCCTCAGAAGGGCTGTTTTGCTCTGTAACGTAAGACAGAGTAAGACAGTCACCCAGGGAACAGAGTTTAGATGGTATAAAAAGCTATATTTGTCATTACAATGATTAAAAATAATTCTCAACAACAACTGGGGTTTCAGAACCAATGAATTAGTCTTACTATTACTATTGCCTTTTTATTATTGCCTTTATTATTATTACCACCATCATTATTACCATTTCTGGCATCTCCATTCAGCCATCGTGTCTCCTGAAGAAGGCAATGATTTACCTCTGAAGGCAGAAGGCAGAGGGGCAAAGGCTTGGGGTTAAGTTAGAGTTTGGCATTTTCTTTTCTGGACTGGTGCCAGTTAGATCAAGCACTTTGAAGTTAGATCTTTCTTTTTCACTTAAAAATATATGTTTTTCTCTTGGGAGACCTTAAAACTCCTCCTTTGAGATTCCTATTGGTTGAAAGCTTCATTTTGTTAATCAAAATAATCTTTAGGCTTGCACTTAGTTCTGAGCTGTAAGTTGTGTTTTCAATTCGCCACTGGAATCTTTTAGACATGTCCTAGGATCAATCGTTACTTATAGCAACTGTTGATTTTACTGGAGGAGTGGCCAAAATGTAGTGCATAAAATATCTTCAGGATGGGCACCCTCACACATATCTTCCTTCACGTGTCCTGCACTCATCAATAGTGGGTGCAGCCAGGATGGAGCAGTATAAGAAGCTGGTTCATTTACTGACACCAATTTCTATTTTATTTCAACCAGTTGAATTTTGTTTGAGTCAACTGAGTCCCCTTTCCTAGTTTGTACACATACTGTACACTCTTGCTTCCATAACTAATACTGACTGGAGACCCTCAACCCTCCAGATCCCATATTGGGTTGGCTGTAGGAGTACTGGTGACCTGACTGATTGACTAGAGTTCCTGCTACTCACCTAGGATGAGGAAAAGAGACTGGGGTCTGTCAGATGTAAGCCTAGATATCCATACTCTTCCCTTTTTACCATCTTACCTGTACTTTCCCTTTACCAGGCTTAGATTGGGGGATGGATCAGGGAGAAGCCAGCACAAAGGGTAAGGATGAAATACAGTGGTACCTCGGGATACGAACGCCTCTACTAACGAACATTTTGGGTTACGACCAGCTTCGGCAGGAAAATTTTACCTCGGGTTATGAACTTGCCTCTACTTACGAACCGGATCCGCGGCCATTTTCCCTGCTGTCACGCAGTCGCGGCTTCCTGTGGCCGAGGTCGCGGTAGCAAGGAGATGTTCGGTGAGGCTCGTGGTGTGTTTTGCGGTGTTTTGTGAAGGTTTTTGGTGTGCATGTTAGCATGGCTCCAAAGAAAATGCAGAGCAGGCTTGGCGGGAGTCAGGCTCTGAAGAGGAAATTGCCTCGGGTTGCGACCAAATTCGGGCGGAGGGTGGAACGGATTAACCGGATTTACATTGAACCCTATGGGGAAATTTGCCTCGGGTTGCGACCAAATTCGGAGGGCGGAACGGATTAACCAGATTTACATTGAACCCTATGGGAAACTTTACCTCGACTTGAGACCAACTCGAGTTGCAACCAGAGTCACGGAACGGATTAAGTTCGTATCCCGAGGTACCACTGTAGTCCATAGGTATTCTGTTCCCATTTCCCTCACATACTCACTGATCAAATGCTTCTGTCCAACTTTTCACACCAGAGTCCTGTGAAAAAAAATATTTCTTTTAATATATTCATTCATATTACATGGAATGCAGGCATTCAAAGGGTTAAAAATGAAATGTTACAGGCATACTGACTTAGTTTATTTATCTTGTGTTCTTTGATCTGTACATGACCCACTTTTTGTCCTTCTTGCCTACATGACTTTACTTAACTATAATGGCGCTGGGCCTTTAGATTTTTCTACAAGTGTCACTGGGTTGAAGATATATTTGCAAGAATTTCAGTCTCAAATGCTCAAATAACTTTCTATATTTTTTCTATACACTTTAAACCAGTTTTGTCTCTATTGAACACAATTGAGTTTGTGCTTGAACTACCAAATCCTGGTTGCAAAAATCTAGTAACCACTAGATGGTAGAAAAGTGGAAAACTTTCTTTGCCACCATTCTGTGGTACTTTGCCACTGTAACTGACTCCATCCACCATGTTGCTGGCCATCCTCTTCTTCTCTTTCCTTCCATCATTCCCATCATTAGAGCCTTCTCCAGAGAGCTGGGTCTTCGCATAATGTGTCCAAAGTAGGATAATTTGAGCCTGGCCATTTGTTCTTCAAGTGTGAACTCTGAATTGATTTGTTCGATGATCTATTGGTTTGTTTCTTGGCTGTCCATGGTATTCTCAGGAATCTTCTCCAACACCAAAGTTCAAAAGGATCCATACTCTTCCTATCCTGCTTCTTCAAAGTCCAACTTTCGCTTCTATAGAGTGTCACAAAGAATACCATGGCTTGAACAATTCTGATCGTTTTAGGCATAGCCACATTACAGCATCTAAATGTTTTTTCCAAGGTCTTCATGGCTGCTTTACCAAGCGATATCTATAATGATGATAGGGGATGTTTAATTTAGATTGAATTAAGTATTGGATTCCCTTTGTTAAGAACAAGTTTTCATTGCAGGAAATTTGGCGGTTCTATCTTAAGACTTTAAAGAGGTTTTTTTAACAATTTTCTAAATGTATAATTTCTTTGTAATAATTATGTGGAAGAGGGAGAAGCAGGGTCAGAAGGAGGAGGCGAAGACAGCAGCAACCCCATTTTTAGGGCTACCAGATCCTTGCTGCAAATATCCTGATGACCACTAGATAGTAGAAAAGAGATACAGAAAAAACTCTAACTCGACCCTGCCTTCTTGTGGTTTCCGGATTTTGCAGTCCTGATCCGGTAGCCCTATTTTTTTCTTTTTTAATAGGAAATAACATCTGAGATACAGGCTATCCTGGCGTAAACATGCTGTTTGAAGCTTACAGCCAAAAACTAAAGATGTCCAGGAGGATTTTAGCTCTTCACTTTTCTATATCTATGAGGCAGTGCTTCGCTGAAGGGAAACACAGGCAGAAATGTGCTTCCGAGATCAAAGGAAATCTAACCGAACTAAAAGCAAGGCTGTCTATGTACAGCTCTCTTAGAACTGGGTTATTGAAAGGACGGCCTTTCTAAGCTAGCTTCCTCCTTTCCATGCACAAGGCTATCACCGATCCCTACGCTCAGCTTTAAGCGCAGGCGCTCCGCTCTAGCGGACCTGTCATCTCCGGGGCGGGGCGCCGGCGGAGGAATTCCAGCGCCACCATCTTTACTTTGGGCGCACTCGCTTTCTACTCTAGCCCCCTCGAGCCACAAGAAAGCCAGCGACGCCATCTTTGTTGTGGGGCACAGGCGAGCTGAAGCGACGCCGGCGTTCGGGAGTCCGCTGGAAAAAGGGGGGAAAGAGAAGGAAAAGAAGGCGTCTCCTCCTCTTTCTCCTCCAGCACTGGGGGGAAGCGTTTAGTTTTCCTGGATTGGCCTTGGGACCCAGGCGAGGAGGAGGACGAAGAAGAAGAAGAGGAGGAGGAGGAGGAAGAAGCAGCAGCACCGGTGGCTTTGAGGTGGAGAGACCGTTAAGGATGTGAGGAAATCTGGAGGTTTTCGGATGAAATTCCGCTCCTTGTCCTCAGGACATTGAGGGGCTTATTCAGGGGGACGAGTTTACCTGCTGCTGCCGGTGAGAAGTCCGTTTTCTTCCTTCAGGAAGCACGTTTTAGGCTCATCCCAGCCTTTTCTCTCTTTCTCTGACCCACACCTCAAGTCCGGAATCTAGTTCAGGACCGCTTTTTAGATCTAAAATGTATGAGGCCGGTCCTCCTGAAGCTGAATGCAGCCTCTGAACATGTGCAGAGTCCATTCCTGGATTAAGCCTCTGCATTTCTAAAGGTAAAGAGGCTTCTCCTTGGGGGAAGCTTTCCCCCTGGTCCGTGGTCCAGACGGTTTTCTAAATTTAGAAAATAAATTCTGAAGGGGGGATTCCGGCCTTAGGTCCAGAGAGAAGTAACTTTATTTTTGGAAGCCATAATATAGCTGAATAATATTTGTGAAGCTCAAAGGTACACTGAGCCATTTATTGTTTCACTCAGGAAAAATAGGTGCAAGGCTTCAGGGAATGAAAATATGAACATATGTTCTGTTTCATAAGATTGTGCTATTGTAATGGAAAGTATGTTTTTATCTCTGCTAACCTGTAAAAAAGGACATAGAGGTATCTCAAACCTGTGGGATAAAATATATATTTGTTGCTGAGGACAGAGAGAGAGAGAGGGATTAAATTTCTGTCAGAGTATTGCTCCATTTAATGCTGTTATTTCATTTAATAAACACTTGGGAACTCTATTCTGTGATGCAGAACAGAGTTAAATATAGGGATGGATGAAAACTCAGCTGCAGCTTGCAGTAATGCTGGGGCAGCAGTTTTACTGCAAAAAGATCAATCAGCAGAATACACTGCAGAACAGCACACATGCGTTCTCCTTGTTCTTTTTTTTTTTATTCCCCAAGAATGAAATCAAAATCCAGGTAGCATAAAGCAGATTATAGTATTAAACTTATTGTTTTGGATAATTTTATATCTTGAAATGCTTTGACTTAACACAGTTAGGCATATAATGAGCTGAGTTATAGTTGTGAAATTGTATCTTTTACAGTACTGAACTCTTTTGGGTAAGAATAAGAAGAAAAATAGAAGTTAAATAGATTGGGCAATAGTCATCAGAAAATGTTTTGTTTTCTGAATCCATCTTAATGCATATTTATTTCAGCTATTGGTTCTGCTTTTGTTTTTTCAAAGATAAAATTAGTATTGTACAATGGGGTCTTTCCTTATAAATGTATCTCTGAACATATGTAAGTAGGATTATCCACATTTTTTAATAAGCTGTGAAAATGATTCATGAGAAGATTTACAAATTACCCTCATCTTGAATGTATTCATTTTTCCCAGTGTGTTAGAGGAAATAGTTTTGAAAAAAAGAAAAGGATAAATATAGTTTGCTTGAGGAATTGGTCAGTAAAGCAGATATTGAAATCATCTGTTGTACCATAGACTGTGCTGTTAGGTGTTTAATTGTAGTTATTTATTTATTTTTTTTATGTGTCACATTTCTTTTTTTTTGCAATTGTATATGGACTCTTGACACTCACAATATAAAGAACAATAATGGCAAAAATTTAAAAAGCAACAATAAAAAATAAATACACCTACATTCCAGATAGCATCTGGTGTCAGCCCCCAAATGCCCTCCGGAACAGCTCCATTTTGAGAAGCTTCTAGAAGGTGATCAGAGTTGGGGCCAAATGCACTTGCAGGAGCATTCCAGGGGGCCAGTCCAACAACAGAAAAACAATACCTCTGGGTCTCAGCCCCCTGACCTCCCAAAAATGGAGGACAGTTAACTGTTTCTCCCGGCATGATCAAAATGGTTGGGCTGATTCCAGTGGAGAGATGCGGTCCCAAAGGTAACCCAGTGCCAAACCATAAAGAGCTTTATAGGTTAAAACCAGCACTTTAAATTGTACTTGAAAGCAGATAGGAAGCTAATGTAGAGTCCACAAACTAGGCATAATATGTGCCCACCAGCAAGCACCTAGGCCACTGCATTTTGCACCACCTGAAGCTTCAGGGTGATATTTAAAGGCAACCCCACATAAAGCATGTTGTACTAGTCAATGTGCATGGTGATGAGGGTGTGAGCTACCACAATAGGCAGATCCTTCTGTCCCAAGTAAAGCCATGGCACCAGTACAGCTGGGCAAAGTCCCCCATGACAGTTTCGGGGGTGGGGGGAAATTGGAAACCATTGAGTTTACAAGTTATCAACAGATTGCTATCTTTCACGGGGGCTCACTTAGGAGCATGATGATATTTATTTATTAGCTTTATACCCTGCCCCAATCTAATATTGCTGTCAGTAGCTTCCATAGTAAAAAAAAATTGAAAGCATCCATGGTGTGACTGAAAGAGAACACCATAAAACCCCAGAAATGAAAATAACATTAACAACACATGAGAAAACAGAAAAGAAGGAAATAAAAGATGGTGCAGTTCTTAAACTAAAATAATGTCCTCTGAAATAACTAAGTTTTTAAACATTTTCCTGAAGGTTAACAATGTGGGGGCCAGCCTGATCTCCATTAGGAGGTTATTTCAAAGCATCAGCACTGCTACATAAAAGCAGTGTCTTCTAATGTCATACCCTCTTCCCGCCACATCTTGGAAGTGTGGGACTATATTTTGGCAATTTATTTCCAAAAAATCCAGTGGGTCGGGTTGATTCCAGGTGGAAGAGATAGTCCTCCAGGTACCAGGCCATAAAGGCCTTTATAGGTTAACACCAACTCCTTTGATTGTAGCCAACAGCCAATGGGCAATCAATTCAGGGCCCACAGATTCAGTGTTATACACTCCCAACGTTATACACTGCTGAGAGCTAGTAAGTATGTGGGCCACTGCATTCTGGACCAGTTGAAGTTTCTGAGTAAACTTTAAGGGCAGCCTAATATAAAGCGTGTTCCAATAGTCCAAATGGGTAGCAATGAGATTGTGAGTTGTTATAACTAGGTCCCCTTGCACTAGGTAAGGTCATGATTGATGCACCAGCAAAAGTTGGACAAAAGCCGTTCTAGCCATGGACTCCAGGCACCAAGACAGGACATTGATGCATCACCCCCAAAGCCTGGGGTGGAGATATATAGTTAGATATCAACATACTAAAGATGCTGCATCCCAAACCATTGGATGACCTCTCCCAGTGGTTTCATATGGATGTTGAAAAGAAAGGACTGATCTCTGTAGAACCCTTCATTGCAGAGGCCACTGGGATGGTCTGTCATCCCTCATTACTATAGACTGAAACTGCCCACTGAGGAAGGAGTGGAATCCCTGCAAGGCAGTGCCTCCAATCCCAAATCCCTGAAGGTCTATTAAGGTATATGGTCTAGTAAGGTACCATAGCCAATGATACCAAAAGCCACTGAAGTCCAACAGCACTAGGAGGGGTGCACTATCTCCATTCAGGTCCCAGTATAGGTAATCCAAGATAGCAGCCAGTGCCATCTCTGTCCCATATTCAGGTCTGAACCCCAACTGAGAAGGGTCCAAATAATCCACTTCTAGGGTACTGTGAAGTTGGTCTGCCACCACTGTCTCAACAACCTCCCCCAAAAAGGGAGATTGGAGGATGGACAATAATTGTCTAGACCCCATAGATTTGGGAATGGCCTTTTCACAAGGGGGGGCATACCACTCTTCTTCAAAACTGTTAATAACTCCCCCTCTCTCAAGAAGATATTGACAATTTCTCAGATCTACCCATTCTTCACCTACTCCCCACAATAGCCAGGACCTGCAAAGGTCCAAAGAACAGATGGTAGGAGATAATCTAATTAGCACCTTATCCAATTCCTTGAAATTCATAGACCAAAAGGGATCATAAATAATAGGGTAAGATGGTACCCTAGGTACACTAAGAACTTTGCCCACGTGGAGTCAAGAATATGGAGAATCTGAGCAACTTTATTGGTAAAATGCTGTGCAAAATGCCCACAGTATCCAGGTGGGAGCCATTTACTTCAAACGGCCAAAATTTCAAGAATGCACCAGCAACATATTAGTTGTATACCTTAATTGAAAACCCTATATTATCTGTTTGTTCTTTGATACATAATACTGTTATTTTGTTGTGAAGTACAACCACTACTTTAAAAAACATTGAAAAATAAAGGAAATAGCTTCTCATTGTGTCCTTTAGCTCAGTTACATATAAATGAGAAGAACAAGGATAATGTAAACCCAAGGCTAACCTGGGTATATTTTTTTAACATTAAAGCGTATTGAACATTCCAACCAAAGGCAGCAAATACTTTTACCAACAGTTTGTTCATCTGCAATATTGCAATTAAAAAAAACAATTCTGAGGTTTTAGTAAAGAAGATAGGATAAGTGAAGCTGTTGAATATTCTCAACCTTTACATAAATGCTCAAGAATTGCCATGAAGGTTAAAATAATTTAAATGTGGCTAACCTAGTGATAAAACTTTCATCTCCTGATCTTAAAAAAAAGGTGTGCTCTAAGTCCTAAAAGTAAAAGTCCATTAGTTATGAATAGCATGGCACTAAAGTTATAGGAGTACAGTATATTTTATATTAGGTTGTGAGTTCTACAAAATATGAAAGAAATCAACATTTACATAGAAATGTAAACAAATAAATACTATATTGTATTACATAGTCATCCGTGCAGGGCAGGAACAAATGATGAAATGTACATTGCAACACAAACTCTGCCCCCTTACATGCTTGTCTGCAATGTCATGGTGCAAGTTAAGATGAAGCTTGCATTGTGATGTCACAATGCATGTTTCATTATTTTGGCATCATCATGATTCAGAATCAATGTCTATGTTGTATTACACAGAGTGTATTCAGTGTTTTCCTTATAAAGTGTTTTCCAAATTTGTTTTAGATGTCATAGCAAGTACCAGGATATTGTAAAGAGAAAAGTCCTTTGATCTGTATTGTAAACAAGCATTTGCTTTATTTTTATTGTATATCAGAAACATTTCTTGGATAAATATGTAATCTAGGGCAAAGTATTTGAAAGGGGATCTTTTCAAAGCTCATTAGCATAAGCAAAGCACCCCTTCTGAAAGCATTACAGTAGCCATATCCTCTTGAAGACTGACACAGCTGCTTTGAAAGTTCCCGATATGTGTGCATGCACAAAAATACTTTTGCTAGGACACACATGCACATACAGCTGGTGACAGCTTGTGAAATAGCTGGAAGAATGATTCATTTGTACTAACATGCTTTATGGTGTGCCCCTTTTCAAATGCTTTTCACAGTTCTAATCTTCATGCCTCCCATTCTTTTTTGTTTTATTATTTTATATTCATTCCATAATGTTAATATAAATTATATCAGATTACATAATCTAGTTTCATTTTTAATAAGACTTTGCTGCATATTGTTTGTTGCACCAGTTACATCTCATAATACTATAGTAGTACTTTGTTCTCAATATGTAGATACTCTATAGATACTTGAACATGACTGCTGTTAAAATGCCACAGCAAAGCAACGATTGCTCACATCTCGAATCTGTTGGTGAGATAACCAAAGAAGACTTGATACACAAATCTCATGTGAGTTACTCTTTAGAAATTTCTTTGTTGTATTAATTTTTGCTTCATTCTTAAATTCTCATCTTTGTCAAATAGTATTTAATTAAAGTCAATGTGTGTTAGCTGTTACAATAGTTATCATGTCTTATTAATAATTAGAAGTCATGAAGTTTTACCTACTTTCTTAAGTGGAGAATGTAGGTGTCATGTATTTATGGGCTGGAGGTAATATACATGAATATGACATTTTGAAATTAAAAATGTTAATCATATTTTTTAGAAACACCACTTGTGCATGCCATTACTTAAAAATCAAAATAAGCATCTATTTTAAAATAACAGAAGTTTTTTTAAGTTGATATGCAATAAAATATTGAGTATTTCCAGTATGACAATAAGGTTTCTCTTTTTTTGTTCCTTATTACCTAATTTTATTAACTAATTGCATGATTCCTTGTTGTTTTTAATAGGGGACTTGTCAAGACTGCAAAGTAAAAGGACCAAATCTCTGGGCATGCTTAGAGGTAAGCAGAATTAGCATATGTAATGTGCAATGACTAAAAATTTCTCTTTCTGAAAGTGCAACTTTGCTAGGCATTAACTCTGTAACCAGTACAGTGGTACCTCGGGTCACAACTTAATTCGTTCCGCGATTCTGGTCGCGACCCAAATTGGTTGCGACCCGAATCAAATTTTCCCATAAGGTTCAATGTAAATACGATTAATCCATTCTGACCCCTACAAATTTGGTCGCCAACCGATTTTGGTTACCAACCGAATAAAATTTTCCCATAAGGTTCAATGTAAATACGGTTAATCCATTCTGAATCATATGTATTTTTTTTTAAACCACAAAAATATGAAACAAAGTACAGTATGGTACAGTATGAAGAGAGAGGACACTAACCTTGCTTGAGGCGACTTCTGGCGTGGAGGACAGGAAGGTGGGTGGGGAGGCGGTTATTGTTTGGAGGGAGAGTCCCCCTCCCTACAGGAAGCCACAACCACGTGCGTCAGCAGGGAAAATGGCCGCGGATCCTGTTCGTCACTCAATGCGGAGTTTGTGAACGGAAGCAAAATTTTGCGAACAGTGCTGTTCGTGAACCGAATTGTTCGTGAACAGAAGCGTTCGTGAACCGAGGTACCACTGTATTTATTTACTGATTACTTTTATTGATCTCTAGTCATAACTGGGATTACTTGAAATTTCTGGAAGTTGTGTTTGTATGCAAATTGTATATTGTTCCCTTAATGAAGGCTACATTTCAAATCCATTTTTGAGCTGTGCTTAGAATTTGGAAAGTTGGCAATCAAGTCTAGTGCTCTAACAGCAGAACCATGTTACATTTTAATTTCATCTGTAACTTGCAGGTCAACATTCCATTTTTATTGAAAATGTTGGGTGAAATGTATACTAAGTACCCTATGATTTTTTTTTTTGCGAAGAACATGTTTCAGATAATATTTTTAAGATGATTTTAGCAGAGCCATATTATGCCCCAATTTTGTAAAGTCTCTTTTCTGAAAAAGCAGTTCCCTAAATAAATGTAATGGCAAATTAAAAAAAACAACATTTTAACATATGCTTGCATATTCTTACTGAAAGGCTACTTTATATTTTAACTTTGAATTATGTATTAATCAGAAGTTTTTAGGGTAATGTACATTTATGCTGCCTTATAATAATTCAACATTGTAGTAAGAATTTGAATCAATTCCAGTACGTTGATGCATTTCATTCTTTATGTTTTTGTTTAAATTCAGCAAAGCATGTCAGTGTAATGGCTATTTAGTTGCATAGCAGAGATTTCCAGTGGGACAGGACAATTTTAAAAACTGCCATAATATTAATCATGTTTGTAAAACTTACATATTCTATGTTATTATAGTCATAGCTTTTTCTTTGCTTATAGATACATTAAATTACATTTAAGAAGCATTGGTAGATATTAAAGCCCAACACCTAATGTTATGAAACCTTTTTTATGATATATATTTAGGCTCAAGTAAATATAGGGTTAGGATTAGGGTTAGGGTTAAGGTTTGAGCCATTGAAAGAGTAATTGATGAATAGGTTGCTTAGAAATTGAATTTATAAATAAATGTGCATATGATAAAATATAATTTAAGCAATCATTGAAAAGAATAATAGCTCTAAGAAATGCATAACTGACTGTATGATATTGTACTTTTTTTAAAATATAATTTTATTAAAAGTTTTAAAAAGGAAGATAAAAACTAATATAAATTAATATAAAGTAAGAAGAAGGAAAGAAAAAGAAAAAATCAGAAAGAAAGCTAAAGTGCAAGAAAGCAAAAAAAAGTAAAAATAGAAAAGAAAGAAAAAAGATACAAAGAAGTGGCTTTCTATCTTCTTTACAGTAGTTATAAGTACAATTATAAATTTACCTCTTACTCTAAGGTTGCAACAAGACTGTCTTCTTTCTATAGTTTACCCTGTATCCTGTCTGATCATCAAAACCATAAATCATAAGTTTATTTTTTTTCTGTTTTACACAAAAAGCCCATAAGGGCTTTCCAGTCAGCAATAAACATAGATATTGTTTTTTCTCAGTTTGGCCATCTCAATGAGTTCCATTATCTTCATCAACCATTCCTCCATTGTAGGTATTGCTGAATCTTTCCATCTTTGTGCATACAATAATGTCGCTGCAGTTATCATATACAAAAACAAAATTCCATGACTTTTTTCCAACTGTTTGTCCATCAGTCCTGAAAGAAAGACCTCTCCCCACAACTGTATAGTAATCTTTAAAATCCTCTGAAGCAGTGTATGTATTTGAATCCAAAATTTTCTAGCTTTTTTACATGTCCACCAAACATGATAAAACGTCCCTTCTTGATGTTCATATTTCCAACATGAATTTGAAGTGCTGTATACATCCTAGACAATTTCTCTGGTGACATATACCAACGGTACATAATTTTATAAAAATTCTCTTTAAAATTATAACATAGTGTAAATTTCAATCCTTTCAACCACATATTTTCCCATTGTTCCATCTGTATATTATAACCAAAATTTTTAGCCCACCTTATCATATATTCTTTCACTTGTTCTTCTGTTTCAAATTTCAATAGAAGTTTATACATTTTAGCAATTACATGTTCATCATTTGTACATAATTCCATTTCAAACTCAGTCTTACAATGTTCAAAACCATAAACTCTTTTGTCTACTTTAAATCTTTCTAATTAAATAAGAAAGCCATTGGCAGCCTTGTCCCTGTCACGCACATTTAGATATATCCTTCTACCACTGTTTAAATGGTACATCAGTTGTCAAAACAGGTATTGTGTGAAACAAAAACATCATTCTGGGCAAGACATTCATTTTTATCACAGAAATTCTCCCCAGCAATGACAGTTGTAGTTTCCGTATGATATTGTACTGAACCTAAAAATAAAATAAACAGCTGGATTGTTTATTAGGAAGGAAGAAAAAGTAATTTGTAGGGTATACATTTTTAATTCTGCTTCTAAAGTAAGTACAAATCCTTTTATCAAAATAGAAATTCCTCTATATAGTGGTTGAAAGGGAACAGCATTTCACTTCTGATTCTGTATTTCTTGTAGTGTTAGCATGGGTAATAATTTATGCAAGCCTGAGTAAAAAATGCTTTGCTGTGAATTAATTAAAATGGTCCCAAAAGATCTGTTAATATCACCATTTTGTTCCTTTCCATCAATCCTTTTCCACAATCCTATTCACCATGCTTCTTCAGAGGCTTCCCTTGGCACTATCACTGTTCTATTTTTAAAGTGATACTAGTTAGCTGTGAGCTAAGAAAACAAACTGCTCAAATTTCTATGAAACTTGTAGTGGGTTCAGCTGTTTATCTACTGTAGTGGATTGCATCTTGTAACGTTTACTTTGTTTTGTTTGACAGAATAGATGCTCCTATGTCGGTTGTGGGGAGTCACATATAGATCATAGCACCATACATTCAGAGGTATGTTTGCATATTATTAAGTTTTGACAGTTTACACAATCTTCACAGTTCAGAATTTCTTGGTGTTCTGTGCTTATGAGTCCTGCCACATTTCTCTAATGATAATTTATTAATATGCATGATTGATAGAAATTTGAATAGTTTTATGTTGGAATCCCAGAATAACTCAATTTCATGTATAATCTATTCAATACATTTATATCCTGCTTTTCTGAGAAGAATCCAATAAGCAAAAAAGACATTGAAAACAAGCATAAAAAATACATGAAAATATTAACCAAACTAAGGAAATGAAGGCAATCTTGAAGTTAAAATTAGTAGGCTACCTGAATTATTTAGCTGTTCAGGAAAGGCTGGTTAAATCCATAGTCATCTAAATTGATATTGATATAAAGTTTATTCTGAATAATTGTGTGTGAATAATATGTTTGTGGAACAGGCAGAATAATGAATCTTTGTAAGCTGTTTTTCAGCATTAAATTACTATTTGTCTTGCATATTTTTGTCACTATTTTGATGCTTTTTTTAGTAATTTTATAACCAAGTAAGTAGTTACTAGTGTTCATGATATGCAATGAAGTAAAATGCTTTTGTTTCATAAAATTTTAATGAAAATTGTAACATGTTATGATTTGAATTTGTAATTCCCAAAACTATTTCTTAGTGCTAAAGGGGGCTTTATGTAGAAACTTAATGTTGCAATGATTGCAAAACACCATTTCAATTAAGAACGAGCAAAACTGCATTCTTTTGCAAGACTTAAGAGTCTTGAAGCAAGGGAAACACACCGTAAGCACATTAATCTGGACAAGAAGTGCACTGTTCCTTGGGATGGATACTAACATACTAATTATACAGGGTTGAGCGATTTGACTCTATTACTCTGTTTAGTATGACATTGCCTTGAACCTGTCTCTATTGACCTTTTAGTACATGTGGACTTAACCATCTGTCTCCTTCCTTTTCCTTGTGCATGATCTGCTGAAGATTATATAAAGTACAAGCAGTAATAAATCTTTATCAGTGGGTAGGTGAGTAAATATATGAGAGCCAGTATGTGAGGTACTATGCTAGGAGCAGGGAATCCCAAGTTCTAGTCCTCCGTTAGACAGAGAAGCCAGTTGGCTAATTTAGGGCCAGTCACACTCTCTTAGACTCCAGCCTGGGAAGTAAAAAAGAAAATCTATATACCAAACAGCATTAGATCATAGTGTGGTCAGTTAGCGTCCATAACATTCAGTAAAGAGGCCTTCAAGCTGCAGTGAGTTGATTTAGATTGTGTGTATGTGTACAGTATGTGTATATACATACGTGCACACACACACGTATAGTTACACTGTGCAACAGAGTAACCAGTGTTCATATTGGCCTTTCTTGTAATCAAAATCTCATTCATTACTATTTTGTTTCCTAGGAAACAAAGCACTGTTTAACAGTTAATCTTACAACACTTCGGGTCTGGTGTTATGCATGTAGCAAAGAAGTGTTTCTGGATAGAAAGCTGAGAACTCATTCTTCATTGCAAAATGTACGGTTATCTTCCCCAGGTCCAGAACATATCCTACAGGTAATCAGGCACATTTTCTACTAGGATTTTATAGGGAGATAGCATTGTAAGTAGATTTTTTTGCTGTTCCTGTTGGAACTTGTAATATCGTAACTAAAAAAAAATGGAGTTTTATTCTTCTGTCTGATAGTATGTAGACAAATATTTTAAAAGCAGCTTTAATATGAGAAATGTATATCTTTATAAAAGAATTGTGTTTATAAATGTTTGTGCTTCTTAATGGTCTTAGGTGATTTCCTTGAAAATCAAAATGCCGTATCAGTATTTGTAGCTGAGATTGTAATATATCTATTTCTGTATAAGTTGTGGTTGTGTTGGGGCTTTGGATCCAAACAACCCCTTGCTAAGGATTTTTTGGGGAGTACTAATTAATTAATTAAGCATTAAGTAATCTGCAGAAAGAAATATAATGGAAAATGTAATTTATATGTACTTATTATGTAGAAATATGGTTAAGAGTAAAAAAAATATTTCTAGTTTACTGTATTTTTTTTGTCTAGCAGATTTACTGCTTGTTTTTTGTCTAGCACACATGTCTGTTACTTCTGTGAATAGACTGTGATTATTTATGTATGCAGTAGTTGTTTAAACAATGAGCCATCTGATGACAGAACTGGGAAATATCCCAAAGTGTTGTATCAAAGCTATTATGTCATTAATTTGTAATACCCAGGTGTTCCTTACCACAAAAGGAACCATTTCTGTTGCCAAACAATATGTTGTGGCAGATGTGTGTTCCTACATGAGAGCTTCTTCTAGCTAAGTTACATTATCCAATAATGAAATACTATGATATGCATACATCATTAGACTTTTGGCTTTGAATGGAAAATGTACCCTGGAAATTAATGTAAATAACTTTATAGGCTGCTTAAAGAAAAATAAAAAGAATGTTGTAATGTTTTTGAAGAATGCTGCTTAGGATTTGCCTTTTTTATCTTCCATTAAGGATATTAAGTTACCCAGTATCCCAACGCTGAAAATTCCTTTAATTGCAACATTTGATGACCTAGATGTACAGGTTGATGAAGAAGATGAATTAAAGGCAAGAGGTAATACAATAGGGTAATTCACATGAATATTATTAAATGAACAAATTATTAATAAGGTAATTACAATTAATTCATTTTTAAGGCTAACAAAAAATGTTCGGTTGCTGGGATGAGTTGCCTTCCCATCTGTAGACATTTTTTTTACTTATTGAAACTTAGCCTAAAAATGGGAATGCAGTTAGATGGTGAATGTCACACATTGTCTTTTATGCAGATTTCTGTGTGAAAGCATAATAGTAACATTGTTTTCAGAGTAAATTTACTGAGGGTAAACATGCTGAGTTCTCAGAAATTCTGTAAATATTTCAAAAATGCTACTTCTAAATTTCTATAGTGTAAGGCAGGGATGCCCAACCCCCGGGCCGTGGACTGGTACCAGTCCATGGCCTGTTAGGAACCAGGCTGTATAGGAGGAGGTGAGCGGCGGGCAAGCAAGCGAAGCTTCATCTGTATTTACAGCCGCTCCCCATCGCTCGCATTACTGCCTGAGCTCCGCCTCCTGTCAGATCAGCGGCGGCATTAGATTCTCATAGGAGTGCGAACCCTACTGTGAACTGCGCATGTGAGGGATCTAGGTTGTGCGCTCCTTATGAGAATCTAATGCCTGATGATCTGAGGTGGAGCTGAGGTGGTGATGCTAGCGCTGGGGAGCGGCTGAAAATACAGATTATCAGCAGAGAGGTTTGACTGCACAGAGACCATAATAAATTGCTTGCAGACTCATATCAAAACCCTATCATGTAATGTGCTTGAATCATCCCGAAACCATCCCCCCCGCAGTCCATGGAAAAATTGTCTTCCATGAAACTGGTCCCTGGTGCCAGAAAGGTTGGGGACCGCTGGTATAAGGGATTATTTATATCCTGTACATATTGTAATTTTTTCCTTTGGCTTGCTAAGCACTGTTCCTTATTTACAGGTTTGACAGGCTTGAGAAATATTGGAAACACCTGTTACATGAATGCAGCTTTACAGGCTCTTTCAAATTGGTAAAAAAAAAAATGTATATAAATTTGTGTGTGTTTTCCTTTCCTTTAGTCATAAATTTCAATCAGTAACCTAAGGTAAAGATAAATCATTTAATCATTCTATTCATCCAGATAGTGTTGATATCCAAAGCAATGACTTCAATAGATAGTTACATTTCATTTAGTCTTTCACTATGGTATCCAGTTGGGGCCAAGTTCTTTTCATAGTCTATCTCTCCATCTTGTAAGAGGTCATCCAAGTGGGCAGGTGTAATTTTAAGGCAACTTACAAAAGATCAATGTCTAATAGTAAGTGAACCCAATTCAGATGTTTCTGGACTCTGTCATTAGTATTTGTATGCTTTTATATGGGCAAATAACACTAATAACTTCCTGTCGGAAACAAAGAAAAGTTTTCAATAGACTTTTCTCCATGGATACTTTTAAGAACATAGTTTTCTGGTTACTTCCTGTCTCATTGCATAAATAAAAGAACTTAAAATCTATTGTGATATAATGCCGAAGTTCTGCCTCAGCAAATAATGTTCAATAATGAGCTATACTGATTTCATTAATCCGGCATGCATATATATATATATATATATATATATATATATATATATATATATATTATATGTCAGTTCTGTAAGGTCTATTGTTACATTTTTAGAGATACATGAAGAGTGAAGATAGAAAAAATGAAAGAAGAAAATAAGGGGGAAAGTGTATATTTAAGATTTACAAATTACACAAAGAATTTGCAAAATATTAAAAAAAATTATTCTTACAAGTCATAATAGATTGGAACAAATATAATCATATAGTAGTTTAACACTTCAAGAATCGATACTAGAATCGGATCAGAAATTAATAAAAATGGCTGAAATGATAAGAATTAACAGTCAAAATAATAAAGATTAACAAGAATTTCTAATTAATCTGAAGCAGTCCATCATAAAATCTAGTGTTTTAAAACCTTACATTAAAAAAAAAAAACTTTAGATGTGGCAGAAGGCCATGTGAAAAGTGATAGTCCATGAATTGTTTCCAAATTAAATTAAAGTTATTATCAGACTTACTTTTTAGACATTTTTTTAATGATGCATATTGATTGGAAATTGATGCATATTCCCAAAGTTTAATCTGCCAGTTGTCTAGTGAAGGGATCGAATATAATTTCTAGTGGAAAGCGTAGAGTATCCTAGCAGTGGATATTATATGTATAGCCAACTGAGTATACTTTGTAGGAATATAAGGCTTGGTGATACGTAACAGAAAAACAACTGGTAGAAAAGGAAGGGATCATCTTCCAGAATTGCTCAGTTTTGTAAAATTGCACCAGATATGGAAGAATGATCCAACCTGATTGTGTAATTTGCATTAGTTTTTTAAAATATGAATTATTCAATTTTGCAGTCCACACTGAAGTAATATACCATTAAACAAATTTCTTCCAATATTTGTAATATTCAGAGTAAACTTAATATTACCTTCTATCAATATTTCTGTAAGTCAATTGCTCTGCTTAAATTCTCCATGTCTTTAATCATGCAGTCTTTTACTTGTTCAGTTTTTAAATCATATTCCAGTAACAATTTATATATAAGACCTAACAGATGTTTTGCCAGGAATTAACTGTTGCAACAGTGAAAATATATATATATATATGTATATATATATATAGTCATTGATTATGACATACAAGAGCATTTGCTCTTAGCATGTTGAAAAGAGGTGGGAGGGTTGGACAATATTATCGACTACATTGAACATTAAATGACTTTTTTAATGATAAAGAATTCATATGATAGTTGAATTCTCTAAGACTGAAGGACCATGGATAGATGTAGCATTGTTTCAAAATACTA
This sequence comes from Python bivittatus, assembly GCF_059951505.1. Lineage (NCBI taxonomy): Eukaryota > Metazoa > Chordata > Lepidosauria > Squamata > Pythonidae > Python > Python bivittatus. The sequence continues at coordinate 33,021,950 of NW_028277098.1, forward strand.
GTGTTTTTTTTTTCCTTATCAGCCCCCCACTGACACAGTTTTTCCTTGACTGTGGGAGTTTAGCTCGGACAGATAAAAAACCAGCCATTTGCAGAAGTTACTACAAACTTATGACAGAACTCTGGCATAAAAGCAGGTATGGTATTATTTTCATTTTGATAAATGTTTTTTTATAAATCAATTTCATATATGATATTTTTTCCCATGAGAATACTTCCCAAAAGTGGACTGCATACAATCTTAAGAATGAAATCTAACATTACATTACATATTTCTGTTCATACAATGGATTTTTGTTTAATTTCTTCCCCAAATTCCATGGTGTACCACCAACATCTGATCTGGAAGGTTGGGATATCATCTGGAACAATTTGAGGATGTCAGCTTTTGGAGTGGGGAGGCCGGAGGTTCTACAGCAGAAAGATACCTTCCATTTCCCAGTTCTGCTGAAGGGAACAGCCCATCAGAATCCTTGTTGGGTTAAGAGTTACTGTAATTTAATAAATAGTAAAGCATTTTGATCTAAGATTTACTATTTAAAAGAAACATCCAGTACTGACTATCTACCAGTGGAACCACATCGATCAGTCAAGTAGATTCTATGTAAGTTTGCATGGGAATAAATCCTGTATGATTGTGGTATAGGAGAGTATTCTTGATTTCCTAGCTATAATATTCATGATTTGCTAAACTGAAGCATTTCATTCAATTTGAGGAAGTATAAATGCTGTTAAATGTTTTTTATTTCAGGCCAGGGGCTGTTGTCCCTACAAATTTGTTTCAAGGAATTAAAGCAGTTAATCCAACATTTCGAGGCTATTCTCAACAGGTAAGTTTTTCTTAAGATTTTTTACACCAAAAATGATTGCTGCTAAGCAGCTGTAAGATTGAAAGAGATAAAAATACAAGTACAGTGGTACCTCTAGTTACGAACGCCCCTCCTTACGAATTTTTTGAGATATGACCAGCTCCAGCCCCAAAAATTTACCTCGACTTGCGAACTCGCCTCGACTTACGAACCGGATCCGCGGCCTTTTTCCGCCCATTCCACGTAGTCCGCGGCCATTTTTCCGCCCGCGCCACGTGGTCCGCGGCCATTTTCTGCCCGTTCCATGTGGTCCGCGGCCATTTTTCCGCCCGTTCCATGTGGTCCGCGGCCATTTTTCCGCCCGTTCCACATGGTCCGCGGCCGTTTTTCCGCCCTGCCGCGTGGTCCGTGGCCATTTTCCACCCCGACATGTGGTCTGCGGCCATTTTTCCACCCCTGACACGTCCACGGCCATTTTTCCGCCCCTGACACGTGGTCCGTGGCCATTTTTCCGCCCTGCCGCGTGGTCCGCAGCCATTTTTCCACCCCTGACGCGTGATCCGCGGATGCCGGAACAGATTAACGGTAATTACATTGAACCTTATGGGAAAATTTGCCTCGTGTTGCGACCAGTTCGAGTTGCAACCAGAGTCACGGAACGGATTAAATTCGTAACTCGAGGTTCCACTGTAAAATATATATGCACAAATAAAAAAAGGATACTGGGTGTAATTTTAATAATGTGAAAGAAAAATAACGTTCAATTTACTGATAAACTGTTAAACTTTTTTGTATATTTTTCCTTTATTCAATTAATTTGATTAATTCAGCCTTATAACTACAGTATAATGTAATGTAAACACCTTACAATAGAAAGCTTAATTTTATTCTATGCAGAGAGTTCTAGGTAGGTAGTTCTAGGCAGAAAGCTAAGACCATATCTCTTTTGTTTTAAAAGTAATTTAATTGACAGAAATTCTGTATCTCAATCTTCAAAACTAAATGTTGTATTAATGCAACATTTACATTTAATTATAGTGGTAGGTACAGTGTAAAGAACAGAGACTTTTGGGATGTGGCTTGTCTTCTTCCCCATCTTCTGATGGTCAAGGACTCTTTTGCATAAAATGGCTCTGACATGGGGAAGGGAAGGCCAAAAATCAGATGGGAGAAAAACATTCCACTCTTTCTCTCTGAACCATTCGTGCAATAGCCCAATCTATTTAGCAGGATCTGATGCCCACAACAGGCATTCCAAGGAGAATCTATGAGCAAAAAAAGCTAGAGAAAAAAGTCATGTTCTGTCAGTTCTCTTCCCTGCATACTCCTCTGGATCCAACCCTATCTTTGTACAGAAAACATTATAAAATGGAAGTAACTAAAAAGCAATACATTGCGCATATATTCTGCCTCATATAATCATTCTAACTGATTAGTATTTTTTTGAAAGCTACCACATTATTCAGATGCATATTTTAAACCGTGTACTTACCTGTTTTAAATTTCAGGATGCTCAGGAATTTCTGCGTTGTTTAATGGATTTGCTTCATGAAGAGTTAAAAGAGACTGTTATTGCAGTAGAGGATACTAACGCAACAAATGGTGATGAGAGAATGGAAGAAGAAAAAAGCCAATCAGATACAGATTTTCAATCATGTGTTAACAATGATAAGGTAGAAAATGATGCTTGGTCAAAACCTGTGGCAGATGATCCTGCAGAAAATGCAATGTTAATTGAGGATGATGGAAATACACCTAAAGACTGTAGAAAAGAGAGATCCTTGCGTACCAAAATGAATAGAACAAATTCTATGGACGACACAGAGAAAGATATAAACAGTTTCCTTGAAACAGCTGAACTTTTGAATAATCAGGAAACAGTGAAGGTACAAATACACAGCAGATATTCAGGTGATTGTATGACTATTACTTGGAAGTGGTTAAAAGGCAGTTTTAAATAGATACATGCATAACATTAGCTTGGGTTCCATAGTAATGTCATGCTGATGGAACTAATTCTTGATTTCCTTTGCCTTCTGTTACATCTGCTCTAGAGGATTGGGGGACTGTCTCAAGCAGAGATTAGGCAGTGGCCAAAGGAACAACAGAACATTCTATTTCATGAACTTGCCTAACATTTGCCTTCTCTGTAATGTATTTTCCAAGATTATGCAGCATTCTTTCTACTCTGAGATCCATTTTAACTACTAGTGTGCCATACTGTGACCTTACTCAAGTGATTCTGATGAACACTTAATGATTCTTTGGCATGGAATGTTTTTATATGTAGAGGGATAGATATGGGGTAATAATTCTGTAATAGCTGTCTAACCAAAAATCAGGATATGTTCTACCAATTCTAAGTGAGAGTATATACATAAATAATAGAAGACTTAAGCAAAAGAAAGAAAAGGAATAAATAGGTTAGAAGACACCTATCTGAGCTATATTAATAATGAACAAACGTGACAGTGGGGTGAATGCAGGCATAGGAGATCTATTCAAATTATTTGCAATCAAGTTACAGCCTATTTTAGTGGACCTGCTTTAAATATGACAAAATATACTACTAGTAATTACGTTCTATATCTCCAGTGTACAAGGCAATTCTTAGTAATAAGCCACTTAACAGCTCACCTGTTACCATGGCATGTGTAGTGAATGCTTTCTCTAGGTTTATCTTATCTCTCAAATATTTAACTTCAGTTAGGAAAAGAAAAAAAATCTTCATTGTAAGAGGGAGATGAACAAGTATTAAGAAGAGGCTAGGTTGTATAGTATATATGTTATATGTTTATAAATAGGAGATGTGGGCATTTCTTTGATTTGATAAAGTTCAAATCACTTTATTTGTGTAGTCACCTCAGCTCATGCATGGAAACAGATACAGTTAACTTTTCCTGTTAGAGGCTTAACTTTAACACACACACACGCATGGATACATACATGCATTCATACAAACACATGCACATACTTTTCATAACAGAACCCATTTTTCCTTTATTGAAAAATAGTGGGAATGAAAAGGAGTAGTCATCTGGGAAGGAAATTGCTATCATTTCCATCCTTAGTCATCCTGCAAGCCTCCCAAGACAATCCACAATTTCACTTTTTGTTTCCCCATTCTGCTGCCAACGTTTGTTATGCGATATTTGGCTATTTTTGGTTGTTTGGAGTACATACGTTTTGAAGAGTGGAAAACAGAAACAATTGGTCTCATTATTTTAAAACTCTCCTCCCAAGGTGGGGGAAAAGTCATTGTTCAATCTTGACTTTTTCATTGGTGACACCATTCTGGCTTCATTGTCTATAGTCTACAGCTAGTCAGGTAAGTAGCCTCTGACTCAAGGAAGTTGTCCACTGCTGCATTAAGAGCTTTAGGATTTTTGTGTAACTGCCAGCCCTTTTTCCAATCCACATAAACTAAAACAGTAATGTACAGTAAATGAATGCAAGCACGCATGATTTTTATCTAGGGATTAAACTTTAGTACTGTAACTTTTGTTTATCTGTTGCTTGCCCTTGGGGAGTTGCATCATTTTACTAGGTTTGTCAAAGCATTGTTTAAATACAGTATTGTTTTCCAATAATATATTAGTCTTTCATTTTGGGGGGGTTTCAAACTTCTACTAAAGCTCATTGAATTTTGTCTTTTCTGGTTTGAATTAGTTTACATCACAGTTCCTACAGGTAGTCCTTGAGTTACAACTGCAGTTGGGACCGAGATTGCTGTCGGTAAGCAACATTGTCATAAGTGCGACATCACATGACCGCATTGCTTAGTGACAGCAATCTAGGCAGTCTCGGTTGTCATCATAACCCAAGACGTGTGTCGCTAAGCAGGAAAAGGGTGTGGGGTACGTGTGCATGCATGTGTGCGATTGCAGGGAGGCCATGGAAAGAGGGAGTGGGGTGCGTGTAATCGCAGGGAGGCCATGGAAAGAGGATGCGATGTGTGTGTGTGTGCATGTGAGATCGCAAGGGGATGTGTGTGTGTGATTGCAGGGAGGGTGCAGGGTGTGTGCTATTGCAGGGAGACCATGGAAAGAGGGTATGGGTTGCGTGCATACATATGTGCAAGTGCAGGGAGGCCAGGGAAAGAGGGTGCAGGGTGTGTGCAAGCGAAGGGGGAAGAAGGGTGTTGTGTGTGTAAGCAAAGAAAGGCCTGAGGGGGAGGAAACTTACCCCAACAACTTGCAACCTTCCTTGCTGGCTTCCCATTGACTTTGCTTGGGGGAAGCTGGCAGGGAAATGCGCAAATGGCGATCATGTGACCGTGGGACACTGCAACTGGTTGTAAGCATGAGCTGATTGCCAGGCACCCAAATTTTGTGCATGTGACTGCAGAGGCACTTCAACGGCTGGAACTTCAAGGACCAGTAGTAAGTCCCTTCATTCAGCACTGCTGTAACTTCAAACAGTTGCTGAACGAATGGTCGTAACTTGAGGACTACCTGTAAAGTAATTTTGTACCTTTGTAAATTTATCTCCTCTTCCAAAGCTTAAAATTTAAGTGGGGTTATATTTCAATATTCTAAGATAAAGTTAACTCTCCTCTGAGTCAAGCTAGACTTCTGGTGATTACATGGACACTTCTTTGGTGATAACACAGAAATGGTTTGCCATTCCTTCTTTTTTAAAAAAAAAAAAATCTCCAAGTGCTAATTGGGCCCTGCTTAGCTTTTTCAACATCAGGCAAGGTAGGTTAGCACCATCTAAAGCTTACTTCACCAGGACATATACTAAAGTAGCCTTGCAAATATTTTGTACTTCTTCAGTGCTAATAAATTAAGTAGTGCCTGTTTGTTTCTCCCTACCCAACCCATTTCCACTGATGCTATTTTTGAATTTTCCAAAATCCATGTAGAAATTACTGTTAATTACCTCTGGGCAACTCAAATAATGTTTTGTAATGTTTTTTCTCTCTCTCTCTTTTTAGTTCCAACTGTGTCTTCCTCTAAAAAGAAGAAAAACAAAAAATACCGAAGTGTTATATCTGACATATTTGATGGTTCTATTTTAAGTTCCGTACAGTGTCTCACATGTGATCGGGTAAGTTTTACAATATTGCAGCTTATGCAAAATTTCTCTTTTTGTGTGGAAAAAAAAATTTTTTTTTAAGTAATATACAAACAATTCCTAGATTATTCCAGCTAGGTTTTTCAAACATGTCTGACTAGTCCATTTCCTGTTCATAGTTATTTCTTTAATTTTCTACCCTCTCCACTATAAATATTTTAATATTTATCACTAAGTATATATTTATATTCATTCATACTTTACAGTGAATTTATAATTTATATTAATGCATACTTTATGGTAAACTTATAATTATGTGTAGGTTGCCATCAAGTGGTATAATTGCAGCTAAGCAGCGCTATGTTTTCTTGTATGCAAAGTTTAAAAGAAGCAAATATAATTATACAATTTGATTAAGTAAATTGAAAAATAAGTTTTTGTGTCTATTTTGTTATAGGTTTCAGTTATCCTGGAAACTTTCCAGGATTTGTCTTTACCCATTCCAGGTAAGGAAGACCTTGCTAAGCTGCATTCTGCAAATCATCAGACCTCTCTTGTCAAGGCAGGATCTTGTGGTGAAGCATATGCTCCTCAAGGATGGATTGCGTTTTTTGTGGAATATTTCAAAAGGTTAGTTGGTTTCTTTCCAGTATGTGAATTCTTTTGCATTGATGTTTCTGCTATAACAGCAGAACAATTGCTGTTTTTCTGTCAATGATGTTTCAGGTTTGTTGTCTCATGTGTTCCTAGCTGGTTTTGGGGTCCAACAGTAACCTTACAAGATTGTCTTGCTGCCTTTTTTGCTAGAGATGAACTGAAAGGTAAGAGATTAATATTTTAAATGTATTTTAAAATATCAACTTACTTCTAATTTATCTACTATGTATCAGTTATTGTTTTATATCAAGTTTCACATGTAACTGAACAGAAAGCATCTCAGGGTTTTCCTCACAATGTTTTTGTCAAAATATGAATTGATATTCTCAATAACAAACATTCAGAAAACTTAGTTTCAGGACATTACCTTTTAAACCATAATCTGGATTTTCAATTAAAATTAATTTCCCCAATTCACGAGGATAAATATTTTATAAAATACTATGATCAATTACTGTAATGCAAAATCAGGCATGCCCGGTGTGGGTTGAAGGGGGAAAAGATAATTTTCTATATTTTTAGAATAATGGTTGTCCTTCCCTCTTCACAATGTCTGCAGGTGACAATATGTACAGTTGCGAAAAATGTAAAAAGTAAGTGACCTACAGTTAAACTTTTTATATATTTGTATAATTTCTACACTTTTCTATCCTTTTTCACTAACAAAGCTATTCAAAAACAGGAATATGATGTATTGTATGAAATATGCACAGTATACAGTGTAGTTGACCAAGAATAGACCTTTTGTGTGAACCATTCTTACTGATTGTTTTAAAATAACTTTAAATATTATTTTCTTAAGTTTTCTTGAAAAACTGCCTAAATACCCATACAACCTAATAAAGATGCTTAGGATTGAGTTATTACATTAGTTTGGCTCTAGCCAAAAGGAATGGTTCCATGCCAAATGCCAGAGCCTAATCTGAGCTGTGCATATAGCCATCTAGACTTGGCATAGGCATCATTTGGACTTGCCACTTGTTTGCACATTAGCAGTTACTGTTTTATTTTATTTTATATTTTACAACTTGTATGCTGCCTCAGTCACAAAATGACTTTAAGTATCTTAGAGAATAAGGTTATTTTCTGTTAAGTAAAAAATAACAAGTAAAAAAGGACAGGATCAGTAGTAAAATACATGGTATGCAACAAGGAAGGATAACTAAACAAACATTTTCCCATCCAGCCACCATTAGGAAGCTGATCACTGTGCCCTGCCCCAGGGCCTGTCAGAACAGCCAGGTTTTAACAGCTTTACAAAAGCCCAACAGGGTGGGGCCATGCAAACCTTAGGGAGAATGCTGTTCCACAGGACAACCCAGCTACTGAGAAGGTGTGTCTCCTAAGTCCCTCACGAAGACACTGGTTTACAACTGGGACATGGAATGTACCAACCCACTTAGATCTAACTGATCAGGCAGAAGCAACAGGAGACAGACAGTCCCCTAGGTAACTCAATTCTAAACCATGAAGGGCTGTATAGGTAACCAACAACACTAAGCCTACCAGAGCTGTGGTGTTACATGAGCCAAATAAGAAGTGGCCATAACTACTTGCATGGCTACATTCTAGACCAGTTGTAACTTCTGAGTGGCCTTCAAAGGTACTCCATGAGTGACTGTGAGAAGGGCCTCTTGACCAAGGTAGGGACTCAATTGGCACACAAGATGGCTTCATGCAAAGGTGCTCTTGGCTGCAGCTGCCATTTGCTGAATGAGCAGGAACTGCATACCAGTTCTGTCTGAGGCAGTGTAGAGGAGTACAGCAATAACCTTAAAGAACTGAATGCAAGAGCAGTTATGTCAATGCCAGCTTAGCCCTGCAAGGGAGGAGGCAGTAAGAAAGAAACTTAGGATTGTCTTGTCTGATTCTTTTGCGTATAAGAAGGGAAATGTATTATACCTTGCAACAATAAAGTAGAGGTCCAGTAGTTCTTGGGGAATCTGTTTCCTGGCCTGGCCTACCTCGAAAAGATACCACAGGGGAACAATTGTACTGCAGGCTTGCTTGGTCTTAATAAGTCAGAATTCAGTGGCATCTGAACAAGTACATAAAAAAACTGTCTTTAGATTCAGGGTTACACTTTTAATTCAGAGCTATAGCCATATATTCTCCACTAGACCTGGAAAGAAAACTCAGAAATTATGACCTACAATAAATATTTTATCTCCCCCCTAGACCTCCGCATTGCAGTAGTTTCCCCTAAAATCTTGGTGCTAAGAATCAGGGAATGCATTAAAATATCTTTTGTTGTTATGTTGGTGGCTACAGATGGACTAGAAGGAATTAGGTATTTTTTTCAGATGGCTCTCTCTTCTGTGGGTGATATTATGTTGTGTTTGCCCTCAAGTTTTTCTAAATAAAGTAGTTTACTAATAGACTACTATTACTAGTCTGAAAATGCCAGGCATTTTATTATCATTAATATGGATGATGATGATGATGATGATGATTTGCAAAGTTTAGTACTTTCCCAAGGTATATTTTGGATTTTTTTTATATGGTAAGTAATGTTTATTTTATATAATAGATCAGTGTGAAAGCTGTGTGGAAAAATTGTAGTAGATTTCTAATTCCATTTTTTTTCTCTAGTCAGTATTTCTAAAATAATAAAGATGTATATTAGATATTTTGTAATGTTATAGTCAGTATTTTTTACAAAGTTATTAAATGTGAACTTTACTTCAGGTTAAGAAATGGAGTAAAATTCTGCAAAGTTCAACACTTCCCTGAGGTAATGTGCTGTGCTGTGCTGTGCTGTGCTTTGGTGGATGAAACTGTTGACTTTTTTTTTTTTTGGTAATCATTGTGAAAATTATGATAAATTACTTAATGTAGCATGACTTGTATTCAGTTCTATTTCTTCATTTTCCAGCATGAATCTTTAACAGTTTAACAGATAACAATTAAAATAAATTAATTGTTTTTTATGGTGTTGTGGTCCCTATGTTGAATTACATTTTCTGTCAGAGTTAGCTAGATTCATAGATGAAAGAATAGTGATACAAAAATTCTAGCAAATGAAGTGTTTTCCATTTAGAACCAATATAGCTCAGGGATGCTAAGGCTAAGACTTTCTGTGTCTTTTTCTCACAGCTTTAGAGTGCACTAGAAAAAGGGTGATTCACTGATAATGGGAAATGCTGCAGCTGATTGTCTACATAACAGTCACTTGAATCTCTATCATCTGAGAACTATTATTTTCTACACACAGTTTTAGATAGTTACGACTAATATTTCTTAAGCAGTTCACTTAACATAATTTTCAATTTAATGTCTTTCACTTGGATGTTTGAATTTGGTCTTCACTGAAAAGTGTTGTATTTGAGGTGATCTAGAATAATCCTAAATACAGTGGAACCTCGGGTTATGAACGCTTCTGTTAACAAACTTTTCGGGTTACAACCAGCTCCGGCCGCAAAATTTTGCCTCAGTTTGCGAACTCCGCCTCAGGGTACGAACAGGATACGCGGCCATTTTCCCTCCCGTGACACGGTCCGCGGCCATTTTTCCGCCCCTGACACGTGGTCCACGGCCATTTTTCTGCCCCTGACACGTGGTCCGCGGCCATTTTTCCGCCCCTGACATGTGGTCCGCGGCCATTTTCCGCCCCTGACACGTGGTCCGCGGCCATTTTTCCGCCCCTGACACATGGTCCGTGGCCATTTTTCTGCCCCTGACACGTGGTCCGCGGCCATTTTCTGCCCGACATGTGGTCCGTGGCCATTTTCCGCCCCTGACATGTCCGCGGCCAATTTTCCGCCCCTGACACATGGTCCGCGGACATTTTCCACCCCTGACACGTGGTCCGCGGCCATTTTTCTGCCCGACACGTGGTCCGCGGCCATTTTCTGCCCCTGACACGTGGTCGTAGGGAGGGGGACTCTCCCTCCAAGCAATAGCCGCCTCCCTGTCCTCCACGCCAGAACGGATTAACGGTAATTACATTGAACCTTATGGGGAAATTTGCTTCGGGTTGCGACCAATTCAGGCTGCGACCAGAGTCATGGAACGAATTAAGTTCGTAACCCGAGGTACCACTGTAATCTGTGATTGCTTTCTAACATGTCTATCATCATGTGATATACAGTCATTGAAAAAATGTACATTTTTGTGTTTACCTGTAAATATAAGAGAATGTTTCTTGCTTCTGATGTAACTATCAATGTATTTAAGAGACATTCATTGTTGAGAATTAAAGGTCTAGTCTAGTTTGTTTCCCAGCCATTGCATTCACGCGCTTTTCTTGGAAGTGTGGTTTGCCATTGCCAGGCTACCCCTCATCCAAGTACTAATTAGGGCTGACCCTACTTAGCTTCTGAGATTAGCAAAGGTCAGCTGGATGCTGCCACCTGTTGAGGCTCTTGAAAATTAGCTAAAAGAAATTGGGATAAAATATTACTGATATCTTGGAGTACAAAGAACATTATTAGGATCATTTGGGGTCAGTGCGATACTTTTCAGACAAATCCCACAACTTGGAAGTTTTCTGAAAAATTAGAATCAGTGTGGGGTTTTTTTTAACACCTCTTTCCCTAAGGAAATATAAATATTGTTCTGTAAATGATATGTTCAAACTTCCCATGTAAGTACACACTAACAACATATACAGCATATATATAAGCTTCATGTCATATCAGTGTAGTTTTCCTTTAGTAATGTTTGTATAGAAAAGCACCAAGGATAATATGTTTCTTGTCTTGTCATTTCCAATTAACTAGGAGAATGCAGCTTTTTCCAGATTAAGACCTGCATTAGTATTGGGCAACATGTCAGGGGCCCCAACCAAATAGATAATCTTGAAAAAATTACTAATAAAGTATATCTGCCAAAGTGTTTGCGGCACTGATGATTGCTAACTGTATCATATAATAGCCGTGGTGTGATTGTGATATTATAAAGCAGTTTCAGATGGAGCAGTAAAAAAAAGCACTACTAAATATTGGGAGCAAATGAAGAGAATTAGAGGTTGCACAAAAGACTTAGGGATTACATAAAGGGCCCCATGGTAATTTCATTTTCTGTGAAGAAATAGAAAAGTCATTAGCAGGTTAATAGGGAATGTGTTGTTTAAATATTAAAATAAAAGAGAAGCATCAGATTTTCAAATAAGTCTGTCAACTGTTTTTCACAGATTTTATGTATTCATCTCAAAAGATTCAGACACGATCTTATGTTTTCCACAAAAATTGGAACTCATGTATCCTTTCCTTTGGAAGGACTTGATCTTCAACCTTTTCTTGCTAAAGACAGTCCTGCTCAAATAGCAATATATGATCTTTTGTCTGTTATCTGCCACCATGGAACTGCAATCAGTAAGTATATATAATCTGTGTTTTTACAGACTACAAATATTGCATGCTACATTTCATGCAGCTGATGTAAAAATATGTTATTACGTTACTTGGTACTGATCTGCTTTCCTTGCAATTTTAAAATGAAAAATTATCTTAATTTGTTCTTTAATTTAGATGGGCATTATATAGCTTATTGTCGAAATAACTTAAATAATCGATGGTATGAGTTTGATGATCAGAGTGTCACAGAAGTAACAGAATCAACTGTCCAAAATGCAGAAGCTTATGTTCTCTTCTACAGGTGAGAAAGCAAGATGTGAAGTTGCAAAACAATGGGTTACATGTGAACATTGTTATTGTGAGCAAAAGCATCCTTTGAGCAGAGTTTTGCTTAGTTGGCGCTCTCACAGGGAGAAAAAGAAGGGAGATAGCACTGCAAATCTCCCTCCTTCTCTTACAACTTCCAATAATCTACTCTGGAGAGTTGATGACATAGAAGTAAAGATAAAGGGAATCTACAAAAACCTCCTCCTCCTCCTCCTCTCTTTTACCAGGGAGCTCTTCCTTTGAACTGAAACAGCCCTCTTATTCATGAAAAGCAATTGAAAACAACTGGATAGTGCTTCCCAACTGCTAGAAGTTTTATTAGCTGTAATTGTAGTTCAATATGGAAGTCTTGGCTTTTTTCAAAGTGCTTCTTTGCAGGAATTAGTGTGTTTTTTTATCTTGTTCTTAAGAGTAGTTCTGAATAGCTTCTCATGAACTCAAATATTTGGAACATACCAAGAATTGAAGTACCTTTGCTTTTTTTAATTGAAAGTTAGTATATGGTATGCAACCTTGGGTTTTATTAGCTAACTTAAATTAATGCTTTTAATCATACAGAGTAATACAGATCTAAAAAAATATTGGTTTATTTTGGATGAGATCCTTTTCACTATCAACATGTACATATTACCTGTTGTTAATACTACTTATTTCAAAATAATGTACATATGTTAATATTGCTTCTTTTCAAAAGAAAAAGCAATGAAGAAGCTAAAAAAAAGAGAGAGAGAGTGTCAAGCCTTAATGTTATGGAACCAAGCCTCCTTCAATTTTATATTTCACGTTTATGGCTGAATAAATTCAGAACTTTTGCTGAGCCAGGACCTATTTCAAATAATGATTTCCTCTGCATACATGGAGGTGAGACTGCAATTATGTAAAATTATTTTCCTATGAAGTTAAAATTTCATTTTACTATCTGAAACAATAAATCTTACTGTTTTCCGTAACTTGGGTTTTTGATCATTGTGCCTTATTTCTGCCATCCTATATATCTTTGCTCTTACATCTTTTAATTGGAATATTTATCCAGTTAAATGAGAATATGACTCTCCAGTCAATTAACTTGTTTTCTGATTATCTAGCAGATCATAGCCTGAATTTTTGTTATGTAGAATCCATCTTTTCAAATATAAAGCTAACTGGTTCACTGTTAGAATGACAAATACAAACTTTGGATAACCTGCTGATTGAAAGTGAAAAATATGTACTCCTTAATTACTACTTAAGGCTTGTAGTACTACTTAAGTCTGTAGTAAATTACTACTTAAGTAAATTACTACCACTAATTACAAATAAGTCTGTAGTAAATTACTACTTAAGTCTGTAGTAAGATAAATTAGGTTGCATCTATCCATGGGGTAGAAACTCAGAATTATAGATTTGACTGCAAAGCAATGTGGGATGGGTAAGGATGGATTTTGCTTTTGGTAATTCTTACATTAGGTTAGTCTTTCTGTAGATTAGAACAATCTTCTGTTTGCAGTGAAACAGAAATTCAGTCAAATTATTCGGTCAACTTGATTTGGCCCCTTAAAAATTGTCAGTTCTCTTGAAGCAAGATTCCATAATGTGATATTCAATATTAGCCAAATTTAGAAATTTAAGCAATGATTTTGGTCAGTTGTACAAAGCAAACTGCAAGGAATCCTACATTCAGAATCACTAGATTTATTGACTGGGTTTAAAACATGAAATTAAAATCTGCATTTTGTTCTTAATTGATTGGTGGAAGTAAGGCTTTGGTTTTCACTTACAAATTTGACATTCTCTATTTTTAATTTAAATCCTTGTCAAAAAACATTCATTATGTTCATGAAACAGTTTTGGTTTTGATTTTTTTATATATCATCAATATCTTTTAGCCACAGTTACCAAATTTAGCACAATATAAATCCCAGTAGTCATCTTTAGAAAGACAAGGTGGCTAATATATTGACTTCAGCATAAAACAGTAGAAGGTTGTTACTTTCATGCACAGATATTTTATGGTTTTCCCTGCTGCTAAAAAACTGCATTACTTCAAGGTCTCTACTCCCCTTTAACTAAACCATATTTAACTTTTTAAATCTATTTTTCCATAGGAGTTCCTCCACACAAAGCTTCTTTTATAGAAGACCTCGTTGTAATGCTTCCTCAGAACATATGGGATAATTTGTACAGCAGGTAAACATTTAATTGTCAAACAGATTACATCTGATGTCTAATTTTATGCCAAGGAAATCATAATATAACCAAAAAAGGAGGTAATTGTAGAATCCACATACAGTATAGTACAGAACATTGTACTGAATCCTGTGATGGGCTGGTACTTTCTAACCCTATTTAATCCAGCAAAAGCTTCTATAAACAGAAGGCAGAAATACTGTTTTCATTTATTCTCTCGCATGCATGCACCTCCATTACCCATCTGATAGTGTGTGAACTGGTATAGGGCAGGGTGATTCAGGACTAGGGAAAGAGAAAACCAATTAATTTCATGTTTCTAAATACAAATGCTTCTGCCAGATCAAAGAGCATTTTGTGAACAGAATGATGTGATTAAATATTATATTTGTAATGTCTTAGTATTGCTGTTTTCAACAGAAGAACATTTCTGCCCCTAGTAAGTTTCTAGACTTACTCCATTATAATTTAATCCAAGGTCTGATGTACCCTTGTTGAAAATTGCATGGCTAAGTTTTCTTTAAAATGCATCACTTAATTGCATTTGAACAATTTCCTTTAAAAATCAAAAATAACAGTAGTAATAGAGTATTTGGTATACTAGAGTATACTAGAGTATACTACTAGTATACTTTTAGTATACTAGAGAGGAGGTTAGATCTCTTTGCCTTAATATAGTATTTCTCCACAATCATTTCTTTATAGGCACTATTTAAAAATACACACCTTGCAGTGTTTTAAAAATACTGTAGCATCTCCAGATGGACTATCTCCAGATGGACTATCACAACGAAGCAAGCATTACAAAGTAGAGTCTGACTATAATATCTGTTTTAAAGAATGAAATAATTTGTCTTGCTATAAGACAGTCAACCAAATGTGGTATAATTAAGCAGGCAGTTTCACACACATTTTCACAAGAATAAATCCTATTAAACAAATGCAATTCTGAGTAAATATGTTGAGGATTGTTGTAAATCCCATATATAAAAGTCAGTTTGCAGAGAGGGAAAAGGCTTAAACTTTTTCCTGAAGACAGTAAAAGCTATATAACGTGAACCTGACAATTCTGAATTAATATTGTTCAATTCTCAAAATGTGATTGTTTTGCATTTTCTGAATTATTTTATTTTTGATTCACAAATAACATAATCTTTTAAAAAGTTTATAGGTTTACCACAGCAGAAAAATACAGTTTATTACCAAATATTTTATGTACTGCAATTACTACATTCATTTCAGTGAGTAGGATGGAAATTACTATAAGGTCACCTATTATATAACTTTTTTAGTCAAAATCTGTATAACAAATTAAAGATTCTGTTATATCAAGCAGTGTAGAAACAGAGTACAATGAAAAATATATTTTAAAATAGAATAAAAACAAATACTATTTTATGTATGTTCAGGACAAAAGTGAACAGTAGAGCCACCCTTCCTTATATTTCTAGATTAGGTGTAAGAAAGGAGTTTCACATTTTGATGTATCAGAGCTAATTTTGGAATAATAGATATTATACTGTACACAACTAATTCAGACACATGTGGTTTACTTCTACTAAAAGTAAAAAAAAAAAGTGTAAGATGTAAACAAAACAAAGAGTTGTTTCCTAAATATAGCATTTGATTCTAGAAAACCTAAAGGAGATGGGGATTTATTTAATAGTTTATGATCACAGGTATGGTGGAGGACCAGCAGTTAATCACCTGTATGTATGTTATACCTGCCAAATGGAAACAGAGAAAATAGAAAAAAGAAGGAAGACAGAACTGGAAATGTTTATTCGGGTAAATATATTCTTTTTTGTTGTTGTTGTTAAATTATATATTTATTTTGTTGGAGTTACAAATATTTAAAAGCAATAGCTTGTATCTTGAGATAGTGTGAGCTACATATGAGATATTTTTATTAGTTTCTCATTTTCTTTGTCCCTAAACAGTTTGATTGGGGATCAGGGGTGGGTTGGATGCTCCTTCAGAACAATGTAGTGAGATGTGAGCTCAAAAAAGGGACAATAAAATACATATTCTACCCTAATTTTTCCATCAGTAGAGACAAAGCTCCATTGCAAATGGAAAAAGGTGAACATCTAAACCAAGCTTAATGTTTTTAAAGTCTTTCATAATAATTCTTTCTAATAAAATTTAAAGTTTCATATTTTCTTAGCATCCATTTTGGCATGTCATAGTAGAGAATTTCAGAATTGGGAACAAGAATCATAGAATATTTTATTTACAATCTATGAAGAACAGTTTCTCCTGACTAGAGAAGAACTGGTTATCATAGGAGGAAGTTTTGCACAGGATCTCCATGTGACCTTTCAACAACATGAAATAATTTCAGGAGCTGAGGATTTTTTAAAGATGTTTAATATTCATTTGTTTTCAATGTTAGATTTTCTAATAAATAATATTAAAGCGTATATAGTGGTGTTTCAAAGTTTGTGAAGCCTTTTGAATTTTCAGTATTTCTCCTCATCTAGTTTTAGAACTTCTGTGATGAACAGATCACATTTTAGGTCATATTTATGCAGAAATATTGAAAATTCAAAAGGGTTCATAAACTTTTAAGCACCACCAGTCTGTTAGAGTTTTAATGGTGATTATGTAGAGATGTAATTTTGCTTTATTCATCTCAATAACTTTTCTTTTTTAAACACAAATAGGTACATTGATCCAACACTTTTTAAGAATTTGAATATGCAGTTAAAATTTGAAATTTTGCTCCACCATTTCTCTGGCATAATTATGGAGTGTTCTGAAGGCAGTAACGATGAGTCTGGTGCATCTATGTCAGGGCTGTAGGTTGTCCATGTCTGCTTTTAGAATTTGCTTTCTGTCTCTCAGTTGAACAGAGCATTCCAAGAAGAGGAGTCTCCATCTATATTCTATTGCATCAATATGCAGTGGTTCAGAGAATGGGAAGGGTTTGTGAAGGGCAAGGACAGTGGTGAGTACTTTTGTAATTCAAAGAGACTACAAATGCATGCTCTAAACATCACATATTTTTAATTAGGTAGTAAATGATTGCAGTAAAATCTTAGGGGAGTGCAGATATGAGTCCTGCATGCATCACATAAAATAGAAAATTATACCTAATATAGTACATGGTAACTATGCATATAGGTGCATAGTCCAGTTTAGATCTGCAGTTTAGGGAGCCTTCGTAATGGTTTTAGTGGGTGGATTTCTTTCAGTTACAGACGACATTTTTGCTTTATGTGATGTATGAAATCAGCCTAAACATTCCAACAATGGTAGCTCTTGAAGGCCTTTGGGACCACATATAGACCTGTATGCAGCTGTTTCAAATTGCACATCACTGGATGAAATGTATATTTTGTTACATTTTATCTATCTGGTATTTTTAAATAAGTATAAAAATATGAGAGTTTTCCTTGGGGTTTTTCTTTGATTAAATAGTATTACTATACTACATTGTAATGTATTTTTTATTTCACTAGACCCTCCAGGTCCCATTGACAATACCAAAATTGGTGTCAGTAAATGTGGTTTGCTTGTTCTGAAACAAGGTATGAATACACTGTTACATACTTTTCTGCATGCAATTTTATCAGTGGTCATGTTCATTTACGGTTCTTTGTTTTTGTGCCTGTATAAAAATGATCTATACCTTTTTGCTATGGGATTAACCATTCCATAAATAAATATGCTCCTTCTATTCTCAAAGGCACAGAGTATAGCGGAAGCTCCCCATTGGGAATGGGGAGTCTATTGATTTTCCAGTCAGCCTCTCATACAGATTCATTATATCCCACAATACCCAGATGCAACTTCAAGCTATGTAGGGAAAAGAAGAAATTATACACATTATTCTAGCCTTTAGGTACAATCACTTTTTTAAATGCTGTTCTGTCAAGAGGTAATGTTGCAGACTAGTTGTATTAACTACCATTTTAAATAAGAGCAGTACCTTAAATCTGTATTTGAAGACTTTCCTCGTTTCTGGGACTGTTTCTGTTCTAAAAAGGAATTGTAAGTTTTTGTCTAAAAGTCTATATGCAGTTCAGCATGAGCTGTACAGAACTGGCTTTGTCATCTCTTGCTATAGTGATTTTCTGACATACGAATTTTCATGTTTAAAAATATGGACATTTCTACCTTCATGGTACAAAAATTAAACTTTAAAAATCTGTGAACAGCTATTTCAAATGTAAAATTTGTGAAAGAATTATCTCACTTCAAGACTCCTTGTAAATATAATTTCCCTTGAGTTTTATATAGTAACTCAAACACAAAATAACATCAGAATGGCAGATAATTGGTTGAGCTGCATCTTCAGTATCATGGCAAGCAGTTACAGACTGATCCAGATAATACTAAACTCCTTAAACCTGGGGCTTTTGTATTAAAGTAGTTACAAATATTGAAGTATTTTCCAGATTTAAGCTTTTAAAATGTCAGTTACAACTTTATGGAAATATATTTGTCTTTTAGGAGCTGATTCTGGACAGATTTCTGAAGAAACATGGAATTTTCTACAGTCAATCTATGGAGGAGGCCCAGAAATTATACTGCGGCCACCTGTTGCTCAAAGTGAACCTGAATCATTACAGACTGAAGATAAAATAGAATTAGAAACACGTAGACTGTAGCCATCTAATCAAGGAATTAATTCTTATAAGATACCTTCCGCTTAGCAGCATACATTCCCAAGATTTTTCACGTCGCTATTTTTATCTTTATTTTTTCTGTGAAATGACAGAATGGCAGGCATTATTTTATCTATGGAAAGTGAATTGAAACACATATTGGTCAATGACCATAATCAAGAACTGAACTGAGATTGAAATCTGTAATATACAAATTATAAATATGTATTAGAACTTTTCAAAGAGACTGATCTTACCTTGAAATTGTGATTTTATTTTACATAATTGTACATATACAATGTATGCATTAAAAATTTAACTGGTCTTTTCACGATATCTATAAATTATCAGGCCCTCTCCATTCAAGTCTTATCAAGACAAGTTGTCAAGGATATTCAACATACTTTAGTGGAAAGGTGGATATAAATTAGCTAGCAATTAAGAAAATAGTAATAATAAATGTCCTAATGTTCTATGAAAACTCAGGAATAGTAATGTTTTCTTTGTGTGTATCAGATGTGTGAACGGTTCAGATGAAACACTGATTTAGTCAGCAAATATAAATAACCCACTATGTACTGTTTAAATTCTCTAATATGTTTTGCCATATGTAAACTATTATCAATAACATATGTAACTGAACAAATCCATAATCTCTAGGAGTATTTGATTTTAAGAGCATGAATTGGCTATACTAATTGGTCATGCAGTTCAGGAAGTTTATGGTCTTTTTTAATTAAATGCATTAATAGTTCCACATGGAGAAAATGTACAGTTATGCAGTGCTTATTGGCATGATATATGATGTCAGATGTTGAATTGAATGCATTCAACAAGATTGCAAAACATTCTAGATTATTCATATTGAAATGTTGAATGTCATCCAGATAATTTTATCTTCCTGAATATTGCCATGGTATAAACAATATGAAATGCTACTTTAATAAAAGCCATTTTTAAAATTGTATAAAGTGTTTGAACTTCAGTCAAAGTAAATATATGTATTATAGATTCATCCTGTTGTATTTCAAAGAGATTAAGAAATGAAAGACAAAATTCATTTTGACTGGGAAAACCTTTGAGAAGAAAAATCACCCTTGTATAGAAATTGTTCATATTGTAAAATTAGGAACAGGGAAAATTAAGATTTGCTTTGTTAATTGATCTTGTGCATGGAAAAGAATTCTTTCATTTACAAATAATTATAGGAAAAACTAGTTTGAACAGATGTTTATCAACTTTGTAATATTAAATGTTTTTCAATTTAAACAATTAACTTGTATTATTAGTGTTCAGATGCCCAGTGGGTGCAAGTACTGTAAGGTTAGCCCAGGACTCTTACTATGTTACAGCAATCCCATTCATCCCTGATATTAGGAACTAATATTACATTTTCACATTTAAAGCTTATTTCAGAGGTTGCACAAGGTAGAAAGAAACCTGTCTTTTCATCCCTCCCCTCCAGTTCCATGAATGCCTATGTTTTAAACACACAGATAAATACAATCAGTTTGTGAATGGGAAGACTAAAGATTCTATAGCATTATAAACTTGATATATCTTGCCATAATTGCTCATAATTCCAAATAGGTTTCACATGAGGCAAATGCAATAATTTCTCCTTAAGCACATACAATCTTGCTGAGCAACAATATTAGAAATACTTGAAGATTTATATTCATGAGGGCTGTGCTTTGGGTGCAAGGGAGCATAAATTTAGCATCTGCCTTCAACATCTTAAAGTACCCACACCTTTTTCTGTAACTTAAATCCATTACTGGGAACAGATATTGGTGATATCCTTTGTCAGGCCCTTCACACCCAGGAAGAACTTGAATTTCTGGAAAGGTATTTATTCCTAGTAGAGTATTATAACAGAATGCTATCAAAGTAATTCTCCCACACAAATTATACCTAGTGTAATGAAGGTGGAGGTACTGTAAGTCTCTTTCTCTTGCTTCCCTCACCCCTAGACTCAAGAACCTCTTCTGTAACAGTCCCGTTTCTTAACTCGTGTTCCCTTCTCTCAGTTCCCATGCTGCTGTTTGGCATTCCATCACATCCTTTCAGGTATTAGAAGAGGGCTATTATACTTCCACTTAGGATTGTCTGCTCAAGGTTAGCAGCTCAGGCCCTTCATAGGTGTGAGTTTCTACTCCTCTAATTAACGTCCTTCCCTGCACCTGCTGCAGTTTCTTTGCATTATTAAATTGTGGGTGTCTCCAGAGCTAGACACTGCTCATGTTGTGGTCTGACCAGCACATAATATAGTGGAGTTATTACCGTATTTTTCCGTCAATAAGACGCCCCCATGTACAAGACGACCCCCACTTTTCCAACCCAAAATTAAAAAATCAATATTTTAAAGATAGTGCAGAACACATTTTTATTTAATAATTAGTTAACATTTACCTGATACACTCGGTGGGAGGAGGTCCAAACCGTCTCTCTGCAGCTCTATTTCCAGGCTCTTTTGCATAACTGATTACATTCAATCATGAGTGAAACTGCAGATAGCTTGTCTCTGCAAACAGCCTTCCTCTAATTGGTTTGTTCAGCATCAGCTGACGTCAGTTACATCAGGCTCGTGATTGGAGGAAGTCTGTTTGGGAGACAAGCTATTTCACTCGTGATTGGAGGCTAGCAATAGGAGGAAGCCTCTCTGCAGAAACAAAGTATGGGCAGTTTTGCAACCGCGCGATTCTCGGCTGACTTCCTTGAATAAGACGCCCTTCAGTTTTTAGGGTAAGGATTTTAGAAAAAAGTATCGTCTTATAGTCGGAAAAATATGGTAATTCCTGTGATTTGGAAATCATGCTTCTCTTGATGCAACCTAAAAACACTTTTGCCTTTTCAGCAGCTGGGCCACACTGTTGATTCATATTCAGCTTGTGCTCATCAAAAATTCCAAGCTGCTCTTTATAAGTACTGTAGTCCTCATCCTATATCTGTAATCAAGAGCATTTGGAATTTTAGTTCTGTCTTTTAGAGCATTAACTATGCCAACTATTTTTGTATCATTAGCATATTTTATAAGCATTTGTTCATCTTCCTCATCTCTAATAAAAATATTGAAGAACGTAGAACCAAGGAATGAATATCATGGCATCACCCACTTGACATTTCCTGTTGGTTTGATGAGGAACCGTTGGTGAGCACTCTGAATATTATTTTCAAACCAGCTATGTATCCACTTAATTGTCTTGCCAACCAACCACACTTCACTAATTTACAAAGTAGAATATCATGGGATACTTTGAAAAATACTTTGCTGAAATTTAGATACATTACACTATAGTGTTCCTACAATCAACCCAGGAAGTTAAACCATTTTAGAAGATGAGGTACAGCTAGGCTGGCAAGACTTCCAAAAAGAAGGTGGGGGGCATGGGATTATCACCATAAAGGAGGCGATGTGTGGACTGTCCAATGGCTTCATTTAGATGTTAAAAAGTATAGTGAAGAAAACAGATCTGATGAGGGCAATGGCCGTAGAACTGAGCAACGATCCTCCAGCAGGTTCTTCTGAGTTTACTCAACCAGATAAGATTACAGTAGAATAATTGCACAAGTGCTTCTCCATGCCACCCTAGCAAAATCCCCTACTGGCCACATGCCCCAGAAAGATACAATAATCCATGGCACAAATGCTACTGAAAGGATCAGAGAAACCAGTTGGAATCTGTTCCCAGTCCAGTTCCTGGACTGCATTATTCACATAGCAATGAAGGGTATTTTTCTTCAAAATCCTAGCCTAAGCCTGTACTGGAAAATGTTTTGGAAGTTCTTTGCAAGAGTTAGTAGATATTTATAAAAATCATATATTTTGCTAATTGGCATTAAGAAAATCTGGGAAACAAAATTATGAATCCCATGTAGATAGCATTTTGCATTGCAACACTGGCATTATGTACAGGAACATCTGCACAGTGTATGGGCTGGACCCTCCCAAGTCCAGGCAGGTATTGGCCAATCAACCAGAGCATTGTGGTAGTAGACAAGGGCTAGAAGACAGCGGTGGTGATAGATGTAGCAGTGCCAAGTGGCAGCAACTTCAGGAAGGAGTATGAGAAGCTGGAGAAGTACCAGGGCCTGAAGGAGGAACTAGAGAGGATATGGAAAGTAAAAGGCAAAGTGGTCGCAGTAGTGGTAAGAGCACTCAAGGCTGTGACTGGGAGAGTGACTCCAATAGATCCCAGGAACAACATCAGGGCTCTCTGTCCAGAAGAGTGCAGTGCTAGAAACAGCTAAGATACTGCGCAGAACCCTCAAACTCCCAGGCCTCTGGTAGAGGACATGAAATTGAGGAAGACACATACCACCCATAGGAGTGAGAGGGAATTTTATACATCAGATTTAATTTCATACTAGATATCTTTTCATAAAATGCTGTATCAAACCAAGATGTCCTGGTTCCCATAGCAACACATCCTTTTTCTCTTCTCCCTGATTTTCAAATAGTAGATCAGAAAGAATTGAAATGCTGTATACACTGACAATTTTACATATGATTTCCTTCATCTTATCACTCTTTAAAAGCATGCACATGTTTTAAAATGAGATTTTCAGCCATGTAAGTAAAATCTGCTCTTTAATACTTGACAAATTCTAATTGCTGTTAATTCTACATGTTAAACATTGATAATTGAAATTTGTTAATTAAAACTTTGATCTTTTGTTTCAATTTATCCCAATTTATGAATGTTAATTAAGACTTTGATCTTTTGATTATCCCGATTTATGAACATATTAGAAAACATATATTAAATCAGGCTTTGATCTTACAAGACAGGAAAGGCAAGTGTGTCCTTTAAATATCTATATCTATATCTAAATATCTGTATCTGTAAACTTTTCTTCCTTGCATTTAATTTAAGAATAAAGTGCTTTAATTGAATGTTGTCATAAAATGAGAAAACAGTAGACCCAGTTTAGGAGACTTGAAATGTACTAAATAGTAGACTTCATTGCCAGCATCAAGACATGTCTCAGTTTTGATATAGAAGCTTTCATCAGAATCTGAACATAACAATTAGATGTTCAAACTCCAAGTATAGATGCAAACTCAGTGTTTTAAGGAGTATAGTAATAAGCACTAAGCACTCCTGTTTCTTTGGAAAGGTCAGGACACAATAGAAATAGCTGTATCTAACTAATTGGACCATAATTGGAAGAATATTTCCTGTGCATTAATAAGTTACCAGATATACTGTAGCAATTATAGCTCACAGCCATTACTAAGATTGTCTCCAGGAAAACTGCCTAAATTTTCCAGCAGTGATATCATCTTGCACTGAAGTTCATAAATTGATGTTGTTTAGTGTTTGTCTCAAGTCTATCCTAATACATTTAAGTTGGTGGAAGTCAAGTTCTGCTGCTATGTGAAAGGGAGGAATTTCCTCCTGCTAGCCAGAGATCTATCAGCAGAATCCTCCTGCTTGACATGTTTCCTGCATCTTGATCAAGGAATCAGAAAAGAATACAGAAAGGACACAGTAAGGGAATAACGTTTAAATGTTTCAGGGACCAGGCAGAGGTAAAGTAGGCTGAAGGTATTCCTAATGTCCAACACATTGAATCCAAAGAGAGCACCCAAAAACAACTTTCTAATCTTTTCCCTTTCAGTTGCCTATGACACTGACATACAATGCAGCACAATGTCAGTGAGCCTGCTATCAGGTCTGCCAGCTGCTAGCCATTTTGACCATTCAGGATGCTTAGTCACTAGAAGATGGGGTTGACGAGAGAGAGAGAGAGAACAGTATCCAGGAAGATACTGTTATATTAACCAGAGAAGTGACAATTTGGGCCCGAAATCTGCTCAAGACAGTACCAGCATGTACTGAGAATGTAAGATAATGTATCACTAAGTTCTGCAGATTAGCAGAACTGATGTCAGATTCAGTTCTGGATGCCCTACATTATACTGCCAGAGCTACAAAAAAAGATCAGTAATAAAATCCATTGAAACAGAATCTCAAGATCCCAGCAGGGAAGGTAGTGGTTGAAGTAAGCCAGTCAGCCTTGCAGAGACAGTCTTTGCCCAGCAACAAACAAGTTAACATGAAACATGTTTGACAACTGCTTTCCTCTTCAGCCACCAGAACTAAGCACCTGATGCAAATTTTAAACAATCCCCTATGTCCAGTTCTATTGTCATGGCAGAGTTGCAATATCCCTTCCTTAAAGAACATATAAATGGCCATTGTGAAGCAACCATTCATTAGTCATAGAGGAAGGAATCAGTTTGAAGCTCTGATGTATGAATCTTGTTGCTGCAATCTAATCCAATTTAGCAAATCTACTGCCTTCCTCCATGTCCCCAATCTTTCTGGGGGTTCTAATCTTTGGGGAGGAGCAAGGTTGCATTTAATGTTAGGGAGAGATGAGTGTGGAAGATCATATTCAGATTTATGTGATAGTGCATCTATTGTAGTTTGTTTGGTGAGCCAAATATATGTGATATAAACACTGAAGCAGGAGAAAAACTGTGCCCACCTGAACTAAATGAGGTGTGATGGATCATACTTTCTGCAGGTGTTCCAAATTCTTGTGTTGCTGCATACTTGCACAGGCTGATTTCTCTGAGAAATATCTCCACTGTTGGAACTCTCTTATAGCAAGCAATGCTTTATTGAAAAAAATAATAATCAAGGAGCACAAAGATGGATGCACTACCCTGTCCCGGCTCTGCCAAAGGACACTGACAAGTCCAACCAAAGCTGTCTCCATACTATACCCGAGTCTGAAACCCAAATGAAATAGTTCTAGATAATCTAAGGTCCTTTAGGTTATGAGGTAGTCAATTCTAGTTGGACATCAGAAAAAAAAATCCTAACAGTAGGCACTATTTGATAATAGAACAGGCTGCCTCAGGAGGTATCCTTTGCTAGAGATGTTTAAACGCAGGCAGAATTACAATCGTTCAGGATGCTATAGCATAGAATTCCTGTGCTAGGCAGCAGACTGGAACAGGTAATTTCTAAGGTACCTTCCAACATACTATGATTCTAAGAAATTCTTTGTTTTATATAATTCTTGAAAGTATCTGAGAAGGCAACACCTGGGCAGGCATTCTTTATGATGTAAAAGACTGGAGTTTCAGAAACAGATGGCTCATAACTAAAAATAACTAACCATCACAGTACTTTTTATATAACTTTCCTTCATAGAGTTTGTATTAATTTCAGACTGCTTTCTTTGTATTCACTTGGAAGCTTTGCTGAGTTCAGTAAATTTTATTCAAGTAAATATACATAGACTCAAGTTTTGGTTCAGTACATACAGCCACAAACATCAATGTGATATACACATAATATGAATTGTTAATAGCCCAGAAGTGGATTATTCAGATACACAAAGTTTGGAAGGAAAGTATTTGTTGTATAGGTATGTGTACATTTTTACCTTTTTATTCATTCTTCGTCCAAGAAGATGGAAGTACAGCATCCTTCATGCTGCATCTGATGCATTTCAAGACTGTGAAAATTTAATGGTCAGTCTCCTTTCTTATAGGCTGGAATACAACTCACAATATTTTATTCATGCTGGCTAAGACCTACAAGAATTGCACTACAATACATCTACATTGCAACAACCCTCCCACCTGCTTAATACTTAAGCAATTATAGAACATATTCTCATTTTATTATAAGCAATTAAAATAGTATATAGTCCACTTTCCATAAAGCACTCAGAGCAGAGGTGTATGGATGTTATATTATGTCATCTCCTACGCAGTGTTTTTCATGACTTCCTCTTCCCCTTGGAGGGGAAGTGGGGGGGGGAGTCAAACACACATTTTTCCAACTTAGCAAAAAGCTTGTCTAAATGGAGTTGCTCTAAGTCACTCTTAATGTGAGTCTTGTGCAAAGATGGTTCTTCTGAAACCCAAGTACACCACTACATATCTGTCTGAAATATTAGAAAATATTTCATTCATGAATCTGGAGAAGTCTGCGGGAAAATTAGCCAATTCAAAAGGCATTACTGTGTAATTACTATGTTAACTGGAATTAGGCAGTTAAATACAGTATTCGTGTCTATTTTTTTTTTAGAAAGTGTATATCCTGTGTGATATTTTCAATGCAACTGATTATGCTATTAACTTGCAAAAATAAATATTCATGAATAAAAGAAATACATAGTCAGAAGGTTTTAGGATACCAGCAGTTTGTCATCTGGTGATCGCACCAGCCTACTCTGCACAATATTTCCTGCAAACAAACCCACATTTACTTTGGCTGGGTATCTCTTAATTCACCTAAGTTTATTTTTCAAGGTAATTAAGATTCTGCCTTTCCGCGACGACATAGCGTTCAAAGCAGTTAATGTGATCGCCAAAAAAAAAAAGTAAACAAGGATTAAATCAGATTTCGATGTGTATATTAAATAAAACGCTACACTGAAAGATGAGCCACAGTTAACTTCCGCATTGGAAACCAGGGTTCCCCAATTTGAGGCCATCCATGCTCATAATTCCCAGCCAGGCTGGGGAAGTCTCCTTTAAGGCCCCCTGGGCTACAGCGGTATATAAATCTGAAAAGAAGGGAGTGGGTTTTCACTTAGCGAGAATACGCCGGCAGAAACCCGGAGTTCGCCTCCTCCCCTCCCCGCCAGGGCGACGACCCAACCTGCAGCACCCTCCAGGCCGTTGGCTTCGGGCGAGCACTGCTTCTCGCTCGGTTGTTCTCCAAGGAGAGAAGCGGAGCGCTGAGCTCCCGCCTTCCCCGCAGCCCGATGGCAGGGCGCGCCGTCCCTCCGCGTCTCCGCAAACCGCCCGCCTCTTCAGGGCAGCCCAGTCGCCTTCCTCAGTCAACCAGCAGGCGGAGCTGCAGGGAGCGGCCCCCCTTTCGCGGGTTGCGCAGGGAATATGGGGGGGGAGGAAGCGGAAGAGGAGCTGCCGCTGCTGCTGAGGGGAGCCCAGCGGGCGCTGTTGTTGGGGGCCAAACGCTGACGTGTGGAGCAGCCGGCTGGCTCCGAGAACGAAGGGAAAGAAAGGTCTGCCTCCCCACCGCGGGATCCGTTTTCGGTCTCACAGCAACCAGGTCAGGCCCCCTCCTTAGAAGCCGCGGGGGGGGGGGGGCGAAAGGACCCGGATGGTGTTTCGTTGCCAGACGGACGGAGGGGGGCTGAAAAGGCGGCGGCGGCAGGATTATATTCCCATGCGAACTGCGCGTGCGAAGAGCGGGGGGGGGCGGCGGCGGCTCGCGCGCCCTGTTCGAATCCTAGCTGCGAAAAGGAACGGGAGGGGGCGCGTGCGTGCAACGTCACGTCCCCTCCCCCTCGACCTGGACCGCCCCTCCGTGCGCGGGCGAGCACGTACGAGCGGTTGTTGTATATCTGGGACACACGGACACGTGCGCGCCGCTTCTGCCATGTTGGTGCTCAGGACGAGGGAGGTGGTGGTTCAGACGGGAGTTCTCGCGAGGTCAGCCCTCGTTCCCGTGGGAGCTGACAAGAGGCAGGATGGCGGCGTTGCGCTGGGCGTGATGGGTAATAATGGTAACGGGCAACCGGGACGCGGGGAGGGAGGCGAGGGGCGGTGCGGTGTGTGTGCTACTTGAATGCCAGCCTCTTGGTCTGTCGACGCGTGCGGGGCGGGGCTGAACACTGCGGGGAGTTTGACCTGCCAAGAGTTTGCGCGTCTTCGTTAGGCTTCTCCCCTCCCCCCCGCAAGCCTTCCTCCAGTGGAAAGTGCCCCGCCGCTTTGCGGCGCCTCCTCACCACATGGTGCTGTTGCGCCCCCTGTCGGCCTTCTATTCATTGGACCCTGAGATTCCCCCGATCGTACCCCGGGTCTTAAGCTGCTTTGTAACCACTTGTAAAGCTGTGCCTTCAAAGCTCTGCCCCGCAGTACTGTGATGCCAAATTCTCAGGACCATAGCTCTTCCTATCGCTGCTACTTCTTAAGTGCCTCGGTCGCTATATAGCATTCCATAGCTCCTGTATTTATTGGTAGGTGTGATGAGTTAATATGCTGGGCTTTGGGAGATGATTTTGACCTGAGTATAACAAAGAAGTTAAATAATTCTCCTGCCACAGCCATAGCTTGTTGCCCTAATAAGTTTCCTACACTACTTGCGGAGAATATTGAAGGTTCTGTTCTGCAATACCTTGCAGCAATTGTCTTCACATTTTTTTAAACTATAAGAATTAACAATTCTTTAAAAGATGCAAAGGCAAGCATGTTAATAAAGTGCATCAATTTTGCATACAAATATTTCTGCCAGTGTCTGAAAGTACATTTTGTATTGCTTGCTGCTGGTCTTGTGAGGATGTCTTAATAGATTTTATGATGTAGCATAACCATGCTGCCTAGTAGTTTTTCTTGTTTACTGTGTGCATCTGATGAAGCTGGTTCTTGTTTGCAAATCACATATAATAAAGTTACCTTGTGGAGACATCTCTTTATATGAATTATGGCTTAGTTTCCAAAGAGGCAGTTTTACTTGGATTTTCAAAACAAATGTTTTATTGTTTAGTTGGGACTTCTAGTCTTTTTTTGTTAAAACTCAACTAATTTTCTACTTTTGGTATTTATAAGTACATTTTAAAATCTTTTGGTAGATGTTGCAAATATGTAAAGGGTACTAAGGCTTTTAAGAGGTATCCTGCATAGTTACAGTGTGAGTGCAATTACAATTTGTTCTTTAGAAACCCCAGGGAATTTAATAGGGAGGGAGAGATTGAGATGTAACAGGACGTTAAGCATCAGTTTAGTGGCCAAGTTGGATTCTTAGTGTCTTCAAGAAAATGTCTGTTGTTTTCCTGGCAACAACCCCTTTTCTTTTTCTGCATTTCCATAGGAAAGATCCAGCCAAATGTCATCAATAAATTAATATACTATAATAAAAGCTTGTTTTTTTTTCAAATCCAGTTTTAGTAGACCACATAATTATTGGATTGACTGTTAGACTGCTTCTCCTTGCACCTAGAAAACATATATTTCCCACTGTGCAAATTTGTATAGAAAAATATGGACTGATCTCTTTTATGAAGACTTTGTGTTATGCAGAAGCAGTGCTGGAGAACATTAGTGGTACTGTATTATTTTTATTTATTGTGGTGCTTTAAGTTGAAGTAAAACTTGTTTAAATGAAGTATTATTTAAAAATATTTGAGACCGCATTGATGTTCCTGTAGCATTTTTGTGAATTCATGCTTTATAATATTGTGCCTGGGCACAAAGTCACCTGGGTGACCTTGGGCCAGTGACTTTCTCTCAGCCCTAGGAAAGAGGCAATGGCAAACCACTTCTGAAAAACCTTGCCATGAAAACTGCAGAGACTTATCCAGGCAGTCTCTGAGAATTGGACATAATTTAACTGATTAAAAAACAGTTGCTCCAAGGCCTGGGATTAGGGTGCTTATGGAACCCTTGTTAGGTTTTTGAAAATTATTGTTTTATCCAGGCAGTTAAATTTTATTATTTTTTTAACAGTTTTTTAATTATCTACTTGGTATTTTGTAAGCCACTCAGAGTGTTTTTGGAATTGGATGGCCTTAACAGATCAAATAAATAAATAAAATGTTCCGATAGAGCACAATTACTGCTTTGTCTTCAGTACTTACATGCTGGTTCAACAAGTTCTAGAATTGGGCTGCTGCTATGTTTCTCCCCCTCTCAACTATACAGCATGATCTATACATGCGCGCGTGCACGCACACACACACACACACACACATATATATATATATATATATATATATATATATATAAGACTAAGTCACACTGAAATTAATGGAATTGATTCCCAAATAGATGCACTCTGAGTGGCTTTAATCAATGATTTGCTTGCTAGAGTCTCAAATATTAACAGTCAGGAAATCAATATTACAATATTTCAAATGTCACATGGGAACTTTGGATATTCCCTTTAACTTTTTTTTACTGAATTCAGAATGATAAGGAACATATATAAGCTTTTCATTTAAAAAAATATCACAGTGCAAAGTAAATTTCCTCTTTTAGAATATTCCAGTCTATGAGACAAGTGCTTTGGTAAATGCATGTTTCATGTCACTTAGGAAAGTGAACACCTACATGGGATCATAGGAGAACTCTGTTACCACAAAAGAGAAATTTTAATTTTTCTGAGTGAGTGTATGGATTTAATTCTCTTAGAGTCATTATGAGTAGGCAGTATGCAAGTTGCTGTATAATAAATAAAGGTTATCATGAATTATCAATAATGTTGAGCTGAATCCAACATTATGCAAACAGCTTGAGCAACAGAGCTATATATTCTTATATCTCTTACAGCTCCTGTCATCTCTTCCACATCCAGAAATTTAGAACCGATTATGAGGGGGTGAAGGTCTGGAAGAGTTTTATCAGAAAGGGAGTTTGTTGAATTCTACCTGATTTATTTATTTAAGTGGTCATTGCAGGTGTGGAGAAATTGATTTATTTGATCAGTAGTTGCATAATTTATTCTACATTTATTTGGGGGCTAAATAATTGTATTTTATACTGATAGCCACCACCCAAAAATGATAACCTTAGGATTTTTATATTGATGTTATCTCCTCTTTCATAGGTTCTTTTCTACTTGGTAATATAGAAATTTAGACACAGGGTGGAAGAGAATGCTTTTACATTCTGACTCATTTTTCAGAGGAGTAGTTTATTTAAATCTATTTCATTTGTCGAATTTAGAAGGCCATCAAATTCCATAAAGACTCCAGGCAGCATACAACATTAATTAATTTATTATGATGTATTTATTTATTTAGAAATTTACATGGCCACTCAACTCTACAACAAATCTTGGTGCTGTACAGTGAAAACAATAATAAAATACAATTAACTAAAATGCCAGAAGAAAAAACAATTACTGAAAAACAAACACACAGCACCCACCATCAACACTAACCCAAGGCCTGGGGGAAGAGCTACGTTTTCAAGGCTTTTTTTAAACATGGTCAGGGTGGGGCCAGCTCTATTTTACATAACAGTTGTATTGTATTCTCAGATAGTATTGGAAATGTATTTAATTTGATTTTGGTGCCGCCCGAATCCAAAATGATTCTTTATCTTTAAAGATACATCAACAAAATGTCTCCTGACTATTTAACTGTGGAATGATTGTCACAAGGGATGTCAGTATTTCCATTCCTTTTAAATATGCCAGTTATTTCTTCTCATCCAACTGTCATTTGTTCTCTCTTAACTTCTCTCTCCCCCACTCTCCAAACTGACAATATTCTACCTGCCTTTCTTACAGAGAATTGCCCAGTTATAACAATATTCTACCATTTCATCACATTTTTGATGAAAGCTTACCTCTGCTATCCTTACAGGATAACGGATTTAACAAAAATGGAAGTTTTTCCCCCATCACCCCCTCCCAAAATTATTTATTTTTCTGTCATGATACAGTCAAGTTATTTATATTTCCTGCCTTGATGAACAGTCAGCTATCACAATTTTATTTCCTGCCAATTGATGTTTATAGCTGTTACTCTTTCCTTTTGCTTTCTTCCAGTTCTGCACAACCACATTTCCACTGAGGAAAGCATCATATCACCATTAACAGCTGCTTCTTGTTTAGATTCCTTAACTTCCTCATCTCCGTTGAATTTTTTTCCTCATTTTCAATTTTTTCAAACAAAATTGGAAATACCTGAAATTGTATCAGCTGTTGCTCCATGTGGGATTGTTAAAATCACATTTTCAGTCCCCTGTGAAAAAAATAGAAAAAAGATCTTTCTACCAGTGTTGCTTTCAGGACTGATTCATCCAATCTTGTACTTTTAAAGTCTCCTTTAAATTATGTGGGTTTTTTTCTTATTGCATTGTCCTTTTCTTTTTCATCTTCTACCTTAGCAATTTCACCTTTTTCTTCCATTTCTACTTAATATGATTGCTTGATACCATCTGGAGAAATCATTTGTTTTTGAATTAAAGGTAATTCTTCTCTTAAAGCCAAGGAATCTTTAAATTCCTTTTTCTCCTTCAAACGCATAGGACCCTGTTTTGTAGCATTTTCTGTATTCTCAACAACTATTGTGCTTGGCTGCTCTGTCTTTTTTCCTGGCATTCTTCTTTCTTAACAGCAGTCATTTAACTCTTCTACTGCCTCACCTGAAACTTTTATTACTGCTTCTATCATTGAATTTTCTGTTGTATCTGCATGCTTTTCAGCAACCAAAACTGTATGTATTTCTACTACTTGTTCCATCTTTTTTCTTCTGTTGTTTCTTCTGCAGCCATATGGTCTTCTCAAATGTCTCAGCCTTCTGTTTCCCTTTAACCTGCTTTTAACTTTATATCCCATATACAGCCAGTGCTTTCTTCCTTAACTGTTTCTGTTGTCACTTGTTTTTCTATAGTTGTCATATGTCCAAAACATATTTTACCCACCTGTACCTCTTCTTTGTGAACATCAGAGTTACTGTTATCAACACAACTGTCTCCCAGATCTATTCATTGTACCCTTTATGTCCTGTTATGTAAAACATGGATATTAAGATCCACAATGTAATTTTATATAGTAAACAGTACAAATTCAGTACCATTATATCTGCTTCTGATATCCTTTTCTTATTTCTACTCCATTGGCACTCTTGTCACTTGGAATTTTTATTTTCCTATTTCTTCTACTATTACATAATGATTAGTGACAACTTTTTTTTTCT
Organism: Python bivittatus; assembly: GCF_059951505.1. Lineage (NCBI taxonomy): Eukaryota > Metazoa > Chordata > Lepidosauria > Squamata > Pythonidae > Python > Python bivittatus. Next base: position 33,055,480 of record NW_028277098.1, read on the forward strand.
GTCAACCTAATCTGAATTTACAATGGGACAAGGCAGTGTTGTGTTTACCATTTGCAAGATTTCTTTGTTATCAACAGTCACAAGTTCTCTTAATTGTCACTTAACTCATGATTACTAATAAGAAATGTGCATTGGTGAACCTGTTTTACATTTTGTAGCACCTCATTTTTGATCTGCTAGTGGTGTCCTTAAAAACTGTCAGCCTTCATGTGCCTCTTTTTGCCTCAGAACATTTTTACTGTATTCCTTTTCTTCTGAAAATTTTGTAGACCTAGGTTTTCAGAGCACAATATTTTCTCTTTTACGTATTCATATTTCAAATTGAACTGAATAATAACTTTTCTTTTCCTTAGACCTGCCAAATCAGAAAGATGACCTCTTCTATTCAAGTGCCAGCTGACCAGCTAACTCAGCTGTTCTCCTTACTATATCTGGCCCCCTATCTTTTTTCTTATTTTTATCTTTCACTCATGGAGTAATGTGAAAATAAAATTCACTCAAAGTTATTGATTTTATGCTTTTCTGTAGAGAATTAATAATTAGGGGTGAATTTTATTTTCTGATCCCATTTTCACCTTTAAAGACAACATATGAAGTAGCTTGTTCTTTGAAAATGCGATTATAGGTCTCTGCCAAATCTCCTGTAATCAAAATTGGAATGGATTTCATGATCCTCTTCTCTGAAGTTCCATCTTTAGCAATTCTTACAGATGTTAACAAAAAGATTTTATATAAGGCCTTTAGAGATAGCAGCATATAAAGACCACATATAAGATCTTTAAAGGGAGCATTACCTTTCCCTTGAAACAAAATTTTCACAATGTGGTGTCACTCTGTCTAATAATAATACTGGTTTAATACTAAAGCAGTTTCAAACTGTTGTTTGAATCATACTAATGATTCCATACAGCTTCTCCAACAAAAGCACTGTGTTGCTTTTTAAAGGTTAGCTTTCCTTATAATGTTAATTTGGCATGAACATAAGGATCAAGTCAGAGTTGTACTATAGCATGCCATGCCTTCTGAGTAAGTTATATAGTAAGGGGGGAAATTCCGTAGTTTCAAAGGTAGTTGGACCTTAACCCCTTCCAACATAACAGGTGCCAATATGCTGATGAAGGGAAATTTCTGTTAGGTGAAACATGTCATTTGTTAACCCAAGATGGAAAATGCATTTTGTAATATAAACTTAAATCTGTAAAATTAAACCTCCCCATAACTGTCAGTTGAAATTGGCATAGTTTCCAAACACAAATCAAACAATAAAAAGAGAACAACCCAGCCATTCTCTCCAGTAAAAAGGAATTCGATGAAATCCCAGTAGTCCTCACGTGGGTTTCTAGAGAAGACTAAGAAAAATCCATTTTAAGAATTTCTGAAGAATGGAAAATGTTGAAAGAATAAAAAGTCTACATCCAATGAAATAATTAAATCATAAGTAACAAGATTTGCTAAATAATCTCAGCCTCTTATTTAGTGCAAATAGATCCTGTTTGATAAGGATAGATCAAGATCTACATGAATGTAGTGTTTATCCTAGTAATTTCTTATCAATAACATTTTGGTGACTGATCATGAATATAATTAGAGCCTGCATCCAAACTTGACAGGAATAATTTTTCTTCTATTCATCTGATTCTTTTACCTTTCTTAGTGCATTATAATCTGTACAGGTAGTCCTCGGCTTATGACCGGTCATTTAATGACTGTTCAAAGTTACAACAGCCTCGGAAAGGATGCTTTATGGCCTGTGAAGCACTTCCAGCCATTGTAAAATGTTGCGCTGCCCCTGAGTGTTTGGCAACTGGCTTGTATTTATGACTGGTTAGCAAGTGCCCCGTGATAATGTGCTCACCATTTGCAGTCTTCTCTGCTGGCTTCCTCAGAAAGTCAGTGGGGAAGCTGGCAGGGAAGGCTACAAGCAGAAGGGATGGAAAGGAGCTGAAATCCTTCTGCAGGCTGCAGGAACGGAGCTGAAAATCTTCAGGATTTGAGCTCTGTTCCTGCAGCCCGCAGAAGGGTTTCCCCTCTAGTCCGTGCACAGAGCAAAAGAGCTGCCTGCTGAAGGATTTCAGCTCTGCATAGAGCTGAAATTCTGGCAGGTAGCCTTTTCACTCTAAAATGTTCCTGTGGCCTGCCGAAGGGTTTCCCCTCCCATCTGTGCATGGAGCAAAAGAACTTCCTGCTGAAGGATTTAAACTCTGCGTGGAGCATTTCCTCCTGGCAGGCAGCTCTTTGAGAGTGAAAGGGCTGCCTGCTGGATGGTTTCAGCTCCATGCAGAGCTGAAATCCTTCAGCAGGCAGCTCTTTTGCTCCGTCTGCTTAACGACCTGGGAGATTGTTTAACAACCACAACCGGGAGTGCCCAGATTGCAGTTGTTGAGCGAAGCAGTCATGTGGGCATCTTGCTTAATGACCGCTTGACTCAACAATTGAGATTCTGGTCCCAGTTGTGGTTGTTAAGTGAGGACTACCTGTATTGTATACAGTCCCATATAACATTGGACAAATGCGGTGGAGAAAGAACAGTATAATAGAATGTTTCTGAGGAGATATTTATAGCAGGGATATCTAGTTTCTTCATAATGTGTATGACTGCAAGTGAGAAATAAAAAGATACATTAATTTGGCTTCATTACATTCTGGTTCCTTTTGCTAATAAAAGCCCTTTTTTTACATATTATCAGCACAAGATTCAGTTTATTGTGTAAATGCCAAACAATGTAAGGCTAACACATACCTGTACAAAGAATGTTGGATAATTATAAGTAACTTTTATATCTTAGAACCTTGAAAAGAATGAAACTAAGTTAGAAAACAGTACTTAATTTCATGCAAAGCTGTTCTCAAAGTTGTGCACCTATTTTCAAATGATTTATTTTATCAAATGGTTTTAAATAGCTCACATTACCTGAAAATGCAGTATAATGAATTAGCATGGTACAGTTCTACAGGAATATGACTTTGATGATCAATCCCATCAGTATCCTCAGTACTAAATAACCATCTGATTCTTCTTTAATCTTACGTGTCTTTGGAAACTTAATCATTGACCACTCTTGTGTAAAGGTAAAATCTCCTTCAAGTCAAGCTCAATTCCTGATTACAGGGATATGTCTATGTTGAATTTTTTTATAACAATATAAATTTTGTTTGGCATAGCCTTTTTCCAGTCCTTACATATATGATTAGTGCTATACATAGAAGCAAAGGAGAACTGTTATGAAGCCTCAGATTAGCTTGTTTTCCTCTATGCTGGCATTGAAGAGCTGAAAGGTAGGCTTTGTCAGCTTGAAGTAAGGTCAGTTTAGAGACTCTCTGGAAGAATATCATAGGAATTAGAGAAAACCCTTACATCAGCCAGAGAAAGGAGCAGTTGCAGGAAGCATGCCCTCAGCCCCACCAGGTAGAATATTAACTCCTAATATCAGTTTCCTCTCAGACTGGAAAAGAAAAGGGGGGAAACTCCTAACCTCATCTCTCAGGAAAAAGGGAAAAGCAGCTCATATTCACGTAAGAACCTTAGCTAGGAAGGATCAACTTGGCCCATTCTAAATATAATTGCTTAAAGCTCATCACCTGTATAGTCTTGAAAAACTAGTATCCTGCCTCTACTGTTTCCATTCATTATCCTTTCCTTGTATTTTTTTTTTTTTTGTGTTTAAGCTTCACAACCAAGTCTATGTTTATTTTCTTTTAAACTGATATGAGCTAATTTAAGAAATGATTATCTAAAAAGCAAGGTTAAAATAATTCTCACAATAGCTTTGAACTGAATATCTAAAGATCTGTTTTCCCTTCAGTTTGGTGTTTCTGTTACCTCTATATGGCTGCAGTGGCATCATTTCACGTGATGTATTGGCTGGGTTCATAAATTAAGCAAAATGCAGTTTGCTATATTTTGGCATGATACAGTCTGTGAACCCAGCTCTTGTGATTTATAAAATATTATTTATGGCTTTGTATATTGTGCAAAGCCAGCCAGTTGTGACTTAGTTAACAAATCACATGTAAAAAACATGAGCTAGTAGAATGTGTGAACACTCAGTCACTGAATTCTAACTAAATTACATGCAGTATGGAAGATGTGTCAGCCTTAGTTAAAGAAAAGTGCTGTTTATCAAGCTTAATCAATATGCAGCATCCTAACCAAAGTCAGTGAAATAAAGTTGGATTCTTTCAGCAAGTATCTACAATGTACTTTTTGAAGGAAAAGATGTTTGATGTAAAAATTATATTTTATATTTTTACGCCAGATCAGATGTGGGTAGTGAGAGTTTCAAGTAGAGTTCTGCTTTATGTGACAAGAATGAGAATGTATATATATTTTCAGTATACTCCAAAGATCAGAACAGTCGAATTCTTTAGCCACAAGAATTTTTGCCATTTTAGCTGTAATAGATGAGAAGACTGAGGAACATTAGATTATTCAAGACTAATAATAAAAATTTTGCTAGAATATATTCCAAAAATAAAGGTGCTAACAAGAACTGACCAACAGTAGTGTCAAAGGAGTCATTACTGTATTTAGGCAAAAAGAAGGCAACCCTGAATTAAAGGTAGTTCCCATAATTAACCAGATAATATATAAATTCACATAAATACATGCAGTGCTCAGTTTCCCTACTTAAAGTTGCCAAGTTAACTGAAACCAATCCTGGAGTTTTTTTCCTCAAATAAATGTGACATCCTTGTATAGGCATATGTATTTACAGACAAATGTATACACTAGCCAGAGATTACTGCAAAAAAAAAAAAATCCCAAGTTGAAAGATGTAAATAAGTACATTTATACAGTTAGTTGATTCCTTATCTTCGTATATACACATGTCTTTCTTTCATACATATATCCGTATTCTTTACTCATGTATTCCATGAGTAAAAACAAAAAAGGAATGAGGTAATAAGATTAGAGGGGTTGATACATTAGGAATGGGGTAGAGAAGGAAAATAATAGAAAACTCAATAGATCTTTTGCTGGATACTGTTTAATCAGTATGAAATCCTGCAACAAATGTTTAAAGGGGATATGGATAACTTCCTATCTTTCTTGTTGCTCTCCTCTGTAGAGGTTGAGTGTCTGCAGTGAGCAAAAACAAGAGAAATCACTGCCATTGCTTCTTTATCAGTGAGAGTTTGGACTCTAGAAAAATGTATGGAGTCCAAGTTATAGCCAGCTCTCCATCTGTAGAATTTACATCTTTTAGTTAATTAATTCACTTGGAATCCCTACTTTAAATGTGGAGAAAGCAATGGTGGATAAGCCTTTCAGTTCTCTTGGATTACAACTCATATCAGACCATTAATTGTACTGTCTAGATTAAAAGTTGTTGGTAAAAATAAGCATTTCCAGTACACCCTCTCATCATTTATTGACCACATTCCATTCCAACTATTTGGTTGTTAAACAAAATGGTTGCTAAGTGAACACATGACAGAGAGAGAGAGAGAGATGCTGCGAAGATCACTAGTTCTGTCTCAGATAAAGTTCTCATATAGTGTCTTGTGCCAGACCTGTTCCCCCCACTTGCAGGGGGGAGAGATTTGTTAAACAAGCTACAGTATCTGTTCCTGAGCTGCTTTTCTCCACAGTGCAGTGCTTCCCTAAAAAGTGCTAACCACAAGTTATCAAGCTCAGTCCTGTGACCTCAACTAGTTGATTAGAACCCTCTGGCAGGCTTGTGCTGCTGCCTGAAACTGACCAGACCTTAATTAGTTTCACACAGAAGGCTTTTGTTGTCAAGCGCATGAAATTTGGTCATAAATGTACACATTGGTTGGAAAATTATTTTATTACCATTTATTACTTTTGGATTTGTTGCTAAACAAGGTAATTGCTAAACAAAGACTATATATGTACAGGTAGGCCTCATTTAACAACTGCCTTATTTAGTGACTGTTTGCAGTTAAAACAGTGATGAAAAAGTAACTTTATGACCAGTCCTCACATTTACAACCTTCACAAGTCTGTAAAGCAAAGGAAAGCTGAGGTGAGATCATAACCACAGTCGTGGTTTCACTTGGCAATTGCTTCGCTTAACTTTTAAGTTGCCAGTCCCAATTGTGGTAGTTAAACAAGGACTACCTGTATAAAATGTTCTATATTTACCATTTTGGCACTGTAGCTTCTCATAAGATGGTGATTTTCATCATGAAGGCATTCTCTAGTATCTAGATCAAAATTATATTTACTTTAAAGGAAGGTAACTGAATTTCAGAGTGAAGTCAAGGACCAAAATTGCCCCCAAACTGCTAATTAAAATTTATAGGCTATAAATAAGGTGTAATATTTATACACGTAGTCCTCAGTTAATGACCATAATTGGGACTGGCAACTCTGTTGCTAAGCGATGTGGTTGTAAAGTGAAACATGTGACCACACCAACTTATGACAGCAGTTCCCATAGTTCCAGTTGCGATTGTTAAGCGAGCCATGTGTGATCATTAAGTGCAACACCACATGATCATGACTTGCGATTTCCCACCAGCTTCCCCATTGACTTTGCTTGTTGGAAGCCAGCAGTGAAGGTCGCAAATGGTGATCACATGACTGCAGGACACTGCAGCCATCATAATTACGAGACAGTTGCCAAATGCCTGAATCACAATCGTGACAACAGAGAAACTGCAATGGCTGCAACTTCCAGGACTGGTCATAAGTCTCCCTCATTCAGTGCCATTGTGACTTTGAACGGTCACTGAACGAGTGGTCACTAAGCAAGGACTATGTGTAACATTAATTGATCTGTATTAATGATTTCTCATGCAGAAATGCATATGTACACACATGCATTATTTTCTTCTGTTCCAACACAAACAGCAGAAAGGAAGGAAGGGTGAAAAACAGAATGGTGATAAAACTAGGGTGCTTGATTGGGAAGGAAATTAAAAAGGAGAAAGAACCACAGTGAAAGATGATGATGCAAGGGAAAGATCCAAGAAGAGAAGCTCTGTTTAGTCATTACAAAAAGAGTTAAATTTAACCAGGCAGACAGCAGGAATGAGTCTGCCTGACCTAGTGTTAGCTAGCAGGAGTATCAAAAATAGCAGTAGTGATCTAGAACCTGATCACTACTTCCTGATGCTTGCTACTTAGTAAAGATAAGATGACCCCTCCCCACGCCCAATTTACAGGTGGTTAATGAGGGGGGGAACATCTTCCTGTTTGGTAAGTACAGTAGCAATTTGTAATGTCTATAAAGTTATATATCCCAAATGTCTGTATAAAAGTTGAATAGAAGGAAATCCTAGGTTGGCTTGTTCTGCTTGAGCAGAAAAATCAAAGACCTATCTAGATTCTTCTGTTCTCACAGTTCCCATAACAGCATGAATCGCCTGGATAAGATCAAAGACCTGTGAAATCCAATGAGATTGTTTGCTTTTTATTTAGATTGTGTCATTAAGATAGTAATTAAATCTCACACACAAATTCTGACCCAGCCAAATGAAACAACTGAGGAACCAATAATGCTTTGGGAGGCACGTTTTGTTTTGTTTTCTTCTTGGGTTTTATATGGTAGATTTTGGGAAACATTTTAGTCAAGTGTAAAATAAAATGAAAGGTTTAGTTCATGATCAGGTGCTCGCTATCGAATAATTATATTTTCTCCATAAACTTTTGTTATAATAGACTTTTTGGTAAGCATACAAGGAAAAGCAGTGCAAAGTTTTTAGGGCATATATAGTTTAAGGAAATATACTTTTATAATGAATTCAGTTACACTTTGGAAAATTATAGAAGGGTTCTGATGAGATGTTAGGCTTTGCTTCCAACTTATAATGTAGATTTCATTTTATCCACATATGGGTAGTCCTTGTTTAGTGACCACAATTGGGACCAGCAACTCAGTTGTTAAGTGAAGCAGTCACTAACTGAAACCTGTGTTTACTTCAGCTTTGCTTTACACACCTGCAGAGGTTGTAAATGCAAGGATTGGTCGTAAAGTTACTTCATCGTCGGAACTGCAAATGGTTGCTAAATGAGGCAGTCACTAAACAAGGACTTCCTGTATCTTAAAACTGTTACAGCTTACTGGAAATAAGGTCTTTCAATGACCTTTCCTAGAGCTATTTTTATTTTAAATCTTAGTGCACACAGTGCAGTTTCATGTTCAGTCAGTAATTTAACTATAGATGCTAAAAGGATTGTGGACAGAGAAAGCTGAAATTGTAGATGTGTTTTAACAATGTTCTTATGCTATATATCAGTTCTATATATCAGAATGGTGCTTTAGTAGTACGTAAGCATTGCCATATAGCCTTTTCTCTTTAATTGACTATGATGGAAAAATATAATGAAAGAAGTGAGAAAGGAAGATAAAAATGCTTGATTCCATACTATATCTATTCCTATATTGTGTCACATGATGCTTGTTTGATTTATGGAAATTACACAAAAGGAGGATGGTGGTTGTTAATCCATACACTTACCCATGTTTATGCTGGATAACAATTACAGGTAGTCCTTGAGTTACAATGGCACTTGGGACTGGAATTTCTGTCACTAAGCAATGCAGTTGTAAAACATGTCACATGACTGCATTGCTTAGGGACAGAAATTCCTGCAGTCCCAGTTGCTGTCATTAAGCAAGGACTGTGGGTCATTAAGCAAGCACCTCCTCGCAACTTCCTGCCGGCTTCCAACAACCAAAGATAATGGGGAAGCCGGCAGGAAGTTGCAAGTCCAAGGTGGCTTGCAAGCAGGCCAGCAGGCAGGCAAGTGGCTGCTGCCAGCTGGGAGAAGGACCGAGAGGGTGCGCAGGTGGTGGTGAAGGTGCGGTGGGGCTTGGGGTGGTGCTGCTATGTGGGGCAGGGTACGTGAGTGGCAGGGAAGGGTGTACAAGGTTGCACGAGTGGCAGGAAGACTGCATGGGTGGCAGGGGAGGGTGCACAAGTGGTAGGGAGAATGCACAAGTGGCCAGGGAAGTGCAGTGTGAGTGCAGCAAGGGTCGGGGAGGGTTTGCGGGTAACTGGCACGATGCAAGCACGGGGGGGCTGGTGGAGGGTGTGTGAGTGGGGGAGACTTACCCAAGCAACTTGTGACCTTCCCTGCTGGCTTCTGCATTGACTTTGCTTGTGGGAAGCTGGCAGGGAAGGTTGCAAATGGCGATCACATGACCGTGGGATTCTGCAGCTGTCATAAGTGCAAGCCATTTGCCAAGCTCCCAGATCACAATTGTGTGACTGCAGGAGTGCTGGGACAGTTGGAATTTTGAGGACTGGTAACTTCGAACAGTTTCTGAATGAGTGGTCATTAACTGAGGACTGCCTGTAATCCTTTTGCATTTATTAGTGTGAACATGGCTTCTTCTTTTCCAACTTAGAGCCTTCTCTGTGGTGTTGACTGCAATATCCATCTCCCTAACTATTTTGCTGGTTTTGATTTGGGATAAGTAGGAGTTGTAGATATCTGGAGGATTGCAAATTGACTCAGGGTATTCTTCTTGAAAGAATTATCTTTCCTTTTGATGCATTGTAAACATTTGGAAGCGTATTTTTTGAAAAAGATACGTTGCTTGCATTATACTTTCTTGGGAAACAACAAAAATATCTGATATCAAAGCTACCAGAACCACAGTTGTGCACAGTTCATTTGACATTGAAAATTAAACTGTCTTTGTCACAAGGATTTTTTAGAATAGTTAGAGTGGAGGTACCATTATTAAGCCGCGTGGGATACTTTTCTGTGACAGAGCAAGGGAATCTAAATGTGTTTTTGTCTGGGTACAGTGTGTAATTAAAAATGCAACTAGAGTAAAATGATTGAAATTATCAAGGGAAAAAAGTGTGGCCCTTATGCATTTTAAGATTGCTATAACAGTTGAAATTTACTATTTAGGACTATGTAGGTTATTTATTTAACGAAGGAGCATAATTCAAAACTGTTGGTCATTTAGCATACATACAATTCTGTGGTGCATTTTCTTACAGACAAGACGTATATTTCTGCTTTGTAACATATGTGAATAGGCAGTAAGTTCATTTACAAAGGTTAAGTCTGTATGCAGTTCTGTATTATATTCATATACTTCCAAGTGTCTTTTAACAAACTGGAATTTTCAGCTGTGTAAACATGCTTAAAATCAGGTGATATATGTCCCGAGCTTCTCATAAGCTGATATTGAAAAAAATCATTATTATTTACTAAAAATGTGTATTATATTCAAAATTTGAGAACTGAACCCCTTGCAGATAGTTGGAAGGAATAAAATATTACTCTATGAATTTTGTAGATCCTAATGAATTATAGGATGTTATTGCTTTGATTATAGCATTTGTAATCAGTTGCTAGTCTCTAGGCCCACTAGGAAGTTCACAATACTAAATACAACAGAGAACTTGCTATATACAGTGGGGCAAAAAAGTATTTAGTCAGCCACCAATTGTTCAAGTTCTCCCACTTAAAAAGATGAGAGAGGCCTGTAATTTTCATGATAGGTATACCTCAACTATGAGAGACAAAATGAGAAAAAAAATCCAGAAAATCACATTGTCTGATTTTTAAAGAATTTATTTGCAAATCATGGTGGAAAATAAGTATTTGGTCACCTACAAACAAGCAAGATGTCTGGCTCTCACAGACCTGTAACTACTTCTTTAAGAGGCTCCTCTGTCCTCCACTCGTTACCTGTAGTAATGGCACCTGTTTGACCTTGTTATCAGTATAAAAGACACCTGTCCACAACCTCAAACAGTCACACTCCAAACTCCACTGTGGCCAAGACCAAAGAGCTGTTGAAGGACACCAGAAACAAAATTGTAGACCTGTACCAGGCTGGGAAGACTGAATCTGCAATAGGCAAGCCACTTGGTGTGAAGAAATCAACTGTGGGAGCAATAATTAGAAAACGGAAGACATACAAGACCACTGATAATCTCCCTTGATCTGGGGCTCCATGCAAGATCTCACCCCGTGGGGTTAAAATGATCAGAAGAACGGTGAGCAAAAATCCCAGAACCACACGGGGGGACCTAGTGAATGACCTGCAGAGAGCTGGGACCAAAGTAACAAAGGCTACCATCAGTAACACACTATGCTGCCAGGGACTCAAATCCTGCAGTGCCAGATGTGTCCCCTGCTTAAGCCAGTACATGTCTGGGCCCGTCTGAAGTTTGCTAGAGAGCATTTGGATGATCCAGAAGAGGATTGGGAGAATGTCGTATGGTCAGATGAAACCAAAGTAGAACGTTTTGGTCTAAACTCAACTTGTCGTGTTTGGAGGAAAGAGAATGCTGAGTTGCATCCAAAGAACACCATACCTACTGTGAAGCATGGGGGTGGAAACATCATGCTTTGGGGCTGTTTTTCTGCAAAGGGACCAGGACGACTGATCCATGTAAAGGAAAGAATGAATGGGGCCATGTATTGTGAGATTTTGAGTGAACACCTCCTTCCATCAGCAAGGGCACTGAAGATGAAACGTGGCTGGGTCTTTCAGCATGACAATGATCCCAAACACACCGCCCGGGCAACGAAGGAGTGGCTTCGTAAGAAGCATTTCAAGGTCCTGGAGTGGCCTAGCCAGTTTCCAGATCTCAACCCCATGGAAAACCTTTGGAGGGAGTTGAAAGTCCGTGTTGCCCAGCGACAGCCCCAAAACATCACTGCTCTAGAGGAGATCTGCATGGAGGAATGGGCCAAAATACCAGCAACAGTGTGTGAAAACCTTGTGAAGACTTACAGAAAACGTTTGACCTCTGTCATTGCCAACAAAGGATATATAACAAAGTATTGAGATGAACTTTTGATATTGACCAAATACTTATTTTCCACCATGATTTGCAAATAAATTCTTTAAAAATCAGACAATGTGATTTTCTGGATTTTTTCCCCCATTTTGTCTCTCATAGTTGAGGTATACCTATGATGAAAATTACAGGCCTCTCTCATCTTTTTAAGTGGGAGAACTTGCACAATTGGTGGCTGACTAAATACTTTTTTGCCCCACTGTATATTTTTATAATGCCAACTCCAAACATAATTGTCAGCTTCAAGATACTTAAGGTCCATGGTTATTCTTTTATTTTTACATCAAAAGGTAACTTTAAACAAAATCTGATTGCAGTTGTGATTTTAAGAGAATTGGAATTTTAGTTTAGTTTAACAACTATAGTGTACATAAGGACTTTTTAAGTTGTAGAACCAGCACTGTATTTTATTGTTTTTGTTTGTATTTAGCTAGATAATAAAATAGTATTTTAAAAAGAGAATTTGAAGTGACAGTTTTAATATATTTATATTAAATTATCTTAACGAGGCTGTTTTTAAGGAAATGGTATAAACTTAAGAGAATATTCAGAATTCAATTTAAGCAATGCAGTTTATTTAAGAAGTACTTATAAGTGACCTATACGATTTACTCACTTTTCATAATTCTGTTATCTTTTCTGTACAGTTTCGATATTAAAGGAAACATAAAATGATCAGATAAAATGCATGGAATGCATCATGGACTTTAAGAGTGATGACTAATAAGATTAGCGGAACAACATTGGAATTCCTCAGATCCAAGAAAAACCATTCATATTCCATTCATTTTGCAATGGTAGGAAACATTTAACATTTAATAACATTATATTGTTTTTTGTATCATTCAATCTTAATATCAAAAGTTGTTTTTCTAATGACTATCTAAACATCACACTTTTCATCATAGAATAATATTAATGAAACAGTGTTTTATTTGGTGACTTATTTTGTGCATGTTTTGTTATTATTATTTTTTTTATTACTGATGTTTTCTATGCCACTCCACTCCAAATGGAATGGTGTTGTATGTACTTTAAGGCCACACACCTGAAAGGTATAGAAATATTTCTACTTAGCCGGGCTGCATGACCTTCTGGAATTTGTGTTTAAGTTCTATAAATACGCTTCCCCACACTGTGATGCTCTTGATGTTGTTTGATCTAACTTGATCCCTGGAGCTTCATTCTTGCTCCAAAGTTTCTTCCTGTCCTGTTAAAACACTTTATTACCTTCTACAGTGTGCTTATCTGTTCTATTCTTAAATTGTAAATGTGATTGGAATCCAGCTGCTGGCAATGCCCCCAAGCCCTTTTTTAAACCTGTTCATTCAATGTAGACCTTCAATATAAATCTCCATTCAAAGATTTTCTGTGGAGGATGAGACTGCATCCAGCCCTATCTCATATTTATGCAGTCCTTGTTGTCCTGACTTCTCATAGATTAGAAACAAGATGGTGCTGTGCATAATGAAGGATGGATGAAATTACTCTTACATGCTTAACCTTGACTTTCCCCTTACCAGTCCTTCTGGCAGTATTGACCCTAGTATTCTTCAAGATAGACTGTGATTCTTTAAGTCCAGCACAATGCATGATAGTCATCCTATAATGTATTTTTTATTATTTTGTCTCTGAACCTTAAAACTAGTGAATTTATTTTCCTTGCTTTTCATACCATAACTTAACAAAGAATTTTTAACTTGGATAGACAGGTTAGAAATGCCTGCTTCTCTTGGGTTCATTACATTCTGCTCTGACTTCCTGTCATGTGCCTTGGAGTTCCTTCGAATTTGAAGTATAGTCCTAGTAAATATGGCACAGTATTTATATTTAGTTTTATCCCAGAGAACATATGCACAAAATACTGAAATACGTTGCATAATACTCCCATGTATTCAGAACGTGCCAGGACATGTCTTGCTCATTAAAGAAAATCTCTGTAGAAACTTTGATAACTCAGCTTGCCTTTGAATTGACGAAATGGCTAAATTGGATATATTTTTGTGATGTCTTTGCTTTTTCTAATGTTGGAAGTAATTATATTGTATTTTGTTGTTTAAGATTCCATTTTTAAAAATTGTATTTCATACAGAAGTATTTTTTTTCATGCCAGAAATAACTTGTACAATATTCATGCCAATTTCACTATAGTCTGCTTGTTAAGTCCACTGCAGAAACATATGAACTGTTGTAGAAGCTACAGTATTTTACATTTCACATTACATTACACAAATGAAACAGTGCTAATTATTTTCTGCTGTTTGTTGAATCTGACCTGTTTAAAAAAATCTGAGTACGATTTAGTAGAAATATAAATTTGTACTAATATTGCAATCTTAAACATTTTAAGTAAGAAAGAAGGTCACATGGTTTTAATATTACTTATTTTTCCTTGTAAGTTTTACATTAGATTGCAGCCTAAATCTGACCAGACAATACAGAGCATTGAGATGACTGATGAATATAGATGTCAGTGATATATTAACCATTGAAGAAAAAAAAAAGCCAACACTTTTTCTATTGTCCTTGTCTTGAGATTATTTTGCTACAGGTTTCCATAGCTAGAGTATTTATGTCGCTGGTAATAAATACAGATTTTCCAGAACTGAAACAAATTTATAACTTCATGGCATAGATTTTCTTACTTGTGAATAACTTAGTGAACACTTGACACATTTTGTAACTTGACTTAATTTAATGGACAATTAAGGCGTAATGTTAAATTTACACTTTGTAGAATTTCAGTACATGAAAACTCAGACTAACTCAAACAGTCCCATTTTCCTCATTTAACTATGTTGTTTTAGTTAAGTTTTCTGAAATGTAATCTTATTGCAGTACACTAATTAACAAGAAGGTGTGGTACTTAATATTTTATTGGCTAGTTCTATCTTACCAACATAACATTGTTGATACTATATTGTATCTTTCCTCTAATGACCTTGCTTGAATTTTTAATAGTAATAAAGTAGCTCCTAAAATCCAGTTTTGCAACTATTGATTCTGGATTTAGTCTACTTTTTCATAGCTGGTTGGGAGATAAAGGGTCAGGCCTATTGCCCCTGTCCCCCAGGAGCTGGAGGAGACTCACTGAAAATGACAACAAAAAGCTTCTGAAAACTACAGACATCAAGTCCAGCGCCACAATTGCTCATTCAGAAGTGGTAGAGATCTGTCCTGGAACAATAAAGGCAAGAGACAGGATGAGAACCCTTCTGGAGAGAGGAGCCCCAGTGGCTTAGGAGGGGCCAAGTGGCCAGGCAACACCATGTAGCATCATACCTCCAGCAACCAAAACAGGTGCCAAGGAGGTTAAATCATGCTTTTGCACAGTACTCATCAAACCTCCTATTTGCAGCTTCATGGCTCCAAAGTATCTTAGAGAATAATACCATCTTATCAGCTGGTACCACAAATATGAATTTGATCCATTGAGTGAAATGATAGGTCCAGACATAGGGATGAAAGGTTGCACATGGGCAATTCGAATAACACTGTATAGAATAATGTAGGGGAGAGGACTTTACAACAGACAGCCAGTCCCCTCTGTAAGAGGTCAAAGGGGCATGGAGAAGGAAATAGCTTACCCCACAAGCAGGATGGAAATGTGTCTACTAAAACACCTCTTAATTGAAAGATTGGGTAGCAGAGCACAGCCATATGTGCACATGTAGAAAAGAGTAAAGAGCCCCCCCCAATGGTATCAAGGGAGCGGGCTCCGTAAGTTCTCATTCCATCCCATTGTGAAATTACACCAATAGCCAAGCTTCAACCTTGACCTCCCCCCATAACACTACAGTGGGAGAGAAAGCCATTGGATGAAACTAAGAAGGCAGAGAAAGAAAACAAATTCCAACCACAATAGAGCCTGAGCAACAGCTCCTATAAACATAAAAATAGTTTCTGAATCTGCCTCATTTTTATTTTAAATGTGACCAGATGGATCCCTTTAAGCACCCCATTGGGCTCATTCAGGGTTGCCATCAGATATGCTCCAGACAAACAGAACAAACAGCAGCTGGAATCCTCAGGGACCATCTGAGGAGGGAATCCAGGAATAACTAAAACAAGTACATTTGTTTCAGGCAACAGTTACCTAAGTAAAAATTGAAAGAAAGAAACATTTCTCTCCTAAGCTTCTGATTTAAGTTTGCAATTTACAAGGGAAAGCCAGGAAAATCAAGGAGGAATGGTTTGCTGGAGAGATCCTTTACCTCTCGAGATATAGATAGCATTTTTTTCAAAGAATGTAGGATAAGATCTTTGTACCCAGCATGCACACTAGAGTAAATCAATCTGATAACTGTATCTGAAATGTTTTGCGTTTGTCACGCTCAGTTATTCCCAAAGCTCCTTGGGCCAGGAGGTGGCATTATTTATTTTATCTTCATACTCTTTATTTACAAGTAAAGCTATAAACTGCAGGGAACCTGTCTTTCTCATACGCAGAAGTTAAGGGGAAGCACAGCCAGATAAAGGCATCCTCCAGAAAGATAGATGATGGTAACAGTAATTATGAAATAGGTATATCAAGGCAGGCAGAGAGAGATGAGCCAGGGTGTGTAAAACCTAGAGGACTTCTGAGAGGGAAGGTTTGTGACCTTCCAGTTCTATCCTATAGAATCAGCACTGCTGCTACAGTTCCACACCCAAATTAGTGAGTCTTGCATATCTATTAGTTGCCTGGTTGAAAAACAGATAAAAAATTAAAGGCACTCTGAAAGCTCCACAAGAGCCAAAACTCAGTCAACAAAATCAGCATTAGGAAGTCTTTTTAAAGGCATTAGAGTGTGATTGCACTTTGGGCATACTACTGTGTCCTGTTGATGTTAAACTTCAAAAATGCTTTTGAAACAGAAAATTCATTTAGTTTTTAAACATTTCTTGAAGAGCAGTGTCAACAGAACAGGATGCATAGTGTGCTTCATGCTTTAAAGAAAGCTCCTGAGCATGAGAATATAGGTATTATCATTTACATATCCCAAGCTTATTTGTTTGGCTGATATTGAGACTATTTAGTAAATAATTGTGTTTTTATGGGAATTTCTTTTTTATATCTATTTCTTTGTGTTATTTCTAGTATATAAAGTTTATTACATTGATCACTTATATCTACAGTCTAGTAAGTTTTGCACATCAAATAGAAACAAGAACATGCTTGCTTGCATCCTTATAATTTGAAAAACAGTGGAAAGTAAGATATTAAACTATTATTTCTTGACCTTAATGAAATCAAGTGAAACATGATTTTTTTATTTATCTTGCAACAACCTTGGAATTGCCTCTAAAAAAATTGTGTGATTCATTTTTTTCTTTATATGCCATTGAAGACCTCATTTTTTCTATAATATTTTTAGAACAGCTATATAGTTCCAATATACTACAGGAACTAAGTCGGTATAGTCCCCAAACTCTGCAGGAACTATTTATAACTTTAGTTTTTATTTTCCTGCCTTCTGCATCCACTATTTACACTTCCCCTATCTTCCTTATGTGATATATTAGAGGGTAAGGTTAGTATAAAAGACGTAAATACGGATAACTGTACAGAGGAACACCATGCTTATTATCTATACAGGTAGTCCTCGTTAGCAACCACAATTGGGACTGGCAACTCAGCCATTAAATGAAGCGGTTGCTAAGTGAAACCACAATTGTGCTTACAATTTTACTTCAGCTTTCCTTTGCTTTACAGACTTGCGAAGGTCTTAAATGTGAGAATTGGTTGCAAAGTTATCTTTTCATCAACATTGTAACTGTGAATGGTAAATGTCCGAGGCACTCGCTAAATGAGGACTACCTGTATTTATTTTCTTACATGGTAAGAACAGAGGAGCCACCTTTCCTTAATGAATTTGAATTTTGTAGAAGTTAAAAAAAAATCTTATTTAAAGAAGGTACTAAAAGGATAGCAAAATAATCCCTCTTTCAATTAGAATTGAGTGTCAGTTGGAAAATAAAAATTGGGACATGAACATAGAATGCACTGTTTCCCCTGCCTAATACTTTATAGATGTTCTGGACATTAGTACCCTATCTAGCATGGCCTGACTTGGAAGACTTTGGTACAGGCAGTCCTTTAGTTACGATCATTCATTTACTGACTGTTTGAAGTTACAACAGTGCTGAATGAAGGGCCTTAAAACCAGTCCTTGATGTTCCAGCTATTGCAGTGCCCCTGCAGTCATGTGAACAAAATTTGGGTGCCTGGCAACCAGCTTGCACTTACAACCAGTTGCAGTGTCCCATAGTCACATGATTGCCATATGTGCCTTTACCTACCGGCTTCCCCCAAGCATAGTCAATGGGAAGCTGGCAAGGAAGGTTGCAAGTCACTGAGGTGAGTCTCCGCCCCTTGCATTTTTTTGCTGGCATGCACCGCACCCTCCTTTCCCCCTTCGCTCACACATACCACGCACCCTCTTTCCTTGGCCTCCCTGCAATCTCATGCACGCACCCTGCACTGTCTTTCCATGGCCTCCCTGCCATCACACACACAAATGCACATGCCCTGCACCCTCTTTCCTCAGCCTCTCTGTGATCACATGTACCTTGTGCCCTCATTCCCTGGCCTTTCTGAGCTCGTGCTGCACTGAGCACCCACTCCCCTGACTTGTGCGTGGCCTGCGCCAGGCTTCTCCCACCCCCCTCGCAATACCCTTGCACTCTCCCCTTGTTCCCCCCTTCTCTTCCCTTCCTAATGCTGGTACTCCTCACCCCATCTCCATTCCGTTTTATTGTTTATAATTCTTTAAATTTTTTGCTGTTTCTTCTGGGAGGCAGGAGTGGAATGTATGTATGTGTGTGCACATATGTGGTTGTGTATACTTGTATGTCTATATATATTAAATGAGTAAGAGAGAATGGTTGATATGTGCAGATGGAGATCAGTTACTTTTGTAAATGGGATACCATTGTGGGCAGTTCTTTAATTAATGATTTTTATTGGGTTCTTGGTGTTCTCTGAGCTTGCTTCTCTTCCCATTGGTGTTTCATAACCAGGCTAGGTAACATCATCAGTGCATGGGGGAATGGAGTTTGCTAGCTGTTAATATGTGGTAGCTTGTCCTACCAGCCTTGACTGGGTTATTGTTTCTTCCTTGATTGTTCTTGTTTATCTGATGCTGGTTCCTGCTTATCTGGATATTGGTTAATAAGTGTGTAATGTGGAAGGTCTGTTTGCCTCATTCCTTGACCTTCGGTTGCTTTCTGTCTTTAATAGTTGTGGATTGGGCTTATCTCAATATGTCTGCTAATAGCTGAATAACAAGAACAAGACTGCATGTATTTTAAGCTTTACAATTTTATAAAGCTGTAGCTTTGTTTCACAAAGAAGCCCCAGTTTCTACCACTGATTATCCTGCTGTAATACTGGGGAACAACACTGGCTGCATGGAGCTGATGGTGCTACTGGGAACTAAAAAGCATTTAATGATATTGCCTGCATTTTGTTATGTTGCACAAGTTACTTTTTGTCTCTTGTAATTATAGTTGAAAACTTGTTAACCAGAAAGCTGGTTTAGGGCAAGGCAGTAACTGAGTTAAATAAGAAAATCACAATAGTTGCATCATAGACAGGTGGGTGTATGGTAATGCTCTCTCTTTCTCTCACACACACTCACCTCACTCACTCTCTCTCAGTTCATATGCACTACATCCTTGGGGATATATGTTTATTTCAGCCATCCTACTCCCCCTGAAATGTGTTGGATTACAAATACCATCATCCTAGTCATCAGGAGCAATTGCCTTGCTTAAAGTTGATTAGTTGCTGTAACATACTAGGTTTGGGATGCTTGATCTACATGTAAAAAAGGTAATTAAGTTTCTTTCATTTTCCTCAAAAGCCTACACATTATTAATCGATGCTAGCTTCAGCTTACACATCTTTTCTGGACAGTCCTTTTTTTTCAAACTTTGGCATTTTGTCTTATCAACAGGAAATAATGTAAAGCTTTGGAAAGTATCTCAAAAGGAGAATAGATGCAAACAGAGAAAGCCACTGATTCAGTCTTTAGAACTTTTCATATAGAGGCCTGAGTACAATTCTTGAATAATGCTTTTATTATAGACTGTTGAATGAATTGTTCCCCACTTCTGCTTGGAATTGATGTCTTATGCATATCTTGCTGTCACAAACTCTGTTGGCTTCTCTGTCTTCTGCTTTGAGACTCACATAGTTGAAATCCCCAAAGAGCGTGAAATTGCTTTTTATTTTGTAGCCAGCATAGCTGAAAATAGAATGACTGATAAATTATTGTTTAATTGAAAATGCAAAATCATTTTAAAAAATGGTCCTCTTAGAAATGAGAACTGAAAAATAATTGCAAAATCAGGAACCAAGCAGATTCAGGATTGATTAAACTTCTCCGCTTACTTATCTGAGTCTCCTTATCCCCACTTCATATTATCTTTAAAAAAAAAAAGTTCTGTAACCTGTTCTGTGCCCAATTTTGTGGCAGTTCTTTTGATACTTTAAAAATTGGCTTATGCTGCCCTGTGTAGATGGTACTTATACTAGAAAACAATGCAAAATGTTGTAAAATGTCAGATTTTGGAGACGTTGTTGCTTGTCATAAATTACTGAATATCAGTAATTTATATAAATAAAGCCAGTAATATATGTTATATCAGTCTTGAATTTTCTTGCAAGAACACAGGTTTTCACCAAAAATAAAAGAATATTTCAATTTAGCAAAATTTGGATTCTTCTGGGGTGTGTGTGTGTGTGTAATATACCTTTTTAAAAGAGGAAGAGAGGAACAGATAAATGTAAAGTGAGTCATTACAGGAGTATATACTTGAATATGCATAGTTTATCTAAGATCGTAAAAAGAATATTTTGCAAATAATGTTAGGAAAAATTGCTGGATTCTGGTTTAGTAACTTTCAGGGATTGTGTTCTAACCATGCAGAAGGAGCTATGGGATACGTATTCAGACAGAAAAATAAATATTGGGCAAAAAGTGTTCCTTGTTTATGATGCTATATTGAGGTGGTAAAAGAAGGAGTAGAGCTGGAAATATTGGAAAGATAAGACAATACATTAAAAAAAATACATTGTTGTACCCAGACTCCCTCAAAGGAAACATATTTTGTAAAACAAAATATATTTTTCCCTCCTTGTAAAATCTTAATCTTTAAAACATTTGGTTAGAATGAACATTAAATGGAAAAGATTACTACAGGTGTCATGGAAGAATATTCATCTAATGTTTGCTGCAAGGGCTCTGCCTAGCTGGCATCATGATTAAACATTCTTACTGATTTTATTGACATTCTGATTTCAAAGTTTAAGTGTACTTCACTTTTTTGATGAAGAGTTCAATAGCTTGTTCATGGAGAAAATATATCTCTGTAGTTGCTAAGAGTCAGCACTGACTTGATGGCACAAAATAATAATAAAAAAAATCAATAGTTTGTAACATAGATTTAGTAATTACCAACTCTGTGGCAGTAAAAAGGTGGCAGTCTCAAACTAGAGTTATGCCAGAAATCCTCTGAGTTGTCACATCGTGGCCTGGCTCTTGGAGTAACAGCTTCATAGTTCTTGCTGCCATCACTTACCTGCTAAGGAACATCTCACTTGGCATGCTCTCCACAGCCCTGATATTTGAGAGGGATAGAGCTCCCACACCCCATGTTCCTTTGTGGCAGTTACTAGATAAAATAAATAAAATAGTGTCAGCAGTTCTTCCCTCCCCCCCGTTGGGAGATAAACATATCTCATAGGAGATAAACAAAAATAAACGCTATTAAAAAGAAATAGAAAACATTCTAATGTAGAAGCTTCTTTTAATTTTAAATATTAAAATGAAATAACTCAATATTAAGGGAAAAGATAACTTAGCTGTCCAATTTCAAAGTGGAGCAAAAGCTTCCAGATAAATGGAGATGGAAAAAAATCTAATGTCTGTTGCTTTGCCCCCATAGACCACAAGATGGTGCTGGTACAATACTAGCAGGAGGAGGATTTATATTCCCAAATGATATTAGTGATTATCAAAAAACAAATCAAAACCCTATAACGCAGTAAAAGGTATTTTCTGGAGCCTAGCCTGATTTAGTAATTAAAGCTTCAAGTTGAATGCCTAATTTTCATAAATTTACAAAGTGACAAATATTAACTGACATACACAGTACACAGCAATTAGTAGCAATTAGTGCAGTTCTTATCTAACCCTTGTCCTATTCTTCTAGAGATTAGAGTATGGTGGAATCTGATTCCCTTTCTGCTTCAATTGGCCTGGAAATTCTGTTTTTTCTGGAAAATTAATTGGGGGCTGGAGGAGAACATTGATAGCTCTCTTGCTTTCCTACTCTTGGCACACTCTTTTGCTCCTTTTCTTTCATGAGTTTTCTCTGCAGTCTCCCAAAATAACAAAGCTTCTTTCTATCTAGGATAAGAGTGATTAGGGGATTGGACTTAGTATGTGACACAGATCATGTCACACACACAATTAATTCAAACTCATGTGCTAGTTGGTTTTCATTTAAACCAGTTGACTGTGAAACTTGCATTTCACAACAGAACCCAAAATCTTTAGGTATGTTTTGAGCTTTATAGAATAATTATTTGGTTATTTAGATATTTCCACCCCTCATATAAACTATCAGAGCCTGCTTTCAAAAATGTTCTTGTTGAACTGATCACTCTCCAAAAGGATCAATTAAAACAAAATCATGTTCCTTTTATTTGTAAAGAATTTAATTAAACTTAATTGGTTTTCATTGACTTTTTTTTTTGCTGTTATTTTTCTTTGTCCCTAGGGGACAAAATATATTCCAGTTTTATATTTTGTTAAATACTGTTAAGTACTGACCCCTTTACAGAAATATCATACCTTTTAACTTTCCACTAGCCCATCTTTTTAATGAAAAAGTGGAAAACAGCTTTAAATCTGCTTTAAAAAAAATCTCTGACTGCTTTCCCAGTTCCAGCTTTATTTGTGCCTGATCAGCAAAAACTCACAAATTTAGTTTCCAGTAAGTATAATACATATCTTCTATTTTAGTTCCAAAGCACTTAAAATTCTTACTGGTGAATTGATATTGGGATAATAATCTGATCTATTGTTCTGTGTGTGTATATTAGTTTTCCTTTTATACCTTGTGACAAAAGACTTTATATTACAATATTTCTTAATTAAAATCTTAGTACCAGTGCTAATTCCTTTTAGTTTTATGCATAAATCATGTTTCCCTTCAAGGTTCTGCGTTTTTCATAAATAATTCTTTCAGCAATCTTCTATTTATTAAAAAGCAATAGTACTGACAACAGTGTAACTGCAAACAAAAAATACAAATATCAAATTCAATTTTTAGTGTTGCACAATTATTGGCTACCGTATAATCTATATAAATAGTCCTTATTCGATATAAAATTGGATCAGACAAACCAACTTCAGATTGATCGGAAGTCTTTCACCTTATCTCTTTTTCAGAATAAGATCAATTAAAATGTTGATGATTATCATTGATATATTAACAGTGCACTGCTGAAAATTAGATGAGGATTTATCCTTTCAATTTGGTATACCAGATCTTTTGGCTTTCCAGATTTTAATGTTTTAAAACTTATACATGTTATTGCTATCATCACTTGATAGGGCATTGCACCTTCTCTTAAATGCAATGGAAATGGATTATTCAGTGAGCAGTAATGTTTTTTATCTTAATATTTCATAACTACTTTAGAGAGATCATGACTTACTATGAAAACCACCAGAGTTGCGTTTGCAGCTAATCTGTTATGTATAAGTATGAGTGCTAATAAAGAATCTTTTAGTACTGTAAAAATATGTATGGTTTGTCATGTTATCAGAATAAGAAAAATACAGTGCTAGATAGAAGTGCAGTTATACAGTTACTATATAAGTTCTATAATGCTTTTCTCATTGTTTTGTTCACTTTTCTTTGAAGGTTTTCGAATGAGTGGATCATGAGGAACATACTTTAGGGACTTGCCATAGTATGGCTGCTTCTCGATCTACTCGTGTTACAAGATCAACAGTGGGGTTAAATGGTTTGGATGAAAACTTTTGTGGCCGAACTTTAAGGAACCGTAGCATAGCTCATCCAGAGGAGGTTTCCTCTCTTCCACAAGTAAGATCAAGATCACCAAAGAAGAAATCAGAATCTCTCCAAACTCAGAAGGGAAATAACAATGGAAAAACGAATGATGTAAAGCAGCAAAGTTCTAGAGAATCATGGGTAAGCCCTAGAAAAAGAGGCCTGTCAACTTCAGAAAAGGATAATGTTGAGAAACAAATTGTGGAAAATTATGAGAAGAAACAAGTGGAACCTCTTTCACCAGTTTTAAAGAGAATTAAGCGTTGCTTACGTTCAGAGGCACAACATAGTTCAGAAGAAGTGCTGCCTTCTAAAACAGGGAAAGATCGATTGGAACACAAAAATTCGGTATCAGAAAATGTCACGGTCAATCCAGGGCCTAAACGAGCTTGTCGATGTCTTATATTGGATGATAGTGATAAAAGGGAGGTTAAAAAGGTAACTGCTTGTGTGGAAAGATTAAATAATTCTTCAGTAACCGAAGAACTCATAGGCTGTCAGTCTGTCAATGGGGTTAATGGGAATGGCTCAAGTGCTACAAAGTGTGGTGACTGTCAATTGGATGGGGCCACTGCACAGAGCAGTGCTGATTCCTGTTCATCTGAGGAAAAAAGTATAGCAGAAAATGGAAATACATCATTTTTTCACAGAAGTAAGAGGGACAGTTTTATAGACCACAGTGTGCCTTGCACAAATTCACAAGAACAGTTAACATGTGAGGACCATAAACAATTAAAGAACTGTTTGTCTGAGGAAACTGTTAACCAGACACATGAGTCAGGTACGGGTACGGGGTCCTTTGCTGAAACCCAGTCATCTTTGTTAAGGGATTCTGAGGAGGAAGTAGATGTGGTGGGGTATAGCACTGCCTCAAAAGAGCAGTCTGAAAACACCAACAGCAATCTGGACAGTTATGATAGTACAGCTGCCTCAGGTGAACCTGAACCACCAGTTTTGGACTGTGTTTCAGCTCCAATTTCATCAACGTCTGAATATCAAGAACACAGGTACACACTGAGAACATCACCATGGAGGGCAGGCCCAGCAAAAAGTAGCCCTGTTAAACATAACTCTCCATGCAGAGAGAATGGACAGCTTGAGGAGAACAATCATAGTGTTCCTGAAAAGAATGTAGAATCAAGTGTTATTAATATCAATGGATCTGGTGCAAATACAGAAATTGCTCCAAGTGAAAGAGAGAGTTATTGTGATTCTGGAGATTATACAGGGGACGGACTAAGTAAATCAACTTCAGAAAATAGACTTGTTACTCCATCCCTACCATCTGCCAAAGAAAGTGCCAGTCTTCATACTGTAGAAGAAGAGGAGGAAGAACCTGACGTGTATTTCTTTGAATCAGATCATGTGGCATTGAAACACAACAAAGAGTATGTGTAACTATGGTAACCATGGATTCTGTTTTTTGTTTGTTAATCAGATTTCTAGTTTTCAACAATTCTATATTTACCCTAGAACCAATTTGAAAAATTGCTTTCTTTATAAGGCATTTAAATTTTATTTAGAGGAAAAGTAACACGTTTAGTCTCCTGTCATTACAGTTAAGAAGTTTTATGTAAATATGTTTTAATATAAATGTTGTAGCAGGAAGTTACTTTTAAAGGGCACTTTTCTGTTTGGAGATTTATTTGGAAATAGCTTTTATATACTTCAGGTTTCATTTTAAAATTTTAGCGATTTTTTCCTTTAATAAGCTGAATAAAATGTATTGTGTTAAACAGTTATATTAGTGTACATAGCAGAGTGTATAAACTCAATTAGATATTATAAATAATAGTATTGCAATAGGGATTATATATTGTTCATATTCATTAGTATGATCCAAGTTGCTGAAGTCCCATATTGCACTTTCCAAATGTATTCAAAAAGCTGTCATCGATTATCTCATAAATTTATTTGAATAATAACATCTTTCAATTTGTGAATTAGGAGTAATGTATATCAGCTGTACAAATATGATGCTTGTCATTTTGACAGGTGCAGACTGGGAAGCACTGATTATTTAATCGACCTCACTCTCCAACTTTGTTTTTTCAGTGCATAGACTGTGGAAAGTCCAGGGCTCTAGATCAGTAATAGAGATCTAGATATGTGCGCTTGGCCTAGAAGGAAAGTTGTCTTTTTTCTTAACCTGTTAAGCTCTGTAAAGATGTCAAAGTGACAAGAGTTCAACCTTTTCTAATTCCTGATTGTTTTATTGAAAGAACAAATTAATAACACTCATTCTCCCCTTGATGTCAGTGTTAGTAAAAAGTGGATGTGCCTATCACCTCTCACACTCTCACCTGTGGGACTACTTTGCATGTTCAGGAAGGCATAAGGATTTTTAAAGTTTCTGATAATACCAGTTTAATTCAGCAATTTTACATATGTAATCCAAGACCATGTTTATGTAGCAAGAAACAAGTTTATAGCTCTGTAATTCAGATATGTTTAAATTTATTGTTGTTTTTGTATATTTTGTCACTGCTAGTTAGCAGCCTACAAGATTTTAAATAGGTAAGGCAGGAACAGCAACAGCAACAGCTTTCAGCTAAGAGGTCCATGTTTTTAAAAAAGTGGCATGGGGCTGGGTGAGTAGCTGATTTTAAAGGCAAAAATCCGTTTTGATATTTAAATTGAAAGAAAAAACCCTAAAAAGTCATGCCATCAAATATCACCTCTTTGCCTTTCATGATGTTAATGGAGATGTAAATTACTTTGTGCATTTGCTTGAATTGTCTTGGCTTTGTAAAGAAAAGGTGCACATTGTTTTCACATTTAGAATAGCATCACTTAGGGAAATTTTTCAGTATTATTTTGAAAGAACATGTTTTATATAAAATACAGTATATGTTTTTATAGTGCGTACTGATTTTATCTTTTTGAAATTTGAAACATTTCTGGCTTGTGATTTTATCTAATATATTCTGTAGATTTTTGTTTTTGTTTGTTTTTAAATTTCTGAGGGTTTGAAGTTCACTGGATTAAGTTAAAAGCTTGGTGGAAAACATGCTGCTTCCATTTCCAGGTGAAAATCTGCTTTTTAAAGGCTATTTTAATAGATAATGTTGATACATTGCATACACAACTCTGTTCTAAAAAGAAACTCACAATTTTCAAAAGCAGTTTTATTTGGCACTTGCTGAACCAACAACTAAAGTTGAAGACTTATTTCAAATTTAAGCCATTTGAAAAGTTGTCTTGGACTTGCATAAATTGATTATTATCATATTATTTGAATATATTTTCAGCACACTTGAAAGCAGATGAGTGTTTATTGTTCATAGGTACAAGAATATGACAGCTCTGGCTGATTTGCAGAAAACTGTTAAATCCTTGAGAAGAAAAAAGTAGTTCTTTCAATGACCAAATCAACAAACCATCTAATTTCTGATCCTTAAGAAGAACGTAGATGAAAAGTTGTGTGAAAACTGCAGTTATTGGTAAATGTCAACATTGATTTGATACTACATTTTCCCTTTAGGTTAATTTCCAATATATAATATATTTTTCTCCCCCTGCCCTACCTCTTTTTCCTGTTAAATCGTCTCTGGAATTAATTGTGTAGGCCAGAGATCAATTTAAATTTCATGAAATAATTAAAATTAAGGTGCCTGTGCACATACAGCCTAATTGCTATGAGAAATTGTTCCTAACTGAATAGAAAATTAAAAGTACTTCATTGGTTTTCCCATTTGCTGCAGATATGTCTCATTTCCTTTTCCAATATTTTATTTATTCCATATTTTATATTACATTTCTAATCTTGAATTAGTCTGTTTGAGGTAATCATAGTATCAAAATCAGCACAACCCTTCAGTGCATTGTTTTCTTTCTAAAATGATAACTTAGGTGTAGAAAGGGAAGAGAAAGGTAGAAGAAATTAATCACTTGGGAATCAGGGTTATAGAATCAGGGACATTATCATTCTATTTACATGATCGTGATTAACTGCAATTGTTTAGAGTTCTATCTTATCAGGCA
The DNA here is from genome assembly GCF_059951505.1 of Python bivittatus. NCBI lineage: Eukaryota > Metazoa > Chordata > Lepidosauria > Squamata > Pythonidae > Python > Python bivittatus. Next base: position 33,083,284 of record NW_028277098.1, read on the forward strand.
CAAACAAGTTAGAATCATAAATAAGTTTTTGCTTTGAAGTTTTTGAATAAACCAGAAGCCTCTGTTTATGTATAAGGCAATGCAAACTATAAATGTAGCCATCTGAGTTTGATTAGTTGGTCAGGCTGGCAGGAAGAAAGAAGCCAGGATGATCAAATAGTGTACACAAGACACTTGCTTGTTCCTGATAAGCCAGGCTTCTGAACAAATGTGAGCTGTGTGCATGTACAACCTATGTTTCTACTGGTTAGTTTTTCATCTTTTCAAATAACCCTTTTTGAGCCATTTTTGGATTAGATTTTTCTCTAACCTAGATTTTATCAGATTTTTACCTGGATTTTTAAAATTTGCCAGATGAACCTAATGACTATATGCTGGTAATATGTGATTTCAGAACAGAATATGCAAGAATAATTGCCAATTAGGGGAAATATATACTGACATTTCCTTTAGGAAATGAAATGTGTCTTGCCTATATGCAGGCAGTTTGATGCTCTATGCCAGTTTGACACTCTTTGCTGGCTGGGGAATTCTGGGAGTTGAAGTCGACATATCTTAAAGTCGTTAAGGTTGAGAAATGCTCCTCTGTGCTATGTAAACAACTCTCTTACATCAGGGTCCACCCCATTTATAGTATCAGTTTGCAGTCATTTTTAATAAAGTATTGTTAAAAAAATTCACTTGAACAGATAAACTGGTGCTTTCTAGTTATTTTGGATTCCAGTATCTGTAAGCTGAAGCCAGCAAGGGAATATGTGAGTTATAGATGAAAACTTGGCATTTGGCTTCCATTTTATCTCTACTCTAGAGCATGGATGGCAGTGTGTAGCTCTATGTATTATTGGGGTTGATCTCCTGCATCAGTGTTTGGGGATGATGGGAGATGCAGTTCAACAATACTTGAAGGGCCACAGTTTGCCCACACCTCCTTTAGAATTTCCAGAGTATATTCCTACTTTGTTTCATCTTTTAAATTGCAATTATATATGCTTCTGTCATAAGTATTAGAAAAAAAATTATAAATTTTGGTCACATACTATATTCTGTTTTTAATCACAACAGATTTCCTAGTTTATAGGGAATTTTGTCTTTGAGAAAAATGGCTAGGAAAAGTCAGCATTTATTATTTAAAGAAGTAAAGGTTCAGTGTGGATCTGATCTTAGATTTCAAAGTAATGTGATTGTGAAGGAATACAAATGTGCTTTTTTCTGGATTGCTATTAGCATTGTTTTCAGGATTTCTATTTTGTTATGATAGGCAGAAAATTAAAATAATAGAGAACATACATGGAAGTGAAACCTAATAATAAATATTGGAATATCAGCAGCCTCACATATTCTTTAAATATTTACATCAGGGAGTCTCACAAAGTGTCAGTTAATTGAGAAAAGAACTTTATCTGGGAAAATAAACACATTCAATACTGCTCTTAGTGTAGCTCAGTTTTTAATTTTATGTATAGTTTTACAGTATTGCTTGATTGTATTTTATTATTTTTATGCTACAGTCTATGATTTGCAGAATTTTGGTTCCATATTACAGAAGAAATGCAATTATATTATTAAAGAGAATGTTTGGGCCGTACATGAGCACAGCCTCTATTATAAAAGCTGCTTGTTCTTCAGGATTCTGAGCAATCCTGAAAAAAGGTTTTGGCTGCCTGAAAAGAGTTTGAAAGCCTGTAAAACAACAGTCTTTTTAAATGAATGGAAGGCAAGAGCTGGGCTCATGTGGGGTCCAAAGCACTTTTCCAAAATCCTTTTCAAAATGTGTACTCTACTTATATTTTATATTTATTTTTAATTGGATTGCTTGTCCTGGACACCTTTATTTTTAAACAAGTGTTTATTTTTTATTTTTAAGTTTTAGCACAGAAGTTGACAAAATATCATTGTGTAATATGTATTTGTAATGTATTTTTATAATACTTTTATTACAGTTGCATGAAAAAGTTTAAGCACTCTGCACAATTTGTATATTTCAGTGAACCCGATTTAACTGAAGTTGGCACCACCTTTATTTTCTGTTGAACAGAGGTTAAACGTGACATCTTTCTGTAAATTTGTATATGTATATGCTATTTATGTGCAATTTACCAATTTAAGATAAGGAAGCAATGAATAAGACTGGTGCAGAAGTTTGAACACTCAGTTGATTCAGTGCTCTTTTTTAAATTCTGAAGTTCTTAATAAAGCCCCCCAAAATGATTTATTAGGCTATAATTAGCTAAGTGAAGACAGTTCCACAGGTGAGTAAATATTCTGACTTTACAACCTTTCAGGTTGAGATATTTGTTCTGTCTACTTGTAACAATAATGAACCTCCCCCCCCCCCAAAGTAACTGTCTAAGCATTGAAAATAAAGATAATCTTACAAAGCAGGGAAGGACTATTTAAAGAAATCTAAAACCATACAGCTAGCAGTTCCAACTGCAAGAAATGTTGCTGAGAAATGGAAATTGTTTAGAATTGCTGAGGCAATATCTGGAAGACAAAAATCTTTGCTAGAATCACCCCCAAATTGAGCAGATTTGCTAAACAGTTCGTTGCAGATTTGCTAAAAAGTTTAGCTAACACTGGAATAATTGTCCACAGTACAGCATTGCTATACAGTGATCTGCACAGAAGAGTTGACAGAAGGAAAAGTTTCATCACCAAAGTTGTGATCTAAAGTATGCAAATGAAAGCACTATGAAGCCTGAACTGTTTTAGAACAAGGTGCTTTGTACTGCTGAAACAAAAACAGAACTCTGGCCACAACCACATTTGGAGAGAAAAGGATGAAGCATTTGGAGAAAAGATGGCTCTAATATCCTCTAAGGTTGTGTGGTGCATTAAATATTGTGCATGAGAAAGGAAGAATGGATACAAGTAAATATCAATGTATCTTAAAAACTAATGTCCCACAGTCAGTGAAGAAATTGCAGCTGAAAAGAAATTGGCTATTCAGTAGGATATGTGAAACATGTTTTCAAATCAACCATGAAATAATTATAGAAAAGATAGCTTTAAGATAGCCTTCATAGTCCCCAGACTTGAATGTTAGTAAAAAATCTTCGGGAGATCTCAAACGTTAGTGCATTCCAGGTGATTTAAGAATATTTCTGAGCTGGAGGAGTTCTGCAAGGAAGACTGGGGGAAAGAATCGAAAAGGAACAAAGATTATCACAGTACAGGAAACATTTGGAAGCTGTTATTTGTGCCAAAGGAGGTGTTAGAAAGTACTGTCTGAAAGGGTATCCGCACTTCTGCTGCTACCTTGTTCACTGTTTTCTTTTAATCTGTAAAGAACTGCATATGCATTTAAATTTGCAGGAAGGTGTCATGTACCATGTATGGGTTGTATTCAGTTCTGTTCACTTAGGGATTCACTGAAACATATAGTAGTACTTAAAGTCTGTGAAACCTTTTGAATTTTCAATATTTCTACATAAATATATTCTAAAACGTGATCTATTCTTCATACATGTCCTAAAACTAGATAAAGAGAATCAAACAAATGAGCCAAAAACATTATACTTGTTCATTTATTTATTGAGGGAAATAATCCAAAACTACATATTTGTATGTGGAAAATGTATGTGAACCTTTGCTTTCAGTAAGTGGTGTGCCCCCCTTGGGCAGCAATATCTGCAGTTAAATGTTTCCAAGAACTGTTGATCAGTCCTGCACATCAGCGTGGAGGAATTGGATCCCATTCGTTCTTTCAGAACAGCTTCAACTTAGGGATGTAACTTTCTTCTGCTTTAGCCATTCTTTGGTCTTGTGTGTTTTGGGTCGTTGTTTTGCTGCATGACCCAGTTTGTTTTGAGCATCAGTTCATGGACAGATACCCTGACATTTTCCTGTAGAATTTGCTGCTACAATTCAGAATTCATAGTTCCATCAAAGATGGCAAGGGTCCTGGTTCAGAGGCAGCAAAGTAAGCCCAAACCAGTCGCCACCATGTTTCACAGATGGATAAGGTTCATGTGCTGGAATGCAGTGTTTGCCTTTTGCCAAATATAACACAATTCAAGCCAAAAAGTTCTGTTTTGGTCTCGCCCATCCACAGAACATTCTTCCAGTAGCCTTCTTTTTGGAGAGCAGTGGCTTTCTCCTTGCAACCCTGCTGTGGATGTCATGTTGTTCAGTGTTCTCCTGGGGGTGTTCTCATGAACACTGACATTTGCCAGTGCAAGAGAGGCCTTTAATTCCTTAAGCATTACCCTGGGATTCTTTAAGACATCCCAGAACATTACAGACCTTGCTCTTGGTGTGATCTTGGTTAGTTGACTACTCTTGGGAAGGTAACAGTGGTGTTGAATTGCCTCCATTTGTACACAGTCTGCCTGATTGGACTTGGTGGAGTCCAAACTCTTTGGAAATAGTTTTGTAACTTTTTCCAGCCTGGTGAGCATCAACAACTGTTTTTCAGAGGTCCTTAGAAAACTCCTTTGTTCAAGCCATAAGACACTTCCACATATATATGTTGTGAAGATCAGACTTTGATAGTGAATACCCAGAATGCTGTTCTTTAAATAAAACTCACACCTGATTATCATCCCATGGATTGAAACACCTGACTCTAATTTTCCCTTCAAATGAACTGATAATCCTAGAGATTCATATACTTTTTGCCACAGAGAAATCTGTAGCTTTGGGTCATTTTCCCCAATAAATAAATGAACAAGTATAATGTTTTTGACTCCTTGGTTTAATTGGGTTTTCTTTATCTAATTTTAGGATTTATATGGAGAACAGATCATGTTTTAGGTCATAGTTATGCAGAAATATTGAACATTCAAAAGGGTTCACAAATGATCACCACTGTACAATTTGAACAGGAATGCCTAAACTTTTACATGCAATTGTAGGTTTGTAGGACAACGTAGTCTTTACTGACAGACAGGGAGCCAGTTGAAAAGAAATTCTGATCTATTAAAACTCCCCCCCCAATAAGGATAGTCACATCAATATTATATTAACGTACAGATTTAGATGTAGTTATTTTGACTGTTCAAAGTGCAAAAATAATAATTAGGTATTGTTATCTAAGTTCCCTTTGTAATGTCAGAACAGATAAGGTAAAGTCAAATCCAGTTGGTGTCAGGAAGTGGGTTGTATTGCAATATGACGGTTTTTAAAAAAGGATTCCAAAAGAGATTGAACATAATGCTTTTTACGGTTTGTCACTGAGTGATAGTTACTGTTAGGTTATGTGGTAAGCTGATGTCTATGTTTGAAGATTTTTGTGTTAATGTATAACATTCATTGTATATCCTGCTTGATAGTTTTAGTTTTAATAGAGTTTTAGTAATATGAAATTCTTGTTTCAAGCTTGACAAACTAACTCTGATTAGTTAGACACAATCTGTCTCATTAGTTTGTGAGTAGAATTCATGACTTCAGAAAGGCTGATTACTTTGATAATAAGTTTATGTTCATCTGTGTACATGTAAATCTCCAGATGAATGAAAAATAATTTTATGCAAAATTTTAAAATATGATGCTCTGTTAATAATGGCAGCATTGGAACTTCTATGTGATACAGAGTATTTCTTCACCATAAAGCACTTTCTCTATTCTAGCATAAAAGCCCTCATTTATTATCAGTGCAATATTGTGCATATTTTGTTTTGGGGTTTTGTTTGGAAATGTAATTCTCTATTATGACTTACTTTGAAAATATGTATATGTTCAATTGTTGTAGTGAGGAAGTATTGTCATGCATTCAATTAAGCAGATCAGTCAGTAAAACCAAGATGTTCATGATTCTAGGTTATACAAATCAACTTAGTGTTATATGTGATGTGCAAGATCATGGCTTGCTGTTTAAATTGTACTCAAGTTGCTGATACAATCACTGACCCCAAACACCTCAAATCTAGATAGTGTCTAGTTCTTTATTATACAAGCACAGGCTGCTATACTCCTAAATAATTTGAAGAAATCCCAGTATATGCATGTATGTAAATTTTTATGTATAATTAAAATAACTCTTTATTATACTGTGTTTATTTGTGGCATCATGTGTAAAATAGTGCCATTTTAGAGACCCAAACAAGGGTTTTATATGACAGTTCATGTTTACTTCCAGTTTTTCTTTTTTTAGGATAGTGTTTGTTGCATATATGTATGTAAGAGAGGAAGAAGCTGAGAGAGAACTAAGCCTAAAGGCTGAAAACATTCACTGTGATGTTGATTTTTACGTAGAATTCTAATGAAGACTTATTAAATGTAAGCCCTAACATTCTTCAAAATACCTTCCTTGCCACCTGGAAAAAAGACATTTGATTATTGGGCTTGAAATACATTTATTACTACTTTATGTGGACTGGAGATTGAGCTAAAATTACTGTCTTTGACAGGGCATTCAAATGTTGCCTGCAGTAATTATTTCAGTAGACTCTCTAGAATTAAATATTTGACTAATTTAAATGTTTGACTGATTTGATCCAGTTACAGGTTTTCATATTACTTTATAGAAATGTCATTCTAAGTACTTATACAAATGCAGTTGTAGAATTTTCTCCCCAAGGAGGCTTGTCTCGGTTGCCAACTTTTAGGAAATATTGATACATTGGAATAGTATGTTGAACTTCAAAATCTTCTTAAGTAATTTGTTTCTCATTTGTATTTTTGCTTTGTTTTTAATTGCATAGCAAAATTTTGTGGCTAACAACAAAAAAATAACATAAGAGGGCATTTTGACCAGCTTTAATTTATTTTATAAGACTATTGACTGGGGGCATCCAAAAATATTTTTTCTGCTCACACAGAATTTGAGTGAAAATAAAAATGGGGCTCTAGTGGTTTGAACTTTCATAAATGATTAAAGTCAGGATTGGTTGTTATCTTAGAAATTAGACATTGCTGTATTATTATAGTCTTTGTAGGTTGTAAAATGTTACAAAAAAGGGGGAAATGAAAAAATTCCATTTCATATTTTTGTGTTTCTAAAAGCCAAACAATGATTATTTCTTAAAACTATAATCCTAGAATGCATTTTTCTGTTATTTAATTGCCTGTATTGTGAGAAATGATTCCAGAAGTACAGTTAGTCCTCGGGTTATGACTACTCGTTCAGCAACCATTCAAAGTTACGAAAGCACTGAATGAGGGGAACTTATGACCGGTCCTCGAATTTGTAGCTGTCACAGCATCCCTGCAGTCACGTGATCACTATTTGGGCATTTGGCAGCCAGCTCGCAATTACGAAGGTTGCAGCATTGCATGGTCCCTCCATTTGCGACCTTCTCTACTGGCTCCCCACAAGCAAAGTCAATGGGGAAGCCGGCAGGAGGTCACAAGTCTCTCCTGCTCCTGCCGCTTTTTCACCTGCCCATGCTCTGTAGCACCTGCCCACAGCACTTGCCTGTGCTCCATAGCAACTGCCCATCTGCCTGTTGCTCTCACCCACTGACCTGCTTGCCTGTGACTCCCACCTTTTCCCTCATCACGGTCACATGAGGTCCTCACTTAACCCATGCGGTTCTGGGGTTACAATGGCAACTGGGACTGCTGGGATTGCTGTTGCTAAGTGATGCAGTCACACAATGTTGCGCTTTACAGCCGCATTGCTTAGCGACAAATTCTGGTTCCAGTTGCTGCCATAACCCAAGGACTACCTGTAAGCATATACATTCTGACAGATATTAACAGATATTAATAAGAGATATAGCTTTTGTTAAGAAACAGTCCATCACAATCATTTTGTTATAGGAGTCATGAGAAATTGGAAACAGGTACCAGGAAGAAGCTGCTGAATGCAGATCAAAAACAAACTTTTGGTAAAGTCAGGTTTTTTTTCTAGCATGGCTTATTTCCTCAAACCATATTACATTCAGGAGGTATTGTCTTTTTTATAGATGACAATTGTGAAAAAGCTCCAGAGGGATAGTCCACAAAAGGAAACAAATGAAAGCTACAATGTTCCTCAGCCGTATGTGAGACATGTTGAAGCAATATGAACAAGTATTCATTCTGGGAGATTACTCAGAGTTACTTTTATTAAAATAAAAACTTGAGGTTCAGATTTTGACTTCAGCTTTTAAAAACTGTGCTGTAAAATCTCATGCAGGTAGTCCTCACTTAACAATGGTAAGTGGGACTGGAATTTCTGTCGCTAAGAGATGCAATCATAAAGCACAGTGTCACATGACTGCACTGCTTAGAGGCAGCAGTTCCAGAAGTCCCTGGTTACCGTTGTTAAGCGAGGACCTCACATGACTGTGAGATTCTTTGCTTTCCAAGGACTGGATGCAACACAACGTAGCATAGCTGTACACAATGCTTTATTGTGGCATGCACCTTCCCCAACAACAGACTATTGCTCTGGGTTAACTCCACCCTCCTAGGCCTTGCAAGCTGATGTAGCCAGGTAAATACGTCTTTAACATTCAGTCCTTAAAGCAAAGTCTCAGAGTCCGTAAAGTGGCATACAACCTTTGCCTTTCTACAAAAGTTCTTGCACTGATTGGGATGAGGTGCTGCCTTAGTGTGGTTGCTCCTTTTCTGGTTGCTGCCAAGCTCCAGGCCACGTTCCAGGCAGGAATCTCACCAGGATATGTGCTTACCATAGCTTGTGGTCCTGGCAGTTGGCTGGCAGTTATAGCTGTACGTCTCCAAATGTCACCTCCCGCTTCCCCATGTGCTTGTCATTTTCTTATCTCCTTTTCTCCTACACCCCCCACCCCCATCTAAGCATTTGCTTTTCTAAGCCAAGGGCGTGGGTGGAGTGAGGCTGCCTCTGGACATCGGCATGTTCCCCAAAACTCCAGTGTGTGGCTCAATTAGCCAAGCAGCTGGAACATTGGCGTGGTTGCTTGTAAATAAACTGTGAGTGAATGAATTAGCCCATTTCTTAAGTTTCTGGGGCCGTAAACTTTTACAGCCCTTTGAGAAAAAGCATGAGCTGTGCTGAGCCTTGGGGAAGTGGGGTGGGAAGTGGTTTTGCCTGGCTGCAGCTGCTTTTCCCAAGCACAGATAGCAATCCCAGGTTTACTTCCTCACAGTGACTGCAACTTCTGACTTCCTGCGGCTTCCTCATTGACTTTGCTTGCGGGAAGCTGGCAGGGAAGGTCGCAAATTGCAATCACATGACTGCGAGAAACTGCAACAGTTGGAAATACACACCGGTTGTCAGATGCCCTGATCATGATCACGTGACTGCTGGGGTGCTGCGATGGCTGGAACTTTGAGGATCGGTCATAAGTACCATTCATTCAGTGCCATTGCAAGTTTGAACGGTTGCTGAACAAGTGGTTGTTTACCGAGGATCACCTGTATTTCATATATGCATGTGCTCACTATTACATTTTTCTGGATCATAGCAATCTCTCCTTTAGGAACATATATCAATATTTATATACAGTTTCTCTAATGAAGTTTATAATATTTCAGTAATTAATATACAGATATATGTGTTATATAGTATTTAATACATGACAACTATACTTAATATATAGAAATATTTTTCATGGATGTGTATTCATGTTCTAAAGCAATTAATTTAAAAATTAATCTACATATTAAAATGCTGCTAAAATTAGAATTATTCTACAATCAGTGCAAAGATCTGATTATCTCAGATAAAAGTTAAGGAGAGAGATTATAGGAGTATATTTAGAAGTATATAGCAGTTTTAGAGTTTTGCTCTTTAATACTGATAGCCACTACTTTAAATAGATTACAGAGACAGATTATTTGCTCTTAAAGCCTCTTTTTCTCAAAATTATCACTTTGAGATCTGTGGTAGAGTGCTCTGGAAATTTGAAATGCTCTGATATTACTTTGACATTGTTTGAGTCCGAATGTCAAACTTATGTTCCTTAATTCTTTTATGCAAAGAGCATGACTGAATGAGGAATTACAGGACTGCCAATATTTACTTGTTTTCCTTATAAGAAAGAATATACAAGTTTAAGCAATAAAACATTAAATTCACACTGAATATTATACTCAGAGAAAACTGGTACGTTTTCCCATTGGATCATTTTTCTGTATTTGGTGGCAATGTTGTACTTATACAGTGAAAACATTTTAACAGCTGAATTTCCTTTCCAACATGTTATTTAAAAAAAAATTAAATATTACTAAAGCTTACATTCTCACAAAGTATACCAAACTAGCTTTGTACATTATAACTGCTACAGGGATACTCTGTACTTCCTACTGAAAAGTATGCACATTTCCTTCTGTAGAAGAATGGCTAATTAATCTTGGGAGTACATCTCAATGTCTAAAATAACTTATTTCAAAAATAAATCTGACAAATAATTTAATCGTAATTGGAAACCATTTTTGGATTTTAACTCTGTATGCATATTTGTACCACATCCAAAATTTGGGTTGCTCTTATAAAGCCTTCAATTGCTCAAGTAGAAATTACTGTTATTCTTAATCTCATTTTATGATTTATGCTGCACTGATTATTGCTTTTGATATTCATATATAATTTGGATTTTAAAAATGATTTGTAGTTTTTAAAATGAGATGATATATTTAGTTATTTAAAACTGATCAATAAAATACTGAAAATGTTAACCTCATTTTATGATGCTTGTAAATTCCCAATTTATCCAGTTTGCTTTATTTTTCCTTTTATTTCTCTCTCTCTTCTGGGTTCTATGCCTTTTTTATTTTTTATTTTTTTAATGCTTAATAAAAATATTATATAAAAAGAATTTAGGAAGAAGCTAATTAGAGATAAACTTCAATTGATATTATGATGAGTTGCCCATATGTTTTTAGCTGCAAAAAAAGTAATACACTTATATTTAAAGTTACTGCAGGAAGACTGAGAGACTTCAGAAATTTCTATTATTTTCTGCATGTGCTAATAGCCTGAGACAGAAGAAGAATGGCAGATAAAGAGAGTACAAGTTGAGTGAAAAAGAAATAATATTACTGTCAGTTTGAATCTTAGGTAACTATAAAACAAATGTGGCTTTCTCTGAGTGTAGGTCTCCTTAGCTTTGTACATGTTTAGGTTAGGTGGCAGATGTGTCAGTGTAATCCACCAATTAGATTTTTAAAAAGAGATCAATCTGTATGAATTTTTTAACTTCTCTTTTCCCCACCTTTTGGCTAGGGACATGAACTTAAGAAAGAATAACCTTTTCTTAATATAGCTAAGTGTACTATGAGTATTTATGTAGGCAAAAGCAGCATGTTGACATTAGGATTAAAGGAAAAAACTGTTAGATATAGTTAGGAAAGAACCTTTGATGGGAATGTAATTTCCCAAATGGGAATGTAATTTCTTATTTAAAAACAAAAGAGATGAGAAATTGACAGCTTCTTATGTAAAAGGGTATATCAGTCTGAATTGTAATATTGTGCAAATATCCCTGTATCATTTGTGGTGGTGGTGGTGATGATGACGACGACGATGATGATGATGATACTAATAATGAAGTTTCAAGATCCAATCAAGTAGCTTACAGGTAGTCCTCGACTTAGGACCATTCATTTAACGACCGAAGTTACAATGGCGCTGAAAAAAGTGACTTACAGCTGGTCCTTGGACGTACAACTGTGGTAGCATCCCCATGGTCACGTGATAAAAATTTGGGCTCTTGGCAACCAGCATGTATTTACGACAGTCACAGCATTCCAGGGTCACATGATTGCCATTTATGACCTTCCCAGGGGACTTCCAACAAGCAAAGTTAATGGGGGAAGCCGGATTCACTTAATGACCACATTGATTCATTTAACGGCTGCGGCAAAAAATCGGGTGCAACTCACTTAATGACTATCATTTAGTGACAGAAGTTCTGGTCCCAATTGTGGTTGTAAGTCGAGGACTACTTGTATAGGAAGAGGACCGAGCATTCTGCCCACACCTCTGGGCAAATTCACAGCTTCCTGGGGCCTTGTTATTTAAAATAGTATAGGTATCTGAGTGTAATGTAGTTTAATCCTCCCCCAACTTGGTCCTCTCTAGTTTTTTGTGAATTACAATGTTCACCCTCCTCTTTTATATTGGAGTTATAATCCAAACCTTCAGAGATTATATGTGTGTTTCTTACTTGAAGCATTTTTAGAAGGCATGTAATGAAGTTACCAGTATCTTCTTAAGCAGTATTTACAAATACATGGTTGCTCTTTACCTTTATCTAGATAACAGACTGATATTGGTTCAGTATGTTGCAGTCGTTGGTTGGTGGTTTTTTATTTTTTTTGGTAGGTAGCTAGAAACCTAATCTGTACTAAGAAAAAGGCTACCATTTTGTGGCTTATGCAGCATCTAGTTTCTTATATTTGCAACATGTGTTTTATTGTTAGTTTTCTGAAAAGTTGCTTGCACTACTATAATTGAATATTCAAGGAATTTCTAACTTTAAAAAAATACTTATAATATACATGGTTCTGTTAATTTTTTTGTTTGATTTTCAGATAAGTGCTGGGTATTAAGGTTTTGTTTTTGTTTTTGTTTTTACTTTGGTTTGCTTGTGAATAGAAATCTGTAGTGAGTTGTTTCCCTTTATCTCTGTAGTTATCAGAGACTGTTACAAACGATTGCAGTACTCGAGGCTCAGCGTACTCAAGCAGTTCAAGATCTTGAGAGTTTAGGCAGACACCAGAGAGAAGCACTGAAAGATCCCATTGGATTTGTGGAAAGTCTCCAGAAGAAGGTATTGCAGTGGGAATTCTCTCATAAGAGATGTTTGATAACTGATACTTCATCTCCTGCAGTCAGTGAGAGTAGATTGTAGAAATAGGAGAATAGGTGGTCTCTGCAGAGGACCCTGGCTTCTTGAGTCTGTTATTCTAAAATCATTTCTTCAAAGTTGTGTTTATTTTTAAAAAATGCATTAGTCCTTTATTTATGAAATCTGATGAATAATGGTGGCACCAATTTCTTTCTCCCCTTAATCTGTCTTTGTTCCAGTTTTCCACATGGGATTGCTTCACCTGGCATGACCTAGCTTAATTATGCTCTTGAATAACCAGGAATTAGAATGGCTTTCAAAATAACCCTAGTCTTAATTTGACAATCAGATTCATTTGTTAGTAGGAACTGAATCTGAAGCAAGCCAATTCTCTAGACTCGATACTATTTTTTTCTCCAAATGGCATCTTCAGTCATCACTGGTGTCCTTTACCCTGGCATGTACATGTGTTTAAATTAGAATGCTTGAACACAGTGGTCCCCCTCATACATTCAACATCTGTAAAGCAGTATGGCAGACAATTAGTGTAAGTGCATGTCTGCGTTCTTCTGCAGGTAGCTTTTAGTAGAATCAATCATAGATTATATGATCACGTGCAGTTTGTGCAGTATATGGGGGAAGAGGGTGCATACCTCATTAAATGTGGTCAGGTATTCTTACAAACAATTTTCATATTGAAAATTACCTTCAGATAAAGGATATGTCATGTTTTTACCAGTATTCTACCAGCTTGCTGTAGGATCACTGCAACCTAAATGTTTGTACTGGATCTTTATAACTAATGTTACTTGTAATTGAGGGTCAGCTTATTCAAAGTTTTTCAGAGTAAATTTGGGAATTGCATCACTGAGAAATAGCAGCTAAATATGCCATTTGTTAATTTTCTCTTCAGATTATTGATCTTTTTATGGAATGTATTTTATTCTTAAATTACAATAATAAAGTGAATGTACTTGGAAGGGATGTGGTATCCGTATATATTTTGAATATTGTTTAGGTTTTTTTGTTTCTATTTCTTCATCTCCTTGTAGCCTCTCTTGGATATATTTGTTCAGAAACTTAAGTGAACAAATAAAGTACTTAAATGGTAAAAAGACAAGTGGAGATGAAATTGTGAAAATCTGGCTATAACAATTTTAAATACTATCTCTAATGAGCCATCATTTTCTGTTTCTTACATTTTTTTATATGCTATGCTTTTTATTATTCTTGGAAGAATTCCTTAAATGTGTGGCAGTATAGTAATATAGAGCTTGAGACCTGGCATTGCCTATTCTTGTAACATAGGTCCAGGTTTATGTAACTATATCATATTATTTGAGGTATTTTCTCTCTGTACATTTTTCATCTTTCTTTTTTTTCTTTCAGGTTGATGTAGGGCTTCCATTTCCACAAAGAGTTGTCAAGCTGCCAGAGATATCCTGGGACCAATATACTACAAGCCTTGGAAATTTTGAAAGAGAATTCAAAAACCGAAAGCGTAATAGTAGACGAGCCAAGCTTATTTTTGATAAAGGTAAGTATGAAATGAATAGGCTTTGTGCCAAACAAAAAGGTCAAATGCACTGTATTAATTACTTTTTATTTTTGTAGGTTTACCTACACGACCAAAAAGCCCTTTGGATCCCAGAAAGGATGGAGAGGCTACTTCATACTCTGTTTTGCCTTTTAGTGATTGCCCAGAAGCTTCAACAAACAACCGTCCACAAGTAAATATGATCAAAAACAAGACAAAGCCCATATTTTCCAAAGCAACTCTTTGAAAAATGTAGATAATTCATTTGGAAGAGTTGTATCCTTTGCCTTTTGATCAAATTATTCTTTAACTTCTTATAGTAGAATGCAATAATGCCTTATTATTTACATATCAAAGCCACAGAATCCACTACCCTTTAGGTCAGTAGCTGATGTTTGGGTCAGTATATGCTTTTAGCTCTGCATAGTCTTTAGTTTTGCTAGGAGTGAATTAAGTCTCTGCAACGCTGCTACTCTTCCTTTTTTGGTCAATAGATGAAGCCAGGTTGGTCATCCACTGCTTGAAAGGCAAGGAGTGCAACTTTCCAGCAATTTACCATTCCCTGCTCAACAGCCCAGACCAGAAAGTATCCTCCTTCAGAATGTAGTGTTTTGGTTACAGAATCAGAATAGGGCTAGAGAATCCCAAATTTAGTCACCTTTCCAGTCATCACTCAGCTATGAAGGTCATGGGGTAACTTGGCTCTGTAGTAGTGAATGAGGACTAAAGGCTTTAAAAATCTCTCCATATCAGAAAGGGAGGAGAAAAGGGATTTTATGGGGAAAAAACAGCTGGCATTTGGCTGTTACAAGTTGTTTATGGGGGATCATTAGTAGTGGATGATGAAGGGAAAAGGGTTGCTAGTTCAGCTCCAGTGAAAAGGAAAGGTTTTAAACCAGAAGTTCCCAGTGAGAGAATGAGGTATATAAGAAGAGTCCTCTAGAAAGGAGAAGTGATTAGGTAGTCACATAAAGTTACTATTTTTGATTATGCATGTTCAGGTTTTTCTCTTTAATTCATATATGATCATTGATCAATCTGCTCAAGAACCATGCGTAAGTCATTTGTTTTGCCCACATAATTAGAAATCTTGAAGGAAATAGTAAAAAGTGGAGGGTTTTAGTTGATATTAGAAGGATAAACCCAAACACATTAAAAATGGGGGGGGGGAGCAGCCTACTCAAGAAGAAAGAGACTGTTGTACAGTATAAGCACTCTTTGAGTATTTTGTTTGCTCCTTGGCTGAGAAAATGACTGGGAGTATCAAGATGCCAAGAGGAAAGGGTAGGGGGCAGGGGTGAGCTGAAGAGAGATCCATCCCACTTCAGGTTCATTTGTCAAGTGTTAGTTGAAATCTCTTAGAAAAAAACAAGATATAAATATGAGATATAACTTGAAATATCCAGTCCTAGGATGACACAAATATCTTTTAGTAGCTATCAACAAAATGTTCAGTATAATACAGTAGGTGATTATTTTGTTTGTTTATAGAGAGATAAAGTAAATGCAGTAACCATATGACATTTAACCTTTTTTATTTGATTGAAATTCAGTTATGCATATTATCTAATTCTCATCTTGTTATATATCGTATTTAAGCAGATGATAAGGGGACGACTTTGTGATGAGACCAAACCTGAAACTTTTAATCAGCTGTGGACAGTAGAAGAACAGGTAATGCAACAACCATGACTTTAAAGTGATATTATCCGATAATATCAATCTTGTTTTTCTATTCTATCTTCATTCTTCTTTCCCCTCTCCCAACTTTCCATTAAAAATGACTAGAGATCTCTTTTGTGAAAATCAAATTGTATTGACAACTTTCATTGTTCATCATTTCAGAAAAAACTTGAACAATTACTTTTGAAGTATCCTCCAGAGGAAGTAGAATCTCGGCGATGGCAAAAAATTGCTGATGAATTGGGAAATAGAACTGCAAAGCAGGTAATGAGGAGCTGCATTACTGTTAGTTTTTAGACAATCAATAGGTAGTTTCTGTTTCTTGATAAAACAGGTGTTGGAAGGGAAGATTCTATATGAAGTATAGGTAGTTGTTATTGCATCCATATTGTGCCTACTGATTGCCACAAAAGTTTTTTGCTTTTAAAAAAAGGTTTGCTTAATTAGTTACGCAAAATTAGTTACGCATTAGTTATGCTATATCTTCAGATGTAGAACTATTTTAAGCTCTTTTTTCATTTAAGTCAAGCAGTGTGTGTGTGTGTGTGTGTACGTGGGTATTTAATTTTTAATTTTATGACTGATAAGTGACGGGAAGGAGGGAATCCACAGGTAGTCCTTGCTTAATGATCATTCATTCAGTGACTGTTCGAAGTTACGACGGTGCTGAACAAATGGTAGTTCCAACCAGTCCTTGAAGTTACAGCTGTTGCAGCGCCCCCACAATCACGTGATCAAAATTTGGGAGCTTGTAGCCCACCCACGTTTACAAGAACTTTGTGAAGGTCCAGCAGCTGCCTCGGCCAGGCTCATCTCTTCACCAGTAGGAGGAAGAAGATGGCGAAGATCAGCTGGGGGCAGTGGGGGGCAGCAGGGGTAGGTGACAGCGGCGGAGTGCAGGGCAACCAAAAGGACAGAGATGGGGGGAGATAAGTGGGGGGAGGTGAAGTGGAGGTGAGCATGGCAGGGCAGGAGAAGCGTGAAGTACTGGCCTAACAATGGTGTGGTCCTGGCCTAACAACTGCAACAGAGACTACTGGAACTTTACAGAGTATTATTGAACTTTATGACAAAGCTGCAGGTTGATTGGAAAGTTGAGAAATGTTCCAGAAGAAGGCATTGGCAAACTTCTGTATTGCTGCCAAAAAACCCCTCCATTGATATGTCTCTGAAATCCCCAGGAGTAGAGATTGACCTGAGAGAGACTTTACCATGGTAATCAACATATTTTGAAATGTGTGATCTATCTCAGCACCTAAGTAATATTAGACAAACATTAGCAACCTTTTTCATATGAACATCATGAAGTCTTAAAAAGTATATTCTTGTATGCATTATATGAATATTGTAAACGTGTCACTTAGATTGTCTGTCTGTCTGTCTGTCTATCTAATGTTTTTGACTTATTTGTTTAATTGGGTTCTCTTTATCTAGTTTTAGGACTTGTGTAGAGAACAGATCACATTTTAGGTCATATTTATGCAGAAATACTGAAAATTCAAAAGGGTTCCCAAACTTTTAAGCACCACTGTATATGGCCTCCCAAACAAACGTCGTGATTCCAGACAGTGTACAATTTAAAAAAAAAAAAAAAAAAGCAAATACAATTAAAATCGAATAGGTACCTTTTCAGATGGAATGTTCCACTAATTCCAGCCCCAATGCTTGAGAAAAAAGCTACATTTTTGCTGCCTTTCTGAAGGCCAACAGGGTTGGGGCCAGCTGTATGTCCAGGTATGGAGTGGGAATCATTGTAGAGGGCAGGTGCCACAATGGAAAGGCGTGCCTCCTGGGTCTCATCAGGAGGCATACTTCAGAGAAGTGTGCCTGCCCTGTTAGAATGTGTGGGATGGGCAGATATCACTGGGAGAAAGCAGTTCTGCAAATAACAGTCTGGTGCCATGTAGGGCTTTATAGGTGGTATATAGCACCTTGAATTGTACCTACAAGCTTATAGGAAGCTAGTTTACCTTGCTAAGTAGCAGTGTTGCATGAACATACCTAGGTATGCCCATAACTACCCAAGCTGCTGTGTTTTGGCCCATTTGTACCCTCCATATGGCCAAGAGCAGCCCCATGTAGAGCATATTGCAGTAGTCTAGCTGGGAAGTGGCTAGGGCATGGATGACAGCAAGCAGGGCCTCCTGATGCAGGTATAAGCAAGATTTGCACACAAGATGAATTTGTGCAAAAATCTTCCTGCCACAGCTGCCACCTGCTCTTCAAGCAGGAGCTATGAGTCCAGGAGGACCCTCAATTTGTCATTAAGTCTGACCAGGGGAATTCAACCCTGTCCAGAAGCAAAGATAGAAAATTTCCAGTTCTGGGATCCAGAGGACCCAAAATCCAAAGCCACTCAATCTTGGCAGGGTTCTTCCCCATCCTGATCTCCACAACCTGCAGACACTGAGACAGAACCTTGAAAGCCTCGCTTGCTCGACTAAGGGACAAAGATGTATGGTTGAATATCATCAGCACGCTGATGACACCACACCTCAAGCTAAGAAATGACCTCCTCCAGTGGCCTCATTAAATATTAAAAAGAAAAATTAATCAGTGAAATAAGGATGTATATTTCAAAAGATGACAAATGCCCAATCTATATCAGAAGACACTCCTTCATGAGGGACAGTTTCTGTAACATATGCCATCCTGCTGCCAACTAGGCTCCCTTGCTGAGGTAATGCTGGAGAATTCAGAACATTTTGAGATGTGACTAGATGGGAAGTAGCACAGAAATATATTAAATAAATAAACTGTTTTTAGTTCAGATCAGACTCTAAATATGTGAAAACCATTTTTCTAAATACACCAGAAAAAGTGCTATATGTGGATTGAAAACTCAGGAAACTTCTAATGAAGTTGGTCCTGATGAGAGCTTTGAAGATGAGAATGAAGAGCCCTTATGAGTGGAGATGAGTACATTGCTCTTCTCCTTTCGTAATATAGAACACAGCATGGTAGGAGGAATCACTCATATTTATTTTTCTTAATTAACACCTAGATTACATAACTAGTGTTTAAGAATTATGTCCATACATATTTTCTAATTGTTTTTTTCTCTATTTAGGTTGCCAGCAGAGTGCAGAAGTATTTCATAAAGCTGACTAAAGCTGGTATTCCAGTTCCAGGCAGAACACCAAACTTGTATTTATACTCTAAAAAGGTAAATCGCAAGGCTTTGCATTTATTTCTGAGATTTGCTGTCCTTCAGTCCATAATAAGAGCCATTGTTCATGAAACCATCCTGTAATGGCAAACAGCAACAACAAAAATCCATTTTTTTCAGTGACAGCTAATGTGATAATTGGGTTTTCAAAGAAAAATTAAAATTTGGGCCCCAAATCAAATATGAGAAGGAGAATGCTCTAAATCTGAGTTGAAGTAGATTGTTTCTCAAATTATTGTTGGGTCCAACTGGATTTGAACAGAACTTTGTGAAATCAAAGACCCCAGTCTCCGTGCAGAAAATTCTATTTGAGTTTAAGTAGAATTGACATGATCATTCAATATGGTATGTTTAGGAACTAAGGGCTGATCTTCTTACATATGAATAAAGATTGTTAAATGTGAACACTTATGCAAAACTACACTTGACTTTAATTTAGAGATATACTCCATATTCACATTCTTTTGCCAGTCCATATTCTCTTAACCAATCATAATTTCAGATGTTTTCTATCATTGCCCTTTCCATTGTTTAGATTCAGGGCTTCTTAAATGAGAGCCATATTTTCTTGTACTATGGTTAGTCTATTCTTAAGTGAATAGATCATGGGTGCACAACCTGTTTTTCTTCATTGTGGTCTTTCAGAATTGCACATATGGATACTTGAACCTGCATAAGATCCTTGTTCAGAACTCTCTAGAACTAAAAGTTTTTGGCAGGAGCCCTACTCCATCCCTCTATATTGACAGAACCCCCAACCAAGTTACTTTTTAATAGCCTTTTTTTTCCCAGTGTCTTAGCCTCCTTCCTAGAAATGTTTTCCTGAAATAAGAACCTCTTGTGATTTTATCACAAGAACTGAAGGTACACT
Source organism: Python bivittatus (assembly GCF_059951505.1). Lineage (NCBI taxonomy): Eukaryota > Metazoa > Chordata > Lepidosauria > Squamata > Pythonidae > Python > Python bivittatus. Next base: position 33,103,185 of record NW_028277098.1, read on the forward strand.
TTTGAAAGTGCCAACACTCCAACAACAGCAGCAAACTGCCATCTGATGACTTTTTCTATGCCTAATTTTTTTGGATGAAGGTCAGATTGTCAATCTCTCCCCCCACCCCCCATTTCCTGAATTTTAATGAACAGGCTAGGAGAAATTGGTCATGCTGCCTAAGAGTATTACTTTGGGAGAACCCCCTTTATGTCCTCAGTGTTTGCCACTTGAGCAACTAAATAGTTGCTTAGACTGTTAAATTGAAGTTTCTCAGCATGAACCTTCTGTTTAAAGAACATCCAAGGGCTTAGTAGGAAAACAACTCATCCACAGATCAAGAGAAGCCACCTAAGTTACCATCCAAACTGCTACAAGCTTCCCAAGTTGCAAAACAAAATAATACTGCTCCACATGATTAATGTGGAGCAAAAAGAATGGAAACAGACTTTGCCTTCCAGCAAAACCCCTGGCTCCAGTCCTCCAGCCTGAATTAGAAAGCTTGATGCAAGCCTGAGGATTTTCTCTTTGTTTTATGTGAACACTGATGGACACTCTGCAAAGGTTCAGGTTATACCACTGGTGCTACCACATGGAAGATATTGGAGCCAAAAGCGGGTGGATTCTGGAGCTTTCCTTCTAGGTCTTTTCTCCCTCCCCTGGATTCAAGACAGGTCTGTTCCTTTTAGAGGGAGTGCATTATTTTCTCTTAAAAAGGACAATTAAGTCATAATGGGAGCAGAAGTGTATTTTTCTCAAATCCGTATCTACTCCAGTAGATCCAGGACTAGAGTCCATCGATTTGAAAGATGCAGACTTCCATATTTCTCTTGCCCCTGTTCACACCTAGCAAAAACAATTTCTTTTGCTCAGTAGGTCTTATGATTTCCAATTTTATGTTTTATCTTTAGCTCTTTACAAAATGCAGTCTTTAGAAAATTCATGGTGCTCAGCTTATTTTTTCATGCAGAGTATCATGGTGTTCTCCTTCCTAGATGATTGGCTCCTACTTATAATATAGAAACAAATCAGTTTGGCTTTCTTTTCCAGAGATTCCAAATCAGTCACATCTCACAGGCAAGTGGTGTTTCTATCTGTTTCATTCTATGCCTATTGAATGACTACCACCACTGTAGTTACTTCCTTAGTAGCCTACAAAGGTGGATCCATCAAACCTTATTTCCATAGACAGTTTCCTTTCACTCTTTCTCCCTCACGACCTCCTCGCTGCACTGCGGAGCTAAGTAAGGTCAGGATCCCTTGGGAACCTTTTTCCAGAGGCAAAGATGGTGAAAATTTGTATCAATTGATTTGGCCATATTGGCTGTCTCGTGATAAGGTCTACATTGTGGCTATCAATGACCCATTCATTGATCTGAACTACATGGTGTATGTTTTTAAATGTGACTCCGCTCATCGCCATTTCCATGAAACTGTCAAAGCTGAGAAAGGAAAACATGCGATCGCTGTTTTCCAAGAGCGTGATCCTGCAGCGGTCAAGTGGGGTGAGGCCGGTGCAGAATATGTTGTGGAATCAACTGGTGTATTCACCACCACAGAGAAAGCTAGTGCTCACTTGAAGGATCATGGTAAATGTGTTCTAATATCTGCCCCATCAGCTGATGCTCCCATGTTTGTGATGGGTGTCAATCATGAGAAATATGACAAGTCTTTGAAAGTCGTCAGCAGTGCTTCTTGTACTACAAACTGCCTGGCACCACTGGCCAAGGTCATCCATGACAACTGTGGCATTGTGGAAGATCTTATGAGCACAATTCATGCCATCACAGCCACACAGAAAACTCTGGGTGGCCCCTCTGGGAAGATGTGGAGAGATGGGAGAGCAGCTGCTCAGAATATCATCCTAGCATCTCTAGGTGCAGTCAAGGCTGTGGGCAAAGTCATTCCTGAGCTGAATGGAAAGCTCACAGGGATGGCTTTCTGTGTCCCAACTCCAAATGTTTCTGTTGTGAACTTAACATGCTGCTTAGAGAAACCATCCAAGTATGATGATATTAAGAAAGTTGTGAAGGTAGCTGCTGATGGTCCAATTAAGGGTATTCTGGGATACACAGAGGACCAGGTGGTCTCCTGTGACTTCATTAGTGATTCCCACTTACATCTTTTATGCAGCTGCTGGCATTGCTCTCAGTGATCCTTTTGTCAAGCTGGTCTCCTGGTATGACAGTGAATATGGATACAATAATCGTGTGGCAGACTTGTTGGTTCATATGGTGTCTAATGCATCTAAGGAGTAAAGACTACCGTTTTCTTTTTCTTACAACTTACCTTTATATTTTGCAGTTAGAAACACTTTGTTCCATCTGCCTCTGAGGAAGTAGAGAGGCTAAATGTTTCAGTAACACCTTCCCTCTTAATAAAGTCATCACTGTTATTATCTTTCTCCTCACTGTCATACTTTAAGATTCAAAGTCAGTTTGGAGCTCTTTTCACCACTGAATGGACAGGAGGAATATTTGGAACAATACACTGCTGTACTCCAACATGACTTGACTAATTAACATTGTTCAGTATCATCAGAGGCAGTTCCATCTGCACTGTAGCTACATCTGCTGCTCCCTTCAGACACATTCTGCTATCTCAGTTTTTTAGAACAGTTACATGGGCACTACCATCAATGTTTATAAAGTACTACTGACTAGATGTTTGATCTTGTGTGGAGGCTGTCTTTGGCAGAATGGTGGCTTCCTGATCACCTGTGCCTACTTCTATGTAGTATTACTCAGCCATATGTGTGATCCATAGATACCATGATGAAGAAGAAAAGGTTATTTACCTGTAATTGGTGTCCTTTAAAGGTTCATCTGTGAATTTTCACAGCTTCTTTAGTTGCAGTAAAAAACACTCATTTGTGTGAGTTCTCAAATAACCATTTGAAGAATCAGGTATAGAAATAACCAATTATTTCCCAAAGATTTTTGTGTTTTTTTTCCCGAAGTAAGTCAGAAATGTTGTTTAGAAAGGAATAATTACATTATTTAACTATAAATCAAATGTTTGCCTTATCCCAACCGCTCCTAGTCCTGTTATATATCTGGAAAGGCATGCAAATTTAACTGATTTCATTCTCAGGATGATCTACTCTGTGGAATCATTAAAAGAGATATTGGGTCTATCTCAGTGTCAGACCAACACTTAATATAAAGCAGCATTGTTTTATTATTACTAGATACATATAAAATTAATAAAGTATTAGGTAAAATAAATGCAGTATTAACGTTACCTGGAGGATTGATTAAAGTCATAATTGTTGTCATGTCCCTATCCTTACATACACTCATGCACCTGAAATTGGTTTAGGGGAACCAAAGTTCAAAAGCATAAATACTCTTCCCATCCTGCTTCTTCAGTCAGACTTTCACTTCCATACTGTAACTTGAACAATTCTGATCTTTGTACATATAGATGTATCACTGCATTTGAATATCTTTTCCAAGGCCTTCGTAGCTGCTAGTGCTAGTCTGCAGCATATTTCTTGACTGCTTGTTCCTTTATTGTTGATGGTTGATCCTAAAAGGCAGAAGCTGTCTACCACTTTGATCTCTTCATTGTCAATTCTAAGGCTGATTGTTCTACTTGTTGTCATTAGTTGGGACTAAAATTACAGTAAATATAAAGAGGACCAATTTTTTCACTGTGCTTCTTGACAGGATAATGTCATCAGCATAGCACAGGTGACTGATGTTTCTTCTTGCAATTTCAAAACCACGCTGACCTTAAGCTTCCCTTAAGATATATTAAGCATATAGGTTGAATAAATAAGGGGAGAGTATACAGACTTGCCTCACTCCTTTGTCAACCTGGAGCCAGTTTGTTTCACCATGTTCTGTCCATTCTGTACTTCTTGATCTGTATATAAGTTGCTCAAGAGGACAGTGAAATGTTCTGGAATTCCCATTTTTCTAAGCACATTCCACAGCTTAACATGATTGACACAATAACTTCTTTGGTATCCTTTGGCTTTCTCAGTTATCCAGTGTGTATCAACAATAATGTCTCATGTTTGTTGGTCTTTTCTAAAGTCAGCTTGAACATCTGGCACCTCTTTCTCCTTGTAGGGCTCTAATCTGTATCGGAAGATCCTATTATTTTGCTAGCATGTGAATTTTGAACATACATAGTAATAATGGAGTTATGTTCTGCCTTAGTGAAATAAAGTCAATTTTGTCTGTTTCTTTAAAATTTTAAGTACAAAATGTTTCGGTAAAGTTGACAGTTTAATATGGAAAATGTCATTATGAAAGCTGGCTGGCAGAAATGTACAAATTACAAGTTGGGAACAACTGATGCTAAATATGCTATTTTGGAAAAATGACTAATTGAACAATTTATTTTCCAAAATATTTGTGATTAGCTGAGAATAATAATGGTATAACAGACTTTAAACAGATATCAGAGATATTGTTAAAAGATTTTTATGCAGCCCACAATATTTAATTTTTCCATTCTGACTTTTAAAAATGGTATTTCTTCACCTCTGCTTAAAATATACAGTATTTAAATCCTACTGCTTTAAATAATCATCATCAACTACTGTATAAAGCATTCTTTTTAGTTAAGATGCTTGAGCACACATATAGCAACCAGTTTAAAGACGTCCCAGGTGAAACTGCTTATCCAGATCCATTTCAGTCTGGTTTCAGACCTGATTTTTGAATGAAACAGTCTTGATGATGTCTGTAAATTATCTTTGTTAGGAACTAAGGATGGGGGTTGTCTTCCCCTTAGTTATGCTGGCAGACTTTTATATTATTAATTATGGATTCCTTCTAGGGTGCCTTGCTTAGATTTTTTGGTGATTCCAGTCTCCCTTTGTGATATATTTCTAAAAGTAATGCTGGGAGACTTATGCTCAATCCCTTTATCTTTATGCTATACCAATTTTGATTTTGCTTCTTAGGCTTTTCAATATTTATATGAAACTACTGGGACACATCATCCAAGGAAAGGGGAATTGATGTGTAATAGTAACAGTATGCTGATAATCCAGTCTACATTTCCTTTCCATCATATTTTGGAGAGTCTCTGGCAGTTCTGAATTAGTGTTTGGGGTCAGTAATAACTTGAATGATTGTATGACTTGTATGGGAAAGAATGGTAGTGTGATCTCTAATCTTCTTAAACAGTCATTTGCATAGCTTCCTAGTATTTGTGTACTTGTGGATGTTTGCAAATTGATTAAAGGGAAGTGGTTGGTTGATTGGTTGGTTGGTTGGTTGGTGGTTGAATAATCACTTAGTACTTTTTCTTTCTTTCCATCCAGGAAAGGTAAGAACCATGTGACCTGATTTTAACATGAGATCTGATGCTGTTACATTTTTCCCCAGTTCTTTCTCTCCCTTTACACAGGACAGAACTTGCTGCTTCGGCTCTTCTTTTAAATCATTTTTGCTCCAACAGTTTTCTCTTACTTCATATATCTCCCTCTCTTTCTGGTGTTTTTTATTTTGCTTGAGTTTCTTAGTCATTTGTTCCTGTTCCAGAGAAGAGGGATAATACTCTTGTTTTGTAAACATCTCATCTTTGCTATCTTGCTCTGCACATGGCTTCCAATGATGAAACATGCAAACAAAATAAAATCTCAGCATATCCATGTCATGAACAATAACAAAAAGATAAACTGTCCTGGTTGCTACGGAGACCATTGTGAATAACCACCATGGGCAGATTTATGTTGTCACAGATCAGGCAGTGACCTTTCATCCACCTTCATCCAGATATGACCAAAGGAGCTTTTTGTTCCTCTCTACAGTAAGAAGCTTCCAATTGCAAAGCCCCATACTTTATTCAGATCTTGGGTAGCTGAAGAGGTGGGCTATTTTCCTTAAAAAGAAATGTTATATTTGTACATGACATAATATGAAAGGCTTTTTACAAATACATAAAGAAGTCACTTCTGAGATGAGTCATTGAGAAACTTCAGTTTATACGGATAGGCCTAAAATTCAAGCCAAATACTTTGCATACACAAGTTTGGGCCTTTTCAGTACTTTCAATTGTGGAACATTCATGAACCATCCTACATTTTGAAGGTTTCCTTCATGGTACTAAAAATTGTGACACAGTCTCTGATACAATCACTAAATCAAGATCTCCTGTCCTTGAAGTAGCAATTTTCAGCTAAAAATTATATTGGAGCTGAGAACAATGATCTGTACTTGTTCCATTAAAATATCCATGTTGATTCCCTTTTAATACAAAAAAATAACTCTTCATGAGTTCTAGAAATTTATTTTACCTTCATTCTTTCATAATCAACATATGTATTTGGGTGATGTCAAGAAGCAGGGTATGCACAGAATACTTAGGGCTTACATCTATGGAGTCCTTGGGGTTCTCTGAGCTTGGTTGTTTTCTTGCAAACATTTTGTTACCCGGCTAGATAACATCTTCAGTGCTAGCAATCAAGCTCAAAGAACCCCAAGGACTCCACAGTTCAACCCTGCGCTACACACATTCTCTTCTATTGGCTTACATCTATTGTACAAAACTCTTAATACAATTTTCCCACATCTCTCCTTTTCAGAAAGGGAGGCAGACTACATTTTACAATAACTAGATAGCAAGAGCATGTATTTCCATGGGATATATAAACCAATGCTTACCTAAACCATTTCACGTTAAAATTTCTATTACCAGAAGTCATATTGTTTTCCATTAAGGCATCCATTTGTCAGATCTTCATAGGGACCTTATCAAAAATACTTAGTGCTGTTTGACTTGTTTGCGAGAAGAGCACTTCAGCTGATTTGTCAGTCACACTTTCAGTCACATCTCTCTCCCTAGATACGGTATATAAAGTGAACAATGGATATTTAATGTGAAGGTTCCCTTTATACAGTAGAAGCAACAAAACCACACTTTAATTAACCAGTTTTTGCAGATGTAATCCAGTGTAAGGTCCTACTCTGCCTTCCTGGTTCATTTGTTGTATTCTAGTTGTGTTTGGAGAGGATTCTACTCTATATTTTCATACTGTATAGTAGCTGCCTCAAATTACATCATGTCTTAGTCTTGGCCAAAGGTTGCAATGGGAAGATTTAAACATTCCAAGCTAAGCTGTGAAAACCCAGGTTTGATTATCTCTTCCTTTCTTTAGTGGCAGGAGGGGAGTACCATTTATTAGAAATCTCCATCATGCCAAGAGGGATTCCTGTGGCAATTAATTATTGAAATATATTATTGCAGTGGTACCTTGGTTCACGAACTTAATTTGTTCCACATTCTGGTTGCGAACCGAATTGGTCACCAACCGAATCAAATTTCCCCATAAGGTTCAATGTAAATAAGGTTAATCCGTTCTGAACCATATGTATTTTTTTTTAACCACAAAAATATGAAACAAAGTACAGTACAGTATGAAGAGAGAGAACACCAACCTTGCTTGAGGCGACACCAAAAAGCTTCACAGCAAGTGTCTGTCTGCGACCGTGATCTCGCCTAAAGGAAGCCATGACCACGTGTCAGAGCAGGGAAGATGGCCGCGGGTCGTGTTCATCACCAGATGCGGAGTTTGCGAACGGAAGCAAAATTTTGCGAACGCTGCTGTTCGCGAACTGAATTGTTTGTGAACAGGAGCGTGAACCGAGGTATTACTGTATTGGCTTTTTGACTTTGTGAAAAGGATAGCTTTCACTTGAAAATGAGAAATATTTTATGTGAAGCTTTCTTTCTAAAGTGGTGCTATAAAAATTATATAATGCCAGCTTTTAACAAATAGTTATTTTTATTGCAGTCTTCTAGTAGGCGGCAACATCCTCTGAATAAACATCTCTTCAAGCCTTCAACTTTCATGACATCCCATGAACCTCCTGTGTATATGGATGAAGATGATGACAGATCCTGTTTTCACAGTCACATGGCCAACGAAGTAGAGGAGGAACCATCAGTATGTTTTGTATTTCAACTGGATTTTTAAAAGTGTTCTGTAGGAAAGTGCTATAAATTAATACAAGGACCAGAAATAGCTATATAAGTAAAAGTTCAGTGAATGCCTATGTCTGTTCAATGCAGTAGAAATAGATTCTTGGTGTTTCAGATTTGGAGGAAACAAAATTAAAACAGCATTCCTTTTTCAAATCAGCAGTGGATGCCCAAAACAGTCTGATTTATACATTATGCTAGGCCAATCTGATCAGGGAAGGCACAGGCCACTCCCTTCTAATTTGTCTGAGATATAGTGGACAATCTTTTCTAAGATCCGTACACACAAACACACATGCCTTTGTCCTTCCCCCAATTCAGGAAAGCATAAGACAACTCCTGTTTTTATTTTTTTATGGGAAAAGCTCATATGAGACAAATAACTCAAATCAAATCATAATGTTGTTTTTTCCAGTTTACAAAGTTTATTTTATTTTATTTTATTATTTATTAAATTTCTCCCCCGCCCATCTCCCCCCATTGGGGGGACTCTGGGTGACTCAGAGTTGTTGGGCATTTTGTTCTTCCACTGTTAAATCTCCTGCCTCAATGTTCTGGTTTATAAGGAAACATAAAGTGGCAAAAACTAAATAAAGCCACATTAAAAATTCTCATTATATAACCATATTTTAAAGTATATTGAAATATGTTTGTTTTCTAGTTTTATTTTTATGAAACCAAATGTGCTCTTCATCACATTTTAAAGGATAATAAAGTTATCTTGTAAATAAGGTTAGGATAGAATAAACTTAATGCGGAATAATTAGAAATCATGCATCAATGGTGTAGAATAATTCAAAATAATGTACAGTTCTTTCTGAATTCTATCTCTGCTCTCAGGGTTTACTCTTCTTATTAGCACTTTCAAGGTCTGTCTCCACCCCCCACATTTTTGCTTTTCAATGTATTTTACAATTGGTGGTGAATCAGTTGATTCTGAATTCATATTAATTTTTAAAAGGAATGGTGGAATATGTATATTCAAGAAGGAATCAGTTCCAAAATAATATTGTATCTTAGTACTGTAGTATGCTGTGATTGTCTCTCTGTTCACATTGTATGTGGGAAACTAGTACAAAGTCTCTTCAATGCAAACATGTCTTTATTACCTGTGGTAGGAACCCTTTGTATTTAAATTGTGTAGGCTACTCTGAGGCTTTTGAAGAAAAGATTGGGTAAAACTGTAACAAATCAGGAGATATAATTTTGGATTAATTTTTCAGTACTCCATATCAACTGCTGTAATCACACTGATTAGAGAATAAGTTTGTTTCAGTTCAGTAGAGTTAATTAATGTGCAAGTATGTATTCAGTTTACAGTAAGAATTAAATTTACCATAAAGCTTTCCATTTTATTATTTTTTTACTCAGTAAATAATTGTGTATCATTTGTGTATTCATGGATTGCCAGCTGTGTGTTGGATATTGAGATTATAGCAAGTGGGTAAAAAGAAAAACGTAATTTCCTTCTGATGCAAACATCTTCAGGTTAGAAAATTTCATGCAAAGGATAAATACTCTTTTAATGGCTATCACATCAGTTATATTAACATCCCAGATAATGCTTTTTTGTATTTTTGGAAAGTGACATGTCTTTCTTTACTTAATATTCTGACTACATGGTGGTGGTAGGTGCATGTTTTGTCAAAAATCTCTCATTTGTTTATTTAGATAAGCTGGGAGATTTTCACACAATAGAGTAGCAGTTCTTTATTGTGATAATACAGTTGTGTTTCAGTAGTGTTCGCAATTCTGGATCAATTTAATTCTGAACTACAGTGGGGCAAAAAAGTATTTAGTCAGCCCAATGATGTCCCAATATTTCTGGACCTGACTGTATATCCTTTGTTGGCAATGACAGAGGTCAAACGTTTTCTGTAAGTCTTCACAAGGTTTTCACACACTGTTGCTGGTATTTTGGCCCATTCCTCCATGCAGATCTCCTCTAGAGCAGTGATGTTTGGGGGCTGTCGCTGGGCAATACGGACTTTCAACTCCCTCCAAAGGTTTTCCATGGGGTTCAGATCTGGAGACTGGCTAGGCCACTCCAGGACCTTGAAATGCTTCTTACGAAGCCACTCCTTCATTGCCTGGGCGGTGTGTTTGGGATCATTGTCATGCTGAAAGACCCAGCCACGTTTCATCTTCAATGCCCTTGCTGATGGAAGGAGGTGTTCACTCAGAATCTCACGATACATGGCCCCATTCATTCTTTCCTTTACACGGATCAGTCGTCCTGGTCCCTTTGCAGAAAAACAGCCCCAAAGCATGATGTTTCCACCCCCATGCTTCACAGTAGGTATGGTGTTCTTTGGATGCAACTCAGCATTCTCTCTCCTCCAAACACGACGAGTTGAGTTTAGACCAAAACGTTCTACTTTGGTTTCATCTGACCATATGACATTCTCCCAATCCTCTTCTGGATCATCCAAATGCTCTCTAGCAAACTTCAGACGGGCCCGGACATGTACTGGCTTCAGCAGGGGGACATGTCTGGCACTGCAGGATTTGAGTCCCTGGTGGCGTAGTGTGTTACTGATGGTAGCCTTTGCTACTTTGGTCCCAGCTCTCTGCAGGTCATTCACTAGGTCCCCCTGTGTGGTTCTGGGATTTTTGCTTACTGTTCTTGTGATCATTTTGACCCCACGGGGTGAGATCTTGTGTGGAGCCCCAGATCAAGGGAGATTATCAGTGGTCTTGTATGTCTTCCATTCTCTAATTATTGCTCCCACAGTTGATTTCTTCACACCAAGCTGCTTGCCTATTGCAGATTCAGTCTTCCCAACCTGGTGCAGGTCTACAATTTTGTTTCTAGTGTCCTTCGACAGCTCTTTGGTCTTGGCCATAGTGGAGTTTGGAGTGTGACTGTTTGAGGTTGTGGACAGGTGTCTTTTATACTGATAACAAGGTCAAACAGGTGCCATTACTACAGGTAACGAGTGGAGGACAGAGGAGCCTCTTAAAGAAGTAGTTACAGGTCTGTGAGAGCCAGACATCTTGCTTGTTTTTAGGTGACCAAATACTTATTTTCCACCATGATTTGCAAATAAATTCTTTAAAAATCAGACAATGTGATTTTCTGGATTTTTCCCCCCATTTTGTCTCTCATAGTTGAGGTATACCTATGATGAAAATTACAGGCCTCTCTCATCTTTTTAAGTGGGAGAACTTGCACAATTGGTGGCTGACTAAATACTTTTTTGTCCCACTGTATGTGGTACTGTAGTACTAAGCAAAAAAGATCAAATTAATGCTTATGGAATGTCCAGGGCAATTTTAAACTAACTTGAGCCATTTTTCAAGATACCAGCCATGAGCAGACACATCATAGATTGTTATTTATTCTGGAGTCTGTTTAGGTTGTATGGTTTCTTTTACCTTAATACTGCTTTCAGTAACTTTAGCAAGTTGCAATTCTCTCTTTCTCTGAAATAGGATGAAGAAAGTATCCCTATAGCATATCGTGAATTACCAGAATATAAAGAGTTGCTGAAACTAAAACAGCTGAGGAAGCAGAAGGTGCAGCAAATACATGCAGAAAGTGGCTTTGTTCAGCACATTGGTTTTAAGGTTGGTAAAGATGCCAGAGGCCTTGTATTTACTCAGTTGTGTAAGTGGCTGCTTCCTTGGAAATAAGATCTTCTGGGTTCAGGCCATTAAGTTTCCCAAGCAATGTAACTAACTTAAAAGAGTCAGGCTATTATAATTACCCTGTTCTAATGGAAGATGTATTTGAGGTCTATAAATTAGGCCTCAGAGGAAATTTGGGAGGATTTTAATATAGCCAGCTTTCCACATAAAACTATTGGTTATATTATACATTCAAACTTGTTTTGTACTGTTTGGGAGCAAACCCCACTGAAATCACTGGGGCTTCTGAACAGATAAGTGATACAGGGAAGAAAACCCTTTTTATGAAATTATCCTCTTGAACGTTTACAGAGATGAAATTATTTAAATATATTAATAGATCATCATAAGCAGTATGTTGAGAAATCTTCCTGTTACAATTTCTGAAAAAGAATGTTATACCTGAGCATCAGAGCTTGGAAACTAGTGATAATTTTTTTTTAAACTAGGTAATTTGTTTCATGTACTTTCCCAGTCCAATACCTTCTGATTTATTAGAAAAGAACTCTTATTCCTGGCCCTTAGCCATGATGGCTAATGTTCAACTTCTCAGATTCCCCATGTTTTTCCTCTTCAATAATAATATGGATATCTGAAAATCAGAGAAAAGAATCTACTGTTTACTTACATCACAGTGATATCTGAACTTTGGCCTGGAATCGCATGTCACTCCCAGAAAACATAAAGTTAGAAGATAATGGAAACTTTTTCCTTTTTCTCTCTTAGTTGTTAAGGGAATTTAGTATGGGAGGAATTGTGAGTGAGATGAAAGCAAGTCTATAGCACAGTGGCATAAAGATATAGGAACTGCAGGTGAATGAAAAGAGGAACTGTTTGGTTGGAGGAGGCAAAACAATTGTGTATGAGAAATCAATTGGAAAAACTGAGAAGAGGCATAACAAAGAAGCTGCTTGAGAATTTAGTTTGAAATGTTGACATCTAGATTGCTGCTTTGTCATGTTGACAATGGGGAAAAAGACTCAAAAGAAGAATACTTGGCCGCACGGACAATTTTGAGCGCTCCAAGAACGGCACATCTAGCACCTTTACTGCATTGCAGTAAAGAATGGCGCATATAACACCTTTACTGCGAACTGCATTGGGTCCCAATCTGCTTCCAGGTTCAATTCAAAGTATTGGTTATCACCTTTAAAGCCCTACATGGCATGGGTCCAAGCTACCTGAGGGACTGTCTCACCCCTGTCACATCAACCCATCCCACATGGTCAGGCAGAGAGGGCATGTTGCGGACCCCATTAGCAAGAGAAGGCTGGCTGGTGGGGCCCAGGAGAGCTTTCTCTGCCATTGCCCCCGCCCTTTGGAACATTCTCCCTGCAGAGGTGCGGCAGGCCCCTACCCTCCTGGCCTTCCAGAAAGGATTAAGCTTGTGTGGGGTGATAACAATCTTACCCAATCCTGGGGCTGGCTGGCACCTTGAGGACACTCCCTGAGTGACTGCCAATTATTCTTGGATGTATTTATTTTCTATTTATTAATAGTAGATTGTAATGTTGTAATTTTAATTGATTTTAACTGTTTTGTAAACCGTCCAGAGTTGTTTCAATGAGATGGGCAGTGACAAATTTGATATATAAGTAAATAAATATAAATAAATGATAATTTTATTTTGCAGTTATGTTACCTATACTGTACAACTGTTAATCTGGCAAACTTTGTATTTTTGGAGGGGAATCCCTAAGTTCACTTTGCTAAATTTGTTTTCAGTGTGATAACTGTGGAACTGATCCCATTCAAGGCATTCGGTGGCACTGTCAAGACTGCCCTCCAGAATTGTCTTTGGATTTTTGTGATTCTTGTTCTGACTGGTAAGCAGCATGCACTGAAGACAAGCATTGACAGTTACAGTGGCTTTATTTTTAAATGTTTGGCTTAAATGCATATTGTAGAGTTCATAACTCCTTTGGAATATATAAGGGATGCTTGTGATGATATTAAATATGTGTTGGTAGGGGATATAAATGTGCATGTTCTTTTGTATACATGTTTATTGGCTGAATAAACCCTAAGGTTTTACATTAGATATTAGATAGATTGTGTGATGCAACCACAGGTTTGGATCTCACAACTATATGTATTGCAGATCCAAGGGAAAATGAAGGGAACATTTGCAACTTAAATATATAAATGGCAAATACTGGAGTAAGTAGATAAATATGTGCAGAATATATACTAAAGATGGAAACATTTATGTAGACTATTTACTAAAAATGAGAAAATGGATAGAGAAATGTTAAGATGTACAAATGCTGGTAGAAAAGTAATGGATAAATGTGATTTGTTGCAAGAAATGAATGTCAAAAGAAGCTAAAGTAGCTGTATATAAAAATATGTTTCTGTCATATGTCAGGAGAATAATAAAAGTAAGTTGAATGCAGTAGAATGGGGTATTTAAAAATGTATGGGCTAAGCAGGAAGAGAGAGAGTCAAGAATGTATGGGTGCTGAATGAATTTGGATTGAATACAAAAGTGACAGGTAGAAAAGAAACATTTTGAAATGGTTGGTCGTAAAAGAGAACAAATGTGAATTGACTTGAAATAAATACATTAAAAAAAATGAATGGGCTGAGAGGACGGAAATTACCAAGACAGTTGTGGTTAGATGGAGTTGATGAGGTCCTCAGAAAAAGAATGAGAAGTTTAAAGAACAAAAGGCAATGTACGAAGTAGTGCACTGACATGGGAAAAGCAAGGATGGTTTGCAAGGATAGAGAAGTATGGAAATGTGTAGTTCACGATATTGGTGATAACTGTCTTTTTCTTATCCCATGTCTTAATTTCTTTGGCACTCTGCTTGTTTCTTCCTTTCTGCACTATGCATATTTTTCCCCAAAGGGATTAGCACCATGAGTAGGTATGGTTTAAAAAGGAAATCGTGTTGAAATGTTCATGCGTACACTGGAGACAATACTTTTTGAAAAGCATACTTTCCTTATATATGGAATTCATTCCTATAAGTATGTAAACATACCCTGTTTGAGATAGTGAGCAGATTTTGAGCAATGTCATACTTCACAAATAATGGTTTTTCCTTTTCTTTCAGTCTACATGAAACAGATATTCACAAGGAAAATCACCGATTGGAGCCTATTTACAGAGCAGGAATGTTCTTAGATAGAGACTACTGCATGTCCCAAGGCCCCAGCTATAATTATCTTGACCCCAACTACTTTCCTGCCAATAGATGACAAGGAAAGCAGATGCGCAACCTGAAATGTAGTATCATTTCTGAAAACCCAACACCGGCAGGCTCATTGATTCTGTGCCCACTTTGGAAAGACATTTACTTTCCCAGGAATGTCATCCACTGCATGAGAGCTTCCCAGGTGCCCTTGTCAAAATACAGCTCTCTGACCTGTCTTGTTACTAGATCACTAAACAGCGGTTGAACATTCCTAGTGTGCAGGTGGCTTTACTGGGCAGATTTTCTTCACTCCATTAGTCTTTTTTCTAATTTAAAAAAATAATCCAAGAGATGAGTTATAAAAGTGTGGCCAGAAAAGAAAGCACACATTAAGCATAGTCAGTTCCAGAGGCTTAAAGAACTTGGGCTATTATGCGATGAAGAAGTAATGAAATACTTACCTTGAAACAGTTTAGTAGTTTGCAGTTTTGTTGTGAAAATAGTCTTCAGCACAGAAACTGACTTCTTTCAACAAAGTTTTAGCCTGTGGCAGTGTTTGCTTCTAGAACATACTCTTAAAACAATCACTGTCCCTGGGATGGTCATAATAGGCCTTGGAGCTGCTTAATTACGTAGGTGTTTCTTTTACCTCCTCCTCTTTTTCCTTTTTACCACAAATTTATTTACCAAGAGTGAAGCACTACAGGAGGCAACTGTGGCGCTGCTTCCTTAACCAGCTCATGGTGTGTGAATATTATAAAATTGTCATGCAGATATATTTTTAAATGTAATGTTATATAAAATGACCATGTGATGTGTACAAAAATATGGTGAAAAGTGCCAGTGGTAGTAACTGTGTAAAGTTTCTAAATCCCCACCATTAACTCTATGGAATACACAGCCTTCTGCCTCTGTATTTAGAGTTGTTAATGCAACTCATCAAAGAAAACTGCCTAATATAAATCATATATGGTAATAATTTTCCTCTTTTGTAGTATGCACAAGATCCAAGATTGTATTTTTATTACTATTTAAACAAGTGATTAAATTTAGCCTGAACAGTGAGACTTCACATGCATTCTTTTATACTGCTGGATTTTGTTGTGCATCGTTTAAAACATTTTGTATGTTTCTTCTTATCTGTGTATACAGTCTGTTCTTAAATAATGTTCAGTTGTCAGGAGAACTGTGAGAAATAAACTGTGTGGCTACAGTCTGTTTATATATAGAATGGTTACTGTGACTTTTTTCTGAAGAGGTTTGATTTTTGAACCAACGTTTCAATTTGAGAATACCAGTTAGGCCATAGAGGGAAGGGGTGCTTCAACCTAGTCTTTGTCGAGCTGTTTTATGCAGCCTCTTCCAGGATAATGCTCCAGCACCCTGATTCGAACACATCCGCTAAGTTCTGTACAGAACCCTATATATGCTCTAATTTGCAGGTGCACACTTGTGTGGGGGCAGATTTGCACAGCCAGAGGAATGCTCTTGCAAAGCTCTTTCCATTGTTGAAACAAATGGGGAAGCAGTTGTGGGTACATGTCAAGAGTTGCTATATCTTTAAGAAACCACTGGATCAAAGCAATTACATGGAAGAAGATCTCAAAGAAGCCCATAAGACTTCTGTGTAACTTGTTTAAGACCATGATGCATGTTTCCTTGTATATTTGTTCTACATATCCATTCCCTTCTCCATTCTCTTAATGAAATAAAGAAGGCATTTTGGTACGCTTTATTAGCTGAAAAATAGCAATGACTGAAAAAGCTGTGTAGCATTTGCTATATATTTTTAGTTAATATATCATTTCAATATGTATAAGTTGTGATTCAGAAATGCTACTTATTTTAACTGTATTAGATTTCCACTTGCTTAAACAAAAAACTTGAATTTTGGAAGTAACTTAGTATATGTGTTTAAGTTAAACTACAGCAGTAACAAGGAGTTGGCTGGCTCGTTTAATAACAGCATTAATTTCATTTTAATTTCAGTGTTAATTTTCACAGTTTGTTTAGGTGTACTCACTTTCTGTTAGAGGAGTTGAAGCATTTTTAATGGATAGATGATGCAGTATCATTTCTAAATGACATCGTCTGTAAGCATATCTCATTCTTTGAGAAATTTAATAAATCAGAATATATATAATATAAAATAATACACCTGATGTATTTCACTTTTCTCTTTAATGGAAGCAACACTCTAGTGCTTTGGGAAACTAGTATCTAATGCAAACATAGATTATATTTTATATTATCAGATTATATGTTCTCTGCACCCAGATACTATTTTCTGGTGTTAGGTTTGCTGACACTATTCCAGATTTGTCATATGGGCATGTTCTATGTACTCATTTTCCATAACTATCATTTGGAGAGAAGATTGATTCAGGCCATCATATTGGATTTAGGTTCTTCCATAAACAAGGCTGTAGAGATGTGGAAAATGTTCCAAGGTTGAAACTTTCCAACACTGAAAACACCCCCTTTTGGAAGTAATCTAGTCACAACAAAATGGACCATTCTAACCTCTTGTATTCATGCCTTGAAACAAGATATTTGGGGACATAAAATTTCAGCTTCAGAGCATTTTCCACAGCTCTTTAAGGCAAACACTGATTCCAGTATAAAGCCATAATTCCTAGTGGATTTATGTGGCAATCTAATGGTAAGGAAAACTCTGTCGTGTTCTATTATTAAGTATCTCATTCCTCTTTTCTAGTTAGTTCAAGACATGTTTTTCTGTCCAAATAATTGCTTTACACATCTCTTAGAGCCATATTGGAAAAGGTAGATGATTGTCTCTGAAATGTGCATTGACAAAAGCTGTTTTTTGAGACTTAGGCTTCTGACTATACATTGCTTCTCAGAAGTGAGAAACTGTATACACGTGTTTTCAGCAATTGACTGTACCCCACCCTCATGTTGGTCTGACCATAATAAAGATTTGATTTGATATGTTTTCAGCAAAGATCCAAATGCCCTTTGAATTTAAAATTTTGTTACTTCCCATTGCCCTTTACTTAGCGGAGAGATTTTCAGTTCTTGTTCAAAGCGCAAACCAACTTTTTATATGGTTCTTTTCAAGGAGCTGAAATTTGTAGTATAAGTGTTTTTTTTTGAGATTGTCAAATTTTGTATTCAAATACAACTGTCTTGTTTTGAAAGTTGTACCACACCTGTTTTTTAGTGGAAGAATGCGGGAAAGAAGAGCTGGAACAAAGAGCTGGAACAAATTTCATAACCACAAGACTACAAAAGTTTTCAAAAATTCAAACCCCTGCACCCAATTAAGTGAAAATGTTTTTATGTGGCTTTGGATTGGGTACCTAATTGTATTTCAGAAGCCTAAATATGAAGAGTAAAATTTATTACCCTTAACATTTGTCCATACATTTTATTTTTATTACCTTTTCATACAAGAGAAGTAAGTTGAAAAATACAAATTTTCAATTGCTTGTTGATAATGCAACTGTTGACATGAGGATCTAGCATGCAAGAAGAAATAGTGGACAGCCCAAGAGAAGGATGCAGTTTCTTCCCCAGATTACAAAGATTCTTTTGTCTGCTGATCAGCATTCCGAAAAACCTCAGTATGTCAGCCGTGTGTGTGTGTGTGTGTGTGTGTGTGTGTGTGTGTGAAAAGTGTGTGGAAACTACTACTTTCTACAGGACTTACTAGCACTGCTCATTCAAGTTTTAAACTTACATTCCACATGTTTAACCTGTCATGTTAAATGCCAAGCAATAAATTAAAAGGATTTAAAACTGAGTTTGACAATTTATCTGTCAGATGTAGAGTAACCAATGTATATAGACAATTACCGCCTGTAGTCTTTTGAAATACCTGCTAATTATCTCTGTATTTCTTATACTCAAAGATGCTGCCACTATTAGTTCTGTCTTTACACATCTTAAGCACATCAGCAATATTTGGCACTCCTTTTTTTTTTCCTGCATACAATATCCCTATATTAGCATTTTAACTGAAAGATCATTTGAGCCCTAACTACATAGGACACTTATATGGGTGGTCGTATCAACATAACAGCTGGTCCTGCAATCAGAGTTAATTATTTCACATTTGGTTCATGTACTGCATATTGCTTATGCTGCTTTTTGTGAGGCTGTCCCAATGTCCGCTATTTTGCGTGTAAATGATTGCAAACCGAATTGCAGACATGTTCCCCCAATAAAAGAAAATGACAGAAAACAGACTGTTCAAGCACTATAAAGAAAGAGCAAGCTTAAATAGCCTCAAAATTGAATTGCGTTGAGCAGCAAATTCACTGTTACATAACTTCTACGACTGGGACTGCTGTGCTTGACTGTATAGTACGTCTTGTAGTAGTGAAATGCAAGACGTGTTCTATAAAACAGCTGCTGTTTATCATGCTGCTTTTTTTTTAACCTGTGAACTGCAAACTCTTATCATAGGCCGTATACAGGACACGTGTCATTACTGTACCATTTAAGTTACAAAGATTTTTACAATGTTTACAACATGCATTAATCTTTCAAGGCAGCAGCTATTGCTTTGAACAGCATTTGTAATGGACGCTGTATGTATGTGTGCGTGAGAGAGAGCACTGCCATTACACTGTGTTGAAAGAGTGATGCTATTCCTTTTTCAGAAAAGCACTGACTGAAGTGCATATCTCAAGGAAAACTTCCTCTGGTGTTCCTTCTGCATTTATCTGTTAAAAAAAAAAGAAAAACATCCAGAGAAGTTAATTTTTTCCTGGAAGAGTCATCTCACACGGTAAAAGACAACGGCAGCCTTATATAACCAGACGCCTCCCAGAGCTACCAGACTCAATACCCATTTATAGCCAACACTCAAGAATGCTGAAAAACAACAGCATTCTTGAGGGAACAATATGCAATATTCAAACTGAAAACAGGAGGGGGGCTTTTAAAAAAACTCCCGTTATGCCTCTGTAAATTCTGCCGAACTGAATGTTGGCTGGAAAAGACAAATGGAAAAACAGGAAAAGAAGCTAGAATGCTTTGCTTGGAAAGAATACTGACTGATGCTCATGTCTAGGAAAGCATGCAACTGAGCATTTTGTCAGGTTGCATCTAGCGAGGAAACAAAACAGACCAACATCACCAGTAGAATTCAAGCAACAGGCGCCAGCCAGGCCTGTATGATGATATTATGGCTAAAAGTCTAAGGTGAAAGTAGTTTAGGATTGGTTTGCTATAAAAGGCCACGTATTCTGCTGATCTGCTAATTGTTGGGACGCACAAAATATTTGACGTGCGCTGTAAGCTTGAGGAATCTTTGCAGGCATTCAGAAAATTGATATGAGCCCTTCTTAATAGTTTCTAGGGCAGTGGTTTTCAACCAAGGTGCCACAAATGTCCACAGGAGTGCTGCATCAACCAGAACCCCACCTCCCATGACATCGCTAGGGGCAGACTCTTTCTCCTCATGCAACCTGTGACCTCATGGGACTTCTGGTTTCGCAACCCAGGTGTCCTGCCTATGAGATGTGTGCCGTGAGATGACAAAGGTTGAGAACCTCTGTTCTAAGGCATAGCAACAAATGGCCCTGACCAACTGAACAGAGATGATCGCGCTCTCACTTCCCAATATGTATTTTTCTTCTTAGATTTTAATTTGCTTGGCCAAAAAAAAAAAAAAACTCTTCATCTATAACATCCAAGTGAAAAGCATACTGGGAGAGAGAGGAGTGTTAATTTGAAATACCAGTTCTGAAGTGTTTTGGCAACAGATGCTTTCTATTTTTCATGCTGAGCATTTTGAAGTGTGAAATATTGAACCTTAACATGGAGATAATCTCTCAATATCTGAAGACATTCTGACTTTCATGTTCTGTATGAAAGAGCTGAGCACACAAATTATTTCAGTAGTGGCAAAAAAAAGGCAATAGCAAAGGCAGTTTTCTATTTTTCTTGCTGTTTGAAATAATATAATAGCATAATATAACCTAAATAATACCAGGAACAGTATACTAAGTAGCTATTTTCCAAATTTTCTATTAAATACATTCAGGAGTTGGGGATTTTTGTGTGTGAAAAAATTCTGCAATAGGGTATACTTAAATACCTTAATTAAGGAAATGATTCTAGCTAAGAATTTTAAATATTAAGTAGAAGAGGAAAATAAAGGGATACTATGAGTTGCCAAATTCTTTGTAATCTAAAATAAATGCAAAATAAATTCAAGTATATTAGAACCATAGGTAGCACGTGCTATCTTATACAGAAATGTATTTAAAACCAAAGGGTAGGATTTATAGGTTATATCACACTTCCTACTGAAAACAATGAGAGTTAAACTTGGGATTTTTTTCTCATTAACTTCAACGTATTCAAATTTAGAGTGAAGTGGCAGATCATCTGCCATTGCTGAAGTTTTGACAGCATGTATGAGTCAGGCTGAAGCAGTAGACTCCTATCTTTTCATGTTGCAATGTTCTTGTTTTTATGTCCCTTCCTTATTGGTTACAACTATTTGTACAACATTTTACAATTACATTTGTAATTCCAGGGAAGTTGTAAGGGAGAATTTTGATTTTGTCCTTCCCAGAGGACAAAAGAACCTGACATGCAGAAGATCCAGAGGTCTTGCTTGAGATTAAACTAACCTACTCTGGGCAACCAGTACAGCCCCCCCCCCCCCCGTATTTATGCGAACTATGTACTTGAAGTTAACTCATCCTTCTCACATTCATAATCAAGGCAAAGTCCTAGAGAGGCCCCAAAAGACCAGAGCTTCTTTATGCACTACCCTCCAGCTCTGTGGCCTTTTCTGCTTTTAACTTCCCCATTGTCAGATTTGGGGGGAAGAGGGTTGAAAAGCAGGCACCTGGGGGCAGGTGTAAATCCTGTTTCTCCACAGTGGCATCAACTCCAAGACAGAAAAGCAGAGGAGGGATGTGACAATCTCTCAGCTCTTTTGTGATGTTTGAGAAATAAAAATATGGCCAGTGGCCAACTAACCAATTATCCCAAAACATGAGCTGCCAGCATACAAAGGTGAATGAACTGACTAAAGAAGAGGATCTGAGTCAGATATGGTCTATCTGTGACATGCTCTTTCATTAGATTTCTTCCCCTATTTCTAGCCACTTAGGTATACATAAGGATCAGAGTGAATGTAATTCACAGTTTAATTCTTAGTCTTCTAGATTTTCACTTGCCATTTACAGGGATAGGGTAGCATGGGCATCTTGCAACTAAGAAAATTCCCATCTGCCTTCTCAGTTAACAGAAATGCATGAGAGGACTCACTAGGTCAGAACATTTATGACCCAAGTGAATTAACTCCTAGAACCTTTCTACGTAAACAGAGGACAGAGCAAGTATAAAGCCAAGGCAATCTACCTTAAAGAGTGGAATTCTGTTTTCATAATATGCAATCAGCAGCTCAGCTGTTTTATAGTAAGCTTCAATACGTTTCGTGATAGTTTCAGCATTATCCTCAAGGCACTGACTTCTTTTCAGAAGACGACTGCTCATTGTCTTAGAAGAACAATCCATGCAGAGGACCAGGGATGGCTCTCCGATCTGAAGAAATGGAGAAAAGAAGCAGCACTAGTTTGTCCACTTTTTAAAATTGTCCCTTTTTTGATTAAATTAATCCAGCAAAATTTTCTTACTTTAGAGAAATAATAACAATGCAGTAACAGGATACATGGGCTTGCAGACAAGATTTAGACAGAATTATTATTTGTATCTTTATCTACAGTTGTTTTTTTTAGGGGGCACAGACAATTATAGGTCCCAGAATGGGTTAGGGTTAGGGTTAGGGTGGCTAACCCTGTGGCTGTGTGAGTCCTTAAATGATGGCTTCCTCTCTCATTTTGGCTTCAGAATAACCTTATGTTGCAGGATAACCTGAGAGATAATGACTTGACCATCCAGTATTTTATTAAACATATTTCTATGCTGATGCAATCAAAAACATTTGTTGGTGGCTCACATAAAAAAAAATATTTACACAGATGGAAAGGTGGGATACAAAGAAAGTCTTTTCAAGGAAGCAGAACTAATCGCAGTCATTCAGGTTAATTCTAGTCTTGCATAGCTGAAAGAAAGCTGCTGTTGTTCATACAAGTTATATAAATTAAAGCTTCTATACATATGATTGTATTTTAAAAACCCTTTAGGGGTTTTAACCCTTTTTTCATTTACCATAAAGTTTCATTTTTGTGGGTCATCCCAAAAGTCAAGATGCAAATGTTAAATCCCTTTTAAAAGTGACATTATCAAACCCACATTTTTATGGGTTTGCTATGCCTCCCTCCAAGAATATTCCATATGTATACAACAATCATAACTGAGAAAGTCTTTTAAGGCTGGAGGTAAGGCTGGTCTGGTGGCTACTTAACATGGATCATGACATAGGACAGAGAAGCATTTGCAGGATGAGATAATAGCACTTTCTTTGAAAAAATGTTTAGCCAAGGCTGTATTGTTCCTTAAGTTGCTGCATTTGTTTAGCCTGACTTTTTAAAAAGCTTCTCTGGATCTTGTCTCTATATGGAAGGAGACATTCAGTTTACAAAAGTGTATCCTTTACATTTGCTCATGACAACATGCTTAAGACAAAGCTCTTTATTAAATAAAGGACATGTGTAACTTCTTTTTAATATTTTGCCTACCCAAACTTTTACCTATCCAAACAAAAAAAGGTGGGAGGTGGAGAAAAAAGGTTAAGTACTACAACATGATATTGGAGAAAAAAACTTAATTCTTTTCATACACAAGGCGGCACCACTGTACCAGAAATTAAAGCTACATACTCTATCCTAGTTCTCTAATTGAAAGACATGTATCTATTTTTGTCCTTCAGAGCTCCTGTAACGCAACTATGAACTGAGAAAGCAACTAAACGTTTGCAGCATCATAAATAAGTTGTAACACAGTATCTAAGATTAGGAACCAAATGATTGTTTCCCAATCTGAAATAACAATATAAAATTAATGATGCTAGGAAACACATGATGCTAGAAATCTTTCTAAAGTAGTTCAGTTCTGTTGCCGGAATTCTTGTACTGCAATGAAGGCATTCATCAAAGATGTTGGGACCATTTTATTTTTTCTACATCTTCAAGCAGTTTTTTCCTTTAATATATGGCATTGTCCTTGTCTTTTTTATTTCCAGTTCCTAGAGACGGGGGCAGAGAAATCTATATAGCATAACAGGACTAGGCTACTCGACAATTTTAGGGAGAGAGGAGAAATTAAACATAGAACTACTTTTGGGAGGGAACTGCTCTATGTGATCTTTAATTATATTCTTGTATTACATAAATTGGAATTAAATTTATGAAATACAAGAGTACAATCTTATATTGAAGATACAGTATAGCCAGAGAAACTTACCATGGATTGGAGTTGCCAATTAATCCCCTAAACTATTATTTTGAGAGTGCTCCTAAAATGCAGCTTGACTATCTCCATTTATTTACACAACGGCCGTACATGAAATAGGACTCAATTTTGTCTACCTTAGGCAACAACTCAGGATCTCTAGGCAATTAGGGCTTCTGCTGAGAGTCATGGCTGACTGAAGACGTCTCCGTGAATGAGTGGAAACAACGACCACTGTGTAGAACGGAAGACTGGCAAGTAGACCAGTCCTTCGAAGCTCTCCGGAGGAGAGATCGGCCACAAGTGTTCTGAATGGCAGCTCTTCACAAGGAAGCCATAAAACAGCAGTCTCCCATGGGTTTGAGCACCAGGAACCAAGGGAGATGGCATCTTTGCTTTCAGCAGCAGTGAAGCCTTTAATGACACTAAGTCAGCCAATCTCACTTTCTAATCACATTCAGAAATGTTCAATTTAGCCACTTTATGGACATTAGAGACCTTCAAAATGGCGAGCTTAAGTTAATACCTGGTGAGTTTTACCTTCTTTGGATTTAAGAGATCTTAAACAGAGACTTAAGAATTTAATACAGGGGTCCTCAAACTTTTTAAACAGGGGGCCAGTTCACGGTCCCTCAGAATGTTGGGGGGCCAGACTATCGTTTGAAAAAAACGTGAACAAATTCCTATGAACACAGAGGATCCCTCCCGCGGAGTATGAGGAGAGGAGAGCTGCCGGACCCGGCATACTTGTCACATAGAATAGTTTGGCTCTGTGATCTCCCTCCTTGTACATCGCCTGCAGCTCCAGACACAGCCCCGACACTTCTGCTTCTGACAGACAGCAGCGGCGGCCAATCAGGCAGGCGGGCTGGATAAATGACCCTGGCGGGCCGTATCCGGCCCACCGGCCATACTTTGAGAACCCCTGATTTAATATATAACTTGCAAAAAGCAAAGAAGAAGAAGAAGAAGAAGAAGAAGAAGAAGAAGAAGAAGAAGAAGAAGAAGAAGAAGAAGAAGAAGAAGAAGAAGAAGAAGAAGAAGAAGAAGAAGAAGAAGAAGAAGAAGAAGAAGAAGAAGAAGAAGAAGAAGAAGAAGAAGAAGAAGAAGAAGAAGAAGAAGAAGAAGAAGAAGAAGAAGAAGAAGAAGAAGAAGAAGAAGAAGAAGAAGAAGAAGAAGAAGACTGAAATGGAACTAAATCCATATTAGGAACTGAGACTTGATGAAGGTTGAAAATAGACACTAGGGGGAACTAAAGGACCAGGCAGAAAAGAGCTAAAATGGCTAAGCTGGCTATAACTTTTTCATGTCTTAAAGAGTTCTTGAAAAATGGACTCAGATATTAATAACTAATATCTCAGAAAGGATACAGATTTCAATGGATAAACTTTTAGAAGATGATGAGAAAAAAATTAAAACTTTTACCTGACATAATTATAGAGTTTGAAGGCATGGAAGACAACAAAATTGAGATCACCAAAATGGGAATACAAAAGACAAATCAAGAGAAGGATCTGGACATGGAACAGCTGCGACAAGAAATTCTGGATGGTGCCTCTTTATGGGATTTACAAAGTAGGCTGGTACAAGCTTTGAAGAATCTTGAATGCCAAAGACTGATGAAAGCTCAAATCCTGCAATGCCATTGGAATGATTTAAAGGTTAAAATTGTGCAGAGCAAAAAGAAGGAATATAAAGTTGGATTATTTTATCAGGGTTAAATTATTTGTTTGATATTTCTGGTAATTCCTAATGGAGATGTTGCTGAACCAGGACTGAAAAGATTATGATTTCAGGATTGTGTATAGATAAAAGGCTATGGGGAGAAAAGCTTTTTATTTTTAAATTTAAAAGAGGGTGAAAAGTTATTATATTAGCTTATACTCGGTGTAATAAAGGTTAGAAGCCACCTTTATTATTGTCTTTGTTGCCTTTTTCTTTTCTACTTTTTTTCCTTTTTTCTTTTTTCTGCACCTTATGAACTTTTTCTTTTTCTAGTTTAGTTTGTATTAGTTTTTACTATGTTTCTTAAAAACTTCAATAAAATTATATATATACAGGCATTAAGCACCAGATCCATAGAAGCAGGGGTCTACCACACTAGACAGGGCCCAAGGTGCAGACTCAACACATAGTGGCAGGGTGTAAGATGCAGGCAGGAACAGCATATACTGAACCAAGTAGCTGGCATTGTGTACAGGAACATCTGCACAATGCATGGGCTGGACTCTCCCAAGTCCAGATGGGAGATTCCACAGAAGGTCGTGGAGAATAACAGGGCTAAGATCCTGTGGGACCTCCAGATCCAGGCGGACAGGCAAGTACTGGCCAATCAATCAGACATTGTGGTAGTAGACAAGGACCAGAAGACAGCAGTGGTGATAGATGTAGTGGTGCCAAGTGACAGCAACATCAAGAAGGAGTATGAGAAGCTGGAGAAGTACCAGGGCCTGAAGGAGGAATTAGACAGGATATGGAAAGTAAGGCCAAAGTACTCCCAGTGGTAGTAGGAGCACTCAGGGCCATGTGACTCCTCAACTGGGAGAGTGGCTCCAACAGATCCCAGGAACAACATCAGAGCTCTCTAGTCCAGAAGAGTGCAGTGCTAGGAACAGCTAAGATACTAGAGGCAATTAGTAGACACAAATTCAGGCAATTATTATTCAGGCTGAGAGAGAATGAAGGAGGACTTAAGATAATCTTCCACTTCTTAAGGCTCTTTTCTCCACAGGGGGGAAAAAATCTAGACTAGCTGCTAGAATCAACATATGTGGGATTTTAAAAATAAATCTTTTAACTCCATTTTTTAGGTTGAACCTAACTTCCAGTTTGACTGATCCAGACGGCAAAACCGTTTGAGACCATCTGTTCAGTTTGATTGCATTCACTTGAGATCCCACATCAAAGTTTATATGCACAGCAATCCTATTTATATTTAGTCAAAAAATAAGTATGAAACTTAATCCTAGAGACATTTTGAAAGTTAGGACTTAGTCATGGCAATAAAGCCATACCAGGAAATATTGTAGGCATAAATAATAACAAAAAGACACATTATAAATTGTCTAGATTACACATTCATTTATGGTTAAATGTTTTTCATAAGGGGAAATTAAATAGGATTTTTAAAAAAAATTCAAAGTGACATTCTAATCACTATAAACTATTTTTTAAATCCACAGCGTACACTATCTCTGAACTTCAGTACAGTGTGATATAAAGCAGCACACAGTACAGATTCCATAGGTTTGATGAATGGTCTGGATTTGCATACTGTACTAATCTAAATGTGATTTGTTTTTGGCATAACGTTTTCTGCAAACCCAGCCAACTGTGGCTTATTAATAAATCATACTTAAATAGACCATGGGTTGGCAGGATGCGTGAACCCAAAGCAATATGAAATTAAAGTATAGATTCCCATTTAAAATAAAATAGCTTTGCTACCGTATTCTCTTTTGGACTTTCCAGAATAATGAATCATAGGTTTTTCCTCTATTATTTTGAAGTGGGACACCACTGTATTAATGCCTTGCCTTGCTTATGGGCTCTCCAGGGGAAATAGAATGCTAGATTAGTCAGACCTGGCTATTTTATATATATATATATACCATTTAGAGAACATCATATTTAAAGAAAATGAAGGACAATTAAGTGCAAGACAGATGTGCTGTTAATCAGTAGGAAACTAGGGTTTGGGATTTGGGTTCAGTGTTTCCTATATGGAATTGCACTTCCTTTAAAGGGCAACTCCATGGAATGGGAGTCCTCCTTGGCCACCAGCGTGTTTGTGGATTCATGTGGTAGCACTAACAAGAAATGTGTTTTGCCAAACTATGTCTAGGGTGCCAGCTGTGTCTGTTTCTGAGGTCATCAGACATGACAACACTTACCCATACCATGAATATATCCTGACGATTGTGATGCACTTCATGTGGGTCTATCCGTGAGAAGTGGCTGGATTCTTTGATTAGTACAAAGTACAGCATATAGGCTGCTAATATAGCACAGGGGTCATGTCAGTACTGAGAATCTGCACTGGTTACCTATTGCTCATGGGGCCCAATTTAAAGTTGGTATTTACTTTTAAATCTCTAAATGGCTTAGGAACTGACAATCTAAGGGACCGCCTCTCCCACTGTGAACCATCCACTTGTTACAATCACTGGGGGAGGCCCTTTTGAAGATGCCCCCACTGTCAGAGGCCTGACCCCAATTCCCTGGGTAGATGAGGGAAGGCCTTCTCCTATGATGTTCCCAAGCCACTGAAAGTATTCGTATTCGTACTGAAAATCAAGATCAAGTGAGCTTTTGCCCTTCTGCTCCACGGGAGGTTTCTGTCCTCCCTGAGCTCGCCTTAGGACACCTGCGTTACGGTCTGACAGGTGTACCGCCCCAGTCAAACTCCCTACCTGATGCTGTCCCCGGAGCGGGTCATGCCCAGCCGCCACTGAAAGTAGTGCTCAGAAGTCACATTCAGTCCACACCCTTTCTGCCTTTAGGAAATGGGAGAAAACCTGCCTTTTCAGCTAGGCCATTTCAGTTCCAAATACTTCATAGTAATTTTAGCTGTTGTTATGATTACATTGTTTATTTGTAAGATTTAGATCCCACTGTTCCAGTTAGTTAGTTGGTTGTTTTAGGTGCCCCACAGGGATAAAGGTGGAATCTAAGCTGAGATGATGTTGCTTTTTCATCCTATAAATTGCTCTCATGCTATTATTTAGTCAGAGGGAATTAGAAACGTGTTCTCTATTCCATCTTCCTAGCAATTATCACTCCAGAGCATCTCATTTACCCTTTTACAGGGAAGAGTAATATGCCAACATTTTAATAAGCAATCTGAAAGTGCAGTTACTGAAAGTGTGTGCGAGTCAGCGATGTCATTTTCATGCAGTAGGTTTAATACTTCTGATGTTTCTAAGACAACAGATAATGTGTGGAAATTATATTGCATTTTCAAATTGTTTCTGTGTTAGTGCATACTTAAACTGATTCTTTGTGTAGTTCGACTGCACATCAGCTTTGCACATACTGCATAGAAAATTATAAATTCAGCAAGGGCAGCTTTTCAAGTCCTGCAAGTTGACAACAACGTAACCATGTATTTTTACTTACCATGAGGTTCTTGAAAAACAAGTCAGCCTTTGAATAGGTAACACTGAACAGAAGCAAAGAGAACAGGAATATGTCTTATAATTAGTGAGATCATTCACCTGATTCAGTATTGTCAACATTGCTTGGCAGTAGCTCTCCAAGATTTCAGACAAGCATTTTTCAGTGCTACCTGGAGAAGGAAAAGACCTCTTGCATGTAAAGCAATCATTCAGCTCTTCCTTTTGCATGATGTTGTTGCTCACCTGATTCTCAAACTGTTCTCCCTGCTGCATCTCTTGGGGATAACCATCAATCAAGAATCCCTTTGAGTTTTCCATATTGGCAAGTATAGCTTCTTTTAGGAACTCCATGACAATATCCTTAATTGAAGAATACAAATTAGTTTGGTTTAACATCTGGTCTGAAAGTTTAAGTACCTTAAAATGAGACATAGCCACAATAACCTAAAATGTTCCTATTCCAAATATTTTGTGCATTCATGCACATGCACTATTTTACCTCCTAAAGGCACTCCAAAATTCCCATCACTGCTGAGTCTCAACCCAGACATTTTTACAAGTAGAAAAATGCTAAACAATGAAAAAAGGCAGTGCTCCCTTGAGAACTAATGATTTTAAGTAGCACATTACAAAGCATATGTCGTTAGCAAATATAACCAATTGAAGGAGCCTCTAAAAAAGTCTGAATGAGAGCAGCAAAGATTCCTACATTGTTTTAAGGACTCACTTACTGCCTTGCTTCTCTTTAAAGTACCAACAGGTAGTTTTGAGTTAGTACATATTGTTCTTCTAAAAAGAATTCTGGAGAACGAACCTATGTAGTTTTTAGATTACCTAATTGAGCTTCTTCTTTCTCTCCTTCCCCCCTCTCTGTGATGGAGATTACTTTGGACATTAACTTTGCAATCGCATCTTACCCCTGATATGAATTCACCACTCTCTGTTATATCTCTGATGTTCTTACTCCTTTCAGATGCTGTTTCATTTTGGACCAGATCTTCTATGGACAGATGTGTGAATCCATACTTTTGTGCTAATTTCTCACACTGGGTTCCTTTGCCAGAACCTGGGCCACCTTTATGAGTAAATACAAGTTCTCAAATTAGAGAGATAATAATTGACTCATCATAGGTTCAAACAGTATCTTCGGAGTATACCAATTAAATAGTGGTAAGAGTAGATAACAGAGGCCTCTTCTGTATTCAGCAGTGCAGAAACTACAATGAAGTCTCTTTCATTTCCAAACTATCATTGTACAAATTTTTTTTTTCACATACAACTGCATTTATAATGTGGTTAGGCACAACCCAGCAAAGGATACCACTGCAATTGTGACAGAAAAAAGAAGACTTTGATAGGCCTGATGCAGCTTACTTATTTCATTAATTCTTATATTTTGTCAAGAGCTCTTAACCAAAGGTAGTAGGTTATTCTGAGAACTGATCAAGTGGGATTGTGAATCTGGTATTTCCCAGGGCTGCAGCACTAGTAGCAGTAAAAAGTCACATGGGCCATTTTAGATGATGCAGATGTGTAAAAATATAGGTTTTAAAATGTAAATATTGCCTGGCTATTTATAACTGCCCAGTTTTGAGGGTGCTCATTGAAAATTTACTTCCAAACAAACCACAATGACTTATCAACTGCCCATGTGATCCAAAGGCAGGAGGAGGAAAACAACCATTTTCCTATAAGAAAATGCTTTTTCTAACCTAATCCAATCTTACCTGAAAGTGAAGGCAAGGAAAAAAAATTACAAAATAGTTTTTACATTTTTGAATATGTAAAATATTCAAAATATTTTTGAAAATATTGTAAAATAGTCCAAAATATTTATTTATCCCTTCATTTACAGTATTTATTTTTAAACCGCCCAGTAGCCAAAGCTCTCTGGGTGATTTACAAGAGATTACACCTAAAGTGATACCATTCAAAAACTTAACAGCATGAAAATAACAAGCTAAAGATTGTATCATGCACCACATGAGTGAGACTGAGAATCAGACCATTGGTAATGATCTGAGCTGAAAGATTTTTCCCCAAGCATGTATCTCCCCAAGTTCTTTTAGGAAGATATAAGCAATAGTGATACAGGGATTCTACCAAACTATTTTCAATTTAAAATACACTTGGGCAGAGACTTTCGGAGTTTTTTTCCCCCCACAACCTTGCAGTACACCAGAAAGAGGCAGGGTTTTTGATTAAGGGGGAGTCTGCAGCTATGAATCATTTACCTAGCAGTTGCTTGAATCCTTAAGTCTGAGAACCAACTTTTAGAGAGATAATCGTACAGTAACAAGAAAAATCCCTGAACAGGTTTCACCAAATCTTTGAAGATTACATTTTATTAGCTAAATTAAATATTACAATGCCTGAAATCTAAGCCCACCAACTTATTTTGGGAAAATTATTAATAATTGATAGTAATAACAGCTAAAAACTATTAGGGCTTTGCACAATATCCTAGTAGAGAATGTAAATTCATAACATTTAAATGTAGTATAATCAATATTATACAGAGAATTAAACTTGGCATCTTCTCAGAAGAGAAAAAAATGTAAACAGAAAAACTTGAAGGGAAATGTTTGGAAATGCTAAGAGACATGTAGTGGTGTAGGGCAAGTGTTGGCAACCAATAGATGCCAAGGAGTTAGACACCCCCTAAAATAGCTACAAGCTCCCCAAATTACAGAGAGAGACGGGGGGGGGGTTAAAATGTTGCCAAATCTTAAGAGTTTTAATCAATCTCTCAGTGGTATGCATTGTGTAATTTGCATGAGAAATCAGAGTGGATTGTTTTCCTCCTTTTGAACTCAGTTTATCTCCCGGGTTCCTAAGGAAGTAATTTTTCTCAGTCTGTTACTCATGACTCCTATGTGAACTGGTGAAGAGGCTGTTTTCTTAACTGATAACAGAGAAATGTCCAGGTGATTAGAATGTGAATCTCTTGTTCTAAACTTATTAGTACAAACGAGTTCTACCTTTCATATGTAAAGCTTTTCATCTTACTTAGTTCAGAGTGTTTTCAGGTCAAAGCTAGAATAAAAGCAAGAGTTTTATTGTTTTTTTACTGTTTATATCTCCTTTCAAGAGAAGAAATCAGCAGGCATAGGCACTCTCACTAGCCTATAGGTATCTTTTCTCTAGGTTGTATCAAATAATGACATTCTATCCAAAGGTGCCATTATTAATGCTCCCTGTAATATTCTAGGGGATTGGGAAAGTAAACAATTAAAGCTGCAATTCTGTAGTTAAAGTTCTATTGAAATCCAGTAGAAACTAGTTCCAAATAAGCAGGCACAGGATCAGAGGATACGTAAGCAGAAAATGGATTATTCTACAACCAAAACTGACCTTCCTCAATAAGTATTTAGTAGGATATATTTTAAAAACTTGAATTCTATATTATTATTATTATTATTATTATTATTATTATTATTATTATTATTACAACAACAAAACTATGTCTTAACAACTGCCACACTAATATCATTGAAAATGGTCTCCTCATAGCAACTGTCCATATTATGTATCACTTGCAACCACAGAGAGAATTTCTCCCTACTGAATGTTCCTGCCAGGCCTTGATTATGGCACATGTATCCAGGCAACTGGGAAATGCCATCAGCAGTTGGGAAAATTCACATTAGTATATATGCAAAGACACAATTTCTGTAGATATCAGAAATACAGACCACTATTTACAAAAGGCTATGGAGGAACTACATGGCCTTGTATGAGATCATTGAGTGTGTGTGCTGATGTTGTCAGTCTGATCCTGAATTTTGACACTTTTAGTTCTTCAGAAATTAACTTGTTTGCACTTAGCCTGCAACTGTAAACTTCTGCCAGTTCCTAAAACCTAGACAATAAATAATATTCTTTCAACTAAGCTGAAAATCTATTGCTAGAGCATGAAGAAACAAGACTGAGATACATTCTTGATTTTATGGTCCTTTGTTAAATAGTAAAGGAAAGCTCAGTTTAGATTTTTATCCCACCCAGGTTCTTGACAGAAAACAGTACACTGGTATCTGATTAGCAATAGATTAAAATATACATTCTAGGTTTTTTTTTTTAAGTTAAATTTCTTCTCTCTCCTGTACCAGTATGCTGTGATTGTTACACCAATATAGTTTTATATTGGATCATATAGTGATATTCATGCTTTGGTTGCTCCTCAGAGCTAGGAATCCTTGAATGAAGACTACCTAACAGACCTCCATAACATGCCATCTTTGTTGCCCAAACCCTCTCTCATCTTCATTCTTTGGAACTTCAATTAAGACGTGGACTGGTGTGGCTTTGAATTGGTGTGGATTATTCTTCTGTGTCTCTGAACATGAGTAACCTGTTTTGGAATAAGACCTTCAGTACTGTTACTGCTGTATGCTTTTTCAGCTTATTATCCTGTATAATAGGAATTGCAGCCACATGAAATGGCGGACGTGGATTCAGAACTGCATGCATCTGTACACTTAAAAATACACAAGAGGGGGGAGGGAAACAGCATATAGGTTCTCCCTTCTGCCACTTCATTCATTTTTTATCACCCTTACAGAAGCTGCTTTTTCTGACTGGGGAATAAAGGGAAATTCAGAGACTATATCCCAATCCTTTTTTTTAAACATAAGCCATCTTTCAAAACATATGCATGCAATCAATAAAGCAAATATAAAAATACACTGGGAGATGTCTCTGCACTGCAAATAGAGACAACTTTCACGTAGCTCCATTAACCAAATAATGTTTTATTTATTCACCATCCATCTGCCCTTTTCATATAAGTAAGGAAAAGATCCCAGTAAGGAGAGAAATGTCCCAAGTGTACACCAGTCAAGACTGACTGGGCTAATGATACCGTTTTGTGCTGTAGACACAAGAAGAGAAGCAACGGGTTCCCAATGCACCCATCTGAAGTGTTAATAAATCCTATGCTATACAAAAGTTGGTCTTGGCATTTTGTAATTCAGATAATTAAAAAAAAACATTTTTCTTACATTTGTTTAGAAAGTATGATAGGGAAGATTATGCATTCATCTTTATGTTACAAAAATAAATAAGATGGTGTCTAAAAATAACATTTCCAATTAGTATTGTATTCTGGTCATGTTTCTCAGTTTGGATGCAATCAGAACTCTCTGTTTGAAAGAGTAGGACTTTCACTTACAGTTACAGTGATGCTACTTTTTACTTGAATTTTCTTGCCACGGTAGAAAGATTCCTGTCACTCACACTTACTGAAGAGGAAAGATGGAATCCCTTTACATTGGAATTAATTACAGAAGTTGATTTTCATTTTGCACACTCATCTGGTATCTCCCTTTGGGAGCTTGACTTTATTACTACTACAACTATTCTATTTAGGGATGAGGGCAAAGCACCAGCATTTTCCTCTTTGGTGCAGTGCCTTGTTTACCTAAAGGCATACTGTAATGGAGCTCTGAATCTCATCTTTTCCAGTCTGCTGAGTAATGTGAGATTGGTCATTCATGGACCGCTTTAAAAACAGATCAGTTCCCTCTGAGTCACTGTTGACTTCTTGATTCAGATCCTGATCTTTAAGAGATGGAAAAGCAGCAGCAGAAGGAAAAGAACATTTTCTGAACAGACTTGTGCAATACAGCCTGTCCTTTCAAATGAAGAACCAACCTTGATGGACAAGCTACTTCAGGTTTTAAACAAAGACCTTTCCGAAGACTCCACTGGTTATTTGTAAAGCATTATGGAAGCCCCTCTGAACTGATCTGGAAAAAAAATTTTTTTTTGAGTTCAGTAGAATAATTTCCCCTCAGAAATATAAAATCATGATGTTGCAAGCACATATGAAAGAGGCAGAGCTTGTGACACTGCGCTTGTCATTTGGATGAAAAACCCCAGTCCTATAAATGTCTCTGGTGCCACTCCTTGAAGAAGTTAACTTATTAAACTTAATAAAACTATTTAAGGTATGATTTGTTCAGGACTGTGCAGAAGTCTGAAAGCAACTGGGCTACTTTAATAATAGAAGATGAGGTTTGAAGTACTTCTTCCAAATCATCTCTGAATATTGCACAGCCCTACTCTCTATAGGCTTCCAGCAAATGACTGTAGCAAAAAATAACATGTAGCCATCAGACAACTGGGAGTCTGGCTGAAGGAACAAATTGGGAAAATATTCAGTCTGAGGTATTGACCAAAACATGCTGGACATCTATGCAAAAAACGGTTTCCTATTATCACTTGACATTCTCTCTCTCTCCCTTTGCCGCTCCCCAAATTTAAAACCAAATGGGCATAAACACTTTTAGGTTGTTTTTATGTGCCTGAAAAATTAGCTTAAAAAAAACTAACTCTCCCTAATTCAGCCTCACTCGAATGATCTCACAATATCATTGCCTTGTCTTCTGTGGCCCCTCACTTGCTTCTCTGTCACTAATATCCCCCTTTATAAATCATCATCGTTTCCCCACTGTTGAATTTTGGCAGTTCCAGGGACAACACCAAAACACAGGGGGCCTGCATGAGGGTCCACGGGCTGACCACTTTTGTTTTAAGCAGTTAGCAAAAGGCACTTTCATGGACCCTTCAGAGCACTGAAAGAGAGGAAGGACCAGCTTCTGGAAACATGCTCCTTTTTGCATCCACATTTATCAGACAGCTGCCAGCAGTAGATAAACAGTGGAGGAAATATCCTCTGCCATACAAAAGAGGGGGGAAACATATCCAAGTACAGATTGGTCTGTCTGTGGTATATTGCCAGGGACAGAGATGCCCTTGCTTACACAAGAAGATCGAGGAAATTATCAGAAGGTTTGTTCCACTGTGGGTGGGCAACAGTACTTCATGACTGCCCTTCTAGGTCTGTATTCCTTGCCTGGGCAAAGCATCATCATCAAGATAGGACAGGGTTCGATGCTACTAATTAACTGACATTGTGTAATGAAATCAGAGACAACTTGTTTAATTCATCTATATCCACAGGTTATTGCTAGATGTTTACTTAACTGGTTTCTTCTTTTGCAGCAAATAAGTAAATAAATAGTCAACAGCTTACGATTTTTAAATTTCCCTCTATAATAGAGCCCTATGAAATCACTGATACAATCATTCCAGCTTAATAAATACCCCTTGCCCCCATTCCAAAGATTCAGGGGCTTTGAGTTTATTTCTGAGCACCATTCAAACTGCATGTTTTGTCTTTTACAGCTGCAAATGGCTTGGGGCCAAGATATCTGAGAGATCATCTTTTCATTTGTAAATCTGCCTATTACATATGAAGGCAAAGAGCAACTGACTGACAGGTCTATTCTATAGCAGCAGCCTGTTTCTTTTCTCCAGAAACATGCAAATGGAACCAGCCATATAACTGGAGGGGGCAGAGTATTTAGAACTGTTTTATTCAACCATTGTCTAACAAAATACCTTTTCTTCTTTTTACAGTCATGATTATGGTAAATCAAGAGAATGGCATACACTGCAATGCAGCATCAATGACATCAACTTCTCCATGGCACCAGCTTCTCTGTACTATCATGGCACCCAAGAACCATTGAGATTCACCTTCCACCCTCCCAAGTTTGATCCTGGTCTTCCTACCTTAATATTTTGGACATAACTGCCTTTGTGTGTTTAAACTCATTCAGTTGATTTTTACTGAAGATTGGAGGTTTTTCTCCATA
The DNA here is from genome assembly GCF_059951505.1 of Python bivittatus. Lineage (NCBI taxonomy): Eukaryota > Metazoa > Chordata > Lepidosauria > Squamata > Pythonidae > Python > Python bivittatus. Next base: position 33,140,001 of record NW_028277098.1, read on the forward strand.
TTGTTTGGGAGCTACAGAATTCTACTCAGCTTGAGGAGATCAAGCTTCTAGTCCATCCTGTGCCATGAAACGTACTGGGAAACTTGGTTTCAGAACAGATTATCTCTCAGGCTTGCCAAGGGAAAAATCAGAAGAAAATACTGTTAATGTCACCTTGAGCTCCTGCAGGAAAAACTTATAAATCTAATTTACAGAAATGGGACAGAAATCTTCTAAATAAATAAAGTCTTGAGTTGCACCACTTGACAAAATCATATGAATGATACAACAAATATTATTCAAAAATATTGTGGAATTTAATATTAACTTTTTAAAAACTCCAAATAAATGTTTGCTTTTTCAGCGTTAAGGAGAATTCTACTAACACTATTCTGATCCACAAATTATTCAGCTGTATCTGTGAAGGGGAGGGAGACCTGTGTACAACCCTCAAAAATTCTGTTTTCTCCTCAACTTTCCCAGATGAAGTTCTGAAAGGAACTTCACCTGAATTTATTGTCACGGTTATTATGCTATCTATCTAGAACTGAAAGGGGCATTGACTATATTCCTTTACCTTCACATTTTGTGAGGTATTTTAGGTAGGGACTTAATGATTGGCCAAAGTCATTTAAAAAACCCTCTGCAGCTCAACAGAGATCTGGACTCATGAGAATGAGACATATTGTTTCTTTCTACAAAGAAACAATATAATAATGGTTTTGCATTTTGGTGAAAGCGTTCTGATACTTTACACTAGACTTCCTCAATCTGAGGCCCTCCAGGGAAATAACAGGACTACAATTGCCTTGGTTCCCAAGCAGTACTGATTGCTAGAAGCTAGCAGGGATCCTAGGAGACTAGAAGTGAATCAGCATTGGCAAACTGTTATAACAAAACATGCTATAAGCCTTCTCAAGACCAGTCACTTCTGCAAAAGCTACAGGTAGTCCTTGCTTACCAATCATTCGTTCAGCGATTATTTGAAGTTGCGACAGCACTGAACGAGTAGTACTTATGAGTGGTCCTTGAAGTTCCAGCCATCATAGTGCCCCTGTGGTCACATCATTGTGATGTGAGCACTTGGCAACCAGCTTGCACTTATGATAATTGCAGTGTCCTGCGGTCACATGATCTTCATTTGTGACCTTCCCTGCCAGCTTCTCACAAGCAAAGTCAATGGGGAAGCCAGCAGGGAAGGTTGCAAGTCGCTCTGGTAAGTCTCCCCCCCCCCGCACCACCCTGCGCACTGCACTGCACCCTCCTTCCCTCAGCCTCCTTGCACTCACACCGCGCCACACTCTTGTTCCCTTGGCCTCCCTGCGCTGGCACTGCACGGCAGCATCCCCTGCCTGGATAGCTGTTGCTAAGTGATGCAGTCATGTGACATTGCACTTTACAACTGCATTGCTTAGCAACAGCAATCCTCATCCCAACTGCCACTGTAACCCGAGGACTACCTGTACAGGTAGCTTCACATGGCAAAAGATTGCTAGTGAGACACAAAAGCAAAAATTCAAGTGAACAGCATATCAAAATATCAGTTGTTGCAGTTTATAATTTTACTGGCTGAAACCGTTACAATTAAAATGACTAAATATTAATAATTATTATTTGACCAAAGTACATTGTAGAACTATTCAGAAAACAATTAACAGTGTAATCCTTGGCAACTGGGCTTAATGCGAAGCAAAAACCAGACATGAATAGACATTAACAGCAAAACCAGGTCAGGCAGGAGGTGTATGCTGTGGGTCCCGTCTCCAAAGGAGCTCCATCTGGCAGGACCCAGGCGGCGTGTCTTTTCTGCTATGGCTCCAGCCTTCTTGAACATCATTCTCCCTGAGATGAGGTGAGGTGAGGTGAAGTTAGCCCCATCTCTGTTAGCCTTCTGGAAGGCCCTTAAAACATGTTTTTTTTCACCAGCCTTGGGGTTACCAGACAGCCTGCAAGGTGGCTATATGAGATTAAGTGATGTTTGTTCTCCCGCTTCCTTGGGTTTATCTGGTCACTAAACAAGTGGTTGCTGAATGAGGACTACCTGTGTATTCTTCCAACTCTTGAGAGTTAGAACATGGGTTTCCAATGAAATAATTTATTTTGTTCCAGTTTATGAAAAAACAAATGTGTTGCAGATGTTTAATAACTCTTCTATTGCAGGTATTATTTTTTTAAAATGCTGCATATTCTCCTTCATGATGCCTGCCTGATTGCTATAGCAATTTCTTCATGTTTTTAAGAGTTTGCATGAATTTTAGTATTGCAAAGAGCTTGTTTTCTCTTAATCAGCTCCAAAACATGATTAACAACTGGGAGAAATTCAGCATTGATACTAGTGGGGTGTGTTTTCAGCATATTCCTATCAGCTTCAGATTGAGAATGAAGCTTCTCAGGATTTTCTTGGTTATATGTTGTAAGTTTATTCTCCTTCTCCCAGACAGGAATATTTGTGTCACTGATGACTTGCAGAATCAAGTGATTCTTTCCATGTGTGACTAAATCACTAAAGAGAACACAATCACTTCTATGCATGCCATCAGATGATGAATAATGGACAGGAGTCCTATATTCTCAACTGCCAAAGAGATCTTGCTTTTCTAGGGCTTGGTTCAAATTTATAGTTAAGCTACAAAACCAACTGATATTCACAACATCCTTTTTTTTCTGAGTAATAGTATGGTTCTCTCATTTTGCCCCACATGTAGTTACATTTAATCTTTTTTAGATTCATGAGCAATCCCATCTGCACTATTGGTTTAGTACTCTAGGTAACAGAATGTAGAAAGAAAAACAGTATTTTAGGGTGGGTGAGTTTTGCATACACTCACACACATACTCATATACCAACATATGTTTGTGAGTATGTATATGTATATGCATTATTATTATTATTATTATTATTATTATTATTATTATTACCAGCCTATATCATTCCACTTCAAGATTAAGGCCTCTACATTGAAGGTTCTGGACCATAATCTACCACACTGGCCTAGTGCAGGTTGGTTGATACATGTTTTTCAACATCCCAGTTTAGGGACGAGAGAGAGTGACTGGCTCAAAGTCACCCAGCTGGTTTCTGTGCCAAGAAAGGACTAGAACCTGTGTTTCCCCGCTCCTAGTCCAGCACCTTACCCATGACACCATTCTGGCGGTTATCTATACGTATATGTGCATGTCTTGGGCAGGAAGAAACCTGGCCGAAACATCTACTAATTAGGATACTAATTAAATAACCCAATTAGTAATTCTGAAGTTTCTTCTTTACAGTGTTACATAATTTTTCTGACAATTTCCTGACAGGTTTTTTTCAATCATCTAACTGTCTTGATTATGAGTATCTCTGAGATGTTTAACTATCAGTGGTTCTTATCCTGGCAAATCTAAAAAAGACACCATATTTAGACAAATTTATGCAGCTCATTAGTACCTGTCAAAAGGTTTATTTTATGCATATAATGGGTACAGGTGGACATGCCTTTTGTTACTCACCGAGTACAAAAATTATGTTTGATTTCTTCAAGTCTTCGGTAAAACCTAAATTAAAATGTAAATATTTTCAAATAGTAGTAGAAAACTGCAAAGCATACATAATTTTGTAAAATCAATCACATTTATTACAAAATTACAGTACAATCTTATAGGTCTCTGCAAGGAAAAAACCCTCACTGAGTTCAATGAAATCTGTGGAGTCCTTGGTGCTTTCTGAAATTGGTTCTGAAGGAAATAAAAAGACCAGAACATTTCCTCTCCAGCAGCCAACACCCAGATAAGTAGGGATTAACACCAGGCAAACAATCAGCAGAAAACAATACCCAAGGACAATACCCTTATCAAAGAACTACCACACCTCCACCAACTGGCAGGGAAAGCTACAGTATATAAACAGGGAGCAAACCCCGCACTTACTTGGACTGACGATGTTACCTATTTGAGTAATGAAAGGTCTGCAAGCAAACAACCAAGCTCAGAGAGCACCAAGGACTCCACAGTTCAACCCTGAGTTACAGAGCAATTCTATTGGAATCACTGAAATTTACACTCAAATATAGGCTTGCAGTCTAAGTTTTTTTTTTTCTTAAAGTAAGTAAATTTTTAACTGGAACTCTCTTACCTTGGAATAGCAGCTCATAAGCAGACTAACTGCTCATTGCTATGAGTTCCTATAGCCATGGTACAAAATATTTAATGCAAGATACATTTAAGAATATTATATGTTACTCTTGTTAAAACTTCATTTAATTTTGTCAAAAGTTCATGTATACCATTTTCTTCTGTGAGCTTTTTTAATAAGTGTATTAATTTTTTAACAAAGAACAGTAAAAACTAACAAGAACTAATATTAAGAAAGAAGATAGAAAGAGAAAGATTGGAAAAGAGAAATAGTCAAGATTAAAAGTGTGAAAAACAAGAAAAAAAAAGGAAAAAAAAGAATTGACTTCCAACCTTCCTTATAACAGATATAAGTAACAATATACATCAAGCTCTTTTTCTAAGGTTACAATAAAACTTATTTATATTAATTTATATTATTTCTAATTATCAAATCCATACAATATATTTTCATTTTTTCTCTTTCCTGCAGAGTCCAAAAAAGGTTTCCAATTAGCATTAAAATTATACAATGTCTTATCTCGAATCAAAACCATCAATTTCTCCATCTCAACCAGCTCCATCAACTTTACCATGTTGTCATATATAAAAACAAAAATTAATAAATTTAGTAACAAATATATTTTAACTTTAATCATTATACACAAATCCTTAAAACCTTGTTATTCAATCCTGATTAAAAAAAAGAAATCCCATTAATAACATCCCAGAATCTCAATCTATATATAAACCATCATCAACTAAGTTAACTTTGTAAACCTTCTATTTACTTCTGAAAAGCTTAATCTTTAATCCTTTCAAATAATGTCCCACAAGTTGATTCCCTATCTTTCTGTCCTTATCTTTTCCCACAAACAGCTCCAGTAAGTTCTCTTTATCTCTTCTCAGGAACAGCCTCAGCAATTCAGCACATTCCTCTTGTGAATCCAGATTAAAACGTCTTTCCAGGTCAGTCGTCTTATTTTCCATTCTTTGTATGTCCCCTTTAATCATTGTGACTACAGTTGATTTCACTTGTAGATTCATTCTGGCATCCTTTTTCATATTACTCTTATTCTCCGGCATTTTTAAGTCCACAACTTTGTTATTCATGCCACCTTCAATATCCTGGATTTTTTAGAACTCCAAATTCCCTTTCAAGTTAATATCCCCTTGCATTTCAAAATTAACCCTCTTATTTACCTTTTCCTCTATCTTTTTTTCAAGGGACTTGAATCTAGCTCCTAATTCATCAAACATTGATTGGAGTAGCCTTAAAGAAGTCATTTTATCCTCTGACGGGTGATCCAAAGAACCTGTTCTAACCATTTTCTTCTTATTACTTTTTCTCCCCTTAGGCAAAAAACCATAGGAAGTATAAGTAAAAGTAGCAAACAGTTCATGCCCTTTGGTGCCTTTCACACTGTAATTGCATACACATTCCAGCCAAAAATACACAGAGGGCTCAAATTACTATCTTCTATTTTAAAAATTCAGCCAATCAACAAACATTGCAGAAAAACAAAAACAAAACAAAAAATCCCATAGAAAAATCAAATCCAATTAATTCAGATGGAATTTCATAAAAATAAACTTTTAACAAATATATCTTCTCCCTTTTTGCTATAAATGGATTCTAAATCCCTTTTAAATTTAACTTTTCGTCCAGCTTTTTGCGAGTTAATCAGATTAAAATTAAAACTCTATTTCTTTTTTTAAATATATAAACTCAAAAATAAGGCTAAGCCCCAAGAAAATTATTATCTGTTGCAAGAAAGATCTCTCTTAAATTGAAAAATAGTCATAATCCAGTGTTTGGAGGTTTGGTCAGCTCTAGTGTCCATCAAAGGCTGCACCACAGCTTCAAACAAGATGGATCCCCCGCCTCCCAGCTGCTTGACTCGAAAATTGTTTGCAGAAGCTGCCATATTTGTAATTAGCTTTTGAGGAATGGCCTCCAGAGTATGGGTCAATATCTTCGCTTCTCCTTAATCCAGAGCAAGTTGGGTGGCTAGTACTTACTGCCAGCTGCTGATACAGCTGTGGTGTCATCTTCCTGGTCGCAGAGAGATGGCTAAGCCACCATATCCCCACCGGAAGTCTCTTCTGTGAGCTTCAAGTTCAGCCTGAAATCTATTCCATCAGTCCATACTTGTAACCTGAACTTCAAGCAACTGTAATGATTTCTTTTCTTGAACAGCATCTAATTTCTTACTCAAGGAAAATTAGAGCTATTGCTGTTTAGTGGGAGCATGTCCTACTGAATGCAAGCCTATGCATACATACATGATGAAGGACTTATAATATTATCATTGTTCAACACCTTGAATGGAATCCTAAATTATGTTTCCATTCATAAAAATCTGAACAACAGCCTGTCAGTCATTATTCAATGCATTTTTTAATATTTCATTACCACAAGTACAAGGGTTTTGAATCCTGCTGAACATGGATATTTTGAATGCTGTATTGGGTTAATAAAAGGCCCTGTTACTATACTTCCATTTCTGTGCTACAGAATGAAAGTTGCTCTATGGCCACTTTACTCATATAATGTGAACACTCCTAGGACATCTGTAAGGACACCCACTCATATTTCCAACTTCTTTGGAGAATGGGGTGTTGCAGATTTAATTAAGAGTTGTAATGTAGACCACCCTGAATTTCCAATGTCAAAAGTGTCCAATGTCCAGCAACGCTATGCCCACAGCTCCCCAAATTAAAATAAATATTTTTTTAAATTATTACTGCCCAAATCTTACAGGATTGCCAAACCTGAAACATTTTGATTTGTGAGGACAAGAGTATTCTATATCTGAAGATGCTGGCGATACCTGTCTCAAACATTCTGAATTTCTCATGGCACCACGAGGAGAGTTTCAAGGGATTTCTATATCATGATTGCAATGTGAAAACCTAATGGTGCTACACATGCCAGTGCATATATAGATCCTACAATTTCTTATGAAACTAGCAAATTTGACTAACACCTTAGAAACACTGCTACATCTCTGTAAAAGAAGATAGCAGTTACTCTTACAAATAAAATAACTGGAGGAGATGTTATATACTTTCTGGGGGCACATTGGTATTCATGGGATTCTAGATTCCATTGCATGCTGTTTCGTGCATGTACATTAGGGCTGTGAACACTTGAAACTGATTCATATGGATACTGCTCTTTGCTTTTAATTAAAACAAGCCAACTTTTTAAAAGTTGCTTTCAGAGTTCTATAATAAGTCGATTCATTAAAGCACCAGCATCTTTTTTCAGGCTCAAGCTAAAGTCTGAAAAAGGCTGCTGCTGCTTTAATGAGCAGCAAAAGAGGTACTTTGCTAGTGCAAGGTCCAAACATTTTTCGAAAATGAAGCATGCATGGCCCTAATATATAAATTAAGAGGATTTAATTTATCTGTACCAAAGTTATAAAATCTTACCTTCTGCATTTTCAGGTCTGCAAAGACATGACTGTTCACATGCCTGTTATGTTAGAAATTGATACAGAAAAAAAGCTTACGATATGTCTTCATATAATGTTATCAATAATAACTCTAATAACATGAAAATAGACTTGTCCATAATTCTAATTCAACATGGCTGCTGATAAGTATAGTTTTTGTTTTTGAGCCAATCACTTGAGTACACCTTGTTGTTTAATGAATTTGGGGCATATTCATACTTTACATGTTGAATGTATGGTGTGTTTCATGTTTGAAATTTCAGCATTCCTTTTTAAATGGATCTGACTTGTGCTGAGGAGCCAATATACATAATGTTAAGCTTTCCAGATCAGGGAATGCTGTTTTCTAGGCCAATCAGGGTATGAGGAACAACAAAGCAGTCGCTGAATCTGAAAGTTGTAGACTTTTTGAATAAGTATTGGCTTGTATAAACATGAGCAGTTAGGGAACTGGAAACCATGGACTAATTTCAGCTCTAGACCTAAGGAACTGAAAGCTAGGGTTATTCTAGAAGTTCTGCTCTTGACAATCACAATGTAGAAACAATTCAGCAAAAGAACAACAGAGATCGCTTCCAGAAGCAGAGGAGAAAACTACATTGGAAATTTCTGGACTGCACCACAATATGCAGCCTACAAAAGTTAAGACTTCCATTCAGATACATGAATGTAAGAAGCTAATCCCAGCATGAAAAACTGCATTTCATTCTCAAGTTCTTATAAATAAAAAAATAAAACCAGCTTGATGCTGAAGCAGATGAAAATAGCATGCTAACCTTTACAGATTTTGTTATTTCACTGTTTAATTCCCACAATTTTAGAATTTATTTCAGAACAATTATTGAAAAAACAGGACCTCCAACTTAAAAATAATGGTAAAAACCATTTATCTAAAGACACCATCTGTAATATTAAATTAGTTTGAGAATTATGAAACTGAAACCGTCATATAGGAAGTTTCTTAATGTGAGAGAGATTTTTACTGAAGACATTCATCCACGTTTCATTTTAAGCACACCAGTCTCTCTCAAGACAAGTGTTTTTAACTATATTAAGCACAAGAGAAGGAGGGAAAAAAACCCAAGCAGGAGTGCCAGGGGCTTACAGAATCCTGATTCACTCCTGTGGTTGCGCGGTTGCGTGTGGGTGGAGTGTTGTGAAGGAGGGCACAACTGATTGGACCAGTGAACACATAAACTCTGCACTACAATATTTTCTTTCTGGTTCCACCACCAAACAAATGGTCCAGTTTGCCAGCTACAATCCCCATGCCTGACCACTATAAGTCGAAGAAACACTTTCTCTGAAGTGTTGTGTTCTCTTTAACTCTTGGTACATTAACCTACCTCCATCCCTGGTTCTCACTTCACTTGGTGTCTTCCCTCATGTCCACGTGCAGTTACATGCTGAACCAGAATAAAAGAGTTGGTGGGTTTTAACCATTCCTAAATCCACCCTCTTCTCATTCCTTGCTTCATATAATTGGCTCCTACTTATTACACAGCTAAACAATATTATAATGTATCTCAGAGGTGCATAAAGAGCAGAAACCACAGAATCTCTTTTTCTCTTCCTCTTTTCCTCCTTTAAGTTGCCACCATGCAGCTTCTTTCTTTTTACCTACTACATGCTAATTCTTCTGGCTTGCCAATACTACTCTGGGTAACAAGGCTAAACACATACATAAACTTTAGAGAGTAAAAAACATTCCAAATGTAGTTGTCATAAACAAACAGTATTTCTTATCTCAACCAGAGTGAAACAATCAAAAGAGAAAATAGTTGCTTTCTTGTACAAATAATTTTTTTAAAAAACCTTCAAAGTTGAGTTCAACTCTTCACAATTACAAGGAAACATTATTGGCAACAATATACTTGTTTATCACTCTCTCCTTCTGAGACGTTTTTTAAACTTCCCAGTCTAGCACACAGCCCTAAGATCTCTTGGTGCTCTCCTATCCAAGTATTAACCAAATTTGACCCTGCTTAGCTTTTTAAGGATTACCCAAGTACAAATGATCTTACACAGTTACTTTGTATTTCCTTAATGGTTTATAAAAACACCAGAATGTTTAAAAGTTACTTTTTAAACTGTTGATTTACTGTTCCTCCTATATTCTCACTTCATTTTCAAGTTCTTCATAAGGACTCCCAAACAAACCATATGGTATTCTCTGTATATATATTGCCAATCTTAATCCTTTCAGTAGCACTTAGCTACCTTTACCTGGAATTTGTTCGTTCCACCTAGTTCTATTCCTCTAAAGGCAAAATGAAATTTAAAATCTTTGCTGTCATCTCAAGCTTTAGTTCAAACTTCTCTTATGTCCCCTTTCATTCCATTTCTCCACTATTAATTAGCACAAAGACTATTATATCTCAGTTGGTTGTCCTGTACAGTTTATTTGCAAATCATGTTGCTTCTTTCTTTACAACAGCAGTGGGCAACAATAACAATGTAAGGCTAGGGGCCTCAACTCAGCTTCATGATGATGATGATGATGATGGTGATGTTCAAGTGGTGCTTCAGATGTTTTGAGATTGCATCCAAGGCGCCTATTACTATCGGTACTATCTTTGCTTTCCTTTGCCACAGTTGTTCTACTTCTATTTGCAGGTCTTTGTGCAACCAACAATAACAGTAATTGGTAGTCCTCAAATAACGATTGCCCTGTTTAGTGACTGTTCAAAGTTACAGCACTGAAAAAGTAAGTTTATGACCAGTCCTCAAACTTACGACCATCACAGTGTCCCACAGTCATGTGATTGTCATTTGCGTGTTTCACAACTGGCTTCTGATGAGCAGAGCCAATGGAGAAGCCAGCAGTAAGATTGCACGTTGTGGTCACGTGATGTCTCACTTAAAACCACAGGTGACTCGCTTAATGACCATGGTGGAAGTGAGGTCATGAGTCTGTTGCAGTCATGTGGTGTCTCACTTAATGACCACATTGCTTAGTGATGGAGTTGACGGTCCCAATTGTGGTCGTTAAAGAGAGGACTAGGTGTATAATAATAATATACCTTCTGAACAGCATCCAGTGATACTATAATATGACCAAAACGGGCATGACTTTTTTTGCCAATTGTTTGGCATTAAGATTAGAGAATGGGAAACCTCTCATGGATAAACCAGATCATCCCCACAATTAAGAACAAACTGATGCCTGGAAAACCCTGCATTCTTACATTGTAACAATGCAGCCATTTTGCTGCTGAATTTTGCTGCTCTTGGAGTGCTCGGGTACTGCAAAAAAGGATGCTGGAGGCCATATGTTTCTCCTAAGTTGTCCATCTGGTTACTGCACAAGTATTTCATTGAAACTTAATTCCTCTTCCAGAACTCTGGTAAATTTCACTGTTCTACCTCTGGTTATGTGGCACCTTGCCTTAAATCCCTACCCTGGCTGCCTGTTCACACCTGGATTTTGCACAAGCTCTTATATTTAAAGCTGACTAGAATATAATTGTGTTAGGTATGAAATTAAGACAAATCACACTGGGAATTAATTAGTAAGTTTGCAAGTTCCAAGAAAGCACTGTGTGGGCAATATTTCAGTTTTTTGGTGTAGTCTTATATTATAGCAACACACAAACAGAGGGTTGGGGCCAAGCTGAAATGTATGCGCATCATTGACTTTGGGGAAAAAATAACAGGCTTGCTTCCAGGGGTACTTTGCATACAGCAAACCTTTCAGGACTTTGTTATAAATGAGAGCAGTGCAATACATTATTTTCTCCTGACATTATGAACTCAGGTATATTCATTTTTAAGATAAATATACAACCAAGGTGGCACTACTTATACTTCTGATTTTGAACCCAAATGCTTTGAACAAAAATGAAATATTATAATTCTTGCCCCCAAAAAAGTCACACAAGGGTCACTATAGAATCATGTGACCTATCATACAGATATGACTTTCAAGAATTTTCAGTTTGATTATTATTCTTTAATATGACTAAAAGATAAGATGTAAAATACCGTAATGTTAAAGCATTTTCTCTTCAGAAAGCTGGAACCCTAAGTCAGTGAGTTTAAAAAAATTGGTTTTTTTTTTTTATTGATGCAGGAACTATGGCAGCTCAGAATGGGGCAATGATTTTTACTCTTCTTAGTTTTAGAATTGGAAATGCTACATGTAAAGACAATTGTCTTCAAGTTGATTTTGAGGGGTTGGGTAATGAAAATGGTGACGGCATGGGAGTGCCAAATCTTTAAAAAGTATCTCATACTTAAGTCTCTGAACTTGACTGATAGCCTCTTCACTTTTCCTTTCCTTATCCATCTTTTCCATTACTTTCAATCTGCTGCCTATATATCTGCATTTATTATCAGGATACTATACTTAGTTTTTCCAGTAAGAGCCAATGTGACTTTAGATTCAGCAGCACTCATCCTCAAGACCTGGATTAATTTCAGTGTGGTTGAATCAAGAATTGCTGATTCTTCTAGAAACTGCAGTGGTATTTCTCTTCCAAAGAGCCTTTGAAGCCAGGGAATTACACAACTGTAATGTCTGTGTCAAGTGATTAGCGAATGCCTACTTCTCATTCCTTAGATAGCTTTGACTATAAATAAATGTCTTCTCTGCGATATGATTGTCTACTTTATCTTTCAAAAAGGAGACATCCTGGAGGGATGGACAGATTGAGCACCCTTATAGCAAAAGAATAAATGAACCACCCACATAGCCTGCTAATCTTTTCCTATTGTCTGCTATCCCTTCTGTGTTCTTCACGTTATTCTAATCTACAACTGTTTGGTTTTTGTTTTGTTTTTTCAATATAGCTGGCTTCTGCTCAAGACCTAAGATCATAGGATCAGCTTTGCCACAGCAACCATGTCACGATAGCAATTCAGAGGTCAAATCTATAGCATGGCTGTTGTGGCCCAATGGTCTCTTTGTGACTTTTCTATCACTCCAGCAATAACAGGAATGTTACCAAGTAGATCATGCCAGGATACTATCACTGCCAGAAGCAACAGTCCAAATGCAGAGTAGAAAATAACATACGAACTATGTCAGGGATTCTCAAACTGCAGACTGGGAACCTCTATGAGAACAGCAACCAAATTTTGGAGGAGTGAAGGCCAGCTATTAGAGCCAGGATATTTCAACTTTCTTCAGCACTTGGCTAGGGGCCACTCTCTCCACTCATGAAAATGGTGTTGGAATCTGTCAGTAGCAGCAGCCCCTGCCTCGCTTCTCCTCTTTGACTGAGTTAAGACAAAAACAAACATCAGCAAACATCAGCAACATTCCCAAGAAAAGGACAATACAGAACTGTGCTGACCTCAATCTGAAGATGAAGCTGTGTATGCTTCTATTTTGTGCCCAGGTTACCACACCTATGCTACCCTCCCTCCACACCATCTGTACTGCTTGGATGGGAGCATTTTGGCTTTGCCTATGGGAATTAATGGGCTAAGTGGTGAAAGATGAATTTAAAAGCAACAAGAGTTTTAAATGAAAAGGTGGCACAAGCTTATGCTTGCTCTGTTTCTTTGTTACAAGAATTTCTCTACTACTCATTCCAACAAATTTCTAGAAAGTAAGGTGATGGTGATCATAATAAACAGAAAACAGGAAAGTCTTAAGAGCCAAGACAAAAAGGAATTGTGGGCTGATGCTGAAGAGGTTTCCCCCCCCCCTTCAAGCCTTTCACTAGGGTCTGCATAAGGATCATTTGGGGGAGATGGAAGGAGTGGGTAGGTGAGGAAGAATGCCACCACTATCTAAGTATGCATGAATGTTTATGGATTTTCTCCATCAACCCCAACATATCATTAATTATTTACCTATTATTTTATTAGTATTTCTTTGATTATTGTTGTTCTTTGCATACATTTAATATGGTACTTTTGAAAATATGTAGTTCTGTATCTGAGTAAACACTTTTCCCCATCCCTGCTGATTTCTTCCTGATTTGGCACTGATCTAGCACATTAGCATCCCTGATGAACAGCCAAGCTGGCTTTCTTCCAACTCAGTTCTTTTCCCAAATAGCAAAACTTTTCATTCTCTCATTTGAACTACATGAGCTTCACAGGACCAGCATATGGGGTGTTACAGACCTCAGCTTGTAGTTTTGGGGGGAGGTTGGATTCTGTAAATGTATCACTTGTTCACAGGTACTGGGTGGAGCTGGCAACCCTAGGCTGGCAAGGTATAGAAGGTGTACAGGGCAACAGACAGTTTTCAGTATTTTTGTTCTGTCAACTTTCCCATTGGAGGAAGGATCATCTTACATTTACTAGTGTTGTGCAGCGGGTGGCTTTGGGTGTAGCATGTAATATATCAGCAAATTTTATTTGGGGGAGGGTGGCATTACACATTACATTCATTACACACATTACATTCATTATCTGAGGGAGTCCCCAGTAGCATGAAGTTTGAGAACCACTCAATTATATGATCTTGCATAGGATCAAAACATCAACACATTACGGCACTAATGATATCTTGGACCTAGACAGACGTAAAGACAAATTGTGGTAAGTAATAACATTTCTGTAGAAATACAGCTCCAAATGCCTCTACAAAGATATTTCTCTCACTGTGTCTTGATCTAAGTCTTGATCCAAATGATAATTATTTATTACTGAATTCTCCAATGCAAAATTGCTTTATAGAAAAACACCCTAAAAGCAAATAAAATAAAATAAAACAAAGAAACAATCTCCAAAATAGTATTTTTAATACTAAAAGCAGCATTTTCCCCTAAGCAAGATAGAGTTCTTTGCAACTAGAACTAATTTTTTAAAACTCTTTAATACACCAGTTCCCATGGTAACTTAAGATGAACAGATTGTTCATGGATGAAAAGAATTTCTGTTAAACATCTTTTAAAATTCCAAGACAAAGACTATTTTGCAAATTCTTATGGTATATTTTTATCTAGACTGCCATGAATAAATGTCCCAATATCTGCTCTATATCTCAAATGGATATCCGTTCATCAATATTTACATTGTAAAAAAATTAAATACTTCAGTTTTGAAATCTAGAGATCTTTCCTGTCCATATGCCTAGAACTATCATAATTATAGCCACAAAACAAAGCATTTAATAGCAGGGGCATTTGTGGTGAGCATTATCAAAAAGTCAAGATGATAGCCACAACTACGTGAATGAAGCCCCACCCCTTTCTATGTGTGTCACACATGCAAAACATATAAAAAGGGATAGGATGGTCACAGCCATCATCTTGACTTTTCTGAACCTCTTACCTCCACCCATGGATGCCCCTATCTAAAAGTAGAAATTGGGTGGAATAGCTACCAACCAAAAGTCAATGTAGTGACTTGATACACATTATGACAAGCTAAATATAGGGAAGTTAGGAATGGGCCCCCATACCCAACGAAGAGTGGTATTCTAAAAACAAACAAATCTCAGTCCAAGCCTGAAACCTCTGTTTTCTTTCTTTGCTTTGAGGCTGTTGAGGTTCCAAGTTCTGAAATCAATATTTTTACATACATGCATTCATATGAAATATTTTATTGCTGGGAGAGCTTGACTTGTTTCAGGTGCTCAATTTACGATTGTTCATTTATGTATGTATTTTTTAAAATTTCTAACCACTTCTCATTGTTAAAGCACTCCCCAAACAGTTTTTTTTTTAATCTATTATACTTTTCTGCAACAAAATGATAGAGATTATGAAGTAAAATAGGGTAGTAACAGCAAATTCTATTTTATTCACATAATGATTTAAATGCAAAACTGTACATGGTCAGATTATTTCTTCCTTTTAAAAATCAGAAATGGTAAAGAATGTTGTTAGTTTGTATTGCTCTATGTACTCTACCAGGAATACTGATTTGCTGACAACTATAGAATGGAATATGGTGTGGGAAAGGAGATAAATGTTAATTATGTGCTTTCTTTTTTTAACTATATTGTTTTACTGTAAAAAAAAAAAGGAGAGGAAAGACAGAGAAAGAAAGAAAACAAAAAGAAATAATATTGATCGGTCTTTCATTACATTGATAAACCAATTCATAAATTGAAAACAAACAAATATCAGCAATCCAAGACTATACATCTGGGAACATGCTCTTTTTCCAATATTGAAGCATTATCTTTTTTGCTGGCCCCTATATCCTCAATTAACTGATAATTCTTCACTGAGTGATAAATTCAAAGACTTTGCTGTATATTCAAAAATACATTTTCATCTTTCAGTGATAATGATCCCTGTAACGTCACATTAACGAACTTGTGTGCAGCTTCTTGTAAGATAATGAAACCCAGAATCTTAGCTTTTACATAGCAAGAGAAATGTTCTTTGTTCCATTTCTCAGTCATCTCATTTTTGCTAAATATTTTGCTATGCAAAACTATGTTTTGCATTTCTATACAAAAATTATTTTTCATTTTTCATGATGGAAGAGACAATGCACTAATGGCTCCTTTGAGTACATATTTCTAAAGGGAAATAGATTTTAATCAACAATGTAAGTTTTCTGGCAAACAATGTGAAAGTCTTTGTGGAAGTCCTTTGTTTTCACGATTTCAGATATTTACTGACTTCTTCCCTAGTAACCTATGACTCATTTTAATAATTTAACACTTACAATTTCTATGAGAACAAATGATAATTCTTGAGTGGAGGAAATGTGTATCATGTCAATGCTTAAGAATGAAATGTTCTATTTCATGCTTGCGCAATATGGTGCTTTCCAGATAACCTGGGTGATGGTTCTGTTCATGATGACCATACTTACTGGCAGAGGATGTAGGCTATAGTCCCATGTATGTAACAGGCACCAGATTGGGGAACACAGTTTTATTCCTTCACAGATTTCAACTATTAACTACTAGGAGTTTACATGAACTAGTCATGTAGAGAATTCTGTCATGACTAAATCTGCTTGCATCATATTTTCATTGCCATATACATTCATGCATACATTGTATTCAGTTCCCATGAATGTAATATCTATGAAGGTGATTCTGAAAGTTGCCGGCCAGAAATGGTCGGCACTTCAGCGGTTCAAGCCCAGCCTTTGCATAGCAGAGTGGGCTCCTGCTTCCTCCCCCAGTTCCTGTCAACCCAACAGTTCGAAAACTCACGTGAGTAGATAAATGGGTACTCTCACTCCGGTGGGAGGAAAAATGCTGGCAGCGCCTTGCAAAAGGAGTCAGGAGCAGTTGCCGGGTAGCGCAACCGTGCTCGCCCGAAAAGGGCGCGAAGCAACGGAAACCCCGCCTCCTGCGCTCGCCAGCTGGGCTCTGCTCTAGGAAGGAGGCCATGGCAAACCACTTCCGAAACACCTTGCCTTGAAAACTGCAAAGGACTCGTCCAAAAGCAGTCACTGCAAAGTCGGTAACGACTGAGTGCAGATTAAAACAACAACAACAACAACAACACAATAACCTTGTTATTAATGTAAATCTATTTAATTAGATCTGGATGAGGATACTGATGAGAGATTGTGGGAAAGTTGGGGAACAGTCAGTTTAAAGATTATCCCAGAAATGTTAACTCAGTGCAGGTGCTGAGAGATCTGCAAAAAGCACCTTAAAGAAACTCTATCTTATCACATTAATTAACTCAATATAACTGAGGTTGGAAATTTTCCAAGATTCTGTATTTATCCTAAGTTAGAGTTAAATTCCCTTATTGAAATCCATGTTATTCTTACTTCCTCAGACCTGCAAAAACACACACACACATGCACTGGGACACATAGGCCCTGAAGTATATTGTCATTTGAAGTCCATCAGCTAAAATGAACAGTATTTCTTCATTTTATGTTTTACTAATTGTAAACCAGGAGTAGGGAACCAGATACTCACCAGACGTTTTGGTCTTCAACTGTCAGCCCTAGCAAAATTGCCAGGGGCAAGAAAATGTGGCAGTTATAGTCCAAAACATCTGGAAGATAACATTCAGGTAACAAGCACTTGTGATTGCAATTATACCCTGAACACAAATATATGCAGTAATATCTAAAGCTCCCTTTAAAATGGTAAATGCTGCTACAATATTTAAGGGCAGTTGCAATGGGAGAACCAGTGGGAAAAGGCTGTTTAAACATTTCTTCAACTGTTTGGTCCCCATTTCTTATTTTGTCCAGAAGCAGTTTCTTTTCCTTTAAGCTTCTTAGTGCACACTGAGACCAAAAACCTCTTCAGCACTTTATCTAGGAGCAGAAGGAATAGATAGGACCAAGACAGTTTTCTACTCCTTCTTCCGAACTGGGAGTTGCTTTTCCAGTTTAAAAAAGAGTGACTAGAGTAATACTGTATAATTTTTTTACTGTGTAACATGTTGTTTGGATCTAAGGATACAATCCCAAACAGAATTATAAAAGAAAAGAAATAAGATCCATTTCCCAAAGAACATGGTTAGATTTACTCATTTACTACATTTATATCCTGCCTTTTGTTCAGGACCCTAAGATGTGTATAGTATGCTCCCACCCTGTATTATTCCCACAAGAACCAGTCTGTGGGAAATGGATCTTATTTCTTTTCTTTTATAATTCTGTTTGGGGCTGTATTTTTAGATCCAAACTACATGTTACACAGTGAAAATTTACACAGTATAAAATTCCCCAAATCATATTGTAAGTAGTCCATTTCTCATTTCTGTCTTAAACACACATTCCAAACAGCATGGATATTTAATCGCTTCTTTTTTTAACAAAACACAACAACTTGTTATCTTCTGGGCACTAACCGAAATTGAATTATTCTATGACATCTGTTGTGCTGTGATTATCTTCAGCACAGGTGGCCTCCCATGTGTTCAGTTTTTTAAAATATTTTACTGAATATAAAGGTGTAAGCTCCAGAAAGATTTATAATGAGTAACCTAGAAGAAGTCATTCAATTCTAATGCAAAATATGACTTGGGGCATTTTATTACTTGATTTGTACTTTATACTAACAATAAATGTACTTTCTTTGGTTTTGGTTTAGCCTGCTTCATAAACACATCTCTTATGACTTGTAAACTGTAGTTTATGGCTTAGCATGTGTAATTCCTGAAAACTGCAGTTTATTCAATGAGCCATAACTAATCAAATCATATATAAATCCAGCCATTGTCTTTCAGCTTACTATGTGATGTATTATTATTTACATCTGCTACTGTACCAGCCTCTCTGCTGCGTGGCAGCCTCCCTGCCTGAGCTGCTGGAGGCCGTCTCGGGGCTGGCGGTGGAGTTCCCCAGGCTTATGGTTCTGGGGGACTTCAACCTGCCATCCCTGGGATGGTCCTCTGAGGCAGCTCGGGAGTTCATGGCTATCATGACAGCCATGAGCCTGTCTCAAATTGTGCGGGACCCAACCTGAGATAGTGGCCACATGCCGGATTTAGTTTTCTTGTCTGAGCAATGGCAAAGTGATCTGAGGGGAGATGTACAGCTTTCCCCGCTGTCATGGTCAGATCACGTCCTGGTGACCCTGAGTTTCTCCTATGCCACCCCTCTCTGCAGGGAGGCAGGACCCATGCGATTGGTCTGCCCCCGGTGCCTGATGGACCTGTCAGGGTTTTAGAGGGAGCTGGGGGATATTCCCGTGGACCTGCTGCACGGTCCAGCAGAGGCCCTGGCTGCTGCCTGGAATAGAGAAGCGGCCGGGGCCTTGGACAGGATTGCGCCTTTGCAACCTCTCTTGCCACGTCGGCCCCGACACTCCCCGTGGTTTACGGAGGAGTTGAGGGTGCTGAAGAGGGTTAAGAGACATCTAGAGCGCCGCTGGAGGAAGACACAGACTGAATCTGACTGAACACGTTAGAGCCGCTATTAAGGCCTACATTGTGGCGATAAGGGCGGCGAAGCGCCAATACTTCTCCACCCTTATTGCGTCTGCAGAGTGCCGCCCGGCGGTCCTGTTTGGGATCACCAGGTCCCTCCTTGGTAAAGGGGATGTGGTGGTTCATTTTCAGGGCCGCACGGAGGAATTTGCAGAGCACCTGCAGGATAAAATCGCTCGGATTCATTCCAAGTTGGACTCCAAGCATGGTGCAGGGTCTGGGGAGATACCAGGGGATCGTTCTTGCCTAGTTAGCTGGGAACGGTTTGATCCTGTGGTTCCTGAGGAAGTGGACAGGATCCTCTGGATTGTGAGGGTCACCACTTGTCATGTGGACCCATGCCCCTCCTGGCTGGTGAAAGCAGCTCGGGAGGTGACATGTGGTTGGATCCAGGTGATGGTTAAGGCATCCTTTCAGGAGGGAGTGTTTCCAGCGCCCTTTAAAGAGGCGTTAGTGCACCCCCTCCTCAAGAAGCCCTCCCTGGATCCTACTGTACTGGACAACTTTCGTCCAGTCTCCCATCTCCCCTTCTTGGGGAAGGTGGTTGAGAAAGTGGTGGCTTCACAGCTCCAAAGGGTCCTGGAGGAAACAGATTATCTGGACCCTTATCAGTCAGGTTTCAGGCCCGGCTATGGAACGGAAACGGCATTGGTCGCACTTATGGATGATCTCTGGCGGGAGTGGGATGGTGGTAGTGCGACCATCCTTGCTCTCCTTGATCTCTCAGCGGCGTTCAGTACCGTTGACCATGGTATCCTATTGGGACAGCTCAGGGATATGGGGGGTGGGCGGCACAGTTTTGTGCTGGTTCACCTCCTTTCTCCAGGGCCGATCCCAATCGGTGGTGATAGGGAGCGAGAGGTTTGTTTCCCCGCCCTTTGGAACATCTTGCCCCCGGAGGTGAGACAGGCCCCCTCACTCCAGGCCTTTTGGAGGGATTTGAAGACCTGGCTCTGGCATCTGACCTGGGGCAGGGAGGGAGGATATCAGAAATGGGGTTGGCTGGCCCCTTAGTGGCCTGGTGTGGCCCCTATCGGCCTCTTGGATCTTTTAGCCTTTTTATCTTTGTAATGTCTGGTTTTTATAACTTTTAATTGTATTTCTGATTTTAGTTTGTTATAAGCCACCCAGAGTCCCCCGTTGTGGGGAGATGGGCGGGGACAAGTCAAATAAATAAATTAAATAAATAAATAAATAAATAAATAAATATAACAATATTATAACAATGCATAGCAGTGTTAATACTTAAATTTAAACAGATAAATGTCTTCTTACTTAATAGCACACTCCTAGGGCAAAATCAAAGTTGTATAAGTGGAAGCAGCACATACAACAGATCTTTTTTTCCTTGTCTTGTGCTGGATCATCTTGAAACCCCAAATTTTACATGAGATAGGGTTCAACATTCCTGTTGTAACTCATTTAGTAGCACAATATCAACGCCTAAAGAAAATATTAAAATCCACTTCCAGGGGAGGCACGGCAAACTGAAGATGTCTCTGCAAAAGTGGAGCTGACGACCGCAACAAAGACCAAAGAACCGGTGAGTATACCGGTCCTCCAGAACCTCTCCAGATAAGGACAGGAGATTATCCACATGTGCTCTGGACAGCTGCTCCTTATGCAGGACAGCAGTCTTCCGTGGGTTTGAGCACCAGGAGACAAAGGGATTAGCCATTTTGCTAGCAACCATGGCAGAGCCCTTTAAAGGACACTAAGTTCACAAGCCTCAACTTTCTAATCACTTTCAGAAATTGCCAATTAACCATTTTAAAGCTATTGGAGACCTTTGGAATGTCAAGTCACCAGGTGAGTTTAACTTCAACTCTGAACAAATGAACAATTAATTACAAGCTTAAAAACTTAAAGAATTTGAAATAAACAGCAAAAAGCTAAATAAAATTTTGATCTAAGAAAGTTATAAATGGATTTAGGGTTCAATTAAATTTGTAATATTGACTTTTTCTATAAGATTTTGGAATTAACTGTAAAAAAATAAATAGCTTCATGGGAACCCGAGTATTTTGGCTATCTTGGTTCATAACAAAGATAAGTTACGTTATGATTTTAGAAACTGGATACTAGAGGGGACTAAAGATTCTAAGTAGAAATAAAAAAAAATACAAGCCAACTTTTGGTGTTGGTTAACTGGGGCTTACAAAGTGATGCAAAAATCATAACATTGGAAATATTAAAGGAGTTCTTTGAAGAATGGAGCCAGAAATTAGTAGCTACAATATCAACAGTGTAAGTAATGATGTCTGATTCAATGGATAGATTATGTCCAAAAGATGTCAGTGAGGGAATGACAGGTGTGGAGCAAATTTTGTCTGGCAAGACAGAGAAAGTACTGAAAGTGGAACTACAAATGAGATGATTTAGAAAAAAATGCTTTATTGGATACACAAAAGAAACTGGCTGAAGTTTTAAAAATTAAAGGGGAAATACAAATGACAAACCAAGAGAATGACCTGGAAAATGTTTTCTTATTGGATCTACAAAAGAGGCTTGTTAAACCCTTGAAGAAGTTTGTGCGATGGGATAAAGAACAATTGAACGGAAATCAAATCCTACGATAATATTTGAAGGATTAAGATTGTTAGAAGTAAAAGGAATATATATTTGATCAAGGTTAAAATAAGACATTTATTTGCAAAGTTCTAGCAACCCTTTAGAAAATTTTTGCTGACACCAGGATTGAAAAGTTGATGTTTTATGGATTTATTTATAGGTAAGGGATGGGATATGAGATGAAGAGATATCTGGTTATAACCTTATAGGAGGTGAAGAGTTACTAAATGTATCTATACTTATTGTAATGAAGGTTGGAACTCACTTCCTTATATATTTCTATTCTTTTTCTTTATCATATTCTTCCTTTTTCTTCCTTTTTCTTCTTTCTTGCACTTTTTCTACTTCCTTGCTATCCTTTTTTCTTTAAGTTTCATTTGTATTAGTTTTTACTACTGTAATCAAAATCCTTAATAAAAGTTATATACTTTTAAAAAAAGAAAATATTAAAATCCAGTTTTTGCTTCATGCCAACAAAACAGTAAGGAAGGCACAAAGGGAACCTACTTCAAGGCAGCATTACATATACCGGATACTCCTACCAAAAAGACCCTCTTTATGTCTTTAACTGAACTATGATTTCTCTCCCTATTGTCTGGAACTTCTGCTTTTCCGCACAGCCTTTAACCCTTCCTTATAAATCAGAGAAATCCAGGAAGATTGTGTGGTGGGAAAGGGTGCAATCACTAGTGATAATTCAACTGAGTAGATTCATGGAGCCCCATCTCTCCTGCAGTTGTAAAATAAGGGATTGCTACTCTAAATAATACAAAAGTGATTGACAAACATCTCTGCAGTGTAGAGCAGCATAGCACATAGAAGTCTGGCATGTAAAACAACACTGGTCTGTCTTACCATCCACATATTTTAGTGCCTCTGGAAAACAAAATAACTTGTGGTTCTTTAGGAGTGTGCTTCAAAGAGATGCACATCCTGTGAATCAGTTTTAATCTGGAAAATGTACAAGGAGATTCAAGATGCAGTAAGTGGTCAGTAACCAACATTAATGGTCTACACTGCAAGTTAAGAACCACTTCTTGGCTAATATAGTGCAAGTTTAACATATGGATACCTCCATCTTCAGAGAATTGTCAAAGAGTTCTGCAAAATATTTGCCAGCTATCAACTCCTTAGTTGCACACAGTTGCCTGGAAACTCTCTCTTGGCCCCATCGTTCTGACAGGCACTTTATTTCCTCCCAGATACACATGACATGCTGATATCTAGATACACATCTTTACTTGATATTCTCAGCAGAGAAATGCTTGGGCCAATTTACAGTTTGAAGACTGCATGGGCAATAAGAAGATTATTCAGTGAAGCATAAGAGTTCTCCCACAGCCACATATTCTCAGGCATCAAAGGCATGTTTTTAAGAGAATATTTTTAGCTCTTAAAAAGCATTTTTTCCCTTTTGGTTCAGCTTAATTGTGCAGAGGACCAGGCTGAGGATTGGCTTCAACAGATGCAGAATG
Source organism: Python bivittatus (assembly GCF_059951505.1). Classification (NCBI taxonomy): domain Eukaryota; kingdom Metazoa; phylum Chordata; class Lepidosauria; order Squamata; family Pythonidae; genus Python; species Python bivittatus. The sequence goes on from NW_028277098.1 coordinate 33,163,353, forward strand.
CTGTACTACAGTTTACAATGGCTATTCTATTTCATTATTTTCCAATTTCATACTATCGTGCTTTCAATCAGTCAGCATACAAACCTTTTGCTGGTACAAAGATACGCACATACAATGTAGCAAACTTGTTCTCTGAATCCATGGAACTTGAGCAATTCTAGCTAGCTTTCCAAATGCAGTTAATCTACATAGAAAATTATAACAGACAATTCTATTCTGTAAAATCTATGCTTCTATAAAGAGACAATAAGATCCCATTCTTTTCAGCTTTATAATTTGCAGCTCTGTGAAAAGATGACAGTGCAATATAACTGGCTGCATATTTTCTGGTTCATCTGATCTAGTAACAGATTTGTAACAACAAAATGGATCAAAGCTCAACATCATTATCACCACCAAAACTATGTCCTCTACTATGTCACCATACTGACAGCAATATAACTGTTTTGCTTCTATAAAAGATGTGTTGGTAAGCTCTCCCATGATGTCCTTTTCAAAACCCATATACTACTAAAACTCTCGTGTCTGTAACCTTCAACTGGGCAAAATGGGGCATCATAGGACAACAATTTTTGAACCCAGGTACCTCAAATGGGCTAACTTACAGAATGCGTCCAAAATCCAGGGACCATTACTCCTGTGGGATCGAAATTTGGCAAAGTTGTGGCCGCTTCAGTGCCACCCCACTGCCATGGTCAGTCATGGTCACGTGATCATCATTACCAACATTCCCTGACAACTTCCCACAAGTCAATGCAGCAGCCAGCAGGAAGTCTAAATTTGACTGTGATTGCCAACGGTCCCTGCCAGTTTCCCAGCAAAGTCAGTGGGGAAACCAGCAAGAAGTTGCAAGTCCAAGGCCAGCAGGCAGGTAAGTGGCTGCTGCTGGGTGAGGGAGAGAGTGAGGGGGTGCACGAGAGATGCAGTGAGGGTGCACAGGGGTGTGTGAGAGGCGCAGTGCAGATCAGGGAGGGTGTGAGAGAGTGTGCGAGAATGCAGCCTAGGTCAGGGAGGGTGCATGAGGGTGTGGTGCAGGTTAGGGAGGGTGACCAAGGGGTTGGGAGGGAAGATTTCTGACACTCCCTGCCAGCTTCCCACAAGGAAACTCATTGGGGAAGCCAGCAGGAAGTTGGAACTCGCTCCCACTCCCACTGCTTTTTTGCCTGCCCTTGGTCATTCTGTTTCTCTACTTAGGTAAGGAGGTATCTCTAAAATGTGAACCCAATGGGTCACGGGTTGTTTAGTGTGGAATTAAAGTTCATAAGAAGAGAGGAGAATGCTATTATAAAGTTTTTACTGAATGGAGGGGGATTTATCTCTATTTAAAAAAAAAACTTTCAAAATCAAACTACATTTCTGTAATATCTACAGGCTACTTATGACAAAATGCTCATCCTTGCTCTGAAGCTATGGAAGAGTTCTGCTAGGATGGAGAAGGGAATATTCTTAACACCTCTGTTTTTTTCTGATGAAAATCAACCCCTTCCTCTTGGGGGTTTCTTTAATCTATACAAAAATAAGAATCCCCACTTTATCCCCCTGACTGGAGGATAAATTGAGAAAGAAGAAAGATTTAGTCAGATTATCAGAAAAGAAGTTCAAAATTCCAACTCCTGCATACTCATTTAGGCCATCTGAGCCAGACTGCTCAGCTTCTGTGTAGCCATTTGTAAAACAAAACAAAACACCTCCTGGTTAAAGCTCAATTTGGTGTAATTTATAATCCTGAGCTGCATCCTAAAGGGGCCTATTGTAACAGTTTGGCTTTTTTAAAAGCTGTTTTAAGAGATCACAGAACATATGCTTTGGATGGAGAGATTATATTCTTTCTGGGAAGTTAATCGTCACTATTCTAAAATGCATTGCCAAGAAATAACTATGCATTTGCAGTGAATCTCTTTTATGTAAGAGGTACGGAATATGTCTTTTTTCTTTGCAGTAAAAAAAAAGGGTCAATAAGTTTGCAGTCCTCAACTCTAAAAATGGTCACTTTTGCTAATGCTGTGATGCAGCTGCATAGAGTAAACCTAAAACACATTATGTGGTCTGAGTCCTTTAAAACATTTCATGTACTCTGAATGCCTTAAGATTGGCAACCCTTTTTCAGCTGAGGGTGGCATTCCCTATGGGTTAAGCCACTGAAAGGCTCAAGATAGATGGGGTTGCAACAAGTGAGTGAGTGAAGCCAGAACAGAAAGTGGGTGGAAATGCCATTCTTTTTCTGCCTCTCCTCATATCCTCTTAGTTCTCTTCCAATTATGAAGCTGCAAGGAATGAACAAACCACTCCCGTCAAAGGCCCCTTCTTATCTAACATGATGGGGATTGCTGAAATCAGCTGTTCACCCCGGTATCAGATGGTAAGACTGTAATGGAAGGTTTGAGTGAGGAAGTGTGATGGAATGGAGGATCAAGGTTATCAGGAGGGAGGGGAAACATTCCAGAGCAAGCACTTCCTCAGTCCTCAGCGAGAGCGTGGGAATAGAAAGAGGAGGAGGCTGGCCCCTCCCTAGGGTCTCATGGGGTTATATCCACTAGTTGCTTTAGCATAGGTTGAGTCTGGCGAGATTCTGTCTATTAGGTGCAAGCTAATAAAGGAACTGAACTATCTGGATTGCCTCGTTGTTGTTCTTGGGCTGAACCTGACAAAGACTGAACACATACCCCCATTTCAAAATGTGCCCCAAATATATTTACAGTGTTGCCACTGATGTAAGTTTCCTAAATGAAGGTAAGATCCAGCATATGTAACCCAAAGCCAGCCGGCCAACTGACCACAAGGCTAGGTTTCAAAATGACAATGAAGACTATGTTGTATTAATATAGCTCTTTATTTCATGAAGCTAGGAACTAAATGCATATATAGTAACCTTACATTCTCACTCTCTTATTATTGCAATGTTTGAAAACAAAATTATAGTCTGAAGCTTTAGCCGCACATTTCAGCTTAATATAAACTCCTTTAACATAAATTCTTTCTTGGCCCCTTGAATAAGTTTCCATGGCTTTCAGCATACTACCTTCCTTCCCAGATAACGTTATAGGTTTTTATCTCACCTTTCTGCTTACTGACTTGGAGAGCAATGGTTGCTCTTCAGATTCTTTGTTATATTCAGCTAGAATCAGCTGACATTTTTTCCTCGTCGCTGAAGGACGTTTTAAGGAGAAATCTGTGGTGTGCAATTTGTTCCATGTTTTCTTCTAACTAAATAAAAAAATTACAGGTTTTTGCATTCATTCAAAACCTATTTGACAAAGATGAGAATGGCACAAAAATACTTGTGCGCTCACTTGGGCAAGTAAGGCTCCTTTCAAACTACAGGTAGTCTTTGCCTAATGACCACAATTGGGACCAGAATCTTGGTCATCGAGTAAAGTGGTCATTAACAAATGCCCACGTGATTGCTTCACTCAACAATAGCAATTTGGGCCTGCTCTTTTGATCCATCCTCTTTCCCCTCCCCTCTCTCAGTGGTGAATGGAGTACCTGAAGATTTGAGGTCTGTGACTACCCAGCACTGTAGGGGGAGGAGAAACCTCACAGCGCTGGATGGTCATGGAGATCAAATCCTGAAGTTTTGAGGTCTGTAACTGCCCAACACTGAAAGGGGAGGGAAAACTTCCCCTCCCCCTTCAGTGCTAGGCAGTTGCAGACCTCAAATCTTCAGGTTTTGAGCTCTGTGACTGTCCAGCACTGAATGGGGAGGGGAAACCTCCCAGCACTGGGCAGTTATGGAGCTCAAATCCCGAAGACTTGAGGTCTGTTCCCTCACACTGTTGCATCCCCTCCACTTGCAACCTTCCCTGCTGGCTTCCAATGGGGAAACTGGCAGAGAAGATTGCAAATAATGAACACATGATCGTGGGACACTTGGCAACCAGTCGTAAATGCAAGCTGGTTGCCAAGTGCCTTAAATGCGGCCATGACTGTGGGCGGGGGGCGTCGTTGTGACATTTTATAACAGCCAGAAGTGTTTTACAGGCCATAAAGCAACTTTTCCAAGGCCATCATAATTTCGAACCATTGTTAAACAAATGGTCATTAAGCAAGGACTACCTGTATCCTCCTAGCTGTCCTTTCAAACCTACATGCAGACATCAGGAATTAAGCTCAACTGGAAACTGCTTTTATCTTACCAGCCTTTGTGTATTACATTAATGTTGGTCTGGTATAAAAAGAATTTCTTAGACTACAATATTGCAAACAAAGTATATAAAAGTTATCTGAACTTGATCTATTGGGAAATTACCATTCTGAATTTCTTTAGAGGAAAAGACCTCAGGAAAAATATTTGCTGCCACCAATATCAGCAAAATATTTGGATTTGAAAATGGATGGCCTCTCAAACAGGTCAGAGCTCAGATAAAGGTTCAGAAGAGTCATAAAATTGTACATTGGAACAGCTGGAAAATGTACGGAAAAGAAGAGCAAAGGGAAGAAGAATACATACGGCAATGAAAGAAAGAAAGAAAGAAAGAGAAAGAAAGAAAGAAAGAAAGAAAGAAAGAAAGAAAGAAAGAAAGAAAGAAAGAAAGAAAGAGGAAGGAAGGAAGGAAGGAAGGAAGGAAGGAAGGAAGGAAGGAAGGAAGGAAGGAAGGAAGGAAGGAAGGAAGGAAGGAAGGAAGGACGTTTATGAGGGGAAACTTATTAGGATGGCCAACTGAAGGTACAGCTTATTTGGATGTAATTTATATCAGCTGAAATATATCAAGAGTTTAAAAATTTGCCTTTAAGAAATTTCCCCAAATTTGCGGTTATAAGATCATGGCCATGTATCTATTCTAAAGAGATGTTAAAATCACAACTACAAACCTATTTCCATAGAAGGAAAACAGAAATCACAAATACGGACCAGCAAAGAGGTTATTCTCTCAAATATTAAGCAGTAGCACCAATTTCAATCTAAGGAACATGATTCCCAGTGATGGCAGGAAGCACTAATGCACACACTATGTCTGGAAAAAAAGCCCTCATTCTTAGGAAGTATGTTCATGCAGTAATTGGATTACATAATCTAATAGTGGTGATGCTCAAAGAAATTCAGTAAAGGGATTCTAGGGACATGGGATATACAGTATATAGACACCCTAACATCTAGTCACAACTGCCTATTCAGTGTTTTTGAGCCAAGGCAAATGTATTTATTTATTTAAATTTGTTTTGCCTGCCCACTCCAGTAGACTCTGGGCAGATTACAGATCTAAACAAGCCATTAAGACAGTTATAAAACAATATAAATAAATATAAAATAACACAGACGGCCCGGACTAAAAACAGTCATAACAATAACAATAAAACACATCCTCCACCAACACACTCAGCCCAGGCCTGGGAAAAAAGCCAGGTCTTGAGGGTGTGCCAGAAGCTCAGAAGAGTGGGTGCCATCCATATCTCTGGGGGATGCTGTTCCACAGGGTGGGCGTAGTGACAGAGAAGGCAGGCTTCCTTAGTGCCACAAGATGAAAACATTTAATTGAGGGAAACTGTAGCAATCCCACTCTGCCCGAACATACCAGGTGGGCAGAAACAATCAGACAGCCAGGCCCTGTGCCATGCAGGGCTTTATAAATCAGGGCCAGCACCTTCAATTGCGCCCAGAAACCTATTGGCAACCAATGCAGCTCGCACAGCAGCAGTGACATATGAGCATAACAAAAAGTGCTTGTCACTGCTTGCCTCCTGGTTAGAGCACTGAAGGGCTTCCTGGTTGAGGAAAGGGTGCAACTGGTATACAAGATGAACCTGTGCAAAAGGCCCTCTTGGTCACTGCTGCCATTTGAGCAGTAGCTGTGAGTCAAGAGGGAATCCCAAATTATGCACCAGTCTTGAATGGGGAAGTGCTACCCCATCCAAGACCAATGATGAAAATGTCCATGGCCCAGGGGGTCCAACAAGCACAGCCATCCATCCAACAACAGAGCCAAAGTATTATAAAAATATTTCTAGATGAAATCCAGACAAACGCAAATATTTCACATTAAACTAATTACAACAGGAGGGAGGTCAAGATAATTTTCAATTAGTGAACAAGGGTGACAACCTGCTACAAAATGTTGTGTGCAGAGTGTTGCTGTTCAGTCCAGTCATAAAGCCAAGACCTTTTCTAGGATACTCCATGCCATTCCCCCTCCTCTCAGGCTGCATTCACACCACACATTGAACCACAAACTAGCCAACCTTATTTTAGAGGAATATATTACTTTTGGTTAGAGCAGGGTTTCTCAACCAGGATCCCATGGAACCCTAGGGTTCTGTGAGAGGTCACTAGGAGTTCCCTGGGAGATCATGATTTATTTTAAAAATTATTTCAAATTTGGGCAATGTGCTCTCGCAGTGATGGGCAGAGACTGAACAAAAATCCAGTTACAACTCTTTCTCAGCTCCCTGGTAGTATGCTGTAGGATTGCGTTTATTTGATTGAATCCATTCTTAATTTTTGAAGCAAGATAGGGGAGACTGTTGATAACTGGTAAACGCTATATTGCAGGAAAGGAGGAATATATCACAGGAAGGGAAGAATATATTGAAGGAAGGGAGGAATATATTACAGGAAGGGAGGAATATATTGCAGGAAGGGAGGAATATATTGAAGGAAGGGGAGGGAGAAATGCATTTTTCAAGAAATTAATGGACTTGTCCAACTTAGTCTGTGACATCAGTCTCTCCCTCCTGCATGTTCTCCTTGCGGTTTTCCTGTAGTTATTTTATTTAAATAAATTTTGTACATGTTTATTCAGTCACGTCTGAGGGTCCATTGTGGTGATTTTTGAAGAGGAGGTGTGACAGAGAAGAGGAAGATTCTAGAACAGACAATGCCAATAAGTTTAATGATAACGATAATGAAGAATTTAAATCTTCTCAGGCATTTCCCTGCACTGGTACATCAACGGACTCAAAAAAAGTCCATTTTTACAATGAAAGCTATTTATCAATGTTTTGGTATTGGGTTTTACATGGACTAGTGATCCAAATTGTCCTATTCTGTTGTACCTCACCTGTGGCAAACAACTTACAAATGCAGCAATGGCTCCAGCAAAATTAAAAAGATACTTAACTACAAATCACAGCCATATGACAAGTAAAAGTTCTGATTATTTTAAACGGCTATTGGAATCACAGAACGAACAGAGTAAAGCTTTTGTTAATAAAATGACAGTCTGTAAAAAAGGCCAAGAAGCAAGTCACTTAATAGCGGAACTTATTACACAGCAAAGGAAAAGTCACACTTTGGGTGGGAAAGTAATCATGCCAGCATGTAAAATAATAGTGGGAAAAAATGCTAGGACCGGATGCAGTACAAGAAATTGAAAAGGTTCTACTATTAAACTGTACAACAAGTTGGCATATTGATGACCTATCACATGATGCTGAAGAGGTTTTGTGTGATAAACTGAAGAACAACAGCTTTTCTATCCAAGTTGATGAGATTTCACTAATAAATGTCATGTTATGGCATTTGTAAGATTTGTAAGATTTGTAAATGGTAGTGAAATTCAAAAAAACCTTTTCTGCTGCAAAGAACTACACGAAACATGCAAAGGCCAAGATGCATTTAATGTTTTGTCTTCATATCTGGAAACAAAAATCTGTCTTGGAGGAACTGTGTTGGCATCTGTACCGATGGTGCTTCATCAATGGTTGGCTCCATGAAAGGTTTCATTTCTCTTGTAAGAAAAGAACATCCTGATGTTGTCATAGCACACTGCTTTCTTCACAGAGAAGTGCTGGTGTTAAAAATTCTTGGAAATGAAATGAAAAAAGTTCTGGATGATGTTACAAAAATGGTTAACTTTATTAAACAAAGACCAGTTCACTCAAGAATGTTTAAAAAACTGTGTGAAAACCTGGACGAAGAGCACATAAGCCTCCTGTTACACACAGGTGTCTGAGCTGAAGGCAGAATTGCAAGAGTATTTTTGAATACCACATTTTGCTGAGTGCTTTGAAGATGGAGAATGGTTGCAAAAACTAGCATACTTAGTGGATATCTTTCATCACATGAACCAGCTGAACAAGTCTCTGCAAGGCACTGGAGAAAACGTTTTGACTTCAAGTGACAAGATTCTTGGATTTAAAAGAAAACTCAATGTTTGGAAAATGTTTTCCAAAGGAAATATTGAAATGTTTCCACTGCCGCTTGGGCTTGAGAGTGAGGAAGGATACCAAAAAGTCTCAAATCTAATTGAAAAGCACCTGGATGTATCGCAGAACAAAACTGATCAGTACTTTCACTCCCTCTCAACACAAATATATGACTGGGTGAGGGATCCTTTCTCTGCATCTTCTGCTCAGCCTGAGAACTTCACAGAAAGAAGTTCTGTGTACCTTGTAAGCTGCAGTTTGATTGTACACTCAAGATGAGATTCACTGATCTGCCCATGGACAAGTTCTGGATTTTTGTGAAAGAACAGTATCCTGCCATTCACAGGAAGGCACTGAATTTTTTGCTGCAACTTTTTCAACTTCTTACATGTGTGAGCAAGCTTTTTCTTATTTAATAAGCATCAAAAACAAAGGCAGAAATCATCTCATTTCAGTTGAAGATGAAATCCGTGTGTGCTTATATCATGTTCAGCCCAGAATTGAGTATTTGTGAAGCAAAAAAACAAGCACAAGTTTCACGTTAAAGAGCTAAGTTTCATTCTTTATTTTTAGTTTACGAACACTGTTATTGCATATATATAGCCCTACACATGAAACAAATATAATAATTATGTAACTTCTGGCCTATATTTGAGCCTGAATGTGCAGGGGTTCCCCCAGGCCTGAAAAATATTTCAAGGGTTCCTCCAGGGTCAAAAGGTTGAGAAAGGCTAGGTTAGAGTATGGCTCAATGTGTTGTACAAACTCAGAAAATTGGTTAAAACAAGTAATCCTTGATTAGGTTATGAGTACCATGGGAAAAAGTGTTGTAGGAACACAACTTTTCTCCTCTCTTGCTCACATACACATACTTGTTCTATATTTGTATTAAGCCAAGGCTTATTTCCCTATTTTTATTAACCATAATTGGCAGGATTCACTCAGTACATTAAGCCAAATCTCCCACTTGGATGTCCTCCAGAACTGTGGATTTCAATGTCCAGAATGGCCCAGTGTACATGGTCATTGCTAAGAATTCTGTGAACTGAAATCTACATATCTGGAAAATGCCCCAGTTGTCTTAACATGATATATGAATCCAACCACACATTTAGTCAGCATTCTATGGCCACTGAGCTTCATTTGGCTGTTTGGGAGAAGGGGAAGACATTTCATTTTGCCTCCTGACTTTTTCCTCCCACAGGAAGTAGGCTTTTTAATAAAATATTCAGTATTCAAAATATGCAATGCAGAGTGCTATTGTTCAGTGTTCCAGTCAGCTGGCTTTCTCAGTCTCTTGTACATTGGTTCTGCCATTTTGACTAGTGTACTCATGCTAACTAAGTTAGGAAACTGAAGAGTTAGAGTGATCTAAATATTAATTAAAATACAATTCTATGCATAACTATAACTGAGTTAACTGGGACAAATCCCAGATAAGTGAAAATAAAGTTAAAACCTAATGAGACCATATGCAAGGCTTTATTGTTTGTTTTTTTATTACATAAATGTGAACTTTTATTTTCAACATTCACAACCACATAAAAATTGATAGAATATTTTTTTCCAGGTATCAAAACCATGTGAATTTCTTTTTAGAATGTACAGAAGCCTGAAACAGAAAAGAACATAAAGAACACAAAAAGGAAGCCCTGAAAAGCATAAGACATGCTCAGAATAAGAAAAGAGATGGGATAACGAAATACATTTTAAAATGTGGCAGAACTCCTTTGAACACATTTTTGTTGCATCAGATTTCGGACAGAGAAGCTGTCTTATTATGGCATTCAGAAAGGAACAGAAACCCTCCTAATAAGCTTTGCCCCTGCCTATCAATTCCCTTGCTTACTCAGAAACCAAGACAGGTATAAATGCAAACCCAAGGATTTTTCCACCATTACCTGATCTTCAAAGTCAAATTCATTATCAGGAATCTCTCCTGGGTCCACAATGAGACTAAGGTCAACTTCACATGGACCTAAAATAAGAAAGGGAATTTTTGAAATAAAATAGGCAGGTTTCATTTTGTATGCAATGATACAATCTCATAATTAATGGAAAAGGTCTAAATAATTCTGAATATTTTTATAGGGTGGTCATTCTAACCTAAACAAGAGATTGCTCGTACTTAAAGAAAGCAAGAGTTTTGTTTTGAATTCTAATGGCAATTTCAGTTTCCTAACATAAAGATGTAATCTGATATTAATTTATCTAAAAGGAAGTCTTACTGAACTCTCAGAATTAACTCTGAATAAACACATACATTATTCAAGACCTAGCTGTCTGGAGAAGGCTTTAATGCTGAGAAAGATGGAAGGAAATTGAAAAGGATGACTAGCGGCAAGGGGGGGTGGGCTCAGTTAAGTGGCAATGAGTACACAGTTGGAAGACTTGAAGGATCAGGTTAGGGACAGATCATCATGGAGAAAATATATCTATGTGGTTGCTGAGAGTTGATACTGAACTTGATGACACATATTCAATCCATTCATCAAACAATCAGAATTGTACAGTACTCTTAATACTGGACTATTACAGATGCTTATTATTGAGTATATCTCACTGAGTAAAATGGGACCTCATTTCTGTGTATCAACTTTCCTTTCATGTGTAAAAAACAAAAACAAAAACAAAACAACAATGTAAAATTTTCACAAATATGATATGTTGAAGGATTCATATGAAAATACTGTATAACAAACATATTGTAACTTTTGGTTTGCAAATGTTCACTGTTTTAGCAGGGTGATAACAAAATGGAATGGTTCTTTCCAGCATCATTATACTCGTTTGAGATCCTCAGATTTAAAAAGAGAAACAGCCATGACCTAAAGGGCCTATGTTTTATTTTAAAAAAATAGGAGTAATTTTTTTAAAAAGTACCAGAATAATGTCCCCATTTTTGCATATTCTTTTGAAACTAGAAAACTTTGGATTTGTATTTTTGCTTAATTTTTTTTGTTTTTTTTGTTTTGCTGAGGGTCTGAATATTTTAGTGACTCATTTCTTGAACAGAGAGAAAGAGTGTGTGGAGGTAAAATAAATACATGGGTATTAGAATGCATATAGAAGGAACAAATTGCTGCCTCTGAGTCCTAAAAATCTGATTTGTTGAATATCACAGTTACATTATAAGGAATGTAATTACTTTGCAACATAGCTCTTTTCTACAGGCGTAGATTTCTTAATGCTTGATTTCTTATATGGTTGATATTAAAGATGAGATAGGGAACTGGATTTGAATAATAGACCAGATCCTGTTCCCCACTTACCCTGAGGACTTGGTAATATTAGGAGAAAATGTTCTTTTGACATTGTTACACACAGTAGAAGACAGTAAATGCTTGCACTGAGTGGTCCATCTGATGCATGTTTTTCCCACCATGAAAGACATACTCTAGATAAATTGAAAGTGTTACTTTGCAATTACTACATTAGAAGGGAAGGTTGAGACACAGAGGGATCTTGTTGGGGACTCTGGCAGAAGTGCAAACAGGATCAACTTCTTCCAGTATCACCCATGCCCTGCCTTCTTCCTTGAAAAGGAAGAGAAAGAGAAGAGCTGATCCGCCCAGTGCTGCTGCAGAAGGTCAACAAGAGGATCTTCTGCCAGCTTCCAGCTCTCCTGGAAGAAGAAGGACCAGGGACAGGAGTGGAGAGGAGTGGCCAGCAATTGGAGGTGGTGGTGAGAAAAGACTTCACTTGAGGCTCAGCAGACCAGATGGCTCAGCCTAGCATACCAGATGAAGCTCATGGACCAACAATTATCCATTCCTGTATTAAAGAATATTACAAATTATACTATATAATCTGTACTACTGATGAAAAATCCCTACAGAAATTTCAACACGGGGCTAGAAGTGTGAATCCTCGCTATTAGAAAAAAAGAGTTTCCAATACAACTGCTTAAATTAATAAATTAATTCTGAATCCTGTTTACTCCCAGACTTGTTTTGACAAAACTGCAATAACCTGCCAGAGGAAGAGGGAAAGGAGAGAAATGTTAGGATTTAATTCTGATTTTGAAGTCAATACAGATTTTCTGAAAGATACCTAATGCTCATATAATGTTACATTATCCATAATATGCCTTGGAGAGTAATGTTGGAAAAGGGTATTAAAAAGATCTAACTCATAAAAATATCTACTAGATTATTCCTTAGCCCATGTTTTAATTGTTCCACTAGAGCAAGAGGACAGAGGGGCATTATTTAATTTTAAGCACTAGAGTTTAAAACTGAATTGCAACTCATGACTTTGTTCCTTCAAATTCTACCTAGCCAAATGCTTTCATCACACTCCAGCTGGCACTCTGCTTACCCAGTGGCCATATTGTTAAAAGCTACCAGAAAAATATCTCTGAGTTCAAATCAACAGGAAAAGTATATATAGCTTATATAAAAAATAGCTTATTATATATATAAATATATAATATATATATATATTATATATATAGCTTATATATAAAAGTATATATAGCTTATAAGGGTGTGTCTATTCAGCAGAGACCCTTTTTCATGAATATACATAGGATAGCAATATGCATTTCATAACCAAAATATGCTTTACGTGACTCTCTATGTGAAAAAGAGAAAATTTTCAGAAGCTCCTTTTGGTTCAGAAGGCCACGTGGCCACAATTTGGACATCTCAAAAAGCTGGCCATTTAATTTTCTATAAAATTTAAAATAATTGGGTCCCTCTGAAGTCATCTCAAATTTCATGTGTGCCACAGTTTCCAATTTCTGTTGATTGATCTACAAAATGCTCCACATGAAAGAAAAGTTTGGACAGCACAGTAGTAGAGGGCTCTGTTGTTTTAGCCTTCCCATTGAACTTAGTAGGGTACTGACTGTGTTGCTTAAGACAAAAAGATCTGAGAATTTTACTCTACAGAAGTAGAGTCTGTAGCAGCCAATGCATTCATAGCTCAAGGACTAAGGGAAGAAATGCCACCCATTTTCAATGGTGAATCTTGCTTTCCAGGTCGGGGATCCTTCTCAGGCTGCTTACTTTCTTTTCAAGCAGCTGCATTTACTGAAATAATTAGTTCCTTAAAAAAGAAAAGAACAGGCATAAAAACAGACCACATAAAAAAGAATCACTCTAAGATTTATAGTGAATCATTTGAGTGATTTATTTCCTTCCTGATGCTTGGATCCTTCTGTTCTTCCCCCATCCGAGAAAGTGACTAGTAGTGACCTTGTTCTGGCCTACTGCTATAATATCATTCTTGGGGCTACAGAATGCTTGGAGTTACAGTAGTTCTCCATGCTGCAGAATGTTTGCCATCCAAGATTATGCCAATATAAATAGATATTTGGTTCAGAATTTCTGCATGAAAAAAGGACTCCTTGAGACTGCTTCAGAGAAAGGGGTAGAGGCTTCCATTGGCTTCTGAAGGTTGCTGCAGCTGCTTATGTTGTTGCTGGGGATGGTGGCCACAGATGTGTGACCAGACTTTGGTCACACATTGCAGACTTTGTGCTGCAATCTGATACCTGCCATGGGTGCATGTATGGACTTGCCAGTAAGAAGGATCAGTTGAAAGAAAAGTTAATTATTCTTTGGATTAGGGACAGAGAATAGATCTGAAGGTTCCTCCTGGAGTATGAGAGTGCAGGGGAAAGGGGATATTCAACCACAGGCTTGGGAGTGGGATCAAGGGACTGGGAAGTTCCAGGGAAATGATGGTTTAGGATTGCTAATGGTAGATGTGAGCAGAATAGCTGGCATGGACTGGCAGGAGTAGCTTGACCGCTGCTGGCTGTTCAGGCTCTTCAGCAGCTGAGACTCCAAGGTCAGGGAGGAGAAGTGATGTTCCCTCAGGAGATAAGAAGTCCTAGTTACATTTGAGACTATCTTCTTCAAACAGAATCTGCCTGCCCTGTGAAGTTTAAGCTGAGAAGGGATGTTTCAGATTCCCTCCCCTGTGAAGTAAGAGAGATGGAAACCTGGAACCAGTTTTTTTTGGTGGCCATCCTCTCCTTATAGACAATATGACTCCCACACTAACTTCAGGAACTCTTCCAAAATGTTTTTTCCTGCTCAGCATTTGAAATGTAGTAGGTGTTCATTTAATTCCCTTATCTTTTTTTCCTTCAGCATTATTTTAATTTACATTATTTTTAATTAGTTTTTATGAGGATCTCTGGATTGGAGGTAAGTGTTTTATTGGGTTACGAGCTATTTTATCTGCTTTAATTTGATATAAACCACCTAGGGTCTAGTAAGTGAGAGCAGTTTATAAATAAGTAAATGAACAATTACTGTATTACGTTTACGCTTACTGGATATACTTTCTGAAATTAGCAGCTGATAGACTCCAAACTGAGTGGATCAAGATACAAAGATATGCACTAGCTTAAAAGAGTTGGGGCTACCTAATTTAGTCAATTTTTCCAAAGGAGTAGAGATGACCATACAACAGATGATTGCCAATGTAATGATTGGGTTAGCACAAACTGGTTAGTGAGATATCATTGTTAAGGGAAGAGAAACCTCATGGGTAAGCTAAACATAATACTGAATTTAGTTGTCCTTTTACAGAAGAAGACTTATGTCCTTAACTTCATGTAATCAGGTAGCTTGGATTCTAGTAATTCAATCCAATTATCTTGCCTTCATTCTTCCTACATAGATCAGGTCCTGTAAGATGCTGTTGCATTACTCTGAGAACTTTAGGCAACTGTATAGGAAGACAATATCCAGGTATTAGAGATATTTTTCTTTGGCCGATTGACTTTGGAATACTAGAGGTCTTCAGTGGTACCCATCCACTTCAACTGGTGTCCACTGGAAACTCTGTTTCAAAAATGATGGTTATGGTTCTCGCTGGTGGCATTGTCTGGCTGATATTCCCATTGCTACCATTTCTGTTTCTATTTATCTTCAAAGACAGCTATGACAAAGGGAGGCTTGGTTGAGTGGAGGTTTCACAGAATCCTTTTTCTAGTCCACTAGATGTTCCTCCTGTCACTGTTATGGCGATACTTCTATGAGGGGATAGCATCAACAAGTTCTAAATTTGTAACATTAAATTCTTATTTCTAAATCTTTTTCCTGTCCAGCAATATTTCCTTGCTAATGTCCTATTGCTTTTGGATTTTTTATCCTGCCTTTATTATTTTTACAAATAATTCAAGGTGGCAAACATACTTAATACTCCTTCCTTCTCTTATTTTCCCCACAACAACTCTGTGAGGTGAGTTGGGCTGAGAGAGAGTGACTGGCCCAATGTCACCCAGCCGGCTTTCATCCCTAAGGCAGGACTAGAACTCATAGTCTCCTGTGTTCTAGACTGGTGCCTTCACCACTACTATAGTTCCTATAGGTTTTGCTACTATAAAACTAAAAGCACACTAGGGGTTTGTGGCAACAAATCATATGGGAAGGGGGCTGCAGGCTGTACTTTGGTTCTGGTGATAATATTTAAAGAAACACTTCAATTATGCCTTATTTATCATGGTTCTTGTTCTGGTGATAATATTTAAAGAAACATTTCAATTATGCCTTATTTATCATTGTGAAGTAATCTCTGAGAGAAAGACTTTTTCTTCATACATCATTTTATGATCTGGTAAGATCCACAGAAACAGTTCAAAAAGTTTTGTATTATTTATAAGCACAGCATGCTGAGAAGTCCAATTTAAGGGGAGAGTAAACACTTTCTTGTTAAGTAAACAACTGATTAAGGACAGGCTTCAGGAAGATAAAATTGAATCTTGTTTTTGCTTTCCGTTATTTCTCCTATAAAAAAAGGAGCCTCAAGTCCCTGAAGTACAGAATTTCAAGACAAGTTGTTGCTCTTAGCAACAGGTAGGAAGCAATCATGCATACAAATATATTGCTGCCCACAAAGGCTGAAAATTGTACTCTAGATTTTGCTTCTTTTTCTAACCATTATTGGAATGTAAGTTGAAGAGACTCTTACAGTCCAATCTTATACTTGCCCATCAGAAGTAAATCCCACTGAATCCAGCATTTCTTATTCCCATGAGAGTACAGGATAAAAGACTTACAGGTATAGACCGATGTGTGAATGTTTATATCTATCTATCTATCTATCTATCTATCTATCTATCTATCTATCTATCTATCTATCTATCTATCTATCCATCCATCCATCCATCCATCCATCCATCCATCCAGACTTCATTATTTTTATAAATAACTTCCTCCTCCTATTTTCCCCACAACAACAGTCCTATGAGGTGAGTTGGGCTCAGAGAGAGTGACTGGCCCAAAGTCACCCAGCCAGCTTTCATTACTAACGCAGGACAAGAATATTTGTTCGATAATAGGAATTTGGATCTGATTGGAAATACTGCAAAAAATAGTCAATACACTTTAGCTGATAATTGAGAATGTTTGGTTAAAATACTGGTATTCTTCCAACTCATGGACATTTGCAGGAATTTTCCAGTGGAGCTGCAAACACACAGAATAGGATGAGATCATAATTTGTACATGCGACATCTGCATTTTTCTCATACACGTGTTATTGTTTTGTTTTGTTTTTTGGCAACACCATCTTTTTCATGAATGTAATGATGTTGCTTGATGTATCCAGGAAAGGGTCCTATGTTCTAGAACAGCAACAGAAGACACTGCCTTTATACTGAAGCAGATGCTTGTCCATCTAAATCAGTATACTAAATAACATCAGCTCACCGGAGTTTCAGCCCTTCCTAGCCCTATGTGGAGAGGCTAATGATCATTCCTTCCATGGACAAGCAGAGGCCCTTCTACTGAATAACAGATCTTCCTTTCATCTTGGGAACCCTGGTGTGCATTCTGCAGAGAGCAGCATTGGAGTCTGGGTGGAATGTCTTTTCCAATGGGGATGGGGAGAAATGGAAATATTGAGCCAAATGTTGGAACTTACTTGGCATTTTTAGTACAACTTTTGCATGACTTTACTTTTTACTGCACCATTATGTTCTTGTTCCTGCACCTTTTACTTCTGGTTACTTCTGCACATTTAATATAAGGAAAACCAAATGTCCAGAAAAAGAGCACTATTTCTAGTAATTATAATGACTGGCCAGCCTAGGCAGTAACTCTATCAGGAGAGATAGGACTAACTTTGAAAAATTGATATATTGTGTGTATCTCTCTTTCCTTTTTCAGGGGGTAAACATGGGATTGTAAAAGATTGAAACCGAAGGAAATTGCTGTAGCTCCAAAATACCGTTTGCTGTCAACCATGGGAGTGGATGAAGAAAAATCAACTGATGCTTAATGTAGATTAAAGAAAGGTGCTCCCGATCAGTCAAAAGGAGATTCAAGAAATGCTTAATCATAATTAATATTATTATGGGGGGAATGGCAGGATATTAATCTAAATACTTTTCTTGGCTTCTTCCAGGAAGCAGGAACAAAATGGAACAAAACATTACATAAGACCATTTGATCTAGCTTTCAACTTAGCTCCGGCCTCTGCTCTCTAGGAAACACAGAGTAAAACCTTAAGTTAACAGACAAATTGGGAAGAATGTTTGTTATTCCTGAATGTCTGTTAAATCACAAATTATGTCATTTGCAGTTATTGAAATTATTTTTGCAATGTTGTAATTATAAAAATGATGCAGATGACATCATTGGCAGCAGATTGTGTCATCTGCATAATCGTACCCTTAAGCAAATGACGTAAATCAATAAGAATGGTTTAATCTGTGTAATGACATCACAAGAGGGAAATCAAGTAAGCAAGAGAAATGCCACCTTGCTTAATGTTTACCCAGATTTGATTGTTCACCTATACACTGGAAACCTTTCCAATCATTAAATAACTCCCAGTTCTTACTACAATCAATTGAAACTCCTGTTACAGTTCTCTAAATGAATAAATCCAGGCAACGGCCCAAGGGGACTGATGACGTCGTTGGACTGCTTATAATCTTGCAGAACCTTTTCTGCTATTTGCAACCATGATGGATTTTATCGGCATGAACTGGCAGAGTAATTGTTTATCACTATTAGAAAGTCAGAATACTGCCTCTTCTTAAAAAAATAAGCCTTGAATTAGAAATATTACAGATTCTTGTGGTTGCTCATCTCTTTCGTTATGGGGTAGACATCTGGGTGCCCAATCACAGTTATACTAAAACTGAATTTCTGTACTGTTTTTTTAGGCAAGAGCAATCACTTCCCATGAGGGAAGATTTTTAAAAAGGCCTTTCTTCTCCAGTCTGTCAGTCATTGCTATGAGTGCTCATCCATTGGCTAAAAATACTGAAAAGCAGGAACAAAATGGAACAAAACATTCTTTCAAAATGGGCAGACTGACAGAATGATTGTACGTTTTGCTTGATAGAGACTCATTCTGGTTTTTTTAATGAACACTGAGAATTGGGCAAGTGTGGTTTTTCAGGGACCAAATTCTACTTTTCTCCCTTGCAGACACTGATGGCCCTTTTCTCTCAGCCTACTGCGTGTGCAAAGGGGTTGAAGGACCCTTCAAAAGATGTTTCTTGAGTAACTAGGGGCTGAATGAGTTCCAAACTTAGAAGCAAATGGCCCTTGCCTCTGCATCTTTTCACTGAGTTGTAAAATTTTACTCACCCTAATATGCAAATGTATTGCTTATTCATTGATTTGATTTAGATTCCTAGGCTGCCTTTCTGTTCAGAAAGAACATGCAAGGGGACTTACAGTTTTAAACAATGCTAGTGCAGAATAAAACATTTAAAAAGATAAAAGTCAGAAATGAAATAATTTCCCTTTGAAAACCCAGTTCAGCTTTTCTCTTTAGTTATTTATTTATGCTTGAAATTAAAAAAAAGAGCTCAGACAGTCTTGTTAAGAGTGATGAAACCACATACCACCCACATTCTACACATTTAAATTTTGTTACTCTGAAAGAAAGAAAATAAGTACGAAGGGATGCCCCATGATGAGAGAACACGGGCTACCTGCACGTCCTCAAATCCTACAGAGAAACAATTCATGCTACCAAAGTTACTTGACTGTTGCTTGTGGATCGTAATGTGTGATGACCACGGATACATGGAACAATTGTGTAATATTACTACACGTTATGGTCACTACATACTTTACAAAATGTACTCTTTATAGTACGTTAACTCTCACTTAGAAATTTTAAATCATATGTGAAATAGCCCAAAACACCATATGCAGTGTTCTGTACATGAAATAAATACAGAATGATACATGTGGAATTACTCCAAATGTTTATTATAGGTAGTCCTTGTTTAGCAACCACAATTGGGACTGGCAACTCAATTGTTAAGTGAAGTGGTTGCCAAGTGAAACCACAACTGTGCTTATGATCTTACTTCAGCTTTCCTTTGCTTTACAGACCCACAGGGGTAAATGTGAGGATTGGTTGTAAAGTTACTTTTTCATCACCATTGTAACTGTGAAGGGTTGCTAAACGAGGCACTCACTAAACAAGGACTACCGGTATTTCACTTTGTTAGAAATATCTTTTTAATATATTATCATCATTAGGATTTAGAACTATGCAATTTTATAGAAGCAAAGCTAGGCCTGTTTTCCCCATGCAATACAAAAATTATCAACTCACTTGGCACTAGTTCTTGAGTGGGAAATAGTTTGTTGTCAACAGCCAGGCTTATGTTGCGGAACACCTCTTCCTCATCTTTGTCAGCATCCAACTAGAAACAAAAGAGAAGACAATCAGACATCTGGAAAGAAGACAGAGTAGCAAAACAAGCACAATGGATAGGACCAGGGGTACTCATGTTGTAGAACGTTTGTGTTGCTAAGAATTCCTAACAATTTTGGAGGGCACTGGGTTGTAGAAAGCTGTTCTTTAAGATACCAAATATATGGAAGCAATGGCTTCTGAAATGTTAATAATACTGATATTATTTATTAAGGCGGTGCAGCATTTTGGACTGCAAGGGCCAAAGGTGCTTCAGAGCGCTGGAGTACACATATAGCTCCTGTTTGTAACTCCTTAAATAAGGAGGAAGGTATTGGAGACAACAAAGGCAAATTAAAAAAGTCCTGGGAGCCAGTGAAAATATTTTATTGTCTAAAAACCTGACGCAAAAGATCTTTTGTTAAGCATGGTTGTAGAAATGTTCTTTTTGTATAAGTTCTAGTTACTTCACCTCAATTTCAGCACTGCAGAGAGAAAACAAGTATTGTAAAGATGGGCATGATAAAGGACAAAAAAGGCAGGGACCTAACAGAAGCAGAAGAGATTAAGAAGAGGTGGCAAGAATACACAGAAGAACTATACAAGAAAGATCTTAATGTCCCTGATGTCCACGCTGGTGTGATCACTGACCTTGAGCCAGACATCCTAGAGAGTGAAGTCAAGTGGGCCTTAGGAAGCATTGCTAACAACAAAGCTAGTGGAGATGACAGTATTCCAGCTGAGTTATTTAAAATACTAAAAGACGATGGTGTTAAAGTGCTGCACTCAATATGCCAGCAAGTTTGGAAAACGCAACAGTGGCCACGGGATTGGAAAAGGTCAGTTTATGTTTCAATTCCAAAGAAGGGCAATGCCAAAGAATGCTCAAACTATCGCACAATTGCACTCATTCCACATGCTAGCAAGGTTATGCTCAAAATCCTACAAGCTAGGCTTCAGCAATACATGAACCGAGAACTACCGGATGTACAAGCTGGGTTTTGAAGAGGCAGAGGAACTAGAGATCAAATCGCCAACATTCGCTGGATCATGGAGAAAGCACGAGAGTTCCAGAAAAATATCTACTTCTGCTTCATTGACTATGCAAAAGCCTTTGATTGTGTGGATCACAACAAACTG
The DNA here is from genome assembly GCF_059951505.1 of Python bivittatus. Lineage (NCBI taxonomy): Eukaryota > Metazoa > Chordata > Lepidosauria > Squamata > Pythonidae > Python > Python bivittatus. The sequence continues at coordinate 33,184,206 of NW_028277098.1, forward strand.
TGGCAAATTCTTAAAGAGATGGGAGTACCAGACCTTCTTACCTGTCTCCTGAGAAATCTGTATGCGGGCCAAGAAGCAACAGTTAGAACCGGTCATGGAACAACCGATTGGTTCAAAATAGGGAAAGGTGTACGACAAGGCTGTATACTATCACCCTGCTTATTTAACCTATATGCAGAGTACATCATGAGAAATGCCAGGCTGGAAGAATCACAAGCCGGAATTAAGATTGCAGGGAGAATCATCAACAACCTCAGATATGCAGACGATACCACCCTAATGGCAGAAAGTGAAGAAGAACGAAAGAGCCTCTTGATGAGGGTGAAAGAGGAGAGTGCGAAAGCTGGCTTGAAACTCAACATTAAAAAAACTAAGATCATGGCATCTGGACCCATCAATTCCTGGCAAATAGAAGGGGTAGAAATGGAAGCAGTAACAGACTTCATTTATCTGGGCTCCAAGATCACCGCAGATGGAGACTGCAGCCATGAAATTAAAAGACGCTTGCTCCTTGGGAGGAAAGCTATGGCAAGCCTAGATAGCATATTAAAAAGCAGAGACGTCACCTTGCCGACAAAGATCCGCATAGTTAAAGCTATGGTTTTTCCAGTAGTAATGTATGGCTGTGAGAGCTGGACCATAAAGAAGGCTGAGCGCCGAAGAATTGATGCCTTTGAACTGTGGTGCTGGAGAAGACTCTTGAGAATCCCCTGGACTGCTAGGAGGTCAAACCAGTCAATCTTAAAGGAAATCAACCCTGATTGCTCATTGGAAGGATTGATAATGAAGCTCAAGCTCAGATACTTTGGTCACCTAATGCGAAGAGAGATCTCTTTGGAGAAGACCCTGATGCTGGGAAAGATTGAAGGCAAAAGGAGAAGAGGACGGCAGAGGATGAAATGGTTAGATAGCATCACTGAAGCAATGAGCATGAAACTGAGCAAACTCAGGGAGGCAGTGAAGGACAGGAAGGCCTGGCGCAATATGGTTCATGGGGTCACGAAGAGTCGGACACGACGACTAAACAACAACAACAAGACAGTCCTTATTGCAAATTGGGCTTCTATTGTCTAACAATCAATACAATGCCTTCAATTTCATTTTTTTCTTGTCACATTTTATATGGATATACAGTAATTGTACAGACCACTTATCTGCTTTTGTCCTTTAATAGGACTCTATTTATAAAGGGATTTATAAGCTGATACTAACACTTTGAATATGAGAAAACAACAGCAAGTACCAACAGCTTAGAGACTCTCAATACCAATTTGAGGCTAGTTCCACCAGTGCAGATGGAGAGATAATTGGGCAGCAAGGTTCCTAGTATACCAACAAAATCCCTATTCCAAGTACACACACTCAAAAGCCAATGTTTCCTGCACCTGGGGCCTGAAAAGGAGGACAGAATTACTGATGAAGTCTTGGACAAAGTCTGGGACACAGAGATGGCATAAAGCATTTTCTTCCATCCAGTAGGGTTGAATCAGTACCTTGGCTTACTAAGGGGCTGAGAGAAATGAACTGCAGAGGGAGCGGTAGAACTCTCAAGAGGAATCAGAACAACACAGAGTAGGGCTTTGAAATCCTATTCTGTGGCAGTAGATACAGCAAACATTCCCCTGGCAATGTTTTTCGGTACTGTGTTGCATTTCCTTCATCAAGATGTTCAGGGAGGGAACAGTTGGAGGTTCACATTGTTCCTTGCAAAGCTGATCAGATTCACCTCAAGTCAGACACAATTTCGGGCAGTGGGTGGTATCATACAGGGATTAACTGCTTGTTCCTGTTCATATGGATTCTGTTCAGTTTCTAGATCTCAAGGATGTGGACAGGGTATCTGTATCAAGGATGGCCACCACCTGCTTTTGCCTGACTGTTTAAATTGGCCAAGCTGACTGGCTCTATGCTTGAGGAAGGTGATCAATGCTTTCTTGAGCAGGGGAGGAAGGAGTTATAAGAATTTTAGCAAAGCAGCTCTCCCTTAACTCAGAAGTTTTCTGGAATTATAGGCTAGTTTCAAGTATTTCATTCTTAGGTAAATTGATCAGGAACATGGTAATTCTTAAGTTCCAAGTGCATTTGGATTAAACTTACTATCTGGGTCAGTTTGAATCAAGGTTTTATCAAGGATATGATACTGAAACCTCATTGGTTACCTTGGTGGATGACTTGTATTAGAAATTAAATAGGGGGAGTGCAACTCTCTAGTCCTCCTTTTGGCAGCTTTTGATATCATTAACTATGGCATCTTCCGTGGTTGTCTGGTCGGGGTAGGACTCTGGAAGCACTGTTTTGATTTAGTTTTGGTCCTTTGCATAAAGTGTGTTTATGACTATGCTATGACAACTGTCTGGAAAGTATATGCCATGCAAGATACAGCAGCCATGTTGCAAGATGCCTCCACTGCCAGAGGTAGGTGGGAGTGGGTGTTCTCCTGTATTAGTCCCCCATTATGGAATGCTCTCCTCAGGGAAGTGTGTTTGGCTATTTATTCGCCCAATATTTAGGAGAATGGCAAAAACAGATGCATGTCTCTTGCCAAGTTTTGATTGACTTTAATAATTATTTTAATTTTAATTGTATCAATTCTGTTACGTTTATATTTTGTATTTTGTTTTAATTGCCATAAAGTGCCTTGAGTGTTTATATAAGCAAAATGGTGGGAGCCCACATTTAATTACTAAATAAGTAAACAAGGCCAAAGAACAAGTAGATGTTCATGTACTTCTAGGGGAAAATAAAATGTCTGTAGAAAGCTATGTATCTTAGAAACAAAACGAACCCAGTCTGAGAAAAACTATATTTCATGGTGGCATAAATTATCAAAGTTCCTGTAATTAATGTCTGTGAAATATTCTAAAAATCTGTCCTTTCAAAGTTGTGATAGCATTTTTAATGAACCGAAAAATTCTTTTGAAAATTGTAGATCAGATCTGATTCAAACTGATAGAATCTTGTTTCTTTGCTTTTATCACTCCTTCATTAGCTTCCTTAGCTAAAGCCATAATCACATCTCATGTCAAAAGTTCTGTATGTTAAATAGACAAGAAGTACCTTCTAGAGATTTAATAAACTGGGGCACATCACATCAGATTATAAATTTACCTGCACATTCTTGGTTCAAAATCAGTAGGAGAAGAGCCAATACAGCACACTGAGCTTATGGGTAGAATGTAGGATTGTTTTGGCTCAATTAGTATTGATTATAAGATGGGGTTTTTTTTTCCCCTGGGGCTTTTGAGACAGTCTTAACTCCTGGCAACTGCATGTGGGTTTTTTGGCAATATTTTTCAAAAACGATTGACTGGCTCAGAGTCATTCATCTGGCTTTGTGCCTAAGGCAGGCTAGTCTCCTGCTTTCTAAATCAGTGTCTTTAGCCTCTACACCAAACTGGTGCTCACAGATGGCACTACATATAAAATGAATTATATTCTGATGGTGAGATAGCACATTCATTTTTCTTACAAAAAGTGCACTTATTGATAAAAATATAGAAATAATTCTGCTCACTACACCCAAACATATTCATCACTTGTTACTTACCTAATCACCATAATGATAACAGATTCTCATTCTGTGTACATAATCTAGCCAAATAAAAGGTTCTATAAAAATAAGTCTCTATCAACCAGGCAGGTAAAATGTGAAGCAAGCATACTGAGCAAAACGTGATCCTTGTATTTTAAATCATGAAAGAGACACAGGGAAACAAATACATACCAGTTGCTAAAATGAACATCTCAGTTTACTGAACAGTACTCCTTTAATATCTCTGAATGCAATGCCAAAGATTTATGCCTTCCCAATTGTAAATAAATGGGTATATTATCGAAAACCTGAATATTAAATGTCTTGGGGCAATATTGAAAGAGTGTAAAATACATTTCTGTGTTTACACTTCTCACATTTACATTTTAATGACAACAGCTAATTATTAAAAGGAAAGTCTGCTTTCAATATTTCATTGCCATCTCCAAAATCTCTGTTACAATTACACAAATATTCAATAAGCATGCTATTTTTTAACCAGTAGCCACACTAAACAAAAATAGCCTTCCTAGATCCATCGCATAAAACTAGGAGGTGTTCTGTATTGCTTAGTGAAAGTAAATCTCAGTCTGTTTTACTACCAAGCAAGAGTTAGGCACGCTGAGATGCATACACTTCAGAATGGATAAATTCAATGATTTCACCACTAGCATCACCATCAAATGCTTTCTGTTTCAAAGATAATCAGAGTAAGAAAGATCTGATTACAAATGCCTACAGGAAACATCTGGACATAAAAAATAGACTAAAGACACAAAAAGAATTGCTTAATAAAGGAAGAAATCTACCACAGCTAATGTTTTTACAAAGAACTGGGAAAATAAATAAATAAAAAGAATTCATAATTATGCATAAGGTAAGGGCAACATCAATATATAAATACTTACAAGTAACTTGTATTGAATGTAGGATTTCTAATTTAGGGACGTATAAGTCAACAGAAATCTGGTCTGTGCCAGTATAGGAAGTCAGGCCCAGAACTGGACAATACCACTTCAGCTCATTAAGCCATTGATCAGAACAATGAAAAATTGTTATACTGGTTTTTCCAAACTAGCTGCTAAGTGAAGCCTACTTATATGTACATTAAAAAAAAAAAACTTTCTGAGAAAAATTCCCATGTTTAATTGGAAGTTCATTCACTGTGAGGTTAAATGTGACTAATGAGAAGGTCTGCGTTGTGATGAGTGGATGACTAATTAGTAGGATGTATAAATTGAAGAATGTAGCTTATGATTGCATTTTAATTGCTTTTTTAGTGTAATGACAGTTCTGCTGAATTATTCTGAATTACTCTGCACACACACACACACACACACACACACTTTTCACCTCTCACAATTCCTAGCTTTAAAGTAACTTTTTTTTAATAAGCCTGGCATATATCCTGCTTCCACCAACGTTAATAATTTCATACAGAAGTTGCTCTTTTCCTTAACTAGGAACCATAGTATAACTAAAGGGTGTATGTAAGAGATTTTGGACTGGAATGTCTATTGTCAAGATTATCAGCCCACCCAATATGTGACAATATCACTAACTACGTTGTTCTCTGTTACCAATAACACCCATCCCATCTTCTCCATTTTGTTGCAACACTAGCTACAACACCAGTAGGCAGAGGCAGTTCCTCCCCACCCACTGCTGTCATCCAGTGCTGTGTCTCCTCTGTTCAATTGCTTTACTCTGCTCTTACAAGCATAGCTTTGGGGGGGGGGGGGTTCCAGCCAACAAAACAAATCTTAACAGACCCCAAAACCTCTCCTCTTCCTTTTACTCCTCTTTCTGCCCTCTACTTTAAACTCCCGATATCTTAACACATCTGCCTAAGCTCATTAATCTTTTTCCATCACACTGGTGATGCTCCTAGCCAGGTTACTGTAATGGGGTGAGAAAAAATTGGAGCCCAAGGTGATGGATACTGGAAGCAGCAAAAGCTCCTTCAAGCCGGATAAGCTCTATTTAGAAATGTGCAAACGATTTTGGTTCTGCCTGTGATGTATACTGCTTTTATTTATTTTTGTATCTTATTATTGTAACTTACATTTTACTTTTTATTCTGCATGAGTTTATGTCTTCCATTTTAAAATCCGACTGCTAATTTTCCCAGCTAAAGTAATTAGAATTTGCTATTCCCCCACATCAAAAATAATTTGAACCCTTGCGTGTTTTATATTACTATATCAATGAAACCTTTAATTTTAAGAGAGTACCTGGATAAGTTAACCAATTGTTAACGTTTAAAGATTTCTTAATGTATATGCTTCAGGAAGTCATTTTGAATTCAAGTCATGTTCCTGAGGAAATTTTTTAACAATAAATTCTGCCTCAAGGCAGTCTATCTCCATGCGAAAATATCCCTCTGCCAACAGACTTTGTTCATTTAAGCATGTTAATGAAATCTTCTGATATGAACTGTTACTTGTGGAAAGCTTGCATATGTTGAATTATAATAGCAAAACCTAATTTTCAATTAAAGTTCTTTTAGGTAAGCTATTACATACTTTTTAATCTAAAATATTATAATTGCATGCATTACAATATTTTAAAATCAAGTTATAATACCTTTTTAAATCTTGCAGGTTAACCTATGTCAGGACTAAATAACCATTATTCTATGTTCACTTTCATATCCCCAAACGTATTAGATGTAATTTATTTACTTCAAGCTTAATTTTATGTTTCCTGGATCATACGCTCAATTTAAACTGTTTTTCATATTGCCTTTTTCCTCAGAAATACAATAAAATTAATGGGCATTTTAAAAGTTAATGGACTCTGAAAATTGGATTAGAAGTTAACTTGTTTTTGTATTTAGCCAACTTATTTCTCTTTCTTTCACACAGACAGTTGAGACTGAAGAAACCTTATCTCCTCTAAGACTGCATCATGCAGTTGGTTTTGCTTCTATTTTCCATTTTAAAAGAAAGAAGGTTGGATCGGTTTTCACTCCCAGCAAAGTGTTCAATTATCTGGACTTCTAATTCTCAACAGGCCTAATGCTGCGAAAGTGCCCCAAGATGTGCTTCGATGTAATCCAACCCTGCCATTTCTAAAAAGGGAATCTGCCAGATTTCTCCCTGGGATTTCCACCACTGAACCCCCTTTCCCTGGAAAGGGCAGGTATTTATGCTGCCAACGACCTGGAAACTGGATGGGACAGAGCAGGAATAAGCCCCCTCCTATAAGAACAAGTTTTTAAATAAATGGCTCCAGTCCCTCCCCGTTAAACTTTTGACAGTTCTAGAATACAAGCCCAAAACTAGCATACTGAAGAAAAGAATACAACTAACAAAAACAACGAAGTATGGATCTGAAAGAATAGTCTAACGGCAACAAGTTACCGAAGGCCATGATCCACATCCCAAAGTTGGCACTCAATAATCTGTAAGCAGTCTTAGCAATCAACAAAAGATAGACGGGCAGAGAATTTGAATAGCAGGTAGTTCTTGCTTACTGAGGGTAATTTGGACGAGGAACTAAGTCGTTGAGTGATGTGGTTGTAAAGCGTGGCATCATGTGACTGTGCTGACCTACAACGGCAGTTCCAGCAGAACCAGTTGCCATTGTTAGGTGAATCCCATGTGGTCAAAGGGTCCCGCAGACATGTGATTGCCACTTGCAACCTCCTGCTGGCTTCCCCATTGATTTTGCTTGTTTGAAGTTGGCAGCGAAGATCGCAAATGGCAATCACATGACCGCAGGACGCTGCAACATCGTAACTGCAAGCCAGTTGCCAAGTGCCCAAATTGTGACCACATGACTGTGGGGACGCTTCGACAGCCGCAACTACGAGAACTGGTCATAAGTCCCCCTCATTCAGTGCTGTCATAGCTGACAATGGTTGCTGAACGAATGGCTGTTAAACAAGGACTACCTACAGATGTAAAATTATCCACAACTGAGCAAGTAGAATTCGAAAGAAATAAATGCTCCCTCACTTGACTACCTAAATGTTCCCTGCTTTACCTTATCGGTTCTGGTTCTCCCAGGGCTTTTTAGGCACAGTCACACGAGAAACATTTTATCCAGCCTCGCTTCATGCAGACTTCCAGCCAAGGCCCAGGAAGAATGAAGGGTGCTTTACTTCCTTGCCCCCCAACTCTTCTGCTACTCATTGGAGAGGCAGCCACTCCGTATAGAGATTTCTTTGGGGACCACAGTTAGCTAGCAGGCCACTCCAACTTACTAGTCTCCAGTTAGAGCTAGCCAGCAGGCCAGTCAAAATTAAGAGTTCCCTTAATTCACCACAAAACCCAATGTGCAGAAAGATATTTGGTGCAATTCTCAATGTTTAGTACTTAAGATCAGTTTTTCTGATCTTAAGACACGAAGGACAGAGCTTTACATTCAAACATTTTGTTTGAATGTAAAGTAGAAGGTAATAGAACTGACTGAGAGAAAGTTTATTTAATCCTGAACATCCTTGTTATTTTCACCTACAAATGTCCCTTAGCCATTTATATTCTGCAACTCACTCCCTGCTGCTTTCAAAAACTGTGTTGGGAGGGAACTGAAACACAAAGGAGAGGGTAAATGCAGAGGAAAACCAGCAGGCCAGAGATCCTTGCCTTCTAATGTAGTTCCTTCCAGAGTTTAGGCTACAAAGCAAAATCATATATTCAGAATTCTGACATTCTTAACCCAAACTGACAATATTTTGCATAATTATTTACCGAGTTCATATAGGATCATTGCTCCTTTTTAAACAATATATAACAAATTATATTTGCTAAATGTATGCAAGGCACCATCAAAGCCAGAGGTATGCACTTTGAACTCCCACCAATTTAAACAACAAAATAAAACATGTTCATAGCATGTTTTCATTAAAATCTATGCTTAACTTGTCTGAGACATTCCTCCTGCTTTTTCTCACCAATTTCAATTACTTATTTTATTCTTAATAGCTCAATAACTAAAATTCTCTTGGAAGTGTAGAAATTAATACATAAGATACAAGTTACAGTAAGCAATACTCCTTTGACATTATTTTGATTAAATAAAATAATATATAAATTAAATCAGCCACAGAATATAGCAAAGTACATAGCAAGAATAAAATACTGAGGAAGTCCGAAAGAAACTAAAACAGTTTCTAAAATGCCTTCAGAAATAAAAAGATCTGCATCTGGTGCCAAAAATATCTCAAGATTAATGCTGAGAAAGTAATGTTAAGAGAGTTTTATAGGCACTCTCATTACTCATCTAAAGGGCTGTCCCAAATTACAGGTAGTCCTTGTTTAGCAACTGCCTCATTTAGCGACCATTTGCAGTTACAACAGTGATGAAAAAGTAACTTTATGACCAATACTCGTATTTACAACCTTCGCAGGTCTGTAAAGCAAAGGAAAGCTGGAGTAAGATCATAAGCACAGCTGTAGTTTCACTTAGCAACTGGGTTGTGGGTCCCAACTGTAGTCGCCAAATGAGGACTATCTGCATGGTCATAGGATCGGAATAGGTAAATTTGGAAGGATACATTTCTTCAGATAACCTACACCTAAATCAGTAAGGCTTGGAAAATTAAAACTAGCATTACAAATTGATTCCAAAAATGGACTGGCAGTTGATCAGCCCTTTGGGGTAGACTAGATTAGCAAACCAAAGTTATGAACGCTAATACTACTTTTATTATAAAATTACAGGAACAGAATCTTACAAGTCTAAATGCACCTCCCCCCTCCCTCTCTTTATCTTCAAGGGAACTAGGGAGGATCAAGCCTGAAATCCTTTCTCAAATTACATCTCTGCCTGAGACTCAAATTTCTTTTGTCTGACTGCTGCCTTGGTTGCAGCTCTTCCTCCTGTTCCTCAAGGTGACTCTTACTTCCCATTACACAGCCAGTGTGGATGGGAAAATACTGGCATACTGTGAGAGTATTAACCACTCCCCATTAATAATCTAGCATTCTATTTTGATCTAATTGAAATTCCTGGAATTCTACATAAAAAATGTTGCAATAACTTAAATGGGAGATTATCAGAAAATGAGCACCTTTTACAGAAGTATCTCCAAGCAGCACCATAAGTGGTACACCAAATTAAGCTGATAAAAGATTTGTTAGCTATCAGGACAGCATCTATAATGACAACGGGGCTCCCTCACCCTAGCCATCCTTTTGTGGAAATGCATCCTTTTGCAAAATAGGGTGAACACCACTCAGCCAGAATCACCTGCAAACAGTATCTCTTGTTTTCGTTGAGTTTCAGTTATTTTGGCTATTATCCATTTCCTTGCCTAAACTCTGCTTCAGAATGTCTGTCAGCCCTTCGAGGTAGTCCAGACTAGGAAACCAAAATCATGAATACTAATATTACTTTAATTGTAAGGTTACAGCAACAAAATCTTGCAAGTCTGAAAGTGCTTCCCCCTTCCCTGCCTTTACATTCCAGAGAACTAGGGACAGTCACTTCTGAGACGCTTTCTCAAATTACATTTTGGGTTTCGACTTAGATTTTGTTGGTCAGACTATTGTCTAGACTGTGGTTCTTTCTCCTGTCTCTCAAGGCTATTCTCACAGCTCATTACAGTATCAAATTCATTAGATGAAAGGTAGACTGGATATTAGTCTTGTACTAATGTGCTAATGGAGATAATCTCATAGCTGCAACCCATCCCCATTGAAAAACATGCTGATAAAATTGATTCCTGTGGAAATTAATAGTATACCTGTCACTGCATCTATTTATGGAATTGGCTACCAAATTTGGAAGGAAATCATTGTGATATAGTGTCCCTGCCTCTCAATTCAGAAAGCCTATCCAGAAGGACCCCATTATCAAGGATATCAAAAGTTGCTGTAAGGTCCAAGAAATCCAATGAGGTATTTCTTGGCATAATTTATCCCATAGAGCAACCAAGCTAGTTTCAAAACGATGTCCGAATAGAAGTTGATCCAAAAAGTGCCTGGTGTTGATCAATGAAGAGGCTAGCCACACAAATAAAGCTAATCCATAATATGGTTTGGAGTTAGCTTGGTATATTGTGAAAACCTGGGCATGGTGAACCGTAAACCTTGGCTTATGGTGTAGTGCAATGTGTGAACAAAGCCAACTCTGGTTTATTCAATGAATCAATTACACAAACCATACATTAGTGTAATGTCTAATGTGCCTCTATGTGCATCAACCAGCTTCTCAGTGCAAATCTCAATGTCACATTGAACCAGTATTTGTTAATGACCACTCTTTCTAATTCTCATCTGCAACCTCTCCTTTACTATTCCTCTCTTCCTTCTACTCCTAGCCCCCTTTCAAGGCTGTGTTTAAATAATAGCCTTCAACTCAATCAGTGAATCTCTTTCTACTGACTACTCTCTTGAACACCTTGCCCAGGAGACATCACTGTTAACCAGCCTACAGTTGCTTTCAGCTACTTAGTCAACAGCAGTTTTCTTCAGGAATGATCCAAAAAAGAATAGCTTCTTTAAAGGAGGCCAGTATTACTTCCTTTCTTAAAGGAAAAAAAAAAATTACAACCATGATGTAAATCTCATGAGTGGGAAAAAAGTGTGGGAAGCCTGCAGATGTCTACGTAGTGTTGTTAAGTATCAGAGGGGAGCATTGTGATTGGATTAAGTCACTACATTCTTTAGAATTGTTTTGTGGAGGTGGAAAACTGCATAAATTTTCAGCAGCTTGACAGCAGCATAATGTAGTTCTTAATAAAGTTTAGAATCAAAAGCAATGCAGATTTTGTATTTCTCACTGGAACAAGGAGCAAAGGAAACTTGTTGGGAATTTATTTATAAACTGGTCACAGAATACATTATATCAGCTGGCTTTATTTTCCCACTGCCTTACTTTGTTGCATGCAGACTTGTATGTTGAACATAAAAGTAGAAAGCATATTTAATGATGCAGTGGTAGTGAAATGAAGGAGCACTTCATCCACCCTTCCCCCCTGAAGACATTATACAAATCATCAAACACAGAAACAAAATGTATGTTGGCCTAAATATATTTGTTTCAGACTTTTTCCAACTAGTTAACTCTAAATTTCTAAGGTAACAATTACTTTAACCTCTTTTGTGTTAATCCTTTCCTTTCTTAGTATTGCATTTGGACTATTTGTTTTTAGTTGCCAAGACTTATTTTGTTCCCCTAGACTCTTCTTGCATAGAGAATCTTCTCTCCACTTGATAGATAAGCTCTATCTTTAGGAAAGGAGACTGACTAATTTGCCTTTTCATACTTCCTTTTTCAACTCTAGAATTCTAATGAATCAGAATTAAAATAATAGAGAAAACTAGAATTTACTTTGCAGGGGAGAGGGTTCCTTACAAGTTAGATCAACAAAATGCTCTGCCAAGTGGGTTCGGAAAAAACATATCAAAATGTATTATTTTTAATCAGAATTTATGATACAACTAAGGATTTCAGACATAAGCCTCTCCATTTAGGTTCCTTGAATACTGATTTATTTCCTCCTTCAACAAACTTCATGATGTTTTTAAAAAAATCTAGAATCCACAACTGGACAACCAAAATGCCACAAATGCTCAAATGCTGAAATCACCAGAATTTCAAAGTTATTCAAGAGGTAATTCAAGAAATAGGAGATGGGAGCAGAAAAATCCAAAATCTGATTCAGTTTTCTGGCTGTAATTTTAATGCTACGGCATAATATGGTTGATTTTCTTCTGGTTTATCCAAATAGGTAACTCTAAATCAAGATACCATGGTTACAAAACAGAGTAGATAAATTCCCATGTCATGCCATGGCAAAAACAAACTCCAGTAAGGTTTAACAAGTTGTATGAATCTAGACTTTCATTCAAAATTGAAACTTCATTAATATGCTGCAAATATCTTATGATCCCCCCCCCCCGCCATTCTGAAAACACAGGAGGTATTTTCTGAGATGTACAGCAGCTAGTCTTTGTATTTTTATATCTGTAAATGCCTGTGTGTCAGATTTTAAAAGTGTCATTAAAGAAAAATAACCTGTCACTTGTATTTTTAAAATAAGTCAGAAACTAATTATTGATTATATACAACCAGAACCCTAAATATGCCTAATTGAAAAGTACTGCCTTTGAACTACTGGATGTTAGCAAAGAAACTTAAAAACAAGAAGTTCTCTGCAATTCAGAGATGAAGAGAGGAAATATGCCATAAAAAATGGCTTTGACATGTGAATTCAACACAAGGTAAAGTGGTAAGAGATGAGAAAAATATTTAGGCTCACAGCAGATAAAGAAGTAAAGAATCACAACCTATCCTTGTCAAACTGGCAGCTGAAGAGAGTAATGTTAGCTGCTGGGTGTGGTCAGGACAGAAAGTAGGGACCCATTCTTGCAAGAAGAATGAAACTGCTACATTGCACATCCTACTTATATTGTGACTCCTGTGGAATCTCTCAAGACTGACTCTGATGTAGGAAGCAAAACATTAGAAAGAGAATAATGAAGGACCAGAAGGCCAATAATGTTTCTTTGGAAAATGGGAAGGTTTTGTAATTGCTAACTGGGAGTAAAGCAATTAAAATGAAACAGAAACATTAGAGTCCTGTTGGGGAATTGAATTAGTCATGTCATAAGAGTACCTGCTAGCCTCTACATGCTGAATTAAAAGGGAGCAAGAGATGAACCTACTCATTGCGTAACATGAACAATGATGGTAGGGGATTCAAAATTGTGTGGTGAGCTTATATGTGCAAAACACACTACATGCTCAAGGTGATGATAATACAAAATATGGGAAGGATCACTGCGAGCACCCCAATTCTTCTGATCTATAATTGGAGGATGCTGAAACCCTAAACAGGAATTCAGTAACAAACTAAAAAAACTAAACAAACGTTTTTTCTGATATGTAGAAAAAATCCATCATCACACTTAGAGAAAAATAATAAATGCATGATTACTGGAGCAATGCTTTCCTAAAGAGGTGAACAAGCATGTTAAGAGAATAAAAAGCATTTGCACAAAATGCCCGATGACTAACAACATCAGCCTATAACATTTACTCAGAGAACCCACTACATTCACTGGGGCTTCCTCTTACTCCTTGAACACGTACAACTATGGCAACACTAAACAAAGTGCTAGAAAAAAGAATCCAGAAAAGCATTCAGCTGACAGCAAGCATGAGATGATAATGGCCTGTTAAACATTAGAGAAATTAATTCCCGTTATCCCTATAGGATCTGCTATCATCCTACCATGTAGAAAGCCAGATCCACATATTTGTATCAAGAACGGTTTTATCGTTTGAAGACGTACTTGGTGACCTCACCACATGGACAACCTATAATTCACATGCAAAGACAGAGCCACAGCCATTTCTATGAGACAAGCAGCTGCAGTGGCAACCGGTTGCAACAGTCTTCATAGGTGAGTGCATGAACTTGTTAGGACTGTCCAAAAAAAAAAAAAGAAAGGCAACATTAAGTATAAGATAAACAGAAACCCCAAACAATAGCTATACTGAAACTACATTTGGCCAATTTCACTAATTCCATAAGAATATTACGAACAGCCTATTGTTATCTCATGTTGACTTTCATGCTGCTGACCTTGGCTGCACTGTGGGTGATGCTGGCATTCCTATCTGATTCTTAAGCATCCATAATAATCATCTGGGTGACCTGGAAGGTTTCATAAGAATGACGACATTAGTTTATACCCCATGTCCCTAAATAATTTACTGAGATATGATGCCGTGTTTTGACTACACCTGACTTGCAGGGCCATAAACATTCCTCATGGGTATTCCTACAAACCAAGCCTCTCCAACAAAGCAGATGGTAGTACATTAAAGTGGGCTCAAGAAAAGTCTCTGCACTATCTAGGCCAGTGTTTCTCAACCTTGGCAATTTTAAGACAAGTGGACTTCCATTCCCAGAATTCCTCAGCCAGCATGAGAAACATTGATCTAGGCAATTTCAAGATATGAGATTGTTAGAAGGCTATATATTGTTATTCAATCTACAGGACCCAAAGTTTAAATTTAGATTTAGAGCACTGGCAATTCATTGTCTACAAAACTCATTAGTTTGTTCATACGATAGCAAAAGCTCTGATAAAAGACATGTGATAGCAAGGAAAGACGATTAGGGCCAAGCCAAGCCTAGAAGTTTACCTTTGAGCAGAACCCTGGTTCTAGAAGTAACCCTTCTCTCTATTCTCAGCAGAGCATATTCAATCTGAACTGACCTGTTCGCTATTATTACTCGGTTCACTATTATTTACCATTCACCAAATTTATTTTCTCAGCTGATGATTTATCCCTTCAGCACCTTTTCAGGGCCAGGATTTGCACACAAATACATGTATACTCTTCTGCACATCTATCAGACACCACAGTGAGATGGGTGGCCATATAAATTGCATAAATAAACAAATAACTCCAAAACGTCTTGGAGATTATGAGAAAGTACTAACAGAACACAGATTGTACATCAGTAGGCAAAACACATGGAGTTATCTAGAGCATTTTATTATAATATGCTTATTTATTCACCAACCCAAGAAAGATTTTTTTTCTACACTAGGGAAAGAATCTTTGTCTTATAGTGACAAGCTACATATCACATAAACTGGTCCTTCCTAATTAGCAGTAAGAAAGATCAGCAAGAGATTGTACGCGACTGCATTCATACCAAGTACATTTTAAATTCAGTATTGATCCACTGCTGTTTTACTTGTCACGACCAATTGCTAGAAAAATACAATTTACTAGTAATACATTTTACTACCAATTACAAGACTGAATGCAATTGCTGCTCTTTAAATATGAGACATCTCACTGTGCATAAAAACATTACTTCTACTAAAGCTACAGAAATGGCATATTAACATATGCAGGAAATTAAAACAGTCTGATAAGCTGACAGCCCCCCAAACCATTCTAATAAGTCAGGCAGCAACTCAGAATAAGGAAACAACTGGAATACATCTACATATGTCTGTATATTACCATGTACTTAGCATATATCTCAGCACATGGCAGTTGTAGTACCATGAGACATCTGGAATTATTTACAGATCTACAGCTATTACTCCTTCAAACCGAACTTGACTTCTGACCATATGGGTGTATCCAAGTAATTTATTAGCAACAATATGAAAGTGATTTGCCATTGCCTTCTTCTGTTTTTTGGCTTCCCAATCTAGTCTGTATTCTTTAGATTTCTTGATGATTTCCTATCTAAATACTAAACACTAACTAGGTCTGACCCTGCTTAACTTCTTGAGATCCATCCAGGTTGACCAAGTGACGACATACAGCTAGGCCCTAGTTCTATGAAGCCACATCCAAAATGTGAAAACCCCAAACAGGACTCCTTCTGTACAATATGCAGTTATTGGCCTAATAACCCAGCCAACAAGATATATATTTAACCACATAAGTACTATAGATAGAGACAATTATTTTCAAAGAATTGCTATGCTAAATGTTTGCATTTCGGGGAGGGGGGAAGGGGGGGAGATAAATCAATCTAGGGGAGACCTGGCTTGAATAACTTAAATTCTGAACTCAAGAAATGCTTAATAACATTTTAAAAGTTTTAAAAAGAAAACAATAGGATAACTCCCAAAACAAGAAAATACATATAGTTGTCATCCAGTTTAATAATCATGATGAATGAATCAAAGAAAAATAAAAGGAATCATATGTGGAAGAGTCTGAATAAAGTATGAAAATATTCACCTCACCTGAATAAGTCTAATAGCTCAGTAATGAAAGAGCAACTTTGAATCAATTCTGCTCACTATTTTTCAAGAATTTATATTTAAATAGACACTATACAAGGGAAGCAATCTTGTTTTACTGGGGAAAAAAACTGCACTGATTAAAACAGACTGTATGGTGGTGAAACGATCTTTTAAATGTTCAAAATATTTTCCAATTGCTCCAGAGTTTTGCAAACAAAATTGCAAAACTCTCTACTGACCAAGTGATGATAATATGAGTATGCATGGGAAGTCAGCTTCGCTTCCTGCATAGGGCTCTGCAGATATCATGGTAACACTCAAAACAGGGGTCTTTAATTTTCCTGATGTTCAACTTCATCATCCAGCTTATATTTGGGTTCCTATCCCTATGTGGAATTCAAGTGATTTATCTTAAGAATGATTATGGGCACAACTAGAAAGTTACCATTTGACCTTCTTGAAATTTTGACAGGGGTTTGCTTACTCATTTAGCTAAAATTCAGGGTTCTCCCCCAACATTAAACACTGTAGGACGTCAGGACTAGAAGTGTAAATTTGATCTGTATTCATGTGAAAAACTGATCCTGGTAACTATAATTTGAAAATTGCTGGTAAATCCTGTTTGGGGAGCACTCAAGCAGAAAATTAATATTCTAGATCAGCTGATATCCATTATTATTCATAATTATATTCTAAGGAGAATTTGGGTTGCTTAAAACTATTCAGTTAAAATATATTTTGGTTTCAGAGTTTAGACCCGCTGCACTAGCAGCTACTACAACCCTTGAAAGAATATCATTGAAAAGTATTTTAGAAGAGTGTAAATCTACAGATTATTTTTACAGAAAGTTTACCAATACAGTCAAGATAGAAACAGGTAATTTGCAAGAACTTTGGAACAAATAATTGGGATAGCCTATTTTAATAAATCAGTGTTCTTGTGTTTTAAAGAAGGTTAAATATGAATCCTATTATCATTAGAGAAAACGAATCCATTAAAAGGTTCTTTTTCATGTTTATTGTGCTCCCCAGCAGTTGTTCCGGAAGGATTGGGTGTCAACTTAATGCCAGAAATGTTGGAGAGGACTCTTGTCAGGTATGATTGGGGCTTGTTCTACAGTTATCCTGTTTTGGTTTATTATTCACATTATTATTCTTATTGTTATTATTATTTGAGGAAGAGAAATGCATGTTTAGATTTTAAAATGATGTTGAACTATATGCTGAAAGCTTGAAATCTACTGATTTATGAAGAACTTTGCATCTATTAGAAATGGAATGCCAGTAAAAATTCTTTTGCTTTATTTGAAAGATACAGCTATTCCAGATTTAAAATCCTGGACTGAATATATGTGTTTGCAATCTGGCTTTGAATGGTTTCTTTATGGACATAATGGAAGGCCTGACCCATATGATTCTGTGTACTTAAGATTGACTTAGTTGTTTAAAACCCAAGTTGCCTTTTGTGTTTTTTTTTCTTTTTCCTCTTTCTTTTTTGTTTCTTTATATAATGTTTTGTATTGTAGTCTATGATAGTTTTGTCTTTATTTTGTATACTATAGCTATACAGTTTTAAAGATTATAATGGCAACTCTCAATTTAAAAACCCCAAACCTTCAGCTTAGACAGAGTTTATGTAATCAAGTGGTCACTCTAGATGACAGAGCTAGATGTTTGGCAACAAATGTAAGCCCGGTTTCCTCCAATATGTGAGCACCAGTAAGCAGCACTTTCCATCTCTTGGTCATGCTGGTGACATAATAGAAGAGGTCTTCACAATTCCAGGGTGATTATCTGGAACGCTGACAGTGGAAGGCTGCAGATCATGTGGAAACAACAGTCAGTGGAGCTAGATTTCCCCTGGCAGACAACTGTATGTAAGCATGGAGATCACCAAAGCCTACTCATTTAGCACTCAAATGTCAGGTGAACACACGCAAGTAACAGCAATACAGGGTTGCAGTCTAAAAATCTTTTTTTCTATTAGTTGGCATTGCAGTGATGTATCTAAAGAAGTCAGCTGGGTTGCAGATAGCAATTCCCTCTCCCGTGGTGCTTCTCTCCTACAGTTCTCTTCTTCCGGCTTTGCAGCATAGTCTCAGATCCAGATTTGCTGTTGAATGATTAGTTTTACTTGCAAAAACGAATATCTTTTAGAAGTTTTTACAATTAAAGATAAACTGAATAGATATGCTTGACATATAAACATATCAATAATAAACTTCACTAGCAGCCTTGAAGTCGGAGGGCATTGTTCAGCCCCACAAAAAGCTTAAGGAAGTCCAGTACTTCCATGAAAAAGGGAGTAAGACTGGCAATCCATCATCTCTGTATTTATATAAAGACTGAACAAATGTTTGTAAGCCTCAACATATTTCCCAAGGAATCCAGTTTTATGGCTAGAAACAACAGTAAAGCTTTTACAAGCTGAGACTGAGGAATCACAGAACAGTTGTCATGAGAAACCTCAAGGCCAAAGAAACTAGAATACCAATTTATCACACAACAGAGTTGAGCCCAGCAATTCCAGCACATAGTCTAAGGTCACAATGAGCAGGTCCAGGTAATCAGGAAACATTTAGTTGAAATTAGACACAAATAATAATAATAATAATAATAATAATAATAATAATAATAATAAAAAAAACCCTACAGTTGTTAGCCACACTGAAAAGCTGTAATTTAAATCCCTTGAGGGCCAACTGGCGCCATTCAATTCAGGCAGTAGGGGGGCAGGACGACAATGCCAACCCTCCAGACCCTCTATGCATCTTGCCTCTTTCATCTGTATTTGTCAACACTCTCTAGGACTTAGTAGAAGAGACAGTTTGTCATTATCTACGGTCTTCTTTTCAGGCATATTGCTTGGTCTTGATTTGTCCCTGTCTAGCTGCTGAAAAGCTGCCAGTTCCTCCTGGCCCTGATCTCACAATAACTCTAGTTCCTCATCATCATAGAATCAGATTATAACAGATAGAAGTGCTTGTGACATCATTTATTCCAATCCCCTGCCCATGTAGGAATCCACTACTACAGCATCCCCAGCAGATGGCCATTCAGCTTCTGTTTAAATCCTTCCAGAGAAGGGGAGTCCACCATCTCCAGGGGCAATCTGTTTCATTGTTGAACAGCTCTTACTCTTAGGATTTTCCCCCAATGTATGATCAAAATCTTTTGTAATTTAAGCCCACTGCTTCTTGTCCTGTCTTCTGGAATAGCTTTGTCCTGTCTTGTACATGACAGCAACCATGTCTTTCCACAGACTGCTCATCACAAGTTTCTCACTGGAGGATTACTTTTAAGTAAGCATGAAACAGGCACAAAGACTGCCAGAGCAAGAAAGCTGGTAGGACATCATTTAATTGAACTATATTTTAGATAATTACTGTATATGCAGGATAGAATCGTTCCCCATGTCCATAATACCATTCCCCTACTGTTATATTAAAAATTACAATCCAGTAGCAACTTCTGGAACTCAGTAGTCACATGAAGCTCTAAGGTAATCCACATCTAGCCCTGTTTAGTATAGTCCAACTGATAGGATTTCTTTAAGGGTGCTTCCCCACCCCTAATCCCAGAGATTCTTTTAATATGGCAGTACCACAGATTAAACCCAGAATCATCTACACATACAGGATTTGTTCCTGTCTATCTTTACTGCATGTACTTGTCACAAAGCAATTAGAAAAAAGAGAACAACAAGCAGAAAATTAGATAACTATTTTGATTTCTTTTAAATAGAAGAGCAATGTTAATAGACTGAAGAATTCACAACTGTATTAAAGGAAAGCCATGTTTTCAATTCTCAGAATCACAGAGTTGGAAGGGGCATCAAGTCCAATCCTCTGCTCAGTGCAGGAATCCTTATTAAAGAGTCCTATCAGATGGCTTTCTAGACTCCGCTGGAACCCCTAGGCAAAGGAGAGTCCATTATTTCTCTAGGTCAGGGGTTCTTAATCTGGAGTTCTTCGGGCACTAAGGATGGATTTCACGGGGTGTCTGAACTTCAAGGGGAAAAGAACTATAACTTTATTTTCACTATTTTATTTTATGCATTTAAATACATTTTTCTGAGAAGGAGTCTGAAGGTTTCACCAGAGTCTCAAAAAAGTGTCCATGTCACAAAATGTTAAGAATCCCTTGTAGTGCTGGTGCTTTTACTAGAAAATTGATGAGGAGGAATTGGGTAGCGGTGGGCACTTCTTTTCCTTAGGATGCATGAGAGACAGAACTTTTGCTGCCTGATATAAATATACTTTAACCCTGAGATGGTCTCATTGCCACCTGACATAAACAATACTCCTTAACCATGATGCTCTCATTCTTGGCAGGACCAATCAAAGCATTCCAAGCACAAAATAAGAGAGAGACTTGTCCTTGACAATCTCCAGTGAAATGAGGCCATCAAAGGCAGGTGTAAGAAATGGTGGTTTGGAGTCTATATAAGCTAGTCAACCCGCCCCCCCCCCCCATATGGGATGGGAGTTCAATGCAGACCTAATTGGGAGGGTGTTTCATAGGTGCTGGCTTTGAAGGGGTCCACCCACCATCATTTCTTTGAGTTCCCTGACTGGCAGAAGGGGTGAAAGGTCTTTCTTTGTCTTATTGTATTCTTCAGTATTCCTGTTTCTTCTTTGATTCCTGTTAATGTTACATTATTATGTTATTTTCTTACACTACCTTAAAACAAAGCCTTAAGGACTCATACTGTGTGGTCATTGTTTACGAATTCAAAAGAACCTGTAACCCAACCCTGCTGGGCCAGGGACAGAGCAATGCAACCTGCCCTAGGTAACTGCTTTCATGGCTAGAATCCTCCTACCACCCAAAGTACTCAACTGGAATTTGCATACCTATAAATTGATTTCCCCCCTCCCTTCCTGCACTCTGGAACAATAGAAAACTGGTCCTGATTTTGTGTGATATCCTTCGAAGTACAGTGGAACCTCTAGTTACAAACTTAATCTGTTCCGTGACTCTGGTTGCAACTCGAGTTGGTCGCAAGTTGAGGTAAATTTTCCCATAAGGTTCCATGTAAATACGGTTAATCCGTTCCGCCCTCCAAATTTGGTCGCACCACGAGGCAAATTTCCCCATAAGGTTCAATGTAAATACGGCTAATCTGCCCTCTGAATTTGGTCGCACCCTGAGGTAAATTTCCCCCACAAGGTTCAATGTAAATACGGCTAAACAGTTCTGAAACATATGCATTTTATTTTTAAACCTCAAAAACCTTCCAAACACCACAAAAACCTTTCAAATGCCACAAAACACACCACAAGCCTCACCGAACATCTCCTTGCTACCGCGATCTCGCCCACAGGAAGCCGCGACCGCGTGGCAGCAGGGAAAATGGCCGCAGATCCAGTTCATAAGTAGAGACAAGTTCGTAAGTAGAGGTAAATTTTTGGGGCCGGAGCTGGTCGTATCTCGAAAATTTCGTAAGTAGGGACGTTCGTAAGTAGAGGTACCACTGTATTTGAAGAATGAAATCCCTATCCATCACCCAAACCATAAAACTTAGTTTATAGTCTCCTAATCAACTTTGCTTCTTTATTTTTAACACTCAGAAGGCTATGGGCACTTTGTCACCCTTCTCTACATTTGTTCCCAGTTTTCTGAATACTTCTTGAACTGTAAAGCTCATAACTGGACACAATACTTGTGGAAGAGTCTGATCAATGCAGAATAAAATGGAAGTAGTGTTTCCTATGATTTAGAAAATATTTGTCTATTCTTGCAGACTAAAACTTCATTTGCTTTTTTTTTCTTTCCAGCCATTTCATACCATTGATTTATATTCAATATGCAAATCAACTATTACTCTAAGATCTTTTTCACAAGTATTATTACCAAAGCAGATATCCCCCCATTGCATACCGTGCATTTGATTTGTCTCCTCAAGTTAAGAACTTTGTATTTGTTTCTGTTAAATATCTTCTATATTAGTTTATCCCATCCAATTTTGGATCATCTGCATCTGATAAGCATTCCCTCCACTTTTTTATTTAAAAAATAATGATGTGGATCAGATCCACAACTAAACTTTGTGGTATCTGATACCTAATTCCTGTTTAATGAGAAACCCTTGAGGAGCATTCTTGGACATTTGTATCCAGCTATACATCCAGTTAATTGTCATGCCACACTTTGCTAATCAGAATGTCATGGGGTACTTTATCAAATGTTTTGGTGAAATCAAGATAAATTACACCTGAAACATTCCCACAATCTACTTCACGCAATTGTCCCTGTCCCTTTTTTACACATCTGTTTTCTGACACATAAATAGGCACCATATTTCATTTATTTCTTTTCTTCATATATATTCATTGTTGTCATTATTTTATATCTCCTAAGTTGACTTTCCTTTCTAGAATAACTGGTGAGTATTTCTCTATTGCTGCTTAAAAGCTAAATATGATTCAGAAAGTTTACAGGTCAGAGTTAAAGCCTATTCTGCTTAAAGGGTGTATCTCTCTCATACACACAAAAGACCCTTTAAAGAATCTAACTAAAGAGAAGGGAAATGGGCTAGATGTGTCTTTGATAGAAGAAATAATATTTCAAGAACTGAATACCATTTTGCATCACCCAGAAATGGCTAGCAAAAAATCATCAACATCGGAAAATACACTCTTGTTCAATAGCATTAAATAATTTCTAAGAGCTGTAATTCTCTCATTTTTCTAAAAGGATCTTACAAAGAAAACATGGAGAGAACTAAAAGTCCTTGGGGAAACATAACACTATTTCTACAGTTTTCATTTGGCAGACTGAAACTTATAACTGCTAGAGATAAATTCTTAGATGCAGTGCCTCCTGAATGTACTTTACGATATAATGGTATCTGTTGACTTTCACAAATATACTTTCTATCTCTTCTGTGAGAAGAAAAGAATATGCATTTATTTGAAAACTTTTAGAAAGGCTGTGATACTCTGAACTTTATCTTACATTTTTTCTTTAAAATGCATAGTATAGCTACTTTATAATAACATTCTCTAAACTGGTGCCTGCCAGTTTTAGATTGCAACACTTGGTCTTTTTATATTAAATAAATAATATATAAATCTTCCCTGCTGAAAGTCTGATAAAAACTATAGTCCAAAACACTTGGAGATTAACACAAAGCTGTTTAGTATCCCTGGAAAATTGGAAGCTTTGCCTCTGATTTCCTGATTCTAAGTTCTTAGCTTAAAGAAAACGTAAATTCCCAAATGAAATCTGTAGATCTGTCATCATTCAGCACTGCTTTAATTCTGAAGTAAAGAATGGCTGGGACTGCAGTGTCCAATGATTAATTGATAATACCTTCCTAGGACTGTAGCATTGAACAAAATGTTAAAAGCAGCCAGGAATGTCTTCAACTAGCCATAGATAAAACATTCAGCATAAGCCCAATCAAACAAACGTTTGCAAGTATTCTCTTAAGAATAGCATGCTAAGTCAGACCAAGGTTTATCTAATAAGGCAATGCACTGCCACAGTGGCCAGTTGGATGGCTGTTAGTAGCCAACAAACAGGACATAATTACAATAATATCCTCTTGTTCATGTTCTGTGCAACTGGTATTGAAAATCATACTTCTGATACCATAGCTGTTATTACTAATACTCATTAGCAGGCTTCCCCCCCCCCCCCGTGGACTTTTTTCAACCAACTGATTGGTTGAATAAATAAAGTTTTTCTTCCTTAATCAAGGAAGAACCTTAAGCCTGACCGCTGGGAGCACCATAACACAAGTGTCCTGTAGGATCCCACAATTAGTTAAGTAGCACATCATCTACTAGAAACTCAGAGTCACTTGCTGAGATGGGCCACTATAGAAATCAAATAAATAAATGAACAAACAAACTCTTACTCTTAACAAAAATCCAAGAAGCTGATCTATTTTCAAAACCTGTACCTTTGCAACTCAAAGAGGAAGAGTTGTTTGCTGGTTTATCTGAAAGTGTTGGTTTATAGAAAGGTTCTTTAGGAACAAAGCTTTGCATATCCTGGATTGTAACTTCTCTTCTTACTTGAATTCCATGCTTGAATTCCATTTGTTTTTCATTTTTGTGTGCCACAGCTGGCCCAGGAAAGCAAATGGTTGCCATGATATCATGGTACTCCTAGATATAGTTAACTAATCCTCTAGTAGACTATTATTTTTGGTTTTACACTGGAATTAGGGCATTTGTTCCCTTTATTGGTATGTCTTCTTGGAAAATGCTATTGCAAATACTTCAGCAGAATTAAAGAAGACTTTTAAGCCATCTGCTTTTATACTGTACACACACACATACACAGGAAACTATTCCTTTAATCCTTAGGATTCCCACCAATATATAATTCAGTTTACACCTCACCAGTCACTTAGCCCAGTAAACTTGTATTTGTGTGTATATATGCTTAGCAGCTTAGCATTTAGTAAGCAAGCTTTTTAGTACTTTAAAGTAGTTTTATTATCTTGCTATTTTTCATATGTGTGTTTTATTAATAGTTTTAAAATTAATATTCTATTTATATACCATTATTATGAATAATTTATTTTGCTTTCTATTGATTTTAGATTTTGTGCTTTTTAATTTGAACTTTAACTTTTCATAACAGTTGTACAAAATGCTAATGACTGTAACAATAAAGATCACATATACTCTACAGTATGAACATAGAAGGCAGAATCACCACTTTCAATCTGTATTATCTTATATTCTATAATCTTCTCTAGTATCTGAACTTTTGATAGAGGCATGAACATAAAGGAAGTCGTCCCTTAACAGCCATTCATTTAGCAACTGTTTGAAGTTACAAAGGGGCTAAAAAAGCTACTTACAACCAGTCCTCACACTTAGGACTGTCACAACACCCCCGCGGTCATGTGGTCACAATCCAGGCACTTGGCAGCCAGTTCGTACTTACGACGGTTGCAATATCCCGCAGTCACAGGATTGCCATTTGCGACCTTCCCAGATGGCTTCCAGCAAGCAAAATCAATGAGAAACCACACAATTCGCTTAACAACCATGGTGATTTGCTTAACGACCGCAAGGACTACCTGTATTTAATTCTCATTTAGAGAACATTTGAGCCTGCGGTGCTGCTTGGGTTACAGAAGGAGCTTTTGAAAAACTACTTCCAAATACAACAATTAAATGCTGGGACAGTAAAATATTTTCAAAAGAATCACTAGACAGTGAATTGTACTGTTCCTTCCTATGTAATATTTGGGGGTTTTGTTTTGTTTCTTTTGACAGCAAAATCCATGGAGGCTGTTAGATCAGTATTAGACCAAGGTTGATGAGGACCCAGTCTTTTGTCCAAAGCCAAGATTTTTTAAAATTGTAATTGCTTTCTAATTTGCTCTCTGGTCTGCAGGGAGAGAAAAAAAATTCCAGCACCACTGTGACCCTCCAGCTGTTGTGGGGAACTCAGCATTCCCAATCAATATGGCCAATTGTTAGAGATGCTAGGAGAAGTAATTTGGAAATAACTTGAGGACCAGAGATTCTCCTTCCATGCTGGATTAATTTCTCTGTAGGCCCAACTGCAATTATCAGAGAAAGATAAGGAGTAAAAAGGTTTGCTTTGTCTGTTAATCAACTGAACTACCTGAGGAATACAAAATTGGGATACAACTTGAAATCATAATCATCATCGTTATCTTCCTCCTTTTCACAGAGCTGTGGAAATATTTCTGCAGACTCCTACAGATATTCCAGCCTTTTGACAGATCTCATTCTGGCCAAAAGATCATTTTTGCTGCTGCCAGCCTGTTTTCCTTACAGTATTTCACTGAGCTGCTTGCTATGCACTTCTGGTTTCTTTTATAAGTAAATCTTCTTTTGATTTGAAAGAGCTACAGAATTCTTCTTATACCAATTCATTTTTTTTACAAACAGGATCAACATTCTGATTTATTTCTGGTTCTACAACTAGGGATAACTTTATTGTTCACAAGAATATTTTAATTAAACAAGAGCCATATTATGATTCCAGTGCTCTATCTTGTGCTATAGCAAGTATGAAGCAGTACCTTTTCCAAACTTGCTGACTCTTGCTTTTGAACTCTGGATAATACTATAATTGCTTCATAAAAGTATTGTAATGCCAAGCAGAGTCTGAAGATAAGTTATACTATATATTCAAGTACAACGCAATATACAGGTAGTCCTCATTTAGCGACCACATTTGGGACCAGGAAATCAATCATTAAGTGAAGCAATCGCTAAGTGAAACCACGACTGTGCTTATGATCTTACTTCAGCTTTATTTTGCTTTACAGACCTGTGAAGGTCGTAAGTGTGAGAATTGGTCATAAAGTTACTTTTTCAGTGGAGTCCTTGGTGTTCTCTGAGCTTGGTTGTTTTCTTGCAGATGTTTCATTACTTGACTAAGTAACATCTTCAGTGCTAGAAGGGAATAGGGTTTGTTCTCTGCTTATATACCGTAGCTTGCTCTGTCAGTGTTGGTGGGAATGTGGCTTTTTCCTTGGTAGTTCCTTGATTAGGCTGTTGTTTACTGCTTAATTGTTTGTCTTGTGTTAATTCTGGTGTTAATCCCTGCTTATCTGTATGTTCGCTGCTGGAGAGGATGTGTTCTGGTCTTTTTGTTTCCTTTTTAGCTTTTTTATTGTCTCTTTTGAATGGTGTGTAAATATAGTTTATCTCTATGTGCCTGTTGATAGCTGACTTGTCTGAATATCAAGCTTCCAGGAATTCCCTCATGTTTTTGGATTTAGCTTGGTCTAGCATGCTGACAGTTTCCCAGTTGAAACTAGGGCTGAGTCTGTCCATGTGTTATGAGATTCAGCCATCATATATTCTCTTCTATTAGTTACTTTTTCATTGTTTGTCACTAAACGAGGCAGTCACTAAACAAGGAGTACTTGTAATTCATATTACCAGAACGAATGTGTTTATTCCAAGTTAGTGTCCGGCTCAAAATGTATTCTAGCTCAGTGTTTCTGAACCTCAGCAGCTTTATGATGTGTGGACTACAACTCCCAGAATTCCCCAGCCAGCATGGGTGAAGTCTACATATCTTAAAGCTGCTGAGGTTCAGAAACACTGAGCTAGCTTACAGCATCCCTAAATTTGGCCATAATTTTCCTTCTGCTGATTCCCAAGAGCAAAAGTGGATTTATACAGAGCCATTTCCATCTGAACAGTGTTGAATATAAAGCACCACTCTTTCACTGATTGATAAACCAGATTCTCTGGGAGCAACTTTTGTGGGTGTTGTATGACAATCGTGATAACTCGAAAAGATTTCCACTCTAATAAAAACAGCTATGATCAAAAAGGCAATAGCTGTATAAATTATACATCCAGGTGAGCATGAAACAGCCACTAGTCCAACTGAGGCCTCTCAGTCTTAGCGTGACTGCAGGAGTCCTCAATCAAATGTGAACAAACTTTTAATGATTTAAACAGTTATTCTCAAAAGCAAGAGACAATCTTTTTCTAGGTCAAATGTGTTTCCCCTCCTATCATTAATTTATCAAGCATATAGACTAAAAACTTACAGTCACGATCAGCCCCTTTTCCTGGAAATATTTGACCAGCGGAACAGTATTCTGCTTGAAATTAGTCAGGCGTCTCTGTGTAGCTTTAAGATTATCATCTGGCCTTCCCTGCTGTTCAGCGCGTTTCATTAGTCGTTCTTTCAGCCTCTGATTTGAGCAGGACAAAAACACCACCAAATCTGGGGTACAGATCTGCAAAGAAGGTAATCCAAATGATGGAAAGATCAACTTAGAGCAATTTATTCAGGTTACTGTCAATCATCCCTCTATATATTGCTGTGAACCACCAACATTTGCCATTTTTCAAGAGCTTCAGTAAACACTGAATCCTTAAGTATTTTGTCTGAAAAGAAATTGGGGGTGTGTGACTGTTAACATTCCAAGGGTAGTCTTTTCCTTCTGAAATGTAAAATGTGTTGAGGATGACTGATACATCCATAGTGGCAGCCACACTGTGGAAACTAACAGAAGAAAGAAGCTTCTCTTTTCTCCCTCTGCTGCTCCCCAATGCTTGTAGCTACAACTTGGTAAGAAAGAGCAATTTGTCATTCCTTTTTTGGTTTGAAAGAAATGTAACCCCAGCTGGTAAGGAAGCTGCAGGAAATGACACCCGTTGGCATCTAGAAGTGCATGCATGAGGATGCCCCTATGGCATGAAAACCTTAGAAAAAGAAAAGACAGGACCGCCCCACATGATTTTGGAACACCCATTCCTGCTGCTCAGCCCAAAGGCACTCGACATGGACTGTGTCGGGCATGTTCTCAGTAATAAGGGCTGTTTATAATAACACAGCAGGAATAAATAATCGTAATTGAACTGAGCGTCTTTTACCAAAGTGATTCTTGGGTTCCAATCTTAATGCTGATATTTATGTTTCACGATGTATGATGGGAGTAATTATGTTCTTTGAAAAGGATTGAGCGGAATGAAGCTGTTGCAAATAATTGGCCCAATGAATAGAGTGCATATGAAATAACAGGATAACCTAGGCAGGCATACAATTAAAAGATACTGAGGGAGTTTATTTTAAATTGTTTACTGGGAAAGACAAATATCCAGGACAGTTTGTCATTTCCTAAGGAGTGCAGTGTTAGCGCTATTAGCATTTGGAAAGGAAATGTTTAAAAATGGGGTGGATTGCCTATTAAACATTGGCAAAATTAGCTAATGTTATAAAAGGGAATGCATTCAGAAGTGATGTGTGTAATTATTTAGAGAGAAGCTTGTATCCCATGTACATTTTCTTCTTACTCAACCCTATTTTGCTGTCCAGAGCTTATACATCACACTCCTACCATTAATCTTGACAGTTTGGTAAATATATTATTAAATATACTGCTAGCCAACTGAGTGTTATTATTACAATTGCTATGTGAGTAAAAATGACATCATTGCTTCACAGAAGCATTTGCAGATTTGGGTAGGATCTACAAGTTTACCAAAATGCAAAAGAAAAAACCTTACTAAAAAAAATAAGGAATTTGCTGGTGATAGGAAATCCTCAAAACTGGAAATGCTTGAAGGCCAGAAAGGCTGAGTGACTTTGGGAAGAAAATAAGAAGGTTGAAAGGGAACACTGCATATATATAAATTAATAACAATCAGTATTAATAAACTGAATGAATATGGTTGGTTAAAATACCAATCAAGAGCAATGAAATACTATGTTGCCAGGCCAACTAATATTTGTTATTATTATTAATAATGTTGTCTTATTAGTCAGGAAACTGAATAGTTCTATGTTGACATGCAA
Organism: Python bivittatus; assembly: GCF_059951505.1. Lineage (NCBI taxonomy): Eukaryota > Metazoa > Chordata > Lepidosauria > Squamata > Pythonidae > Python > Python bivittatus. The sequence goes on from NW_028277098.1 coordinate 33,213,693, forward strand.
CATCTTCTTGGCATAACACCCCCCCTCCAAAAAAACCCATAACAATTATAGGAGATGAAAAAGTTAACATATAGTATAGTTATTTGCTGCAAATAGCTGAAGAAAGGCCCAAAGCAAAAGGCAAGAGAAGCAGGGGAAAAAAAGTTGCCCAAGTAATGTTATGTTCCAGAGAAGAAACAAGGAATGCAAAGAAACTAAGTATAATAACTAATGGGAAGAACAAAAGGTTAATTTAAGAAAATTACAGAAATGAAAAGAACATGTTCTGCAAATATGGGCATGATAAATATGAAGAAGGCAAAGATCTACAGAAAAAAAATTACAAAGAATTGTCTTGTATATATGAAAAAACGAAGAAGAGATTCCAAAACTGACAATATGTAAAAGGTTTGATTACTGAATTAAAGCGAGGCATTCTAGTTGTAGAAATGCTAGCAGAACATTGGTTCAAAACTGGGAAATGAATGTGGTAAGATTATATACAGTCATTTATTTATTTATATGCAAAAAAAGGCTGGAATTAAAAAGTTAACAGATAATGCCAACCCAGGTTATTTGAAGTAGTGACAAACTTTATCTTTCTAGGCTCAAAAAATTTGATGCAATGTTCATTAGGTCAGGAAGAGTCAGAGTGACTGAATAATTGAACAAGAACAACTGTGTGTAGGACTGCTGCCTGAAACTCATATAATTAAACTGAATATGTTGGGTAATGTTCCTAATTTTAAATGGAGTTCGAAGTCCTCACCTAAGATGGCATCCCGAAATCCTACTTCAATATTCCAGGATGAGCAACATCTTGATGTCTGCTATATCTTTTTCTTCCAATTCTAAATTTGTCTTGCTCCTTACATCATTTTGATTCTTTATAGCCTTTATAGTTTGAGCTGAGTAAAACTCAAACTTCAGTTTTGCTTTCCCATTTTGCTGGCAGCAAGTTCATACTTAACTTTTTTTTGCATCAGTTTATGGATTTGGTAAAAAAACAAAAACAAATCATGCATGAAAATTCAGATTACATTTATTCCCAGTGTAATTTATTCCTAAATTTTCCTTTTTACAAGCAGTATTGTTTAATATATTGATTTTAATGCATTTTGCTTACATAACCCTTTTTATCCAACTTTCTTATTACAGTCATTTTTGTAATAAAGCAAATCAAAGAATTCTGACAAGTGTGGACTTCAGTGAACCTCAGTTCACTCAGAGTTTGGGAGATACAAACTGGATGTCAAAATAAAAATTTGGAATGAATCTTTACTTATAGAAAACTGAATGAAATTGACATTTATAGATTATTTTCATGGCAATTCTGCGCCTAATTTAAACACTTACAATTTACCCTGTATAAGTCATTACTTCAGCCACAGGTTCATATTTGAAAAATGGTAGAAATAGTTTAAGTAAAGGAAAATTACGCAGTGGCAGTAGGTCATCTTAGATTCATCTCCATATAAGTAGCTGTATCTTGTCAATAGAAAACATCAATATTTTTACGACTAACATGTGAAAGCTAAGAGCATTAAAACTAAATGGTCAATGTATGTATTTCTTAAAAGGCTTAAGGGGAGGGGGTAGAATCATCTTTGATTTAACTCTTTTGGAAAGCAGAGTCTTTCTAGTAGTTTGATCAGTAGGTTCTGCTTTAACTGTGGCACCTAATACAAGAAAAATATTCATAGCAAAACACTTCATAAAACTAGCACCCAACAATTTCAAACTGATTTAAAAAATGCATAGGTCTCACAATGATACATCAGGATAAATTGGCACACATAAATTAAACGCAAAACAGACCTTAAAAGGTGACTCAACTATTGCAAAGCTATTTTTTGGCTTAAACAGATTTATAGAAAATGGACAGAAAAAAAAATCTTGTACCTCATCTCCCTCTTGTGAAGATGACTGTGCTCCCCAAAAGCCTCTCTAAAGTGTTTCTCTTAATTGAAGGAAGGGTTGAGGAATTGGTGGGAAAAAGAAACTATTTAAGAACTGAACTTCTTAAAGCAGTTTTCAGGGGAAAAAACACATTATTCAAAAGAGGATTGTTTGAGGAAGAAAGAAGAATTAGAGGACTTAGAAGGTTTGCGTAATAGAAGCATAATGGTGAAAACAGAGGGTAAGATGAAACAAGGAACAAAGAGAAATAAAAGATGAAGGACAGAAGACACAAGGCTATGTGATCTTTGTTCAAAACAGTTATGCAACTATTCTTAGGCTGCTGGCTCAGCTGTTAGTTACCTTGTAATCTGGGACAACAAAAAGCCTCCCCATCTTCTAATTCTTGGAAAACAAAACAGAATATGCCTGCTTGAGATGTGTATCAGCAATTATGCAATTTGGTATAGTACATCCCTCCTTCTTCTCACCATAATAGAGATGAAGATGGATGAATTGATTACAGTGAAAGGGGAAAAAATATTTGGACTTAATGAATGTGTCCACAGTAAATATAAAGCTGAAATTGGATTCCTGTTAGAATTGCCAGAAAAATCCAAAACCAGAGCACAGTGGCTAAGAATACGTATAAATATCTCAGTTAATAGTCTAGTTTGCATATCATGCTACGTCATATCCAAACAAATGATATTATGGCTTACTTTGATACATGAATATATGTGTGGTTTTATTAGACCAAAAATAAGACTTGGGCCTCATTTTTTCCTCACATTATAATTACGGTGACCATATTTTCTTGGAAAAAATAAAGGACAAACTTGAAAAAGGGGCATATCTGAAAGAGGTTCATAAGGATAATTTTTTTTATTTTTATGTTTATAACTTTGCTTTACAAAGGAAAATTCAAGAGCAAAACCAAGAAAAACTTTACAAAAACGCATATTCTAATAAAAATACCTGAAATCAAACAGTATATGTAAATTTATTTTAAAAAGAAAATTCAATTTCTGTATTTTTCACATGAATATGAAAGACTGTGGTACCATTTGTACGGTAAAAGTTAAATCACCAAAATAAAGGACAAAAGTGAGTTTTTGAAAAATAAATAAATCTAAAGGACAGCTTTCTGAAATAAAGGGCGTATGGTCACTGTAATTATAATAGAACATTTTTGAGATTCATTAAACCAATTTCTCATTACATGAAGTTTATGAAACTGTATTTTTAAACTTTGTTTACAAACCAGAGGAGATCATGGATCCAGGTATCACATACGGGTTTATGAAGAGAAATGGAGCCATACTTTCCCACTATGAGAACAGTTATAGGAAACTATCATTATTAAACTACAATGAAATATTAAACTATAACATAAAGTTACAGTACATAGGTAAATGGTTCCTCTTCGGTACGGTGTCTGCAAGGTAGAGGACCAGTGACCAAATACGTTTGATGACTTCATCACACAAATGCTACAACTTACATATTTTGGTCAGATGTTGGGACACAAATATGTAATGGTGGCATTTGTATGTTGATGTGTCATTTTGATGTTATGGCAGTTTGTTGTGGATGCCACTGCTCTTCAGACTGTTAAATTATTATCTTGCTAGCACAGAAAAGCTCATGCATGACACAGATGGGACAAAATGAACAATACAAACTTCAATTATCATTACAGTCCTATCAGCTCAAGGCCCCTATATGGAACAATAGAAAAGTAAAAATAAAAATAAACTTAGGCTTCCTTGAATTGAGCTTCATTCCTGGTGACTTTACGGACACATCCATGCAGTTTTTTCTGATAACAAAATGGAAGTAGTAAAATGATTTAGAATTGAAAACTGAGGAAGATGGAAGAATTTAGCCTAGCTCAGCATAAACTGCTACTTCATTTTTATGACTCCTCCCATGAAAGGTTCAGTATCAGCAACTGCATACACAGTCTACTATGTTTGGTTAACACAGCCTAAACATGTATGCTTGGAGAGAAAAAAAATCAGAAAATCATTCTTTAGGTTTCAACCTCTAGCTATACCTCAATAATTCCCAATCTATAATTTTCAATGTGCCACAATACCAGGTTGCTTTTCAAGTGACCAAGTACTATTAATGGAAAATCTGCATGAGAAGGAAGTGGGATAATTAAATTGTAGGCAAGCTCCCTGAATCTATATTTAGAGATTGTGAACCAGAGTAAATGTTCATGTGTACACTTCTGCCTTCTATTCTTGCTTTATAACTCCAGTATATTACCTGCCAACTTATGGGAACAGATAGAAGAAGTAGATATAATCATAATAATGTATTATGATGTCATAATGCATACATTCAGTGAAGGCTCTTTGTTCAATGTAACTAGAAATATCTTTATTATTTCTGTTTCTTTTACTAATAAAATCATTCTGAACAGCTATAAAATGCATGTGTGAAAGTCCAAAACATTTAAAATAACAGATAACATTATCAGCACCAAATGCTATTCCAATTATAGAAAAAAAGCCCCTGGGAAGGAGAAATGAATTTGGTGGGATAAATTCTGCTGCTTATCTGACAGAATTTTATCTTCCACAGGATCGTACAGTGGAGAGAAAATCTATAGGTCACCTTAACATTTAAAAAAGAACATTTAAACATTTAAAAAAGAATGTAACCAAGCACTACTTAAAAGGCTGGAAGTTGACACTGATATTGTTCAGATAATGTTCCCTCTTCACGGGACACCCATGTACACTTTGCAAATGGCTGCAGGGGAAAAGTCTATATAGGTATGATTTTAAGCACCTTGCCTTACCTACCATGCAGACAACAGCCTGTCCTAGCATGCAATACAAAACTAGTTACATAGATTACATAGTTACATACTCCACAACTGCAGACATTTGGTAAGGAATCAGCACAATGTGTTCACCAGCTCCCAATGGCTCTTCCAACTGAGCAAAACCTTAATCCTTCAGCAGACTTAATAAGTTTTCCTTATTATAGGTACCCAAGTGCAACCTATTTTTAAAAAATGAAAAGCTAATCCTGCCATGACCAGATGGGAGCTTCACATTTCCATAACAACAAAAATGTTCAAGACAAAACTTTTTTTTCATATGCAGCCCTACAGCTGTTGCATCAGTCCACTGTTTTTCCTTCAGAAAAGTATGTCCTTTAAGATCCCGTTATGACTTGGCTATTATGAGAAAAAGAAAACACATGGAATAACATGTGACAATCCATCTACTTCTAGTGTTTTGTGCTTCTCCTATACAATTTTCCCCATGGGCTTGAGTTATTGTCTGGTTTCTGAAAGAGATATCTTACATACACTGAGCACAAATTAATATTTACTATATCACAGGATAACTTAAAAAAAAAAACTCGTACTGTTTTGTTTTGAAGCAAGTTTCTTGTGTTCAAAGTTTCCAAGTGATAGCATTTTCTTTTCTTTCTTTTTTGTACTTTTGAGCCAGTCTTGACTCCGGGTGACTGCCTGGATAACTCCCTGCAGTTTTTGTTTGGCAACATTTTCAGAAGTAGTTTGCCAAAGGCAGGACTAAAACTCATAGCCTTGCAGTTTCTGACCCAGGGTGTTTAAAAACTACACCTCACCAGCTCTTTAGGCACTTTCCTTACGAAGCCCAAATATATTTCGAAATGTAAAAAGTCAAGCCACTTCAATAAGCACCTGAAAGTGTAGAGCTTTCTAGGGTTTGCAACATTATATACAGTGGCTAAATTAGTATATAATTAAGCTATAGCTTGGTGTTAAGAAGCTGTGCTTTTGAGCCCCTTCCTATTTTCCTCTAGCAGTTTCCTTTCCACTGTTTACTAATACAATTTAGCATGAGATGTGAACCAGGATAAAGCACCCTTAGTCTTACTACTATTTACCACAATAAGACAGTTTCAAACTCTGATGTATAAGGCTACATTATTTAGTAAACTGTAGTTAATATGAACCACAATTAAGAGTGTAGATGTTACCATAACCTGAGATTAATAAAAAATAGGTGGAAGCTTATGAACTCCTTGCAGTTGCGCTAGAAGAGAAGAAAATGGCTGGCAACTCCCAAACTGACATTGTTCATAACCACAACCCAGCATTAAAATGTTAGTAGTAAAGAATGTGTAGCTTTTTGACAGTTAAAGTATTACATACAATTAATTACTTCTAGAACTGAAACTTCACACTTCTATCAGTGGCCAAATTGGATGAGAAACTATAGAAGCACACAAATAGTACCACTGCCTTTAGGACTTATTCTACTCAGAAATGACAAATTAAAATAACATTGGTTGTGGTAGAGATCTGCAAAGGTAATATGATAATTCAACATCAAATGAGCATTATGGGGTTCACATGTATGTACAGTTCACCTGATTTATCATTTGATTCTGTACTTAAAAACTGGGAGCTGAACCAAAGGCAGCTGTTCCTAGCTACACTGATGCCAATTTTCATCATGACTCCAAATGCAAACTCTGCCCTCTTGTATTTGCATCATGGGGTTACACATAGGTATATGAGAGGTGGAGTTTGCATCATGATATCTTAACACATGTGTCTTCTCTTGTTCCCCTTTCCCCACCCTTGCAGACAATGACAAGCTGAATTTGTGAACATATTACATTGAAAACAGTGTTGGAGATGAAATCAAAGTACTCATTCTTTTCTGCATGCAAATCATCTGCAATGCCGCCATCAAGTGATCACATCATACTACGAATCAGTCTAATCACTCCAATCATGCTTGGAGATTCTGATGAACATGGCCCATCAAGTCTTCCCTATTAATTTCAATAACATCAGCACTGAGGAACAAAAACTTGCATCTGCAACCTCTCAAAAAGATGAATGGAGAAATGTTACTGCAAAAACTCCATGGACTTGGATTTAAATACATTCAGAGTAAACATACCAGGACTTAAGTATATCATGTCTAAACCTGTTCACTTGATTTCAGTAAGTCTAATTTAGGTAAAACTAACCCTGGACCCAATTCATGGGTCCAGTGAAGTGGGAGGTAAATGAAATTGTTTTTAGACTATTTAAACCAGTATGTCTCTCGTCAAAAACATGAACTAAGAGACTAGAGTCTTGCTCTAGCTAGTGATTTTGTCTAGATTTGCCATCACACTGTATATTACAGGAGATATTGGCTGGGAAATTTGTTTTACCTTGACAAAAAGGGCCCTGACTGAAGAATGTATGATTGCCATAGATGCCTATAAATGAATTCTGGCCCACTATGATAAATTTATTACCCTAGTTTACAAAGGATAAAAATGTCACTGGAATGAAAATGGAACATTAGAAATTAAGGAAGAATATATGAAAATTGTTCATTCATTTTCTATTCGAAGGAGAGTATTAAACACAAAGAAAGTCTTACTGGTGCTTCATGGTCTTTCAGCCTGAATTACTATTAGTGTAAAGCCAGACCTCTTTCTCAGCATTTTTGTGCCTAGAATGTAAAGAGCTTGGAATGTAAACTGACTGGAATGTAAACAGCTTCCAAATATTTGTCAATTCTCCAAAGCTGTTATGCTGGGAAAAAAGGTGCTTGTTTATCTAAAGGTTTTTTTCTTTTCTTTTACAATTCTGGGTCCTTTAAGAAAGTTTGCTCGTTAGAACCTTTTCAAGAATTGAAATACCATATCTAATTAATTTTCTGGCAGCAACATGGGACCCAGTAATCCATCATTTTATCCACGAACCTGCCATAATGAGCATGGAGTTGCTATGGTAGACCAAGATTCTAAGGTATTTTCTATGCCATCACTATATGAGTAGGTTATACATCAAATCAGCCTAAAGGTAAATCTATTAGACAGACCAGTGATGTACTTGCAAGTTCACCAAAAAGGCCAGGAAGCTAAAGTAGACAGCCTTTCTAAAAGTGGTCATTTTAGGCCAAGACAACTGATTGGAAGAGATCAAGAACCAAAGAGCTTATAGCCGAGGATATTGCAGATCTGACAGCAATGTCTCCCAATCAGCTTGTGCCATCACAGGGATTTAGAGCCTCAGAGGAGGGCCCTATGACAGAATGGTGCAGATAAGCACTATTTGCCATCCTGCCCCATGATTTTCCAGACGGACAAACTCTACCTGGAGATGATAAGCTTGGTCTGGAAAAACAGGAGGTAGCAGATAAAGTTTTCACACGCACAAAGTTTCTCACATGTGGGAGAAAGGAAATGAAAATGAGCTCGGTAGGTAGCAGGAAAACTTGACCAGGAGTTTTAGAAGGAAATAAATGATGACTAGCAAAGCAAAATTTAAGGTTATTACCTTTAAAGCCCTACATGGCATGGGTCCAGGTTACCCGAGGGAACGTCTCATCCCCATTACATCAACTCATCACACCCAGTCAGGCAGAGAGGGCACGTTGTGGATCCCGTCAGCAAGAGAATGTCAGCTAGCAGGGCCCAGGAAGAGAGCCTTCTCTGCCGTTGCCCCCGCCCTTTGGAATATTCTCCCCGCAGAGATGCGGTAGGCCCCTACCCTCCTGGCTTTCTGAAAAGGTTTAAAGACCTGGCTCTGTCAGTGTGCATGGGGCGATATGGGCTCTACCCATCCCTGGGGGTGGTTAGCCCCCTGATGACACTCCCTGGAATTACTCACCAACTTTCCATCTTTCTTGGAACCTGTTTATTTTTATTAACCTTTCTTGGAACCTGTTTATTTTATTATGCTTTTATGTTGCATTTTAATGAATTTTATCTCTGCTGTAAACCATCCAGAGTCATTTCAACAAGATGGACGGTGACAAATTTAATAAATAAATAAATAAATAAATAAATAAATAAATAAATATCAATTTAGACAGCATTGGCTGTTGAAGATTTGCTAGTTCCTGAATCGTTTGAAACTACTAAAGGTGAAGGTAATATAAATGAAGATGGGAGAGGATCAGGTTTCTATTTTTTTATATATAATTTTTATTAAAGCTTTTAAAAGAGAAGATAAAAACTAATACTAACTAATATAAAGTAAATAAGGGGGGAAAAAAGAAAAAATGGGAGAGGATTATGCATACCTATCTAGAAGGAGAAAAGGATTGGAAGAAAAAAGATCAATATATTGCTAGCCAGGTATGTAAAAATAAAGCCCTTGATTAACTCTAAGGAGGAAATTTAAGGATAGCTATGCATATAGTGACAGATTAAACTTAGCCACTGCCTCATGAGAAAAACATTAAATGGCAGGCAGTTAATAGTTAAGCTAGGAATACTACAGCAAGCAAAAATCAGTTTACTGGAGTTGTTTTTATGGAAAGCCAAAGTCTTTTTTAGTCAAACTATAAGGTATCAGTGTATTTGCTTAATTTAAAATGTTGTTTACATGATTAGGCTTGCATGACTGAAGAAGAAACTAATATGTTTTTATTTATGTTATGAATAAAATGGGGGGAAATACACAAGAAATTTTTATGAGCTAGAGTTTATCTGGGTGATCCTGAGAACCACAAAGCATTGTAATAGATACAATAATTGAAAAAAGTTAATACAATAGTCAATATGAGGGAATGCAACTGTATAATCCAGAATGCAAAAGTTATGAGATACAAAGCAGAAATCAAGCCTTTTCAAGTAGTTTCCCCAAAAATACTACCTGTTCCATACATAGGCATAGTGAGATAACCAGAAGAAGACAGCAAAGGATGAGACAGTGAAGTCTGAAGGAAGGGATCCAGTTTACTAACCATTAGAGAAAAACAGGCCCGTTCCAAAGGGCAGCCTCCTCCAAAACCATAATTAAATTAGAGTATGTGTTCTACATTTAGTAGACTTGCCTAAGTCTATTTCTTATAGGTAAGTGACCCACTGATCTAATGCTGAACAATCAAATAAACCAGAAGCTCCTATGGTTGTACTGGGAGCTTCTGGTTTATATGGGTTTGGGAAGAGCCATCCTACATAATTCTGTGTTCCTGGATTTTCAGCAACTGTTCACACATCTGTCGAGTAGAGAGCTAAAGCAATGGAGATGAATAAAGACAGAGAAGGGAGGAGGGAAGGAGTCCCATTCTCACAGGGATCAATATCATCACAGATATCTAAGTAACTTTATGTTAAGTATTACTGTAAATCATAGCTTTTCTCTGCTTGTATAAAACAGCTGTGATGCTATGAAGAGATAAAAAATTATTTGGAAAGGGTGAGAGGAGGAGGCTTCGTTGAAGTGGATCTTTTTTATCAGTTAAAGTATGGTATCAAGCTAAGCTTTGTTAGAAACTCAACACAAAAGGCCTCATTAAACTATTACCTTTCATGAACTTCTATATGAGAAATTCTGTGATGAAATCACAGTATAGAATTAATCATTCAGAAATTCTGAACTTCATATTGTCACTGCAAGCCTGGTTCATGCACCACAGTAAATCATCCATAATTTACAAATGACAATGATTAGATTCACAATATATCTTAAGCCAAATCTAAATGAAGTATGGCTGTACAACGCAAATACCTTTTCCAGAAATGGAATGGTCACAGTTTCCTTATAGTTGTACAAAACTGTGGAATCAATGGAGGATGTCTTCAAGAACAGTTTTAAGACACCTACCTTAAACATATTAGCATTGTACCTTCTTCAGGAGACCTTTACCTGTCTTGTCAGCCCTACTTTGGTTGTCAATAACAGCCAGAACAGCTGGAGATCAAGCATACAAATGGTTGGTCTCATATCACCATTCAGTATGGTTGTTCAGTATTGTCCAAATTGCCATACTTCCCATGCAAAAGATGCTTTGTTTGACTCCATTCCAATGACCAAATTGTAAAAACTCTGTAAATAGCTTTGCTAACCAACTCTGCATGGAGAAAAAGATGGCAGAGGAATAAGATATAGCTAAATAGCTAAAATGGATTCTAATCTATGTTCCACTGAACCTGGCCCTATTTTTTCCAATGCCATTGCTCTACTATCTTCTATGCTTATTCACTGCATTGAGTTCTGGAAAAAACCAAAGCTATTTAACATGTAAGAAAAGAGTTCTGGAACTGTCCCATCATTTCCATATTCCAGAGTTGGCTATGTTTACATAGAACCATCAACCGCTCAATTTCTGAAGTGTTTGGGTTAGTTCTATTTCTAACAAAACGTAATAGTAAAACCACAAGTTAATGGATTATTTGGAAAGAAGGAGGTTTCATTAAACCTGAATATCTGCTAAATCTCAGTATAGGTAATTGGCATATTTATGTCATTAGCATAATGACATAATTGATGTTTTTACATAATTTGCAACTATTTGTGTAATTGAATAATTGAAATTTTAAATCGTTTTCATCCATTCATGTCATGCAAATGATGTAAATTGATGCAAATGACATAAAAATGTCAATTACATCATTACACAAATTATGCATATTGAGGAAATTATATCAATTGTATGGACATACTTCAGAAACAATGGAATTTTCCGTCATTTGGGTGAAGGGGGAGTCCAAATACAAATTTGCTCAGTTGCAGTTGGAGGTATGTTAAAAGGAGGTTTCACGTAGGGACGTTATCTAACAGATTTCACCCTGATTGTGCAAACATTTTCTCTAAGTTACAATTCAAGTTTTGTGTATGATTTTTTTTTTCCCAGAGGAATGGGGAAAGCGAATAATTATTCATACTCACACTAATGAAATGAGAGAAGGAAAGAGGATGCTAGAAAAGGAGATTAACTTCTATGTGCTAAATCCTTGGTAAGAGACAGGCACTGAGAGAATCTACCTGTCTGAGAACTCATTGCTCTGAAACACTGAAGGCTGGCAGGAAATCCATATATGGTGGTGTGGCAGGTAACCTTACACTATGTTGATCTCTTATGCCAATACAATGATCATGTTAAACATATAAACCACTTTTTATACTACATATTGAGAAAGAGGAAGGACTTCAAGATTTGCTCATGATGTCAGCAGGAGCCAATCTAGATAATTAGTACAAATCATCTGCATGTCATCTCTTCTGTCATCCCTTCTGGCAGATGAAATCACTTATCTACAAGACACAGTGAGCAAGGAACTTACTTCTCTGTAAACATGCTTAGGCCCAAGAGACCCTGCTCCTCCAGTGCACTTCCTTGAACAATTAAGTGGAATTGAGGGAAGCAAGCATCATTCTTGTCAGAAGGCTGATAAGTGGTATGGAAGATCACCCACAGTTCTGAAAGTATGGTCTCTGAATAAATTTTGTTTCAAACTGTCCTATCTTGACCTTCCAAAGAAGGATCCTGTACTTTCTGTTCATTCTAATCCAAGGTAGACCCAGAGGTTGCAACTAGTATTTCTCAAATATTTATTGATGAAATGGAAGACCTCCATCCCTAGGTGTGACAAGATATGTGATTCTGAAAATATCAGTAATCTGACAGGGGAAGAAGGAGAGAAAACCCTAAAATCATTCATTTTTTAATTTTTTTTTTAATCTTCAGGGTTAGAATGTTGCCTTTTTAAAAAAAATCATGGATAAAAATTAAGGGTGTGCTTTAGATGTGAACATTTAGGTGTTAGGAACTACAGACTTTTTATGAAAGTTCTAGAAAGATTTAATAATGGAAAACACTGTGCAGAGATAAGAGTGAAGATCGGAGGAGAAAAGAAGGGGAAAACAGTGCCTTTAAAGGGATTTTGCTTCAGGAAATATTCCATGTATATGTATAGGAAGTGGTTTGGTTAATTTATGATATGTTTTGTTTCCTTGCTGGGGATGGAAGCAAATCCATGTGCTCTCAAGCAGCAGATGCAATGATTAGTTCTCAGACTGATAAAGGAAGGTTATACAAATAACCAGCTACATTAGTGAAGACATCTGCCACATGTTACTATTCACACTAAGGCAGTTATGAAGAAATAAGGAAGTCTCTAACCTAGTGTACTGTAAGAATATATTGATTTTTAGATGGGGAATAGCTCAGTTGCCAGAATCCTTGTGACCTTATCCTTTTCTTCTCAATAAATCTTGCTAAAGAGACTCTTTGAGGATCATGCCTGGAAAATAATTACTTGGGGTTGAGGCAGATGCCAGAGAATCTGACAGCAGAGGAGCTTGGATACACAAGGGGAACTGGTATTTGACGAAGTGCATGCGTCCTTGAAGAGGCTCATGTGAAAGAGAACGTGAGCTCTGAAGGAGTTGACTATTATGATGAATTATCACTGGAGCTGGCCTTTGCCTAATTTAGTCTCATTGTACTTTGCAGAAACTGATCAGAAGTGGAAATAAATTCCAAACACATGCGGTATGATTTAATTTGAAATAAATTAATGAAACTCTCACCTTGTAAAATAGCTAAAAGGAACTGAAGGGTTCACTTCTAGCCAGGGATAAGTAAACAGTGCCTTATTCACACAAATACTGAGGCTATAAACTGGGAGTAGGCATTTCAGTAACAGGATTGTTAAGAAGCAGCACCACTATTTTCAACCATTTTGAAAAATGAAATAACATCTAACTAGTGGTATAAGTCCCAAATTTAACCTGAACACAGGGGGGAAAAAGATAGCATTCCTGCCCACTTCTGCCGTAAACCACTATTCACAAACCATTCTGGCTAGCTTTTTTTTACATCACACCAAGCTTAAACCAAATAAACTAAATTTAGGATTAGCATGATGTAAAAACCCTTTATATCCTTAAATGAGCTCAGGATCTATTTAATACACAAGCCATTTTTGCTACCCCAAAGCAATCTGCAATACAAGTTGCCTAATCACTATCATAGATTAGGTCATATGTTGAGGAATCTTAATTTTATACGGCAGAAATTCACTACTGAATTATTATTATTTTTTTGTAGGGGCTCAGAATCTGCTTTTTGTGCTATGTTTTTACTGTATTTAGAAAAAAGAACCTTGTGATAGTATAAACTACAATTTTTTTTATTAAAAAAAGACATTACCTAATATGCATATTACCAAAGGCAGTTTCAGAGCTGCATTCTGGTTTAGTAGCCTGCAATAACTTTGCGGCTGTGGCTTCTTGTGAAAACAACATGCTGCTGAAACTATGCTCTTTCTAATGAGTACTGAAAATGTGCAGTTAAAGAATAACCTTTTCTTGTTGCTTTTTCAATTATCAATGTATGAAAAATATGATTTGTTAAGTTAGATCTTTTCTTTCTCTTTGGAACAATTTAATTACATAGCCAAGATTATTGCCATTGTTGGCTGCATTCTGCCTGTTTCTGGAATCATGGAATCATTGTATTTCCCAAACGTGTGTCAACAAAATGATCTCTTATCAGCCTATAATTAGGTATTATAAAGAACGTGGGTCAATGCTCATTAATTTGGAAGAGGCAGCTGCTGCAGAATGTAGCATCTGGATATTGCGTATGCACATAACACTACTGAAGAAGCAATTACACTAGTTGTCCATTAGCAAAGTCAGGTTCAAAGTTTTGCTTCTGATACATTAGGACCTGAACAGCTTGACAGATTGCCTTTGCAATTACCAAAGAGTTTCACAGGTATTTGTGTGGATGACAAAATGTGATTTGTGATGTCACAATGCAAACCCTGTGACCTATGTACTTGGGCCTGACATTGGATTAAAGGTTGCAAATCATGGCATTTGTATTGTGGTGTCATCACACATGTCATCATTTTTTTCATCACTGTGGATAGTAGAAGAAACATCTGGAAGATCAGTTAGGGAGGTCCTGTGGCATATGCCAAGAACTACAGAGTTTCATCTTATGATACCTTGTAGGTTACTTCTTTGTGGCAGTGCCTGTATGCTCTCTGTACTGAACTTCTTCAGACATCTGTTGCTGTATTTACCCCAAAGGTGACTCTTCCCTCCACCCCCAAAAGAAAAGATCAATACAAACACAAATCCATTGTAACACATTCCCAGCCAAGCCAGCCCACAGCAGCTGCCCCACCTTATTAATTAGGGGTTGCTAACTCCAGCAGATACCAATCCTCTAAATCCCTCCCCTATAAATGTGTGTTTCTGAATTAACGGAAGTAATGATCACTAATTAAAGTTAACTTGCCTGTAAAATGAATTGCATTTATAAAATTCATTTATCAGCCATCTATCTACTGTTTCATTCTCACATGTGTGTGTACCCCCTTGCCCTATTCTACTTTGACCTTCCATCAAAAATAGCAAAATGGAAGGAGCTTGAATGGAAGAAAGAATATCTTTACTGGGAAGGGGAAAAAAAGAGAATGAATCATAGGAAGTGAATATCTGCCTTTAGACAGGAGAGATGGAAAAACTGCCACCATTGTTTTTGCCATTCCAAACCCAATTTTGTTTTCCTTTCATCAGTGCCTGCTCCCTTTAAATAACCCCCATATCGATTCTGCGAAATAAATTATTCAAGGATAATTATTGGAGGGGGGGAAATCATCTTTTTTTGAGTAAATATTTTACATCTCTTAGATACTTATTGGAGACCTCTCTTGTCAACCATGCCTCCCCATGTGAATACTGGATGAGTTATTTTGCTTGGGTTGTGTTTTCCTGCTTCTACTCATATTCCTATGAATATATTTCCTCCTGTTTTAATTTATTGCTTTTCTTGCTAGAATTTAGTAATTTGAGATGCAAATTTGGTATGTGAAACAGTGCACAAATACATTAAATACATTTATTCTGGTACTAAAAACATAATATATTCAAAATAGCTGCAACCAAAATAATAACAGCTTACTTGGTCCTCAAAGGAAAGAGCCTGGGCAACATCTCGTGGAAATCCGTCAATAACAATACCCTCCTCATCAGGAATTTGCATTAATCTTTGCTTTATCTCAGTAATTGTGGTTTCCTTGGACAGATAAACAACAAAAAGGTATATATTTCTGTTTAAGAGTGCATTCTCAAAGGTTGCTGGAGAAAAAACACATAATTTCTCAATATGATTGGGAAGGGTTTTTTTGTTTTTTGTTTTTACCTGTGGGGCTAATTCCCCAGTTGTAATTATCTTAGCAATCAGACTCCACTTTCGATTGCTGCTTGTGCTGTGGATCTTCTTTCTTAACAATTCGCCCACAGAGATATACTCAAAGCCATAGCGTTCTGCTATTTTCAAGCTCTGGGTTCCCTTTCCACTACCAGGGCCACCTGTAAGGAAAAACAAAGGCCTTACAAAATTTTCTCAGATTCATTGCAGGCTTATCATCTTCATAACATCCTAAATGATCCTCCAAGTCAAGCACGTAGCAATCTTCAAATCATTAAGAACAGAGTTAGAATCCAGGACAGTTTTTCCCTAAACCAAGTGTCTTCAAGACATAGCAGAAGCCAGCACAACGGAAGTTGATTGGAAAAACAGCTTTAGACAATCACTGAGTGCATAGAGTAAGCTTTTGTGAAGCAGCCCATCAATCTCCCAACTGCTATGGTACTTTTATCGTAAACACCGTAGCACAGAAATGAGACCATTGTTATCCTCTAGCCTCTCAGTTCTCTATTCATCTAACCACCGGCAGCTATAGCTGGTGTAACTTTTCTTCCCCCTAACGATAGGAAACTTCAGTGGCATTGTATAAGTTGATATGTTAACAATGCAATCCATCTGCTAGGAGTTGTTGCTGAACTGTAACTCCCAGAATCCATCTGTGGGGCAGGCGGGGGGGGAGGGAGTTGTGACACAAGTTCCATCCCTTTTGTACATGCATGAAGATGCACACTTGTGTGAAATGGGTAGAGCTTGTATCCTGCCATCACAACAATCATCTCATCATTTTAATGAAGCTGTCACATTTTGCAGATGCTTCTGCCACTGCCCATGTTTGCTTAGGATGACGGTACTTGGATTTCCACATCTAGGCTTCCTGGTGTAATAGTAAGGACACTGACAGAAGATTATCCAGCTAGCAGAGCAGAATCAGGTCTGTGATTCCTCCAGACCAGTACATACTGGACACACAAAAACGAAGAGTAATAAGGAATAGATTCCAATGGTGCCAGTGTCCTAAGCTTGTTTCTTCATCCTCTTAGATTTAACTGCCAGATTAGATTTTATCTTTCTCTCAGTTCAGTCTACATGGATTCAGCTCTATTTGTAACCGTGTGTTTCAGCTGAGGTTTATCATACAAAATTTAAGCAGCACACTGGAGTCTTCTACAACAAAAGATCTGACATTACTGGACTTCATAGTTAAAAGCCACTGCCGATCTAAGAATAATATTACAGTTTCTTGTGGTCTGCCCCACTCTTTGCTTTCCTACCTATGACAAGGATGATTTTTGGCCGGGGCCTGGTCGGATCAAACACATCATATTCCTCAATAAGTTCAGCTGTTTCTGAGAGATCTGTGTCACTCTCAATGGAGAACTGGTGAATTGGAGGGAGTCGATCGTACCTCCGGTAAGGAAAGTTGGGATTGTCAGGCATCACTGGAAAATATGAAATGGTAATATCAGAAATGAGAGCCAGTTTGATAAAGCAGTTAAGAGACTAAGCTAGAAATCAGGAGACCTAAGTTCTAGTCCTGCCTTAGGCATGAAGCCAGCTGGTGACCTTGGGCCAGTCCCTCTCTCTTTCAGTCCTAGGAAGAAGGCAATGGTAAACCATTTCTGAAATCTTGCCAAGAAAACTGCATGGACTTGTCCAGGCTGTTGCTAGGAATCAAGATTGACTCAAGAGCACAAAAAACAAAAAAAAGACAAAACACAAAACTATATCTTTTTATGTTTTTCAGTAATGAATATCAGAAATATTTTAATGTTTTAATAAATACATAACTGTTATCATGAAATCCTGTTTAAACTGCCTCTTTACAAATCTTTTAATACACTCAACCAATCTATTAAAGAAAAACTTTTACACCTTCAAGTGAAGCTGGACTCTTAGCAATTACCTAGGTGCTTCCATACAGTTTTCTTGTAAATCATACAGAAGTTAAAAACATTTTTAAAAAATCTTTGCTGATGACACTAGTACCTAGTTTAATATCACAGAGAGTGGGTTCACCCAACAAGCTAAGCCAAATTGTGAGATTTAGAATGTTATACAAACTCAGCCAGTCATTTAATTTATGGTTTAGGATATTGTAAAAATCTGTGCAGCTGTGTTAATTCAATAAACTAGTGTTAAATAAGCCATAAGTAAGCCATGGTTTGCATGTTGAATAAATACAACCAGCAAAACACTCTATGAAACTCATGCTGTGGGAAAACAGGCTATTCCTTTAAGAACAGCTTATACAGTATTTATTCACAGAACCAGTTCCAGTCAATGATAGTCAGCAGAAGATCAGAGAGCAGGCTGTTATACAGTACTTTAATTAATGCCAGATGATTCTAAAAACTACTTTGGTAAGATGTAAGTCTTCAGTCATGAACCAGCTATATCTAAGCTCCTCTCTTGAAGAAGACTGGGGAGGAGAGCTGTTCTCTGGAACACTCCATTCTTATGAGAGATCACAGGAAATTAGCATGGGACAATCCCCAAAGAGTTCCTTTCAAGATAGGTTTCATCTGCTCCTCTATAATCCCTTCAATCTTAGTCCACACCCTGCTGAGTTTCCTGATTCCTTTCCCACCTCCTAAACTCCCTGGAAATCTGACAGATGACCTTGATGGAAATCTCAGAGCCACCAAAGAACCCTCTGCTAGACAACTAGACAACAAAGAACCCTGACAACTAGAGAATCCTATCATGAAGGAATTACTTGGGAAGAAAGGGGAGATATGCTTTATAAATTATCTGTTTTGTGACTAGAACATCATAGGGTTCAAACTTCTAAGTGGATGGTTTCTTGCATACTCTTGGTTTCACAAATAGATGACCCAGAATGATTTCTATGCTATCTTAAGACAGCACTCTGGTTTCATTTACTTGGAAAGTTGATGTCTATATGGTTAGCAACATGTATGCATTTTTAGATAAGCCTTGTCATTTAGCCACTTGCCTGCAGGAAACAAAAAACTGTTCGTAGTAATCTGTTATTCAGAGTTTTGAATGACTTGAAGTGCCTTTCACATTGATAGGTAAAGAGACGAATATACATGCTAGTTAATAAATGTCTTACAGCTATTTGAAAGTTCAATTTTAATTTGATTTTAATGTATCTTTTTAGAGTCATTTGATCAGACATTACATGGATGATTTAATCTAATTACTATCCGTAATGCATACAAAACATGAAATGGCTTAATTGCTTTTTAAAAAATGAAGAAATCTTTTATGGTTATATTCACAATAATTAAAAAATCTGTTATTTTTCTTACAATATATTAGCCACAAACAGGGTTTTTTTTGGCATTATTTTAAACAATGGCCAATCTAGAGACCATCCTCTAGGTGATTTAAGTAATCGATATCAATTATATCATTATCGTGATTATGTTGATATTACTTTTCTGCATGTTAGTTCTGCATTATTGCTCAGCCTAAATATATTATTCTTTAAAATACAATTGTGGCAAAGTTAGAAAACAACATAGCCTTATGCTATTATTCCGTTTCTAATCCAATTTTGCCTAATCACTGATGCTCAAGCGATAGATTACAAAACTTTTTAAAATATTAAAAAGAATAAAATATATTCATTTTCATAAGAAAACAATCAAAGAGGAAGAACTGATAAAAATCACTACCCCAATGTCTGAGGGCATTCAGAATCAAAAACAAACTATAAAAATACTTGGGCAAAGAGGAATGTTTTAATCTTGGGCCCAAAGTATAGCCAAGTGGGAGTCAGTCATCTGCCCCAGCGAACACCATCCTATCTGCAGGGCCATATAACTGTGAATACAGTAATGCAACTGCCTTCTCCTTTATAACCCTCCCTCCCCAACTTCACTGGGTAGGGACACCTTGAGAAGGGCTTGGTCTTCCATGTTCAGTCCCGGTGAATCAGACAAACAGGTCTCAACCCAGCTCTTCATTGCAAAGTGCCAGACTCTCAGTTCTTTATTTTAAATGGAGGAAAAGTATATCTTTTGCCTCTGCATTCAGAAAAAAATCAAACCAGACAAATGTCAATGTTCTGAGTACAACGTATCAAAACTGGGAGGTTGGCTCACTGCGTACAGCATAGAGTGTAAGCCTCTTAATTTACAGAGAAGGACATTTTGGTTTATTCAGGGTTGCCAAGACATTCTTGAACATTGAATCTGAATTGAAATCACTATAATTTTTTGAACGGTAAAATCACTTCACCTGTTATTCAGGTAATAAGATAACCACAGAAATGCTGCTGTGGATCCCTCCCCTCCCCAGAATACCATGTAATCATTTCTCAGGTCTACCCATCTCCTTACCTGAAGCTGAAATGTGAAACTGTGACTTTAAAATTATCTTACCGTTCCTGAAAAATGCTCTTCTTGACTGGCTGCCATTAAGTGGAGGTAGTGACCTTTTTTCTGGACTGACAAAAGTGTCCCATTTTACTTTTTCTGCTCCACCCAATTCTTTTACTTTTTGTAAGCAGCTTTCCAGATACTCGACTGGATCATCAGGCTTGCAGCACATTAATCCATTCAGCAAACTCTGAAACATAAGAGATTGACAGACTACTGCAATTTAGTGAGGTTGAAAAAAATATATAGTCTATGGTCAAAGAATTCTGGATTAGCCCTAAATGGCAGCAAAGAGCTAGAATTTCCTGCATCACTGTGGAACCAACTAATGGTCATTGGTATTTGTGTAGATTAAATACGTGGGTAGCCCTACTATAGTCTAAAATTAAACATTTCCTGTCTTTTTCATATTTAAGTATGTACCATCACGCCATTCCTTTTAGGAGTAAGCAACATTGTGCAAAGCACAGAGAGGAAGTAAGAAAAGAGAAAAGGCCATGAGACAAGGAAGGAAAAGAAATATAGCTAAATCCAATTTACTCCAACTCTATTTACAATACCTCTCCTTATTTTCCTGTTCTCCGGAGCAATACTTGCTTCTATCCCACTCATACCCCATTTAATACATTGCTTTGATTTTTACTCTTCTTACTCTTCAATTTCATATTATGCCATTGACTAAGAGATATGAAAAGTACAAGGTCTAAAATTAAAGCGTGATTTATTATACATAAAAATTCCTGTTCATAAAGCTGTAACATATAGTTTGTGCTTGTTTTCATAATAATATAAATCATCTACTTTTCTTTAAAAATTGCTAACTATCTCATACTATGGAAGGGGCAATATTCAATATTTCCGTTTCAACAATTTGTGAACTGACATATTCAGAGGCTCACAGATGTAACCCCCTTTCAATTTAGTTGCATTTCCTACTGTTTTCAAAGTCCATGAGAGTGAATTATCTTAAGTCTGTGCTACATATGCATTATACACAGTAAGTAGCCTATATCCTAAGTTTCGTATGCTATGTATCGTAAATTATACTGCCAGATCCCCTAATGGTAAAATGGTGTAGACACTGGGAAATTGTAAAAGTGAATATTGTTGCTGTTTTCGGTGATAAATATTAATCTTACCTAATATACATTCCAAGTTCTATCTTGTTCTGGAATATATTTTAGGTCAGGGTTAGAAAATCAGATACTGTCCAGATGGTTTGGTTTCCAGTTATCAGCAGCAGTTCTGCTGGCTGGTGCAGAACTTCTGGAGATGGCCTGATTCCAGAAGGATATTACTTTGTGACACCTTTGTTTCAAATGGCATTATTGCATGAACTTTCATAGATCACTGTCTATTTTATTAGATGTCGAAAGGCCAGTTAGGAAAAATTATCTGTACATAATGGCCAGTAAAAATGTTGTAGAGTGTGACACAGACACAACTTGGCATTAATGAGCTGGTTAACAGATGTAGCGTTGTATCATATCCTCTCCCCTTGTTCCTCTTCCTTTCTATTTCACTTCTTCACTAGTATACTACACTTAAGATTCATGCTCTGCTTGGAAATGCAGTTTACTGAAATATGATCTCATAATGAACGTATGTCACTGATGTCACTATGCTCCTGCTCTATTCTTGAAGATTTGAATCTTTTACATCAATGAAAATTATATGGTATTTTCTATTTGTTTAGCAAAGTTTTACAGCACACAGCAGCATGGTAAATGAAAATATGGTATAACTATTTCTCAAGGGAGACTTTGGAGAGAAACTTTTTGTTCTGAACTGGGTTCAGGAATTTTGGTAAGGAATATGTGGGACGTTTCAAAAATTCCATTCTGAGCCATCCATAATACACATCACTTTATTATGAACAAGCCTTTGAATATTCTAAAAGTAAAATAAGTATGACAGTACATGATACAGATCGCCAAGATCTGCAGTACTTAGAAAACAGTAGGGATTACAGCTATGGGTCTAAATTATTCTGCATTTAGATACTTATTTTTTGTGGAATGCTACAACTGAAAATATGATAGGTTCTAAGGTCTTCATAATAATATAAATTTTCTATATACAGGATTTTTTTTAATTTGGAGAGAATATTCAGTTATCCATACTTGTGTTCCAAGATAATACTTCTGAATATTTGGATAGTTTTTAAATATATTCAGAATCATAGACAAGAATACTTTTTAAAGGTAAAGTCTTGCTATGTATGTTACACAGCCAGAAGTAATTGATAAGGCTGGAGGTTTTTTTCCATGATAGTTATTATCAATTTGATGTAACAATATAATATGAAAGTTAACTGCTACTGAAAATTAGAATACAGTTTGCCTATTTTTTTAAATGAACAATATCAATGATCTTATTTTTACATGGTCAATGTTTCTTGACCTCAGTTAAGTCAGATGAAGTACAGGTAGTCCTTGTTTAGTGACTGCCTCATTTAGTGACCATTTGCAATTACAAGGGTGATGAAAGAGTAACTTTATGACCAATCCTCACAGTTATGACCTTCACAGGTCTGTAAAACAAAGGAAAGCGGAAGTAAGATAATAAGTATAGTCACAGTTTCTCTTAGCAACCACTTTGCTTAACAACCAAGTTGCCAGTCCCAATTGTGGTCGCTAAACAAGGACTACCTGTACTTTGTAGATAACACTATCAGATTGAGGTATCTGGATAGGACATCAGCAGGAAATCCAAGGCTGTAAATTAGACTATAGCCTAATGTAGTTGGAAAACATCCAAGTACGTATCATTTCCACACTGTTGTCAAGAAAACAACATGGATATCAGGAATTGAGTCCCATTCGAGCAATACATTATTTATGAACACTTATTTGGAAGGAAGCCTTGTTAACCTCAATGATAATTATTTCTAATTACCAAAGATTGGACTGTAGCCCAACTTTCATTATAAATGCATGTGCTTAGAATTGCACACCCTAAGAATATATTAAAGAGTTATGTCTGAAGAATCAAGGAGTTGAAAATGACAATTGGGACAATTCTATTAGAAGCTGTTTGGAATAGCCAAAAGAACCTGTAAATAAATGTTGTAAATCAGAACTCCATGTAACATGGCATTGCATTGTCCAAGACTAATCTGAAGAAGACAGGCATTCCACTTTTTATATTCAGGTAGGAATACAAGATGAAAATGCTGTATTTTAATAATATGTCAACATTTGTAAAACAGCCGCTTTACATAACTGCTATTTCACTCTTGAGGTTGCAACAGTTTGCCTCCATCTCAGCTAAAAAAAACCCTTTGAAGCATATGGATTACATATTCTCATAGCACTCTTCGGAATCGTTAAAAAAAGCCTTTTAATGACAAAGTTCAAAATGTTCTCTCTCTCTTTTTTTTTAACTAAGAACACTGCTACATCACTGCTGCCTACATTATCTATAACATATCTTGCTTATGATATATAACAATAGCTGTTGGCTTAGGAAGAGAGAGACTGGATCTCTGCCACCAGCATTTCTGTTCCATGCCTGAAGACTTCAGGAACTTTAATTCATGAAGATGGAAAGCTCTGGCAGATTGAAGATCATCCAGAATGTCTATCTGAGTATTTCCCCTTCTATCTCAACCAGGTTTTGAAGCCTTTTTAACATGCAACTGAACAGCAGTTTTGAATGGGAATTGTATTGCATTTGAGGCATTTCAGCTACACTTCATCCCACAGACACCCAATCAGGAATGTAGCTGAAATGCCTCAAATGCATATCCAGATCACCAATAAACTTGGGACAAACATAAATGGAAGTCTGCGCAACAACAATTACATATCTGTGCAAGGAAAAAAAGTGGCACCTGCCTGTTCCTTGCCACTTTCTTTGTCTAAATCCTGCACAACCTGCTTTAAACTCATTTACAAACTATGTTAGTAATGAGAGAAGGACCATGATGTATCCCACTGTTATTCTTCTCCTAATACATTTCCCAACGTCAAAATCTCTCGTTTGCTAGAACCTAAAGGGTGTCACAGAATTATCCTAATTTTAAGTTTAAATCTTCATGATAAAATATCTATTTATCTTTTTGACCTTCACCTGTATTTTTCTCCTCTTCTTTTCCCTTTTCCCCCACCTGTCCTGGAAACCTAATTTCCCTTGTAGCATTTAACCTCATTTCTCTGGAGCTGATCGTTCTTTCAGATGAAATGTTATCTTCTTATCATAGTCATATGTAGAATGTCGTATCTTCTTGTCATAGTCTTCTCTAGAATGGAATTCCCTTGCCCTCTGAATCTTCTACGAACATAGCAAACTACCATATACGAAATCAGACCCTGCTTAGTATTTTGTACATGCAGTGGCTGACAAGTCTCAATAAATCCTTATACATGAATAATTTACAGTATGCATAGCAGTTATGAAATAGTCTTCTTAAACCATGAAATGAAACGGTTTTATGTCCTTTAAATGGTATCTTCTGATAATCTGATCTCAGATATAGTAGTAAACAGGAAAAAATTAAATGTACACATATCAAAACATACACTTTATAGCAATTATAAATATGTCCCCCACTTCCATTATGGAGCCCACAAAATATATTAAGCAGTGGGTGTGTTCTAGAGAACAGGGACCCAGAGGACTGAAAAATCAAAACATATTCATATGCATATCCCAGGCAAAATTCTTTGACTGCTGAAATAAAACCTGTCAAATTATTATGTCAGGCCTCTATGACAATTCTAATAACTATTCCAAGCAAACCTCTGTGTATTCTGAGTTTCATTGCAGATACCAACATCTTTGCAATCCCTATTTTCATTTGTTGGGGAAAGTGATTATAATCCTTGTAAAGGCCTCCTGAACCTCCCAGGGCATTGGATTACAGCTCCAATCAAGCCTGCCAATATGACCATATGGATGATGGGAGCTGCACTGCAGAACGTCTACATAGCACCAGTTTGGAAGTTTCCTTAAAGGTTTGAAAAAAGTCTTGAAAATGTCCACACAAAGTCCAGTGAGGCAAAGAAAGGCAGGTAGGAATTGTGCTGACCGACATCATGCCATGCATATTTGCATACAACAATAACGTATAGTTTCTCGCCTCTTTCATAGTTAGGCCAGATATGTCAATATATACAAGATTCTTCATTTGCAAAAACAAATAAATGAAGCCAAATTACCTTTCAAATGGAAATAGAAATTGTCCTACAACAGAAAGTTTATATAGGTTTATTCCTCTATATCCCTCATTAAAGGCTCCAGTGTTATTACCCAACTGCCTTACAGTTTTATCTCTAAAATAGGAATAAGAGGATAAGATTTACAAAATGTGACAAATAAGGTAATGGATTGGAAACCCTTCTGAATATGAAATAGGCTGCATAATGGTTTATAAGATAACAATAGCTTGCAAAGCACTTTGAAATGTTTGTTAATGATAGATATTAAAGGTCTTATTTCTTATATGGAATGAGATCCCTCCTGAGATCCATATGGTTCCCATACTGATGGTGTTTTGGAAGACCTTGAAGATCTAGTAGTTCTCCCAGGCCTTGGGGTAATGAAGTTGCTTCTTGGTTGTGATTGTTTTATATGTTTTTGCACTGAGTGGCCAGATTCCATCTTGTCTATTTTGTACTGTGTTTTCATCTTGTTTTACTAAATTGTAAGCCATCCAGAGATGATGCCTAAATCAAATAAAATCAATAAATAAATATTGGTATCACCTCCATGTATAAAGTACACTCCCTCAGGAGAAGTAGCTTGGCCCTCTAAAAGGGCAGTTAAAAAGCATCTCTTCAAACCTAATCTTAAAATGTTAGCATGTTTTTAAGATTTTATGTGATGATTCTGTAGATTTTAATTACGTGTATCACTTTGTTTATTCCATATTTTTATACTTATAATGTTATAAGCTACCTTGGTTGTCCTTTGGACGGAGAGGCAGGATATTAATGAACGAATTAACAAACAAACAATATTGTTTAGCTGAGAATATGCTCTAATCAATTCAACTAGACTTATTTTCAAACACATGTATAGGATTATATGGTAAGGCTACAATATCATACACATTTATTGGGAAGAAACTCCATTGAACCCACTGGGGGTTTCTATAAGTACAGCATTACACTGCTAAAATCTAGTCTAGAATTTGCTGTTTATGATCTAATGATTAAATAATACAAATTGAATGATTATAGATACCCTATTTAAATTATCCACACCAGTTAGTGAATCACAGATATATCCTTCTTCTTAGAATTGTCTTTTCAGTCATTTGGGATAAAAAATCTTACTTGAGGTCTCTCATACTATAAAGAATTCACATGACAAATGAAATATCTTCCGCATTTTTATGACTGAAAACAAACAGTTTGATTCAAGTGATAGTGGAAAGAATTTTTCGGAAGCATGCTTTACATGCAGATAATTGTGTTTCAGACAAAACCTTTTTGATCTCATAATTTTACACTGTAAAAGGAGACAATGGATAGGGACAGCCATGATTACAAGTCATATTCTTGTGAAGCCACAAGAAATGCCACCTGAACGAAACAGCACATTGGAGCATCTCCAACGGATCTCTTGGCCATCAGCCATGGATGCAAAATGGGCAAAGTTTTCTGACCCCATTAATCCAAAAATATCAAGGCACCTTCCTGCCTGCCGATCAGCAATTGTGCACACATTTCCAGGTCAAAAGGTTGGAAAAATGCTGGAAACAAAGTCAATGGCGAAGCCAAGGCAACCAGAAGTAAGGCTGCCTCTTTGCAGAAGACCAGAACAGGCTAAGCGAGAAAGACAAGAAAGGAAAGATGGGCTGTTGAGAAGATCTACAACAACCATCTGGAAGTCAAGGGCATCTACTGAGGAACCCCAAGCAAACTGAATGGAAAGACCAATACCTTGGCACATATGGTCCAGCTATTCCAAGGCCCTTCTCTGCCCGCAGAGGCCAGTCCCCCACAAGAATCAGAGTCCCAAAGCTGCCAGCTAGAAATCTCGAAGGGGCAAAAATCCTAACCATTATTTCAGATCATCTGCCTCCCGCTTGGAGAGCCCGCAGCAGCCCGTTAAGGACGCCAGAAGCTAGGCGTGGAGGAGCCGGCCACCTCTTCATAAACCGACTCACTCCACCGGCTGAGCAATCGCCAGTTCTCCCTGCAGTCTTACAGTCCCTTGCCCTCTTTCCTCCCACCTCGCCTTGCCCCTTCTCTGCTTTCTCATCCCTGGATCCCTGCAACCTTTCCCTTCCCTTCCCTTCCCCTGGATCCCTGACTTTGGGGAAACTTGCTCCACGAGTGGATGTGAGCGGCAGCAAAGAAATGACCATTTCCGAGGTTCACCTGCCGCCGAGATGCGCTCGTACCTCGAAAAGCTGAGGGATCTCCCTCCTGGCCAGATAGTCCTTGGCGTCGCAGCTGCTCATGCCGCCTGGCGGAGAAAGAGCGATGGCGCGCGACTGGAGCTGGTGCTGCTGGCTGGCGCTTCAGACCGGCTTTCCGCGGCTCTCGTTCTTCCTTCCCAGCACCAGCGCCCCGGTCCTTGTTCTTGCAAACCGTTTGCTCCTGGAAGGCAAGGCGATCACAGAGAAGCGGCAGCAGCGCCTCCGCTTCCTCGCCTGAGCTGCATTTACCCTCCCAGCCCAACCCGCGCGCCGCCAGTCAAGCTGGGGCTGCGAGTGGGCGGCTGCTGGAAAGGCGCCGGGGAGGGAGGAGACTGGCTCCAAATTGCACGCTCGCGCTTTGCTTTACACACGCGCACCCAACGGGCCGCGCCAGCGCGTCCGCACGTGGCGCTCCTTACAAAGACAGCGAGGCAGCGACTGAGGGGAACCTGGACGCCCGGGGCTTCCGACAAGGTGTGCGCTTAGATCGTGGACAGGATTCCGTACGCGAAAGCGTTTCCCCAGGCAGTTTCCCTCCTCGGCCACCACGACTGCCAGCCCTTTGCAAAGTTTACGCGCTAAGAAGCGAAGATTTCCGCAACCTCACGCCCAGGCGTTACGCACGCGTCCGATCTCAGCTTCTCCGCTCGCGCAGAGTAACGGTGTGTGCGAGGACGCCTGGATTGAAGGCGAAGGTGGGGAGTTGTTGTTCAGTCGTTAAGTCGTGTCCGACTCTTCGTGACCCCATGAACCATATTGCGCCAGGCCTTCTTGTCCTTCACTGTTTCCCCGAGTTTGCTCAGCTTCATGCTTATTGCTTCAGTGATGCTATCTAACCATCTCATCCTCTGCCGTCCTCTTCTCCTTTTGCCTTCAATCTTTCCCAGCATCAGGGTCTTTTCCAAAGAGTCCTCTCTTCGCATTAGGTGACCAAAGTATCTGAGCTTGAGCTTCGTTATCAATCGTTCCAATGAGCAGTCAGGGTTGATTTCCTTTAAGATTGACTGGTTTGACCTCCTAGCAGTCCAGGGGACTCTTAAGAGTCTTCTTCAGTACCACAATTCAAAGGCATCAATTCTTTGGTGCTCAGCCTTCATTATGGTCCAGCTCTCACAGCCATGCATTACTACTAGAAAAACCATAGGGAGAGGGTTCCCTTAAATGGCGCCTCTCGATTCAGTGGAGTTTCCAGCACTAATGTTGGGGGGAAGATCTACCTATGGGTCAAATTAAATATTTAGACTAATAATAGCCCCATTGATGGAAGTCTCAACACCTCAAATTTAACTGCTCATTTATCATATTTATATAGCCACCCATATCATAGACATGATTCTGGGCGGCATACGATAAAACAACCAGTTAAAAGAAATATCAGACAACAATTAAAGACAATTTAGACACATAAATAAGACAGGGGGAGAATGGACCAGCGTCCTACACACAGTGTAACCATCTCTTGGGCTCCCTATTTCCCTGGGATCCCCAAACCTGTTGGAAGAACCAAGTTTTGAGGGATCTCCTAAAGCTAATAGGGCCTGGGCTAATCTCACCTGGGGGTGGGGAATGATGTTCCCGAGGGCGGGTGCCATGGCAGAAAAGGCCCATCTGGGTCACATCAGATGGAAGTCTTTAGCAGACAAGACGCACAACATGCCCCACCCCCGCTAGACCTGATGGGACAGGTAGATGTAACCAGGGAGAGGTGGTCCCTCAGATCACCTGGTCCCATGCCATGTAGGACTTTAAAGGTCAAAACCAGCACCTTGATTTGAACCCGCAACCAATGCAGCTCGTGGGGCTGAGATGAATGTGTGCTGTTCTAGGGGCACACATAAGTGCCTACGCTGCCGCATTTTGCACCAGTTGAAGCTTCCGGATGCTCTTCAAGGGCATCCCCATGTAGAGTGCATTACAATAGTCCATTTGGGGAGTGACCAGGACATGGTAACTGTGAGCAGAGCTTCATGATCCAGGAATGGGTGCAACTGGCACACAACATGAAGCTTCCAACAATTAGGCTGGGGCCAGGATTTTGCTGTCGTCCTATACTTACCTGAAAGGGAGAGAGTGTCATTAAATTCAATACGTCTTGCTTCTGGATAGATAACAGAATTAACTTTTGTCCTCCCACCCCAATGATTCCTGCCTTTCCTTGAATCTTTCTCTCAGAATGATTAATTTCAGATTCCTCTGGTGCTTTGGCTTTTAAATCATATTCAACAGTCACTGCATACAAAGCACCCGTACACTTTTGTTTGTATGCAGTTATGAGCAGCAGCAGAACGCTGGCAACCCCAGTGTTCCCCTTGATGACATAATTCATCATCTTGTCCCTTACCCAAATTTTAAGTAGTCTTATGCTGATCCTTCTTGTTCTGTAAAGCATCACTTTTTCCATTTTCTGCTGACTCGGTCTTGCCGCAACAACAGGGAAGGAGGGGGAAAAACCATAGCATATCACCACTTTTTTTCAGATAAGTGACTTGGGGATGTGGCAAGTTGCAGTCATGCACTGTTTCTTCTGATCTCCTGACCCTTCACAGCTTAGTTATACTCCTGTGCTAGACATGGCAGAAGACTCACAGACCTGGCTCAACTAGGTTAGAATCTTGATTATAGATAAGACTGAATCCATACACAGCAGTTGATTCCTTCACTGAGTTTGCAATGACGAAATTAAAACAATGGTTACAGCCAAGAAGTTTAACCTTGTAGCTTCTTCCTCCCACCTTTGTAAATTAACAGGTATGTGGCATAGTGCTTGGTGGCCTTGAAGCCAAGTAATTGTTCACATCAGAGTCATCTTTTGTCTTCTTCCGCAACCCATATTTTGTCTGTTGCCAGAATTCTCATTTCAAAGAAGTAGACTATTTGCACATAAAATACAATTTTTCTTCCCTGCCATCCCTAAAGATGAGGCTGATGATTTCTCCCTGCTGTAAATAAACTCACCCTCTTCCTATATAATAACAAGGGAACAACTCCCATGTGTACAATCTTTCTTCAATAAGCTTCCAATCTCTGCGTTATACTATCAGCTCCTTTTCAAAGCGTAGATAAGCCTTTCTCAATCTTTTTATCCTGGAGGTACCCTTGAAATAATTTTCAGGTCTCAGAGATCCCCTGCATCAAAATTATTATATGTATAGCTCATGGTACAATTTTTTTTTTCAATCACGATTTCTCACAGAACTCTTAGCAACCTGTTCCATAGAACCCAGTTGAGAAAGGCTGATGTAGATGAAAAACTAAATACATTACCAAGGCTAAATTATTTATATTGATTTGGGGAGCAAATATTCTTTAATTTAACAGTAATAATAGAAGCTATCTTTCAATCACCCTCTACAGCTTGCTTCTTTTAAGGACACAGGATTTAATTTTAAACAATAATAATGCCATCGACAATCACTAGTAATTGATAATCCACCACCATGACATTCTGTTTTTGTTTCTGAGAACTTGAACTGATTGAAGGTGTTGATTCTCCCCTCCCCCCCAAAAAAACCCTATCCTAAATTCCTGTCTTTCAGATACAGGTGAGATGGGCAGCATATAAATGTGGTAAATAAATAAATACATACATACATACTTTATAGCCAATTCTCACAAAGCAAAGGAAAGCTGAAGTAAGATCATAAGCACAGTCGTGCTTTTACTTAGTGACTGTTTCGCTTAACAACTAAGTTCCTGGTCCCAACTGTGGTTGCTAAATGAGGACTACCTGTATTGGATTTTATCCTTTAGAATGTTAAAAAATGCCTTCTTTTTCTGTGGATAACAGTTATTGATGTGCTTTTTCCTTTCTTTCTGATCAGCATGCATACCACTGAGATGGATGAAGCATCTGTGTTAGGAACTGGCACTTTGATGATTAAATCTTATAGTTTCAGAGTGTGATCTTTTACTGTCTGCAAGGGTTACACAGGCTGAAGGGCTTGTCAAGTGATATAAAACTGTTCTATAAATCAACCCCAAATATCAAGAAACAAACAATGCATTGGAAATATACAGTAACTAAAATCAGACAGAATAACCTTGATTGCCTTAATTAAGAACTGATGCACTGGAGAAAAAGCTTCTAGCAGCCCACTGTTGATGCCAGGAGAGCAACATTCTCCTGTTGTGTATTCCCAGTCTCTTGGCTTCCAAAAGATCCCATTTTGCTTGGGAAAGTGAACTTGAGGCTCGGCACACTCAGCAAATTTAGATATAGCCAAAGATTTCCACAAAAAACTCCAAAATGTTGGGACCAAGGAGTCTGCAACTCATTCTTTACTTTGTATTGGATCTTTTAAAATTGTAA
Source organism: Python bivittatus (assembly GCF_059951505.1). Classification (NCBI taxonomy): domain Eukaryota; kingdom Metazoa; phylum Chordata; class Lepidosauria; order Squamata; family Pythonidae; genus Python; species Python bivittatus. The sequence goes on from NW_028277098.1 coordinate 33,245,529, forward strand.
ATCTCTAATCTGGGATGCATTTCAAAGGATTTCTCAACAGAGATTATAATCCCATCATTCAAAAGACAATACACAATTCTTCCATCTTTCTTTTTTCCTTAGGAGAAGGATATTTTCACACAGAAAAGGGAGAAGATAGAAGTAGCAATGCCAAAATATGAGAGGGTTACAATTGTGGTATAGGTGTAAATTCACTAGGTGACTTAGAGCTAGTCACTCTATCAGCCCAAAATACATTACAAGATTGGAGTTGGGGGATAAAATGAAGAGAGAACCTGTCATCACTACTCTCTCTGGCCCCCTCCCTAAATATTCCTCTCCAAAGAGGTTTACAATCGGACACCTGTTGTACACTCTGCAATTCTCATCTGCTCTATAAAGAGCTGTAAAGAAGTGGTGGCCCTTCCTCTCCTTTTCTACTTCCTTTAAGTGCCTTTTTGGAAGAGCAAACCCATGTAGCACAGCTGAGCCACTTACTCTACAATTCTTCTTCACACGGTCTTGCTCCTTTTCCCTTTTATAGAAAACAACTTAACTGCTGTCATATTTTTCTCAATGGAATACATTTTTCAAAAACGTTCTGATCTCATCTCCAATCTATCACCTCTTTGTGACAGAAGCTCTTAGGAATGCAGTCCATTTCCCAAACTATAAATAACCCTAACTCTGCATTCTCAGGTCCCTTCTAACATTTTGATAACAAGGTGCTAGCTTGGAAAAGCCTTAGTAAACAAGGGCCTTGCTTCTACAAGTATTCTAACATAGCATCCCTTAATAACCCTAATCTTTCCCATTAAAGCCAGATTATTCTCACCTCCTGTTCATAACATAAGAGGACAGTCATGTTAGTATATGGTAGCCAAAAATCAGAGGGAATCTGGTAATGTTTTTTCAAATTAACACCTTTTACTAAAAGGCATCACCGTCTTTGAGCTACAGCTCCCTTCATCAAATGCAATGGAGTGGCTGGAGTGATGCAAGATTTAATTTGGGATGAAGCAGGAATGACCAACAATCATCTGCTAACAAGGCCTCTCTGGATTCTATGCAGGACAAAGAAGCCAAACTGCACAAAAGAATCAGTGGACACACACTTGACATCAGGATGTTAACAAGGACAAGTAAGAGCAATTCCACCTTCCGGGTCATTTCTTTATAGATCTCAGAAAAGATGTATAACGGTAGAAAAAAATTGCCAGCATAATTAAGTGAGAGACTGTTGGATTCACATCAAAAAAAAGTCATACTATCTCTGAAGGTCTCAACAAACACAGTCGATTTTTTTGCCTGTTGCAATTGTTAAGATAAGATATTTGTAATCTGTCTCATTTGTAACCTGAACTTACATAACCACTGTTCTCTTCCTCATCTCCTCTCCTTTCTCCCCTACCCCAACTTCATCCCAATTTAAATCCTACATCAGTGTAGCCACTCCATTGCATCTGAGAGCTTTAGCTCCCCAAAACATATCCCTTTTAAGAAGAGTTGTTAGTATGAAAAGGTGCCATCAGACTCCTTTTGTGCATTAGTGTAACCAGCCTTAAGTCTGCATTAGGTACATTGGCTTTAAATTAATATTTTCCTCCTTAAATTGCCACCACAACTTCAAGATGTATAATATGAGTCATGAGTCAAGATGAGTCACTAATCATATATTATCTAGGAAGTGAGGTCAGCTGAATTGCTGTGGGTATGATCAGAGAGGTGTTTGGGCTGTGTGGGGAGTATGGGTCCTTTCTTTCTGGTAATTAGCCTGCCTTTTTATCCTACAGTTTGCCTTTTCCATTACTGCTTTGTTTTCTGAATTCCTTTCATACTATTATCTCTTTCCTTCCTTTTGATCCCTACTTCCAGGTACCTAACAAGGAACAGGTGAGAAGAGCTCCGCTATTTTATACGGAGAAGAGGTATATTAGCATTTTTCTTTAAAATCTCTCTCTCTGTCTTGCATTACTGCAATTCATATGCGGCTTAGTTCCTAAAAGGATCTGAAAAGTATTCTAAAATGTATCTTAGTCTTAATACTCTGTGCCTCTGCTTTACCTTTTTATAGTGTCTAGAAAATAATGAGGGATCTTTGATATTCTTCCCTCTGTGTGTGTGTGTGTGTGTGCGCGCGCATGCACGCACACGCACCTTCAAGTCAGTTTTTGACTCCTGGCAACTGCCTGGGCTAGTCCCTGCAGTTTTCTTGGCAAGGTTTTTCAGAAGTAGTTTGCCATTGCCTTTTTCCTAGGGCTGAGAGAGAATGACTGGCCCAAGGTTCCCCAGTTGCCTTCGTGCCTAAGGTAGGACTAGAACTCATAGTCTCCTGGTTTCTAGCCTGGTGCCTTGATGTGATGGAATGTATCTATGAAGGGGAGGGTGGTGTGGTGGATAACAACAGAAAGCAAGGCTATCAAGAAGGAGGGGGTGCATTCCAGGAAGGGAAAGGAGACAAAAGACAACACAGTCTGCAGGGGGAGCATGGGAAGCAAAAGAGGTTCAGGGTAGCCACTCCATAGAATCTCCCAGGGTATATCCACTAGTTGCAGTTGTATAGATTTAGTCTGGCAAGATTCTGTCTATATGGTGTAAGCAAATAAAGGAACTTAACTCAACTGGACTGTTTCACCATTGTTCTTAGGCTGGGCCTGACACTTAACCACTACACCAAACTTTTTCTTCCTTGCAGCATCCATAAAATATTGATGGCTGTTGAACTGTACTTTTGTTGTTTATTATCTGTTTCCCTGTTACCAAATCTGGGCTGCAAAAATCTAAACCACCACTAGAGGGCAACAAAAAAGGATTTTTAATAGCTATGCTGCCCTCTAGAGGCCATCCAGATTTTTGCAGCCCAGGTTTGGTTGCCCTAAGCAAAGCCACAGGAGAAAACCTATCACCGTGTCTACAACGAGTAGCACACTCACAAATCTGGACAAAGGCCCTGTATAGATGCAGTAGAGGCAGAAGAGTGATTGGCAATGTGGACAGCAAATTTTATTCTAGCACAGTTTTATGCCAACTCAAGGATGGGTGGAGAACATTTTACCAAGAAATGTTCTTTGCCCTCTATCAAAGTAAAATTAGGATTACATTAGGAAATCATTTCAAAGAATGTATTTGCATTATTCTTATTCCAGAAGTCCCTGAATATGAAGATGTAGTTTGCTGACATTGTAGGGGTGTGTATCCCAAGAGAGTGGAGTAACACTTTTCTGCCTTCAACAGCAACTAGCAGGGGGTAATGTGAAGAAAATAAAAGTCGCTGTTTGCTTTCCTTTAAAAGAGGTTTCCCAAGCTGATGCCTTTGAAACTATAATTTCTATGAACAGCCCCATTTCCCCAGTCAGCATATTTTTTGTCACATTGGCTGAGAATTTTGCAAATTATACTCCCAACACATCTGATGCCAGATTAGGGAAGGCCACTTTAAAACCTTGATCTTATAACCGCATGCATGGATGTGGTTATAAGATCAAGCTTGGCTATCTATTGTCTGGAAGAATTCTAAAATATGTTGCTATTCATCATGGCCATCTGTTCTGTCAACTTGAACTTTAGACTTGCCAATATGTGGCTAGTTATGTTCTAAAAATCTATCTGTGCAATGTCAGGTGACCTAAATACTGGTATATTTCTTCCTTTCTTTTCTAAATGTCAGGCTTTTTGAATTATTTGTTGGTCTCTGTCATATGATCAAAGTACTGTAATCTGAATTGTCATACAGCTTTACTCTGCAGTTGCCTTCATTTCAAATTGAATCCAGGTCATTTCATTTCACTCTGATTAAATAAATAGTATAATTTGGTATTTTGCAGTCTTCCTCAACCAACTCAGTACCCTGATTGGGCTTGTTGCCTGTTCTTATCTGGGAGTATAGCTCTACCATTTATTCTTCTATGCATTGATTTAAAATAATATCTAGCCTATCTTTAAAAGTAGAAACTTTATCAAACTGGCTTGTTAGAAGAAATCCCATGCAGTACAGCATATCTGTAACTTCTTTCTCTATCTTACAACTTGTGTTTAATCCTAACCTTCTCTTGCTTCTTGTAGCTAGGGTAGGGGGAAAATGATGTGCCATGAATGCATTCTCATATCAATACCTTAAGTAATGTAAACATGTTATAGTCATCATCTATAGATAATGTTCTAATATCCCTGAAAGCAGTAAGTGTCATTCCCATGTAATTCCTCCATTGTTTATCGTAGTAGAATAGCACCAAGGAGAGCTTAGTTCTACATATTATACTTATTTTAGTGATAGCTGTCTTTCTTCTTTCAATCCTATTACCTTCCATGTTGCCAGGCCATCTGGGTACATGAACTTGTAGGCTTAGTGCTAATATTTTTAATTACTGTGTTCCCATTATATCATCCTTGGACAGAAAGTTCTTCACATTTTGGATGGGGAGAGATGACAGAGTGAGAAAATTTGCAAAGCAAATTTGCAAAATTTATACAGTGAACTGACAAAAAAGTTTGGACATCTCACAGAGAAGAGTGAATATTCTATCAACTCCTCACTACAGTGCCTCCAGAAAATCAAAGACATACACATAGATGAAGATGAAATTATGGTCTTATTTGATGTCACTGTACTCTTTATGTCCATAAACCCAGAACTAGCGAAAGAATCCATATCAACAGTACTACACAACACACCCCAGTTAACCAAATACTTCCAGATCGAAAAACCCAGAATCATGGACCTCATCAACCTCTGCCTCACCACCTATTTTCAGTTTGATGGACAAATATACCAACAAATCAGAGGCACACCCATGGGATCACCACTGTCAGGACTCATAGCAGAGATTGTAATGCAATGCCGAGAAGCTATAGCACTTCCTCACATACAACCTAAAGTATGGATCCGGTATGTAGATGACACCTTTGTTATAATAAAAAAGGAACAACTAGAGAAAATACATGAAACCATCAACAACATCTTCAAAGGAATAAAATTCACCATAGAGGAGGAAAACAACAACACACTACCCTTCCTGGACATCTCATCAGCAGAGGAAACAACAGCAAATTAGAAACCCAAGTCTATCGGAAGACAACCCACACTAACCGAGTACTCCATTACCAAAGTAACAACCCAACCTCCCACAAGAGGAGCTATGCAAGAACATTATTAAAACGAGCACAAACGCATTGCAGTAACCCAGAACAGCAGAAAAAGGAAACAGACCACCTATACAACATCTTCCAACAAAATGGATACCCATGCAACTTTATCAAAAAGCGCCTGACCACTCAACCTACTACAACACAACCAACACGTGCTATGAAAAGGATAACACTGCCATACATCAGAAACATCTCAGAAACAGACTATTACAACCACATGGCATCTCTGTAGTACACAAACCAACTAAAGCCCTCCAAAACATCTTAAGCAAACCAAAAGACCCAGTAGCCCAAGAAGAAAAACCAGGAGTCATCTACAACATACAGTGTAAGGACTGTAACAACCACTATGTAGGACAGACAGGCAAAAGACTAGCAGAGTGTATCCACGAACACCAACTAGCAGTCAGAAGACATGATGAAAACTCCTTAATCTCACAACACATGGACAGACTTAACCATAGCTTCAACTGGGAAACTGTCAGCATCTTAGACCAAGCTAAATCCAAAAATGTGAGGGAATTCTTGGAAGGTTGGTATTCAGACAAGGCAGCCATCAACAGGCACATAGAGATAAACAGCATCTACACAGTATTCAAAAGAGACAATAGAAGGGAAAACAAAAGACCAGAACATTTCCTCACCAGCAGTCATCACCCAGATAAGCAGAGATTAACACCAAGCTTACCACCAGACATACAATCAAGCAGTAAACAATACCCTAATCAAGGATCTACCAGGAGGAAAAAATAAAACAAAACAAAACCCACACCCCTACCAATGCTAACAGGTCATGCCATAGTATATAAACATAGAGCAAACCCCATTCCATTCTAGCACTGAAGATGTTACCTAGCTGGGTAACGAAACGTTTGCAAGAAAACAACCAAACTCAGAGAACCCCAAGGACTCCACAATTTGCAAAGTCCGTGTGTGTGGAATAGAACAACATTTGAAAATATAAAGAAGTAACCATCTCAAACAGTTAAAAGAAATACACTTTGAACTGTTATTAATTCCTATGTTCCTAGTTCATCTGCTGACTCTGTGAAGGTGCAGAGATCTGCTTGAGGAAGCACTGAGGAATTGATGGAGAAAGTATGTAAAAACAACCGTTGCAGCAAAACTCCCTTTCTAACAGACTAAAATGGTGAAATCATCTCATTCCTAATGGATATCCTGGCTGTGGATGAAGGGAGTTGCAATCCAACTCATCTGGACAGCAACCAGTTGGGGAAGCACACACTTGGGTTGTTACAGGAAGATGATGGGGTAGCACCCAACACAGATGATTGATAACAACAGAGAAAGAAAAGGCAGAAGAGAACAAGGCAAAGGCTTTTTCTACTGCAACTTTGTTGTTTGGTTTTTATCATTATGAATCCTAAAAAATGAAATAAGCTGGTTGGACTTTCAGTATGGATAGATAACAAAAAAGGAGACATATGAAGAACTGATAAAAACAGCTTTGTCCAAATAAATTGTTTGTCTTGGGAGGATAGGCACTCAGTCAGCATTTTACTGTTAGGTAGAATTTCAACTGCACATCAGCTAGATGGATGAAACCTTGAGGGCAGAATACCAAAGACCTCCCCTCTCTAGTATCCAACAGAATAGCTCCCAATCAGTGGTGGGAGGGGTAGATTGGCATGTGTCTTACACTTCCATTCCTCCTTTCCAATTTCCCAGTATGAAAGCACCCAGTCAAAGGCACCACAATTGTTATTCTTCTCCTTTAATATTAAAAGTTTTGTTTGCTTTACCTATTTATTAACACAAATGTTCTGCTCTTTCACCCATTTATTATAAACATTTGCTCATTTTTCTTACCAATTTGTTTTCTTTGGCAAGAAGAAAAAAAGTTGACAACTCTCTTTTTTTGTAGACATTTTCTGAAAATTGAATCTAATAGTTTCCCCTGTAATTTTGTTGTTTTACTCCTTGTTTTTAAACCATAAACTGCTCTTCTGTACTTGTTCACTTTGGGCTTGCAGTTAGTTCCGCTGCTTTTTTCTGCCTGTTTCTTTTAATGACATGTTTATGACATTCTTCACTTTTCCAACATATGCCATGTTCATTTGTCATCCCCCCCTACGCCACCCCCCAAAAAGTTTCTTTACATGGTTGCCAAGCTTCCTATGGCTCTTTACCTTGTCATGGTCATATGTGTGTCTCTTCAGTACCTTTATGGCCTGCTATAGAATTACTCTCAATCAAGTCAGTACAATGGGCAGAGTCATAGAGCTACAAGGGGGCTATTTCTATCCAGTTGAAATTTAGTGAACTGATCTTGTGTTGTTGCCATTCCTATGTTATAATTTTCACTCCACTACCATTTGGAGATTTTAGCAATAGTTGTTAAGCCTTCATAACAAGTATTACAGCTAAACTCTGCACCCACTCCACCTTCTCAAGCAGGCACAAGAAGGTTAGACCAGTAAATATACATCAGAGAATTAGGAAACCGTACATACAAAGAAGTTCTTTGTCTAACAGCAATCTGGAATCTTGTACTCTGTATATGATAGTCCCTAGCTTAAATTCTGGCCCATTCCTCTCACCTTTTTGAGTCAATGGCCATGTAGCTGCTTGTTTCCCAGACTTGAAGATTTCTGCCTTCAGTCCCTAGTTTACAAAATGGCATTTCTGGTGCCTGCACGGTGTATCTGTCTCAAAATCAGCGAGATGGTGGACAGAGTGTCACAATGCAAACCCCCTTTTTGTATGTGTGTTGATATCCCTGCTGCAGATACCATTGCTCTGGTGTGAGAACCAGAGATCCTATCTTACTCACTTCAAACCTTATAGTAAGCATTAAAGATAGACAAGCTTCTGTTTAATTTCTTGTCTTAGCAAGGAGGTGGCAGATTTTTATGTTTTGTTTTTTGCATGACAAAGACTACAGAATTTAGGCATGCCTCTGAAGGCTCCTTCAAGGATGGGATTTTATCTCTTGCAAAGCTGGGATTATGTTTACCTTTCCCTCATTTTTCCCACATTCCATTTTAGGACTCATTCATTACTTATCCACCATCAGTTTTACCCTTCAACTCAAATCTCCTTGCTCATAAAGAGATCTGAAGATCTGGAAAGTATGCACATTTTTTGGTAACCGATTTAGCTAAATAATGTGGCTTTCTGTGACTTTTAAAATATTAAAGACAATTCACATAATGAACTAAGGCATAGGCCATGTTTTTCCAAATAATAGCAGCTAGGTTCACACAACATGCTAAGCCCAAATGAAACATGTTACAGATAAGCATGATGAATCTGTCAAAGGCCAGTTCAAAAATATCATACAAAATCTATAAAACTCAAAAGATTATAATATCATCAGTTATAATAATAACATCAGTTACAACTTGCCAGAATGGTCTTAACATTGCAACTTTACAGTCATATGGAAGCTGCAGACTGATAAGGTGAAGAGAGGAGGTAATATAAATTTATTTGATTAATATAACCATTAATGTAACTGGATTCATTAATTGTTCATACATTATAATTTTGTATATCCTAAGCCATCTTGTAAGTGAAAGATCTATAAAAGGCTACAGTGTTGCTTCATGGTTTGGCATGACTGGATATTTACATTCAACCTGGACCACAAACTCAGCAGACGCTCATCTTTTCTTCAGATGGGCTATTTCTATAGTGACAATAGTTCTATAAAGATACCAGATGGGAAGATGCCCACAGGGATTTTCATAATGTTCATATATCTTAGTTACATGATGGCTGAAGGTGTGTGTCACCCCATCCCACATTGTTTTTGGAAATGCCAGTTCTTTTGTGTTTCTTCTGCTTTAGTTGAAAATCTCCATCTGGATATTATGCAATCATATATATGGAGAAAGCACGCAAGTTTGGATTCTGTGAAATATATTATTATGTGAAATCTTCTCCAAAAATCCTGCTGAATCATATTCATTTATTCCAAAATAATGTCTTCAAATGCAGATACACAACCTGTGTAGAACTGCATTTGTGCCCAGTCCATTAGCAACTAGCACATTAATCATATGGATGGGATGACTAAGATGAAATCTGTGTTCCTGAAATGGAAAAAGTTTATGAAGGAATTTTCTCTACGTTCCTTACATAGATCAGAAGCATTCCAGATATCTCACATGGCCACATAGTGTTACTTTTCCCCCATCTCGTTGGACAACAAGGTTTTAGAAACTGGCATTAAATTGCATATTAATAGTGTATAGATTTCTAAAATGAATAGAATTGATCAAGCATTTGCTTTAAATAAGCTTTCTTCATCCTGAGTCTATATATTAGATTTCTGGTTAGCAATGCTGGCTGGGTGGGTATTCTGGGAGTTAATGATTCTAACACATTTGGAGGGCACCAGGTTGGGAAATGTCTGACCAACAAATAATGGTGAACTTGTATTTGTAATTAATTATTAATGAAAAATGTAACAACCAAGAACTCTACTCCTAACAACAAAGAAGTGTTTTAACTCTGATGTATTAAAACATGGATATACACGATGGAGTCACGGAAATTCTTGCTCTAAAAATCTGAAAGAAGTCAAGAGAGAACCAATGGAATCTCACTGAAAAATAGTTGTAGTAAATAAAACATTCTTTCTAATTTATTATCAGTTGCAACTTGCACAAGATTTCCTGTGTGCTTCTTAGAGATTGCACCATGGTAGAAATGTGAGAGTGAATCTTTATCTGCTTGTTTAGTGATTTAGTTTTTTATGATTTGAGGCTATCATGCCAGACCATTTGGGAATATGTGAACTTTGAAAACTGGATCTGATTGTCATGTTTTTCATAGTTCTTGAATTTGATTGTGACAATGAAGATTGAAGAGTGGGGTTGCAGTATGTCAGTTTTACTTCTCATTCAGGCTTAAGAGATATTAATAGCAATCTTGACTAACTGTTATCTTCTGGGTTTTTTTTAACATATGTCAAAGGGATATATAAATATAGTCATTTTCTTTGGTAATTAAAATGAATCAAATACTTCTTTCCAATTTCTTTTGTCACAACTTAAATATTTTTAAAAAATATATTCCAGTTGGGAGAGAGAAGAAGTTTTAGTAGAAGGTGTATGATGCAGGCAAGGAATCTAACTGGCATTGTGGGGTCAATTAATAGTCTCTATTTTTCATTCATTCTCTCTCATGCCACTCCAGAGTCTCAGCCTTTCTGAATGGCTTTTCTGGAGGTACAGAGAAAAGAAAGAATCAAAGGCATTTGCAGAGGGAGTAAAAAAATTCAAGATGGTGGCCACAATCATATGATCAAAACCCTTCCCCTTTTCATCAAAACAGGGTCAGGGCTTCAATCATGCTGTGATGGATGCCATCTTGACCATTTTGATCTCCCCAACAAACACCCTTGGGATGAATTCAAAGACTTACTTCCTATCCTGTTCCTCCACTGAGTTGAGTTCTTTGAGTTCTCTAAGCTCAACTCTGGATCCAGCTTGTTGTCTTCTTTCTGGCTCTACTATACAGTATAGGGCAATGATTCTCAACCTTTTTGAAGCTGCCGCCCCCCTAAGGAGCGGAAAATTTTTCAACGCCCCCCTTTGTGAAAATCCTGTAATTTAGGGTATGGGGGGGGGGAGTTACTGAATTATAAAAGGCAAAAATTTTAAGTCATTTTTTTCAGTAGATTTACACACCAAATTTGTTCGATTTAACTCGATACTTTTGCCCTGGAAGGTAATTGCATTCCTTTTATTAAAATTAAAATGACTAATGCAAAAAAAATGCTTAAATGTCTTTTATGTAAATATGTTTATTTCAAAATGCTGTAAATACGTTTATTTATTTTTTTGATGCTCATTTTTTAATTTTTTTAATTTTTAATTTTATTAATTTTATTTTTTTTGCAAATGCTTTTTTAATGTTTAAAAATTCTTTATTCTTAATTACATAATTTAAAAAACAGCAAAAAATACGCTAAAAGAGTAATATCAATGAAACATGCTTGATTATGTCAGTGGGATGGTTGTGCTTGATGGTTCAGAGCCAGTTTCTGAACCAGTTCAGTATTGTTAGAAAGATGAAGGCGCAATTCCCCTCTTTCCATGATTTGGAGTCGACTTCTCTTTTTTGTAATTAGATCAGTCACAGCACTGAATCCTCGCTCGACAAGGTAGGAGGAAGGGAAGGCAATTAAAATTTTTTTGATGATAGTCCACAGTCCTGGGTAGAGGCGATTGATGTTACTTTGAAGCCAAAATTCTGTGAGACGATCACCATTCTGGAAGCTGGCTTTCAAAGTTTCATTAGTTTCTCGAAATTAATAATTCACGACCACGATAAAGAACTAATAAGCACACTTACCTAGCCGACTGGCCAAATAATGAAAGTAAATCGAAACTGAGGGGAAAAAACAGAAATGAAGCGAACAAAAAGCAACTCAAGAAACACGGGTCAAATCAAACATTCATATTGAAAGGACGCTCAACGCACGCACTGCGATTAATCGCGCAGGAAGACAGCTGACGCACGTGCTGTGATTAATCGTGCGGGAAAACAGCTGACACATGCGCTGTGCTGGTTGGGATCGGAGAAGAATCGTAGTGTCAAGTTCTTCAAGGTCATCCTACCTAGAATACAAATTCGTCTCATCATTCTTAGAAGTGCGTGAGGGCAGCCGTCGCGTAAGTTCGTTTTATTGCTGGTACAAATGGTGTAAACCGGATAATTGATTTAATAAATTTTTTTGGGAGTTTTAAAATTAAGTTCGAATGCCAAAACATGCTCATCGCCCCTCTACCGCCCAAAACATGCCCACCGCCCCCCTACCGCCCAAAACAAGTTCACCACCCCTCAGCATCCTCCCACCGCCCCCCGGGGGGCGGTACCGCCCCCGTTGAGAACCAATGGTATAGGGCCAAACTGAAATAGAGGTTCCCTTCCTATATTAGAAAGAAGGGGAATACCTTTCTAAGGTGATAATCATCAATAAAGCAATATGCTAGGCTTTGCATAAAAAAGGGGTGGGGGTGGGGAATACTTTTCCAAGGGAGGATGGAAGGAAGGGAGGGAGGGAGGGAGCTATTTTCAGTTTTCCCATGCTTTTCCCAGATGTAATTGAACAGACTCCTAATATATCCCCTGTCCCCAGCCCCTTGATTATTTTAGTAACTCTTTTTTTTTTTTTTGTCAGCCACATTGGGCTGGCTGGGTGTGAGACTCAGAAAAGTCAATAACTGTATATCTTAGTTCTATTTCCCCATTTGTAATGCAGGGATAATTGTGGTGAACTGATAGAATTATTCAAAGAATTGCATTAAAAGATAATAGCTTAGATCCTAAGATAAGTTAATTTTATAGTACCTTGTAGTTGACTGAAGGAACATTTTCTATCTATCCTCCCCTCCTGCAACCGTAGAATGCATTCCAAAACAGCGAGTAGAAGAAAAAGCTCTTGTTGGTTCCTGTAAAACAAAAAGCTTGTGTATGTACTGTTGCCTCAACCTTCTCACATTACTCTTCAAAGTCCTCTACATGCGGAACCTCTAACATCACATCTGGCCTCAGTACCATGAATCTTTCAAGTGGTGCTGCAACCACCTGTAACTTCAAAAATATCCTTTTTATTGGATCAGGAAGAGCTCCTGAACTATGTGGGATGGGTTGTGGGGGCCACAGAGAGACAGAGAGATGGAGATCTTTTTGTGGACATCCTAAACTTTATATATTGAAGCCAATATATATATATACAGTAGAGTGGCTTGATTATTTAGTATTGCTATATCATTAATGTCTGTTAGGAAAATGGTATGATACGAATGATGATAAAAATCTGTTTATATAGAACCATTGTAAAGCGATTAATTGTGCAGGATCTTCTTATGGAACATAGCCAGCAGCTATATATTGTAGCCTGCCAAGTGCTGGAGAATTCCTTGTTTTGATGAACTGATAAACAGGAACATCAGAAAGTTTTTTAAGCCTTCTGAAAAATAAGACGCTTTGTCCCTATGAACAAGGACGATTACCTCCCGGGGTCCAATTTTCCATTTTACAGCAAAGCGTCTCAGCCAGTGGTGCCTACCTAAATCCAATTCTAAATCTTCTAATTAGAAGAAACCAATAGTTTAAATTACGTCCTATCTGGTTTCAGTAACCATTTCAGAACAGAAGCAATGGAGTGGATATGGGATTACATCCTTATTTTTCCCTGGAAGTCTCGGTATCATTTTAATATCATTAACCATGTCATTATTAGATATGGATGGCAGTATTTTAAGGTAGTTCCAATCCCTCTTGTTGTGATGGTCTCAGAAAGTGGTGCTAAAGGAGGTTTTGTTTGTTCTGTTCTGGTTTGGTTTGGTTTGGTTTGGTTTGGTTTGGTTTTTTGGCCTTTCAACCATCCTTATACAGGATACTCCAAGATTCAGTCTTGTCCCCCCATGATTTTGCAGATCTACATAAACCCACTGGAGAAGCCATCAGGAGGCTGGACAAAATAAAACTCTTACCTCTGTTATCCACCTAAAAGCCCAAGGGAGGCAGTGGAGCTCTTTCCTTTAACATTCACATTCACATAAGTACAGAGTAATATGTAGTATGTCATAGCTTCTGAGACTTCCTAATAATCTTCACAACTAGGCAAAGAGATGGCAACTTAAGGCAGGGCAGACTGATGAGAGAAGATGCCACTGAACTGTAGGCCTGTACAAGCAAGTCACCTGTGAAAATTATTCCCTGAAGCATGGCAGTTCATAAATCTGATAATACTACCTCTTTCCCAGATACTAAACTCTCCTATTAGGATAGGTTGAGATTGTATTAGTTCTGGCATCAGAAGTGGGATGCCCCTCAATAACAGTTGCTGCAAAAGATGGCAGGATTACTTGGGATTCAATATACATTTGGACTGCATTCTTAATTCAATTTGAAAAATCAATCAAATTAAATCAGAAAATGCTGACCTGGAATTTTCTCATCACATTTTATTAGAAATGTTGAACTTGGCTCTAAATCAATGCTGGTTTTATAAGTTGGCTGCAATGAGAACGTAGACTTAAAAAAAAAAAAAAAAAACCAGTCATCAGTCTACATTAGTTTTACTATATTATTATTAGTATTTGGGTAATCTACAATTAGATTCACAGTCTAAGAATGGTGGAAACTTAATAATTCAAGCCCTAATCAAGGACCTAAAAATTATTAAGGTAGTGTCTGAGAATATAGGCGGTTCCAAGCAGGGTATTTCTGTAAAATTAGGGTGTTCAGGATAAATTCAAAATTTCCAAATATCAAGGGAGTCCTTTAGGTATTGCTCCAAGGGCTCCAATCACAATTGGTATAACAATAGATTTCTTTTTCCATAAACATTCAACTTCAATCTGCAAGTCCCGTATTTTGTAATGTTTTTCAATTGCTTTTCCTCAATCCTAGTATCACCCAGTAGAGCAACATCAATGAACCAGACTCTCTTCTTTCCAATGATTGTTACATCAGGTGTATTATGAACAAGATGCCTATCTGTTTGGATATTAAAGTCCCATAAGATTTTAAAATGCTCATTTTCCAAAACCTTCTCAACTTGATGGTTTCAATCGTTCTTGCTACACTCAAATCCAAACCTCTGGCAAAGTTTCCAATGAATACTTTTGGCAACTCAGTCATGACACTGCTTATAGTCAGTTTGTGAAATTTTGCTGCAGCCACTAATCAAATGGTCAATTGTTTCATCCTTTTGACTACAGAGGTGACATTTACTGTTTGTTGTATGCTGAATTTTTGTTTTCATGCAATTAGTTGGCAAAGCTTATTCTTGAGCTACTAAAATAAAGCCTTCAGTTTCTTTCTTTAACGCTCTTGATCTTAACCAGTTCCATGTGGGGTTTTTATCAGCTTTTCATTCTATATTCTTCAAGCATTGACACAAGAACAACCATTGGCTTGTTCTTCCAATTAACAAATTGGTTTTCATTTGTTTCTTTTCTATAGTCAGCCTTCATCTTTGTTGTTTTCAAAAGCTTTCCTTGATTGACTTGCTTCAATAAGGGTTCTTCGCTTTTCTTGATACAGTCATTCAAGCCATGCTTTTTTTCCTCCACAGCTTGTTTCACCCATAGGAGTCCTCTGTCCCCTTCAGCTCTTGGCAAATACAGCCGATCAGTATCACTTTTTGGGTGTAGAACATGGAACATTGTCATTAGTTTTCTTGTTTTCTGATCCAAGTTATCCAGTTCCATCTGGATTCAGTCAACTATTCCTGCTATATGGTGTATAACAGGGACTGCCCAGGTATTGATTGCTTTAATGATATTTCCACCATTTAGCTTTGATTTTAAAATTTCCCAAACTCTTTTAATATATTTGGTAGAAGTACTTTCTTTGACTTGGTTCTGTAATAAATTGGAAGCTTCCAAAATTCTCAAATATTTGTAGCCTTCTTCTGATGTTACTGCCTTTATCACATCTTTATTGTCAAGCTGTATTCCATCATCTTCAACAATTTTGCCTGCTTTTATGACTGTAGTTGTACACTTGTCAATGCCAAATTGCATTCCAATGTCTTTGCTAAATTCTTTTGTGCTTTTTAGCAAGGAATCCAGTTTAGCTTTCATTTTTCCAAATAGTCATCCACATAGAATAAATGCAATTTTTTTACTCCTTTTTTAGCCAGTTCATACCCACAGGTTGTCTTGTTCAAAATTGTTGTCAATGGGACCATTGATAATATAAAGAGTAAAGGTTATAAGAAGTCACCCTGGAAATTTCACGTTTGATTTTGACTTCTCCTAACTCTACCCCATTAGCCATCAGCTTTGTTCACCAAAACTTCATTGAAGTATTCATAAATTGCTCAATGTTTCTGCTGATTCCAAAATTTTTGAAATATTTCTTAATCCAGCTACGTGTAACAGAATCAAATGCCTTTTTATAGTCTATCCAAGCCATAAACAAATTTGTTCTTCTTTTTTCCAAATTCTTCAACACCAACTTGTCATTCAATAACTGGTTTTTGCAGTACCCTTTTTGTTCTGTAGAGAGTAAATCATTCCTTTTCAGAGAGCTATAGATTTGATTTGCAATTATGCCTGTAAGTAGCTTGTATATTGTTGGCAAACACGTTATGGGTCTGTAGTTTCCAGGCTCATTTCCCTTCTCCTTGTCCTGAATTAGGAATGTCCTTCCAGTTGTTAACCATTCTTCATTTTCTGGTGCTTCCAAAATTCTATTCATCTGGTCTGCCAGTCTTGAATGTAGAAATAAAATAAAATAAAATAAAATCAGTGATTTTAGCCAGAATCCATGGAATTCATCTGGTCCAGGAACACGCCAATTTTTAATCTTCTTTGATTGCTTTTGTACCATTTCCTCAGTTATCCTAATGTCTTCCATGTTGGATACTTTCACTACATTTTCAACTTGCTTGATCCATGTTGCATTCCTGTTGTGACTCCTGTTGTTTTCCCACAAGCTTATCCAAAATTTTAGGTCCTTTTCTTTGTCAGGCTTTTCATTATGGTTGATTTGTTCCCATTTTCAAGGGTTTTATAGAATTGGTGCTGATTTGCTCTAAACTGCAAATTCTGCTGGAATTGGATTATTCAGTTATCACTTAATCTTCTCTGCAATAGCCACGATTCTTTGTATCAATTGTTCTACAATCTCTGCAGTTCCTTTATTCTCCAAATTGTATTTCATGCACAGATTAGTTTTGATTTTCTTATTCTTGCAAATTTTCTTTATCTTCAATTCCAAGCAAATTTTCCATTTAGATTTTCCCTTCTTAATGACTTCATTATTTCATATTTTAACTCCCAGTTCTTCAATAATTACAGTACGTAGGCTGTGACATACATCAGCTGGTTTATTTGTGTCAGTGTTTCAGTTGGAATAATTTTGATGGCTTCATTAATATTCTTCACTATTTTAGCCAAAGTCTTCTTATTAATTTGATTCAGTTTTGGCAAACATATTTTTTTGGCTTCTTTTATTTGATCCTTAATTTTCCCTACTAATTCTTCATTAACTGGTAGTGCTTGCAGTTCTTTAGCAACTTCAATTTCTTCTCCTTGTTGTTTCTCATTGACATCAATAATCTCTTTACTTTCTACTGTTTATTGCTCACTCTACAAGTTGGTATTATTATTGGTAATTCTGGATAAACCTGAATTTTGAGTTGCTTGTTTTCCAATTGCTGCCAATTCAGCAGTGGTAAAACACTTATGTTTCAAAATTACATGCCTTTGGTCCATGAGTCTCATCTTATTAACCTCTAAATCTGGATGTCTTTCTTTCCAAAGCTGGTACATTCGCTTCTGAAATTCATGTTTCAATGGTTCCGATTGCTAGAAACATTCCATAATTGAGCAATTTTCTTCCTTCAACCAAGTTTTTTGCTTTTGATTGTCTTCCAATAGCCTGTCAGCTCCATGCCTGGTTGCTTAGCAGAGGGAGCTGACCCATTTTTTGATGAATGCCCAGAAGCCATAGCATCCAGTGTGACTCTTGTTAATCCAGGTGACAGTCAATCTAGCATGAAATTCAAATTGCATATTTTTACCATATTAAATAGGTTTTTCTGGAACAGATTTAGTCCAGTTCTTCAGCTAAGACCTGGCTGATATGGTTGCACCTATTCAGCATAATTTTTAGCATCACTAGAGCATGCAGGCCCCTCCACCACGACAACATACTGTTCCTTTGGAGGGGATTATGATGATGATGATGATGATGATGATGATGATGATGATGATGATGGTTGGTTGCACAGTCAGCCATATGTTTAGACTAGATTTGGCATTTTTATCCACCTATTGAGTCCTTCCCAAGGAACTGGGATAGGCAGATATTGTTTTTTATGGTTTGATGGTGTTAAAGGTGTCGTTGCAGAATATAAACTGTTCCAAGTAAAGCTGCCTTTTGCAATTGACTGATGGTGATTTTGCTCAAGTGGTGCTCCAGATGTTTTGGGATTGCATCTAAGTTGCCTATAACTATTGGTACTATCTTTGCTTTCTTTTGCCATAGTTGTTCTACTTCTATTTGCAGGTCTTTATATTTTGTGATTTTTCTCCAGTTCTTTCTTTTCTATTCTGCTGTCTCCAGGTATTGCAATGTCCACAATCCAGACTTTTTTGTCTTTCTTATCAACAATTGTTAAGTCTGGGGTATTATTATTATTACTA
Organism: Python bivittatus; assembly: GCF_059951505.1. Lineage (NCBI taxonomy): Eukaryota > Metazoa > Chordata > Lepidosauria > Squamata > Pythonidae > Python > Python bivittatus. The sequence continues at coordinate 33,263,798 of NW_028277098.1, forward strand.
TTATTACTACTATTATTACTATTATTTCTGACACTATTATTTTTCCAGTCCAGTGCTGGTGTAGCCATGTCATTCTGTCATCTGGAATGGAGCCAAACTAGCACTTCATTACTTCTGTAGAAAGGCTTGGCACAGTATTTCAATATTAATTCTTGTCTTCATCAATTTCCTGCCCACTTCTTTCTTGTGCTTCCTGACATAGTTCTTTTCTCTGCTGTCCTTTTCCTGTAAATTGATCATGTGTGGTTTAGCATCTAGAACCATTTAAATTGCTCATTATCAAAAAATCCAGAATCATGATAAATGTTGTGAATGGATGTACCTACAGAGAAGACAGGATGAAGTAGCAATAGTACCGCTGATGATTTCATACATTTATGCTGGGTAGTAGGAAGTGACTGTACTATCTTCTTTATACAAAGAAAGAGTCTTTTTAGTGGTCGCACCCTAATTATGGAATACCATTCTGCAGGAAACCTGGCTGGCATCTACTTTTTTATTTTTTTCAGCTCTTTTAATCATTGCTTTTCAAGATTGTTTGCTCTTACTTTTTAAAATTTTTGCTGGTTTCCTTGTGGTTTTATTCTGTGACTTCTTAAATTGTAGATTTATGTTTAAAATATACTTATATAGTTTTAATGTTTTACTTTAAGCTGTCTAGAACTGTTTTTTTTAACTGAATAGCATATAAAAGTTGTGATGAAATAATAAACAAATGCTTGTCTATTTTTCAAGTATCTACTGATGGTCCTTGGAGAGAAAAAATTGCTCTGCAAAAAGTAATTGGTTATATTTTATTGCAGTTCAGAGTTTTGTCTTTTTCCTCTGTGTTTTGTTTCTCTTCTTGTACAGCCTGTAGTCTTAATGGCTGGCAATAGTAATTTGGTAGGAGTGGTAAAGTTAGGCTGCAGTGTTAGACCTGATGACCCTTAAACTCAATGATCTCAATAGGAAATTGTATCCCCTTCTCTTTCTCTAATTTTTATTAGAGCTCCTTTTCTTTCACCTCTTAATGGGAAGCATGAAGCTTATCAAACAGTGAGCTGTTTAGGTTAACAGAACTGCTTTTCACTTTGAGTCTGTTTTAAGCCCGACAATACATTACTTTTAGTAGCTAAACCATGACATGTTCAGAATGCTGGAATAGGCTGCAAATGCTGCAAATATCTAGGCTTTTATTTATAACTTTTTAGTTACATCTAAGATATGAGCAAACAACTGTGTGCAAGCAAACATAAAAATAAGAGAGCAAGAGGTTTGTCTCAAGGACAAAAAGTGGAAGAAACTTTTCTTAATTTATTATGGGCAGAAGTTGCCTAACCCCATGGGCCCTGGTGATAAGAGAAACGTGCTAGCCAAAAGCATCTAATGAAGGCAGATCCATATTTAACATATTAACAAGCAACTTGGGCAAAGCCATGTTGAGCATTTGCTGTTAACAAAGAAATAGCTGTTTTTAGCATTTGTAGTTTAACAAAGGAAAAGGGTAACAAACATTCAGGGTTGTTCAAGGCAATATCTTCACCAGATGCATTCAGCCAGAACTCTTTGTTCTTTAATAGGTCATTTTGAGTCAGAGTGAAGAGAGTAAGTTGGCTCATAACTGCCTGCTTCAGTGATAGCTTCTTACTTTAGCATTGCACTACAATGGTGCTGAAGAAGACAGTTTTGTAATGGGGGCCAAATATGATGCCTGCTGTGCAGTATAATCCAGACCATGAAATCATATTTCTTTAAAGTTCTTGATCACTGGAAAAGGATTAAAAGGGAATGATTCTTTTTATACTTTTTTTCTTTCTATGTAATTAAAGGGAACAGAGAAATCTTTTTTCCAGTGATGAATCACCTTTAACTAGAAATGAATAATTCATACTGAAATGACAGACGTGAAGAACAGAAATCTATTAGTGCCCAAGGCGAGCAAATTTTTAATGGCTAGGGGTGATATATTTTTTAAAATTATTTAATTTAGAAGTCAAGAGCAATGGAAAGGCATAATTGTAACACGATGACATGACTGAAGTCACAGGGTTGGAAGATTTGCCCTGTTTTGTGCATTTTAGGGAATTTGTGAGCATTTTCAAACATTAATAGAGGTGTAGATTCTATTGAAAGCTTTGATTGCTTATGTGCCATCAAGTCAGTATTGACCAGATAGATAGACCTTTTCCAGGATGATCTGTCCCCAACCTGGCATTTCAGGTCTTCCGAAAGTGCATCCATTGCTGTTGTAATTGAATCCAGCCACCTTGCTGCTTGCTGGTTATCCTCTTCTTCTCTTTTCTTCCACCTCTCTCAGCATTAGGGACTTCTCAAGGGAGCTGGGTCTTCATATAATGTGTAAAATATGATTACTTGGGTCTGGTCTTTTGTGCCTTAAGTGAGAACTCTGGATTGATTTGTTCTATGATCCATTTGTTTGCTTTCTTGGCTACCCATGGTCTCTGGATTGAGCCTGGTCATTTGTATCTCAGGTGAGAAATCTCAGTGAAGTTGGAAGCTTAGCACGCACCTGTTTTGCTTGATTTCTAGCTTCAATTTCTGATTATTTATTCTATTCTTTATATTGTTCACATATAGTATATACAAGGGACAAGGCTTGCATTATGATCTTCAACTATCTTGTCTTTTTTGATCCCTGCCTGGGACAGGGGATACACACACCACTGGAGAGAAGACCTCCTTTCCTCTATATTACTGTATATAATAAATGCCAGGAGCTGTAGTGTACAAATGGAAGTCATACCTTGGAAATCCCAGTAATTCTGTTTTGATTATGCTTTCTCTACTTTTCCAAAGCAAATTTAAGAATAAAGAGCTTTAGAAGGCAGAAAAGAGCCTTTACAGTTGTTCATCAGTAGTCAGTACCAACACAGAAGACCAAGGCTGCATTCACACATCATAGTTGCTCATGGTTTTCTGACTAACTAACCTAGGTTTCTTGCTTCACACTGAAATATAAATTTACCATATTAGCTATGTTCACACAGCATGCTAAATTAAAATGCATTGGCTAGATTATTGTTGAGTATGTCATGTGAATACAGCTTAAGTAGGCCAAGAGATCACCTGGTGGCAATTTTAATTGCTATAGAATGATAATATATGTATTTAAAATATAGACAAATCTCATCTCTCTATATAGATCAGCATATGCATATTTTATATAAATCTATATCTTCTATTGGCCTATTTTAGGTTGATATATTTCCTATTTCTTGTTGATGCATAAATATGAGCAGGAGAGGCTTGCATCCAGTAGCCTCTCAAATGTCCAATGCAAGCAAGTCAAAGTTAAAACCATGACTTGCATCCAGTTCTAAACTGGCTTAGGTATTGTCTTTTCACTATTCATTCCGTTTTGGTAAAAATTAATCAGGTCTAGCTGTTCCTTCTTTGTTTTTTGGAAACAAAAAAGAATTTATGAAAAGCCAATTTTCCATTTCCTCTTTCTTTTCCTCACTTTTTTATTCTTTTTCATTAAAATAAAAACATAGATTCACAAGAACAAATGCATGTTTGCTCCATTCAGAAGCATTTGCATGTTTAAAGTGATCAGTGGTTCCAATTAAAATAAGATTCATAAACTGTATAAGCTAGAATTGCAAAAAACCCTCCTCTAATGAACAAGCCATGGCAGTTGGTTCAATGTAGATACAAATTAAGGTATTTTATTTAAATGATTAGTACTATGCTCAGTTCCTTTTTAAAAATAAGGCATATTTTCTAAAAGAAACATTAATTTACTCAAAGCTTAACAGAAAACAGTTTCATATTTTAAAAATAAATTCATCTATATTCTTTCTCAACCTGGTATACGCTGTAATAATAATACTAATAATATCAGTATTTCCCAACCATGGCAACTGGCTGGGGAATTCTGGGAATTGAAGTCCATACATCTTAAAGTTGCCATGGTTGGGAAACACCACTCTAGATGGATGGGACTTGAGATGTCTTCATCCCTAACTAGGGATTATAACACTTGAAGCCCAAGACATCTGGAGGGGCACCATATGTGGAAGGCTAGTGTGCCTCAGAGCTGATGAACTCAAATAAATGAAAAGCAACAGGACAGGATGGCATTCCTGTTGAGATCTACAAAGCACAAGACCCAGACAAGACATTTGGTTCACAGAGGAGATGCCTGGAGATGCCTGGATTCTTTACAAAAATAAGGGAACAAATCAGACTGCAGAAACTACAGGGGTATCTCACTGCTGTCCACTGCAGACAAGATCTTTGCTCACATTCTCTTGAACAGACTTGTCACTGTCTCAGGAAGGAACCTCGCAGAGGTACAGTGTGGCTTTCAGTCAGAACAGAGTACAGTTGACGTGATGTTTGCTGTGAGGTAAGCCCAGGAGAAGTGCATCAAGCAGAACAAGCCTCTTTACTCTGTCTTCATTGACCTGACAAAGGCATTTGACACTGTAAACAGGGAAGCTCTCTGGATCATCCTGAGATGTTATGGATGCCCAAGGAAATTTGTGAAGTTATTCAGCTGCTCCACAATGGAATGACAGGACAGGTTCTTTACAATGGTGATACATCAGCTGCATTTGCCATTTCCAGTGGGGTAAAACAGGATTGTGTACTAACCCCAGTCCTGCTCAATTTGTTCTTTGCTTGCATGTTGTCACATGCTGTCAAAGTTATGAAGGAGGGAGTGTACATCAGGTACTGATTGGATGGCTCTCTCTTTGACCTTCGCTGCTTGAAACCATGGACCGTGCCTCCATTCAGTCATTCAAGAAACCCTCTTTGCTGATGACCATGTGCTCCTGGTGCACAAAGACAATGATCTACTGAGCAAATTCTCAGACACTGCTATGCTGTTCAGCCTGACTATCAGCCTGATAAAGACTGAAGTACTTTACCAGCCCATGCCAAATATGAACCCCGTAGAACCAAAAATCACTGTTGACAACACTCAGTTGACAAATGTATACAGCTTCAAATACTTGGGAAGTATAATCTCGAGTCATGGAACTTTGGACAAAGAAATTGACTCCAGGATCAGCAAGGCCAGCCAGGCACTGGGGTGGCTGCATACTAGAGTGCTTACTCAACACAATATCTGTATGTCCACAAAGCTGAAAGTCTACAAAGCTGTGATTATTCCTTCTCTCCTATATGGATATGAGTTCTGGACTCTGTACCAAAGGCACATCAAACAACTGAAGAAATGTCACATGCATGCTGTCTGCTCCATCCTCACCATTTGTTGGCAAGACTGTGTCTCTAACTTGGAGGTCTTGGATTGCGCAGAGCCCATGAGCATTGAGTCCCTGATTATCAGAGCCCAGATGTGGTGGGTGGGGCATGTGATCAGAATGGATGACCACCGTATGCCTCACCAGTTGCTCTGTAGTGTATTGGAGTCTGGGAAGGTTGAGATCAATTATGCAAGCACTACAAAGATGCTGTGAAAGAAACCCTACACCACTATGACATCCAGCAAAGGGAACTAAAAGCTGCAGCTACTAACAGAACCCACTGGTAAGCCCTGTGCTATGAAGCCTCCACCGGCTTTGAAGACAGGAGCTGCCAAAAACTGATAGAAATCCATGAGTTCTGTCACAGAATAACATCCACAGTTACTACAACAATGGATTTCCAGTGCCCCAATTGTGCTAGATTCTGCCCTTCCAGACTGGGACCACAGAGCCACCTCTGTGTCCACAGATGAATTGCACAGCAGTGTGTCTTCTTCGAACCCAAAGGACTACCGTATATATAAAATGTGCCTCAGAGCTGATTTGCAGAGAATGGTTTTATCTATTGTAATTGATGCTTTCTCATTCCCACCCCATCCAGTTTATGAGCAGAACTCTTTACTCCACACATTGCATGGGGAAGATGCTAGTGAAAGGGTCAATTAAAAACCACATGTGGAAGCACATCAATTAAACTCCTATATAGATAGCCAAATTCGGATATTCTGAAGGTATTCTTATTTGGGGGCATAGGGTATCCTACCTTACCAGGGATTGCTATATAAATATGTATATACGTATGTATGTATATAATCACATGCACGTACACGCATATGCATGTGTATGTGTCAAACCTACAAGGTAGTCCAGACAGGAAACCAAAACCATGAATACTAATCTACCTTTATTGTAAAGTTACAGTAACAGAATTTTGCAAGCCTAAAAGCACTTCTCCCCTCCCTTACCTTTACTTTCCAGAGAACTTGGGAGGGTCCCTTCTGAGACACTTTCTCTGCCCCATCCCTGCTTTGGACTCAGATTTGTCTTATTGTCCAGGCTGGAGCTCTTCCTCCTGTCCCCCAAGATTATTCTCATAGCCCATTACAACATGCACCAGACATAGGCAGCTACAGTCCTCCATATGTTGCTTTCAATGGGTGTTGGAGTATGCTTTAAAGCTATTTCCATGAACAATCATTTTAAATTTGAAATCAACCAAGGAAATTGTAACTAATGCCTCTGTTTATCTCCAAAAACATATCTGAAAGCGACATTATTCGGAATACTATAATATTGAATAGAAGTACTCTCTGTATATGCCTCATGAAGTTCCAGTTTCTGTTTTGGCTACAGTAGATTCCAAGTAAAATAATAATAATAATTATTATTATTATTGTTATTGTTATTGTTATTGTTATTATTATTATAATAGAAAACTTTTATTACTTATTGTTTTCCATCTCCTTAATTGCTGTATTTTTAAATAAATACTTTTTTCTATGTTCATTTAATGGAAGATGAGAAGGAACAACTGTAATTGTTAGCTTGAAAGCTTCCAGTAAAATGGAAGGAACCAGGAAAGAGGACCAGGATATATATGGGGCAAAATAATAAACTTCTAGTAATGCTTCCTTAATTAGATTTAAAAATAGCAAAGTCAAAGGAAACCTCTTGGAAAAAAATAGCTTTTAGGAAGCTTTGAAGGTCTCAAAATTCTAACTAACAAATGTTTTGCTATATACAATCATCCAATCCATATTCCCCCAAAGTAATTTCTCTGTATAAAAGCAAAATTGACTTTCAGTAGCTATATAATATGCTTTAAAAATACAGCTTCCTAAGAAAGAAAGCACTATGTGAAAGTATACAAATTTATTCAACTTGGAGGGCTCAAAAAGTAGGTAAGGCCAAAAGCTAGATGATTTTTAGAAAAATGAAACCCTTTTCTTTCATCCACCTTATATCTATTAGTAGAATTGGTTTTTGTTTTTAATTTCACCTTGAATTTAATCATATTTACTCTGGTTTTATAATTTGTACTTTTAATTGCCACCTTGAATGCTATATAGATGGAAAGGTAGGATATAACATTTACACAGATTTAATTTAATTAAATTTATATTTAGTTAAAATTCAAATATTTTAATTAAATGTGGATAATAGATTTGCATTCCAGGTAAACAGACATTTTTTCCCTTCTGTTACAATAAAAAGTATCTTCTGGCTGCAAAGTTTGGATGGGCATCCAAAAGTTGTGTGCTCCCTTGAGCAAACAACACATCACCTAATTTCCCAGAGAGTTATTGTGCATTTCCTATGTGCAACGACTACACTTTGGAAAATAAGGCACATGCTCTCTTCTTTGAGCTGTAAGGCACTCTTTGCTACCCAAGTTTCAAAGAGTCAAACAAAAAAACTTGAGATGAGACTTCTTTGAAAGTAAACAGATATATTTTGATCAAGACACAACTGGGTGAGCCCAATCAACCCCGTGGCAATGAATGCTGATTGAAACCACACCTTGCAAAACAAACATCAGGAATTTATAGACATTTACAAATGTAACAAACTTTTAATCAGATAGTACATCCCCTCATACCCATACAAGGAAATGCAGGGATGGTCTGGGGAGGAGGGAAGGTGGATCCCAGAACGAGAAAGTCAGCTCAACTTTCTTCTCTTGTTACCAAAGAAATACCATAGTTAGCACCTCCTTATCTCTGTGGAATTCAGGGGCCTCTTCTCTTTGCAACTTTTTAACCTTGTACCAAGCTAATTGTTTATTCAAAGACAATCAGGCATTTAACAGAGATGAGGTGGGGGGGGGGAACGCTGTGGTCTTTAAAAGGCAAAAGCAAGTTAAACCTTTATAAGATAGAGTGCACTGTTATATGTATGTTTATACATTATGTGAAATATATATATATAGTATAAAAAATTGTGTATTAAAATAATGCCCTTCAGAGCCATAAGAAGTTCCCAGTACATTGCTATGTGGTTTATTTGCCTTGGATTACAAATCACTAAAGGCTTTTTGTGTCTTTGAAAAACCAATTTTATTTACAAATAAGTTACCTGAACATAAAAGTTGAAGCCAAGGTAGTTAAGGACAAACAGCAATATTTACAGGGCAAGTATACGTATGTTTTCTAGGCTGTAGTAATACTGCATTTCCCCTTCCTTATATGTTGTTCTTAAATCTCAACTTCCAGTGAGATTTTTTTTACTGGAACTCTTGCAGGAACTTAACCTGGGAATTTATAATGTCAACTCAGAAATTTATAATATCAACACTTGTTGAAAGTTTTATTTTAGAATTACCTGGAAAATAAGTAAAAAAGGCTATCTAAAATGAATCCTCATACATGTGGAATACCGTATTTTTCCGACTATAAGATGATACTTTTTTCTAAAATCCTTACCCTAAAAACTGAAGGGCGTCTTATTCAAGGAAGTCAGCCGAGAATCGCGGTTGCAAAACTGCCAAACTTTGTTTCTGCAGAGAGGCTTCCTCCTATTGCTAGCCTCCAATCACAAGTGAAATAGCTTGTCTCCCAAACAGACTTCCTCCAATCACGAGCCTGATGTAACTGACGTCAGCTGATGCTGAACAAACCAATTAGAGGAAGGCTGTTTGCACAGATAAGCTATCTGCAGTTTCACTCGTGATTGAATGTAATCAGTTATGCAAAAGAGCCTGGAAATAGAGCTGCAGAGAGACGGTTTGGACCTCCTCCCACCGAGTGTATCAGGTAAATGTTAACTAATTACTAAATAAAAATGTGTTCTGCACTATCTTTAAAATACTGATTTTTTAATTTTGGGCTGGAAAAGTGGGGGGCGTCTTGTACATGGGGGTGTCTTATTGTCAGAAAAATACCATAATTTCTCCTTTAATACACTGACTTGAGGATTTCAGATTAATATACAGTATCTGAGTTCTCTTTTGTTTTTTAAGAGTTTTAAAAATTCAACAGCAGAATATGGGAAAACAGCAGAAAACCCATGCCAATAGACTTTTTTCCCATTTCAGTTTTTAAATAGCCTAGTTTGCTTGACCAGAGCAAATAAGTGGTAAAAGATCTGATAAATGGTTCATTATGTTTATTAATGACTGGGGATGCTTTTTGGAAAGGGTAGTTCATCTACGGACAACAGCTTTGAGATCTGTGCTTAGTGAGTGTATCTGAGAAGCAGCGAGAATTTCAGTGAGAGCTGAGGGTTGTTAGCTGGAGCTGGGGGCTGACATACGCGGAGTTTACAGAAAAGGCTCTCTGGGAGATCTACTGCCTGATTTTAATCTGCTGGCTTCCAGTGATCTTCATATCACAGATGCACAGGGCCTGCAGAACTATTTATAGCCCTTGAAAGCTGGGAGGAGGAAGGGATTTCACAGGTCCTCACAAACTTGCTACCAAATTGTAATTCTTAATTAATGTGATAGAAGACAAACATTATTCAATATGTGGAAAGTAATAATGTCAACTTTAGTTAATTTAATGTACTTTCAATTAATGCAATTTTTAAAAAATTAAATGAATTTTGGTTTTTCTCTTCCTTTGACTGCAATTTTGGAAGCCCTTGGCTAAAAAAAAAAAAGTTACATACAGGTATCTCTCTTTTTGATGCATAGAAGGGAGAGATTAGAAAAGAAGCTTCCATTTGTCCTGCTCTTACAGCCAAAGAAAGCTATGTGCAGCAATATTATCCAGGAATACTATTTCTCTAATGTTTAGTTACAGTTCAGATATTAAGTATTCAGGAATTGGATGAATTTTTTTTTCCCCCATTTGGGCATGCATTTCTGTTTTGTTGGTATCTCTCTGAGCAATAATTTCCAATCAAATTTAAGTGCAATCCTAATTCTTAAAACATGTTTCTCCTAATATTATCCATTCCCTGTATTACTGGAGATCCAAGCTGCAATAACCAGGATATACAGGTAGTCCTCACTTACTACCTTGTTACAGGTAGTCCTTGTTTACTGACCACAATTGGGACCAGCAACTCTGTTGCTAAGTGCTGTGGTCGCTAAGCAAAAAATCATGTGACTGCGCCAGACTTACGGCTTCACTTCCAGTTCCATCATTAAATGAATCACCATGGTCATTAAGTGAGACATCACGTGGCCGTGACTTGTGATTTTACTTCCATGTTCTCCATTATTTTCACTTCTTGGAAGCTGATTTTGGAGCTTACAAATGGTGATCTCATGACCACGGGACACTGCAACAGTCATAAATGTGTGACAGTTGCGAAGCACCCAGATGGCGGTCACATGACCACAGGATACTGCAACAGCCATAAATGCAAGGACTGGTCACAAAGCTAGTTTTTTCCAACCGTTGTAACTTCAAATGGTCACTAAACAAGGCAGTTGGTAAGTGAGGACTACCTGCAGTTGCAGCATCTCAATTATAGAACTCTGTCCCAAAGGACATACAACTGCTCCTCACACTGTCTTCTTTTATACAACAATTTTCACCCAAACATTCGTAGGACAACTACTCCAGGATAAGACTGTGTCTTAGTTTATCTATTATGATGCCTTTATTGATTTAATTTTGATAAGAAGTGTTTAAAAGTATTGTTTTTCTTGTTAATAATTTTATTTCAGATGATTTTTATTGTTCTTATGTAAAACTATTCTGGACTCCTCTAGTAGAGGGTAATATTAACAACAACAATAATATTCTTTTGGATCAGTAACTGACCAATAATTCAGCCAGTTTTGTGTGATCAGAATTACATCCCAGACATACAAAATTTCCCACATACCAAGGCTTTGATTGTGATGCCAAAGTGTTTCCTGTTGTGCTCAAGATTAACAGTAGTACTTCTCTTTTTCCTTTCTGACATGACTGAAAATAGCTTCTTAGTGGAAGAATCAGTTGAACAGTGACATAGATTGACAAAACTTTCAATTATGTCTATAATTAACATACAAATTGATAAAACACAATTATGCCTATAATAAACACAATGATTCAATTTCTTTTATTATAGGTACCTGGTATGATTTCCTCTCCTTTGTAAATAATAAACCACTGGCTAAATATTTTCCTAAGAGTCGATCTTTCATTCAGGCTAATAACACAAAGTGCATGATTCTGAGCTCATTAATATAACATCAAACCTTAATGTGTTATATCTGAATGCAGTTAGACTTTTTTTCATAAAAACATAAAGTTGCCTTCACATCAAGGCTTGACTCCTGATAATCCACAGTATGGATTTTGGATGATTTTGAAAAAGCTACACCATATCAGATTTGATTACTGAGAGATCACCCAGAATCCTAAGTCATTAAACTTGACTGGGAATAAAATAAAATAAAAATTATGGAAAAAGGCAGTGACAAACTATTTCCATACTGTTGCCAGGAAAACAACATGGACATGTCTATATAATTGCTAGGAGACAAGCTGAACTCAGAGACTTCACTTTTTCTCAGCAGATGGCAACATCTGGATAACCTCAGCTAGGAAGCTAAGCAAAGTCAGGCCTGGTTACCATTTGGATGGGAGACTGAATACCATATATGGGATACCTCAAACTGCTTCCAGGGAATTAAAACCACCCCCAGAAGGGCATGATCTGGGAGAAATTTGGCATTGTTGAGAGAGGAAACAAAATATTCTGGAATTCTCCAGACTATTCCATTCCTGAATTGCTGAATTTTGCATATCCCTACTTGTCATCTTGACCTGTCTTAGCAAAAACTCATAGCTCCTCCAATTACATTCTTGTAATCTCTTTGATCCTCTTTACTTACGTTATCTGTTGTCTTTCCCTTCTACTTCCTTCTATTTTGAAAGCATAGTTATTTTTTTCTAGTCCATCAACCATTCATATCCCAGGCCCAAAGCGTATGAATTTCTGCCCACTGATCATCATTAACTTTTATTTGGTTCAGGGCTAATTGATTGGTTGCTTTTGCAGACCATAACACTCTTAGCAAGTATATCCATATCCATAATGTGGAGGTGGCTATCTTCTTTCTCTCAATTTTTTCAGTGTCCAACTTTGACAGCTGTATATTATGGGAAAGATTGTTTGTTGGTGTCATGATGTCAGTCCTGCCAGGCAGACCAGACCAGGAATCAACTCCACAGGAAGGCTAAGACACTTTTATTGAGATTGGGTATAACAGATGTTGGAGAAAACTCCAAAGAATATTATGGACAGACAAGAAAATTAAAAAATGAATCATTGAACAAATCAACCCAGAGTTCTCACTTGAGGCACAAATGACCAGTCTCCAATTATCCTACTTCAGACATATTACATGAAGACCTGCCTCTGGAGAAGGCTCTGAGGTGGAAGGAAAGACAAGAAGACAACAACCAGCAGCAACATGGATGGACTCAGTTACAATAGCAACAAGCGCACAGTTGGAAGATCTGAAGGACCAAGTTAGGGACAGATCATCATGGAGAAAATCAATCTGTGTGGTTGCTAAGTGTCAACAACAACTTGATGACACATAATCAATCATAACAGAATCTTGCAAGTGTGATTGTGCAATACCTCCTCCCCTTCTTATAGCCACGTGAATTAGGGAGGTGTCTCAGCTGCTTCTGCATGCTTTATGCTTATTTTGGACTTACATTTTTTCCCCTTGCTGCTTTGGTAATGGATCTCACCTATCTCCGTCAAGGTCATCTTTCTTACACTCTGCACATGATGAACAACTTGAGTGAAAGTATGGGACAAAAATCAAAACAAACATCTGCAAAGTTTTTTTCTTTGCAAGGAAAAACCCTCTTTCTGATCTGAACAATTCTGCTGCTGCTTGGCAAAGTTACAGAGCTTCCTTCTGTAAGAAAGAGAAGATTTCTTCCATAAATTTTTGGTTGAGGAGGTATATTTTCCAGATCCCAATTTATTACAAATCCCAAAGTGTACTGCACCAGGTCCCCACTTCAAAGTGAGGTAAATTATATAAGCAATCACATGCCACAATGCTTTTTTGATGAAATGCTTGCATCTGGACCTGTAAGCCAGTCTAGAAAAACAGAAATCCGTATTTTAAACACCAGTTTTAAAATTATTAATTAGCTTTATTTAATGAAATACTACAGAGAAAAGAAAACAATAGAAAAAAGAGAATAAGAAAACAATAGAAAACTTAGGTATATCAGTTTGCCAACAGTTAGAATAAAGGATGACAGTTATTACATTGTTATTGTCCATACATTATCTACCCTGATGGTCAGCAACGCCTTCATAAGTTGCAAGGACAGTAACATTACGATTCAGCCTGAGTAATTGGGATTATTATGGCTTCAGTGACTCAGTTGCTAAATACCATGATGTAAAACGGGAAAGTTCTGCTTTTATTTTATTGAGATGTTACGTTGACATACTGTCAGTAAAACTCCTGATGGAGCGCCTAGAACAGTTTTTCTCAACCTTGGCAGCTTTAAGACTTGTGGACTGCAACTCCCAGAATTCCCCAGCCAGCATGGGGAATTGAAGTCCACAAGTCTTAAAGCCGCCAAGGTTGAGAAAAACTCTGCCTAGAAGGATGTTTAGCTGATGCATGTCCTTTCCAATTAAGCAGGAGGCAACACTTCAAGAGGAATAGGGTTTAATATCAATGTCCAACATTTTAGCTGTTCGACTAACTTAGGTCAGTATCGCCACAAGGCTTGCGATCTCTTTCCAAGTCACCGTCCATGTATCAGAACCGAGAGATCGATGCCCGCGCCTCCAACTCCAACCTTAGCCACCCCGGCGCCGGGAGCAGCGCCTCGCAAACTTTAGGGAAGGAAAGGAGGAGGAGCTACAACGCGGCGATAGCCAATGCTCGGCCGCTCTTCCTCCTTCCTGGGCCCTGAGAGAGCTGCAAGATGGCTGCCTCCAGCCTGAGGGGGTGTTGTTTTCCCGCAGCCACGGCGCTGCTGCTTTTCTTGAGCCGTTGCAGTTCAGCGCTCGGTCATGGAGTGCAGGTACGCCGCAAAGGGAAGGGCTATGGCTGGCTGCACGTCTTGACTCTCCCGGGTGCCTTGCTTTTTGGTTTTCTTTTCCTTTTCCTGCCGCGCGTGGATCTCAAATCCGGGACTTGCATTTCCGCGTCCAGGGGTTGGTCGTGGTTGCAGTGAGCAAATGCGCGGGAGTCAAGAGCGACCGCCTAAAAATAAAACGGGCCTGAGACTTTTAGAATCTAGCTGTCTGTCGCCATACAATTGAATGCGGGGTTGGAAATGCGTGTCGGAAGTGCTCTGCTCCACCGCTGGCATCTGCCTTCTAGCTTTTTTCCCGCCCCGAGCCGTCATTGCAGTCCGGCAGGCGAGCGGGAGGAGGAGTGAGCGGGGATGGATCTAATGGGGTCTCTCCGGTCGGGTGCTCGACCGCCCCCTGATGGCATCTGGCAGGGATGCTGCTGCTGCTGCTCGGTCCTGGTCCTGGTCCTCTCGAGTCGTTTCTGTGCCTTACTCTTCTTCACCCGGTTGCCGCCTTTCATGCTTTCCTTTCACGGAGCTTGGCTAGTGGTCCTTCTAGTTGGCCGAGGGAAATGCACGAAAAACGGCAGCTTGCTGGCACGTAACCGCCGTCCCCCGCATTCTTGTCATAAGAGAAGAGAAGGAAAAGTTTGGAGAGAAAAGGTTAAAAAACAGCAGTTGGGCTTTGTGAGGGAAGAAAGCAGCAAAGCGAGGCCTCAGTGTGACTGGAGAGGAAGAGACACCACCACATGTTGGCTAAAAGAGTGGGGAAATCCCAGGAGGCAGGATCTCAATCTTCTCCTCCATCAAAATCATTTACGTCCCACTTTTCATTCAGAAGCTCAAGGTGGCATACATAGTGCTGTCCTCCTGTTTTGTTTCGTTTTTACAAGAACCCATGAGGTGGGTTGGGCTGAGACTTGACTGTCTCCAGTCTCCAGCGAGCTTCCACAGCTGAAAGTGTAGTAGAAGCTACATCTCCCATTCCTTATCCAACACCTTAATCACTACCCTTCACTGGCCCTGAAATGAGAGTTCTCACCTGTGGGAATCTGTCTACAACTCCAGAGGAAATGCTGCAAAACTCTTCCCAGTGTTTTCTCTGGAGGCGTAGCTGAACAGGAATCAGACTGCAGCTCTTTGAATTCAAATGCAGAACGATACTTTGCAGTGTGTGGGGGAACAAATGTACCTCCTGTATGCATTCCCTTGAACCAAATGTGCCTTCTCTGGGATCATAGGGCAGCTGCAGAAGGTACCCATGCAATCCTGGGGAAAGACCAGGCTGCTTTAAGGAGTTGCAAACAAGTACTGTATTCAAATTCCAAACCGTATTTTGTCTTCAAAGTGGTGTATGGTTCTAAACAGTAGAGATCCTTTGAAGTAGAAGTTAATTAAGTGAATATCTCAAGCAAGCCCCATGGTTTTAGGGGGATGGGGTAGCAGTGCCAGTTTCAGTTTTGTATATCTCTTGTGTATAATTCCCATTTTTTCTTAGATCCCATTGTCATTTTTCTCCTGGAGAGTTGTTCCAACTCTCAAAATAACTTTCATTTGCTATTTTCTATATACATTATATATACCTAGCAATGTAAAAAGGATGTTGATTTTGCATTTTTAAATGTAACCAAGTTGTTCTGGATCAGACTCAGAAGTCATCCCTTCATGTATTGTGTTTCCAATAATAGCTGGCTAGATCCCTCAAGAAAACCAACAGGGAATTGGGGTAACAGACCACTGATCTATTTGTTGGTCTTTTCAGCTGAAACAGGGAACAGGGAAGGTCCACTTGGCTTTCATGGTTGTAGCCTTTAGTAGATTTATTTATTTAGATTTGTTAAGGCTTTTTAATTGATTTAATGTTTCTTGCAATAATGATTTTAAAAAGAATGACTGAACATGTACATGCTTTGTTTTATGTTACAACATCAGTTTTTTGTAACAATCCCATAACAAGGATGGGAAAGGATCAGATACATAGATTACAGAACAAGCTGGATAATTACATGAAATAGTATTCATTAGACCCCTAGTTCCAACTTATTTGTCACACTGCTGTGATGATAATACATTTGCCCAAGCTCTGGAAGTTTAGAAAACAAAACCTGGCATTTTTTCAGGTCAACTCAATTAAAGTTTCCCCCAAGAGTTATATTTATAAGTTTAAATTGGATGAAAAGAAAAAAAGAGACAATAAAGCAAACTAGGGTCCCATGGGCAGAGTCAGGAGTAATGTGGTATTTTCCAAAAATGACCTAAAATTGACGTTGAGCATCTGCATCCTGAATTGAGTTAGAGAAGTTTTAAGGCTGCAATTAAATGCAAGCTTTAAGTAATTCAAACTGTTTTTTTTTTACCACTGCATAGCAGGGAACAGTCCTATTATTTTCAGTGGTGCTGAAATCAGATTGAACAAAGACATTATCAACCCAATCTTTAAACATTTGTGTAGCTGAAAAAGAACTCAAGAAGAAAAAGTCTAAGGAAAAAAACCCCATAATACTGTGATAAACTAAATTCTGAAAACTGAATGAATTTCTAGCTGATTTAGTTCTTATTTGTTCTAAAAGACAAAGATTGCCACCCAGAGTCACTTGTTGAGATGGACAGTTCTAGAAATCAAATAAATAAATAGACTAATAATCTTGGATCAAGCAAGGACAGAAAATTGAACTAATAATTAAAATAATAATAATTATTAATTATGATCTATTTGAGATAGTACCAGTTCCAAAACATAAAATTGCCAGTGTGAGTTTTAATCACTTTGTAAGAAAGAGTTTTGAGCATGAAACTGAGCAAACTCAGGGAGGCAGTGAAGGACAGGAAGGCCTGGCGCAATATGGTTCATGGGGTCACGAAGAGTCGGACACGACTTAATGACTGAACAAGAAAGAGTTTATTTTATTTATAATTATATCAGAGCTATTAGAAGGGGAATGGCAAAAGAACAAACAAGGTCAAATAAGTCAGTAAAATGCTTATCCCAATCTGTTATATATACCATAGAATTTAAAATCAGTTTGTGATGGTATACTTTTATTATTTTCCAAAATGCAGAATTATCATATTTATCTAATCGAATTATCTATTTAATCTAGTAATGATCTAAACTGCCATGGGGTTCTTAATATTTGCTTTTCTTATTTATAAATACCTCAGTTGTTTCAGAAGAATGATCAAATTAAATTTTATACCATGTAATTTGTTTCTGACCAGCTGGTTGTATGTCAGTTTCATATTCTGAATGGCCAAATAGCTTGCTGCTACCATCCCAAGTAAAGAATTCAAAACTGTGGCTAGTGATCCCAGTGACTCATTGGGATAATCTCAGCAGCATTAAAATTACTCACTTGAAACACTGAGACACATACATAATGAATTCTAGTTTGTTGAAAAGTAAGTGAAATTTTCTGGCCGGTCACTGGGATAATACCAGCTGAGTGTTGCATAGCTAGTTCTGTTTAGCAACTTAGAAATGATAATTGGCTGCATTTGTATAACTATCTCTCAAAATATCTATTTCTTTATTAAATTTATATGCTGCCCATCTCCCCCAGAGGGTGACTCTGGGCGACTCAAAATATTTGGATGAAAACACAAGCCTTATCACCATATTTAAATATTTAGCTACTTTATTTTTATTACCACTATAGCTTGCATAAACATCAGCAGCTAAAATTATAAGAGAGGAAGCAAAATCATATATAAAAGGTGGATGCTTCATTAGGGAGAAAATAAAATAGTTATAGTGATTAAAGAAGCCCTGTTTCCAAGCTTTATCTTAATTATTAAAAATGAGGGTCCGTATCAAGCTTTTGTTTTTCATTTATCAAGCAGGCAGACTCATCTATGGGTTGACTCTTATAGGATATTTTAATTGCTGGGATGGTCCAAGATTATCAATTAGGAAGATTTTATTAGTTTCTGACTGTTATTCAAGTTTCTTACAAACGTTCATCACAACCTTACAGTAATTTTTGAAAGTCACTGTTGCAATTGTGGATTTTTACCCTGTACTATTTTACATTAAGAAAGAAAGAAAAACACTTTCATTGTGAGGTATTTTCTGGTCATATATCATGGGATTCATTTCTTTATGATCATTTGAGTGTCTTGACTGAATGGCATTTGATAGAAGAGGCGCAGGAGTCTGTCAAGACTTGTCAGGATTCATAAATTGTTCTTTATCTGGATGACAAGCTTCTGTTCTGTTAGAGGAGGAATAGATCCAAGTCAGATTTGTTTGTTTTAGAGGATTCAAGGAGAACAATGTCTGATCAGTGGATCATTCTGGCTTCATTCAGGTTTTTCCTGGTTTGCCAATTTTGATTCATTAAGAGTAATTTCTGCAATTCCTGGGGTGAAATAAATTTCTTACTCAGTATGTTCTCACTTGGAATAAGTGATTTTTTTAAGATACAATTTTGTTTGTGGTATGAAGACTTTTCAGTAAATAAAATGATGAATAGCATTAGAGAATTGCTATTGTTTATATTGCAAGCATATGCAGTACTCAAATCAAAGCTGAATTTCAGTAATTGGGATGGTTGCTCTCTTCCTAAGCTTTCCTTCCTTGTGGATTTCTGCTTTTGTTTTATTCTGGTTTTTTTCCCTTTCATGTTGTCATCTTTGATCAAGTTTCAAGACAATAGAAAGAATCCTTTATTATTCTTTGATATGATCCAGGAAAGCCTTTTTATACATGCAGTACTACCAGACCAAAGCATTCTTTAATACAAAGCAAAGTTACCTGGGGAAAAAGCTCTTCTAAAAAGAGGGTAATATTTTAAAATAAATGTGCATAGGATTGCTCTGTACATTTCGTAAACATGTCAATTGGTACAATGTTTATGCTAATTAACTCTTCCAATAAAATAGAAAATTACTTCAGATTTGATAAGAAGGCATTACATTTAAAATATTTCTGGAATTTGTGTTTGTGTCTATGTGAATCCTACAGTAATTTTATACTTTTTCTCTTCAGGATCAAGCAGAACAATTTTTTAGAAGTGGACATACAAACAATTGGGCAGTTTTGGTAAGGCGTCATAACCTAACCTAACCTAACCTAACCTAACCTAACCTAACCTAACCTAACCTAACCTAACCTAACCTAATATTGGAATATACCAAGTAATATCATTGAAAATAAAAAATTGCCTGCCTCCACAGTGATAGAATTGCTTTTCATTCAGAGATACTGTAGATTGGATGGATCCAAGCCCATCATTTTATATCCATAAAAGAACAGAAAAAATCATAAATAATTCTATTTAAACACATTTAAAGCAGTAGCCTTCGCCAATTTTTTTAAAAATAAATTTTTTTCAGAAAAAAGTTAGCCTTCATAATCACCTTGACCATAATTTACTTAATGCTGTATGTTGTAGGAAGTATTTGCACATATGGGAGAAGAAATAACATAAAGTAGAGAGGTTTTTTGAAGATTTTACTGCAGGCATTAGACTGCAGTTGGAAGAGAACAGCCATTCTTCAGTTTGACATGAGAATTTGTCCTTAGTGAAATTTCCAAATAAGCTGTAGCTGAATGGCCCATTTATTCCTGCACACTCATGCTGTTGCATTATAGCCACAGAATTTAATCTTCTGCTTTTTATTATTCCCTCCCTCCCTCTATGCATACACACACACATACACACATATATTTCTCTCTTAATTTGTTTAGGTGTGCACATCTCGATTCTGGTTTAACTATCGCCACGTGGCCAATACTCTTTCAGTTTACCGAAGCGTCAAGAGACTTGGCATTCCTGATAGGTAAGAAGGGACTTTTAAAATGTTATCAAGTAGGCTACTTACTCTGCCAAGATGATCCTGTACTTGTCTTGTCTCCTGTTCTTTTTATATCTACGCATTTTGATTAGACACTTTAAAGAAAATATATAAACAGGTTCTAAAGGGAGATACGAAAGAAGAATAAAAGAATGAAGTGCAAGTATGCTGGATGTTACAGCTTTCTAAAATATCATAACAATTGAGCGTATTCTATATTATACCCCTTTAAAATATTAAGAATCACTAGTAAACTTGGAGCTAAAAGTGAGTATCCAGAACCATGGTCAATACAGTATAGATCACTTCTCTGCCATCTCTGTTCTTTTGTTTTGTGGGGTTTTTTTTTTTTTGGTATTGTTCCTTGTTTTTAAATATTTTTAACAATTTGTAAACTGCCCAGAGTCGTTGGGAGTCAGGCGGCATATATATGTAATAAATTATTATCATCATTATTATTATGAGCTGAAGTAGATGCAATCCATATTACTAAGAATCTATTGTGATTTAAGTATCCTATAAAATTAAAATATAGACTCTGCATAGAGAAACTGAAATTTTGGATGTGATACCAATCCATGTATTAGGTCATAACCTAGGAACAGTTTCCAGTTTAAGTTGAATTCTTTGGCACATTTGCTTTTAAAGTACAAGGTTATCCTAGACATTGAAACATGCTCCCACTACTTGGTTAGCTATTCTTCTATTGAGGGCTTTTCCACTGAATGTATATAGTTCTCTTTGTGAATGGCCAAAGATATTTTCCCTCTTGAATATGATGTTCAGACTAATGTCCATAGCATTCTTAGTGATAGGTTAACAGATCATAGCATAAGAAATGAGCTACCAGTACATTTCCTGCCTGAAACATTTTGCTTGATCTTCGATATTCCAAGTCTTTATTTATGAATATGGCTGGAAAGCACTTACTCTAGATTAATTCATCTGTGATCCAATTATACAATATTATGTTTGTATTTGTACTGAAGTAATTCCTTTTAAACAAATATGTTACTGTTGGATTAGTCATCTAATCTTTTTCCTGCACTGACATATTGAAGTAAATTGTTTGATAAGTTAATTAGTTAGATGCCTGTTCATTAACTTGTTTTTAAAAATGAACCTGGTTGACAATCTTAATTATGAAAAACTAGTACAGGTCTAATCTAACATATAAATCAAGATATTGACAGAGCAATACTGTTCACAGTCATTGACCTATATTTAACTATGGATTTGAATGATAGAGGGAAATTCTTCTATTAAGCTTTTGAGGTTTTGTGAGGGAAAGCACTTTTGAACACAAGCTTTCTTGCTAAAATTTTACCCCTTCAAGATCCCATTTGCTTTTAACTTTTAGGAATTCTGAAGCCCTTGAACACCATGTGTCTAGGATTGCTCTCTACTTTTGTGTTTCATTTTCTTATTTTCCAGCTTTCAAGGGACACTACAAGATTGCTAAAATTTATAGCAGTTCATAATGAAGGCGGACATAGATTCTATGGGCAGTTAGGTTTGACAATAGTCCTTTTGCCATGTCTATACTTGTTCTCTAGCTTAATGTGATGAGTATTCTCTAGGCCCAGTTTAGCAATCTATGACATGTTTCATATCCTGCAGGTTAAGGTACTTTAAAAAAGCAACGGCAGAGTAAGTTTGCTATATGATATATGAATATGCACATTTGTCTGAAAAATAGTGTTCAAAATCAGTACCATGTGTATATTATTAAATTAATTTTTGGAAGTATTATTGAAAGTGTTACTTGCAAAAGCTACTTCTGGATGTTGACCTTGACCTGAAACTGTTTTGTTAAGTTTCATGCTAGTCTGCTTACACCATATTAAGTTATAAATAATCTAGAATGTTTCCTTGAGCATTCTGTCCTGGTTACACTCCTGTCTATCCCTGTTGTTACTTGTTACATGTAGTCTGATATGTTTAGTTATTTAATCAGAACTAATAATGAAATTTTAAAATGGACATATACAACTGTTGACAAATGTACATGCTGAAGGCTTATTATCTGATTAATAAACTGGAAAAATTCATCACAATATGTCATTGTTTTTCATAGCCTGAAAATAGGTGACTTTGTTTATTATGAAGAATTATGAATTCAACGGCTCAAAAATCTAAATGTGACCATGTTGCATAGACATTTTTGCAAACTGAGAAAGTTGGGATATATATACAGTGACCATATTTTCTTGGAAAAAATAAAGGACAAACCTGAAAAAGGGGCAAATCTGAAAGAGGTTCATAAGGATAAAAAAAAATTAATTGTTCACGATTTTGCTTTACAAAGGAAAATTCAAGAGCAAAACCAAGAAAAATGCATAAATCTAAAGGACAGTTTTCTGAAATAAAGGATGTATGATCACTGTAATTATATCAAATAAATAAATGCCCAGTCTTAATAAGGACAGTGTAGTCCAAAAGATCTTCCAGGTTTGACAGCCTGCTTCAAAACCTGCCTAAGAACAGGAAAGAGGTTTGTTTGCAGGGGCACAAATATAAGATGGATTCCCAAGTTTAACTAAGATGGCTAACATGCCATAAGTGACGATACTCAGTATTGTTTCTTAATAGGGACCCCAGAGATTGAACCTGGTACTTTCTGCATAAGTTAGATCTGCCAGCTGGCCCTGGTTTTGCTCTCTGCACTAGCATCTATGCTAATGATAAAACAATGGTAATGAGTACAGTGAGAGAAAAAATGGATTGATTTTCAGAGATTGATTTTCAGGATTAGCCAGCCACCTATTCTTGTTTTAAAGCACTTTGCAAGCATTATTGAGTTTCGTAAATTGTATAGAACCAAAAACATGTGCAAATAACATTAGCCTTATTAACTTTTAAAAGCTGTTCTTCATTCTGTGTGAGGTTTTGGCTTAGTCACAAAATGCCTTGCATAGAAAATAGGATTAAAAGTACTAAACAGCCTTTCAAAATTAGCAGACTGTGTACATTTTTTGCGGCTTTGTGTTGCTACTGCACTCAAATTGTATAACTTCATTTCTTTTCTTTCCAATTAGTCATATAGTCTTAATGCTTGCAGATGATATGGCCTGCAATCCAAGAAATCCAGCTCCAGCCACTGTATTTAGTCACAAAAACATGGAACTGAATGTCTATGGAGATGACGTGGAAGTGGATTACAGAAATTATGAGGTTAATTCTTAAATACTTTCTTAAATACAAAATGTAGAAAGACAATGAGGAAAAGGATAACATTTAGGTCAATTGACTTGGTGAGAACTTGCAAATTCTTGGGCCACAGAGATGTTCTTCAGCATAATGAGAAGCCTGGAAAACATTCAAAATGATGTACGAGTGTTAGAACTTCACATGTTCCAGTATAAAAATCTTTAGCCTACTAAATCTGGTCAAATTGTTGTTTAATTAGTGGGATATGTCAGTACCTGAAAACTGAGATATTTTTTCCAGTTAATTGGGCACAGTGTTGACCCCAGCTGAACCTTTTAAAGCAGGTATGGAAAACATATGGATCCCAAACACAAAACTCAGAATTTTAGCATTGTGACTAAAGATGAGGAATGTTGAGTGGTCTAGTTTAGTAATGTCTAGAAGGTTAAAAATTCCCTACACCTGTGTATGTACCTTCTGTATATAGAAGATAAGGTTCTCTTGATGCCTTTTTCTGTAAGTGCATACACTTTTTATGGAAAAAGAAATTTGCAAGATTTTATTACATTTTGGTATCTCTATCTTTCTATGTGACTTCTTGAAAGAAAACATTATGATGTACAGGTAGTCCTCGCTTACTGACTGCTTTGTTCAGTGACCATTCAAAGTTATGATAGTGCTGGAAAAAGAACTTTATAACCAATGCCCACATTTACGACATTTGCAGTGTCCCTCAGTCACATGGTTGACATTACAGTCAGTATGCATTGTCCTGTGCCTAACCTTTTGTTTTTCTTTTTTCCCCCCACTTACAGAGCAGAAAGATTGGAGAGGAAGGGATTACGAGAAATAAGTAGGCATACAATGGGAAATACACTGGGCTGTTTGTGTAGCACGCTTGCGGTTTCCAGCCCTGAAGTGCACTCCTTTTGATGTGTATTTCTCAATGTGTGTCTGCTTATTCTCTTGTAATTCCTTCCTCTCCAATCTCTCTGCTCTATTGGGGGGGGGGGGGGAATGGGTCAGACAAAGGAGAGATTGCCTATAGAAATCGTTTGTTTTTTTCCTCCCCACTTGCAGAGTAGAGAGATTAGAGAGGAAGGGATTACAAGAGAGTAAGCAGGCACACAATAGGGAATACATTGGGCTGTTTGCATACCGTGTTTGGGGCTGCCAGTGCCACCACATTGCTATTGATGTGCATTCCCCATTGTGTGCCTGCTTACTCTTGTAATCCCTTCCTCTCCAATGAATGTAAATACATTAATTCCCTTCTGGCTAATTATCTCAGTGCTGGGGTGAGCATTCCAAAGGGTGGGGGAGTGGTTAGGAGGCAAACAAAAGCTGAAAGCGTGAAATTGATTACTCTCATCAGTTTTGAGCTGGAAAGCACAGTCATAGTCACATGATCTCCTACTTAGCAACCACTTCGCTTAACGACAGAGCTGCCAGTCCCAATTGTGGTCGCTAACTGAGGACTACCTGTATAGGGGTTGAGATTTTGAGTGTTGTTAGTGACTGTCACAAGCATGGTTATCTGAGTACTTTTGGAGCCTTATAAATTTATCTTCAGAGCTAGCAGATGTGAAGCTTCATGGAAGGACTCTTTTTTTTATCTTTGCTGGCCAGATGAATGATCTGTGATCAAATCTTTTTAACCACTGGAATGTTATTTTCCATAAATCATGCAGAATTTTAAGCCTTAAAACATGTTTATGAGCATTTTTCCATGGTAACACCTAGTTGTGTTGCTGGTAAGGAAATGTTGAAATGGTTCTCAGAGATAAAATAATGCAGTTTGACAGGTATTCAAAGCACTGAATGTATATTATGAAGACTAGACTGGTGGTAGATGTGTTAGATAAGTTTAAGAAATAAACTATTATTCTACAGTAATAAATAAGCATTGCATTAATAACATTAAAAATTCCTGTATCTTACTGAAATGTGACAACTTAATCTGATCTATTGATCCATTAATAAGCTGTGGTATGCATTAGTGTATATTTTATTGGACAGTTAATTTGAAAATAAAGCTTGGAAGGATTAAATGAATACGCTAGACAGGATGTTGTTTCATTATTTAGGTTACTGTGGAAAATTTTTTGAGAGTGTTAACGGGCCGAATCCCAGCAAGTGCACCTCGCTCCAAACGTTTGCTTTCTGATGACAGAAGCAATATTCTCATATATATGACAGGTAATTGTATTTTCTTTAGCATTTCCTATAGTAATAATGGAAATACCTCTACAGCACTGTCAGTTGGACTAACTGGCTCTGTTTTGAGACTCTATATTTCCTGTACAGCTTATTCTTTTGTACGTTTATTAAAATAATGAAATGAAGGTCAATATCAGGAACATGGAAACCTGATGTCTCTTGCTCTGTGAATTCATTTGTATGTTGAACCTATCAAAAGCTAGGAAAATGTATTTAGGAGAGCACTAAAATGCTGTTTTTGCAGTGCCTTCTTGTTAATTGCACAAGGATGCATAAGTGTATTGAGGCATTGAAAAACCAGTATTAATCTGTCTAATCATTAAAATATAATTAATGTAACAATTATGCATGCAATTGATGTTTAATCCTTGAACAGTGGATTGACTTAAATGCAATATGTATTTGACTTGTGCTTACTCCCTTTGTGCATATTTAATAAAAGCTGAGAGTCTCAGATATCTAGAGAGTTCTCTTGGAAATGTTTGTTTGATCATATGGATTGCCTTAGTTTGATCATATGAGTTGGATTTAGCTCTCAGAATGCCCAACTGTGTGGCCAATAAACACCCAAAATTCATAGTCAACTGGAATGGGCATTTGCATCAGTTTGGAGAAGCCTGATGTAATTACCTTTCTGACTGATGCATCACATAGTGGCCAGGTTCACACACTGTGCTAATTTCTAAAACATAGTTTACAGTGTTAATGACTTAAGTCATATATCATACTAGGTAAAAGCACAACTAATCGTGTTATGGTTACTGTGATATATGATTCCATCCATTTTGTCAAGGTGAGGAAGCTTTTTCCACCTGGAAGCTATACAGGTAGTCCTCAGTTAACAACTGTCCTGTTTAGTGACCATTCAAACTTATGATGGTGCTGAAAAAGTAGGTTTATGACTGGTCCTTATACTTACAACAGTTGCAGCATCCCTGTGGTCACATGATCACTATTCAGGCACTTGGCAACCAGCATGCATGTACAATGGTTGCAGCATCCCACAGTCATGTAATTGTCATTTGCGACCTTCAAGCCAGCTTCCAACAAGCAAAGTCAATGGGAAAGCCATTATTAAGTCACAGGTTGTGGTCATATGACATTGTGCTTAACAGCAGCAGGTGATTTGCTTAACAGCCACAGCAGAACTGACCTAAGTCAGATGTGGTCACGTGATGTTTCATTAACAGCTGCATCACTTAGCAACAGAATTGCTGGTTCCTGTACATTGTTTTTGTATCCTACCTGGAGACTACAAAGGGTGTAATGTCATGACTTCACTGCAATGGGCAAGAGCCAAAAATCTGACTTGTTTTTCCAGGTTTTGGTGGTTTTTTAAAGGGTAAATTGATGCCTTAAGCCATTTTATTATGTCAATAATTTATTTAATGTATTTGACTCTAAAACTTGATGGAGTGATCTGATCAGCACTGTAGGATAATTAAAAGAAAGTTATTGAGCAGTCCAAGTGTAAGTTTAACACCTACATTCAATAAAATAAAAGCAAAGTCTCATTTAAGAGTGCATTTACTTGATTTTTTTTGACAACAGTATGGAAGAGGTTTGCTATCACTTTCTTCCAATATGCTATAAATTGAGCTTCTTATAAACCTAAATAATACTGTGTCCAAATTTCCCATTCATTCGTTAATTTATATGTTTCATATTCATATTTTCACACTTTTGGATAGCTACCTTCTACGTTCTTTGAGTAGAATGTAGCAGATGAGCTTAGTTGGAGACAGAAGCATCATGTCCTTTTGCTGTAAGGTGAGGACTTTTATAGGCTTCTGAAGAAATATATCTTCTTAGGGTTATAAGAATCACAAAGTATCCTTGCAGGTCTTCTTAGTTCTTATTGGTCCTTTCTTTGTTCAGAAACTGATTCTGTAATTTAGCACACATCAACAATAGGTGTTGCATAGTATCTCCTTTGTTTCAGCTTATGGTTCAGTTTTAAGAGCCCCTGCTTGCTTGCTTGCTTTGACATTTATGGGCCACCCCAATCAGTTACAACTCTGAGCATCTTACAAAATAGCACAATAAAGATTCAGCGGAACACAGAATTATATAATAAAAGGAGAAAGTTGGGAAAAAATCAACAATTACTCAGAAGACAAGAACATCCCACAAAGACTCCATCACCACTCTGACCTAGGGCCTGGAAACAGCCAGGTTTTAATGGCTTGTTTAAATAGGGCCAGGTGAGAACTGTAGAAATCCCAGAGGGAATTGTGTTTATCTCACACTTGTCTTCTGTAGAACCTGAAAAGCCAAATACAAGTTTGGCTTTATTAATATTCATTCTAGGCAATGATTAATGCATAATCAGAATCATTATAGCCTTCATAATTGTTTCCATCATTTTTCATTCTCACACTAAAATGCTTACATTACAATCAATCATCAATGCATATATAGGTAATACTAGGATTTTTAAATATAATCAATGCAAGAATTTAATCAACAAATACATTGCATAATATTTAGCTACAGAAGCAAAAATCTACATAGTCAATGGAAGGCTGATTCATTACAGTTGCCATCCTTAAATCTCCCCATCGCCCCCCCCCAAAAAAAATTCATGTTCAGTCCTATGGTGTGCACTCTGAGATGTGCAGATGGGATGCTGAAATGCTTGGATTATACACTTTACAAGCTAGTGGTATATTCAGTAAATCATAATTTAAAAATCTGGCCCAGCATATGTGTGAATGTAGTTAATGTTTAAACACTTTGTGCAAGCACTATAGATATTTTTCTAGCTTAGCTTAGAAGTATCCATTATTACTCTGGGAATCCAGATCCCAAAGAGAATCCAAGATGTGTGGCTGCATATATATTAGTAGTTGCAGTGACTCAGGGGAAGTTAGGAGGGAAGCGGGTAATACAGACTTCTTAAATTGTAAAGCTGAATTGATTTGGCTTTTCAGCTTGCTAAAGCTGAGTTCCAATAGACAAAGCAATTTCTCACATCTCTCTTGCCTTGCTTCTTTCATCTGCCTTAATGTAGGCTCCCTTGGTGGGCAAGAGCGTGTTTATGTCTTGTTATAGTTTGATGCCAACTGTATTGTTAGAAGATTTCAGAAAATATTTTTTCAGGTTATCCTGATTTATATTTTATTTTATTTATTTTGGCCAAGGTCACGGTGGGAATGGTTTCTTGAAATTTCAAGATTCTGAAGAAATCACAAATGTAGAACTTGCTGATGCCTTTGAACAAATGTGGCAGAAAAGGAGGTAATTTCTAATCCCTGCCTTCTCCTAGTGTGCATGCATTTTCCTGCCTCTTCTAATTTACCTAGAATGTATTTACAAATTTCATTTCATTTAGTACATTTATTTGCAACCATAGATTTTAGCAAAAATTCATACACAATTACACCGATCCATACCAGTTCAATTAATCCCCCCTACAGTTAGCAATATCTGTCAACATCTGCATTCAAATTGTTATTCACATTTTTCCTTTCATAATATTATGGACTCTGGAGCAGTGCTTCTCAACCTTCACAATTTTAAGACATGTGGACTTCAACTCTGAGAATTCCCCGGCCAGCGTGGCTGGTTGGGGAATTCTGGGAGTTGAAGTCCACACATCTTAAAGTTGCTGAGGTTGAGAAACACTGCTCTATGTTCATATGGATCATATGACTAAGTCTTAGAGGTCCCCTGTAACAAGGCAAGTCATGGATCCACTAGACCTTTGCAATGTCCCTTGTCCAGAAATGTCTGGCAAAGCTGGTGCTTTTTTTGATTGGCTGGTTTGGAAATACCAGCTGATATATTGGGGCATTTGCATCGCAAATCTTTACAGATATGACCTGGGATCCAAGGTATAAGGGCTGATTCACAGATATTAGGGCTATGCAAATACATTGAAAGAGGTACTTTGCAGTGCAACTCAACTCCCAAGTGTGACAGACCTCTACAAACCCCATCTAGGGAGGAAGGGAGGAAGGGTAAGTTCATATTAGGGTTGCATGAACCCAACTCTAGCAAGGTAAAAATGGGGTGTTTTGCTTTTCGAATTGTCCCAGACGCCCCCATCAGCAAACACTTTTGACTGGAGGTAGACAGTCCTTACTGTTGACATAGATTTGCATTTGAAGATCTAGCAAAATATGTATGCAAATCTGTATAAACCAATAAGTATATGTAATCTTACATTACAGTTAGTTAATCAAAGAAAGTAGTGATCAAAGAAAATTCTTTGTTACAGTATTTTGGTTCTGAATGAGCAGAAGGTAGACTGCACTGGACTTCAGGGGGTTGAGGTCTTGTTCATGTTTACATGGTCCTGCCTTAGTAGGCGGTTTCAGAATTTTACTTCCGAATAAACAAACATTGGATTGTGCATTTAATCACAATACTTTTTTCTATATAAGTGTGGTAAACCTGGATAGTTTACAAAGGTATATTATTGTCTGTTAATGACATAAGGCAAAATCTATAGGAAGACTTATTTTAGAATAGCATTTTGTTCATGGGGCTGGGTGAAGTCACCTTAGCTGATGAATAAAGGAAGAAAAGGCTTATCTCTTACACACTAGAAAGAACTTCACTTTCTTTCTGGGCATTTTGCTGTGCTTGATTATTTAGAATGCTTAGGTGCAGGTGGTTGGATAATGTGTATAAAGTGAACAACCTGGACAGCAGTGAGAAAAAACAGGCATAAAGGTTCCTTTCCCCCCCCCCCTTTCTAGGTACAATGAATTGCTGTTTATCATTGATACATGCCAAGGAGCATCCATGTACGAACGGTTTTATTCTCCCAATATAATGGCCTTGGCTAGCAGCCAGGTTGGAGAAGATTCACTTTCTGTAAGTATATAGTTTACTAACAATATATAGGTACAGTTCCCAAATGAAAACCTCTTCCAGTTTGGTGGCATATCTGCCTGTATAAGATTTAACAGGAATATTGCTTCTGCTGGCAAGTACTGTGTTTGTAATGGAATGAGAATTTGTTTTAAATGAATAGTAATACTAATTCATAATAATGCTGTAGAGAAAAACAAGATGCTTTTTTAAAACAAAAACAAAATTGTGACCCTACATTAGGTTGCTCATGACCTTCTAGAGGTCATTACGACCCTATTTTGAGAACCCTAGTATATTTTATTGTGTATTTTGGAAGCCTAAAAGCACTTCTCCAGGATAGTGACACCCTCCAGGAGGGATGAGTTTTGGAACATAAGAGAAGTAGGTAAAGGATTGATATCTTTCTCCTAATCAGGTCAGATTTGGCAGATTGAAATATAGAATTAGTGTTACAGAAACAAATCCCTTTCTGGGAACCAGCCCATTCACCTATTTTACTTGGCTTTATTTATTTGTGCTCCTCTCTGTGCCACATGGTAGCTGTCCATAGTTTGGGAGGTAGAACACACAGGATAATCAGCTGTTGATAGAGGATGTGAACATATTGTGTTGCTCAATTTTCAATGCTAAACATTTATGTATAGTAAATTCAATAATATTTATAACTACGTTCTCTTTTTGAAGCATCAACCAGATCTTGGCATTGGAGTCCATTTGATGGATAGATATACATTTTACGTCTTGGAATTTTTAGAAGAAATTAATCCAGCCAGCCAGACCAATATGAATGACCTGGTAAATACTTATTTAAGTTGCTGTGCCTATTTGTGAAACCACTACTGGAAGGCTGTGTGTTTTACCTAATTTTATATAATCCTTTTAACATCCTTTCCTTTTTTTTTCCATTGTCCCTGGTTGGGAAGAAAAAATTTTTTTCTAGTTGTAGAGCTGAAAAATAAGATTTGCTCAAAGTCTACATAAATTAGCTTTAAATCTAGTGCTGAATACACTACCTTATTACAGACAATAATGTTCTTATAGCATGGAATCTTAGTGGCAAAGCTGTGTTTTTCATTATCACCATTGTATGCTGAAATTTGAATTGTTTCTGGCCTGTTGCATACAATGCTGTCTTTCAGCTCAATTATATAAAAAAGTTGTATTATGCAAGATTCAGAACCATTGCTTGATTCCTGAATTAAGCTGAAAAATGTATTAGCCTTAACTGAAGTTAAATGTAAGAACTAATTGCAGAGTGTAAAAAGAAGCATAGGTGATTGGTAGAGTATAATCTCAGTAAGCCAGTGATGTGACTTGCATCTCTAATAAAAGAATCAGGTTGCAGTTGCTAGGAAGGATTCTGGTTGTGGTCCTGGAAAGGTACTGTGTAACATAACAAATAATTTGATGATATAAGACAGCTCTATGGATTTGGCTAGTAGAAGGGAGCTAGTTAGAAGCAAACCTACTCCTGATAGTGTGTGGTAAATAATTAGCAACATTCAGAATCCAATCCTAAGCATGTTCACCCCACCCCCAAAATAAATCCCACTGAATTTAGTAGGATTCACACTCCACTAAGTATGCTTAGGATACTTTTTTCATTTATTTGAAATTTTTATGTGGTTAGAAGATTTAGGTCTCATACCTCTTCTGGAAGCCTTCTTAAGTATTGGAATCATGGAGCAGAGCTCCAAGTATTCAGTGGTGCATTCTGAATATGTTCAGAAGATGTCACATGGCAAGTCATTCTACTAATGATGCAAGTTTTCAACTGATGCCTAGGGAGAAGACAGACTCCTGGCCATTCTTCCATATATGGCATTTTTTGTAACAGACTTTTCTACCTAAATGTAAAATTCTACTTCCCAAGTCATAAAAGTATGGCCAAATGATTTAATGCAGAAATATTGAACAGCTATGTGTATATTCAGAGATAAAGATTAGCTTGTCTCTCAAAACCTTTCCATATTATGTTAAGCAAGAGGTTCTGATGCACGTGCTATGCATTCATATCCTGTTTTGCAGATTTGAGCGGTGTCCAGTTTAAATTAAATCTTGCTTGACATGCTATGTCAAAAGACAAGAGTTGTGAATCTGTATCTCCATTTCTTTTCTCATATGAGAGAGAAGCTATATACAATCGTTAACAAGTATTTAAGTCTGTAGAGAGAACCACTTTGGTGTAGTGGTTAAGGCACCAGGCTAGAAACTGGGAGACTGTGAGTCCTAGTCCTGCCTAGGCACAAAGCTAGCTGGAAGACCTTGGACCAGTCACTCTCTCTCAGCCCTAGGAAGGAGGCAATGGCAAACCACCTTGGAAAAACCTTGCCAAGAAAACTGCACGGATTTGTCCAGGCAGTCGCTGAGAATCAGACATGATTGAACAGATTAAAAAAAAAAAAGTCTACAGAGACAGCTGTACATTACCTGTTCACTAGAAAAGATGGCATTAGCTTGGCAGTAAGCAACCCACACTGCCAAGCCTGATAGTGACATAGAACTGAGTAAGTGACCAGTGTTCAGCTGAGAAACAAGTTGTATTTTTAAATCTAGTTTTAAAAGATATTAATATAGGGTATAATTCTGAGAATGTGGCGTGTTGCATAATGATAAACTGATCACACTGTTTTGAACAAGCTTGGCTGGTACAGTGTGTTTTGTGGAATCCATTAACTTACTGGAAATCAACAGCATAAACCAGTAAATAAAATGCCATCTGGGATATATTGTGAAAATGGGCTAGCCAGTTAGAAATTATAGCCTAGAATTTGCTGATGTTACAGCAGATTTCCAAGCACTTCACTTTAATAGTTTTAAATTCTACTTTATTTTTTAATATTTAGGAGAAATTAAGGTTATAACCCTGTCTACACTTGCAGATATGAGGCCCCATTAAATATTGTGGGATTCAGTTCTGAATAGACACATATAGGATAGGTAAATGATTTTAGGATGATCTGTAGAGTTTGGCTATTGGGATTATGTCCTGTGCTTGAACATTCCATTCTTGCTTTGTTTTCTTCACTTTTTGATTGGGGCAAACAGTCATTTTCAGAAACATCTGTACTCATTTCTAGCTGTGATTTGATTGGTTTAGAGGTAAATTGATTTCAGTATAACAGCAAATTGTAGATATCTCAACTAGAAAGTTATTTAAGTAACTGGAGTCTGTAATTTGGAGAGGAAAGTCTGTAACTCTGTGGCAAGGTACCAATGACCCAAACATGGCTTGACAGTTTATGTGAAATTAATCCTTTCTCTCTGACAATGAATAAAACTATTTAAACTCCAGTATTATTCCTATTGGGGAATTGCAAAGCATGTCACAAGTTGTATGCTGGTTTTGGATGATCTCCCATTCACTAGAAGGTCAAACACCCAGTTGGGAAGAGGATGCAGCAAAAGTATTCATGAAGATTTTAAATGGAAAGTTGAAAAAAATGTAGAATGTAAAAAATGCCCATTAATAAATTAAAGAGGAAAGGCTCTCTTGAATGGTTCAGTTGTGTTGGAGTAATTTATCTTCTTTATAGTTTCAGGTGTGCCCTAAAAGTTTATGTGTGTCAACACCTGGACACCGGACAGACCTGTTTCAGAGAAATCCCGATAACGTCTTGATAACTGATTTTTTTGGGAGTGTACGAAAAGTGGAAATTACAACTGAAACAGTTTCTCTGGATCCTAATTTAGCACCTGCAGAGACAAGGTATTTTGGTTTATTTTTTGAAGCTCTGATATTCATAATTGAATAAATAATTAAAAATATATATCAGGATATGAAGATTCAGACAGATTGATCCATGCAAATAATGTCAGAATGAGTGTACAAACTGGAATGATCTTATTGCAAAAAGATTCTAGGTAATGTTCAGGAAGGCACTATAACATGTGTGAACATCAATTGAAGGGCTTCCTTTTGTTTAATATACTTTGGGTTTTGTACTCGTTGCTTGGGAACCACGGGAGTAGAGGGATCAATGGAAGCATGCATGATTTGATGGTATATGGATTCAAGAATCCTCAAGGAAGCAAAATCAAGTATTGGAGAAGTCCGAAGGCTCAGGTTTGATGTTAATTAACTAATGAACACTGGAAATCTTACCCCTAAAAAAGTAATGAAAAGGATGGTAGATGCTTGTCTGTCTGGAATATTGCATTCATAAAACACTAATATTCAGAATACTAATACTCAGAAAGCTGCATTACAATCAGGATATATGAGGAGAGAATATAAAGTGGAGAATATATCAGGATACCAGTGTATCCAATACCTACTGGGCGTAGGTACAGAGAACTGGAACAGTCATTGGGGGAATTCAGATATGTGTATTCTTCCCTTACACTTGGAAATAGTAAACAATTTGATTTCCAGTTCACAAGCAAAATTTTCAATGGCCCTCAGTACCTTCAGGGGAGGTAGTTCACATATATAGATGCAAGGAGTAATTGACAATATACTTTTATGTATGAATCAGTTCCTGATTCTTGGAGACTCAAGTTCATCTTATATGAATGGGGAAACATGCTTGTATGCAGCAGAATTTTAAGCATATCTATATACCACAATTGAAATATTGCCTCTGCAACTTAGATTGGTGTGTTTGAAAGCGAAATGCAAGGTAGAGAAAGGATTCCTCTGAAGTATGTAACATTTATGGATTGTACACTTTCAAGCAACAAGTTGAATTTATATGTGGTCTTGTGTTGCCATCTGTTGGGAGCTCTTGGGATAAAAAACCATTTTGTTCTGTTTTATCTACAAGTAGCCATATACAGCAAAAAACTACGTTGCACATAAATTGGATCAACAAGGTTTCATTTTTCATTTCTGAAGTAATTTATCTTTTTCAAAGTAATAATTAGATTTTTTCTAGATTATGGCCTTTAATATTTGCAGTGTGAAGAATTACATTAATCTTCTTTACAGAACAAAAATATTCATTCTATTTAATTCCATCATGCTTCTGAGATGCCTGTTTTTGTCCTCCTGAAGTAACTCTGTGTGATGGGTGAATAATCACTCAGTGCAAGCATGTGCTTGAATGGGAATTTCCACCTGGATCTCCTTGGTTTGAATCTGACATTGTGGCCACTATAAAATTGCCTTTACTTATTTTATGTATGTGTGAGAGAGATAAAGGAGGAGAAAAGTACACATTTACCCAGAGAAGTACAAATAAAAAGACAGAACATGAGCGAATGGACAAGTGCTCTGAAAGGTGAAGCATACTGAAAAGGCTGAGTAAATGTCAGTACACCACAGTATCTCCATTGTGGTGGGATGTGGGCAACGCTATGTTGCCTTGCAAAGCAGTCTCTAGACTAGATACCCTGTCTTGCATAGAATAGCATGAACATGCTTAGGGTAAAACTAGGTCACGATTATGCCTTGTGGTATATTGTCCAAACTGTGTGATAACTGACCAAGACTGTTTTTTGGCTATTTTTACTAGCCAATGTGGCATGTGTACAGCTAAGGCTGGTAACCTAGTCAACCACCTTCTCTGTCTTACTAAGAAGTGCAATGTTAACTCACTTAACCAAAGCCATGACGGGCAGCAGAGATCAGTCTCTATGCGCCCATCAGGTAATGACCCTGGCCTATTGAAGAATGGGAATGAGAATGTAAGAGGAGAATTTGGTAAGCAACATAAATGAAATGAAAGAATGGAAAATAGATAGTAGTGTGCCTCTAAAGCCAAGAGAAAAGGAAAGGATGTAATAGTTTAAATGAAGGTGGTCTAATCTTGTAGAGTGGAGTTGATGAATACATACAGAGAAGATGTAGGTTTAATTATGGATGAAAGAGCTAAAATGTATGTCAGAAAGTATAAATAGGTTTTTTGGGGGGGATTTATAAAATAAAATTTTACTAATCATTAATGCTTTGGATTGTCTGGTTATCATAAAAGAATTTGTTCATATCTCATTGGTGTATGTAACTATTGATTTAAATAGCCCAAGAATTTCTTTAAAAACATCCAAATAATCTCAGAAGGTATTTAGATTCAAATTCTCTGGATAGAAAGCTTTGTGTTTGTTTAAGTATAGCTACTGCAGTTTGCATGCAATTTTCAGTACTGTTTCCTTCTTTTCAGACATGATTTATTGTGAAGTTTGCATTATTGAAAACGAATGCTATTACTTTTGTAAAATCTGGTTGGAGCAATATGTTCAAATTTGTTCCCAATTCACAGCTGATTATTTTTTTCACTTCTAATATGAAGATATACTTCCTTTGTTCTGAAGTTTTTGACAGATTGTTGCAGTGAAGGACTCCAATTTCTAGTATTAAAAGAAAGAGAGAAAAAGGAAATGACTGCATATTTAAATTTTAATCAGTCCCTGCAAAGTTTAGGGTGAACCAAATTGCATAGTTTTGATATTTTTAACAGAACATATACCAGTTTGGACTGACACTAAGCATATGGTTTTGATCACTGATAGACTGGACACCTCTTAGAAGTCCTGTGTAAAATACAAATATGCAAAATGAATATATTTGCAATTGTCACATTTTAAAGTTTAGGATTATTAAAAAATGTTCTTTTGCAAGAATTGATTTCATGCCCACAATGAATTCTTTTCTCTGAATCTATGGAAAAATAGATGTGGATATGTGTGTTCTGTATATACCCACCCTTCATTTAGCAACTACCTTGTTTAGCAACCATTCACAAACACGGTAATAAATGGTAATAAAAAATGCATTTTCCAACCAATGCATGCACTTACAACCAAATTTCATGCGCCTGACAACAACACATGCTGGAGTGAGAATAATGCTGGCGAAGCTGCATGAGAGAACTTTATCTGAAAGAGATGGCAGCAACCAGTGATCTTTTCAGCATCTCTCTCTCTCTCTCTCTCTCTCAGTCACGTATTCACTTAGCAACTATTTCACTTAATGACCAAATCATTGGAACAGAACACAGTCACTAAAAGAGGAGTAGGTGTATATAGATGTATATATGTATTTTCCCTCCTGTTTTGGTGGAGTAACTGGTAGTACCTAGTATTTTCAAAATATTTCCAATATTCTGCATTGGAAAGCTTGCCAGTATCACTGAACAGAGACCTCATAGTTTTTCCTGATTTTCAGAATAGTTTCTCTGAAAACCCACACTCTACAAAAATACTATTTAAATAAATGGATAAAGCAATAACCAGTGTATTTTTTCAAACGTGTATTTTTCTCGCAAACTATTTTGCTACAGACATTTAATCACATATGAGATATTTAAGTATATATTAATGCAACTCTAGAGGTATGTTTTCTAAGTTTCATTGAGTTCAGTATGGCTTCATGTGGGGTAAGTGAGTGTAAGGTTGCTGTATGTCTGCATTTGGGGCAGCCCAGAAAGTCTGTCTTAGGAGCATTTCTGGGATTGTTTACAGCAATTGCAGTAACTCATGAAGGTGCCACAATTCTATCTTGGGACGTCAGCAGCCTTTTAATGTTGCCTTTTCTAGCTTTGCCGCTGTAGTCCATAAATTGTCTAATCTCTGGAGGAGTACATGACATGCATCATGCCGCACAATGTTATATTGGAGGAAGAGAGCTGTTCTTCATTAGCATGGACTATTTGGTATCAATATTTCATCACTGAAGTGTGTCTGTGTGGAAGAATTGCTTGCAGGTGTGTGTATGTCTGTGGTGACATGCAGTATAATAAGCAGATTTAGAAGGATGATGAATGGGATAATAAGTTAACAAAATTCTCATGAGGGAATGGTAGCATAGTATTCTGGGTGAGTATTTGTAAAAATATATTTGCTCACTTTGGGCATTGTGGAATTTGTATTCTCATTACAATATCTATGTATTTTGAGGTCTTCTTGGTATATTAATTGGTTTTTACTGTGGTCTGACCAAATGTTTCCAAATTGATCAGGCATTATATCCTCCTTTAACATTAGTAATATATATTGTGCCTGCAGGATTTTTGGAAGTGGTTTGCCATTGCCTTCTTCCTAGAGCTGAGAGAAAGTGACTGGCCCAAGGTCACCCAGCTGGTTTCATACCTAAGGTGTGAGTAGAACTCATGGTCTTCCAGTTTCTAGCCTGGTGCCTTCAACCACTAAACCACACTGGCTGAACATTAATAATAGAGTAGTTTATTCCCTCTGCAAAATATCAGAGTAGAGTACTATAATCAAAGATCTTAGTAGACAGTGGTGTCATAAGTTTAATAAATAGAAAATTCCTTGCCTTGAAAAGGAATCTTTCATATACAGGGAGAGATAGTCAAATTGTAGCTAGAGGATTCAGGTAAAAATAATTCAAGCCTCAGATTCCTTAAGTCTGGGGAAACCAAACTGGCTTTGCCTGGCACAAAAAGGTAATCAGGTCTTTGCCCTCCAGAGCACCACTACTGAAAAAGGCCTTTCACTTGAACTCAATTAATATATATGGAGGTGACACTAGGGAGATCTCAAGGTCCATCTAGGAATGTATAGAGAGTGATAGTTCTTAAGTATCCTAGTGACGAGCTCTGAAGACTGAAAAACACCTTGAAGTGGGCTTAGAAATAAACTGGGATTCAGTGGAGATGGTGAAGCACTCATGTGATATGCTAATATTGCAAATATCAGCAATTCTATAGCCATATTCTAAACTTATAATTTTGGACTGTTTTCAGAGGTAGCCCATATATCTGCATGTTCCTGCTTAGATAAGTAAAAAGCACATGAGTAAAATAACATATGAGTAAAATAATGCCTGCTTAGATGAGTAAAATAACCCTCAAAAGTGGATACATTTCAGAAGAGATTTCAAAACCGATGTTTTAGTAGCCAAGCCATATGAGATATTCCCTGAAAAGTTTCTATAGTACTCTGCACTGTACAAAAGTAGGTCAGATTCTTCTCCCTGGAGCAAATAGTCAGCAAAACATTCAGTTCCACCCCCTGGGTTCTTCCTACTGGGACGGAGGGGAAGAAAACAATATTCTTTTGTGGTGTTTTGCTTCTGATTGCTTTCTTCAAAGGAGACCCTGTGCCAGTGACAATTCTGCTTCACAGTCAGGATGAATGGTGGAGAGAAATCTGACCTAGTGACTATTGCTTGTCATTTCATTTCCTTTTCTTCCAAGGCTTCGACACCTGCTGCTCTCCATACCTCCTTCAGCTCCCACAATTCCTAACTGGCAATTCAAAATGTGCTGAGATTTATTTTGCTGTAGCTTAGCAACAAATGAGCTGGAAGAAACGTTCATGATTTAAGGACCTCCACAAAAGCAAGCTTATATTGAACAAACTTCTGTTTTTTCTTCAGTCGAGTAGTGACGAAGTTCAGATTTATACCAATGTGCACAGTAAACTTCTACCCCAAAACAAATTATGTGATTTTTTTTTTCTGGACTTCTGGAGAAGCTGGATTTACTCAGCACAATTAACAGTATCTGTCACCTCTGTGATTCTTGGCAAAGGTTTGTGCACAGGTTGATTGACTGCCTCTTGGGCAAGTCATAGTGCTGCTCTTCCCTTCAGTTTTCTTGGAGCAGTTTTTCAAGAAAATCCTTTTTAGAATTTTGAATAGAAGGGTTTTTTTAATGTAGTCTGCAACAGACTTGGAATTGCAGCAAACAGGAAGAGACAAACCATAGTTATGCCATTAGAGCAGTGTTTTGAAAACTCTGAGGTATACCTTCCTTGGAGAGGTACAGACATAGTCCAGGGGAAGTGTGAAGATTTTGTATTTTTTATGTCTTTATTAAAAAATAAAGTTTCATTATATTGTTTTCATTATTCATTTGTGTTCATTTTGGTGTTTGGATTTTCAGGGGAAGTGTGTACATTAAGATTACACTAAAGGAAGGTGTGATGGCAAAAAGTTTAGGAACCCCTGCGTTAGAGGAAGAAAACATTATAGGTAAATACAGAAGTGCAGGAGACTATGTCAGACAATCCTGGGTTCAGAAGTAGGGGAGGGGGGGAAAGCCAGTAGACAAAAGTATGGTCAAAAGCCTATGAAAGTTCAAACAGTAGCTAAGTTATCCAAATAGCTGAAATGGCTTGAAGGAACCATCTAGGTCAGGCCATCCAACACATTGTTTCATTATTTGAATTAGCCTAAGCAAAACTATCCAAGAAACTCCTAATTTCTGCTCAAACATAGTTGGTATATTGGATTGTAGTTGCTGGGCTTCTTGGACTCTACTTTCAAGCAGCTGTTCCCAGCAATGTGGTATTTCTTGTCTCTTTGCTGTCTGGTGATTGACTTGGAGGCAGCAGTGCTAGGTGGCGTCAGGTTGGAATCCACAGTTGACGTTGATTCTGGCAAAGTCTTCCTTCCTTGGTGGTGCCAGAATTGTTAACCTGAGCAAGTTCCTGCTCCTTTCTAGAAGAGGACTTGTAGAAAGAAGTTATAGTGGAAAAGCTGTAGCAAAATAAGAAATAGCAAAGATAAGTAAGCTTCCCATCTATGCTTGTTTACAAATGTGACATGGTTGTATTGAGACAACACTTGGCTTCCCTTGAAAAATAGCAGCAAATCTCAGAATTTAAACTCAGACCTTTTGCTGACTTGTGAGTTCTATTTCTGTGATGCTTCTCCTTTTCTCTTGCATGCTTTTTTTTTTTTTTTTGCATATATTAAATTCTGAAAGAGATCTCCAGGGAATAAAATGTTAATTTTTTTCTTAGACAACTTTTTCAAAAACTAGTGTTTTTTTTAATAAGAAAGAATGACTTGATCTCAACAGCAGAGTGCTGTAGCTTGGTAACACTTTCAGAAGCCATTATTTTGTAGAATTTTAAACAGGTTTCAGAGATGATCTCTTACTAATTTATCTTTCTGTAGGCAACCTGAAGACACACATATATTATATAAAGACCAAAAGTAGAGTACCTCAGTACATAGGTGGAGCTTTCCGTGTCTTGGGAGCAGCAACTAGGTAGCTGAGGCCTTCAGAAAATAAGGTTAAGGAGGGCAGGCAGAACTGTGGAGTCCAAAGCATATATATTCCAAAAAAAAAATCTCCATAAGCCATTAGCTTGGGCTCTTTTCTGCTTTTGCACATATTGCTAAACTGTAGTTTCCATGACACGTGAATGGGACATTTGGAATGATTGTGATCAAGTGTCATTGCCTGAATAGTGAAGCCTATCCCTGTTCTAATTCTACTTCTAGACCATAGAAAGAGAAACAGAAAGGAGGCAGGTGAGCATAAGGACTAATTTACATAGTGGATAAGTATGTGAATGATAAAGGTAGCCAGGTGTGCTCTGGAGATACTATAAACATTCCTTTGCAAAGCAGAACTATTTACACATAGTCTTTGGTTAATGACCACTCGTTCAGTAACCTTTCAAAGTTATGTCAGTGCTGAACAAGTGGTGGTTATGACCAGTCCTTGAAGTTCCAGCCACCCCAGCATCCCTACGGTCACGGGATCGTGATCTGGACCCTTGGCAACTGGCTTGCACTTACGACGGTTGCAGCGTCCTGTGGTCACATGATTGCGATTTTCGACCTTCCCTGCCAGCTTCCTACAAGCAAAGTCAATGGGGAAGCCGCCAAGGAAAGTTACAAGTTGCTTGGGTAAGTCTCCCCCACCTGCGCACCCTCCCCCAGCCCCTCTGCAATCAGGCTGTGCCTCCCTGGCCACTCGTACACCCTCCCTGGTTACTCTTGCACCGTTGCACACCCTCCCCAAACCCCACCGTGCTCATGCCATGCCTCCCCAGCCACCTATGCACCCCTTCGCTCCATCTCCCACCTGGCAGCAGCCACTTACCTGCCTGCCGGCCTGCTTGCAAGCCACCTGGGACTTGCAACTTCCTGCTGGCTTCTACACTGACTTGAAAGGAAGTCGTGAGGAGGTGCTCACTTAACAACCCACAATCCTCACTTAACAACAGCAACACGGACTGCAAGGATTGCCATCACTAAGCAATGCAGTCACATGATGTAGCGCTTTATGATTGCATCGCTTAGCGACTGAAATTCTGGTCCCTAACCCTAACCCTAACTGAAGGACTACCTGTATATGCTTGTTTTGCACTGTTGAATGTGTCCTCGTTTTAGCCAGTAGGAGTACATTTTTGTTTTTCTCATTTTATTTAGTCTTTATGCATGAAGATTCAAGTTTTCTGCAGTAGTGTTCTAATATCTTTAAAAAGTTGTGAGGTTACTGAAGACATAAAATGCTTTCATTTAGCGCTTAAAAGAATAAAAATTACACCACCTAAATTAATAGTTTGCACTGATGAAATTAATTTGCAATCTTGGGAGACTTGGGGGTACCAAAAAGGGACTGGGGACTGCATGATGGCTGCAGTTTGCCTGCCTTAGCTATTGGAGATACGGACCATAAAACTCCCAGCCGACTTCTCCCTCCTCGATTGCACATCACCATGACTGAATTTGGGAAAAAAGAAAGCTTGGGTTTTGTATTTGGAAGCTTTATACCTCTAATCTATTTTAAAATTTTCATATTCCATTTCTTGAGCGTTTACATTTGTGTAGAATTGAAATGACAGGAAAAGCTGTTTCAGATTTTATTAGCTGTACTGAGATGAGCTGGTTTGTGTCCTTACATTTCTTGAATCAATGACACAGAATTCCAAAGTACAATAAATATTGTGGTTTAGTGTGGATTTATTTTTTCAACATGGTTTGGAAGCCAGGAGCATCTTGCTGGTTCCCACCCTTTTCCTTCTTACTCTTTCCTCTCACATAAATTCTCTCTCTTGTTTCCATTTTTAGAGCTATTTTTGTATAGTAGTTCCCAAGGCTTGGCATTGTTTGCTCTTGACCAAGAAAAGTAGTTTTTGCATTAAGAACAAGAAATCTCATTGCAGGAAGAAAAGCAAGACTATCTTACAACATCCAAAAGTTTAAGAAATAGAGAAAATTTGACTATGCTAATGTCAGAGGTGCTATTTTATAGATATTGCAGCAGATTAATATCTTGTTTTGGGAAATAAATTACGAAGACTATAGTTGTCTTGTTTAGTGATTTAAAATGAGTGGTAAAATGCTTTATAAGAGAGAAGAGAACTGTTCTTAAATAAGTATGGTTTATAACATGCCAACTCTTTTATTATTATTATTAATTAAATTTATATGCTGCCCGACTCCTAGTGACTTTAGGTGGTTTACAAATGATTTAAAACATGAAAACAAGACAGTGAAAGCAACAAGAAACAAAAATGGGTAGAGATGGCAGAATAACAAACCGGGTGAAAACGAAAGAAAACAACCTAGCTTAAAAGGTGGCCAGCCATCCCCACCAAAGGCCTGGGTGAACAACCAGGTCTTCAGGCCTTTATGAAATACCAGCTGGGTGGGGGCTGTTTGAACCTTTTAGATATTTTAATTTGAAATTAAATCCTGCTAAATTCATTGCAAATTAATATTATGCGCAGTTATACAAGTATGAAGATGAATAATACTGTGGATTAACAGTTTAGTCTTGCACATGTTTATTTATTTAGGAAAAAAGTGCTACTGCTTTAAATAGCTTATTCTCTCATCGATATGAGCTTAAATTTAAATTTTGATCATTTCTGTTGGATTGCCATGTTCACAATCTCTGCGTTGGAAGCATGTACAATTTAAAATTGCTGCCAGCAGCTTTATATCCACCCCACACATCAGTGGCATATCTAATGGACACTTGCTAACATTTTAAAAAATAGTTAAAAACAGTGAGTATGTGTGTGTCTAAAGTTTGCATGGTAAAGCTATAAAAACATGGGTTGCTTCATTGCTTTGGATTTTAACCTGATTTAATTAAGAGTATAGTTTTAACTGGACAAACATAT
This sequence comes from Python bivittatus, assembly GCF_059951505.1. Classification (NCBI taxonomy): domain Eukaryota; kingdom Metazoa; phylum Chordata; class Lepidosauria; order Squamata; family Pythonidae; genus Python; species Python bivittatus. The sequence goes on from NW_028277098.1 coordinate 33,307,731, forward strand.
TTATATGAAATGAGTTTAAGAAACTTTTTAATTGTGACTCAGAGATAGGTGTTTTATTTTAGAATTTTCCTCCGCGTGTGAAGAAATACAGGATGAGAGATTTACAGTAAGTAATAGAAAATTCATAGCATGTGCTATGCTTTGCTCCTGTAATAGTTTAAATTTAAGGTAAATATACAATTTTTATATACTTTTTTTTCAGAAATTGATCCTAAGAATTATTCTTCATTGTATGTATAAAATAATTAGGCAGTTTCCCAAATGACTGTAATATCTCCCCTGGCACTGGAATGGGTCTAAAATAAATAGAGCATTTCAAAGCTCTTTTCGTGCATCTAAAAGCTTTGTTACTTTTTCTTTTTATACATAGGTGAGTTGATTCTTAGCTGGCAAGGAAGAATGAAATAAGTTTCATAAAAGTCTGAAAAGCAAAACTGAGTGTAGAAAATTTTATCTTCTCAGATGTAATGAAATATTGATTTTTAGATATTTTATTGAAAAGAGAAGAGAGTTAATCTATTAGGAATGCCACAGATAAAAATACATTTTAGGGACAATATTTAATACTATAATATATTAAATAAAATACTATAGAGTATTATATAAAATGTTACTTAAAGAAAACTGGTAAGTTAATCAGATGATCAAATTACTTGAATTGAACATAATACTGTTTCTAAAGCTTAGAATATAAAGAGGTTGTCCAGGCAGAATGTTTTAAGATAAACAAATACCCTTTCCTGAGAACCAAAGAAAATACTTCTAAAAAGAGTGTCGTATAAAACTTACCCTAAAATAATATTACTGTGTCTATAGAAAATAGCAAATACTAACACTTGAAGATATCATAGGATGAAAAGCAGGAATGACTCTTCCGCTGGGCTATTCTGGTTTGTCAGTTATGAGAAGTAGGAGCCACATACTTTCTCAGTCTGCCATGTTAGTGGAAATCCTACATGATTTATAACTACGAATACATAGGATTGATGCTCAGTTGTGATACTTCGGAGAAAAATGTTATTTTCTCCCAAATTCCCTTTGTATGGATTAAGCCTGTTTCCTCATGAACCTTACATATATTATGAACATTGCTAATTCTTACATGATAGAAAACTAGACCATGAGGCTTTACAGCTTTACACTTCTCAAAAACATACTCTTTATTCAGTTAAATATCTTAACACTGGCATTTCCATCATATAATGCACCTTTCTCAGCATTCTGTGAAGAATTTTTTTCCTTCTCTTCTCTTCTCTTCTCTTCTCTTCTCTTCTCTTCTCTTCTCTTCTCTTCTCTTCTCTTTTTTTGCATCTCCTTTCCACCATAATTTTGGTTCATCAAAATGATGCATCCTATCCATTACTTTAATAATTTTACTCATGACCAAATAGTGATCTAAATGTTTTAATCTCACCTTGAATATAAATAATATTTGCTGATATTTCAGTTAGCTGGTTTATAAACTGCCATATTGTGTGGAATTATACCTCTGTTTCATTCTCAATATAGTGTCAAACTAGATTAACGTGTTCAGGTGAAATGTTTAGGTTTAGGGATTATCAGTGATGGACGTTATTTCATTTTAAAAATATTGAATCTGGTTTTCCACCAAGAGGTTCCTAACAATATTTGCAACCTAGAAATGAGAGAGGATCAGTCAGGGTTGAACCACAGGGAAATCTTTCAGATTTGTTGAAAAGCCAAACTTTGTGTATGTTCATGTGGGATTTGGCTAAGCCAGTATTTCTTAAAGTATGGTCTGAGGACTCCTGGGGGTCCCCCAAGACCCCCTCAGGGGTCCGTGAAATCAAAATTATTTGCCAAATATTGAATATATATGCAAACATTTAAAACATGTCACTCTTCTCATTATTTATTTGTTAAAAAATAGTTTTTTTTCATGAAAAATATTTCATTTATGTTAATATCTAATGGGTTTAATATTGTTATTTTTACATTATTCAATAAATATTCTGTGAACATGTACATTTTAATTTTTAATATGGTGAATATCAGTATATATAACCCATAGAAACAAAAGCTCTTTTGGGGTCCTCCGTAATTTTTAAAAGCTGAAGGGATCCTGAGAGCAAAAAGTTTAAGTAAGTTTCAGATTTAGGCTGCAGGCAATGCAGTTTTGTGACCATATATCCCAGATTACTGCTATTAATTGCGAGGAAGCAAATTAACATATTCCTTATAGCTACTTGTTTTTAAGTCTGAATGAGATGTCTGTATTTTACCAGAAGATGGCAGCTATGCCAAGCAGAATATTTCAGTTGATTCTTATTTTAAGCTAGAGGATTCTGGCAAGCTTGGAAGTACTGTGGAATTAGACTGAAGTATTAAAAACAAAAATTAAACATTTTATCATAGAAATAAAAAATAATGATTGCATTATCCAATAACACCATTTTATGCAAACAGAACAATAGCTTGATGAAAAATTGGAGCAGTGAAAATTGGAGATTGGTTTCATAAGAAAAAAATTAAAAAAACATTATTTAATGAACAATCTCTAGTTATTCCATTCCAATTGATCAACAACATCAACTATGGCAATAAAATTGCAGTACAGCAATTTGCTGTTATGTTAGAGAGACAGAATAGAATTAATTGCTTCTTCTATTAATCTTCAGATCTCTCATTTCTTTACTTTTTTTTTTAAATTACAGGCAGCACAGCACTGAGTGCCCACGGGTTCACACTTCATGCTAGCAGTGGCATATCTGAATTCACCAAATTAAATAAGTTTAGAGCCATTCTATGTTTGACAAAAAAGGTTTACCTCTGCATTGGCTAGGAAGTACATAGTAGATAAATAAGGTTTTGCTCATCTTTGGGGATCGGTGTTTGAATTATCAGATCAACGTATTTTCACTCATCAGAACATCTCTTGCAATCTTGTCCAGTGGTGCAGTTCCTTCAGAGAAAAAAGAAAAATGTAAATCTCACAATACCATCAAGGTTTGCAAGATTTTGGTGACTTCATTTCTGAGATATTGTGTAGCCTTTCATAAGAACATAGATATCTTGAGATCATGACTTCCCTCCTGAAATTCCATTTTACCTCATAATGTACATAAATATTGCAAAAGTTTATCTGCAATAGAATGAGCAGATATTTGAGCAGGTATTCTGATTAGGAAAAGTTATACTTGTGTATAACTTGTATTATATCTAATATAATATTTATTATTTTAATTATTTAAAAAGATATATGGGGGACTGCAGACCCCTGGTATATGTTGTCAGAAATGGAATAGTATATTCACATAGTTATATGTGTCATCTTACTTTCTGTGCCATTACTCTAGTTTTGCCGTTAGCTGGCTTTGAAAACTTTTAGAAAAACATTTCTTCTTTTCTTTTAGAAGAGATTCATTTAAAGACTGAGGGACTTACGATGGTACAAAAATCTTTATTTGGCTTTTCAGCAGCAGCATGGGATTCTTCTTGTATGGTGAAGAATGTTTTTTGTAGCACATAAGCTGGTCAATAGTATTTGTATATTTATTTACTTATGAGATAATCATCACCTCAGTCCATTATGATTCTGGGTGTTTTACAGAATACAACAATAAAAAAACAAAGTAAAAAACAAGAATTGCATCATCAAAAGAGAAAGTCTGGAAAGAAACCCAATAATTATTCAAAAAATCCCAAAACATTATACAATGGTCCATAACCCACTCTGACCCAAGAGCCAGGTTTTAAGGAGTTATTTAAATTGTACCAGGATAGAGGCTGTACATATTTTGGGAGGAATGACAGAGAAGGCCACTTCCCAGGTCCCACCAGATGACATTATTTTGTCAATCAATCAGTCAGTCAGTCAGTCAGTCAGTCAGTCATATTTATATAGCCGTCCATCTCACACAAGGTGACTCTGGGCGGCATACAACAATTTTAAAAAAAATACATGAAAACAATTACACATAAAAAACTGTAAAAACGCACAAAACAAGAGGGGATAAAATTAATAAGGGAGCCATTGTAAAATCTCCCCGGTCCCCTGGGAGCCCCAGGCTCACATACCCAGGTCTTGAGGCACTTGTGGAATGTTAAGAGGGATGGAGCTAATCTCACTTGGAGGGGGGGGGGGGAGAAGATTCCACAAGGTGGGCACCACGGCAGAGAAGGCCAGCCTCCTGGAATCAATGGGACCTGGAGCATACCAACTCTGTCAGATCATGTGGAATGGGCAGAAACTTTGGGTGATAGGCAGTTCCTCAAATAACCAGGTCCTTGCTATTGCTGGATGTGTATATTGACTAACCAGAGATGTGAGGTATGAACCAGCTGATATGGAAATAACATTTTTAAAAATTGCCAGCTTGTTTAGAACAGTGGTGAGGCACACAAGTATAACTTTTCCTAATCAGAATACCTGCTCAAATATCTGCTCATTCTATTGCAGATTTTCCCCCCTAGAACTCTGACTTTTAAAGAGGGGATAGGACTTCAGAGGATATGAGATGAGGGCACAGGATAGCAAAAAATACCTAATTATTTTATTTTATTTCGTTTCATTTCATTTCATTTTGAAGATACTGTATATACTTTGCAATAAGCATATACAGTACCTAAGTAAATGTTCAGCAACCATTGAAAGATGTATTCAGAGAGCTGTCTCAAATATGTCAGGAATAATTGATGTAGTTTTTGTGCTGGACAGCAATCATCTTATTTTTATCTGAAAAATGGAAGAGACAGGGGAAAAGCTAGATGATTACATAAGATTGCACTCAAGATTTAATAAACCCCGTTCGCTAGAGAACTACTCAATTAATTATTTTAGGATATGGAATCTCATTAGCCCGACTGATGAAATAGTATTAATATAAACTCAGTATGTATACTTTGGGAAATCCATAAATAGAATCTCTTTCTAGTTTTGTTCCATGAAGTCGTCTTTGGCATACAAGAAAATAGATTAATTGCATTTGAAATTTATATAGTAAAGGCATAATCAAAATAATAATTTCTTGTTTCTCATGTGGTCATGTTTTCTTAGGTTTTTTTTCCCCTTTTAAATTAAGAAAGCTAAGTGACTCCTTTGGCTTACGTTGCCATTTGGCATTCTTTTCGCAGTGTGCCAGCTTGTTCATATAACAAGTTGATAACTGAGATTACTACAATGCAGTTTGATGCATATATTTAAGATATAATTCTGTGGTTAAGGAATGAGCAGCAGCTGACTTTCTGTGCCTGTTTTCAAGAATGGTTAGGAAAAGAAATTACAAAATAGGCTAGTTTCCACATAATACTGAGCTGGATTTTACAGGAGCTTCTGCATGTCTGAGCAGACCCATAGACTCCTATTTATCACTCTGCTCTTCCATTGCTGATAGGAGGGAGATGGTTGTTTAGTGTGTACTTTCTCTGAAATCTGGTTTGTTAGATATGATGATACATTCATGAGGACACCATCACACATAACATAACTTGCATCAGACATCATGATGGCATTGCAGGCAGTCCTCAGGTTATGAACTTTCATTCAGCGACTGTCAAAGTTACAACAAAAGTTCAACATTTATGGATATCACTGATCAGTAACCTTTCCAGGCATTGGCATTATTCTGTAATTTCATGTACAGTGTCACAGGAGTAAAATAAATAACACGAGCAAGTTCTCATAAAAGAACACAAATCCTCCAAAATTTACCTTGAATTTACTTTAAAATGTGAACATTTTTGAATTTTATTTTTAATCTGCAAAGTAGTTTTGAAGGTCCTGAACATTATCTAGTGTGATGTAGATGTGTGAAGATATTAAGGTCCCTGTAGGTCTGTGTTCTTGATCCTTTTGTGTGAAGTTTTAATTGTTGCATGAAACATACCCAATGGAATGCAAATGCCCTTGGGTATATAAAGACAACAAAATGAAAATTTAGGTGCAAGTTCTCTGTATCAAGTTAAAAAGTTAAAACTCCTCACTGCTGTCTTAGATTTTCTTAGGAGATATGGCTGTTCCCAAGAGTTTTACTATTAGTTAAAACAGTTCTCAGACTCTTTTCTCTCACTTCTTTGTTGTATTAAATTTGTCTTCCAAATATGCAAAATTAAGAGTTCAATAACATATTTAAGGCTAAAACATTTATTATAACCATGTATTATGCATTTGAGGGAGTAGGTTCTGTCCCAAAAATATTTCTGTCAGTGTTTATGAATCTTATACATTTGCACAGAATTCTCATTATTTTTGTCTTTTTCCAAGTTGTAATTCAATTTCATCTGCAATGATAAAGCCTGTACTTTATATCCAGAAGATCCCAGGTTCTAGGCATTTACAGATACAGTACTGTGCAAACGTTTTTAGGCAGGTGTGAAAAAATGCTGTAAAGTAAGAATGCTTTCAAAAATATATATTGTAATTGTTTATGTTTATCAATTTACAAAATGCAAAGTGAGCGAACAGAAGAAAAATCTACATCAAATCAATATTTGGTGTGACTACCCTTTGGCTTCAAACCAGCATCAATTCTTACACTTGCATGCTTTGTACCCTTGCACAAAGTCAGGGATCTTGTAGGATTAGAGTCAGGTGTATGATTAACCAGTTATACCAAGCAGGTGCTAATGATCATCAATTTCATATGTAGGTTGAACACAGTCATTAACTGAAACAGAAACAGCTGTGCAGGAGGCTTAAAACTGGGTGAGGAACAGCCAAACTCTGCTACTAAGGTGAGGTTGTGGAAGACAGTTTCATGTCACAGGTAATACACCACAGCAAGACTGAGCACAGCAACAAGACACAAGGTAGTTATACTGCATCAGCAAGGTCTCTCCCAGGCAAAAATTTCAAAGCAGATGGGGGTTTCAAGATGTGCTGTTCAAGCTCTTTTGAAGAAGCACAAAGAAACAGGCAACACTGAGGACCGTAGACGCAGTGGTCGGCCAAGGAAACTTAATGCAGCAGATGAAGGACACATCATGCTTACTTCCCTTCAACATCAGAAGATGTCCATCAGCACAGAACTGGTGGAAACCAGTGGGACCCAGGTACACCCATCTACTGTCCGGAGAAGTCTGGCCAGAAGTGGTCTTTGTGGAAGAATTGTGGCCAAAAAGCCATATCTCCAATGTGGAAACAAGGCTAAGTGACTCAACTATGCACAAAAACTTAGGAACTGGAGTGCAGAAAAATGTCAGCAGGTGCTCTGGACTGATGAGTCAAAATTTGAAATATTTGGCTATAGCAGGAGGTGGTTTGTTTGCCAAAGGGCTGGAGAGCGGTATAATGATTAAGGTCTTCAGGCAACAGTGAAGCATGGTGGAGGTTCCTTGCAAGTTTGGGGCTGCATTTCTGCAAATGGAGTTGGAGATTTGGTCAGGATCAATGGTGTCCTCAATGCTGAGAAATATAGGCAGATCCTTATCCATCATGCCATACCATCAGTGAGGTGTGTGATTGGCCCCAAATTTATTCTGCAGCAGGACAATGACCCCAAACATACAGCTAATGTCATGAAAAACTATCTTCAGCGTAAAGAAGAACAAGGAGTCCTGGAAGTGATGGTTTGGCCCCCACAGAGCCCTGATCTCAACATCATCGAGTCTGTCTGGGATTTACATGAAGAGACAAAAGGATCTGAGGCAGCCTGCATCCACAGGAGATCTGTGGTTAGTTCCCCAAGATGTTTGGAACAACCTACCTGCTGAGTTCCTTCAAAAACTGTATGCAAATGTACCTAGAAGAATTGATGCTGTTTTGAAGGCAAAGGGAAATCACACCAAATACTGATTTGATTTGAATTTCTCTTCTGTTCACTCACTTTGCATTTTGTAAATTGATAAGCATAAACAATTACTATATATATTTTTGAAAGCATTCTTACTTTACAGCATTTTTTCACACCTGCCTAAAAGTTTTGCACAGTACTGTAGGTCTAGAAAAAAAATCCTGTTAGGATCTGTAGACTACCATGGTCAGTTAATGAAAAAGTACTGAACTTGATAGACCAATATCTGGTTTAGCATATGTTACTGATTTGAATGAACCTTTGTGTTCCACTGTTTGCAACTGTAATTTTGAAACAGAAGCCTCTTCCCACATTTTCTGTCTTTTTTTCATTTTAGCAAATGCTTGATTCGAAAGTATCTTATTTCATATTTAGATCCTAGCATCCATCTTTCCTACATTTATAGAAGTGAATTCCTGGCATATTTTCTTAAATGGAAAATGTCTGGATGTTCTGAAATGCGGGCAACAGAATACTCTGTGGCTGACTAAATTAAAGTATTTCATTTCCTTCCTTTGAGTCAATTACCCTGAAATTATTTTTAAGGTTTACATATGAAATGTGAATGATGTGGATTATTGTGTCACATTTACATGAAATCACATGGAGTAGATCCTTGATAATATTTGCGGGGGTATATATCAGATTGAGCCTAGCATGTCATTCTATTTGCCATTTCTTCCTGAACAAAGCCATATGCAAATATATGTTTAATTTCTTCCTCCCCATTCTGAGCAAAGAATTTTCTTTCATTATGCATTTAAGCTGCTCATTTCCTTGAAGAATTCTAAGAAAGCAGACAAGGTTCCTTGTAAACGAGGTTTTAGAGTTTCAGATAATGCTAGAGACCAGATTAAAACCCTGCGCTGCCGGTTGCCCACCACCTGTTCTAGAGCCGTTAGCAGTGATAAGGTGTTTGTAGCTGGAGCGGTTCGTGCATGCCTTTCCGAAAGGATAGACTAGTGAAGGTTGATATCTTAGTTCTTTCATTTTCTAGCTTCTGGGCAATCAGTATGTGTTACACTTTTCCTTTATGCCTGAAGAAAATGGAATTGAGCACATACATATAAATCCTAGAAAGCTGCAGGGTGCAAGCAATCTTAATATTTTTCTGTTTGGCATTAAACCATATGCAAGTCCTCTCAGTCTCTGCCTTTCTCCATTTTGTGAGAAAGCTTTATGCTATTTTTTAATCCCTCAAGGATTACCTGCCAGATGGTCAGATTTTTTTTTTTTCCCCAAAGATTTCTTTTTCATTCTGATTCATTGAAAGGAGGCAGAGAGTCAGTGAAACATCAGCTAGGTACTGTAATCATTCATACAGTGATGATTAAAGCATTAATAATTAAAATGGTTAAATAAATTGATAGTTCTTTGGTGCTTGCAACTGCATGGTTCCTCTCTGTTTCTTTTCTTTTTAAGTAAGGTAGCAGTACATAGTTTCTTGCAGAAAGAGCATTGTGGGAATAATGGCTATTACTGCTTCCTTCTTAAAAGTACTTAACAGTTGCTACTTGCAAAAAAAGCAGGTGCTAGCTAGCTAGCTAGATAATGATAGTTAGATAATTAGTTTGGGGCTAAGAATATTTATTGGGTTCCTGATTCTTTTTATGACAGTAATAATTTCTAGTTTAATAAATTATAAAATTCCTCTGCTTTTGGAATTACAAGTCAATCTGATCATTTAACATCAAATTAGATGTATTTTAGCTGTAGGAATTTGGCTTGCCAAGAACTGAGATATGATTTTTTCCCATCAAATAAAACCTTAACACCACCTTTGTTAAAATGTAGAGGGCAGTGTTTAAATTAACACAGAAATGTACAGATTCCAGGTTTGGCCTCCAAGACTTTGTGATCTTTTCCAGAATTAACATCCATGAAATTGTTGAATTACCAATATTTATGCTGTCAATAGAGAGCAATCTTCCTGAAAATGGCTGTGGATATATATCCTCTACTCTCTATACATCTTCCATTCATTTTGGCTATATAAAATATGACATTCTGTATTGTGGGATAATTTTTCTACCCCCAGACACTTCTAACAGAACACTCAAAGAGAAAATAAAGGATTCATTGGAAAAACTGAAAAACAAGGAGTCAGACCTGGAGGCAAAAATATATGGATGCTCATATGTTTATTTGTCTTGTATGTGGATGAAACATTTGCAGAGGTTTCCATGTAATAGCTTCAGGCATAACATGCAAAGAACCAAACTTAAAAGTTGATTTAGTTTGGACATCTGATTCTTACAAAAAGGTGGCCAATTAAATGTCCTACATGCTAGTATGTGTGTGCACTCAGGCACGTCTTTTAAGTGTCAGAAGAAAATCTACAGTTCTCAGCACTGATACCAATTACAACTGTCTCAGCTTCTGCAAGTATGTTTTGCTGAATGTCTGTAGATTTTAAGAAGTGCCATTTGCTTTCTAATCCAAAATGAATCAGATCAAACAACAGTACACCACTGGGTGCCCCTAGCATGTAGACATTTGTTTTATGAAACTGGCATATTTTATATATTTATTTATCAAATGAAACACCCGAGATCACATATTTAAATTTAAAGAACTCTTTTCTAGATGATAATTGTGACTTGGGTAGATGCCTGAACAGGAGTATTGTTCATATCCTATCCATTATTGAATTTAATTATCAAATTCAGTAGCTTGATGAGCTTATAGTAGAGATAGTCATAAGGGAGATGGTAACTGTACTTGTAAGCCAGGACATGCAAGTGCATCCAGAGACGCTGAACTCAATTTCACTAGCATTTATGCTGAAAGGAAGATTTTTGCCTCTTTTGGGGCTAATTGCATCCTTAAAGAACCTAGGTGAATTTGGCGAGCAGTTCTCTGAATAGCTGACTTGGCTACATTAATATCAACTGAAATTCAACCCAGATATTTCTGGACTGGAAATATGCATAACCATAGATACATTAAATTCCAAAAACTATGAATGAGTAACCACAGTTGTTCACGCTTCAGCAAAACTCTATGATGCACAGGGATTTTAACAGACTTAAATGTGTTACGAAGAACAAGATGCTTATTCTCTAATTATAGTCCCAGGTTGAATTTTTGCTAAGCAACTCTGTATGATCCAAATTTAGAAATTTTTGAAGTTCCTGATATCACTGTCCTTTTTTCATCCAACAGTCCTTGTCATGTTGTACAATGCCATTTATAAGATATTACTAGATATGAAGTATATATTGGGTTTCACTTATACCTGAAAATATGTAGGTGCAGTGTTGTATAGGTAGTGTGTCATGATCCAAGCATGTATTCCATTAAAAAAAAAAAAAGGTTCCTCTTGGTTAGGTTAAAAGAGGCTTGATTTTTTTTAAAGAAATGATGACGTTCTCAATAATTCTTACCATTCTTGAATAGTAAGTTGAACAAGGCCACTAAATTAATGAATTTGAATTCAGGATTTTTTCCTGCTGAAGGTTGACTATGGTTCCATTATTCTCCTTGGACTGGCAGATTCTACAATTATTCTACCCTTTCGTGGTCTTTTTGACACCTAGTAAAGACCTTTTCTCTGAGTTTTTATTGCAGTAGTGTTTTTTAAAAGAATCTTATTTCTGCTATTGTTTGGATGGCTTTTAATTGCTAACAGATACTACCCAACTCTTTTTTGTTTGAATTTTTTTTTAAAGCACAGCTAAGTAAATTGCCCTGGGGAAACTTTTGGATTGAAGGGTAGCATACACAATTTGTCCTATAAATAAATAGCAACTTGTGCCACTGAACTGTGCCATCAGTTAGGAAGGTAACAATAATATTTGTTTAATACATTAGCAGTTGGGGTTTTACCCAGTAAAGCATGATTATGGCACTTAGCAAAATACAATTGTTGGGTCCAATTGTTGATTTTTGTCAAATATAAAGTGCACTTTTGGTGGTATATTATTATTTGATCTGAGGTCCCATTTCAGTTGCTGATAATGTGAATTTCTTTCTTTCTTCACCATCATCTCTGTGATTCCCACACATGGGTTATGTTCCTGTGCAGAGCCTGTTCAGAAACAGAGGTTTTAGATAGGAGTCCTGCCCTCTCTGTGTAATATGCATGACTAGGCACAGCTTATGCTGATCTGCCTCAGTTTGTTCCCTACTACCACAGTGATAGCCAATTCTCTGAGTTTATTGTTGATCATTCTGGCTTGGCTTGGCTTGGCTTGGCTTGGCTTGGCTTGGCTTGGCTTGGCTTGGCTTGGCTTGGCATTCCATTCCATTCCATTCCATTCCATTCCATTCCATTCCTAGTTTTCTCATGTGAAAGAGTTTGGGACATCGTATTACTATCTTTCTATTCATGAACCTTATGGCCTTCTCCTGGTGTCAAAGGCCGTTTACCACAATTGACAGGGCTGCAATAAACAAGCTTCTCCCCTCAGATGAACACAACCATTGTCTGTTGTGCCTTGTGGGAAGCCACACAGTAGATTCTTATAAAAATTGTCAGGTGTTTACTAAAGAAATTTACTGCAATTAGGCATCCCATTTGCAAGCATGTTATTGAGATTAAGCTCTTAAAACATCTGGTTTTGAGACTACTGTAGATGCTTCATTTTTATCATTCCCTAAGGTTCCTACAAAAGTTGCTGGAGATTGCCTCCTTTATTTAGCATGTTTTGAGTTTGTTGGTTTATTTATCATATTTATATGCTGGATGCTCCTGGCAAAGCCAGTCCAATGTCATCAGTACTGGGGAAATTGTCTGATAAATAGCCAAAGCCTTCTAAAAGCGAAGGGAGGGAGGGAGGGAGGAGGGAGGAGAGATAAGTGTGATCTGTTCAGTACCAGACCCTGTAACTACAGAAGTCTCATCATGTTGGTGTTCTCTGTTCTCACTGTCTATGGGATCTCTGTGGCTAGAACTGCTGATCCAAACCATCTGCTGTCTTTCATGTCCTCCTCTTGTTTTAGACTTGATTTACAAGTAAAAAAAATCGTGTTAGGTCTCTGGTGAGTCCTTACTCTCAGAACGGTCCTCCATGGTCTGAAATGGTGGAACCAGGGCCTTCCCCATTCTTTCTCTCAAGGTTGATGAGATCAAAGTCAGTTACCTCAAAATCGTTTTGCTATTCTGATTCTGAAGGGGTTCTGTGCATAAACTTGTGTGAAATTCAATTAATCTTTTTAAAGGTTTAGTTTTTGGTTAAATAACAATGATTTTTGTACTTTCTCAGTACCTCTAACTGTATTATTTTCTGATTAGTGTTTGTACATTACTGTATATTCTGCTGTATGAAGAATAAATGGCCCAATGGAATATGTTGGTATTTGCTTTGCTCTGTTGGTTGTAACACTTAAGTATTCTGCTGGGTATTGGCCATTAGTTTACATGTGTTTATTTTGATTAAGGAAATTGCTAGCTAAATCCTCTAGTCAAACACATGCAAGAAGTATATATTTCCTTCATATGACAATGAAGGAAAATGCAAATATGCGATTTCTTTCCATTCAGAAAGAGAAAAATGATTGCATAATCAGATGCCGCGGAGGACTGTATATTGAACACAGTGCTTATATGTTATTCCTTTATAAAAACGAGTGAGAACTAAAATGTGCTTTAAATGGACACTCAAAATTTCAAGAGGAATGAGCATCCTTTCAGTGTGTTCATCATAATTTAATGATCCTTAACTGAAAAGTTGGAACAATATAGTGAAGTGCAGATATGAACCCATTGAGTTCAATGGTGCTTTTTCCAAGTAAGCATACATTGAGTATATTGAAATCTACTTCTATGAAATTTACTGGAGGTCCCATTCAAACTGAATTTCATGTATGTAACCATTCACTTGCAACTGCACTCATAGTGAGTTCTGTGTGCTGTTTGATGGTCACTGGATGGGTAGGGCCTTCCAGACAGAGGAACTTGTGTGTGAAAAAACGTTGTAATAGCAAATGATTAGGTCAGAGTGTCCAATTATACATCTGAGGTTCAGAGACTACAGTCCAGATAAAGTTGTATTGATTTTTCCACTAAACAAGTCAGTTACGTCTTTTACTTTGATTGTATTATTCTCAAATGTGTATGCTTTGTAGGGTTTTTGTTTTGTGTCGATAACCTCAGCTGGCAGTATGAATTTATGTCAACAGGGAAAGTTTATATGTAAATCTCATGAAATAAGAGGGAAGAAAATCATACAAAACAGGATTATGGAACGGCATGCATTAATGTAATAACTATAATTACATATTAGCATCTCAAACAAGCACGGAAAATACAAGGTGTATCTGACTGTATTTTGCTCTTGTTTTGCATATAGAATTATCATTGCAGCTTTATTTCAGGACCTCTTTGAAGTCTAACTAACACTAATTCTTTCTGAATTGGAGACTCTTTGTGCATCTAGCAATTTATGGATTATCTTTAGTTTCTTTGAACAGTACAATAATAACATCTATATAACTATATGGTTTATCTCAACCTAGGCGTAGTATAGTATTCAAGCTTTGTAGCTACCCGCTGAACATTTTCTATTGGTTATTTAAGAATCTATACTCTCACTAGTACAGAATAGCAATGAAGACTACTGCCTGTAGGTCTAAATTTTATCTGGGCAATTGGAGCAGAACAGCCACCCACTGAGACATCTCAGTTATCAAAAATATAACCTTTTTTTATTCCTTTGCTGTCAAAAAGAGGCCTAGTTTTCTCAAAGGTAGTATCCCTGACTTTCAGATGCACCATTTCAAATCTGTAGACTGTGAGTGTGCATGATGGAAAGTATCTTTGTGTGAAAAGCATTTAGGTAAAGCAGGCCTCAATTAGTAAAGTGGGTGTCCTGCATGATTCATTGTGTGATACTACTTTTCACTAAATGGAACACAAAACCTAAAGCTGAGAGAAGAAAATCCTACTTTTTGCAGAAAACTGTCTTCAAGTAAAACCAAAGACAATCTACGCAAATTGCCCCTTTGAAGACTCAATTACTGGCAGCAGAAAGCAGTCTCATTTCTAACTTAGGCCCTTAGCTTCTAGTATGCAAATAGTATGTTGCTTGGATGTTTTCAGGCTGTAGCCTTACAGATGAAATGGCTCTTAACGGTGGCAAAGAATATGAATATTCATATAGCCATTAGAACTGCAATGGAGGATTCTTCTTTGGACTTTTAAGTATGTGAGATGTGCACTACAAGTATATATACACAAGTAAGGCCACTCATGCCCTGGTCACCTCCTGGTTAGACTACTGCAATGCGCTCTACATGGAGCTGCCCTTGAAAAGTATCTGGAAACTTCAACTGGTGCAAAATGCAGCGGTGCAAGCAGTTATATATGTTTCTGGTAGAACACATGTTACACCTCTGTTGCATGAGCTGCATTGATTACCAGTTTGATTCCGAGCCCAATTCAAGGTGCTAGTGTTGATCTTTAAAGCCCTTCATGGCATGGGACCGGGTTACTTGAGGGACCACCTCTTCCCGATTTCATCTGCCTGTCCTACCAGATCCGGCAGAAAGGGCATGATGCGGGTTCCGAGCTACATTTGGTGGGCTCTAGGTGGCGGGCCTTTTCTGCTATGGCACCTGTGTTGTGGAATCTTCTTCCCCCTGAGATGAGGTTGGCCTTGTCACTGGTGAGCTTCCAGAGGTCCCTCAAGACTTGGTTGTGCCAGAAAGTCTGAGGACCCCAGGGGCAGGTGATCTAGTGAGGTGGCTCTGTTATTTTTAACATCCCTTTGTCTATTATTTTCTGTTTTAGTTTGTTTTTTATATTTTTTTTACTTTTTAATGTATTTATTTATTGTTTTTAACCCTATTGTACACTGCCCAGAGGTGCTTGGGAAAGCGAGATGGGCAGCTAATAAATTGTGTAAATAAATAAATATGCAAGGGAAGGCATATATTGCTTTTAGTGTATTGGGTTATGTCTGTATTGATATGCATGGAATAGAAGGTCAAATGCACATTAATTTTTTCAAAGGTAAGGGAGGAAATGAAGAGAGATGGAAATATCTTCTCCTCTTTACTTCTGTTCTTTCTGTCCCCCTGTGCAGGAGAAGCAGAATGTAGAACATACAAGCATTGACACAAGTAAACATTGCCTAGAGTTTTAATGTTATAAAGCAACTGCCCTAAGTAAATTTTCTTGAAAGTCAGTTCTGTCAAACTCAACGGAAGTTGAGTAATTGTGAACAAGGCTTTTAAGAATATTCTGTAAAAGACAACTTTGAAAATGCTGGAGGTTCTCTTGTCATAGTCTGGAACCAATTATGGTGATAGCCCTGTTCACATTAAAGAACAAAGGAAGTTAGGAAGCCATAGCATACATGGGTTCTTCCTTGGGTTAAACCCAGTGTAGAAAGGAGAATGCAGGTACTAGCATGGTTACATGATTCAATGATGGGATCAGGCATGGCTCCATTCTTTCTGCTTGTGAATAGGGCCTAAAAAATCAAATGAATTTTGGGAAATATTAATTAACAGCATTCTCTCATAACTTCTATCAATGTTTTTAATATTATGGCAAGGAATGCATGGATCTCTGTGAAATTTGTGTTAATATGTATATTAAATTTATCTTCATAATAATACCTATCATGATAGATATTACTGGGGATACTATAATTTTCACAGTTGAATGTTTATATGAGTGTTTGCTTCTTTAAAGTGTTATAATATTAACATGTCTTTTACTATACAGCATTTACATTACATCTTTATATTAAATACGAAGAGTAATTTATCCTTTATGCAGTAATGCATTGGAACAAAGAAGATTAAATGCTTTTATTTTTATCCAGTTTTGATATGAGTGCACAGTAGGCTTCCTGGCACCATCACTAAGAAGGCTTAAGATATGGATTTAAGATGGTAGCATATGAACAGAAAAAAAATTTCTACAGTTTTGTAAATTTTTGAAGATGAAGCTACATATCTTTAAACTCTGGAATAGAAAAAAAATGCAAAGCAATATTCATATCTACATATTGATGTATATGCACACAGATGTGTGCATGCACATACAAAATCCAACAAAGATTATGCAATCTTTTGTAAGGTTTGTAAGTGTGGAAAATGTTTGGACGGGAAAGAGAAAAATGGAATGGAATTTGATAAGATCAGATTCTGGTTCATTATGCTGGTTGGATAAACGACATCAAGATAGATTTAAGATGTAATGAGAAAACCTTGTTTGGCCTAAAATTAAGCTGAAAAAGAAGGAGATAACAGGGGAATCTAATGCTGGTTCCCAGCTTCATAAGCTAGTTTAGCCTGAATGATTACCCAAACCAAATCCTATATTTAGGCTTAAGGTTGCAAAATTGTAGAAGAGGAGATTTTGAGAAATGTTGCATGTTAAGATAGTCAGTTGGTCAATTTAGACATTCAAGATGAACATGTGGACTCACTAGATCAGAGGAGTCCTTTGAACTCAGTGGAGACGAGTCAATGTCTAGAGTTGTCACAGTTGTTGAGGTAAAGCAAATGTGTGTGGTTTTGCTCCTCTTCCCTGCAGTCGGTCTAGTACTTAAATGGAATTTATGGTGGATTGCTGTTTGGTATGTTTGCTTTGTAGCCATATGAAACAATGTTTTGTTCAAGCCTCAGTAGCTGCAGAAAAGCTGCTTCCGTTCTTAGCTGCATGTGTGGGATAATCTAAATTATGTATAAAATGATTATTCATGCAGTGTTGAAGATAAAAAGTTATTGCTCTTTTTGTTACACATATTATGAGAAATGGGGATGCTAAAATTGTGTTGTTCAAAATGATTATGCTTATTGTTGTCCTGAGCCTTGTATAGACATGTTTTATTGCACAGCTTAATAAATTCAGGGGATATCTTAATCATTTTGATTAATACTGGGGAAATCACAGTACTGAATTTATTATTTTGGATATATAGGTTTTTTAATATAATAATAATGCTTAACATTTATGTAACATTTTAGTGTATTCCAAACATTTTACCAGTATCTTTTTGTCTTATGTGCAATGTTGGTTCTGCAAGGTGAAAAGGAGAAGCTGTGGTTATCTTTTATTTGGAACAAAGTTTCATTTAATCAGTTTCTTTCAGAAGATTAATTAACTTAAAACAGGAAACACCAACAAATCTCACAAGCTGTTACATTATGAATAAATCTGTGGGTTTATTTTTTAATGAGCCCATGGAGCAGATGATGGGCGATGTTTGATGATGACATAGATAGCAAGTGACTGGCTTATTTCTGGCATGCAAAGAAGAATCAAACACTATGACAGATTACATTTTTGTATTTGGCTGGTATGATTCATCAGCTGTCACATCATTTGCACATTGGTTATTATTGTGGGCTTTTAGATCCGGAGAGGAAAACTTGATTCAGCTTGGATGACTTCACACTGGTCTTGATCTTTCAGGTCTTGTTCATATTGGTGTAGAGACCTGTTTATTTTCTTCATGAGCACTTGTTAACTAAGTCCCCGATTCCTTAGGAATTTGATACCTTTCGTAATACATTCCTGTTTTCACATGCCTTCCACGGGCCACTTCACATTCTTTCTGGCAGTATGGGAACCACTTCTGCATGGTTGGAGTCACATGCACTTCAGTATGGTGCATGGACCCATATGTAAATAACATGACCATGTTATTGGGGTTGATTGCATGTGCTTTTGGAATGGAATTGGGGAGAAGTTGCCAATTTAGTGGAAAAGGGATCAGTCCCTATTTTGCAATAATGCTACTGTTGGAGTAGGTCTTATGCTGTTGAAAATATAGAGTGGGGAACTCTTTCCATTTAGGTTATAGTCCATCCCTCACTTTTCTAACTGTGTTTGTTTTGATCCATTTTTGTATTTCTTTGTGAACCTGGAAAAAGGTTTGTGAAATGCATATGTATTTTAAGGTAAGCTTCCTCTAATACAAGCATTTGATATCCAGTTTACCTCATGGAACATTTTCTGTAATGCATTTTGTGTACTGTTTCAAATTTCATACAAATTAGTAAAAAAATGTGGATTTCAAGGTGCAAATACATTCTAGTCTCTGTGAAGTTTGGGCCAGGAGGTTAGGTAAGTTCTCTTGGGAATGCAGTTTTTATGATTTGGGTTTATTGTTTTAACTTTGGGTGTCATGGGTAACATGGTTGTTGTTTTCACTTTGTATGCTGCCCAGAGTCAGTGTTGTGAGACAGGTGGCTACATGAATCATCTAAATAAATATGCAAATTTGGCTAATTTTTATAATATTTTAGGCCAAATGGAAATTTCTTCTATTCATACTTACCCGTTGGTTCCTAGTTCTCAACTAAAAAGGGAATAAAAGTTTATTTTTGGTAGTAAAAAAAAAAAAAGTGATTTTTTTTTTCTTCCCTGAGAAGTGAGATTAAATTTCTTCTTCAGAATGTCTTGGTCGGAATGCTATTGCCTGATATATAAGACATTACACATATAGGAATAATTATCATGATTTTTTTATTGGTTCAGGAACCCCCCCCCCAAACATGTCTTGCTTATGTACCAACTCAGCATGATACATGCAGGCAGGCAAGACTGTCACAGGCAGGCAAGACTGCATGATTCTGTCTACCATAGGACTCCTTTCGCAACAGTGCAGAGCTTATGAAATTATGAAATGCTTGTACAGGAGTTGTTTTTATTACCAGATATAATTTAAGCTTACTTCTGCCACAATAATATAAACTTAGTTCTGCTGTTCTGTATTAATAGCCAGGATTTAAATGTTTTAGTTCATTTATCCTGTACTGAACAAATTGTAGATAAACATTAATCACTGCATTCTCTTTTTCTTTTACCTTCTTTGCCTTGAATATTCATTCATAGCAATATACTATATGCTATTGTCTGTATCAACTCAGGTTTTTTTGAAGGCTGGGAGGGGGTATTTGCAGGGGCAAGTAAAGGATTAATCATTTGCTCTTGATGGTTATTGAGGTGGAGTACTAATCCTTCCCTCATTGTTCCTCACCTTTTCAACAACATCAAAGTTCACAAGATTGCAGATTTCATTCCATCTGTAAAAATGGCTGCTTAATAATATAGGTCCCATATCTGCAACCTGAGCAAAGTAGTTCTATGTGGTGATGACTTTCTTTGATCAGTGTGATGGATATAATTCTTTCTGGGTAAACACTGTCAGTCACAGAAAAACACTGCTGAACTGGCCTAAACCTAAGCCTATATGGCTTACCGCTAGTTACTCACCATCTTTGTATTTTATCATTTGACCCAAATCTTATGAGACCATATTTTATCCTTTTGGGGAATGGGGTGGGATACCCAGTATTGAGAAGCTGCCAAGTCTGTAACCCCTTCTGTACACAAATGCAGAGCATTCCATGTGCTTGGCCCCATATTCCCTTCTCCTGGTTCAATTATTTAATAATCCAAACTTTTATGTATGAACTTAGCATGTGACATAGAAGGAGATAAGAGCAGGTACAAGTAATTATGGTATCTTCATGTAATTTGATTGCATTTCAAAGTCTATTGACACTTTGTCCCTGTTCAGTTATTTGGAATCCCAGGAATCTTTTAGTAGCATAGCAACTGCTTAACAAGTCTTAGATGCTGTACACTTGCTAGCCGTGCTCTCCAGATGATGAGGTGTTGGTGTAGATCTGGAGTGAGCATGTGTGTACTGATCAAATTCTATATCCAGTAGCAGACAATGTAGCCAACGTGTATGTCAGTATCTAGAACAAGGGTTGATGACAGTCTCACAGGCTCCCAATGATCATGTCTTTGGAATTCAGCAGCAGACTTGCTAGCTAATGGTAGCACAATTTTTGACTATTTTTCAGAAAAATAACAACAGGCATAGTAAGCCTTTGATGGACCTAACACTTCAATTTTACTTTCTTTAAAAAGCCACTCCTCCTCCATTGATTTATAGTAGCCTCAAAAATCCTTCTCCTTCAGAGATGTCCATGAGACACAGTCCCACTTATTTGATCTGGGGTTGCTGAAAGAACTGAGAGGAAAAATGAGTGATCAGCCCCAAGACATGAAAATGTTGCCAATTCTGGTGCAGAGAACAATTCTTTTTTAATGTATTATTAGACAGATATTAACATGTTCACCACATGTGAGTACCAGGAGTTTACATCAGAGGTGAACAGCATTCCTTACCTTTGGCTTGCTGGCAAACTCTGATTGGAGAAGCTGTACATGGCCACCCCTGAGTTGCATCATGGTTGAATGAGACATGTATCTTTTGCAAACAATGCTACAATTCATGTGAAGGTAACCTTTAAATAGGATTACAGTAGTTGATTAAATTAAGCAATGGGAAATTTCTCTTTTTTCTTTTGGCTAAATTGTGCTGCTAATTCTTAGCGTATAGCAATTAATGCTTCTCCTTTCATTAGAATGAATACATGAGTTCTTGATAGCTAACTATACTTTCATCTGCAAACAATTGCTCTGGACTAGCTGCGATTTTGCAAAAATAATAGTTATTGAAGTTGATGGAAACCTGGATGAACTTGAGAAGAGGAGAAAATCTGTTACCATAGCAACTACTAGTGCTTAAGGGGGGAGAACAAAATAAAAGAAGGGAAATATGACTATATAGCACGTATGACCACTGATTAAGTATTTAACAGAACAAAATGAACCTGCAAGTATTACCAACATGATTTTTATTATATTATTTTTCTCAAGCAACTTTTTTAGGAAGTAGACTATGATAGAAAAGAATAAAGACTACATGCAAATTACTACATGGTTTTGAAGTAATCCTCAAATAAGAGGAGTGAAGAAATAATGAAATCTATTTGAAACAAAACAGAGCTGAGCTGAATATCCATGAGTTCTAATTTAATGTTGCAATTTTGAATGTGACATCAGAATAAGCCTTTTTTTGAACAACTTGGCAAACTACACAGAAGTAAAAAATGATATTTAGCAACCAAATCATGGATATTAACCAAGCTGCAGAAAAGGCGTGTAACCCAATTAAATACCTTGTCTGTATAAACCAGACAAGTTGTTTAACAGAAATGGGCAAGCATCACTGGACCTTCTTTGACTGTTGTAGAAATGATCTGATTTAGTTTCCTTGGAAGTTAGAAAGAAATTCACCTCATTTTCCAAGGCAACTGAAGGAGTTCATACAACTGAATGAAAGAAAGCCAACCCCCTTTTCACTACTTCCTTCTTCCAGCATCCTCTTTAATTCTTGCTTTTACTTACTCATGTGGAGGAACAGTGGTGATGATAAAGGAGGACGTTACTTTCCTTCCTTATAACTCTTTACCCCCATCCCCCACATGCACATGTATTCCTTGGGATATTTGGTTTATACATTGCATTAATTCTTAATAAGATTTGCTTGCTTTTGGTTCATGTGCAATCAGGCATTGTGGTTTGTAAATCACTTTTCACCTTTCAAAACTCAGTGGCATTATGTATGAACCTAGTTAATTGTGGCTTATTTAGTAAATCATGGTTAAATGGAGCATGATATATGAACTCAGAATGTTCTTCCAAAGGCCTGCAGGGATACAAGGAATAAAGTGGTTTCCTACCTGCTTTCTGTTTCCCGAGGAGCTGTTGACCCCACTGGGTAGGGTAGAGTGGGGAGGAGTTGTTCCATTCAGTGCACTGTGAGCTATCTTAAGGATTGATAACCTGGACTTTACAACCATCACTCCAAAAAAATAAAGTTTACAAAGAAAAAAAAAACTTCCCCTGTTATTATTTTCTCAGTGAAACTAAGGGAACTATCCAGTTTTATAAAAGCAACAACAACAATAACTAGTAATCCTCTTAGGAAATACAATACTTTCCTTAAACTTTAGAACCAGTCTTCTATAATTTATGCTATTCTTTATAATGGAACCAGAATCATGATTTCAGTTCTGATCATTCATCTCACTTCACTCGTTATTAGCATAGTGTATTGGTAAGCATTTCTGAATTACCTCTGTTTAATAGCTGCTTAAATAAGAACACTTTTAGTGGGAGGGAGAGCAAAAGTGTATTTTTGAATTAAAACATCGAGAGGGAGAATCAATTTTTGGTACTGAAAAAGAATTACCTTATTCCACTAGAAAAGCAACCTCTCAACAACACAGCTGAGTAAAGTCTCCAGTATAAGCCCAGCTGGGTTTCTGAGGAACCATTTTCCTCCCTGCCTCCCATGTCAATTCTCCCTACGTTGTTCAGTTCTGTCCATATTATGCCAGTCCAGTGGTGGCATGAAGGCAGGCTACTAAAGGAAATGCTAGCTGATGAGCAGCAGCCTGCTCAGAGTCTGCCTTCGTTTGTTTAGAATGTCAGTTCTTAACAGACCAGATTTGGCTTTCAGGCCGGGGGTTCTTACCAAAATTTCATCAAATCAAGCTAAGCCATAGAGGACTCTTTGTGTAGTTTTGAAATGATAGTACCAATTCTTTGTGTATTCATGCATATTATTCATGTATGGATTCATCTGAGCTCTTAAGAAACCTCATTTTGGCATTCTGCCTGCAGGTCTGTGGAAGCATTCATTTGGAACATGAGCAAACATAAACTGAAATAGAGATGCAGTCACATCTTCAAATCCCAGCTTACCAATAGCATGCATTTTATGCATACCAAGCTTCACATACTCATTTCTGTGAAAAGATCGCTAAAATAGCTCCCAGAATGGGTAGAGCTGTGGGAGACGAGGGAATAGCCATCCTGCTCAAACTGCGGCGGGAGCCTTTGAAAGGATGCTGGGTTTGCATATTTCCTTTTCTAATCACTTTTGGAAATTGCTTGTTAACTGCTTTTCAGTTATTAGGAACCTTTGGATCAACAAGTTTTACAGCACTGGGTGAGTTTCCTTCAATTCTTAGCGACAGAAGTTTGAAATACGAGTTTAAAGACTTAAAAATTATTTTGGGGGGAATAAACAGCAAAAGAGTAATTAAAAAGTTAATTTTAGAAAGTTACAAATGGACTAAGGGTCCAGGTAAATTTGAAATAGGATTTTGGAATTAATTATAAGGATCCTTCTCGTGGGAAAATGCTTTTGTTTTCAATTTTTTTTTTTTTTTTTTTTTAAGTAAGTAGGACTTTAAAAATTTGATACTAGAGGGAACTAGAAGGAACTAAAGATTACAGTTAAAGGAGAAGAACAGTTCAATTCGACTTACAAATACAGAATGAAGCAAAATATTTTAACATTGGACATATTGAAGGATATTTTTGAACAATGGACCCAGAAGTTAATTTTAATAGTGTCTGCTTCTATAGATACTATGTTTAAAAGATGTTAGGAAGAGGAGCAAGTTTTACGTGACAAGATTGAGGTTGATTTGAAAGTGGATTTAAAAATGACAGGCTACAAGAATGACATGGAAAAAGATATTACACTGGACATACAAAATAAACTGGCTGATGTCTTAATAATTAAAAGGGATATACAAATAAGAAACCAAGAGATGACCTGGATAATTTTCCTATATTGGATTTACAAAAGAAGCTTGTTAAAGCTTTGAAGAATTTTGTGAGAAGGGACAAAGAAAAAATGAAAAGAAATCAAGTTGTAGGTCTTTGTGTGAAGAGACTAAAGATCAAGATTGTTAGAAGTAAAAGGAAGGAATATAAAGTTCATTTATTTGTTCAAGGTTAAAATAGATATGTTGTTATCTCTGGTAACCCTTAATAGACTTTTGCTGACATCAGAACTGAAATGACGAGGCTTTAAGGATTTGTTTATAGATAAGAGATGGGATATGAGAAAAAGAGGTCATTTGTTGTATTTTAAGAGAAGGTGATAAGTTACTAAAATTGTTTGTACTTGTGATGAAGGTTGGAAGTAATTTGTTTATATATTTCTTTTTCTTTACTATATTATTTCTCTTTTCTACACCCTCTATTTTTTCTTTTCTTTTCTTTTTTATTTTTAGTTTGTATTAGCTTTTATTGTTGTAATTGTAATTTTTAATAAAATTACTATAAAAAAATTAAAACCCAGGCCAACCTTGTTTTATGAACAGATTTTCTTAGTAAATCTTAATTAAAGTCAATCTCTATTTACGGTTTGATTGTTTAGTTGATTATACCCTGCATTTCTGTTCTGCTAAGTATTCATGGCAGCTAATACTTTTTGAAAAAACAAGAGAATATAACAAGTTAAAAATAGAAAATAAGATTACCCATCGAATAAAGGCTAAAATCATCTAATAGGTGAAAGAGATACTTCTTTGCAGAACTCCTAAATACTGTTTTTTTCAAATAATTTTCTTAAATGTTTTGAATAAAGCAAAGATAATACAGACTAAAAGAAAAGAAATTTTAAAAAAAATACATATAAAAAAGAAAACCCCACCCTCCCTTTCTTAACAACTCCCCACTCTCATCACGGCAAGCATAAACAGTTCCCTAATCTCTTCACTTCATCTTAGTTAAAAAATATAAAACTTTTCATCCCATAACCCATTTCTTAACAATAGGCAAATCAAATAAGTAATGTCTTCTTCAATCCAGTTACCAGCAAAAGATCCAAACAAAACTCTAAGATTTTAACATTAATTAACATATATAAAGCTCAACATTCCACATCTCACCTCTTAACCAAAACAAAATTCCATTTAAAAGTCATGAAATGGTCCCAATATCCTAATATAAACATACAAAAAAACCCAAGTTTAGCATGACAAAAAGAAAACATTTCTCCTTTACAAATGACAACTCCCCCCCAATATACAACATTCCAAATAACAACTTATCCCATTCAAATACACATTCTATATCTCCACTCTAAACTATAGGCACATCTATGTTTCAGAAATATAAAATAATCTCAGTATCCTAATATAGACAAAAAACTAAAGTTTAACATACGAAAGTTCCTTACTTTGAATAAAGAGAAACAGTTAAATGTAAAGCTAATTTAAGTACTATAACATTAGGATTACATAGAAAAACTATATAGTAAAAAGCTTTTACATCATATTCAGTGTAGGCAAATCCAATACACCATATTTTCTAATTAATATATCTATAAATCCAGAAAGAACCACCCAGAATAACAACATATCCCATTTTATCCCTGATCAAATAAACCAACTTTGTAGTCTTTTTTTCTTCTATACAGGGCAGTCTTTCTCTGTAATCAATTCAGATGATGTAATACCTTCATTTGGAGCAAACTGTTCTCAGGAAGACACAGCATAGCTGACATTTCATGACTCAGGTCTCTACACAGTTCTTCAAAGCTATCTCTAAATGCAATTATAAATTACTTGTCTTATACCTCCAGTCTCATAAAACAATTTCTCTTTTCCACAAACATACTTTTATTTTTAAAAAATAGTTTCAAAATCTTAATATTCAAAGTAAAAAACTCCAACGTTTTCTGAGCCCTTAAAACTTTCTGTAGCCAAAGTCTTGTCTTATTTTTTTGTTATTTATTTTAAGTTCTTAAATATTATAAAGGTAGATCTTCATATTCTTAAATTGAGGATTGAAAGCACTCACCCAGTGTTCCCAAACCTGTCATTCTGAAGGTGTCTAACGTCTTTAAATCCATTAATAGGCAATTTCTGAAAATAGTAAGGGAAGTGCACGAACTTATTGCCCTTTGAAGGGCTCTGTTTGCAGCTGGAGCAAATATGGTGAATTCCCCTGTGTCCCAGATTTTTCTTTTATTCCTTGTATCCCTGCAGGCCTTGGGAAGAACATTCTGAGTTCACATATCATGCCCATTCCATGATTTACTAAATAAGCCTCAATTAACTAGGTTCATACATAATGCTGTGTATCTGAATTTTGAAAGGTGAAGAGTGATTTACAAACCACAGTGCCTGATTGCACATGAACCAAAAGCAAGCAAATCTTATTAAGATGTTATGCAATGTATAAACTAAATATCCCAAGGAATGTCTGTGCATGTGGGGGATGGGGGTGAAGAGTTATAAGGAAGGAAAGTAACATCTTCCTTTATTATAGAGGGAGGTCCCGATTTTGAATTGGTATTCTGGACACCAATTGACAAATAGTAATTGATTCAAAGAAGATCAAACAAAGATGGAAGGAGTATACTGAAATTCTGTACAGTAGCTATGTCAACATCCAATATACTTTAGAACATTTTCCCTATTTACAAGAGCCTCTAGTACCAGAAGATGAATTTAGACCAGCATTCTACTCATTACCAAGTTGGAAGGTTACAAGAATTGATGGAATATATACAGAAATATGGCAAACAACAGAAGAAGTCAAGTTCTAACCAAGAATAAGTCAAGATTCTAGCCAACAAATCTGGAGAATGACACAGTGGCCAATAGATTGGAAGAGGTCAATCTATATACCAATACAAAGAACAGAGACTTGACAGAGTGTGTGAACTATTGTACAATATTCTTATTTGCATATGCTAGCAAAATAATGCTTAGGATCATCCAACACAGATTAGAGCCCTACATACAAGGAGAGATGCCAGATGTTTGAGCTGGCTTTAGAAAAGAGATTACTGTTAATGCACCCTGGCTAATTAAAAAAGCAAACTATACCAAAAAGAAGTCTATATGTGCTTCATTGATTACAAAAAGTCCTTTTATTGTGTGGACCATGTCAAGCTGTTGAATGTCCTTAAGAAAATGGGAATCCCAAGACATCACATTGGGAAACGTATGCACAGCACAGGAAACCACAGTCCTAATGTATACTCTTTCCTTATTTCTGCAGTTTATATGCTGAATATATATTGAGGGAAGCTGGATTGGAAGAAGATGAACATGGTTTTAAAACTGGAGAGAGAAACATCTATAATATGCACTGTGGTGATGTTACTACTCTGATAGCTGAAAATACAAATGATTCGCAAGCTCAAATAATGAAAGTCAAGGAACACAGTGAAAAAATGGGATTATAGTTAAATATAAAGAAGACCAAATTAAGGACAACAACGACTAGCCTTAGAACTGACAACGAGGATATTGAAGTGATAGATAGCTTCTACCTTTTAGGATTGACTATCAACAGTAAAGCAGCTAGCAATCAAGAAATATGCCACAGACTAGCACTTGGTAGGGTAGCTATAAAGGCCTTAAAGATATTCAGAAGCCACAATATGTCTATACCTGCAAAGATCCAAATTGTGCAGACCTACCCTCTGGCATTCTATAGAAGTGAAGCTTAGAAGCAAAACAGAATGAGTATTGACTTTTTAACTCTGGTATTGGTGGACACCTCTGAGAATACTATGGATAGGGAAAAATCCAAACTAATGGATCGCTGAACCAATGAATCCATAATTCTCACTTCAGGCACAAATGACCAGGCTCAAATTATTGCATTTTGGACACATTGTGCAAAGACCTAGCTCTCCTGAAAAGTCCATAATACTGGAAAAGGTGGAAGGAAAGAGAAGAGGATAACCAACACTAAGGTGGTTGGATTCAATTACAGTGGCAATTGGTACACTGAAGGGCCAAGTTCAGATAGGTCTTCTTGGAAATGGTCTGACTATATATTATGAGATGACAGAAACGTGATGGCACATAATTGATCAAAGGAAAACATAATATTTAGACAGTTTTCTCATTGTGTTTGCTCATTTTGGATTCTTTCTCTGAACATATGTGTAGTGTATCTTCAATTGTTCCATTATTTGTTTAATCTGTTAGTTACACTAAGTATCAATGTCATGTCATATTTTTATATGAAAAAGAGCAGCATAGAAATGTTTATATTTTCATGCCGGTATGCTGACATTTACAACACCACATAAATCTGTAATATGTATGTGAAACCAATAAAGGAATAACATACTAAATAAAGCACAGTCTGGACTTTGCATGTAGCATGTCCCTGCATCTGGCATTCCAGTCTTTCTTAAAACCTTGTTTTTTGTAGCTACCATTAGGATCAGTTCATATTCAGTCTGGTAATTCAGCCTTCGTGAGTTGTAACTACCTAAGGGAGTGTGACTTTATTTAAGTACAGGAAGTACTGTCAGAAAAGGATGAATGTTAAGTGTAATACTAATTGTACAGGAGGCAGAAGCAGTTACGGTTAAAGGCTTGTGTCGATGCACATATTTTCAAAACCATAGTTCAGTTTTAGAATTAAATGTTCTGTACTTTACCTCTAGGAATTTATCTAAACAGCAGAAGAGGCTGAACTATCAGAAATAAAGAAAAACTCAAGCTGTTTTCTGAAGGAGCAGACAATAGAGAAATTGATTCCCTTCTTCTCTCAAAGAAAAGCCCTTTTCTTTGAAGTCGTCTACCTGAAAAGAGTGAAGTAGGAATGCATATAATTTGGTAAAGCAAAGTATGTAGCTTTGTTCTAAGGGCAGCTACTTTTGATCTGCTGGGTCTGAATATTTGGAAATTGCACACTGTAACTTTATGGGTAGTCATTTTGCAAATTGCTAAATGCTATTTTTGTTTTTTAAGAAGTAATTTCTCTGCCTCTGAACTCACGAAGTATATTCTGGGAAGGAAAGCATTTAAGTACAAAGGTCATACAAATACATTTTGTAAACCTTTTACCCAGCTACTGAATTGTATATTAATAGAGTTGTTATTTTAATGCTCCCTTTATTTGTTGACTTACAGTATCACATAACACTCATCAGCTACATATGCTGGGAATGTTACCATGCGGTCAGTTTGGACAGTCCAAAAGAGCTTTCCTAAAAGAAAATGGTTTTATTATTACTTCAACATTCTTTACTAATCTGTTATTTGGAATCAGGTATATTTACGTTAGGTTGAAAATATTACTTTCAACTATTTGAAGTGTCATAATATCATTTTCCAGAAAGTAACTTCTTTGACATTTACAGAGTGAACTTAATTTGGGTGGTTGTAGAAAGTTCTGACATCCTTTTTCCCCCAGAAAAATTTCTTAAGGCATTTACCATTTATTCCACTGCATACTTCAGAAAATTGATACCAGAAACTTCCAGGTGAGGTTAAGGCTGAGCAGGTTTTCTCTTAACCATTTTGCTAATTTGCCAATTAGTTTTAAACTCCAATTAAGGAAGAGCCTTAAATGACCATAATTATAGAGACAATGTAAAGTTTAACGGCAATAAATACTGGGAACAGTTGAAAAAAGTGTGTCCAGAAGTAAGGAAGCTCAGTGATAGAACATGTATTTTTCACCTAGTAGGTTCTGGTGGTAGAATGAATATGGGTCTTAATAGCTGCCAGTGACTCCAGATAAGGATAGAAAAAGTCCTTCCTGAAATGCTGGAGAAAAATGAGAATGCTGGGCTAAATCTGACTCAGCATAAGGTAGTTTTCAGTGCTCCTAAGGACTAGGTAAAAGATCCTGTTGTTGTAGTGTTGTCCAAATATGTACTTATATGATGATCAATAATATGTCACTTTTTTAAAGCCAGTTCTGGATTGGGATTTTTTATGCTGCTCTTGAGAACCAAATAAAATATGAGTGAGAATCAATTGATTAGTTGGAGATGGGAACATGATATATTGCTATGGGAGTTGCCTTTGCTTCAATAAAGCTTTTTTGAGAGCTTGATGGAATTGTTTACAGAGCCACATGGAGCCTAATACATTGTTCTCTGGGTACAATAAGCATTTAAATAGCAGTCAAAAGCAAAATAGTATTGGTCCAATTGCCCTAGTATAATGTTTGTGTATATACTGAATGTGTTCAAAACAGCACTATTCAGTTAGTATAATACTTTATTTCACATAATGCATAGTATTGTCTTAGTGGAACTGGTTATAAGTGCAAAAGTGGCTTTTTAGCAATATTTCCCTTTTTGTAATGCCCGCACATTAGCTTGCTCTTAAAGAAGCACATCTCTAAGCTACATTTGCACAATTTATTTTCTGTTTCCCAAATTTCATCTGATTCCTTTTTCTTTCAAATTGGTTCATCTCCAGGAACTGGCTTTTTCAACAGCCTCTGGGACAGGATGATTTGTGACTTGGTATGAGCGTGTGGTAAAGTCTCTTGCAGCCAGAGAGCTGACTCATGAGTAACACCAACAGACAGACAACTCTAAAAATATAGAAAACCCACTGCAGTTTATTCCTCCCAGACCCTTAAGCATTCAGGGGTTGAAAACAAAACAGTCAGCAGTCCAAACAAAGCATACAAAAGGAAAAATTCTCAAAATTAAACTATCAAACCAAGGGAGAAAAATGGGACAGGCAACAGCCATTTGAGGCTGGTTATCCTCCTTCACGCCAGCAGACCCAGTGGTCATCCCAGCCTCAGCAAACAGGCAACTCTGACCCCTCCCTTTCCTCACATAAGGAATTGAGGAACCAGCGCTATTTAATGCCTGGCAAATGAGCCAGGATCCAACCAGGCAGCATACACAGGTGGGGGAATCTGTTTATACAGGCCTTAATTTCAGCAGTTTTTGTCTTTGTCTTCCCCACACACACACCCTTTCGGCAGAGCAGCCTTTAAGCTTAGCCAGCCCTGAGCCTGCAGGCACTTACAGTCAGGAGCTGTGGCTTACTTACAGGGAGGCTGGTGTTTTCCCTTCAGCACAATGTTGCTTTGTATTGTAGCTTCCCTGTCATGAATGGTTTATATGTTTTCTGTTGCTGGCTATATTTATGCCTGTTTTAAATACACATAGTCCTCGATTAACAAGCACTCCTTCAGCAACTGTTCAAAGTTATGACAGTGCTGAACGAGTGGTAGTTATGACTGGTCCTTGAAGTACTGGCTGTCCCAGCACCCCGCACAGTCACGTGATCGTGATTTGCAACTTTCCCTGCCAGCTTCCCACAAGCACAGTCAATGGGAAAGCCAGCAGGGAAGGTTGCAAGTTGCTCAGATAAGTCTCCCCCACCCATGCACCCTCCTCCAGGCCCTTGGTGCTTGTACCGTGCTTTGCTGGCCACCTGCACACTCTTGTGCACCCTCCCCAAGTCTCGTGCTTGCGCCATGTCTCCTGGCCACTCGTGCACCCCACCTGGCCATTTGCACACCCTCCCTCACCCAGCAGTAGCCATGCCAAGCACCACTGTGCTTGCACTGTGTCTCTCTGGCCACTCATGCACCCTCCCCAAGCCTCGCTGTGCTCATGCTGCCCCTTCCTGGCCACTCGTGCAATCTCATGGACTCTCCCCAAGTTTCATTATGCTTGTGCCATGACTCCTGAGCCACTTGCACACCCTCTCTGGCCACTCGTGCACCCTCGCCAGCCACTCGCGCGCTCTTGCCCACCTGGCAGCAGCCAACCCAAGTCCTGGCACCACACCTCCCCAGCCACCCACGCACCCCCTCACTCCCTCTCCCATCTGGCAGCAGCCACTTACCTGCCTGCTGGCCTGCTTGTGAGCCACCTAGGACTTGCAACTTCCTGCTGGCTTCCCCACTCACTTTGGTTGTTGGAAACCGGCAGGAAGTGGCAAGGAGGTGCTCGCCTAACAACCCATGATCCTTGCTTAAAAAGCCAATGGGGACTGCAGGGATTACCATCCCTAAGCGAGTTGTGCCACATTGTGCTTTTCGCCTGCATCGCTTAGCAATGGATATTCCAGTCCCAACTGCTGTCGTAACTCAACGACTACCTGTGGTTTCTTATCTTTAAATGCTGCGTATAGTTGCTTCAGCAGTTGAAGCAGCTAATAAATAGATTAAATAATTTTTAAAAAATAGTTGTAATACTGTATATTGGAAAGAAAACATGAGGTTATATATATAGGGACAATGATCACAAGCCCCTAGTCTTTGGGGACTCAGCCGTAGGTGTCGATGCATGTAAAGAAAGAGGCCAGAGTGGGGGCCCAGAAGCCCAAATTGTTTTTAATGGCCTCTGGAGGGATTAGGTCTTCTGGGGTGTTCCCTGGTCTTAGGTGAGCAACAAGATTCTTGATCTCTGTCACTGACACTGATTTGGCAGATTTTCTATAGTTTGGCTAGGGTGTCCATGTAGAATTCCTGAAAGTATGCCTCCAAGATCCCTGGGGGGATGTTACAGTATTGTCTCTTTTGAATGGTGTGTAAATGTGTGTGTGTAATGGGGAATGGTGTGTAAACATTTATACACCATTCAAGAGACAATAAGAAAGCTAAGAAGGAAACAAAAAGATCAGAACACATGTCTCCAGCAGTCTACACCCAGATCAGGGATTAACACCAGACAAACAATCAAGCAGAAAACAATACCCCAATCATGGAACTACCAAGGAGAAAACCAACCCTGGCAGGGCAAGCTACCGTATATATAAACAGGCAGCAAACCCCACACTCACTAGCACTGATGATGTTACCTAGTTGGGTAATGAAACATCTGCAATCAAACAACCAAGCTCAGAGAGCATCAAGGACTCCACAATTAGACTGTTCTATCTTTTTTCTTTGCATAACTTTTTGTTCTTTCACTTCTTTCATTTCCTAGTCCAATGTCTACAATTATCTGTCTTTCTGATCATTTAATTTTAAGTTGAAAGGCCCAAGTAATCTTGTTTGCCAATAGATATTCTGATTTGACTACTACTATGCAGTTTAATCGTGTAGCTTGGCAAACAGCTATCTGAAGCTATTCGTTGCCTGAAACTTATGCTTAGACTAATGCTTTGTCTAGATTTAACTATGTCTGATTATAAAGCCACAATGCAAGTGGGGATATTTCAAAGGCATGTGTTTCCTTTCCTGTAGTATTCCAGTTTTGGAACTATACCTGGTTAAGGTTATTTTTCTACTCAGTAGAAAAGAGTGAGGAAGAATGTTTGCAAAAGGGAGATCGGTTGGTAGCTATATGATCAAGTTGTGTTGCTTTCTGTTCCCAAGATCAAGTGAACTTTGGAAATTGTTATGTATGATACTGTGTTTTTTAAAATTGTAGTAGTGGAAGAGTGTTCTTATTCCTAGCTAAATGCTTAATACTGAGCACGTATTTTTGTTGAGATGCAGTAAGGAAATTAAGATTTTCTGTCCTTATCGAGCAAGAGGATATTTCTATTTTTTTAAAGTTAACAAATGAACAGTAGCAGAGATATATAAAATTCATGTGCAAATTAATACAAATGAAAAAAGAAAAAATGTGATAGCTATCTATATTTTTCATCTAGATTGCAAGTACTCACATAGGATCAAATGTGTTTCTCACTTCTACTGACAATTGCAGACATCTGCAATTCTATTTAGTTGTTGGGAAGTTCATTACGGAGGAAAACTAATTGTCAAAAGACATAACCCTCTCTGCCCTGTATTTGTTTCTTTCCTTTTGCTATTAATCAAAGAAGTATGAAATTGTTTTTAAATTGAATATGATCAGAATAAAGATCTTTGGGCTTGAGTGTCAACCAAATTAGGAAATATATTTGTAGGTTTGTGTTTTTTAATTTCTATTTTAGCAAATCAACTGATTCTAGTGCTACTGGTGCCAAAGGAGATAATTTGTTCATGTTATATTGAACATAAGACCATCTTCCCTCAGTGACTGGTTTAGAACACTGTAGGTTCCTTAGAAAACAGGACACTTATGGAACAATTTTGCATAAAATTACTGTAGAATTAATGGGAGAGTGAATGAAACATGTGACCAAAGATTGTAGATAACTGTTTATAGTGCTAGTGTGTAAAATCATGTTAATTATAATCTTATCTTTTAGACTTAACTTGTAAGGAAACAAATTAATTGAGTGATCTATTGCGGATTTTCATTAAAATAAGTCTCAGCAGTTACCAGCAGCTTTTCTGTTTTTTTCTTGAGATAGTTCTTTCATTACCAAAATAAATTCAACATTAAAAATAGACAGAGAACCATTAGGTATGTTAAGTTTATTTATTGCCATGTAATTTAATTATTTAGTTTAAATCAAGATTATTGATCAGTTGAAAATCCTTTAATTGATTAACGGGCTTTATATGAAGAAGAATGTGCTGAGTGTGCTCGACTGTGGCTATTTTGTGGTGCTGATAGCCTTCTATTATAGGGCTAAAAAGCGCTTGGCATTTGGTCCCTAAGAGACCAATCAAAAGAAAATGCATTTTCTTTATTATATTGTATGATTTAAATTTGTTCCATGTTTTTCAATTTAACATAATCTACAGACTTTAGCCTCAAATGATACTGAACAATATCTGTTGCAAATACACACAAACAAATGAATTGTGTGAAACATGGGAGCAAGGGGTGTAAGCAGGGCATGGGTTGACCTGGGGAAAAAAAAAGCTGTGTCACCAGGATAATTGAAATGATAAACTGCAAAGTAAGAGGATTCAGGCAAAATCTAGTAGCATCAGACAATGATAAAAGATGCTACAAATACTTCATTAAATCTCAGTATTGTTTTGCAAAGCAAGTATATTATCATTAATTTTACAAAAATATTACATTATTTACTGAGATATGATAGACTGTAGGTCTTGAATTATTAAAATCAGCTATAGTCTCCCAAGTGAAGCATGATGCATTCTAAGGAATTATGGTTCACTCAGTCTCTGATAGCTCTCAAATTTCCTAAACCTTTTGTAAGTCTTTGGGATATTAGTGAGCACTTGCTATATTAAAATGCACCTCCAGAGGATCTTCAAACAGCAGTACGAACACTTGGTTGTGCAATTTTCTTCCAAGATAAGCCGACCTTTTTTTCTTACAGCATTTTCAGCAAGAGATGCTCATTTGACTGAAAATGCTTATCAGCTGTAAAGTAGAACTAAATTTGACGCTCACCAAAACAGAGTTGTGTTGCAAAAGCTTGTGTTTTAAGCCAGCACGCTGTCCAAAATAAAAAATTAAATAAGTTTTAATAGAGAGTACATTAGATCACTTGTTTTCCATAGCAATTTACTTGAAGTAAATTGAGTGGTTTACTTTCAGTAATGTTGGACAAAGATATAAATAGAAATTCATTAGTTACTTCTAATGGATATGTGAAGTGCTGCTTTCATGCTGTTTGAAGACTTTAAATTGACATCTTTACTTTGATAGAGCCCTCTGTAAAATGTAGCTTTAAACATTTAACATTCTTGAAACAGTAGCTTTAATTTTAATAAATATTTTTTTCTTCATCTTGTTAATAAAGACCATATTGCCAGCAGGGAGAAAGTAACTGACAATGCACATAGAGACGGGAATTGGTTCAATTCCAAACGCAGGCAGTTGTACAAAGTAAATTGAAAAAAGGAGAGAGAGAAATTTTTCATTACTCTTCAGTAGATGGTAATTTTACATGTTATGGGCAACTGCAGCCAACTGCAATTTTCAGAATGAGCTATGACTTTTTTTCTTTTGGCTTGTTGAGAGAACCTTTCAAACCCACCAGGAATGTTACTTGGGTTAGTATTTTTTTTTAATTGCAGTCAGTAAAAAAATAAATAAATAGTGAAGATAAAAGAGGTGAAGCATAATTATTTCTACCTCATTCCATCAGGAGAATATCAGCCAGTCTTCTTCTTTAGGGATGCCAATTCCCTTCTGGGGACAGCTCAGTAGCTCTTGTCTGACTGCTATGACCAGTTTATGTAGCACTTTGCAGACTAGTGCTGAGGTTTGCCAAAGTCTTGACTCTCCATGGATGGAGTCTGATGTGGTGACTGGACAATGTCTGGTCATGTTATCTGGGATTCCCTTTGACCTGTATGCAGAGAATAGGGTGCCCTCTAGAATGACCTCTGTCACCTTGGGCTGGACCTATACCTTTCCTGAAGGGGACTTGACTAGCTGGATCCAGGAGGCTGTCATGGCTTGCTTCAGGAGAGGATGGTGTGACTAGCTGTGAAAGAGGCGTTCAATATCATTGAGTCTGATATCCTTCTAGTCTGCAAGAACTGGAATTTGAAGAAAGTAGTTTACAGTACAACTGAAGGGTTTTCAGTAGACCCTTCCTGGAGCAGGGTTCTGAGGGAGGAGAGGCTGACCTGGAGACCCTTCCTTTGTAGATTTCCTCAGGATTTGGTTCTGTCACCCCACTTTTTAACTTTACATGAAGCCACTACAATTCAGGTCCAGTCATGGGACAGAAATGGCATTGGTTACTCTGTTTGGTGACCTTTACCAGGACTTAAATGGGAAGAATGCACCTTCTTGGTCCTATTAACACCCTTTAAGGGATTCAATAACATCAGGTATGGTATCCTGAAGATTGTTCAATAGCAGTAGTTATGGGTTGAGAATACTGTTTTGCAGTGGTTCTGTTCCTATGTGAATGGATAGGTTCAGTCAGTAGTCATGATCACCTTGTGTTTGGGTCACTCCAGTGCACTCTATCTGAGACTGTCTTTAAAGAGAACCCGGAAGTTACAATTGGTCCAGGACACAGTGGTGTGAGGTGCTGAAAGGCAACTCTGCCATTGCAGGATAAACATTGGTTTTGAGTATTTTGGGACCAGTATGAAACAAATTGCATCTGTCCGTCTGTCCATCCATCTATCACATAGTAGCCCTACAGATAATTGCAATGAATTCAGTTTTCATGTTATCAAAATGAGTGTATCTATAGCTCTCTGACTAAGAGTCAGACTTTACTGATCTACTTTGGCTGTGGTAATGGCAGTTGTAGTCCAGTATATCAGGAGGTAGGAAAGTTGGAGAAGTCTTTTTTGGCTCAGTTGGCATCATTTAAGTGGGGGAGGCAGTGCATGCTATTTCCCGCTGGGAAAATTACCTAGCAGTTACCTAGCAACCTCACTGGGGAAAAAAAAAGGTCACCAAGGTCTAGCTCTAATACTATATAGTTAAAATATATCAAAAGGCTTTAATTTTAGGCAGCATGCTGGACCTTTAGCCTTCCATTCTCGCTCTGTTCTTTCTGCAGTTGTAGAAATTCCTGGGTTCTCATTGGAGCAGCTGATTTACATAATCACTATACTACTGTTTCCTAATAAAGATGAAAAATGCAGATCTTGTCCTAGTAGGCTAATCATGGTTGGCACCCAGTGCGGATGCAGATTCCCTATACTAATTTAAGACATTATGCAGAAATCATACAGTGGTTAGTCATATTACTCAGAATATTGCAACTCTTGTATCCTAATTGGCTTTTACATTTAAAGTTCATAACTGACCATTAAAATAAAATTGTGGTATCTTTTTTGCAGAAAGCACTCAAATTCCAAACTGTGCAGAAGGAAAGAAAATATGAAAATGATACCCAGAAGCTTTGAAATAATGCTTCACATTTGAAATGGTTCAATGACTTGTTTTCATTGCCTTTCTTCACTTGGGATTAATTTTTCTTCCATAGGAGGTTGAAATTTTCTAAATGTTTTTGTAATTTAGAATCCTTTTAGTCCCAAGGGAAGGAAAGAGATTGCAATATTAATTTTCTTATTTCATATAATGTATATGTATATCTTCCCATACTGCTTAAAATAGCTCCCAACATAACAAAAATGTTCAACTGTACATATAGTATGTTTCATTTCGAATAATATATACATTAGTAGAATTCTTCTCTTCCTGCCATTTAAGTGGGCATGTTTTGGAAAGGTTTATGCTTTCACCTCAGTGGATAAATGAGGATGAAACTGTCTAAGTAGTTTCAACTGTACAAATAATTTAAAGAGGGGCTTTACAATACACTGGAATGCCTAAGAAGCACCTCTCTTCACACTGTAGAAGCTCTTTTTCCAGGCCCACATAACTGCTTCCAGCTGATTCTGCATGTGTCTTTTCACACAGCCGTTTGGCATGTGTGTGTGCACACAGCCACTTGGCTTCATGTTTACCCAGTATCTAGGAAATGGTGCAGCTGCTTTAATGATTCAAAGAGAAGTGCTTTTTATGTAATGCATTTTGCAAAAAAACCCACCACCTCTTTTAAAGGATTTGCACAGCTTTGTTAATTATTCATCTAAACATCTTAATATGAACGTTTCATTTTGGATAAAAATAGCTACAAACTCTCATTAGAAATGTGACCTGCACGATCCTTTCTTCCTTCTGAGCCTTCCTTCCTTCTAAAAAACTTTTGTCTGCTGCTCCTCCACTTCTCTTTTTTAAACAAAACCTTGAAAGTAATTTGTTGTAAGTCCTTCTGGGCCAGTACCAACTACTTGATAGACAATTTTTGGTAGAAAACTAGTGATGCAACCCTCCTTTGTAGATAATATAAATAGGTGATAAAATCTCTCTTCGCTCTCTTCTTGAATTTTCTGAAGTAGGAAGGATTCAGATTGATTGATTAATATAGATATGAAGAAGCTGAAGCATGGAAAGAGAAAAGGGACTTGGAAACATGGTTATTATTTAATGGGTATGTGTTTTTCAATGACTGTGTTCAATACTGAAGTAATATTGCTAATTATTTGAGCTTGATTTGGGATAGGTATGTTAGTTAGGTAGTGATAACTTCTGCTGTCTGATTTTGGTCTTCCCTATGTTATTTTAATATCTGATTTGATTTTTTTTTCAGGCCTGCTATGGATGAAATAGCAACGGAACCTTTAAAATATGCAGAACAACTTCCAGTAGCGCAAATAATACACCAGGTATCATTTTGTTTATTGATATGCCTCTCAAGAATAAGTCAAGCTTCAGTCTTGTAAATAAAATGCTTATATTTACAAATTGTATGGAAGTAGGGATTGCCATTTAGGAAGTGCCACTATTCAGAGTACCGAAAAGAAAAAAAAAAATCTTGAATGTCACAAGAATAGTTACAATGTCCATGCTACACTTTCCCTTCTTAAGCACCAAAGGAAACCTATAGCTAATTGATTTCAGTTGTTTAATAAAGACATATTTGTGATACAAAGTAGAGTAAGCAAGAGTTTAGGTCTGTGAAAGAATGCAGATCTGGCCTTCGTAAAGGTGAAGAGGGCAATGAAACATTAAGGGAAGAGAAATGGTAACTCAGTCCTAAGAAAGTGGAGAGCATGAGAAAGAAACTCAAAATAACCCCACCTTGATTTTGTTTGATATAAGATGGGACAGAGAGAAACTCTGACAGGTTTTCAAAATTCTGTTATAATGGCCTACAAATATAAGGAACATTTGTGGAATCTCTGCTGCTTCTGTTTCTTGACCTTGCCTATCTCAAAGGGCTAGGAGGGCACACTTCAGCAGGCATGAGAAACACAACACATACTCTTAATAGGCACATACTCCTGACTGCCTCTTTAATGGTGCTGTATTCTCTGCGTATTTAGATTAGCAACCAAGTCAAATGAAGGACGGTCTCAGGATCATCTTCATTTTGGTCAAACACCAGCATAAAAAACAGAAACAATCAAACAATAGAATCATCAAGAAAACAATTTTGATGATTTTCTATGCATGGGCGTATAGTATGCTAACATACTATTATTAACACTAAGCTAAAAAGACCTAAAACCTGAACTAAGATAATAACTTGAAAACTACAATGGAGACAGAATTAGCTATGCTTGTTTCATGCTTATTTGGCTTGCCTGTTTTGCTAATGTACCATTTGTTTCTTTAATTTTAATTTTAGTTACAAAGAAAGATTCCCAACTTATGTTTTAAACCAAATCGCAGCAAGTACTGTTGAAAAATGGATGCATTTATGCTTAAAATATTTATTGTCCTTTATCAGAATGGAACCTTGAGCAACAAAAATTATTTAGAGCCTGTATAATACAATAGAATTAAACTAGTATCAGAGCATCACCATAAAATATAGTGCATAAAAGTTACAAGGCTGACTGATGAATTATACAAATTAAAATCACTGCTTAAACAGAAACATAATCTGAGCACATGGTACAAGAATTCATATTTAAGGGAGGCATTCGAGAGACAGAGCTTTAGACTCAAAACCTTGAGCTCAACTATTTGAGAAAAGTATTGGAAAAACCTAGAATAATACTAATTAATTATTAATTAGTATTATTCTAAATTTTTCCAATACTTTGGTCAACTTCTGGCCAATCCAAGCCATGACATTATTAAACAACAATAAAGTTAAAGCAAATATTCCAACAGATCTACAGAAAGATCAATGCCAGGAACATCAGCAGGGGGCAGTAAAAAAAAAAAAAACCTGGCTGGTGACCGTGCAATTGCAGCCTTACTCCTTTTTGTGTGTATTGTACAAAACATGTACAATCACAATTGTCCCTGCCATCTTGACTTTTTAGCACCCCCTGCCCCGACACACCTGGTCACTGTTCAAGCAATATATGTCTATCTGTACTTGGCCACATCTAATAAAAATTGAAGAATCTTTAAAATAATTCTAACTAAAATGCAAGTAACTTGAGCATTTCCAGGCTCCTTTCAGCACAATTGTTACCAGGAGTTTATGTGTAACTGTTCTATTCCAGCTTTGATCACATTTAATTGATGGCAAGCTAGCCAGATGCTGTCATCTAAATGACCCATTATCTACAACTGCTGTGGCCTTCAGATGCAGTTGCCTTTGAATAAGGACAGACCAAGAGGACAAGTGAAAGTTTGCTAAACGGCAAAATTGCTGAGAATATCCCCTGGATATTAATTATTCTTAAGTCTTTTTCCAGGTATCTTTCAGTCAAAGTCACCTCCCACAATTGAATTTGCTTGCTGGAGGCAATGGTAGCTTTAGCTGAAAAGAAACATAGGGTTTATTTTAAAACTTTCAACTGTACAGGCCTTTCCTGCAAGATGTCAGACCCAACGGAAATTTAAAACTTTAGGTCGAATCGGGCACCTCCGGGAAGAATATCTGATGTGTTTTGAACATGGGAGATTAGAAATCAGGACCAGTTTGTATGTCAGGATTTCCCTTGGTGCTGTCAGAGCTTCAAATGACCCAGCAGCCTGCAGATGTCACATTTCAGATTCTTTCTTCATGCCTGACTCTAAGCATAAATGAATTAAACAGCAGAGTAGGCAGTAAGTCAATATGTTCTTAACAGTGCAAGTGAGCAATGAAACAGTTGAGGATTGTTTGGAATAGGTAAATAGGAGCTGCACCAAATGGTTCACCTAAAGGAATAACTATGATAGGAAACAGAATTAACCTTTAAGATGGTTGACCAGATGAAATGTCACAGTAATATTTTTACAGCACAAGAAAGTAATATAACTCTGGTGGGTTCATTTTGGCAGCTTTGTGCCATTTTGCAGAGGATTGCATTGCTGAACAAAATGAGGAATGTGTTTTTTCATGCATTTCAGCTATTTCAAAGAGCAGACATTCATGTTATATAATTCTTTGGCAAAACACCCTACCAGAGCAATTACTTGACTGTTCTGGCCCTTTCTAGTATTGCATTATGGCCTTTTTGAGTGTCCCACTTTCATGTCAGATTTTGGACATCAACTCTGAATAAGAAAAAGCAGAGTTTTCACTTTAGACCAGTGTTTCTCAAGTTTAGCAACCGTAAGATATGTGGACTTCAACTCCCAGAATTCCTCAGCCAGCCATGAAATTCTAAATTTCAAACTACTACTGTACAATTAAAACTGACACAGGAGCAGCAAATTAAAGAGTTCTGAAATAGTACATAGTTTTAATAGACATATTACGTTCAGATTTTGGTGACAACTACAGATATACTTTGTTTAGGAAAAAGTGTTCTGATTAAGTGGTTCACGGATGGTTTTTCTGCCCCATTAAAGTAGGAATTCCTGGCAGACTTCAATGGTGTATGCTTAGCTTAATTCTGAAGCTAGAATAATGGCAGTCTTGGTAAGAGGTTGCCATCTAGTGGATTCTGTAGGTGGTGCCTCTTGATTGAATTATGGACTGCGTCCTTCAAGGAAATGATGGAATCATATGGTCTTACTGGAGAGTAGTTCTCACATAGGCACTGCAAGATCATTGGACTGTGTTCTTCCATACTGTCAGGTGGTAAAAGGATGTGTAGGAATTGGAGCTGAATGAAAATTGTCCCTTTGGATACGGGGAACTGGTGAGCCCAATGAAAGTGGGTGTGTTGGACAACAGGGAGGGTAACTGCACAATTACCACCCCTCAAACCTGCTGTTCTCAATATATGTCTAATGTGATATTGATAATCACTAATGGTTTAAAGTGATTGAATGAGAAGATGGAAATAAGGAGTTAATTGATTAAACAGAATATAAAAGAGAAACTGTAGAGAATTAGAAGTGTCTTCTGTACAGATCTTTTCATATTTGAGAGGATACAGATATCATTAAAAGTGGAGATGATTAAATATGCAGCATGAGAAGCACTGTTTGGACTGGGGCACTTGTGGATGGGTGTTTGTTTATTGCTGTTTATTGATTAAACTTAACCCTTTCCAAGCTGTTCTTCCAGAGAAATGACATGTGGTATCTTAGAAAGATTAAACCCACATTTTCCAGAGTTGTTTTGACTTGTATATTCAAATCCCATTTCTCTTGTTGATGTTAATAGCATTTCTGTTTCATATTTTGAATTCTCTTCTTCTTGATATTTTTTCTTCTGCTACTTATGTATCATAACTTTTCTGTTAGAATTTGGTTGATTTTCCCCCCTACTTTTTATTTCTGATCTTCCATTGCATTTTTAAGTGTCATATCCTTTACCTATGCTAACTATTGTTACCTGTGTAATGTGTTTTAGGTTGTGGTTCTATTCATGGTGTTTTCTTCTGCTCAGTGGTAAAATATGAAGATCATGGTAGCGACAAAATCATTATCAGCACTGTTGTTTTTCTTTGTATTATTGTTATTAATGCCCTGGTTAACAACAATCATAGATGGTATGGTGTATTTATTAGGATTATCAACCCAGCCCAAGTTTTTCTACTTATGGGAAGAATATACCAAGTATGAAAACAAAGACTTTAGATGTTACACATATCGCAGACAAGGCAGTATATAATTCTTCACTTTTCTGGCATTAACACATCCATGTTTAGAATACCAAAATCTTGGAAATGATTTTTATTTTGAGTACCAAAATCTTCCATGCTATTTCTTCAGCAACAGCAATAAATCAAGTCATTTTAGCACAATACAAACTGATTATTAACGTATAGCACTTGAGTTGCTTAAAGGTAAGGCAACATTTAATCTAATTCAGAAATCCTTTAGTGAGTTTTTTCTTGCAGTGTTCAAATAACAAGCCTCTTCAGAATTGGGTAAGTGATTTGAACATAAGGGTTGAAGGCTGACAGAATTCTGCTTGACAAATGCTGTTATATTTATTTTGAACAATGCCAACCTACGTTGAGCAACTTTAAAAAAAAATTCTTGTAAACTTCATTTCCAAGATCCATGTCAGATGTTAATATAACTGACATGAATATATAGCAAAACATACAGTTTATATTCCATGCCCTTTATTTCTACAGCTGCTATTCTACCTCTTCAGTACTGATTGGCACTTTTAGAAAATGAAAAGGACAGCCCTTACCAGATCAATTCAGATCCATCCTTGCCTGTCTAATATGTATTCTGCTCTTCTTCCAGTCAGGGTAACATGCTTTTAGATTCCTTACAGAAAAACTAGCTTTGTGAAAACGAACTCAAGCAATGAACATGTTACTTCCTATAAATATAGAAATCTGGGATGGGCGATCTGCATTCCCATTAATTTCCCTATTGATAGTGCAGTTTCTGGTTTGAGGTAGGAAACATATCAAAAACTATAATATAGGGCCTGACACAGTTTTGAAGAAGAAGAAGAAAAGCATAACTTCCTCAACCTTTCCCAGAATTGGAGAACCTCAGCTTACCTGTGTGAATGACACTTCACTGCCTGGTTAATTTCATCATCTTACCAAGTAAAGTCTTCTCACTTGATAGAACAGTACATCCAGGAGCAGCCATTTTTTTTTTCATCCTTGATACAAAGTAATACATTTCTGGAAAGATAATCTCCTCCAGGTTCCATGTACTCAACAAACATCTCTTGCTTCTTGATTGTTGGTTTAGATCTGCAGAGGTTCTCTTGATGTAAACATTCAAACCATTCTGAACCATATGGACTAACCACTTCAGATTCTTTCCTGCTATAATATATATCTGTCTCCATTCAGAGAAAACAGCAAGTCATAAAACCTAGAAGTCTAGGCTGATCTCATAAAAAGCTAAGCTGGTTGGGCCTATTTAGTATTTGGATGGGAAACCTCTAGAAAATCTCTGGGCTGTAGACTAGCATGAAAAGTCAAAAGGTATCCTAGAAGAAGGCAGTGGCAAACCTTGTTGCTAAGGTAACTACCAAAACTGCCAGTATAGCCACCAGAAATTGAGTATGACTTGAGAGACTGATTTTCTCTTTTTTTGCCATTCAAAAGGGTGTTCATTATCTGTAATGAAAAGCAACTCCATCAATATCCAGACTGCAGACTGATTGCTTTTGATTTTTTTATACAGTTGTCTCTGTGGACTGTAGTGGTTGCCATTATTATTTTCAGAAATCTTTCCTGCTAAGAAACACTGGATAGGCTATC
Organism: Python bivittatus; assembly: GCF_059951505.1. Lineage (NCBI taxonomy): Eukaryota > Metazoa > Chordata > Lepidosauria > Squamata > Pythonidae > Python > Python bivittatus. Next base: position 33,352,680 of record NW_028277098.1, read on the forward strand.
TCTTTGCAGAATGCCTGACTGCTAAGAATGAAGCATATGAATGGGAAGTGACGCCCATCAGCTTTGCCTGAATGCATTAGTGTTCACCATTTTAACCTTGTCAGCATTTGCTGGTGTTATCTACTGGGAAGCTATGTCAGCAGTGCAATCCAATGCCTGAATTTATTCACAGAGAGAGAAAAAGCAAAAAGCATATTTATGAAGAAGTTACCTCTTGCCATTTTTAAATGGAAATCTGTTTATGTTAAAGATAAGCCAGCCTCTCTGAAATCAGAATCAAGATGTTAGGCTTTCCATGGAGGAGACAGTATCAGCCCTCAGATGGGTCAAAATACATTCATTTATACCCTAACAGATCCATTTCCCTTTGATTTGTTAAAAATAAGATAGTAATTAGCACACAATAGATTTTTATTAGTCTCTTATAAAAATGGTTAAGGATGTTTAAAGCATTAATCAGACATGGGAAGTATATGATAAATGAACAAAAGCAGTATAGGTTTTAGGTAGAAGGAAGCACTAATATGCTTTGATTAGCAGGTGAAATTGCACTAGAAAGACTGATAAACTACAAAGAATTCAAAAGTCAGTCATGTGTGTGATTATATCGTAGAGGCAGTTATGATAAATGAAAATTACTGTCTTAGTAATTTTATACAATTACTAATATCTGCACATACAGTAAACCTAATTGCCACAAAACTGAGCAAGATTTCCACAGTGCAAGTCTCTAGAAATAATTTTGCAAACAGAAATAAATGCACTGCAGTATATAGTCCCCAACCATAATTCACAAGGGAAATCTAAGAGCATGGATATATAAAGCCACAAAAAGATGGATGAATCAACAAAGTCATTACCCTTCTATCTCCTTTCTACTGTAGCTCATTGATAGAACATGTGTTGGAGGTTCCAGGTTCAACTTTTGACATCCTTATGTCATGGGAAAAATTCTTGCCTAAACTCTGGGATGGTCCCTCCCAGTTAGAGTTGACAACAGCAAGCTGAATGGACTGCCTAACTCAATAGGTGTGTTTATGTATCATGCATATTGTTTTTAACAATAGTGTGTTGAACAAGCTATAGTGATCTCATTGACATAACTATTAGCTGTAAACTTTCTTTACAGGCAATAGTGTCTGGATTCATGCATTGTACTGAGTCAGACCTAAACCATACTGTCACTTAGGCTCAATTTTTAAACTCCATAATCTTACAGCACATTCTTATGATAAAAGCTCTCCATGGTGCTCTCCAAGGACATGCAAGGCTCTTTCAGGGCTAAACCAACTTTGTAGTAAGATTAAAATTAGCTTACTGACCTTCCAGTTGTTCAAGCACTTTGCCAAAACAGGTACTTCCAAGTAAGCTATAATTTATTATTTTCAATATGTCTGAAGTTACCTTTTTCAAGAGCAGTTATATTACTGTTCACTTCTGAGTGGTTAGGAAACATTTAGTGTTTTTCATGAAATGGATTGTACATAATCCAAGAGATGGTTTGTATGCAGAACATTGCTATTTTGGCCTAATGTGGAACTATTCCAGTATTTCTAAGTATTTTTCTAAATCGTTGGACCTCCTGATAGGAAGGACTGTAGAATGTAAGTGAAGGTGAAGCAATATTGGAAGAATAATGTATTGGATACCAAAGGTGTTGTATCAGAAAAGATATATCTGCTCTGTAGCAGATCCCAAATACTGAATTTTATCATTGTCTTCATATTCTGAAAAAACTACATTTGGGTGAAAGTAGGAAGAATTATTTAACAAGATAGGGAGGACAAAAAAGAACGAGATAAACAGACATGTGCTGAAAATACAGACATTGATAGCCCAAAAATTCAGTTGACTTTTCTCATTAAAGTTACACTCTGGCCTGATTTGCACCTTGCACTAAATTTATTGGTAGTTTATTAAATCAATCACATTTTGTTAAATCACAGCTTATAAACCATAATGACTCTATTCACACATGTATGCTGAGCCATTCTGAACAAGGCACCCTATGCCTTAGCACGATGTGTGAGCCCTTTAGAAATCTGAGGAAAAATATGGTCTGTTGTATTTCTATAACCATTGTTTGGTTTGTTTTTAGTTCCTAGACCTGACTGCAACAGTTGAGATGCTATGGAGTTTGAGATTTGTGTGCAGATAAACAAATAGGCACATAATCTTCATTCGATTGTCTAAATATTTCCTTCAGTTTGTCATCTCTGTTTTTCAGATGAGGTCCCTGATCTATTTTTCTCCCTGATTTTTCTCATAGCTTTTGTTTATGAACTTGAGAGGCTACTTCCAGAAATCTGCCTTCAGGCATAGAGTTGGAATCATCTCTCTTGAGGTCTAAATAATATCCAGAAGCAGGGACAGTATAATTTTCCCAGTTTCCAGGTGGTATCCTTTGTTTGAAAAGCTATCCCTGAAGTCTTCCTTCTGTTTGTAAAACTATTTAATTCATCCTCAGGAGTTTTTCATTGCTTGAGTCTGAATCATAACCTAATTGGCTAGAGTCCAGACCTTTATTGCAGGACTGAGTTATTGCCTAGACTGCACTTTATGGCTAAGATGCACCCTTTATACTTCTGCTTTACCTCCTGCATTTATATTAGTCTGGCTCTTTGTTTCCTGCCCCCGAGATGTAATTATTTTTCTCCTGGGTCTGTTTTGGAACAAAGTGTCCTATTTACTTGACAGTTGCACCCTGCTTTGACTTTCTGATAGCAGACACCCAATGCTGGTAACGTCGCCCCTTTGATATGATCCATTACTTTTTGACAGTCATCATTGACCTGTCTTTGACGGAGTTCCCTTGTTGCTTTGATCCTCCCCCATCTTTCAAAAAATTTGCATCCCAAAATGGATGTCCTGTTTTACATTGTTTCATTGCTTGCCTTTTGGGTGCCGATAACGCATAGCTTAACAAGCTATGATGAAGGTTGTACAGCAGCAATACAAAAAAGAAAACGTGTAACAAAAATAATGTGTCTGCTTGCTTATGTCTTCAGAAAAAGCAGGCGCATATATCTGCCTGAAAGCTGATCATGTAACTGCTCATTTCTGCTGCTGCATTTTGAGAGGTGTCCCTTGTAAAATCATATGTGAGAATTATTGTATCTTTTCCCCTTAATATTTGAGTTTTCCTGAAGCCTGATGGCAGTTAGGAGCCCAGCAGCAACAAAACAAATTGTCTAAAGCAATAAATATCACTATTCAGAATTCTGCCATTTCCAGCCAGTTCAGCAGAGATGGAGGATGGGAAGGAGCTGCAACACCGTTCTCTACGCAGTATCAGGCAAAAGCACTTTGCAATTTTGTCCCTAGTGTATCTTGAAGCATTAAATGAGGAAAATGCAGAATAACTTTCCATATAACTTTTCTTGTCGCTTTTTTGGGGGGGGGGAGTCATGTATCTCAGAGATTACATCCCTATTCGACAGGTGCAGAAAGACTAACAAGCAGTCTGAACTAAGGTAATCCCTCAACAAATTTTTTTTTAATGAAGGAGGCTGGTTAAATGTCAAGTGGTTGGGATGGATTTGCATTAAGTGTTATGGTGGAAAACTTGTTTCCCTTGTAAACAGAAAAGCAAGACTTGTTTTTCACCTCTAGAGAACTGATGGGACTGTGAGTTTAGTCCTTCTAGAATCGTAAACCAAAATCTCCCTGGTCTTCACTTCCAGTATAACAAAACATCCAAGTTTCTTCCTGGGATCTGGTTAGGCTTGATGGCTGTCCAGAAAAGCATTCCTTCCATTCTGTTTATGTATTTACTTTCTTTATATAACATCCCCTATTAAAAGTATTCTAGATAGGTGGTAAATGGAGCTTGTGAAAGAAGCAAAATGGAACTTCCCGTGTATTTCTCCCTACATCCCCCCTTTCTGCCCTTTTCTCTCAAGTCCATAATCAAACAAAGGTAAGTAACTTTCATATGTCCTTACCAAATTTCCCCCTCCTTTTATTTAGGGCAGTATTTTTAAGGAGTGTTATGACCTTCAGTGATTAGAATATCCTGCCTCTCCCCCCCCCCCCCGCCCTCAGGCAAATCTACTTATATATGGTAGCATGTACCTGACATTCGCTGATCTCAAAGAGCCAAGCAGGGTTGGACTTAGTAGCTGAATGGAACACTATCAGGAGATCCCAAGGTTGTTCACTAGATGTAAAGTTACAAATAAAACTGGAAAAAGATGACAGCAGACCAGTTCTGTATTGCTGCATGGGAAACCATATGGACTCTACTAGAGAGAATATTTACATAGAATCTTAGTGCCTATGTAAATATTCTCTCTAGGAGAGTCCATATGGTTTTCTGTGCAGCAGTACAGAACTGGTTAGCTGTCTAGTAGAGTCCATTCCCAGGGCAAGAAACCTCAGACCATCCCAGACAAAAAGCTGTCCAGCCTTTATTTGAAAACTTTCAGCGATGGAGCACCAATGACTCCAGGAGGCAGGCTCTTCTGCTGCTTAATAGCATTCACAGTCAGGAAAGCTATTAAGCAGTGGAACAACCTGCATTACTCCATCTTGGTACTTCTTGGCAGGATGTCTGGCTATTGAGATTCTCAAATGATTGAGATGCCTAGTAAGATGCCTAATACGATACTTGCTTGAGAACATACAAAATAAAATCCTGGAATTAGCCATGAGATGTAGGAAAATTAAGTTTTACAACTATTGTTTTGTTTTTCTGTTTTTTGCTTTGTGTATTTATATACGTTAAATCCGCCAAGGGTTTCCACTGTATTCTGTATTGAGACTAGAAAACTTTTCAACTCCAGTCCCTTGAATGGGCACGGTTAATTTGATGCCACAAGGATGGCCATTTTGTTTGTTTATAATATTGATAGCCTGCCTTTAAGGCCAAAATCTTGCGAAGTTTCAACTGCTGCTTATCTCTTTAATGTAGTTCCAGCCTTATACAGACCCCTTGCAGGAGATAGTATAACAGTATCTCATTAAATGAGAGTTTCTTTGAATTTTGTTTCAGGATATTGAAGAAAATGCTTAAATGCTTTGCTTACGGCCTTAATCAGCACTTGAATTACATGCAACCAGCTTTTGGAATGTTCATAGTATGGAATCTGGATATACTTGGAGTGACTGTACCTTGATTTAATCCTATTTTCTAAGATTTAGAAGAGCCAGGAAAGTTGGAAGCACTTCTCATCCATCATGCTCAGCTCATGCCCTTCCAAGTAGCTTTCTTCCTGTTCTGTTGACTTTGTTGAGGCTGAAGAAACACATGAATGCATTAAGGATGACAAGCTAACTCTCTGCGTAGCATGTAGGAGAAACACCAAATAGGGCCAGTCATTGGTTGCTACTCTCTGTGTGAAAGGGTGACTGAAATGCTGCTAAGGAAAATGGAAGGGCTTGTTTTTCTAATCTTCAGCATATCCTATAATGATTTATTCACATAAACTGCAACCTTTAGGATGCATTTTTATAAATCTTTTTAAGCAGTTTTGATTCTTAGTTCAAGATCTTACCCTAGTAAAATACACTTTTAAATACAAGGTATTTGGTCTGACCACTTTATTCTGTAAAGATAAATATATGTGCAATACCAGGATGTATGCATAAAGTAATGAGATTTAATTTTTATTCCAGTGGGTCTTTCAAGTTGCTGAGACAACTAAACTTATTTAATCTATTTTTGCTTTTTTGCTTTGACTGCATTCTTACCTGAAAAAAGAAAAAAAATTATTCAAGTATTAGTATGATTTTACCTTTATATCCCTGTGCAATAATGTTCCTTAGCTTGAGGGGGAATAGTGTGATGGTATGTTTGTGTGTGTGTGTATTGGAAGTGTAAATATACAAAATTGAATTAAGACAGAGAAGTAAATGGTTAGACATTATAGAAATAATTGTTAAGCATGGTTTTCTACTCTGAAATGGGTAGCAGTCTTATTGCCTAATGCTGAATGTCAGGACTGCACAATATCATGCCTGTGCCACTCTCCAAACCCTTTGGTGCAGCCCTCACAAATCTCCTTCAATACTGTCACCAAATGGTAATTTTTAAGGGATAAAAGGAGAAAAAGGGTATTAAACACATGGGGAGTAATCATATTCTCTATGTTTAATTCACTGAATTAAATTTCAATTACATTTCTGTGGGCCTTGCCTGGATTTGGGAGTGCAGCCTTAGGAAGCCCATGGCTGAAAATGGTTTCCAAGCTCAGTGTTATGCCATTCTCTACATTCCAGATTGGCTTCATTTCTATAAATTTAGGTTAAAATTCCAGCTAGATATGCTCTCCTTTCACTGCCAGCTCTTTTCCACTCAAAAGTGTCTCAATTTGCTTTTCTGCTTCTTGAAGAACAGTTATGGAGTCCAGGATTTTTCCTTGGTCAGTGGTTGAGGGGAATCTTGATTCACCATTAGAAAAAGATTGAACCTCCCCCTTGAGGCTGCTTTTAATTAAAAGAGCAAAATACTCCATTTAACATCTAGTTCATCCCTCAGGTATGTCTCCTAAGATTCTTTATTGGCCTCTATTGGTTTGCCCTGCATCCCTTTGGTAGTCATGTTCTTCTCTTCTTTATATTTTTTCAGTGAGGTTACAGCCTTAATATGAATTTGCAATTAATCAAATCAACTACAAGTTGGTGATTGCTGTTGTTGTTGTTACGCAGTTTCTGTTAATTGTGCAGCTGTTCTAAATAACTGTTTTTCCCAGACCATTATATGATTTCTTTGGAGTTAACCAGCACTGCATACCTCTGCAGGGAAGGCACCTCTTCAGTTGGTCTGCCCATGGTGCCTAATGGATCTTCTTGGTTTCCAAAGGTCACTTAGGGCATTTCCAAAAGCTCTGGTGGGCAGTTCTATTGAGTGCCTGGTTGATCTTTGGAATAAGAGATCAGCAGTAGCACTTGACAGGATTTCTCCTCAGTGGTCTTTCTCTAGACTCTAATCCATGGGAGCTCTTTGGTTTACTGAGGTGAAAGAGAAAAAAGACAACAGAGATGCCTAAAATGATTCTGGTGTGAGACAAAGAATGAAGGTGACCAAATATGAATAAGAGCTCAAGTTTGCAATAAGAGCAGCAAAACAAACTTACTTCTCCATCTTATTGCATCCACAGTTAGCCACCCAACAATTGTTTGGGAAAACTGAGCCAGAAGATTATTTAGTGGGCTCTTGCAATGAATTTGTTAAGCATCTAGAGGATGAAATTGCTCACAGTTGCTTTGAGTTGGATGCTGGTTGGGCAAATCCAGCTGAGATTACTGAGATTTCATCATGTGGAATTATCTAGGATTGTGTGAGCCTGTGGATCCTGAAGAAGTAGACAGGATCTTCTAAGCTATTAGTTCTGCCACCTGTGAATTAGATCTCTGCTGTATTTGGTTGGTGAAAATGACCAGGGAAGTGAGTGTGAGCAATGATAAATGTATCCTTGAGTGAAAGAGTGGTGCCTTCTGCCTTGAAAGAGGTAACAATATGCCCCCTCCTCAAGAAATGATCACTTGACCCAGCAATTTTGGGCAACAATTGACTAGTCTCCACCCTTCCCTTTTTAGGGAAGATGTTTGAGAAAGTAGTTAGACAGAGAGCCCTGAATGAAGTGGCTTATTTGGACCCTTTAAGTCAGGATGCAGGCCTGACCACAGGACTGAAACCTTTAGTCACTCTTCTTGATGAACTTTGGTGGGAGTTGGATGGAGGGTGTGTGATTGTATTAGTTCTACTGGTCCGCTTGGCAGCCTTTAATACCACTTATCATGGTAACCTCTTGGACCAACTACCAGAGTCGAGAGCTGGGGCACTATTCTTCACTGGTTCTCCTTTCTGAGTGCCAGTTCCAGTTGCCATAGTGGAGGAAAATCAAGCCCTTGGTCATTCCATTAAGGATGCTGCAGAGTTTAGTCCCCCCCCTTTTTTTTTGTGTGTGTGCCTTCAAGTCATCGTTGACTCCTGGTGATGGTCTGGACTAGTCCCTGCAGTTTTATTTGCAAGATTTTCAGCAGTGGTTTTTCATTGCCTTCTTCCTAGGGCTGAAAGAAAATGACTGGCCCAAGATCACCTAGTTGGCTTCATGCCCAAGGCAAAACTAGAACTCACAGTCTTCCAGTTTCTAGCCTAGTGCCTTAACCACTACACCAAACTTGCTTTCCAGTCTTCTCCTTGCTATTGTTTAATATCTACATGACATCATTGGGAAAGGTAATCTACTGGCATAGGATAAAGTATTAGCTGATGCTACCAAGTTATATATCTCTGCCCTGGGCTGGGCAAGAGATGTGATGGAGGTGCTGATCTGGTGCCTGGAGGCTATTAAGGTCAAGATAGATAAAAATACTGAATCCTACCAAGACAGTAGCCATGGATTTGGAAAATGACTGAGTCCAGAAAGTCTTTGTGGATAGGGAAGTGTTTCCCCAGATGGAGCTGGCCTGCAACTTGGGTTACTCCTGGACCCATGGTTCCTGCTTGAAGAGCAGGTAAAGGTTGTGGCCACAAGGGCCCTTACACAATTACACCTCATACACCAGCTAAGGCCTTTCCTGGATCACAAGGCTTCATTCACAGGTGCTCATGCCCTTTCATCTCACAGCTGGATTATTGCTTTACATGGGTTGCCCTTGAAGACCATCTGGAAGCTTCAGCTAGTGCAACTTGCAGAGTCCTGGGTAGTTAGAAATGCACCAAGTTTCACTCATAGCACTACTATTGCAGACCCATATAACACCACTATTCTTAGACTGTATTGGCTGCCAGTTAGCTTCTGGGTACAATTCAAAGTGCTGGTTGTCACCTTTAAAACCACATATGGCTCAGGGCCTGGTTATCTCCAGGACTACCTTCTCTGAGTTAAATCAGTCCACCAATAAGATGTGGGAGAGAGGGCTTGCTAAGGGTCCCACCACCAACGGAATGCCATTTTGAGCCTTCTCAGTGATGATCCCTCCCCTTTGGGATACTTCCCCCCAGATATCCAGACTACTGTCTCCATATTAATTTTTAGAGACTGATAAAAGATGAGAAAGATTTTTGGCAATAAGTAAGATCATGCTGTCCCAAATGGTGGTACATTCAACTGATTGATTGTATTTGTATTAATTTATATTAATATTGTAAATTACTCAGAGTCTCTGGAAATTAAGCAGTATATAAGTTGTAGTAATAAATACCGTATTTTTCCGACTATAAGATGATACTTTTTTCTAAAATCCTTACCCTAAAAATTGAAGGGCGTCTTATTCAAGGAAGTCAGCCGAGAATCGCGTGGTTGCAAAACTGCCCATACTTTGTTTCTGCAGAGAGGCTTCCTCCTATTGCTAGCCTCCAATCACGAGTGAAATAGCTTGTCTCCCAAACAGACTTCCTCCAATCACGAGCCTGATGTAACTGATGTCAGCTGATGCTGAACAAACCAATTAGAGGAAGGCTGTTTGCAGAGACAAGCTATCTGCAGTTTCACTCGTGATTGAATATAATCAGTTATGCAAAAGAGCCTGGAAACAGAGCTGCAGAGAGACGGTTTGGACCTCCTCCCACCGAGTGTATCAGGTAAATGTTAACTAATTACTAAATAAAAATGTGTTCTGCACTATCTTTAAAATATTGATTTCTTAATTTTGGGTTGAAAAAGTGGGGGTCGTCTTGTACATGGGGGCGTCTTATTGTCAGAAAAATACGGTATATTGATGAACTTCAGCCAAGATAGGCCTGAGTGGGGAAATGTTCAAGATTCAGCTACCTAACTATACAGTGCTAGAATCAGAAACAGCTCAGGAAATAATTACATTTGTCAGGTGTAATATTTTCAAGATTCATACAGGCATTCTGTATTGTGTCAGGAAAAGAGTAAATAATAAAGTTATGGAAAGACAGGAAACACAAATATAAAAATCAAACAGGACCCAGTTTATCATGGTGAGTTTAAATCTTGAAAGAGGAGGGGATGAGAAACCTATTATTATCCAATATTTTTCAAGTTTCTAATATCCAGATTTAAAAATGTTAAGTGAATTCCTTTTTTAAAAAAAGTCGTGTATGTATTTTTTTTAATGGCTTGAGCTGGCATGTTGCCCAGCAGAGCTGTAAGACTTTGCATGTTTAAATTCTTTCTTGTGGGTTGCTTTAGGAGTTAATCATATCAGATAAATTGCAAAAATAATTTAGCACTGTTGGTTAGTTGTGGGAATGTGTATTAAAAATCCTGGAAAGCTTCTATGAAATAAATTTAAGTAGACATTGTTACATTAATCCTAAAATTGGTCTTAAGTGCAACAATTATTAATTTGTTTATGTATTTAATTATTTAACAAGTTTGATTTTAACTTAAGGCCCTTTTGTCATTTAACCATCTTTTTAAAACAGAAAAACTCCAATTTGATGAAAAAAAACATAACTAATTGGAACATGTATAATTAGAATTAAATCTTGTGTTCTATGCGGTTTACTCCAGGCAGATGTGTAGGATTACAGCTTAAGTCACCAATATATTATTCTTACATTTACTTAGAGATAATTCACAAGAACACTTTGTAATTCTATACAATGGAAAGCCTGGTTTTAACACTTTTAAAGCATAGTGTAACATTTAGCATAAGTTTTATGTTGTTTTTCCCTCTTTTGTGAAGATATTTTGGAGTAGAGTGGCTTGGAAATACCAGTAAGAAAAATAAAAGTAAAATTTAACACCATTGGAAATGCCTAGTAATGATATACTAATAGATGGTATCTTAATTCAGTTCTAAAAGCATGTTAGACCTAATGTTAGATTTTCCAATTTTAGAATTTGGCGCTAGAACAAATAAAATATTTTTTAAGTATTTGAGCGTGTCCAAAAGGCTTATTCTTTACTACTGAATAATGTCATCTACTGGATACGTTTGGGGTCATAAATCTTGTGTTTTGTCATGGACTTCATTTTCTGGGCAGATTTGGGCTCTGGAGTCTTGGTAAAAATGATTATCTGTTGGCATAGCCTCAAGTTGTATTAAGATACAGTTAAAGTCCATCTAAACTTTGAAGATCAGCATTTTAAGGACCTTGTTCTGCTTGTCAGAGACGTTGTCAGCTGGCAATGTATAATTTGCCTGTGGGAGCATTTTGGTCAGTTTCCCTTTCACCCAAGGCCTGATAGCCCTTGCCAGTAAGAGCTTGTCATCTCTCATTTGTTCTCTGCTACAACAGAATTTTCCCATTAAGCCTTTAACTTCCTACCCTCCCCATTTATTCTTTGCTCCTCTGAGGCTCATTACGCTACATTTGTCTGAGTTCATCTGCATTTGTCATTTATTACCCCAAGTTCTTGCTTGACTTAACTCGTAGTCTCTGCATTTGTCTAGAGTGCTTCTCATGTACTTTTTCTTTCCCTTCCTTTTTTGGGCAGGGTGGGGTAGCAATCAAAATAGTCAATATTATGTAGGTGACTTATTTCTTGTGGGCATATGAAGAATATGCAAATAGCTTCCTAAATAGCATAGAAGTAGATTCAAAATATGTATGTGTAAGTGTTAATGACCTTAATAGTGTTGCCAGTGTTCTAATGTACCATGAATAGCATTGAGGAGATATATGTTTACTGTAGCTGAGGACGGAGGAATCTATTTCAAAGTATTGGCTTAACACTGAAAATTTGGTATGTCAGCAGCTTATAGTACTCTGTACAGAAGTGTTAAAACCAAGCTGTAGGTCTGATTTTCCTCACAAGCACAACCTAAAGGATTAACATTAGGCCCCAGTAATAATGCTGACAATGCCTGTCATACTGGCTTAGAGTACATGGTGGTGCATATATGGCAATCATTCTCTATCTCTCGCATACATACAAGCACACTATGATAAACTTCATTTTTGGATTATGCTAGTATTTTTTCCAGTATTCAAAGAATGAGGGTTTTGTTAGAAAGCAATCTGAGAGGAGTTTTTCAATAAAAGAAATGAAAAGCTCACAATCTTCTGTTTGCAGAATTTCACTTTAGGTAGGCTTTTCCCCAGGTTCATTTTCCTAAATTTAACTTGCATTTTGCTACCCAAAGGTTATATTGAATACAAATGAATAGTCACAAACACAATAGAGTCCAAGAGAGTGCTTAAAATAAAAAGTCTTCTGTTGTCAGCAGAAGACAAATAGGAAGATAACTTATTCTCTTGCAACATGGGGTTCCACTTGAGGTACCACTAATGAGATGTCTCTTGAGCTTTGCCATCAGCTGTGGCTTCAAAACGTAATGGCAAATTCAGAAGAACTGCAGGTGGTCCCAATTCATAATCTTTAGGGAATGATTTTTTTCTTAGTATGAGAATGTCACTCATGATAATTGTTTCAAGGCTTCTATTAATTATTTTAAACTCTCCCATAGCAAACTTAATTGCTAGTGTTTATCCCCTGCAGCCCAATACTAAAACATTAGTGTGGATGCAGTAGGAGATTTCAGGCTAAGGAGGTGTACTAATTAAAGAGCTAACGTTTTTTATATCATAATGAGAAAATTTGCCTAATGACTGAATAATACAAAACCAATTCATCCTATTATTAATTAACTCTGTTTACTGATATCTTGTATGAGATAGACACAAATTAAATGCAAATTTGAAAAAAGTACCTGATCTGAAGGTTATATGTATGCATTACTTTACTTACCTTACACGTTTTTGCTGAGTGTGCAGTTATCATGAATAACTAGAATACACCTTTATTTTTCTATATCTCGAACATTATCTAAAAGTCCTTGCTGAACCTAAACAATGTAGATCTGAGCAGGGAAAAGAGCTCAAGATTCAAACACTGACTCTACCAGAATCCAAATTTGCATAGGAAATAATTACATCTGTGAAGTTGAATATTTTTGAAGATTTATACAGGTTTCCTGTATTTTATTTCTTTTTTCAAACTTTGGGGGTGGGAAGTATTAGGTAAAGTTTGAGGGGCTGCTTTTTGGTGGTATGGTTTTGGTCAGTGTATAAATTATAGTGCATAATAAGAGTTGAATACACAACACATATACTTTATAAGGAAAACACAAGAATGGAACATAGTGCATATTGGAGTTGTTTCAAGTGAATGGTTTTCACATGTCTACTACAGTGAGAACATATAAAATGTAGTGGGAATAATCTTGAAATAGGATGAATGTATGAATTTGCCATGTGGGAGGGAAGAATAAATAACAAAGTTATGGAAAGTTAGGAAATGCAGAAATAAAAATCAAACAGGACCTAATTTGTTCCTGTGAGCCTAAATCTTGAAAGAGAAGGAGATGAAAAAGTTAAATATTTACAATATTCCTATTGGAGGAAAAACAGAAGGAAGATGTTACCACTGCTCAGCAAATCATTATTATAAAAATAATGAATTTGAACTAGACTTCATTATATTCAATTATCCATGTTCATAGGAAGGAAATCTACAACAAAGATTTGGAGTGGGGTAGAGATCTCTTTTTTATGTGGCTTAATGACGCTGAAAGTTGCCGGCCAGAAATGGTCGACGCTTCAGCGGTTCGAGTCCAGCCTTCGTGTTAAACAGGGTGAGCTCCTGTTTCCTCCCCAGTTCCTGTCAACCCAACAGTTCGAAAACTCACGTGAGTAGATAAATGGGTACTCTCACTCCGGTGGGAGGAAAAATGCTGGCGGCGCCTTGCAAAAAGGGAGTTGGGAGCAGTTGCCGGTAAGTGCGAAAAACCGCGCGCGCCCGAAAAGGATGCGAAGCAATGGAAACCCGCCTCCTGCGCTCGCCGGCTCGGCTCTGCTCTAGGAAGGAGGCTCTGGCAAACCACTTCCGAAAAACAATTGCCTTGAAAACTGCAAGGACTCGTCTAAAGCAGTCACCGTAGAGTTGGTAACGACTGAGTGCGGACAAAAAAAAAAAAAGAACAAAATTTGTTTCTCCCTAGAATACAGAAGAAGCAAGTTTTTCAGAGTAACAGTGGGACCCTGTGTGTTCTGTCATGGTAATTCAGTGGAGCTTGCTGTTGTTGTTCAGTTGTTAAGTCGTGTCCGACTCTTCGTGACCCCATGAACCATATCGCGCCAGGCCTTCCTGAGTTTGCTCAGTTTCATGCTCATTGCTTCAGTGATGCTATCTAACCATCTCATCCTCTGCTGTCTTCTCCTCCTTTTGCCTTCAATTTTTCCCAGCTACCTTCTGTATAATCTCTATGAAAGGATGAGAGAGGCCTAGAAATATCATAATTTTGGCTGAGCAGGTATGATTGAGTAGACCATATACTTTTTTTCTGCTTCTGTATTTGTTAGTGGAAGTAGGGAGACCCAATTCAAGTGTGTTGACCATGACTACAGTGAGCCATACTTTGTGATTAGTATCGAGAATAATGGTGAGCCAGCTTCTGGGGAAGCAGTGGCAGACTGAAGACAGCTCTGTGAAGAGTGGAACCAGTGGCCATGGCAAAAACAGCAGCCAGTGAATGGTTTGGCTCCTTGGAACTCCTCTCTGGATTAAGGAGAGGACTAGGATCACCCACAAGTTTGCTTCGTACAGAGGCTCCCCGGGAAGAGATTGTAAAATAGCAATCTCCAGTGTGTCAGATTCAGCCGGCACGGCAAAGGCACCCTCAGCTTAGCCTAAGTCAATTTCACCGCCAAGGCGCGAGCAGAGAAAAAGGGGAAGTGAAACTGCGAGCTGACAGGTGGCGGTGCATAACTCAAAACTGCAAGCGGATACTTTGTATCAGCGGGGCGCTGCAAACAAAGGAAAGCGCAGAGGCTTGGAAGTGAAGCAATTAACAAACGATCAAGAACTCCCGGCTTTGCGCAAAAAGGCAAACCCAACAAAGGCAACAACAGCACAACCCATAGACTGCAATCAGAAAGACAAAAGCACCGGACTGAATCTGCCATTTGGGCGAGGGGGGATTACTGCGGGTAATCTGTAACTAAGCAATGGGTAAAGCGCGGGAACGGGGAAGCTATAAAATACCATGTAAGCTATGCCAAGCCAACCCTGGCTTTGTGTGTACTTACTTATGTTACGCTTGAGTAAACTTCTTTGCTGAACACACGTGTCACGAGAGTTTCTCTGAGACGACACAGTGGGTTTTAGAGCTCTGGGAGCAGCGGAGGAAATCATCTTGCCTAAGCCGTGGTTCAGCCTCTTCAAAAGGACAGTGGGTTCACCCATTTCCTCTCTTAATCACCTTAAGAAATTGTCTGTTATGATTTTTTGGATATTAAGAACCTTCAGAAGGGTAAGTTTCATTTCCTTCTATCCTTGATGAAAGAAGTTTCATGTAAGTTTAAGGATTAAAAAGAAAAAAAAATACTTTTGAAAAACAGCAAAAGGGGGACTAGAATTAGGCAACAGATAAGATATAGGGAGAGGTTTCTTTTGCTTTATTTTTCAGAGATTTGATTAAGGTAAAAATATATATGTTATTACTGGTAGCTCTTAATGAACTTTTGCTGGTTAGGACTAAATGATGAGCTTTTACAATTTGTTTATTGATAAGAGATGAGATATGGGAAGAAGAGTTTTTTTCAATTGCAATATTAGAGAAGGTGTTAAGTTACTGAAGTTGTTTATACTTGCCTGGAAGGAGGGAGAAGTCATTTCTTTTTATATATATATATATATAAATGAATATTCATATTCTCATTTTTTTCCTTTTTTCCTTTTCTTTTTCTCTGCACCTTTTACTTTTTTCTTTACTTTTTATATTCTTAGTTTGTATTAGTCTTTTATCTTTACATTTGTAAACTTTAATAAAAATTATTATAAAAAAAACAATAATGGTGAGCCATACACCCCCCTTTTTTAAAAAAAAAAATTTTTTTTTTCCTTGTGTAGTTTGAAAGAGGCAGATTCTTTGTTTGGGGGTAATATATTCTTGGCATTGCAGAAATGAAGTATGCATAGGAAGTTCTTGCCTAATTCCTTGGAGGCAATTCTCACTGTGGGCAAGTGGTTATTTTCAAGACTGTTACAATGTTGTGGTATATCTACCTCAATATTTTCCATCCTCCCTTAAGAACAATAGCCTGCTATCTCATTTGAACATGCGATATAAAATTGTGCACAATGTTTGAGTTATTGGATAAAAAAAAAAGTAGCACCAGAGGTGCTTTTCAGTCCTATGTGACATCCTAAATCATGCTCGTGAAATTTAAATATGCCTTGATGTTGGAAAACACAGAATGCCAGATGTTGGAGTTAAACTAATGATTTCATTTTGCTTAGCAAATGATACGCCTTCATTTGAGGCATCCCATATTTAGTACCATCCTATAGATAGATAATCAAATACTGTCATGGATAATTTGTTTCCAAAGCCATGAGCAAATTCTCCAGGTGGGAAGTTCAATGTAAGTCAAGATCCTTTTTCAGATGATGTCCAACAGAATTTGGAATGTTATTCACAAGTGTGGAATATGAAGAATGATTCCTTGAAGATGGATGCTTGTTGATCTGGTTAATATAGAAATTGTAGCAGGAGAAAAATCTTTAAGAAATCTGAGTTTTGCTAGCTTCATTTTCTTGAATAGTTTCATTACTTTTAAATGTAAGCCCAAACAGTATAATTGTTACTTACAAACCTGTATTGACTGAGAATACTGCTGCTAGTTCTTGCAGTGTGTGAGCATGTTGATTTATATGTATGCTTGATTTACTGTATATTTGATCAATTTAATTACTGGGCTGGCTTTTCAAATAGCTTTTGCTATTCTAGGTGCTGTTAGTGAAATAGAAGAAAAAACCTTGCTAACAGTAGATGCATATATTAATCACACTTGAACCATCGTGTAATCTTAGATGTTTTGTGGGTGATTTCTTGTTTATCCTTTTATAGTATAACATGATGATATGGCTGTGTGACATCCAGGTCTATCTGGACAGTACTGATGGATAAAAAGGAAGGAAGATATCAAAATGTTGGTCACCAAGACCGTTTCCTTTAACATTGTTCTCCTACATTATTTAGAAAGCTGATCTTTTATCAAATTATTTCACTTTCCAGAATGAACAGGAAGAAGAAAATAAATAGAGACGCATAGTTCTGTGGTGTTAAACAGGCAGAGCAGTGTAGCCTTGAATAAATGTTCCCAAGTTTATGGCACATTAACTTTTGAGGGCGGAGGTTGTGTGTTTCTGTTAATCCTGAGGGAATGATATTTGCTTAAGTAGAAAGTTAATTCATACTCCATCAAGTACATAATTGTTAGGCATTCTTTCTGGTGCTCCTGAGATTCAGTCTTATTTTTAGGCATGAAAAGAGGTAAACACTATTGTGCATCTCCTTGGGGGAACCCTTTGGATGAGAGAGCACAAGTGATTTTTCTTGTTTTATTGGCAAGAGAAGTAGCAACTCTGAAGGCACACTGTATTTTTGGAAAGTAGGACCAAGGAATATTGGGCTGAAAATCTCCTTGCAATGAATGTCTCAATAATTTTCTTCTCCTGCAAATGATGTTTCTGTTTTCTGTCTTATTCTTGAGGTGTGTGAAAATGTCTTTTAAATCACTGTTGATTGTGTCACAAACATGGTCAAGGATGGGACCCTTTATATCATTGTTTCTGTTACATATCTTTCCATAACTCTGGCTGTTCAGACTTCCTAATCTGACAGAACTTGATGGGAATTTCCTTAAGATTTAATTGAAATGCGGGAAGCCAAGAAGGCTGCAGATCACTAGAGAGGATATGAAAAGTAGGATGTTCACACATGAAGCCTTGGTCACATTGTAACTTAATATGGGTAATGACACTTCATTCAACCCATGATAATTTTATTGATCTTCCTCAACATGGACATGACATAGGGATGGAGTCTTGCAACTGCAATTGCTTATGCTGTTATTTCTGAATTATTTTCAGTTTGTAGAGCTCAGGGATTAAATCCATACAGAACAGAGGTGCTCTTAAAAACTGGTCTTAGAGATTGAAGTTCAGTCTGTTTTAAAAAGGGATACTTCCCCTCTGAAAGAGTAGATTTGCAGTCTGGTATGTTTCTTGACCAGGCTGTCACTGGATTTAGAGGTGGAAGCTATGGCGAGCAGAGTTTTCACACAATTACATCATGCACACCAACTGCAACCCTTCTTCAGCAGGTTGGATTTGTGATGGTTATCCATTGTCTTGACTATATCCTATCTTGATTGTTGCTATGTGCTGTAGATGAAGCTACTCATCTATATAGATGAAGTATCCAGAAGTTGCAACTGATGTAAAATGCAGCCGCTAGGCTGCTAATATTATAAGCTACAAAAGTTATGTTACTTGCTCTAAAGGATTTGCACTAATTACCAATTGGGTAGTGGCACAATTTAAAATTTTGGTACTAACATTTAAACCCTTACATAGGGCCTGACTATGTAAGAAAGTACTTTCTTCTTGAAAATCTGTCTAGCCATTAAGATCTGTGAGAGAGGCCCTTTTAAAGACTGGTAAAAGGCCCATTTGGGGGGCAGGTAATAGAAAGCCTTCCCTTGTGTTGTTCCCAGCAATAGAAAGTTTCTCTTAGGAGTTTTGCTTGGTCCCCATTCTCTTAAGCTTTTGGATTATCTGTAAAGTGGCATCTCTTTTATCAAACATCTAATTCTTAATTATCTTAATATTACATTTAATGTCTGTTTTGAACTTTTTATATTCTGTTTTGGTTTTTTCAGTTGAGTATTTTTGAGAGTAGAAAGATGGGGTATAAATAAATCATATAATTGTGCCTGTGTGCCTCCCGCTCTTCTTTACAAAATTGTTGTTTGTGGTTTCCGTCATGTTGTCTTCTGGTCTGAACATGGTATGGTAGCCATTTTGAGCAAGAGCCCAGGACCACTTCCAGTTTTTATAATGTGTCCATAAACTTAAAAATACTGGGCTAAACAAGCTTCTGGTGAGGACTGTTATTTTGAGTTGCATTTGAGAGACTGACTCACAGAGGAAGGAGTTTGGCCTCAGGAAATCTTAGATAATACTTGCTGCTAGAGTTATTTGTTGAATCATTATTACGCAGACAGAAAGAAAGGAAGGAAATGAAGGGTGACTCTTTGCTCAGCCTTCTTCATGTACTGTGAATGATCTTGAGTCTTTGCTTGTAAATAGTTTAATAGGAAAGCTATTCTAATCAAACTTTTGTATGTCAAATTGATGAATCAAGCACTTCACGCATTAAAAATGCATTCTCCACTCCTGAAAAGGAATGTTCAGCCTTCATTCCCCTAGTATTCCATTATTTTCCCATATATAACACAGCTGTGATTGTAACACATTTATAATTTGGACAATATGTTCATGGAATTAATTTGTCTTTTCTTTCCCACAAATAAAGCAAAAGCAGAAGAATAATCCCAACAAATGTTCACAAACATCATATGAATAAAATATGCAATTTTACAATTTGAGTGTTTTTTAAATCTTTTTTTATTTCCAAAGAAAGATTTAAAGTCCTAGCAGAATTCCAGCATAAAAGTTGCCTGTTAATCTGTAAAACAGTTTGGAACATTTTTGTCTAATCTTTATAAACATCACTTCAGCAATCACAAAATTGAGACACTGTACTAGAAATAGTTGTCTTGCTTTATTGGCCCAAGTGGGAGGATCCACTGGATTTTTTTTTTGTTTTTGAAAGTTTAATACTAAATGCTAAATTTTCTAGAATCTAAACATATTTTTTCACCTATATGTTACAATACATTTTAATTTGACTTTTCATAGTAACTAATATCTTTTGCTCCAGAAATTCTTCTTGAACTATTTAATTTTATAATTTTAGAAAAGTTTATGTTATAAAGTAATTTTACAATTAGGAAGCATTTCTCTGAAATTTCATAGTACTTCTTGAGTATGTCTGTGTATATTAAATAGTGATAATACAGTGAACAGAAAAAAACCCACTAAATATAGTGGTTAAATGAACTACACGTAAAAACAACAAAAACAAAAAAACAAAAAGATCCATACGATAAGTGTATGTGTGTGTGTGTCTGTTTACAAGAGTCACTTGTAAAATGAGATGGGCAGCCATATAAATATGATGTATAAATCTCTCACTCTCTCTCTCCTGGATCCATTCCTTAAAATCAGGAGAGCAACTTTCTTTCCAGTTATGTAGGATTATCCTCTTTGCTGTTCCCAAGCTTGATAAAGCCAAAGTTCTTCATAAAATGTCAAATTCCATATTTTAGGAATATAGTTGAACAATACATTGAGATCCCTAAATATAATATTTTTTTCAAATTTCCATCAACATACCTATTAATTTGAAACCAACACAAAACTATAACAGAACAAGACCAAATCATGTGAGTTAAAGAACTGTCAGATTTCTTACATTGCCAACATAAAAAGTCTAATGTCAACCCCAGAAATAATATTTTCTGTTGAATGAATGTCATTGTTAAATCATAGGAAGTGTATATTTCATGTTTTTTTAATACCTGGGCTCACTGATTTTCCAGAATGGGATGTTCCAGTTCTTCCTTCCACAGATCAGATAAATAGCTAATACTAATTCTCATTTCACTAATCTTAAATTAAAATTAAATTGTTGATTTCCATTGAAGTGCAGCAACACTTAAAGAAATTAAAATTGCAAGTAGCTCAGCAACTGCTAAAGCCACAGGCTATATTGTTTAGTTAATATGTATATTGCCAAGTGTATATTGAAGGCAAACTTAAAAGACAGTCTTTCAAAATAATCAAAACAACCATTAAAATTAACTGATTTAAAGTATTAATTACTTGTTTAGCACAAGTGTTCTGATAAAAGATCTTTCCTGCTATTTCCAGATTTGACTATGCCTTAATTTACTGTGTTCATCATCCCATTATGATTGACGGATTGCAGATTTTCATTCTAAATCATTTATCTTGCAGTTGGCAATTTAATTCAGAAGCTGAGACATCTTAAGCTTTCACCAGACAAACATTAATTTCTAACGTATCCAACACAAGAGTGCTCAGTCAATATTTCAGATTAATTTAATGGTTCTAGTATTTAACAAGCTTTTTAAGCAGAATTACTGAAATGGTCCAGATATCTTGAAGTTATAGATAATTTCTTCATGTATAACAGTTTTCCTTTGGATTACATGGGAGGTAAGCAATTTTGAGTGGATAACAAATGGTAAGATGTTAAAAAATTGAATATTCTGGTATTACTTCCTATCATACTAGTTTGCTGCTGTAAAGATGTTAGTATTTGTTTAGTGTATCTTCCCAGACCATAACTACTGTATAGTCTAGTTGAAGCACTATCCTCACAAATAAATGTTGTCAGTTCTAATTAGAATAATTTGTATTTAGCATATTGCAATTATTCCATTAATGAAATACTATTAGACTTTTAATTTGTAATTCTAGAGGTGCAACTCAGATGTAAGCCCTGTTTAGGATTGCAGCCTAAATAAGTCGTAGTGTGCCTAATGAACATGTCACTTGTGCTGTTAGTATGTAGCTTTAAAGAGGCAGCAAGAGAAAAGATACTTCTCACATACTAAATTATATATATATATACACACACACACGTGTGTGTAAATATCAGTACAATAACATGTTAACATATCAGTCAATTGAATTAATGATAGAACTTATCTAAATATCAAAAGATATGACCATTCTGTATTTTTCAATTAATGATAATTGTGTTACAATTCCTGAAACAATCACCTATATCTATATCATTATCATCATTTGACCTTGTTAATTGATTTTAAGATACGCACATCATACATTTTCTGGGACCTCCAATGAAATTACTATTTTCAAGTTTAGATTTCCTCAAAATGTTAATTTAGCAAGTTAATAAGGATCAAATGAGTTGGCGTGTCAGGCATGCTATCTTCCCTGCTAGTTAATATAAGGAGGAGGCATCAGGTCTAAGTTAGTTGGACCCAATCTGTTTATAAGCAGTTTCAAGTATGCAGATTCCAAGGTAGCTCATGAGGGCAAGTTTCCAATCTGGGAGTCCTCCTAGATTTGCAGCTCCTGCTGAAGCAGCAAATGGAGGCCTTGGCCCAAGGTGCTTTTATCCAGTTTAGGCTGGAGCACCAATTTTGGCTTTACCTAGAACAGGGGCACTGAAGATGGTCACATATTCCTTTGTATTCTCCTGTATGGGTAACTGTAATCTGCTTTACATGGGGCTACCTTGGAAAATCATCCAGATTATTCAGTTGGTGCAAAGTGCTTCTTGGACTACCTTGTTGTTGCCATGGAACACCATTGCTGCAAGAGCTGTACTGGTTAATGATACCTTTCTGAATGCAATTTAAGATGCTGGTTACCACCCATAAAGCTGTATATGGCTCAGGTCTCTTCAAGACTGCCTGTCCCATATAGATTCTGCTGTCCCATTCATAGGCACAGTGAAGTCTACCTCAGACCCCCACCTATCAAAGGATGCAGTGGGAGCGGGCCCAAAAGTGGGCGTTTTATGTGGGGGCTTACTTTCTCTGGAGCAGCTCCCCCCTCTGTAAAAACTCAGCTGTTCTAGAATGCTGCAGAACTCTCATTTTTTAATCTTTCTTCTTTTCTTACAAACACACTCACACCTGTATTTTTATCAATCAGTCCCTAAAGGCCTTTGGGAAAAACCAACTTTGTAGAAGTTTCTGGAAGACCCTGAGAATGGGGCTTTCCTTGTCTCAGGTTGCAAATTTTCCACAGGAAGGGAGCTGCCGCCAAGAATCCCTGTGGTTGGGCCCTAATGCACCTGCTGGTAGGGGAGGACCCTCAGTAGGTCCTTTCTGGCCACCTGGGTTGGACAGGCCAAAGCTATTTGGAAAGGCAGCCCTTTAGATATCTAGGCCCTGAGGCTGTATTTTCTTGATTGTATAATGTTGTACTTTATTGTTATTGCATTGGCTCTGGCTGTTGCTTTTGTGCGTTGCTTAGAGTCACCTCAACGGAAGCAGTTTGCAAATTCATAAACAAAACAAATGATGACAATGAAGAAAATAGTAACACTACACAAGGGACGAACAAGACAGGCATTAAGAGTTGGGTAAAAAAGCAACAGAGGGTTGATGCTGAGGAGTTTTCCTTTTTAAACCCCCCCTCTCAAATCCTTTATGGAACTCTGAATAGGGATTGTTTGGGGGAGGTGGAAGGGGGGGGGATGAAGGTGAGGGAGGATGTCTACCCTGTTTATATAAAGAGTAATTTGTGCTTCATAGAGAGAATGAGATTAATATGTACCTTCTGCTTGTCTTTTCATCTCCATATCATTAGTTATTATTATTAACATATTAATTTGTATTTGTGGAGTCCTTGGTGCTCTCTGAGCTTGGTTGTTTGCTTGCAGATGTTTCATTACCTGACTAGGTAACATCATCAGTGCTTGATGTTACCTAGTTGGGTAATGAAAGGTCTGCAAGCAAACAGCCAAGCTCAGAGAGCACCAAGGACTCCACAGTTCAACCCTGAGCTACAGATACTCTCTTCTAATTTCTATTTGCATTTACATGGTTGTTAATCATAATATTGTTTTCATACTTTCCAAGATGGCACTGATGAAAATATTATGCAAGTTTATATCTATGTAAGTACTTTGCCCATCCTTCCTGGCCCATTCCTGATTTGGCACTGCTCTCCCATTAGCGTCCTGATGAACAGCCAGGCTGATTTTCTTCCAACCCGGCTACCCCTGAAGTAGGCAGATTTCCATTTTGTCACTGAAGGTACTGTTGCTCTGCTGGGCCAGGCTGGTTGTAATGCTGTCAATCTGGCTTTGCCCTTTTCCAGAGTATGGATTCCGTAAGTGTGTCAAATATCATGAGAAAGGAGAATATCTGCAGGGCTGGATTCAGCTGGCTGTGGAAGGCTGCCATTGCATAAGACTTTTCTCTCTGTGGATTTTTTCCCCTCTCCCATCATGTTTTCCTTTTGGGGAAGGATCATCTTAAATTTAATAGAACTGTATCAGCTGGGGGCTTCTGGTGTGACATCTAGTATTTCAATCAGTTTTGTTCATTGGGATAGGGTCACACAAATCCATTTAGCATTTCAGGGGGTTGTGGAATCATTACGTTTGACATAGAGTATATGAAACCCATTTTAGAATTTATTTTAGGCATATATATCTGTTGAATCATTGGGGATAAGATCTAAAATACATTTGACTCGAGAAATAGCTTTCTGTTTATGAAGTTTAACAAGGCTTTAACCTTGACGTCTATCTGGAATTAAAATGTATATGCCTAATTGTTGCTATACCTGTATGACTCCTTTTTCTAGACAATACTAGTAATAACTGTGCTGTGTGGTATATGAAAAAGTGTTTGCTTGGAACTCTTGGATATTTTCCATTTGTGATCCCCACAGACTAATCCAGTCCAATCCATTTTATCCTTTCCTTAATTACAATGCACAGAACTCAGCTCTGTTAACTGTTTTGAAATTCCACAGGATAATGATTCTATTCCAACTATAAAGAATATAACAAAAAATTATTCACAGATGGAAGCTAGCTGTTGCTTAGCTACCTAGCTTTTAAATTCAGAATCTCTTCCAATTTAATAATAGCCATTCCTTCAGCTTATGAGTGTTTGTTCACAACACATTGTTACATTTTTTCTTGTTTCTTCACCCATTATCGACAATTCTATTGGAAAAAGAATACATATACAAAAGGATTAATATAATGGAAATCTAATATAATGGAAATCTAAAATCCATTATAAAATGTATGCAAATGGTAGCAAATGGCAAGCTGAAGATACCATTCCAATGAAATTGGCAGATAAAATTTAGGAAAAAAACTAGAATAAAAACCAAACATGAACCCAGCTTAGCAGGTGCTCCAGGGATTGTTGAAGTCGGTGTATCATGCATGCCTGAAGGCTTGACATATTCATTATGAAACAAGAAGTTTTGACTACTGTACTGTATGATAGAGGCTGAAAATATTCTTGCTTTGCCAAAAACTTGTGCAGATGTAGAAAATCAAGGAGACAACCTTGAAGGAAATAGGCAAGAACCATTATTTAAGCAAAGAGGGCTGAACCATTTCTTAAGACCTGGGAACCTAGAGTATCCAGAAGAGACTGTGGCACAATCCTCCCTGATTTACTGGGATATAAGAGGGAAGGGACGTAAAGCACAATCAGGCTGGCAAGATTCTGTTACTGTAGCCTGTCTCAATAAAGGATAGTTCTAGTCTTCCTGTGGAGTCTTCTTCCTAACCTGGTCTATCCTGAAGAAATGACATCCGCCCAGCAAATAAGGAAACTGTTGTTGCAGTTAAGAAAAGTGTTTTAACAGCATACATATTAACATCCTTCTTAATTCAACAAAAAAACCAAACAAATTAAAACAAATAATATCTGGAAAATCTATTCTGACAGTAAGAAATAATAACCTCTGAATAGTTGGTTCATTTAATACAGCCCTTCTCCCATCTAAGTTGCTTTAAACTTTCTTGGACAAAGATGGCTAGATATCAAGTGATATAGCCAGAAGCAATTATTGGAATTGCAACCACATGTTTCAGCTATTGCATTTAGAGTTGTGGAGAGTCATATATGTATACCATACAGTTGGTTAAACGTTGTGTGAAGATGTGCTTAAGCAGCCAAACTTTACTGATGTGTTGACTTGTTGGAGTTCTAACAAATATCTACTAACAGGGCTGTTCAATGCTGAAGATTTGAAAGCAAGAAGGTGCTTTGGAGCATGTGGGAGCATTGTTAAAGCAAGTGTGTCTTCTCCTGAGGTCATGCTGTAGCTGCATTTTTGTTAGCTGCTCACTATCATAAAGAAAGCCCAGTTGTAGCTGTCTAAATATGTTCTAAAGCAGGCAATAGAGATAACTGACCATGTGGAGAAGGCTTGCAAACCAATTATGATTTACCCTACCTGCAACATTGATTGCTGGCTTGCTATTAGTAAGAGGCAAGAGTGCGAGTGCAAAATTTATCTTTGAGTATCATATGAAGAGATTTAGCCATGTAATCTAAATAAAAACTAAGGACAAGTACAGGAAAGACTACAGCAGTTGGGATTGTTAAGATTAGAATGAAGAAGGGTAAAGAGAAACATAATATAGGAGTATTAAATCATACTTATTGTAAGAGAGAGAGAGAGCAACTCTAAGCTCAAAGTTATTGAACTGTAAGGTTGAAGTACTCATACTTAAGATGAAAATCAGAAGACCAGTTTCTAAAGAGCAAATTGGAATTAGCTGATAGAAACACCTGTAAAAGTTGACCACTGCAGGATTACTGAACAATGAGTCAAGGTGATCAGTATACAAGATGTCCAGTATCAAGTAAATTGATGTCCTTGAGTCAAGCTCAACTTCTGTTGACTATGTGGACGTAGACATAGATTTTTTTGAAACAGTAAAGAAAGTGCTGCTGTTGCCTCCTTCTGGGATCTTTTCCAACTAGCCTATTGCTCTGAGATTTCTTGGAAGGTGCTCACTAAAGCACTAGCCAGACTCGACTTTGCTTAGCTTCCCAGCCCTGTCAAGGTAAGCGAGGTGCTGCGAACTACTGAGACAGGGATATCAGGTGATGTTCATATTGAGAAGTAAAATCTGTATGCAAAACAAAATCTATTGTTCTTATATTTACTATGTGTCTTTCATAGGTTCAGAGAGCTAGTTTGGTGTAGGGGTTAAGGCACCAGACTAGAAACCGGGAGACTGTGAGTTCTAGTCCCGCCTGAGGTACAAAGCCAGCTGGGTGACCTTGAGCCAATCACTTTCTCTCAGCCCTAGGAAGGAGGCAATGGCAAACCACTTCTGAAAAACCTTGCCAAGAAAACTGCAGAGACTAGTTCAGGCAGTCACCAGGAGATGACACTGACTTAAAGGCACACGCACAAACACACACACATTTCAGAGGCTTTAATTTTAGGGTGTATGTGTGTGTGATAATTTTTTAAATAGCTTGCATTGTCCCTAAAAGCTGCAGTAAGTAGGCAGATCAAAAGTATATTCATTCATTCATTCATTCATTCATTCATTCATTCATTCATTCATGGAAGGAAGGAAGGAAGGAAGGAAGGAAGGAAGGAAGGAAGGAAGGAAGGAAGGAAGGAAGGAAGGAAGGAAGGAAGGAAGGAAGGAAGGAAGGAAGGATTCTAAGGTATTGACAGTATTCAGGAAGAAAGTTCCCTATTCCCTAATCAACTTTAGATTATTCCTATCATGTAGTCCTGTATCTTGTGTGGTGTCACGTTACCTAATTGTCTTCATTCAAAACCATAAGATGTCATGACAATGACAATGACAGTAACAATTTATTAAACTTGTATACTGCCTGACTGACAACAACTCTGGAACTTGCAGCCTTTCTGAGGGAACAGAAGAATAAAAGAAGCACTGATGATAATTTCAAATGCGCTGAATCAGAAAAAAAAGTCATATGCTTTTATTAAGGGATGCAGATCTTTTGCATCAATTTTTTTCAAGGTGACTAGACTTAACTCATTTTAAACAAGGAATATAATCAAATAAGGACCAAAATAATATACAGTGGGGCAAAAAAGTATTTAGTCAGCCACCAATTGTGCAAGTTCTCCCACTTAAAAAGTTGAGAGAGGCCTGTAATTTTCATCATAGGTATACCTCGACTATGAGAGACAAAATGGGGGGGGAAAATCCAGAAAATCACATTGTCTGATTTTTAAAGAATTTATTTGCAAATCATGGTGGACAATAAGTATTTGGTCAATATCAAAAGTTCATCTCAATACTTTGTTATATATCCTTTGCTGGCAGTGACAGAGGTCAAACGTTTTCTGTAAGTCTTCACAAGGTTTTCACACACTGTTGCTGGTATTTTGGCCCATTCCTCCATGCAGATCTCCTCTAGAGCAGTGATGTTTTGGGGCTGTCGCTGGGCAACACAGACTTTCAACTCCCTCCAAAGGTTTTCCATGGGGTTGAGATCTGGAGACTGGCTAGGCCACTCCAGGACCTTGAAATGCTTCTTACGAAGCCACTCCTTCATTGCCCGTGCGGTGTGTTTGGGATCACTGTCATGCTGAAAGACCCAGCCACGTTTCATCTTCAATGCCCTTGCTGATGGAAGGAGGTGTTCACTCACAATCTCATGATACATGGCCCCATTCATTCTTTCCTTTACACGGATCAGTCGTCCTGGTCCCTTTGCAGAAAAACAGCCCCAAAGCATGATGTTTCCACCCCCATGCTTCACAGAAGGTATGGTGTTCTTTGGATGCAACTCAGCATTCTCTCTCCTCCAAACACAACGAGTTGAGTTTAGACCAAAACGTTCTACTTTGGTTTCATCTGACCATATGACATTCTCCCAATCCTCTTCTGGATCATCCAAATGCTCTCTAGCAAACTTCAGACGGGCCCGGACATGTACTGGCTTAAGCAGGGGGACACGTCTGGCACTGCAGGATTTGACTCCCTGGCGGCGTAGTGTGTTACTGATGGTAGCCTTTGTTACTTGGTCCCAGCTCTCTGCAGGTCATTCACTAGGTCCCCCCGTGTGGTTCTGGGATTTTTGCTCATTGTTCTTGTGATCATTTTGACCCCACGGGGTGAGATCTTGCGTGGAGCCCCAGATCGAGGGAGATTATCAGTGGTTTTGTATGTCTTCCATTTTCTAATTATTGCTCCCACAGTTGATTTCTTCACACCAAGCTGCTTACCTGTTGCAGATTCAGTCTTCCCAGCCTGGTGCAGGTCTACAATTTTGTTTCTGGTGTCCTTCAACAGCTCTTTGGTCTTGGCCATAGTGGAGTTTGGAGTGTGACTGTTTGAGGTTGTGGACAGGTGTCTTTTATACTGATAACAAGGTCAAACAGGTGCCATTACTACAGGTAACGAGTGGAGGACAGAGGAGCCTCTTAAAGAAGTACAGTGATACCTCAGGATACGAACTTAATCCGTTCCGTGACTCTGGACGTATCCCGAGTTGGTCGTAACCCGAAGCAAATTTTCCCATAGGGTTCAATGTAAATCCGGTTAATCCGTTCCGCCCTCCGAATTTGGTCGCAACCCGAGGCAAATTTCCCCATAGGGTTCAATGTAAATCCAGTTAATCCGTTCCGCCCTCTGCCTGAATTTGGTCACAACCCGAGGCAATTTTCTCTTCAGAGCCTTACTCCCGCCAAGCCTGCTCTGCATTTTCTTTGGAGCCATGCTAACACGCACACCAAAAACCTTCGCAAAACACCGCAAAACATACCACAAGCCTCACCGAATGTCTCCTTGCTACCGCAACCTCGCCCACAGGAAGCCGCGACCGCGTGGCAGCAGGGAAAATGGCCGCGGATCCGGTTCGTAAGTCGAAGCGAGTTCATAACCCGAGGTAAATTTTTCCTGCCGAAGCTGGTCGTAACCCGAAATGTTCATTAGTAGAGGCGTTCATAACCCGAGGTACCACTGTAGTTTCAGGTCTGTGAGAGCCAGACATCTTGCTTGTTTGTAGGTGACCAAATACTTATTTTCCACCATGATTTGCAAATAAATTCTTTAAAAATCAGACAATGTGATTTTCTGGATTTTTTTTTCTCATTTTGTCTCTCATAGTTGAGGTATACCTATGATGAAAATTACAGGCCTCTCTCATCTTTTTAAGTGGGAGAACTTGCACAATTGGTGGCTGATTAAATACTTTTTTGCCCCACTGTAAAAGTAGCAAAGGAAGTTCAACATTGTTGCTGTGTGACGGGGAAAAAAATCCCTTCTGCATTTAGGGACTTTCAGATCATTTTTGAAACAATGTTCTAAAGCTGTACAAAGCATTTGAAAGAGGCACTTTGCAAATGAAGCGATTTGGCTTTGGAAGCTGCTTCAAAAGATGTCCTTGGCTGTCTCTGAATATGTGTGCACGCACAGCCACTTTGCTTCTGTGGCGATGCCAGTGAAAATATTGCCTGGGTGTGCAGAGGCAAGTAACTGGGGACAGATTTGCAAAAGAGGTGGCTGCTTTCATGCTTCAAAAGAGGTGTTTTGTTCACCAGCACACTTTGCTTTGCAAAGCCCTGCAATGTACTCTTTGCCATGGCTGAGATTTGGCCTGCACACAATTTCCATTCGATAAATTTCTCAACCTCATTGTCAAGGCATACTAATTTGTTAGAAAGCAGTGCATTCTTCCCTCCTAACTATTTTCTTACTGTTACCTTAGCTGTTGGTTTTATTAATAATGTATCCCAGGCAGCTGTGCTGGTCAGCATCAGATGGATGGCTTGCATATTCTTCAATTCCAATATAAGAAAAGTTGTTTTTTAACCAGATCTCTCTCGGAATTTCAGCAGCCAGGAGAAAAGTGAGAGCTTTGGCAACTTATATGACGAAATGTAAAACCTTCTGTCAAGGCCACCTTATAAATATTTAGCTCTATAAAGAAATTAAATTATGTGCTCTATAGTAAAAATAGACAAGAAAGGCTTTTAGTGTCACTGGTTGCAAATTGAAGTCATTTGTCTAGAAGGGTCAGGTGTCACTTTCTGGTGGGGATTTGTCTGCGATCCAAGTGAAGAAAGATTGATAGAACAAAGGGAATGATGAAATGAGCAATGCAATATGCATATTGCTGGTAATTAGGAAAATTTAAGCAAGAATTTTCCTTTGTGTGAAATGGTGTGAAATGGGAAGTGTTGGCAGTCTGGTATATTTAAGTCTTCTTTCTTGATATAGGAATGAGTGCTTGTGAATATCAATGAAGAGTAATTGGCACTGCATACAGCTCATTGTTAATCAGAATTGCTTGATTGTTTTTGAGATGAATATAATATTTATAATTATTGGCTTTATTCTTGTGAATGTAAATCTGTACATTTCATTGGTCCACATTCCTGTAACTTTCTGCAAAGGTGTCATTATTTTCATGAACAGCCAGAGTTGTGAAGTATTACTTGTTGTTATTAACTATAACCATTTGAATAATTTCTAATTAGTGCTTAAAGGAGGGAAGGAGGGACCTGGATGGGCACAGAGGGGGGAGCTCTTCTCTCAGAAATGTGCCCGCTTGGTTTCAGGTGTGGCATCAGCTGTGACCCCAGAATAGGTGTAGGGAATTAGCTATTGTCATCCAGGAGACTCATAGGGTTCAGAAATGCTGCTCTACAAAGAGCCAGATGTGAGACCCTGCTTGTGACAGATGGGACTGCTGCTATTATATCAGCCTTCCTGCAACATAGTAGCTTCTCTGCCTTAGGTGCCTGGAGTAGCGGCTGGATTGGAAGTGGACTTTCACAGTTTATTGGATCTTGGGGATTTCAAACTGCCACCCTGAGCACAGATTCTGAAGCAGTTCAGGGCCACCTCAAGAAACAATCACTATACCCTGTGATATTGGGTAATTTCTAATTTGTCTCCAACCCTCCCTTTCTGGGGAAGGTTGTTGAAAAGGTGGTTGTCCTGTAGCTTCAGAATATTCTGGAGGAAGTAGATTATCTGAATCCTATTCAGTCAGGTTTCAGGCATGGACACAATACTGAAATGGCTATCATATTTGTGGATGACCTATGGCAAGACTAGGATGCGGGTGGTGCATCGAACCTGGTCTTCCTTGTCCTCTCAGTTGCCTTTGATACCATCAATCATGGTATTCTTCTAGATCAGCTCAGGGAGTTGGGATGGGAGGCATGGTGTTAAGGTGATTCCTTTTCTTCTGGGGAATTTTCAATTGAAGTTGTTGAGGGTCATTTTCAGTTGACGCTGATGAGGGGAAGCAGAGATCCAGCCTTTGACCTTTATTTTAGGAGGTGCTTCAGGGCTTGATTTTCTCCCCACCCCTGTTTAACATCTACATGAGGCTGCTGAGGTCATACGTTAGCCCAGGTGAATACTGATGATATCTAATTATATACCTGAATCCCTCATCATCCAAACAATGTTGTGAAGGCCTGTCTCAGCATCTGCAGGCTGTGGAACCCTGGTTGGGGTAAAATAGACTCGAACTCAATCCTAGCAAGACTGAGTAGCTGTGGACCTGGAGCCCACCTGGATCCAAGGAATTCCCATCTTCTGGATGGGGGTGCACTGTATCCATTCTTGGACCAGGAAGCCTTACTCATGTTCATTTATGCTTTAGGTACCTAGTTTATTACAATATGCTCTACATGGGGCTGCATTTGAAGACCACTCAGAAGTTTCAGCTGGGCCAATGTAGCAGAGTGGGTAGTTATGGAGGCACCTTGGTGCACTTATGTAACACCACTAGAGGTAGTCCTCAGTTAATAACCACTTGTTCAGCAACCATTCAAAGTTGTGACGGTGCTGAACGAATGGTACTTACAACTGATCCTCAAAGTTCCAGCTGTCCCAGTATCCCCATGGTCACATAATCATGATCCGGATGCTTGGCAACCGGGTCACACTTATGATGTTTGCAGCATCCTGCAGTCATGTGATTGCCATTTGCGACCTTCCCTGCAAGCTTCCCACAAGCAAAGTCAATGGGGAAGCTGGTAGGGAAGGTCACAAGTCGCTCCTGTAAGTCGTTCCTGCTCCCGCCACTTTTTCTCCCAAGGAGCCCAGCTATGGAGTACGAGATCCTGGGGATCTCATACTCCGTAGTGCACACCTGCCCACAGTACCCCCGGCCGCATTCAATAGCACAAGCATGCCCAGCCACACATGTGTGGCGCTGCAGCAGCCACCTGCATGCCCTTCCACACCTGGCAGCAGCTATACCTCACCGCCACACTCCAGCAGCCACTTACCTGCCTGCCCACCTGCTTGCAAGCTGCCCAGGATTTGTGACTTCCTGCCAGCTTCCCCATTGGTTTTGCTTGTTGGAAACCGGCAGGAAGTTGCAAGGAGGTCCTTGCTTAACAACACCCAATCCTTGCTTAACGACAGCAATGGGGACTGCCAGGATTGTCATCACTAGGCAATATGGTCATGTGACATTGCGCTTTACAATGACGTTGCTTAGCAACAGAAATCCCAGTCCCAATTACCTGTACTCCATGAACTGCACTGGTTACCAGTATGATTTCCAGTGTGATTCAAGGTGCTGGTTTTGATTTATAAAGCCCTTCACAGTCCAGAATACAGCTATTTGTGGCACTGTTTCTGCCCATCGAAAAAGATCTGACAGAGTGGGCATGCTCTGAGTCCCACTGCTTAAACAGTATCATCTGGTGGGACTCAGGATCCATGCATCCTCTGTTGCTATGCCTGTCCTATGGAATAGATTTCCCTCTGAGATTTGGGTAGCTCTGATTTTGCTTGCCTTTTAGAAGATACTTTAGACCTGACATTTTCTCCAAGCATTGGTTTGAAAGGTGTTATGCCTGTCTTGTTTATTTTGATTGTTTTGGACTGTGTGAGGTTACCTTGTACAGATAGTCCTTGTTTAGTGACTGCCTCATTTAGCAACTGTTCAAGTTACGACAGTGATGAAAAAGTAACTTTGTGGTCAATCCTTGCATTTACAACCTTCACAGGTCTGTAAAGCAAAGGAAAGCTGAAATAAGGTTGTAAGCACAGTTGCAGTTTCACTTAGCAACCGCTTCACTTAATGACCAAGTTGCTGGTCTCAGTTGTGGTTGCTAAATGAGGACCACCTATATGTGATTTTTTTTCCTTTCTTTTTAATATTGTTATGTTTGTCTTTTACCTCTATACAATGCTGGGTTATATCTGATTGGACAGCTATATAAATCAGTGTAATAAATAAAAAGTAACCAATTGTATTTTACTGTCTGTAGAATTCTGCATATACCAGAATATTTGCACAATTCTATACAAACCAAATAGACCACTATTACTTATTCTGCATTTTTCTCATTGTTAAGAAATAGTTCATTTCCTAAATCTAGAAGGGGAACATTTGAGGAAGTGTCATGTTATTTAAAAGAAAAGGGGGAAAAAACCCTAAAGTTGTTGAAATGGTGATAGCGTTGTAGTGGAGTGGCTAAACTTTAGGTAAAAGTCTCAGTGTCTCAGACCACCTTTCCCAGAAATTTCTGAGTTTATGCACCTTGGCCCAACCTTCTGCTGTAGGATAGCTTCTTGGTAGTTGCTGTTGCTATTACTTATCTTCCAGATGGCACCTCATCTGGCATTGTAGCTCAAGCCTGGTGTGTGAGAAAGTGACAGCTCTTGTCTGTGCTTATTTTTTGCTGATTAAGATGTTAGAATGGGGGAAAAAATGAAATAATTTCTATTATACAACCTCCTGGCCGTGTACCATAGAGTCATTTGACTAGAGGTTTGAGCTCTTCCTCTCTTCCCCGCCCATGGGTAAATCAAACTTGCAAGAAATAATCAAAATCTAAGTTTATTTAAAAGAAAGATATACAATATAAAA
The DNA here is from genome assembly GCF_059951505.1 of Python bivittatus. Classification (NCBI taxonomy): domain Eukaryota; kingdom Metazoa; phylum Chordata; class Lepidosauria; order Squamata; family Pythonidae; genus Python; species Python bivittatus. The sequence continues at coordinate 33,386,851 of NW_028277098.1, forward strand.
AGCTCATTGCAACTTTAACTGCCCAAATTGCAAAGACTTAATAATGAAGGGAAACAATTATAGATTGTTTAGATTGTGAAAGAAACAGCACCTTGATTAAAAGAAAATGCAACAGATAATGTAGTGCTCCGAGTAGACCACAAGATGCCACTGATCTGCTGCAAGTCTTCCATCAGTAGACATCTTGGAGAACTCCAAATTAATATATCAACTCCAAGAAGAATGTTTGCTATATTCTAAATATATATACTGTCCTCTAATAATATACTAAATAATAATAATAAATAATAATAAAAATTTATTTAGCTCTACACAAGGGGGAAAAAAGGAAATCAAGGAATTGTAGAACAGTTCTTAACTAAAACTTTTTCCCATATTCCTGTAGAGAAGAGATAATCCTGGAAACAGATGGTCCCTTTGCTGCTTTTCCTTCTTCTTAGAAATTCTACTTTAACCAGAGGCTGGTGGGAGCAAGAAAGCTCCTCTGCTTCCTCTCCTCTTGCCTTGGGCCACCCTTCCTCTCCTCTTGCCTTGGTCCACCCTTCTGCCGAAGTTCTCCCACCTTTAAAAAGACATTTCTTCCCCCCTAACGGAGAAGAGATTGATTATTTACATGCCAAAGGGCCACTCCTACAGGAAGATGTGGATTGCCTGAGCCTGCCTGGCACATAACTGCAGTTGGCAGCATGCAAAATGCAGGCAAGCCTTCAGCACAGCTGTATTTACCCAGGAGGAGGACAGCACTGAATTTAAGACCACTTTCATCCCTAGGAAGATGAGACAAATTCAGTTCTCTAAGTCCTTCCGTTTTAAGGATAAATTATTCGTGCATTGGGGGTGGGGTGGGGGAAATCCTAGTTATCTTCTCAAATACAGTATTTGATACTTGAAGCAATTCAAAAGGAGTGTAGTTTAGCCTACTTGCCTTTTAAATTCCTGCCACAGGAAACATGTTGGTTTTCTACAGTATTCTGGCTTTATCCAAGAGAGTAAGTTTTGAATGTAAACACTTGGTTATATATATTGTGGGTTGTGTGGTGTTTAGCAACCATCTTTTAATATATTTTTTTTCCCCTTTACAGAAACCGAAACAAAAGGACTGGCATCCTCCCGGAGGCTTTATTTTAGGACTTTGGGCTCTGATTATCATGGTCTTCTTTAAAACCTATGGAATCAAGCACATGAAGCACATCTTTTAGAACTTCAAAACGACTGTGTTTGAATGCCTCTGTATCAAAAAATATATGAATGGATAAAGTGTTGAACCTGTCTGCTTGAAATACTTTGTCATGTTTTACTCCACTTCTTAATATGAGCTTTAATTTAAAAAAAAAAAACCAGACTTATTTTTTCACCTTTAAAACAGCTGCTTAATATTGGTTCAGAACAACATATTTTCATAAAAGGGCTGAGGTTATTGACTCGGAGCTTTCCACCTGCAAGAATCCTCCAGTGGAAAAACAAATCTCTGTTGTGTGTTGTGTGCAAACAAGGCCACTCTGAAAGGACACAGACATGATTTCAGTTAAGAAACATCTTTCCTTCAAGATCATTACAACTTGGTCTACAATATAAGGAAGCATCATGAAAACAGATTCAGATTCAGGTATAGTATTGTAAGTGGCAGTGCTGGTGACACCTTGGAAAAACCCTGAAATCAGAAGTGTTCCTTGTCCTTTTTTCTGTCATATCAGAACTTGACATTGTTTATCATTTTTATTATGTAGAGCAGCAGATGAGTAGTTTTTATTTTCATGCCAATAGCCAGGCAAAAATCTCTGTTGCAGAAAAGAACGGTTGAATCAAACAGCGGGAGGGAATAGATGAATGCAGAGGAAACTCTAGACGTTTTATTAAAATATTTTAAAATCAATAAACATCTTCTGAGCTGTACTGAAAAATAGTTGTCTCTATTATTATTTATAAAAAATAGTTCCCCTGTCATTGAAACAAAGGTTTAGACAATATGCTGAACCTTATTTAAGATGTCATCTTATCAATATATACTTAAGTCACTTTGCAGATTTTTGCTGTAAGTATTGAATATCTGCTCGACAGAAACAAAAATACTGTAAAGGAATATTGATTTCCTCTGTTTAAATTCAGCCCCTTAGATCAAACCTTTTACCTACAGCCATTATATTTCTCAGATTCCATGACTCATTCGAATTTACAACCAATAGCAAACTCATCAGTTCTTCAGCAAATATGTACTTAGACTTTCCACATCCACAGTCCACTAGCCTGGTATATGGGATCCAGACTACCTTCAAAAGCCCATGGGAATAAAACATGTTGAATATGGCTTTAGACTGAGCTATATATTTGTGTACAATTCCTGATGTAGTATCTCCATGGAGAAAAGTATAGGTGGAAATACTTTTGATTGAATCGTATTAAATCAAACCTGCACATATAAAATTTTATTGGACACGTCACATTTATAAAAATTCAGTTTTTACAAATTGTGCCTAGGACACAAAAGCTGGGTAATGTGCACGCATGTGATGCCATAGATCTAAGATGCATTGCTACAAGTTCTCCATTATAGTGAGTGTAGTATAGTTCTCCACTGATGGTGTTCTGTTTCATAAACACAAAAAAATTGACAAGTATGCTGAGTGAAATCATTTTGTGTGTTTCAGATTTCATTTCATACATCGTTACTTGGATTTATATAATACTGTTGAATGAATTAGAGGCAAAGAGAGGTTGTGGATTACTTACGTAGATAAAGGAAGACCAATATTGCTAAATTTGAATTTGATCCAAAGATATTTCTCCTGCCACAAAAGACTATTTTTTATAAGAATACCTTCCTCTTATCTACTACAACAGCAATGATTAATCTGTTATTTGAAAGTGTAGAGACAAGTTTTGTTTCCTGATAATATGTAAACAGATTGTTGTTGAGATTCAATACTTTAGCCAAACTTTGTAAGACAACTTTGAAGTTTATATGATGACTCCACTTCACCTCCAGGAAGATTAGTTAAGAAAATAATAATCTGCTTAAATATGAATATTTCCAAAAATGTGTGTGCGCAAGTAAATATATTAAAAAAACAACAACACTATTTATATCTGTGTATGGAATTTGTATAGAGTCCTGAACATAACACTCTTCAGCCAGATACGTCACAGATGTCTACTTCACTTTTTTTATTTTATTTCCCAATTTGCTATATTTTAAAATCTAGTAATAGTTTTATGGATAGTAGTCACACTGAGAAACATCAAAACTTCTTGTTCAACCTAAAAACTGTCCATCTGAGTAAAAGCAGTATGCAGGGTGGGGAGGGGGTTCTGTGGGAACACAGGAGCACAGAGATATAGGCCAAGATAATCTGCTTAGGGAAAGGAGCAGTTAAGTAAATGCAATTTATGAAACTGAAAAAGCAGCAAGGCTTATTAACAGAGGTAGGAAAGCAATTAGATTAAAATGCCACAATTCATGCTCAATAACTTTGAAGATAAGATTTCTTTCTGCACCAAGAATGGAAGGCAATTGGACTGTAACATTTCACTGTCTTTGCTGATGCTTCCAGGTAAAGACACCTTTAGAAGACTTTAGAGGCACAAGGCAATAGTTACAAGTAAGATTAATGTGATTCTGGACTACATTAACAGAACCCTGTTGTCTACTCTTAGGAAATTTATATTGGCTGTATTAATCATGGTTTGTTGAACAAAACTGAAGAGAAAAACAACACAGCACATCCTAGAAAGTGTCTTTTTTCCCTCTCAACCCACTTATGAAGTAGTCAGCACTTTGTAACTAATTTTGTAGTCTTAGATGAGTTTCTAGAAAGGATAACATTTCCTGTCCGACTGTAACCAAGTTCAAGTAGAAACATAAAATGACAATGTACTCAGCAAGTTTGAATATTATCACCGTCTTTTTTTATTTTCAGTATTAAGAGTTGCTCTCATTTCAGAAAAATTAGGTCATAATTATAACAGGAGTTTTTGAGAATTTGCAAGTTGTTTATCAAGCTTGGAATCTAGATTCATTCCAATATGACCCTTGTCATATCTGACTGCTCATCTAAAATGAAGCGTCTAGCTTCATTTTTCCCCCTTAACATGTCATGAAAAGTGCAGATACATACTCAAAGAGCATTCATTTATGCAGAAATAAGTTTGTACTAGTTGTTTAAACTGAAATTGTGTGTGCCATTACTTCTGACTCTTCGTGACCTGATGGACATAATTTCAGCAGGATTATCTGTCAGTAACAGCTTGAGGTTTTGCAAGATTATGCTTGTGCCATCAGTGGTAGTATCTAATCACCATGTCTTGTGTCACCCTTTTCAATTGCCTCCAATTTTAGTCTCCAATTGGACACATTTAAGCTTCATTATTAGCACTTCCAATGAGCAGTTTAGCTTTACTTCTGGTTTTACTTGACTGAGTGATTTGTTGTTCTTCCTATCCAAGATATTATCAATAAATTTCTCCAGCACCACAATTCTAAGGCATCAGTTTTTCTTTGTTCAGCCTGATAGACCAGCTTTCAGTTATATGTTTTAACTTGGAAAACCATGGACTTGGCCATACATATCTTTTTTTTCCCCTGTATGATGTGCCTACACTTTGGTATTTTGTCTAAATTTATCATGGCCCTTTTCCAAGCAGCAGACATCTCTTTATTTCACTACAGTGAATTCTGAACTTGAGAAAAGAAAAGCTGTTACTACTTCATCTTCTTCACCCATTTGCATTGGGTTGTCATTGCCTCTTGACATAAACTCAGTGGATTTTGTTTTGTTTTCAAATGAACAACAGAGAGGCTTTTTCACTTGCAACAAGAAATTCCTTAAGTCCATATTGCTTCCAGCATTATCATCAACATTTCTGACTGTAAGGTTTGCATGTAAGTTAAATAAATAAGGTGACAGTATACAACCTTGTCATATTCCTTCCCTAAATTTGAACTGTTTAGTTGTATTATATTGTTTAACTGTTGCTTCCTGGTCATCATACAAATTCTTCAGTTGGCAGATGAGTGACCAAATATACCTCTGTTCTTAAGAGGGGCATCCAGATGTTCTGGTCAGCATAGTCAAAACCCTTAGGCATTCTTACCATCCTGTTAGTTTCATTCACATGAAAGATGTGCAAAGGTAAGCACTTTCAAATACCATCATTCAATTTTTCTACGCTGTGTGTGTTGTATTATTGTTCAGATCATAAATTGCCCATTTTTGCTTAAAGCTGACTCTTAGAGCAAAACTTAGACATGATCTCAGAGAGCCAATGATTAGCATTTTTATTACTTGCATGTGCTTTGCTTTAAATAAAAAGAAATAGCATTGCGGGAGTGTGTGCTTAGCACCTCTGGTGCCTCCCGCCTTCCCAATACAAATCTTTACTTTTCATGCAATGGTAAAAAATAAATAAAAAATCCTGCTATCAATGTAGTTGCCTTTTTTTCCCTCCGAGCCATCAATACATGCTGTCCTAACATGCTATTTTCCAATCTCTGTAAGTCTGCTGCCTGATAAAGCAAGCTGCACAGAAAATCCTTATCGCAGGATTCCCACATTAGTATTTGGTTCTTGTACAAAAAATAAATATGCCCTGACTCAGAAAGGGATTATATGGGCCTGAAGGAGACTCCAAACACATGCAAATAAATAAAAAGTGTGATTCATCTCCCTACTTTTGCAGCAGGATTGCATATAAGAATTCTCCTTCAAGAGGGTAATTCTTCTGATCCTTTTGATCTGAAGCCTGAATATGAGATATCCTCCCCTTTGCAGCCCTACACAACTCTGCTGCTCACTGCAGTTACTGTTTTTCAAAAAGGATCTTTTCTGTGCACTCTCAGACAAGAGATATTATTTTAATATTGTTAAAAAAATTGACTGGAATAGTGAATAACAACTGGAAATGATCTGGGACCATGTAACAGCTATGTTTTCTATCTAGGCCATAGGCCAGGCAGTTTTAACTTTCAACCATACAATACCTTGTATTTAATGATAAAATAGCTAACATTCTCCCAATGAATGTTATCCAGCTGCTGGAGTTCAAGCCCTAAATGGCACCTGCTCACTGTAGTCTGGCATTAATTTTTTTTCCAGTGAAGTAGATATGGCTTGTAAATCAGATATCCTGAAATGTGTAAATTAAATGGGGCAAGAAGCCCTCTCAACATGCATTTATCTACAACTCATTTTTCCTTTATGACGGTATGGGGTTCCCTATTCTTTCAGACAAGCGAACTGTGTTTGGAAAGAAAAATGAAATATTGGTAAAATTGTGCAATTTCTTACCAATTCATAATATTTTATTCAATAGTAAAGAACAGATGTAATTATGAGAAATACTTCCACCATAATAAAAAGAAGGAAGTGTTTTTCCTCTCACAACTCAGTCAATGTTTTACTTGGGAATTTATTCTTTTTCTATAACTTGAAAAGGAAATCCTGCAGCACAACACAAGTTTTATAAATTCTCAAACTGATAAAACTCACATCCCTCCAAATCCCTCTTCCTACATATTCCCCCCCCCCATGCGTAACACCTTAAAATAAATCCAGCTTTTGATGACAACTCTAATATCAAAATATGGAATAATTTTACTATTTGAAATAATAGTGAATGGCAGTGTGCAAGTGGCCAAGTAATTCTTGACAGTTAGAAGACGTTACTTGGCTTAAATGATCTGTGATGTGCAAGGTCAAATAACACTGTGAATGAAATGCTTTTTATTCACAAGCTAGGTATAATCCCACGAAGAAACATAATGAGCGAGTATCCATTTACAGAACTATTTAGTGCTATCCAATATCATTTGCTAGATCTGGATATTGCTGAGGCATCTGAAAGAAACCAGCACATTTTATCATGATGTCAGACAGGACCAATGTTACATCCATATAATTCACTGCACTTCAGAATAGTATGGTCTGTTTCCTACTCCACAAAACATACAGGATGTTCATTTATGGTCAAAATCCACTTCCGCATTGGCCTGCCCTCTCTCCACTGCTACTTGCGTACATAAACCAGTATATACAAATGACTGGGCTTTGCCATTTTTGAGGGGTATCAGTCAGCCTTTCCTGATTCCACTGCAATCCCATCCTATCTTTCCATGTCATCCTCAAATAACTGCATCTAATCCTGCATCTCTATCCACATCTCCTTGGAGATAAAGTCCAGTGAATTGAATGGGATTCCTATGTAAGTATCCCTAAGAATGTAATCCAAACATTTCTTAGTATAGTTTTGAAGGATTTAATTGCTCAGAATGCATGTGAGAGACCACCCTCTGAGACACTTCTGAGAATCAGATTTGCTTAAATTATTTTTGGATCAAACCTGGCTTCCAGGTTATTTTTTAGCAATACCAAAAGACCAAAAATAATCAGCTATGGAAAGTCTTTCCTTATAACTCTTAATTGTATATCTAATGTCACATATTATAGCTGTAACCATCACTCTCAGCTGGAGCTCCCCGTAAGGATGTGCTTGCTATCAAAATGGCTTGATACTGGAACACTGCCTAAGAATACAAAATTAAAAAAAATACATAACTTCCAGATCAAATATTAATTACATGCCAGATAGAATTATCCTATAGTTCAAAGAGAAAATGTATAAACAAGAAGCTGGGCATTAAACCAGCAGCAATATAAATCCTCAGTATTTGAGCGATTATGAAAGATAAATAACCATATCATTGTGAAATAGAAAAATACTGGATTGCATTAAAAACTTCCACTACGTAACTGTTAAATGTCACTATGAAAACCCAGTGGCAATGTGCCTTAAAAACATAATGAATCACACATCTCCTGAATTATGTTCATTAATACCATAGGTGTTGTCTCCTTCCCTTTTTAACAAATCACATATACATATGCAATAGACAGAAATTAAAATAGTTGCTTAATTGTATACTGAATACCAAGCACCCTTTTAGGTATTCCTTTGTAACAACTTCCTGAATATTGTAGCAGGTTTTGTTTTTTGTTTTTATCCGCAAGCCCTGTTAACCTTACTTCTTTCAGGTTGGCTTGCTGTGATATGATGTTCAATCCTCTGAAACCTGATACAGTAGGTGATTGTGATTACAGCCTTGTGCATTCATTCCTCAGAATACTAGTTTAATCTTTGCATGATTGACAGGAAGTGCTTCTGGTTTCCAGTCTGGCTGAAAAAAATGAATATTGAAAGTCCGGGCCCAATTCTCAAAGACTCGTTTCTCTGTGATAAAACGATGATGGCTCCCTTTTCTTCCCCGTTCATGTGAAATGTACATTGTACATTCATCGGGTCCCAGAGGTTCATAATAATGATAAGGTACTGAAGGATGATTGTTATCCCTGCAGAAAAAGAGAGTAAACAGTGGGATGTGGTTGCAAAGTGATGCTGTCCTTAATAAGCCAAAAGGTTCAGGAAGTCCGTTTCCCCCATCCACCTTATTTCCCAGAAGACTACATGCTAAAACAATATTGTAAACATTGAAATGTTTTATCTGAGCTAATTAAAATATAACCACTCCAGAACCAAATGGCTGACTATACTGAAGTGTATCTAGCTTGTGTAGAGAGATAACCTGAGGTGCATTCAGAGAGATGAGCAGCTTGGGAAATAAGTAACAGGATCTCAGCCTTTTGATCCAGCCAGCACAGCAACCTGGATAGACGCACACCTAGAACTGTCAATTTGGCATTGTCACTTTTTTTTGGGGGGGGTGGTTTTGTTTTAAACTGACACTGCGACCCTAAGTAATTTGCAAGGACAATAATTTTATTTAATAACCGCAACCAATCGCAAGGTTGGAAAAAGTCTTAACCCCGCCCAACTAGACTGTTCTCCAGGGTATGAGTAACTTAGTATACAGTATATAGGAGCTTCATCCTCAATACTGCTAATTTTGGTAATGAATTCCTAATTTTTTTAATCAATTGTATCATCTCAGACAGTATCTGCATCTAAATTCCAAGAAACAGTGAAAATGCTAAGTGCCCTGCACGCTCACTACTCTGATTATTTCTCCTCTTTAGGTCTGTACTGTTGATACAGTTTGATCCATTTTACAAAGATGTGTCCAATTTAATAAAAGACAAAGCAAAAATCAATCTGGTAGTATAAATGTGTTAGCTGACAAAGGATCTTAATTTAAGAGTGATTGTGCCTGTACTCTCATAGCACAAGGCACCTGTACAGTCACACAAAAGCCATTGCACACAAAATTAAATGCACAAACCCATTTTGCAGAGATCATCTGTGCATCTCTGGCAGGTGGGGGCAGTTTCCCTGGAGCACTTCCTCCAGGTTGTATAATGCCTGACAAGGTTCTTAATGTTATAAGCTTCATATAACTAGCTTTAATGCTATCACATATCTCTAAATATGAAGGCAGATGTTCTGAACTAGGAAAGCTTTAGATGGATGGATTGCAGCACTAGTGGTTTCTGGCACAATTTACAACCAATCCTACATGCCTGGACAGAACTAAATATTACAAGAAGAAATGGAGCAGCTTCATGCTTTTTTTGCCCCGCACATTTATCTCGATACTATCCGTTAAAAAGTACAGTGTAATATTGCACTCTGGCTTTCCCTATCCCTGCTAATAATAAGTCAATTTTTCCATGGTGAAAAAATGCATAGTGCAGCACAATCATATAATGAATTTTACTTTGAAGTATACATTCGCAGGAAGAAAACAGAGTACTGTGAACCCATAAGCTTATAATGTTTGGTTCCACTAAGTGTGGTGGCTGATGGAAGGGAATGAACATTGCTCCTTCTTATCTAGATTATCCATTCTTTGAGTAATAAATGTGCCGCTATTCCCCTTCAGGGTACCCAGAAGTTACTTCTGTTACACAGAAAGCACATTCTGCTAGGAAAATGCTATGATCGGGACAGCTCTTATTAATCCAAAGGAACCCACCCTCGCTCATCTTCAAATCTTGGGAGAACAACTACACTGGTATCTGTGTCTTTTGGACCAGATGATAATTCCAGTCCTAAACATCATCAAAAAGAGTTGGGATAAGTTTATGAATTTCATCTTTCTAGTTTGAATACCCCAGATTAAGATTGTATGCTAACTCCCCACTCAGCAATTAAATTTTTATGCTAGCAGATTAAATGAATGAACAATTTATGTGAGAAGGCTGAAAGTCATCCCCATACTTGTTTATTAATATTAAAACAGGTGCTATTTTACTACTCTGTGATACTGGACATTAATCAGTATTTTATCAGAATTAACATGCTTATTAATATTACAGCAGTAATACATTTAGAGATGCAACTATGTAAAATACATTAGTTTCCCGAAGTGGCACTGTAAAATAGTCTGTATTATACATATATTACAATGTTTGTTTTGGGTAGAACAAAAGGATATTCACCTCTTCTAGAGGAAACCTATATGATGCTGCTATTTAATGGCAGATCAGTTAACTGAGAAGAACTTTAAGCTCTGGAATTTAATGCTATAGTACAAGCATAAACAGTCTACAAGCATTTTCAGGAATAGAAGCAGGCAAATTCTGATGGGCAGGGAGATGGAATGATATCATAAATCCATTCCTCTAATATGATACCTTAACAATCAGGGGACATCAGGATAGGATTTGGATACTACTACATAATGTTACACTGCACTGCAGCCCAACTATGTTCCGTCCAAGCTGTCAGAGGTGGCTTTAATTTTAACTTTTGTGCCAAGCCCCCTTAAAGAGCACCTCATAGTTTAATGGTTACTGCAGGTTTTGCTAGTCAGAATGGAAACTAATCTGTAGGTAGGGGAATCCGGAACAGCTCTATTGTTCCATTACTGTGTGCTAAAATACAGATTGGGTTCTCTCCAAGTCTTGGGATGTATTAAAATGGTCTGCCTTCAAAAACTAGATAATACTGCAAGATTCCTGAACAATGTATGGACTTTTCACCTATTAAGAGCTGGTGATCCTTCAAAGACTTGGTTGATCTCTGGAATGAGGATATGACCAAGGCAGTTGCCATGTTTGTTCCTATGAGCTGAAAGTTTCAGACAACTTTCTGAGCCTTCTCTGCCATTGCCCCCACCCTTTGGAATATTTTCCCCTCCAGAGGTGTGGCAGGCAACTACGCTCCCGGCTATCCAGAAAGGGCTAAAGACCTGGTTCTGCCAGCTTGCGTGGGGCGATAAGAGCTCTAATCAATCCTGGGGGTGACTGGCGCCCTGATGACACTCCCTGAGCTACTCGCCAATTCCATCAATTCTTGGAATTTATTATTTATTTAAGACTGCTTTTGTATTAACTATGGGTTGGCTGTAACTCGGCCATTCTTCACCCCGGGGGCTACTTATATCAATAAAACAGTGAGTAGCTTTTTCTGGGCTTGTGCATGACAAGGGAGCTAAAACAAAACACACAACAAATCCACTGCCTGCTAAATAAGTGGGTGTCAATGCCTCCAGAAAAATTAGCCAAGATTCAAAAATTAAGAATACCTTATAGAAAGAAATGTGGTATCTGAAAGGAATGTTAAAGAGATTATCTAGCTTTTTGGTCTTGTAACCTATTGCCTTTTGGTATTATAATCTACTGTTTGACCGTTGCAAAAAGTTTATTTAAAGAAATTGAAAAGGCCTCTGTTCTTTCTGTTCAGATAAGTAGGCAAGTGCAAGTAGGGTTTTTCCCCCAAAAACATATTATAATATAAATAAATATTTTAGTGGATTTTAGGAGTGCTGTGTTCCTGTTGTTTTTTACATGGATTTATTTTAATGTTTCCCAAAATATTTTAAAAGTAATCTCCAATGTTGTGTAATTTTAGTAGCAGTTTGCATGGACTATCACTCTATCTCCTCTCATAGCCCTAGAACAAAGAATAAGGGAGCAGCCGCTGGCCCTAAGTTCCAGGGTCTATAGCCAAAACACTTGAAACATTCTGAGTTCTTTTCTAACAGAATACAGAAGTTGTGGAACAGTACATTTGAAATAAGACAAAGCCACTCAAACTTAAAAGAAAGCATGTTTTCAGTTTTGTGTACAGCCATATTGTTGGCAATTACAATGCTGAAGCCATGTCTGTTCCACTCAGAGGTTTTATGGTGAAAATTAAAATTTGTAAATCATAAATGTTTGAGAATGGATCCCCACATTAAAGAACATAATTGTCCTCTTCACTCAAATATGCTTAGTTGCATGAACTATCATAACTTAGCAAACCACACACACAGGTGATGAACAATAAATGAAACATCCCAGTAATTGTATATGTTTGTATGCATGCCCACACAATCTTGATTTAGATTATTTTTTCAGAAGAATCTGTTCAAAAAAATCATTTAAATTAATATTTTCAAATGTTTTTTCTCCAGAAATTAATTTCATGTATTCTATAGCATTATGTTTAGCTAATAAATATTCAAAGATGAAGGGAAACTAACAAGATGTCAACTAATCCCTCATAATACAAACAAAAACTTTTAATAATTTATGAAATGTAATTAAATGCTGTTCGTTGTTTTCAAAACTCAATCACAGGACATGGTAATGAAGAGCTTCAGGAACACCCTACATATACTTTCTGAATAGTATAAGGACATGTGTGTATGTGTATACATAATCCATAAGACTGAATTTTGCAATCTAAGTATAAATCCAGATAAATAGTTACCTGCAGAAATCTGGTGGTACCATTCCATAGACGTCTATCCTGTCACACAGCTCTAAAGCAATACTCATTGTAAACCATCCAGTGCTTAGCCAAGTGTTGGATATCTTCCTGAAAACAGAAACAATTAAGTTCCCAAGGTGACAAGTAATACTTGAGATAACTTCATGTTAGAGGGATTTTTTAAAGTTACCTATTAAAATTCATAGAAAAGTTATACACATGGGCAGTCAACATTCAAAGTACTCCCACAGCATGTAATAGGTTTAACTATATCCTTCTGGTTGTGAACAAATGTATTTAGTAATTACATATTTCATTCTAATATTGCAGACATTAGTGGTATTATATATCTGGGCACTTACCTGAATAATATTCAAGTGTAAACTGTGTGTTTGCATTAGTCCCATTGATTAAATGGGAAAGAAAGACTTCACATCTCTATCTGGTTAATGGAAGAATTAACAGATGAATACACATTTCATACCAGCACAGGCCATGCTCAGGCTGAATATACTGATCATGCAACACTGCAACAAAATGTAAAGTTTCACATGATTTGGAACATTTTTGCTTGAGCAACAGTCTCCAGTTCCATCCAGTGTATAGAAATAACTGCAATGAATAGTCCTGGAAAAGCTCTGGAGCATTTCCATCAAATTCAATTCTCCTTTCTCTTTCCTTTCCTTCCTAGTGCAGCTACCCTTTTCTCTTCCCCATCTCTAGCCATCCTGGGTTTTTTTTCTTCTTCTTCTTCTTCTTTTCTTTTTTCCCTGCTAGAAGGGAGAGAGAATGTCCTTTTGTGTACTTACGTGTAGGAAAACATGAAAGAAAAATGGTTGTACATGCAGATACGGGATCAGTTAATTTGAAAAATGAGGCACTTTTATAGACTATTAGTTAATTAGTTTTTGTCCTAGCCTTTTTTTAAGAGTGGCTTTCAGCATACATACCTATATGAGCATACACTGATATGCATATGTTATATGCATCCACTTACTGGTAGAGAAATCCTTAGAATTGGATGGAGTTGGCAAACAGAAACTGACAAAGTGGGAATGTTGGGTATTCTACAGAATTTATTTTCTCTCTACTCTTCCTTCTGGGAAGGGATAATCTTAAATTTAGGGTCACCTTTTTTTCAGAAGCAAGTTCTCAATCATCCTCCCAATAAAGAGACATATTGAAGTAAGATTCTTCCCCCCAAAACAATTATCAAGCTTCTAGAACTTGTATAAACTATGATAGGGATATGTCGATGCTCTCAAGGAGAGATATGTAAGCTAAACTTTTCCCTTAAATATGCCCAAGGAGTGAGAGAAATACTTAGTATTTAAGCATGTAAGAATTAAAAAGAAATCAGACTGTGTCTAAACTCATGTGTCAAACTCATATAGTTGACTTATCTTTGAATTCTGCTTGAAAGGCTCTAGGTTTAATTCCCACTGAAGTGCTAAACCTGTGCCTGAAAACTATTTCAGACACATGCTGGATTTCCAATATTAAATGGCATGATGTTTTCCTATCAATATAAGAGTCAGGTTTCTTATAAATACAATCTTCAGATTGGAGTTGTTGGGCACTAATGAGCCAACATTATAGAGGTCCTCCCAGGTTTGAGGAGCGCTGAGATGAAGTGCCTTTATTAACAACATCTTCCAATGTTTTTCCAAGGAATATTACCATGGTAGTCCCGAAATGGAGACTCATGGTTAATAAGATGCATTTTGTAAGCAATGAAATATGAGGCCACCAGAAATTCCTGCAGAGATACACATTCCATTCTGTACCACAGGATAGAGTGATATCTTCTATCCTTGAACTGAGTGATTTTTCATGTGCGTGTGGTCAAGCAAAAAAAAAAAAAAGTCAGTCCGTAAATTCCCTTGTTAAATTATGGCATTATGTACAGACCAAAGCTAAGGAAGAATGGTAAATTTTGTAATATAATAAACTGAGGAGGATCTGAAAAAGACTTCTTTATGCAGAACTAGCTAAAGACTTCAGTGAGTTGGATCAGTAAATGTATTTTTGACAGACCAGTACTTCCTGTAGAGAACTTTGGCGGATAGTAGTAGGTTTTAAATAGCTATAAGCATTTATCTCTTCCACACCCAATATAACATAACTGTTTATGATATACTGGAATTAATGAAATACTACAAACAAAGCATCAGCATTGCCAGAGATCATGGAGATGAGATGAGAATCTGCATCTGTTATATGCCCATAACATTTGTTTGTACAAACAGTTTTTCCCTGAAAGCAGTGTAAGTCTGCTTCTTCCTCACAACACTACTTTCACATTCTGAAAGCAAGAAAAAGGAGTATATTTTAAGTCTTTTATTTTAAAAATGAGGAAGACTATTACAAAATAAGATCTCCTGGTTTAATACCATCTAAGTTGTAAAGAAAGAAAAGATGGCATGCCCTATGCTTATTACGGAGATCAATTTTTCTTAATGTTATTACGTAACACATTGTTCTGATAATTCTTGGAGCATATGGGGTTACCATTAAATGCCTTTCTGCTCCAATCACAGCCTCATTTATAATCCTCTGGAAATGTTCTTTCTGCACCTTATTTATGCATTGTAATTTAATTACTGGCCCTGAATCATAAGGTTTTTTTAATGAACCTTTACTCATTTATAAACCAATACTCAAGTACAGTTACTCTGGTAATATGAAAGCAAATTATTCTGCAATCTACATCACTAGTTATTCCATTTAATTGCTAATGTTTTCTAGATGCTGTTGCCATATTTTTAAAATAAGCATTTTAACAAGATGTTAAAATCAATTAATCTTTTCAATCATAATACCAAAGATTACTATAGAAATGGCATCAGCTGTTATTTTTCTGTAGTTTGGCTTTTTGTAATTTACTACTGCAATTTGATGTTCATTAATTTCAAAAAGAACCTAGTCTATTCAATATATTATAAATAATAATTTATATTTACATTATATACTTTTAAAGCATTTTACTTTAATCTCTCTTTATTAGACAGTTCATTTAATTTACATTCAATTACTTTAGTATGCCACATATCCATTCTAGAGGCCTACATATTTTGATACTGTCATGTTCATATCATTGCCTGGTTGTCCTAAAAATGTATTATGTGCATGAAGCTACACATTTTGAGAATATATGACTATGCTGGACAAATAAACAAGGATACAAGAGCAGTTAATGGTTAAGAAATACTTATAAGCAAGTTACAGAGTTGATGGTTTCTACAGCCCTGCACCTTTTCTGAAGATTGATACAGATGGCAAGTTAGATTTGAACAAGACAGATAATGGGCCAAAAGTTTATTCAACCATGGCTCATTGGCAGGTTTCATGGTAAGTCTTCCTTTTTACATCCTGTCTTGTAAAATGGGACTTATAGTGAACTATTTTGCAGTTATATTGACATGTAATAAAAAAGTTTTGGGACTCCACACATTGAAATATTGGAGAAATTATTATAATAGTGCAACCTATTTTTTTATATAGTCTGACTTTTATTAATTAATGTGGGTATTTATTTTTTAAATTGTTTTCTGGTTTTACTCTAATTGTGAGCCGCTCAGAGTCACCCTCTGGGGGAGATGGGCAGCACACAAATCAAATCAAATCAAATCAAATCAAATAAATAAATAAATGAATAACCTATATTAGGTATTAATTATTTATACCAAATATCTCTGACTTAATATAATGATATGTTTATATTCCAGAGTAGTTTACTCTGTAGATTTTCCCAGGTATACTAAGAGAACAAAGGTTGGCTGATTTCACATCAGAGTGACTCTACCCTTTACTGACTTAAAGATGCTCTGTCATTAGACATACATTCAGTTCTACTCTCCAGCAACATGGCTGGACCTTTCTGACTTAGGCTGGTCAACTCTATTTCCTTATTATTAGCCTTCTACAATCATGAAGTGATTTATTATTGATTAAATAATGAAGAAGAACCAATGAGGAATCAATCAGTAAATATAAAGATAGACCCACTCAAAATTTTAAGGTAGAGTTAGTAGTAGCAAAAGGTAGGAAAAACCATGAGTTCAAAAGCTCATGAGCAACTGCTGATGCCTTCAACAATATATTGTGATTGAAAGAATAGCTTTGGGATTTGTGGTAGACTACAAATCCCAAAGCTATTCTTTCAATCACAATATATTGTTGAAGGCATCAGCAGTTGCTCATGAGCTTTTGAACTCATGGTTTTTCCTACCTTTTGCTACTACTAACTCTACCTTAAAATTTTGAGTGGGTCTATCTTTATATTTACTGATTGATTCCTCATTGGTTCTTCATTATTTAATCTTAAGTCTTTATGCAACACAGAAGCTACAACTTCTGTGTTGCAACTTTATGCAACACAGAAGCTGCAACTTAAAAAAATGATAATCCTTGCATTTGGCCTACCCAAAAACTTCCAGCTGTAACACAGATTAAGGAAAGGGAGACGATTCTTCCACTGTTACTTTCCCTATTTCTATATAAATAAGAGAAAGAACAGAAAGAATATGTTTGGAGGTAAGAACAGATGTTGAGTATAGGGGCATGAAGCCTCTCTTGTTCTCTCATATTAATCTGAGCCACCTTTCTTTCAAACTGGCCTTTTTAAGACACTCAGAAACTTCTTCTCTTCCTCCACCTTCTCCTCTCCTGAATTAGGCTTCAAAGAAATTTAGCGGCAGAAGAAATAAAATAACCTATAAATCCTATATTTTCATAGCTCTGTCTGTCTGGCAATCAATAGATTCATGTCTATCCTTAGGACGCTTCCATTTGTGTTTCTTCTTGCAAGCACCTCCCTTAATCAGGGTTCTGAATCCTCTTTTTAAAATGAGTTCAAGAGTGACTATACATCTGCTGGCATGCTCTGAGCTCTTTTACTACAGTCCAAAGGGACTGACCTTGCTATGCCCAGGAATGCATGGAATTCATGTAGACATTTTCCACATGATAAGACCTGGTTTTTCCCCCAGGCTCTGGGGCCAGGATGTTGATGGAGCTCATATGGGGGTGGTTGGTGGATGAATGTGATTTTTATTGGGTGTCAATGTTGTTTATTGTTTTAAATAGTCTTTTTAGTATACTGCGTTTGCCGCCCAGAGTTCCTCTGATAGATGGGTGACTATATAAGGTTGCTTAATAAATAAAATAAAAATAATATGTCATCTCATGTATGATCAAGAGTCCAGGATTCCACCATATCTAATCTTGATCATAATTCTTTTGTTGTTGTTATTCTTCTTTTCAGTTAATCTTTTCATAGCAGAGATCCAGTGGACTATGGCTCCTATTTTCCTGAAGCTGACAGACATGCAATTCTCCATGTATCAGTTTTAAAGTCCACATGTAAGGAAAATAGTGCTGTCATCACACATTACAGTAAAAAAAAAAAAAAGCCTGAATATACATCTCAGGACTTATCCAGAAAACAGAATACTTATAAAGGACGTGTGTTTTACACATTATGTAATTACTTCCCTGAATCTCTAAGTAATCAGAATTACTTAGAATTGTGTATTTCATTGTATTACTGAGTAGTACAATTTGTATTTTGATAGCCCATACCTAACCTGTGGGCTACCCCCTAATTATCATCCTTTGAGACATATATGGCATAAGATGATTTCCACAAAGGATTGGTATGTCTCTTGCAGTCAGAATCGTTTGGTAAATGGAGAATATGCATAACTGGAATACCCTGTCCATTTGGCCTATCAGTTAAGAACTAGATTGCTGGTTTCATACAGCTTCAGCAGCTAGCTGATCAATCTGATAAACTCTATGGAGAGCTGACAGAAGAAAGCACATCATTAAACACCTCTTTTAAAGAAAGGGGGGAGACTGGGAAGGGAATTGATGATTTAGATCTGCTACTTATAGGACAGAGTATGAAAAGGGCAGTACAGTTTTTGTTCACACTTTGCTTGATTGTTATTCTTGCTCTGAGAGTCTAAGTTCATGGCCTGTTTCAGACAATCATTCCAGGTTCCATAAGCCTGGTTAATAACTGGCATTAAGCAACAGTCCTTTTTTTCTGTAATAAAGAATGTCTGGCTTAATACAAACCATGATCTTTGCACCAAAATCTGAGTGCAGCAGGAAGAGGGGACCGAAAGACATTTGGTGCTGAGCAATTTGTTTCTCAGAATAATAAAACATGGAACAATCATGAGAACCAGCTTAAGTATTGTATGGTCCATTACTGAGTAGCTATTCTATTTGGCTTTGGATTTTAAAAATCATGGGAAAGTTTTAAATGAAAGAGTTTTCCAAAGAATGTAACAGGATAGGATGCAGAATACTGCCATTGAGGATAATGGTACACTGAAATAGAAAGAGCAAACAACATTGTATTAGATTTATTCTTCTCCAAAGCGAATTCTTAATTTATACATAAATGTGTAAGTGGTACTTATTCTGTCATCATGTTTTCACTGTGCAAAAAAACAGATAATGAGTACATAAGTAATAAAAATAAATCCATTCTTTTTTGTGGGGGAAGAAATTCATTTCTAATGTTGTTTGCAGTCATACAGAGGGTCACTTATTAAACAAATTGATCTGAAGATCTGTTTGCAGGCCATAAATGGGCTCATAAAGGAGGTAAGTGTCATAATAACTTTCCTTTTTTCAGTTGGAAGTATGAGCACTTCAGAGTCATCTAATATATGAAAAAGAAAGCTTTACTGCTAAAATGTTCCAATAATGCAATAAGTAGATATTATAATTCACCAAATGACAGCAGTGACTCAATAAAAAAAAAAAACCCTACCAATTCTACTTTTTCAAAACCAGTGAATTGTTTTGTTCAGGTATATTACCTAAAGTAAGATTTAAATTCACCATCTACCTTCACACTGTGCTATTCTAGAATTCTATTTACTGACAGTATTCACTATATATTGAATTAGGTATTTAAAAGCTAAAGCACAAATATGTTGTTTGATTGCATCATTGTGCTATATTGCAAAAATTATTTGACACATAAAAAATATTAAAGGTTAATAAAAATGAAAAAAAGATAAATTCTATAAAATCAGGAGGAGTCTGGTAGCACCTTTTGCAAATAACACATTTTATTAAAAGGCATAAGCTTTGTTGAGCTGCAGTTCACTTCATCAAATGCATAAAGTGATTAGAGTGATGTAGGATTTAAAATAAGGGGAGGGGGGAAAGAGGAAGACAGGTTGGTTATGCTGATGCAGGTTACATGAGAAACAGATTACAAGTACTTTATCAATTATCAATTGTAATGTGTTAAAAACCCATTCTATATATTGAGACCTTCCAAAATTGCCAGAAACCTTTTGATATATGTGAGTTAGCAACCTCTCACTTAATGGTGGAGATAAAGTCCCATCTGTATACAAATGCCTAAGAAAGCTTTTAGCTTTTAAGAGAGATCACAGAAACAGAACAACAAAACATCACTGGTTGTCATCTACAGCTCACAGCTCAAACAATATTAGTAAGTTACAACCCATACTCCCCCCACCCACCCAGTCCTGCTGGGCTGCTTCATTGTGCAGGGGGATGATCGTGAGAAAGATGAGTGACGAACACCAAGAGCATATACCAACAGTATATATTCCCAGCAGGGTCATCCAAGGTGTGAAGGTCATCCCAGCTGCCCAGCTAAAGCAAACAGGCATCTATACTGGGCAACAGCAATATAGGAAAATACTGGATGTGGATTATCACTTTAGATAATCATCTAAAGGCACCATCTCATATTGCACAGCAGAAGGCAATGGTAAATCACTTGTGTATTTTACCAAGAAAGCCACATGGATAGAAAATATAAAATGATTAATGATATAGTACCAGATGATGGGCCCCTCAGTTCAGATGGTAGTCAACAAGCTACTGAGGAAGAGCTAAGGATCTTTCGGAATACTAATGGTGTATATGATTTGGCTAGATTGATGTAATGGAAGGCATGTGTGAGGAGGATACTGGAAGGAGGATCAAGGTTATCAGGAGGGAGGGGGAGCATTCCTGGAAAGGTTACAGGGCAAGCGCTTCCTCAGCCTGCAGCAGGACCATGAGAAGATGAAGAAGATGAAATTAGCCCCTCCCTAAAGTCTCACAGGATATATCCACTAGTTGCTTTAGCATAGGTTTAGTCTGGCAAGATTCTATTAGGTGCAAGCTAATAAAAGAACTATACTGGACCGGACTACCTCATTGTCATTCTTGGGCTGGCCTGATAATTAAAGCCTTTAGAACATCTAGTTGCTGATGTTGTCATGCAGGAAAGGAAAACTCAAAGCTGCAAAGACAGAATTATGATAGGAACATGAAACGTAAGAAGCACAACTATAGGAAAGCACAATACAGTGAAAGATGAATTGACTGCATGTTGACATCTTAGGCATCAGTGAATTAAGATGGACTGGAATTGGACACTTTTACTCAGAAGATCATAGTGTTTACTACTCAGGACATGAAAAACAAAGAGAGAATGGCATTGCTTTCATAATTAGGAAGGGTATATCAAGAATAGTATTTAGCTACAGTGCAATCAATGATGAAATAATATCTGTTAGACTTTGTGGAAAACCCTTGATTATGACAATTGTTCAACTTTATGCTCCAACCACTGAGGTAGAAGAAGATGAAGGTGACAAGTTTTATGATGAAGTTCAATTTGAAACTGACAGAACATCCAACCAAGATGTGGTTTGGAGACTGGAATGCCAAAGCTGGAAATATTAAGGAGGGAAATGTAGTTGGACTGTATGGCCTAGGAAACCAAAATTAAATAAGAGAACACTTATCAGTTTCGCCAATCCAATGATTCCTTTATTGCTAACACAATCTTCAAACAACTAAAACAACACACACACACACCACCAGTTGGGATACACAGAAATCAAACTGACTCTATTATTGGTAGAAGGTGGTGGAAAGAGCTCATTTGTAACAGCAAAGACATGACCAGGGGCTGATTGCAAAATACATCATGAATTGCTCATGTGGAAGTTCCAAGTTGAGCTAAAGCAGCAGAAGAAAGGCAACCAGTTTCTACTATATGGTCTTAAATACATACTCACCATTTTCAAGGAAAACACCCAGCATCACTTTGAAATCCTGAACCTCATTGATCAGGAATCAGAGGAACTGTGGAATAAACTTAAAGAGGCTGTTAAGGATGAATGTGAAAACAGACTGCCAAAAATAAAATACACACACACACACACACACAGAATAAAAAAAACTGGATGTCAGAACAAACCATGAAAATTGCCAAGAAGGGAAAAGAAGAGAAACCATACCCAGGAAAGACAAAAATCTCAGGAAGAAACTTTAAGAAAGAATTTTAGACAGCTCTTAGAAAAGAAAAGAATTACAACAAAATATGTAAAGGTGAAGTTAGATCAGCACTCCGGTCATTACCAAGTTAAGAGGCTGCAGGTTTTGATGGAATATCTACAGATATATGGCAAACAACAGAAGAAGAATCAGTCAAGGTTCTAACCAAGCTATGCCAGAAAATCTGGGGAACAGCATATCTGGCAAACACACTGGAAGAGGTCAATATACATATTGACTTGTGGAGGAAGAAATGGTGGACTGAAGACAGCTCTGCAAAAAGCGGAGTCAATGACTGCAGCAAAGAACGAAAAGCTGGTAAGTAGACCAGCTCTTTGGAAGCTCTCCAGACAAAGAGAGGATGGGAGATCACCCACATGCACTTTGAACAGTTGCTCCTCACAAGGAGACTGCAAGACAACACTGGGAGATAATGGGAATAGCCATCTTGCTGACAACTGCAATTGGTACCTTTTAAAGGACACTAAGTTCTCAAACTTCCTTTTCTAATTACATTCAGAAATTGGTTGTTAACTACTTTTAAGCTATTAGAGACCTTCGGATCGACAAGTCTGAAAATGCTGGGTGAGTTTGCCTTCAATCTTTAACAAAAGAAAAATTTTAATCATAAGCTTAAGAATTAAAAAAAAAACTAAATAAACAGCAAAAAGCTAAATAAGACTTTGATCCTAGAAAGTTATAAATGGATTAAGGGTCCAGACAAATTTGGAATAAGATTTTGGAATTATTTATAAGAAATCCTTCCCATGGGAAATAGATTTGTTTGGACTTTTAGCAAGACACAATAAAGATAAGCAATTTTAAAAATTGGATACTAGACGGACCTAAAGATTTTAGTTAAAAGAGAAAAATACATGTCTGATTGACAGCTACTTAACTGGGATTTATAAAATGATGCAAAACATTATAACATTGAAAATACTGAAGAACACTTTTGAAAAATGGAATTAGAAGTTAGTATCAACAATGTCAATACTGATGCTTGCGTCTATGGATAGACTGTGTCCAAAAGAAACAGGAAGAAATGGCAGATGAAGAACAAGTTTTATTTGACAAGACAGAGACGGCATCAAAAGTGGATCTATAAATGACAGCTACGAGAATGATATGAAAAAGGATGTCTCGCTGGTCATACAAAAAAAACCAATTGATGTTTCAAAAATCAAAAGGGAAATACAAATAATAAACCAAAAGAGTGACCTGGATATATATATATTTCAATTGGATTTACTGAAGAGGCTTATTAAAGCTTTGAAGAATCTTGTGAGAAAGGAGAAAGAAAAAATGAAAAGAAAAGAAATCAAATTTTACAACATTATTTGAATGAACTAAAGATTAAGACTGTTAGAAGTAAAAAGAAGGACTATAAAGTTGGTTTATTTGATCAAGGTTAAAATAAGATATGTTGCTATTTCTGGTAAACCTTAATGGACTTTCTGCTGACACCAGGACTGAAAAGGTGATGCTTTATGGATTTGTGTATAGATAAGAGATGGGATATGGGATGACGAGATCATTGGTTGTAAACTAAGAAGGGGTGAAGAGTTACTAAAATTGTTTATACTTGTAATGAAGGTTAGAAGTCACTTCTTTACATATTTCTTTTTTCTTTCTTTACTATATTTTTACTTTTCTTACTTTTTTCTATTTTTTTTTTCCTTTTCCTTTGCACCATTTACTCTTTCTTTCTTTTAGTTTGTATTAGATTTTACTATTGTAATTAAAAGCCTTAATAATTATATTTTAAAAAAAGGAAGCAGTCAATCTACATATCAATACCAACAAAAGGCGACTTAACAGTCTAATAAAAGTGTTAGCTGGAAAAAGTGCTACCAGACTCCTGATTTTTTGCCACCATATATTAACATGGCTTTCCTCCTACAGTCTACAGAGAGATTCCAATTGAGAGCATGTGCCTCAAGTAATTGTTCTATTAAATATAGGAATATTTTTAAAATCTATTCTTGTACAGTTTTTTCATACCTGTCTTTTCCAGTTTCCTGTTTGAAGAGGTCATCAAAATGAAGCATTTTGTGTCGGGATATCATATATACTTTTAACTGAGGTAGTATTTGATTCATCAGTTGTAGATTATTATAAATTAATCCTTTTCCATCTCTTCTCATGTAAATGCTTGGGCCCCAGAAGATAAATACAGTCCCGTGACTCATATTTAACAGTTCATTTCGATTTCGTAAAATTCTCTGGATACTGGAATGAGCTATAACTCGCAAGCTTGTCTTGTTTCCAACATCTTTTCCAAATCCCCGTGTAGGCGCATCATTCATTCGTATTACACACTCTGTCTGATCGATCCTGTTCCCTTGCTGGCTTCGCAAAAGGTGTCCAGAGCTTGTTACTAGAGCACAACTTGTGCAATGCATTTTCAAAGGCTGCAGAGAAATAAATGTCTCAGTATACATCCAAATATATGTCTCAATACATATCCAAATTCTCCAGAATTGGGGAAAAAACACTCCACAAGATACATGGTAAAAAAAAGAACAAACTAAATGCAAGTGGCAGGCTTCCAATATCATTATGAAAAATTAATTCCCTTCCCCTATCCATTATACCTCAGAAATCAATATAGCCTGGCAAATTATTGCCAGTTTGCAGAAACATATTTTTCTTTATCTAGGGAACTATGAGACAGCCAGTTTGGTGTAGTGGTTAAGACACCAGACTAGAAACCAGGAGACCATGAGTTCTGATCCCACCTTAGGCACAAAGCTAGTTAGGTGACCTTGGGCTAGTCACTCTCTCTCAGCCCTAGGAAAGAGGCAAGGGCAAACCACTTCTGAAAAACCTTGCCAAGAAAACTGCAGGGAGTAGTTGAGGCAGTCACCAGGAGTAAAAAGAAAAAAAAAACTGACTTGAAGGGCCCCCCTCCCCCCAAAAAGAAGGAACTATGAATGCAACAGAAACCGTGGAACTGCATTGACTTTGGCATTTTAGGAGCATTCTACTTGTGATGGGGAAAAGGATGGGGACTTGATCTTAGTGGTTCAGCCTTCCCCTCGTAGTCCGCTTCTGAACAGCTGCTCTAGAGGGATGGACCCTCCAGCCAGCATGAGAATTGATGCAAGGAGTGGAAGGAGAATCTGTGATGGAATGTATCTACAAAGAGCAGGGTGATGTGGTGGGAGAGCAAGGCTATCAGGAAGGAGAGGGTGCATTCCAGGAAGGGAAAGGAGACAAAAGACAACACAGTCCACAGGGGGAGCGTGGGAAGCATAAGAAGTTCAAGGTAGCCACTCCCTAGAATCTCCCAGGGTATATCCCCTAGTTGCAGTAGTATAGATTTAGTCTGCAAAGATTCTGTCTATATGGCGTAAGCAAATAAAGGAACTTAACTCAACTGGACTGCTTCACTGTTGTTCTTGGGATGGGCCTGACAGAATTAATGCCTAGGTATTGTCTTCCTGTTCCATTTTTCTAGCTGACAGCTTCCACTAGATCCCAATGTCTTTTCATTGTCTAGATCCCAATGAGTCATTTCATTCATAGATGGGTGAATATGTTTCCAAACCACAGGGGCCTATTTTTCTTTCTTTCTTAAAAAGTGATCAGCTTTTACATACAGTATGAACAAGAAAGTGGGATGGAATTTCTACCATTTCAAACAAGTAATTTAATGTTTCAGTATGTGACTTCCTCTTTGAACATTAACATGACTCTACTAGATCAGTGGGAGTTTAAAAAAAAAGAAAGAATTATTTCAAATTAGTCCACTTCCCTTTCTTATATCTCAGGCGCTAAAAAAATTCAGAATGTTTGTTTTGACACTGCATCTTCATATTGAACAATTATGCCAACTGAGTAATTATTTTTCCTATCTTTCACATCTGGGTTTTGCATATCCAGAGGCCATTTTTTGGTGTTATAATTGCATAGCCCTGATATATATTTCCAGACAAACATAACTTAACTAAATTCCAAAACAACCTTTGCAGTTACTTCAGAGGATATTTCATTTGTTATCTTCATTGCTTCCCAAAGTAAGATGATCAGCTTGATTGAAATGTTTTTTATCCTCAAATCGAGGGTTTCTGATAATCATAAATGGAACATTGTACAGCTGCTATATATTCATACATAAGAAAATATGATGCCTCATGGTGTTATTCTTGCAAACAAAAGGCAGTTCCATAGGAAGATATTCTGGGCTAATGAAATTTGCAAAGCATTGTTTAAGTTATTCTT
Source organism: Python bivittatus (assembly GCF_059951505.1). Taxonomy (NCBI): domain Eukaryota; kingdom Metazoa; phylum Chordata; class Lepidosauria; order Squamata; family Pythonidae; genus Python; species Python bivittatus. Next base: position 33,413,056 of record NW_028277098.1, read on the forward strand.
TTATATATAGAATCACAGAACTGTATATTTGGAAGAGGCCACAAATATCATCTAGTCCAACCTTATGTAGGAAAACCTTGAGAGGTAGCTGTCCAAACTCTTCTTTAAAATCTCCAGAGATGGAGAACCCACAACTTTTATAAGTAGACTGCTCTACTGTTGTACAGATCTTACCATCAGGAAGTTTTTCCTTATATTTAAATAAAATCTAGGTAGCTGCAAACTGTGGTCCCAGTTTCTGTAACAATGGAAGATAGTTCCTGACCATCTTCCCTGTGCCACCCTTTTATGTACCTGTACATAAAACCATCTTTTCTCTTTTCTCCCAAGTTCTTCAGTCTCTCCTCATAGGTGCCAGCTTTATGAGGTAGACGAGACAGGAAACAAGACCAGATGAACTAATTCTACTTTATTGTAAGGTTACATTAACAGAATCTTGCAAGTCTGAAAGTACTTCTCTCCCCCCATCCCCTTTACAGCCCAAAAACTAGGGAGGGTCTCTTCTGAGTCTCTGCCCACATTCCTACTGGGGCTAAGCCACCTTTTATCTGACTGTTCTCTTGGTTTGTATCTCATTGCCCTGTCTCCAAAGGTCATTCCCATATACCATTACAATAGGGCGTCTTCTCAAATCCAGTATCACCTTTATTTATATTTTATTTCATTTTATTTCACTGAAATATATATAGCCACCCATCTCACACAAGTGACTCGAGTGTACAAGGATTAAATACATGCACACATACAAACAAATCCTACACCACATAACCTTAGGTGCCCAAGGATAAATAGTAACCCCACTCATGGGAGGGAGCACATCAACAACAGTAGAACTCATCTACTAACCTGACCGAAATGCCTGGCAAAAGCCAGATCTTCAGTGGGTTACAAAAGACTAAGAGGGTTGAGGCCATCCAAATCTCTGGGGGAATGCTGTTCCATAGGGCAGTCGCTGCCACTGAGAAGGCACTTTTTTTAAAAAAATAAATTTTATTAAATTAGAGAACGCACAATTCTGCGGTCCAACAAGATGACACTATTTGATAGAAGTGACCCAGAACATGCCCTCTATACTAGATCTAGTGGGGCAAGGAAGAACAATGGGGGAAAGGTGGTCCTGCAAGTAACCTAGCCCTATGCCATGTAGGGCTTTATAGGTGATAACCAGCACCTTGAATTGTACTTGGTAGTCTTCTGGGAGTCAGTGAAGTTTGTGGAGCAGTGGCATTATACAGGTGTCATGAGAAATGCCAAAAAGTGCCCATGTCACTGCATTCTATACCAGCTGCAACTTCCGAGTGCTCTTCAAGGGCAACCCCATGTAGAATGTGTTACAGTAATCCAATGGGAGGTAACTTAGGCATGAGTCACCATCAGCAAGGTCTCCCAGTCCAGAAATGGGCACAATTGGTGCACAAGATGAACCTGTGCAGAAACCAAGAGTCCAGGAGGATCCCGAAATTGTGCACCAACTGGGGAAGTGCACCCCCATGTAGAGATAAAGGTGGAAAATCCCTGGAACCAGGGGGTCTTAAAACCCACAGCCACTCAGTCTTGCCAGAGTTGAGCCAAAGCCTGTTCTTCCCCATCCAGACCCTCACAGCCTCCAGGGACTGGGAAAGGACCTTCACAATTACTTGGTCAGCCCAGGTTAGAGATGTACATACTGATAATATTGCACCCCATGTTGGCAAATTACCTCTCCCAGTGGCTTCATGTAGATGTTACTAGGAATGGGGAGAGGATAGACCCCTAAGCCACCCAAAAAGCAGGCGCCTCAGGCTCAACCTCTCCCACCCTACCAACACTGACCAGAACGAGCCCCAGAGAAAGAAGAACTACCATAGCATGGTGCTTCCCAGTCCTAACTCCTGAGGTGGCTCAGAAGGATACCATCACTTACGGTATCTAAAGCCGCTGAGAGATCAAGGAGGGCCAGGACGGATGCGCTACCCTCATCTTGAGCCTGCTAGAAGTCATTGACAAGTGTGATCAATGCTGTCTCAGTACTATAACCAGACATCCTTTCTCTCTCCTTTGAATCTCTTCTAGCCTGTCAATATCCTTCTAGAAATGTGATGCCCAGAACTTTACACAGGTCTCACTAGTACACAATAGAGGGGTATTTCTTTGGTACAATGTTTTTTCTAATGTAGCCTAGAAGCTCTTCTAGCAGATGTCTCAAACTGGTGGCTCACGTTCAGCTTGTCAGTGACCACACTGAAGTCCTTCTCCAATGAAGTGCTTCCAAACCATGAATCCTCCAACTTACATGGTATGCCCTGTTTTTTTCTCCCACTAAAACCAATATTTTACATTGCTCCCTCTTGAAGGACATCTTGCTCCTTTCAGCCCAGTCTTTCAACTTGGATTGCGAGAGAAGATTAGACTGCGATCACATTCTGTCATCCTAGGTGTTGGCCAGACTGCCCAATTTTGTATTTTCCTCAGATTTGTAAGTAGCCTATCAATCCCATTATCCAGGCCATTAGTAAATATATTAATTAACACAGGCCCCAAGACAGATCCCTGCAGGAACCCACTGGTTACAACTCTTGAACTCACTGCAGCACCATAAATACATGAATTATTTGAGGGACCCCTTCTCCCTGATTACATCTACCCTTCCCATTAGGTCCAACAGAAGAGGTATGCTCCAGGTCTCATCTGCTAGGGAGAGCTATCTGGCAGAGCCCAGGAAGAGAGACTTTTCTGATGTGGCGCTCACCTTTGGTAACATCATTCCCCCAGAGATCAGATTGGCCCCAACCTTACTAGCTTTCTGTAAGGCCTTAAAGACTTGGTTTTGTCATTGGGCTTGGGGACCCAGGTGTGTGATAGTGCCTGTACAGTAGCTGTGTTGATTGTTGTTGGTGATTCTTGGTATACCTCGGCTACCAATTATGTTGTTGAATGTTTTTTTAAACATTGTTTTTACATATACGTTTTTGTATCTTTTTATGAATATTGTTTCAATTACTATGAGCTGCCCAGAGTCATGTATTTGAGATGGGTGTCTATATAAATTGAAATAAATAAATTCCAAAACTTCTTACAGGAAACATGGCGACCTGACCCATATTCCCTGCTTATAAAACCACTTAACCACTGTGACAGTCATACAGTCAGTTTCAGCAAGGTTGTTTATTTTTGCTTTTAAATCAAACTTGATATCAGCAAAAATAATCTGTGGTGTGCTGTTATCTCCTTTCTCAATGAATTTATTTTATCCCATTTCACTTTCTTTTCTCTAGACAACCAGCTCAAAAAAAAAAAAAAAAACAAGGAGAGAAGAATGAGAGAAAATAGATAATTCCAGTAAATTTGCAGGACAGTTGAAGATTTGTTTTCCAGCCACTTGCACCAGCACAGAAAGAGAGGAGAGGGGCAGGAAATGGAAGCTGCTTGGAGTAAAGTTGTCCGGCTATGACAGCAGGGAATGAAAGGGAAAAATGGTGAGAGGACAAGGAGCTAGAGAAATTGGGTGGCTGAATGAGTAAGCCTAGAGGTCTGAGGCAGTGGGAATGAACTTGCTGGATTTCAGAATGTAAGAGGATGATTGCATGTGTTTCCAGTGGATTAAAGGTATATGCTTTGAATGGGTGTCTGTAAAACAGAGAGAGAAATGGTTAGAGATGATCCAGAGGAAGGAAAATATTTGGGAATTGCAGAAATCTGTAAGGGAGATTCTGTTGGTTTTATTTGGCAATATACAAAATAAGGGGAGAGGTTGGGTCTGAGAGAAAATTAGCAGTTACATTCCTATATTACTAACATAATTTATAGGATATACATTTCAGAATAATTTGCTTAAATATGATTTGGAAATCTGGCTTGCCTTTCTTTGAAATGGGTACTTTGTTGAAGCAAAGATGGTCTTCTGAATAATTTGCCTTTCTAAAAAAGTGTCGTTTTCTTGCATTTTACATTCTGTCACTGCTCACAACTAGTGCTAGCAATTTTGTGACAGCATTTTTACTTGTTTAAATACTTAAGTCTTCAACCAAAACAGCTCCCAGAATGTCTTACTACTACTAATAAGGCAATTGTTATCAAATTTACAAACTTTCTCCAGGATTAAAAGATGCCCAACAGCCCCAAAACACTGGAGATTCATGGTTTAGATACATGGAGAGCTGAATGAAAAGGAAGCATCAAACAAAAAATCAGTGACAAAAAGCATCTTCACCTTTCAGCAACTGTTTAAAGGAACCATTGTATTGCCCTTGCTCTGATTTAGCTTCCTTTGCTCTCAGTGAAGCTGTCATGTAGACCTAGATTAAGCAGAATCAATTATGATATTATTATCTCTACTAAAATCCAACAAAGAAATGTGTTTGTATGAAAGAAACATGCTAAGAATTTAAAAACAGAGTACTTCTCAGTATGTGCTCAGCATTTTTAGTATCAGAATTGAGCTGAGTAGCTTTTGTGCTTATAACTGCATTTGAGATGATAGATAGATATCTCAAATGTCTATACATATATACATGGGCATGGAATATAAAAATATGGAATATTTTCTTCCAACGTTACATGAGTTCCCAGAGTGCTAAGCTATCTTTAATATCTCCCATCCCAATGGTGACAGCAGTATAGACATAAGAAATGTCAAAAACATAAAAATATTTGAGTTATTAAGTCCAAGTGCCTTACAGTAAGTGATGCCAATAAAACTGCAATAGCTTTGTCAACTGTGATGTTACATTTTATAGCAGGAAATGGAATATCAAATAAGTATTTAATCTTTAAGGGACGAATGGTTTTTGTGTCCCACAGAAAAGAATGCCATTGTGCTTCTACTGTATTCTGGATTTAACTTCACTTGTTTTTAGTAACATGGGTCATGAAAACTAGAAGCATTTATAGAATAATGGAACATACCGTAAGGACTGAAAGGGACCTCAGAGATTATGTAGTCCAACCCTCTACCTAGTGCAGGGATTCTTTACTATAGCCTCTCAAACATATGGCCATTCAACAACTCCAACAGAGAGTCCACCACCTCTTGATACCTCTACTCCATTGTTGAAGAGCTCTCATTGTAAGGAATTTTTAATTAGTTTTTTATGTTCAACCAACTCTATTTTCCTGTAGTTGAAACCAATTATTTCTTGTTCCATCTTCTAGAACAACTCTGAACAATTCTGTCCTGTCTTCTACAATGACAGCCCTTCAGATACTTAAGACAACTCTTATTTTCTCCATGCCACAATACCCAGTTCCTCCAACCATTGCTCATAATTTTTTTTTCTTCCAGGTTCCATATCATTTGGTTGTTCTCCTTTGGATATACAGTACACAAGTTCGTCAGTGGCCTAAAATGCAGTGTCCAGATCTGGATGCAATATTCTAGGTGTGGTCTGACCAACACCGAACAGAGAGGAACGCTGACTTTAAGTGTTTAAGTGAAATGAAGTTATGGAGCACTTTTTTAGTAGCTGTAATGGGAAGAAGAAATAACCTTGAAGAACAGTAGGAAGACACAACCAAAACAATGGGGTGAATCCAGGGCAGGGTAATTTGAGAAAGTGTCTCAGACATGACCCTCCCTAGTTCTCATGATGATAAAGGGAGAGAGGGGAGAAGCACATTCAGACTTGCAACAGATTCTGTTACTATTATCTTATAATAAAAGTAGTACTAGCTTGCACATCCTTGTTTCCAAGTTTGGTCTATCTTGGAGGGCTGACAATAGCCATTTATACATCAAACCAAATTTGAGAGAGTTTTCTGGGTCACATAGTTTTCTGTGACATTCCAATTTTGCTGAAAGTATTGTTTGATAGAAAGGATTAATTAATATATATTAGTAATATCTTTAATAAAAATATTAATATATTTCATCAAAATTATACACACACATACATACACATACTGTAAACATTCAAGGTCCATTAGATATCCTAAAGCAAAGTAAAATCAATGTTTACTTCAAAGAATCTAAGTACCTCCTGTAGTGCCCACATTAACCATTCCTAAAAAAAATTAATTTCTTGTCAGTTTGGTAAATGGAAATAATACTATTATTTTATAGGTCAAATTAATTCAAGCTGTGGCAGAGGGAAACTAGAAACTGGATACCATTTTCTGGTTTGACAGAATGGAGAATGGCTTTCACTGAAATTCTTTTGAGGCCCAAATTGAGGTTATGAAAAATATTTTCAGCTCATCTGTCCAGTTCACAGACTAAGCAAGCACCTCATTTTGTTGCATTTTGATGAAAATATTTTAGAGAATCATAGGTCAGTGAAGAACAATATCTACATCCAAGAAAGTGGTTCAGTATTGTCTCTATGTATACTTCTAGAAACCTAAAGAGTGATAATGAAGACCAGTCAATTATTTTTTAATAGCAGGTTGTAAGTCAAGCTTTGCATGTTGTCTCTGCAACTCCAATTTCTTGTGCCACAATTATTTTTTCTTGGGAGCATTTACTTGTAAAGCCCTACTATTGCACATTCAGCATTAAAGGCTTAGTCTTGTTAAAGTACTGAGTATTTTCAGCGTATGACAGACGGCTCTTAATACTGTATGAAATTAGTTGCCATGATTTCCTGTGGCAGAGAATTATCTATGTGTCATTAGACACACCGTTAGTGTGTCTCCATATATTAATCTCATGGGCCTCTTACGGATCTTAACTGAAAAAAAGCTGAAGTCAGCACAGTGATATACCATTTAACTTCGTATGAGAGACATATATGTATGAAACTATTTTTTAAAAATCAGTGTACCAAGATATAAATTAGCAATGATGGCTGGTTTTGCTTTATGGAGCAGAAAGTAAGAGATGCCTTGGCTTCTCTAGATACAGCATTTACTTGTTTTCCTAACACTAAGAATTTAGGCATTTTTATGGTATCATTTTTGAAAGGTCAAACACACCTTGCCATATGTGGTCATAAATTATAAAGTAATGAAATTATAAATTCCACCATAGAAGTACCTAATGATTACTGAGGCAATTTGACATAAAACTGTCCAGTCTGGCAGAACAACCTAACATTTTGAATAGTCTCACAGATCCAGCTCTCTCATCATTCCCAAATGAACCTTCCTAAACTAGCAAAAAGCTATCTTTATATATTGAAATATTCATGTCTTTATGAACTAAGATTCCTAAAGCAGTCCTTTGTGTGTGGGGGTATCTTGGTACCTTGAAGTCAGTTTTTGATTCTTGGCAACTGCCTGCACTAGTCCCTGCAGTTTTCTTAGAAAGGATTTTCGGAAGTGGTTTGCCTTTGCCTCCTTCCTAGGGCTGAAAGAGAGTGACTAGCCCAAGGTCACCCAGGTTGGCCTTGTGCCTATGGCAGGACTAGAACTCAGTGTCTCCCAGTTTCTAGCTGGTGCCTCAACCACTACACCAAATTGGCTCTAAAGCAGTACTTACCTGTTTTTTAAATACATTTCACGTGTCATTTTGATGGATTTTCAATGAGATGATAGAAAGGTAAAGCAGCTTGGAAAGGCAAAATGAAGTGCATTTTTGGTTTTTAAAAAAAAGCATTAACAGGCACCAGTGTGTTCATTTAATATGAGCTGGAAGAAGCACATAAGACAGTTTTGTCCAAAATAATCTTGCCTACCCAGTTCTTTGTTCAACAATAATGTACAGGCAGTCCCCGGGTTAAGAATGGAGTTAGGGGAGATAAGGATAAGGATTAATTTCTTTTTACACAAAATAAAAAAGGTTTTATAGAAATAAAAAACCCAATAAGTAATGTTATTTTACAGACTTGGCATAAAAATAAAAAAAATATTTAGTCCAGGAATATCACCACTGATCCGAATTGTAGATTTAGAAAAATTTCCAGAGAATCTTAAGGCAGGATTAATAAAACATATGGAGCAAGCAGGAGTATTAAGATTGAAAGATTGGCTAAGTAAAATTTCTTGTAGAGATGATATAAAGGAAATATTTGAACAAAGTAAAATATCTTGGTATAATGTATTACAATCGAAGGCATGGACTAAGAATTGGGTAAAACAATATGGGAAATGCAGACAATTAACAAAATTTGAAGAATTAATACAAATGAAACAATGATACAGACAAAGTAACAAAAGGGTTAAATATATAAAATATTGTTAGAGGGTAATCAAGCACAACAAGGAATGAAGTTTAGTTGGGAGAGTGACTTATGTATTAATATTACAGAAGAGGAATGGTCAAAGATTTGGATGCAGAAAATTATGAAAAATGTGTCTGTTAGAATTAAAGGGAATTGTTATAAGACAGTTTGGAAATGGTATATGACCCTAGTAACTTTAAGCTATTATAATAGAAGTAATTTAAAAAATTGTTGGAGGTGTAAAAAAGAAATTGGGACTTATTTGCATTTATGGTGGGAATGTGAAAAGGTAAAAAAAATATGAGAAAAAGTTTTTGTTGAGATTAATGAAATATTATCTATTAATTTGCAAATAAGTCCAAAAATTGCATTACTGTTAAATTTTGGAAACCTGAAATTAGAATGGCAAAAGAAAGAGATAATAATTTTTGTTACTGCCTTAAGATTAATAATAGTTAAAAAACGGAAAGTGGAGTTTGAGTATGAGCTTGAAGATTGGTTTATAGAAATATGGAATATTGCTATTAATGATAAATTGACATGTGAACTAAAATATAAAAAGGGTCTGGCGAAAAGGAATGATTTTGATGTTACAAGCGGTGAATTTCTGGAATATGTTTTTGTTAAAGGGAAGGGAGTAAAACCAGATCAATATATATCATCCTTTTGGAGAGGAGGGCTTATTAAAAATTATTAATAATAAAAATCCATGATAACAAAAAGTAAAGAGATAAGGAGGGTTATAAGTCCCACGGGTAATGGGTGCATGTAGAGATTAAGTTATATGTCTATTATTTGGGTTGTTTGATTGAATTATTTTACATTTTTGTTATTACTGGTTTTGTGTTTTGTAATTTGTATTTTAAAATAAAAAAAATAATTTTAAAAAATGAATGAGTTCTGTTCCTAAGTCTGTCTTTAACTTGAATTTGTATATAAGTCAGAACTTGTACTTACGAACAGGCTGCCCATTTCTAAAAAATGGCAGACAGCGATCCCCTTCCTAGAGCTGACGAACTGCTGAAGCCGTGCAATGTTTTCATGAACCGCTGAAAACTGCCGAAAACAGGCTATATATTAAAAACGCCCGGCTTCAGTGGTTCATGAAAACATTGCACAGTTTCAGCAGTTCATTGGCTTGTGGAAGGAGAATGCCGTCCGCCATTTTTAGTAATGGGCAGCCCGTTTTTAAGTATGGGTTGTCCGTAAGTTGGACGTTTTTAACCTGGGGACTGCCTGTACCTATTTTCAGTGCATATATGCGGGGACTTTGAAGAGCCTTCTTTGAAACAACCAACACCACATAATATAGCACCTGGGCTGTTGAATGGAGTGGGCCACAGAGAACACATGCTGCTAATTCTGAAATATCTGTTAGTTTCTGCCCCAATTCAACAAGACCTAGCTTTGACCTTTAAAGTCCCGAAGTTAGTGATCATGCGCTTCCAGTTCCTTGGCAGGACTGAAAGCATGTCAAGCTTGAGCAGAGTTGCAAGCTCACATTGAATACTTACCCCCAAAAATCCATTGTCAGTTCTGCCTCTCCTCCTCCTTCACTTTAAAGCCCAGACACTATGCTAATTATGGGGACTGGAACTGTCATTCTTAACTTCCAAGGTTACCAATGTAACTGGCATGATTTCTATTAAAAATAAGGTCCTTTATTCAATCGTCATGCTTCCACTGAACTTTTTTTGTAAGCTTTCCAGCCCCATGGAATTTATGGAATGCATTTTTATATAATCCAATTATTATTAAAATGTGGTGGCAACTACCCTGGACACAGATTTTTCTTTGGTAGCTAAGGCTCTTCCAGGTACTATAATTAAGTTGTTTATTGTAAAAAAAAAACCCTCTGAAGTCATTATAAAATAATTCTAGTAAGGGCATGTTTTTTGTTTGTGAGAGAGAGAGAATTTACTTGTAAACTCTTTAGCCATTTTCCTCCTGCCATTTCTGTGCAATAGGCAGCTGTCCCCTTCTATTTACTGGGAAGCCCTCCTTCAATCTATCCCTTATTTATGAAATAGTTAGACCTGATATCAAATAGTTTTCCTTTGCCTGTATGAGAACTATCTCTCAGAAGAACAGGCTTTTCCCCAGTGTGTGAATAACAGAATTGGGCAATGAAGGGACACAATCTCAGGAAGGCTTACAACTTCAGAACTTAGACTAAGTTGCAGGACACATCCCTTCCTATGTCTTTAACTGGGTTGGTAAACAATTTAGTTAAGTATGTTAAGAATGAAATAAAATAACTAACTTTGCCCCTCCTTCCCAAAAAGCAAGCAAAAGATTTCCTTTTCTGAGTAGGCTGTTCCTGTCCTGCATCTCTTTTCTGGGAAGGACTGTTGGTGATGCTCTCTCCACAGAGAGTCTGAGGCAAGCTTCTTTGTATCTGTGCCATCCTACAGAATTCTCTTTAACCGTGAAGCTGGAAAGATCCTCCATGCAGGTACTCTGAAAATAGGTGAAGACCATCCTCTTTCATTGAGACTTCTGTTGACAAGAAACATTAGTTGCTTTGTTCCTGAGTTATTATTTTATGTTGTTAAGCAATAGGTTTCCATACATAATGATCAGAGAAAAAATGTAAACAGACCAGAGGAGGCAAAAGATATTCCAAAAAGCCTACATTTTCATGTAATTCTTAGCCGTAGGGCAACGTAAGGTATTTATGTGCCAGCAGGCCACATAACCAGATTCCAGACTATTGTTCCACTACAGAGACCAAAGTGGGCAATGAGTTGGGGTTAAATGATAGTCAGCTTGGCAGATTTCTATTTTTCTCTCCATATTAAGCAATCAATGGTTTTTGTATGCCAGCATTACAATAAAACTGAAAATGTTGTTGTTGAGCCCCGTCTCAATGAAGATTTAGATCTTAGCAAGTGTTTATCATAGCACCAGGGACATATTATACCCTAATCCCAAAATATGGAATCCTAAATTCCCTACTAGAGCCCTCCCAGAACTCTACACCTAGAAAAACAGACTCTTGAAGACTATATCCTGTTGGAGTCCTTTACAGCTTAGAACAGACCACTTAACCCTTTTAAAAATAAGGAATTAGCTAAATGGGCCTTTCTTTTCTTGTTTGCAATACTGTAGGATGTAACTTGCATAAAGATGACGAAGTATTTTTTAGGTTCCTGCAGACCTGTTATGTTTTTTTCTCCAATAGCCTTAAGCACTCAGCATGAATCAAAAAACATCTGCATGGACATTTTTCTAACATGGGTTCTCCTTGCAAAGACGTTATCTCCCACAGGTCCCCTAGCAGGTGGAATTCATCTTGCTAAGCCAGAAATGGAGCCTGAAATAGAAGAATTGTGCCAGCTATAAAACAGCTTCATATGCTAGTTTTCTCCAACAGTTTAAAAGTTTTAACTCCACTGTGAATAAAAGGCATCAAACCTATTACATAGTATTATTACATACTATGATGCAGTGGTATACTTTTTCAGCCTCAAAAGCCTTGAATACACCCTTCTATACCTGTATATTTCCACCAAGCTATACATTTCTTATGTGACAGCCGAGGTCACATGGTGAATATTCATATTAATTGTAATTAATTTAGCTTTAATTAAATATAATTTAAATGAAAACATTTTTGTCTTGATCCACCCCACCCCTTTCATCATCTTGGCCCTGCTTAACTTGTGAAGTGCAGCCCTGTGGGTGCCACTCAAAGGCCAAATGTGGCTGCTAGCCTGAAAGAAGTTCAGCATTCACGTTTTAAATTGTAGCTCTACCTTAATACAGAAATAATATTCTGTCAGACATCAGGATGGAAATGTGGACAAACATTGAGGCTCCATTTTCTTCCAGTCCTATGCCCTGGCAGTTCCTCCAAGTGGTTATACAATTGTACCATCAGCTGATATCTAGAGATTATCTCAAGGAAACAATGAGGGTTGTGGGAAGCCAGGGGTTCTCAGGCTAGAGCTGGTAATAAATGTATAGCAACAGTTTGTCTTCAAAAACCCCAAGCACTGTGCCAAAAATCCATTTATTTATAAGATACATGAGAAATATAGGATACATGAGAAAAAGCAAGGAATTTAAATTACAATGGGTATATGAGTTATTTCCACCTTCACTGGCAGTAGGCAATTAATTTGCCTCATTCTTGTCTGGCAGTATTCTTTTCTAACCAAGCCATGTCTATGAGACTTTTACTAGGCCTAGCTAGAAGCCAACCTAAGCTAAGAATGATCAGGAGATCTATGATTTAATGCCAAGTCCTGGATGGGACAATAGCTATGAATACTGTGGACCTATTAGACTTTACAATATCTGAAGAAGTCCTTACTAACTTACAATTCAGTGGAAATTTGATGATTCCTAGATAGCTTGCCATACAGCTTATTTCTGTCTACTTGTCAATCAATGAAAACGAATAAAATATACACTTTAGGATTGTTTATAATGTTAAAAAGGCAAATCAAATGAAATCTTCTGTTAGTTCAGCATCTTTCAAAAGCTTTTTTAGGGGAAGGAGAGTGTATTATCCTGACAAAGTATAATCTTCATTTTGGGACACATCAGTGTGAATAATAGGCACAGTCTTCACTTCTGTTCAGAGTCTACCCCAAGGAAATATTCTTGTTTAATTCTTATCTGAAGGCTTTGTCTGCCATCAATAGCAGACGATAGGCTAAAAGGTTAGAAAGTTATTGCTTTTTCTAATAGTATTAAACCTTATAGATAAATTTAAAAAAAAGTGTCAGTAGGCTTTTTTAAAAAAGGTAAAACACGTAGATTCTCACTATTGAAAAAGATGCAAAAGCTAAAGTAAACTTTCTCTTTGGTCTTATCTTTGCATATTAATTAACATGATTCTACTACTGGACACTGATTTAATTACCTAATAATAAATACATTGAGCAGCTTTTTAGTCACTGTAGGAGTAATCAAAGTCCAGCATTCTGATATAGGATTGATTATTCACTTTCCACAAATGCCTTCAGGCTTTAAGTAACAGGCTCATTATTACATCTTCTGAAAATACATCCTTTAATCTCAAGCAGTTTGAACCATCTTACTACAAATATTTACTGATTATAAAACATGACTCTTATCTCAAGGTGATAAAAAAACACCATGCTCCATAAAGCTTTCCATGTAATAATTTCTTTTTTAAAAAGTATTGTTGAGCAATGAAAAGTCATTGCTTAGGGAAAGTGTTTTCCGCCACATTAACTCCTTTTCAAGGGTTTGCCTGCTAGTTAAAGCTTTCAGTAGAACAATTAAAATATAGCTCATCTTTGGAAATACATTTGCAAGTCCAGGAAAGGCAACTGTTTTCAAATAGTGAGAATAATATAAGCAGCCACAAGAAAAGAACCAACTGTTGACCTTACACTCTGAAGAACAAAGAAGAAATCATGGCCTTGGTCAATATACAGTCTTAGATAAGCACCTTTGACCCTGGATGAAATTTTACGGCATTATTTGCATTCAAAGATACATTCACAAGTTCAGTGTGGCTCAGGTATCCCATGAATTACATTACATGAGCAATATGCAATATTACTGCATTTGAGAACATTTATTTACTTATTAATGAATGCTTAGCTCCTTCCTCCCTCCCCTTTAAAAAATGAAATCATTCAGTTATCACACAATGACTAAAAGCAACTGGTAAATCAAAAGTCATTAAATTTATTACTATTAATTTATTTTTAGTGTGCTATCTATTTAATACACAAAACAAAAAGAAAATAAAACAAAAGTAATACAATAGCAACAAAAAGTATATGTGTGTGTGTATGTGTGGTTTCTCATACATACATAAATACATACAAATTCTACACAACTGTTTCAAAAAAGGATTACAATATTTCATAGTAATCATCCATATATAATCTGTGTCTATAAGCAACTCATTCCTAAGTCATAAGTAACGGGAGATCTGCAATTCACTGAGTAACTGGGGGCCATAAATTTGTCTTTTCAATGTTGGAGGACCAGTGTTTTAGCAGTAAGGCACAGAAAATCCATTTCTGTTGTCTAGTTGTCAATTGCCACATAACAGATATGTAGTTCAAAAGAATATGGTCATCCAAAAATATTAAATTTTGACTAAAGTTAGGGGGGAGGAGTTTGAGCCATCAGATGGATAGCACATGTTTTTCATAGCTCCTATTGGACTAAAGTTATATTAACATATTTCTTCAAGGACATAATTAAAACATTGCAAAACATATATTTTAATAAGCTATTATTCAACTTGCATCTCCAGCAACATGATGCCTTACTCAATCATTTTCTGTATAAATGCAATGGGTCTAATAGTATTTTTTTTTTTTTTTGGTCAAATAAGCTGTAATCTAGGATCTAATGAGTATTGCGGTTAAAGCAATTCCCACTGTTTAGACAAAATGGGATCTCTAATACCTTGTTCCATCCAGACTTAAAAACTGCATAATGAATTTTACAAAGGCTAATCATGGGCTTATTTATTTTATAGGATTTAGTGAGCCCTTCTAATACCTTTAGTGTCTCTGAAGCTGAAAGTATATTATTATTGTTGTTGCCTACTGCAGAGACCAGGCAATACCACAGGCAGGAGAGAAGCATATTTAAGTACAGAATGTAAAAGAAAAAAAAATAAAGTAAAAGAAAATTACAAGAATCATACTAGGTATGATTTACTATTGTTACTATCCCCTATCATATTCAGATGGTACCTCTCTTATATAAAAGCAAGACAAGAATCTTTATTGCAGTCAATGTCCAGTCCATAAAACCCATTATATGCATGTAGCTAATACTTATTAGCCAATTAGATAACACTAGCTTTACCAGCAATGTGGCTAAATTCTGGGTTCCTGTGATTAAAATGTGCATCAAATACTGTATCCCTGATTAAGCCTAGAACACATATCACACACATATATAATACATCTGGACTACTGATCATACTAATGAAGTATGTATATCCTCTAAGGCCATTTTTTTTTCCAATGTCAGGAATCCCTGATTTTGGAAATCTTCATAAGAGGTATGTAACGGGGCGGAAAGAATGGGGATGAGGATCTGCTGAATGCCGAGCCAGCCTGATTGTCAATCATGCTTCAAAATTCCATTTAAATTAGGCCAGATCAAAATCGAGAACAGATTTATTTCTTCCAACTGTACACAACAGGAAGCAATGTTTCCTTTTCTTTTTTCTAGCAGAAAGTAGGAAAGGAATCAAAAGCTGCCTTTCTGGGCTCTGCCTTGCTGGTCTGAATATCTGTAGGCCAGTGTTGTCCAAACTTGGCCACTTTAAGATGAGTGGACTTCAACTCCCAGAATTCCCCAGCCAGCATGGGGAATTAGCATGGCTGGCTGGGGAATTCTGGGAGTTGAAGTCCACTCATCTTAAAGTGGCCAAGTTTGGACAACACTGCTGTAGCCAAACAATCTATACAAAGTAGAACAGAATATAACGGATAAAAAAACCTTTCTGGCATATGAAATCTTTTTATAGGCAAGGCTTTTTTCACCAACCTTGCCCCTTCCTATAACCATCACTTGATGATAATATAGGATGCAACATTTTATTTATTTAATCAATTTATATAGCAGCCCATCTTGGAATAGCAACTCTGGGCAGCTAACATGGGGTTAAAAGTCAAATATACTAAACAATAATTTTTGAATTGTTAGTAGATGTGATGTTCAGAGTAGTTTCCATCCAGCATCCTATAAATGTGTCCCAGGAGGAACATTAGCATCAATCATGGGATTATTGAAGAGGCAGATAGGTTCAGGTTATCACTGTATCCTATCAACCAATGTAATGATCTAAGAAGAAAAGCAATCAGAGAAGAGAACGAAAATGCAATGAGAGAGAAAAAGAACAGGAAAAAATCAGGAAGGAATGTGTCATGCAGATGAAGATGAGCAGGTTCCCAAGAAATAAATCTTGTTGTTTATCTTTATCCATGTAGATTTCCATACTACACCAAAACATAGACTAAATTTCTTTTTTACCTCAAATAAATAGCACTGAATTGCAGTAAAGCTCCCAACAGTCACCTGCAGTAACTATGCTCCATCTTTCATCTTAAAGATACCCCCATCCTCAAAAAGTGAAAAGGTAGTGCAGTGGAGCAATACAGAATGCAAGTTTCTAACATATTTGCTGGTATAGTAGAGCAAAAATATATCTAGTCAAGCATGCAGCAATGTCTACTAACACCAATTTCTCAGCAGCTGGCCTTCAGATACACAGCCTTCAACATAGCTGCTAATACATAGCTATTGTAATCTGAAGCTACTCATAGCTTCTTCTTCCAAAAAAGTGTCTAATCCTCTTTTAAAGGCACCTTGCTCAAGGGATGCCTCAATCCAATAGTACCACTGAAATACTCTCACACAAAAGCCTACATACATGTTTAAATTGCCACTTAATGAGAAGGTAGCTTATGCCCCTGACAAACATGATACAATGCAGAAGTCAATTCACAGGAACTTTAATCACATAGTTTCTGTCGAAAAGCTACTTCAGCTACTTCGGAAGGAATAATCCACGTCTTAGGAGAGGGTACAAGCCCAAATGTATTTTGAACTGAAATATGTAACACTGCTTTAAATTCTGATTTATCATGTTTATTTGGCTTAGTTTGGCAAACAAATATGAAAAATGGTTTTCCGATCATAAACTGAAAGTTGTTTAACTGAAATATTCAAAATGCTTTAGTTAAGAGCAATATTCAAGCAATTCAAAAGTATAAAAACTTTGTGCCACAGTAAGCCTACTTACCCTGTATACCATGCTTTCTCAGACATACCTTTATTGCATAAAGAAAGCAGGCATTTCTTTTTCAAGCAGATCTCCTTTGTCACACTTTGTCCTCACTCATACTTTTTTTTTTTAGATTTGTTATCCTGCCTTTAATTACTTTATAAGTAACTCAAGGCGGCAAACATACCTAATACTCCTTCCTCCTACTGTTTTGCAAGTCCAGGGATACACATTCGATTGGGAATTCAAAAAATTTTCCTGAAAGCAGGCAATCATCCCAAGAAAACTGCCTTGATGTATATACTGTATGTAAATCACCATGAGCCAAGCTTAAATCAAAAACAACTTTTTAAAAAATTCTGAATATTTCCCAGCATAACCATTCAAAAATATAGACTTATTTTGCATGGTTTAAAATGTTATAAAACCATAGGGCAATGAAAATTGGCAGTAATAAAATTAGTATATACAAAGTGCTGTGTATCATGTGTCAGTGGTATTCACTCATCTCTTTTCAATAAATTTTACTGAAATTACTTTCAAATTCAGTTACTTAATAGTTCAGTTCAGAATGAGAGAAAAGAGAACGTTTTGAACTGCTTGACTCCTGTATTTCAAGAATGGTTAGCTACCTGAGATGTCTGGTTTAACATGCCTCCTCTATCTGCCAGTTCTGCTCCTGATTGATGCAATTTTGAAACTGCTCAACTAACATATATTATTATGCATGTATTATTATTGATGTAGAAAACATAAACACTTCCTTATACATTTATATTAATCAAGACAATTTATGTACAATTAAATTCAAAGTTAACTATTAA
Source organism: Python bivittatus (assembly GCF_059951505.1). NCBI lineage: Eukaryota > Metazoa > Chordata > Lepidosauria > Squamata > Pythonidae > Python > Python bivittatus. The sequence continues at coordinate 33,430,698 of NW_028277098.1, forward strand.
AAAAAAGACAACATAAATATGTAAACATGATCAGCAGATTAAAAACATTATAAAATTTTCTACCCAGTCAGGCAAACACTTTCTTAACCAGAAAAGTGTAACTACCCGGTGGAAAACAGAGTACTGGGGAGGAATTAAAAAAACCCAAGAGGTAAAATATTGGCATTCTGAAAGTGACTATTATAAGGAAGTTCCTTCTCTTGTCCCAACCAATTGTGCCTCATCCAAGGCCACAGGGAGGTCCCTGAGAAATCTCGGGAACAAGCAGAGTTATCTAGGAGAAGCATATTCAATCTTTGTTGCCTTATACTATCCATTTCCAAGATACTATATTAAATGTAGCATGGACAGAGATATATTCCATCTTTAATGTTACCTATGTCTTTACTCATCATGTCTGAGGGACTACAATAATTCTGTCATTTACGTTCATGTTACTGCTGGTAAATGATCAAACAGTACACATTCCACAAATTTATCTGACATATTCCAAAAACTCCAAGTGAGAAGTTCTGCTGAACTTCTAGTAGATGGGAAAGTAAATTATATTCAATGAATACCAAGTTTAAAATTCACACTAACACATGGGGACAGTCTGACAAGGTTAGACAATTGCAGGATCACAGACAAACGTCTATTATGGAGGTAAGATTAGGTTCATCCCACACTTAAAGACTATAAATATTAATTCAATATCTTGAAAGGACATGTTTTCACTGATTAGCATGGATTATACAGTACAATAAATAAGGTTCCTACTGAAATACAACTTGAAAATATGAACATAATTTCTGCCACTACTTTGCCTGATTACTGACAGGAATAGAAATGTGATCAAAATTATTTATTATATGTAGGCCTTTCATTGACTGACCTCAGAGATCTTTGACTGATTAAACTTGTATCTTGTACTCTGCACAATGGTCAATGTACAATCCTAGCACTGTCACAAAGTAAGAATAATTATTATGACTTGCTATCGGTATGTAATAATGTGCAAAGTGAGAGAGTAAAATTCAGTCTCAAATCTGCAACATTTTATGCAAGATGGTGACATATATATCTGATGCTGCAGCAACTTACAACCATTATTTTTGTTATACTAGTGTATTCTGAAACTATCATTTTGGATTAGTTTCCTATATAATACAAAATCATGGTTTAATACTAGCATTCACATATAGCTCTAAAAATTATCATTTGGCATTACATAAATCAGCCTCAGGCTGGCATCTCCTTCTTTTCAACATTCAACTCTTTTCCCTCAACATAGTCTTACTGGAAATGTGAAGTTCCATACTATTTTTAACTATTTGCAGTTTACTACTATGTCTAACCACAAACCTAGTATTCTTAGTCAACTATAGCTCACTGAACCAAGTCTACTATAAACTATGATTTATGAAGTTGGTTTGCCTCAATAAATTATATTTATTTATTAACATGTTAGAATGTGTATGAATTCAAAACGCTAAACCATGATTTTATATTGTGTCCAAACTAAGGCACAGCCTACTCTGATAGCTGAAAATGCAAATAATCTGCAAGCTCTAATAACGAAAGTCAAGGAGCACAGATTAAATATAAAGATTAAATTAATGACAACAGTACAGCAACTGAAACTAGCAACTTTAGAACTGACATTGAAGATATTGGAGTGGTGGATAGCTTTTGCCTTTTACAATCAACTAAAGAACCAGCAGTCAAGAAATATGCCATTACCTAGCACTTGATAGGGTAGCTATGAAGGCTCTGAAAAGATATTCGGATGCCATGATGTGTATATACTTACAAAGATCCAAAGGGTGTGGACAGTGGTTTGCACTGTGATACTCTATGGAAGCAAACGTTGAATTTTGAAGAAGCAGGACATGAAGAATACCGATGCTTTTAAACTTTGACACTGGAGAAGACTCCCGGGAATACCATGGATAGCCAATAAAACAAACAAATGAGTCATAGAACAAAGCAATCCAGAGTTCTCACTTGAGGCACAAATGATCAAGTCCAAATTATCATATTTTGACACATTATACAAAGACCTAGCTTTCTTGATGTCTATTTTTTATTTACACACTCCTTCTTTTGTTTCTTGATTACATTGGAGTAGAATATTGGGGAATGGGACAAATTCATAGTCTTATCTTCTATCAATGGCTTCTAGTCGTGATGACTTTTAACTCCAGAGCATAACAGAACAAAATAGAATCTAGTAACGGTGGCAGAGACACAAGAGCTAGAAGGCATTACTGTTTTATCAGCAGGCAGGATGTTAATGTTATTGTTGTACTTTAAAAATAAACAAACACACTTTTTTGATGTGGCTCAGAGTGATTTGGATTGGATTGGATTGGATTAGATTAGTTATAAATTTTTCATCATTAAGAATCATATTCCAGATAGGATACTGGACTATGCTGGAAACTAGGTTTAGATATCAACTAAATAACTAAAGTTTACCAGTAATCAACTAAATAACTAAAGTTTGCCAGTAATAAGGTTTTAAAGATTTTCCAGGACAGAATCTACCTATGCTTCCACAAATAAATTCAGCCAGAGAATGCATGTGTGTATTATTATTTTTAGATGTTTTATCATGCCTTTATTATTTTTTTAATAAATAATTCAAGGCATATTGAATTATTTATAATATTCCTTCCTCCTCCTGTTCTCCCCACAACAACCCTGTGAGGTGAGTTGGGCTGAGAAAGAGTGACAGCCCCAAAGTCACCCAGCCGGCTTTCATGCCTAAGGTGGGACTAGAATTTCTAGCCTGGTGCCTTTACCACTAGACCAAACTGGCTTTATTATGTCTTAAAATATCACTCATCTCACCTCACCTCAACTAAGAAAAACAAAATTGCCTAGACTTTAATAAGAATGATTACTAGGCACTCAGCATTGACAATTATAGAATAGGTAGGTATGTTTTTAAAATAAATTTGGTACTGTATATGGAACTTTTAAATGTTTATTTTATGCTGAAACATAGCGCATATGACTGCTTTATATCTATGTGCTCAACTAATTTTTATATAGTAATACGTATATAAATATATGTAATACTTTTTATTCTTGAATAGTTTCTAATGCATTGACTCCTCAAACTATTGTGCTTTCTTGCCTAATGGTTTGAATACTGACAGTTTCTTAAATGCTAGAGAAATGAAAATTGCTTAGTGGATTGGATAAAACAGAACCCAAGTATTTCACAAGATATCTACAGTTCAAGTAAATGTATTTAAATGTATTTTCGTGAGCAGCAATTTTCATTCAATAGAAGTCACTAACAGCTGTATTTTAAACATCTGAATGTAAAAATTAACAAAGGAAATCAGAAATTTCTTGTTTTTTAGTATGCTTTGAATCCCTGAAATAAAGTTTTCACTTTTCATGTTGTCAATCATAGTCAATAATTTTTAGATTCTGTTCTTCATTCTGCCTTCCCAGTAATTTGTACTCTTTTCAATGTTTTATATTAATTTCATCTCAAAATTTTTATAGCTCCTTTTAACATCTCTAGCCCAGCAACATGCATCTAGATCAAAAAGTGTCCTAATGGCATATTGAGTTTACTATAACTTTCAGGAAGGCTGATTTACTTCTTGCACTGGACAAGAAAGTAAAATGAAATTGTAAGATACTTTTTTTCTTTGCAAGAAATGACTGGAAAGCTCTATACTAATGATTGCTTTATTGGTTAAACTCAATCTCAGTAGTTCTGAAAAAGCACTAGCAATAATTAGCATTGCTAATGATTATTATGATTATTAATTTAGGTTTCTATTTTTAAAATTTCGTTTTGTTGGTTTTAAACCTCTATGCCCTGCCCAGAGTTATTGTCATGAGATTGTCAGCCATATAAATGGTTTAAATAAATACATGAATAAGTAGTCCCTCACAATTTGTTGAGTTTGGGTGATAGCATCTAAAAAGTCCAGCTGATTTAAATGAGACTTATTTTCACATGTTGAACATAGCTTAGTTGCATTCTTTTCTGATAAAAAAGTTTCATGTTACAATGCTGCCAGTAAAACAATGCAATGTAAAGATGTCCTCCAGGAATATTTGGCATTTATTAAAAATATATACAAATAATTTTAGGACTTAAAGCATATTTACATAACCATGAAGAATCTTGGCTGCTATTTGAATACCGGGTTAATCGTAAACTTAGGTCTTAAAACATCTTATCAGTTTATTTTCTGTGCCAGTTTTATCTATTCTGAAACCATGAACTAATTTAGGCATATGTGGTGATCATGCTTGTAAATGCTTTACAATTAACTCAAGGTGTCTCCAAATATGCAGATTTGTCCATCCTGATCTACTCAATTCTTACACATTTCATTAATCAAATGCATATCATGCCAAAGTCCTAATTATTATTTGTATTTCCCCCAAAGATGCAGAGCTGCATGCATTTCTCCCTTCTTTCCAGCCTGATCTAAAACAAACCCCCAAGGATTCATTTTCAATACATAGTCCAAACATACTTCACCTTTTATTGTCAGTGACTAAAAAATTAATTCATATTTCCAAATGTGACAAATGAGGATTTCTAACATTATTTAAGGTAGTACAGTGCCAAAGTAGATATGAGTTCCTTGTAAAGAAAAAAAGAACTTTGGGAAAAAGTGTTAAAAAAAACATTTTTCTTAAGCTTGTCTCCTTCTCTCAAAAGACAGATCAAAATCAATGGATATCTCACATTTTTTCACACACGAATTACTCAAATAGACTCTGCACTAATGCTTTACTTCAATGGTTGTAATTTCTTAGAAAGTGGATGTTTTTTGCTGGAATTTGCTTAATGACCATGTGATTCGCTTAACAACTGTGGTGATTCACTTAACATTGTTGTAAAAAAGATTGCAAATCGCAATCACATGACTGTGGTGTGTGTGTGATGGTTTGCGATGGTCCTAAGTGCAAGTACAGGTAATAAAGCACTTTTTCCAAGGCCATCATAACTTCGAACCATTGTTAAATGATCAGTTGTTAAGTGAGGACTACCTGTAATGAACAGATTTTAGTTCATGTTTCCCCTTAAAACAAAGAAAAAGAAACTACTGTACAACATACACACAGTTGTGTATGCTAATAAAAGGTCCTAGCCTTCCATTACTATTTAGAAAGAACTCAGTCACTTCAGGGTCACAGTCCTATTGTACTACATAAGATGTTTTGCATAGGGCATATCTGGTTGTAAAGATAATTATTTTTTAGGCTAGAAATTTTTATATTTTATTTGGTTTGGAAGCAATAGGATACAAACCATATTACATGCCAAATATTCTAGGCTTTAGATGGACTTCAGTTAACTGGAGTTTGTATGCATATTTTATCAAAAGTTGTTTGACAATTACATGAATTGCACCAAGACCAGTCATGCACCTGTATACTGACATATCTATACCTATATCTGAATCCATGATGTGTTTTGAATTACTCATACTTTGAGTCCCATGTACAATAGTCCATAAGAATATTAAACTCAACTCAGGCTTGCTGTGGCAGAATGAGCTCATATCTACAGTAGGATTGCTGAATTGTCATCCAGGGAAGAGTGTATATATCCTGAAAACTGTATAACAAATTGTTAATCATGGGCAACTGTCGGCTTGTGTGGGTCCTTGGCATGCCACTTTGCTATGCCCAGATATTTCCCCAATCACTGTTATGGATGGCCCCAACTCCTCTCCTTTGTCCTTTTGTTATATAAGCAGTCCCCTTTGAAAGGAAGGCAGTCACTGTGGCATGATTAGATAATCAGAAGTGGTGGTGCAATAACAACAAAATGGGTGCCGTGTCATTAGCTGTTGTCCAACTGTGCATGTAATGCTATTTTTGCCCTACTAGCCTCATTCTGCTACCCAAAGCCTACTGTGAGACACAGTTAGCCTTCTTGTTGCTAGAGCAAAAACTGGTAGACAGAGAAACTAGCAGAACTTAGTGCTTCATAATACTTAGGATCTATGGATGATAATCTGACATCTCAAGTATTAAGAGATTGTGAATTTTAACTATATAATATTTGATGTGTTGTGTCTGGGTTTTAAATTGTCTTATGTTTTTATACTGTTATTGTATATCCTTGTTTTGTGAGACGCTGAGAGTCATGCAGTTGCAGCAGGATATAAATAAATAAACCAATAAATAAATAGTACAGCATATAGATGACTGTGTATATTAACAGAAGGGAATTAGTGGTAGTGATAGATGAGTGATAGAATTTGTTCTTTATGAATATCTCACAAAGTTAATCCAATACTTTGATATCAATACATTATGTATTTGCCATTTATACATTACAGCTAACACCAACCAGCACAGTTCTAATCACATCTGTGCTCATCAGATTGTATAGGAATGCTGCTCCCAATCGTTTTTCTCTCTTTGGCACTGGAAGTCAAAAGGTTATCACTGCCTCATACTGCCTTTAAGTGGTGTCAGCAATATAAATATTTGATCGTGACACACTCAAAATACAATAGTAACCGTGCCAGTCTAGTGAGTTTGCTGCTGAAGAGCCCCAACTTGATCAAGTCTCTCTTTAGATTCTGTTTAAGTTCACATTTCAGAAAGGCTCCTGGCCTGAAGATGAGCAGCAGCCAGAGGTATATTTTGTTCACCTTCTCTAGGAATAAATGTTAGTTTCACTTAAGGAAAAAAATCCAATGTGCTTAAGGACAAAGTAGCCAGTTTGGTGTAGTGGTGAAGGTGCTAGTCTAGAAAGCAGGAGACGGTGAGTTCTAGTCCTGCCTTAGGCATGAAAGCCGGTTGGGTGACTTTGGGCCAGTCACTCTCTCTCAGCCCAACTCACCTCACAGGGTTGTTGTTGTGGGGAAAACAGTAGGAGGAAGGAGTATTAGGTATGTTCGCCGCCTTGAGTTACTTATAAAGTAATTAAAGGCAGGATAACAAATCTAAAAAAAAAAGTATGAGTGAGGACAAAGTGTGACAAAAGTATGAGTGAGGACAAAGGAGATCTGCTTGAAAAAGAAATGCCTGCTTTCTTTATGCAATAAAGGTATGTCTGAGAAAGCATGGTATACAGGGTAAGTAGGCTTTTCTTTTCACGAATACTAATTATTAATTCCTGTGCTACTCATACATAAACTGAAAATGTACACAAAAGTAAAAACAACCAGTGCAGATACTGAAAAATCTATTTCTCCATTGTTTTGAGAAGGAATTGACTAAGAGTGAACATAGCCTGTGAAGAAATGCTTATTTGCATCTTATGGCACTTAAGTGGTTTATTCCAGAATATAAATGAAATCTAATAGGCCAGACCATCTTGCTTTAATATATGCATGGAGCATCAAAGAATAGTGGTTTGTGCTATTGGAAGAAGTCTTCATGCAGGAATTGGGTTTCCAGCTCAAGAACCCTGCTGATTGAACAAATGACAAAAACTAGTAACTGAGGAGAGCAGGAAGCCATGCTGTGAGGCAATAGTGAAGGCTGAAGCAGACTTTAGCAAATCACAGCTTCAAGCAAAAATCTGACAAGAAAAACGGACATTCCTTGATATTTTTATGCAGGTAATGGTTGATTCTCACCAGGTCAAATGGTGAGGGATGATTTAGCCAGTGTGGCTCCAGTATACTTGATCTTTTTTATGGAAAATTATACTAACAGAAGGCCTATAGCAGTGCCTTGCTATTATGCCACAAGGGCATGTCTCCTGAAATCCCCTAGACTGGATTACAAATGGGTACAATATTAGACGTACAAATCAAAGTTATTTTACTGAAACTCATGTAGATTAAAAGGCCATTCTGACACCAAGACCTGCATTTCATTCACCCAATTTCTTCACTGTCAACCAGGTGATGCTCTGGTAATGTTCAGTCTGGTTTTCTATCTTGCTGGGTCATTTTTTTTCCTCCTAGGTGGTCCCCCTACCCTAAATAACTTGGTTTATGTGGTTACAATTACCTTGTCTGGGTCTTCTAAATTCTACCACCCTTATTCTCAAGCCTGGGGAAATGTGATGCAAAATGGAGATCTGATCTAGAGAAGTGAAATGCTTCCAGAGAGGCAAGAGTTCCCTAAGGTGATGGATACTTGATCAACTAATGAGATCCTGGCATGATGTGATCATGTAGGATCACTGTAATCAGGACTGTGCCAAACAATGGTTGCTAAGTTGCCCTTTTTGAGAGATATCATTTTTGGTATCTCTCACCACTTTCAGTTACCTGTAATAGCTATATTGGCTTGCCACATAACCCAACACAGAATAAAATCAAATATTATACACAACATTGCATATATTGCACTTACCATAAATGGCACATGCACCTGGATATTCTGAAAATATAATCTGCTTCACTGGCATAGAATTCATTCAAGAAGCCAAGTTTATAACTGCTGAAAATGGAAAACCATTATCCTCTCTATTCCAGTTTGCACTTACATGATGATATATTACCATATTTTGTGAATTCCACTGATTGTGGAATAGATACTTATCAATATCTATTTTTTTTAACATTCTAACATAGGTTCCAAACAAATTTACTTGAAAATAATTTTAATGTAATCATGTAGGTTGGAGCAAACTTTAACATAACATGCTATATATTCATAGAAAAAACTTGGTGGGTCTCTTTTAAAATTGACATTTTGTTATCAGTAAATTTATTTCAGTTCTACTTTTTTAATTAAATACTTCATTAATTGGCTGCATGCTTCAAATAAATTCAAGCATCAAACATCAGATGCAAGGAGGAATGTGTGTGGATGCTTCTATGTTGATTCTGTTTGTCTAAGAAGCAAAGCTTTCCCCCTTGTCTTATAGGCTCAGAGTCCAAGCTCAGCAAATATTCTTTTTTTCATTAGTAATCACAGTATTAATTTCCCAAACAAGAAATGTCAATGACATTGTACTCAGGGAAGTGAATTTCAAAACTAAGTTTTAACTAGCCTTAAAATTCTACGCCTCACCATCATTTAATCAGTGCACATGATACCCTTCATCAATTATGGCAGAATTACTTCCTTCCTCGAGCTTACCATAGCATTTCAAAGCAAATTAGTTATTATTAAGAAGATAGCAAGCGCATTTGCATTCTTCAGTATGACATTACTATATAAAATGTAAAAAGCTACAAATGGGAGTTTTGATTTTGACTTTGTTTCTAAGTCAAGTCTTCTCCATTAGCTTCAGGAACACCTTTTTATATTTTAACAAATGGAATGAGAATTAATAAAAGATTGGGAATATTTAGCTCTCAAGAGCTGTCTGTTCTGATGACAAATCTGCACTTCCTTTGAACTATTCAGAAATGATGCAGTGCAACCTATGGTCATCACAGCAAAAGAGAAGAAAGGCTGTATTGCGTCACAAATAACTCATCATTCATCATCATAGTCCCTAGCTGGCAAGGTAAATAAGAACACATGAAAGTTTAACGAAACTCTATGCTCCAGGTTAGTTACATGCTTCCACATCTTTAGGGACTGGAAGCTTTACTTGTAATCACAGCCCATTCTTCACATTGGCAACTATTCAATGCAACCGATGGTACTGCTTGAACAGAGTCCAAAACTGTCTAGTCAGTTCATTCACTGAAGCCAGTAACAGCTGATGCTGAGAAAGCATACCCTGCTGGGAAACAAATACAATCATGGGTCAGTGTGCCCAACATCTTGCAATATTGTGTCCTTAACATGTTGGAGGAATACTCAAAGGAAATGCACAACCTCTCTGCTGTTGTTAAAAAGAAACATTAAGCCAGCACCCAGTGTTCCATCCTGTTTCTATAGAACAATACAGTAGTTTATGTTTGACTTGTTTTCCATTTATTGCAAATAACTCTGGTAGGCATCACAGTTTAATCAGTATTTTGTTAAGATGATATTATTATTATTATTATGATCATTACAATTTTATTCCACCCTTTATTTATTTTTATATATATATTTACACATATACATACATACTTGGAAATGAAAGAAAAATAGAGTAATACACATTTTAGAAATAAGCCCTATAATTTTATTTTGTTTTCTAAATAAACACACATAAGACTGTGCTGTTATAAGTCAGCAAAAAAGATAGCAGGAATATATTAATCATAAGACGATATCTGGCTAGTCAAGGTATCCAAAGTTCCCTCCCTCCCTCTATCTGAGATATACTTTAAGAATATTCAATCAATATTGTCAAGCATTTTATTTATTTATATTTCAAATTTAGTCATCTCCCATCTTACTCAGTGAGCGACACTAGTATCCAATCATTATTTTATTACTAGAAACACCTGCCATCAAAACAAATATAGTAACACAATATTTATTTTATTAAGGACAAATAATCAACATTCAGTGACCTAGGCTCTGATGTTCTCCATATCCTCTACATTAAACATAAGAAACAAGTAACAAAACTGAAATTTATTCGATTGAAGTATAACCTTATGAACATCTATTTAAAATAAGTGTCACTAAGGTGATTAGGATTTATTTCCAACCACGCATGTATACAGGTAGTCCTTGCTTAATGACCCTAATTGGAACTGGAAATTCTGTCACTAAGCAAAGCAGTCATTAGGCAAAACCTCACATAACCATGCTCCTTACCAACGGCAGTTTCAGTAGTCCCAGTTCCGGTCATTAGATGAGCACCACGCCATTCTTAGGCAAGAACCTCACCCTTCTCCTACCCTGTGCAAAATGCCAGCTTGGCTGCACTGCCTCCTCCCCAGCTGGGCCCAGCAAACTCCCTTTGGCAGACAAGGTTCCACCACCCTGCTGCACTTGCCTCTGCTTCCACTCCCTCCCATCTCCACACCCACCTACTTCCCCCTCATCTTTGCTCTTTTGGTCACCCTGCATTCCACTGCCTACCCCTGCCACCCCCAGGTGACCGTCACCATCTTCTTCTTCCCACTACTGGCCCTTTGCAAGGCCTTGCACACTGCTGACAGCTGCCACATTCACTGGGGGATCATCACCTGCACTACCACTCTGCCTCCTTCCCTAGCTCCATCCTGCTGCCTCTTCCCTCCCTGGGCCCGGTGAACTCCCCTCACCAGATGAGGCTGTGCCATGCCCTTGCCCAGCACCTGGATCCCAGGCCAGCACTGGAAGATGGCAAAGGTCAGCTGGGGCAAAGGGGGGTGGCAGGGGTAGTGGCAGAGTGCAGGGTAGCCAAAAGGGCAATGGGGAGATAAATGGGTGGGGGGAATTGAAGTGAACACTGCAGTCACAAATGCAGGCTGGTTGCCAAGTGCCTGAATTTTGATAACATGACCATGGGGCACTGCAACAGCCGTAACTTTGAGGACCCATCATAACTTCCATTCATTCAGCGCTATCGTAATTCTTGTTTATGTTTCTAACTGTATTAACATACATTAGTTTTCAAGTTTCCCATTTCAAACTAATACCGATAGACTTCACTTAACAACGACTATGTTTAGCATCCATTCAAATTTACAACAGTGCTGAAAAAGTAATTTTACAACCAGTCTTCACGCTTACAACCATCACAGCATCCCCCGCAGTCATGTGATCAACATTTGTGCACTTCACAACTGGCTGGCATTTATGACCATCCCAGCGACCTGCAGTCACACAATTTCCATTTGTGCGCTTCATGACCGGCTTTTGACAAATAGAGTCAATGGAGAAGCTGGCAGTAAAACTACAATTCACAGTCACATGATGTCTCACTTAAGGACTCATGGTAACTCACTTAATGACCAAATGGGAAGTGATGTCATAAGTCTGTTGCAGTCATGTGATGTTTCGCTTAGCGGCCACTTCGCTTAGAGACAGAGTTGCCGGTCCCAATTATGGTCATTAAGCAAGGACTCTCTGTATAATATTCAGCTGTGGATTTTTAGCAACTGTGTCACAGAAAATAATAAAAAAGTTTCAAGGGCCTCAATTATATCCCATTCCAGAAACCATACCACTATGCCACACTTGCTCTTTCAAATTTGTACTGTAAGTTCCTTTCTATAATAATAAGGTTGGATTCAATCAGAAAATCAGTAAGACTTAAAACAGCCATGACCAACTTGTTCCATGAGTTCCAATGGCTTTACCATAGGCATGACAAAAGGTTAAACTGTAACATTACATTCATTATATTGTATGTACCTTCTCTCATATTTTACTTGAAATAAGCATGTAGAATTCTCATCTAGATGAACAAGAACATATAAAAGAAGTTTAAATATTTGTCCCCAGCTAATTCCTTCCTCAAATTTGCCTTCAATCCTTTCCCAACATGATTTCCACTAGCATTAACTGGCATCAAAGGTATTTTCAAAAGGATATGCCTGGAGCGGAAGTTTAAACCCAAACACGTCCGTTTTGGTGGTATTCGAGTCCAAATCAGAGCTTCAGCTATATTTTATGTTATAAATATTACTGAATTCAGCCAAAAGGAGGGGGAAAGTATAGTTAAATTTGTAACTTACACACAAGAACCTATAGTAGTGCAGCCCATGCATAATTGCAGCCTGATTTTAAAGAAAAGAGGCCAAGGGAGGATCCCAGCTGTACTGAGATCCATTTAATGATGCCCTAGAATAAATTATAAACAAAATACCAATAAAAATATGGGAACTATACTGCTCCCAAAATGATATCTGTGCAAATTTTTATCAGAGCTAATTTCTGAGCAGACTATGTTTAGATTCAAAACCCTATGAAAATTAAAAACTTTTAATTGTTGAACAATTACCAACTAATCACATAAAAAAACTTCAGAAGCTGCAGTCTGTAAAATCGTGGATTTCCAAGCATACCTTAGAAGCATTTTTATATAAAAATTAAGTATCAGAAAACAATACCTAATTTTTCAGCTTTTTTTCCTGCAACACACAAGGCTAGGCTGCAAAAGCAGTGGATGTTATTTATGCACTAGACAAGCAATGTAGGGATATCCTTAGAAAGTGCTGAAGGAGAATTCAATACCAGCTCTACATATTATAATTCCCTTCCCAAACATGGGGTCCTTCAGTGCATTTGACTGCTCTCAGAGAACATAACCTTTATATTCTGATTCACATCTTTCCAATTCCAGCTGCCTATACCCACGGAGTTTAACAATTAATTTACTGCCTGGTAGATTTGGATAATGGGTGATCTCCTTCTGAAACTGATTTTTTGTCAAGAGTTTATGTACTCTAGAAATACAGGCCCATCAACTAAGGACATTTTGGATATAAGGTGAAAAGACACATACCTGTAGTCTTGCTATTTAGTCATCCAGCTTCTAATGCTCCTAAAGACACTGCCATAATTCTGTACCATGTGTAAAAAGTTGTAGGCAAAACACATATTGTCTTCCTGAAATTCTAGTTTGCACACGGAACCAAAACACTTGCACTGAATTGTCAGAAAAAGCAAATGCTCTTTCATGCAAACAAAGCAGGTGATCTATCAAAATGTGAAAATATATGGAAAGTATGTATCTCTTTTACTCACAAGAAGCCAATAGGATTCTAATAACATTTTATGAAACACAGAAAAGGGATAGAAGACGACTACCATTATGGCATGATGGTTCAAATGCAAGAGGGCAATTTGTAAGGTAATTATTAACAATGCAGTTAATAACAACAGAGGTCACAACAGTACCAGTCAAGTAGCAAAAGGTTCTTACCTATCAGTGTTTCTCAACCTCAACAACTTTAAGATGTGCAGACTTCGACTCCAAGAATTCCCCTAGGACCGGAACTGTGTTTTTCTAACTGTGTTCCATGGAACCTTAGGATTTTGAAATAACTTGATGGGATTCCATGAGAGACTAAGGACAAAAAAAAATTCACTAGCATATAGGTCGTTTTCTATCACTAGAGCTTTGCTTCTTGATCAGGGATTCTGGGATTAAAAACAAACAAACAAACAACAAACTAGCAAATTCCATGGCTTAAAAAGTTTGAAAACCCCCTACCCTAGATTGTGGGCAAGTAGTTCTTACTACAAATAATCCATATGTAGTATTTCATTTTGCAAACGTGGCAAATTCGCTTTCGCAGATGGTTTCAGGTAAAAACTATACCTAACGTTGCATGCAAGTAAATACCAAAACTAGCAGCATTGGATGTCTACCTCACTCTGAGCATTTTGAGATTTTACCACGGGCACTAAGCTGCATACAGTCCATACAGCACTACTGAGAGTGTATCTGATCACCTGGAGTTACTGGTCTTCAACAGAGGTATTGAAGCATGTACTTAATTACACTTCTATATGAGATGCTTTGTCTAGCTATATTAGATATATGCCTTGCAAACCCTTTTTGTTTTTTTCTGGTCTTCTCTGCAGGAAAAAAATAAAATAAAAAAATCCCATAGGGTACTCTACCTGTTATTTGCATCTTTGCTTTTTTATTTCAAACTCAAGTATGACAAATATTTGCCTGTCGAAGAATCACATAAAGTTACATACTCCAGTAGCGCTTTATAATTCTAAAGAACCATAAAATTGCAACAAGATAGGGATGTGAGAAGACCTATATTCATTTCTCACTGAATTCTGTAAAATCAATATGCTATGCCATATAACTTACTATATATTGAACAGCCAGTGAACACATACAGCACAATGTGAATACTAATGCATTATTTTTTCTATTTAATTGTTCTCATTATCACATTGGATATATGTGTGTGTGTGTGTGTTCTCCATATGTTCATTTTATACCACATCTTATCAAGATTAAGCAGAAATGACAGTGCAATAATTATAAAATACAAATTAAAATGAAAACAGTGACTTTTGGCAAGTCTCTCTCTTACACACAATTTTCAGTATTTTGTTACCAAAAAATAATACAGGTAGTTCTCGACTTACGACCATTTGTTCAGCAACTGTTTGAAGTTACAGAGGCACCAAACAAAAACTTAAGACTGGTGCCCAAAGTTATGGCCGTTGCAACGCCCCTGCCTGCACTTATGACTGCAGGGGTGCTTCAACTCCCCCCACCTGCCTATCCTCCCCATCTATGCCCTTTTGGCCCCCTGCTGCCCTGCGCTTCGCCAGCCCAGCTGACCTTTGCTCTCTTCTTGGGGCTCCACATGGCCAGCAGCTGCCTTACTAAGGGCCAGGCTGGGCATGCCTCATCAGCAGTGGGAGCAAGAAGACAGCAAAGGTTAGCTGGAGTGGCAGAGCACAGGGTGGCAGGGGCCTTGGAGTGCGGGTGGCAAGGGTGACTATGGCTGGGACTGGGCTGGGGTGGCTGCAGCTTAGTGCCACACTCCTGGGCTAGGCTGGGCTTTGTGCTGTGGCTCAGGGGCTGCTTTTTGCAGCTCCAGAGTTGTACCACAGGGCAAAGCCCAGCCCCAGCCCGGCCCAGGAGTGTGGCGCAAAGGAGCTTTCTGGCATGCCATGGCTCTGCAAAAAGCAACCCCAATGCTGCAGTGTGAAGCCCAGCCCCAGCCCAGCCCCAGCCCAGCCCAGCAGCCAAGCCTCAGCAGCAGCAGGAGCAAGAAAACAGCAAAGGTCACCTGGGGCACCAGAGTGCAGGGTGGCAAGGGTCTTGGAATGCACGGTGGTGAGGGCAACTGCAGCTAGGATTGGTTGAGGTGGCTGGGTCTTCCCAGGGCGTGGCAAGCAGCCTCAGAGCCATGTGGTTCTGGGGCTGCTTGCCACCCTGCAAGGCAGTGTGCAGGGCAGCCGGAAGGGCAGAGACTGGGGGTGGAAATAGGTAGGTGGGGGAGTTGGAGGCAGTCCCTTACCTTACTGAGGCTTGAGGCTGGGAGGGACCAAGTCTGGAATGGCTTGGATTAGGGTGGGTCCTCGGCTAATGACTGGCGGAATTTGCTTAACAACTGCAACAGGGAGGGCTGGGATTGCCATCACTAAGCGATGCAGTCACATGACATCTTGCTTTACGACTGCATTGCTTAGCAATGGAAATTCCAGTCACAATTGTGGTCGTAAGTCAAGGACTACCTGTACAAGTTGTGTTGACTGGGAGAACAGCAAAAAGAAAAGAAAAGGATGATCTGAACACAGAATGTCTTTTACCAAGACAAGCACACAGAAAAAGTAAGATTTATGTATGTACGTGGTCAAGTACACCTATATTGGCATGGCTATCTTAAGAGGATTATAGCAGAGCTTTCTACAATTCCTGGACATTATTATTAATTTTTTGGTTACCTACTTTTCATTGGTAGACAATTATTGCAAAACAAAGTACAAAACACAAATAACAATACCCCATGAAATCCCAACACACTTTTAAAAATGAACAAAGAAGACAACAGGTCTGTGAACTCATTGGAATGTTACAGGATTTAGGTTTTTGTATTCTCCTAGTGTGCATTTTATTATTTCTGTTCTTTACATTGTTGTGATATGTTTTCAATCCTCTTCGTATGCACTTCAGGTTACTTGGCAATTAGGCCACCTTAGAAGTTGAATAAATAAATAAAGATAAAAATAATAGAAGCACAAATCAATATGCTCTTACTAACACTTGTGTTCAGATTCAGGATCATGTTAGGATAAGTATATTGCTCTGTGAGGAATGAGGAACTGCAAGATATCTAATGTTAAAGTCTGTACAATCACATACGGACAACATAGTATGGAGAGGGAAAATGAATTAACTGTTAGGATTATAATTTGATAGAATGGGGTAGGTGTGAGAATAATTCATTCATATTAATTGACTATGAGCTAATTAAGTTACAAGGGGGAAAAAAGTATGAGCTGACACTGCTGTTGACTGAATTACTGTGGTTATACTTGGCTGAGGAAAAAGGAAGATTAACTGAGCAATAAATAAAGCAGTAAAAAATAATTAAATAGTATAAGTAATCAGAATCCTGCAACTGGAAGGTATCTAGAAATAATTCCCTTCAGGCCCCATAACCACATAAAAAGAACCCATGCTGAAAATCCCATAAAAAATATTGTATGAGCAATCCTCAAGTTTCTTTTCCTCCATTCCATATCAGCTGTCTATCTAACATTTTAGGAGTATTCATTGTTTTGGCCTATATTTTTTTTTACAGTATCAACATTCATTTATTCACTAATTCATTTATATCCTGCCTTTTATTCAAGAGTTCAAGGTGGTGTACATAGCATTCCTTCCCTTTGTTTTTCCCCACAACTCTGTGAAGTAGGCTAAGCTGAGAAAATGATTGGCCCAAGTCCCTAGTGAGTTTCTATGGCTGAGGGCAGACTAGGATCAGGTTACCCTCTTGCCAGTCCAACACCTTAATAAAAATCACCTCCTAAATATTTATCAGTCTAGGAACCAACTATTACATTATGACAGAGGTTTCCAAACTTGGTTCACAGAGCCTTTAATGTTTCAGTACAGTAACATTTTCATGGCACCCCTCAGGTCCCAAACTGTGTGTTGCAGTGCCCCAGCAATACTAGACTAGTAGTTCATGTAGTGTCTGACAGATGTGAAGTATCAATGTGTTTCTCTAAAAAGTTTAAAATATCCCACAGTGCCCCTATAACTTTACTGCAGTACCCCGGGGTACTACACCGCACCTTAGGAACAGCAACATTATGGCATACGTGTCTACTTTAAAGGGCGTCCACAGGTAATTTAAAACTATTTAATATTTTTTGAATTTCAAAATGGTCCAAATCCTGTAGGTGCCTAATTTCATGAGGTTTTGATATTATCAACTGAAATCTTGAGAATATCAAAATCTTGTGAAATTTGTCAATCTCCCAAGTGTTTAGTCAGTTAAAAAGAACATTTTTTTATTTTGGCCTGTGCATCAGCGATCACCTGCAATATTTTCATCAGACTAAAGCTGAAAACCATTACTTAAAAACTCCTTTATAAAAATGTGATCTTTCAGTTATAATTAGAAAGCTGTTTTCATCATCTCTGATCATTTGCTATGCTGGCTACACCAATGGGTGTTGTAATCCAACAATCTCTACTGAACTAGAGAATTATAGAGAAAAAAAAAGCATGCAAACAATATCCCTTATCTTGTTTATATTGCTAATAAACCAAACTCTTTCATGTTGCCCATTATTCTGCTCAAACATTGCTCAATAGGAAGGTATTACTTGCATTCAATGATTTCAAGCAGCATTTTTCACTTGCTGCTTTAGTTCATGGTTTAAATAATTATTTTTAAATGCCTTGAGTAAAACCAGTACAATCTTTTATGCAATAAATTATACCTAGATCCATAGCGAGTAAATCTGACCAACAGGTATGTACCATGGACTGCCAGTTGCCTCCGCCCAAACCCTTGTCCCCAGCTTTCACAGCTTCAGTTTAAACAGGCAATAAAATCATAGTAATCCCAATGGCATTCCTTATATGGTTGAAAGGATGCATTCAGTTTGGTGAATCACATAGAGAAAAGGGTTAGGTTAGGGGAACTAGGAGATGGTGTTTATGTTCAGATAAATATATCCTTCCAAAGAGTACCTGAGTGAAAGGCAGGGCATACATAAATAAACTGCCAATCTATGGACAACCATTGAAGAAATTCATAAAGATGCTAGAAGAATGACTGAAACTTTACAATGGGAAAAGTGAAGGCTATGCAATGACTACATGTCACATTTGAAACCTGTAATATAAAATATGCAGCGAGACCGTATCTATTTATTGTTAAGATGCACACATCACTGCAGTTTATTTCTTGAGAAATCTAAAAATGTACCGCTCTTACAAATACAAAGATACACAAATAAATAAGTGAAGCCCCAGCTGTAAAATAAACTCTGAATATCTTCTCTACTTATCTAGCATGTCCAAACACTAAGGCTGAACCTCTATACTCACTTAACTAGAAATACTGTAAATCCAACTGACTTCATTGAGACTTACTTCCAAGTAGACATGCGTAATAAACAGCTGACTGATAAATAAGACAATATTTGTAAACCAAGCCATTTATATTCATGTTATATTCAACATAAGCAAAATCAGAACACTGGAAACACATACATACCTCTCAATTATTTCATTTGGACAACAGTGGATCATGACTGAAGTTCAACAGTTCTTGTCAACTACAATGACATAAAGATTGCCTGTTCTAGAAACAGCAACTCCTTATCGCAAACATTATTTTGATAGAGCTCTATCTTGCATTAAATACTGGCCCAGCACAGACAAGTCCCTAGTGAGAATTTAAAGGAATGTTTGAGCAAATTGCTTAAGACAGGGAAATAAGTATTCAACAGGAGCTGTTAGATTTCCCATAAGATAAAGGTGCTGATAGTATTCCATTTCCTATATTTCTCAACAGCCCCTTTAGGAATGTTATTTACTTGGATACATTCTGAAGACTTGAAGAATGAAAGTTAAATGCTTAAAAAATGGGATCTGAGTGGTAGAACAAATAATAGCACATGTATTAAGTTACCTACATAAATACATTTTAAAAACCTACATTTTTATTACACCCATTAATTTCAAATAAATATTCTGTGCTTAAATTGTTTTGTGTACAATACATCTGGTTGTGGGTAGGTCCATTCCTAATCTGAAACATGCATGTTACATTTGTTTTGATCCATACGATATGAACCAAAAGATGGTTGTTCTGGGAAGAAGTGTTTTTGTGTTCCTAATGACAGTGTGATCCTATGATGCTAATAGTGATGTGGAGAGGTGGTGAAAGATGAAAAGGGAGGAGCTAGCCCCTTGTGTGGCCAATGCGACATAGAGAAGGCCTTATATTTCACCCTTGTGAACCTAATTCCATTGAGCCCATTGGAGTTGGGCAGCTTATAAACTCAAATCATTCCACATCAGTCTAGCCAAAACCCAGAATAAATCAAATATTCTGGGTTTGGTACCTGTCAAAGCATGACTAATCCCAAATGGTTCAGCAGAACTTCAAATGCAATGATTTATTTCAAGTTAAAAAACAAACCATTTTCCATTTCATGCCCAATAAGCGTTTCCCTAAAAACAATATCTCAACATTAACTGAAATCCAGACAGAATTCTTTCATTCTGATCTTTTTGATTGTTTTAATACATGAACCATGAAGTGGGTGATGTAGGTGAAAGGCTAATCATTGGGAGATCTCTCTTTACTCAAAAAGAGTGGGGTAATAAGGAAATTCCTCTATCACAATCTGACCAAACACCTGAACTGGGGTGGGGAGGAATTACTTATTTTAAGAATTCTACATTAAGCAAATAACCAAAGTCATTGCTCTTAGGATCCGTAAATAATATTTGCCATGTCTTTCTCCTCTAGTGAGATACAGATAAAAAATACTTATGGCTATTCTCAGAATCCCTAGGGCTAGATAGATAAAAACATGAGTTTCAAGGAATAATCCTGTTTTACAGTACATACAAAATATTTTGTTTACAAGTTTGGAGCAGCACTAGGTAAGCTCTGTGTAATATTTAGTAGCACAGATTATATCTATGGTACAATACTATGCATTCTTCTGTATTTCTAGGAAATGTTTATGATGTTTATATGCCCATGTCAATGCTGCTTTTTCTTTCTTTGTATTTACCACACATCTAGCCAATCTGTCACTTCTACCCAGGCCTCCAGTTTTAGCTTCTTGATTAGTAAGTTCTATTAACCCAAAGACTGCAGCAATCCACAAAGATAATTAAAAAGAAAGGTCAGTGGCTTATGAGGAAAAGCAATGACCTTTTAGTAAATCTCTGGGGTTCAACTCAGCAGTTGTTTAAAGTATTTAAATGCTGGGATTCCAAAATCCCTCAGTAGCAAACCATAATCCTGACTCCACTCACTTTGTGCTACAGCTGTGTACTATTGCTGTAATGAAAGGCCAAGCCTGAAAGCAAGTAACCATTTAGCCTAGAAAGTAAATAAAGCAAATGCAAGCCACCCAATATTTCAAGTGTACTCTAAACAACTGTCTATAGTTGAATCTAGACTATAACTCTCCAAATATCACCAGACTTTAAATATTGGGAACTATATTTTAGCAAACTCTGATGAGTCACTCATAAGGTAAGTGACATGGATTAAATATTTGCATAGTTGAAGGTAAAGACATCCAGCTGTCCAACATGCTGCCATGGGTCTATAAACACGTAGCTATTGTAGAATAGTTAGATCAGCATTTCCCAGCCTGGGCAATTTGAGATGTGTGGACTTCAATTCCCAGAATTCTTAACAATGGCCATGTTCGCTAGGGAATTCTGGGAGGTAAAGTCCTCACATCTCAAAGTTGCCCAGGTTGGAAAACACTTAGCTAGGTGTCTACCTAGCTACCTACTCTTTCTACTCAAGAACAAAGTAACAGGTCAGTTTCTTACTAGAAATTATTTCCATCTACTGTCATTTATTTTAGAATTATTTAAAAACCAGGTATCAGTTTTAAAAAATAAATGAAACAAATCCTGCAAGATTAAGAAGCTGGAAAAATGAGAGAAATCCTTCAGGGTGATAATAAAATTGTGTGGAACCAGTAGTACAACAGCAACTCAATAAACTAATATATTTGTGACATTAATACCTGGCCTACTTACTCAGCAGAATTAGAAGATTGCACGAACAGTGTATATATACTACATATACAAGTTTTAATTCTTTCCCAAAAGAAGGAATTAAACAACAGAGAATGCAACCCTGCTGGCTCCACTGAATATTTCAGCAACTTATGATTGACTTAAGTGATGCCGTGACCACCCTTTCACGGTGCCTGGAGGCCACGGGGGTCTGGATGGGGTACAACAGGCTTCAGCTGAACTTTGGTAAGATGGAGTGGCTGTGGACTGGAGGTCTCTCTGTATCCAAGGGTTTACCATCTTTGGTTTTGGACAGGGTTGCACTGCCCCAGACATACCCAGTGTGTAATATGGGGGTCTTCCTGGACTCACGACTCCTGCTCAAGGAGCAGGTGGCAGTTGTGGCCAGGAGGGCCTTTGCCCACGTTCGTGTGGTGCACCAGTTACGCCCTTTCCTGGATCAGGAGGCTCTCTGGTCAATCACGCACACCCTGATCATCTCTTAAGTTAGACTATTGCAATTTGCTCTACATGGTATCAGGAAGCTATAGCTGGTTCAAAATGAGGCCGTGCGGACAATCTTGGGTGCCCCAAGGATGGTACATATAACACCTTTACTGCAAGAGCTGCATTGGGTGTCAGTTTGCTTCCAAGTCCAATTCAAGGTGTTGGTTATCACCTTTAAAGCCCTACATGCATGGGTCCAGGTAACCTGAGGGACCATCTCACTCCCATCACATCAACCCATCCCACCCAGTCAGGCAGAGAGGGCATGTTGCAGACCCCATCAGTGAGAGAATGTCAGCTGGCAGGGCCCAGGAGGAGAGCCTTCTCTGCTGTTGCCCCCACCCTTTGGAATATTCTCCTCCCAGAGGTGCGGTGGGCTCCTATCCTCCCAGTTTTCCAGAAAGGACTAAAGACCTGGCTGTGTCAGGATCAGCCCAAGAACAATGAGGCAATCCAGTATAGTTCAGTTCATTAGCTTGCACCTAATAGACAGAATCTCACCAGACAAAACCTATGCTAAAGCAACTAGTGGATATACCCCATGAGACTCTAGGGAAGGGCCAGCCTCATCCTCTTCATCTTCCCACACTCTTGTTGCGGGCTGAGGAGGCGCTTGCTCTGGAATGCCTCTTCCCCCTCCTGAAAACCTTGAACTTCCATTCCAGAATTTTTCCCCCTCATGCCATCCATTACAGGCTGTGCCAGCTTGCATGGGGCAATAAGAGTTTTAAACAATCTGGGGGACGGCTGGCGCCCTGATGACACTCCCTGAGCTACTGGCCAATTCCATCAATTCTTGGAATGTATTTATTATTTATTTAAGGCTGCTTTCAAATGTATTTTTATTTATATTTACTGTATTTTAATTGATTTTATCTTCTCTGAAAACCACCCAGAGTCGCTTTTTAATGAGATGGGCAGTGACAAATTTGATATATATATATATAAATAAAAAATAAAATATAAAATTCCATCAACCATGGTATTCACTAGGACTGTCTATATGGGTTGGACTTGGGAGACATAACAGGTGAGTTCCCATAATATAATTAAACAATTAAATTAGACCTAGCAACTAAATTCACATACATTTACTTAGGATGAGAGTATATGCCTTAGCCTGTTGTTTGTTGCAAGCAATGAAGTTTGTTGCAAGCAATGATACTATAACGTTATTCTTTTTTGGTATATCATTTCAAGAAATGGTGCTCTGGTACAAGGTTTTTGTCCCATGGCCCTATGGGATACTGTATGAATCTATCTTCTCTTCTATACTTTTCAGTGTTTATGAAACTGATAGGGGAAATGCATGGATTGGATTGAGGATGACATACTTCTATTTTTCATTTCCATTTATTCATACATGGCATCTGTGGAGTTCTTGAATCGGGGTCAGGGACAGGCGAGAACAAACACAATGAAACTTAGGAACCTAGAAACTATTTTCTAGGAAAAATAGCACTGCTGCAAGTATGGAATGTTTCATAGCATTATAAGCACCTTTAGACAATTTTTTACTGTCTGTAGTTCTCAGACTCAATCCTGAGGAAACTTAGGTGGAAGATGAGACCAGGAGTATCTCTTATCAGTTTACATTGGTAGCCTTATCTAAAGAGGACAGACTTCCACATCAATCTTACCACCAGCCCAGTTGAAACTAATAGATTCTATCCCCAATAAATATGACATACATGTATACATGTACAGCTATATGTATAGTTGCCACTAGCCTCACTCCCCCAAAAAGCAGAGCCAGGACAAAAGCACATTTAATTAAAATTAATTGCACATATTTCTCTCCCTCAGCAGAAATAGTCAAAAAGAAGACAGGGGAAAAAGGGTGGAGATGAGTTGGGGGAAGAGTGAGCAAGTGACAAAATGAGCACCACAATGCAAACATTGTGATGTATCTACTTGTGGCAACATCAAGATGCAAATAGGCAAGAGCGGAATTCATATTATTTCACTGACATTTTTACATTATGGCTTGCTGGGGACACTGCTGGGAAAGAGAAAGGGAGGAAAAAAGTTGGACAGAGATAAGGTAAAGAAAAGAAATAAAGGCAGGAAAGAGAAGAGAAAGTTTGTTTAGGACCCTGTTAGAGAAGGATAGGCCAAAAGAACCAATGGTAGGCTGTTCTGATCTTTTAGCTGGACATTTTGTGAATAAAATCACACACATTTCCTCAGTAGTTGAAGGCTGGACAGTCTGAGGCATTGACAGAGGTGATGTCTTATGATGTTACCTAAGGGGTGTTTGAGCCTGTGAAACTTGATGAGGTGAGCTTTGCCACCTGGATTACTCAGCAGCTATTATTATGTCTGATTAGGGAAAGGACAATAACCTCATTTACTAGTGACTGGAAACCCCTTAGGGACTTTTTGCTGAAGAAAAAAAATGAACTTGTGATTTATGAGTTTGATGATTAGAAAGTATAGACTATGGAAAGAAGGAAAGTATGATGTAATCTTTTTTTTTTTTTTTTAATCCGCACTCAATCATGACCGATTCTGCGGCGACTGCCTGGACAAGTCCCTGCAGTTTTCAAGGCAAGGTGTTTCGGAAGTGGTTTGCCATGGCCTCCTTCTTAGAGCAGAGCCCAGCTGGCGAGTGCAGGAGGTGGGGGTTTCTGTTGCTTCGCGCCTTTTTTGGGCGTACACGGCTTCCGCGTTACCAGCAACTGGTCCCATCTCCCACGCAAGGCACCGCCAGCGTTTTTCCTCCCACCAGGGTGAGAGTACTCATTTATCTACTCGCAGATGCTTTTGAGCTGCTGGGTTGGCAGAAGCTGGGGATGAGACAGGAGCTCACTCTGCCGTGCGGAGCTGGGCTCAAACTGCTGAAGTGTCGACCATTTCTGGCCAGAAACTTTCAGCGTCATTAAGCCGCTGCGCCACTGCGTCTCCTCACTGTAATCTTAGAGAGACATAAATAAATAAATAAAACATAAATGCATTTATAACTGCTGTTAAGATCAGAAGCCGTTTCTTTATAATCTTTCTTTCTTTCTTTTACAAATTTATTTAACAAATAAATAACAAATTTTCTTTAATAAAAATTATATTAAAAAAAAGAAACAACTGGAAAAAGTAATCCATCAACAAGGTTTGAGATATTATCAATATGCAGATAATACCTTGTTGTATAACTCCACACTGGGTGAACCAGGAGATCTGCAAGAAGATACAGTAGAGTATGTGGTGCTTGGAAGACATCAGTATCTGGATGGGAAAAATAGGCTAAAGCTAAACCCAAACAAGATGGAAAGGTTGCTGATTCAGAAGCTGGCCAATTCCAGGAATGAACCAATTTTGGCTCTGATGATTATCCAGTACTCACAGTCTTGCTGGAAAAGTAGGTGGAATAAGTGATCAGGAAGGCCTTGGACCAAATTTAACTGGTGTCCAGTTGCAGGTATTCCTGATATATGAGGACATTTATGCCCTTATCACCTTATAGCTGGACTACTATAATTCACTCTACATGTGGCTGCCCTTGAAGGCCATCTGGAAATTTTAACTGGTACAAAACACAGTGGCCTGTTTGCTTACTGGGAAAATTATAGCATATTATACTGTTGTTATGGAAACTGTGCCTGTTACAAGTTTCTCGGGGAGCACAATCCAGATTATAATTTATAGGGTTTGGGCCTTGACTATCTTTGAGATTACCTAATCCAGGTAGAAAGTGCCTGCCCAATGTGTGCAAAAGAGAGTACATGCTAAAAGTCCCACCTGTCAGGACATATGGCAGAAGGAGGCTATGAAGACAGCATTCTTTCCTGAAGCTGCCCTCAGGAATGGTTTAACCCTAGAGGAAATATTGGTCACATCCATTGTAAGATCTAGGAAGCTTGTTAAGACCAGGGTTTTTTATACAGCCTTTGAGGACTGAAGAAAGTACGTGAACTCAGTGTGAATTTTTATCCTGGGAATTGAGGGAGGGCTAGTGAGAGGAATTGTGTTACTGTTTTTATGTGTCGGTTTATTTTGGCTCTATTATTTGACTCTACAGTATAAGCCACTTAGGTTAGATTGAAACAGCATAAAATAGTACTAAATAAACACATAAAAAGGATTACATTCACCAAACAGCCTGTCAGGTTCAGCCCAAGAAACTCCACGGGACGGTTCTGGAATTGCTCAATTACTTAATTAGCTTATACCTGCTAGACAGAATCTTGCCAGACTAACTCTAACCCCCAAAGTCTGTACCTAAACACTACAAATTCCTTAGGGTAGTGCCAGTCTCATCCTCTGCCTTCACATGCTCAGGCTGCGGGCTGAGGAGATGCTTGAGATTCTTCTCCCCATGACCTTGAACCTCCTCATCCAAGTCCTTCATCACACACCTGCTCCCAAACAAAAGTTAATATTCAAAGGGATCCATTTGCATCCCTTGCTCATTCCTGTTTTCCAAAGCTTCTTTAACTCTAATGACCCAACTCCATTCCCAATTCAAATGTAATTATTGGGCGGGGAAAATCATAACTTATTTACCCGCTTGAGCCTTAAATATGAAGTATGCCTGACTTTAAAAGGCAAACTTTTCATATCACTATATCATATCTAGTTAAGTCTAGAAAACAAAAGTTTAGCCTTAACTCTGTATATAACACTTTCATTCAACCGAAGTATTCCTATAATTCTGAACTAAGGAGCTTGCAAATATTTTAACATATTGTCTTGCCCAAATAAACTGTAGAACTGCAGCATATTCTTACTTCGTAACTTAATGTGCAATGGAAAAAAGAAAAAAAAAAGAATAAGAGTAATTACCAAAATAACAAAACAGTACATACAGATTAAAGACTAATTTTATGGTATTTTAATTAGGGGGAAAAGTAGAATGTGTTATGAGCTTCCTGTCCCCCAAATACACATCTCATTCTCATGTCCTTTTCCTACATCAAGTACAGAAACATAAAAGGAATTAGGATGCAACAAAGTATATGCTCCCTTCCTTTTGTATCCTCAGTATTATGAAAATATATTTAAAATCAATATCTAAAAGGGTGATTTATTTTAATTTATTTCTACTTATATCATGCTTCAACTAAGATGACGGCAAGTAATGATGTGACACTAGAAAATTAACACTCATTCTATGGTAACACACTTGAAAAAGAAGCTTTGATCCTTGAGGGAAATGAAATAGCTTACATATATTATTACTGAGTGGAGACCAACTTTAATAAATCCAATATAACATCTGAATCTTCAAAATATAGCAAAAGTGTGGTTTATAAAAAGATCTGAAGCATGGGATATAAATATCTTCTCTCCAAGCAATCAGGACTTGGACCAAAGAACAAGTCTCTCAGCGCTCTCATTAGAAATACTAACTAGAAGGAAGGTTAAGATTACACCACAAGAGTTTCAGCAAGCATTCTGTTTTCCAATGGGAAGCCTATATAGGCAACCTGAGATCCTTTGATCCATTTTCTTACAACTCCTCTGTGCAAAAGGAGAGGCTTATCTTTTTTGCCATTTGTTATAACTGCTATTCTTACAAGTACAAGAAGGTATTTTCACAATAGGCAGAATGTTTAAAATGTTAATGTAAGTAGGTTACAAACATTGACAAGCAACCATACCATAAACTGAGGAGGGGGAACAGGTTCTTCTAATTAAAGATGACAATAGTTATGAAACATGTGAATAATCTAAAAGCAAAGCTTTTTTCTCATTAGAAATACTGGTTTTAACTCATACACAGACCTAACATAGCAAACTTAAGATTAATCAACTGAGATTTCTCATATGACATGATAGACCCAATTTCTGTTTACCTCGTTACATACTTGGATGTAGTAACATAATACAGACTGGAGCTCTGTTGTAGTTGATTAGATCAAAATCTAAAGATTCTTGGAGACTCCAAGAGATTAGACAACAAGACATTAACATTAATGAGGGCTATATTTAAAATAAACCTATATAATTTGTGTTCTTCTATGGCAAATAAAACAATGAGCCCCTGAGAAGCTGTAAAAAAACATTATTGTGTTTCTATTGGGCTACAGTACTGATGATTAATTATGCTGTATGGAAATATAATAATAAAAGAGAATGCAAATTATGGTCAGAAATTGCAAATTATGGTCAGAAGTTGCTTTTTTAAACTATCTTTAATTATATATAGATAATGAATAGAACAGAGTTTTATACACAAAGAATGAAATTAAGGTTAGCTGAGAAGGTTGCAGAAAAGAGAACAGAGAGAAGAAAAATAAGTTGAGGCACGCACTATGGTGCCATATATAGTAAGAGAATATTTTATCACTATTTGGGGAACTGGAAAGAGAACATGTTTGTGAAAATAAATCCCATCTCCAGAACACTTCTGGCTTTTAGGCTGGACCCTTTATCACTAAACAATTTCCCAAGCACAATATTTTTTCCCTGAAGGTCCTTACGTATCCTGTGCCTCATAAAGAGTAGTGCATGTTCCACAGCTCTGCAGGGTTGAATGTTATTTTCCCTTACAGAAAGCTCCAGGGACTAATGTGCTAACTAGTGTTATTATAACTGTTTCGTCTGCTTTGACCTTCCCATAACCAAAGGGCAAAATTTATTCAGATTTAAGATAAGGCAAAGGATAGATGTTACAAAATATTTATTTTATGGGTACTAAAGCTGTAGTAAATCTAACATACATTAATAGCACATTCGTACAGCAGGTTACTTGGACAGAGCAAGCAAAGCAAATCTGAAAGTACGGGAAAAAAATGCAAGGCATACTCACAATTCATAATTAGCTTTGAAGCAATATCCTCTCAATTGTTCAGACCATTTCTTACTAAATAATATATTTCATAAAGCTGGTTTTACTATTTTTATTACATTAGTGGTTTCGAAAAGCAATCAGAAGTACAAAAATTCCTACTTCATTATTGTAATAGAGAGAGAGAGAGGGTTATTAGTTTTTTGATATTGGCTATCAAAAAAGGAGATGAAAAAACCCTACTTAATACCTTACATAATACCTCTTTAATACCTGTCTTAATTTTTTTCTCTTATGATTTGATACAATATAACATATGTTTAAATGAGAAGTTCTCATAATTCTACAGTCTCAACAATTGTAAGCTATAGAGCTGGTCCATCAGTAGACAATATATGTAACTCAGGTTGGACTCAAGCTGTTCTCTGAGCCTGATTTTTCTGCAGATTACCAGGCTAGTAACATTACCAGTGCATGGGAGTGTGAAGTTTGCTGGTTGCCCTCCAGTTTTGATTGTGTGGTGTGGTTTCTTCCCTGATGGCCCTTGATTAGGCTATCATTTCTTTTCTGATTGTTTATCTGGTGCTGTTTCCTGCTTATCTGGGTGTTGGTTGATAGGGAATACCACCTAGAGTCCATATGAATTGAGGCCACTCATAAATTGTATACATAAATAAACAAGCAGCTCTTATGTGCAAGGCAAAAGATTAATAAGGGGTGGTCAAATATATCTCAGAAACTCATTATAAAATGTAAATTGAATTCTTTCTCTCTGAAATTAAGACTTCTGAAGCATACTGACTACTTTAAAATAGATTAGAAGAATATATGTCATTCTAAAATTCCCTAACTTGTTTGGATCTATAAATGCTAAATGTCTTGAGCCAGGATATCTGAAAGTTATAATAAGTCTGTCTTTGAAGATCTGGTTTTATGTTCCACCAAAGAAAAAGTTCAGGTTGGTGGATACACAAGGCAGAGCTTCTGAAGCAGCACCTTATAAAATTCTTTCCTAAAGAAATCCCTAAGATACACTTAGATTCCATCCCTACTAAGTTTTAACAAAAATCCAATCAATGGAGGGTTTTACTATTGTTTTGACTTTTTAAATTTTGTGTTCATTTTTTGTTGTAATGTTATTAGATTACTGTTTTAAATTTACCTTTTACATACAATTTTATTCCATCCTAGAAGATGGAGTACTAGATAAACAGATTTAAAATACTTATTAAATAATATACAAAATTGATTAATTAAATCAATCTTGAAGCAATAAGTGGAAGCACCAAAAAGAATCTTTGATAGGGCAGAAACAATGTCAATAATCAGCCTCACCTTGAGAATGGCTTTTGTGCTGTCACATTAGTTTGTATCAGCACCAAAGTTCAGCTGAGTTGATTACGCTAATTAGGAGTTAAATCAGTACTTTGTCTTGGTTTCATGAGAATCATGCCATCATCTGTACATGTATTGAACAACTTATGCCATGTTAGAGCAAAATGATAGCAATAAAAGGAAATATAAAATGGAAGCCTACATTTTCCTTAAGCAATATGCTACCAGCCAATAAATTTAATCTCAGCTGATTGCATTAAAAGTCAGGCATGACTTCTTAACTTTTAGCTATTACCTATATTTATTGGAGGAGGGGAAGTTGGGGGAAGACCTCTGTATCGAACTAAGATAGACTGTATAATGATAAATGGTACATTTTGACCATTATGATGCATTTATAGAGTTGTCAGGTTTTGAAATAATTCCAATTTTTTCATCTATACATTTCAAATAATTAGGATGTTCCAAAACTTGTAGGCAGGCATGACTAAACCATAACACGGATTATGAATTTATCTAGAATAACATTTTACCTCAAATGTATGATGTAGCCAGAAGCTGATTACCTGTAACTATCTGATTAGTGTGCCTATATAGCATTACTGCACTTCTAATGACATAAGTTATTGCAGATGGAGAAAAAAGTGTAGAATTTTTCATGCTAGCAACAAGAGAATAATATGAAATTCCTTCCACATAGTAGCAAGAAGAAATATGGGAACTAGTTCTACATTATGTAGAGCCTCTGGGATCTTGCTCATATATCAGACTAATCTGAACTACTACTTCATCTTGTTGCTGTCAAATGATGTATTCTGGCATCTTGCCTTGACCATATTCCCTGTCTAGGACTCTGAATTCCACATTCTGGCTTGTTCAACAGACTGCTACCAGTGAATCCTACTGGAGAGATGTGATCACATACCTCATTGTATCACTTTACTATATACTGTATTTCATCCATCTTTAAAAATGGCATTCAAGTTTACAGTTACCTTCAAAACAATCCTCTTGCTAGGGCAAAGTCTCCCTGCTTTACACTGATACAACCCCAATAAGAAATCTGTCACGTTTACTGATATGATTCTAGATATCAAATGATTAACAGTATGGAATTTTATATACAGAGCATGTTGAGTATATTTTTACACTGACCATGTCAGTAATGAATAAAGAACTTCAACAGATGACAGAGTTAGTGCCAAGTCAAGATTGACAATTGCTTTGCTACGAAATGAGTAATCTGGCATTCAGCTAAAAGTACGATCTACTAACTTGGTTCCATTCCTTTTTAATACAGACAGAAAGTTATTACTTAATACGGAGTGAAAGTTTAACAAGAACCACCTAAATGAAGTGAACTAGCAATGCCGTTTTTCCAGCTCAGAGAAATAATGCTGCTGAGAACAAAAAGAAACATGAGGTCACATGGTTAAGTTTCTAAATGAAAGAAGGAAGGGTCTCATTAGGACCTGTACATTTGTGCCATAACTGGAAATGCAGTGAAGCAATTGTATGCTTAGTTGCTCCTTATATTCGGTCAGCAGTTATGTTGTTAAAGAAGAATGCAGCATATGAAGAATTTGGCAGAGGGCTCATGATTAAGCAATTCCATAGCCATTTAGAACACAATAGTGAGCAATCAATATTCTAACAGCCAGTGTTAAGTGGCTAAACTCTAAAATTAACTAGAAGAGTAGGATAATATTCTATTCAACACTCCATGAGGGGACTTCTGCTCATGCAATAGATTTCTTTTCTTTCTTCTCTTCCCTAATATACACATGAAGACCCCTCAACTACTCCCTCTTTATAATAGATTTTCAGGCTGTATGGGAAGCTACACAGGGAAGGAAAATTTGCTTTGCAGATAGACACTGCTGGCAAAGCTTTTCAGTGTTATACACATCTCTGCCACTTGGTTTAATTCCATGTTGTGCTAAATTTAATCAATGCTTTTTGTTGTTTTTATTCTCCAAGTCTGAAGGAGGACTTACAAAGCTGCCTCTATTAAGCATATATAATTATTATATTGTAATATTTTATAAAATGTAATTCCCCAATTTTTCTTCAATGCTAATGTCAGTGGCCTTTATTCAGAATAATCCACATAAAATAATATCAGATGTTATAATGTGATATGAATATTCGTTTGTGTCTAGCTACCAATTAGACAGTAATATTCCCCCTCTAAGTGGTATTTTTTACTGGTTTGACATATAGAAAGCCAAATTTTTATCATGCATAAGCCAATTACTGAGCAAGGTTAGGAAAGATGCCTAGCTTTCAAGCTATGCAGTTGCCCTAAAATATATCATTTGCCTGTAAAATTTAATTTAAATGATTTCATTAAAGAACCCTCATATTTTCATCTGTAAAATATAATAATGTTAAGTGACAATCCTATGTATACAGACTAAGCATATACATGAAATTATGTCCAAGTAAACATATAAAAAAATTGCATCATTGATTTATTTGGTCCTAGTTAATACTTGGATGGGGGGCACTCTAGGAAACTGAAAAACACTGCAGAAAGCGCCAATGGACATCCATATTATGCCAAGAAGATTGCATGAATCCATATAAGATACTAGGAATTAGCTCAGTTCACTACTTTATTTGTAACTGAACATAAGCTAATTGATGATTAAATGCTAGGGTAAAACTATCCCTTAGTGACATTTTCCTACTTTTAATTTTACATTCTAATTTAATTGAGGCTAGCCCAAACAAAAACTAATTATTATCAAATGACCCCAAAAGAAAGCCTATTTGCAGATTCTTCTGCAGACAATGAATTTGTAGATCAATTATTCTATCAAAAAGCCATATTGGTGTAGTGGTTAAAGTGTTGGCCTAGAAACCAGGAGATGGTGAGTTCTAGGCCTGCCTTAGGCATGAAAGCCAGCTGGGTGACTTTGGGCCACTCACTCTCTCTCAGCCCAACCCACCTATGGGGAAAATAGGAGGCAGGTATGTTCACCTCCTTGGGTTATATATAAAAAAGGAGGGATAAAAATGTAATAATGTTTTTTTTAAAAAAAAAATCTATCCAAGTGATCCTATCCCTAGGTGGAATCTTAACTACTGAGAAAGAGAGAAGCAACAACACTCCATCAGTTGCTGATTTCAGCTTCATCAAGTATTGACTTTCACTTAGTTCTCATGTAGCAATTCATACTATGCAGCTGTAAGAGATAGAGAGAGAACTGGGAAGTAGGCTACTCTGTTGATTACTAGGAAACATCAGTAACATCTGATTCCTTCTCTTGAGCAGTTTCCATTCCAGTTGGTCACGATAAAATCTCTCATTTAAAAAAAAAAAAATGCTTCAGTTTGCTATTCCTCCCAAATTCTTTTCCTTTTGTGCCATCTCTTACATCATACAGCTCAAGGCAAGGAATTTCTTACTATTTACTTCTTTAAAGTGCCTTGAAAGCATTTTTTTTCTATTTAAGAAAAGGCATAAAATGCTTTTAATAAATAAACATTAATGTATCAATAGTAAGCAGATTGGGACATGTTTGGAAAAATGATCTATAACCATATAAAGATATCTCAACCGTAAAACAGGTTTTTCTTGAATAAAACACTCCCCAGCTAGATCTGTTATCCAACAAATATTCCATTAATATACTCAATATTATAACATCTCTGGTATATTAGAAAATCTTCACCCTCCAGAGTAAAAGTGAATTGATGTAAAGCTTGAATTGAATAGCTGATATATTTTATCAGTGGCTAAATAATGGACTTATCTTGTATCAGAAGAGAGATGAAGCAGCAACTCTCAATAGATTTCCAACTATATTTTGTAACTGTAACAAATCGGTCTCCGTAGTACAGAATAAAAAGTATATTCTTTGTTCTCAAATACCAGTAATATCTCTCATTGATTTACACAAAATAATTATGTACCCAACAGTGTTCTTCAATACTGGAGATTATGGAAGTACGAACTATATGCAAACATTTCATCACACACTTAATTACAATACTGTTCTTGCTCCATTTCTATACACATAACATTGCTTTCTAATTACAATAAATGTTATATACTGGCTATCTTATTCGGTGAAAGTATTTAAGAATATATCTAAGTCCTCAGAACTTTTCTTTGTATGGCTCTCTACTGAAAATGCAAACTAACTGATATCTGAAGGATTTCTTCCCCCAAAACTGTTTCTATGGAAAGTGATTTTACTGCCAATTATTTAAATACTGACTCAATTAAAAAATGGAAAAACTGTAATGAGGAAAAGTGGCAATTAATATAGAATAAAAGGAGTTTTTCCTGAAAGGAATAATACTAACATTTCTTTTTAAAATGAATTCTATATAAAAGACTTGCAAATTATCAGTATTACCTTGTGTTTTTCAGCACGGACAGCCTCATTTTTGTTAAATTGCTCACACTGACATTTCTTTCTGGAAAAAGCAACCCTGATTTTCAATGGATCAGGCCTACAGAGATGAATGGAAGGAAGAATGCAACTACTGACTTTTGAAATATGATCAGGGTTGACTCACAGAAATTATGTATGGTACTTCGGCAAAGAAGCAATAAATGTAAATAATAATTTTAAAAAAACAGCTGAAATTGGGATGGAACACTGATTTTTACCATAATCTCTGTTTGTAAGGCTTGTTAGACATAGCCTCCAGAACCATTATTTTTAGGCTAATTCTTTTATCTGGAATTACTATTCTTTCCTCTCTCACTTTGAATGAAACATTCATATTCTTTTGTGATTAGTGTCATTTCATTCCAGTATTTTCTGATAAATTCTCCCATGTTATTCAGATCTGATTTATTGACAAAATCTACAGGACAAGTTCTATAAATGCTTTTATTTTTTCTGTGATTCAATGAACACTTTCTTTGTAGTTTCTACCAGCTGTATTGTTTCCTGCTGATTTGGGCTGAGGTTGAGGGTAGGATTAGTGACAGCAAATGTTTTATTTACTCACCAAACTCTCTAAACAGCAAAACGATGTTAGTCTATTTTTCTGAAGTGGAGAATAGCGTGAGTTATAGATTTCCTCGCTTTCCTTTCATTTAAAGCATTGGTTTTTTTTAAGATACTATTTTGCCATTTTAAAAAGAAAAGACGGAATGACAGGAAATCAATAATTAAAGCCTCACTCTACCACAGGAAGAGAAACTAACACATTGGCAAAACTAATCAAAAGATAAATCAGGGACTATACATCATGAAATCAAGAAGCAATAAAACTAGTTAAAGTTACAAACAGGACTTTTGAAATTAACATTACTGTTCCATGAGCAACATTTACTGATCATTAGAAATTATGAGAATCCTTAGGTTGGCCATGGGGACAATATGGTAGATAATATAGAAAGATAGATGCCCTTAAATGTAGTTGACTCCTGGTGGCTATTATTTATTTTTAATTTTTAGGCATGCAGGCTTCTTCAGCTGTAGCCAACTCTAAGCAGAAAACACTCCACCTTTGTAGCAAAGGTTAAAACAGTATAAAAGAAAACATGAATAATCTGCAACTGGTTATGCTAAGAAAACACTATTCCATTAAAACAAGCGCTCCCTGCAAAGGGGTGTTGACACTATACTCCACAAACACGTTTCTTGGAATAACCAGTTCTTAATAGGTTTCCGGAATTCCGTACCAGTTGGGGTTACTCTAAACAAAGGAGAAATGACAGGAAGGAGGCACCATGGACATATTTATGCAGTTTTTCTGGCAACAGTATAGAAGTGGTTAAAACCCCTCTTTCTGAATTCTATTACGGTACCTAATTCGGCTATGCCTTCTTCTAAAATGCTTCAGAAAAGGTGCTACAGAAAGAAGGGGTGCATGACCATAGCATTTTTTAAGAAGCAGATGTGTCTTCAAGCTTCCTGGTGAGCCTGATGAAAAAGATGCAGCTACTTTCAAGGGACATATTAATGTAATGAGTGTATTAGTATTTTTAAAAGTATTTTAAGGTAGAGAGTGCTTACACAGAGGCAATATAATTTTAAAAAATCTCCTTCAGGATCTCTTGCTGCACTAATAGAACATGTTTCTGAACTCCTTTTCAAAATAAAGTAATATGAAGGACAACTGTATCTTGAAAGCTTTCTGAATTTGACTAAGTAACCAGTTTTTTGTTTTTTTCACTGATGACTATTTTAGGAATAATATATACAGAACCACTTCACACTCATTCACCTGGCTTCTTAATCAGCATATACAGTATTTTTTAAAATGAACATGTAATTGTAAATTCTACTTTTTTCTTTTATCTCTTGAATGCCGACAGTCTCAAATCTACAGAGAACTAAAAATCAGTATCATAGATGTTATTCCCGCAAGAAGTAGAAACTTCCTATTACTTCCTAAGTGACACTTTAAAAGTAAAATGTGCCCTTTAAAAACTGCCCTCTTTTTACAGAACCACTCCAGCAAAGCAGAGTGATCAAAACTACTTATCTGTTAGATAATTTAGGACCTGCCTGAGTGGCAACTTGACCTTTCAGAGCAGGGCAAATATTTCCAAGGAAATAGAACATGCTGTAAACTATTTGTAAATTACCTTGAAATGAGTCTGGCATTGCTGCCAAATTAAACATTCATCTGTAACAACCTGTGGGAGGGATGTGGTGCTTGCTGTTTAGAGTCTCTTAAGCTCTGTTGTTGTCACCATCATTATTCTTTATAGATTGCCATTATCCAGAATACAGAGCAATCATTCAAAAGACAGCTCTCCTGCTCAAAACATCCCACAACCCTAACCTCCCTTCCGCTGCCCAGGTGTCAACATTTCAGAAAAGACAACGGTGCATTTGAAATCTCCATTCGCAATTGCCATGATGTAAAGAACAGAGTGCGAGCATCTTTCCTTTCTGACCTTTGGTCTCCCTGCAATGTTCCTCCTTTTCCAAATCATTTTATCCAGCACCTTAAAGTGGGAGGCAGAGAGTTAAACGCCAATCATCTGCCTGGCGCCTCCCTCCGAGGTACAGCTTCTCTGCGCTCACCTTGTGATCCAGGACGCTGATGTAGCCTTCCAAAGGGCGGTCGGCGAGTCCCGGAAAGGGTCGCAGGGAGGTACTACCCAGTCGCTGCTGATTCTCCGGCTTCTGAAGGGTGGTCGCCGCCACCTGCTGCTGGACTTGCTCCTTCAAGGCTCGCCTGCCGCCGGTACCGTCATTGCCGTCGCCTCCGCTCCCGATGTTGCCGTACATAAGCAACAAGCTCGTGCACATGGTGGTGAGCGCTAAAGACACAGCCAGCCCATGGCGCTGTAAGGAGGGAGGGGCAAGGAGAGGCTGAGAACCCGCTGGACACAGCTTGGGCCAGGGTTGAGGTGGCAAGAGGCAGGCAATGAGGAAAAAGCTGTGGACTCAGCACCACAGCGATGCGTGGAGAAGGCTGCGGCGGCGAGGTAACGCTGCTCGGCCGCCAGGGTCTCCCAAGGAGCTTGTGCGAGCTCCACAGCCTCCCTCCCCGCGGCTCTTCTTCCCGCTTCGCGCGACTTGCAGCAGTGCCTGGCTGCCCCTCTGATTTCCCGCCGGTTTTGTCCCCCGCCCCACCTCCTGCAATTAGGCAGTGCCGCAAATGCCCCGCAGGACTCCCGTCGGGGTAAATGAATTCTCAGCAAGGCTGCTCGTTCCCTCTTCCCCTCAAGGCTTCCAAGAGAGCGCACGCCCCTTGTTGAAGCAGCTTGCCGTCTGTGGAAGTTTTGACTTCTTCTGGAAGGGGTGGGCGGTTTTCTGATGAATTCTGGAAAAGGGCAGCTGAGGGGCGCGGGGAAGAAGGCGGACCGCTAGCTCGGGTATCTCATTTACAATTCTTGACTGAGAGGTGGAAAGAGACCGCGCGCCTCCGTCCAACCCTTCGCAAGTTCCAAAGCAAAGGCGCCCTGTGTGAAAAGTGCACTTGGTTGTTGGAATGTGTTGCCCTCTCTCTCTCTCCCCTACTTCCGCCGCTTCTTAGTCCTTTTTCATATCCACACCCCTCTCGGGCTCGCCCACTTTTCCTTTGGCAACCATCCCCGTTGACCTCTCATTTTTGCTTGTGTTTTGAATCTATCGATTTGCTAGATTTGTACCCCGCCTTTCCTCTCCAAGAATTAAGGCGTGAATATAGATAGCCCTAAATGCTAGGTCGGAGACTGCTGCTCAAAGTACCAGAGCATCATCATCATCATCATCATCGCTCTTATTATTACTAATGACGACCCACATCCCTTCATTTCAAGCAGGTCTCATCTTCCCCGCCAGCCCTAAACCCCAACCCTACATACGCCTCCCAAAGAAAGGCAAGCAGCGGAAAGTTCTTCCCCTCTTCCTGCAGGTTTTCGCAGGTTTTGCAAAATGCCCATCGACAGGGAAAAGCTGCACACCCAACCCCGGCTGAAATAACAAATCCAGTCCGCCTTAGAAACGCTGAGAACACCCGCCAGTTCCCACGCCGAATCTCGTGGTTTAATTTCAAGACCTCGGGGCGATCTGGGATCAACTGACTTACCATCAGCGTCTTCATTTTTGTACCCCTTCCTTTATACCGCGATCTCAGACTCGGGCATCTGAAATCACTTTTTCTTCTACGGCGTCCATTGCGAAGGAACCGGCGACATAGTTTCTGGCGGGAACAGAGAGCGAAAATCCAGAGCCACGGTCAGGATCAACCCAACCTTGAGCTGCTGGGAGAAGCGCGGCTGTTGCAGAGATTAGAGGCAGAATTAAAACCGGACCCTTTTAGAGTCTCCCAGTGATCTGCACAACTACCGCCTGACGAGGCTTTCTGGGTCCTAAACCACGCCTTTTCCTATGTCTTCTGCCACTGAATTTCAGTGTGTGTAGAAATTAACAGCTTTCCTTTTGGTTATTCCTACGTAGCAATCTAAAATAGCTCATTTTATTAAAGCAGGAATCTGGTGCTATAAAGGAGATGTGTCCTTTGTGGTGGAGACATCATCCAAGCAGTCCCAAACAACAAAAGCTATTGGTCTTGGTGTTTCACAATCTCATATTTAATCTGTGGGCGATCTTGTAATCATCAGCAATGACACGCTTTAAAAACACAGTAGTATAACATTCTTGCAGGGGATTATTTTTAAAATCCTGTTTTAAAGAATATGTTCTAATTATATTATTTTCCTCTTTCCTGTAAAAGTTTCTTACACACACAAACACATATGTATCTGAAATAGTTTAATTTACTATTAAATTAAACTATTTAATTTAGTTTTCAATAGGAACATTCTGTGTAAACAAAACCATTTGCCCCATCCCTCAAGATTTATATTTGAGCTATAATAACTTGCTTACTGGGAGTAAAGCACATTAAAACATTAAAGTCGGGGTGGTGGTTATATACAAGATTGCTCTATCATCATCTTTCTAAACACTAAAATAGAATTTTGAAATATTTCCACTGCCTATTCATACAGCACGCTTGTCTATATCTTATTTATTTATTGCTTTATGTTTAAGAAGGTAGGATTCATCTATATTCTACCATCTATATATTATTGTCTATAATATATAGATGTATATATTATTAGTATATTATAGTAATATGCTATAATATACTAATATATTATTAGTATATTATAATAATATATTAATATATATAGATATATATACTAATAATGTATTATTATTATTATTATTATTATTATTATTATTATTTTTAATCTGCGCTCAGTCGTTACCGACTCTGCAGTGACTGCTTGGACGAGTCCTTGCAGTTTTCAAGGCAAGTGTTTCGGAAGTGGTTTGCCAGAGCCTCCTTCCTAGAGCAGAGCCCAGCTGGTGTGCGCAGGAGGCGGGGTTTCCGTTGCTTGCGCGCACAGTTTTTCGCGCTTACCAGCAACTGCTCCCGACTCCTTTTTGCAAGGCGCCACCAGCATTTTTCCTCCCACCGGAGTGAAAGTACCCATTTATCTACTCACGTGAGTTTTCGAACTGTTGGGTTGACAGGAACTGGGGAGGAAACAGGAGCTCACCCTGCTAACGCGAAGGCTGGACTCGAACCACTGAAGTGTCAACCATTTCTGGCCAGCAACTTTCAGCGTCATTAAGCCGCTGCGCTACTGCGTCCCCCGTATTATTATTAGATGTATATATTATTAATAGTATATCTTCTTTTCCTTCGTATCAGTTCCACACCCCCCCACACACAAACACATATGTATCTGAAATAGTTTAATTTACTATTAAACTATTTAATTTAGTTTTCAATAGGAACGTTCTGTGTAAACAAAACTATTTTGGCTGATTTGATGGGGTTCCATTCTTGCATAAAACCATGGTTCACAAACCCATGAACTAAGAGACCTTGAGTCTATGGGGATTGGGGGATTATTCTTCTCCCCATAGCTGTTGTCTGTGCACTGTACTACAGATGTTCTTCCTTCTCCTTACTTGATTGTGGTAGATGGGTCAGCCTAGTTATGAGCAGCGTTCAGTCAGCATTAGCGTCTGGATGCTCCTACTGAGACTGTGAAAACCACGTGGAATGGCAGAGCTAGGGTGACCCAGCTTCCTTCCTCATAAGCCAAACTAGCCATTCCAAAGAAGAAACTCCCAGGTGCCACAAGCAAACGACTGGAAGCCTCTTGTCAGGGCTGCCCCACCAAGATCTGCTGTAACCAGCAAGCAGGAGGAAAGGAGAAATACATTGTGCAGAGGGCCCAAACTTACCCTTAAAAAATAGTCTTCATACATATTAAAAGCCAAGCTGCCATTTTATGCATCTGTAAAGTAACAGAAAAGAAGACCAAAATGATGGATATCATGGAACACCCTATGTATATATAAGGTTTTGTTCTAATGATCAGTGGCAGTTATGCAGAACCAGAGAGCATAGGTAGCATGAGCCACCTGTAATATTATATTTTCTTGCTGCATTAAAGATGTATTTTAATGTATCTATTTTTTAAAATAATTATTCTATTAAATACTTTCCTTGCTCTATGGATACTACATTTAAATGATGGTGCTTCAGGAAGTTTTCTTATGAAATGATTAAAATGGCCAAATGATAACATTTAAATAAGATGCTTCTTAATAATATTCAAAGTTCTCTTCAAATAACTACAAAATAATATAGCAGTTTCTCTAATCTCTTAATAGTAAAAATTATTTTAAGAAGAAAACTATCTGCAAGCTAGTTTAGTCTTTTTATAGTAATTTTATTGAACATTACAATTAAAAAGATAAACACTAATACAAACTAAAAAATATAAAAGAATAAAAAGAAAGTTCAGAAAAGAAAAAATAGAAAAATAGAAAAGAAAGAAAAAATAAGAATATTATAAAGAAAAAGAAAATAAATATATAAAGAAATGACTTCCCCACAAGTATAAACAATTTTAGTAACTTATCACCATCTCTTAAAATACAATAAATGAATACTTCTTCCCATATCTCATCTCTTATCTATAAACAAATCCTTAAAACCTCATCATTCAGTCCTGATCAGCAAAAGTCCATTAAGGGTTATCAGAGGAAAAAAAAAATCTATTTTAACCTTGATCAAATAAACCAACTTTATATTCCTTCTTTTTATTTCTAAAAATCTCGATCTTTAGTCCCTTCAAATAATGTCGTAAATTTTATTTCTTTTTATTTTTTCTTTGTCCCTTCTCACAAAATTTTTCAAAGCTTTTAACAAGTCTCTTTTGTAAATCCAATATAGGAAAGTTATCAAGGTCACTCTTTTGGTTTGTTATCTTTATATCCCTTTTAATTATTAAGACATCAGCTGGTTCCATTTGTATATCCAGTGTAGTATCTTTTTCCATATAATTCTTGTAGCCTGTCATTTTTAAATCCACTTTCAGATCAGTTTCAGTCTTGTACAGTAAAATGTGTTCCTCTTCCATAACATCTTTTAAACACAGTCTGTCTATAAAAGCAGACACTTTTGAAATTAACTTGTGGATCCATCGTTCAAGAATAGCCTTCAATACGTCCAATGTTAAAGTATTTTGCCCCGGTCTGTATTAGTCAAATTTAAGTGTTCTTCTCCTTTAACTGTAATCATTAGTTCCTTCTGGTTCCCTCTAATGTCCAACTTTCAAAGTCCCATGCTATCATTTTTTTAAAGAATTCAGAATAAAAGCATTTTCCCACAGGAAGAATTCTTACAATTAATTTCAAAATCTTATTTCAAATCCATCCATCCATCCTTAATCCATTTGTAGCTTTCCAAAATCAACATTCTAATCACCCTTTTGCTGTTTATTAAAAAAAAAATTGAGTCCTTAAACTTGTACTTAAAACTTCTTTCACTAAGAATTGAAGGAAACTCTTCTGGTGCTGTAAAACTTGTCAATCTAAAGGTTCTTAATAGCTGAAAACAAGTTAACAAGCAATTTCCAAAAGTGATTAGAAAAGGAAGCATGCAAACTCAGTGTCCGCAGGTTGAGCGAAGATGACTTTGCCTCTTCTCCCAGACCTCTAAACCTGCTGAAGACCACTGTCTTGCAGTCTCCTCATGAGGAGCAACTGTCTGGAGCACTTGTGGGTGATCTCAGGTCCCCTTCTTGTCTGGAGAGGAATTACGAAAAACTGGTCTACTCGCTGGCTGTTCATTCCACCACAGCTGTTGGCTCCACTTTTAGCGGAGCCTTCTTCAGTTTGCCATTTCTTTCCCAGAAGTGCCTGCAGACTAATTTATCAAAAGGGACAAATGGTCCCTTTCAAGGCTGAAATTGTCAATAAAATCCACTTTTACTAACTCACTAAAATGAAATAAATGCTACTTCTGTATGTGACAGAGTTGAATAGTGCAATCTTGTACATACCTACTCAGAAGATCCACTGAGTACAGTGGAAGCTCCTAGCAAGCACATCTCCCCCCCCCCCGCACTAAAAACCCACCAAAGTCTTTAGTATCTTAATAATTAACAAAGTGTACACTTTCATTATAGTACACTTGCAGTATATGCTGTTGTATAGATTGTGGTCTACAAAAACATTACTTCTCTTTGATAAAGTGGTGTATACTTCACAAAGACATACGTATAATCTGTTAGTCTTTAAGGGGCCACTAGATTCTTCTTCAACTGTATGTGTTGTATAATAGTTCAGTGATTAGATAATAATCAACATATTTTATATTAAAACAAAAGATTGCTTACATAAAACAAAACATAATTTTTGGTTTAAAACTGAGCATTATTACAAAATAGAGCAGTTTGAGAAAAATATGAAATCTTGGTGTTTCATTATCATGTAATTTCCCTGGATACTTAAATTAGTGAATGAGTCTGATGAATCATTGAAAGCAAATTAGTAGTGGTTCTTTGAATCTTTCCTCAATAAACTATGAAAGATAGGTTGTGCATTTAAAAGTACTTTTCCTTCCACTATCAGCAGCAAGCCATTTGCTTGCAACTGGCAAAGTTTTCTATGTTATCTCATGCCAAACAAAAACATCATATTTATGATTAAGGTTCATAGCTGTATGTTGGACATCTGTTACACAGTATGTCTAACCAAGTCATCAAGCGTATGAGTTGGGGTGATAGCTAGCTAGAGTTAGCTGCAGAGTGTCTTGATTAAGTGGTGAGGTTAAATTTTGTAATTTAATGTTGAGCTTGCTTTGAATCATATCATTCTCAGATAATTAGTTTGCCATGATGGTCATAGATACAGCATTTGGCAGCTAAACTACTATTGTTACAAACAAGTCATCAATGCACACTCTGCCATACTTCTTATGAGTAGGCATGGTGTATCAAGTTTATAGTGTGTGTGTGTGTGTGTGTGTGTGTGTATAGAATGTGTGTTTTTTATTCTATGGTTTTTATATTTATAAGGTGCACTGGGGATGACATTTAATTTCGTTGTACGAGGTACAATGACAATAAAGTTTACTACTACTACATACATGAAAAGGAACAAAACATTTTATATATATATATAATTTTTATTAAAGATTTTTTTAAAAAGGAAGATAAAAACTAATATTAAGAAAAAGGAAGAAATCAAAGAAAAAGAAAAGGGAAGAAATCAAAGAGAAAAGAGAAAGAAAAAGAAAGAAATCAAAGAGAAAGAAAGAGAAATCAAAGAGACGAAAAGGCACAAAACATTTTCCAGAAATAGTCATTCAGTCTGAGTTCATAAACATTTCTCACTGACTTGGAAGCAGGTCAATAATATAGTTTTAA
Source organism: Python bivittatus (assembly GCF_059951505.1). NCBI lineage: Eukaryota > Metazoa > Chordata > Lepidosauria > Squamata > Pythonidae > Python > Python bivittatus. The sequence goes on from NW_028277098.1 coordinate 33,474,858, forward strand.
ATGTTCTTTGAACTTGCTGGATTCAATATAAAATGAGTGATGACTTATTTTTTTAAAAATATAGATACTGAAATTATTACTATTCTAAATTGTGGCTAATCTTTCCTCCAACAGGGCTGGCCATTTTTGTTGTTGATGTTATTGTTTCATCTTGTCAGAGATAGTCTGTTGGAGAATCCATAGTGGTGGGTCTCAAGTAGTAGTGGCAAAGCCAAAGTCATTCTTTTGTCTTTTGTCAGTCTGTTGTTCTGACACCCACTCTTCTCTTTTCCAAGCAACAGACTGAAAGTAATATGCACAGCTCTTTTGAGAGGTCTGAACGGATTCCTTTATCAAGTAGTTTCTGATTAATCCTCTCATATGATACTTTTGCATCATAAGCCTTCTAAAATGCTATTGTTTGGTTTGAAGTGTGCGTGCTTATTCATTCTGTATCCAAAAACTAAAATACAAGTCCAATCGTACCTTGAACCTGTGATGTATAGAAACTGTTATGCACAAGATACTTCCGATTGTATGATATAATTGATTAGGAACCCATAACTGGAGTTTGTGAGAAAGTTCATTGGTCCAGTAAAGGTGTTTCAGAGCAGTTATCTCTTACCTAGGCAATAATTAACCTGTAATCCACTTAATTTTAGCCTTGGGCTACATAATTATTTTGCAGATTCTTGTCAGAGGATCACCAATATTGACACATATGATGGGTTAGGATTTACCTGTACTCTGAAGTTCTACAGTCCAAATTTCCAGTTATTATGTCAGTCTTAATAGAAATATGGTGGCAGTAGAATAAGACTGATTTTCTAACTAGAAGCCAGATATGAATAGGTGTGTTGCATAGAGCTTGTGCTAGCATTATGACACTTCCCGTTTAAGGCTAACTGAAATTTTGGAGAGAATCACTGGTGTTAGTGCTACACAGCATTTGTGTTTTAGTACTCCAGGCAATATCCTAGGAATACTTTAATGCCATAAAGATTCCCTGCTTTGCCCTAGTTGTTAGCTCTCAAAGGTGCAGCTAGATAATTAGACCCTACACTTAATGGACTTAGGAGAGAAAGGGGCTCCTTTGGACAGTCAAGTATATTATCATGTTGTTGTAGAAAATAGGAAGTTAGGAAGAGTCAAAACTGAAATGGCACCTTCAGTACAAATACAAAAATGCCAAAGCTTCCTTTGTGACTGTGTTGTTGCCTTACTGTGGACTGCCCAAGATTTTATTGTAAGGGAGAATTATGGTCCAATCAGTTCCAAAGTAACAATGTGCAGTGGGAGTCTGTGTTTTATTTCTTGTTTGTGTGTGTTTGTGTGTGCACACAGACATCAAAAAACACATTGGATCTTAGAATTATTCTTTCAGGGAATGCAGTATCCTTCCAGATCCAGAGATTATTTGCAATAGATCAATTTCATAGACCAGTTATATTTAAAGAGAGACACAAATCTCTTCCAGTCATTTCACACACATTTCAGTTATTGCATGAGATGCTTTGGATTAGTACTAGAACTTCTGTGATGGCTTAGAAGAGTTAACAGCATGGAAAAGAGGAACAAGAAAAGTTTTTTTCCTTTGTGTGTGTATGTGAAAAAGAGATATATACTACATAAAATGTATACATCAACACTTAAATATCAGTGTAGAACGCTTCTTGTTCTTGACTGCTGAAATTAACATAATTTTCTGCAATGCTCCCATTTGTTAACTGGGTCTTCCACTTCTGAACATGCAAATGATTTCCCTGTATTAACTCCAAAATCAGCCCATTATCATCTGTCCTCTTCATTCAGAATGCCTTCAAGCCTTTGCCATGCAGAGTCTACAGCTGTTCAACTTTATCCTTCTATCAAACTCAAAACTTAATCTTGAATGTTTAACTATGTACTTCTCTGTGATACACAGTATTTTAATTTCAATATTAAAAGATGGATGTTGATCCTTTGCTTGACCTGTGTTTATAAGAGAATATTCTATGTAAGAAAATACTATATATGAGGTAGTATTGTACTTGCAAACAGTAGAGTATAGGTGGGTATAGAATGATATTCAACTTGTCATCATGCTACAGATTATTATTGCATGGCGGAAGAAAAGGAGCAGGATGACCAGAGAAAAAATTTAGAGCAACAGTAGCTATTTCTCTATGCATACATAGAGAACATACCTTTTCTCTATGCATTATTTTGCTTTTTTGCAATTTTTGCAAAATCATGAAATGAATTGTGAAGTGTGCTTGCAGGATATTGCAAATCACAGAAAAAAGATGAAATATCATGGTCTCTGTGGACTACACAGGTGAGTTCTGTACATGCTCATTGTCCTTCCATAGATGAAACTTTTGGTGACAGCTCCACTCAGTAGTTATATTTTCTGTATGGCTCCCACCCTTCCCTTGGTTCCATTTTGACCACCATAGTAGTCTCTTGAAATGAGTTTTCAAAATCAGTTTTTTTCTCTCTCCTATTGCTTTATTTTGTTGCTCTTTCTCTGTTAGTGTTTTCCATTTCTATTGGCTGGCTTCTGTACTGTTGATGTGTTTTGCAGTTCCTCAAGTACCATATGGTGCTAAAGACATCGGTTTACAAGTGCTGGCATAGCAGTAGTAAACTGCTGACAAACAACCACTCCCTGTATCTTATTTGCCTAGGTGGGGGGCACATTGCTGAACTATGACCCTGCTGCTGAGCCTTCCCTAAATTGGCTAGGGGAATCAACATGTTAGGTATGTGGTAAGAACAGGTGTCAGCTGATCATTCCATGGTCTTCAACACCCAAAGTGCTAAAAGTCCAACTTCTGTCTTTCCAACTAAAATTTCTATGATGCACATTCTCTCCAAAGACAGCTGAACATCAAAAAGTATAACAGATCAGGAGAAGCTACAATATGGGCTTTTCCAACCATAGGTAGATCATTTGCACCTTGGCTGCATTTATCTGTTAAAAAATTAAGTGCTAAATCAAGATGTCCAAGCATAAAAAGCCAAATAAGGCTAAGAACTGGTTTTCAGAACATGAGAAATCATCAGTCCTATTAGGCTATGCAACAAACCCTGAAGCAGATTCATCACAGAATCAATGGCTTCAACAGTCTATTCCATTCCACATCTGCCCCATTTACTGATTTTTCTAGTTCTCCAGAGGACACAACTATTCAAGACATACTGTATATCTGGCCCATTCCTGGCTTCAGATTCTAGGATAAGTCAGCTGAATACTGTGTAGCCACCATATGACTACTGTGGCAAGTAGTCTCTAATCCACTCAAGGGGTTCTAAGGAAAATTTGTTCATCAGAAGGATTACTGCCAGATTAACCACTGCACTTTTTACCCTTTTCCTCCTTTCTTACATCACCTTATTCAGCTCATATTGTGACCAACTGTACCTCTCTAATGACTCCTTTGATCTAGGGTTGGATCATTTTCTGCCATTCTGTATAGGTTCCACCTAGTCATTGCACTTGGATTTCAGAGATAGGTCACCACCTCAACATCTTCAATCCTTTGTTATTGTGTCTGTTCTTCTGCCATTCAGTTCTTCTGCCAGACCACACCCTGCACGATTCACTTTCCTAGCATTAGCAGTAGCAGTTGCTAAGATATGACAGGAAATCAGTAAATGTTATTCCTACGAGTGATCTTCTAAGACAAGTCAGTGATTGAGCTTTCACAGCTACATATCCAGGCTCCATCAGAAGCGAGCAATTACATGTTGGGGGCTTCTGCCTCAGAACCGGAAGCTGGAGATAAGGCCAGTGACCTGTATACCAAACTTCCCATCAGAGAGCCTTCATAGCACAGACGTTAAACTGATTAAAGATTTATATTATACATTTTATATTTATAATATATTTATATTATTTATGTTTATATTATTTATATTAAATATGTATATTATTTCCACTTCATTAACTTGTAAATATTAAGTGGCACATTTACAGTGATCAGCATCCCCTCATACCTCAGCTGATTCCCATGTCTAAAATCCATAAATATGAGTAAATATCCTAAAAATCCCAAACAAAGCCTCAAACCCATACAGTCATATCTGTACTCTACTGCACACACAATCATATGTGCAGAAAAGGAGGTAGGACAATATAGAGAGAGAGAATGGCAACAATGTGAGAATTTGTTGCTGATATTAAGGCTACCATACCTTATAATAATCTCTAGACTAATGTTTCTTAAACTGTGGTCCAAGGATCCTTGGAGGTCCCTCAAGACCCTCTCAGGGGTCTGTGAAATCAAAATTATTTGCCAGATATTGGAGATATTTGCAAATATTTAAAACAGCGTCACTCTTCTCATTATTTTTTATTTGTTAAAAATAGGGTTTTTTCATGAAAAATATTTCATTTATGTTAATATCTAATGGGTTTAATATTGTTATTTTTACATGATTCAATAAATAAATATTCCACAAATGCATTGATTTTAATTTTTAATACAGTAAATACTGATAAATATAACCATACAAACAAAAGTTCTTTTGGGGACTTCCATAATTTTTAAAAGTGGGAAGAGTCCCAAGAGCAAAAGGTTTAAGAAACACTGCTCTAGTCCAACAGATGACTGAAAAGAATTAGAGTTTTCTCTATCTTTGCTGCCATCTAGCGTTTGTCCAGATTTGGCAATTTCTGATGAGCAACAAAATCTGGAGAAAAATAGGAGGATACAGTACATCTGATCCCTTAGCCACCAGATCTTAAATTATATACCTGTGATCCAATGGGTACTGAGTTGTTTTGAAATTTAAAAATGTTGGTTTTTAACATGAAATTACCCCAACATTGTTAGTATACTTCAGAGTTTGCTAAGAAACCAGTTTTATTTGTCTAGGACAGAGTTACTGGCCTGTGCTTCTCCAGGACTACATCTGGTGTGTTGCTTGGCTAAAAATCAGTGTACTTCATTATTGGGTATGCTGAGTCATAGTTCCTCACCCGTGATCTCATCATATGGTTATTCCATTTCTGACACTGCAACCTCTATAATTCTTTAATTGGAAGAGTATTACAAAACACCAGTATAAGCCACCTTTGTATTTAATTTACATAGATGTCAAGATGGTAAATGAGGTACCACTTCTGAGTTAAATTTATTTTGAACAAATTTCGTATTTTAGACTTTCAACTAAAAGATCTAAAAACAGTAGTAAGAAAATGAGTAGAGAAGCAATTAAAAGTATGTTGTGCCACTTAAAATTAATATCTACATATTGTGACTATATGTTGCATCCTACATACTATAAATTTTGTGCATGGGTGAAATGTTACTTTTTCATTTTTTTATTATGCAAAGTTAAAAGATTACTGGAATCAGTTTTGCATTGCAGACATAACCAATGCTCAGCAACCAGGATGGTAATGAGTTCATTTTATAGATTTTCAAACTGCTCACTGATTCATGAAATGCTTTTCAAAATATGGAATGTGCTTTGAGAAGTGGTAAAGAAAAAAAAAAGAGCAGATGCAATATGCTGGATCAATCAATACTATCTCCCTATTATGAAATTGGGTTGTCTTTGAACTTCTGACAAAAGCAAACAGCTAAAGAATGAAACATTGCAGAGAAGGAATGAGTGCAGATGAAAATGCATGGGAAAAAACAAGATAGGATCTGCTGAGTCAGCCATTTTAATACATTTTGTTTCTGGACTTTCTCCTTTTCTGAATAACATTAAAAGACTTTGGCTATTTGACAGCAAATATTACCAAGCAGCATGAGAAAAACACACTACTCAAGACTGAATATGCAACGTACTTGTTTCTTTTAAAATAAAAGATCTTACATACCTTTAAGAATCTGAGATGAAAAAATATATCTTTGAAAATTTTTAATATAAAGACATTGACATATCTGAAGCAGAGAAAATATATTTTTATTTTTCTATTTTTTATTTAAACCTTCAGATATTTGATTTACACCTCCAAGAATTTTAAATATATTTACTGACTACAAAAGAATGCATTCTGTACCTAGAGAATTGTCTAATGGAAGAGAATACAGTATATGGTATAGAATTCATAGAAAACTAAGTGAAAATGCTGCAACCGTTGCAAATGCTGGACAGCTGTTTCAGAAATATTAGGGGATAGAAGTAATGCACAAAAGGCAGAACTCTAAACCAGATTTTGCTATGTTTTAAGCAGATTTACAGTCTGCATTTTTTTTTCTTGTCTAGCTAAGAAATACTGTAGAACAATGTTGCTCTTGGAGAAAACATTAACATAAAGAGGAAAGGCTCATCTAACTAATATGCAGAGGAGAAAGCATTAATAAAGCATGAGAAAGGACTAAAAGATAACAATATATTATGGCTCAGTTTCTAGCGCCTTGTGTATTAGTAGATAGCCCACAGGGAGTTCTCCTGCTGTTACTTACACAAACACAAACATCACTTATGAAGACAGGCTGAAACTGCAGTACTGACAATGTAGATCTGATGCTGTGAAATCCAAGCAAGAGCATGTCAGAGGCTCTTCAAATGCCCTTGAAATCAGCTTAGCAAATATTTTTGGTGTATGTTTGTATGTACTGGGGGGCGTGGGAGGGAAGATTAGAGAGAATTCCTGGGTTATTTTATTGCCTTGACCATTATATGATTAATTATTTTGTAGATTGGTGATGAATGCACCCAAGAGAGAACAACAAAGCAAGAGTACTATTTCTTACCATCAGGTATTTGGATGTATGAAGTTTAGGTAGCCAAAGTCACCAAGACCTCTGTTAGTAGTGATTCTTCTTCCACCGTAGGTAATTTAGTTTTATGGGCTGGGCTAGAGAAGATCTGAGGATCGCTACTGAGGTGGTTTGCTAAGTGAGGATAAATAGATGTAAAGCGGGGGCACCCAGCCAACACCATGGAGGCACACATGTGCTGACTGAATAATTGGTTTTAATGAGAATATTGGATGCTGATGTTTGCGTGGCGTCCTGTTAATAAGTTCTTGTTGCTGTCTCCATCACTTAATAGTAATGTATAGAAATTCGATGCAGTTGGTGCTCTAAGTTTCACCTTGCAAGCCAGCCTGCTGGCTGCCACCAGTGGTAGGATTTGACTCATTAGACCACATTAGACCAAAATTGACAGGAAGACCAAGAAATCCTCATATCAGAGATACAGTGAAATCAATCTAGTTATTAATGGGTGTTTTAATCTACATTGTTTTGTAATATACATACAAAACCCAAATAATGGAAATACACTTTTTCAAGCTTGTATATTTGCACAGATCAATACAAGGGTGGACACAAGCCATCTCTGATCAGACGTCCACTATTCTCTGCAAGAGTGTCAGCTAAGTAGCATGGAAGAAGAAGAATGGTTTTGCAATAAGAATTAGTTTTTTCTGATCAATATTGTATCCCTTAGAACTCTTAGAAGGAACACCATTATTGTCCACATTAACTAGTTCCTTCAAAGGCCTGAATCTTCTTTGCGTGCTCTCATTGGCAATGGTTCCTCCATTAATTTAAATATGGGCATTGCATCCATACGTGCAGACAGATAATATGTGGATTGAATCCTCCCATGAACAGTTTCAATTGAGGAAAATATGTGATTCAAATGTGAGGCCATCTTTTATAACAACTATACATTCTTTAATAACTGTAGCCAAATATACACTAATTATACATATGCACACACACGCACCTCTATGCACATATATTCACACATAGCTAACATCACACTATTCCTTTCAGGACATATGTTAAGCAAAAGGCAGAAGATAAATTCCTCATACTTCTTACCTCTCTCTTTTTGAAGAAGTAATCAGCTCTATCTACCCATTATTTTCTTAGCCTTCCCTTTTCTCTTAACCCATTCACTCTTTTTTCATACATTTGTTTTGCAATTTGATCCTTATTCTTTATGTCATTATGAACAAAACAACTCAATGTATTTCTTTTGCACTTTTATATTCAATCTACATTTATTCATCACCCATTCATTCTTGACCCGTCCTTGTTTAACATGCATACTTAAGTGATCAGTTTCCACTGCATTTAGCTTACTTTCATCTTTCTTTGACATACTCAACTTCCACTTTCATATAACGAAGTGCACAGAAGTACAGTCTCACATGTAGCTATTTTTGCTTTTTTGAATCATTTCTTGAAAACATTGCTTCATTCATTCATTCCTTACAACAGACCACATACTATCTACTACCCTTCTGTCAGCATTTTTTTAAAAAAAGCATTTCTCCATCCATTTTCCTCTCTTTCATATTTGTGTGAGTATGTAATAGTAAGGCTTATAAGGTGTTTCAGTTGCAACTTCTCCAAGCAGTGTAATCTCTATATTGAAAAAAAGGATTAAAATAATATACATAAAAACTTCATGAGTCCCACTACTCAAGGAACACCCTCTCCAGTATTAATAATAACTTACTGTGGGGAAACCTATATCTAATTTCAGCTCCCCAAGGCTTTCAGGAACAACACAATCTTAAAGGACCTTCCTAAATCCCAACATTAGAGATGCTTTAATCCTAGGGGAAATGCTGTTCCAAAGAAAAGGAGCCTTTTCCACTGCTCCCCCCTGAAGATGTCACTTCCTTAAAATAGGGATTCAAAGGGAGCCTTCCCTTCCCAATCTTATTGGATGGACTGATACTACCAGGAAGAGGTATCTTCTTCAGGGAACAACATATCTTATTATTCCCATCTTTAATGGCTGAAAAAAAATTCATCTTTTTTCACTTAAAATCCATCCAAATATCTCACCATTTTCCTAGTATTTTTAACATAAGCATGTTAACACAAACTTGGATAAAATATTAAATTCATATTTAGTTTGTTGCATCTCCCTATATAGACTGGTTTTAGAATAGCTAGCCATCTGTTTCCAAAGACTTTTCAATTTATTTTTAAGTCTCATTCATATTTTAAAGTTTCCTTTCATACAATGCATATGCAATAATACAACTACACATTTAAGCTTTGTAAGCCTTCTACAATGTTTAAGGGCTATCCATTCCAGCACATAATTCAAAGTATTGCAATGTCTCAGCATTCATCTGCTTTAGAAATCCATTATCATTCATAGAAAGACTTCACCAACTTTCAGATGGCTTATTAAGCAGTTGAAGATGTAAATTTACACTTCCGGCAAAATGGTGACATGCTAAGATGCAGTTTATTCTCTCTCCTGTAAGCTGCAAAAATAAAATTTGTGAACTGTGTTTGAAGAGAGATGGCAAATTGAAAATCTAATTAAACTTCTGCCCCTTTTTGGTAATTTGGGAAGATAAAAATGCCTCATAAACTTAAGAAGCAGCCTCTTCCTTCTTCTTCTCCTTCTCTTCCTTCTTCTCCAGCAGAGACAGCTATCATTCATGCCTCCCCGTTCCCCAGTCTCTGTTTCCAAAGAGGCTGTAATAGAACTGGGAGTAAGGTTTCAAATGAGAAACTACCTACTTCTTCTCACCAGGTAGAAACTTTGACTGGAATCCCAATTCAAATAGGAGATATACAGAGAGCTATGTTTACCCCAGAAATTCCTTCTGATGTCATTCCTTGTGAAGTAAACAATTTTGAATTTCTTGTTATGATAAATTAGCTGAATGGACATTTTTCAGATCTTGGAGACAAGATTGAGAACATCAAGAGGATATATGAGATCAAGAAGCAGTTAAAAGAGAAGCAAGCTAAAATTGAAGCAAATGAGCAACTTATTGCTGCTTTAACTGCTTGAGACATAGCAGTAATAAAAGAGCTGGTGTCCTGTTAAGAAGCCTTAGACAATATCCAAGGTCAAGAAGCCATTAAAACATTCTTTATCTTGGACTCTCTTATCAACAGCATAAAGAAACCTTAATAGAAGTTATTAAACTGTTTCTTGGACCTGTTTCAGATACCTTGTCCTGAATCTATAGAGGCCAACTATCATGTGCCATTTAGGTTTTACAAACTAGTCTTTACAAACTCGCATAATACTCTGGATTGCTGATCAAGACAAAATATTACAAGCAGCCAGGATGGAATATGAAGAGAAGAAGCTTATGTTGTTTCCAGATCTGCCCTTTAGAGTGGACAAAAGTGTAAAGAATTCTACCAGGCATATCTCATGACCAGACAACAAGGCATAAAGAATTTCTATATTCAGCAATATTTGTCTTATCCTTGGAAATAGGTGTGAAAAAATGTAATGATTCAGAAAAGGCCTTAATTATCTTAAAAACCTCAATGCCACTTCTCCGGATGTAGACGTTCCACACCAGTCCACTTAGAAATGAGTTGGAGAGTCACAGTTGTGTCAACTACAGAGAACTACAGAGAATTTCTCACTGGTGTCACCTCTTTTTTCTCTCCCATTTGCAGCCTTGGGGCAGAGACTGTGTGTGTCTCGTTACTGGCATGTCCTTACCAGGAACCCTAATATCCAGTCCTCCCCCCAGCCATGTTTTTATTTTTAATTATTTTTTACTCATTTTTCTTAATATTAATATTCTGTTTTGATAACAGTTTTGAAAATTCAAAAAATTGGTTCTTCTATTTTGGATTGTTCAATTTTTTTAGAGGTTACTTATTACAAAGGTTTTCTTTAGTAATAACTTGCTATACTATGTTTAAAAAGGTTCACTTTCTTCAATTTATGGTGTACTTGTTGATTTATACCTGAGATCCACTAGTTGCCACACCAGTAAAAACATGCTTGGGATTTTTGAAATCATAATTTTTTGAAATCATAATTTTTTGTCATGGAATTTTTAAAGACTTTTTAAATTAACTACAAAAAATGAAGAAAAAGAATACATAAAATTATAACGGAAGAAAAAACGGAAGAAAAAACTTACAAAATGTATATTTCCAGACTTCCATGGTTAATCTTTATTAATCAATTGCTGAATAGTTGGAGCCATATGTTTGTGCTTCCAATGCTGAACAATAAACCTTTTCATTGTGAGTTCATTTTCTTTGTCCAGAAGTCAGCTCCCATATGATTGAGGTAAAGTGTTAGTTTCACAGCATCTCCAACAACGTAAGTGCAATAAGGCAACTCTAAAACACTGTTTCTTGTTGAAAAGGATATGATATAAAAGTATGTTGAAAATTTTGGGGGGTTATTTACCTTATTTTTGGTTAAATAAAACATACAAGCAAAAAAAGGCAAAAAGAAGGTAGGTAGGTAGGTAGGTAGGTAGATAGATAGATAGATAGATAGATAGATAGATAGATAGATAGATAGATAGATAGATAGATAGATATAAATTTGAGAGAAAATAATTGTAAAAAGGGCATTCTGGTAGCTCCCCTCTCCCCTTTTTTTTCTCATCCACTAATTGCTATTTGGACATTTTTTATGCTTTACTTTAGGCCAGGGTTTCTCAACCTTAGTAACTTTAAGATGTGCCAACTTCAACTCCCCGAATTCCCCAGCCAGCTTTATGCATTATTATTCATTTCTATTTGGATAATTTTAGTTGTAGTAGAAGTAGTAGTATTTAAACCAGTTTCCCTTTTTCTTCAAAATACATTTTCTAAGTGTCTTAGCTTGCCTTGATGTGTGATGTGCTGTATATAAGGGGGCCATTGTTGCTTGAGTTTGGTTAGACTTTTGCTGTGAATGCATACTATCAGTTTTTCCATTGCTGTATATTCTTCACTTTTAGTTTCCCAATTCTATGTTGATGGCATTAATTCAAATATTATTTTCAGATTTTTTTGGATGTTTTGGTGTATTTCTTTCCAGTACTTTTAGGTTTGTTTTTTTTTATAACTACCACATATGATAAAATGTTCCTTTTTTGTTATGGCATTTCCAACAATGTATTATTACAGTATTTGTATTATATACCAGTTATATACCATTTTGCCCAGATTTTCCTTTAGACTGCAGCTTGATATAAATTTTATTGATTTTTTTTTCCTGTAAGTTTTCCCATTGATCCACTGTTATTACTTCTTTGAAATTTTACATCCATTTTATCATACAGGTTTTTTATTTGGTTTGTCTATATCATATTTAAGTAACATTTTGTAAATATGTCCTACTAAATGACCTTGATTCTGTATAAATATTTCAAATTCTGTAATCTTTCTCAAGGTCCTTTTTCTTTAAGATGGCTTATTTTCTGTCATTTGCAAATATGTTAACTGTGGTAGATTTTTTTCCTTCATTAAGCATTTCTTGTTGTGTCTTTAATCAATTTCTTGTGTCTAGATGTACAGGTGGTCCTCACTTAATGTCCCTAATTGGGACTGGCAACTCCATCACTAAGCAATGTCATTAAATTAAACCTTACGTGACCGCTCCACTTAGCAACACCAGTTCCAGCGATCCCAGTTGCTGTCATAGAGTAAATCCCACACAGTCGTTCGTTAGGCAAGGACCCACCTGGATCCAAGCCATTCTTGGAAAAAGGTAAGAGACTGCTTCCACTTAAACTCCATCCACATATCTGCCCATTTCTGCCCTTTTGGCCACCCACCTACCTGCTGCCTTCATTTGCGCCCTATCCAGGGCCTCTCTTTGTGCCCTGCCCAGGGTCTTTGTGCATCAGCTGGGGCCTTCTTTTGCATGCTGGCCAGGGCCACCTTTTGTGAAAGAAAAAAGTGGTGCACGAAAGAAGGCCTCAGCTGATGCAGGAACAGAGGCCCTGGGTAGGGCTCTGGCTGGAGCGCGGAGGTCCTGGGTGGGGCGTGAATGGAGGCCCTGGCCAGCATACAAAAGAAGGCCCCTGGGCAGGGTGCGAACGGAGGCCTTGGCCAGCACATGAACGGAGGCCCTGGCCAGTGTGTGAACGGAGGCCATGAATGGGGTGTGAACAGAGGCCTGGCAGCCAGACAAGAGAAACCCCACCTGGCGCAAGAGAGAAGGCCCTGGCTGCGAGCATGAAAGAAGGCCCTGGCCAGTACAGTAGTGGCCCGCAGCACAGCAACAGCAGGCAGAGCTGGTCAATAGGGGCAGCTGGCGGTATTAGATAGGTGGGTGGCCGAAAGGCAGTCAGAAATGCAAGTGGGCCGAATTTTGTTCAGGTGACCACAGGAGCGGTGCAACAGCCAGAACTTCAAAGACTGGTCATAAGTCCGTTCAACACCATCGTAATTTTGAAAGGTCACTGAATGAATGGCATATGTAATAAGATCTTTCTTATTATAATTACCTTTGAAATAGAAAGCATTTGATGATGCTAGTATTGAAATCATGGGAGTAATCCTTGCTTTTAGGGAATTCAAATTCCCTAAAAATTTTTAACAGATTTTCTTTCCTAATATATACCTTCAGATCCTATTTTTTGTTTTCTTATACCATAAGTATCCATGAAGCCCACTGGCTAAACCTGCTCCTTTTTTTGGTGATGGAATGTTAAAGGGCTGGGAAGGACAGCAAAATGATGGAAAATTCTATTTAAATTGACGTCAATGAAATCCTATGTTTGGTTTTTTTCCCCAAGAAGCACATATTCTTCCAAATGAGAAAAGAAAATGGCAAGAAAATGGAATGAATAGAGTTCCATGAGTCAGAAATTCAAAATCTGCCAAAGGAGTGGCAATTTTAGTGAAAGCATGTAATTTATTTTTTAGTAGTTAAATGTGGAAATCTTTGGATGGCATGGATACATTTTTATGGTTCAACAAAAAGACAAACCATTGTACATAATTGTTTTGCTAATATTTTTGAATTACAAGTAGATTGGATAATAGTTGCTGGAGACTTCAATTTAGTTTTGATCTACTATTGGATAGCAATAAGATTTTCAAAAATAAAATGACTCCACAAAGTTGCCCTGTTCTTTATACATACATTCAACAATTTAATTTAGTGGAGACATAAAGAGACTGATCCCAACAGACAAGACCATACTTTTTTATCTGTCAACACATGGTACTTGTTCAAGACAGGACAATTTTCTAAGATCGTACTTGTTGGTTTAGTGGAGAAATGTAATATTCGTCCAGTTTTAATTTCTGACTATGTCCCTGTAGTAAAATAATTGAATTTGAAAAAAATATAGCTGCTGGGAGAAGGTGAAAGAAATAGCAAAAGAAAAATAGTATGTTTTTTCAGAAGTTCAAGTGAGGATGGTTTGGGATACATCTAAAGCATTTATCCATTGTATGATAATAGCTTATGCCTTGTGACAGAAAAAGATGAATCACAACATAGGATGATTAAATCAAGCATTGAAAGAACATGTCATAAAACAAGCATTGAAAGAATATGTAATAAAACATGATTTTAGCTCCACTAAAATAGAATTAGTCCAATTGTATTCCTTGGATAGAGAATATTTGTTAAAACAAGTGAAACAAATGTATTGAAAACCTGGGAAATGGTGGACCTCTCAACTGAAATATTTGCAACAAAGTAAAATAATGCCTTTAATAAGAGATCCTCAGGAAAAATGTCAATGATAATGAAATTAATCTTTTTTGGAAATTATATTCTACAGGTGTAGGTATACAGCAGGTGAGCAGACAGATACTTTTTAAAATAATAAATGTTCTAGTAATTTCAGATGTACACTCAGAAGCTGGGTACACACTTAACTTATGGAAATTTGTGATACTATTAATCTGGTGAAATCTAGAAAAGTCCTTGGATCAGATGGAATAACAATAAAATAGTACGAAAATGTGGAGGTGAAAATAGATTCTATACTCCAGGAGATATTTCAGACATTTTAGGAAAATAAAGTCTTACCAGTTTTATATTATGATCCTTGTATAATTTTGTATAATTACTGTAATTTTGAAGGCCAGTAAGGTTCTTACCCAGTGTACAAGTTATCATCTGATGTCTTTGTTAAATGTTGATACTAAGATTTTAACATCTACATTGGCAAGAAGACTTCAGATATATGTAGCAGAGGAGTCTAAATTAGGTCCATAAACATTAATCATAACAACAGTTATATCAGAGGAAATGTCTGTTAAACTGGAAATGAAAGATGTTTATGAATAAAGACCCTTTTTGTCCTGCTCAAAGCATTAGTCAAATAAACCAATCCAATATTTAACCAAAATATATTTATTAAATGAGTCTCCTGGAAAAACAAAACAAAACATTGGCTTTTAACAATTTAAGATGGGTTAAAACTAAATATTCCACTCTTAGAATAAAAAATGTAGCATTTCCAACATTGTGGAATAATATTTCATACAAATTTTAAAAGTCTGCATGCCCATACTAATTAAAAAGACAGTACAGAATAAAATAAAAATAAGAAAAAGAAAAGAAAAGAGCATATCACTTCCAGTTGACATGATGTTGTGATTCCTTCCTTTGTACTAATACAGAAACAGTTATAGCCACCTTAAACAAAAGATAAAAAATTAAACCACCTTAAGAAAACTGAAAAGAGAAAAGAAAAGACAGAGCTGAGACAAAGCACTATTTGTCCAGACAAAAGATAAGATGTTGTAATCAAAATAATTTAAGAGTGAGCCATAGGTTACTCTAAAGTTTCAATCTTTAAAATGATTGTGATGATAATATTACTTCATTGCTTAAATATTAAACAGTTGATAAAATAGAAGCATTGGTTTGAATTTCCATAAGGAAAGCTTCAGCTAAGGACAGGATCTGAAAGTTTTTAATTTCCTCCTTGGAAAGTGATGTGAATTGTAGGAGGGAAGACCTGAAGTACTGCAGTTGCTAGATTAAGCTAAAGCCTATGTTTTATTAAAATATTTCCAGTTTTGTGGCTCTTATTTTGTATGATTAGGGAAGCTGAATAATATGTTCTTTTTAGGACCCCATTCTCACTGAGATTTCACTGATTCTTGTCTAAATCTGTGCAAGGACTTGTCTTTGTGTAATAGATGCAGAACTATAATTAAATTAGTCCCAACCCCTGATCTTTTCATTAAGGGTATTTTATTAACATGCCCAGTTTCAATTAAAAAGTCAGCAGGTAGTATAGGTAGATGTCTAAAAACATTTCCATAAACTCTACCAAAAGAGTTTGAATAGGAATATCTTCAGTTCCAATCACGCACAGATTTTTTCACATAATTGAGATCTGAAAAAGTTAATGCAATTATTCAAGGCACTGTGACTAGTGAGCATCATCATTTCATGGGCTTGTGATTGATCCTCCAAACTAGAAACTTTTTCTTGGAACTGTTTAAGAGTATTATTGGACTCTGCTGTTAATGATGACAATTCCCTTCAAAGGGTTCAAAGCCTTTAATTGGCAAAGATTATGTTTAAAAAATACATTAGCTATCATTACTTTTTGAGGCTCAGCGAAAATGGGAAAGCCCCATTTCTTTCAGTGTCCACTCCTGCACCTTCTTGATGTTCTTAGCATAGAGAACTTTTCAGGGAAGGAGTGAGGTTCCTCCCTTTTGTCTTACCTGGCCAAGTCTGGTCCTGCTTCCCTTGCCCATCCTTTTGTTCCTATCCTTTGCTTACATGCCTAGATGAAAATGTTAATTCTATGTCTGGGAATCAGTTTCTTGAGAAGCTGATTCCCAGACATACTGTAGCTGCCAATCTTGAGATGGCTGAAGTGATCAAAGTTAGTGAATTGCAGGAATGGAGTAGAGATGTCTGTTTGCTTATTCACTACAATATCCCAGCAAGGCTAACAATGAACTGCAGGATTGACATTCAGATTATCTAAAAATTAGGATCTCAGAATAATGTATATTTCCATATTCTGTAGAACTAAATGGAATTTTACATGTTCCTTAACCTAGATCACAGAAGGTGCTTAATACAGATGGCGATTATGCCACACTCTCCAATTTCAGCTATGGTTTTGAGTGCTTCCTGAGTATTTATGTTATTTTTGTTATTTATTATTTATATTTCAAATTTAGTCACCGCCTGTCTCACTCAAGGAGCAACTCTGGGCGCTTAATTAAACTTAATTAATTAATTAATTAATAACTAATTAATCTTAAATTTGGTCATCCAAAAGGCTGGAATAATCCACTGCCCACTTTAATAAATGAAAGAATGCTATATTTTATAGAAACAAAGTAAGCAGAGACCCATAGTAATCTTTTTAATTAAGTTGAATAGTGTCAGCTAAAAGGAACTAAAGTAACAGGTGAAAGGAGGAAAGGCAGCATTAATTCATTATTGTAGTGTTTTCAAACTGCAAAGACTTTGTTCTGCTCCGTTTAGTGGTTTTAATATGTGACAGCAATAAAACAAAAGTATCCTTTTAACATAGTTTGCCAGTATTAGCAAACAGGATACTAATAGGAAAGGAGTGAAGCATGGGTGGGGTGGGGATGTGAAAAACAAGAAGCAATCTCATATGATCAATTTGGAAGAGCTGGGGGACAAAAGTCCAGGGATAGAAAAAAAGACTCTTAGACCAAAGGCCAAGTGTATTATTTAAAACTGGAATTAATAAAAAACTCTAGTTTCTGTCAGGGTAGAGGGAACTCCAGGACATGTGCTGTTAGGGTCTGAAATTTGATGTAAGTAACGGATTGCATTGGCATGTTACCAAGCAGAGTATCTTGGAATGCATTATATGATAGGTAATAGAAGATTATCTCTGCTTACAGTTTTTAAAAGACAGATGTGGCTTACAATCCTTCTATAAAGATTTGTTGTTACAGAGTATAAATCATAAAAGGGATCCATATTGTGGAGGAAAGTAAAGGAAAGTATGCATTTCTGTCCCCAAAGGGAGAGTGAATAACATCTGAATATAGTCAGTCATTGCAGTATTCTACCAAACATTGAAAAAAATATTATTGCTGAAATTTATAATTTAATGAAGAAGTTTGGCAAATTCTTGTTTGCTGTCAGGAACATCCTGGGGGGTGGGGTCAAAAAAGCAGTGGGACTTTGATTGCACGGTCGCCATCTTAACTTTTTTTCACTCCTCCCAACATCCCTGTTTGCTTTAACCGTGGTGGCTTTATTCCAATGTTTTTTGTTTATGTTTTCCTGCTGGATAGCTTTTTGGGTTTTTGTACCTCTATGGTTATATACCTTTGTGTGCCCACTTGAGTCTTAGAAATACTTTATAGACACTGAAAGCAATTGGAACATAAAATATTTTAAAGATAAGTGAAATCTAAAAAAATGTTTAGTGAAGTACTTCTGTTGAGTTTTCCACTCAGTCTGTCATGGCCCCATCTATCCCTATCCAGGAATAATGTTCAGTCTTTATTGAGTTATTTTATATCCCTACCTTTGAAGAGGGGTACTATATATTTCAGTAAAAATGCCTACCAATGTGGCATTCTAGTGCATGAATGGTGTTGTTTTATCTATGCAAGCAATGCCGGATATTTCTGAAGTCAACAACTGAATCATATATACAGTGGGGCAAAAAAGTATTTAGTCAGCCACCAATTGTACAAGTTCTCCCACTTAAAAAGATGAGAGAGGCCTGTAATTTTCATCATAGGTATACCTCAACTATGAGAGACAAAATGGGGGGAAAAATCCAGAAAATCACATTGTCTGATTTTTAAAGAATTTATTTGCAAATCATGGTGGAAAATAAGTATTTGGTCGCCTACAAACAAGCAAGATGTCTGGCTCTCACAGACCTGTAACTACTTCTTTAAGAGACTCCTCTGTCCTCCACTCGTTACCTGTAGTAATGGCACCTGTTTGACCTTGTTATCAGTATAAAAGACACCTGTCCACAACCTCAAACAGTCACACTCCAAACTCCACTATGGCCAAGACCAAAGAGCTGTTGAAGGACACCAGAAACAAAATTGTAGACCTGCACCAGGCTGGGAAGACTGAATCTGCAACAGGTAAGCAGCTTGGTGTGAAGAAATCAACTGTGGGAGCAATAATTAGAAAATGGAAGACATACAAGACCACTGATAATCTCCCTCGATCTGGGGCTCCATGCAAGATCTCACCCTGTGGGGTCAAAATGATCACAAGAACTGTGAGCAAAAATCCCAGAACCACACGGGGGGACCTAGTGAATGACCTGCAGAGAGCTGGGACCAAAGTAACAAAGGCTACCATCAGTAACACACTATGCCGCCAGGGAGTCAAATCCTGCAGTGCCAGACGTGTCCCCCTGCTTAAGCCAGTACATGTCCGGGCCTGTCTGAAGTTTGCTAGAGAGCATTTGGATGATCCAGAAGAGGATTGGGAGAATGTCATATGGTCAGATGAAACCAAAGTAGAACGTTTTGGTCTAAACTCAACTCATCGTGTTTGGAGGAGAGAGAATGCTGAGTTGCATCCAAAGAACACCATACCTACTGTGAAGCATGGGGGTGGAAACATCATGCTGTTTTTCTGCAAAGGGACCAGGACGACTGATCTGTGTAAAGGAAAGAATGAATGGGGCCATGTATCGTGAGATTTTGAGTGAACACCTCCTTCCATCAGCAAGGGCATTGAAGATGAAATGTGGCTGGGTCTTTCAGCATGACAATGATCTCAAACACACCACCCGGGCAACGAAGGAGTGGCTTCGTAAGAAGCATTTCAAGGTCCTGGAGTGGCCTAGCCAGTCTCCAGATCTCAACCCCATGGAAAACCTTTGGAGGGAGTTGAAAGTCCGTGTTGCCCAGCAACAGCCCCAAAACATCACTGCTCTAGAGGAGATCTGCATGGAGGAATGGGCCAAAATACCAGCAACAGTGTGTGAAAACCTTGTGAAGACTTACAGAAAACGTTTGACCTCTGTCATTGCCAACAAAGGATATATAACAAAGTATTGAGATGAACTTTTGATATTGACCAAATACTTATTTTCCACCATGATTTGCAAATAAATTCTTTAAAAATCAGACAATGTGATTTTCTGGATTTTTTCCCCCATTTTGTCTCTCATAGTTGAGGTATGCCTATGATGACAATTACAGGCCTCTCTCATCTTTTTAAGTGGGAGAACTTGGACAATTGGTGGCTGACTAAATACTTGTTTGCCCCACTGTATCTAAAGATAAAACCTAGATTATTCAAAGGTTGCATAGATACTGTGTAACTTACTATTCAGTACATAATCTTCTGCACTCATCCAATGATGCCTATTCCAAATGTCAGTGGTAATGTGTCTAAATAGCACCTACATTTGAGATATTATCCTTTGAAAAGATAGGAATACAAATTCACATCAAAACTCAGTGATACATTGGACAAAAGTCATCAAACAAATCTAGAGGAAGAGATTTAATTTATCTACTTTAAATCTCAATCTCTATTACTAGCTTTTATTATTGTTTTTGTCCAGTTTAAGAAGCTGGCAATTATAGTAAAACTGTAAAGTAAAAACATAGTATACCATACAGTTAACTGAATCAAATGGAAGGAACTGCAGCTTCTTCTGAGCTTAAGAAATTCATGCATGACTCTAAACTTAGCTTCCCAGATTGTTCCTAATTTTAATCAAAATATATCAGCATTGCAAAATCAAGAAGAAAAAAACTGCAATCAAACCCATTAGCAAAAATTTAAATCATATATCTAACATGTTAATATTACATTTTCTGGTGCATGGAAATCCTTAGGATGTTGATGCATTAAATTCCAAAAAGCCAGTTCATAACTCTCTTCCTCAGAGTAACTGGTAAGTGTTTCAAACACAGTGTGAAATTGTGAAGAGATCAGATGGGCTTGAACCCATTCACCTTTTGTAAGACCTTCCATTAGCTACTTAGGAGATAAAATCCTCTACAGAGGAAGCTCAATGTGCTGGATAGCAGTACAACAGAGTTAGCATTCACAGTGATATATGTCACTTGAATAATGATGTAAATAATGATGTTAATCATGCAAATGATGTAAATCACCACAAAGATGGACTTCCTCATTTAAAATAGGCACATCTCCCTCTGCCTAATTTGTCTGTTAAAATAGACTAATTTGTATATCTCAGATACAAACAGTGGGGTATCTGTTGTCAGGATAGTTATAGATTTCAAAAAAGGATTCCATAATGTTTTCCATATTATTCAAATAGTCTCTCCCTTTATACTAAACTAGAAAAGTATTTCTCAGAGTGATCCACTGGTCCACTAGGCATTTTGCCAGAGCCTCTCCCTGTTTACAGGCCAGAACCTGCTTGCTGAATGAGGCTCTTCCTCCCAGGATGGCAACAACCAGCTGATGAGAGACTCTCACTGCCTCAGCCCTTTCCTGCATGTACCACAATCACTGATAAGAGCCCACTTGCGTTCACCAACAGTCGGTTTATGAGAATGGATTAGTGGCAGAAAAATATTTCACTGAGGCATACCAGAGACAAGAGAAACTATATTAGTTAATTAATGTTTAAAATGTTAGAAACTTACATTTGAAAATCTGACAACAGTGGACAGCTCTCAAGTGCACTTATCAGTTGTGTACTTATATGTAGTGTGCTAGATGGAATCTCATAGAAGTAGATCTTTTATAAACAACCACAAAAATAAAAGCGCAAACAAGGAAGATAATGATGAAAATCTAAAATTGGGATTTCATTGGTTTGGAGATCTGCTTGCCCCTTAGTACTTGAGAGCAATGTTTCTGCTAATCTGTGCTAATCTGTGCTCATGTGAACATGCATACAGGAACACCTAGAAACTGAACAACTCACATCAATCATGTTCTAACAGGCAAAAGCCCTCCTTGCAGAAGGATGGGAATGTCCCCTTGGCTCAATCATCCTCTTTCAGGGACTAGAGCTGCTCCTACAGTTCCTACTCAGCGCCTGCCTTCCCAGTGGCTGGATCCTTTCTACCAAGCATCTCGTTGATTCCTGGCCCTTTCCTGAAAGGGATTGGTTGGTGGAATTGGGAACATTATTAGGAAGTTGATTGACTTGTGGTGCTTCTAGTGAAATACTGGCAACAAACAAGGAGGAGGGGCTCACTCATGCAGTGCTTGAAAATTGGAGAGTTACTTTTTATTGAGAACAAGCAATGTTATCACCATACAGGGGTGTTTAGAAGAAGAAATGTAGAAAACCCATCCCCAAAATGTTGCTTTCTAGAAGTCTGAAGCACAACCAAACAATGACCTCATTTAAATCTAATGGCTACACCAAAATTCTATAACATGATGCATGTTAAATTTAATGAAATATCCCCATATAGTGGATGACCAGGGAGCTGTTTGCATGTATTCTCAAGATGACAAAATTCCTGAAGAGCGTTCCATGGGAATAATGTGTAAGAACGCATAGAACTGGATTTCTTAAAATGTCATCTTGTCTCATATACGTATACAACATACAAAGACAGCAACAAAAAAATATTTAAGGATTGCTTGGCATGTCACTTGAAAGGCTAGCCGAAAAGGAGAAAAAGCAAATTAATCTTGAATACAAGCATTCAAACTCAGAAGAAATAAAAGTTCTTAGAGATAAAGTTTTGTTGGCTTTTAAAATGAACAGCTTGATGCTTTCCATTCAGGATATTAACGAGCATATGGAAAAGTATGTGCGTATACCAGAAAGCTGGAGAAGTAAAATTATGCTTTTGAATTTTTCAAAATTAGCAGCAGCATTGTACAAAATGATAGCATGGATGAAACAGCATTGACAATAGCTGTTGATGAAAGTACAGACATACCCATCAACAAATACTGATAACTCAACTATAAATTAGATTCATGCATTCTATGGATAAAACCTCATTTGATGGAATATTACAATTGCAAGCCTGTGATTTCATTGCAACAAAGAATTTTATATAAAAAAAAAGTGCTTGACCTAATGAAAATGGTGATGATCATGTCTAGTGGTACCTATGTGATACTAGGAAAATTCAGTGTTGTGGAAGCACAGCTGAAATGTGATATTCGCCACTTAGTCCAGCAACTTTACATTGTACATTATGAGGATTTGGGAATTTCTGATGCATGGAGAGATTGCTGATCAGAGATATTGAAGCTTTAGTAGAACTTCTACAATAGTTCTGTTGGTCTTCCAGAAAAACATAAAGAATAAAAACTCAAATATCAAGTACTAGGGAATGTTTCTGAATATGAATCACTAGCTTTCAGACCTTTCACTAAAGTGTGCTGTTTGTCTAGACATGTTTCCCTTCAAGCAATTATTCACAACTACAATCATCTTTCTGAATACTTTGAGCAAGATAATCCAATTTCTAAATACTGCCACAAAGTTTGCAATAATGGAATACAGAATAATGTTACAACTTTTGATTAATGTTTGTAAGTCCTGGCTTTATTATCTAATCTGTTTCAGAAAAGTGGCATGACGCCTCTTAGAGCATTACATCTTGCATATGGTAAACTGAACAAGATCGGAAGACAATACCTTGGTTATTCAGTTTCATAGTATTACAAAATTAAGGCTTTTTCACATATGAGCTCACAAGAAAATAATCAAGTGGATATTAATTCCATAATTACTTTCATAAGCGTCCTGTGTGCCCAAGTGGCAGACAAATTTTCACAGAATGAAGCCCAGAAATGGTCTGCTTTTGACTATGTAGCAGCACAGTGGGATTTCAGTTTTGGAATTGAACACAATGATTTATTTTTTTTAATTTACACATTATTTATTATTTGATTTCTATATTTGCACATCAGAATTAACAGTTTCAGGATCTGGCAAAATTGATGGATTTGGAGGGACCTGTCTAGCATCCAGAGCAGTCTATGAGTATGGTATTTTTGACTGAGAAGTCTTTGACCCGATGGGGTCAGGCTCGCTCAATAGGCTATATAACAGACTGGCAGACTAGACTGCATCTAGTGTTTCTTATTACAGTTTGTGTGCATTTATTAATATGTAATGAAATTATCTTCATTGGAAATTCAGAAAAAAAATCCATATATTATTTGCATTACATCCTCTTGGGTACATTCACCTCATGATGCACACATATGAACTTTAGTTTAAAAAGTTGTGCAAAAGAAATGTATTGCGCACACAGCTTGTCAGGAATTAGAAGGAACATAGCTCAAGAAATTTCTACTGAAGAAAATTTCATACCAGCAACTTTGTGTTAAGAGTTGCTGTATTATGGCAGGGATACATAAAATAATTCAAGTAGTAATCTGGATTATATACTAATTGCAGAAGCAAGATCTATTCAACTCCTCAACTTCAAAGAAGGTTTTATAAAATGTGGCAGTGTGTGTTGTGCACTGTGGCACATAGTTTTCTCATACTCCCAATTTTATCCACATCTTAGTAATAATAGTAATATGCTGTGATAATATCAGAAATCTGTGAATAAATTGCCATCTCTTTTCCACTCTAATAACATCACACAGTTCATAAATCTGTTGGTTATTACTAAAGGAGCATTAGCTTTCCAAAAGGAGATTTTCCCTCAAAAGCTAGGATTTGCTGCCATCATGCCTATGTAGACCTGGAATCTGCAGATCACTTCTTGACCAAGAGATGTTGCCCAAGATGCATTGTGTGTTGATTATAGCAAAATTGAAAGTATATAAGAATGTGGGTCATGTACACCCATTTTGCTTCAAAATGTAGGTTTTAATAAATTGGAAAAGTTATTGGCCAATTGAGCCAAAGCACAAGTATTAAAATAATTCATCCTGAACAACTTGAGGTTTTATTTTATGTTTAGCGCAGAAGGTTTGCCTGTATGAATTTGCTGTGCTTATTTAATGTCCTCTTTAAGATGAAAAATGATGCCAGCCCTATGATAATAGCATCTTTTGACGCTGAGAAAGCATTTCTCCAAACTGAATGGCAGTTACTCATTTTACTGTGATGAAAATTTTAAAATTTGCAGTCAACATATTGCACCAGTGACAGTTTTCTGAGTAAAGATGCATGCAGACAGTCTAGTACTGTTTTCTCTGTTTATTTGCAAAGGGAGCAGGCCAAAAATGTCCAGATGCAATAGCCTCATAACATCTCAATAAGAGTAAGTGGAGCTGCCACAGTTGCACACATTAAAGATAAAGACTTATCATTAGAGTATTTCCTTCAGCATGACATGCAGTGTTATATCCAGATGACAGTGACAATTTAAGGCAACTCTCTAGGGATAAGAATAGGAAAGTTTAGGTTAGGGAAAATGGCTGTGACTTTACTGTAAGCTTTCTTCTTTCTTTGACTTTCATGAAATACCGTTAATTATTCTTATATCACAAATGCTCTGGACCAGAACTGCTTAAGTACAGCCTGATAAACAGAAAGCTGTACAACTCTTGTCACTATGAAGCAGAGATGGGTAGGTTTAACAGATTAGGGACCACAGCCTCTGGAGGGCCCTTAGACATCCTCTGATGACATCTCCAAAATGGGTGGATCTGAATTTCTTTAGCCATTATTTTTCATTTGGGAGGATTTAAGGATTACAACAAAAGAAAACCTTTGGGAGGCTAAATTTTCCCATCCTCAGAAAAAAGAAAATCCTCTGAAAATGCCCACAAACTATCATATTTCAGGTTGTTTTCATTCGGGGGTGGGGGGAAATAAGGATGGGGATTAGAGTACTTTGCTTCCCAGAGACTTTCTACTCCTGGAACCATCCTTAAAACTCTTCGAAAGGCCAAATATGAACCTAAATTGATTTTCCAAATTGATTTTGTATTCCATGGGGTGGTTTAATTCCCAAAAGCTTCCCATTCCCATTCATACCCTTAATTTTGTAAAACAATCCCCCCACCAAATGAAATAAAACAATCCACACAAATTAGCCATTTTGCCTCTCAAAGACTCAGAAAGATAAGGGGCTGCTAATTGGGGTTGTAAGCAGCCCATGTTTCACTAGTGCCTACCATTCTAATAAAATGATAATGAAAATTATTAGTTTTCCTTTCGTCTTACAAGTAGTCCTTGGGTTACATCCATTTGTTCAGTGACCATTCAAAGTTATGATGGCACTGAAAAAATGGACCAGTCCTCAAAGTTCTGGCCATCACAGCACCCCCATGGTCATGTGATCAAAATTCCAGTGCTTGGTGACTGGCCCACATTTATGCCTGCCCCCGCACCACCACCACCAGCTGACCTTTGTTGTCTTCTCCACTTGCCTCCCCTCCACTTGCCTCCCCTCCACTGGGCTCACTGATATTGGCTGGCCTCAAGCCCTATGGTGTGGGGGCTCTATTGTCTGTGCTGTGCAGAGCACTTCCGCCCCTTTCTGCTGCCTCCTCCTCTGGTGCCTTCCCACATGGGAAGCCCTCAGCTGAGTAGCTGCCCAGAATCACTGCCAGGCATTCTAGCTACACATGGGGAAGGTGCCGCAGAAACATCCCCTTGCTGCCCAGCGGGAGGATCACCCTGGCTGGCAGTGGTGCATGGTGTGGAGGACTTGCAGCCCTGGTCTCTTCCCTTCCTGTGGAGGAGTGGCAACTGTCCACGCTCCCTAGTGCCCCCCATGGCACCCGACTGCGTCCCCTAGCACCCACCCACACCATCCACCCCACATGTGCACTCCTTAGTGCCTTCCTGCAGCACCTACCCCCTACTCACACTCCCTAGCACCCACCTATCTATCCGCAACACCTGTCTACGCTCCCTAGCACCTGCCCATTGCACCCAACCACTGCCTGTAGCCCTCATCTGCCGACCTGCTTGCCTGGGACTCCCACCTCTTTCAACATCATGGTCACATGAGGTCCTCACTTAACGACCCACTCAGTCCTTGGGTTATAAAGGCAATGGGGACTGCTGGGATTGCCATCACTAAGCAACACAGTCGTGTGACATCACACTTTATGACCACATCACTTAGCAACAGAAATTCCAGTGCAATTGCTGTCAAACCCAAGGACTACCTGTATTGTTTTCAAACAAAAGTAGAAATGAAATCAGATATATAAAAGACTTTTCAAGTGTCTTTTTTTTCCTTTTTTTTAACGAAGAGAAGGCACAGAAAAACTAGAAGAAAATCATACTTTGTATTGTTCCTATTTTAAGCAAACAAAATTTCGATGAGTCTTTGGGAAAGATCAATAGAATGTGGGTTTAAGTTAGCATTTATGTGGATAACATGACCCATATAGCTAAAGGTCTAAATCATTATATATAGCAAAAGATGTATTTCTATTCAATTTAATTAGAAAAAGTGAAGACGATTATATATGACAAATGCTGAGCATATAATAATACAAAGTATGCTTTTAGGAAGCAATTTATGATATCATAGGCCAATACATTTTAAGGAAACGTCTTTCTTGGGGCAAATGATCTTATTTTGCAACTTATGATTATGATGATGAGTACAATATGCCAATCAAAACAACTTATATACATACATACATACATACCTTAATTACACTTACTGTATATATGATAAATCAGTATTAACATAGCAACATGATGACCGTGTGGTATACATGTGTTTTCTGATTAGCAGGTGATTTTAAATATTTAACACCGGGAGGAGAGGGCTTTTTTCCTTCAAACCTGAGTATTGAAACAAATTAACCAAACTCAGGCAAGGAAGTAAAAGTGGAAAAAACAACACAGAACTGTGCTCACTTCACTCCTGTACTTACAAAGGATTTTAGCAATTTGTAAATATCAGCCTGAGCTCAATGCTGAGATTTCAGCGAAGAAAGAACCAAGGAATTCCAAATTCAGAGGAATCACTTTGGAAAAGGCTGTATCTCATGTTCCTCCTTGATGTATTTCCATTACTAATAGGACAATGGGTCAAAGATCTAGGCAAAGGGGCAGGCTGATACAGAAATAAGAGGTTATTCAATTATTTAGGATGGTGTGGGTCATGCTAGCACCAATGCTCGATGTGTGCCTGAAAAAAGTAGGGAACAAATGCAGCTTCTTTAGGATTGATATATTAACCCCTGACAGTACTTCTAGTCAATGTACAATAGCTGCATTATAATCCAAATGAGCGGTTATCCAAGCATATATCAATAAGGCCAGGATCTCTGCCCCACTAAGTAAAAGTACTCCATGCCAGTAAGGTCAGTTAGGTCTCCACTGACAAAGCTGGATCAAGAAGTACAATCATGATTGTTTATTATGGGCATAGTAGATAGTAATTATAAATGAGATATCACTAAAATACAAGGAAGTGTTTGCTTTAATGGTTGAGTTCATTTGCCCATATCCCGTGCATTTAGGGAGAAATACTAAAATCTACCCTTTAAGAGTCTGTACAGATTCTGTATGAGTTAATAGTTCTTTAAAACTTCCATCTGTAATTAAATATTTGAACATTTAAGAATAAGTACCAAAAAATAGCTCGCTAGCAAAGCTATCAGAATGCTGAATATTCTAGCATAGTGAACACCCAAAAATTAATAATTACTATTGTCTTCGAATTGTTAGCATTCTTCATATTACAAGATAAGACATGTTGAAATATAAATCTAAAGAGAAAAGCCTTCATTGGAGGGAAATGTTTTCATTAACTGATTATAAGTTCAATACAAAAAAATGACTAAATAAAGTTTAACAAGGGCAAACTTAAATGCAAGATGAACTCACTCTGATGTGTAAATGCAATTTCCTTATGGAATGCTCATTTCCCTACAATAATTAATTTTGAACAGTAAGCCAGTGTGTCTATTTTTTATCATTATAAAAATGTAGACATTCATGTCATTGCGCATTTTCAATATTTATTATTAGAAGTCTTCTGAAGATATTAAGTATCCATGGAGAGATATATTTATTTTCTATCACAAGTATAAAATCTAGTGCAATTTTGAATTGTAGAAATTCCAGATTCCATATACAAATTAAAGCACATCTCTCATTATTTAAACTACAGTCAACCGTTTTTCTCAAGACAGAAAGATCACACTTCCAGTCAAGGATCAGTCAATTCAGAATAGGAACATATCTCAATTGTGAAATGAACAGAAGATGAATTGTGCATCAGTTAACTTCAAACACATTTATATTCTTAAGAGATTCCACACTTGCTGCTTGTGTGATGGAAGGTAATCATTCAATAATCTACATGAAGAATTTATGACAGATTAGGAGGAATAGCTCATAATCAAGAAAATGTTTTTGAGCAGAATTACTTCCCCCCCCCCATTCCAATTTTTTTCCCTAACTCAGACTGTCACTCTTTGGAACCACTTACTCTCATGTCTGTGCCTTACAGTGTATAATGGTATGTGGGAAAGACCTTGGGAGCAGGACAAAGAGATCTGCCTAGGGAACAGTCAGATAAGAGATGGCATAGTCTGCAGCTGCATTGTGGGCAGAGCAAGAGGCTCAGAAGGGAGCCTTCCTAGCTTCTTGGGGTATAAAGGAGATGGCAGGAGATTCGTACTTTCAGACTTGCAAGATTCTGTTAATGTAGCCTTACAATAAAGTAGAATTAGCTCATCTGGTCATGTTTCCTGTCTGGTCTACCTGGGAAGGCTGACATCAATCTTGCAACTCTGAAAGTACAAATCTCTTACCATCTCTTTGTCTCGTCTGCCAAGGTCTTTCCCACAAACCATTACACAGTATCACAAATTAGATTGATGAAATATTTTATACTAATAGGAGAAATATGGGACTTGTACAAGTAAACCAAACCAGAAACTGCAGGTCTGGTTCCACTTTTGCAAAAGGACATAGTGATCTAATTAATAGTTACTGCATCATCTTCAGTCAGTATTTGCAGCAACAACACCGATGATATTGATGGCATTGGAGAGCAAGAAGTAGCTTTGAATGAGAATGAGCAGAGGATTCATGCATCAAATCCAAATTGCTGGAGGCAGCTGGAGGCCCCTGAGCTTTTTGTTCTTCTCTTTTCTTATCCATCTACTTTGTTTTAGTGATTCAGTTACAATTAATAAAGATACATACTGTATATGCGAGTTAAATCAGACTGAATTTACTGGAGCGTGGTAGTTAACACTAATTCCGTGGAAAATACCTAATTTTTTTATTTGTTGCTTTTTTGTGTGTAATTTATTTAATAATAACAATATTTGTTTGAAACCCTTCTATTTGGTTTTCAGCACTAGCTGTATATAGGTACGGAACTGGAAATCTTCCAGCTTTTTCAGATATGTTTCTACCTTTTTTCTCTTGTTTGATCCTTAGAGTTGTTGGCAGCAAAGTGAGTCAGCTCTGGCAACTTGAGATAAGCCAGTAATTTATTGCTTGCCATCTGCAGTAAGTCTTAGATCTAACCCTTCTTGATAACTATCTCCTTATTTGAACAATCTATTTGATTTATAACAAGGATAAACTATTCCTTTGTTGTAAAATCTGAAAATTCCACAGCTGGCTATTCACCTGTTTCACATAAACACAGTAGTTCATATAAAGAATCCAAGTTTCTTCTACTTTTCGAGCTCTCCATGCTTTTGTCACTGTGTGTTATTCCTTTGTGAGAAAAAAGAGAAATGCTGCATAAAATCAGTTTTTAGGAAGCTGAATTATGATTGTTAGTATTTTGGCTATTTTAAAATATATGTACAGTATATAGTACTCATGAAAATGTAGTTAACCTGAAAATGCATTTTTATTTGTCTTTCAGTTGACTAAATCATCATAATTCAATGTACAAATGTACAATGTAAAAATATTTAATTTAACACATCATATATCAAATTAATAAAGCTATCTAAACTTATCTCCTGGCTTTAAAATAACCATAGATTTATCAAAGAGCATGAACAACAGTGTTTTATTTTCTGTCATGTAAGAACAAAAACTTATGTCTGTCTTCATATCTGAGTGCCTTTGGAACTATTTGGCATTGCAGTTCCTTCACATTTTTTACATAACAGTATTCAAAAACTCATTGGGTTGAATCTTAACTTGATCATCACAAACAGAATGGTTTTATCCTTTCAAGGAAGGGACTCAGTCTGGTCTCCCATTAGGGTATAGAAGTAAATAATCTTGCTGATTCCTTTCTGGCTTCTCCATTGTTCCTGTAACCTTCAGATCAGCTTCTGGGAATGAAGGGAGAAGGAGGAATGGAAAACATTGCTTTTCAGTATCCTCCAAGGAGAATATGTCAAGAATATGTCCTGAGAAATCTGAATTTGGATTTCAACTCTAATGGAGAATCTGTTGTTATAGTAACATGCTGGCAGGTGTGCTAGAACAGTTGTTCTTTTTTCCCTTTTCCATGCTTGCTTTCTTTTGCATTGTTTAGACTGATCCATTAAAGATGCTACTGAATTAAGAATGAAGGATTTGGGAAGTTCACAGTTCGGTCACTAGAGTGACTGAATACACATAGAATTGTGCTGCATCATTGCAAACCAATTTTATAAAAATGGTATTTATTAAGGTAAATCTTCGCAAATAAACCAAGTTTTTATTGTTTGTGATGAATTATAAATACCATAGGTGTCAACAGGATTAGAATGCAAGGCTAAACTTAAGCATCCTGAGTGCTTTCATCTCAGTAGCACAGAGTAGCAAAGTCACTTTTATGATATCCAAACTCTAAAGTAGGTCCAGAATTATACAACTAATACCCAGTGAATGGAAAAAATAGCAATATGTTGTTACAGTAGCTCATTGTATGTTGTACTCATTTCATAAAAGGTACTTTCAAGACAAGCACTGAGAATATCTCATGCTGTTATTATTTATATATTGACCTTTGGGGTGAGAAATCTGCCAAAGAATTATGAACAGTGTGAGTTTATATGATAGAGCAAGATGTAAAGCTGCTTAAAAAAATACTTGTTTTTCTTCTTTTGCCTCAAGAAAGAACATATTCTTGCTCATAAAATTTAGATCAGTAATTTATACTATTTAGATTCCCACATATTTCCATTTGAAGATGATGAAATGGAGAAAACATATTCAGTACATAGCTAAAATATTAAATTGCACATTTTGTACACATTTCCTTTTTCAAAGAGGTAGGTTTTTTTATATTTATGAAAGAAATAATAAGTGTCAGCTAAGTTCTTTTTATTTGTCTTTTAATCCCACATGCTGCACATAACTGCACATTCCTGTACTTTTTTTCTGGAAATTTTCTGTGGTTTGTACTGTACTAGCTTTTTATTGCATTTGTAGGCACTAGAGAATAGACCAGAGGTCTCCAGCCTTTGAGATAATATAATGGGCATCATCGAACAATGGCTGCCATGGGAGAAACTGCCCATTCACAAAAGGTTGCAAAAATGAGCTGAGCCATTTATAGAACACACATTTTACAGAAAGAGAAACTAGTGATGAAAAAGACTAATAACTTGCCACAAACCTGAATACAGAAGACTACAGCCTAACACAGGCTAATTCCACACTGCCAGAGTTCCACAGCATTCTCTCTCCCAAGGGTTTAGCTCTGCTGATTAAAGCAGAGGTCTAGTTTGTACAAGGCAGTAAAGTTTCAGATAGATGTGTTTATAGCCTTACCACTCCCCAAGCATTTCTAAACAGAAATCAGCTATTTAGCATAAAGCGTGTGCCATTTACAAGCTCTTCTGTGTTTGGGGCACGTTATTATACTGGGAATGTGTTGAAATGGTAGTCTTTTGATACAGTGTGTGTGTATGTGTGTGAGCATGCATATATACCCTAATCCGTTCTCATGGAGATTCACTCCCACCGAAGAGAGCAAGGAATATTATAAGGTACATGGAGGGCAAGTTGCAAATAGGCACAATTTCTGACATTGCATATCATTACTACTAACGGGACACATTTTAGCAGCTACAGCCAGCAGCAATCTGCTTTGGTGTCATGGAAGAGTGAAGAAGTCAATGTGACATGCCTCAATAGTTGTGTTTACTATGGACAAAAGAAAAATGAGAAGCATATTTCAGGCCATCATCCCTGCCTTAAATAACATGATGAAGTTGCAATGCACCCGGCTGGGAACAAACCAGAGTACAGGTAATATGTATATTGTGCTATTCCATGTCCTGATTTTATTTTCTAAATTGTAGAAGAATAGTGGACTGGAATCACAGCATGTGGGGTCAAGGGAATCTAACTCCCTTTAAAAAAAAAAAAAAAACACGCTACTCCATGTATGAACTTTTTGAAAATCCATTAAAATCAATTGAAGGACATTTTTAAAAAATGCATAAGCACTGCTTATTTAACAAAGAGGGCAAAAGGTGTTTGTAGTTTGAGGAGGCCTAGATGTAGATGATGAATTGTCTATATTAAGCACTGGCAAACTCACCTATAACTGAGAAGAAGAGAAACCTCTATGAAAAACTTCTAGCAAGTACCAACTTCTAGGAAGTACCAACTCTTTGATTTTTTTTTCAATTCTACTTTTGCCATTTAGAACTTTAATTGCACAGAATTCGACACAGTTCAAGTAATCTGATGTCTGGATTACGCATCCTGTGTGTGTGACTTGTACAGAGATATCTGAATGCCTTTTGTCAGCCTCAGCTGGTATTTGATGTTTTAAACTTTAAGCCACTGATGCTTTGGACTGCTTGGTGTCTTTATTCTTGGATGGAACTGGAAGAAGATAACTTCTATTATATCACAGACTGCTCCCATTCTATTTTGATCCAATATGATCATAGTGAGTTTTGTTTGAGGTCCCCAGTATTTTGGACTGTTCAGTTGGACACTTCCTTCTTATAGCAGGGGATGAAGAGGCACAGTTGAATTTCAGTTGATTCAATGCTTGACCTAGGATTTTGTCAGCCTTGCAAGGTAGTCCAGACAAGAAGCACACCAGAAGTATTAGCTCTACTTTACTGTAAGATTACGTTAATAGAGTCTTGCAAGTCTGAAAGTTCATTTCTCCCACATCACCTTTATGGCCCAAGCAACTGTCAGGAGTTTCTCATGGGAAGACATTCATCTCGTTATCTGTGCAACAATATTATGTAGCTTATGTAAACAAAACAACTTGTGACTTGTGTGTTGTGCACGTATACTGCTATTTACTGCCACCTATTGGTGTGTGTATTCTAGTTACCCAGTGGGGGGTATGGAGTGACAATATAACTGGAGCATTGTATGCCCAGCCCTGCACTTGCAGTTACAGTAGAGCGTTAGCCACTATGTAGGTATGTAGTTTTATGGGTTATGTAGTTGTAACAAATAACCAAGTAGTGTACCTCTTCTCTGAGAGTTTTTGGCTACAGACTTTGTATTTGTAGATAAGTCTTGGATGCTGAATTTATGAGAAGAAGTGTTTTTTCCTATATTTTGTATACATCTTGTATTTTATGAAGTTTTGCATTTTTATCAATAAACAACCAGATAGTATATATTTTCTGTCTGAGTTTCTTTGGAAAACAAGATATGGACATTGCAGTTTGCAAACCTATCATGCTGGTGTGTATTTTTCCACTGGGCAAAGGGTTTCTGGGAGCACTGCTGTACTCTGCTCAACAGAAACTAGGGAGAGTCCCTTTTGAGATGTTTGCCATACCCACATTCCTTCTACAGGCTAAGCTGCTTCTTATCCGACTGTTGCCCTGGCTGCAATTCTTCCCCATCTCTCAAGGTCATTCCCACATCCCATTACAGATTTCCAATAAAACAGGATCAATATCATGTTATTCTAGGTCAAAACTTAACTGTTTGCCTAGTAGCCCAACAACTTTCAACATATGCCCAACAACTTTCAATGCTGGGAAAGACCACTCCTGCTTACTATAAGTTGACCCTAGGACTTGCCAAAGATTCAAAGGAGTCACACATTGGTTCTATAAGTGAGCCCCAACAGGATGATAATCAAAATAATTCTCATGATGAGCTGGTACAAAGTGTGTCTGCTCTCTGTGTCAGCCTTATGAGATAGACCAGATCAGAAAACTGATTCCACAGGAAGAGTAAAACTGTACTTTATTGAGATAGGCTGTAGATAATTCCTTCAAAGCCATCTCCATGGCTTTCTACACTCTGGGGCTTCTTAACTGCCAAGAGAACTTCTTGTAGGTGGCTAGAATTACAGACTGTAATGAGCACAGTACAATAATATGGTGATCAGAGAGAAGCATGCTTTACTATTTCAACAGTTTGGACAGTATTAACAGCAAAACCTCCAAATTTTATATTTAATGGCTCTGCCTGTGGATGACCTTACAAATCTCCTTCAGAACTTCAGCAGCCTTGGTAGCCTTAGCAAGTTGCTGCCATGTATGATGGTTCGTGGGATTGTTTCACCCGCACAAATTTACATGGATTTCAGGATACTAAGAATATATCTACCAAAACTGGCCCCATGGTGTCATAGAAATATCTCTACCAGATTTGTCCCCAGGCATCTTCAGACTATTTCTCACTAATTCACATGTTGCACTCAATCAGGCATGGCCAAACCATAAACATTCAAGTTATATTTGATGTTCTCTAAGTAAGCTATATGCATGAAATTTAAGAATCTGACAGGTTTCTTTTTTCCTTACTTAAATCTTAATGAGTGATTATAAAAAATCAGATTATTGCATAATAGATAACTTTATACAATAGAAAAATGCATGGAGAAAGAAATACTAAATTAGGAGTGTAATTTTTATTTAAAAAAGTATTCTTGCTGGTGGTTGTGAAAGAAAAAGATAAGCTTTATTTGGGAAATAACATAATGATAGGAAAGCCTAAATTACATCTAAGCCAAGGTTCAATATTAGCCTAATATATAGGCAGATTAGCTCTTGATAATCTGGTGTTGTATGTATTCTGCTTTTGAAGATGAGAGCGCAATTATTGACTGCTTTTTGTTAGCCCAGCTAAGAACTCTCCCATAGCAGAATAAGTTTCCACTGATTAATTTTCTGTCCTCTGTGTTTTCATCCCAGTTTGCATTCTTATACAGGTAGTCCTCGACTTACGGCAACAATAGGGACTGGAAAATTCATCGTTAAGCAGTGTGGTCATTAAGTGAGGCATCACATGACTGCATCCAATTTTACAACATTTTTTGCAGTGGTTATTAAGCAAATCGCCCTGGCCATTAGGTGAATCATGTGGTTCCCCATTGATTTTGCTTGTTGGAAGCTGTCTGTCAAGGTTGCAAACGGCGATCACATGAGCCCAGGACACTGCAACTGTAGTAAATACATGCCAGTTACCAAGTACAAGAATTTTGATCATGTGACTGCAGGGATACTGTGACGGTCATAGGTGCAAGGACCGGTCATAAGTCACCAGCTCCATCGTAACTTCAAATGGTCACTAAACAAATGGTCATAAATCAAGGACTACCTGTATCCTACTAGTCTGGGATTACTTTTGCATGTAACATTAACTTTAGTTCTGCAGTTGCCTTTAGATACCGTAGCTTCCTACTCACGTTATTGCAATCCAGTCTTTCTTTGATGCATTCACTTTCTGGCACAGTATTTCTATGGCTGATGAAAAGTCTGCCCTAGTGACTGTTTATAGTACAGGAGCTACCAATTGCTGTCTTTTATTGGCTATTGTCTTGCAGATGCTTACTTATTTATCTTTAAAGAAATTTGTCTTGATTGATGTCTCTAATTCATTGGGCTTTTGAATTTGCCTGTTACATTCAGTCCTTTTTTCAGGCCCCTAGCTTTGACCTCATCTGGGAAGGTTTCATTCAGATGCAAGTTACCTCTGGAACAGCAGCATTCCTGTCAGCTAGTGTGTCTGCTTCTTCTTCTGATTCTCTTGTTTTTTAAAATTCCTTTCTGAGGAATTCTAGCAAACATTTTTGAACAAAACATAAAGTTAGGTTTTCTTTCATTGGCATAGTATTATTAACCCTCTCATATTATGCCCTCTCCACCCCACCCCGATCCTATGTTGCCTTATGGGGGTGGGGAGGGAGTGTTCCTGAGAGGTTTGACTGAAGAATGTCAAAAGCATATTCCAAGAGTTTATACTCCTAAGAGGTCACCCATGGTGTGATCTAGCTAAAGCAAGCAGGCACCTGTATATCTGGCAGCAGTAATCTAGGAAAATGCTGGAGGCAGCTTATGACTTTAATGACAATGGCAAAGGGACAAGAGAAGGCAATGGCAAGCCACTCCTGTATTTCACTAGAAAAACAATTGGGCAAGCAAGATTGCAAGAGTGATTGACAATGTAGGGCCAGATGACAGGCTCCTCAGTTTGGATGATGTGAAGGAATGTCAGGAGAATGTGGAGCCATTACAAAAAAGATATCTTGGCTCTGGAAAAATAGAAAGCACGAGAAAGAAACTCAAAACAATCAAAACAATTCTGCTTTGAGTGGGTTAGATATAAGCTGAAGTAGAGAGGGGCTCTGATAGTCTTTCAAGATTCTGTTACAATGCCCTAACTGCATTAAAGTACTTTCTAAGACTCCTAGCAACTCCTGTTTCATGACCTTGTCTGCGATGAAAGGCTGACAGGTGGCACTCAACATGCTGTTGAGGAAGAGCTGGGGATCTTTTAGAGTACTAGTGCTGTTTATGATGTGAGTAGATTAAAGCCTCAGGAAGTTACTAATATTGCCATACAGGAAAAAGAAAAACCAAAGCTACAAAGACAAACTTACAATGCAAACATGGAACATAAGAAGCATGAATATGGGAAAGCTCAACACAGTAAAAGATGAAATGAACTGAATACACATTGAGATCTTAGACATCACCAAATTGATATGGACTGGAATTGGACACTGTCAGCAGAAGATTATACTATTTACTACCCAAGACATGAAAGATAAAGAGGGAACAGTACTGATTTCATAGTAAGGAAACATATAGCAAATGCAGTACTTGGATATATTGTAAGGTAATGAATGACTAAATAATATCAATTAGACTTTGTGGGCAACCCATAATGTGATGGTTATCCAAATTTATGCTCCAACCACTGATTCAGAAGAGAGAGTTGATGAGTTTTATGGCCAATTTTAATTTGAAATAGACAGAACATGCAAGCAAGATATGCTGCTTGAGGTTTGAGACTGGAATGCCAAAGTGGGAAATAGTAAGGAGGAAATGTAGTTGGATTGCATGGCCTAAGATACAAAGTAGGAGAACAGCTAATTGGATTCTGCCAGTCTAATGATTTCTTCATTGCTAACACATTCTTCAAACAGCAAATTGATTGATTGTTTGATTATGTGCCATGAAGTCAGTGTCAACTCTTAGAAACTTATATTTCTTAATTTGTATTAGTTTTTCATCTTTGTATTTTTAAACTTTATTAACAATTATTATAAAAAAAGAAAATTCTGATTCATTTACTCTGATTCATTTACTTATTTGTATTTTATGCTTTTTATTCCATTATTACTGTATTTTTATCCCTGTATTTTTATATTTTATATTTAATTCTTAATCCTTGTTATATATCTTATATATATACATACTTGTCAATTTATATATATGCATATTTATATTCACATACTTTTTAGGTTTTATATCATTATTTTCTGACCTTTTGGCTGTAATAAAGTTATTTGATTTGATGTGAAATCTGGAAAATGACACAGCGGCCAACAGATTGGAAGAAGTTAGTCTACATACCAATACCAAAGAAAGACTTAACAGACTGCCCACAAAATCCTTAATTTCACATGCTACCAAAATAATGCTGAGGATCATCCAATGCAGATTCGAATATTACATTGAAAGGGAGATGCCAAATGTTCAAGCTGGCTTTAGAAAAGTCCAAAGAACACAAGAAAGTATTGCTAATGTATGTTGGATAATTGAGAAAGCCAAAGAATACCCCCAAAAGTCAATATGTGCTTCACTGATTATAGAAAGCCTTCAATTATGTCAAGTGTCTCAAACTGTGGACAGTTCTTAGGAAAATGGGAATCCCAGAATATCTCACTGTCCTCACGAGAAACCTATACAGAGGACAGGAAGCCACAAACTGGACAGAATGTGGTCAAACAAACTGGCTCCAGGTCAGCAAAGAAATGAGGCAAGGTTGTTTACTCTTTATTTATTCAATCTATATGCTGAACTATATTGAGCAATGCTAGTTTGGAAGAAGATGAGCATGGTTTTAAAACTGGAAGAGGAAACACCAATCACTTGTGCTACAGTGATGACACTACTCTGATAGCAAATGATCTGCAAGCGCTAGTAGTGAAAGTCAAGAAGCACAATGAAAAAAGCGGGATTAAGGTTAAATATAAAGAAGATCAAACTAATGACAACATGTACAGCAACAAACTTTAGAACTGACAGTGGACACACTGAAGTGGTGGTCAGCTTCTGCTTTTTAGAGAGGCTGAGAAGGATGCCATAGACTGGCACTTGGTAAAGTGGCTCTGAAGACCTTGGATAAGATACTCAGACACCATGACATGTCTATCTAAAAAGATTAAAATCGTGCAGGCAATGGTTTTCACTCTATGGAAGTGAAAGTTGGACTTTGAAGAAGCTGGATATAAAGTGTATTAGCACTTCTGTGTTGGAGAAGACTCCTGAGAATACCATGGATAGTCAAGAAAACAAACAAATCAACCATAGAACAAATCAATCCAGAATTCTCACTTGAAGCACATATGACCAGGCTCAAATGATCATATGTTGAACATATTATGTAAAGACCTAGCTCTCTTGATAAGTCTATAATGGTGGAAGAAAAAGAAGAAGAGGATGATTAGCAGCAAAGTAGATGGACTTGATTATAGCAGCAACAGTTGCACAGTTGGCAGACCTGAAGGGCCAAGTCAAGGACAGATCATCCTGGAGAAGATCTACCTAGGTGGTTCCTAAGAGTCACATCATGGCACATAATCAGTCAGTCAGTCAGTCAGTCAGTCAGTCAGTCAGTCAGTCAGGAAATCAATCATATTTTGGAGGCAGACTGGAAGAAAGCCTATTTTAACTACTTTGGGGTAACATTACCTTTTGGTTTTCCAATTGCTTTCCAATTTCCAGAAAGAAATCCATATGAACTGATAATTTATTTGCAACTTTGAATTTCTTGTGACATAGCTGCAAGATTAAAAATACTTAGAAATCATGCTACTCTGCTGAAACTGTCCGTGCAGTTTATTCCATGTATCTTGTTCTGTATCTTATTCCCTACTGGTTAAGGAGAGAATCACTTACATCCAAAATATACATGTATCCTTTCAATTTAATCCCATTCTTGCTTCTTCCCAATTTTTGCTGGACTTTTTCCTTCCAGAACATGTGTTATCCTGAGATTATCTAGCAGGCCTTCCACTTGAAGGGAACATCTGTAGTTCCAGTCATTCAGCACCTCAATAGCTCTCCTTGCTGAATCACACCTGGCCAGTTTGCCTGCTTAATTTGCCTACTTTGCAGATTGACGGGCACTCTTTTAGAGAATAAAAAATGTTTCTCCTCCTTCCCAATCTTTACAGAGAGCTAGCTTTACAGAGTGGAAAGTATGTGTGGAGAGAGAAATGCTAAAGTTAGGAGTATAACTTCTGTAAGAAAGTATTCTTGAGGCTGGTGCTTGCATGAAAGAAATAAAAATAAGCTTTACTCAGGAAATAACATAAAGCCTAAGTTCACAACTAAGAGCCTGTAGCGAGCACTCCTCCATTATGGAGACAAGGTGACTCAGGGAAGAACCTACCAGTGACAGATTTAGGCAGACACTAAACAAGCTACAGCTTAGGGCCTCACAATCTGCAGGGCCTCACAAAATTTCAGAATATCAGTTTTCTGATTTTGCAAACAAGTTCATTATTACCTATATTAATAAAAGTGATCCTGATTACTTATTTTGTCAGCATTTTGTGTATATATCAATGTATCTTAAAATTATTTTAAAAATTACACTTAAGCATTGTTTCCAGGGTATACTATATTATAACCTATGAGAGAGATCAAGCCAGCCAAATGATAAATATGTAATCAGTAAATGCATTCGTTTGGAAATAATTTGTATTTTTAAATAACTTGCTGTTCAATAATTAAAAGTCATATATATGTTTTCAATTTTTTTGTGGTGACCCAAGATCCTGTTTTGGTACACACTTTAGTGAGACCTTCTGGTGTAACTTTTTAACAAGGGCCTTCAAGCTTTATATAGCTTAAGGCCTCGTCAAGTCTGAATCCGGCACCAGAAGTACCTGAATGACTTAGGACAGAGTCAAAATGGAAAGTGCTGAATTGAAACAAAAGGGAAGTTACAAGAATACCTGCCTAACAATAGGAGGCATGTTATGTAGAGACATGAAAAATAAGTATTTTAAACAAAATCAAAGCAGAGAATCACGCTCTGCTAACTATCTCTACATAGGTTGCCCCTACTAGTAATATGTGTGTGTGTGTGTGTGTGTGTGTGCACGCACGCAGGTGCATAAACCCAGAGGATGCAAAGTTGAATTCCAACAGTAAGATAAAAAGTTGTTTAAAATGTCAAATGAAATAATAGCATCACATACTTCTTATAAACCAGATCACCACTATTAAGAAATTACAGCTCCAGTCCCTGCCCATCTAACCTTACGTCACTAACTGGCACGTAACAAATAACAAGAGAGCAAATCCGATTATTCCACATATTTACGCACCCAGTCAAGGAAATGCCAGTCACAATTATACAGTGACTGATGTCAGTCTTGCAAGCTTCAGACAACTGAAAATCGTGTATGGGATTTAAGCAATAGCAAGAAGATGACCTCGTATTTTCTTTGACAGGATGAAAAATCTCATTTTATTTCTTGCCAACTAGGTTAGAAAAGATTCAAAATATGTTAAGTCTCCCCATGGCTAGAAGAGGGCAGTTATTTTTAAAATTCAGTAGCATATTAAAGGGGCAGGGGGGTGGTCAATTCTGAGTGCAGGCAATAAGTGGGGGTGCATCTGAAGACATGAGGCTAGTGGAAGTTGATTTGGGTCACTGCTTCCTGCACGCAAATCAGCAGTGCCACAGCAGCAACATGGGAAAATGTGGCCTCAAGTAAGTTTTGATTCCTGACAATTACCCCTGCAGTTTCCTTGGTAGCCTTTTTTGGAAGTGGTTTGTCAGTTTCTTCTTCCTAGGGCTGAGAGAAGTGACTGGCCCAAGATCACCTAGTTGTTTTTGTGGCTAACAGGGACTAGAATTCACCATTTCCTGCTTTCTGGTTTGATGCCTTAACTATTACACCAAACTAGCTCTCAGCAGTGAAGAGTTGTTATAAAAAGACCTGCTCCAGGTATCAAATATGCTGTCTGCCACTGTTAAAATTACAGAGGTTTTATAGAAAAAAAGTAAAACCTCCTTCAAGTTGAGCTCAGTTTCTCATGACTTTGTAAACACATTCATTCATTTTTCTTGGCAACAGTACAGAAGTGGTTTGCCATTAACTTTTTCAAGGGTTTTATTTAGTTAGTTTTCATTCTAGCCTAAAACCATGGAACTCCTGGCAGTCTTCCATCCAACTACTAACCAAGCCCGATGGTGCTTAGCTTCCAAGCCCAAATGAGATTAGCTAGCCACTGCCACATAGAGACGTTTTGTAAGGGGAGAGGGGAGCATTTTATTCTATTCTGCATTCATGGCTTTATACCTCATATCCAGTGTCCATTATTTAAAAATGCCCCCCCTTTTTTCCTAAGTAAACATGATTTTCTTTATGTTGGAGAGGAGCTTTATGCAAGGCTTAATGCACCCTGACTGATCTTTTCACCCAGTTGGTCTGCAAAGAGGAGATCAAGTTTGTGGAAACGTCAGTAGTTGTTATGAGTATCTTATTAAGGATTTACAGGGAAGATAGCAATGAGATGAAATTAGAGCTGATGGGTGTACTTTATAATATGTTGATGTGGTTTTGCAGTTTACTTTCTGAGATTATTTTGTAAACTTTTTAAGTTTTCCTGCAACCTTTTTCTAAAGTGTCATGCTATTAGCATATGCTGGAAGTTAATTGCTTCTGGTGCTTCAAGGCAGATCAGCTTCTCAAGGCAATTAAAAACTAATAAATGGAAACTGCTGACAATTTCAAACTACAGGGTGAACTGCCTTAAAACCTAACTTTTTGGTGCCCCTTATCAAATGCTATTGTTTTCTGTTTGCACAATAAAAGTTCATTATAGGTGGCATATGTGTAGGTGTGTGCAAGCATTCAATCTGAATGCAGTTCAAAATCCAAACTGAAAAAATAGTTGTTAAATTTATAAAGTTCATTTTTTTTTTTTGTCTGCGCTCAGTCATTGCTGACCCTGCAGTGACTGCTTGGACGAGTCCTTGCAGTTTTCAAGGCAATTGTTTTTCGGAAGTGGTTTGCCAGAGCCTCCTTCCTAGAGCAGAGCCCAGCTGGCGAGCACAGGAGGCGGGGTTTCCGTTGCTTTGCGCCCTTTTCGGGGGGGCGCGGTTTTTCACGCTTACCGGCAACTGCTCCCGACTCCTTTTTGCAAGACGCCGCCAGCATTTTTCCTCCCACCGGAGTGAGAGTACCATTTATCTACTCACATGAGTTTTCGACCTGTTGGGTTGACAGGAACTGGGGAGGAAACAGGAGCTCACCCTGTTTAATGCGAAGGCTGGACTCGAACCGCTGAAGCGTCGACCATTTCTGGCTGGCAACTTTCAGCGTCATTAAGCCGCTGCGCCACCGCGTCCCCCATAAAGTTCATAAATGTGTGCTTTTAAGATTCCATGAAAAGTCCATGGTTGAAAAATGTTGAAATCCAAGTCTGCTTCCAGTGAGGCTGGAGAACTGATGCCCATGCTTCACGGGAGTCATTGTGGCCGAAAGGCAGCTGGATGTATTACACACGCTGCTCCCAGGTTCGGCTTATGGTCACTCACTCACACACACGCACAGCCTGTTGAGGCATGCGGATCTTGTCAGCCCCCCTTGCTTTCTACCTGGGTTTTCCAGATACGTGCGGCTGGAGCAGACAAGACACACAGCCCTGGTCAACAGCCAGGAAATAATTAGGGATACACACAAATCACTTCCAGCCAAACACTGAAGCACAAGAGGTTCTTTGTAATACATAGAGACCCAGTGAATTTAAAGTAACAGCAAAACTTTACTGGTTGCAAGGTACATTTGCTCTTTCTCTCTCTCACACACACACACACTCATCCACACTTACCCACGTCCTTCCCAGCTAGGCCACCAGGCACCAAGTCCGGATCCAAAGATGACTCAGAGTGGGCGGACTTTGGGACCCCTTTTATCTCCAAAAGTCCTTACTTTGTTCAACTGTTGATGGGGTTGGGGTGGGGTTTTCTACATGCTCAGGCCCAACTTGTTTTATCTGGTTCAGGTCACATTTTTCTTTGTTTCCTTAACTACTTGCTTCCTTCTTATCTACCTCCCAAAGGGATCTCATAAATGAGATTCATGGCTTTTGTCCTCTCTGCTTACGTGCCTGCTTCATCTTTAGGTTATGGCAGCTTCAGCCTAGTCTCACAGATGCGGGATCCAGACTGCCCGTATCTCTCTGGATAAAAGAGAGATCTTAAGATTACCCTCATGCATTTTGGACAGCTAGTTTTTTTTTTGGGGGGGGGGGAGTCGGTAACAGAAACTCTTGTTTTTACAGCCATTTGCAATCAGTTGGGAGTCGTGGGTTTCATCATGCTCTGAGTCGTTAATGTAGCCTTTTTAAGGACTCAAAGTTCTTCCAAACCTCATCTTTTTAATCACCTTGGAGTTTAATTAATTAATTTATTTTTAACTGTTTCATTAAGATTGAAAAACCTTCACAGCTGAAAGCTGAACATTCACTGGGTGAGTTCTCTTCAATCCATTTAAAAAGGAAGAAAATTATGTGTTTCCAGCTTTGTTAGATCTTTATTTTTTGTGATATATAACAAAAGGGGAATTATAGTGTTGTTCTTTGGAAAATTTTTAAACACTAAGGATTTGGATGAAATTGATTTAAACAAAGACTTGGAAGTTAATTAAAAAGATCCTCTCCTGTGGGAAAGAACTTTATGTTTACATTTCAACCTGATAACAAAGACTTGAAGGTTAATCACTAGAGAGTACCAGATGGTCACCTAAAGGAAACATTTTATAAACTGGCTCAAGAAATCCTAGGAATATTCCCTATACTGGAACCAAACATTGC
The DNA here is from genome assembly GCF_059951505.1 of Python bivittatus. NCBI lineage: Eukaryota > Metazoa > Chordata > Lepidosauria > Squamata > Pythonidae > Python > Python bivittatus. The sequence continues at coordinate 33,519,534 of NW_028277098.1, forward strand.
TACTGAAGAGGATCAAGTTCCTTGGAAAATAACTAAAATGGATTTTAAAGTGGACTTAAAAATTATAACCTATAAGAAAGAGATGGAAATATTGGATTTACAAATGGAATTGGACAATCATTTGAAAATTTAAAAAGATACACAAATAATATACCAAAAGAGGGATGTGGATTACCTGTTTAAATTGAAATATAAGAGACTTATAGGAGTAGCTACATTGAAAATACATATGAACTTTGCTAAAGATAACAATGATTTCAAGAGAAGAGACAAGAATGTTAGAACTTTATGGGATTCAAGGATTGATGGGAGGAAGAAGAATAAATATAAAACTGGGTTATTTGATTATGGTTGAGTAATGGGTTGTTATTTTTGGTGATGCTTAATGGTTACTTTGACTGGATAACTCTTTTTTGTAATGTTCAATTGGGTGTAATGGATTAGTTTGTAATATCTGTTACTATTTTTGGTATACAAATAAGGGGTTATTATTTCTGGTAATGTTTAATAGTTTTTTGGGTTTAATTGTTAATTAGGTTTAATAGTGGGTTGCTATCTCAGGTGATGATTTGTGGGTAATTATTTTATTCATTTGTAATGTTTAATTGACAATTGGTATGAGATTTTGATTATTAAGAGAGGGATTAGGGGGATTATGTTTAAATGGAAAGGGGGACTAAATGCTTATGTTGCTAGTTATGTCAGTTAATCTTTACACCTTTTTTTGTTTAATATGGAGAGCTGAGGATTTAGAGATGGGTTTATGGAAAATGGGGTAAAGTATGGAATGAAGATGTATTTGGTAGTATTTTAAGAGACAGTGATAAGTTGTTAATATTGTACATACTTGTTGGGGATGAAGGGGGAAGTTTCTTCTTAACACTTTTTTTTGGGTGGGGGAATACTTCTCTTTTTTTTTTTAATCTATTTTTGTATTTGATTTTTGTATTAGTTTTGTCTGTTTTATATAACCTTCAATAAAAATAAGAAAAATGGTTGAAATCCTAAGGAAAAAAAGAAGAAAAAGATGTGGTTTTCTTGAAGCTGTGTCTATGCCAGGACATAGTTGAAGTATTAGAGAATCTACAAACATACAAAACATTTTTTTTTCAGGTGCAAAAGTGTTATTAAATTGCCCCAAAACATCTCTCAAAACATGTGCAAGTGTCTAATATCAATTTTTTTAAAAAATCAGATATCTACTGTATGTGCTATTACCTGACTAATCAGTATTATAAGAATGCTAAGCTTTGCAGTCAAGTCATGAAAACTGAACAACATATAACTCTATGCATGTTTTATTTGAAAAAAAAAAACTACACTTCATTCAATGCGCCTTTCTTCCTAATAAGATTACAAAGAATTATAATTAGGATTATAAAGCATCACTTAAAACTTTTTAGAACACTTAAATGCATATAAATGATAAGAAGTTTCTATAGATAGTTTTAACATATATTTTCAAATGTTGGCAGAAAACCATTCAAAACAGCTTTTTTTTACAAATCCTTTCAAGTGAATAGGAAAAAATAGAAATTAATTACTATTTTCCTTATTTTTCTTCAACTGAATTTAACATAAATCAGAGGGAATGCACATACACACACACTGTTTATTATGGGAATGAACAGGAGATAGTTTATCCCATACTATCAGTCATTATCCAGGACTTGAAATCCATACTGATTTGGCTAAGTCAATATATTGACTGCTGAATAATGTGAAAAGAGACTGACAGAGTGACCTACTATTTAATCAAACGATTAACATATCTTTGAAGGTTTTAATAGTCATATGATCAAATTTCCAATGCTCATAACTTGCTCCTGCAGACTCAGACAGCAGGAACCAGTGGCACATCTTTCTGAGTCGTAATCCATTCAGACTTGCTCCTGCAGAGTCCCCAACGCTTCCCCACATGCTCAGCCCAACCAAGTTATCTCCAAATGGTTTCTGGATGAGAGAGGAAGGGGGAAGAAACTGCAAACATAAGAAAATGGCAGGGTTGCTCTGAATGCAGCAGACTGCCCCAGCTCTTGACCTTTTGATCCTGCTGACTATGCCTGACTGTTGAGGGGAAAATGCCCACTTACATAAGGAACCAAAGCATTTGGAGATAGTTGCAACAAAATTTCTTTCATTGGCATGCTCAGCTACAGTGATCACTGGGTTCCTGGCCAAAAAAATGTAAAAGAGGCCTGACTTAGGCAAGGTTATGGACTATATACCCCATGACATGTTACACAGGAATGATAAACAATGTAAATCAAACTGTGACCTTTCCAACTGGAATGTAATATCTGATAATACTATGGAATGGTCTTACTATGGCTATTCCCTCACCTCTTTAATCATATGGGACTCTAACCTGCCCTAATGACAGATACTAACACTGAGCACCAAAAACAATGGCATTTATTATACCCATATATTGCCGATTTAATGGGAAGAAGGAATAACCTTGAGGAACAGGAAGAACAGCCACTACCAAGACAACAGTAAGATAAAAGAAATTTAAGTCTGGGTCAGAACTGTAACCTGAGAAAGCGTCTCAGACAAGACCCTCCCTAGGTCTCACGAAGATAAAGGGAGGGTGGGGAGAAGTGTATTCAGACTTGCAAGATTACATTGCAGTAGCTCTATAATAAAAATAGTATTAACCTACATGACTTTGGTTTCCTACTCTGGTGTGCCGAGACAGGCTGACAGCCTCCTTTCACAACTGTCTGGTTTATGTTACAGTATCTGCCTTTCCAGGGTCATCAAGTGGTTTGCCTGCTCCTTTGCATTTCTGTGCCTTTCCTCATGCTTACGCCATGTACGAGTCCTCATACATGGAAACAGGTTTTCAGTTCCATTAATTTATATTTACAAACTATTAAAGTGTTCATTAACTTAGAATAATGTATAGTTATAAACATACATAACCTTTTATTTTCCAGTAATTATGAGATATAATGGATCATAAGCAATATAAAAATATGATTTAAGGATGCTGTGACACCATTTTCTTTCACTCATGGATGAAAAAAAACTCCTGTTTAGGGATGCAAAGGCATCATTTTAATGTCATGATTGCACATTGTGATCATTATCATCTTGCTAATGTGATGGATAAAGTGTCATTTCAGCAGGCTGGCAAAATAATAAGCAGATGCTGGCAGTATGTTTTTATAATACAGATAGAAATGACACCATGGCATTTTGCTTTCTAAAGACCAAGCCTGCCCACTGTAACTGTCCCACTTGGTTTAGTGATTAAGCAAGAACTGTACAGTAATATTTATTAAGAACTAGCAAAATACTCCTATGGCTGGTAGCTTATTAATGGTCCATAAGATTGCATGTAAATGGACCAAAGTAAGTGGTGAATATTTTCTCAATGATTGCTAATGATTAGACTTCTAGAGATTTTTTAAGTGTAAGTCATTAGAGATTGGAGAAGTTCCCCTGGCTTGTAGGGGAAGTGTTGATGCAAGTTTGTCTTAGACAGAGAAACGAAATGGAAGACAGAAAGTACCCTTTCCATTTAATGTCAGATAGTGGCTTACCTCCATTCATATTCAAAATGTATATTATGTGTTCATCATCTGAACATTGCAAAACCATCTGAAGTTTCTTATGCCTGTCCTTTAACGGAAGTCAGCTTCATTACAAAGCACTGAATTTTTGTAATGTTTCAGGCAACCAGGCATTTAAGAATAGAATTTAAGAATACAATCACAATGGCATATTTGAAGGAGTGCAGAAAGATAAAATGTACCTCCTTTCAGATCCATATCATTGAACACTATTGGTTTGCTATTCTTATTTGCAACAACATTCTCACTTTGAATTAGAGGACGAAAAGCATAGGAATGTTCTGAATCACAAAAGCATAAGGTAAGCCTACTTTTCTATTGTAGTAGATAAACCCATTGAAAGTTATACCCTCAATCTAGATCCTTTTTGTCAGTTGCGGTGAATTGGTGGTATGCAACATTTAAATGACAGCCATACTTGACCTTTGAGTAACATATTAAGGATTGCATTCTAAAAAGTAGGAAGGGCCAGGATGAAAATCTAGGTGCAGCTGTGACAAAAAACAACATTCAATGGAAAAAAATGAAGCTCTTGTCTTCTGTTTGGTCTGAACTTGGAATATCTCTTATCAAATATTTAGATGCATTGTTATAATCAATCTCATAAATTTGTTTAGCTAAATGTGCGTGCCCGAAACTCTTTGTTCTATTGAAGTGAATTCTAAAGTCCCTGTATGCTAAATGTTAAAATGCATAGTAATGCTCATATGAAACCCTCCATTGAATTATTAATTTAAAAAGATGTCATATTGTATTGCTCTGCAAGAGACTGCCAGTGATTTCCTTTTCAGGTACAAAATATCCTTTTTTTATTTACTTTGTTCTTTTATTTTCTTTCCTTTTCTCCATGAGTTTTCCTGTTTAGCATCACAATAGTCTTAAGATATGTACTGTAGTGAACCATGGAAAAAAGGTGTTTTCTGGTGTTATCCCCCTCCCTCCCACTGTCCCCCCCTTATTTCTTTGATTCCCCCACTCATTGTTTGAAATTGTTTGAAATGAGGGGAAATAAACTTAGACCAGCCCAGCTGCTTGTCTAAATATCATGCTAATTTGAAAGTACAAAGAAGTTTTGAGAATGAAAATGGCTAAACAGCCATTTGAAAACTTAACATATGGTGGTAAAAGAAAGTAATATTTTAATAGCTGACCAGTCATGTAATGTACAAAGAAGTAACTGAAAGTTGAAATAAACCCAATGTTTTTAATGGACGGCAAGGAAACAGGAATATATGTTGAACTAAGCAGGTACAGTTGGTTGGTTTAAAATTATAATGTCCCGAAAAGCCTATGATGAACTATATTTGAATGAGGTGTTTTAATTCTTTGTTAAGAAATTGTGGACATATTCTGTTTAGTTAAAAAAAAAAAAAATCACTGACAGATCTGCAGTACAATAGCTAAACAGGATGGCTTTTAGCAAACCATTTCTTTGTAAGTGCCTTATATTATGTACAAATGTAATTAAAATTAGCTCGGATATCTGCACTATCATGGGTTTTAAAACTGCTTGAGGGACTTTGAGCAAAGAAATAAATGGTTATTTATCTTATTGACAACATTCCTCAGGTTTAATTTTTATTTAAAGGATTATCAAGATGAGAGCAGAAGTAAATGCCTTATGCATAGTTTAAATCATATCATTTTGTTCTTTTATTTCAAGGTAAAGCATAACAGGATGTGAAAAAAGAAGTTATTCATCAGAGCTAAAAATCCAATCTGTTTTGCAAAAGCATGCGAAGCATGGATTTCATAACTAAGTCTCAGATATTTGTCATTTCTCACGGCCAGAATAATGTGTGCGAATCACTTCTGCAAGATTTGTATAGTGGATCTAATTAATATGTGATCTATAAATTGGTTACTGTATAATCAGAATTAATGCTATTGGGCCTCAACAATAATTTTAACATGTATAAGATTTTAATTTTAATAAGATAATAATTTTAACATGTATACAGAGGTATATTGTCAATTTCCTTCCTATTGACAATGATAGGAAGGAAAAAAGAGAGGATTTTCAAGTAATCTTGAAGTTTTTGCAGTGGTTTCCTTTAAGAGATATTTTCCAAGCGTTTCCCCCCTTGAAGCATGATATTGATACAGTACATAAGCAATTTTTTTTGTGAATTAGTTTAAAATAATAAAATATTTTTATAAAAATGAGTAAACGCTGATTTAAAATTCTTAAATAAGAAATACAGAGAAGATCTATATATTGATTTATGTCCAGCAAATGGGCAGAAATATTTTTATTCTGAAAGGAGGGATCACAGTCAATCCTGTAACTCCTTTTTCTTAAATATTAACACTTTTACTAGATAATGAAGAATTACTTTAGAAGCCTTATCACTAAAAATATGATAATTTAAAGACTGACTCAGAAAGGAGTGGGGTAACATTTCACTCTTCAAGGACATTCTGTTATTGGCTTTAGAATGCCCATTCTTATACAAAGGAATTTCAAATGGAAACTTATTCCGAGGTCAAACGATTGAATTGAAGACTGTAAAGAACTTCTATCAGCTATAATGTGAATCATGGTAATGGATTTTTATCCTGCTATACGGTATGTGTTAGTTTGCTTATCGATGTGAGGATGTTTATGATGCCATAATTGTTTTTTTTTAATTAAATATATTTTTCTCATTCCTTCTATCATCTATGTTTTCCTGAATCATCTTCTCATTGAAAATCATAATCAGAATGTGACTGAAACTTAGCCGCATTTTGTCAGGTTTGGCCTGATATCAGATAGAAGAGCACCCCCACCACTCACAGGTATCTCAGAGTCAAGAATTACATAGTTGGAAATTACATTCGTAGTTGGAAAAAAGATTGCAGGGTTCATAAAAAGCCACTGAACTCCCCAAAGATTTGCTGCCCTCCCAATTTGTCAAGCTTTCTGTTGCCAGGAGGACCAAGGAAGTAATAGTAACTCAGATTTCAGTAAAATATCTTTAAGCTAGTTTGAGGTAAATACAGAACCTCAGAAAGTATAATGGGAATATCCCAGCCTCGGTTACTAGACATTTTGGGGCTCGATTGCTGTTTGTCAATCAAGTTGTCTCCAGCTTTTCTAGCCTCCCCACAATCTCTCCATCATTTACTGAAATGACATGAGATCCTTAAATTGAGTGAGATTCCATACAAGAATGTCAATATTTCATGAGATATGACATAAAAATGTCAAAATCCTGTGATATTTCAGCATGGGTGCTTGGATTGTAACAGAAAATTGCATAAATCCTGCCTTGGAGTCTTGATCAATCTCCAAACCTCTAACAAAATCATATCAATTACTGAAGAAACAAACTATTGGGGAGTGTTGGAGTGGAAGAAGATTTCCTGTTTCATATATTTATTATTACTAAGACGTTTTCCTTAATGTTTATTAAGGCACCCAGTTTAACAAGTAATTTTAGTTTATTACTTTCACTAAATGAAGAACTCTGCGCTTACTCTTAAAATGTGAAACACTATATCCAAGATCATGTTCTGCTATTAGTATGACAATATTATGAGAAATCCTTGATTTTAGCAAGCTAAAAGGTGAAAAGATGCAGGGAGGTAATTGTTGCCTGTTAAATTACTGTGCAATTCTACTGAAGTCATAGGAGATGAATATATAAGAGAAAAATTCTTATGACTGCCCATCATCCTCAAGTTCTCTGTCTACACAATGTGATCTAGATTAATTAAAAGTGATCTAAGTGGGGCAGGCATATTTTATGTTGTGGCAGAGAGCTAGCATTTGGGTTTATATACAGTTCTATAGTTGAACAGTACAAGAAGATAATCTGATTGGGTGGTGTTTTTTTTATTTGACCAGTGAATGGCTTTTCAAACTCATCCAAATATATTTAAGATTTGCATTAGAACTAAAACTGATCAATATTTGAAGTGTGTAAACCAATCCATTTTCTTCCCACACATCTCTAAGTTTTAATTGATTTTGGCAATATTTTTCTGTCTACAAAATGCAGTATTTCACTCCTTTATCAGGCCAACTAATCAAATTATTATTAAAAAATCTTTCCATGCTGCTTAAAACAGATCCTCTGAAAGTCTCAAAGCTATATCAAATATTTGTAAACTTCCTAACTCAAATTTCTTTTTACTGTACTAAGCATCCTAGTACAAATAACCATTACTTACCTTAAGTGCTCTTTGCTATGTCAGCCACACTTCCTAAAAAGAAAATTATATTTATTTGCCATTCATATATTAAATGTTTGAACTATAGTAGTTATAGATTTTTAAACGGTTAATGTTTTCACCTACTTGAACACCAAGCTTTTATTTACAGGGCCCTGGAAAACCCAGAGTGAAATTAATTGGAATTATTCTATAATGTTATAAACATTAAGCATTTGTTTGAAAAACAGAGAAAGAACACTGTGTAACAATTTAGTTCTGAAGTCAGGGAAGCAGAGAGTACACCTGAACACATGAGTGATCACTTTATTGTTATAAAACCACCTAATCAAAAATTACTGAAGGCAGTACACAATGGATTAACGACATCATAAAAAGCAATAGAACCAACCACAAGAATACCAGTGTACAGGTAGTCCTCAATTAATGACGGCAACTGGGACTGGAATTTCCATCACTGAGCAATGCAGTTGTAAAGTGCAATGTCATGTTACTGCACCGCTTAGCGATGGAAATTCCAGAACTTCCAGTTGCCATCATTAAGCAAATCACTATGGGTCATTAAGTGAGAACATCATGTGGTCACCATTTGTGACCACCTGCTGGCTTCCCCATTGACTTTGCTTATAGGAAGCTGGCAAAGAAAGTCACAAGTGGCGATCATGTGACTGCAGGATACTGCAACCTTGTAATTGCAAGCTAGGCACCAGGTGCCTGGCTCATCATCACATGACCACGGGCACACTGCAACCAATAAAAGTACGAGGACCGGTTATAACTACCACTTGTTCAGCACCATTGTAAGTTTGAACAGTCAAATGAGTGTTTCTTAAGCAAGGACTACCTCTATTGGGGAAATATACAGGAAAAAAGAGGAATTCCAACAGCCATTCAAATAGGATCACAATCACCTTGGCCTGGTTTTCTGGAAGGAACACGGCTGGGGCCAAACTGACTTTGCAAGGAGTGTTATTCCAGAGGGCAAGAGGGGTGACTTGTCAAGCAAGGTCAGTATTTCAGATATCCTTGTCCCACATTACTGAGGGCTTCAAATACTAAATCCACAGAGGTCAGGAAACAAATTGATAACCCAGAGACTAAACAATATTGGAGTGACTTACTCTATAGCTACTGGATTTCAGACCATCTGAAGTTTCTAAAGTTCTTTTCAGAGACAATTCCACACAAAGAGCGTTACAGTCATTTAGTTACTGTTGTACAAGTCTGTGTGCATGCATCTTGATGTGTCCGTGGTGTGTGAGAGAGAGTTCACTAGGAGCAGGAAAGAGAGCATATTTTATTTTATTTTAGATGCACGCATGTGGGAGATCAAGGCTTTTGGGAGGGAGAGAGTGTATTCCAGGAGAGAGGAGGAGGCAAGAGGCAGCTGAGTCCGCAACAGGAGCGTGGGAAGCAAAAGAGGTTCAGGGTAGCCACTCCCTAGAATCTCACAAGGTTTATCCACTAGTTGCTGTAGTATAGATTTAGTTTGGCAAGGTTCTGTCTATAAGGTGTAAGCTAATAAAGGGACTGGACTGGACTGGACTGTTTCATCGTTGTTCTTCGGCTGGGCCTAACAACGCATGGGTGACAAGAGAGAGGCAACTGACTGCATTTAAGTATTTATTATAACCCTATAATCATTTGTCAAGATGGTGATTTTTAAATAGAGGATGTTATACTTTTATCCTTAATACATCTTATCAATTTTATAATTAAAGCATGAGATATGCATGCTCATAATTGTATATTTCAATGAAGCCTCATGTTCCTCTTTATGGAACAGAATAAACAAAAGTTTGCATTTGTTCTGGCATTTGTGCCAACTCTATCTTAGAATCTAAAAGCATGCATTAAGACCCAGTGTAGCTTTGTGCCTTTTTATGAGCCTGCGTATATTTGTGTGAGTGGTTTCATATTTGGGCTCAGAACTGCGCCCGTTAGGAGGACCTTTAGGGGAAAAATGTTATTTTATAAAAGCAATATAAATCACTTAAGTAGTTAGAAGTCTCTGAAGTGTCAACTTATTAGCCTGATAAATTAACAGACAATCTTTAATAACACAGCCTATCAACTCTCACAAGAGAAAGATCCTGATACTAGAGAAATGGGACCATTAAAAATACATTCCCAAATATTAAGTGTCAAATATTGGTTCATGATCTCTTTCCTCTAGGGGTATTTCACTGCTAATCCTAGCATATGAAGAATACATTTGTATTACTAAAATGATTATACTTATTTAAGATAAAATTTGTTCTCTAATGCATTTTAAGCTAAGTAACCATTTAATTTTACAATCAATGCTGATTTTTTTTTTTTTTTAAATGATATCATAGTCCTATGTGCAAGTTCCTCTGAAAGTGTTTATGGTGGCTCAGCTTCATGGTAGGAAAGGAGATAGGCTACCAACAAGATAGATGAGTCAATGGAATATTTGGGCTACTTTGTATGCATTTTGATTTTTCCTATCTCAATGCAAGGTGGTGAAGATATTCCTGGAACTGAGCACATAGTAAGGATACATTTATTCTTTGCATGGTTGGAATAACCACCATCTCCACACACCGAAGAAGTTTATATAAAAGTTTCTCAGTGACAAACAGTTTGATATAGCTGTTTTAGCAGTGAGAGGTGGGAAAAGAGAAACATGTCCTCTGTTGTGTGCTGTATCCTTTCCAAAAATGTCTAGAAATAAGGAAACAAAATTCAAGGCTCCCTACTGTGTATCGAAGAGACATCTTGATAATGGCAAAAGGCAACTTAGTATACCTTATACATTTTTAATCCACAGCTATCTCCCTCACACAGATTACAGCATGCTGTCCATGATGGATATGCTGGAATTGCAACCAACCACCAGCAGTCAATAGAATTTCCACCTGAAAACTACAAATCCATGTTTCTATAAGATTTATTTATTTATTTAAAGGATTTGTATAACTGCTCTAAACAGTTATAACATCCTAAACAACTCTGGGAGGCTCACAACAGCAGTAAAACCAAATAACTATAAAATGTAACCATAAAACAAACAAAAACCCGGTGCCTTAATCATCCCCTTAGGATACCCCACAGCCAGATTCCATTCCATTCCATTCCATTCCATTCCATCCTAGTGCCTGGGTAAAACGTCAGGTCTTGATGGCCTTCTGAAAGACTAAAAGAGTGGGGACCTGCCGAATCACCAGGAGGAGGCTGTTCCATAAGGTAGGGGCAACCATGGAATAGGCTAGGTGGCAGGATTTCAATAGGAGCCAATCAAGTGGTTGATTTGATTGTATTTGTAGCTGCCGTGGGCGAGCAGGGTTGATGTGCTTTTTGTATTGTGGATTTTAATTCTGTAAGCCGCCTGGAGTCACTGTGTGTGAGTTGGGTGGCCATATAAATTTGTTATATATATATAAATTAATTAATTTCAGGGAAGAGACCTGGAGTCTGCCTATCCTGTCTGATCTGGTGGGACAGGCATATATTCTTAAGGAGAGGCGGTCTCACAAATAACCAGGTGCTGTGCCATGTAGGGCTTTCAAGATGATAGCCAGCACCTTGAATTGCACCTAGAAGGTGAGAGTTGAAGTCCACACGTCTTAGAGTTGCCAAGGTTGAGAAATGCTGCCCTAGAGATTGATCCACTGGTTCCAAAAGGGCTTTCTTACTGCGAATAACAGGCACTGCTATTTGCACCTATTCCAGCTGGGACTATAGGAGAGAGAAAAACATAAGAGCCTTGTGTCTTTCATGCTACTGTCCTTTCCTGTCTTATGCCAGTTTATACTGGCTCATCGCTTTATAAAAAATCAAATATAGAATGTCAAATTATGAAACAAATTATAAACATCGTGCTTAGTTTGTCTTTAAATATGATGGAAAGGAAATAGCAACATCTCCCTATTTCTCAACTGCACCTTAATTTTCCTATTACAGCCAAAAGAAGAAAGCCAGCATGAACTTCAAGTAACCCTGGACCATGAAGTGATGTTACTGATAAATCTGAAATACTTTTTAAAAAATCTACTAAAGGAAAACTTTCCCAACCAGCCAGCCAGCCATGCAAGCAAATAAAGTACTTTAATCGTCCTTTTTAAGGGGAAAAAAGGAATTAATTACACTGTAGTGTGCCTTTTCCTGTAGACTAATATGAATATGTTTTTGGCTTTGTCTGCATCTTCTGCCACAGTCCTCCTTACTTGGGCATCAGGTTGGCAGGGTTATAATGGAATCAAAAGATCTCATTTGGTATATTCCAGTTATATTTTAAACTGGCAAGGAGTACTAAGCCATACCAATTACATCCGTTGAAGCATTTATAGAATGTTTGTTTGCTTCATTTCCCCGTTTTCAGTTTTGCATCTACTGAAATAAAGTAACGCTAGGAAAGTACGCTAGGAAAACAGCATGATCTTAGCCCTGAGGACAAAAGATGCTACAAAACTTTCAACAGCAACCACAAATGGCAACACTAATTGTAAAGCAGACTATAGAGCTCATCATGTTATAATATTTATTTTGAGATACAGTTGTTTGATAGATACATTCAATACTAATTGGATAACTGTGTTTTTAAAATTGAGTTAAGTATCACTAATTGGCTCAACAAGAAAAGAGAGTGTCCTTAAAAACATCAGGAAACTATAATTATCATTCAGAATTTGTTCTTAGAAAATAGATCATAATAGAATCTCAGAGTATTCACTTTGAGAGGGAAAAAAAAGCTTTTTCAAAAGCCAACAATCACATTACTGTTAGGTCAGCTGAAGATCCATAAAATAATATGCACAATTGTTTACTTTTTTGCATTTTCAACTATCATTGTCAAAGTTATAAAAAGAGAGGGGAGAAATCCCCTGAAAAAGACACAGGGAAAAGGATGGTCAACATGCAAATCAACTATCAGATGTAAACCTGATGCTATATTGCCCTAAGGACTCTCCTGAAGTTTGCTAGGGAGATTGCTGATCTCCCATCTTGTAGAAAACCAGTGCTACAGTCCAACTGCTTTCCCATACTTAGGTATAATCTTACAGAAAACTGAATGCAGAAGGGAAATTAATTGGACTAGAGTTGGGAGCGCTTTTTTTTCAATTTCTTATGATCTCCATGGACCATATAAGTGTGATAGTGATCCAGTGGCAACACTACAGAAGCCAAGGAGCTGGAATTTTCCTTCCTTCCTTCCTTCCTTCCTTCCTTCCTTCCTTCCTTCCTTCCTTCCTTCCTTCCTTCCTTCCTTCCTTCCTTCCTTCCTTCCTCCTCCCTCCCTTCAATATGCCAACATTTATCAAAGATTTCACATGCATATTTTAGTCTTTGTCCTCACCTAACATTGTGTCAGAGCCTAAACTATAAAAATGCATAAAGGCTGCCTAAAAGTTATGTATTCTACCATTTTTCCAGCATAGACAACCACAGTTTTAGGATATATATGCTTTGTACTGATGATCCAAATAATACACAGAGTTCAGGGATTGAGCCAAGAGGTACTGTATAATTTTATTACTTTCTGAATTGCACTATGAATTTGGCTGCCAAGAAATATGGATTTCCTTGTGAGAATGATAAAACACCACAAATCACTCCTGTGATGAACTAGGAATAATTCATTTAGAATAGGCATTCATTCTAAAATGGTTTGAAAATATATTTGTTATGTCTCTTGCTATTTATTTTTAGACTAGAGAAGGTATAGTCAAACAATCTCATCACACTTTAGAATATCTGTCTCTCTATCTCTGTATCTGTTTTTACTTTTAATTAACATTCTGAAAGGACTTGGAAGTGGATGCTGGAATTTCATATCAAAGAGCTATCAGTTATCGCTGGTTGGTTGACTGGCTGAAAACCTGACCTTGGCCTAGCTAAGCCTTCTACATCTGTGAGAAAATGACTGAGAATCTGCTTCATGCTTGAATGAATTCAGATATCTGTATACAGAATTCAAGTACACAGAAAATGCTGTATCTAAAATGTGGCATTCTATTATAAACATCCTTCTGAAAAGGGCAGAATGTCGCAACTCCCTTTCACCTGGTATAAACCTTACACAATTTTTAGTTATATGTGGAGCAAGAAGGGAATTAAGGGGTTTCAAAGCAGGGGTGTAATATTTAAATAAGTTGAATAGAGCCTAGGGCTTTTTAAAACATGTATCCAGGCAAACCATCTTCAGTAAAAGCCTGATTGTGGAATACTGTTCAAGATCATTTACAATTAGCTTAAATATTTTCAGTAACAACTGAAGATCTCTCTGTTTCCACAAACTTTGATGAAAATTGCACTGCTGCACTTTCAATTTTGTTATTGATGTTCCACACCACATAACAGGGTTTTAAACAGTTTTACAGTTTTTTAAATTGCTAGTTTAATTTGCTGCATCTCTGGTTTGGAATTGTTTTATCATAAAAAGCAGGTTAGAAATTTTGTAAAAATGTGAAGTTCCAAAAGAATTTGCATGCAGCTCTAAAACTGAATCATGCAAAAGTTGTGTCATCTAAGTAATGAAAAAAATGACTCTAATATTCTGGAAATTACATGAATAGAATCTCAGTTCCTATTCATAAGTACTTATTTTTTCACCAGCTGTCAGGGATTATCCCTGTAGACTTGGTTAATGTTTTACAAAAGTATTCATCAATGTTTCAAAGATGAACAAAATCATTTTAGAATGGGGAATACTTTTTAGAACAAATTATCCAAGTTATGGTAAAGTTATGAAGATGCCAGAACAATAGCCAACATGACATTCCTTAAAGGACCACAATAAGATTCTTCAGTGAAATATTGGTTTCTGCAAATATCATCACAACATAGTTCAGTAGAATACAACTATCAGTCTCGACCCAGTGCAGGAAAAACACTTTCTGAAACAAAATATGTGCATGGATCATGCAGACAGGGTCAGACTCAGTACTTGGGTGGCAGATTATCAGAATTGGAATTTATTATTTTTATTCATTAAATTTATTATTGCTGTTCACTCCAAAAGTTTCTGGATGGCTTACAACATCCAAATATATAATTAAAGCAGTTAAGAGCATGGCAACAAAATGTGACAGCCCAGACTAAAAAACAACCATAACAATAAAAAAAGATGACAGGGATTCCACAGACACACTAACCCCAGGCCTGGGAACAGAGCCAGGTCTTAAGGCTTTCTAGAATCCCAGGAGAGTGGATGCCATGTGTATCTCTGGAGGAATGCTGTTCCAGAGGGTGGGGCAGTGACAGAGAAGGCACGCTCCTTTGGTGCCACAAGATGACCACCTTTAATTGAGGGGACCTGGATATAGGAAGTCTTTCAGATAACCAGGCCCTATGCCATACAAGGCTGTATGGGTTTCAACCAGCACCTTGAATTTCACCTGGAAACCAACTCACAACCAATGTGCCTCACATAGCAATGATGATACATGGGCATAACGAGAAGTATCTGTTACTATTCATTCATGCCACCATATTTTGAACCAGCTGTAGTTTCCAGATGGTCTTCAAGAGTAGCTGCATGTAGAGCACCAGGCAATATAATGAGATGACTAGGGCATGACTGGCCATCTGAAGAGCCTCCCAGTCAAGGAAAGGGTGCAACTGGTGCACAAGATGAACTGTTGCAAAAGCCCTCCTGGCTGTAACTCCCACCTGCTCATTGGGCAGTAGCTGCAAATCCAGGAGAACCCCAAACTGTACAGCAGTGTTGAATGGGGAAGTGCAATCCCATCCAATTGGGACATTAAAAAAAAAAAAAAAATCAGAAGAAGATCATGATAAACCATTGCCATATTGTTGCCAAGAAATCTACATGGATGTGTCAATATAGTCCCCAAGAACTGAATTTAATTGGAGAGTATCTTTATTTTTTTATTATTAATTAACAAAATGAAAAAAAAATACATATTGTAGTGGCAGATTTGGAGTTACTGTCATCCAGATGTTTCAGAAATTCTTCATTACCAACTAGACTAGGCTCCTGCTAGCAAATACATTACCATGCATAAATGTCAGAAGCACTGTTGTAGAAAACTCACTCTTTCTTTCAACATTTGCACCACATCAACAGAAGTGACAGCAGCAGAAAGAGTTTATACAATAAGTTCACACATCGTGTTCCCATAGGGAGATTTTTTTCTCTTCAATTGCACTGTCTTTCAAACCATAAGGATCTTGAAAGACAAACCACGGGCTTTTGGAAAGGCCCCAGGCTGCTCAAGCCTCAAGGTCGATAGATGAAGGCCTTTTTGCCTCCTGGATGACCTTTTAGCTGCCTGCCCAATTTGTCTGCTTCCCTAGTCTTGTTAATTATAGCCTGTTAAAAGCAAGAAGAAACAAGTTAAATGCTTAAGATTACTAGAATGACTACTGTTTCTTCCTGTTTTTTTCAAGGACTTGATGTAGGTTATATAGAAAAAAGAATGTGAAGCAAGGTTTCTACCAATTGCTTGCTATGTTTGCACATCTGGTCCTCTGTTTTCTTAAAACTTCCCTTCAAATAAAGATCTGTTGGCATTTATGATACTTCTTTTGTGGATTTTGAAAACCGCATGATATTGCATTTGTATGACCAAGTGGCCTGCCTGAGGATTTTCTTTTGTTCTATGCAACCTTCTAAAGTGAGAAGAAAAAAAACAAAACAGAAGTTCAAGTGGGGGATAAATGTGGACATGTCTGAGGGGCACGAAATGGAGAAATGGTACGTGTGATTCCTGTGGGAAAGCAAGAACCTATAGTTAATCCTTTCCAGACTACCCATATCTGAAACCTCCCAAGGCTCAGAGGAATTAGCCTGTAATCCCCCCGACCCTGAAGGTACCCCTTCCTGATGGTAGAGATACATTAATGTAAACTAACTCAATGACCCTTCCCTGAATATTGTCTCTTTGTGATAACGAGATGTCAACCATACCAGACTTCCCAGCATTGTATAAACAAGATGTCGATTGGCAGTCATTCACCATGATAACCTACGTTTGCACCGGTATGACGCACAAGGTCATAAAGCGGCTCCTAACCAATCATTATTCTTCCTTTTGACTCTGTTTTCTTGAACTCAATGTATAAAAACCCAATTTCTTTTGTGTTCGGGGTGCCTCTTTTGACAGAGGTAACCCCTTTACTGCTACGCAACAATAAAGGAAACTTCTAAAGGTTTCTTGTGTCTGGCGAAGTTATTGGCAGTTGTCTCCAGACAAGAACCCCGTTTTGGGTCCAACAGTCTGCAGGACTTATCTGCACCACCTACAGCGCAGTTTACTTCTACATAAGCATCGGTGAGGGTTGTGTCTTGCCAAATCACATTACTATCACGAACAAGGGATTGAATGAAAGTGAAAGGAAGGAGGCAAGATCAAAATTATAAGTATTTTTTTTTAAATGATGTAGGAAATTTGAGACAACGCATGACTTAAAAAAATGAAGTGCAGGTATCAAAAATAAGACTGGGCAAAGAATAAACAAGGAAATAGATTCAGGACAACTTGATGTAATGGAACCAGTGAAAGAAAATAATATATAATAATAGGAATCTCCATGAATATTGTTAACCCTAACCCTTTTGCTACATTCAAATCTGCTTTCTGGCACAGTTTTAACTCCACTCCTAGGTGTTTAATGTGGTTTTAATTCTTTCTGATGTTTGTAAGCTGTTTTCAGTCATCTGACATTTTTTTAAATGTAAAGGGTTTTCTTTATGTATAAAAAGTGCAGGGAAATGATGGAAGTTATCTAAATTACAGCCATCCAAATGTGTGATTCCATTACCTACCTTGTCAACTCTTTCCCTTAGGTTGAGAAATAGTTTTGAAAATTGAATTGAACACTTGGCATTCTGATGAGAGACAGAAACCATTCATTCATCCCTGGGGTACTGCAAAGAAACGTGTGTATGCATTCGTGTGTGCACGTGCTGATATGTAAAACATGTTTTTTCATATTTTATCTGGCACTTTAGAAATAAGTTGAGAATCAGATGTTTTAATCCAATTAGAAGCATCTATTTCTTTTGTGACCTTCCGTACTGAGCAATCAGGAGTTATAGCCTACAGTCAAAATATATATTTTTTCCTATTAAGAAAAAAAAGTGGCCACCACACTTAGTGAATGCAAATAGTTATGAAATAGATATAAGCTGTTGCAGCTTCCATGCAAATTGGTTTTTTAACCTCCGGACTTTCTTATGTGGAAGAAAAGTGGATTGTAGCAGTTAGTACTTGGAGGAGAAATCACCACAAAATCTCAGGGCTGTTCACAAGACTGGGAAGTCAAAGAAACACCCCAGGAGAAGGCCGTGGCAAACCAGTTCCATATTGTTACAAAGAAAATAACATGTCCATGTAGCTACTGCAACTTGAATTTAATTCAAGGGAGATGTTAGCTCTACCTATGCATACTTATAAGTAGTCAAGATTTTACTCAACAATATAAAAGCAAGACAAAAATAAATCCAGCAGGTATAACAAATAATTATAGATGCTTCGCACCATCCTATGTCTTGAAGGCTCATTGGGAAAAAATGGTTTTAAGGGTCTTACTGAATGAGAGAAGAGCATGTTTGTCCCCCTGGCGCTACTACCTAGAAAACCAGCTTCCTATTCCAAGCCCTCTTAGTTTCACATGGGGCAGAATCTTATGCAGACTTTCCATGATGCTTGGATCATATGGGTAGAATCATACAAGACAAGGTAGTCCATGATATAACCCAGTAGCACACAACACAGGGCTTTACACACCATTCAAAAGAGACAATAGAAAAACTAGGAAGGAAACAAAAAGACCAGAACACATCCTCTCCAGCAACCAACACCCAGATAAGCAGGGATTAACACTAGACAAAAAATCAAGCAGAAAACAATACCCTAGTAAAGGAATTACCAAGGAGAAAACCACACCCCCACCAACAGTGGCAGGGCAAGCTACTGTATATAAACAGGGAGCAAACCCTACACTCACTAGCACTGATGTTACCTAGTTGGGTCATAAAATGTCTGCAAGCAAAGAACCAAGCTCAGAGAGCACCAAGGACTCCAACATAGGTTTTTTATAGGTGAGAATCAGCACTTTGATTTGGTCCTGGAAGCCTGTGGATAGCCAACACAGAGACCTCAAAATGAACATAATTATGCAATGACAGGTTTCCCCAACTAGCAGTTTCCAAATCACTTCAAAGGCAGCCCCATCTAAAGCACAAGGCACTAGTCCAACCACAAGGTGATCAGATTGTGAGTTACTGTTACCAAAATATCTTGCTCCATACAGGCCCACAATTGGTATACTATATACAGTATGGTGAAGCTAAGCACCTAGCCAAGACCTCTACCTGTTGCTCAAGCAGGAGGACCCCCAAGTCACAGACCAGCTCATTCAAGGTTAGCATGACCCATCAAGAGCAACTATCAGGACCAATGTCACTGGATAGTCATGATACTTACAGACATATAACAACTCTATTTGTTAGGATTTAATATCAGTTTGTTTTTCTCCAGACTATAACAGCCTCCATACACCATTTGAAGACACTAACAGTGTCTCCAGCTTTGCCTGGCTACGTGATATACAGTATAGCTGAGTATTATTGGCATATCAGTAGTTTGCTGAATAACATCAGGAAGAGGACCAAGTCCTTTGGTACCCCACATTGAAGCAACCAAGAGTTCTATTGTTCTCCCATAACTACTGACTGGAACCACCCACTCAGGAATGCAAAATTGTGCTTTCCACTTCCAACCCTTGCATGTAATCCAGAAGGATACCATGATCACTGCTGTTGAGCGGTTGAATAGGACCAGGAGGGGAGCACCTCCCCCCATCCAGTCCTGATGAAGATAATATGCTAGAGTAATCAATGGAGTTTCTGTCACATGATTGGGCCTGAAACCTGACCAGAAGATAACTAGCTAATCTGTTTCCTCTAAGATCCTCTGTAGTTAAATCCCTATAACCTTCTTAACAACCTTCTCCAAAACAACACAACTGGAGACACAGCAAAAGTTGTCAAATATAGTCAGATCAATCCCTTCAAGACAGACCACACCATCTCCTTCAAGGACAGTGGCCAAAGAGGTCTATAACACCTCCCAAATCCAGCTCCTACAGCTGAAGGTGCCAGGAGGGCCCTGGGTCAAACTCCACAAGTGGCAGTGCTCATATTGTAAATTATCCTATCCAGTTCATCAGGTTCTACAAACTCAAAATTCCAGGTTGAAACACAAGATACTACCAAGTTCATCTGCCCAACTACAGTCCAAACCAGAGCAGATACAAGCACCTCTATCTGCAGGGTAACCCACAAACTCATCCAGTTGGGCTGCAGGTGTCTTATCCCACCCATCCTTCTCTAAATGGTCTAGGTTATTCTGAACAGGGCTGTCAGGTGAGAATGCAAGGATACAATAAGTCTTATTGCTGTTCTTATTGCTCCGGAGTTGGCTTGAGTATGAGCATAAATCAGTGTTCAGTCACATCAGCTACTGATTTTATGTCATCCATTGTCTCATCAGTAAACTTTGGAGCTGTCTGGTATCACCGATTTGGCAGGGGACTCACATGAGCAATCTCATTCAGTGCGCTAGCCATCTCCATATTCCAGAGATTGACCAGACACAAAAATGGAACTAACCACCAAATTGCTAAGAAAATTGCCAAGAGCTCTTTGGCACCTGGGGCAGACCATTGTAATTGGTCTTCACAGAGGATCCGAGGACAGTGAGTTTGTTGTACTGGCTAAGGTGCTGTACCATAGTTTTTGGCCTCCCTTAGGCATGAAAGCCAACTGGGTGACTTTGGGCCAGTCACTGTCTCTCACCCCATCCCACCTCACAGGATTGTTGTTGTAGGTAAAATAGGTAAAATAGGTATGTACACCACCTTGAACTGACCAAAAATAAAGGCAGAACAATAAATAAATAAGGCAAAGGCAATGTGTGAACACCATCCATATTCAGATGTCTCACCTACTCCAAAGTAAAAACCAAATCAAGCATGTGCCTGTTTACATGTATTGGGGTCGTGACAACAAGTCAATGGTCATCATGGAGGCTATGAACACATGAGTCAGCCTGGACTCATCTACCAGGGCATGGAGGTTGAAGTCACTCCAGATCAATAATCTTAGAGACTTCAACATTAGCTCAGTGATGGACTCCACTATGAAGCTGCTTTTCTGCATGCCTCATCTCTTATCTAATTTTGTTATCCACTTTCTCTTCCCTTCCCAGTACACCTATCCCTTCACTATCCTGTTTTTTTCCTTCTTTCTTTTTAGCTATTTCTGCTGAAAGAAAGGAGTGTGCATGCATTTTTCTGTTTCTATGTTTGAGAAAATGGTTCACATATACAGATTGGGAAAACCGATCTTGTAAATTGGGTAGCTTTTTATAGGTAATTAATTTTCATTAATTATTAATTCAAATAAATTTAATTCCTTGTTTTATTCTGTCCTTTGTGGTGCCTGGCAGTGCCTGACAGGTGTATATACATACACAAGTTGCATGTAAAAATTTAGGCACCCCTGGTTTAATAGTATGTTCCAATGAATCCATAAATGAATAGATGAACAGAAGCTCTGACAACCTGTAACACTTCTAGCTCAGAAATATTCTAAGTTTGAAATGAGATGGATATTTTAGCAAGACACCCATCTGGAGTATACCTCCAAATCATCCATTATGTACTTACAGGAAAGAAAGATAAAAGCTTTGGAATAGCCTTCAGTATTGAATATTAGGGGAAATCTATAGAGACATTTCAAACACACAGTACAAGCAAGGAGACCCAAGAATATTTTTGAGCTAAAAGGGTTTGGCAAAGAAGAGTGAGAAAGAAGAACATAAAAAACAAGAATAGAAAGACTCAGCTGGCTATAGGCAATGGTTGGAAGTTTTTATTTCTGCCAAAGGAGATGTTACAAAGGATTGACTGGAAAGGTGTCCAATTGCTCCACCTACTATATTCACTGTTGTCTTATTTAGGTTTGTAAACAACTACACATAAATGGTGACATAATCAAATTTGCACAGAGATGTCATGTTTTACTTTGTACTCAGTAAAGTTTCGAACAGAGGCGAATATTGTTTGTTTGTTTGTAAACTTTATTGTCATTGTACCTCGTACAACGAAATTAAATGCCATCCCCAGTGCATCTTATAAATATAAAAACCAAAAAATAAAAAACACACATCCTTCACATTCTATTCACCATTGCACAACCCCTGATGTTACATTAATATTGCACTATACAGTAGAGTTCAATATAGTTGCAGCTCTGAGATAAAAGCTATTTTTCAGCCTATTTGAAGAATATTGCCACAGTATATAAATAGAGAGCAAACCCCATCCCATTTTGGCACTGAAGATGTTACCTAGCCGGGTAATGAAACGTTTGCAAGAAAAGAACCAAGCTCAGAGAACCCCAAGGACTCCACAGTTCAACCCTGAGCTGCACATATTCACCTCTCTTGGTACCACACATGGGCGTCAAACGCTTCAGAAAGCACGCAGATGGGAGAAATTTGCATGCAGGCAAACCTCCACCAAAGAACAGCTATTCTTTCTACATGAATGCCTAAGACAGCATACCCTACCCACCAGCGTCAGATACAACCCCGGAATAAAGAGCACAGCTGGATGGAAGATAGCACAACAAAACGGCCTCAAAATGGTAAAACTAATGATCATGGATGCGGTCCACAGACTGAACAAGTACCAGCAAACAATAGACAACCTCAAGGAACAACTAGAACTGACCATGACCCCAGAACTTACTAAGATACTGACTACCACCATCCGGAACACATCCAGAAGACAAGCAGAGAAAAGAAAAACTAAACTTCAGACCAAACTACTCAAATTAAACCCTGGAAACAAAGAGGTACACAAACCAGAATGGGTAATCAACATATCTAGCCAGCCACTCTCCACTGCAGAACACAATATCCTCCAGAAAGGCCTCAGCACAGACAATGCCAATCAACTAGATTTCTGCGCAGCCCTAGAAGCAGCATTCAGAACAACAGGACTCAACCCAGAGACCCAAGAAAACATCAGAAGAACACGATATCAACACCAACTCAAAGCAGAGGACAGAGCAGCCCTCAATAGCCTAAGGAAGGACCAAACCATCATCATCCTCCCAGCAGACAAAGGCCGCACCACGGTTACTATGGATAAATCACAATACCTGCAAAAAGCCAAAAGGTTATTAGAGGACAAAGAAACTTACATCCCTGTTAACACCAACCCAATACAGAAACTAGACAACCTAATCAAGAGAACCCTCAATGACCTAACTAAGAAAGGCCAGATCACAAAGGAAGAACAGTGGCAGATGAAAAGCAGCGGACCCATCCTCCCACGCTTCCATGGACGATTAAAAATACAGAAGCCTGACATACTGCTCTGACCAATTGTATCTTTACCAGGGACTCCAACATACAACATAGCAAAAGAACTGACAAAAAAGTTTGGACACCTCACAGAGAACACTGAATATTCTATCAACTCCTCACTACAGTGCCTCCAGAAAATCAAAAATGTACACATAGATGAAAATGAAATTATGGTCTCATTTGATGTCACTGCACTCTTTACATCCATAAACCCAGAACTAGCAAAATAATCCATATCAGCAGTACTACACAACACATCCCAGTTAACCAAATACTCCCAGATCGAAATACCCAGAATCATGGACCTCATCAACCTCTGCCTCACCACCTATTTTCAGTTTGATGGACAAATATACCAACAGAGGCACACCCATGGGATTACCACTGTCAGGACTCATAGCAGAGATTGTAATGCAACGCCTAGAAGCCATAGCACTTCCCCACATACAACCTAAAGTATGGATCCAGTATGTAGATGACACATTGTTATAATAGAAAAGAAACAACTAGAGAAGGCACATCAAACCATTAACAACATCTTCAAAGGAATAAAATTCACCAGAGAGGATGAAAACAACAACACGCTACTCTTCCTGGATATCCTCATCAGCAGAGGAAACAACAGGAAATTAGAAACCCAAGTTTATCAGAAGACAACCCACACCAATCAAGTACTCCATTACCAAAGTAACAACCTAACCTCCCACAAGAGGAGCTGTGTAAGAACATTATTCAAGCGAGCACAAACTCATTGCAGCAACCCAGAACAGCAGAAAAAGGAAAAAGACCACCTATACAACATCTTCCAAGAAAATGGATATCCACATAATTTTATCAAAAAGCGCCTGACCACTCAACCTACTACAACACAACCAACACGTGCTATGAAAAGGATCACACTTCCATACATCAGAAACGTCTCAGAAACCACCAACAGACTATTACAACCACATGGCATTTCTGTAGCACACAAACCAACAAA
Organism: Python bivittatus; assembly: GCF_059951505.1. Lineage (NCBI taxonomy): Eukaryota > Metazoa > Chordata > Lepidosauria > Squamata > Pythonidae > Python > Python bivittatus. The sequence goes on from NW_028277098.1 coordinate 33,543,626, forward strand.
GCACTCCAAAATATCCTAAGTAAACCAAAAGACCCAGTAGCTCAAGAATAAAAAACAGGAGTCATCTACAACATACTGTGTAAGGACTGTAACAAACACTACGTAGGACAGACAGGCAGAAGACTAGCAGAGCCCATCCACGAGCACCAACTAGCAGTCAGAAGATATGATGAAAACTCTTTAACCTCACAACACATGGATAGACTGAACCATAGTTTTAACTGGGAAACTGTCAGCATTTTAGACCAAGCTAAATCCAAAAATGCAAGAGAATTCTTGGAAGCTTGGGATTCAGACAAGGCAGCAATTAACAGACACATAGAGATAAACAGCATCTACATCCTATTCAAAAGCAGCAAAAGATCAGAAGATCGCCTCACCAGCAATCATCACCCAGATAAGCAGAGGTTACCACCAGGCACACAATCAAGCAGTAAACAGATGCTAATCAAGGAACTAGCAGAGGAGCAAAACAAAACCCCCACCAGCACTGGCAAGGCAGGCCACAGTATATAAATAGAGAGCAAACCCCATCCCATTTTAGCACTGAAGATGTTACCTAGCCGGGTAATGAAACGTTTGCAAGAAAAGAAGCAAGCTCAGAGAACCCCAAGGACTCCTCAGTAAAGTTTCCATCAGCTGCTGTTCACTTAAGGATTCACTGAAATACAGAGCTTCACCAGCTGTACCTAAACTTTGGCATGCACAAAAGTGTGACCTACGTATGCGTTTTTGGGGTGGGAAAGGATTTCAAGGGATGGTTTTAGCTAGTTAACAATTGGTTTCACACAAAGCTGAACATGCACTGGATTTGTTTGAGTTTATGGCTTTTCTTTTTTTTCAGTCTAGGGGTCTTTCTTTTGGAGATAGTAATCTTAAATTCATGGTGGTGTTCCTTTTGGATAAGTGCAGGAGGTAAGTTGTCTCACATCCCAAACAACATTGCAAGTGTCAGAAAATGGATCGTTTTGTTATCATGACTAGAACTAACATCAGTATCTAGATCACTTTTACTATGCAGATAAAAGCCTGCAGGAAAAAAATAAATCCGAGTTCTCAAAATTCATAAGTCCAGAGTGTAAATTTTTCAGGCTAAATCTTCAAGCTTTCACTTTGTTATATATGAATAATTACATACAGCTAAAAAGTTGTGTTTTAGACATGTTCAGCTGATACCATTTTGCCTTCCTCAATACACCAGCTTCTGCTTTCAGTGAAAGTGGCATAATGCAGTTACTATCTTAGGAATGGCTAAAAAAAAAACAGATACAGAAAAAGCAAGAGGAAGAGAAGAGAGAACAGAAATTATTTGGAAATCAAAAATCCCAACGTATTTCAAATAGTTCTCATTGACTTTTTAGAAACACTTTGAACAATTGCAGTGGCCACTGGGGTACCATAATGATATACCCCATTATAAAATGTAATGCTAAATAAATGTAGGAGGGAAAATTTAACAATTGGCCATTTAATGGCTGCAATTGTGGCAAAAGAATAATGAACCTATTAGAGAAGGAACTGGCAATTACTCTAAGGCTTATTGCAATACAGCTGTGGAAAAAGTAATACAGAACCATGCTTAAAAATGGTTATTAAAAAGGGATAATGCATTGTGTTTACCATCCAACAGAAGGGATTTCTCTCTCTCCTTTTCTTTCCAAAAATGAAATGAGGCTTTTGATGGTCAAGATGCAGAAGCAGTTATGAATCCTTGCTGTCTTAAAGTAATGTATTTTGAGATCTACAATACCCTTCCTATGAAAGGAAAATGGATTTACAAGCAAATAGAAACAGCCAAGATGTAAAGGCAGAGATTAAATCACCAAGCAAATGGCAGAAATTCAGAGAGTTTTTCAAACTAATCAAATTGTGTTATTCATTAACAAAACTATTACACACCTTAAGCTTCTCGTCTCAAAAAATGATAAATGGGAAGCTCGATCCATAATGAAGGTTACCAATTAGTTATTGAAATAAATTCTTATTTAGCCTATTACATGTCTGAATGAGTTACCCTTTGTGCTCTTTAGACTTGCAGTGGCAGCAAAAAAGTGCTTAGAGCAGAACATAAAAATATATAAGTTGTCTTGTGAGTTTAAGCCAAGGCGCACCCAATCAAACATTCAGTCTTTAATAGTGACTAAGAAAGTGTCTTTGGAAGCTCACAAGCAAGGTATGATGACAACACTCTATCCATTTGTCTCCATCTTCTTGGAACTAAAGTTACATCTTCCCCAACTTGCAACCTTTCTGAAACTACATTTCTCATCACTCCCATCTAATGATCAGGAACTGGGCAGCACTGAATTGGGGGAAGGTAGTCTCCTTCAGAACATGGTGTTCCACTGTATTGCCATAGCTTTTGATAAGATCTGTTCACCAGCTTCTTCAGTCATTAAAGAGGGGGATCAGGGATGAATTGTTGCAATGTCAGTGTTGAAGTGCATGCGACGAGAGGGCTTTATGTTGATGCATTGGCATAAGCAACACACAGAAAAGAAGTGGATCTTGGTATAAATTAGTATATTCATGAGAAGGAATGCTTGAGATATTTAATCTTGGTGAAGTCTATTATAAATTTGATCTAGAACTGCACCACCCATGACTGGCAACTCCATCGCTAAGCAAAACATCATGTGACTGCCTTGCTTAGCTATGGCAGTTCCAATTAATTGTGGTTGTTAAGTGTATCACCCAGGGTCATTAAGCAAGACATTATAGAACCGTGACTTGTGACCTCCTGCTGGCTTCCCCATTGACTTCGCTTGTTGGTAGCTGGGAGGGAAGGTTGCAAATGACGACCACATGATCATGGGATGCTGCAACGTCATAAATGCGCAATGGTTGCCAAACACCATAATCACAATCACATGACCACAGGGATGCTGCAACAGTCATAAGTGTGAGGACTGGTCATATGTTCCTTTTTTCAGCATCGTGATAACTTTGAATAGTCACTAAACAAATGGTCATTAAGTGAGGACTATCTGTGTTCTCATTTTATACCTCTCCAGATTCTGTAATATATGGCTCAACATGTATATTCAGGTGGTCCTTGCTTAACATCCATTTGTTCAGTGACCATTTGAAATTACGATGGTGCTGAATGGACTTACAACTGGTCCTCAAAGTTCTGGCCATTGCAGTGCCCCCATGGTCACATGAACAAAATTTGGGCCCACTTAGGCCCATCCACATTTACGCTTGCTTTTTGGCTGCCTGCCTATCTGCTGCCGCCAGCTGCCCCCACCGCCCAGCCCTGCCTGCCCCGCTGTGCTGGCCACACAGCACACCATTACTGTACCAGCTGGGGCCTTCTTCACACCTTCTTTTGCACTGGTGCTGCTGGGTCATCTCTCGTGCCCTAGCCAGGGCCTCTGTTTGCACGCCAGCCAGGGCCCTCTTTCGTGAAGGTTCAACAGGTAATTTATTATTTCTATTTACTTGTTTGTTTATTAAGCAAATTTATGATTAAATTTTAAGCAAATTAAGCAAATTTATACAAATCTAATAATTATTATTTGATTTTTATCCCACCTTTAATATCTATATCTAGATCTCAAGGCGGCAAACACACCTAATATTCCTGCCTCCTATTTTCTCCACATTTTAAATGTTCCACAATGTCCCACACTGCCTGACTAAAATTAAAATTAAATCAGCATTCTTATTTAAAATGGGAAGCAGATCTCACAGCATCTTTTAGATTTTCTGTGCATGCTATTTTTACAGCAGCTTAATCTGAAGATACCAGCAGGAGATGCTAATCTTTATGCTTTGAAGAATGTCACTTGCTGATTTCTATATAACAAGTTGCCATTAAAACCACTAAAAAGTAGTTATCAGCTTACAATTCTACCATTTTCATATATAATATTTTTAGTGGTACATTGTCATCTACTTCCTGGGAAAAAATATTTTAAACCCTCATCTTCCATACTTTGGGTTAGAAAGAAGAACGTTCCAAATAGGTAGGTGGTAAAATGTGCTTATTTTATTTATTTTTAAAATATGTTTAATTTTACTACTGGTATGCCAATCATCTTACTGGAGGGCCTACTATTTTGAGGCATAACGATTGGTCTCAGAAAGGCAAATTATATCTGCAAGTCTTTTGAAAATCATATGCAATTATCCTCATCAGAATCCCTGGTGAAGTTAGACTACGGTTTCTTCCTTTCTTCCTTTCTTCCTGGCTGCCTGCCTTTCTGCCTGCCTGCCTGGACTAGCCCCTGCAGTTTTCTTGGTAAGGTTTTTTGGAAGTGGTTTACCTTGCCTTCCTAGGGCTGAGAGGGCGCAACTGGCCCAAGATCACCCAGCTGGCTTCGTGCCTAAGGTCTCCCTGTCTCCAGCCTGGTGCCTTCATCACTACACCAAACTGGTTCTTACAGTTCTCTTTCTATGAAGCTCATATTTCTCAATGTTGTCTTGAAAATCTTCCTCCTTCTCTGATGCCAAAGCTACCAGAGACAAATTAGATGTAGTATTGACTAGGCTGTTCTGCCACACACTGCATAGAGCTTTTTTGAAAGACAATCTTGTAACACAGGCACATTGGTGGGAAATACATAGGAAGCTCCTTCTCTGACTTCTTTCTTTGGTGTTGATTCTCTCAACTTTCCAGGTTCTGACAACCCTTCCTTTCTTCTGCTCTTGGAAATACATTCAGGGGCCCGCTCTCCCTTGGCAGATAACTTTGAGCAGACAGCAGCTGGGGATGGTGTGATGGCCTATATTTGGTCAACGCCTTGGGAACCCAGCCTCTTCGATTATGAGAACATTGCTGTTAGACAGCTTTGGTCCCCCTCTTCTTGGCAAGTGTTAGAGAGCTGATGTTGTCCTCTTTATCTTAATGGTTACAAGTAAGAATACAGATAAGAGGCAAACTAGAGAGATTAACAATAACAAGGATGCAATCTGCAAAGCTCGCTTTTTTTTTATCTGCGCTCAGTCGTTACCGACTCTGCAGTGACTGCTTGGACGAGTCCTTGCAGTTTTCAAGGCAAGGTGTTTCGGAAGTGGTTTGCCAGAGCCTCCTTCCTAGAGCAGAGCCCAGCTGGCGAGCGCAGGAGGCAGGGTTTCAGCGTCATTAAGCTGCTGCACCACTGCATCCCCTGCAAAGCTCGCTAAGTAACTTCTAATTGCATGTGTGGAGATACACACAAATTACTTCCACTGGCGAAATAATCCTTTCTGCACAAGAATTTCTTGTGCAGTGGAGAAAATAAATCTAACAAACAAAATGCAGACTGTACCCTCTTTTCCTCCCCATCTTTTAGACGTGACCAGGGTCAAACCCAGGTCATTTCTTTGCCTAATCCCATCAGACCCAAACTGACCCTCCCTGCCTCCAGACAACTCCCCCCTCCCGCAATCCCATCTAAACCAAAGAATAGAAGCCTCATCACCAGCTCACAGCCCAAGGGAGCCCTAGTAAGGGAATTGCAACCTAGAGAAACCCCAACATTCCATCCTCCATCAGCTGATCACCTCCACATTCCATCTCCTTTAACAATGAACTTCCTCACCTCTGCTGCCCTCCTGAAAGACCCATTTTGCCTAATGATAGAACTAACCCCAGGTACAACTGACAAGGACCTGCCTGATTATGTGCCATCAAAACATCTTCAACTCCTAGCAACCACATAGGTTAGGGATAGATCATCATGGAGAAAGTCTGTTTTTTCAAGTCTCCCAATGGTGCACTCATCACCAGTCCATCTACCTGGCTGCTGTTCATCCTCTTCTTCTCTTTCCTTCCACCTTTCCCAGCATTAGAGCCTTCTCCAGAGAGCTCTGTCTTCACTTAATGTGTCCGAAGTAGGATAATTTGAGCCTGGTCATTTGTGCCTCAGGTGAGAAGTCTGGGTTGATTTGTTCAATGATCCATCAGTTTGTTTTCTTGGCTGTCCAGGGTATTCTCAGGAATCTTCTCCAACACTAAAGAAGCAGGATAGAGTATTGATGCCTTTGAACTTTGGTCAAGGCCAACTTTCGTTTCCAAAGGATGTCACAGGGAATATCATGGCTTGCACTGTTCTGATCTTTGTACGTATAGACTCATCATGGCATTTGAGTTATCTTTTCCAAGGCCTTCATGGCTGCCCTACCAAGTGCTAGTATGTGGCATACTTCTTGACTGCTGTTCCTTTACTGCTGATGGTTGATTCTAAAAGGCAGAAGCTAACCACCACTTCGATATCTTCATTGTCAGTTCTAAGGCTGGTTGTTCTACCTGTCATTAGTTTGATCTTCTTTATATTAATTTTATTCCTATTTTTTCACTGTGCTTTTTAGTACTAGGGCTTGCAGAACCTTTGCATTTTCAGCTATCAGGGTAGTGTCATCAGCATAGTGCAGGTTACTGATGTTTTTTCCTTCAGTTTTAAAACCACACTCATCTTCTTCCAATACAGCTTCCCTTAATACATATTCGGCATGTAAGTTGAATAAATAAGGGGGAGTATGCAGCCAAGTCTGTTTCCCTGTGTTCTGTCCACACTATGGCTTCCTGAGCTATATATAGGTTTCTCATGAGGACAATGAGACATTCTGGGATTCCATTTTTCTGAGCACTTTCCACAGCTTGATGTGATTGACACAATCCAAGGCTTTTCTATAGCTGGTGAAGTACACACTGACTTCTTTTTGGTATTCTGTGGCTTTCTGCTTGTAGCCCTCAACTTCTTTAAAAATCTTTCCTTTCCCATTATTTGTGGTCCCTCTTTCTTATAAAGCAGGCAGCCGGTGGTTGAATGAGGATCTGACAATTTCTCCTCAGTGTGGATGTTTTCCACGACCCTTGGGTGTGCAAAGAGAAAAAAACAGGACAACACTAACTCCTCGCCCATCTTCCACCGTGACAATACAATGCTTTTTCTCTTCATGCTCTTCCCTTGGCTTCTTTCACGGGATACCTTACACTCTATCTACAGCCTCACATTCCCAGCAGACTCTATCTGACAACAGCACTTTCAAATAACTGTCATGCTGAACTCTGAGCACATACTCCATCATCACTGCTGGAGATGACAGGCTGGCAAGTCCCAGTGGCAGGCTAGAAACATAAACATTTTCCAAGCACACACTGAAAAATGTGAAGTGTGATTATAACAGATAGATGGCTAAAACCCATGCATCATGTTGGTATGCTCAGAATACCTGAACATGTAACTCAGAGGTGAAACTTAAGCTGCCAAACTGAATCAAGCAACTTTCCCTTTCTAGAAATTCTCCTTTTACATATTCAGCACAACCTTGCCTGTTTAGAGACACAACCCCGAATACATTTAGGAGGCAGATCTTGCTTGATTAATAATGTAATGATGTCTGCACTGGAAACCAGCCACAACCAGAACATCCAGGGGTGAAATTAATAAGGTTAAGTGAAAAGAAAATATGTTGGGAAAATATCAATTAAAGCAGGATATTAGGACTGCCCTATCATAATCTTATAAGAATAGACTCTTGCTCCAAATAGTAAATAAACATAGCCTCAGATTGGACATAAAGTTGTTAAAATAAACAAAAATGCCAAACTTTGCTCCAGGTTTAGGCTGTTGAGGCATTTCTCCATCATAACGGATATTAGTTAAACATTCCTTGAAGAAATTATTTATAGCATTTGGGGGAATATTTATTTTGAGACAATTCTCACATTTTCCATTTACAGATTAATGTTACTTTTGAAGCAACATTTCCTTAGATTGTTTTTATGATAAAGGTTCAGCTGTGGAATTCTAACCATGAGAGAAAGAGGGTGGATATTCAGATCCTTGCATTAGCTGATATTGGGGAAACAAGATAGGGTATTGACACTCCTGTAGCAGAGCATATGGAAAAATTAGGAACCAAGGAATTGTGTAAATGACAGATATCCTGCTATTTTTTTTAGCCTAAGCCTGATAGCTACCTAATACTACAAGAATATATAGTAAGCTAGCAATCAAGATGGCTTTTCCTGAATCTTGATGTTTATGATTTGTTTAAGGCTCCTGTTTTGCTTTGGGGATTTTGTTGTCAGATAATTTTTAGTCTAGCCTGTCTGTCTCATTTTATGTTTTTAGCTTTTTTAATGTTTTTTCCAGTTTTGTATGCCACCTAGAATCCACTGGTGTAGAGCAGTCAATAAATTTAAATAAATAAATAAAATAAATCAGTCTTAAAACTTCTCTAAAATTCTTGGGAATTGGAAAATCAGAGATCTAAATTATTCATTCTATACATTGTCCCAATACATATTTGTGATCAGTTATATATGTCTAGATCTCACTTACTATTATCTGATTGTATGACTATTCATTATCACTTTGTATTATCTATGTGATTTTAATAAGTCATGACATCATCAAATTTTCAATTAAACCCATATCAGCCAACAATGTGGTTTAAGTTCCACTTTTAACTATTGTTAAATTACTTTGACAGCTGCCTATACTACTTTATAATGGCCTACTTAGCAATTTGTGTGGATCAGAAAGAAAGCTAGTTTGAACTGAGATGCTAAAGAATCGTATTTATTAGCACTTTTATTAGTACTTCTGCAAAGGCTGTTATATCATAATCATAAGTGTCACCTTCTTAGTTAACCTATCTCTGTCAATAATACGTTACATTGGATTACTAATGTATCTACATAAATATGTTTACATGTATGGCTGATATCAACTATTGTGTATATGAATTTAAGTGTTGTTATACTCATGAATAAACATTTTTCAATCTCCTATATGTATTGATTGATGTGCACAGTATTGATTTATTCAATTAATTCTGATAAAGCAAAACTGTTTTAAAGTATTTTTAAAATTTCCATCTATTTGTAAAACTGTTATCCCACTTCTCACTGAGACATCAATGATAAAGTAGTATATTGAGTAACAATCCCACTAACTGGATTACTAGACAACATAATTCTTTTTTCTTTTATCAGAGGATTGATTATATGTTCATATTCTCCTTATGGCATCAAAGTACTGCTGGCAATCAAAAGTGGACAACAGCTATGACACATACAGCAATTATATTTATGTCTTTCTGTAATTTCTTAAATATCAACACTTTTTTTTTTTAATAGAATAAACTTTCTATGTTGCTGAGAGTGAACCTACTGACTAATGTTATAAATGAGCTATAAATCAGCTTCTCAAATAATCATTTATGAAAGAGTGATGAGAAACCAGGCAATACAAGGAAGTATCTACAGCCATTTCCACTACTGGAACACACTTCCTTTAGTGAGTTTTGATACACAGTGATGATCTTTAGAGATTTGAAAAGTTGGTCAATAAATACTGGTGGCTGATTGCATGGATAGTTTAAGAGATAATTCTAAAGTCTTGGCAAAACCTACCTACCAAGGAAGACTTTAGCTACAAAAGTGAAAACTAATTAGGACCATGAATCCATATGGCATTTCTTCATCAACACATAAGGTGATCAATTACTGAGTGTTAGAGCAATTGTTCTGAATATTGCTAGGATGAAACAAGATGCAGTAGTCAAATTCTCTAAGGATGACAATCCAAAGGCTCACCGATAGAATGTCAATGAATATGAATATAAATAGCAGTTGCCAGGAATGATGCCTCATGCATACTTCAACACACCATATTAGCCTTCACAATCAGGAGGAAATAAAAATTCATACACAGCACAAAGTTTCCATTTATCAGCATTCATCTTATCTGCTCTAGTTCTTTGTTTCTGAATATTTCAGAATAATACTTTCCTCTGCACAACTAGAGATAAATTGAAGTTGTCACACCCACCTTTAGAACAGCATTAGGACTGAACTGAAACATTTATTGAGACAAGATGGTGTCAAGATTCAAGTCTTAATGGCAGGTTGCTTGGGGTATCACTAATACATTGCTCAAAGAAACAAGTTTGAGTTGTTAAAGGCATTTTCTCCACAGTTAACTACAGTTAATTTTCATAACAGATATCTGTTGTGACACTTTTTGCTGACATGTATGTAATTTTCTATTTTTCACCTCTCATGTAACTAAGATGGAAACCTTCTTGGTTTGCACAGATAACACAAACACATTGCTAAACAAATGCAATCTATTGATAATGGTGTTCTTTAAACTCATCCACAATACTGTTGTGAAGCTGGGATCATTTCTAGAAGGACTGGATACAAATGAAATAATATTGTGACATGAAGAATACCAAGGCACTGAGAACTCCCCGATAAGAGTTTACAGGATGGCAGCCTGTGTAAAGTTTCTTTAAAGTTCTACCCCATGAGGTAGAACTAATCATTTTTCCTTTTACTTTGCAATATTTAATCTGAAAAGCAATTTACGTTCACAGAAATGTAAATTTGTGGTATAGAAACCTGAATCAACATCTCTTCTTACCTACCCAAAAGTTCCCTGTAATATGATACTGGAGCTTTTAATACGATACTGTTCTTTTAAGCTTAAAAGAACATAATCAGAATGAAATCTACACACATACAAAGAGGAAACAAGAACCCAGTTACAATTCTACCTGACAGATGAAGCATCCTGTAAGAGATGTGTTTTATTTAGACCACTGATCAATATGACTAATACAAAGCACTATAACTGTAGGAAGAGAATCATTTTGCGAAGCTCCTTCCTCAGTAAATGAAATTCAATTAGCCCCTAATGGAAAATACGAAGAACAGATACATTTTCATACAATACAAATGTTATGAATATTTACTCAGAAACAATTCCACTGATTTCTGTTGGGTGTATGTATCAAAACAGATTCCAGCGGCTCTGTTTGCATTCCTTCAAGTACATGGTTCTCATTACATTCATTATATTTTTAAATATTTAAGTCACTTTCAGGATTCTAGTCAATAAGCAGTATATAAATCTGGTAAATTAATAATCAATCACAGAGATAAACATTTACGTCAGTTTTCATTCTGTCAGTTCTGAAGAGACCCTCAGTGGCAGAATAATAGTTATTTTAATTAAAGTATCAGCTGCTCTAGTACAGTTTTTTCAAACTTGGCAACTTCAAGATGAGTGGAGTTCAACTCCCAGAATTCCCCAGCCCACATGCTGGCTGGGGGAATTCTGAATTGAACTCCACACATCTTAGTTGCCAAGTCTGAAAAACACTGCTCTAGCCCCATGTTTTGAAGACTCAATCATTTCCATTTTCTTTCCACAGAGGACTAATATTATTGTAGCATATTAATACTCAGTGGTCATTAAAGCTGTACTGCCATCAAAAGAAAGAAATGCTGGGTTCTCCATTAGGGCGGCACAAGTTTTTTCAGGCTACCGTACTGAGAAAAAAAGAGGCTGCTGCTCGAAGCCATATTTGCTTTACGGAGCAGATTCCTTAGAGGAGCAACACCCCTTTTTTAGGCTGGCTTTAATGACAAGCACTTCTTCGGAATCATTTTCAAAGCATGCACAGCTCTATTTGGTATCCAGTCTCGCTGAATTAATTGGGACTTATTTCCAGCTGTACAAGGGTATTGTCAGCCCCCTCAAGGTAGTCCAGACAAGAAGCACAAACCATGAGAACTAACACTACCTTTATTGTAAGGTTACAGTAACAGGATCTTGCGAGTCTGAAAGTGTTAGCCCTTCGAGGTAGTCCAGACAAGAAGCACAACCAAAACGACCACCTCTATCTTTATTGTAAGGTTACATTAACAGAATTTTGCAAGACTGAAAGTATTCCTCCCCTCCTTTTCTTTTAGTCTCCAGAAAACTAGGGAAGGCCCCTCCAAAAACACTTCCCACACTCTCCCTCCTTCTGTAGGTTGAGATATCTTTTACACGCCAGTTGCCCAGTCTGCGGCTCTCCCTCCTGCCTACCAAGGTCATTCCCACACACCATTATAGAAAGCACTTCTCCCCTCCTTTACTTTTACTTTCCCAAAAAAGTAGGGAGGGTCCCTTCTAAGATATTTCCCATACCCCTTTTCCTTCTGTGGGCTGAGATACCTTTTGCATGATGGTTGTCTAGGCTGCGGCTCTTCCTCCTGTCTCTCAAGGTCGTTCCCACATACCACTGCAGGAATTCACAAGGGAAGTAAAAAAATAGTCAGGATGGGGTGAACTACTGTGTGATTAAAGACTCATCCTTATTAACCTGCACTACACCACATAAAAAAAGAGAGGGGGGCTTCAATTGTATGATCATGCCTGCCATCTTGATTCCCCCTAATTTTCCTGCAACTGTATCTACATGTCTGGATGCTTGGCTTAAGGACTCCACTTTACTGGAGGCTTGCTAATTTATGTGTGCTGAGAAACTAGTCTGGTTTTTTTTTCATCAACAGAACTATATTGAAGTTAAAAAAGAATTAATTTAAAAGCCTGTTATAGGTTGGTAACAACCACTTTGAAAAATGCACACACCTAAGAAGCAAACATTCAAACAAAATGAGCTTCTTGTCATTGTCTAAGCTTAAGTTTTGTCTTGGACCAATGGAGTGTGCAAAGTCAAATGTCTTTACTCTGCATTGAAGTCAGTGTGTCTTCTCATGTGTAGATTTCTCTGGATTCTCCTGATAAACATACCAACATGATTCTGGTCTAAGGTTGCAATACAAATATCCATACTAAAATTTCAGAGTGCAAAGGGCCAATTTCTTATTTAATAACATCAACATTTCATTTCAGAGCATTGCTTTTTCCCTTGAGGTACTTCTAACACCCAAAATCTCATTTTCCAAATCTTTTCTTCAAGCATCAAGTATTTAACTGGCAGAATAAATGCTCTGTCAGCTGGATTTTTCTGTCATACTGGTAATATTTAGTGGTTGATTGGAAAGGTTTTAATGCTACATTTAATTTGGATTTTGGTGAGTGAATCTAAAGCTAGTGCATTCTGTACAATAAGCAGTAATCCAAATAAATTCAACCTTTTCATTCGTCATTTCACAACATCCATTCCTGGCTTCCTGCTTTTACTTCTGGGTGCTTTCAAACTTTTCTCTGTTGTACAGGTTTCAACTTAAATGAAACTTGTATACTCACATTAGAAGGATTTCTGCTATCATCGTAATCTGTTCTCAAAAACCAAACAAAATATTCTGTTTCTTTTCACCTTTATTACATACCATCCTTCTAATATCTTCAGGCAATAATCAAACAAAGGTTGGGGATAAATTGTCTATTTTTTATTGTATTTTAAAGAAATTTTAACTGCTTACCTGAAGGATTGGGATCCTAGTGTGAGAGGTTGGTGGACAGAAGTCTCGGATCTCCACTCTGGAATGAAACTGGATCAAGCATAGCACACCCACACTTTGCATTGGCAGAGAAAGTCTCACTTGAATCACCTATGACCTTTTGGAGGCAAAGCACAAGTATAGGAACCTAATCTTGGCTGCAATGGAGGCTCAAGCATTAATCCCCTCCACCCATCCTAAGGATCTTTAAGCCATCTACTTAAAGGCACAGCTACATGATTCATCTCATCTTAGCTTGGCATTTATTTGCAGTCTGGCACTTGTTTGTGTCGATACCACTTTGAAAACACCTGCTTGAATCTGCCTTTGAGTCAATTCTATGGAAGTTACTTTATCACTGCAAAAGACTTTGTGAATAAATGTGTATAAAATGAAATCTAGCAAAGCCTCAAACCATGAGTGAAACCACACGCAGTCCTCAAACTGAATGAGGCCCAATAATTTAATCAATCAAATGCCCAGAAATACTCATGAGCTTTAATTATAGAAATAATGTTGAATGTTTTCAGTCTGAGTAAACCAAAAGTCCCAGTAGCCCAAGAAGAAAAAACAGGAGCCATCTACAAAATACAGTGTAAGGATTATAACAGCTACTATGTTGGACAGACAGGCAGAAGACTAGCAGAGCGCATCCATGAACACCAACTAGCAGTCTGATTTAGTTAGTACTTTCATTACAACATCCAAATGCATTTATGATTGCCACTTATTGTGGGAATGGGGAACCTATGATCTTCCAGATGTCATTCAGCTACAACTCATAGTAGTTCCAACCAGCACTGCCGTAGTGAGAGATACTGAGAATTTGGAGTCCTTGGTGCTGTCTGAGCTTGCTGTTTGCTTGTACACATTTCATTATCCAGCTAAGTAACATCATCAGTGCTACTGAGTGTGGGGTTTGCTCCCTGTTTATATAAAATAGCTTGCCCTGCTAGTGTTGGTGGAGGTGTGGTATTCTCCTTGGTAGTTCTTGATTATGGTACTGTTTTCTGCTTGATTGTTTGCCTGGTGTTAATCCCTGCTTATCTGGGTTTTGGCTGCTGGAGAGGATGTGTTCTGGTCTTTTTATTTCCTTCTTTGCTTTTTTATTGTCTCCTTTGAATGGTGTGTAAATATGGTTTATTTCTAGGTGTCTATTGGGATGGCTGATTTGTCTGAATGCCAGGCTTCCAGGAATTCCCTAGCGGTTTTGGATTTAGATTTGCCTAGGAAGCTCAGTTTCCCAGTTGAAACTATGGTTGAGTCTATCCATGTGTTGTGAGATTAAGGAGTTTCCATTGTGTCTTCTGACTGCTAGTTGGTGTTCATGGATGCGCTCTGCTAGTCTTCTGCCTGTCTGTCCAACATAGTAGCTGTTATAGTCCTTACACTGTATTTTGTAGATGGCTCCTGTTTTTTTTTCTTGGGCTACTGGGACTTTTGGTTTACTTAAAATGTTTGGAGGTCTTTAGTTGGCTTGTGTGCTATGATGATGCCGTGTGGTTGTTATAGTCTGCTGGTTGTTTCTGAGATATTTTTGATGTATAGCAGTGTTTTCCTTTTTATCGCTTATGTGGGTTGTGCTGTAGTGGGTTGAGTGGTCAGGAGAGGAGCTGTGTAAGAATATTGAGAGTATCTCATCAGCATTTGGAATACCATTTGGAATACCATACCATACAGTTTTTTGCATATTGTACTTGGATCCTAATATTAGTTTCTTAGAAAACATTATAGTACTGCAACCAAATTACTTATTGATGATTATCTACTCATGGAAGTGGATCTTCCAAATTAATCCCAGGTCTAAGAGATTTATCTCTTTTATAGTTTTTGAAGCAACTGTAATTCTCCCACATGGATCAGATTTTTGCTGCTACCCAAGCAATCCTCTTTATAAAAATATTTACCTGACAATTCAACTCCTTAGGGAAACTGTGTTTTTCATATTTATTATTGATCTCTTCGATTTTTAGTAGTAACTTCAACAGATCTTCAATGAAACAGAATACAGATGGAATTATGGTACAAGATGATGATATTTCATTAGATCTCCAGCTTTTATACATTCCATTTTAGGGCTACCAGTTATGAGCCACAAAAAACTGGACAATCAAAAACTGGATCTCATTATCCTATTTTATTCATCTGTATTATCCTTTTCTGGAAATTAGATTTCATTTTATAAAATGGAGACTAACTAGATGGCTTTTGTCTTGGCTTAATGCAGTCAGCGTCAAAGGTGAGACATAGATATTAACCAACAATGTTCTCATTTTGTGAGAGAGCTTTAAAACTAAAGACAATCAATCTCTCCCTCATTTTTTCCCAACAGTTTATGGCATCCAACATTTTCTTTTACTTGGCTTTCCATATCTGGACAACCATATCTGAATGCCCTGCCCAGAACATAATCCAAAGACACTTAACCTGGATTTTGCAGTACTAAATTGGAGACCTCCTAGTGTCCTGATGTAGTCTTCAATGAAAGGTAGGATTAATATGTAAGAAATAAGTTAGGGATTATTTTTTTTAAAATTATACCTTTAACAGTGATAAATACAGACTTTGGATTGGTGGAATGTAAGGTTTGTCCTTTGCCAGTTTAAGGGCCTATTTCTTTAACTTTTGCTTGCGTTATTACTTACTTGGTAAGTGGAAAACTGGTTTTGTCTTTAAATTGATGCTCTGTGGTAATAAATTATGCATCTGAAGCTGAGAAATTTGGAATGACACCATTAGAAAAACTAAAATTAATGTAGATAAAAACTGCAGTGGATGAGGGGAAACAACTTTCTGGAGATAAAGCAGAGACTTGAGTCTTGGGATCAGAGAATGGTGAGTTAAAAGCCTTAGTGATTGGTTCAATAAAAAAGAGTCACCCAACTTGACAGTTTTAATAAACAATATAATACAAACAGCGTTGAACGTAAATAAGTTTTACTTTTGTTTGTAGGAAACATTTATGAATTTTAAATATTCCTCAGACCCCAAGGAAGGTCCATATCAGTCTGTGGAGAAAATGTTTCATATGCTAATATGAAACATTTTTTCAGTGCAACTGGAATACAATTGGAAATAGAAACTATTAATCACGTCAGTATCTGTTTCCATCCAACAAAAAGCTTAATCCTATTCTGATGAGACTTTTAATACGGGATCATATCCTGCATTTACCTCAGCAAGCGGGAAGGCAAAGAAGTTAGTTATTTTTCCAGGACTGTCTTTACAAACAGTTCAGAAATGTAAGCTATTTAACAAATCTCATTTGACAAAATAAAATGGGTTCTCTCTGCCCCCTCAAATTTTTTTTAAAATTCATGGATTCTTGGATGAAGAAAGTTTTGATCCACAGACTGCAGAAAAGTTTGGGATCATTTGAAATAAACAGTGTCTTTTTTCATGTGTAATATTTTTTTAAAAATAGAAGAAATTGGGACATTGTTGCTCCGGTGATAGTCCCTGTATTTTCAGTACATTGCTTTTGAAAATCCTTGTAGCAGTAGTTTTTTTTTTTAATAGCTTCTTTTTTGGTTTTGGCTTTATATATTTCTTCTTTTATCATATGTCATTTTCATATTCATTTTTTTTCTCTTTTTCTCTTTGTGGTTTTTTATGCTTTTCTTTTAGCTCTTTCAAAGGTTTGTCTCAATTACATGAAAATCCTTTCCTCTTTTTTCCCCTTGACCTGCGGGAATACTGGTTTCCCTTTGCACTCTTTTTTCACTAATAATGTCTTTAGTTGTTTCCTGGAACGTAAAGGCCTTAAATGTCCTTCCAGAGAAGCAGATACTTACTAA
Organism: Python bivittatus; assembly: GCF_059951505.1. Classification (NCBI taxonomy): domain Eukaryota; kingdom Metazoa; phylum Chordata; class Lepidosauria; order Squamata; family Pythonidae; genus Python; species Python bivittatus. The sequence continues at coordinate 33,560,603 of NW_028277098.1, forward strand.
ACAGGGCAATTTAAAACCTGAAATTTTTAGTTTTTGCAAGAAACACATATCCTTCCACATGAGATATATCTCTTTTCCAGATGTATTGATCAAAAGATAATTCAAAATCTGCAAAGGGCATAGTCAATATATTTAACATTGTTTCAAAATTTATAATGGGACAAGAAATATTTTATCCATAAGGATATATTTTAATATTGTTAATTCAATGCTTTAATAATAATATTGCATTCATTGATTACTATGACTCTACTAATGATCATCCAAATATTTTATAAAGGTATTTTAATCTCTTTTTATTTTAGCTGTAAAACAAATAATTATAGCTGGAGATTTTAATCAAGCTTTACATTCTTTGTCAGATTGTAATACTGTTACAATTAAACTCTTGAATACTGAAAGTGATATAAATTCATATACTGGAGTATAATCTGGCAGATATAGGCTGACTTTTAAACCCTTTGCAGCAAGATGTACTTTTTTCAATCACACATCAAACTTATTCCTGACTCTTGATCCGTAGTTGACCGAAAATATAAATATAATATTGGTTCTATTGTAATATTTGATCATGCTTCAATAGCACTATTGATTATTATTAAAAAATTGTCCTATTTTTTTCAAGATGGCATTTGAAAAATTTGAACAACAAAATTTGGAAAATAAATTAAGGAACTTTTGCTTATATATGTCTATATATCCAAGATATGGAGATTATGTGATGCGTCTCTTGAAATATCTAGTTGCTAATTCTGCTTATTAGGTAGAATTGAAAGTGATGCTATTAACCTGTTAAGCCCTAAATGCCTGGTAGGACTATATAAGGGATTGTTTTATAAGCTGATTGGGTTTTAAAATCTTGAGAAAGGCCCTGTGAAAATGTCCTGACTGTAAGACTGTCTTTCTGGTATGTACAAGCAGGCTTCTTCTGCTCTTGGTGTTTAGAAAATCAGTAAATATGGATTTTTTAAAATCAGTTTTCCCATTGTTAATGATTTTTAGAATCTATTTCAGTATTATATATTTGAATATAGCATTCTATGTTCTCTTTTTATTTTATATTCTTAATGATATAAGTCATTTTGAAGAATAAGAAAGGTGAGAAAGTTTGAAAGAACCTCTAAAGACATTTAGTCCAACCTGTTGCTCCATACAGAAAATGTTGCCAACAGCTGGCAACAGTTTCAGACTCAGCCTGAAGGCCTCCAGTGATTGCCAGCCCAACATGCCTTTAGGCTATTGATTGCGCTGTCAAATGTCTCCTTGCTATCTAGCACGTTCTATGCCTATCACTCAAGCCCATTCAATTTAGTCCTGCCTCTGAGACAGTGGAATACAAGGGTTTGCCCTTCTCAGTGTGACTAATAACATCCAGAGAGGGTTTTTTTTCTTCTTTTTTCTTTAATCCTTAGGATATGTGGGGATGGAGGAGGGGGGAATGAGTTGGAAATAAAATAACTGAGATTGGAAGTCTTAATCTGGAGCAGAAAATGAACCCTGGGTCTTCTGTTCTCTAGGCTAAACACGTCCTAGGATCAATTGGAAACAGGGGAGCTGTTGGGGAAAGGCTAGAACAGGCATGATTGCATTCTGCTCTTTCCCCCCCCCCCCCCCACCAGTTTATCAACCTGCATAGGGAAAGATTTCACTCTCTCTCTCTGTCTCACACACACACACACACACACACGAGTACACCTTTGTGCAATGGGAGACTGACTGGCCACTGTGCAACTTTTTTTTAAGGGATCCATTCCTGACCTTGTCTAATATTTAGTCAGGTGGAAGGATTGGACCTGTAGAGCAAATGCCAGAGCTAACCTTGTCCCTCTGCTCCTCCTTTACTCCACCCCAGGCTGTGTTTATGAGCTGGTGCTTAGAACAGGTCCTTTTTCTTCTTTAAAAATTGTGCCCTGCTAGCAGCCACAACTGCAGCAGCAGCAGCAACACGCTTGTTACTTGGAGCCCTTAGCTAATCTGAGAAATGAAGGTAGCAGTACGTGCTTTGCTGAGCAGAATGCCTCTTATGATGGAAATTAATTTTAAAGGGCTCCTGCTGTTGTTTTCCTGTCTAGGGGAGAGGGGGCAGAGCCATAGATCTCTGGAAATTGAGCTTTAACGATGCTGGTGATAATATGTAGCTAGAGCCTCCGGCTTTTCTCCTTCTGAAAGCAAACCGAAACAACAACAACAACAGAACGGTTTTAATAATCTGTTACAGGCTGCTGTATTGTTGTGGGTTGAAGCAAGGCTCTACCTTTAAATTGTTCTTTTCGGATCCAGAGTTATTGTAATAAGCCAGCTGTTTTTTCATCTGTAAATAGTTCAATGTTTGTTATACATCTGAATCATGCCCTTTCCACTGGCATTGCTGTTGCCCTGTGTTATTAACTTACAGGAAGTTTTTCCTCTTTTAAAATATATTCTTAAATTACCGTAATGCCTGGAATCTGCACCCCTAACTTTAGAATTGCCTATTTCTCCTTTTAAGCAAAACATAAGGTGACGAGCTCCTCTGAGAAATGATTCTACTTTCTGTCTCGCAGACCTACAGTGCATAGACTCATCTGCTGATTTTTGCTAAAACTGTATCTTTAAGAGATTTGAGGAAAAGCATTTTTGTATTTAGCATAAGCAAAAGGTGTATGCAGCTTCCTTTTTGGCCTTCAACAAAATCTTTATTAAGTTCTTTCTCTTTTCTCTCCCTCTCTCTCATTGAAAGGATGCAAAAAAAGATACAAATTTTAAACCATCAAAGGAATGGGAGGAAGGACAAGTTTAATCTTTCTTTGATGTTTTCCACTAAGCTCACAGGGAAGATACCCTCACAGATGGGACAGATGGAGTATTTTTCCCCTACGTATCCATTGTCCATTCTCTGCATACATATTCAGGTAATGCTTTTATGAGACATTATTCCAGGCTCGCACAGAGGTGTGGCATTAGGGAGATTAAATTGTTTCTGTTATGTCTGTTCAGGAAATATCTTTTATCTGGTAAGCTTCAGGCTGGTTGCAAGAAGGGGGTTTTAATACTTAGCAATGGTGGAACACGGGGGCTTTCAGCTGTTCAGAAGAGTAGATTATGTTGAGAGAGTACGGCTGCTTAATTATGCATTTTGTTTCGTGAGGCATACAATCAGTCAGCCCCTTCCAGAAATTTAAAATTTCCCCCATGGCTAAAAGTGTTAAAGACTGGATTTTTTAATTGCTTCCGTTCCTTATCAAAATGGAAGCAGAGTGAGCAGCAAATAGCCTGGGAAACATAATGGAGATCTGAGCATGCTTTTGCTGAAATTGTACAGCTGCAGGTAGGAAATAGTTTACCCTAACAAATTGGTGCCAGATTGACTACCTGGTGGCTAATTCTGCATCCAAGTATAGCAGAAAAGTTCAGAATAGGGGTTGGATGGAAAGTTTTTATGCTGATAGAGGTGGCTTTGTATCCTGAATCAGAAGCGCCTCCAATGTTGCTGCAAGAGTTTGGGTCTCAGATACATTGATTTCACTGCATCACAACTTGTCTCAATGAAACTGCAACTGTCTCTCCTGGTGGTGATTAACCCAAATCATAAAATCTCCAAAGTTAGATGCTCCTTTCCACAGGAGTAGCTTAGTGGTCTTATGTCCACATTTCAGAGTATTTGGGTTTTTCCAGAATACTAGTAGTGTAGTCAATTTATTAGTTACAGAAATACTTGATGAGACAGATTCTTCATGAGCAAAGTCAAACCCTTATTGCAAAATCATAAAACGCTTCATCGGGCTTTGTAGTTTTTATTTCCTTCCTACCTTCTTTCCTTCTCATTTCCTTCCTAATTTTGGCTTTTCGATTTTTTTTGCTTTAAGATTATATTTAATATTTTGTATAAAACATATGCTAGCATTAAAACTGAGGGATAACATGGGCTAACATTTTCAACAGTTCTTTGATAGCATATGTATTGGATTTGATAGTACTCTGAACTCTGCATTAGATTGTTCCATCCAGCTTAGCAGAGGCAACAGTTCCATTGAATTGAATGGTCTTTTCCTTGGCAACAAACAGGGCAGCCAAGTCACACAACTGTATACAAAGGACATACGGCACTCAACTAGAACGAAGAAAATATGTGTCAGAATGCCTTCATTAAATCTCTCTTTTCACCTTTTCAATATCTGGTTCCATACCGATATTTGCCATCAAGCAATGGCAACAAACAGAATGACAAGAAAGTAAAGCAATATTTGAAATCTTTTCCCTCTGTAATTTTAAACGTTTGAATTAAAATGAATATTATAAATCTGCCTTTAAGACATAGCACAATCCTATACAAGTTTAGTCACAAATACTCTTGCTTTAGGTAATTGCTATATAGGATTGCAGCATTAATGCAATAACTGAGGTATGTCACATAAAGAAATGTCATAACTCTTTCCCCAGTGACAAAAAAACTCAAAACTGTACTAAAACACAACCTAGGAACAATGACATCCTAAATACTGTTCTCTCAATCCAGCTTATTATTCTGATTCCATCTCACAAATCTATACACACACATATATACATGTACAGGGGGAAAAATAATGAGCAGTATTTCCTTAAAACACATTAAATACCACTGTCAAAATGTATAATTCTTCATTAAGAATAAATGAGAGTGTTAAATATTCATGAATTGTTGCTCACGATATATAATTAATCCCATGGTCTGTGTGTCCAAAAGCATTTAGAAGATGAAGAGTTGAGAAAATGCTGTGGCAGAATGATAATATTTTAAAAGATGCTGTTGAAATCAAAGGAAAGAAACATTTTAGATCCCATCGCTTGCAGCAGCTTATAATTTTCCCCCCAGTGCTCAATGGATATGCCAAGGCACATCAACAACCTTCACTCTGTATTTCATTCAAGGGAAAAGATCTTAATACCCACATATTCTCCACTGGTAAGATGCTATGTTCATTATCTGGGTGCAAACATGGGATTTCTGGAAAATCACATATGGGATTGCAACACATACTGATTTTAATAGCTGAAATTTTTGCTCAGTCAGTGCTATATGTCTAGTCAGAAGTAAAGCAAGAGTTCTCTCAAGTACAGTAAATGCATCTAAGCTTCCAGCCAACATAACAGTTATTCAGACATAAATCTCATAGTGGCCAATGAGGTTTACTTTTAAGAAAGCTGCATAAGATGACAACCCAATTTTCCTAATATGCCCAGAACCATTTTTCTTCCAAGAACTAGAATTACAGCACAATGTCACTGGTCTTAGTCCTATAAGCCAAATATGACATTAAGCCAGAGTTATGAAATTAGCACCACAGGAACCAGTGCACCAATAAATACTTCACTTGAGATGGCAGGGTATTCTGGGGAGATTGAGAGGTTAGTGGGAAGTGACCTTACCAGTTTGCTTTCTAGTAGGAAATGTGTTCTCATTTGGATCTGAAGCCAAAAAGCTGCTTTGGAGCAGACCTTGTTGGTGTATCCTTAAATCATCTGCATCTTTCATTGAGGTGTTCAGAATCTACATGACTTCAGGAAAATACACATTTAAGATGGCCTGCAAATGCCAGACTGCAAAGCACGTTGTCAAACCTGCTGGCACTTTCTCAACCCAAACATTTGTTTTTCAAAGTAAGCAAGCCCAGGACAAAGGTGTGCCATCTTTAAGAAGGTTCAAAGAGGAGTGGTGCAGCCCTGGAGGACCTTTCTGGCTTCTGATGTGAAGTGCAACATATTGCTGCTTTCTAATAAATGGATGCTTTTTTGAATGACCACAGCAGCCAGTTTATTGAGCATCTGTAACATGCTCTTGAAATGTGATCACCAAATTAAAAAAAAGGTCCCTACCTCAATAAGATAGTTTTAACTTTAGAACAAGGTAAACCTGGTTTCAAAGCTCCACTTAGCTTTGAAGCATAGTAATTACTTTCAAGATGTGATTTTCTATCATAAAGGACCTTTGTGCAACTTCATATTGTGTGGCTGTTGCGCCTGACCCTGGATTGTGGGGGTCTGCTCACAGTTACTCATGCCCTGGCCATCTCCTGAATGGACTAATTATAATGGATTCTACATGGGGCTACCCTTGAAGAGCACCCAGAAGCTTCAGCTGGTGCAAAATGCAGTGGCATGGCACTTATGTATACCCCAAGAAGGACACACATTACACTTCTGCTCTGCAAGCTACATTGGTTACCAGTTTGCTTCTGGGTCCAATTCAAGGTGATTGTTTTGACCTTTAAAGCCCTATATGGCATGGGGCCAGGTTATGTGAGGGACCAACTCTTCCTGATTACATCCACCCATCTCATTAGGTCCAACAGTAAAGGCATGCTGTGTGTCCCATTTGCAAAGGAGTTCCATCTGATGGGACCTAGGAGATAAGCCTTTTCTGCCATGGCACCACTCTCTGGAACAACATCCCTCCCGAGGGGAGGTTAGCCCCAAGCCTTGTGGCTTTCCAGAAAGCCCTCAAAACATGTTTTTCTCAGTAAGCCTGGGGATCCCCTGGTAATAGGAAGCTTACATGCTGGCTGCATTATATGTAATATCTTCCCTCTTGTGATCTTGCTTTATCTATGTTTATTGTTTCAACTGGTTTTGTAGAATTTGCTGGATTTATTGTACGCTCTCCAGATTCACTTTGTGTGAGATGGGCAGCCATATAAATTTGATAATTAATAAATAAATAAATAAATAAATAAATAAATAAATAAATAAATGTGATGATCAAGAATATAGCTGGAAAGCTTATAGTATGTTTTTTAACACCTCCCCAAACCCCACCCACCTCAAGGGAGGAAAGTGCAGGTTCATCATTACAAGATCACTCTTTTTCTGTTTGCTACATCTGAGGAACTGAACATTTACTTATGATCCAGGGGCTCTTCTTGAATTAGACAGATTTAGGACAATGCTGTCTGGAGGTCTGTACATTTTTAAGTGGTTTTGGAATGAAAAATAAGTTGAAAATGTGGTTGGACCCTGGAATAGCATGAACATGTTCCAAACCTACATAAAAGAATGGATGCTTTAATGAGCTGTGATTGTGCATACAGAGTGAGCTGTATCAATGTTTATTCTGCTGCTGTATTGGATGTGTAGAGCTGAAGAATAATATACCAAATGTATGGATAAGCATGCAATGGAGAAGATGTAATTTATCCAAAAGGTTGCATCATGCTATTAGTATTCCTTGCTGATAATACTCTAATGATCCTGAATCAAACTTACAAAGAAACATCTGGAAAAGCAAGAGACATTATTAATCAATTATATAATTTATAAAATGTATTTGGAAAGATCCTTTGAGCTATAGCAATATATGAGGGTGCCCAGGGAGTAGTTTGCACTGATACAGAGAAAATGGTATAGTGTTATATTATATTTGACTGGGATTGCTGACATACTTAAAAGAAGAAGAAAAAAGACAGTCACTTAGTAAGTTGGATTCCTTAAAACCTGCATGTTATACTCTTTCTGAGAATTGGGGCTAACAGCCAGGCATTCAGAAATGGTCCTGCATTTACTTGTGCTGCACTGTATTGTGTGGTTCCTGATGGATGCTATTCTTTTGTCAAGGATACAAACACAAGTTGTCCAGGGCTGCAGAAGTGTATGAGAAAGCCAATAACCCAATAATCAGAGGTACTGAATAGCCGTCTAACTTCAAGAGGTTCCCTTGCTCCCAAATAAAACTTAGAAATAACATTAATCTTCCAAGATTACTGAAGATTATTGAAATTTTGGCAGATCGGTGTGGCTTTGCAGAAAATCTCACAGGATGGTAGTGAACTTGCATAAGACTTCAGTATTTTCAATTCATTAATTTTGGTGCCCAGACCGTTGTGTGAAATGCGAGCATGGTGGTCCTGGCAGCTACAAAATAGTAACAAAACAACAACTCTTTGCCAACCTCTGGAACAAACCGTGAGACAGAAGCCTTTTCAGCTTGTGTTAATGTAATAAAACCAACTCAAGTTATTCTGAGTGCAGTAAGGCTATTGTTTTGCAAACTACCATGAACCCTTACCCTTAAATGAATGATCAATAAAATACTGTTGATAGATTTTGGTTCACATTGTTTAAAGAACAGAGAAAATCTGGGGGGAAAAGTGGATATGTTTATTAAGTTTAAAATATTCCAGGCACATTTTTTTCCAAATACAAAAAAATTCCTTCCAAAGCATAAAAATATTGAAATGGAAAATGAAAGGCAAAATAATTTACAGTTAGAAAATAGACAAATGGCAATGTCAAAAGTGTATTTTAAAATGCCTACAGTAAAAAGTGACTCCAGATTCTAGAGGGAAATATATTATGCACACATCTGTCAGTACTAGCAAAACTTGAAAGAAATGTAGGAACATAACTGAGATGTGTAAATAATTTTTGTTAACAATGCATATTAGTAATTAAAAAAACAACATTAGATTGCATATATAAAAAGTACAGAAAGAAATAAAGAAGAAATAAAACATAATTCTGGAGACTAATGAGTAGAAAAATGCCTCTCACATAGTTTTGGTAACAGAAAAATAAAGGCTTCTGATTTCCATGGAACATATCCCATGTAAGGGCATACGAGATAGCTACAGACATAAATAAAATGATACAATAGAATCCTTCTTATCTGCTTGGTTATCCTCAATATTTTTTGAACTCAATTTAGCTTGCCTCCTATACATCATGCTAATAAAAACAATGGTGTTTGTGCTGGAACCTCCACGATCTATTCACAACAAGCACACTGCAGCTTGTACTACAAGCTTCATGAGCATTTGAGCAAGTATGGATGTTTGCTCAATCTTATCAGCTGCCTCCACCTCACTCCCTTCCTTTTCCATGATACCAAGCTCATGCCTTTGATGAGGCCATACTTGCCTTTGATGAGGTTGGAGGCAAGTCCCAGTATTCCTCAGAGCACATTTTCATACAAATACTTATATTTTATATTTTTTACAACTACAAACTATAGTACAGGTAGTCCCCAGTTTAAGATACAAATCATTATGTATTTAACTCAGATTTTGCTACGATAGGCTCCTTTATTAACTATGGGTCATCTGTAATTTGGGGGTGCTTAATCCAGGGACTACCTGTACTGAAATGGAAGTGTACTGATCTGGGAGAAAAGAGAGGCAAGACCATTTTAAGTCTTGGAGCTGGAGTGTACTGTTCTTAGGGCACCTAGCAACTGTGGGGCCAAAGGACATTGCCCTCTGTGTCTGCCCCCAATGGCCTCGGCTGTAGGGATATAAACCAGAGGAGAGAGAAATTTTGGCTTATTCAAGATAAAAATTAGATTCACCTGCTTTATATATGAATGGTGGCACCATTTCCCACTTACTCTGTGGGACATATTTTCAGGGAAGGACAATATCACCCCCAGAGAATAATGGATATATAGATAATATGAGATGGAACCAGCAAATCACAAGGTATTTTAAATGCAACAAATTACTTATTACTAATCTAACTATCATTTCAGATATATTTAGAACAACGTTGGAAAAACATATCTAATGAACAAGTATTAAACCATCTCTACACCATATGGGATAAGGATTAAAAGAGACAAGAATGGGGCAGAAAGCTATAAGTCTAACATTTATTCATTAACTCGTAGTTCACAGCATTCAAGAGGCATGTTAGCTTTTCCTGATGGGAGGTAAGAGCCATGATATTTTATCCAAATGTAGAAGCCTGAACACAACAAAACAACCAGAACATTTCCAATCTCAATGACATTCCATTTATCTTACATCCATTTTGACTGAGGACTAGTTTGATAAATTTGAATTTCCCACCTCTCTGTATAACTTTCTTTTCAATAAGTATCTGCATTCTTATATAATTTATATAAAAATCTTCTTGCATGATTTCCTGAATACACTCCAGCTATGATTCATTATTTATCAAACTATATTAAACAAGCTAAATTACTAATCTATGGTTTGAATGTATTCTAAAATACTTATTTTCTTCCAGATCATCCCAAATCAATTTCCTTTCAATTAAGCTAACTTGAAACATTAATTTTTCTTCCAATTCTTCCAGTTCAATTAAATCCTTTCCAAATCAATTTTCCATCGAGAGCCCAATAAACATATTCCCTTCCATTAATTTGTGTCCAGTCACAAATCAAAGGAAACTCTCCATTTTTAAAAATCACCAATCTGTTCCAACTCCTTCAGTAAGGTTGATTTTTATATAGGTCCAGATAAACACCCTTTTTAAAAAAGTTATGCAAGCCAATGATTTGTAGGGAAGTTGGGTAGAAGGCAAGAAAAGTTAAAATTGTCAGCTGAACAGCTAGATTGCAGGACACTGGAAATAGAATATTTTAAAATGGGTAGTTAGGTTAACAGAGGTGCAGATTTCAGGAAGGGATAGGAAGATTTTCCTGTGAAACATGCTGATGCCCCATTATAGTTCAACAAACACCAGCCCTAAAGGTCAGGTAATGGAAGGGAAGATGGAATGAAGGAAACAAAGCTAGTTGGAGGGAACAGAGAAGGAGCTAGGTCAGAAACTTAAATAAAACCCCAACTTTGGGTATGGCAAGAAGACAAGTGACAAAGAAGGGAAAGGAAGAGTAATTGAAACCCGCAGGTTTGGAGCCTCCCCTCTGCTGGCAGAAAAACTACTTGTTAACAAGAGGTGAAGGAGAGAACTCGTGAGGCTTTGTGCAAGGAATACCAGAACAACGCTTGGCAGCTGAGTCCAAGCGGTGTGAAGAGTTGGAAGTTTCATCTAGCAGGAGATGCTGAGAAGCCATTTGGAAGTTTAACCAAGAGGAGAAAAGTGCTAGGAGGAGAGAGGGAGAGAGAGATGCCAAAAATGGATTGAAGATCTGACCCATCAGATCTTGATAAGCATCAAGCAACCAGGGGCCAATGTTAAGATGGCAATATGCCTACAGAACAATCTGAGTGTATTGCTCACTGTTTTGCATATACTGTACCAGCACTGATTAATACCAGCCCCTTCTCAACAAATGCAAAGTCATTGTTTAAATCATGATGTGCATGCATATGCTATTACTTGTTCAAGTAGCATGGATCACGCAAATCTATGCTAACTTCATGCTAAAGACTAGCTAATTTAAATAATAGCACTGAGCTTCATTTATTTTTCCTCTGTAAAAGCAAAGAGCGATGTGCTTTTCCTTCAGCTGGTAGACCAAGGTACTTATGGGTAGCTCACTATAACCATTCCAGGTGTCGTGATGTTCATAATTCATCTGCTACTTTCCCTTTTCTATGCAATCAGTAAAGAAAAAGAAAACCACAGCAGAGCCTTTTAAAGGACACTAAGTTTGCAAACCTCACTTTCTAATCACTTTTAGAAATTGCCTATTAACCATTTTAAAGCTATTAGAGACCTTTGGAATGACAAGTTTGAAAAGCCTTCATCGGGGGAGTTTATCTTCAACTCTGAACAAAAGAAAAATTAATTAAAAGCTTAAGAACTTAAAAGAATTTGAAATAAACAGCAGAAAGCTAAATAATATTTTGATCTTAGAAAGTTATAAATGGAAACAAACAAATTTGAAATATTGACTTTTACTATAAGATTTTGGAATTAACTATAAAAAATAAATAGCTTCTCATGGGAAACAGACTTATTTTGACTATCTGGGTCACTGCACGTCATAACAAAGATAAGTGATGATTTTAGAAACTGGACCCTAGATGGGACTAAAGATTCTAAGCAGAAGAAAAAAAAAACCTGTTCTTGATGTCAGTTAATACTGGGACTTACAAAATGACCCAAAACATAATGTCGGAAATATTAAAGGAAATCTTTGAAGAATGGAGCCAGAAATTAATAACTACAGTAGCAACACTGTCAGTAATGATGTCTGCTTCTATGAATAGACTATGTCTAAAAGATGTTAATGAAGCAATTATAGCTGTGGAACAAATTTTATCTGACAAGACAGAGAAAGTACCAAAAGTGGAACTTTAAATAACAGGTGAAGAGAATGATTTGGAAAAGGACACGTTACTGGATATACAAAAGAAACTGGATGAAGTTGTAAAAACTTAAAAGGGAAATACAAATGATAAACCAAGAGAAAGACCTGGAAAATGTTTTCTTATTGGATCTACAAAAGAGGCTCTAACGAGCCTTGAAGAAATCTGTGCAATAGGATGAAGAAGAATTGAAGAAAAATCCTATGACAATATTTGATTAAATTAAAGATTAAGACTGTTAGAAGTAAAAGGAAGGAATATAAATTTGTTTTATTTGATCAAGGTTAAAAAAATTATTTATTTGCAAAGTTCTGGCAATCCTTTATGGACTTTTTGCTGACACCAGGATTGAAAAATTGATGTTTTGTGGGTTTGCTTATAGATAAGGGACGGGATATGGGATGAAAAGATATCTGTTTGGAACCTTATAGGAGGTGAAGAGTTATTAAATATGTCTATACTTGTTGTATTGAAGAGTGGAAGTAACTTCTTTATATATTTCTTTTTCTTTATTATATTATAGTCTTTCTTTTCTTTTTCTTCTTTTTCTTTTTTCCTGCACTTTTATTCTTTCTTTTCATTCTCTTCTCTTTCTCTAAGTTTAGTTTCTATTAGTTTTTACTATTGTAATTAAAATTCTTAATAAAAATTATACTCAAAAAAAGAAAGCTGCAAATGATACAAATAATCCATTTTTAAAAGTTCTTAATATTTTTGAAACAAATTTCTCATGTATTTTTTAATTCTTTCACAAATAGTTCTTGTGGAAAGGGAGGCATTTATATCTTATATATTCAAATTAAATGCTACTTAATGTATATCAGGATGTTTTCCCAATATTTTTAAGTAAAATATACCACTGTATAAATCTCAAATTTGTGTTGTTTTTGATACACCAGGAACTGTGAGGAAAAGAAAAAAAAATCATACTCAGTTTTTAAAACAATATTCTCTTTCAGTATTGACCATTTTACTCTGTTTATTTTAATACAATAATCTGCTTTCCCATCCACACCCAGCTAAAGAAAGCACTACAGTATATATTGGTGTGTATTGGTATATATTGGTAATTCCCCAAGGTAAATAATCACATGGTGGGATATAAGATGGGACTTACCTTTTATTAGAGCTATGCTTAAGATCAGCATAAACCCCAAACTAGAGTGGATTGGGAATATTTGGACTCATTTTTAAAGGCTCGAAGACAAAATAGACAACTCTAATTTGACCTGTTCCAATTCAAAATCCTCCACTCTGCCTTCATCATTTAGTTCAGGAGCTTTCTTCCAAGACCTTTTTGGAACTTGCTCTTATAAAGGTCTTTGGTCGGGAGAAGACTGAGAGTATAAATTCAGGGACTGACTGTTTGCCCTCTAAGAAGAATCACCCTGTGATCAGATATAATCAGTTGTCCTTATCAATGTCTTGATTAGACACAAGAAGATCTTTACAGAGAATCCTCACTTTAACCATTTACTTAGCTCACCATTTTTTAATCTCCCACCCACTAAAGACATTTTGTTGCTGTTCTAGCTACATAACTGGCTTAAGGATTGTATTTTCTTATACTTCTCCTCACCTTCAACTCCTTAGGGTCTGCTCCATCACATTCTGAGAGGAGCATTATTAGTCCTTGTTACCACTTTTTCCCTTTGCACAAAACCCCCATCAAGCTGTCTGGAATTTGTCACAGATATTCCTCACAATGGGAATCAATTTTCTATCTCACAGTACAAAAGGTATGTATGTATTGTTAAATGTTATAGGCCACCCAACTCCATCACAACTAAGATAAACTCTGTAAAAGTAGATTTTTAAGATGCGTAGCTCAAAAGCCTGAGTTATTCCTATGAAATTTGCCATCTTTCCTCTGTTTACAAAGTTTGCACTTCTTCTTCTCAGAATGGGTTGAGAGGAGGAGGAGGAGGAGGAGGAGGAGGAGGAGGAGGAAGGGAGGGGTTTAGCTATTTATATTTTTCCATGCTAGATAATGGGAAGGCAGGATATCCTTTTTTCTTATTCATTATCCAGATTTGGGATGAGTTGGAATGAGTATTTGGACTAATATTCTGGGCCAAGGATATGGTTGCAAAATGGTTTGGGAAACCCTCCTGCAGTGATATTTATGACAGCTGCTTGATAATTTATAATATCTGGATCTGTTGTCTCTCATACAGATACTTTTGGATACTCTTAGCATCTCTTAAGTCCTATTAGAACTACAAAAATATGAAAGTCATGTTGGTGATACCTCCAGGAAATTTTTATTCAGAAAAAAAAATCACCATGTTTTTATTTTGAAATGGATCCATATTGTTATTTATTAATTTAGCCTATTTCTTGACAATTCTACTTCTAGATAACTGAATACAAATTCCATTTCATCTGTCTCCATTATCAATGAAAGCTGTATTCCTATCAGCTCCATATTTCTTATTTCCTTAGTAGTTTGAATTATTTTACAGATTTTATAGAGGTAAGTGGAGGGAATTATTTAAAAAAAGAGTGTCTATTTATTTATTTCCAGCCTGTGCCAAAAATTAGCCAATAAAGCAGACAACTTGCAACTCTGTCTGATTCCCCTTTAGGAAAGATTAATCACAGTTTTTGCTGATGGCAGGCATGTTAATCAGTGTATGAAAGTTTAACCTTAAAACAAATGTCTGAAGTACTTTTTAAAAGAACCCATTATTTATACTGAATGCTTTTTCAGCATTCACAAAATAAGCAATATTTAACAATAAATTGATCTATTGTTTCTATTTGTTTATTTGGTTCAGTGATCAAAGGAATTTTAGCTTGTTCCTTGTCTCTTTTTATACAAATATTAAATATATGGATTTATATATGAGATAAATGGAATGTAATGACAAATCTTGGACTTTGAAAAAGGATAGAGTATTGACACTTCTGAACTTTGGTGTTGGAGAAGACTCTGAGAATACCATGGACAACCAAGAAAACAAACAAATGGATCATCAAACAAAGCAATCCAGAGTTTTTACTCAAGGTTCAGATTATTATACTTCAAACGCATTATGCAAAGAACAAGCTCTCTGGAACAGACTCTTATACTGGGAAAAGTGGAAGGAAAGAGAAGAAAAGGATGACCAGTAGCAAGGTGGATGGACTCAATTAGATCAGCAATGGGTGTACTGTTGGAAGACCTGAACAACCAGGTTGGGGACAGATCGACATGGAGAAAATCTGTCTATGTGTTTGCTAAGGGTCAATGCCAATTTGATGGCACATAATTAATCAATGAATCAATTACAAATCTACATTCAAAGTTTAGTTAATTTTGAATAACCATTCTAATTCCTTTAATTTGTTTTAGTTTATAATTTTATTATTTCTATTGTTATTGCAAGCCCAATGGCCTCCTGCAAAAATGACACATGCAGATAAAAAGTAATTAATATATTTATATATTAGCTTACCACAAATTTATCAGTTACTTTAATAAGTTCTAGGGAAGAATAATAAGTTCTAGGGAAGTCAATTGCAAATTACTTCCGTATCATACCACAAAAACAGCATGCATGTGTTCATGTAAGCTTCCAGGAACTGAGCTCAACCAAGATACCTCCTCATACATTTTTCTAGTTCCTATATTTCAACTTTCAATTTCTCCAACTGCATTTTTAAAATCCTGACTTGCACTTGCACAATGAAATTGCTCTTTCAAGTATATCAAGCTACTCACCAAATCAGTTTCAGACATCTCATTAATGGAGAAAAGGCAATTCTCCATTTTTGCATGCTTTCTATTAGCCTTGGGTTCTTTTTTGGTCAAGTTATTGAGTTTTAAATTTAACTTTCTATACATATTCTTCATCTCCATTCCAAAGAAAGAGAGAGCACAATTAGTGGACCATTAAAGCATTCTTAATTAATTTACTAGAGTTGAAGAAAAAAAAAGTTGCAAAGTATGGTTGAAATCTTTCTCAGTGCAGCATATATTTATGTAACTTACACTGCTGTGGACTGTGAAGTAGCTAATACCCAATTAGCTTGGTATCTAAGTTATCTTCTTAGGTCTTTCCAAGACAGTTGGTCATTGTTGGCATGGCATGGAATTTTAAAATCTGTTTTACTTGTGGAATCAGATTAAATTCAGTGAGGAAAGCGCAAGTTAAATACAATCTCTGTACTGCTTAACTACTATATTTTACATTTCATTGAAACCTACTTTCAGTTAGGTAAGCTTACAATTCTAAAGCTAGCGTTTGGTTCCAATGCATTTATTTGGAAGTCAATTCTGCTATAATCTATGGGAATTAGAGGGGATTCTTCATCATTACTACCAGTTACTGAATCTTTTTTTGCAGTTTTATTATAGATATTATGCTCTCCAATAAACTGGATAGCTTAGGAGGAACAAGTTCACTCTCAGAATAAGTGAGTATAAATGCCAGGTAAAAGTAGTTAAATTGTGCTAGGAAAGTAATAATCGCCAGCTCCACCCTTAAATCCAAACTTGGATGGCAATCTTGAAATGCATACTGTAAATGTGGAAAAGCCAACATAAGAAAATGTTCTCATTAATAGGTGACTTCAATTATGTTAGCACAGGGTAAAATTGATGCTTAAGATAATGATAAAGAAAACATTTTATATGATAAAATAATTGTACCACAGGGAAGTTTTGACATGACAGAAGGTGACCAAATTAAGTGGTATGTGACTATTAATGCAAATATTACTCAAATACTGTATTACTGAATCCAGAATACTACAGGCCACACTCATTCAATCATTAGTGTAATGCTTATGCGGATCATTAATTCATATGTTGGGGGTACATTTCTTTTCTGTTGAGGGTTTTATTCCATAATAGGTAATCTGGGCTAGCCATGGAGAAAGTGCAGGTAATGGAGTGGAGAGTCTGAGCCAAATATGGTATGGACGCCACTCCCTCTTTGCCATGCCCTTTTATTTTTTTGGATCCCACCTTCTACTGCTTTTTCTTCTCTTCCCCTCTATGGAATGACAAACTGTTCTTTCTACAAAGCTGAAGAACTGATTGCTTAGAGAAAAGTTTTGAAATTAGCTCAAGGGCAGCACATTCAAGTTGCCAACTTTTGATTTATCCCAAATGGCAAACCCGGAAACTATTAAGATCAAAGAAATCTGTACAACACAACCAAGGGAATAGTTAAATGACATGCAGGCTTCTCTTCTCTCTCTCTCTCTCTCTCTCTTTTAGATATGCCAATGACCATACTATCAGTTTAGTATTAAAATATCCAGCTCCCACTTTGGATAGCTTCTTCTCTGTGAACATTCTTAGGAATATCTACCCTATAGACTTCAAAGTAATTTAACTTTGATCATGTAATTCCAAGAAATATTGAGGATGTCTAGGAATCAAGTATTCTTGACACTCTTGCCTACCTATGACAATTTTCTGGAACGAAACCACATTACAAAGATGGTATAAAATGGATATATGTGTGTACTATACATGTAGTCCTAATTTCCTAAATCCCACTTTAATATCTCAGTGGCATTCGTATCATGCTATACCTACCAGTTACAATAGAGTTGTATAAAGAAGACAAATATTAGGCTTTCAAAAAGAGAGCATATGAAGGTAAATCAAACAAGGAAGGAATGATGTAGTCATGGAGGGGGGAGGGACCCTCTAATCAACAGAAGAACAATAACAATGCAGAGCACTGGAAAATACTGATGGTACATGATATTTTCCATACAAGGTTTCTGCACGCATTCTGTTATTACCCTTGACTGCTGAACCATCTGACACCACTTTGAGGTAGTGACAAGGCCTCAGATAAAACAGAGGCTTGAGGTAATTGACTAGAGGTTACCAAGATCTCCCAAAATGGGAATGAGCATTTACCTCTGGTATAATGGAACAAAAGATAACTGTCCTTGGATCAAAAGACACAACCATACAACGTGTAGCAGCATGGCACTTAATAACAGTGGTAATGGAATGGCATATATAGGACCTACAGACCTCGATATACAAATATACAATACAAAAATCAATCCTTATACAAACTTTTTAATATGTAAAAAAATACGACTTTGCTATCGCCTTTTCATGATTCAGCAAGGCAGTACAAAATGTGGGGTGATTTTGTGAGAAGGCAGGGAGAAGTGAGGGCCTCAAACGAACCATGTTTGCTAGGGGAGAGCGCTGTGCACCATGGGGCAGCCTTGGGGGGACGGCAGGAGGGAGGATGGGCAGAAGGCACACTCGCACCAGAGTGGAGAGGGGCGGCAGGAGGGAGGAAAGACTGCAGGCAAGAGGCACGTTCGCTCCAGAGTGAAGAGAAACGGCAGGGGGCGGCTGTCGGGTCAAGTGGGGATTGGAATGTGTATTGCGCTGATTGGATTCGGAAAGTGGAATGTCTGCGGTTTTGCGGTTAATTAGCGGCGCTCCGGGGCAGTAAAAAAGGTGAGATTGTGAGCCAAGCCCTCGCAGGAGGGGGAGGACAGATAGGGGGTATAAAAACCTGTCAGACCTTGCTTCGGGGTTCCTCCATTGCTGCGGGAGGGACCCACCTTTGCAAACGTGCCCAATAAAAACTTCTGTCTACTGGATAACCGAACCCGTGTCTGTCGTTTTCTGACAATTTCAATACTTAGGCTCTTTGATAGTTTCATACAAATAATGGTCGATAAATCTTTTTTCAAGTTTTAGCAGTATGATTACAGTATTGCAGTAATGATATCCAGATATTTTGCAGATTTTTAAGGAACATTTTGAAATGATATGGAACTGAAGTTATTTAGACTGTTACACACACACACACACACACACACACACACACACTCTCTCTCTCTTCTTATGAAATAAATTGAAATAGTTCCTCACTTAACAATATAATGAAATTTTGTTATAATGTCTGTCATTTCTCTCTTCCCTGCCTTTTAGATCTCATATCTCTGTAATAAATCTTTCTATGTAAAATGGAATTTAAATGATCTAATGCTTTGTAGGCTCTCTATGGCATGGATAAAACAGGGCTTGCAGCACTTCAGTTACAAATGGGCAGCTACTAAGCATTCCAAGCTCTCTCACCATCAAAGGAAAAAAAATCTGTGAAAAAGAATCTTTTGAAGAAATTAATGCACACTGAGCTATTGCAGTTGGAATGTCACTATAGTGCTTCAAAGAACTGATTTCATGCACATGGGTTTAGTATTCTTAAATAGGAGATAAAGAGGCATATGTGCCAAGAATCCATGAATGTGTATAAAAATATAAATAAGCATATTGATTGATAAAAACAGCTGTAGTTGCATTGATTTCTCTTCACAACACCCTTGTGAGGTAGGTGTTCAAGTCAGAGAACTGAGAACTGCTCACGATCACAAGAAAGGTCATTGCCCAAAACTATATACTTGGACATAGAGACCATTTTTCTTAGCTGTGCTCCAGAAAGGGGATATAACTAAAATAAATCCATGCTGAGAAAATTAGAGGCAATGTCGGAATACCTGGAGGCAATGGAAGTACTCCGGCATTCATTTCCAGCATATGAATTCTCTCTGAGCTTCAGACGTACCCAGTCCTGTTCTAGAAATCAAGTGCAGTCAGGATCTTTTTTAGCACATCTCTAAGTGGCTCATACGCAGTAAATCTGTAGCCATGCACACTGTATATTTACAAGACTGATTTGTCTGGCTGTTACTGCCAAAAAGGTGGTTGCTTTAATAGTGAACATTTATCATCTAAATTCAAGTACTACAGACATTATCCAAAACACCCAAAGCACTCAGCTTGCGTGGGGTAGCATTTTCCCCCTCTTCAAAGAACTTCATCCTCTAGTAAATGAGCTGTTGCCATGTTGAAATTCTAAAAAAATCCAGTTAAAATGAGACAAAATAAGCATCTTCCACAGATGGGTAGATCTCTCCCAAATGCACACACAGACACACAAACAGCACATTTGTTCCACAGCAGAATCATCGCTTTCTGCGCTATCGCCTAAGGAGGATTGTCATTTAAATCCATGGCCTATTTTGTGGAAGACTGTGACAACCAGCATCAAGACAAAGTCCAATTAGGATGTGTAAATGTTATTGTATGTTTCTTAGCCCACTCAGCAAAAACTTTTTTTTCTGTGATAAACCTGTGGCCTCCATAGGGTGCATTTTCGTGAAGGAAGTATTCATCACATTCACTTCTCCCAGGTTCATAGTAGTGATACGGGACTTTCCTAAAGCCTTCTGACCTAGAACAAAGTCAAAACATAGACATCCATGAAATACTCTTTTTTCCCCATGCCATCACAATGAATACGCTATACATACATCTAGCTATATGCCTACAAACAGCTTTCTGTAGCCGGTTACACCCAGATATGTGGGATAACAACTTTCCAAATACCAGAAGAGAATGGCCGGGCTGCCTTAGAATTCTGGAAGTAAAAGGTCAGAACATCTGGGGAGCATCAGGCTGCTTTATCTATAATAAAGCCAGATAGGTGGTGGGTGTGCAGACAGGAGAAGGAGGAAGCAGTTATGAAACAGACAAGGGAAAAGTATGTTCTGTATTACTAAACACCAAACAAAAGTATTTATGGGTCTTAATGAACTTACATATTTAAGAGACTGCCTTTCTCCAAATGTCCCTACCGGCCCATCAGGTCTGGCAGGAGGGGCATGCTCTGGGTTCCATCTATTAAGGAATGTCATCTGATGGGACCCAGGAAGTGTGACTTTTCTGTTGCTGTGTCTGCCCTTTGGGACCCCATTCCCCCTGAGATTACGTTGCTCTGAACCTGCTGGTCTTTTGGAAAGCCCTTTAAGAGTTGGATAATCCCCCAGGCACAGGGGTTGGGAGGTTATTGTTATTATTGCTGATGGTTACGTATGGTTGCCATTCTTTTTCAGTTTTTCTTATGCATTGTCATTTTTAGGATTATATTGATGTTTTATACCTCTGTTTGCCTCCCAGATTCACTGGTGTGACATGGGCAGCCATATAAATTGAATTAATTAAATAAATAAATAAATAAATAAATAAAACCAACGGTCTGTTAATATAGGGATTCCTTTCCTCGTTTGTTGCTTATGTAACAGGTACATGGCATGTTGTAAGGATGGCGGGGGATGGGGGAGTGTGAGTGGTGACTTCGATTTCAGCATGAAATTTGGCTGCTAATGCAAAGATTCTACCTGCATTAGATCTTGTAGTGTAACAAAGCAAATAGACAACCCGTTTGTTCTAGTTTCAAACATGGCCATGATTATCATTTTTGTAAATGAAAAGGTTCTGACTATACAACCGCACTACAGAAAAAGCCAATTCTGGCAAGACTTTCCTTATAGCTTAATTCAAGGCCAGTGTGAAAGCAGCTTTAGATCTTTGTGATATCACCATGATGGCTATATTAAAACAAACAAACAAGTCAATTGATATATATTCTGGCTCAGCTGCAGTCTATTTGAAACCACAGTAAAGCTAGACTTTTCTTTGAAGGGCTATGAGACATTATGGGTGGTTGGTTTCCACATTTATACAAACTCTTCCCAGTTCCTTCTGTAAGGAGTAGAAGTGAGGGAATGTTTGTTTCTCTGAGACCTCCAGCAACTGGAGAATTGATAGCTCATTTTTTTCTCAGCATTGATAAGTTGGTGGAAGAGAAGGCTATCGTATATTATCTTCAAACTGCTTTCATGGGACTGGAGGGTAGAAGCAGTGACAGTGCAGAAGAGCCTAAATCAGAAGCTAGAAATGTGCTGATTGAAATATACTGTATGCACACACACGAATGCAGTCAAGAATAGTAGAAGATCCAGAAAACTTTTGTGGGAACTTTTCACAATGACTACATTTTGTTACTATGGTTGAGAATGGTATCATCTTTAACAGCTTTCAAATGATATACTACAGTTATACTATTCTATAATTGTTATAATATTGGAAGAACAGATGAACTGCCAGCACTAGATTTATAGAAGAAATATCAATAGCATCTTAGTTTGATAAAGCTCAGTAAGTTTAATTTATTCCATCTTATACCCGATGTGGTGATCCAGTATAGGTCACTGAAACATGGCCATAAACAGATAAGAGTTTCTATATATATGGGATATACAGGTAAACTACTATCTATCTATCTATCTATCTATCTATCTATCTATCTATCTATCTATCTATCTATCTATCTATCCATCCATCCATCCATCCATCCATCCATCCATCTTAAAAAAAATGAACATCCTCCCTATAAATACCCTGAAAAAAAGGCTTCTAAAAGTGGCTTACAGCAAATAATTACATTTATAAAATCATTATATACACACACACACACACAAATAAATAATAAATAAAAATGAATTTTTTATTTCATTTATTATTATTTATTTATTATTCATTTATTTATTATTATTTATTATGAAAGGAACAATGTTGGCTTCAATGTGGAATTATGAAAACAATATAATATCTTGTTCATTAGGCTACACCAGGCTTATAAGTGAGTTTTGTCCCTGAATATTAGGGAGATTTGTGTGTCTCTGTGTTATTATTTTAAAAATGTTCAGCCTTTGGGGAGATTACAGAACAGCTTTTATAAGCTTCGTTTCTCAAAATGGAAGGAAACTGCATTGCCAATTTTTGACAATTTTAATTGGCAGGGAAGGGAGAGTAGGGGCCAAATTAAATTCTGGGAGTGCAACCTCCTAATTCCTGGAATATAAGGAGGTTTTACGGAGGAGGACAGCGTCAAAGACAATATTTTTCTCTTTTGGACCTTCCTTGAACTGTCTTTCATTTTATGGCCACGCACTAGATTTTGTAGCCAACTCTGAACCTGAGACTGTTACTGCTATAACAGAACATCCTAATGTGTACATGGTTTAGTATATCACAGTTCTATGATCTAGTAGGAAATAATTGTGCACAAGCCTCCTTATTCAAATGATGGCACTGGGAAGAATGGGGGATTTGTAAAGTTTGCTCAATTCTGGGAAAGAACAGATTTGTGCTTCTCATCTGCACATTCTGAACTGTATAAAAACTACGAAGAGCAAATATACTTCCCTATCTCCCCAGTTCAGTTCTAATTTGACAGAAAGTTCTTTGATGTTAAAACTTCTTTGTAACATTTGTCATTAAACTTTTATAAATACTTTTATTTAATCAATACCATATATCATATGGGGACTAAATATACTGTCAATAAAGTGCCATGTCAATATAGTTCTGCTAGGGGCTGGCTGCCTAATGAATTTGTTGGATTTATGATATTAAAATGAATCGTGAACATTTGACAAGGCATTAGATCTGTGGAGGCATGAAAATAATGTGCTGTGATCTTACTTGCAATAGCTGTCATTTATCATTCCATAGACATGTATTCTGTAGCAAGCATCCATCGCTAGAATTAAGGTAAACCAACCAGTGCTGAGATAGGATCCTGACTGGATTCTGTAGAAGACACAACACAAAAAAGACTTCACTGAGAAATTGCTAATACTTCCTTAACGACACATTATTTATTACATGACACAAAGACATTGATAAACTGACAAAAATATATGATTTTGAGTTAGAGCTAGTCCATCATTCTGGTGTATTTGACCTCTATGGGTCAGCATGAAAAAGAAAGGCTACTTAAGCTGTAGAAATAAGATTTGGCAGCTATAACTGTTTTGGAGTAAACATGCACAAGTCGGAGCTCTTATTTCTGAAATCTGAGAATTTATTATGAGCACTGTAGAAAGACAGTGGCATACAAATTGAGGACAAAGGCTTAGAATGAGAAGGTTGGCTTCAAGACGTGGTTAACTGAACATTCAAATGGTGTACCTCCGCATTCCTTTGCATCTACATTCGAAATAATAAATAGAAATCAATATAATAATATACATCAATATACGTTAATTCTAGCTAGCTGAATTCTGTTTTATGTAAAAGATTTTGTACTCATATGTACTGGGTGTGTGATGAAGCCAGCAAAAATATAAAGGCTAGGAAGGCTCCCTTAATACTGCCAACTGTGTCATTACAATAAGTCTGGAGAAGAACTTCCCATGCAAAAAGGGTTTTCTCCATGAGAACTAGTAGCCTGGTTGATAGATTTTCCAGTTATCCCTTGTGTGATCTATAAACACTGTCACAGATAAGGAATGCCTGAATTTGGTTTTTGGCCATATCTCAGAGAACCTTAATTGCTCATTCCATTCACAAATGATTCACAAATTATTGTGTTAAGAAATACTGCCTGTTTTTAATGCGGTTGTTTATCCTTTTCATATACACATATAGAATATTGTCACATATATTCTATATGTGAATGACACAATACAGAATGCAACAGAATGTTTACTTCCTATAATTTGGAATATATCCTTCTATAAAAATCTTTAATCTCAATTTGATTTAAACATATCTTACTTGAAATAAAAAACACTGATGTCAGTGGACTCTTGTTTCCCCCCCTCCCGGTTCAAATCAGACCTGACTCCTGGGGACTACATGAACAAATCTATGCAGTAGCCTAGTCATCATCTTTGGAAGTGGTTTGCCCTTGCCTTCTTCCTAGGGCTGAGGGAGAGTGACTGGCCCAAGGTCACCCAGCTTGATTCTGTGCCTAAGGCAGGACAAGAACTTAGGTTTCCCACTCCTGATCTAGCACCTTAATCACCTGACTTGTTATAAATGAAATGTTTAAAAGAATGTGCATTTCTCTAGACTGAACCATCAACTGGAACAAGAAGCTTTCATTGACATGCCTGACACATTGTCAAATAATTCATGTAAATATAGGAGAATACACTGCAACTGTCACCAATAAATACAGATTATTGTTTGAAATCCAGTGTACAACACTTTCAGTAGCAGAGCAGACTTCAAATAAAAGTAGAGAAAACCCATTAAGCATTTCTTAGAGAAGAAAAAAAAAAGTTGATAATCTAGAATGGGAAATGAACTGCTGCTGTTTGTGCCCAGACGGAGCAGAGCTAAACAAGCCACATGCATCAGCAAGTTTCTCATTACAGAAAATCCTACCAAAAGCATTACATGTTACCAAGAAATGTTACCAGTTTTTTTCTCCAGTTTAATCTCCACTGACATGATGACGATTTTATCAAATCTGTCCTTGGTAAAATGTTCCATCGCTACCAAATCATCATAATCACCTCAAATATCCATTCTTATTTTAAAAGGAACTAATTCTGCTTTTATTAAAATAAAGAAATTTATTTCATACATGTTTACAGGAATCAGTTACTTATATAACTACTGTAAACATCTATAAAGCTGGATGTTGTCATTTATGTGATAAGAATTTATCAAAAATCTCACATCATCTTTCTGCCCCTTTCGACAAAGAAAGGGGCTGATTTCTTTAACTGTAATGGTATGTGGGAAAGACCTTGGGAGACAGGATGAAGAGATGCTGCCTAAGGAATGGTCAGATAAGAGACAGCACAGCCAGCAACTGGATAGTGGGTGGGGCAAGAGGCTCAGAAGGGACCCTCCCTAGTTTCTCGCGCTGTAAAGGAGGTGGCAGGACAATAGTATTTTCAGATTTGCAAGACTGATGTCAGCCTTACCAGGTAGACCAGGCAGGAAACACAACCAGATAAGTTAATTCTACTTTATTGTAAACCTACATTAATAGAATCTTGCAAGTCTGAAAGTACAAATATCCCGCCATCTCCTTTACAACCCGAGAAATTAGGGAGGGTCCCTTCCGAGCCTCTTGCCCCATCTACTATCCAGCTGTAGGCTATGCTCTCTCTTATCTGACCATTCCCTAGGCAGCATCTCTTCACCCCATCTCTCAAGATCTTTTCTACCTACCATTACATTAACACATCTAGGAGAACTGTCATCTATCTAAGGCAATTATATATAAAAATGTAAGCTGACAACATGCAGTTTCAGTAAAATTCTACACCTGAATCCTCCTCCACCCTGATCTTGATAGCCTGTGTGGTGGTGTTACATTCCCGCAAATATTGCTGAAATATTGATATTTCCTTTAATAAAATTGTGCCATGTTTAATATTCTTAGATATTGATACCTGCAATTACTCCCTCTCTGAAACAATTGCTACTGCAGTATTTGGGAGGTCTACACACTCTATAGTCCTAAAGAAATCACCTACTAAGAAGTAGATCCTGTTGAACTCAGAGAGACTTGCTTGGAAGAAAACCTGCAGGAAATTGGCTATAAATACCACTCATTCAATGTGAGAAGTACTAAAGCCATACTGAAGCCAAGCTTTTTCTTACTGCTCTCCTGCCAGATTTGTACCATTCTCCTTATCCTTGTCTTTATTTATCCCCGGAGTTTCTCCAGCCACTCAGAAAAATGTTCCCTCTAGCTACTTGGAATACTTTCTGCTAACTACATTCACAGTTCTCATATAAAACCTCGCAAAAGTCAAGAGAGCAGTCATTGTCTGCTGCATTGAATTTAGCTGTCTTTGTTTTAACCAGTTTCTTGTCTGTGCAGTGGAAACACCAACCTTTGGATTTTTCATCAAAGGATTATGAAAAAAAAGGATGTGTCTGATAACGAATGTTTATTGGGCGGTGCAATATTGCCAGTAGCACCTAAAACTGCTATAATCAGGAGCACAACAAAAGATTAAATAAAAAATTAATCAATATCTCATGTCTTATTCTAATACTATTGGACCTTAGTCTTCTCATCAATATACTCCTCTGGCAAGATAAATAAGAAAAATACAAGTTCTCAGATACCTTCCCTAGGAAATAGAAAACATGACAAAATACAAATTCCATAGTTTAAAGCAAACGTCCAATTTCATTTTTTTTCCTCCTGAAGAAAGGAATATAATGAAATGAAAACAGATGATTTGTAACACCTTACAAGTCAATCTGATTCTGTAAACATATTTCTACCAAACTAACAAGTTGGTATTGGAAGTGTGAAAAACAATTTTAAATTTTCCAAAAAGGTTGTAAGTTTCTAAGTATCATTGTCAATCTTTTCCAAAACATACTGCAAATGAAGTTACACTTCTGTTCAAAACTATAACAATAATTTAAAATGTGTATTCCACATCTTCAGTTTCAGGCTAGTATAGAAAAAGCCAGCAAAGTTTTAACATGCTTTATAATAAAGAACCTAGCCTCTACAATGGCTTTGCATGGAGCAATTTCTTACATGTTTCTTACACGTTTGCATGAAAAATTGCATGTTGAATTTGTCTTCACATTACATGCAAGTGTCATGCAACTGCTTACCTGGAAATAATACATATAATGGGCCTGAAAGCAACTCTCTTGGGTAGAGTTACTACATATTTCGAATTTCGATTGGTGGGATCTAGGCAGAGAGCCTTTTCTGCTGTAGCACCCACCCTATGGAACATCTTGTCGCCTGAGGTGCGGTGTGCCCCCTCTCTCATGGCCTTCAGGAAAGAGATCAAATCCTGGCTCTGCCAGAAGACCTGGGGGCCAGAAGGGGCCCGCACCTGTGGAGATGGCTGGTGGGGTGAGGGGTTGTCCCCCCCCCAGCATCTTACAGGTTTTTTAGGGCCAAATTATAGGAGGGTTTTAGGCCATTTTTAATATGTTTTTTAACTATTTATAGATTATGTCCATGTCTGGAGAGTCCTGTGTTTTTTCTTCTTTTTTATTATTGTGAGCCGCCCAGAGTCACCCATTGGGGGAGATGGGTGGCATACAAATTTGAACATAAATAAATAAAATAAATATTCAGATTCCCCCAGACACATCTGCCTTTTGACCTAGCTGTGTGTTCTCCCTGGCTGGGAAGAAAAATGATCCCCCTATGTCATAGCTTGCAGACTCCAACCCGGGACATTTCATGATGGAGTGGGGGCAAGCAATATTCAGCATTCAGGAGGGGATAGGACCAACCTTCTATCTCCTGATTGGTAGATGAAGGAGAGGAGGCGTGGCCAGAAACATATCAGTGCTATCCATTAGATGCCAAAAGGCCTGATCCCGTGTTCTGATCTGCTTTTTGGTTGGTGTTTTGTTTCTTGTTTGCTTTTGCTTGAGAGAGAATTTTGCTAACACTGGTTTAAATGTCAGTGACTTTTGATTTCAGATAGGAAATACTGATTTAAGTGGCAGAGCCTTGGAATTTCACACCACAAACACTGCTTTAAATGACAGGTACTCTGACTCTGAAATACTGCTTCAGGCCCAGTTAGCTCTGGTGGGAACCATACCTGATTTAATGAGCCACTCAGTCTCACTGTAGTAGACAAGCATGCAAAAATATGTAAATAAATAAATCCAGGTTTTGTTGCTGTTTTTTAACAGCAACATTCCCTCCCCAGAGTGTCCTTCCCCCCTATCCCAAAAAAGTTGAAATATGGTAATGCTACTCTTAGGTTGCTATAATCCTTTGCAACTTGAAGAAAAAGTTTGAGGGAAAAAATGTAGAAAAAGTAAACAATGACATCCAATCTATATGAATATTGTGGCTAACAATTCTAAAGAGAGCAAATCTTATTTCTGGGTCTTTCCACCCCAGTGCCACTACTTGATAATAGTTAGTAGACAAAACTAAGCTGTAAAGGCCAGTAACTATCCCTGGACAGCTCTCCAGAAACCAGTAGTAGAGAATACGTGTAGCTCAGGGATGAACTGTGGGATTCTTGGTGTTCTCTGAGCTTGGTTCTTTCCTGCAGATGATTCATTAGCAGGCTAGGTAGCATTATCAGTGTGTGGGAGGGTGAAGTTTGCTGGTTGTTTATATATAACAGTTTGCCCTGCCAGGTTTGGTTGGGGTGTGGTTTCTTCCTTGATAGTTCCTTAACTAGGGTATGGTTTCTTCCCTGATAGTTTATCTGGTGCTGTTTCCTGCTTACCTGGGTGTTGGTTGCTAGTGAGGATGTGCTCTGGGCTGTTTCCTTCCTTGGCCTTTGGTTATATCTTTTAAATGGTATGTAGATTTTTTTTTTTCCATGAAGGAAGAAACCACACCCCAACCAAGACTGGCAGGACAAACCACTGTATATAAACAACCAGCAAACTTCACTATCCCATTTGGAGATGTCTGGAAAACAGATCTTGCTTCTATTGGTATATAGTAAAACCTTGATCCTCTGGGCTCCATTCAGCAGACCTCCTATTCACTCAGGCAAGGCATGGCTAGCCCTTTAACCAGGGACAAAGAACACCTGATGGAAAATATAAATAAAATGGAGGCTGGAAAAGTCTCATGGTGTTGGTGAGTTTGTCTCCAAGAATAGAGAACCGAGCAATGCTCCTGCAGGATGGAACCACGGTAAGAGAAGGCTAGCCTTCTCTGGGACTGGAGGTGAGGAAGGGGGCTGAATTGTAGCTAAGAAAATCTTCAGGAAGGGAATAAACCCTACTGAACAGGGAGGAGACAGGACCTCTAGGTGGATAGAGTGGACTGTCTGGGACACAGAGTAAGGAAAGAGCTAAGGGTCTCTGGGCTAGAGGTGAGAGAAGGGGTCAAATCACAACTCAGAAATCTCTAGGGAATAAACAGGAATTAGGAAGAAATGCGCCTAAAACTTTGATTTGAAGGTTGAAATCTATGGTTTAGTGAAAATCAATCTGGGGGGAAGTCTTTCCTCTTCAAGATAAAGTAAAAGTTGTAGATTGATTGTGATCAGATTCTTTTGTTTTAAGGTATGCTAGTCTGTTGTGACCTTTCTCCAGCCATTTACTACTGCATGCAAAATTTTTATTTTAGAATTCAGCCCAAAACAAAGGACAAAGTCCAGACAATTGATGTCATTTCTGTATAATTTGCATTATTATATAATTGGCATAAATTGTTACAAATGATATAAAAATGTCAATTATGTAATTTCACAAAAGATGTAAATTACATTAATGACATAAATTCAGATTTAATGAATGCCCCTTCCCGCCAAATGGGCCGTTAAATTGAGGTTTTACTATACTTCATGTTGCCCTCCCTTCATGCTTTTTTCCCTTGAACGGGCCATCTTAAGACGTGATCTAAAACTTAAATAGAGTATTTCATATGAGGAGATGGTTTGTTATCTGGAAGGTATCACTCATAAATTATCTGGATGACCTGGAGATCTGACTGGTTCAAATACTGCAGATTTATAAAGAGGTGAGATTTCTCTTTCTGCTGGACCTTATGGTATATCTATGTAGAAGAACAGTTTAAAAGTCCCAGATAACCTAAATATCCTGTGTTGTTTGGACTCTAAAGTGGGATTTGAATGTTTCTGAGCTCTGCTATTTGTTTCAGCTAGGCAGCACAGATATTCATAATATCTAACTATCTTCCTTTTTTCTATTTCTGTCCTGAAGAAAAATGGTAGCAAATGGATTTTATCTAAAATTATGTTGTGTTTACATTTTATACATGGTACTATCAGAATTTCTTAGTTAGGAATCCTATCAGTTTTTAAGTCTGCATCTATGCTAACATATTTCTCTGTTATAATTAAAGTCTATAATGACAATGAAAAAATAGATGTTGCCAGTAAAGTTAATGGCTTGATCATTTTTTTAACTTTCTGTGTAAACACAGTAGCAGTAGAGTAAAATACAGGTAAAATTGAAAACCATTAAAGGAAGAATAGAAACTTCATTGATGGAGAAACTAAGATGTGTCAGGATTAAGTTGCCAAAAAAATCTACAGGCAAAGCTTCACAATAACAATAACTCAGAGTTTGTGAGTGGAGAAATTCTTTTCTGAAATAAATGAGATTCTACATTTATTGAAGAAACTATCTCAACACCACAAAGAAAATAGAAAAGCATACTTTACAATGACTGGGTGTTATTTTCTTGAGGTTTTAAACTCCACAAAGAAATGAATGACCAAATTCAATAGGCTCAACTTTTCTTCTTGCAAAATGCAAAAGCACCTCCTCAAAAGCAATCTGCTTTATGAAAGCAGATCTTGGGAGCAATCTAGAGAAACATTTATGGCTATATTCATGTGGCTTACTTCTGTGCAGTAAGCCAAGGTAAATGGCCTCCCTATAGCAAAAGGTTTAGAACTTGGAATAGCATGGTTTGATTCTGAAAGCTGCCCCATGCCCATAATATGCTACCAGAATGAGATGGCCTGACTTGGATCCACACCATCAAGTTCTCGAATAGGGAATCCCAATTTTTCCACCAATCACCTTATTTTACAAAATTTATCCTCTTAGGTAGCTCTGTGTGTTTTACACCTTTCTATTACCATCAATAACACAGGCAGGGTATGTATGCATTATTTGAACAAATGGATCTGAGACAATGGATTAAGTTTCCCAGTGGTTTCCTATGGTACCATTCTGAACCAGGCCATTGTTCACTTCTGATCTGTTAAAGAAAGCAGGTGCTGATCAATTATTGCATTAATTTGGTCTAGCATGAAGAGCAGGTAGCAACTGCAGCCAGGAGGACCTTTATACACCTCCATCTTGTTTGCCAGTCATGCCTGTTTTTGGATCAGGAGGCTCTGCTCATAGTCACTCAAGCCTTTGTCACCTCCTGGTTGGATTTCTACAATGTGCTCTACAAGGAATTACTGCCCTTAAAAACTACCCTGAAACCAGCTGGTCCAGAAAGCAGCAGCACAGGCAATAATGGGCCCACCTCAATATGCCTATATAACGCCACAACTCCTGTAGGCTTCCAAGTGCAGTTCAAGAAGCTGGTTATCACTTATAAAGCCCTAAATAGCACAGGGCAGGCTATTTGTGGGACTGCCTATCTCTGATTATTTCTGCCTGTCCCACTAAGTGAACGTGTTCCAGGTGTCCTCTTTGAGGCAGTATCATCTAATGGAACCCTTTGGAACAAACTACCACCCAAGGGTTGGGCAGCTCTGAGCCTATGTGAGCCCCACCAGGTAGACCAGACTCCACAGGAAGGCTATAATAACAAGAATGTGCAAGTCTGATTGTGCTGCACTTCCAAATATTATCTTGTTTCTCAGGACTTAAAAAATGTTTCAGCCCCTTTTGCCTAGGTAATAGTTCTTGCATATTGCCTTCAAGGTCATGTTCCTTACTCTCTACACCCTACTGATGGAGCTATGAAGACCTGGCTTTTTTCACAAGCTTTGGACCAGGATGGTGACTGAGTCCATCTTGCTGGGAGAATGTTTGTTATTCCCAGTTTCAGTTATGTGCTTGTGTTCAACTGTAGTATGTTAACTGGGTTTTATACTATTTTTGTTTGGTTTGAATTGTGTTTGATTTTTACTAATGTACACCACCCAGAGTAATAAATTATACGTTGGGTAGCTTTATAAATTTCTTAAGGAAAGCAATCAGACAAACAAATAATCTTGAGATGTTTGACTTTAATGAGATTGTATGACTATAACTCTCATAATTTTAACACAAGAGGTTTGGACTTCATTTATTTATCAAAAGTACCTTTAGCATATCTTTCTTCCCAAGATATCTGACCAGTATATATCCATATCCATATCCCAATCCCAAATGTAGTAGAATAAAGTCTCACAACAACATAGCTAACTAAGCCAATGATCACAGTACTTTTAGGCTCAAAAAAGAATTAGCAAATCTTAACTGAAAGAAAAACAATGTTGGTTTCAATGAGGAAGGTAGCCAAAGACAAGGGGGGCCACCACAAAGAAGTCCTTGAGCCTAGTTCCTATATAGCAAATTTTCCTTGGCAACCTGGAGAGAAAAACTTTCAAGAATTTAAGAAATGGTTTAAGGAGATACGCTCCTTCACTTATCTGGGTCACATGTTTTAAAGGTAAGTATCAGCAACCTGAGTTGAAGTGAGAAGTGAATGTAACTCTTTATGAATTGATATAATATAGTCCCTTCTGACTGTCCTAAAGCTAAAAATATATCACTTGGCTTCTTCATAGCCATCTGCAAAACATTTCAGGACTTCTGGATAGCACTGGCAGAATTCCACAATCAACACTACAGTGATGAATGGATCACTACTACAACACAACTATCCAATCTTGGGAGATGTTTGTTATATAAAGCTAATCCTTTTTTTTCTCGTTTAGAATGGTAAGTACAGTGGGGCAAAAAAGTATTTAGTCAGCCACCAATTGTGCAAGTTCTCCCACTTAAAAAGATGAGAGAGGCCTGTAATTTTCATCATAGGTATACCTCAACTATGAGAGACAAAATGGGGGGGAAAATCACATTGTCTGATTTTTAAAGAATTTATTTGCAAATCATGGTGGAAAATAAGTATTTGGTCAATATCAAAAGTTCATCTCAATACTTTGTTATATATCCTTTGTTGGCAATGACAGAGGTCAACCGTTTTCTGTAAGTCTTCACAAGGTTTTCACACACTGTTGCTGGTATTTTGGCCCATTCCTCCATGCAGATCTCCTCTAGAGCAGTGATGTTTTGGGGCTGTCGCTGGGCAACACGGACTTTCAGCTCCCTCCAAAGGTTTTCCATGGGGTTGAGATCTGGAGACTGGCTAGGCCACTGCAGGACCTTGAAATGCTTCTTACAAAGCCACTCCTTCATTGCCCGGGCGGTGTGTTTGGGATCATTGTCATGCTGAAAGACCCAGCCACGTTTCATCTTCAATGCCCTTGCTGATGGAAGGAGGTGTTCACTCAAAATCTCACGATACATGGCCCCATTCATTCTTTCCTTTACACGGATCAGTCGTCCTGGTCCCTTTGCAGAAAAACAGCCCCAAAGCATGATGTTTCCACCCCCATGCTTCACAGTAGGTATGGTGTTCTTTGGATGCAACTCAGCATTCTCTCTCCTCCAAACACGATGAGTTGAGTTTAGACCAAAACGTTCTACTTTGGTTTCATCTGACCATATGACATTCTCCCAATCCTCTTCTGGATCATCCAAATGCTCTCTAGCAAACTTCAGACAGGCGCGGACATGTACTGGCTTAAGCAGGGGGACACATCTGGCACTGCAGGATTTGAGTCCCTGGCAGCATAGTGTGTTACTGATGGTAGCCTTTGTTACTTTGGTCCCAGCTCTCTGCAGGTCATTCACTAGGTCCCCCTGTGTGGTTCTGGGATTTTTGCTCACCATTCTTGTGATCATTTTGACCCCACGGGGTGAGATCTTGTGTGGAGCCCCAGATCGAGGGAGATTATCAGTGGTCTTGTATGTCTTCCATTTTCTAATTATTGCTCCCACAGTTGATTTCTTCACACCAAGCTGCTTGCCTATTGCAGATTCAGTCTTCCCAGCCTGGTGCAGGTCTACAATTTTGTTTCTGGTGTCCTTCAACAGCTCTTTGGTCTTGGCCATAGTGGAGTTTGGAGTGTGACTGTTTGAGGTTGTGGACAAGTGTCTTTTATACTGATAACAAGGTCAAACAGGTGCCATTACTACAGGTAACAAGTGGAGGAGGAGCCTCTTAAAGAAATAGTTTC
The DNA here is from genome assembly GCF_059951505.1 of Python bivittatus. Classification (NCBI taxonomy): domain Eukaryota; kingdom Metazoa; phylum Chordata; class Lepidosauria; order Squamata; family Pythonidae; genus Python; species Python bivittatus. The sequence continues at coordinate 33,594,892 of NW_028277098.1, forward strand.
AGGTCTGTGAGAGCCAGACATCTTGCTTGTTTGTAGGTGACCAAATACTTATTTTCCACCATGATTTGCAAATAAATTCTTTAAAAATCAGACAATATGATTTTCTGGATTTTTTTTCTCATTTTGTCTCTCATAGTTGAGGTATACCTATGATGAAAATTACAGGCCTCTCTCATCTTTTTAAGTGGGAGAACTTGCACAATTGGTGGCTGACTAAATATTTTTTTTGCCCCACTGTATCCATAAAAACTGAAAATAAGAAATAACTTGATCACCTGATTAATGGCAGCTACATCTTTACTAACTGCTCTGCTGTCACAAATGTTATTAAATCTCACTGTGTGGTAGTTTTATAAGAGCAATCTTATATTTCTCACATTTTTCTGTTTTTAACAGAAAGGAACTACTTTTAAATAAAAGATGGTCCAACTATGTGCTTAAGTGTCCCATTAAATTCAATCAGTATTCACATGCTGTATTCACAATTCGTTAGAATATATCCAAAGTGCTTCAGACTGTGCTGAATGCTTGCAGGTGACAGTATTGTTTTGGAGAGCATGAAATGCCTCCTAAAAATTCCCTCATGTATCATTTTCCAAATTACTGTCTACGGCTTTTTTCAGTGATTGAATTCCGTCCCCTTGTAGTTTAACATCACTGAAAACAGGACAACACAATGCTGCACAGCCAATCAGATTTAGGTGTGTAATTACATCATTAACAATAAATATAATCACACTGCCCTTAATGGAGCCGGGATGCAGGTGGAGATTTCAACCCCATTTGAACATTGGCCAAAATCAGGGGTCATTTTTTAGGAATGGCAAAGAGAGACTATTTGCTCCATTTGGCTTAGTATTTTAAAGAAAGTCTTGTTTTGTAACTGGGTTATGCTTAGGCTAACCAGGGAATGAATACATTTACTGTAGAACCTAGAAGGAACACATCAAATGTTATTTAATTACTGAAACAGAGAAAGTTCATGTCAGGTAAAAACCTACTTCACCTACATTCAGTTTCTGACAGTCACAAGTAATAATTTCTTAGGTGTGACAAAGCAGGATTCAACATTCACTGTTTTGTTTTTCTTCTTCCAATTCCCAATAGGCTTAGCTTGGTACTGTTAAGTAGGCCCATAACAGATATTCTGACAATATATCGATATCTTTAAGAAATTACATGGCTTTCTTGTAAGTTAAACAAAGAACCTAGGGTCTATGGCAGCTATGCAGATTCTATACATTGCAGGATCTATTTAAGTACATTAATACTCCATTTCGGATTTACATACTGTATATAAGTTCTGTGATTCACATCCCTTCAGCCATTTTGCTTCATGCTACTTTGTGCTGAACCTCATACTCATTTCTGCGTCCCATACCCCCCACTCCAAGACACAAGACAATAAAGGAGGAAAAATAAGTGAGCCTCATAATCCATGTCAAAGAATCTGGATGACTTGAACTGTAAAGCATCTTCATTTCTGATTAACTCTCATGGAGTTTGATGCATTCCTGCTCATTCATGAACCCAAGTGACAAGAGAATACAGTTATTTCATCCAGGTACAACAAGGCTGCTTACAAAGATTGCGCTGAGATCAGAAAGAGGAAAATAATATTGTTTACCAAGAAGAGCTGCAAATGCCTGGCTTTAGAAATATAACTTTAAGAAAGAAAGATTTCAATACATTTTAGAAAGGTACCATTTCATAACATTAGTGCAAGTCCACACTATTATGTGGAAATTCTGAATAGAAAATGCAATTATTTCTACTTATATACGGAAAATGGGGAAAAGAGGCTGCTGTGGGGATATTCCATTCATCTCATAATGATTACTACAGCTCCAGAACATCTATCAATCTTTTGGCATTTTCACATGTGAATACCAAATACTAAGAACAATGGAACTTTCTAAGAACATTCTAAGAACAATGGAACTTCAGGTTTTAGCTTACAAAGCATGTGTTTGTTACTCCTATTAGGCAGAACATTTATGTAATTTCATACAGTCTTCCTCCAAGCATACATCCTGAGACAGACTCACCACCCAGGGCTCATATGTTTGAGTTGGCGTACCCTCTGGGCCTTTACTGAAAGGAATAAAAATATTTTTGGAGCATTACTGTGTTCAACATATCTATGTTTATGGTTCGTATTGAGAATAAGATGATCTTTAATCTCCTCCACAAAGATTGTGTGCAAAGGTAGGGAGAACCATTTACCTATGTACTCTTACATTCTAGTAGGATTCAAACATGAATCTTATTTTAATAATTGGTCCTAAATGTCATGGAATTGATTTGGGACTGATATTCCTCTTCATATTTATATAGCCTCTAGTGGTAACTTATCCTCAGTGCAACTTACATCAGTCCTGAGCAGTAATCTGCATGATTAAAGAATCAGGATGATGATGATGATGATGATGATGATGATAATCCTCCTCCTCCTCCTCCTCCTCCTCCCTTCAAATCAGTGTTGTCTCCAGGCAATTGCCTGGACTAGTTGCTGTGGTTTCTAGGCAAGGTTTTTTTGAAAGTGGTTTGCTCTTGCCTCTTTCCTAGAGCTGAGAGAGAATGACTGGCCCAAAGTCACTCAGCTGGCTTTGTGCCTAGGGTTGGATTCGAACTCACAGTCTGCCGGCTTCTAGCCCTGTGCATTTAGCTACTACACCAAACCGGCTGTCAATTCTTCCTAAAAATACTTAAATAGACAACAAAAATATGATTAATACTATCTTATCTTATAGCACTGGAAGCGTAGATGCTTGCTTGCAGCTCGTGCCATTTTAGATCTGACAACATCCTCACCATTTAAAACTGCTGTATCTTTTCAATTGTACAAGCTCAAGTTTTATGAATGAGAGCTGTCAAGAACTAAGTAATCAACTTACAGGCATATAAGCGGGAACCTCCCCTTTATAGTGGAAATTAAGGAAAAAGGAAATTTAGGAAATAGGGTCGGATCATTTGCATGGTATACTGTATATGATAGATAATGCTGCATATTGGTACAAGCTCAGTGACAGAATGCACCTAGTGTTCATCTGGATTTTTGCAGCCCAGATCTGATAGCTTTACATCCAAACATCCTTTTGCAAACAATGGGGGGGAAAATTCTGTGAATGTGCCCTCAACTGAAAAAAACACACAAAATTCTAACTTTATTATCTAAGTACCAGCACGTTGGATTACCTAATATAGGTAGCAACATTTTCTTTACAACAACGCAATAAGGAAAAGATTGCATGCATTTTAAAATCAACATAGAAGAGCCCCAGTTCAAAATTATATTAAATGAAAATTACTCTAAATATATATTCTAATCAAACTTGGTATTTTTGTGCATTGTTGAGAAAGTAAGATAAACACAGTTCAGGTTAATCCAGGACCTTATGAAAGAATTAAATAGGCAGCAATTTTTTTCACTTTAATTTTTCTCTTTAACATTATGAAATTTACTGCACAGCTGCTAGTAACATATTTCAGTGAAATCTACAATAGGTGAATAGAGAAGTAATAACCTAGTTAGCTGGTAACCATGTCAAGGAGAGCCACTGAACTGCTTCATATTCTCATAGGTGAAAACTTGTAATTGCATTAATCAGGTCCTCCCCCAACAAAGTACTTTAATTAAATAAATGAACAAAGGAAAGAAAGGAGGCAAATTTCTATTGATTAGCAGCACGTTTATCTGAGGTAGAATTGGATTAGCGTGGAGAATGAAAAAAAAATACGGATGATTGAAAACAAGAATAAGAATTTAAACAGCAGAAAAGAGCGCATATCAACACTATGACATTATGAATTGCTTAGACAGGAGGGTGGCTGAGTATCTCATGTCTGCAAATCAATTCCTAGCTTTGCACCACTGCTGAGTAACAAACCTGCAAACACAAGCATGTTTCAACCCAGTTCAGAAAATACCTGCTTCTTCTATGTGCTCTTTATCTCTACCATCTTGATTACAAAAAAAAAAAAATCTGGAGTATCAGTACATTTTTAAAAAGAGCAAGATAACTGGGACAGAAAACTGATATAAAAACCAAATTGGATTTGAAAGTGCCTCAAACCAGAGAGCTTTAATGCAAATAATACCGCATGTTACTTCTTTCAGAGACGCTACTGACTTCAACAGCATAGATGTGCGTTTTCTGCTGATCTTTTCTGCTGCCGTATCGAAGTAGCGGATGATGGAGCAAATATTCCTGCTGGTTTCTTCCTAAATGTTCATAGATAAGTGTCTGAATAGAAGCGATTTCTTAATGGAATACCAATGAGAAATTATGAACTTGGCTGGAATCGCTATTTCTTACAATCAGTTTAAACACGCAGAGAAAACTCAGATACAGCCTTTGTGGGACATTTCCCCTGAGACCAAAGAGCTTTAGAATGGAGTGTTGTGCCATATGTAGGGAACATGGAGTACTTGTATCTAGGCATTAAATTCCCCCAGTTTGACAGCTGCTTCACTCACATAATATTCAGCACATGCTCTAACCCAGGGTTTCTCAACCTTGGCAGCTTTCAGACGGGTGGACATCAACTCCCAGAATTCCTCCAGCCAGCAAGGCTGGCTGGGGAATTCTGGGAGTTGACGTCCACCCATCTGAAAGCCGCCAAAGTTGAGAAACCATGCTCTAACCTGTTCTTCTGAAACTGCTGTATTACCCCAAAGAAAAACATAAACTGAACCAAAGATCACCCCCAGGAAAAGGAGTCCAACAAATACAAACAAAAATCCTGTGCCATGGCCAGTTTCTCCACCTTTCTCAAACTAGGGTTGACAACTCCACCTGAAACCAATCTTAGACCCTTCCCATTCCAATATATGTATATGTATAATATCCCTGTGCATCTCTGTACATCTCTATATTTATATACTGTATACATGCTGGCCAGAAACTATGGTAGAAAGCTGATCAGCATCAGGAAAAAATAGAGCATGAATGGCATAGCTAAATATTGATCAATATTGTCTGTAAAAATTTGCTACCTTGTTTTTTAAAAATTAGTTGATTTTCCAACTATGTATACATACACAAATCAATCTTGCAGATACAAATACACAAACGCTGTGAGAAAGGCCTTGTTTAGGTATTATAGAAAAGGTTAAAGGGCAGTCTAATCCTCAGCAGCATTGTCTTTAAAGGGAAGAAAGATAGCAATGTGCCTTTTCTATGAACGTATTATCTATTTATACAGCAATTAATATACTCTCCTCTTCTAAGACTCAAAATGGTTTGCAATGCATCATATACAATATGTGATGACCTCCTAACTTGCAAGATAATTACTGGAGAGGTGGCTATTTCCCTTCAGAAACCTGACTCCCCCTTTATTTATGTTCTGTATTTTGGGCAATTGTGTCTTCTAGATACTGTGAAGGACAATGAGCAGTACTAAGAGGTAGGTTCATGTTGTTTACGTCAGAAGTTTTCTATGTGTGTTATGAAACTGAATATGGGTTTCTGAAATTAAGTAGATTATATTCCCTGAGAAATTTATACCTCTTGATATAATCCAAGAAGATAGTAAGAGGTAAAGCACTTCTCCTTTTAGCTTCTTCCAAGCAAACTGCAGGTAAGAAAAGACCCATTACATATAGATTTATTCAAACCAGTACAAAAAACTGGACCCAAATCAAGGGCAATCAGTAGTAACTGAAGCCTGCAATGGTTGCCAAAACACACACTCTTATTTCTATAACATGAAATGTATGACTTGTGCTCATATTTAAACAAAATCCATCTCGCACCATGGTTTCTTCTGCCTAAGTTGCAGTTGCATTTTGGAAAATTACTTCGTAATGATCCTTCACACAGTCTCTTATAATATTGAACCAGGTAATCTCTAATGTGATAGCATTTCACATTCATGTTTTTGATACAGAAAACGTTCAGCCATATAATTCCAGGTGCCAACATCTGTCTGACCTTGTATGGGCTTGGACTTTAAGTACAGTCCCTCTGTAAAAACCATGCTGAATCATACTAAACTCTAGCTTATCAGCTTTATTTTTCTAGGCATTCATGGGGCTTCCTTTAAAAAAAAGAAGTAAAATTAAAACTCTGAGTAGTGGAAGTAGAATTTATGAACTGATTAAGAGATGCAAGCTGGCTGCTCTGCTTCACTACAAATTTCTGAACTGTGAATGAGACAAAGTTTTCTCTAGTGAAGAACCTATGTGTGAAAGAGTCCATATGCACGTTCAACTAATAACAACTAGCTCTCATTTCTATGGTCATTTTAATGTATACATGCATGTATGTAAACATACTAATAATTGCTAAATAAAAAGTTCTCTTCATTATGTTCTTTTTCATACTATCTAAAATTCTATGCTGCAGCCATGGAAATAAACATTAGGATACTGAAAATAAGGGAATTCAGAGAAAAAAAGTATACAATTTGTCCAAATGAGATAGGCTAATGCCATTCTTCGTCATATGTTTATCTGGGCCCGAATGGACTGGCATATCCATTTTAACTTAGTGTTCTCTTCCTTAATAAGAGGAACTATGTGGATGGGGGAAAACATTTTGAAACCATGTCCAGCCATTGCATTCTTGCCAAAAGCCTCCTCCCTTTAAGCTGCTCAGGAGAACAAGGAGGAAAGGAATTGAATCAAAAAGCCATCACCCTGTGTATCATAACTATAATACTGCTCCTACTCCACAGCTGGAAATGTTAAAGGGGGAAAAAAAGCGCAAATATGATTCATACCTACAAATACATGTAGATTTAGATGAACAAAATAATATTCCACAGTATGATCTCCATTTTCTACTTAGTTAAGCAGCTGGTAAAAAGTAAATCTTGTGCATTTATTGAATGTCCTTTCTGGACAGTTTAAGGCTGAAATTCACAGGTACATAGTTTCAGACTTCCTTTCTTTTTACCCGTTTTGACTTTTACAAAGGCATAAACAGACTGGTGGGGAGATATTTGGAAAAAAGAAACTCAGTAATTTCTTTGCCAAGGGTTGTCACTTGGATCAAATACAGTCAAGGTTCTATGATAGGTAAACTAAGTATGTTGATGAAAAAAACCAGTTTTGGAATCATATCACTTTCCAGAGTAATATGAAGTCATGTGAGTTCAAAAGATGTAACAACTTTTTCTTTTTAGAAAAAGAACAACAGCTTTTTTTGAGGTACTTAGGTAGGTTTTTTTTTTTTTAATCTATTTATTTTATTTTATCAGGTTGTTATATTATTATGTATTATTCAATCTCTGATAAGTCAGGGAAAGAAGGTCACTAGCAAGTAGAGATTATGCAAACTTCTTTTAGCCCTTTTCCCCTGATTCTTACAAGAGAGACAGCAGCTCCCTCAACTATTTAAGGTTACAGAATATCTTCCGTCTTTTGTTGTGTATAGGGAAAATGTCCATCTTTTTGAAGCCCTCCCTCATGAAGAAAAATATATAACTAAATCTCTCATTAAGTTATTGACCTAGCTCATGGGAAGCAAATTAGAATTTGAAGGTGTGCATTAGTATAATATTGAAAGAAATCCTTTTTTCCATATATTACATTTCACAAACACAATAGAAATATCCAGAGAGCCTGAAAAAGCAAGTATGCACAGATTTGTGATGCACTATATATTTTTAGTATTCTTTCTGCTGGGTCTTCACAGATGTGATCTTATTTTAATCATTGTTACTGATTATCTTGAATACTAGCAAATCCAATAAGAGACAACTCTATCTCATTTCTTCTCTCTCTGCAGTTCCCTCCATAATGTCCCTTCATGCCTCAAAAGCAGAAAGGAGGGTGCAGTGACCTAAAAAGGTCAGAAGAAAGCAGGAATTCTGAGCATGCCAACTTTCATGGAAAGAAAACTAAATTCAAAGCCAATAATTATCTATTACATGTGAAACAAATACTTGCTTGATCCTTCAGTGGTTCTGCGTTTAGAGACCGTTAGCTGAATTGTGCCACCGAAAAATCCTTTTAAAGTCTCTCAATGATCTTCAACAGAAGAGTCATTGGAGTCCCCTTCCCCCACCCCATTTTCTGATAATTGTATCCTGGTTCAATATAATCTTTTCTCCTTTTTTAAAATTAAAGTCATTGGCCTGGAACAGAAGTGTGTAGGAAAGTTATATAGAAGTAACTCTTGGAATCATATTTTAACTACTGTCTTAAATGAAAAGTATCAGTTCATCTAATCATTTCATATAATGAACCATATTTTGAATAACACAAAGGCCCTGCCCATAATTTATTTAATCTCATAGCCACAATATTGCTAAATCTTTTAGCGATCATTACAGAATTACCGCTTTTGAAAGTGATCGCCGAACTACACTGACAAAAATACAAGCTGGTTCCAGAAGTTCATTTTAAACAAATAAATGTAGGATTGGCTTTTTATCAAGCACAAATATTGTTTGCAGTAAAGGAAAATATGAAATATCTTCAAATGACTTCTCAGCCCCAGGCAAGTGTTTTTATTTCAAAACAGATAACATTGCCCCAATAATTTACTATACAAGTTTGTTGCTAGGAAGCCAAAGAAAGCGCTAATGGAGACACCAGATTAAATATTAACAATTCAGTCACACAGGATACCAGCAAGAGCATCAGAACTGATACTGTGTAACCACATTATGGTTGTTTAGGAGGCTTTCTCCTGTTTCCAAATCCTGTTTGCCTGATAAGCTTATGGCAACAAAGAGACTGTGATAATTACAATTTACTACATAAACTGGGAGAACTGATAACAGATTTATTGATTTCACCTTGCAAAAATAATCCTACCATTTGTGGTCTTTAGCATCCATTAAAATAACAACAACAAGTAAATGGAAGACCCAGATCACTGCACATCTATTTCTGAACTTCCTATGAATGATGTGCAGGATGATGCATTTCAGTAGTATATTTTATTTTTTTTTCAAATCAGAGAGTAAGAATATAATTTTGAACTGAAACAATATTGAACTATTTGGCATCCCTAAAAGTAAGCGGTAGTTGAATAAATAAATATTAGTTTAAAATAATGAAAGAGCAAGTCACAAAATAAAATGTACTTACTTGAACTGGTAATATGTTTTGATATGAAAATGCAACATAAATATGCAATAGACACTGGTTCTATATTCTGAAGCTGGTAGGAATACAGGGAAGTGAATGGATAGAAAAGCTATAAATTTTTCCTCCTCTTAGGAAACATTGCACTAGACAATGTATGACGGACAAATAAAATATTTTGTGGCCTTGTTACTTTTATGAACATTTTTCTTCTCCCTAACAAGGCAAATTGGTGTTGTGTCTTGGGCAAGAAGATTTTCCTGATGGGGTTTGATCAGATGCAGGTTGAAAGTTGCAATGTGGAGGATTTTTCTATTTTGATGAGTAAGCCATCAAATACTTGTCCTGCCTGAAAGGGTAAACTGAAAATTAATAGTATTAATAGTAACTGGTTCTGTTGGGTGCCATTCTCCTTACCTTGGTTTCAAAATGAGTTTCAGGATTTTTAAAAGTCCACCTCAGAAGAATAGGAAGCTTTCAAACTCCTCATTTTTTTCAAGCTTAAATCCAAACCTGATCCAAACCAAAATTTTCAGGTTTTCTCCTCCAAATCCTACTGGCCATTCCCACCAATGTCACTGTTCACCCTATGCATTTCTTTATAAACTGTTAAGTTGGGTAGCAGAGACAATGAGTAATTTCCTCCCCTTCTTTCTTTTCCATCACCTGGATGCACTGCTGCTCTCTTAGAAAACATGTTTAGTACATGGTTTTCTGGGATACAGTCTTACTCACCTTAATCTAAACTCTCTAGCCCTTAATGTTGCCTACTTCATTTAATTGATTTGCGTCTTTTTAAAATCAAGGGTATTTGATATACTGCTTAGATTTTTTTAAAAATATATTATTATACAGGGCTGGAATCTGATTTGATGAGGAATGGTGCATAAATGTTTAAAATAATATAAAATAATAAGTGTCAGCTTATGGATGTAGGCTTCTACATAGTGCAGCCTTACTAGCAGTAAGTTTTGCAAGAATTCCTATGTGAGAGTGTGAATACTTGGCTTTTCAACAACTTAAAGTTTAGTCAAGATGCAACATTTCTTTATGGTGAAATATAGAATTACAATTCTTCTGTATGGTTCATAAACCAGCATTATCTGAGTAGGTTTCTTTCCTGAGGCTTTTTCAGGCAAGCAGGCAGAGTAGGAAATATTTTTAATAATAATCCACAAGAATCATTCTCTGTATCTTCTTTTGGCATGCATCTACCAGACATCTTTTCATTTTTGTGCTAAAGCGTTCTTTGTTCTACAAGCTGACTGCTTGCTGACACACGATCTAACCTAAAGGCTATGGATCAGCAAGTAAGTGCTGAAATTCCATTAGTTTTTAGACCCAGAGTTTACGCCTTTCATTTCAAATAAAATCCAGTCCTTACACATAAATAGGTAAAACATGGAGTACATATCCTTTCCTGAACCATCTGATTATCAATTACTTGAGTAGTAAAAAGAAAGCCCTTTGGAACTTTGCAGGGAGTGTAATTCCATGCTCAATTATTCTGCCAGGGACAGTAAATAGAAAACATAAAAGAGATCCATTTGGAGGAAAAAATTAAAAACATGAAAAGTACTACCTGGGGCGGGGGGGGGGGGGGAAGTAGGGGAATGAAACCTTGTAGAAGCTGAAATTCAGAGGATCTCCAATTGTGTTTTAACATTAACAGAATACGAAGTGCGCAAACCTGAATTCTATATGAATAACTGCCTTTAAAGAAACAAGCAAACTTGTATTACTACCAGAACAAAGAAGTGGGTACTTTAGTAAATCATTGCTCCATAGTACCAGAATATTTACTTCCAGAAAATTGTGAAATTGTCACAGATTGGATTGGAGCATTTCAGAAAAAAAAATAATTGAACATTGCAAGGAATGCTAGAATGTTTTGTCTCTGGAATGGTGAGTTCCACATAACCCTTGCTTGACTTCTTGTAGCCTACATTTTCAATCATTTCAGTAACATTTACCATGATTAATAATCCATAAGTAGGGTTTCTCTTCTGTATTGCCTTAAATATTTCCTAGAGTTTTTTTCTCTAAGTTTTCCTATATGATGCTTATCTAAATAACTATACCAGATACATGTATGAACTGATGAACATTTTTCTATTGTTGCATTGACTGCAGAACATGATATAAGTTCAGGTAAGTGTCTGAAAGTATATGTCATGAAGAATAGTTAGGCTTATTTTCTGTAAGGAAAATAAACAAACTGGGTTTTGGAAAGCTGGCACCACTTTGTAGATAAAAATAATCATTTTCTTGCTGTCTTTCCATATCAAAGGATATCAAACATTAAAGTCCCCTCAAATTCTTTTGAACATCAAAATGTATATTCAGAGCAGACATTTCTGAAGCATCCACTTTGTACTAAGCAAAGTAATGCACATTGAGGGCTGTATTAGATCTACCAACATTTTTAAAGTATATGTTTAAAATAAATGTTTGCATGTATGTGTGCAAAATTGAATTGGGCATGGCATAAACCTCATGAAAGAGTAGAGATTGGAAAGGCTCTGTTGTCACTCTGTATTATTCTTTGACTTATGTGAACAGCTCTGGGGGAAAGTGAAGAGCTGCACACAAATGTACTGTATAGGTATCCACAAATAACAAAGATGATGAAGAAATGCTGACATGTGTACAGTATCTTCTTTTTTACTTGTGTCCACAAGTAAATCACATTGCACACAGGATGCAAATATGTTAAATCACGTGGTTTTTGTTGTGATTTCATGATGCACACTATTACTCCCTTCCAATAGATGTCCATACATGGGTGCAGCACAAGACATTTCTCTTTTCATAGTAGCCACACCTAGAATTTAAAGAACTGTTTTAGACTTATCCTGTTTTGGGACAAAGTGAGTGAAAGTTTGACTTTGCTTTCATTGAAAAGCTAACCTACCAGATTGCGAATAATTTGATACAGCTGCTATCCATAGAAAAATAAGATTAACAATTGTATTTTTTTTATAAGAGATGGTACATTTCCTTCCCTTTTTTCTTCTTTTTGGTATCTAGTCATAGAAGATTCCCTAAGGTAGCATTTCTCAAAATGAGGGTCACAACACTTGAGGAGAGGGTTGTGAGTCAATGGATGGATGGTCATTTTCCTTGCAAGTTTTTTTCCAAAGAGACTTACCAGTTTAATGCAAAATACGACGAATACAAACCAATATGATGGCTTCAGAGCCCTGTATGTAGCCAGACTATTATTTTTTAAAGCAATTTTTCAACTCATCTCTGTTGCCTTATGCCAGGCATAATCGGGTTTTTATGTCAAGCTTTGACCATCTGACCTGAGGATCGCTCTGCAGAGGGAATTATAACAGAGGAGAAAGGAAAAAGGGATGATTATTATCTCAGTGGAACTGTACTGGGACAGAGAGGACCAAACGTATGGCCTACCAATGTTTTCCTAGTTGCAGCATTTTCCATGTTGCAGCTGTTTTAATGCAAGATCTGTAGTGGCACTGCCAGGGTTGAGAGAAAATGCCTTCTAATCATACATCCTTTGAGTCTTCCTCTCTGCTGGATAGTGATTGTACCATGCTACTGCCAACTGTCTTTACTGCTTGCTTAGCTAGGGAAGAGATTAAAAAAAAAAAAAAGAGCACTGAAAGAGAAAACGTGCTTGTGCACGCGCCCATGCACACACACACAAGGCAACTACACTTAGGGTAGAGAGGTAAAAATCATAAGAAAAATAAGAGGTTTTTTTCCCCCCCCAGAAGAATTGAAAAATTAGAATGAATAAAATGTTTAATACTGGTTATTCTATATTAAAACTTTTTATTTCCCACAAAAGATCCCTAACTCAGTCTAACAGGGAAACTATTATATGGAGAATCATTATAGTTCTCATGTAACGGGGAGAGAAGCACAATGCATTTCTGCCTCTACTATTTTCGTAACAAAAGGAAGGATAATTTGACATTGGCTTTATGTCTGCTTTTGAAAAAGTTGACGTATCTTTTCCTGTCCTGCTGGCTTAACTAGGCTTCAAAACATTGGTGTGCAGTAGAATGGGCAGCAAATTAGAAACAAGGAACTGATTCTCCCTGGATGAGGCAAGCCCAGAGGTGTGCTGGAACCTCTGGGCTTGCAAGTAATGTTTGCAAGTCAGTTGAGGGTAGAGCTGAGCCCCAATGCCTAGCATGCCAATCAGCTGTTCTGCAGCTAGCTGTGCAGCATGATGGTGGCAATGGAGGTGGGAGAGCCAGTTCTTAAATGTTTACCAGCATACCAGTGGGCAAGTCTAAAAGCTTTGGGCTTGGAAGAAGAACGTCCTCCTTCTGGCACTATAAGATTGTCCCCAGAAGAAACTAGCAGCAAAAAGAAGCTGAAAGAAAGTTGTCTGTATATGTATTTATTGAAAGAAGGGATTAGCTTGCATTATTTTAGGTTTTATTTGGTGGATTTTTTTTTAAAGAATACATCTTTTACACTTTAAAATGTTAATATTCAAAATACAACAATGTTATAAACAAAGTCATATGTAATACAATATATAAGTTATTTTGAATGATTTTATAAGCAGGAAGAATGAATGAATGAATGAATGAATGAATGAATGAATGAATGAATGAATGAATGAATAGGACATATAAAATGTCGAAGAATTATATAAAATGTCCTATTTTCCCCCAGAAAACATTCTAGGAAAAATGTTTAAACATCAGCTTAAAATGATTAAACATTAGTTTAAACATTTTCAGAACTTATATACCGCCATTTGGAGCCATCTAGGCTTCAAGACAGGGTGGTCATGTCCTAGTGATGCTACTGCTGATGAGCCTTTGAAAGATACATGATGGGGAAGAGCTGAATAAGACAGGCCAACTTCCCCAAACTATAATTAATTGGCATTCTGAGATAGTCTAATGACGGCACTCAGGCTGCCACATTTTAAAACTGTATTAATAACAGTGTGCTACAAAGTGTTATTTCTTCATTTTGTATGTGCAACGTATTTTCATCTCTTAAATGCACAAAGTAGTTTTGCTAGCAAGTACATTTAGTTCAGAAATGTCAGCCACCCTCAAACCACTCTGAATTTAAAAGCTGAAATGTGAACCTGTGTGTCATCATAAGCAATATGATGTGGCAGGTGAAGAATTCAAAGAGGACACTATAGTCATATGAGGCTCTTGTCCCAAATGCTAGGTGACTGGATCAACATTAACTTTAAAAGAGTGTGACCTATGAACTGTTTTCAAAAAGCATCCTGTATTTCCCCTGAGGATCTCTTAGCCAAGTATTGACCACATTTGAAATGCTTTGCTTGCTAGATCTGATTAAGATATAAAGTAAAGGCGAAGACTGCTGGCTTGTGATAAGGACATAGCCTAAAAAGAAGTTAATAATATGTAAGAAAAATATCTGAATCATAACTGTAGTACTGTTATTTATACAAAACATCTCATTCAGTTTTTGAAAGAGGAAGTCAGACATTTTAAAGTAAGTTGGATATAGTATAATACACTATTTTTACTTTGAATTTTGGAATGTAGTTAATGTATATTTGAACCATAACTCCCACATTTAAAAAAGCCTCTTTGGTTTAATCCTAGAAATTCTTACAAGAATCCAGTAATATAATTTTAGATATAGCTTGCTTTCTCTTTCTTCTTCCTCCCCTCTCTCTCTCCCTCTCCCTCTCCCTCTCCCTCCCTCCCTCCCTCTCTTTCTTATGTCTGTTGAAGAAAACGTAGGGGAATTTTTTGAGCAATATTCCCACGTGTCATCCTTGCTGCATGAATTCCACTGGTTATCAGTCTGCTTCCAGGTACAATTCAAGGTGCTGGTTATTACCCATAAAGCCCTTCATGGCACAGGGTCTGGTCATTTGAGGGCCTGCCAATGATAGTTTCTTCCCATCCAGTAAGATTGGGCAGAGTGGGTACACTGCAGTCTTTACAGTTAAACAGCTCCACCTATCAGGACCTAAGAATTGTACATTCTTTGTCACGACACCTGCCCTCTGGAACAACTTCTCTCCAGAGATCCATACAGCTCACACTCCGATGACATTCTAAAAGTCTTTGAAGATCTGGCTGTTCTTCCAGGCCTTGGTTTAGGGTGGGTGTGGAGTCCCTGTCAATTGTTTCTTTGATATATTGTATGTTTTTTTATGGATGTACAGGCTTCTTCATTTTCTTATTGTATGGTTTTCTTATTTTTTTAAATGCAAGCCACACAGAGTGGTCTGAAGTAGGGCGGCCTCTAAATTTAACAAAACAATTTATATACAGGTAGTCCTTGCTTAATGACTGCCCTGTTTAGCAACTGTTCAAAGTATGATGGCACTGAAAAAGTAACTTTATGACCAGTCCTTACATTTATAACCGTCGCAGTGTCCCCGCAGCCACATGATTGAGATTCGGGCATTTCATAACTGGTGGGTGTTTTTAATGGTTGTAATGTCTTGTGGTCATGTGATTGCTATTTTTGTGCTTCACAGCTGACTTCCGACAGAGTCAATGGAAAAGCCAGCAGTAAAATCACAAGTCATGATCGTGTTTAATGACTGTGTCACTTAATGATGGAGTTGCAGGTCCCAATTGTGGTTGTTAAGTGAGGACTACCTGTATCTAGATAATTCCATCTTGCTTTCCTTTCTTAGCCACAATCACAGCTTTCTATATTTGCTGTAATTAATCTCAGCAAGAGTACTGCGTCTATTTTTTTCTACTTTTTTCCCCATTTCCCACATAACTGCTCTCTGCCACTTTACTGCAGGAACAGTATAAAATATTTTTACCACTATGTTTTATATTGTCGTATCCTCTCTGTTGATTCCTTATTGAGAATGAAAGCTCACTGACCTGATTCTTATACAATGGGATGTTTTAAATACCCAGGTTGTGAGGTGGTACTGTTGAAGATTTTAAATTTTCATGGGCTACAATCATAGAACCAGTTGATTTTCACAAGAGGTACATAGGCTTCCGTTATATCCTGGGTCACTAGTATTTTCTTAGTAAGAAAATTTAATCTGTAATTTGAATCTAATCATTGAAATTAATATCAAATAAGTTATTTATAATAACTGTATTCACTCTTACTATTTCTTCCTATGTCAGGAATCACATTTGGCAAAAAAGTATATTTGAAACATTTTCCTTTTTTTCCCCCACCTCCTATTTACTGTTGATGGTGCAGGGACAAAACAATACAGTTGTTGTTCTTGGATGGGAGACCACCTGGGAATTTCGGTGCTATTGATTAGACTAGGAGGTCAAAAGACATCCTAGAAGATGATAATGGAAAACCAGTTCTGTACTATTGTCAAGAAAAAATCATGAATAGTTACCAAAAGTCAAGATCAATTCTAGCATCTCTTTCCCCCTTTTTTTTAGCAAGTAGAAATGTCTGAGTGTCATGTGATATTTTTCATTATACAATCATATTTATAAAATATTCATGTTTTAATTTTAGCCAATATGGTATGAATTATCTGTTTTTTTCAGTACTGTCATATATGAAGCTCTTCAAAAGAACAGTGACCAAATGCTTCTATATCTAGTGCTATTTAAGAGAAAAGATTTATTGTCAGAATACCTGCAAGTTAATTTAATCACAATCCCATTACTTGGGCTTCAGAGTTCTTCAGGACCTTTACTATTAAATCTTTTGAAACACTTTTTCTGCAAATAATCTAAGAAAGAAATCTCTTTTCCATTCCTCCATAAGTCTAATTTAAATGAAGTGGTACTTGGATAAATTATTCTCCCCAAGATACATTCAATTACAATTGTTCTCGCTGTCTAAAAAAGGAACAATGAATGATCATACCAAACCTGAGAACACAGAAGTATATACAATGAATTTGAGTTATACTGAACAAGGTTTTCTTTTTAGTATGATACAGTAAGACTACTTTGGAAATAATAACAAAAATAATCATCATCACTGTTTTTGGATTCTCATGCTAGTGAGAGTCAAGTGAACCAGAAAACCCAGCTCATGATTTATTTAGAAGATCTATGACTAGGTCCTCTCCTAACAAGCCAGAGATGTAAGTCAGTAATAATTGCAGCTTATGAATTTGGCTTATTTAGGAAAGCAACACACCAGGGATCATAGATAACATTAAACAAGGCAGTTAGGAGGCTTTCTGATTGGTGTAACTGCTCCTGCTGGTGGGAGGAGTCAGTTGGGAGTAATTGAGCAGTTCGTTCATAGGGCAGGAAAGACAGGTAGCTAGTTAGTGGTGCTATATGATCACTGTTCTCTGTCCGATTTAGTTTGAATTGCTTGCATTTAATTTCAGGATGGACTGGCAGATTTGTTCAGAATAGACATGCTTTCAACTGCAAACTGGTATTTCTATTAAGTCAAAGATCAGGATGAGGGGAGAAGTTCTTGAGTTTTCTGCTCCTTTAACTTGATTTTAAAGAGATGAAAAATTATCTCAAAATGGCTAGGAGGCCTCTAGATAAAAATAAATAGCAGATAGGAATAGATGAAACTGATGTTGCCTTAGTGTTTATTGTACCTTCCATTCTAGGATGGTCCCTGGCTCTGTAAATAACTTGAGTTCTTCACTAACAACGTAATTATCATCTTCTTTTGAAACTCATTCTGGTGTAATTTTCAATGGGTAAAACCATCTAACTTTTGTCAAGGTTAATTTCATTCTTTCTGAAGCCATTTAGCCTCTTTAACAATTAAGTCATTCACCATTTTGTGGGGAAGATGGTTGGATCTTGGAGACTCTGAAAATTTTTCACATCCATCGTTGTTTAGGGCAGCCTCCCCTAATTAAGTGTATATGACTACAATCCTTAGCACTGCTACTATATACAACAAAGATTCATGATGACTTATTTATATCTTTAGCATCTTATCTTACCTAGCATTTTCATCCCTTGGCCAAGTTTCCCTTACATATGTAGACATCTTTTTTTTTTAAATGCACCCTTGGATCCCACAATAGATGAAGTTGCTTTTATAGGAGATTATTAGTAAACTGATTTTATGAACTTAACAGTACAACAGGAACAATTCTGCCTTATTTTTTTTTTTTTTAAAAAAAGCTTATACAAGGTCAAAAAAGACTGTGGTTTTTAAGCTTTCCATTATAATTATAAAATTATTTTGGATATCATTTTCCTGGTTGCTGAGTTTTAGAAAAGGCTAAATGCTTTTGTTGGCATGAAATGGCCTAGATAACCTTAGCCTTTTCCCTTGGAAGACAGCCAGTAGGTTTCAATTACGTAGCTTAGGAAGGTGGTCTAAAACAGAAAATCATATCTTCTAAATAAAGTGTTACTATTAATGCGTTTTAAGATCATATTCTACACAAACATGCAATGCCAGATAATTTAACAGCATCAAGGAAAGAAATGAGTAATTGACTCTCGCATGAAATGCTTCAAAGGAAAGGCTGTCTGTATCTAGTCACTCCAACAGCAAGAGTTTAAAAATTGCCCTCCAATTTTTCCACTACGACTGCTTTGTATTCCGTCTAACAATTCAACCTTCCGAAAAGAATCAAGTAATTTATCTTCAAACTGCTAAAACAGTCTTTCCCAACCTTGGATTCTCAAGAGGTGCTAGAACTACAAATCCAATACCTCTTGAGGGCAGATGTTGGGGGCTTTAGTGAAAGTAGACGATAAATTTCATCCTAGTTATTGCATTTATCACAATTATACATCTGTTTTCATGTGATGCTTAAAAACATTTATCATGAGGAACCCACTTCTCTAATATCAAAATGATTTGGCGTGGCATTCCCTGCTGTTGTTTGCAATTATTTGCTCAGGTTCAGGGACCTCATCTGTCTGCCTAAGCAACTGGTGTTGATGCCAGTGCCTGCAGCCTGCCACGTGTCTGGTAAACTGGCATGGAATCTGGGAGGGAAGCCTTGCCCTTCTCCAGATACCATATGGTCTGTATAAGCTTTGAAAGGGATATGTGTATGGAACCTTTTATTTTCTGGGGATATATATCTTATCCAGATCAAGGCATTTAAATGGCTTGCTTTACAGCTTAATCCCACATTAGCTACTCAGAATTAAGGTCCCTTTGAATTAATTGGAGTTACTTCCAGATAAACTATGGCTGCAAATGTCGGCTAATTCCTTTGTGCCACAGATGATTATATACTAAGTGCCTAAACCTTGTTCCACTGCTTCCTTTCTTTTTTCAGGTCCTGATAGGATTATAGGAGCTGGATGAAGACCATGTAAACATTCTATAACCATGCCTATTCCTGCCTGTCTTTGTTATCTGTTGCCAGACATATTAGCAGCTTCCTCACTCACACTCAGAAGGAAGGGACCCCCCCCACACACAAACAGAGCAACAGTAGAAATAACAATACATTAAATGAAGCAATAAGTACAGTAGTGCTTGGACCTAATTAAAAACAAAACATTTGTTATGAGTTGCAGGGGGGAAGGGCAAATTTCCCTTTGGTCCAGGTAAGTCCATCTGAAATGCCATTACTAAAACCTTGACCCTCTGAACAATAATATATATATATATAGGTAGGCAATGTTTTATGGACCAGTGCTATTACTGAAGGATGTTCTGGATGGCAGCCTCACTGCCACCTTCTGCACGAGCTGCAACTGTCTTCAAGAGTAGACCCACATTGAACATATTTCAGTAATCCAAATAGGCTACAGCAGAGCATGGAATATTATGGCCAGGCCAACCCTATCTAAGAATCTATAATGAAGCCATCTGCACTGATCCCTAGAAAGCCACAATTACTGGCTGGCTTGGAATAAGCCATGCTTTTTCAAGTACAATATCCCATGTACAACAGAGGTATTGTCAGCTCTACCCCATAACAAATTCATGCGCAAAACATCCCCAGGATGATTTATTGTCACTGCATCATTGCTCCTCAATCTCATCCCACGTGACTTCCTTTTACCCTTCTGATACCTTCAAAAAATCACCAACCAGTAACTGAGCCGAGCAGGGCTTCCCCATCCACTTTCAACATCCAGCGAATGCTTAAACAGTCAAAATAAAAGTCTTTTAAAAAGAGGTAAATCAGTTTCAAGCCCCCTCTCTTCCACCTTGCTGAATCCATAAATTGTGTCCGTATGCCTGTGGGCATTTGTTCTGTGATTACAAAGCAACATGGGTAGGTGACATGGGTAGAACTATAGCTGCTTCATGGTGGCATATCAGCATTCCTTGGAGGGACTGTTAGGGGTCACTAAAGGAAGGCCCAGAACCAAAGCTCTGCCCTATCCAGCTCTCAGAAATGCTATATTTTCCCACGAGAATCACATTTCATTGTCCTGGATTTTTCCCAGTGAAGTAAAGCAAAGCACAATTGTCATTGCAAGCATTAAGCAAAAGTCCCTTGGCAAACAATGCCTAGGTTCAATATTCTTCTGGATACTCATAGAAAAGAAGGTATTTTCTGAGATCTGTTTATCTGTAGCCACAAAGAATAGTTTACACCATTTAGTGACAGTCCATATATTCCATTCTAAAATAACTTGTCAAGTATAAGAGGCACGAAATCAATTTTTCTTTTGAGCAGTACTCCATGCTTGCCATTTTAATACAGACTTCTCCCCCTGTATTTTGCAAAAAAGCATGCTTGAAAGATTATAGTACTGATTCCTGGTTTCTACTAGTTTTATCTTCCAGTAATACTCCAAAAATAAAACTAGCTGAAATAATTGCCCTTGCTTACACTGAAAGTGAAGAAATGTTGTAGCAATATTGGGTATGTACCCAAATAAGCAAGATGAGAAATTTTTAAAGTCATATTTTCTGGGTTTACTGTCGCTAAAATGTATAGTCAAATTAACGGATATGTTTTCTATAGAAAACACCAAATGGAAAATTGAAATGGAAGCCCCTTTTTGATTACAGGACCTAGAAAAGACCTAATTAGAAACTGATTCAGTATCGGAAAAATAGGGGAAATTGAATGATAGAGCCAGACGCCTGACTCTACTAGCAGAAAAGAACACTAGTTCTGAAGCAAAATGACAACCAAACTCTTGCTTTCTGCTTTCCCAATGATATGGAATAATAGGATATTCTGAAAATTTGACACTACAGAGAGGACCATATTATGTCTTAATACATACTGTGTGTCCTTCTGCCCCTTTCCCCAACAGAATATTCCTATATGGGAAAATACATTTTAATTGGTTGGGCAAACAGGTATTTTTAATTTGAGAAGTATCAGCCTTTCTGTGGTGGTTGGGGGGAGCAAGGGAGATATGAAACTTTCCACAGGCTATGTTTGTATAGTAAGGCTGGCCCACCTGACCCAGACAATTTACTTGCCTCTGCACTCCTGTAGCACATGAGTGGGATGACTTGGTGAATCATCCTCTGGGCAATTTATATCCTACTTTCAGTGCAAAGTGTCAGGTTCAGCCGGCGCTGCACGGCTAGGAACTTGCCCAGCCGCGCTTTAGTCAATTTCACCGCTCGAGCGCTAGCGCAGAAAGAGGAAGTGCGAAACCGCAAACTAATGAATGGGCCCCCTGGCGCCACTTTACTAATCTGGAGCGGATGTGTTGTGTTAACGCCAGAGGGCCGTGCTGCGCTATGGACAAAGGAAGGAGCCACGGAATTGAGGGAGAGCGATCAGCGCGCGAGGGGGAGCTCCCGGCTGTGCGCGTGACAGAAGCCCCAAGGAAGGCAATGACCAGCCATAGGCAACAACAATCAAAGAAACAAGAGAACTGGGCTGAACCTGCCATTCGAGTAGAAGGGGGGATTACAGGGGGCAATCTGTAATCTAATCTGTAATATGTAACCTAGCGACGGGGCCCACGGGGGATTGGGACAACTATAAAATTGAACAATGTAAATGTGCCAAGCCAGTCCTGGCTTTGTTTGTAACTGCTACGTTACGCATGAGTAAACCTCTTTTGTGAACCACACGTGTCATGGGAGTTTCTCTTGTCGAACGGGGCAAATCTTACACAAAGCAAAATGAGAGACTTCATTTCCTTCACTTCCCATTTCCCCCATTCTTACCTATCTTCACTTCTTTTCACACACACACACACACACACACACACACACACACACATGTCAACAGGAAGTGAAAATCGAAATGTCCACAAAAAAGGAATTCCTGGAGTTGCTCTTTCAGTGTCACAGAAGGCAGAGCAGACCGCTGTTCAGGTGTATTGACTAAGTAAAGGGAATTACCTAAGTTTGGAATGAACCTGAGGACAAATGTTGATAGGCAACTTTTTTCTTGTTTGCATGACACACTAATACCCTCTCCAACATAGTGACTCTGGGTGGCATACATAATAAAACAATCCAAATATGTTAAAAACCATTAAAATACAACCAAAATAAATTAAAAAATAAAAACAAAATGGTGAAAAAAACCATACAACAAAGTAACCATCATATAACCATCTAGCAGACTCCACTGGATCCCCAGGCAAGTTGACAAAACCATGTTTTAAGGACCTTCTGAAAGCCAGCCACACCTCAGAGGGAATGATGTTCTGCAGGTCAGGAGTCCTGGCAGAAAAGGCTTTTCTCCTAGGTCCCACTAGGGATCACTGTGCTTTTTGAATTATGTGATTATCTGTCAGGAGCATCAAATCTCTAACTACTTTATTGGTTCTACACACTGACAATGTAGATAGCAAAAACACTAATCCCTGTATTCCAGATTTTTTTTTTTTTATGACTTATTTTGCTTTGCAAGTCTGCTATATTTATTCTGGCCACAAAGGCTCTTGATACTTACTTTTGAAATTATCTCCCAAAAAGGTGAAAGTGTAGGAACGGTGAAATATATAGATCTAATGAACATCAACAATAACAATTACAAAAAACCACAGAGCTCTAATTGCCCCTTCTACTACAGGTAGTCTCCAGGTTAAGAACACCCAGGTTACAGATGACCCATAGTTAAGAACGGAGCCTACTGATGGCTTTCAATACCATCAACCATGGTATCCTTTTGGGTCGGCTGCAGGAGTTGGGGCTGGGTGGCACAGTGTTGTGCTGGTTCAGCTCCTTTCTCCAAGGCCGAACCCAATTGGTATTGATAGGGAGCGAGACGTCCAGCCCCTGGCCCCTACTTTGTGGGGTGCCTCAGAGGTCTTTCACCGCTCCTATTTAACATCTACATGAAACTGTTGGGTGAGATCATCCGGTACCATGGGATGAGGTATCATCAGTATGCTGATGATACCCAATTATACATCTCCATCCCAGGTGTCTTAAGTGACACTGTGACTGCTCTCTCGCGGTGTCTGGAGGCTGTGGGGGCCTGGATGGGGGACAGCAGGCTTCGACTGAACCCTGGTAAGACGGAGTGGCTGTGGGTACAGGGAGCCTCAAGATCTAGGAGTTTGTCATCTTTGGTACTTGATGGGGTCGCACTACCCCAGACAGACCTGGTGCGTAATCTGGGGGTCCTCCTGGACTCATGACTCCTGCTCGAAGAGCAGGTGGCAGTCATGGCTAGGAGGGCCTTTCCACGACTTTATGTTGTGCAGCAGTTACGCCCCTTCCTGGATCAGGAGGCTCTCTGCACGGTCACTCATGCCCTGGTCACCTCCGGGTTGGACTACTGGGCTACCCTTGAAGAGTATCCAGAAGCTACAGCTGGTGCAGAATGCGGCAACGCGGACAGTTCTCAATGCCCCTAGGAGGGCACATATAACACCGCTGTTGCGTGAGCTACATTGGTTACCAGCTTGTTTCCGGGTCCAACTCAAGGTGTTGGTCATCACCTTTAAAGTCCTTTATGGCACAGGACCAGGTTATCTGAGGAACCGCCTCGCCCTGGTTATTTCAGCCCGCCCCACTCGGTCCAGCAGAAGGGGCAGTTTGCAGACCCCACTGGTTAAGGAATTTCAGTTGGTGGGGTCTAGGCAGAGAGCCTTTTCTGCTGTGGCTCCCGCCCTATGGAAGATCTTGCCTCCCGAGGTCCGGTGTGCTCCCTCCCTCATGGCCTTCAGAAAAGGGGTTAAATCCTGGCTCTGCCAGAAGGCCTGGGGGCCAGACAGGGGCTCACATCTGTGGAGATGGCTGGTGGAGTGATGGGTTGGCCCCCCCCAGCATCTTGAAGGTTTTAGGACTAAAATTTATAGGGGGTTTTTAGGACATTTTTAATGCATGTTTCTATTTTTAATTATTTATGGATCTTAGCCATTGCTGGAGGGATTGGTGTTTTTTCCTTTTTTGTTATTGTGAGCCACCCAAAGTCACCCGTTGGGGGAGATGGACGGCATACAATTTTAATGAAATAAATAAATAAATAAATTGTAGCAAAATTTGAGTTAAATACACAATGGTTCAAGTTAATTACACAATACTACTTATATAGTATTATACAATAATACTGTTCCGGCTTACGTATAAATTCGACTTAAGGACAGACCTTGGGAATGGAACTTGTTCTTAAACTGGGGATTTCCTGTAGATCTTCCTTAAGTAACCACACATACGCCATATGCTAAGCCACAATATGATTGCTGCTTTGTGGCTTAGTATGATGGATGAACCAAATTACTAATACTGTAGCTCACAATGTGATAGTAACTATTAAGAATCGATTAGGCACACCTAGCAAAATCAACCGGCACCTTCTCTCAGTGCGTGTGCTAAAGTCAACAACTTTTTCTTCAACATCGAAGAAGGGAAAACATTCTCCACTGCTGGCTAGATTAGTAAAGCCAAAATCATATAGCTCTTCTTATTGCCTTTCAGCATTTGCTACCTGAGATTATTATCTTACTCTGCCTAACACTAGGACAGCCTGAACGCTTTTTGCTAGCAAAGTCATTGGTTTGTATGGATAAGATCTCTGATTCAATATTGAATGCTGCAGGTGAGGAAAAAAAACTGCTGAAGAAGAACATCCATCAAATTGGACTGACAGCACTGGGTTAACCACAACTGGCCCAGAAAAAGGTAGTGCTATATATCTAAATGTGTTACAGCATACAGCAGTTGGCTGTATCTTACTCTTTGGAATTGTGTCAAATTTCCCACTTCATCAAACCCTGCAGATATCTAATAATCAAGAGGAGATAAACCCATCATGCACTAATCATTTATTCTAATGAAAAAAAATTAAAAACCTCTAATTTATAAATAGAAAGATTGCATATTATGGCTAAGATGATTGATTGTTCATTCATCACTAAAATCAGTTAGAATAAGGATTTACATTTTTTAAAAATTGCTGTTCCTTGAAGAAATGGTTTACAGTATTTGCTGTCATTCCACGAACCACCTAAGATATGCTGCTAAAAATAGTTACTTGTCTACCTTGTTTAGCCTGAAACCTCTCTGCATTAGGTTTTAAATATCTTCAAGATAGTAACTTCATTAATGCTTTAATAAAGTAATTAATTGTAAGAAGGCAATCTATTAAAATGAAGTTAAAATAATAGATTTATAAGTAAATGGTATTTTGCCAATTGTTTAACCTTTTTTTAAAATGAAAGTCAGGTATTGTTTTCCTTTAGCTTTATCCAACTGTTATTTCCGAGGATTTCAGAGGTATTCAAGTTAGGAAAGTTTAGCTCTCAGTTGCTGGAAATATTTAGGTAGATTCTATTTCAGTTCTGCTTGAATTAACTGTCTGAAAGATTCATTACTCACAGTTCAAACCTCTGAACAAATCTGTATTAACTCTAGGTAGTTCATTTTCCTAGGACAGAAGCTCACTTTTGCACACAGTTTTAATTTAAACTTACAACTGATAAGACTGTTTTGATTTGAATGGATTATGAGGGATATCAGAAAATAGTAACACTTTAATGTTTTATGTAGAAAACAAAAACAAAAAATAACATCTTTCAGCAATGATTCCTAAATTGTACAACCACCTTCTATATTATCTTTGGATAAAGTGAGGCTTGAAGTTCCAATCTAGGGTAACAATTTGAAGCAGTTAATATCATCTCTCTCAAGCTAAAAAGATTTTTAAGGATCCAGATTTGATTTGGACTCTGTGTATGAGAGACAGAGAGATTGAAAATCACTTCAGTGCCCCATACCTTTCTCAGTGTGGTTTGTGGCAGCGAGACACCTGCATATTTGGAACAACAATTTCTTTACACCCTCCTTGATGTTGATTTCAGAAAATGAAGTTAATTAAGAAGAAAGGCCTCAGGTACCAAATGCGTAAGAAATACTGCTTTATGGTTTAGGAAAAAAAGAAGTGTTTGATGCTGTGATAATTGATGAATATAAATATTCTGACATAATTGCTGAATACTGATCAGGGGATGCTAGAACAAAGATGAAGTCTAGAGTATGTAAGTCTTTAAGAGGCAGTAGCTGAGAAATTCAAATTAGTTAAATCAAGAAATTTGGATTGAAATACCCTGGGCTTGTGGATTCCAAGGTGAATCAGGACCTTAGATGGCTAACTGGGACAGTGATCTCAAAATTCCCTGGAGATACCAATGTTGTTTGAGCCATAATCACAAAGTACAAAATCAGTCCAGTCTTGAAATATTGATATATGTTATGCTTTTTGGTTTAACAATTCTATAGTGGCGTAAGGAACCAGCTCCAAGCAGCATGACCAACGATGAGGGATGCTGAGAGGTGTAGTTCTGCAATACCTGAAGAACTACAGATTGCTTATCTCTGATTTATTTGAAAATGACATTGCATTATTCTAGCCCTTTGTATAATTTATCAACTGCCTAGCAAACTGGGTCTCAAATCAAGTATACACAAAATTTAAAAAACAAAATTAAAGATGCATTTGTTGATTCATGTATAAAGGCAAATACAATAAGGAGAAAGAGAGAAGTTAACCTCTTCACTTCCTTATACCACTGTTTTATAACAGTTTTCTCCAGCTTCCCCCCAAAACTGAACCTAGGCTGATGAATAAAGTAATAGGACATAGAGAGATAAGGCTTCAGGATTGGTATCCTTCTCTACAGTCCTCCTCATTTTAAGAAGTTAATCCCAGTCTTCTCCATTAGAGCAAAGTCAGCAATTTAAATATACTAATCAAAGACACTGGTTGACTTGTACTTGTACCATCAGTTTCCCTTATACTAACATTAGGGAATGTTTGAGACTCTCTCCAGTTTCATGCTACTGACACCAATCCAGCTGATACAGCTTCGCTGGGTCATGACTGGCATTGAAGATGCCTGATGGTGCCACCATTTGACTGAATCTGTTGTGCTTTTAACATGCATAACAGATGGTGGCATCAGTGAGTACAATGCAGAAACATGCTCCCCATGGTTAGAGGCATAGGGATGGGCCATCCGTAGCAGTACTTTCAGCATGCATAAGTGCTTGATTACCCAGTTAACCCTAATTTGTATGAACATCATGGTTGAGTCCAGCCTAATAGGGGTACGAGTGTCGCAGATCAAGAAACAGACCTGGAATTGCTCTTGGTATGCAGCCTTATCAAAGTTACCTAAGGCGGTTGCCTGTCAACTAGTAATGGGGAAAGATGCAGGTCTCTGATATATGGCTCTAAACTATCTTATATCTCCTCTGATAATTTGTACAGTTAATCCAGTAGTATCTACCTGGGTGGCAGAATGTTAATTTCACATAGGCTGGAAACTGGCTACCCAGAAGGTATTTACTTATTTTATTTTCCAAGCATAGGCTCCAAGACTAGGCTATGGTCCCAATTTCAGGTTTAGCTATAAGGCTTTGGCACTTTAGTCATCAGCTGTTAAGATTACAGCAGTGTTGTCCAAACTTGGCCACTTTAAGATGAGTGGACTTCATGGCTGGCTGGGGAATTCTGGGAGTTGCAGTCCACTCATCTTAAAGTGGCCAAGTTTGGACAACACTGCTATAATCTTAACAGCTGATGACTAAAGTGCCAAAGCCTTATAGCTAAACCTGAAATTGGGACCATAGCCTAGTCTTGGAGCCTATGCTTGGAAAATAAAATAAGTAAATACCTTCTGGGTAGCCAGTTTCCAGCCTATGTGAACCCAACACTGGATTACAGCCTTTCAAAAGAACAAGCTCACCTGTGTCTGCTTTCAGGGCAGGCTACGTAACCCCTGTTCTCCCAAAGGGCCATTATAATGTAACCTCAACAGTTTCTGCAGTGTCCAGTTATTTGCATTTTCTAATGCAAACTAGATTAGAACCTAAGGTAAAGACTTCAATGACAAAGCTAATAAGTGTTTATATATATATATATATATATATATATATATATATAGGGATGACAGACTTTGGCTCATCTAAAGAGCTGACACTGGCTTTTAGATGAAAGCAATCGGGTCTATAATCTCAGACAGTCATTCTCAGAGGTTGTGCTTGTCAAAACTGACAGTAACAAAGCAGCATTTGGCAAAAGAAAAACAATTGGATAAAGAAGAAAGAGCATTAGCATACTTTGTTTGGAACCTGTCATTCTGATTTGCGTGAGAGCCTCTTTTTGATGTTGAGAGGGTAAGGAAGACAACTGATCTATCCAAGTCAGATTTCAGTGGGGCACTGAAAGGCCTCACTCAAGTCTCTACTCAGCTCACAAGTGACCTGTCATGATTTGGTTATTTCACTTGTTGGCTTAATCATTTCTAAAAATAATAGTAGGATCCCTCCCCTGCCCCTTTTAGACATTCCAATGCGACTTTAGCTATTCATATGCAGACCCAACACAGCACATCAAAAAGCAGATAAGCATGAAAATAAATAAGTGAAGCAAACAAACAAGATAGTGGGGGCAAAAAAAAAAAAAAAGTCATCATCTTGTTTCTCTCTACTGGTTCAAACGAGTATCTGTTCTGTGTATCCTTGAAAGTGGAGAGTTTTTCATCCATTTCAGGACAGAAGCTGTTTTACAGATGTACTCTAAACATGTTTTTTTTTTTCTTTAAATACAGCAAGAGCTCTCACAAGCTGCATTCGTTTCAAGAATATCAGCTGGTTTAAGAAAAAGTCTCGTTTCCAACGGAAGCAGGCCAGCCCTCTCAAGGACTCAGACCCAGGGGTCTCAAGAAAGTCAAGATGGTAGCCATGACACATGCATCATGACACCCTTTTTAATGTAGGGCTTCGATTTTGACTTTTTTGACATCTGCCTCCCGCCACCTCCAAACACCCCTGGTCAGACAGAAGCTTTGAGGAGGAATTTT
Source organism: Python bivittatus (assembly GCF_059951505.1). NCBI lineage: Eukaryota > Metazoa > Chordata > Lepidosauria > Squamata > Pythonidae > Python > Python bivittatus. The sequence goes on from NW_028277098.1 coordinate 33,624,022, forward strand.
CTTAATACATATAATACTAGCAATGCAAAATGGGCAGGTAGTGTAACCTTTTAGAGTATTTTTTTAAATGGAGAAATAGAAAAAAAAAGTCTAGAAATGATTATCCAATGAAGAAAAAAAGATAAATAGGTTATAGTGATTAAAATAAACTGTGACAAAAAAATAAAAAACTAATTAACAGAAAAAATCCCTATGATAACTATTAGTAACTATACAGTATACATTTGATTCAATCATTAAACTTATTAATTCTAGACCATATAACATATTGTATCATCTTCTCATTTTTGAAAAGTGAGAGACTTTTCAAAAATAAGCAAGAAATTCATATTGTGGATTTGTTCCTTAAAATCAGAGTAAGTTTTTTTCCCAATACTGTAAAATTATTCTCTTTGCCATACCTCAGGCTCTACAGAGCCAAAGTTCTTCATGAAAGGACAGATTTCATGTTTTAGGGATATACCGTATTTTTCCGTCAATAAGATGCCCCCATGTACAAGACGACCCCCACTTTTCCAACCCAAAATTAAGAAATCAATATTTTAAAGATAGTGCAGAACACATTTTTATTTAGTAATTAGGTAACATTTACCTGATACACTCGGTGGGAGGAGGTCCAAACTGTCTCTCTGCAGCTCTATTTCCATGCTCTTTTGCATTACATTCAATCACGAGTGAAACTGCCGATAGCTTGTCTCTGCAAACAGACTTCCTCCAATTGGTTTGTTCAGCATCAGCTGACGTCAGTTACATAAGGCTCGTGATTGGAGGAAGTCTGTTTGCAGAGACAGTATGGGCAGTTTCACTCATGATTGGAGGTTCATGATTGGAGGAAGCCTGTTTGCAGAGACAGTATGGGCAGTTTCACTCATGATTGGAGGTTCATGATTGGAGGAAGCCTGTTTGCAGAGTCAAGCTATTTCACTCGTGATTGGAAGCTAGAAATAGGAGGAAGCCTGTTTGCAGAGACAAAGTATGGGCAGTTTTGCAACCACTCGGTTCTCTCCTCAGCTTACTTCCTTGAATAAGATGCCCTTCAATTTTTAGCGTAAGGATTTTAGAAAAAGTATCGTCTTATAGTCAGAAAAATACGGTAATTCAATATTTCATTGAAATCCTTGACTATAATATTTATTTCCAAGATTATATTAACACATGTTGTAATTTTAAGCCAAAACAAGCCTCTAACAGAACACAACCAAATCATATCAGTTAAAGAGCCTTTATATTTTTTACATCACCTACAAAAGAAATCTAATGTCTCTCATTTTTAAACATTCTTTGAGAGGTTCAATCACAAAAAATAATATTTTTATGAATAAAATTCATTTTTAACTTGTAAGAAGTATATTTCACAGGGCAGCTGGTGTAGTTAAGTGCTTAGGGTTCTGGCTGTACACTAAGAAGACCGAGGTTCAAATTTTCACTTAACCGCAAAGCATACTGTGGATGAGTTGGACAATCCAAATTTTTTGCTCAGCCTCCTTCCCTCAGGGTTTGGTTGTAGGGATAGAATTATAGTAGATATGACAGTAACTATGATTAGATTATTTATTTCCAGCCCATAATAAACATGGCTGTATATTATGCAAACAGAAATTATAAATCCATAGGATTATAATTTTTGGCAGAATGCTCCCACCCCCAAGATTACATATGCATCACTACTTAGTATTCTTATATTCCTTACCTTCATCTATCAGAATTATAAAGAAAAATAGGTTAAATTTATAGCATTATAGACACCATGCCTACTAAAATATCCTGAAGATGTGCTGGAGCTATGGATTTCTGGTTCTAAAGGTTTTTCTTGAGCTCTCGTCAAAAGGCATTACAACCAAGTACAATTGGGCATTCCGCACAGTTTGTGCTCATGATCAGAAAGTATTAAAATGCCATATGAATTACTTTATATTTTTAAGATGTTCTCTAAAAACTATTAGGGCTGGTTAATCTTCGCAAACACATCAGTATATTAAGAAAGAAGCTGCATCCAAAGGAGACACATTCAATCATTCAATTTTATCCTTTTTTTTAAAGCAAGCACAAGGATGATTTAATTTTGCTATGTCAGTAAGGATGATTAAGCCATATTTGCAATCTCAAGGGGGGAAGATTTCCTTGTACATATTTATCTTTTTTCTCCCCACTCACTTGACAAATAGCCCGCTATTAAAATGAATATTTTTAACAAAGTCATTAATTCAGATGACACTCATTTTACTTAAAATGATTGCTTTTTCTATCTTATGTTTTCAAAAAGAAAAAAGGTCAGCTTCCATATTTAATTATGCAGTTAATGATCCAATATTTTATTAAAATCTTTCTAAAAGTTTTATAGAGGATTTGTATTTTAATGCAGAATTGTCTGCTGACAAGGTAATCCAGAAAATACAGTTAGCAGATAAATCAATTTGAAAATTCAGTTTGGTACATAAGATGCATGGGACCACATCAACACTACAGCATGGCATACAGTGATGTATGCATTTCCCTATAGACTCCAGAGGTGCAACATTATGCTTCTGTGATATTAATGAATGTCTGTCCAAATGCAGGCTAGTTCTCATATGTATCTTCTTCCTTGGATGACTACAAAATCAAGTGATGACCCATCTCAATCAGATATTCCAGACCAATAATAAAGTTCCATTTTTATGTGTCATATCTCCTCATAACAGCTCAAAATACTCTTTTTAGTTATGTTAGACATAGGAATTATGTTAGACATAGGAACAATACTCAATGGTTGCATAACCAGAGTGGGAGGAGCTACCACATGCTGCTTACATAGAATATATGAGGGAGTTGGGCATCCAAATTAATGATATCCAAGAAGGAAATGTTCATGTCTGAATGCTCACTTGCAAACCGAAGCAAGTGAGGCTCTATCCATCCAAATTCTGTGAACGGCTTCTACCTTCTTGTTTTCCATTGAGTGAAAGAAGAAGAAAAGTTGTGCAACTATCTGAAAGACTCAGAAAGTCATACTTTCTCAGAGGGAAGGATACCAGGACCATGAATACCCCAGTTTTTTCAGGAAATGAATTTATTTACATCACATTCCTCTTGTAGATGATAGGATTGAAATCCTAGCCTAGCGTTAGCCATTCCTCCAGTGTGGAAAAACAATCTATTGAATTGCAAGAAGGCTACAGACTTCTCCCAGCTCTGCTGCTACCTTCTCCTGACTGCAATCTCAATTATTTTTTTTGGGGGGGGGAACAGATGAAGTAGAGGAACACCCACAAGTTTTTTTTTTTTTTAAGTATGACTTAGATAGTTTTGCTTTCAAACTTGGAGCTGTTTGTGAAATATCAGTGTGAACTTTGCAATCCTACATATTTGAAATAAGCTCTGGATTCTAAATGGTTTCAGCATTTTCTGTCTAAGTGTATGGCATTATATATGTCTGGGAAGCCCACTGTGGTGCCCATAAGGGTTGCTGGACACCCAACGACATAAGTGCCTATCAGGCAACTCTTCCTTCCAATAAATCCAGGAGTAATAGCAACCCTCTCCCAATCCTCTGCCAAGCTCCATGAGGCACAAGATCCCCTCATGGGGACAGGCTTCTCTCTCTTCTCTCTCTCTTCTCTCTCTCTTTTAAAGTGTAACTTCCCCTCCAGCATGTAAACAAATTAAAGTTCCACTTATTGTCATATGGGGAAAATATTTTCTCTCCTCTCAGAGAAAAGAATAAGAGCATTCTCAACATTTTGTGGCTCTTCAGATGGAATTACACATACCTGAGAACTCTTTTTGGATATATACTTGAAAGTTTTACTTGCAAAAAAGGACTTCATTGGATTTTGACTTTGCTCCTTTTCCCAAATATTATGCAATCATCAATGTATTTCCATAGATACTTTTCTAAGCAACAGTTTGCCTAAAATTTGCTTTGTTTCTTTTAGAGAGAGAATAACAGAGTTATAGCATAACCAGCACAATAATTTTATACTTGGAAAACATTCTAAATGTTGTTTTGCATTTGTTCTTATGACATTTAAAAATACTTTTAAAGATCTGTATCTAATTACACACGCACACACAGGCTGCTCTTAATGGATCTGAATAGGAACATTTGGTTCTCAATAAAATTGGAGCCCATAACTTGTCAAAAAGATTAACATGCTGTCTTGCTTCAATCTGAGAAACACCTAAAGTAGTTCAATCCACTGATAAATTCTTTGCTATTTGAAAGCGTACTTCTAAACTCAGATAATTACATCCGTTCAACTAAAGACAACTTTATAGTCCCATATAGCCTATTAAACCTGCATTAAACCAAGAAAAATTACTTTTCCCACATAAAGATACAGATCTGACCAACTGAGCTGGTTATCTCAAATTTGATTAACTAAGTCTTTACAGTAACAGTTAGAGGTTGTGTGGTAAAAACAGAGAGTACAGAGGACTCTCTTCAAGGAAATAATGGACCTGTGCCAGGCCTGTACCACTTCAAAATGCACCTGGGAAGGATCATATGTAAGCTCCTCCCTACAAATTCCCTGCACAAAGAAAACCAGCAGACCTCACCTGCTAACTTTCTTTGTCTGCTTTTGATTTCTGCTGTTGGAACGGAGAGCCCTTCAGATAAGTAAATTCCACTTCCAGATCTCAGTGGCAATGCCACAGTTTCTCCTTTTCACCCAAATATGCCACCAGAAGAGAATGAAGTAAAAGCCTCCCTGTCTTGGACAGTGTTGTCCAAACTTGGCCACTTTAAGATGAGTGGACTTCAACTCCCAGAATTCCCTGCTGGCTGGGGAATTCTGGGAGTTGAAGTCCACTCATCTTAAAGTGGCCAAGTTTGGACAACACTGGTCTTGGAGTTAGTTCATATTGTCTACTTTAAGTCAAGTTTTTCTTAGCTCAGTTTTGCATAAGATCAGAAAAAATGTCTGTTTTCCTGTCCTGGGTATTTTTCAGATCAGTGGACATGTAATCTCCTGTGGCTCTTTCAGTTAACTGATTCAGATCAGATCATATGTTATTTTATTTATTTATTTTAGTATCTTGTTTGTGATTTGCTACATCTAACTTCTATAAATGATTTCTGGCTTCCTACACAGAGCCTGAGGACTTGATATTCCAGATTTATACTGAGCATCCCCATTGGTATATAAAGAGCAAGGGAAATTTGTAAAAACAAAAAGACAAGAACATGCACCTATTGATCTAATGCCACATGTTGTTCAAAGTTCAGTCTGTTTTCATCTCTATGAACAGAGTACAGAAAGCTGAGACAGAAGTCTGCTGAACTGGATAAGAAATGGATTGATTTCCTATTTTATATCCAAATGCAGACTGGCAGCTATATTATATTATTCAGGAACACTTGGTAAATGCTTAACGGAATTCAGAAAGAAGAGAATGTCAGTTGCTGAACAATCATATAAGTAGTTTGGTTGGACTGGTGGTATCACATCCTGGATTATGCAAAATGTCAAAATTATTGATACCAGCTCTTCTGAAGAGGAAACACTGCTGCCCAGTTTTTGTTTAACTGATCATCAAAGATCCACGTAGCCTAAAAGAAAAGTCCATGAATAGAGCTCTACTTTTATTTCTCTTGAATCTGCTACTGATAGCCTAGATTCCTGTTCTCCCATTCTTTTCTACACACTTACAATAATAACATATTCATTTGGGCAGGATTGATGTGATGCCAGATCCCTGAAAAAACAGCTTTTTTTAAAGGTAGGAGAACCCTTGAAATACTTTCAAGAAACGGCAGCTTGCTTTGGCCCCTGGAGAGAAACACTTGTTCAAAGCTTAATAGAAATTTCAGAAAAAGATGGTCATTTGTCTATTTTATAAACAATAGTTCTATTCTGTGAGAATTAAACCTATGGGGATTTTGAGCAGAAAAATGGGCAGCATACAAAGGGTTAAGCACTTCCTTCTCCATCCCTTCTTATTCAGTTTGCTTTCCATTTCTTGAGATTGCTTATACAATAGGACACAAGTCTACCTTAGTTCTAGGTGTTTAAACAAAAAACGAAATCTTAATTTAACAAAATTCCTAATTTACAATCTCCAGATATGTAGGAATTTCAGGTCCCAGAATATTTAGCCAGCATAGACATTGACTGGGTGTTCTGGGAACTGAAGGCTATCTTGGTGGCTTCCAGAGACCACAGTTCTCACAATCTCTTAGTTTTGGCCATGCTTACCAGGGTTAGAAGAAGTTGAAGTCCAAAACACTTGGAGGACATCTGATTATCTAATACTGAGCTAGATTATGTTCTATTCTGCAGTTAACATTTGAATTTTGTATTCTATTCATTTTCACTAGAGATGGATCTATCACATGGTCTCTCTTCTGTATAGGTGGACTTGTCATTTATTTGTTCAAATTCATTGTGAAGTCTTTGTCACAGACTATAATATGTAATATAAATCACAAACATATTTCAATAAAATGATACCAATAGAACAACCACTGGTCATTTTTCATATACATGACAGGTTATTTTTGTGCCTACGTACATTGGCATAGTTTTATCTCAGGAAATGTAACAGAGTTTTGCAACCATTGGGTAATTCAGCAACTCAAAGAGGATCAATCAGTAGATTGTGAGGATTCTGTTACCAAGTTTCTAGCCCATTGTATGTATACAAAATATGATCTCCCAGATAGGCTCATCTCTTGGAACACTAAACAAAGTAGAGAAGACATGCAGAGCATGGGTTCTGGAATTCTTTATAGCCCCTTTCCCAACCTCCTTATTACATGTAATGTTGCCAACATCAGTGTCACAAGAGGCAAAATCCACTGGTATAATAGAGCTATTATTATGATACTGTTTAATTTTCAGTTATCATGGCTTACTCTTTTAGCTTTTGAGATCGCACAGTACTGATTTTAGTTTTATAGCAGACTTACAGCTTTTATCTCTTTATCTTTTAGCTCTAAAGTCATTGTAGCTACAGTTTTAGGCAAACTGCTTTTTTGGTATAGTGGATAACTTCACAGACTTTATGTTTTTATTTTATGCTGGTCAAACACCAAAATAAAGATGTTGTACTGTATTGCAAAAGGGCAAATAAACTGGCAGTAGCTCCATCCAAATGTATTGGAACTGCAGTTTCCAGAATTCTCGGCTTAGTAAACCTGAGATGCAGCCAAGAAAATGGTATCTTAACCTGTTATTGACTTATATGGAAATGAGGCTGACTCAGATCCAAACCAGTTGGCTTAAAATTCCACTAACTCCCAAGGACTTTATTACAACTGTACTAAAAAACAATTCCAGTTTCACCAGTACCCAGAGTCGCTCCTTGAGTGAGATGGGTGGTGACTAAATTTGAAATATAAAAAAATAAAAAAATAAATATTTTAGATTTACTTTTACATGGGATCAGTGTCCTTTCTTCATGTTCTACTGTAATTCATAATACCAGCCTATTCAGATCTAAGAGGAGCTTAATCTTGTAATGCATGAGAATATTAAATGAAAGCACTTTTTAGGCTGAAGCATGTATTCCCCCCATTTTATCCTAGATCATTTTTAAAAAAATAGATTTATGAAGGACAAATATTGCTTAAAAAAAAAAAGCCTGGAAAAACACAGACTGAGATTGTAGTTTTAAACATATATCCAGGGAGTAAATCCCAGCTGAATTCAACTGGGCTGAATAAACATGCTTTCAGCCAATTGGCAAGACTTTTAGAACTTTAATATGTATTCAGCAATATCTAGAATATATTAAAAATCTTGTAGCCCCTTAAAGCCACAAATTTATTAACTTCCTGCATTGATTTTGTCAGGGGCATGAAGTATTATCCTCAGTTGGTGGTTATTACATGGGTACAGAGAAAACAAATTGTGTTTGGTTAAGTCCAAAATGTTATGAAATGTTAACTGCACGTTGCCTCATATTCACACACAGGACCACGCAGGCCAGTTGAGCAATAGATTCTTTCGACATGCTGAAAAATATCAACCTATCAAGCAGCCTAGACAAGAGGAGGGGGAATGTTCCACTCCCTGCCTTCCATGTCCCATCTTCCAGCTTCATTTTTCTGTAATGTGTGGGCCAGTGAATTAATCAAGAGCTCAGAATTTGTGTTTCTCCAGATAAGGTATCGATCCACACAATAAAAAATCAGCGATGTCCACCATCAGCGATGGATGACAGCATAACTGGCACTGTACTATGTGTTGAACCACTATGTGCCACCCTATTACTGCTTCACTGCTGTCCATCTTCCAGAACCCTCTTGAACTCACCAACCCCCCCCCCAGGATGAACCAGAGTTGTGGCTGAGCTCTCATTAATATAGATCAAAAACTGGAGTACAATATAACGGTGATTTGTTCAAGACAGGTTTAGAACAGTCTTATAATTAAGTCCCCTTATATTATCTGAATGTACAGCCAAGTTATTATGGAAAAGGATGAAGCCTTAATAAATAATGGCAGAATTCAAGAATCTTTAATTGCTTTTGCTACATTTGAAAATGTATCTGTATATCTGAGTACAGTACCTCATATGCACCAATTACTTCTAGATAACCAGACTGAACTACACAGTTCAACTACAAAAAGAAGGAATGGAAATTCACACTCAAGGTGTTATATTTAATCTAAATAATAAAAGAAACATTTCTTATATATGTTATCTTTCCATTCTAAAACTTTTAATCCCCTAGTGCTTTGTGTGGAGAAACATATTCAATATTTTTTCCTAAAATCATGGCTCCTAGAATTGTTTGCTGATTGCAGTTATTTGTGGAAGTTAATTTCAGGGAGTTTAAATTATCAGTTTTTTGGTTTGTGCAAGCAAGCCATTAAAACCTCCTTAAACCCTCTTGCTAAATATTGCCTTATACCTCTTTGCTTGGAATAAATTCCACTGAATTCAATAGTGCTTACCTCTGCAAATGGCACTGTATGATAAATGAAATTCCCTACATACTGAACGCACGGGTCTTGGATAACCAGACTACTTTGAGATCCAGCTTTATAAATGTCAACTTATCTTACCTAAAAAAATCCATTTGAAAAGCCTAATTAGCTCCAAAGTAGTTGAATTAAAAATGTAGGCTACTAATATATGCTGATTGAGCTAATAAATGAAACCAACAGCTGAACACACAAACAAGCAATACAGTGTAAAACAGAAGCTGTAAATGACTGTTTTTGCTTGGACAACACACATTAAACCATACGAAACTGTTACATTTCATTCTATATGCCACTTGTTTAGAGTTCAGTAACTTAACATTTTTTAAGATCAGCATACTTCTATGTAGGACAACCATTTTTCTCCTTAAGACAGCAATCTATAGATAGGTATCTGAATGTAAGATCCATTGAGTTCAATGGGACTTAACAGCTCTATGTGGGTTATAGTGTTAGTGACTGACCTTTTATATTGGAGGAAAATAATTTCTCTATATGAGAAAGATCACTGTCACAAGTTATATTATCTCCAGAGCCATAAATTATATGGAATAGTATAAAAGTAAATAAATATAGAACATTTAAAAGCCCAGACATTCTGCATATTTAATAACCACATGCTTACTTACCCCAAGTTGCCTAGCAATTGAAGGATATTCTGTAAATAATATTCTGATTTTGATTAACTAGATTATAGGGTTATGTGCTCAGGCTGGTGATACAACTGCACTGTAATTTCTGTCCTTTTTATGTGAATATCCTTGCAATCATGCCAAAGACAAAGCAATCATTTATTTATTTATCCTATTAGCAAAGGGGAAAATGATTTGGTGACCAGAATTCAGGGGGACAAATTTGGGTAGAAAAAACATTCTTCATACCTGAAAGCAATACATTGAGGCAAACATTTTGAAACTGAACAATCCCAGCTCGGTTGATTCAAAAAACCATTTTTTTTAAAAAAAAAAGCAGGGCTTCCATAAATCTCATGAAAGAATAATTTGCTGTTGTTCTAGCGAGCACCCATTAAGCCTTATTACAATTTATTGTTCCTTCTGGAAATCAAAGTTTTAGGAAATACTGCAAGTACAAATGACAAATGCAAAATTAATCCCACCATCAACACATGTAAATCTAGTTGACTTCAAGATTTTCATATAATTTCCCTCTGGAGTTGATTCACTAAGAAAATTTACTAATAATAGGATCCGCTTTAAAACACAACTTTTGTTCGTGAACAATGTGGAAATAGTACTTTGAGTAACAGCTTGTATTTTTGTCCCTAGACACATAAAAATATAATCAACTATACATAGGTATTTATAATCCAGAAAAGATAAGCAGAACTATTTTATCATTTGCAAATCATTTTTGTGGCCCTCTGCTTATTATTGTGGCACTTGCTGTTCTCTTTCATCTTAAGAAATGAAGTACATTTTACCATCTGCCATTCCTTGATAAAAGAACCCCCCTTTCTATCTTACATTTGAATTCTTATAAATATTCACTCTTTGCTGTCTCAATAAAGCAAAATACTGAATAAATAAATATCTGCAGTGTGAATACAGATAGGTATATCACAAAAATGCATACAGATAGGGTAGAACAGAAATACTGCAAGTCAGTAAATGTGCTTTTTCCAAAAACAAGCAGCAATCAACATAGCTCCCATATTATTTCAAAAAGTTTATGCACTGTATTCAAAGGATCTCTTGCACTGTTAAATTAATGGAATTACAAGCAGTCTGCAATGAAGTTGAAGTTAAGGATTTTTTTTTGTCAAGTTCAATAGAAAATGTAGTTATTAGAACAGACTCAAATATATTATTAGTATCAGTTTTTGTTTTATTTGTAAAATCATCTAAAATATATTAGAAATGGGGATGTCATTAAAAAACATGATCCCTATCTGCAGATTCAAAGGCTAGAGAGAGGGCAAGAGGTGGAGAGAAAAGTGAGGAGAAAGACAGAAGAAGGCAAGAGAAAGAGTTATATGAAGTTATCATGTGCTGTCAACTCTTGTCTCCAATTAAAATCATGTAAAAGGTTAAAGATGGCAGAAATCTCAAGACATTTAGGATACTTTCTTTCTGCCGCCCTTGGAGTTGGAAAGGGTTGTATAGTAAGAGACTGAGTTGTACCATGAAGTTTTAAATGTATATTTAAATGTACATTTAAAAGTAAGTGAGCAAGCAATACACGATACAATTATGATACAGTTCTATGCTTTAGTTCTAGCTTTAGTTCTAAAGCTAAATATATGTATATGGGGGAGGCAAAGCTATTTCTTTGGAAAGAAAACATGGGCTACTTCGTGGCCCTTTATATGTGCTGACATGCCCAGGCACTAAATCATGGATGTGCACCCTCTCTCCACACAAAGGTTTAAACAGCAATTGGTCCAAGGAAAAGCAATGAAGCTTGAATTTAGAATACCCTACAGTTTCTGAAAAGCATGTCCAAGACCTTCTAAAGGCAAAACAGAGAATGTTGTAGTAAAGACCAGTAACAGTTTCTGTACCTTCCTGGTAAATAGAGGCTTCTGAAGTGCATGGCAAATGCCTTGACTGTGTGTATGGTTTGTCAGCCTATTTTGGCATAAAACGCCACCAACATTGCATCATAATAAGCTTATTGATATTGCTGAAGGGTTCAAGCAAACTGAAAAAGTGAAATTAACTTTTTTGACAGTCGATTCCATTGCGGGTTCTACATCACAGAGAAAACTACATCTGGTGGCAGAATGATTCTCTGTTGAACACACAGGAAGAGTGAGGGTTTGCATTCTGTTGCTAAAGGGATAAAGAGCCGGTGTGGGGTAGCGGTTAAGGTTTTACATGAGGAATGGGAAGAGCCAGATACAAGTCTGAGGAACCTTGCTGGATGATTCTGAGCCAACCTCTCTCAACCCAATCTACCCTACAGGGTTGGTGCTGTTGGGGGGAAAATGGAGGCATGATAATTATCCCTCCTGATTTAGAGATGCTGCCTGATGTTCCTTTTCTTTTGATTTACTCACATTGAAAGGAAACTTTTTTTTTTGAGGGGCGATGTTTTTGGGATGAATATTGTGAAAGCCTCCATTTGAGCACAGACCTTGCATAATCAGAGACCATAAGCCAGTGTTGTCCAAACTTGGCCACTTTAAGATGAGTGGACTTCAACTCCCAGAATTCCCTGCTGGCTGGGGAATTCTGGGAGTTGAAGTCCACTCATCTTAAAGTGGCCAAGTTTGGACAACACTGCCATAAGCATTAGGAGGATTGTAACAGCATTCAGCCAAATGCAGTTATACCTGTAGACCTGTCAATATAAGAAAGTCAGAAAGGGAGGGCCACAAATGATGCTCCTGTCATCTTTCCTCTATGTAGGATTTTTTGGTTTTCGTACAGAAAGCAGGCTATTATCTTTCTGGAAGATCTGAAGAAGGTAGAGGGAAATTGTGTGTGATGGGTGTATGTATGGGCTCTTTTTCATTACCACAATCATTCCAACCAAGTACAATTCTCACATTCCTGTATCATTTTGATTCACATATGTATCAAAATGGCACACCTCTCACAAAGTTACCTTTTGGTAGCAGGGGCCCAGTTCGATCCACATTTTCAAAAAGTTCACTATGCTCTAATTATTATGTGGCTGTCTTTTCCCTAATAGGTGTAGTTGCTTGGATAGAACCAAGTCTGGTCATCTTACTTTTTCCAGGGAAAAAGATATGCTTCCTCACCCAGGTTGGGATTCTTTCTTCCTACTGCTTTGCTATTTGACAACGTTTTTTTCCCCAATTCTTTATTATAATCTAGGTCAGTACCTGCTCTAAAAACTGAAAATATCACATTGAAGTGTTACATGTATATTCATTTCCAATATTCAAATAATGTAGATACTACTATCGTATATTGGGAAATGAAAGACTAAATGGAAATCAAAGGTATAAGACTTTAAATTCTAGAAAGAAATTTTGATAGTGGAAAGCAAAATATGTCAGTTGAACATGTGAGAGCTTCAAACTTGATAGAAAACAGAGCACATCTGCTCCCATTGCCCTTTTCTTCCCCAAGATTCAGACAAGAGCTCAGAAAGGAAGCTATATTTGCATCTGCTTGAATGTGTGTACAGCTTTCCAAACAATTTGGGACCCTGTTATATTATGGCCGAGATAATGAAAAGAACTGCATTTGCATACAGCTAATGCAATTACTTTCCCTTTAGAACTTCCAACTTGAGTGCATAAGGGGTGGGGACCGTGTGGGTGGTCCTATCTTCCCCCACTTTTGAATCCTTTCTGCATTCAGATGAATGCTAGAAAAGGACTACAGAGAATGAGAAACCTAGCTTCGATAGAACAAAATGGCATAGTGAAGGAAAAATTAAGTGATTAAAGAAAATTGCAGGAAATAAATTTGAATGGTTTGGGATAAGAAGATGAGCTATTAACTGGGAAAATTAAGTATGAAAGAGAATTAAGCACTCAACATGAAGAAACAGACAAAATGAGAGAAGCTAAGGAATTTCCTAGCTGCTTTATGAACTTCCTGAAAAGAGTTGATTTTTTAAAAATATTGCTGAAGAAAATTGTTGTTGGTGTTGCCTTTCCAATGCATTTGTGTGATTAGGATATGATCTTCTCAATTCAGTTGTGGCTCCAAAGCATCTTGGATATGTGAACAGTTTGAGAGATATATATTGGTAAAATACTGATGTCTCTTCAAGTGGCTTCACCTTTATTCCTATGGATTGCTCAAATATATCTTTTTTAGGGGTCTCCTATGTGTGTTGGATAAATGCACAAGGGAGAAATGATCTGTATTCCAATGGAACACATACCCCCACTTTGTGGGCTTCACTTATATACCACAAATGTCTGCTGGGAAAGAAATTCCAAGTTTATAATTGTTTATGTAAAAACAGGAACTTTGCATGACTAAAATTCCAGATGTTACGGAAACCTGAGGTTGTAGTCCTTATTAATTAGAGCTTCCTCCTTGCAGATATTTGAACACTATGCATGGATGCAAGTGTAGGCTGACAGTGTTAGGAATGGCCACAGGGCTTGTCCTTATTCAGTGTGATTCTCCCTATCAGACTATATCCAGAAGAGATTGGACATGGATTTGAATAATCACATGGGCTCCCTTCCTCTTCAGCTTTCCTTCTCATAGGCTCCTTTTTTTCTCTCACCAGGGAAAAAAAGGGGAAGTGTTTAGTCTTGTTGACTATACAATTATCTTCTCTTGACTCTGCTCGTTCACTTCTTACTGCAGAGGATTATCAACTTGATGACACTGATCTTTGCCAGGAGGGGGAAGAATTCTGCCTGAATACCTCCTAAGATATTTTCCAAAAAAAGAAAAGAAATCTAGCATCTGAAAAACATGCATGCAACTGTCCATTAGGAAATTGTAGAAATTTCCATATTAGATTTTAAAAAATACTTTTTTGTATTAGGTCTTAAACCTTTCCTTTATAGTCATATGCCTGTGGCTCAGTCCTATAATCAAAATGAATCCTTCTCAAGAAGCCAATTAATTTTTAAAAAATTATGTACTTATTATAGAATCAACTCATCCTCTTTTTGTGCCCTCCTGTATTCCTTAGCTATAGGGAAATAATAGATGCTCATAGAATTCTCCATACGAAGCACCAGTATATTTATGTTGAAAAGAAAGCTCTGGGGCTGAAACATTATTACAAGAGTAGCAGAGCAATGGGCTTTAAATGCAATTATCTGCCAAACAGAAATATAATCGGTTCTCTGCTTATATCCAATGATCTTTATGGGTGGAATGTAAAGCTCTTTCCATTGGAAATTGCTGCAAGCTAAAGAACAAAAGAAAGGATATAGACATGACACCTGCTGCTAGTTGAGAGAGACTTTTTTAAAATATATGAAAGCGTGCAACTTTGTGAAAGGAAGTGAAGAAGGCCACATGATACTGAAGGAGAAAATGGCCTGAGCTAGCCTAAGCAGATCACCTCCCACCTCCCCCCACTCACCTTTCCTGGTACCCCTTAGAGAAGCCATAACATGCTGGTACAGGCATAAAAATCATTAGAAGGTGAAGGAAAAGGGATACTTGGAAACAAGAAAAGCTATGGGAAGCAAGGTCAAGGGAGAACACACTTAGCTTTTTTAAAAAATTAAATATAAACGCAACAAAAACAAATTGTATACATTAAAATAACATTAATATTTCCTCCGTACTCCTCCCATACACTAATATATTCAGCTGGCATAAAGCAGTCATGATTCTCCCTAGTTAGCATAAGCTATAAAATCAGGTCATATATTAGAAAAGGCTTTAACCTTTAACTTGACCAAAACGAAGAGGAAGGGTGTAAGTCAACATCTCTGCTATGGTGATATCCCAGTTGTTCTGAAACCAAAGACCCAGTTTTACCTTTCCCAATTTAGCTATGGGCATTCTAGCAGCAATAAGTAAAAATGCCACTACTTCTTTAGAACCAATACCTGCATAGGACCCTAGGAATATATTTAACAAGGCAAGCTATGGACACTTAGGGGCAGGACCACCCCAGATGTAAATATGTGCCATATTTGTGCCAAATATATTTGTGCCAAATATGTGCCAAATATATCTTCCATTCCAATACAAAGTGGAGCTTTCCTTACTCACGCATGTTAACTTATAAGGAGCCATACACTATGAAGCAATTTAAACAAATCTTCCTCAATTTGGGTTGAAGCAGATACTACTGGTTTCCATTTCCATACTTTATTTCACTCTTGGTCACTCATCCCTTGTTGAAAATCCTTTTCACAAGTCATTTTCAAACCAGTTAAGGGCTGATCTATTTGTTCTATAATAATATTATATAAATTAGAAATTAGGCTTTTAGATGAATCTGGAAGATTCAATACCAGTGATTCAAAATTTGTTGAAGATTTATTCGCTTAAGCCTTTCTTCACTATGCAGCCAGCCATTTTTAAAGGTGTTAGTTCATCAATTATCAACTCTAGGTTAATAGCATTGTTGGAATAATTAAAAAATCTTCAATCTGTATGATTGCTTTTTGGTCCCTGGCTTATAAAATAAAGTAACCAGTAGGGGGAATGTGGGATGGCTCAAAAAAGAAATAAGGTGAGAATAGGGTAGTGATGGAGCTATAATATTTAGCCATTTTGCCCAGATTTTAAACTTAGCACTCCAAAAAGGTTTGTGATCAGCTTTAAACCTTTTAATGGGGTCTGACAGAAGTGAGAAGATTTTAATATCCCCAAAGTATTCTTCTGGGGCCTCAATTCCAACTCAAATTTTGGTTTCCACTTCTAATATCCATATGCAGTTTCATAAGTAGAAAGCCACATAATAAAAGGATAATTTTGGTATTCTGAACCCACTCTAGATATTTTTAAATATATTGCTTTATTACAAAAAGTCTTGTCCATTTCCCAGAAAATATAAGGTAAGGAAGTATAAAGGTAAGGAATAATTTTTGCCATCCTCAAAGGCTTGATGAAGGTTCATTTTAATTGATTTTATTACTGGGTCCAAATTCAATTTACAAAGCTGAGTTTTTTAACTAATAATTCCCAAATACTGTTTTTGTTTTTTTTTTAAGGTTTTCAGGATGTAATACAGTTTTAAAAGTTTATTTTGCGGTTTTGGCCCAAATCTAGAGCACAACAGTTCAGATGTTAGGAAATCTATTTTTAAGCCTGCTGCAGCCTCAAATTTTACCAGATCCTCTTGTATGACAGGAACTGTGCTGATAGGATCTGCTAATATTAAGGCAATATCATTTGCATAGAGGCTGATCTTATGTTCTGTATTAATTAGAAGGCCTCCAATACATTAGTTGGGGCTAACAGTTTGAGACAAAGGTTCAGTGATAAGTACAAATAATAGGGGAGATAATGGATATCCCTGCTTTGTAATCCTAGTGATAGAAAATGATTAAAAAATGTAAATGGATGGTGAAAAAGATTTACCATAAATTTGCTTAAGAATGGTAATACATTCAGATCCCATTTTGAAGATATTCCACCAATGTAATCAAATAGGGCTATTGCAGCTGATCAAAGGCCTTAAAAATATCTAAAGTAAGCATTGCTAAGGGAGTTTTAGTGTTTCAACTACAGTGCAGACAGTTCAAAATAAGACAAATTAGATCTGCAATCTGTCTGCCTTTAATAAAAACTGCTTGGGCAGGATTTATATAATGCTTTACAAAAGAATTTACTCTTTTTCCCAAACAGGCTGTAAAAACTATAGGATGATACCAGTTCCATATTCTTAAGAAGCATAGACAGTCTAGAATGTCTCCATGTTTCTGGAATTGAGTTCCCCATTAAGATAGATTTAAAAAGAATAACTAATTTTAGAATTAAGATATTTTCCAGTTTCTTCTAAAACAAGGCTTTGAAGCCATTGGGTCAGGTTACTTACGACTTATGAATTTGAGATAACTTCTTCCACTTCTTTTTTTGTGAAGGGAGAGTTCAACTCTTCTCTCTTATGGTCTTGTAATGCCAAAGCTACTTAAGAATTATTAATCTCCTTAATATCCACAAAATCTGAGGTTTGTAAGATAGAATTAAAGTTAAAAGAATTATAGGTCTCTTACCTATTAGCATTTCTAATGCCTTTGACATGATTAAGCAAGCATATGGCTCTTTGTTTTGCTATTTTTTAAAAAATCTATTTGCCAGTAGTTTTGAACTTCTATTCCCTATTCATAAAATTCCTGCTTTGTATAAACTAAATTGGTAGCTGTCTTCTGACAATGAAGTGCTTTGAGTTCCTTTCCTCTTTAATGAGTTTTTTTTTTATGTATGGCCTTTGAACCAGAATCTTTATGAATTGATTCTAATTCTTTAGTTTTACAAGAAAGCTTGGCAGGGAATTCTGCCTTTCTCTGCTTAAATAAGGCATATTCTTTAATACATAAACCCCTCAGAGTGGCTTTCATAGCATCCAAAACGATTGCCCCAAAGATATTTGGATTGTTGTTAAGGTGATAGTATTTTAAGATAACATTTTTTATTCTCTCAACTATGTTAGATTTATCTAAAATGAATAGGTTCAATCTCCAAATGTATGAATAACTGCAATCAACAGAAAACTGAAAGGAAGTTGGCCCAAATTATTGGGAAATTTAAAGAATCAGAAACTAATATATAATCAATTCTAGAGTGTGTCTTAAACCTTGGATAGTAATATGTATAATCTCTAACTGTTGGGTTAATTTTTTTCCAGACATCAATTATGAAGAATCGCCAGGTTCCTGTGGGAATTAATAGCAAGCTGATGCTTTCCAAAGCATGGAGACCCATTCCAGCTGAAAAATGCTGGCTGGAACGCGGAGTCTGGCTAGTGCAATCTTCCTAGATCAAAGGAAGATCGAAAGATAAACCATGTGTGCTCTGGACAGCCGTTCCTTTTGAGTGAACTGCAGAAACTGAAACGTTTTTGCAGCTGGCTTGTGAGTTGAGCTGCTGGGGTCCTGGAATTCCATCTATGCTCCTAACTACAGTGGAGCCCAATGGACATTATAGCTTTGCTTCTCCCCACTTCTTAATCACCTTGTGAAGTAATTAATTACAGAAGAAGAGATTTCCACTGCAGTAAAGACTCCTCGCGGTGAGTTAAACCTTCTTTTGAGATTACAAAAATAACACAAGAGAGAATTTGATTTAAAGATTCAAGAACTATTTGCAAAAAAACTTAATTAAGAGAAGATATAAGAAAGTTTTTAAAATGGATAAGGGGATAGTTTTTCTTCCTATTTTTCTATTACTTTTGATGAAAAGTGCTTTGCTATAATTTTTTCTTAAGCCAGCTAAAGAAATTAGCCCAGGGTGGGAATGTTGTTAGCTAGTCTTAAAGAGTCTATGTAATTGGTGGAATCTGCATAATAAAAGATAAGGTACAGACAGACTGTGATGCTTAGTTGCCATGGAAATGTGAGCTTTGTTGTGGTGAAAGTTATTGAGCACTACTAAAGTAAAAGTGTTTGAAACAAGAAGATAACAAGCAAAAAAGAAAAGACTTTTTATTCTGCTGGCTTGGGACTACTTTGCTTTTGAATTAAAAATGACTACTAGAAAAATGGCAAAAGAGGGCAGAAAAGGCTTGCTAGAACAACCTATGGAAAATATAATTACACAAGATATGCTTCAGAAATTTTTTGAGCAAATGAGAAATAAATTGGATGCCTTTGAAAAAAGAATGGATGACAGATTTGTAAAGCTAAGAGAGAAGATGTTACAAAGATGGAAAATTCTATAAAACAAATATCTGGAGAGGTAAAGTAAATTAATGATAGAGTGGAAATTTTAGAGAGTAAGCCTGAAGTTCAAGGCAGAGAGATGGAAAGGGAACTGGACAACCTGGCTTTACTGGAATTGAGAGAGAGAGAATTCTGTTTGAGATTTAAAGCTGTTCCTGAGTTTCCAAATGAAAATATTAGACAGTGGCTTATTAATGTTTTGGCAATTTTTGGGGATTTAGAAAAGGATGATATGGAGACAGAAACTGATAAGATTCATAGAATAAATTCCAGATTTGCCAGGATGAGGAATGTCCCTAGAGATATTTTGGTGCATTTTGTTAGAAAGAAGACAAGGGATTAAGTCCTGGAGCAACATTTTAATACAAGACTGAAAATGGATAATGCAGATATAATTGTTTTGAAAGAGATTCCTATTAGAATTTTATGTAAGAGAAATGACAAATGCATGCATTAATTCAGAAGATTTTAAAAGTTAAAGTAAAACTGAAACCAGAGACTTTTCTTTGGGGACTAATGGACAGGTGATTAGAAAAAAGTCATGGAACTTTGTTTTTATATATGACAACTGCAGCAAAACTATTATATGCTCAAATGTGGAAAGGTTCGACATTACCCACAATGGAGGAATGCCTGGTTAAGATGATGAAACTTGCAAAGATGGCTAAATTAACTTCTTTGATTAGTTAAAAAACAATATCTACATTTATGGCTGACTGGAAACCCCTTATAGACTTTTTGCATGAAATGGAAAAAAAAAATGCACTTATGATTTGTGGTTTTGATGATTAGAAAAAAAGTGAACATTTTTTTTGGAATTATAGAGTAAGAGTTAATTTTATAATTGTACTTATATTTGTTGCAAAAGAAATTGGAAGCTTTTTTCTTCTCTTTTTGTTCTCTCTTTCTGCACTTTCCTTTTTTTTCCTTTTCTTTCTTTGCTCCTTTTACTCTTTATTAGTTTGTGTTAGTTTTTATGTTCTTTGTAAAACTTTTAATAAAATTTATAAGAGGAAAAAATCAATTATGAAGAATCGAGTAAACAGGTTTGTGAGCAAAGTATGTTTTTGTCTACAAGATATATTTTGAACCAGATTTTAATCTTACCTAATATCTGCAACACAGATAAAATCTCTACGTACAACAATAAAACCATCACTAAATTTTAACAATTTGGAGAAAATAGAGTAAATTTGTATAGGTCTTGATTGGGACAAACATGGAAACAAAACTGTAGGCCAGTGTTATCCAAACTTGGCCACTTTAAGATGAGTGGACTTCAACTCCCAGAATTCCCCAGCCAGCATGGGGAATTCTGGGAGTTGAAGTCCACTCATCTTAAAGTGGCCAAGTTTGGATAACACTGCTGTAGACTATATTATTATGTTTAATTTCCACAAAAATAAAATGACCCTTCAAGGCACCTCTTCACTTTAACATTTTGCAGGTGGAAAGTATTAGTTAAAATTAATGTATCTCCCCTGGCCCTAGAAGATGCAGTAGCAACTGTGGATGGCTAGTGACCACCATAGTTATAGTAACCAACTCTAGGATGGGCAAATATATTGCTTGTATTTATACCCCAGCTGTGCATTTCTTGTAGAAAATACTTTTCTCTAAGTATTGCTTTAAGTATCTCTTATGATTAATGCCATAATGCCTTATAATCCCATACCCCTCATATTGTATGAGGAGCCCTTAAAATTTACCTCCTTTTGTCTTTGTAGCCAATCCATAAATTTTGTTACCTGAAATAAATTAAATCCAGCTAAATGATTACTTCAGAAGGCATGGGGAATTCTGGGAGTTGAAGTCCACTCATCTTAAAGTGGCCAAGTTTGGATAACACTGCTGTAGACTATATTATTATGTTTAATTTCCACAAAAATAAAATGACCCTTCAAGGCACCTCTTCACTTTAACATTTTGCAGGTGGAAAGTATTAGTTAAAATTAATGTATCTCCCCTGGCCCTAGAAGATGCAGTAGCAACTGTGGATGGCTAGTGACCACCATAGTTATAGTAACCAACTCTAGGATGGGCAAATATATTGCTTGTATTTATACCCCAGCTGTGCATTTCTTGTAGAAAATACTTTTCTCTAAGTATTGCTTTAAGTATCTCTTATGATTAATGCCATAATGCCTTATAATCCCATACCCCTCATATTGTATGAGGAGCCCTTAAAATTTACCTCCTTTTGTCTTTGTAGCCAATCCATAAATTTTGTTACCTGAAATAAATTAAATCCAGCTAAATGATTACTTCAGAAGGCATGGGGAATTCTGGGAGTTGAAGTCCACTCATCTTAAAAGTGGCCAAGTTTGGACAACACTGGCCTAGACTCTGCACCAAGTGAGGTTGGTGTACAGATCTTATCCAAGCCTAAGGCTGGTAAAATAATAGTAATGTCCCTAGTTCTAAGGCGGGGGCCTGTATCAATGCATGGTTGCTTATCTTGTCTATTGCTGGTGGGACTTAGGGTTCCCCTTGAACCCTACCATTTGAACTGGAGGCTTTAAACTCTTTGATAAATAGGTTCAAGTTGGGATAGTTGAGAAATTTTCCCCAAAGAGTCTTTAATAATTTAGCTGAAGGCTGATCAGAAGGTGATTTGATTATGCGATCATACTTTACCATCTGAGCACAAATATTCTGCTTGGGCCAGAAAACAAGCTTTTGTAGGGAAACTTCACCTATGTTAGGAGCCTCTGACCCTTATATTTTGAAATGATTTATCTGCCTGAATTAGATCCCCAACTTGAAATGTAAGAGCAATGTCCATTAGCTCAATGTGCAAAGTTAGCTGGGGTACCATATCTTGAACACTAGATTTCCTGAGATCCTCCCTCTATTGATTGTGCCTAGATTAGAAGTGTGGCTTTCATACTATTGACCAGTTATTAAAGTGGAAAGGGTGGTCAAAGGAGTCTCATTATGTCCATTTGCAAAATTAATTAATGGAGGAGACTCTTGTGGCAAATCTACATCTGCTTGCATACAATTCTCAGCAGGATCAGTGTAAACTGAGTTGCCTCCTGTATCCACATCATCTTTTTAAAGTTCTACATTATCTTTAACAAGTGTAGAGGTATATAAAGTATGGATTAATTTTTCTGCTTCTACCTTTGACTTTAAAAACCCATCCTAGCTTAAATCAAAGTTATACTAGGGGGCTGCAAAAGCCGCCAGAGGTTTTGCTGTCCCTTAAATCTCCTTCATTGCATGTCTAGGAATTTCTGTCTTGAGTAATACATCTGTCAGGCCCAGCCCAAGAACAACGATGAGGCAGTCCAGTCCAGTATAGTTCCTTTATTAGCTTACGCCCAAAAGACAGAATCTTGCCAGACTAAATCTATGCCAAAGCAACTAGTGGATATACCCCGTGAGCCTCCAGGAAGGGGCTAGCCTGAGCTGCTGCTTCTCATGGTCCTGCTGCAGGTTGAGAAAGCACTTGCCCTGGACTCTGTCCTGGAATGCACTCCCTCCCTCCTGATAGCCTTGATCTTCCATTCCAGTATCCTCCTCGCACATGCCTTCCATTACACCATCTGTCTGTTTGCATTTTGACATTTATCTGTACAAAGCAACCAACTCTTGTTCAAATGGACTGAATACAGAATTTTCAGCCATTAATGGAGGTGGAGTAGTTGGTATTTGGCATCCTTCCCAATTAGATGCTTTGTATGGAGCTGGGAGGAAATACTTATCTCTATCCAAGAATGACTTCACATTATAATCACTAAAGACCTATATAGGAGAGATTCAAAAAGTAAGTTCTTGTCCTTAACAACATAGATAAAATAATCAAGTGGTTACATGACAACATAATCAAGTGGTTACATGACAACATAATCTTCTTTCTTCCATTACGGCTAGGAAGCCAGGTGGCGCTATTAATATCAACTGCTTGCAGCTGGCAATGAAGAAGTTGGCTTCAGGAAAGTTGAATAGACTCTTTAGAGAACCATCTCCAGGCATTAATGTTAGTTGCTATGCATAGAGCAATTTGCTTATATTGATAGGTAAGTGCGCAATCTTTTATTACTAGGTTCTTTTGTTGCTAATAATGATTGGAATCCTTTGCCATTAAGGGACTTAATTTAAAGTTTGAAGGTCTTGTTATTTTACAAATGTTGTTGTAATACGATCAAAATACCTCTTTATCTTTTTTTTTTTTTTGGTCAAAATTGCTGTTATTTGTCCAGAAAGAGATCTCACTGTTTGAGCAGTTAAAAGATGGTGCTTAGCCACAACATCAGTGGCTGTAACACTAGGAGGAATATTATTTAAACCATTATTGTTTAAAGCATGTACATCATTTTCAGTAAAAATAGACAGCTTACCAAGTTATGCTTTCTTGAAGATTTTTCACCAAAACATGCTCTTCCTCTGTACATGGAAAATGCAAAGAGTCATCTGTCTCTTGGGTTAAGGTTCGTAATCTTTTTGCAGCACATTTAACAATTGCTTTGTCTGTGGAAACTTCTGGTTGTAGAATGTCAATAATGTTCAGCTGTTTTGCTACCTTAACTGATTTCAAGGTCCCAAGGCTGCCTTTTTTTGCCCATACTAATGCAGGAATTATAAAGCAAATAGTACTTATCTAAGACTTGGTTTATTACCTTATAAGACATATTCTTTCTTCTGATCGTTCAGCTGGTTACATCTTCCATAACACTTAGAAATAACACACTAAACATTAACCATTAATCTAACACATAGTCTCTGTATTCTTAATAAAACCATTGTCTCTGTAGTCCCACCTTCACCGCCTCTGACCTCAAGGATTACATATATTCTTTGATTTGCATAAACCCATATAAGGGGTTTCCATCCCCACCCCTTTTTAGGTTTGCTATTGCAGTACTGCAGTAGTCTGGTACTGAAATAAATGCAGGGTGTCCTTCTATTGATGGGTGTTCTGGTCACAATTATTAAATGAAGTCATAAAGGAAAATCAGAACATCATGAGTGCCAGTGGAAGAATTACAAGTTAAGGACTGTTTCTGTTTGATAAACACTATTCTAAATCTGCCTGGATTTCTTGATCATGTTAGAGGAAAATAAGTACAAGTGGAAACTGTTGCTTGAGGCATTTATCGCACGGTAGCAAATGCTGCTACAAGATGCCACATATAAACTATTCCATATTGACAACATTTACAACTCATTTACTTGAACAAAGACCAAATCCTTCCACAAGATGCTTTTTCTTGATAAGTATGTTCTTTAATATTACATCAGAAAATGAGTCAGACTTTTAAAGAGGAGGATAGGAACATATCCAGGTATTTTTAAAAAGTATTTGGTATATTTATAATATTTTTTATTGATCCATCCTAGCTCCATCAACACTCTGCATGATTATTACCCCATGCATTGATGCTCATTCTGTTTTTTCCAGATATCTTGGAGATTCAGTTTCCAAAATCCACAGCTACCATACTGTGAATTCTGGTGTTGGTAATGATAAAATATCTGGAGGGTTCCAAGCTGGGAAGGCTGCTCTAAACACTTTAATAATACTGTACTATATACAGTATCATGGTTGCCTTTAATTCTACCTTTCCTTCTTCTTATAGTTCTTAAGCTTCTAATGTTTCTTCCTTTATGCCATTCTAAAAAAAAAAAAACAGCTTTATACATTGGGGTTACTAGAACCTGAAAGTAGATACATAGCTCACTTTTACCTGGTAGCTGTGAGAATCTGTTCTAAGTCAGTCTGACAAGGATGTAGACATCCTTGGAGAACTGCCATCATTTGCAGATACAAACTCGAGGTACTCGTTTTGCTATTCATAGATAAAATCCCCTGTGAATAGTCAGCAAAATGCTTCAAAATATTCTAGCTTCATACCATGCACTGGACTTGACTACATGCACTGATTTCGAATCACTTGTAATTGCTGCAAATGTCTACAAATGATGGTATTACATACAGAGTTATTGTTCCACCTTACATTTGGCAGAAGACAAAGGGATGGTGATGGTGGTCAGCAATTAGGGAAAGGGAATTTTCTTTGTAATTTCATTTTTTCCTTGCAAGTCTTGAGGAATGTGTGAAAAAGGCAATGCTAGGGCAATAACTAACATATGATCTTTTAGTGCCCCATGCCAGACTTTCTAGCAGGACATAAAGAAACATTAGTAACTTTCATATCCAAATTTTGTGTTCTTCATGTGGCCCCAATTTATTTAACAAAACAGAAGGTTGGAATAAAAATAACAATACATAAAAAAGTATAATGATAAGGCAAATAAACAGTATTAAGTCTTAATAAAAGTACATAGTGGTTGGAAGTTAAGGCCTGGAAGTCTTTAAGATTTGGGCTCTAATATGCAGATTTCACAGGTACAAGCTAGGAATGGCAGTTACTATGTATTCATAAAAATATTCGACCCCATTTCTGCATTTGTAGGGTTTATTTTTAATTCACATTAAAATGCATTCTCATTTTATAGGTGTCTTAATATTGCTTACCACAAAATCTGATTTTTTCCTGTAAAAACTCACATCACATCAACCTGTCCCACCCGGTCAGACAGAGATCAGAGACAGAGTATGTTGCAGACCCCATCAGCGAGAGAATGTTGGCTGGCAAAGCCCAGGAGGAGAGCCTTCTCTGCTGTTGCCCCCGCCCTTTGGAATATTCTTCCCCCAGAGGTGTGGCAGGCCCTCCCCTCCCCCCCCGACTTTCCAGAAAGGAATAAAGATCTGATTCTGCCAGCTTGGGTGGGGTGACAAAACTTTTACCCAATCCTGGGGGTGGCTGGTGCCTTGATGACGCTCCCTGAGTGACTGCCAATTTTAATATCTATCCTTGGATTTATTTATTTTCTATTTATTTAAGATAATTGTATATTTTAATTTTAATTGTTTTTAATTGTTCTGTAAACCGCCCAGTCATTTCAATGAGATAGATGGTGACAAATGTGATAAATAAAATATGTACATATGAAAAATTTATCAATGTTTTCTTAAGTTAAAAACTCCATCTCAAAATCCAGAAAGCAGCAAAATAAAAAATAACTCCAAATGACTTCAGGAGAGGTGTGAAACACCCAGAATCGAAAAAGTTTCCCAGAATCTCAATTTCAAGTCCCCAGTTTGTCAGTTATCTGTTGGTAAAGCTGTGAACTGCACAAAGGTAAGTCAGAATTGAGCTTTTTTTTTAGAATTTTATTGTTCCTTTTCACAGTTTTTTTCATCCACTGTTCTTCCTCAATTTTTCCCAGACCTTTGGGACACAATTTGGACTATATATTCATTCGCACTTGTACCCTTGTAATGGTCTCTGAGAATGTTCTTGAGAGATAGGAGGAGGAGGAGGAGCAGCAGCAGCAACAGACTAGGCAATGGTCAGATAAGAGGCAGCTTAGCTCGCAGAAGCAATGGGGATGTGGCAAACATCTCAGAAGGGACCCTCCCTAGTTTCTTGGGCTGTAAAGGTGAGGGGGAGAGATGTACTTTCAAACGTGCAAGATTCTGTTACTGTAAACTTACAATAAAGGTAGTATTAGTACTCACAGTTGGTGCTTCTTGTCTGGACTACCAATAAGGGCCGGCAATCCTTCCCCTCTAATTTAAGATTTTGCACAAGTTAGGGTGACGTGATTACTTCAGGTGATTTCTGATATCTTAGAGGAGAAGCGGTCCCTTAAAAGTTGATGAGCAGCAGGGGCAGAAGTTATTAACTTTTCCTTCTTTTTTAAAAAATAAAGTTGAATACAGGTGTTACCACAGTGGTGACAGAACACTAATTAAGGCGCTTTGCTGCTTCCAACAATGTTTCAGTCCAGGTTTCTGGAACAATGGTCCCCATTTGTCACCTGCAAATGTACTTTTATATCACCCACACCAATTATTTAGCATTTTCCAACGGTATTGTACTTAATGTGGTTCAGGTTTAAATCCCATATTCAACTTACCCTGATCCCATGTACTATTAACTCTACTGATCTTTGGTTTGGCACAAAGGGATCCTAAATCAAGATTTCTTTTAGGAGTCCTCTTCCTGTCCAGGTTTTGTTCCTGCTGCCTTACCAGGAAGCAAGTAACAATAGGTATCAGGTAACAACAACAATGGCAGCTATTATGATGGACAATATTATGGTTATAGTGTTGAACCAGGACTGGGAAGTGTTCAGTCTATACTGGGTCATGAAGCTTGCTGGGTGACATTAATGATAATGATAATAATAATACAATGTTTCAGGTTAATATCACCTTGATATCCTTAACAAACAAACAGGTAAGTAACTTCCCAGCACTTCTCCTGGTATGCGTAATGAAAAAGTTTATATGGCAGATGTTTGTCAGAGTAGACTCCTGCAAACAAGCTTTTCCTGATGACTCATTTGTTGCCAATGCTCCTCTAGCTCGATATATCCTTGAGGTGATCCATTGGTAGCACTCCAGAAGAAAATGGGGTGGGACTGGGGTGAACTGTGTCCAAACGTTAGATCTTTGAAATAAGTAAATACTAACCCTCTTAGGACTACCCCTGATCTTATTTAGTATGAGTTCTCTTACTTTTTCATATGTAAAATATTGCTTCTTCTATTAGATAGGTCAAATGTCATACAGTCTCACTCTGTAGACATTCAGAGACATGGCTTCTTCAACTCCAGGTAGTCCTCACTTAACAACCATGATTAGGACCAGTAACTGTCACTAAGAACACAGTCATTAAGTGAGACATCACATGACCGTGACACAATTTTACTGCTGGCTTCTCCATTGACTCTGCTTGTCAGAAGCTGGATGTGCGCAGATGGTGATCGTGTGACCAAGGGACACTGCAATGGTCGTAAATGCCCGTCAATTGAGAAGTGCCTGAATCTTGATCATGTGACCATGGGGATGCTGCAACGGTCATAAAATTACTTTTTCAGCGCTGTTATAACTTCAGATGTTTGTTAAACGGGACAGTTGTTAAGTGAGGACTGCCTGTATAACTTTTATTAAAGGGATGAGGCTTCCAACTAAACATTTACTCTAAGGTGCCACTAACATTCTAACTGAGCCTTAGATCAGCTGATGTTGCATTCAACCTATCTTCCAGTATAAAAGTATCATAATTAAATTTTGCTTGTTGGTTCAAGTTGGATTAATGGGGACAAACAAAAAAACTAGTGAATGTCAGCTTCTGGAAGCAAATGATGAACATGCAAAGAATATGCTAGGATACACAAGTGTAATCACAAGTGTTAATACAATGCAGTGTCATAAACTAAGTTTAATTAGTAACTGAAGTGTCTACAGCAAATATGAACAAAGTGTGCTGGAACGCCACAGGAAGGCTTATACCAGTTAACAATTTAAAATGCAAATCAAGTTTGCAGAGTTTTCAGAAAGCAATTTTGGGAAAATGCATCATATTTTCAGAACTGTGATGCCTTCATGCTCCAATCAAATGGGAGCGTCATGCAGATTAACAACTAAAATGAATTGAATGGTTCTCCAGTTTTCTATTCAAAGCAGCCTCTTTCTACTAAGATTTGTCTATGTAGCTAATGTTATCATTTTGATCTAGCTAAAGTTGATTTTGACTACTGCCTATTTCAAGTACTGAATGGGAGTGAAGTTAGTTGTCATTATTACAAATTAATAATGGTCTGCTCTGTCATGGTGCCTGCCCTTTGAAATAGCATCCCCTCACAGAGATCCATATGGCCCCCACCCTGATCATTTTTAAATAGTCTTTGAAAACTTCTTTTTTCCCAGACCTTGGGTTAGGAAGGGTGGTGAACCTGTTTTGGAATGTTATATGTTGGTTGGATTGTTTCCTTCTCAGATATGCACTGTTTTTATTATTTTTGTTTTTACTGTCTTTAACGTTGTACACCACCTAAAGTTTTGTGGAGTTGGATAGCTCTCTAAATTTGATAGATAAATAGATAGGCAGATAACCTTTTGATAACTGAATGATTATTGATTATTTTATACTGACTAGAATACTTGTCTTGAAATAATTTCTGGCACCAGTCCGCAATCACATTCTTCTTCTTTCTATTACTGTTAGTTTTTCAGCTCTCGGACAGAATTGTTATCTGTTTTGTTCCCCCCCTCCCCGCAACAACTGAATTTCAGATTTGATCTGCATATGTTGTCATATTTCAGATCCATTGACCTTCCAAGAACCTGGCATGAAGTCAAGCTACTTGTAATACTAACAATTTCTTTTATTGACTTTCCTATGCTCAGTGACAGCACACTGTTCCTGTACTATTTAGACTTTATCTAGACATCAAGATTTTTCCCCTAGGTTTTTTTGAGAGGTCATGTCCCTGTGGTTTTAAGAAAAGTAAGTTAATGACTATAAATTTCTCCATTTTCTAGATCAGCAACTTTTCTTCTATACTTTTCTTTAATTGGTTATTGACCTGTTGCTCTGCAACTATTTATCAAATGTGTACTTGACTGTTACCAGGCAGCTGACTCTGAGACTCTGTATAAGGGGTCTACTGTTGTGTTATCTTAGGTTCACCTAGAGAGGAATGAGGGTTAATACTGCTGAATAAACCATACAGGGAGGTCTGAAGCCTGAAGAATTACTTTTATCCTAGAAATAATGAGAGATCTAAGAAAGAAAAGAAGACGCTATGAAGGCATGTCCAAGTAGGAAAGCTAAGACTCAAGAATTAGGCCTATAGTAGGAATGATATTAACAACTTTTACCAGACACATATGTCATTCCACCCCACTGGAAATAATTTAATTAGATCTTCTATTTTTTTTTTAAATGAAGATCTGCAATCTTCCTCATGCTAGTTTTACAGGTATAATTTTAATCACAAAATTTTGCTATCTTCCTCTCTCTTTCTCTCTTAAAATTGTCTGGATATATCAGGCCTCAAATATCATCAAATAGTATAGGTGAAGGTACAACTTCTGGGGTTGTGCTGAACTGACCATTTGATAACCAATACACCCATCTAAAATTTTCTGGATGTTCTCCTCTCTCTCCCCAATATGTTGCTTATTGGAATGATTTGGTATGGAAATTAAAAGAAATTCAGAACAACTATTCTTTGTTTTCCCCAGAATGTTTTTCATTTCTGAGAAATGAAAACTGCTCCTGTCATTTTCTCTGGAGGCCACCAATTTATATATATAGTGAACCCCCACTACATAAATAGAGAATTAAACCGTTTTGAAAAAAGGAAAGGAATAATCAAAACTTTTTTTTATTAAAGTTTTAAAATTACAAGGTTAAAAGTCAGAAATGAAAAAGAAAATGAAAAATACAAATTATAAGAAAAGGAAAAAGAAAACGTGAGATAAAGTAAAGAAAAGAAAAAAGACATGAAAAATAGATAGCTTCCAATCTATCTCTGGTCTTAAGAATAATAAGAATGTCATAGGTGCTAGTTTTTAATGCATTTAGTAGGAATAATTCTTTGTCAAAACATATCTCATTACATTTATAATCTAATCTTCAAATCCCCATGTAAGCTTCGCCCCGCCTGCATTTTGCAAATAGTCCATCAATGGTTTCCGTTCCTTAAGGTAATAATTATTTGATTTTTATTTTAATAAACAAGTCAGTTTATCGTTTTCTGACATTCCCATCAGTTTTAGCAACCATTCTTGTATTGTTGGTAGTGTCTGGGTTTTCCAAAATTGTGTATACAAAAGTCTTGCTGTGGTAATCATGTATTGAGTAATTCTGATAAGATGCTAGGAATAATCAAAACTTAAGGTGGAAACCTGTGAAAGGCTATTCAAAATAAGGCCCACCAAATTCCTAGGTTTGTTTCCAGTAAATGTGAATAATAATTACAAAACTATAATTAATAATTAGGAAATATAGTTCTGGTAGGCGATGCATTAATTTCCTGTTCTGTTACTTGCATCAATTTCATGAATTCTCAGTTAAAATATTATCTCGCATCACATATAGACGCTCTTCCCTAATTATTTGCCTTTCTAGTACAGAACATTTCAGTAATAATATATCAACTACCCTCATGGCTGACTAGGAATTCTTGGTTGTAGTTGTAAAATACTTGGTGGACATCAGGTTGGGAAAGCTGGTTGAAAGCATGCCATAGGAGATCCTTGCAGGTAGTCTCGTTTAGCAACTGCCTCGTTTAGCGACTGTTCACAGTTACAACAGTGATGAAAAAGTAACTTGATGACCAATCCTTGCATTTATGACCTTTGCAGGTCTGTAAAGCAAAGGAAAACTGAAGTAAGATTATAAGCTAGGTCACAGTTTCTCTTAGTGACCAATTTGCTTAACAACCAAGTTGCCGGTTCCAATTGTGGTTGCTAAGCGAGGACTACCTATGCTGAGGTAGTTTTGTAACCAGAAAAGTTTTTCACTATCGCTTGGTTCCACATAAATTAGAATGTCCATATGTTGCTGGATATGAAACATATAGGCTAAGGTGTAAGGAAGAAAATAATGTATATTGCCCCTAGCCCAAATTTCTGCTGTATGCACCAGCCTTTCTTCTACCAATCCCTCATATCACTTTGATCAGAGGAACAATGAGTGGGACTGTAGCTGCATTTGCTTGAACACAAGTAAAACTATCCGAGTGGCTGGAAAATCTGCCTTGTATTAATATTCTGTGATTACAGTTCCCTTCAAACTACCCTCTGAAGGTGAGATGGGTGTGCATAGGTACACACAGCCCCCGTGCATTCTCTGAAATGCCTGAAGTAGGTTATGGAAAATAGTGATTTCTTTCTCTTTGTGTGTGTATCTGTGTATGAGAAATGCCTGGGGTGGAGTCTTGCTGGTTATCTGTGAACGGTTTGAACCTGTTAGACCCAAGAAAGTAGACAGGGTCCTTCAAGCTGTGAGCTCAGCTACCTGCTCCCTAGATCCATGCCCCTCCTGGCTTGTGAAAGCGGTCCAGGGGGTGTCATGTGAGTGGGTTCTAGTTGTGGTTAATTCTTGTTTGAGGGAGGTGGTTGTTCCGTTGCCTCTTAAAGAGGCTCTGGTGTGCCCCTTCCTCAAGAAGCCATTGCTAGATCCCACCATACTGGACAACTTTCATCCAGTATTTTATCTGGAATACCACCTTTTGGGGTAAGGTGGTTGAGAAGGTAGTTGTGCAACAGCTTCAGACAGCCTTGGAAGAAGCAGATTATCTGGATCCTTTTCAGCCTGGATTCAGACCTGGGTATGGGACAGAAACAGCATTGGTCGCACTTCTGGATGATCTCTGGCATGGGTGGGATGGAGGTTGTGCATCCATCCTTGTTCTACTTGAATCTCAGCAGCTTTCAATACCATCGACCATGGGATTGGGTCAGGGGGCTGGGGATGGGCAGCATGGTTCTGTGCTGGTTTGCCTCCTTCCTCCAGGGTCGATTCCAATCAGTGATGATTGGGGAGGAGAGGTCCTGCCCTCAGCCCCTACTATGTGGGGTGCTGCAGAATTCAGTGTTCTCCCCTCTCCTATTTATCTACATGAGACCCCTGGGGTGAGATCATCTGTCATCATGGGGTGAGGTATCATCAGTACGCTAAGGATACCCAACTATAATCTCTGCCCCTGGCAAAGTAGATGATGGTATGGACACCTTATCCCAGTGTCTAGAGGCTGTGAGGGTCTGGATGGGGAACAACAGGCTTCAACTGAACCCTGGCAAGACTGAGTGGCTTTAGGTTTGGGGTCCTGCCAGTTGTGGGACTGTACCATCTTTGGTGGTGGATGGGGTGGTGTTGCCCCAGACAGATCCAGTGCACAATTTGGGGTCCTCCTAGACTTGCAACTCCTGCTTGAAGAGCAGGTGGCAGTCATGGCTAGGAGGGCTCTCACACAACTCCATGTTGTGCATCAATTGCGCCCCTTCCTGGATTGGGAGGCTGGTTTGGGAGACTCTGCTCACAGTCACTCATGCCCTAGTCAACTCTAGATTGGATTACTGTAATGCACTCTACATGGGGCTGCCCTTGAAGAGTATCCAGAAGCTTCAACTGGTGTAGAATGTGGTGGTGCAGGCAGTTATGTGTGCTCCTAGAAATGCACATATTACACCTCTGCTTCGTGAGCTGCATTGGCTGCCAGTTTGCTTCTGGGTCTAATTCAAGATGCTTGTTTTGATCTTTAAAGCCCTTCATGGCATGGGGCTAGGTTATCTGAGGGACTGCCTCTTCCCAATCACATCGGCCCATCTCATTAGATCTGGCAGGGGAGGTATGCTATGCATTCCATCAGCCAGGGACTTGCATTTGGTGGGTCCCAGGAGGTGGGCCTTCTCTGCCATGGCTCCCTCCTTGTGGAACATTATCCCACCTGAAGGGCTTGTTCCTTCCCTGCTATCATTTAGGAAGTCCCTCAGGACCTGGTTGTGTCATCAGGCCTAGGGTCTTTGGGAACTGGAGACATTCTTAGATGGCTCCACTGTAATTGATATTCTGCTCTCTCCATGGGATTTGTGTATTTTAAAACCTAAATTTAAAAAAAATTGTGATGATAAAGTTAATAATAACTTTTTAATCTTTTTTATGTACTTGTTTTTATTCACTTGTTATTTTATTTTAATCATTGTATGCCACCCAGAGTTGCTTTGTGTTAGATGGATGGCTATATAAATGTGATGAATGAATGAATGAATGAATGAATGAATGAATGAATGAATGAATGAATGAATGAGCTATGCCACCCTGATACTGTATAAACTAGGATAAAAACTTACCAGCCAAGTGTCTAAATGAAGATTAACCAAAGCATTTCCAGCATGAGCACTTCAATTACAGCCTGATTTTCAGTTCAAAGATCTTGGGAATCAAGATGGCAAAGAAATCAATTCTGGAAATAGTACAACTCAATAGCTGTTGTTGCAGTGCACAAAAGCTACCAAAAAGTTTAGTTGCTTTTGCTATTTTTAAAATTGTACTATAGCATTTGGGAACTTATTCAACTCTCTCAAAAGTGAAGCGATCACTCTACTTTCCATCATCTCAGACCAGTAATGATGCCTGAACTTTGCAGTGCACTAAAACGCAGCTTTTGCTCCAACAGTGTTCATTCTGCATGTACTATAAGTCTTTTAAAGGGGACTTTATGTTTTTAAAGCCATATGGAAGGGTGAAAGATTAATAACTGTGGTATATAATTCTCTGTATCTTCAGATCCACTTCTATAACATTATTAACTTATCCACAGCCTCTCAATGTAATAGTAGTGCTGCAGCTGGAACAAAGCTTTGCCAAACTGGCAGGACTGACTTCTCAAGAGATGCAAGAGTAATTCAGCCTCCAGATTTATGGAAGCCTCTTGGGAGCAAAACCTGCTCATGGAGCCAAAGTGCCAAAAAACATTGTGCATAGTAGTTGCAGAATGCTAAACTTGATTAACATGAGAAAGTTAACAATATATTTTACAAGATAATCAAATTGTATAGACTGTGGGGTATCTAAAACATTTGGCTAATTAGATATTAGCAATCTAATCCTATGCATATTTACTTAGAACTACACTCCACTGAGTTTAGTGGGACTTGCTCCCAGATAAATGGGATATATCTTTAACTTACATTTTACTACCTATATTTTGGTATTCTGCCAGTATGGTGTGGGGGTAAACTGTTGGAGACCTTGGTTCAAGTCTATTCTTAGCCATGGGAAAGTCACTGGGTGGTTTGGGGCCAGTATTCTCTCTCAGCCCAAGCTACCTCATAGGTTACTGTTGTGGGGATAACATGAAGGGAAATTTCCATGTAAGCTGCCTAGAGCTGCTGAAAAAAAGCTGGATATAAACTAAATAAACAAATAATGCATTAGAATATAGCAGAGATGAATCTGTGGCACTCCAGCTGTTGTCTCTTGGCACTCCAGCTGGGCCACTCCAACTGCTAGTCTCTTGTGCCCTTCTCCAGGAAAAGCAGTGTTGAGGGATGTTTGAAACTCCAGTTCATTAACATTTGAACAATACATCCCCTTGTTATATGGATCCTATTTATTATCATGAAATGGCTTTGTGATAGCTGCTTATCCCATCTGCTATCCTCTTAAAGGGGATGTGATTCTTCATCACATGGAGTATTTCCAGTCTACTACGTATATCATAACATCATCCTTCATTAGTTGTAAAGTGATGTCACAAGTTTCTCAGGAATGATCAAAAGCATTGCAAAAAGGACCCATTGTTGACCTCAGATGCAGTCTTCAGTTTGAATATGCTGTTGATACTTCCATTAGACACTAAGAGAACTCTGAAAGATGCCACCAGAGTTCTGCTGCTTCATCCTTCCCACTGTAGTAAAGAATTATTATAGTGATTATATTAATCCCATTCACCATGATATAGGATGTGGCTGATATAGGCACATACTTGATCTCCCTGGAGAAAGGATAGGATGTGGGTGATAAAATAACTAAATGCACATTTTGACACTAGCATAAGGCACACAAATACATGTTATGGGTTGATAATGAACATATTTGACCAATTTTTTCTATTTCCACATGTAAAGCTGTATCTAATCTTCAGGCCCAAATGTAGTTGCCCACCATTAACCCACCTAGCCTACTGCAGGATACAAAGCAAATCATCCAATCTACATGGTGTCCTCTTAAAGCTAAGGACTCATTTCTGGCATGTCAGAAATAAAGTTTTATGCAGTGCTTAAATGCATTAGTAATGGACAGTTCCTGGCCAGATAAAGTGACAAAACACCTTCAAGCCATCTGTAACAATTCAAAAGCATCTGGAAGAGCATTGTTGAATTTGGGATGTGTTTGTTTCAGTGGATATAATGGTCATCCTGACCTATGGATCTCTTGTAACTGTGGTGAATCTAAGTTTATTCCTTGCTATGGAAAATAAAATACATCATTCGTAATTAGTTTCAAGTGGTATCAAAGCAGGACTCAACCATTTTGCAAGACAGCTTTGTTTGATACACCCAGCAATGTTTAGAATGCCAAGCATTTTAGAATTATTTGGTATCTGTGCTTCTCCAGCCTGCTGAAAATGTTGTGCATTCCAAAATCTCAGCAATACAATGTGTATAATCTTGCTTCTTTTGCCCGAGTCTCTCATCAGTATTAGTATTAGTGCAGTGACACTATACAACAGACATATGGAAGTGTTATTTGTTTCTCATTTAGCAAACAGATAAGAATATGGAAATAGTTTCAGTCCATTTGTTTGATGAGCTTCCTAAGCCAGTAATAAACAAATCAATACAATTAGTTTTGGCTCATCATCATTTAGAAACCTTCACTATTGGGACACAACTTAATTATACCTCTTGCACTACAGCAGCAGAAAACCGTTGAAAATGGGCTACTTTGCCATTTATTGAACCAACGAGGAGAAGCAGTGGGAAACATCACAGACAGCATTTATCTTTTAACTAGAGCGGGCTAGATATAAAGCATATTGTGCAGGACCACTTCCCTGATTGAAATGATAACATATTACTACCATTAAGGGAAGATCTCAGTGTAAACCCAGGAATAAAGAGGGAGAGTCTATGACATCTGACATGCTTCATGTGAATGATGCCATTAATAGAGGATGCATCAATCTCACTTGGAATTGATTGCAAAGTATATACTAGTTAATGCATTAATTAAGCTTCAAAGAGAAGTGCGGGAAAATACCATATTCGCATTTCACTGGCTAGATGAAATTGTTTCCTTCCTGTCTTCCTCAGAACATATTTATGCTGTGAAATGGAACTACTCTGATGAACCTCCTGAACTGCAGCCTTTTTATTAGACACAAGTAGAAGCTATTATGTGCAAATACTTTCCTCAACCAACTGCCTTCTTTCATTTATCTAAAAGAAAAAGGAGACTGAATATGGCACCTGGATATTTGTTTGGTACTGCTCTCATCCTGGGAGCTGTACTGTAGCAAGATGTATGCAGGACAAGGGTCGAAGGGTGGGAATGGAGCTAATGAGTGAAGATAGTGTTGTGTGTATGTACAAGATGTTACGTGTATAGGTATCTACCTACCTACTACAGTGATGCTTACGTTTGTGAACCCTTTTGAATGTTCAATATTTCTGCATAAATATGACCTAAACCATGATCTGTTCTCCACACAAGTCCTAAAACTAGATAAAGAGAATCCAATTAAACAAAGGAGTCAAAAACATTATACTTGTTCATTTATTTATTGAGGGAAATGATCCAAAACTACATATCATGACCTAGAGTACTTATGTATTCTAATACTTAACTTGCTACTCAGGACTTAACTAAAACAATTTAAATTGTGAATATTTTGCTTATAATACAAACTGTTGTTTCCTCCTCCCATGCTACCTTATCTACAGGCTTAGGAACGCTAACTGGTTCTTTTAATACTGTTCTGCCCAGTTATCCAGTACCTGAACCACGTGAGTTTGCTCTGTCACCATCTAGAGTCCAGGGCTACATCTTCTTTCTGCCAGCTGTTTTCTGCCAGTTTTTCTTTGGTTTCAACTACCTCAGGCACCTTCCTGGATCTTCTCCCTGGCCATGGATCCTCTGACTTCTGGCTCTCCCAGCCATTCCTCCTCTGCTCCAGGGCTTCTCCAGTCGTTTCTCACTCCAGTAGCATCTCCTGCCAAATGTAGAAGAAACCCCCTCCCTCAGTCTGCCTGCTCTGGCTTCCTTTATACATTTTTTTTTAACCCTAGGTGCCAACCTGCAGGTTCTTCTAAGGAATTCTAAACTCCCCCCATCTTTTCTCTGTAATTGCCTATGTGCTTAAGCTGGGCAGCTGACCACTTCAGAGAAAAAAATGGTGACCTTAATAGTACCACAGTTTATCCTTCCACAGCAAGATACATTAACTTAAAGTTCCAATAGAACTACTGGTCACACACAGTCATTCTAGAAATGGTTAAAAAAGAGAAGCAGCCTCTCTGTGAATAGCCCCAGATTACTGTAAGCATGAAGTTCATTTTTAAGATTTCTATTTTTTACACATTACATTTGTATGCCAACAAATCTGTTAGACTCATGGCTTCTTATAACAACATAAAAATGCAGTTTAAATCCACAGTAAAAAAACAAAACAAAACTTGAAATGCATTTACATAAATAAAATCGCATTCCAGACAGCACATAGTCACTCCCCAAGGAGTATGGTCTTCACTACCTTCTGGAAGACCAGCTCAAGAAGGCCAGGCTAGCTTCCAGAGTATAACTGTCATGGATGAAAAACAGTACTTCTGACTTCAGTCCCTCTCATCTCATGAATTAAAGAGTAACATGTGGAAACAAATATTTATAAATGATTTGGAAGTGAGGTGAGGGGAAGCTCTATGGGGCATTAGTACATACTAAGAAGGATCTGGCTGCCTTGGGTAGATCACAGGCTGAACATGAGCCAACAGTATGATGCAATTTCAAAAAAATCAAATACAGTCTAGGTTGCATCAACAGAAGCATGGTGTTAGGATAAAGAGAAGTCGTCATTCCTCTTTATTCTGAGTTGGTCAGACCATACCTAGAATATTGTATCCAGTTCTGGGTATCACATTTTATCAAGGACCCTGACAAACTGGAGCAGAGGAAAGGAATCTAGACAGAAAGAGGCCTGGAAAAGAAGCTTATGTGGAACTGTTGGAGCACTGGCTCTGTTTAGCAGGTACAGAAAACTGTGGGGAGACATGATAGCTGGCTTCTAGTTTCTGAAGAGCTGTCAGAGAGAAGATGGGCCAGAATTGTTCATAATGGCTCCAGAAGGAAAGACAAGAAACAATGGGCTTCAACTACAAGGAAGTTGTTTTCAGTTGAATATCAGGAAGAATTTTGCAATGGTAAGAGTGCCTTGGTAGATAGTAGGCTCTCCTTTAATGGACAGCCACCTGTCAGGGATTCTGTAGTACTGGATTCCTGCACTAGGCATGAAATAGTCTAGGTTATCCTGAAGGTAACCTTCCAACCCTTACATTCTATGAATACAAAATCCCATAGTTTTCAAATGATAGATACTACAGTGGTACCTCTAGTTACGAACGCCCCTCCTTACGAATTTTTCGAGATATGACCAGCTCCGGCCCCAAAAATTTACCTCGAGTTACGAACCGGATCCGCGGCCATTTTCTGCCCCTGACACGTGGTCCGTGGCCATTTTCCGCCCCTGACACGTGGCCTGTGGCCATTTTCCGCCCCTGACATGTGGTCCGCGGCCATTTTTATGCCCCTGACACGTGGTCCGCGGCCATTTTTCCGCCCCTGACTCTCCCTCCAAGCAATAGCCGCCTCCCTGTCCTCCACGCCAGAACGGATTAATGGTAATTACATTGAACCTTATGGGAAAATTTGCCTCATGTTGCGGCCAATTCGAGTTGCAACCAGAGTCACGGAACGGATTAAATTCGTAACTCGAGGTTCCACTGTATATGGTTTCATTCACACTAGTGTTTATCCAACCTTGGCTTCCATTGTGGTGAAATGCTTAAATTTTCTCTTGGTGGAATCTATGATGGATTTCTTCGGCATCCCTACTCTTCAGTAAAGGTAGAATATAACTGCTAATGAGGCACCTTATCTGCCAAATAAGGGTTCAATACTTTTGAAATTATCTTATTGATACAGTAGTAGGTTTGGATACTATGGTAGACTAGTAAAAATAATAGTTTCCCAAGCTGAGGCACAGTTTGTTGATCCCTATACTCTACTTATGGAGGGGGAGAGAGAGAAAGAGAGGGGAGAACAAAGCAGAAAGATTTTTCCTCCATCAGAGAGTTAGGAGAGCATACAGATCTATTTTTAAAGACTCTTACAAACCTAAGCATGTCAAAACTATTTTAACTTTGGACTTTCTGTGTGCTTTCATAGCTAAAGTTTGGTTATTTGACAACTGGCAAAGAACTAGCCACTGATAATAGGTTTCCTATAAAAGAGTTTTATTTAAAAGCTTCTCACAAAGTCTCTCTAGATTTCATTAAGCAAAATATGCAAAATGGTGAAGTTTCCTATTTCATATCTGTTTACAGCAGTGCTTTTCAAACTTGGCAACTTTAAGATGTGTGGACTTCAACATACTGGCTTGGGAATTCTGGGAGTTGAAGTCCACACATCTTAAAGTTGCCAAGTTTGAAAACACTGGTTTAAAGCCACTCTCATTGATGGGATGCAATTTTAGAGAGTTTTTAAATTAGATAAACATGCTAAGGAGCTTTACAGCACTATAGCATTGAATATGCATAGTTAAGTTTCCTGTACCCTGCATCTATGCAGCTGATAAACTGTGATCAACAAAAGTTTGTGATAATGATTTTGTTAATTTTTTAAGGGCCACAAAACACTTTGTTATAAATAGTCCTGGTCTCTTATGGCTTTGTAAGGCATTTGTGCCTTCGATGTTATCTTGCATAACAATGTACTGACCAGGGTACATGCTTGTTAAGCCCTAGATCAGGGATGTCGGCAGAGTAATGTCAAAAAAATGAAGATGGTAACCACAATGGTGTGATGCACATAAAACCAGGCACAGCTTTGATTGCACAATTGTGGCTGCCATCTTTTGACCGCCAATGCCCCTGGCCTAAACCTTCATTTTCAATTTCCTGGCTTTGTGGAGGGTTTGAACCAGCATGCATCGCCTTAGTTCTGGACTTCAAGATGCACTTTGTTGACAGTGCTGTGCCAAATTATTAGTTTACATCAGATTCATCCCTGTTTATGAAAGGGGAGGAAGACTTCAAAACAGAGTTAATAATAGGGGGAAAGGGCAAACACTGCATGGAGTTTTGGGAGTTGGAGGTCACCGTATATATTTTTTTTACAGTTTACACATGTGTTTGCTCAGGACCTTCATCTTTCTTATAATGATCACCTGACCATGAGATATTGAATATGCGTGAGGGTCTGATGGTGGAGATTTTAAAGGAAAGAATAGGAAAAAGGTCCATCAGACACCCATTGACTCTGGCATGGCAACCTGCCCTAAATTATTTACAGAATTGATTCCATGTGAAAGAAGCAGAAAAATACCTGCCTCCTCTGCTGTAATCTTTCCCACAAATGCTGGGATTTCAATTTCTCCAAGCACTAGTTCTGATCACTAACAGTTAACATATGCTTTATGCAGTTAAAGAAGCATATGCCTAAAAGGTATCCCTTCTGGTTTTTTAAGAAGTCTAAGTCAAATACTGATCTTATTTTACAGTAACCATTATTATCTATCAATACATTTCTTTCTCTCTACCATGTATATGTAACTAGTATGGCCATGCATTGCCTAATGCAGGTAGACCTCGCTTACCGACTGCCTCATTCAGCGACCGTTTGAGGTTACGACAGTGCTGAAAAAATAACTTTATGACCAATGCCCACATCTGCAGCATCCCTCAGTCACAAGATTGCCATTTCAGTCAGTACGCACTGTCCTGTGCCTAACCTGTTGTTTTTCTTTTTTCCCCCTCCTTGCGGAATGGAGAGATGAGAAAGGCAGGGATTATAACAGAGTAAGCAGGCACACAATGGGGAATACACATTGTAAGGAATGCGGTGATGCCGGCAGTCCCAAGCACGTTTGGCAAATAACTAGTGTGTTCCCCATTGTGGCCTTGCTTACTCTCTTGTAATCCCTTCCTCTCCAATCTCCTCACTCTGTGAGCAGGGGGAGAAGAAGAAATAGCTCAGGCACAGGAGAGAGTGCCTACAGAGATCACTTGCTTTTTTTTTTTTTATCCCTGCCTCCCATGCAGAGCAGAGAGATTGTTTAAACAAGTGATGGGGGGTGGGAAATAGGAAAAAAACCAAGCGATCTCTGTAGGCAATCTCTCCTGTGCCCTAGCCATTTTTTTATCCCTCGCCCCCTTCTCACAGAGCAGAAAGATTGGAGAGGAAGGGATTACAAGAGAGTAAGCAGGCACACAATGAGGAATACACCAGGCTGTTTGCGTAGCATACTCTCGGCTGCTGGCGCCAGTGCGTTGCTTTTGATGTGTATTCCCAATTGTATGTCTGCTTACTCTCTTGTAATCCCTTCCTCTCTACCGAATGTAAATACAAACATTAATTCCCTTCTTGCTAATTATCCCAGAGCTGGGATGAGCATTCAAAGATGGGGGAGTGACTAGGAGGTAAACAAAAGCCGAAGATATGTGAACAGATAGACATAACAAAAGGGACGAGACAAGGTTGTCCACTATCGCCCTTGTTGTTTGTCTTAACATTAGAAGTGTTGAACAGGAATATAAGAGAAGAGAAAGAAATAAAAGGAATGAAGATCAAAAAGGAAGAGTACAAATTGCAAGCCTTCGCAGATGACCTAGTATTTATACTAGAGGACCCATTGGAAACAGCACCTAAATTAATTGAAAAGATAGAAGAATATGGAAAAGTAGCAGGATTAAAAATAAATAAAGATAAAACAAAGATATTAACAAAGAATATGCTAACAAGGCAAAAGAAAGAATTGGAAGAAGTCTTGGAAATACAGGTCACAAACAGGGTTAAATACCTAGGGATATATATTACACCAAGATGTAGTACATTGAAGGAGGATAATTATGTTAAACTTAAACGACAGATTGCAATAGATCTGACAAAATGGGAGAATTTACAATTATCAATGATTGGGAGAATATCCACTATTAAGATGAATATATTGCCTAGGATGTTATATCTATTCCAGACAATTCCAATTCGTTTAGGGAAAGAGTTTTTTGATGATTTAAATAAAATTGTATTGAAATACATCTGGCAGGGTAAAAAGGCAAGAATAAAGCTTAAATTACTACAAGATGCAAGAGTAAGAGGTGGGTTTGCCTTGCCTAACTGGGAATTATACTACCAGGCGACAAATCTGATGTGGGTAAAGGACTGGATAATTTTAAGAAATAATAGACTATTGACCTTAGAGGGACATGACCTGTTGTTGGGCTGGCATGCTTTCTTATGGTATAAGGGAACGAAAACACAGGGCTACTTTAGAAGGCACTATATTCGAGAGGTATTGTTTTTAAACTGGGAGAAGACAAGAAGACAATATTATTTAAAAGTTCCACGATGGATATCCACTATTGAAGCCTTTTCTTATTCAATAACATATAAAAAGGAACAAACAGTTAGATATACTGAGATATTGAATGAAAAGGGTGAACTTAAAACTATGCAAGCGTTGGAAGAACAAGGTATAAAAATGAACTGGTTCTCATATTTGCAAATACAATCTAGATTCGATAAAGATTTTAAAGCAGAAGGTATTTATGATGAGCTGACTGTTTTAGACAAAATTTTGATGGGTACTGATGAAAAGGTGATTAAAAAACTTTATGGACATTTACTAGAATTTAAGATGGAGGAAGAACAGGTTAAAGATACAATGATCGCATGGGGGAAAAATTTTGGATACGGAATTGATTTAGAGAAGTGGCAAAAATTATGGTCTCAAAACTATAAAATGACAATGTCAACTGCATATAAAGAAAACTTGTATAAGATGTTTTACAGGTGGCATTTACCTCCAGCAAGGATTGCGAGAATGTACAAGAACAAGTCTGATAAATGTTGGAAGTGTCATCAGAAGCCCGGTACATACTACCATATGTGGTGGACATGCCCAGAAGCTAAAAGATATTGGATTAAAATCCACACATGGTTGGAAAAAATGATAAAACAACATATAGACTTTAAACCAGAGACATTCCTATTAGGAATTATACCTGAAACATATAGTAAAGAACTGAAATATTTGATTGTAAATGTTCTGACAGCGGCTAGAATTGTATTTGCTAAAAATTGGAAAAATGAAAAAGTACCTATGCAGGAGGAAGTCATTAAGAAAATTATGGAATGTGCAGAGATGAGTAAATTAACATTTGAAATTAGAGAGCAAGAAGATAAACAATTCTATATGATATGGGATTTGTTTTATCAATGGTTGGATGAAAAGATATAGTAATGTAATAGATCAGCAAATTATATAATAGAAACTTGACAAACTGATATAAATTATTATATATATATATATATATAATCAATGGATAAAAATGATATAAATCCTATTATGAAAGCTGGTGTTATAGACTAGTAACAAATGAATAATAATTGATAATTGATAAATATATAAATATGTGTTGGATAGATGACATGAGATTCTATATAAATGATGAGTGAAGATTATGAAAGGATGGCACAAATGATTGGTAACTGGCTGACACACGGTTTAAAATGGAAGATGGTTTTTTTTATGCCTTTTATGTTATTGTTTGTTTGTGTTTGTTGTAAAAAATTAAAAATTAAAAAAAAAAAAAAAGCCGAAGATGTGAAACTGATTAATCTTGTCAGTTTTGAGCCAGCACCGGGGTGAACATTCAAAGAGTGGGAGAGTGGTGAAAAGGAAAGCACAGTTGTGGTCATGTGATTTCCCATTTAGTGACTGCTTCACTTAACAACAGAGTACCGGTCCCAATTTTCGCTAAATGAGGACTACCTGTATTTAATGCATTAAGATTTCCAAGCAAATCTCAAATATATTCAATGAAAGAATAGACAATTTAGTAAGAACAAGTTACAATTACTATTCGCTGCTCTTGTGGATGGTCATCCATCTGAGCTTTCTGGCAACACAAATCTACCTAAGTTTTTGTTCCACTGTTCATAATTTTTCCCCATCTGTAAGAATTCTATTTGTTTTCCGTACATAACTACGTCTATATCTGATAGGCAAATAACTTTTATTCATCTGGTAATGTGAACTTTA
This sequence comes from Python bivittatus, assembly GCF_059951505.1. NCBI lineage: Eukaryota > Metazoa > Chordata > Lepidosauria > Squamata > Pythonidae > Python > Python bivittatus. Next base: position 33,668,827 of record NW_028277098.1, read on the forward strand.
ATTTCAGAAAGCTGATGGCATAATAAATTACTTCAAGGGTACACAAAATGACAGAGATCAGATGTTTCAGACCAGTTATGCCCCAGGAAGTGTGGCCAATGGATATTGCCAATTACACTGTATATATGCTTGCAGAGGAGCTGTACTGGATAAAGCTTTAAATATATTTATTTATAGGTAGTTAAAAAATGTCAGCTATAATGTTTCATTTATACAGGTTCTTGCATTTAATATTTTGCATTATTCAGTTTGTTGCTTGAAAAGAATGGAGGTAATATAAAGTGAGCTATACATAAGAATGCCACCTAATCAAAATCACCAGTAACTATTATAATCTTGTTTTGCAATAAGAAGACTTCCAAGTATAACTCAAAATTCTAATTTCTCTGTATAAGATGGAATTCCAAATAACTGAAAATAGCAAGCCTTATGCAAATCTATTTTAGTCAGCTGCCTGAATGTTAATTCTTGCAATAATGAAAAACAAACTGTCCCAATTCTTTCTATTTCCCTTCAGTTTTCAATACAAATGAGTGGCACAAACACCCATCATACAGCTTTGCTTTAGGGATTATTTTCTTCATTTTAATTTTAAATGTCACATTTTATCAGTGGAAACTTGAGTGTGACAGTAGGTTTATCCTCTTCATTTTTCAGACATACAGTTGTAAAATATATGTTTACCAGTCTTTACATATTGATTACCAAGTCCTGTGCCCAGCCACCTCTGCTCCATTAGGACATAAAGGGGCTGGGCAAAATAGTGGATGGTGGAGGAAGAGCTACCATAAATACTAGTGCCCTGTATTGCGTTGTGGCAGAGTAGAAAAGTTGACAGCACTAAGTGGCAGGCCATCAGTGACATCACATCAATGATTCTGTGACTGGTGATCCACCCTGAAGGCACCCATATGTCCATTCTGCAACACTGGTACAGTGAGTAATTAGCCTCAGCTGCATTATAAGAACAAGATTTTGGGGGGTAAACTATTCAACCCAGAGTTCTCATTCCGAGGCACAAATGGCGAGGCTCAAATTATCCTACTTTGGATACATTATGTAAAGATCTAGCTCTCTGGAGAAGGCTCTAGTACTGGATAAGGTAGAAAGAAAGAGAAGAAGAGGACAATCAGCAGCAACGTGGATAGAATCAGAAACAGTGGTGATGAGTGCACCATTGGAAGAGCTGAAGGACCAGGTTAGGGACAGATCATCATGGAGAATATCTGTGGTCACTAAGAGTCAACAATGACTTGATGGCACAAAATGATGATGATGATGATGATGATGATGATGATGCACCACTTGAACACCATCAGCATTGACAAAATCACCGTCAGTCAATTGCAAAAGCCAGCTTTACCTGGAACAGCTTCCATCCTGCGACGATACCTTTAACACCATCAAACAATATCTGCCTATCCCAGGTCCTTGGTAAAGACTTGATAGGTGGATAAAAATGCCAGATCCAGTCTAAACAACTGGCTGACTGTGCAGTCAACAATAATAATACTATTCCTAATTCAATTCAGGATCCTTTCAATAATGTTTGGGATAAAATATACCACAAGTTTCCTGTATATAATCAATTCAATTACGAAGAACAGGAAATTACTAAATCTATTGTGAGTGAGAATATATATGCACTGATCTAGTGAAAGGCCATAGGCATTGATTTCATAACAATTTAAACACAGAAGACATCAGCTATGATACTGAGGGGATGGGGCCAATAGTTATGTAGAAAGAAAGTCACTACCCGATGGCAAGATGGTATGTGAGTATTACTAATCCAAAATTCTGTGATTTATACTGAAATACTGTATGCTGAACTTGACAGATATTGGAAGACATCCATATTTCCGTACACTTATAGCTATCATTCTCTGCACTTTTAGATGCATAACACTGGTCAGTCTTCTGCTTCCCCCTTGATAGCTGGGATAAACAAAGTATCCTAACTGAGATTCAGTAGTACTCAGATTTGTGATATAATGGTACACATTTTAAGTAAGAAGTAAGGCATAACTAAACCAATGGGATTTAGCCCTATATAGGTTTGTGTAATCTGTAGACTTAAAGGGATGTGCAGAGATCCAGATTTAAAAGGAAAATGGTTGATTCAGAGCATGGGTGGGTACGCATGTTACACTTATCAAGACCTCCTTAAATGCACACTCCCAGGAAAAGACACAGATTCTTTAAGGAATTATGGATAGGTGCTTGCATCACACACACACACACACACACACACAGTATTACCTCTTCCACATATTTAACATAAAAACATAATAATACTTAACATACTTAAAACTGAGTGTATGTTATAGAAAAACAGAACTTCTTTGTAAGTGCAGTTAATTTTGAATCATTTAGAAGACAACACAAGCAAACTCAGTACTCAAACATATAATCCATTAAAAGGTCTGAAGTATTCCCAAATTACAGTACTTCAATAAATCAGTTCCTTGCCTTCTCTTCCAAAACTCAGATGATGTTATAGTAAGAGGAAATTATACAATATTATTCAACAAAATTATATAACAGGTCTAGAAGCATCAATTGCTTGTAATAAATGCAGGAATTAAATGACTTTGAAATGCCAATTTCTAGACTAGAATTGCTGGAAAGACAGGTGGCCCTCAGATCAATGAAAGCAATGCTTAATTGTATTCCTTCTTCTGTTGCTACATGAAAATTCAATCTATGTGGAAACAAGAAGCATCTCATTTCAATAGAAGAGAATACATGTAGCTCAGGGTTGAACTGTGGAGTCCTTGGTGCTCACTGAACTGACTGTTTGCTTGGAAACTTTTCTTTACCCAGCTAGGTAACTTCATCAGTGCTACTGAGTGTGGGGTTTTCTCCCCATTTATATACATAAACAGGGAGCAAATATATAGCTTGCCGTGCCAGTTTTGGTGGGGGTATGGTTTTCTTTTTGGTAGTTCTTTGATTAGGGCATTGGTTCTCAACGGGGGTGGTACTGCCCCCGGGGGGCGGTGGGAGGATGCTGAGGGGCGGTGAACTTGTCTTGGGTGGTAGGGGGGCGGTGGGCTTGTTTTGAGTGGTAGAGGGGTGATGAGCATGTTTTGGCATTCAAACTTAATTTTAAAACTCCCCCCAAAATTTATTAAATCGATTATCTGGTTTACACCATTTGTACCAGCAATAAAACGAACTTACGCGACAGCTGCCCTCACGCACTTCTAAGAATGGTGAGACGAATTTGTATTCTAGGTAGGCTGACCTTGAAGAACTCGACACTACGATTCTTCTCCGATCCCAACCAGCACAGCGCATGCGTCAGCTGTTTTCCCGCGCGATTAATCGCAGCGTGTGCGTCAGCTGTCTTCCCGTGCGATTAATCGCAGTTCGTGTAACATCAAAGTAACATCAATCGCCTCTACCCAGGACTGTGGACTATCATCAAACATTTTTTAATTGCCTTCCCTTCCTCCTACCTTGTCGAGCGAGGATTCAGTGCTGTGACTGATCTAATTACAAAAAAGAGAAGTCGACTCCAAATCGTGGGAAGAGGGGACTTGCGCCTTCATCTCTCTAACAATATTGAACCGAACGTTCAGAAAATGGCTCTGAACCATCAAGCACAACCGTCCCACTGACATAATCAAGCATGTTTCATTGATATTACTCTTTTAGCGTATTTTTTTGCTGTTTTTTTAAAATTATCTAATTAAGAATAAAGAATTTTTAAACATTAAAACATTTGCAAAAAAATTAAAAAATTAAAAATTAAAAAAAATTAAAAAACGAGCATCAAAAAAATAAACGTATTTACAGCATTTTGAAATAAACGTATTTACATAAAAGAGCATTTAAGCATTTTTTTTGCATTAGTCATTTTAATTTTAATAAAAGGAATGCAATTACCTTCCAGGGCAAAAGTATCGAGTTAAATCGAAGAAATTTGGTGTGTAAGTCTACTGAAAAAAATTACTTAAAATTTTTGCCTTTTATAATTCAGTAACTCCCCCCCCCCATACCCTAAATTACAGGATTTTCACAAAGGGTGGCGTTGAAAAATTTTCCGCTCCTTAGGGGGGCAGCAGCTTCAAAAAGGTTGAGAATCACTGGATTAAGGCATTGTTTTCTGCTTGATTGTTTGTCTGGTGTTAATCCCTGCTTATCTGGGTATTGGCTGCTGGAGAGGATGCATTCTAGTCTTTTTGTTTCCTTCTTACCTTACTGAAGGTAATGTTACCTTGATGATGTTACCTAGTTGGGTAATGAAATGTCCGCAAGCAAACAACCAAGCTCAGAAAGCATCTCATTTATACTGACAAAAGACAAAAGTGAAGATAAACCAATCCCAGTACTCTGCAATGGCAAGTAGAGGCTATGTACTACTTAAATTAAAAAAAAAAAAGATCTAATTTATTTGGACTACAGCTAAAAGCTAAAATGATATCTGGAGCAAAACAGAAGAAAAAACAAAACTTTTCCATTTCTCTATTGTTAAAATTTGGCTATTCTCTATGAAGCTGAAATCTAAGAATGTTTGAAGTTGATTTGGTCAACTTAAAACCAAACTTAATGACTACCATTCATCACTTGGACTTCAGGGAAAGAGACTCATACACCTCAGAAAAGAGATATTTGGACAACTTTATCCCAGTGAAGGGCAATAGAGGATGGCATAATCTTGGTTATAGAATTAGCTATGTGGCAAGCCTTATGAGTAGTCCCTGGGTTAAGAACACCTGGTTTAAGGACAACCCATAGTTAAGAAAAGAGCCTATTGTAGCAAAATTTGAGTTAAATACATAAAGATTTGAGTTAAATACACAATGGTTTGTGTTCATTACACAATATTACTTATAAAGTATTATACAATAATACTGTTCCGGCTTACAAACAAATTCGACTTTAGGACAGATCTTGGGAACGGAACTCGTTCTTAAACTGGGGACTACCTTTATTAAGTTTTTGGTTAGCAAAATGTGCTGCCTGTGCCAGAAAAACAATAAAAAGATGGAGACGGCTCTCTCATGTTTAATTTACTACTCCTGTACCTGATGGTTGTATTTTTAATAATGATTGTTTTTTAATAATTGTTTTTACATATTTATTGTTTTATTTTAATTGTTGTATGCTGTCCAGAGTCTCTTTGTGTGAGATGGGCAGCCATATAAATTTGATAAATTTGATCAATCAATCAATAAAATAAATAAAAAGGGATGGCATACTGCCCTACATACATAGAAGTATGGCTATGCAGAGAGAAAGAGTACCCTTAAAGACTGTCATTTGTGACCAAGGCTGTCCAACTTCCTGCCCTACTTATCCATGTGTGCAGAATGTTCCTGACAGTGGGAATCCAACTGGGACACTTCCACTAAATTTGAATCGGGAAATGAATATTGAAACAGAAACTGGCAGCCCTTCTTTACACTGTAGACACAAAATGAGAGGTTGATAAAATAATGGCCAGCTTAGCCTTGGAATCTCTCCGTTCTCAGCAAGACTGGAAACACAATGTCTCATGAGATCTGCTGCTGTTGCATAGCGTTCATTTCCCACTTATGAGTTTCCCAAAGGCAAATGTCTGAACACTGTGAGAAGCAGGATGGTGACAAGATAGATGGCTTCTTAGCGATTCATGCTGAGATGACATCTCAAGGTATTGGTTTTGCAATCCCTGCTATAACCATTATTTTGTATCCTAACTTGTATGCAATGATATATAAAACTAGGTGCTATGACTGTCTGATGATCTGCACAGTGAAACTGGACTAACTCTATTGGCACAGTTTTTTGTTTACAGTTCATCCCCCCCCCCCCCTTGAAGTACCTGTAGTACTTCACACAGGTATCTCTACTTTATATTTGGAATGATAAATACATTGCTCAAGTTGCTGAACTGTATTTAATTCAACCCCATAGAAAGAGCTCTGGGTCTCAATGGCTTAATGCATTTTACATTAATACTCAGTGTCAAGATGCCCAACCTATGACAATAATATGGGCTTTGCATATTGTGCTAATATTCATCAGAACTGAAATGAAAGCCACCAGAGTTAGCATGATTTGTCATAACAGAAAGCAGCAGAGTTTACCATAAAATAGATATAAGTATATTCATCTTTGGATTTTAAATGTTTGTCATTATTTTCTGAACATTCTCATGAATCACAGAAATGCTTATTAACTTAAACCTTGCTCTTACTAAACTGATGCTTCAGGAGAAGCTCGGCTGCTGCTAAACTGTTTATGTATATATAAACACCCATACATGCAATCTACATCTTTAGAACCCAGAATGAATTGTTTATATATGCCATGGTTGGCTATATGTGCCTGTCAAGAACACCAGTGAACTTTGTTCATTAATAAAATGATTTTTTTCCATCATATATAAACATTTGGGTTTAATTTCTGTTGGCTATGCTTCCTTTTATACTTCTCTCCTCACCAATTAAGTTCATTTAAAATGCAAAATTAGGACTGTATAAAGATTTGTGTTCCTAATATGCTTGTTCTTATGTCATGGGATACTACTTACTCTTCTGATATCTGAGTTGAGCTGGTACTGTGTATTTGGAAAATTGCAATCTAGATTATGTTTCAGTAGATATGTACAGAGGATGTCATTTGAAAGAGGGACTGAACCTGATGGCTTACTAGGTGATATCAAACTTATCATTTCCTATATTATTGGATGGGACAGAAACGTAGAACAAAACCAAGTAAATTGTGTAAAGAATTGCATTTGAATTAATCCTATACTATTTGTATAATTATCTGGATGGAAATATGTGTGGAATGCCTTCTCTAGTATGAAGCTTATTTTCTAATATCACAATATAGTTCCATACTGGAGAAAAGCCAACCATGGAGTATATATCAATCAATACTTAGGAAGTTGATTCCAACGTGTTTTGCTTTGCTAGGCTTTGAGTTAAACTGATTATCTTTGACTTGGTGATATTTGATATGCTTCTAATTATTTTAGTAACTATTAGATAAATTTGTTTTGTTCCTGTTATTTTTGTGTTCCATTTTATTGAGAAAAAGGCAGAGTGTGAGATAACTGAGTATCACAAAATAAGCAAACCCCCAAAAAGATAGAAGTGCCATTTATCAAGATTTTAGCTGTTTTTAGAAATTCTCCTTGATAAGTAATTCATGCCCACGGACATAAATCCCAATGCCCTTGCCACCCTAAAAGACTAATGAATTACTCTTGAGTGATGGGTTCCATGAGTTTACTCTGTTCCTGATTCCGTGCATTTTGGAAAACATCTTAACATTATTGAATTAAACAAATTGTTCTAAATTAGAGTTTCAAATCATATGGAAAGCCTGGAAACTTATGGCTAGAAATGTACAGTCTTCTTATTTAGACTTCTGCTGAATGTTGACAGCAGAACTGGCAGGGGTACCAGAATAGCAGTTGAAATGAGAAATTATTTAAATATGTTTGCAATAAAAAGAAAAAAAATCACAACTTTACTTTGTTAGATATTAAGATTATTTAGGCCAGTGTGATGATAATATACAAAGAAAAAAAGAAATGAAACGTAAGAAGACTTGGTGTGGTGATATAAAAGCTAATGATCCCTGTAGAATTCTATTTTGTTCCTCCACTATGTTTGCTTAAGTTGTGATGAAAAATAGGTTACTTTATTCACATCAGATAAGTACTATTTTTTTTTTTTTGGCAATTATATCAAAGAACCTACTGCCAGAACACCATGGAATAGAAAAAAAATCATATTATGATTTATCATTGTTTTTGGCACTGTTTTCAAAATGGAATCAGAGAAACATGGAGGAATACAGAGAAGAAATGTCTACTAAACAGAAATTTAGTGATTCAGCTAGTGAAGCCTGGCAATTTTCTATTTAATCTGTCTTAATAAGAAAACAATAAAAAAAGCTCAACCATTTTTCTCAGTATGTAGCACAGAATACTTTTTCAGTAACAGAAACAATTACTTTCTGAAGTATAAACTTTTAAAACAATTTTGAGTTTAGCTGAACTGAAAAAAGCAACAATTCCTAGGTTCTGTGAAAATCAGTGATTGGATACTTCAGATATTGCTTTTGTTTGAACCCTTTAAATTTGACACCATTAAGACTTCTCTTTCCCATGAAACTCTAAGTATTGTAATCTGACATGTAATTCCAGATTCTAAAACTGGTTTTCAATTATTTATATTATATACTGATGCAATACATGCATGTTAATGGCTTTCTCAATTATCCTTGTAGAGCTCACTGCTTTTCCAGATCACATATTGAGGAAACACTCTGATGCTTTCCAAGGGGAAATGACTTACAAAATACATACATTCATAAAAATTATCCTGAAATAGTAGCTTGACTTTGGAGCCTCTTTTTTCCCCATAAAAGAATTAAGCTCAAATTCCGATTCAGTTATTTGAGGGCTTTAATCTATCACTACTGAAGATTTACTCAACCCATAAAGGGATATCATAATTTAGTCTATACAAACTCCTTATGTAGGGAAAAAATAGAGGATGATTGCTTTTAGTTGAAAAACCTCTTATAATGACACACCAGCAAGAAGTACATTACAGAATCCTCATAGGATTTAACTTCTGGTTGTGGTTAGTTATTATGCTATTGTTTCTGCATAAGCTATAAATTATTACTTATTTCTGAGAACCTGAAAGACCAAAACACTGAAGATCCATAATGATAACATTTTAATCTTTGGATAGAGGCTTGATGCCCCTGTGAGATGGTCTTGCTGTAGATAGAGCAGGCAAGCGCATCCATATAACAAAGCTTCAATCCCACAGATAATAGCTTTTTAGAAGACCTTTGCAGAGGTCAAGGCATACAAATCTTCAGGTCCTTGAGTCAATCCTTGGATCTAATACTCCTACATTCTAGATATTAATGCACCCTTCTCAGTGGTATGTCAATCTAAAGTTTGTCAAGCTAGCTAAGTGAGTTACACTTGTGATAGAGCTTCCCTTCTCTGTTAGAGGCAGACACGCTGTCCCATTTATCTTCCTGATTAGAATTGCATTTGGTAGCGTGGCATGTCAGTGTTATTAACAAAACTGTCCTCACATTTTCCCTCCCCCCACTGTGTCATTCTGAATTGAAAATTACTTTTGAAAATATGACACTGAGGATTATGACTGAGATACTCAAACAAGCAGACCTTGAACTTTGTTGGTGCTCCACAGACAAAGCCCAACTATTTTTTTATAACCCTCCTTAGCGGAATCTAGACTACAAAACACACATGCAGCACATTCCATACTCTCAATTCAGTACATTAAACATAAACTGACAGTGTAAGTAGTTGCCTGGGAAATATTACATTTTCTCAGAGGCCTTTTAACTTCTAGGCCAGTGTTATGGTGTGGTGCTCTACTGAAACACAGAAGAAAAAGGGTCCTGAATCAGTTCTGGAAAACTGAGGGCAGGAACTTTTAAGATGAGAGCTTATTAGTGACCTTTGTAAACTGTTCTGAGAACATCTTTTGGGCCTGAACATAGAAACAAATGTGCAGTAAGTAACTTTATAATATAATATCAACCTGCCTTCCTTTAAAGATTCCATATAGATAGTTGCACTCCTAGGCTTTGTTTACACAAAGTGTAGATTAACTGGAATCAGCCTTGAGGCCCCATGTAGAGCTGGCAAGCATAAAAAAGATATGTTCACCACCACACCCATGAAACTCTTGGATGGAAGTCTACTGAAAACCCCAGAGCTGTAGACTAGCCTGAAAAAAAAAAAAATCTGGAAAAGTTATTGGCAATTGATTTCCATATTATCGCCAAGAATAGTCCCCAGGAATCAAGTTCAATTAAAGGAAACTTTCATAGGACAAATTATGTCTTATGTGTAGGCCTGTCAAAGGCATGATTGTCCACAGTGAGAACAGAACTTTCTTTGAGGCTGAACAAAAAAGATTCTTATGTTAAGAAAATCTTGCATGAACACACCTATAATCTATCAAAAGCAGTAAATGGCAGGCTATAAAGTAACACAAGCACTAGCCTATACGTTAATTCTTCTTCTTCTTCTTGTTATTAAACAAAATGAATTATTTTTATACCATTTTACTGCTCTTCACTTCCTTCCTGCATTTCAGATATAGAAGGCATAGCATTGTGTATACTGATAGTAGCATAATCTCATGGTGGCAGTCAGACATTTTTTTAAAAAGGTTTGTTGTTACAAAAATGCAATTAGGTGAGCCTGTCTTTATTCACATGGGGAGGAAAGTTGAGGTCATGATTCAAACCCCAAACATTATTTGCTAATTATGAAAGTGTTCACCAAGTTTGTTTCAAACTTTCCCTTATCTTCTCTATAGCTCTAGAAATACATAACATTTATTGTCTTTGTTTTTTACAGATTATGTATATTTTAGGGTTACACATTTAAAATATTTTTCTCTTGTGAAATTTGAAAAATTGTATTTCATTTGCCTATTTTACCTATATATTTTAATATGTATTATTAGTTATACAGTGGTACCTCGGGTCACGAACTTAATTTGTTCTGCGACTCTGGTCGCGACCCGAATTGGTCGCAACCAGAGTTCAATGTAAATGAGGTTCAATGTAAATACGGTTAATCCGTTCTGACCCCTCCGAATTTGGTTGCCAACCGATTTTGGTTGCGACCTGAATCAAATTTTCCCATAAGGTTCAATGTAAATACGGTTAATCCGTTCTGAACCATATGTATTTTTTTTTTAAACCACAAAAATATGACACAAAGTACAGTACAGTACAGTATGAAGAGAGAGAACACTAACCTTGCTTGAGGCGTGGAGGACAGGAAGGTGGGTGGGGAGGCGGTTATTGTTTGGAGGGAGAGTCTGCCTCCCTACAGGAAGCCACGACCGCGTGTCAGAGCAGGGAAAATGGCCGTGGATCCTGTTCGTCACCCAATGCGGAGTTCGCGAAGGGAAGCAAAATTTTGCGAATGGTGCTGTTCGTGACCCGAATTGGTCATGAACAGAAGCATTTCTGACTCGAGGTACCACTGTATATTGCCTATTGTCTTGGCATAGAGTAGTTTGTCTTCTCATTGACATGTTGTAGTAAGTTTGTCTTCTCATTGACACAGTGTAGCAAACAGGAGATTGCTACACTATGGTTCATAATAATTAGTTCAGACACTGCTATAGTTAGTATATTACAATAAATATACTAACTATATTTATTGTAATATAGTTTCTTTTTCTCTTGAAAATATAAACTGCTTTTTCATTTATCTTTTTCTGTTCTTTAGTGTGCTTAGAGCTTGTACTGTAAAATGAAAGGATGTTTTAAATAGCTAAATTATAGATTTTTTAAAATTTGTTTTTCCTAGGAGAAAGAGTGAGGTAGAAATAATTTAAAATAAATCAAGACATATTCACTGGAGTATAGGAGACAGACTAAAAAAGCAAGTTAAAATTGCATATTAAATGCTATCCTTAAAAAAAAATATCTTAAGTTTTAAGAATGAAGTAGTGAGATTGACCCTCTTTGGAATCTTGAGGATAGCTGTGATTCAAAAAAGGGACAACTGAAGAGGCTAAGCAATCTTTCAGGTATCCTATTCTTAAGTCATACAGTATTTAAAAGTTACCACTATAATTTTGTATTATATCTACAGCCTCTTCAACAAAAGAAGCATAGTCCCTACATAGCATTTGTTAATAATGGGATGCTGCATTCTGGACCAATTGTAGTCCTGAATTCTTCAAAACTAGCCCTATCTTGATTATACTGCAATAATTGAGGAGTGATTCAAATAAGGCATATGTCATTCTGGTCAAATTGGAATAATTGGTACAGTATCTCAGCTGAATAAAGCATTCCTGCCATAGTTGAAACCTGGGTATCCAAAATCAAGTTTGGGTGAAGAACAATTGTATAATTTTCATGAAGACCTTCTCATCCATGAATGAGAAAGCTTTAAATTAGAATTCAGCTTGTATTAAACAACAGCATCATGAGTATTCAAATGCAAACTAGTAAGACAGGCAGAATTATCTAGCTGGAGGGAAAACAAAAATGAAAGTGTCTCAAAATATTTAATTGCTCTTTACTTCAACAGATGAGTGGGAAAAAGAAGTACAGTATCACATACATGGACACACAAACACCATATGTATGTGTTCATAATTCTTCTGCAGCAGATCACCAAGCAAGACAACTAATTGTTTTGAAATGGATATACATTTACCTCAAAATACATCTTTTTTCCAATTGTCCTTTCTTAAAACACAGAGACCATGTTTAAAAAGAAAATATTTTCAGATGTATAGATGAAACCATTTTAGAGATAATTTTGCTAAGATAAAAAAAGCGGTACGTGAAATTGATTCCTTTGTAGAGTCTGTCCTTCCAAACATGTCAATCAGTTTTCAGTAAGGTAGCCATTCCCAATTTGACACCCTCCAGATAAGGATTAAAACTTCCACAATCACCATGCTAGCTGAGACTTCTAGGAGTTGGGGTTCAAGACATCTGGACAGAGCCATGTTGGAGAGGAATCCAACAGAGATGAAAGTCTTTGTACAATCAGCTTTGATGGGCTCTCTTATTTTCCAACCAATGGTAAACTCTGCCAAAAGCAGACGGTACTAACCTCCGCTCTGCAGGAAAGGCGCTTGAATATGCAGCACCCCTTTATACAGCTCAGAGATTGATTAAAAAAAGTAAATGCATTTTCTTTCTGTAATTTAATTCAGATAAAAATAAAAAAAAGATACAGATAATGATCATGATTGCATAATCAACCATTTACCTGGGTAAGTGCAGTTGTGATCTATCTCATGGAAGAAAAAAAATACTTCATTTGGGTCCATAATTTTATTTAAATTTATGTGTAATTAAAACTATCCACTGACTATCACTGAAGCTTTAAAATTTTATAAGGAAACCTTTCCTAAAATTGATGTAATTACTCTTAAAAATATGATTGTCAATGAAAATGGTTTCAAAGTTACTTACCTGCAGTGTGATTTTTTCTCTTTTTTGATGCAAGCCTTCATTTAAATTTCAGTTCAGGTTGTTTTTCAAAAGCAGAGAAGCAGTGGGGGCGAGGGTACAACTGAAAGAATTAAGCTATTTCTTTCTTTGAATAATAAAAAGTACTAGATAGGAGCATAGGGGGAGGAGGAAAAAAAAAAGTAAAGATGAGGGCTGCAATTGTGTGATTGAAGCCCTGTCCCTTTTTACATGCATCATACATAAAAAAAAGGAATGAAGCTTCAATTGAAACCACCATCTTGACTTTTTAGACTTTGTATGTGCAGGTCCCTGGTACTGGTTTGGACTGCTGGAAAGTTTCAAGAATCAGAGCAATCTTAAACTATTATTCTTATTAAAAAGTTAATTTCACAGTACTGAACATTGGTGAAGAGAAAGGAAAGGCAGAGGGCAGACTATATATAATATTCTAAATAAATACTGCAATGGAGCAAAAGCAGAGGGGAGACTATATATAATATTTTAAATAAATTCCACAATGGATCAAATAAAGAGTTGCTCCATTGGTTTGAGGCAAAATTTATTACATGTACTTGGATTTTTATCATCTTCAGTATGACCTCTGAAGTATCAGAAAAGGATAAGGCATCATGATGATTCATGTCTGCTGTCTCATGTATCTAGTGATAAGTTTATATAGAACACAGCCATAATAAGGTATGCTGGTTTTGGGGCATGTTCTGCCAATCCTTCCACTACGGTTAGTAAATCCTGGTGTATAACTGTGTTGTGCAAACCCACCAATAGTCAACGAACCATAGGTAAGCAAACATTGAGTGAACCATGGGGATAGCTGGTTTCATGAATATACATAATGTACATGGATTGCTTTTGGTTTGAGACACTATAGTAATTCATCCAATATGCTTAGCATTACTATGCTTATAGCTTGTTCAGCTAAATTTCCTGAATGTATCCTGCTTTAATACGCATATCTCTGGAAATAAGTCCCCTTGAACTCAACAGGCCAGTTTTGATGGTAAGAATACATTGCTGCAGATTGCTAAAGTAACTCATTATCACCCTTATTATTGTCATTGCTATGATTCCATTTTCAGTGATTTTGAAGAAAATAAATCTTGGCTACCAAACAGCAAAAAATCCTAATACAATCTCACATTTGCTTTATATGGGTGATCTGAAGCTTTATGGAAAATCAGAAATTGAAATTCAGTCATTGACAAGTACTGTAAGAATTTTTAGCACAGATACAGCAATGGAATTTGGCCTGAAGAAATGTGCCACAGCAATAAATTGGGGAAAAATCACAAACAGTTATGGAATTGAAATGCCGAATGGCCAAACCATCAGGAGCCATCAGGATGAAGCCTACAAGTATCTGGGCAATTTACAGTTGGATAGCATCAAGTATGGGCAAGTTAAAAATGTGATCAGTAAAGAATACATCTGAAGAGTGAGAAAATTGTTAAAGACAAAATTGAATGGTGGAAACACTATCAAAGCCATCAATACCTGGCCCATACTTATTATACGATACACTGCTGGAATTATTAACTGGACACAAGCTGAACTGGACAGTTTGGACCAAAAAACAAGAATGGCTATTCGCTATGTCCTGCATCCCTGTAGTGATATTGATAGATTATATCTGCTCCACAGAAATGGAGGCAGAGGTTTACTTTGTCAAACTGTCGAAAAAAAGTATGCATTGGCTGATTATGTAAAAGACAGTCAAGAATAAGCACTGATGCAAGTTAAAAATTGGAACGTATTGAATATACAGGAAACAAAATGTGAATATTGAAATAATGTAATAAAACATGAACAAAATGCTGGCAACCAAAAGCATTACATGGTCAGTTTCTACAAAAGATTGAGGGGAAAGTGGATAAAGTTCTAGTAGCTTACAACTGGAACACTAAAAAAAGAAACTGAAGGCTTGATTTTGGCTGCTCAACAACAAGATATTCAAACTAATGCAATCAAGGCCAGCACTGAAAAAACGTCAAATGATTCAAAGTGTGGATTGTGCAAAGAATCAGAAGAAACAGTAGATCATATACTCAGCTTATGCAATAAGATTGCAATAACTGACTATAAAGAACGACATAACACAGTCACCAAAATGATTCACTAAAACATCTGTTAAAATGATCTTTTGCCAGTAATGAAAAATTGGTGGCAACGTATAGTTGAAAAAGTAGTTGACAATGAGCAGGTTAAAATATTGTTGGATTTCTAAATACAAACTGATAAAGACTTGGTGCATAAAACACCAGATTTAACTGTGGTTGAAAAGAAGAAAGTATGGATAATTGATGTGGCAATATCAGGGGATAGTAGAACAGAAGACAAGGAATTGGAGAAGATCACAAAGTATCAAGATCTGAAAATCAAAGTTGAAAGATTATGGCATAAATCAGCAGTGGTGGTCCCAGTGGTTATCAGCACACTGGGTGCCATATCAAAAAGCCTTGGGCAGCACTTAGAAAATCTGTGCATTGACAAAATTTCCATCTGTCAATTACAAAAGGCCACACTGCTTGGATCTGCACATATACTACATCGATACATTACAACATCCTAGGTTCTTGGGAAGAACTTGATGCGAATGAAGGCCAACACTAATTAAAGAACTGGCAGCTGTGATTTCACGTTGTTGTGTATTATAACAACAACAACAATAATAATAATAGCAGCATAATTTATTATTTCTCATTTTTTTCATGTACTTCAACATATTTGGAAGCCCACTGAATAGATCTGTCCTAAGTGAATGCATCTCCAATTCATTTACAGGAAAAGAATTAGTGCTGGTCAATTATAAAATGATCACATGTCTGAATATGTCAATAGACAGCCACGTTTCTTACGAATGTTGTGCTAAAACTCACCTTTTAGTGATGATGTTGTTCAGTTTAATTAGACATAATCTTTGTAGTTTTCATTAGCTATTAACTTAATGTAAAGATAAACGTAAGCATAATGGGTACTTTCATTATCACATAATTGTTATTTTAATTATTACATTATGAGCAATATAATACAGTACATATTTTTACTTCTTCACATTAATGAGCAATTATTTCTAAAGCCTCCTCTAATAATCTACCCACCTACAGAGGCCAAATTATTAATGCTTCCACATTATTACTATGGTCATGTTGTGTATGTCAATAAAATTGGACAGAGAAAGTGATCTGAATTCACAAACGAGGCCATGTTTTGTAATTTTGCAAATATTATCTGAGAGCAAACTAGAGAAGAGAGAATTAAATTAGGCAGATATATGACTGGTAACTTCCATATGAATTTGAACTTTATTTAATTTAGTTTTCCCAAGTTTAAGCTAAGCAATTCCTTAAAAATAAGTATGAAGAACATTACTGATTGTCCCCATATATGCATCAATTATGAGGTGGCAGAAGACGTTCTGTAATTTCTTCTGAAATATTAATAACTTTATATTGTCTCAAAACTGGTAAGACCTTTATTCTAAGTAAGCATAACAGAATGGGTAGATGTCAGTAATACTGAGATAAAGAAGTATTATTAATAATGTATCTCAGTAAACCAGGCAGAATGTGGTTATATAAAAATCTAACGTTATAGCTAATATTGTTCATCCTACTTTAATTTTACAATAATACAGGATTCTTAAGTCTCCTGTGATCTGTGGAATGCAATAATAAATCAATCCTTATCATTTCAGCAAACTTCCAGATTACATAGAGGAAGCAGCTCAGGGGCGCCTTTTGAATGAACATTTCATCCTGTTAAATCAAAAGCATTTACAAGTATAATTTCTGATTTTTACATTAAAATAAAAACACAGAATTTCCATTAAAAGAATTGTGTAAGATATAGAATACTGTAAAACTGGAAGGGCCATTTTAAGGTGCAACTGCATATGACTGCTTGTTGTAATAATACAATTAATCAAGACTTTCCTCAGCTCCCATCATCAGAATCGGCCTCAGACAAGAGCCCTTTTTATCTTTATTTCAATGTGAAACTTGACACAGCATGGGATCTACCAGCACTATGTAATCTGAAAAGTATCTTCAAAGAGTGACTTTGATAGAATTATTCAGGTGCTTTACCCCTTGCTAAAAACCTACAAACCTACAGTGATTTAGTCATTTATGCTTTACCACCAATGTTTGTGTCACTATGCTCTTCAGTTTTTGATATGAAATATTTCTTGATACATGAAATCCCTGGGTGTAGATTTCGGTGACAATAATGTCAAGAATTTCTCTCAAAGTCAGAAGTAATTCAAACAAAATATAACAATACACAGCATTGAACAGAAAACATAAGCATGAAATTGAATCTCTATCATGTTAGCAAATATTCTTTTTGTTGTTTTTGCTCCTAAATAAACATTGGAAATGGACATCATTTCAAGGCTGCTCTTCAGTTCCTTCAATAAGAACTCACCCATCTGAATCACTGTTCTTCACAATCTGTGAATTTTTTCCTGGCCAAACAATGTGTGTTGTTGCAGTTGCATTAATTTACATAGCTAGTTATGGGGGGGGGGAGAGGAGATTGCTTTTTCTGTAATACAAATGTTTAAGTTTCCTTATTTGTGATTACAGAGTGCTTCTTTTTAGAAAATACCTCTTAAAATACATGTGCAGCATGGTCAAATGCCTCCCAATATTGCTGTTATTTGCACTACAACACAGACACTGCAAATTAAGCGAATACACTTGTTTCTTTATCTTTATAAAAGGAAAAAAAATCATTCTGTTAGTCAATAAAAATAGTGTGTCTTTTGAAAAAAAAAAAAACACGATAGTCTTGCCTATGCATTTGTAATATCAACAATGGTAAATTACTTTCCTCCCACACTAGCTACCAAAACTGTTGAGGAAAACAACAAGAATATTTATGACAAATAAGAGAAAAAGAACAAACTGGGAAGTGTTAATGGTACGAATTACTGTGAAGAATATCCTGAAAGAGTCTGCTCTCTGTTATTTTCTATAAGATAAAGATTAACATGGAAATGTTCTAATTTCCAAGCATATTTAAAGTTTGGCTATAGCTGAAGCAGAAGTGAATTACTCTCTGGGGATGATTGTATATAAATGGCATTTTATTTCAAGGAAGGTACACAATCGTCAAAGATGACTACATCAATAAGCTACAGTAGCTCACCCCTGCCCTAGAGTCATCATGTATTCAGATTAGGAAGTTCTCTTTATATTCTAAATCTCCTGAATTTTCCTTTTATGGGCATCTAGTCTGATGTACATGTTTTATAGAACAAAAAGGAGTACAAACTGGGGCATAAAAATTGTAAGGTGATCAAACAAACCATTAAGAAAAAATTAAATTTATTCAAACTGGCCAGGAAATCACTTTTAGATGAGGAAAAGTGTGAAAGAAATATGGAGTCTCAAAGAGAATATGGAGATGCAGAAAAATTGAGTGAATTATTTACATCAGCTTTTCTCAACGTTTTGACCCTGGAGGAACCCTTGAAATATTTTTCAGGCCTTGGGGAACCCCTGCACATTTAGGCTCAAATATAGACCAGAAGTTACAAATTTATTATATTTGTTTCATGTGTAGGGCTGTATATGTGCATTAACAGTGTTCTTAAATTAAAAATAATGAAACTTACTTCTTTAATGTGAAACCCATGCTTGTTTTTTGCTGCACAAATACTCAATTCTGGGCCAAACTTGAGATAAGCACACATGGATTTCATCTTCAACTGAAATAAGACAATTTCTGTCTTTGCTTTTGATGCTTGCTAAATAAGAAAAGGCTTATTTATAAAATGTTCGTTGTCTTCCTATGAATGGCAGGATACTCTTCTTTCACAGAAATCCAGAACTTGTTCATGGGGAGATCAGTGAATCTCATCCTGAGTATATGCTCAGACTGGAGCTCACAAAGTTCTTCCTCTTTCTTCAAAGTGAAGTTCTCAGGCTGAACAGAAGATGCAGAGAAAGGATCCCTCACCCAGTGATACATTTTTGTGTTGAAAGGGAGGGAAAGTACTGATCAATTTTGTTCTGCAGTACTTCCAGGTGCTTTTCAATTAGATTTGAGACTTTTTGGTATCCTTCCTCACTCTCAAGCCCAAGCAGCAGTGAAAACATTTCAATATTTCCTTTTGAAAACATTTTCCAAACATTGAGTTTTCTTTTAAATCCAAGAATCTTGTCACTTGAGGTCAAAACATTTTCTCCAGTGCCTTGCAGAGACTTGTTCAGCTGGTTCATGTGATGAAAGATATCCACTAAGTATGCTAGTTTCTGCAACCATTCTTCATCTTCAAACCACTCAGCAAAACGTGGAACACTACTGTCTCAAAAATACTCTTGCATTCTGCCGTCAGCTCAAACACTCTGTTGAGAACTCTTCCTCTGCTGAGCCACTGTATTGTGTATAACAGGAGACTTATGTACTCTTTCTCTAGGTTTTCATGCAGTTTTTTAAACATTCTTGAGTGAACTGGTCTTTGTTTAATAAAGTTAACCATTTTTGTAGCATCATCCAGAACTTTTATCATTTCATTTCCAAGAGTTTTTGACACCAGCACCTCTCTGTGAAGAAAGCAGTGTGCTATGACAAGAGTGATGTTGTGATCATCATTTTCTTTTCTTCCAAGAAAAACAAAACTTCTCATGGAGCCAACCATTGATGGAGCACCATCAGTACAGATGCCAGCCCAGTTCCTCCAAGACAGACTTTTTGTTTCCAGATATAAGCACAAAACATTAAATACCTCTTGGCCTTTGCATGTTTCTTGTAGTTCTTTGCAGTAGAAAAAGTTTTCTTGAATTTTACCATCATTTACAAATCTTACAAATGCCATAACATGACATTTATTGGTGAAATCTGTTGACTCACCAACTTGGATAGAAAAGCTGCTGTTCTTCAGTTTATCACACAAAACCTCTTCAGCATCATGTGACATGTCATTAATATGCCAACTTACTATACTGTTTGACAGTGGAACCTTTTCAATTTCTTGTACTGCATCTGGTCCTAGCATTTTTCCCACTATTATTTTACATGCTGGCATGATTACTTTCCCACCCAAAGTGTGACTTTTACTTTGCTATGTAATAAGTTCTCCTACTAAATCATTTGCTTCTCGGCCTTTTTTACCGACTGTCATTTTATTAACAAAAGCTTTACTCTGTTCTGTGATTCCAATAGCCATTTAAAATAATCAGAACTTTTACTTGTCATGTGGCTGTGATTTGTAGTTAAGTGTCTTTTTAATTGTGCTGGAGCCATTGCTGCATTTGTAAGTAGTTTGCCACAGATAAAGCACAATGGAATAGGACAACTTGGATCACCAGTCCATGTAAAACCCATTGATAAATAGCTTTAATTGTAAAGACAGATTTTTTTTTTTTAGTCTGTTGATGTACCAGTGCAGGGAGATGCCTGAGAAGATTTAAATTATTCATTATCATCATTAAACTTATTGGTATTGTCCATTCTAGAATCCTTCTCCTCCTCCTCTCTCACACCTCCTCTTCAAAAATTGCCACACTGGATCCTCAGACATGACAGAATAAACATGTACAAAATTTATTTAAAATAACAGGATAAAATAACTACAGGGAAACTGCAGGGAAAAGATGCAGTAGGGAGAGACTGATGTCACAGACAAGTCCATTAATTTCTTGAAAAATGTACTTCAATACATTCTTCCCTTCCTGCATTATATTCCTCCCTTCCTGCAATATAGCATTTACCTGTTATCAATGGTCTCCCCTATCCCGCATCAAAAATTAAGAATAGATTCAACCAAATAAACACAGTCCTACAGCGCACTGCCAGAGAGCTCAGAAAGAATTGTAACTAGATTTTTGTTCGGTCTCTGCTTATCACTGCGAGAATACATTGCCTGAATTTGAAATAATTTTTAAAATAAATCATGATCTCCCAAGGAAGCCCAAGTGACCTCTCACTGAGCCCTAGGGTTTTATGTAACCCTGGTTGAGAAACCCTGATTTACATTTTTGAATTATTGCAGAAAATAAAGTACCAGTACCTGAGTCTGTACTGACTTTCTCAAGAAGGCAGTAAGTAAATTAAAGTTACAAGGGAAGAACTTGAGAAACTACACTGGAACAATGAACTGGTCCTGATGATATCTGCCTGAGAATACCTAAAGAACTCAAAATTGCTGACCTCCTAGTAAAACTATATAACTTGTCGCTCAGTTCTAGTAGATCAGAAAGTAGCCAACATTAGACTAGTTTTTAAAAATAGACCCAGGGGAGATCACAGAAGTTGTAGGCAGTTAGCCTAACATCACAGGAAAGTCAAACAAGCATAGAGAGGAAGAAGCCTTGCTAAGAGAAATCAGCATCGATTCTGCAAAGGTAAATCCTGCCTCATCACCCTCCTAGAGATTTTTGAGAATCTTGGATACTTGGACTTTCAACAAGCTTTTGACAATTTCTTATCCAAGACTCTTCTGCAGGTATAGGCTAAGTCATGCTTAAAAACTGAAAACAATGAGCACAAATAAGTGGACAATTTTCTCAATGGAGAGAAATAAAAAGTGAAGCTCCTATGTGGTTTTTACCTTTTTTGTAAATTATCTTGACTTAGGGATAAGCAGTGAGCTGGTCAGATAGGTATATGAATGATATTAAACTATTCAACTGATGCAGATTGGAATAAAACAAAAAATGAAACATCCTGAATTCAGATGTATACCAATGAGATCTGGGCTATCTGCAACTAATCAAGAAAAAGATATTTGGGATATTTCTAGTAGATTGCTCAAGAAATATATCCCCTCAGTATGTGATAGCTGTACAAAAGGGAAATTCCGTGCTAGGACCATTAGGAAAAAAAAGACTAAAAATAAAATTGTCAAGATTAACTCTTACCCGGATCTATGATCCTATGTGCAGTGCTGATTGTCACTTTCAGAAATGGTATAATAAATTTGGAAAAAGTACAGAAGAGTGTACAAAATGGATAGGGGTTGAACACCTGTCTTAGGAGAAAAAGCTAGAACATTTGGGAGACTAGCTTTGAAAAAAGGCATATGAGAGGAAACATGATTTTACATACTTTAGTTGTGCATGGCATAAAGAAATTGGACAAGGATAAATTTTTCTCCCTATTTCATTGGTGATCATTCAATGAAATTGCTTGGAAGACAATTTAGAAAGACTCTGCCACATGATGATGGCCATTAACATGAATGGTTTAAAAGAGGATTGGATAAATTCACAGAGGACAGTCTTTCAAGTGTTATTAATTCTGAAGACTCAATGTTACCTTCAAGCTGGGAAAACCATTTCTCTACATACTGCCTACAGGGAACAACAATGGGAGAAGAATATAATGTAAGAATCATTTGGTTGGCGATTATGAGAAACAAAATGCTGATTAAGATGGGCCTGATCCAATGGAACTATTTTTACTTTCAAATTGGCCATACATAAGAAAATATGTTCCATTTATGTTTCTGATTGGCACCATGCTATGAAAAAGATGGGTGCCTTAATCAGGAAGATAAAAATATTGCCAAGGCAGCAATAGGCAAAGAAACAGTTGATCTGGCTTTCTGAAAATGGAAGGAATCTTTCCGCTCAGCCAAAGTCAGTACATAACAGTTACTGTATTTTTTTTTCCATTTTACCTTCCTCTGGCTGGCGTGGGTCTTCCGGGCTGTTCCGGGCTGTACCTTCCTCTGTTGTCTCCAGTCCCATATCACACACTATTCTAGAGAAATATTCTTTGAGCCTGGGATTCAAGATCTGGGGGAGGATTAATTCTCTTCTTTTAGCACAAGTGAAATTCTACTGAATGTAAATATAATGCAGTGGAAGCAAATAGCCTTTTTAAAGTGGTAATTCAATGACTTAAGGATTGCTTGAGGACAGAATAATTCTGTCTCCATAGCCATTTTCCAACCATAAAATATAAAAATGAATGGATGTAGCCTACATCCTAGTCTTACAAGCAGCTCTCCTTTTAGAGAATATTCTACAAAGTTCATTTCTGCAGATCCAAATTTAATTTTTATCCAAAGTGAAATCCCAGGTTTTATTAAACAAAACACTGAAGAAAACACCATAAAGAAATGTAATTTGCTTCAAGTTAATATAACCTCACGAATCTCCACTCAGAAGAAAATTGCACTTTGTTCAGTGGACTTACTTCTAGGTAAAAAAACCCCATAGTATTGCAAAGTATATCATACAATCCAGACATGGCCAGCTATTTTGATTATAAAAATATAAAACAAATATAAATTAACTAGCTATTTTATTATTTGTGCATCAAGGACTATGGTTTTCATAAACTTGCCCCAAACTATGTTCATTTCCTAGAATGTAAAAAAACAGACTTCTCAGCTAATAAAAATAAATGTCTTTATTCACTTAGAATGGCTTTATAAGGAAACATAAAAGCACTTAATAATAAACTAGGAGAATTAAGTTTAGAATTTCCACTATTAAGTCCTTCATCAGTTAATTCATGACTCCTAGTGGAAAGTGCCTGATACTTCCCCCCACCAAAAGCTATTAGGCATATTGCTGGCATCTCAGAGTTTTACAGGATACAGTTTAAGTGTTTTATAATGAAAAAATCTATTTAATTCATTAACTTGTTGTGCTTTTGTGTTTTCTCAACCAATAAAGAACTCTTCTCAGACAATGGGGCAATTAGTCATTCCATGAATGAAGATGGACAAAACCATTAAGCTTTAAAAAACAAAAGGGGAGAGATTACTGCAAGTATCTTGGGAAAATGTTCACAGGTTTCTGGATACCTCAAGTCTGGAATATGAACAAATTATGAATGTAACCAAGGATCTCTCTCAGACACATAAACACAAATACAAACCCCTCAAAACAATATTTAATTTGGAATATTAAAAGCCTATCTAGAGTAGAGGCGGGACATGTGAAACAAAATTCAACATTACCAAATGATGATTTCTTTCAAGATTTTGTACCACTAGCTGAACCTGTATTATTCCTTATAACATGCACATCTGCTAAGATGGATTTACAGGTAGTCATCGACTTACAACCATTCATTTAATGACCATTTGATGTTACAATGGTGCTGGAAAAAGTGACCTACAACTGGTCCTTGAACTTATGACCATCACAGTGCCCCTGCAGTCATGTGATCAAAAACTGGGCTCTTGGCAACCAGGATGTATTTACGATGGTTGCAGTGTCCCAGGGTCACGTGATCGCCATTTGCAACCTTCCCAGGGGGCTTCTGACAAGCAAAGTCAATGGGGGAAGACGGATTTGCTTAACGATCATGGTGATTTGCTTAATGACCGTGGTGATTAGCTTAATGACCATGGCAAAAAGGTGGTAAAATTGGGCACAACTCACTTAATGACCGCATTGCTTAGCGACAGAGGTTTGGTCCCAATTGTGATTGTAAGTCGAGGACTACTTGAACACAAATAATGAAATAGTTTTACATTTTGAGGTATAAAGTTGATGTAGTTTATTTGGAAGAAAGAAATGTAATGCAAAGCAAAATTTGGGGAATTACAAGTTGCTATGGCAGGCTTCCTCCATTTGGCACTTTCAAGTTGGGTTGCAATACAACTTTTAGAATTTCTAATGAGCATGATAGGTATGCTGTCTGGGAATTCTGAGGGTTATATTCTGGAAAACAGATCAGAAAACAAAGATGTAGGGCTCATTCAGAAGACTTACAATGGAGTCTTCATGCAGAACTAAGTAGATTTGAGTCTGGTCAGCACCTGAATGTAAGATCATGACCTACCATTCAGCGTTCAGACTCAAAGCTGATTGGAAAATGAATCTCACAGTGTTATGATGCCCAAAAAGATTACTTTGTACTAAACAGTTTTATGGACTGAATTACTTTGTTATATGGTCATATATGAACTGTTGCAGTAGCAAACCAATTATGCCAATATACAGTAGCTGACCAGGCATCAGGTTCACCAGGTCAGATCCTGGAACAGAAGTCAGTGAATAGCAGAAAACATTTATTTGCCTCACATGATAAAACATACTTTCAGATCCAAGTATGTCACACCATCTGATACATTTACTAAGGATACAAATAAGGACTCTACCCTATGAAACTCAAAAGCAATTTTTTGCCTTAGGAGCTAAATATAATACTAAATTTTCAAATTAGGTAACATAGCCACGATTTCATTTCCAAAGGTAGAGAATAAAGGACCTCTGTCTTACTAGAATACTAATATTTCCATACAAATGTGTTTTTTCTTGAATTATTCTGGATCCAGTAAAAACAAATACTATCCCTACTCCTAGAAAAATGGAAGCATATCCTAAAAATGGAGGTTCATGAATGGAAAGGGTAGAAATGGTACAGTAAGTCCTGTTCTACTGGGACTTCTACTAGTTCTACTGGTGATGGGATGAAACTATTTCATATAAAAGATTCACATTAAAAAAAGCATTTTAGGATGAATTAACCTTAGATTTTGATCCAGAAATAGAGAAAGAAAAGAACCTATTTTAAAAACTGAAGATATTGAATATATCCTTGGAATATCTTCTGTAAGGCCTGGACCAAACCAAATAGTTCAAAATATCTGAATAAGCAGACTGGTTTTTTTATGGAAGCAACTCATAAAATACCCATCAAATCATAAGCCACCTTGGAATTGCATATATGATAGATCTTGCACCAGGTTAAAATTCTGGCATTATTTGTATATCATTTTCAGCTTACAGCATAAAGGACGTTACCAGCAGTTATAGAGAGCCAGTTTGGTGTAGTGGTTAAGGCATCAGGCTACAAACGGGGAGACCGTGAGTTCTAGTCCCACCTTAGGCAACTGGTTGACCTTGGGCCAGTCACACTCTCACAGCCATATGAAGCAGGTAATGGCAAACCACTTCTGAAATCTTGCCAAGAAAACTGCAGGGATTTGTCCAGGCAGTTGGCTGGTGTCAACAATGACTCCATGTTAAATGTTAAAGCATGTGGCTGGGAATTTGGGAGTTGAAGAAGTGTTAACACATCTAGAGAACATCAAATTAGGAAGATTGTGCTAACCTGTTGGTGTGAATACCATCTCTGGGATCAGCTGACAGTCACATTTTGTAATATGTGATTTGTGTAATAACTGAATCGAGGCCCACTAGTCAAGGTATTGGCCCTGAGAGGGGATTGCACAACACTTTTTGTTTTAGGCACTACACATGTGTGCCACTACGAGTTGTCAAGCTGTAAAGTGCAGGATAAACAATAATTATGGGAAGAGGAACTGCAGGCTGGCTCTGATTAGACTTAACTGATAGCAGCATTACTTAGTGATATCTTTAGCATCCTTTCTATGAAAATGACTTGTTTGTAAAGGGCAAATTGTTTCAAGCTGGACCTTTCATTTAAACCACTCCTCTTTTCTACATTATTGTCACATAAGGCTACAGTATGTGGTGCACTGATCTATTCGCTTCTAACCTTGATTAATTTTAGAGATCCCTAAGGGTGGAGCAACTTTGGTACCAGCTAATTAAATGCTCTCTAGAGTTGCTCTCCATGCATTTTATTAGACCAGAATGAACTCTTTTTCTTTCAATGCAATCTACAAAGATTTTTTCCCCTAGCTATTACTAATTAAATGATGCTGTAAGAGTTTCTATTACATTTTTAAACATCAGGGAAACGCAACTGCACATCAGAATTCAGGTAAACACTCCAAAAGGGGGGAAAATATTTTTCACATTTGGTTACTAGCTGGCATCCCTTCAAATATATAGCTTAAATTCTCCTTTCATCTCAGTCTGCGTATTTCATACTGCTCTGAATGGTGCTAATGAAATACTGGAAGAAGCTGTCAGCTTTTGAGCACCTTCAAGACTGTACAAACTAAAAAGGCATTAGTATGAAAGTGTACCTGCCACAGTATATTACTTATGCACAACAATTATTCAGAAAAGGAGAGTTCACAGTGACTTAAACTACCTTACTAATTAAAGTCTCCAGAAAGAATAAACTTGCCTTCATATTCATACTGAGATGCAGGCAAGAACAATTACAATTTTTAGCAGCCTGTTTTGAAACCTATTTTTTACTTGGTTAAGATAAAAATCAGATCTTTTGGGAACTTGGAAAGTTAATAATTAATGGTCAAGGACCCTTTTTTTAAAAAGAGAGAGAGAGGAGCAATGGAGAAAATTTTCTTGAATTGCATATATGGACGGAGGCCTTTCCAGACTATGGTCCACTCCTGAAATGATCAGATGGATTACTATTCCTCATTCAAACCAGTAAAACAAACCAGTTAAAATATAATCTGAATAAATTATTTTTAATTGTTGGGTTTCCCATTTATTGGATCTTAACATCTATGGACAAAAAATAACGAATACGTGGTGGTGTAGGATGCAGTGAGAAGTAAGTGACAGTGTAGGAACTCCCTTAATATTTTGCCATCAATCCTAAGAAATTCCTATTAGCGGATCCTTAAAAATGCTACTTTGGGCTCTTCTATCAGCATATATAAATATAATTAATACATTTTAAATTCTGGGACATTTTGCATTACAGAAGTAGCTACAGTACATGCCTATTAACTATATATCTCTAAGAAATATACAATATAGATACTTTAAAGATAGAAGCATTTAGTTTTGCAGGGTCATATGATGCTGGAGAACCATTAAAAATTTGATAATGGCTCAACAAGCTAGAAATTTATTAGATTATTACCACACATTAGCTATACACAGCATTTCCACAGTTAATATTTTAGGAATAAGTCTCCCAAAATATCCAATTCCAACACAAGCTGTACATTTCTGTGCCCTGTGAGCAGCATCTGGCCTCCTCCTAACTTTGTGGCAAAGTCGAAGCACTATTTAAAACCCCCAATGGAAGCAAAAGTTGCCATTTCTCTGAGGAGGCAAGAGAATATTTGGCTTTACTAACAAAATAAGAAAAACCAAGGGACAGAAATCAAAAGAGTGAACAAATGTTTAATGGTTTGGCAAGACATATGTGGTCATTTTCTTACTATCTGACAGTTCAGCAAATGGCTTAGAAACAAAAAACCTTTCTCTATCTGACTCTGGTGTCTCAGTGGAGCCAGGACTGAGACAGCAACATATGGAACATGGCAGAAGAGTCAACATGGCCCACAGGGCACGACTGCCTTGAACTCTGATCTAAAGCTCATATGTTTGAGTCCTACCTATACTATAAACTCACTAGGTGTTTTTGGGAAATTGTTATATCCAACCTTCAGCTCCCTCATACAGAAATTGGGACATTATCAGCCTGCTTCAGAGGCACTGAGAGGAATAATAAGATGGAAGTCTAATGCTATACTTCAGCTACAGCTACAAAACAGTGTTCACAGATGTTGCTGTGTGCTCTGGAAAGCTACATATAAAAATATAATCCTTCTAAATGTTCTTCTATGCATGTCCACACTGAGTTTAATAAGTAGAGTGTATTATATAAAAAAATACCAGTTACAACTCCCTCCCTTTGCTTAGTAGAGCTACATTTTAATATCAGTTTTTTTTCTTTCCCTGCCTTAACATAAAGGCAAACTTCATGCAACATACAAATCCATACCACATAAGGAAAGCCTAATAATTATTTCTTTCAATCAACGAACATATATGAACTTAAACTTATCATTGTCATTTCTATTTCAAAATCCTGTCTTCCCTGAGCTGCACTTTCTTCCTTTTCTCCTGTTGTTTCCCAGTATGACTTTCAGATTGTCAACTTGGGGGGCAGGGATCTACGCTCTTATACTCTGTATAGTGCTGTGCACACTGATGACACTTTACAAAAAACGCTATAATAAGCACATTTTGTCTCTTCAAATTTAGTCCCTTTGTGGGGATCCAAAGGCCTATAACATTTATTGGGAAAGTTGTGGAAAAAAGCTTCAAAATTCCTCTTTTCTTTCTCCCCTTGCTCTTCATGATCAGAAGAAAAAAAAAATCTCTACCAAAGCCATTTTTCTTTCATTATTATTTGTTTAAATACCACCTGGGTTGTATTATTTCAATTTATGGGTAGTGTGTACTTTGTTCCACAAAATTGGCCTGGGAGGCTATGAAGCATTTTCTGCTCTCCCTCTGGCTGAACGTAATAGTGCTTCCTTGGCCCATTGATTCATTATTTTCCTCCTCTGTGAGTTTTGGAATGCAGATCTCACAGGTTTCTTCCCCTGCTACTCCAGAAACTGGATTTGGAGATACTGGTGTTTCTCCACCAGATGGCTGTGTTCCTTTAAGAAGCACTAGAAGCTCTTTGAACTCCTCTCTTCAGATCTCCCTTTCCAATCTTTCTTTCTCTCTGCTCAGTTTCCCTCCATAAAGTATCCCTCCACTTTTCTAAGAGCTTCCCTTTGCCCTTCCTCCGCTCTTTTAGCCATCGTTTGTCTCTCCTTATCTTGTTGCCTCAGCATCTCCCTCATAATACTTTTCAGGGCTTCAGATGGGTCTGGTTTACTTTCAGGGTTGGCTTCTCCCTCCACAGATTCTGGTTTACTCTCTTCCTCCATTTCAAGATGTCTCATGTAAGCTCTACGAGTGGATATGAGTCACATGCCAGTATATTCCTACTTGCCTCTAAAGCTCTAACCCTTTGTCTCCCAATCTCTTTTCCCTCAGGAGCAGGAACACCCTTTCTCTTCTTCATGCAAGCCTTTTATCTTCTATGTCTGGATACTGTAGCATATCCCATTTCTGACACCATTTGTTAGGGTTCTTCTCAATATGATACAGAACACAGACGCACAGACTGTATTTGTTTTTCCCACAAAAAACTGTTGTATTGTACCAAATTAAATTCCTCTCTTATTCTATTTTCTTATTACTCCAAGTTTACTACTATTCTATTTCTATTCTTATTTAATCTATAAATTTCTATCTCCGTGTTCTATTTCTGTATTCCTATGTTAGCACTATGCTTTCTTATCTTAATTATTTCTTCTTTAAGTCTTTTCTTTTCCCTCAGGTCTTCAGCTCTTGTAGCCAATCTCAGTCCACTTGCACGTGAAAACCGTTTTCACTCCTTTATAGACTTGCGAATGGGCTTTTGTCTCCCCGCCCCCCCCGCCACACCACTTCCTGAGCTGGTTTGTAGAGCTCTGCACCTGGGCTGCTGCACACAGTGGGCTTGGTTTGGTTTTCAGGCTTGGTTTGAACTCTTTGTCTGACAGTTCAACCTATTTTCTGCTCTTCAAATTTTACAAGGCTGTTTTGATACGAACATCTGGAGCCAAACAGAACGTAAGAATAGTCTATCTACCTTGGGATACATCATCATCCCATGCTTATAAAAACACTGAAAGGCTTGAACATTCATAAAACCTCTAACAAGCAGCACACTAATAATGTCTTTTGCTGTCTCTTTCTGCTTATGGCCAATTGCAGTAGCCATATATTGTCTGACATTGCCAACCTAAACACTTCGGTATGATTCCATGAAGCTATTCTGTGAATTTTAAAGTGTGGAAACTGGCCCCTTAATCAAATGGAGCTGAAGTAAACATACAGTATTAAAAGGCTTTGGATGAACATCTAGTATGTTTTGAGGATCTAAGCCAAAAATAAAGAAAAGGATAATTAGAAGCTAATGGAGAGGTTCTTGGCTGACATCTCATCAAGTGCCCAACAGCAGTCAAAAGAGTATACTCCTCTATTTAAAACACTGATCTGAGAGACTGATTTATTAGTGACATGTGCAGATTAAAAAAAGCAAGATGGCTCTTTCTTGTTAAATGGGTGAAATTTTGGTTTGCAAGGCAGAACTTACCGATCTTTCCCAGTTTCCTTTTTAAAGATTTCATCACAGTAGCTCATGCGTTTTTCTGTGGTCACATAGATTCTGGCCCCAGGGTAACTGTCCACAGTCTTCTTCAGCATATTGTATACAATGCCATTTCCATCTTTTCTCATATTTCGGAAAGGTCCCCAGATGACATAAATTGTACTGTTTGTTTCCTTGAAAAAGTAGTCTGCATTCTTAAGCAAAAGAGGGACACTAGTATGGGAGACAACTCTTATTGTTGTCCTTTTCCCAACATCATCTTCATAGCCCTTGGTGGGAGCATTGTTCATTCTCCATATACAGGAAGCCTGGTCAATTTCAAATCCTACTTTCTGTTCTGTCATCTGACCTGAGTTTGAAATAATGGCACAGAGGTCACACTCCAGTTGCAGAGGCTACGGAAAGGAAGGAAAATAAAATAATCGTCAATCAATTTTGCATGAGACATGAAAGCAATTTGAAACTAGGGGATTTAAAGATCTGGAATCAGGTTATATGCATAATATGCATTAATAAGTACCTACCAAAGATCTCTGATCTGTCAATAACAGCTGTTAGAGGAGTGAATATCAGGGACCAAACTTTTTATAGGATAGCCACACCTCTCCAGAAAATGTGTTTTCCTGCACTTCTTGTTGACTTTTAGATCAGATCTAAAATCTTTTTTATTCTAGTTGGCTTATAGATGATTATAGTGCAAAAGCCAGCCATGGGTATAGTTTAGAGGGCACAAAGTAAACTGTGAGACAAAATTATCTTTTTCAGCATCTTTTTATTCTCAGTCTGAATCTGCTGCTTAAGGTAACTATCTCATTTGTCTAACTGCAGCCCTAATTGTAATGCAAAAATGATGGCTGAAGAAAACTGCGGTGTGTACAGAAGTAGATTTTGAAAGAGCAAAACAGGAAGAAGCAGCAACAGCATAGTAGAGATAATAGTCTGCCAAAGGGAATTTTGATGAAAGAAATTGAGACATGAAAGAGGCAGAATTATAGGGGGTCAGCAACTAAAAAGGAAAAGCCAATAGAACGAGTTGTGGAATTATTAAGATAGGACAAGAAAGATGCTTTCTAGATTTCTTTCTGAAACATGTGCATTGTGTATTTGAAAAGGAAAAGTGAAGGTGAACAGGTTGGAAGTTCAATGCATGTAAGAAAGGTATACTGAGATGACAGGCAGTGTGGCTGTGCATACCAATATATCTCCAATTCAACTGTCAGTTCAGTTTGGATCACTGAATATATTTGGATTTCTGAACTATATTGGATTTCCAAATCAGGTAATTTAATGAGCCAAACTGATTTGGAAAGTAAATTCAATTTAGAAAAATGCCTTTCTCCAAATACATACCTGGCCATAGAATCATTGGATCAATTTGGAGGCAAGCGATTTGATGATCTGATCCAAAAAGTAAATTTGATTCAGAGAGTCAGTCAAATAATTTTTCACCTGAATCTCCAAATCAATTATTTGCACATTAATTTAATCCTGTGGAGGATTAAGCCAAATAAATAGTCCAGGTCCATTATAATACAATTATTCAAAAACTAACCTTATTCCATGCTGTATTCAGATAATATGCACTAGTACAACTGATGTCTAGTTGAAAGAGTACAGTAAAGAAAAGAAAATAAGTGCAATGTTGAAGGAAGAGAAAATGAGTCAACTCATTTGTAGGCATAGCTATTTAATAGTAGGATGGAAATGCCATCAGCAAAATTTCTATCTCTTACTATGTCATTTCTGTCTCTTACTGAACACTGCATATAATGTGTGCTCCATTCTCTGTGATTTTAAGTCAGTCAGGTAATTATTGCTTGTTTCAGAATCTCTCTTTCCATTCCAAAATGAACTGCAAAGAAGAGCAAATACAGAAGTTGTTCTGTAGTAGTGTTGCTTTGACACAGAAAACTTGAGTGGTATTAATTAACAATTTTTTCTAATACATTTTGGACAAATAAAATATTACTAGAGGCTTAAAGGAACTGAGTATGGATATTCTTGATAAAAAACGGGAAATATTGAAAGTTCAAATAATCAAGATAGATCCTGTCAATCTTCTATGGTCTGTGTTATTTCTCATATTTTATTACCAGGTATTATGCAACCGGAGTGTATTAGTATGTGTAGTACTAATACCTACTGTATATTAATGTGTATTAATGTGAATTTAAGTTTGTGGGATGTGGGCAATTGCTTTACCAGTCTCTAGATTACAGATCCTACTTGTATCAAATAGTGTGAGCAAGCCTGGGGTGAAACTGAGTTTCAGTTATGATTGGTCAAAATATGCCCAAATTGTTTTTACCTTTAGCAAGGAATGGTGCATGTGGCACAAGTGCAACTAAATCTGGTAACCTACTGTCTGTCTTACTAAAGAGCATTATATAAAACTCTAAATTGACCAAAGCAGGAATAGATAGCAGACGTCAATATCTATGGCCTCATCTGGTGACAACCATGGCATATGGAAGTTGTACTTGGCCTGTGTCATCCTCATTAGGTAGACCAGACCAGGAAATCAACTACATAGAAGCTAAAACTCTTTTACTGAGATTGGCTATAATAATAATCTGCAAGTCTGATTGTGCTATTCCTTCTTTCCTTCCTTCTAATACTCCAGTGATTTGGAAGGAGTCTGTCTGAGCCATTTTTGAATGTTAACTCATTGTTCTTTACTTAAAAAATGTTTTAGCCCCTTTTGCTTACATAATGGTTCTTGCAGATCTCAGTCAAGGTCATCTTCCTTACTCTCTACAGCATGTAAGAATAAATGGTAAAGATCATAAATTAACAAATGGAATGAATGAAAGAAAAATAGATATGCTGGGTACTGTGAAACTAAGAGAAAGTGGAAGGATGTAATAGATCTGAATAAAAGTGGCCTTCTGAAATGGAGTTGAGGAATACATGCAAAAAAGGGAAGGCATAGGTTTAATTATGAATGAAAGGGTTAAAATATGTGACAGTAAGTAAAAATAGGTTGTTGTGGATATGTATGAAAGCAGAAATCCATAAACAGAAGATAGTCACATGTTCTACTCCAGTGAATGGTGATAATGGAAGAACCAGATATGAGTTTTAATAAATATTCCACAATTTTCTGAATGAATGTGGTTCAGGGGAAAACTTTCAGGGGAATGTGGTTCATTTTGCTAGGCAACATGAATAAATGGTTGGAAATGAGACCTGAGAGTGTAGAACCATTTGTAAATTCCAAAATGAATGAGAGTGGTGACTTCCTGTCAAATATCAGCTTAGTAAGTATTTGCTTATTCTTGTTTGGAATATGTTATGTGGTTTAAACATAAGTCTAGTCGTACATATTCATGGAAAAGGAACAAATATAAATTTAAAAGCATAGCTCAGTTGACCAATGAAAGGCTGAAAAAGTATAGGATACAAGGGTGATCAGAGATTTTTAAATGTGGCTCAGACTATTTTGTAGTAGTGTCAGGAAGGAATCTTGGGAAAAAGAGAGATAGAAGGAAACAAAAGAAGTAAAAGAAATGAGAGGGAAAGTAAAATGATTGCTGGAAGATAATGTATAACTAGTGCATGAAAAAGTAGTAGAAAAAAGATTAATTTCCCAATTGAATGAACTGAAAGTGGATATAATGAAACAACATGTGGAAGATGCTCGGGACAGAAGAAATTATATCTATATACCTCTATCTCTATCTGTATCTATCAGAATGCCACAGAAATGTGTAAGAAATATGAAAAAGAACGTTTGGTGGAATTTGAAAGAAGCTATAGATGGAGAAAACTGCATATAAGAGAATGATTGCTACAACAGATGAGGATGTCAGAGAGATATTGTATGATTGTATAAAGAGGAAAAAGATTGTTGCAATAGTCAGAGAGCAGTGAGTAGTTAATATTAAAATAGGCAGAGAAAATACCAAGCAATTTTCATGGAAATAAAAAAATTGTTTTGGAGGTATCTGAAAATTGCTAAACTAGATGCCTCCAGCATAGTGAATGGACTTAAAAATAAAAGTGATGAAGTGATTTGGGATGAAACTGAAGTGAGAGAATGCTGGAAGGAATTTTTTAGACTTTGTACAGGAATGATACTGATATGTCAATGAGTGGAATTGAAATGAATGCAATAAATGTTAGAGTCCAAGAAACCACTGATGAAAAGGAATTGACAAATGCTGGGAGTATATTGAAAAATGGTAGCGCTGCAAGTATTGACAGGGTATAACTGGAGAACTGTTAAAATATGGATGTAATTTGCTTACACAGTGTAGGAAATAGAACAAGGAAATGTGATGGATCTATAATCATTTAAGATATATATGGATAAATATATGAGGAATGTTTGTTGGGATGATTTGAATATGCATTTACTTTTGTGTGCAAACAATGCTGTGATGTTGGCAGAGAATGACTTGCAACAAATTTCAGATAGTTTGCATGATGCAATGAGCAATATAAATCTAGAAAATAATGTATCAAAGATCAAAGTCGTCGTGTTTGACAGCAAAAATGGACTGAACATTTGCGGATCGCACAATCATATAATGCAGATCAGGCAGATAAAGTAAATAAATTTGTATTCCTGGTAAAATGTTTAGTAAAAACTGAAAAATGAATGAAGGAATTTTATGACTTGCAAATGCCGGTAGAAAGTTAGTAGTATGTGATCTGCTGTAAGGAATGAATGTTTGTTGAAAGGAAAAACTGGCTGTGTATAAGAGGGTGGTTCTCATCCTTTTGTTATCCAGAAGTAAGAGTTGGATCTGTCAGAAAAAACACAACCTAAACTGAATGCAGTTAGAATGGGTACTTAAGAAGTGTACATCATAAAACAAGAAGAGATAGAGCAAGAATGAATGCGTGATGAATAAAAGTAGATTCAGTATAAAGCTGAGGGACCAGTATGAGAGCTGCACATGGGTGTGGTTTGGTCATATGGCAAGATCAAACTGCAAAACAAATCTACGAAGAAACAATGACTGGGTCAAGAGAAGGAGAAGAAAATTGTGGTTGAAAGGAATCAATGAGATCCTCAAAAAGAGAGGTTAGAAATTCTGAAAACAAAAACCATGGAGTATGCATGTAGTAAAAACAAGGGTGGTTTGCAAGAATAGAAAGGTATGCAGAGGTATGGTATCAAGCCCCTAAACTGCAATGCAAACCAGAAAAGGAAGATTCAAATGTTGTTAATCAGGTTAAATGCCAGGAAAAGATACAGAATTTTAAAAATTAAATAAACATAATTCCCATTTACTAGTGCATTCATTACTAGTGAATTTAGTAATGAATTCATTAATTGTGAATTGCTTGAACTTGTAGATGACTTAACTGAAGGTCTAACGGTTTTTATCAGATAAGACTGAAACATACATTTGCTCTTCATTTGTCATGTTTTAAAATACTTCCTTCCCCCCTCCCATCTTCTGGGAGTTTGTAACATATGCTAGTATAAACTATATTTATGTACGTATATATTTTTTTCCTTTTATCTTGCCTTTGTGTGTGTGTATGTGTGTGTTTGGCACGCTATCTTCTCAATCCTTTCGGTGCTTTACATAACATTGCTTACCCCAAAATGGAATAATCAGGATAAAATATTTTTTAAAGTTTTTAGTAGTGAGATTGTTATTAAGATAACATTTTTAATTGCATCACTGATAATTTTATTTATTTATTGTATTTATTTATCATATTTATATAGCTGCCAATCTCACACAAGGTGACTCTGGGTGGTGTACAACAATTCAAAAAAGAAGTACATAAAAACAATTACACAAAAAAAAACCCTGTAAAAATACAGAAAATAGGAGGGGAATTTTCCCTGTAGTATCCAAATTGTTCAACAAATTCTAATGGAAAAGAGGTGGTAAGAAAATCACTGTCAAGTGTTAAATGCATCAGTGAAAAAACCCAATTTCTTTCACAGAAAAGTAAACCATTGTTTTATTTCTGTGCAGAACTCATAAAGCATAGGCTGGAGTCTCATTCGTGTGCAAAATACGATCAGCCTACTGCGACCACTGTGACGAATGTCCCCATATGGTAAGCCATTATGCACTAGCTTGCTTGATCTGATCTTTAAAAATAAGCTTAGGTGGCTGACACGCAGACTCTCATCAAGGCCCTCTGTTCTGGCAAAACTTACGTTACTGCTCCTGTCTTTCCCGATACCAAACCAAACAGCTAAATTTGTGAGAGTTAAATCCTCCCCTGATTCTCTAGGGAAAAACTGCTGACTGATCAAGATTTATCACTTACTTAAAGTGCTTTTGAATGTCTCCTTTCTAATCATTTTATTTGCCTATAGAACTGTGTAGCTTAGCATAACTATTTAGGAGGCTGTAGCTCTGATCAATTCAGCATATTATCAAAGAAACCCATCTCATATAAACCTCACTTGTGACATATGCATAGGACTATATTTTAATCAGCAAGGAACAATGAAATGTTTGACCTTTCCATTTTCTAAGAAAGACTTTGGTCAATAGAAAGCATAATTAAATGGTGAATTAGGGCTTCAAAAACAATGTGGTTACCCTAGCAAAGAAACAGCTATGTAATAAAAGGTCACTTATCAAGCAGTCCCAATGATTAAATCTTTGCATTTGCACTGAAGTAGCTCCAGAATCAAAGGTTACCGCCATTAAATAATGAACGCAACCAAGCTGGAAAAGGTCAGGCTAACCGGTCCTTCCTAATAGTTACTATGTATTTACTCATGTGTAGCCAAAGAATTATTTTCAGTATGATTCCCAGTACATTACAGGAAAAATTATTTTGATTTCAAAGATTAACAGGGAGACGCCCTACTCTGATTTCCTGGGTAGCAGATTCTCCTTCCAACAATTTGTTCTGTATATAAAAAATAATCTTATGAAGAAATTATAATGCATACTCAGGAAATCCAAAATTCATCACTTCACCTGCTATCTTACTTTTCATTTGTAATTCAAAAACAATGAAGTAATCCCTTGTTTGGAAGGAACAACTTTTAACAAATCATACCACATATTAATTGAGTCCTCTAAGTTGAGCTTCTCGTAATTATCCAATTTGTCAGAATTCTAATAAAGCAGGTACCAAACCTCTAGAGATACATATTTTATATTAGTGCTATTTATTCTTCAGCCCTTCCAGAGTACCAACAGAATTTTTCTTTCTGGAGAATACAAGATGTTTAATGATACCAGGTGGGAATAGCATTTGCCTTGATTTTTCCTGATGTTCTTTTGAGGTCTTTCAGTTGAAAGGTACAAAAGAGTCATTAAGTGTCATTACTTTCATTGTTTTCCTGTGCTTTATAAGGAAACAAAATATGTATATTAATTTTTTTGTGTTTCACGAATAATTAACCAAGCTGCTTTAATCCAGAAATTGTGGCTTTCTACAGCTAAGCCTTTGCAGAGAAAACCAGATGGGCCAATTTAATGCAGCTCTCAGAAGTACTATATAAAAATGCCAGTGTATAACCACCATGGCACACATACTTACACACAGAAAAACTCAATCTGGTTATTTTTATGTGAGTTTTGGTCCCCTGATTCCCCTACACTTTCAACTTAGAGCAAGCAGGTTCGCTTAGTGCCTCATGCTGCAGGAAGAATCCCCGTCTTCATAAAATTTGATATTAAGTTCATCGACATTTTAAGATTTGGAAGTTATTTAACAATAAGCAAACTGTCAGCATGGGTTTCAGTTTTCAAAACAAGTTCAAGATCACAGTCCTTTGCAAGGCACTGATCACAAAGCAAATTATCAGAAAGTACAATAGCACTCCTAGTATATCAATAGTACTCCTAGTATATCAAGAAAACAATGCACAGTTGATGTCTGGCTAATAAGACTACTGAAAATAGCAAATCAAATCATACATATAAAATAAGAAAATGGATTTTTCCCAAATAAAAAAATACCCCATGGGAAATGTGTATTCCGCCGAAAATTACTCCTCAGTTCTCATGTTCTATTCTAACAGCATATTAGTGGATCATATAAAATAGGTTAGAATAGTGCCAAGTTATATATGATATTTTACATATATCTTTGTGTTTAATGTTCATATTTTAATCAGCAAATAGCAGCTGCAGAGAAGAGAAATAATAGTAAGGATCACAGCAGACACAGAAAGCAAGTTTAAACCTTTCCTACACTCTGCAGTCCTAATAAAAATCAGTTCTGTAGAGCTATTTGCACTAAGAGGAAATTCATCACTCTTATTTCCTCCCAATATAAACCAAAGTTCTGGATGAATGATTTTCATCTGGATCACACAAACGTTCCCTCTCCATCTAATACAATCCCAGCAGTTATTGTGGAGTTCATAAGGTGATGTCATAGTGCCATGGTGGGAAGTGTGATGTTGCTTTTGTATCATGTGGGATTGTTGTTGATTTCTATGTTTTTATTTTTTTTATTCTTTTCTGAGCTGCCCAGATTATTGTATATAGGATGGGCGGCCATTAAGTCTTATAAATACATAAATAAATAAGTAAACATTTGCATTTTTTGCCACATTTACATTTATTCAAAAGAAGTATACATCCACTGATATATCCACTCAGACTTTGACGTTTGCTGTGCAGTCAGGACAGAATATGGAAGACTAGTCATGCTAGATGAGTCTACGCATCTGAACTACTCCACATTTTTATCCTCATTTCCTCAGTAAATTAGGAAATGATATGACAGTTGTATTGTTTCAGTCCCCTGGATAGTACTGTGTGGCCCTCCCCCACATTACTGACTTTACCAATACTGACTTTTCCCCAAAGTGCACC
Organism: Python bivittatus; assembly: GCF_059951505.1. Taxonomy (NCBI): domain Eukaryota; kingdom Metazoa; phylum Chordata; class Lepidosauria; order Squamata; family Pythonidae; genus Python; species Python bivittatus. Next base: position 33,708,348 of record NW_028277098.1, read on the forward strand.
AAAATAGCACCACTTCCTAATTTGGATAGTAATTTTTTTTGTAGACTTTCCTTCTGTGGCTGTCAGGATGAACATGCAATTGAGAGTCAATCTGTTCCTTTCTTAACTGTTAGAAAAATCACTTTTCTAAGAATGCTGCTCATTTCATTAGATGACTTGGCTAAACGATGGAAAATAGCAAAGAGACTCTCCAATTCATTTGGAAAGTACACACGCGCGTACACACACACACACAGAGCATTGGGATAATACTGCACAGTATTAGTTCAAGAACTGGGAGTCATTCCAAATGAATGCCGCATGTTGAAGCCAAGAGGCCATTCGTCTTAAAAACCACCATGCTGTTCACCTGCCCCTCATTAGTATTGCACAACTGTTTGCATGGAGCCAACAATAATATGGCATTTGAACGAGAAGCAGTTCCATTAAATTGCACTAAGTAGGCTACACAAAAAGTAATCAGCCTTCAGCATGGGACAGCTGCCATCCAATCTCCCCCTCTACTTTAAGCTTTTTAGTCATTTTCTTTAATTTGTTTGCAAGAATATTGTTCTAAAATACTTAGTGCCACTTTAGATACTGCATGCTGGGTCCAGTTAGCTATTAGTAGTTCAGTTTTGAGGGAGTCTTTGAAGATTGTCTTATTATGAGAGCATTGCCTTACAGTTTTCCATGTGATTATTAGTAAGAGCATTTAGTGTGCTTTAGAAATCAGGCAGGGGGAAAGATTTTTTCTTTCCTGTGCCAGGCATATTACATTGACAAACAGCACAAAACACCAGGAGGTAGAATGTCAGTTGCAGCTGAAGGGTACATGGTGAGAAAGAACATAATGTTAGTACATGGACTGAATTGTGAATGATTCTCAACAGGAGAGACCAAAATAGTTTCTCACTTCTAATATCTCACAGGGTAGCACAATATGTTTCCAACATGTGCCATGTAAACCTTTCTTAGACACTATGTTACACAATGAAGACCCTATGCCAGGCTGAATTCTTGTTGCCTTCAAGGAACAACAGACAGCTAGTAAACAACACAAAGAATAAATATGATGTTATTACATGTAGCAAAACATCAATGATTTAAAACTCCCAATTACTATAATCTATTTTGCGTTTCCCACTTGAACTTTGTGCAGTACAACCCAGCAAGAGCGATATAAACATTTGGGATGTACAACCTACTGCTCTCTCTAATTTGAAACTAAGATTGCCTTGCTAATTGTCACTTATGTCTTAGTGACTGCTGCTTAAAAGGGAGATAGCAGTGTTGACTGATAGAACTGAAATTAAATCTCTCTCCCAAGAGATGAGAATTTTAATTCCTCTAAAAAAAAAGTAGCAGCATAAGGGGAAGTTGGGACTAATCTGCCTATCTGATAAGAGTGAACAGTTAATATCATGTGGATTAATAACATTATAATGTATAAATAATAAGGCGGAAAATAAATTGCTGGATCAGACCAAGCCCTATGTTAGTCCAGCATATTGTTTCTCACAGTGATCACTCAGTTGCCTCTGGGGGGTCCTAAGTAAGAGATCCAGGGTTTGTGATTGTGAAGACGAAAGTCTTGAGATGGAGTGGTTGGACTGGAAGGAAATAATGGATGGGAAGGTGAAGTGTTCAATGAGGTTGGATTATGATAGAGACCACCATGTGTTTGGACAGAAGGAGGAGGGAAGAAGACTATAAGGTGCTCTTGGAGCAAAGAGAAAGATTTGGGATGGTTGGAATGGATTGTCACAAGAGAGGAAATGGAAGCAATGTTGGTAGTGTAGATGAGGGAAGATCAGTCAGTAGGCTGATGTACCCGACATAGGTAGATGATAAAGCTGTAAATGATAAATATTACTGGATCTTGATCAGATGTAGGGATGTAAAACAATTCCATCACAGATTTTTTGCAAAAATAACAAGATCATCCAAAATGTAATCTATCCATCTTGAAGTATTTCTTGGCTTAACAAATTTCACACAAAGTTGCGAATACCAAATATATCCAAAAAGTCTATTAAATCCTTTTTTAAAAATAAAAATTTGCTCAAAAACATATATTTGGGGAAATTGCACCCAAAGAAGTATCTATTTAAAAAGTTGCTTAAAAACACCCATATGTTAGGAAATAGATATAAAATACAAATGTTATGAGAAAAACATGGACAATTGTAGATCCAGGTGGGAGTGTTTCTTATGGTTTATATGCATATAAGCTCTCCCTCTGTTTTAGGGGAGAGCAGATATGATCCTTTTTCATCTTTATACGCATTCAGTTAATGCATTTACTTAACATTTTAAACAGTCGTGAGCAAAATTAAGGCATTAAAGAGTACATTTTTCCTATACTCTTTTAATGCTTGATAAAGTGAAATTTTAATTGTCTGACTGAGAATAAGAGAACTAAAAGCAGTAACTTCAGGTTACATAACACTTAATACAAGAGACAATCTCCCTAGGGGAATAAACCATATGTTATGGCCTGAAGGAAGCAGAGCAAAGAAGAAAGAGGATTGCATGAGTACCTTTGGATTTCTAGAGCTGCAGCTTGTTGAAAATCCTGTGCAAAAAGTAGGTGGCCATTTTGCTTCTTTTATGATTAAAGGATAAGGAACGTAAACTGTAAATTGTACTGGGTGGGTTGTGGCTCTTGCCATCTGGACCAGTTGGAGATGCACACAATGGAAAAGTATGTTTGTATTTCCTGAAGTGTCAACTATTGTAATAAAATATATAGGTCACAATAACGGCTGTCATCGGAATGTAGGTGAAGTTTGATCATAGTATTTATCACATCATTCATGCTTTTCTCTTTGGTCTATCAAAATAATCAGCTATTTCAGTTATTGAGCCTGATAGGTGTTTCAAACACACCACCCATACCCACACGCAGACAGTTGTTCCCAGAGACCTTTCAGAAAAAATAGGCATCTTGTTTTTCAACTTTCTCTCCACTCAGGTGCAAAACTGACATGCACTTCTAAAGAGTTCTACATATGATTGATTGTGTTGCCATATTGAAGCTGAACAGTTACAGCCTTGCTTCAATGACCTCCCAGCTTGCACGTCAGCCCTGTTCTGATAGTTGGTGTGCCACAAGTAGGTAAACATACAAATACTGCATGAACACACATATACACACAATGCTTCCAGGCTGAAAAGCATTCTCCATAGAGACTGCCCTTAGACCAGGTACACTTCTAAGTGCATGTGAGGCACCATTCATGTCAAGAAAAACCCAGAATCTTAGGCAGTTTGTAATACGGTACCTACTCAGTGAGAAAACTGACACTTGGCAAAGACCTTTGGAAGTATTATTATAATTCAAGCATTTGTAGATAGTTCCAGCAAAACAAGTAGTTTCAGAACATTTCATTAAATAAATACCTGGGAAGGAAAACTTCCAATCCAGATTATCAGTCAATTAGATCCTGAATATTAAAGATATCCCATCCATTAAACATTTTTCTGGAAAACACAATACACAAGTGCAAACACCACCAACGTGATCCCTGCAGGAAACTTAGCAGATTGGCATGTAGATAACAGAAACTATCTACCATGTTCACCAGCTTTTGCTAGGCAAATGTCTTTGGATGACTTGGATTACAACTTTCAAGTTAGCCATCCTGGGTGGTGATCATAATAGTTTATTTCTAGCAATAATTATTCTAGTGTTAGTAATTCCCAAAGTCTTCCAAAAAAGCTGTTTTACTAGCCTTTAGAAGGCCATGAGAGTGGGAGCTGTCCTTGATTTGGGGGTGTAGACTACCTCATGATGTACCTCATGATAGGAAGAAACCTTCAGCAGGTGCCCAGATTTATTTAGGTAGAATCTAGCTAATTTCTTGTTAATTTCTTGGAAATCCAAGCCCCAAGCCATGGGAGGCTTTATAGGTAGCAACCTGTACCTTGAATTGTACTCAGAAACACACTGGTTATCAGTGCAGTTCCCACAGCAGTAATATAATATGGCAGGATCAGGGCAACCCATTATGCACATAGGCGACTGCATTTTGGAGCTGCTAAAGTTTCTGAGTGGTCTTCAAGGGCAGCACCATGTAAAATGAATAAATAACAATCCAATCGTGAGATGCCAAGGGCATTTGTGACTGTTCTCAGTTCATCCTACTCCAGATAATGCTGCAATTCCATGCACAAGCTGGAGTTGTGCAAATCAATATCAGTAGTTACTGGATATTGCTTGAAATAAAATTAAATTAAAAATCTAAAAAATAAAATGTCACCCTAGTTACAGGTGATTCCACTTACAGAATGTTTCACCAGCCAGCAGAATTATTTTGTAGTTCACTTATTTACTGGAATATTGATTTATGTCATTTAAGGTAGTTCATATTTAAAACAATAACATTCATCTTGTCACAAATATTTACTTAAAACCTTTATTATCTGCTGAAAAAACTTATAGGGAAAATTTCATATTAAGAAAGAAGTCTCTGCTCTGAAGCTTATACTTCGGAAAGACCTGACACCAAAGTAAAAGAAATGGAGAAGGAAAAGGTAAAACTTACATTCCTACTGTTATAAAAATTGCATTCAATAACATTAAACCACAGGTAGACAAAGTAATGCCAATGGACAACACTATACCCATATATACTTTGCTTGTTGCCCATTAGAGATACCTTGCCTAGTCTGAGATTTCCCTTTTAATATTAAAAAAAAAAAAGTGGTGGAGGGAAGCTGGCATGCTTCTGTAGCATCCAGTACAATCTTTATTTTTACGAAGGGGTCTTGGTCCCACCTGACCCTTTAAGTACTGTTAGAAAATTAATATGGAGGATAGCTGCAGTTCAATGCTTTGTTTGGATGTGGGTCACCCTGCCCAGAAAAAAAGGCAAAGGTAAACTGGGGCAGTGGGCATGGGAAGAGGCAATCTCACCCACTTGCTCTTCTGACTAGCCATGTACATGTTTCCCCAGCCATTCTGTGAGAGCACCCTCAAGCTAGTCTCAAAATGCTAAATGTGTCCCTTGCCCCGAATGTTTGCTTACCTCCCCATTAAAGACATCACCACTATACTCCTTAGTGCCTCACCTATGCTACCCTTTGTCAAATGTCTCAATGATTTCACCATAGTAAACCTTGAAAGTAAATACAAAGTCATTTAGGACAAAAATGAGCCAGTGAGGTAAGCACGCTTGTCTGTTCACTCTCTCTGCTTGAACATCACCACTAATCCAAACTATACTCTTTGGGGCTCTACATTTGGGTGGGAGGATTTTGGTTATGCCACAATGCCTCCATCGTGTTTTTAGTAACTGGAAATGTGGAAAAGGGTGACAACCATGACCATGGATTTATTATAAATAATGAAGCAAAAATTATTTCACCCTGAAGTTAGGCAAAATGCCAAAGAGATTCTATGAGATGACTTACAAAGAAAATAAATAACCCAAACTGTAGGCTCTTAAAATGTATTCTCCTTTTGGTTTGTTCTTGTCATTTTTTTTAAAGTTACAGCTGTTCTTATCTTTGTTGCTGTTTAAAAAGAAACAAATGATAAAACTCACACAATTTGTCTGTTGATAAGGCTCCTACAGAAATACAGTCCTAAATATAGTTTATGGCATGTGGAGATACAGATGTAACAGAAGGAAAACACATACTTGTTTTTCTTCTGTAATCCTAGAAATTCTTGATGTTCCGTGTACTGTGACAAACCATCTTTCATATGACATCTGCAGTGACTTTTCCAGAAAATACATTGTTATGCTTGGACAAAAGTTCCTACCACACAGTGAAGGCAGCAAGAGGTTGTTTGGCTTTTAAAAGGCATAACTGTTCCTTATTTACAAATGAATTCATGTTACACTCCTTTAGTAATTATCCATGTATCAGGAACTAAATAAGTGTAATATTTAAACAGGCATACTAGAGAACTGCCTGGGATTTTGAATACCAGCCTTACTGTTCTCTTTTGGATTATGCACAAGGGTGCACAGAGAATGAAATCTCTATTAAATAAAAGCATCACCTTATCATTTTTACTAGGTTATTTAAATGGCTACCAGAATTACTTATGGAGAACCATAGCAGACAGAATTCTAGCACAAAGCAGATGGATAAAGGGCAAAATCTGAGGAAATGATGAAGGTTTTTTGGATATTGAAAGGTTCTTTACAAAGCCTTTATCCTGCTCCTAAATGTCATTTTCCCACATGTATTCTGCAAGTCCCCCACCCCTCTAAAAAAAAACTTGGAAAAGAAGACAATTAAAAAAAGTTCTCCAGAGCCCTAAAGGGAGTGAAATGTCCTTCTAACATCTATAAACCTTGAAAAATGTTACCTGTCTTTCCTCAGTATTTTGTCATTTAATTATTTCATAAGTCATGCTCCTAGACAGAACCTTATTTTAAGATCGCAGGCTAATCAGGTACATTCTCTGAATCAGCGAAGGATGCCATATAAAATCATGCAGCGGTGCTGTTTTGTGAATGACAGAGACAGTGTTTGGGCTATCTAGAGCTACCAGATCTGGACTGCAAATGTTTGGATGACCGCTGGAAAGCAGTAAAGTTTAGATTTTAATACTCTAATTGTTAACAGATTTTTAAATAATTATCTGAATTGTTAATTGGCTATTTTATTAAGGCATGTGTCTTAATTAATGTGACTGTTTTAGCGATTATAGGTTATTTGGTTGTTGTTCTTTTGCAATTTTCTTATGTAAAGATTAGCAATTAAAAAAGAAGATGGCAGCAAAAGGCTTAGAATTTTCTGTATTACTTTGTTGCTATCAGTTGTCCAGATTTTTGCAGCTCAGATCTACTAGTCCCAGTTTCATCGTGCTGAAATATAAATAGTGTGGTACACATTGCTAAAGGGCAAGCTACATGATGTGGGAAGTATTTAAGAGCAACAGCAATTTTCTTATTAAATTGCAGTGTGTTAATGAGCAAATCAAATCCAGGATCCCAATGGATATGGAAGGATTTAATCCTTACATACAAACTGCAGTTCTAACATAAACCCTTCCAGAACTGCTATTTTGCTTCTGCTTATTAGTTCTTCTGCAATAATGTGCTGTAATTGTTAGAATATCATTCTTAAACTGGGATGATCTGAGTTCTCACAGAGAAGTTCTAAGGATGAAAGAAATTAAAAAACCCTTCTAATCTGAAACTGCTTGGGGGAAAGATGCAGTGCAAATATAATAAAAATTTGCAGGTTTTTTTATTGGGATTATTGGGAAAAAGAGTTTAACACTTCAATGTGGATATCCAATCCTACTCTTGGCTGTTGCATCATCATCATCATCATCATCATCATCATCATCATCATCATCATCAGGCATATTAAATGAATTCCCACTTTAAAATCTCATATTTGGCAGTAATAATTTCAGTGATTTACAGAAACAAAGAGATGAATTTGGGAAGATAAATACAAAAAGTCAAATGGTTGCTGTCTTGTGTACTTGATTACAAGCAAGGCTGTATGTCACTGCACAGTTGAAGAATGGAGAGCTCTGTTTCTATTAATCATTCACAACTTAGTGATTTCTAGATATGTTAGAGAACTTCCATCATACTCAGCTGGAACATGATGGTAATTATAATCCAACGCATCTGAAGGGCTTCAAATGGGAGATGATCCGTTTATACTAGAGAACAAAAGCCCATCTTCAAAACCATCTATCATACAGGCAAATACCTAAACATTGGAAGGGAGAGAAATATATAGTTCACACAGACCAATAAAACACAAGAGCAAAATTTAAAATACAGAAGAAAAAAACCCCAAACCTGAAACAGTTAATAATGAAAAGAGGATATTACCCAGCTTCTGCAAGCCATAGCTATTGCTAGAAACTTGGCAACCTTTATAGTGTTGTTCAGCTTAGGTCTTGTAGAAGCAAGTTTGTAATTTCTTTCTCAGAAAGGCAACTAAAAATTTTGATAACTGAGGTTATGAGTGCCAGACACTATGGGTGGTAGAATAAGCAGTATAACAATACATGGGTTACTGATTCAACCTCTGTATCTGAGCAAAAATAGTTCACACAAAGCTACAATTATATTATAGATTACTATGGAGATTTGTGAAAAATAATCCTGGATGAAAATATCCTCTTTATTATGAATCAGAACTCCTTTTCTCACTCTCCTTAATGTTTTTACATGCTCTTTACATGCAATATTTAACCAAAAAAGGTGCTACAGCTATCTTTATTTCCTGTTCTTTCTAACCCCACCTCCCAAAGTACAAAGATGAAAAAAAATCTTTAAAAAATAAGGTCCCGTGGTGCTTTTCCACTGTTAGGCTACTTACAAATTCATAGCACAGCATGAAAATTATTAAAATCCCATATGTGAGAACCACACATAGCACGAAGAGATATGAATTGGCATTCCACAGAGATAATGCTATCTAATGACCAAAACAAGTAATATGCTTTCATTCTGATTCAGAGTACATTTAGAAAGAGCAAAGCATCCAGGAGCTGTTCTCAGTTACTTGATCAGTCAACGGCCTGCTTCTCCGCTCTATCACTGCATTAATAAGTTATCTTGCTTATTAATTATCTTGCCAGATGTGGTTATTCCCATGATAAATTTCACTTGCACCTATTTGACATGAAACAGATTGATAGTTGTTGGCTCTATACAGATAGGGTGCCAATGCAGTACGTTGCTCTTTTATTTTGACTCTCTTTTAAAATCAACATGTAATTAGTGGTAGTTATTGTCAATGTATATTAACAAGTTTACAGCAGAGTATGCCATGTATCAGAAAGGTAATCATTGAAAAAGAGAATGGCTTAGCATCACTTTTACCACTGAAATTAAAGAGATTAAATCCCCTGGCTTGCTTTTCTCATTGGAAAATTAACTTCATATATATATGTGTGTGTGTGTGTGTGTGTGTGTGTGCACGCGCGCGCGTGTGTGTGTGAGAGAGGGAGGGAGGGAGGGAGGAGAGGAGAAAAGAGAAGAGGGATCAAACGCTATCTATTAGAATAACAGTCAAGGATACCAGATCTATGCTGCAAAAATCCAAACTACTAGTAGATGGCAGAAAAGTGATTTAGGTACATCTCTTTCCTGCAACCTAGGCTTCATCAAGAGTTTTGCAGCACAGATCTGATAGTTCTAATAATCTTTTGGTCCTCCTTCTTTAACTCAATGCAATTTAACTATGTTGTATTATAGATCTATATCAATAAACATAGTGGTAGAAGTCAAGAATTGCTGAGTGAATGCTGTAGAGAGGCATCCTTCTTGGGATATTTTTCTTTTGACTGGTTTCAGTGATAGCAATGACATGAATCTCTACCAAGGTAAAAGTGTATGACTGAATCTTGTAATCTACTTGGAACATTAAGCTTTCCTTTTATATTACCCTGTACTTCTAGTGCACCAAGGATCCAACTGAAAAGGGTTAAAAGTTTTATAAGCATAACAACATTCAAAAATAAAAGTCAACAAAATGAGGAATAAATAAAAAAAGATGTATCACATGTGTAAAGCATTTCTACAGTCAGTATGAGGATAAAAAAAGCTCTGTTCTCATAAGAACAAAAGTACAGCCCTCCTGGCTCAGTATAGAAGTCCATGTAATCCAACAACATACATTCTAAGGTAGGTAACCAGAAATCCACATGCAGAACATGAATTATGGAGCTACCAGTCTCTTCCTCTGCAGCACAAAAAACTGAGCACCGTACCATATCATCAAAGGCAGCAGCATCTTTCATGGATGATGATGTCAGTTAGTGTGTTGGGGGCCACTCTATCTTCTCTGTCTCAATAGTTCATATCTTAACTTCCATTACACCCTCAGGTTTCTGTTTCCTTCCCTGCTCTAATCAATGAGATGCATAAATACCATACTCTTTTTCCACTGTTGCTTCAGAGAAAATGGTACTGAAAGATCCTGCCTGAGAAACCTGGAAGAGTGTAGAAGGATCAAGGCAAACATGGTATGGATAGAACCCTCGCTCATGAATTAGTGTAATCATCTTTTAAAATAAGCTAAGTTACCATCATTACATTGTTGTGGCAGCAAATTCCAAAGATTGCTAGAAGCAGCAGCATAACTATTAGCATCAAAAGGAAATTAGTCAAATTAATGAATGAATATCTAATAGTAGTTAGTAGTTATGATGGCTATATACATGGGCATTTTCCTCCCATCTAACAATCCACACAATATTTCTATGTAGCTTGTCATGAAAACATGCAAATTCACTATCATTATTTAATGATATTTATATATTTCATGCTTTCTATTTTCTTTTTTACTGAAATATTTGAAAACGGAAGCTATTATAAATAAATGCATACATAAATAAATGTAATAATAAATACAAGGTGATATACTCATTGTCAATTAAACAATATTATGGAATGTGGGTTGGATCTCCCACCCAATCCCCAAATAAATATTTATGAAGAGACTGATTTTTTAAAGAGTTCAATGGGCTTCTGTTTGAACAACTCTATCTAGTTATGGACTCAATCTCCAGCTGATTCTCAAAAGTTGCCAGACTGGCTATAGTTGCCACCATGGTCATGTCATATCTTTTAGTTCTTGACTGTCTAGTGCCTCAAATCCTTTGGTACAAGAGTGGTCATTTTCTTGTACATGTGTGATTTCTATTTGATTTTTTTTACTTCAACCACTGCTTAGAAGTTTTAATCTACATTAAAAATAAAAGGCTTCACCGTCCCACTCTGATGCTCTTTCCACAACTGATATAAACAGGTTATAAGGCATGAGAAACCTGTTTAAAAACTCTCTCAACTTCTGTTTTAATACATAGAAAGTAGTTGCTACATGTCTCACACCATCACATGCAAGAATCAACATGCACACAGGATATGATCAGCATGCTTTGTTCTCCTTACACAGGAAAGATTTTAGAATAAGTTTCTTCAAATATCCCTTTACTCTCTTAATTGAATCATAGTAGGAAATAGTTTCCTAGTATTGGGGAAAAAACGAATTCTTAAAACTACGTTAATGATATGGGGAGTTAGATTAACCTTTCCTAAATTGTATCTTTCAACTAATCTGGACTTCAACATTTATAACCTCCTGATTCCCTTCAATCTGGTTATGGAAGGCAAACAGGTTGAAGAAAAGGTGTCATAGATAATATAACTATTAATGGCTTACTAGCCATGTGTAGAGATAGCAGTACTTCTATGACCACGGAAGAGACAACAGGAATCCTGCTAATTATTGTAATAAATGACATGTTGACCTAGGTGGAATTTGCTTAATCCAACAGAACCAGTCTTAGTTTCAACAAAAATTTCAGATTCTGTTCAGACACTAGCCCAAACAAGGTCCCTGTACTTATCTAAGCAACAGGCATCCAAACAACAGGCATCCATTTTCTGTTTTTGAACAACAGGATTTGAGTGGTTCTATTAATATACCCTTGAACACCAACAGAACATATGTAGAATAGGGAGGTATAGAAAACAGGAAGGTATGGAAATAGCAACCTATTCTCTTAATTATTTATTTGGCACCTAATGAGCATCATCAACATCTGTTACAACTGCAGTCCCCTTACTCATTCCCTTCACTGTATATCTCTTTTTCTCCACTGCTCCACTGTATAACAGTCCACAATTGGGCAAGAACTGTTCCTGACCTACTCACTTCTTCACATCATGAAAGCTGCCAGCAAGGCTGCCAGCAACAGCAGTCTCTCTGGGATTGCACCTTTCTGTACATGACCACTTCACTGAAAACCAATGTATTTGAAGGGAGGCAATGCTCAAAATCTCATACCATTCCTAGATGATTCCCTGAGCAGTGATGAACTTGCAGTTGTGAACCAACATGTAGAATGGCATAGTCAGAGCACAAAGGGCTACAAGTTACATGTATTGAAGGGAAAAAAAAAAACCCCAGAGATTTCTACCAGAAAAAGTACAGGTAGTCCCTGGGTTAAGAATGCCCAGGTTACAGATGACCCATAGTTAAGAATGGAACCTATTGTAGCAAAAATTGAGTTAAGTACACGATGATTTGAGTTAAATACACAATGATTTGAGTCCATTATACAATACTACTTATACAGTTTTATACAATAATACCGTCCTGGCTTACCTACAAATTTGACTTGACAGACCTAGGGAACAGAACTCGTTCTTAAACTGAGGACTCCCTGTAGTCACTGCTACCAGTAAAATACTTAGGAAGAGCTCCTGTGGTACCAATGCAGGCTTCCTAAAAAATATGCTGTGTTGGGTAAACACATAACAGTGGACAGTAGATGACTGAAAAAGAGAAAGAGAGACAGAGAAAAAAGGGGACAAAAAAGAAAAGAAAATGTGGAGAAAAGACAGTGGAATAGCATCAGCTCCACCTATTTTTGGTTCCAGCCCTGCCCACTGCTGCCACGTTTTCCTATAAGCAAATGGAGCCTTCAGGCTAATACTCATCTACATAATTTGATAAGTAAAAATTATTCTGCTCTTTATTATGCCTTTATAGTCTGCAGCAAAATATTTGGTCCTAGACACAAAAACACATGTTTTCTAATCAGAAAGATCTTTGCTCTATCTCTTAATAAATCTTTCCGTCATCTGTTTACTGGTGCTGTGAAAATAATAGTGGCAAAATTGATCCAGTGCTATTAATTGCTTATGGAAAATAGAGCCATAAAGGTCACAGCTCAACATTTTTCAACATGGTATGTCACCCTGTTCATTTAGTGGTAATCCCTTAAAAGACTATGTGTGTGCTGATTAATATGCATAGTATAGGTATCTGTTGATTAGGAAATGTCATTTGACAGCTAATACATCAATGTGTTAATGAACAACTCTGCAGTTTTGCACCTTTTAATATCACTGAGTAACTATGCTACTTGACCTACAAAATGTAGATCAAATATTACATTTGCATTTCACACATTGTTTGTTTTTAGGCTGTTGATATTTGATATGCAAAATCAAACTACTGCATATATAAATAAAGATGATGCTAAGAAGGATGTTAAAATGTTTGAGTGCACCAAGTACAGAAAATAACAAGGGAATTCTGGGATGTAGTAGTATATAGAGTTGTGACTATACAGTAGGGCACTATAAATTATTTGAATTATGTGTTTTAGACTTCACATAGCCTCTGTTTTTTTTCAGGCTTTCAAACATGCCTCTCCTCTAAGGAATCCACTTTCAAAACATTCATAGTCATACTATTAAATGCATCCCCGCATTTATTACTTATTTTAGGGGTTTTTTTTAGAAAATTCCATGGATACTGATACATCATTTGTCATCCCTAGTTGCATTTATTATGGAATTCCTGAGAGTGCATTTGACTGTTCCATTATAACACAATACAGGTAGTCCTTGATTAACAATGGCAATTGGGACCAGAATTTCTGTTGCTAAGCGATGTGGTCGTAAAGTATGATGTCACCTGACTGCGTCACTTAGCAACAACAGTTCCAGCACTTCATGGTTTCTGTTGTTAAACAAATCACTGTGGGTCATTAAGTGAGGATGTCACATGGTTGCCATTTGTGACCTCTTGCTGGCTTCCCCATTGACTTTGCTTGTAGGAAACCAGCAAAGAAGGTTGCAAATGGAGACTACGTGACTGTGGGACACTGCAGTGTTGTAATAGTGAGCTTGGTGCCGGAGCACCTGGATTGCAATCACTTGACCGTGGGGATGCTGCAATGGCCGGAACTTTGAGGACCATTCGTAAGTACCACTTGTTCAGCGCCATCGCAAGCTTGAATGAATGGTTGTTAAACAAGGACCACCTGTATAAGCATCAAGGATTGGAGTGTTTCAGTAAGTTAATGTACTAGTACCTGGCTATTTTCTTTCCCCAATTACATTCAACACAAGCCAGCATTCTGGCCACTAAACCTTTTTCTTCTTTTATCTCCATTGTAACAGAGCAAATATTTTTCTATTTCGGGGTGAAAATAAGCAATTCTTATTGACTATAATGTCTATATACAACAAATTTAATCACCATGAATGGAAGAAGTAAATTATTTAGAATGCAGGTTCTAAATAGGCAATACAATGTAATATTGTAATACAATAGGCCTAGTCCATACCACAACATCCTTGCTTAATAAACTAGCATATGAACAAATTGTGACCCACATGCAGTTCTTTTGCACTCATTTTGCTATCTTCTTCAAATAAGGAAGCAAATAAACCAGGAAACCACCTGTAACCATAGCTTTCCATAGTTTATGAACTGGGAAACTATGGTTATTGGTTTCCAAACTACCCAGGATATTGATGCAATGCTAATTATTATTAATGCCACTTCTTTTTCTTGAGCTGCAAAAATGAGAATCTTTGGGTTTATGCATATGTTTGCATGTATGAACATTTTAAGAAGTGCAGAGCTATCAGTTTAAATATTTAACATCTAATGGTTTATCATTCACTTATACTTAGAACCCCTCACAAAGCAGAATAAAACTTGTATATGCTTTCAGAAACTTTTAATATATTTTTTCAAAAAGCTTGAATAAAAATGGGAATTATTAAATCATTTCTACCAATACTAAGATTCATTCACTTAGATTTATATATCAGTGGACTAATCATTGTTATCATTTATTATTGATTAAACTCCACTAAGCACTATAGATAAATAAAGTCCCCGCCTGCTCTTCCATTTACTGTCTAAAGCAATTAACTACATTAATGGTACTATCTCATCTAAAAGTAGCAACAAAAACACAAGGAATCTGATTCTGTAATGAGGGAGCAAAGGACTTCCGTTTTGCTGATTGCTTAGCATCAGCAACACTGAAGAATCCAAGTGTGTTTTCCAAAACACATCAGGCTATAATAAAAGTTGGCATTTCTGAAAACCGCGACTCCCTTAGTCATTTGCTACTTGACAGCAAGGCACTGAACATTCTTGGGATTGTAAGACTGTGTAAAAAAGCTCTTCCATACTGTAAAGAGTATCCAAAGTTCCTGTGGATTGTCCTACACAGGGATTACACCCTCTTGTTTTACACACACCTGTATTTCATTACAGGTAAGCAAGTGGGAACCTGGAATATATTAGGCAATATATCAATATATTAGGCAATATATCAGCCTGGAATATATTAGGCAATACCACCATATGTACTTTCCACAGTTTTTCTCCACAATGAAACAGTTTTCGTATTTGAAGTGCTACTTAAACACAAACAGAGGTTAAAGAATAGATGTAGCTGTGTATCTTTCTTGGAATATTGTATCAAGGATGGGGAATCTCCAGTCTAGCCATCTACTTCTCCTGTAATAGTTCCCCATCTAGCCTCATACTGCTCAGAGAAGCTTTGTTCCTGTCCTAAACTCTCCTATCCCAAGGTCTCACTCCATTTTTAATGTCATTTCCCATGTTCTTGGCTTCTTGGATCCTGCTAGCTTTTAAAACAGCTACTCCTGTCATACTGAGGCACCTCTCAACCTCACTGCCATAGGAAATTGTGATGTCTGTGGAAGAACTGTTTGGGAGAGGTCTCCCCAAGCTGCTACCTCACTGTAATCAGGTATAACCTCATTTTTTTCCCCAACTGATATGTGTATGAAAGAGAGGCAGAGAGAGAGAGAGAGAGAGAGAATAAAGAAAGTAAGGGCAGAAGAAACTGCAGTGGGGTGTCCCTATTTAACTTGGCACTGGGGTCATATCAACTGCAACAGGCTAATTTGCAGCCAGATCAAAGGCCCTTTGTTGCTTAGTTTGTAAACAAAGCAACTACTGGAAAAGATACCTTCAGAATTGTGCAAGTTTGTGCAGAGTTCAGAGCTAGATAGAATCGAGCTATATACTACATAGAAAGGGAAGTCTTTTTCTGTGTATACAGTGCAGTGATTATCCTCAGGGATTTATATCATAGTTGGTTCTGCAAGAGAGTACATTTCCCCCTCCTTCCCTGTTTCTCTAAAGCCGGGAGGAAAGTCAAGGTGAAAACTGACCTTCATACATGGATTCTTGTGGAAACGGTTCTGCCTTCAAATGCTTCAGTAAGCTTTCTAACAGCGTCAGCACTATTGAAAAGTGTTTCTTTTATACAAGATGCCCTGTGACCTAAGAGAATCCCTACTGTTGTCCAATCTAAAAGCAAAAGACAAAATGAAAATGTCACTTTCTTAGCAAGGGCAGAGCTGGTGTACCATGCAGAAGATAAAGCTTTCCTTGAAGCAAGGGCATTAATTCAGATTTCAGTAGTGGGGTGGGTTGAGGTGAGAAGAGCAAAGAGATTGCTTAGGATAAGACTAAAAGAATGGTTCATCTGTATAAAAATATTCAAGGTAAACTGGAAAAAGCATTACCTGTGCTGATTTATCTGCTATATTAACTGTTATACTGTATTAATACAGTGGGATATAACTCAGATTCTGCATGCAGCAGAGCACAGGTTTTATTATCTGTCTGTCTGTCTGTCTGTCTGTCTGTCTGTCTGTCTGTCTGTCTGTCTATCTATCTATCTATCTATCTATCTATCTATCTATCTATCTATCTATCTATCTATCTATCTATCTATCGTATTTACATAGCTGCCCATCTCACATTAAAGTGACTCCGGGCAGCACACAACCATTAAAAGAATAAATACATAAAAAACAATTACAAGTAAAAATAACTGTAAAATCACAGTGAGGTTCCAACTCCAGTACCTCTCCGTACAGTATAAGAGGAAAACATTGTTGCCTGAAATGCTGAACGGGGACAGCTAGTTACTACAGACAGCACTGAAATAGGCAGAGTGATTGTCTGATCTAGGATAAGATAGCATCCAGGCTCTCATGCAATGTTATTATTGTGTAAGATGTCCTGCCAAAATATTTCAAGGAAGAAATATCTGTATATTAGTAAATAAATGTTTCAACACAGTACAGATTCATTTTTTAAAAGACGGGAAGTTTTGCCTGTGCACTGACGTATCACCCATTCAACTATTTATAATGATAGTTACTCGCGAAACGGCATAATTGAACATGGGTTCTAAAACAGATGGTGGTGCTTTATTGACTTTCCTGTCTGCCTTACTTGATTATCACAGACAACATAACTGATCAGCCTGACTTGTTTCACCTTCCAATGAAACATTCCTCAAAGTGGGGCAGATTCAGGGGTCACGGGAACCCCAATAAATGTGTTTCCTGAAGTATGTATTACATTTTTTAGGAATACACAGAAAACAACTTTGATGACAAATCTTAAAATCATAACCTGTAAATCAGAATTGTAATTAAGATGAACCTATAAAAGCTTTGTGTATTCTAAAAGGAATGAATACATATCACCTTGTGCAAACTGTTTTTCCTTAGAGGATCAAGACCTTGTATTACTTAAATCTGTGTTACTATAGCTGTACAATAAGATTACAAAATAGGATGTAACCAGTTAATACTAATCTGTTATAATTACAATTATTGCAAGGATTCAGATTAATGCTATAATAATTTTTATTTAGATATTAGTAATAAAAAAGCTGTAGTGAATATATAACATTTGCAGGCTTTTTGCTCTGTTCATTGGAACAAATATGTGCACCTTCTCCATGTTAGGTTAGCACATTCACCAACATAGTCATGGTTATAAAGCACATATTTGTTTGACATTCAGAAACAGACTTATTAATATGTCTACTCTAAGGTATAAACATGGAGGAAATGCACTTTTGTAATATCCATTTGATGAATGTTAAAACATTTTTTAAAAAGTCTTTGAGAGTGTTAAAAATGAAGATGTAGAATAATTTTTTTAAAAAATATATAAAATTATTCCACTGCTGACTGTCTCCTTGGCATACCAGACCAAATCCAACTGATCCTTAGGTTAGGTGTTTGTTGGTATGTAAAATAAACATGTCTAAAGCTTGGGAGATTGTGGAATGTTCATTAAAAAGTCAGAAATGACCCTTAAAGGCAATATGAGCTTTATCAACACACTAAACTGCCCACACGTGCACTCATGGACTACAATGAACTTATTGGAAAACAGATCTGAAGACAATCCAGGATGGACAAGAAAGTTTGGGAAGAAACTAGGGAAGCAGTGTTCAGCAACTGTATGGCATGGGACTGGGTTACATGAGGGACTGCCTCTCCTCAATTACATCTACCTGTCCAAGCAGGTCTGGCAGGAGAGGCATACTCCAGATCCTGTCAACTAAGGAGTTTCACCTGGTGGGCCCTAGGAGGAAAGCCTTTTCTGCCATGGTGCCCACCCTGTGGAACATCATTCCCCCAGGGGATTAGATTGACCCCAACCCCACTGGCCTTTCAAAAGACCTTGAAAACATGGTTTTGCCAACGGGCATGGGGACCAGGTAATGTGGCAGAGCTGGCCCAGTGGTTATATTGAGTGTTATTGTTAGATAGGATTACCGTGGCTATGAATTATATAAATTTTTATGATTTTTAATATGCTTTTATATCGTTTTCTTGTTTTTTAAATAGTTGTATTGTTCTTTTTTGTTGTTTTTATATTTGTTTTAATAGCTTGTAAGCCACCCAGAGTCATATATATGAAATGGGTGGCTATATAAATTTGAATGATAAATAAATAAATAAACTGCAAAGGGCAGTCGAGGGTTGAAAATAGAACAAAGAGAAGACTGAGTTAATGAGTATATATAATGGGAAAGGGAAAGGAAAAAGGACCAGGCAGTCTGGACAGACTACTAAAATTATGAGTGGAAGCAAAATGATGATGAGAGTAAGGCTGCTGCTAGAAACTGAAAAAACAAAAGAAGCTAGATTGGAAAGCAAGAAAATGAATTGGGTCACAATTACTGTACTGTACAAGTGAATGGAAAGGTAACTTCACGGATAGTGTTACAGGTAGTCCTTGTTTAATGACTGCCTTGTTTAGTGACTGTTCACAGTTATGACAGTGATGAAAAAATAACTTTATGACCAATCCTCATATTTACGACCTTCACAGGTCTGTAAAGCAAAGGAAAGCTGAAGTAAGATCATAAGCATAGTCATGGTTTCACTTAGAGACAACTTTGCTCAACAACCGAGTTGCTTGTCCCAATTGTGGTTGCTAAACAAGGACTACCTGTACTTTGTGCCTTAAGCAGCATGACTGAGTACACAGGTGAGGGTGAAATTAATCCACACCTGCTATTATGTACCATAATAAACCAATTAATTTGAAATGACTGAGCACCATTAGGGCTAACTGATATGGACTGAAAAAAACAGACGATCACTAAGTGGGCAACAGAGTTATAGTTTTCTGTGCCTCTTTGCTGCTACCTAGTGGTTGTCTGGACTTTTGCAGCTCAGATATGGTAGTTCTATCCAAGCTGCTTTCCAAATATACTCTATTTGGTTTACGGTAGAGTAATGCCAAACCGACACGTCATATTAGAAGCTCACTACCATCATAACATTCTTGGATTAAAGAGACAAGCAAATCAGAATTTCTGAGGTGGAATTTCTCCTTGCAAAATTTTACCCATTTGTTGTCAAGATGATAGAGCATTGTGGTATCAGTGAACAGTTAAGGGTCACTTAGAATAGGTTATTTAAAGGAAGATTGTGTATGACAAATTTGCTGAATTTCTTGAGTGCACCTCCACACTGGTGGAAGAGCAGATATAATTTATCTTGAGTTCTCGAAAAAATTTTATACTGTTTCACCCCCCCCAATTGATTTACAATGAAAGAAAGCATGACATTGAGGAAAAGGCTAAGCAGAACGCACTGTAAATCATCTTGCAAAATGAAGCAACTGAAGCTGTTTGAAAAAACAAAGTACTTCAAGGTCTGAGCACAAATGTTGCATCACAAAGACTCATCCACTGATGTTTAATTTCAAATAATACTCTTTTAAGAGAGAAAACATTAAATTACTGCATTTGCATATTTCAAATATACAAACAATTGGGAATAATAATGATCTTGATCATTTAGGCTTCCACAGGAAGAGCAAAAAGGATTATTGATGAAACATGTATCGTGATGCAAGAACGAAAGGGCAAAGCTTGCATCATGACATGTTTTGTCACTTCTGTGTCATTCTAGTTAGGAATGGACACCTATACTATTTTCTAATAAAGTTAAGACGACTGTGCTTGCTGTTTTTTAATGGTAATATTTTATCATTTCCAGGAAACTCTATGTACAGTAGTTGTTTAAGCAGACAACAGAGTGTTAGTCAGACAGTGTTATGGATGGCAAATAACTATATCAGGACAAATGTGGTATTTGTGCACATTGTACCATGTGATGCAAATATAGCCTCGTTAGCATCTTGAATTCTCTTGAAAGCATGGCCTAAAAATACTTTCACAGAGAGATGAATTCAAAATGCATCATGAACTCTTATTCAATATTCACATGATCAGCCATGAAACAAATAGAAGAATGTTATAATGTTAAAGACAAGTTAGGTGAAAGTGCTGCAGAAATCTATTGAAATTAAGAGCTTAACTACAGTTACCTCTGTTTGCTAAGAGCCAAACAAAGGTGGCTTAGTAATATAACAAATTATATTTTATCTGTGAAGTACTTCACTGCTGCAATAATCCTTACCATGTTTATTAGTATGATCTATCAAGAGCTTTTTGTATTTACAATGGTGGTACAGAAATAGAATGTAGTAGGATTACTGCCATCTTACGGAGAAGAAACTGAGATAGCATGAAATAACCTGTTTCAGGGAAATGCAAAATAGCCTATGATTAAACTGAGAGGTAACTATTTGCAGGGTACCAGGTAAATGAACTGTGGTCAAAGCAAGAGTAGACTGAACAAAATAGTACTGGCTGGAGCTAGACTTGCTTTTCCATGCAAAAGAATGAGATGTAGCCAAGGATTCTTCTAAAGTAAGTTTTTGCTGATTTTTACTTTTCCTTACAACCCCCAGTGACTACTTCCCATGGTGTTTCAGAGGACCTCTGATCCTCCAGAGCAGCTTTTCAGCAGCCATTGAGATGCTGCATAAAGAACAACTGATTGGGGGAAATGTCCTGTTCCTTCCACTGCAAATCAAGTAATTAGTAAAGCGCTGGCCTCATAAGTCTGGATTCAGTCTTCAGTTTAAAAACAGGTGAAGCATAATCACTGTTTTAATTGGAATACCCCCAAACTGCTAGATTAAATAAAAATCCATAGTGTCTCTAAAAGATCCTCGAGTTTCAAGAAATGTCCTGGAGAATAATCCATAATCCATGTTTATTTATATGGTGATGGTGATGATGATGATGATGATTATCATTATCATTTCCTTCAGAAATAATAACGGCTTTACAATTTGGCATCAAGTAAAGCTTGCAATCCTGTATTTTTACTATATTTTTATTTAGAAAATTTAATAAATATGTATGTATAGGAGATGATTGGTAGGTATGCTTCAAGTCTCTTCAGTCAAACAATGCCATCTATTGGGACCTTCTCTGACATGTTGCCTGCCTTCTGGCGTGATATCCCCCCAGGTATCTGTTTGGCTCACATCCTAATGATGTTCTTGAAGTCTTTAAAAAATTGGCTGTTCTCCTAGGCCTTGGGAGAGGTAGCTCCTGTTTGTTGTGTTTTACATTATATGAAGTGTGATTTGTCTGGACACACAGAATTTTCTTTTTATTACTTTTCATTCTTAAAATGTAAGCTGCCCAGAGATGTTTTGGAGGTCAAGTAGCCTCTAAATCTAAATAAATATATAAATATTTGTGGGGTAATTGATCCTAACCGCCCCCCCCCAGTCATCTTGAATGTTTTAGTCTTTTTATGTATATAGTTTTTTTTATAGTTTGATTTTTTAACTAAATTAATGTGGATATTTATATTTTAAACTGTTTTTGAGGTTTGATTTTAATTGTGAGCCGCCCAGAGCCACCCTCAGCAACTGCCCAATTACTTCTTGGATACCCTGTATATAGGCACACACTGAAATGTCAAGTGTCTAGTCAATGAAGCACTATGGTTTAACATCCTATTAGAGATTTTCCTCAAATTAACACAAATAGCTACAGGTGCCTTTCATGTGCCTTAGTGACCTAATCTTAAAATTAAAATTTGCACCATAATATAGAACTTATAATAATAAATCTTTCCGTTAATGCATTTCAACCTGCATCCTTCCCCCTACATAGCATTCATTTCCAAATTACATATGTCATCGTGCCAAACTGGGATATAGTAAAGCATGGCAGTTTGTTACACATAACTCATGTCTTAATAAATGAGTTTTGTAGAGCAATATAGAAGATTGTAAGCAAAGCACAGGGACAATAACAATATCTTAAGCTAAAACACAAAAGAAGGATGAACAATAGAGTGCCCTTCATACTCAGAAGATTCAGGAATAATCATGAATTATATATCAAACCATCTGTACATGCTTTATACATTTAAAAAAAATGTATTATGTATCTTTAGCAGAAACTGAAGTCTGATTTTCAAACTCATGATTGGGAACTCCATATAGATTAGTGCCAAATGTAATTTTATTCCATCATTACAGAGAAATCAACCAAAACATTATGGGGCTTTGTCTGGAAGTATAGAGAGGTGTAATTAAAGAAAACTGAAGATTTCTCCTGTCTTCTAAGTTTTTTGATTCCAGAAACCCCATATGAAACAATAGATTCTCAGTACAGGATAACTGGGGTGAGAGTCGCCTTTCATCGTGCTACACTACACTACACAAATAATAGAAAAAAAACCATAACTGCAAAACTACTTTGTCTATTCCAAATGTCTGAAGCAGTCACCGAGTACAGAGGAGGGAGAAATTAGTCTGGCATGCATTTTGGGGCAAACATATCTAATTTCACATTTTAAAACTATTATGGAGATTGAGGCTTGGTTATCCTACAAATATTCAAAATTTTGCTATTCAGTAAACATTCGTATGTATGGAAAACTGCACCTAAGCCTATACTGATGCACATATTACTGAAAATAGTTAAAACAAACAAAAATCCTTTTGTAAATGTGGGTTAAGCAGCACTGGGTACACTGCAGAAATGTGCACAAAAGACATATAGTTTTTATACACATTGTATTTAAGATGAAAAAAATATGGTTAACAGAGAGAGACCACAATGAACAGATTATCATCTAAGGCTCTTTCAAAATAATTTTCCTCTTCACCTAATGTAAACCAGGTTACGTGGTAAAGCCCTGATATATACAAGATCAAAAGTTACCTCTCATTAATGAACGTGAGACATGCTGCATAGATAAACAGAGCTGTGCACTTCTGAAGAACTACTACATTTTTATATGTTTCTGCATTGTATATTTTGTTTTCTGGGAGTGACCTCTGGATGAAGTTGCTATGTAACTGAGTAGGCCAGAAACCCAATTTTGCTTCTATGCATTGGGCCAAAGACAGATGTGGTTGCCTTGGTTACTGTTGCTATGGAAGAGAGGTTTGATGTTGACTAAAATGTCAACAAATTTGGAGTGGTAGTTAGAAGACCCATATGGCTCATAATTGGTTAAAACTTCTGGCCAGGATTTTAAAAAAGAAAAAGAAAAGGTCAGTTAGAAAATAATAGGTAATCAGTAAATTACAACGATTAGTGTAAATGAAAGTTGAGAATTGCTGAATTGGTTGAAGGAAGCAAACTCAGTGTTGACGGAAGAGGAAGTCTTCCAGCCTGAACCATGCTAGAAAACAAGACAATACTGTACACCAGATTTGGCGGCTGAGGTGGTAGAAGTTGTGTGTGAAGATGATGATGAACCTCTATTAATGCAAGAGGACCCAGCAGGAGATGGTTTCAGAAAAAGTTCTGATCAGAGGAAACTTAAGGGACAAAAGAAAGAAAAAGAAAAAGTGAATCACCCTGGAAATCGGAGGGAACAAAATGGTTTGAAAGCAGGGAAGTCTGTTGTTTTGTAGGCATTGTGTGCATTTGCACTGGTGGAAAGTTTAGAAAGAGCTGGTTGAAGTTTTCAGTGAAAGTGTACTAGCTTGAGGAAATTGTCTTAAGTAATGAGAACAGCAATCACTAACATAAAATCTAACTACAGTTAAGTTAGTCTAATTTACTATTTAAAAAAGGGTTTAACTCCTCATGTAAACAATTAACTTCTTAAATGCTGCAATTTTGTTAATTTACAAAGTCTGTCTCTAGTAGCAAAGGCAGTTTTATGCTTTTGCCATATTACAACATTACCAAGATTCTATAAAGTTCAGTGATTTATTTTATGTTTGAAGGATTTGTGTGTGTGTTGTGAGGGGGGGGGGCATTATGGTCCCATTGAGACTTTTATCAAAACTGGGTATGGCCAAATTCTATGGACCCAATTCCATGCTTGTAGACAGAGTGAAATGTTAGAGGGCCCACCTCCCAAAAGTGGGCATTTATTAGACAAATTACAGCTTGGGGTGTACATCTAAAGATTGTCTAGAAGTCTGCAGAAGCTTCACTTCTCTAAATTAACAAAGATAATTAAAGTTAAGTAAGAATGGTCAACTATTTACTTTATGCAACTGCAGTAGGAGTTATTATAATTTATCACAAAAGTTTTCTTGTATTTGATGCTTCAAATATAGTACAAGATTATCCGAGTTCAAAGCTCTAGTAATGTCTTAAAAGAATAACATCGGCTTTACATCCACATTAAGACAGATAATCTCTGGATGTGAAACAGATGATGAGAAAAGCACCTTTCAACTGGAAAAAAGAGCTAACAATCTGAGGAAAACAATTACCTTTAAATGAAATGCAGTATGCAAAACTAGAAAAGTTAAATCGTTTTATTTTGTTTTCAGAGACCTCTCCTAATATGAGGCCCTATGCTATAGCTTACAGGTAGTCCTTGCTGAACAACTGCCCTTTTAGCAACTGTTCAAAGTTACAACGGCACTGAAAAAGTAACTTTACAACCAGTCCTCGCAGTTACGACCATCGCAGCATCCCCGTGGTCATGTGATCAAAATTAGGGTGTTTCACAACCAGCAGGTATTTACAACCATCACAGTGTTCCACAGTCATGTGATTGCCATTTGCACACTTCATAGCCAGCTTCCAGCTAGCAGAGTCAATGGAGAAACCAGCAGTAAAATCGCAAGTTGCGGTCATGTAATGTCTCACTTAACAACCACAGGTAATTCGCTTAATGACTGCAGAAGTGAACTCATAAGTCCATCACAGTCCTGTGATATCTGGCTTAATGACCATGTCACTTAGCGACAGAGTTGTTGATCCCAATTGTGGTTGTTAAGTGAGGACTACCTGTACTTACTTGTGCATAAATCTGGCATTGCAGGAGGCAAATGAACAATCTCCAACTCCAACAATATGAGAAAGGACTGGTAGCCAAGCCTTATAGCCAAGCCTTGGCTTTGGGGAAAGATGGTGTGGCCTTCAGATCTAAAAGCTCCTAATAGGAAAGGTGACTCAGTCTTGTTTGTATTTATTTTTAAATTGCTCGCAGAGCTCTGAGAGTAAAAGTACTTCACTTTGCCAGTGCAGTTATTTAAAAACTATTTGTCTTTAGAAATATAGGGGGACTGAGAGGAATTTAGGGGACGGGTTCTCTCTATTCCTCCATGGCTATGGGCCTGCCCAGCTTCAAATTTATAAAAGGAGGATTACAAAGACAGACATGTCCTAGTTCTCCAAGCATAAAATAACTGCCTAAAGCATGATGTCCCAGTGAGAAGACATAAAGGTAAACAGATTCATAAGTAAAGTGCTCATGTACATTTTCAAAGAGAGGAGGCCATGGCACTTAAGTCTTTCTCCTCTAGATACACTAACCAGCTTAACTCATCAACATGAATCAAACAATATCAGGTAAACACACAGTCAGCTAGCAGAGCTGGGAGGGCTATCTAGTGTATAGCACTGAGTGTCACATGTGTGTCAACAGAATCTTAAAAGCCTGTCCAAGTTTCTCTCTGACCCACCTTATGCTAAATAAAATCAAAGCAGAGTTATTTTGAGTTTCTTTCTCACACTCTCCTCTGTCATAGGGCTGAGTGATCTTTCATGAACTCCCACATTAACAGCTTACTCATTTCTTCCCTATTTTCAAGGTGAGCTCTACATTCCTGCAAAGTAGTTCACATATCAATTGATAAAGTGCATGTTCTGCATGTTGTAAAGAAACCAAATTTCTAGATTCACTAAAGAAGAATGTGAGTCAGGAGTTAATCCTTAATGCTAATGTTGTCCATGACATAAAGGTTGAACCAACTGGAAACAGTAACTGTAATTTAGACTACCAGTAGTCCTCACATACCAACCATTCATTCAGTGACCGTTCGAAGTTACGAATGTGCTAAAAATGTGACTTAGAATCGGTGCTCAAAGTTATGGCTGTTGAAGTATTCCCATGGTCATGTGATCAAAATTCAGGCACTTATGACTGCAGGGGAGCTGCAATTCCCCCCACCTGCCTATCTACCCCCCCATCTATGCCTTTTTGGCCTCCTGCTGCCCTGCACTCCGCTGCCCCAGCTGACCTTGCTATCTTCTTGCTCCCACTGTTGAGGAGGCGTGCCTGTCGTGTCCTAAAATACCCCTTTTCACCGTGCTCCTGGGCAGGGCTGGAGCTGGCTTCAGCTGTGGAAAAAGGAAGAAAAGCCCCCAAAACAGTTCTTTGGTTTTTTTGTTTTTGTTTTTATTTTTCCATAGCCAAAGCCAGCTCCAGCCCCACCCAGGAGTGCGGTGAAAAGGGGGGTTCTAGGATGCTGCCATTGAGGGGCTGCCTTTAGCATTTTTTTTTCTTGTTCCTCAGCCAAAGCCAGCCCAGCCCGGCCCAGCAGCCAGGCTGGCCATGCCTCATCAGCACTGGGAGCAAGAAGACAGAGAGATCAGCTGGGGCAGTGGAGCGCAGGGCGGCAGGAGGCCAAAAAGGCATAGATGGGGAGGTAGGTGGGTGGGACTGGGCTGGGGCTATTATGCATTGTCAGGCAAGCTCTTAGCCACAAGACAGCTTTCAGAAAAGACAAGTCAAGATTTGTACAAACGAGCATAAAAAGAGCATACATTTTGGCAAAAGAAATGCAAGCAGCCAGAGACTGATCTGGAAGGAGAACTTGGGGCTATAGTGGACAGCTCGATAAAAACCCTGCTGTGCAGATGTTATAAGGAACAGCAAACTCCATGCTTGGAATCATTTGGAATGGAACTGAAAAAAGAACTGCCAAAATGGAAATGCCTTTATATAAGTCTACAGCTACTTGGAATACTAGGTGAAGTTTTGATCAGCAATTTCAAAAAGGACATTGTAGTGCTGAAAAGAAGTACAAAAAGTGCATGCCCAATTATTAGGAAGCTAGAGTTTTCCCCTTACAAGGAAAGAATGAGGCAATTTAGACTTCCTGACTAAAAGCAAAAGAAAGACAAGAAAAACACAACAGAGGAATATAATATCAGGCATGATATATAAAATGTGGATAGGAAGACAGAACCCACTGTCATCCATTGAGATTAACTGTGGAAGTACTTCTTCACCCATTTTGCTTTTAAAACATGGAATTGCTGCAGTGCAGTGATGGACGCTAACAGTGTATGTACTTCCTTGATCACAGACAACATATTTTATATAACACCTGACTGGAAGCAACAATAGAAAAAGGGTATTGGCTTCCTTTTCATATTTGTTTTATTCCCACTCAGAACAGTGCAGCCATTCTCAGCAGTAGTGTTTCATTGTTCCATTCTCTTGTTGATGATAAATTCTGGTGGAGAGATCTACCTGCTGCAGAAGACACATAATATTGTATCCAGGTTGATGCCTTTAAAAATGACACAAGCCTTTATCTTAAAAGATTATTGTGAGAACTCAGTATGAACATAACCGAAGAGGTTGATCAGGGGGCACCTATGGACATCCTTAATTTCAGAAAGGCAATGAATGTGGGATCTTTTCAGACTTCTCTGTGGTGACTGCAGCTGGTTGGTTGAGCTTTAGTTCTTGGACCTGTTGATGCAAAACATTCAGAGTATGTGTACAAACTCTGTTCCCTTGGTGGTATGACACAGTGATGCTCTTCACAGTGCATTTACTTAGAAAACTGGTCGCTTAGGCTGCTGAGCTTTTCCCTTCTGTCCTGGAGCTGAAAGATGCAGAACATCCCTGAGCTACAAAGTCTGTAGGCATTATTGGTCTCCACCCCACCCCCCCCGCTTTGTCCTCTTAATATTTTAGAATATAAAACAAAGGAGTATTTTCTAATTAAGTCTAGAGACAATAACATGTTATTTAAATTTTGCTATAATTTCTTTTATTTGTTTTTGCCAGAGTTAAGCAGCAGCTGGGTACAGTCTAAACATGACATTCTGCAACTTGTTAAACAGTGATAGTCCATGCTTACTGAAATCTATCATGCAAAGTATAGAAAAAAATGGGAAAGGAGGAAGGGTTTAAAATAAAGAAATCCCAGTGCATTTTTAAAATACAATTTTTCTGACATTCTACAGGCATCTAGGTGGTAATTGAAAGCATGTTGATGAGATGACTTTGTTCTTTTCTGCCTTAAAGTTTGTATTGCCTCAGGGTGTATTTAAAGAACAATTGTTTCCATTATTTCCTATGAGGATTCTTTTTTATGTTTTCAAAAATGGTTTTAAAATCCTCCTCTGTGAACTTTTCTGCAGGTTGGCTAGACATTAGCAGTCACCTTGGATTACCATCCTTGTACTCTTTTGGCTCAAAGAGTCGAACAATGGAGTAAGAGGCTTGTTCTGAATGAGGACTCATCCTTCCCTATGGCTAGAGCATTTGAGATGTTTTGAGTTTTACTCTCTACAGGGTACTCAACCTTTATTTAGAACTTTGTCTCATTGGAAGACAGCCAACTCAGAATGTTCTGAGGGAGCATTTTGAATGGAATTCCTTTATTCCAATTTTCCATTATCTGCACACCACTCCTGCTACCTATCAAACCATTCAAATATATATCTAAATGCTTTAATAATCCTGTAAGTTTGTGTGTGTGTGTGTGTACACACAGAGACTCACATATACATACTGGGAAGGAATACAAAGAGATACAGTGGTGCTTAAAAATTTGTGAAGCCTTTTGAATTTTCAGTATTTCTGCATAAATGTGACCCAAAGCATGATCTGTTCTCCACAAAATTCCTAAAACTAGATTTTAAAAAACCCAATTAAACAAATGAGTCAAAAACATTATACTTGTTCATTTATTTATTGAGGAAAATGATCCAAAGCTACATATTTGTGTGCGGCAAAAGTATGTGAATCTCTAGGATTATCAGTTCATTTGAAGGGAAAATTAAAGTCAGGTGTTATCATCCATGGAATGATAATCAGGTGTGAGTATGGGAGGTCCTGCCTTATTTAAAGAATAGAATTCTGGGTATTCACAAAGTCTGATCTTCCCAACACAGGTATGGGGAAATGTCTCATGACTAGAACAAAAGAGATTTCTGAGGACCTCTGAAAAACAGTTGTTGATGCTCGCCAGGCTAGAAAAGGTGACAAATCTATTTCCAAAATGTTTAGACTCCACCGGTCCACTGTCAGGCAGATCATGTACAAATGGAGACAATTCAACACCATTGTTACCCATCCCAGGAATGGTTGACCAACCAAGATCACACCAAGGGCAAGGCATGTAATACTCTGGAAGGTATCAAAGAAGTCCAGAATAATGTCTAAGGAGTTAAAGGCCTCTCTTCCATCGGCAAATGTCAGGGTTCATGAGACCATCATCAGGAGAACATTGAACAACAATGATGTCCATTGCAAGGAGAAAGCTACTGCTCTCCAAAAAGAACATTGCTGCCCATCTACAGTTTGAGAAAGACCACGTGGATAAGCCAGAAGGCTACTAGAAGAATGTTCCATGGACGGATGACACCAAAATAGAACTTTTTCGCTTGAATGAAAAGTGTTACGTTTGGCAAAAGGCATTCCAGCATAAGAACCTTATTCCATCTGTGAAACTTAGTGGTGGCAGTATCATGGTTTGGGCCTGCTTTGCTGCCTCCAGACCGGGATGTCTTGCCATCATCGATGGAACTAAATTCTGAATAGTAGTAGCACATTCTACAGGAAAATGTTAGGTTACCTGTCCATAAAGTGAAGAGCAAGAGAAAGTGGGTCATGCAGCAAGACAACCACTCAAAACACACAAGTTGTATGACCAAAGAATGGTTAAAGCAGAAGAAAGTTAATGTTTTGGAATGGCCGAGTCCTGACCTTAATCCTAGAGAAATGTTGTGGAAGGATCTGAAGCAGGTAATTCATGCAAGGAAGCCCACCAACATCCCTAAACTGAAGCTATTCTGTAAGGAGGGATAGGCTCAAATTCCTCCAAGCTGATGTGCAGGACTGATCAACAGTTACTGGAAACATTTAATTGCAGTTCTTGCTGCCCAAGGGGACACACCAGTTTCTGAAAGTAAAGGCTCACATACTTTTGCCACACACAAATAGGTGGGTTTGGATCATTTTCATTAATAAATAAATGAACAAACATCATGTTTTTGACTCATTTGTTTAATCGGGTTCTCTTTATCTAGTTTCAGGACATGTAGAGAACAGATCACATTTTAGGTCATATTTATGCAGAAATATTGAAAATTCAAAAGGGTTCACAAACTTTTAAGCATCACTGTATATGTGTAATCACATCATGCTAATAGGGGCTTTGTAATAACTCCCAAATCAGCTTTTATGGCAGACAGGAGATACTTAATGGGAAATAAAACATAAATGTCTATATCTATATATTAATGTTCCTCTCCTTACAACTGGGATGTAGAAAATAAGATGAAACCACCCCAGACATTTAGTTTTGAAATGATTTATTGAATCATCAAACATTTTTTGATAGTAGTATACTAGTTAAATAAAGAGCTTAAAGCCTTTTTCTTTGCTGTTTTGTTCCATTTACTATAGAGTATGCTGCCAGCTGGACATCTCTACATGTTATTTCAAAATGTTTCCAATCCTAATTCACCTGAACAGCATGTTACATGAATGTGTGAGCTCATAAATCCCTCACAGTGAGAAAAGTGAGAAAAAAATGAGCCCAAAATAGTACAGCCATATATATATCAAAATAATAGAACAAGTGAAGCTTCTGAAACTACATTTCACTCCAAGACTGTCAGATTCTGTATCAATGCAATTCTAGAAATAACAAACTGTAAGGTACTAAAGTTTCATGCTTCATGAAAGATAAAACAATAATTTGAGATATGCCGTAATGCAATTTACCGTCAAACGATTTCAATTCTGTGTCAAATCATTTCTAAAGGAAAAAGCATACTTTTTAAAAAGCATGCTATAACAGAGGTAAAAGCAGGATAAAATAATCTATAGAATTATATTTTTAACTATCAACCTTCATTGCCTAAAAATATATTTTACAGGTGTGCAAGGTTCAGTTCAGTGGAAGAAACATTACTGTTAAGTGACAAATAATTGTGAGATTTTAAAAATTAATTATGTGAAAAAGAATCTGGCAGGTTGTTCTTCATCTCAGAAATGATGTTATCCTTCATCGGTTAAGTACACAACTAAAATGGAATCTGGTTAATTTGGGGCTTTGCTTTATTCTAAAAAAAAAATGTAATTTCACAAACTTGAACACATGCTTGTTTTGTCCAGAATGCATTGCATGGTATTTGAGAATATCAGATTGGGTGACTTTCAACCAATCACTGTCTCTTTGTCCAAGCTATCCCATACAGTTCCAGTTAATCTCCCCTAGCAGTTTTATATAGAGGTTGAAAAACATGGGGAGACAAGACAAAACCTGCAGGTTGGAAGTCAATGCCCCTAGGTGTTGAACAGAAGTCCACTAACGTCACCTTCTGGACCCAGCCAAACAGGAATGACTGGAAATATTGTAAAACACTGCTCCTGAAAGCCTAATCCTGCCAGGAAGTCTCTAAAGATACTATAATTGATGGTCTCAAAAGCTGCTAAGAGGTCCAAGAGGAAGAGCAGTGTTGCACTCTCCCCATCCAGTTTCTAGCATAGGTCATCCACCAAGTAACCCAAAGCAATGAAAGCTGATTGAGTCCAAATAATCAGTATCATTCAGATGGATCTGCATCTTTGAGGGGACCACTCCACAATAAACTTTCCCAAAAATCAAATAGTTGAGTCTGGCCTAAAATTGTACCGGTTTCCCAGATCAAGGGAGCGAATTTTTGCTTCAGTCAAGGTTTTCTAACTTCTTCCTTCAATTAAGAAGGATTATGCCCCATCTGCAAAGAGGCAATTATCACCACTTCTGTTAACCATGCGGCTGGTCCTATCAGTCAGGAGAGAGAATAGTCAAACAAACAAACAATCAAACAAGCTGCCCAAATCCCAGCAACTCTAGATAGTAGAGTAGGTAGTAGCTTCATCTTCTCACAGATGCATCCATCTGTGCTGGACCCACAGGTGCTGTCTGCATCCATAAGGTCTACAAGCTGAAGAAAATCCAAAATTACAGACAAGTAATTGCCAAGATTACATCCTTTAGAAATACCATAACCTGAGTAAAAATCAAGACAGATCAACTGTTCTGCCTCCCTCCTACATCTTGATGAAGGACATGCTGCGCTGTGCAGAAAACCAACACTGACCTGTTCTGTATGGATACAGAAAAGGAAACATTCTACTGCCTCTGTTAGCAGTGGGGAAGAATTTCACATGAGTATTCCTTTAAAGTCCCAAGCCCAGAAAACAGATGCAACACTGGGCCGATGGCCTCTGTTAAAAGTTTAGTCAGACTACAAGCAATGATATACTTGATAATGCTTTTGGTTATTTTAGGTCAGTGTTGTCCGAACTTGGCCACTTTAAGATGAGTGGACTTCAACTCCCAGAATTCCCCAGCCAGCCGTTGAAGTCCACTCATCTTAAAGTGGCCAAGTTTGGACAACACTGTTTTAGGTGCACAAGGTTTGGTTGTTTTTTTTTTAATAGTTACTGGGTTTTACCGCTGTTGTGAGCTGCCCAGAGTTGTTTAAGATGGGTGGCCGCACAAATCTTTTAAATAAATAAATAAGTAGCATAACTACAGTGAAAAGGTAGAATGATCTGATGTAGACGTAATCTGGATAGGGATACAAAATAGGCATACAAGTATTTGTACTGTTTATTTAAAAAGTGTTATTAGAAGTTTTTAAAATTGGATCACCTCAACCTAATTTCAGGACAGTAGATTTAAAAAGCTCAGTATTAATTCCCTTAGAAACTTTGTACTATGTAAAGTTGCACCATGGCAATTTTTAATTCACCCCATGCTTAGTACGTAACCTAATACTGCATTAAATTAGAGGTCAACAAAGTTGGGGCCCATGGATACATCACAGGCCATATCAGAACCTTGGGCTGCCTGTATGCACAGCATGAACAAGCCCTCTCCACTACAGACCTGATGCACGTGCATCCATGCAACCTCCTCTCTAATACACTAATACACCTATGTACATACTCCCATATACACACCATCTCATCCACACATGTCTATCAGTTGTCAGAAACCTTTGACAGTAGCCTTCCCATTCATCCCAGCAATTACCATCCAGCAATTTCCTTCCAATACTACCACATTCTCTCTCCAAATCCCATGGAAGGCAGTATTAATAATTATACTGAAGCAAAAAGATGTGAATGGAAGGAGACCACCAACTGGAGGTGATTCACAAGACTATAGATGAAATCACTAGAAAAAACTGACTTTGTATTTGTGAAGTACGTGCAAAATTAATCAATTCTTGTAAACATGCACAATTTGTGATGCTTTTTTCAATCATATGTCAATAGACATACCAATAAGGGAAAAAGATTGGAGTCTGATACAGTATGTTCCAAGTGTTGCCTAGGATATACTGTATATAAGATTTAGGGCTTGATTTGATTCGAAGAATGGTAATTTCATTATAGTTCCATCTTTCTCTGGCAACTTAACCCATTTCTAGGATTATCATTCCCTCTTAACATCCAAACAACAAGAGCTCTGATTAGTACTCTTTATTAGAAGGAACACAAAAGTTATAACACAGGAATTTAAATGTTCTGCTTTCAAATGAGAAACCAATAGTATAGGCAATGTAAGGCAGAAAGATTGGTATTTTTTCTCATACTTCGTGGTGCAAGGGAGTGAAAACTTATTTCGTTTGTGAAGATTGAGCAGTCTGCACAAGTTGATTATTTCGGTAACTACTGTCAGACTTATCAGTGTGGGAAAGTATTCTTATAGGGATATTGTAATGGTTGCCATATTTCCAAGAAAACATTTATTTATATTCTGTATTTTCCCTGGCAGCTTGAGGAAGCATAGATGAAGGTCTCTCCTATTTTATCCCTGCAATAACCTTGTGGTATAGCTTGTGTTGAGAGAGAATTACTGGTTTAAGATCAGAGAGTTTTATTGTACAGTGGGGATTTAAACCAGGGTTTCACTGGTCCAAATCCAGTATTTTAATTATTTATATAACCAGTTTGGAAACAAAAGTTTCCATGTACACGGTTTTCATTTCATTTTATAAACTGAAAATGTAACAGCAAAGATCTATTTATAATCAGCTAAATCCTCTTCTGATGTCAGGCTATTTTCTCCATTTATGCTGCAGAATGTATTAATCCTAGAGGAGTGATATTTCCTTTTAGCTTTGCATAGCAGTATGTACAAATAAAAATGTTAACTGCCAGCACATAATTTTCAGCCTGCTTGTCTTACTCAAGATGTGTGTTTTCTGTTTGCAGCACAGCTGTTCATGTTTCTGAACACGAGCTGTAGTGTTGTAAATATCTTCTCCACTGAGATCTAGATATTTTAATCACTACACAGAGGGCAACATGTAGAACTTGTATTCATGCTGATATGCTTTTCTGGATATTGAACTATATTTATACCAGTGAAAATTCATGAATGTGTTTTTGCTTTAAATTATCTTGATGTACTGACTTCTGGGGGAGGTACGGCGAACTGAAGATAGTAAAATTCTTCCCACCTTTCAGGCAGAATCTTAACTTCTTGCCAAACTGTCCTATTAGTTGAGGAGTTTGTAATTATCTCCAAGGAAGAGTAGTATCTGTAGCTTTTAAATTTTTATAACTTCTTTTGAGATCTACCAGCTGATTCCTAATGGTGGGAAAGTTGCTAGATTTGTAATATTTGAAAGCTGTCACTAAAACTACCCTGGCTTGCATTCAGTCCTGCTCAAACCAGGGTTTCTACCTGAGATGAATTTGCTCATGGGATGCTGGTAAGCTGATAGTGATCTCTAATGTTTGTGTATCAAAGCATTACCTATAGTAAAAATATCTGAGCTTTCAATTAGCATTTGTTAAAGAAAGCAACCTATAAGGGGGAAAGCAAACTTTTATAATTCAATCACTGCATCTGGCTAAGTTGACTATAGAAGCTAATGCCATGTGCTCACATGACTCTATCTTGGGATAACAAGTTGTTTGCTATCAATGTCAAATATCTCATGGGCACAACCCCTCCTGGCACTGAGGACAGCATTAAGGGAGTGTGTTGATGAATCACGTAGTATCAAGAAACACAGGTCTCCCATACAAATTCAGTCCTGAAAATAGGGATTGTCCTTTTTAGCCTTTCAACCAGTGATATTTCAAGAAATCAGGAAGATCCCTCTTTGTCATTCAGTCAGTCAAGCTGGCTGCAAATTGGGCCTGCAAGTCTGTAAAGGAAGGTGTGACAGTGGGATGTTGGGTGAAGGTAGAATTAGTTTGTCAAATGTATGGTCCATTTTGGTTAGAAATTGGGGTCACACAGATGATTTTATTAATGAAAGGACAAGATGTTGGGGGCTCTTTAGAAGCTGTTTAGAGAGGAAGGAGAGGTCACAGTCACAATATATCTGATGGGAACCCAAGCCAATAGAGGGGAAGTCATTGGAACAGATCAGGTGGTAAATATTTATAATGGGATCCACAGTGAACTCACCTCAAAAGATGTGCTTGGTGCCAATTTATCTGGAACTGGAATTCACGGCCGGGGGGAACGCATCACATAAAGACAAAGCACCAGTCTTGGTGGGGAGACTACTCGGAAATCCCAGGATTGGAAGCCAGACTGGGAAATCAAAAATCGTCCTGGAAGATGTTTCCATAAGAAGTATCAAGAAAACTTCATGTGCCCATAAAATCTTTGGGGACTGAATTTGACTTGAAAGAGATTTGATCTTCAAGTAGTTTTGTTAATATTCCAAACATTTTAAAATTCTAATGTATGGTTTACCAATGTTCTTCTCTTCCAGTAGATCTGTGGAGTAAAGAATTGGATACAAATGTTTCACCTATTTCTTCCTCTGTGTTATAACCTACTCATGTACCTGATATACGACCTGACCTCACCAGTGCAGGAGGTATAGATTAGTACTATAATAGCATTTCCTCCGAACTCTGAGCTCACTCCTCTGATTTGGCCTACAACTGTGCTGACCAGCTAAAATATTGTTCAGCATTTCGCCTTCTTGAACGTGGCTTATTAAATGTTATCTGTTCATCTCTGCAATTTGGAATAGTGGAAAATGAAAAATCAAAGCAGCACGCTGAAGTGAAGGGACATAAATTCTAAAGAGAATACCATCTTATTCAGTTGCTATAGCAAATAAAACATGTGTGCTCATTGCACTTAAATCTAATTATCTTATTCTCTGCAAAACTAACTTAAAAAACTGAAAACAATACACAGCTTGCAGCCTAAATGTCTCTTCACCAGAATAGTCATAAAGTGTGTTCTGTACTGAGAGGGGAGTTAGGTTCTAAGTTATAATGCCATTGGTAGCTTTGTCACAATGGCAGAAAGACACATAATTAGATAAAGAGGATATTGATAATATGGTGCTTAAGTGTTTTCTGCTTATGGGCAGAATTAACTATGCATGAGTATTATTTATTATATATTATATTATTTAGTATAAAATTCCTCTCAAAGTGTGTTATAAGCACCATAATTATTCAAAAAGATAGAATAAATGCTATTTAGAAGCAAATTATTCAAAAAAATAGAATAAATGCTATTTAGAAGCAAACACACTTCTAGACTATTTTCCACTGTTGGTAATGTCTTTATGGCATGAGGGAAAGGAAGAGTCCAAATGCCTTCCTCTCTTTCAAGATAACAGTTCCCTCAAAAGTGGCTTATAAACACGATAATCACACGAAGTACAGAGAAAATATACATGATTTAAAAAATAAACTTCTAGGATTATGCTCACAAGGCAATTCATGGTAAAGAGCCCTTTGGGGTGGATGGAATGAGAAATCTGGAGAACTGCTAAAGGAAGATGGGAGGAAGACAAATGTTACTCCTCACTTCAGAAAGGTAAACTTCAGTAGCTGATGTGGGTCTTCCGGGCTTCAGTACTTTGGATAACCCTAGAGCATATTTTAAGAGATCAATTGTAAAAACCCTGGAAGGAGTATGTAATAAGCTCAGTATGGATTTGTCAAGAACAATCTTGCCAGGCTAATCTTACCTCATTTTTAATTGGGTACTTCCTTAATACATTATGGAAATGCTGTAGACTTAATGTACCTTGATTTTAGCAAAGCATTTGACATTTAAGTGTGGGCTAGATGACATGACAATTAAGTGGTTGCACTGATTGTATGAAAATTGTACTCAGAGATTCTTTATCAATCCGCATACTGGAAAGAGGAGCCGAGTGGGGATGCTGCAAGGTTCAGTCTTCGGTCCTC
This sequence comes from Python bivittatus, assembly GCF_059951505.1. Taxonomy (NCBI): domain Eukaryota; kingdom Metazoa; phylum Chordata; class Lepidosauria; order Squamata; family Pythonidae; genus Python; species Python bivittatus. The sequence continues at coordinate 33,745,955 of NW_028277098.1, forward strand.
CTGTACACTTTGATTATTATTGATTTGGATGTCAAAGTAAGGGAATGTTTCTCAAATTTGCAAATGACACATAATTGGGTGCCATAGCTAATGCCCCATTAGAAAGAAACAATACTCAAAACAATCCTAAAAGTTGGAAAAATGGGCAGAAAATAACAGAATGAAATTTAACAGATAAAAATGCTAAATTCTTAACTTAGGAAATTAAAAAAACAAATGCTTAGGATGGAAGATACGATGGCTTGACAAGAGTAGTTGTGAAAAAGATGTTGGAATAGTGGATGATTATAAACAAAATGTGAGTCAGCAGTGTAATGTGACTGCAAAGAGAGAGAGAGACAGAGAGACAGAGAAATATAATTTGCATCAACTGAAAAATAGTTTCCAAATCATAGGAAGTAACAATTCCATTTTATTTGAGTTAGTTAGATCCCACCTCTAGTTTTATGTTAAGTCCTTCAAGACGGTTTTAGAAAAATGGTACCATTCACAAAAGGGCAACAAGGATGAACAAGTTGCTAGTACTAAGTCTGGTGAAGAGAGACTAAAGGAACTAAGAGGAACACACCTGAAATATCTGAAATAATGTCACATGGAAGAAGGTTAAGACCTGCTCTTCAACATTCACTGTGTAGGATACAGAATAATGGATTCAGACTATAGGAAGAGAGATTCTGATTGAATGTTATAAAAAACTTCCAAACAGTAAGAGCCATTTGACAGTGCAACCAATTACCCAGAGAGCTGGTGAGCTCCCTTTCATTGGGTATGTTCAATGAAAGGCTAGACAGCCATCTGTCTAAGCTGACTTAATTTGGATTCCTGCACTGAGCAGGGGATTGGATTTAATGACCCCTTCCCACTCCATGATTCTATTATTCCAGCTGAGTAAGATTCTGAGATGTGATACATACATACATATGTGTGTGTGTGTGTATACATACACACACACACATGGGAATGAATGATACATAAGAAGGAATACAATTATCCCCCCTCCAAAAAAGGCTTGTCAAAACTTGCAGGCATGCAAATAAAGAAATCACACAGAGAGGCTGAACAAATTTCTATCAAGTATCAATTACAGGTGAAAATGTGAGTTCTGTACCCCACAAGATTAGAGAATGTTGCTGTGAATAAGGACATTAATACTGCTATTATCCTGAATAATAAAAAAACAGCAATTTTTTTATAGACATAATTATTTCCCAAAGCATTCTTCTTAATGGCATGGAAAGATTCAACTGTAAATTTATTCAGTGAGATGTTAATGTGTCTCATAATAAAACTATTCAATAGCCTTCAGATATGTTAACATCAAACACATCTTCGCAAGCCACACTGGATTTCTTGATATCTCTCAGTATGCCAGTTTCTTATATTAAAATTCTTCTGAAAGAATAAGTCTTCAGGAAAGTGTTGCACAAGGTTCAAAGCTCAGGCCATTTTTAGACTTAAAATTAAACTGGGCATCAAAAAGTACTTGAGATTAATATTACTGATTATCTTGAATAATCAGGAGATAAACAGAAATTTTCAAAGACAATGTATACAACCATAAATATGAGCATCCATCAAGAGATGCTATTTTAGGTTGCTAAAATTAATACATCCATAATCACTATCCTAAAGAACACGCACCTATTCAATTACATTAGTGGAAATTAAAACATACAATGGGGAAGTTCACTGACCTGATCTCATTCATATAGGTGCAATCCCAACCAAATCCAACATCTGTAGCGGTATCCTCCCAATGAGATGTTGGGGGAGGAAGGGAATGAGTTCCATTTCCCAGGCTTTTTATTCTCACCAACTATTACCTATGATCTATATTTAAGTAAATAAAGGAGAGCTACAGTACATGTACAGGTGTAATTGCTGCCTTATGTTTTTCAGGATCAAGACCCATTTAGTAAGAAAAGATCATCCTGTACAAATCTGGAATGCTGCTGCTGTTGAGCTGGCAAATTAGAGATATTATTTCAAGAACTAGGTGAAAATCAATTAAACCACACAGAAACAGAGACAGAGAAACCATAATCCAACAAAATGTCAGGAACCAACAGATTTTAAAAGAAAATTTCCAACTCGCACAGCTCTCCTCCGTATAAGCACATGTTCTGCAATGCTCTGTACAATAATCATTGCCAAATACATCCAAATCAAAGAAGCCTGCCAAAATCTTCAACAGTAGAAATTACAAATACATTTTTTTAAATTATTATTATTAAGCCTTGCAAAAATAACTTTTTGTTTTTGAAATACAGAAACAGAAGTGCCACCACATCAGTCTTACCCAATCTGGTATTCTCCAAATGTCTTTGAGCAACAACTCTCAGAATACTCAGTCAGTGTAACTCTTGGCCATGGCTGCTTGGAAACTAAGGAAGTGTAGTCTCAACCCATGTGGCGAAAGCTCCAAATTGTGAAAGGTTGCTATATACGGTATCAGTATAAATGGGGAGAGGGGTCATGTGAAGTGTGTACTTCATGCCTGAAGACACAACACAATAGACATACAGGCAAGATAAAGTGAGATTTAGCTTTTATATACATACCTTATTTCCTTAACTAGAAAAAGATGATAAACCTTATCTTTCCTGGCATGTTTCTTTTCAGCTGAACTACTACAAGGCAAAATGATGCTAATTATAGCCTCCCACATAAGCAGTCTTCATTTACAGTTGCTTCTCCTGAATCAACATCACTTTCTCTCTCCTGGCGCTGCACTTTTCCTGTCTCGCCATCCAGAAACTGCCTCTTAGGGAACCGAATGCATCAAGTGACATCAACTACCACTTTCACCTTCATCCTTCTCTCCCAGAAATAAAGGTAGAGAAAAATAGAAAAGAAAAATTATAGGTGGTGGGAGCAATTTACTCTCTTGATGTTACGTTATTCACTGAACATTACCAGCAGTTATATTTTACAGTGCCAATGTTGCCTAAGTCACTAGCCCATTGTCCTCTGTGCCTGTAGCTGTTTGGAGGCTACTGTACTACTGCATTTTCCAAAGGACGAGGCTGCATGTAGAAGCACAGCTTTAAAAAACATGGAAACTTTTTCAGTGATACTCTTATTTGTTCAGAACTGGGAACTACTGGAAACGTATTAAGATTTTTGTCCTATTCTCAGGGCTCTTTTTATAAAGTCCCTCTCTAAACTGAGTGACCTTTGCAAGGCCATTCTTTCTCTAGCAAATGAAAAAAAAAAGAGAGAGTGCCGCTTAACTGGAATAAGTGTAAAACAGGTAATGGCAATCTGAAGGAGAACTGTGATGTTAGTTCCCAGAACAATAATGAATCAGCCATGCACCACAAATATGCAAGCCTTTCCTGACATATTTATTTACTGTTCTGCTAGGCAGCAAGGCCCATTCTTTTGGGTGTAATACAGTATCATTTTTATCAGCTGATAAGAATGGGGTTTAAAGTACTTTTGTTATGACATTTCTTCCTATTAATTTTCTGATATCATTGAGCTCTGTTTCTATAAAAAGTTGCTTCCTCCCTATTTTAGCATGAGAACTCTATTCTAGCTGAACTTTTATTTGTGAAACAGGCAGTGGTCATGCATTAAATGATATTGTCACTACATTACCTTAATTGGAAACAATATGATATCAAAGTATATAGATAATGCTAGTAAGACCATTTTTCCTCATCAGGAAACATATATACATTTATGGTATCCTGGCAAAGTAAAACAGAGGCAAAAATATCATCCTTTGTGCCTTTTTCTTGCATGGGGGGAAGAAGGCTACAAAATAGAGTATCTTCCATACTTTTCTGCCTAAAAGGCAGAGTCAGGCTACTCAGAGGGCAAATATTTGCTCTTAATCTGAGGAAAACTGAACATATATTTCCATAATACATCCTGTGTAAAGGACTGAGCAATTTCTAGGCAGGCACTGAAAAGTACAAAGTTAAATGCTAACTAGGCCAAATTCTGCCTCTGTCAGGTCTTATTTTGTGACTGACTTTGCCTCTGTATTGTCCCTTACGAATAGTATGTCTTCGTTCTCTCAAGTGAGTCTTGTGAGCAGAAAGTTTGAGAAGAGCTCCAGCTGTGCACTGACATACACAGTAGCCCAGTTACTGATGGCCAACAACCTCTACCCAGTGTCAGATAATGAACATTAAGCCATCAGAGCATTTCTTCTCGCTGTACTTTTGGCACTGCTGAACATGGAATGCTTAGGAACCAGAAGAAAACAACAACAGTTAACACCTCCAGCGCCATGCTGGTTTCTTTAATTCTTTAGAGATTTTATTTTTTGGGAAGATTCTTCGGGTATCATTTGTAAATTTTCCAAATAAAGGAATCTGCCCACTTTTAACATTATTCTTTTCGTAGTCACAGATTAAAAACAGCCATTAGGAGGATTAATTACAATGTGTCATTATTTGCTTCTTCTTATACTTGCCTACTACATGTAAACTGTGTTCTTATTTGAGAATGAGAAACAAAGAAAGTTTATCAGAAAAGTCAACATTTCAATATTTAATAATGATCTCAGAAGAATCATATAACTTCTGTTCTTTGTTCCCTTAAATTCTTTTATATGGCAATTATTGCATTTTTACTTTTACTGTTATGGTCCTGAACTAAACTCTTGGATTTCATTCTCAAAACAGAAGCAATTACACTGTGTGAGGTTTACCACTTGATGGGCAAGCCTCAAGCTTACTGCAGAGTGGTTTGAATTCCACTCAGCTTGAGAGGCTAATTTGCTCTGAAAATAAACATTTTCAGGGTTATTTATTAAGACTTGCTATGCAACATGTCCTGTTACCCTCACATCTATATTATTCATGAAGCATTCATGGGCTACATTAGATGTAATGTTGTGTAATGTACTGTCTCAATGACAAAAATCCAGAGATTTTGGAAAGTAAAGAACTGTGATGAGCAAACAACACAACTAGAGATAACTTGGGGATGGATGGTTAGATTATAACTGATAATAAGTTATGGAAGATGTTTTTCCATTTTAGGGAAAAAAAATATGTGAGGGTCCTTAAACAGCAATAGAGATAAAAAATGTTATAAGAAAGTGAGTAGTTGATGTCAGCAAAGGTATTAGTATTCAGTCAGGCTTCCATAACAGCAAGCTAAGCTTATATTTGTATTGATTATATGAAATGTCTAAAGAATCTGCCCTTCTCAGTTACACAACTGTATTCAAGAAGTTGTTCCAATGAAGTCACCTTGAGATACATATAAATCAGACCACATTGTTTTAGCTTAATCAGTTAGATTCTCTACGATATACCTTGCACACAGATGCTCCTTGGTATCACAAATCATTATTATTGTTGTCAGTAGAAGTCATTTGCCATTCCAGAATTTGACATGATGACTGTATGCAACCTCTTGAGTTAAAAGCATTATATCTAAACACCATTTGCTAGAAACAGCAAGAAAAGTAGAAGACTATTGTTTTCATCCCTGCTTATTGGCTTCCCAGATCTTCTTAGCTGGTCACCATGGGAGGCAAGATGATGGACCAGATGAATGTCTAGCTTTACAACAGCAAGGGGTCTTTTTATTCTCTCATCAACCCATCTTTCCTAAGATGTTGTGATGGCATGGTATGAAACCAAGCGCATCCAATATCACTTTATATCACTGCAGATGTTTCTTTCATGGCATATTCTCATTTAACGCAGAGCAGATGGCTAGGTCAAAAGCAGGGTATGAGGTTTTTGCATGTTAGTTTTCAGTCTGACTTCTGCCTGATGCTGCTTGAACTAGCCAATTTCATGAGGCAGCAGGACAGGCCAAAATACAGAGCACGAATGTTTCTCAGGTAACCGGCCCAATCAAAGCAACAGACCCAACAAACATCAACGTCCCATGCCCTCCTGGTCGCCTTTGATTTCATTATTCATGGATGATGGAGAAGGAAGCATAAGCTACTGTTCTATATTTATCAGTCTCTTCATGTGATTCTGATAGCACATTTGTTTACCACTGGCCAAGCAGATTTAGAGTTTTTGAAGCTTACCATCTATCTCCCTGGGTTTTAGTGCAGCATTTATCCTTTAATCATTCTCTGAGGCAAAGAATGTTCTTCATTGTAGCAAAACAAGTCTATTACACCTTAATAATGACCTAATAATAATTTTTCTACCTAATAATTTATGTATCCTGTAGCCACTGGCAGATAGTCTGAGACAACACTGCCTTCTTTCTCAAATATTCTTGGGTCAGACGTTTTATCAATGTATAATTCTTGAGGGAGACTATAGTTTTCTGTACACTGGACACTGTTCTTTGTATTTCCTTCTTTTTACAATTCTCTGTCATTTTGAGGAGGCTGGTAACTAAGAAACATAGCATAAAATTAATGACTTTGGCATGACATGTTTTATGTTTTTTCTTAGCTTTTGATCCACCAGCATGGTGCTACCACATGCAACAATAAGTAATGCTGGATCCTTTCTGTTACATTTGTTGCCATTCTCTTGCCAGAAGCCTTTCTTACATTTCATTCAACCGATATGACCAAATACAGTATATATCTTTAATTCAGTGATATTTTTTTCCATTCAGATGGTGCTTCCTCTATTGCTGTAAGTACATGATTCAGCAAGTTGTCTTTGATCAACATGCAGAGAAAAGGAACAGACAGGCTGGTGGTGGCAGCAGCACTGCCAATCAACTGCTTGGCAGCACTGCACTGGAGTCATTGCCACTCAGTTGTTGAAAAGTTGGTGGCATATCAGTGGTGACAGAGCAGGCCGTAATCTTGGACCAGGTAGTGGCAGCAGCAGTGTGTCTGTCTCAGACTGTTTTACCAACTGAGCAGTGTTAGTTGCAATGACCTGGGGATGCTCAACCAAGGTGTTTTAAAGGCTCTAGGCACCTAAGGTGGAAACGCTGAGTGGCAGTGGGAGTGGACTGGTGGGCCTTCTGGAGGATTGATCTGCATCCTGAAGCTGTTGTGAGGCTTGCCACCCTGGAGAGCAACTATCTTGTCCCCTACATGTGATGTGACTTAAAGGGGCTGAAGTATCTGCTTTGTGTTCTGTCTTTCAGCCACTACAGTTTTCTGCCCAGGCAGTCTGAAGAACTGGTTGATGAAAGGAAATGGACTTGTAGATTCTGGACAGAAGATGGTGTTAAGAGACCGGTGTCAATTGGGATGCAGGTGTCTTTCCTCTGGATAGGAGATGGAAGGTGCAGTGGGAATCCCCAATTTGCCCCAGCTGTGGCAGGGCTTGAAGGCATGGCTTAGATTAACTACCTGGTAAGAACAGGGTGAAAAGGAGGATATAGTGATATTGTATGGGTGGCTGAGGAAGAATACAAGGTTGTCTAGGACGAGGGACGCCAAGGATTGGGCAGAAATGTCCTGCAGAACCAGATTAGCTACTTAGTTGAGTGGTTTTGCTATCAGAGTGTGAGATAGGTCCCTCTGACCTGGGGCTTGCAGGCAGGGGTCGAGGGTCTGGTTAGTTGGGGAGAGGAGAAAGGCAATAACATAATGGTGGTGATGGGCAAGGGGAAATATGGTGGAAGATGGGGATGGGCCATTCCTGGGGAAGGCAGTCTTGGTATTTTATACCAATCCAACATTCCAGTCCTCAGTGGCTCTTGCTGTTACCTACTGCTGGTGGTAACAGCCAGATCAGCCTGCAGTAAGGAGTCCCTCATCCAGGACCTAATAATGAATAAGAGAGCTGACCTGGACCTTGCATGTATCACCACAACCTGAGTATTGGTGGCAGGGAGAGGGTTCCCTTCTTGGAAATGTGCCCATCTGAGTTTCAAGTGTAGTACTAGCTGCAGCCCCAGGGTAGGGGCAGTGGAGTGGCTGTAGTCTTCCAAGATACTCTGGTGGTTTTCACAGGCACTGGCCCACAGGAAACTGGATATGAGATCCTGTTAATGAAGTTGGGTTCTAGGGATCAGTGGGATTGTTGCTATTCTATCAGCCACTCTGGTCAAAACAGCTTTTTTATCTGAGCTGCTCAGTGTTACAGGTGGATTGGCTATGAAGCTCCCAGACTTATGGTACTGGGGGACTTTCACCTGCCTCCCTTGTGTGTGGAGTTAGAGGCAGAATCATGGACCTGACCCAGATTAATGAGGGCCCAACATGCAGCAGAGGTCACACATTAGATCTATTTTTGTGATGGCAATGTGATCTGGCGTTGGAAGGTGGTACCATCAGTCCCTTATCAAGTCAGATCACTCTCAGCTTGCCTTGGAGTTCTCTGCAGATTCTCCCCACTGCAGATAGAAAGATCTATTCAATCAGTCCACCCAGATGCCTTTGGAATCTGATGGGATTTCAGAGAGAACTTGGGGTTGGTTGGTTACCTGCTTGTAGGTGCTAAGACAGGACTGCTGATCGGCTATATTAACCCTATAAACCTGAGGCTCCCTGTTCCTATTGGAACAATTAGAAACAAGACAATTTAAGAAAAGAACTAGTGAAATCACCTCTATATTTAATCTTCTTTTCTACCTACCAATTTAGGCAATGTTAAGAAACAAAACAAAAGAGATTTTCTATTTTCCTTTTTCAATGTATTAATTTCATTTCTGTCTGCAAATCTATGTAGTTCTAAAGGTATTGATTCCCTTTTTCCATACAAAATTCCACTTAAGAAATCAGAAATTTTTTCCTAACTGTAATGTCTACTGCACCGTGAGAAAGCAATGGGTGGGGAGAGAGATCAATGAATAAGACCTTTTCAAATTGAGAAAATAAATACAGTTAAATGCAAAATAAATGGGGGAAATCACAGAAAGGGGGTATATTTGGAATATTTGGAAAAGGAAGGACAGAATAATCAAAATAGATGATACACCAAAATTAAAGAAGACAAGAAAATGTATTTGTTCAACTTTCCTTTGTGAATAGGACATACAATATGATTACATTGCATGCTTACACTTTTTAAGCAAAACATTACAAATCTGCTGTCTTTACTAAACAAAGATATTTTTTAATGCAGCTTTAGTTTTGATCTTGACCTTCCTCCATGATTTAAAAATAAAGAGGTATTTTAATCATTCTCATCCAACTCTATGCATCCATCTCTGAAATCCACACTAATGTAAGATATACTGGACCAGGATTATTACATGTGAATTCACAGCCTGACCATGGCATAATTTTGAACTGCCTATCTTGGGCTGGGACTGCTCAGTTCCTAAAGAAAAGACTACTTTGTAACCTTCTATCCATAAACTGTGTTCCATGAAATAAAAAAATTACTTAAAAATGAATTATTTTCAAACATTTCCAGAATTCTCTCTCTCTTTCTCTCTTTTTATCTGAACAAATAATCCCCATAATTTTGGAAAGCAAGGCATGTTTACCCAAGATTATATTGTTCAGTTGAGCATAAAATACATTCCTAAGTCAAGTATACAAATGCAAACATTAACAATAGCACTTGTTAGTGGGAGTCCATATCTGCTGGTCCCACCACTGTATGCATAAGGAGAGCCTATATAAAGTAAAGATTAAACTAGATAATAGCCCCTCCACCTCCTCCCTACGCATGTTCCCATCTAACATGAAAAGAGTAACAATCCTGTTTGAGCTTTTAAAATATTTTAGAGAAGTGCAAATGTAATTTTCTAAAAAGTGTTTTTTTAAAAAAAAAATTCTTAAAAACAAGTAAAAAACCCTTTTCTCTTTCTTCTCTTTATTACACATATTTAATCTAAGAGACTTAATAGAACATTCCTTCAGCTCATCAATTAAAATTGTATCCTTAGAGCAAAAATAGTAATTGTATTCTCAGGGGGAAAAAACACCCAGCATCCTTAATTTACAGACTAAGTCTTCTAAAGTCTGTAATAGCCTTTTTCAGAAGGGCTTAGCACTTTATACACAATGAGTGAAATCACCTTGGATTCCCACAGACAGTACCCCAAATTCAGAGATGATTTAGCAACAGACTGTAAACAGTTCTATAAGCATCTTCATGTAAATCGTTTCTGATCAGTGTTGCTATAGCTACAACACCGGTACATCGTTTCAAGAACACCATATCATGAACAGCTTTAATCAAAAGTTAGCCAAGACATGTCTTTTTCTCTGCAGTTAATGAATGAAGATATTTTGATTATATTTCATGATGAAGACACTGCACTTAAATGAAAAATCTTTACAGAAAAAGATATAGTCCAATTGAAATGTTATTTATCCCTTTGGAAGAAAACTGGTTGTTTTGCTCTTCAAAAACACTTGAGGTTCTTATGCTGATGAAGATTCTCAGTCATCCAGGTGGAATTATATGGAGGTTGAGTCATGGCAACTGGACTTCTTTTCTTTTGGTTAGATACGTTTTGCTGCTTGTCCAAGCAGCTTCTTCAGAAGAAGCTGCTTGGACAAGCAGCGAAACGTATCTAACCAAAAGTCCGGTTGCCATGACTCAACCTCCAGATAACTTGAGGTTCTTGCTTCATTAAGCCAATCAAGGCTGAAATCCCAACTGCACTTATTAGATAACAAACCCTATTCCATACGTATCTCATTTGATTTAAAACCATGCAGAAAGAGTTTATTTAAATAATTACTGACTAATTAATTTTGATTCACTGTTTAAAAATGAATAACATTTCCATTTTCAATAACAGTGCCATTTGTCCACATAAAAGAAAGAATACTTAAAATTACCTTCATGAAGAACATCATATACCTTTATAAGATGCTTTAGTATGATTTCTTACCTCTTGGGTTTTCACATTAAGATATCCATAGTGTGCCCTTAGAGGTCGCCTCTGTGTATAAGAAAATGGCATCCATTGGACACTGGTCTGTCCAAAGCAGTTGAGTATGAGAGGAAAACTGACTTCATTTGTAAGGCGGGCAATGATCAGGATTAGAAAGGCTGCTATAAAGCCAATTACAGCAATGGCCTTGCGCTGCAAATGGGATAGAAAAAAAAATTAACAAGAAATACAAGGTTTTTTTTTTTAATCTAAGGGGAAAAACAACTAAATATAACTTCAGTGTTTTATATGTACTTTAACATTTATTAAAGAAGAAGGATCCTATTCCTTTTTCATTACAGCAGAAGAAACTAGCTTGCTCATACAGATAAATGCATGCAACTGTATCACACATACACACAATATACTTAAACATACACACCCACTTAATGGTACAGAGAACAGCATAGTACAGGCCACTCTAGACAAGGGAAATTTCATGCATGGGCACTCATTGAAAATATTGAAGTCACTTTCCTAAATTCAAAAAGGAGGTGCAGTTTATCAAATTCAGCGGTTGCACAGATGGCATCAAATTAAGGTCCCGTTAAGAAACTTGTCCCAATAATTTTTTTGGAGAAAGAACAGAGCAAAATTCAGGAAATGGTTCATTTTAATCTATCTTGATTAAATAGGAAAAATACAATGTTTTGGTGTTTGTGGCTGCTGGAATGAATAGATTTTCAAATCCATCCTGAGCAGGCAGTCTGTACTATGACCCATGTTTTAAAAATTTACACCCCAAACAGTGTTTATTTTTAAAACTAGCTGCAACAGTTTCCTACATCCGTTTTCTGACATTTTTATGGCTCCACTAGGAGAATCACAAGTTAAGGGCAAGTATATTATTTCTTTTAATGACTATGCCCTAAGGGATCTTTGGACTGCTCACTGAGAGCTACTCATTCTTTTTTCTAGACCAAAGGGAAGTGAAAGAATACAAATTTAGAAGATAGTCCTGATTCCCTATGGCTTATAGGAAGATGGCAAGCAAAATATATGACATACCAATATTATAACGGTAAGAACACTGAGGGCTGCAGCATGTTTGGGTTGACATGGAAATAAAGTGAAGCTGAGTGAGAAATAAAAATTATATATCTTCAAATCTGGATCTCTTAACATATCCCTATTTAAATACTATTTCCAGCTATTTAATCACTATACAGAAAGCAATTGAATGATTGTAAACCGGCAGTAGAAAAGAAGCTGTAGGAAGGGAAAATAAATTAATGAGTTTGAACTGCACCTTATGTCCTAATGATGTTTTTTTAAACTTGACCTCCAGTTGCTACATACAGTTACTACTGTATATATTTCTTTTAGTTCATAATTTTTATTAAAGATTTAAATTACAATAGTAAAAGCAAATACAAACTAAACTCAGAAAAAGAAGAAATAGAAAGAATAAAAAGTGCAAAGAAAGAAAAAGCAGAAAGTAAGATAATGAAAAAGAAAATTAATATGTACAGAAGTAACTTCTGATCTTCATTACAAGTAAAAACAAATTTGATAACTCTTCACCCCTTTTAAGGTCATAAACGTATATTTCTTTCATTTCAGTCCTGGTGTCAGCAAAAAAGTCCATAAAGGGTTACCAGAGCTTTATAAAAACATGTCTTATTGTAACTTCAATCAAACAAACCAACATTATATTCCTTCCTTTTGCTTCTGACAGTCTTGATCTTTAATTCATTCAGATGTTGTCGTAGGATTCGGTCTTTCTTCAATTTTTCTTTTTCCCATCACAGGGGCTTCTTGGAGGCTTTAGCAAACCTCTTTTGTAAATCTAGCAAAAAAGTCATTATCCAGGTCATTCTCTTGGTTTGTCATTTGTATTTCCACTTTGATTTTCAAAACTTTAACCAGCTTCTTTTGAATATCCAGTAAAAAGTCCTTTTCAGGGTTCTTCTCTTGGCTTGTCATTTGTAATTCTACTTTAACTGCCTTCTTTATCTTATAATCCATACTTTTTTTTTATTATCCAGTATTTCTGATTCTAGTATTTCTGCATTGGATTTAACACCTTTTGGACATAGTCTATCCACAGAAGCAGACATCATTACTGACATTTCTGATACTATGGCTACTAATGTCTGGCCCCATTCTTGGAAAATCTCCTGAAGTATTTCAAATGTTATAGTGTTTTGTGTCATTTTGTAAATCCCCATATGAACTGAAAACCAAAGGCAAGTTTACACTTTTTTTTTTCATTTTCCTTTTCTGCCTGGAATCTTTAGTCCCTTCTAGTGTCCAATTTCTGAAATCATAAAATGCAAATAGGTATACACATACAGGCATCACCCCTAAAAGTCTGCAGTGCCACATTGTGCATCTCTTAGGTCCAAAACATAGTCCGTCAATGATTTCCTGTCACTCATGTATTAGCTCCTAAAACAAGCAAGATTTTAATCACACTGATTGAAACAGGTATGTAAGCAGAATATTCATTATTACATTTTTATTATTAAGTGTTAAAGCATTAATTTATAAAACTCAGCCAATGACAATGAAGAAAGATAACATCATGGAAACCCAGTGAAAATTTTAGCATTTACTATTAAAAATTGACAAGTAACTGATAAAATATAAAACATTCCCATTTAATGCAGAATAATTTATGTAGTGGTACATAACATATATATGTATTATATTCTGCATTGTTAATGTTAAATCAATGAATGTAAAAATCTACAAACATAATCTTATCAAACATTACAAAACCATTATATGGTTGAATTTCTGTTTGCTAATGGAAACTATTCAAATCATTAAAAGAAAATTATATTTATAAGTCTTTTTTGCTCCTATTTATTGAGTCTTTTTTCTTTTTTTGCTTACCTTTACTGAAACATGCATTGATTTACTATTGCTATGACCAATCTGTTGTATAAGATAAAACCAGTTGAACATAACTTCTACACACCCCTAGTATGCCTTAGTAATCTATGAGCATTGCCATCTTTTTCTGGCAATTCTGAAAATTCAATCTCAATAATAAGATAACTCTGATCCTTGTTTCACTTAAAGCAATCAGAATCATTCTGCCTAGTGTGTATATCAAAATCAATAAGGAGAAGACATGATAAATCACTCTTTTTAGAATTAAATTTATGTGTGCAGAAGACAAAGGACAAGGCAATTTAAAATTTGACCTATGCTTTTTCTAGTAGTACTTTCAATGAAAACTTAATAAAAGTCTAGTTCAATGAAAATGCAGACATATAGATAGATATAGATATATAGATATAGATATAGATATAGATATAGATATAGATATAGATATAGATATAGACACACACATACATATATACATATATACACACACAGAGGGAAGCTCAGTTCATCAAGCCAGAAAATCACAAGTTGTGTTGATCAGAAAAGGAATGTAGTTCTTTCCTCCTGCCTTTTCCTTTCTTTCTTTTTTCCTAAAGGAGAAAATTGAAACTATTGCCAATTTTTATAGAAAGCTATGGGTGGGCAGAAATATCTATGATTATGCAGTATATTTATCATGCCTTTTAACCCATATGTTATTTTTCTTAAATTAATAAAGAGTATGTTTCAGTTTCAATAGCCAAAAGATTCCTCAATCATAAAATTCTCCCTTACTCTATAACTAATCTACAGAACACAGCTAACATGGAATGTACCATTGTATTTCTCTTCTTCTATGGTCACATGTGAAGTAATTACACACACACAAACACACACACACACAGCCATCATATTATTTCTTTTTGAGATAAGCAACATTATGTGAAGCACAAGAAAGGAGTAAGAAATATTAAGCCAAAAAAATTAAAGGCATGAGATTAAAAAAAAGGAAACATGGCTAAATCTAGTTTACACTAAAACCATTAACAGTATTGCTCCATAACTTATAATCCATCTTTCGTGCCATTCATTCCATACACTGTTTCATATATTACCTCTCATTCTTTAAACTACTCATTTTTTTCTTTTTGAGATTCTCATCAACTCCATCCAACCATGATTTTCTACATCTTCCCCATCCTCTCCATCCATTCACTCTTCCTTCATGTATTTGTTTTGAGTTTTGATCTTTATACATTCTCTCCATATGACCCAACGTGACCAATGTACTTTCATATCAATCACTCATTTTTATATTCAATCTGTATATATTCACCCTCCATTCATTCGTTGCCTGACCTCTTCTTGTTTTGCCACACACACTACGTCTTCAGCTCATCAACTCCTTCATGATGTTTCAGATTGTTCATCGACCTCCAAACATTTATTATATGAAAATAATTTAATAAATGCTACTTTAACTAATAATACTACAAATAATAATAGTAATAAAAACAACAACCCCTTGGATAATCCCATTGACTCTTGGGGGGTCGATATTGACCACTTTGGGAAACTCAGCATTACTTAAATAATGTTTTCCTATTGCATTCAACTTTTATGTATCTCCCAACATACCCAACTCTACTTCCATTAACACTATGGTCAGAAGCCATTTTCATTTTTTTAAATAAATATTCATTTGCAAGAATCCACAATGTACATTCCATTTTTCTACCAATACTTACATGTCTTTTCTCCATTCCTTTTCTCCATTCATTTCTGCATTCTACTAAAGTACATAAATTCAACTACTTGTTCTAGTTTTATGTATGGCTTGCCATTATTCACTCAATTTTCATTGTCAAAAACATTTCAGTCTTTGATATATTAAGTTTCAAAACTATACTCTTTTGTTGCATTGTACAATCTCCTTAACTTTCACTGTACGAAAGATTGGTTCTCAACCCACAACATGGCATTATCTGCTTGCTTATTTATTTATTTATTTTTCAAATTTCTATATGCCACCCATCTCTCTATACAACTGACTCTAGGTGGCATTACAGATTAAAAAAACTATAGAATCCTAGAAATATATATATATAGATTAAAAAAAAACCTACAAAAGATTAAAATTAAGCTAAAAAGTTAAAACTACAATGCAAACTAAGAAGGTGGAGAGAGCATCCTCAGGCTACCAGCCACCCCCATTTAGATAGAAAACTTGTTTTATTCCAATCCCCCTTTCTTTGTAGGTCATAACACAATGTATTTTCTTGCCACAAGATTGCTCTTTTGAAAATGACAGCTAATTTAGACGTTATGTTTGCATAAAAAGAAATTTGTACCTTGAAGCACTTAAATTATAAATTCATACCTGCAAGTTACTAGACCTTAAGGTTGTGAAGGAGGCACTAGAGCTCTCTGGGCTCCAAAGCCAACCTCTCAGATACCCTCCATCCCCAAAAGTGAGAGATGTCAGATAGTATATCCACATTCTTGTTCCCAAATAACACACCAGTAGCATAACCACAAACGTACACTTTTATCCATAAATACATTACACGATCACACAACTTATTCCATGGTCACTGTTGAACCCTTTGCCAAGTTTCACATCCATTTTCGTATCTGCTTTACATCTACAGTATCTAATATTGCTCATACCACCTTCAGCCACCAGTCTTCATCCCCATATCTATGTAAAACAATCCATAATTAAAGCCTATTCACATTATCATAGGATTTCTATGGATCAACAATTATACATTAAACTTTATAATCCTCATGCATTTCTTAATGAGCTGTTGAAAAGAAAAATCTGATTTGCATGGCCCCAGCCCAACATAAAACTATAATTCACTTTCCAAATTTTGCTCATTGTCATCTCTCATACCCTTTCTGTCTCATATTTCACAATTCTGCCAAACACCTTCACAAGTGCACTTAACAATGTAATCCCACTATAAGTATTTGCATTCATCCTTTCTAATTATTCTTTTGTATATGGGAACAATAACAGTGTTCTTCCATTCATTAGGTCTTCCCAATCCTCACACACATATTAAACAAGCTTCACAGATAACTCCATAAGAAAACTACATCCACATTTTAACACTTCTCCAGTTACACTCCCTATGCTTGTTGTAACCATACCATTTCTCAACATTCTGACATTTATGACTTTCTTTTCATCTTTTAAAATTTATTTTTTTATTTTTAATTTCAATTCCATTCTTTGACATATCACTACAATTCCCATACTGATCTCTAAAATACTGCTTCTAAGCATTCTTTCACTTGTCTCATCCCAAATCACTTCTTTGCTTTTATTGTGAATTCTAATCTCTCTGCTATAAAGCCTCTTTGTTTACCCCTTTTAACCCACCTCCATTTTTTCATTTCCATCAAAATCACTCTGCATTTTGTTTGTCTCTTTTAACCTTAACAGTTCTTTGCTTTCTTTTATATTCTTTGCAACTTCTTCTCTCTACATACATTGTGCAATATTTTTTTCTCATCATTTTTGGCAGCAGTCATTCTCTGATATGCATTTTTTTTTTCAACTAGAGACTCTTTCACTTCATCATTCCACATCTTTACAACACATCATTTCTGTGGCCCTCTGAAATATAATACTTTTCACTCTATCCTAAATAGCGTTTTTCTGTAAATCTACTTTCCATTCATTCTGTTGGGAAATTAATTTATATTCTAATATTCTTTCATACAGGAGTCATACTTTCTGTTCCAGCAGTCTTCCTGGGTTCCCCCCCCTTTTCTCCTTCTTTCCTTTCCTCCCATATCTAGTTTTCCTAAAGATAAATTCCTGACATTCAGTCTCAAGATGATCTTGACGGAGATATGGAGGAACCATTATCTAGGCAAAAGGGACTGAAGCATTTTTAAAGTCCAGAACGAGATAACATTTGGAAGCAGCTCAGTCAGACACTTCCCAATCCACTAAACTATAAGAAGGAGGAGAAGGTACAGCACAATCAAACGCTCAAGATTCTGTTAATATAGCCAATCTCAATAAAAGTAGCATTCCCCTTCCGGTGGAGTTGATTTCCTGGTCTAGTCTACCTAATGGGGCTGACACGTATTCAGAGCCCTTCATTATCCTTGTATCCTTCACTGAGTTTCTCAATCTTTCAACCCATACAGTCAAATCACTCATCCTTTTTAATTATTTTTCTATGTGTGTACATGAATTGGCATTTGAAACATACAGACCTTTCCTAAGCAGATACTAATAATCACAATTCTCATTCATTTTGGGATCTTGGAATTAATGTTTGTATATACTCTTACCTCATTCCCACCCATTTGTTCATGTTATCTAACAGAGTAATTTTTTTCCTCTAGACCCCCCCAAACTCAAACCTATTAGCATAATTCACTGAAATGTAATATGTAATGATCAACAACCTGCCAATTTATATGTTTATATGCACTCTTAATAGTCTAGGTACTAGTTCATACTTTCTGACATCCATTTTAGCCATTCAACTCCACTCAACAAATCAGCCCATCTTCATTCAGATCTCTTATATCCTTTCTCGGTCTCTTAATTTCACAAATACAACATGCCTATTTTTCTTTAATTTCATCTGTTAACCCATTTACTCTTTTTACATTCCAGGGCATGGTCTTCCATCTTCTGTTGTGGTCAGCAATGGCACCTTAATGGGATGATTGCTACCCTTCATGACTTTTCTCACTCAAGGCTTTCAAATAATGCTGTTTTATACTGCAGAGAAGGTATAGACTAGGTTATGAGCCTTAGTCAGATCCAGACTAACGCAGCACTTCTTGCTACGTACTTGTTTGGGCATGTTTTGGCAGTGCTGCAAGCATGCTTATGCTATTCTATACACAACAGGATCTCTAATCTAGAAACTATCGTGTAAGACAACGTACTATTGCCCACATACCACCAATTAGAAGATAGACACATCATATTCCTGAAAAAAGAAAAAAAAAGTATAATCATGTTATTTCCATTTTCTTTTAAATATAAGGCTTAATTGTTCAATTCCCTTTTTAACTGAACTATTCATTAGTTCCGTATCTAAGATGGAAACAGATATATTTTGAACTAATTACTATTTTATTAGTCTTTCCAGACTTGATATGCTATAAATAACAGTAATATTGTTCAGTGTTCTAGTTAATTTCAAATTTAATTAGTATGTCTGTAGGTTAGCTTTTACTACGCTTTGAATGGCAACTGAGTTACCTCTTTATCCTTATAAATTTAGTACAACTGGTTGTATCTGGATGGTAACTGCTATGGTACTCTTATCAGAAAGCTATTGGTTTAAATCTTAACCTCTGACATAAACTCAAACGACATTAAAGAAATCCACATCTGTTTTGGTAGGCAAACTTGAGAAAATCCTGTCCAAAAACCTGCAGAACTGAGCCCAGGCAGTGTTGACCAAACTTCCTCACATGTGTTGAAACTATATGCTCTCCAGAAAATTGGGACTACAAATCTCAGAATTCCTAGCCAAAATGCTATCCACGCTTCTGGTAGTGAATGCCAGAAGTCTCATGAGCACCAGATAAATAGAACAACAGTCTGACTGTGTGACCTGATTCCCACATTATGCTAAGCCAAAAGTAGACAGTCTTTTCAGGCAGAAAGTACCCCTCTGAGAGCTTGAACAAGTATGAGCATAGCAAACTAAAACATGTTTTCAATGGCTTATATCAATGAAATTGACAAATCTTTTTTTTTTTAACAGATCCTGCAAGATTTTGGTGATTTCATCTCTGAGACCTCATGTGAGAACACTGAAATCTTGCAAGATTAGGTAATTACCCAAAAGTTCTGTCGTGCTATTTTTTTTAAAAAAAATCTTAGTATTTAGTTATTTGGTTTCTATGAATGCCATAAGAAAAGCTGCAGATGCACTTGGGCCCACAAATGCTACATTCTTAATCTCTGTGATAAGCTATGGTCTCCATAAGCATGGTTGACTGAATAACTCACAATGATTTGGTCCACTCATTCTATTAAGCCATAAATTAGGGGAAAGCAACCTGTTGCCAATACAGTCTCTCTCTCTTCCCGTCTTCCATTTCTAATTATCCCAAAATTATGATTTTCAGCAGAGTATTTTTAGGGTAGTTTTAAGAATCTTGATGCAACTATTATGAATGAAAAACTCTACTAAGGGCTGAAAATTTCAGTTCATCACTCTTTATGACTTTGCTTGTTATTCTTACATCCTTTGAAGTCCTCCAAGGGCAATAAAAGAAGGGGGGGGGAGGATAAAGTTTATTCCCCAGAATCCAAATAGTTGCATGCCTTAACTTAAAAGTATGGTTTATAATCTCAATGGTTAAATTCACAAACCATGGTAGTCAAAATCTATGGTTTGGTGTGATGCACTAACCCAGCCAATATAAAGTAGCTTCCCATTCCTAGCATGGAAATAAGAATAAATTTACTTCTTCATAAGGTAGTTATTGGGAAAGCATACATAAAATATAACTGTAAAATACTTTGATCTCTCTGAAACCTTTTGGAAACCATGCTTGACTAAGCTTCTACTACCCATGACACAGTATCTTATGATACACTAAATACATTTTTCAAGTGAGAGGGCACCTAGTACCTCTTATATGGTGATTCACTGAAATACTGTATTTAGATGTTAAAGCTGTCCTTTTACTTTGATTTATTGGAAAATTAGATAACAAATAAATGCAAAAATAAAAAACCCTATCTTTTTGTGGTAAGATAATATCAGTAATAAAAGTGAGAGGCATGATATCATATCAGAATATTAAGAATGATCTCCAAGAGCTGGGGAAATGTTGGGTATGACCTGGATATAAAGTGCAAAATTCAGCTAAATAGATAAGACAAATATTAATAGCAGTGAGAACATGTCTACACACACACTGGTTTTGTGATAATGGCCAACCTAGAAGACCCATTCAAAAGTAAAGATTAATGCAAAAAGACAGGAGTATCTTAGATGATGTAGTAATGTGTAATACTGCACTGGTTTACTAATATCTGTTTCTACAGCTGTAATAAATTCAGTTGTACAGTACATTGTAGCAATTTATTGTCAAATTGGTACCAGTTTTCAGGCTTCATTTGATTTTACTCATGTGTAATAGCCACTGAAAACAATAATGACCACATTTAGTAAATTGGTTTTATTTCAAGAACTACTATAGTGAAACCTGTTTTATTTAATACTGCCCTTGGAGTTATCTCATTCAAATGCTGCAGTCTATTGCAAAGAAAGGAAAAAGGAAAAAGGTAAAGAAAGGAAAGGTCTTGCATTTTAAAACAATACATGAAAAGAGACCTTGATCAAACTATTTGGACATACTGCTTTTAAACAACAGCCCTTTCAATCATGTGAGAAAGAGACCATCTTCCTCTTTTATTTAAGCAACTTAAACAGCATATTAAACAACAGCATTTATTTATTTATATATCTATCTATCTTCCTTCCGTTAGTCTTTTTTAACAATTGTTATCTTTTGACTGTGGAAGAAAAGTAAGGAAGTTCTTTTTATTATAGGACAGGCATTCCCAACCTGGTGGTCTCCAGATGCACTGGACAACAATTCCATACTTCCCAGGAAATATGCCATAAGTTAAAAAAGGGTGTTGCAGAACATGAGTAAAAAACTGAATCCTGTCCTCACTTCCTTCCATTGAGCCATGGACACTGAAAACATTGGTGGCTAAGAAAGCTCTTTAAAATGAAGGGAACCAGAACTTTTAAGCAATTGCCTATCACCGGCTGGACAAAATTGCTTTTCCTTTAAATAGCTTGGATATGCTTGCTAGCAAGCCTGTCTGATTTCCAGCTAACTACAGAAACCAGCTTCTCACCTCATTTTTCCTTTTAGAAGCCACTAAAGAATAAGCAGGATTTTCACAGTCTGTTGTTCTGCAAAATACTTATATTGAATATGCCGTTCTTCATGCCCAGAGCAAGCAAAAATCACAGAGCCCTTCTGGCTAGAAGCATTTACAAATTAATGCCCAGTTAATATAACTGTCAAAGAGAAATCCTGAGTGTGCAGCCTCAGAAGGTTTATGCAATGTTACAATGTGCGTATAGCATTGTGTATGTGTATGGTTTTCTTTCTTCAGCACAAAATGGAAAGATAGTCCTATCTATTGCCTGGAAACCTTGATGCAAACATTTGAGCATATCTGAAATTTCACCCTTCTTTTTCCTTACACGAGATGGAAGGTTCACAAATCTGAGAGAACACACATACTATATATTATGCTGTTTATATGGGAGGTGAGTGGGCACAGATGGTAACTAAAAGCTGGTGTTCCTTTTCTCATAAAGCTTTCTTGTGAAATTGGTTTTCATATTCTTTCCATAAGACTTTGTATCCTTCAGACCACACCTTATAAGCCAGAAGGGTTTCAAGGTCCATCAGAATAGCAGTTTGCTCTCAAAGCAAAAGAGAGAGAAAGAGGTCATTTCAGCAGTACTTTTGACTTGAAAGAAGAAATAAAACAAAAAGATTATTAGGGCTTCAAAAAGAATTGGCACAGCCATATTTCTCTGACAGGGAACCAGATGTAGTAGACATCTGAGGATAAAAACTGCCATATTTCCCTTGAAATATAGATACTCTCTTTTCATTCACTTTCCCTCTCCTTCTCTATATGTATGTACATGTATATACACATACAGACATACAAACATCCAAGGACGTCACTGCTAATCATAATTTGCAGCCTCCACAAAGTGAGGGTTTATAACAAATGTGTAAGTGAGGTTGTCACAATGGTCATTTGAAATATTAATTTTTTATGCTGTGCCTGTCCAGACTTTAGTAGATAGCAAACTAGGATGCCATCTGCAATCTAAACGTGTTGTACGCCCATACCCATCATGCAATTCCCCCCCCCCCCAATATATATGAATGGAGCAATTTCCTTAATTCTCTTGCATTATCTATGCATGCGTGTTGGAGAGAGGACAGTATGTAGCTCAATTTAAAAAGTTCCTTTGCACTAGCTCCTTGATATATTAGTTTGTATGGAAATGGGAAGAGTTGACCACCACCAATCTTATGTTTTTACCCTACAGACAACTATATCTTATACCTGTATACAGATGCTGTAAGCAGGGAACCTCCTTGTCCTTGAGGGTGGAATGGAAGCACGACCCCACTGCTCCTTAATCTCCTGAGCACTTTTTCATGCAGGAACACCTGAATGTGACTTTTATACTGATCAGTCATTCCAAGCCTTGGATCCTGTGGGAGGTTTTTCTAATAGGCAGACTGAAAATACATGAGGGGACAAATAACTGATGGATTGCTCCAAAGATACTCTGTGCCAATTATATGAAAAATAAACAAAATTCCATCCCGATTTAAAATATGGTATCTCTTAGACCAGTATTTTTCAAACTTGGCAACTTTAAGATGTGTGGACTTCAACCCCCAGCCAGCATGGGGATTTCTGGGAATTGAAGTCCACACATTTTAAAGTTGCCAAGTTTGAAAAACACTGTCTTAGACTTAAGACAGAGAACTGTTTTTTCCCCCAGAGAGTTAAACATCAGCAGTACTACTGTTCAGTTCCCACTTTGTTTTTCATACCGGGAAACTTTTGTGCAGGGTTTTGTGTGTTTCAGAAACATGCTCCACCAATGGTAGTTATACTTGGGCGTAATGAATGTGTGCACACTATTAAAACAACACAATTTTTTCCTCTCCAAAACCATGTTGTGTGTGCTTTTGTTATCTGTATATAATATGACCCTATCTCATTCCATAAGGTCATTACTTTGGGACTGGGCTTTACAATGATGACTCTGTTCCAGTGTTTCCCAACCTTGACAAGTTTAAGCTGTGTGGACTTCAACTCCCAGAATTCCCCAGCCAGCATGAATACTGGGAGTTGAAGTCCACACAGCTTAAACTTGTCAAGGTTGAGAAACACTGCTCTATGCTGATGACAATGATAAGGCTCTATGAAGAAGTCCCCACAGACATCTATTTTTTTACAACTAAATGTACATGGTAATCACACTGTTCCCTTCCATGGTAAACAAGACTGGGCAAAGCACAGAAAAGGCGTACAAAACAGTAAGCAAAAGAAGGTAAAGGCATTAAATAAGGTGAAAAGAATGAAAGCAAAACTTAGCTAATTCTACACTAACCCATACCATTCACTATACATACCTTATCGTGTTCTTCTATCCTCGTTGCACCATATACTGATTCACACTGCTTTTTGTTATTTATGTTTCTCATCTGTTTTTGAAGGTTTATTTTTGAATCCCTGAAATGGTTACATGCATATAGACATATATCTTAAGATGCTTGTCTATATAAAACAGTGTTAGAAATTAGCACCTTTCCCCTATGTTATAGCCTAAATTTTAACCTACAGGAAAATGAGGAGGATGGTCATAAATAAAGCAGAAAAGATTTCACAGAATGCTACTAGAGGCAAAATGCTTTCATATGCTTTCTGTTCAAAAAGAACTGAATAAATAATCGTCTATAATGAATGCCACGGTGCTCTTAGGCTAGAGGTGCGCAACGCGGGCTCTATCCACCACTCCATTTGCAGTCATCAGAGCTCCTTCCAATGGACTGCACTCTGCTTCTGTCAACAATACTAAAACTAAAAGAATGTAAATCTCTGATAAGTAGGTTTATTGTGAAAAACAAAAACAAATGAAGCCATTATAAAATCATTCCAATGACTGCTATGAATCAAATGCAAGTCCTGCTTACAGTAAAACAGAAGTTTAAATTCTGGTGTCATTTTCTTCCACCTAGGTGGTGTGAAGCGCATGAAATGAATCTCTTCTGGGTGAGAGGGAGAGCTCCCTCCTGCCCCTTTAGTACAGGTAGTCCTTGTTTAGCGACTGCCTTGTTTAGCAACTGTTCGCACTGCGAAAATTTGTGACCAATCCTCTTATTTATGACCTTTGCAGGTCTGTAAAGCAAAGGAAACCTGAAGTAAGATCATAAGCACAGTCACGGTTTCACTTAGCAACTGCTTCACTTAACAACCAGGTCACCAGTCCCAATTGTGATTGCTAAACAAGGACTACCTGTAATGGATTCACCTGTTTTCATGCTGTTTGTCTCTGACTTTTTGCAAACTGACTCTCTCAGCACATTTAAAATTTCTGAACATACAGGTGAAACTCGAAAAATTAGAATATCGTGCAAATGTTCATTTATGTCAGTAAGGCAACTCAAAAGGTGAAACCAATATATGACATAGACGCATTACATGCAAAGCGAGATATGTCAAGCCTTACTTTGGTATAATTGTGATGATTATGGCGTACAGCTTATGAAAACCCCAAATTCACAATCTCAGAAAATTAGAATATTACATGACATCAATAACACAAGGATTGGAAATAGAACAATATCGGACCTCTGCAAAGTATAAGCATGCATATGTACTCCGTACTTGGTTTGGGTCCCTTTTGCAGCAATGACTGCCGCAATGCGGCGTGGCATGGATGCTATCAGCCTGTGGCACTGCTGAGGTGTTATGGAAGACCAGGATGCTTCAATAGCGGCCTTCAGCTCTGCTGCATTGTTTGGTCTCATGTCCCTCATCTTTCTCTTGGCAATGCCCCATAGATTCTCTATGGGGTTCAGGTCAGGCGAGTTTGCTGGCCAATCAAGCACAGTAATCCCATGGTCATTGAACCAGGTTTTGGTACTTTTGGCAGTGTGGGCAGGTGCCAAGTCCTGCTGGAAAATGAAGTCAGCATCCCCATAAAGCTTGTCTGCGGAAGGAAGCATGAAGTGCTCCAATATCTCCTGGTAGATGGCTGCGTTGACCCTGGACTTAATGAAGCACAGTGGACCAACACCAACAGATGACATGGCTCCCCAATCAACACAGACTGTGGAAACTTCACACTGGACTTCGAACATCGTGCATTGTGTGCCTCTCCATTCTTCCTCCAGACTCTGGGTCCTTGGTTCCCAAATGAGATGCAAAAGTTGCTCTCATCAGAAAAGAGGACTTTGGACCACTGGGCAACAGACCAGTTCTTTTTTTCTGTAGCCTAGGTAAGACGCTTCTGATGTTGTTTGTTGTTCAGGAGCGGCTTGACAAGAGGAATACGACATTTGAAGCCCATGTCCAGGATCCGTCTGTGTGTGGTGGCTCTTGATGCACTAACTCCAGCCTCAGTCCACTCCTTGTGAAAGTCCCCAACACTTTTGAATGGCCTTTTCCTGACAATCCTCTCCAGGCTGCAGTCATCCCTGCTGCTTGTGCACCTTTTTCTTTCACACTTTTCCCTTCCACATAACCTTCTATTGATGTGCTTTGATACAGCACTTTGAGAACATCCAACTTCTTTTGCAATTACCTTTTGGGGCTTTCCCTCCTCATGGAGGGTGTCAATGATGGTTTTCTGCACAACTGTCAGGTCAGCAGTCTTTCCCATGCTTGTGATTCCTACTGAACCAGCCTGAGAGACCATTTAAAGGCTCAGAAACCCTTTGCAGGTGTTATGGATTCATTAGCTGATTAGAGTAGGACACTTTGTACCTAGAATATTGAACCTTTTCACACTATTCTAATTTTCTGAGATTGTGAATTTGGGGTTTTCATAAGCTGTACGCCATAATCATCACAATTATACCAAAGTAAGGCTTGACATATCTCGCTTTGCATGTAATGCGTCTATGTCATATATTGGTTTCACCTTTTGAGTTGCCGAACTGACATAAATGAACATTTGCATGATATTCTAATTTTTCGAGTTTCACCTGTACTTGTTTTGCCTTTGATATATGTGGGAGGGCTTTGCAGAAACGTAATGCACCATTTCCATTTCTTATAACATAAACATTTCACTAAGACAGGCCTTGGGAAAGTGGAGTGAGGGGATTTTTAAGGCCATGATCTTCTACAGGATGCTTAAGGCATCCATTTTGGTCTTAATTCTTCTAGTCACTGAAAAATGCTAAAAGGTGTAAAAAAATTTCAGCCCTACTCACTGCAGCTAGGGCATGAAGGCAACCTCCCTCTATCCCAATTAAGTGCATAATCAGTCTGGCAATGAGGACCTTGCAAGGGTCAAATATCTGGGTATGTGTCCAAAATCATATTTTATAGCAGGTGTGCAGTGAACGATATATGTCAGTGCTGAGTGTGAGGACCCAAAAATTTAGCACAGATGAGTGGGTAAGTTTTTAAGATGGATATATAAACATGCATATGTTTAAGGGTGTGTATCTCTATGGGATATTCACATCTATATGGCTAAAAATAATGAATTATAAATACATAGTTTGAGCCTTTCTGTTAAATTGCCCTCCAAGCAAGTATATTTTGTTGCTAAATGTCTATGAATACATTGTAAAGGACTGACAAATTAGTTGGAAAATTATGTATTGAATCATGGTTACCTGAAGCTTCCACAAATTCCCTGGAGGTTAGCTGTTGTGTAATAACATGGCCTAACCCCCTTAATTTGTAATACCTAAGGTAATTGCCACAGCAACAAGCCCTAATGCTAAGAGCACAACGTGTCTTTTCTTGCCCGCTGTGTGCAACATTTAAAATTCTTCTCATTATTCATTCTCCAAGAATTTGATCTTTCTAAAGGTCATCACCAGATGCCTCAGGAAAGGCTCACCACAAATCGGGAAAGAAAACACAATGTTATGGCATCTTAATGTGATATCCTGCCTTGAGTCCTTTTATTTGTTTTGTGATGAAACTCAAGTACAGGTCAATCAAAGCCTTTCAAAGCCCAAGCAACTTCCTGTTCAAACCGCATACTGTTCCTCTGAACATCCACTCAAGTTTTTGATTATATTATTAGGGTGATGGTATATCACAGACCAATTTATAGTTCAGGAGTACTTCCCATAGCAATTTCCTCACACAAGGCTGTGACAGATACTGATGGGCCTAACACATGGAATGACAGAGTACAGGATGATGAATCCACACAGCTTGCCTGTATTGTTCAGATATGCAGAGTATGGCGTTCCAAAGTTGTCATCCACCTCTCCCTATTAAGGGAGAACCACGAGATGACTAATTCATAAAATTGGGGGATCAGGGCACCAACTCAGGTTTACTTACCATAATTCTTTCTTTTAAAAAAAATTCTGATAGGGTTTTTAAAAAAATATATCCATTCATTCAGTTGGCTCTTTCCTGTTTGAATATGCTATAGATGAATTAATTACTGTAAATGACATATCCTTCTAACCACTAGTTGCCATACCAATATTCATAAAACTATACAAAAGTTCTTCATACGGTGATGTATATTGTTTCTTTTATCACATACCATGAATCTCCACTATCATCTTCAGTCCTTACATTAATCTGATCATGGGTCTACGCTCTGTTTCAAAAATTGCATATTTTCACTGGTTCTCAGTGGATTTAGTGACTTAATAGATGGAGTGCCTTCCTGCTAGTCCCAAAGCAGAAAATGTCAACATACTGTAGTAGAAATATAGAATATGAAATGCAGGAACTGCCTTATTGCAAGACCATTGGTCTATTTAGCTCAGTGATATATTCTTCTTAACCTGATATCTTCAGTGTTTTTTGTTTGCTTGTTTTACTTGACTATTGAACATGGAGGCTAAAACTAATGGGGAAGACTGGTCTACAATCTCCACACTGACCAGTAGAGCTGTTTTCTTAAGCTTCAGACAGGAGTTTTCCTATTCCTACCTGAAAAGGTCAGAGACTGAATACGGAATCACATGCATTAAAGTCATGTTTGCTAGTATGGAGCATCCCATAGATTCTGAACCCAAACCCTTGGGACTAGCAGGAAGACTCCATCTATTAAGAATAGACTCCATCTATTAAGTCACTAAACCCACTGAGAACAAATGAAAAAAACCTAAAATGAAATATAGAATATTATTTAAATCTTCTACAGTATATAAGCATGGCTAGAATGATAGGAAAACAGTCCAGCTGATCTTATCCATGCTGTGTTCATAAGCAGGCAATAGATTCTACATTAGTTTCATCAGCGTGAATGCAGTCACTTTGGGATGTACAACAAGAATCTGCATTCTCATTTATTTTATGAGATAACATACAAACATGTATTTTTACCATTTTTATTTATTAGATTATATTTTTGAAATAATGACTGCAGCCCAAAGGACCAAATCATATTCATGAAGCCACCAAACTAAGGAGAGTGCAAACATGATTTCATTATTTCTGATAATGATTTCTGCAGAACAAGAAAAAATTCAACATTTAATTGAGTTTTTCCTGAGAATCACCTCCACATAATGAAGTCTAATCCCTCAATGTTCCTGATAGAGCAGCAGGGAGGCAGTAACTTACATATATCCCAACTAAACATATATTTGATATCACAGCAGTATCCTTCTGGACAAGCCAACTGAGTTGAACTTAACCTTCAATGCCTTCAGAAAGCAACAAAATATCTCTGTTTCCTACCATTTACGGGTGGCTTTTCTACATGGTTAGCTTTATTGCTTTAAAAGTAATGGTGAGAGCTGTGTAAAGACCTCCTATAAACTCTGACAAATCACGCAAACAGAAGACAGATTTATTTAGTGTGGGTTGCTGAAAAACTAATCTAATCAGATACTAGATTTACATTTCCTTTCTCCAGAGAAAGCTTCAGGCTCCTGGAATTCTCTTCTCAGAATCATGCAACAGGGTGGTGCAGCAATCCAGAGGCAAAGAGGAGAAAGTGATCTGAAGCATGTGCAGATATTCATAACACTTGTCAACACTTCCTTAAGTCCACTTTTTCCTGAGACGGCGCACAAGCCCAGGAAAAAATGCAGTGTGAACACATGGGTACTCCAAATCACCTTTCCCCCCTTTGAATCTAATATGATGCATAACTCTTATCATGCAGTGGACATGCCTGAGAACACTATAATCTTAACTGAACTTGCAATCAACAAAAAGAAAGTAATTTCACAAAGCTGTACCATCATTTGATCCTCCTGCCACCTGCCTTCTCCCACCCTTTACAACTAGAGCTTTATCTATAACTTTGCCTGAACAAAAACCAAAATAAATTGGTTGGTTTCTCTTTAGGAAAAATATCTCTGAGGAAATGAAAATAAGTTTGCTTAAAGTAGTGAAATTTGAACACATCTCTACCCTCCCAACCTAGCTTTATTTTAGGGTTTCGGTAAAGGTACTAGGATCTTCAGTTTCTTGCAATTACAGGAAGCTGCACCCCCTCACTTTCTGCACTACCTCATTACTTTTCCTGTGAATGTGTGTGCCATCGAGACAGTCCAGGCAATTTTCTTGGCAACATTTTTTGGAAGTGATTTGCCATTTATGCTGGTCTTTGACCGTAATAAAGATTTGATTGATTTTTTTGCCATTGTTGTCTTCCTAAAGTTGAAGTTACCCAGTTGGCTTTGTGCCTAAGGCAGGACTAGAACTCTACCCAGTGCCTTTAACCATTGTACCAAACTGGCTCTCACCTTATTACTTTACTTATAGGTTATTCCTAGGCCAGGAAGCAGATCCCCATTCCAATTAGTTCATAGCAGCCTTTCATCTGCATCCTTGCAAATCCTTGGATTCACTCATGCAATTCCCACACTCCTATTGCCTACTACAGTGTTGTCCAAACTTGGCCACTTTAAGATGAGTGGACTTCAACTCCCAGAATTCCCCAGCCAGCATGTTTTGTGCAAGCTGGTTCAGTGTCTGACACACCCATTCTTGTACATTCAGGTATTTAAACTGTCACTTCTTCCACAGTACCACCAAGTTATAGGGCACAGTACCACCAAGTTATAGCCCTGAATTTGGCACCCTCCAAGATATTCAGACTGCAGCTGCCAGAATTCCATAAGCAATTAAAAGCAAGGACAAATATTGGTTTATCATTCACCAAATGTGATGATCCCTCACTTTCATACAATCTTATGAGTCTTGCTTTTATGTAAAAGGACTGTGTCACCACAATATATGGATGCGCAAAATGTTCTGTGCACAATCCATGCTCTTGATATAACCACTGGTTATACATATGCTTGAACTGAAAGATGTTTTGGGTGTTTTGATTCATGTGCTGAATGAAATGGGGCTGGTTTGTTCCAGCCAAAAGTGGTTTGGGGGTGGGTAGGATGGAGGAAGAGTGAGGAATAACCTAAGCTACACTGGTGGCTGAAGGGAGACAGGGAGGAGATAAAGGAAAGGTACTGAGAAAATTGGGGAGGGAGGAGGCATAGCTAAGCCAGCTGGGACACTGGCAGCGATGGCAGCTGAGTAGAGGAAGGGAAACAACTAGGAAGACTGGGTGTGGACGGACCAGTGGGATATACCATGCTGGGACATCAGCAAGAATAATGTGAGAGTATGCTTCCATGTCTAGAATCACTTCATGTTTAAAAAGTAAATCTGATGTAGACTTCAATTCTATCTGAAAACGATTTTTAGACTACAACTTTATACATGGAATTATACCACATCCAAAATTCAGGTTTTAGAGAGTATAGCTTGACATATAATCAACACATAATATACCTGTATTATCTTAATGTATTGTTTGTCACCTAGTTTTTTTTTCTTGTCTCTTTCTTAATAACTTCAATTGTATTACTCAAGTAAAGTATAATACAGACATGTTGATTAGAAAATGGATACATAATGTCTTAGATTATTAGTATTTTAATGGTACATTAGATTATATTAGTTCTATGGTATTTCAGATTTGTTGGTTATCTGCCCATATTTTATTGCTTGTATTTAGTTTTTTAAATTTCTGTGTTATCTATTCTTTACAATCTTTTAAGCCTCGATTTGTATTTCTATTACCTATGTTCTTTATACTTTTAAAAATATTTAGTAAAAAAACAGTGGTGGTTGAGTAGAGAGAGAGAAAGGAAGGTGCTTGGGGAATGGCAATGCAACAGATCACACTGGGAGATGCAGAGGAGAGAGACAGGATGGCGCACGCTAGCCTTGTCATATTTATCCATCATACTCATCCTGTCCAAATTTAGTTTGTTGGAAAAACTAAAAGTATTCTGTGATTTGGTTCAGCCAAACAGTGCTGACCTGAAATGGTTTGGGAGAATATTCAAAATGCGATAGTTTGTTCCAGTTTCATAGGAAAACATTTCCTCCACCTTGTGCATACACCTGCTACAACAGAACATCTATTTGGTTCAGTTACCTGGTTAGTAATGATTAATGCAGCACAGCATTGGTCAACAAAATGTCACAAGTACGTGGTTTTGGCCATGAATCAAAGATTTAGAATTATCTCTACTTGCATAATAATTTACAATTTACAGCTACGTTGTTCTGCATAGTGCTTTGCTAAGCATATATTCACATGCATTTGTGGCTATAAAATTTAGCCACATGTTCCAAATAGAACATTTGGCTGGCTAAAACTTCAGAAATAAAAGCAGCACCTATAATTCCAAAATGCCATGCCTTTCATTCTCTTTAATAGATGATTTCCCATTTATCATCACAATGAAAACCTTCCAGATCACCAAAACAAATTAGTAATGTTCACACAACCCATCAATCAAATGCTAGGACAATATTTGCAACAGTATGTTGAATGAAATTATTATTATGCTCAGTCATATGCTTCCTCAAATCTAAGCCTAATTTCATGACATTGCTTTATATATCAGGCCATGGCCCTTCTAGCCAATTATCGTCAGTTTTTTCATATCTGGAACCCACCTTCTGATCAAACACACATAGGACTATTGCAGGAGGCTATTATGAGGAATAGGTGATATGCCTCATTTTCCCTTGTGTTTCCCTGTAGAAAATAGATTCTCTTCTGTATTCATGCACATAGCATGTCTTGGTAAGCCTTAGAGTTTTAAAAACAAGCCACTAACCCTATCCTTTTTCTCCCTCCACCAACCCCCATGGTTTCTCTTAGACCAGTGTTTCTAACCTTGGCAGCTTTAAGATGTGTGGACTTCAACTCCCAGAATTCCCCAGCCAGCCATGCTGGCTGGGGATTTCTGGAAGTTGAAGTCCACACATCTTAAAGTTGCCAAGGTTGAGAAACACTGTCTCAAACAGCTGTTTCCTCATCTCTTGATGTAGCTTAGTTCAGGAATATTTCTTGCTTTCAAAGGTGTTTGGCCAAGGTTGGCTACTTGTGGCAAGGATGGCTTGATGGAAGAACTGGCATTCTCTAATATAAAATTTTTGCTAACTGATGAACAACAATTACAAACAATACATGTGCTTAATCAGAAACACAAATAATTGCATTAGTATACCATATATGCTTTGGGAAACCTCCCTACCGAGGAGTTTCAGTCTAGACCTGGCTAGGAAAAATGCAATACATTCACCAGAATAATGTGGGAATGTTCACAGTTGTCTCTGATAAGGGCAGGGGTCCAAACAGATGAAAGAACATGAGATTTTGTTCTGTATACATGTTCCTCTAGGTTATGTTGCCATTAGACTTTCCAGGTAAAAGTTGTTCTTCTTTTGCTTTGCCTTATTCAATCATCCATTTCAACTTCTATTCCATTTGTGTGTCCACTGGCTTCAAATCCACAGACCTGCTGCCTACACTTTACTGTGGCAAAACACATACATTTTAGGATTCCTGTGGGTGGAGATGCAGTGGCAGAGCAGCTGTTGCAGTTCACTTTAGGGCCAAGAAAAATGCAATATTAGGTCCCAACCCATCACTCACAACTTGAACTCTATTCTTCTCCATATTGGTGTCTTTCAGATGTGGTGAGGCTGCAGTTCCAATCATTCCCAGTCAATGGGATGGCAGCAGCTCCCCAGAGCAACAGATGGAAGTCATTCCTAGCTCAGCTAGTTACAAAACTTTTATTTGGTAATACCAAAGATGGCACATGGAATTAGCATTCCCTCTGTTGCTTCACAATGGGACACTTATTTGAAAGTAAATCCAGCTAATTTCACTAAAATATGGAAATGAGCATACAATGAGACAACATGATGCTTCTATTCAGAAGGAAGTCCCGTTTTTCACAAGTAAACCATACTGTAGTTTCTCTTTCTATGGCCGCTGCAAGTGGCATCCAGACCTAAGCAGTTACTCCATTTAAACCAGCTACCAGAAAGGAGTGGAAGACTGACTGAACCTTCGGAGAAGGATTCCAATCAAATCATGGGGTATATTGACATTCCTACCAATCTCTACACGCTGCTACTAGAAGTATGTGATCAGGGCAGCTCACAAAATTCTTCTGAACAAATCCATAGGAAGGGTGTTTTTGTTTTTGTTTTTTTACAAATGGAGAACTGCAGAGAGTATTGCTATAGAAGCAAATGGATTTCACTTTGATCTCAGAAATAGGAAGAATTGAGACATCTCTGCTTGCTTACTGACCTAGAAGAGCACATTCTGATTGGCTGCTGATTCTTGAAAATGCTGCAGACTCATAGGACAGAGGTGCCCATAATGTCCTATAATATTGAGAACAGTGGACTCAAGCTCCATTTAAAATGTGAAATTTCAAGACTTGGAAAATTCTGTAACAGACAACAGTCAGCACA
This sequence comes from Python bivittatus, assembly GCF_059951505.1. NCBI lineage: Eukaryota > Metazoa > Chordata > Lepidosauria > Squamata > Pythonidae > Python > Python bivittatus. The sequence goes on from NW_028277098.1 coordinate 33,780,051, forward strand.
ATGCACTATCAATGACACCATCACCCATCTCAGATCAATGAATGACTATTAGCAAGCTACACTTCTCATCCTTGGTTAGTCTCCCTCACTTCACTTCCTCTAATGGTCTTCAAATCTGAGATCCCAGAGGAACCCTTCTCAATGTGAAAAATCAGTGCAGAACTCAATGAACACACTTCTTGTCATATATTTTATTTGAACCATATGTTACAATTAACACTGTAATAATACATTCATACAATGTAAACAGAAACTGTGATGTTCAACCCCTTGGATAATTCTCATGGAACCCTAGGCTTCTGGGGAACACAGTTTGAATACCATGGTTCTTATCCATTAGAGGAATGCATTAGAGGAAACTGTAGCTCCTTCTTATATTAATTTCAACACTGCTTAGTCCTATATAAATAAGTATAAGCTGGTGGCCTCAGTAGTTCCAGTTGCTTCCTTTTATGTCAATTTTTTAACCAAATGCCTTCACTTATTATCTGATTGTTATCTTTATGTAACGATTGTAAAGTCATTCTACTATTGAAGTGCAAGTTCCAGATAAGGAAATAAATCTTAATCCGAAAGCAGTCTTTTTAAACTCCTATGAACACAGGCATTGGCAATGAACTTTGTTGTCGAATTAAGCTTTCAAATGAGCTTGCATACTCAGTACCAGAGATAGGAATGTTTAATGGTCAGGCTGTATAACCATAAATCTTGAAAAACTCTCCCTTGGGTCTAGAAAAATAACAATAGAGATTTCCTTACAAAATCTGGAAGTTTTTTCTTAGCCATAAATCCAGACAAATAATGCTGTTTATTTAATTTAAGACTACTGAGAGAGATTAATGAGACAAGTTGTCCACTAGTGAAGGGAAAACACACAAGATCTATCCTATCTTATTTCATCTCCAGGATCAATCACTTTAACTGTTATGTAATGTGACATTCACACATTATTAGAGAAGCTAGAGAACAAATTGCATATCACTCATCAGCTGATCATTTTTCATTTGCTTTCAGTCTTCCAAAATTAATGAGGCCCTTCCTTTTTCATTAGAACTATCTTTTTAGCTTTAAATAGAATATGTTGGCAATCAGACCCTCTTTTTCAGTTTTTGCTTTCATACATGCAATGAACCTTAAGGGAAAGAGAAGGTAATCACCCATTTTTTCCAAGTCTTCATTTTCAATTTTTAAAATACTGCTTAAAGTATTTCAAAGAAACAGAATGCACTATCTACTGCTACTATTTATTTGATTCCTAATTATTAATGTATTTTTACAATCTAAGGTTCACAATTCATCCAGAGTTAGTCCTACTGATTTCCACAGGAAATAATCAACTTTTGATTAATTGTATGCCCCAGGATGATCACATAAAGAAATCATGATAACATATATAAGTCCTAAGTCTGTCTTGTTTTGCCTAGAGATCAGCAGGATATAGTAAGAGCATTCACAGAGGCTGCATGTTAGATAGCTAGATCACAACAAAGCCAGTTTCAAAATATGGCAAGTTATTTTGGATCTCAGGGAGCACAGTGCAGACAATTATTGTCTAAACAAAAGGTGAAGAAACAAACCCTATTGTCACAACACAACCCGAAACAATCAGAGCTATGGGATTTGAGGCAGGACAGAGCAGGTGATACTGGCTGGAATATCTACTCATTAAAAAAATTCTCATGAAAAAACTGCAAGCAACGCAGTTTTTAAGAATACTGACAGAGCCTGTCATATAGCAACTCCAATGCTATGGTTGTTTATTATAGATCTTAAAAGGCCCATGACTATTTCTGCAATTTACTCTGAGGCAGTTGAGGGACAGAAGATGCTATGGAGGAGTCATCATTAGAAACTGAGCTTGAGAGTAGGGCTGTCCTGGTGGTCTGTGGTTCATCAGGCTGAAGAATTCTCCCCAGGGGGATGTGGAGCCTCCATAGTCAGAGATACAACTATGCCCATTTTGAAAAATTCATAACCATTTTATCAGGCAAGGAAAATGTGCCTACACTAGTAGATCAGCTGCCACTCTTCGAGTGAGTAATATGTGAAATGCAGAAGGAACAAGTACAAAATAGGTTCATGAGTATGAAATAGTTTTGATTTACTTTAGAAGCAGAAAACCATTTTCAAAAGCATAGGAACCCATTCATACATTGCGAGCTGGGTAAATTGACAATTTGACCTGAATATATTTTCATAGCTGAACAGCTTCACTATCCATTGATCACATTTCCCATCCAGTTAAGAGTTTGTGTATGGGGGCCTAATTCTGAAATTGGGATTGAAATTTAACCAAGATGAAGCAGAAATTGCCTAACAACTTTCCCAAGTATGAACAACTATAAAACCTGTCCTGGCTAATCATTGTAAGCAGCCCACTGATCATGGTGAGAAAGAATGGCTTCTAAATATCATAGAAGATCAGCTGATAATTTGAACCAGAGTGTATCTTTTTTAATAGACAAACACAGAAGTGAAAAAATGAGTACAAATGGAAGAGTTTTTTCTTAAGACTTAGAGTTGTTGAAGCATGTGCTACACACACTCAAAGGTGCAAACAGTTTGGCTGCTCAAAGTATTGATTAGAACAGGTATTTCAGTCTGAGCTGGCAGAAAAGTCAAAAAAGCACTTTTCTGACAGAGGAGCACAAACAGTCCTGTCTTTCCCTCAGGAATCTATGAATAAAATAAAAAGAGGTACATTGCTGGCTAAGAAATTTTTGGATACAGGATAGTTTGAGAAATCTTCCTCTTAAAATAATCTTAATCTTAATGTAATTTTAAGATTATGTGCTTTTTCACACATCCACCCAAGGAGTGTCTCAAAGATATTTCCCTTTGAACATCTTAACACTTTAGAAAAGACTCTGGAGGTACATCTTGTCACTATCTACATCCAAGTTGTGTTACTCTGAAAAGCTCCCAGGGAAACTAGTCATGCAAAGACTAGTGTGGGATAGCACGGTTCATGTCAAATTATAGTCTCCATTTCAGTCACAGTGCAGTATGTTAAAAGAAAATATCTGTATCAAATAACTTATATCCTCTCTTGTCTGCCTGGAGAACAGCTGTAATACTGCTTTTTAGGGATATACACACATCATCACCTGTTACTCAGCATAACAAGAACTAACTCCTTAAACCTACTGTTCTGTAATGGAATAGGAAAATAACATCTGGTTTACCCATTTTTTTATGAAGAGGATGCGGAAAGGTCTGAGATACATATAAAGAGACACAATGATAATTCATCCAAGCACTAAACAGTAAAGTCCTCTTTGGATGTTCTATATTAGATACCATTAACAGAAGAAAAAACATGATTCATGCAGCAGAATAGTCTTCCACAAAGATTTCAAATAATCTATTTTGACAAAGGAAGAGTTGCAGTTTCATATACTTTTCATGGCCATTCCTTCCCCCTCCCCCGCTATTACCCATGCATACATACAGATGTCATTTAAATTCATTAAATGTCATTAAAGACCAGGCAGATTTGCTTATTTGTGCCTTTAGGTCTGAACTATACGTTCCCACTGGTGAAGCGAGCTAAGGCCTGTATTTTAGAACATCCCTTTTCCATTGTTACCTAAATTTCTACATTATTAGCATTTAGATCAGGCGAGGCTATGACCCCCTAAACCATATGCAGTCCTGAGGCTCACATGCAGGCCTGGAGAACTTCTGACTAGGACTGTTGAAAATTGTTAATTCAATTGCCCACCATTTTCAAGCAAGAAACACAAAGGAATAATTCTGGCCACACCTACAAGTATGAAGCACTCTGGCTCAAGCAGGTCTGTATTCCTTAGACATGAAAAGATTATCCTTTCTGCTTTAGATGATGGTGGCTAATGTTGATGTTGACAATTCTGCTTTCTAATTTTATTTTTAAACCACTCCTGACACTTAAATCTAAAGTGATTTAATCCATACCACAATTACATTGTTCTCTCACTCATCTTACTTGCATCTTACTCTCATAATCTTGAAGAATTTGTTCTTCCGCAATATGTACATACAAGACTGTCATGAGTTGTTGTTGTTTAGGGACCCAACAATAACTCTTAAAGAGCACTTGCTACTAACACGCATAGCTCTAACTCGAGCTAGTCCTCTTCTTCTTTGTCGTTGCAATGTTCCAAGTATTACAGACATCTACATCTTTTCTTCAACTCGTATCATTAATAAATGAATTGCCTAGAGTTCTCTAGTCAACCAGCTACTTGTTGCAGGATGTATCTACTCATTTTATTTATGTACTAGATGAGTTTATCAGTGGATAAGAGGGACACAAAGCATGTGGCTGCTTGATATGGGAGCGCTGTGCACTATTTTGCCTCTCATTCCATTTACTGGGTAAGTAGGTAAGCAGGGTGATATCTGAACTTGCCCTTGCTTATTATTTTATATTTTCCCTTTCATTGTGTAAGGCTGAACTAACACTATAGCCAGATATATACAACTGAAAAGGGATGGTTATTCAAGAGAGTAGAAAACTGCACCAGAGTGAACGGTTGATACAGATAGGATTGCCAACTTCTTCTCCTAAAGATGCAGAAGGCAATGAAGGTATTCTCATCCTTTTATTAACAAATCTGAAGCACTTCATCTGATGAATTTTTTTGCCTGTCAGGCAGATGTTAATTTCTACCAGGAAGAGAAAGATTGGCAATACCTTCAACTCTTATTTTCAAGGCTGAAGTATGAACAATGCTTTAATTATGATATTCTCTGGTAATTAATGGCATGGGAGCCATTCATCTTTAATGTCTCTTCCCTAAATATAAACCATCCAACTTCACTGGAATGAGATTTTAAAGTAATTACCATTCCATCAAAGTAGGTTTTAATACCCAGCTGAGATTTAATTTGAACAGGCTCCTCTCACCAGAATGATGTTATATAAAGTCATACAATATTATAATGTATTGTCAGTCCTAACTCACTTTTATGGAGATAAAAAAAATATCCATAGAACCTAGTCAGAAACAAAGGGAAATGTCTCTGGCTAACTCTTGCACAGGTTGCTTTCAACCCATTTATATCCATAAAATCTGCAAGGAAAACAATCTGAAAGGGCAGCAGGCTTTTACTACAGAGAAGGTTCAGGGACCAGGACGGCTAGACTTTAGGCATAATTCCTCACCTGCTAAAATCTTCTGAATACTCCCTCCCACATAGTTCTTTCTTCTTTATTGTATATTTGTACTAACTCCTCCCTGAGATATATTAAAATACATTAATATTTGGCATAATACAATAAAAAGGAGATTTTCAAGACAATATATAGATTACAGTACATATGTCCTGGTTCATCCGTGTGATGTGGCTCAATCTATGTATTAGAGGAACAGATGCTGTCTCCTCCTGCCATGTGACTAATGAACTACAGAACTCTTGACATGCCAGAATTTCACCAGCTTTGACAAAGGATGTCTCCACTTTGCCCACTAGAAAACCAGTTCTAAGACCTAGAGGCAAACTAGCACTTATGCTAGCATTATTTGTATATCACCATTTGGATCACAGTGAGTTGTAATAAAAGAAATTTCAAGTGAAAACTTCAGGGGGTAGGATAGCAATTTAAAGTGCATATGGTTGACCTTTTTCATCACTGCATTACCTTTCCCTACCTTGAAATTCTCTTGAAGTTTTAGAAAGGTTAGCAGCTAGGAGGTAGTAATTTTCAAAGTAGATAGATAGTTGGTTGAACTCAAGTCTGCCTTCTTACTAAAATATTATTTTATGGTTGTGATTTATCCTATATGTTGGTAACCTGAAGGTTTTTACATAATTAAATGTAAAGAAAATTAAAGAGTAAAAGAGTAAAAAAAATATTAAAATAATATGAACAGAAACTAATAAAAATAATAAAACAAAATTGTGACAGTAAAAGGAAGAAATAAGCAATTTCTCTTTCCTCCTGAAACCACTGTTGTGCTTTACATTCCCATTCTCATCTTCATGGGACTGATTTTGCACTATGGAGAGTTTACAGAACGCTGCCAAGACTCAAGCTTGTCAAGGATGCCTCTGACAAATGGCAGGCAGCCTTATGTTCTCACCTCAAATGTCCAGTTAATTTAAGTAGCAGGTGGGAATTAGTTATAGAAGGTAACATATTTTGCATAAAGACTGCATCCTCCTCCTCCTCCTCCTCATTATCATATTATGATTCCTGTCATTATTAATACCCAAATGGTCTCTACCACCAGACCCCTTTGACGAGTACATTATTTTCTTACCCCTTTTTGGGATCACATGTCTGGACTTCATAAACTTACACATTCCAACTGGAATATCCATAAAGAGAGGTTGAAAATCATTCAAAGCGAATATGGGATCTCAACTGTTTCAATATACTGAAGGAAATCAGCCTCTGAATTGCAATATTCTTTTATGAAGTGTATACGGGCATTTTCAGCAAGATTTATTTTTCTGTGAAACCACAAGAATCTAGCCTGTCTAAGCACTTTAAACTTTTGAACAAAATTTGATTTGCCTTTGGCCACTGTGGCCTCTACTGTGACCCGAATAAACAAGGTGCAGCAAACGAAGATGAGTAACATGTGCAGCAGCCCAAGAACGACATTAGTTCAGTCCCTCAAACTGTAGCTCTTCCCACACTCTGGTGACCCAATGTGGGGTTACAATCCATAGCTCAAAAATCTTGGCTCAGGCTCTGTTTTAATTCCACCCCCCAGAAGAGTGTGATATATGTAAACTCTTTCAATTTCCATTGGACTTGGAAGAGATGGAGAAAGGTTGCAAGGATTCTTATTTTTGAAACAGACACCCTCTCCACAAATGTCTAGTGTTGCAACTAATTAATTTTATAAATCCATAAATTATGACACCATATATTTCCTAGCAAATAAACTTATATAACGTCAGTCTTTGTGTGGAACTTACAGAGAGAGTCGGTAATGATGGCATCACCTAATATTAGAACAACATACATATTTATTTCAGAGAGCCAACTGCTAGGATATATTGCAAGCAGTTACACAGTAAAACCTCAAATTAATGGATTTGGTGCCCATTACTCCTGAATATTTGTTCAATCCAAAAGTATGTTGTTCCTCATGATTAGCATCATTCATTGCACAAATGATATCAATATAATATAATTCAATGAAGATTTAACTCCCTTATCCAAATTACTTGAGATGTAATAAGCCTTATCTGTTACTTTTGGGAGACATCCACACAGAAATTTTGTTCACTGCATCTGGAACCTGTAAAATAGGGGGTTGTTATTGAGGTTTTTACTGCATTCAATTCCTTTTTTATTAAGTCTAATTTTTTATGAGAGTTCCAGTTTGGTGTAGTGGTTAAGGCACAAGGCCAGAAAACAGAACACCATGAATTGGAGGAATTAATGAGGTGGCTCCCTTATTTTTAACATCCTTTTATTCTCTGTTTTATTTTGCTTTTTATATTTTTAATGTATTTATTGTTTTTAGCTTTGTTGTACACCGCCCAGAGTCGCCTGTGGTGAGGTGGGTGGCTATATAAATTGGTTTAATAAATAATAATAAATACATAAATTTTGTGCCTTAGGCACAAAACCAGCGGGGTGACCTTGGGCCAGTCATTCTCTCTCAGCCCTAAGAAGCAGGCAATGGCAAACCACTTCTGAAAAACTGCCAAGAAAACTGCAGGAACTTATCCAGGCAGTTGCCAGGAGTCAACACTTACCTGAAGGCACCAGTGAAAATATGTATATGTATATGTATACACACACAGACTAAAATACTATGAAAATAAAATCTCCTTCAAATTGGGCTCAAGATCTGGTTACTTGTTCCACAAAAACTGCAGGCACGAATCTCTGTAATCAAGGGAGTCAAGGCACTTTCATACATAAGATCTGATACTCAATTAGAAGTAAGCTTGATTTTACTCAAGCCAACTTTTTTTCTGAATAACTATGTGTACAATTATGCTGTGAGTTAACAAACTGATCCCTGATTTGTGTTTACATTTCAGCTGGAATTAGAGAATGGAAGATAGCAGAACAAAGGAAAGAAATCAAGAGCAAAAATCCAAAGTTTTTCCAAGTCAGGCCATCAGTCTGTGGCACTGATTCCTATCAGTCCCATCTTGAGATACCAGAGACTGAATCTGGGATCTTCTGAAGGCAAGATAGGTGCTCTACAGCACGCCTAGCCTCTCCATTAGGCATTATCAGAGACCTTCATCTCATGACATGGATTGGGAGGAGAGGCTGATTAGGGCTTACCTGTTCACTGAACCCCACAATCATCTCACTTGGTAATTTAATCAATTGCCACTTGTTTGTCCTTTAAAAATGCTTCCTAAGTGACTTCCTTGGAGGGTTCAGTCAAAGGTTATCTGCTGACATTCCACTCAAGAGAGCCATGCCTTAATCTTTTCATGCTAGTGGGCATATCTGGAATTTTGCAAACATGATGTGGGTGCTTTTTCAAAATGGCTGCTAAGGGGACTTGTCTAGTCACAAAGGGGAGATTATCAGTGACAAAGTACCAGGATGGTACTTTATATTCCCTCAAGCCCCTATCCTCCATTCCTTTCAAATGGCCACACTGGGAATTCCAGAGTTATATTGACACAATGACACGATTTTACGGAAAATTAATCTGGTCAAGCTTAGTCAACTTTATCCTTCTCTTCCCTTCCATAATTTTTAAAGAGGTGATGCTAATTCCAAGAACACAGCAATGGCGTAATGGCACAAGAAATGTTAAAATGCCTGGTAATAATCTACCTCAATAATTCACAGCTGTAAAATGAGACAAATTTCATTTAGAATGTCTTTAAATAGGGAAAGAACATCTAATTCCTCAATAGTTGTATCTATCTATCTATCTATCTATCTATCTATCTATCTATCTATCTATCTATCTATCTATTATCTATCTATCTATTATCTATCTCCCTGGGAGTTGTGTTTTTCCTGTAAAAACATTGCTTTGAAATTTATATAGAAAGGGATGAAGGAAACAGTACTCTGAAATATGTTGCAGAATGATAGAAAGAAGCAATGTAATAAAATATGGCTTCCAACCAAAATCAGTCAGGGAGTTTCAGCTTGCACTAGATCACCTCCTAGGGCTTTCTTAGTTTTTAATAGCTCTCCAAGAACATAACAGGGTGCAGGATAATTTGGTTTTGGGTAGTAAGCTACTTGGGTCCTGTAGAAGACAGTCCCTAAGAGAAGGAAAAAATATTTAGAGTTGACCCTGTCTTTAATCAAGGTGTTATTACAATTCTTCTCAAATCATAGGAGAGAACATATTAGTGTCACATGGAATAATTTCTAGTATCCCACACAAACTAAATACTCTGCAAAATAACTGAATATAAAACATGAAATTAATCAATTATTAAATACATTTCTATATTTTTTCTATGCTGATATTTCAGCCCCAAATCTGCACACCCTCCTGAAATCAGTGGCATTTATTTTCAAATAAAAGATATAATAATTCTTTTAAAAACAGAATGTTTCAGTTCTTTTTGAATTAGGATTAAAATGTGCATGCACCACCTGGATGTCTAAGCAACTGGATGATTTATAAGTGAAATAAATACAAGAAAAGGTATTTTGTGCATATGTTAAATGAAGTAATTAAAATCAGTTATCAAAATTAATGTTATACTTTTCTCTTAAAAAGTAAATATTTTCAAAGGAAACTGAGCTTTCTGTCATCAAAATAGCATGCCTCAGTTATCATAACTTTGGAAAATTGTTTCATAGAGTATCTTTAGGATATTATTTTAATGTTCATCTACAAATAAATCTTAATTATATGAATGGGTTCTAAAGTTTGGGATTCACAGCAGGGCTGACAAGTTGCATGTATTGCCCTGAGTCTCCTTTTTTGCTGCTTCAAGGATAATACAACAAAACCCAGAGGGGAATTATCAAATTATGGAAGCACAAACTTAAATATTTTTAGCTCCTAAATCTAATCATTTCTATAGGCATATATGGTACTGATTTTGCATGAACTATACTATTATGTAAATGTTTGATTTCTATTGGTATATTTCTGTAGAACCCTGATTATCAGAAAAATCACATTTTGTTTTCAATCCTCAATTTGGGGCTAAGCATATAACATGCAGACCCATTGAACGGGTTGCTTTGACATTCCATGTATGTTCCAAATGCATCTGCAAGCCAATAATACATTTACAAATGCCTTGAGCATTAAAATGCTTTGAGAATGTTTGCTGATCCAGTTCAAACAAGGAAATGCTAGAACTGTTGCCTACTGAATTAATGAACGAAAAACAAAAAACACTGCTGCTGTATTATCTAGCCTTGACTAGCAGTTTTTTAAAAATATTAAAGCTAATTTAAAGAGAATGAAATGGGAGCAGGAGAGCTGATGCTGCTCAATTAACATTTAGGTGTAAAATGTTTATAGCAAAGAATCAAAATACCAGGTCTTCAACTGTATGCAGCAAAAGGCATGCTTACAATAGCTTTAGCATGTTCACGAAAGACCAGCTGATTATACCTGTGCCCAGAAGACTGTGAAAGCTGTCTTAAAGGATTACAACCTGCCAGTTTACATTTCTGATTTGTACAACTGCTGGCATCAAGGAAAAACATTTTCAGAAGATAGAGTGCTGTATATGAATCCCGAGCATACACTGGATGTGCAAACTGGCTTTGATGTATAACTAATAAGGAAACAATATCCTTTCAAGAAATATCCTTTTCTACACTTCAGCTAGAGGCAAAACACCAAACAAACACCCACTATTCTTCAGGAATTAAAAGATTTGCTTAGATAAAAGAAATTGATTGAAAACTATGCTGGTTTTCAAAGGCCATTACACTAAAATTGTGAAGATAACGTCAACAAAATTCAGTAAAAGGATTTTTTTTCCCTCCGTTAAAAAAGAAAATTGTATAACGGTTCTTCATTATATTCCTGTTACTTCAGGAATAGAGAAGAGTTTTGCTTTGGGAGTTCTGGATGTTTTCATTTGGACAACTGTTCAGTATTTAGTAAAATCCCACATTTAGTCAATGAGAGGTTAATGTGATGTGAATGTGAAGAGGAAAATGAGTTAAAATAGTATGTGGCTTAGTACTGGCCTGAATTAGGACTCTATTCTAGTAATTTTATGCAAATATCAATAATACATATTGAAGTAATCTAGTTTCACTTAGACCATGTATTTTACTGCCAAACAAGATAACTGAAGTTAACTGTTTCCACAATAAATTCAAGAAAGTAGATATCCATTATATCTAGTAGGATAATTTATATATTGCTATAGTAAATTATTATATAAATAATTTTATTTATATAATAAATAAAATGTGAATGTGAATGTGAATGTGAATGTGAAGAGGAAAATGAGTTAAAATAGTATGTGGCTTAGTACTGGCCTGAATTAGGACTCTATTCTAGTAATTTTATGCAAATATCAATAATACATATTGAAGTAATCTAGTTTCACTTAGACCATGTAATTTACTGCCAAACAAGATAACTGAAGTTAACTGTTTCCACAATAAATTCAAGAAAGTAGATATCCATTATATCTAGTAGGATAATTTATATATTGCTATAGTAAATTATTATATAAATAAATCAATATTGTTATTGTGCCCATAACTTTAAAATAATTTGAAAAAATAATATACTGCGATATTTTCTAAGTCATTTCTATCTTAAAGCTCAGTATTCAGAAATCCAGTAGTTTACACATGAAAGTTGAAAGAAGCACCACTTCTATTTCTGGATTTTCTAAAGACAATAATGACACAGTCAAACTTGTCAAAGTGATCATAACTTCTATCAACTAATTGTATAAAACTGTGCACGTAAATTTCCCTCCCTTGTCCCTCCATCCAGTAAAGCATGTTTACCAAATCACTCCCATCAGTCAAAGGATTAATATGAAATAAATTATAGACAAGTGTGTAAGTATGTGTCAAGAATGGGAATGAGCATGCATACACAAAGAAATACAACTGCACATTCAGCTGATATGCCTCTTGATTTCCCCAGTTTCCAGAGACTATGTCACTATCTACACTAAATAGTCACTTTAGAGCTACTGTACCATAAAGTCTAGAGCAGTGTTTCTCAGCCTTGGCAGCTTTAAGATGTGTGGACTTCAACTCCCAGAATTCCCCATCCAGCAAGGTTGGCTGGGGAATTCTGGGAGTTGAAGTCCACACATCTTCAAGCTGCCAAGGCTGAGAAACACTGCTGTAGACCAAGAGTCCAATTTATGGATCTGTCAATTGTCCTTAGTTCATCAAAGAAGGGACAACAAAATTTTCTCAAATTAACATGCTTCAGTTTGCAATGTCTTGGTCAATTCTGCCTTGTTAATCCAAAATGTGCATCTTGCCTGGGAGAAAAGTGTAAAAAGATGTATAGCACAGTGGATAAATGACATAAGGGCCACACAAGTGTCATTTATGAAGTGATGGATATTCTAATGTTATTCCTGTGGCTATGTTCAGAATGAAGATATCAGTGCCCTGTTTAGCACGTGAGGGGGTAACTATCTTAAAAAAAACAAGACTAAGTAAATCCATAGATGGCAGATATTTGAAAGTGATGGGCTGTAAGTACTCCAACATCCATGTAGGAACAGTATATTTCTGAACATCAAACATATACTTAAAACAAAACAGAATGGGCCCTTTGATTTCATGCCAAGCATCTCAGAAATTCAAAGAAATCTGGTACAGCAGTCAAGGAACACAGCTGCTGGGCTACATAGTTTTTCAAGTTGACCCAATACATAGTCAATCTATCTGTGCTCTAGGACTAAGGCACATCTTGGAGAATTTCATATCTTCTCTTCATAAGAAGCAAGCAAGAGTACAATGGGACTTTCATATAGGAGTGTAACCTAGGTAAATGTAACTTCTGAACCAGTCTTTCATAACTCGATGTCCTCAAAATGTGTTGGGCATCAGCTCTTGCCTTAGATCTTAGTGTTTCCAACTACCATAGTGTTTGTGGTGGTTATACTTGTGATCTTCAAACACTTGTGGATTCCCTTCCAAAAACTCCATACAACCAAAATGTAAGTATGTGTGGTGCAATTCATACTTCAGTAATTTTAGCTCCAGGAAGATTTTCAATATTGTACTATTATATCTAAGAATAAATTTTTGAAACTCATCTTCAAGATCTGATTTTCCTTGCCTTTTCTGGCACTGCTGGATATTTGCTTTCAGATTGTACTTAAATGCACATACAGTCCTATAGTAAAACGCTTGTGAGATGACCCTGCTAGCCATAAGAATTTCATTGCAGAGAAACATGAATAGCAGGATGTGGAAAGGATCCACAGTTAGAGGCAGTCAACTTAAATCTCTCTTTTATTTAACATTTCAACCTTGCATATTATTTACTATTACCATAAACAAATTAATCCTTGAGGCATCATTCTCTATGCATTTCCCTTATCCTACCTACCCTTAGTAGGTAGCACTCCAAGTAGCTTGATTCTATTTTTAACATTTTTATCTCTAAACATTTAAAACTTCTTCATGTCCAGATATGATTCTTATCACCTTGGGCCCAAAAGTTTGCATTCCTCAATAGCTTTTCAATTCTGCTTCTTTTAGGAGAGGGGTGTTAAGGGGACATTTGTTCTGAAGAGGAGAAAAACAGTATTCTAAACTGGAAGCAAATCTCTCTTTTTTGTTTCTCTCCAGATAAGATACCGAATATATCTGCATTTCTGGCCTTGTGAGATGGCCGTATTTCTGAATTCTACATGATCACATGTTTCTACTACAAGTGCATGTACACACACACACTAAGTAAGAACAGCTAACAGGTTGCTTATTTTTATAAAGCACAGCCTAGTTTCTAAAAACAAATCCCACAAAGTGTTAACATCTGAAAGTTTCCTTTCTGAAATTTCTTGCTGTCACATTGAGTGTTCTTTCTCCCTAGTTCCCTGCCTCCCATTTACACCAATCACTTACTGGCAATTAAGTGCCTTTCAATCCTGCTCTTAACTCGAATGGATTCACTAACTGGTACACAAAACTTAAAAAGAAGAATCAAATTAAAGCAACAGACTGAATAAACAACCACAAAGATCAGCAGTTCCCTAAATCACACTTATCCCACTGATCTTGGATACTGTCCTGAATGCCTTAGGGATCATATTTCAAACTCTGCCACTGAAAATATTCCCTGCACCTTATATGACAGCATGGAAGTAAGCAGAGGTTCTGTGATGGAACGGACTTATGAAGGCCAGGCTCAGGGAGATAAGCGTGTTCTTAGCCCCCAACAGGAGCATGGGAAGTTCAAGAAGATGAGGCTGGCACGTCCCTAAGGAATTCATGGTGTTGTGGCTGGCTGGCTTGGGAACTAGGGTTCAGTCTGGTGAGATTTCTGTCTTGAGGTTGAAGCTAATAAATGCAACAGAACTGTATTTGCATTGTCTCTTGGAGTTCTTTGGGCTGAACCTGACAGCTTCTGGCTTTAAGCTATGGTTGGGTACATCCATGAGAAAGAGGTTCTTAGGGTATCCAAGTTCCGTAACATTTGTTTAAAAGGGTAAGTACAACACAAGCATCATGCTTAATTATGCAGTTTGTTAATTTATACCAACTTCAGTGAAAAAGATGCTTAGCTTCCAAGTGTGTGCACAGAACCACCGAGAACTGCCTGTCACCCTGTAGGAAGAAAAGCTACAGAACCACTGCTCCGGCTTAAGCAATCTGCATTGTCACATGTAACTACGGTCACAGCTGAACCTGCCTTTAGGCACAACAGACTAGCAGGAAACTAGTAAAGCCAGCAAATGGGAATTGTCCTTCCCACCCTACTATCTTGGAGCCAGTGAATAGAAGTGATTTAGGGCAGGGTTCCTCAACCTCAGCAACTTTAAGATGGGTGGACTTCAACTCCCAGAATTCCTCAGCCAGCTGGCTGGGGAATTCTGGGAGTTGAAGTCCACCCATCTTAAAGTTGCTGAAGTTGAGGAACCCTGATTTAGGGTATGGAATTCCACAGTTCGCTCACTAATTGCAACTTTGGATGAAGTAGAAATGTGTGATTTCCAGGCTTATTTTTGTGCTCTACTCTTGAAAATTCTAACCAGTTCACAGAAGTACAAGGCAAAAAAAGTTATGCTAAGGGGAGAAAACAAATCAGAAATTGGCCAAGCAAATCATGATTATTTTGCTCATCTGCAAGTTTGATTCTGGGTTGTTCAGCAAACCTGGTTAAAACAAATCAGGATTTAGTATTATGTGTAACTAAGCTATTCTCTGAAGAGCTCTAGAAAAAATGATAATCCAAGTTTCAGTACTTTAATGCCAAGTATCACCAGTTTGCCTGTTGCATACATGAATGTATTCATGAATGTATGAAAAATTTGCCTTGATATTTTATCTTTCCAAAGCTATCCTTCTCTCTTAAACCTTAACTCCAGAGATACCTTTTGATTATTTTCAGTCCTTAAAAGAGAGCCCATATTTGGTTTTCTAAGCTCTTTATTTTTCATCATGGTTTGGCTCATTATATGCCTGACAGTTCTTTTATTACAGGATTTCATTCTGAATCTGGTTTTCTCCCTATCTTATTACGCGCTCTTGCAAGCTCACGTTTGTCTTCGTTCCTGTTTCCTGTCTGACAATTCCCTTATTAGTAGATTTGATTCTGCTTTTGTTATGTGATATCTAACCTTATTCACTAGTAACATTTTTTGATCTCTCATCTCTCTTCCTCATTTTCTTCCCCAAATCTCAGAATCTGTTGGCACTTTGCTACAGCTGGTAGCACCCTGTCATTCTACAGGAAAGTGTGATTAGATAAACAGTAGTGAACAAGGCTGGATTTGATTCTAGGAATCCTTAGCATCAATCAATTTTAAATCATTTGGGGTTTCCAAATTCTTAACGCATCAAACATCTTCTGGGATAAAACACTGTTTTCTATCTTACTGAGAAGTGACATATTTAAAGATAGTAAAGAAAACCATAATAGAGTTGCAATGTGCACCCTTGGTATTTCAAACCCTTGTGTTTCCTCTTTTGGTTTTCCTAAACTGGAAATAAACAATCTGATGGTCCTCAGATGTGTTGAACTAAAATTCCCATAAGCCTTCTCTAGCATGGCCAGTGATCAAATTTTGCAAATTATAATGTCTGAAGTAGTGTTTCTCAACTTTGGTCACTTTAAGATATGTGGACTTCAACTCCCAGAATTCCCCAGCCAGTAGGAATTGAAGTCCACACATCTTAAACTTGCAAAGGTTGGGCAACACTGATGTGGAGAATACAGGTGATCTATTCCTGTCCTAAACAGAGAAGCCTGATCTGTATATCATGCCATACAACTACTGTATGTGATTTTTTTTGTTTTTATCACAGCTTGATGCAAACCCTTCCATTGTGGCTTAGCCTGATCTCTCCCAAACAGTTCAACAAAATATAGCTTATGGAACTGCAGCTCAAAATATCTAAAGGGAATATTGCTCTAATCCATAGTTGGCTAACATGGCTACAGCAGCAATGATTATGGCTTGGAGCTTTCATGTTTGGAAGAATATAAATCAGAGTAACAGAAGCTGGGGAAACAAGCAACAGTAAGTGGATATGATCTGCATCGTGTTTTTGAGCTCCCAGGACATCTGGATGGTTGCTGCTGGCTAACAAATATTTAAGCAATGAAAGTGGATAGGTGGGGATAAATAAGTCAGTCAATGAGAACTAACCACAGGGACAGAAGATTCAGGTAGGTGGCACTTAGGGAAAAAGCTACGAATCTGAGGATAT
The DNA here is from genome assembly GCF_059951505.1 of Python bivittatus. Taxonomy (NCBI): domain Eukaryota; kingdom Metazoa; phylum Chordata; class Lepidosauria; order Squamata; family Pythonidae; genus Python; species Python bivittatus. The sequence goes on from NW_028277098.1 coordinate 33,796,834, forward strand.
TACTTAATTTTTTGCATTTTAAGGTAAAATGTAAAAAAAAAATTGTTGAAAAATATGTTCAAATAGTGCTCTTTTTCTATAGATACAAAAATTCATCAATTTGTAGACTGGTGAAAAATAGAACAGATTTAGCAGTGAATACATTCAGATCACAGACAAGAAATTATCTATTGCTAATTCAAGTGCTGAAGTTCCTGTGGTACACATGATCTGGTCTTAGACATTTCATCTTCTTCCAGGCATTTTAAATGTTGTTCCTTTATTTTATATTGTAATTGCCTGCACTATGCTGGGGTAGCTGCTTTTATATATTTCATTTATTTACCCAGTTCCTGATTTTTTTACTGTTTTCCAATTCCCTGCAATGATTCTCTAATCTGCCCAGCAAACTCTCATTATTGTAAGGATTAAAAATATAAAAAATAAGTAAACTGAATAATCAATCAATTTGGACTCAAACTTGAATCATATTTAAATTATTTAAATCTTTCTAAATATTTTCCTGAGAATAAAGAAAGGAGATTTATAAGAATTTGTGTCTGTAATGACCAAGAATTGCAGGTTTTGTCCGGCATCACTGATCTGTGAACAAACAATTAAGAAAAAATTGGTGGAAAATCTATCATGCAGGGAATTATTCCTCTCATAAATATTTAAGGTGCACTCAACCAGTAAGTAAGAAGCAGCCAAGGATGTTAGAAGAACACTTGTGAAGCAACACTGGATATGTCTGCCAGGTTAAAGAATTCAGATATGGAAAAGCAGGTTCTTTTGTTAATATACAAAACTTGAGTCTCACAAATAGTGCTACTCAAGAGGTGTCTCATATATAAAAATATATATAAATAATAGTTTCTTTGGTCAATGACCAGCAAAAACTAAAAAAAACCAACAACAACAACAAAGTAAAATCAAATGAGATAAAATACTAGCATAAGAAAGATAAAATAACACATAAAAATGTGACATTCACTGCTATAGTGGTGCATTAATTACCTGTGCAAGAGTAAATCTAAAATTATAGACTATGAAGTAAAATATCATCTAAAAACAAGTTAACGAGTATGTGTTTAATCTAAAGTGATAAATAAAACAGAAGTGATTTATTTCTGTAACTAGTTATGCTTTATTTTCATTGCGGCAATACAGAATTTGGCTACTGCAGAGGTGATAAAGGGTTTTGAATGTTCTAGAAGATGATTCATATAGAAATGGTCTGGTCTTCTTGGAAATTTACATATTAGGGGCAGAATATAAGCAGACCTGATATCCCTGTAGAGCTTACAGTGTAGTAATACATGCAAAATGGTTTCAATCTCCTCGTTGCCACACAGGCAGGTACAATCGGTTAACGGGGTTTTGGAGTATCTGCCTTGCAGCAGTGTCGATGGTAAGATGTTATGCCTGGCTTTGAAAAATGCTATTTTCAGCTTGGGGAAAGTTAGGTGCCATACCCAAAAACTATGTATTGTATTATAAAGCCTCTAAGCATTTGAATCACTTCACGTTCAAATCTTCCCACAAATATGTAGTTCAAAATATTTCAAGGTAATACTGATAAACTTCTTGCCTTGATATTCAAACACATCTTTGGGTCAACCTAAAAGTTATGATGATTCATACTTCTTTGGAAAACCATGTTTAAACTAGTCTCTTAATCTGAAAAGAAGATAAGGATCCTAACCCAGATTGTATCTTGGCATCTGTTATTTACCTAAAGAGCACTTTTCCAGGGAAGAATACAGGTTCTTCAAGGACAAAGAGTAGCTATGGGAGGGGGGGAGAGGTAGTATTTTTCACAGAAACATAGTAGGAGGCTCAATCTGAATTGGAAGCATATTCTAAATCAGATCTCTGTGGCTGCTTTTCCTTAAAAAAAAAAGAAGTGTCTGGTTTAAATTTATGGTATGCATTATTATTATCATTAGTAGTAGTACTAGACAACTTGTTCTTGAACAGAGATGACCAGTTGGCTGTCATTATGGAAGAGCTTCTCCCCAGGGATCTGGCTGGCCCTGACCCTGTTAGCCTTTCATATGACACTGAAGGCCTGATTGTTTCCCCAGGTGTTTGGGTCAGGAAATCAAGTGAGCTCCGCTGTTGTTGATGAGGTCTGTGTGTATAAGTGGAGTCATTGTTTTGTCCTTGGATGCCAAAGTTGTGTGTTGTGTGGTTTTCATGCTTTTAATCCTTGTATGCTGCCCAGAGTCATCTCTCTGAGATGGGAAGCCATATAAATCATATAAAATAAATTAAAAAATATATTTTCTTAAAGGAATCACATTAAATGTATGAGCCATAATCCAGGTAGATCTGAAGATTACAAAATCCAGAAGGAAAATTTTCACTAGTATATCCAGGTAATCCTTGCTTAACGTTCACTCATTCAAGGACCATTTGAAGTTACAATGGCACTGAATGAGGAGGACTTACCATGGGTCCTTGTAGTTGCGACGGTTGTAGCATTCCCACGGTCACATAACTGCAATTTGGGCATTTGGCCGGGTCGCAATTACAGCATCGCAGCATCCCATGGTCACGTGATCACAATTTGTGACCTTCGCTGCTGGCTTCCGACAAGCAAAGTCGATGGGGAAGCCAACAGGAGATCACAAATGGTGATCTAGTGATAGCGGGATGCTGAGATGGCACGGGATTCACCTAATGATGGCAACTGGGACTGCTAAAACTGCCATCATAAGTCATCACAGTCATGTGATGTTGCGCCTTACAACCATGTTGCTTAGTAACAGAGATCCCGGTCCCCAATTACTGTCGGTAAGCAAGGACTACCTGTATGAAGTGATTTTCTAAAACACAAAGCAGAACAAAATAAGTAGTAAAACAGCAAGAATCATCTCCCTTGATTCCCCTGTTTAACAATGGTATACAATACCAGCCCTTTATTCCAGTGGCAAAGGTTACGTTTGAACTTAACAGAAGCTTCCCCAAACCCCCAGTCAGGTCAGCATATCACCAGTAGATAATCCCCAATATTGCTCCAACTATTTTTAAAGCTGCAGGGAAGCCATTATATACTTAATTTCATTGATTAATTTAGTACTTTCACACTAGATTGGACATTTCCAAACCTAATTAGATGACGGCACTACATTTGAATAAAATTACTGCTAGTAACATTATTAACGGTTACTATGAGTAGTAGAACAATGAAAAGTATCTTAAATTTATAATTTCAAGTAAGCTAAACCAAAGTTGTTCAATTTGTGATCTTCAATAACTATTTCATTATGGCTTACATTATGGTCTTTTTTATGATTTAAAAAAAAAACTAAATTAAGATTTACCAGACTGTTTAAATTCTCCCTCTTCAGATGAAATCTGAACATATAAAACTCCATGGATAAGAAGCAAGGTAGAATAAATAGTTTATGGAAATTTCTCCAATCATCCCATCTCCATGAAATATTGTATTATCTGCTGATTTCTAGTTAGTGGCATGGATAAAGAATAAAATAAAAGTTTAGTTATTATTTTGATCATTTTTAAAACAGTAACCAATTGCACAGAATTTTATTTGCAAATTTTATCATCTTTTATTATAGCTAATTTATAATACTGTATTATTCAAAATCTTATTCCAGCTGAATGCAACCTGCAAGCCCAACTCAAGTGAGAACTGGAGAGGAAAATAGCATCAGATCTTTTTGCATTAATAGTCATACAGATGAAGGACAGGCAAAAACACAGACCTGCATGGGATCACCAATTGATTTCTTAAAAGATCTGGTATGTATTCAAATTATGAACATTTAAACCTTATGGTAGATCACAGGGATTTAATAAATATACACTATACATCTGGGCATACTTAATACAGATGGTCTTTAAATTGTTTTTAATGTCAACTCAAAGTTTTCAATTGCTACACAATATTATCAAATCTTGATTTAACATACAGTATTGCACACAATTTAATGCAAAACATGTCCCATTTATAGTTGACTTATGGTCCATGGGTTTGTAGATGTTTGACTTCATGGAAATGAAATATATGGACTGGGACAATTGTCCAGGAACTGATTTTAGAAATGACAAAAAAGATTGAACCCTGAAAAATTTGCATGTAAAGTAGGTGCTCCAGCACTAAACTATACTCCTTTCTCTTCACAGTTTTTTTTTTTTTCAGAAACTGTTGTAGCTAATGTGAAATCAGTGTATAAATACAGCTAATGATTTATCAGTGCAGGGCTGAGTACAGAATTAATGGTCAAAATTACCTACTGAACTTTTATCTGAGCTAAGATTTCAACTGAATGAACTGAAGATTTCCAGCTCATATCTCTTGTCCAGAGGTGTCTTGGGATGATAACTAACTCCTAGTTTAACTGCTAGCATATTTCTACTCATGGCCAATTTGGGCTTTAGTTCTACAGTGTGTACAGTTTCCTTTATCTAAGCCTCACCAAACTTAAAGGAAGTTACTTCTGAGTAGGCATGTAATCCAAGAAGCTAGAAAGTGCAGGAATGGAGAGATATAAACATCTTTGTATTGTCGAAGGCTTTCCCGGCCGGCAAACATCTTTCTTTGATACATTCAGATTTTATTTGTTGCCTCACTTAATTTATCTGCAATATTAAGTACATAACTATGCTAATTTCTCATATCTTCTTGTGCACCAAACACACTGGAGAGCTTAGCTCCTAGTATATAGTCAGAATGATAGACTGGTGGGGACTCTTATGACAGACAGCTGGAACCAACTCTGTACTACAAATATCTTCCTGTTTTAAATTCCCATCCCAAACAGGGCTGGAGATGCAAAGTACTGTACAAATACCTTTAATGGAAGGTGCGTATTGCACAAATACATACACACACCTTGCATCCCTACCTCTCTATGCTACTTATCTCCTAAATCCAGATGTAGAAAAATGTCATATTCTTTGGTCTTGCCTATTCTGAGCTGAATGAAATGGCAGAACATCTCAATATCCTAGTCATTCTAAGGGACCTATAAAAAAATTTTCCTTCTGCCTCCAGTCTCAGCCTACTGATGATGTCATTACTGACTGAAGGACCCAGCATAAACCTCCTTTCTCTCCTGAACTAAGCTGAAGTTCTGCAGACAGTATAAAAGCTCCAAACAGTTTTGCTTTTCTGCTGCAACTGTATTAAGTAGAAGCTCCTTCCTAACTGAATGCAGATGCTGCTATTAAACTCTTATGTGTCTGTCGGAGGTTAAGGGGGGAAAGCAGCAAAACAAGTCTCATGACATCACAATTCAAGCCCTGTGACTTTTATACTCCATCTAACATCAGGACACAAATACAAAAGGCTGAAGTTTGCATCATGATGTCACAGTGCACATGTCATTTTTTCATCATCTTGGTCTGTAATCTATGGTTCAGCTATGTAATTAAGTGTGCCATACCCATTCTCATCCTCTAGTTCCAGTGAAACACTGAAACTCTCTTGATGGTGACCAGCTGTAAGAGAGATCTCTGGAGCTGACTCTGGGGCTGGGAAGAAATGGGAGTATCTCAAAACAATAATGAAGATTAGATGGCTATTTCCAGGTCAATTTATCTGGAAAAAGGATGGTTTTTCAGTCTTGCTTTTTGGGAAAAGAGGTTCAAATACCTTTCATAGACCTCACCTTAGTTCACTAAGAAATGAGTACTGGAGTTTTGGCTTATTCAGCTTCCAAGATTCTGTATTCTTGACAATAAGCCTAACTAATGAGACTTATCATGTCCCCCCCCCCCCCAGGTTCTATTCCACTGTTAGAGGTGTGATGCCAGTAGGCAAACATGTTTGTCAATAGTTATTCATCTCTCTGAACAGTATCAGATGTGATTTAAATTCCAGATAGTACATATTATTTGAATTAATGGTCCCAGTCCAAGCTGAAGGTTCATGTTAAAATGATTACAGCATGATACTATCCAGATACAGGATTCTTTTCATGTCAGCTTGCAGCAAATGGTCTGAATTTGACAGCACAAAGGATATGTACTGGAAAAAAAAATAGAATGTGCAATGTATACACAATAAACTTATATCTCTCTTCCCTGTGCATTTGTTTAGTGTTTTTCATACAATTTGTAATCTAGCACAAGGACAAAGTTTAACATTCACATTCATCTGATAGGACATATTAACTACACTAGGTTTTCTATTAGTATCATTGCCCAGATATGCCTTTAATGAATTGGGCTCCCATGAATTCTTTTGAATCATAAATATGTGATTGACTTGACATTATGACACACATTATTCTATTTTCACAGGGCTTTTGGGATTAAGGGATTTAAGGGTTTTTCTTAATAGATGGATCTTCTGAAAGATATATTATACCCAGCTAAATCTGCTCTTTGAAAGTGCAAATGAAGTGATTCTGACACACATAGACATGTCTGCCAGAAATATAATAGACATTTCATTTATTGGTTATAGAAAATTACATGTGTTTGAAGCAGACACATCAATAAGGCACTTCTAAAAGGCAAAATAATCACACAGAATAAAGCCATAATGTTTGCAAAGCTAGTTTTATTTTACCTGAGCAACAGCTAAACAGTGGGTGGGAACCAAAGGTAAGAAAAGAGGCAGTAATGTATAAGCTTGCTACTTCCTGTGCTCACAATGGAACTGATTGTGTGGCAAATATAGAGGATGACAAAGCCTCCCCCAAAAGAAAATCAGCTTCCAGCTACTCTCACCTATTTTCATAAATTTACCTATATATCACTATATAGGTGGCTATATGAAAAGTGTCATCTTTCCAATATGGGATGTTGAAAAAACATGTACTCAATAGTGATAATTCTAATTAAGGCTCTGCTAGGATGCCTAAAGTGGAAAAAGGAACTATACTAAACTCTATGCCAGATATTTTCCAGTTTACTCAACTAAATAATGTTGGACCCATTTTGTCAGATGCATAAAGGTATTCAACTAGGTCCTGTACTACCTGAGTAAAAGGAGGAAACCTAGTAATATTTTCTTTTACAAAGTAAGACCAAAAATTCAAAGTAAGAGATAGCAGTTAAAAATATTCTGTAAACAATAAGTTTACCTACAATCCATTCAAATTTACAACAGTCCAGTCAGTGTATATTGGTTCCCTATTCACAGCTAGCAGCCATTGTTCAAAATCAACAGATAAAGCAACATCAATACTCTAAATGTGAATCTAATTAAAGATTATTGTTTTATATACCAAGTTACAGTCTCAGAACATTGGTTTAGATCCAATCTGTTATCTAATTCTAACTAAATGTATGTTTCACACTGGGGTCTCTGTCTGAAGCTCTTTTCTTGATTATCATGGCTCAGGTAATCCATAAAAGAGTCAGAGACTCTGGGGAGAGACAAATGGGGATGTATGTGAAATTCTCCTGAGAATCAGCCACAGAAAACTGTATTTCCTTAGATGTCTAGAGCTTGATAGTTCTATTTCATTGTCATCTTTCTAACCTGAGAAAGTTGAGCCAGACCAAGAATTTCAAGAAAAGAACTACAATGAGCCAACTGCCCGACCCAACCGTTGCTGAAACAGACAAGGTTTCTTCAGCTACAAATATCTTTTCCCATGAGAGGCCCTATTGAAGTCTCAACTTGAAACGTCTGCTGCTGAAAGAACATTCACACCTGCATATGGAACCCTGAAGCCTGAGCATTTCTTGGAGCTGTCCAACTTGCTACTTTGATCAGAATTGCAGCCATGGGGAAAACAAGACTAAACCCTTTGCTTTTACTGACACCAACTGAATTTTTCCTTCCATTACAGAGCTTAAAAGATTCCAGTTGGGAATATGGTGGGTGTTAAAGTTCTCCATCCCCTTATATTATAATCCTAAATTTATTCAGGCATTCTCTGCTGCTGTTGTATGATATAGTGTTTTTGGTTTATTTTAAAAAACATGCTAGCCAGAAGAATGGCACTCAGGAAACAAGTCCCACCCCACATATGGTCTTTCTATATAGGTTCCACTGCAATGTCGACAATCCAGCAGCCTGTATGACTGCAGGAAATGAGACTAAACCTATACATAACATGAACACATAACCCAGAATTCTGAGCACCTGAAAGAGAACTCAAAGTTCAAAGAATGAAAGATAGTGTCTTCCCACTGTTTTGCTTCAGGTGGAACACATTAACTTTTACATCTAAATCCTGGGTAATGAGGGTTAGCATTATACAGACTAATGAGACATTTAGCCACATAGGACAGAATTTGATTTATGCAGATACCATAACTTAAGGTGGTTTTAATATAGCATTTTAATTGTTTAGCTTATTTAGATTTTAACATAAATATGAACTGCAGTCTTCCTAGTCTCTCTGAGAAAGAATAAAATTTAATGTGAATTATTTTATTTTGACATTTTCACAAAGCAGTTACCCATTCTGATTTAAATCCAACCTCCAATCAAAAACACTAAAATAATTCCAATTAAAAGCATGGCTTAGCTTCCATATATTTAATGTTTTATATAGGGTATTTAATATTCTAATGGAATGTAAAAGAAAAGGAAATACTAGAGTCTCTATCCTCTTGACATGCAGAAAACGCTAATTAAAGTGCACTTTGGGCAATTTAAAATTGCCAGTACTAAGCTTACACAGTTCAGATCACCTCACCAATTAGTACAGAATTTGCATATTTTGCTTTAAACATAATCACATTTATAATTGCCTGTTTGGTATTAGCTTAACGTCCATGATAATAGTTGAATTCTTCTGTTTTAGTTCTTGTGTTCTAATCTAATGGAATATCTTCCATACACTTTGGTTCTTCCTGGTTAAAAGCAATATATGGAACATGTTGACCTGTCAATTAAATCTATAAAATAGTGTTCAATAAGCACTTTGGCTATCTAAATTGTGGCATAATTGGTTACACAAAGAAAGTAATGGATTTGTGGAATGGGGGAAGGCGGCTCATGCCAGATTACTGACTTCATATTAGGAAACAAATTATCATAACTAAATCTGAGTAACTTCTGTAAAACCTAATTAATTATATTTAGTTATATTTTTCAAGACTTGTATATTAGATCCTGATTTATTTATTTCAATGGAGGTAACTCAGTATAGGTTTATCACTGCCTTGAATTCAACTACTCACTATCAGTAGTCTTTGATCTGTTGCTCAAGCTGCTCTCTTAACTCCTTCTACCTTATACGGATAATATACTGTTTTCTTAATAGAAACACAAAATTCTGTGATCTCAACTTCCCCGACAATGTTTTCTGAACATCTGTAACTCATTACACAACCAGTGTTGTGTAGTATTCTGACCATGCTTCAGATACATAAGGATTGTCCTATGGTTCTGGTTCATATTATTCATTAGCTTTGTTCTTTCATTGAAATTCATTTGGGGTGGGAATGTAAAATTTGTTACTCACAAGAGACAGCTCTATTTTGCAAGAGAAAAGCAGGTTATCAATCCATAAAGAACTTAGTGGCGCCACTGGATTAAGATACTATCCACTTTATTGCTTGTGATACTGCTTGTTTTGAATAGTGTTACAAATAAAGCCCCAGTGATATTACCAATGCCCCAACGCACTTCATGAGTCAACTTGGATGCCCTACTCATCCCACAAAGAAAGAAAACAATGCCGATCCCACATTATTAGGTAGCTATTTGGGGCACATTCCTGAAACACTCATTATGAACTCTTTTTCACAAAGGCATCTACCAAGCTTTCAATATTATGTTTTAAGAAAAAAGCCTGCCCCACTGATCTTCATCTCACAACAAATTCACATGCTGTTTCTTTCCTTTTATCTCAAAAAAGGTGGGGGGTAGGAGGAAACATTTTCTGAATTTTAATGTCTTAATGTATTCACTGACATTTAGCAAAGTGCTTTACTACTCTGGCCTTTGTTCCTCCCTCCTCCCACCCCCTTTTTATAATTTCAACTGACTGGTCATCTTTTCTGTTTCCCATAGGTCAACAATATTGCATATGAGGAGACTGTCAAACTGTTACTTGAACTGAAATTATCCTTTCCAATTTTCTTAGTGTTAACCCTTGAAATAAGACTTGTGGACAATGTAAAAAAAAAAAAAGCCTTATATACAAATTTCATATTTCTAGTAAACAGAATATTTGGGGCCTAATTTAGGGTGGGCTCTGAGATCCCCTACAGAATAAAAGAAATCATTTTGTTGGATCAGATCAGAGAAACATCTAACCCATACCCTTATCATAAGAGCCAAATCTCTTTAAGTAGTGCTGGGAAGTAGTAGGCTCTCTTAGTTTGTTTTAACATCTGTTATTCTGAATTATGCATGGCAGTCCTATTTATTTATCATGGCTAGTAACTTTAAAAAAATAGAGAGAGAGAGGTCAAAATATAGTTATCTAAGGCAGTGACAATCACCATAACTTGAATACTATGAGCTAATGATGTAATATCTTTTGCCTTTTTTGAATCTATTTCCAATTTTCTTGGATGGTTTTGATATTTAGCCTTAACATTAGTAGTTCAAACATATCATCATGTCCTACAAAGCTCTATGTGAGTCCTCCAAATCAGATACTGCTTACCTGCACTGCCACAAGGTAGGGAAGGGAAGAGTCAGTGCAATGGGATATGCATATCAGCTCTACTTTCTTTGGCCTCCAGGCCTAAGGTACTTGACTATCCTAATGTTTAGCACTAAGCAAGTTAATAAAGTAGCCAGTAATTTAGATACTGGACCACAACAGTAATAATAAGTAGTAATCTAGAGAGCCCCCGGGCTGTGAGGCTTTAGGTACAGGCAACAAGATCTACCCCTTGATGTACCATTGAGAGTAACATGGCTGCTTTGTGGTAACAAGGAATGAGTGTTTTTTTATCTCACAAAATTAGGTCAAAACAATTCATTGGAGAAAAATATGATGATTAATACAACTTATTTTGGAAGACCTGAGTAGTCCAAAATTGGGAAGAAAGTCAATGCTGAGAAGAAAAGATATAGAATTCCTGATACATTGAGGTCTGGATATTTTGGCATCTATATGAAATATTCATGTTTTACTTACTTGAATGACTTGAATCTTAACTATACAGAATTACATCTGGTAATTTTCTAATCCAAACAGTTCTATGTCACTCATACTTACTGTGTAGTTTTCCCCATCACAGCAATTTTGGAAATAACTTAGTGTATAATACAAAATCTGTTCACACCAGATTTTGGCAGGTGGTTGAAATGGGATAAAATGTGCTGATGGCAACCCCTAAGTATCCTATGAAACTAGCTTCATGTATGAACTCTTATGTGGGCTTTTCTCCTTTTGAACATTACTGCAAATGATCAGAAAATGAATGGATAACCAAAGCCTTCCCTTCTCCATTCATTCCAGTACAGGAGAAGAGGTCAGAAGAATAAAATCATAGTGGCCCATTAAACTATCCTTGGCAAATTGCACACCTAGCAGCTGGAGAGAACATAATGGCCCAAGGAAGGTACTCCATTCTAAATATAACACTTATTAAGTTTCAACTCTTTTCTAGAAAATGCTTCTCCTCAGAACAGTCATTTATTTTACACAAAGGACTTAAACTTTTGTTGCAGGTCTTTTGGAACAGAAGATAGCTATTGCAATATCTCCGGGGAAAACATTAAAAAAAGAACTGTGAAATATCAGGCACTAGTGAAACAAATACATGTAATGACATTAAAAACCAGCATTGTGTACTAAGAAAAAACATTTAAACTGCTCTCCTCAACTGCTCTATTAATACGATTTCTCCATGCCTTCTAATCATGGAAATTAAGCTTATCTCTAGAATCTTTGATAGCAATGCTGAATTATTCTCTCCTTGTTTTACAAGTGTCGTTAATGAAAGAGCCATGTTGCTTGCTATGCAGTAAGATAGAAGATTTTCAATAAAGACCAATGGTTTCAAACTGTATGATACTGCTAACTGGAAATCTCTATATAACTTGAGTTCATTGATCTTTACTGGAGACCTTCCATCAATATTGCTCTTTCAAAAAGTTGTATCTTAAATATTACAATGCATCTATTACTAGCATGTTATTCCCAGAATCAATTCCTTTAGCGTTAAAATATATCCTTGTGATTACCAAACAATAAATACAATTTACATAGAATGACAACATTAATGGTACCTCTATTTTAACAGCTAGTCCAAGGACAGGATTGTCAGGCTTTCACATGAAAACAGTTGACCTAAACAATTAATTCACAGATCAAATCCATAATGGCTGTATCTCCTGATCCACCTACTACTCAACTGGGAGAAAGTAGTAGATTAGAAAACTAATGGGACATCATAACTATATGCATAACGTCCTCTGTATCTGGGATGTTATCATTGTTGGTGCTGGATGGGGTAGCACTACCCCAGACAGACCCAGTGTGTAATTTGGGGGTCCTCCTGGACTCACGGCTCCTGCTCAAAGAGCAGGTGGCAGCCATGGCCAGGAGGGCTTTTGCACAGCTCTGGGTTGTGCACCAGTTACGCTCTTTCCTGGATTGGGATGCCCTTCGAACAGTCACTCGTGCTCTTGTTATCTCCCAGATAGACTACTGCAATGCGCTCTACATGGGGCTACCCTTGAAGAGTATCTGGAAGCTTCAGCTGGTCCAGAATGCAGCCGCGCGAGCTATTTTTGGGGTCCTAAGAAGGACCCATATAAAACACCACTGCTCCGTGAGCTGCATTGGGTACCAGTTTGCCTCCGGGTCCAATTCAAGGTGTTGGTTATCACCTTTAAAGCCCTACATGGCATGGGGCCAGGCTACCTGAGGGACCGCCTCGCCCCCACGATTTCAACCCATCCCACCTGATCTCACAGAGAGGGCATGCTCCAGATCCCCTCAACAAAAGAACTCTGATTAGCGGGGTCCAGAAGGTGGGCCTTCTCTGCTGTAGCCCCCGTCCTTTGGAACATCTTGCCTCCGGAGGTGAGACAGGCCCCTTCACTCCCGGCCTTTCGGAGGGACTTGAAGACCTGGCTCTGCCATCTGGCCTGGGGTGGGGAGGGAGGTAATCAGATATGGGGTTGGCTAGCCCCCAGAGGCCTGGTGTTGCTTCCATCGGCCTCTTGGATTTTTCCTTTTCCTTTTATTCTTTGTAAATGTGTCCTCTTTAAATTTTAACTGTATATTTATTTATTGTTTTAATATGTTGTAAGCCGCCCAGAGTCCCCCATTGGGCGGGGACAAGTTTAATAAATAAAATAAAATAAATAACTAACTTAAAATATATTTGTGCATTTAGGATAAGAATGTGAATGAGACGATAACCCAAAATTGTGATTTAATAGTTCATTTGAAAATAGTTTTATTTCAGTGAAACATATCTTCTGATGGAGCATTCAAATATATACTTTCCAACAAAGTAACTTCTGGTAGTTGAACCTGGAAGACATTTCTGAAAAGATTATATAATGAATGGACTCTTAGATGCTTGGGAACAACTCAGAGACAGCCATGCTATCAAACTCTAATTTTCCATGTGACAAACAAACATGGAAAAAAACCTTAAATACATGACTGAAGACTAGTTCTGATAATGATATTTAATTTTGATAAAGTTAAGGGGTACATGATTTGGGGGTATGTGGCCTCCAGCACATGCTAGGATTGAAGCTGCTCTCAGATCAGAAGGTTGAACAATTCTATTCTCATAGCATTTTCACTAAATATCTAAATTTCCCATCTGTTGCAAAAAACATTTTGTATTTGAAACCAAGGTTAATGCTTCTTGGAAGTGGAGTGGGAGAAAACCTATTAAGTTAAATTTAAAACTATTTTAAAGTCTCCACTGCCTGCCCGAATGGGAGTAAATATGCTGTTGTGGTGTTTTACACCATTAGTCTTGTGTACATGATTTACATCTATCGAAATAATTCAGCTATCACAGTTGAAAACATAAATGTCAGGGCAGCCATAATATATTTGCACCAATAAAGTAATCTGTTCTGCTTTTATACCAGCAAATAGAAAAGGAACTTGATTAGCCTTTCACAAGAAATAAATATAGATGCTCAGAATCTGAGATAATTAGATGCACACTGTGTGGCTTGCTTAGAGAACTTGAAGAAAAGATCAAGACTATGCAAAATACTTTAAAACAATGAGTTGATTATTCCCCTCCCCCCCTTCTCAGTTAGAATTATAGTATTTTCTTACATCCTTTACCAAAGTGCAGCAACAGTGATACTGGAGCAGAATGTTACGAAGATGAATACTGCAATTATTTATATATTTGAAGAATGGCGTTATATTCACCACCTGAAAATAAAAAAGGCAATACGTGGCCTACAAAAGAAATCTTGGCAAGAATATGTGCACAACGTGCCAAAAGATAACTGTTTCTTTTCTACTGTTCATTTTTAAAGTTTATTTTGCAATCTTTATTTTTTTTTCAGTTAAGAGGGAGAAAAAAATAACATGTCAAGGAGGCACCTAAAGAAAGTACCGTATTTTTCCATCTAAAAGACAATACTTTTTTCTAAAATCGTTACACTAAAAATTGAAGGGCGTCTTATGCAAGGAAGTAAGCCGAGGAGAGAACTGCACGGTTGCGAAACTGCCCATACTTTGTCTCTGCAGACAGGCTTCCTCCAATCACGAGCCTCCAATCACGAGTGAAATAGCTTGTCTCTGCAAACAGGCTTCCTCCAATCATGAGCCTTATGTAACTGACGTCAGCTGATGCTGAACAAACCAATTGGGGGAAGTCTGTTTGCAGAGACAAGCTATCGGCAGTTTCACTCGTGATTGAATGTAATCAGTTATGCAAAAGAGCCTGGAAATAGAGCTGCAGAGAGACAGTTTGGACTTCCTCCCACTGAGTGTATCATGTAAATGTTACCTAATTACTAAATAAAAATGTGTTCTGCTTTATCTTTAAAATATTGATTTCTTAATTTTGGGTTGGAAAAGTGGGGGTCGTATTATACATGGGGGCATCTTATAGATGGAAAAATATGGATGTCTGCAAGTACATCCCCCCACTTACAGATCATACCAACAGGACTTTAGCCTTCTTTTTCCTCAAGCAAAGTATTTCAAAACACACACTAAACTGGCCTAAACTGCATGGGAAACCAGTACTAATAAAAATTACACTATAGAAATGAGAACTTGCCTCATTGTCCTCATTTCTTTTGGCCATAAAATGAAAACAATTTCTATCCTTTTGTGATTTGCCTACCACAGTGGTGATCTAACAGCTGCCTACTGTCGTTTACATAAGACGATTCCCTACCTGAAAAACGCAAATAAGGAATCTCATTCAGGGATGTTGGTCTTTACTCCTTGAAAGTGAAGTTCCTCTACGATGGTCTATGATGGCCCAATAAAGTTGAACTAGACAGCTTTTATGCAGAAGGAGTTACTGGTTTAATATTTGCAGTGGAACAGTGAGAAAATATTGCAAGTTATCCAGTAAGAAACTGGAGGGATTTGCATTTTGGTTTAGGCTTGGTTCTGCAACTTGATTATCTCATTGCTAGAAAAATTGTCTAGTCTCCTTTGCTCTATGTGCCTTGTTCTGCTCTACCCTCCATCTATGGATTGTTGCCTTTAGAACCTGACCGTCTTCTGGAACTCTTTCCTGTAATCCTGCCACCTGCAGAAAGGAAGAGGAATTGCAAGGTCTGATTCTCTATTTGGAACATGGCTAACTACAATGCAGCGTTCGGAAGAAAACAAACCAGGGAATCATAATTTTAAAATTAAGCCAGATTTGGTACTTAAAGCTAAGTTAGTGCTGATGTAATATGACAGGCACCAACAGCGTAACTGATCCAGCAATCACCTCCATTGAAAACAATACGGATTCTCTGTGCTGGGAATGTATTACATGGCAGCCACATGTCCATATCATAATCAATATGAGTAACTGCGCCTGTATCCAATAAAAAGTTAGATAAATATGAACTAGCTAGCTTCCAGGAATTTGACTTGCTTTTTTTTGGACTGTGGAAATCCTGGTCCTGGGTTGTACAATTGGTACAACAGTATGAGATAACTCCTCTGTTTACACCAGAATAAACTTTTTTCTGTTGGACTCAATCAGAGCATTGTCACTGATTTTAACTGGGGCAGGTTAAAAAACATATAGTTTCTTTTTCTGGAATGCTATCAGTCATTTCTGACATATAACACCAGTAAAGTTCATCTGTTTCATGGAAGAGCTCACAAAAGGTTTGATTTATATAAATTGACTGAAGCTTGGATGAGAAGGAAAAAAGACTGGAGGAGGAGATTAGCGTCAATAACAATGCACAAGGAATACAGTATATTTTTAATTTTTTAAACAAATCTTGAAAGTATGCACATACATATTGTACTCATTGTGATATTATTCACTCTCAAGGGGGAGGAGAGGGAGAAGATTCCATTCTTATTGGGGACATTTCTTTTCTAAACCATATTCTAATGGGAAGAAGATGAAAGGTTTTTTTTTTCTAAAAAAAAGATAAGGACTGCTATGCAGAATGCAGAAAAGGAGTAAGAAACATTAAGCCAAAGAAAAGAAAACAAAAAGAAACATAGCTAAAACTAGTGTACACCAACACCATTCACAATAACTCCATAACTACTTTTTGAGGATCTCATCAACTCCATCCAACTAGTACTTTTTCTGACTTCCTTTACTTCACAACGCATACCCTCTTCCTTCATATTTTGCTATTTGATCCTAATCCATTCTCTCTGTATGACCAAATCACCTCAATGTATTTCTTTCATACAGGTCACTGAGTTTTGAATTCAATCCACATTCATTCAGCACTTGTTCATTCCTGAATCAATCTCTTCCTCTTCCATCATACACTCTTAAGTACCCCTTTCCCATTACATTCAACTTAATTTTATGTTGAATGTATGCTCTTATACACAGCCATGTTCGCTTTTCTCTCAAAAATTCATTCCTCATTCCAGAACATATACAATCTATTATCTTTTTACCAGCATTTGTATGTAAATTGTTGCATGTAAAACATCAATTTTATTATTTTTATTATACATTCAAGGTAGAGATATTCATTTACTTACTCCAGTTTTTTGCCCTTTGTGTATAACCTGGAATCATTCAGTTCATTTTTTCTCACAAACACAACTACCTTGGTATTTGATGCATTAATGTTCATAATTTTATCATACCATCTAACATTTGTTTCAAATTATCTAGGTTTTCAGCCAAACATATGGAATCTTCTGCACAGAAACATATGGACATGTTCACGTTCACAAGAAATACACGTTCTATATACATTTATCCATATATAAACAACAAAGGGGATATCACATATCTTTATCTCACTCCCTGTTCTCATCATACAGCACTCTTAACATATTCAACAACCTTCAACTCCACATTCATGCAAAACATTTCATAATTCAATCCTATTCACTTTATCATACAATTTCTCTCAATCAACAGAAATACAATAAATTTCTCATATTCATCCATTTTCAATGAACTGCTGAAGATAAAAACAAAAACCCTGCTCTGGACACCCCTTGCCAGGCCCAAAACCACACTGGACTTCCCAAGTTGTCCACAGGATGAGATGCTTTTGTCAGAATGACAAAAGTAACATTGCACTGTCACAATGGAAGCTCAGTCCTTTCATACCGACATGTGACACAAGTACAAAGAGGTGGAGTTTGTGGCATGACAGCACAGCACTGCTTTAGTCATTGACGCTTCTCTGCTCTTCCCAGATTTTGCTTACAGGTAGTCCTTGCTTTTTTTTTTTATTGCTTTTAAAATAATAACAGAAAGAAAAAGAGAAAAACAAAACAAAACACAAAGATAATCATGATGGAAATACATACATTGTCAAAGAAAAGAAAAAAACACATAAAAAGTGCTTTAACAAAAAAGTGAAAGAGATACACAAAGAAGAAAAGCATAGTGTATGACATTCTAACAGTAAACAGTTACATTTCTACCTATATTTATCTAATGCAAATATTATTCAAGCACGTATATATTTCTAATATACTTACATGACTAACATGTTTCTATCCTACTGTATTTTGTATAAATGAGTCCCATATTTCATTATACTTGTCCATACAAAGTCTACGTCTACAGGCAATCCGCTCATAAGTAGCAAGTGCAATCAGGTCTTCAATCCACTGAATAAATGGGGCCATGCATTTATCTTTCCAATGCTGCAATATCAGTCTCTTGGCCAGAGTAAGGGCACAGAGAATCCATTTACATTGTCCAGATGTCAAATTCCATGTACTAGGCATATAGCTCAAAAGAATATTATCCTCTGAAAATTTTAGCTTTTGTTCCACAGTCATGCTTGTATAGTCCACTACTTTCTCCCAAAACTTAGTAAGTATAGGACATTGTGAAAACGTATGTTTTAAAAAAGCATTATTTTTATTGCATCTCCAACAAAATGCTGTTTTTGACAGTTCTTCTCTATACAAACATAATGGAGTCCAATTAGTCCTTGCTTAATGGTAGTCCGAAGTTACAATGGCACTGAACAAATGGTAGTTATGACTGGTTCTCAAGGTTCTGGCTGCTGCAGTGCCCCCATGGTCACATGTTCAAAATTTGGGCACTTGGCAACCGGCCCACATTTACAACTGTTGCAGCATCCCTTGGTCACATTCTCCTGCACAAACTGCCTCTGCTTCAACTCCCCCCCACCTATCTCCCCCCATCTCTGCCCTTTTGACCACTGCTGCCCCCAGCTGACCTTTGCTGTCTTCCTCCTGCTGCTGGCCCATCCAGGTGTTGGGCAAGGGCACGACCCCAGGATGCACATGGTGAGCATAGCAGGGTGGCAGAGCCTTGTCTGTTGAAGGGAGCTCACCGGGCCTGGCAAGGGAGGGGCAGCAGGACGGAGCTGGCAGAGGAGGCAGGGCAGCACTCTCCCCCACACAAGGGAAAAAATATGGTCCAATCGATATATGAGAAACAGCCATACTCATGTTATCATCATCATCATCATCATCATCATCATCATCATCATCATCATCATCTTCATCTCACCCCTTGTTGGAGAACCATATTAGCCTATGGTAGTCAAAAATGAAAAAGAGTCTAGCAGCACCTTTTAAAACTAAAACATTTTATAATAAGGCATAAGGCTTCATGAGCTTCCACTCATTTCATCAGATGCACAAAATGGCTTAATTGATGTAGGGTTTAAATATAGAAGGATGGGGAAAGGGAGGGGAAGAGAGCATTTATATGTGAGACAGATTACAAGTACTTTATCAATTTACAATTATAATGGCTTAAAAACTCCATTGTGTTTGTTCAAGCCTTCTGAGATTGCCTGAAACTTATTGATGTATAAGCTCACCTTCTCAAGCTAATTTGTGCTGGCTTTGTGTGTGTGTGTGTGGGGGGGGGGGGTTGTTCCAAAACTGCTACTTTGAAATTTGTGATGGAATATCCTGGGAAGTTAAAATGCTCTGCTGTTTTTCCTTTTTTTTTTTTTTTTAAGTCCTAAAGTCAAATTTGGGTCCATTAATTCTTTTGCCAAAGTCTGGCCTATTTCTCCTATGTAGAATCTAGAAGGGCTGGCAGATGATATCACATTAAAGTAAGACCATGTAAAGGTGCCTATAGACTTGTGTATAAAGTTGACGCTGTTGGTATAAATGAGAGGTAAACTGACATTTGAGCTTATTGCAGAGTCTGGTTCTTACTCCTTCTGGCCCTTGCTGTTCCCCCCACCCACAAAATGTTGAGTTGTCCCCAATCATCAGAGCTTTCCAAGCTCCAGTCTATAGTAGCTTTTTATATCCCTGTCCAGGATCCTTAGTATGTAGCATTCAGATTCCTTCTAAAAATGTTCTAAATAGTATTGCTTTATGGATATTACTGAAGAATTTCTTGTATTACATAAACTAGCCTTTCCCAACCTAGGAACCCTCCAAATCTTTGGACTCAATATCAAGCATTTCCAGTCTATATTCTCAGGAATTCTTGTAATTTATGTTTACACAAATGGAAGATGTTCAGATTAGGGAAACTGAAATATACCATATGGAAAACCTAAATGCTGATCAATCATTCTGTTTTATGCATGGTTTTATTTTTCTATTTTCACATTTAATGGCCCAGAATCAGAAATTACATTTTTAAAAAACATGGATTAGAATTTGGCTTTGGTTTATTTATACCTTAAAACACACAGACACACAGACACACACACACACACACACAGTGGCTTGACTCACACACTATCTAAGCCACAGATCAAATTAATAAATACTGATGGCTGGGTTCCCACATCATGCTAAATGGCTTAACGAACCATTTTAGGATTAGTGCAATATGCCATGGAATAGTGCAATAGAGCAATCCAATAAACCAAATTTGTCTTGAATTCAAACAAACCTAGTGGCATTTAATTCCATATGGAAACCAAATAGATAATTTAATAACTAGCAACTTTTCAAATCTGTATCACAAATAATAATTTATTCTGGGATCTATTCTAGTGTTCCCATCTAAATCATCTAAAATTGTGATGAGCTGCTTATATTGTAAAGGATATCAAACTAATATCTGTCACCCAAATGGAAAGGTCTGAAAAGATATCTAAAAACGGAGCTTTTATCTTACACATAGAATTTTAATTCTCTTATTCTTTCCCTAAAGCAACAAGACTTTAAACAAACATTAGCGTCCAGCAGTAATGTTTCATTGTATCAATCTCTGATCAGACCCTCCATGCAACAAATGAGTCTTCTGCTAGTAATTAGCTATGGTTTTATGGAACAACAAAATATTTGCATAGCCTATGTCATTATCACAGAAACTAAATTCGCCAGAGGCAAGAGCTAAGCTATTATAAAATCATAAACCTAAAGAAAAAGTCATTAAATTAGAGGGAAGAAATAAATAATTGGACATGAGCTGCCCAAGAGAAGTAGTTGCTGAACATACAACAGCCTATTATAACACAGATTAATTTTTAGAATAATAGTATAGTAGAGACATTTTAAAGGCCATCTCATGACAATAAATAGTTCCTATCATATATTATATTAGCACAGCTCACACTCATATCAACTGTACCAGTAGAATTGAAACTTGCCCTGACTAAAGCTATTGTTCTGATTATTGCAGGTTTGATAAAATAATCAAGAACTTTGGGGATTATTTCCAAACATATGTAAATTAATTGATATTGCAAACCAACTTTTTTTTTCACCCACGGGTGAAGAAGAATCCTCACATCAAAACTAAACTGTACTTTCCCCACTTTAACTCAGTTTTGAATGCTTTACTGAAAGACATATTACAATATTACTCAATAGTCACAAATGAAATATCTATTATCACTCATTTATCTATTGTCACAGCCTCAGAAAAGCAAGCTTTTTGCTAAAACCTCCTCCCACGTTGTTCTCACACATTCTAACTGTTATAAAAGCTATATTTTAAGGAACTGTAAATTGTGTCTTAGATAAGCAGACCAATACATACCCCCCACACCATTTTTATGGCTATTTGACAATCCAGAGAATCTGTTTTACCTTTATTTTTCTCACTGCAATGTGACTGGGGAGGTGAAAGGGTAGGGTAATATGGACAGATAGTGCTAAATACAATAAATAACTTTATTTCAAAGTTTTTTCAGTTCCCATTATGCACTCAATCAAATTACTTTTCTTATTGATCTTTCCATCAACTGGGAAAAGCTATGCTTTAACCTATACATCAACCGTGGTGATTTCAAGCCTATATTTGCGCTCTATTTTATTCTAACATTTTAAATCAAACGTTATGGGAAATTTTCAAAATGCAGAACACTTCAAATGATAAACTGCGATGGTGAAATCCAATCGCTGAGAAAGGGGAAACTACAAACCTTCTTTGTCCACTTCTGGAATTCTCTGAAAATAACTTCTTCCGGCCAAAAGACTTTTAAAAATGAACTCTTTATTGATTTACTATTTTCATTCTGTTGCTGATGTCTTCCACTCTTGTTTTGTGATCAGACCAATACTGGCTGTTCTTCATATTCTTGTAATCTTTAAGCTCCATTGGAAAAAATATTGTTAAAAGGAATCATTCCTTCTACTAACACTAAAAATATCCATGGATATATTTAAAAGGCACAGGGTCCCATTTGTTTTTTTTAATTTCCAAGAGCTGCTGCTGGATTTTGACTGTAATAAACATATCTGTCTATTTCCAAGAGCTTAATGCAGAAAAGGACACAAGTTATACATATCACACATTTTCTTGATTTAGAGCTATTCAAGGTGTTAGTCTTCTTTCCCTGCATATTTTGTTTGGCTCCTTATTCCTTTCAGAATGCTGGAGAAAAAGAAAGAATCTATTTTCTCACTAAAGGCTGGAAGCTTCATTACGACAACAACAAGATCCCTTACTCCCCACAAGTTAATAAGGTCTTCACTAAGCTTCTTTGTGCTTGTTTGGCAATGGGAAAGAGCGAGCTTCTACAGACATTTTTCACCATGGTCATAAAGGGCATTGATAGAGACAAGAACTCCAAGAAACCATGATTCATAAAACAGAGTCCCCACTGATAATCGGGGTCTCATGCTGTTCAGCTCAAGGGCAGTAAATATTGGAGTAACAGCAAGGGAACTGAGTGAGAAACGGAGATACATATGCCCATTTTCTATAATGGGACACAATATATTTCTGTAGGACTCAGAAGAAAGTCTCTCATTTCCCTTATTTTCATCCCCCTTACAACTGGCTCAGCTTACCACACAAAAAGAGGCTTGTTTTGGTGTTCTTAAAATTAGCAGCTTTCCTGTTGTTCAAAGCACCTTTAAAGGCCAGCAAATGTAACACATTTATCTCAGAGGTCAGTTTTATGTATCTAAAAGGTGCGGCTTTGTTTCCGGATCTTTAACAACTTCAAAACATTGTGACATCTAAATCACTATCAAATTTATCCTTGCATATCGTCACCAGCCACATTAGGTTTTGCAAGCATACTGGCTCCAAGCCAGAGATTCTCAAGTGTAGTTACAAGCTGCAGGCATGCTGATAAGTGCAAGAAGGACCTTCCCCACTAAACAAATCATGGAAGCTGTCAGATTTGACGCTGCTGGTCCCTATTAGGAGGGAGGAGATGGCCTCATCTCTCCAAATAGGTATCTTCCTGCATTATCAGAGTTCAGCACATGGAAACTTGTCTTTTCTGTCTGTGTCTGTGCATGTGTATAATATGTATACACTGTGTATATATTTATTATATTTCTTCCATGACAAAACACCCAGAAATTTATTTATTTATCAAACATATAAAGTTGCCCATCTCACAAAAAAAGTGATGCTGGGTGGCTTACAAGCAGAATAACAATTAAGAACCATATCACAATATAAAAAATATCAGAGATAAATAAAAATAAAAACATAAAAGAATAAAAACATAAAAGGACCCCAAGATAGTGGGAGAACAGCCATCATTTAGGCTCACCATGGGATTCTCAGGGTTGATGGAAGAACCACATTTTCAAGGCTTTCTGGAAGATGAACAGAGATGGAGCTAAACTCACCTCAGGGGACTGATGTTCCACAGGGCGGGGGCTGCAGCAGAAAAGGCATGTCTCCTGGCTCCTGCCAGATTCAGCTCCCAAGCAGCCAGGATCTGGAGCGTACCTCTTCTGCTGGACCTGGTGGGATGGGTAGATGTAACTGGGAAGAGACGGTCCCTCAGATAACCTGGCCTCATGCCACGTAGGGCTTTAAAGGTCAAAACCAGGACCTTGAATCGAACCAGAAGCAAACTGGCAGCCAATGCAGCTCAGGGAGCAGAGAGCCATCCTAGAGCCACACATAAATGTCCTCACAGCCAACATATACTGTACATGGTATGGTTGTTTTTAGTCTGAACTGCCATGTTTGTTTCATGTTTTTAATTGTTTATCTGATATTGTAACCCACCCAGAGTCTTCAGGATTGGGTGGCCATATTAAATTTGTTTAAATAAATAAATAATGCTATGTTAATACCTAAGTTATTAACCATCTATTTCCATTGAAGTGCAAGCAATATTATATCACACAATAACCTAGATTAGACAATATCAAGAGGGATTTTCCCTTTAAGACAAGATTTTGGCTAACCCAAGAGTCTGAGAAAAGAACAATTATTATTACTATACTATTATTATTTTTATTACTATTTTCTACCAGTGAAGAAGCAAAACGAAGATGAATGGACAGAAATCTGCAGTTGTGATCTATAATGTTTACGGCACGTTTGTCTTCCTGCTGAAAACAACCTGGCATGTATTTTCAGCTAATGCAAGCTTGTAGCAGTCCTTGAAAAAAAAAGTCAAAGTATTGGAACAGTGAATGACCAGCTGATGAGAAAACACAAGGATTTATTAGTTCAAAGGAAGGCAGCAGAAACTGACAGTGGAAAAAGCTTTCCATAAAGCAGAAAAAGTCCAATGAATAAGAGTAACAACTAGAACCTAGAACGACCGAAGCTAATCTTCACTGCTGAAAGTCAGAAATAGTTTTCAGACCCTTCCAGATGAAAGTTTACAGGGGAAGAAAAAGAGACACTGCAGAATGCGAGAGGAGATGGTGGATCCTTAAAAAAACAGAGCAAATCTAACTGAGCCACATAAAAAACAAAGAGAAGAGTTACTCACTTGTAGGAGGAACTGAAAAAATCATATACTGACCAGATCCATCAGCTCTTGAAGTGTGCTGTATGTCAGGGGCAAGGATCAGGGACACGACAGTACAACTTCCAAATCCACTGACAATTATCCTTTCCTATTAGAACACCTGCAGGACAAATAATACTGCAAAAGCCAGCTACACCCATATGTTAAGAAGAAAGAAAGCTCAAGACCCTGGGATCCCAAGTGATATTTTTATCCATCCCTCCAGTCCATGGGGAAAAAAAATTAAAAAGTGAAAAAATAATTATTGACTATACAAATGATGAAGACAGGAGAGAAGTGGATTCTGGGATTGTGGCCTGAGTGAGTTAGTTGATGTGCCATTGGCTTTTATGTATATGAAACACCAGTGGGATGACTCCTATGACTAAAATACAGCCATTAAAGGATACCATTTATTCAAAAGGAACGGATGCAGCAGAAAGGCTAGAGGAGTTACCCAGTATGTTAAAAACATCCATGCCTGCTCAGAAATCCAAATGAAAGAATGTTGCAGTGTTATAGAGAGCATTTGAGTTAAAGCAAATGGAGTAACAAATAAAAGCACTACTGTCGTTTGCGTCTACTATCATCTGCTCCACCAAAGAAAATATGTTGATAATGCCTTTCAGAAACAAATTGCAGATTTTACAAAGAGGCATGAAATCATAGTGATGGAAGACTTTAATTACTCCAACATCTGTTGGGAGACAAACTCTGCCAAGCATGGTGCTTCCAGGAAACCCTTGCTGACAACTTTCTTCTTCAGAAGACGGAGGAAGGCAGCAACCCTTGACTTGATACTAATAACAGGAAATTCTGAGTTGAGTAGGTAGCAGTAGCGGGAACATTGGGACAAAGCTACCATGTGCTGCTGGAGCTCTTGATTTTAAGGGAAACTTAAAACTGAGCATAGTTAAACATGCATCTTGGATTTCAAAAAAAGTGGGTTTAATAAACTCAGAACAACAATAATTAGGATCCTATGCAGTAGAAGCTAATGGGTGAAGGAGCTCGAGTGCAAATAATTCTAATGAAGGGAAAAAATGAAGAACAGTAGAAAATACCAATGCGGTCAAATAAAGAGCTTCTGGAAACAAAAAAGAATATAGGAAATGGAAAGAAAGTAGGTCACAAAGGAAAGATAACTGTAGAAATGATGTCAGCAAAGTGAAGAATGAATTTGTAGGAATAAGAAAATAAGAATATATTCAAATTAAAAGGAAAGGAAAAGAAACAGTAGACCAAATGTTCAATCATGATGGCAAAATGTTAACAGGTGATAAAGATCAGACAGAACTGTTTAAATCCTATTTTGGTTTAATCTTCTCCATCAAAAACTATGTGTTCCACCAGAAAGTTGTGAAGAACAAGAGGAAAGGGCAGAACTGAAGTCTGATAGCAATAGGGAATGCATCTTTACTTCAGGACCAAACAAATTTCATCCTAGGGTACCGAAGGAACTAGCTGATGGTCTATCCAAACCTTTTGTATTATCTTTGAAAAGTACGGGAGGACTATTGAAATGCCAAATGACTAAAAGAGAGAGCAAAAAAGAAGAAAAAGGAAAACCTAGCAAACTACAGAGCAGTCAGTCTGCTATCAGTACCTGGGAAGATTCTAGAGTAGATCATAAAGAGATCAGCTGCTAATGAGGTAAAAAAATGCAGGTACAGTTCTTTAAGAATTTCTATCACATTGTTAAAGGAATAATATTTAATTTCTGGTTGATGTTACATTTCTTTTTCCATGTATAAACATTTGTATAAATCAGGTAGAGCCATAGAAAGAGGGAAAAATAACAGTTTACTTTTCAAAGGTTGGTTTGAAAGTGTAGTTAAGGGAAAGAGAGTGAGATGGCTCAAAGTCTGGAGGAAAACAGTCTGCCTATATTCAAAGGCAAGAGTTAGGAATAGCATCCAAGCTAGTTTACCTGAGAGTAGTGGCTAGAGTTGGACTGAGGCCATTCTGTGGAAGGAAAGAAACCTAATCCATTCTGACATGACTTTGCTTCTAGATGTTCACCCTCTCTTGTGCAAATGTAGATGTATACAAGTATCTGAGTATTTATAAAGAAAAGAGTTGGGGAATATATTAGATTTATGCCTAATGTCCAGGAGGGGCTTGATCCATATCTAGTCACATGTTCACAAGTAACTTGCTGACATGGTCACATGACCCTCCTTTCCAATGCTTCCTGACAGCTTCCCACAAGTGAGGGGGGAAGCCAGCAGGAAGTCTAAACTCGATCATGGAAGGGTGTGTGGATGGGGAGACTTGGGAAGGAGGGAGGGAAGATTTCTGATGCTTCCTGCCAGCTTCCCACAAAGGAAGTCAATGGGGAAGCTGGCAGGAATTTGGAAGTCACTCCTGCTGCTTTTTTTCCCACCTGTGGTCATTCTGTTTCTCTCCTCAGGTAAGGAAATCTCTCTGAAATTATGACAGATTGTCTAGTTACTACCTCATAATCTTATGTTTACTCTGAGTCTCAGAGCAGTGGAAAAGCCCTCTGGTTATGAAGTGATTCACCTAAAATGGACCAATGACAGAAGAGCAGGAATGAATTATGTAACATAATCAGCTCTATTCTAACATGACAACTTCATTCAGAACTCTGATGTGAAATAATACAGACATCTATGGTTCTAAACTACTTTAGCATCCCTTGAGCTTAATCTGTCACTCACCCTACATAGATTGAGATTTTATTGCCAGCATTAATTCTCAATTCTTTCAAGCATAAAATATATCATGATTGGACATATTTACTAGAGAAATGTCCTCTTCCACTGGGATTTAATTTGAAATTTATACTAATGACTTTGTCTCTCTCCATCAAATAAAATGTTTCTGTTTTAAATATTTACAATTTTTGTGGAGAATATATTCCACTTTTCAGAAAATCCAAAGCTCTCTGATGTTCAGTGATATTGAGCAACTTTCCCTAAAGGCACCAATTAATTAAAAAATCCCTGAAAGATGAAGGCAATACTATCTATCTATATTATGCCTTTTGTTCTAGAAGCTCAAAGCAATATACAGAGAGTTCCTTTATTATTTAAATCCTCAAAATAACCCTGTGAGTTAGATTGTGTTGAGAGAGTGACTGGCCTGAGGTCACCCAGTGAGCTCTATAACTGGGTATGGATGTCAATTTGGTCTACCCCAATCCAAGTCCAGGATCTTAATGATTACACTCAGATTAAATTTCACAATGTTTATTTCTATACTCTTTATATCCCTTTAATCCTTCCTGACCATTGTCAAGGATAATCACTTATGTTATCATCACAATATTCTACCATGAAGAATTTGGATAGTTCTCCAACCTCTGAAGTTCTTGGGGATGTGGAGGTGAGAATGCAGAAGAATGTGCTTTAGGCTAACATACCCAATTTTACCCAATGAAGATCATCTTTGGTGGTAAAGGTCTGGGTTTCATGCCTAAACCACAGATCATAAACAAAAAACAAACAAGCCTTGGAGGTCAGGAGGACGCATGTGGCCTTAGCAATAACAAAACTGTACTGACCAACATTTTCAGTGCTGCTGACTATGTATGTACTGAGTTGCAAACAATCAATGTTCTTTAACAGCCATGGAGACAGAGTTGGTCTAGACCCAAAGTTCAGTATTATGGCATCTCAGACACTGTTTCAAAGTAGGCCAACAGCAGCAATGTTGATCACTGCTGGAGCTTCATCTGACACTTGGAGATAGGAGTAGTATTAAAGTACAAACTAGTTTCTGACAAGATCTTGTGATTCTGTAAAATTCAGAAGTCTGACATTGAAGGACAACAGGTGATTTATGAGTAAAGAAGCAGGCTAGCATTCTGGGTTTGTACTTCAGGTTGGACAGATGTATAATTTTGATTAGTAACAACTCCTGAAAGTTGCTTTAATTACTATCACAGCTTTCTCAGCACAGTATGGGCACCCAGTAATTGGAATAGCTGAAAGTGTGTGTGTGTGTGTGTGTGTGTGTGTCAGTGTATAAAATTTATTCTGTCCAGAAGCAGCTACTGACAGATAATTGTTTTCTGACTGATTCCAGCAAATGATAACTATACTCTGATTGGAGTGCTGTATATGACTTTGCTATGCATGGTAATATAATAAAGGCAGCTTATTAAAGCTTATGATTATAGGAGTATGAATCAGACAAGGACAATCAGTTGACAGCAATCAATCTTGTAGAATCTGGGATAAATGGTCCAGCCTGTAGTTTGGGAAAGATCCTCCACATACTTATTTTTCTGTTCTATGCTACTGTCCTGATGATCATAACATTTAAAAGATGACTTAGAGCTTGGCCAATCAGGAAGCACAGTATATGTATACTTCACAACTGAAGTAGTACACAGGATCATCTAAAGGGATCTACAGCATCAATGAGTCCAGAGGATAAAATCAGCAACAGGGCAGGTGAGAACAATCACTGCAATCTTGGAAGACTAGAGAATGCTACTATGCTAATGTCAATTACAAGTACCAAGGGACAGCCGAATAATCCAATCATCCAAAGTACTTTTTGATGAAATAACACTTGTGAGATTGTTTTGCTCCCCTATCAAATAATGAACATTTTTCAGCAGTGGAGGAAGATGTCCATTAAAAAAAATGAAAATCTGATTATGCAAAGTAGAAACACTCAGTGTACACCTTCTCCCTAGGCTTTCCACTCTGATTGAATGGGAAGATAGGCGACTGTATCAATTCCCATCTTACTCATTACTTTAAAAAACAAAAGAAATCACCACCTAAACATGAGTTTAAATGATAGGGAAAGGACACCAGTTCAGCAAAATCTTCTGGTTAGAATATTGGTAGGATCCCATTGACCATACAGCAATTTTAGAGCTAAAGTAATTTCATTCTTTATAATTTGTTTTTTTCGGTTTGGCTCAGGGATTTAATTAAGTAACTTGTTGCTTATTTCCAAAAATTACAAATAAAAGGCTACAATTTAGAGAATGGGCAATCACTGTAAGGTTTCGTTTGACATAATCATCTGATTGTTCCACTTTGAAGGTCATGATCTGCAATAAATAAATAAACAATTCTTAGAAATACAGTGCTTTTTCCACCAAACCTTAAAAGAGAAAATTGAATGGCATGTCCAATATTCAAAAATGAGTGTAACTGCCTAAATCAAATGGCCAGTATTTATCTGCCAGAACCACTTCTGATATATTGTAGCCCAAATGTCTGTGCATTCCTGTATGCAGATATACAATTAAATATGTAATGTGATCAGCGTAATTAAATGTAATAAGTGTGCCTGTGTCAAGGGATGGCCCATGACAGGCCCATTAGGAATGTGATGTTCATGACAAACAAGTTAGAGATACAATGGCACTCTTGAATTGTCTATTTGAATATTAAAAAGCAATTGTGGCTCTTTTGGTCCATGGAGAAAAAAATAGTTTGATGAACTCTTCAGAAGCGATGATGTTGCAAAAACAGGGATATGAAAGAAGCAAGATTTCTATTTTAACTTATTTTTAATCAGAGCAAGGCAATATAAACATGATGGCCTTGCAACTTTATCTCCAAGGATATAAGTAGACTGTAGCCATGGCTTCTCCAGTGCTAATTCATAAGACACATTAATCCTTAACCAGTGTTATATTTCCGCAACATTCAACATTTAATTTGATTGTGTTCATTTAAGTTTGCTGTTAGACCTTGCTGTTGATGGGATGTTTAGGCATTTTTGTCTGGCCTGAGGTTTCTGGAACTCTGCTGCATAGCCTTGATAGATGATTGAGGCAAAATTGTTCCTTGGATTTACAAAGAGACAAGATATTTGTTTTTCAAAGCTATAACCCCTGTCTTTAGTCCTTTTACTTTCCTTCCCAGTACAAAAGTTTTATGTCCATCAAACAGGTATACTGGAAGTGACATACAGTAAACCATCAATTTAACAGACCAGTAGCAAGAAGGGTTCCCATTATGTTGGAATGTCTGTTAAGCAGCTAATGGGATTTTACACATGCAAAAAATGGCATTATGCAAGTGTACAATGGTGAACAGATTTTGTCTGTGGCACCTAAAATCTACTAAACTGAGGTACAGTAGATCAAGAGTACAAAGGGTATACCATATCTGAAACCATGTTTTTGTCTGAAAGAAGGCATATAGTGACAGACAGAAAACTACATCTAAAAATCTTGGTGTGAAGGTCATCCCTTCAAATATTTGACTCAGGGTGTGCTCATACTTGCGTAAGGTCCAAAGCACTTCTTCCAAATCATTTTTGAAGTATGTAGAGCTCTATTTTGTATTATTAGTAGACCCCTTTATCCAAATTCTGGGTGAGTGTAAACTTTTTTAAAAGCTACTTTCACATAATGACATTATTTTAATAACCACTAGAAAAGTCTTTCTAGCAAACACTAGTACGTAACTGATGTAACCACTTTTAGATTAAATAAAAAATCACCGTCGGACTTTCTCTTTACAAAGTGCATTGTTCAACTACAAAAATTATCAAGTAAATTTTTAGGAATCTATAATGGTAGTGACACTTAAGAGGAAACGTGCTGCTTAAAAACTATACTAAATGAAGCTTTTTTACTCCAAAAGTCACATGCAGTTATAAAAATCTTGGAAAACAAACCAAGTATATTAGTTAAAGCAGTCTACGTTTTACTGATAAGAAACAATCTCATCTGCCATTTGTCATAATGACTATATAATACTGCAATTCAGACCAAATTAATCCACAGAGTTTGTAATTATTTAATGATGGCATTTCTATTAGCATTTATCAAGAGTGACTTCTCTTTCCTGCCTTAAAGTAAATACCAAGAACCACTCCATACCTAGTATCTCCACAAGTTAATATGAGAACACTGATGAATCCAGATGATTGAGAGATAAGTTTATGCTTGAAATGCAAGAAAGAGAGTTTAATGTTCCTGTGGAGGGTACACAATTCATAACACCATTTATTTTTTCTGTGATCAATTGTATATATAAAGTACAAAGTGTAGAGGCGGGTATGTTACTTGGTGTAAGGTACTCTAATCAAAATAATGTACTTCATAATCAGCACAGAAAGCAAGTTTATTTTCCTTTGGTTGTCTGAAAGGTTCTTTTTGGTACACTAACATTTATTCAAATAAATTAGGCCAAAGATAAGAAACTTGGTACCCTCCAGATGTTTTTAGTTTGCAATGTCCATAATTCCTAGTTATTGGCTTTGTAGAGGACATGCAGTAATGGAACACCTGATTTCTCTCCTTTTTCATTTCTCTTTAAGGGCCCAGCCATTTACCTTATTTGGTGAGCCAACTTCTAGAAAAGGACTTGGTTGAAGAAAACCTCATGATGTCAGTAGCAACAGAAGGAAGAGCAATCGAAGATAAGAGAAAAAGATGGCTAAAGAAAGCAAAAGAAAAAAAGAAGGTCCTGAAAGGGCAAAAGACTGTGAAGATGCCAAAAAAGTAACCAGAGGAACTCTAGGCATAATCAACAAACAGCAGAGTTTCTTAGTGGCTTATCTGATAAACGGCAGCTCAGCCCATATTGTAAAAAGCCCTAGAAGAAGAGTTTCAAAACTTAAGACTCTGCCTTAATGAATTTACTAATAAAAGAAGGGTGGAAGATCCTATCAGTTTCCAAGATTCTGTATCTTACATCTAAGTCTTGCATTAAAGCTCTTTACTGAAGTCTGGTTTTTTTGCTTCCTTGATTGTGGCTTGCTGTAAGCAATTTGACAGAAAGATATGAGAGCCAAGATGGACTGGCAACACTGGTCCATGCAAAACCTGGAAGAGGCAGTCACAGTGAGGATTAGGCTGGGATGTTAACTTTAATGGAGCAGAATGAGGTCCCAAGCTCAACTGAAAAGACTTTATAAGGTTTAAGAAGCCTAATGCCAGCACCAGCAGGGAAGTCTCAGGAGCTTGAAAGACTTGGCCAGCAGGGGCCAGAGATAGCCATCAAAGCTCAACACAGGGCAGTCTCCTGCATTTATAGCAGCCCCATACTGACCAATAACACCTACAGCAGCTTAACAGCAGCCAACTAATAATCCAAAAGTGAAAACATGGGAAGAAAGTATTTCAAAGAAACTCTGCCTTAATTAACGCACTATGACTGAGGTTGGGAATTTATTCTTACAGTTTTTAAGGTTCTCTATTTACCCTGGAGTAGCATTAAGCATACCTTCCTGCAACCTATGTCTTTCTTGCTTTCCTGGTTTTGT
Organism: Python bivittatus; assembly: GCF_059951505.1. Classification (NCBI taxonomy): domain Eukaryota; kingdom Metazoa; phylum Chordata; class Lepidosauria; order Squamata; family Pythonidae; genus Python; species Python bivittatus. Next base: position 33,829,664 of record NW_028277098.1, read on the forward strand.
CACTTACATGAGATTTGAGAGCCCCAGACGCCAACAGCCCCAGACACCAACAGCCCAAGCCCTAGGATTTGATATTGGCATTGAGAAAAGACCGGAGGACTGAAGAACCCTATGTCCAGAGCGATCATCACTAAGGAACTGAAGTATTAAAAGGCAGTAAGAGCTTTCCAGAAAAGGGCTCCTTCAAGCGACAACAGCCTTCCACCCAGCACTGAGATGAACAGAGGCCAAGCAAGTATTTATTTATTTTATTTTATTTATTTATTTGGATTTCTCCTCCGCCCATCTCCCCCACAATAGGGGACTCTGGGCGAGTAATAATGGGCACAGTAGCTTGTGGGAAGGCAGCAACAGCCTGAAAAACACAAGAAGGTTAAATCAAAGAAGAAATTAAAGCAAATTATAGAACAGGATAAGAAATGGAAGAATTTAAAATATAGAACAAGGAGATTTATTTATTTATGTAGCATACTTAGATGTCCACCCATTTACTAAAGGCACTACTAGAGATTTAAATGGTTAAGTATAGTAGAATAAATTGGAGAACCCGAACTAAGATTATTTCTCGAAATAGGGAAAGTATTTCTTTGTATTGCAAAGAAATTTAACTTATGTAATATTTTTATAATGAAAATACAGTTGAATAGAAATTGTGGGTCCCGACAGGTGCCATTCCAGAAACCAGACCTACAACATTATGCTTATGGGAACTCTAGTCTCTGGAGATTAGCAGGTTCTCTACATCCAGGCTAAGGAGTACGTACACATTAAAAGGGTGTAATGATAGGACACTTAGCCCTTCTACTGGCTGAAGAAAATAATTTCTAGGAGGAATAAATGAAATCTCCCTTTGGTGCTCACTGTTTTCAAAAGCATCCAAGCAGTTGCTCCAATGAGCAAGTTAAGATGAAGATGTCTGTACCCGCGGCAGATTAGCATCAGATTCCTGTCACTCTGGGCTACTGAGCCCAAGTGTTACATCAGAAAAAGGCTTTGTAATTAAATTAATTCCCTCAGAGTCAACTCTGGGCAAAGGGCTCCGAGAGCAGCCTTCTTCCTGATTTGGTGGAAACTGGCAGCAGCAGTGGCCTGCTGTGAAAGCCTGTGGGAAGCAGGCAGGGGAGGTGAGCGGTGGCTGCGAGAGGAGGCAGCGCAGCCCAGCCCAGGATGCGGAGGCCATGGGAAAGAAACATTTCAGAAGCACCCTGCTTTAACTGGCCTGCCAGAAGTCTGCCTGGGAGCAAACTCCTACAGTTTTCAAGATCATGCTTTTTACCCCTGACTAGCCTCAAAGACACTTTTCTAAAACCTGTGTGGATCTTGCGTCTGCCAGCTACACACACCTGCGTACTGCTGACCACTTAGGTTTAACTATCATTTCACTTTCCCGCAATGGTTTTGACAGAGCCCCGGCCTAGTGCACTGTGAAATGAGGAGGAATTAATAAGTGAAGAGCGTGCTATGCAGGAACTACCCATATATTTGCAGCATTGATATTGGCCCTCAGTTTCCATTATCCCACCTTACCTAAGTATTTACTGCCATGAATGCTTGAATCTCATTGAAATCCCCCACTTGTCTCTCTACTCTGCTGCCAACAATCATATAAGCAAAGGAGTCCTTGGCTATTGCTCTTTTCCTTGCCATCGGCGTGGAAATTCTACTATAGCGCACACCCACGCGTGCATGCACACACACACAGACACCCCTCTGGGCAAATTATAGTTCCCAGTTCTCAGTGGCTTCTTGAAAGTGACAGAACCACTACTCCAATCTCCTTTCCCCAGAAGAAGAGAAGCTAGAAGGAATGTAGGAAACCAACAGGCAAAGAGGTAAAAAGAAGGACTAGGCAGTCTGCAAGAAATCTCTCTTGATTCCTTGTTCAACACTGTAGTGTAACACTTGCATTTTGGAAGCATTTTTCTCCAGAAAGCGCCCTGTCCCATGCAATCGTATAGATTTTCTTCTGTCTTACATGTCTTATCTGTATTGATCCTTCCATCCCCTTGCTTAGAATACCAGGGATTACCATAAGTGATCGACGGGTACCATAAGCATGGTGGGGATCAGAAAGGCTGAATTTAAAATGCTTGGTTGCTTCAAATATGTGCAGACTGAGAAACTGGAGTGACATATTCATTTTCTTTTGCATTTCTTGTCTGATAAACAAGGCACTGCAGTGAGATATATGTGGTACATTAGCAGTTGGACCTCATATATATAACATGACAGAGATGACACTTCCCTTATTAGCACATAATGCCAGCTATATAATTGTGGTAGCACAGCAAAGATCATCTTACATCTTCTCACAGAATTTCTCCAGATTGGGGCTACTGCCACATGAGACAATATCAGTGACATATCTTCCTGAACTTGGACCAACGGTTTAATTTTGATATCAACCAAAAAAAGAACAGCTGTTAAGAGTTTTGCCTTTTACCTAGGAGGTAACATAAGACAAAAAGGAAAGAGTCGGCATTCGATTTTTATTTTATTTTTGTTGCCATTGTCACATAAAGAAGATCTAGTGAAATACCCTTTGAGATGTCTCATAGATCAGATCAAGAGCTATATTTCACCAAAGCATATTAAGGGTAACATGACTTATCATCCAGGGTATTTATTGCATGATATATGGTGGCAGAGTAATCACACTAAGTACACTGAGAATGGTTGTGACACCATCATAAAACATGCCACAACTTCAAATGCTTTGGATTTTTCATTTTTAGTAGTGAACCAGGACTAAGCTTTAGTTGAACCTTAATACCACAAAAAATTGTGCACCTGAAATAGAAAAATATGAGCTGAAATATTTAATCAGTTTAATTGCCACATTAACCAATTCAAATTTGATTGGCTTCTACACTAGGTTTGCAATCTTTCTTTTATAGAATCAGTATAGAACTGAAGAAAAGTATAGTTACTGACACTTAGCAAAAAAAAAAAATGCTTGCCAAAATTAGATTATTATGACCCATGTATCAGAAAAATATCAAAAATGAGTTGATTCAAAGTAACATAGATCCAGTATAAAGTAACACAGATCCAGTATACTAGTTCTGCTCCATCTGGCCATTCATTTTTCTTGTGGCAACTCTATATATTACAGGCTATAAATTCATTCTTTTCATTACGGTGATGGTAGTGCAGTGATGTTCATCCCAAGACCTTCGGGAAAGATCATGCTCTTGTGCCACTGCAGGAAATGTAGCTGATTGAAGCCAAGATGAGAACATCACAGAGCATTAATCTTCCTGACCACAGGGATCAGGTGCTCTCAGGGAACCAATCCCACAGCACAGGTGGCCTGATATATGGCTCATAGGTCAGCTGTACTCCTTTTTGAATAGTTTCACTTCTTGTTAAAGGAAACCATGAGATTACTCCTCCAAGGTTCTAGATGGCTTCCCTCACCATTATTTGACTTACTTCTCACATCTGTTTCCTAGTTCTTTAATGTGGGCTTCAAACAGGGCTATCATATATATATAGGCTGTAAAGATCTGGATGACCACTAGATGTCAGCAAAGATACAGGAAAAAATCTAGCTCTTTGATGACATCTACTGGTTGTCTGGATTTTACAGCCCCCAATATGATCATTCTAGATCAACCCTAGCAACTATGCCCTTGGCTTTGTGTCTTATCTTGATGTTAAATTGTTTTTTATCTACCTTTCCCTGCTTCCAGAGTCTCTTATTTTATGTAAGAAGGAAAGAAGGATTTTTCAAACTTTATATTATGTTTAAATTCTACTAATGTTGCCCTGTGCTAAACCATCACAAATGTATCATGAAGGAAAACAGCCTTCACATACGCAATTATTACTAATATTACCCTGAATTTATGTCATTCATTCCAACCTAAGAGACCTTTTTTATCCCTGCTAAGCGAGCCCTGGATGGAACAAAGCTTTTAATGCTCAAAATTCTATTCAGTAACCAAGGTGGCTTTCAGATTTCAAAGGTTAATTTTAATTTCATATATATATAATTGACATTTCAGCTTCCAAAATAATACCACTTTATCTATTCAAAGTACTGTTCAGAATTTAACTAATCAGCCCACACAATACCGATGTAATGCTACAGTGAACTTCCTTTTAAAAACACACATTGTGGGGCAAATTAGGAAGAAATGAACTGTTCAAGGTCATACAGCAAATAGAAAAGGCCATATTATTACTCAGACAACTTTTCCTGCATTTTGGTTTACTGTATGGATAGGAATATCTATTAAAACCACTTTCAATAGCAAAAGAGGATGGTAGATTTGTGCAACAGATTTGAATTTATGGACACTCTATATAAGAACAATTCCTCAGGTGGCTTGGTTTTCAGATCCCTCACCATCTTGGAAGACTTCCTCTGAACTCCATCCAGTTTGTTACAGTCCTTTCTTAACAATGGTGTCCAGAACTGGATCCACTACTCCAAGTGAGGTCTGATCAGGGCAGAGTAGAGTGGAACAATTATTCCTATTATAGCATTTCCCCAGTCCACTCCCCACCCCACCACAATGGACATATTTTTGTAGTCTTCTTGGTAATGATATTGAAGTGGATTACCACTGCCTTCTTCTAAGAAGTTTTTTTCAACTACCCAGTCAAGTCTACAGACTTGGGATTTTGTGGCAATCTTTCACTCAAGTATTAATTAGGTCTGTCTTAACTTAGCTTTACTCTTTTGCATGGGCAATACATTCCAATGTGCAGAATTATATTATACATGTTTAGAGATGTCTGACAGGAGATATGATTGCAATCTTCAAATATCTGAAAGCTTATCCCATAGAAGAGGGAGTGCATTGTTCTCTATTGTCTCAGAGGGCAGGGCCAGAACTACAATGAAATAGGTTCAAGCTAGACTTCAGAAAGTTTTTTCTGACTGGATGAGCAATCAACCAGTAGAACAGATGTCCACATGAAGTGGTAAGTTTTCCTTTGTTGGAGGCCTTCAAACAAAAGTAGATGGTCATCTGACAGAGGTGCTCTTGGGATGCTCCACTTAGTTAGATTACATAACCTTTAAGGTTCCTTCCAGTTCTATGATTCTTATGATTCCATGGGAATCAGGAGCCCCCTACAATGGTGTAACAAGGAGAATGCATCACGTGTGGCAGGAGAAATATATATTTCTTCCCTACCAGCTTCTTGTGTGCTGCAGTGCATCCCTTCTCTGGGGCAATAGGGCCATTACCAACTCTCTAGATGTCCAATTGGCCAGTTGACTCATGAATGTCACATTGAAGGAATGAGCAGAATAATACACATTGAAGTGACTATGGCCATATGTGATATTGCATCCTCCAGACCTAGTCATATGTTGCTAATAAGCATTCCAAGAAAGCATCATGTCTACTCTGGAAATAGGGTGAGAGGGCAGTGGAAAGGGACTTGACTCAAATATGCTGGTCTATTGCTTAAATCAGCTGCTTCCTTGACAATAGGAATGGCCCTGGATTTAACTGAAAAGCAACATACTGCTTCGCTGATTGAAATGTACACTAGATATTCTTGTTTCAAGAGAAATTGGCCAAGTACTATCCAAAGGTGCTAAAAACTTCCATGTTTATAGGTAAAGATTGCATTTTTTCATGTTTTGGCTCAGATTTGTTTTAGCTCATGAAAGGGCCTGCCTTATCACAAGCAGGGTAGTTTTGATTAATATCAGTTATAATTTATCCATATCAATGAACAAAGCAAACTTTCTTTTATAGTTAGTTATAATAACTTGTGGCTCATCTTGGGAGATTTGTGCAGATGGATCAAACAGGATTCCATGGCTGTCTCTGTACTATATGCTTAAAGAAGCCAGTTAGGGTTAGGGTTAGGGTTTTTGTGTCTCTGTGTGTGTCACTTAAATATTAATGCAAGCCCAGCCTATTCAGTCTATATTCAATTTACAGTGTGAACATAGAAAATGGGTTAATTCAGTAACCAACTTAATGGCCCAGGATATTTTCTTCCTGTGTTTCCAAAATTAGTACTTCTGCCATGTGTCTCTGTAAATACATCCAGATTTTAAAATGCTGTATGGCTGTTTAAAAAGTCATACATTTAGCAAACTACCCTTCCAACAAGACAGATATCCTGTTGTACAACTAAGAACTGTAGAATAGATGAAGATGAAGAATAACTAGCATGGGCCCAGATAGGAAGATCCTGTATGTTTTGACATTCTTATTCATTTCAAGGAAAAAGGTGTCTTTGCAGGACTGCTTTAGCCACTGAAGAAAGGAGAAAGTGTTCATGGACTGCAGTTCTAAAAGCATGGAGTTAGGTTGCAAAATATTCTGGCCTACAAGAATTTTTTTTTTTACATTGCCTAGTGAAGAATCCAAAGATTTAAGAATTCCCAAGGGGGAGGGGGAGAAGGGGGAGGGGGAGGAGGATATAGCACCTGTTTTTCTAATGTTCAAATGTACTACAGTTACATGCAAGGGGACCAAAGAAGTGTGGGCAATTTGGCTAGTCCCTTAGAGCTTGTATCTAGCTCCCTGCTCAAGAGATGTCCAACTATAACTGAGTTTAAGAGGCTGTCTTGTATCAGAATGAGTAACAACTACCACCCAAGGTTTAGACAATATTTCTGTGACCTTCAGAGAGTGGGGAGAGAGGTATGGACACAGTTATCAGATTTAGGAAGAAAATGGTTCAAACCAGAAATACATGTTAAGTAGGAAATATTGGATGCAAACATGTAAGAGCAATTTCTTCAAATGCTGGCACCCTTTGTTGACTCTGGGTCCAGGAACATCAACCAGGAACAGGGCTGAAAGCTATATCCCTAGCAGAGGACTTCTCAGCCACATGAAAGGTTGAAAAAGTCAGCAAAGGGGCAGAGAAGGGCCAAAGAAACCTGGAAGGCCAATGTCAACACTGATGGTGACAAGAAAGAGAGAACTAAGAAAACTGAAGGGGCAGGAAATCCTCCCCAGCCAGAAGGAAGTACAGTAAATAAATATTGGAGAGATAAAATGTTATAACTGTGGTTAGTCCAAGATTGTCTAAACCAGTGTTTCTTAAAGTGTGCTCCTTAAAGTGTGCCCCCCAAATTATTTGCCAGGCTATGTTGAAAAATAATACAGTATTAAAACCCATCAAACAATTGTGAGAAGCAGTAGCAGCAGTGAATGCATTAATTTTAATGTTTTTAACAATAATTTGTATTAAAGTTTACAAATGCAAAGATAAAAGACTAATACAAACTAAGAAGAATATAAAAAGTAAAGGAAAAAAAGTAAAAGGTGCAGAGAAGAAGAAAAAAGAGAATAATAAAAAAGAAAAAAAAGAATTTTAATTTTTAATAAGGTAACTATTGATAAATATAACTCCACACAAACAAAAGCTCTTTTGAGGTCCTCCATAATTTTTTAAAGTGGGAAGGGGTCCCAACAGAAAAAAGTTTAAACACTGGTCTAAACAAACTTCCAAAAATGCCTAGTACAACAATTCTTAAAAATCTCTTAAAAGGATAAGAAATGACAATATTTGCAAAAATACATGAGAAGAGTATTTTGTAGTAGTTGGCCTAAGAGACACTGAGAGCCAGAAGATGATGGCGTGCCCCCATTCAGTTCCCAATGCTATACAGCAAGGTGAAGAAAGCCTTACAACCATGTATGGACCAGCAAGTGCAGTGTCTTTAGTGTAGGCTCATATTAAAATAAAAGGAACTATTAAGAAACCTTCTTGCATCAGTGTCAATCTTTCTGGAATATAATTTAGTCTCCCTCTAACCCACCCAGTAACAAAGTGTCATCTCTTCTCTAGTCATTAGCGGTGGCATAAATAGCTGACAGAATTATAAATGAAGGTGCCAACAGTTCACCAGACACATCCAATATTTCACCATGAGCACTGAACTTTTCTTTCAAAGCAAAGGGGGAAATGATCTTAATCAGTGTCTATATATTTTTATAACCAACATTTATATCACTTGTAATCTTTTTATTAAAAAAGCAGTTAAAAAAAGGAGCTGTAAAATTCAAGCAGTGTTAAAAATATGAAGAGAGATACATTCAGATAGACTAGCAGCAATTTCTCAGTGATGAACCACTGATGTGCCAATGCCTTTAGAAATAACATGGGCTAAGAGGATATTATTTTAGCTTAGCTCACATTATTTATTTAGCCTGTTTCTCTGTTCAAGTATTTCTGCTGAAAAGAAGCACAGAAGGCCTTCAAAAAACATTCTAAACATGTGACCACAGAAATAGAATCCCACCTTTAGGGTAGGAACAGATATAAAATTCAATTTCTGACATAAATTTGCCACAGTGACATCCCTTCCGATATAAGCATGGGAGTAACTGACACAGCTCGCCCACAATCAGTCCATCAAATCAAGCTTCTACTCTAATCCAAAAGATGATAAGATGCTTATTATCCTGACTTCCTCTTACCAATAAGGACAACACAGCAAACTAGAGACAGGCTAGCTACCAACCCAAGATTTCCAACAATGATGGGAAAAATTGGTGGAAGTGATGTTGTAATGACATTTCCTGTTGGGATCCATGGTGTTTGGAGTTCAGTCCTATAAACCCTAGAGGCAAATCAGCTTGGCCTCTCCCAAGCTCATTGGGGGCATCTGTGGGGGGAGGCAAGGGTGAGAAATGAAAAAATGTATATCACGATCTAAACCACTTGTCTTATGTACTTGTATGCAACATTAAGATGCTCATACAAGATATGTGTCATAATGTCACCACCACATTTCATTACTTTTGTATCATTGTGGTTTGTACTGGCTGTCTCCACTGCTAATCCCTCCCAAGATGAACATTTTTCCAGAGATAAGAGGACATTGCAGAGTGTCCATAGGGAACTGACATCATCAAACTGGCCACAGGAATGTGCCCTTCAAATGTCAAAGAAGCAGCTCTCTGGGATAACCATCTCAATCTGATGTCTGCCCAGATAGACTGGGACTACAACTTCCAGAAAGATAAGGCTGACTAAGAATGTTGGTTGTTGCAGTCTCAATTCATCTGGAAGGTACCACATCAGAAAAGGCTGATTTAAGGTGTTCAAACATCAGACACATTCAAAGAAGGTAAAAGATTTTCAGGGCAAACTGTTTGATTGTCCCTGGAGTCTGCAGACAGACACTTATTAACCACTTACAGCACTACCATGTAGAGCTTTTCCTGGCTACTCTGGAGCTTTAGAGACCTAAACCAAACCTACTGACCAGCTCCAGTTCAGAGAGACTAAAAGGGCCTTTCTGTAACCAGTACTACAAGTTTTTAAACATGAGACACTAAATACCTTCTCTAGTGCAAAGAATGCAAGTGACGTCTAATTTGATTCATCCATAGTCACATCGGTTATTAACAGTATTGCTGAAACGAGACAAGGAAGCTTTCTGAAGGAAGCCAAGTGAAACCTAACAGCATTGAGCATTAGTTTTAATTTCTTGACACTTTCAGACTGACATAAAAGGCCATCAATGCCCTGCCCTTGTTCAGAATAACTATTTTATAGCTGGATGCGAATATTTGCTCAATCCTTTCAAGGGGACATGTACGGGAAATGGTGCAGAAAGCGAGACAAAGTGCTGAAACGAAAGTTCACTTCCTGATTTCATGGTTCAAAATTGACAGGCTTGGGCAAGGAAGTTGTGCAGCTACCTGATGACAGATATCATCCAGATGCATCTCACCAGCAGTTGGTCAATACTTTTCATGAAAAGTCAGTTTTAATGCTAAGGAGAAGACTGGCTTAAAAAGCAGCTTAGAAGCAGTTCAGGCAAGCCAGTGCAGGCAGCAATTGCCACAGCAACAACATGTATACAGTAAATTCAACACACATTTATCTTTCTGAAATACCTGAATGTTTTCTCAGTTCAAATGTGGCACAGGCATTGTTCTTCATTACTAATACTACGTACATCCGAGAGAAAAATAAAGTGAAGCTAAAACGGCTTAAAATTTCCGGGAAATGTACAAGTGTCACCTCATAAGCAATGTCTAAAGAATCTAGTCAGCCTGCCTCCACCGGGCTGAGGAAATCTCAATGCAGTAAATCTGAATTATTTTGGCTTAATCTTTCATTCAAAGTTCCAAGAGCTCCCTCTTGTGGAAGCAAGTTCACAATAGGTCACTTACAAGGATGTCCACCTCCCTAATACTTGCAGAATATTCTTTTCTACGTGTCACTTCCGATTTCATATTTTTACTTATTTTCAGCATGCTATTCTGAGTTCCTGAACTTCTCCCCGCCCAAGTTGTATTTTTACAACCCCACAAATGTGAATGAATTACTGGGAGAAGTCGGGGGAAGATAACTTGGAAAGCACTTCTGCTGTATGATTTCACTTCACGGACAACCAAGAACTTCATCAACTGTCTCCAATCAAATGCAGCATGGTGGAGTCATCCTTCTTATATGCCCAAACAGTGTGATGCTCCAGCTTTCAGCAGAAAGCAGAGTAAATCTCTCTTTTTTTGTGAACAGGAAATAGGTTAGACAAGAGAAATAAACTGAAAAGCTTCCCTGGCCCTTTGCTGCCCATCTTTGTCTCAAACAGGTTCAGTGCACAATTTCCAGGGGATAATGGCCTATTTACTCAGGGATGTCTGAAGGGAGCATCATTTGGCACAAAGGAAAATGAAAACTGAAAGGCTAGCAGCAGTAGCTGGAGGTAACATATTGACTAATGGCATGGATTTTGAAGCTGCAGGTGCTCATTAGCCCTCACAACTGTTCCTAGCAGAAGCAATGCCAGATTTGCAGAGGCAGGTGCGCATATTTCAGCGGAAGCCACCATAATTACCCGTGCAGTATGAGCGAAGGGGAAATTTTCCTGGGAAAACTCTTCTTGAAACAGTCAGGGGGAAAATGGTAAAAGAAACCAAAATCTAAACCAGAATCTCAAGTAATGCAAGACTGTATTTACTTCAGTAACATATTTAACCCACAGCAGCACTAGAACAGGCAGATGAGTAACAGATAATTACCATATTTTAATATATTATTAAATAATTATGCGTCATTTTTACCCATTTACCCATTTGGACTGCAGAATCTAAATATTGACTCTAATGCCTCTTTTACAATTCTGGAATAACATTCTCCTTTGAAATGGTAAACTGGCACCACTCACTTATAATTTAGTCTAAGAATGTATTGATTTAGTCAATCAGCAGAACTGAGAAACCAAGCACAGACCATGGATTATACTGTGAGGAACTAATTGTTCCAGTTACATTTGTGGTGGTGGTATCATAGTAAAATTACAACTAACTTAAAGTCAACATTCACTCCAACTAAGAACAGAAGTATTGAAGCCTCAAAATGACTGTGTTTTACAGTACTTGGATTTGGTATGATCAAGTCAGAAAATACATTCACAATTTGTTTCATGCCTAACGTTTATGTTAGTGAGGGCTAATATGGATGAAATACAGACATCTGGACAAGTAACCAATTCCATCAAGTGTTCTATATGATTCATCTTACCAGAAGAGGAAAATCTTCATCGCCACTCTTATTCTATTATTATGCCACACAAAGTAGAGTTTAACTGCTAAAATGTTTAATTGCTTGCAGAAAGGGACTACATTCCACATATTCCAAAACATTTTTTCTGAATTATTTCCAAGTACGGCACAGTCTAGAAGATACCAGTGTACACTTATATGTATAGTGTAACAGGGAATCCTCCCAATAACATTGGGATTAAATTTAATTCTCTGTCTCTGTGTCTCTCTCTCTCTCTATATATATATATAAAATAAATTTTAACAAGATAAAAACAATACAACTTTTAGAGAAGAAATAAAGAAAAATAGTGAATAGATAAGAAAGAAAATAAGAAAAAGAAAGAGAAAAGTTTATAAAGAAAAGGCTTCTGATCTTCTCAACAGCATATAAATGCATTTATATTTTACCCTCTCTCTCTAAGATTACATCATAATTTCCTTCTTTCCATAGTCTATCCTTTCTAACAGTCAAACTCATAAATCAAAAGTTCATAATTTTCTGTTCATTTTAATTGGTTAAAAATATTTTAAATGACATGAGACAACAGAGGAAGTGGAATCTCTAGCTACTTGTAATATAAGGCATTTTAGAGGGGAACAAATTGAGAAATGCTGTAATAGAAGATCAAGTAAATGGTAATGCTATATATTAGACTTCTTGAAAAGATACCAGCAATGATTGAGCTTCCAGGTGAGGAACTATGGCCAATTAGATGTCCCTGAAGGAGCGGAGACAGCATTGCAGTGGAGATCGGCAGCCAGACGACTAATTCTGGGTGGTGCAGTCTTTCTGGATAAAGAAGAGGTTGTGAGATCGCCCACTTGTACTCCAGACATCTGCTCCTCATGAGTAAACTGCAGGAACTGAGGTTTTTGTGGTCGACTCATGAGTTGAGCAGCTAGGAGTGAAGGGATTTCAACCAAGCTCACAGCCTTAATGCAGCCTATATGGAAATAAGGTTTGCACAAGCCTCCTTTCTTATCCACTTTCAGATGTAACTAATTTACAACTAACAAGAGATTTTCTGAGCAGCAGGATAAGTGAATTCCACTTGGTGAGTCAACATTCTTTCTGGACTAAAAAGAAAAAAAAAAGCTTAACAAGGAGTGGATGTAAGAAAGTTTAAAATGGATAATGGGGATAGTTATTTTGAACGTTTTTTTTTTCTTTTTGGTGAAAGTGCTTTTGAATAAATTGGAATTAAAATAGACAAATGAATCAGACCTTCATGGGAATGTTTTTTGTTTCCTATTAAAGAGTGCAGACAATTGGTGGATTTTACAAAACTGTGATGGAACGTATCTACAAGGAGGAGAGTGATGTGGGAGATCAAGGCTATCAGGAAGGAGGGAGAGCATTCCAGGAGGGGAAAGGAGGCAAAAGGCAATACAGTCCACAGGGGGAGTGTAAGAAGAGTAAGAGATTCAGGATAGCCACTTCCTAGAATCTCCCAGGGTATATCCACTAGTTGCTGTAGTATAGATTTAGTTCAGTAAGATTCTGTCTATAAGGTGTGAGCAAATAAAGGAACTGTACTCGACTGAACTGTTTTATCATTGTTCTTGGGCTGGGCCTGACAAAAACAAAAGATAATGGTAATTTGAACCAGACTGTGATGCTGATTCTAAGGAAGGAGTGCCATTTGAGATGAAAGTATTAAGGGCACAGGAAGACAAAACAGGAAAAAAAGGGGGGGAGGACTTGCCTTTTACTCTTTCCCTTGCAACTGAGATACTTTCACTTTTGGATTACAATATTACAATGGTAACCCCCAGAAAAGCAGCAAAAACAGCAGAGGGGAGGAGAGGATCGCTACATCAACCTGCAGAGAGAGGAATTACAGTGGTACCTCAGGATATGAACGCCTCTACTAACGAACCTTTCGGGTTACGACCAGCTCCGGCCGCAAAAATTTACCTCGATGTGCGAACTCCGCCTCGGGGTACGGTCATTTTTCCGCCCTGACACGTGGTCCGCGGCCGTTCTCCTGCGCCCCGCCGTGCCGCACGGTGCCCGGCCATTCTCCCGCCGCGCCACATGGTGCCCGGCCGTTCTTGCGCAGTGCCCGGCCGTTCTCCCGCCGCGCCGCCCCGCGCTGCGCCCGGCCCTTCTCGCGCGGCGCCCGGCCGTTCTCCCGCTGCGCCGCCCCGCGCCACACCCGGCCGTTCTCCCGCTGCGCCGCACCGCGCCCGGCCGTTCTCGCGCGGCGCCCGGCCGTTCTTCCACCGCGGTGCATGGCGCCCAGCCATTCTCCCGCCACGCCGCGCTGCACCTGGCCGTTCTTGCACGGCGCCCGGCCGTTCTCCCGCCGCGCCGCCCCACGCCACGCCCGGGTGTTCTCACGCGGTGCCCGGCCTTTTCCACGCCGCACCCAGCCGTTCTCCCGCCCCTGATGCGTGGTCCGCGGACGCCAGAACAGATTAACGGTAATTACATTGAACCTTATGGGAAAATTTGCTTCGGGGTGCGACCAAATTCGGAGGGCAGAACGGATTAACCGGATTTACATTGAACCCTATGGGGAAATTTGCGTCGGGTTACGACCAACTCGGGATACGCCCAGAGTCACGGAATGCATTAAGTTCATATCCCGAGGTACCACTATATACCATATTTACTAAAGATGTTTGGGCAATAAGTGATACTAAATTGACTAAATCACTGGATACTAAATTGACAGCTTTTGAAAAAACAATGGATGAAAGACTTGTAAAAATGAATGAGGAGATGAAAGAAGTCAAGAGGATGGATTTGGTTTGGATGAAAGAGTGGATGCTGCTGAGAAATAGAAGGCTTTTGGAGTTAGAAGAACATGACCTGAGATTTGGGTGGCATGGATGTCTGTGGTATGACAAAGTCAAGGTTAATGTGGATTTTAAAAATCACTATGTTAGATGTGCCATATTGAGAATATGGAATAGTTACAAATCCATGTTGTATCCAAAAACACCTTTTGTGGCTCTCAGCACAAGAAGCATTTTATAGACGAGAAATAATAGGCAAACACAAATTGCTAACTTATCATGAAATACTAGAATTTTGTCAAGGAGAATACAATGTAAAATCAAGAGAAGAACTGGTGGCAGAGGGACATAGTTGCCAATGGTTTTCTTATTTACAGTTATTAGAAAGATTTAAAGTATCATTGGTATATGTCACCAGAGAAATTGTCTAGAATATATAAAGGCATTTCAAATTCATGTTGGAAATGTGAAAAACAAAAAAGGACATTTTATCATGCTTGGTGGATATGCCAAAAAGCTAGAAAATTTTGGATTCAAATACATGCACTGATTCAGAGGATTTTAAAGATTACTATACAATTGAGACCAAAGGTCTTTCTTTTGGGGCTCATGGACAAAGAGTTGGAAAAAAGTCATGGAACTTTGTTTTTGTATATGATAACTGCAGCAAGATTATTGTATGCACAAAGATGGAAAGATTTGGCAATACCTACAATGAAGGAATGGTTGGTGAAGATGATGGAACTTGCTAAGATGGCCAAATTGACTTCTTTGATTAGAGAAAACACAATATCTATGTTTATTGCTGACTGGAAACTCCTTATGGACTTTTTGTGGAAAACAGAAAAAAAAACCCGAACTTGTGATTTATGGTTTTGATGACTAGACAGGATAGATTATAGAAAGAAGAGAGACATGTGTAACTTTAGAGAAAGAAGTAGATTTATAATTGTACTTATAACTGCTGTAAAGAAGACTGGAAGCCACTTTTTTGTATCTTATTTCTTTTTTTTCTATTTTTCTTTTACTTTTTTCCCCCTTTCTTGCACTTTTAGCTTTCTCTTTGATTTCTTTTTCTTTTTTCTTCCTTACTTTATATTAGTTTGTATTAGCGTTTATCTTCCTTTTTAAAACTTTTAATAAAATTATAATAATTTCAATAATTTTTTAAATAAAACTGTCAAAAAAATTAAAAAGAAAAGATACCAGCAACCACATTTTATTTTAAAATAGGTCCTATCATATCATTATGAGCAAGAATGAGTCAACCCTTCATGCAGAGTAGCTTTTCTTGGGCAACGTTACAACAATCAAATCTCCAAGTCCATTTCCAGTAGACAAAATAATCCTGAACCATCAACTCCTTTCATACAACTATGGTGTTTTCATCACAGAATGATCTGGCAGGATCCTAGAAGCTGCTAAAATGTATTTCTTCCAACAAGCATCTTAGAACTACTTCTGCTGAGTTCAAAAGATTGGGAACAGAACTGAAAAACAGACTATACATAATTTAACTAAAACAATGAATTCAGAGCTTTTTGCAGAGAAAATGGTAGGATGAGATCGAAATCCCATCACACAATGCGCACCGCTGCCAAAAGGACACCATGGAAATGACCTGAGCTGCATAGATATTTCATTTGCAGCACCTTTTCCTTTCAGTTCTCTGCACAGTATCATCATGCAGGCTGCTCTGCTTCTGATCTATTGCTGAAAGAGTCCTAAAATGTCCTTCATTCTCTAATTTAATGCAAATCCCCTGACTATTTATAGCATTCCCATTACTTGGGGATGATTAAATACCTGGATCTATGGTCTAGAGAAAGGGTCCATTCCTTTTGTAACACCACATACAGACCTTTAGTTTACAGGGGAACTCATACAAAACCAGTGTTTTGTAGGGAGCTACAACCACAGCCAAACTGTCTTTAAGTTGGAGATATTCAGAAAACAATCACTGGCAATTAAGTTTAATGCAAAATTCATTGCACTGAAATGCACTGAAAATAAGGGGATTTCTATGTATAGTTTAGGAATTGATAAGTAAATTATTCTAAAGAAATAGTATGTTTTGAGGTTTAGAAATCCTATTCAGAACTAGGGGTGACAATGGGAGGGTATAAAGAAAGTCAATATTGTTCTTTCAAAAACAAATACACCTTTAGAATCATTTATATTGACAGCGACTACGAAAGGAACAAAATCTAAAGCTTCCACAGCATGGTCCATATTTTTTAAGATAAAAAAAAGAATACAGGACCTCATAAGCAGAAAGAAACTAAAATGTATATTTAACTCACATTTATAATTTAATTTATTACAATTTAGGGATAGAACCAAGCACAACATATAAATGCCAGCATATAATTTTTCCTGCTGAAATCACTTTCAGAAGGTTGCACAGTTGATAGCGGATGGTCCAAGCAATAGGAAAAGGAGGAGCTGATTTTCAATTGAACTTATTGCAGTTCCATTCTTTCTAGCTAGTTCCATGGAGCTAGATAGGAGATCATAGCAACGGCATATTGCCGGCCCTGAAAGAGAACACATGTTGGTATATAAAGGGTGATAAAGAATCTTCTATGCCTGTGGACAACTGGTGAATTTTCTCAGAAAGCTATTGATTGTTGAGCAAATCAAGAGTGGTTTCTTTTTCATTTACTCTTCCAGCTTGGTTTATTCCAAATGCTAATGTCGTCAAAATTTCAATTCCATCAGTCACAAACCACTATTTCCATGCATTGTACTTTCTTACAACAAAATTCAGCCTCATGAGAGTATTCTCCCTGCTTCAAATCTCCAAGGACATGCCCCCAAATCATTGCAATTATCTTTCTAAAAAGCCTTCTCAACTTTAAAAGAAAAAAAGAAAAAGAGAGTAAGTTTGATTATATCGATAAATTTTACTATCAGCTATGAAAAAAGCAAAACAGAGAGCATATTAAGTTGCCTGATTCTAATTCTTATGACCAAGCCCCCCCCCCGCAAAGGAATAAAACAATAATCATTTACCATAAAAGAAAAAAACTCAATTCTTAAGAGTGAAGAGTTTAGTTCACCCCACTTATCAGCCTCTGCCAGAAAACAAGCATTTGGAATTTTGAGGATCCAGAAAATAAAACATTTGGCCTTTAAAGCTTAAAGAAAGGCTGAAGACAAGGTCAGAAACAGAGGTCATATTACAGCTACCAACCCTTTACACACTACAGTTATAAAAAGGAATGTCCGCAGAGTCTGTGTTTTATAAAGCCAATACACATTTGAACTAAGTGGGAGATATAAATAAAAGAACATATAAGTCTGTCAATTCTGCCAGCAACACGAATATTGCATTTGATAGATGCAGGCTTATTTTGCATCATTTTTAATATACAGTTTGTGTTGCCATGAATTCATTCATTCATTAAATAACAATAACCAACAGAGGGGCTTGACAGAAGATTCATAGAGTTGTTGACATTGATGTCCATGTGTCAAACATGTCCTTTGTTAGGTTACATAATATCATAACAATTATATCACTGTATTCTGTCGTCAAAAACTTTCCTTAAAGTCACAAGATGTCAGAACAAACCAAAAATCATTAACCAAAAGTCATTACTAACCAAAAATCAGAAAAATATTACCAAAATTGTCTACATGGACATACCAGCATGTCAGAGTTTAATCGATTAGAAATCATACAAGGTTTGACTAAGAAGACCCTAGAGGAAATGGTTTATCCAGACATCTTTCAGGATTTAGGTCTGGTCATGGAATGGAAAAAGGCACTGGTGGTACTGACTGATGATCTTTGTTGGAAAAATTGTTTCTCTCCTGGTCCTGCTGGGTCTCTCAGTGGCTTTCAATACCATTGACCATAGTATTCTTCTGGAATGCTTGTGAAGGTTGAGGGTAGGGAGTACCATCTTACAGAGATTCTCCTCCTTTCTGACCAGAGAGTACAAATTGGTTTGAGGACAGAGCATGGTTGAGAGTGTTGCTTCTCTACCATGAAGTGTCACCAGGCTTGGTTCTCTTCCCTCTGCCCTTGATTTGTATCTACATGAAATTTCTGGGAGAGGTCATATATTGATTTAGGATAGGGAGTCACCAAAATGCTGATGATATACATCACCACTCCTGAGCCAGGCTAAGGATACTGTGAAGGTTCTGACTCAGTATCTGGAGACTATGAAGGGTGGCAGAGGTCCAACCAAGTTCAAATCAAATCCCTACAAGATGGAGTTGATGTTTGTAGGTGACCAATCTGACTCGATCCTGAATCTAAAATTGGCTCTAGGCAGGGTTTCACTCCTCTTGATGTTGCAGGTTTCTTATTTAAGGATGCTCCTAGATGTGTGGGTGCTGCTGTGATGGAATGTATCGACAAAGAGGAGGGTGATGTGAGAGATCAAACCTATCAGGAAGGAGGAGAAAGGTGCATTCCAGGAGGGGAAAGGAGACAAGAGAAAACACAGTCCACAGGGGGAGCGTGGGAAGCGAAAGAGGTTCAGGATAGCCACTCCCTAGAATCTCCCAGGGTATATCCACTAGTTGCAGTAGTATAGATTTAGTCTGGCAAGATTCTGTCTATAAGGTGTAAGCAAATAAAGGAATTTTACTCAACTGGACTGTTTTACCGTTGTTCTTGGGCTGGGCCTGACAGCTGCTCAAGCAGCAGGTAGAACCTGCAGCCAGGGAGGCTTTTGCCCAATTTCTTGTGCATCAGCTGTGGACCTTCCTAGATCAGGATACTCTTGAAATGATCTTCTCTCATTACCTTGTTATTATACTACTGCAACTTGTTTTACATAGGGATGCCTTTGAAAGTGACTCAAACTACATTTGGTTGAAAGTTTTGACTATTTGTGAGAAGAAGTAGGTTTAGTAGTTTTATACCTATGCTGAAGTCTTTGGCTTGATTACCAATAGGCTTTCTGATCCAACACCCAGTATATGTTGGTTTTAATTTTTAATTAAATTAATTTAATTTTTAAATCCCTACATGGCTTGGCACTTATGCATTTACAGGATTATTTCTTCCAACAGCCTGCCTGTGTGTTTATCCTGAACACTTGTTCCAGGACCCCACCTGGAAAAGAAGAAAGAAGTGGGAGCTCAAAATTATGACTTTTTAATGGCCACTCCAACACTGTAATACCTTTATCCCAGAGAAACAGGATGCATCCACCTTGCTTGCATTTTGCAAAGCAGTAAGAACATCTTATTCTGACCAGGCTTTGATGTGGATGGTGTGTGGTAGAGAAAATAAATCCAACAAACAAAATGGAGGCTGCACCCTTTTTCCTCCATGTCTTTTGGACATGATCAGGGTCAACCCAAGCTCCTCTCTGCCTAATTCTGTCAGACCCAAATTGACCTGACCTGCCCCTAGACAAAGCCCCCTGCAACCCTATCTAAACCAAAGAATAGAAGCCTCCCTCACCAACTCAGAGTATAGCCCAAGGGTAGTCCTAATAAGGGAATTGCAACATAGTAACTAGGATCACCGGCAGCAAGTGGATGGACTCAGTTACAGTGATGATGAGTGCACCTTTGGGAGTCCTGAAAGAACAGGTTAGGAACAGATTGTCATGGAGAAAATCTATCTATGTGGCCGCTAGGAGTTGAAATTAACTTGATGGCACATAATCAATCAATCAATCAATCAATCAACAAGCTGAGAAACCTCAATGTTCCATCCTCAATCAGGGACACTCCAACATCCCATCACCTTAGCAATGGACTTCTCCAGCTCTACTGCCACTCCTGAAAGGACCATTTTGCCTAACAATAGAAATAAACCCATGTGCATGGATGTGGACCAGCCTAGCTTATCCAAATTGGCGAGGGGCTGACTGTGGAACAGAACACGAACTGCTCATTTACAAATTCCAAGTAAAGATAAAGCACAAGAACAAGTCAACCACTTTCCACAATATAATCTGGAACATATACCCATCATTTCAAGGAGAACATCAGGAAGCCCTTTAAAGTCCTGAACATAATTGACAGAGAACTAGAGGAACTGTGGAATAAAAGTACTTGCTAAGGGTGAATGTAAAAAGATACTGCCAAAGTTTAAAAAACAGAAGAAAGCAAACTAGATGTCAGAACAAACTGTGGAAATTGCCAGGAAGATAACAGAAGCCAAAGCCAAGATCTCAAAGAAGGAACTTGGCAAAGTATTTCAGGGAGCTGTTAGAAGAGACTTAAAGCAGTATTACAACAACATCTGTAAAGACACTGAAGATGCAAACAAACCTGGAAAACAAGGAATGTATTCCAAAAGATTTCTGAATTCAGGGGATTCCAACCTTGAACTGGTATGTTAAAGGATGCCATTGGACAGATAATAACTGATTCAAAGAAGATCAAAGATGGAAGGAGTGCACTAAAATTCTGTACAGTACAGATTTGAACTTCCAAGATATCTTAGATTATATTCCTTACTTACAAGAACTTCTAGTATTAGAAGATGATTTTAGATCAGCACTTTGGTTATTGCCAAGTCAGAAGGCTACAGGAATTGATGAGATATCTACAGAAATATGGCAAGCAACAGAAGAATCTGTAAAGATTTGAACCAAATTATGCCAGCAAATCTGGAGAATGACACAATGGCCATGAGATTGGAAGAGGTTGGTTTACATACTAATACCAAAGAAAGGAGTCTTAACAGTATACAAACTATCACATAATATTCTTAATTTCACATGATGGCAAAATAATGCTTAGGATCATCCAATGTCTATTAGAGCTCTACAAGGAAAAGGAAATATCAAATGTTCAAGCTGGTTTTAGAAAAGGCCAAAGAACAAGATATATCTTTGCTGATGCATGCTGGATAATTTGGAAAGCCAACGAGTACCAAAAAGAAGTCAGTATGTACTTCATTGACTATAGAAAGGCCTTTGATTGTGTGGACATCAAGGCTGTGGAATACTCTTAGGAAAATGGGAATCCCAGAACATTTCATTGTCCTCTTGCAAAACCTCTACATACAATAGTAAGCCATAGTCCAGATGGACCATGGTAAAACAAACTGGCTCCAGCTTAGAAAGGAGTAAGGCAAGGTTATATACTCTTTATGTATTCAACCTGTATGTGAAATACATATTCAGAGAGGCTGGATTGGAAGACGTTAAGTGTGATTTTAAAACTGGAGGAAGAAACATCAATAACCTGCACTATTCTGATGACACTACTCGGATAGATGAAAATGAAAATAACCTGCTCTAGTAATGAGGGTCAAGGAATATCGTGAAAAAATGGCACCATGATTAAATGTAAAGAAGACCAAACTATGACAATGGATACAGCAACCAACCTTAAAATTGACAGTGAAAACACTGAGATGATTGATAGTTCCTGCCTTTTAGGATTGCCTACCCAGAGTAAAGGAACTAGCAGTCAAGAAATATGCCATAGACTGGTACTTGGTAGGATAGTAATGAAGGCCTTGGAAAGGATATTGTGATGCCGGGGGTGGGGGGTGGGGGTGTCTACATACCTAATAATATCAGAATTGTGCAGGTAACAGTTTTCCCTGTGTCACTCCATGGAAGTGAAAATTGAACCCTAAAGAAGTAGGATAGAAAGAGTATTGATGCTTTTGAACTCTGGTATTGGAGAAGACTCTTGAGAATATCACGGATAGCCAAAAAACCACAAACTAATGGATCATAAAACAAATTAATCCAGAGTTCTCACATGAGGTATAAAAGACGAGGCTCAAATTGTCATAATTTAAACGCGTTATGCTAAGACCCAGTTCCCTTGAGAAGTTCATAATAATGGTAAAGGTGAAAAGAAAGAGGAGAGGATGATCAGCAGCAAGATGACTGGGCTGGATTACAGCAGTGATGGGTCCATTGCAGGGAGACCTGAAGGGCCAACTTAGGGACAGGTCATTCAGGAGAAAGTCTATCTGTGTGGTCATTAAGAATCAACACCTTCTTGATAGCACATGATCAAATCAAAAGGAATTTTGTTCTCTCCTGTGATATTTACCCAAATAACTAGATGCAAACAACATTCAATTTTAGTGCTCATTTTGGGATTTTAGTGGGAAAGTATGAGAAAAAGAGAAGAGTTAGGATCCCATTCTGGATCATGTCTTCTACTCTTTAAAGTCTTAATTGCATGTTGGGACATCTTAATTGCAGCAATTTAATTCTTTAGAGGAAGACTGCAGTATAAATAGCTGAGGTTTACTACTAACTTACTTCCAGTCAATACAGAGACTGTGTTAAAACTGGACAAATGTTTTAAGAGGGTATCTGCATTAGAGTAGCAAGGACTATGGCTTACTTGCATAAAGATAATAAATGGGCAGATTATAAAATTTGAAGTGGTTGACTGATTGATTGATTGATTCACTGATTATGTGCCATCAAGTTATTTTTGACTCCTAGTGACCACATAGATTTTTTTCCCATCACTTAAGTGGTTATGCATGTTAAAATATGGGTTATATTTAGATGTGCTCTTGGAAACTAAAAAAAAAAAAAAAAGCCAACCCTCATTTCAATAGCGTTTCCAAATAGGGAACCTAACAAAATGCCTCTACTATTTTTCTAAATGTTTTATTTTGTAAATCTTCATGTTGGCTTGAAACTGTAGCCTGTAAATTTATAGAAAATTGTACAGCTGGAGCTGCAGTTCCCTGATCATTTCATTAGCAGGTTACAAAACTGAACAGCATATCAGGACTGGCCTCCCTTCCTTTCCCCCGACACCCTGAAGCGAGAATAGGCAGACATGCATCCTGTTGTTTCTAGAATCAATTAAGAGTCAAACTCCCTCAGTTAAGAAAACGCAGGAGCCAAATTCTATTTGTGCATGGAGGTAAAAGTGTGAATGTTACCTGATTGACTTCTAAAGTCCCATGACCATTAAGAAACACATCAGGGGGTTGGAGATTTCACTGTTATTCCTTCAAACCTTATTTTCATGGAAGCAGCAACTTGCTTCAAAATAGGCCAGGCAGATAGTAGCACACTGCTTGCATTAAAAAACATACATTTCCCAACTCAGAAACTGCAGCATACATATAGTGTAATGCTTACCAAGATCATTTGAAGGCCAAAAATAACTACTCAATTGTTTGAATGAAACTTTACTGCCTTCTTTCTTGCTTCTTTTCCACCACACTATACTAAGCTAAGATTAGACTAGACTGGAAAGTAGATCCCTAAATGAGTATGTGCAAAATGGAGGCATCATTTTAAAGAACAAGGTCTGGAAACTCAACATCAAAAGTATGTGTTCTTTAGTATAACGCCATTATTCTTTAGTGTAAAAACAATGCCATGAAAGGCCTTAAGATGTTTCTGAGATACTACCAGTAGTACAAGACTGCAGGTGTGCTCTGAAAATTAGCTAGTTCAATACATGTGCATAAATTCTTGTACTGCTGCTCTAACTGCAAACATCATATTTTAATGAAGCATCATGAAAGAAAATGTTGAGAGTAGGTCTACAATATTCTGAATATCCTGATGAAATTTCCACTTTTGGTCTGATCGTCTATCCAGGAACTCTATAGGCTTATGTTCTAAATCTGTATAAGCATTTCAGTTAGAATCCAATGTCATTCTTAACAGTATAGAAAGTAAGTAGGGAAGTGACTAGGCTACCACATTTGGGCTGCAAAAATCTGTTCAACCAGTAAATGGTAGCAGAAACATACAGAAAATGCTAATACTTTGCTTCCATCTAGTGATCATCTGAAATTTTGCAGCCCAGATCTTGTAACCCTAATTGTGCACGCTTTGAAAATGATTCAAAAGGACAGCTCTGGACCTCACATGTGCAAGCATAGCACCTTGTTATTCTTTAAAGGAGCCTGACCTTTCTCAGGCTTTCATGCGAGCCTGAAAAAAAAAAAATGCTGTTGCTTTAAGAGTCCTTAATTACTTCCTTCTTCCAAGCCACTTTTAAAGCATCCTTAATAATCACTTCTTGTTGCTTCTTTACTGCCTATATATGTAATACCTAAAGATAATTTATGTTAGCCTTTACAACCTAGGGTCCAAGAAATGGGAGTACAAAATGTTTTATTTGAACTATAATCCAAGAACTACAGATTCTGTGCTTAAAGATAGACAACAAATTTATTTTACCTTTCCTATGACTCATTTTCCTCTCCACTTCTCCAATGACTCATTCCTGCTTTTCTGAGCACTCTAGTCCATTATCATGCGTGAGCATCCTCAGGGGACAAGTTACACACATGACATCATTGTGCAAAAGGTGCAAATTGTACACTGTAGATCTTTTGCATGGTGACATCATCATGGCTGCTACCAGATACAACTGACATCATGTAACTAATATCTAATTCAAGTAAAAACTTGCTCTTGCTACCCCATTCAACAAGTCAGTGATTACTGGTGCTCTGCATCTCAGGGTCTATGTGCCACCACAGACTCAAGGCAATAAAGTTTATTCTGAAACATTCAAAACCATGTATTTTCAGAATGACAACCATCTGCACGTTCAAAGATTACCTAATAATGACTGTTAAAGAGCTATTCATAAACAAAAAAAAAGATGATGCACAACAAATTGCTAGATATTTTCAAAATATCTGTAATATAAATCACTGATACAAATGCATTATTTTAATGGCAGGACGTTTCTCTAAAATGGCTTTATGGCTACGCAATAAGTTACTTATAATGAAATAGACAGCCCTTAGGATTTTACTGAATGTTCTACATTCATTTCTAAAGCATTTATTGATCAACTCATTAATGAAATACTTAAAAAGCCCTCTCTGTATACGTTTCCATTCTTAGAAACTTGTTTGCGATAGAAATAGGTAGCTTTTCATTTAAAGAAAAAATATTGGAGGTAATCCTCTAAACATTAATGACATGCATCCTAAAAATGTAATTTAGGATTAAATACTCATTCTGAAATACACATGAACAGGTATAATTATATTAAGATTTTTTTTCTTTTCCTTCCCTTCCCTTTGTTTTTTTCTTTCTGCACTGCAAATATTTTCTGCAAATATTTTACATGGGCAATGACCTGTCATTACAATTTTCAATTCTCCTCAAATTTAGAACACTCGGTGTCTTCTATGACTATTCCTTTCCTCAGTTATCCTCTCTAAAAGCTGTATTCTCACATAACAAAACCAGGACTTTGAAACCACAGTTTCTTGAACAAGATACAATTGCTAGGTTCACTTACCACTCTTCCAAAAATTAAAATTGCCATATCTGGTTGCAAGAAAGAGTTAGAGCTTTCTGTCAAAGCTGACTGCTATTTAGTAGACATCCCGGGTTTTGCAGCCCTGTAGGCTTGTGAGCCAGGATTACTCCATTAACTTTTGGACAACTCCTTTGGCCTCCTTTCCTAGTCCATAGCTGCTTTGGCCCATTTTCCTTTGGTCCTTTTGTTTCTATGATACTAAAACTGCTACTAGTGCAACAGTTTATGTAGCTTCCTGTGCACTGAAGTCTTCTATCTCCTTGCTCTGGCATTCACAACCACTAACTTCTTTCTGACTTTTACTTCCCAACTTAAGAATTTAAAGCCATCTCTCTCTTTCGTAAAAGACTCTATTTGTCACCACTTTTACAGTAGTGAAATACATTCCACTTCATAACCATTTTCCAGGCTGTTTGCAAAACGTTCCGTATACGGTCCGGGAAATCTTTTCCAAATACCAAAAAATGCCACTCCAGTTTGTGCATATCCCCTTTACAACCCTTTTGTTTCCATTTATATTGGATTTTCTTTTCTTTTGCTTAGAGGAAATTATATTTTAACAAGAAATAGAGGGCATCAAATACCTCCTACCCTTTTTCTTGAATGGTATACATGACAGCCAAGTGGTATCTCTACACTGGGCTCATCAGTCTGATTCATGTAATGGCTGGGGTCTTCCCAAAGCATCACCATCCTTGTCTGTGAATAATTTTGTACAGCCATTTCTGGTTATTGTAGCATTTGTCTCCTTTACTACACAAACAATTATTATCTTTAATAGAAAAAGGAAAACATTCTGTACAATGCTGACAGGAAAAGAACATTTATTATTTGAAGGATAAATAAAGGAAAAGCAAAGACCTTTGTACCTGGTGGGGAAACTAGAGTCTTGCAGAATTCACCAATTAATTTCACATGAACCAAAGCAAAGCCACCCTTGATGAAAGAATCACATAGTTGCAAGCATCTTCACACTCATACAAACACACATCATTCTGAGGATAAATTGCAGCACAGAGGTATGCACTCCTCTGATGTAATAATAATAATTGTGGGTCGTGAAAAAAGAATGCTGAGACTCCAGAAAAATTCTAAAATTTAGCAAGAGGAAATGTTATGGATTAAAAACTTTAATATAACCAGGTAGTATTGCCAGGAAACAGTTCTGCTTAACATCTTAGAGCTGCTATTGGTTAGAAGGCACAATATTCTGACACAATGAACATTTGTTTTGATACAGCACAATTTTCTGGGTCAGTCATCTGAAACAGCAAAAGGCATGCAATGAAAAAGATTCAGGAGAACTTCAGATCTCACATGACCATAACTCTCCTATAATGAACCTGACCCCTCCCCAAGTTCTACGGTTCTGTTTCATTGTGGCAGGGGGTGGGGTGTTCCTGGGAGGGTTGAGGAAAGAATGCTGAGAATGTATGCCAAGAATATATATTCCTAGCAGGGTCACCCAAGGTGGAGGTCATCCCAGCTGCCCAGCTAAAGCAAGGAGGCACCTGTATTGGGCAGCGGCAATACAGGAAGATGCTGGAAGTGGAGGATCACTTTAGTGACAACAGCAAGCGCATCATTTCATACTGCACAGGAGAAGGCAATGGTAAACCCCTCCTGTACTTTTACCAAGAAAACTACATGGGTAGATAATATAAAATGATTGACAATATAGTGTTAGATAATGAGGCCCTTAGGTCAGATGGCTCTCAACTTGCTACTGAGGAACAGCTGATGATATTTTGGAGTCCTAATAGTGTTTATGATGGGATGTCTAGTTGCTGGTGTAGTAATACAAGAAAAAAACATCTGAAGCTGCAAAGACAGTGGGAACACGGAATGTAAGAAGCATGAACACAGTGAAACATGAAACGGAATGACTATACATTGACAACTTAGGCATCGGTAAATTGAGATGGACTGGAATTGGATACTTTCAGTCAGAAGATCATTGTTTCTTACTCAGGCCTTGAAATCAGAGAAGGAATGGTGATGCTTTTATAGTTAGGAAAGGTATAGCAAACACAGGTTTTGGCTACAGTTCAATCAATGACCAAATAATGTAAATGACTTTGTGGACAACCCTTTAATATGATGATCATCCAAGTTCATGCTCCAACCACTGATGTAGAAGAAGAGGAGGTTCACAAGTTTTATGGTCAAGTTCAGTGCTGCTTGTAACTGGAGAATGGAATGCCAAAGTTGGAAATATTAATAAGTCAATACGTAAGTCAATAAAATAAGTCAATAAAAATAAGTCAATATGTATTTCACTTACTACAGTAAGGCCATATGGAATATTTTTAAGAAAATGGGAATCCCAGAACATCTCATTGTCCTCATGTGAAACCTATATACAGGTCAAAAAGTCACAATACAGGCAGAACATGGCAAAACAGGTTGTCTCCAGATTGGCAAAGGAGTGAGACAAGGCTGTGTATTCTTCCCTTATTTATTCATACTATATGTTGAATATATAATAAGGGAAGCTGGATTAGAAGAAGTTGAGCATGGTTTTAAAACTGGAGGAAGAAACATCAATAACCTGTCCTATTCTGATGACACTACTCTGATAGATGAAAATGAAAATAACCTGCAAACTCTAGTAATGAAAGTCACAGTGGAAAACGGACCATGATTAAATGTGAAGGAGACCAGACTAATGACAACAAATATAGCAACCAAGCCTTAGAACTGACAATGAAGACACTGAGATGATAAACAGCTTCTGCCTTTTAGGATTGACTACCCATAGAAAAGGATCCAGCAGCCAAGAAATATGCTATAGACTAACATTTGGTAGGGTAGTAATGAAGGCCTTGGAAAAGATATTGAGATGTCACCACATGTCTATAAAGAACAGAACTGTGCAGGCAACTGTATGGAGGTGAAAATTGAACTCTGAAAAAGTAGGATAGAAAGTATATTGATGCTTTTGAACTATGGTGTTGGAGAAGACTCTTGAGAATATCACAGCCAAAAAAACACAAGCAAATGGATCATTGAACAAATCAATCCAGAGCTCTCACTCAAAGCACAAATGACCAGGCTCAAATTACTAGATTTTGGACACATTATGCAAAGAGCCCAGTTCCCTTGAAAAGTTTATAATGCTGGGAAAAGTGAGCAGAGAGGTAGTGCACTTGTGTGAAACCCAAAGCACCTCTTCTGAATCACCTTCAAAATGTGCAGAATCCTAGTTCCATACATTTACCATTTAAAGAGGTCCAACTATTTGGGATAGGAAAGCCCATATAATCTAGACTAGCTTTACCTAATCTGATGCTATCCAGAATGTTGGGGCTACAAACTCCCAGAATTCAATTGATTATACCAGCTGGGAATTCTGTAAGTTCATATCCTTACCCATCTAGAAGCATAGGAAAGGCTGTTCTAGAGAGAACTTTTCCAAGGATTATCTCTATGCTTATGTACTTTTCCTCAAAGTCTGGCTGTGTCAAAAGGATAAGGAATGTTATGCTGATATTTATTTTCTGTACATAAAGCAATCAGAACATTCTCAACATAAAAAAGTGATGAACTGCAAACCTATGTTGAACTATGCACAAACAAAATTTACAGGGGCATGTACCATTCCAGTTTTGTTTTCCAATTCTTTCTCCCATACTATACAGGTTTTATGCTGTAAATAAGATCTGTGATAAGCCTTTAATTAGGTCTTGCTATTAACTTTTTATGCTACATACGTAGCAGCAGGTGACCATGAACTGAGTCCTTTTAATTTAGCTTCATTGGTAACTACATTCCCTTATGTATTAGAGTGGAAAAACTATTCAATTCATGGGAGTAATAATATTTTCCAATTAAATTATTTTTAATCTAATTTAATCCAATATAGTTTCATGCTTATTCTGCCCATCTTTAACACCCGGCCCTATCTCTGTTTTGAAATGGAGTCCCAACATTCCACTGTAAACAACAGAATTGTGTACTTCTAAGATAATGGAACAGTACTTCTAATCACTTATTAAAATGGAAGAAAATGCATCATCCATTTAAATGTATTTAAATGAATAAGTGAATTAGTTTGCTGGCCTCTCCACCCTCAGCTGGTGCTTCTTGCATTTTCTGTGACACAATAATGGGATGAAAGAAGCTACTAAAGGTATTTTTTAAAAAAAATTATGAATTTCTTTTTAGATACTAGACAATTGGGAGAAAAGAAACAAGGAATAAGAAAAAATTATTCAAATTATCTATCTATCTATCTATCTATCTATCTATCTATCTATCTATCTATCTATCTATCTACCTATCTACCTACCTACCTATATTAAAGTAGCACTAGTCTCTTTAAGGTTGCTGTGCAACAGAGTAAGATCACTATTTGGGGAACTGAAAATGAAGACAACTATTTTTGGCTTTGAGGTGAATGCTTCCAGAATTTCAGCACACATTATAATGATTAAGCCAGTAAAATCACATACGTTCCATTTATGTAATTGCATGATGAGATTTATCAATTTAGCTATTTAAAATACATAACAAAAACTCAAGTGTCAGAGCATCTACTATGCTTTCCATCCTGCTCCAATCAAAACAGGATGGAAAAGCTCCTTTCAAAGCATTTTCACACACTTTTCTGCTATACATACAGGTATATAAAAACTCAAGGGATTATGAACATCTGAGAGAGCTCTTGTATCAGATATCTGAACAGTCTTAAATAGGGATACATCTCTACCACTATTTGAGGAGTTTCATAGCTTACGTTGCTTCTACAGAAAGATTATCTTGATGCAGAAAGATGTCCTGAATCAGGACAGAGAGACAAAGTTCAGAACCTGTCAGCCTCCCAAGTAGACCAGACAGGAAACACGACGAGATGAACTAATTCTACTTTATTGTAAGGCTACGTTAACAGAATCTTGCAAGTCTGAAAGTACAAATCTCCCGCCCTGAGTAGTTAGGGAGGTTCCTTTCTGAGTTTCTTTCTCTGCCCGTTACTCACTTGCTGGCTCCTCCCCCTGTAATCTGATTGTTCCCAAGGCAGCATCTCTCCCCCCCCCCCCGGTCTTCCAAGGCCATTCTCACATTCCATTACAGCAGTGTTGTCCAAACTTGGCCACTTTAAGATGAGTGGACTTCAACTCCCAGAATTCCCCAGCCACCATGGCTGGCTGGGGAATTCTGGGAGTTGAAGTCCACTCATCTTAAAGTGGCCAAGTTTGGACAACACTGCATTACAGAACTAGCACCTCTGCAGCCTACTCCAGAAAATAGGGTCAAATAAAAAGAGAATGGATTTGTTTCTCTGTGTGTAGAAAGAGAGTTGCCATTCCTTACATTGAATTATTATTGACCATTTTAAAATAATACTGCAATTTGGCTCATAGTACACTACAGTTTACCCACACTATCCGGTAAACTGGCCCCGATTTTAAAAGGCCTAAATATGATAAAGTTCACATTTTCCCCATAACTCTCTCCAAAGTATGCTTTTTACACTGTGCATTAACTCAAAAACACAAAACAAAAAACAAAAAAGCCCAAAACTACAGAATTTTTAGGAAGGTGAGTTTGGCCACCAAGCAATTTACCTGACTTGAGGGCCAAACCTCTGATATTAGAGATGGAGTTGGGGGAGGAGGGCAAAACCACAGTCATTTGCTCATTTTTACCTAAGAAGTAGGCTTTTATTTATTTCTGCAAGGTATAAAACTGTAAGATTACTGCTCCTGAAGAAAGGGAGGACTCAAGAAGGATTTCTCTACCATCACACACAGCACGTCAAGATGATTTTTCTTAGAACATCCTCTCTGCAATGAACTCTACACCTAAGTATAACACTACCGGACTAGACCAAGATCAATCTTAGTCCAGCAAAATCAGAGGTTTTGCTAACACTGTTGATTTTTATTAGGCTTAATAGACTTTTTTAGCAAGTCATATCTTTCCAGACTTAAGATTCAGTCTTTCCCCCCACCCCCCAACAAGGATAGACTATTCTAGGAGCACTTATTTCACTATAAGGCAGCCTCAAGACCCCAAACTGATTGATATAATATGGGGAAAATGCACCCCTGATTATATGAAGATGCAAGACCACTGTTTCCAGGATAGAAAACATTGTAAATAAAAAACTATATCCTGCCATAACACATCTTCATGGCAAAATTCAACATTTATTTACAAAAGCTGATTTCAGGAAGGAAAAAAGAAATTGTTTCAGATTTTATGAGATAATAGGTGGAGCTTCCAGCAGGGAAGAAAACTGGAGGCAATCCTCCTACTTCATCACATTCACTTCTAATATAAAGACCTTATTCATAAGCTATTCCCTCATCCATTGCTTTAAATTTTAAAAACATGGTGGAAATAGTCTATCACTAATGAGCTATACACACCTCCCTCATTCAAAGTCCCTGTTGTATAATCTCACAAAGCCAGATTCTCTCTCTGCGAAAAAGTTAATCAACCTGAATATGGTCTTTAAATGGGGCTCCTGGGAAAATCAACAGCGCGTATAGCTACAAATCAGTGAGCCAATCTCAAAAAGGAAAAAGTAAAGCAAAGCGGAGTCTCGCTGCTCTCAAGATTCCACTGCTTAGAGTTGGCTTCCGGCCCAGTAAATAAAGCTGCTTGTTAATTCAAAGATTTGAACTGATAAACTGTAGCATCTTTTCCCTTGTTCTGAAATAATCACATGTATTCAGAATTGTGGAACAGAAGCTGGGCCGCAATTTGATTCCAAAGGAAGCACACTGCGTTATACCGGCAAAGAACAAAGCTGCTATGGAGTGAAACTATTGCTGTTTTTCTTTTCATACAACCTGCAGGTCTAAACAAGGATACCGAGACATAAATACTAATTCCTTTTAGTGAATACTTCTGTGGATTTCTTTCCTTACCTACTCTAAGGATTAAGAGGAGATTATAATACCTGCATCTCATTTGATCCTCATATAAAAAAGGAGCCAAGCAACTGCCTTGGACCATTCACAGAACTTCTGGGTGGGGAGAAGATTTGATCTTACCGATATCCAAGCCCCATCCTATGTGCTGGGCCATACTGGCTTCCTGTATGGTCTTTTCAGGCGTATTAACAGAGCTGTTTCTTGCATTCCCATACTGCATTTCACAAAAGTGCTTGATAAGACTTTCAGGGACAAAATCATTGCTTTTAGGTTATACGATGCCAGTGCCTTTCCCCAGTAGATGAATGTCAGTGAAAATTCTTGCACTTTGCCCATTTCCCCAAATGGAAAGAAGTTCTACAGGCACTCTTTCTTGGGATTTATATTTTACTTACATGTACAAGAACATAACAGCATAAAATAAGACGAAACACACACCTGGTCCAGCATTCTGCTCCTAACAGAGGAAGCGCATTAAGCAGGCATGAAAGATCTAGAGTGGAGATGGCCATAAACAGCCTAGCACTCATAGAAGGGTAGCAGACTAACTGCCCAGAGATCCAAAAGATAGATAACTGCACTCAGATGACTGCAAAGCTTAAAAACAGACTCTCTTTCTAGCTGCCTGAGTCACTCCCTTTTATTTATGCAGTGTATAAGGCTTAGCCCCAGCTGGCTGGGTAGGGAGAAAGATGAGTTGCCTTTCTCCAATCGCCTTATTCTATCAAAAGATCCTCCTCCTCCTATCCATTCCATAAAAGCAATTTACTGAACAAAAGTTAAGCTAGCATTCATGTTTAAGCAGTGCTTCTGTTGCAGTCATAATACTACTGTTTCATTGTAGAGATGTCCTTGGAATGGAGGAACTGTTAATGGAGGTGAAATGGCAAAACAGCCCTGGAAGAGTGGAAAGCATGAGAAAGAAACTCAAAATAACCCCACCTTGATCCTGTTTGGTATAAGATGAGGCAGAAAGACTCTCCGGAGCTTTCAAGATTCTGTATTATACCCTGTAACAATAAAAGAACACTCCTGGAACCCTTGTGGAGCCTTTTTCCTAACTTGGCCTACCTTGAAGCACAGTTTAAAAAGGAATGTTTCGGGTATGGAGAAAGCAATATGCAGTGTTGATAGAGGGTATCTCCCCCCAACACCCTTAATGATATAGCCAAGATTCTGCAATCAATATAGGATAGTTCAGCTGAAGTCATGGAGACATCATAGCCATAATAGGGTAAGAGATTTTTACAATACAGGTAGTCCTCACTTAATGACTGCTTGTTTAACAATGCTTCAAACTAACGACAGCCTCAGAAAAAGTGCTTTATTACCTGTACTCACACTTATGACTGTCACAAACCATTGCACCATCCCCTGCAGTCACATGATTGCAATTTGCGACATTTTTTACGATGATTGAATCACCATGGTCATTAAGCAAATTCTGGCAAAAATGTCCATTGGGAAGCTGGATTTGCTTAACAGCTGTTGTGATTCATTTAACGACTGTCATAAAAATGGTCATAAAATTGGGTCTGGTCACATGGTGACTCACTTAATGACAGCCCTGCTTAACAACCAATTTTCTGGTCCCTATTGTGGTCATTAAGCAAGGACTACCTGTAATAAGATGCTCTGTAATAAGAAGAGATTGAGTCACAAAGAGATATCAGTTGTCTTGGTTTACCTGACTCCAGCTTAAGTCTTTTTTCAGTCAGGAGAGATTTAGCATCTTGGTGCTTAGCAAACATTGAGAAATTAATAATTAATTACCATTCCCAATATAACGGAAAAAATCTTGGTGATACATATGTTGTTACTGGAAAAGGAGTTTAAGCCACTTCCCTGTAGAAGCTTGGGATATAGATTTGGGAAAACCAATGGAAAATATGAAATCAAACACTTTGGAAATCAGGCAGCTTTTTATCAGCTTCTGTGCAACAGCTGCATAGCTGGCATTTTCCTCCCAAATACCTCACAATTATTCAACAAAATGTTGGAGAAAGAAAGAAACTTTTTTTTATATGTGGTGGATATGTGAAAAAGTTGCGCCATTCTAGAAGGAACTATTCAAACAAGTGAGGATTATTACTAAAATAAGAGTAGACTGCACTTTGAAATTGGAATTATTACATATTTTCAAGAGAGTTAATGCTAAATTAAATAATAAGGAATGTTTTATTTTTACTTCGGGCAGCTAAATTAATAAGTATTCAAGAGTGGAAGATCCTAGGTAATTTAGCAATTGAAAAATAGCATGATAAAGTATGGTCAGTTGCTCTTGAAAAAGTTATTGATAAAATCTGAATAATAAATGTGAGTCAGAGGGATTACTGACATTTTTATCAGGTCTAGAAAGACTATAGATATTGAATGGCTCTAATTTTGGCAAAAAAACTTGTTATCTATGGAAAGTCTGAATAAACTCTGATTCATGTTGTTATTGGATGTATAAATACTTATCAAGAAATACAAAACAATAAAAAGGAAAAAACAATAGTCTCTATCACAATCTTCCTGTACTTTCTTGGTTCTGAATAGTATGAATAAGCATGACAGGCATTGTAGTTCAGTGTTTCTGGAGTGCACCAAGTTGAGATTGATAACCTACAACAGTGAAACATGGAATACCAGAGCTACGCTAGGAAGTTGAAAAAAGTTTCTGGGAATCAGTGGCAAAACATGTCCACATTACTGTCATGAAAACATTATGGAGATTGGTTCATGAAGTTATCAGGACCTGAGCAGAATCAGAGAAGATTTTATTTCACGTATATAGGTAATCTTGGTTAACAACGGTAATTGGGACTGGGAACATCATCACTAAGCGATGTGATTGTAAAGCGCTACTTCACATGACCACTCTGACTTACGATGGCAGTTCTGGCAGTTCCAGCTGTGGTTGTTAAGCGAATCCCGCATGGTCATTAAGGACAACATCACATGATTCGCATCTGTGACCTCCTGTCAGCTTTCCCATTACTTTTGCTTGTAGGAAGCCAGCAGTGACAGTCGCAAATGACGATCACAAGACACCACGTCCATCGTAATTATGAGCTGGTTGCCAAGCACCTGAATCACGATCACATGACCACAGAGATGCTGCAATGGCCACAAACTTCAAGGACTGGTTGTAAGTCTCCTCATTCAGTGCCGTTGTAACTTTGAATGGTTGCTGAATTAATGGTAGTTAACCGAGGACTACCTGTACAATTCTTAATCTTTATTTTATTCTGAAATAAAATTAAATTCAAAAACAACAAAAACATATGAGAAGATAACCTGATCACTAAAAATGTAAAAATGTTAATAATTCTCAGCATATCACCAATATGCTTGTGAAGAGCAAACCAGTCTAAAGAGCTTAAATATGTCAATAATGCAGTACATTAGGGCTAGCAGATCTTAGCTGCAAAAAGCTGCATGACCACTAGATGGCAGTAAAAAGGTATACAAAATTCTAAATCTTTGTTGCCATCCAGCGGTCATCTGGATTTTTGCAGCCCTATTTTACATATATGGCATGCATGTATGCTTTTTTTAACTTCTCCTACTGCATAACAAAATAAGAGAGTAAGAGCCAATATATCTTGCACAATGTTAAAGACATTCTTGTTCATGCATTCCTTCTCAAGTACTTAGGTAATGCATTTCAAATCTTAAAAGAGCTTCATATACATTAGTTCAGCACTCATGGCAATAACTGTACACTCAAAGCAATTATTTGCATACTTTCAGAAGAGATCTTTTCTTGCAACAGAGTTCTGAGTCTTGTTGTCAGGTGAGTGACAAGATGGTAAGGGAAAACAAAGATCTGTGGAGAAAATATGGGGATGATTAGTTTGGAGAAGAGAAGATTAAAATGTGACATAATAGCTCTCTTCAAATATCTGAAGGGCTATCACGAAGAAGATGGAGAAGAGCTGCTCTCGCTTGGTCCAGGAGACAGAATGATAACAAATGGATAAAAATTACAGGAAAGAAAACTTCAGCTAAATATTTGAAGAAATGTCTAACAGTAGCATGCACAGCCTGAGGAGGAAATAGTTGCAACCTTTCAGTAGAGGCTATCCAGACATCTCTTGGTGATGTAAATACACTGAGCAGATGTATTTAATTTATTCATTTAAAATACTTGTATGGCTGCCAATCTCAAATTCAAACTCTGGGTGGCTCACAATCATAATATAAAAACAATATCATGCAAAAAATAAAAGCAAAATGTAATAAAAATGAGCTCCATGGTCCCTCTTCTGTTTGTAACATCCTATAGAGTAAATGATTCAGTCAGGTTTATTCTTTCATTGCTTAAGTTAGGGACAAAAGCTGCCTCTTATATAAGCTTTGAACCTGTGGTCTCCTGCACCAAATCGGGTGATTTTTTCAGGTACAGGTAATATTCAACTTACAACCATTTGTTTAACAACTGTTTGAAGTTATCACAGCACTGAAAAATGTGACTTATGACTGGTCCTTGCACTTATGACCATCGCAGGGTCCCCATGATCACGTGATCAGGTGCTTGGCAACCGGCATGTATATATGATGGTTGCAGCATCCCAGGATCACGTGATCTCCATTTATGACCTTCCAGGGGGCTTCCAACAAGTAAAGTCAATGGGGAAGCCAGATTTGCTTAACGACTGTGTGATTCGCTTAACAACTGAAGGGCATTATTTTGATACACAATTTTATATTTTATATATACACAATTTTATATATGCTTCACACAATGTTTAACCATACCTGTAACAGTGCACTCTATTTTATTTCTAAAGGGTTAACTTGCTTTTGCTTTGTAAAGAGCACTGGTTTCTTCTTCCCCCCCCTTATCTCTTTGCTGAATGCCAGATTGTCTTCGAAGAAACAATTAGATGAATACAAGTTGTTTGTTTTACCAAGCTTTTGCAACAGTCGTGGGGCCCTGCATTCCAGAGAGAGAGATAAGAAAAATCTTGTATGCCATTCTCTTGGTAACCAGAAGAATAAGTTACATTTAAGTTTACCTTCCTAAGAACCACCTTTCACTTGCTCAGACCGTCCCAAAAATCCCTTGTATGGGTGTGAGGGGATGTACTATCTGATTACAGATTTACATGTCTATAAAGTCTCTGATGTTTGTGTTGTAAGGTGTGATTTCATCAACCTCTCTTCTGAATGTGTTGATTGGGGTCACCCAGCTGTGTCTTGATCAAAATACATCTGTTATCTTAAAGAAGCCTCGTCTCAAGTCTTTTTATTTGGCTTTATTGAGACTTGGGAAATAAAAGGTGCCATACATTTTTGGCGAGCCAGCCAGGAGTCCCGAAGGCAGGGATTCCTTGGGGAGGCTGCTTTAAGCCCCCCTCATTGCCTTCACAACAGCGGACGGGGAAAATCGACGGAGACCATCCATCAATGTCAAGCGCGCGCCTGGAAAGTTTTCCAGTGACCTTGTGCTGATCGCCGTCGGCAGACTCCGCTCCTGCTGGGCCTGAATGCTCCAAAATTGAGGCTTCTCCCTTCCGTTGTATAAAGACGGATTGGGAAGGGTGAGTATGCTTTTATTAGGTGGGGAGTGGTGCCT
This sequence comes from Python bivittatus, assembly GCF_059951505.1. Lineage (NCBI taxonomy): Eukaryota > Metazoa > Chordata > Lepidosauria > Squamata > Pythonidae > Python > Python bivittatus. Next base: position 33,867,568 of record NW_028277098.1, read on the forward strand.
TGTGAGTGTGTGAATGAGACATGGGAAACTTCTGTTAGAGATCTGCCCATGAAGTGAGTGTGTGAGGATCTTAGTGCGGTTCCTCTTATTACCCATGTGAGGCGATAGAGGCCACGACGATCCGCGTGGTTGATTTGTGTGTGTGTTGGAATATATTGTCCTAGAGGAGGATTCCAAGGTAGGAGGGTGCACTATTAGATGGAAAAGGATTTCACATTAGGGAGGGTACTCTGGCCAGACCCCGAGCTGATTGAAGGAAAAATCAGCCCGAGAAATTCCTAGAAATCCCGAGCTGAGGCCCTGCGTCGAGGGAAAGACGAACAGGGAGTAGGCAGCCCGAGAAATTTTCCTGTGCCTCTCAAAGAATCCCGAGTCGATGGAAAGACCCGAGAAATCCTCTAGGCAGCACGCACCATAACTCACAGCAATAGAAGGCTTAAAAAGGAAAAAAGAAAAAAAAAAAGGAAAAAGAAAAGAAAAGAAAAGAAAAGAAAAGAAAAAGAAGAAAATCCACTAGGTGGCACTATGGGGAACAGCAACAGCCGCCTGAGTGAAACAGCAAGGAAGGAAGCCGCGGCAGAAAGCTTTATGCCGGCAAAAAGCCCTACGCCGCTGCAGTGTGTTCTTAAGCACTGGGACATTTTAAAACCCAGAGTTGCAATGAAATTGAGTTTTAAAAAGAATAAACTAAAAACTTTTTGTGAACTCGTTTGGCCACATTATTATATTGGCCCAAATGTAGGATTTTGGCCACCAGAAGGTACTGTTGATGGAGAGTTCATAAATATTTTTGCCAGCTTTTTGGCTTCAAGTGGCAGAATTGAGGAAGAGATATATGCTAAATTTTTCTTTAACCTCTTCCTTCGCCCAGACCTTCAAGTTCTATGTGGGCTGAAAACCAACCCTGTAAAACTTTTTTCCCTGCAGCCGAGAGCTGAGCAGGGCACAGAAACAAAGCTAAAGCACAAAACGGAGGAGGAGGAGGAGGAATTTCCCCCCCCTTATTGTACTCCAATGGCCCCTCCTCCGCTTCCTGCATCAGCTCCTCAGGCATCTCCATTGCCAGCCCCCACTGGCTCTGCTGCTGCAGCAACCCCCGCAGCTGGGACTGCCCCCCCACTGCCTTTAACCTCTGCAGCTGCTTTTCAGCCAGCTTCTCAAGAATTTTTAGTGGCAGCTTCACAGTCACCAACGGCTGTGAGTAGCCCTTCACATACCAGGACAGGACTTGTTTACAACACGGACTCTCCTGATATTTTTGTTGCTCCACTACGGGGGCAGGACCCTAATCTCCTTGCCCCTCTTAGACAAGTACCAATGGGCAACCAATTGGCTTTTATTCACACTCCTTTCACTACCAGTGATTTATTTAACTGGAGAGAAGGATTGCCTCCTTATCGTGAGTCTCCACAGCAATATGTGGATCTTGTTCAACGCATCATTTGTACTCAAGAAGGGCCTTCGGCTGCTTCATCAGAGTCGCCTGAGTGCTATAGAAACCCTAAGTGTGCCAACAAACATCAAACAACTCCAAACATTTCTAGGCATAACTGGATATGCAAGACTTTGGATCCCTGGGTATTCCCTCCTTGCCAAGCCTCTGTACCAACTCACACAGAAAAATATGGCTTGGGAATGGACTGGAGAACATCAATCTGCTTGGCAGGAATTAAAGGACTCTCTTGCTAGAGCTACAGCCCTTGCTCTTCCTGATCAGTCTAAAGGCTTTGATTTATTTGTCACTGAGAAGCAAGGATGTGCACTAGGAGTCCTTACCCAGAAATTAGGCCCGGAAAAGGTTCCTGTTGCTTATCTATCCAAAACTCTGGATGCTGTGGTAAAAGGTTGGCCTGCTTGCCTTCGCTCAATTGCAGCTACAGCGCTTTTAATTCAAGAGACAGAAAAGATTTCTTTAGGAGCAACAGTTGATGTATATACACCCCACTCTGTACAGACATTACTGGAACAAAAACTTCCTGCATGGGCCACTTCAGCCCGATTGACTAAATATGCCAGCTTAATTTTGGAAAATGATTCAGTTAAACTGTTTCGCTGTGAGCAGCTCAATCCAGCCACCCTCCTGCCTCGACCATCAGAGGAGGTTAGCTCATTGGAAGGCCCCCATGACTGCCATCAGGTTTTAGAGATTATTGTTGGAATTCGCCCTGACCTCCAAGTTGAACCTTTTAACTTGGCAGAATGTCAGTTTTGGACTGATGGTTCTTCCTTTATTGAAAATGGGGTCCGCCAGACAGGTTTGGCTGTGGTCACCACTGATGGACCTATTTTGTTACGTAAGCTGCCCTCTCACTGGTCAGCACAGGCAGCTGAGCTGTTAGCCCTTATAGAAGCCTGTTATCTTGCCAAAGGGCAGACAGCCAATATTTTCACAGACAGCAGATACGCCTTTTTAGCTGCACACACATGCAGCTCTCTGGAAAGCCCGGGGCTATGTGGGGGCAGATGGAAAAGCTCTGAAGATGAAACCACTGCTTGAAGAACTAGCTATGGCTGTGCGTTTGCCTACTCAATTAGCTATAGTTCATTGCAGAGGTCACCAGACTGATCGAGGTGAAATCTCCCGAGGCAATCGTGCTGCTGATTATTGGGCCAAACAAGCTGCTCGTAAGGGTGATGTCATGCCTGCAGAAACTCACCAGCTTTTACCCCTCATTCCTATAGAGCCTGATCACCCACTACCCCCTCTCTATGATCAAAGAGATCATCTTGATCCACAAGGAAAGTGGAAGGATGGGTGGTGGATTGTTAACAATCGTGTTCAGTTACCTCTTCAAATCCTATGGATGGTTGTCAAAAGAAGTCATGCTATGGCCCATTGTGGCCCCAAACCTCTTTTCAAGTGGCTTTCTCAAAGATACAGTAACAAGAAGCTGAGGCACCTCTGCCAAACAGCTGTGGCTCAATGTGCTATCTGCCACAGAAATAATCCAAGGAGTGGTAAATCTACTCCTTCAGGCCACCTTCGTACTGCTCAATACCCAGGAGAAGCCTGGCAAGTGGATTTTACTGAGCTTCCCAAAAAGGGACCCAAAAATCATCTTTTGGTCTTTGTAGATTTGTTCTCTGGATGGCCTGAAGCCTTTCCTGCCTCATCTCAACGTGCAGGAGAAGTGGTCAAGGCCCTGGTGGAACACATCATCCCAAGATTCTCGGTCCCTAAAGGGTTAGAGTCAGATAATGGGAGACACTTTACTTCTGATGTCACTCAACAAGTTAGCAAATTCTTGGACATTCCTTGGCATCTACATTCCAGTTATCGGCCCCAGGCTTCAGCCAAAGTGGAACGTATGAACCGCTCTTTAAAGACTCAGCTTGCAAAGCTCTGTCAAGAAACCCAGCTCCCCTGGCCAAAGATGCTGCCCCTTGCTTTAACACGTATTAGGGCCATGCCCAGAGGGCCACTGATGTTGTCACCTTTTGAAATGCTTTATGGGAGACCGTTTGTATCTCATGAAGTGCTAACTGCATGGACAGGTGAAAAGAACATTTCTCAATATTTGCAGAAGCTGGCGCACGTCCTATCTTTTATTTCACTACAGGTTCGAGATGCCTTGCCAGTTGCTCCTGATGTACCACCCATCGCCCAGCCAGGCCAGTGGGTCAGAGTGAAGGAGCTGTTCCCATCTTGCACTGATCCAAAGTGGTCCGAGCCGAAGCAAGTACTCCTGAGCACGCCCACTGCTGTAAAAGTTGAAGGCATCAAAGCTTGGGTGCATGGATCCAGGATCAAGCAGGTGAAGGAACCCCAGATACCTGGCAAGTTTCCTCAGTTGATGGACTTAAACTAAAATTGCAGCGCTCTCTAGCTTCACCAGCAGATCTTTTCAAGGACTAATTAGGTCCACCGGTAGAGGCCTAATTCAGGAACAGAAGATTTGAAACCATAGACTTTACCAGCCACACAAACACCTAGATGTGCTGGCTTGGTCACAACCCAAGTTGTGAAACTGACTACATAAGAAGCATCTTATGTTCAAAAGCAAAGGGAGGAAATGAAGGGCATTATTTTGATACACAATTTTATATTTTATATATACACAATTTTATATATGCTTCACACAATGTTTAACCATACCTGTAACAGTGCACTCTATTTTATTTCTAAAGGGTTAACTTGCTTTTGCTTTGTAAAGAGCACTGGTTTCTTCTTCCCCCCTTATCTCTTTGCTGAATGCCAGATTGTCTTCGAAGAAACAATTAGATGAATACAAGTTGTTTGTTTTACCAAGCTTTTGCAACAGTCGTGGGGCCCTGCATTCCAGAGAGAGAGATAAGAAAAATCTTGTATGCCATTCTCTTGGTAACCAGAAGAATAAGTTACATTTAAGTTTACCTTCCTAAGAACCACCTTTCACTTGCTCAGACCGTCCCAAAAATCCCTTGTATGGGTGTGAGGGGATGTACTATCTGATTACAGATTTACATGTCTATAAAGTCTCTGATGTTTGTGTTGTAAGGTGTGATTTCATCAACCTCTCTTCTGAATGTGTTGATTGGGGTCACCCAGCTGTGTCTTGATCAAAATACATCTGTTATCTTAAAGAAGCCTCGTCTCAAGTCTTTTTATTTGGCTTTATTGAGACTTGGGAAATAAAAGGTGCCATACACAACCATGGTGATTTGCTTAACGACCATGGCAAAAAAGGTTGTAAAATCAGGCATGACTCACTTAATGACCACACTGCTTAGCAATGGAAGTTCTGATCCCCATTCTGGTCATAAGTCAAGGACTACTTGTAGCCTGGTCTATTTAGTCATTTAAAGATATAAACCAGTGGAACAAGGAAAATATTGCATAGTAGAAGAAGAAAACCTATCGTAGAATGTGAAGATCTAGGCCACCTGTGTACTTCACCACATTCTAAACACAGCATGGCCTGACTTTACAAGTCAAAAGAAAGCTGACTATTAACACCCAGAATTTAGTTAAATAGGGCAAGAGATATAGATGGGGGCCCTTTTCTCCTGTCAGTTAAAAAAGTTAAAAAAATACCCAGGTATAAGTTGAACATATGTAACAGGAGAAAAACTGAGGTCTAATGGAAATCATGGGTGGCATCAACAGTGGATTTTCTAGGCAAGCACTGCATTCTCATATCCTCAATATACTGGGCTGTATATGCATGCTTTGTTTAGCCAATTATTTCAGTTGTACCTACAGGGCCAGGCCCCAGTCAAGGATTGAGAGACTCACTGTCCAGAAGGACTTCCAAACCCTCAGGTACGGCAGATGAGCAATAAGGGCACTCAAGACACCTTATATGAGGACACATCAAACCAGGTGCTGCTACTAAATGGTTTTAAAAATTTTTGTTCTGTAAACTATAAAACCTGAGTTGGACTCTGTGCCCAACATCTACTCAGAAATCTTTCATATCATACACATATTTGATATTAGATATCAAATGTCTGGAAGATAGGAAATGGACCAGCCAGCTTCCAAAGTCTGTATGCTGTAAACAAACAAACATTTGAAACTAGGCTCATCATTCCTTTGTAACCATATGTCTTAGTTAGGAGACAAAGACAAAAGAAGCAAACTTTTCAGCTGAAAGGTATGAGTTTTCATCAGTGCCAATCAACTGGCAATTTTCAGTGCTGAGGTTTCAAGGGTATGCTAGAAAATACTGCTTAGTTCAGTTTTGCAAAGAATTGCATCACAAAGAAGTTCTGAGATCCAGCAGATAAGATAATGCAAATATTAAGCATGCTTCATTTTCAATCTATAAACAAAAGAAAATCAATACATTTCTTCTGTGCTGCAGAATTAGTTTAGGCTCTTGATACAAGTTCTGAAGTGTCTTAGCATTTTGATAAGCACAAGGTCTCTTTACACCTGTCAGGCAGCAGTTTGTAAGTAACTGTGATTTAATTTCTTTCTAATTAGTGCAGTTTCTCCAGCCTTCTAAATGTGAAAAGTGATCTACTCCAGATGCTAAAGATGTTCCATATAATAAGATTCTTACAGGAGAGCATCTCCAGGAGGACATTATTCAGGCTCCTAATTCTGAAATAGATGACTGGAACAAAGTTATACCAATGATTATTTATATGTGTTGCCATCCTGAGATAAAAAATATGCAATAAATCAGAAAACTGAAGTAGTGGATGAAGCCAATTATAAGCATCACTATAAACCTAGAGATTTCACGGGGACTAGTTAAAGTATTCTAGTAGTTAAAAATATAAATTAAACTCAGGCTTTGAACCTCATTATTTGTTCTTACAGGGATACAAGAAGAAAGTTTTAGCCACAAGCTACTTTTTTTTTAAAAAAAATGGTATTAATTATGGATTTTTGAAGCCACAGCTTCAAAACGTATGTTGCTTTAAAACGTGCTTTGCTGCAGTGCTTTGAATCTTGCCATAATGCTTCAAAGAAAGAACACCAGCTAAATTAAATTAATTTTCTTGGATTTTCCAACAGAGAATGACATCTATTATATTTCATTACTTTCTTTTGTGACTTGCATGGGAATAGTTGAGCTTACAAGAAAGCCAGTTATAAGGAGAACAGCCACTAAGCACCATCGGCGGGGTTCTTGAAACAAAGGATCCCATCAATTTGGATCCACCAGTGGATTGACAAAGACTTGTTACAGATTAATGCCACGCTGCTGAAGGGACTCATAAATTCAGATCATACCAGTGAAACTGACTGAATGGCTCTGAGGTTGAAACCAAGCCAAAGCAAACTGAATAGCTGTACACCAGCCTTGAGAAACAAAAAGCAGAGTTCTAGCATACTGACCTCCATTATTAGTTTGCTCTTTTTTTAAATAACTGTCCACTAACAATGCTGATGCCAAGGCAACATTTGCTACACACATTGCGACATCAGGATAATCATCTCTCAATATAAGATAAACCAGGAAATGATTTCAGTGATTTCAAAATATCTCAAAAATATTTTCCTGGATCTTTATAAGTAAAATAGCAGAACTGCTTTACCCTCTGCTTTTCTTGCATCACAAAAGCAGGAATATCCGTAGTCTGAAACTTCAACCTGTCAATGTCTGTCAAAGCAGAGTATTTGTTTACGTTCTGAAGGTAAAGAACCTGACCAGGATCACTTTGAGAGAGAGAGAGAGAGAGAGAGAATGAGGTTTCAGTTTGTCAAGTATGATGACAATAATTATGATGCTCATTCACCATAAAATCAGCTACAATGATCCTACTTTTGATCTAGATTTGAAAAATGTCCAGATAGCTCATAACTGGGAAAATGTTTAACAATACCAAAATTGGATTGGGACCAACTATCAGACAGAGCCGATACATGGCCTTCTAGGTCTTACTGAATCTCAAGTCTCAATAGAATGGCCACCAGGAGATATTCATATTGTCCATTTCCATCTATAGTTATTTATTCTAAAACAATATTGTTTGAAAAACCAGTTTATAAAACTGAATGAAGGCAGGAATGGGTGATCAGCTGAGAAATGTGAGGGAAAAGTTATTTTGCCCTCAATTGTCCCCTCTGGGATTACACATCAGTATAATTTATGGCGTAGGGAAATTAACAAACTATTGCTAAAGTAATACAAGATAAAATATGGCTAAAATTGGACCCAACAAAAACTTCTGCACTGTGGTTCTATTTAAAGGTTCTATTTTTTTTTCTTACATTTTTTTCCCCTACCAGCTTTGATCTTAATAAAATTTGGACTGAAGGTTGTAGGAACTGATCTGTTTCCACAGATTACTTTCAGGTTTGAATAAGAAGCTCTGCTTTGCATATCCAAACAGTAGATCCTTAGAAAAAGGGAAGAAAACTTCTAAGAAGGCTAGGAGGTCTGTATCTTATTTCCTATTGGTGAATTAACAGTTGAACACCTGTACTGTTCCCCTGCTACATTCAAGACCATGACAGTAATTACAGGCTCAGGGTAACACACCTGTTGCGATTACTACAAAACCAACAATTATGGATCAGTTCAAAGATGACAGGGAAAAAAGTATGAAAACAACAGGTAAAAAGCAACCGCACATCCATTCCTTCCAAAGCATCCTTCCTTCTCCCCTCCTCCTACTCAGCAAGATATTACTTTAGCTAAGATGGAATGCAAACATATTCTGGATCAAAGCAATTACTTTTCTTCCTGGACTTTACTTACCATAGGAATTCACTCAGCCATATGAACATATGTACCAATCCTTGCATATTTGTGGACTGAAATAACTGAACAGCTGAGCTGCATTGATAAAAAGTGAAAATATGAATATCGAGCCACGTCTAGAGGATGCTAATCCACGAAGGAACATGATCGCAGCTTTCAAAGACTAGCCAAGGTAGCTTACAGTCTGATTATTTTATGCAGTTACATTCATTTATGTGTGCATCCTAATATACTCTGCCCTTCTTAGTCATGAAAATGGGGAAAGAAGGCTAGAAACAAGTTTCTGCCTTGCATTTTCATCCTTTCCAAAATTAACTATCCAGCATTAACTGAAGGTTGCTCCCAGTCCAACCCAAATGCCATTCAGATGCCCCTATAGATCTCTTCAGTTCCCAGCTGCTGATAGTGCTGGACACTTCTGATATTTTCAAGCTTAATGAAAGCCATCCCTTTGCTCTTTTTCTTTAGTAAGAGAAAACATGAACCCAGTTTTCCCATACCAATTTTCACACTGGCAGCTGAAACACCTCTAGCCCCATTCAGACATTACCAAAAGTGGTAAACTCCCTGTGCAAGTGGCAGTGAGCAACCCCCCCCCCTTTTTGAGGTTGTGCTCCTGATGTCAATTAAAAACCAGCCTCCATGAGTATAAAGTGGAGGCTCACACTCTGGAGGACCTCACATATGCAGCTATATTCCTTGGCTTTCACGTGACACCAGACTGCCGTCAGCTGTATGTGTAAAGGTCTACACAGTATGCATACCTGTGATAAAGACATACAGAGACCTTCCTTTAACTGACATCAGAGGCGCAATTTATGGATGTGGAGTTGTTTTCTGCTGCTTGTGTTTTACTAATTTTTCCTAGTGGTTTACTAGTTTTGAAATAGCATTCCCCCAAGGTCTGTTCAGCCACAAATCTGCTGTCCTTTAAGAGAGCTTTTAAAGCCTGGATTTTCAAGCAGATCCTGGGCCAGGTTGATTTGTAATGCCATCTGAATGGCAATTGGAAGAGGACCATGTTGGTGTCTATACAGAAATGCCTTAGAAGCAAGTTAATCAAGTGAGCTTTTCTCTAAATATGCATCACACTTTTAGAAAGAAAAATCTCACACACTTGTGTAAAACCCTTTGTTGCTTAGTTTTGTTTTGACATTAGAAAATATTTGCTTTGAGTTTTGAAGACAATATATTATCTACACAATAATTCAGTAACAGTTGTGTGTTATGAATTTCCTACGCAACCCTTTTTTCTGGGTTACTGTGATGGAATGGTTTGGTGAAGGTCACGCTCAGGGAGATAAGCATTTCTTAGCCTCCAGCAGAAGTGTGGGAAGGTTAAGAAGATGAGACTGGCACCACCTTAAGGAATTTGCGGTGTTTGCTTGCTGGCTTGAGAAGTTTAGATTCAGTCTGGCAGGATTCTGTCTTGTGGTTGGAAGCTAGTAAAAGCTATTGGACTAGACCTGTACTGTCTCGTGGAGTTCTTTGGGCTGAACCTGACAGTTACACTTGGAACAATTGATGTGTTTTCCATTTGCTTCCCTCCACAAGGATAGATATTTCCATAATAGGTTAGAGTTCCCTATAGACAACCCTGGCTTCACAAGCTACTCTTTAGAAAAAAGCTGGACTGATCAATGTTAATACAGGTAGTCCTCGATTTACAACCATTTGTTCAGCAATCGTTCAAAGTTACAATGGCACTGAATGAATGGTAGTTACGACTGGTCCTCAGAGTTCTGGCCATCCCAGCACCCCGTAGTCACATGATTGTGATCTGGGCACTTGGCAACCAGCTCACACTTATGACCAGTTACAGTGCCCTGTCATCATGTGTGATCACCATTTGTGAGCTCCCTTGCTGGCTTCCCACAAGCAAAGTCAATGGGGAAGCCAGCAGGGAAGGTCACAAGTCACTGGGGTAAGTCTCTCCCACCTGCGCACCCTCCCCCAACCCCTCTGCACTCATGCCACACCAGCCACTCATGCAACCCCATACACTCTCCCCGACCTTCCCTCACACCCTTGCATACCCCCTCATGCCCTCCCCGCCCAGAAGTAGCCACTTACCTGCCTGCTTGCAACTTCCTACTGGCTTCCCCACTGACTTGATTGTGGGAAGCTGGCAGGAAGTTGCCTCACCTAATGACCGTGGGATTTGGTTAACGACAGCAACCAGGACTGCAGGGCTTGTCATCGCTAAGCAATGCAGTCACGCACTTGGCGACAGAAATTTCAATCCCAATTGCTGTTGTCAGTTGAGGACTATCTGTACAGCCACACGGGCAGTCACATTTCCTTGCCTCAGTGGCCACACCCTATCCCGTGCAGACAAGGATGGCAGAAAGTAGAGGGCAGGGAAGGGAGAAAAAATTTTGAAGATTTTGGAAACAGAAAAAGTAAAAAGGCAACAATGATTTATTTCCGTTTCCACTTTTCTATCAATACATTCATGCTGTTCTGAAAAGAAGCTGCAATCTTGCAATCTTTTTCCTGATGGACACAACCAACTGGGCATGCCAGGTGATAAAGTAGGGAAAGTTCCCCATTAACTATAGGAAGTATTTTCTGGATTTGTTGTGAGACTTTGGAAACTGTAATAACTAAAGAGAAAGAGGTTGGTTGACAGCTCCTGCTATCACTGCTGAATGGACTTGCTGAAGCTCTTTGGACAAAGCTTAAGTTGTGTGCACGTATCCTGTGTAGAAGAGGTAGAGGTTTGGAAAATAGTCAAGTACACTGTCCACACAATGAAAAATAACATGCTTTTAACATTATTATCAAGCTAATCAGCACAAGCAACAGGCAACAATTACAAGGGCAGAGCATGCAACAAAAGGCAATTTAACATACATTGTAATGTACCAGATTTATTGCCTGCTGTAGAAAACCAATTCCTAGTTTTCCAAATGAATTATCTTGCCCAGTGATCCAAATACTCCAAAATTGCGAGCAGTACAAGAAACTTTAATTTAAAAGTTCCCCATTTAGTGGACTTTGGATGCGATCTACAAAATTTCCATCCAGACTTCCCCTGAAATAACAGACAAATCTGCTGCATCGTAAGTAGTCCAGACAAGACACTTAAATTTATGTTAAATTATATTTAAGCCGTCTGTGCCAGTTTGCACCATTATGTAACAGTTTGAATGGTTAGTTTAGTTCACATCTATAAATATGAGAGTCTGAGCACACGCAAATCCCACATTTAATTTTTAATAAGATGAAACATAAAAAGGTATAAAATGGAAAACGAACATAATAGAGGAACTTGAAACTTCTACATTCTTTCCAAAGGATACTAATCTGATAAAAAGAACTAGCTAGAGTTGCATCTCATATGCTAATCTAGCCTAGCAACAGCACAGGAAAACAACACACTCCATCAAATGAGCATTCAGCATCAGCCTTCAGACCATGTTTCATTTCCTTTTATAGTTCATTATGTTTTCCAGCCCAGATATAGAAGTTTCAATGTTAGAAATCCAGGTGTAATATCCAAACTAAAAATAGTTATGATTTCACAGAGAAAAAAAACCCAAACTTGTTAGTGGCTAACTAACTAGATAATACTAAGCCAGGCCTACAGTCCAAGCAAGGTTATATCATCAATGTTTGATGATTGTTCTAGATCATACTCAGAATGTTAATGTACAGAATGAATGCAATAAGGACACAACCACTTGGTGCCTATTTATTTCTGCAAGACAACTTAAAGTAACCCTATATACAGTATGTTCAGAAATATATCCCAGGTAGAGAAGTTGAGAAAGAAATCTAAACTTTATGTATGTATGTATTTATTTACTTGTGTATGCGTGATTATTTGCCACGTTTTAGATGGGAATAGCGCACAATGAATAATCAAGCCAATCAATATAGCTGAACAGGGTTATAAAGTGCAGAAAATCTTATAAAGTGAGATCTCGAGTCTGACCTGAACATAGGAGATATTTTATTATACAGATTAGCCTGACAAGACCTGGAATTTATAAATGGAGCAACTCAGCCAGTAAACTACTTGTTTGTGCAACGTCATGCATGATCACTCAACAGTAAAACCACTGAACTTAACTGGGCAAAATGTAAACACTTCCAAAGGAGACTATAAAGAAACTTTCACAAACCCATTGTATCAGCTCAGGTGATACATTCCAATATTCATATGAATCATTCACCATGGTGGCTGGGAATTCTAGAACCTGTAATTCGGACACATCCACCAGATACCAGGTTAGGGAATCCAGGCATAAGAGAATAAAGCCTAAGACACTCAATAGAAATGCAGAATTATATTGTTTCTTTTCTTTTATTTGCTATTTTTCTTGGGCCTATACAAGGTAAGGGAAAGTTTGCCAGCTCACCTCTCTGTGCATCTGTATGTGGAGACAGCCAGGAGCAGCTCAGGAAGCAGCTGCGCAAACCTAGAGGAAGAGGTGGTTGCTTTGATAAGTGTTGTTATATCTTCCTCCATGTTGTGAAGCATCTCTTTCTAAGCTTTTCCTCAATCCTATGGCTTAGTTTTCAAGATCAGCCAAGGACAATGGTATTGCTGCCTACTGAGTATAAAAAATATGTCTCTCTTCATCTGTTCAGTTACATCTACATTTCAGAGATTTTATAGATTAGTTTTCTCCATTTTTTCCAATGTTTTACAACTGTGTTTAATATTTCTAGGTTTAAAACAGTATCTTGTTTGATGGTGTCTACCCAGTGTGTTCTTTTCTGGCCTTGTTTTCTAACACCTCCAACCATTCCTGGCATAATTGATTTTTCTAAGGAATTTGAATACATGATATGATCAAAATAAGACAGTCTTAGCTTGGTAATCTTAGCTTCCAGGGATATTTCTGGCTTGATACATCCTAAATCTTCTAGTTTGTTTATTTTTGCTGTTCAAGGTATGAACAGTAGCCAACTACAAATCCATAATTCAAAGGAGTCTAGTTTTCTTCTATTTGCTTTTTTAAAAATTCTTTAACATTCACAACTGTTGGCAGATATAGAAAAAACAATAGCATTTATTATACTCCACTTAGTTAAGATAGAAAGATAGTTTATTAGCTGATTAGTCTTACAACCATATCAAAGAAAATAAAATAAAGGTAAAATACAAGGACCCTGGAAATAGGATACAGTACATGTTATCCTATTTCCAAGATAAATCAGGTAAAAGAATATAGACACGCAAAAGAACAACAAAGAGTCTTTGGGAGTAGTTCCTACCATACTTCCCCTGCTTCCCGTAAAACACTATACCACACAGAAAACATAAGTAATGGAATTGTAATCAAGGCTGATAGACAAGAAGAAGATGCAGGCCAAATCTTTGTGAGTTACTATCTGAGTCTGGCCATCGAGTGGGACAGAGTTACAAGGAGGACACCTTTAGCAAAACACTTCTAAAAATAGACCCAAGCCCCAAATCATCTGTTAGGGCTATAGTTCATGAAGCAGTACAAAATGGCTTAAGGAGAGAACTTGAGGCAGGAAAATCATCATCGCCTAGGGGTAAGCCATCTCTTCTGGATGTTGATACTATTCTGTGCTGCCAACCTGGAAAAGTACTCCTCAAATTGCTGCTCACCTTAAAACCTGTTGGAGATCATACAATAGCAAGGCAATGGCAATGGAAGACAAATTTCAAACCAGTCCCTCTTTTTCGACACCGAAGGAATTTTGGATGAAATCACTCCTGCTGAATAACTGGAAGACTCATGTTCTTTAACCCAAAATTCCAATATTTTCCCAATCACCCCCACTGATATCAAGCACAAAGGGTTCTATCCAGTTACTGACATGGAACATTGCTGGTTGGAAGAACAGAGCAACACAGGGGACCTGGTGGAGTTCCTTTCTGACTTTGACTTCATAGCACTCCAAGAGACATGGCTGACCACAGATGATGAAAAGGTTCACTTACCAGGCTTCAGTTCCTGGACTATTCCTGCAAAGAAATACAAGACTAAAGGGTGGGCATCAGGAGGATTGACTTTACTAGCCAAGGCAGAGCTGGACTGGCAAAGACAGGAATTGACCCTTGGAGATGACTCTCCCCATTACTCAGCTGTTAAATTTACATACAAATTCTCTGAAATGGTGCTACTGAACATATATCTACCCCCACACTCATCTCGTCACTTTTCTCCAAATATTTGGGTGCATCTAGAAAAGACAGTGTTAAAGATAAATTCAAATCATCTTAAAGCTACTATAATTCTAGTGGGAGACTTCAGTGCCAGGGTGGGGGGCCTCCTCATTTGATTTTGTACATCTGGGTGTTATCCCTGAGGACAATCTTATAAAAGACCCACCCTGGAACTCTAGAAACCCCAAAAGAAATATGGCAGGTTCACAACTGGTCTCCTTGATCTATAAATGATCTCCACATTTTAGGAGAAAAAGAACCTGGTCTTATATATTCTTTTACATACCATTCAGGAAATTCTAGCAGTGTTTTAGACTATATATGTGTCACACGAACAAGACTGGGCTGTTTTCAGACATCCAAGCCCATGTGAGGGAGGATAGTTATCACCAACAAAGTCCATTTCTAAGGCAAATCTGATACTAGACCATCCATGCCTCACAATAAGAGGCTACTAGCTATCCTCAAAGTGAGGCAGAATAGAAGGCTTAAGTGGGCCAAACTCCTCACCAGAAATTGACAGCAAGTAAGTTCTAATTGGTTTGATTCTAACTTTCTACATGCTAAAGTTACTGGGGGCAATGACGTGCCAGGCTCAAGGACACTTATACCATAAAAATGTTAGGATATTCCCATGGGAAGAAATGCAACTCGCTTATCTCCAAATATTGTTTAGACTACAAAAACAGGCCATTTGCATTTATTTCTGTTAGTCTGCACATATACTGCTATTTACTGCCACCTATTGGCGTCTGTATGCTAGTTACCCAATGGGGAGGTGCATAGTGTCAGTACAATTGTGGGTGATTGTATGCCTCACTTCTTAGTAGGATTTTAGCCATCATGTAATTAGTTTTATAGGTTATGTAGTAGTAACTAATAACTAAGTAGTGTACCTCTTCTCTGAGAGTGTTTTGGCTAGAGACTTTGTTGACCTTGTGTAGTGGATAAGTCTTGGATGCCACATATATGAGAAGAAGTGATTTTTTCTATGTTTTGCATAAAACTTGTATTTTATGTAGTTTTTATTTTTCTCAATAAACCACCAGATATTTTCTATAACTTCTGGCTGGATTTCTTTGGAGAACAAGATAAGGACATTGCATTCTTTAAATCTCTCTAACGCTGGTGTGTATTTTTGGCAATAACTGTGGTTATAGCTGCACTCTGCATAACAAAAAACCATACTAAAATGTTAAAAATTAGGCATGGTTATAAGAAACTGATAGCCTCTAAAAAAGCTTTCTATATGGCTAAAATCTGGTCAGAACTGGAAATTTCAGCAAAAGGGACAAACTCAATTTTTTCTGGAATACCATATCTGGTTTATTGAAGGAAAGTAAATTCCAACTCGATATCCCGATTCCAGCTTCATTTTGAGAGGATTTTTATGCAAATTTATTTGCTAATCCTAACCAGGCTCCCAAATAAGCAAATCATTGATCCTTTAGCCTTTGAAAACCTTCCCCCAGCTTCCAGTGTCAGTATCAGAAATCAAATCTATTATCCAATCTCTTTAGCCCAACAAGGCACCTGGAGATTTTCTACCACCAGAACTCTTCAGGACACACATTGACTGGTGGGCCCCATTGTTAGCAGGGCTCTTTTCCCATAGAAATAACACAGTTTGCATCCCAGTCAGATGGGAAGTCACCATTATAGACCCCATATATAAAAAAGGAGACAAGGATAACTAAAAAAGGTATAGACCTATAAGCCTTACCAGAATTGTAGCTAAGATGCAAAACACCTTTTGAGTAAAATAGAAGACTGGGTAATGGAAAAAAACCTCTTAGTGGAGGAACAAGCTGGATTTAGACCAGAGTGCTCCACAATAGTTTTATTTTACACCATCTCATAACAAAACAAGTAATTAAAGGCGACAAATTGTTTACCACCTTTATAGATCTCAGTGCGGCTTTTGATTCTGTGAACAGAAACATTCTGTGGAAGAAATTGGCCACCTTAAACATGGAACCCAGACTCTTACTCCAGATTAAGGTCCTCTATTCAAATACCCACTTAAAAGTGTGTACGGATGTAAATGGTTCTCTAGCTCAGAATATACCTACCCATAAAGTTAGAGAGGGTTATATTCTAGCCTCAATGCTTTTTAACCTCTATGTCAATGATATTCCAGGATTCCTGTATGCTTCAGACACTCATATGCAAAAGTATCATGATAAATTTATTAATATTCTTTTATATGCTGACAATACAGTTCTAATGGTGCATTCTCAAATAGGCCTGAGAAGACTGTTGCAAAAGCTAAATACCTACTGTGTTCTCAATTCTCTAAACATCAATAAAACCAAATCTTAAGAGATGGTGTTTAGCAAAAAAAAAAAGTGTGAAATATAACTGAAGCTGGATGGGGAGCCTATTGAACAAGTGAATTCTTTCCATTATTTAGAAGTGACCTTTACCAACACAGGGTCATGGTCAAATCATTTTAAAAGAAGTTCAGTGAGGGCTGAAGCAAGTACCAAAAAATTATATAAATTATTCAATTACAATTACCCAGGTACCCTGACCCCCACATTGAAAGTATTTAGAGCAAAAATAGTCCTAATACTGACCTATGGCGTAGAACTGTGGGGACTTACAAAAGCTACCTCAGTTGAACAAGTTCAGACCCATTTTTTAAGAAGCATATTGGGAACTGACAAGAATATGTCAGCCCTCACAATCAGAGAAGAAACAGGTATCCACTCCATACACAGTCACTCAACAATCAAAGTCTTTACCTATTGGCAGAGGATCCATTCAATGGACCCTGATAGGCTACCCAAAATACATTTAGCTGAACAAATAAGTATGGCTCAGCCCACCTTCTGGGTAAGCCGTCTTACCAAAGTTATTTCACAGCATGGGTTTTCCACCCTATATTTACTTTCAACTGCCTCCCAGGCAAAAGAAATTTTTAAACAAAGAGTCCCAGACATCAGTGCCCAAAGAGACATGGAATTATTGGCAAAAAAATAGATCTTTAAATTGGCTGGCTGTGAACAAAACCACTTTCCAAACGGAAAAATACCTGTCAGTGAGTTTGATGCAATTCCTAAGAGGGGCCTATTCTAGAGCAGAATCTGAGTTGTTGGATTCCATGGCCAAATATGGACACTTCCATCATTTGCCATATCATGAGAGGACGTGCATATGCGGTGTCCCAGCCATCGAAGATATTGCTCATGTTTTGTTTGACTGTCAACTGTATGCCCCTTTTAGACTTAGATATTTAAAATCCTACTTGAAAGAACAGCTCACAGGGACCTCAATCGCAGATTGTTCTATTTCCTCCTGGGCTCTAACATATACATTGTTAGCAGAACTGCTAAGTTTAGAAGAAAGGCAGTTCGGTTAAGAATCAGGTCTGGCAGAGAAGGCATGCTGTGGGTCCTGTCTGCCAGAGAATTACATTTGGCGGGTCCCAGGAGGCAGGCCTTCTCTGCTGTGGCATCTGCTTTGTGGAACCTTCTCCCCCCAAGAAGTGAGATTAGCTCCACCCCTCTTAACAGTCCCTCAAGAGCTGGCTATGTGATCAGGCCTGGGGCTCCCAGGGGACCAGGGAGGTTTTGTAATGGCTCCCTTATTAATTTTATCCCCTGTTTTGTCTGCTTTTATAGTTATGTGTAATTGTTTTTATTTATTCTTTTTAATTGTTGTATGCTGCCCAGAGTCACTTTGTGTGAGATGGGTGGCTATATAAATATGATTGATTGATTGATTGATTGATTGATAGATTATATTGAACAGATGGGGTATCATGTAAAAGTGATGTATTTAACTGAACATTGATTCTTTGTATTTAGCACATATGTATTTTATTATTGTATTTTCTTTTACCTTTTTAGTGTTAAGACGGATATCCTGATTTGTCCAGATCTTCTACACTGAACTGTAGTCATTGCAGTGCACCCAAGTGATATTCTGCATTTAATTTCATGGCCAGCATTTCCTTTTGGTTAATTTTACAGCCGAGGAAAATAAATTCCTAGACTGATTCCATTTCTTCACTGTCAGTTTTTATCTTGATGTCACAATTTCCAGCTGTTGACATTCCTTTAGTGTTCTTGATGCTTAGATGCAATCCAGCTTTTTCACTTACTGTTTGACTTTTAGAATAAGTTGTTTTATATACTTTTCATTTTCTGCTTCATTTCTTCATTTTTTTGAATAATATTATCCACACATCTTAGATTGTTAATGTTTCTGCTGCCAATTTTTATTCAAATTTCTGATTCATCTAAATTGGAGGTTCCTCAAAACTGCTTCTATATATAAACTGAATAGAAATGATAGAATACAGTCCTATCGCACGCCTTTTTGAATCTTCAACTGTGTCTCCATAAGTTCTTCTGACAGTGGTTTCCTGATTGTTGTAAAATGATTATATTAACTCAATCAAATGTTTTAGAATGCCCATTTCTTTCAGGGACTTCTATAACTTTTCATATTCAATGCAACTGCAATTGCTATAATCAATGAATGAATGAATCCAATGTGGACTTGAGTGCCTCTTCCTCTTCTAAAACTAGTCTGTACCTCAGGTATCTCTTTCTCCTTGACTGGAACCAATTGTGCGTGTATGATTTTCAATGCAATTTCGCTAGTATGTAGTATCAAGGCTACTGTATTGTGCAGTAGCATAATTGCATGTGGGAATGAGACAGAAGGAAGAGCCATGGCCTAGACAACGGTCTGATAAATGAAATTTGAGTCTGAAGGAGGAGGGGTGGTGAAAAAGTCTCAGAAGGGACCCTCCCTAATTTTCAGGACAGTAAAAGTGAAGGAAGGGAGGGGTACTGTCACACTTGCAAGATTTTGTTAATGCAATCTTACAATAAAGATAGGGCTAGTAATCACAGGCGTGCTTTTTGCCTGGACTACCTGGAAGGGCTAACAGAGAGTTGGAACAAACACACTTGTCATCCATCTTTGGGCTTGGGATGAACACCTTTTCCAGTCTTTCGGACATTCATTGGTGACCCATATTTTTTGACATAGTTTTGTCTGCTGCCGTTGGGACTGATTTAAGCAATTATGATGGAATGCCTTCAATTTCAGGGCTTTTCTCTTTCGATGTGGTTTCAGTGCGCATGTTACCTCGTCTTCCATTATATCTCTGTTACAGATGTCTGTTACATGGTGGAAGAACATTGCTAGTCATATTTAATTCTTCACTGTATGCCTTCCATCTATTTTTTATTTGCTTCTGCTTATTCAATTCTTTCCCATCTCTGTCCCTTTGCATGAAATGAATGGTGTCTGGGTTTTATTAGCGTAAAAAGATTTGTGCATGTGTCCTTTTCTTTCCTCCATTCCTTTCAAGGGCTCATTCTACTAATTTTCTTTGTCTTTTGTAGCTTTCCATTGAAATTCTGCATTTAGTCACCTTGCTTCATCTATTTCCCATGGCTTTAGCTTTCCTTTTCTCTTCAGCAATTTGGATGGCTTCTTCTTACAACCTTCTCACTTTTTTTTTTTTTTTTTTGGTATGGAACCTGTTTCTGAACTCTTTCATTGATAATGTTTTTCATTTCTTCCCATAGCTCATCTGGTTGTTCTTTCCATAAAGTTAAGTCAAATCTGTTCCTAACTTTGACTACATATACAGCTAAAATTTCATCAATATCATATTTCCTGGATGCTATGTTATTTTTGGTGAAAAAGAACTTAAATTTGAAAAGGACCTTGGCTACAAGTAGTTGATGATCCAAGCCACAATCTGCACCAGGTCAAATCTTAACAGAAATATCTGTGTTCTTCTATCAATGGCTTCTTATGATGTAATTGATGTGGCTGCTGTACAGTCCATTTGGAGATGTCCATGCCCAAATAGCATTTGGGTTGAACAAACCATGTCCTCATCCAATTTTCTTGATAAA
The DNA here is from genome assembly GCF_059951505.1 of Python bivittatus. NCBI lineage: Eukaryota > Metazoa > Chordata > Lepidosauria > Squamata > Pythonidae > Python > Python bivittatus. Next base: position 33,887,748 of record NW_028277098.1, read on the forward strand.
ACTGCAGCAGGTGATCACCACTTCACTTCTTACACCTACACCAAATCTGCCAACAATTTCTACTTCTTTGTTACCAATTTTAGTGTTGAAATCTCCCTATATGTCTTTTTGGCATTTGTTGTAGCACTTCTTTAATGTCAGCATAGAACGATTCTTTTTCTTCTTGAGATGCATCTGTCATTGTTGTTTAAAATACTTAGATGCTTTTATGGACCTATTAATAGATGCTTGGGGTGGTTTCACCGCTCTATTACAATCTAATAATCCTGCATTATCCCATAATTTTTGTAATGAAATGCTCTTAAAATTAAATATACTGCAATGATGACTACATGGAAAAGTATTGCTTACAATTGATTGGGTAGTGGCAAAAAGCAAGATGAGATCTGATTCTGATTTTGTTTTCCCCAGTTATATCAGGGAGAGAATCACCTCCAACCAGCACACAAGAGACTTCATTTAATTGACTGAAATCTGAAAGACTTTTGGAAGAAGACACGGTCAGCAAATGGATTTCTTGGAGATCCCTTGTGGGACATTGTCAGCCATCTGTTGACTTATTCTTCCATGTCCCTCTGTCAACAATGAAAAATACTAGGACTCCACTGAATATTTCCAGCATAATTGTGTTTAGAGCACATTTACAGGAAAGGGAAAAATATAAAAGCAAGCAATTGAGACAAAAACAGGTTGGTGAACTCCTGATGATTTTAAGGGACATTTTAATTATCAGAAATTGCAACTCCATTAGAGGACTTTTTTAGCTAAATAATTAAATAGCATTTATACAGTTCATAGGAAATCAAATCCTGGATAGAATAGCTATGGGCATTCACATGACACTGTATCTTTATGACAGATTTTAAAAAATACTTCCCTGGCTTTTACCATCATCCCACCCCAAAACTGTTCTACCTTAGATTCACTGATCTTAGTGAATCATAATCTGGACTCACAGACAAGAGGCCTTGACAAAGTTCCATCAGGATTTTAATAAGTTTCTTATCACCATCAACCTGACCCTAGAATACTCCATAAAATTGGTTAACTTTCTGGACGCCATTGTGAAACAAAATAATTGACATTTAAAGTTCTTCAATATAGCCACATACACTTAAGAGATTTAAATCAGGCATTTCTCAAACTGCAATCACTACCCAATGAACTTTAGAAACAAATCAACAGGGCCACCATGATTTCCAGGACAAAAACACTACAGGACAGATGTAGAAGAAGTAACAATAGACCACCTCTATAGCTCTCAATAAAACGATTTCAAGTTATAATCAATAATTGATCCTGGACAATAATGTTTCCTCTCATAGGTTGTGTATGGTAAGTCTAGACTTACAGACAGTGCCCAAACCTAAAGGAGATACTAAGAAGACCACATCATGGTTAGACCATTCAGACCCAAGATGCCAACTCCACTACCTTATCTACTCTGGCAACACTCTTACAATCCAGTGATATTATCCATAACACCAGGAGACAAAGACATCCTTCCTTGTGTTCTATGCCATCATCTGTCAACAATGCTCTGTTACCTTTTTCGTTGGGCAAACTGCCATTCTCTACACAAATGAGTAAACAAATGCAAATCTGTTTTTAGAGGTGGCATATTTAGAAATATCAGAAATGACAAAATCCTAAAACCTTTCCCCTTCCTGTGGAGATCTTTTTTCAATTTTCCAGAACATTCTGTGACTGACCTTAAGATGGTCATTCTTGAAGAAGTTGTAAATAATGTTTTCATTGATTCAAAAGAATTTCTCAGATTTAAACAGTTTGTTCTTATCACACTATATCTCTTAAGAACCTATTCAATATAATATTGTCCCCAAGAAGTTGTGTCACACTTTATTGCTAATTGTTTCTCTAAATAACCCTGTTATTTCCCCTTTTCCTTTTTCTTTCCACAGTTATGGTGTGTGTGTGTGTGTGTGTGTGTGTGTGTGTGTGCATCTTTGTCTGTGTGGGTGCATGCATATATGCTTCACTCACCGGACTATGTGACTATGTTAAGGCAACTGATGAAGTTGACTATAATCCATGAAACTCTGTGATAATAGTTATTATTCTATGAAGTATCCTGGGGCTTTTGTTTTGTTTTCTTCTACTTTTGTTTTGTTTTGTTTTGTTTTGGGGGGAGTTGTTGCAAAAGCTAGCACAACTGAAAGCATTTATATTAAAAATATTTTAAAAGTAAAAAATACATAATAAGGAAAAAAAATCTCAAAATTATTCGCTGGCTTTTAACAGCCTTTGCCACAGATTTCTTGGTTGAGATCCTCCTCTTTCCTCTATATTACAGAACAAGAAAATATCTAACTACTACCCCCTTGATATGGGTTTGGGTAGGTGTGTGTGAGTTGACTCTACTGGTGGAAGACAAGTGAGCTTTGATCACTCGCCCTCCATCAGAATCGAGGAGAAGCCAGGTAGACTCACTTGCAGGACATTGTCCTTGCAGCCAGATCTAATTGGAGGGGGTGTTTGTTCTATATTTAACATCTAAAGTAGACCCCTTAATGGCAATTAATTTTACTGATTATGCATTGTGTAAAAGCCAAGCAATTTTCATTGCAAGCAGTTTGGTTTCTACATGAATCTGGAAAATATCCTCAGTATGCACCTGCCTTGAGAAAATGTTTTGTTCTCTCTGGTTTTTAAAAAGGGGGCTGTGCAATTTTTGCTGCTACTGACATATTCTTTGCTGCTACTGATATATTCAATTTTATGCTCCAGAATTCATATTAAGATAATACTTTTATTAGGTCAACTGAAGGTCTACATTTTTTACATTTGCAAGCTTTCATGTTTCCAAAACTGTTCAGTAAGCAAAAAAGTTAAAATCTAGGGAGGAGAAAGTGAGGGCAGGAGGGGGGAAATGTGGCTGATATTCAAGCCATGGTCATAGTGGATTCCTACCTTAAAATTATCCTTCAGAGAAATGGTGGATATGCAAACAGAGTTACTAGATTGCATAAGGATTCTCCATGGTTTGGGAAGAAGAATCAAGCAAGCAGCCTGGAAATATAAAATCCAGCTTTTACTCAAAAATATATATTTTTTATTCTTTGTAATTACAGAATTACAAAGTTGGTGGTAGATGGAAAAGAGAACAATTAAGCAATCTTTCTCTTAATAAAGCTGCAGATAATTTAAGCTATTTGTACCAGATAAAAAATGCCAGAAGAAGCAAATCCTAGGGATAGGGTTATTTTTCCCCACAATAACAACCCAATATTGTAGGTTGGGCTGAGAGAGAGAGTGACCCAAAATCATCCAGTGAACTTCCATGGCTGAAGCTGGACCTGGGTAGGTCTCTCCAGTCCTACTCCAAAACTCTAATTAATACCCCACTCTAGCTATACAGTATGTAGATCCTCTGCACTGCTCTATCAGGATAATGCTTACTTTACAAATCATATTCTCTGAAGTGAGATGTAGCCTTGAAAAAGTTATGCTATAGTGAATTTCTTAGTTCTAAGGAGCTACAAGACCATTCATTGTTCTTGCAACAGTTGCAAATAAAACAGCTACCTTATTGTAAAATAATTATTATGACTTTGAATTAGATCCACAAGTGTCAATGCTCAGATTCAAAAGATTAAGAAAAATTACTGAACATATAACAGAAACATGTTTCTAGATTACAGCTCCCAGATATGGGCTGCAAAAATCTAGCTGACCAGAAAATGGTGGCAAAGAGATCCACAATCTTTAATTATTTGCTGCCATTTCACAGTTGTCCAGACTTTGCAGCCCAAATCTGGGAACCCTATTCTGCATTCTTAATTTAGTTTTTGTATATGTAGAAGTCCAAAATCAAAAGCTAATTTCTCACAATAGTTTCTGTGTTGTATTTATGAAAGACTGACATCTAAGGAACAAGACAGACAATGCTAGTTTTGGAAAAGGAAGAGTACAATTTATGAAAAGTGCCCTCATATCTCAATACCATGCCAGCTGGGTTTCTTTGTGATAGTACCATGGATTACTTTTACTCTAATTCATTTTCAGAGCAATTCACAACATACACAAGTATTTATCAATGTTTCCTTCTTTCCTTATTCTGACCAGACTCCAAGATTGGAAAGCATCAGGGCTTATTTAAATACAAAATTATAAACTATATCACATTCCACTAAAAGGGCAATTATTTTCTTTAGACACAAATATTCTTTGTGAAAGGAACATACATACAACCAGTTTGAGATGATTTATATCAAAAAGTACCAAGAAATATTAAGTGATACAATTGTAGCATTACCTGATCATAAAGACAATTTCAGACACAGTGCATCTTAAGAGTGCATAATATAAACAAATTGTAAATGGCCAACTCAAGAATAGATACTACAACTTCATATCCACCAGATGTTTTAGACCATCTACTATCATCTCCAGCTAGAATTACCACTGGCAAGGGATTAGGAAGCCCCAAATACCTGGAGAATACTAGGTTACTTATTTCTTATCAAGCAGAATCTCATTTATCAACCATCTACAACAGCTCTCAAGAGTTGCGGCAAGATACCTGCTTTTATTATTCCTAGGGATTTGTAAGCACTTGGAAGGCATACTTAATACAGTGAATCACAAGGTATTCCTGCCTCGTGCAGGCACTAATTGTTAGCTGATGATTTTGAATAGGCAGAAGAATACACAGCAGACCTTTCCACCAAAGAATAACTGATGGAAACGAATGACTTTTGAGAAGTTAGTATGACTAGCACCATACTCAATAATTTAATAATGCAGAGATGGGTTCAAATTACTTTTTTAAAAAGCCATAGTTGGGCAATCACCACAATAAACTATGGTATGCAAAACAATGTACAGCCATAGCCTCACCTCTCATCACACACCATTTTCAGAGTTGAGAACCTTAGTTAGGGGTGGCCAATGGCGGAGAAATAAAGAAAACAGCACCACATCACCACAATGCCAACTGCTGTACGCACAAAGAAAAGGGGCAGAACTGAAAGTTCCACACTGTTTTCATCCTTTGGATGAAGGCATCAAGACCTGTGGACATCTCTGCAAATAACTTCTTTTGCATTAAATCAGTATAGCCAAATTCGGAATTTCTAGCTTTCCAACTCTTCCTTTCTACTACAGTAATATCTGCTATATTCTGTTCTAAGTGCTACCAGTTTGAATTTCAAACCATGTTATCAGTTTGAATTTTGAAATCCCACCACATTTTGATATCCTTGTTTTGAAGTACCTTTTCAGGCACATAGGCCCAATATTTGAAATTCTGAATAAGTCTCCCTTGTAATAAGCCGGAATGTGAGTGTATTACTCTGTCCTCAGCCCAGCAGAATCTTTTGGATTCTGATGGCTTTGTTCCAAGGCAGTATAAAAATAATAACATCATAATATAACAGGAGACAGCAATCAAAGAAAATACAAGAATAAGACACAGAAAGAAAGACCTTACACCCCTTCTGCTAGTCAGAGAAACCCAGAAAGCACCCTCCCAGTTAGATGTGCACTGAAGTTCCATTCCATGGAGGAGGGGGGCTGACTAGCTTATATAGGCTCTGAACCACCATTACTCACACCTGTTTTTGATGGTCTTATCTCACTGGAGATTGCCTGGGACAAGTCTATCTTATCTTGTGCTTGGAATGGTTTGTTTAGTCACCCCAAGAATGAGAGCATCCTGGTTAAGAAGTATTTGTTTACGTCAAGTAGTGATGAGACCATGCCAAAATTAAGGAGTATCTGTTTCCCAAAGTTGCGTGGGACAAGCTGCAGAAGTCAGCAGATGTCTGTGCCTCTATCTGGATGGTTGAATCACTACTCTCATTTCACTTCCCTAAACGCTCAAACAATAGCTACAGATAAGTATTACTATGAGTAGGTGCAGAGGGTGATAAGGCTGTCTTTCTCTGGTTTCAAGAGCCACAAGAGCCAGTTCCACAACTGGCTACAAGAAGAAGATCTATATTCATTCATTTCTATTTATACTATCTTCACATCAACTGGGGGGGGGGGATAATACATTTAGCAGTAGATGTTCATTCTTAGAAACGGGCGACCCGGATCTTTTCTAACATCCTTACGCCTTATGCACCCTTTCATCATGCTAAGGGTCATTTTGTCATTATATTCTTTTCTTGCATTTTAAAAATGAATTTAATACACTGGCCACATATGTATACATTTATAATGGGAGGTCAAATTCTGTGCTTAGCTGGAGGCATGTAACTACTGTCTGAAAAATAATTCAAATCAGGCACCAATATTTGTAGCATGTGCCTTCAATTAAAGGACTATAAACTGATTTGGCAAGGTTTTGTTGCAAGCATCTCCATCATTGATGACAGTGAACAGAGCAAATATTTTCATACAGTGACCTTTGTAAACATTTCCATACAAACATTTGTAAAATGCAAGTTAAGAAATGGTACATTGGAATTGGCTATTAGAGGGGTTTAATTTCTTAATTTAGAGGAGCGAACTCCTGTAAACAAAATAAATGCTACCACCTTATTAAGAACCAGCATGCACATGAAATTACGAATAAGTATAAAGTTGTGGGGCAGTTTTGATTGGCCATTCATAAATTCAAGTCCAAGGATTAGAGTTCCCTGTGCCAAATATTTTATTGTATTGCCAATAGCTTAAAGGGGAATTTGCTGAAAATTACTCCCTCCATACTTGTCAACTCACTGGACCCAATTCAGAAAAGGGGGCAGACATGAAATAAAATAATCAGATTGTAAGTACACAACAGCATGTGTCAGTCCTGTTTAATTAAATGGCATGTGAGGGTGTTTAATTTCTTTTGCAGAAAACTGTCAATTAATGTTTGTCTTGGTTTTATGTTCTGAAACTGTTGTCTTCTCAATTCTGTTTTTTATTAATAGTTAGCTTCCTTGAATGCTTAAATTGAGTAGAAAGGTGGGACAGAAATTAAAAATAAGCCAATTATAAAAAATCTAGAGTTTGAATACATTATCTGCAAAGTAGCTGGTTATTTATCAGAGTTAAGCAGGGGTAGGAACAAAACTCAGGTATTTTTTCGGTGACACATACTGTAAGTGTTGCCAAGAAAACTTCACAGACTTCATGAGGAGTCAAGCTCAAAATGAGGGAGGCTTTACTAGTTTCTTAGAAAGCTTTTAGAGAGATGCTCTGGACTCCCCTCTCCTCCCTAGTAACCATGTCCAGTGGGAATTACAATCACTGGCACATTCATTACCTTGTAAGAGGTGGGCCTGACTAGGACTTCCTGTCCCAAAGGCAGCACTCTTTATCTCACTGAAGTAAAGCAGTTACACAATTAGATTGGAGAAGGTGTTTTATGCTATATTTGTAGCCTACACCAGCATGTCCAGTAGCTACTGGTGGAGAAAGCAACTGGAGTGGCATGAAACAGTAAGGCAGCTTTGCTTTGATCTTTAAGATGACTTCACTGAAAGAATCATCAAAGTCAGCCACTCCTTTGATCCTCTTCAGAACCATAATATTTAGAGTTAAATATTCCTTTTCCTTTCATCACTGCTTATTAATAATGTTAATGCCTTCAACCAGCTTGACTAATTGGAAAGTTCTAAAGAAACATAAGAGTAAGCAAGCATAGCTTAGTTCTATTCACACTCAACATTCATATGTGTGCCCACATTGGAGAGGGCAAAATTTCACTTAGCTCAAAACTGACATTCATTCATTCATTCATTCATTCGGTCCCTTCAAATCAGTGTTGACTCCTGGAGACTGCCTGCACTAGACTCTGCAGTTTTCTTGGCAAGATTTCAGAAGTTGTTTGCCATTGCCTCCTTCCTAGGGCTGAGAGAAATAACAAGCATTCTGCTGCAAAAATCCATTCAAGGAAACATAAAATAAACATTAGATTATCAGAACTTCTTGATATGAATGAGAATTATCTAGTTACTGAATCTGATTCCTGTGTAAGATGTATTGCTGGATTTGTCTAAGTTGCTTTACAATAAAACTAATCTCCCAGTATCTCTTCTTAATCTTACACATTTCTGCATTAACAAGATTAGTTGACCAATATCTCTGGTTAACAATTCCAACTTGTCTTTTTCTTCTTTTATAATATAGGAAAGGAATGGAACAAAACATTTGGGAAAGGCCATATCTCAATGGTGGTGGATAGGTAGGTAGATAGGCTAATCTGTAATCAATGAAATCTGTGAACAGGTCCCACATTTTTAAATCCAAAAGTGATATATAAGAATTAGGGAGACACATAATTAGGAAACTGCTGTTCATCTTTAAAAATGGCTGTGTCTAGTACATTTAAAGTTCTCAAAGTATTGACTCAGGAGATTGTCTGAACTATCCCATAACACCTTTCATCTAGGCAATATTAAACACATCAGAGCATAAATGATTTAAACACTAGCTAACCTAGGTTGGGTTTTTTTATGTCTGAGCACTACCCTTGAGAGAGGGGGAGAGTGCAAGGTCTAAACAAAATGTTCCATAAATGTGACAAAAACCAAATGAAAGGTAATGATATCCGTATTCTTCTGCCCTGGTTGTGAATAATATGAATGGGGTATTTGGACAAAGGATAAGATCTCATATTACTAAATCCAGGAACAAAAGAATATGCTTCAACATATGAATACAGGGTGGTTAAAACTCTGAGTGGCCTAGGAGTAGACTGTCTATTTTCTACCTTCCTTCCCATCCCATTTTCTTCTTACTGTAGTATATGGTATTTTCTCCATGGGGGGGCAGGGGTATTCCATTGAAATCAATCACTTAGTAAACAGGAGCTTCTGGGGATGCTGAAATAATACTCTGATCTTAGATTAAGACTACTACACCTGAGTTTATATTTGTATCAATCAATGTTACTGCTTTGAATGAAATGTACTGATTTATCTGACCATTTCAAATACTGAACTATTTGGGTGGGGGCTTGTTTGGGGATCTTGGATAATTGTTTCCACTGCCCCTCCTAAAATAAAGGGTCCTAGAAATATAGTTTGTGAAGTATTTGTTGCAATGATGTCTTGCCCAAGTAGACCCAATGGTTCAATGGGGAGAAAAGCTTTCTGGTTAACCCCAAAGCAGTAGATTCAGGGCTCATAGAAAGTATTATAATGGGTGCTGTCTCAGTGAAGAGATTAGGTGCAGAAAGCAGAAAATCCAAGTTTAACCACTAACATTAACCAGGCTGGGGAAGTTTTGGAGAACTCCAGCTAAAGTAGGTGTACCATGTCAGAGCTGTCAGAATCAGAAAGGCCACTAGATGGCTACAAAGCAATACAGAAAACTCTCAAATCTTTGCTGCCATCTAGTGGTCATCCATAGTTTTTGCAAGCCAGATCCTGTAGTCTTAGCTAGGTGGATTCACTAAAGCAGCTTCCTATGGTGGTGTTTCTGCCATAATAGAGCAGTGTTTTGCAGCGGGACAACTTTGCACCTCAATGTTAGTCTGCAGCCAATCTGTCACCACCCGCCAGAGGAAGGCTTCAGCTAGCTGAAGGAAAATTCCAAAATCTGCAACAACAACAACAACAACAAATCTGTAGGGAAAAAAATTGAGGATCATCCTGACACAAACCCCCAATCCAGCAGGGTCAGTAACTTGTAAACACAGAATGCCAACTGGTTACTGTGGACAAGGAAACCAAAATTAGACCTGGGGTTACTAAAAGCACCCAATAATGTTTTATTGCAGATTAACTTGCATTTGCTAAGCAGGATTGCAACAAAGTGGGCCTCTCCTAACTCCCTGATGGCCTGTGAAAATAAGACACTACATTCATCATACGACCCTTGCGGCCAACAAAACTTTTACAGTACTGAGATGCCTCCATTGCTGGAAGAACGCCTTTTGAACTTCAACCTAAGTTGCAGCAGATATATTTCAAGTAACAACTCTGCTGAATGGAATCCAAAGCTTTGCGTAAGAAACTCCATGAACTGATAAAGAGATCTGCTGTAGGTCCACCTCAGCTTAGCCTGCTGGGCAAAAGTTGTTGGCGTGGATGTGAGAGTAACGCAAAGGCAGGGCAGTAAAAGGAGATGACTTAAATCCTTTTAACCCTAACTGGTATGCTTTTTAACGTGTGATCTGTAAAGAGAGCTTTGAGCAGTTCTGATGTTGATTTTATTTGTATTATTTATGATTTTTTTAAATTAAAATGTTCCTGATAGGTTTGCCCTTCCTTTCTTGCACTTCAGCCTCCTTCCACAGGATCCAACGCCTTGGGTCCCAACCTCCTCCTGACCTAAATATGTACTGCGAGCACTTAAATAAAACAATCCAAAAGCAAGAGGCGGCTGGAATGAAGAGGACCGTCGTGAAACGGAAAGGATTTTGTTATTGTCCCTCTCTCGCCTTCGGGAGGGAGATGGAGAGAAGAAACCGGAGGCTGTGCAGGACGCCCGCCTCCGATGAGTAAAGGACACGTTTGGTTCTGCTGAGATCGAGGAGAGAGGCGGGTCGCGGGAAATGTGGGCTGTGTGCGCGCTTATGGAGCAACTTGTACGGCTTCTGTTCATCTGAAAGCAGCGCGAGACTCGCGCCAGAGGTTCCAAAAAGGAGAAGAACGGACGGCGCTTCTCCCCGCGGCGGATCCTAAGGGCATTTTGCCGTAAGATTAAGTCTGGAAGGAACCAGCCCGCGGTTCCCTCCCCGTCCCTTGCCTGTTCTCCTACGCCGCATTGAGTCCTGCTGCTGCTTCTCCTTCTTCCTTCCCATCCCCACTAGCTGGAGAGATGGCAGAACCGACAGTGCAGCACAGAGAACAAGAGCAGTAGAAAAGGAGAGGAACGGCTGGGCGACTGAGACTCTCTCGGCATTCCGTTTTCCAGCGGGGGGAGCGGATGGGGGAGAAGAGGTGCCCAGAAACACTCAGATGCCATTAAAAAGCAGCCAGAGGGCCACCCCGATTTCCATGCTCGGAGAAGCGAACGGGGCTCGTTTCGGGTTTTTTGGGTTTTTTTCTCCTCTCTCTCTCTCTCTCTCTCTTTCTCTCTCTCTCCTTCCTTTTGAACAATCCAAGCAACAGATAGAGATTTACCTTCAAAATGCAGGCCATGTTCTATCCTTCCTTAACCCCCAGAGCAGCCGGGATCTGCTTTGTGAATAACAGATCCACTCGGAGGCAGAAGACTGAAAGCGCTGCCGGGCTGCCTCCGCTTACATTCCGGGAGATCCAAGCAAACAAGAAACCGCACCATTCTGCGACCCGTTAGTCATGTTGGCCCTTTCATGCTCCGTTTGTTCCACCCATCAGCTTCTGCCACTGGCTGGGAGCCAGGTCCGTACCTCCCCTTCGGTCACGTGACTGAGTTTGGCTCTCCCGCTCGGCCTTTCTCTTTTCTTGGGAGCTTTTGGAGAGGAGAGGAGAGGAGAGAGAGGAGAGGAGAGAAGAGGGTCGGAGGCTGCTTCTCCGTCTCCTCCTTATCGCCACGGGACGCCGCGAAGGAAAACTTTCTGCGAGCAGATGCGCCGCGGTTGGAAAGAGTACCGGGGTGGGGTGGGGTGGGGGGCGAGAAAGTTTACATTACTTTTCCTATCGTCCGGTTCTAAAAGAAAAGTAACAGGAAAGCTTTCCCGGTCTGGGGGAGAAAGGCCGGATTAGGGTTGTAAAAAGAGCTTTTCCTTCCAAGCCCGTCCCCCGCCACGCTTATCTACCAGCATTAATAAGAGACAGAAAAAATACCCGACGGCACGCTGTGGGCTCGCAGCCTGGAGAGCAAACTTCTTTTTTCCTTTTGTCTGAAAGGTTGAAGCAGTGCGAGGTGAAAAGGGCGACCCGCGCTACCCATATCCACAGGGTCGCTTTGTTGCTCTCCTTGGGCCCTTTCCCTACTTGCATCTAACCCCAGCACGAATAATGCCCTAGCAACATTTTTTTCCCCTACCCGACCTGATGAGATTGCTTTCCTTGGGTCCCCAGACTGTGAGTGAGACAGACTTAATGGGTCTTAATATGTGGGTCAGTCGGGATCTTTAGTTTAGCGCACTTCTGCATTGGTATTAAATCCGGGTTCAGCTCCCTTTGGATGCAGGTTTACTGCCCTTCTGGGATACTGCTAATCCTTGTCCTAAAAGAGACTCCCCTTTAAAGCAACTGAGCAAAACACTTGTGTGGAACCAGAGCAAGTCTTGATATATGGCTAAAGTCTTAAAGTTGCCAAGGTTGAGAAACACTGCTCCACAGGGTCAGCACCATCCCATGTTAAAGAGGGTGATTTGCTCTCCAGTCTGTGATATTTGGTAAAAGGGGGAAGATAAAGTTAGGGATGTCAACTTATCCCTATCCTTGTCATACCTGGTACATCGTAAGTAAAGAGCGCACCATTTCCTTACATACATTTGCAAAATCTGCACTGCAAGAAATAGAATGAAAGGGGTTTGTTTCACTGTGGCCATAACTAAAAGAAAGGGGAGGAAGCTTCAGCGTGTCCTTTTTAGATTGTGGTGCCCAGAACTGGACACATATTCCAAGTAGGGCCAGACCAAGGCAGAGTAGACTGGGACATTTGTATGCTGTGATCTGAACTCTATGCTGCCATTGATTACTTCCCAAAATATAATTTTTCTTTTTATCAGTTGCGTCACACTCATGTTCATGCATTATGCTCAAGTTCAACTTGTGATCTAATAGAACATCCAGACTGGTGTAGGGGTTAAGGCATCAGGCTAGAAACTGGGAGACCATGAGTTCTAGTCCTACCTTAGGCACAAAGCCAGCTGGGTGACCTTGGGCCAGTCACTCTCTCTCAGCCCTCGGAAGGAGGCAATGGCAAACCATTTCTGAAAAATCTTACCAAGAAAACAGCAGGGATTAGTCCACGCAGTTTCCAGGAGTCAACACTGAGTCAAAGGCACACCCTTTCCCCCCAAAAATACTATTTCTAACCATTATCCAACCACTCTTGAATTGGCAGAAGATTTCTACCAGGACTAAATTTGCTGTTTTCATGGTAATCCCTCTCCTGCCCATATTGTCACTGCCAGCCATCTGATTCCCTCCAAAGTAATGGGGGGCAAAGTGTAAAAGATTTGATATACTATAAGGCTGCCTTTGGAATTTTATTTGTTTATTTGCTTGTTTAGCACATTTATATAGCCGCCCATCGCACAAAAATGACTCTGGGCAGCGTACAACATAGCAGTTATCAGAATATGAGGGAAAATATTCCTTTAACCCCAGTATAGCTAAGGACAATTTAAGCCTGTCTCTCTCATGTGCAGAGGATGAGATGAAAGCAATGTCACAGGCCCATGAAAGGAAAAAAAAATTGTCAGGGTATGATTGTCCCCTGGTTATGTGCAAGGTACGGAGAATCCCTACATCTAACTCCTTGAGCCACAGTTATGCCTTTCTTTCGGACGGGTGGCCTTTAAGTTCTAGTTTAAAAACAAAGTATATTTTGAAACCTGCAGACTGCTCGCTCCATCCATAATTGATGGGTTCGTTTTTCGAATGCCAGCATATTCTTTATTGTTTTGATTGCAACAAACTAACATAGAAAAAAAAAATCACCCTAAGTGCTCCATTGAATCAGGGAGAGGGGAAACATTTGTGGTTTTGCAATGCCTTTCATCCCATGGGGGAGGGGACTTACATAGCAAGTAGGGAGCGAATTATTTTACACCCAGCCTATTAGTGGAAGAATAGCATATAAATCTTGACATATCCATAAAGTAGAGATATCAAAATAGCTTAATTTGAATGCAAAGACCAATACATTCAAAGTAACACTTTTTCCTGACAATATTAAGGTCCAAGTGCATGTTACGCTGTTCACACTTTCTGAAAAAGGCATGCCTTTTAATTTTATTTTTCCTATTATTTTATTCCATTTTATTTTGAAAACAAGCCAGAGGCCTGTTCTAGTTTCCTGCAGAAAATCCTCTTCCTTTACCGTACTAGTATTTGTCCCTGCTTAAGTTTCTACCAAAGTCCACCACTCTCACTGTTGGATAACACTTGAAACTAGGAATGGAGTCTCACACTTGATTCAGTGATTTGTCATTCTAGCTGAAGGGTGAGCAATTTTCCAGATTTGGAGGCTGCAATTCATCCTCCCAATTGCCTTAAGGGCAGCAAGTGACATCATTGGAAAGGTGATCATTTCTCAGGAAAAGTTGGGTGCCCCCCCTTTTGGGGAGGTAGGGGGTGGAAGTGGGAAGCCCTTAGAAGCAAGGTTCTCCAAAAGAGCTTGTAATCACACTGCCAAAAATGGGGGGAGGGGAATGACTGGATTTTTGTCATGACATTTTGCACCATTTGGGCAGCTTGACGGTTTTAAGAATGGAAATGGAAGTAATTTGCATCAAGAAATGTTTTGTTCCTTTTGGGACTGTTGGATAAACGATTGGAACAAGCTCATGGACCTGTGTTTTTATATATGATAACTGCAGCTAGACTTTTATATGCTCAAAGGTGGAAGGACTCAACACTACCTACAATGGAAGAATGGATGGTGAAGCTGATGGAGTTAGCTGAGATGGCAAAATTAAGAGTTTTGCTTAGAGAACAAACATTGACTAACTTTAATGCCAATTGGAAGCCCCTTTTGGACTTTTTGCAAGAAACAGAAAAAAATGAAATTATGATATAAGGATTTGATGATTAGTTAAATTAATAGGGTATTCAAAATATGTATGTTAAGATGTAGTTTTAGAGTAAGAGATTATCATATGATTTATCTACATTTGCTGTATAAGAAGTCAGAAGTTATTCTTTTTGTATTTCTTTTTTCTTTTCCTTTTCTTTACTTTCCATCACTTTGTATTCTTTCTCTATCTCTAACTCTCTTGTTCTCTACTTTTCTCCTTGATTATTAGTTCTTTGCTTTTACCTCTATGCTTTTTATAACTTAATAAAGTTCTTATAAAAAAAAAAAGAAATGTTTTGCTCCTGTTGATAAAAAAAATAAAACAATTTCTTTTTGAGCAGAAAAATAAACAAAAAATCACAACCCAAGTGGGCCATTTGCCATCAGATATTGGCAGTGAAAACTTGGCGTGGTGCAAGGCCACGGGTTATTGACCCCTGATCTAACCCAAAGTTCTTGAAGACTTTTGGTATGTTGGACCCTGAGTCAGGGACCATTTAGATACAAAACTTGCTCACAAATTGAGATGCTGAATGCTGTATTTCACATCAACTAAAACAGTGTTGAATTATCAGAACTATCACATTACAAAAAGCAAACATGCTGTGGCCTCCATAAATTGCACATAAATTAAAATACATAAATTGCTATGTATTTTGCATAGATGGTACCAACACAAAATAAGAATAGTAATAAATCTTTCATATCCATATTCATTGTGTGGTTTCACCTGAACCACAATACACGGTGACTCATTTGATGGTTTATTTAGAGCTATGCTATTTCAACGATACGATTTCTTGGATATTTTTTTTCTTCACTAGAAAAAGCAAGATTATAAAACACTTTACTAGGATGCAGTAGATGCTAACTGGTTATTTTAATCTCTCCATAAAGACTAATGGAAGTTATTTGTAGTTGATAGTATCCCTTTACTGAAGTATAATAATAACTCTCAAGGCATTGCAGGCCAAACGATTTGCTTAATGATACATCACCTGAATTTCAAAATAAACCAACACAATGAGTCAATCCTTTAGTCCCATATATGGAATAACCTTTTCTGTTTTCCTTCAACAGCTTTTCAGACCTCTATGAATTAAGGCTTAAATATTAAGGTTTGCTATATTTCTTAACTGCCCCTCTCCCATCACCACCACCAAAAATATCTTTCTGCCACAATTTCTAGCAGTTTAAGCCATTCAGTAATCACTTCCTGCAATCAAGCCAGCAGATCATGGGTATCTATTCCATCATCTCTTACCATACAAAGTGACTTCTCTCAGTGGCTTGAGCACAAGCGATTCCAAGTATTATTTTCTTTTCTGTAGCATTTCGTATACAGATGCTATAAGTACGCCGATACCTTTATTTCATTGCTGTATTGTGAGGAACCTTCAGGAACTTAATAATATGTTTCCATCTCTAAGGGACATAAGCAAGTTTTACTTGCATTCCATTTCTTTCCTCTACAGCAGTGTTTCTCAACCTTAGCAACTTTAAGATGCATGGACTTCAACTCCCAGAATTCCCCAGCCAGCATGCTGACTGGGGAATTCTGGGAGTTGAAGTCCATGCATCTTAAAGTTGCTGAGGCTGAGAAACACTGCTGTACAGTCTTTCATGTAGGAATTCGGCCACAGGCATGACTGCAATGGCTTTCCAGGCATTAGAGATATTTACCACATGAGATCATCAGTCTATTTAACTCAGGGTTTTTCGTGTATTCTGTAGAACCCTTGGGAGAACTTGATGATGTTCTGTGAGAAACGTAGGTGACCAAATAATAATAGTAATAATTCAAACAGTTTTCTGGCACTAGAGCTTTGCCTCTTGATCAGAGGTTCCAGGAAAAAAAAAAAAATTAACTAACAGGTTCCACAACCTGAAGAGATTTGAAAACCCCTAATCTAACTCACTGCTGTTGACACTAACGACGACTCTCTAGTTTTAGGCCAGAGATTTTCTTTTCTTTTTCTCTCTCTTTTCCTCATTTATTATTTTTAAATAAACATTTTAAAAAGAAAATATATAGATATATGTTAACAGGAAAGAAGAAATAAAAGAATAAAAATCAGGTACATAACAAAGAATTTACAAAGGTGATGAAGTTATAGTTTATCCATATTCATAAGTGATTCAAGATACTTGAATATCTTGGATCCCCAAAATCATTATTAAACTCTACTCAGAATACAAATATCAACAGTAATAAGTAAAACCTTATAGATCATACCGTAAAATTATGAAATTATAAATTGCGATGAATTCTTTTTAAAAAAAAATTAGGAGAAAAAAGATTATTATTAATATAAAAAACAGGAAAAAATGAAAAATAAATTTAAAAATATAAAAGAATAAAAATCACTAAAACAGGATTAGTTTTTCAGTCCTGTCTGGAAACTGGAGCAGCTGGACCGCAAATGGACATGCATATCTTCCACTTTACCACTGAACTATACTTCTATATACCGTAGCCCAGTGTTGTCCAAACTTGGCCATTTTAAGATGAATGGACTTCAACTTCCCCATGCTGGCTGGGGAATTCAGGGAATTGAAGTCCACTCATCTTAAAGTGGCCAAGTTTGGACAACACTGCTGTAGCCAATACATGTAACTTTGATTTTGGTCATGCATACGTGTAAGATTGCTCTCTATAATTTCAAAAACTGCAAAAATGTAACTAGTGAACCCAGCCTCACTTTGAAAAGAATTGATCTGCAAAGTGTAACAGAATAAATTATGTCTAAATAACCTGACAGTTCAAGCTGCTCTGAAAGCGTATCTTTTATTTGAGACAAACATTTGCCAAGTGGCAAATATATAATTTTTTGTAGCACAATCTAAGTGAACAAGGAAAAAGCCATCTGCGTTTGATACAGATACCACTTTAATCATGCCAATTGTGGCTTCATAAAAATTCAGTCCACATGGGTTGATACTGGGGCTGACTTAGCTAGTAATTAAATTTTGTGAATCTCTTAAAACAAAGGAAAGTTACTCTGCTGTATCCATCTAGCCTTTTTTTGGTACAAAAAAAGAAGCATGTCATCATTTTAAAGTGATATTCTCTAGTGCTTAACACTAACAACTTTGAAGCAAATGGATTGCAGCAAAAGTCATTTAATCAGAGCTAGCAGCTGGTAAAACAGAAGAATTTCCATAATTCCTTTCATGCCTCCTGTCAGTGCATAAAATGCAAAACTCAGATAGAGTCTTCTCAGGTGGAGTCAGTATCATATTTAGATAGGGATATTGGTTACAATTGTCCCATTCAGGAAGGCATGTAAGCGCCAGTAATTGTTTCTCCTGTGCATACCTACAGACTCTAATCTGAGCTTTGCATGCAGTTTAATATGATTGAAATATCTAGAGACCCTGTCAGATGAAGAACTTGAACACAGACATTGTTCTGTGTTGCATCCGTTGAACACCGAGGTTGCTGGACATTCGTCTGGAGCACTGTTTAGTGAGGGAGAAGTCACTTTGCTGGTCCTTGCATCCTCTCCCATGGCTTTTCTTGACCCTCATCCTTTACTGTAGGTATTCTAGGTGAGATCGCGGTCTCAGACAGACATTTGCTGTGAAGCTTTTTGGTGTGCTGTTTAGCACATACAGTACATCCAGCATGGCTCCAGAGAAAGTGCAGAGCAAGCATGGTGGTAAAAAGAAAGTGCAGAGTGGTAATGAAGGTGACAAGAACGGGCAGAGCAATAATGAAGGTAACAAGAAAGTGCAGAGCAAGAATGGTAAGAAGAAGGTTTTGAAGAAAATAACCATTGAATTGAAGAAGGAAATTGTAGTAAAGTTCTCTCTCTTCATACTGTACTGTACTTTGTTTCATATTTTTGTGGTTAAAAAAATACATATGGTTCAGAACGGATTAACCTTATTTACATTGAACCTTATGGGAAAATGTGATTCGGTTGGACCAAAATTGGTTGGCGACCACGTTCGTAGGGGTCAGAATGGATTAACCTTATTTACATTGAACCTTATGGGGAAATTTGATTCGGTTCGAGACCAATTCAGCTTGCGACCAGAATCGTGGAACGAATTAAGTTCATGAACTGAGATACCACTGTATTCCAATGCACCATTGTTGCTACTTTGTCATGCCATTGTTTGTAGTCACTCTGTGTGAACTTCTTGCAGCAGCCAGCTAAATGATCCACTGTTTCTTCAGCTTCTTTGCAGAGGGGGCATTTGCTGTCTATTGCTGTATTCTCAATTCTGGCTTTATATGCATTTGTTCTTAAGGCTTGGTCTTGTGCAGCCAGAATTAGCCCCTCAGTCTCTTTCTTCAACTTTCCCGCTCTTAGCCATTGCCAGGTCTTGTTGTTATCTGCTTTGCCTGCTAGTTTTTTTATGTATTGGCCATATAATACTTTGCCTTGGTATGTCTCTTTTCTGTTCTTCATTTGGTCTTTCTTATAGGCCAGTTTGGTTTCTTTGGTATTCAGGAAGCCTTCAGGGTGTACTAACTTCAGTGCACCTTCTTCACTGTCCTTCAGATATTCTTCCACTGCCCTTTTTTCTTCTTCAACTGTCTGGTGTACTTGCAACAACCCACCTACGCTTCTTGATAAGTAGAGCCTGTCAGTGTTGCTGCAGGGATGAAGGGCATGATTCATTGTCTTTGTTTTTCTGGTCTTCCTATCCAGGGCTTTTAGTTCACCTTGAGTCCAGTCCACTATTCCAGCTGTATATCTACTTACTGGAATTGCCCAGGTGTTAATCGCCTTGATGGTATTTCCGCCACTGAATTTGGACTTTAAGATCTCTTCTGATGTATTCACTACTAACTTTCTTCTTGACTTCAGTGTGATTGATGTTGTCAGCCTAAAGGATAGCCAGGTATTTGTAGTGATCTTCTTCATCCAGACTCTTGATGTTATTTCCATGGGGCATCTTGATTCCTTCAGTTTTCACTATTTTTTTTTTAGATTTGTTATCCTGCCTTTCTTATTTTTATAAATAACTCAAGGTGGCGAACATACCTAATACTCCTTCCTCCTCCTATTTTCCCCACAACAACCCTGTGAGGTGAGTTAGACTGAGAGAGGGTGACTGACCCAAAGTCACCTAGCTGGCTTTCATGCCTAATGTGGGACTAGAACTTACAGTCTCCTGGTTTCTAGCCCAGTGCCTTAACCACTAGACCAAGCTGTTGATGGTCAGGGTGGCACATTTGTTCAGTCCAAACTCCACTGAAATATCTTGGCTGTATATTTGGACATTGCTGAGCAGCGATTCCATTTCAGATGGTGTTTTTCCATACAGCTTCTGATTGTCTATATAAAGGAGGTGGGATAACCTGGCAGATGTTTTTGATGTTTGATAGCCATGGCCTGACTTGTTCAGTATTGTTGACAGAGGAATCAGTGCAATGACAAACAGTAGTGTGGTAGTGAGTCTCCTTGAAAGATTCCTCTCTTGATGTTAACCTCTCCCGTTTTATCACCATTGACCAGCAACTTTGTCTTCCATTGTGCCATTGATCTTTGCACAAAGCTTCTGATGTTTCTACTGATTCTTGTTATTTCTAGGCGCTTGATTATTCAGTCATGTGGCAGGGAGTCAAATGCCTTCTTGTAATCAATCCAAGCCACATTCAAGTTGGTGGTGGTGGTGGTGGTGGTGGTGGTCGTCTTCTTCTTCTTCTTCTTCTTCTTCTTCTTCTTCTTCTTCTTCTTCTTCTTCTTCTTCTTCTTCTTCTTCTTCTATCATCATCATCATCATCATCATCATCATCATCATCGTCCACTTCACTCTCTTCCCTC
Organism: Python bivittatus; assembly: GCF_059951505.1. Lineage (NCBI taxonomy): Eukaryota > Metazoa > Chordata > Lepidosauria > Squamata > Pythonidae > Python > Python bivittatus. The sequence continues at coordinate 33,908,114 of NW_028277098.1, forward strand.
CTGGTCATGTGACCCAGGGCAGAGCTGCTCTTAAAGGGTTGGAAAGAATCCCAGAAATCATGTTCTGCATGCTTTCCCTACCTTGTTACTAATATTGATTTGACACTTACTTTGATACGTATATGAGGCATTGATATATGGTTACAAGCTTTCTTGTAAAAACAAGTACAGTAGAGAAAGCATGCAGAATATCACATCTGGAACTCTTTCCCATTCCTTAAAAAAAGCTCTGCTCTAGATCACATGACTGGGAAAGGGGAAGGCTTAGAATCGAGCAGTAAGCAACATTCTGAGCCACCACCCAACCGCTTCTCCTATAGCAGTGTTTCTCAACCTTGGCAACTTTAAGATGTGTGAACTTCAACTCCCAGAATTCCCCAGCCAGCCTGCGAAGGTCGTAAATGTGATGTTTGGTCGCAAAGTTACTTTTTCATCACTGTTGTAACTGCAAATGGTCGCTAAATGAGACAGTCACTAAACAAGGACTACCTGTACTGTACAATAGATTTCCCCAAGCTCTTACCTTCAACTGTGTTAGATTTTCTCTTCCATTAATTCCATCTATCAGCCACTGGGAATTGTAGGAGTAATATCCTTAGGGGGTATCAGGATTATTTATTTATTCATTTATTTAATCATATTTGTAGCATAAAGCATAATGGTAAGTCTGGAGGGAATAGCCCACAAGCAGCCATGTGCACAGGCCTTTCCATAGGAGTCCTCCACTCACCCTAGCCCAAGGCCTGGAGGAAGAGCCAGGTCTTCAAAGCCTGATTGAAGGAGAGCAAGGTAGGAAGCTTTTGAATGCTGTTCCAAAGAGCAGAGAAGGCTCACTTCTGAGATCCCAGAGATGGCATTGCTTAATGGATGGTACCTGGAGCATGCCAACTCCAAAAGGACAGGATGGACAGAAATCCCAAGAGACAGGCAGTCCCTCAGATAATTGGGCTGTATGCCACAGGTTATAACCAGCACCTTGAATTGTATCTAGATGCTTACTGGCGATCAGTGTAGTTTGCAAAGCAGAGATGTTATGTGGGCATACTGAGGCATGCCCATTACTGCTTGTATTGTCATATTCTGAACCACGTGCAGCTTCTGAGTGGTCTTCAAAGGCAGGTCCATGTACAGTGTATTGCAGTAGTCAACTCACAGTGACCAAGGCCTGAGTGACTGTGGGGAGGGCCTCCTGGTCCAGGAACAAGCCCAACTGGTGCATTAGATGAATCTGTGCAAAGGCCTTCCTGGTCATAGCTGCCACCTGCTCTTTGAGCAGGAGCTAAGAGTCCAGGAAGACTCCCAAGTTGCACACCAGTCCCAAATGAGGAAGTGCAACCTAAAACTAATGATGGAAGTTTCTTAGACTTGAGTGGTCCCAATGCCCACACCCACTTTGTTTTGCTAGGGTTGAAACTGAGTCTGATCCTCCCCATGCAGACCAAGAAATCTCTGGGCACTTGGACAAGAGCTTTACATATCACTTGGTTGGCCTGGGGTTGAGATACATTGCTAGGTGTCATCAACATACTGATGATACCTGACTCTGACTTAATGCATGACCTCACCCAGTGGCCTTGTATAGAGGTTAACAAGGAGGGGTGAGAGCATTGAGCCCTGTGGCACCCCACAAATTAAGTGTTTTGGATTCAATCCCTCCCCTCCATTTCCAGATGTGTAATGCAACTGTATGGTTAATTCAACATGATGAATGGCTAACAGGCACTAAATACAATATGTTCTATTACATTCAATGGCTCAAATTCAGATTTAAGCCAGACTTAGACTTACTGAAATTACTGGGATTGGGATGAAGTCTTCCTGCATAATCCAGCCTTCTACAACCTAATACATCAGGCTGTGGAAAACCATCATAATTATTTTCTTAATATGCATGGAATTACAAAAATTCCATGCTTAAGAAACTTGAACCTTTCATAAGAGATTCCTACTAGGAAAAGAATGATTTCCAGTCACAACTGGCAGGTGTAGGTTCTCACATTATTTCCACTCCAATGTCATTGGAAAATTAGTTATTTAAAATTGCTTCTTAAATTGGAAATTATCAAATGTTAGGTTTAACACTAGTCTGACATTTTTGTAGGTACTGAAGCATAGCTAAATAGCTGTTTTTATTATTTCTGTAACCTCCCAGTTATTTCACCTCCTGACAACCTGCCAGTGGTATTTTATCCTTCTGTACAACGTAAGAAATAATATTGTACGTTGGATCATTTGAGATGTACTTGTTGATCAACAGAATTGCTGTGCTATTAAAAATGTTTTGAAATGATCATTTTCAGTAGCATGTAGAAAAGCATGACCTCCCTAGAACTTTCATCCTTGCTTAGAAAATAAATTTTGCTGAATCATAGTCACAACTCATCAGTACTTACTCAGAACTTGTCTTCAGCTCTAAATCTCAGGGAACTGAAACATGCTGTAGCATTCTCTCCATTTGCTGAGAAAATGTGTACCTTCTACCTGAAGCCACCCACCCTAGACAGGATCCAAAATGGCATGTGTAATATTTTCAGCATGCTTTTAGTGCAAACATAGCTAGGGCCTTTTTATACCTTAGAGAGGCCCAGGAATCTTTCTTCTCAATGCATCCTATACCAACACAAATTTTTTCTCCATTTTGTTAATCACTGAAACCTGTGGTACAGTAAAGAGAAGTATATGGGAAAACCCAAAATATGAAATATCTCTTGGTATCTGCTGGCTTACTGTTTCAAATGAAAAAAGTCTGAACAATATTTTCAATAGTGCCCTCTCTAGGCAATTTCTCCCATCTATCCAGAAGGCACTCCATGGTAGCACACATTCACACTCCCAGGCAGGGCAGGAAAAAATCTAGCATTCTTTGAAAAGTTCCCAAATGTTTAGAGGCAGCCTTGAGGAACAAAAGCTGCCAGTTGGGGGAAAACAAAATTAAAAGACAAAAACAACATTAAGTAAATGGTTGCATGCCTTTATATGTCTTGATGCTTTTCAAGGCACATGTAATTAACTAATTCATTAATATATTCTGAAGCTGCTTATACTATCTCATTGCCAGACTCTTGGCAGTTCACAAATAATTAAATTTTTCTTAAACATACAAAATTAAAATTGTACCATAAAATTGAATATAACAATGCAAAGACCAATCCTCCAAGTTCCAACAGAAAACAAGGCAGCCCAACAAACAGGGCTATCTCCAGGAGGGACACAAAACCAAGATGTTGAGCATGAACATATAACTTGAAACTCTACCTATTTGTACATATGTACAAAGGGGTGGGATTTCTGTTGCAGACTTGGCAACTCCCCCAGCCCTGGATACCTCTGCCAACAAACACCAGTCAACCCCCAGTAAAACAACTTCATTTTGACTGTCTTTCTGAAGACCATCAGTATGGGTGCTGATTGGACCTCTGAGGGCCAGTTGTTCCACAATGAAAGGGCAGCCACAGAAAAAGTATGGGCTCCTTGCTGTCTAGTAGTAATTTTTAATAGTAAGTTTATTTAGTGTACGCGATACAGATAAATCTCACTTCCTGCAGGTTGGGAACCTGAACCATCAGTTCTTGGACAAAACTGGATGGCAGATTCTGTCTGTGGAAGTCAGTTCCAACAGTTAAAGGGGAGCTAGGCTATGTTGGGGTTTACAGGTTAATATGAGCACTTTGAATTGAACTTGGAAACCTACTGGCAGCCAATGCAGTGCCTCAAAACAGACGTTATACTTCTAAAGGGGCTCTCACTGCCAGCAGGCAGACCACTGAATTCTGTTCTTGAGCTCTTGCATAAGTACATTCTTGCAGAGGCCACAGGAGTCACTGCTAGTGGTTTTTTCTGGTTCCCTTTAAGTAGAATGCCTAACATCTAATGCTGAAACACCCGCCTCTATAAACTGGGTCTTTTCCATTGTCATTTTTTTTCCAGTATACGAAATGATGCTGTTATAGATTCACTTCTAATCTCCAGATGTGGGTATCAACATAACACCAGAGTTTAAGAAGATTAAGTGACATCCATTTGTTATCAGGGTCATCTAGCTAATTTTACCATGATCAGCATAATAGTGATCTGCTATTCATTTTTTTGGCGTTCATCACTGTATTTTCAGGGATTGACTTAAAAAAAACTAAGATATTAATTTATTTTAATTATTATTAATATTAATTAATTTAAATAAGTTAATGAAAACAATATTTAATCTCCCTTCTTTATCCCTATAGCCAGTTGTGCCTTTGACAAGCAGTTCTTCTGAGAACTCTGCTATAGTAGAGGGAAATCACCACAAATTGGACATAGATCCAAAGATTAACTAAAGTTAATTTAATCTCATGCTCCAAGCATTTTCACAATCTGCTCTCCCTCAGTTAAGGAAGTCTTCCTGAACCTTTAGTCAGATTTCTGGGAACGGCCTAAGAAAGGAGAGGAGGGGAGGGGAAAAACTATCTGGAATTAAATCTAGTTCATTTATTCATATTCATTATATACATCTTTCCCAGCATTAGAGCCTTTTCCAGAGAGTTGGGTCTTCTCATAATGTGTCTGAAGTAAGATAATTTGAGCCTGGTCATTTGAGCCTCAGGTGAGAACTCTGAGTTGATTTGTTCAATGATCCATCAGTTTGTTTTCTTGGCTGTCCTTGGTATTCTCAGGAGTCTTCTCCAACATCAAAGTTTAAAAGAGTCAATACTCTTTCCATCCTGCTTTTTCAAAGTCACATACACATATATACATACACACACGAACACACACACACATACAGACACACACATAAATACACACACACACATACATACATATGTCTACACATATAATTTCTCCTCATTATTTTTATAACTGCCTGATAGTGAACTCTGGTTTCAACAAAATCTTAACCAAACAAAACCATGGAATCAGCCTGTTCTGAGAAAAATTCAGGGTTATAGCAATAAAAGCAAGATTTTAAAAAGCAGAATGTAAGAAAATAAGATAACAAGAAGACAAGCGAGAACCCAGAATTTCTTTTCCTTGCCTGCTTCCTAGGGCTGAGGGAGAGTGACTGGCGCAAGGTCACCTTTTGGCTTTGTGCCTAAGGTGGGACTAGAACTCCCAGTCTCCTGGTTTCTAGCCTGGTGCCTTAACCACTATACCAGACTGACTCTCTGACTCAATAGTTACAAAAAGGAAAATGAAATAAGTTAGGGGAATGAGAAGAAGCAAATAAGTCTGTCCTCCCCCCAAAACAAACAAAGGCTATATTGAGAAAATGACATTTGAAAGAATGGTGACCATACAGAATGTTTAACCATGGACTCGTGTTATTTATGTCCTATTAAGCACACACACACTTCTATGCACACACACACACACACACACACCCCTGAGGTCCACCTCAGCAGTCAACACTTTCTCCTGCTGGAGCAGCTGACTTCCAGACAGAGAGGTAAATACTGCAGCCTAGTTGACTGACATTTCATTTAACCAGAATGGCATCAGAGTGAAATTGGTAAATACAAAGTAACACATTTCTGTCCAGTCACATCTGCAAATGGAGACAGAAATGGTGAGCATTATCCTAAAGTGCAGTGTGGCTGTTTTAATGCCAGCTCCAGAAAAAGTGCCCAAGGAAGGTGAACGCGATCTGTGAAATTGCAGAGCTGTCTCACTGACCCTTGAGTGACTTCACTGGCATTGACATTTCTGTAATGGTTCTCCTTTATTTCTATTTCCAAGAATGAATTTCTTGCACTGCTCGGAACATTACATCTAGCTGATATAAACACCATTATCTACTTGGAAAAAGAAGAAAGAAGGAAAGCTAACATTAATCCTGCCTTTATTCCTTTGAGGCAGCAATAGTTTTAAACTGAAAGCGTATCATCTTGAAAGGTGACTATCAGAACCCAACAGCTTCAGAGGATGAAATCTACTGATGTTCAAGCTTCATGTCAGACAAATGATTGGCTAAGAGCAAAAGGCGTGATGACGGTAGTCAAATTCCATTTTCATCAAACAAGGATCCAACAAACAAGAGGGAAATAATGTGGAGTAGCAACAGCGTGTTCTGCACCTTCTCTCTGGCCGTATTGGGGAAGCAAACCTCCGAGACACTTTATTCTTTGTTACTTTTTTAATAGAGCTGTGTGGATTTAACAGTTGAAGAAGGCACTTCATATCCCCTTTTGCAAGTTCTGAAGCAACTCTTCTGAAGCAATACGGCTAAAAAGAAAAAGTAAAATGCAGCAAGGATGAGCAAAGGAATGGGAAAACCCAATATAAAAACAATCATACTGATATACTACTGGCATGTCAAATTATTTGACTAAACCATTAAAACCTAAAACTTCCTAAGAGAAGCAGCATGTGGTAGCCTAGTGTTTTTTTAAAATTTATTTTTTAAGTGGGCATCAGGTGAGACTAAGCACCACAGATGAGATGAATCGTCTCTGTAGTCACCTGCCAAACTTCACATGATAAAAGTTTTCCGGAAAGGACCTCTATAAAAGAGCCAAGTCTCCTGGCATCAAGTGGGCACATTTCCATCTAGTAAGATAAGAGGAATGCAAATTTTTTTCAGGCCAAGGGCTGCTGTTCGCTTTTGAGTAGGACAAGAACAAAAGTTTAATATGACAGAGCTTTAAATGCAATTAAAATCCAATTATAATAATTAAAATAGTTAATATGATTACTCACTATGAATACTTAAACTTTCTCCTTCTGTGACTTTAAAAATTAGTTTGGCAACAATTTGGGGAGCATCTCTCAGAGCTGCATTCAATATGTTTATGGATACTTGTGGTGCTGGGAGCTCAGGTCTTGTGCATGTTGTGCTCTGTAGTGACAGAGATGGAATCACAAGCGTGGATTCTTATTGGCTGTTGAGGTCATGTGATACTTCTTGGGTTGCCTGGTTCCTATTTTCCTTCCTGCCACCTAAGGGGCCTCTGGAGTATGAAAACTCAAGTCCACCTCACTGTGCCAGCTGTGGTGCTGGAGAAAATAAATCACTGGGACCTTGCTGCTAGTTCCCGGTTTATTTAATTTTGTTGACTTATGCATTGCCTTGAAACCAACGCTCTCACACCAACACACATAAAAATAGATTAGGCCTATCACATTAGGCAACAAAAATCTGGACAATCAGTAGATGGCATCAAAAAGTTACAGTTTTCTACAGCTATTGCTCCCTGTATAACTTTGCTGCCTTCTAGCAGTCGTTCATATTTTTGCAGTCCAGTTATGATAGCCTGTTTAACTATAAACCACAGCAATGCCATAATCCAACTATGGTAGTCTAAATATGGTAGCCCTATATCAACATAAACTGTAACTCAAAAGTTGCCCATTACATTCTCAAAGTTCTAACAAATATTCATTCAGAAGGAAAACAATTCTAAAATATCACTGTAAAATTGAGAGAACAAACATCCTGAGCCTAGGGCCAAAAGGAGGGCCCCAGAACTATTTCTAATAAAGACATTCCACTGTTGATAAGCGGAATAACTAGTACTAGAAAGGCCACCTCAGAAGAACTAGCCCCAAGATATCATTCTGCAGAATCACCCAAGGCGGAATTTCAGAACATGATCTCAGGGTTTTCAATATCTTAAAAAAGAGCATTTTGAATCATTGCAGAAATGAATCTGGGTCCAGCAAAGTTCATATACTAATTATATAATAAGACCATTCCAGCAAAGACCATTCTTGTTACTATATTTTGCATGGTTTTGAAAGGGCATCCTATATTTGCCTCATTTCAGAATCAGAGATAGGGACATAATTATTCCACTGCCTCACCTAGCACAACATGTAAAAATACTTCCCTTCTTGTTTTGGGCAGCCCCATTCCAGAAAAGGTTGAGGGCCACATTCCAGATTTAGAGTGGACAAAGTTAAAGTGGATACAAATAAAACAATTATCATAACCAATGGCTACTCTACAGCCTTCTATAGAAGTCCTTTTCTGAACTTAAATGTTATACAACCATCTCTGTGATGTACGCAAGACCAGGCTCTTTCTTAGGAATTTCCATGACCTACCTAGTCATCTCTGCCCATTTATACTGACCTTGACACCAAATTTTACCATAGGCATCAGTGAAACTGTTATAATCCTAACATCACCTTAACACCAATAAAAGCCTTTTCCTTATTCCAGAGCTCACTCTAAACTATAACATAAACTTAAGATTGCGAGTAACCATTAAACATTCATACAAGGGACATGGAGCAGGACAAAAGGTCAGTGAAACCTATTGAAGCTCCATATCAACATCCTCAAAGTCTTGCAATAATTGCTCAGATTATGCTCTGAACATGTCGTAAGTTGCACTGTGAAAAATATGAAGTCTAAATCATCCATGCATCTTAAAATGAATCATCTCTCTTATGACATTGCAAAGGATCCTTTACTACATTTGCTAAATTATATGGAATAATCTGATTGAAGCAATACATTTTTCTGCACCTCTACCATAAGTGTGTTGTATTACTATCTTCTTGAATGCCTTACTGTGCAATATTAGCTTCAATTTCTTGGACTGCTTTGCACTCAGGTGTATTTTTACAACAGATTTAGAGTGATTTAACAATCTATTCCCTTTCCACTGGAATTCTGAGAATTTAAATTGTTATAAGAAGTCTCAGAAGCTTCCTCATGTGCGCATGTGTTTAAATTAGCTCAAAAATCATGGCAGGCACAACTTTGAAAACAATGTTTGAGTTGTTATCGTGTGCTAAAATGTGCTTGAGAAGTTTGTGGTTTATCTTTGCAGACAATAGCATCAAATCGAACATGGGCTTGGAGATTAAGCAGGGCCTGGTTGCTACTTAGATGGGATACCACTTGAGAATAACTAGATCAGCTAGATTGGGAAGTCAAAAAAGCATATTCAAGGAAGATAGTGGCCAACATTCCTGCATATTTCCAAGAAAATTTCATGGTTGTATCCATGGAGTCACCAGGAGTCAAGTTCAATTTGAAGTCATCCTTACTTTTAAGTTTATAGTCTGCAATTCAGCTATTGTGGGAACCCAGCCATTGCGTGAATAGGCCATCACATTAAGCTGTAATATGGTTTGTTTGTTTAGGCCTAGCAAGTTATGTGAACACAGCAATTGGGTGTTGTACCTTGGTTTGTTGTTTACTAAGTTGGGTGAACTTAAAGTGTGAAATTTCGATCTGCCTTTAACCTTTGCAAATGGACTTTCAAAGAATACAGCAGATCCCCTTTCAATTAGCTGTGTCTATAATTATCCCCCTTTAAAAAGCATACCCATCAAGCCAACCTGTCTCAGTTTTCATTAACTCATTGTAAACTATTTTGCATTCCATTAAGAAGGCACAATTCAGTGTAAAAGTTTTGCTTAAAAGTTTCCTCCAGTTTTCAGCCTTGGTTAACTGAACAAGGCTGCACAGCTTGTCACATCCTTCAGTGGAGCCCCCGGGACACTGCAGGAACACTTCATCTGCATGAACAAAAAAGGGAAGGAGGGTGCTGCTGAACGCCAACAGCAAATGCATTCAGAATCACGATACATCTTTCCTTGTAGCGGTTCTGAGTCTCAGGGCATTTAGTTGCTATGACTGAAAATCTTATTGCAGATGCTCTTTGAAGGCCAATTCAGGGCAGCGGGGTGGGGGTATTCATTTTAGAAACACCAGGAATTATTTGGTTGGCTTTTCACAGTTAAGGTTGTGCACAAGGATGAGAATACCAGCCAATTTATTTTAATGAGGACAGAGGAGTTTTGACCTAAATAACATTTGAACTGATCTCTCTACAAACAAGAGCAGAAAGATGGAATTATTCAACATATGTTACATCTTATTTAACCCTTCTATTAACAATGCTCTGAATTTAAACGTTGGTTGTCATCCACCACAACTTTGAGCTAATTATAGCACAAACCCTCTACACCTTTCTATTCCATATAGAATAACGCTTTCTGTGAGAAATATTTCCAGAGCTAATTACCCAGTATAAAAGAAAATGAGCCAGGCTGTTGGTGTTAAGAAGTAGCATTTTCAGGGTAGCTCATGATTTCATCTATGTCAAACTAATTCGTTTTTTAATTCAAAGATCTAGTTTTTCTGTGGGTTCACAAATCATGCTAAGCCAAATGTGTGAACCCAGCCACAAGGTCAGTTCTAGGCCTAAGCAACCTAGGCAGTCACCTAGGGTGCCAAATTTTAGGGGGTGCCAAAATTGAAGAGTTCCAAAATGAGTATAACATCTGATAATCTTTCCTCATTGCTTTAGAACTTTTTCTTTCTACCCTTTTTGAAGACACTTACTCACAAAGTTGGTCAAGTGATAGTGAACAGCACACTAACCAGATGCTGCAAGTCAGGAAAAGAAATTATTACTACAGCCATGGACCCCAGGAAGCTAATCATATTACTGAAGCAAGACAAAGGTCTGATAGGAAGGTACAGAGTGAGCAAGTTGCACAACCATCAGCTTATCAAAGTTGTACCTGGAAAAGCGGCAATGGTGCACTCTGTGCCACCACACCTACTTGAGAGTTAAATACAATTTCGCAGAGTTGTTGCCATATGTCATCAATGGATGCTGAAGTCATTAAAATTATTTACTGTGGTTCACAGTAAAGCTCAAAAACATGAAGGAAAAAAGAAACAAGAGGGTACCTTTTTGAAATTCCTAACTAAATCAGAAGATAAGCCAAACCATAGGAGGTGCCAGAATATGACTTCATGTAGGGCAGTGATGGCGAACCTTTTGGGTTCAGCATGTCAAAAATTCAGAAAATGCCTAACTTGACTCTACTGGCGTGTCACCCCCTCTCCCTGAATAAAAGAGAAACAATTCTTTACATATTCATTTGTTTAAAAAAAATATACAGTCCAATTATGTGTGGTGCTATGTATTATATAAAGAAATGTCAAATAATTACAAAAATGAAATACGAGTAGAACAAACTCAGTTTCTTTGGTAACTCAAACAGGGAGAATAGCTGTTGTTGGTGTTGGTGAACACTGGCGTGTCACCCAAAATGTCATGATGTGTAACCTTTGACACACATGTCATAGGTTCGCCATCACTGGTCTAGGCCATCAAAATGTCTAGAGCCAGCTCTGCCAGCCATTAAGGTTGTAAACCATGAACTATGACTTAGTATTTTATGTGAATCCAGAAAATTATGCTTTGTTCAACATGGTTGTATGATCACAGCACACAAAATATACTTTATTTCCTAAAACTTATCTTTTCCCCAGTTTTATTCTCCGATTAGGTTTCAAAGGAAAAAGTGTCCTAATTTAGGGACACAAACATTCCATTGACCATAAAATGATCAAGGCTCAATAGATCCTGATCATCCATTGCAATTAGTAATCTCTATTGTTTTATTGTTATTTTAATGCCTCATTTGGGGGTTGATTAAGAGATCTACTGTGCATGGCAGTGGTTTTGTTCTTATAATCTGAACTCAGTATAGAAACAATCTGATCAGCTCAGCTGATTTTCAACAATTTCTGCAAGGACCAACATAGCCGACAGTATCAGAGTTGGGCAAGAGAATTGACCAACCTAGGACCCTCTAGGTGTCTTCAACTCAAATAGTTGGGAATTATGGAAGTTTAATTCAAACATGCCTGGATGCAATAGGTTGGGAAAGGCTACAGTACACAATCACAAAGCGGTAGCCTGTGCATTTCATCTACTTATCAAATTTATACTCACCTCAATCAACCAGACTCATGGTAGTTTGTGGTAATTAAGAACATCAAGCAAGAGCAATTCTTGATAAAACATCCATGGTGCATCCAGGAGAGAGCAAAACTTTGGTCCATAGACTACTTGTTTGAAAGCATGCAAATGTTATGCTTCCCAAACTATTTAATAGCATTGCACAAGAAGCCCAATTTGTAATAGTCCTACCTACAGCTGTCTAAAAAGCGCTCTTCCTTTACAACTATTAAAAAGCAAAGAAAACTTCGTGCTCTCACTACCTGTGCAATTCAGTTGCTGCTTTCATTTCATTGAAGACTATGTTGGATGGACTCATACAAGGCAAGTGAAAGGGAATTAGGGAGAAAAGCATGAAAAGCTGTTGTTATTCATGGCACAGTGCATTTTTACAAGCCTGTTCACTTGAGTACCAGAGACAGACAGATAATGCCTTTTCCAAAGAGTTATAGCTGTTTCTTATTGCTCTTATGACTAAAGGAAGGCTGGAGACAGAACACAACATGAGAGTTTTAAGCAAATTGACTGATTCACAGGTAGCAAATTGATCAATTCACAGAAAGGGCCTTCGTCCCTCGTTTTTCAACATTTCTTTCAAAACTAAACAAAATCTATGATAAAAGCAAACACAAAAGCAACAGGAATAATTGAAGACCACCAGAAGTGGAGACTTCAGCAAGACTTAAAAAAAAAAAAAACTCTTTTAAATATCAACAGAATCAAATTTTTTGCTTCCAGGACTCTTTTCTTTGGCCTCTTTGGAAGGCCAAAGAGGCCTTTTGCTTCCAGGACCTTTTCTTTGGAAATGGTCTCTAAGGTTGCAGCAAAGAAAAATATGGTCAGCTCATATATTTTATTTTCATTTACTTATTCAAATTTAGAGGCCGCCCAACTCCAAATGGCTCTGGGTGACTTGCAATTTTTTTTAAAAAGGAACAATAACATAAAATGAACAATAAAATAACAATAAAAGATTGTGTACATCCAGAAAAAAAACACACTTGACCCACGAAAGAAAAACTGAGAGAAAAACCAATCACCCTACCCAAAGGCTTGGGTAAAAAGGAACAATAACATAAAATGAACAATAAAATAACAATAAAAGATTGTGTACATCCAGAAAAAAAACACACTTGACCCACGAAAGAAAAACTGAGAAAAACCAATCACCCTACCCAAAGGCTTGGGAGAACAGCCAGTTTTTTAGGGATTCTCAGAACATCAACAGGATGAGAGCCATATGGATCTCGGGGAATATTGTTCCAGAAGGCAGGCACCGTGACAGAGATATGCTTTAACTGGACATACAACCATTCAGCGTTACCTTGCCTTCTTCCAACCTGACCTTTGCTACAGTCCTTATGGCTACTACACTGATAATACTTTAAATTGACAGACCCAGTTTGGTGTAGTGGTTAGGGCACTGGGCTAGAAAGCAGGAGACTGTGAGTTCTAGTCCCACCCACAAAGCCAGCTGGGTGACATTAGGCCAGTCACTTTCCCTCAGCCCTAGAAAAGAGACAATGGCAAACAACTTCTGAAAAACCTTGCCAAGAAAACTGGAGGAACTTGTCCAGGCAGTCTCCAAGAATCGGACACAACTGAACGAATTAAAAAAAACAACAACACCTTGCCTTCTTCCAACCTGACCTTTGCTACAGTCCTTATGGCTACTACACTGATAATACTTTAAACTGCAACATGGGGAATTGTTCAAATATAAGTGGATTATTGGTGCATTTGAGAAATCATCGAGTTTTCATCAGAAGGCTGGAATTCCCTTTGCTGCTGTTGCTGTTTATAGCAGGGGCCACAAGTTTCCTCTGCAGATGAAAAGTAGGGAGAGGGGAAGGGAAATGCTCACGCAGTTACCTAAGTGCTGAAGTCAATGGCTTTGGTGCCAGGGAGCTGAAACACTGTGTCTCAGTTGTTCAGGCCAACACAATTTTCTGTTCCCCTGCCTATTTCCCTGAAGAAAGGACAGAGATAAATCTTTCTTCAGCTCCAAATATGGAGTGAAACACCACACAAGGCATGGCATAGTTTTTGTGGTTTCTAAACACTGCTCTATATTTTAGGAAACCAATTGTGGTTTATTCAACAAATTATAGTTCACAGCCTCATGGCTTATATGATATGTGAACCCAGCCTGTTAACTAACTGGAAAAAGAATGAAGTATAATCAGAAACAACAAATCATATTGCTGAGAAATTTTAGCAATAAAATATATAGTTACTAAAATTTAACTGGCTGAGCTAAAAATTATTTTCAAAATATTGACAATAGCCATAAGGCAATAAACAGCTATGTAACTTTCAGCTTACGTGTTTATGTCATGCTATACTTCTAAACCATTGTATCTTTAGAACTGTTTTTTTAAAAAATAGTAACATGTAGTAAGTCAGGGCCTTTTGGGGCTAGTTGGCCTATTTGGAATTTTAAGAGCGTGTTACAGGCACTCCTATCAAAATGATTGTCATGGTGGAAAAGCCCAATCTGCAGCTATCTACAATTTAATTTTTTCTAAGAATGCCTCTGGGGTCCATGTGAGGCCTTGAGGGATTGTTGGAAATACAAGATATGACTGAAGCCAGTAGTTTACATTTCTGCAGACTAGCTTCCTATTCATTTTTTTAAAATTAAAAGGATCTAAAACATAAAATTGAAAGACAACAAGAAATACGTTGATGGGCATCTTGTTAGCCCTGAGCACCATGATGGGGACTGATGGTCTTGATCAGTGTTGTCCAAACTTGGCCACTTTAAGATGAGGACTCTTAGAATTCCCCAGCCAGCATGTGGCCAAGTTTGGACAAGACTGGTCTAGATTCTTATCAAGTAACATTGGGACATGCTTCATACAATATGCCATGTTGTGCATATTGTCAGCCAGCCATGTGAAATACCCACAATTGATTAGGTTCACCTTAGATGCTATGCCAAAACCAGACAAATACATTATGGTGTGAGCTTTGCTTTCTAACTATTTATTATTGAAAAATGGAAAGATATGAGTTAAAGTAACATAACAAATCTTTTCATTTTTCACTGTGATCGTAGGGAAGAAGCACATGGCTGACTGACAAACAGTCATGAACAGAAGTTGAAGTAACTTTTCTTGAGCAACCAAAGTGAGACTGGAGTTCCATTTTCTAGCTTGTAGTTTTTCTCTTAAAGTTCTGTATGATCTTTTTCTTCTCACATGAATAAAATAGAGGATGGTGTTCCTAATCATATTTAACTTTTCCAGTCCATATCCACCAAACACCAGTGGACCAATCAAGCATTATACAGGGTAGAAACCAAGGGCAATTTGCCAGGGACCAACTGTGTGCGAGTGGTTGGCTGTGAAGACAAAAAGACATGCCTTTCCCTACCAGCTCTTGAAAAATGCTATAGCTTTCCTAAATGAAGAGCAGGAACAATTAAGAACAGCAATCTTACAGAATAGATTGGCCATTGACTTTGTGCTATTCAAAATGGGTGTGAGGAATTTCCAGGTATGTGTTACTTTAACTTGACTGACAATTCTTTACATGTAAAAGCCACTGTGGAAGATTTAAGGGATCTGGCAAAAAAAACCACTGAACAACCCTCCAGTAATCTATGGAATTGGCTTGATACTGGGTGGTTGAGAAATTTAGGATGCATAGCTCTTCTGGCTGTTGTAATCTTATTACTGTGTACTGGACAATGTTTAATTGGTCTGTTTAACAATTGCCTCCAGAAGAGTGTAAGGCTCAGTCTAGTTCTCCAGTCTGACCTGGAATTTGACCTTCTGGAGGTCAAAAGGGGGGAGGACTGTGAGGAAAATATACCTTTGGGTGAAAGGAGCAAGTTTGTAGAGGCCTCAGATGAATGGGATCGCCTTAATAAAATTGAAACATAAAGGAATGTGCAGCACCCTTGAAGCTGGTGTGAACTAGGCTGGTTGTAAACTCCTTATCACAAACATCCCCACAGCAACTTAAGGAAGTATGTCTTCTTCTTGGCAGTTGGCACCTTGAACTAATTTATTTCTTCCTCTCTGAGATACTTTTGTTTTCCTTGTAGATAGCCATTGTCCTGTCCTTGTAGATAGCAGACAAAACAGGGGCAGAAAGTAACTTGAGAAGTATTGCTTATTTAAGTATGCTTGCATCATCATATGAATATGAATATGTACAGTATGTGTATGTGTTCTTTTCCCTTCCCCTTCTTGTAGAACTGTATAAATATCAGGGCATCCATTTTGCCTGCAGGAGAGTGCCTCCCACTAACCCTTGGTGGGGTCCCCCTCTAGTATGTACTGCCTAATAAACACTGCAGTGAAGCCTTGATTATTTTGCATTTGTGTCCTGTGTTTTGATTCCACACTGACAATCATGCATATGGATGCTGCTGGTTGTGCTAATAAAATAGCAGTGAGGACCAGTTTTAAATGGCCTCAACAATGGCTGGATGTGATAAAGATGTTGTAAGTTCCTAATGAGGAAGGACACTAAGTTGGCTGAACTTAGTTCTCTTGAAATCAATGGCATTTAAGCAATAATTTGCATTTGATAATTTCAATAATGCAATAATTAAGATTGCCTGAATCCAAATCATTACATTTCCTCTTGCACACATCAGTGCTATATTATCATGTTCTATTTATATAAAAGTTTCTCTATTCAGGAAATTATCAGGACATTTGAGTGTTCAGTGTGATTTTTGAATTCTGTCTAACAAAGGAGGAGGAGGCAAAGCCCCCCCCTTTTTTTTTTGTGCTTTACTGGTTAAATAATCTTTCTTAGTATCTGCTTCTCAAATTCTTGCAGGTCTTCCCCGTATGAGTTTCAAGAAAACAAACATTTGTACAAGTCAGTCAAAACATTTTAAGTAACTGAATGGTAGGGCCTTATGCGATTTCATATTAATTAAATGCTTACTAGTGTAAACAGGGGAAGCTAAAAATCATGTTATCAATTTAGTGGTACAGGTGGCTGTGAACTGCATATTATCTCCCCATATACACTCCTGGGCAAGTGGATATTTATAGGCCTCACTTTGAGATAAGAAAATCAGTAAGCGGGGGAAACGTTCAGACCAACATTTGTAGAGAAAGGGACCACGCAGTCCCTTTTATACATTTTGTTAATCACTGGCAGTAATTGATTCTTAAAGCCTCCTTTAAGTCAAGCTTGAATCTGGTAACTTCATAGAAACATCTGCATAGTTTTCTTGGCAATAATAGAGTGCCTTCTTCCAGGGTTTTATGTTTGCTTGCTTCTTTCTTTGTTTCCCTCTCAATCTAGTCCTGGGATTTCTTAAAGCTCTCCCATCCAAGTATTCTAGCTCTTTGCTGCCATTAGTAGCTATCCAGATATGGTAGCCCTAACCAAGTCTGACCCACTTAGCTTTCTGAGATCAGCCCAGGTTGATTAGGTGTTACCACCCAATGTGTTTACGGTGAGGTTTCTTAGTATGAGCTATATATCCCTTTCTTAATCAGTGAATACTCTGCCCAGCCAATCTCACTTTCATCTTCCACACTTGCAATATGATTTGATGATATGGGGGAGTCAATTGACGCATACAAAGACAACCTATGTTTGTAACAGATTAGGTTCATATGTTGTGCTAAAGTTGCTTGCATAACATGCTAAATCTTAAACCATGATTTATTAATTGTACTAACTGGGTTTACCACTATAGTATGCTAACCCAAAAACAGGCAAGGTGCATTATAATTTTGTGTGATATACAGGCACACTGTATGTGACTGTATATTAGTGAATCCAAGTCACAGTTGGTGCATTGGTTAATGATAAGCTTCTAGAGTGCACTTGAAAGTGCTGGTTTGGATCCATAAAGCTCTACAGGGTTTGGCCCAGAGGAGCTCCTTCTCTGAATAGAAATGGTCTGCCCAACTCATCCAGTGGAGACTTCCCACCAGTATCTTTTCATGTCCTTCATGGAGGGGAGGGGAAGGCAAAGTGTTTTTCAAGTCCGGTGATATTTATACACAATGGACTACCTGACCATATCTGGATGCAAAAGTCTTCATGACCACCAGGTAGCAGCAAAAAAATAAAAAATAGAAATCTTTAATCCCCTTTAATCTATTTATATTAAAATAAAAATCTTTAAAGTATATAGTTGTGTTTGTATTACAACCTAGAAGCCACCTGGAATTTGGCAGCCTGGATATGATTACCATTGCCTCTTGATATATAAACCCAGCCTGATGAATATGTAAATTACAATCAAACAGTCCTCTCCAATGAATGTAGCAATATGACAGGTAGAGTATAAATACATTTGAAAATATGCATTTATTACACTAACACACACACACACATTCATAATGGATCAAGTAACAAAGCTATGGAGATTCTGTATTAGTTCTGAGAAGCAACTCATACTTTTACTACTTCCCATCTCAACTGTGCTCTAGAATGTTAATTTTAGAAGATTAATTAGTGCTATTATCCCATATTGTACGTGGGATGAAAGAGATTGAAATCAGCAATTCACTAACTTTAATTTAATTACATTAATTTAAATCCTTCCTTCCTTGCCATACTGCTTAATAGCTTGTTTAAGGCTATTCATAGCTGAGACAAATTCTTCTGGGTGCAGAATGATCAGAAGTATATAGTTGTGTTTGCATTATATGCTCATCTATATTCAACTGAATGGTAGTTACATGTTTGGCCTAATTTTCTGGGCTTATCTAACACACTAAGCCATAAATTAAGCACATGGGCTGGGCTCGTACAATATGTTGTTGACTGGCAAGTCATTCAGGGTGGTCATTTGAAGATAGTTTGCATTTAGAAGTCATTTGTTTAATGAGTCTTAAATCCCAAGATGTGTCATAAGATTTGTGGCGGTGGTCACTGCACCATAAGGAGTGGTTTTGGAAAACTAGTAGGGAGCTGCTGTAGAGATCAAAGTCCATCTGGACTGTGAGTGTTAGAAGCAGGGCAGATGCAGGCATGGTGTTGGCCATGGGCACTTGTTCCCTGCTTTGTTTCTGAAGAGCCTTATGACATTTTAAGGCTAACACAGGTATTATACCCTAAACCTTTGGAGATTACTGTCCATTTCATCTGATGCACAAGTACACTTCTTTATATGTACATGCAGGTATTGTTTGGGGGAGGAAGAAAAAGGGGGAAATGGTGAATTACAGTGAGGGACAAATCAGAATTTAGGTATGATGCTGGCATTACTGCATTTGAATAGCTAAGGAACCCCTCTAGTGCCATAAGCAACTTGCTCTCTAACTGAATCTCTTTATGAACTGAAGTTCAGCAGCTTTGCAGTGAAAATCCTTTTTTTAATTATTTTGCTCAAGGATGACTGTTTTGAAATCAGTAACAAAAACATTTGGGAATTGAAATGTTCTCCTACTAGGTTTTGGATACTGCCATTTCTGATTCTATGTCAATGAATTGTTTTAACAATATGGCAATTTTTCCAGCTAAAATGTTGCCATTGATGGTATGTGTCACATTAGAGGATCAGCACAAATATCTTTCCATGTAGAGCAACCCTCATTCATGTGTGTTTTTTTTTCATTTATAAGTACCAGCATGCTGCAAAGTGAAGGCATGGCTTGCTTTTTAAACATCTGGATTGTCTACCTGTTTGTAGCCATTCCAGCATTTGGACTACCAACAGTAGGGAGCTTTGCTCAATCTCATATTTTATTTCTTTGCAATCATGCTCCTTTTTCTCAAGTTTATATTCTAAACAAGAATGTATGGGGTTTTTCCCCCTATCATCTGGATAGCATATCTTATTCATTATAATAGGATGGTCCCCCACAAAGAATGGCACATTTGTTTCTGTTGATTTCAACAATGTTATCATATCTGTATTGTCAGGAGTTTGTTCACAAATGAGTGAGCATTGTGCTTCAGAAGCCAGCATGGGAAGCATCTGTGCTGGTTATTGCTGTTGTTTACATGATATTTGCTCATAATTCACATAAATTTCCTTTCTGGGGAGAGAGAAAAATAATCTTATACCATCTATATGGTGGTATAAGACTTTTCATGCAGACTGTCCAAAAATAATCACAGCTTTATAAGCAAATGTTGGCTTCTTTTACAATCCTCTGATGGCAGTCTCCTCTGAGAATGTATTGCAAGAATGTCTAAATTATCTCAACCACAGTGAATATCATTATCAGACACTACAAAATTTTTGTTCCTGCAAAGTAAATATTCTCTTTATTTACAGAAGAATACCAAGGCTAAATTAATTTTAGAACTGACCCATTATCATGTAGTGTACATCCATGACTGAAAAAATAAATCAAAGGAAAAGATCTGAATGAGACAATAACGACACTTAATAATTTCCCAAGCTAATTGATTAGTTGTAACACTGTTTTCTAGGAATTGTATAAAGATTTTTCCAGGGGTCCTGGATAAGACGTTCTGTCTCCCATAAATGGATGGTTTCCTTGCCATTATCTTTCCTACTGTTTGTCTCTCTCTCTGGGTCAGTGCAGCACCTCTGCCAAGAAAAATACGAGGACTTTCATGTTTATTCCTACGGTTCTTGTTCCTCACATCATACACTGAAGCCTTTCCCACTATCAAGTTGTAGTGCTGACCACCCATACCTAATCCCCAGAAAACTGTACTGCATGAAATTTGCTGCCCTCAGTGATGATTTTTCCACTGCCTCTATTTCATGCTACTGCAGCCATCTGACTTCCCTCCTTTGGTGAGAAAGGCTAGCAGATTTTACGTATCTTGAGGTAGCCCTTGGAAAGGGCTACTTTAACACAGATGCAGCTAAGGAAGTTTCAAGCACATCTAATCCATGGGCTGGAGACAGGATGTAGCCTGGTCCCCAGGAAATACAGTAAATATGTCAAGAGAACTAAAGGTAAGGAAAATGTTTATCTTGGACCTCTTGAACTTGACTTATTTGGTGACATTTGGATGTCCAAATGAAAACAAGATGATAATAGATGATAGATGAATAGATAGATAGATAGATAGATAGATAGATAGATAGATAGATAGATAGATAGATAGATAGATAGATAGATAGATGATAGATGATAGGCTGGTTCTAGAACAAAGGAATATTTGGATTTTCTCAGTACAATTAGATTTGGGAAAAGCAGTAAACTACTTTTAACCTGTTTATGTGAAGTGAAAAATCTCACCCTCCTCACCCAATCTTCTGCAATGCCAATACAATCTTATAGTGGTAAGAGCAGACTCTAAAATCCTGTATCTTTTGGAATGGATTAATATTTTTCTGTTGCTACTAGAACCTATTTCCTCTTTGGGATTATGTCCCAAGCCTCATTTCTGCACTCTGAACTCACAAGTCCAATTCTATCATCATTTTTCTTCCAACCTGAAAGTGCTATCCACCAATTCTTGAGCTAGCAGAAAAGTGGGCCAGCATAAAATTTTGTTTGGAAGTGTACTCATCTTCTTCTTCAAAAGAACAAAATATGCAAAAATAGCAACCCAGGGCAGAGGTGTTAGAAAGGACTGCAGACTGCATTCTGATAAAGTAATGCTGTTGTGTGGACAGCAAGTCCCACCTCCACATCTATTTAATGAGATCATCCACAAGTTTTTTTTTTTATCCCACCTGTATTATTTTTATAAGTAACTCAAGGTGGCGAACATACCTAATATTCTTTCCTCCTCCTATTTTCCCCACAACAACCACCCTGTGAGGTGAGTTGGGCTGAGAGGGAGTGTCTGGCCCAAAGTCACCCAGTAGCTTTCATGCCTAAGGCGGGACTAGAACTCACCGTCTCCTGCTTTCTAGCCTGGTGCCTTAATCAGTAAAAAAAAAATGGTTTGGAGCCCTGAACTATAACTTCAGAAAGCAGATAGGAATGTAAGCCTTTGGGATCTTTCCTAATAAAAGTGGGGATTTTTAAAAGCAGATGAATCAGTGATTTGAAAAGTGAAATAAGCAACCTGTTTGCCCTACCATGCTTGTGGGAAATGTCAGACTTTATGTTTTTCTACTTACATTGTACCTTTCTACTTGACCATATACTCATGGTGATTAACAACAACAAAAAGAAAATGAAAAGTTTTTTTTTTAAATGAAAATAAGTCTAAAACTAATTAAAGATTAAAAGTCTATTGAAAGAGATATATCTTGGCTGTCCTAATCTGATTGGCCAAGGTTGGTTAACTGTTACTATGTGTAAGCATTACGAAAGCAGGCTGTTTATTTTACTGTTAATTCCAGTTATACCTGTCTTTCTATTTGAAGATACAGGGGCACAGGGATGTAGGGCAGAACTTAGATAGCACCATCATGGTTGCCATCTTGACTTTTTTGACTATACCCGTGGACACTCCTGCAGGGACATTTTTAAAAGAGCTTCTCCTACTAATTTTAACAAGCAGAGGTTTATAACAGTTGAGACAAATTCTCAGAGAGTCAGTTCCTAAGTTATTTAGAAGTTTAAAGGTTAATACCAATACCTTAAATTGTGTCCAGAAAGCAACTAGCAACTCGTACAGATCTTTTAGTTTAGGCATCATATGATTCCTCTACCTTGCTCTGGTTAACAGCCAGTATTTGAATTTTACAAAAACTGCAACTGTCAGGAACATTTTAAGAGTGCATGGAAATAACAAGCTGGAGTATAACTAAAGCATCTCAAATCTTACTATGATCTCCAACTGAGATTTCCAGCTGATCTCCAGCTGAGTTTTACTGTATCAGTTATCTTTGTAAAAAATAGAGGATCCTATACTCTTCAGATACACATTCCAATACAAAGCTGCATCCTCAGTCAACAATTCTTTTAATCTGTTCTGAAATAATTTCCATTAAATGTGGTTTTACACATCATGCAATGTATTCTACACCGGGCAAAGCAGACATGTTTCCTTTTTATACAACATTACATTGCCCACGTATCATGGAAATTCATTGCATCATTATAACTCTAGCTAGAGGACACAAGACGATTTCAGCAGAATATCATAAGAAGATAAAAGAAAAGTTACTTAGGGCTCATAAATCTGGAAAACAAAACCTTGAATTGTCCAATTTAAGTGGCCACATGATTTTAACTAGCCTTATGATTTTAAAGATTTTGTAGCTAGCCATTGTGTCCAAATGCACATTGGAAAACCAACTTTATGGCACATGGTTCTAAATGTCAGTCAGGAAGAAGGTTTTTGCATTATGGATATAATGTAAGAACCGAGTTTGTACTGAGATTAAAGGTACCAGTCCAGAAGTCCTTTGCAGTCATTCTTCTTGACTTCCTTCTTGCAAGCCAAAGCTGTGAAGAACTTATGTACATTTTGGTCCTCCAGAACTTTTCATGAAACTCTCTACTGTCTATTACGGTTCATTCCTGAAAATGGTGCCTTCATACAAAACCTCCTTGCATACTGTTTTGGTTTACTTGCAGTCTGATTTTTGGACATACTGTATCCTCAAGTAAAATGCAAAAAAAGGTGTCCAACCCACCAGCCAATAAACTACCTATTAATATACTAAAGGGTGGGAGAATAAGTATGATTTTGCTTGGTGTTGGAAAGAAACTAAGGTAGGTGCTGAGTCATCTGCAGACTTGTGTTCATGGGGACCACATTATCAGTACACTCACATAATTTTTGTCATTTAAATAATAACATCAGTTCATTTAACATTATGGAAATGATGTAATTTGAATCATTTGCGTAATGGCATCATTACATAAATGATGCTTAAGATGTGATCTACATCATTCACATACTTTACATTATTACCCAGTGGCTGAATTGATGTAAAAGCCACCATTCATTGTATATCAGTATAGATCAGGATTCAGATGATGATCCTAGGGAAGTGGTATTCTTCAGATACTGCAGTCCCATGGACAGTTTGGGAGGTTAATATCAGCACCTTGACTTAGGAAAAGCAATGAAACGGGAGCTGGCAAAGACCATATAAAAGTGGCACAGTAGCTTGCTTTATTTGGAATGTGAAAGGGAGACCCACAGATGAAGCATCATGTACAATTTATCAAATGTCAAGGTAATATGAAGTTAAACTCTACAGCAATTTGCTTTAGGTGGACATTAAATTTAGTATTTAATACTAAAGCTTGAATGTTTTTGTAATTAGTGTAATGGTTCAGCCCTATCCTATGATTTTTAATTATTTTGCAAATTTTAAAAAGTTGGAATATTTAGAGGGTTTTGAAAAAGCTAAGCAGGGTTGGAGCTGGTTAGTACTTACACAGGACACCACTAGGAAATCCGAAAGCTTTGGGCTAGGCTGAGAAGTTGAAAAACATCCCAGAAAAAGAAAATGGCAAACTGTTTCCATATTGGAATAGGGACTATATGGATGTGTCCATGTAGTCATTGGAGTTGAGCTAAACTCAAAGGAAACTTTACCTTTTCACTGTTAAATGGTTCCCTTATAATCAGTATCACGAAACTGCCAATATATAAAATCTAATTAAGAAACTATGTTTTACCCAAAAGTTCCATGAATGAATAAGGATGGATGGATGGATGGATGGATGGATGGATGGATGGATGGATGGATGGATGGATGGAACATTTTCTTTCACAGAGTTTCCATGAGTTTCCATTCTTTTCAGAATGAAAAGAAACATGGCTGATAGCAATAGAGGCTTTCCTAATTTTAGGAAAAATAAAGTTACTCAAACAGAAAACTCCGTAACAAATGTTTTTATATTGCTTATAAATCTTGAGTGTATAATAGTAATAGTTCTAGGCAATGTGTTTTATTCAAGGAATCAATTTCTGAGATTAGCTTCTGCATAAAAGTGGACAGAGAACATAAGAGATAGAAGGAGATCTGAGATTTTAATATCAAATATATCAAGCCACTGTAATTTTTTAAATCAATTGTATTACTCTAGTATCCCTAGCATGGAATTTGGGAATGACTGGCCTGATCTAGTCCCTCTTTTCCTTGCAGGAGGCAATTTATTTGTCCCATGATTAGTCTTTATAGCCTTATGTAAGTATTAAACCATGATTACATCTGTAATCTTTTTCCTTGAATGTTTTTGACCAGTGTTACATCTCAGGAGTGTCCTGGAAGATATTCAAAGGACAAAGATTTAAAGTCATTTCTTCTGACACTATTGTTAGTTGAACATATTAGAGAAAAGCAACCAAGACACACCATTTTTCATAGTTTGGTTACCTTGCAATTTTTATGACTTCATTGGAACAAGGTGTACTGAATAGATTTGCTGTCAAAAGTAATATATTCCTTCCTAACAAAAGATAGTATCAATCTAGTTTGTCCCTTGGATAATTGTATCCTTGTAACCAAAAAGAGCATGGATAGCATTTGTCAAAACCATTTTCTTTTGAAGCTTAAATATCTTCTAGGGAATAGCAAGACAACTTCGTTTGTGCTGAAGAAGTTATTTCATAACTTTAGCTTATGTTTCATTAGCATACGTTTCATAGTTGTGAATTTAATGTGAATTAAAAATGTGAAATTTCATTTTATGGGCTATACTGTATATTAATTTCATTCACAACTATGAAACGTATGAGTCTACCCTGTTACACTTTGTACAGAATTTTAAAAATATGGAAGCCAACTGATTTTTATATAGGCATGCTTCAACTTTCCTTAAGAACCAAGAAGAAGCATCATCACAGTACAATCTATTGAAGGGAATATTTATGTGGATAACATGAAAGCGTTTATGCATCTAAATCCATCCAGTTTGAGAACTGTATTTGCCAGTGGATACTACAAATGATGTACCTGTGAATTAACTACTGGAGCACAGAGAATAAAGTAATGTCTACTATCAGTCAAGCTTGACTCTGGTACCTTTACTGATACACATATTGTATGTTGGTTATTTTGGCAACCTTATGGCAATGATTTACCATTGTCTTAATCTGGGCTATTTCTCACCCAACTTCCCAATCTAGCCTATTGCATTGGCATTCCCTGAAAGTCTCCCATCCAACCCTGCTTAGTTTCCACACAACGACAAGATCAGCCATGCACTGACACTTGCTGAGACACCTCAGTGGATACAACAGTAAATGCTATCCTAAACTAGATTTATATTCTAGGTTTATGTTATGTTCTAGGTTTATACTGTAGCAGCCAACCAAATGCCTAAGGGAAGTCCATAGATGAACCATCTATTGGAATCTTTCTTTGCTGCGAAATACAAACTACATTTATAGGGATTATAGGAGAGTGGGTTTGTTTTTAATAGTTGGAAACAGTATTGTCAAGCTTTCAGATGGTAAGAAAAGATATTGTGAAGAGGGCTGCTCCCATTATTTATGTATGTATGTATTTATTTATTTATGTTTCAAATTTAGTCACTGCCCATCTCACTCAAAGAGCGACTCTGGGCGGTTTACAAAAAAAATAAGGGTAAAAACCAATGAAAATACAATAAAAACAGTCTTCATAAATAAATAATGCATAATTATCTTGTGTACCAGGGCCCCAGGGTATGGTCTCAAAGCACATGATGTCCAAACTTTTCTAAAGTTACAGAGATCTCTTTTTGGTTTATGCTAGGTGAGAGCTCAGTTGGGAACATTTACATGTGCCTTGAATTTAGGATGCAGACATTGTACCCTTAACATACAAATTGAAGGTCTCAATTTGAAGACTATATTCTGATCATGGTAATAATGTAAAATCTAATTCTTTTCTTAATCGTTACATACTTCATCCCATTCCTAGCTGCTTCTGACTGTGTTTGGTTGTACTGTTCCAATCTAAGCTATGAATTTAGGAATACATTCTTGAGATTTGTATTAACATTTTATTCTAACACTGTGACATCTGGCTCACTCACAAGGCAGATGACACACTGCTCCACATGTCCTCTTGGCACTATATTCCCTTAATATTTCATTTTTCCATGCCTGCTTTATAGCAGTTCTTCAGCTTCTATGTGCTATCAAGTAAAATATGTTTCAATCTTGAAGTATTATAATTCTTCCTGTAGACAATTAATGAACTTTAACCTCCCCCAGCAGCAAATATATCCAGCAATCACAGTGCTTTGTTGTAAAAAGAGAGACTGATTTTAACACTTCCAATTTCTCTTGTATTATTGGTGTGTGCTTCATGCTCACATTCAAAAACAGTTGATGCTGCACTCTTTTCCTTGCATGCACTACTTTGCCATAATTATATTTCAAAGAAATACTGGTATTATGATATCTCAATATGAAAGGTGCTTCTGTTTTAATCCTGCCAAGATGTCTAAGCATAATGGTTTTATTATTGCTTCCTGTACAATCTGCTTCCTAGATCACCCACTATCTACGCATCCCTAAAATACATTTTCCCTAACAATATAGGCTGAAAACATATTACTTTTATATTTCAAATAGCTACCTAATATTATTCTGATATTTATGGGAATATTTCTATAAATATAAATATTCTATATATTTATAGAATAACATGTTCAGATAGGCCATCTGAAGTATGGAACAATGATAAGATTGCTATTTAAGTTACTGTTAAGTTTATTTTGCATGTGTGTATGTATAATTTCAGCCTATGAGAGTTATCCTGAGGAATGCTCAGGTGTTTATTTTAGGTCCTATGCTTTTCAATAGCTACATAAAACCCACTGGGAGAGGCTATTCAGAAATGAGGGCTAAGTGCCACCAATATGTGGATGATATGGAAATTCTCTCTCTTTCTCATCTAATTCAGGGGAGGCAGTTAATCATAGAGTCATGAAATCAGAAAGATGGAAGAGGCCTTTTTGGCCATTTGAGTCCAACCTCATGGTTCTCAACATTTAAACTCATTCAAAGTATTTCCTGACTTTGTTTCTATTATCTCAAACTTCAGTCCTGCAATCCTTTCATATTGCTCTTCACAGTTGTCTGGTGGAAGAGATACCTTCTTGGTATACTGATCCTTTTGTTTGCAGCACTTTTGTTATTCTTAGCATCTTGTGATTCTTAGCATCTTTTGCTAACCTCATCTCATTCTGGGCTTTTCCTTTGCTGACAGCAGCTTTACAGATCTAGACTTTAGGCACTCTTTCATTGTGATCAGCCCTATTTTCATTTACTAGGTGTCCTTTTTAGTTTTGGAACTTCTCTAAGCTTTTGGGTAGCTACATTGGCTTTTTTTTTTTTTTTAAATTGTGCTCCATTTCCCCCCCTTTTTTCCTTGCTCCCTTTTCCTGACAGAGAGTACACTTCCCAAGGTGATGGGTGCAATCAACATACGCATGTTTTAATTTCTCATAGTAGCAAGTCACCATCTAGCATGGATCTTGTCTTCATCTTCTTACACAGCATCGAGTCCTCTTTGCTCTCTTAAGGAGTCACCATCCTATTTATTGTTCTATAGAGTCTATTTTTTTTTCTGCTGAATACTAATCGTCTATTTCATCTGCAAGGCCCTGAAAATTGTTTCTGAGTTGCAGCACTGCAGAATGCCTTTTCTGTCTCTTGCATCTTCTGTTGTTACTCTTATCCACTGGACTTGCTCATTTGTTTGTCAGCCTTCTTTATGGAGAATTGTTTCCAGCGTTAGTTTTTGCTGTAGACCATTCTTTCTTTAAAGTGATAAATCCTTAGCCTTTCTCATAGCTAAAATGTGACCATTTACTGCTCCAATATTTTAATATTTTTAAAAGGACTTCTGTGAGCTTGCATTAGCTGCCACTCAATATTCCAGGTTGTTTTTAGGAAGACAACATGCCACAGAGATCATATGTCACAACTCGAGACTCCTCACCATTCATCTTCATTTTTGCTTCTAGGGCATCACCAGTAGAAAGGCTTTGATTATTCTTGTTCCTTTCTCAGGTTAGCCAAGTACAAACTCTTGGCTCAGCGACTTCTAAGGCAAACTGTTAGTTCTCCCTAATTGTGAGTTTGCTGTCTGAAACCAAAGTCTGTCTCTACATTACATTCCTGTTACACCTTGGGTTACTCAGCAAGAAGCAGACACTCAGCCATCCACCATGGGCAACCACCACACTCAGAGCACATCAGAAGAGTAAATAGCAGCTATTCAAGAGGTGAACTTGTTATTTTTAATTGTGTGCGCCACCCATAGTCACATATGTGAGATGGGCAACTATATAAATTTAATAAATCAAATAAAATAATAAAACTTTCAAAACTCTCAAAACTCAGCACACAATAGTTTAGAACACATACAGTAGTTTAACATCCCAAACTAGCAATAACCCCCCAAAATGTTGAACTGATTTTCCCCCCATTTTGCATCTCAAAATTTCTCCAGTCTTCCACAGTGAGCAATCATATCACCAGTTTTTTTAAAAAATAAAGTCTCTGATTATAAGCAAGTTATGAACCTTTGTTCTAAATGAATACATGTATAATTTAGGTATTCTTGAATCCATTAGCGTCACTAGTTGCTTCAATTGCTTGGGATGCCTTTTATCAGTTCATAATTTTCCAACAGCAGATTAGTATTGCAATGCATTATACATGGGCCTGCCTGTGAAAATGGCCTGGAAATACTGAGTAATTCAAAACAAGACAGCTGAATTACCAGTTGGGACTGGTCAATATGATCACATTAAGATATGTTAACTAACTTGTACACTGCCTAGGGAGTTATGGTTATTTAGTGATTTAGAGATATAATTTGGTCAATTTCAGTTTCATTGTCTAAATTCAGTTGAGAACTCTAGTAATATATAATGTATGTATATTATTGGCTAATGGCTGCCCTGTGTAGTGACTGTTTGAAGTTCAATGGTGCTGAAAAAGTAACTTTACGACTGGTCCTCAAACTTACGACCATCACAGTATCCCTGTGGTCACATGATTGCAATTTGGGCACTTCGCAACTGGCACGCATTTATGATGGTTGCAGCATCCCATGGTCACATGATCATCATTTGCAAGTTTCACAGCCAGCTTCCAACAAGTAAAGGCAATAGAGAAGCCAGCAGTAAAATTGCAAGTTGTAGTCATGTGATGTCTTATTTAATGACCACAGGTGATTCACTTAACAACTGCAGCAGAAGTGACATTATAAGTCTGGTGTGGACACATGATCTTTTGCTTAACAACCACATTGCTTAGTGATGGGGTTGCTGGTTCCAATTGCGGTCATTAAGTGATGTCTATCTGTATAATAGTTAATCAACAATTGAATGAAAAAGTTTTGTACTTGCAAATTTGAATATATTTCCCATATCTCCCTCTACATAATTGCTGATATTTATATATACAGGTAGTCCTTGCTTAATGACAATAGGGACTGGAAAATTGATCATTCAGCAGGGCGATCATTAAGCGAGTCACCATGTGACTGGACCCAATTTTACGGCCATTTTTATGATGGCCATTAAATGAATCATTGTGCTCATTAAGCAAATTGAGTGGTCATTAAGTGAATCACGTGGTTAAGCGAATCTAGCTTCCCCAATGGTAGTTTTTTGCTGGAATTCGCTTAACGACTATGTAATTTGCTGAACGACTGTTGTAAAAGAGGTCACAGATCATGATCACATGACTGTGGGGGTGTGTGACAGTTTGTGATGTAAGTGCGAATACAGGTTGTAAAGCACTTTTACTGAGGCCATCGTAACTTTGAACTGTCGTTAAACGAACAGTTGCTAAGCGAGGACTACCTGTATAACACACAAATTTCTAATGTATACCTTCAGGATGTACTGGTGAATGACTATAATAAAGAATACTATTAATACAATATATTCAATAAATACCTTCTAAACATATTATTTGAAAAGTATGTTATTAGTCAATATTTCTATACGAAGTATGGGAGGAGAGAGAAATGAGACAAACCATAGTTCTACAAAATTTAGAGCAAAGATGTAAAAAAGTTGCTTTATAGAGAATGATGAAGCTCATAGTACAGTGACAATCCAACTTTACTAAGACTATATAATATGAACATTATATAAATGTTCAGGTTTGTTTACGTTTTTCTTTTACATATAATATAGAATATACTGTAATCATCATTAATACAAGAAAATAAATTTCATAAGAAATACATTAAAAGGAAGAAGAAAACAATAGAGATAAATTTCTTAAGTCAACCCATCTAGATAGCCAAACAATGAACAGATTTCTCTAAGTCTCAGATAAATTGACTAGCAAATTGTTGTTGTTATTTTGTTCACTTTCTCTCTCAGCATACTTCTGGAAAAAAGAATAATTATTTTGTTTGTCTAATACTGCATATTTTATTAAGTGACATTAATGGATTGATAAATGAAATTTTTAAAAACAGATGAGACCTTTGGTAAATAAAAGCTCTCAGCTAATCTTAATTTTTGTGGAATTTCTTAAATTAATAATTTCATTACATGTTCTTGTTAATATTTTCAGTTTAATTAAGAATGTATTTACTGTACAATTAATATATATCAACTGTATATTAGAAAGAATACTCCAGAAATATAGTGACATAAAAAAATAACGGTCATGTATATATAATTTTCAATTCTAGTCATATTTGCATTAGTTAATCCTTCAGAATGGAGCATACATTATTGATGGTCATCTGACATCTGCAGGTACTTGTTCAGAAGCAATGCAATCAGTTTCATACTTTTTCTTCAAACCTTTCAAGTATATTCGCAAGCTGTCGGGATCCAATTGAGAGTTGCGAGCAGTCTGAATCAATCTATTTGCTAAGTGATATATAGCCTTCTCCTTTAATATTTCAGGATCAGTTCTTTGCTGCTGCTGTTATTTAAAAGGACATGCACATATTAAAATCTGAATGTTTATAATTCTCACAATGTCAATTATCCAAGTATACATATTTCAGTTGTATTCTCACGTTAACTGATTAAACCATTGTAGAAGATGAGAAAGCAAAGCTGCATATAGTGCAGACCTATTCTTGCAGCTAAACTTTACAGTAAGATGTTGTGGGACATGATTTGAAATGAAATGGTTGGGATGAAAACCATCCTGCTCATTGACCCAAATTGTTTCTGTCTCTGTCTAAATCCTATAATTGTTTGCTAACAGCACTCAACAAACTTACAGGGGCAGTAGTTGGCTGGAGCACCCATATCCCCTTTTTTGAATATTGCCATGATAATGGCAGTACTCCAATCCTGGGGAATGTGACCTGTATGGTCTATATAGGAAAAAGAAGCCAAAATCTCCTGGCATTATCTTAAGAACTCCAGTTGCTGAGTAGAATCACCACCAGGGATGGTAAGGGATAACTGGAAGGTTGGCAGACTTAGGCGTTCATTTTCTGTTTTTCCGTACAAGTATCTCCAGCTTCTGCACTACTTTGGGAATCCTTCCTGGGAGAAGAATTTACAAACAATAACTAGCTCGCTTTCTGCCTGCAAATACTCCAGAAACTGCAATAGTGCTGGAAATAATGAATTGGGAATCCTACATTTTTTGTTATATATTTTGGTCTGGAAGTATGTCATGATGTCAACCTTTTTTATGCTAGGGCTGTTTTTACTGAAACACAAGCACATTCTGTCAAAATAACAAAGGGTTATTACTTGATATATCTACCAAAAATGTGCACTGCCAACAGTAAGATGCCCTTGGAAAAGTTAATTTGTTTCTTTAAAGCTATTATGAATGCATTACATGGTTTGTGGGTGAGAGGTAATAAAAAAGCTTGAAATATTGGACTCTCCTGCCTGATACAGACAGTTTGTAAACAAAAAGAAAAACTTAGTATGTTATCAATAAACAATCAGAATAACTTTTCTGCTAGAAGATTCTGCTGCAAGATTTTGACGTTATGCAATGTATTCTTCTGCCTGGCAACTTCCTGAGTGAACAGATAAATGTGGTTTTGAAGTTGTATGCTATCATATTTATGATACAGATTTATGTCATTTTCATGAGATGTAGGAGCAGTATTTGATCCTGCATAAACGACAGTACTGATTGTAGGCCAACAATTTGAACTTTAATCCAGACAAGACAAGGTAATGATGAAGGACTAGTCTATGGTTAGAGAATATTTAGATTTATCTGCTTGTTAATGGATGTTGCCAACCTGGACAGATATCTAAATGGAAAATTGTAAGATTCTGTCCTCAATCCTATACTTGTCAAGATTTTTATAAATGATCTGAAAGAGGGGTTGTTTGTCAAAACTTCAGTTAAAATAAAGCTAGGAAGTAATAGTATTCAAAATGATCTTAGGATCCTGGAACATTGATTTAAAACCAACAAAATAAAATTCAGCACATGAATATAAGATATTGAATTTAGATATGAAAAATCAAAATGTGAGAGTTCTGCTGAACTGGAAACAGTATATGAGAAAAAGCAGCAGCTGCTAAAAATGTTAACGCAAAAGCAAAATACGTAATATTTAGATCATAGAAAATAATATCTCTGATCTATTTTCCATTAATCAGCTGCTTTGATGTACTCTATTACAAGACAGACATTGACAACCTGCAAAACATCTGAAGAACAGACAGAATGTAAAGGAGGTTGGAAACAAGCCCTAAGAGAAATGACTGAAAGAGCTGGGTATGTTTAGCTTGAATAAATAATTAAGGAAAACATGATAGCAGTCTTCAAAAATCTGAAAGGTTAAAATGCAAAAGATGAAGCATAAGTGTTCTCCTGTTGATCCGGAGGGTATGACTAAAACTATAGGGCTGAAGTTACAAGAAAGCAGATTTCAGTTAAACATTAGAAAAAGCTTTCTAATAATAGGAATCTTAAGCTTTGAAAAGCATTGCCTGAGAGGTGTTGGGCTCTGCAGAGCCATCTGTCAGAGATGCTGTCATGCCATCCGAAAATACCAGTGTAACACTGAATTGGATTGGATGACGACCAAGTATTCTTCCAACTCTCTGGTTTACAATTGTACTGAAACATAATACGATTTGTTTAGTTTTATGTTAGCATACTGTGTGAATCCAGCCTTTGATCTGTAAACTGTATTATGCTTAGTGCATTGGGGAAAACATGATTAAACAAACCAAAGTGTGGGTTTGTTTAAATCTATGACTTTAATGCTTTGTGGCTAATGTATATGAAGTCATTTTTCTTTTATTGCCAGATTTACTGATATTTCTGTGGCTGAGTTTTCATATGCATCATTTGGTTTGCGTTTAACTGTTTAACTTGTTTTTTTGTTTTACATTGTTTTATTCATACTGATAATTGCTTCACAAGCCACTATTTTTTTTTTTTACAAAAAATATAGCATACACATTTCAAAATATTTTTCAGCAAAATTCAACAAAAAAGTAAGCATGTTAATAACCAGCATATAAAATGAAAAGCTGTATTATATGTCCTGGAGTTATGTGCTAATAAAACATACCAATATTTGTCTATCAATAAGAGTTATTAGCTTCTTGGCATCCAATATTATTGATAATGGAAGAGAGGAAACTTCTGCAGCTTTCAAGCCTAAATGTAAAAAAAAATGAAGCCATTTTTTACTGTGAAAGATAAGGTTATATTTAATAAAAATGTCTGACTTGCCAGATGCCAGATCAGAAGCAGTTCAAACTTCTTTCCTTCCTACTATTAATCTTAACCACGAACTAGTATTACATTGGCATGAATGTTTCCTTTTAAAACAGGATTTAAAACAGGCTTACACATCAGAATTAAGGAGAATACTGATTTGTTATTTTAACTAAAGCGAGCATTCAAGTAGACGTGATGCTAAATCGGGAAGGCAAAAAGGCTGAACAATGTAACATACTTTTTTATGGCCCTATTTCTTAATCATATTTAAGAAATAAAAAGCATTAAGTTGACACCAGACTTGCATATATTTTAATAAAAATATCTACACAGCATTCTTTTCCCCCATTCTCCATTCTAAATATTGTAATCCGCCAAGAAGCATTTTTATTTATTTATTTATCAAATTTATATAGCTGCCCATCTCACAATCATGATATTATATTCTGAATCTTACCAGAGTAACTACCCAGACTCAAATGTATCAAATATTACAGCAATTTCCAGTTCAGCAGCCTTTTCACAATTTAAACCATAGACTCTGTTGTGGATTTGAGAAATACCTTCTTTACCAAGACCAAGAGACAAGAAAATGAATACTGCAGACACAACATAATTATTACAGCCTGTATTTCATGCATTTCATTTCTTTCCTAATCTCAATGCTTTTGATTCTTCTGTATATACCTGTCAACTCAAAACAGAATGATGGAACTAGATCCTGGCCCATGAAAACTTATGGAATCCTAATATAAATTCATCTATTCCTATTGGGATTTCAAATGCCACAATGAGAAAAATGTTCGTTAGTGACAAGAAATAAAACACCTTGCAAAATGGAGAGGCTAATGAAAGCAGATACACTCAATAATGAACACACCATAAAATATTAAGTCTTTTTTTTAAAAAAAATAAAAGCATACAGTTCCAAATGACAAAAATTGCATCTGCAGAACTCTGCTAGATGGTACCCTCTGCAGATGCAAATCATATACAGAAACATACTTCTGTGTGCTGTCATAAGCCTTAATGAATCAGAACTATTACCATAGTTTTTTTCCTCTGTGTGTCCTTTAGAAAGAATGTAAGTATAAGCAATTTTCTCCATAATTTCATAACTGCTTCTTACATGCTGCACTTCAAAGTAATTGTTTTCCACATTGGGATATAAGGTATCAATCTGACATAATTCCAAGAAATGAGTAGCAAAGAGTGTAAATGCCTGCAAAATGAAACCACAATTGAATTGAACTATAAATTATTGAAATGAAAAAAAAAAAAGCAGAAGGCAAGAAAAATGATTTAAAAATTAATATTACTTTCAAATTTAGAAGATATTCACAGACTGCATAACATACGCCGATGCCTTCTTCAGGACTGGTACCTCTGCCAAGCTCATCAATTATGATAAGTGATCTGTCATTAGCATTTTGTATGATATATGTTACCTAATGAAAGAGACATCAGATTTCATTACTAACATTCCATGTGTGGATAAATCCTGTTAATAGATATTTTCATTTCCTGCTCAAAACTCTACACAGGAAATTTAGTTTAGTAACAGTCAACCAGCTGTCACGTAAAAACAAATCATTAATCAGCACAAACAGCCCAATTCAGAAGTTCTCTGCATGCACAATAGTTTCAATTTTCACAAAAGCAAATGCATGCACAACTTTTATGTTGTAAGCAGATCTTTCACGATGCTTGAGTAATTGAAAAGAAATGCTTCTACAGCAATCATCTCTGATTAATTCTATGCATGTAGTGTGGGTTCAGCGGGGCTCTGCTTGGTCTAAATTTGTAAATTCATGGCTCTTCAAAATGCAGACATTATCAATGTAGAAATCATGATAATCACATATTCCACTCACATTTACACAAGTAGCAACTTCCTGTAAGATCACAGTTCAAGTAGTAACCCTGAAGTGATAATTTAGGTTTCAATCCTGTAGATATTAAACCGGTTGAAAGGGTAGTTTGGATGCAAATAAGGGTTAGCTGAACCAGAGAGAATCCGCATTTGAACCAAAAGTAACTACTTTGCCCAAGAAATGACCTCTTCTAGTGATTATGATGGATAATGAGCTTAATGAATAATATGATAAAATATTCGGTCTAATGAGGAACATATAATCAATCCAAACACGTAAGTGCATGGATTAAAAGGGACCCTGCATGCTTGAGTGGACTAGAACAATGATGTGTCAAAGACCAGGAGAAGATCAAAATATGACTGATGGATAAAAGTACCAAGAGTCAAGGCATGAACTTCCATGATCAAAAACTGCCCACCTAGACTCCTTCACAAACTGTTTTCTAAATTGTAACAATATTCTGTGACAAGATTGATGAAAACCAGCTTGTCAGAATCCAATATGTTTAGGTTATTAAACAGGAGGCAAAGAGGAATGCTGAGAGAAGTGTAACATGTCTGTGTGTACTGTGTAAGAATGCCCCATTTTGCTTGCTATTTTGCTTGCTGCTTTTTGCTTGCTATTTCTCTCATTACTGTATCTTTTCTGTAAGACAACTGATCTGCCATAGAATTTGAAGTAGAAACCATTCCTGGATTATAACTTAATGCATGGATATATACCCCATCCAAAATTTGGGTTTTTTTATATATAAAGCTTATACTTCAATCTCAGGGGACATTTCAAGCAGAACAGATTCTCAGTTTTTACAACAGATTTTACCCAATCAATTGTAGCTTATGTGATTTATAACATGTCGACCATGGTTTGTTCATATATATATATACACACACACACACACACACACACACACACACACATATACGTGTGTGTATATGTGTTTAAAAAGAATAAAAATTACAACAAACTAAATTAGAACAGAAAAATTGAGAAAAAGAGAAAGAAATAACAGAAACTGCTAAAAGTGCAAGAGAAAAAGAAAATAGAAAAAAAGAGCAAGTTATAAAGAAAAATATAAAGACATAAAGAAGTGGCTTCCAAAATTCTTCACAGTAGTTATAAGTAAAATTATATTTTAACCTCTCTCTCTAAAGTTACATCATGACACGTATTGACCATGGTTATTGATATTTATCCTTGCATTCAGCTTGACAGTGATTTTTAGTCATTTAAAGTGATATATTCAATAATTCATAATTTACTAATGATATACTGAAAATCTGTAACCTTAATATTTTTATATACCTTGTTTACTCATTTGTGCTTTATTATTTTATTTTTGTTATCTGTTTTCTGTTTTCTATTTGTGTCTGTTAAAAAAAATACAAATAATTAAATATGTATAATTAACTGAAAAAGAACATTTACAAGTGAACTAAAGGTGCAAACATGGGTGGTGGGCCAATACTGTTGTTTATGTCATGATGTCACTACACAAATGATATGAATTACAGATTTGCATTGTTTTGCATCATATGAAGCAAAGAGACACAGACATGAAATTTGCATTATTTATATGGTGACATCATGACACACATGGCATTATTTTGATGTAATAACTGCTTCTAACTTCTGTCTATAAATATAACCTATGAATCAAGTAAATATTAATCAAGGCCACTTATTAAATAAACATCTCTAACTCAACTGAATGAATACCTCTTTCATTTCTTTCATGAATGTTGATGAATTTGTTTCTATATCATCATCCATACCTATTCTAGTAAATATTTGTTCAGCAATCCTGAAAGAAGAATATTCTGCTGGGACAAAAGAACCTGCAAATTAAAGAGAGAAACAAAACAAAGTAAGATGTTCAGTTATACTGCAGTGGAACTAACTTTAGCTTTGTCAAATTTGTGAAATAGTAAGAAAAAATTACATCATTTTAATACACTTATACATTCTTTACTCCTAAATAATAATTGGTTCACTAGAAAAAATATTAGAGATTCAGAGAAGTTATTGTTTACCCATTTGTGCCATAATCTGAGAAAGGGCTATCTGTTTTAGGTAGGTTGATTTTCCACTCATATTTGGTCCTGTAATTATTATAAAATTACTTCCTTCTGTGATATAAGTATCATTGGCAACAGGTTTCTCAAAATGTATTTTTTCAAGAACAGGATGCCATCCTTGCTTTATTGCTAATGTATCTGTAAACTCAGGACGTACTAAAATGAAGAAAGATAATAGAATATTTTAACATTCATTTGATATTGACAAGTATATTGTAACACAATTGCTTATACTTCAGTTTATGAACCATACAGAAATGTCTATGTTACATACATGTACACATTATGTAGGACTGCATTATTCCTAATTTTTATGGTATTTGCATAATGTAAAATTTTAGGAATAATGCAATCCTACATATGTCTACACAGGAATAAGTCCAATAAGGTAGTCACTAAATGAGGACTACCTGTAGTTACTTTGCAGTTATGGTAAGGAAAAAATAAGTGGTATAAGTTTCACTGGGAATTGTTTTAAACAACAGAACTACTTACCATAATCAGAAAGTGTGCAAGCATGGGCAAATGACTGCAGCATATCTAGCATAGAGACAGTGTCTGAGAGTTTGTACAAGCAATGGATATATTCATAGATTTCACTCAATAGTTTGCACACTATCCTGTAAACATAGACAAGTACAGTTTATTTTACTCTTCAAAGTAATTTACTATTTATTAGTAAAAGTATCATTATATTCTAACAATGTTTTCTTTAAATACATAACTGAAAAATTACACATTTAAGGAAAGTTCATAGATTTTTGTTTAATGTGGGCACAAAATGAGTACATTATCAGAACTGAATAACAATTATGGCTGAAATCATTTTGCAAATATTAGAAATAAACTAGAATAAAAGGGGTTCTGTTATCTTATGAAAATAAACTTTATTATCAGATTGAGATTTTCAGGTTCATGAATGCAGATTTTCAGAAATAAAAATATGATTTTTCAAAATGCAATTTTAAGGTCCATGAGGTAATGTGCCAAGGAATATATCCTGAGACCATAAAGAGGGCTCTAACCTTATTAGTCTTTCTCTCTTTCTGAAGGAGAAAAAGAGGAAAGATTAGAAATGTGACATAGGCTGATCAAGACAGGTTTTGGATCTGTAGGATTCAAATCTCTGAATTCACCTATCCCCACTCTGAGAGGCAAAAAATGAATCCTGTCTTGGCACCTGTCACCAGCAGGATTTTTGAATATTTGAGGTTGCAATGCTCTGAACAATGCTTTGCTTTGGCCAGATATGTTTATTTCTGTATATTTCTAATTTAAGAGAAACATATTCATCTACCGATTGCCCTGGTTTAATGAAATGACTGAAGTGAATTCTGTAATACCAGATGATACATTTAATGGCTAACACGCTCAGTATGTCTCTCAAGTGGTTCCTGTTGTTCTTTGCCAAAATCCATTTTAAAACCCTAGGATTCTAGAAGACCTTTGAGTAACTGGGATCTTGAAATTAAGCTAGTTAGTTCAATGAAACCAACAATTTAGTATGCATCAGTGTTGAAAGAAAAGAATTGTTTTGGTGGGGCTAATAATAAATGAGCTAAAATAAAATTGCTACTACAGTTTAACTTCATATAAATTAGTACAGAGTTTAGTTTAGTTTAGTTTAGTTTAGTTTAGTTTAGTTTAGTTGGATAGATTTTAAGCAAAATTCACCCATTGAAAAGATACAGCAGTTTAAAAAGTTAAAAAAGCTTTCTTATGAGGAAAGGCCTAAGTGGTCATTTTTTTTAAAATAGAGAAAATACCTGTAGTGTGCATACAATTATGAAGAGTATTAAAGACAGCAAACTTTTTATTCTTCTGAAACACTAACTCATACAGTCACCTTATAAAATGAATTAGTAGTAGTAGATTTAGAACTTAAGAAATAATATTTCTAAGTTTCTTCATATAATGCATAATTAATTTATGAAAATCAATTGCTGCAAAATGTATTGATAACCAATAATTTCAATGGCTTTAATAGACAGATCAGATAAATTCAAAGACAAATGGCATATTAATAACTATTAGGCATGATAATATGCCACAGAATATCAATTGCTCAAGGACTAACATTGGGGCTACTGTCTTTAAACTTTGCTTGTGGGCTCTCTGGAGGCATCAAGACAACAAACCTAGACATAGCCTCCTTTCTGAGATATTTTGCTCAATATCTTTGGTGAGTCAGGTTTGTGACTAGAACTGAGGTGCTCCTTTTCTGGCTCCATGGTGAAAATACTGATTTCAGTGTTGGGGAAATTTTCTTTCCTGAACAGAACACAACCCAGGACAATTAGTCTGCAGATTGATTTACTTGATCAAGGTCAAATCTCTCTCTTACAAAATATTGGATTGAAAGACAAAGAGCTTATCTTTTATGCTATTTGCTGTCCTGCCCCTTAACTATGTCACTAAGTATGCTATCCATCCTCTAACTACCTCATTAGGTACGCTCACTAGTCTAGTCATGTCACCAAACATGCAAGTTTACCTAGTTACACATACACATTCTTTGGAACTGGATCAAAACTACTCCAGCTGCTTTTGGCTGATGCCAGAGGTGAGCTGAAAAGTGCATGGTGAGTGAGAAGTTCACTTGCACCTGCACTGTTAATTTAATACAGTAAGGGTTGCTCTAATTATCAAAGAAAACATTTCATTCAAAAAGGGAAAATTAAACTTACAAAACCTCTATTTTTACCACTTCTGGATTCAACTATATTGGGCTAAATTACTTTTGGAGTGTTTGTGTGTGTATATATATATGTACATATGTGTATGTATACACACACACACACAATAAAAGGTATATAAAATATAAATCATTGTGTATCTGTTATACTACAGCTTGCCACAAAAGCAGAGGCAATTTGTACAGATGACACAAGGTGACTCTAAGAGACTTCTTGCCTTGCTCAGAAATTCTGAGCTTTCAGTGATATCTGATGTCTTTGGCAGAGGCTGCTGGTAAAACATCATTATTTTTTTTCCTGGTAAGGCCAGATTAAACACACCCAAGACACTGCAGTGTTTGTTTATGTGCAACAGTAATGTTGATGTCTGATTATTGGCAGGCATATAAATTATGTATATATATGGGAAGGCTGAAGTAGAAACTGAGGCAGGAAGGGATCCTAAAACTTTAAAAAAGTCAGAAGTTTGGGTTCCAGAACTGAAGCACAGTCCCAGTCTGTGCTTAAAAGTCTACAGTTATTCATGATAAGTTTTAAAAGCCCCATTATTAAATGCTTATTTAGCACTATAATTCGACTTAGAATAATCAATATAAATGTTACTTACAAGTAAGTCATGTGATAGATTTCTCTCAAGGATTCCTGGCATCTTTCATTCATTTTCATTAAATCGGGTGAAGTAAAACTATATACATTTTTCATTTTAGTAATCTGTGGGAAATTTTCAAACTGAACATTAAAATATACTAAATAATCATACTATTTCCAGAAAATTAATAAAAAATTACCTGTAAAGTGTGAGCTAAAACTGTCTTGATTACTTTTAAAACTTAGGACACAAACTTAAAACATTAGTAAGTTATGATGGTAACACTGTACATTATCAAAAGATAAAAAGTGGAAGTGATAAAAGATTTTTTAGCCCAGTACTCATATACAAAGGCAGCAACATCCAGTTAGTATCCTCTATTAAGTTGTGCTACAACATTACACAAATAATGAAATAAAACAGACTACAAAGGAAGTTCAGTCTATACAAATTGCTCTGGTTAAGACAATAATAAAATAAAAATATATTGCATTACACTACAGATGTTATTTTTGTTAAAATCAACAGTATTCTTTACTGGAAATATTGGAAAAAACAAAGAAATATTGTCATTTTCTTATAGAGATTCTTTAATTAGTATCAACTTATATAATTACTGTCCCTTTTGACAACATCAGAATATTTATTCAACAATTCTGTCAATTAGACATCATAGCTGCTCCTTGCATGTGGTTATTTCTACCTGGGCTGTTGTTCCAATGGGAGCATAGCAAGTATGGACTTTATTAAAATTAATACAGTAATATCTTAATTTGGTAGTTAAAATTAGAGCTCAGTTTCACAAATAATATATATAGTATTATTTATAATGGGTTAGATCAAATATGCTGCAAGTCATTTCCCATTTAAATACTGACAACAATCACTTTGGCTACATGGAAAAAAAATCCCAAACTCCTCTGCATGAACATCTTTATTAGACATACTGAAGATCTATGAAATACAAGTTTTGAATTTCCAATAATGCCCATTCAGGCAAAAGATTTAGAGAAATAAAAAAAAAGTTAAAGGGGAATGAAAAATGAGACTGATGTTTAAGCTA
Organism: Python bivittatus; assembly: GCF_059951505.1. NCBI lineage: Eukaryota > Metazoa > Chordata > Lepidosauria > Squamata > Pythonidae > Python > Python bivittatus. Next base: position 33,950,529 of record NW_028277098.1, read on the forward strand.
TCTGTGTACCATGTAATAGTCTTATATGTGTTAAAAAATTCCCCAGGTATGCACATTGGGTCTTACCAGGTATAAAGATAGTTTTAGTTTATACTAAGGGCTCTTCAAAAGCTTGTAAAGTAGAAGTAACAATTGTGTGGCTTTCTAGCTTTGAAGAAAGAAACAGGGGGAGATAACAGAGATGTACTGTTACTTAGAGAAATGAAGTTGAGAAAGTCCCCTTAGAGGTGTATGAAGATATGAGGAAGTCAGAGAAGATCTTTGTCACTTTCAGCCTTATGAGATAGACCAGACAGGAAACACGACCAGATGAGCTAATTCTACTTTATTGTAAAATTACATTAACAGAATCTTGCAAGTCTGAAAGTACATCTCTCCCTCTGTCTCCTTTACAGCCCGAGGAACTAGGGAGGGTCTCTTCTGAGTCTCTTGCTCTGCCCACATTTCTGCCGCAGGCTCAGCTGCCTTTTATCTGACTGTTCCCTTGGCTGCATCTTTTTGCCATGTCTCCCAAGGTCATTCCCACATACTATTACAGTTACACTGGAACTTATTAGGACCACCTGAGACCATTAATGTAGGGGAAAGCCTGATTTTTAAGATAACCATGTTCTACAACATCACATAAAAACACAACTCCTGTTTTCACTTCCCTTATTTTGCAGAAATGGGGAATTGCTAATAGTTTCTCATGGGATGCTTAGAGTGGATGGATCTCTCATGGTTAGAGAACTCAGTCCTTTAAGTATCTTGGCCCCAAGCCATACAGGGCTTATAAATCAATATTGCATTTAAACTGTATCCAGAAGCTACTGCAGCACATGTATGTATACATATACATATGTAAATAAGTATGTATATCTATCAGGGTTAAGCATATATGTACATGTATATATCAGAATACTGGCATCCAGTTAGTCTATATATGTGTATTTGTATATATGTGTGTGTGCATACAGTAATATATAAATGTGTGTGTGTGTGTGAATCAGTTTTTTTGTGAGGCTGAAAATCACAATTCTAGAACAGATGATGCTCATCTTGGAGTAATGGCCAAAGAAGAGGTGAAGATTTTCTAGAAGAAAAGATGATGTAGTGACTGACACAAAATATGTAGGTAGCCAATTTGGAAAAAGAAGAGACTGCCATAAAATAAAACTCCTCAGGCTTTTAACACAGCCCTTCTTTTAAGTGACATTGCATTGCACTGGAAAATATATAACTGAAATATCAGTTTTTCGGATCTGGTGGCCATATAAGTCCAAATAATAAGAATAATATCTACTCACAAACTGGTAGATATAATGTATCAAATAACATGTAGAGAAGAGTTGTTTCAGCTGCAAAGGCCCCTAGGAAAAGCAACATGTTTCCCAGGAACATTTCCAGTCCAAGGAAATGTTTATAACTGCAGTTTATAACTCTCCTAGAGTAATATTTGTTTAAAGGTAAAAAAAAAAAAAAAAAAAAGGAAGAAAAAAACATAAAATGGAGCCAGGTTATTTTCTGAATTTGATTTGGCTAGCTGATTCTCTTAGAAATATCAATTTATATAGTCAAAGTCTACTAAGCATTGAGTTGGAAAATCTGTAATTCATCAAATTTCCAAGTACATTAGTTAATTATAATAGATTTGAGAGCCAACATTTTCAAAATGTTTACCTTGGTAAATTCTGAAGGAAGTTGACCATTGTGTATTGCTGTACAATCAGCGTTCATCTGAATAAAAAATCCTCGAGCTGAACTAAAGCTTGTTTTCAAAGGAAGGTTATACTTTTCTGCAAGCTGTGTTATCATTCCTTCATAGCAAGATATAAATAAATATTTTGATTATGACAGGCAATCACATTGTATGGGCAATAAAATTAATCAGTATGGTGAAAATCTTGACATTTTTATAAATCAACAAGAAGACAGAAAACATTTTAATCTTAAAAAAAAATCCAGCCAAATAGTGTTGTGTTACTATAAAAATGAGTGGAAAATAATTTTAAAAATCAGTAATTAAGGGCATAGCTTCTTTCCCCTGCAATTCCAGAACTTTCCCTGGGACAATTAATAAATGTGATTCAAGAAGAAATTCATAAGTTATTCCTCTTTTTAATTCCACAGCCTGTAAACAGCCTATTTCTTAAAAGTGTTAAATCCTGAAAAGCCTAAATAGTGTTTTGTACTTTGTTGTCCACATAAGACAAAAGTCATATAACAACCCTTCCTACCAAAAAATTCAAAATAGTTCAGGAGGGAGGGAGGGAGGGAGGGAAGGAAGGAAGGAAGGAAGGATCGCCCTGTCATTTAGGCAGGAAGTGCAGTGTGGACTGGGAAGGGTAGATCCTACGGCTACCAGCATCCTACCAGGTGTCACTGTGGAGCAGAGCATGAAAGCTCAAAGCCATCACAGCTCAGGACATGGCCAGAGCCAGACCCAGAGTCTGCTTCCCTGGTACCACTATAGCTCATTGCTCTGGTTTTAGAGTGAGAAGCATAGCTTTGCACCCTGACATGAAGGCAGAGGAGATTCCTAGCCCTGCACTGAGGCATCACCACAACCAGGGCCAAGGCATGCTCCAACTACTACACATTCCTCACCATGGCTTTAGGATAGGCAGTGCAGGTGGATCTGGTCAAGTGATAGCTGCACGCCTAGCTCTGCATCAAAGCACTTTCACATCCAGGGCTGGGACCTTCTCTACCCACCACTACTGCACTCCTCTCTATGGCTTTCAGATGAAAAATGTGGCTCTAAACCCAGGCAGCAAACTGACAGGTCTCAGTATTGTCTGAGATGGCATCTTCATGAGGACTGCAGCCACCCTTAGCATGGCCCATCCAGGTACAGAGCCGTGGTTCTTATTCAAAAGATATAGCAGTAGGGAACTCTGGCAACAGTGGGGAAAGGAGTAGCTTTTTCTTTGCCTCCTCCTCTGCCAGGAGTCACTAGTTTGAGACCCCTGTTCAGCAAGCTTTCTTGTCATCCTAGGAGAAGACTGGCAAGTTGCTATCTTACAACTGACCACTGCTATTTTGCTGTATGAGAGTGAGGTGTGGATCACACTATATGACCTGGAGGGCCACAAGTTTGAGACCCTTGCTCCATACAATAGCTGTGTCATGATCCATAGAAACCAAATTTATCTCACACATAAGTCCTTGATATTCTCTTCTAATCTATGCCTATGTTGTCACCTACGCTTACTTCTTTCTGTTGCCAGTCTCTTCATTCTCTCAACTGGTTAACAGGTATAAAGAAATATTATCAAACCTTTGGTTGCACAGGACGTCTGACACAACTCCCATTTATTTCAAAATAGTCATGGAAGAAGAATATTCTAGGAGATTTTGCCCAATGTGAATAGCATTTCAGAATCTTTAAGTAATTTTTTTATTTTATACGAACACTTAAAATTTAAGACTGCATTCCTTAAATATACACTCATATATTTGTGTGTAAATCTTACTGAACTCTATGGGACATAGTTCTGAATACGCTAACACACTGCACTATAAATGTTATTAAAGAGTATATATTCTAGTAAATTATTATTCTATATTATCTTCCCATACCAGCTATATCATCCACAATTTCAGTATAGGTTCTTCGTGCTATATCAAGAAATTCATTAACATTAGGCTTCACTGCATAGCACTTCTGAGTTCTCATATTCAAACATCCTTTTGTGTATCTTGTATCATCATTAATAACAGTTTTAATCTTTTCAAGAATGATCTCAAACCTAGAGAAATTATACATAATTGTGAAAATGACTGTTATATTTTACAAATGTATAACTGCCTAAAAAGATTTTTATCCCAACTCATAGTCAGTATTCATAATATATTTTTAAAATCCCACTAATGTTCATATCTAAGTTGAATTGCCTAATGCAATATTTATTTTTCATTATCTGAAAAGCTATTTATATTCAAACAATACTATTTCTGTCAGGATTCTTGAATTAGTTACATTTTCATTGTGATAGATATGTTTAAAACAATTTAATAATGACTTACTTAAATCAAAATACTACTCCCTTTGTTGACATAAAATAATACCAAGGATTACAATTATTACTAACTTTTAACTTTTATTGTCTAATTTAAAATGTTAGATATGAAATTGTATTTATAATACAGTACCTGCTATCTTCCAAAGAGCTATAATAAGCTTTTAACAATGGAGTCTTATAGCTTTTTAAGGCTTCCTGTTTAAATAAAATGAAAATCTATATAGTCAACAGTAGAGGAATGTTAATGAGTACAGCTATCTTACTTCACTAAGGTTTGAATGGAAAGAAGTATGACATCACTTCATTTTTAAAATTATTTAAGTGTAAGAATATGTCAAAAATTATAATAAATGTGTGCACAAAAGAATTTAATTAGCTTCAAATAGTATCAGTTCAAGTACTTTAAAAAGTGATCACTTTTTAAAACTGATTCATGCCCATTTAACCATAAAAAGATAACCAAAACCAAAATATTGCTAAAAATATTATCTGTATCAATATAATAAAATATATATTGAAGAAAATATATTTGTAAATTAATAATATATTGAACAGTATTTAATTGATTAAAATCACCTTGCTGTTGGAGATGCAACTCAAGAGTTGGAACATTAACTCATATGATCTGAATTTGTCCTATTATTGTTATATATGAGGTAGATATCAACTGAATTGTTAATATGACTCTGGATCATATTAAAGATGCATATGTTCTTAGCTATGTCATAGAATATATCACTGGCTATATTAGTACTTGGAATATATCAAGACACAGGAGATGACAAAAAGAGTCTTCATACATCTGTACCTGATTTACAGCAAAGAATTGATATTCACTGTCTGTCAATATTGATATGTGGGGGGGGGGGTTGATAAAGGATCAAGGAAGAAGATTTCTGAACAATATGGTCAATGTTTTTAGAATTTTCCAGGCCTTCCACCCCTCCTTTTTTTCTTTGTAAATTATGACATTATTATTAGATATAAAATTAGATTATTCCATTAATACTGTTGTGTGTATTCATTTTGTTAATTTACCTTAATGAAGTTACATTTAAAAGCTTTCATATGTTAAACTGAGTAAAATAACAGATTCCTAGTGAACATGCAAATGAAGAGAATGCTAGGGTAAGGCATCCTGACTCATAAATCTTGATATTAGTTGCTATCCAGTTTATTTCAGGACATGGAGGCCCTCCAAGCAGGGACTCTAAAAGACAGTTTTGATATATATCATATCTTAATAGATCTACTAATTGCCTGACAGGTATATGCACACAATGATAGTGGAACCAAACTTACTTAGAGTTTTAAAGGTTAAAATCAGTCCTATGAATTTCCATCAGGAGCAAACCATTAGAAGGTTGCAGTAGCTCTATCTATGTTATTAGGACATAGCTAATTGGGCTCAGCTAATTGGGCTTTGCATGAGCAGCTAAAAATATAATCAAAAGACCCCACCATCTGATGTTCTTCTGACAAAGATACTCTACAAGAGTGATCAGGACTACATCAGTTGTAAAGGGACTATTTTTTCCCTCCTATGAAGTTTTAAGTAGCCATGAATGACAAGAATCAAGCATAAAGGTTATAGAACGGATTGCTTCAGTCAGAGATTCTCTAATCCCTAACCTCAGGCCACTTTCTCCCGGCTTCTAAGGAAAATATATGAACAATTTTATCTGTAAAATGCCTTTGTAGCACATCAAATTAGATCTCTATAAGATCATTTTGTGCAAAAGAGTTAGCCTTCTTGCCATCTAAAAGAGTTCAGTCTGACAGCTTGGAAAAATACATTGGTAGTGGAGAAGCAGTTATGATTTATCATTTTCACTACAAGAGAGTAGGTTCCTTGGTAAATTCTAGGCAGGGATTAAGCGTGCTTACTCTAAATTTCCTCTACCTATCTTTATGTGTCTTCTTGCACACACATACATGAACACATGTACTTAGAGTTATCAGAAATAGCTGTAGGAAGTGAGTAGAGAGTCCAGCAGGTAAATATACAGGGATTGGACAGTCTGAGAGTTCAGTGTGTGACTATGTGTTATATTTAGGAATACAGACATTCATCAACTTTAAGGATCAGGTGATATCCTAGTGTCTCCATTACCTGCTGTATAGCTTAACTGTACCACATTCTGGCTAATGTGATAATAATACTTTAAATAGGAGGCAAGCAGTTCCTCTCACTGTTAAATTAACATGATATGATAGACTGTAAAGCCCTGATTTGATAGAGGGTAAACACCTTGATTTGAGACCCCAATGGCCTAATGATAACCATAATTGTCATTTACATAACATTTTAGGATACGATACCTTCAAAGGCTCCACAAGTTCCAAGGTATGCTTCAGATAAATTAAATTGGTTATCTTTGATTCAGATGCATTAACCTATTTTAAAGAACATCATGTTATTGTTGATACAGTAGAAAATAACTTAGATACTGTTATTATTTTTATAATTACTCGTGGCTTAACTGTCATTACTATTTTCTTTGTAAGCACAATAACCAGAGATGGTATGTTAGAAATGTTAAATGACATCTCCTTTGCCCAATAAATTGTTCATTCTTATAGCCTTTAGTTTACAGTGTTATATCATAGTACATCCCTCTAGTATTGACATTCTTTATGTCATACTTTTCAAGATTTGAAGAAAAATGGGAAGAAAAAAAAGTGGAAAAAAAAAGAGAGATGTGGTTTCAAAGTTGCACAACAACTATTTCTTCTGGTTCATTTAAATAAATACTTCCATGTTCTATACCAATATTGGTCATTTCCTACTAGTTATTTTCAAAGTGTTTTACAGTCATCCAACCATCATTGTACCAGAATAATAATAATGGGGAAAGGCTTTATATTGTTTCATGATGGTTGTAGGATGCTATTAGATGCTATTAGTGATTATTGGGTTCATTATATACTGTCAGTGATTATTATACCATTACAATGTTACTGCTTTTCACTACTGAGACTCTTTCCCTTGAAGCAAACATTCAAAAAAATTAGGTAATGGTTTTTGCTTACTTGTGAAAATCTTCATTTGGATTTTTTTTTAAAAGAATCACTTGATATGGCCCTGTGTATTTGCTAATTGAAAAAAAAAACAGAAGATAAAACAAGTAAAACAAATGGGAGTGGGTAAGAGACAGAACTGGGCCATTCTATCTCCTTTTCTGAAGGAAAAAGTAGGAACATGGTGCAGGTATTCCAGCAGATTTTTAAAAAACCCTCTGCCCCCCCCCACAACATTATAGGAAGACTAAATAGAAGGTAAAGGGGAAAAAAAGGAAAAGTTTGATTTCCCATTCTCCATCCACATATCTGAGTTATTTAGTATGACAAATTACCACAGTTTTAGAATGATAAGAAAGAAAAGAGATGTCCTTTTCCTGTCTTACTCCCTGACCCTGTACTGTGAAAATTCCCTTCTTCTGAGATTGTAACAAGGCTCCTATTCCACAGTGATACAAGGACCTGAACAGGAAATCCTATTTCAGAGGTTGGGTAGCTACTATATGTTTTGTGAAGGTTCCCTTATCTTATGTGACACTGTTGTTTGTATCTTATTTTTTTAGAACTATTGCATTTTTCATGTTATTTTTCATTATTTTATTCAATCAGCCTCTTAAGCCTTCATCTGTATTTTCATCTGGCTTTATACAGAATTTTTTTAGTGATTTATCTCTAGAGCTAAAAATACTAAAAGCCTGAGCTCTGGAAAATATTGTTTTTGCAATACAATTTGTAACTCTCTTTAACCATTTGATTACTGGTAAAAACAAACAAAAAATCTTAAAAATAGTTTAATTTTATATAATTAAAATTAAATTATATATTTAATGTAGTGAAAATTAAATAACTAACTATAAATAAATTTCATCATGTGCATTATTAGAAGATAACAATATCATAACCAGTTCTGGCAAGCTAAAATCTTTTCTAAATACATTAAAAAATAGAAAGTCGAACATTTCTAAGACAACACAAAGGATAAAAATACCATCTCTACATATGTCTGTGTCTGTGTGTATTCATATCTGAAAATCTTTTTAAAAAGTGAGTTTTATTCATATTCATGAACAGAATTCTCTAATACAGAAAAGCAATAAAAAGAGAAAGAGAAAGATAGATATTTATAATGTATTCCATTAAAATATTTATAAACATACCGTATCCTGCTTTGGAATTTGTACTAGAATTGAAAGTAATTGTTCAGTGTCCAAAAATCTTGCTATAACTGAAAAATAAAAATCAAGCAGAACATTTAGTTTGATCCACAAACCAATTAAAGTTAAATTCTAGGGTTTAATTCTAGGCATGTACAAAATTATTCAAATTGAAAATGTTCTAAGCTCAAGATACCTGTATTTCAAGTTTCAGGTTTTCTTCTTAAGGATAGAAATTAGATTTGTGATATCATAATGAATGTTGAGATGGGAGCCTGTATCTGTGTGAAATTATGCTATATTTGCTAAAATGCAAAATTATCTGCCTCCATTCCCTTTTCCCTTTCTCCTGTTATATCATGAAATAACTATATGTGATAAACATGATGTGGGGTTAGGAAATTATAGCAAGCAAGATAATGGACACAGATACTATTGGGAGGTGATTGTATTGGAACTCTTACTATGTTATGCATGTTATTTCAAAACCTCTAATCCATCCTGCTCAGCATGGATTGCCTTATACACATTAATGGTTGTCATCACTCATTTCACAGCCACTAAAATCCTAAAATCCTATGGTGATTAGCCAAGCTTTCAAGCTGCCTGATTCCTAGGAAATCTCTGGGTGCTATGCTTGCACCAACCATCTTGGGATCCTACATTATTAAGAAATTATTGCCATGAATCAATAGCAGCTATACTACAATTTCTTTTACCATTCCATTCTTTACATTTCTTACAATGTACTCATCATTTCACCATCATTTCTCTGCAGCTATCATTCTACTTCAAATTGCCAGGATCTTAATTTAAATTCCTTCTGTACTGTGAATCAACCCCTACAACTTGTACTTGCTACGAAACAATACAGTTATTCTGAACTAAGAAAACACTTGAACAATAAGAGTTTAATACTAACAAGTGATAAACTGAGATTAAGATCCATATAACATGATGTCAGAATATATGACCTGTACCTCAGTTGTTGAAACCAATTCCTACATAAGCAGTTGGAGAAAGTCCAATCTGGAGCGAAGGAATACACAAAAGACAACAAAGTATGAAGAATTTGGGGTTAGGAACTAGAAGAGGTTTCAACAATAGCCTGGGTATTCAGTAGATCCATAGACTAGATTGTGAGACAGAGAGAATTCTTCCATCTTAAGTTTCAATATACAGTACTGTATGTTCCCCAACCAATAAATATTGTTAAATAAAGACTGACATACATACTAGATTGGTCATCTAGAACTGTGACCTGCAACTGGTAATAATTTTGGTGTTCTAACAATGAGCATTCTGGGTGTTCACTCTTTTATTTCCCCACTCCTCCCATTTTCCCCATTTTCCTTGTTGTAATTATTTTTGCTAGGGATTTTTATTGTTATTATTTCCTACTATCCCATTCATGTATTGCATTTTCCTTCCTTCTTACAATTTTCATAGACAAGACTTGTCATTCTTTTCATTGTTTATGAAAACACAAGCTTGTAGATAGGAATTATTGCAGGAATCCAGATGAAAAATATAGTGTTACGGGAGTGAAGAAGTTGGGCATAATAAAATAGATTACAGAAGGCCAATAACTATGCTTCATGCTCTAATAATGTCCTAATTGGGCAATGGGGACAGATTGTACTGCCATTCTTCTGTAGGGTTTCCACCAGTTCAGAAGAGAGAGCCACTCATAGTTTAGCCTTCCAGGTGACAAATTATATTTTGAGAAAACATCTGTAAGGGAACTCTTAAGGCAAGCCTCCAACATAAGGAGTCCTCAGTGAGTGAAATGTGTGAATGAATTAATAATGAAGAGAAACATCTCAGGTCCTAATAACTTGTCCTGTTTCAAAATCTGAACACCTCCTGAATTGTCAGAATTTCTGCTTTCAACTCATAACAGAGCATATGAACTTGAAACAAGTGCAATAATTTGAAACATTTCAAATTAGAAACGTTTGGCATAACACTATTTAATTCATGGATGCCTACAGGACAAAATTTTAAATCTAAACATTAAGATGATATAAAGCAGTTACAGCATATATCAGAATAACACAATACTAATATAATATAATATAACATGGTATAGTATAAATATTATATTAAACACATTATATAGATTTGTCTATATTAAGTAAAATGCTTATATTAGTATTATTGTACTCAAATGTTCAACAAGACAGTTTTTTTAGATACATAATACAGTTGATCAATTGTTCAGCATCAATTTTATGAGTTCTCATATATTTCTAATATTTCTTACCTTTATAGCATTTAATAGAAGAGAGTTTACATCATTTATATGTGTGCATGATTTATTTTTAGAAATTTTTACATGTCACATTTTAGTCCTTATAAAGACTCCAAGAGCCAAAAAAAAGAGAGATTTTTAAGAGTATAAACAATCTGTAAGAGACAAGACTCAGTATAGGAGATTCTTTATTATTGGATGTCTTTTTATTTTAATAAACTCTGAAATTTGATCAGAATGGCAACATTGCCTTTCCTCCAGCACCAGAAACAGGCAATCTGCCAGCTGTATTGAACAGGGAGAAAATGTTAAACACATTTTTCTCCAGCACTACTTGTCCAATTAAATTTAGGGAGCCCTCCCTCTGTATTGGGACTGTTACTATAGCTAATCCTTTGAAGTTGATCAAACTAATTTACTCCTGATAAATGTCTCTTTTCCATCTTAAACCCATATTTCCCAAATTAATAGTGTATGGAACTGCTTTCAATCCTGGCTTTTATTTCTAACCTCCCAATTCCAAACTCAATAGCTGTAATAGCCAGTGATTTTAATGCCGGGTTGGGAAGCAATGACAAGGCTGTTTTACGGCATTACACTGTTTCGTGCTTTTCTACAATTTTGGAAACTTCTCAGAAATCAAAGGTCCCTTGTATTAATAAAGGGAGCTGGAGATTGTTTTTATTGGGAATGAAATCTGATTTGATGATACTCAGTGGATCAACATCAGGGGACTCTGAGGGTGAACTTACTTTTTGCGGTGCCAGAAAAGCATCTTCTCTAGATTATATGGTAATTGCAAGCATTTTTGCCCTTTACTGTAAACATTTTACAGTATTTTACACTCTCTTTCCCCAGAGAGTAATCACATACCAATAATGGGTCTCTTTGGCTTTGATTTAATTGAACCTAGTTGCCCATTACAATTCAGTGATTCATCCCCTCTGACAGGAATCTCAGATCAGTTTGGACTAGTAAGCTTTCCATGGCACTACTTCCATTTTTTGCTATCCCATTAGCTACTCTTCTGAAACAATCCATATGTGCATTCAGTGACCCCTATGAAATAATCTCTATTTATCAAAGAATCATCACCCTTGTCCAAAAGTATACTCTGCCTGCCCAGCTCCCTTCTTCATATCAGTTTAACAATTGTTCCAAACCTTGGTTCAACAGGTAATTCTAGCCTATAAAAATGCCTGTATATATAACAATTATCCCTAACATGAAATCTTTTACTCCTTTAAAAAGGGCTACAAGAAGCTTTTAAAGGGAAAAAAAAGTTCTAAAGAACTCGAATAGGATCCAGCAGGCTGTGATCAATAAAAATTATTGTCTGTTTTGGAATCTTATTTCTCAACTTCCAGCCAGAATTAACTCTGAAAATAATAGCAACCTAATCTCTCTAGAGATTACTTTCTACTTTCATGGTTATTTACTGTATCCCAAGGCAGCAAAGCCCATGTCCAGCTTCTTGATGAATCTCTCCCCGAATGACCTCCAGTTTCACCTTCTGAGGTTCCAAAATTAATTTCTTAATTGACAAACAGCAAAAATCTTGGTAAACAGTTAATTTTACCAAAATGTTTAAAATTAAATTCTGTATGTGGGCTACTGTTCTAGCCCCCTTTTTTATAGCTATAAATAATTCCTTTTGATCATGCACATTATGGCTCAATTTGGCTGACTTAAATTCTGGCTAATGCAAGTCTTTGGGCGAATCCCTTGGTTCATCTCATGTCACCAGACAGGTTTAGATCTACCCTAAGTAGACAAATTAACAATGATTTGGTATATTGCAGCCTTTCCTTGTCAGCACTCTCTGCTCTCAGCCTTGATTAAACTCTGGCTGAACAGAGGATTTGGGATTTAGATATTCAAACTGACAGACCTAGTATTTTCCATCTTCTCTACAGTGTAATTTCTCCCTTGTTCCTTGGACTAGATTTTTTAAAAATATATTTCACATTTCCCATAGGAGACATTTTACCCTGACACGAACTGAGGTGGTACCAATTAGGATGACAATTAGTAAGATACATTAAACTCCTGCACTTGCCTGTGCTCAGATACAGAAGTTGAATGTGTATCACATGTGCTATTAAAATGTTCGTAATATACCCAATGGCAATTGAAACTGGCCAGTAATTTTCATTCTCCTGTGATTATGCAGTAACTGTTTTTCTTTTATGTAATGTATGTAATCAATTGTTGAAGAAGGTTGCAAAATCCTTTCTGAAATTCCCCGATATCTGCTTTTCATTATTGTTTCAGGATTTTCTCATAATTTCATTCTTTTAGTTACTGAACCTCTTGTATTTCTTTTTATGATTGTTCTTGGACTATAATTAAATAAAGATAAAATAATTATAAAAAGCTTCTCTTATATTTAACTTACTAACTTATTTCATTTGTGTAACTTATTTACAATAGTAACTTATTAATGATATGAACTAATACATCAGTCAGAAGATTTGAAGAATAAAATAAGATATACTACATCAACCTAACTGCAAAATATTTTATTCCTTTTACGAAGCAGAATTTGTTTACCTGACTGAAGACCAAAAAAGCATTCCTCATCCTGAAGAAGCTCTTGAACAGAATCCAATCTTGTGTTGATACTATCAGCATCAATCAGGGGTTCTAGAATATTAGACCTAAGTCTTCGACTTCCCCCTGGTGTCTTAGTATAATTTAGAATGCCAAAAAGAGTATGACCCTTCCTTTGAAAACAATACAAATTTGAAAAATGATCTCACAAAATAAAGTTAACACAAATGTAAGCGTACATATTATTATAGCAATCTGCTTTCAAAATTGGCAATACTGTATATGCACAAATCACAAAGCCCTTCCAGCTGTAGAGAACAGAATGAGGAACAACCCCTACCAAGGCTGTGTAAACTTAAAGCTATGTTCTGTTTTATTGGTTCTAAAAAAAAATCATATCACCTACATTGCTTTAACACTAGATTTTTCTCTAGAATGCCCATCCATCATTCACTCACTAGTTATGGTGAATTTGGATAATATTATCAATTGTCCAACCATTTCAATTATTTTTTAAAATATTTTCTCCTAACTCCTGACTTAAACAGCTTATCCATCATGTACAGTTTAATACTGTTTGTTATTGTTTCCTGTTGACTACAGATAGAATTAATGGTTAGTTTACATTTATTAGCATCTCTTCGTTTTCAGATCTGTTGTTCTAACTCTGGCTAAGAATTCCTCCTTAGATGAAGAAGACTATGCTATGGCACTCAAGTATCTAGATACAAAAAACTGAGACATGAGCAATGGCAGAAAGGCAGTATCAGGCCTCACTGCCTTTGATCGTACTGTACTCACTTGATTGAGACTTCCAACCAGCCCAGAGTAACACTGTTGCAGACAACACTGGAGCCACACTCTGCTACAGGCTAATATTTGTACTTGTTGAACTAGTACAATGTTGAACTAGCATCTGACAATGCTGTCCACTTGTTTCTTGCCTATGCTAAGTACTCCTTTTTAATCTAGACTGCATTTTACCCCTAGCCTACTGCAGCCAGAAAAGGCAGGACATTAGTACTAGGGCAAAAATGTTCTATCAATCTCTCATAGATAAATATTACTCAACATAAAACAGTTTAGAAAAGTTCTAGAAATAGAATTTTTTTAATCACATGGGAAAGCATTAATGGATGGGACTTAATGATGAGTAAAACAGAAGGATTGTATTGCTGAAACATATAAATAGTAAAATTCTACATGTTTATTCTAAAGTAGATCTCATTATGTTAAATGTTTATTTCCTAGGAGGTGCATTTAGAATGGAAAAATATGTATCTTGCCTTTTTATTTCACTTCAAGCTAATGTCAGAAAAGCAGTGCTAATTAATGTTGAAATATCTACCAACCTCTTCCTTTCTAGTCCCCAGATATGCAGGTTTCTTTTAGGAGGGAAAGTAATTTGTGCTATAAAGAAATAACGTATTGAGCCTGCAGCAAATTACCTTTTACATCCCAAGACATCTAGTACAATAGCAATCAATTTATGGGGTAGGAGAAGCTTATGAAAGTGGCTTATAGGGAGCTGCTCCAAAACATTCTTCTCATACAGGAGAATATCGTGCAATAGAAACTTCAGAAAATAATTGTGCAATACATTAAAGCAAGTTTGAGTCCGGTGGCTTCCAGATTGAATGAATTAATGAATTAATGAATAAAAACAGATGCATAAAAGATCCAAGCATACGTTTTTTTCTATTAACGTCTGGCTAAATAGATCAAAAAGTTTCTTTAGAAAAAAATGTTGTTTCTTAGTGTAAGGGAAATAATTTACTCAATCTGTGAAATTAATGCTGTGATTAGAACAAATAAGACAAACTGTTAAATATTTATTCATACAGATCTTATCAAGAACTAAAACTGAACAAAACATGTATGCTCTGTCAAACAAAATAAGGACTATCTTTATGAGAATTTGTCAGCAATATATTGACGTTAATACAATATTTAAAATTTGTGCCTATAGTGAAAACAAGATAAACACTTCAGTACAAACTGCATGTAGAGGATGGAAATCCAGGAGTAGTAATAGCCTTTTATTTATTTAATTTTATACTGAAAGACCAAAACATATTGAACAGCCACCCACCACCACCATTGTAGATAGCCAAAAGGTATAGAAGAAACATACATAGAAAGTTCCAACATTTCCAAGATTAAAACAGGCATCTGACAGCAATAAGAACTGGATAGACTTAGTGACCCTTCTAGAGATATCTGATGACCTGTCAGCAAAGAATAGAAGAATATTTTCCTTTTAGCAGGTGTTATTGTATCAGTCTGCCACCTAATATATAAAGGACACCAAAGAAGCATATGGGAGATTATTTCCATTTTTGCTCTTGGTCAGAGTAAAGTCTCTTTTGTGCATGGGTGTTACTGAATCTTATTTCTAACAATGATCATGCAAAACATTATAACAAATGAGGATAAAAGCTTTTCTACTGGATGGGCAAGAGATGTTTGCTAATTACTTGGCATGTGAGAACAGTTACCCAACAGGCCTAATTTTAGATTTTGTTTAGGTAATGCTGAATATTACTGCTGAGAGATATTTGTTTCAGTTTGGACCAAGCTGAAGAGGACAGAGTGCTATCAAGGACTGGAATAATAGTCCATGTTTTAAGTTTATAATAATGCCAGCCTATGATGTCATAAATTGTCCTGCACAATCAAAGAACCAGAATGCAGCCCCCGCCCCCAAAAGCCATTTAATTCAGTACTTTTCAAGTGGCAAAGGCACATATGAGTCTCTGTAGAAATTAGGCCAGTTTCCAATCTCAGGAGGGAATTTAATGCACAATGAGGAATTAGCAGCAGAGGTGTAAAATATTTAGATTGGGCAGCCTCCACAGAGCTTAAGATGTAGTAGTAACAAATCTGTCCACCATTTAGCAGATGGCTAATGACCTTTGCTGTGAAAATGTTTGTTGCATCAAGAACATGGTTATCACCATTACAGTTGGCAAAGCATAGAATTGCATCTGAAACATTACGAGCCTTGGTGGTGACATTTCCTTGCTGTTGATTCCACATTGCCAAGGTTTGAAAGGATACACCCAAATATTTTAATACCTTGATTTGATCAATGTGGAAACTGTTCGTTTTCCAAGAGTACCAGTGACCAGAGTGTCTTTTGGAAAAGGTAACTACTTTAGTTTTGTTATAACTGATGACCAGCTGCTTTTCATTGGAGTAATGGGCAAGAACATGGAAGCTCTGTCTCAAGCCTACTCATGTTAGGAAAAGGATTGCTGCAGTGGAACCAAATTTATTGCTTAATGTGGGAAGGGGTGAAATTCAGTTTTTGCCAAAGTTTGAAGTAATATCAAAATTAGAGAGAAGGGGTCCCAAAATACAGCCCTGCTTCATCCCTTCATCAACATGAAAGTTTTCCTGAAGGACTACAACAGCCAATTTCTCCTAAAGTCAAAGGGGATCAGATCAAAGTCAATAAAGGCAACATAAGCAAACCTTCATGGAGTAATGTATTTTTCTCTTATGTGATGAACAGTAAGGCACCTCTCTTTCCTGAAACTGGCTTGATCCTCCTCCTTATATTATCCAATCTACAAGTTAGAAATTAGCTGGGTCCTTTCTATACCCTCACTTTTTTTGTATGCTTGGATTATGATGGATCTACTCCAATCTGTGGGAATCACAAAGGAAGACTCTACAGGTAGTCCTCACTTAACAACCACAATAGGGACTGGAAGATTGGTTGTTAAGCAGGGTGTCATTAAGCAAATCACCATGTGGCTGGACCCGATTTTATGACCATTTTATGACAATCATAAAGTGAATCACCATAGAAGTTAAGCAAATCATGTAGTCATTAAGTGAATCATGTGGTTGTTAAGCAAATCCAACTTCCCCAATGGATTTTTTTGCACCATCACATGACTGCAGGATGCTGCAATCAGTCATAAATATGAGCCAGTTGCTAAGTGCCTGAATTGCAATCATGTGACCATGGGGGTGGTGTGATGGCTTCTGATGGTTGTAAATGCGAGTACAGGTCATAAAACACTTTTTCCGAGGCCATCATAACTTTGAACTATTGTTAAATCAATGGTTGTTAAGCAAGGACAACCTGTATATTTGTGAACTGGCTGCCAGGACTGGGGCTGACTAATCCAACTTTGCCTCTAGCAGTTCTGTCAGTATCAGACCATCTCTGATTGCTTTGCCATCTTAAAGTCATAAAATGAATTTGGAAGTCTCAAGAAAAGACATTGGACCAATTTGCTATGGCATCAGGGAAAAGATCCAACAATGGCATGGTCTTTGGTACATTGCTAAACAGTGTGGAAATATTTGGCTCACATCTCAGGAGTAATCAGAGTGGTGAGGCTCAACAGAGGCTTTGGGAAAAAAGGGGGGGGCTGCAAGAAACCATCAGAAATCAGTGGAATTCTTTTCTTCAGTAATCAAGGAGACTGCCTGCCAGTTATCTTTCTGGTCCTCTATTTTTCCCCCTTTTAAACAGAGCTTTGTACTTCCCCCCTCCCCTTTCAAAGACAAATTTCATGAATGATTTGAACTGGTAATTCTGTATTTTCTAAAACCTTCCATTAAACTGGCCCTAGCTTCAATGCACTCACAGTCAATCCAAAACTTTGATAAAGGCTCAGTTCCCTGGATCTTAAATAAGGACAACCTGCAGGTCCTCCTGGGTATTGCTAATTAGCATTTAAAAAGTTATACAAGACAACTATCATGGGCTGCTTCTTGGCACAAATACAAGAGTCACCATTGAAGTGGTGTCTGAATTTAAGAAGTGCAAATGACACTCTCTACTTCCTAGGTCTAGCAATCAATCAAAACTCTTTCCCTGGAGGGATTATTCAGGTGATTTGCATTTTGCCTGTAAATGTGAGCATTTCTGACTGATTTCACAGTGAGTAGGAGATGATCACTGTCAGGCTGGGTAACATTTAAGAAAGAGGTGATATTTC
Source organism: Python bivittatus (assembly GCF_059951505.1). Taxonomy (NCBI): domain Eukaryota; kingdom Metazoa; phylum Chordata; class Lepidosauria; order Squamata; family Pythonidae; genus Python; species Python bivittatus. Next base: position 33,968,479 of record NW_028277098.1, read on the forward strand.
ATAGCAATCTAGTTAATTCTAGAACAAAAACCTTGGTAATGGCACCCTGGTGAGTTCTACTTAGTGATACTCTTGGATGCATTCAGAATACAAGGATCAAATTTGGTGACCTTTTAGAATAACCTTTATTACCTATTATTGATGTCAGAGTCTTTAGAGTCCCAGGGAAAGAGTGAGAGTAAGCAGTTCCCCAGGAGATACTATTAAGGTTAGTAATCAAGATTTAATCATTTGCATTATAATTCTTAAGTTTGTCTTGCACTCTTTAATCCTGCTTCTCAAGATCTCTTTATTAGACGCAATGCTTGTAGCAGTTGGTTGCCTCATTGCAAGACAAGACTTATAATTCAAGTCAGTTATCAGGGTGTTACATCAGTATCATAAAAACAGGCAGTGGGTAAAACTGAAAAAAAACTAAGAGCTTTCTCATTTTAAAAAGCATTTAAAGGGATAGTTATGTGTTGAACATTAGCAACATTCTGTACCCATCTCCTGATAGGTCAAGAAGCATGCTTTTGCAAGAAATGCCATATTTAAAAAACATAGCCAAAGCTAAAAGCTTTTCTTCACCTCATTATAGTTTTCAAGAGGTGAAACCTCTTCCCCTTGACTTATAAAGTTTGAATTCCCTCCTACTTCCCCCATACATCCTTTATCAGAACTTGCAGATAACTAATACAACCTGAACCCCAAATTCCTGATGTCCTTAGCTAACTAACCACAAAGAGTCAGGTGCAAAGAAAGTTGAAAGAACACTGATGCACAGTCTGTCCAACAATTGCTGTATGAAAACCTTAATTTCTCATGGGTTCAGACAGCTGTAAAGTTAGAAATTAAGGGCATTAAGGTCTTGGCCTTATATGGGGAATTGGAATAAAAGAACCAATGAGAAGGAGAAGTTTTTGAGCAGAGATGTTGTTCCATTCTAAGGATTTTAAAAAGGAAAAAGATCCTGTGAAGGTAGATCTAGCCACTTCACTTCGCAGTGCCTCCAATTTTCTCCTACCAACCTCTTTGCTGTTCTACCAGACTTCATCTCTGAATAGACTGGCAATGGATGGTAGAGACATCTATTTCCAGTTGCCTGATTCAGAAAAATCTAGAAACCTTCTTTGTTCTTACTTTCCTGTGCCCTCCCCCTCCTTCTCTTCTGTAGGATCTCAACTAGTTGTAACCACCTTCTGAGTTTCAAGCAGAGTCAGTAACTTTATATAAACCTTTTGAGTTTTAATAAAGAAACAAAATATTAACCAAGTTGATCTTTGCATACATCCTACTTAAAAAACAGACAAAAAGGAATGTATTATGGACGTATAAAAGTAGCATGGCAATGCTGACAGAATGTAATGTGTGGTGTGTGTTTGAATAGAAAGTAATCCCTGAGGATATGGAACTGGTATTCTCCATTCAGTGAGCAAAAGATTACCAGTCCCTTAGTGACAGCTCCCACTTAGTGATAGAATACTACTAGTACTTTGGTGGCAATAATAAATTCAGAGAGAAACTGATAGTCCCCAACCAGAGGGTAGACTATCATTAGCCCCCTATGATTAGACTTCTTAGAGAGCAAATGACTGACAGTGCCCACTAGGACAGAAGATTTTCAATCCCTTAGGAAGTGGGGTAACTGAAGATAGATGAAAGTGCACAAGTTATCCTGACCCTAAACTAGGCACAATACTGTGACACTTGAAAGCTATTCTTCACTGTCAAAATCAACTGAAGACAGTGACAATATAGCAATTAGTTGAAGTCCATCTGCCTTTATGGTATTCATGCTTTTAACATACAGGAGTCCCCAGTTTTAGAATGAGTTCCGTTCCCAAACTCTGTCCTTAAGCCAAATTTGTATGTAAGCCGGAACAGTATTATTGCATAATACTGTATAAGTAGTATTGGGTAATTAACTTGAACCATTCTGTATTTAGCTCGAAGTTTGCTACAAGAGGCTCCATTCTTCACTATGGTTGTCCTTAAACCAGGCATTCTTAACCTGGAGACTACCTGTACTGCAATATTTGTGCCAGACACAAAACTCACAGCTGCCCAAAGCTTTCAGACTGAATAGAAACATGACTTCTCTTGACAACAGTTTATATCTGGAAGCCTATATATTTAATAGTTAACAACATGGAGGTCATTCAACCATTAGCAGAAATAGCCCTGTCAACTTTATTGCAAGGCACTTCATAGAAGAATGTGTCTCATCTTACTTCTCCTTAATGACAGATAATTCCTGAAAGATCAAAGCCATTGTTACATTGTTAAAAAGGCACTGTTTTGCTATCAAATTAATAGTATTACTTTGGCTATAGGCTCTTTAAATATATACCCATTTTTTGGCAGAGATTTGTTCAGCTGATGGTGTAGAAAAGCCAAGTTGTTTCAGGGGCATACTACAGTGAGGAAGGGGGAGATGTACAACCCTCCAATTCATCTGACCCAAGTTACTGTAGCATGTTGAACTGTTGCTTAATATGAGAGGGACAGAATCACTTTTATAGAACCATTTGCTGGTAAGAAATCCTTTATCATTGATTATTTAGAGGCTTTCCATGGGCTCTCTTTTCCAGGACTCAATTGAGGCAGTTTGTAGCTGTTAGCACTGAATATGTTACCTAGACAGGTAATGAAACATCTGCAATAAAACAACCAAGCTCAGAGAACCCCAAGGACTCAACAGTTTCTTCTTCTTTCTCATTTTCAAGCAAAGAGGAGGCTGAAGCAACAGGAACCACAACTCAATAAACAACTGATTGAGCTGAATAAACAATTCCTTCCACATTCACTAAAACCTAGGTGTCCTGAATTGTACTCAGATGAGTAATTAAAACAACTAAAACAGTTTAAACAGATACTTAAATATTTAAATTTAGATAGCTATTATAGGCTGCCTAACTAAGCAGAGGAAAAGAAACACAAGACCACCCAATCACCTTCTTGGAAAAAAACAAAAACAATGATACCAGACTAACACTGTCTCTGATCAATTGTTGATGCTAGTTAACCCTAGAAAGCATAATTCCAATCACAAATGGTTGATTCTGATGGTTCAGACCCAATGAGGTTTTATGAGCATGACAAACTTAAACAAAACGTAGTTCCTATTAATGAAACCTGTGGAATAAAATCAACCAAATGCAGGGACAGTGTAGGGAAAGATGTTCTCCAACTGTATTATACCAAGCTCCCTTCTTTTATAGATATTACAAACTAAACAATTGGTTGCTTACCCATAAATGTGACTCAAGTGGTCATTTATGAATCCAAACAAATGAATTCTTCATTGTGCAATAGCAGAGATACAACATTTTAATGCTTAGGATTTTTATTAGGGGCTCCGCCTCCTTGTAGCATATATGTATGCATAAGCAGGGCTTCTGCTATTTTCCTCAGTTCTGAAGACCAAGAAGGTAGCCTTAAGCTGAAACTTGTCATCCTTGAGCCCAGAGCAGGAAAAACGTGCAGGTGTTAGTGAATTCACAAATGATGCTTAAAGAATCAGTTGCAGGTAGGTTAGCAGTTCTTCATCATGGTCTGTGTGATTCACACACACAGATGAATAGAAGACTATCTCATCGGTTGTTTGATAGGCATTTAAGTAATGGCAAAGACAAAACTGCCTTGACAAAAAACAGCATTTTGCCATGATCAGAGATCCATTCTGTAGTGCTGGATAAAAATGGAAGGTTCTAACTACATGGCAGCCTGGTAGATACCACCAAGAAAACTCCCTTCAGAAAGACTGCTGATATAGCTACTGAGCTATCTGAATGGCCTCTAACGCAGTCTGATTTCAGCCATAACTCAGTTGGCAAATTAGTGCACCAACTATGGCTTTACCTAGAACAGGATGTCCTGATCACCACTCAGTTGGATTACTGCAGTATGATCTATTTGGTGCTGCTTTTGGAGATGATTCAGCTAGTACAAAATGCAGCAGCTAGGCTGTTTGTGGGACAGTCCCTCCAGTGGAACTTTGTTTTTATGGATTTTATTTTTCTGTTGTATGTTTTTTATTTGCCATATTGTTTGGGGAGGGGGTACTGGGAGACCATGATTTCTAGTCTCGCCTTAGGCACAAAGCCAGCTGGGTAACCTTGGAACAGTCACTCTCTCTTAGCCATAGAAAGGAGGCAATGGCAAACCACTTCCAAAATCATGCCAAGAAAACTGCCAGGCAGTTGTCAAGGCAGCCACCAGGAGTCAACAATGACTCGAAGGCACCAATAAACAAACAAACAAATCTGATGTATGCTGCCTGGAGTTATGATTATGCTGAATTGGGCAACTACATCATTCTAATTAATAAATAATTCCTTCCTTCCTTCCTTCCTTCCTTCCTTCCTTCCTTCCTTCCTTCCTTCCTTCCTTCCTTCCTTCCTTCCATTTTGAAAGCAGGTAAAAGAAATCCTATTCCATTATGTACATTATGATACAATATTAAATTATTTTGCATATTTGTTTTATTGAGGTACTGTTGGTTTTGAAGTTTTTATTCTTGCTGGTTGCTGGCCAAAGTCCTTTGGGACACGGGAAGATTAAAAATGATGTTAATAAAATTGAAAATATTAAATGTTTGGCTGTTATGGTGGCTCATTTATATCTTAAATGGAAAAGCATGATCTCTACCAGAACTAAAGGTGTAGAACCTTTGGATCTGAGGTGGAGGATAGCCCTAGCTTTGTACTTTCTGTCTTTCTGTTTTTTGTTTTGAGATCAGAAGTCATTTTCTGCTTTTTAGTATGTACAAATGGGATTGGAACACAGAGTTCCTAAAATCAAAGGCATGGTACCAGAGACCTAGCAGGAGTAGATGGGGCCTGTGACATAACCAGATTTATTTAGAGAGAAGTAGCATAATTTGTTCCAAGTTTATTTTGCAGATAGATAAAAGTCCTTTAAGATTTTGCTACTACCACCCCAAAATTATAAATCTGAAAAGTCTGAGCGGTTTATGCAAATAGCTGAGTAAATTTCTGCAATGTTTAGAGACTTCATCTGATGGCAGTTTAACTGTGAAGTTAGTCGGACTAACAGCCAGTTTCCAAAGGAATGCTCTGAGACAGGTTTCAATGGTTTGCCTCATGAAAGCCTGACAGTGTGGACAAGGTTTTAGCATAGGCTCCTTATCTAGACAAATCAAACAGAAGAATTTATTGCCAAACAGTGGAAGTTTGCTACATTTGACACATTCATGTAAATATCTAAACAGAGTTTGGAGTCTATTTGAAAAAGATCCAAGAAATGCTAGGTTAGAGAAGAAAACTTTGGATGTTACCACAATAGCAGTCAGAAATAATTGAGCAGAATGGTTGGAGATTTATCTTTACATGAATATGTGTTACAGAAAGATGGGGCTCCCACCAAAAACTGTAGGCTCAAGAAAATTCCAAATAGGCTGTTGTTGAGATACAGGACCCATATATGTAAATCACAAATATCACAATGAAAACTGAGATTTTACTGAACCCTGATTCATTTCCAGATCAAAGTAAAAGGTCACCATTGCTGAATTAACACATTATATAACAGCAAGCCAAACATAAAACATTACAAAGCACCCCAGTATAAACTCCTGAACCTCCAGCATGCCTGTCCCATCCTACAGTCAAGTGACATATAACAAAGCTCTTAAAGATAGAAGAAAGGAAGAAGTAAATCAACCGTGTTTTGTTTTTTTTTTGGTGCCTTCGAATCAGTGTTGACTCCTGGTGACTGCCTGGACAAGTTCTTGCAGTTTTCTTGGCAACATTTTCGGAAGTGGTTTGTCATTGCCTCTTTCTTAGAGCTGAGAGGGAGTGACTGGCCCAAAGTCACCCAGTTGACTTTGTGCCTAACGTGGGACTAGAACTCACAGTCTCCTGGTTTCTAGCTTGGTGCCTTAACCATTACACCAAACTGGCTTTCTAAATCAACTTTATTTGGTTAAAAAAAACCCTTCATTATACCTATATCCCACTGTTTCATAAAAAATTCTTTCTAGCGTCAAATATCACAAGGTACTGTATGATTTTTTTTTTTTACTGTTTATGTTTTTTAGATTTATATTCTGTGAATAATGAAATAGCTAGACACCTGGCTTTGGTGTCATGTACTGGGCCTGAGACAGTTATGATGACAGTTACAATTCCTGTGGGTGGAAAGCTTCAAGTAAACACTTTAAAAATTAAAAAGGAAGATATTACTTGGTATGTAGATGAATAAAGAAACAAACTGAGAGAAGGGAGTCAAATTTAGCTTTGGGAAAAGACTAAAAGACCAGAAGTAATATACACTGAAATAAAAACCATTCTTTATGTTTGCACTTTTAGTAAACAGTAATAATTATTTGCAACACTACCTTCATAAAATACATACTATATTTGCATTTTATGTTGGATGACCTCTACAATATGGCTAGGAAGTAGACACTGCAAAAAAAAAGTGTTTTTTAAAAAAATATGAATTTAGAGAAGAAAAGGGAGGAGAAACCTTATTCAGAACAGACAACTGAGTCATTTGTGCTGTTATTCATAATATGCAAGTCTCAATACTTGAAATATTGGAGATGAATTGAGAACAAACAAATCTGCTGAACTACATGTGTTAATCAGAAAGAAATGAGAACAAAATGAAAAGTTTTCACAAAGGGTATGGCATTGTCTTATCATATAGAAAATATTTTAAAGAAGTTTTCATACCTTGCAAACAATACTGTTGAAAAAAGAAAATGCACTTCACTACTAGTAGAAATACAAAACTGAATATATCCAAATTCTCAGGTATATCCCAGAGGAACAGGTGCATATCTGAATATCTCTAACCACAAGTTTTCAAATTGTTTCTGGTACTGAAAATTATGGAGGATTCACTCAACAGAATATAATCATAGCTTGCAGCAAATTATTTTAGGATTAAATAAACTAGATGAAAGTAGAATCCTACATGTAATTGTTACCAAGTAGAAGTTTGGAAATAATACTACTCTAGTCCCTTGTGATAGAGGCTACTGGGCAGTACTGTAATAAATTTGCTGCTTACTCATTTTATAAATCAGCATGGCATATGAATGGGGCCAATACTTTTTAAATTAGCATTTGTTATAGTACAAGTTGCTAAGAGAACAATATAATGGCACTTGAATGCTTCCATTCTATCATCTTCCTTTAAATATTTTAATGACTGAAAATGTATCTTCACTTGACAAATACTATTTTTAAACCACAGATTTGTATCCAACACTATGTCATAATTGCAAGTATAATGTTCACATCTTCTCTATAGTTTAGAATTTGAAACAAAATATCTTACCTAGGATCTCTATTGTTAGTAATTAATTCAAGATTTAGGGCTGATGTTGAATCAATCATTGCTGTTTGCTCACTTCCATGGAAACGAATTTTAAGTGACTTAGGTGCATAAACTGAATTTTGAATGAACTCAACGTATTTCAGCATGGCAGCAACAGCTGCAAGACAGTAATACCTAAGAAATGATAATAATCTGATGAATGAAAATAAAATTTAAATAACACATAACATTACTGCAGTTTTTAAGACTTTGGGTCACCAATTTTGCTGGAAGTAACACTGAAAATATCACATGGAGAATTTATTTTATTTATTTATTAGATGGGTTTCCTTCAGGATCTTAAAAATATACTGCACTCTTTCCTCAATTTTTTCCTCACAACCACAAACCTGTGAGGTAGGTTGAGCTGAGACTGACTGGTTCAAAGTCACTCAGCTTCCACCACTGAAAGGAGACTTGAACTGGAGTCTCTCCAGTTCTAATCCATCTTAATCACTACATTACACTAGCTCTCCCCTAATATAGAAGCTTCATGTAGATTTACTCAAAAATCGTTATTGACATCTGGAAAATGAAAGTGTACTCCATTTTGAAAGACAGTAAACACATAAAATCTGAAGGAAAGGCAGCTGGATATAAATCTCCTTGGCTCTTAAAAATTTCTTCAAATTACATCTGGCTTTCTGCTTATCTATTAGGGACAGACTATCCTCCATGATGGCACTTAATTCTGATAATCTTTAGGTGCCATAAAAAAATACTGTTACTATATTTATCCATTTTTTGGTGGTATTTTAGTGGTATCCTCCTCTTTACTATGTTTGTGACTTTTAAAAACAAGCTACTTTAATGTGAAGAATTGTTTAAATTGTATGTTGCAAGATATCTTGAAAGTTTGGGATGTAAATGTTTTAAATTAAAACATTGCTTTGAAAGACACAGCCATAGGAAAAGGAACAGAGTAATAGCCTTATTGATTTGATGTATTTTAAAGAAAAAGGTCAGAGAGATTTGAAAAGCATGGTTTGGGTATCCAAATTTTCAAAGCATTTATGTTGGCTTTTAAGGCCCTAAATATGTGAAGATTAGATTATCTGATAAATTTCTTTTTTCTTCATATATCAACCCAATCTTTTTGTTTCAAGGAGAATGTTCAGCTAACAGTAGCATATTCATTTTTGAAACAAAATAGAAACCTTGTGTTTTGGGTCACAGCATGTAGAATAAACTTCTTTAAAGATTAGGCAAGTCTCCACTTGGAAATATTTCTTCCATAAACTGAAAATCAATGTGTCTGCCCAGGTTTTCCTTTTGTTTCCTTCTCTAACTTTTCACCAACTGTCACCAGAGTCGTTGGGAGCTGGGCGGCTTACAAGTTTAATAATAATAATAATAATAAAATCTGTTGTAATAAATTGTTTTGCTCTTTATATTTTTATAATTTTATTGTATAATGTAAACATTTTAATCCCCTTCATGGATCCCTGCCTTGTCGTGGCGAAGGGGCTTGCATAATTCAGTGAAGCCATGAGCTATACCATGCAGGGCCACCCAAGACGGACAGGTCATGACAGAGAGTTCTGACAAAACATGGTCCACTGGAGAAGGAAATGGCAACCCACTCCAGTATCCTTGCCAAGAAAGCCCCATGGACAATGTCAAAAGGCTAAAAGATATGATGCCAGAAGATGAGCCCCTCAGGTTGGAAGATGTCCAATATACTACTAGGGAAGAGCAGAGGGCAATTCCAAGTAGCTCCAGAAAGAGTGAAGCGGCTGGGTCAAAGCCGAAAGGACGTTCAGCTGTGGATGTATCTGGAAGTGAAAAGGAGGTCCAATGCTGTAAAGAACAATATTGTATAGGTACCTGGAATGTAAGATCTATGAAACAAGGCAAGCTGGATGTGGTCAAACATGAGATGACAAGATAGAACATCGACATCTTGGGAATCAGCAAATTAAAATGGACGGGAATGGGTGAATTTAATTCAGGTGATCATTATATCTACTACTGTAGGCAAGAAACCCTTAGAAGAAATGGAGTAGCACTCATAGTAAATAAGAGAGTGGGAAAGGCAGTAATGGGGTACAACCTCAAAAACGACAGAATCTCAGTGCGAATCCAAGGCAAACCATTCAACATCACAGTAAGCCAAGTCTATGCCCCAACCACTGATGCCAAAGAAGCTGAAGTTGACTGGTTCTATGAAGACCTACAACACCTTCTAGAACTAGCACCAAAAAAAGATGTCCTTTTCATCATAGGGGATTGGAATGCTAAATTAGGAAGTCAAGGAATAATTGAAATAACAGGCAAGTTTGGCCTTGGAGTACAAAATGAAGCAGGGCAACGGCTAATAGAGTTCTGTCAAGAGAAGAAGCTGGTCATAGCAAATACTCTTTTCCAACAACACGAGATGTCTCTACACATGGACATCACCAGATGGTCAATACCGAAACGAGACTGATTATATACTTTGCAGCCAAAGATGGAAAAGCTCTATACAGACAGTAAAAACAAGACCAGGAGCTGACTGTGGCTCAGATCATGAGCTTCTTACTGCAAAATTTAGGCTTAAATTGAAGAATGTAGGGAAAACCACTAGACCACTCAGGTATGACTTAGATCATATTCCTTATGAGTACACAGTGAAGGTGATGAATAGATTTAGGGGATTAGATTTGGTAGACAGAGTGCCTGAAGAACTATGGACGGAGGTCCGTAACATTGTACAGGAGGCAGCAACTAAAACCATCCCAAAGAAAAAGAAATGCAAGAAAGCAAAATGGCTGTCTGATGGGCTTTACAAATAGCTGTGGAAAGAAGGAATGTGAAAACCAAGGGTGAAAGGGAAAGATATAACCAACTGAATGCAGATTTCCAAAGAATAGCAAGGAGAGATAAGAAGGCCTTCTTAAATGAACAATGCAAAGAAATCGAGGAAAACAATAGAATGGGGAAGACTAGAGATCTCTTCAAGAAAATTGGAGATATCAAAGGAACGTTTAGTGCAAAGATTAACATGATAAAGGACAAAAAAGGCAAGGACCTAACAGAAGCAGAAGAGATTAAAAAGAGGTGGCAAGAATATACAGAAGAACTATATAAGAAAGATCTTAATGTCCCTGATGTCCATGCTGGTGTGATCACTGACCTTGACCCAGACATCCTAAAGAGCGAAGTCAAGTGGGCCTTAGGAAGCATTACTAACAACAAAGCTAGCGGAGATGACAGTATTCCAGCTGAAGTTATTTAAAAGACTAAAAGATGATGATGTTAAAGTGCTGCACTCAATATGCCAGCAAGTTTGGAAAACGCAACAGTGGCCACGGGATTGGAAAAGGTCAGTTTACGTTCCAATTCCAAAGAAGGGCAATGCCAAAGAATGCTCAAACTATCGCACAATTGCGCTCATTTCACATGCTAGCAAGGTTATGCTCAAAATCCTACAAGCTAGGCTTCAGCAGTATGTGAACTGAGAACTACCGGATGTACAAGCTGGGTTTCGAAGAGGCAGAGGAACTAGAGATCAAATTGCCAACATTCTCTGGATCATAGAGAAAGTACAAGAGTTCCAGAAAAACATCTACTTCTGCTTCATTGACTATGCAAAAGCCTTTGATTGTGTGGATCACAACAAACTGTGGCAAATTCTTAAAGAGATGTGGGTACCAGACCACCTTACCTGTCTCCTGAGAAATCTGTATGTGGGCCAAGAAGCAACAGTTAGACCCGGTCATGGAACAACCGATTGGTTCAAAATAGGGAAAGGTGTACGACAAGGCTGTATACTGTCACCCTGCTTATTTAACTTATATGCAGAGTACATCATGAGAAATGCCAGGCTGGAAGAATCACAAGATGGAATTAAGATTGCAGGGAGAAACATCAACAACTTCAGATATGCACTCTAATGGCAGAAAGTGAAGAAGAACTAAAGAGCCTCTTGATGAGGGTGAAAGAGGAGAGTGCAAAAGCTGGCTTGAAACTCAACATTAAAAAAACTAAGATCATGGCATCTGGACCCATCAATTCCTGGCAAATAGAAGGGGTAGAAATGGAAGCAGGAACAGACTTCATTTATTTGGGCTCCAAGATCACCGCAGACGGAGACTGCAGCCATGAAATTAAAAGACGCTTGCTCCTTGGGAGGAAAGCTATGGCAAACCTAGATAGCATATTAAAAAGCAGAGACGTCATCTTGCCGACAAAGATCCGCATACTCAAAGCTATGGTTTTTCCAGTAGTAATGTATGGCTGTGAGAGCTGGACCATAAAGAAGGCTGAGCGCCGAAGAATTGATGCCTTTGAACTGTGGTGCTGGAGAAGACTCTTAAGAGTCCCCTGGACTGCTAGGAGGTCAAACCAGTCAATCTTAAAGGAAATCAACCCTGACTGCTCATTGGAAGGATTGATAATGAAGCTCAAGCTCAGATACTTTGGCCACCTAATGCGAAGGGAGGAGTCTTTGGAAAAGACCCTGATGCTGGGAAAGATTGAAGGCAAAAGGAGAAGAGGATGGCAGAGGATGAGATGGTTAGATAGCATCACTGAAGCAATAAGCATGAAGCTGAGCAAACTCAGGGAGGCGGTTAAGTACAGGAAGGCCTGGCACGATATGGTTCATGGGGTCACGAAGAGTCAGACATGACTTAACGACTGAACAACAACATTTTAATATTCATTTTAATTTTTTTAATGAAAAACAGCATGTATACCACATAATATACCTTAGTGTTGGAAAGTTCTCCTTTATTCCCACTTCAAAGAAATGTACCAAGAAGAAAAATATCTAAACCAGAAGAGCTATATTATTTAATGAAAGCCTTACTAAATACATACACATATGCAAACAAACAAACAAAAAATTAAAAGTGTTAAAGCCAATATAAATGATTAGCACAAGAGATGATGTATTCAGTGTTTTACAAAAGTTTTAGTATTTATTTGTCAGGATAAATACATGAAGTCCAGAATTTTTGTATGTCACGTTTCTTTGATTGTAAATGCATTCAGCCACTTTCAATAACCCTTACAACACTTCATAAAGTTATAATTGTTATTCCTATTATACAGATTGATAGTAGTTATATTAGGCTGTGCTGCTGAGTATATGTGGAGTGGAGGAGATGATGGGGAGAATATGGAAAGAATAGTTATTTACAAACCACCCTGTTTCTTATTCCTGAGACATCTGATTCCAAAAAATTGAAAAGAGGAGATTTTTTTATAGTAGGAGGGCAACACATTCCATAGGATGGGAAATGGCTGGTGTGGCTGCTGGGAGACAAGAAGACAGCTGGCACTGGATCAGAGAAAAATAGATATTGTCTATGTCTGTAGGTAGGTCAAAACCAGATTCCTCAAAGTTGTCCAAACTTCATGTAATTTCTTCAAGTCAAAAATTCACCATAAGCTGAGTAAGACACAGATTAAAGATTTCTATTGCAAGCAACTTTCAGGATAAACAATGAGCTTGCTTTTTCCACTAGGCTGGGTATCTCCCCCAAGGTACTGCTTGATTAATCAGAGGACTTTCCAGAGGAAATTCTAACAGGAATCTTAATCTGATCTTCAAAAGCAAATAGCATGAAAGACCTAATAAATAATTTCCATTTTGCAAATAAAATTGTAGTGTTTCTCCATTCTACAGTAATGACTTACAATTTCCTTGTGGACAACCTGATTATTTTCAAGAAGCATCTGTCACCAAAGACATCATAATAAATAAAATCAATAGTATTAGGCTTTCAGTTAAGAGAGGTGGAAACAATTTGGACAGTATCCAAATGGAGTTTTCTCCTGATACAGAAAATTTATGCATACATTAAAGCTTCTATGAACTGTATATTTTTCTAGAATGTTGCACTTAGATGTGAAAAATTCAATTCGAATCCACATTCAGGCATGAATTTCACTGAGTGAGCATGGCAAATCACTCTTATTTGGTACAGTTTATAGTCAGGAAATCTAAATGGTACTCTAAATGTCTTGAAGGAGAGATAAAAGTGAAATAAATACTTTTAAGGCAAAAAATGTGTGGATACAGTCCAGAATCTTTCTAATGAGCTCAACATTCCATAGAGGAGAATAAAAACTTACTTAAAAAAGGCAGAGAACTGGAAAAATAGAGGTGGCCTATGCATAGTTTATAAACACTAAATATATACACATTTTCAATAGTTCTGAATAGGAATCCTTCAGATCCAAAGCTGAAAAGGTGCTTCAGAACAGGTATGGGTGCACATACCACACTGTTGGTGCCTCTTTAAAAAAGATGCATCTTTTACTGGGTTTGCACAGTAGCTGCATAATATTAGGAAAATACATGTTTCAGTTAAGGACATGCCAACAGGGTATGACAAGGGGCTTTTATGTGAAAAAGCAGGATTGTTCTGACTGCAATCCGGCTTTGCCTGGAGGTTGCAAATTTGAAGTGTGGGAATTGCGAGTCTGGATCCACCTAGACAAGTTGGCAGCTGACCATTGGATTTCCTTTTCCTCAAACTGCCAAGTTTCTCCTTGTTGGAAAATTAATTTTATTTATAAATTTATTCATAAATCATATTTATATGGCTGCCCATCTCACAGAACGTGATTCTGGGTGCCACAGAATAAAACCATAAAATAACAATATTAAAACAGAATGCTGTTAAAAACATTGATGCTATTATTGAAAAAAAAGTTAGGCAAGAGCACTGGATATTATGAACAGTGGAAATTAATGTAGGTAATTTCCAGTTTAGTTTGTACCCAGGACACTCCCAGTCAATTTCTATATGCAGATCAAAGCAAGCATGCATGCCACTCAGTTCAGCTAGCAAAAATATAGCTTGACATTTATTTATTATATATCAGTAAACATTTCAAAAAAACAGTTAATCAGCAAAACAAGACAAAAGACAGGCAAAAACAGGAAGAGAGGTCTGAACGACAGGCAAGTGGTAAAAGGGCAGAGAACTTAGTAACAGCAATCTGCATTCTTTCTCTCTCTCTCTTTCTCTCTCTCTATATATATACATACATACATACATACATACATACTGTACATACATACAGTATATACTAAAAGGCACAAAAATGTTAAGAGCTACTAGAAAGTATACTGTAGATAATTAGCATGGACAGCCCCAAGGGCCTATGGTTATTCCAGCTTTAATACTAATGGCAGTAGAATACAGATGGAGAGCAGGACACCAGGTGATCCCTGCTCTATTCTACACCATTAAGATAACAATTTGGTGGATGGGGATTGTGTATCTAGTGCTCCTAGGATTCAGATAGGACAGCCTACCCAAACTGGCTCTCAAAGGAAAGGTGGAAGCAGTAACCCAGTGAGATGTCCAGTGATTCCAGATCTCTCTTCCGCGAGACCAGCCTCCAATGTGTCCCTCCCTGATACCTTCCATCCTGCCCACAGATCCCCTGACCCTGCTCCTAAGCCCTGCTGCTGGTGGTCTTGGATCCAGCTTTGCTGCACATCTTCCTACCATCCCTGCAGCCCATTGCTCCCCTTGCAGACCAATGATCTGGCTTTGCGATCCCCCTCCGGACTGACCCATAGTTTCAGAAACCCTGCTTTATGTTATGGTTTTCCATCTGACAGAAATAATAAGCTCTGCATATGCCCTCTACTGGAAGAAAATTCCAGCTGGACATGTTAAACCTCAGTGTAAGGCCACAGTTTGTAGTTCTTAAGAAACTGAGGTGACAGACTGAAAGTTAATTTTGGGGATGTTATCATGAATACAATCCATTAGGGAAAACCACATAGAAAAAAAGTTTTTTCTATGTTACTGAAATTATTTAAGAACAGTCTAACCAAAGACCCTAAATACATTTACTTGAAATTTCAGTATAGCTGAGGTTTTAAAATCAAATTCAGTTCCACTGAACTTAGTTTTACATTGCAATTGAGTCTTATAAATACTACCCACAATTATTTAGAATAAGGGTTTATTAAGCTAATAATGCTTAATCCCAAATTCCTTTTTCAGAATCATCTAATCATGTGATATAAGACACAGTAATGATAACAGCAAAAGAAAAGAAGAGACACTCATAAATGAATCACCAGCTAGGAAAATGACTACAAAATTATGGTCTGAATCCAAACCAAATTAGGAAATACAGGAGGCTTCCATCTGTGGATTACCCTCCATGTTCACTGAATTGTTGCATGTCACATCCCACATCTTTTCATGGGACCCAAGAGGTCCATAGAAAGGCAATCACTGGAACTTTTACTCGTGTTCCTTGGATCCATTTCAATATAAAATACAAATTAGGTCGAAGTCAATACCTGTGTTGTTATATTTAAAAATACTTACATTACTGATTCAGATAGAAGGTTAAGAAGACTTATAGGTAAAGTTCCCAGGTTACTGACTGAAAAATTATTAACAATATGGCAAGCTAAAGTGAATTAATTATTTTTAGAACACACATACTTGGACTGAACTTCCATTAAAACAGTGCTGAATTCCGGTGTACATAATTGTTTAATATATTCCAAACCTTTAGTTTCATTGAAATACTTCCTCTGGACTGTGGTAAATGTCACATTCTGAAAAGGAAGCAAAGGCATCATTACAAAAAACAGTTCCAGTGTACTACCAATATTCTAAAGTAATTAAAAACTGACTATTTTTCCAGTATTGAGTTATTTAGACCCAAATACTGATAAAAGACAATATAGGAGTGATTCAGATGCATATATTACCTTTGCTGATTTCTAGCAATTGTCCATATTTGTGCAGCTCATAAATGACAGCATGCACATGCAATTAAATTACTTTAAGAGATATTATTACTAGTACTGCACTGTAAGCTGAAGCAGAGGACAAGATGATCTTGCTTGGGCATATGAAATGAGGAGAACAATTCCACATCTTGCTTTCTGCTTGCTAGTGTTCCTCTCACAATTCCTGAGAGAATCTTGATGTCTCTGACGGTAAAGCCTCTTTGCAGGACTCAGGCCCTTGACTCTGCCCAGGCCCGTGATTGCAACAACTTCCCAGATCTGAGGCTTTTTATATTTATACATATCTCTACCAGGATGAATGGGATTATTAATGGGGGAAGAATATGAACTGCTAGTCAGATAAGAACTTAAGATATGCATCATGCAGATTGGAAAGAATAGGGAATCAGAAATGGCCTGGAAGCAAATTTTGAACAAATAACAGATGGAAGAGAGATACAAGGATGTTGTGATCTGGACATTACTGGGAAAAGAGAACACTCTTTGATATCCTTTCTTTTCATGTTGCAATGTAAGATGAAAGAAAGGTGACCTATGAAATTTAAATGTCCTGTTCTTCAGTGCAAGGTCAGTATGCTTCTAAAACATTTATAATCCAAGATATAATCCCAAATGATGCCTTTGAACTGTGGTGCTGGAGAAGACTCTTAAGAGTTCCCTGGACTGCTAGGAGGTCAAACCAGTCAATCTTAAAGGAAATCAACCCTGATTGCTCATTGGAAGGATCGATAATGAAGCTCAAGCTCAGATATTTTGGCCACCTAATGCGAAGAGAGATCTCTTTGGAGAAGACCCTGATGCTGGGAAAGATTGAAGGCAAAAGGAGAAGAGGACGGCAGAGGATGAGATGGTTAGATAGCATCACTGAAGCAATGAGCATGAAACTGAGCAAACTCAGGGAGGCAGTGAAGGACAGGAAGGCCTGGCGCAATATGGTTCATGGGGTCACGAAGAGTCAGACACGACTTAACGACTAAACAACAACAAAGCATATTATAGATACTGACTGAGAGAAAAGGGGACCTCACCTTTATCAGGTCTAGCCATTTGATTACAATCTTATTTCTATTCAAAAAGAGTAAATATCATATTATGGCCCTTGGAAATGTGCTTCAGGGGCCACAAAATTATCAGATTTCTCTTTCTAAATCAGAGAAAGGGCTTCAACCACAGAAGGTTAGATGCAAGTTCAGATGTATCCAAAGTAATGTAGAACATAATGGCTATCCTTGAGAGACATTTATTTGTACCTTTTCATATCTTGTGATGAAAGGATAAATGGGATAGCAAATTCTATTCTTGCTTTACTTCTGTCTTCCAACAGGACTGTCTCAGGACCTGGATATAACCATGTGCTCCATAAAATTGGAAAATAACTACAATATGAATGTTTAAGAATAAACTAATAATTATTTTTAAACATACCTTGAAATTTTCTGCTATCAAACTGTACAGTTTTGTTGCATTTCCTGAATCACATGCAGTGTTTGACATTATTATTTCTAAGGGTGTTAAAATTCTGAGTTTGGTGATAACCTAAAAAACACACAACACAATTTAGTAAAAAGGTGTATTTGAATAGTGTTCAGAACACATTAAGTATTAGTTTTTTAAAAAAAAAACTTTATTGTAATCATTTATATGATGCCAGTAAAATAAGTAAACACATTTCTGCATCTAAACTTAGACACTGGGAGGCAATGTAGGAAAGACTGAGGCAAAAATAGCTTTCATTCAATTATACATACAGTATATAAACTATGTTTTCCTCAGATAGGTGAGAGCATCCAGCCAAGTTTGGCCAATCCCAAAATGCTAAGCAGGCTTTAACTTAGTAATGGTGGAAGATCACCAGAAAATGCTAGGACTGTAGGCTAAACTGGGAAAAAATATTTTGGAAGAAAGCAATGGCAAACATTTCTATGTGATGAAAACTATATTTCTACCAAAACCTTCATAAAATGTGGTTGTTGTGCTCCCATTCGCTACAACCCGGGATCAGTGTTTCAGCTTTCTCTGTCATGCAATACTACAGTAAAACCTTTATATATCTTCCATCAAGTAAAATAAGTTTTGCTTATTATTGAGACAACAGCAAGAAAAGTAGCATGGTCCCATCACTTAGTTGGAGGAACAACTCCTCTTGCCCTGGACTGTGGATTTAAAGCAGTGGCAGATCTCAGCCCTTCATGCTGGAATGATGTCTCCACTATCTATCTTTCTGTGACTAGAGGCATGCTACTTCAATACACAATGGACTCTGGTTTCATTCATGGTAAGTTTCCATACAGCCTGGAACCTCAAATGTTCTCTTTCTTTGTTGGCTTATAGACTATTCCAATAGCTAACAACAGTGAATGGCATACACCTCACCTCCTAAGTCACATTAAAACAATACAATAAAAAACAAAACATATGTTATAATCAATACACATATAATATTAATAATATTAATTAAAATATTCTTTAACTAAAAATAAATATTTCCCTGACAGAGGTAAGGTCACAGGATTCTGGATGGCATAACCATGTTATAATGACCTTCCTAAAAAGTGGATAACTGGGAAGAAGCTGTTATACAGAAAGGGGGCAGCAACTGAGAAGACTAATTTCTCTGGTCCCTGTAGGTGGCCTTCCCCGAACAAAGGGATATGGAGGGAGCCCATTGTACCAGATCTTGTTGAATGAGCAGACACTATTGGACTACTATCTTCTATGACTATGACTTGTTATTACTACTGGTAAACTGTTATATATAAATATAACAGTATGTTTATTTGTATTTAGCACTTATAGTTTTATCATGATTTTGCAATCAACTAAGTCCAATCATAATGTCAATAAAAAACAATCAGAAAAATTTAGAATTCTAATGAAATTAGCCAGGACGATGGCTACACATAATTCTGCTGACTTCAGTGCAAAGATCTTAGCAGTTTATATAATAAAGAGGAATATTCAGATTTTACCTTGGTATATGTTGTATTATCAGCAAACTGAGATAGCACTACTTCTGGATTTCTTAGGTCAATACTTGCCATTCCCACTTCACCTCTAGCAAGTCCTCTCCCTTCTATTACAGCCACAATAACAGATGCAATACTGTGAGTGGAGACTGCTGAAGATGATGTTACTGTGAAAGATACATTTAGAGTTCTGACTTAGTCTACCAAGATCTGCTCTGAAAAGCTTTACAAAAATAAATGGTGTTTATAATGAGTGGCAGCTAGTGATTTTCACTGGTATTTAAAGTATGCAATTGTCCTAGAAACACCACAACTCTTAAAATTTTGGCATACTGGCCAAAATGTACCAATAAAAAATCAACTACATCCTTCAGAAATTGAACAAACAAATAAATGATAGGAAACAACTGAATTTGAATTCTGTTTTCCCTCAGTGGAATTATATTATTAAATTTAGTACTTCAGGTCTAAATTTACATTTAGTACTTCAGATTTAAATTTACATTTTGGGGGTCTTTTTCCTCTGGTTGGAAGAATACAGTCTTTCTGTCTGGAATGTGCTTATCTTCTCATAATTTCATCAGGCTGTTATCAGTTTATGAAAAACAAACATAGCCCCAAAACGTAATTATATTCTTCATGTGGTTGCTTTCTGAATTACCATGCAGGATTAGAGTCTGTTTTTCAAGCAATGCACATCTTCTCTTATTTTTCCAGTGCTCTTTAAACATGGTTCTTTATATTGAGCTATCAACTTCCTGTCAATTGATTTCACAAATGCTAGGCCAATGTTTGGGTCTTACAACTTAACTGCATGTTTATGTTGCTACGATCATTAGGATGCAAGTTAAAAAAAAAACATTTGGGATATTTGTTGGAAGTTGCTTTTTGTTTACATGGGATTTAAACATAAACATTCCCAATTGCTTGAAAAATACTATATCACAATGTTTTTCAGAAATTTCATTTGTTTAATTATAATTGTTTTATAACTCAGACTATCTCTGTAATATGAAATTGAATGTTAGTAAAATATGTTCAATTCAAACCTATTCATTTTGCACATAATACATATAATTACCTAGCTGTGCCTAAAGGGAGGTAAGTGGAAGAAAACTGGATTGTTCTGCACTCTTGGCTAATTAAATATTATCTTGCATGGGAAATGTTCCCATTCTAGGATCAGAAAAAAAGAAATGATAGGATCCCACTCATTTACTGAAATCCCTTGCCTACTGGTGTACCTTGCAAAGAGTTGCAAATGGAAAAGCAACCCCACTCACTTCATTACACACAGGGTGGGCAAATCACAGGCCCTCAGCCCTCCATCTGCAGCCCCATCAGCTCCACAAATATCATAACTGCTGATATTAAGTGGCAAAATGGCCCCTCTTCAGCAGTGTGCTTTTTAAAAAGTTTCTTTTTTTAATAAAAAAAGAAGGTAAACTATTCCCATCTCAATCCTCTCCCTGCATGCCTGTAGATTGTGTTGCTGAAATGTGGTTACTGAAATGGTTTTGAGAGTTTGGAGAGTTGTAAGGGTGGAAATGGGAACATTTTGCTCCCAGATGCATGCTCTAAAGATCTCCCGTTCCAGTTCATACACTTAAATTCCCCCAAACCAGCTAAAAGGAGGTAAAAATATCACTGGAAGGTGTCAGGGGAAAATAACCATCCATGCATTACACCTGTTATTTTGGAAGTTAGTGAAACAAAGCTACTGAAAAATGAGATACAGTAGTAGGTTATATATATTCAGCAAACTCCCCAGATAAGCAGAAATTTATTAGTTTGTAAATTAAAATAAAAATATAATGACATGCACTTTAAGATAATTTAGTTCAAGGAAATTCATGAGAAATATGTGGCCAAATATATTCACATGGGAAACTCACAAGCAGCTCATTTGGGAAAAAGCCTCTTTCATTAATCTTTCACAGTAACTGGTATTTAGAGGGATGCTGGCTCTTATCCACTGTATAAAATATAATGATCATTACTAGTATTCCTACCTAGCCTTAACCTTTATAAATATACATAATCCTTTTAACGTTGTTTAAATTGGTGATCACCACTAGGGTTACTACCTTTAGCTGCAACAATCCAGATGACTGATAAATGGCAGTAAAAAGCTAGAATCTTTGCTTCCATCTAGTGGCCACTTGGATTTTTGCAATCCAGAAATTGTAGCTCCACCTACTAGAAGCTCTAACTTCTATTGCTCCTTTGTGTTCAATTTCCCTGACTGCTGTGGTGCTTTATCTCTACAACCAGCTTTTCTCTGTCTTGTCAGTGTACAAAGAGATCTGCAAGTGATAGCTCTTGAAAAAACATGTCACATGCTAAGTACTGTAGAAATTTATTCACTTACTTAATGCGTTAATATATTGCTTCATATACTGAACCATCTTGAGACAGCAATAAAATTTTATCCTCAAAGTGCCTCACAAATCTAGCACAGCAAGTCTTTGAGGGTTCCAGGACTGGTTTTCTGAGACAGACTTCAATAAGCCTTTTACCATTCTAAAGAAGTCAGGTGGATGATTACTTGAGGATGCAACGGACACCACAAAGTAAACCTTCTTTGCATCAGTCACCACTACACAGTAGACATGATTATATGTTCTAAGGTGTGTCCAGTAAGCATCATGGAAGTCTGATACCACTTCATCTCTAGCTGTCTCCTGGTCTGTTCCCCTGCATCAAGATCCCTAAAGAGCCAAGTTTAGGGTGCTCACTCTGACATCTATATAAATATCATAAAGAGATTAGCCTGTAACCACCTTGAAAACATGGATTTGGCAAGAAAAATCTTGTCAGATTAACCTGATTTATTATATCTTCCTTAATAGATTATACCTTCCTTAATAGATTTGGGGAAAGTTCTGGAAGTAACATATGATAATATGTATGTCAGCAAAGCATCTGACAAAGTACTCATGATATGCTTATTTGCAAGATTAAGTGTGGGCTGGGTGGCATAACTATTAAGCGGAGGCTAGACTTTAATCTGTCTGCAATACTTTTAAGTGGGATTCCTGCACTAAGCAGGAATTGGACATGATAATCTAAATGACCCCTTCCATATCTATGATTCTACATAGGCATTTGTTGAGTCTGAACATGGAATTTGTACAAATTATATATGAAATAAGATAATTTTTTTTTAAATCATCACCTAGTATTTTCAAATATGTACATCTGAGAAGTCTCTAAAATTTTACTTCTGAAACACTGGCTTGAATTCCAAGCAGAAGATATTCCATTTCAATTTCTTCTCCTTTCCTGCAGGCTCTGTAATTTATAGTTGTTTAATACCATAACTAACATTAGATTTCTAGCTCTTTCAATAATATTACTTTTAAAATTCTAGTGTAATTTTACACTGCCCTCTGCTGTCCAGTTAAACAACTACATAAACAGAAGAAAAAACACAATATCGATTATAACAGTATCAAATATCATGCAAATTATTAATAAATCTAAGCTAAGACTTGTAAACTATCTCCAATATGTGCTTCCCTAGTTGTTTGAAATAACTTAACAAGAAAAAAAGGACTTTTAGAAAGAAAAAATGATTTTTATACAGGAATTTGTAAACTCTATGATTATTTAATGATTACATGTCTTTACACCATCCTTCTCCATGCTAGTGACATTTGTGGGAACATAGTGGGAATTACAGTTAACACATATAGAGGGCAGAAGTTGAGGAAGGCTGCTTTATATAGTACTGTCAGTTTGGAAGCCTTTCTCTGTATTTTTGCCAATTTGAACTGGTGAGTTTATGTCATGTAGTTATTTCAAAAAGTAATCTAACAACTGACTGGCCCATACTTCAAAGCCTCCTATAATTAAGGAAACTTCTGGAAAAAAATAGAGAACTAAGTGTCCAACCCTATTGTAAGAAGAGAGTATAATAAGAACAATTTGGGCCAATTATTACATCCATCTAATAGGTTGTATTATAGTCTTCCTCAATTGGTGAATTGTAGTTCAGCATATCTGAAGGGCACCAGATTGTACAGCAATTTAATGGGAACACTGATATTCTCAATGTCCTAACAAGGACATTCAGATTAGGCTTGGACCTTTGGTAGCATGCTTTATTTATGGGTGTAGCTAGGCTGAAATGGGCTCTTGGCAAAGAAAGCAAAATGAGATCATCATACTATGCAGACTGACACCAAGAGAATATATAGAGTGCAGTCATAACTTAAACAATACAAAGCTCAGCAGTTAATCAAACTGTTTTTTTTTATTTTTAAATGCAGACTTGTGACTCAGCATGCACTCAATATAATAATAGTAATAGTAATTACTAGTAATAGTAATAGTAATTTTAATAGTAATAAAACATTGTGTCCGTAAGTCAAGCCAAATCCTGATAAATTAGAAACAGCAACAGCACTAGATTCCCTTCTATGCAGGCAGGCAATGCTACACAGAAGTTCTTCTCCCTCTTCTTCTGCTTGAGCTGTGTTGACTGCTATCCAGAGCATCCACACTGCATGGATCCACGCTGCATCCAGCACAACTTTGTACAAACCATATGGGTCAGTAATCAGGGCCCAGAAACATTATCCTTGTTGTTTGCAAGTAGGGATCATGGGAGTAGAGTTGTAAAGGGTTACTGAAACATTTTTCTTCCATGACTTTTCATCTGCAAATATAGTGACTATCTTCAGAAAGTTCCGTTTTCTGGCATGGTCATTCTTAATTGAGAGTACTAAAAAGCCACTTATTCTTGCGGCACGTTGCTTTGCATTGTTTTTTTACAAGTTTAAGTTTAAGAATTACCTATATGCAGCTGCTATTATAACAGGTATGGTTTTTAAAAAGCAGACATTCAGGGAAAACTTCAATAACTTTTGATGACCGAGCATGGTTTTCTATCCAAAGACGTTCTGCCATTTCCTTTATTTGTGATTTTTTAAAGCAGTATCAGATTACAGTAACAATCTGAATGAGAGCAATTTCCATGGAAATGCATCCAACATCATTATTGTATTTCTTGGCCATAGGTTCTCCAGGTCTGTATACAAGATGTTGACATCAGTTGCTGATATCATGGTTGATGGCTACAGGGCATAAAATGCAGAGACTATTTTATTCAAGCATGAAAATCTATGCCCAGTCAGGTACAGTAAATGTTCTCTGAAGATGTTGGTCTTTGATCCTTCTTCACCTATGACACCCATGAATCTTGAAATTTCTAAGATACATTCCCAAGACTGGGACATTGCCAAAGCATAATCGTGCATTATATTGTACAGCACCAATCTCTGGCATCTTGCAGTTCATTGAGAAGCTCTGTAGCTTTGCTTATGTCAGTTTGTGGTGACTGTAACAGTTTTGAATAGAATTGTGATAATAAAAGGTTGGAACCAATTTTGTGTTAAAACCTTGCATTGGGTGCTCAAGAGAGTTCTGGTCAAAAACACAAACTGGAATTACTCCATTTACACTTCAGAGATCTTGATTTTATTATTTCATTTCTCTTTTCCAGGAGAATGAAAAGATTTGTGGATATCTCTGATGTAAAAATGAATGGCTACAAGAGCCTCAAAGGATGTTGACTATCTTATTAACAATACTGCCTTCATCACAGTTTTCTACTAAGGTGTCATATTATAGAGGAGCACAGAGATAACCTTGAATAAGATATGCAGGAACAGTTTAGGAAAAGTCAAACAGAATTCAATCCTGTGAAAGGAAGTGTGTGGGGGAGGGGGGGGACACCAAAAGAACCCAGCCATGATTCTATGAGCTACAACAGGGGACAGAGAGAAATGTTGGCAGTTTAAAGTAACATTCCTATAATCCTTGGGATGACTGTTTCCTGACCTGGCCTACCACAAAGAGTTAACAGCAGGGCGTGGATGGATGACTTCCAGGGAGCCTAATTCATCCCGTTTCTCTATGAATGACAGATAGTTGTTTCAAAACAGCAATTTCTATGTTCCCCTTCCTATGAGAAGAAATACTGCAACTATGCCATGACAATAGAACTGCTATACATAGGAGAGAATTAAAACCTTACATGAGGTTGCTCAAGAGAGTTCTAGTGGGTGAGAGTGAGAGCAGATGTCAAGGACTATGTTTCATCCTGTCATGTCTGTTACTGAATAAAGCCAGACTGTGTTTATTCCTTGCAAGGACCTTTAATTGGCTGAGGAGACTACATAACTCTTTCTAAACCACTATTAGACATTCAGATTAATGTCATCTTCAGATCTTCTGACCTCGAAGAGATAAACAGAGAAAGTGAATAAATTATTTGAACAATACTTGAGATGTTACATCTCTTGTCAGCAGGACAACTGAACTTAACTGTTGCCTCTTGCAGAATTTACCTATAACAAGTTAATACATTTCTCCATAGACAGCTCCCCCTTTCAGAGAGTCGATGGCTATCACCCTCACATCTTGCCCTCCAGAACTCCAGCATCTGTTCTCACACCTCTGATTTTCTAGAGGTGAGACAGGCTGCTCAGCTTCTCTTAAAAGAGCAGTTAGATTTGGCCAAGGCTACATACAACATGAGTGTGCCACAGATGCACATAGGCAAAAGGATGCCAAGACGAGGGGGAGGATTTAGCATGGCTTTTCATTGTTTTTACCTTCTGCCCATACATCCATAAAGCTGTATTTGAAGTCTACTGGTTCCTTCCCAGTTAAACAGCAAATTATCCCAGTGGCCTTTCATTTACAACTGCCTGCTTCTATCCATCTTCTGTTAGTCACTGCTTATTTGTGAGGAGCCCCTCTGCCACTTGGCCTCAAAAGCTGCTCCTTCCCCCATCTTGGTTCTGGTGGGAGGAAGAATATGAAGTGAAATGTATTCTGGGATTCTAGATGCAGGAGGAGATATTTGGAATATCTTACTTACTTACTGGAAGGGCTACCCTGAATCAGAGAGGTTGTGGGAGAGTGCAACAGATATCTACGCTCCACACCTTGCACACTATTTCCACCTGAAATTCCTCACAAGCCCCAATGATAGTGTCACCACTATCAATAGAAAATGAGCCCCAGGATGAAAGTAATTCCTTACTTCCTACCACAATAAACTCTCCAGTAATGATTGTCATGCAACAAGGGGGGGACTACAAGAATGGAGGGGGGGCTTTCCAGCTCTGACTCTGCATAGCAAGGCTTGTCTGTTGGCTTTGGGAAGCTGTTGGGACTATTTACAAATGAGACTGAGGGGAATGAAACTGTAGCCATTTGCCATAACAACTTGTCTGGATTTTCTTCACATGCAGCAGAAGGGGTCATTGATTCTGACAGGGGAGATGGTGCAGAGGAACGTGGAGATAACTTTGAAGAATGCATGCAGAAACTGTTCAGGGAAAATAAGAGACAACTTTTATGAGAAAGAAACTCAAAATAACCCTTCCTTGACTCTGCTTGGTATAAGAGGGGATAGAGGGAAACTCTGACAAGCTTTTACGATTCTGTTATTATACCCTACAATAATAAAGTAGCATTCCTCTAATCCTTGTGCTGTTTCCCGACCTGGCCTACCTTGAAGGGCTGACACATAACATAGAGAGAGTGAATGCCATAATTTGATACTATATGAAAAATTATTGTAAATACAGTATATGCTATAAAAAAATATTAGTTCTGGAACACCTAACAGCACCAGTCACTAAATAGTGGAAATATGTAGGGTTTTGTTGTTATGCTATAATTCTAGTTTAGACACTAGATTACAACCCATTCATATTTGCAGCTCCATCACAGACTTGTCCTTACAATTTTGACATGTTCAGTCCATTACTTTCAATGATGCTTAAAATGTTATGCATTAAACCTTCTCTACTACTGACTGATCTTCTACTTAGAAAAAGCCCCAGAAGGATTCTTGAATTTTTATGCTCAGACATAAATCTATAGCGAATCACTTGGCTAAGGTGATCTTTCTTATCAATATTTTGGGTTGTATCTATAATTTCAGACAGAAATAGAATTTTCTCTGTATCTTCTATAATTGCATCCTTGACATAGTTAGAATGAATGTGGACCTGTTCATTTGTAGGTTGGGACTCAGGCATTTACTTCATTGTTCTATCCTTCATATTCAGCAACCTGTCCAGCATAAGATCATATTGCAAGGTTGATATTAGAGAGAAAATGTCAATGAGATCCACCATCTAAACACAAACAATACTCACTGCAACTTCTAAACAGTGGGTTAGAGGGAGCAAGGTCAGTGTTATATTGATAATTCTATCAAGCACTCAATCCAAAAGTTTGGCTTGCTTTGTAAAGCCATTTCTAGATTCTGTGTCAATGGTTCTGTGAGCACCACCACCCAAGAATCATGCAGCATTGGTGGTGGGTATCTGGGTCTTCATGAAACATAATTTTATTTTAAAGCAAGGCCAGTCACAAGTATTGGTCCGTAATGATTCAGCTGAAGAAAGCCAATATATCTGGCAGTAGATTTAAAGTTGGAGTATAAAAACTATTCTCATTGGATTTGCACACCAGGTTTACAGATGGCTGTATAATAAGTTTCTAAAATATTTATATTATTATAGACCTTTGGAAATGGTCCTAATTAAAAATTTTATCAGCACTCAGGGATTCATTAAAGTGAGCTCTGTCTGCAGGAAATGCCCAAGAGGCTGTTGTGGGAAGGGAAGTGTTGTCAGATGCCCTTTTGGCCTCTTCACTGATTGGGGCACGCACTTAATAATAGACTGTGCACTCAGTGATTCCTTGTGACTCAAGGGGTCCCTTGCTTTGTAGGAAAATCTTGAAATGTCAAGATAATACCTTGTGAATGTTGTGCTTTATTTTATTCATGACTATTATAATTATTAGCTTTCTTCTTGGATCTTCTACATTCTCCTCAGTCTTTGAAATAACAAAGTAATCTTGGGGAGTTTTGCTGCTATTGTTTCATGTTGTTTTCTCAACTTCTGCTTCTATGCCCCACTGAAAAATGCTGGTTTTTTCTCATTGTTGTTAATTAGCTATGTCATTTTAAATTTGCCCTAGCTGACTTTCCTTCATTTTGACCTTTTACATTGAATAAACTACTTTAATTAAATAAACAGGGGGATTATTTGAACCCCAGAATCTTGAAGATGATTCAAATATTGCCATAGTTTATGGTTAATGGCCTAACTAATTATGTCTTACTCAGTAAGCCATAGGGAAAAATGGCTTAGCATGATGTAGGAACTCAGCCATTGTTTCTAGCTGACAGCTAAAGGATGCCTCCCCCGCCCGGCACTTTATACAGGCATATTTTTGGTCATTTTAGTTTTATGTTACAGAAATAACAAAAAACTAAAATGACCAAAAATGTGCCTGTATAAAGTGCCGGGCGGGGGGGGGGGCATCCTTTAGCTGAGAAAAGCCACTTCTTGCCTAAAGCAAGAGTTTTATTCCCATCCCAACAGGAACTTCACAC
The DNA here is from genome assembly GCF_059951505.1 of Python bivittatus. Lineage (NCBI taxonomy): Eukaryota > Metazoa > Chordata > Lepidosauria > Squamata > Pythonidae > Python > Python bivittatus. The sequence goes on from NW_028277098.1 coordinate 33,996,935, forward strand.
AGATGGGTCTTCTGGCTCTGGCTACCTTACTGGTCTTATGCAACTGCAACCCTCCCCTACCTTCTGCTACTATAATCGATGTCTCAAGGAAGACCTTCCTGCCCATGTTCACTGTGATGGCATGCCTACACTGCTTTTCTGAGTATGCAATGCAACAAGGACACAGAAGCTTCCTACTTTGTCTGGACTCTCCACAGATCAGAGGAAGATGTTTACAGTCAGAGGAGGATCTGGGCCTCTGGGAGAAACTTCATGGGGGAAGACAATACAATGACTGGCCATGTAAAACCTTAAGGAAAACACAGCACCTCTGTAGGCTGCCCCTCACTGCCTCTGCTTCCTTGTCATCTGCCTCCCTGGCTTTTGGCAGAGCTGCCTGGCAGGATGTCCATCTTCTGGCTAGAGGTCATACAGAGGACTCCCTGTAGGGATAGACAACAAGAGGAAGGGGCGAGCAGCACCAAAAGAGTCCCTGCGCTGAGGGCTCAAGGCAGCCAGCACTGGCGAGCCCAGCGGAGGGGTGGGTGAGGTAGATGCCTAGGAGGAGGAAGAGAAGGAAGATGATGATGACAGCACTGAGAAAGAGGACAGGGAGAAAGGTCTGCTGGGGGCAGTGGTGGCATACAGTGGCATCTTCATCTCAGCCATACTGTGCAGGGTGGCCAAAAGGGCTGAGATGGGGGAGTGAGATAGGTAGGTGGAAGTAGTTGAAGCAGAGGCAGTTCATGCAGGGCAGAAGCAGCAAGTTGGCTTCTTCTGGCTCAGTGATTCCTCTGAAAGCATCATGCAGAGCCCTCCCTGGAGGGATGCCCGCCTTGCCTGCTTGCTTCGTGAGTGCCACCTCCTCCATCTGGGACCCCTGCAGGGCCCTCAGCTCCCACCACCTTTCTCTCTCCCTCCCAGGTGTCCTCCAAGTCTTGGCTGTCTCAGCTTGGTGCCTTCTGGACAGGAGGGCCGCAAGGGCCGCCTCCTGGCTGGGGAGGCTGGCATCCTGGAGGGCTCCATGTAGAGGAAGGCTGAGCCACTTTAACCAGCTCCTCTTTCAGTTCTTTATTTTGCCTAAGGCCCCATGTAGGCAAAACATGCCACTGCCACATGACCACGGGATCCTGCAACCATCATAAAAGCACGGCAGTTGCCAAGTGCCTGAATCGCAAGCACATGACCACGGGAACACTGCAACAGTCGTAAATGTGAGGACTGCTCGTAAATCCATTTTTTGAGCATAAGCATTCTGTAGACAATTTTCATTGGGCTTTTTAATGTTCCATTCCTTTATAACTTTTTTCACTATTTTCATACTGCAAATTTCAAGGTTATCTCCAGTCTGCATGTATGTGCAATATGCAGTGTTAGCATTTTGGCAATGTGAGTCCAGTATTAGAAATAGATAAAAATTCAGATGAGAGAGATCCCTGAATATTTGATGTTGGAATAAACAATTGAAGTACCCTTTGTACCCTATTTGTGATTGTATTAAAAACTGAATGCTGAATTAGATGGATCTGATCTATCAAAGCAATTCTTACATATGATTTTGTTTTATTCCTAAATTAAGGAATTATTGTATAATTAGCAGATCTCTAAACTGCAAGAAGATATGGATTTTTCAGGACCCTCTTGTGTTATCAGTATGAAAATAGCTGCTCTATTCCCCCCCATTTTCCAAATTTACTACTATTAGAAATAGTATTATATTGTACTTTATAATTACCTTGTGTATTTTTTGCAATTTGATTAGAATGTTAGTTATTTCTATTTTTGTTTTAGACTTTACCATGGGTATTTTATTCTGTTCTGTGATTATTTTTATTGCTGATTGCTATTGTAAGCCTCCATGAATCTGTAGTTGATTAAGCAATATAAAAGCGGAATAAATTTAAAAAAATAAACATATAATATTGACTTTCTGCTGCTCACATGTTTAGTTTATTATATACTGATCACAGGAACAAAATACATTTGCCAGGCTACTCTGACCTTGAAGATACTGATACTATATGTTCTAACACTCTCTAAAGGAAATTATGAAAGTTCTTTGAAGTAAATATTTTCTGCACATCCATCAGCATTGTATATACAGTTCAGCAACTAATCAAATAAAATAAGAGCTAGATCCAGACTTAGCTGGATCAGGTCAAAGCCTACAATTTTGTTTCTTACAATAGCCAACCATATACCTTGGGGTGCTCCTGTCCAGCCACTGTTCTCCTGCAAATGATATTTGACAATATGCTGCCCCCCAACTTGGAGCTAACATGACAGACTTGTGCTCCATGAATTCATCCAATCCCCTTTCAAAGCCATCCAAGTTAGTAGCTATCACCACTTTTTGGTAAAGATTTTCGCAAATAAATTATGCACAATGTGAAGAAGCACTTTCTATTCTAAATCTAGAAATTAGAATTCTGTTCTAAATCTCATTCCAATCAGCTCTTTGGAGACAGAGTCTTCCATCCAATGCATGATTTTATACAACTGCCCCATTAGTCACCTTTTTTTCCAAATGAAAGCATCTCAAATGTTCTAGCTTTTTCTCATAGCAGAGTTCAAGCCCCATGGTAATTCTGACAGCTAACTGCTGCATTTTTCCCACTTTTACAATATTACTTTTCAGATGTGGCAAGCAGAACTGTATATAGCATTCTAGATGCCATTCTGCAACAAATTTGTGTAACTCCATTAAACTGTTCGCTGTTTTTATTTTCAACTCCTTTCCTATGATCCCTACCATGGAATTTAACTTAAAACTGAGCTATCCATTATGAATCCAAGATCACTTTCCTGGTTAGTCTTGGCCAGCTCAGACCTAAATCAGCATATATGGGAAGTTACTTTTTTGGGGGGTCCCAATGTGTATATTTAATTTATAATTATTAATTTATACTTAAATTGCACTATATTAGCAATTTGGTTGACTATTTATCCAGTTTAAAGAGATCCTTCTGGAACTCTTCACGATTACTTTATAACCTACAACTAAGTTAATTCAAACTGATTTCAGTCTGGATTGAATAAATGAAGTCCAAGTCTTTTTCTATTTAGTATTAATATTTCTTTTGAAACAAAGTAAGCCAACTGTACCTGAATATCCCATGAAAGGAGTCGAGTTTCTATATCCTACTCGGTTGGATGAGAGAGGCGTTTTCCGTATTCTAGAAATCTTTATATCTCTGGTTGAAGAAGGGCTTGTCATATTTACTGTGCTAATGTTTTCTGCATAAGAACTCTTGTCTCCAAAATAAGAATCTAATAAATATAGAAAAGAAAGTTTTCTTTGAAAGTAATTAATATAGAGTGATTGCAATATTTTCTTTATGAGGCAGATATTTGAAACACTATTTAATAATAAACATTTTGATTCTTTTAAAGTAGAAGTTGGAAATTCAGTGCCTGTGAGTGCCATAGCATTCACTCTGCCCTTTGATGCCTTGGGATATTCAACATTTAAATATTACATATAAATATATTTTAAATATAAATTGAAAATCATCTAAATCTCATGAGACTTGTAAACTTTTCAAGATAATTTTATTCCTACATTTTTTTAAAAAAATTGGGGGCACCTATGACACTGCAGAAAATTAGGTAATGACACTTGCAGGTTACTGACATCCATGTTCAAGATGAGTTGGAGTCAATCCATTAGTCAGTTTCTAGACACTCCTTGTCAAAGTCACAAAGAGGGAAAAAGTCTGCTTCCTAAATTACTAGGTTGTACTCACCCAAATAGATCTCTTTTTCAATTTCATAGAAGAACAGATACACAGAATCTATAAGCCCACTGAAATAAACAGGAAAAAATAGTTTCATTGAACAAATGGGACAAGTTAATCAATAATTGAATCCCATTACTTTCAATGGAACCGAAGTATAACTAAGTTAACCTGAATGCACCCCAAATTTAGCCTAAGAACTTAGAAGAACAGAAAGCAAAGCTACAAATAGTGAATTTCACCTTTTGTATTAGTACACTGATACTTCTCTTTGATGCATTTAAGTCCATTTTATATTTTTAAAATTTAAAAATGCAAGTAAGAAAAGAAATAATGAGCAAAAAGGCCTACAGAGCCCCCCCCCTCCAATATATTCTATGAAAAGACTTGGGAAGATAAATATATCTTCAGAATACTGAAATAATTTGATGTTTCAAGATTTAATTCTAAAACATTTTGGAAATTCACATTATTTTAAAGAATTATTATTTAGAGTATCTTTAAATTAACAACTGCTTCCTCAAAATGTCAAATGCAATTTTAAGTAGCATAGGACTCTGGTAAATGCAGACTAATATTATAACATCTAAAAGGAAAATACATCTTATTTGAATGTTTGCCCAGAGTGCTTTGGATGTGGGACAATGATAATTGTAATGTAATAAAACTGAGCAGAATCTTCTTGCTTTCTAACTGCTTAACCATTGGAAAGTTTGTTTAAAAATAAACCAAACTGTATTAAACAGGGTTTTAACTTCATAGCTTAAAAGTTCCTTTGAATTCCACCTATTTTCTACCTGTCAGGTCTAGGATTACAGCCATTAATTTAAAGTCTGTGTGCATATATTTAATTACAGCCTTACATTATACAAGTTTAATAAATTATTTATTGGATTTTTAATGTGGCTTAGTTGACTTCAGAATGTTAATACCATCAAATAGTGTTGCAAACTGTCCAGTGCACCACCCAATAATTATATATTTTATCCATATTTGTAAAATCTGTTGTTCTGTCTGTCTAGGATTACAGCCATTAATTTAAAGTATGTGCGCATATATGTAATTACAGCCTTACATTATACGAGGGCATGTGTTATCTAATATATAAGCTGTATATTCTTATTTACTCATACCTAAAAATAATAATGGCAAATGCTAACTTTGGGATACTTGTGCCAAGATAAAATTCATCATTGCAATATTCACATAAATATTCAGCTTACAATGATTAACTAGTCAGTACGTGTGAACAGACCGATATACTGACAGCCAGTGGAATGTATTTAAGGTATGGGATTGCCATGAAAGAGAACCAAGTTCCCTCTAATCATAAAAGGTTACTGGGTAACTCCAGGCCACCTCACAGGGCTGTTGTTGCAGAGAAAGGAGGGGAAACTCTGTACAACACTTTCTGCTCCTGAGCAAAAGGCAGGATATAAACATAATAAAATGCTTAATAGCTAGAGGAATGAGAAGAAGCCTAATGCCACTCTCTCACCTCAGAGGGCTGTTGTTGCAGAGAAAGGAGGGGAAACTATGTACAACACTCTTGAGCAAAAGGCAGGACATAAACGTAATAAAATGTTTAATAACCAGAAGAGTCAGAAGAAGCCTAATAAATGAAGTTTTGAAGTTTACCCAATTCAAGAGCTGGATAAACGAAACTGTTATAAAGACACATATACTTTGAGAAGGAAGTGCATTAGCTGCTGCTAATGCTTCCTATTCCCTTAGAAGTTATTATGAGAGAAGCCTTGGCATGTGAGCTGGGGATTGATGTTTCTGCCGAGAAGAGAGCGTATTTTCACTATTCGGGGGCTGCGATCGGACCCTCTTCAGGCAATGCCCACCTTCCAACCCTCTCGGAGGGAAGGCCGCGGTGGGGCCCCTGTTGGCTTTTTTCCCTCGCTGAGGGTGAAAGGACTCGTCGGTCAACCCCGCGCCTCCGCCGCTTTCCGGAGTCTCCTGAAGACCGAACTGGTAACGGGGCTGGAGCTCGGGGCAAGAAGACGAGGTGGAAGCAGCCGACGCCTCCTCCATGATCCACTTGATTTATGGATCTCCTCCAGGAAACCCAGTCAGAAACAGCCTTCAGCCGCCCGCGCTCCGGAGACGCCTCACGAGGTAGCCCGCGCCTGGGCTGCGCCGAAGTGAGAGAGCGGACTGTACTATTTCACGCAGCACGGATGGGGGTCCCCTTTAATTGTGTTTTCGCTAAGTGACAAAATAATTCTCCTCAGAGATCACTCAACCTTGCGGAGTAACTTTCTTATACGGGTGAACTTTTGAAAGTATGATTTAAGTATGGCATCCTTTAACATTTTCAGTCATACCGCAAAAATGTATAACCCACCAGGAAAACCACCCTCAACTGTGGAGGCTTCAGCAGCACCACTCTAAACCTTTTCTGACAAGGTTTTTTCCCCCTCATCGAATGTTGTCCAAACGTGACGCAACGTATTACTGTACAGTTGTTATGAGAGAAGCCTTGATGATCAGCCGATGATGGGAACTGTAGTCAACACATCTAGTGGGCCTTCGGTGAAGGAAGACTAGCCTAGAGTACAAGCACCTTTTTAAAGCTACCTTTTAAACTTCCCAGGCAGTCGCGCTGCAGTGTTCATTTGTAGCAAGAATGTAATTTATTACAATGAAGGAAAATGATGTGCATAATTTGCTTGTTTCCCCCAGAATAGGGCCTCCCTTTCTTGGAGCTGGCAGTAGCCTGTCAGTATTATTATTTTGGGTGAAGATTGCATGCCCCTTAGTCCAGCTGCTTTTTGATGAAGTGAACAAAAAATGCAGTACTAATCATAAGGTCTATTGAAAAACTGGACTGAATTAAGCCTGAATTGAACTGCTTTAAGAATAAAAATAAGCGATGCAGCTGTCAGACCTGAATCCAATGAAGCCTGCATTTTGGAGTTATGGCATAAACCAAAGACTGCTTTAATGCTTTGAGGAACCAAGTACTATATCCACCTTGAGCTTGTTTTTGTATTCAGTTGAAAGATGGCAGAACTATGAAAATAAGTTGCATTCTTATTTAGGAATCTGGGACAATACTGATCTATATGCAATAGTGTAACATTCACTTGCATATATCGTTTCCTGGCATTTATACTGGAAAGACATTACACATTCAAGCCCCAATTTCTGATTCTTGCTTATGAGCTACTCCATACTAATCAAATCCAGCTAGATGTACATACAATTAGAGGGGAAAAATGAGATAGGTTAAACATATCTCCAAATTCAACCTAAAGAAAACCAAGATTTAAAAATGCAGCAGTTGCAAATTGACTGACTGGATTTTCTTCAGTACAAATTGATGGGGGGGGGGTCCCCTTGATATTCTTCTTTGAAGTCACTGTTTAGCAGCAGTGTGCTTTACTAATCAGTACCAGAAATTCTTTTTTTCAATGAGGTAAATTAAAAATACAAAATATTTGTATGGTTGTCAGTTCAGAAAACAGGCATGTTTGCATGACACACCTTGTCTGACCAGATGACAGGTATCTTGGCCACATTTAAAGTGATTGGGTATGGTTCTTTAAAAATTAAAATTTAGAAATGGATTGGCTGCTGAAGACGTTTTGTTTTTTAATCTCCATTTTATTTTTTCCCTCCACATGGCACAAAATGAAAAATTTAAAAGAAATGAGATTGTATGGCTAGGATTGGTCTAATTTGTAGCCATTTTCATCTTCTTTGTCCATAGACTGGAGGACAATGATGATCTTCCATCAGTAAAGCTCAAGAGTTGACAGAGAGCTGAATATTTAATTCTGTAGTCACATATGGCACAAGTATAGAATTCAGTGCCCTAAGAATCCACTTCCCCTTCTCATTGTGTTTTTAGCTTTGGAAAAAAGTTAAAATGCAACACTTTGAAAATATATATAGGTAGTACCTGGTTTACAATTGAGACTGAAATTGCCATTACTAAGTGATGTGGTTGTAAAGTGTGATGTTACATGATCACGCTGCTTAGCAATGACAGTTCCAGTTGCCATCATTAAGCGAGGACCGCACAGGTTGTTAAGCAAGGACTTCAAATGATGACTTCTGACTTCCTGCCAAATTCCCCATTGACTTTGCTTGCGGGAAGCCGGCAGAGAACACTGGAAATCGTGAACATGTGACTGCAGCCTGCTGTGATGTAATTGGGAGCAGGGCACTGAGCACTCAGATTGTGATCACATGACTGCAGAGATGCTGCAACAGCCAGAACTATGAGGACCAGTCATAACCACTTGTACAATGCCATCATAAGTTTGAATGGTCACTGAACAAGTGGTCACAACCAGAGGACCAGCTGTACTGATCTGCTTTTACACAGCACAAACAGCTCAGGTGTAACAATTGTTGGGTTTCTAGGTCTGATGTTCATGAGTTGTATATAGCATAAAGGCTGGAACCTAAATATTTATTTATTTACAAATGTAGTTGTGACATGTGAAATGGAGGCACTTCTGGAATTCTAGTGGAAACAAGTATTTCCTCTTGCAGAAAACAATGTTATAGAATTTTATTCTTGAATATATACAACTATTCAAAGTCTACGGAAACTGGGATTCAAGCCACATTGTACAATAAATATTTTAGAGCAAAGAACAACTTCTAAAATTCAGCAAGGCCATTAGTTAAAACCAAGTTACATTATAACTGCATTATTAGTTTTCATTAAAGAATGTCACTAATAAAGAGTAACTGTTTGGATACCATTATATTTCTACTATTATATGGTATGATAAATAAGTTAAACTGGATTTTAAAAATTATCGCATACCCTGAAACAGCATTCAAGTGCATGAAGTGTCACTGGCAAAATAAACAAGTAAATTTCGATCAACAGAAAGAGTGCCCAGGACAATTTACCACCCAATACATGTTGTCTGTCACCAAGATGAGTGAATGATTGTATATTAACCGTAATTCAAGTATTTATCTACTGCACCTAATACAGTATGTTATTTTGAAAGTGAAACAGCACTGGAGGTGAAGATACTTAAATACCTACCTACATCTGTTACTGAAAACCTCAAGTACATGTTACACTCAGTTTATTTACTTTGTTTACAATACACATACAAAATGATAGTGCTTACAGTAAAGTGGCAATTTATAATGTAAACACATTTAGAAATGTCTTGATGGAAAAATTCAAAGCAGCTGAGTAAGGTATTTTACACACATTGAACCCTAGCTTATAAGTTCTGGTTGTACATTTATTCTTTGAAGGACCTCTTCAGGCATACAAAACACAGGATTTACAGGCTTAATTTGTTCTTCACCCAATAATGATAGTCCAGCAATTCCAAATAAGGTGTGAAATGGATCCACCTAGAACATATTAAGGTATATTTATTGAAAACATTACTTTCCATGGGGTTATATATTTTAAAAGATTAAGGAATTTTCCATACTAAATAAATTTGAAGATTTAATTAGGAGAAGAGCAGTGGTAATATATACTAACTACTCAGTTTTAGGAAACCAGGAAAAGATTAAAGTATTTTAATTAAAGGAAATGCAAACTGATTACCCAGAGTACAATATGTCAACAATACTGTAGTTTTACTGATACCCTGATATATGTTTAAAAATGGAAAAGAAACAGGGCACCTCCTTTGTGGTATGATAATGCTAAACTTCAGAGAAGTCTATACACGCTATACGTTGAAATTACCATATTCCCATCCTGTGGTATTTTCTCAAATCTTCATCATGTGTCATTTTATCTCCTTTGAATTTCAAATTCAGTGCAGTTAAAGGTATGGGTTCCCAGTCTGATGGGATACTTTTAACATTGAGAACATGTGTAGGGATGTGTATAATGTTCCATGCATGATACAGCTGGTTTTGGTTTGATCAGGCCCAAACGGAAGCACATGCATTTTGGATGTTTCTGTCCACACACAAAACAAAGCAGATGATCTGTTTTGTTCTAAAAAAAAGGGTAAAAACACAGTTCTGGGCAGAAGTTGGGGGGGCAAGGTAAGTAAGAGAAGGGAAAAACCCAGGATATTGGTAGTAAAAGTTATGAGTAGACAGGAAAGGCTGGGCAGGCTAGAGGGTATACAGTCCTGGGAACTATTCCTTATTGCTGAGACCACTACAGTAAGAAATAGGTGCACCACTCAGAATATCAGCAGTGGCTGAGGGGGGGAAGGAAAGATAATGCTCTAGGAAGATGGGGGGCAGGCGGGGGGAAACAGGTAGGGCAGCAAGATGCATTGCTTTGGGGCATCTACAGCAGCAGTGAAGAAGGAAGGTGCTGTGAAGTTTGCGGTGGAGGATAAGGCAGGCTGGTGCATTTTGCACCCATAAAATCTCTTCAGAGTTTTATTTCATGTGAATCCAGAACAACCAAAATGTTACAGGTTTTGATTCAGCAGGATCACAACTGATCTGAGGTGGTTCGGCAGAAGTTACAGAACACAAATGTTTGTTTTGGGTTTGAAATAAAATGTATTTTCCATTTCAGGTACACTATTAATGTATTGGCAATACCCGCTGTTTGTAAAATGGCTCAAGGGCTTACCATTCACAAAATGGCTGTCGCAGCAACCAAACTCTACTCCCTGCTACCCATGTACTCCAGAAGGAGGTTTCTAATAATCTCACCTATATTTGTACTTTTTCTGGACAGGAAGATGTACTTCTACACTAAGTGTGAAACTGAAGCTGTCCATCATCATTTTTATTATCTAAGAAGTAGGTGGGCCCCACATCTTTTTTGACAATATAGATGTTTATTTATTTATAGGCTGGTGGTTTTCTTTGCAGTATCCCAGCTTCTTATTCTGAATTAAAATAATATCTAAAGTCAGATTAGGTTAAGATCTTGGTGTGGACTAAAGGTTATGTCTATGGGCATCCTGGCATTGATTTGGGAGCTTCTGTATTACATCTTTGAGAGACATTTTCTTCAGAAGTAAAAAAAAAATGTCTATCTAATTATTTAGATTCCCCCTTATTGGTTCAAGATTTCCAAAGTATTTGATTAACTGTATCCTAGTACAGATCTCCCAAGAGGTTACTACTTATGACTAGATGTGTTTAACTTTAGAAACAAAATCCTAAGAGTTGTCTTCAGATCATCCACTGAAGTAGAACTAATCTAATTTGGGGGGGGGGGGAACCCTTTTAATGAACAATCAACACCATCATTTGTTTTTATGGATTTCTAAAGAATACCAAATAAATGTGTATCTGTTTATAAGCATCGAATACCTCTATAAAATTTAGCAAAATCAAAACTATTTAAGAGGGATGACTTGCCATATCTCCCGGCCTGTCAGCAAATCCTCCGGTTTCCTCATCCTGGCAAGCCAAGATAAAACTGCACAACTTCTCTCTGTCGATCCAATGCAGCCTGCCAATTATCTTCAGGGATGCTAGCACCCACCAGGAATAACATACGTCTGGTAACTGACAAATGAAGTGACAACAGAGCACGTTAGGGCCACTGTGATTGTTAAGAGCAAGAATGGTGTGAGTCAGGTCAAAATAAGAAACTTCTCCTGCACAAAAATAAACAAGATTGAAAACAGATTTCAAGATAACATTCCATACCTTTGAAGAAGACTGCTCCTTCTCCCACTGAGCAGAAGTAGAATTTTGAGTATCCCTTTTACCAAACACGTGCACAATTAAATTTAACTTATACCAGGTTTCCCTTATTATGCTTGCCGTTGCCCCCCCCTTAACCTTTCACACCTATTAGAAGATTTTGTGAGAAATCCTCCATGTAAATAGCAACACTGACCTATGCTTATTATGTCCATAGCTAACAAGGATGACTAAAAACATATAACACCATAATCTTAAAGTGAATCTTGAAATGATCTTGCAGCCTTGCTATATTCTAAATACTTAATTAGAATTACAAATGTTTCACAATGACTATGTTTGAATAAGTCATAATGTACCGTATTTTTCCATCAATAAGATGCCCCCATGTACAAGACGACCACTTTCCAACCCAAAATTAAGAAATCAATATTTTAAAGATAGTGCAGAATACATTTTTATTTAGTAATTAGGTAACATTTACCTGATACACTCGGTGGGAGGAGGTCCAAACCGTCTCTCTGCAGCTCTATTTCCAGGCTCTTTTGCATAACTAATTACATTCAGTCACGAGTGAAACTGCAGATAGCTTGTCTGTGCAAACAGCCTTCCTCTAATTGGTTTGTTCAGCATCAGCTGACGTCAGTTACATCAGGCTCGTGATTGGAGGAAGTCTGTTTGGGAGACAAGCTATTTCACTCGTGATTGGAGGCTAGCAATAGAAGGAAGCCTGTTTGCAGAGACAAAGTATGGGCAGTTTTCAACTGCGCGGTTCTCTCCTCGGCTTACTTCCTTGCATAAGACGCCCTTCAATTTTTAGCGTAAGGATTTTAGAAAAAAGTATCGTCTTATAGTCGGAAAAATACAGTAGTTGCTTTGTAGCTCAGTGTTCTGGGTAATTCAGCCATTGTTTTAAATTATAGCTTATGCCTTAGGGGTGTGTGAAAGGATCTTATTGTGGTGTGTGACTGTGGTAAAGTACACATACAAGCATGGACTTGCACAATTTCCTAATAAGAATGGACTGGATTTTTTTTTTTACAGAAAAAGAGCATCAGATTGCAAGTGCCTAGAAAACCACAAATGAACAGCTTGCACAATAAAAAGAGTAGTAAGAATCAAGTACTAGATTTGAAAAAAGGATTTTTACAAAAGGTAGAAATGTTGGATTAGTAGAATTATAATAAACTGATATATAGTATTAATAAATTAAGATATGGGGAAGCTCCAGCACTACCACTTGTATTCATAGCACAGTGATACACTTGGGCCTGTAAGCTTTTTAGTGTCTTGACAAATTTGGTATATAAGAAATAGTTTACCTGTCAAATCTACTCCCAAAACCAGTGTACAGATACACCATCCAGGTTTTGGCTCATGGGATTTTCCAATGGAGGAAGGCAGGAGAAAGTGACTCCAGTGCGATTCCCATATCATGCTGAATGTCTAGAACAGGCCTGCACAACTTGTCATGGGAAAAGGGCCATGCTGATACATTAAAAATCCTTACAGGCTGCAAAGAAATACCTAACAGTGCTAATCAGCTGTTCCGCAGCTAGCGGAGTGGCAGAAGCGCTGGACCTGGCAGCAAGGCTTGGAGGTGCTCAGCAGTACGTATTTCAGGGTGGCAGCTGTAAAGTTACTCCTTTCAAAAAATTTTGGTGGGCCACACAAGGCCGCTTGCTGTACATGTTGTACAGACCTGGTCTAGAGCAATGTTTCAAGGCTCTTTGCAACTGCAGAAGGAAAATAACCTTCTCCATGGAATCAAGAATCCTTGCTAAAAAGGGAGAGAAACTGTTCATGGAAGTATCTTATGAATGTCTAGAACCAATCACAGTCACTTTTTAGAAAATTCCCCTTCCTTCCAAACTACAAAAATCTGAAATACAAAATATAAGCAAATTATACCTTTTCTGGTCTTCCATTAAGGCCACCAGATGGCAACTGACGTTCACAAAGCCACCATCCTAGAAGATCAGCATTTATTTGGTGTAACTGGCCTGCAATAGCCAGAAATCCTGTGCAACAATATATCTAAAATTACAGAAATAAAGTTCATGTCTATTTTAGAAAACTATTCAGATATTACAATATTACAAATTACAATGTAGGATATCAACTATTTATATAATCAATGCAACAAATTAAATCTCTCAACTTCTAGCCATCATACTTTTAGCAGTAGAATTTTCAGTTAAATGTTAAAAAACATGAAGCTGATTTAACCAAGTAGCACTTAAAAATGAAAAAAAAAAACCCTTTTAACAAGTTAAATTTATTTATCCATAAAGATGCACAGGGTCAAGTTAAGGATTACAGATGCTATGAATTAATAATATTATATCATTACTTTTCTTCTTAGAAAGATGACCCTTATCTTCTTCATTATGCAGAAGATTTTAAGACATGCCTAATATTTAGGGGAATAAAGAATACTTTTTTTTAAAAAAAAGCCCACCCTAAAACCAAAACAACTGTTATTGCCAAGCTTTATTCACAATTTACCTGTCCTGCATGAGATTCAGATCCTGGTCTACAGCCAAATCCTCCATCAAAATTCATACAAGATAACACAAAATCTACTGCTTTGTCCATATCAATTGCATCCAACTTCCCCTGAAAAGCAGAAAACTGAAAATTACTTCTTCACTGAAACCCAACTAAGCAGTGATCTCTACCCAAAGTCACATAGGAAAATGCAACTTTTCTCTGCAGAATACAACAGACAGGCCCTCCCTCCCTAATGACTTTCTACTCAATTTGACACATCTGAAGGTAGAGAAATATCTCAAAGCCAATTCAATTAATTTCCAATGTTCACTGCTCTACAATTTACTAAACTCATATTTTCCAGTGCCTGAATGAACAAGGAGCTCTGAATACAGAAGCAAAAACATAGTATTTTTCAAAACGATTTAATTAACAGTAACAATGTACTCAAAGAACTGAAGACATCAACTAAATACTAGGGTTTTTGTGGTAGGAAAAGATAGTCTTTTTCATTTATTATAGTATTTTATTCTATCTCCTTAAATCTGAAGATAATACTTTTCTCAAACTTGGAATCTTCAAATTTGTTGAGCTTCAGTTCCTGGCATTGCCAGACAACATAGCTAATACCAGTTTTCCACTCTAGGAGTATTTTAAAATGCTACATTTCTAATAACATTCTGGGAAGTTTTTAAAAATGTCCAATAAAATGAAATGCAGATTATTTGAAAGCTTATCTTTATCATTTCAGTATATGTATTTGTTTCAAAGGACTTACCAGAAGGGCTAAGGTTGCTACTGCACAAAATGAAAACCTTGTATCTATTTCTCCTGGAGAAAGAAATAAAAACAGGTATGTACATGACATGAAGAAAGGTTTACAAAATAAGTTAAGCTCAGAAATACAAAGATAAAACATATATTTATGTATCAATTCAAATCAAACCAATCTTTATTGCCATCATAGACAAGGAAAGCATATTTATATAAATGTTCCTTTGTTTCTACTTTTTTATTCATGTTTTTTAAAAAGTAATTTCTGTATTCTTGCATTATGGTTTCTTACAGAGGTAGTTGTGAGGAAAATCACGTTGCTGAATATTAAATATTCCCAAATAAGGAAAACATTCTTTTATGCAATAATTGTATTTAAAGGTACATATATTAACAAGTTAAAGATGTGATCAACATACAAATTCCTGTGTAAATCCTACAAGTCTTACTAACAGATTTACATAGAATTGCGCCATAAAATAACCAAAAGTATGTTTTCACAATAAGACTGTGAAAATAAGTAACTGTTCTCAAGCAAAAACTGTAATTATTATTAAATATTAAGCAATATTTCTCAGATCTCAGAGTAATTCTAGAGCTAAAATGGTGATACACATCACATTTAGAGTCAGATATATATAAAAGCTCATCACAGATCTAAGAAACTACAATTCAGGAAAAAGTATATGTGGAAATACCACCACATATTCTTTTGAACTGTGACTTTCTTAATATAGGACCATGAATAGCAAACAAAGAGAAAACATATTTTTTAAATCTTTCAACGGAAAATGGAAATCAATATATATTTAAAAGTTACCCCAAATGTCTCCAGCAAATGATCCATCTTCCTTCTGTAAGTTTTTTACATAACTGACAATCTTATTTACATCAACAACATCAAGACTGTCATATAGGGTTAGAATCTAGAAAACAAAATCAGTAAGATTAAAATTTTAGAGTATAAAAATACCCTAGAACATATTTATATATTTGAAAACAATCCAAAACTATTTTAATTAGAATTTTATTTTACTTCACTAGCCTGAAACTTCGTACAAAACAAAAAATAAGTCCTGTTTTCCATATTTTTTCTACTTCCAATATAAAATATTTATAGATACATCCAATTTTGATGTTTATTTTCCAGTTATGTCCAAAATATACTTGGTTAAAACCCATATTTAATTACACTTAAAGTTGACTTATGTGAATCAATGGAAAGTTAATCATGACTAACAAGTTCCACTGATTTCAGTTACTTTACATATAACAGATTGGATCCAACTTAAGTACGTCAAATGTAGTAGATAATCCCAAACCATAATTTATATGCAAGTAACATTATTGTCACACTATTCTTTTTCAAGCTGTCTAGAGTAATTCTTTCCAGTTATTAAATAATCTTTTTAATTTAAGGGAATTCGAAAGAATACTGTAAGGGTATCTCTGGATTACAATGAAGATTTACAGCATTAATTTTAATTATACAGTTAAGAGTTTTGCATAATGAAATTACTACTCCATGTTTTTAGGCATGTTTATGTGTGCAGCAATTACAGTGTTAAATAAGTAGAACTTAATCACAGACATCCAAGAATTTCTGAAACAGAATAAAGGCAAAGAAAGTCTTGTTTTTCTCCCTCTTCTTTATCCTAATTTGGGATTTCATCTGATCACTGCAGCTCCCATCCGATCATCTTAATGGAAGGCAGGTGATTTAATTGTCTCATTATGATTTGAATGTTCTTTACTATAGTGCGTGTTGGTTAATGTGATGGGAGCAGATTTATTTATCCTTGTCTAAAACATGGTTAATATCTGCAATGATGTTTTGAATTAAGATTCAAGAATTTGGTTGCTCTGACAGAATTCAGAAATCTTATAGATCAAGCTATTAAAAAAATGTTCTCAGGTCTCAGAGTAATTCTAGAGCTGAATGTTAAACCACATCAACTGCAGATTCAGATAAAACATCAAATTTCATCACTGACCCAAGAAGCTATAATGTTTTCTGTTAGAAGCATCAGTATTCTTATTTTTGCTACATAAAAGTTATTCAACCTTGCCAAAGTTGGTTCGAGTGAAATATCATTGTTAAGTTTTGCCCAGGATTATGCTCCATAAGATGGGTGGTTATACAAATTTAATAAATAAATAAATCCCCAGTTGTACTTTACATTTTCCTAATTGAAAAACTTAAGAGAGAAAATAAGCTAAACCATTTATTCTAGAATTTGTAAAAAATAAACAGGGGTGACATTGCTTTTTAGCCCAGTCAGTAATGCTGAATCTAAAGAAAACTCAGTAAATGTAAGGAATCATTTTTTTAAAAAAAAACGTGTCTCAGAGCTTAGAAAACAATTCACTTAGGCATTAACACTATGGATAAGCCATTACTAAATCAATATAATAAAGTATGTTTACCTGGATAGCACTTAATGTATATAAAAGATGAGGATCATGACCTATGCTGGCACTTATTCCACCACATTCATGTTGGCATGATTTGATAAATGCCAGAATTTCTTCTTTGTTCATCCGATGCAGCTGCCCCATGAGATCCATTACTGTCAATCCCCAATAGACACCACTCATTCTTAAATATTCTGACATACAATATTCCTGAAATAAGTATAGCACAGATTAATTTTTAATCTAAAGAAGCATAAAAGGGAGCATGACTACTTACTTAGATGTTAGGGGAAAAATCCCCAACACAGAAACTTTATTTCATTTCTTTAGCAAGCATACACTGAAGATTCTTCCTTAAAATTATATCCACGTGCATGGAATACCCAAAACCGGTATGATTTCATTCAGGCACAGAATGACTGAAATCCGTTGTTCCATGCATGGAACAGTTTGTGCCTAGAATGTTTTGCAAATCCCTAAAAAGTTCCCAGTTATATGTTCACTGACTAAAATAACTTCAACAATTGTGAATACAGGTAGTCCTTGGGTTGAGAAACCCAGGATGGCCCATGGTTAAGAATGGAGCCTATTGTAGCAAAATTTGAGTTAAAGACACAATGATTCAAGTTAAATACAGAATTGTTTGAGTTCGTTACACAATACTACTTATACAGTATTATACAATAATACTGTTCTGGCTTATGTACAAATTCAACTTAAGGACAGACTTTGGGAATGGAACTCATTCTTAAACTGGGAATTTTTAAAAAAATCTGTTCAATCGTGTCTGATTCTCAGAGACTGCCTGGACAAGTCCCTGCAGTTTACCTGGCAAAGTTTTTCAAAAGTGGTTTGCCATTGCCTCCTTCCTACCTGTATACAAATCCTTAAAGCTGATAATTGTTAACTGATAAGTATTTGTAATCTGTCTCACACATAACCTGCATCTGCATAAACATCCTATCTTTCCCTCCCTCCCCACCCCCCCATGTCATCCAATTTAATTCATACATCAGCGTAATTACTCCATGCATCTGATGAAGTGAGCTGTAGTTCCCAAAAGCGTATGCCTTTTAATAAAATTTGTTAGTCTGGAGAGGTGCCACCAGATTCCTTTAGATTTTGGCTATCATAGACTAACATAGCTTTCCCTATAATTAACCCTTATAGTGGGATAATACTAATAAACAGTAGCATATTACTTTCATTCCACATTTTTAAATAAACAAAGCAACATTTGAAAACCAAAAGGAAGTATCAAATAGAAAAGCCATGTTCAAATTAATTTTAAAATAGGCTTCTTAGGTCTCAGTGTCATTCTAAAGAGATAATTCTTCAGCTCTGAAGTCAGATAATACATGCCAGATTACATCACTGACCTAAAGAAACCACCTGCAATTTTTATAAAAAACAAACAAAAAACCCCCCCCTCCTATACACCATATACATGCTCTATAGGAAGCAAAGTAAATACTATTTATATTAATACAGAATACTCACATAATCATCTTTCTTTGTTCCATAAGCAGCTATGTAGTCTGCATGCTTCTCTAACAATAATGTTGTTGGAGCATCATTTTTTATTGTGACATCTTTTTGTGGTGTTCCCTTAAAAATATTATGGCAAAATCCATTTTAAAAAAAATTGTTCCAATCATATTCCATGTAAATATATAATGCAGTGCCCCAACCAATATCTAAACAGTCAATGAATTACATAATTTATTATAATCAGTAAACATACTATATTTTAAAAGGCTAACATTCATAGAAATACAAAAATAAACCAAAAACAAAATCTGGATACAGTAATAATGAAGTAGATTTTACTATGTATTTTACATGTTTATTGAATATAAAATGAATTGATTCAGGCACTGAGATTATTCAATTGTATTCTGACAGAAATACATATGCCAGTATAATTGATGGAAAAAGAATCACAGCAAATAGTAGCACCTAGACAAATATGACTGATCACTTCAAAAAAGCTAAGCACAGCCAGACCTGGTTACTACTGGGATGGAAGATCATTAGGAAATCCTAGGGCCACAGGCTAGACTGAGAAGGAAATAAAATCATGGAAGGTAATGCCAAACCATTTCCCTGTTGCTGGTAGGGAAAAAATACCTGGATACCTTCTTGTAGTCATCAGGAGTGAAGCTCCACTCTTTTGGGGTTTTTAATAGAATTAAAACTTGTACACCTACCCAAATATACTACACGGATTTAACAGGAACTTGCATATAGGATACTTTTTTAGTTTTCAGTCATGGAAATGTTGAACAGAAAAAATGGCGAGTGATTACATTTTCCAAATTATGTTTCTTATTGAAGATCATATATGTATATAAGCAACATAGTATAATCATTTTTTTCTGTACCATTTAACCAGGGACACTTTGCTGTAAGTTCTATACCAACAAGAATAAATTTATTTCACAGAACAAATGCTTCATGTACACTTATATGTGTAGAGAAACAGAAAAAGGTTTTGAAAAATAGCTTTCTAGTGTACAATATCCCTGTCCTTAAACAATTACGTTTTCTCAATTTAAAATCCCCAATTCACTAATAATATTAAAGCTGATAGGCAAGAAGCATTCTTCACTATCATCCTCATTTAATGAGACTATCTGGCTATCTGAAGCATGAGTAGATTTCTTTTGTATTAAGCAAAATATTCTTTCTAGAACAATTTGAAAGTTATACAAATATCTTATTACTGTACACTGCAGGAAAAAATTAACTTGGAAGGAATTATTTTATTTGAAGTCCTGACCCAGTTGAAGTCACCCTTTTGTATATGATGTTAACGTCTAAGAATTCATTAATGCCCTCCTCTCCCACTTCAAGTGGAATTAAATACTAAGATTTAATGAGACAGTTGTTGCCTGTGGAATCATAATTTTATTCAAAATTGGTCTTGTTGAATAAACAGAAAATATGGAAAAGGACTCAGGTAGAAAAAATAGAATTAAAGTGGTTTCTCTTGAGCTGTTTATCCACATTAGTAAAAAGTTGAGGGAGTATTAATGAAACTATAGTAGAGCATACTTTTAAGGCAGAAAAAAACTCCCTGTGAAGATGTAAGTATAAGTCTGTCAGTAACAGAGAACTATACAGTGATCATAAAGGCTTATACTGATTTTTTCTCCCAAGATGGCCGCCTGGCCAATGAGAGGATGTGACTAGCCATTGGCTGTTTTTTTTTTTAATCTTCTAAAATTTACCACCTTGCTCAGGATTAACTTTTTCTGAAAGGATATACATTTTAGTCATCTTATTCTATTTCCTGTTCTTGATGCTGTTTGTCCCACGGTAAACTGAGCCTTGCCATTTTAAATTCTGAAGTTCAGCACATGGTGCTCCACTTTCCCCTTAAGAGTTTGTGGGAGGATAGGGGCAGGAAAAAAAAAGATGCACGGCAAATTAAGAAACCTAGGGTTTAGTTTGCAGATCACCAAGTTTTCCTTTTAAGCCAGAACAAAAAGCGCATTTATAAAAACAGCTGTTTAAGCTACATGCTTCCTTTTGGCTTTTGCACAACCGGATTATTCAAATAGATCAAATACACAGAAATTCCTGTCCTAAACTCACCCAGCAAGAAATTCACTCTGGAACAAATGCGGCAAGTTTCCACGGTACTTGGACTATAAAGGAAAGTGCGCTGCATCTCTGATTTAATTATTTTGCTCAATTATTACCATCACGGATAGCCTCTTTCAGCAGATTACATCGCAGGGGAAGAAAACGGCACTTGGGAAAGCAGGAAGCTCGGAAACGTCGATTCCCAAACCAGCCATGACATATTTCTCGCTCGCCAGCAAATACAAATCCCACAGTTTCCCCCCCCCCCCGTAAAACGCGAAAAGGACTGGCAGCAGACTGGCCCCTACCCCCATGCTGCTCCTCTCCTCCTACCAGCTCGGCCTCACCCTCAACCATCCTCGGAATGGCCGACGGGTCTAATAAGGGGGCTCGATTGATTCTTTTCCCTCCTCGAGGAAACCAGAAAAGGGGGAGGGGAGAGGCGGGACGAGCAGCGAGCGCGCGAAAAACAGCAAGAGCGGGAAAAGCAAGCAGCTACTCACCATAATGATACATCCGCGACACCTCCCCACGTGCCTCTGCGGCGCAGGCGCATCGCTCACCGGAAGTAGAAAAAAGTCGATTTCCATCTCTTGTCCCGAACGGACCCCGTGGAGCTGTCTAAGGATTGCCTGTGCAGAAAGAACTGTTTCTGTGGGGCTTTTTTTTTTTTTTGCCAATAGCTGTAGTGCCAAACAATGGGGGGGGGAGGAGGGGGGATTTTGCTGCTTGTTTCAGTTTAAAGAAAATATTCCAAGGCATTCTGTTTTATACATTTACTTGGAGAACACCAGATTGGGGAGTTATCAATTTCACTGAACAATAATCCGTCTGGATCCCGACTGTTTATAGAAAGCGGATTGGGGGGTCTTTACTTGCTTTTCCTCTTTTCCCAGCACTTCGCCTTTGCGGTTTTGAGATTGATCCGAGGAACTGCCTGTTGTACAGTTATCAAAAGTTCTATAATCTTACATTAACTCCAAAAGGTTAACAGGATTATAGTCCTACTTTAAAAGACCCCGTTCGTTCCTCTACTAATGTACCTTAGGCACACAGTTTTGAAAGAATACCCTGGGCTAAAAGTCGAATAATGCAAAACCTTTTTTTTCCTTTAAAAGATGCCAAAGGAAATTAAAGCGATATTAGCTGTTTTCCACTACATTGGATCATTTACAAGTCCTCAGTATATATAGTGGTACTTAAAAGTTTGCGAACCCTGTTGAATTTTCAATATTTCTCCATAAATATAATCTGAAACATTATCTGTTCTCCACACAAGTCCTAAAATTAGATTAAAAGAACCCAGTTAAACGGAGTCAAAAGCGCACTTGTTCATTTATTTTATTGAGGAAAATGATCCAAAGCTACATATTTATGTGCGGCAAAAGTATATTAACCTCTAGGACAGTGTTTCTCAACCTTGGTAAATTTAAGATGGGTGGACTTCAATTCCTAGAATTCCCCAGCCAGCATGGCTGGCTGGGGAATTCTGGGAATTGAAGTCCACCCATCTTAAATTTACCAAGGTTGAGAAACACTGCTCTAGGATTATCAGTCCATTCGAAGGGGAAATTAGGGTCAGGGGTTTCAATCAATGGGGTGATTATCAGGTGTATGTGGGAGTTCCTTCCTTAGTTCAAGAACAGAATTCTGGTTCTTCACTATCAAAATGTTATTTTCACAACTCAGATATGTGGAAGTGTGTCACAGCTCCAAAAAAGGAGATTTCTGAGGACCTCTGAAAAACAGCTGTTGAGGCTTACCGGGCTGGAAAAGGTGACAAAACTATTTCCAAAGAGTTTGGACTCTACCAGTCCACTATCAGGCAGACTGTGTACAAAGGGAAGCAATTCAACACCATTGTTATCTTCCCCACTGTACCTTCCTCCTGTTCTGGAAAGGGAGAAAAGTATGCCATCTGAAAATCAGTTTCTCCACTGTGTTCCTTACTTTGTCTCCACAACAAGTTCTGCAGCGTTGCTGCCCTCACAACAGCAGTTGTTGTTGCTGCTATTGGGTTACCAATTGTGGCTCTCCTGGTAGGGCAGACAAGCAGGGAGAACAGAAAGAGGGAAGCTGAATGATCCGCACTTCCCTGGTGCTTCTCAGATCTGGGTGACAATCAGTGGTGTGCTGTGTGTTGCTGCTTACTGATCAAAATAATGAGGTCTTCCACAAGGTCCTTATTCCCCAGATTGAGCCACCAGCAAAGGAAGGAAAAGCTACACAAAGGAGGTGTCCAACCTCTTTGACAGCCAGTTACTCCGTTCCCCACCCCCCAGGTAGAGATCCCTATGGCCAGATGCAAGGGGGAGGGGTAGTCCTGCAGCAGGTCATGGACTCTCTGATAATGCCTCCTCCGTGCAACAAAAAATGTTGAAACAGGAGGTTTTCTTGTATTTTGCACAAGAAAACAAATGCCAGTCTTCTGTTAAATAACCTTAATCCAGCTTCACTTTGCTGTGCTAATACAAGGACATGCCCTCAACGACCAGTAAGCAGGCTGTCTCAGACCAGAGGTAAAGAAGGTAAGTGGGTAAGTCCTTTCAGTGGTAGCTCTGCAAACATCTTACTCATACAAACATTAAGCACAACTTTCTCACCTTTTTCTAAATATATATTTAACTAAGGCCACCATAAATTTATGTTTTATTTGTAGCACAGAATTTTTTTTATCCTAAAGGGTATGTTGCAGGGATAAGATGAAGGCATACTTGTCTAGAGATACCATATTCAGTAGAGTAACAATCTGAGCTAAACTCTCCAGTAGTTATTTTCAGTTTAATTTATGTCTTGAAAATCTTGTGAAATGTTTTACTAACCTATGTTTATATTTTGAAATAATTATTTAAATTCCTTTATGCATCTTCTTGTTCTTAATCTAATGTTATTTGAACAGATTTTCACTAGTATGATGGGAATTCCTTTCATTTCTCTTAAAAGTAAATGGGGACCCTTAAACTAGATCTAGGGTATGTGTGGAGTGGGATAAGGGAAAAAAAGAGCATTCTATTAGCAAATGATGTTTTATTGGGGAAATTAAATCAGAAATACAACCCAAAGGTGTTTTTTTTTAACTCTTACATTTGGTTTTGCAATTTAAATAAGCTACCTTTAAGCTATAGGCTCTTTGGGGGAAGACTGGTCAACATACTTCAGCACATATAAGGACTGATTAACATGAATCAGCTGTCTCGGTTTCAATTCCAAAATAAATTCATACATCTATTATAAAAAAAAGTTCAAGGCATATAGAATTTTGGCTTACTAGTAGTTTAATACTGCAGCTCATTAGAATATTGCAAATACAATAAAATTATTAGGGGAAAAGATTGCATTACATGGCTATTTTTATCGTATTTGACTACAGGTAGTCCTCAAGTTACAACAGCATTTGGAACTGGAATATCCATCGCTAAGCAATGCAGTTGTAAAGTGCAACCGCATTGCTTAGCGATGGCAATCCCTGCAGTCCCAGTTCTCGTTGTTAACTGAATCTCTTGGTCATTAGGTGAGGCAACTTCCTGCCAGCTTCCCACAACCAAAGTCAGTGGGGAAGCTGGGAGGAAGTTACAAGTCCCAGACCTGCAGGCAGGTAAGTGGCTGCTGCTGGGTGTGGGAGGGAGAGAGGGAGTACACAGGAGCGCACGAGAAGGTTGGGAAGGTGCGTGAGGGGGTGTGCAAGAGGCACCATGTGGGTCAGGTGAGAGGCGTGGGTCAGGGAGGGTGTGCAAGGATGCGAAGGGGTGCACGAGGGGTGCCAAATGGGTCAGGGAGGGTGCAAAGGGTGCACAAGGTGTTGCTCAGGTTGGGGAAGGTGTGCAGAGGTACTGCGTGGGTCAGGGAGGGTGCACAGGTGGGGGAGACCTACCCCAGTGACTTGTGACTTTCCCTGCTGGTTTCCTCACTGACTGGGGAAGCTGGCAGAGAAGGTTGCAAGTGATGATTGTGATCATGTGACTATGGGGTGCTGGGATGGCCAGAACTTGGAGGACTGGCTGTAACCACCATTTGTTCAGCGCCATCGTAACTTGGAACAGTCACTGACCAAATGGTTGTAGTCAAGGACTACCTGTATTACATTACATTTAAGTCTGCTATAGTCAAACACACAGGCACCAGTGTCATATATTTTCTATATGTTTCTTTTCTTCCTCTACAGCATCCTGAAAATTTATCCTAGAGGGTTGAAATACACTCCAGTCAGTGGAGATAAGGCATGGGAAAGGAAATTGGGATAAATGTATTTTTGTGCATCTTTCAGCAAGGAGTCTTCATTAAACTTCATTCTGTTCTGTAGAACAAAAGTAACTCTTCTATATTCTTTATGGATCCAACTACAGGCAGTACAATTAATTTATCTATAATAAATTTATTTTTAATCTTGTACTCAATATATAATATTTAGTAATTGCTGCAATACAGACCTAACAATATCTAATTTACACATGGCTCCCAAAATTTCAACTTTGTACCAAATTCTTCATCTAATTTATATCAGTGGCCTGTTCAATTACAAAAATCCAAGGCACTTTAAATACGCTAGAGAGATTTCAGAGGACAGAGATAACCACGTCATGATAAAGTGGGGCAAAAATGTGAAATCACTAAAGAAATCTCCTGAATAGTTCTAGAAGTTAAGTGACTGGCTTTTTCATGTACTTAAGATTTGACACTACTACTGCTGAGGCCATTTTTGTCCAATATTAAAAGTAATGCACCAGAGAAAAAACCGAACATTTGTAAATCAGGCTAATGCACATCAGGAGTACTCTCAACCTTTAAACTTGGCAATATGTTCACGAACTATAATTACTCTCTGAATTTGAGCTGTTCCTTCATAAATCTGAAACGACAAAATATATGATAGTGTTTTCAGCCAATTTAAAATACAGAAACTATACAAAATGTCTATGAAAACAGTACATCTTAAATTATCATGGGTAATACGTAAACGTTCCTATAAATGCATAATTCTAATAACAGAATACAATGAGAGAACAAAAAAGCTAAACTTAATTGACAGTCCAAAAAGCTACTTTTGATTAAACTTGACCCTAGGGCTACTAGGCTGTTTGTCTTTTTCTTCGGAATAACAGGCTATGATGGCAAATCACACTGCTTTGAAAGTCTTCCAAAACTGAGAGTTTCAAAAGCAGTTTTCATATGGGACTGATCTTTCATAAACTCAAAATCCCTACTCTGTATAAAACTAATTAAGTTTAATTATATATTATCTAATGTGAAAATATGTAACAGGCAGGTATGATGAAATCTGCACTTGTACATTTAAGGATCTGTCCTTAAGTCAAATCTGTATGTGAGCTGGAACAGTATTATTGTAAAATACTGTATAAGTAGTATTATGTAATGAACTCCAACCACTGTGTATTTAACTCGGGTCATTGCGTATTTAACTCTAATTTGCTACAATAGCCTCCATTCTTAACTATGGGTCATTTGTAACCTGGGTGTTTTTAACCTGGGGACTACCTGTACTATATTCTTTCAGAGGGCAATAGAATAGATGCCATGGGTCAGGATGATAGAGAGTGCCTGCATGTGCAACAACAACCAAAAACTGCACTTTTCCTTTAGAATTATTACTTTAGAATATATAAATTTACCTTAAATGTACTAATGGCATTTTGTGATTAAGATTACTTACCTGGTATATTTTTGCATCTCTCATTAGCTTTTCTACTGGATATTCACTATTGAATCCATTTCCTCCAAAAATCTGGACAGCATCAGAAGCTACTTGATTTGCAATGTCTCCAGCATATGCCTTTGCTATAGATGCATAGTAGGTATTTCTACGACCAACATCTATATCCCATGCTGCCTTCTGGTAAGCCAGGCGAGATAGTTCCACTTTCATTGCCATTTCAGCCAGCATGAAGGACACTGCTTGGTGCTGGGATTGTTTGAGTGAGGGGTGAAAGTAAGCATTGAAAACTTGATTTCCAAATATGCAAAGGTAGTGTGCATTTTAGCAGTATACACAATTCCATCTTCTGTTATAAAGTAATTCTATAGAATTCCACAGGATATGAACAGTAGTCAAACCCCTAATTCACTGCTCAAGATTCTGCACTACATTACAAGTCATAAATGAACAGAAGTGCAGTATTTATAGATTTTTAAATCTTCATAATTCTTTTACTATTATTTTTATCTTACTCCCAGCTATATTTGTTTAGCATCTTTGCATTACAATTATTGCAAGCAATGTTGATTTGATCTGACATACTTACGCATACTTACTGTAAGGCAGTAGATTTCATGTGTTTTGGATAAACAAGAAAGTTCTCAAATGGCTTATAGTCAAATATGCATAAAATGTGTATTAATATATAATGAGCACAATACAAATTCAGTAATTCTGTAAATGGGTAGGTATTCTGTGGCCTTCTGGGATGTTGCATCGCAATTCTCATCATTCTTAGCCGCTGGCCACAGTTGCTGAAGACCAACAATTTACCCACCACTATTTTAGATTTAGCTGCAATGGAATGTATTATATAACATATAATGACAGTATCAGCAGTAGGTATACAATAACAAGTGAAGTAACAAGTGAAGCCATTTTTAAACTTCTTATGCCACACAAGATTCTCTTCATCTATATTAAGTGGCTTCTGGTAAGACTAACTAAATATTTTGTTATTGTGACTTTATTGTGACTTTTGCATTATTGAAAATTTCCAAATACAAGACTTTGTGAAAAATAATCTTTTCAAACATACTTCCTACAAACTACAAGAATTCAAATATGCGCTTCCATTAGCAGAAACAAGTTCCACTAATTGGAACTGAATGGGATGATTCTTCCTTGTAACTCTCTACGCATACTCAAAATCCATAGGAGAGGATGCAGTGAGGGACAAGGCAAGAAAAGAGAAAGTCTAATTGAGCTTGAACTAGGAATGGAATATTTGTTTTCACACCATATTGTATCTGTAATTGGAATTTCACATACCTCTGCAAGGACTTTCCCAAAGGTTTTTCTTTCCATAGCGTATCTTGTAGCTTCGTCCAAAGCTCTCTGTGCTAATCCAACAGCACCAGCTGCTACCTGTACATCAGTAATGAATATTATAAAATGATATTTCTACAATTAGAATTCCTCTTTCAAACTTACTTTGAATACTCACTGGAGGCCTTGTTTTATCAAATGCTCCCATGGCAATTTTAAAGCCAGCTCCTTCACCAAGAAGTACATTTTCTTTAGGTATTCTTACATCCTCAAAAACAATCCCTCTTGTATCTGAACACCGCTGACCCATGTTAAGCTCCTGAAAAGGAATTTTATAAGATAATTACCATTATTATTCTATTTTATAATTCAATAAAACTAAAGTAGGTTCATCAGAAATATAAGATTTACACCTGTTGCACCTACAGTATACTAATTTTTACACACACATTAAAATAAAGTCAATAAAGATTTTTTGAAATGTCATGATTTTGATGTTGTCAACACATTGTAATGTAGGAATATAATTTAATTAAAACTTAATGCAAATTATAAAATCAAAACCCAGCAAATTGAAAGATGATACACTAATGCAAATACAAGAAATAAAACTGTAATATTAATCTTTAATTTGACCTTTCAGCACATATTCAGGTTTTTACATATTTAGAATCAAATTCTTCATAAAATCAGAAATCCCAAGTATTAGTACTAGGAAGACAATATATTTTAAAATGAGAATATAACTCAGAAAATAATTTGCTGTATTGTCTAGATACCAATTTTATTTTGCCTAGTTATACTTCCTTTTGATAAACTCTATTTGTATTATTTTCAGTTTACTTTTGATTCATGCATTTCCATGTTTATTAATTGAATTTTTCTAATTATAAAAGATACAGTGATCAAATCCTTTCCTCACTCAAATACTAAGCTAATTCAAAATTAAGAAGGAATGTTATTTAGATTGTAGCTTCAAACTTATGCCCAGAAATAGGAACCTGTGGCTCTCCAAATGACACTGGACTATTGGCTCTGTAAGTCCTTATCTCTGGCCATGGTGGCTGAGGTTCTAGTTCAGCAACATTTGGAGGGCCACATGTTTCTCAAGCTTTCCCTGTTCACATACTAAAGCATAAAGTCCACTGAATCCAGTGCAACCTACTAGTAAGTGGCTACATACAGAATCTGCCTATGAAATATAGATTGTTTCAATCATCCCGACACAATAATCACAACCTAAAATAATATTTTTTTTCCAGGTATGAATGGATTTCTTCCTCCAAACATGGACATCTGCTTTATCTAAAAGGACCCCTGATCAACTCCCTGAAAGCTATATGTCACCATTATTTCTTTTTGATGTATGGAGATACAAATATCCTGCAGAGAAAGCCTATATTTATTATTCTACAGTTCACAAAACTTACTTGGGAATAGAATATGGATTGAATTTCTAACTCATTGTTAACTAATCTCATAAATGTGGGAATTGCAGCCCCTACATATGCAGTTCATAATCCAGTAACAGTAAGATTAAACAGAGGAACTTTCAAACAGAAGAGGTGAAGAGTTAATTTTACTATTGCGCTTACTACTGCGGGAGAACATCAAATTGAAGTGCTAACAGGACTTAAAAAGCTTCTTCCAAATCCACTTAATTCCTGATGTTTCTTTATCTATAGTATGGGATTCTAGCAAAGCATTTATGGGGGAATTGTTTATCTCTGGCATCAAATAGAAAGAAAGCTATGCAAAAACAAAAGGACATACTGTTAAATGAACAGAAGCAATTAGAATTAAGTCACAAGCATAATCCCGTTTTGGATGTAGAACAAGAATGTAATATTTTTGCTTAGTAGGAGTATTTTGAAAAAGGCAGTAAGTCAGATAAATTGTTGGCATACCAACTGCAAAAGGAACACAACAAAAGAACTATTACTTCTATCTGGGATGGAAATGGACATATTTCCACAACAAAGGAGATGACAGAGCAACTTATTAAATACTATTCAAGATTATATAGTAAATAAATATATAATCCAATAAAGACTGAAGAGTGCAATACTACTAACGAAATTCACAGATCAACAAAAGGAAACTCTTTAATAAATTAGTAACAGAAGATGAAGGAAAATAAGCAATACAAAACTTCAAACTAAACATAGTTCCAAGACCTGACAGCACCTCCGCCATATATTACTCCAATACTGATAACTTAAATGGACAGTTCATTTTCTAAAAGTTGTTGGAAACGTAACGATCAGATTTGGTCCTACTTTTGGTGGTAATGTCATAAAGCTCAGCAATTTTGGAAAATGATTTTTAATACAGTAGAATGAAACAAATTCTAAAAGCTTAATTTCCTTTCCAACTGCTATTTTTCTTTTACACATCTCTAACCCTCTATTCCCACAATGTATACCCAAATAGCTTTGTACAAGGTAACTACTGCAAGAATACTTTATACTTATTAGAAAATATACGCAGTTCCTTTTGCAGAAGAATGGCTAATTAAGTTGTGGTAGTACACTCTGATGTCCAAAGTAACTTTATATTTCAAAAGTAAATCTAACACAAAATTTAATTCAACTTGGAAATCATTTCTGTATTATAATTCTATATGTGGGCTTGTACCACATCCAAAAGTTGAGTTTCTCTTAGCATAAAATCTTAATGTTCTAACTTTCTACGATCTATTAAAGAAGCATAGAATTTTGGACAGAAATAACTGTAATTCCTAATCTTATTTCAAGATTTATGCTATGCATATTACTGCTGTTGATATATAATACTTGGATTTTAATAATTTGCAGTTTTGTAAGCAATATACAGGTAGTCCCCGAGTTAAGAACAGGTTGCAGATGATCCATTTTTCAGAACAGAACCTATTGTAGCAACATTCGAGTTAAATACACAATGATTTGAGTTAAATAAACAATGGTTTGAGTTCATTAGACAATACTACTTATACAGTAGTATTATACAATACTACTTATATTATACAATAATACTGTTCGAGCTTACATACAAATGTGACTTAAGGACAGACCCTTGCAACAGAACTCATTCTTAAACTGGGGACTACCTGTATTCAGTTATGTAAACCTAACTAATGAAATACTGAAAATTCTTGCCTAACAAATTTAGTCCTATTTAACTTTATGATGTTTGTAAATTCCATGTTCATTTACTTTGTTTTTTTTCTATTTTTGCTTTTTTCGCCTTTCCCCTCCTCAAAACTCCTTAATAAAAAAAAAAAATTTTTCAGAGCACTTGACAAATATGAACTTTTGCCTTTCAGCAAATGAAAAAAAAAAGGTGTGGTATTATTAATCACACCATTGGCATGATTAGAGAAGCCTTTTCTTTTTTTTAAAGACAATCTGACATGCATATAAATCTATGTAAATAAATAGCATTTCAGGTAAGGATTCAAAAGGTCTGTATTGATCACAAGGTCATCTGCCTTTTGACAGCAAGCCCTGCATGTGAAAACTCCTTCTCTCTTGTGACACAAGATCTTACACGTAGTGCGGGGAAACAGCAAACTGAGAAACAGGTCAAGAAACTAATCTTGTAATTTGTTAGTCTATTTTATTTCATTCATAAATAATGAATTCTATGTTATAATTTAGTTACCAATAATTTATCATTATTGGGCTTACTATATTTGAGGGCTCATTCTCTTGACAGAAAGAACATTGCAATTATACTATCTACTTGGAACACAAGGAAACAAGCTTGTACATAATTATAAGGTACTATATGTGTGTGTGTGTGTGTGTGCGCGCGCGTGCGCGCTCCATGGTGTGCATGTACAATGGGACAAATATTTAGTGTGCCATTCATAATTAAACTATCAAAATTACAAGTGTTCAGTAAAAGAACAGGCAGAATCTCTGGAAGAATCCCCAAAGGATCGCTATGAGATTGGAAAATGTTCCTCCATTTGCAAAAGGCAACGGAATCCAGCAGATAACTCACTAGAGATATGGGTGTATAGAGGTAATTTTCATTTTTTCCCCCTTTTTGCGGGCATTTCTCAGCATTTCCTGTGCTGTATTCTGGAAAGTCCTCTAGTACTGTTTTTCAAGAGGAGCTGAAAGCTGCACGGAGATGGAAGAATCACAGTTACTGGGATCGTGAAAACCTGGCTCCTTAAGTGGCCATTCAGGGACTCCAAAAATTGTGAACTATGTACTCAAGGTGGATGTGGATGCCACTTAGTATGGTTTTATAATTATAGGTTTTTTTAAAAAAAATATCTGGATGCATTTATGGACTTTGGGGGGATATATTTTTGTGGTTGATGGTATATTATTATGAATTTAGCATCTGAAAGTTTCTTAGATTAATGTTTGAGCAAAGCTTTGTAAAGTGCTTCTCCAAATTCAGTCCAGTGACTCTTCAACTCAATGATTACATCAAGCTAGCTTTTGAAATTTACTAGCTGATGATTTCTTGACTACTAATTCAGAATAACTGATTCAAAATGTTTAAATTAACATTAAAATGTTTCAATTCTACCTTCCTTCCGATATGTACTCCAGGGCTGTCAGCCTCCACAATAAATCCAGTAAAAGCTTTACTTGCAGGAGTTTTCGGATCAGGATCAGAACGTGCCAATAAAAAATACCTAATTGGAACACACCAAAACCACAACATCAGTTTTTCAACATCTGCTTACAGACCATCATAAGCTATTAATTCTCTAGTAGCTTTTTTATCACGTATAAAATACTGATCACACATTTCTCATGAGGGGATAGAACAGAGTTATAGCATAATTCTTTATTTTTATTCAGATGTATGTCCCAATAAATTCAGTGGATCTTAACATGATTAAGATTTGATTCTAAATCCAATTCATACATAAAACTAGAAATATCAGTATTTAAATACTGATTCTGGATGAAGGAATGACTTCTCCCCTATATACCTGCCCTTATTTCTTAGCCCACACAACCATTGAAATTCCTCTTTTCATTCCTTTTTTCCCCCTTAAATAAATTGACTTATGATTTAGAATGAGGGAGATACTACCATTGCCCAAATGGATGAGATAAAAATTGATTGTCTAATAAGCCCACCCATTCAAGTTCAAGTATTCTCTTGCTTGGTTATATTCAGTATGATACAAGAATGAACATAATATTGAAAAATTGTTTTTGCATATTTTAATTTTTATATTTAAAATGTAAACACTACTGAAAATATAAAGGTATAGTAGGAGCCTCTACACATCTCCTGAAAAAAATATCAATGGGACGTTCTTCCGGGGACACAGGACTAAGCCTTATTTAAGTAGCAATTGTTATACCAATTAGCCTTGCCACCATTGGTGATCCACATTTTTTGTCCATTAATAATATATTCATCTCCTTTCTTTTCAGCTCTTGTCTTTAGACCTGCTACATCAGAGCCTGCTCCAGGTTCTGTTACACAATATGCCTTAGAGAAGAAAACACAAAACATCAAATTTAATAAATTGAAAACTATATAGTATTACACATGCTAAAATGTGAAGAAATGAACATTAAATCCAGCAATTCCACATGAACACAATGCAAAATCATCAGTAACTTTATTAACTTTAATTATAATTTTGTTGATAAATAAAAGAATAACTTAAAATTATGAAAACTATGTTCTCTTTTAAATTCTGGAGAGCTACTGAGAATATGAAAGGATTCTAATGAAACATCACGGTTTTGTCACTAAATCTTTGCACCACTTTATTCATCACAAGGATTGATATAATTCATATCTACATTCTTATGAATATGCAGACCCATTCTTATAAAATGAACTCTATCCACTGTAACCATTAAAACTATATACAGTGGTACCTCTAGTTACGAACTTAATCCGTTCCGTGACTCTGGTTGCAACTCAAGTTGGTCTCAAGTCGAGGTAAATTTTCCCATAAGGTTCAATGTAAATATGATTAATCCGTTCCACCCTCCAAATTTGGTCGCACCATGAGGCAAATTTCCCCATAAGGTTCAATGTAAATACGGCTAATCCTCCCTCCAAATTTGGTCGCACCCTGAGGTAAATTTCCCCCATAAGGTTCAATGTAAATACGGCTAAACAGTTCTGAAACATATACATTTTATTTTTAAACCTCAAAAACCTTCCAAACGCCACAAAAACCTTCCAAACGCCACAAAACACACCACAAGCCTCACCGAACGTCTCCTTGCTACCGCGATCTCGCCCACAGGAAGCCACGACTGCGTGGCAGCAGGGAAAATGGCCGCGGATCCGGTTCGTAAGTAGAAGCAAGTTCGTAAGTAGAGGTAAATTTTTGGGGCTGGAGCTGGTCGTATCTCGAAAATTTCCTAAGTAGGGGCGTTCATAAGTAGAAGTACCACTGTATATATATTCCTGGATTAAGACCACAAACGTCTTTACTGGCTATTTATTTTATCACTGATCCATCTGGTTGTAGACATTACTGAGCCTAAATGAGCAACTACTATTTATACTTTGTTGTAAACACAGTAGTTGCTCATTTAGGCTCAGTATTATAGCTATTATAGCAAGGTATGACTTCATGCTCACATAAATATTTTTCTTAATATTCTCGCTATTATTTTCATTAGATTACTAGCACTTTTTACAATATTTACTGCTCACGTGGAATCTCCCCAAATCTGCATATGTTTTCAACAATATTTTGTAAGTCTTGTTCATAGATAACAAATGGGTAACATAATATTGTTCAACTTATCATTCTGTTACCTAAAATACTTTAGTCTCATTCATTTACTATATATGTGTATGTGTATATATATATATATATATATATATATATATATATGTATGTGCGTGTGTGTGTAAACTTCAATGATCTGAAAATACACCGGTTTTAATATGCATTTTGAGATTTTTTTCACAACAGAAATCAAAATAGCATTCCATCAATATTGAAAAAACACTTACACACATAATGGGCTCTTCAGTCATTCTTCCTAAATATTTTTTCTGCTGTTGCTCATTTCCTGCAATTATGACGGGCATTTGCTGTAATAAAAAGGTTTATTATTTAATACATGGAAAGATATACCCTAATTTCAATGTTAAAATAATGTGATTAAATAAACAAATAAATAAAATTAAAACAAAACACTTACACCTAGGGAATTTGCCTCAACAGCTGTCTGAACCCCTGTACATCCATAAGCCAATTCTTCAGTAATAACGCAGGCATCAAAAGTGCCAAGGCCAAGACCACCTACAAAAATTGTTTTGGACAACAAACAATTCCACACAAATCAGTATTATGTCACAAAGTTAATTATTCTATGCCCTATTACACCCTCTCTTCATTTAGCAATCGCAATCCATTCCAGAGACTTTGAGAACACGTGACTGGCGGGGGGGGGAGAGACACTGGGAAGATCACTGGTTGCTGCACTCATTCAGATAAAATTCTCCTGTGCCTGACCACTCCTCCCCGCCTTCCGGCAGAGTGGAGAGATTGCTTAAACAAGCTATCTCTTCCTGAGCTGCTTTTCTCTGCAGCATAGCACTTCCCTAAAAAGGCTAACGGCAAGTTAACAAGCTCAGCTCTTTGATCTTAATTAGTTGATTAGAACCCTCCAGCCCTTTCTTGCTGCTACCTGAAACTGACCAGACTTTAATTAGTTTCACACTGAAGGCTTTCGTGGTCAGGCTTTTGTTGAAATTTGGTCATAAATGTGCACATTGGTCTGAAAATGAATTTGTTACCATTTATTACTGTTGTATTTGCGAATGGTCATGAACTGAGGTAGTCACTAAAGAAGGAGTGTCTCTACACTAACCAATAGATATGCTAATTTAATTTACTCTGAATATTGCCCTTAACACACATACACAAAATATAACAGATTTAATTCTACAGGTATTAAAAAGATTATAAATATACTATCTTTCAGATGTGAATCCTTCCAACTTAAATATGATATCAAAGAATATCAGGAATCCTTTTCTAGTCTAAATAATTGTGGTAGGAGAGAAACAGTCTGAGGTTAACAGAATACCATTCAGTGAAGTCAATTCACAAGTTATCTGCCAGGCCTAAAGAGAGATGTTTACATATCATCCGTAACACATTATATAAATCAGGACATGTTCTTATCTCACATATGCTAGTTTTCTTCAAATTCAGATAGTATTGTAATATCCATAGTGCAGTTGTTTGCCTATAAAAATATTTCACTATTTGGTTTTAATTTACTTACCGCAACTCTCTGGTATGTGTGTATTCATTAAGCCAAGCTCCCATGCTTTTTTAATGAGAGGAACAGGATACTAAAAAGGCAACACACATGAAAAACGTTATGCATAACTTCTCTGCTTAGAAAGGCTCATTCACT
This sequence comes from Python bivittatus, assembly GCF_059951505.1. Lineage (NCBI taxonomy): Eukaryota > Metazoa > Chordata > Lepidosauria > Squamata > Pythonidae > Python > Python bivittatus. The sequence goes on from NW_028277098.1 coordinate 34,032,850, forward strand.
GAAATTTAAAACATGGTATTTTCTTTCTATTCATTATATCTACCTCTCCAGTTTGGTCATACTGGGCAGCAACAGGTATGATTTCCTCTCTAGCAAATTTTCGAGCTGTAGCTTGAAATTCCTTCTGTTCATCAGTAAGTTCTAGAAAACATAAGATTTCGAGTTCAAGTCCTCAGATATTCCTGAAAATTTAGCAGGGCACGACATATCCTAAGATACTTGAGATTTCTCTATATTTTGGGAAAATGTGCAGACTAATCTACATGAAATTCTTTCTTCACCATCATCCTTATGTGTATGCATCCATATCAAGTTTACTAAAACATACATTTACTACTTTTCTCCACCCACAATATCAATGCAAATTTTCCTTGTTCATCAAAAGTCATGGGTAAAACTGTTACTTATGATGTTGCATATATATATGGAAATAGGCATGCTCTATTGCTAAACCTTAAAGGAACATGTTTTAGGATTCTGCCTTACATAGTAAATGTCCAAAAACCAAGTACAGTTTTGAAACATTTCAAGTAATTCATTAAATGTATTGTCTTCATTGCAAATGATTTCCACTCTATCTAGAAACTATAAATGCTACTTAGCACTACTAGCTGCAGAAGGTAATGCACATTAGGGAATGCAAGTAAATAAAATGTCTAGGAAGGGACATTTTAACCCTTCTGTCCTTCACAGTTTATCCTGCCCAAATATTTTATCCCTTTCTTCCTAAGTTGATGTATTTTTCTTAAGAAAAAGTAGATGTATCTGAACATGCCTGCATATGCTCGTATAGTATGTAGCAAATAATAACATATGAAGCAATTTAGATTTGTAGTACTAGAAGCTGCCAATGTAGGACCTTAATGTAAAGCCTTATGAAGTATTTTTACATACCAAAGCTATACCCAGCAGCAGATTTGCTTTTTGGTGATGTTGCAGTAGCCTGACTGGATTGTGCTCTCAAGCCACAGGTAACAATGCTTCGTATAACCTGAAATTTAATTTTAAAAAGAACCGAATGTCTTTCATAGAATATTTCAATAAATGTTCAAAATTATATTACCAATACATAAACATAACATGGTTCATAAAAGGGTACAAAAACCAATGCATTTAACCAAATGCAATTTTTGCCTGGATATAGTTAAAAATTCCATATATGTCAATTATTATTAATTGAACTTGTAAATAATATATTATAAATGTAACCTAAAATAAAAAAGAATATAAAATACATTATGTTTTACTATTACAAGACTTCATCTATCTAAGTAGATGAAGTATTATTTGTTTAAAATATACTGGGTTCTTTATCTACAACATACAGCGTAAGGACTATAACAGCCATTTTGTAGGACAGACAGGCAGAAGACCAGCAGAGCGCATCCATGAACACCAACTAGAAGTCAGAAGACAAGACAAAAACTCCTTAATCTCACAACACATGGACAGACTCAACCATAGTTTCAACTGGGAAACTGTGAGCATCCTAGACCAAGCTAAATCCAAAAATGCTAAGGATTTCCTGAAAGCCTGGCATTCAGACAAATCAGCCATCAATGGCTACATAGAGATAAACCACATTTACACATCATTCAAAAGAGCCAATTTTTTTTAAAAAAAAGCTAAGAAAGAAACGAAAAGACCAGAACACATCCTGCCCAGCAACCAACACCCAGATAAGCAGGGATTAATACCAGACAAACAATCAAGTAGAAAATAATACCTAATCAAGGAACTACCAAGGAGAAAACCACACCTCTACAAACATTGGCAGGACAAGCTACTGTATATCAACAGAGAGAAAACCCCACACCCACTAGCACTGATGTTACCTAGTCAGGTAATGAAACATTTGCAAGCAAACAACCAAGCTCAGAGAGTACCAAGGACTCCACTTATTGGGTTCGTTGTTAAATTTATTTCTGATGGCTCACAGTAGTTGTGCTTACTTTGTAATTGTGATCTAGCAAAGTCAAAGTAAATATTTTACTAATTATCATTTCACAGTAGAATATCCATATTCTATATACTCTGCCCAGTAGTCTACAGTCTATAGATATGATTTTAAAAGACTGAGCTTGAAAACAACTTTTTCAAACTAAATGCTAAAAAGGGGAGGCAGAAAGTATTAAAGAAATTGCAGTTACACAACAGTTAATTGGTAAATAAGAAAGGAATTTAGAAAACCACAGAAAATCAAACTAAATAGGCAAGAAAGAATCCTTAAAAGAGGGAGTTTTATGTAGAAGAATCCTCAAAACATCAGAGTTATGATAAATCAACATAAGGAGCTTCAATAAGATTACTATTTTATTAACAGAAATTACCAAAAGAACTGGAAAGATAAAAAGAGAAGTTTACATATTTGTAAGGTGCATACATCTTAGTAAGAATCAAATGGAAAGAAAAAAATCCAAATGAAATATAAGTAAACAAAAAGCAGAAACAGTAATCTAATGAGCAAAAAATTGAGTACAGAGATTTAAACTAAGAGAAAAAGATTAAACATAGATTGCAAACAATGAGAACTTCAATTAAGATCTTAACAGAAAAAAAGTAGAACCTACTAAGAACCTACTAATCTTTAACTACTCTGGCATATTACTCCAGTAATATAACCCAAATGAAAAAAACAGAAACTCCTTAGCTCACAATTTGCAGTAAAGGCTACAAAGTCATGCCATCATTTAAGATGAACAAGAAAATTTAGGGAAACAGTAATTATCCCTTACATACTAAGTATGAAATAATAATTTTTCTCCAAAATATCTAGAAATATCAGTAAGAATGAAGGAACTCAACAGAAGGTCAATGCATTATTTTAGACTGGGGATCTTTTCACACCTCAGCTCCCAAAGGCTCATTCTGCATTTTTGGCAGTTTGGAAATTCACCAATTCCATCCCCTAAGATTTGAAAACCTTTCCCAAAATGGGCCTTGACTCAATTCATTTTCTCTGTGGTTGGCAGCTAAGCAGACAGGAAATAACATAAGAATATTGGACTGAGCATGTAATACAGCTGTGTTAATAGCCAAATTTGAAGTTTGCATGGACATATATATTGCACCTTCTGGGAACACCTTAATCCAAACATCTCTTTTCCTGGGACAGCATGGAGTATGGAGGACAACTGTATGAACCCAGGAAAAGCTGAAGTTCCTTTAAAGTTCTCCTGACAAATTTTATGTGCATGCCTACACAAGCTCATCTTGCCTTTTGAATCCAGATGTCTATGAAGTATTGGTATACAAACTATAAATTAAAAGGCACAAGAAGAACAAACTCAAACTACTCATACACAAGAAAATGTACATCAATCAGCTCAATAAAAAATGAGTACAGTAGAAGCAAAGAGAACTTGAAGAACATGGAAAATAAGTCTTACATAAGACAGCTACAAGTAAGTTCCTGGAACATATAAAGTATAATATTAACTAGAAAGTCAAAAACTTTTTGTTAATATTTGTTACTCTTTACAAGAATCATTTATATTCGTAATAATTTGACAGTTTATATAGCATTCCTTTGATTCCTTGTTTTGCAAGGTTTGGAATGACTTCCTGTGGCACATTTTGCAAAAAAAAAAAAAGATTTCTCACAAGTGTCACCAGATTCCATTTCTGTCACAATAGTTTTTGTTTTGACCTTTCCACTGTGGCTTATTCCATGTTCCAATTTTCTCTGTAGTAAATAATTTATTTTTCAAATTTGTAATAATCGTTTTGTTTCCCAAATCTTTGCACATTTGCACAGATGTAAATGCAGATACAAACCTAATTTCCCTGGGACTTCCTAGAAGAAAATTAAGTCATATAACAGGAATACTGACACAACTATACTAATTACATTATGTTCTCATACTTTCACAATCTTAAAGTATTAATTGTTCTATTCAGTACATTTTAGCCTATGTATAATACACGTAACATAATACAAGTTGATTGATGATTCTTCATATTATATTGGTATCAGTGATGGCTCCCGTAAACCCTACGAACTTTCAAATTGTATATGGTAAGTATTGCAAATAATTTCTAGAAGAAATATTTTTATATAAGTTTGCAATCATTTATTTTGAACAATGTCTCCCTTGTTATAATATATATTTGTCATTTACATATTTAAACAGTACAGAAGGTCCCAAATCCTGTAACAGCCTATATGAAATGACAAAATGATGCAGTTTTGCTGCTATACTATACATGTTACAGCATACAATAGATGCCAATTGACAAACTTAAAAATTAAATGCTTAAATAACATCCTAAAAAGACTTTGAATTTTACATGGGACCAGATACATATTTGATGTAGAAATGTATTTTTAGATAAAGTTTTACCAAGATGAGTGCAGAAATTTCAGTAAAATTGGATTTTACTGCAATCAGCAGGATAAATTAGTTTTGGCTGAATTCAGTTAATTTAAGTAGAAATTGTTCAACTAGCTTAGATAGATTCAAACTACAAATTGTAGAAATAAAATATTTTCAGGATATCTTTCAGTATATACCAATTTGGAGTTCCCAATTTTTTTAAAAATGCATCTATATAGAGATATTTAAGATAAATGTACTACTATTAAACAATATAGTTATATTATCTTTATAAATTATCTACCCTCAACCACTTTTAAAAAGTGGTAAGAACAACACAATGACTCAACTGAAAACAGTTTTGTACCAGTTTATAAAATTAAAGTATACTGTATATCTAACTTAAAGATTTTGTTCCTATTTCTACCATTCATATTCTTAGAGTATGTCTATCTAATTTTTATGATTTTCACTACTACTTGGGAAAAATTGCAATAAATGGAACAGAAATGAAGTTGAACATATTTTATTAACACAAATACTTTTTCTATAAAATATACTGTGAGGGTTGCTGTGCTTGGGAAAAGTAGCTTCAGCCAAGCAGAAACACTTCTCACCCCATTTCTCTCATACATTCATGCATTAACTCAAACTTTAGTCATAAGCATCCAAGGCAGATTTCCAGCTGCCTGTGATAACTGAGCCACATCCTGGCGTTTTCAAGGATGTCCAGAGGCAGCCTCACCCCCACCCAGGCTCTTAGCTTAGAAAAGCAAATGACAGAGTGGGTAGGTGTGTGTAGAAAGAAAGGTGATAAGCAATTGGCACACAGATGGGGAAGCAGAAGTGATGTCTGAAGACTGGCAGCTATTACAAGCAGGCAAGAGGATTATCATTCAACTGCCAGGACCATAAGTTACAGTGAGCAGGAGTCCTGCCTGGAACTTTGCTGGGAGCTTGGTAGCAACTAGAAGAAGGGCCACACTGAAACAGCACCTCATCCCAACTACAGTAAGAACATATGGAAAAAGGCAAAGGCTGAATGCTACTTTACAGACTTTATGGACTTTTGCTTGAACTAAGTATTAAAGGGCGGAGTATTAAAAACATATTTACATGGCAACATCACCTTGCAAGTTGTAGATGGGTGGAGAGCAATAGTTGGGGAAAGTGTGTGCTGCAATAAAGCATTTTGTACAGAGATCATCTAGAAAGAAAAAAGCAGAGAGAAGCTCGAAGAATGGGGTTTAAAGAGCTACTTTCCCTTGTCAAGAATGCAGAAGCCTCTGGACAAGAGTCTCCAGGTTTGACTAGTTCTACTCCTAGTGTAGGAGAGAGTGTAGGTTAGGGATATAAACATTCATAAATTAAGTGAGGATGAGGACATAGACCCCTCACATATACAAAAAAGCTACGCCTTTTTACTGAAATATGGTTAGGGTATGAGTCGACACCGACTTGATGGTGCATAATCAAAACTATGACTAACTTCCATTAACAGTGTAATGAAAGATGTAACAGTGGTACCTGATTGTTATTAAACACTAAGATCAAACTGGAACAATTTCAATTTGGAAAGCCAAGTCTTCATACTAAGCATACCAGCTCCTTATGCAAGAGGCCTTTATATTTAGAAGGCTAAGGTTAGTTTCTGAAGTGGATTAATTTAACATACAATAAGAAGTAACAGAAGCCTAGTTGGCTATGGCAAACAATACTATTATTTTTACTATACCAACATACGAGTCCATTCTAGAAGATGTTTAAGGTAAAAAAAAAAAGTGGGGAAATTTGAAAAAAAAACAAAAAGCCAACAAGAGTGATTTTGGAGTCGCCGTCCAGGAGTGGACAGAGCAGAAGTGACAGATAGGCAACCTGTGACCTCTGGCACACTTTGGCAACATATCCTGTAATTTTGCAAAATATTCCCCGCCCCTTTTCCCCGCCATTCACTACTAATGATTGTCCCCTTAGGAGTCGCAGCTGAGGTCTCTACCTTCGCGACCCTCTTCTTCAATCCCGGAGCTTCTCCTCTGGCTGAGATAACCCAAGGACCCACCCCAGCTCTAGATCAGGCGGCTGTCCCCCACGCCCGCCCCAAACCCTGCAAACTGAGACACCCTCCAGGCGCGCTCCATAAAGGCTAGGCCGAAGTCCCGCCTAGGGCTTCCGTGGCCCTTAAGCACGCCTTTCCCCTCATGGCCAGCTTCCTTCTCACCCGAGAGGCTCTCAGCGCAGCCATGACACCCCCTCTCTTCTTCCCTTCCCTCGCGCGCCGTGCTCCTGACAGACTGCGATCGAAGTTCGCACGGATTAGGCACCCAGGCTAGACCCGCCCCCAGCGAGCGGGGGTTGATCCTTCCGGAGGGCCGGGCGCCTGGAACGGAGAAGCGGGAAGAGGAGGAGGAAGGAAGGATGGCTGGCTGGCTGGCTGGCTGGCTGGCTGGCAGGCGGTGCTGCCGCTTCTACTGCCGTTGGGTTGCTTACCTTGGTGATGAACTGAGAGCGAGTCACTCTCATTTTAGCGGCGCGGGATACGAGGATCCAAGCGTGAGTGGTTAGTTTGTGGTTCGGTGCGCTGGGCAGACCAAATTATTAAAGCATGAGCAAGTATGTCCTAGAAACCCAGCGTAGTCTACTTTTTACTTTAACTGCAACGTCGGGATGCATTCGAACGGCGATTAGCCAAAGCTCTAATACCAACGAAGGAAGAAAGGGCCAATTCGATGCCTTAGGAGTGTGAAGTTCCTGCATCTAGATTGACTACGATTTATGGCAATTCCGTGGTAATTTTCTTTGGATGGGTTCCCAACGCTCCCAGCGCTGCAGTTCTGGAGCGCAAAGGCTTCGTTCCTCCAACGGGCTAAGCTATAATGTAGTTTGAGCTGGGATTTGTTCTATGAACCTAGTCAATTGTGTCTTACTCCATGAAGCATTGAACCTAGTTAATTGATTCTTACTTGATAAACTATGATTAAACCATGGCTTAGTGTGATGTGCAAACCCAGTTGGAATCTTGCAGTACCTTGAAGATGAACATGGGCATTTCATATTTTATTTACTTATTTGTCTGTTTACTAAATTTATGTAGCTGCCCATCTCACTTGCATGTGATTGGGTGGTGTACACAAGTGAAACAAAAGTAAACTATCAATATACTTTAACTATTAAACAGTTAAAAACAATTAAAAACCATAATTACAGAAGACAGAGAAGAGTACAAACTTGTGCTCAGGCTTGATGGCAAAACCAAGTTTTGAGGGCCTTCCGAAAGGCCAGCAGGGTTGGGGCCGACCTCACCTCAGAGGGAATGATGTTCCAAACGGCAGGGACCGTGCAGAAAAGGCCCTCCTCCTGGGCCCTGCCAAACAAAGCTCCTTGGCTGATGGGACCCACAACATGCCCCACCTGCTAGACGTTATGGGATGGGTGGATTTGATGGAATGGATATACGAAGAGGAGGGTGATGTGGGGGATAGAAGGAGAGAGCAAGGCTATCAGGAAGGAGGGGGTGCATTCCAGGAAGGGAAAGGAGACAAAAGGCAATACAGTCTGCAAGAGGAGCGTAGGAAATGTAAGAAGTTCAGGATAGCCACTCCCTAGAAACTCCCAGGGTATATCCACTTGTTGCAGTAGTATAGATTTAGTCTAGCAAGATTCTGTTTATAAGGTGTGAGCAAATAAAGGAATTGTGCTTGACTGAACTGTTTCACCATTGTTCTTGGGCTGGGCCTGACAGTGGATGTAATTGTGATTAGGCAGTCCCTCAAATATAGCAAGTGTTCATCAATTATGGGCAACTCTGAACAGATGCTAAAATGATACATCTCAAAGTAGGTATGGTCCACAGAGATTTTGTCATAATGCCTGTGTTTGTACAACATGCTTACCAATTGTTAATTTTTTTTTTTTTTTTAATCTGCACTCAGTCGTTACCGACCCTACAGTGACTGCTTTTTTGGACGAGTCCTTTTGCAGTTTTCAAGGCAAGGTGTTTTCGGAAGTAGTTTGCCAGTGCCTCCTTCCTAGAGCAGAGCCCAGCTGGCGAGCGCAGGAGGCGGGGTTTCTGTTGCTTCGCGCCCTTTTCGGGCGAGTGCGGTTGCGCTACCCGGCAACTGCTCCTGACTCCTTTTGCAAGGCGCCGCCAGCATTTTTCCTCCCACCAGAGTGAGAGTACCCATTTATCTACTCACATGAGTTTTCGAACTGTTGGGTTGACAGGAACTGGGGGTTCAAACAGGAGCTCACTCTGCTACGCAGAAGGCTGGGCTCGAACCGCTGAAGCGTCGACCATTTCTGGCCGGCAACTTTCAGCATCATTAAGCCGCTGCGCCACCGCATCCCCCACATGGTTAATTTAGTCATGACTTATTGTTTTGTGTACATTAAAACCTTGGATTGCGAGTAACTTGTTCTGCAAGTGTTCCACAAGACGAGCAAACATTTTTAATAAATTTTAACTTGATAAGCGATCAATGTCTTGCAATACGAGCAGTATGTGACGCTGAATGTCACATGATCACAACTGAGCCAATGGTGGTTCTCTCTCTCGCTGCGGGATTGTGGGTGATCGTCTCCCATGCTAGTGATAGTGAAAGTCATCCTACACAATAACCCTCTTCTCTCTTGTCTTCCTCACACCAGCCACGAAGGTTTTCAAAGGTAAGTGCAGGTTAATTTGTTTTATTTTTCTTTATATTTTGTATTTTCTTTATTATTTTGTATTATATTACAGTATTATAATCATTTTTATATGAATATTTTTGGGTTGTGGAACGAATCATCTGAGTTTCCATGATTTCTTATGGGGAAATTCGCTTTGATATACAAGTGTTTTGGATTACAAGCATGTTTCCAGAACGAATTATGCTCACAAACCAAGGTTTTATTGTATCTGGATTTCTTGAAATAGAGGTACTCTGTGTCTGCCTTGACATACTGAACCATAAGAGTTATTACAGATAGCTCTGGGCTTACATACATTCATTCAATGACCATTCAAAGTTACAGCAGTGCTGAAAAAATGGACATACTACCAATCCTTGAAGTTCTGGCCATTACAGCACCCCTGCAGTCATGTGAATGTGATCTGACATCAAAGGGAGCCATGGTCATGTGATCACTATTTGTGACCTTCCCTGCCAGTTTCCCACAAGCAAAATTAATGAGGAAGCCAGCAGGAAAGGTCGCAAGTTGCTTTGGTAAGTCCCCCCACCGGCTTTCCTACATTTGCACTGCACCGCACCCTCCATCTCCGGGCCTTCCTATGCATGCACTGTGCTGTGCTCTCCACCCCACGGCCTTCCTGTGCTTGCTCAACACCACACCATCCCCCTTTCCCAGTGTCCTCCCCATGGCACACCCACTCTCCTTATCTGGGACTCCCACCACTTCCCATTTAACAACTTGCGTGTCTTGGAGTTACAATGGCAACCAGGACTGCTGAGATTGTTGTCACTAAGTGATGCAGTCATGTGATGTTGCGCTTTATGACCACATCACTTAGCAACAGCGATCCTGGTCCCAATTGCTATTGTAGCCCATGACTACCTGTAATCTCTTGGGCTTTGTACAAGAGATGGAACCAAACTAGCTTTTGGTTAGTTTGTTGCTCTGAGTATTTTGTGAACACAGCCATTACGCTGGTTAGTTTTTAAGGTGCTGCAAAAATCTGATTTTGCGGCAACAAGCTTCTTGAAAGAGGTGAGCGATTGATCGCATGGTTCTCTGAGTGGCATGAACAATGAAATGCTAGTGGCTGCTCTAGGAAAGCAAACTATGCTCAACTTGCTTGTATTTTCTCTCAGCAATTTAGTGCATCCTGTAATGTCTGGATGGCCTCCATCAGTAACAGCCTTCAGGAAACTAGTTAAAACCAAATTATTCTGAAGAGCTTTTGGGTGCTAGCATGATGCTGCCAAGATCGTGATGTTATGTGATTTTAATTTCTTGATGTTTTTAATATTTTACTATTAATGTTTTTATGTTTTGTACCTTATAATTGTTGTTAATCTCCAAGGGTCACAAGATATGGAAGTATATAAATGAAATTAATAAATATGTGCCATTTCTCCCAGACAGAGAGATAAAAAGTAGTGCCACCACTTTCTCTTGTTCCTTATCTCAGTAGGTTCTGCTTACCACTGCAACACCCATAGGAAGAAGAAAGCTGAGCAACAGGAGACAGTGGTGATAAGAAACTGTCTGATGCCAACTATAGTAAGTTCTGAGTCTCCGTGGCAAAATGGAGAAGATGTATGGGAAGAGAGCTCATCTATACTTGGAATTAAACTTCTCAGTATGCCCAACCCAAATTTCAGAGCTTTTGCCAATCCTTAACATTGGCTCTGAATTGTAGAGTTCTTAGGTGACTATTTCTCTTGAAACTATAGATGGGAAGCTCACATTTTTTAATATTTCCAGTTTGAAAACAGCAACAAACTAAAACATTTTTATTTAAAAGATTTGGGGAGAGACTCAGTTTTGTTTGACTAACTTGCAGAGAATTTTTAATGTGGGAAAATGTTCAAATATCTGCAGTTTATTTTATTTTTTTGAGATACCACTGCTCCTGCAGAATGTTCACAGTAGAGCAGGAGACTTTGTAAGCATAGAGCTAAATATGAATTTGAATAGAATTATCCTTAGGCAGTTCCAAAGAACATTCACGTGTGTTCATAAATAGTGTAATTTGTGAAAATGCACAGGTTGGAATGGCTAACCACCATTGTAAGCCAAGATAAAACAATACATGTAACTAAATCTGTTATCTTGTCTTGGGCTACCATATTTGAACTGCAGAAATCTTCACCATCACAAGATGGAAGCAAAGTTATATCATCTAGTGGCTGTCATGATTTTTATAGCCCAGATATGATAGCTCTAATTTTGCTAACTTTAATAGTGCTAATGACATACCTTCTTTTCAGGATTTCTGTTTCCTGATCCTTCATGGAATCATAGCAGTGGCGAGGGGACTAGAAAAGATCATTTAAATTCTGATACAAAAGAAGAGCAGAGCTTAAAAAAAGTTCAAAACACTGTTTCATATGCTAGTAAGTTAATGCTTAAGATTTCATTAGTCCAGGCTTCAACAGTACATGGAATGAGAACCACTAGATGTACAAACTGGATTCAGGAGCTGCAGGGGCACCCGAGAACACATTGCTACTATCCAGTGGATAATGGAAAAGGCAAATTCCAAACCGATGTCAAATTTTGTTAAATTGATTATACAACTGCTTTTGATTTTGCAGACCACAACTAATTGTGAATAGCTCTTAAAACATGGCTATACTGGGCTGCCTTATCTGCCAGTTGAAGAATTTGTGTGATGACTAGGAAGCAAAAGTTAGAACAGAATATGGAACAACTAAGTGGTTCATAATTGGGTATGCCAAACTGTATATTGTTATCTTATTTATTTAACTTAAATGCAGAACACATCTTGAGAAATGTTAGATTAGAAGAAACAGAATTTGGTATTACATTTTCCAGGAAAAATATAAAAAAACTCAGATATGCTGATGATACTACTTTAATGGTTGGAAGTGAGGAAGACCTAAGAGTTTCTTGTTGAAAGTAAAGTAAAAGAATGTAAAAGCTATTCTGCTACAGTACTCAGTATTAAAAGAAAAACCTAAGGATATATCAATAGCTAATGCCAACCCAATGTAAATAGGAGGAGAATAAGTTAAATTAGACTAGATATATTCTTCCTAGGCTCAACAGTTCACAGGGGTGGTGAGTGTAGACATGAAATAAAGAGATATCTGCTATTTGAAAGAAAGACAATGACAAGTCTAGGAAAAATGTTGACATCAGACTGACAACAAGATATCAATCAAATTTTTATTACGGTCAAAGTCCAGCATATGGAGGGTAGGGTACAGTGATTTAAAAAGCATAGAAAATACGTTAGAAAAATAGTAATAAAAGCTAAAATATATAAAATAGTATATGTCTAAAAGGAATCTAAAAGAAAAATTATGAAAAGCTAGAAGATATAAAAAAATACAGTACTGTGCAAAGGTTTTAAGCAGGTGTGAAAAAATGCTGTAAAGTAAGAATGCTTTCAAAAATATATATTGTAATTGTTTATGTTTATCAATTTACAAACTGCAAAGTGAGCAAACAAGAAAAACCCAAATTAAATCAATATTTGGTGTGACTACCCTTTGCCTTCAAAACAGCATCAATTCTTACACTTGCATACTTTGTACATTTGCACAAAGTCAGGGATCTTGTAGGATTAGAGTTAGGTGTATGATTAACCAATTATACCAGGCAGGTGCTAATAATCATCAATTTCATATGTAGATTGAAACAGTCATTAACTGAAACAGAAACAGCTGTGTAGGAGGCTTAAAACTGGGTGAGGAACAGCAAAACTCTGCTACTAAGGTGAGGTTGTGCAAGATAGTTTCATGTCACAGGTCATACACCATGACAAGACTGAGCACAGCAACAAGACACAAGGGAGTTATACTGCATCAGCAAGGTCTCTCCCAGGCAAAAATTTCAAAGCAGACTGGGCTTTCAAGATGTACTATTCAAGCTCTTTTGAGGAAGCACAAAGAAACGGGCAATGCTGAGGACCCTAGACGCAGTGGTCAGCCAAGGAAACTTAATGCAGCCACATCACACGCTTGCTTCCCTTTGACATTGGAAGATGTCCAGCAGTGCCATCAGGACAGAACTGGAGGAAACCAGTGGGACCGAGGTACACCCATCTACTGTCTGGAGAAGTCTGGCCAGAAGTGGTCTTCGTGGAAGAATTGCAGCCAAAAAGCCATACCTCTGATGTGGAAACAAGGCTAAGCAACTCAATTATGCATGAAAACATAGGAACTGGGGTGCAGAAAAATGGCAGCAGGTGCTCTGGACTGATGAGTCAAAATTTGAAATATTTGGCTGTAGCAGGAGGCTTTGTTTGCCGAAGGGCTGGAGAGCGGTACAATAATGAGTGTCTGCAGGCAACAGTGAAGCATGGTGGAGGTTCCTTGCAAGTTTGGGGCTGCATTTCTGCAAATGGAGTTGGAGATTTGGTCAGGATCAATGGTGTCCTCAATGCTGAGAAGTACAGGCAGATCTTTCTCCATCATGCCATACCATCAGGGAGACGTGTGATTGGCCCCAAATTTATTCTGCAGCAGGACAACGACCCCAAACATACAGCTAATGTCATGAAGAACTATCTTCAGTGTAAAGAAGAACAAGGAGTCCTGGAAGTGATGGTTTGGCCCCCACAGAGCCCTGATCTCAACATCATCGAGTCTGTCTGGGATTACATGAAGAGACAGAAGGATTTGAGGCAGCCTACATCCACAGGAGATCTGTGGTTAGTTCCCCAAGATGTTTGGAACAACCTACCTGCCGAGTTCCTTCAAAAACTATGTGCAAATGTACCTAGAAGAATTGATGCTGTTTTGAAGGCAAAGGGAGGTCACACCAAATATTGATTTGATTTGGATTTCTCTTCTGTTTGCATTTTGTAAATTGATAAACATAAACAATTGCAATATATATTTTTGAAAGCATTCTTACTTTACAGCATTTTTTCACACCTGCCTAAAACTTTTGCACAGTACTGTATGTATTAAAACAAGAGTCTAAAATAATCTAAAAGGAGGGGTAGGAGCATTGGATGGGTGTAGGGGAGCATACAGGTTAGCATATGGCAGACTATATCAAATTACAGAGCACTCTAGTATGACGAACTAGATGTTCATTTAGACTAGTTTATGGCACAGGTCATCATCTGATGAATTTTAATTGCTGCGCAGAATTTGACAACATTATGTGTTGTAGAAGGGTTGGTATCTGAAAGCAGGGAAGTGTAGAATTGTCCTGCGCGCCCTGGGTATTTATGCAATAGTGGTGAGATGAGGCTAGTAATACAGGCACTGGAGAAGCACATGCTCTGTTGTTTCTGTGTGTCCAGAGTCACAGGGGCATTGTGTCTCCAGGTAAGGGATCTTCCTGTATTGGCCTTCAAGGACAGCTGAGGGGAGGGCATGGCAATGTGCCAGAGTAAGACAACAAGGTACATTTTTTAAACTATGATTTACCAAATAGTAATATACAGCTGTGAAAGTTGGACCATCAAAAACTGAATGAAAAAAAAACCTGCATTGTGGTGCTGCAGAAAATTTTTGAGAATACCTTGGTCCACAAGAAGTAATTCAATAGTAGATGAAATATAACCAGACTGATTACTAGAAGCACTAATAATAAAGCTAATCTTAGATATTTTCAAGATATAAAAAAATGCAAGATTGTTTATAGAAGACCCTGATGCTGAGAAAAAGGCAATCAAAAAGGCGGCCTACAGAAGTCAAAGTAGTCAGATCCTATCATCAATGACTCAAGTGTGAGGTTACAGTAACTCAAGCAGTTACTGAAAGACAGTCCTGGCAAAATTATGTCCATCAGCCATTAAGAGTTGGAAGCAGCTAAACAAGTACAACAAATGTTTCTTGAGACAGTTCAAACTGGCCCTTATTCAAAGTTACACAATGGACCAAAGTAGTAAATCTGCGACTAGAAAGCTGCTTTTTAGCAGTCAGAATTTCAAGTTGGACCAGAAAGTTATTGTCTCATTGCCTCTCTTGTGCTTACCAAAATCTAAGGCCATGGAAAGGGTTGTGAATACAGAACTCACAGGGATATTTATTGTGGATTGATTCACACAATATGTGTCAGAGAAGCAAAGGAATGGAAGGAAAGATGAAGGGAATAGACGAAATTATCAGATAGTGAAGGGAACATTAGACAGAAATTAACCATGGGGAAATGGGAAGAAGGAGAAAGGAAGTTAGACAAATTTTTGACAAATTAGTGCTCCCGAAAAAATATGAAAAGGAAGAGAACAAAGAAAAAAGAATTAAGATATTTCAGTAACATATCCAACTCATAGACAGTTGCAATCTTCTCTTAGAACACAAAATTTTAACATTTAATTTTTTAAAAAATGCTTCTTGAATAAGAAACATCATAAATTTAGCTTTTCTTTCCATTAAATTATTTTGACAACATTCATAGTAATTATTAAAATGTAAGTTACATATAAACAGTTTTCAGGATCTGAACTTCGTGTGTATGGGAATTCTGTACAGTAATTATATATTGAATACAGTAAGGCTTATTTCCAAGTAAGTGTGTGTAGAATTACAGTTTCAAAATGTAATATAGTTTATTTCATTCAAAATATTATTTCTACCAGTCAGATTTTAAATAAATATTTGTTTAAAGTATGCCTCCTACCTGTACCGATTTTTCCCTTAAACTGGTAATAAAAAATGATTTATCTTTTTAACATTTCCAGTTATTCATCTGACAGTATTTTTCTTTTCCATTACTAATTTCTGCATTTTAGATTCTATATAGAAATGCATGTGGATATCAGAACATTTAATGTCTATTCTTGTCCTTTCATTATGGTTATGAATAACATAAAACCTGAAGTATGTATGTGACCGTTTATCATTCAACTGTTTCATGAAATATTTCTGTGGAAAGGATTATAAATATCAGTGACACAACTTTCAAACAAGCCTTTCTCTACTGTCAAGTTAAAGTGTGGGGAGAAGAACACACTGCTTGAAAAGTTATGTATCTGCTTTTCCTTGTCTCAGGATTGCACAAGGATCTAGAAAATCGTCCTCTCTAACCACCTCACATACTTGTCTTATTGATACTGAACTTGAGGCGATGGCTGATCTCTGGTGGCTATTCTTGCTTCCTTTCCCTTCTACCTGCATCTTTGTTTCAAATTTCAGTTTTCCTTTGGTCTTCTTTCTATAATTTCAAGTTGTTCCTCCTCAACAGATGCTTTCTGTTCATGAATCCTTGATCTCCCTCTGCTTCCCAAGACTAATGCCCCCTTCAGATTCTGTATCAGGCAAGTGCTACTTTGACCAAACTTTCAAGTTGGCAGCAGGGATTAGCAAACTCCAGAACTTGGCTTATGTCTGACTTGTAGACCCTCTCTCTTTGCTGTCTGTTATGCAGTAGTCCTCCAAAGTCAAACCCTTGGTCAGGGGCAAAAGAAGAAGATCGGACAGCAAGAGGATACAAGCCATATTAATGGGAAAAGTGCAGGTACCAAAGAAATGAAAACTCTTGTGAGCCACCAGACATAAAGTGTAGCTTGAAAATGCAAGTCTTGTCTCTCTCTCTTCCCCACTCCCCCATTTTCTCTCATCGTCTTCCCTTCCATGTGTCCCATTTCTCTCTTAGCCACCATCTCTTTCACTAAAGTGCATTGGTCTAGCTTGGAAGTGTTGCAAATCTAAAGTCACTGAACGGCCTGTCATCTTGGGAGGTCGGTCTCTTTCCAAGTCAACCTGCTGTTTCAGTAAAATATAATCCACGTGGAAGGGGAAGCTTCTACTTTATTACACAGCTCCCCCAGTATGGTTGTACTCAATGCCTGTAATATGGTAGGCTTGTTTTGAGTGTGAGCTTAGCACTATGAGCACTATGTCCACTGTTTAAATAAGCATCCTGGTGGTAAACAAGCCCACATTCAAAACAAGCCCATCAAACATCTTCATGTACTGGGGGATCTGTATGATAAAGCTGTAAGGCACTGCCAGTTTCTGAGAGCTTTTCTGCTTTACCATGAACAGATTTGTTTTGAGAGTGAATTTAACAAGCTAAACCTGCACTTAAAACAAGCTGACTGACCAGCTTTTCAGTAGGCAGAAAAGTTGCATGGTGAAGCAAGAGAATCCCCAGAGGGGGAAAACATGCCAACAGAAGAGAGTATCCAGGACCCGGGGGGGAGGGATATGTGCCCACAGTGATTGGTGAAGTATGCCAGATTTTACACACTTTGAAACTACCATGAGTTGCTGCCAGCTTAAGTGGAAAACTCCTTAAACACAAGTTTAAGTAGAGTTAAGTAGAGTTATAGCCACAAGTTAAGATGATGTTATGCATAGACTGACGAAACGTATGTTGTAAGAATGTGGCTGAATAATGGTACCATCAAGGGATGCATAGCATGCAAATAAGGAAAGGGCCTATATGCTAAAGATTTAGGCAGAGGATCTGTTTTATCCAGGATAATTTTTGCCTGTAAGTATCTGTTCTCCCTGTTTAAACTCAGGCTGGATTCACACCTTATACTAAGCCTAATGCATTATATTTTGTGTTGGCTGTGTGTTGCGTGAACTCAACCACTATCAATTCAGTAAACTGGTTAAACAATTGCTGAACCTAGTCAGTGGTATTATCTTTTCCAGTCTCCATGGGAAAGGACTTGTTCATATTGATTAGAAAATAAAATTCTGAATAGAAAATAAAACACTGACAAAAATTATGTAACTGAGTTGAGTCTTTTGATGTGAATAGAAGTCGTATTTATAGAACTTGCTCTGAATTACAAGCACAGGGAATGCAGAGGCAGCAAAAGGATGTACTAGATTTATTTTAAGGAATAAAGTTACTCTGCATAGTTCAGTAATTTAGTGTTTTCTGGTATTATTTTATATAATAAGAAAGAAAAACAGTGCAGCAAGGTTCCCAATCTCATATTTTCCCTAAGAGCTTACAAGAAGTGCAGTGTTACACTTTCCTTGTAACTGAGTATGGGCTACTTTACTAGTAAGCCTTCAGTACTTTGGCTTATAATTTATGCTTTGAGGATCTTTCTTGTTGCAGGGTGGAATATAACTGGTTGTATTAATACAGCAGGATCCCTTTATTTATTTATTTATATTTCAAATTTGTCACCACCCATCTCCTGTAGAGTGACTCTGGGCAGTTTACAGTAAAAATAGAACAAACATTAATTAAAATAGATAAAAATTAATTAAAATATGCTAAAAACAAACTTCCTTCATAATTATTAATTATTCTAATAAGTTTGCACAAATTATCAAGTAGATACATTTTTTTAAAATCATTTGTTTAGACACTTCCATTATTTTTCCTAGTCTTTTGTTACTATGCTGGCTATTGCAGTTATCAATATTATGTTGACATTATAATTTATTTATTACGTATTTTTTAAATAAAAAAGTTACTAAACTATATATGAATTGCTCAGGTTTACATTTATCCAGGCCATGCCCAGATCCTTTTAAGGGCAGTGGTTACCTGCAACTGCTCCTACTGCTATCATGGGTGGGGTTTCGGGTACTCTCTAATATATGCAAGGCTAAGGGAAGGGGCAGCAAAGGGGAGAGGATAAAGGAAGGCGAAGGATCTGCATTGCATGGGGTCAGGGGAGAAAGAGGTAGGCAGTAAGAGGAATGAGGTGGCGATAACAAGATTACAAATGAGAAGATTATCATCATATGAGGTGGTAGTGTATGGTGCAGGGGTTAATAGTGGGAATTGCAACCTTGTGGAATATTCCCCCGATCTTAGAAAAACAACCATTGCTTGCCGGAAGGTTCTAGGCCCTGGTAATGGGAGGAGAAATGGCCATGGAGGTGCACGGTCTCTTGGTCAGATTGGAGGGGCAGTCTTGCAGTAAGCCAACTGGAGCCCTGGAGCTGACTCGTCTCTCCCAGGCCCCTCCTCTACAAATGTAGAATCTTTGTATAGAGAACAGGCTGGCACCAAGATGAAAACTCCATTGTGAGGACCTCAACAAAAGGTAAGCAAACTATTTTTGGTGCTGGAGCATGGCAGGTACATGGATGAGCCCCTAGTGTTGAACAGGCTGAAAGGAAGATATGACCAAATACCAATGCATTGTATGCAAAACAAGGTCTGTTATAAACAATGGTTTACTATGAAGAAGCTCCTGCAGCTGGTATGGCTAATGCATATTGGCAAGCACAGATATTAATTTTTAACATTCTGCTCTGTATTGCATAACCAACTATATTCCTAGTATCTTTTAGGGGGTTTTTTTCACTGAACCCACTAGTTCCTATGTCCGTCCTTCCGTCCCTCCCTCCCAGTGGAACGTTAGAAGGAAATTATGTAGAGGAGCTCAGGTGCCTTTGTTTTATTTGATTTAAGTGCTGCCTGACTCTGGACTGCTCAGAAGAAAAAACACAGAATAAAAATACAATAGAAAAATAGAAAAATAACAATATGGTGAATCTGCCAATAACACCAAAACACGTACAGACATATCCAACAAGGGTTCCCAAAACCTCAGCCCAGGGCTTGGCAGGACAGCCAAATTTTTAAGGCCTTCCAGAACACCATCAGGGTGGGACCCACATGGATCTCAAGGGGAACCTTATTTCAGAAGGCAGAGAAGGCACACTTCCTGACTCCTGATAGATGATGCTGTTTAACGAAAGGGACCTGGAGCATGCCAACTTGGCTCCTATTGGCTAGAGAGACACGACAGGAGATAGCTGGTCCCTCAGATAACTCAACCCTATGCCATGTTGGGCTTCATAGATCAGCACCTTGAATTGCACCCAAAAGCCAACTGGCAGCCAATGCAGCCTGTGAAGCAGGGATGTCACAGGCATACTGAGGCATGCCTGTTATTGCCCATGCTGCTGTGTTCTACACTGGTTGAAGCTTTCAAGTGATCTTAAAGGACAGCCCATGTAGAGTGCCTTGTAATAGTTGAGCCGTGAGGTGTTATCATTTGTCTGTAAAGATGGTAACTTTCTGAAAACACAACAGAATTTGGTCTGGTGGGAGAAGCTAATGAAAGAAGTATTAATTACTTTTGAAAATGGGCTGGATTCAGCTGGGGACTGTGGAGGAAAAAGTGTGACGGAATGGTTGGATGAAGGCCGTGCTTGGGGAGATAAGCATTCCCTTAGCCCCAACAGGAGCGTGGGAAGTTTAAGAACTTGGGAACTTAGGTTGGAGAGATTGATTCAGCCCAAAGAACTCCCCGGGACAGTGCAGATACAGTTCTGTTGTGTTTATTAGCTTCCACCTCAAGACAGAATCTCTCCAGACTGAATCTAACTTCCCAAGCCAGCAAGCCAAAACACCATGAATTCCTTAGGGTGGTGCCAGTCTCATCTTCTTAAACTTCCCGCGCTCGTGTTGGGGGCTAAGGGAATGCTTATCTCCCCAAGCACGGCCTTCATCCAACCATTCCTTCACAAAAAGAAAATCCAACTCTTCCCCGTTGACTCCAGCACAATTTTTAAGAAGTTCCATTCCATGAACATTTGAAGGTGCAACTATTAAGTACCTATTTTGAAAAATAGTAAAAAGGAGCGGAGTTCTAATTTCAATTAGAAACCATTGTGAAAGCAATTTTGTAATACAACGAATCCCACTAGACTGTAAAAACAAAAAAGCAGATGTTGTACACATATACCAAACAATTTCTTTGTATTATTTCAGAATTTGAAAACTACACAGAATTATAAAGACATTATTTTATTCACCCTTCTTAAAAATGGAAAATCCAAATTTGCTCCTTTCACATATGATGTTAAACTACAGTTTAGTGTTACGTGCATGAGATATGGATTGATAATTCCTCCTCCTTTCTCTGCTGCATAGTCATGAGAAGACCCAAAACTTATTTTCCGCTAATTAGTGTTTCTCATTATATCCAAAATGGGAATGGGTTTACTGAAACAAGCCACAATTATTGACATTGACCTCTTTCATTAAATCATAGTTAATACCATGGTCTCTCAGGGTTCAGATATAATGAGCTGAAAATTGAAGTAAAAGCTTCCAATCTCCTCTTTGCAATTGTGCTGGAAAGAAACGGAGAGCCTACAAGATTAAAGCTTTCGCATGT
The DNA here is from genome assembly GCF_059951505.1 of Python bivittatus. Lineage (NCBI taxonomy): Eukaryota > Metazoa > Chordata > Lepidosauria > Squamata > Pythonidae > Python > Python bivittatus. Next base: position 34,053,865 of record NW_028277098.1, read on the forward strand.
GACAAAGAAATGTAATTTAGTGTGGCATCCAAGGCCAGTCTATTGTCATCAATGTGTACTCCAGTCAGTGTATAAGGGATAAAGAGAACATAGCCAGATAGCCACAAGGAATGAGCCTGAGGTATGTATTAGTAATAATGTCTCAGCAACTTTCTTCAGCAACTTCTGATTTATAGTTACCATTATAGAACCTGGAAGCGCCATACTGCCTATATAGGATAGCCTGGTGAGAGGACATCCCACTGCTGAGCCTAGGTTCTTGCCTAGCTCAGCTTCTTTCTCATAGCCCTAATATTATAAAACAGGGCTTCAGAATCTGGCCAATCCCTCATTATTGGGATTTGAAAGTCAGTGCTGGAAGATGAATTAATTACTTTTCATAATGTGCTTCAGTATTATGATTCTCTTTGCAGACAAGGTGGGAAATCTTGCTTTCTGTTTTTAAGAAGTTATTAGTGCTCTAATGCATTTGCTCAAATTGCAGACTTTCTTCAATTAAAAAGTAACTGATTTTGTCTAACTGCCAAGTATATATACACCAATAAATAACTCGTCTAAATTGCCCTGTATTTTGAACACAGTATGCTACTGATGGTAACAAATGTGGTAATAAATACAGTGCTTGTTTAATATTAAAAATGTGCTCTTTTTCTATTAAGCTTGATTTATGTGAAGAGTTTTCTTCAGTGTTTCTTAAATTAATAACTCTGGAATAGTTTTCTTAGACCATGGTGATTATTTTTTAATAATTTATTTAGTACAGGTAGTCCTCAACTTACAATCATTCATTTAAGGACCATTCGAAGTTAGGATGGTGCTGAAAAAAGTGACTTACAACTGGTCCTCACACTTATGACCATTGCAGTGTCCCCGTGGTCATGTGCTCAAAATTTGGCAACTGGCACATATTTACAATGGTTGCAGCATCCTGGGGTCATGTGATTGCCATTTGTGACCTTCCTAGGGGCTTCTGACAAGCAAAGTCAATGGGGGAAGCTGGATTTGCTTAATGACCATGTGATTTACTTAACAATTGCTGTGAAAAGGTTGTAAAATCAGGCACAACTCACTTAATGACTGCATCACTTAGTGATGGAAATTCCGGTCCCAGTTGTGGTTGTAAGTCAAGGACCACCTGTAACTTGTTTTGAACATATTCATACAGGTTTCTTGAAAGCTGGACATCTAAATTGTGTATTTTAAAAAATATAATTCAGCATGGAAAATGCATTTATAAATTTATCTCCAAATAATTAGGCCAGAAAATAGAAGGAAGCTAGCTATTTTCAAAGCTAAATGAAAGATGGTTCAACAGTTCATCAAACCTGTGGATGAAACCTAGCTACGTAAAGAAAGCATCATTATAAAATTGTAGAGCAACAGTAGAGGGCGCTATAGCAGGAAATTGCTCTCATGAGTCAAACTACAGTAATATACTGTATATTTTACAATATATATCAGAAGATATTTCATCTGTTTAGTGGAAATAATAGCTGTTATACATGTCTTAATATAATTAGAAGAATAACACTAACAACACTTAAGTAAACAGAAATATTCAGGTTATTTCAGAAAGATCGTACCTTTATATGTAGTAGAGATTCTTTCATTTAGATTGGGGAAAAAAACTTGTCCATTACACATACATATTCAGAAAAATAAAGGATACATAGTTTCAACCAGTAAGAATAAAAGGGGATTTCAGTGTAGAGAAGTCCAAAGAAAGCAGCATTTACTTGCACAAAAGTGCATTAAGAAATGTATTATATATCCAAGGTACCAAATACAGTGGTAACATAGTACCTTGCCCATCTTTGAGGAGTTTACACTGGTTTGATGAATTGAGCATTTGATACATGTAGCACCCAGTGGTATTTACTTACCTGAAATAGGCAACTTGAGACAACCATTCAGTAATTAAAATGAAATACTGTATGCAGTTTGCTCTAATTCACATAAAAGGAATCTCCATGTTGTAATGAAATGTGGCTGAAGCAATAGTTGTTACCACTCCAAACTTTACTGTTTCTATTTGCAAACATTCCAACTGCCTCAAATTATGTTTTCATATCACCAAGTGTATAATCTAATAATCTTGTTTTTAATGCTAAAAAATAGGGATGTAGGCAAAATGGCAGTATCCATGTGCAAGAGGAACTACCAGCTAATTTAAGGGAACCTGAATTTTGAGGTAGTAAAATTAATTACACTTAGTAGGCAAAGAATTCAATGGGCAAGGGTAATAAACAGGTTGTGGAAGAAGAGATGGAATGGAATGTCTGCAAAAGAGGAAAAGAGACATGTATGAGAAACTATTATGTGATTTCCTGGTTCACAGTAAAAAAAATTTTTTTTAAATTATTAATGGACAGAAGTTAGTGCAACCATAAAAATCAATGAAGGGAACCAGGATTTTAATGCAATTGAAATTGGGTATCAGTGTCTCATCAAACCTTCCTATGTCACATGAAAGAGTTCATGTACTTTCTAACTCAGTTCTTATTTAGATGAATATTTCACAGATCTGGAAAATACAGGAGATGAGATTAATTGCACTCATATCAGTTAAATTAAATTAAAAGATTAATGGCCTACTTATAAATTGTAAGTTGCAAAACACAATCTTCCTGTGAGATTACACATTGTACAAATAAATAGGTAGACTCACTAATATCTATATAGATATAATTTCTAGCCCCATGACAAATATAGAAGCAGGAAGAGAATAATATATCTGTATTCTTATCTCTTGCACATTACTATACCTGTATCCATTAAATGTACCTGAAGCAATGTAGCAATTTTAGACTTGCAGAAGAAACACAACATTTAATTCAATTTCGGTTCTGCCCAACTCCAAAGCAACTCTGGGCTTTGTGGCTTCTTGTCAACTGACAATTTATTATGGCATAAACTTTCACAGAGTATAGGAAGCTTACACCATAATAAAACTGGTTAGTCTTTATGTTGCTTCTTGGTACATTATCTTATATACACTACTTGAAATGTAGGTCAGACAGTTATCATTGTCTCCTCTTCAGCTTGATCTGAAATACTTTTTAAAAGGTTTAGATAATAAGTGTTATAGTTTGCTATCCATTGATCTGAACTTCCATCCATAGAATTTTGGTAAGGGCTTTGAAAGGCAGCAAATCGAAGACGTAAGCTACGCGATCTCCGTAATAAAGAGAAAAACCAGGATATCAGCACGAGAGGCAAAGGACAGCTCCGGAACCAGAAAAAAATGCAAACTTTCCTCGAGCAATTTTCTAGGTGGAAAAGGCGCAGATAAGACTGCCTGTTCTGCACTGCCCACAGGCGGCAGATCATTTTCGAAAAATATAATTGACGTGCCCAAAGTTACTGATTTCCCTCAAAGTCACTCCCGAAGCGGTATATAAACCTCTGAAAGATTTCTAGCGCATAGATTCCCTCCGGCCCCTTGTCTGCGGTGCGAGAAAGAGAGAAAATCCGCACCATGATGCCTGCAGTCGAAACTCCGACTCTTCCTCCCAAATTTCGGGAAACAACGCAAGCAAAACGGGGGAGGGGGGCGGCGGGATCAACATGCGTTTGATTCCCACCCGTCGGCGGCAAGAGAGCCAAGACCCGAAGCTACCGCAGGAGAAGCGAAGTTCTGGTCTCCGCTCCTGCCTGAAGTTAGCGAGGCGCTCCCCGCACGAGGGGAGGAGTTTGTGGCGCCCTCCCGGGGTTGTTGGTGCGCTCCGGCTCGCTGCATATGGATAGAGGGGCGGGCTGAAGCTGGGGGGCAGTCCCACGTGCCCCCTCCTCCTCCGCATGCCTGCGAAGGCCGAGGAAGCTTTTAGCAACTGCGGCTGCCAGCGCCGCCGCCGCCGCCGCCGCCCGCCTCGGTATTTACTTGCAGCAGCTCCTCTGCCTTAAACGTTGCTTTCAAGCGCGGCTTGGAGAGCAGGAGGCACAAGGGGGGAGCGGGGTGTCGCTCTTGGGCGCAAGAGAAGTGCGGCGGGAGGAGGACGAGGAGGAAGACAGCACCTGGGGCTTGGCTGCTGGTGCCGCCGCCGTTCCTCCCGAACCCCTCCGCCCGCCTCACATGCCATTACAGCAACAAAGAGCACGCTGAGCAGCGGGCGGAGAGGTGCCCTGCCTCTACGCTCCGCAAGCCCGGAAGACGGCGGAGAACCATGGCTAGGAAGGGGGACACCTCCGTCTCTCCTTATGGTAAGTCGGGGTGAAGAAGGTGAGGGGATGTTGCCGGCTGCAAATGCACAGCGGCGCGGGCTGAGAGGCGCGCTCTGCGCCGCAGCCCAGTCCGGGCGGCTGGCTCGGTATTTTGGCCTGTTTCAGCACGCGCATCCAGCTGCCGGAGTTTCTTGCCTTCGGGAGAGGAAGCAAGCAATGGAAGCCCCGTTTCGGCCACCCTCTCCCCCTCCCCTACGGGTGCTCTTGTCTCCCCCTCCTCCGCCAAGGGCGGCTTGTTGCTGCGTCCTTGAGGAGGTCGGAAAGTTGGGGCTCAGGCTGCGGGAGGCCGGTGGGGGAAAGAGAGGAGGAGAACTCCTGTGTTTTTCGCCCTTTCTCTCAGCCACGCGGGCTCGACTGAGGAGAAAGAGAAGGAAGCCTTGGGTGCAGGTGCGTCAGCGTCGCTTTGTCTACCTCCCCGGGGAAGGAGGCGATCTGGGAATTGTTCGCCAGTTCTGGCCATGAGGTCTGGTCAGGCACGGGCCAGTGGCTGGTTGAGGAGAAGGGTCCTTGGCCGGAGGCTTGAAATGAGGTGGATGTGAGGCGGGGGGCACTGAGGGGACGTGGGATGCTTCGGCTGAGGACTGAGCAATTTCGGTGAGGGGGGAAGGGGGCGATTTTTATAAGCCCCCCACCCCCTCCGGCCAGCTGAAGAGGATGGAGGCATACTTCACCTCCGGGGCAGCGCTTCTTGTGTGGGTGATCGCAACATAACAAGGAAAATGCTGTTGCTGGGACTGACTGACTGACTGCTCCCTTTGCTCTGACTGGATGGAAACTATTCCTGTTGAATCTAGGAGTTGAGGAAGAAAAATCTGGGGGCAGAGATGGGGTGAAACGAAACACAGGGCTGGGGGAGGGGACCCTGGAATCTTTTGAGCCTGAAAAGCAAGTGATGTATTTGTGGGGTGGGGTATGGGCTGTTACACTGAGAGACATCTAGTGACTCTTGAAGAAAGAGCCAGTGAATCAGGGATATGGGATTTGGGAACAGCCCTTCAGGGACTTGGAACGCCTCAGTGGAGTTCTAGAAGCAGAGGCTATGGAATAGGAGCGATAAACAGTTGTCATTCACAGCCACTCTTTCTGTGTCTACACAAAGGTAAAGACTAGCCTTCTTTGCTGTTAATTTAAGTGCTCATTAAGGGAAGAATACATGTGTAGAAAGCTGGGATGCAGTAACATCAGGGTCTGTGTAGGTATCCTTTATCATTTGCAGTTCAGAGGCAGGTTATAGATGGATTTGTGCTCTGGGTAATTTGCAATGTAACCAGACAGGTTTTGTTTTGAGTATAACACAATGCCTTTAAAATCCCAATTTAGAATCAGTGTAATTTGTTAAAACATTTCTTTCTATTCTCCAGTTCATGCCAATGCCAAAAGTCAATTTTGTCCCAAATATCTTATAAAATATGTTTATGTTTGGCTTTGTAATTTTGATTTAATCAGGAAATAATACATTCTGGTTTACTGCAATAGGAATGACAATATATGACAGTATTAAACCATGCTCAGGATCTGTAGATATCCAAAGTGATAAATGAATTTTAAAGATGATTGTGTGATTGGTCCTCATATCTCTGGCATATCAGAAGTGAAAATGAAGTCACAAAAATATAGTGGTTGTTACTAATTTTCCTTTGGAAAAAAAAGAAGCAACTATTTTACCAGAGTTTTCTCAATGGTTCATATCCTTCTTTGTTCACAATGACAAGGCATATTTCAGCTATTTGATTGCATACCATACAGCATCTTACAAATAATGCCTACAGTATTGCCTACATTTCTGTGGAAGTCTTGAGATCTGATTAAGTACACAATAGTGGGGGGGGGGGAAGCTAAAAGAGATACATTTTATTCTATCACCTTGCTTTCTTCTTATGCTCCATTTTTGCATGTCTGAATATTTATGAGTCGTATATATGGCAGTCTTAACTTTTTGTATAAGAGTTCTAATATGAACATGAATTACATACAAATAAGAGCTGAGTTTTCCATAAGGATATAAGTGTGTCTTATGAATATAAGATTCTGCCTTGTATTGAATTATTTTTTATTTGATTTATATCCTGCCTTTACAACTTATTTCAATTATTTTTTATTTGATTTTACTACCACATTGTACAACTCAAGGCAGTGTGCATAACACTTCTACCTTCTCTTTTCCCCTCAACAACTCTGTAAAGTGGGTTGGGCTGAAAGGCCAAAAGTTACCCAGCTGGCTTTCATGCATATAGGAAGACTAGAACTCACAGTCTTCCATTGTCTAGTCCAGTGCCTTAACCACTACATCAGACTGGCTCCAGTTATATTTAACCTACTGCTACATACTTTGGCAGACAGTGGTTCTTAAGGTTTCTGGTGGGAGATTTCTCATCACTTTCTAACTATTTAACTGGAGATACCAGTGACTGAACTACTGAGTTTTGGTTCTTCCCTATCATTTGAATGAAAACCATGCAATCAGCTGTTTATTATAGGATGAAGTCAGTCTGTGAGAGATTCCTGTATATGGAAGATGTATCTTCATGGCTTGTACACCAAATCATCTTAGGAGCAACCTGAAATAATACAGTTATATTTTGAAGTATATAGGCTCTTCAGGAAACATATTACAGAAATAACCAGTTTGTGCCATGTAGATTCACAAGGAAATCATTCAAATAGAAAGTGTAGCAATTTAATGAAGAGTCTTCCATCACGTAGAGACATTTTGTTTTCCTCTAGTTTCTCCTTTTCCCATTTCTTCCTATGGCCCATATTGCTCCATACCTCTGATGATGTGGGGTATAATTTGCAAAGGTTTATGTTATAATAACAATGTTGGATTTTTAAGACGCTAAGCATTGATGCTTCTGCTGCAACAAATTCATATGACTATTGTAACATAGCTTTCCTTAGCCTCAGGGGCATCCATGGGTGTGTTGTGTAAAAAAGAAGATGGTATCCATGACTGCATGAGAGAAACCCCATTCTTTTTTTACATGCATTATGTGCGTGACACATAAAAAAGGGACAGGGCATTGATCACACAGTTGCAGCTACCATCTTGCTTTTCTGACCCCTTCCATGGACACCCCTATTCCGTCTGATCCTCTGATCTTACCAGATGTTTGGACTAATGTTGGCTGGGAATTTTGGGACTTCTTATCCAACATACCTGAAGAATAACAGATTGGGGAAGGCTGATGTCAAATATGAAATAGGCCAAAATGTCTTTAACCATTTGATACTTAAAATGGTACACCATTCTAGAAGCAATATAGGATGCTAAGAATCATTATGAAGTAACTACTGAAGAAAACAATTGACTAATGCTTATAAATCTTTCCACAGTAATTCAGGCTATAGTGCTAGTTACTTGAGGTTGTCTCCTTGAAATAATGAAGTTCAATTTCAGCTGCAAAGTGGATGACCATTCTTTATGTTGCATATTTTTCTCGAGCTTGTTCATCTGAAAAATAAATCAAACTTTTTTTTTCAGCCTGTCTTTCCTATATGCAAAATTCAGAAGCAGCAATTTGAAATGTTGCTTCACTGGTAGTTTTCTAGACTCTAAGGGGCGGGGAGGTAGAAAACGTTGAGAAAACTTCTCCAAAGTAAAATGAAGAATTAAAACTCAGTCTTACTTTGATTCTTATGGCAAATAGATATCAGCATCTCTAACTGAAAAATAATGACAACCTGCCAGGCACCTCTTGTCATACATTTCAGAAGTAAAGGTACCATTATCCATGATTATTAATAATTTCCCTTTCACTTTCTTAAAAATCAGATTAATGTGTAACCCAGAGGTCTGGCATGTGAGACCTTTTGCCAGGTAACCAAAATAACATAACTTCAGTTCTTTGGAATATATCTGTTAACGACCAAGCAGTTAAGAAACTGCACTCTTTTAAATAAGATGAAAGACTTATTAACCTAAAACATATCAGGAACTTGAATATGGATGTATACTTTATCAGTGCAGCATTCAGCGAGGCCTCTTGGATTTTCACATTATCCTTTGAGTTCTCTGAGTTGAATCTTGGCTAGCAATTTGAATACAAATTCAATGGTATTTTTATTACAGCAGGATAAAGACCAGTGTAGGGACAGATTTATGGAGAAAATCATCTATATGGTCACTAAGAGTTGACACTAACTTGATGGCACATAATCAGTCAATCAATTCTTAAGGAAGGAAATTTAAACTAACTAATGATACCTAACTCACTTGACCTAATCATGAAGGCTGTAATGCTTCCATTCAAAGGTAAAACACTGTGTCACCGCATTTGGGCACAGCTGTAGTACCTGTTTGAAACTGCTTCAAGTGGCCACCTGCTGTACTCTGAAGCACCTTTTTGCTTTCTAATCCAAAATGTTGCAAAGCTAATTTTTTCAGTATTTATTAACACAAATCTGAATAATAAGATAAATTGAAATATGTAGATTTTATATGAATATGTCATCTTATTTTCGTTGTTTCTGGACACAGAGCAGAAAGGATTAGGAGAACCTAGACTCATCCCAGTCTCTAATAGTAATGTCTTGGCAGAAGCTTGACTGCACTGCAAATCTAGCTGTATTATACCCATTATCTAGCATTGTCTATTTTTTTTCCAATGCAGCTGTCAGTGTAGAGGGGACTTGATTTTTAGAGGATCTTTCCACAAGACGATAGTAGCATTTTTAAAAAGGTGATCTAAAAAGTACAGGTAGAGCAGAAACAAAATTTATTTTTCAGAATGAGCATTCTGCATTATTTGATAATTACAATCCATTTATTGATTTCTTTCATTTGTTTATAGCTGTTGAAATGGGCTTTGTTACAAAACAGGCCACAGAGCCTGTTTGTAAAACATTCATGGCTAAAACGTTCATGGTTTTTTGTTGGCTGCAACTAATGACTTTCCTTCTCAAGTTATTACTGTGACTGTTGGCTGACTCTTTGGATAGCATTAATTTGATGCTCGTCTGGTTATTTAGAATGCAAAACAGTCAGTTGATATCTGAGAAGATATGCAAAAAAGGCTTTTGTAAACTTGTAAGGATTTCCTTTACATTCTCATCTGTGATGGATAACCTATTTTAGACACATATGCTTCAGATGTAATACTTGTCAGGAATGAGCATTGTATATTGCAATGCCTTAATGTCCTTTAAGTGTGCAATGTACTAGAAAATTTTCACTTGAGATGCTTACAGTAAAAAGAAAATATGTGTTTGTCAGAGCAAAGTTTTTAAACAATTACCATTCCAACTGCTGGGATAGGAGTATTTTACTGGTGTAATTATATGCCTTGTTTTGCATATAGGTATAGATGAACTGTACAATCACATGGAAATTTCTCACATTATTTTTCCTGTACACATTATTATTGTACTTTTGGAAGTTAACAACGTATTTTGGAGGTTCCAAGAATTAAAACCATTAATGCTCGTTTTCAGAAGTTAAAAAAAAAAACTATTCCATTGTAGGGAGATATTTGTATACTTCAAAAATTTACACAGGGAGATGTGAGTGGTGAACAATACAAATAATTAGATACCTGTCTATAAGCACCTACATTTATTTATTTCAACTGTTATAATAAGGCTATGCTGGTTCAAATGTACCTTAAATCAATTTAGCATCTGGTTTTTGAAATAAGCTTGTCATGACAAAAAATGTATTATCAAATTGACTTACTGCCAGCTGTGCAACAAGAGAAATACTTGGCAGAAATTATCTACTTAATTACATACTGTACATATGTCTGATAATTTATAATCAGTTATTAGTTTATGTAGGATTGAAATGTTCATAAGTACTTATTCACATTTAGCTCACTTTAATTCCTTAACCAAAAGAAATGTAGATTATAGTGATTTTTTACAGCTGGGCATATTTTTACAAAATAGTGCCATCCAGCGCTATTTTTATATTCTTATGCCACCAAGGAGTTGTACCATAGAAGGCTGTTTATTTTAATTGGTAGTATAACTGGTGCCATGGACATCTGTACAGTATATTTAGTTAAATTTAAAACATATCATAAAGTGCTTTTACAGTAGAATTTATTTTAAGGGGAAGATTTTTTTTTTTTAGAATAGCAATTCAGTTTTTGTTAAGTCTATTGTGAACAATTTTTAGATCAATAGGGGGACTGTTGGAACTGAAAATGGAGTTCTGTGTACAAATCCCAGCTGAGAATTATTGCAACCCAGTCATGCTTTTAGCTTCAGTTCTCTATTATAAAATGAGAATGAAGATGGATTATTATATTTAGGTTTTAGGAATACAAAAGACCTTGTGTGTTTCTCTTTTCTCTTCATCAGTAGTTTGACCATACATCTAATTTTTATTTCTGATATTATTAACAGGCACTTGAGGGGATCAGTTGCCCACTGACTCTTTTTAATCAGCTAGGATGTGAAACATCCCTGAAGTTTAACTTTAGAGAACTTGAAAAAACAATCTGATGTAAAAAAGGAAGGAAGGAGTGAAAGTGAGGACTGTCACTTCAGAAGTCCTGTTGGCTCATGCAGCAAGAGTGGTGGTATCACTATCAGACTTTATTTTTTAGTCAACCCATCAGATCTAATCAGGGATAAAATTATCTATACAAATTCCAGATCTTTAGAGAATGGATTTGCTATTCTGAATCCCTAGAACAACTTGTTTTGAGACCTATATCTAGTGTGGGCACTGCCAGGATTATTTATTTAATTTATATACCACTGTTTTCAATGAATTGACTCATGGGGGTATACAGCAAAAACATAAAATAGCCACAGTAAGGTACACAAAAAACCTGTGATAATAGGACTCAGATCAACATAGCATTAAAAGGTAGGATTGAAATTATTAGGAGTAGAGTTGTCATTCTGAACAGGCTAGATACTTGGACTAGAAGGTACGCAGTCAAAGGTTCAAGGACACAGTTGTGATGAAATACTTTTATTGCAGATACTTGAAAAACCATACTTTAGAAAACTAACTACTGACACCTCTAGGATTTAAGCCCTATTTATAGCAGTCCCCAGACCTAGGTCTGTTTTTAGTATATTTACATTTTAATGGCTTGAGCACTGCTCAGATCTCAATGGGAGAAGAGATCTGGCATCTGGGCATTATTATTTTAACGGACCAGTCTGGTCTCAGGTTTTCTGATCTTCCCAGTTTTTTGCCCTCTGTTCATTCATAGAGCTGTTAATGGCTGTAATTAGAACTTCAGGGAAAAAGTGCTCTTACCAGATTTTAGTATCTGTACCGTAATTTTAAGTTGGTGGGGGGGGGGGAGACAAACAATTCTGCTTTATGTTAGATGGTTCCAAGTAGAGGACTTATGGTACTATCAAACAAGAGTGCTTGTAAAACTGTAAAAATTGTAAAAATATTTTGGACTTTTGGACAGATTTTGAGAACCTGTTATGTACAGTATAATGGGTGACTATTCATAAAGCTGCCTTTTTTCTGGGCAGATGGGTACACTTCCATGCATAGTACTGGGTTCTAGCCACCTATTAGTTATATATTTATAATAAGAAAATGTGTTAATCGTGGAATATACGTATAAGCATTCAGAACAAACTACGGTGATGAAAAAATGATAAAAAGTCCATTGCAACATAATGTCACAAATCCTGGCCTTTGTACTTTTGTTGTGATGTCATGTCAAGTACGTAAGTCATATGGGTTGTACTGCATCACTGTGACACATAATTCTGCCTTTGCCTTCTCCTAAGGAGGTTATGAATATACGTATCATTTTACAAATTATTCAGTTTGTGAGGTTTTTGCATTTCTTCACATCAGTGAGGAATTATTAGATTTTAGTAGCTTAGTAAAAAAACTTGTTCTTTTTTGGAATACCAATTTAACAGCTATACAGAAAGAACCATATTTGTAGGGCTAGAAGTCTGCAAGAGGTGATCTAATGAGATGCAGTGACATTTTGGAAATATTATAATCTATTGTAAATTTGTATTTTAGACATGTTTAAAGCATGGAATATGTAAATGTCTGATATAAACTTCCAAAAGCCATTATGCAGACAATGGCTAACTTAATAGATTCTCTTATAAGTATGCAGTTAGGGATACTGAAAGGCATATATCCTTTCAGGAATATTTCATATTTTGTAATTTAAAAAAGTAAAGCAATTTGTATAGGTTAGTAAAATATTAATTAGTGTTACATACTATTTAAAGTAACTAAGTTTTTATAGCATTTTAGTAATGTATTATTTAAGTTATGGAATATTTGTTATGAACCCAATTGTACAAAGAATTAAAAAGTAAGCAAGGATTTTATTATAGCAAATTGTGTTAATTTTATGAGGATTATTCACCTGAGCAGGATTGCAGTAGGGAGGGAGGGAAGCAGGGAGGGAGGCAGGGAGGGAAGAAAGGACGGACTAAAGTCAGCACTGAGATATATGAAGTTTTATTCCCATTCTAGTTAAAAATGTGCAGAAATCATAGCAAAATGGATCAAAATACATAATATTTATATTTGGTCCCATGTGAGTGTTAGTTTAGCTTCTTTCTGGCTAAACCTGAACCCCAGAAGGAGCCTGGTCCATTTCATAACAGTCCAAGAGAATCTGTTCCAACTTGTTCCCAGTTCAAAAATCAAGAGAAATAGAGTCTCGCTTTAAATAAATAATCAACCTCCATTAGCTATGTGCACTCCTTCCTTCCTTCCTTCCTTCCTTCCTTCCTTCCTTCCTTCCTTCCTTCCTTCCTTCCTTCCTTCCTTCCTTCCTTCTCTCTCTCTTTTACACACACACACACACACACACACACGGACAAAAAAAGAAGATGATGATGAAGAGAGGTACATACAGTTAGATTATTTACAATTATATTTCACAACGAAAGAATAGAAGTGAATTATTGAGTGATTAATGAGAGGGACCAATGACCAAGGAAAGACTATGAAAACTAATAAAATGAAGAATTATTCTAGTAAAAGATTGAAGTAAAATCTTTTTAGTGTGGGGAAAAAGGAGGAAAGAAAAATAGACCAAAGGAAAGGAATGGAAAGTTAGATTAACGAATTAATGAATGAGGATCAAGGGGGAATTGATAAATTAAGAATGGAGATGATGATGATGATGATGATGATGATGATGATGATGATGATGATGAAGAAGAAGAAGAAGAAAAATCAGTTGATCACAATTCACTGGTGGGGGAGAACTTCATTCCCCATTTGTGGCTACAGCCTGGCTAGCAGGCATAATTGTAAACAGAAACAAATACAGATCTCTCTCTACCTCTAAAAGTTTGAATTGGAGCAATAGGTGATTCTCTGATTATCAGGGTTACTCCAAGTTGAAGATCTAATCTATCACTGAATCCACTGCATCCCCACCAAAGCATTTAACGTTAGTAAGTTTTGAAAAATTTAAATTCCATTCTTCTATTTTCCAGGATAGTTGCCATGGCAACTACCTGTCTTTTGCTGGACAGAGAAGTACTTGACTACTCTGGGACAGTGCTTGGGGAGGATTTAGAACCGGGTGGAATAGGTAATGGGCATCTCTCCTACCTTGAGTGAATAAAAAAAATTATGGCAAGTTGTTTTATTCTACAGGTTTGAACTTTGTCTCAAGTTGGAGTGCAGTACTATTATATATTAATATTGTATACTTTTCTTACAAGCAAGTTTTCATTTTTAAAATGTGGGCATATATGCAGTGCCAGAAATGCTGTTGAACACATATTTGGGGTAAGAATTACTTGAAATTAAATTTCAATTGAAATGACAAAAGTAGGCTAATTCTAAACTTTGACTAATATTGCTCTTTTTCTGGGCATTTTTTTTTCTATTTAAAAGTATGATGAAGTAACCCTATAGATGGAATGTTTCTGATGACTATGAATGAAATTCAGTCTTCTGTAAATGGAAGGGCTTCATTCAGGGAAGGCTTCTCATAAATATTTCTGCTGTTATAAGGCATTTTGTCTACTTTATGTGAAATCCTGCATGTCACCCTTCCAAATTTGTATGGTAGCTTGGAGGATGGTATGATGCAACATGAGACATGATCCTTGGGCTGAGCGAAATGGGGAGCTGAAAGTGAAGATAGCTTTCTGCTGAGTAAATCAGCAGCAGCAGAAAAGGGAATGCTCCCAATTGATGGGGGAAAACTTGTATCCAGCTCTATATCTCATGCCAGAAATAACTGCACCTGCATTCCAGAAAAGCAGGTACAGGTAGCCCTCAGTTTAAGAGTGAGTCCATTCCCAAGGTCTGTCCTTAAGTCCAATTTGTACGTAAGATGGAATAGTATTATTGTACAATGCTGTATAAGTAGTATTGTGTAATTAACTCGAACCATTGTGTATTTAAGTCAAATCATGTATTTAACTCGAATTTTGCTACAATAGGCTACATTCTTAACCATGGGTCATCTGTAACTCAGGCGTTCTTAACCTGGGGACTCCCTGCATTACCACTGTTGGCCATATATACAACAAATTGCATTCATCTAAATTGAACACCATAGTCTTCTCCACCTCACCAAAAATCTCCTATCTCTATCTCAAATAGTTAATGTCCTTGTCATAATTAACACAGATTAATATTAGTACTGGATTAGGTGTGAGTGCCACTGATATCCTGCTTTAATTTAACTGCAATCAAAATTGCAATTATAGGCTGCAATATTTTATACTCTTACCATTTCCCAGGAATAAGGGCACACTTAGTGGGACTTACCGCATGAGAAGGATGGGGCCGCATGTGTAACATTATTAACATTATTTGTTGTAAACTGCCTAGAGTCGTTTCACGAGATGGGCGGTGACAAATTTGATGAATAAATACATAAACAAACAAACAAACATCTTGGGCTAGATCCAGTATTATGGAATGAATTTCTATTCATGTAACAAAACTTCTCCTTCCCCCTCTGTTTTCCTGAGTGCCTCCAAATCTGCTCAAGGGTAATAAGGGGGAGGACAAGTACACAGTGATGCCTACATGTTGGTACTATAGATCTGGACGAAACATTCCTTTTATAGTCAACTTGATACTAAAAGGTCTTGTAATAAGCTTACAATTACTGTTAGCCGGTTCACATTAACTTCCATTCAAAAGAGACAGAAGAAAATGAAGAGTTCTATATGGATAATTTTTAAATGTTTAAAAAATCCAATAAAGGCTTTACAACATAATTGTTAAGACATTTTTTTTGTTGAATTAACTAGTCACCCTTGAATCATAATTATGGTTTTTGCTAGTCAAATTTGTACTAGAAAATATATGAATAGACATTATTGCTGACTTATCCAATGATCTCTGGAATCTGAATGGCATGGAATTAGAATGGGGTATACTATGGGGACTTTGGCTTTTGGGTCCTGTTTTGTTCTTCAACATATTTCTCATGGGTTTCACAGGAAAGCAGAGGGAAAGTGACATCACATATACCATGATGTCATTTCACAATTTGCATTGTGCTGTCAAGATGAAACTAAGGCCAATTGCAATATATGCATAATTTGTGCAATGATGTCATTATGACCTCTACGAAACATATGCTACTTCTATTAAAAATTACCTCATCTTTTCAAATTGTCCATTTGTCCTCTACCTGGCATCAGATTGCTGAACTGCAAGTAAGCTTTCATCCTGGCATTTAATTTTCATTGCCAACTTCTTGGCAGCAGTATCTCTAAAATGTTTTTGAATATGGATCTGATCACTACCTATATGGTGGACCACTCAAAGACTCAGAAAACTGTAAAGCAGCCTTTCTGAACCTTGTTGATGTATTATACTCAGCTCCATAATAACACTTAATGAGGTCAAAGAAGTTGGTCTTAAGACATAGAGAAGACACAAGGTTGTCTTAGAATGTAAGTTGTTGTAATGGGAAGAAGGAACAAGCTTGAGGAACAGCAGGAAGAGCCACAACCGAAACAACAGTCAGATAAAAGAAATCTGAGTGTGGGCCAAACTGTAACCTGAATAATTGTCTCAGACAAGATCCTCCCTAGTTCTCATGAAGATAAAGGGAAGGAGGGGGAAAGCACATTCAGACTTGCAAGACCGATGTCAGAGTTTCAAGGTAGAGCAGACTAGGAAACCAAAGTCATGCATGCTAATACTACTTTTATTATAATGTTACAGTAATAGAACCTTGCACCAGCTTAACATTTTTAAGCTCTGCTGTTTTCAGAGGGGAAAATGTAAGCATATATATTGTATTATTGTCTCCTTAAATAAGTAAGGCTGAACAACACCTAACTTTGAATTTACCCATGTTATGTATTTTATTCTTCTATTTCTTTTTGTGCCATTTCAGGAGAAGTTATATGTTATATAGCTTAATCCTATGCGTAACTCTCAGGTGTGCATCCAGTAGGGGTTACTGCATATTAAGTAGGCAAGGATTGTGCTGTACTATACTAAATCAATATAATATACAATCAGTAAACTTGCCTATCTGGGATTATTTGTTTATTTGTTTGTTTCTTTTGTATTTTATATTTTGGAAAAGAAATAAAAACTAAAGTTGGTAATATATAATAGTGATATTATACACACACACGAACAATGTATCAGTGGTATGAATGCTAAATGTGCCTCATGTACTTTAATGCTATCAGTCTTGAGCTAGTACATCTGTAGTTATCAGTCTCACACATGTGCAGCCAAAGCACAAGAAGCTTATCTGGATTTGTATGAATTTTAAGTTTTGTGCCAAAGCTGTGCTCTTCCAGTATAAAATTATCTATAGTTTCAGAATGTGAAAGTTCATTACTTTGTGGGAGGAAGCAGAAAAAATGTTTTAGTCTGTCAGGCTGATACTTACTTCTTATCATCATCATTACAGATGCAACATTTTTTTTTCATAGAAATATTGCTTTTTTTGTTTTACATGTATAATATCCCTGTCTGAAGACACTTTGTCTAGAAACAATTGATAGATCTTTTGCTATAACATATTTTGCTTTCTTGTAATTCTGTTCCTAATTCTGTTTCCCTTCCAAACAGGGATTTCCTGTGGTTTATAGGAATACCATTTGGTTCACCAGAAAACCTCTTCAAACTGGTGACTAACTAACTATGAGGGCCCTTATTTGACTTATGGAACCCAAGGCATTCTTGAATGTTGTAAGAGAAATTCCCAGAAACCAGAGCAAGTTATCCTGCTGATGCCCTTGTAAATCTATAATAGAGGCTATTGATGCAGTTACTGGTGAGTACCTTGTCTGGCACTGCAGAGCACCAGAATTCTCCCTAGTTTTCTGGGCATCTGCAGACAATGAAAGAGGGCATAAAATACCTAGAGTGATGTAAGACTTTTAGGCCAACAAGACATAAATTAATGCATACAGTCATGATTACTGCATTGCACTGAGGGTCTCTATTGCATTCTTAAACAGCCACCAAGCAAAGAACTGTGTCAATTATTGCCCAGTCACAAATTTCCTTTTTTTCAAGGTGGTTCTTGTGTTAGTGCAATTGTTCTTGGAAGACACTTTGTGGGTTCTAGCTTAGTTTTCAGAAGGAATGCATGAAATACAGAGGGAATGTGACTCCGTTGATTCTGCTTTAGATACCTTTAAACACAGTATTCCCCAGCCTGTCTGTGAGTTGGAGTCAGTACTTTGTGTTATAGTAATGCAGCTCCTAGTTTTAGCACCATATCAAAAAGTAGGTTGGTGGGTTTGTTCGTCTGGTGCCTTCAAGTCCGTATTGACTCCTGGTGACTGCATGGACTAGTTCCTGCAGTTTGCTTGGCAAGATTTTGGGAAATGGTTTGCTATTGCCGCCTTCTTAGGGCTGAGAGTGAGTGACTGGCCCAGGGCCACTCAGCTGACTTAGATAACCTTATTTATGGTCTGCCAACATTGTTCTGGCATGCCAAAGAGCAACTATCTAATCCTCAGGGCTATTTAACATCTATAAAATGATGCTTGTTTTCAGGAGTTTTGGGGCTGCATGTAGAAAGTAAAGAAGATGACCTTGATGGAGATAAGCCAGATAAGGTCCCAGAGTGATGAGGTGAAAAGCCTGACTCAAGTCTAAAACAATCTGAGGGGAGAAGGAAATGACTCAGATATCTCCTTAGTTTCACAGGATTGTAGGAGGGAGGTGGAAGTAAAGCACAATCAGACTTGAAAGATTCTGTTACAATAGTCCACCTTTAAGTAATTTTAGACTTCCCTGGAGTCTGTTTCTTGGTCTGCTGTACATCGTGGGGATGACACTGGGTGACATCAATATGCTGATGACACTCAGCTCTTTTCTCCATAACTTTTGAACTAAAAGAGGATGCATATGTCCTGAATCAGTATCTATTTGAAGTGATGGGATGAATGATGGTTAAGAAATGAGATTTAATCTTGATAATATGGAGATCTTGTGAATGGGTGACTCCCAGGTACAGGAATTTGCCCGTTCTCAATATGGTCACAGTTTGGCAGAATGAAGAGGTTCATACTTGGTGGCTACTCTTAGATCCTTCACTGTCAGAAGCTCAAGTAACCACCATGGCTTCAAATGGCTACTACCAGTTACAGTTGGGATACCATCTGTGGCCTTTCCTAGACTGGGACTATCTACTATTGTTTATGCATTAGTGGTCTCATGCTTAGATTACTATCATGCATCTTGCAGGGCTACCATTGCACTTGTCTGGAAGTTGCAGGTGGTACAGAATATAGAACTACCATTGTTCTTAGTTCAGAAGCAGCAGATGGTACAGGTTGCTAATTGGAACACCTAGCTCAGTGCACATAGCATCTTTTGAAACAAATGTACTAACTACTATTTAGGCACTAAGCCACATCCTAGGGTTTTAGTTATTATTACAGCCCTCAGTCACTTAGGACAAAGATAACTGATGTATACCTTTGCTTTTATATACAGCCCTATTCAGTTACTGAGTTCATTACGGAGGGTTTTGTTATGTTAGCTGAGAACTACAGGGCGCCATCATGCAGTTTCTTGTGGGCAGGTTTTCTCTGCTGGTGCCTACCCTCTGGAATGCTCTCGGATTGAGACTTGGTGGATATTTTTTTCCTTCTGGCTTTTTTCCCCCTTCCAACTTTGACTCTATTATTATTTAATTTTTAAATTGTTTTTATTGTGTGCTTTATATTTTATAAACTGAAATACATCTGTATAGGAAATAGCATAAATAAATGAATCAGTGTCAACCACATATATAAATGACTTTTTTCATCTAGAGTAATAATTCTGTATTAGCTTAGAGGCCTTAATTTAGATACTCATGTACATCGCCTTTTTTTTTTTTAAAAAAGAATAAATTATGTTGCTTCTCTTTAGTTGTACTCTAAAGTAATTTAGTACTGTTTCAGAATTTTGAATAGGGTGAGTTTTAAAATAAAGTATTAAAGATTGGTCTGTAGGGAAGATATAGTTCCTCTGCCTGAACAATAAAAAGAAAACCATTTTTCATTCATATTTTCATCTACATCTATAATAGTTAGCTTCTTGCACCTATAGCCTATAAAGCTAGTCCTCATTTAACGATGGCAATTGGGACCAGAATTTCCATTGCTAAGATGCAGTTGTAAAGTAGGATGTCATGTGACTGTGCCACTGAATGATAGTAGTTCTGGCACTTCTGGTTACTGTCGTTAAGTGAATTCCACGCTATCATTAAGCGCAATGTCACATGGTTGCCATTTGCAACTTCCCCATTGACTTTGCTTGTTGGAAGCCAGCAGTGAAGGTTGCAAATGGTGACCACAGGGACACTGCAATCATTGTAAGTACAAGGACCAGTCATAAGTACCATTCGTTCAGCATCATTGTAAGTTTGAACAGTCGCTGAATGAGTGGTTGTTAAGTGAGGACTACTTGTAATCATATACAGGTAGTTCTCTGTTAACAATAGTAATTGGGACCGGGAACTCCATTGCTAAGTGCTGCAGTCGTAAAGTGTGACATCACATGATCGTGCTGACTTACAATGGCAATTTTGGCACTTCCTATTACGGTCATTAAGTGAATCCCACGCAGTCATTAAGTGCGACATGACATGATCGCCATTTGTGAGTTCTTGTCAGCTTCCCCATTGACTTTACTTGTCATAAGCCTGCAGCAAAGGTCACAAATGGGAATCACGTGACCGTGGGATGCTGTGACTGTCATAATTGCAAGCAGGTTGGATGTAAGTCTCTTCATTCAGCATTGTCATAACTTCTAATGGTTGCTGAACAAATGGTTGTTAACCAAGGACTACCTGTAGATGGTCCAGAACGTTATTGGCTTTTCCCATCAGTCATCCTGGTACCTTTCAGCAGCCTTTGTAGGTCAGGGTGGCAAGTTATCTGTTTATTTTGTTTGTGTCTTAGAAGTTATACCTTCATTGCTCCTTTGCCATGATCTGAGAGTTAGAGAAGTAAGGGACAAATAAGTAAGTAAGTCAACCCACATTTGTATTTATTCTTTTCACACTGAGTCGCAAGGTCAAACAGTAATTGAGGAGAGAGAAGCAGTTCTTACCACTCATTTTGTAATGACAAAGAATGAAACTTGGATCTTCTTATTTAATACACCAAGGTGGCTAATAATTATGCATTTATGATGTTCAGATAGACATACTTGTTTTTCTATTATTGGTCCACCAATAGTTCAAATATCAAAATAGAGACAACAGATTAAGGCTACTGGTTTAGAACTGAGGATTCAAAAATGGATCAAAGTTCAGAAAGATTGCTAGAAGATTTCCTTAAGCAATCTGTCATTTTAAAGAGAAGAAAATGGTATTTCCTCTTTCATAAGTACCACCTTCTTGTAGAAAGTTTTAAATTTCAGCCAAAATTCCGGTATGTCAGCTAAGAAACCAGACATCAGTAGAACATAATCCCCATGTCAATTTCAATCTCCCTCTGTTGTAAACAATATTAACTAAAGTGACCATAAAATTATGTTGAGTTATCCGTACTGAAATAAAGCTCCTTTCTTTGCATTTCCATTATCCATCATTAATATTTTATCAAGAGCTAGGGTTACCAATTGATGCTGACTTTAAGCAAAATGGCTGTGGATGAATGGAAAAAGCTAGGTAGATCAATCGCAATGAATAAATCCACATTTTGACGCTTTTTTTCCTAGTGTAATATTATCCTTCTCTAAATACATACCAGATTTCTATGTTGTTACTAAGTGATTCTAAGAATCCTAGAGAATGTAGACTGAAAAATGCATTGATACATAAAAAAAAAAAAAAATTGCAAGAGAGCAATGCTAGACTCCTTTTTCCTTAGTCAGATGACCTGGACACAGGATTTGGGATATATGAAGATCAAAAAAAGGAGGCAACCTGCATTTCTGCAAAATTTCAAACTGGAGCTCCCACCACGCTTCATTGTTGCCCATACTTCCTAAGGATGCTGGGAATGTAATTCAGCAATATCTGAAGTGCCACAAGTTCTATAACCCTGTTCTGGCAACTTTGCTGCATAACAAATGCTCTAGACCAGCAGTTCTCAAAGTGTAGTCTGAGGACCCCTGGGAGCCCCTGAGAATCTTTTAGGGGATCCGTGAAGTCAAAGAAATAAATATTTTAAAACTTCTCAATTTTAATTTCTAATACAGTATACATCAATAGATATAACCACACAAACCAAAGTTTTTTTGGGGTCCACAATCATTTTTAAGAATGTAAAGGGGTCTTGAGACCAAAATGTTTGAGAATCGCTGCTGTAGATCAGTGGTTGGCAAACCTTTTCTGTAAAGGGCCAGATCCCATCCTCCTCTGACTCCACTGGGGTGGAGATCAAGGAGAACGGTAGCCATTGGACAGTAGCAGCCCACCATCAAGGAGACTGTGGATAGGCCACCACTACCACCCATGATGCTCCACCCCTTGCCCCAAGAGCTTGGCTGAGGCTCAAGCCTCATGATCTGCTGCGTGTCCATCCATTCTTAGGTTGTGAGCTATACAAAAATAGGCAGGCTGGATTTGGCCTCTGGGCTGCAACCCCTGTTCTAGACTCTGGAAAACATTTTGAAAGTTACTTAGACCTTGAAATTTTGATCTCTTCATCTGAGATTTAATTTATATGTTTTCCTTTCCTTGGCAAGAAACTGTTTGAACAATGTAGGTATTATTGAATTAGTAGAAATTGAAGAATGTTTTTCCTTTGGTTTATCCAAAATCCTTATTTTGTCCCTGTTAGTTGGCTAAAGATCAGAAAGGAAGAATAGTGCAAGTTTTCTCTAACAATGACTTGAACATCACTGGTACAATAGAGTGATTAATACATGACCTTTTCCCTCCCACAAGTTCAAGTGGGAGAGAGGCTAGTCAGACTTCCCACTGAAGCGGGAAGGAGCAGTATATCAAGTAGATCCAGGGCTTGCTGTTACACAGAGGGGCATCCGTTTGTGTCTCCAGAAAAGCGAACATAAACAATATCTTACTTGGAGTAGAAATTGAAATAAAGCTTTACTTCATTACTTTATTTCTGTATTAAGAAAAGGTCATATAGTGCATTTCACCATGTCATAATGCTCTTAACAACATGATAATTATGCAGTTGCTAGTTTTAAATGGGGCCACTAAGAGGGACCATATGATATCAGGCCTTAATTTCCTGTACTGGCTGGCCTTGAGTTCCAGGTCCAATTTAAGTTTGTATCTGTTCATAAAACCTTAATTGACTTATGATCCAAGAGTTTAACAAGCCATCCTTCTCCCGTAGGAGGAGTAAAGAGGTCCAGGGTGGTGATACCGCTGGTCAGTACAGCTTTCTCTATGGAAATTGGAGACAAGTCCTTTTTAGTAGTAATGGCCCAATTCTGCACATTTTTTGAACAGGCCCCACTATTGCTGAGTTTTAGCTAAAATTATATGTGGATTTTTATGTTCATCATTCTGTGCTCCTTTGGAAGAACAGTGACATATCAATAAAATAAATTGAAGAGAGAGAGAGAGAAAGAAAGAATTTGTACAGTAGTCAATCTTTTATCCATACTTATCAGGGTAGGAATATAAAGTGTCTTCAGTTTTTTAGATACTTTAGATGCGTCTCTCTCTTCCTTCAGAACGCTGAAAGAAATAGTGAGATTTTACTCTGACAGTTTCAATTTGGTTTGTCAGATTGGCTTAGTCCTGAGTATTTTTCAATGATTGCAAACAGTGAATTCAAAGCCATACCAAACACATTTGTGCACAGATACCACCTGTCTCTAAAATATCCTGTTTTAGGCCTGCATGTTAGGAATACCAGCAAGAATTGTTCTGATGATAGATTTTCACCTTGTAGACCCAGTTCCATCCTTCTGCAGACTTCTAGCAAGTGGGCAGATCTGTCCCATTCTAAACCCTCAGCCAGTAAAACTGAGGATTTTAAGATAGGTCTATCAGCTTCTGCTGTGTTACTCAACACAATACTGGTACTAAAGAAATGTTTTTGTTTTTCCATTTTTGTTATTCATGACATTTTATTTTGGTCTAAAAATTTGCCAGAACTACTTTGCACTAACATTACTTTTTCATGTTAGAATTAGGTGAAAAGGTAGTCAAAAGAGCATGATTGTATGGAAACAATACATTTATACTATACTATACTGTACTATATTATATTATATTATATAAGAGCCAG
This sequence comes from Python bivittatus, assembly GCF_059951505.1. NCBI lineage: Eukaryota > Metazoa > Chordata > Lepidosauria > Squamata > Pythonidae > Python > Python bivittatus. The sequence goes on from NW_028277098.1 coordinate 34,077,655, forward strand.
TTTGGTCTCATGGTTAAGGCACCAAGCTAGAAATTGGGAGACCGTGAGTTCTACTCCCACCTTAGGTATGAAACTCAGCCCTAGGAAGGAGGCAATGGCAAAACACTTCTGAAATCTTGTCAGAAAAACTGCAGGGACTTGCCCAGGCAGTTGCCAGCAGTCAATGCTGGCTTGAAGGCACATACAGACTCATACCCTTACTATTGCATAGCATAGCATAGCATAGCATAGCATAGCATAGCATAGCATAGCATAGCATAGCATATCACACTACACCACACCACACTACACTACACTACACTACTCTATGCTATACTATATTACAATATTATATCACACATGCATATTATACACGCATACTTTTACCTCCTTTTCAATGACTGTAAATTTGATGTTGGGTCAACCTGGGGAAAGTCTTGGAAGTTGAATAGGGCATTGTAAGGAATGTTAGCCGGCATCTGATGAACATGGATTCAGTACTAGAGAAGTGTGAATAAAATAGATGTTTCCCCATTCAACGTGGGTAAATTCTAATGTTTGTTCACTGGAGATTTATGTTAATGATATTTCTCTGAATTCAAGAAACCATTGATTTTAGTCTGTTGTTCATCTGTAAAGTCAATTGTGTAAGCTTATTACAAAGGCATTACATTGCATTATTATTAATAGAACTGTTCCTAATGCCCAATGATAAGTTTAAAATAATAGGCATGAAGTGTTTGCAAGTTGTGCTATTGCATTCTTTATCGCTGGGGCTTCTTCACAATTCTTCACACTTCCCCCTTCCAAAATATTTACTTACTGTATTTATCACTTGGGATAAAACATCTGTATGACTATTTATGTAGTTTAAAATGATCAATTTGGGAAGATATGTATTATTGCTTCAGAGTTATACCGCATTGATTTATTTATTTGTCACATTTATGTAGCCTCCCATCTCACACAAAGTGACTCTGGGCAGCATACAACAATTAAATAAAATAACAAATGGATAAAAGTAATCATTATAAAAGATAAAAAGTGATTATTAAAATGAAAACAACATTTTATTTATTTATTTATTTTTAATTTTAAAATTTGAAATATACAAACCCCATGGAGAGAGCAGAATATCAATCATAGTGGAGCCATCTAAGAATGTCTCTGGTTCCCAAAGACTCCCAGGCCTGATGACATAACCAGATCTAAAGGGACTTCCTAAATGACAGCAGAGAAGGGGTGAGCCTAACCTAAGTATGCTGTTAACAAAATAGAATAACATATTTTATTTATAGCAGCTAGGTAATTGTTTCAAGGGTATGACTAACTGCTCTAGTTCACCCTTTCTGAACTTGGGAATGCAGTTCCTTCAGTAATGCTGACTGGAGTTTGCAGTTCCAACATATCTCAAGGGTTCCAGGTAGTAGAAAACTCGCTGGTCGATGAACAGTACACTCAAATGCTGTTCATAGTTTTATATTAAGTGCTCTGTGGGCATAAAGGTTAGATACCAATAGAAAAAAAATCATCATTTTGGTTATCTTTTTTGTAATTCAGACTACCATACTTTATAACCTACTAAACAATGTTTATGATCTACAACCACATAATGTCGCCCTTTAGGGGCTTAATACATTTCCTGCTCTTGCTCCTTGCAATGCCACTATTAAACTAATATCAAAGCATACCAATCCTCATATGTTATATTTAATTTGGTGGATCACAAAATTAGAGCAAACTTGTTCTGATGTTAGCAAAAATGTAAAAATTATCTGTATATATGATTATTTTGATCTGTTATAAGTTTGGTCTGAATTAAATATTATAACTTAAGGAACCAAATAAATATTTTATCATTTTCTATAGTGCAAGGGCAGTGCCAGTTGTACAAATATTGTAAGCAACAGCTTGGACTGGCAAATTTTAAGAGTAGGGGCCTGAGAAAGAAATCAGAGATTTCTCATTCGTCAGAATGAATTGATATGGCGAAGTATCAAGTATGTAGAAACAGCAAAGCTGAAATAGTGAAAGAAAGAAAGAAGAAAAAATATTTTATATTTAATATGTTTGGTGAGAGAGAGGCAGGGAAAGCAATCTCATCTTTTCCAGGTAACAGCAGAAGAAAGGAAGGTGTGTGTTTTTTTAGCACATGTAATGAAAAAGGAAGTACATGTCAGGCTATTATGTTACAAGACAGTTAATACAAAGAAAGACAGTAGGAGGAGAGTCATGTTAGTCTGTGGTAGCAAAAAATCAGGAGGAGTCTGGTAGCACCTTTTCAACCTAAAAGTATTTATTAAAAGGCATGAATTTTAGGGATTTAGTAATACAATAAATATCAAGGAATACATGATGAACAGAATAGTTGCTTCTACATGGTGATGCTGAGGATTATATAGATTTGAATAATACTAAAATTGGGTTCATATAATTGTCTTGTTCTTGCCGCTAATAATTGGATTGTCATTTTGATTTTTAAAAAGTACTTTGGATGTTATAGGAATGTGAATATAACACCTGTTTGCAACGCCTTAAAGTCACCATACCCTTTCCTGGGAAAAGATGCAAGTGCTTTATGTGTTTAAGTGTTGTACATATTGTAGATAGAAGCAACAATCTTCCAAACATCTTTTGGAGATTGAATCCGAAGTGTTGTACCAGCTCTAATTAATAATCCTCTTCCATTTCCTCTTCCTCTGTCTTTCTGTTTCTGCTGCAATCTGTAATTCTGTTTGTCTGGTTCAGTTTCTCTTCTGCACATTAATGACTATCTTTCTTGGTTTCATTTTATTTCCTCCCATTCAAGATCTTGGCTCTTGGAGAAAGAAGTGTATCTGTTACTAAAGGATTGAGAAGCTTCTGGATAGATTCAGAGCCTATACAAAGGTCCATAATAAGAGGCGTGGCGGGAGGGATCTCAAGATGCAATCAAATGTTAGTTTTGAGAGGAAACAGTAGAACCAATTCCTTTCATCTTATTTCAAAGAGGGTATAGGATTAACAGCTTTGAAAAGTTCCAGAGATTCTACTATACTGATCAGGCAAAAGGGAATAATATCCAGGAGCACTGAATCTTTAGGGAGAAGGAAGAGGCAAATTACTGTTAACAGAAGATTCTGGAGAGAAGAGGAGTGATGGTTGCGGAAAGGATGGATGGGAAAGAATTCAAGATATAGAAGAATGCTCAGAAGAATCTGTTCTTGCTTATGTCTGCAAGCTTTGATGTAAAGAATGTACCACAATCAACAACAAATAGCCATATTTCAGATACTTCAGATATAGTCTTCAAATAACTATTAACAAAGTGAAATACTATTATGTAAAACTAAGTGACTAAATAAGAAAGTCTGTGCCTTGTTCTCTCTTTTCTGAACCCTCTCTGCTTTTTCTTGCATCCCCCTGTTCCTTAAATCCCAAGGCTACTGACTGTTACTCTGTATCAGTTGACAAAGTGAAATGCCTGGAGAAGTCAGTTTAATTAGATTATCAATTTTAAAAAATCAATAAATCCAATTGTATTGCACTTTTTGGTTGATATGCCATCTGAGCAAAGCACTGCAGTCAATATTCCACAACATTTCCATTTATTGCTTTTAATATATAGCATAGAGCCAGTTTGGTGTAGTGGTTAAGGCACTGGGCTAGAATCCAAGAGATCATGAATTCTAGTCCCGCCTTAGGCACAAAGCCAGCTGCGTAACCTTGGGCCAAAATGTAAAATAGCCTTATCACTAGCATCTTCCAATGTTACCTACAGGTCTATTGGATGAGAAATCTTCCCTGGTGGGGAGATGGGCAGCATACAAATTAAATAAATAAATAAATAAATAAATAAATAAATAAATAAATAAATAAATAAATTTAAGAACATGCTGTATGCAGCCCAGCTTCTGTATGTCTATGAAGAGTAGGAGCCACTGAATCTTCAACTCACTTCCAATTATACTGTGCTTTTTTGTAAGAGAGTCCTTGCATACTTTATAACTTCCATTTTAGTAAGTTCCCAAGCCACTCAGATTCATTTTATTTTCACTATTTATTGGCCAGCCAGAATGTCACAGTCTCCTTAAACTTTGCTTTACTGATTGTAAAACCTGTCAATTTATTTCCTCATGTTAGTTCCGTTGCTTTGTCAGCATGTCTTGTACCTTATTACCAACTTTCGCCTTTATTTTTATACTTCAAATTTTTTAAATTGTTATTTTCTTTTCATTGACCATAACAAAGAATTACTTATTACACATTCAACCTTATCCCAATTATAGTCCACACAAAATTGTTAAAAAGTTTATTCCTTGCATTTCATTCTTAACTGTGTGTTCATAGGTACATTCATACTCTCATTCTCATTGGTGGTCTTTGGGATACATAAACATCAAATACATAGGACTTGCCTTTTTCTGAACTACCAGGCTTCATTGATGCTATGACTAATTAAGAGCTCAAACTTTCCAATCCTTTTATTTAGTGAGCTTCCAAAAACTACAGTGGAAGTGTGCAAATGTGGACTGACTCGGTTAATTACTTTATCACAATACAATCCTTCCTAATATAGCCAAAGTGAATTTTCTTTTTGCAAAACAATTCCATGTTGATATATTTCTTATGACTTCTTAGGACATATTGCTTTTAAGTATAAAGAAAACCATTTATTATATCAATGAACATTGTAGTTCTCATTCCATTGTGAGTAGAAATACTTGATATCCTATCCTAGCACTGGGTTACCCAATCATTAGGTGAGAACTAAACTTCTGTCATTTTTTTTCTAAGTCATATTACTCTCCCACTCTTTCATTTTTCCATTCTATTGGTTGACCACTCAGCTTTTCTCCCTATGTTAAACATGCAAATTCAGCTATACATTTAATTATATTAACAGCATTTATAGACTTTATCAGGAGTAGGATTCTTAAATGTAATATAAATTCATTATGCTTCTCATTCTGGTAATCTCTTGTTTTGTAATTAGTCCCCACTTGCCTAGGGAAGTGCTCTGGTTGCTAGATGCTTACTCCTGAGATGTTAAGCCACATAACTGTCCACATTTGTTAGGATTACTTTCTTGTTACTCTGTTGTCCACCCCAAAGGTTATGCATTTTCCCCAAACAGTATCTAACATTTTTTGAATCAAATCCATCTCCTCTGTTTCCTTGCCAGAAAAAACAGACAAATAATTTGGATGAAGAAATCTGAGAATTTCCCAGTACTTCACCAGGAGTACTTATGAAAGAAAGGCCAAAATAGAAAAGTAATAATTGAAAACATTCTAATCAATAGTTAGAATCCTGCTAATTTAGAGATTAGAATATTTGCATGGATGCATTTCTCAGAGAAGTACTTATGTAGCACTACCAGCTTTGTACATCATACAGGAGAAAGATAAAGTGGCTATGCATGTTTGTGAAGAAAAACAGAAAAGGCAAAATAGATTCCAGATATCTTAGAATATTCTTTTTGCAGGTTGCTGAAGCATGATTTACCCTGGGAAAAGAACTCATTACATTATTACAGAGATATTTGTGTTCAGAGGTGTTCAGCTGTGTTCAGCCTTCTGTGACTGTTCTCTCTGAACCTTGTCACTTTAACATTAGAGTGCTTCTCCATGAAGAATATTTACGCAGAATAGTCTTAAAAATAGTATCCCTTTTTACTTTAAACTTCTATGCTAAGAATAGTTCTAATTCAACAGAAATAAGATTACATTCCTCGGCTTTGCTGAAAGTAGATTTTGTTTTGTTTTGATACTTTATTTTCATATTTTGATATAAGAAGATAGAATGTAGTGTTAGTTAAGCCAAAAGGTACATGTTATTGTGGTGGAAACGTTTGATCATTTTGCCAAAAATATTTATTGGGATAAAAGTTTCAGGGAAAGAGATTATAGTGTCTGTAATGGGAAAAGTTCTTTCTGGTGTACATTTGAGCTTGTAAATTTTCTTATCACTGTACTGAGCCTTCCCAAACAGGTGCCCTCCAGATATGTTGGACTACAGTTCCAAAATCACAAAGCATCATGGTTGCGGTAGCTGAGGATTATGTGGAATTGGAATCCCACATAGCTTGCAGACACCAAATGGTAGAAAGCTTGGTTTCTGGTAGAATACAAAATAAGTCTTCATTGCTTTATGGTCTTTTTATTTCTTTTACTTGATGATTTTAAGTAGTCCTGATTCTTGCATTTGAGGTACCCAAATGATATTTTAAACCATTTAAGGTTCTTCTTGCACAATGTTTTTATATAGTGATAAATGAAAATCTAGAATAATATAGTTCTGGCTTATTATGTGTCATGACTTGTACTGGTTGGTACAGGAAACTAATTGGTTGTTCATCACTTATAATTTGCCCTGATAGGATTTCTTGGACGTGCTTGGTATATTAAAAAGCAGCTGACTAGGAAATAATACAGCAATAATGCTGTATTTATTTTGGTGCTTGCATCAATAAATAGCCTCTCTGCTGTCGCTTTGCTGGTGGCAGACCAAAAGGCAATGAACTATATCTCTGAATGCCCTCTTTCTGTTGGCTTTGATACAATGCAATATCTGTGCTTGTATCTAGACAGCAAGCAAGATGATAATGAATGCAATGTCTCTCTGGCCAGCACACTTGAATTCTTGCAGTGTTTATCCCAATAAGTAATGTGACAGTATGAGATGAGATTTGTGTAAGGCTTGTGGTTTTTCAGTAGAAATGGCACTTTTCCAGTTCTCTTTAATTCTGACACTTAGCGTCAATACTGAGGAAAGGAATTATATACTGTAGATCTCCAGAAATGATTGAATATAACTCCCAGTAATCCCACAGCTTTTAACCATACTGATTAGGGCTTCCAAGAGTTGTGATTCAGCAACCTGTAAAGGGACACAGAATTCCTACTTCTGACTAGTCGAGCCCTATATTTATCTACCCAGAAAGGACCTTCTTTCCAAATGTTTCTGTCTTATCTGCTTCTAAACCAGTCCTTCATCTGTAGAGATGTACATGATACTATACAATACAATAGGATTTATTTGTTTTTTTATATAATTTATATACTGCTTCACTTCAATAGGGCTCAAAGTGGAATATAGCAAAAAGCAAGAATAACAATAATACAGGAATAATACAATAAAAAAATGATTATCCGTTGGTAACGTCATTGTATTCTCCCATTCTGGCACCAGTGGCAACTATTCAATCTCCATAATCCATGCATGGCATGAAAATGCAATCGTGACAGTAGAGGCATAAAAATCATTCAGCTAGGAAACAAGGAAATCATCTAAAACCAGTTTAGACTGATCTTGCATATGTTACATAGGACACCAAATCTGCTTTCTTGACAGGACCCAACAAGTCTCCCTAAGATGGGCATTCCAAAGCCAGGGTAAAAAACTCCCTGCTACTTACCTATGTTTAGAGCTGATCATTGGGAATCCCATGTTGAAGCCTGCCCAATTTGAAGTCTAGAAGTTAGCCATAAAGGGAGGATCATTAGTGGCTTCTCTTTGTGGAATGCTTCCAGAAAATGCCTTGGGTCAGGCTGGCAAAATACAAAAAAAGGGGATACATTTGTTCTTAAGTGACCAAAATCAAAAAACCCTCTTGATAAATATTTTAGTATAAAAATAACCATTTATAGTTCTGTGTTAAGCCTTTGCAATGAGCTACCAAGTTCCTATTTAAAATTGTCAGAAGTATCTACATGCACATGTACTATTTAACATTTTAATTTGTTATTTTATTTACTTCATGATATAAACTTGCATTTGTATTCACATTCATGAAGGCATTCATCCTATAACGGGATATGGATGCCTAATCTGAGAGGACAGCCCATGCAGAGGCATGTCAAGTGACAAGAGTTTCCATTTCATTAAATTAGAGCATAGGGCCATTCATCACAGTATTCGCTACTTTATTTTTCTAGTCCATGCAGTTGTTACCAATGAAATACAATATTAAAATTATCCATAATTCTAAATATGAACTGGACCCAGTGAAACTTGTACTATCATGTACTATTAATTTTGAATACCAGCATTCTGTGCACTAATGATCATGAAAAAAGTTACATCAAAAAAGTGTGCCATCTTTTTTTCCCTGCATTCCCAAAACTTCTGAAACTGGAAGACTGAAGTAATACGGATTATCAAGGAAAGCTGCATTTCATTTTACAATCCACATGAGTGGAAAATGCTTATATAGGTACAAGGAATGCTAGGAATTATTTCCCTCTACATAACTTATGTATGTTTGTCTCCTTCTACCCTCACTCCAGCAAAAGACTATAGGGACAGATCCCTCTGAACTGATCTCTCCCATAATGATTTAGGAATTAGATTGAGAATCATGTGAAAGTAGCACAGATGCCACATGCAGTCTGAGGACCACAGGTTGCCTCTCCGGCAGTATGGCTTACTACAGTCATATCAGACCTGGTTAACTTAAGTTGGCTATGTTTTATTTGATATCTAAATTGGCTAATAAATTAGAATCAAACTTGAAGCACACTGTAAGCCATTGACTGCGCAATTATAATTTGGCCTCTCTAAGGTGACAATGTAGCTTCCAAAGGTTACTGCCTTTAGACTCACGTGATAGGAAGATAGAAAATGAAATCATACATACAATTCTAAGTCGGATTGCTCTGGATTCTAAATGTTGGCTTGTTCAAGTAAACTCATAAGTAGCACATCTACAATGTTATAAGTGAAAAGGAAAATACTAGATATTAAATATAAACTTCTATAAAAATATGATATGGTTTGTGAATATTATTTAAATTTGGATATCTCTTGCTTTGCAATTCATAGCATTAGCAATTTTCCCAGAGTTGCTTTTTAACGAGATGGGTGGTGACAAATTTTATATATAAATAAATAAAATAGTAAAATAGGTTAAATGCTCTCAGATTTTATAGCATACTAGCTGATACTTAAGACTGTACAGTGACTCTGCTGTCATTGACAGAAGTAGAGATTTTATTTTTGTTACATACTAACTAGGATATTTATGTCCTAGGATTTTTTAATAGTTGGGCATATGGACAAATCTACTGTTTTAGCCACTAGCTAATTTCTGTCAGTTCTCCCACTCTGGTTTGTTTGTTTTTTTTAAAATCATGCCTCTAGATGCTAGAATGTCAGCTTCATAACAAGCTGGTTACTGCGCCATTCCTGAAAATGAGCTTGCTTCAAGGTGATTTTCTTCAAATTGGGCAAAGGTATATCCAAACTTATTTCCATTCTGCTGTGATCCTTGTTAATCATTCCATGTTAATGAGCAGAAAGGTGCAGTGTTGTACTGTGCTGTCAAGATAGTAAACATACCATGTTTGCTGGAAGAGCAAAGAACTAGAGAAAGGAAATGTACTGAAACCTCTCCAGCATCATAAGTTACAGGCTGTGAAGATTTAATGGATAGTAGATTTGTGTTTTAATTAAAGATTTGAAATCTTTACATGTTTAATTAAAAGCCAATTCTGAAAAAAGTTTCTTTTGCAACCTAATAGTGGAAGGAATGTACCTTTATTGCATAGCCCATAAAAGCCTCCTAATTTAATTATGTTATAAATTATTTATACTGTTAAAATTAATTGTAAATTAGCTGTTCCTTTTGCTTTACAGGTGTTCTATTGAATTCTCTTCATCTGCTGGCAGTACTACTCTGTCAGTTGGGAAGTGGCCATTTTCTGAGTTGTGTCAGCCTCTGCAAAAAAAGAGAGAGAGGCTGTTGCATCTTATTTCTCTCTTCAGTAGAATATTTTTTTTAAAAAATGTACAGTGATGTAATTGGGACCAGTAGCACCATAGACAGAAGGGGTGTTGGTGGTCTTAATCACCAGCTCCTTTCTGCCTGTGATAGCCTGCTATTGCCCATGACTCCTTAGCATCCTGTCACGTAGCTATCCCAAATAACATTTTGTTCCAGTGAGCTGCCAAACTGAGAATAGGAGTTAGCTTAGTTTCTTATTTCCCCTAGGCGACAGAAATAGGAGCTGTTGAGCTGGCAAAAAAAAAAAAAAAGAGTCTTAAAAAGCCAGGGGAACTCTAGGAAAGAAAGGGGAATGTTGAAAGAAGAAGGTAATAACTGACAACCTAAAATGGTCAATAACACCATGGCTGGTCATCTTGACAGTATGGGCAGTATTATCCTGTTCAAAGACAAGCCAGGGCAAGACTCTCAGGGTGAAGCAGGGCATGATCCAAAGAAAAGTGTTGAAGATCGGAGACCAGTAGGACAGAATCTACCCAGGAGGGTGGGTGCTAGAAGACAGAAACAGGACAGACCATGTTCTACAACTTAATGATTGAGCCAAAGCTAACTTTAAGAAAGACTAGTTTCTTTTGTCCTTTTCTTAACTCTAAATAGAAGCAAAGTCTTTAGAAATAGAACAGTATACATATATGTTAAACCAACCTTATAGATTACATACATATGCCACTAGAGAACATTTAAGCTGTAGAATGGTCAATAAAGAAAAAGTTCCATTTTAAATGTCAAACCACTGCAATTATCTATCAGCTGGGCAGAGGAAGGAGGGGATAATGGAATGCAATTATCAAGTTGTAAATCACACTTGCAAAGTTAAGCTTGGGAACACTGCTTGTTTTGCTTAATGTTAATAAACCAGGGGGAAAAAATATAGTAAGAGGTGCTTTGGACTGTGCTTTCCATCAAATCCTGAGATCTTACAAAAACCTATGTGAAATTCCACTTTGTTCACACTTCCCATATGACCATAAGAGGAGGCAATAAAAATGAAACAAAACTAGGTTGTATGGAGAAGCCCAGTTTCTACACTGGCACAACAGGACTTCATCTATGTCTCAGAAGCAGGAAATAATACTTAATATTCTGGGATACAATTCACACAACACATTTAACTGGAGGGACTTAGTTTAGCCCTAGACTGCCCTGAGGCTAAAAATGGATTTGCTATCAGAGTTAACTTGGTTAGATTATTTCCATTAACCTCTTCTTGACCTTGTTAGGTGTGTTGGGCAAATAAATAATAAAAATTAATAGGATGGACTAAAACATTTAATGTAGTATCAGTACCAAAATCATGGTGTCTAGAAGTGTTGGTTGTTAGGGGGGATTCTGGTATGTTATGTGTATGGGGGTGGGGTTGCACCCTGCAACCACTGTGATGCTAGTTACCCCTCTGGTTATTGGGAGAGGGTGGCATAAGAAGCTGCTATGGTACTAACTGGTACCCAGGAATGTCACAAAGCCCAGAAAGTGCTTGGGCAAGGTTGGAGAATACACCAGGGCATATCTGACACCAAAGCTGGGAATCATGGAGCCCATGAAGTTGATAGTACTGGATCCAGGACTGGGCCTGCGACTAGAGCTGCAGTTGAGGCCAAAGGTGATCCATGGTATGTTCTGGTTGGCAGGGTTGGCGCTGGAGGTGGCAGAGCCTGCAGGGCTGAAGATTCATTCATTCATTCATTCATTCATTCATTCATTCATTCATTCATTCATTCATTCATTCTATATAGCCGTCCATCTCAGACCAGCGACTCTGGGTGGCTATATAAGATGCCAGTTAAGCCTGCAATAGTGAAAAGACACAGTACACAGCTGGGCTATTAGGGTCTTCTCTGATGCAGTTGATGACTGCCCAAGGCCCTCTGTTCCTTGCCTCCTCACCTGGATGTTTAGCTTGTGGGGTTGAGGAGAATGACCTGGACCCCTGGGGTGCTTTATGCTCAATGGGGAGGGTCCTGGAGGGTTAGGGGGGCAGGAGGTGCTTGGGTGGTGCTTTGCAGCACCAGGATATCTATATATTTAAGGTATCATCTTGTGATTTGGAGGTCTCAGACGGCTCCCAATGACTGCTCTCCATGCTGGGCTCCAGATTTTTTGTTCTCCCACTTCTACATTGTGGTGTCCTTTCTGCCCACTCAATTATTCTGTGTTGTGATCTTTCCTACTATATAGTGTTGGCAGGGGGGCAGATTGTAGGGTGGCTGATTGGGCTTTCAATGCAACCTGCCATGGGGGACTGATCCCCCAGACAGAACTGAGTGCTTATTGCAGGAGTGGCTGGAGGTGGTTGGGTGCCCTGTGAAAGGTGGGTTGACTAGGGACATATGGGCCTGGGGGTCTCGTTCTTGGAACTTTACCCAGGTTGCATCTTGGATCAATCAAGATCCTGGTTGTGTGTGGATGTGGTCATCTGTGAGTCCTGGAAGCTCTCAGAGGCTCTGCTCCACAGATAACTTGATGCGAGGCTCTCTGGTTGAAGGTGGGCTTGCTGCTGGTCTTCCACTCTCCCTGTTGTCCACCATCATCCTTGCCTGAGCTTCTGGATTCCATTGCTGGGCTGGCAATAGAGACCCCAAAGTAGGTAGTGCTTGGGGATTTCAATTTTCCATCTAACAGTGTTGAGTCCAGGACAGCTCAGGAGTGAGTGGCCTCCACGGCAATCATGGAACTGTCCCAAGCCATCAGTGGACCAACACATACTGGTGGCTGCATGTTATATTTGTTTTTTTATTTCAGGACAGTTGCAATATGATCTGGTATTGGAGGTCATTAACATCAGTCTGTTGCCATGGACAGACCACTCTCTAATTGCCTTTCAGCTCCCCCCTTGGAGACAAGACAGTTCAATTGTCCTGATAGATGCTGATCTTGTATATTTTACATTGTGTTTTGAATATTGTTGTTTAGTTTTAAATTGTGAGCTACCCAGAGTCACTTTGGGGTCAGCAGCATCTATAATCTAATGAAATAAATAAACTATGATGGTTGCTTTAGCTGAATAGCAGATTATTTCTGATATAAATTTTTACTAAAGTACAAATATCTAAAAGATGTGATGCCCTTTTTAAAGAATAGAGTAAACTATAATGACAGATTAGTGTATGAAGGAAAATAAATAGCAGTGAATGAAATGATTAAAATAATTCCATTGAGAATTAATAATATGGTATACTGCAGGCTTTGTCAATTTTATTTTAGTAGTTGGCATCCAGGTATACATGGCAAAAAATAGAAATATTTTGAAAAGCATTAACAGCCATTGAGGAATAATAATTTTCACAATACAGCAGGTAATAACAGTGCCTTTGAGGTTATAGAGGGAGCAGTAGAAATGTTATAGATTTCATATTCACAGTCATTGTATCGAATAAATAAATTTTTGCTTGCATCCAGATGATTCAGCTTTTTTCTTCATCTGATTCATTCCTTAGAAGTATTATTCTAATGATCTTGTTTGCTTGTTTATTTATTTATTTAATTTAATTCTTCCATTAATTAAATATAAACGAGGCTATGGAGAATCAGGTAATATAATTAGGATGTCCTATAAATCTATCCCCTTCATGGATCACTGCCTTCTCGTGGCGAAGGGGCTTGCGTAACTCAATGAAGCCATGAGCTATACCGTGCAGGGCCACCCAAGACGGACAGGTCATGACAGAGAGTTCTGACAAAATGTGGTCCACTGGAGAAGGAAATGGCAACCCACTCCAGTATCCTTGCCAAGAAAACCCCATGGACAATGTTAAAAGGCTAAAAGATATGACACCGGAAGATGAGCCCCTCAGGTCGGAAGGTGTCCAATATGCTACTGGGGAAGAGCGGAGGGCAATTCCAAGTAGCTCCAGAAAGAGTGAAGCGGCTGGGCCAAAGCCGAAAGGACGTTCAGCTGTGGATGTATCTGGAAGCGAAAAGAAGGTCCGATGCTGTAAAGAACAATATTGTATAGGTACCTGGAATGTAAGAACTATGAACCAAGGCAAGCTGGATGTGGTCAAACATGAGATGACAAGATTGAACATCGACATCTTGGGAATCAGCGAACTGAAATGGACGGGAATGGGTGAATTTAATTCGGGTGACCGTTATATCTACTACTGTGGGCAAGAAACTCTTAGAAGAAATGGAGTTGCACTCATAGTCAATAAGAGAGTGGGAAAGGCAGTAATGGGGCACAACCTCAAAAACGACAGAATGATCTCAGTGCGTATCCAAGGCAAACCATTCAACATCACAGTCATCCAAGTCTATGCCCCAACCACTGATGCTGAAGAAGCTGAAGTTGACTGCTTCTATGAAGACCTACAACACCTTCTAGAACTAGCACCAAAAAAAGATGTCCTTTTCATCATAGGGGATTGGAATGCTAAAGTAGGAAGTCAAGGAGTAATCGGAATAACAGGCAAGTTTGGCCTTGGAGCACAAAATGAAGCAGGGCAAAGGCTAATAGAATTCTGTCAAGAGAACAAGCTAGTCATAGCAAACACTCTTTTCCAACAACACAAGAGACGACTCTACACATGGACATCACCAGATGGTCAATATCGAAACCAGATTGATTACATACTTTGCAGCCAAAGATGGAGAAGCTCTATACAGACAGCAAAAACAAGACCAGGAGCTGACTGTGGCTCAGATCATGAGCTTCTTACTGCAAAATTTAGGCTTAAATTGAAGAATGTAGGGAAAACCACTAGACCACTCAGGTATGACTTAGATCATATTCCTTGCGAGTACACAGTGAAGGTGATGAATAGATTTAGGGGATTAGATTTGGTAGACAGAGTGCCTGAAGAACTATGGACGGAGGTCTGTAACATTGTACAGGAGGCAGCAACTAAAACCATCCCAAGGAAAAAGAAATGCAAGAAAGCAAAATGGCTGTCTGATGAGGCATTACAAATAGCTGTGGAAAGAAGGAATGTGAAAAGCAAGGGTGAAAGGGAAAGATATAAGCAACTGAATGCAGATTTCCAGAGAATAGCAAGGAGAGATAAGAAGGCCTTCTTAAATGAACAATGCAAAGAAATTGAGGAAAACAATAGAATGGGGAAGACTAGAGATCTCTTCAAGAAAACTGGAGATATGAAAGGAACGTTTAGTGCAAAGATGGGCATGATAAAGGACAAAAAAGGCAGGGACCTAACAGAAGCAGAAGAGATTAAGAAGAGGTGGCAAGAATACACAGAAGAACTATACAAGAAAGATCTTAATGTCCCTGATGTCCATGCTGGTGTGGTCACTGACCTTGAGCCAGACATCCTAGAGAGTGAAGTCAAGTGGGCCTTAGGAAGCATTGCTAACAACAAAGCTAGTGGAGATGACAGTATTCCAGCTGAAGTTATTTAAAATACTAAAAGATGATGCTGTTAAAGTGCTGCACTCAATATGCCAGCAAGTTTGGAAAATGCAACAGTGGCCACGGGATTGGAAAAGGTCAGTTTACGTTCCAATTTCAAAGAATGGCAATGCCAAAGAATGCTCAAACTATCGCACAATTGCACTCATTTCACATGCTAGCAAGGTTATGCTCAAAATCCTACAAGCTAGGCTTCAGCAGTACATGAACCGAGAACTACCGGATGTACAAGCTGGGTTTCGAAGAGGCTAGAGATCAAATTACCAACATTCGCTGGATCATGGAGAAAGCACGAGAGTTCCAGAAAAACATCTACTTCTGCTTCATTGACTATGCAAAAGCCTTTGATTGTGTGGATCACAACAAACTGTGGCAAATTCTTAAAGAGATGGGGGTACCAGACCATCTTACCTGTCTCCTGAGAAATCTGTATGCGGGCCAAGAAGCAACAGTTAGAACCAGTCACGGAACAACCGATTGGTTCAAAATAGGGAAAGGTGTACGACAAGGCTGTATACTGTCACCCTGCTTATTTAACCTATATGCAGAGTACATCATGAGAAATGCCAGGCTGGAAGAATCACAAGCCGGAATTAAGATTGCAGGGAGAATCATCAATAACCTAAGATATGCAGACGATACCACCCTAATGGCAGAAAGTGAAGAAGAACTAAAGAGCCTCTTGATGAGGGTGAAAGAGGAGAGTGCGAAAGCTGGCTTGAAACTCAACATTGAAAAAACTAAGATCATGGCATCTGGACCCATCAATTCCTGGCAAATAGAAGGAGTAGAAATGGAAGCAGTAACAGACTTCATTTATTTGGGCTCCAAGATCACCACAGATGGAGATTGCAGCCATGAAATTAAAAGATGCTTGCTCCTTGGGAGGAAAGCTATGGCAAACCTAGATAGCATATTAAAAAGCAGAGACGTCACCTTGCCGACAAAGATCCGCATACTCAAAGCTATGGTTTTTCCAGTAGTAATGTATGGCTGTGAGAGCTGGACCATAAAAAAGGCTGAGCGCCGAAGAATTGATGCCTTTGAACTGTGGTGCTGGAGAAGACTCTTAAGAGTCCCCTGGACTGCTAGGAGGTCAAACCAGTCAATCTTAAAGGAAATCAACCCTGATTGTTCATTGGAAGGACTGATAATGAAGCTCAAGCTCAGATACTTTGGTCACCTAATGCGAAGAGAGGAGTCTTTGGAAAAGACCCTGATGCTGGGAAAGATTGAAGGCAAAAGGAGAAGAGGACGGCAGAGGATGAGATGGTTAGATAGCATCACTGAAGCAATGAGCATGAAACTGAGCAAACTCAGGGAGGCAGTGAAGGACAGGAAGGCCTGGCGCAATATGGTTCATGGGGTCACGAAGAGTCGGACACGACTTAACGACTGAACAACAACAACATAAATCTATAGCTTTAACCTTTTATTTTTTTTTTTAAAATACATAATAATGATAATATAACTCTAATATAAGAACATTATATTAAGTTAATTTAATTGTAATTTAACATGCTGTCAGTAATTTTTTCATAAATAAAAATTATCACCTTGTAGTGTTGAAAGTAGAGCAAATTCTTAATAATCATTTATAATCTGATTTACTATAAAGTTACAGTATATTCAAAGTTTAAATTTATCTTCACTGGCATTGATCAATAGTTTTTTAAACATCTTTTGGGAATTTTTTGTAGCTTAGTGATTCTACTTTGCATAATTCTTGCATGTAATCAGATTTATAGATTAAAGAGTTATGGGCAACCATATTATATTCTGGGAATATTTAGAACATGCTGAAGCACATGATCTGCAAAATTTTAATAAATGCCCAGCTTCAAATCTGGGGCTTCATGTGCAGAACAGTACTTGCAGATCTCCTGCACCATTACTGTGCATAAAATGAATTGAGTCTGCTGCCTAGCAGCAAATATAGTATCTGTGATAGTGGGCACAGTTCTGATTCTGGAGCGGTGCAAATGCCATGCAGAAGTGATCTGAGGGCTCAGAAACAATGACAATGTGCTCTCCTCCTATCAGGAGGAAAGTATGCCAGAAGAGAAACTGCTGCTCTCCCAGCTTAGCTTTTATCAGCAATGTACTTCAGCAATGAGGCCACTACTGTTGCTGGCCTCACAGAAAGTAATGTGGGTAACTTTCTGAGCACTGATTGGTTCTCTGAAAAACAGTTCCATCTGTGGAGAGCACCTTCCCTACTGGCCAGCTCTAAATCAGGAGGGTGTGGTAACAGGCAGAAAAAGAAGGGGAAAAAAATGCAATATTGCTCAATTAATGGAACTTCCAGGAATCAAGATCTCAAGCAAGTAACTGCAGAGGCTGTCTTCTTGCTGAAGAAACAAGAAGTGGCTGTGAATTCATGAAAAGGGGTGAGCGGACAAGCTGCTGAGGAACATTCTTTCAGAACAGGAAAACATGGAAGTCAGCAGAACCTTTCAGTTTGTATACCAATGGGGATATCAGTTTCCTAGGAGATCAGCAGTCAGTCTTCCATGAAACTGATTGATTGGTTTATTATTTCAATTTTAAGGCTACTCAACTCCATAGCAACTCTGGATGGCTTACAGATAAAAAAATAAAATAAAAAATAAATCAAGGTTGATATTCCTGAACCACCTGAAGAAGAAAGGAGGAGATCTCCACTCCCTCTGGCAGCTACAGCAGAACTGGCCATGGAGATACGATGCCCAGGTTCTAAAAGGGAGATGGCCGTCCTGCAGTAGGCCAGCTGGATTCCAGCAGACTGCTCACTTCCAAAGATTCCTCCTCCATATGACCTAGTGTGTCATCTAGAGAGGTCTTGTTTAATAACCTTTCTTTCATGTTGGAACACCTTGGGTTGGTTTCAGCCTGCCTCAGCAGAAGGTTGTGAAGACACGTTTTTCAGCAAAAGATTAATCCACGCTTTGTGGATGATCCCCAAGTCTGAAAGATGGAAGGTACATAAATATAATGGAGAAGAAAGGGTCAGAAATGGCAGAATCTCCAACTAATATTTTGGAAAGAGCTTTTATTTTCTGTTTGAGAGATGTGAGAGTCCTGAGAGAAAAAAAAGAGTTTCCCCCTGGGAATAAACCTATAGACATTTAGTCAATACAGGAATGGGCAGTCTTTTTTTAATCATTAGTATAGCTAGTGGCAACAAATATACATGCACTCGGTATACCAGTTGTATATTTGGAAAAGGTTCCTAACAGTAAGAGAAGTTTGACAGTGGAACCAACAATCCACAGAGGAAATGTCTTCCTTCCTTGAATGCATTGAAGCAGAGTCTAGATGGTAATCTGCTCTGGAATTTTTAGTATGGATTCCTGCATGGACCATGGGGTTGGACTTGATGGTCTAAAATGGCCTCTTCCAATTCCACGACTCTATGTTATTTACCGTAAAGTGGGTGTGGCCATATCACTCACCAGCAAGCTGGGGTTTGGGAGAAGTTTTGGGACATTTAACTGTGAAATACTGTGCCCATTTTAGGGCTTACTTTACAGTTTTCTGAAAATGTAGGAAAATGTTTGGGTCCACAATCACAGTCAGAGGGGGTTCCAGAAAGGAGACTTGGGCTGATGGCTTTGGGATCACAGGTTGCTCAAGTCTCATTTATACACCTACACACACATTACAGTCATCTGGCCTCCTCTACATCCGTGTGTTAGGAATACTGGAGAAGGATGTCTGTCTGTCTCTCTGTCTGTCTATTTTATATGGCTGTCCATTCACAAGTATGACTCTGGGCAGCATACAATAAAACCACAATTAAAACTTTCTTTAAAAAAACCATACTATTTCTAACAAAAACATTTTCATTGTAGCTGGTGATACATTGAAGTCTCTTACTGTAGATCCTTATTATATGGTTCTGTTAGTCACTGAATATACAGTGTCACATCATTTTTGAATAGGAGGTAGGGAAAACCTAGTGTGAGCCTAAAACAAAGTATCCTTACTGTCTAAAGTTGTGTGAAAACCAAGTTTCTCCATTAAACTGACAGGTCCCTCAAAGGAACTCTCACATTTTCCATACTAAAATGTAATTTTAAATGGATATCTTCTGACCTTATCCATGAACTTTCTTCCTCAGTTTCTTGTATCTTGGGAGTATACCTGGCACCAGTAATAAAGATTTGAACAGTAGTATATCCTGGTGTCATAATATTTGTGTAGCTTTAATCTTCAACTGTTTTTACTCTCCCCATGTAGCTGCTGTTTGCTTATTTTGTAATTTATTCCTACTTTGTTTTTAATCGCTCTTTGCAATTTTATTTTAAGTTATTATCAAGGATCAGAAAACAAGGACTATGATAGGCTTGCATGAATCATATGTAATATATTTCTTAAAATGCAGGAAGATTTAGTAGAAATTGGAGAAAATACCACTAAAGATGCAGATATGATATTTTAAAAAATGCCCTAATATTACAAGTATATGAGCCATAAAAGGTCACTGAATGGAGATGGGTCTCTTAATGGATGACAACAGTAATTTATTGACATAAGAGCTACTACAGACCTTGGTTTAGGAAAAAAAAATCCATTTTGATGTATGTTCACAAGAATGGCATAGAATAGATAAAAAGTCTAAGGGAACAAACAAAAAACCTAAGTATGTGAAACAATCTAAAGACTGAATAAATAATGTATTTATCATTTAAGAGAGACAAGTTTTTCTAGAATGAGGTTAAAATATTTATTTATTTTTTTTATTTTATTTTATTTTATTTTGCAGCAATTCTAATTCCTTTGGAGAAACAGCAGAACATTTAGTAAAAGCAAATAAAATAAAAATAAAATATCTACTTCTTGGAAACTGCAGTTATTTCTCATTTAGGCTAATACAGTGGTACCTCGGTTCACGAACTTAATTCGTTCCGCGACTCTGGTCGCGACCCGAATTGGTCACGACCCGAATCAAATTTTCCCATAAGGTTCAATGTAAATACGGTTAATCCGTTCTGACCCCTCTGAATTTGGTCGCGACCCGATTTTGGTCGCGTCCCGAATCAAATTTTCCCA
This sequence comes from Python bivittatus, assembly GCF_059951505.1. NCBI lineage: Eukaryota > Metazoa > Chordata > Lepidosauria > Squamata > Pythonidae > Python > Python bivittatus. The sequence goes on from NW_028277098.1 coordinate 34,097,796, forward strand.
TAAGGTTCAATGTAATTACGGTTAATCCGTTCTGAACCATATGTTGTTGTTTTTTTAAACCGCAAAAATATGAAACAAAATACAGCACGAAGAGAGAGAACGCTAACCTTGCTCGACGCGACTTCTGGCGTGGAGGACAGGAAGGCGGGTGGGGAGGCGGTTATTGTTTGGAGGGAGAGTCCCCCTCCCTACAGGAAGCCACGAACACGTGTCACGGGAGGGAAAATGGCCGTGAACGGAGGCAAAATTTTGCGAACGGAGTGGTTCGTGACCTGAATTGGTCGTGAACAGAAGCGTTCGTGACCCGAGGTACCACTGTACCTCTAAACTCATAGTTCAGCCTCCCAGTTTATATTCATCTCAGTTACTGAGCTTGATCTTTCAAAATAGTCTCTTTTTCTAATTCGCCCTTCTCTTTGTCATCTCTCTCACACAGCCCTTTCCTGCTTTTTCTCCTCCTCTTTGCTTGCAGCTTCCCTAATCTACTCTGCTGTGCTTGACAATGTGTAGTCCCTGACCAATATGCAGCCCGGTTGGGTATCTGGTTGAGCCTATGATGCTCCTTCAACCCAAACATCCCTCAACCCTTTCCTCTCTTCCCCTTGCTCCTTCCCTCTATTTGCCCAGCAATGCTCTCTTCTTGCTCATTGTTGATAGACTCTTCTCTATATGGTCTGTTGATTCTTTTCACTTTCTGGTACATTTCCCACCTTTTTTGCCTCTTTTTGCTTCTCTTAATTCTCTCTATCCTGTGTTTGAGTCTGCATGTATACATATATGTAGGTATTATACGCATATGAGTTTCTCCATATGTGCATATGTATGCTTAAGGATGTGTGTGCTTGTATGTATACGAGTGTGTGTTTGTCTCTCTCATGTTAAAACAATTCTGAAGTTTTTTCCTTCTTTAACCCTCAGACATTTATATGTGCCCTGCTTGCTTTTGGTGTATGGTCCCTGACATGCCTTTCAAAAATTTGCTGTCCTCAGCCCCTTGGAAGTTATATGACCACATCTTGTGCCCAAAATTTATCCAGGCTGTTTTGACTGGTTTGAATCTACTTAATATATAAAGATGAAAGCAAGAGGCCCTGGCATAATTGGCTGAATAAAAGGTGGCATGGAAGAACCCCCACAATTAACCATACATCTTTGTGACTGTTCTATAGCCAACATTTTCCTGGAGTAGCAGCATTATGTTATGCCCTGGAGGAAAACTGAAACTGAGCATCAGTTCCCTCTCTGCCTATAAACAGACTAAGGCTTTTACTATGAGGGGCCATTAGCACTGGAAACAAACAAACTGATCCATGGGGGCTCCTATCACTTGTGATCAATAGCCTCCCCATCTAAAAGATCCTACAGGTTTACAGATGCAAATACTGCTTAGCCATAAGGCTAGTTTTTATCCTGAAAACAACATTTTGCAATGGGAAGGATAAAATGTGCTGTTTTGAATTCTTTGGAAGAAAGGCAGAATAAGATTACAGTATGATTTCAAAGAATCTGAATTATATGCCTGATTACACATTACTTTTTGAACTTTTGCAGACCTCACCCCCACCCCCAAGATTCACCAGGTACTGGCTATTACAAGCTCAGAAAGTATTGCAAATGTACCTGTGCTTGAATTGAAATAAATTTTAAATAGTCATTTGACCAATCCTCAATTGACAATAAGCATTTTATTTTTTTGAGTGAACTAGCATTTAAATTTTTTTAAAAAAAAATTCTTCTCCCCCCCCCCATATTGCTAATGTGCCTTAGATTACTAGCATGTATGAATATGGCTTCTGTGGAAATATTTACCTGAAAGCAATATTAACCATGACTGAACATCTTTTTAATTAATAAATATTTTTTGACCAGGTTTGGGGAATAGCAAGAATTCGGACCACTGTATCGGTGCTGTTAGATGGCAGCAAAGATATTCTGAAAACTCTAAATTTACTGTTATTTAATGGACATCCAGATTTTTGCAGCCCAGATATAGTATCCCTAGCAGGAATAAAAAATAATAGGGAATTGTAAATCATAAGATTGTCACCTCCTTTAAATCAGTCAGTCAATCAATCAATATTAAGAGTAGTATAGAAAAAGAACAAAGAGCAAGTAATATTATAGTTATCTTTATACCATTACCTTTGGAACAATGTATAACAATAGTATTGAGAAGTAAACTGCTCAAAAGAATGATAACCTATACAAATATGATCAATCAATCAATAAATCTGTTGTGGTTTTTAAAAAAGAATTTATGAGCATAGTTTTTAGGCTTCAGAAAGTACATTCTGTTAGGCTCATGAACTGAATGCATACTGACAACTCTCCATTAAACTGTGGGGGATGCATGTCAGAAAAGATCACAACAGACAATTTTTCAGACAATTAAATATTAGCATTCAGTAAGAAAAAATAATTTCTTTCTGTAAGTTTGCAATTACCCTGGTGTAACTTTAAAGTACAGAGGATCCTAATGTCACTTTGTCATTAAAAGAATTAAAAAAAAAATTAAGTAGCCAATCCAATAGGACACTTCTTAGGTTAATATCTTTATCTGAAATTATGTATAAATCCAGTGTTTTCTGTTCTGCAATGAATACTATGCCTAAATCACTAACTCGGTAGTGAATTGAGACTTGTCAATACTATGGCAAGCACTTCAAAGAAGTTTTCATAATGCACCAGACTAGTTTGGAGGTGGACATTTCACAAATATGCAAAACCAAGGTACAAAAAGTCTGTATGTTTTACAATGTTGGCATTTTATAGTCTGCTTCTTCTTGAGAAATGCTTGAATGACTGACCAAAAAGTCCTAGTTATTTGAGTAGAATTTGGTTTGCAGAAACAGATGTGATTCTATATAAGATTATTAGTTTTGAAAACTATTAAAAGCTGGGCACTTAACTTCTGAACACAGTTTTCTTATCTTTCTAAGCTAAGCACTAACTGAATATTTCAGTACCTTTTCTGACCTTGGCTGATTAGGAGAAAGCTAGGCATGGTTTGAATTGGTTAATACTTAGATGAGAAGACAACCACAAAATCCCAGATTATATAATAGACTAGGTTGGAGGTTGGAGACTAGGTTGAGAAAAAAAAAAATCCAGAAGAAGACATTTCCATATTGTTGCTGAGAAAACTCCATGTGCACTGAAGCAAGCTCAACTCAAGCAATACTATCATTTTTAATTACATAGAAGGCCATGGGAATAGTTGCATACATATGTCCAATCTTTTCTATATATAAGAATGCATGGATCAAATCTTTGAAAGACTCCTGACCTTATTTATTAAATGCATTATTTATTCAGGCCTTTCCAGGCCATTTAGGGATAATGGGCCAAAGGAAGTAGAGATGCAATGTGAATGAAGGTATAGTTTCATCTATGAATATTCTTTTCCTTGTGCAAATTAGATTGAGAAGAGTGCTTTGCTCAAGCTTTGGGATTTGCATAAGAAAAATTCTGCTAAGACTGTGATATATTGAGGCTCTGCACAAAAAGGATTTTATTTGCCATGAGAAATTCTCTGTACCTGGAGCTTCATGCTTCCCCACATTTAATTTTGGACTCTCATGCCTCCAGATAGTTGATAAACTTTGACTGCAAAGCGTGGGCAACAAATTGAAAATTTATGGATAGGTTTTTATGTGGCAACTGGGACCTGTGCTTATTGAAGAAATATAACAAATTTTTCATTGTAGAGAAAATCTATAAGCATTTAACAGGATGTTAAAACTTTTGTTCTCCTTCTGTATATTTTATGGGCATTCCCTAAAGCATGAATCAAATTGTTCAATTTTATCTTGAACTTTTTCTCTTTTCCCATTTTTAATAATATACTTTGAATTTTGAATAGAAATATAGATTAGATATAAAAATAAATGAAGAAAATAGGTGAAATTGGATTAATTATAATTTTCATTAATGGTATATGTAATGCATGATTTTAATGAAAACAAAATTCACATTCAAAAAAAGGAATCAGACTCTGATATTGCATTGCATGTCTCTTGGTAAACATAGTTCAATAAAAATTAAAAATATTATTTTATCATTTCCTGAAAAGTGCCACCTATAGCTAGTTTTTTTCCCCTGATAGATGTAATAAGTTACAGCATGATGTATTTAAATATAATAATTTACAAGATTTATATATCACTTCCCAAGCCATTTACTTAATCTTCTTAATAATTGTTTTTGTATAAATGTAGTTCTGGGTAGAAATATTGAATATGGATGTTTAAAACGTTTGTAAGATCATAGGCATATCTTACCAGGATATGAAAGTACAGAAAATTATAGCTAAAAGTTATGTAGCTCAGCCCATTTGCACCTATGACATCACCATACATTGAGACGTTTCAAGTAGTTTACATTTCAGGATGGAAGTTGTAGCGAATTGCAGAGTGCAGGAGGTTTTTGCCATTTCCAGTTTCCTCCTTTGCAAAGCCGAAATAACCAAGGTGAGTCATTCCATTCATTGGCCAAAAACACATTTCATTTTAGGATCCAGAACTATTTATTCAAGAGTGTTCCTTCAATATGAAATAAACTGGTTAGTTCTTTCTTCTTCAAACTCCTTTATGCCTATTGTATAGATAGCGTGCTACAAACCTAAGGATATCTGTTGTCTCTTTATATAGTATAATTTGGATGCTTTGTTATTACAGCAATAGCCCTTATTTGTAATCAGACAGTTAATTGAAAAATCCACTGCTGTATCCATCACACTCATACTGAAATGAGAAATTTAGTTATTACAATCAGTATGTTTTGCTGCAGTATACAAGCATTTACAAATATGAATTACCTCATTAGGTGCCATGAAAAAAATCAAGCTCCAAATCATATTTAAGTTGGTCAAGGATGGGAAGGAATTAAATTAACATACTATCTTTGTGAAGATTTTATTTATTTATTTATCAATCATATTTGTATAGCTGCCCATCTCACATAGTGACTCTGGGGGGCATACATAATAAAACAAATTACATAAAAGTAAAATACATAAAAAGCAATAAAACCACAATTTAAATTAAAAATGAAAACAAAGTAAAAAACAAAATGGCAACCAGCATACAGAGTGCATCAGTTAACAATCACATAACCATCCAACAGGCTGCAGTCTACCATGGGATGCCCAAGCTCGTTGACAAAACCATGTTTTAAGGACCTTCTGGAGGGACAACAGGGTTGGGGGCAGCGTCACCTCTGGAGGAATGATGTTCCACAGGGCAGGGGCTACAGCAGAAAAAGCTTTCCTCCTAGGACCCTCCAGACAAAACTCCCTAACTGACGAGACCTGCAACATGCCTCTCCTGCTACAAAAGCATCACTTAACTCACCAGGCGCGGAGATATATAACTGGGTGTCATTAGCGTACTGATGATTATTCACCCCACGGCAATGGATGATCTCACCGAGTGGCTTCATGTAGATGTTAAACAGGAGCAGAGAAAGTACTGAACCCTGCAGCACCCCACATAGCAGGGGCCGAGAGCAGGACTTCTCACTCCCGATCAACACCCACTGGAACTGGCCTCAGAGAAAGGAAGAAAACCAGCACAACACTGGGCTACCCACTCCCAACTCCCGAAGCCTTATAAGAATAGTGTATTAAGCGCAAAAAGGTAGAAGTTTTATTTGGCTTTATTTATAATTATTGCATGATAATAGAGCTAACTTTCAAAATGTGAATAATTAGAAGCAGGGCTTGAAATTTGTTGGAAATGTGAAGCATTTTATTGTCTGATTTGGTTCCATGAAAATGTGTGGCATTATGAAGAAATCCACCCAGAGCATGGAATTAGTATACCATGCATTTCGTTGGCTGCATAAAGACAGAATATCCTCATTTTATGTTTAAGATTACTTATTGGTTGGGATTGCCTTGGTTGAAAAGGTTGAGACATTTTGTGAGCATTTTACCTCCTAAATAAATGTATGCTGTTTATCTTTCAAAATTTCTGAATGGAAATTCAGTGAAGTCCTACATTATAGGCAATCTTTTTATCTCTTAAGATAGTGGTATACATATAGAAAAGAGAAACCCCAGATAACAGAGATTTAATTTGAGAAATATGACAATATAAAGGGCTGGTAACAGACAAATCACTAATTTATTTCAGTTCACCAAACAGAATAAATCTAAAAGTTCTTTTATTGCCAAATAGAAAAATATGACTGCACTCTGCCCATAAATGTGCATATAGGTAAGTCTTTTGCAAACTACCGTATTTTTCAGTCAATAAGACGCCCCCATGTACAAGACGACCCCCACTTTTCCAACCCAAAATTAAGAAATCAATATTTTAAAGATAGTGCAGAACACATTTTTATTTAGTAATTAGTTAACATTTACCTGATACACCGGTGGGAGGAGGTCCAAACTGTCTCTCTGCAGCTCTATTTCCATGCTCTTTTGCATTACATTCAATCACGAGTGAAACTGCCGATAGCTTGTCTCTGCAAACAGACTTCCTCCAATTGGTTTGTTCAGCATCAGCTGACGTCAGTTACATAAGGCTCGTGATTGGAGGAAGTCCATTTGCAGAGTCAAGCTATTTCACTCGTGACTGGACGCTAGAAATAGGAGGAAGCCTGTTTGCAGACACAAAGTATGGGCGGTTTTGCAACCGCACGGTTCTCTCCTCAGCTGACTTCCTTGAATAAGACGCCCTTCAATTTTTAGCGTAAGGATTTTAGAAAAAAGTAGATCGTTTTATAGTCAGAAAAATACGGTACATTGTTGCTGTTTTTTTACAAGGATATTTTAGGATATTTTAGAACTGATGATAAAAAGGAGTGCAAAACTTTGTTATTGGAGTGCAAAACTTTGTACAGATATATTGTTACACGTATGTTTATATGACAGACATAAAAGCAAACATATGCACCAAGATCGGCTCACAGGAAGGAAAGCAATTGATTTCCTGGGGCAGAAAGATAAGAGGGCCCAACAGTTGGGGAATTGTTCAGTGGGAGGACATGATATCCTGCAATCTAGATTGAATACCTTGCAAGCCATTTCCAAAGTGTCTCGGTCCAGACATGCTTTTCTTAAACTAGTTTAAACTTAAATTTCCATGAGCACAGGACAGGAGCACATTAAACAGTAAGTGTGGATATGTGTTTAGTTTCAACTATATTATTCAACTTATAAGATCAATAGATGTTGGCTCCTTTCATGTAATTATAATTTTGAACATAATTATTATAATGATAAGTCAAGGAAAACAATGAAATTTGTGAATACAGTTGCATCTAAAATCTAACTGCATTGCATAGATATTCCTTGGAGAAATAGCAGATACCTAGACTCAAGTGTTGTTAAAGTACCAGAGCTTTGTTAACTGAGATTTCAGAAAATCTAGTCAGAATGGGTTATGATGGGAACTAGAATTAGTTCTCTTGTGGTATATACCTGCTGGTGATTTTTAAGGCCAGAGCCACATAGATTAAAAGTTTGTGCTTGAATGACTCCATATATATTTTGAGGTATTTTTTAATTGTTAAAAGATTGAAGTGTATGCAGGGGAAGGGCTTGTGTGAACTGGTCTTTCCTTTGGTCAAATAGTGCTTTTTTTTGCCTATTCTTTACTGTGATGAACAGATGCTGTTAAAGTGTTTTTTAAAATTTGTAATTCATTATCTTTATGAGGTTAATATTATATTGTTAGTACTATATTGCATTAGTTTCTTGGGACTCCATAATTGGTACACCTTTGTCTATTCCTTTTGTTTTTGGAAAAGAATCAAGGGGACTGTTGAAAAAAAAATCATTTGGGAAATATTTATAGGTTTGAGGTAGTGGTAACGAACATGAATGGAGGACTACTTCCAGTAGAAGTATAGGGATGAGCAACACAAATGTGTTTTGGCAACTCTGCATTGATGACAGCCTTTATAGTTGCACAGATTTTAGATAATTCTGTAAATGTGCTAAAAATATGTTGACCCTTCTTGACTGCTTAAATTTTCCTGCCAGCTGTGTAACACTTCAGCTTCCAGTAATTCCTGCACTAATGTTTCTATCCAAATTACACACAGCCAGGGATGAGTCAATTGTCTGTACTGAGATTGCATACATCCTGGCCAAACTAATCCGTAATGCTAGATGGAAAAGGCTGTAATTTTAATTTGTTCACCTTCTACATATCCTATTTTCAGAAAAAAACAAATAATTCTTTTGCTGGCCTTTATGAGTATGGCTTTACAGGTTTTATTCTTAGCAGGTACTGAGGCCAGCTCTGGACTATTTATTTGTTATATCCAATGGCACCTTTCACTGCATTAGACGAAATAGATCAGCTGTGCAGTTAGTGATTGCTTCATTTGTACAGTTAATTCTTGGTTGCAGCTGAGAGTTGAGCCCTTAAATGATGCTAAAGAGAGACAGAGAGAACTATTTTATTTTACTTCAGTTAACTTTTGGGTAATGTCCTGATTTGGGGAGTCTCTATGCTGATTTATGAATACACTCCAAATTTCAGAAGTAGCTCCTGAAATGCCAATTAGGACAGGTCATAATTCTTTTCCACTGTTAAATACATTATGGCATTTTAAATTTAAGGCAGCAAAAGGAGTAAGTCTCCCAGTGCTTGCAGGAGCTTGGCCTTGACCCAGGCCATCTGTTCTTCCTCATAATGGTGACAAAGATGCAACAATGATTAGCTGTAGTACAGTTCAGCAAGAGACTTGGTATGAAAGTGAGGAGGAATGCACACAATACTATCATTTATTTATCTTCAACACTCTAGGAAATGAGGCATGAATAAGATGGCTTGGAATGCTTTGAGCATGACAGCAGCCAGGGATGATGGGAATTATAGTCAAAAACATCCAAAGGTCATCATATTGTGGAGTGCTGTCTCAGTTGAATAATTGCATTCATGATTGAGAATGTAATCAGATATTATAAAATCAGAACACTGGGAAAAATGTGAAAAGACAGGGCAATTGCAGGATAACTGTGTTGCCATTTTGAGGAGAAAAGGTGAATTAAGATTGCAACCTTACACAAACTAAGTAAATCCAATTTAAAGCTACTCAGTTTCTTTTGGAGTAGATATACATAAATTGTTTCGCATTTGTTCTTGAACAAGAGTGAAATAGGAGAGCCGACTTCATCTCTAAAGTCTTGTATATATAAGCTAAAATATAAGGCACGATTACAAAATTGCATGCTGTTGGACGAGTTCTGTCCCCATTTATGAGTTAGGCAATATTTGGTATGGCCCTGTGACCTCCATGGAGCCCCACTGAACAAAGCATTGTTACAGCCTTAATTATGCTTTCCAGGAAAGAGAAATTATGCCTTTTCTCACGTGCAGCATATTGTGAATGGGTATTCAGAAATTAGCATACTAGGAGAAAAATATTTGGGCTCTCTATGCTGTATGTGAACACTAGGCATTTACATAATGCAAAATTACTGCATTATGCACCTGCCTCAGGCAGCAAATTCTGATATCATGAAAAAGCAATAAATAGCTATTAAATTTAGTACTGCTGTATTCTTTTCTGACAAAGAAGGAAAGATGTGGTTGAACAAACGTTTGACTTGGGCAAAATTCACTTAGCTGATTTTAGGTATTATACACATTAAATTAAAAGTGGAGGGAGACTATTTGGGATATACTCCAACTCAAAGCATTAAGTTATGCATCTGTTGATTTCAATAAGCTAAAACATCCTGAACGGTGTACTCTATTATTTTTCAGGTAGTATTGATACTCTGGATTAAAGAAAGAAAAGTTAAACAAAGGATCAGAAAGACAAGAATAAGCTCACATATAAAGCTAGGGGTCCATAGTGAACAAAATACACAGCCTACATTCAGATTTCAGTTTGCTAAGGCAGTTAAATACATGATTAACTTTAGGAATGTGCTTTGAGAGCCATTAAATCCTTGCTTGATGATGATGAGTACACCCTTGAGTACATTCTTAAATGTACTGTGAGAGACATTGACAGCTAATGAGGATAAAGAGAATGCTTTAGTGTGAACTAGGAAATGGGTGCCCTCTAAATATTTAGCACTACAACTCTTAATAGATCCCAGTCAGTATGGCTAGTTATAGTTATGGTTATAGTAATCTGGATTGAATTATGTTGCCTATCCTTCTTTAGTGCATGCACTTGTATGTTCATAAAAAATGCATAAAGAGTCCAATTTCATTGCATTTGACAATTTGACATTTGAACTACTTATAGATGCAGTACAACTTTTGATGATGTAAAGGACCTGTTCACTTTGTATCTCTCACTTGTTAGAAGTACTGGATTTATTTTCATCTTTGAATATTTTTCCAGTGTTTACTGTAGAATAGGTGGTAGTAATAAACATTAAAAATTGTGGTTTTCTGGAACAGTTCTTCCTGTTTATATCCAGAGTCCAGAAAAGATGATATGTTCATTGCCTTGAGTAGGTGTGCCATGCTGGCTTAATTTACCTTTTAGATATTTTTGCAGAGGGCAGTCAGTGGCAGTTCTGTGAAAGTTGCATCTACATAACTAGTAAAAAGTGTCTCCATTATCCTTGTGAGTGACATGACAATCTGCTTTAGATGTTTTGTAGTCTAGGAAATTTGGATGGCAGCACTATGTTCTCAGATTTTAATTGTGTGCCCTCCAGATGACATACACAATTTCTAGCCAATGAGACTGTGGAAGCAAAGTCTTGCTGCAGCTAGGATATGCCAGTTCCTTCTGCTCATCTTCATTGCCTGATCTTCAGTTCAGCCAAAGACTGAAGACTCCTTCTTCTTGCTAACTATGAAAGAGGAGCTCCAGGAAAGCATAATGTGGGTTTCAGGAGGGAAAAAAAATGCATTGTTGAGTGTGTGTATGTGTGCGTGCACATACAGTATGTGCATGAATGGAAAAAGAGGTACAGAACATGGGATTAGCAGGGCAGCAAAAGACCTGAAGAATTCTGGGTAGATGAAGAAGTAAAGAGTTATAGGGTGGCCAAAGATGTTTATTACCTCTATAGTGGTATTGAGGGGGGGGAAATGACATCAGTAAGAATCCACAACCACCCAGTTCTTTTAAACTATAACTCTACACAGTCAATCAATAAGGGAAATGTGTGGTTTCCTTCACAGGTAACCTGTTCTAAAACAGCATGGATGCTTGGTGTAATTTTAAAGTGCCACAAAATATTGTCATTACAAGAACTTTTGTACATTCAAAAGAAACAATTGCAGAAGAAGCTGAATGTACGCACATAAAAGGCTAGGTACATGTATTTATTTTAACCAAACATTTTGGTTAATTTTAACCAAACATTTTGGTATGCCTAGAAGCCCAAATACCATCCATCCATCCATTGCATGGATACCAAGCAATGATTTGAAAGCAGCACCTTTGATTATGTTAGGGTAGCCTAACTAGAAATGTTAGCCTAAACTACAGCATTGGTGTTTGGCTGTCCAAGAAGGTTTAGCAAAATAACTTTGTAAAGCCTAAGAGGCATAGCACTGGCAGCGGGGGGAGGGCTTGGAGGGCTAGACAACAGCAACAGCCTCAATAGCCACAGCAACTCCCACAACAGGAGAGAAGGTCTCAGGAGACCTCAAAGGTACTGTGGAGGTTGAAAAGCTAGCAGTGCCTACAACACAATAGTGGCCATCAAGTTCCGCTGCTGCCTAAGGCCACAGCAGCAGCTTATGGCCAGAAAAAGGAGAGTTTCTAATAACACAACCCAGCCCAGATAGTAAAGGTTTTTTGCCAACTAGGAAGTTTGGCTAGAACTGGGGGAAGGAGGGAGAGGAGTAATATCACAATAGCTACAGAGTGTAGTTAAGAATATGAGATATAACAGTAGAAGTTAGAGTAAATGTGCAAACAAGGGTGAAAGGCTAAGAGACATAGAAACAGGACCCAGACACAGGAATAAAAATCATAGATAATAGATAAAAATAAAACATAGAAGTGTCACAGGTATAAGAAATATAATAGGAGTAAGAAGTAGAATAGGAATAGACATAAAGTATAGGGTAAGACTACATGAAAAGCCATAATCTCCTTGATAAAATAAACCTTTCTGTTTTTTGTACCTCCCCAAATGTATTTACCTCTTCTTTGTGCTCTGTACCATCTTGCAGAATAATCCATGGCAGTGATGGCGATGGGACTTTTTGTTCAGTTCATCTAGAAAGCATCAGGTATCTTAAGGTATTCCTATGCTTCAGTTCATAAGTTCAGATAAACAGGATAAGAAATGTTTACCTTCTAAAAACACATTGAAGAGCTGTGGGTTTTGCTGATTAAAATAATTCATTCAGATAAAATATGCACATACATTCAGTGATGTAGTGATTTTGGGTTGATTTTATTCTCTGAGGAAGTAACTTGAAAATAAGGTACTTGATTATTCTATTTTATTTAGCTAAAGTGCAGTTATAGCAGGAGATGTAATGTATCAGACTTAAGAAATAATATTTACATGCTTTTAACATCAATTTTTCTGTAACTTCTCTTTCACAATGTATACAGTATGGCTTGGATTCAGGCTTATTCATGCATTGTCCTGTTAAAAATAATGGGACTTCAGGCAGCTGTTACTAAATTCAACCCCATATAGACAGAATCCAGCAGAATATCTGCTTTGTTTCTTCTCTGGAGACATTCCCTTTCAGAAAATATAATCTGAAAAAAACAGTGTAAAAAGAAAATACATAGAAACAATGGTGGTTGTTTCTGTTAAATATGTTCTTAAGTTTTATGAACTTAAGAACTGTTTTATGAAATTAGGGTAGTTTGAAGGTTCTGAAAATACCATTCTTGGGGGAAAATAGTTTTCATGTGCATAAGATGTTATATGCTGTGTATATATGTGTGAGTGTGCTTTCAAGTCCTTGTTGACTCTTGGCGACTGCCTGGACAAATCCCTGTGGTTTTCTTTGCAAGGTTTCAGAAATGGTTTGCCATTGCCTTCTTCCTAGGGCAGAGAGAGTGAGTGGCCAAGGTCTCTCAGGTGGCTTTGTTCCTAAGGCAGGACTAGAACTCCTGGTCTCCTGAATTCTAGTTGGGTGCCTTAACCACTACACCAAATTGGCTCTTCAGCAGAGAATCTATAATCTGTAGCAAAAATCATAGACTCATAAAATTGGAAGAGCTATTTAGACTCTGCTCAGTGCAGACACTCAAACTGCAGCATAATTGTCTCTACTTGAATGCATCCAGTAAAAAGGAACCCACCACCATTTTGGCTTAGTCATTCCTCTGTTAAACTGCTCTTGTTCTTAGGAAGTTTTCCTGAACCTCTGGAATCTGTTTTCCTATAACTTACTACCTTGATTCTGTGTCCTCTGGGATGGAAGAGAACAGATCTTGTTCTAAGTGTATACGTCAATTATTTCATGAATTTGAAGAATATCATATGCCATGAGGTTTTTTTTCTCATTGGTAAACATTCCCAGGTCCTTCAGTCTTTCTTTATAGGAATCTCTAAATCCTGATTACCCTTGTTGCCCTTCTTCAGACCTGAACCTAATCCAGTTTGTTTGAGTTCTTCTTATGTATGATGTCCAAAACCACACACATTACTCAAGGTGGGGTTTGGCAAATGCACAAGGTAAAGGTCACTTTGTGATTTGGAAGCTATATTCCTATTCTAAGGTATTAGCCATCCCACTTAAACTGCAAATTTGAAAAGCATTTCCTCCAAATCATTAATAAAAATGTTGTAAAATATTGGTACTGGATGTAGGATCAATCCTTGTAGTGCTGATTCAATGAGATGTAGAAACACTGATGAGTACTTTTTGAGTATAGTTTTTGAACCAGATTTGTAATCACATCAACTCTCCATTTCAACCATTATTTTTATCTACATCCATCCTACACTTAGGTAGCCTCAATATCAAAATGTTATGAGAAAATCAAGATATATTCTTTCAGCAGCATTCTCACAATCTGCTAAAAAGATTATTCAGTAGAAAATGAGATATATGTAGTCTGGCAATACTTATTTCATGCTGATTTCTAGAAAAGTGCACAGCACTCAAAGATCAACTGATTTAAAAATTGCTGTAGAATTTTTTCTGTTGATGTCAGTTCTCCAGATCAAAGGCCAATATTTGTAAGATAAATCATAGTAGTTTTATTTTGGGAATAAAAGGTTTTGAGTTCAGATATTGATTTGATATGAAAGAGAAAGTAAACTGGAAAGACAAAAACAAACCTGGTAACCTATTATATCATTTCACAGAAAAGTTTGTAGCTTTATGCTGTTTTTGATATAGAATGTCCTGTTTCAGACTAAACAAACACAGCAGCTCAATTTACAAGTGGTTAACTGCTATGTAGTATTGCATGGGTGATTTAGAGTTTGGTCTGGAATTAAGCCATAGGAGACAAAAGGAGTCTAGGTTAAGATAACTGAGGCATGGCAGTAACAGAGAAGCAAACATGGTCCATTACAGTCCAGGAATTAAACACTAGAGGGGTTACTTAGCCTGTCTGAGTCAAAGAGCAGAGCAGGAAGCAACGGCACAGAAACTCAGATCTGAGGCTGGTAAGTTGTTTCTAACAGAGAGTTGGTGACTGGCAGCTGTTCTTAAGTAGGCTAGATGTAGGTGGGATTCAATTACAGGTGTTAGTGTCTTTACTGCTCAAGTAACCAAGACTGCCTTTGCTTGGCTCTCTGAAGCTGTCAACACCTTGCTGGACACCCTGTCAGAATCTAGACCCAGGTCACCTGACTCTTTCTACACCTGCTTCTGCTGATTATCTGCTAAGTCAGCTTCAGGTAGCCGATTGACTGCTAGCTTCTGAAGCTTATCACTTGCTAGAGGAGGAATTTGTAATTTAGAGCAAGCATATTTGCATTTAGTCAAATATAATTGCATGTTTGTATTGTGTTACAAAAATACAATTCAGTAGGGGTGTTCGAGGATAGCTTTGAAGAAAGTATCCAGGAACATTTGCAAAAAGATCACCTTGGCCTAGAAAGGCAGGAAAGGATGGGAAAGAAACTCAAGATTGCCTTACATTGACTCTCTTTGGTATAAGGAGGGGGGAAAGCGAAACCATGTCAGGCTTTCAAGATTCTGTTATTACAGCCTATATTAATAAAGCAGAGTTCTAGGATTGCTCATGTGGGTCTATTTCCTGAACAGAGGACTGACATGACTGTACTCTGTGATGTTTCTGAAGATACTTATGTATTTTAGAAACTATTCAATATTTAATTTTAGAATGTGTATTTTATTAGAGATTATCTGTTTTACAAAATTAATATAGCTATTGTTATTAAGTTATTATAAGGAATGTGCTTCTGGGTCTATATGGAATTGATTGATCAGTTACCAGGCTTTAAAAATATTTAAATCTTAGGTTTCCAAGTTGCTTGGCTATGTTTAAAATATAATGAACCCTATCAACAACACAGCAAATACTGTTCTTTTGGTCTCTCTGATAAAATATAGCTTGTATGACAAGTTTCTATTAGTAATTACAGTATGGCAAATGGAAAATTTATTGCATATTAATATAAAAGCACTACCAGAACTTAATTCTGGTTTGTTTTTGTTATACCTGTAAAAGATCCAAGGGACAAAAAATACAGCTGATGTACCACTCACCCACAATTGTTCCATTTATTCATTTGTCCTTTTTCTCCCACCTATAGTAGCAAAGCAGGATATATTTTTTACTGAAGGATAAAATAGATTAATCTAGATGAAATTCTTCAGCATGGCATCAGTCCCAGATGAAAAGCCTTTCCAGTGATATAAAATCAAGGTTCCCAAACATTACATTTTCACTATCATAAGAATTTTAAAGAAATATTAAAAGGTAAAGCAGTATTAATTCATTCCTGCTTTAGGAACTAAAATTATTGAATGGGGAAAGTATGGTAATATGGTTTTATGTACATAAATTACATAAAACAGTGAGTATGCTAAATATTATAAATCCACAAAGTGTTGGGTCCACCTTGTTCCATTATGATAGATAAGGCTCTATTCTAATATATAGAAGTACCTTGTGTACTAACATTGTTCTCCATAGCCAAGCTACCTTTAAGGAAAATAACAGTATTAACAGTAGCTGATCTTCTGCTTGAGTTTCGAGCAATTACTCTGAATGCATTTGTTGTCAAATTTTTGCTTTACTTTCAAAGGCCCATGCATTATTTTCCAGGATTTCTGATGATCACACATCCATTGACTCTCGTAACCTTTCATTTCTTACATAAAATAGAACATCTTGGTGACTGTTCTGTTTCCATGGAGACTCTCTTTGAATGCAGTTATAATTAGCATGCTGCAGCCACAGTAGATTGTCCTCTAAAAGAAATAAGAACATCCTAGAAAAGATGTGTTATACTGTCAATTTCATAACATTTAAATGGCAGCTTGCTGTTTGGTTTGGATGGAAGAGTGGGTGTTGCTGAGAAATAGAAGGCTTTTGGAGTTAGAAGGATGTGACCTGAGATTTGGGTGGCATGGATATTTGTGCTACGATAAAGTCAAGGTCAATGTGCATTTTAAAAATCATTATGTTAGACGTGCCATATTGAGAATATGGAATAGACACAAACTCAGGTTGTGCCCGAAAACACCTTTGCTGATCTCAGCACAAGAAGATGACGAGAAATAATAGGCAAACAGAAATGGCTGACTTATCATGAAATACTAGAATTTTGTCAAGAGGAATGTAACATAAAATCAAGAGAAAAACTGGTGGCAGAGGGACATAGTTGCCAGTGTTTTTCTTATTTACAGTTATTAGAAATATTTAAATTTAACAAAAGAGTTTATGGTTTTGAACATTGTAAGACTGAGTTTGAAAGGGAATTATGTGCAAATGATGAACATGTAATTGCTAAGATACATAAACTTTTATTGAAATTTGAAACAGAAGAAGAACAAGTGAAAGAATGTATGAAAAAGTAGGTAAAAATTTGGTTATAATATACAGATGGAACAATGGGAAAATATGTGGCTGAAAGGATTGAAATTTACGCTATGCTACAATCTTAAAGAGAATTTTTATAAAATGATCTACCACTAGTATATGTCACCAGAGAAATTATCTAGAATGTATAAAGGCACTTCACATTATGTTGGAAATATGAACAACAAGAAGGGACATTTTACCATGTTTGGTGGTTGTATAAAAAAAGCTAGAAAATTCTGGGTTCAAATACATACACTGATTCAGAGGATTTTAAACATTTATATACAATTGACACCAGAGGTTTTTCTTTTGGGATTGAAGGACAAACAGTTGGAAAAAAGTTACGAAACTTTGTTTCTGAACATGATACTGCAGCAAGATTATTATATGTACAAAGATGGAAAGATTTGGCATTACCCACAATGGAGAAATGGTTGGTGAAGATGATGGAACTCACTGAGATGGCTAAATTGATTTCTTTGATCAGAGAAAAGGGGCAATATCTACATTTACTGCTGATTGGAAACCCCTTGGAGTCTTTTTGTGTGAAACAAAAAAAACCATGTGATTTATGGTAAGTAAATAATAGTTGATTGGTTTTATGACCGTATCAAAGAAAATAAAATAAAGGTAAAATACAAGATCTAATTCCAGGGTAAAATAGGTAAAAGAAAATATAATAATAAAATATGTATGTGGTAAATACAAAGAATCAACATTCAGATAAATACATCACCTTTACATGATATCCCGATCTGTTCAATATAACAAGTTCCTAGCTGATCTGCCTTGTCTATAAACTTGGCAGTTCTGCTCACAATGTACATGTTGTAGCCCAGGAGAAAATAGGACAATCTGTAATTCAGGTCCCAGTGGGCAGCTCTTTCAAGTAGGGGTGTTTAAGCCTAAAAGGGCATAGAGTTGACAGTCAAACCAAACATGTGCAATAATTTCAATGGCTAGGGCGTCGCATATACACATCCTCTATGATACAGCAGGTGATGGAAGCGCCCATATTTGGCCATGGAATCCAGCAACTCAAATCTTGCTCTAAAATAGGCCAATTTGTGTGGTATTTTTTGACAGGTATTTTTCGAATCGGAAAATGGTTTTTTTCTTAGCCAGCCAATTTTTTTTACTTTTTACTTTTTTCCTTCCTTCCTTCCTTCCTTCCTTCCTTCCTTCCTTCCTTCCTTCCTTCCTTCCTTCCTTCCTTCCTTCCTTCCTTCCTTCCTTTTATTTATATATATATATGCCAATACCTCCATTCTGTTTCTGTTTTATGCAATCAAAAGCTGTACTGAGGTCTATAAAGGCGATAAACAGCTTCTTGCCCTTAATTACTTATTTTGTTATGAGATTGTTGTTTTATTTTACAACAGTTGTCTACCGTGGAGCGCCCTGATCTAAATCCAGCTTGTTCCTCCACTAAGAGATTTTTTGCTCAAAAGATGTTTGGCATACATCTTAGCCAAAATTCCAATAATTGTATAATTTTTTGGGTCACCCTTGCCTCCTTTTTTATTTATGGAGACTATAATGGTGACTTCCCATCCAACTGGGATACAAACTGTGTTATTTATATGGGAGAACGGCCCTGCTAACAATGGGGCCCACCAATCAATATGTGTCCTGAAGAGTTCTGAGGGTAGAAAATCTTCTCCAGGCGCCTTGTTAGATTTCAGGGATTGAATAATACATTTTATTTCTGATACTGACACTGGAGGCCAGGGGGGAAGGTTTTCAAAGGCTAAAGGATCAATGACTTGCTTATATGGAAAGCCCTGGTTAGGATTAGAAAATAAATTTATAATAAAATTTATAATAAAAATCTTCCCAAACTGCAGCTGGAATAGCAATATCAAATTGGAATTTATGTTCCTTCAATAAACCAGATGCAGTGTTCCAGAAGAAAATTGAGTTTGTTCCTTTGACTGAAATTTCCACTTCTGACCATATTTTAGCCATGTAGGAAGACTTTTTAGAGGCTATCAGTGTCTTATAATCATGCCTAATTTTTAACATTTTAGCACAGTTACTTATGGTAGGGTGTCCCTGGGCCTGACGCATCGCTGTCCTCAGTAATTTTCTGGTTTGTAGACAGAATCAAATCAATTAGAACTTATTTGCTGTCGATTTCTAGTGGGGAGTTTACCTGTTAAGAATGTTCTCAATGAAAGACACAGATCAGTATACTGGATCTGGATTTTATCTGGATCTTGGATAGGGGAAGACATTGAATTCCTCTAAATCTGGGCCTGTTCTCAGTTCAGAAAGGTGGATATTGCCTTAGTATCTACCTTGGCCCACTTGAATTTTCTATTCTGCCTCACTTCGAGGTTAGCTAGTAGCTTCTTATTCTGAGGCATGGATGATATATGTTCAGTAGCACCATTTCAGAGAATTTGTATGAAAATTTAACAGCTAAGTAATGGGAAGAGTCATCTCTGAGGATCAATTCATGTCTTTGCCAGCCCGGCTCTGCCTTGGCAAGTGTAGTCAATCCTCCTGATGCCCACCCTTTAGTCTTGGATTTCCTTGCAGGAATAGTCTAGGAACTGAAGCCTGGTAAGTGAAGCCTTTGATCATCTTGGTCAGCCATGTCTCTTGAAGTGCTATGAAGTCAAAATCAGAGAGTAACTCCACCAGGTCCCCTGTGTTGCTCTGTTCTTCCAACCAGCAATATTCTATGTCAGTAACTGGATAGAACCCTTGTGCTTAATATCAGTGGGAGTGATTGGGAATGTATTGGAATTTCGGGTTAAAAACATGAGTCTTCCAGTCATTCAGCGGGAGTGATGTTATCCAAGATTCCTTCAGTGTCAAAAAAGACACACTGGTTTGTAATTTGTCCGCCTTCACCACTGCCTTGCTGTTATATGAGCTCTGACAGGTTTTGAGGTGTGCAGCTATTTGGGTGGGGTACTTTTGCAGATTGGCAACTCAGAATAGTATCAACATCCAGAAGAGATGGCTTACCCCAGGCGATGATGATTTTCCTGCCTCAAATTCTCTCCTTGACCTATTTGGACTGCTTCATAAGCTGTAGCCCTAACAGATGATTTGGGGCTTGTGTCTATTTTTAGAAGCATTGAGCTAAGGGTGTCCTCCTTGTAGGTCAATCCTACTCCATGGCCAACCTCTGTTGGTAACTTACAAAGTTTTGGGCTGCATCTTTTGCTGCTTCTTGCCTATCGGCCTCGGTTTTGTTTCCATTTTTTACATTTTCTGTGCGGTGTAGTATCAGGAAGCAGAGGGAGTATGGTAGAAACTACTCCCGAGGACTTCTTGTTGTTCTTTTCTGTGTCTATAGTCCATGTTAAAGTAGGAGGTGAGCCAGCAGATGGTTTCTCAAGATAGTTACTATTTTCTTGGGCAGTTGGAGTGACCAGCTCTATTAAAGGTTTAGCATCTTTATGTGTTATTGCTAGTAATTCCCTCAGATCATCTAGCCATTTTATAATTCCCACTTGTTCAGTATCTGGCAAGGCACGAAAGAGTTAATCAAGTTTGTCTCTTAGAGTTCTTCAGAAGACTGATTTGTTGTGGGAGGTACAGATTGTTTGTTCAGGCTATCTCTTCTCAAGGACAGTGGTGATAGAACATCCTTGGAGTTACCTACTTTTATGTTGCTACAATTAAACTTTAAAATAAAAGCACTCTTATTGCCAAGATGAGTTATTAATGGGCTGATTTCCTTTGTGTGAAACACACATAGTGGGAACATCTCAAACTTGCTCAAAAAAGGCTTCATTTTGAACAACATGCTGGCGATAATAGGAAGTTTAAATGTTAGAAGGATTCGTTTAGAGTCTCCCCTGGATGGAAGCCATTCAACTTTCTGCAAATCAATCAAGTGCCTTTCACAGTGTGGAGACTGACTGAGGGAGAGAATGGCTGCACTTCGGGATCCCCATTTTCCTCTATTCTGTTATTTTGGATTTGTGGACTGATCTGATTTGGCTGTAACAGTTATGATATAATTACCTTTCATCCGATACTTCCTGAGAGAGCGGTACTTGCCTCGCATGCTCCTCTGGATGTAGGTTTAAGTCTCTTAATTTATTCCTCACTCTCTTCTTAGGTTCCAAAATGGGATCCACCTTTCTACCACTATTATCTGCTTTGGAGACACAGTCATTTCTGGATGAGCTTGTTTTGACTGACTCAGCAGTAGAATTTGAATGACTGTATTTAAGCTTAATAAGAGACTCTTTTAGAGTGTCCACTTTGTTGTTAACAGTGGTTAGAAGCTCAAAAATTGACAATACTGCTTGTGCTGTCAATAAACATTGTCTGGTTATAAAATCAGTAACATTTTTTGTTTTTTAAGTCCTCCCCCCCTTGCTGTGTAAGCCTTGCAGCAGCTGGACAGATGGCTGCGATTTGTGAGCGGGAAGCTTCCTCAGGGATAGAAGCAGATAGATCTAAAAGTTGGGAGCTTTCTATCTCTGCTTGTAAATCCCATTCCAGGAGGTCATATCTACTAGAAAGACTATCAGGAAAAGTAGAGAGGGTTTGGTTACTTATGGCACGTAGCTGTTTGCTTTTTAAATAACTGTCAACTTTGAACTGTTTGGAGTCTTCAGTGAACACTGAGAAGCATAATGTGAACGCTGCCTCTTCTTCCTTTTCCCCATGGCAGAAATGGAAAGAATACAGGTCTCCAGCAAAAATAGTAAAAATACAGCAGAACAAGAATAAAAAGAAAATGAAATAAAAATAAGATAAAATGGAATGGAATGGAATAAAAGCAAAAGAGCTAGTTAAAATTTAAAAAGTGGCTTTAGAGGGAGATCTTCACAACAAATGCTACCTTGACGCCGTCTTTTTCGATTTATGGTTTTGATGATTAGACAGGTTAAATTATAGAAAGAAGAAAGCTATGTTGTAACCAGAGAGTATGAGGTAAACTTATAATTGTACTTATAATTGCTGTAAAGAAGATTGGAAGCTACTTCTTTGTATCTTTTTTCTTTTCTATTTTTCTTTTTCTCTTTCTTGCACTTTTATCTTTCTCTTTGATTTCTGTCTTTTTCTTTTCTTTTTCTTACTTTATATTAGATTGTATAATTTTTTATCTTCCTTTTAAAAAAATATTTAATAAAAATTATATTAAAATGTCGTAACATTTAAATCGAAGCAGTTTCTACAAAGTATGAGGCCACACGAATGTAGCATGATCTGAGGCATATCAGTTTACTAAAGCATTAAACAAACCAATCTTCTGATCCCTTTTACACATGACGGGCAGTTGTTATAAAGCCACATTTGGCTATATACATGCATTATATTGTTTTAAAACTTGCTATGATCTGGCTGTGGAACTTATTTTGGTCTGAGATTCATGTACATAATTTTTTTCTGCAAATATATGATCACTTGTGTCAATTATTTGTGCCACATTTTGGAACTATGGTAACTGCTGAAAAGAAAGAAAAATTACTTGCATCCCTTAAAGTGTTCAAACTGTTAACATGAATTCTATTACTTATACATACTGATACTGAAACTAAAAATATGGGATCTTTAAATTTGTGTCCTCCTGAGAATTGTATTTCAGCTGTATTTCAAGCAGCTGAAGAGAAGATAGTGTAGGCAAGATGGTCTTTCTGTGAATCCAGTTCTGAGACATTTAAAGAATGGTTTTATTCACGAAGGGATTTGTGAAGCAAAAAGGATACAGAGACTTACGACAGTTTTTGAATACAAACAGAATAAGTATATTATTGACAAATGTGATCTAAGATGTGGGAGAATAAGTTGTGATAACTAAAGGAATATGTAGAAAGAATATTCACTAATAGTTTGATAAAGGATCCAAGGTTAAGAGTATTTAGCCTAATTTCTCAATAGGACAGGTTCATAACTTCAAATAATTGGAAGCTGAAGGAAATTTGGACATTTCACTATAATATATCTCCCAGCTGGCATCAAAGTCTGCAACAGCCATTAAGCAGTTCTTTTTCACTAAAGGAGGTGAACTGATACCAGCTGCCTTAAAAATTTTCTGAGCTAAAACTTTGACCCAACTAGAGTATGAAGCCCAGGAATGCTCTTGAGATGGTTCAAACCAACTTTTCTGAAGTCTGTACTTGTTGTACCAAGGACTAGCTAGTGGCCTTCTCAGGTTAGAAACAGGGATACCTAAAATTGAGGTTAGGATATGGAGGCTGTTATTAAACCAGTGGCTAATGCTCCAGTTTTTCCCCTTAGGTTTACACTCACTAATAATGGCTAATGATGATCCAACAAGATGGAATAATATAATAGAACAAAAACCTAATGACATATGTGATAGCAAGGTTCATATGATCCTTGTTGTATAATCATGCCAAACATATACTTTTGCCAAGATTAAATAATGTTGAGTTCCAGATGGAAGTAAGCAGGGAAGCAGGGCCTTGATGACAAAACGTTTTTGGGAAGCAGACATCTACCTTTCCAATCTTACATTTTCCAACTTAAGAACCGCCCCCCTTTTTTTTGAGCTAGGTATAATATTGTCTAGTGGCAGTTAATATGAGACACCAATCAATGCAAAGTCTCTAATAGTTGTAACTTAGTTTACTTGCTGACCATCTTGATCTTATTCAATTTTTTAAAATTTTATTATATTATCTTTAGTAGTGTTTCTGTTTCTGGTCATTGCCCACAATTATATATGTACTGTATGTATGTATGAATGATATGGAGTATTACTTTAAAAAAAAAGGGGAAAGGGAATAATGAAATTACAAATGATTTCATAGCTATATTAGATATATTATACAGTATGTATGGCTTTGGGGGTTATATTGAATCTCAACTCTAGACTGGTACTGTGCATTTTTCTGTCAACAGAGAATTTACTTCCATATCAGCCTTAATAGAAGCATTGAAATTCTTGGTTTGCTAGGCAACCTTTAATGTAGCTTTAAAATTCCATGCATGTTCTTTGTTGTTTCCCTTATCCCCAAATACTGCCCTGTATTATTACAATCATAACAACTACTACTCATAGGCCAGCATACACTGTTGTTTCAGAAGTGTACAGTGGTGAACAATCTTTCAGAATGTTCCCCATGAAATGCATACAAATAGGGTTGCTGACTTTCCAGGAGATTTGATATTTACTGGGTCATTGGTAAAAAAGGAGAAATGTGCTCAGAAATACATTTTTGTTCCATAACTCAAACTACTTTCACTAGGTTTTGGAGACTAGTAAGCTTAAAGATTTTACTTTGGCTGGGTGGAGACAGGATTTATTTATATGTTTGCATTATGTTGTTTTAAGGTACAGCTTTACTATCCCTCAACTGCAACTTTGCCTCAGCTGCATGGAAGAAGACTGAAACTAATTGGAAGTATTTTTGATGGGTTCAAGATAGCAAATGGGCCACATGAAATTTTTACTTGCATGCAGTCTGAAAACAAAAATGCACATAAGTCAATTATATATTTCATTTATTATTTTTATTATTAATTAGTTAATCGTTTTTCTTTTCCTGTAGATGTTGAGCCTTTTTATTCTCAACAATCCAAAAAGAAATCCTGGAATATTATAGCCCCCCCCCCTTAATATAAACTATAGTACAAAAAAAAATGTATCCTACCACTCCACTCCTCCAAAAATATGGCATTACAGGGACATTTTTTAACTTTGGGGTCTGTTGGAATAAAACAAAATAATTATGGTTCTGTAGAGGAGTTTAGGTCTGGCCTTGAGATGGGCAGGGGAGAAGGGAGGAAATGGTTGCTCAGCCCTGGGAAGGAGACTCTGAACAACCCTGCCTTGACTTTGTTGTCCTTAAAAAGGGGCACTGAAGGTTTTGGACTGGCTTTCAAGATTCTGTTAATATGCCTTACAGCAATAAAGTAGCATTCCTGGAATCCGTGTGGTGTGTGTTTCTTGACCTGGCCTACTTCACAAGACCAACAGATTCTCAGTGGTCTCTAGTGTGGTTTCTTGAGAGAAAAAATATTTTCACTACTTTTATATTTATGATTTCCATAGCTGAGAGATATTTAAATGCAACTGTAACATACATGTTTTCAGGTATAAACAAAAGGACCAGGGAAGTTCAGGTCTTTAGAGAGTAGATGCTGCCTTGGTATGAGCCTACAAATAATACTGGGTTAATTTCTCACAATGGTCTAACGGAACATCAGTCTGTGGCCCATTTTTCTGTGTTGTTCTAGTGAAGGTTGCTGCAGCCCATGTTTAACTCACTATTCAGTAATATTTTAACCTTGAGCCAGTTCCTATAAATCCTTTCAGTTTATTGTATCTCGATGTGATCTGTGATGTGAACTTTGAAAGTATATTCTTGTCTGGCTACTGATTTTTATCGTACTATTGTACCCTTCCCTTCTTTTTTCTGTAAACTAATCTCTAGTTACTTGCTTGGATATTTACTTTTTCATTTAAGATTCTGCTTTAGTTGTGATGGCCTCACCTTCTCCAAACTGAATTCATCAGAATCTTTCATAATTCACAATGTGGTCTTTGTTAAGAAAAAAAAGCATTTATCTACTCTGGTGGTTAGTACAATATATGCTAATGCAAACACTTAAATGTGTGTGTGTGTGTTTTGCATTAGCATGTTTGTTAATTTGGAAATTTTGCTGTGAACCCTTTGGTGAGGCAGTAAACAAATATGTAATTTGGGTCTAAATGACATAAAGCTTAATATTTCTTTTTAAGTTTCTACAAGAAAAAAGCACATTGTTGTTACTTTCTTAGCAATAACCATTTGCAGCCTGATATTACACCAACCTAATTAAACCAGAGGGACTTGCAAAACAAAACAAAACAAAACAAAAATGAGCATGTTAGAACTACATACAGCATTTGGGTAAACAAGCTTGGGAAGCTATTTTTGCTATTTACATGAGCCATGATTCAAAGAATTGTGCAATTACTTCTATGTAAAGGTGAATAGGAAATACAAGTTTTAACTAGGTAAATGGAAGCCATAAGTTGTATCTGCATATAGGTAGTCCTCGTTTAGGGACTGCTTTGGACAGCTATCATTCACAGTTATGACAGTGGTGAAAAAGTAACTTTGCGACCAATGCCCTCATTTACTCTTCGCAGTGCTTCTCTCTCAATCACGTGTTTGCCATTACAATCAGTTAGTACGCATTGTCCTGTGCCTGACCCATTTTTTTTCTCCCCCCCCCCCAGCAAAGCAGAGAGATTGCCTAAACAAGCTATCTCTTCCTAAGCTGCTTTTCTCAGCAGTGCAGCACATCCCTAAAAAGTGCTAACCACAAGTTAACAAGCTCTGTGACTTTAATTAGTTGAGGTCTGTTGGCAGCTGCTGCCTGAAATTGACAGGGCCCTAATCAGTTTCAGACTAAAGGCTTTTGTTTGCTTCCTAAGTAGCTGGCAGGGAGCGCACTAGGCAAACAGCTGGCACTAGCACATTCCTTACTATGTGTGTTCCCCTTTGTGTGCCTGCTTACTCTCTTGTAATCCCTTCCTCTCCAATGAATGTAAATACAAACATTAATTCTCTTCTTGCTAATTATCCCAGCACCAGGGTGAGCTTTCCAAAGGGTGAGAAGTGGGGAAAAAGGGCTTTAATATTTGCCCTTTTACCTGGCTTCCTTATCAGTTGAGTTCTGGAAACCTTCCCTGCCATTTGGGGTCACCTGGCTGTTTGGGGTCATATCCTTCTGACTCTAAAGCAAAGGAAAGCTGAAGTAAAACCATAAGCACAGTTGTGATCACATGATTTTCACTTAGTGACCACTTGGTTTAACAACTGAGCTGCCAGTCCCAGTTGTGATCGCTAAACAAGGACTGCCTGCATTGCCATTATGAATCTCCCCTGGTCTTATTTCAGTTCTACTTA
Organism: Python bivittatus; assembly: GCF_059951505.1. NCBI lineage: Eukaryota > Metazoa > Chordata > Lepidosauria > Squamata > Pythonidae > Python > Python bivittatus. The sequence continues at coordinate 34,124,558 of NW_028277098.1, forward strand.
CCTAGACAGTAGATGCGTGTAAACAATGAGGAAGCAGCTGCTTTTACCTTCAGATCATTATTTATTTTCAACTTCTACCAAACTGTTTTTTTTTGCTTACGAAAGAAAAGATAGTGCCCCTTTAGCTCTGACTATGATTCTCAATTCCTTGGTGGTTACTTTTTTTTTTTTTTTTACAAAAAAGAAAATCTCCCATGTAATGTTGGTTGTATCCCTAAAATACCCAGCTTTGTGATGTTGAAATGATATATACAGGCATAGTAATTAGTCTACAAATACAAGCTTTTCATGTGCAAGCTTTTCTCTTCAATTGTCCTTGCTTGAATCATAGACATTGTAGGGTGGTGCTAATTGCCATATGTGGCAATAGAGATGGAGTTAACATCCAGTATATGGTTGCCCTTCATGCAACTAACTTCAGTATATGGTTGCCCTTCATGCAACTAACACCTGAACAGGGCTTTGATATCTGTAAAGGCTTTCTGTGTTCTTTGGGGAACTGAAGCAGGATAGTTGATTTCATGTCCAGCAGTTCAATGTTGTAACATGCATTTCTTAGTGCCTCCTTAATATCCCAGCTGGGAAATTAAACTAAAAATTGATAACAAAGCTGATGCCAGAAAATGCAATTGTTTTGTCTAATTTAGTTGAGTTCAGAATATTTACTAGCGATCAGTAAATAATTGACAATCATTTAAAAGCAAAATTATAACTGTAAACTTAGTTTCATATATTAATGACTAAAATCAAATTTGGGAGAAGTAGCTAGATTGTAGAACAGTATTTATCTGGAGTAACAGGATTTAAATAAATTCATTGCACAAGACAAGTTCACTGTAGTGGGTATGTTATGAGCGAATTAAATAAATTAGTGTCACAATTAATAAAATCTTTGTTGTAATAATAGGAACAGGTTGCTCTTGGAAAAACTTCTAGGAAAAAAAGATGGGTAATATCAAAAAGATTCAATGCAGTCTTTGTTTAAACAGTCCTAATAAAATTGTTGAAAGAGTTTTGATATCCTTTGTAGTATGGGACTGTCATAATATTAAAGTATAATTGAAATTTGGAAGTTAACACACTCTTGTTCAGAAGAGTAGAGTTTGATTTTGTTCCCTGTTAATATTTTCAATCTTAAATGTGTTTTGCATTCTTTGCAAATCAGTTTGCAAATGTATTTCTCTGTATACATCATTTTATGTGTTATTCTAAAATATGTATGTTTCTAATAGATTTTCCTGTAATATAATTATTTTTATGTGCCCACTAATATGTACATTTCAGTTTGTGAGATGTGAATTAAATGATGAAATTATTTTTTCTTCTCCATACATAGAAAAAATTGCTTTGCCATTCCTGTTATGTCTAGTGATCATTTGTTTCAGAAAGCATCTTTTGTGGTAGGATCATCTAGGAAAAAAAATTGAAGAACATTAGCCAAATCATGAACTGTTGATGTTTTTCATATGTCTTATTTACTTGTAATATTTTTTTAACACTAATACTAGGGGATAAGGTTGGAGAGAGAATGGGAAAGTAAGTAACAGTCTAGCTATAATTTTTTAACTTGATTTTTTAATCATATGATTAAATGGTGCTCCATTATTGCACTTTCTTTTAGTATTTTTAGAAAGGTGTTTTTTAAAGCTATTTCCTCCCAAATATTGTTCCTTTAGCAAAACATCTAAACTCTAGATTCCAGAAACAACTATTCCTATAGGAAACTCTGTGAAATTTTGTTCTTAGATGTTTATGTGTGATTTTGATGCAAAATAGATGCTAACTAGAGGCAAAACTCAGCCAAATGCTTTCGATGACATTCTAAAGTTGAAAGGCACAATTTGAATGGTTTATGAATAGCTCCACAACTGAGACATTAAATTACAGCCTGTATAATCACATGAGGATGATGAATACAGGATACATAAAACATTTTTATTACCAGTTACCTTTAATGTTGAGCAGAATGAAAATCCATCATACTGGAGCAGTCCTGCTGACATCTTACATAGGGACATTATCATAAGTGCAGAAGGAAGAAGTGAGTCTGAATTTGAGCCTGGAGGAGAAAGGTTTCAGGACATGTAATACATGAAAATGATGAGGATTACAGGATGCATGGCATAGAAGAAAAAAGATTATAGGCTGTATAAATTGGAGGAGACCTAGACTATGGCAATATAATTGGTAAAACCTCACATATTTTAATTAATATTTTAGATAAAGAATCAGTGAAAATCTATTTTAACACATTTCTTTCCAAGCAAAACCTCTAGGTGATTAAGTGTTATTATATATTAGCATTGGGGAATCTTGACATCCTTGAGTATTTATGTGAGCACTAAAAAATCCAGTTTGTTAAAGGAGGATTAAGAATGAAAGTACATTGCACAATCCAGTTACATGATCACTGTAAATAGGGGGTCAATAGTGATTTCCTTAAATGTTTGAAAAATTAAATCAGCTCCTTGAAATATTGTGTGTTCAAAATGAGTTTTCAGTGTTATGTATACTCATTAGGTAATGTCAGTTTTTTATACTTTTTGAGAAATATGGGTTAAGCTAATGCTCGTCAAGAACAGGTAGTCTTGGCAAGCACAATGTGCTGATTTACCAGCATTTCATTCCCAGGAGGAGTCTATGGTGTGACTATTACTAACCATGCCAGTATGTACAGAATATGGACAATAGTTTTTAGGAGAATTGATTTTTTTTTTTTCCCATTCCAGATTAGGAAGGCCAAATTGTGAAGGCTTTGATGTAACGATTATTGTACCTTGACCTCATGATCCTTGGCAATTGGTAGCACTTAGCTGTTTGGGAATAACATCATGATTGTTTCCTTGGATATCAAAGATTATTGGGGGCTGCTTACCTCCCATATGTCAAAACAAAACAATTTTCCTATAAAATGGGGGGGCATAATTATAGTTTCTATTGAAGGAATCTGCATGTTTTAAATATGCTGAATGTGTAGGTAAGAATACATAGAAGAAAGAAACTGATGGTAGCTGTTGGTTTCCCAGGCTGCAGTTAGGAAAATGTGTGTTTTCTTTTAGAACCATTGATCTGTAAGAAGATACTTTAACCACGACCGTATTTGTCTGTCTCTTTTATCTCTTCCAGTCTTGATTCTAGTATTTAGCAGTTCATTTTTGTTCTATCAGAAGCAGGATCAATAAAATAATGCATGTGTAAATCTTGGAATAGTTTTGACTTTCACCTTTCTCCCATGCTGATATTTCAGAGCAATTAAAAGAAATTGAACAAGTGGGCACAAGCAGCAAGTAACAGTAATCTCTCCTAATGAGCTTAGTTTTCAATATGAAATTCACAAAACTGCATGGATTGCAGTTTGACAAGTCTACTATTGTAGTGTAGGGAAATGTACATTTACGCATTGTGTTAATGTGACTTTGTTTTCAGTTTAGTATGATCTATAAAACCATCTCGAGAAAGATTCATGGTTTTAAAACCTTTAGGTATTTTTTTCTTTAAACTTTAGAACTGACTTTGTTATGTCTAAATGTTGGCAGAAAGCTATGTCATCATCATCATATTAATCACTTATTGATATTGTGACATCAGCAATCCAGTCACCAGTTTTAATTGGTATTGATTCTACTTTGATAAGCTCCAAAGATCTCTCAGTTAGATTTTAGTATTTAGAAACAGTGAGAAGACAGTTGTTGCTAATAAATGCTAATAATACAAAGCAGTAGCTGAAATATAGTTGATTTAAGTATATAGCATAGTTGTAAGTAAGACTAAAATGCAGATAACTATAGTTACAATACTATACATAGTTATATTGGAATTCTTCTCAGTAAATGTTAAAGTGTTGGATTAGAAGTAGGGAAACTACGGTTCTAGTCCATCATCAGCTACAGAAGCTCACTGAGTGACTTTGGGCCAGTCACTCTTGCTCAGCTGAACCTACTTCATAAGGTTGCTGTTGTGGGGAAATGTAGGAGTGAGCACTATGTAGTATAATGAGTAAGGAAGATTACCTTGATGGAGGCATGCAGGCTTTGTTGTGTAGTGTAGACAACAGGGGTTAAAGCATTTTTTAAGTATAGAACATCCAGAAAACATTCAGAAGTGGCTCAGACAGGTATCTCCCTACTTCACTGAACTATAAGAGGGAGGATGTACAGCATAATCGGACTTGCAAGATTCTGTTATTATAGCCAGTCTCAACAAAAATAGTTGAGAAACTTCCTGTGGAGTTGATTTAATGGTGTGTTCTATCTAGTGGGGCTGACAGTGTGTCACCTTGATCTCCTGTACAAAAGGTGGTATATAAGTCTAATTAATCATAATAATTAATAATAATATGCATAGGTTTATATTGTAAATGCACAATATATGGGGGTCTGACACATGTTGGGATTGTATGTTGAGTATAATATAATGAAGCTTTCGCAAATTTTACTGTGTAACTAGCTTTCAGAATTCCCTGTCCTTTTCAGAATTTGGAAGCTGGGTATTCTGGAAATTCCAGTGGAGGATGACATATAATGTGGGATGTGCTGTACTGCACTTTTGAAGAGCAAATGAAAAATAGGCTTGTCATTGGTATAATATTTTAACATGAAAAATTATGTTAAGATAAGCATTTGACTGGGAAAATACATGCATTTAGACAGCATGATAAAATAATATATAGCTTGTTAGAACTGTGGGTTATTTTAAATGTGTTTTCGCATTATATGAGTGAGTGACATTGACAGGGAGCTTGGGCATACTAAAACAAAGCTAAACAAGTTAGAATCAAATGTTATATAAAATATATTCTGATGCCTGATCTTGCAAAGCAAAATGACAACTTCAGTTACATGGAAGCTAAAGTGTTGTTTTTTTTTAATTGTTTTATATATTTAAGATTTGTCATATTTTAACTGTAGATTAAATCTATAAATGAACGAAGTCTGAAGGATGGAACTGGGTTTTATCTGCATATTTTCTTCTACTATAGTTTTTATTTTGATTATCTTATAAAGTCTTTAACCATGATAAGATTTAGGGAAAGCTTAATATGAATATCTGCATACGTCTCAAATTGATTGTAAAGATCTCATTACACCAGTCTTTTTCCTTTGTACCATAAGTTTTGTAACATGCTGGCCTATGACGATAATGTGAAAGCTTGTACTTCCTGAATGGTTTTTGAGATGGCCTAATGAAAGTATATTTTTCTAATCAGGATTTGGGGGATTTTTCATATTGACAGTATAATTACCTTTATTTTTTATTTATTTATTGCAAAACTGCTAATGTAAGTTTTCTTTTCAATTTATTAAACTCAACCAAGTAAAATTTATAAAATGTACCTTATATTCATGTACATTGTTTATCACATTAATGATATACATGCTAAAGTAACAGAATAGTTATAGGGCATATCAGGTAAATAACAGGCTCAGTGAATGAACAGTTCAAATTGATGCTGTCCAAGCAGCACATCTGATTATGAATATTTTATTACCTTATTGCTTTCAATTGTATAAATGCATCATATGCATAAAAACACAAATAAGATATTCATATTCTGTGTTTTTTTATTAGGATTTTGGGATGATAAGGTATGTTGCTAATAAGTGTAAAAATTTCTGTTGAAAGAATGCAATATATGGTGTTCCTTTCCTCCTTCTTGTAGTTGAGATTTCCTTTGTATAGTTTCATAGTTAAGGTGTTCGATTGGGATGAAGGAAACCCAGAATGATGTCCCCACTTTACTATGGAGCTGAAATGGTGATTTGGGACTAATCATTATCTCTTAGTCCAACAATCACAGGATTGTTGCTGTATGATTAAAATTAGAGTAGCTACTTGTGTGTGTGTGTGTGTGTTTGTATGTATATGCTGTGTTGAGCTCCAAAAGGAAAGGAAATGAGTAAATTAAGGCACTAACAGTAATAATTCTTAATAATAAGAGTAAGTGAAAGGCATATTTTGAATGCTATTGACAATATAATCAGAAATATAAGATTACTATGATTTTTCTCAGTGTGGAGAAAGCTTTTGACACTTTGAAATGGCCCTTCATGCATATGATCTTGAAAAAAATGGTCCAAACTCACTTACATGGACACATAGCAGTTATAAAGAACAAGAATCCAAGATAATAATAAATAGTCTTCCATTACAAAATGGAAGGTAATAAAACAATATTGTTCAAACTCTCCTTCCTTATTTTTATTGGTACTACAGCCATTGTCAAGGAAGATATAACAAGAAAAATAAAATTTCAGGAATTAAATTAGCAAACCAAGAACATAGATTGAAATTATATTCTGACAATGTTATACTTACTGCTACTCATACAAAAAATTATCTAGGATTGAGAATGGAATATATACAGCAGTATAGTTCAGTATCAGGGAATTGGATTAATAAGGACAAGACTGAAATGCTGACATGGAACTGATCTGAAGAAGAAAAGCAGTAGAATAACATAACCTTTTTATTGGCAGTGTTGATTTGCTGTTTTACTGCAGCAAATAACAAGGTTCAACATTACCACTAAAAAAGTTAAGTACCTGGGAAATTACTTGACAAAGACTATAAAGAGCTATTTAAAACAATTACTTACCAGTCTGGAAGAATATAATGGTAGACACCCTCAGAGAAGCAAATATTTTATTGGCTCAGAAGAATCACTGCTGTAGAAATAAACATTCTACGAAGGGCAAACTTTCTGTTTCAAATGATTTGCATAAAAATTGAAGAGAGGGTATTAAATGACTGGCAGAGACAAATAACTAACTTTGTATGGTCCAATAAAAGGCCAAGGTTTAAATTTAAGACATAACAAGTTTTGAAAGAATGAGGTGGTTAGGCAATACCAAACTTCAAAGTATAATATCAAGCTGTTTAACCTCAATTACTGTTTGGATTACATCATTTTATGGCTGGATTACTTCTACTGGAGTAGCAGGATTTCCAAATGGTTTGCATTTAAAAAAAAATCTTGAAATATCTCTTTTCTCTCAACCTGTGGTGATATCCACATAGAAATTCATTTATTTATTTGTAAAATTTATATAGCCACCTATCTATCCTAGTAACTCTAAGTGGCTCACAATAAAAATTATAAAAACACAATAATACATGACTTCTGTGTTATCTGATTAAAATCTTTAATCCCTTACAGCCCCCAAAGGGCCTCACAGGAAGCACATTAAAGTTGAAATCAGAAAGTATTAACAAAAAAATTGAATAAGAAAGAACAGATAAACTAAATGAATTACATCAAATAATTATAAATTGTATCGAAAAGGTGACTTCTGTTAGTTTAAAAATGGGAGACATACGCAAGCATAAATAGATAGGCCAATAAATAAATTAATTGAAACATAGATTATTCCAATGGACAACTATTATGCAGCTAAAGGAATTGGTTCAAATCATGTAGTGGAATCTCTTTTTCTAGACATCAAGCAGGAGGGGGGGTTTGGAGAGAGAGTCCTTGTATATATTTTGTGAAAATGTACAAAACAGAGTGCTACTATACTACTGATAACCTAAAGGGTAAATGGCCTTGAATTTAAAACCTAATGGGTAAATGCAATATTATATGGAGAGTGAACAAATCTGCTAATGTTAACATGTAATTTTAGTCAAAGAGTAGTTAAATATTGTTGAATATGTTATTTTATTTTATATGTGTATAATGTCAATAAACAGGATTGTTAGACTTCTGTCTTTACATTTATGTAATCAACAGAATTTATTCTTGGCACCTACTCTAGAATATCGTAATACTGTATCTTAAAACTTGTAGAATCATTTTCTAGCTTTAACTTTGCTCAGCTTAGCCTTTTGATTTCAAGAAACCTATAGCTTTATTATGCAAATGCTAATATTTATTAACTTCCGAATCATTAGCCTAATCTTACTGATTGTAAACCAGTTTGTCAGCAGCTGTGTTCATACATAACATTAAGCCATAATATGATTTGCTTTTTTTTTTTTTTTTTGGTTTAATTTGCAAATCCACATGCTGTGGTCTAGAGTTACATATAAACTAAACAAGTGTATTGCTTTGGCCTATGGCTCATACATTTCATATTTTCCACCAGTAGGTTTGTGTGTTCTTGCCATTTTGGGTGGGATCCTTGATTACCCAATACTTACTCTAGCCAGTTTTTTTTTTTAATTATTATTTTGATTTCTCTTTGTCAGCAAATGTTCTGGTATTGAAACTGTATATTCACTATGTTCCCTTTTGGTTTCCAAGATCTCAGCAAATCCCTTCATGTTCAATTAATTATATTGATATTTCAAATCTTTCTCTTGTTCTGCATATGTGTGTACAAAAACATTTAATATTTGGCACCTATATCAATGAATAATGTGTGTCCCAACAAGCAAATATGTTCATTATTTTAAATTAGATCATTGCTTTAAAAAGATCTCTTTAAAAATTCAGAATGTGAACCACAGGGCATATGGGATTATAAAGCAAGTTCTGAATTGCTTAATTAGGCACTGCAGTTTTCTTTCTATACAAATCTTAATGCTCTTTTTAATGAACTTTTAAAGAAGTAGTTAAATTTTGTTCCATTCTATATTTATAGAATTCAGAGGATTTTATGGAGAAAGCACAAGTATAAATATAATAATGCACTCACTATTACTTTAAAATTATTATAATTGTGTATAAAAACACTGGCATAAGGCCAAGCAAAACGTGCTATTAATCATACATACAGTATAGTTTCAGCTTCAGAGTCAAAGAGTTTTTAAAGATAATGCAAACTTCCTCTGTCTAGATAGGAGCCTTAATCTAGCCATTAGGGACTTCAGCCCTTCTTCTAACTGAGATTTGGATCAGTAGAGACATGTTTGCATGGGAAAAATCCTTTACATTAATTTTAGTGGGACATCATCCATACAAGTCAAGGTGTGATGGAAGGCATAAGTGGGGAGGATTCGGGAATGGAGCTTCAAGCTTACAGGGAAGGGGGAGAGACATTCCAAGGACAGCATCTCCTCAGCCCCCAGATGGACTGTGTGAAAGTCAAAAGGAGGAGACTGCCCACCCCAAGGGCATGATGGTTATAGTTGCTATCGTTGGGGGATTAGAGTTAGTCTGGTGAGATTCTATTAGGTGCAAGCTAATAAAGAAGCTGAGCTGAGTTCTGGACTGTCTCATGATTCTTGGGCTGAACCTGACACAAGGTTGAAAATGCTGTCTTCTTTTTCACCATGCTAAAATCTCAATTCACTTATTTTTACTTATTTTTCAAGCAAAAATCTTGTACTGAAGAGCTGTTATTGTTATTGTCATGCTGTTCTGGCCCTGAGACATATCTTGAAATTTGAAAATTATGTGTGGTATATCTCTAGAATATGTTCTGTAAACATTTAAACAACATGGCATTCTAAATGTTAATTATATGTATAAAATCTGAATTAGGGTCTTTTAGAAACTTCCTTTTATACAGGTTCAGATGTATCTTGAGGGTACACTGCATGTACCTTCTAGTTGGCAGAATGGGGGAAACAATGTATTGATTTGCAAGGTCGCCTCTAGATTACAGATCCCATGTTGCATAGCATGAGACTATTTCAGGTAAAGCTGGGCTTTAATTGTGCTTGTGGCACATCGACCAAAGTGTGCCAACTGACCTGCACTGGCTGAAGCACAAAATGCTTAATGTGGCACCAGTGGGACTATAGCTGGTAACCTATTCTATACAGTACTTTATATTGCTAAAAAAAAAAACATTGTGTGTATGCTCTGATTGACCAAAGGCATGATATGCAGCAGAGGTTAATAGCTATCGGTCCATCTGGTGGCAAACATTATCTATGGAAGATTGTGAATTGGAATATAAGAGAAGTAAATGATAAAGAAAAACGAATTAATCAATAAAATAAAAAAATAATGGACACTTTGTCTTTAAAACTGAGAGAAAGGATGTAATAGATTTAAATGAGGATCAGCTAATCCTATGGAGTGGGGTTAATGAATATATGTAGGGTGGTGAAGTTGTAAATTTAATTATGAATGAAAGGGCTATAATACAGGTCAGAGGGTATGAGCTGCTGTCAACTAGGTTTTGTTTCTACGTATGAAAGGAATCCATAGATTAGTTAGATACTACGCTCTGCAGAATAGTTATAGTGGAAGAACTGAAGAAAAATTGTGCAACATTCTGAATGAATGGATCTGGCAGGGCGAGGGTGGGGGAAGAAATCTGTTAGGTGACATGAATGGGTGGAAATGAAAGAAGAGTGCAGAAAAGGTGATTGGGCCATTTGGAAAGCTAAGTACAAATGAGAATAGTCAATGTTTGGTGAACACCTGCTGAGAAGAAGTTTTGTTGTTGTTTTCAATACATAGTTTAAGCAGAAGTGATACAAACAAATGGAAAAGGAAGGAATCAAAAGCATAGTGGTCTAATTTGTGATGAAAGGGTGAAAGAATTATTGAAGGGTGATTAAGTTCTAAATGTGGGATAAGTCTTTTCTGATTGTGTTAAGAGTAAATCATGGGAAAAAATCTACATGGAAGAAAAGAAATGAAAGAAACAAAACTGAAAGGAAAATAGGAAGAGAAAGTACAAGCTTTATTATTTTATTCAATTTATATGGCTGCCCACCTAATTAAATTGACTCTGGTGTTAGAAAACTCATGAGCACTCATGAGGATTTCTCTTTTATCTCAGCTGTTTTTACAGCAAGGTTCTTCCTGGTTCGTTCATCTACTCAGTCAACACCACAAAACTAATGCTCAGTCTCCAAATTGTTTATTTGTAAGGGTCTGCACAGCCTGGCCTGTCACACAAAGGACATGTTAACAATACAGTGGTACCTTGGTTCACGAACTTAATTCATTCCATGATTCTGGTCATGAACCGAATTGGTCGCAAACCGAATCAAATTTCTCCATAAGGTTCAATGTAAATAAGGTTAATCTGTTCTGACCCTTACGAATGTGGTTGCCAACCAATTTTGGTCGCCAACCGAATCAAATTTTCCCATAAGGTTCAATGTAAATACGGTTAATCCATTCTGAACCATATGTATTTTTTTTAAAACCACAAAAATATGAAACAAAGTACAGTACAGTACAGAATGAAGAGAGAGAACACTTACCTTGCTTGAGGCGACTTCTGGTGTGGAGGACAGGAAGGCAGGTGGGGAGGCGATCATTGTTTGGAGGGAGAGTCCCCCTCCAAAAGGACATCGGGGAGATCTCCTTCAGGGGTGTCCTCTCTTCTTTGTCTCTTAGCTGCAGGCTCAGTTTTGGTGAAAAATCTGTCTAATGTCACTTGTTTTTTCCTGCGCTGCATAACCCTCCGGAAATGAGAGACCACATTATCGGTCACCAGATTCAACACTCTGTTCGTTACAGTTATGTTGGGGTGGTGCTTCTCAAAGAAATCCTGGCACTCATTCCATTTTTCCATAATGGATTTTATCACATCACTGCTAACCTCCTTCCTGTCTTCCTCTTCCTCAGTGGAATGCTCCTCAACAAGCGCTTTCTGCTGCTCACTCTGGAGTTCAGCAAGTTCTTCTGTGGTCAGCTCCTCCTTATGGTCCTCAACAAGCTCCTCTATGTCTGCACCGTCGACATCCAGACCCATACTCTTGCACATGGACACAATCTCTTCCACTACCTCTGCATCAGACCCTTCAAAGTCACGTTCAGTGACACATTCTGGCCACAGTTTCCTCCAGGCTGAGTTTAAGGTCCAGTACGTGACATCTTCCCAGGCTTTGTCAATGAGGTTGATGCAGTGGAGGACATTGAAATGTTTCTTCCAGAATTCTTTCAGAGTCAAGGACGTCTCTTCAGTGACATTAAAACACCTGGTTAAGAGCACCTTTCTATACAGCTTCTTGAAGTTGCAGATCACTTGCTGGTCCATGGGCTGCAGAAGAGGTGTCGTGTTGGGGGGGAGGAACTTGACCTTTATGAAGTCATACTCAGCGTCCATATCATCCACCAAGGCTGGAGGGTGTGCCGGGGCATTGTCCATCAGAAGAAGGCACCTTCCAGGCAATTGGTTGTCAGAAAGATATTTTTTAACGGTGGGTGCGAACACCTCGTGCAGCTATTCCACAAACAATTGCCTTGTGACCCAAGCTTTCACATTGGCCCTCCACATGACAGGCAATCTGGCCTTGTTCAATTGTGTTCCTTGAATGCACGAGGGGTCTGGGAATGGTACACCAGTAGTGGCTTAATCTTCAGCTCACCGCTTGCATTCGCACACAGCAAAAGGGTCAATCTGTCTTTCATGGGCTTGTGCCCCGGCAGTGCCTTTTCCTCCTACGTGATATAGGTTCTGTTCAGCATCTTCTTCCAGCAGAGCCCTGTTTCATCACAGTTGAACAGTTGTTGAGCGACGTATCCTTCCCCCTTCATGAATTCAGCGAATTCTTTCTTGTAGGCTTCTGCAGCGGCCTTGTCAGAACTGGAAGCCTCACCATGTCTTGTCACACTGTGAATGCCACTTCTCTTGCAGAATTTATCAAACCAGCCTCTACTGGCTTTAAATTCTTCACTTGTTGCACTTGTAGGGGGTTTTTTTTGCAGTAAATCACTGTGCAATTTCCTGGCTTTTTCACAGATCATAGCTTCACTAACTCTATCACCTGCCAGCTGTTTCTCATTCAACCACACTAACAAAAGTTTTTCCACCTCTTCCAGCACTTGTGTGCTCTGCTTGGTTAACATTGTTACTCCTTTTGCCACATCAGCTCCTTTGATGGCATCTTTATTCTTCAAAATAGTCGAGATTGTCGACTTCGCCATCTTGTACTCCAAGGCTAGATCAGTCACACAAATACCACACTCATGCTTTTCTACAATTTCCTTCTTCAATTCAATGCTTATTTTCTTCAAAACCTTATTCTTACCATTCTTGCTCTGCACTTTCTCTTTACCACCATGTTTGCTCTGCACTTTCTTTTCACCACCCTGCTTGCTCTGCACTTTCTTTGGAGCCATGCTAAAAAGCACACCAAAAAGCTTCACAGCCAGTGTTTGTCTGTGACCGCGTCTCGCCTACAGGAAGCCACGACCACATGTCAGAGCAGGGAAGATGGCCACGGGTCGTGTTCATCACCCGATGCGTTATGTTGCAGAGTACCATAGAAGTGTGTCAAATTTTGTTAATGGGAATTTTTTTTTTTTTTTTAATCTGCGCTCAGTCGTTACCGACTCTGCAGTGACTGCTTGGACGAGTCCTTGCAGTTTTCAAGGCAATTGTTTCGGAAGTGGTTTGCCAGAGCCTCCTTCCTAGGGCAGAGCCCAGCTGGCGAGCGCAGGAGGCAGGGTTTCCGTTGCTTTGTGCCCTTTTCGGGCGCGCGCGGTTTTTCGCGCTTACCGGCAACTGGTCCCGACTCCTTTTTGCAAGGCACCGCCAGCATTTTTCCTCCCACTGGTGTGAGAGTCCCCATTTATCTACTCACGTGAGTTTTTTTCGAACTGTTGGGTTGACAGGAACTGGGGAGGAAACAGGAGCTCACCCTGCTAACGCGAAGGCTGGGCTCGAACCGCTGAAGCGTTGACCATTTCTGGCCAGCAACTTTCAGCGTCATTAAGCCGCTGCGCCACCGTGTCCCCCTAATGGGACATACAAAAATATAATTCATATTATCCCCAACCATTAGCTAATGCTTTCTGGGGCTGATGAGAATTGGTGTCTGATGCCTGGTTCTCTTACCTAATTTTCTGTGTCTTTGTATTTTGCACTTTGTTTTTATTTATTTAATCTTTTTCAATATTGAATAAAAAAGTGGATATAAATGAATCTAACATATACAAATTACTTTCTGTAGTGTAGATCCCTATTATATTAGGAGAAATAGTATTTTCTTCTATTCTGGCAACTATAGATCTTCTAATTTATATTTGGGCTATTACTTTCCTTGCTGCCTGGATTTCAGCTATTTTCAATCTGTGAACGATATATTGCAAATCATTTTCAGAAGTAAAATACAGCATGAAATAGATATATAGTTGTGTCTTCTTCATAAAATAGATATAAATTCTTCTACTTCCAATATTGCTGAGATACAGCAAGAGATAAAATCATACCAAAGGCCAGGCTATATCCATTAAAAGCATATTTTGAAGCATAAATTATACTAATTTACATTAAAGGTTTGTATCATTCATTAACTTTTCAGTGTTTCCCTTTTGTATGTCAGTGTTAGAGAAATAAAGTAGGAACAAATCTTGCTGAATGCTGAAAACAGCATCGGCTTTTTTATGAGGTGAGCTTCTATTTCAGCTACAATTATCTTTGAAGGCAGTGCTATTTTTAATCGAACGAAGGTGTCAAGAGAAATATTAATACTAAAGAATTATAGAAAATTGCAGTCTGAAATGAAAAATGCTTCACTAGATAAAAAAAGGTGAAAAACTAGCTTCCAACTTCTCTAAAATGTATGTTGTTTGTATTTTATGATCCCTTTCATGATATTGAGTTTGAGAGCTAGTTAAAAGGTATGTATGGGATAGCACTGAAAATCTTCATTTAATTCTATCAAAGGCTGAATACAAAGTAAGAGAAACAAGACTTTTATGGTTTTATCTTGCAATGAGAAAAATATCATTGTTATTATAGCATTTATTAGATATTTAGACAGAATATATCTGTTTCATGGTTTAGTAGTCTGGAGGCTGTGAGGGTCTGGATGGGAAGAAGCAGGCTCAGCCTCAACCCTGGCAAGATTCAGTTTTTTGGACCCCCCCCCTCAGATCAGGAACTTACTTATATTTACCCCCTTTGGGGTAATATACAGTTTGGGGGTCCTCATGGACTCACAGCTCCTGTTTGAGGTGGCAGCTGTGGCCACAAAGGTCTTTTTCACATAGACCCACCCTTATGGGCTAGATCAGGAGGCATTTTGAACAGTCACTCATGCTCTGGTCAACTTACACATGGACCACTATAATGTGCTCTACATGGGGCTGCCCTTCAAGACTACTTGGACACAACAGCTGATCCAGAATGCAGTGGCCTGGGCAGTTTGGGGCATGCCTTGGTATGCCTGTGTAACATTTCTGTTTTGGAAGCTGCACTGGTTACCAGTAGACTGGTTATCACCTTTGAAGCCCTTCATGGCACGGGGCCTAGCAACTTGAAGGACTGTTTCTCATAATAGTAATTTTGAATTGGGTGGCTTTACAAATCTAATAAATGAAATGAAATGAAATGAAATGAAGCTAATTGTAGAATAAGTATCAAACCATGCATTGTTTCCAGGTTTCTATGCTGTTCTGATGAATGACAATTTATTTTGAATCATTTTATTGTTATAGGTTTAGGCAACAATGTTAACATTGCCTGGTTCTGTTAGACAATGTACCACAAATCTACCTTTTTGACTATATGACAGCCAAAATTTCCTTAGAAATGCGCAAACTGAGATCCCAGGGATGAATTCAACCCTTAGACCATTTTCTACAGCCCCTCATGCCACCTCTGTAATGTTAATGCTAAAATAGGCTCAATGTAGTTTAAACAATTGAAGAAACCTCACAAACTCCACCTCCTCCTGATCACATAGTGTTTGGCAGATTAAAATATTTTGCATATTTGAGGACTTTATATTCCTGAATTGTAAGTCAAACGATATATATATATATATATATATATATATATATATATATATAGTTGATAACTTTTAATTATAGTTTAGTAATTGGATTCACATACCACATTATACCATCAAGAATTTGTTTATTTTTGGCTTGGTATGTTTTGTAAACCCAATTAATTTTAGTCTGTTCAACAAAACATTGTTAAATAACACATGCTTATTATGATTTGTGATTTCCCCCCACCCCCATGTTTGTCAATCTTTTGTTTGCAATATACTTTATAGTTTGTCCCGCAATAAAACAAACTAAAGACCTTCCAGCTACTTATTTATATGTGGCATGCATTACATAACTACAGTTTCAGTTGCTCTGAAAAGAGACCTTTGGCTTTTTGACATATATCTAATTGACAAAGATACACAAATAACCAAATTATTTTTCCTTTAACTATTTTTAAGTATATATGGAAAACCTAACCTTTATCAGATTCATAAATGGTCAAGAGTTTATTACAGATAATGGTTCTGCTGATAATTTTAGTGTTTTATTCTTTTCCTCACACTGTAGTGTAGAGCTATGATGACAGTTCTGACTAATATTGAATTTGGTTATTTTATATATGTCTGGCACAAAGTCATACAACTACAAATGTTAATATGTCTGAATTATTCATATTTATTTCTCTAGGAACATACTTTACCATTCACAATCTCACTTGTAATTTTATCTATCATGAGAGCTGCTGTTTGTATCAACTCTCACCATGTATGTTAAAATTATGAATGACGTAAATACCACACTGAATATGTTTCTCTAATATAGTATGCAAAAAAATGTGTAAATAAAATTGTGTTAGGTCTCAACTCCACCTGTTCACAGATCCCAATAGTTTCATTTGCCAGCCATTCTTGGAGGTTCCAGTCCAAATGGCATGCATAAAGCTTGCTGATAATACTTGGCAAGCTCATAGGTCAATAGGTGGTAGGATCACCCCATCCCCTTTCTTGAAAATTGGGACAATTTTGCCACTACTCAGTCTATTTTCAGACTGAAATCTACGTGTTGTCTTTCTGTGTTCTTCAGAAGTGCTAGAGGCTAAAATCCCCCACGTTAACAAGCAGAATACTAGCTGAGAATTCTCATTTGTGTAATCCAACACACATCTGGAGAGGCCAGATTAGAGATAGGCATTGGGAAGACTTCACTGTCTTAAACCCAGAAATTTACCAATTCTGCAACTGACAAAAATAATAAAAGACACTAAATATTCTCTTTGCTTTTCTTCTTGGACTTAATGGAGACTCATAACATAAAACTAAAACTAAGCATTCTCCAATAAATATTTGGTTTCATTGTATTGATTCAATCATTAGCCATTATAACTTATCCAGAAGTGCTTTTAAAACCATACAGTGAAACAAAATGGTAAAAATACTGAAAATTAGATTAGCATAATCATGTGTGTTATACTTAATAAAATCTGTTTGCCATTCCTTCTCTTTCTGCTGGTCCACTGTTGCTGCACTGCATATGTAGGTAAGACTTTATTCATGCACAAGGGAAGCAGAACAGCAGGATTGAAGGGAAAAGAAGAAAAAGGAAAGGCCGTGTCCCAAACAAAGGAGTGTTTTTTCCCTCAGAATGCTGACTGAAAATTGAGGAAGCTGGCAAGGAAGGCAGAAAGGAGCATCCTGTAGGGAAACAAGGCTGATTTAACTCAAACAATGAATGGGAACATTTTGTATCACATTTCATTGCAGATCCCACATGTGATTTTTATAATATCAATAAATTGGTAGCAAGTCTATATTTAAAACTATTTAAAAGGTGTAATTTGTTTTTGGAAGAAAGTCCAGTTGTTGCAATTTCTTGAAAGCCCATGAGGTCCTTACACTCCATTTTCTCTATCAGTATGTGGTCACGTAAATCTATTTAGCTGCTCCCAGAATAACAAAATAATTATATGGGATCTTAGACAGTCTGTCCTCTAGGGCAACAGATGGCATCATTTGGAATCTCACCAAGAGAATTTTATTCTCGAATGGAATTTATTAAACTTGGATAATATCCCTCCAGGCCTGATTTATTTTGAAGTAGGTTATGCCAGGGAGTGATTGCAACATAGTTACATGATGACACAACATTCTGAGGGAAAATATCTGATATATTGAATTCTTTCTTTATTGTCTCCTGTTTACTGTAGCATGGTAGGTTACACCCGTACCAATTTGCTTACCTCTAACTTTATTCTAATACTTCTATAATAGCACTGACATAAAGGTCAATTTAGCTTATATGATTGTAATGTATAATTGAAGGCTGAGATTACAATTTCTAGAGTCAGGCTTATAATTTGTTCACCTTATTATAAAGAGAAATGAAAACCATTTTTAACAACAGTAACAATTTCAGATACAGGTAGTCCTTGTTTAATGACCACAATAAGGCCCAGAAAATTCATTGTTGACTATGGTGGTGGTTAAGTGAGTCATGCCCAATTTTACAACCTTTTTTGCAATGGTCATTAAGTGAATATCACGTTGTTAAGTGAATCATGCAGTTCCCCATTGATTTTGCCCGGGACGCTGCAACCGTTGTAAGTGCGGGCTGATTGCCAAGTGCCCAAATCATGATCATGTGACCGCAGGGATGCTGCAATGGTTGTAAGGGTGAGGACCAGTTCAGCACCATTGCAACTTCAAACAGTCACTAAACAAATGGTTGTTAAGTGAGGACTACCTGTGTGTGTGTGTGTGTGTGTGTGCGTGTATCTCAGAAGCACTTAGTATTTAACATTTCCTCTACTTAACAAATTTTGAGATTAATAGTTTTTGATTCAGCATAGGAAAGAACAAAGCACTGCTATTCTAGAGAAAGCAAGTAATTATTCAGAATGTTGTTGTCTTCTATTATGGGCCTTTTATTGGCTCCAACAGATCTCACAAGTCCTGCACAGCAGATGCATAATCTCTAAGAAATTAAATCCCTATAAATATTGTTAAGTATGTTAGCCTCAGTTGTTTTCTTGTTATTACAGTCTGGTCTCCCCCGTTCTTCATCCCCGTACCCAACTAAAGTAGTCCTTCCTCTTTGCTTGGGCCCTGACTAAAGATAAGACTTGATCAGCTTTCTTCTGGAATATACTTGAATGCCACCATTGCTTTTGATTGACAACAAGCTTGTCAAGACATTGGCTACTGTTGATGTAAAGACGAAGGGGCCTGTGGAGAGGAAAATTATCTGCAAAGAGTCTAGCCATCTGGATTGAGAAACCCACATGTCAATTTTCCATCATTTTAAAATTAATTTAAAGGTTTTAATGTAATGTGTTATATTGTACCTGTTGTGTTATTGGTAGGTAGGCTTTACTTTTAGCATCTTATGACTTCCCTGAAATGGAGGAAACTGAAATTATATGTCAGTGTAAATTGCCATTCTGCATTACATAGATCACAGCCAGCATGTGACTTGCAGTAAAAAAAAAAAAAAAAAGCTTAGAAAATACAAAAAGAAATACTATTTTTTTTAGATTATTTTTATCCCGCCTTTATTATTTTTATAAATAATTCAAGGTGGTGAACATACAGTACCTAATACTCCTCCTTCTCCTATTTTCCCCACAATGACAAACCTGTGAGATGAGTTGGCTGAGAGCGAGTGACTGGCCCAAAGTCACCCAGCTGCCTTTTGTGCATAAGGACTAGAATTCACAGTCTCCTGCTTTCTAGCCTGGTGGCTTGACCACTGGATGAAACATACCAAACTGTTAATACAATATATTAACAGTTGGCTATTCCAACTGTTAATATATTAAATTATTTCAGAATACTCTAAGCAAAATGTCTGGAATGTGGATGAATGAAATGCCTTCTATCTCTACTGTAATGAATAATCAAAATAGTTGCGGACATGCACACAGTTAACACAACAGTTGGTGAATTTCAAAATGATTTGTAATGATAGAAACACTATATTGAGTACTAGTACTGGCTATGGTGGTTTCAATTTGAGCTTCTTTTTATATGGGTTGGAAAAGAGATCTTTAATTAAAATAGCATAGTGTTTCTATTGCATCACATTTGCACCACATTTATAGCACTAGCCTTATTTTGGCATGAGATGCTACAACTATTCAGAAAGCAGAAGTCCTGCCCCCATTTTTAGTTTTGTCCTGATTGGATGACTTTATGCGTCACTCAGTTAGCTTTATTTTTAAACCTGGGCAAATAGTATTTTGTGGACATAAGTTCACTGTACAAACTGTTCTTCCTGACAAGGTAGTGGTTAGAGTGAAGAATCAGAAAATGGCTAAGAAGGAAGAATTCTACTATGGAAAAAATGGTAATCCTTATATTTTTCTTTGTTCTTAATAAATAACTTGAGAAATATTCTGAGCTAGAGGCTGACATTAAATTCTTTGAAGATCACTTTCTCTGCCCTCTTACTATATTTTAGGGGTACTAAAAACATCAGTACCGTATGTGATTATTTCCAAATTACAAATTTGTTTGCTTGAATTAACAGTGCTGTTATGATTCATTTGCATTTATATTTATCTTTGTTCATATAATTATGTTTTGGGACAATGTTTTAATTTTCAGTTAGATTAAAGAAGAGGCTGTCTTTTAGGCTGTAATCATGCTTATTATGAAGTGTTGTATACTGATTCATACTTACTACCAAGTAAACATACAGTACAGGAGTTAAACCAATGTGTAAGTTTTTGAAACAACTGACAAAAGGTATGATAGCTATGAACGTGTGTGTGCTATTAAATAAGTTTTTGTGCACATTTAGAATTTGATCTTTCAGTGCTACTCGACTTAATAAAAAGTAGAAAATTTACCTGAAACAGAATGCAGGTTAATTACAATCTTAGTTTTAGCACACTTACTGAAAAGTAAGTTAAATTGTTTTCAAAGGGGTAGGATTTCATAAAACTGTATTTGTAGTTTAGTGTTTATGTCACATGGAAGGAATTTCTAAATATTCTTACTCGATATAATTCTCTACCTTGTTGTTCCTGGAATGTTTAATTACATTTCACTATAGATTTATTTTTTAAGCTATACCTATCCTATTTGCAGGTGGAGTTTGTTTTTTTCTGAAAGATCTGGTTTTCAACTTGGTTATTTTTCTTGAGACACTAAGTTGTTAAAATGGGATAAGAATATACTGCATTCTATAGATTTCTTCAGCTGTCTATATTCTGTGTCTTTTATATGTGCGTATAATTAAGAAAATGTTTATATAATATTTAAATTAAATAGAAAAGCAACGTTTTTCTGAGCACACTGTTCCATAAATGTTCTTGTTGTTCTATCAGGAAAAGCTGTAGCAATGCATTACTGTTAAAGTGTAATTTTTAAAATCATCCCTGTCTTAAGACCCTGATGCTGGGAAAGATTGAAGGCAAAAGGAGAAGGGGACGGCAGAGGATGAGATGGTTAGATAGCATCACTGAAGCAATAAGCATGAAACTGAGCAAACTCAGGGAGGCAGTGAAGGACAGGAAGGCCTGGTGCGATATGGTTCATGGGGTCACAAAGAGTCGGACACAACTTAACGACTGAACAACAACAACAAAAAGGATTTGTAGTAGAACATTTTAAAAAAGGAAACACTGCTAGTTTTGTTCTTGTCCAAGCTTTCCCCAAACAGGTGCCCTGCAGAACTGTTGAACCTCAGGTTCCATAAACTCCAAACAACATGGCTATTGACCGTGATGGGAATTTTGGAAGCTGAAGTCAACAGATCTGAGAGCATGAAGTTGGGAAAGGCTGCTTGAGGCCATAACTGACAATACTTTCTGATAATATAGAAATATGTGTAAAAGGAATTTGTAATTATGCAGTGGTGTGATTTTTTAAAAAGAACATTATTGTTTTCAATTTACCCAATACATTTGCTTGGTAAAGAAGACATTTTATGAAGAGATCGGTATGTGGAACATTTTATTTAATCTTTTCTTGTCTTGTATGAATTACAGGCATTGATTTTACTTGAGCAATATTTTACCTTTGCACCTGAAACTAAAAATGCATACATTTTCCATTTTTTTTTTTTGTATGACAGGAAACCAATAGAATAAAGTTAAGGACAGTGCTTCCAAAATATCTATTATTAATAAAAATTGAATCATTACAAAAAGAAATATAATTTCCGGAGGAAAAAAGAGTGTATTTGTACTTGGTTCCATGTGTTATCAGCCATTCAGTCAGTCAGTTATAGACTGACATTCAAGAAATTGATATTGTTACTGCAGCATTATGCAGAAAGAAAAGAGAAATACAAATTTAATATATAAGATGTCGCAAAAATTTTGTATGCTTGACTTCATATTATTTTAAAAACAGATTTTGCTCAAGTGAAAAAGTATGTCAATTTACATAGACTTTACTTGGCTGGGCTAATACAAGGAAAGATCTGCATATACAGTATCTGTTCAGGCATAGACATATTTTCTCCTATTAGATGCTTATTGGTTAGTCATGACTCTTTACCAGGGGGCGGGGAGGGAATGCAGGCAAACTGTAATATATTTGACAGGACTTTTTGTAAAAATGTAATAAAAAAAGAGTAGAGGATCATCTACTCTTCAATATTTTCATTACTGATTCGGATGAAAACATGGAGAGAATGCTTATTAGATTTGCAGGTGATATAAAATTGAGTGAGATAGCTAATACCTTAGAAGACAGAAATAATATTCAAAAACGTCTTGATAGATTGGAGGAATAGGCTGAAAGTAACAGGGTAACAGGCACATGCACACAGTTACTCATTTAGGAAACAAAAATGAAATGCACAAGTATAGGATGTGGGATATTAGGCTTAGTAATAGTACTTCCAAATAGAATCTTGTCATAGTAGCTGATTGCAAACTGAATATGTGTGGTGTGGCTGCAAAAAGCCCAAATGTAATTTTAGTCTATATCTATTGAGATAGAATTTTCAAACCACAGAAAGTAGTCATTCCATTCTGTTCTGCTTTGATCAGACCCCACCTCAACTTTTATGCCCAGTTCTATGAACCACATTTTAATAAGAATTCAGAGATATTGAAACAGGTTGTGAAGAAAGATTATAGGAGCTTGGTATGCTTAACCTGAAGAAAAGGGGACAATATAACAGCAATCTTCAAATGACTGAAAGGATGTTGCCTAAGAGAGGATTCATAACCTGTTATCTTTCCTTCCAAAGTACAGGACAGAGAGTAATGAATATAAGTTACAGAAATGTGGATTTCAGCTCAGTGTCAGAAAAACTTCCAAATAGCAGTTCAACAACGGTATCAAAAACGTGGTAGGCTCCAAGTATACCTGAAGGTGTTCTACCATTACTTATTGGTTATATCTTAAATTTATCTCCTGAGCCTGGAGTTGGTTTGAATGATTTCTGTATGACAGCATTATTTGTGTTCTGTCATCCAAGAGTTTGATCACATACATCTGTTCCAAAATTATTTGCTGCCCAGGCTTGTATATGGCAGTGAAATATATTTTTGATGGCTATAGAAAAGAATCTATTTGCTGCAATGCAAACAGAAACAAATCAGCTTTCTGCATTTACCGAACAGGGTGTGTGTTTGTAAAGGTTTTCAGATAGTAAGGATGTGGACAAAGTCTGGTTTTAGTTAATGAATAGTATTCTTAATATTTTCCAGGAAGGAAAGTTCACCAATCCTTTACATAGTTATTGAGACATTAGCTTCAGTGGAACATACTTTCAGGGAAACAAATATGGGTTTGCATAATAAAAATGCTGATGAATTCTAAGTATCATGATATCAGCAAGTCACAAAAGTTTGAGGATATCTTATAGAAAGTTATATATTTAAATGGAACCAGGAAAAATGTACTTCCTACTATACTTTGTTGTCTAAAACAAGTCAAATAAAACTTTGTTCTGTTTTTTTTTTCCTTAGAAAATGTAAATGGTCCACAATTTTTGCCCATTAAGTTAGTTATGTATGGGAAATGTTTTAGAGATACTTCTATACAAAGCACTTTTGAAACATCCTTGTCAAATCTGGTTGTGAGTGTTTGAAAAAAGACAACGCATTTACAGCTTTTAAAAATTTGTAATCCTACATTTTGAATTCAGAGCAGAGCAGGGATAGGTTGCTTAGTATCTCTAAATGTTTTGAACTACAATTCCCAGAATCCCTTGCAAGTGGCCATACTGGCTGAGGCTGATGGGAACTGAAAATCAAAATATCTAGAGGACATCAGGTTGCCTGTCCCATTGTAATAAAGTCTACTGAAACTAATGATGTTTGTTTGGGAAAAAATAGTGAAAAAATCGATACAGTATACAGTAGTCAGTATGCTAGGGCTACATAATAGAGCTTTAAAGTCAAGCACAGATGTGTTGATGAGATGGTACTGAGCTTTTATCTGATATTACTCAAAATTCAACTTATTTAGTTAATATGGAGAACAAAATAAGTTAAACTGCTACGTCAAGGAACTGTATGACAGATTTTTTAATATGATTTTTAATGAAACTTTAAAAAAAGAAGATAAAAACTAATCAAACTAATATAAAGCAAGGAAGAAAAAAAAAGAAAGCAAAGGCAAAGAAAAAAGAGCAAGAAAAAAAAGTTGAAAAAAAATAGAAAAGAAAGAAAAAAGACACAAAGAAGTAGCTTCCGATATTCTTCACAGCAGTTATAAGTACAATTATATTTTAATCTCTCTCTCCAAAGTTATGTCATAATACCCTTCTTTCTATAATCTATCCTGTCTAATCATCAAAGCCATAAATCACAAACTCATTTTTTTTTTCATTTTTACACAAAAAGTTCATAAGAGGTTTCCAGTTGTATGAGTTCAGTTTTGTTTTGGCTTACTTCACCTTAGTACAGAGGGCTATTCTTTGGTGGTGGAACTGCCAGCTGTTTTCATAATGACTGTATCACTGTGGCGTTCCCAGCAATTTGGAAGTGTGCACTACCAGACTTAGAATTCTATAATACATTAGCAAAACTTGTTATATTTTTAGATTTTTTAGTTTCACAACTTCTGAATAATAATAAGCAGAAGTGATAAGTATTTTAATTTATCTGCCTTTAATCCCCTGTAGAATATTAAAAAGTTGCTGGAAAGTGCTATCACAAGCTGCTGAAATTATGAGTGAATTGCAGATCAACTGACTTACCCTAAACATTTTTCTCTTTTAGTCTTTTGAGTATGGGTAGAAGTTCAAAAAGCCTACTACTTAGCACAGCCATTCTCAACGTAGTGAAGTAAACATCAAGTCTAAACAAAGTACCTATTAATCTGCACCACATTTTTTTTCCTTGGCGTTTTCCAGTATTACTGCCAACACAGTACAGTACACAGTGGCTTACTATGCTTGGATATGCTTAAAATAGTCTGTGTAGCCATTGGCTTTTTTAAAAAAAGGCTCACTCTGTCCTAGAAATATATTACTAATAATAAAACCTTTTTTAAAATGTTGAGTTTTAGCATTCCTGAAGGCTGATTTAAGGAGAAATTTATTTTTATTTGTGAATTTTTCTGATGGGAATCTGTCTAGTGGAACCTAGTGGAAACATGCTCAGTTATGGTTGTGGCTAGATCAATCCTATTTAAGCTGCAAAATATCTCCATGGTTATGAAAATTGCTGTAAAAATGTTAGTTTATGAACAAAATGTTCTCCTCAACATTAGATGAGTTCTTGTCAAGCTAGTGTGGTATTATGAGGTACTTACAAGTATTCTTGAAATAATGTCAGTAACTTTCAGCTCAGCATCAAACTGACCCTAGAACAGCCCTGCAACAGATTTATTTTCTGAACACACCTGCAAACCTACAAAATATAACTAAAAACACTACCCAGTTTCAAAAATGTACTGACCACTGGTTCCTTTTACATGGTGCCAGGTTTCTATCCATGATAACATCACAGAATATAATTGTCTGTTGTAAATCCCATGAGACTGCCATATTGGGGTTTCAGGCATTTCTCAAGCTACAGTGTCCACCTAACGAAGTGAAAAAGAGTTCAGCAGAGACATGAGCAAGGCAGGGTAGAGTAGAATAGGGAGAAAACTAGTCCTTGTTATCACCCATAATTCACAGCTAAAACTGCTCAGATGTATGATGAATAATCTGCAGTCCTTTCTAGACAAAGATTATTCCCTTTGCCTACAGACAGCCAAATAAACAGCCATATACAGGCACATCTCCAGATGGGAAGGGATGTCAAAAAAGTCAAGATGGCAGTCATGCCACACAATCAAAGCCTTGCTCTATTTTACATGACTCTTGTATTAAAAAGGGATGGGGCTTCAACAAGTGGTGGGGCACCACCATTTGTACTTTTTTGGACATCCTTCTCCTGATACAGACACACAAATCAAATCCTGTAGCATACCCAGAGTTTGACTCCATATTTATCCTGCAAAACTACTTTTTTCACCCACAGTGTCAACTTTCAATGTGAAATATGTCCTCATTG
The DNA here is from genome assembly GCF_059951505.1 of Python bivittatus. Lineage (NCBI taxonomy): Eukaryota > Metazoa > Chordata > Lepidosauria > Squamata > Pythonidae > Python > Python bivittatus. The sequence goes on from NW_028277098.1 coordinate 34,150,603, forward strand.
GTCAGCATAAGGACAATCAATTATTCTGATACAGGTAGTCCCCGGGTTAAGAATGCTCAGGTTATAGACAACCCATAGTTTTGTTGTAGCAAAATTCGAGTTTAATACACAATGGTTCAAGTTCATTACACAATACTACTTATACAGTATTATACAATAATAATGTTCCATACTGTTTCAGGATTGCCATTCTTGAATGAAACAATTACAGAGACCTATTTCATCAAATTTCAATTATGCTGTTTACAGAATAAACAAAAATAAGCTTGCCCCAGTGCAGAATTGTCTGCTTCGCATTCAACAATTGGCTTAGAAGTGAGATCTAGCAGTAGAAATGAGAATGAAATTCAAGGTTTAAAGACAGAAGGCATTGCCTTTTCAGTAGAGATCTTCTTTTTTCTACTTTATTTGATATAAAATATATTAAAAGTAATATCTTTAAAAGATTACTCACCTTTGACATTAATTTTTAAAAACCAACATTTTTTTGTGTGGCTGACTTGAGAGGAGTTGTAAAAAATAAAAACAAAAAAAAAGCTCCCACCCCCAAATCTTGCTACAACCTAAAAATGCTTGCATGACATTACCAGCACAGCCGGTTTGCTGCATGTTTTTAATTTACAGCATGCAAGGGCATTATTTACTATTTATTTCTTTGTTAAAAACCAGAGTTAAACCACATATTGCATTACAACACCAACTTGCAGCATAGGAGAAGCAACAGTGCAGGTTTGTTTTATATTTCTGTCTCGTATCAATTTCTGTATTGCAACACTAAATTGTAATTACTAGATTAGGAATAGAGAATCAACTACAGTTCCCACTAGCACCAGTTCATGTGACCAATGGGATGCTGGGAGATTTAATTCTGAATGTGCAGATTCACTTTATTCTGCTCTCTGATTAATACTGTTCAGTGGTAAAAGCCAGTTTAATCATTTCTGCAATCAATTTGCATTGTAACCCAAAAGAACATTTCTAATGACTTCTTCAGTTCAAACTAGGAAATACCCAGATATTTCTATCCCTAGATATATCCATATCTAGATATTTTTCTTAATTAAGGAGTACTGATGAGGTGATGAGAATTGTAGCTGAACATATCTGGAAGGTGCCAGGCACTATTACTCATGCTGGCTGGGGAATTCTGGGAGTTGAAGTTCACACATCTTAAAGTTGTCAAGGTTGAGAAACACTGGTCTAGACTTATTTTTACTTATTCTATTACTTAAAAAAATTATATTACACTTCCTCTACAGATTTAGACTGTATACTTAAAAAGGCTCATTAGTGATACAATTCCTGCTTCTATATCATGGTCTTTGTAGTTCACACACAAGTTACATTCCTGGTTAGAATCTTTTAGGGCTTCACAATTCTTGATGGAAGTCCTGACCTCTATATATACCATGTATAACTTAGTGCTGAACTTCATTTTTGACCACCACAGTAATAACATATTCAATCTCTGAGCTCCCACTCATCCAACAGTTCCCCACCCCCACCCCTGATATTTTTTCTGCCTTGGGTAAAATCACACAATAGACTCTTGTGACCATTGCCAAGCATTTACAAAAGAATCACACTAATTCATCCCTTTGGTGAGCTACTCTTTGAGAGCAGGCTCTGGAAGCACCAGACTCTGAAATTACAGTAGCTCTTCTGTCTTACGCTCCTACCATTTCACATAATTTCTCTGGGGATTCTCTAGCCTCTTCTCAAGTGTGTTCACATTCCCAATTTCCTATGGAAGATTCCCAGGAATTTGCCACACTTCCATCAAACTGAATAATCACTTGCTAAATGTCCACAGCCTTCTAAAAAGGTTCTCTTGATTGAAGCAAAAAGAAAAAAGGCAAGCCTCCTTTTCATTTTCCTTTGCGATCTTCATAATACTGGTGCTAGCTGTTACAAGCTGTCCTTCCTGCAGCCTTCTCTATCTCCATCCGATCTGGATCATCCAATCTCTTTTGGGTTCCCCTTAGGCCTGGGATTCAATTTTGAAGGAAGAGATTAATAAAAGGTCTTGTTGAAGGCCTTATTCTTCACATCATCCTTTAGAACTGGAATCAAGACCTCTCCTGCCTATTGATGTCTGAAGAACACTTGCCTTCTACGTGAACCAAATGATGCTGTTCCAGAGTCCAACATTTGTGGCCTTCTTGGCCCTTTCTAAAGGATTTAGTCTTTCTCCACAGTGTTTACCCAAATAGAGGGTGGGAACAAGCGAGGTTTGTTATTAGTTGGGCATAGAGGGTGGCAACCATGAAAGTTTGTTATTAGTTGGCCAAACAAGAGTAACCTCATGTTTACTCTGTGAAACTTACGGCAGCATCTGCAGTTTTCTTTTGCAGAATTCCTTGTCAGGAAAGCTGTGAGCCATGGACTGAGATTCCAACAGAGTTTCAAGATCAGTGGTTTTGCTACCTTTCCATACTGCACTACACTGTGATTCACACATGGTATCAAGAGAATAACAAACCTTAATGGTTTAATATCACTGTTGGCCATATGCCACAGCTGAGTGGTAGTAGTTCAAGAAGACAGCTCACTAACCCTTGAGAGTAATATATTGCATTTTATATGGCATTGTTCATCCAGAAGGGTACCAAAGTGCTATGCAAGTGAATATATATTCATTAGTCTTGGCAATAGCAAATGCTGTAATTTATATTACATTACAGGCTTCCATTATAAACCTCTTTATTCATTTCCTTATACTTTTTGTTCTTTGGGTCTCAAGCTTTTTGTGTTTAACTTGTACTCAGAGGACCTAACTATCTCCATCAGTGGTTTTGTTCAGTGTCATACTTCTTCCACTTCACAGCATATGTCCTATCTCTATTTTACAGGGTCCCACAGTGGTGTCACACTGTGGGGATATTCTCTGTGCAACAGATAGATAGAATATTATTTGAGAAAATGATACATTGTGTTTTTAAAAATAGCAGGTCATTTTTCTAGCTACAGTCCTCTTGAATAAATCTGAGTGTAGGTTATAAATAGTGTGTGGTTATTTTTTCACAACACTGTAGCATTTAAAATCCTTTCCCAGCCCTTTTGATCTTCAAAATAATTCTAGATAAACTGAAAAGAGATGGCAACAATTCAAGATGAGCAGCATTCTAAGGACTTTTGTTATTCTGAAGTTATTCAGAAGTTATTCTAAGCTTATGTGTCTTATAATTGACTACTACCAAACGCTTGATTTCATATCACTTAATTTATGCAGCCCCTTCTAATTACTGCCTTGCTCTTCTGCTCTTCTTGCAACTCTGATTGCTTCTCTGCTAGTTAGAGCCATTCATACTTTCCATTCAAAAATACCTGATGGTTCAAGCACTCGTTTTAAGAATAGTGAAGGAAATATTGAGGCTTTTACTTTATTACGTTCTTAAGATGCCAGGCAGTTTATCAAGAACACACAAAAGGATACAACAATGGGAACATCAATCATCCAGGTTTTCTCATTTCCATTTGAAGAAGGTCTAACGCTGTTGTATTTTCCTGTCTTTTTTCTTATCTGCCCTTAACCACCACCTATCTAGATTTCAATCACTTTTTTACATATTCTGTTCCCATTGTGTAATTCATGGTTAGTTTTCAGTAGGTAATTTATTTAAGCAAATCACTATTGAGATTAACTAGCATTTCAAATCCATACAATAATTTGATTATGTGCTTTCAGATTGGTGTCCACTCTTAGCAATCACATAACTAGGCTTCTCCAGGATGATCTGTCCCCAGCCTGGCCCTTCAAATCTTTGTGATTCCAAGCAGCATTACTAGTATCTCACCTTTGCATATGGTTGTTGCTACTTGGATAAGGCACTTATAGATTAAGGTTGTGGTTTGTCTAGAAGTAATTTTTTTTATCATTTTCATCCTTTGCTTTTTGTAAAAAACTTGTTTCACTTGGATTCTTTTATAGTTCTAGCACTAACTCATATAATGCATGGATTTAAGAAGCTTATTTTTATGCAGTGTTGGAGTGCATGAAACTGGCAACAGCTAGTGACTTACTAATGAAGAGATTAACACTATGAATTCTATATGCTGCATTCCTGATGTGCTTCCTACATCTCCCATTATCGCAGTGAAAGATTGAGGCTAGCAGGACTAAAAAAAGACTTTGCTACTAGCCTGGCAAAGAGGATAGGTCAATTGGTAATATGTCACCACTAGGATGCAGTGCATGTTTTGTGGTCTATAAGAACCAACCTTCACCAGAACTGTATGAATTGGCTGGTTGATAAAGACGAAGATTCAGAATGAAGTAATTAATATGAACTAAACACCTTGTTTAGGCATTTGTGTCTAAGGTTGAACATGCGGTAAAGGGTTGAAGAACTTTAAAGGAGCAGAAGGAAATTTCAGGCTCAACATTTTTGTGAATCTCTTTTCATGATTTCAAAAGGAGATGTTTTTCTGCATAATACGGGTAGTCCTCACTGAATGACCATTTGTTTAATGATGGTTCAAAGTTATGACAGCCTCAGAAAAAGAGCTTTACAACCTGTACTTGCACTTATGGCCATTGCAAACCATTGCAGCCCCCTGTGGTCACATGATCGTGATTTGTGACCTTTTTTACAACAGCTGTTAAATGAATCACCACAGTCGTTAAGCGAATCACAGTCATTAAGCAAATTCTGGCAAACAAGTCCATTGGGGAAGCTGGATTCATTTAATGACCACGTGATTCGCTTAATAACCATCATAAAAATGGTCATAAAATTGGGTCCGGTCACATGGTGACTCATTTAATGACTGCCCCACTTAACAACCAATTTTTCAGTCCCTCTTGTGGTCATTAAGTGGGGCCTACCTGTAGTATGACAATTCCAAGTGTAGTTAATTAATAGGTAAGTGTTTTGAAGTAAAACTAGGTCTGCAAGAATTCTGTAGGCAGCAATCTGAACTCAACAGGACTTATTTATGAGTAGAAATGTATAAGATATCGATGGAGAATCACCCAGGAAATAAACTGAATGTTTTGGAGAAAACACCATGTACATTTCTTCTATTTGTCTTAACATATGTACTCTTTCTCAAAAGTATTTCCATCTGAACTCATACAAGGTTGCTATTTTGGATATGCAGATACTTTTCTCTTAAACTATTCATTGAATATCTTAATTACAGATTTGAAATTGTTGAAAGTGTTTACACTCTTGCGTTCTCACTCCACATAGCAATAATTTTATGCTATGATTTGATGAAAATAGCATGGGCTTTGTTAACCCTGTATAATTGGTTTAACACTGACCTTTTAAATGGGCAGTAAGTAAATATTAATTTATTTGACTGAAGACTAAGCATAAAATATTTCAGTTTTTATTTATTGTTAAAATAAATGGATGGTGGCCTAATATCTCTTTGTTTAGAAAAATTCACATATTTTACTTGCTGGTCAGTTAAAATAAAGTATCTGCACACCAAATATTACTTTTTTCTAAATATAACTGAGTGAAAGAATTGGATCATGTTAGTCCTAAATCAAATTAGGTCACTGTGCATTTATACTTGAGCAGTATACGCATTTTTCTACACCTAAGCTCACACTTGGACTTTGAGGAACATGTATTCAAACAACTGGGAACAGCCAAGGTAAAGAAGTAGCTGGGATCAGGACAATAGCCACATTTGATTTATTTACAATAAAAATGTAAATTTAATGTGATTTAAATTTAATTTTTTAGATACAGTTAATAAGATTACTCCCTATGCATTTCATAAGCTATTTCACAACAATTAATTTGAATGGCAACTTTTGGGGAATGGACTTTTGGGGAATGAAGCCAGTTGTGCAGCTAAGCAGCATTGATGTTGTTTGCAGTTGGAATATTTCTGACCATCATCAAACATGTCAGGAGCTGCAGGCACTAAAGCAGAAGCCTTCTGTTCTGTCCTAAGTAGTACAGTATGAGCGCTGGCAGTGAGATAGCATTTTCTTCAGCGGTTAGAAGTGTTTTGTTGTTGTTCTTCTGCTAGGTTTCAAGTGATCCCTGCCTAAGTTCCAGTCTTTTGACTTAGTTCCTAATGCTGGATTCCAAGTCCAGCTTTTAGTTGTTTTCAGCTATTAGGGAGTTTTCTCAAAATAATTCATTTAGAGCAAGTGGAAACAGATGATTCCTGACTTTTTGTTTTGTTTGCTATGACATATTTTATAATCTTTTATTTTAAATGCAGGTGAACCCAGAAAATTTGATCCAAAGTTCAGCGGACCTATTCACAACAGGTAAATGTTTTATTTTGATATATTAAATTGCATTTTTTGTGTATGAATACAAAAGAGGATATATGCACTTAATTGATTGGGAAGAAAGGATTTTCTCTAAGGGAAGTTCTTGGGAGGACACATTTCTCTCTCTCAATGTATGACTGAAAACATATTCAAGAGAACCAGGAACCATTGTACTCTTTTCCCCCCACAGACTGCTCTTAAAAGTAATATTGCTATTAAGACTTGCTTATCCTCAGCTCTTCCTGTGTGAAATTTGGAGAATATTCTTGCCCCTGTTGCGCAGCCTTAAGAGATGTTAACTATAACTGTCTTCCAGATGGGAAGATTTTGAAAAGCTGTAACTGGAGTACAGAGAATTCTGGTGGTGTTTATATTGATACCAGAATTAAAATTATTTTACTTATTGTTGATCTGTTTTCATCTAATTAGCTTGCTCATGTTGGGCTAGGTTTCTATGATTAATTTCTGGCCCAGTATTTATTAGATTGCTTTGTTAAAAATGAATATAACATCAGCTATTTTCCTCTCTTCTGGTACAGTAGATAAACAGGGACATACCAGTTTCATATCTGAACATTCTCAGGTGAATACCATTCTGGATTTCTGATATGTCAAATTTTAATTCTAAATAAAGCCTAAAACTGATTCTCTTGTCAGCACTAATTGCTGCAGTTCTTCAGTCCCACTCTCTTAAAAAGCCAGTTCAGGCATGCAACAGAGATAGATAAAAATAGCCCTCTTATTTTTCTATAATTTCCTGATCCTTCTCTAGTATGTCTTTAACTCCAATGTCATCAATATAGTCCACCTATACTCCTTGCTATTTTTCACATTGTATATATTAATTATTGGTCCCAATAATTTTCTTCATAAGAACTTTACTAAGTTATAAAAAACATACAGATAAAAGCAAACAAGAACTAATAAAGAGAGAAGGAGAAAACAAGAGAATTAGAAATAAAGAATACAAAACTCTTGAAAATTAAAGAAAAGGGAAAAAAGGAAAAATTACAAAAAGAATGACTTCTGATTTCTTATATAGCCCATATAGATAAATCATGTAGTGACCTCTTACTCTAAAACTACATCTTAACATACATATTTTGTATAACCAATTGGTTCCAATAATTTTTAACAATATACTTGTGAGCTGTTGTGTTGTATCAGTTTTATTCTTTTCATTTCAGACTTGCATTTTGCAATAGAATTTTGATAGTGCTAGCATTCCGTTGGACTTGTACCATTTCTGACTTGTAGCTAAGCTTCTGTTATTGCTGTAAGACCTTTGGCCCTTTTGACTTCCCCTTTAAACATTCTTTTTTATTAAACTTCAGAATCCTTGAATAAGAGTAGGCAACCTTTGAAACTTTAAGAGCCCATCAGAGGCACTCTCATTAAATTTCTGCCAGTTAAAAGACAGAAGTTTCTCTGTGCCAGCCCCTTTAACTTCCAAGAATGTCACACTTCTAAACCAAGCACTAGCTATCCATTATTTTATTTTCTAAGAATGCTAGAACATCCATGTTAGCTCAGTCCCATATGAAAAAAAGTTGATGCTGGAGGCTTTTACTTTACTTTGTAGCATGCCAAATTCACATTTATTTATGTATTTGTTTGTTTGTTTATTTTTATTGAAAGAATCAAAACCATTCTGAGCATGTCAACATACTGCATGTAACTCCTAGTTGGTGGAATATGAGCAACAGTATATTGGCTTGCAAAGTAGCGTGTAGATTAGAGATCCTCTTGCTTGAATAGTATGAACATGCTTGGAATAAAAATTGGCTTTGGTTGTGCGACATATTGGCCAAAATGTGCCAAAACTAACCACTACAGTCCTTACTTGTTAACGGATAGTACTGCATGTGGCATGAGTATGACCAAGAGTGTTGAGTAGTCTATACCTTCATCTTACTAAAAAGGTTTTAGTATGTGAAAGCCTCAGTTGTCCAAAGCCATGATGTTAATAGCTTTGGGCCCATCTGATAATAAACGGAATACGGCATACGGAAGATTTTGATTTGACATGTAAGAAGAATAAATGGTAAAGAGCATGAATTAACGGAAGGAAGGAAGGAAGGAAGGAAGGAAGGAAGGAAGGAAGGAAGGAAGGAAGGAAGGAAGGAAGGAAGGAAGGAAGGAAGGAAGGAAGGAAGGTTATGTTTATCTGTGAAACCAAGAGAAAGGAGAATACATCTTAATGAAAATGGTCTGATCTTGTGGAATGGAGTTCATTAATACATGTAAGGCAATGAAGGTGTAGATTTAATTATAAGTAAATGAGATAAAATGTATATCAGAAAGCATGAGCCTGTGTCAACTAGTTTGTTGTGGGTGCATATGAAATCCAGAGACTAATGATAGTTACTTTTCAGGGAATGGTGATAATGGAAGAACCAAATAGTAGTTTTAAGAAAAATTGTGTGACACTCTGAATGAATACGATCCAGGAAGAAAAATAATTCAACTAGGTAACATGAATAGGAACAAGGTAAAAGAATATAGAAAAAGTTACTTCACCATTTAGAGACTCAAGAATAAATTAGAATAGTGATAGTTGAGTGAGGATTTACTTTGAAAATGTCTGTTGGCTCCAAATATGTGGTTTAAGCATTAGTCTATTCATATGTTTGTGTGGCAAAGGAATGGATATAAATATAAAAGCATGATTGACTGGATTGCTTATGATGAACAATTGAAAGAATAAGTTTAGGACACAAGTATGGTGAGAATTCTGACTGTGGGTCAAACTATATTTTGGTTGTTTCAGGAGTGTATCTTGGGGAAAAAATGGACATGAAACAAAAAGGGAAAGAAGTAGAAAATATGGGTCATGTAAGAATAATATTAGAAGATAGATTAGTCTCCCAAAAGAATGAATAGAAAGTGGACATAAGGAAAGAGAATATGATCACTCCTTGGAAAAGAGGGAAAAGAATTATATATAGAGTGTCACAGAAGTGTGTGGAGTTACAATAATGAGAAGTATGAAAAAGGAGGCATGGTGGAACAATGAACTGGATGAGAATAAAAAAAAAACCAGAATGATCACTACAAAAAACGAGGATGAGAGAAAAACATTGTTACATATGTATGTAGAGAAAAAGAGTAGCAAAAATACTGTCATAGACAGCAAGGAAGTGTTAAGATTGAGAGGGAGAAAAAATGCTGAAAGATTTTGATAAAGACAATAATTTTGAAGGTAGATGAAGAGAGGTAAACAAGGAGCCTTTAGCAGAGTGAATGGAATTAAAAATAAAAGCTTTTAAATGATGCATGGGATGAAACTGAAGTAAGAAAATGCTAAAAGGAATATAATAGACATTTATATTGGAGTAATAGAGATATGTTGAAGAATGGAATTGAAGTAAATGTTATAAATATTAGTATACAAGAAAGAATAGTTGAAAAGAAAATAATGTGAAAATGTTGAACAAAGGTTAAATTAAAAGCTGCAGGTTTAGATGGTTTAATTGGAAAAATATTAAAATATAGATGTGGTTTGCTTATGGAGTAGCTGTGCAACTTCCTTAATGTGTGAAAAGAGCATCTGTGCCTGATAAATGGAAGAATGTGGTTATTATTCTAATACATAAAGGGAAAGGTAGGAAGCATAAATAAAGAGTACAAGAACAACATTTTAGAAGTACAGGGTGGTTTTGTGCCAGGCATGGCATGCAGAGGTCAGATTTTTGCTGCTCAGCAAGGCATTGAGAAATGTGTGAATATGAGAAAGAAATTTTATTACACATTTGTTGATTTAGAAAATGCATATGATAAGCTTGAATTATAAAAAATTTTACACAAACAAGGACTTGAAAGTTACTTGCTGAATGTGAGAGATATGTAATGAAAGTAAAGCATGAGTGAGAATAAATAGAATCCTTAATAAATGGTTCAGTATTGAGTAGGGAGTAAGACAATGATGTGCAATGAACCCTTGAGTACTTAATAAATTTATGGATAAATGTATAAGGAGTGCTTCTGGTGATATTAGAGATATTGTGGTTGCGAACATGAACATACATGTAGTTTTGTAAACAGATAATTCTATATTGTTTGCTGAGAATCTGAATGATTTGCAGCAAATTTTAAATATATTGTATGATTTAATGATATATATAATGTATGAAAAAATATGCTGAGATGGTTTGGTCAAACAGAAAGAATGAATGAGGATAAAATTACAAAACAAATATATAAATATATAAAGAAAGAGTGATTGAGTTGTGTGGAAGGGAACATTGAGAAAGCAAAGGTTGGATGGAGTTGATGAGATTTTCAAAAAGAAAGGTTAGAAATTAAAAAAAGAGCATGAAGTGATGTGCGGATATTCTAGTGGCAATTATTGTTTGGAAGGATAGAAGGATATGAAATGGTATAGTAAATAGTGCTGGTGTAAAATAATGTAAACTATGGCTCTTTTTCTTTTTCATACCTTTAATTTCTTATTTTCTTATTTCTGTGTTCTATTTCTTCTGCATAATAGTGCTTACTCTGAAAGGGACAGCATTATGATAGTATACCTGTAAGAATCTAAACCAGAAATCAGGAAGGGCAGGGAATCAGAGGTATCAAGTGAAATTTCTGTGAACACATTGGTGTTTATCCATTCCAAATACAATCTTTTTTTTTTTTTTAATGACTGCATACATACTTGTACAATGGAATTTCCCCACTTATTAATATATTCTCTGGAGTTTTTTTTCCCCCCAAGAGTGTCCCAGTCCTCTGGAGTTGATTCAGATATATGTGCTGTGGTGAATGTTACTAAAAATCTGCTACCCTGACTAAATAATATCCAACAGCAGAATTACACTGTTGGATCTGACCCATTGGATAGTCATATGATCTACATGAGTTGTGTTTTGGATATTCTGAATTAGCTGCATATATATTTTCGTATAAGAGCAGTCCATTTAGGAGAAAAAAAATATACAGTGTAGCATTTCCAGATACTATTTATTTATTAAATATCCTGTGTTTAGGATCTCCTCCAGGAGATCAAAGTAATGCACACAGAAATCCTCAATCTCTCTTCTCCAACCTGTGAAGTAGGATGGGCTGACAAAGAGTGACTGGCCCAAATTCTCCCATTGACCTTCCATTGCTGGGAATGGACTTAATCTTTCCCACCCCATTATAACACCTTAACCATAATTATACAATACCCGTGGTTTATCACCAATGATTTTTCACAATATAGCATTTATATGATACTGTAATAATTTTATCCATCTAATGTTTACCTAATAGCATATTTTTAAGTGGGGTTAGAAGGGAAAAAAAGAATTACTGGATCCCCAAAAGTTGAACCTGAACGATTAATTTTTCTGTGGAAACAAGATGATACCAATCTTCATTCTGGTTGGCCATATTTATCAAAACAATCATACAAATGTGAAATGAACATTCTTCACGGTACATATCTCATTAGTGATATTAGCACATCAAAATCATAATCTAGCATATAAGAAATATTAGAATGCGTTCCTAGTATCGTTTATTGTCCAGTGAGCATGAAATTCTGCAGAGGAGGAGTAGCAAAATTAGCTGCTAAGCAATCCATCTGATTTTATTTTAGCAATAATGATATTTAATATGCTTGAAGAGTTTAAAGGGTTTGAAGCTGGGAAGGAAGAGAGGTGCATTATGAAAAGCTTTGCACTTTATCCTTCAGTTTTGACTTGAGGCAGAATATCTATTAAGTTTAATGGGAGTTGAAGATGCTTGGTATCTTTTAGAGACCACATGGTGGGTTGCAGTTTACTGGTGGTATAGCAAAATGAGCTTCTGATTTTATCTCCTTGCTTTACACTATGGCACCTTAATATAAATATATTGTTACCATGACAATAACTGCAGATACTGCAGGTACTGGTATTTTGCAGCTCCTACAACCACAGCACATCCTTGAAGGAAGGTACTACCTAACTATTGTATCATCTAAGCCCAGTATAATTTATAATGCTCTAGGAAGAAACGCAATATGGGGAACTAGCCTTTTCCCCTGAATGGTTAACAAGTTTCTCCTTCTTCCTGCTATACAGTGAACACATAATTCAAAGCTTCCTATTTTCTTGCTGTTCTTTATAAATAGAAAGCATGTGTTGTTAGTGTATATGTTGGGCCCGATTTTATTATGTGACAGAGTGCCCCACTGTAAATGTTACGTCTTTCATTCTAGGCATCGGTTAGTATTTTAGCTTTCTAACTGCAAAGAACTGTGTTTTGTGCCGTGTATGAACATTGATATATTTAGTTGCTGCTGGTTGTTCTTACCCACCTTCTGTAGTAAATGCTGCTATTGTTGGAGCAAGCAGGGTAGGAGATATTTTCTTTTTATAGCCTTTTGCTTGCCGTTAAGACAAATGATCCTAAATGTATAGTTAAAGGTCTGTGCGTAGAGGCAGGGGAAAGAAGTGCCCTCTGTTAGAACAAACAGAATCTTGAAAACTACCTTTAAATCATACTAGAGACCTACACTTAGTTTGGTGGGCAGGTCAAACAATTCTTTTTGGGTACAAGTGGATGACAAGTGGGATCCTGTTGCCAAGATGCTATTCATCTTGACTTTCTGTCCCTGTCCAAACCGATTGGATATTAACATAAGATCTGGAATGCATATCTAGGCTTGAATGGCACTATCTCTCCCAGATTATATCTGGATTGAAGTGTATGAGATGGGTCTGTGTGTATTATATTTTTCTGTACCACCTAAAGACACTGTTTTATGGATATTAATCTGTTTCAGATGGTATTTGTACTGGGAGGGATATTTTAACCCTGCATTTGTTAAAACTTGCCCAGACCACGCTGTTAATTAAATTTGTTAAAAAGTTGTTTTCAGTTGCATGCCATGTTTTATATCAGAGATTATCCAGTGTCACATCAGATCCAAAATCTATAATAATATTTAATAAGAAGTTATCTTTAAAAAGTTAAAGTTACAGTTAAAGTTACAGTTAAAAAGATAACTGTAGCCCAGTGACTCTGGGTGGATTTTACTGTAAACCACCCAAAGTCACTTCCTAGTGAGGTGGACGGTGACCAAATTTGAAAAATAAACAAATAAATAAATAAATTCCCCTGATTTTTATCAATTGTATCAAAACTATAGGCAGAATAACTAGACTGTTAAATAAATATGAACCTTATCAGTGCCCCAACACACATGCTTTGTACTACTTTTGTCAATTAGAGTTAAATAGGTACAGAACAATTGTAATTAGAGTAGTTTGATTATACTGGGTTTTATTGTGTTGCATCATTTATTCTATACTTTAAGTGTTTTTTTAATTGTTAATATAATTGTAATTATGTTCATAAAGTGCTTTCAGAAGCAGAGGCTATGGACATTTTAAGCAAATTAATAAATTAAATAAATGTGTACATGCTAATAGGTTTAATTTCCTCAATCCAATTAGTCATAAAATGTTCTGTATTTAATTTATATGGCAGGAAGAAAAGGGCCCCACTAGAATACCCACTGATACAGGCAATACTGCTTTGGCAGAAAGTTACATGGCTGAAATCAGTATTAGGATTCTGCGGGTGCCTAGTCAAGCCAGTGTGACAATGACTTGAGATATAGGATCTCGGGCAAAAGGGAACAGGCCACATTAGAAGGCTTTGTCCTCTGTGCTTTAATCTGTTCAGTGCATTTTATACTGTCAAGAACACCCTGCTGTCCACTGGGGCTCTAAAGCAGCAACAACAAATCAAGCTGCCAAACGAGGCTTATTCAAAATGGTGAAACCTTTTTATTACAAATGTATTATTGATAATATGTTACAAATGTATTTTTTGTTATCTAAGAGGAGGAAAGAAGAATGGGTCTGCTATCCATTGATTATTCATCTTACTTTGCTCTATAGCAAAATGGCAGGGAGAGAAAAACTATAGTGCTAAAGTTCAAAGCAAATCTTAAACACACAATTGTGGTTTCTACTGTATAATATATTATCTATTATCATTATAGATGATATTTTGAAAATAGAACAATCTGTACGTTCAGCAAAGGTTTTAATTAATTTGATTACCATAATTAATATGATAGCAAAAACTATATTAATATGAATAAATACTATGTTGATGTAGTTGTTTCTTTTATAGCCTTCTTGAATAATTTTTTATTAAGAGTTTTGAAAATAAGAAAAAACTAACAAGAACTAATATAAAGTAAAGAAAGGAAGAGAGGAAAAAAGAAAAAAGACAAAGACAAAAAGTGCAGAACAAAAGAATGAAAAGAAATAGAAGTAGCTTCTGATTTTCTTTGCAGCAAATATAAGTACAATTACAAAATTACCTCTTACTCTGTGGTTACAAAAAGAAAAGCTCTCTTCTAATCATCAAAGCCATAAGTCATTCTTTTATAGCATTCTTAGATATCTAGGAAAATATGACAGAAAAACGTAAAGGACATAGGTGTTAAATCATATCAGTTTTCTTTGACAATTACATTTTAAAATGACCATAATAATTATCCTACTTGATTATTTAAAGTTGTTTTGTATATCTATTGCAAACATTTGTCCGAATTGACCCATGAGAATGAGCCTAGTGTTTTTCATTTGGATAGATTTTTTGTTTTAATCTCAGTGAAATCTCTTCACAGAATGAAACTTGTTCATCATTTTACCCTTTGTGCAGCCACAGGCACTCAAATCTTTGCCATGGTTCTCCAGAGCAGGTCTTTAGCGCACAAAAATAAACAAAGCTGGGAGAAAGAGGGGAAGGGTTCTCCCTTCCTCAATTTTAAGACGAAAAGCCATTCTGCTAGTGACAGGAGCTTACTGGAGAAAATCCTTAGCCTTTCTGAATATTCACCTTTTTAATATTTTATTTGGTGTTCTTCTGGTGGTGGTGCATCTCTTCTTTGAATTTGTTTTGGGTACTTCTGTGCAGTCAGAGTTCAAATAGTGAACAGGATAATACAATATCGTTGATAATATTGTTAATACTGTTAGTAGTAATAGTATTTTTTGAAGTCAGAGATCAACTGTCCACAATAGTCAGGTAAAAAAAATAAAATAAAAAAGGAACAAGATAAAATTATTTGATCAGTATAATAGACAAAGAAACTATTCCATGTCTAGACAGCATATATATCTTCCAAATTAACAGTGGCAGAACTAGACTAAATAAAGCCTTACATCAATAGCAATTGAGCAGAACTTAGCAAATCTTCTATTGATTTCTTAGACACATCAGCTAATAGAAAGAATGCATTCTGGTCATCTGGATGAACAAAAGCATAGAGGTAGAGTGACAGGCTTGATCAAATGGACAAACACATGCTCCTTCCTGAGGGATATAATTATACCTCCTTTCTGAAACCATAAATGGCAAAGCACTGAATCTAGACAAGAAGAAAGTCATTCTGTGCAGAATGGAGAAGATGTTCAGTTGACTGGGATAAAGATTTTATGAAAAAGCTCTTTTCCAATAAAGCATTAGAAAAGTTTCTTTGTCAGCTTTGGAGATAACTCAAAATTCATTTTTTGACCAGACTTGAGTTACAGAGTTAATATTGAAATTGAAATATAGGAGAACTAGGAGATCTCTGAAGGTGCACATATGCCCTGCATGAAAGCATTTTCCTGTAGAATCATAATTAGATGAAGTAAACTGACAAGCTATAGTAGAGACTGCCAATTTTGCCCATAGCATCTCTCTAGAAATAAAACACCACATTTAAATCAATAAAGGCAGCCCCAAAGGCACAAGACTACTTTTCTGCCACATGATGCCATATAATGCAGTGGTCAAACATTGACCATCCTGCCTTAAACCCTGCTTGCACCTCTGCCAACACTTTATTTTGACAACCAATCACTTAGTTTCCCATGCTGATAACTGACATATAATTTGCTAATAGTACTTAGGAAAGCTGATGGACCAACAATTTGTCAGATCAGTCATTTCTCTTTGTTGTAAATTGCAGTGGTAATAGAGTGACTCCACTTCTTAGGCATTTAAAAGGAATGGCCAGTGTACAGTATGCAAATAAAGAAACCAATACAGGTATCCATAAAACAGAACTTTTCAAATAGCTTTATCATTCTTCATTTGCAAGATAACTTTAGAAACACAGACATAAGAGGCCAATCAGATAAACATTTTGCAATTAGCTTGAGAGGAATTGTATCACTTACAGCCACAGGCACTCAAATCAGTGCCTCAGTAGCAAATTTTTCAAGAATGGCTGAAGCCGGAGGGGCTATCTAGAGAAAACCTTAGACTTTCTGGATATTCACATTTTGTGTAGTCAGAGATCATAATGAAGATGATGATAGCACAATAATATGGTTATTTACTGATGGTAAGTGTGGATAATTAACAGAATAAGAGAAGGATACAGGTATTCCTCATTTAGCAACCATAACCGGAATCAGCAACTTGGTTGTTAATCAAAGTGTCGCTGCATGAAACTGCAACTTTGCTTATGATCTTACTTCTGCTTTCCTTTGCTTTACAGAACTGCGAAGGTTGCATATGTGAGGATTGGTCATAAAGTTACTTTTTTATCGCTGTTGTAACTGCAAATGGTCACTAAATGAGGCAGTTGCTAAACGAGGACCACCTGTAATGTAAATAAATAAAGATGATCTAAACTCATCCTTAAAGGCACATGTTTTTTGGCACTGCCAAATATAATTGTGAAAAATAATATGGCAAACAGGGATTTTATGAGAATAAAAGAATATCTAAACAGCTACGGTAGGAATTTTTTGAAGTATTAGAATATTCTTCAGAGGTAGATACAAAAGAATAAGAATGAAGGTGTCGGGCAGAGTGATAATCACAAACACTCCTGTTTGTGCAGAGCGCAGCAAAAACTCCAGGAAAATATTAGCCATGAAAGCAAACACAATGCAATGTCCATTTCTTGTTTCACAAAGAAATCCAGTCAGAGAAGATATACTAACTGGTGTTTATTGATACAAATGCAAAAATCCATAAAATGCAAATATCATACAAAATATAAAGAAAAACACATCTTCTCATGTAATGTAGCATCCAAGACTTATTAGCAACACAAGCTTAACAAAATCTCTAGCTACAAACTCTTAGAGAAGAGGTACACTACTTGGTACTTTGTTACAACTACGTAGCCCATAAAACCTACATAGTGACTAACACTAAAACAACTAACAACTACTCAGAGAGGCTGCACATTTTCCTCTCCTTGTATTATAGCTCTATGCCACCCTCACTGGGTAACTAGCATACACATGCCAATAGGTGGCAGTAAATAGCACAATACACAACACACAATAACAGGTGTTTTTCACATGATCTCTGTAGTCAAAATATTATTTGTTATTGTTGTAAAGATAACGGGATGAATCCTTTCCCATGAGAAAGAAAATCCTGACAGAAGGAGTCCTAGGACTAGCCTTGGGTCCTTGCTTCAATTCAGCTGTTGCTGCAACCCTCTTCTTGTTTGTTTCCTTGCTTGATTTAAATTTCTATTCCTGGGTGATTTATTGAATAAAGATGTAATAAAACAAAATGTAAACATATTTGATATATTTCTCTCTTTCTCTTTGAGAATTTGCTTTTATTTCAAATGAATTTATCTTTTCATTAGAAATATTGCATATGGCATTAATGGTACCCATATAAAAATGTAATATTCTTGCACATAGTAATACCTAACTTTAAAAAAAAAATAGATGTTAGCTCTACTCTTGGGAATAAGACTATAAACAAATGGTATCAATATTGACAAAAGGCTAATTAGGAGAAAGACCCTGCTCTGAGCCTGGGTCTTAGAAAAGAAGTTCTCAAGCTTTTCCTAGTCTAGGGTTTTATTCCCATTGCAGGTGGCAAAGAAGAAAGATGGGTCTATAGACCCAGTGGCACCAAACCAGGTAACATACATAGCTAACTCCTTATGTCATAGTTTTGAAGTGCAAACCTGATCACAACTGCTCCCATACACACAGTCCATCATGTTCTCACAAGAAAGTTACAGCTGTTATACTTCTATGTTTTAGGAGCTAAGGCTTCATTAAAAACTGCATCATAAAATCATCCAAACCACCACTAAAAAAAGCCGATGATGATGATGATGATGATCTGTGTTCCTAAGCATCACACTCTGAAAATCCTTTAAATGTGGTAGTGCTTTCTTGTGATTGTCAGGTAGATAAATGTAAAGACTCTCTCTGGAGTGGATCTTAAACGACTACTCATTCGTTTGCCCTTGTCTGGGGTTTCTTGTTGGTCTATTGAAGCACTAACCAGATTTCACTCTATGTAGCATTTTTTAAATCACTGAAAGTCATCTAGGTGCTGCCATGCTGTGGTCATGAGAATGAGGATCTTATGGCCTTTCAGATGTTGAACGACAGAACAAAGTGTCCCTCATCATTGACCATATTGTTGAACTGCAACATAAACACTCCTTTATGTTAGCCAGAGTCACCTATTGTAGGTTTATTATTATACTCATTCATCTTTATTTTCTCTCTGTGAACGTCAAGAGACTTAAAACAAGCTTGTAAGATGATATCAGTTTTTTAAAAATTATAATTAGTTGGCCAAAGAGACCCCTTCTAAGTTGATCCATTGCAGGATATTGTTTTTTTAGTCACACAAAGCCTCTATGATTCAGTGATTTTCTTCTTTCTCCCACCTGGAATGTTGAAACAATTCAGAATGTTGATTTTTCCTGGGACTGTGACAAGGCTTCTGCTTTTCTTAATTATACTTCTTGATGTGTTGGACAGTAATAAGAACTCTCATTTCACAGGTTAAGAAACAATCATCTTCCCTGCTTTCATACTTAAGCTTTGTAAAATAAGCTCAACTTTACTGATTAGCCTTTGTGTTTCCAACAGTTAACACAAATGAGAAGAGCAGGCACATGGGAAAGCAGATTAAGCTATTGCTTTCCAAGAAGTTTAGATAACTCTTGGTATGACTATAGTATATAAAAATATCATTTTTTTAAAATGCCATTGTAGCATTTTACTAACAATAACTTATGGGAAAGAAAAGGTATAATAGCCTTTATTTTATAGAACAGCCTGCCTCCTGAATTTAAGCTAGCGTGAAGGCATTCCAGAAATTGGTTAAGATAGAGTTCTTTGGGAGAGTATATAGAGATTCATCAGATTGACACCATCTCTATTTTTTTTTTTTTTTTGGCAAGCAGTTACTGATTTTTGTGGGTTGTTATATTGTTATATGTTTTATATTTTTATCATATTAATCACTGGGAGTGCTTGGAGATTATGGGAGTATACAAAAATAAGTGAAGGAGTAAGAACAAAAATAAATGAGTAAGTATTTTTCATGGTTCTTTTATTGTTTTAATTGTTCTATTTCTTACACCTATACCTACAGCTACTCCTTCCTTCCTTCCTTCCTAAATAATACAGTGCCCCAAACATCGTGTCATTTTTTTAATACAATGATTATAATTATGTCTATAAATCCATCTTCTTTAAATATGCCTCTATATGGTTTCAGTAAAAACCAAGGTTCTTTCTTACTGATTCTCCTGAAACAGTATAATATGGTTGTTTGTTTTCCTTGAGGCTCTAGAAAATAAGCATAACCTATGCATAAAACCTGAATTATGATTCCTGACAAGCTTGTGGATAGATTTTTTTCTTTAAGCCCAGCAGAAAAAACGTTTCTTTCAGCTACCAAAATGCATTTAACATATGCTATCAAGCCATAACCACATGTTACTTATTAGATTAGGACTTATAATACAAACACCTTTTAGCTGAACTAGAATGTCAAGGAATTATTCAACTATCAAAATATAGAATATACAATTACCAACATGGTATGATCTAACATTTTGCTACTTTAGAATTTATTACAGTTCAGTACAATGCTCCATGGGGAAATTAATCTTAATTTACCATGCAAGGTTTACACAGAATTCAAGCTTCCTATATTAATCTTACTACACGAGTTTAATATTAATACTACTAGTAACTAAAAGCTGAATTGTTGGACACAATCTCTTCCATCTGCAGATGATAGTTAAGGTACTGACTGTATATAAGTACTGATAGGCAGCTTTGGTGGGTGGATAAAATTTGCATTATATTCAACATAAATAGAATATGTTGCAAAGACTTTCCAATGGGTTAAAGATATTCAAAATCTAAAACAAATTACAGCAGTGCTTTAAGTGATAAAATGCAGCCTTTCCCTTGAATTTGATCAGAAATTAAGTATATTCTGGAAGCAAAATCTGTTTTGAGCAACTTCCAAAGTTTTATCACTCAGAAGAAAACAAAAATGAAGCACAGATCTTTAAACATTATTTGAATTTTTGCATTTATTACCAAGTTTTCAAAGTCACACATTTATATCTATCTGTATAAAATAGCTATTAGGAATTAACATTGGAATCCCTCTTAAAATAAACATTAATCTCGAAGTAATCCAGGTAGTCGATGATCATTTGAAGTTAGGAGGGCGCTGAACGAGTAGTACTTAGGGCTGGTCCTTGAAGTTCTGGCTGCTGCAGCGCCTCCATGGTCACATGATCGCAATTCAGGTGCTTAGCAACCGGTTTGCACTTATGATGGTTGCAGCATCCCGTGGTCCCATGATCACCATTTGTGACCTTCCCTGCCAGCTTCCCACAAGCAAAGTCAATGGGGAAGCCACAAAGAAGGTCACAAGTCACTCTGCTAAGTCCCTTGATCTTCTTGCTCTCACAACCCACCATGCCTTCCATCCCCCGGCCTTCGCACGCATGGCCATTGCTGGGCCTCCCAAGTCTTCCCCGGCCTCCCCACCCCCCTGTGGCACTCCCACAATCCTTACGTGGGACTCCCACCACTTCCCACTTAATGACCCGTGCATCTTGGGGTTACAACCAGGACTGCCAGGATTGTCATGACTAAGTGCTGTGATCACGTGATGTCACACTCTACAACCACATTGCTTTAGCAATAGCAATTCCAGTCCCAATTGCTGTTATAACCCAAGGACTACCTGTACTTATTTTGATTATGTTGATCTTACCCCACAGGCTAATGGAAGCCTCAACCACCAGTTTATATCTATTGAAGTTATTAGAAATATATATAAACTTAAGTATTTAACAGAGTCTGAACAGATTATAAAGTTTCTTTTCATGGTCTACAGATCATTTAGCTCCTAGCCTAGAGGTAGCAGATTGGACTTGTCTAGTGAAAGAAACTAAAGACTCAAAAACCAAGTTAAAGATTAGATGAGATGGGGACATCCTTAACAGGTGCTACAATATAGCTTCATGGGTTGAGAAACAAATATACTTGTAATGACTCTACTTGCATGGTAAAGATTCCAAATTATAATCCAACGAATAAAAGATAGCGGAACCTGTGTCTTCTTATGACATACATCATAAAATTCAGTCTGGACTATATCAACAGCCTTTTCAGCATCTAACAAATTTAAAATAGCAGATTCTAACTTATTTGTGATTTTGTTCAAAATAATCATCAAGATTATAATCAGATGCCTCTCTGTTTTTTTTTTAATAAATCCAGACTGAGATGCATGAATTATAAATTATAGATAATCTTACATAGTTTATTATAGACAATCTTACATTCTGTAATCTCCTGTCTAATGTTGTGCTTAATATTTTGGCATCCACATTAAGCAGTGATACTGGTCGGTAATATGTACATTGGTAGGATTTTTCTCAGGCTATAATATTATGTGATACAAACCTCATAGAATGAAGGAGGGGATGTAGTATGACTAAATGATTCATTATATCTTCTAATAAATAGTTGGGGATAGCTCCCACCCTAATAATGTTCAGAAAACTACTGAAGACTTGGCTATTCTCCCAGACCTTGGAGCAGATTGATGAGTGAGGCCTTGCTGTGTTTTTGTTTTTGTTTAAATGTATGTCTTCAGGCTGCTTATGAATTCTTTTTCTGTTATCATGTTGTTCTTACTTTTTAAATTATAAGACATCCAGAGTCAAACAGCCTCTACATTTATAAAATAAAGTAAAATAAATAAATAAATAAAATTGGTGCCAACAACTCTACTGTAATAAAGTTCTATACCATTCAACTGGAAAGCCATCAGTTTCCCCAATTTCATACATTAGATTGTAAATTCTTTTAATGATTATGGTTGCACCAGTTTCTTTTTGTATTCTTGAGAGATTTCTTACATTTCAATATTTCACCAAAAATATCTCCAGTTTATATAATTGAGTATAAAAATTAAAAATACTGGTAATAGATTTTGTCTCAGTATGTAACTATCCTTAGCTCAAATTCCTGATATGAAGTTTTGTTGTTTCAGCTGGTAAACCAATAACTTTCCAGCTTTCTCTCCCAATTGCCAATAATTCTGATTGATACATTTTAAATATTCAGCTTGTTCTAATAATTCTGAATGCCTCAATGTAATTTTAGTTGCTAAAAATACTTAGTACAATAATTCTGTGATGTTTCTATAATAAAACAAAAATGAGTCTTTAACTTTCTTTTCCATTTGTGACCACAGAGGCCCTGTGATGGTCATAAGTGTGAGGACTGGTCATAAGTAGCTTTTAGTGCCATCATAACTTCAAATGGTCACTAAATGAATGGTCATTAAGATGAGGACTATCTGTACACCAAGCTAAAGGGATGGAAAATAAAGAAATATGGTATATATATACTTTATTCCAAACAGTCCCAATGCACTTCAAGGACAGACCATTGGCAGGAGAATAGCACATCCATTTCTTAAATGTTTTTATAGCAGTAGTTCCCTGATGAAGAAATTTGCCCTCAAATACAATGGAATTAAGTTTGGAATAAAGTATATGTGCTGTGCATTTCTTCAACTTTGTAAAGATAATGTAACCCCAAATTTACAAGCTGGGATTGATGCTATGTATTTTCTTCCAATTTTGAACTTGTTCTCCAATGCAATGGAAAGTTTGGTCAATATTATTGCAGATTATGGTAACAATGTAGGTTTTGTTATTTTCTTTTGTTTCTCTCTTTTTTATATTTTCCATTTGCTTGTATAGGAAAACAACAGAATCTTTATTGTGTCTGTCAACCCAAATGTTTTGTGATACCCAAATAAAAGCCCAGAAAATAAAGAAAATACTCACTGAAGTATGTCTGATGCAAACTGTACCAGACTGTTTGATCATAAACCTCTTCCCATGCTATGTAATTTTATAATTTAAAAAGAAACATTACTGAAATACTGCACTCCACTAATTTTCTTCATCTAGTTTCTTTGCTCAAGACATCTTTTATTTACTGTTGTAGTATTTAAAATGCACTATTTTGAAAAGGAAAACTGCTTAGGTCAACAGTATTTGAGTGAGCATGATTCAGATCTTTGCCTTAAATATTAAAAGACTGTAGCATTGTTCATAATCTTAAGGAAAGAATGCTGCTTCCTAGTAACAGCATCAAAATCACATCAAATTCATGTGTGAACCGTTGAAGAGACACTATATCATTTACAAACTAGTGCCCCATCAACAGATGCACTGAATTTCATTTTGTATAGCTATCAGTAGTACTAGTTATGGATTATTTCTTATTTATGCTACTAATTTATAAACTGCTCCAGTCACCTGACACTAAGTAGTGCACAAAAGCAACAGCTGCTGGCAAAGCCAATGCAACAGTACCAACAATGCAGTATATAATTACAGTTAATAATACAATTAAACATAGACAAAGAAATAACATTCTTGGCCCCAGGAAATCTACATCTCTCAAGTTCAAAAGACCTTCCCTAACAACCATGTTTTTATGAGCTTCCAGAAGGCCATGAGAATGGGAGTTGCCTTAGGGATCAAGCTGTTTTGGAGATGGGGAATCCTCACAGAGAATATCTCTTGTTGGCTTTCTCTTGTTGCATCTCTTGATAAGCAGGGATTGTCTTCACTGTGCCTTTGGATTCGGCAGGCATAAACTGTAAGGGATAAGTAGTCTCAAAGATAGGTAAGATCCAAACCAAATAGGGCTTTATACAATAAAGGTTGTAGGTCCAGTTCATCTGGAGAGTATAGGCTGAGGACAAAAAAACTAGTCAAACACCAAAATAGTAGTGAGGTATTCCTCTATTTAATGAAAGAGTGGCAGTACAGTGGTACCTCTAGTTACGAACTTAATCCGTTCCGTGACTCTGGTTGCAACTCGAGTTGCTCTCAAGTCGAGGTAAAGTTTCCCATAAGGTTCCATGTAAATACGGTTAATCCGTTCCGCCCTCCGAATTTGGTCGCACCATGAGGCAAATTTCCCCATAAGGTTCAATGTAAATACAGCTAATCCGCCCTCCGAATTTGGTCGCACCCCGAGGTAAATTTCCCCCATAAGGTTCAATGTAAATATGGCTAAACAGTTCTGAAACATATGCATTTTATTTTTAAACCTCAAAAACATGGAAAAAGTACAGTACAGCACAGTATGAAGAGGGAGAATGGGGTGGGGAGGCAGTTATTGTTTGGAGGGAGAGTCCCCCTCCAAAGGGACATTGGGGAGATCTCCTTCAGGGGTTTCCTCTCTTCTTTGCCTCTTAGCTGCAGGCTCAGTTCTGGGGAAAAACCTGTCTAAAGTCAGTTGCCAGCCTGCTCTGCATTTTCTTTGGAGCCATGCTGACAAGCACACCAAAAACCTTCCAAACGCCACAAAACACCACAAGCCTCACCGAACGTCTCCTTGCTACCGCAATCTTGCCCACAGGAAGCAGCGACCACGTGGCAGCAGGGAAAATGGCTGTGGATCCGGTTCGTAACTCGAGGCGGAGTTCGCAAGTAGAGGTAAATTTTTGGGGCCAGAGCTGGTCGTATCTCAAAAAATTCGTAAGGAGGGGCGTTCGTAACTAGAGGTACCACTGTATTTCTGAACCCATTTTTTGAATAGTAAGTACCTTTTCCAGTTAAGGCATGTCTATACAGCTACAGGTAAATGGCCCAAGAAAGTAAACTGCATTTAGTTAATACTAGACAACCCTGTGACCTGTTGGGGTCATCCTTTGAGAGAAGGTAGTGCAGTCTGATGTGCCAGAATGAACATTAAATTTTAGGCTGACCGTATATTTTTTACCCCAATGCTGGACAGTCCCATAATTATCTCAGAAGAGTATATTTCATAAATAGAAAAATAATTGTAATGGCAAACAAACTTCAATAACAAGTCAATATTTACTTACCTAAACAGATAAACAGGATGACCATGGGTGGGCAAAAAAGCAGTGGGAGTGACTTCTGACTTCTTGCCAGCTTCCCCATTGACTTTGCTTGTGGGAAGCTGGCAGAGAATGTTGGAAATCATAATCATGTGACTGCGGGGATCTGCAGTGGACACAACTTTGCAAATAAAAGTGGTCTGAACATAGTGGAAATTTCAATTCCGCAGGACTAATGGGTCCCGGATTTTTTACACATTCTTTAAGTTAGCGGATTTTAAGTACCTTGGTTCAAAAATTGTTCTGGTATAATACACCATTTGGGCTAACTTTAGGGTACAAACAAACAGATAAACACAATGAGAGTTTCAGTAGTGTATAGATTTTCTTTACCAGAGATTCTGTTGGCTACCACATTGGCCTGTACCTGTAACATTTTGATACTTGACTATTTTTCATTTCTGAGAATCTGGCATTGCACAGTGCTGCTCAGTGATAACTGTGCTAAAATTCTTAGGATTCAACTTCCATTACTATGCACATTCTGTTTATCTGATTTAAGAGAAATTAATGTTAATTAAAAATTGCATATTTTGCTGAAAGTACCCTTTGCAAAAGGTGGGGATAATTGTCAAGGGCCAAATTCTAAGAAAATGTTTATCAGAATTTCTTTTTTCTGCTATCTATAAAGTTTACTTCTCAAAGGTTGTAGCTATTTGAACTCTGCCATTTTTATTTTGAGCCTGAGAACGATTTTCTCAGTTTAGCAATGACTGTGATTTCACTACCTTGAATATATTCTGACTGGCTGGTGGTTGAATATCATTTCTGTGCAAGATCTCTGTAATGTTATTTATACTGCTTTCATAATTCATTCTTGAGTTTAAAATGAAATTCTCAGAATGGAAGAAATATTAAAATGAAGAGAAAATGGGTCAAAATACAGCTCTATAAAATGTTTTAGTTTGATACAATACCATGTAAAATATTATTTTTAGGCATATAGAGAATTAGTGTATTGAGTAGCTTAGACAATGTAATGGTACTGTTCACCCTTTCCAGTTTGTATTGTCACCCTTTCTACTTTCATACCTGTTGTCAGTTTTCCTGGCTTATTTGTTTGCTTCACCAGTAACTCTGATGACATAATATTTCTTTTTCTACCATGTGGATTTACCTTAAATATGGTTTTAGCATGATTAGTGAACTGTGTGAATGTGCTATTCTGTCAGAGCCTTATTGAGAGATCATATTTCCTCTGCAGGTAACAGTAAATAGGGACTTGATCATATGCCATTACCTCATCCAATCTTTCTTACCCAATGGTTCATAGCTTGACATGAGAATTGGATTGATTGAAAAAAATATTTTTGAAAGTGCTCTGAAAAGCTATGAAAATGCTTCCTGTGAAGTTTGATCTTCAGTAACTATTTCATGCATGAAAATGGCATTTTAGCAGTTATTACATATTGCGTATGCATATGCAAACTCTGCTTGACAACAACTTAAATATACATGTTTTGGTAATAGATTGTAGGTTAGACAAATATTGACTTAGCCTAGTTGAGTTAACTCTCTGGCTTGACTGGCAATATAACTTTCTATCATTATAATTTAATATATCTAGTATCCAAACAGAGCAGGGTATTTCCAGATGCACAAATAGTCCTGGTTACAGGTACTCACAATACATAAGAAGTTGTTTGGAAGGTCTCCCAAGACTGGGAAATGAATGCTGAGGGATTCAAAAGATTTGAATCAAAATCCCTGTATAACACTTAATATCCTAGCCAATCTTGTAATCAAAGTGATCTAGCTGAAACATCTTTCCTTGATTATTAAGAAAGGAACATACTACCTTCAGGTCACATACAGTACATAAATTATGACCCATTATTGCTCAAAAATGAAGATTCCGTTTCATGCATTAAGTGACTATCAGATGACATTACTGTGAGATTATTCATATGATGCACAGGGGCCATATATCATCTCAATTTTAGTGCACTTGCAGCTGTTCTATATGGCATAGTAAGCACATCAGTAACATCTTTCCTAACAAACTCTCATGCCAATTCAGAGAAGGAGAATATTTTATTCCTCTTAGCTGACAGTTCACCAGTTATCTCTAAAGAGTTGCTAAATTTATTATAATTGCCATTGCCTCTTGATATTCAATTTTTATGATCTTCAAATGGTAACAACCATTTTTAAATCTTTGATAATATTAGTTTTTGGTTCAGGACATCATGCTCATAACTACCTTACCATAAGCTACCATTTTTTCTTCCAATTTGAAAGATACAGAATTTTAGATTTGATTATTGTAAAGGAAACAGAAAAACATTCACCATCCATGGAAGAATTCCACATAATGATAATGAAGTCAGCTGCTGTGGGCACAGTGATTTGTATTAGCATGGAGTAGTGCCTGAACCCATAAATAGCCCATGGATTTCTGTAAACAAATCCTTGATGACTCTTTTCTAGGACCAGGCACATTGAAGTTTGACAGTTCACAATAAATACTTCATTGTCCACAATAAATACTTCATTGATGTCTTGGATGGTTATTTTTGTGATGAAAACTATTGGCTGAAAGCAAACAGGTGGCTTTGGAAATGAAATTTGGGGAAAGAGTAACAATTGGATAGCCAGTGGATGGGTGCTGAGCTAATGCACTCTGTACCTATACTGTGCCAAAAAAGACATTTGCTTTGGGCCACAACTATATTGTTGGTGTCATTTGTAATTTT
Organism: Python bivittatus; assembly: GCF_059951505.1. Lineage (NCBI taxonomy): Eukaryota > Metazoa > Chordata > Lepidosauria > Squamata > Pythonidae > Python > Python bivittatus. Next base: position 34,178,743 of record NW_028277098.1, read on the forward strand.
GATATATTCTGTCTTTAGGCATTGCACAGATGTACTGTGCTGTGGGATCTTCGTTGTTGTCATCCTGGGTTACATTGCATTAGGAATTGTGGGTAAGTAAATATTCATACATTTGAAGCTTACATAGTTCATTAGAAAGTAGTTGTTCGCATACTCTTTGAATAAATGCTGTTTTTCATTAGATGTGCCAATTAAAGAGAGTTATATTCATTTAAAATATTTCTTGGAAACAAACGATGGACTACCTATTTATATTAGTTAACATAATAATTACAGAAGAGACATCAAAATGATGGGTGTATATGTATATATATATATATATATATATATATATATATATATATATATATATATTTTAAAGTCATGATGAAACAGTTTCATCCTGACAGGTAAAATTACCATGGTTCAATAATGTTGTACATTACTGTAATTGTACAAAACTGCAATTGTAACAGAAAAATGCTAGCAATTATCATCCAGTAAAGAGAAGTGAGAAAAGGAGTATGTATGTAAAGAAGTTTCATTAAGCCTGTCAGTGGTTTAGTGCATCTATTTGATTTGATTTTGCCCCTAAGGCACAGAAAATCACACTGCAGTTATTTGTCAGTTGCCACCAAATTTCAGTCATGGTGGGAGAGATTCTCTAAGGTCAGAAACAAGAGTTGGCATTATTGATGCTCTCTCCAGCTTTATGATACTAGTGACAGTCTGATCAAGTAATGAATGGTACTGCACCACAGATTATTTCTTAAAGGGTATTATACAAAAATGTTGTCTTGATGTGGAATAAATTCACTAAGAAGTCATGTTTGTCTAATATTGGTTTCACCGAGTAACTAGTATAAGGTTACCTGAAGGACCGCCTCGCCCCCACGATCTCAACCCGTCCCACCCAATCTCACAGAGAGGGCATGCTCCGGATCCCCGTGGTAAAAGAACTTGGATTAGTGGGGTCCAGAAGGCGGGCCTTCTCTGCTGTGGCTCCCGCCCTTTGGAACATCTTGCCCCCGGGGGTGAGACAGGCCCCCTCATTCCAGGTCTTTCGGAGGGATTTGAAGACCTGGCTCTGCCATCTGGCCTGGGGTGGGGAGGGAGAATATCAGAAATGGGGTTGGCTGGCCCCTTAGCAGCCTAGTGTGGCCCCTATCGGCCTCTTGGATTTTTTAGCTTTTTTATTTTTGTAATGTCTGGTTTTTATAACTTTTAATTGTATTTCTGATTTTAGTTTGTTGTAAGCCGCCCAGAGTCCCCCGTTGTGGGGAGATGGGCGGGGATAAGTCAAATAAATAAATAAAATAAATAAATAAACAATGAATGACATGGCATCATCACACTATGTTTTTCACATGAATACACCATGCACATTGTACATATGTATCAATATATACTGACTGTATTAAAGGAATAAAGACATAGGCCAGCAGCTGCTCCGTGTCATTTCATCCTGAGTGAAAGCAAGCAACAGTGGCATGGATATTATCTATTTATTGGGGATGATCCTTTGAAATGGGTTTAACTGAATTTAATCTTGTATGAACATTTTTTTAAACAAAACACTGCATTGTTTCTTCAGAGGACATTTTAATGCAACCTTTGCCTATAATTGTTTTGTGTATAGATTTAGAGTAATATTCAGTAGTTAACAAAAGTAACAAAAAAGCCAATAGGTAACAAAAAGAGGTGGTACATTACACAAGCGATGTCAATAAGAAAATAGAATAAGTACTCCTTATCTGCTAGAATAAATTACGTCATCACAGTATTCCTCAATAACAATGTAGATCCATATTCTGCAATAATTACACAAGTAAAACAGAAGTGAAATAGCCGAATAGTTAATCCAATTGTATTGATGCTATGTATTGATATCAATATTGCTGTTTGCTCTTTGTGCATCTTCTCTAAACAGATTGAATTTGAATTCCAGAAGCTCCAAATAACCAAAAGTAAACGTACGAGAACTTTTAAGAGTATGGGGCAGCATGCAATAAGGAACTGGATGTATGGAAGACAATTTTGGCATCTATATGTCACATTTGCCTGGATTTATATTGCAGTTAATTAAACAAAAATATTATTTTGCATCTACTTTTAAAGAATAAATCTGTGTTCAGCTAACTGTTGGAGAAGTGATGCTCAGAATACAATATTGATTCACATGATGATATCAAGCAACTATCTTATGGCCCAGTCTTAAGACTTGGCTATCTCTGTCTTCTTGTTCTATAATTCCCAGGGAGAAAAAAGAGGTGATGGTAGGTAAATAACATTGCCTTTCCAACAATAAAAATCTATTCAGGATCAGAAATGAATTCACTGGGACATGGGAACATGGGCTGAACATATAGTTGCCCAGGTTCCCTTATACTTTCAGTGACCATGCATTCTTTGTTATAAAGGATAGTCCTTTATGTCATAAAACTGGCCTTTAAATTTATTTAATTTAATTATTTATTTTCTTTATAATTTCCAATAAAATATAGTCACTGTACTTATATTGAACAAAGTTCAAAGTTACTGAACAACGTTATAAATCCTCATGATGGAAATTACATTACAGTGGAACCTCGGATTACGAATGCTTCTGTTCATGAACTTTTCGGGTGACGACCAGCTCCGGCCACAAAATTTTGCTTTGGTTAGCGAACTCTGCCTCGGGTTACAAACAGGATCCGCGGCCATTTTCCCTCCCGTGACCTGGTCCGCGGCCATTTTTCCACCCCTGACACGTGGTCCGCAGCCATTTTTCCGCCCCTGACACGTGGTCCGCGGCCATTTTTCCGCCCCTGACACATGGTCCATGGCCATTTTTCCGCCCCTGACATGTGATCTGCGGCCATTTTTCCGCCCCTGACACATGATCCACGGCCATTTTCCACCCCTGGTCGTAGGTAGGGGGACTCTCCCTCCAAGCAATAGCCGCCTCCCTGTCCTCCACGCCAGAACAGATTAACGGTAATTACATTGAACCTTATGGGAAAATTTGCTTTGGGTCACGACCAATTCGGCTCATGACCAGAGTCACGGAACGAATTAAGTTCATAAACCGAGGTTCCACTGTATTTCCTTTCAGTTTTTGATCAGCCTGCTAGAAAAGGAGTTCTACTTACCTTTGACACAAACCTCTCAAGTAGTATCTTTTAAAGCCATATTAGTTTCTCAGATTTCAGGTTATGATCTAGGCCTAATAAATAGCTAACCATTGGAAACAGGCCTCTGTTTTGACAAAGTAGTAAAGATCTCATTAAGCCTCAAGTCCTGAAGTACTCTATTGATGCTTATAAAAATATTTCACTCACAGTCACAGCAAATAGAAGAAACTTAGATTTCAAAGGCACTCTAGGTTCCACCACACAGTGACTTCACATGCCTTGGTGCAGAAAATGTAAACCGTGGGATGATACAGTTGAAAGCAGCAGCAAATCCTGGTAGAGATTAAACTGCCAATGCATCTTCCCTGAAGCAAAAGCGATTTTATGCGTAGAGAAGACTTTCATCCCATTAGAATCATGGCTCACTAATTCTGTATTTCGCTGTAGATCATATCTTTATGAAATAGTTTCTTTAATTTTTTTAAAAAAACTTTTCTTACTGGTGTGCCATCATGAAAAATGAATTGATCAGATGATTGGGGGGGGGGGTGACTAGCAGAAAAACAGTTGGAAGCTTGCCATTGTGCTGCATCCTTAGATGTTTCTACAGCTTTGCACTTTCTGGTACTACAAAAATCTTTCTTAATCCTCTGGCTGGGATTTCATGGCAGTTTTCTATGAGAGGTTTCTCTAAATAATATATTGTGGGAAATATGTCAAAAATTGATGGAAATAATGACTGAATGCTTGACCAGTTCCATTTTTCTTCACCGCTTGAGTCACCAACAATATGGTCAGCTTTGCCTCTGTTGAAAATTTGTACATGTACATCACATTTGCACCTGCCCTGACTCTAAGGACAGAATATCAAATATCAAATTAAATTTCTGAACACCAGCAGATGCTCAAAAGCAGCTCAAAATGAAATCCATTTTTGTACACATACACACACACACACACATACGCACACCCGTAGAGCTTCTTTCTCTCTGCGTCTCACACTCTGTCTGAAATGTTTTTCCCTTACAAACTGGTAGCATTCACATCTGTCTTTCTTTTTTAAATTACAATTTCCTTTTCTTGTTTCCCATTTGCCCATGTGCTTTATTTTTAACTGAGAGATGAGATCAGCTTTGGATAGACTCCAGACACTTGTCCTGTTCAAAATGTATGAGAGTCAATGAAGTTCATATAAAGGGAAAATAGAGTATAAATCAGTTCACAGTCACAGTTGTGCCTAAGGCTTCTCATGGCTCAATAGGATCTATATATTTCTGGCTCTTTATAAAAGAACAGGGGAGAAAAGCTTTTATCTCTTGTCTACAATTAGATATGAGTGACCCTATATTTACATTTGACTAGAATTTTAAAAATTTTCAACTAGCTTCATTGTTGTTGTTGTTTAATCAGTAAGTCCACATTTTAGAGTTGAAACATCTAAAGTTCATGGCCCTTTCTAAAATATGGACTTTTATGGTGATGGGAAAAAATACTGGTCGAGCAACATTTAGCTCTGTAATATTAAGCATAGAGTTTGGCTCTTACTGGTTTTTCAGATTTGACATAGACATGCAAAGATAATCAAATCTTTTACAATCTCAAAGTTAGTGATTTATGATAATAACCTTTCAGTGTTCTGTTTCAGTGATCACTGCTTTTGAATAATTATGAGTCTCAGAAATATTTATTCCAAGTGTTGTTATTTGCTGCACTGGGCTATCATTGATTTAACATCCAGTGATGTTTTTGTAGGATTCACAATTCTTTCCCATTCTGATTATTTTCCAGTAGAATGGAAATCTATTGGGGAAGCATTGGAGCTTATTTGAAAAGAGGCAGGTGTGAATATTATAGGTGGAGGAGAGCAATAGAAACACCAGTGTAAGGAGAGCTATGATTGCATGTTTATAAGTACCAGTCTAAAATATTTATATTTTGAGTTTTCTGCTATATTAAGGCAGAAACCTAAAATAGTTTGGGCCTAGCAACATGAAAGAAAACCACCAAGTTCTTATAAAATATCATAAATGATAAAACAATGCAATAATTCAAAAGGAGAAAAAAATGCAATTTTTATTATGAAAGAATATTCGATCTATTATCCAAAACTTAAGAAGTTTCCTGCTATGCTTTTATAACAGACAGACTGGTGTTCTAAAAATATTATAAGTTAAAATATGTTATTTATCTAGATGACTCTTTTAAAGAACAATGTTTTGTTCTGACATAAACAAACTAAAGACTGAAGGACTTAAGAGGGATCTTGTGTATAAAAGAGAGATTGTGATGAGTTTTGAGGACAACTTTCTTCAGTCTGGTCCCTTCAGATGTCTTGGGGAAAGCTGCTCAAAGGGATGATGGGAAAGATGTGTATGATTAGGGAAGTTGGAATCCAGAGAGACCGTGTCAAGGGGTGTGTATGTGTGTGTGTCAAGGGGTAGAATCAAATGACAAAAACAACATTACAGGTAGTCCCCAGTTTAAGAATGAGTTCTGTTTCCAAGGTCTGTCAAGTCGAATTTGTATGTAAGCCAGAACAGTATTATTGTATAAGGCTGTATAAGTAGTATTGTGTATTTAACTCAAATCATTGTGTATTTAACTCGAATTTTGCTACAAAAGACTCCATTCTTAACTATGGGTCATCCTTAAACTGGTCATTCTTAATCTGGGGACTACCTGTACATCAATGCAAGCAATCTTCACCTTTTGATATATGTGTCAAGTATGGCAGTATGCAGTTGTACTTATCTATAGTTCTCAGAAGAGAGTATTCTATAAACAGATGTTGGCTGTAATAGATCACTCTAAATTATTTGTTTAATGCATCTCACATGCAGTATTTATTCATGTTATTGACTGTACTTCTGGGAAGAATAACAGTAATAACAGCAGGGAAGACAAATGAAAATGAAGTGTTTTGTAATATTGAAATACTTGAAAAGAATACCATAATCTCAGAAAGATGGTGGTTGATACAGAAACTGCACTAAAGAGTATATAATACAAAATATTAAAGACGACTAATATCAACTGGCTCTGGATATTTTGGCTGCAATAAGGAATAAAAGAATAATGAAATCTCATTTTGTCATATGTTCAGGAGCAGTATTTGAAGAAAAATCCTGCTCTTTACAAGAGTAGATTTTTCTCTTATGTCCAAAAACATACAAGTTCATGAATGATGAACAGTTTAACTATTTAAAATGGCAGGTTAAGCATAGATCACATCTACATCATGATTTTTAAATTCAACCCTTCACTTGATTGTGTATAATGTTGAGAGAGTGTTATTGAATTCTTACAGAGAAATAGCACTGTTCTTGCACAGTCGATGTACTGGTGGTAATCTTGATCAATGTGTGGGAACAAACAGTACATGGACATAGATTTAATATTCAGAAGGGATACAGTATCAAACACTTACTTTAAAAAATAATATAACACAATGTACGTAATATGCAAGAGTGGAGAGTGTTTCTGATGCCTGAAAGCCTCATATTAGAAGTATTACAGGTAGTCCACAGAAGCATGGCTACATTAGAATAGCAGTTTTATGAACAAAATTCCCAATATTATTATCCTTCTGTATGAAATTTCACAGTTTTGATAGAAAAGATTTTGCTACTGATTGGCCTTTCAGAGCACATTTTAAGTATTAAGTTTCATAACTCTAAACAATAACCACTCAAGCTTAGAAGTTCAAATATATACTGTAACTGTGTACCAAAATGAAAAGAAAACATTGTATTTTACAACAAAATACAATTTATAACATGCAGTCTCTGTATTGCTAACTGAAAAATTATAAGTGCCTAACTATTTAAATTAAATCCCCAGTAAGAAAAATTTATTGTTGTTATTAGATTTTAAAGTAATATTTTTTTATGGAGGAAAACAATAATTGAATGGATGTTGTTTTTCTGTCCAAAACTTCCAAAAGAGGGAAATATTCTCCTCTATTTAACTGCTATGGAAAAAAAAATTATAACATGGATAAAATGGTGTGCTCTTTTCTAAATATATTACCTGGCCTACATTAGGGTTTCACAAGTGTCATTTCTCACAGTGGTCAAACTTCATAATATGATATAAACTAAGGCAAACCCTCAGTATCTGAAAGAAAAATAAATTCACTCCCATCATCTCATTATGTACTGCACATAATGGATTTTGGAAACATGCTTGTATTGAAATGAAGACAGAATGAAACACACTTTAAAATCTATAAACAAAAGTAAGAAAACAAAACTCTGCATTAATCTAGCTGTGCAAAACACACTGGGAGTTATTATGCATTACGTTGTCCCTTCTCCCTTTTGGTCTGCAAAGGTCAGTGTTTGAGCTACTGTTGACAGTTGTGAACAAGGCATTGTATTTTCATGCCTTATGATTCTAATTATTATCCTGATGACCTTGGAGAAGATTTTGATTTTGACTTGATTTGATTTCAGTATTTCTACATTTAACCCCATTAAATGAAGAGGAATGTGAGGATGTAGAAATTAGAGTAGATCAGGGTCAAAGTGATTTGCATAAACTGGAATCTGACTGTGTATTTTAATTGGTTCATACAATTCTGCGTACAGAAGGCAGGTCAGAAGCATGCATGAAGACAGTTGAGGGTATTTAGCTTGGCTCAATACTACTGTATGGCTTTATGCCAACAAAGCTTTTGTAATGCATCCCTGTCCTCATTTTAATAACTGTCATCTTCTAAGTGCATTACCTCATTTTCTGGCTGTAAGCCAGATACATTCTGATGGAAAGTGGGGGACGGGAGAGCGAGATGTTTTGCTTTGTATCTATTCATCCATATTTTTTCATTAAAAAAACTACTGTTTAAGGAAGAATCAATACTGTCAGAACCTATTGGGAGAGGTTAAAACAGTTCATGACAGGCAGTGCATTTTAATGACTAACGAAGTTTAATTCCAACCAAAATGGCTTGATGCTTTCTTGTTTTCCTTCTCCTTTTTACAGCCTGGGTACATGGTGACCCAAGAAAAGTAGCATATCCAACTGACAGCTATGGGCAATTCTGTGGTCAAAAAGATACACCTAATGAGTAAGTACTGAATTCCTTGGCATCTCTATTCCTGCCACATGCACCAGAACTATTAACTTCTGACTCCTAATTGCCTTTTTCTTTGCAGAAGTCTCACTGAAAGCTTGCAGGTGTTTCCTGCTTTCATTTCTTGGTTTCTTGATGGGGATTCTAATTAAGATTTATTTTTTTAAAAAACTCAGGGTTCAAAGTAAGTCACAGCTCAGCCCAAACCTTGTCCATAACTTAGTTATATAACTATTAATCATGAATCCAAGTGACTGTAAAACTACATTTCATAAGATACATTGGATCTGATTAGCCAACATAAATTGAATGCTTAAGTGAGATGTCATCTGAGAAATCATTATGTCATTCTGAGAGAAAAATAATTTCTCAGCACAGCTGACTGGTTCTTATTTCTGTAAGTTTGTCATCTCTTACTCAGGCAATATCATATGCCAGAAGCTGATACTAGCAAGAATGTTCTCTTGCTTGCTTAAATTGATGCATACATAGGGCAAACATTTAAGCTGTCAGGGGCTGCAACTCTGCCTCCCAACCTTATGGAAAGCTAAAGGAGGCCATGACTAGACAGGGTGGGGCGAAACATGTCTAGTCCATTTTTGTTGGGATTTAGTGTGGAAATGAGAGCTAGAGACCTGTAGGAAGCAAATTATTTCCATCCCAACCCTTAAAACTACCCCAAAAAATGAAATGTTGCCAGCTGTCGTGTATGTTGAAATGGTGTAGTAAGCAAACCATGAAGGAACTTCTGCAGAGCCAAACAGGAGCAGTTGAATAACATGCATCTTCAACTTGGCTCATGCACAGTAAATCAGAATTCTTAAAAATCCTGGTTTAACGAAGTGTGAACAAGGGTATTGTAGCAATTTGCCTCAGGACATTCTGCCGTTCAAGAATACACATGTTTCTCTATATTTATAGTGGCTATGAACAAATGGCATTTTAATATATCTTTTTCCAAAGCATAGTAAGGCTGCAGCATGGTACATGCAGCCTCCAGATGTATTAGGATTCCCTATCTGATGGCCAGAATTGCTGGCCATCCTGGGTGTTGTAATTCCAGTACAAGGTGATATGGTGAGGGAAGTTGCTATACATACTCATCTGGTTGTCCACTAAACCATGGATGGGCAGTCTATTACTAAAGAGCCATATATGGCCCCAAAATGTATTTTTATGGCCCTTTCAATCATGCCACCAAATAAATCACCAGGATGACTTGTCATTTTTATGAAATAAACACTAATAGTAATGTATGTAACAGACATCCCCTGCCCTGCCTAACACCTAATCCCCAAACTCTTCAGAGTTGCCTCTGGCCATCAGAAAATAGCCCTTCCCATATTCAGTTCAGGATGATTTCTAAGTAGACATCCATAGGATTGTACTATAAATCCTTTAGACCCATCTTCAGCAGCCATCAAGCCTTATCTGCAGATTTCATTCTTTCCCGAATTACAAATTTAAAATTCAATATATGTGAAGATAACATTTTAGTAAACTAGTTGGGAGGCAAAAATAAGAACTTTGAAGTAAAAAAGCTTTCATGAAGTTTGACCCGTTGCTGATACGGATTATAGATTTATGGTTTGTAAAACCCAGAAGCTGGCTCTAATTCATGCCTTGAGGGTAATTAAATTTGAAGATACATGCTAATCTTTATATTACTGCTCTTTGAAGTGCTTTGGCATAGAGCAATAAAATGTAAATAACAGTTCCAATGGTTTCAACAAATTCTATACCAAATAAATATTTTAGAATATTTGATGTTTTGAAACAATTCCAACATTCATAGTTCTTCAGGAAGGGATGGTATTGAACTAAAATAACAGAATTAATTCCATCTTGGGTTACCAAATACATTGTGAGGAAATCTTGTTGCACCAATTCATCTCATTGTTAGTCTCCATATAAACCTATATTCACTTTGCATTCAGAAGACAATAGTGTGATAATTTGAAAAAGAAGCCAAAGCTTTTACTCTTTGGTTTTACCCTTCTATATTGTGCTTTCTCTATATTATTGGAAACTAGCAAACAATTCAACTCCGGTTAGATTGCCACTCAGCTGTATGAATTTCATTGCAGTGTGCATTTGGAATTCATCAATCTGAACCTCAACTTTAAAGAGCCAAGTTGTATACTCACTGTATATATCAAGAGGGGACAGCCAGGGTCACACTTTAGTTTTTCTCCGCAGACAGTGGCCCTATTAGAAAGCATAATGATGCAAAGTAATCATACAGGTGAATGTGGGTATGATTTTTTCTATTTCTTTTTCAAAGGGCGTTGGAAAGTTTCCTTTTCAATGCATCAAATATTTTGGCAATCATGCTAAAGAGACAGCCAAAGGGGCCTCCACACCTTTGAAAAAGGAGGTATAGTGACCATAGGCAGCCTGGAGGGGTTTTTTTTATTTGTTGGATTCATATCCCACCTTTCTCTCTAAGGGCTTAAGATGGCTTACATTGGGATCTCTCTTTGTGTATCTCCATAACAGCAAACCTGTGAGTTATGTTGGGCTGAGAGGGAATGACTGGCCCAGTCACCAACTTAAACCTGGGTCTCCCTGATCCTAGTTTTAGTCTGCATCTTAACCACTTTACTACACTGGCATATTAGTTCTAAATGCTTTTAGACCATTGATAGAAGCTTGGTGAAATACTCAGTATTTTTCCACTAATATGCTGTCCATTTTTGTCATACACTATTTAATTTGTTGATATTTTATTTCCATTCTTTCTGGAATTCAGTGTATTTCTAATGGGAACTTGCCTTAAAAAATATATGAACTAACTTTTTCCCCCTCAGCTCAAGCCAACTGTTTGCGCTCTCTCTCTCTCTCTCTCTCTCTCTCTCTATATATATATATATATATTTCATCCTTGTGTTTCATCATAAGAATGGTCTACACTTATGAAAGAGTATTCTTGGGATTTTATACAGTCTATAGGTTTCTAGATACAAACAAATTCTTGATTGATTTTTTAGTGCCACCTTGTGATTAATATAAAAAACACCAGTTTCTTGATACCATGTAGTATGTGTTTAAACTTAGTAAATGTACAAGATAAATTTACTGCACAGTAGTGAATTGGATATGTGATAAAACATTAATGTGAGATGTGTGATTAAATTAGCATGAATTGGTGCTATCCTGTCCTATTGAACAAAGGGAGAACAATCTTCTCAAAATTAATCTTCATAGATTAATGCTGTGATAAAAATCCCCTATATAGGCAGTGATTTTGGAATTAATTTTTAATATGTGTATTATACATTTATGCATTTGGTTAATTATTAATTATTGCTATACATATACATGGAGTGAAAATAATGATTTATATCCATCTTCTAGGAACAAGACAGTTTTATTTTACTTTAACATTCTGAAATGTGCCAGCCCTATAGTGCTAATAAACCTACAGTGCCCTACAACACAGGTATGTAATATACAGTCAAGGATACACAGATTATATCTTGATATAGCTGTTTTGAAAATGAATGTATTGGACATACTAGAAGTAAATGCTAATATTGGATGTAAATTCTGTATTCTCAGAAGAGATATACCACTAAGATGGAAAAGAAAGGAAACTGTCTACTTAGAACATCATTTAAGAAAGAAGGACATACATTGAGTGCAGGACTGATTAGCTGTGACTATCCATTATTTGCTATATATGTATCTATGCAATATTATTCCGTTTACTGGGAAAAAGCAATAGCATTGATTTCCAGATGTCATTAACTTCAGGAATTTTAACAGGCAGAAGGTGGATTGGGTTTTTCTAGAAACGATGCTTTGGTAATGATCAATTATGTTGCTTCTTCACATTATTTATCACTGTATGTACTATTGACTCGTCTTTCCTAGATATCAGACTTAAGGGGATATAGCAAAATGATGATAGTAAAACAACTTTTTGCAATCTGGTGCTTTCCAAGATATATTGGTTAAAACTTCATCATCACCAACTAGATCAGCAGCTTTTGGGGGAGACATCCAGCAAATAATCCCTTTTGTTTTTCCTCCAACAAATGTATCGCATGAGTGGAGTTTCTGACAATAACCTAGCTGTAGCTTTTTATGTAGTAGTAAGAAAAACATTTCTTAGGTGAGTCTCAAAATTTCCAAATTTTTGAGATGATTAATATCTATATGCACAATTCTACATGAATAACTAGAGAATTCATTCTAGTTATATTATTTTGGAAGAATTCTTATCTATGCAATATATAATCCATTCAGGATAATGACCTAATTTTGTCCTTTTAAACAAATATTTTACCAAAGAACAAATAATAAGTGAATTATTTTTGAAAATTAAAGACAAAGATCTGTTAATAATCTGAATATTATACATACATCACCAACATTTTGTGGCTCATTTTCATATTTCAGAAGTAAGATTTCCTGGAGATTTTTTGTCAGGAAAATTGTGTTATACCTCCATTAGGTTTGCATAACAATAACAAAAATGATAAAATACCACTCCAACAATGGCATGTTCTCTGTGACTGTTGACGATAAAATAAATAACTGGAAAAAAATGTATCCCTTGCTTACAAAAAAGTTGTGTACTCCTGATTCGCAGATTCAGTTTGATTAATTGTTGCGCAGGATACAACTATGTCTTCTTTGGGGGGGGTTCATTTAAAAATTTATTTTTACAATTATTTATCAGATATTTAGAACAGGAAGGAATACTAGGGGAAATGCTATAGTAATTAGAAGAAGAATCCATCTGCCTCTTCTCATTTCCTTCTTAAGACTGCAAAATAGAGAAGAAAAAGAAATTGCTGTGTGTGTGCATATAAGTGCTTTGCTAAGCAGACAATATGTTAAAAAAGAAGCACTTTTAGAGATGGCAATTCTTTGTCTAGATACTTTGATAATATAACTTTCTCATCCTTCATTGCTGCTTCAGTCAGGTTTTTGGTTTTGTCTTAAAGCTTTGTGTCTCAAAGTGCCCAGACAGATTTGCAACCTACATAGAAATGCAATCTTCCTACAGAAGTTATTGGGAGTACTACAAACAGTTTTGCAAGCCTGGGTTTACTAAGCCACGGAAGGTGAGTTTAGATGCATCTTTTATCAGTCTAAAATAAATACAGTCAATGGCAAATTTATATCTCTATGACTTTGTCCATGATTACTTACAGCAAAGCTATTGCTATAAGCTTCTGGGGTAAATGTTTCTATCATTCTGAGCAAACAAGTCAGCTATCCCAATTTCCTCCTTCCAAAACTTTTTTCTTGCATGTGGTGCTTAAAAACCTCCAGGTTGGAATTATCTGATTATTGAGCTTAATTGGCAGTTTTGGGAAAGGGGGAAAAAGCATTAAATAAATATAAATGGATTGCAAAACCTCCAAAATAATAAGAAATTAGATGAATGTCCCCTCAAAGAGGCCAAAGTCAACACCAAATGCAATCACCTAACCACTTAAAATGTTATTTTATTTATGTTTATTCAATTTATATTCTATATAACCTCCAGGAGCTCAAGACAGCTTATGTGGGGCACTTCCTTCATATTATCCCTACAAAAGCAACCCTGGGCTGACAGATAGTGATAGTCACTCAATGCATTTCGGTTGAGATGAGAATGGTTTTGAACCCTGATCTCCTCCATTGTACCTTAACCACTCTAAAAATATAACAGAGTCCATATTCTTGATTCCTTAACTGTAACCTTCTGGTCAAGTTTCTGGTCAGCATTATTTTAAAACAAGCCCTTCATTTACAGTACACTAGACAATGCATCACAGTGTAATTAGAACCTTGTGTAATGGAACAGCTAAGCATCTACATTTATAAAGAAAACTGTCCTTGTCTGACTCAAATTAACACTCTGCTCCAGAACATTTGAGCAGAGGTAAGGAAGCAGTGAGAAGGATAAACTTAAAGGAGAAACACACATGAATTGCATGAACATGATTCATACATATCCTTCCTTTTCTTCTCTTGTCTGTCCACGTGGTCAATTTCCAGATCTCTCTGTTTGCTATCTTGTGTTTCACATCTGCACTACTTACTTCTGTACTGGGAGAAATGGGTTCCTTTAGTCTCCATTTGCCCCTCTACTTTTTACCAGGATAGTTGAATTACAAAGTGCAGCATCAGCTAAGGAACCAAGCATCCAGTATCTTAGCAGGTTCCTAGGAACTTCACAGAAATGAATATGGTGGGCATCTGGAGCCTTACCTGGTAATGTGCAGTAGACACTCTTGCAGTGCACCCAACCATCTGGGTAGGAGTAGGGGATTAAGTAACTGCAGAAGAAAAAGATTCAGCAACATTGGAGAATCCCAGGCCGAAAAGTAGGAAATGAATGGCTATGTTCACGTTTTCACTTAAGAATTAGTAGCATAACATTTTATATATGGTTCACTCAGGAAAGGGGCAGGGGAAAGCCAAGATGGTGCTCATGGCCACATGACCAAAGTCCTGCCCCTTTGTACATCTTATAATGTTAGTGCATGTACAAAAAAGCGATGCCTTGATCAGGTAGTCTCACCTGCTATGTTGGCTTTTTGCCCCACCCCCTGACAATTCAGTTTAGGAATTCACCTGCAGTGTTTTATTTCAATGATGGAATGAAACAAAAGGTATTAGTCATTGGAATTAACTAATTGATTTGCAGTCAGATGGCTGGTTTGAAGCAACTTATTCTATTCTTTTAAAAATTAAATTGCTCTCTAATTATCTCATATTGAAAAGCCCTTACCAAGCCTTGATTTCAGTCCTAAATTCATTATGTTAATTGTGTTAAAGGGTAATTTAGTTCTCAAACATTTTCTGCTGAAACGTTTTCTGTTCAAAGGCATGACTAGAATCCTACTGGTTTCTTTTTATCATTAATAGGTTGCCAGTCAGACGTGAGCCTCATAGTTCTTATTGAAATTCTAACCAATAATTTATAACAACTTTTAAATTCTTGACATTAAAAAAATGGAATGACTTTTTTTTTTTAATGAAATGTTCAGCATTTCAGTTTATGCTTTTATTTTGGCTTTCAGTCTGTGGCCCAAGTTATGCGTGATGAAGATTGCCCTTCTATGATTATTCCAAGCCGGCCTTGTAAGTATCTGTGTATTTATGCTGTGTAAAAATAAAATTGTCAAGGCCAAATACTAGCACATTTATTCTCTTCTGGGTCTTGAGACATTCTGAACTAAAGTTCAGAGTCATAGTTTAAGGGACAAACCAAATAAATATTAGGTTTACACTTTATCACAAAGCATAGTTTGTTTTAACCATGATTTGTTGATATGGATCACCCAACTCATGGTTCATACATGATTCATACATTGTGCTGAGTAAAATCCCAATAAACCATGTGTGACCTGAGTCATGGAAGGAAGCCTGACTAAAACTCAAATGATATGTATATTTGTAACACTTCAACACTTAGGATCTTCCCTGGTTCAGTTAATGCACTGTATTTTGAATCCAAGTGTTTCACATTTTAAATCTTTCTTTCTTCCAGCTACTACATAACAAGACCACTTATGTAACCCAAATATCAGCTAATTGTACCCTTGAATAAGATACAAGTGATATTGTGTGCAATCTTTATTATTTTCTCACATCTTACTTTGTCTTAGCACAGATACACTGCACAATCAATTTTGCAATGCACGCAAGGCCAACATTCTTGCCTGTTTATTTCTAGAATTTCAGTTTATTTTTTAATATCACTACCCACCAATGAGCTGGTGTGTCATAGTGCTCCTTTAAACAAAAATAAATAAATATTTGGAATTAATTGTTGCAGAAGAAAGTTAACCAAGTTCAACTTAATTAATAAGTCTCTAGCTACCTGATAGGGAGCATAGAGGAAAAGAAGTAATCAAATATCCATGTTTTAATTACACTTTTTCTTACATGAATACATTGGAACAATACTTTTTCAGGAAGACAAAACCAGCAGCTGAGGAATGTGGTGCTTTCTGCTGTGCTCTGTTGCTGAATTTGCTTTCCTTTTTATACCTATTATACTACTCCATTTTGGGTTAAGCAATATTATGTAAAACTCATTTACTTCTTCCTGTGCTGTTTCCTTCCCCTTTTCACTCAAGTTTGATAAGCACCCTTTCCTTTTTTGTAATGTCTCCTTCTGGATTCACAGAACACTTTACACCATTTATTTTATTTATTTATTTATTTATTTATTAAATTTGTCCCCCGCCCATCTCCCCCCAATGGGGGACTCTGGGCGGCTCACAACACATTAAAACAATAAATAAATATACAATTAAAACCTATAGCAATTCACATTTACAAAAATGTGGATTGTTGGTTTTGTTTTAGTGGTTGTGTAATCTGAAACATGGGTGTTAATAAACCATAGTTTGTAAGTTAGTGTGTTGTGCAAACCTAGTCAGTTGTGATTCATTTGGTAAATCATGATGAGATATAGGTAGTATGATATGTGAACCCAATCTCTATCCTTGCTGTAGCTTGCACATCAGCTGGCAAAGAAGCCCAAAAGACTGCAATAATTGCTGTAATGGAAAGAAATGTAAAAATATTTTGCCACAGTTTTCTAATTTGTTAATAATTATAAAAAAGGTACATGTAAAAAGGTACACAAGAGAGCCTAAAATACAGTATATTCCCACCTGTATAAAAATATTTATTCATATTTGTTTATTCATAGAAAGCAGAAATGCAAAACTTATGCAGCTATGTCCCCCCCCTTTTTTTCCACATAAGAATATTGACAGTAAGAGAAATACTGTACATTTTTAAATAACATTGTATAATTATCTGTGTAAAGCTATACAGTTTAGCTCAGTGTTTCTCAGCCTTGGGAACTTTAAGATGTGTGGACTTCAACCCCCAGATGGCTGGCTGGGGAATTCTGGGAGTTGAAATCCACACATCTTAAAGTTCCCAAGGTTGAGAAACACTGGTTTAGCTAATAATAATAGCAGGAAGAAGTAAGGAAGTTTCTTTCTAATAGCAAGCCATTCCAATTAACATTATTGTTGGGTATAGGCAGTTATTTTAAATGATTGGGGCTTTTCTCCACTGTCACATATGGGGCCTCTGAACTGAAGGTGATGATTGATTTTTCGAAAATTGAAAAAGCACATCACAATTCTAAAACTATTAGGAAATGACTTTAATGCTAACACTAAAAAGAAAGGAAATTAGAGAAAGGGCAGAAACAGTGAAAAAAAAAGTATGAGGTTTGGAAGGAACTAATAGAGTAGCAATAAATCTAACAACTTCATTGTACAATATAAGATTGCCAGAATTGTTGCCAAAAGTTGTATGTTATGTGGCCTTTGCCATATTTACTCTTGATCTTTCTCTTTTAAAAAGTTTTCAAGCCCAACCACAGGTATGATTACTTCATTTTTGCATTTAACATTTTTTTAAAACATAAATAGCATTAGGGAAACTTGACAGCAGGATCAAGAAATGAAGATGTAATTCTTGCCTTCCGTCTTAGAAGTCCTACTCTGCTCCTGCTATTTGCTTTAGGAAAAAATCTTGTTTGACAAATGGTGGCAGATTATCACTTATTGAGATACCAATATTAAGTCTCCCCAGTGAAGCTAATTGCATTTCATAAATATATTAAATGAAACATGTTCATTAACTAATAATCTACGTAATATATAAAACATACTGTTTTAAACACATATATTTTATTTTAAATAAGAAATAAGTTTCTTATTAAGAGTCCTTTAGTATGATAAAATATGATAAAATTTTAGTGCAATTTTGTCTGCATTTGTTGCATTTCAGTATCAAATATGAATTGTAATAAAAAGGCGTGAGACACTACATATAACTTTTTGTTTTAACAGTTCTTAAGAGGTGCTTTCCTGATTTCTCTACTAAAAATGGTGTTCTGACTGTGGCCAATCAAACTACTTTCAAAGATGGAAGAGGAAAAACACGGAATGTAACTGATCTCAGGGAAGCAGCAAAGTAGGGATTGTGTGTGTTTTTATATTTGCCTGTTCAACTTTGCTTGACTAGTTGTCATATAAATGCATTACCATGGATTTTTTTACAGCACTAATCTTATGGACATACCTCCATATAGGAGAGGAATTTCATGATTTTGATTTCATTTGTTTCAGGAACAAACAACTTTATATGCAAATTATTTCCTTATCCATGATGTGTCATTTATTTACTCTTTATTTTTAAAGCAACTATACCAGGAGATTTGGATCAATGACATCTGAGAGAAAGGGAGGCCTAACCTTTTTCCAAATTACATCTATTATAACACAGTGAATTCACAACCTTGATTATGGAAGCTGACTTCCCAAACAATTGTATATAGATAAGCTCAATTCTGTTGAATATGAACTTGTTCCATTGAATATGAACTATAACATACCATCTTATTTGGAGAAGGGGAATGGAATGAACCTTTAATTCATATTGGGCAGAGAATAAGGAAGATGACCTTGACAGAAATAGGCCAGATCCATTACCAAAGCAAGAAAGGGGAAAACATGGCTTATGTCCAAAACAAGAAGATGGTATGGGCAAGAGACTTAGGCAGATACCTCCCTAATTCACATGAGTATTGGGAGGGGGAATAAAGCACAGTCAGATTTGCAAGGTTCTGTTACTATAGCCAATGTTAACAGAAGTAGTTTTAGCCTTTTTGTGGAGTTGATTTCCTGGTTTGGTCTATATAGTGGGGCTGCAATGTTGTCTCAGGTGTATATTCATACCCACCTAAACTATTAATCAGATGTGAACAAGCGCGTGGGTTTGTGTTTTTCTTTCTGGTCTTCTTTTGGGGCAGCTATAGGAAGAGTTCAGCAACTTTTTCCCCCACTGTTGATTAATCATAGTCATTATTATTATTATTTGATTTGATTTTTATCCTTTCTTTCTGTTCAAACAAGATATTAAAAGCTGCTTAATAAAAGCAACAATTCATTCATTTGACCTCCATCCTGCTTTTCCTGCAGGAGTTTTCTGTTTCCTCCATTTTCCCTTCATGAGCACTTCTGTGGTATAGGTTGGGCTGAGAGAAAGTGATTGGCCCAAAGCCACCCACTAAATTTCCATGGTTAGGAGTGGTCTTGAACCTGCATTTCCTTGGTCCTTATCAACATCTTAGTCACTATAAAGGCTCTCAAGCATAAAAAAGATATCCTTAAAAATATAACCCAAAGCTGCAAACTTTCCATCTTGTACAATCTTCAAAATGGTTAATTCAAACAAGCATAAACCATGGTTGACTTTCTGAATTCAGATGACACGGCCATCTATAGTTAACCAATATTAAAACCTTACAGATGCTTCCCTAGAGCTGTGCTTATATTATAACTAGTAGTCGTAATGTTGCTTAGATATCCTACAGTGTTTTTGTAGCTTTAATAATTGTTCGGAAATGTTAATAGTTTAATAGCATAATCTGTATGTAATATACACAGAACTAGGTCCATTGAGTACATATAGAATTAGAACCTAAAGTCTTGCCTTTTCCATATGATTTATATTTTCCTGTAGCTTATTATTGCTTTGGGCACAAACCTCAATATAATATAGTTTTATTACTAGCTATAACCTCTAATGTTCCATTTTTCCAATAAACAAAACACAATGAACAAAGTTGTGATTTAATTTTTTTTAATGATAAGATGTACTTTTATTACAGTAAGCTCTTAAGTTGCTTGATTTAAATAAGTGGTACATAATCTAAAACTTGTTTTCCTTTCCTTTTCCTTTTTAAAGTGGTATCAATAATGTTCTTGATGCAAGATCAGTTGGGATGAAAATTTTTGAAGACTATGCGAGCTCTTGGTACTGGATTTTAATGTAAGTTCTTATTCATCAGAAGCCATACCGTCAGCATGTAAAACAGTGATAGCTGGAGATGCATGCAAAGTGGGGGTATGGCTTCCCTTCATTGCCTTTATGCATTCTTTTGTGCATTCCTTATTCAGTTCTTTTATATGAATTAGTTCTATATTCCTGGTTGTCCTGCTGCTTTGGCTCTCAATGAATTGGGAAAACAGTGGAAACCCCATACTTTAAGCCAGTATACAATACTCTCGGGTTAAAGTTTTTTTGTCTATGAACAGAGGAATGGAAGAGAGGAGACTGGTTGCTCTTTTTTTTTTTAACTGCTGTATTTTTGTTTTTTGTTTTTTCCCCCAGAGGGCTGTTTATTGCAATGGTAGTCAGCTTGCTCTTCCTTGTGCTTCTGAGATTCATAGCAGGGGTTCTCTTCTGGATTTTCATCTTTGGTGTAATTGGGATTATAGGATATGGTAAGTGCCAAATGCTACATACAGCTACCTAGGATTTTGTTATTAATACTGAGACAAGCAGAACTGATAATCAGTTAATTCTATACTATCTCACCCTTTCCCCATTAACTCACTCTGTACTGAGCCATTCTATTGGTCCTGCGCTTATAAATTCCCCTCTAGGTACCCTCTTCTTGTTACAAACAAGCTAGATGAATGTTAAATGGTCCAGTATGTTCTTCCTTCATCAGGACAATACCATATTTACTACTATGTATGCCAAGAAATAAAACACCATAGTCCTCTACCATCATGCAGCTGTTTACGTGTATGTATGTGTGTTTTCCTATATCTAGAATATAATATCACTATCTGTTTTTTGTTAGAGATTAGCCATAGGAGTAAGCAAATCTTTCCTATTTTGCTCATTTGGTTATTATATGTTGGCAAGTTCATAGTGATTGCTCCATGTTCTATCCTACTAAAAACTGAAATACAACATGATAGATTTATAGACACACTTAGTTTACAAGAATTTGAGGTGGTTTACAGTAATCCTGCTCCTTCTCAAAAATAGATAAATATCCAACCTCAACTAACTAACTAGGCAGGATATAAGGTTGGTTTGTGTTATAAGCTTTTCAAAAATGTATGCTTTTTACATAGACAGACAGACAAGTTATCTGGTTCATGATCTGTGACAATTTAACAACCTATTTCAGTGCATATTGGGAAGGTGAACCAGCTTCTTGATTTACAAATACCTGTACAGTTGTCAAACATGACCCACATATCATATGAATGCTCTGTTTTGACAGCAATCAGTGTAGAATATTCAGTATTCTTCATGTTTGATGTTGCTCTCTGATGGAACTTGCTTGAGATTTTTTTCTGCCTGAGACATGAGAGAAAATAGGCTCCACCTTCTCAAAATATCATTGGGAAATTTCATTTGGAATTTCAGTCATTTGTGAAAATACTGATGACTCTTTGAGTCAGGAAGCTATTTTCTTCAGATCAGAGTATCTACAGACACTGTAAGGTTTGTTTTGCTTTCTCTTATGGTATTTACTGGTTAGATTTATTAAATAACTCATAGAACGGTTAATCTCTGCTTGCCATACAAAATAAAACGTATTAAATTTTAAAAATAATGCAGTAAATAATTTGAAATCTACCATAGCATAAGGGTGCAAATCTCTGCCCGCATGACAAATGTGACATGTCATGAATTTTAAAAATTAAATGAAGCACTGGGAACAGGATCAAACCCAAACCACAAGAACTGAAATTAATACATTCAAAAAGTGTGGAAGAGCACAAGGATCCTAGTCTTTCACTAACAATCAAAAATAGAGACACCAGATGTTTTTTCCTCCAACAAGAACATACCAAAATCAGAGGCTACTCCTGTAAAAATCTCAGTGTATCTCTCTTATGCCACTCATAAATTTCTGATTGCATAAGTATATGAAAGAAGACTTTCAAAGATGTTTTTTGACCATGTGTATATATCAGAGGAAGCCTTCCACTGGGGGTTAAGTCCCAAGTCAAGCATGTAGTTTGGAGCTCTTATATTTGTGATTTGTTCGTCTAGCACCTTTCTGCCCAAAATATTCTCTTTGCTTTTGAAACAAACTATAGTACAGATTACCTAAAGGATGTAAATTGCTCTTTGATTCTGTTGTTTCCTTTTCAAAAGGTATCTGGCATTGCTACTGGGAATATGATCGCCTTCATGGAATACCTGGTTCTGACCTTACCATCTATGATATTGGATTCCAGACAGATTTCAGAGTCTATCTGCAACTGAGGCAAACATGGTTAGCATTTAGTAAGTGAATTTTTGAGAAACCTGTATTTTGACACACCTGCTTAATATTAATTTGAATAAACAGCTTTGTTGATGATTGATTGATTGATACCAAATGGAACATACTCCATGCTAAGCTTTGATTTGTTTAACCATGGCTTGACAAATAAGCTATAGTTGTATGAGTTTATCCAACACACTGAAACAAAAAATCAGTTAAGGGTACTTTGACTTAGTGCAATATGCAAGCTCTATCTCTGAAGACCGGATTTCCTAAATGCCTTGTTTGTATATTTATTTAATTGCATTTATATCCCACTACAATCTGAACTGACTCTCAGAGGTTTACATGATATAAAGAAGTTTAAAATATCCACAGTACAAATTGAAAATTGAAATAGAATGAAATCACTCCCCCGCCTCAGCCCCAATAATAGTAAGAAATAGCAAAGATAAAAGATGGCCAAGACTAAATAGAAGGCTTTTTGGAACAGCTCTGTCTTCAGCATCTTCTTGAATGTCATCAGGGATAAAGTTGGTCTTATCTCTACTAGGAGTTTTGTTCCAGAGAACCAGCACAACATTTGAAAAGCAGTGGCTCCTGGCCTTAGCTCCTTTTATTCCCCAAAGTTGGGAACTAGGAGTATGTTATCCCTAAATGACCTAATAGGTCAGGTAATTCTATTTGGGCCAGGTGGTCCTGCAGTGACCCAGGTGCCAAAGGACTTTATAGATCAAAAATAACACTTTAAATTACATCTAGAAGCCAATTGGAAGCTAGTACATCACCCATAGCATAGCTGTAATGTACTCCCAAGGTCGGGTGCTAGTTAGCACATAGGCTGCTACATTCTGGACTAATAGTAGCTTCTGATTAATGTTTTAGGGCAGTTCCATGCAGAGTGCATTGCAGTAGTCTAACTGGGTGTTAATGAGGGCATGAATTAATTGTTGCCAGGTCCTCTTGCACTAGGTAGTACTGCAACTGGTGCACCAGCTGGAACTGGGCAACAACTTCTCTAAATACAACACTTGCTGTTCTAGCAGGAGCCATGCGTCCAGAAGGTCCCTCTAATAATAAACTTGCTCCTTCAGGAGTAGTGCCTGTCCATCAAGAGACAACACTGGGATCAAAAGAGAGCCTTGTTAAACAAACAGTACCTCTTTCTTGCTTGGGTTCAACTTCATCTTGTTATGACCCATCCAGACCCTGGGAGCCTCTAGGCACTGGCTTAGGACATTAGTGTCATCTCCAGCACAGACCAAGGCAGTGATATAAAGTTGGGTATTGTCAGAATGCTGATATCTTACCCCAAAATGTCAGATGATCTCACCCAGCAGCTTCATATAGAGTATGGTCATGATGTCTGGGAATTATGGGATCTGTAGTCTAACACATCTGCAAGGCACCAAGTTGCGGATGGCTGTTCTGGAATATGCTTTCAGGTAATGTAAGATGCAGCCAACTTGTTGACTTTACTTGTTACCTAAAGTTAACGGATTGGAGAATGCATTATGGAACATAGCTCACACTCTGCTGCACCTGTGCAGGTAGGAGACATGGGAATAGACTGGGAAGATTGGGGCCAGTAGGATAAGTCACACTGAGAATCAGTGACAGCTGAGAGGAGGGAGAAGTGATGGAACTGGAAAGAACAGGGGACAATGGCAGATGCTGAAGAAAGAGAGGAAGATGTGTACCAGCCTTGTCCTTCCTTTCTCCTCCCTTCAGCCTTTGGCTTTTCCCCTACTCTTGCTACTCCTGGTCCACATGTGGACCAAAACAGCTCCATTTTGTTCTATTTGTGTATGAAAATATGTAAAAAATGCCTGTTTGGGTTCTGATATGGACCACCCTGAAAACAGTTGTTCTGTGTCCAAATATTTCATTTCCAGAATGTTTCACACCCCTAATAAACTCCTAATAATAATAGTGGATTCATAATACTATTCTCTTTTTAAACCATTGTTTCAAGCTCCTAATTATAATTGTAAGCTAAGAAGCTTGCTCTTTTTATATACATATAAAATGGAGAATGTTACAATTTCATGAGCTTTTATAAAATCTCTGAAATCATGAAACTCCTAATTAAAAACATAAGTATGCATCCTTGGGGAACATTTGTTTCTGGAGAAAATGAGGAAGTTGCCATGAGGAACCAATTTGCATAAAACATTTTCCACATGATTATTAGGCCCATCATGCAATTTTATGCTTCTGTACATTCTGCTATCATAGATTACTTTCAGATGCATCAGCAGTGTTCTCTCCTTGATTATCGAAGGTGAAGGATATTTGAATCATTGGACATAAAGCCCCTATCCATTTTTATGCAAATCAGTTCAATGTACAAGTCATGAAGATGAATATGTAGAAGTCTTCTTTGGTGATTAAGATGGGAGTAGGATCAATGAGAACACATGTCTGGCTGTATAAACAAGCTGACTGGAATATAAAGTTAGTACACTAGAAGTAGAACTTACTATGCCTGATGGGAACACTACAAGCAAACTATATGAAAATTATATTTTAAAAAATGAAACAAAATAATACAAAATACTGCATTTTACTGTCCCATATAAATAAATAAGTCTCTTAAAAAACATATGTATTATATTTTATTGAGCCTTCAGGCAAAATCAAATTGTAATGTCTCCCTTGTCTTCTGCTCTGGGTTGATAGTTATTGTATTCCAACATGTCTGGAGGATTGAGACTTAAAATGAAACATAGAACTTAGAAATAATTCCCATTATGTTCAATAAAATTCAATGTGAGTTTTCCTGCCTCTGATGAAATGGATTGTCCCTTTGTTGCTTTTACTCTGTTATTTTCTGAAAAAGAAAAAGAGAAAATATAAGATTTGAGTGTTATTTCTCATTTGCAGAATTTCTGAATCTAGACAAAAGTAGTCCTACTGGTATTCCAGATGGCTAAGTGCAAGTTAGTAAATATCAGTACATAAAAACTTAGAGATGCGTGGGTAGATGGATGGAAAGTTTGAAGTGAGAACCATAATTGTCTAAATTTTCACATAGACGTTGCATTCCTGCTAATTTCAAATCAAGTTATATACATTCTGTGACACTTCTTTAAAATTATTTGTTATGCATTCAATTTGGCAAACATGAACATCCATTAAGAATAACTGAAATTCAGGCTGCTTTTAGTCATAAATAACAATATCCAGAAAGAATAATAAGCGCTGGGATACAGTAAATAAGAGAAGAAAATTAGACATGTTTAAGCATTGATTATATTCAACATCTCCAGATACTGTGAACTAAAATAGCAAAAGGCAGTCGGTGAATAAGAACTGTCTAATTGCAAACAGATAGTTCTTTACATAATCATGTTAAGTCTAAATTACATTTAAAGCAAAGCATTGAATTTAAATTGCTTTGCTTTTAGATGAATGGTTTTCTTCATCAACTTCTTTATACTCTATGCCGTAATATTCACTGAGGAGAAGCCTTACATGCACAAAATTAAGCACATAAATACAATTGTGATAAGAGAATACAGTCTTTATCACATACATGCTTTAGTGCAGTGTTGTCCAAACTTGGCCACTTTAAGATGAGTAGACTTCAACTCCCAGAATTCCCCAGCCAGCCATGCTGGCTGGGGAATTCTGGGAGTTAAAGTCAACTCATCTTAAAGTAGCCAAGTTTGGACAACACTGCTTTAGTGTGTATGAAATAGGGGCTAAATCTAGGTATGTGGAGCATTTGATTGATTCCAGTGGAATCCTGAATATGATGCATTTGGGAAGAGAATACTGAAGCCAACCCTTATAACTGGCAATGTGTTGCTTTGATATAAGTTGGCAACCTTATTTTTTGACAAACTTATTTCTTGTGTTTTCAGTGATACTACTTTGTATAGTGGAAGTTGTCATTATATTGATGTTAATATTTCTGAGAAATCGAATCCGGATTGCGATTGCCCTTTTGAAAGAAGGTAGCCGGTGAGTATTATTAGCATTCTTGTGTTTGGAATATTCTGGACACAGACTTTTCTTAGGTTTTGTTAGAAATTCAGGGCAAGATACACTTCAGGTTTCAGTTTCCCTTCTATTAAGAAGCATGTTAAAGTGAGAAGTATGAGCAGTTTCGTTTTCTCAGCCTTATTTGGCAAGCAAGCAACTTCTTTGCATTGCAATCCATTGTAAATTTATTCCTTTTCCCAAGCCTTAGCTGATAGGCTGCTTAAACTGCAAGGCAAGAGCAATTTTTTTTTTCGTGTAGCCTAAAACAGCTTTAAGCATCCATATTTGCAGAGCTAAATGTATAATGGAATATTCTATTCCTTACTCTGCTTACTTCCTAATTTTAGAGTTAAATGGCTTATGGAGATTGGTGGCAGTTTTTTTCTGTCTGCCCAGCTGACAGCTGGTTTTTCTTTCTGGCTGCAAAACCTTACTCCTCTTCCATCAAGTTCAGCTCCATCAAGAGCTGTTTTCTGCTTTGGCACATCCCTGTGGTGCCTTTTCTTCTGGTTCCCAGCACACTTGTCTGGAACATGCCCTACTCTCCATATGACTTCCGTGAACCAGCAATAAATCTTCAGCAATGTAACCCTGCTCTGTCCATTTTAGGTTCATCAGACACCCATCAAAACATTAAGTTTTGAATTAGCCATCGCTGTCTATGTCCATTTTAGTTGCCAGCCATTACTGCCCTTCCACTTCCCCTCATTTCTTTGAAGGGCATTATTTTAATATATGATTCTATATTATATATATATATATATTTCACATAATGTATAAACATACATGTAACAGTGCACTCTATCTTATTTATAAAGGGTTAACTTGCTTTGTAAAGAGCACAGCTTTTCTTTCCCCCCACCTTATCTCTTTGTTGAATGCCTGATTGTCTTCGAATAAGCAATTAGCTTGGTAAAAGTTGCAAAGAGGCCCTGCATTCCAGAGAGAGATAAGGAGGTAGGTGTTTCTTTGGTAATAGGAGAAGAGAGTTGAGCTAACTTTCTCTTTCTGAGATCTACCTTTACTGCTCCCTAGACCATCCCTGTATTTCCTTGTATGGGTATGAGGGGATGTACATTTGTAAATGCCTATAAAATCTCTGTTGTTTGCTTTGAAAGGTGTGTTTCTCCTCAACACTTTGCCACTGTGTTGAATGAGCCATCCAGAATGTTTCTTGGCCAGTAAAACTTCTGTTAGCTAAAAAAGCTTCGTCTCAAGTTCTATCTGGCTCTTGGAACTTGGGTAAACAAATAAACAAAGGCGTGTGCCTTTCCAGAGTGTTCTCTGATGATTTTTTGAGGCCCCATTTCCAAAGCCAGTCTGTCTATAGTCCTTTCCTTTCTCTCCTGTGAGAAACTTTTCTGTGAGAACTAAATGATCTCTACTCTTCCCATCAACGAAGCTAACACAAACTAGCACAAAATATTTGTCTGAGGGCCTGCATAAAAGTATGATTACATGCAGAGCTGGCCAAAAGCCATGGCAACTACAGGCCTGTTAGAGATATTAGAATATTTGCTCTGGTTCATAGTCAGGTTGTACATGAAGGAAGGAGACAAGACGTTCCCTTTCACAATGTAGATTATCTTAAGTGTGAACAGAGTCATTCTGCAAGAATGCTGAGTATTGCTTAATTAGTATGATCCTGCTACCTCGAAAAATTGTGAACTAGATTACCCACTTTATGTAGTATTTATACTTTTTTAATTAAAAAGGTACATTAGGTATCTGTACAGAAGGATCAGTCAACATCATTAGTTTGGTCATTTTACCTGAAATAATATTGAAAATAAATGTAAGGGGAAGAGTATTTCAGTCTGAAATTCTCTCAGGTGTATCTCCGCCTTATCTCTGTTCTTGTATAAATTAAATATCTTATTGTTATCCCTCACTGAGCCTATAATCAGGATTGCTGTTTTGGGGGAAGTTGAGAGTAAAATATCTGGTGGGGTATCATCTCTTTAGTGTTGTCATCAAACTCTCAACAATTTTTTGGGCTCACTTGGCAGCATCACAGCAAATTAAACAATGCAATTAAAAGAATAAAATCCTCATCTCTGCAGAGAAGAACCCCCAAAACGTGGAATGGAAGTGATCCAGTGGAATCTCCTGAGAGTTTCTGGAATAACTGACAGATTTGACTGAACTTCTTACATTTTTTTTTTATCATTCAATTTTCTTGCATTCAAAACATTTATTTTCGTAAAAGACGTGTTTATTTTTATATTGTGAAATACGCGCGTGCACACACACATATATGTATTTGTATATTCAGACTTAGCAAGTTGTACAAATGCATCTGCTAGACCTGGCTAAGTGTATTATATGACCTTTCTAGAATGTGTAGCATTTGTCCTAGTTTACACAAACCCTGATTACACAGGCTCCTTAGGAACCTTGCATTCTCTGCAACTATTACTAGATGATGGCTGGTGTGGGTCTTCTGGGCTGTGTGGCCGTGTTCTGGAAGTTTTGTTTCCTAATGTTTCACCAGCATCTGTGACCGGCATCTTGAGAGAGCAGGAGCACAGACAGTTCTCTCTGTGCCCAGGATGATGTGACCCGGCCACACAGCCCGGAAGACCCACACCAGCCATCGTATTCCGGCCGCGAAAGCCTTCGACAATACATATTACTAGATGAATCGTTTTTTCTCTCACTGTTTACTCAGCAGCAAATTTCTAATCACACAGAATTCTTGAATTTCTTGTTGAAAACCAAATTTCTCAATGAACAAATTTGTCACAATTGTGCAAGAATGTGAATATGTTCCCTTGCCCTTCCTTGGAACTTACCTTCTTTCAAACCACTAGTGTCAACATACATGTTCTCCTACAAGATAATGAGTTCTACAGTTTCAGTATGTATTAGGGTTTTTTTTCATTAAAGCTATACATTTGGAGTTAGCATTAATTGAAGTATTAGGCTGCAACATATAATTTATTTTTCAAAATTACTTGGTAAAAAGGTGCTTTTATTGAAATATTTATCAGACAGTCCCGAAACTTCATAAACTTCTAGTGAGAAATAATATTTCATTATAGTATTGTGTATTCCATCAAGGATCACTTGAGGGCAACATTCCCCAATATTTATGCATAATGCATAAAAAGAAATGTTGCACTTTATTGTGAATACAACAGAAAGTAGCCCATAATCAAGGACTTGAAAAATATGTGGCTAATGACTGAAAGCTAAATAATTTTTTCCAAGCTTAGTTTAACTATTTCTTCAATGAAATGGCAGTTTATATTAGCAATAAATTGGTTGTGATTTATTCTTAGAATTTATCAAGCAGTTTATTACAGTAAACAGTCTGTGACTTCACTAAGGCCCACCTGTCATTAAATTCTGAAACGGACTGATTTGTAGTAATTATTTCTTAAGTAGCATAAGCTTATACTCTTCTTCAGTGATTGAAAAAACAGTCAAGATGTTTCTAGCACAATACGTTAATTGACCATGTAGAATTAATGTTTAATGCAAGGTTTAATTTAAGTTTTAGCTCATATTTGGTTTATGTGAAATAATTATAAACGTATGCAGAGTACATTGACCACATTAGGGAAGGCCTATGAAGATTGTAATGGTAGCTATATAGAAAGTATGATCACATAGAATAGGAAGTTATATTTCATAACATTACCAAATAGTGACACAGATGTATATAAACGTTGCATATATCTATATGCAGGTTGCATCTGTAGCAGGAAAAATGATTTGGGACAAGAGATGAGAATAATACAGAAGACAGTGCTGAGACTGGCCTCAACTAGATTGCTTACAGTAATCTTCTCCAACCTGATGGGCTCTCGATATGCTGGATTTTAGTTTCCATATTTCCTAGCAAGCAAGGCCATGTTCTAGATGACTTATGATTAATCTTTTAAGCTATTGCTGCATCCCATCTCCAGGTGTAGCAATAATTTTCAAGGTCAACTGGCCTATAAATCAATACTCACAGTGTCCACTAAGGTTCAACTTAAGGGAATATGGGGAAAATCACCATCCCACCCACCCATGACTATTGTCTCTGCTCAAGCCAGTGTAACATGGAGAACAGGCTTCAGTTCAACCCTAGCAAGACTGAGTGGCTTTGGGTATTAGGGTCCTCTAGTTCTGGGGACTTTCCATCTCTTGTTCTGAATGGGGTTGCACTACCTCAAACAGAACCTGTATGCAGTTTGGGGGTCCTCCTGGACTCACAGCTCCTGTTCGAGGAACAGGTGACAGCTGTGGACAGGAAGGCCTTTGTGCAACTTCATGTCATGCACTAATTGCGCCCATTCCTGGGCTAAGAGGCTCTGCTCACAATCACCTCTGAATGGACTATTGCAATGGGCTTTACATGCAGCTGCCCTTGAACATCTGAAAATTATAGCTGGTACAGAATGCAGCAGCACGGGCAGATATGTGTACTGCTCGATCGGTGCACATTATGCCTATGCTCTGCAAGCTGCATTGATTACCAGTATGTTTCTAGGTTCAATTCAAGGTGCTGGTAATGACCTATAAATTGCTTCATGGCATGGGTTATTTGAGGGACTGTCTCTCCCTAATTATGTCTACCTGACCCATTAGGTCCAGCAGGAGAAGCACACTCTGGGTCCTGTCTATTAGGGAATGTCTTCTGGCAAGGCCCAGGAAGAAAACCTTTTCTGTCACGGTGCCTGTCCTTTGGAACATCATCACCCCAGAGTTTAGATTAGCTCTGACTTTGCTGGCTTTTCACAAGGCCTTAAAAACATGCTTTTGTCACCAGGCTTGGGGATCCAGATGTGTGGCAGAACCTGTGCAACAGCTATGTTGGTTTGTTGGTGGTGGTTCTGTTTTTTTTACCTCAGCTGCTGATTATGTGTGTGTTGTTTTTATAGTGAGGTATTTTATGAAGTTTTTAATGGTTGTTAGCTGCCCAGAGTCATGAATTTGAGGTGGGCAGCCATATAAATTGAAATACTAAACAAACATTGAGAAAGAGTAGAGAGAACAAGAAAATGTTACATTGAAGAGATTGCTAGAAAGGAGAAAAGAAATATTAGGCTTTTATTTAAATAGGGCTTTTTTTTACTCCATGCATGGACCAAAGAAAGTCTCCATTCTTGTTTACCTATTTACACACAAGCAGTACTAACATTGAAAGCTTTCTGTCCCAACCTTACCACTCCTGTGTTGCTTCTGACCTTCTACAATGCCATTCCCAGATGGGTGCTGGATATTTCACTGAGTTTCATTTCCCCCCCTAAATATAATGCCCTTGTGAATATTTTCTTTCACAGAATCCCCTTCATTGGCAACAAAAACTGAATATGTTTTGTGCCTATATGTACACCTAAGAAAGAAAAGACTGTACTTTAGTATTGTATGGAATATAGCAGGAATTAAACACCTATCGCCCTCCAAGTGTTCCTGAGGTACAATTTCCAGGATTCAACATTGATTGTGGTTCCTAGGAGTTATATTCTAATTCAGCAATATCTGGAGAGCCACAGTTCCTACTTCTGGGTTCCTATAGTATGAAGAATCTAAGGGAAATACGTTTGATTATATCAGCTTCAACATATATATCTGCTAAGAATTGGAATGGATGGGTATGGATAGAACAAGAGAACTGTGAATTGGACAGAAGTTGCAGTTGAATTTTAAAAAATAAAGGCATTGAAGCTGATGCTAAAAGCTAGAGCATTGGGGGAAAGCATGCCTTGTTGTAAAAGCCAATAATAATCTAAAAATATGATAAAATGAATAAAGAAAATAAAGAAGAATGAAGAAATACGAATAAAAGAATTGGGGAAGAGGTAGAACTTGAGACAAACTGAAGGAGATAATTTTGGAGGGCAATACTTGGCAACCCAATTTTATACAGCTTTTATAATAAAGAGGTAAAAGGCATAGGAAAGAAATAGGCATTAGTTGTCATGGGAACTTTTCACATACATAAGCAAAAAATAATAACCTTAAAGATTAAAGAAATAATGTTTACATGAACTTCATGCTAATGGACTAATGAGTGGGAAGGGTGTCTGATACTCAGTCATGGCCGCTGAATCAAAGAATATGGCATTGTGGGAATCTACATCACTTTTATGATGGTGTATGCTACACGTATTTGTGTAATGAAAACTTAAACAAGTAACAGAAATCACAGTGGAAATTTGGTCTGTTGTATACAAAGTCTGTTGTGTCACAGCCTGACAAATCGAATAACTTAACTTTTTTTTTTTTTTTTTAGGGCAATTGGCTACATCATGTCTACATTATTCTATCCAATAATAACCTTTATTTTGATTGCAATCTGCATTTCATACTGGGCAGTGACAGCTGTGTATCCTTCTTTCTATCAGAGTAAGTGGTCACAAGTTATTCTCACATCTCCAGGTCAGCACTTTATTGGTGCATACATGCATACACTACATATCCATCACACTATTCCGCTTAGGAACATTATATAGAATGCAGGAAAAAGTAATAAATAGTAATTTTTAAAAAAGGAATGAAATAAGAAAAAGGAAACATTGCTAAATATTATACAATACCATTCACCATACCTTTCCATACTCTTCTGCCCTAGCAAACCATCCTTGTTTCCACCACATTTTTACATTACTCCATATACTGCCTTTCGTTGTGTAGAGTTATCACCTCTTTCTTTTTGAGGATCTTATTAATGCCATCCAGTTACAACTTTCTCATTCTAGATCCATTATTTCTTCCTTCATATATTGGTTTGGCAATTCAATCTTAATTCATTCTTTCTCTATGACCAGACCAACATGCTTCTTTCATGCTTCTTTCATACTTCTTTCATACTTTCATTCTTGTATTCAATCCATTTTTATATTCTTCGCCCATTTATTTTTTTACCCTATCTTTTCTTTTGCTACTACACACATTTCTCAAGTAACCCATTCCCACTGCATTCAACTTAGTTTTGTTTCTGCTAAGATATCCAACTCTCAGTTATATATAACATAGTGGGTGGAACATGCTATTACACAGTTACTTTCACTTCTTTCAACAAACAATCTTTCCTTGCAGGAGACCACATAATACCACTACTTTACATTGGCATTTGCACATGTTAAAATATCTCCATTTCCCATTGTTAGTAAACATTTTGCCATAGTATACAAATTCATATACTTGCTCTAGTTTTTTGCAATTTATCTATAACTTGCAATCATTCATCGCAATCTCCGTGTCAAAGTTAAGTGCTTTGATTTTTAATTCAATAATGTTCAGATCTGTACTATTTGTTGCATTTGCTGGCAATCATTTGCATCCTCAGTCAAGAATATGACATCATTTGCGTACAAATTGTACACACAATTGTTGGTGTTCCTAACCAACACACTTCTAACAAGCTTTGCTTATATACTGATCCCTAAAACATTAAATAATCAAGGGGAAATCACACAAGCTTGTCTTATTCCTGCTCATTGTTAACCATTAGTTAAACATTCCATTTATTCTATGGCATCCTTAGAGTGTGCTCTTAAAACACTCAGTAACCAATCTTAAATTCCATATTTATGCAAAATGTTCATACTTCAAGCCTATTCAATTTATCATACTTTGCTAAACCATGAAGTAAGTGTCTTAACCTCCTTCAGAAGAAACTACGTTTTGCATAGGAAGAAAAACTCTGTCTCAGTCTCACAGCTTGATTGATTGAGGTATCATGATTTTTCTTTTTGGCCATCAAAAGTGCAGAGTTTCAGAAGTTTATGGACAATATTTGACTTGTTCAAGTAAATAAATGAAAAGAACCCCGCAAAACTCACTATACATTAATATCTTATGTTCTTCAACGATTTCTTAATTACTTATTTACATACTCGCATTCCTTCCCAGAGCTTCTCTTCTCAGTGATTAATTGTGGGTGAAATCCTTATAGAAAATGCAAGTTTTACACTTTCTGAAACATTGAAACACTAGAAATTTACTGAAGCTTATGTTGTACCTACAACCAGAGATAAGATATAGTACTGCTTAACATGCACTGACTGGTGTGTACCTTTACATGACAGTGTAAAGTAGTGGTATTAAGTGGTCTACTGCAAGGAAAGATTGTGACCTTTTTACATTTGGATAAAAGTCTTGGAATATTAGATGACTTTTTTTTTTAACTTTGAGTATATTTTTATTTTATTTTTCTGAACTTTCTCAGTATTTTTCCCCATAGTCTCCATACTGTATATGTGGTCATTGAACTATACTGTTTCCTTTTTCATCTGGTGCCCAAAATTACCAACAAGAATGCCCTTGTTATTAAATAAAAGGGTAACAAATTTTATACCTCTCCTGAATTACTTGCAGACCAGGCAAATAGGTTTTTAGAAAATGCATGCATACTGTGGTTATCATATCCTGTGCTAGTCATTAAAAAAAACAAACAGAAATTAAATGTATTCTTTAAAACTCTTCCTCTTGGTACAGAGTGTTACATACTGCGTCTTTCTATCTGATTTTGTTTCTTACTTAACCCATTTAAATCAAGTTTCCTGGCTACATCAGGAGAACCTGTGTACAAAGTCATGGCTAATCAAAGCTTATGCAAATATGCAAATTTGACCTGTTACCCAGAGGTAAGCATGCATACGATTTGTTTTTAAACCCCATATATGTTCTAGCTCTTCATTAGTTAGTGTCCTTTGTATTTATAATGTCAGTATAAACTTTGACATATTTAAATTCCCCACATTGTTTCTAACAGATTTGCACAAATGAATCTTTTTAATCCACTAAAATCTGTAACTGGGTGTAAGTTGCATTTAAGGCAGAGAGGCTTGCATTGAGCAGACATATAGACCAGTGTTTCTCAACCTTGGACACTTTAAGATGTGTAGACTTCAACTCCCAGAATTCCCCAGCCAGCAAAGGTGGCTTTGGAATTCTGGGAGTTGAAGTCCACACTTCTTAAAGTTGCCAAGGTTGAGAAACCCTGGTATAGAAGATTGCACTATTGATTATTTTGTTAGCTTTCTTAGCAACTATCTGAAACATTGAAACACTAGAAATTCACTGAAGCTTATGAAGTACCTACAACCAGAGATAAGATATAGTACTGCTTAACATGTGCTAACTGGTGTGTGCCTTTAGAATGGTTTGTGAGTATCATTTGCCATATGAATTGATTACCGGTTGAGATTTTTAAATTATTTTAACAGGTTGAATGACCTGTCATTTTGCTAAAACAAAGTTTCATCACTTACAGAAGGTCTGTTTCTATTATACTAACATCAGACCCAGTATTTTGATTGTGCTTATGTTGCAAGCTATTTTTATAATGTGTTACACCATACATTATTATTTCACTATCCCAGGTGTTGTACCCACGAGTTTCACTACTGCTTACACAGTCATTAGCTGAACACTGCCCTCTGTTGTTCTCTGCCCATTCGCCTAACATTGGAAAGATTCATAGTTTGAGATTGTACTAAAACATTTTAATATCCCCACCTGATTATTTTTCTTTTGTCACTGAACAGACTTTCAACACTACCAACGTGAGCAAACTATGTCCAGGGGCCCAGTGTACGTTTGCTTTCTATGGTGGAGAAAGTCTATACCACCGCTACATCTTAGTCTTTCAAATTATCAATGTGTTTGTCTTTCTCTGGCTGGTCAACTTTGCGATTGCATTGGGTCAATGTACCCTTGCTGGTGCCTTTGCGTCTTACTATTGGGCCTTTCGAAAACCTGCTGACATTCCATCCTGCCCGCTCTTTTCTTCATTTGGACGAGCGATACGGTAAGTAAGAAATTGCAACTGTGTTTAAATTCAGTTCTGCCTCTATGTTCCGTATCATGGAAGGAGGGTGGGGCAGGAGGAATAAATTTTGTACTCAAAATTGTTGTGTGGCACAATATGCTTTTCATGCTGAAACTACTTCAACAGGGTACAAAGTTGAAAAGGACATCTTTCTGCAAATGGGAATGTCTGCTGGCTATATATTGTGTACAGTTGTTTACAGATTCAAAATAAGAAAACAGTGAATATGACAGGTTTAGAAACCTTTTTAGACAGTACTTTGTAAGCTTTTCTTTGGCTGAAATAACAGCTTCCAAATGTTTCTTATAGCCAGCTAAAAGCCTTTCTATTCTTGCTTTTGGATCCTTTTTCCACTTTTCTAGAGGGAACTCAGAAATATTCTCAGGGCTTTTTGAATACCCTGCATATTTGAAACCTTTCCACAGATTTTCAATAATATTCAAGTCTGGAGACCATGACGGTCATTCTAAAACATTGCCTTTCTTTCTGTAAGCACTTTGTAATTGATTTGGAGTTACATTTTGGGATGGGCAAAAGTTTGAAAAGCAATAATTGACTCTTAATTGGTTACAGGAAACATTTGGACACTGTTAGTTCTGCCAAAGAAGGAGTTACAAGTGTTGGCTGAAAGGTCTTCCAAACTTCTGCACCTGACACATTCGCTGTTTTCTTATTTTCAATCCATTAACAATTGCACATATATAGTCAGTATGCATTCACATTTACAAAAAAATGCAGTATTTAACTGTATGATATCAAGCTTATATCAGCTTCTATTTACTTGGGCATTCGTTGAAACATACAGTTTGACCAGTGGCACCTAAATGCTTTCATACAGCTGTCACGTAGCGGTAACTTCCCTTTGGTCCTAGCAATAGCAGTAAATTAGAACTACAAATATACAGTATATTATATATATATATATATATATATATATATATATATATACACACACACACATACATACATACATACATACACACACACACACACACACATCTGATAAATGCATTTTGTAATCCATAATGTTACATACTAGGATTTTTCTCATGTTAATATTAGCCATATTAACCATTATTTATAACTGATCTGTGTCTAGTGATATGCCTGTTCTTGAAGAGTAACATTGGGTGTTTTGTTTTGTTTTGTTTCTTAGATATCATACAGGTTCTTTAGCATTTGGGTCTTTAATTCTTGCAGTGGTCCAACTAATTAGAGTAATCTTGGAATATCTGGATCACAAACTTAAGGGTGAGTTTCATGGAATAACACTTCGCTTTTTCAGGTTTGGTACACTGGTATGCCTTACAAAACAAAAATTCTGTAGAGACATTTACATACGTATAGTTTTAGCCATGACTGGCTCACATATCTTGCTCCAGTGTTTCCATGTAAGGGACTGTAAGTTTCTTTGGGAAAATGTACTTAACAACACAAGCCATGACTGGAAACGTTGCCTTATCAGGATTTCTGATCATTGGTGGAGTGGAAACTCAGAAGTCCTTTATAGCAAGCAATGAAACAACATATTTAAAGCTTTATGTTTCTTCAACCCCTGGTATCCTTCAACTACAATTCTCATGCCCAGCATAAAATCTTTCATTTGGCACCTTACTGGCATTTTGTAATTGTTAAGAAATGTTTTCTCTGTTTCGTACAGGCTCACAAAATGCATTTGCTAAGTTCTTGCTTTGCTGCCTCAAATGCTGTTTCTGGTGCTTGGAAAAATTCCTTAAATTTATCAACAGAAATGCTTACATCATGGTATGTATTTTTTTTTTCACTCTCTCCTTTTCCAGTACACTTCTATGTAATGTCTAGCAAACTATAATTGGTGTGGCAAATCCAGTTTTCCAAGTTTTTAATATAATGGCTTAAACCATACTATTTAAACTATTTCTGGGTTGAAATGTTTATTTCTTTCTGGGTACTAAAAGATATTTTCATATGATTGAAATTAGTTCATAGTAAATCTCAGACAACTTTAGTGATCTGAGGTGGAAAGTATTTCTGCTGAATTTCATCTGACAGTAATATGTCTTTCAAATTACAATCATGGATCTAAAAATGAGAACAGTTGCACAATTAAAAACATCTTTAAAAAAAAGTTTAATTTTTTATGCAGTTTCCAAAGTGTTTATGAAACCCAGAAGCATTAGCTTTAAGTAGCTTATTCTATCAACTAATAAGTGCATTACTTCAACAGAGGCTGATTGAGGTAAAGCCTTTAAGAATTAGTGAAAATTGGCACTTGAAATAGGATTTTCTGGGTCTGATGTGTGTGATGCATACATATGATTGTAATCTGATCCAAGGAAAGAGAAAAAGCTCCCAAATCAAGCTATAATATTGACACATAAAAATAATAATTTTTTTTAAAAATTTGGCTTATCTCAAGGCAGGTAATAAAAATACGCTATAGGTAAATGAGCATAAGGATGTAACTGTAGTCATACTTTCCTAAAAGTAAATCACACTAAATTTACCAGGGTGTACTTCTGAATAGATATGAATAGAATTTCACTGTAAATATCTAATAAAAACTTTTTTTTAAAAAAAAAGTGTTTATAGAATAAATTAAAATGCTTTTCTTATTCATCCAATTTCAGCTGTTAAACAGAGCGCAAATAAAGTTCTTTAGCCTTTCGAAAAATACTCAACCAGCACCTTACACAAGTTGCCTAAATGATTCAAACTTAGTGCATATATGGTACAGTCAAGAATGGGTTCCCATTTAAGTGTGTAGGCAAGAACC
Source organism: Python bivittatus (assembly GCF_059951505.1). Classification (NCBI taxonomy): domain Eukaryota; kingdom Metazoa; phylum Chordata; class Lepidosauria; order Squamata; family Pythonidae; genus Python; species Python bivittatus. Next base: position 34,217,488 of record NW_028277098.1, read on the forward strand.
TCTCCACCTGGTGCCATCCAGTTAGGTAGCTATTGTAGTTCCTAGTTAGAATGGCCAGGAAGGTGACCTATTAGGATAGGCTGCCAATGAACAGAAGGGCAGAGGGATTATTTCAAGGATTTGGAGCTTCATCAATGAAAATCCTTTCCTTGTATTGACTGAGAAGATACCAAGAAACAAATCTGGATCCTGAAGCATAACTAAAGGTCCACTCAGGAATCCTGCCTGAAGGGCAAAGTATTCTTTATCAGAACATATATTCTAAGTGTGTCAGGCCCAGCCCAAGAACAACGGTGAAATAGTCCAGTCGAATACAGTTCCTTTATTTGCTTACACCTTGTAGACAGAACCTTGCCAAACTAAATCTACACTACAACAACTAGTTGATATACCCTGTGAGATTCTAGGAAGTGGCTATCCTGAATCTCTTACTCTTCTCACATTCCCCCTGTGGACTGTGTTGCCTTTTGCCTCCTTTCCCTTGCTGAAATGCCACCCCTCCTTCCTGATAGCCTTGATCTCCCACATCACTCTCCCCCTCATAGATACATTCCATCACAAAGTGATACAAAATACATTACAATTTTGGGGATATAAAAGCTTGCAAATGAGTCTCAAACTGCCTTGGGCTGCAGGGCAAAGTTCTGTGTTTGGTTTTAGTAGTAGTAAACTTTATTGTCATTGTACCTCGTCCAACGAAATTAAATGCCATCCCCAGTGCACCTTATATTGTAAATATAAGAACCATAGAATAAAAAACACACATCCTTCACATTCTCTTCACCATTGCACAACCCCTGATGTTACATTAATATTGCACTATACAGTAGAGTTCAGTATAGTTGCAGCTCTGAGATAAAAGCTATTCTTCAGCCTATTTGTCCTTGTTTTTATTATTCTGTACCGTCTGCCAGATGGTAATAGTTCAGAAAAAGAATGTCCCGGGTGGAATGGATCCTTAAGAATATTTTGAGCCTTCTTAAGCCAGCGGGAACTATAAAGTTCTTCCAAAGAGGGGAGAGGGCAACCAATGATCCTCTGGGCAGTGGTGGTAACCCTCTGGAGCGCTTTCCTATCTGCCACTGTGCAGTTAGCAAACCATACAGAGGTGCAGTAGGTTAAAATGCTCTCTATAGTACAGCGGTAGAAGGTCACCAGCAGTTTTTCATTCAGTTGTTGTTTCCTGAGAAGTCTCAGTTAGTATAATCTCTGCTGCGCCCTCTTAACCAAGGCTGCAATATGAGCACCCCAGGTCAGGTCCTCCTTTATGGTAACACCCAGAAACTTAAAACTGGCTACCCGCTCCACTCTGTCTCCATTGATAACCAGGGGCTGGACGTCTAATCTATTCCTTCTATAGTCCACTATAAGCTCCTTGGTCTTATTGATATTAAGGGCCAAATTATTGTCTCCGCACCACGAAAGCAGCCGGTCCACCTCATTCCGGTAGGCAGACTCATCTCCTTCGGAGATAAGCCCCACCACTGTTGTATCATCTGCAAATTTAATGATAATATTGCTGAAGTGAGTGGGGGTACAGTCATATGTAAATTAAAATTTTGGAAGATTGGTTATTTACCTTAATATTGCCAGAAAAAAATGCATTGATTCTTATGGGCTTTCTTGAATATTTGGATATTTGGCACTGCTAATTGTTCTAAGTATTGGCTCTTTCGCAATAACTGGAATCTCCAGATATTTGTTTTGTTCTTTATATGATTGGTTCTCCAAACAACCTCTAATAATATGTAGATATGTTAACAGCTGTTACTGTTTTGCAGATTGCAATCTATGGTAAAAACTTCTGCACCTCAGCAAGGGATGCGTTCTTTCTGCTCATGAGAAATGTGGTGAGGTAAGGAGGCATAATGCCATAATATTCATATACCTGCCATCGCTAAAAATGTGCTTGATTAATGTTTTAAATATTCATATTATTCTCAGTTGTCTAAGGCTGCTTCCCTAACCTGATACCCTCTAGATATTTTGAGCCACAATCCCCTGAATTCATAGCTGAAGGCTATGCTGTCCAGAAATTCTTGGAGTTGCACTCACAATGCTTCTAGGGAATGCCAGCTTAGGAACAATCATTTAAAGGGTAGATCACATTTTTAATTGTTTTGCACATTTGTTGATAGAGAAATTTTAAAGTTTAAAGTTTAAATATTTCAAACAAGTTTGTTCTAGATCCACAAAGGATATAATTAACACCTCAAACATATATTTGTTTCGGTAATTTAAAAAATGTTACATATAAAAGCATTAAACCAAAATGTTTTCAGTTTGCACCTTCTTGGGTTGTTCTGCTATGAATAGAAGGTTGCCACAGTGTGGAGACCAAGAAGAAGAAGGGCGAGAGATAGAAGAGGCAAGAAAACGTATTCCCATGTCAGGAATTTTGTACTAAGAATTTACAGAGTAAAGAATGCAACACATAAACAGGTCCTACCGGTACAGCTCTCCATTTAATCTGGGACATGGCTTAATGGTGTAGAGAGCTGTATTCAAGTTCTAGCAGGCCTAAATACAGCTCTTCTCTACTTCTAGCCTTATGCATGGAAGTCCAAGAGAATGTAGAGCAAGGCTGTGTGCTCACTCCTGTCCTCTATCTAGTGTAATCCTGTCACATGTTCATCAGAAGAAATACCTAAGATAGTTTAGTTCCACCCTCCCCTCATGGAAAAGCTGTTGCTGGCTGGGATGGTAATAGGCAGAAAGTTGGATCCAAGCAAGGGAGTTATCTGGCCTTTTCCTCAGATGCAGCCTGGTGAAAATGTATCAGCACCTTCTTCCAAGGATTTCACAGAATTTGGGGAGGCTAGGCTCTCTCCCAATCCTTTCACTAAGCATCAACAGTATGCATGTATTTTAACCTTGATGTTTCACATCAAAGCCAACTTACCTTGAACTACTGCTACCGACCATGATTAATTTGTTATGTTTCCATGACAATGAATTTGCTTCTTTAAATTATGAAGTTATTAATGCTAAAACTTATCTTAAATTGCTAACAAGCATATTAAAAATGTGCTTTCCCAATCTGCAACACAAACTGTTTCTCAATAAAACTATCAATGTTTTCATCATTAGAATGCTTGTGTAGTATGTTAATTTTGACATACAGAGGTATACAGTATTTTTGGATAGCCAATCAGCAAATAAAGGAATATCTGCCTTTTTTCCAATAATCTAAAATACTAATCTTTGCTTCTCTGAGGAAATTATCAGTTTTAAATCTTTATCTAAAATTAGATCCCTTATGTTCGTAGAAACAGTCTGTTACATAGTTATCAAAGTAATCTTAGTATAACACCTAGAAACAGACCCGTACTACCTTTTGGACCCAAAACAACATCATATTAATTTTCTTCTCTGTTGCACAGGGTTGCAGTCCTGGATAAAGTAACAGACTTCTTATTATTCCTCGGTAAAATCCTTGTTGCTGGAGGTGTGGGTGAGTCAATCATTTAACTCTCATTCATTTGTTTCAGTTTTGTTAAGGCCACTGGATCACATTGAGAAGATGGTTGACGTGAGACCTCTCTAGTTTGCAGCCCTTTTATGACTGGAGTTCATGTAAATAAGTACAGTAAAGTCTCATGATCTCAGTGTCTCATAGGACATTCATTATTAGGTCATTTTAATGGGATAAATCTAAACAGAAGACAAGCAAATTAATTCATCAAGAATAGGGGTAAAGGAATTATGATGACTTTGAAAAACTTTGACTCCTATTTTCTATCTGGTGATTTTTGCTCAGGAAGATAGATTTACTGAGATAATCTTTAATCCTATGAATTGCTGTCATAAGAGAATCCATTAGATTTGCATGGGTATTTTAATTGTTTTGCTTATGAAATTACTGCAGCTTTCCTTTGTTTTACAGACTTGCAAAGGTCATAAATACGAGAATTGGCTGTAAAGTTACTTTTTCATCATTGTTGTAACTGGGAATGGTTATCAAATGAGGCAGTCACTAAACAAGGATTTCCTATAAAATATTACTAACCCAATAATCATAGCTCCAGGCCCAGTGTACCTGCTATAGCGGCAATAATTACACCTAAAAGGAATCATGGAAAAGTTCCTTTTAAATGTCTTAACGCCAAAGTAGATGCCAACTATAAAACTTTTACATTAATTAAAAGCAGTTAACATGTATTTAATAATTTTCCTCTTCTGTCATATGAAAAATTACAATATATTGGCAATGTTTAGGGGGACTTTGGGAACTCTGTCAAAGGCTTTCAGCATATAAGTCTGAAGTCTCAGATCATGTCTTTTTGCCTTTTCTAATAAGTAGGGATTAGTGTGAGGGGATTAGAATCCCTTCTAATAAAAAGGGATTAGGAATTAGGTGTAGGAAACATACTGTGGACTGGATTTAGCTCCTAATAAATAGCTGATGAGTTCTTCCCAACTATTGAGATCTACTCTTTATGCATGAATTTGAACTGGGATCTCCTATTTGTGTTCTAAAGTTAGGAATTTTATATAATTTATAAATAACTTGTGATTTTGATTTTCTGATATTTTGATTTTTTTTTTCTTGATTTTCTGAAATTTTCCGTTTCTCACCTTTTTCAATGATTTTGAACTTTTTATTGATATCCAGTTTCATCTAAAATCTGCTCAAGTTAAGGAATCTAGAACTAGCAGAAACAGAACTTTGTAAAAATAGCTTAATTTAAGAGGTATATTTGATGACTGCAGTAAAGAAATTATAGAAGGAGATATTAAAAAAACAAACAAACTTACCTTGACATGGATATGGATGAAACTCTAGAAATTCAGGAAATCTATAGAAAAAAGGTTTGGGCAACATGAACAAGAATATTGCTACAAAATATACTTGTAAAAGTCACATATTTCAAGACTAAAGAGCAATACTGAAATCAAAAAGAAACTAAAGTGCTTTAAAACTTAGAAATACAATGATTGAGAGTCTACCAGATGTATCCCCAGATATATTTAGGAAGAGAATTCTGAGATTTTTGACAACTGTCCTTCAGTACAAAAAACATGAGGCTTTATCCATAACAGGACAGGAATAAAGACCAAGAACAGACAGAAGAACAAAAACTGGACCAAGCAGGTGGTTCTTCTTCATAAATTAATATAAGAATCATCATGATTCAAATTAAAATATTTTCAACCAATATTGATAGGCTAAATAATCAATTTAAAAAGGAAAAAATATGAAAAAGGGCATATTATATGTTTGCAAGAGACACATATTAAAATGATCATGTCAACTTCTTGGACTGTAAACATCTTTGTTTCCAGAATTAATGTCAGAACTGGCAAGACACCAGAGGGAGTTTTGACCATCAGCACCTTCGTCTTGCTGATTTTCTGTTTCAGATTATTTCATTCTATCTAGCTCCTCACAACCTTCAGGCACCAGCTAAGGACCTTCACCACATCTCCTGCTTGGTCCAGGATAGAAATATACAACTGAGTATAATCAAATATTGATGATCCCTCACCACTGGATAACCTCCCTCAGCAATTTCATATAAATGTTAAAAAGAAGGGAGCAAATCCTTGGTACCCTACACAGCAGCAGCCAACAGTTGTAGCTCTGCTCATTCACCAGCATCACAAAGCAGGAACCATCATTCGGGAAGCAATGGAATAATTGAAGAACAGTGCCACCCCTTCACTACCCTAACAGACGATCCAGAAGGATATCATAGTTGATAGTATCAAACATGACTGAAAGGCCTAAAAGGATCAGGAAAGCTACATTGCCTTCATCCAGGTTCTGGCATAGGTCATTGTCTAGAGGAACTCATGGGGTTTCTCTCCCATGCCCAGATCTCAATCCTGATAGAAGAGAGTCCAGATAATCTGCTTCCTCTGGGGATTTCTGCTTTTGATGCCCCCCTCACAGAAGTTATCTGAGTTGGCTGGATCAAGAGATTGTTTCTTCTACCACTACCTCCTCCAAAGCAGCCAGTACTGATCTCTCTCCCAAAGAAGAATTGACCCAGCCACATACATTCCTGCTTGCTACTCAAAGAGACCAGGTTGGAGGTGTGGCAGAGCTCATACTGCAGTGGACCTTACGTGCTTCCTCAGAGTTCCATAAGCTGAAACAAATCCCATGTGACTTCACAAACAAGCTACCACAGCCAGCAAACTCCACTCCCTGATGCACTGATGATGTTACCTAGCCTGGTAATGAAATGTCTGCAGAAAGATAAGTAAGCTCAAATAACACCAAGAACCCAACATGTCTGTCAAAATCTTTCCAGGTTGAGTCCAAACCCAAGTGAATGTGAGTGATTTTATCAACAAAGTATTTGGAAAGCATGTCACAACAGTACCTGCCAGGAGATCATCCTGCCCATCCCTTTTCAACATGGAGCAGTCCAGCAGCATTGCCACTGATAGAGCAAAAGCAGAGAAACACTGCTTCTTTGCCAGGTCTACCACCAAATAGGCACCATCACCTGTGATTGTCATATTTACTCCTCATCTTTCTCCACTAGCATTCTAAGCATTTCTTCTTCTGCGTCATCTTCTGGAAATCCTCAGTAAACCCAGGAGCATCCCAAGATCAGTGAACAGAGGAAGGCTGCTTCTAAGGATCAGTCACATCCAGTGCTCAAGCTGCTCTGAATTACAGCGATGCAGTATTGGCTGCCAGATCACTGAGGAAAACTTCAAACATTTGCAGAAAACCCACTGGATCTGTAAGCTGTCTGAGGTGGACCATCCTCGCAGAGGTTGTAGAAGGCAATGAGGCTGATATTGACCAGGAAGTAACATAATCATGGCAAAGGACTAATAATAATATTCTCCGTCAACAGATCAAAAGATGACTGTCCTGAATTAAAAGCAAGGGCATAATGTGTATTATTCACATTCTTTTATAACTGGAAAATGAAATGAGATTTGTCTGAAATGAAACCATTTAACAGTGAAATTGCTTAATGCTTTCCATGTGCTTAAGAATAAATTCCTGGGGTTAATTAATTTACATACTTTTTCCTTCCTGCTTAGCATAAATGTTATTCTAAATTAGCATCTCAGTTTATCACTGAACATACTGAATAAGATTAATGGAAAATAGTTAAATGGTTCTCCAAGAAATAAACTAGATAAGCTTTTTAAAATCAAGTTTGAGTTTCTTTTCTGGTTTGCTAACTGCACATGTTATTGAAAGAGATTGAAGGCATGATAAAATTGATTAAAATCTTCTGGTTGCATGAATCAATCACAGGTAATTAATTGGAATGCCAATTTTAGACCATTACAAATACTGAGGATAATTAATGTCATGATTTATTGTTTGGAAAATCCTATTTTAAAAACTCTTGTGGACCCTGTTTCTGAAAATGCATGTATGTTTAAATGGAGATGTATAATTGGCTTGGAGGTAAATAGTTGAATAAATAATTTATGTAGTATATTTGTAAGTTGTTCAGCTCAGACACCTTACAGACCCAGTGGGTTTCCTGCAAGTGCTTGGGGATTTCCATACCATCTCTTTAATAACATGTGATATATTCCCAGATATGGAAATATCTATTGCAAGTTATATTCTTTGTTTCAGAACATGAGCTATAAGGGCTTTAAAGTGCTGCTAAATCATACTGTAGCTAACACCCTGTGCTTTTTTCTCCTGCAGGTGTCCTAGCCTTCTTTTTCTTCACACACAGGATACCAGCATTTACACAAGAAGCACCATCACTGAATTACTATTGGGTCCCGCTCTTGGTAAGTTCACATTAGGATTTAAGAATCCAAGCCTGGTGTTGGCATTTGGCCTGGTGAGACAATTGTTGGGATTCATGCCTCCTCCCCAGAACGAACAGTACCACACCTAGATTTGTTTCGATTCTGGTTTATTTAAAACATCTTTGCTCAGCGCTGTCCAGATAAATTCTGTGGAAAGTTTCTGCAGCCACAATACTATCTCAGTCTCCACAGGATGGCTCTGGTTCATATTTTGGCAATATGAATTGCATGGATGGCGGGACCAAATTTGACTTGAGATTGATATTTGGATCCCAATTCATATTTCAGGCAGGTAGCATGGTGCTCTCCAGGTACTTTGGACTACATCTTCCAGCTTTACTTGCTATTGTCATATTGGCTAGGGCTAATGGACATTGGAACCCAAAACATATGGAGGTCCCAGGTTGTTTGCTTTGCTCTATTAGGTCTTTTGCACTTCCATTTAGATTTTTTAAAAAAGAAAGGAGGTCCATGACTATGTACTTTGTCTTTAAAGAAAGGTTTGGGAAAAGAGAAGAGGCAATGGATTACCGGCATACTATAGGTTGCAGCAGGTTCATATAACGCTAAAGGAAGATGTAACATGAGACTACTGTGCCCCATTCAGAAGGCTACTAATGGGATTTTACTTTCCTATTAACAGCCTTGCCAACTGTACCAGTTCTAGAAAATCTGGGGAAAAATCACTATTATTTTCTAAGTTTAAAGTCATGAACATCTTGGGAAAAGCTGTCATGGTAATGTAGATTTAACATGCTTTTCTTCTTTTCCAGACTGTCATTATAGGCTCTTATCTAGTTGCACATGGATTCTTCAGTGTCTATGCAATGTGTGTTGATACACTTTTCCTCTGTTTTTGTAAGTAATCAGCCTTTTGTGATTTATTTCCTCTTTCAGTAGTGCTTAGATAAAGGACTGCTAAGTCACCTTCCTAACAGAATTCATGAATATGTTGGAGGGATATGTATAGGCAATCACATGTCAGATGTGATTTCATTGGTCAGCTAATGAAATATTACTATTGCTAATTACTATCATGACTTTTTTGAGGAACTGCTCCATAATAATTACTAACAGGTTGCCACTAAGTATTTTATAGATTCATTTTGTCCAGCAGCATTTCATTTACAGTAGATGAGTGTTATGTGTTCTTGCTAATAACATCCTTGCTGTTTTAATAACGACACCAGCGTTGGTTGAATTTAAAATAACATGTTTCCCCTTCTGCATCTAGATTGTCTTTAAAAGAGTTGGAAGCGTATTATATTTAACAAGGGAGCATGAATTACTTACTGTTCCCACATTAGTCTGTGCTCTAAATGCAAGCAAGATTAGCCATCCTTATGAAATTATAAAGATAAAAGTGCCTTTCAGCATGCTAGCCAGGGAAATCCTGCCTGCTGTTGAGAAAGCACTGAAGACAGAACTTTAGAGAAATGATCCAGTGCTCAATAAATAATTATGATTCCCATGTTCCCCCCTCCCAGTCTTTTGGTTATAGATCAATCACTGGAGAGCTTGACCTTTATGTGACCTATAGTTGCATGGGAACTGTAGTCCTATTCTTCTAGGTTTCCACTTTGCCACAATGTCTTTTTTTTTTTTTTAATCATCCAACTTTATTAACATTCAAAATTTTATCTTATAATTTCAGTTAATTTACCATTAGGCTCCCCCTCCCCCCACCGCTGCCCAAGGCTACTGTGGAGTACAGTATTGGTATGTTATGTGCTTCACTACCAAGCATAAATTAACCATTCTTAAGCTGTTGCATGGACAGAAAATATGGATCATAGCATGTCTCACTCCAGCTTGGCTATGACTTATATAGTGTTGATCTGAAATTGTGTATATCAATGCTTTTGTGATATTCTGCAATGGCACAACACTGAAATTCAGCTCTACTGTTGTCGGAATTCTAATCATTCTTTTCCTCCCTTTCTTCTGAATCTCTCCTTTGTTTTTGTTTGGCTGCATGATTGCTTTTGCTTTGGCTCTTTTTGACCACTTCGTATTCAGGTGAAGATTTGGAAAGGAATGATGGATCTACAGCAAAACCCTACTACATGTCAGCTAGTCTGCACCGAATTTTGGGGAAGAAGGAACTGAGTCCAAAAAAGTTAATGGGATAATGCTCAAAATGGCAACAGTGTTAGTTTCAAGGAAGGAAAACAATTAAAAAGCAGGATGCGTATAATTTAGACAAAAGATTTTTTTAAGTATGATGCTTCTGGTTAATAAATCATTTGTGTTGCTTTGTACTATCTAAAAATAAGCAAACGGGCAACATTTTAAAGATGTCTTTTAACAGCTGTGAAACAAGGTCACATCATAGTTTTTATAGAGTGCCTATGGGTAAGTGTAAATGTGAAGCTTCTTTTTTTTATCTTTAGCTCTTAGTGTTTTAATAACTTTTCTAACCTGAGATTTTGCTGTTTGAAATGACAGCCATTTTGATAACTTTTTTTATAGGTGTATATTTGTAAAGGATATTCAGGCAATTTTTCGAAGCACTACAATGAATCCTAATTAGCCATAAACAAATCAAGATTATTGGTAACCAGCAGGTGGTCCTAAATTTGTAAGGATGGTGCTATGGCTGTATTTTTACTGTACGTGCTGGTTGACAGCTATTTAAACTGTGACTAAAATATACTAATGGTTCCCTATGAAAAAGGGCACATTGCTAAGTCAGTTTCCTCCTAAAAATGGTGTATGCTGAGATGGAGATAAATTGGGATCCTGCTGATTTATCTCAAAAAAGATAATGAAGGGTAAAGATTTTTAAAATATCTTCAGTATTTTTTTTAAAAAAAACGATTATGCCAATATCTATGTTTAGTTTCAAAAAAATTTAAGTCAAGCAATAGCCTCTGCTCGTCATCAGATGCAATATTTATGAGTGCAGTTGCAAAATATTATTAGTGATACTGGTTAAGAGTGCCATGATTTAGTCTGTGCTATGTAAACATTTTTTCCTACATGAAATATCCATAAAATAAAATGCAATACTATTTTTTTCTATGGAAGAAATCCTTCTAGACTAACTCAGTCTTCCCTAACCTGGTCTTCTGGAGATTTGTTGGAACTTCTGTTCCAGAATTCCCCACCAGCCCAGTCTTTGGTCAATGCATCTTTTGAAGGTGCCAGGTTGGAGAAGGCTGATCTGGTTCTAAAAGCCCCAGTTCATTAGCGTTTCCTCATAAGTTTTCCTCCTTCTCTGCTGCTGCTAGACAAAGAAAAAGAATTAAGGATTGTTGCCTTTAGGTCCCGCTTGCACTATTTACATGAACATGTGATCATTTTTCATACAGACAGGAAAGAGAAGAGAGAGAGATGTAATATGAATGAGTATTCCTTTTAATTGAAGTAAGAACTGATCTTGAGTCTCATACAAAAAGACCTAATGAGTAAATATCAAAAATTAGTATTCTGCATCATAAAACAGAACATGCTCTAGAATTTTACCTGCAAAGAAAAATGCAATTTTCTTATTCAGATTTGGAATTTAAAAAGCAATTATACCATAATCCCATTTTATGTTAGTAAAAGCTGGGGAGAGAACATATCCTAAGGCAGGAGAGCTTCATCACAGTCATGGTGCTTACTTAGGAGTTGTCTCATGTGAACTTTTATTTCTGCTAAACATTAAAACAATAGATGGCCTTAGTTATGCTGTTGCTCCTGGGTCATGAGAGGCTTTGAAATTAATATGACATATTATATTTAAAAAAAAAACATGTCATGAATTCTATTATTCCATCATGATATAATCATCTATTGTTAAGTCAGGGGTAATTGGCTTCAATTCCAATTGAAGCTTGTGTCCAAATTTGCTTTGAGGATTCTACTTTTCCTCTAACTTGTTGCACAAGTGCCAGGCTTACCATTCAAAAATTGGACTCTCCAAAATTAATTCAAATGAACTTCCTAGTTCTACATTAGGCTGGACTTGGTTTTAAGATAATGGGGGAGTCCAACAGGTACTGCAGTTGATTTGTATTTAATTGGACTGATAGAGAATCCCTAGGTGTTTGTTTTTAGCATTTCTGCCCCTTCTGTTGCAAACAAGAAGGTTTTCCTGGAAGCCCATTCTGTTAAAAGAAGAGACTTACTTCCAGATGAGAATATTTTTTGAGGAAGGTGCTTAAATCATTTATATTCCAAAGGAACTGAGAGAACTACCAATCTGAAATAAATTATGTATATGCACTCAGCTGAATGTCCATTTTGGTGAGTAGATGTATTTTTTCACCAGACAAATATAATTCATCCCGATTTCCACTCAGTCAGCTTTACTGGAGGAGGGACTATTTCGCTAATTCTACCTACTTAAGCAAAAACTGTTCTGGAAGGTTGGGGAACTCTCTGAGACAACAAGAGAGATGCAGGAGGAACCAGGAACTGCTGAGAATCATTTGCCCTTCCTTCCTCAGCAGGAGACTCCAGAAGTTTCTGCCTTCCCCAGTGGAATGGTCCCTTCCATTTAGAGGCAGGCAACTCTGGGTCCCATCTGTATTACTAAAACTCAGAGCAAATTGGTTTCCCTGGATGCAGATGTCCCAGTCAAAAGATGCATAGAGCCTCCTCACTAGAGCAATCACTGAGCAGTTGAGTATAAGCAGACATCTACTGGGAATGCCTCTAAAAGGCAACTTTTATCCATGGAGGAGAGTACTCCTCAACACATAGAGCTGGTTTCCGATTTAATCATATTTAATTCATCATCAAAGAAACTTAAGTTTTCCAGTTGTGATCCCTGCTCAAACATTTAACAATGGCAATATGTGAACACAGCTAGTGTGTTGCCCACATAGTATTAATATCTTGAGATATATAATAAGCAAAACCACTGGCTTAGTCATTGCTATGTAAGTCCTTGCATGTTAAATCTTAGGATTAGTCTTAAATGTTGTCAACTGAGATAAATTCATGATATTCATTTCAAAAACAGCAAGTCTACGCTTGAAGTCACAATGCAACCCAGAGTAAGGTGTCCCTAATACTAGATTGTTTCTAGATTATTAGAACTGATTCTAATAATTATTAGAACAGGGATGACAACTGGAAAACATGGCTTGTTGTTGTCTCAATGATTACAACAGGGGCTTAGCAATCAATCCAAAGAACCTAACATAAAGGAGGAAAAGCAAACTAAGAATTTGCCAAAGAAGCCACAGTTACTTTTTTCACATGCAACCTTTATTCTGGCTTGTTTTTTATTTAACAAGCCATGGTTAAAATAAACTGTGATTTAATATGATGTGTGAGCGCAGCCGGTAGGCTGTACTTGAACAAGTAAACCCAGTGTGAAAGGTAATGGACAAATGCCCTCAAGGGAAACATTCTAGAGTCGTCTTATTAATTAAGCAACTGAAAAACTGTGAAAATGCTAAGCAATAGCACTGAAATTTGGTTGCCATTCAGTCCTTTGAAATGTTCAATAATGGCAAAGTATACATCCGATAGACAAAATTCCTGAATATCTTTCTCAGAAATGAATGAGCATTAATGTGCAAACTAAGTAATAATTTATTTTTGAAAGGCAAATAGCTTTGAACTTTGACTGATGTGTTTCTTAATCCTTGGGACAAACCCTGCTGTTTGTTATAGTGTCCGTTTTATGCATATAGTGCTTTAACATAAAGCTAAAGCTTGATAAAATGCACTTCCTTGCTTTAGAGAAGTCATAATACTAGACAAATCATTTCTTGATGAGATGATAATTTTGAAATAGGCTTGGATCCTGCACTCATTCTAGTCAATGGCAAGGCAAAGGCCTTCTTGATTGAACTGGTGCAGCGTCTGGCCCATCTGATTCTAAAGGGCTGATTATATTATTGCGCCAGTGTTTACAGTATGATAAATGCCAAAACATCCCACATGTAATATAGATTGCAAGGCGTTTGCTGTTGTGCACAAAAGGGCCAGCAGATGGAAGTATTGGATTGGTTTGATTTTTTGCTGTCTGCCTTTCTTCCTCCTAGTGGAAGATTTAGAAAGTCAGGATGGTTCTACTGAAAGACCTTATTACATGAGTAAATCTCTGCTGAAGATTCTGAACAAGCATAACGTGCAAAGCAAGAGACATTAGGAAAGATCGGTTGTCCTGACCACACCATTGCATTGGGTCTGGTGCATTGTTTCTGCAATACATTGTCAGCTTTTACTCGTGCAAGTTTTATACCAAAGCTATTGTCCCTGTGAAACCATCCAAGTTTGTCCTGACACCAGTTTTAAAATGCCAGGGGATAGGGGAAGTATGAGAGATTTTTTTCCCTTCTCTCTCTCTTTTTCTCTCTCGCTGTGGCTTGGATGTTTTGGAGTGAAAGAGTATTAAAATGTTGGCTGTTGTTTTTCTTTATTTTTCTTCTTTAAAAAAGAGGTATGAAATGTTTTACTGTTGCAAATTTTGTTCTAGGTGAGTAAACAGATTTTTGAAAACCAAGTTAAGAGTTTCCAAGGAAGGAAAACTGTAAATGTCCTTTTCAATATATATGGTCAAAGAATATGTAAATGTCTCTTGACTGCATTTAAAGTCTTGTCACTTTCCTAGCCTGTACAGCTATGTGCTCCATAACAAAGTGCCTTACTGGCTATTGGTATCAACTAGCTTATGTTCCGAAGTTTACAAGCACCATTTGAACCATAAATTACCATTGCTTGAAATGATAAACAAAAATCTCTTTCAGTTTACTTGAAAGTATGGGAACAAGTTTGGTTGTTTTATCCTTTTGCGAATGATGTAAAATCTGTATTTTTCCCACCACCATCTGCTCCAAAAGCAAAGCAGTGGGCAATACTGCATTTAGAGGGGCGAGTTTTTCAGCATAGCTATATCCAGCTTGAATTATGTTTCACGAAACTGAGTCTCTGCTGCCCTTCCACTTCAACATGTGCTGTAACCCACATATAAACTGTTTTCTAGGGTATTCATCAAACTTCCTCAACCCAGGAGATCAGAAATAGGTCTGCCAACTTTTCAGCTAGCTGTTGTATCTATCTTTTGAACAACAGCTTGATCTGCCACAATGAACAGTAAATGTTTATTGTTATGCTAAGAAGTATTACCATATGATCCTGAATTTAAGACAGTCTTCCTCCCAAAAGAAGAACAGATTAGACAGGGAAAATTATAAAGAAAGAGAAACATCCAGAGCAATGCCCAGATCCTCATGCCACCTTTCCTCAGTGTATGCAGGGTGGCATCAGCCCCAAGACAAAGCAACCCAGGTTCCCCCACCCCGTCTCACAAAAGTGTGTTTGCACCTGTATATATACCTGCCAGAAGCCACATGTCAAAAAAGGACAGACCAAGATTAATTAAAAAACCAAATGAATGATTAACTACTGGTTACTGATTAACTACTTACATTATTAATTTCCTAAACACATCTTTCCCTAAATACGTCTACCCATTTCCCTTGGTCTCCCTCCCTTCCTTCCAGCAGAAACAGGAAACGAATCAAAATATAAGGGATATGAAGTGAGGGAAATGGGTAGATGCGTTAGGAATTACAAAAAGGCTGGAAAATCATTTGGCAACTCCTCCTCCTTCCAAATTATTGCTAATTATCCAAAGTGCTTGTGCTGTTCTGCAGTGATGCTCACAGTCATTTGCACCCTCTGCCCATTTCTTTGTTTTATTCACCAGCTTCGGAAGAACACTTCCTCCCTTTACAGGTTTGAGGGATCATGAAAGGGCGGTTCCACATACAGCTACAGGGATCAGCTGTGAAGTTGGCAGTTCTACAGACAAGCTCCCATGTGAATCCTGGGAGGAAAAGAAACGTTTTTCTTATTTGGCCTTGTATGTGTGATGCCTGTAGATATTTCTGCTTCCAGAGCTGATGAAATCCATTCAGAGGGGTGCAGCTGGAGCAGAGTAATGCTGCACCCTGAGCATTCATGTACATGCTCAGATTACCTTTCTGTTGGTTATCTGCACATGCACACCCAAACCATCACACCAGAGGCCCCCTCAAGCACAGGCAACACAGGTACCAAAGGGGGAGGACCTGCGTTGCAATGCGCAGTTGGCATCTTACTGAGCATTCCAAAAAGAAGAATCTTTTCAAGGAATGGAAGCTTGGAAGGGCATTCTGCAAAATAGTCCTCTGAACAGTATGACCCTTTTGGTAACAATTATTCTCAAGTTACAGGAATGAATGTTACACTAGCAGTGGCAATTGTGACTGGATAGCACTGCTTCTTAACCACAGGTGGTATGTGTGTGTCCCTTTGGTCTTACGTCTACCCTTGCTTTCATCAGGATAATTGTACCCCCCATTAATGTCAATCATGGTGCATAAATGCTACTCACAAAAGTTACAATAATAATATTGCAGTTTTACAAAAAGCATTTCTTAGGTCTAAAGGGACAACAGGGCATCTAACAGTGCAAACTTTACATGTTTACTCAGAAGTAAATCCCACTGAATTAAATGAGACTTAACTTCCAAGGACTACTGTACAAAGTGCTAGGCTAACACCTTAACATTTGTAATTCTTTCCATAGGTTTGTTTCCTACAGCAACCCCATTCTATTTGCTCAGAAGAAGGTGTTGCAGCCTTAGATGCAAAGCTTAGCTGAATTCGTTTGGTAGCAAATCCCATTGCTTCTGAGTAACTATGCCTAGGTTCATGGAATTAAGGGGAAATTCTGGCTCTATTAAAATCAGAGATACGCTCATTATCGCCCCTGGAATCAAGATATAATTTTTAGGGCTATTTGTACAAGGTCTTGTACTTCCATGCACTAATCAGCTAAGTCAGAATCACTTCATCAATCAGTCTATGATTTAAAGTCCTGCTTTGTAAAGTACAAGAAATTGGAACAAGGAGATGCATATAGTACACTAGTGTAAAGTATTTATTGCTTTGTTAACAAGTGTTAAAAGGCTATTTCATTTTTAAAATCCATCTAAAGATAAGATGTTATTTTAAAAAATGAGTTTTAATTTTCTAACTTTTGATAAATCTATTATTCCCCTTGTAAAATGTTAATTATTTACAGTTCATGATAATAAAAGAGAAACTTAATGTCCTCTTAGTTTCTGAGATGTATAATTAATACTTCCTTAAACAATCATTAATGCAGCCTGTGAAAAGGGGTCCATCACCATTTCAAATATGTACTCATAATTTGCATGGTAACAAATGAAAGACCTTGTCTGTTTCCCTGCTGATCACATTTCTACTTCAAATGTGACTTTTAGAGACTGTTTTTGTGCCCAAAGCAAATTAACTTGAGCACATGGCCGTCTGAACTTTAAAATCTATTTGCTTCTGCTGTGCAGAAATGTTAGAAACATATTGTTGAAAATATCTTTACAGAACTTAATATTTAACACAAGTTGTTGTTACTTATTGTTTAACAGCTCTTAAGATTTGTTCTAATAAAGGTTTAGATATAAAAGGATGGCTTTGCTTTTTTCTTCCTCTCTGAGTGTAATAGACTCAAATGATGTTTGTGTTCCTTCCCTACAGAGCCTGTTTGCACTACTTCACTGTACCACAAAATCGGTTTGCTTGGTTAATAAACACAGAGCACAGTCCCATTGATTTTAATAGGACTTCCTGCCTAATCTGTGTGTAGAACATGCCCTTTCATGCGTTGCTCATCTGTAATTCCTAATAGTTCTAGATAAGGTGTCAGAAAATTACAGCCAAAAGAGATGCAGCAACATGTGATGCATGATATCCATTTTACTTGCCCAATATAAAAACAATATGGAGAAGCTTTCAAATGATTCTCCACATAATAACCATTTGTAATAATCCTGAATGGTTTGTAGATCGAAAGGCAAGGATACCAAGCTTAGCAACATTTTTGTCTACCTAATCTTCCTTTTTACCTTCAGTTACAGCTGTTCTGAACTGCCAGGTTTTAATTTATTGCTACAGACTTTCAGCCAACCAATTTCCTTGTTTCCATTATGGTCTATAGGATCAGTTGAAAACTAGGTGCATCTTAAAATCCAGTGATGGATTTGTATGTAATTGGAAAGAATCAACTGAAAGCATTTTGAAAATTAAAATAGTAGGAGATTCAGATCTAGTTCAGTCTTGTTGATATAAGAGCAGATGATCATGATACTGTTCTTGGTGCTAAGATCCTATTTGGTTGCCACATTCACAAACCACTGTTATCTGGGGTTAACTGGTTCACATGATGCAGTGAACTAAATCACATTGGTTTGCAGGACATGAGGCTCAATGGGGTTGGCTAGTTTGTGATTTAGTATTCAGACAAGCACAGTCATAGTCAAATGAAAGAAAGGGTCAAAAGAACCACACTGTTCTTCATTTGCAATATCTATTTCTGAGTGGGAGAACTCTTGTTCATTCTGCAAAGCACATGGAATATGTCTAAGTACTAAAACACTATAAACAACATATGATACAAGTTTACAACAATATTCTATCATTTATAAATGAAAGCATTAATCATCTTGGACTAAGACAAAGAATGTATTCCAATCTAAAAGCTGAGATCGGGAAGGATTGTTGAGAGTCCAAGATCTTTAAAGTCTACCCTATATTTACAGAGTTGTTTTTAATTAAATCTGGATTTCTTAAACTGCTCCAGCATTCTTTTTGTATCATATGCAACGTGCCGTGGATTGGACTACAACCCTTGGTTATCCTTGATTATTGTGTCTTTGCACATTCCCAAGCCATAACTTATCACAAGCTGCTTGCTTTCTCATCTTTAAGGCATGCTCATAAATAGGCTTTTTGTGATTGATGGGTTTTCTGTAACACTTAGTTTTTCCTAACTTTTATTTTAGATTTAAATCCACCATTGGCTGAAGGCCACAGAAATCTTAATCCATCACCAGCTGAATTTTAAAACTGGGGCTCATTTTTTTTCTTGAATTGCATTTTAAATGTTCTGATAGCTAAACTTCATGGTAAGTTCATGACCTAGTCAGTTGTTTAAACATTGGTCTTCTTCATCTTCATTATGGTTAATTCATCCTTGAGGGAGGGGGGGTGTTTCTGGCTGCTTTTAAAGAGGCGCTGATGCACCCTCTTCTCAAGAATCAGTTGCTGGACTCCACCCTCTTGGACAATTTTCAGCCAGTCTCTCACCTCCCCTTTTTGGGGAAGGTGGTAGAGAAGGTGGTGGCACTGCAGCTCCAGAGGATCCTGGATGAAATGGATTATCTGGACCCCTTTCAGTCAGGTTTTAGGCCTGGACAGAAACAGCATTGGTCACCTTTTTAGATGATCTCTGGCAGGAGAATGATGGGGCGTAGTACATCCAGCTTGACATTGACCTTTCGGCAGCTTTCAGTACCATTGACTATGGTATCTTTTTGGATTGGCTGCAGGAGTTGGGAGCAGTTTTGTAATGGTTCACCTCTTTCCTCCAACACCAGTCCCAATAGTTGTTGATAGTGGGTGAGAGGTTCAGCCAGCGGCCCCTGCTTTGTGGGGTGCTGCAGGGCTCAGGGCTCTCTCTGCTCCTTTTTAACATCTACAGGAAGCTGCTGGGTGAGGTCATCCATCACCACGGGATGAGGCATCATCAGTATGCGAATGATCCTCAATTGTACATCTCCATCCCAGGTAAACTAAATGATGCTGTGGATGTTCTTTTGTGGTGCTTGGAGGCTGTGGGGGTCTGGATGGGGAACACAAGCTTCAACTAAACCCTAGTAAGATGGAGCAGCTGTGGGTTTGGGGCTCTTCCATAACAGGGGGGTTACCATCTTTAGTCCTGGATGGGGTTGCACTGCCCCAGACGGATCCAGTGCGTAATCTGGGGGTCCCCCTGGACTCTCAACTCCTGTTCAAGGAACAGGTGACAATCATGGCTAGGAGGGCCTTTGCTCAACTCCACGTTGTGTGCCACATGTGCCCTTTGCTGAATCTGGAAGCCCTTCTCTCAGTCACTCATGGCTTGGTCATCTCTTATATAGACTATTGCAATGTGCTCTGTGGGGTTACCCTTGAATTAAAGTATCTGGAAGCTGCAGCTGGCGCAGAATGTGGCGGAGCAGGCGGTTATGGCCACCTCTAGGGCTGTGCATGTAACACCTCTGCTGTGTGAGCTGCATTGGCTGCTGGTTTGCTTCTGGGTCCAGTTCAAGGTTTTGGTTATGATCTTTAAAGCTCTTCATGGCATGGGCCCAGGTTACCTAAGGAACCATCTCATCCCAGTTACATCATCCTGTCCCACCTTGTCTGGCAGGAAGGGCATGTTACGGAACCCATCAGCTAGAGAATTTCAACTGGTGGGGTCTAGGAGAAGAGCCTTTTCTGCTGTCGCCCTGTGGGACATCTTGCTTTCTGAGGTGAGATTGGTCCCGACTCTCCTGGCCTTCCAGGAGAGTGTTAAGAGTGTTCCAGAGTGTTAAGACCTGGCTCTGTCAACTAGCATGGGGACCCAATGGGGATTCGCAGTACTGGGGGTGGTTGGTGGCTTAAGGACGCTCTGTCTTTTAGCTTTATATGTTTTTGTAAAGATTTTTTATTGTTTTTTAATCGCCTTTTTTACTTGTAAGCTGCCTAGAATCACTCATACAGTGAGATGGGCAGTGTATAAACTTAATTAATAAAATAAATTATATTATCCTACTTTTCCTCATGTAGTTCTTTAAAGTGTGTTTGGGGGCGGGGAATTGTCTCATTTTTATCCCCACAATATCAAGCCTGTAAGGTCATTTAGACTAGACATAGTGGCTGGCTCAAAGTCATCCAGAGGTCTTCATGGTCAAATGAATCCTTGAACTCAGCTTGGTCAGCTAAGCACCAAATTAAGTTGGCTATTAGCCTACATTTTCCAAGTTGAATGTGAAAGAGGATAGAACTGGTCTCGTGTAGACAGTGGAGTTACCTCTGTCTGACATTCTGATGACCCCCTTTGTGTATGAGAGAGGCTAGGAAGTTATTGCTTTGAATAGTTACATGGAGTAACTTTTCATAGTAAATAAGCACTGTTCATTTTTTTTTTTTTTAATCTGCGCTCAGTCGTTACCGACTCTGCAGTGACTGCTTGGACAAGTCCTTGCAGTTTTCAAGGCAAGGTGTTTCGGAAGTGGTTTGCCAGAGCCTCCTTCCTAGAGCAGAGCCCAGCTGGCGAGCGCAGGAGGCAGAGTTTCCGTTGCTTTGCACCCTTTTCGGGCGAGCGCGGTTTCGCGCTTACCGGCAACTGCTCCTGACTCCTTTTGCAAGGCATCGCCAGCATTTTTCCTCCCACCGGAGTGAGAGTACCCATTTATCTGCAGTATTGGAAGTACTTCTTCAGAATGATGTTTGAAGAATGCACAAACCTATGGTTTATAATCACTAATGGCTAAGATCCAGACACTGGAGCTTAGAAAATGTGTTGTTTCCTTTTGCTTTTATCAGAACTTGACTATGCACCAGTTTCTGTTGCTTATTTGTAACACAAAACTCTTCAGCATGTTACATCTTTTCCACAAACTCATAGGCAGAATGTTTTTTTACAGGGAAAAGGGAAAGTTGCAAAGTAATTTCTAATGCATCCTTTGGACAGATATATTGAAAATGGATGTTTAAAATGCCAACTCTCTCCTTAAGATTGTAAAAATACATTTATATACTCTCAAAGTAGGGGAGGGTTGCTTCTGTGTAATTTATTTGTGTTATTGTTACTTATGTTTAGAGTTTCTCAGAGTCTTGTTGAATTCCTTGTTTAAATAAAAAAAATTACAGAATAAAAAAGGTTTACATATTGGGCCAAAACATTTCCCCTGGTTGCCTTACTTGCTCTGTTGTCTGAGCAAATCAATTTCCTGCCTCAAATCCATTTTTGTATCAGCATATCCCAAAGCCTGATGACTTGGCTAGATGAGGCCGATTACGTACTTTCACTTTTATGCATGAAACATTTGCATTTGGTAAAGGAAAAAAAAATACTGCTGCCACCACAGCCATTGCTTTTTCCAGTAATAATGTAATCTGTTTATACTTTATTCTGTAAATGTTACAAACCCAGAGAAGGGCTCATTTAAAAACTTCTATGGAAGACTATATCCAAGCATCCCCCAACAAAAGCCAGATGGTCCCTCGGCTGTCCGGCTAAGGAGTTCTTAGTCCTTCTGCTCATCATTTCTCCCTTCATCTCAACCCTAGTAAATACAAAGGAACATGATAGGGATCCTCCTGCCTGTCACCCAGAATTATAGAACTTAAATGTGAATGCCAGTCCTGAAACACAAGAGGCAGCTATGTAACTGTGCAGTCTTGCAATTTTTTTTTACTTATATTTCAAATTTGTCACCACCCATCTCACTGCTGAGTCACTCTGGGCAGTTGGAGTGTGCTCTAATGAGGAATTTCCTCCTAAAACCAATGAAGTCCACATTGCAGATGTAAAATAGGAGTTTATTGGGAAAAGGGAAATACAAGCAAAACAAGAGAAGGCAACAATCACATAGGATTTCAAATCAAATCAATAGAGTCTACTTCCTTGAATAAGGTTTTGGGTCTCAGCACATGTTCACTGCAGAGACAATGGTTGAAAATGTTCTTTTGACCTGTTTGGATGTTCATAGGCAGGCCCTTCTTTATGGTGCTGCTGTTGCTTCTCGCCTTGTTGGTTATTCCTAAGCACTTACTCCCACTTTTCTATTATAGGGGAAGTAAATGAAAGCCTTCTTTGGTGAGAACCAACTGTTGTTTTGTCCTGTCAAGGGGAGCGCTCCACCTACTAAGTCCTGAGTTTACCCAGAAAATCAGAAATTATCTAGAAGCTAAACCCACATGACTAATGACTTGATGGAATTACAAAGCCAAAGTCTGCTTCTTACCAGTTCTGCCTCTGCATGTACAGGATTTTGTGGGAGAGCTCTTTGGGGTAACAGAAGCTGAATTCCACCTAGGCAGGCCTCTCAGCATGAGGTCAATTAATCAAATCCTTCAGGAAGCACTGTAATGCCATATCAAAAGTAGGGATTTTTAACAATTAAAAAAAATTGAAAAGTTGAACAAATTTCATTGATCTGTCAGGGATCAATGAATTACAGAATTCTGTAATTGAATTCTGTCTGAATCCCCTGTCAGGGATCAATGAATTACAGAATTACAGAATTCATTGATCCCTGACCCCGGTCAGAATTACAACACAGAAAACATTGTGGAGTAACCTTACTTCAAATAATGCCTTTCCATTCATTTTGTTAAACAAAACGTGGTTGACTACTAAGATCAGAAGAAACTGCAATTAATTAATGCACCTTACTTATTGGACCAGTGCCCCTGTCCACACATATCTATTTGTTGGACATGAGGAGTATTAGCAAGAACCAATTAATTCAACCCATTCTAGTGGATTTCCCTTAGAGATGTCTAGAGTCTTGCTTGCAGAGCATCTCAGATAGTATCCTTGACAACTGCTAAGGGCTCTCATCACATCTGGAACTTGATGCTGTGACTGGTAGCTGGACATCAAAAGACCTTCTGTGGGAACATGAAGCTACTGCTGCTAGTCAGACTACACAAAAATTGTCTAAATGAGAGCTAGTAATGACAGCATTTGACTTAAGACAATATTAACATTCAAATCCCCTCAGCTGATCTTGGGTAAATCTCTCTCATGTAACTTTACCTACCTGGGAGACCTGTGAAATTATAGATAGGAACAATATAGATTACTCTGAGCTCCTTGGAGACAAGGTAGAATAGAAAGATGAATAATTCTTGGTATATTAAATAATAAATTATGCATACCAATATCCATGTCAATAGATGCAAAATATTCAGGTTTGCTTTGGATATTCACCCACACTGCATGTGAAAAATTTATATTAATTGCAACTGTGGAAAGCTATCCAATGTTTCCAATGAACTGCAGTGCAGTACACCTAAACAAATACTGTTTTCCAGCCAATGTGAACCAAATTAAGTTTTATGAATTCCTTTGGAATAATGAATCTTGCAGAATGTAATTTTCCAGAAATTCATAATACAGGTAACCCAATATTTAAAGTATATCATTGGAATGAATTTTGCAAAGAGAATAGAGCCCTAGTAAGCAATCTAGTGGACAGATAGGACCCAGAATTTAGTAGTAAAAAGGATTTATTTAACTGTAATAAAATGCCACTGATTTATCTTAGTGATTAAAATCTAATGGACAACATAATTTAAAGTATAATGAAAATTATGATTAAATTATAATGAAAATTAGAAGTACTTGTGTTTTTAAAGGTCTACCTTGAAAATTTTTAAATGTTTTCAGTAACACAGATATAAAAAAGCAGCTATATTAACTGCATATTTTCAGCTAGTATGGCTCATTAATAATTCACAATGGCTTTTTATGAAATGTAATAAATTGAATCTAAAGTTGAATTATACATTTTTAAAAATTTACACTGGACCAGAATAATAACCACAATAATAACTAATGAAAAAGAAAATTTACAGAGTCCAAACTTTATTTTCTTAGTGGTCAGTTAAGAATATGCTGCATTTTTCAGGCTTCTAGAATGCCTCAAATAGGTCATAAACCTCTAAATTAGTATGTTGTCTTAATTCTGCATCTATTTATATTATCAACCCCCCCACATACACACATTTTTAAATGTCACCAGGAAAGACATTATCACATTAGGATTTGCAGCCTAGAAGATGTTAATATGTACAAGTTTACATTCCAAAATTATCTTCTCACAGAGGATACTTTTAAGGCACCAATGTAAACTGCCTAAAGTTTTTTCCCCCCCCCAAATTAGTTATCTAAGAAATTAACACAAACACTCATGCCGATCTCATCTGATGTCATGTGATAATTCTAAAAAGGTTGAAATCCTGAATTGTGGAAATATGGCACGTAGGAGGATAACTCAGTATAGTCAAAATGATAGAAATGTCCAAGAGTTACATCTGTAGCCAGTTGTAGAAGAAAAAGTCATGCAGGTAGTTAAGGACAGCTCTGCCTAACAGAAAATACAAGTATTATTTATTTTATAGAAATAGCAAAATGTCCCTGAAAATGAAATATACTTGCCATACATACATACATGCACCCTGAAGCCTGAAAAAATGATATTTAAAAATGTCCTTCAATTAATATTGGTATTATTCCAAACTTTATGAAATAAAATGGCTTCAATCCTTTGACAGCTGCAAAACTTCATTTATGTAGGGATATCCTCAACAAGTTAGCAAGGAAGATGGCTGCTTACTAAAGCAACAATTACTACAATGCTGTGTCCAGAAGTTATTAACGGATCACCCAGTAAGAACATGAAGAAACTCACAAGTTTAGAAAATTACATTATGTATAGTGAAGAAAATGGAGGATTCTTTTCATCCTCCCAAGTAATACTAGAGAGATGAGGCTTATAGATGAATCATCAAAGATTCAGGGAATAAGGGGGGGGGAAGTATTTTTCTACACAATATGATTATTATTAACCTAGGGAATATTCTTCCACAAGAATAGAAAGACTGAAGCGAGATGGATCTTTTTCCCAATGGAAGCATTGGAGAAGTCATCATCGTATGATTTGCAAGTGCGAATGTTACAAAACAAAATTTCCCAAGGGATAACTGTGGTGGTTCTCCACTGATTAAAGTTGTTTTTTTTTTTTTAAGCTACAGAATAGGAGTGTTGACGTATAGGAATGTATATTAAACAGAAGAAACTTCTGCTATAGAGAAGTGGGATTAAGAAAGGAAGCTGGGGAAGCATCAAGGTATGTTGATACTGTCCAGGTACAGAATATGTATTGGAAAGAAAATGTATTTTAATTCAGTTTAGTGAGAATTTTAGCAGATGATAGGACAATAGACAAAATTAATTTACTTTAGGTTTTCTTTTGTGAGATGAAAACTACAAAATTATGCTTAAGTTAGTCAGTTATCATTCCTCCATTTTACTCTGTCTTAAAGAGTCAGACAAGACATAGTACAAGAACTAATGAATAAGTAGCACAGAAAAATTCAAAATGATAATTACAGCTAATGAGAGGGAGGCATTGGACAGGGAAGGATAAAGTCTTTCTCCTCATACCACTTCCTCCAAAGCTGACCCACAAATCAAAACTAAAAGTGTTACATGCATATCATAACCACTTCAGGGCAAGAGAAAAGTAGGAAAATGTAATGGAAAAGATTTAAACCACTCTACCCAGGACACCAGACCAAGCCAAATCAATGGGTAGTTGCTCTGAATATTTCAAAGCACTGTGCAAAACTATTAAGGACTGCATGCTTTACCTGAACGAGAAACGTATGGGCACAATATAGCGATAATTCTCTTTCCCTATTAGAGATTGCTAGTCGTGGACTTTCTGAGTAATAGATGCATTGATTCACATTAACCAACAAGCTTATGTCTGAAAGGATTGCCATCCTCTCCTGTCCAAATGGCAAACAAACTGTCAGAAAATAAAACCCTCCACCTAGTTCAAAGTGTAATTTTCCTCTTTATGAGAAACGCTCCATCCTTTCTTTCATGCACCAATTGTTTTAAAATGTGCCAAAGAGAGAATGAGGTGTTGGCTAGGGACTCTGCATGTTACATGCATGTGTGACACTGTCATTGCAGATCATCTCCTTACTAAATCCACTCCCAAATTAAACCTACCAATGAGCTACAAAATAATCACTTTTTTATAGTCTCATCTATTCCAATCTTACTTTTGTTCTATTAAGCAAAATATTTTAAACCAAATCTTCATAAACATTAGGACTATATACCGTGGTTTATGTTAGCAGGCACTGAAAATGTTTGCATTTGAATGAACACACCTGCTTCCACTTGAACTAGGAACCACTGGGGGCAGAAGAAAAGAGCAGCTGCCTTTAGTCCAGTGATCATAGTGTCTTGGCTTTATAAAAGATCCAGACAGCAGCATGGGTGACCACTTAAAAAACCAGTGAACAGGACAAGTCATGCTTATGGTGGCAGCTCCACCAGAGCTTCAGCAGTATTAACCATTCAAACATTGCTTCCCTTTTTGCAAATGGTGTCAACAAGATTTAAATTGCTGGATTCACAAAAAGGACTATTTCATACA
The DNA here is from genome assembly GCF_059951505.1 of Python bivittatus. NCBI lineage: Eukaryota > Metazoa > Chordata > Lepidosauria > Squamata > Pythonidae > Python > Python bivittatus. The sequence goes on from NW_028277098.1 coordinate 34,244,241, forward strand.
AGCAATCATGTTACCATAAAGTCTATTCACACCCAGCAGAAGCCCAAATTCTTTTTGCTGTCTGTAATAGACTGAACTTTCTGAATGGATTGATGCAACACAGAGACACCAGATCCTCCCTTTATCTCACCCCACAATGTCACTTGCAGCACGAAACCTTAGATCTCAATCTATCTCCTATTCCATAAGTGTGCATGCATGCTCTTATAAGAGTAGGGAGAGTAGGGCAGGGATAAGTGAGAAGTACGTATGTGCTCTGTTTTAAAAACAGACAGTTCTTATAACAAACTCCTTGGTGTTCTCTGACATTAAGAGTGGACACAGCTTCTTAGAAATAAATGTATTTTAACACAAAGCATAACTGAGTTCTATTGCCTCTAATTATAATTAGTCATCTTAACCCAATGAATTGTGGTTATTCTGATAACATTATCAGAATTATTATAAACAGTTCACTAAGTTGTTATAAACAGTTTACTGCAGGTACATGCCACCTGACAAAACAGTACAGAAACTGAAAAGCTAATGAAATGTATAATTTACTGATGTTGTAGAATGACATTTGCCTTTGTCGTAGAAGATCCAGTGAATCTATAGACCACCCTTTGTAACTCTGGCCTGGCCCTTGGACACTTCTCTTTATATGGTAGGGAGTTTGGCTCTGCCTACCATAGACAGCTGCCAGATTCATACATGCAAACTCCCTCAACCTACTTCCCACGCTCACATTGTTTCATTTTGGCCATTATGCAAGTCTGGAGGTGCATAGCGTGAGAGTATTGCTAATTTACCCTTTGGGAAACTGTTTTTTCCTCCCCTGACTACACAGTTTGCCTAAATTATGATCAAGTGTGACATACATATAACACTCATTAAGAGAAAGTAGTTGATATGGGCTGGCCAAGAACAATAATTTCTGAATGTAAATATACAATAGAATTACATTAAATCTGATTTCTATACATGAAATCCAATGAAGTACTGCATGTCAAAGGCAAGGAACAAAAACGTGAAATGCAGCAGCTGTGCCACAATTCTGAAGTAACAGGTGAAATGAGTGAATTCATCATTCTTACAATTTTAAAACATGTAAGGCTATTTACAGTGCAACCCCCATTATAGTATCAGTAATTATTAAAAACAGACATCTTAGCCTAAATCTGAAAACTCTTTTTTAGGAGTAGATGGACTCCATATATGTAAATCTCATTTTTCTTACAAAAATGTTAAATATATAGTGCTTTACAAGATGCTACTCTTATCTGTGTTGCACATGCTTTCAACATTAAATCATTTGAATTTGTGTAAAAAAAATAAATAAATAAAAACCCTTGATATTTCCAATGTTTTGTTCCTTTATATGAGCTGGGTCCTTGACGCTGTTGTGTAATAGCATGCAACTGTTGCTCATTCAGTTCATAAATATTGAAATATATGTTATATTTGCAATAAAGATAAAATCTATATTAGTTATGATAGCACCTTTTAGGGAATAGAGAGGCAACCAGTGCCATCATCCTGTATTTAAGAACTCAGGATCAGTATTGATTACAAAAATCAGTATGTTTAACCAGGATTTACATAAAATATTACATAAAAATATCTAGATGTATTACTTGTTTTGATATTGTTGCTGTTATTTGCATAGGAATCATATCTAGAGACTCATGATCAACAACCAAAGATTTTAAATTCATTACTTATTTGCAATTTTATGTTGAGTACACAGTTTGAGCCAAACTTTCCAAACACTGTAAATACAGGGACCTCAAGAAAGCTTCAGAAATAACATTATCCCAAGTATGACAGATATTACCAGACAAAAATTGTGATGATCATTAGCTGTGCAGAGAGGTGCATTTGAAGGGGAATAGGTGATTTGGAGTATGTGTGGACATATACATAACACTTCCTATCACCTCTTTAAATCAAACAGGTTCTCCTGGGATCACATGAATACTGCCATGACAGCCTCAGAAAAGATGTAATTCCTTGAAGGAGATGCCAACAAATGCAATGTGCATGCTTCAAAACATCTTTTCCCCTCTGGATGTACAGTCCTAGAGATCACTGCATTGTATTTATAAATACATGTACCTAAATAGCTAGAAGAAATGTGGATGTCTGTTATCAATACCTGAAGTTAAACGCAGGTGAAATAGATTTATTGGTTAAAGCTTCTATGTTCAACTACTATATGGCCTACTTTTAAATAGCGTTTGGGTGTTTAAGAATTGTCTTGGACTATTTAATAGCTACATAGCCCAGAAACTTTGGTAGATAAAATATATACTGGAGAAAGCCAAACCAGAAAAAATAGGAAAGTTTTAAGTAGCCCAATAGTGCATTTTTTTGTAATGTGCATCATTAATGTTCTATGACCATCTATATTTAAACTATTTCACATCAAGTGTCATAACCACCAGTTTAGAGGACATTTCCATATTAAACAATTAGAGAGACTGCTTTCTGTTTATATCCTTACAACTAGTAAAGTCATGCTGTTCTTCATAAAAAAAAAAAAAAATCACAATTATACCATTAACACATTGCTGTGTTTGTTTGGCATGCTACAACAGAAGGCTTTATTTACGTCATTTGGAGAATGTTGGCAACTGAAATTTTGCCAGTTTGTGGACATAAGCTTTGAAGTATAGGCTGCATGTAACTCAAATACAAGTAATACTTTAATAACAATAACTTACAGATACAAACTAATGATGAACTACAATTTCACAAAGAATTGTAAACATTTTGCACAATTGTCAGTCCTGTCTTTTAGGCAAAGTGCTCTTTTGATGATAAATAAATTAACAAACACATAGCTAGAATGGACTACTTCCAGACAATACAAAAAAAGATGTTTCTCTTCAATAAAGTTTGTAAACATATTTATGGAGAAAGCCATAAAAGTGTCCTGCAGGCCATCTATACTTACATACTTGGGCAACAAAATGGTCTTCAAAATGCTTTGGATGCTATTTAAGATTAAATTGATTTTCAATGACAGGTGACTCAAAATGTACCTCCTTAAATCTCATGTCCCTGAAATAAATAAATCAGCTGTGATTTATTGGCAGTTGTGTCACTGAATGGGGTAGCAAAGGCTGGAGTCCAAGAGCAGAAGGTGAATGAGCTACAAAAATAGAAAGATTTTTGATCAGCCTGGCTGGAAGTAGAAAAATATTACTTGTGAATAAAAAACCAATTGTACTGATATGGCTGGGATACCAACAAGCTGCACCCACTTCACAGCTTGTGCAAGAGTCCATTTCTAGAAAGACAGTGCCTTCCAGATGTTTATACCCTTGGTGATGCCTGTTTCTCCCAAATTGCAGGAAAGGAATTTTATTACAAGATTGCTTAATGTCTTACTGAGTACATCTACAACTAAGAAAAATTTCTATATATATATATATATATATATATATATATATATATATATATATATATATATATCTTTAAATGATGATAGCTTTCAGCTAGAAGGAGAAGCCACAGGTTTTGTTAGAACCAGGTGTTCTTTTTAATCAGTAACGGGTATCACAATATGCCTAGAATAGGTCAATGTACCCTAATATTATATAGATCTTTCATTTATATGAAGCACTAAGATTGAGTGTATGTCTGTGTTTTAAGTGCTATGTAAATAATACTTTTTAACTTACTTTGGAAATGGGGAGGACTACATTCCTTTACTCCTTAAAAAATTATGAAATTCAAATAGTGTGAAAGGTGGAATGTGTGCTTAAACATGTCATTGTTTACTTAATGCATAAAAGCTTATATTGGAGAAGAGTCCCACTCCCATTGTATTGAAAAAAAAAGAAGAAGAGTTCTAGCTATGGAAATCCAAATCCAGAGCTAGGGTTGAATATAATCCCAAATACTCTTTGGGAACACAGCTTGCAAAATAATAATATGGCTTAATACCTACTCATAGCCTCAGTGACCTAAAAACTTACTAGAAATGGTCAAATAAAGTTCTACTGTTGTCATGAATGCCTGTGAATGGTCATGAGGACAGCAACCTCACTATCAATCATTCAGCTATTTAAAAAAATCAGTCTTGCATGCAGATTGCCTCACTTTTCTTTGAAGAACTCTTGTACCACCCATATTTATAGATAACTATTAAAATAAGGGCAAACATTGTATATTGCAAACCTGAATGGAATCTTTTGAGCAGTAATATGAAAAATGCAAGAAGATATGTAGGAAATTATGCTATCATATTTTTAATCTAGAATTTAGAATTCCACTAGCAGGTGGGGAGAATGGTTCTTCACACTAAGCTTATGTCTATGCTTCTATATTGCAATATAGCAATGACAGATAGAACATTGGGTAGAACCATATTAATTACACATAATTCCATTCTTTCCACATGATTTCAACATAATGCAAGAAGCCTCAGAATCAACCCCTTTAAAGATGTGAAATAATAAATTAGTAGCACACTTTAAAGCATTTGTTTTGAGGAGAAATAGTATATGTAAAGCTCTTGTTTCCCTTCTGAGCCATTAGCAGACATTGTTATTTATCTCAGATGTCTCTCGGCAACAGAGGGTCATGGAGTTTTTAATTTTCTTTTTAAACAAACCCCTGGAAAAGCTAGGGTTTCTCACAAATATAATATTGGACACAAAATAAAGGTGGAGTTGGCAGCCTATGGGTTGCATGGTGCCCAACCCTGAGCTAAAGGATTCATTTCACCCATTCTTCTCAAGTCCACAGAGTAGTTATAGCAAGCTACTGTACCTACCATCCATGTAACTATGTAGAGCAGTTAACATTGTCCCATCTTGTGGCACATATGCTGAATATGCCATTTCTTCTAACATTGGTGGAGAAAGCCTAGAAGCCTGGACTGTTGTAACAGGAGCAGTAGATGAGTGGTTGGGGCTAACATGTTTCTTATGGCGTGCTCTACAATTTTGAAACCATACCTGTAAATGGAAAAAAAAAATAACAATATTGTTAGTTGTTAGACATTTATTTTCATGCTAAACAGATGAATTAAAAAATAACTTCAGCGTATCAGTTGCTTCTTCCTCTTCTTCTTGTATGGTGTCACTAATTTCAGATAGAATCCAGTTAATAATCTTATACATATTTTTCCCTCTAATTGTATATACACAATACTGAAGATATGAGTTCTATGCAAAGTTATGGTATCAACATTCACAATCATTAATTATTGCTTGCATTGCTGGTGGCAAATACAGATAGCCATAAGTCATATTGCTTCAGTAGTGTGGAAGCATTTGATAGGAAACATTAGCTATGTATTTCCCTCTTGGAAAAAAAATATGTGTTTTTGAACTATTATAAGCTATTATACATTATTTTAGCTAAAAATATACTGGATTTTTTTTTGCTTTATGTAACTTGGGAACTTTGGTCATAATACTTGTGAAGTAACTGCAGTACAGTTACCTGTATCACACGCCTGCTCAAGCCTGTTCTTTCTGCCAGTTTTTGCAGTGTTTGTGCATCTGGATTGTTGTCCTGAGCAAACTGTGCTTGCATTACCTGGAAAATGCAAGAAGTATTTTTTAAAAAAAAATTAATGTATTTTGTGACATACTGGCAAAGACTGCATAAATAATCAAGAAGCAGTCATGTTGCAGCCTCAATAGTAGTTTTGAAGGAAAAGGCACTAGATCAGATTTAGCCTGAATTCTAGGAACGTTACTGAAAAATCAAAGCAAAATTATGCTATTTGTCATTGAAATACGTCCAATGCAAAGTTATCATAAGGCCATTTAATCATGTCTATGTAACATATTCACTATGTGAAATGGTGAAATGTTAACTTCTACTTGTGCTTTATCAGGCCAAAATATAAGAATCCTACAAAGAGAGGTTTCATAAAACATAGCCATTTGTCTCTTCCCTAATTCCTTCATTTCCAATTAGCTTTGGAATTCTTATACTGTTTTTTATTAATAGCTTGCCAATAGCATAAACAAGTCATATGGTAAAGTTGATTATATAACTATACAGAAAGGATAATTATTCCTATTGTTTTAAAAAATTCACGTGTCATTTAGTGATATAGTGCAGAGACATTTCAGAAGGTTTCCAGTTTTCACTGAATCTTACATTAAAGAGACCAATTCAGCCGGCTGTAACTGCAAATAGGTCACATGAAACATGGAGCTATTGCTAAAACTCTCACCTGGAGCATGACATGTGACAGTCACCTAAATGGTCCAAAATGTATATGAATAATAGGTTGGATTCAGGATTTACCCCAAAGTGCCGTATACTAAGCCATTTTAGTATGTCAACTTTCTTGTGTTCCATAAGTAAGATTCTAAAACACATACTTTCACATAAGAAAAAATAACTAAATAAAATATACTGGAAATAGCTCTTGCCAACTGTAAAATTTTCCCATGAATTTTCAGTTAAGGTCCTCCTTTTTTGGCTCTTCACTTTCTTTATTCTTGCTTTATTGCTTTGATGGTACTTTAACTTGTTTTAAATACATGGTAAACTACTGTTAGTGCACATTTTGTTAAAAGAGGTGGGCTTTAAATTTTAATCTAAATAAAAGCATTTAATTTAAATGTTAAATACATATCCTATGTATATTGACATGATTAAAATTAATGTCTGAAACACTGATAATACTTAGATTAAAATGCACAAACAACAACTAAAGAAAGCTCCTAAAAGGATGACAGCATTGTAGTGGCCAATGCAACAGAGGGTTGATTAAGCAAATATTCCTAGCCATTAAATCAGAGAACGCTGTGACCCTCTTCTTCAGAAGGTACTGGCAAGAACAGCTTATAAAGCAGAAAATGGGGAAAGAAGAATGCTAAAACATGTTAAGTTTCCGGTTTATCTACAACAAAACAAAGCAATAATGTAGTAACTGAATACAGGAAGAAATCTGGTTCATAGACCCACATTCTTTTGCATCTACTTTGCAGCAATGTGGTCTCTATACGGTAACCTTTTCTGAAGTACAAAGATACCAGCATGCTTACAACCTTCTGAACACAATCCGGCAGCCAATGCTATATTAATCCCATAATTTAAATAAGACACTCTGCTTGGTGTGAAGAACAACAGTTTTGATTGTCACGTACTGTGGCATTTATATGACATTGGAACTATAGAAAAGCTTATGTTTCCTGGAAAGCTGTAGTTTGCAAATTTCCTAGTATCTTTCTTCATATTACATAGAACTGAAACTATTTAATCTCCTATTGTAATTATGGGAGTCATGTAAATGTCTGATTTAATGAAATTCATCAAGTAGCCAAAACAGATCAGCATTTATGCTTTTACTTTACAGAATTACTAACTGCCTTGAGGGAAATTGAAAAGCTTGAAGAGTAACTAATTCATATGAAACAGCTAAAGCTCACAAATTTATTCCAGGAACATGCTGTGCCTTGGTATTAAGAGAAATAGTATACCATTGAGAGTATAATTTCTTTATAAACAACTAATTTATACAGAATTTTTTAAATTATGCACCGTGTACAATTGTTATGCTTCTGCATCATTCCTATTCTCAGCTCCCCACCACAGCTTTGATTATAGCATTCTACCATACAATGATTCTACCTGCAGCTGATCTGCTGTGAAACTGGTTCGAGCTCTTTTTGCTGGTTTTGGATGATTAACATCTTGCTCTGTTAATAATGCACCTTCTACACTAATACCATTCCCTGAAATTAAAGAGAGAAGAAGTCCAATTGTAGCACTGGTATTAGTTATTATTTACAGATATTCCTTTATAATCAACTTCCAGTATTCAGAATATACTTAACTATGAAAATATCCATTATTTACTATTTTGAAACAGATAGTCTGGAATTTGAATACTTATATACATTTTACATATTTCATAATTATTCAGAATAATGAAATAATTTAAAGCAGTTTTTCAGAGTAATATCTGGATTGTAAACATAGTCTTTACATGAAAATAAATTCATGAGCTGCCAGACAGATTATAACATGCAGGTGAAAACCGGTTTATTTTGCATATAGCAGAGATAAATAACCAAATAAATGCAATGTTCGTATAGATAACTACTATCTAGTTCCATAGATACAACTTTTCTCAGTGGCTGAATTTTGTCAATCAAATCTACCCAACTGAAAGTGTTGAAATCAGGTAAGCATAGGTTTCTTAAGAAAAGTAAATATGCCTTGTTTTGCTTTTTTCTTTTTTTTTTTAGTGAAGTCTTTCAGAAAATCTTTGCCCACTCAGAATACCATCACCAAAAGGTTGAATACAAATGAAAAATGTATTCTAGTATACTTGGACAGGGAGTTTGTATTTTGAAGCAACTTGCATTTCAGGGTAATTTTCACCATGGCCATACTCCTGATCATGATTAGAGGTAAAGTAAAATTCTCTAGACAGATAAAAAATAATGAAAGCCAACTTCTCTTAAGCCTGCATCCACACTACCTATGTACACATTAACTATGGAACAATTCATCCAGTTAGAAGTTGATTTTCAAAATGCATTCAAAGATTGGCCTTAAGATTCAGTATGGCATGTGACAAAGTATAGACATAAAAAAGAAAACAGAAAGTGAACGACCTATCCCACATGGATGCCCACACCAATTAATCAGGAGTAAAGGCACAGTGGAAGAATGTTTTTATCTGGCTTGTGAAATGCTAGAGGAGAAGGAACTATATGCATCTCCAGGAGGCAGGCAGAACAGAAAAGGCCTCTCCTAGAATAAAAAGGAAACTTACCATTTTCAACTTCTCTTTTCAAGTTATCCAACATGCAATCATAATGCACCCTACAGAGGACTTTCTCTTCAACCAAAGCAAATTCCTCTCCTGTAGAGAGCTGCCTTTTGCAGGAGAAACAGGCAAAGCAGGCCAAATGATACACATTTCCCTTGGCTCTTCGAACCCAGTCAGTAGAATGGATGTGCCTGCCACAGCGAGAACAACGTGTTCCATACCGTCTACAGAAGAAGAGGAAGAAGAAATGAAAGTAAGGTGACAATTAAACACAAGTTACTAGTCTGATTCTGTAACATTATTTTACCTGAAGTTCATACTAAATGCTATTGGTCTCATAGAAAGCCTGAAGTTGTATTGTTTAATTTCCATTGCATTTCATCAGCCAAAGGAATAACTGTTTTTGTACCGTTGAGATGTCAGTCCCTTATGCCTTCCAGGGCTTCTGGAGGGAACCATAAGGGAGATACCTAAGGGCAGACATGTTACTCAGGAACCCTGTTGTGTCATGTACATGATGTTACACTGATTCTACCTTGATGTAGTTGGGATTGCTAATCCCTTTCAGTTTTATATCTTTGTGCAATATAGTAACATCAGTCAGCTAGAATCCTGAACCTTTTCAATTCCACAATACTTTTTAAAAGCTCAAATGTCAAGAGATATGCTGTTTTGACCAAATATACATCTATTTTGTGTCCAAATGTTCTTTAAAAAAGGGGGGAGGGGGAAACATACACTATTTAAAACAAAAGCAATGTATGGTTAAAATCCCAAACAAGATGGTTTAAAGGTAACAGTAATTCAATTACTGAAAAAAGATATTAGAACTCAGCACCAGCAGTGAAAACCAAAATTAATCATCTAACCCCAGTAAATGCTTTGCAAACAGTTGAGGTTTAGACAAACAGTAGATTATTTATTGATTTCAGACTATGGAGTATGCCATCAAAAGTGCTCCTTCAGGTACATGGCAATGGATGCAGATTAAATATGTCTTATATATTGGAATCTATGAGAAATTAATGCTATTGGCATCAAAGTGCAATTAATTCAGAACAACATTAACTGCTGTTTTATCATGAGGTATGAAGTCATATCTTTGTTTCTTACTGAGGGGAAGAGTAGATAAGGGGCCTTACATCTTCACCTGCTGCTGAAAATGCAGGGAGCCCTATTTCCACAGAAAAATTGTATCTTTCTATTAAAATTGTTGGAACATAGCCCCCAGTCTGGATGAAGACTACAGTAGGATCATGAAGAATATCTACCTCTATTCTGATCTCAACTGGGTGACTCACTTAAGTATGGGAAAAAGAAAGATATATTTTTTTTAACTTCTCAGAACCACTGGGCTTTAAAAAAACAGTAAGAGGTGTGATATACTTCCTGTAGCCTGCTTTAGCTAACTTCCCCATAACCTATAGTTTCTGAACAATTTTCAAGGACAGCTCCATACAGAATGTTTTGCAGTAATCCAAATGGATGTTTCTTGCAAAGTGGATAGCAATGATAAAGTATCTGTCCATGAAAAGACTTAAAAAAACAGAAGTTTATTTCTGAATATTGAACATTTTGATGACATTCACTCAACTATTGTATGACTATCAACTGAAAGAAAAATGAACTGAGAATGTTAAGAAACTTTGGATGCCAAAGAGTGCAACAGAACTATTAAAGATGCCAAAATCAATGTTTACTAAGTTAGACGTTTACTAATATTTTCCAAACTTCAGATTTGTAAATTAAGGTTTCACTAATAATTATATTTAATAAATAATGCAAGCCATCTATACTTACATATTTGGATGACAAAATGATGCTCAAGTATAATTAAAACTAGTTTCTCATTTCTTTATTTAAAATGAAAAGTACAGGTTTATGCTGTGGTCATAAATCCCAAACCCTTAGTAATCAAATGCTATATTTTCACTTACTCTTTCAAATAGCAGTAGTTTATTCTAGCAGTAAAGTACTTCAGTGATGTATCTTAGTTGGTGTGGATGCTCTGAAGAGAATGCAGGAATAGTTACTTCCCCATTGCGCAGGCAGTGCAATAGAAATACTTTAGTGCTAGAGAAAGCAACTGCACTTTGTGAAGGCAAACAGATGCAGATAGGAAGGAGATAGTAAGACTTAACAGAAAACATTTTAGGAAGTTTAAAATGCTTTTTTGAAAAGCTCGACCATACTGTCAAATAGCAAAACCACCCAAGATAATTGCATTTTTTCTAATCATGTACCATCCCAAGCAAATAACAGTACTGTTGGACAATTATTTATATTCCATCTAACATTTAAAAGAGTGAAATGATGTTTTCATCGGGACCAGCATATGTGATCCAATGACATTAAGCATTTCATTAACTCTTACTGATTTTAGTGAGAAGGATAATCAACTACCACATTGTCATGTGTGGGGGCAAACCAAATAAATATTCCAGCCACTGATCACATATTCTGGCATACACATTTTTAAATATGCAAGGGGGAGGGGAGGGCATATCATTCACATTATGACCAATAAGAATTCCAGATTTCTAGTTCATTGAACATTAAGATTACCATGAATGATAGGGAAGTTTACAGGGGTTAAAAAAAGCACCCAGAATGTTAATAATCAGCTGAAAACACAGCAAATATAATCTGCTTAACAGTAACAATTACTTTTCAGTACATAGCATACCTCCCCTTTTAAATAATGACTGTTGAAGGGAATAAAGAAAAAAAGACTATGGTGGTATCTTGTAGGATGGGACACAGGATAATCTAGCTGTAACCCCCACACTCTACCAAGCTTATAGAGAGGCCAAGGGTTATACAGTTGTACTGCTTTCAGGCTGGCAATAAACACCGCCATTAAGATTAAGGATAGGGTTGATGAATCTACAGTCAATGAAAGCTTGCAATTGGCTGGATAAAACAAAAACAGTTCTGTTGCAGTGACCAGATAAAGGCAGTGGTTGGCCAGCAGTAGCATGAATCTTTCATGCTTGTACTGTGTCCCCTAGCATTCTTCAAGCTTCAATCAAATTTCCTCTCCCAACATAAAAACATAGTACTTGGGTACTGTATTGATTGAGACTAGGTAAACAAAACCTGTTTAGCTACAACCAACATGTCTATGCAAAATCCTGCTGTACCTAGCATCCAAAATTACCAGGTCAAATAGCATCCTACAATATGGCTGCTGCCAACGTTACATTAGACCAACAGTCTGGGAGAAATCTAAAGGGACAACTAATCTAGCAGGATGCAAAGTTGTCCTTACTTATCCCTATCCCTATCTCTCTCTCTCTCTCTCTCTCATTTGTTCCTAGGAGAATCTTTTAGACTGAAGGACTACATTTCCCAGTTTAAAAGAAGTTCAATATATAGCACATCATAGAGGACACATATATTTGTTTCAATGTGTCACTGTGCATCCAGATTATATTCCAACTAATGCAAATTGAGCATATGTGTCTGCACAGAAAAAAGCATTCCACAGATTTACATTTGCCATTTCAAAATAATAAAATGTACTTGAGCTGTATAGTATACCTGAAATAATCTAGTTTGCAGAAAATGTCTTTGTCTTTGATATAGCAACTGGTATGCCTTCCTAAAGAGGTCCTGCATACACTGCAAGAAAGGCAGCGCACGTGCCAGCACATATCATTTACCTAGAAAGGAAAAAGAAAATTGAAATCTGCCACCACTTATTTTGGTAATTCATAAAACAAGAGCCTTAACCATGTAAAATGGTAACAATAAAGGTTCTGACTTTCCACATATCTGAAAAGATAATGCTGAGTTCCTGAGTTCATGGTTTTGTTGAGGATAATGACTTTTTTGAACTATTTCTGGCCAGTTATGGGTTTGAACACAGATGTGCATACAACTTATTTTAGGCCTTGGAATAAATTTTTATGTTAGGTTTAATAGATAATTGTAGGAAGAGTGATGTGGCCCATATGACTATAGAAATGCTTAATTCAGCATGAACTGGATAGGTTGCATTCAGTAACTTATAACTCACAAACTAAGAAAGTGGAACAACTGTGGCAACTACCATTTTGTGAAATTTACCATGGATCCTTCACATCTTAAATTGTCCCACTACATTAGGCAATGAGCTGAAGTATGATCCTGTAGAGCCATGGGATTTTTGTATCTTTTCATGTAGAAAACTAAATTCTTGCCTCATAAGTCTGCAGTCTCAAGCAGAGTTACTTAGAAGTTCTATTAAACCAAGTAAAGCTTTACTTCTGAATAGACTTGTACAGAATTGCAGTGTTTGTGCGTAATCCTGGATAAGTATCTTTATAGGGAGTTAAGATAAACCGTAGAGGTTGGAAGCCTGTTTAGTATAAGCCCATTCATATAATTGAAACAGACCAAATGTTAGGACATTTAGTTTATCTTTATCAAGAGGATACAGGGTTTTTTTCCCTCTGTCATTAGTTCCAAGACATTCTCAATCAACACTCAATTTATGACACAACATTCAGAAAACTAATAGGGACATACTAGCTGTGCTGTGAAATCTTTTTAAAATGTGGGTTATTTTTACAGTCAAAAATACATTTTGTGAATATAAATATGAAAATATAAGGCAAATCTACTTTCTGAGTAATAGAGGTAATAGAACCACCATACTAAGATGCCATGAAATAGTTTGGTAGTAACATAATTTCAATAAGCAAAAATTATTTTTTCAAGCCACACTGTATGATTTCTTAGAACTGAAATTCTGAAGTGCCTTTAACCTTAAATCAAAATGTCAGCATAATATACTCATACTGGGTAAAGACAATATAAATACAAGGGATATCTAAATAGTATTGCTTAAATCTCAAAACAGTAAAATCAGTGTTAATGATGTGGAATGAAACTTGTCTGCTAACTGGACAAATATATTTTCCTGCTAGAAAATTTTATCAATATGTTATAGTTTAATAATTTTAAGTTACACCACTAGGAACTGGGAAATAATATTTATACAGCTTTCTGAATGTCTGGAACCTAAGTCATATCATTAAATAATACCAAACACCCCATTAGAAATCAAAAGAATCTCAAGGCTTCCTTAATGCTGCTAGCAGTTTAGAAATAAAACATGCAGGGGCCAGAAGAAGTTAGTAGTATTCATATATGTAGTGTTCTTTACAAGTTTATACTTGCATTTCAACTTTCAAGAGTTAAATGTAGCACTTTTGATAGTGCAGCCTTGCCCAACATCAATGCACTTGATTACAATTTCCAGAACGTTTGCTGGAAAATTTTGGAATTGCACTCAACACATTAGGAGAGTTTGCTTTGTAGTTAACAATAATAAAATTCTTTTGTTTACAGAGAATCAGCTCCCATCTTGTATTTCCCAAATTCAAGTGTTGCCCAGTTTTTTTTTTTAAAGTGGGTAAATCAGAACACTACAAAAACATCTGCAATAATTGTCTTCTAAATTTATTGTCTATTACTTATTAGGAATACGAGTAATTTATTATTATTATTATTTTGGAAAAAGACAGATGCAGACACAGGCAAAATATCATTGGATGATTTCACTGGATGACATCTCAAGAAAATGAGTCTATATGCTTTTTCAGAACTCATGGCTATGACTGATGTGGGTTTCAGTATTTTTATAAAGTTGTTATTTACTTTTCAGTTTCTCTGGCAAGCTTTTAACTGAAGACATTTATTCTGGAGAGATATTTAATACCAAGGTATTGTAAGTCCAGTTTGAAGACTTAGTTTAAGATATCCAACGGTGAACAGAACAAACAGTTTTTGTTTTGAGGGGAAAAATAGTCTTTTCCTAATCAACAATTCCATGGAGCTAAAAAGCAAGAAAAATAATGAAAATAATTTATTTTATATTATAGCCTCCAGTCCTTATCAGCTGAAGAATTAAAGCAATTTAACTCTTGGGAAATGGCACTTCATAAACAAATAAATCTGGATCTGGCCTGACTCAAATGCTGTATTCTTTATAGGAAGCTATTGCCAATTGCAGCAATGTGTCAACTATAAAATCAAAACTATAGCCTTTTTACAATAAAACCAGGTTTCAGATTAGATTACTGGCTACTAACCCATGATACAACACACAAGTCATTCATAAATTGCATGTGAACATTGCTATATTCAAATAAAGTCTTAAACAAAAGCACAAAGGCATAATTGTAATTTATAGAATGTGTTGAGATGAAGCTCTGTGTTACAGCAAACATGTGATTTAAAAAAACAGTCTTAATGTATATCTTAATGTATAATATTTCTGAACCCATTCAAAGTTTAAGCTAAATATTAAAATTAACAAACTATTTTTGCTTGCCTTTAACTGCATTGCCCTAACATCTTAGTAATACTGACCAAATATGCAAGTTAATTCAAGTTAATTCAAGAATGTTACATTATTTATGAAAGGCTAAAGAAAATGACATGCTGCTAAGTTTCATAGAGGCAGAATTAGTTGAACTTAATTTCCTTTGAACATTAAATCTGGTTGATAGCAGTGGAAACTAAGCTCACCTGATACGGTCTACTAAAACAAAGAAAGCAAAAGGTATAATCTGAAAATATTTGGGGTTAGATCCAGGCTATTTTCCAAACTAATCCCATTGAAAGGTATTTTCTAATTACAAAGCATTTGAAAACTGAGTTACTCTGTGTGTTAACTTGCCACTCATTATCTATTAGAAAAAGAATTATTTCAGCAATACTCTTTCCATCCAAACAGTATCTATTCTACAACTTTTTTTTCCTTACAATAAACAACTGCTATCTGCTACAACAAAGCTACTGAAGAGTCTTGTGGCACCTTAAAGTCAAACAAATTTATCCATCACCAAGACCCACAGAAGTTTGCAATCTTTATTCAGCTATAGAAAGTAACTATAGCTTTTTCCTTATCTTGCAGAAGGAATATTCTAAAAAGCTAACCTAAATGAGTCTTAACTCATTTCTTCTCTCAGGCAGAGAGATTTATTTAGCTTATAGCTCCCTTCCACAAAAATTGCTTCAATGCCAGTGGCAACATCTACTAAAGCCTTCTCATTTGCAGATCCAGTGTTTGCTCACCTTCAGTAGGTATTTGTCCACAATCTCTAGACCACAACTATTACAGATGCACTTGCTAGGCGCACAACTGCCTGAGCCAGAAGCCAGTGAACGGGGTGAAGAGGATGGCGATAGCGGGGTGGAAGAAGAGCAAGAATCCTCATCTGCCACCACCTCTGGGCTCACCTGTCACAGAGACACAAGTACAGGTCTGTCATCAGTGAGACTTGGTTCCTTTTTCCTGCAGATCTCCTTGAGTCCATGTCTTGGGGAAGGCTCCTTTGAAGCCTTTCCCTACTTAAATTTAATTATGACACAAACATGATTGGGGACGTCTTTTTTTCTGCTATGTCCCACAATGCTGCTTTCATCTCATCTTAAGCCACCCTTAAAGCAGTAATGCTCCCCCTTAAGCCAACACCACGGAAGGGCAGTCTCAAAGTATCCAAATCCATTAGGGAAGTCAGGTGATTGTGACAACTGGGGACAGAGGTAATAGAGGCATAAGAGGTTGGGGAAAGCAAATTTCATGTGGGTGAGCTTCAAACCACCTTGGCCAGAGGGCCATCTCTCCTGTTACTCTCCATGAACACCAGGAACTTTGCTTCATTCAGCTTCTGTAACAACCGAATGTTGTTCCTTTGGTGTCATCCTCAAGTTCAGACTCAGAGCCGCCCCTCCCTCAGGAAGACAAAGAAGGGGGTCGCTTGGCCCCTCAGCCACCCAATCAGCTTCCTCACCAAATCAGGCGGGAATTCGAACCTGTGAGCCGTCCGGCAGTGACCTCCTGGCGCACCCCGCCGCCGCCTGTCCACAGGCATCACTCCGAGGGCGCTTCTAGGCCAGCTGTCTCTCCAGGAAAGCTCCCGCCAACCGATACCCCCGACTTCTTGTGTTTAATCGACGCCCTCACAACTCCCCCCCCCCCGCCGCCTTCCCTAAATAGTCCTCTTTTTTCTTCAGTGGTACATGAGAGCCTCTTACCAGCCCCGTGTCTCCGGCGCTTTTCCGCCTCCTTCCAGTCACTGCAGCAGCGGCCGCCACTCGCTCACACTCCTCAGCCATGAGCTTCGGAAACTGCAAAAGAGAGACCAGACCGCTGAGCGCATCGAAGAGCGTCCAGGAATTGAGGCTAGGCTTCGTTTCCCGTGTGTGTGTGTGTGTGTGTGTGTGTGTGCGCGCGTGCGCGCGCGCGCGCGCACGGAGATGGAAGGAAGCGGGGTTGTCGACCCCCCCCAGAGAAAGTTAAACAAGGGCAATTACAGGGCGACGCCGGCCTCCAGGCCAAGCGCTTGAATGCGGACCCTTGAGTTTAAGAGCAGCAGCAGCAGCAGCCCCAAATGCTCGCCCGGGTGCCAGCTCTGGGTGCGATTTGAATGAAAATGCCTCAGCTTGCTTAGCGCTCGAGCGGCTCGCTGCAATTAGAGGTCGCCAACCACTTCCAGCTCTGGCCTTCGGAGGTGTAAATTGCCACTTAAACTCTCGAGCCGAAGTCAATAGGCCGAGGGACCGCTCAATTCGAAAATTAAAACACACACAACCCACAGGAAAATGGAAATGGAGAGTCGCATGAAAGGAAAAGAATTGAAACCAGCCAGCTGAATTTAATTGGGGCGTCATTAAGAACAATTAGTCCTTCGGTCAACTGGAGGGAGGGGTGCGCATTTAAGGGTGCTTGACGCGGCGAGGCTGAGGCGGAGCAAGAGAGGCGCCGCGTCCAGGCTCTTTCGGCCTCCCTCAGCAACCCGCTCGGGGCCGAACAAAGCAGCCTCAGCCCTCGTTCGGAATCTCCCTTATTAGCTACACTGAAACCCAGTTCAAATTAGTCAGCGGTTGCCTCAGGGCCACCTCACTCGGATAAGTGACCGCCTAACCCCACCAGAGCGTTAAAGAGACAGGTCCTGGGGCAGCCTCAGCCACAAACGGGCTGAGGAAGTCTAGCTTAGCTATCCCCAGTCTGGAAGAGTTACCAAAGCGAAATGGCCAAGGCGAATACAAAACTCAAAGGGATAACTCCTGGGTAGGAGAGCTGGTTTTGAGAGTTCTTTTCCGCCTTGATAACTTCACGATGACTGCCTAACACCAATCAACTTGCTTGCCACCCTCTTTCAGGTTTTTTTTTCAAAAAGGGCCTCCATAATTCAGTGGGACTCGTTTCCACGTGCCCCTAGTAAAAACCGGAGATTTTAATTTTTCTGTTACCTGCGTTGGCTCTACGGGCAGCAGGAACTCGACTGGAAGGGCAGGAAAGTCACCCGCAGGGGATACGAACCCGAGATCACTTAAATATTCTTTTCTAAAAATGGAATCAGTTCAATTGATCTGGCGTCAGTCTGGCCAAATTAACGCGTTATGTCTTTACTAATTGGCTCCGGATCAAACGACGACTGAAGTGAAAGTTTCAATTCGCTGACACAGCTAGTAAATGAAAAAACTACTATGAAAAATTATTAATAAGGTCCGTGATATCACTTACCCCGGATTAGTCCCATGGAAGACAAAATAATGACTTTAGGATTCTGGCTCTGGCTTGTTGATTGCCGGGAAATGTACTTAAAAACCAATGAAGCCTGCTTGCTAGATTTTATTGCCTTAAGTAGTTCGAAGCCAGGAAACAACAAACAATCCTCAAGCCACACGAAGGCGTAAAGTCAAGGGACTACTCCAGAGTAAGTGGTTGAAGCGGCGGCAGTCCTCTATCCTAAATATTCGATTAATTTAGATTTCCTCTTGGAGATTTCCTCCTCCTAATATTTCCTATTTAACTGAAAAGTCAGATTAGGGAGAAAAAAAAAAATAAGAGAGACAAACTGTAGCTTATCCTCGCCTTGAATATCCTTTGCAGCTGGGGCCAGTGATCTGGCGTCAGGTCAAACCGTGCCAAGTTTGCCTTCAAATTTTGGAACTGGAGGGAGATATCGCGTCCACCATACGAAAGTCGCACCGCGCAGGAAAAGGACTGAGAAAGGGGAGAAGATTTTGCTAAACTGAGATCAACAAGCCGCTTAACGCGAAGTAGTTTCATTGAAAAACATGAAATTACTCCGGAGCAAAGGGCATATTGCAGCTGGGAAAGGTGCGGTAAATTCGAATCCACTCCGGTTTACACAGAGCTCCGGGCAGGAAGGCGATCTGCTTAATAAAACGCCCGGCTCACCTTCTCCGTCGCGAGACGAAGCGCAGGCACGTCCTTGTCCAGTTTACACACAAACATCTGGCTGCTCTTCCAATACATGGCCCAGGGCTAGGAGCGCTCCTCGCATACCACCTCCCCCTGCACGGAAAAAGCTTCTCCGAAGTCCACCGGGGCGAAACCAAGCGCCTGAGCCGCCCGATCTCCTCTTCCCAGGCCTGGGGTCTGCGCCACTTCCCGCGAGCCTCTTCCTAAGCGCTCTGCTCTACTTCACTGAGGTCAGACCCTGGAGGAAAAAAAAGTTTTGCTTTCAAGTGGGTGGACCCTCCAAAGAGGGAGCGCGCCTCTTGGCTGGCTGCTGGAGCCTCACCTCCTGGCGTAAAACCCGCCTTCTAGCCGCGGCCAGATCGCTATCGCGACAAAGCGAAAATAGTCGCTCTGGGGAGAGGATTTTTCGGGTGTTTTGGTTTTTTTTTAAAGGGGAAGGGGCACAAAGGCAGGAGTAGGTTAACTTTGAATTACCCACAACGGCCGCTTTCCCCCTCCCCCGTTTTTTCTCCACTCCACCCAAACCCCCAGCGTTTCATCTGCCCTGAAGCGCAAGCGAAAGCCACGGAGGACGGCGCGGGCGTTTAAGCATCTTTGTTCCCCGCTACTTTCTCAGGCCGAGCGAGGCTGGACGAGAGCGGAGCCGGGCCTTGGACCAGACGCTGCTGGGCGTGCGGCCCTGATAAAAGCGCTCTCATTAAGGGGGAAAGCGAGAACATCTGAGCAGCCCCAAAGCCCCGCTGGGGAGATCAGAGGCGGGTTAATTAGCGCAAAACGTCCGGGGGGGGGGACGACAAAGGCCCGGTGGGCGGCGGCGAGCTCCTGCATCCGAACCCCGGTTCGCCGTCCCCCTTTCCGGCAGGCCAAGGTCGCGTCTCCTAAAGAGCCGGACCATCAAGACGCCA
This sequence comes from Python bivittatus, assembly GCF_059951505.1. Taxonomy (NCBI): domain Eukaryota; kingdom Metazoa; phylum Chordata; class Lepidosauria; order Squamata; family Pythonidae; genus Python; species Python bivittatus. The sequence continues at coordinate 34,264,114 of NW_028277098.1, forward strand.
GGCGGGCGATCCGACGCCTCCGCTCTTTCGAGGGGAGCGCTGGAGGTGTTTTATCCCCGTGTCTTGCGCTCCGTGCCCTTCCCTGGTTCCTCACCGGCGCTTTCTCTCTTGGCCTTAAGATGGGAGGGGAAAACGGGCGGCGGCGCTTCGAGCGGCGAAAGCCAAGCGGGTGTTTCTATCCTGCGGTGAGTGACTTTGACCTTTCGGGCTTGGGTTCTTTAGCCGACGGCCCCTGAAGCCAAGGCTAAACAAACCATAGTTTATGGCTCAGCCTGTTCTAGCTAGTAATAAGCTAAAGGGCGGCTTATTTAACAGACCATTTCCAAGCGAACGGCTGGCTCACTTGATATTTGAACCAGATTACTGTACTTTTTGGCCAACTTTTAGAAACGATAACATAAGTTACAATAAACTTTTAAGCTTGCCCATCTTTTTGGTGAATTCTTACCCGTAACTAAGCTTGTTTAATTGGGGCGAATCGCGCTGCATCTCTCTAAAAGAGACACATTGGATTGCGGTCCTGCAGTTTGACCCTACTATTTTGAGTGTTTACTCAAAATAAACACTGACCTCAGTGAGGCTGCCTCTCTAGTATTTAAGCTTTCAAGCTCTGGCTGTGATCTTGAACATGTAACAAGGCGATAAGGCTCCTTCAAATTGTTTAAATAAAGGGGAGCACTGTCTTGATTCTTTCTTTGTAAATGACTGTTTTCCTTGGTTCGCTTAGGAGTGCATCGTTTTCTCTCAAGGATAAAATCTCTCAGTTCTGGGGCATCCTGCTTTTTCTCGTCCTTCCCATATTCTGTAAATTTTCTGCTGCCTGTGACCCTTAAGGGATGCTGCTGCCGCCTAAATGTATCCTGCAGGTTGCTGCGGGTGTGCGTTCCTTCCGACGGAGATAGGGGGGCAGGCAGCCTTCCACCGGTTTCTGCGCTATTATTTTAGAAAAGCCGACTTAAGGCACAGGGACTTACTCTCAAGCTTGTCAAGGGCTGCCCCTCAAGGCTCGTGTTTCAGCATCGAACTCAAAGAAAGCCCAAGTTGGCAGGAGGAGACCCGACGTGGATCCTCATCAGATTTGAGGCCGCCTTAGTGGACTGATACAGAGCAAGCACTGAGCGAAGCTGGCCACTGGTGAGTTGTAAAAACGCTGTGGAGTGCAGCGAAGCGTAATTCTCAGCTTCCGAGGAATCCACACCCGCTCTCCTCGGAATCCGAATTGCAAGGTTGAGCACGGAGAAGGCAAGAGATTGCGACAAGGGGCGGGAGGAACTTGGGCACAGCCGACCAGACGGAGGTTACAGAGAAGGGTTGCAGCCAGCGCCAGCCTCTCTTTCCTTGAGAAATGGCTTTCTAGCGCTGTGTTTCTCTCAGGTTAACCTGTCTGTCAGGGGTGTGTTAGTGTGTATACACACACCCCAAACACACCATTTGCTTTTTATAAATACACTACAATTCGACAGTGGGCTTCTTGGGACCAGTCCAGTCATCCTTGTCTCCAAGGGTAGCAAAGGAGTAAGCGGAATTCTAAAAGGTGCTGGGGATCTTCTTCCCCCGGATTTAAGGCAAAAAACTAGCTCAAATTATGACTCGCTGAGTTTTTGAATCCACCATTTGCAGTGCTACGACCTTCAGCGGCTAGGCAACTAATGGCTTCCGGAGGCTTTGGACTCCAACTCCCATCCATCAGCTAGTGTGGGTCCAGAATGATGAGAGTTGTAATCCAAATAATCTAGCATTGCCTAATATTAGTGAAAATTGATCCAGACTCACAATCCGGACCCTTCCTGCAGAAGGGCAGCTCTCTCCACAGTGGTACTCTGTAAATGATTTGAGTTACAACTTCCATCACACAGGACCCTTGCTAAATGCTCTCGAAGCTAATGGGAAGTCCCTTATTGGACGAGGGTCTTCGAAAGCAACTTGACGGCTAACTTAACAGGCAATGGAACTCTTTTCCCCCTTCCCAAAACTCAGTCTTTGATCACTTTCCATCCTCTGTCCAAAGATTGTCGTATGGATCCTTCCACAGCTATTCTCCAAAATCAGGGAAAACGTCAAGGCTACCCTTTTCTGTCCGAGGAAGGGCTTCACCTCTTGCAATGTCTACTCTTGGGCATCAGATCCAGGGTGATTTTTTCAGAACCGGTCTAAGAGCCCTCTCCTCCTTCCACAGAAGTTATGGCAGCACTTCCGGAGGAGGGGCCCTCCCGGAAGCATTGGACACCAATACTGGAGGGCTCCTCTGCTCTTTGAGTTTGCACACTCAATTAACAGCCGGGGCTGAGTTGCCACAGCGAACTAGCTAGCTGCTAGGACATTTCTGATCATACAGGGCTGGACGTTCAGGCGCAGCTAAGCTGCTTTCTTAGTTTCGGGCCCCCAGCCTCCAACAGATTCCCTTCTCCAGTTGGTCCTGAGGGATCGCGCTGAAACGGCTCGCATTGTTCGGAGGCGAAATGTATCGCCCCGTAACTTCCAAGACGTTCTTCTGTAGCCTGTTTTGGAACTCTTTGGAAATCCCCCAACTTTATCAATTAGAACTTTATGCCACCTTTAGTGTAGAGGATCAAAAGAGGCGTTCCTCTCTATATAGAATGAAAAAGTGTCCTTTCACGTACTCAGCTAATTCGAATATTCTTTACACAGAAAAAAACGTGTGTTAGGGGCTTTCACCCGAAAGGTGCAAGCAATTACAGAACTGGTTCTGCAACGTCAGCACCAGTGTCCTCTTTCCTGGGAGGTCGTGGACTTCTTTAATCTGTTGAGAGAGGAGAACTAATGATTGGTGGGGGACGACGAGATCGGAAGTGAGATAGAATCAAGGGAAAAATCATTTGGACATCAGGAAGCCTGGTTAAAGAAGGATCGTGCTTTCATTTTAGGACTCCCTGCTTTTTCCCGCCTCCCACCACAGGCGTTCCTTTGGGGCCCTGTTAACCCTGTAATTGCGCAGAGAAGCCAATTTTCTTGGGGCACCTTAATATTAATAAAAATCTGCATCTTCAGCACATTTCATTGGGAACAATTTCGACTGAAGCCCCTGAGGTTTCAGTGCGAGCATCTTGTACAGATGACAAACATCGAGCCTCAAGACAGCTGGGCTGTAATTCATTCCATACTTACCCGGGAATAAGTCCCACGGATCTCGGGGAGGCTTACGTTCAAGTAGAGGCATATTGCATTTATCCACAAACTCCAGGGCTTGCATAAGATTGAGTATGGTTCTATGATTTTTAACGAATCTAATTCGGTTTTAATCTGGGGCCGTTAGAACGTCAATATTTGGTTCACTTATTTGGAAACGAAGAGCATTTTGTTCTCCCAATTTCTTGCCTTTCTGGCTGACTTGTGAAAACGTAAAGACGTTTTAGTCGCTGTAAAAATAGGCAGGAACCTAGGATGGAGTGGGGTGAAGAAAGACTCAAGAGACTAGGCTTTTTCCCCGTCTGTGAGTTTTTCCCTTCTGTCCTCGGTTTGCCCTCTCTTATCAGCTGCTGTGCGCCCGCTAAACGGAAAGGGGTAGTTTCATCTACCGCCGCAGAGTCTTCGCATCGGAGAAGCAACCGTTGAAACAATAAAGGAACACACCCGGTTGCTAAAATCCTCCCAGCTTGGAATTGGAAGAAGATACTGAGAACCTAAAAGGGCCAAAAGGAGGCTGCAAGTGTGCAAACTTTATTTTCTACCGCAACGTTTCCAGTGTATTCCACTGGGCTGGGTGATGTACAGTCCAGTGCGAGACTGGGAAGATTATCCCACAGAAATTATTGAATGGATTCCTACTTTCTTCTTTTGAGAACAGGGGTTTCTAAACTGCAATCTTATGCAGCTTATGTAAACCCACAGTGAATTCAATGTGATTTAGAAGGAATCATGTCTACTAAAGTAACTATAACATGCATGTTCTAGGTGGAGACATTTGGCCAAGAATTTGGAAAGGATGTTCACAGCAGCTTTAAAAAAATGCAGCCCATTTCACTTTTAAAACAGGTAGGACGAATTACCCTCCCTCGCATGTGATGATCTCTCTGTTTACTCAGTGGGGAAGAGGAAGAGGAGGAGGAAGAAGAAATAATGTCCCTTTATATGCTGATTCCCATTAAATGGACAGGGAAAATCTGCTCGAGACGGGAGGGCGACCTTTGAAGGTCGAGAACCACATTGCAGAATGTGTTGAAAACCCGATGGGAAGTGGCCTCGGAAGGCTTGTCTTGCGATTTCTAAACAAAGTTTTCTTCCTTGTATTATGTTTCGATTTCCCCATAGCGGAAAGACATACTTTCTTTCTCCAGAACCTCTAAAATCCATGGGGGACATGAAGAAGTTTAGAAAGGGACGTCTGACTGCAATAAAGGTCGATTATCTTTTTTTAAAACCCTGAATAAGCTTTGATTTACATCAAGAAGGACAACTGATTATAATACAGGAATTTCAAATTGTGTAACTGGATTCTGATTGCCATGGTCAAACATCATCAAGTACAAAGAATAGAGAGTTTAAAGGTAGGATTGACAAGTGTTTCCAGTTGGCTATAAGGTAAATATTTTTGGTGTTAGTGATTAAATACATTTGGCCAGGAGGAGAATAAATTGTATATAGAATGTTCTTCGATCTTTCCACCAAAACTATTTCAGAATTCATCCAGAAATAATCGGCCAAATAGAATTTGGTTGCCACCACAAACACGTTTACTTGAAAGCAAATAATCTTCTTTCCAAATTAATCTCCTTTTGATCCTAGCTCAATAAAATTAAAGAAAATCTGGTGTCAAAGGGAAAAATCTAATGAAAGCTAGAGTTTGTTGGCAACAAATATTGCTGCTCCCTTAAGAGGGTGAACAACTCTCACACGTTTTGTATTTGCCTTTTTAAATGATATGAACAATTTGTCGATCTTAAGAAATTAAGGGATTTGTTGCTGTTCCAATTTTTGCTTCTAAAAAAAGTGATTAAAATTAATCTCTCTTTCTTCTCCACTCTCTCCCCACCTCCATCCCTTTCTGCCAGGCTGAGAAGCGGTGGGTTTAGCTCTCAGAACCTCAATTGAGACCCAGCTGGTCTTTCCCTTTTCAAGAACTGCGGTGAGTGGATGGGTGGTGGGAGTGAATATTTCTGTGTCCCAGAATGCTGCATGTAATTTGAGACCTGTAACAACTACTCTGGACTAAAACATCCAGAGCACATTTACTGGTTCTGGTTCTGAATAACAGAGCTCACTCAGGCTATGATATTTGCCCCAAATTACTGGACTTCTCTGTTTCTTCCTCATTTTCTGCTTTTTGTACCTCTTGAGGAAGAGTTCTGTGGAACTCAAAAGCTGACACACATCATTTTGGTTGGCCGTAATAAAGGTATTACCCAATGATTGATTTTGTATTGTTTTTTTCCTCTCATAGACCAATGTCACTTTCTCTGTTTTTTAGTGTGATCAAAATATGTCTTCCTTGCCTGGTTCTAGGCTATCTCACACTTTCCCTCCAGAAATCCTATGTATAACCTGGACAAAAGTCAGATTATTTAAGTAAAGAGCAGAGGAGGAGTATTGTTAAATAATTTCAAATTTCAGTAAAGTTAGGATAGCATGATGGAATGAACCCATATATGGATTATGCTGGTGTATGTTGATATACTGTATTTCTAGTAGCCATCCAGGGTGGCAAAGAATACCAAAAATATACTAACCTGGGTAGGACATTTTACAGAACTAGTTCTGGGTGCTTCAAGCCTTGTTGCATAGTATTTCCCTGGGGAATAATGCAGTAAAATCCAAATGCTTTTACTGTTACGCTTAGAGCTTTCTCCTCATACACAAACGAAAGGGCAAAAGCATATATGTATTTGTATAATGCTTTCCTGTGAGCCCTGTGGCAAACCAAACTGAGTTCATCAACCAAGACAAGTTCCTAATTTGTTGTTTAAATAAAGATTGATTACAGGTACTTGGCTACACAAACAATTCTCTCCTCTCCCTGTGCCGACACTCAGTCCCATTAGATGCCCCAACACCATTGAACTCAAGGGCGCGCCTACCCCTGAAGAGGATGGAACTGGCATTGGAGCAGCAACTACCAACTCATATTATGTTTTGAAGACCAGCATGTTCAGATCCTGGCATTTTGTTTGCTTGGATTTTTAAAAATCATTTTCCTAGTCTCCATCCTATAGCTTAGTTTTGAGAAGCCTTGTGATCTGAAGTGGTCATTTCTTTAGATGGATTTACCTGTTCCATCCACTTAGAATCTATCTTTTAGTCAATCTACATTTTGGATCTCATTTTGAAAAACCCACCTATGAATTGTCACAGCAAGCTATAAGTACAATTCTATGTGTACTTACTGGGGAGTACATCTCATTCAACTCAATTACTTTTTCTTTTGCATAGACTTCTGTAGGTTTACTTTGTACCCTGATTCTTAGGCATGCTTATCTCTGGGTTTAATGGGGTTTTCAGGTGCCTTAGATTTGTATATTCAAATAGCAATTTATTTTCTCTAAATGGACAGGAAAAGAAATTATCCTTTTAAAAATGGCCCAGAAACTTTATTGGAAATATAAAATAAAAATATTAAATATGTCAGATAACGCTAAGCCAAAGTAAGAATTGTTCTGTAATTTCTACCAGTTTTCAGTCTGAATCCTGCCATGTTGGGAGGATTTAAAACTTACTTGATAGTCTTTTTTGGTATTTAGCTAAAATCTAAAGGGAAAAGTAGAAGTTTATGTTAAAAATCAAAGTTTGATTCAGAAGAAATTCTATACCATGATTTGCTAACAACACATGTAATGCCAGCCTAACCATGTTTACCAGAAATAAGTCCCTCTGGCACAACATGTTTACCCATGGTTTACTTAATCATGGTTTAACTTAAGTGAATTAACTCAATTGTGCACAACATGCTGAATCATACACTAACCACACGGCCAATTTTGCACAGCTGAGCCACACATTAGCTAACCGCATTTTTAGCTACTGTGCTGTGCAAACTCACTATTGGTTTTGTTCATACAACATGCTAAGTCTTGATTTGCTTAGCCATGATTTATTGAATAAGCCATATTTGGCTGGGTTGATGCAGCTTTTTTAAACAAGTCATGCTTAAAAGTCACAATGGCTGAATTCAGTGAACACGTCAGACCAAAGCCAAATAAATGTCTATAGGGTTTGGTATATAATGTGAACATATCCACTCTCTAGAAAATGTGTGGCCTGGTATAAGCCATATGGATGCAGGATTCATTGCACCAGCAGGGGAGAAGCAAGGGTGTGTTCTACTTCTTCCTAAGTTGTATCTCTTTTTAGTTGAGCTTTACCCTGGAAAGGCACACACCTGTGCTGAGGAATGTGTGAGGATCTTATACAGAAATGCATATATGAAAACCACAAATAGGACCAGGGCCTAAATTTAAAGCAGAACCTGAGTCTGTGCCAAATGAAGCTTAGTCAGAAATAAAGCTTGCTGAGGAGAATCTGGTACTCAGATCTGGAACCACTGTCTGATGAGGCCAAGAATCTCTCAGGAGTATAATACGATGTCTTAAGTCTTCATACAAAGGTATTGTTATACCAGTGTGCTGTGCCCTACATAGTCACAGAGACAGGCTTTAAATGAACAATGTGATGTTTGATTAATACCATAAGGCCCTCTTTGCAGAACAACCCAACCAGCTTCCATTCCAGGCTAGAGAGCTTGCTGTGCATAATAGTGTCCTGAAGGAATGAAAACAATCATGGAGGGTTAGAAGAATGGGTGAACAAAGGAGTACCCACACACTGCTTCCAGCCGGGCTGTGGCTTAAATGTTATACATACATAGAGTACTTATTTTATTCGATTTAGAAGGCTGCCCAACTCTGAAATGACTCTGGATAGTTTACATAGGTAAATTATTTATTCAGTTATCTTACTATTCTATCAGCCTGAATCAATCCACTGCAGGATGAAGGCCGCTTCACTGAAGGTTATGGACTATAATCTATCATGTTGATCAAGTGCAGGTTGGTTGATAGATGCTTTGACTTCCTAGTCACCCAACTGAGTTTCATGCCTAATGGAGGAATAGCACCTGGGTCTCCTAGTTCAGCACGTTAACCACTACATACACTATATATGTGTGTGTATCCACACTCAGATTATTAACAGAGGTCATTTAGGTAAGTATACCTAAAATGTTGCATTATATCCCATTGATTTTACTAGATTTGAGAGTGACAGATTTTCTCTGAACTGGAAACTGGGAGAACAATATCTCTTCTTTCTAACTCTAAGTTAAATGACTTTTATTCATGCATCATGACTTGCCTTAATTCCTTCTGAGACCTTGCTATGGGATTTCTGCTTTCTCCTAGCATAAATATTCCAGGAACTCATCCCTAGTTCCACAAAGTGCATTAGATTTGTGCCAGTAAATTTCTTCAGCCAATATAAAGTTGCACAAGATGTTAGCATATGAAAAGAGAGGAATGTAGCTATTGTCTAAACTAAAACTTATTTGATGGATGGGCTTAAATGATACTTCTCCTGGCAAAGGTATCTGTATATATGTGGTAGATTAGCTTGCCATGACTCTGAAGTGGGCAATGGAAAAAGATGACACCTAAGACATCTCTGAGGCATTAGCCTGGAATTAGATAAAACAGGTAGTGAGAGAACAGGTCTTTACGCTTGTCATGGCCCTGTGAATTAGAAAAAACCCATGCTACAATATACTAAAAAGGTGGTATCTAAACTCTGAAACATGCTAATATACAAGATAGTTTGCTTGGGTTTGCTTAGTACTTTGTATGACCCAGCCAACTGTGGTTTATTCAATAAACCATGGTTAAGCAAACTATAGCTTTATGAATTCAGTCTAAATGTGTTCTGTTTCTTTGCTCTGCTGATTACTTTAGCTGGAACAAGCTTCTTTCACTGTAAATTGGCTTTTAATATTGTATAGTTGATGTGTGAGGAACTAAGTTCAGCTGTTTTCTTTTTGGTCTTGCGGGATCCACCATTTTTTAAAACCAGAACCCCAAGGGGGAAAAGATTGGTTAATCACAATATATGAAAGTCTCATAGTTTCACGAATAAGCCCCAATTCATCACACAAAGTTATGTGATTTATGTAACTACACACAGCCAACTTCTAACTCTCACTCCTTCCATACAAAGTCCACTCTAGATGAATACAGATTTATTTCAGCAGCCCCATTTGGATGTTAATATTCAGTTTGTTGTTGCTGTCTCAAACAATTGGAAGCCCAAATTTCTTGCTGATCACTCAGATTTCTCCATCTCTTGTCTCTCTGTACATCTAAAGGTGTCAACAGTCAAGATTGGTTGAGGCTTTTTAGAACTTGCTTGTGGCTTGAGTTGGCTGCAGTCAAAGAGATCTGACACAACAACTAGAAGTTGCTGGTGTTGACTAGAAAGCAGCAGCTTTGCAGTTTTGAAAAGTCCTATGAAATTCTTGCATGACAGAAAGTCTAGATTCACGTATTATGCTATGGCAAAGCCAACAAATTACACTATTTATGACTTAGTCTGTGAGGCACTAACAGAGTATAGAGTGCCCCAATTATTAATTGTATTTTTATGTAACATTGGGACATTTAAAACAATTGTAAAGTTTTACTCCCTTCTATAAAACAAAGTAAAGAGCCAGTTTGGTGTAGTGATGAAGGCATCAGGGTGGAAACCTGGAGACTCAGTTCTAGTCCTCCTAAGGCACAAAGCCAGCTGGGTGACTTTGGGCCAGCCACTCTCTCTTGGTCCCAGAAAGCAGGCAATGGCAAGCCACTTCTGAAATCTTGCCAAGAAAACTGCAGGGACTTGTCCAGGCAGTCACCAGGTGTCAATAATGACTCAGGCACACACACACACACAAAAGCCTAAGACAGGTGAGAATAGGAATCAAATTAAAACTGTACAGATATATACACTTTTCAAAGGTACACATACTTTTATAGGTATAGAACTTTACTTTAGGTAAACTTCACCTAAACTTTATAGGTGTGGAATTTTATTTCTTCTTCATCCCCAACAGGGCTCATTTGGGATGGCAGAAAGTCAGTGAAATGGTGATAGTAGGAATAAGAGATGAGAATATATAGGTCTTCTTGATACCCTATCTTATGCCATCAGTTGTACTACCCTAAATAAAACATCTGTGAGTTAGTGCTAAGGGTCAGGAACACCCCATCCACTTACTAGACTGCCTGAACACCAAGGAAAGGATTCAAGACATGAATGGTTTTAGATAGTGTCATGTTGTGCCTTTTGATATGGAGAATAGCAGTTAAATCTCCTCTTTACATGTGTGTTGGGGATTAAGGATGGAGCAAACTTAATTAGAAAACTGCCTCTGTGAAACATATCAAGGCTTCCATTGTAGATAAATTGTGCAGAAGAAAAAGTCTGATTCATACTAACAACCAGAGAAAATAAACTCTGTTTCTGGATGGTTCACAAGATAAATCCTGATATGGCAAACTCTGCAAATCTATTCAAATATAATTTCATACTATGTTCTTCTTCACATATACACAGGCAATTGAATCATGTGATAGGTTTACACATGGCATTTGTTCTAATGTGGTAACTTTGGTTTAGCTAGCCATTGTGGTTTATAAATTATGGATTATGGCTATATTTTAATCATAGTTAAAATAAACCACAGCTCATCTGGAAAGGGCTAATCATGAATTAATCTGATTTCTACAACCTTGAGAGATAATCCATTTTCCCAGATCTAGATGAAGAACACATCTTATAGTTTCTTATAATTCTTAACAATTAATTAGAAATTTTGTTCCTATGTTTATTAAAATGCTAATTAGGTTATTTTAAGATGTGTGATCGGGTGATTCCAACAAGGCTACTTTCCATTTAAATTTTCTTTCTTACTGGTTTGAATGAACAATGACTTCAATTTCCCTGAGTTCACATTTATTTGGACAGTTATCCAACTACTATTTTAAATTGACACCATTTCTTTGCTGTGATAAATTGTGGCAAAGAAATGAAAGCAGGTATTTCAAAGTATATTTCTACAATTGTAAATATTTGTTTTCTTAGGTAAGATTATTCTTAGGCACACTTGCTAAAGAATAACCGCACTGAAAAAGGAGATTTACTTCTGAGAAAACAGGCATGATTGCATCTCACTCAAACTGGCAGCATATAAACCACTCTCTCTCTCTCTGTATATATATGTATGTGTGCATTCACATTTATAATGAAATAATACAGTTTGAACAAGGAGTCTTAGCTTTTGCCAATTAATATTTATCTTTTTGAATGAAGGAACATCTTAAACACTATCTTTGTCTTCTTCGAATCTCTAGTTGTGGATCACAGCTGTTTCCCTGCTCCTGAACTGCAAGTGTGTTATAGGAAGGCAGGGATACAAAGTTTTAGGAGAGGCATTTTAGGACTTGCATTGTGTTCCAATTTGTATTTCTCACTTCCCTTAAAGACACAGCAACATTGCAGGGGGAAAAAACCCAGGGTGTTGGTGGTTAGAAGTGTACAGTCATTTAGTTCTAGTTCAAATGGGATTGGAAGCCCTTCTACCTCTGTGCAACAAAGAGAAAGTGAGTCTGGTGCAAGTATTTAGTTCAAGCACAGCTTTATTGTGTGTATCCACCAGTGTCAATGTCTACTTTAAATACAATTTAGATGCAGAGGGCTCACTTTTGGCAACTTCTGACTTATCTGCTGAGGTCACAAAGAGTGGATCCTCATGGCTTCCTCTGCAATCAGTTTCTCGGCAATAGGCAGGCAAGATTGCTAAATTCAGGCAACTGCCTCAAAAAAAAAAAAAGAGAGAGAAAAGTCATTACTTAAATCTCATTAGCAATTATGCAACAATGCTTTGTTAGCAATCCAACAGATGTTATGGGGGGGGGGAGCCTCTGAGCCTTCACAGAGATCTTTTCCTCTAACCATTTTTTAAAACAATGAGAGGGGTGTGTATATCTTATAAATAAAAGTTGGCAACTAATTGCCACAATTTCTGCCCTCCCATGATGAGATATAGACTAAGAGTTAGGTAATGAAAATTATATGACATTTTAGAAACTAAAGATGGGCCAATAACTTATTTAATGGGGAAATGAGGGTAGGGTTCAGCTGAAAAGGATGCCATTCATTGGGGAACACAGGCATTCAGGTCATAGAGTTTATTAGTATTTAAGAAAGAGAAATAATAATAATAATAATAATAATAATAATAATAATAATAATAATAATAATAATAATAATAATATAGTTGGGTCCTTGGGTCCTACTTGTAGGTAAATTGTCTTATCTACAGAAGTCAGTAAGATGGATTCCCTAATAAGTACACATAGGATGCTAGCTTAAAAACACCAATCTATAGATATTTACTCAGAAGTAAGTCCCTTATAAGTCAGTGAAACTGGTAATAATCATATCCATCTGTGCTTGCCCTTTAGTATGATTATTTCCTGCAACATCACACGGCATTCATTGGCACATTGTATGCTAAACACAAAGTGATGGATGGGTTGGCCGCTTTCTGAAGGTGAAATGAAGGAGGCAAGTTAGCCCTAGAGAGCAAGCAGCAGGATGATGCTCCAAGAGAAACCTGCGAGGCTGAAGTCCCTTTTAGGCCCATCTCCACCTCTCGGCCTATTTTCCCACCAAAGGGACTTTAGCAGCCGGCTGATCAGACCTTGAGTGGAAAACAACAGGAAATCTAATCGCTCCCCGATCAGCAGGAAATAAACGAAGGCGGGGGGGGGGGGCTTGCCTGACCGAAGGGGCCGCGAGTGAGAAGGGTCCCTTCTCGGCCTTTCTCTGTTCGAGCTGATTTCACGGACGACGCGGGGCTCCCTTCGCTGACTTTTGATTCGCTCCCAGGGCGGTCCCTCTTCAACCCCGGCAAGCTTTGGGAAGAAGGTGAAGGGCCGCGGGGAAAGGGCGCCCGAAACGGGAAGGGCGAGTGGTTGAAAGTGCGGGGCGAAGCCCGCCGAAGGGGCACCCCGACTGCCAACTTCGCCGGACCCGCTTTGGGGCTGACAGTTACACGACTGCGCTCCGCGAGGACCGTTTCTCCCGGCTGGAGGAGGAACTGCCCAGTTCTCCTCGCCTTCAGATCAGTGAGTCTCCTTTTGGGCTCGGCGCCTCTTGGGGCCGCAGTTTTTGCTCCCCCGCTTGGATTGGTGGGGCTCGGAAGCGGTTTCCTGCAGGTTCAGCCAGGCGCGGTCACTTCGGATCTCGAGGTCTTTTCCTTGCTGGAGATACTTTGGGGCGCCGTGGTCGTGGCGTAACCCGGACGTCGAACGACTGAGTAGGAGACGTGTTTTCCTCCGTGCAGTGTTTATTTGCTGGCCCCCAAAGTTTTCTCCTGGGAAATTATTCCGTCTCCTCGGTATGTCAACTTAAAAATAGATCCTTTCGAAGTTAATGGGACCTATTTGTAAATTAGATTGAGAGGTAACTCTACAAATACGAAAGCGTTGACTCTGGGAGCGGAAATCTGACTTCCGACGCTGACTTTCCCCAACGGGAGACGCGTTGGCTCGCACTTCCCATAATCGCTTGCCGTCTGTTGGCTAGAGATTACAGGGGAGGAAGTCCAACAGGTCTAGAAGAAAAACAAGGTGAAGAAGGTGGGGATGATGTCAACATGAATTGTTGTAATGCTGGTTCCGTCCTCCCCCCCCCCCCCCGCCTTATGCTTAAACCTGGCGCGCTGGTTGTCAAATTGTGGGGATGCCTGTGATTGCGGGGAGAGGAATGCCGCGTCCTGGCCTTCCCTAGTAGCAAATCCAGAATAGGGGCTGCGTCCTTACCTGGGTGGTAGACCCACTAAATACAGTGGGATTATCTCAAGCAAGGATGCCTTCGATGAGTTTGCACTGTGTAGGCAGACCGGCTGGATAGAACTGCACGTTCCGTGGCACGGTTTCACACTTAGAATCAGGGTGCGAACTTGAACCCGGATTTCATTTGAGACCAGTTGAAGTCTACCAAAAGTACCTCGGAGGTACAGTGGGAATCTGAGGCAGGTTTTTAGAAGGCCACAGGAGATTTTTGTATATATAGGGCAGGTCCTATTAATTTGAAATGCTAAGAGATTACTGGGATGGGGTAGCGCTGCCAACCTGGCTCGATGTGTTGGACTTCAATTCGAGGGCAGTCCCTTGCGCCAGGGGATCGGAAGCTGGACCTGCAGAATGCCAGCGGGTTGGCATCTCTCAAATGGATAGACTAATTGATCAGGCAACTGGAAGCACGCATATTCAAGCCCAAATCACACGGCCTGGCAGGTGTGATCCGGGAAGTGCTTAGCCCCTTGCAAGGAGCCTAAACCTGCACCAGGGATACCGAATCTCATCTCGGCACCATCACTCAGCCTCGAAGGTAGCCAGAGAAGGGCTTGAATACTTGGACCCCAAGTGGATCCGAATAAAGCCACTTCCACCTCCACCCCCATCATCACAGATTCTGGCCATGTCCCCTAGCATGCTGGCTGGGGAATTCTGGGAGTTGAAGTCCACACGTCTTAAACTTGCCACGGTCGAGAAACACTGCGCTAGAGAGTTGGAAGGTTATCCAAGCCTTGTCCTTCCATATAACAGCGAGGCCAGGCTTCACATCATCCCAACGTTAGGTGGGGACTCTATAAATCACCAGTCAGGAAATGGCTTATCTTGCTTGTTTTCCACCTGGTCCAGATTGACAATGCAACCGTTTGACGCGGCTTATTTCCAGAACTGCTGCCTATAATCCTAAACACCTGTACTATATACCTGTCGTATATCCCGCTGAACTCAACTGGATTTAAGGATGAAGCATTGGAAAAAGGAGAGTTTTCAGTTCCTTTGCTTGTGCAGCCTTGGCGAAGTCCCTGTAGACTCTCATTCCTGCGCCTTTTTTGGTTCCTTTGCCGGATTCATTCATCGCACTAAATCATAAGGTGGCTTACTTGCGTGTCCCTTAGCCTGTACTGATTTGTAAACCGTAGTTTGTGGCTGAGTGTGATGGGAGAGCCCAGGTCAGTTGCAGCTTCCAAAAACTGAGATTAAAGCAGATCCTCTCTTGTTTAGCGCGACGGGTTCAGCTTTTGGTGATCAAACCCCCGCACCAGGAAGGACCCACTGAGGGCCAGCCAAGCCATTGCCATCCATCCATCCATCCATCCATCCATCCATCCATCCATCCATCCATCCGCCGGACTTTCTTGGGGACAAAGTGATTCGGTGCTTCTCTCGCGCATTTGTTCTTCACTTCCTCTAAGTGCGTAGACAGCCCTCCGGTGGCTCCGTTGCCCTGAATCTCCCTGGCAAGAAGGACGCCCCTCTGGGCGAAGCGCGTGAGGGGCAAGGTTGGCTGCTGCGCTTCTGCTTCAGCCCTGCGGCCTGCCTGCCTGCCTGCCTGCCTTCCTTCCTTCCTTCCTTCCTTCCTTCCTTCCTTCCTTCCTTCCTTCCTTCCTTCCTTCCTTCGGGGGTGGGTGACGGCAGCAGCAGCAGCCCTCCCGGAAGGAAGGGCTGGCCTGAATGAAGGCCAGAGAGGTACCCGGGATCTTTTCACTGACGCCCGAAAACCCTCCGTGGCAGCTGGAGCCAGAAAGGCAAGCGACTCTTGCCTGTCCGCCCGGCCTCGCCTGCTGGATCGCCGCTCTTGTCAGCCAGCCGGGCTGCATCTCTGGAGGCCAGAGACATCCTGCGGGGCAAACTCTTGCCTTGAACCAACACCGACCCCCGCTCTGTAAGGACGAACTGGCTGGGCGCCTGGCATCGCTCCTTCTCGTTCTCTGGCATTTAAACCCAATTTTCCAGTGGAAAGAGAGAAATCAGTTTTCCAGATTGCACTAGATCAAATTATTTGGGCGTGGAGTTCATGACATTTCCTAGCTTCCCTTCTTCCCCACCGACACAATCGCTTCAGCAGGTTGAAAAGAAAACTTTCAACGGGCTCTTCTATTTTCTGCAAATGAAGCTTGATTTCAGCAGAGTTGAACCCAACACAAACAATGCTGATTGTAATTTCAGGTTTTCCCTCCACTAACTGCATGAAAGAGAAAATACCTTTTATTAAACATGGTCTTGAAAGGACTAATTTTTCTTTCTTTCCCTGTTTTTCCTTTCTCCTCCTTTCTTTTCTTTTCCTTTTTGGTGAGGGGTGAGGAGGTTCTGTGGTTTAGTCAACCCTACAATTTCTCCTGGAGACATTGTGTGCAGAATTTAATATAATGATTTTACGTTGCCCTGATACCACCAGCAATGATGGGTGGACTATTTATTTCTCATGCCGGTGTTAAGTCCCTGAAAAAGAAATTTGTTTTTTCTTTAATAATGGCAAGATAAGGCAAGCGTGAAAGAGAGCTGAAGAAAAACATACTTGCAGTGTGCAAGCCTTGCTTTCTCTAAAAAGGCCCTTTTCTATGTATGTGTATGTGTACACCCACAGCCATTTCACTGCTGATGACAATTTACATTATACCCATGAAGGAGCAACAAGAAAACAAGTAATTATGGAATAACAGCTCTTAGAAAAAAGTCATATGACATAAAAAAGAAAAACAAAACACTTCCTTTTGGCCACCCGAGGAGCTAAGGGCTGTTTCAGAAAAACTCCGCCACCACAAGCTCTTGAAGGACGGGTGAAGAAAGTTTAAGTTATCCTCCCTGTGTACCTTCAGTCAAATGTATTACTTTGCTGCCAAACATAGGGTAGTTTCAAATTTTGCAGAGTTACTCAAAATCAAGATCCAGAGGTTGCAACTGAATTGCTGTTCAAATCTTTACCAGTTGGACATAAGGACGTAAAGAGCTCTTCATTGCTCTTTAACAGAGGTAATCTAACTAATGATTTTTAGTGTCATTCAGTCATTGCTGTTCTGATACAACAGTGATGAGGATAGGTTTTATATTGCCTTGTTGGCTGGATGATGCTATAAAGGCACTACATATCACTAGTGAATGAGAAAACTAATTGGAACTGGAACTTGGCTGGGTCGCCAAAGGCTCTTCCATTAACCACAGCAAGAAGATACCTTGTTAACAATTGCAGGAAAAATGAAACATTTGACATCTTCACTTATCCCCAAATGCATCACAAACTGCACTTAGTTCGTACTGTTCTAGTTTTAAAATAGTGTTCTCCATCTTCTGTAGACATAAAACTTTGGATCATCAAGGTAAAATTGACCACAGGGGACCTGCCCTGCTCCTTCTGGCAACCTGAAGCTGCAGAGGGCTGGTCCCTGGTTAGCAGCAGGAGAGTCAGTGTTCTCCTACTTCACCACCGAGTCACCTCTCCTCCCACCCTTGTCAGATCTGGCAGCAGATCCCCAGGATGCCGGAGTTTGGAGGTATGGCAAGAGAAGTGTTTGTGGAAGAAAGCTGCTCTTTAGTCACCTGTTCTCTTATCACACCTGAACTAAGGCTTTGATCTGAGTGGACTCCAGAGCACGGTATCAGGGTGGCTAGGCTGCCTTCCTAAAAATAGAAACAACAGGACTAGTATGACATGCCTTCCCTGTTGTGGAGCAGCCACTGCCACTTGCCAGCATTATGGGTCTTGCACACGGAGAGCTGACTAGGAAGCAAAATCCAGAGACATCATTCTGTGGCAACCCTAGATGGA
Source organism: Python bivittatus (assembly GCF_059951505.1). Lineage (NCBI taxonomy): Eukaryota > Metazoa > Chordata > Lepidosauria > Squamata > Pythonidae > Python > Python bivittatus. The sequence continues at coordinate 34,281,715 of NW_028277098.1, forward strand.
CACTTATTCATGAGTTCAACCATGACTCGGCACCTTGTATACAACCCAGCAAACAACAAGAAGTAGGATTACCATAACACTGTCAGACCTTGGCACAACTGCAACAAGAATCAGTGCTTCTTGGGAGAAATGATGGATATCCTCCAGCAAAGAGGTCATGGACCATGCCATCATGGAAAAGGCAAACAGAACCCAAGGTGACTTGCTTAGGTCTGAACAGTACAGTCCTACAAATGTGGAATGTGATGCAGCTGGATTCAGGGTGTATGAAGAAAATGTTGGGAGCTGGAGGGTAGAACACAGCATTTGTTCCACTGAAGCTAGAAAGGGTAGTGCAGGCAGATATCAACACACTTACTTGCCTTGTTCCACCAATATACAGTATCTCACTGGCAGCAAGCACACATCTCCATTTGAATTTCTTCATGGTTGTTGTTATTTTTCCAGTACCCCAGGGGTGTTTTTGATGCATATGTCTTCTTCTGGTTTTAGTAACAATGCGGAATCGTCATCAGCACAATAGCTATGTAACATGGCACTCCCATTAAAAACATGGCACCCCCCCATTCTTTGGGATAGGGTGTCCATAGAATATGGGCAATCCTATGTATACTTGAGTGGTTTCCGAAGTTCACTGATCTTCAGGGCCATTATTCAAGTGGTCACAGGAAAGGAGTGATATCTGGTGTACCCAGGCAGTGCACTTACTATAGTCCACAGCAGCTGAGACTAGTACTGGTCTTGGACTACTGCAGAGATTACATGCTAAACCTCTGCAGAGTGAATCTGGCATACCGGAACTCTGACAAATAAACTTGATTGGGGTTCATTACAGCAGATATACCTGTGAATGGGTTCATGTACATATAAATAGGAGAAAATATAAATAGGAATAAGTACATAAATATTTACATTTCTGTGTGCATCTGAACACACATTTACATACATGTGTGCAGCTGTGAGTGTGCGTGGCTGTGGAAGTCATTACATGGAGGAATCCAACTGGAAGCAGGAGGATAGCAGCTGGACTTTAATAGCAGAAAAAGATGAAACAGTGCCCAATGAACTGTTGAATGAGTAGAGATGTTGAATTACATGTTCAATTACACATACTAGTTAGTGCACGTACGTACTGAATTCCATCAGTGTATGTCTGTGCTCCATAACAGAGTGAGGGACCGATTTTCCAGCATTACCAGGAGCTATCAGTAGAAACGGTATGCCAGTTTGGAGGCTGTGCCTAGCTCGTTCCTTGTAGGAAGCACTACAGTGGAATCTGGCTGTGAACTAGGTTGCTAGGCAACCAACAGAAGAGGTTTAGGTCACTATGGAAACAGTTGTGTTTTCACAAGAGTACAGCCTTTCCAATACTGCACAGTAGGGAGAGTGCATTCCAATGTCAGTCCTGCATGACTCTCTACCCTGCCATTGTAGGACATGGCATGGGTCAGTATGAGCAGACAGAGCCATGAAGAACCAAGCAGAATCTATGGCCGAGTCTCCTTCTAGGCAGCTGGGGTTGGTAGGTGACAAATGACCTCCAAGCTGTATCTGTCACTGCAAATGTGAATGAGTAGGAGGCATTCTAGGCCGATGAAGTGGTATATATCACAGCATAGCACTTGGTAAGTTGAAGACGGACATTGTGGAGAATTTGGGGTTTTCTCTGCAAGTTAAAGGTGAAGGCAGGCTGCATTTCAGTGAAGTGAGAGAACTGTTCCCACAGCAGCACTGCTGCTCAGTTTACCCCACATGGATGTGGCTAATTATTTGGGACCACAAGCTCTGGATAGCTTATTTTAGGATGACAGGACTCCCTATCTGAGATTGCACACCAGCTCTGGCTGCATCTGCAGAAACAAAACTCTGCCAGCCAATCTCAGTGGAGAGAAAGGAGCAATAACACTGGGACAGCTTGCAGTGTAGGCATCCACCTGGGAAGTTGCTTATCAGTTTGGTTTAGGAAGAAGCCCCGTGCACAGTATGACAGGGATCAAGCATGTTCTTTTGAAAAGGAGGTGGCCATTGGAAGGTACAGACTATGGTCCCTTCCAGTACTGCGGGATGTAAAGTGCATTGCACAACCCGTTCTTAGCAGACCTTTTGGTCAGATGCATAGGTGATATCCTGGAGTCTCCAACCCCTCCTTTAATCTTGGCATCCAGGAAAGGTACCGCAAGTAGCACTAGTAAAAAAAAAAAAGAGAGAGAGAGAGAGACTGCTCCCCAAATATTTGGTACATTTTAATGGAGAACATGGACAGTTTCACTGACAATGAGCTCTGTGCTTGACCCAGGAAAGTCCTCATCCCCAAAACTAGTGAGATACTGGCTGCTGTGCTCTCCAGCACTGATGAAGGCATTCAATGGGAAGTGTCTGCACTGAAAGGACCATGGTGGCGTAAAGCAGAGTAGCTGTCCAGGGCAACAGCAGGGTTGCTTGGGCTGATAGCTACTGAAAAACCTTGCCCTAGAGTACACTGGAGTGATGTATAGACTTCCCTTTCTACTAGTTTTTCCAGATTGCTCTTGAGTGTGTGATGTACTGCTGTGTCTTACTTTAACACTGCTCAATATTGTCTTTTCCAAATAAGTTTTAAGGAAGCAATTACATTACAGTACAACAATGGAAGAACTCATGGAAAAACTCAATAACATTTAGCCCATACTATAATTTAAGAGAACACTGGTCGTTAAGTCATGTCCAACTCTTCGTGACGCCATGAACCATATCACGCCAGGCCTTCCTGTCCTTCACTGACTCCCTGAGTTTGCTCAGTTTCATGCTCATTGCTTCAGTGATGCTATCTAACCATCTCATCCTCTGCCGTCCCCTTCTCCTTTTGCCTTCAATCTTTCCCAGCATCAGGGTCTTTTCCAAAGAGTCCTCTCTTCGCATTAGGTGACCAAAGTATCTGAGCTTGAGCTTCGTTATCAATCGTTCCAATGAGCAATCAGGGTTGATTTCCTTAAGAGAACACTGGTACAAAGTGTTTTACAGATGGTATATAACTTCATCCATAATTACAAAAATAGATAAATCATGTAATAAAAAATGTTGGAAATGTTGTGATAGAAAAGGAACATTTTATCATGTCATGTAAAAAAACTAGAAAGAAATATACAGCATTGTTCAAAAGAGTTTAAAAAGAAAGCTTGAACTGAAACCTGTTTTTCCTACTGCAAATTGTTCTAGAACAAATTTTTAAAAATACAGTTTATTAAGACATATGCTGATGGCTGCAAGGACAAATTTGGCCCAACACTGGAAGAGACACTTTGCCGACAATACTAGACTGGGAAACCAAACTTGGGGAATATGAAGCAATGGCAAAATTAACACTATACAACCAGAACAGTTTGCATAGTTTGACTAAATTTAAGCAAGAATGGCTCCCCTATATATCAATATGGTACAATGGGAGGGAATTTAGAGTTTAATATAGCTTTTACAGATTTTTCTCCTTTCTATTATTTATTTTACTTTTATTTATTTATTAAAATGTTTTTTTCTTTTTTCAATCTTTTCCTCTTTTCCTTGTTTTTCCTTTTATATGATTATATGTATTTATTTTTGGAACAATGAAAAATAACAGTGATATCAATACTAATATTAATGTTTAGAGTTTTGTAGAAATGTTATATTTTAAGATGATACAATGAAGCTGGTTTTATACATTTAATTAATTTTAGATTAATTAATCTTGTAATTAATTAAATTAATTAAATAAAGGACTTGTAAATCCTTTATTTACTGATAATTTATTCTTCATCCACCATGGTTTTTTCACCTTTTTTCTTTTATGTAGTTATTGTCTTCAAATGTTTTTTTTAAATAAAATCAAAAATAGATTGTCTTTTCTTGCCTCCTAAACTCTATCTGACTTGGCTAAGAGTACCTACCAATAGCTGCTAATGTCCTCTGACATCCTCCTTAATCAGCATGTTGGATTGTCTGCTTTTGCCTAAAGAATACATGAATATCCCAGTTCAACTACAGGCACCCACAGGAGTGACCAGTTCTGTACCCTGACCTGAAATCTGATTGAAAAAGGTCCAAATAATCCATTTTCTCCAGAGCCTTCTGCAACTGCAGCCCCTCTACCTTCTCAACAACTTTGCATAAGAAAGGGTGATTGGAGATAGGCCAACAGTTATCCCAAAGAGCTGGCTTAAGGGATGGCTTCCTGAGGTGGACACAAGGCAAGTGGCATTATCTCCTTCTCAAGGATGCATTCACCATTCCTCCTATTCAGCTTCCCATCACCTCTCTGACAGCTTTCATCAACCATGTGGGACAGGGGTTCAGACCGCAGGTAGTGGAGCTAATACTGCAGAGAACTCTGTCTGTTTCCTCAAAAAGCACTGACTCAATTCAGTCCCAGATAACCCTGGAAGATATTGTCTCTGCCTTTTCTGCTGGACTTGTCCAGCCAATATCTAGCTCTGTGTAAAGGTGAATGATTGTTGCCCTCTAGATGTTTGGTAAGTTTATCGTTATGACCCAGCAGATGACCATCTGGTCAATCATTCTCCAGAATGATCCAGGTAACTCTAAACAGTGCTGCTGAGTGGTAATGTGCAGAAGAAGATGCTGTAGTTGAGATACACATCATCTGTGACAGCAAAGGACATAACATGACTAGTATGGAGATTGTGATAACCATCCAATGCCACTCACTGGGAAGCCATTAGTGCCCTCACAATCAACATCACCTGGCAGAGGACAGAAGAGTGCAGGGTGATATTGCCATTGGTCATGCCAATAATGTGTGGAAGGGTTTTGCCTCTCAGGGCTTATTCCTTACCAGCCCTAATGAATACCCATAACCATGAGCACAACTGTGTCCTTTCCCAAGGAATGTCTTTGGTAGGCATGGGAGGGTTTGTGTGCATGGGCGATTGTCCCACACTGCTAAGGATTTGCCATTATGGCATCAAAAAGGGATAGGATGGGGAGCTGACTACTTCCCAGTGCCAAAGGCAGCTCGCTCTATGGCTGAACTTCACAGCGTGCATCTTACTGCCTAGACATGGGTTGAAAAAGTCACTGTGATGGAGTTGTTAAGGTATTGGACAAGGATGAGGGAACTCAGCTTCAAACCCTCCCTCAGTTAGGGAAGCTACTGGGTGACTCATTCACAACTTAACCTACCTCACTGGAGTTTTGTTGTAGGGAAAAAGAGGAGGTCTGCATACCACCTTGAGCTCCTGGAGAAAAGGTGGGATATAAACCTAACAAGTAAGTAACATAAATAAATGAGAGAAGTTGTTTTTTAACTCTCTGAAAATGTTTGCTTAAATATGTATATGAGAATATCAAATCCTTTGAAAATGTAAAAATGGGGGTGGGGGGTGGGATGGGAAAAACTTGGATGGCATGGCTAAACCGCTCTTCTGGCCCTCCAATTCTGCCCTCCATCTCCTGGGCACGTAGTCTTTTGTTCTGTGCCTGCAGGTGATGCTTCATTGCTCTCCCGATGGAGGGAAGTCAAAGGGAAGCAAACTGAGAAGCTATTTCTCTGACTGTAGGGATTTCATTCTGAGCTCCGTATCTGTCATTGTATTGTATGTGTAGTGAATGGGCCAGCACCCTCCCCTGCATTCACTAACTTTTCAATGAGTTTTCCAGCAGGCTTTGGGGTAATTGAACCCCCCATTATCATGATAGCTTGTCTGCTTGAGAACTTGGTGAATAGGTTTAAGAAGGCATCATCTACCCCATCTGCCTGTATAGGTAGCCTGTAGAAACAATGATATCACTTTTGTTTTTTCTATCCTTTTTAATCTTAACCAGATGCTTTTAACAGGACTCACATATTCAAGGTCATACGTTTCTTCACCAGCATACAGTTTCTTTACGTACAAAGTCATTTGGCTTCCTTTTTCATTGTGTTTGATTTTTTAAAAAATAAATCTCCTTCATGTTCTTCCAGTCATGTCTCTCATCCCCCTCGTTTTCTGAGATACGTATCAGGTCATATTTGTTTTCTCATGTTTGGATTTCTAGTTCCTCTTGTTTGTTGCCCATATTCTGTCAATTGATATACAGACCTGGGAGACTGGGAAGGTCACCGTAACTGGTCTCTCTATAGACAATGTTGGGGGTTTGGAAATATCCTTTTCTTGCTTGTGTCTCCTCCATTATCATATGCAGCCACATTCCTAATGCCCAATACTTTTCTACTTGAGTCTGCATCTTTTTCTCCCCCCTGCTTCCAATTTAGCTTAAAGCCCTTCAGGTAAGGGTAACAAGGTTCTTGCTAAGCACCTTTCTCCCACCTTTATGAGATGCAATCCATCCATCCCTGGAAGTCCTTTATATTAATAATGGTCTAACAACTCAAATCTGTCATGACAACATCAGCTTCTAAGCCAATTATTCACTTTCAGGATCTTCTTTTCCTTTCTGTCACGTGACCATTAATGGTGGAGGCTGGGTGAAATCACTCCTTGTATCCACTTCCCTCACCTTTTTACCTATGGCTCTGTAGCCACTTGTAATCCTTTAAAGTCTTTATGCTCTCTTGGCACTGTTATTAGTCCCCTAGGGATAATTCTCTTTCCATAATCCCTAGGATATGTACACCAGGAAGACAATACACTTCTTGCAAGAGCTTGCTTAGTCCTCACATAGCTGTTTCTGTCCTTTGCAACAGTTAATTCCTGTCATCATTTTTTTTCCTCCTCTGTGAAGAGCTTTGATTCTATTGATTGCTTAGCATAACCTTTTCTACTGCTCTGGAGAGGTTGGAGTGATAGAACTATCTCCAGTAGTTGAACTTTGCCTTCCTTGTCCATCCAACATCAAACCAGTTGGTCCTGTCTAATGACACAGACCTTTTCTTGGTTTGTCCAGTCTTTCTTGCTACATGTTTCCAATTTTACATTATTTCCATTGGGGAACTTTCTTCCTCCTTGGGGTCTTCTTCTTGTCTCCTCTGCTTCTGGACAACTTTCTGTGACCTGTCCTTCTCAGAGGCCTCTTTCTGTTGGCCTTCATGGAGAGCCCTCTGTGTGATATTTGTGATATCTTCATCTTTCCTGGTAAGAAAAGAAAGATTGGCTCCCTTTCCTTTTACCTTTCCTTCCAGCAAGGAGGAAAGTTTGTATGGCAACAGGTGCAGTTAGGGTACTTCTCAGGTACTCCTGACATGCCACATATTAGTCACATCAAGCCAAAACCAGCTAACAACAAATGCTATGATATGGGTGAACCCAGTCCCTATATCTGCCTAATCAACCTAGAAGGGTTGTTATGCGGAGATTAAATAACAGAGGAGACAACCATAACATATCTAGCTTTGAGTTCTTTAGAGAAAAGACAATATATAGAATAAATAAATCCTCAAGGATTGAAATCAAACAGAATGGCCTTGCCAATCTTATTACAAAGTAAAAGAAATGGATTTTCATGAGTTTGTTGGTGAGTAAATACATTAAGTATCATGCTGCATGACTGCATTTCTTTCCTACTTATTTTGGGAATAACTCTGAGATGTTTCTGAATAAATCACAGAATTAGGATGCACAAGAATGTCTCAATGTGTCTGAGAAAAAATATTTGTAATTAGTGGAAAAGGATCAAACACATTTTTACTTTCATATTTTCTATTTATTTCAATCCCATTTTCTCGCAAAAAATAAACAAACAAAAACTTTGCATATTTATTCTATTCTTCCTCCCCACCTTTGGCATGGGAAATATTTGTAACATGCATCCCGTGTTTATTACTGTTTTTGGACCTTTTCAAAGCACATCTGTTTTTGATCTAGACTCTGTAAGCAGCAGTGCCTTTTTAGTTTTGCACTGCTAGGAACATTTTTACACTCTTCCTCTGGCTAAGAATACCAGTTGCCCAGCTGGATAGTGGCCCAAACCTTCACACATGCATGCAGACTCTCTCTTTCTCTCAAACACACACACACACGCACACAAACAACTTTTGCCATACATAGGTTTTTTTGGGGGGGGGGTTGGTGCCTTTGAGTCATTTTTGACTCCTGGTGACTGCCTGGACAAGTCCCTGCAGTTTTCTTGACAAGATTTCGGAAGTGGTTTGCCATTGCCTCCTTCCTAAGGCTGAGAGAGTGTGACTGGCCCAAGGTCACCCCGCTGGTTTTGTACCTAAGGCAGGACTAAAACTCATGGTCTCCTGGTTTCTAACTTGGTGCCTTGACCACTACACCAAGCTGGCTCTCACACATAGATTATTCCTTTTTTAAAAAAACGTGAACATTTTCAGTGGTAGAGGGCCTATGTGAAATGGCCAGTGGATTTTTTTAAAAAAAGAATTACGTATGGACCTTTGATGTCATCTGATGCTATATTGAAGATTTGGGATGGAATTATATATGTGAAGGTTTTTAAAGACAACGATAAACACAAATCACATTAAGTATGCTATTATTGACAGCCAGGGTGGTGTAGTAAGATACTGGACTAGTACAGAGAGACTGGGGTTCTAATCCCCTCCCCCACTTATGCACGGATGACTTTGGGCCAGTTACTCTGTGTCAGCCCTAGACTGGGAAGTCAAAAAACATCCACCAACCAACTGGACCAGCAGTCTTCATCCAGCAGTCATCATCATCATCCCATTTATTGTGCCTTATAGCAGATTTCTCCAATCTGGTGCCCTCTAGCTGTGTTAGGACTACAGCTTCCACAATTGTAAGTCATTGCGGCTAAGGTGTGGAGGTTTTGCAGCTGTAATATATTACATAGTCATGAAGTTGGAGAAGGCTGCTTTGTAGGTTTTAGTTCATCTTGTTCTGTCCTCTCCATACAAGAGCCTTTCCTAGCTGGCATCTTTTAGAAGAATTAGATTAGGGTTATTATATGGGGCTATAGAAATCCATACAGCCATTAGATGGTAACCAGGAGATTTAAAAAAAAGAAAAGAAACTGCCATGTAATGTTTGTCTGGATTTTTGCAATGCAGATTATGGTAGTGCTTCTGCAATTTGCATCATCCCAATGGTGGTAATATTTTGTAAAGACGTGTCATGGAATCTGTCACAGTAGTCTCTGGGCTTATCCAAAAGATGGTTTTCCATGCTTCCTGTTTTTGATGGACTCGATAACTAGGACTATTGTCAGTTCCTTCCAGAAAGATGAACCCTTTCCTTTTCATGAACTGGTTTGTGGTCAGTGAGGGAAATCAAGACAGGGGGGACTCAACCAATCAATTCATTCTTGGTAGGAATACTCTAGTGCATTACAGTAATGTGTTCTCTAAGAACAAAATATTCAACTGTCTGAGTGGGTGGTCAGTTGCCCCTGTTTTCTGTATATTCCCATATAAAGAGCAATGTGAATTAAAATCATTTGTGGTTTTGTGAAAAAAATGAAGTGTAGGATTATGGGAGGCCAACAAAGCTTCACAAATGTATAATGTTATTTTTAGTATCTTACAGGCTGTGCCAATTTATACTTTCACATACAGCCCCATTTAAAATTATGTTCTAGTCAGATACCTCTTTCTTCTCCCTGGAGAATAAATTACCATTTTGTTCTGCTCCCTTCTCAATAATTCCATCTAGTTCCCGGAGCTAATACACTTACATTCTTCCTCTTTTAACTTCTGACTTTGGAATCTTTGTACACATTCCATAACACTTTGGCAGTCTAACTAATGGCTAAGAAGGGATGTCCGTATATTGAAATCCAGCTTGAGTGATCCTACAGAACAAAAACATTGGTTACTTCTAGATAAATACATGCTATTGCAAACTATCTAAAGCTAACTTTAACTTTGCAAGTAGATATAGCCAAAGGTAGAAAAATACAATTTGGAGTCCAGTAGGATATCATAAGAGAATAAAATCAGTCAGTTGTTAGAATTTACTGTTTATAATGAATTGAGGATTTAGGGAGCTTGAAGTAAATGCTCTGCATCTAAACTTTTCCCATTTATACAGGTGAGACTAACTCCAGATTCTTGTGTTAGTCCTGTGTAGAAGTTCTACACAAGTGAATTCCCTGCACAGTAATACTGAAAAAAATATTTTGATGCATGAAAGGACTGCAAATTTTAATTAACTTGTAGATTAATTGATTATTTAATTTAAACCCTAAGTCCAAAATATTTAAAAGCAAATCTTATGTGGTAAGAGTTGAAGGAAAGCTTCTTTTTATTTTCATTCCCCAATGTGATTATTAATAGAGCACAAAAGAAAAAAGCCATATTTATTATTCTAGCAGTGAGCAGTGCTTTTATTTATTCAGTTAGGTTTGTTCACTTTTTGTTTCATAACTCAGAAAAGAACCCTTGAAAATAGTTATATTCATTAGATTATGGTTAATATTACAGGTAGTCCTCATTTAGTGACCACAATTGGGACTGGCAACTTGGTCACTACAGGACACGGTTGTTAATTGGAATATCATGTGACCTTAACTGTGCTTCCAATTTTAGTTCAGCTTCCCTTTCCCCCCACTCCCCTGCCCTTTGAAATGCTCACCCGGCACTGGGATAATTAGCAAGAAGGGAATTAATTTGTATTTATATTCATTGGAGAGGAAGGGATTACATGAGAGTAAGCAGGCACACAATGGGGAATACACATTGAAAGGAATGCGCTGGTGCAGGCTCTTTGCCTAGTGTCTTCCCCACTCCACTTAGAAACTGATTTGTCTTGTCAGTTACAGGCAGCTGTGAGCCAGCTAATTAAGATCACAGAGCTGAGCTTGTTAACTTGTGGTTAGCACCTTTTGGGGAAGCACTGAGCTGTGGAGAAAAGCAACTCAGGAAGAGATTGCATGTTTAAGCATCTCTCTGCTCTGCAAAGACGTGGAGGGAGATGTGTCAGGCACAGGACAATGCATGCTAACTGACCATAATGGTGAAGACCACACTGAGAGAGACGTTGCAGAGATCGTAAATGTGTGCCTTGGTGGCAGTTATTTTTTCAGCACCTTCATAACTTCGAACAGTCACTGCACAAGGCAGTCAGTAAGTGAGGTCTACCTGTATTCAAATTTCAAATCAACCATTTTTTCAGTAGGCTGATATGCTAGTACCAATTATAACTGGTCTCTCTTTTTCTGGGTCTGCATAGCAGTCTCAACACATTGAGGTGCCTTCCAGATAAGTTCAGCTTCCTTGTTCCCAACCAGGACAAAGCTGAAGAAGTCTGCTCTATGGGGTTCTTCTTCCCAGATACAATGCCTCTAATCTCTGGAGAGAGACTGCCCCTTTTTTACCCCAAGATAACCCAAAAAGAATCAAATCATCATGATTGTTACTGGTGGTGACCAAAGCTTCTAGCAAATATGAACGACCCTCAGAGAAGGGTAGCTATCTGATACAAAGTATAACTCAGTTCATCTTCTATGATATACAAGTCTTTTGGCTTGGGGTAGTTTGGTAGTTCTTATTGCCATTACTTATTATCTAGGGGGATATACGTAACATCAAACACCTTGCATTCTCCCCACTAGCCCTGGCATATGAGAGAGAGAAGGCTTCCATAATCTGTGTACCTTACTGGCAAGAACAAGGGGAAAAAATGATTTAAAAAATGGACATAAATTCTAGAGTGCCACCTCCTGGCCCTGGAGTGTTGAGTCGCATGGCTAGGGAAATCAGCCTCTCCTCCCTCTCCTCCTCTGTGGAGAGACAGATCCATCCCTCAAGAGATAAATAGAATCAGACTTTCTTGAGGAAAGGGGAAAATGAAGATGTAAAAAATCCTTTTTATGTTTAAATAGTTACATGCAAAACTATCAATGATAGAAAAAATAAAAATACAGTTTCTTAAATCATAGAGAGAATCTTAAAAGTACTTCCCATAAAAACATATACAGGAAAAGATAAAACTCTAAGCAAACCACAAGATGATGATGGTTTGCTTCAGCACTACTAAAGACTTTCCAAATTGCATACAAACTGATTGCTGATCTGCTGATTGCTCAAGTTCATGCCTCAGAGAAAATGTTGATTGAGAATGTCTGCCATTTGCCTGTCATACAACTGATGTTCTGGAATACTGTGAAGACAGCAGATTGCATGATAAACCTTGTGTCATGCCTCCATCAGAATCTTTTAGATAGAAGAGGCTATAGAGTTTATATAATTTATATAAGTTTAATATATATTAATTTTTTTTGTGTGCCTTTGAGACAGTGTTAACTTCTGGAGATTGCCTAGACAAGACCGCAGTTTTCTTAGCAACGTTTTTCAGAAGTGGTTTGCCCTTGCCTGCTTCCTAGGGCTGAGAGAGGCTGACTGGCCCAAGGTCCCCCAGCTGGCTTTGTGCCTAAGGCAGGATCAGAATTCCCGGTCTCCTGGTTTCTAGCCTGGTGCCTTAACCCCTACACACCAAATTGGCTGTTTTATATGCAACAGGTAACTAATATTGACAAAGAGTAGCTGATAGGGCAATCATGGTATGTCAGTCTAAAAATGGACTTTCCAAATCAAAAGCCCTTAATTTTAATTAGCTAGGTTTTTTTTTTACCTGCATTAGCAAAGTAAAGTGTGACAGCTCCAAATGCTGCTGTTGCCTTTTCTCACTCACTGTGATTTCAGTACACAATAATGTCTAAAGTCAAGACAGAAAAAGGCCTTTCTTTGTCATTTTGTGATTAGAGAAAAAAGTGGCAATAAGTATCTCTGTGTGTGTGTGCGTATGTGTAAATTGTCTTGTTCCCAAGGTCTCTCACACTTTGAAAACTGAACTTAAAAATGGAATTTTAGAACACTGGCTAGGACATCATCTGGCTGCTCCATGATCCATTTTGCAGTCTTTGGGGGAAGAAAAATAGTGCCTAACAGTAGCTTTAGGAAAAAGTATCCATACAAAGGTACATAAGATTCTCCGTAGTTAAAAATCAAACCTATAAAATCCTCCCTTGGCCATTCAGTCAGTTCAGGCAATACTATTTCAAAGCTAGATGTTAATTTCTTGTTTTGGAAAAGTAACGCATATCTGGATTTAAGTTATGCAAATCCGCAAGTGGATGGGAGATGCATAAGATGTTTAGTACATACATTTGGATTAAGTGAGATGTTTACTATTGTGGCTGGTATTGAACTGATCAGATGTGTGAGGTCTCAAAAAGTGTGGCTTTTCATTTGGAAGTTTGAAAGCAAATGTTCTCTTGCTACATGCCAAAATAGGCGAGGGAGACCAAGGAATCTGCTAGCATTTGAAAGAGGAAGTGTTTGCTTCCAACTTGCTTTAAAATAAATATTTGGAAAGAGCAGTGAGCTTTGTTTCAGTATCACTGCAAATAGTTAGACTTCACTTAAGTTTTTTTGCCTTTCAGGTTTTGTTGCTTCCCTGTGCAATACGGGGGTAACAGATAACAAGGCTTGAGCAACATTTGCCAAGAGGATCAGTGGGTCTTAAGTGAAAAATTGGAGAGGATGGGCAGATCAGTCAAACAGGGCTTGCAAAGGATTACTGGGAACTTTAGGAATGCTGTGGAAATGGTCTGAGCCAGTGGCAGCCTCAGTCAAAATACAAAGACCAAGAAGAAAAGCAAAGATGAGATGCCTATGATGGATCATGGTGGACTCAAACTCAGGTTGATACAGCCTGGAGACACAGGGGTAGGTGGGGGGTACTGTTGCTGAAAGGGATGGTCAGGAGAGTGCTATGATGTTCTCCTGCCCTCCTTATGCAAACAACCAGCCTGTTCTCCCTTGCTTGAGGAAGAGGACATGGATAGTCAGGTAGGGGAGGTGGCTTCCATTGTCTTGGATGCTGGTTCCTTTAGAGAAATTCTAGACACTGCAGATTGGGGGAGGCTATAAAAAGCTTCAGCAGCATGGCAGTGTTTATGCCCTGACCGCTTTCTCAATTGAAGAAGAAAGAAATACATACTCCTGAAATAACAAAGGCTCACTGTATTGCCCCCCCCCCAGCAGAAGAGAGCTCTGTTTTCCTAAATCATGTTCTAGAATTGATCTGAATAGGTAGACTATATTCAGAGCCTCTGTTTTGGCCTTGAGCAGGTTGGGCAGCCTCTATACATCAATTCTACTTTTTGATGAGGACTACCTTCTCAGGAGACATGTACCTTTTCTGTTTCAATATAGCATTCAAACTTGCAGCCCATCAATGGGTTCATGGTTACATATCCAAGTTTACAATTGATGCGTACATTTTGTTTGTCTCAAAACATTGAAGTTTACAGTTGTATAAAAATTGAAGACCCATGCGTTTTTGATTAGCCATGTTAACCTAACTACACTTAAAATCTGCCTTAAAATAAGAAGCATGACTAAAACTGAAGGAGATCATTTCATTAAAATCAGTCTAAATAAAAATGTATATATTTATTTGATCTATTGCTATAGTAGCCAATCAAACTGAACTGAGTGGTTTTAACTGGAAAAGTGCTTGCTTATCACTTATCCCATTGCCTCTGCATCATTCTTTTTAAGCTGGAAAAGTGGAAGATTCAATTTACTTCATATCTAAAAAAAAAGTGTAATTGTGTAAAATTGTTCACCGTTTCAACTGGCAAGTCCTACTGGCATGTTTCCCTTAACAGGGAAAAAGCTAGAAGTGGATTTTTTTTTTTCTGGTCTCTGTAAGGAGAACATTCAGAATGGATATCTTCAATCGTGAGGAAACTTCACATTTGTGGGATCCTGGCACAAAGGAAATATAATTACAGAATTCTGAGCCCAACAATTTATTCTGAGTATCTGCAGGCTAAACTGAAAAGTTGAAAAACACTTTCCAGAAGAACCACTTCCTTAATGCTTCTCAGGAAACTGTATCAGTCACTAGCAGTTGAGCTTGATTTGAATGTGACTTGACTTTATCTACTAGAATTGAATAGAGGTGCAAATCCTACTTAAATTCAAGCTTGCCTACCCAGTTTTTCTTCATTTCAGTGGTATAATTTAGAGCAAGAGAGAGGTGGGTTGTGGCTGTTGTTAAATAATTGGGAATTGGAACTCTTTGCTAATGTATTCCCAAGATTCAGCCTTTCCCAACTTCTTGCTCTCTAGGTATGCTGGGACTACAACTCCCAGAATTCCTGGAGCAAGTCTTCAGGCCTGGAAAATAGCCAATGTGATTCCGATTTTTAAAAAAAGTCTCAGGAGGGGAGACAGGAAATTTTAGGCCAGTTAACATCTGTTTTGGGTAAAAAGATAGAAACTATTATTAAAAAAGAAAATAATCAAACATACAGAAACATGAGCCTTGCTGAGCATGGCTTCTGCTAAAGTACATCTTGCCTCTTAGGAACTAGTGTGTTTTGAGGGGGTTAACAAGCATGCAGACTTTCAAAAATCTTGGACAGAGTCCTGACCAATGAATTCTAGGCTGCCTCAACAGCCAAGTGGGATCAGAGCATAGGTGCTCTTGTAGATGGCAACTGGCTGAAGAACAGAAAGCAACGGATTGGAATTGGAGAGTGTCCAGAAATTTTATCTCCTCACCATTCTATTAACATTAAATGGAGCCCATACCCCATCCACCTAGTAATAGGGGAAAAGAAAGGAATCCATGAGCACATACAGAATTTTTGTCTGTGTGCCCATTTAGATTGCTAAAATGTTGCCTAACAATTCTGCGTGGGTTTCCTAGCTCCAGAAAACACTCTGTATGATATCCAAATGTACCAACACTTTATTTTCCCCATTATACAAGCAAGCGAATGGATTGAAATAGTAATTCATGCAGAACAGCAGTATCAGGCACAAATCCTTGTGATTGGAATCCATGCATTAAACCAAACTACTGCTTTTCAGGTTGTCCCCCTACATAACAGTTCAGCTCACTCCCTCGACCCCCTTACAAAGAGTATTGGCTCTTCTCTGACCTCAACCAATGCAAAATCTTAGTAAGGAAAATCTGTGTAAGTGAAAAGTACCAAGCCTAGCTATTCTGTATCTCATAAGGCCCAGAACAATCCCAGAACAATTGTCATCTGGAATGTATAAAACCCCTTTCACAGAAGCCTGCGTATCCTCCGTGCACTCCCTCTAGGCCTTAAAGAATAGGAGAAATTTTGTTCATGAACATCTATTTAGAATCTATCTTCCAAGACAAGAGAATTCCTCAAGAACTGGTATTGGATAGATACTTTTTTTATTTTGCTTAGAAATAGTATTGACTTAGGAGTGATGGTAGATTGTTGGTACACTCTAAAAGAGTTTCTGCAGAGTTTCTGTTTTCATCCTGTGTGAATGGGTATCAGAATGACAAATGCAGTTTAATGTAAGCAAATGTAAAGGGATGTATATTCACACACGCACAAAATGCAGACTTCACATATACAGTGCTGGGACTTGAGCTATCAGTGTCTGATCAGGAAAGGACCCTGGAGTCATGGTAGAAGGTAGGGCAATACAAAGTACTGTATTCCAAGGAGGTGCTACACAACACATATTTGCAAAAACAAAATACCTCTTTAGCATATTAAAGCAGCCACTTCCTTGGCAGATCAGGCTATTGAGGAACACTAATCTTGAGAGTTCTTTGCTACCTCTGGAGTCACACTTAATTTATCTTAAATTTTAGCTGCTAGAGAGTAGTACTGGAGGAGTGCTGGTATTCATGTTTGTAGCTTTACTATACCTAGGTTGCAAAATCCCAGAAGACCATTAGATGGTAGCAATTAGAGTTTTCTGTATGTATTTGCTGCCATCTAGTGGCACCCAGAGCTTTGCAGTTCAGATATGGTAGCCCAGATGGGTCTGTGAGCTTCTCGATTGCATCTGGTAGGGTCATTGTGTGACATAGAATCCTTGGCCTGATTGAGCAGGGCTTTTCATGCGTTCTTACTTTCTATATAATTAATCCATATACAAGGGGTCAGTTGGATAAGCTTGATCCAGATCTACTTTCTGCTCACACTTGCCTTAGGATAAGAGGTCCATATGTGCTAGATACGGATGGCAAAAATCCTGACAACCTCTACATTACAGCAAAAACTGGTGGCTGATACAGGCTCTTCCTTGACCGTGCTCTGAATGAATTAGCTGTATCACTCATTAAATTAGGCTATTTAAAGTAGCAGATGATTTATCTTTTCTTTTTAACTGCAGGCAGTATCACTATCAATATTTTTAGATGGTGAGACTGACAATCTTGGAGAGTATTGCCCTTTGGTAGAAATCAGGCTAATACATGTTGTTGTACTATCTCTGACTGTTTGGGTATGATGAACATTTAGGGGTGCAGAATATGCATCATGCTGGAGCACTGGAGTCCAGCTTCTTTCAAGACACTGGGAGAGGTAGAGCATATGGAAACTATTTGGTAATGGAAGCTATACAAACTGTTAGTTAGCTGTGGAGTCTGTGTTAGTTAGACAACAACACAGAGTAAAAGAATGATGCCTGACCACACAGCTATTGAACTTAAAAACTAGCAAGGGTGTCATTACAATTAAATTGTTCTTCCTCTTAGGCTTTTAAATGATTGTTAGTGCTACAAACAAATGCCTGTGTTTTATTTGTGCTGAGAAATAATCCTCCAGATGAATTTTGGACAAACAGATTCAATTTAAAAAAAATCCAACTTTTTATATGCATGCTCTTATTATATTTACATCATACCTTTATTTTAAGGCAGCTTCCCCAGTCTGGTACCCCACAGATCTGTTGAATTTCAACTCATAGAATTACCACCCATATTGTCAGTTCTCAGAAGTGCAGTGCAGCCCATCAGAAGGGCATGAAGTTGGGAGTTAAAAGCAGCAAACAATTCCCACCTCATAGGCATTCATGGAGGGGGGTGGAATGGCAAAATGTTTATCATGACATAACAGTGCAAATCACATGACTTATGGACACAAGTGACACTGGGACACAAGTAAGAAAAGCTGGGGTTTATGTTGTAACACATTTCATCATGTTTTCATCATTGCAGTTTGTACAAGATGCCTTTGCCTCTTTTGATTGTATCCTCACCATAATTGGAGAAATAGAGATAGATCCTAAATGAACAGTAATTATTATGTGTGAGCGATAATTTGATGCTGACCTCTCCAGTCCTAATTTAACCACTATACCAAAGTGGTCCTCAGCTTCTCAATTCTGTGGCTGCTTCAGTCATAGTTTGGAGACCTGGGGATCCCTAGCAACCACTAGACTTCCATGACAATAAGTGAAGGTAAATATAGAGTTTGTATCTAACAGTCAAGGTACCAATAAATACATAGTTTGTGTATGGTATATAAGCACAATATTATTTACTAAGATTCTTTCAGGGTTAATGAAATAATTGTTAAATGAAATTGCTTTTTGTGCACAGATATTATTGATGAGGACTCAGAAATAAGTATCATATTGATGGGCTTCCATCAGCATTATTTTCTTATCTCAGCTTATCTCAGTCATCCAGGTGGAATTATCTGGAGGTTGAGTCATGGAAACTGGACTTCTTTTCTCTTGGTTAAATACGTTTGGTTGATGTGTCGGAGAAGATAAAACGGATATTTGGAAAACATCACATACCTGTGTTTTTCAAACCCACTAACAAACTGAGACAGAAGCTTGTTCACCCTAAAGATCTAACACCAAAACATAAGAAGAGCAATGTAGTATATGCAATCCAGTGCAGTGAGGAGTGTTCAGAGCTCTACATTGGAGAAACCAAATAGCCTTTATACAAGAGGATGGCCCAGCAGAGGAGGAGCAACAACACAGGACCAGAATCAGCAATTTACCTTCATCTAAAAGAAAAAGGACACTCATTTGAGGACTATAATGTTCACATTTTGGACAGAGAAGATAGGTGGTTTGAGAGAGGAGTGAAGGAATCCATTTATGCCAAAGTGGAAAATCCTTCCCTCAGTAGAGGTGGAGGCCTCAGACACAACTTGTCTCCCATTTTTCATGCTGCTCTTTCATCAGTCCCCAGGAAGATTAAGACCACTTCACAAGTTCACCAGGGAGGCAGCACTTAACAACCCACTTGGGGATGAGTGAGGAATTAGGAGTAAAACATCCACATCCCAAAGACTCTACTAATCACATCTCCTATTGTTCCTTCAACAAGCCCATCATGTTAGTGAGAAACGCAGCCACCCTGGAAGACATGTATGGGGTCCCCCCTAACCAACTTTCTAGACTGAAGAAGCAGCTTGGACAAGCAGTGAAACATATCTAACCAAAAGAAAAGAAGTCCAGTTGCCATGACTCAACCCCCAGATACTTCTCTCAGCTGCTGCCCATTTGGTCATGATCAAGAGTTTACATCTGGTTCAGCTGAATCCTGAGCCCAGTTGGGATGCTTTAAACTGATTATGTGGTTTTTGAGATGAAGGAAGAGCCCATTAGTGACTGAAACCGAAATGGAACCATTGTGAGGCATTGTGCGTGATATGGTACTTCTTCCAAAACCAAGAAAAGAAAATGTCTAACTCTTAGGTTGTCATACAACCAGGGTGGGAATTGGGGAAGGGGAACAGTGGAGTGACTAACTCGTTTACCTTCTAATTATACAGCACAGTCCGGGAAGTTCTGTTCAGTCCCAGTGCTTTTGAAGGGAGTGTTGTCTCCAAATATAATTCATTCTGTTTAAAAACAAAAACAAAAATATTATGACATTTTTAAGAAAGAAAAGGAAGGAAGGAAGGAAGGAAGGAAGGAAGGAAGGAAGGAAGGAAGGAAGGAAGGAAGGAAGGAAGGAAGAAGGAAAGAAGGAAAGAAGGAAAGGAAAGGAAAGGAAAGGAAAGGAAAGGAAAGGAAAGGAAAGGAAAGGAAAGGAAAGGAACCCCAGAAGTGCTTAAAAGCACCTTTTTAGATACTAAAAGCCACTTTGGTTAATTTGTAATTATTTAAGTTTCTGAAGGCCACAGGGACTGTATCCTGATTTTTTTCTTTCTGAAGAATGGTTCAATTTTAAAATGCACAATAAATGGGTAAGTCTCAGGGAGGCCATTTCCTTCCCAGTGATGCATAATATCTTCTAGCAGCATCTAACCACTGTTGTGCCCTTCTAGCTGCATTACTGTTGTAGCTCAATTCCTAGTGGGGAAATACCCTGTGTTCGATCTCGCTCTCTACTCCAGAGTTAAAGATTTATCTGTATTCTATAGGTCTGAACCTCTTGAAACATACATTATCAGATCTTTATTCTGCATCTATTGGGACTGAGACACCATTCATCTTTAATAGGCAAACCAAGGATTTTGCATAAGTTTGTTTAGCTGCTGTTCAATTCATAGTATGATATAATCTCTGTAAGAAGTGGAAAATGTTGTATAATTCTGAGGGATGAGTAGAAATTTAGAAGGATTTCTTTGTGGCAGAGAGAGTGCTGGGCTAATTGAAAAAGATCTTACACTTTTGTTTCAGAATTAGTGTCAAGTCTTCCTTCCCCACTCACTACTGCCCCAAGCTCAGAAGTCAAAACAGTGTAGCAAAATGAGAGGCTGTTCAGGTGAGTAATGTGCTTTTTGTCGCTCAGAAATGTTCTTCACAAAAACACTAATGCACGCGGCTTGTCACTGACGTAATCCGGTAAGGTGCTGGTCATGCCTCAGTTCCGCTAACAATAAACGGACGCACATACTTTCTACATCACTTAGCAGTTGCCTTCAGTCTCAGTCCAAATGTATAAACATGATTTATAAGTCAGTGCTTTAAAAGTTTAACCACAAGACTATTTGACTGAGCAATAAACTGATCGGAGGTTAATGAACTATGATCCTGAACAAAATAAATGCTATTCTAATCCATGAAAACAAAACAGTCTTTTTATCCAAATGTAAAAGTGAGGGATAGTTCATAAACTCAACCCTTACACATTTCAAGAATTTAGTATTTAAAAATGAGGTAATGGAACCTCATCTTATTCTTGGGAGTACTTCTGATAAAACTGAGATGAATCATAAACACATGGATAACTTACATGGAAGCCATTAACAACTTGATGGTTATGTCTACTATTACCAATATAGAGAACAATGTATAAATGTTCCTGCACCTCTCATGAAAGGCTGTCTTAGTTCTCTTAGGAATTGATCCCACTCCACATAAAGGATTTTATTGTTCCAAAATCAAGTCTTTGGCACATCAACATTCACCATTACGACACAATGTTTACAAAGTGGAATGACAATAATGATATATAGGGAAAGGGAAAGAAAAGCAAAGAAAGGAGATCTTTGTTGGACATAAGTTGCATGTGTGCAGTAGTGTGTCTTGCAGAAGAAGGAATCAAATTAGGTCACTGGGTGTAGATGCTTTTTATGTTAAACAATGAGGTTTTCAGTTTGGAGATTATGCATTGGCAAGAGTTTTCCTTGTTGACGTGAAGATGGACTTAAAGTCAAAATGGGCAAAGTCCCCATGAAGCCTTCTGTTAGTCTTCCAGAACAAAGCAACTAGTTTTTGGTACAACTACTGAATGATTATGATGACAACAAAGATTCTGAGTTATGTACAGATAAGATCTACATTGTTGTTGTTGTTTAGTCGTTAAGTCATGTCCGACTCTTCGTGACCCCATGAACCATATTGCGCCAGGCCTTCCTGTCCTTCACTGCCTCCCTGAGTTTGCTCAGTTTCATGCTCATTGCTTCAGTGATGCTATCTAACCATCTCATCCTCTGCCGTCCTCTTCTCCTTTTGCCTTCAATCTTTCCCAGCATCAGGGTCTTTTCCAAAGAGTCCTCTCTTCGCATTAGGTGACCAAAGTATCTGAGCTTGAGCTTCATTATCAATCCTTCCAATGAGCAGTCAGGGTTGATTTCCTTTAAGATTGACTGGTTCTCTAGACAATAACCACAGTACTAGTAGTGCCCACAAGACTCAAAAGCTACTTTAAGAGGTAGGAACGTTTTTCATGGAAGTACAGAGTGGGAATGTACATAGAGGCCATCTAGTCCATCCTTCAGCTCAGTGCAGGATCCACTAGAATATCTCTGACAGATGACTATCCAGGCTCTTGTTGAAGATCTCTAGTAAAGGAAAATTCACCCTGCTGTGTGGCAGCCTGGTCCACTGGCTGAGAGCTGGTAAAATCCGGAAGTAATCCTGATGTTGAGCTTTTTTACTCTCACCTAAGTTTGATCATTATATGAATGTGATTCATGCTTTGAGAATTTAATTTGTCATTGATGCTTTGGATGCTGCTGTACAGGAGCAATATACCTAGGGAAGTATATTTTCTGCTGTTGTCCTTGACCAAGCGTGCTCATGATAAATAGATTCCCTACACACACAGGGGAGTGTAAAGCCTCTACTAGCTACATTTAGGCTATTTTCTGTAGGGATGTAAAATGTTGCCTTAATAGAACCGCCAATCTAAATGGAATCCCCAAGGTCATCCCTTTGACTCAGGGTCGACCTAGCATTGATTCAGATCTATTTGAATTTAGTCCTAAGGCTGGTCCACACAATCACCCGGTCCCAGCCTGAGTATGGGCCAATAACCATTTCTCCATAACTTCATCTTCTCCCCATCTCCAGCCTCCTGGGAAGGCAACCCTTGCCCATCTTCTACTGCAATGCCTCAAAAGTAGTGATTTGTGATTTGCGCCAACACTAGCAGTGCCATCTGGTTCTCGTTGCGCTTCATCTCACTGCAAACACCTCCACTCCATTTGGCTACTCTGCACAGTGCCAGGAAAGCTTCCTCTTGTCTGGTCACTGCCCTTCACGGCCATTTTAAAAATAAGGTCAGCATTGGAACAGTAAAATGGTGAACCTGCATTTTTTGTTAACAAGTGCACACTGATTTAAAAAAAAAATGATGGAATAGGACCATTGTCTTTTTCTTAAAATCAGATGAAGCTGAAGAATAGAATTGTGTCACTTTCCCCTTCTAGCTCAAGTAACAGAAAGAATGGTAAAACTGTTGTTTTCTTCCACCTTTCTTATTCTTCTCAAGCTCAGCTTGAAACAATGAGATAGTGGACTCCTCTCTCTCTCTCTCTCACTCTCTTTCTCTTTCTCTCTCTCTCAATCAACCAATGATAAAACTATGGTGTTTTCTTGTTTTTCTCCTTTTTTACCAGCCCACTGGTGATCACACAGATGGGAAATAGGCTCATTCCAAAGTTTGATTGTTGGAAACCACATGTCCCCAAAGACACACCCACAAAACGAAAGCAACTTGTGCTTTCCCAGCACAGGTGGGCGTGGTAAAGAAGCAGGGGAATGCACCAATCAGGAGCAGTGTTAAGAGCAGTCCAAAGAGAACTTCAGGTCATCACTGGGGCAAAAGAGGGAGAAGGACTGAAATTTGGAAAGGAGCTTGTTAATTTCTAGGTTATGCACAGGAGTTAAGCAGCTGAAGGCTGCAGTGTGGAAAAGCCCCTAAACTTCGGTGAAACTGTTGCTTTACTGCTGGATTGATAGCACCCAATCCAGATTTGGTTTAAACTAGGGTTGGGGCAAAGCAGTGAGTCAAGGCCAACAACAACATGGAAATTGGTGCAGTGAAATTAAAAGTAACTATTTTTTGAAATGGCTTCTCCCTTAATTTGTATCTCTGTTTTTTGTTTTTTTTTAATAATTTTACTGATTCTTTAGCACGTTTCTCCTGGGTGTATGTTACATTGAAGTTAATATACTTTTCATTAAAACAGATAATTTCTGTTTCTCATCCTCATCCTAAGTTTACCTTAGACATGTTTTAAAGTTTTGGCTCTTATAAAACATGTTTTGTAAATTTTTTTTTGCAAGACATTATTATAAAAAAAGAGAAAAATCCATTGTAAAATGATTTCTCCATAGTTCAATTTAAAAATAGAGTTGAATGGAATGCACACTGTGAATATATTTCTAACACACCTGCTTCAATCATTGCTCTTTCTCTATAGGGACATTTAACTATACTATACCTCTTGAATAAAATGAGCTTCCAGAGCAACATTTCTTGTACTATGCAAAAATGTAAGATCTTTTTTCCCCTATAGATGTTCAATCCTTTCCATTCTAAAGGTGCTCCAAGTGAGTGGGAAAGGAGGCAGCCATTTTTAATCGTGGTAGTTCAAATTTCCTCAGCTAAAAAAGAAAGAAAGAAAGAAAGAAAGAAAGAAAGAAAGAAAGAAAGAAATAGAATAGGATTTTCCAGGCTGCTTAATCTGCCTTCTCCTTTCAGCTGCTGCTATTGTGTCTCTCTCTCTCATCTCTCTCTCTACCTCATATCTCCAGAATGTTCCAAGAACAAAATAACAATTTTCAAGGTAGGTAAAATGACTGACAAATGGTCTTTGGACAATTTGGTCCAGCCATAGTTTAAACCAGAGATCAGAGATATCTTAAGTTTATAGGAAAACATAAAACTTTTGTTTAGATAGAAAACTGAATTTTTGTATTTACTACTTCCCTCACCACATCCCATCCCAGAATCAGTTGGAAAGAAGATTCAAATTTTTCCTTGCTAAGGAAAAACCAGCGACAAGATTACACTTCCTATCAACCATAATACCATCCTCTTCACCTATCAACCAGTCCTATAAAAACACTTTATATAATTTATCCTTTGCACAATGTGCAAAATATGTATTGAAATATACACATCTTCTGGATAGATTCTGCCAAAAAAAAAATTACAGAACTAGGCAAAGAATTTTACAGCAGTGTTTTGATTGGCAAAAAATAGTTACTGAAGTAATATTCTGTTTGAATACACACACTTGCACACATATGTACACATACAACTGTATACCTTGATTCAATTTTCTTTGAGATGTGCTGAATGTTTTAATTATGCTATAATGGAAAAAAGTTTATTTAAAAGTTATGTAATTTGCAAATCTACTGGGCAATACACTGGAGGCAGGTGAAAGAGTTGATTCAATTATTGAAGCATGGTTCTCATTTCTGCCATCTAATTCAGTTTATACTCCAAATTCATTTACCTAGGAGTAAAACCATGAAACATAGTGGGACTTCTGAATAAACTTGCATACAATTCCAGTATTAGAAGTTTTCAGCTCCTGGATTTTTAGGTACTTCAAAAACACTGTCAGCTTTTTCTATCATATGAAGCTGAATGATTTAATTTGCTTTGTACTGCTCTGGATGACTCTGAGTGGCAATTTAGGTGTTGTTCAGTCAGGTGGGAGTTTTTAAACAAGTTGTTGCTATGCACTTCAGATAATGTTTAGATGATCCAATCATGGAAATAAAAACTGATCACTGGCATATTTTCCAGTGACTCAGAAATCCCTACCATGTCACAAGTTCTTTGTTATGGCACATTTACTTCACTGTAGGCCTAAATCAAGAGTGGGTGGACTTCAACCTTGCAGAATACTTTTTTTCAAATTAGAATTACCTTGTTAATTAGATTTATAGTGTTAAAAATCCAAAACTGAGAGTTTACTAAAAAAAAAAGAAAGAAAGATACACTTGGAATTGGAGAATTTTGAGCCCAAGGATTTCCCTTGAAAACTGGAACCAACTGGCTAACTGGTGGTTACAGTTCTTTCATACAAAAATGTACTTTCAGTTACCTTTCTCTCCATCCCTCAATTTCTGCATTTCAGCTCTATTATTTAGCATAGGAAAGAGTTTTGCTTTATTTCACATTATCAGTGTTCATGCAAAGTATCGGCTTTTTGGTTAAGGTATTAACCTATATTCTGGGTAAACCAAATGGGCTGAGTTCATGTAAGCCATAAAAAGTAAAAAACTAAGCAGGCTTAACTTCTGGAGCACATGTGGCTACTGACTTGGGGCACTTCCAGAATGATCAGCTTTTCCTTTCCCTTCTGATTCCACTTTAAAACACAGTCAAGATTGATCAGGGCTGTTTTGACTGCTGGCGGACATCAAGACACTTCAAGCACAGGCATGTTTACATGTTTATGAGCCTACAGAGTTCACACAGAATTGACGGCCAATCAGCATTTGCCTTTCCTGGCCAATGGCCGAACACAGAAGACTATCAGCCAATCAGTACTCACTTGCAGGCCAATAATGAACGCCTGGTCCTACCCCTTCAGGCTTTTGCCTAAACATGCCTCCCTTTCCCCTCTCAAAAAAATAAACAAGACTAAATTGCTGCCATTTCTGTGTTTGCTACATCAGAGGCATACCCTCACTGGTTTTCTAATCTGGCTGGCATGATGGCTATTCTGCATTAGATCCCCATTACTATGGCCATGGCAGGGTGTTTAGAGGTGAGCTGAGGCAACTGTTCCCTCCAGTGAGAAGAGATTGGCCCTTGAAATTCAATGAAGCCGTTTGCTACTCTTTCTGCAGCAAAAGTTGCTGTTTGCTACAAGATTTTCTTGCTGGTGGCTGGAATGCATTTTGAAAAAGATCATTTGGGAATTGCCACCATGGTAAGGATCTGGTTATGGTATCCTATGATCAGTGAGGGGCTTGTTTAGCCCCAGTAGCAGGACTGCACACTGTTAATCAAGAAGCCCTTATTAAGTGGGCTTTATGAACACAATTGGAAATCAGAAATTCTTGCTCTACTAAAATCACCCAGAAAGTTTGATTGATTGATTCAATTTATATAGCTGCCCATCTCACATAAAGTAGATATTTGTTAGAGGAGTATACTAATGATAAAAGGAGCTAGCTTATGTGGCCCAAAAGCCCAATTCACATATTCAATAGTGTGTCCCTATCTTTGGGCAAAACAAAACCTACAATAGCCTCTTACTCCTTAGACTGGCTGACCAGCTGCTAGCCACAGAGTCCTGGCCTTGCTTAATTAAAGGATACACATGTTTCAAGAACTTACATGAAATGGTTATCTGTTTAACCTCAGGACCATCATCTAGTATGCCTCATTCTCTGGAAGATAGATGATATTATCTTATGCTTTTACAAGAGCTTCTTAATAGTAAATAGGAAAATGGAGCCTCTCCCCTATCATACTTTTCCATGTCAAAATGGATTGTATCTCTGCTAGTTCTCCAGCAATACCCTGTTTTGCAAAAACAAAATCCCTCCCCCACCCTCCTTCCCCCACTTTTGACATTTCCCTGAGACTATAATGAGTTTAGTCTGTAGGATTTCCTATTTTGGTGACATTATCAGAAGAAATTACCCCATACCATTACCTGTAGTCAATGAAGTTTGACAGGTCTCCTTTCTCTTTCTTCCACTGGACCACACGTAATCCTTTGAGACAGGAAAGCATCGTCTAGACTTGGCCCTTTGAAGTTCATTTCACCTCCATTTCACTGAAACATTGGTACTACCCATTTGCATTCAGAAGATTCAGAATTTGCTTGGTGTGTCTTGAATATGTATAACTATTAGGGTATTTCTGTGCAAAACAGACATGCCAGGATGGCTGGGAGTTTACCTGGAATTTGTTCCCTTCAGGCTTAGGCGGCTTAAGATAAGAGCAGGCTAAGCTTGTGGCAGGAACTGTAAGTGAGAAGAAGGATCCTTTAGAGTGCTTGGGAAAAATGTTGATGTGATGAAATGATTTCTCACAACATACTGGAGTTCTTGAGCTCACCAAAGAAAGAAAAACATGGCAGGAAAAAGTAGTCCTTCAAATGAAATAACAGCAAAGTAGTCAAATCAGCCACTGGTAAGATTATCTTCTCCATTTACTCTCATCAATAGCAAGCACTGACTGTCGGGAAGGATCCTTGCTTTCATGTAGTCAGACCTCCCACCATAAAATCACTTGCGATTAGAGTGTAACTCATCAAAAAGGAAAACTATGCGAACCTGCAGGCCGATTATACTGTATTTAAAAATAATGAAGATTATTGCCAGAGCCTCTGAAGGGCTGATCTCTAAGCCAGGACTAGTTTCAGAACTTAAGGTTATAAATTGCTATTAAACCCAGATATGGTGCAAGGTCCCACTGACCTTCCTGAAATGATAGAAACCTGATAGATAATTTTGCAGGATTAGTAGAAGGATATGAAATGGAAAACGTTTTGAGTGAGATTCAGAATTTACTTTTGAAATAAAAGGTGGGCAAGCTATTTGGCCTCAAGGATCATATGTGGTGCTGGCTAATGGGGCTGGGCTGCATTCACATAATTTAGGAAACACGCACACATGCAGACATTTCTTCCCAGCAATCTTGATAAAGGTAACATTTGGCAAAGCTAACCCCTAGTCTCTCTCCCCATATTGCTCCCTCTTCTATTACCAGTGCTGCAGCTGGTCTTCATTATCTGAAAAGCCCCTTTGCTCAGCACAGAAGTCAGCCTGACATTCTGGTTCCTGCACTTAGAGGACTCTATGTTTATTAGGCTTTCCCCAAAACGGAACCCTCCAAGAAACTTGTAGCCATAGAAGAAACTTTGGAGAAAAAGAGAGTTGTGGATACCCATGGCAGGCTGCATTGAGAGAGTGGAGGACCTCACTGACCCAGGGACTGCAAATTCTCCCCTCCTCCCATCCTATAAAGCAAAAGAAAAAGCAGACCAATTAAAAAAAAAAAATCGGGGAAGGGAAAATCTCTGTGGGCTCAGATGATCGTCAGAGCTTAATGTTTCCAAACTTATGTATTTGAAGATTTCAAGATCTAAAATCCTGTGGCAGGACATGATAGTATATAAAACATCTAAGACCACTTTGCAAATGTCTTGAAGTCTTGATTGGTTATTTAAAAACTTTTCTATTCAACAAAGCAAACCATATAGATAGCATGCGCGTGCGCGCACACACACACACACACATCATCATAGAGATTGGCCTGAAATGCCTCTCTTACAAATTACGTATGATAGAAAGGAGGAACATGTTTCTCACCCTGCACAATGGAGAAAGGACTGCAAGTTTAGTAAGTGCATTGCCTATGGGGGAAAAAATGTCTTCAGATAAGATAATTAAGATTACTTTAAAATAACTAGCCTGAGGAGCAATCATACTGGTAGAACTCTTTAGGCAAATTATGTATCATGTTCTTTAATGAGAAATTGTTGTGATGACCTTTAGGTAGACCCTAAGTTACCATAAACTTTATTCTGTTATGAAATTGTGCTACGTATTTCTTTTCATCTGGAAATGAAACCTGAATATAAGAATGACTCTGCCTAAGCAATTTATTTATAACCCCAGAGCAATTCTGCCAATAGTAACTCTAACCCATAATTCTTTTTTTCCAAAAAACCACTAATTAGTCCCATTAAATGGTTTTGTCTACTTAATAATACCATATAGATGTGGGGTCCAATTATAAGGGAATGGGATCTATAATGGCTTTAAACATTGTTAGGATTCTATTGTTGTATATAGAACTTTTCAATATCTCATAAACTTTCCCACAAAGTCAACCACCACTACTCTCATTTAGAACAACATTCTCCCAGCTCTTTGGTAGAACAAATTGTGTAGCATGTACAATAAAGCCAAGAAATGATTTTGCTTCTCTTTGCTATCTGTATTTATTTGAAATGTTTAGACCATACAGTATTTGCCATCTGTCTCCTTTGAAGAAACTTAAGAGAAATGTGTGTGTGAGAGCGAGAGCGAGAGAGATGGAGAATAACCAAAGCAGTGTTTCTCAACCTTGACTAGTTTAAGTTGTGTGGACTTCAACTCCCAGAATTCCCTAGCCAGCATGCTAGCTGGAGAATTCTGGGAGTTGAAGTCCACACAGCTTAAACTAGTTAAGGTTGAGAAACACTGAACTAGAGAAATAGGTGGGAGATTTCAGAGTCTATCACCACTGGCAAATATATTGTTCTGGAAAATGAAAGGAAGAATAGATGAACAAGAAACTTGACTGCTACCATCTCCCATTTCCAAGAGAGGAAAGAGAAGTATTTCTTCTTGATCTTTCCTATGGAAAAAAAGTTATCTTTTCCTTTTAAAACATAGTATTTACTTCACCATCTTTCTCTTAGGAAAAGAAAGGAATGTGTGAGGATGGAGGGAGCTGGTGGGCTGGTTGGAGAAGTGCCAATATTTATTTAAAATGCAGGTCAGATTCCCCTTATTGATTCTCTCTGGAATTTTCCATGAAATTCCATCTCCACAATGAAACTGTATACAGTAAATCCAACCTGATCACCTCAGTTTATATGCCCTCAAAGAGTAAAGATTGGATTCACTCAGGATTGTTAATACTGCACTTTTTTTTTTTTTTTTTACAAGACAAGTAGGGCAGGTCGCAAAGGTTTCCTCTATACTTTGAGCTACTACATCAGCTCTTTAACATTAAGGTAGCTGTACACTATATTACACTATATTTATAGAATGTATAAGTCTATAAATGTGAAGCAAAAGTAAAACTGTCTCTAGTGCATACTCGATATTTCTGAATGATTTTTATTTTTGAATAATTTGTCAGTTGTTTTTCAACTTACAGCGTGGATTATTTTTTTGTGTAAATCCACTTAAGTTAATGTTCCCCAGCCTGGGACTCTCCAAGTGATTTTGGACTTCAACTTTATAATTCCGAGCCAATTTGGATTCCAAGTCAGTCTGCTGGTTTGTGGGCTACAATGTGATCCACTGAAGCTATTCCAACAAATTATCCAAATAATATATCAAATGGTTTAAATGTATATAGTTTGCCAGTCTCTGTAATGGGCACAAACTTCAAACCGTGAAGAGGTATCTGGCTATTCTTATCACAGCATTCAAGCCGCCTCTCCACTATTGCCTGCAGAAGATGAAAGCATTGATTTTTAGGAAAGGACTATCCTCTATGGACAATGAGCAAGATGGGGTCAGTGTCAGGATAGTTTGTTAAGTATCTATAGTATGATTGTTCAGTGAGAAAATTCCACACACCCATTAAAATAAACATAGAAAAGGATTAAAATGTTTTAATCCTTCAATGCCACAGATTGCCTTATTATGTATGCATAATAAAAAACAACATTAGCTTTGAAAGAGAGTATCCAACAGAAGCAGGGCTGTCTATACTGACTAAGACTGATGGGTGGGCATCTCCTTCAAAATATCATAATTTAACATACAAAATTAAATAAAATAGCACAGATATTCTCTTGGTGACAAGGCACTGTGACAGAAAGAAGTCTCATACCAGTTTACAGTATTTGCTGGGAATGGTTATTCTGACTGGGAATAGCCCTCCAGAGTTGACATGCATTTTTATCCTGAATCTGGGATCTTCTTCTTCCCCCGAGATGTTGTCCCTCCTCACCAAAAATGAAATGCAATGTAAATGAAAACATGGCAGAAAGTTGGGAAGATGGGAAGGCAGATTGGGTTCTAGTCAAGATAAAGTCTCATTGATAGTCACTTGATCTAACAGATATTTGTTCAGAGAATGGGTTCATTGTAAAGTTCAGAACACAAAAAAGTTGGATAGATCAAAATTTGTATAGACAACATGGCTATAATAAAGGAATGTAATTAAGAAATGTACCCAGATCTTTATATTTATAAAATTTATATCCCACCTTTCATGGTAACAACAATCATCTGGACACTTGGTATTATTTAAAATGAAATTATGTTATAAAAAGTCAGATTAACCACCTGGAAAAACAAAGCCCCTAGATTTAGTGTGAACCTTAAAATCTTTTATGGCATAGAAATGGAGTATTTGAGGGATCAGTTCTTCTTATCTGAAGATCATCCATGGAGGATTTCTTTTTATGAGTCTCTTTTCTTAGATAAGCAGATGGTACCAGAGAGGAAGGCTCCTTATTGTTTGTATCCTAGTTGTGGAATACTTTCTGTACAGGAGTTTGCCTGGCACCTTCTTCGTTGTGATTTTGCCATGAAATAACATCCTGCAGACAGTCTTGTGTTACCTTTGTAATTTTTGTACCTTTTTGTATTTTCTCTTTTCCTTTAAATGTTAATTACTCGATTATTTCAAATAAACAAATCACCTTAGCCATAACAGAGATGCAGTTTACCTCTCACTAATGGAGACAGGATGGACTTAAGCTATTTAAGGTTTGAAAGGTAATCATGAGCACAGTGAATGATGCCTAAAAATATATTAGTGACCAGAGTAAGTTGTTGTGAAATGCTTTTGCAAGTGACCATCCAATAATACCCTACAAATGAACAAGAATGGGCTTAGTATTGGGTAAATAAGTGGGACAAGAAAAGGAAGTTGATGAGATCCTTTTAAAATGATGAAATGCCTTATAGGACACAAGACCTAAAATTGCTGAATGGAGCTACCTTTGGTATTTTCACAAATGAAGAATGCAGAACCAACCAGTCTGGTAAACATGATCCTGTGAACTTGCCTTGTGGATAGGGCTGTCAGATCTGGCCTGCAAATATCCAGAGGATCCCTAGATAGCCACAAAGAAATCCATAAAACCATAACTCTTTTGCCCTTTAGAATTCATCTAGATATCTGCAGCCCAAATCAGCTAGTCCTACTTATGGAAATATTGAAGTATGTTGGTCAGCTGTGTGAAGGCTTTGTAACCTTTAATTTGGTAAAAAGTTTTGCCTGTTTTGTTTGTACTGTTAACGAATGTATATATATAATACATATAATTAAGTAAGCTGCTCTCAACTGAGGCTGGTAACTGGGTGGCCTTTACTTTGGTTTAAGTCACAACATTGGGATTTTGTGCATGCATTAGATGGGCTTGCAAAACAAAAGCAAGGAGAACTCATTGTGACGGATCTCTCTACAATTCTCTGACACTCAGCAACTTGATTGGGCCTCCCAGTTTTCTGTGGCTGGAGGAAATGCTCTCAGGGCTTCATCTGGTAGTGATTTGTCATTTAACATGTTTTGGGCAGGCTGCCAGAGTCAGCTGTTGCCAAATGAAAAGAAGACATGGGAATAACATGATTTTTTAAAAAAAACGATAGAAAATGAAGCAAAATATGAGACCTTAAAGCATAGTGTAGGATATAATGCTGTCAGAGTAAGAGTTTAGAGAAAGGGATGGGCAACCTGCTGGACTCTCCCCAGTTCCAGCTATAGAATATTTGACTATTCTTTCAAATGTGTGTAATCAATTGGACCACTGGGGATTAATTGCTTGAGATTAATTTACTATGTTCAGCTGTATATGGGTTAGAGAAACTTTCTTATATCTGGTATTTGTGATGCGACTGGTTCTAATAAATAGTGATGCCATGAAAAGGCTCCAAGGCCTTTTCCACTAAATGTGTGGAATTATCATGAAAGACCCTGAACAAATATATGAAAAGTGACACTGTGTGCTACAGGTACATGTTTTCCTTTTTTTAACTCATCAGAATTAAACAAAAACTGTGCTGGTCATTTCACTATATGCATAAGAGAGGAACCAGAGATCATTACAAAAACAATCAATCCCAAAATCCAAGTCAAAGTCACCAAGTGGAGCGTAAGCCAGGGGTTCCTAAATTTTTTGCCATCACATCCCCCTTTAGTGTAATCTTAATGTACACACACACATAATGTACTCCCCTAAAAATCCAAACTCCAAAATGAACACAAATGAACAATGAAAACAATAGAATGAAACTATGGGAAAGGTGGATTTATTGTAATCATGTAACTAGAAGGTTCTTCGTACCTACCCTGGACTCTGTCTGCACCTCCCCAAAGGAGGTACACCTCACAGTTTGGGACACCCTGGTGTAAGCTTATACCAGTTCATAAAAGCTCTGAGAAAAAGCTCTTAAAAATAATTCCAGGAGTAAGCAACAGCAAACCACTTCTGTATTCAGGGGTGTCCTCAGGGGGTGGCCAAAGAGGTCAAGAATGGCAGCCACAGCGGTGGAATTTTAGGGCAGTGCTTTGATTCCATCATTGTAGCTGCCATTAACTTCTCTTAACCATACCCTGTGCAGCCCCTATCTGCATTGTTACCAAGAAAACGTAGATCTCACCATGTAGCCACCAGGAATCAAGTTTGATTCAACAGAGGCCCAACATAATGTCTTAACATTCTTAGTATGGCTTTTAGATTGTTTCTTATAGCCAGCATAGTTATCCTTGTTTTATTTTGTTTTATAAAAAGACTAGGCAGTTAGATTAGGCTGTTAGATATCCTGTGGGTTGCTCTCCCAAAAATAGCAGGTTCAGAACAATATATATATATATATATATATACATACACACACACACACACACATATATATGGTTGAAATGTAATTAAAATGAATTGATTAATAAAAGATGGGATTAATATATTCTGTGTATTTATCATGTATTTATTATTTTTCCCTTCTGTTATGCTAACAACTGCGTGCGTCTGTGTCGCTGCCCAGATATTTTAGGCTACATCAGCCATCATCTGCAGCATTTGAAGGAATTACACTGGGATTGGAACGTCTAGACATGTGGACTTCAATTCCCAGAATTGCTGGCTGGGGAATTCTGGGAGTTGAAGTCCACACATCTTAAAGTTGCTGAGGTTGAGAAATACTGATCTGGGGTGATCTTTTTTGTACTGCCGTTTTCTTTGCCACTTCTCCAGGTTTAGTCTCCTTTTTCCCATTTCAGGTATATCCTCTTTTGCACCTTCTTTTTCAGAATGGCCTCTCTTTTCTTCCTCTGCTTTCTCATGCAGCCCTTTCCCCTGCCTTTCTCATTTCACTTAAAAATTCACTGCTGCTTCCTGTCTCCCCACTGTGCCAAATTGATACTTGAGCAAGCAGTGCCTTCCATCAGTGTATCCTGCTGCTGATTTCTTTACCTGGTTTAATGGAAGGGGCTGCTTTTTGAGATGCATTGACAACTTGACCTCTGCATTAGGAACTATTATTGCTATGCGATTTGCAAGTCTTATTTGCACCACTAATTAAATAAGAATAAAGTTCATCCTTTCTTTGTGATGTCATCATACTGTGAAGAACAGCTATTGTTTTGATCAGAGAGAGCACAAAATGTTTCTGTTGGCTACCACTTGGATGGGAAGATCACTAGTATGTCTCCTTTTCTCTGTGCAAATGGATGGCTGTAGGAAGTCTGGACTGATAATTGCTATCTATATACTTTTCAAAGTCATGTACTGAGGGCAATTTAAAGCATTTCTTGAAAGCAGCCATGGAAAGCTGTCATCTGTAGGAGAGTTCAGAGCATTCAGAGCCATCACCCATGGCATATAAACCCTGATTACATACTGTTTTTCTTTGTAATATTTAACAAGGTGTTGTGAAGATGTAATAGTTAAATGCTCTGAGGGTTACAAGAATTATTCAGTATTATAACTTGTATTGCTTGACTAGGGAAGAACCTTTGAGTAGAAAATCCGTATCTTACAAAAAAGCAAAAGAAAGAAAATATATCTCCATCCAGCCTGCCTTTTCTATTGAGTTACTCTGTTGACTTGTGGTTTCATGTCAACTGAATTCTGTTGCACATTCTGCCAAATAAAAGAATGATTGACAGGTTCTGATGTAGCTGGTTCTGACATGTTAATCCATCAGAATACCTTTTGAAAAGGTACAGATTGAGAAGGTACTGAGTCAACTTTAATTTTTTTTATTTGAAATAAATGGATTTGTGATGGACCTTCAATCAATGGTGAAAGTATTTACTTACTCAGTGAGGAAATTACTTTGCATATGGCAGAACTAAATCTCCCCAGGTTATTGATTTATTCATGGCAAGAGTTCAGGCACTGTTGCTCTAATGCTGTGATTATTTGCCAGGATCAATTTATTTCTAGGCCTACAAATGCATGGACTATGTAGAAAAGCCAATCTATATTGGCCCACCATGGCCATCTGTGATAGTCATGTGCTGAAACTGATTGTAAAATGTGTAACTAGCCCTATATAACCTGATAGATTTTTTTTTCTGGCTAACTGGGACTACAAAAACAGCAGTGTCAACAGCATTTAGGAACCTACTATATATGTGGTTGTAACTTGAGTAACCTATGCTAGAAGAAAAGATGCTACTACCCCAAATCGCATTTATTTAGAAATAAGCCATATTGCTTTTACTAGGAATTGATGTCACAAAACTATGCTTACCACAGCAGCTGTAGATCAAGTTTTATATTATAAAGTAATGGAGAAAACAGACCTGTTTTAACACTACTGCGTACAATTGGACACATTAATCTTTCTAGTGAAATCCAGAAGCTCCATGGATAAACTATAATTCATACATCTAATAGATGAAGAAATCTGATATGTGGGTTCTTACTTTCATAGGCATATAACAGTACATATATGGAAAGCAGAAACATTTTCTTGTTTCTGCTTTTCTTCCTGTACAAATGGCTCTGAGAATTGCAGCTAAGCATGCCATAAGCTAAAGGCGTGATAGAATCCAGAAAGGTGGGAATTGTCTATGACCACAGTGCTTACTTTGAGATGAATGTCAGGCCACTGGTGTAAAATGTGAAATATGACATTGTTTATACCTCTTTGCTTCCATCTAGTGATCACCTGGATTTTTGCAGCTGCGATGCAACAGCCTTAATGAAGGAGATTCTGTAATGTAGTTCACACATTATGTTGTTTAGCTGTGGTCTATATCCTACTTAGACTTACATATTTGTGGTTTATTTAATTGGCCAGTTTTAAATAATAGCTTAACACACTGTACGAACCCAGCTACTATATGTTTTAGGCGAGAAGCTAGACCTATTACATCAAGTTAATAGGACTTGTATAATATGCTTTGCAAATGGTGATGGAGCAAAGAGCACAGCTGAATAAAAAACAAAACAAAATCACTCTACAAAATAGAATGATGAATTAAAATCCATCCTTCCTTCCTTCCTTCCTTCCTTCCTTCCTTCCTTCCTTCCTTCCTTCCTTCCTTCCTTCCTTCCTTCCTTCTTCAAAAATTCCCACACCACCTTTCTTCTATTCTTGTACCAGCTGGAACAATTCAAAACAATCCAAAACCACAATGCAATTAAAAATAATCCATGTAATGAATACAAAAAACAAAAAACAAAAAATGATAAAGTCAACAAAAACACATAAATAAAGATATAGATAACCCTGAAGCAAAACAAACACTTAGCTGGCAAAAGCCCGTCAGATTAGCACTGACT
The DNA here is from genome assembly GCF_059951505.1 of Python bivittatus. Lineage (NCBI taxonomy): Eukaryota > Metazoa > Chordata > Lepidosauria > Squamata > Pythonidae > Python > Python bivittatus. The sequence goes on from NW_028277098.1 coordinate 34,318,492, forward strand.
CAACAAATGAGGTAAGATATCTAGAGAAGCAACATCCATACATTCCAAGGCTTTCCAAAGTATTGGTGCAACCATGGATAAGACCCTAATTATTATCATTATCAGCTGTATATTCACTGTGGGTAGACACAGGGGAGAAAATACTTTCTGATATTGGGAAAGACATGATCCTTCAGGTGACCTAGTTCCAAGGTCTTTAAAAATTTATCTCCAACTATCTTCAAGCTCAATGGAATTATACCCTAATTTAAAGATGAATTCAACAAATCCCCCTCCCTCTAGCCTCACAAGAAAAGTGAAGATCAAGCACACACTATCAAGAATCTTGCCTAATGTGCAAGTAACATCACTGAAACCAGTACAACCTAACTGAGCAATAGTAGATAGTAATAATTGTTGTTGTTGGAATTCTCTGAGCTAGGCTTTTTTTTTGGTGGTGGGGGGGCTTGTAAACATTTCATTATCATACTAGGTAACATAATCAGGGCAGGAAATGTGAGATCTGTTGATTGGCAAGGGTTGTACACATCTTTCTATTTATATCAGTTATGTATATGTGTGAGTGAGAGATTTCATGGGTGGAAGTTAATTTGCATGTGTATAGATCCATAAATAGGGTTTAAGTCTGTGTCTCTTGATCATGGCTTGATTGGAGTGCCATGCTTCTGAGAATGCTCCTGCATTTTTCCATCTGCCTTGTTTGAAAATTTCTGTTGTTTTCTGATTGAAGTTGTATGGTTGTCTGTGTGGAGAGAGATTAGTGGGGTAGCATCATGTCTTTTGACTGTTGGTGCTTGTGGATGCATTTTGCTAGACTTCTGCCTAACTGTCCTATGTAATGTATTCACACTCTTTGCATTTCGTGTATGACTCTTCTTTTGTCTTGTTTCATTTGTGTAGAGTATTTCAAATGGACTTTGCTGGGTTTTGTGAATGGTCAGAGCTGCTTATTAGCAGAAAGCCTTTTTGTATTTTGGTAGGTTGTGATGTTTTGTTATATTCATTTGGGTGGATGTACTATTTTTCGTTTATAAAAAGATATAGACACCCCTTGCCAACGAACAACCTCATTTACTTAACCTTCATGAACTGAAAATGTTATCTAGCAACCCCAAAACCTAGCTCAGAGAACTCTAACCTCTCAAAATAACTGGATAAGCTCATGAGAAAGATACATTATTAAGAATGGCTACTACTATGGTAGCCAAATCTTATTGGGGATGTGAAATTTAATAATACTGGTGATCCTCACTTAATGACCACTCATTCAGTGACCATTCAAACTTACGATGGCACTGAATGGGTGGTACTTACGACTGGTCCTCAAAGTTCTGGTTGTTGCAGCAACTGGCTCACAATTACCACATTGCAGTGTCCTGCGGTCATGTGATCACCATTTGTAACCTTCACTGTCAGCTTCCCACAAATAAAGTCAGTGGGGAAGCCAGCAGGAAGTTGCAAATGGCAGCCACATGACTTTGTGCATAATGATGTTGTGGGATTCGCTTAACGATGGCATCCGGAAGTGCCAGAACTGCCATTGCTAAGTGGCATGGTCACATGACATTGCACTTTACGACTGCATCGCTTAGCGATGGAAATTCTGGTCCCAATTACCATAGTTAAGAAAAGTTTCCAGCTCTAAGATTATTGCATCTTTGCGCTTTTGCTTCATTAGCACTTTAATGGCTTCCTAGGAAAGTTATAGCGAATGCACTTTCTGTCATATCCCATGAATGATTTGCCAGCTCAGGAACTGAGAAATACAGTAGAATCCTTATTAATAAGTAGTAGTGGATGGCAGATTTGTGAAAGTTTAAAAACAAAAACAAAAAACAAAAAACAAAACTAAATTCCATAGACCACATACCACGTTCTCAGTTTCTGTAGAAAATTATTTTGCTACGGCAGTTAAACAGCATTCTAAAGATTGGACTCAACTGCTTGTTCAACCTTTAAAATGAATGTCAGAAACGTTATGTAGCAAAACAGTCCCCCCCCCAATGTCACTCTATCACTTTGGTGTCCTTAAATTTTCAGTGACTATAATTTGATAAATTCAATCATCTTTATAGCAGCCTTTGGAAAGCCATGTTCCCATGAATAATTCTAGGGAGTAGAAGAAAGGAATAGCTTTTTGCACAAAGTATATAGAAATTGGCCTAACAATGTTAAGAGAAATTTAAGATGCCCAGTTGAAGGCTACATCTGAGTGCTTGTTGAGATCTGCACACTAGAAAGCAATAGTACAAAAACTAAACTTGATTTCATTTTATTTCCTTGTACATGTAATTAAAATTTAACCAACTTGATACAATTATTCTATACTCATATACAGTACAGTAATAATTTATCCCACTTTCATGTTGAAATTATTTGTATAATATATTTTGGAGATCCTTAGGGGATCTCCAAAATATATCTGGGAATCTGGGAATCGAATGATGCCTTTGGTCTTTAGATTGCAGCTCTGTTTAGGGAATGCAGTATGTAAGGGACAAGAACTAGCTTGCAAACATCTGAATAACTATTAGAGGGCAGCAGAAAAATAGGGGTTTATCTCTTTTCTGCCAACTAGTGGTCATACAGATTTCTGCAGCCAACATCTGATACGCCTAATATTGTATTGTATACTGTATTGTTTAATTCAGTGCTCATTCTATCTAGTTTCCTTCTATTATGCACTTTTCTGGTATTTTAATTGTGATAGATTCAAAGGCTATTGGCAGAAAGCCTGGTTAAATAATTGTGTTGTTCGAATTCTGGGTGAAGCCTTCAGCTTATGTTTTTTCCACAGTTTGAAGCTGGTTTGTTTTAATAGACCATAGCTAATATTAGCCATAGTTTATTTGGCTTCAGGTGAAATGATGAACTGTGATTATCTAAAAATGGACATTAAAACTTCCAACAGAAATACCTCTGGAAATGCATAATCCATCTCGGAATAGGTTCAGCCTATTCTGGGGGCGGCGGGGGGGAGATCATTTTGGAGGTAAACTATACTGCCTTCCACATTTTTATTATTTTTAATTAAAATAATCTAAAACAAATAAATGAAGTCAGCTAGAGTAGGGAGCTTGCTGGGAAAGAAATAAAGTATTACTGGAAAAGATAAGGAATGTAGATGCAGTAATTTTTAAAGGATGAAGCTAGGTAATGAGGAAGGTGGAGAGATTCCCAACTGCATAGTGTATATTACTTCAGGGTTTCCATGAAATAGTTTCAGCTCAGTTATCTTCATTTTACCGCACCAGGGAAAGGTAAACCATTCTGAAGAAATCAAGACAATACTTGGCTTGAAATGGTTTGGCTTGAAACTGCTTGTCATTTAGCTGTTTGGCTTGTAACTACCTGGCATTTAGCCAATACTTTCCTGCTTTACATTTTCTACTGGGAAATTCAGTTAACGCATATGTTAAGCAAATTCTTCTGAATGTCTTTACCTGAATTCTTTCAGGTACAAAACAGGCATGTACAGATTTCAAAATCATGTTTTTGCACTAGAAGTATGGCACTGAAAAGTCAGTTTTGTGTTGCATCCAAGTACCAAGAAAATATAGAAAGAGTGTGTTAATCCTATACATGCCAGGCTATTAAACAAAGGAGAGCCTACCGTACTTTGCTTTAATAGGCAGATAGAACAATGACCATGAGATAGAACAGCTAACAGTCAAACTGGATGAAAAAAAAATCTGGCTAGCCAGGGAAACAGTGACATTTATAGTCTGCTGAAGCCTTGGTTTCTAAAGATAGTTTCCATTTGGAGATGCTGCATTTAGACACATGTATAGAACTCGGGGATATTTGTTGCTCTAGTTGTACCAGTGCAGCTGAAAGAACCCAAATGCTGGGTTCACAATAGGTTAAATTCATTTACAAGATGGGTTGTCCCTGGCCTCCTGTGTACAAGGACCTGAAAGAAGGGTTGACATTTGTCTACAGTACCTGATGGAACACCTAGTTCTGCTGTAAATGAATCTGGATTTCAATAGCTGACCCAAGGTCAGTTCTACCATGAGGCAGAATGAAACGATTGTCTCAGACAGCAGCAGATACTGAGAGCGGGCAGCAGAACTTTGGAGGAGATATTTTTGTGCCAGGTGGCTTGTTCTGGATCTCAGAGGCATCCGTAGCAAGCAATGATTTCATCAAAATAATAAAACATGTGAGATGATGTCATAATGCAAGCTCTGCCCCTTACATACCCATGTGTGATGTCATGACACAAGTACAAAGGAGAAAGGATTTGTGTCATGATGTTGTGATGTCATTTGTCTCCCTGTCTCCCCTCTTCTGATGGCCATCTTGCACTTCCTAGGATAGTCAGCTTATTAACTCCATTCAACCAGCTGCATTGAAGAAATATTTAACTAGATTTTATACCATGAGTGTCCTTCACCGGAGATAGTGAATGTCTTAGGTCAGCCCTGACTAGCAAATTGATATAGTATCACAACATCATAAGAAGTTGTGCTGGTCTGAATATTTTCTGAGCATGAACGCAGAGACTTTAGATGAGCTGCTAGTAGCATTCTTTGCTCCCCATGCATAATATAATAATTATGTTGTCATATGGTCACGTTTTTTTTTGATACCACTGGCCGCAACAATTAATTCCCTTTAAAAAAGTGTGTTCGTCATGAAAATAGTCAAATAGATTGGTCTATATATTCTGTAAACATTAAAAAAATCTTTATTAATTTCTCTTTCAGAGTGATATTGTGCATGCCTACTTTGAAGTAAGTCCCATTGAGTCTAGTGGGATTCATGCAAGCTATTGTTTTCCAGCATTGCAACCCAATCTCATGTCTATCCTCTCAGAAGGAAATCTTATTGTTTAATTGTACTTATTTTTAGAAAAGCATTACAAGATTGCAGTCTTAACTATCAAGCAGCCACCAAAAAAAAAAAAAAAGGTTGCCATTAAATATGCATTCTGTTCAAGCGAGAAAAAAACATCTTTTACATAACAGAAAATAATCCACACCCCCTGCAGTAACTCCCTTTCTTCCCTGGTTTGCTTATGCCATTAACCCTACTATGTAATGTGAGAATGAAGGAAAAGAGCCCGCTAAGCTTTATGAAACCTTTCCTCGGCATCTCCATGAATGCTTTAAAAGTAATCCAAACAAGTAGGAAGAACATAAGAAGCCTTGGAAGATTATGCCTGATAAGGAAAATACTTAAGATTTGAAAAACAAAGCAAAACAAAGCAAAAAACAAAATGGGATGCCTTTAAAATCGATTGCCAACAATATTCCTTGCATGAGGGCCCCCTAATTATTTCATCATGCACTCAGGAAATCCTGTAGGTCATATATAAACAGCCTGAGGCATGGACCTCTTCATCAGATAGAGCATGACATCTGACATCTGTGCAGCCCGCCGCTCGCATGCCACAATTAGCCTAACTAGGAAGCTCAAATGTTAACTGATGCAAAAGCAACTGGGACCAGAAGGAGACTTGAGGATGGCAAAGGTCCTTCCTCATCCAAGATTAAAATTGCAGCACAGCCCTGTTGGTCACATCCACGGCGTAGTTCAAAGCTTCATGTAATATCAGGTTCCATGTCTCCCCTCTTCCTGATTACAGAGTTTTTAAAAAGGGAGGGATCCCACGTGATTCCAATATTAACCTCATACAGCATGTGGGTGCTACATGAGACTCAGAGAATGGTAAAACAAACTTAAGGAAAAGGATCTGCGACCTTCTCTGCTCTTAATGACCGGTGAGCAGGTCAAGATTTTTCACCCTTGGAGTTCAGTACTGTGAACTGTATAGTACAATGTTTTCAGGCTGGGGTGAAAATGGCCTGTATTTAAATTGGGATGATTCTTTAGCTGTATAGTAAGTAATCTGTTGTCCTCAGATGTGTTAAATCGCAGCTCTCATCATCCCCTGGTGACAAAGGCCATGCTAGTTGGTGGGTGGTGGGATTTAAGTCCAAACCAGTCCAGAGAACACCAGCTTGGGGAAGATGACTTAGGCTGCATTTAGGCACCGAGTTCTCATTATGAAAGAGGGGAAAGGATCATGGTGCCCTTCCTGGCCCTGATTCTGTACTCTTTGTTGGAGAGTACGTGGCCAAATAATACAGTCTTGCTCTATCTCTCACATGTGTAAGCATGCAATGCCTTTCTTCTGGATGTGGCTTCTTTCTCAAGCAAACTATTTTACAAAATAATTGGAACCATAACAGATATGCTACCTTTAACTCTTTGGAGCAGAGACAGGCAACTTTTTCGCTTTCAAAGTTCATTTGCAGACACCCAACGGATGTCACAGCTGAAGCACAGAAGAGCAGATCCCTCTTCATGAAGTGGGAAAGGCTACCACCCTTACACAAAGGTTTAGTGAGCTGGGAGGAATGCGATTACTCTGGAGATAGAATTAACAGGATCAGATTAAAACTGCTCCTCAGCTACTCTGATTGTGCTTGCTGTTTCTCACAAGTGTTGGCAGTCATCTTAGATTCATTGGGATGGGGATGGAGAGGGAAGAAGAATTTAATATCCTCCCCAAGAAGTCTGAATCAAGACAGTTTTGTAGGAAGGTCTACAGTAGAGAATTATCTTAGCAATGATTCTTAGGGAAATTGGAATTGTGCATACTTTGGGATCACGGGACTGGGGGTGAGACTAAAGATACCGTCACACAGCTGCCATTTTTGCCTTACCATCCTTCTCACTTGCAGTTGTACTACCAGTGAGCATCCTTATCTTTCTGGGAATATAGTCAGTGCTCCCTCAAGATAACCCGTGAAGGAGCATAAAAAAAGGTGGTGTAGTTAGTGTACCACTCCCATTCTCATCCTTTCCTCACTATGCATGTTTTTGCAGTAAGGAAACAAAAATAACTGGCCACTGTTAGGCAAGGAGTAAAGCCCATCTCCCCATTGCCAGAACAAGATGAAAGCATTGTGGCAAAGCACAATGGGACCCTGACTTCAAAGAGAGGAGAAACTCTGAAGACCTAGGATCTCACATCAGTGGAAACTCTGGAGCTCCTGAGGAACTGCTCCAAAACTATCTTTGCACCATTTCTTTTGCAAGAGCACCTGAGCTGGAAATGTACAGGCTTGGTTTCTACAAGGATCACTGAGGCAGGGGTGTGATACCAAACCTGGAGGGCTGAAGCCTCTATGTGTGGAGGAAACCTAAAGCTTCTTCTGTCCCACTGATCTTATTGAGATTGCTGTAACCCTATTGCTAACAGGCGATCTTCTTAATTGCACTGGGATTCTTGGCAATCTTCCCTTAAGTAATCTCCTAAAAGATAAGTACTATTAGCACCAGAACAATAAAGTTGTTACCATGATCTCTCTGGTGGTTGATCCCACTGGCAGTGGAAAAAAATGGCCAGTAGCTGTAGCCCACAGAGTCCGTATATTTTTCCAGATGAATGGATACTTAAAGAGACTATACTGGCATTAGATCCAGATTTATTTGTATCATTAGCACTTGCACATATTAGAAGAACCACAATTACAAGTAACACGCTCCCAACTGTCCCAGCTTAGTGCAATCAGTTGGGAACTATTGCCAGCTCTGCTAGACTTCAGTTCCCCACATGTGGTCAGTCCTATTCGGGTATTATACGACCTTTCAGGAAACAGCTTTTGAATATTCTTACAATCCTCAATCCAAAATTTGTTTTAAGGTTCACTCAACTATCATCCAAATCTGACTTCTGCATTTCTGGCTTCCCTTCCCTCTGAGTTTGATGAGAAATAAAAGATGTGTGTTCAGTGAAATTTTCCTGAGTGGGATAGAGAATTCTTACAGTCATGGTGAATTATGAGGTAGTCAAAGAATATGTTCAACTGTCCTGTCTCTCACTGCATGACCATATCTCCAATGATCAGCTACCTCTTTAGCTTCCTACACCTCAGTTAAATTTCATGGAAAGATGTAAGAGAGCTCCTGCCATGTATATTTTCAATTTTTTAAATTAAAGATTAGAAATGGGGAGAAGCCAGGGAGGTTCCAGATTTACAAAGTATGTACTGTAAGAAGGGAAGGGAGGGGAGAAGAACAGCATCCTTTGTCCACTCAACCTCAGAAAAAGCTGGTGGGGTATGAAGGGGAAAAATAGCAGAAGCCTCTTCTGTGGTTTTTGTAGAAAACTTTCAGGAGACAAATTTTGCCATAATATTAAGCTGAATACACAATGCAATATAGTGTATATAATGCAATGTAATACAATGAATTGTATGGAAATTATTCTGCTTTGTCTAGACTGGATGGAGTCTAGAACAATGTTTCACCACCCAGCCATGCTGGGAGTTCTGGGAGTTGATGTCCCCAAGGTTGAGAAACACTGGTCTAGAAGATAAAACTTAAGTCCATGGGCAGTGGGAATCCCAGTGAGGGCTTCTCCTATGATTTGCTAGTTACTGCCCTTTTAGTGCCAAAGATATCTTTATAGCCATAAAAATTCTCCATTGCCAGGAATGAAACTAGAGATTCTCCAATTGCTGAGCCAACATGCCAAGCAAATTCTGGGCTTGTAACTCATGACAATAGTCTCTCAGCCTATCAAATTACTTACAGTATGAAAAAATGATTTTGCATCAATTAGTCTTGACCCAGCGATCTATACTTTGCTGAGCTTATTTAGATCAGCTTTAAAACTTTGTAATGAGAAACTCCCCAAAGTCTACCTTGCATATTCCCAAGACTTTCTGTGGGAGCAATGCAGCCATCTTGAGTAGTCAGATCTATTTCATTTTGGTGTAACTCTGTGGGTGTTGTACAGATGTTATCACCATAATGGTAATAGCGTTAAGAAAGGCTTTGTTCTATATTTTGAAAATATCTTGTTCCAGGAAGGAAAAGGTTAACACACTTATTGGGGAAAAAGAGCAAATACTTTATCATTCCCAGACAATATCCATATGATTCAGCTCCCCAGATACCTTTGGACAAGGTGAAAGCAGAAATAACATCTGTGAATATGTACTATGAAGTTTAGATATTAAAAAGTGAAACTGTTCTGAATAAGAGAAACAAAAGAAGAGGAAATAAGAAATTGTCCAATGAAAACTGGGTTCTTTTTAAAACAGTATGCTTGCTGAAAATATAACTCCCAACCATGATAATTCTACCCTAAAGAGATAACAATCAAAAGTATAGTACCAATAAATATCCTATGCCAAGTAATCCAAGAAGCACAGGCACATTTGAGCAATTACAAGGCCCAAGGAATTTAATCAGAGGAAAGAGGAAAACATGAGTTATAGTTATATAACAGTAAATAAAGTATATGGATAAACTTAACAATTAGGAAATGTGCTGGGATGAGATGGTGCTTCACAACAACATAACAGATTCTCAATATCGTATTAGTTTTAAATATATTTTAAAATGAATAATTAAAATAGCCCAGAACCAAAAAAACAAATCACCAACAAAAGCAGCATATCTAATAAAAGCTGTTCCATTAAAAGGCAACAAAAATAAATTAGTTTTAAAGTGATGGATGAAGCCTTCTGTACCATGAGGAAATTCTTTAACGAAGAGGCTCCACTGAGAAGACAGGCTCTCTTGTTTTATAGGGCTTCATAATGGGTCAACTAGTAGAGATTCTTAATATGATTTTCATACAGCTAAATATAAACCACTTAAATCTGAAATTTCAAGGCTTTTGAGGTTGAAACCTGTGAAGCCAGAAATGCACAGGCATTCACTATAGCTGGTATACAATATTTGTTTGGTTATTTTTTTACACAAGATTTTCTTCAGGTTAGAAATTCACCTGCAGTTTTGAAGGAAATCAGCCCAGGAATTCAGCCCTGATCATGATTTTGATTTAGACCTGAACGTAAAATACCCATAGCTAGTTGCTTACAAAATGCCTTTGCCCAAGATTTCTTGAAGAAGTCAGAAATGATGTATGTAGATATGGTAATTTGAGACTCTGCACTTAATGGTCATGCTTCCTCCTTCCTTTAGATAGCCATATTTCTTGCTGGTGATTAAGCTACATTTTCTTTCTGAAAGCCATAATACATTTTAAAGGCAAAGATAATAAAATGAGTGTTTGAATATGCCCAGCCAGCCCTTGACTTTAAAATGTTTTTCAAAAGTAAGGAAAGATGCTGTTATAGCAAGCTGCATCAGTCCTAGTGAACCCTAATTCTGGTGATTACCAAACTCTTTTATTGCACCAAACATTTTTTTGTCTCGCATGAAGCCAACTGCTCCCAGGATTGCCTGTTTTAGTCTCAACTCCACTACCTTCTTCCTCTGCCCTCCCCCCCAATCAATCCAGTTTTCTCCCTGATTTCCCAAAGCAAGAAACAGAAGAACAGATCTATAGATTACCGTTTTATGGCAGACGATTCTGTGGCTGAACAAGCAAAATCAGTACAGTTCCAGAAATTACCTTCTGGCTATAAAAACTCATTTTTATTTTTCGTTTTACTTGTCAATATCTGGCAAGAAACCCACAAAAAGCAGTTGATCATAAAACCTAAGCAGGCAGACAATTTTATTATTACTATTACTAATTTAAATGTATTATAGCCGCCCGTTCCCATAGACTCTGGGTGGCTTACAAATACAACATAATAAAAACAGTGGGGTCCTATTCACCTCTGTAATAAAAACAGTTAAAAATCCTTTACCCATAGCCTTGGCCTAATAAACATCCCCTTCTGAAACTGCTCTTGGCTCCAGAACAGAATCTTTTATTGGTGCACATGACTGTTTCTCTAATGGAGCAAGATGCATGGGGGCATCTTCAGGGAAGGGGGTCAGGGTAGTAGACACAACTGTATAATCAAAGGCCTCTCCCTTTTTACATGTGTTGCAGTTACAGATGCCATCTTGACTTTTTGAACTGCTCCCTGTGCTCCCCACTCCTGAAGTAACACCTGAGGGAATTTTGGGTGGGAATGTTGTATGAAATGAAAGGATTTATTCTCCATCTCTGAGTGCTACAAGTCCGTCTTAACTCCATATTCACACACACACACACACATATAAAAGGAGCAGCTATGGGAAATGTATAATTCTTTGTTGATTAAATTCAGAACTACAGTTTGTTCTTCATAGGTCTAAGGGTTGTAACAGCAACGAGGAAGAGCTATAGTTTTGGTCTTCCCACTGTCTCGAGATGTATTAAGTACCAAAGGTTCTTCCTTTCCTTAGTGAATACGGGGTCCTGATGATGATTTTGTAACAACTGCCTACTTTCAAGAAGTCAGCTTGAGACTGATGGAACAGCATAAATTCAGAGAGCTAATTTATCAGTTTTCCCAAGACAAGCAACATGCACACCCAATTCATTTACCAGCCAGCATCAAGGCAAAGATTATAATTATAAATAAAAAAGATAAATTTAAATAAAGATAATTTATTCAAGTTTCCAAGAAGGGGTTTTTTTGAGGGGGGGGAGTAACTTTTACTTCATGTTGTTAAATGTGTAGATGTTGGTGTTGTAGAGCAGGGCAAAGAGATATCAGATAAATTATATCTATTATCTACTTTACATATGAATTTAGAAGGCTTTTTAATATTTTAAATTGAAGCAGTGCTACTTTAATTGAAAAAAAACAAACCCTCACCTCAGGCTTCCTTATTTGAAAACACATTGCAAAGCATGGCTTTTGAAATTATTTTTATTATTTTGCTTGACATGTCCTTGCAAGCATTTGTTGTCTCTTATCTCAATCATACATCATAACTGAATGTAAGAGTTTTCTTCTCTGAGAACATTTAAGCTTGAGATGCTGCCAACTATTGTTGTTATTATAACTGTTATTTTTATTGTATTATTATTAAGATCCCGTCTTTGAGCTTCATCTGAGTAGTCATGGCAGCTATCAATTTAAAATTATGCATAAATAAAAATGAAAGCAAATTCATCACCTGAAGAGAGAGGTGTTTCTTGGATGCTCTTCTAAGCAGTCCCCAGTCCTTTCACAGGTTCTCAGCATTGCAGAAAGAGGCCAGATAAAGAGTTTCTGAGAGCAATAGCATTTTCAGAGGGGCTTCTGTTGCAAATCCATTACCAGACTGAAATGGAAAAAACAGTCCCTCAATTTGTCCCTAAGCTGTTTAGGACTTTAAAGGTTAACAGCAACATTTTTACTTGTGTCTAGGATGCAACTGACACTCTTTCTTTGCAGGAATCATATGCTCCCTTAACCTTGCACTGTTTAGCAGTCCAGCATCTGCATTTTCAACCTAACTATAACTTCTGAGATTTTTTCAGGAGTAGCCCCAGATAGAATGTGTTGCAATAATCAAAAGATTGGGTATAATCAAGGTGTGGATAACTATTGACAAATCCAGTCAGGTCAGAAATGGCCAGTGCTCATGAACTAGATATAAATGTGCAAATGTGCCCTTATCACAGCCATCACCAATGGATCTAATTATAGCTGAAGATGTAGGAGCACTTCAGTCTTTCAAGGGGAGCATAACCTCATCTCAAAAAGGTTGAATCTTCATCTTTCCATTTTCCAGTAGTATCTCTGTATAATTTCAGCTTGCTCTTCCACATCCAGCCCGTTATCATATTAAGGAATGTTTAAGGATATTGATTAGGTAATAAGGAGCAGTACTGAGTGTCATCAGCACATTGGTGGAACTCCACTCCAAACCTCTAAATGACCTTCCACAATAAATATTGAACAGCACTGGGCAAAAATATGGAACCATAGATCCTACAAGAATCCATAGGTCAATAGCTTAGATATCAAACGCAGCACAAAAGAAGGATAAATATCAGCGTAAAGAGAAAGCCCACAAGTTCCAGTCCTGCAAGATAGTCCAGAAAGACACCATGGTCAGTGGTATTGTAAGCCACTAAGAGGGTTCAGGAGAATTACTAGGGCTGTACTCCTCCATATTTATTGGTATAAAATCCGTATTTACTTTATGCTTATGTTATGTTAAATACAATGGGTTATGGCAGCTGGAAACACGGGTAACAGTTACAATGTTCTTAAAGTCAACTTTACTATTCACTTTTAATACATTGACTCCCCACTCCCTCACCCTGCAACCCCACACCCAGTTTGAACAGTATGGCTAAAATGGAAAACACACATTTTAAAGTTCTGAGACCTCTTTAGAAGAATGGAAACAGGTCATTCTTTGACAGCCTACCATGTCAGCTAGATATCTAGAATATATGAATGAAAGGATGGCAGAATGCATTAAGAGTTAGCTACATGAACAACTTTTGTGCATGCTTTTGGGGGATTAAGTTACCATTCCCTTTATTGGTTTTTGGTTTATGGTTTTTGACTTTGTAAAAGCTCCAACATTAGGATCTATTTCTGATTGAAAAAACATTTAATCATGAACAAAAACACTGATTTTGATTGTTCTGGCTCATGAAGGAAAACAAAGGAAGACTCAGGTACAGTAAACAGTAACTTGTTGGCTACATTCATATAACCACATGTACTGTGCAAAAATTGTTTAAGCCTCTGGAGAGAAGTGATATACAACATTAGTGTGCATGGATATTATCATATCTCAAACAAAGCTGCTGTGGTCATAGATCTTGGACCGGGGATTGTGGAAAAACTGGATTTGGGGGAATAGGTCATGATAGGGTAATCTCTGGAACGTAAGAGCTATTTAGGAAATTCTGGGATTAGTTTAGAAGAAGTGAAAGGCTTCGTTATAGACGGTTACATTTTGACAAGCGAATCCTCCACCAGGGACACAGCAAAATATATGTTCAGGAAGTGTGCCAGATCTCTGCTTTATGTGTCCTCTTTTATCCAAACATCTTGTGTTCACAAATGCTTGCTGTGTTAATAACACTTTCTTTTCCAGAAGGATTTCTCCCATCATTTTTATAGTGTGTGAGCCAATGAATTATTATTCATGCCTTACTCTCTGATATCATAAAGATTCCATGAATTTATGTCAGGGAGAGGGAGAGGAAACCATATGGCACATTGAACTGTATCATGTCCCCAGATTCCAAAATAAAAATAAATGAAAATGCATGCAACTTTCATTCTCTCTATACCTGCTCCCTTTTGAACCCCGGAAAGACAATAGAGCTGTTATATCTGATAGCTAGATAGTTCAGAACTTACATTCTGGTAGATCTGCTTATGATCCTGTCTGAGTTATTTTAAAATGCAAATCAGTAACACTTGCAAAGGCAAATGAGAGCTGTGTTTTGCTTAGATTCAGCGAGCTCAGCTAACTTATTTCACAGTTTGCTTGATTCAGAAACAAAATATTACCAGGAAACATGACGAGGCTAGTACTTTCCCAAATGAAGCTAAATGTAGTCAAGACATCCATGATTTGAACTCTTCATATGCTTTGTTTTCAGAAGGTCCTGGGTTCAATCTCTGGATACAACAAGAAACTTCCTGTCTGAAACTCTGGTGAAAGACGGTGTCAACAATACTGGGCAAGACAGATCAGTGGCCTGACTCAGTAAGGCAACTTTCTATGTTTCTATACAGATGGCTAGAATTTTCAAAAATCAATATATACTTAAGTGTTCAGCTTTTCCCATCATAATATATTCAGACATTTGATCTTGCTCTTTTGTGTACTCCTATGTTAGCTATGTTAGCTGGTTTCTAGACTCAGAGGCATACTGACTTCATCCCCTCTGTTTTCCAATGCTGTGTGTGGTTTAATCACAGCTCACGGGTATAATTATTAAACCACAGTCAAGTTAAGGAATGGTATTTTGCTGTTCAGCAGAATCAATTTTGGGTGTCCAGGGTTTGGCATTTGATCCAGTGGGAAAACCAATTTAGATTAATATCTTTCCAAACCACACACAATTTCCCACATTTTATCCATCTGCTTTTCTATTTTGGATAGAACAATGAATGTGGATCTTGGTAGAAACAGTCTATGTCAGGGTTGTCCAAACTTGGCCACTTTAAGATGAGTGGACTTCAACTCATGGCTGGCTGGGGAATTCTGGGATTTGAAGTCCACTCATCTTAAAGTGGCCAAGTTTGGACAACACTGGTCTATGTGATCAAGCTGTCACATGGTAGACATGTAGGGAAGGTACCTTGCTGTAGAGTTCAGCCCTGAAATTGTACATATGAAAATCAGCATCTTATCATGCACATATTTTTTTTTACATATAATTTGCACATGCAGAGAATACCTTCCCACTGATATTTGTCATTATGCAAATGCGTAATTCAGGATACTTCATTAAATCAAGAGGTCTGGCTGCAGTTTGCTTAAAATCTTTTCAGAAATTGGGTAACGATTGGTCAACATTTACTGAGGAAAACCGGACTGCTTGGCAATGGAAGTTGATCTATAGTGGGATTTTAATTAATATTTCAGCAGGTTTGTTCCCCTTATCTCACATCAATTAATATTGTCTGTCCTTTTCAGAGATGATTGCTCTCTCTCTGATCTGTGCTTTCAATGTCCACCTCATGCACAATGGCAATTTTAGACCAACTAGTTTTGGAAAGTAAATGAACAGCACAGAATAGTATTTTGCTATGTGTTGAAAACACAAAAGTAATTAATATTATTAGCTTGTTTACCTTAAGTGACTCTGAATACACCTGTTAGTATGACAAGAAGCAAATTTTATGTATCTATAACTGCCTTCAGAACAAGAGATTTTGAGTCTTGTTTTTTCAGTATCTACGATAGCCAAGAAAACCGCCAGTGCTGTTCTTTAAGTACAAGATGTGGTTTCTATGATATCCAGCCTGTTTCTGTGCAGGGCAAAACTTGTAAATTATTTGAGTAGCTGGTTTTCTTTGAATCATTTTGATTAATTAAAAAAAATTGTACTGCCTGCTGGACATTTTCATATTTATTCAGAAAATGCATCAGGTTTCTCTTAGAATTGTTGTTTGCTTTAGAAGATCATGGTATAATACCCTGGGAGCTGCTGTTATAGGAAGCATAACACAGTTTAGAAATTAGTTTAAATTAACCTAATCTAATCTAATCTAGTCTAGTCTAGTCTAGTCTAGTCTAGTCTAGTCTAGTCTAGTCTAGTCTAGTCTAATCTAATCTAATCTAATCTAATCTAATCTAATCCTTAATCTATTGTCCTTTTGGATTAGACCAAGTCTTCCAGTCTGCCATCTGGACAATTATTTTTTCCCCTTCTCTCCATAGCAAATGCCAGAAAATGCCAGGAGAGAGGTAACTGGCAACCAAGCTTAGAGAGCACCAAGAACTCCACAGTTCAGCCCTGAGCTATGGATATTCTCTTCTATTGGGAAAGGTAAGTACCTGATCAACTTTGTGCAGGGAACATGATCCTACAGTCCTAGACTTGCAATTCTCTCACCTGCCCATTTCCTTGCCAGAAAAGAATTAAAAGGATTGCTCTGGTTTCTGACAGGCTGGAGAAATTTTCTACCATTTGACTGCATGATTCTGTTACATATTTTTGGGGGGTGGAGGGTGGGGAAAATATGTAGGACTATAATATACTTATGATTATATTGTCTGTCAGAAGGAAGGAGAAATGAAAAGGGGAGTAGACAATATTTTGAGGAGGTAATTCCATTATCTCTTATTCCTCCTTGGAGTCATCTCTACATGGCCAGTAATTCCAGAAGTTTGGTGATTTGCACCAATAAACTGAGCTGAGCTGAGCTGGAGTAACCTTTTCATGGCATGAAACAAGGCCAGGTTTTATATAATTGTTAATATTGTTGTTGTTGTTGTTGTGTTTAGTCGTTAAGTCGTGTCCGACTCTTCATGACCCCATGAACCATATTGCGCCAGGCCTTCCTGTCCTTCACTGCCTCTCTGAGTTTGCTCAGTTTCATGCTCATTGCTTCAGTGATGCTATCTAACCATCTCATCCTCTGCCGTCCTTTTCTCCTTTTGCCTTCAATCTTTCCCAGCATCAGGGTCTTCTCCAAAGAGATCTCTCTTCACATTAGGTGACCAAAATATCTGAGCTTGAGCTTCATTATCGATCCTTCCAATGAGCAATCAGGGTTGATTTCCTTTAAGATTGACTGGTTTGACCTCCTAGCAGTCCAGGGGACTCTCAAGAGTCTTCTCCAGCACCACAGTTCAAAGGCATCAATTCTTCGGCGCTCGGCCTTTTTTATGGTCCAGCTCTCACAGCCATACATTACTACTGGAAAAACCATAGCTTTGACTATGCGGATCTTTGTTGGCAAGGTGACGTCTCTGCTTTTTAATATGCTATCTAGGCTTGCCATAGCTTTCCTCCCAAGGAGCAAGCGTCTTTTAATTTCATGGCTGCAGTCTCCGTCTGCGGTGATCTTGGAGCCCAAATAAATGAAGTCTGTTACTTCTTCCATTTCTACCCCTTCTATTTGCCAGGAATTGATGGGTCCAGATGCCATGATCTTAGTTTTTTTAATGTTGAGTTTCAAGCCAGCTTTTGCACTCTCCTCTTTCACCCTCATCAAGAGTCTCTTTAGTTCTTCTTCACTTTCTGCCATTAGGGTGGTATCGTCCGCATATCTGAGGTTGTTGATGATTCTCCCTGCAATCTTAATTCCGGCTTGTGATTCTTCCAGCCTGGCATTTCTCATGATGTACTCTGCATATAGGTTAAATAAGCAGGGTGACAGTATACAGCCTTGTCGTACACCTTTCCCTATTTTGAACCAATCAGTTGTTCCATGACCGGTTCTGACTGTTGCTTCTTGGCCCGCATACAGATTTCTCAGGAGACAGGTAAGGTGGTCTGGTACTCCCATCTCTTTAAGAATTTGCCACAGTTTGTTGTGATCCACACAATCAAAGGCTTTTGCATAGTCAATGAAGCAGAAGTAGATATTTTTCTGGAACTCTCGTGCTTTCTCCATGATCCAGCGAATGTTGGCGATTTGATCTCTAGTTCCTCTGCCTCTTCGAAACCCAGCTTGTACATCCGGTAGTTCTCGGTTCATGTATTGCTGAAGCCTAGCTTGTAGGATTTTGAGCATAACCTTGCTAGCATGTGAAATGAGTGCAATTGTGCGATAGTTTGAGCATTCTTTGGCGTTGCCCTTCTTTGGAATTGGAACATAAACTGACCTTTTCCAATCCCGTGGCCACTGTTGTGTTTTCCAAACTTGCTGGCATATTGAGTGCAGCACTTTAACACCATCATCTTTTAGTATTTTAAATAACTCAGCTGGAATACTGTCATCTCCACTAGCTTTGTTGTTAGCAATGCTTCCTAAGGCCCACTTGACTTTACTCTCTAGGATGTCTGGCTCAAGGTCAGTGATCACACCAGCGTGGACATCAGGGACATTAAGATCTTTCTTGTATAGTTCTTCTGTGTATTCTTGCCACCTCTTCTTAATCTCTTCTGCTTCTGTTAGGTCCCTGCCTTTTTTGTCCTTTATCATGCCCATCTTTGCACTAAACGTTCCTTTCATATCTCCAATTTTCTTGTAGAGATCTCTAGTCTTCCCCATTCTATTGTTTTCCTCAATTTCTTTGCATTGTTCATTTAAGAAGGCCTTCTTATCTCTCCTTGCTATTCTCTGGAAATCTGCATTCAGTTGCTTATATCTTTCCCTTTCACCCTTGCTTTTCGCATTCCTTCTTTCCACAGCTATTTGTAAAGCCTCATCAGACAGCCATTTTGCTTTCTTGCACTTCTTTTTCTTTGGGATGGTTTTAGTTGCTGCCTCCTGTACAATGTTACGGACCTCCGTCCATAGTTCTTCAGGCACTCTGTCTACCAAATCTAATCCTCTAAATCTATTCATCACCTTCACTGTGTACTCACAAGGAATATGATCTAAGTCATACCTGAGTGGTCTAGTGGTTTTCCCTACATTCTTCAATTTAAGCCTAAATTTTGCAGTAAGAAGCTCATGATCTGAGCCACAGTCAGCTCCTGGTCTTGTTTTTGCTGTCTGTATAGAGCTTCTCCATCTTTGGCTGCAAAGTATATAATCAATCTGGTTTCGGTATTGACCATCTGGTGATGTCCATGTGTAGAGTCGTCTCTTGTGTTGTTGGAAAAGAGTGTTTGCTATGACTAGCTTGTTCTCTTGACAGAACTCTATTAGCCTTTGCCCTGCTTCATTTTGTACTCCAAGGCCAAACTTGCCTGTTATTCCGATTACTCCTTGACTTCCTACTTTAGCATTCCAATCCCCTATGATGAAAAGGGACATCTTTTTTTGGTGCTAGTTCTAGAAGGTGTTGTAGGTCTTCATAGAAGCGGTCAACTTCAGCTTCTTCAGCATCAGTGGTTGGGGCATAGATTTGGATGACTGTGATATTGAATGGTTTGCCTTGGATACGCACTGAGATCATTCTGTCGTTTTTGAGGTTGTACCCCATTACTGCCTTTCCCACTCTCTTATTGACTATGAGTGCAACTCCATTTCTTCTAAGGGTTTCTTGCCCACAGTAGTAGATATAATGGTCACCCGAATTAAATTCACCCATTCCCGTCCATTTCAGTTCGCTGATTCCCAAGATGTCGACATTCAATCTTGTCATCTCATGTTTGACCACATCCAGCTTGCCTTGGTTCATAGATCTTACATTCCAGGTACCTATACAATATTGTTCTTTGCAGCATCGGACCTTCTTTTCGCTTCCAGATACATCCACAGCTGAACGTCCTTTCGGCTTTGGCCCAGCCGCTTCACTCTTTCTGGAGCTACTTGGAATTGCCCTCCGCTCTTCCCCAGTAGCATATTGGACACCTTCCGACCTGAGGGGCTCATCTTCCGGCGTCATATCTTTTAGCCTTTTAACATTGTCCATGGGGTTTTCTTGGCAAGGATACTGGAGTGGGTTGCCATTTCCTTCTCCAGTGGACCACATTTTGTCAGAACTCTCTGTCATGACCTGTCCGTCTTGGGTGGCCCTGCACGGTATAGCTCATGGCTTCACTGAGTTACGCAAGCCCCTTCGCCACGACAAGGCAGTGATCCATGAAGGGGTAATATTGTTAACATGATATTACTGTATTAAGTTATCCATTGTAGGTAACTTGAGAGCATCTCATGATGGACTTCCTTCACTACAGATGAATTTTCTATACAACCAGAAGCCTGTACTGAAATAAGTCCAGAGATTTAAGTGAATATAGTAGCTAATCAATATTCTTAATACTATAATTCATATGATTGCTATAATTCATTTGAATTATAATTAGAACTTTAACCCTCAACAGCTTGTGAGTTGGTTGGGCTAAGAACTAGCCAAAGTGAGTTTCCATGATTGAGAGTAATCATGAACCTAGATGACACACATTCTCCACAGTCCAAGTCCAAGATCTTAACCACTATACAGACTTGCCTCTTTTACCTTTCACTTCTAAATCTGTTCACATCTCACCTTCTGTTCCCTTTCTCACAACTGACTGTTTGCCTTCGCTTCCCTGAACCATCTGTACCCTTTGTCCTTTCATGTTCTATGGCAGTGTTTCTCAACCTTGGCCACTTTAAGATGTGTGGATTTCAAATTCCAGAATTCCCCAGTCACCATGCTGGCTGAGGAATTCTGGGAGTTGAAGTCCACACATCTTAAAGTTGCCGAGGCTGAGAAACACTGTCCTAAGGTGTTGGACTAGAAGTGGATAGACCCAATTTTAAGTCTCCTGTCAGTTTTCTTTTCATTTTCTAGCATGGCAGTTAGATGACCACTACAGAAAGCTTTGCTATAATCTTCCTCACTTTTTAAACTATATTTTGTGTAGGCCTCTAAGATGCAGTCATTACCAAAGGGGACAATGCCAAAATTTGCTGCTATTGTAATGCATGGGGTGAGAGTATTCTCCCTTAAAATAAGTTTGCTAAAATTATTGGAGGGTTTATACATTAAAAAAAACACCTGTTTATTTACAGATATATAGTTACTGCTCCCCCAAATTATGAAAAATTGTGTAGCTGTAATTTGGCATTTTGTTGTCAAATGTTAACTGTATGATCTTGGGGGCTGGGGCAGCATATTGCCCAGGCCTGCCAAGACATATCGCAGTGTAAGCTAGGGGAAGGGGAAATGATGTAAGATTGAAGTGTATTGCTTCAGAATGAGCAATAATATTATGCCATGCATGTTTTATGCTACTACGTTTAGCTGATTGTATTCATGCTGTATTGCTTGATACTTCCTTGTTCACTTGCGTGAGGAGAATTTTCCATTTGGAGCGCCCTCTGAAATGAGAACCTGAGCAGGTAGATGCAGATTCTCAGGAATTCCATGGCTGGATTCACACATTTCACTAAGCTATGATTTTGTTAACTGTGATTTGAGGTTTATGATTAAGCCATAATTACTTGATTCACGTAACCTGCTAAACCTTGATTTAGTAACTAAACGGCTGGGTTCAAGTGCCCCTCTCAGTTACAGGCAGAGCAAAATATGGTTTAGCACAATGTGTGCATTAAGCCAGTGTCTTGGAGCTAAAGACTTAGGTTTAATCCCAAGCCCAAGAGCTGTTATCAGATCAGATATCAGAACTTTCTTCAGTGCAGAAGTCAGTTCAATTACCAAAAAAATCAAAGTTAGTTATTGGGAGGCAGTAATGAAATCTTTCGACTGGCCACACCTGCTGTGAATACAAGAGATCTGACTACTGCTTTTGCTTGATCAATGGAATAGTCAATTCTGTCTATTTCATGACAGCTTAATGTTGAGGAACATATTCTTTAGGTTTAGTTTCAGATTTAGCAACCACACACATACCCAATTAGGCCAATCATGCTTCTTAATGAAAAATAATTTTTATTTCCCCCCTTAGACAATGTCCAGATAAGACAACATAGAGGAACAAGAGGCCTTCTCTCCTATTGCAGTCACTGGGACTGAATATACTTAACTCCAAATCGTTTGATTTTAGCCTTTCATAGATATATTTTAGGCTTCTTTAAAAAGACCTCTGTCTTTGGACTTAAAGAATGCTGCTTTGGTAGTAAGAAAGCAATTGCTCACTTGGAAAGTTTGAAAGGTTTTGGCTTTGTTTTTTTTTTTCCCTCTCTTTTTGGACCCTGGAAAAAGAATTGGGTTTTCTTTCTTTAATGTGTCTCTCCCCTCCCCTCTATAAATAACTCTTGGCAGGCAGAAACAACCTTGATTGCAAAAGATGAAGTAGAACAACCAGCAGGCTCTACAGCAGAATAAATGGCACAGTGCCAAGAGCTTCATCAAATGAATAATAGCTTCCACTTGACAATCAGTAAAGTGCCTCTTCTCCTGTGGATTTAGTTTTTAATGATGATTAGAGAGGATGGGCCCCTAAAATTTCTCTGGTAGAAATGACCTCCTATTAATTTCTGTTACTTGAAAATGCTGAATTTAAAAGCTATTTTACAGCTGCAGAACCCAAGGCACTGACATAAAGGAACTATTATCTTCATAATTGTAGCAACAAGTATTAATTTTTTTCATTGATTAACTGGGACTTTTTAACTTTATGGTTCCTCAGTTGGTTAAGTTTTCCAATATTGTGTACTGGAGTTTTGGGAGATTTACTTATATAAAAGTGAAATTATGTCTGGAGTTACTAATGCCCAAGATGGATAGATATTGATATTGCCTTTCCCTGTGCTCTACCTACCTACTACCTACCTACCTACTTACTTACCCATCCATCCATCTGGCATATTTATTTCCCATCTTTTTTCCAGGAATTCCAAGTAGCTCCTGGAATGACACTTCTCCAAAGTGATTTCATCACAGCCTGAGACAGCATGACTGACCTCAAGTTATTCAGCGAATGTCTATGGTTGAAAGTAGGCTTGTACCTGGAATTCCCCATTTCAGGATGTGTATTTGGAATACACACACACATACACACACGCACACCTGAGAGAAAATACAAGTCACATAATTGATCTTTTCTCTGACAACTTTGTGCTGTTGGTACAGTTGGTCCTCAAGCCTTCCAGGAATGGAAGAAACAACAGTGATTTATATTGAGTTTTGGGTGAAGCCAGTGTTTGGATTCAATATAAGACAGATCCATATATTATGGTTTCATTGGATTTAAGCTGCTAGTCTGAAAAAAATTGTATTTAGGTCATATTTATTCTCATGAAAACTTTTGCATTCTGCAAAATTAAATTGAATTAAATGGCATGATGCTACTAACTTTCCATGGAAAAACTTACTATTCAAAATTCTTGCATGTCTGTTCCAAAGCAAACTACTAAAAAAATTGAGACTTTCACAGTACTGTCATGATTTGCTTTTTGGTTCCAGTTTATGTTTAAGCAAGTTATAGTCATTCAGCAAACTCTTACTAGATAGTCATTTAATGGTCAAGCATTATAGAAGAACCCACGTCCCTGGTAGGAAGGATTCTTGTTTGAAATGATGGAGACCCCTGCTAGGCATTGTGAGCAATGCTGACCTAGATTGATCATTGGACCAATATGATATAAGGAATTTTCACTTGGCAGTTAGTGAAGAAAGGGTTTTCCTGGCAAATCTGCATATTAGTAGTGTATATCAGGCTAACATTAGAATAAAAAACAAAGAAATTCAAAATAATAACTTGCTTCCTTAAAGAATGATTCTTCCAAGGACTTTCTGAGCCATAGCATCATCTTTTAGATATATCCTAAGTATGACTAAAGCATTTTTAAAATGATTTTTGTGTTGATTAAAAATACAGGAACAATGTTCATTAAAGTTTATTCATTTACTGTAAAGCCATTACTAAATTTTTAAAATGTTAAACATAAAACCTTAGAAAAGTCTTTGGAATATAGTTGGCTGAAAGAAAAGTTTGTATATGCATGAAACTTCCTCCAAGGGATAAAAAATATGGTCAGTCACAATATTGTGCCCAGCAATGAAATTTTATGACAACCTTCCTTATTCTGATATCCTTCAGATTGGCTTTTATCAGGGATTTGTAAGCAACTATAGTTTATGACCCACATAGGGCTACACTGCCCATTCTTCAATTTCTACAATTTCCTAAGTACATGCTGCCAGAATAATGAATGCTAAATAAAGGTAAACATGAATATGTTAAGCCACTGTGAGGGACCCCAGGGGACGGGGGAATTAGTGAGGTTGCTCCCTTATTTTTAACATCCTTTTATTCTCTGTTCTATTTTGATTTTTATGTTTTTAATGTATTTATTGACTGTTTTTAGCTTTGTTGTACACCGCCTGGAGTTGCCTGTAGTGAGATGGGTGGCTATATAAATTGGTTTAATAAATAAATACATAGATTTTTGACTCTTCAATCCCACCCAGCACCAAGAAAATGGAACAAAAATGGTTGGCCCCAGTCACTTGGTTATGCCACTGCACCACTGGCCTTATCACCTGTTGCCTTTAGAGATAACAACAACAACAGTAACAATAATAGTGGCCTCCAAGCAGAAAATATTTCATGTCTCTGGACTTCATACTGGATAAAGCAGCAAGAGGTCCAACGTGTTGGACTCCAAGCTTCATTCCATGCATAATAGTAGCCTAGCACCCACTCTGTCATTTGGGATCCTAGGCAATGTGTGGGATAATCCTGAAGGGAGGAAGTAATCCTACATGCTCCATAGCACTCTCATGTGATTGGTATTCATGAGCACTAAGTTCCTGAATAAATCTATGCACCTGTCTGTCATAAGGGGTTTAGGGAAATTCATGAAGCATAGGTGTATGGTTTTTGGACTTCCCAAAACCACCCAACAGCTTTCACCAAAGCTGCTCTTATGCTTACACCAGTATAACCCTAGCATTTCCCATCATAATCTTAATATGTTGTATTACCATCACATACCATATTCCTTTTTAAAAAATGTTTTTAAAACCCACCAGTTCTATAGCAAAAAATAAGGAAAGCTTTGCTTGATTAGCATTATCTCAGCTAAGCTGCAGGGAAGGCTGGAAACTAGAATCTGCGGCTTTATCCTTTAGAAGTCTTCTATTGTGTCTTTCTTCCCCATTTGAGTTCAGTTGGCATGAAAAGAATCAAAACACTCTGTAGGGATTATGCATTTTCAAGTATGTTTTACTCCAACAGTGTAGTCTGGATGTTTTGTGCCAGCTCAGAACTCAATGTGACCAATGTAATTTATCAGAAGCATTAGAAATAAAAATTAACAGTTGAAATGAACCCATTGAGAATTCCACTTCCTGTGATTTTAGCTGGCAAAAGGGGAAAAAATCTCTCACCAAATATACACCCCTGGATTCCTGCATGATATAAGTGTTTTGTTGAAGATGTGCTTTTCTAAGCATAGATTGTACAGATTAATGCAGATCATGCAATTATCTTGAAGAATGTGTACATTTGTGTATTCATATCTATGTTTAATCTAGTTTAAGAGAAGCTCTTGAAATATATGTAGCTTCTGTACTGCAGGTGTTCCATTCTTCCTTGTTTATATGCTTTTAAATATTTTAAGATTGTAAAAAATCTTTAGCCTCATTGACAATTTGGTGTCATTACTGTTCAGTCATTTCATACTGAGGTTTTATGTTTTATTTTCCTCAGAGCAAAGAATAACATGGCTTTAAACAACCTCCCCCCCCCCCCCCCCATCATGGCATGAACTGGACTTGTGTTGGGCAGTGTTCAGTCTTGGGCTTCTTATACATCCATTTGATGCATCTCTTGAATATCCCTCTAGGAATATTTGGCACAGTTTGTTACGAAATGTTAGTGGTAAACCACTTGGAAAGTGTCAGAAGTTATCTGAAAGACTTGAGCTTAGGAAAAAATATTGAGAGATGAAAAACAATTGTCAAGGACAAAAGGTATTTTTAGGCTTATGGATGAACTTTGCATATAAACTAAATTTCAGAAATATTTGCTGTTTAACTAAAAAGGGAGCCAGTTTGGTGTAGTGGTTAAGGCATCAGACTAGAAACCAGTAGACTGTGGGTGCTAGTCCTGCCTTAGGCACAAAGCCAGAGGGGTGAACTTGGAACAGTCACTCTCTCTCAGTCCTAGGAAGCAGGCAATGGGGACTTCCAGAGGAAGAATGGCAGACTGAAGATGGCTCTGCGAAAAGCAGAGCTGATGACTACAGTGAAAAACTAAGAGCCAGTAAGTAGACTGGTTCTTTGAACCTCTCTGAATAAATTCAATAAATAAATAAATAAAGGAGAGGACTAGAGATCACCCACAAGTGCTCCACAGTTGCTTCTCATTAGGAGATCACAAGATAGCAGTCTCTGGTGAGTTCTGAGCTCTGGGAGATGAGGAAAGAGTAACCTTGCCCATACCACAGTCTGTGTGAAGGAATGGTTGGATGAAGGCCACGCTTGAGGAGATAAGCATTCCCTTAGCCCTCAACAGGAGCGTGGGGTGTTTAAGAAGATGAGACTGGCAGCACCCTAAGGAATTCACAGTGTTTTGGCTTTCTGGCTTGGGAAGTTAGGTTCAGTCTGGAGAGATTCTGTCTTGAGGTGGAAGCTAATAAACGCAACAGAACTGTATCTGCGCTGTCTCTGGGAGTTCTTTGGGCTGAACCTGACAGCACCTTTAAAAGGACACTAAGTTTGCATACTTCCTTTTCTAATCACATTTGGAAATTGCTTATTAACTATTTTTCCACTATTAAAAACCTTTGGAGTGACAAGTCTGAAAACACTGGGTGAATCTGCCTTCAATCCTTAATGAATGGAAATTTTAACTACAAGCTTAAGAACTTGAAAAAAAATTTTTTTTTAACTAAAGAGCAAAATGCTGATTAAAACTTCGATTTTTGAAAGCTACAAATGGACTAAGGGTCCAGATAAATTTGAAATAATATTTTAGAATTAATTATAAAGAATCTTTCCTGTGGGAAAATGTTTTTGTTTTGAATTAAAAAAAATAAGATAAGATTTTAAAAATTGGACACTAGAGGGAACTAAAGATTTCAGTTAAAGGAGGATAATACATAAACTCAACTAACAGTTACAGAATGGTGCAAAATATTCTAACACTGGAAATACTGAAGGATATTTTCAAAAAATGGACTCAGAAATTAATATTTATAATGTCAACAGAGATACCTGTCTCTTTGGATAGACAGTGCATAAAGATGTTATGGAAGAGGAACAAGTTTTACCTGACAAGACAGAGACTGAGTTGAAAGTGGATTTACAAATGATAGGCTAGAAGAATGACATGGAAAGAGATGTTACACTGGACATACAAAAGAAACTGGCTGATGTTTTAATAATTAAAAGGGACATACAGTAAACCAAGAGAGTGACCTGGAAATTTTTTATTTATTGGATTTATAAAAGAGTCTTGCTAAAGCTTTGAAGAATCTTGTGAGAAGGGACAAAGAAGAAAGGAAAAAAAATCAAGTTCTATGACATTATTTGAATGGACTAAAGATTAAGATTGTCAGTAGTAAATGGAAGGAATATAAGGTTGGTTTATTTGATCAAGGTTAAAACATGTTATTATTTCTGGTAATAATGGACTTAATGGACTTCTGCTGACATCAGGACTGAAATGAGGATGTTTTATGGATTTGTTTATAGATAAGAGATGGGATGTGGGAAGAAGAGATCATTTGTTGTAATTTAAGAAGAGGTAAAGAGTTACTAAAATTGTTTATACTTATTGTGATGAAGGTCGGGAGTCACTTCTTTATATATTTCTTTTCTTTTTCTTTACTATATTCTTATTTTTTATTTTTTTATTCTTTATGTCTTTCCTATTTTTCCCCTTTGCACCTTTTACTCTTTCCTATTTTTCTATCTTTCTTTTAGTTTGTATTAGTTTTTACTATTGTAATTATAATATTTAATGAAATTACTTGGAAAAAAAAGAAGAAGAAGTAGGCAATGGCAAATCACTTCTGAAATCTTGCCAAGAAAACTTCAGGGACTTGTCCAGGCAGTCGCTAGGAGTCAACACTGATTTGAAGGCACAAAAACAAAAACCCTTACACTTTTTTATTAATTTTACTAGAGGGCTGCAAGTTTCATTTTATATCACAGTCCTGACTCACAGTCTGAAAAGACAGATGGGATCAGATCTACCCCCAACTGTATGCTAAGTCTGGTTTTTCAAGGAAGAGGCCACCAGCAAGATCTATGACCTCCTTATCTAACACTTCCTCTAATGAGTCTGTGTCCGAAGTAGCCATGATACTTTCACTCCAAAAATCTGAGAAAGGTCCATCTTCAAGAAGATCATCAGAATGAACTGGAGTTGCCTGTATAAATTTCTCTTTTAGTGAAAAAAATGAGATCAGGCATCCTTTTGTCAGTTTTATTTAGAAAAACAGAAAGGGCCATATGTTTCATTTAGTTGTTTTGAGACAGAATGCTGATTCAAACATTCATATTATGGAGGGCATCATCATCATCATCAGATCATGTGCATATTCAAAGTCTGATTCTTCGTGAAAGCGTATGAATAAAATCAGTCCCTGGGGAATGTGGTGTTATTCTTGCTCTCACTAGAGGATCAAGTGAATCGGTTTCTCATCAGAGTAAATTACTAAACTCATTAGAATGAAATGTTGCAGTGAGACTTCTGAAGTAATTCTCCTGAGATATAATTTTTGAAACCTTTTGATAGCCAGATACTTTCCCAATTCTGTGGGAATATCCTGTTTATGGATGATTTGTTTATTGTAGTTTTGTGATGGCACAGAAAAAATGGAGGAGGTTCTGTGAGGAGGGAAAATTACATTCTGGTTACCCATTGCTCAAACTAAACGAATGCCAAATAGCGGCTACATTTCAACTAGACATTGTAAAATTATTTTTCTGCACAATGCATCATTTGTATATTAATGTGCAAGTGTGTATTAATATAACATTCATCTTCCAGTAATGTACATCTTCTAAGGCTACCAGATCTCGGATGCACCAGTCCCCACGGCCACTAGAAAGCAGCAAAGATTCTGTTTTCTATACTGTTTTGTTACGATCACATCTGGATTTCTGCATCCTAACGTCAGATACCCTGATGTTTTCAGTGCAATATATAGTGCTGGCGTGAAGAGACATTGTTGTTGTCTTTTTTTTGGAAACTCTCACTTCTATGGGAAGTATACTGTTCTTCTTCTGGAACTGTCAGTGTGCTAGATGTTGCCAATGGATGTAATCATCACACGGAACCGTACTCTTTAGTATTTATTCTTATATAAACAAATGATACCATTTCAAAATAGCTTTGCTTTTGTGTATTCATTATTGCATTCATGTAAGAATGAAGAATCTATTTGCACACAATGGGCATTTCTGCACTTATTGCTTAAGCGGCTTTTGCCTTATACTCATGCCAGCTTGACTCTAAGCCAGTGTTGTCCAAGCTTGGCCACTTTAAGATGAGTGGACTTCAACTCCCAGAATTCCCCAGCCAGCCATGCTGGCTGGGGAATTCTGGGAGTTGAAGTCCACTCATCTTAAAGTGGCCAAGTTTGGACAACACTGCTCTAAGCCAATTTAAGAATGCCCTGTCCAGATTGAAAGACTTCAGTGATGCCTTGCATGGTATTTAGTCTTGACAGCAAGCTACCACATTCTCCCATTGGACTGTGCCCCTGCTGTGGTGGCCTCACCCTGTTCCAGGAAAGCAACTGCCCATTGTTTCATTTTTCTGTGGGTGGCTCTTATTGGAAATACTGTAAATACATTTTTGTGCAAGTGTGGTGTGTACATGTGTGATTGAAGTTATATATACCGTACAAAGTTAAAGCATCAAAATATGTACACAAATAGGAACAATAAGCAGCTTTTTTTAAAAAAAATTTTTTTTCTTAATGCCCTGTTTCCTTGCAATGTCATTTATTTATTCATTTATATGTCACATTTATATAGCTGCTCATCTCACACAAAGTGACTCTGGGTGGCGTACAACAATCAAAATAAAATAATAAGTGAATAAAAACAGGCATTATAAACAGATAAAAAGTTATTATTAAAATAAAAACATTATCACAAATTTTTAAAATTTAGATTTTAAAATATACAAACTCCACAGAGAGAACAGAGTATCAATTACACTGGAGCCATCTAAGAACGTCTCTGGTTCCCAAAGACCCCCAGGCCTGATGACACAACCGGGCCTTGAGGGACTTCCTAAATGACAGCAGGGAAGGGGTGAGCCTAACTGCAGGGGGGAGAATGTTCCACAAGGAGGGGTTATGGCAGAGAAGGCCCACCTTCTGGTACCCAACAAATGGAAGTCCTTTTAGTGCTATGATTGTCACGGTTGCTATAATAGCACAAAGGCTATAATGCTTACTTTGTAAATAGAAGGTAAGTTGCGTGTTTGACATTTGGCAGAATTTGTTTTAATTGCCATATTTATTTTCATGAACTTTCTACTATTCACTTGTGTGTGTCTGTGTGTGTGTGTGTGTGTGTGTTTTACAGTTTAGTGATGTACCATTTCACCATTTTTCCAGTCACCATGTTTTTACTCCCAGCATCCAAATAGGCCACAGGGAAAAAATAAGAAGCTCAGGTAAAGAAATATAATAATTTCAAAACATCCTCCAGATTTTGAACCAGCAACCTTCTATTTATAAGGCCAGCATTTTAAACACTGTGCTATTATACAATTCATGGCTAAAAGCATGAAAGTATTAAAGAGCATGGTTAACTTTAACTCAGTTGAGGCATTACTTCTCCTACTAAATAGCTAATAAATTGCTGGGATTAACCTGCAACAATCTGAAGTACACTATCCCAAACAGACAGGAGCACTTGAGGCAATATAATATGGAACAGTGATTGGATTATGTTAGACAGCTGGGTTACTTCTATTGAAGGAGCAGGATTTCAGAACTGCATTCATACTGCATAAATATACAGTATTTAGTCAGATACAAACAGATGTCTCTAGGCTATTCCCAATTATAAATAGCTCACTAAAAATATGGGATAAATACAAAAGAAGAATAAGTCCAGGTTTATTGCTCCTTGTTCAATTACTAAATATTTCATTTATTGCAAGATTTAACCTTTAACAAAACAAAGGTGAAATCTTTCAAGACTCCCTGGGATAGTCAGAAATCCTTCATTGGTTTCAATATCTTCAAATAAGTAGTACAATTCAAAAGAAATTACAAAAAAAAGTGAAACACTCATAGATCTGACCAGATTTGAGAAATTTATAATACAAAATTCAGAACACCTATTGGTATTTATTTAAGGTGCTGCTGAAATGATTCAGAAACTGAGAAAGTCAAAGATAATATGATTAAATGGATGCAGAATTTAAACAGGACAATTGATATTCAACAATGGAAATATCAATAGAAGATAAATATCAAATTTACTGTTAATATTAAAGTCAGAAAATTGGTAGAAGATTTTTTTTTCTTGTTAGTATATCACCTAAGTCTTGATTGCAAAATAAATAATTCATATTAAAAAAAAATTACTGAAAATGCAATAATCAGGTTAGATCATTTTTTCATACTTGGTGGGAATGTCATAAAGCTCAACAGTTCTGGAAGATGATTTATTACAGAATTAAACTCATATTGAGTATCAATTTTTCCTTCTCACCATCTGTTTTTCTGTTAAGCATTACTAAGCCTTCTATTATTACAAAACATATTGAGTTATCTCTGTACATGATAATAGCTGCTACAATACTGTATGCTTCTTACTGGAAATTACACACTTCCTTCCCTAGAGGAATGGCAGACTAAGCTATAGGAATATGCATCATTGTCAAAAATAAAATTTTAATTTAACTTGGAAACTGTTTGGGAACTATAATTCTGCACATTGACTTATATCACATCTATACTTTGGGTTTCTTTTAACATATGACCTTAAAATATTAGTTTTTACCCAATTCATAATAAGGACAGGCTTTCTTAGAGTAGACAGGAATCATAAATCAGAATAAACAATTAATAGAAGTTTCTATTATATTGGCTACCTTTGCTAATTATTGATTTGATTTTGACAACATTTTAAAGTGCTAAATTGATATGATCATTTTTATATGCAGTACTAATCTAATATTACTTTGAAAATTCTCATTTATTTTTATACAGATTGTAATCTCTAAATTCAAATAAATAAAACAATAAATCTTTTTTGTTCATTTATTTCTTTTTTCTTCTTTTTCTTGGTTGTATTTTAACTACTTGTAGATAAAATAAAAGAAAGAAAGAAAATAAAGAAAATAAAATGTACTTGAGAGGTAGAACAGAATTATGTACCATCAGGTCACTCACAGTGAGTAGCGGTGTAACACAGAATGATGTCATTCATTTATGCCCTCCAGAAATGATTGCCTGCCCATTCTGGTAATGAAGCAACCAGTCAGTGTGTCTAAGCCTTAAGTTTTTTCACATCTAACAGTAACATCTATCATGGCTTTCCCAGTAGATTCTTCAAACAAACAAACACATGCCTTTTGATGTTTGTGTAGGAACTCTACAGTTATGAAAAGGCATATGCTAAACTGGTAGATGAGACAGCTGACAGGTTGAAAGCTTGTACTATAATACATTTTTAAATCTTAAATATTCCACAGACTTTAATGGTTAAGCTAGTCTGTTTACTGACAACTGTAAAACAGAAGTGGACTTTGAGGTGAACATGTATTAACAAAAACATTTAAAATCTGATAAAAATAGTTACAGTCATTATTACCCAGAAGAAAAATGTTGAGATAACCCTAATTAGAATTCTCCTGCTTATTCACTAAGGTTTGTATTTCACACTACATACACGTGGGAATTGAACCAAGCCCCTTAACAGTCCCTAGAGACAGATTATTAAGGTCCAAAAAGTTTTATTAAGGAAATTTCATGCTCTGATAGAAAGCCTGGGTCTCTGAACTTTCAATCTTCATGGTGGAGAAAAGGAGAAGAAAAAAAAATCCTCTTTGTGAAAAGAGCTGTCAAGGGCGTAGGGAATGGCCTTGAAGGAAAGTAAGAAGAGCTGCTACCAAGGCAACGGTCAGATAAACAGGGCTTGAGCCTGGGCCAAGAAAGTAATTTGAAAAAAAAAAATCTCAGACAAGCCTCTCCCTAGTGCACATGAAGGTGAAAGGAGGGAGGGGAAGCACATTCAGACTTGCAAGATGTTGTCATTATAGCTGTTACAATAAAAGTAGTCTTGACCTATTTGGTGTTGGCTTCTTAGTCTGGCCTACCTTGTAGGACTGACAGTAGCAGGTTAAAGGGAGAAGCTAAACAACAGTCAAAGAGAGGACTAAAGAGGGCCGCTTTTCTTGCTATCTTTTCTTTTTATGCCCACAATGGTCAGTAGGATACAAGGTGCAAAGGGTCGATATTTCTGGAACTGCATTTCCAACATTAAATAATTTAAAATTTGAAAAGCTTGACTGAAAAGGAAGATCTTGACTCCTTTCATAAAAGCAGAAAGAGTGGGCACTAAATGTAGCTCCTTGGGAAGTGCATTCTGTAACTTGGAAACAACACAGGTGAAAATCCATCCTGTGCAACCACTACAAACAGACTTGGAAAACAAGGATATTTTTAAGAACACTTTCCTGCTAACTAAATGTCTGGACCAGTTCCTATCAAGATAAACTGTCCCTCAGGTCATTAGGCCCCAAGTGGTTTAACCTTAATATTCCCAATATCATACAGTGAGTAGCAGTCTGTCCCAGTTTACATCCACTGAAACTTTCAAACATTCCTCAAGATAGCCCCACAAAGAACTCATTGCAGCAGCAACTTGGGGTATAAACAGCATTTCAAAAATATTTTGTGTTCCTGTACAAAAATGAAATAATCAGGTTTGTAACATTAACCAAAAGAAAATGTA
Source organism: Python bivittatus (assembly GCF_059951505.1). NCBI lineage: Eukaryota > Metazoa > Chordata > Lepidosauria > Squamata > Pythonidae > Python > Python bivittatus. Next base: position 34,352,110 of record NW_028277098.1, read on the forward strand.
CTTCCATAATCACATTAGCTAGGCAGAACAGTCAAGAACTTAGCTAGCTACATTCTTCCAGAAGAAGATTCAAGAGGTGTGTCCTCCTAGGGGTCTGCATGCCTTGGGAAAAAGGCAGGAAGAAAGACCCTGAGATGAGCAATTTCATAAACAAAGACTAAGAGATAGATAAGGATCACACTGGGAATTCCTAACTTTCTATCCACATTCTACTGTCCTTTGTAGGTTATGAGATGTTGGGAAACAGCCTATCTGAAGTCACATCTTCAGCAACCAAATATGTGCAGCTATGAGCAATAAAGGAAATTTAACTGAATGAGAGAGGCCATTTTTAGTTCTGTATTCAAAAAATACCCATTACTTGGCATTGCCCCCCCCCCCCCCCCGCAACTACAACAAGGATTCTTTCAGTTAAACAATGTTTGGACATAATCGTGCATCCTGTTTTTATCCCTCCATTATTCTTTAACTTGATGCATGCCCTCCATAAATACTGGACTACACATCACATCAACTGCAGGCAGGGGGTATGAATTGGTTTGAAAAGAAAGAATAATCATGCTGGAGTGAAATAAAACCTGATATTAATAAATAGCACAATTAGCTGTAAGCAATTCAGGGAGAAGCTAACTTTATCACAGTCTGTTAAAATATTTTTGGTACTACTGGTGCCTTGTAAGGTAAACTTGGAGAACTCTGAGTTGCTGGCAGGATGCAACTCTGAATGGACCGAATTCATTAGCCACAACAATTTACAACTTTTGGTCTATTTTTTGCTTTGCTAAAGCTAGTCAGTATTAGAAGCATATTTTCCATGTACTGTAAATGTTGGTGGGAAAGTTGCTTTTCAAAATATTTCACTATGCTTTCCTTAATTTAGGATGTTCTTCCTTTGAGTTGTGGACAGTCTCTGTTTTTCACTGGCAGCAACAAAATTCACAGGAAGTGGCATGTTCATTTTGCTCCTAACAGATAGGAAACTTGAACTTCCTAATGCATTTTGTGCTGAGTCAGAACATTGCATCATTTCACTTGTAATCAATGTCTTGACGACAGGAGATGATCTTAAGGTCTCCCCTGAATTAGGATGGTAGATCATCTAGACTTAGTGCTGAGAATTCCTTCTCTCTTTGGTTGCTGACTCAGAGGATATGTCCACACTATCCAAATTTGGAAGGTCTTGAACCTGACCAGTGATGATTATCAATATTTGACACGTCTGTGTAATCAACCAGGAGGGTCACACTGCATATGGATGGTGGGTAGAGCTGAAACAAGCAGTGGTGGGGCACAAAGAGATGGAGCCAACCATTGTCACTTCTCTCTCAGGAACACCTTCAGTTCTGTCTCTCTTCTTTTTTCTCATACAGTACCCTGCTTAGGACAGGATAGACCCCTTACCTAGGGTTAAAGTGCTGGTAGTCTTAGCCCCTAAAGCACTCGGCCTTGGTACAGTCTCAAAAGATCTTTGCAACCAAATATGGCCAGTAAATAATGCCACTAAACAATGTACCACTTTAGAGGTGGTCTAATGTACAACACAATATAGTTGGTATAGTGAATAATAATGCTGTGATGCATTTAAATAATTACAAATATTTTTCCCCAAACCTTGGGAAAACCATGAATTAAATGAACAATAAAAACCTAACAGGTTGCAAATCCACTTCAGAAAAGTGAAAAAAATCTGGTGGAAGAAGTATATGTCCTACTAGCTACTGGTGAGCTGATTGAGAAGTGTGGTTCAGGTAACTCAACAAGATGTTTCGTGGAGCTTTCCAGAGCAAGATGGCATTATCCAACGCCAAGAGCCCCCTAAACCAATCTGGTGAGGAACAACTGGTTGAGATTAAATAAGGTTACACAGAACTGTTTCACTGGGTATTTTTCCCCTTTGCTGGCTAGCGCCCCTGTGATGAGTCACATCCACAACATGTGGATAACATGTGTCTGGCTCAGTTTATTTAGTTGGACTGCAGAAAAAGTCATATGCTTAAAAATGTTGAGATTCTACTCATTGTGTAATGAATTTTTCTCCTTCCTTTATTGTCATTGGTGGGCCAGATAGTTAAACATAGGAAGAATGGAAGATGTGAGTCTCAGAAAAGGAAATGGGATTAGAATGAAGCACATAGCTGAAAAGTTAGAAAGCAGGACTGTGTCAAAGTAGCTCAGAAGAAACTTTAGAACATCATTAATCTTAGACAACCCAGTTTCTGAAAATTATCTAGGCACAAGAGGCTTTATTATTTCAATAATAAAAGGTCAGATGCCAAATGATGAACCTTGCTTCTAGTTTGTCAAAATACATGAGACTTTTTTCCAGAAATGAGGATGTCTATAGTCAGTGATCTTGTTATTTATTCGTTCAATCTCCAATCAGATCAAACATGAAGAGTACATCAGCATTTTACTAGGGAAAGGGCTAATTTAAAAACCTATTGTGTTAAAAATCTCTTCTTCGCTTATTCTTCTACTGCTATTAGTTCATCCAGCAGTTTAAAGAATTGCCTTTTCTTAAATGGTAGATGAATAAGGATTTCAGATCTGCAAGCTGTTAAATAACTCCCTATCTGGCAAACCCATTTGCAGCCAGACAAAATAGACATAGGTAAATGAGTTTATTGATTTATATCATTGGTTGTACTTTATCTATGTTACCAATTTTATGTTTGTGTGTGTGTGTGTGTGTGGGTGGTGGTAGTGATGGTGGCTGGCTTAACTTAATTAACTTTAAATGAGCTCTGCAGGAGATTGATCTTAGCTGACAGGAGGGACTCTGTGGTCCAGTGACATATTTTTTTCCTCTCTATTTCTTTCCATGATTCATGGTTCAAAATGCACAGGTGTTTAGGTTTACTTCACATAGATTTCGTATAGCTGGTATTATTCTCAGGAAAGACAAGTGGAAAAAAATTGAAAAGTTAACTTTGGTTTCTCAGTTTGTCAGTAATGGATATGAATGAGCGGTACAGAATGCAAGCTCACATTCCAAAAAGCTTTTTAAATCACTCGGAAGGCCCAGGCAAGGATCAAATGAAACATTATCGATCTTATGGTTTGCTTTGTTTCTTGCTATTTAATAACAGCCTCTGGTGCCATGATACAATAAATGGTCTTTAGTGGAAATGTCTACATTCCTGAATTGAAAAAATTGGATGCTCAAGTTTAAGATTTTGTTCTTAAGCTGAAAGGTATTTCTAGAGAAGGTAACAGCACTGCTGAGCTAGGAAAAACAAGAAGTACATAATTATGCCCTACTTTGAATTTAGTATGGGGTGGTCAGTGTTTTTTTAAATTTATTTTTCTTTATAATCTGCACCAGAGAAAACATTTTCCCTCATAGGTGAAAAGTGAATCACATGTGAGGTTATTCTGTTATGTACAAAAGTCACGTGGATGTTAATTTGGCCACAGTTTATTATATTTCAAAAGTCATCGTTGCACTGGAGAGTGTCTATGAGCTTCTGGGCATTCATTTAATAATGTTTCTGTTTAGCTTATTTAACACCTTTGGCTGCTATTTCCAAATATGATGATTTGGTGCATTTGGAGTCACATCAGAATATAGAGGATTTTAAAAAGGTAAGAAAAATAGAAACTGCTAGTTTCTCGCAATGACATATGAATTTCTGAGAAGTAGTCTCTTAGATGGATATTTTGTCTGCTCGGCAGGTCTCCAAAAAGACTTGGAGCCTGCAACTGCTAATCGGCCAGATCACCAGGATCATTCCACAGATATGCTGGATTTTCCCAGTACGATGCCTCTCCGGATTTGGATGTTTTTGTTTTGTTTTTTTAACCCAGTCAAATTCTAGCATTCCATAAGTTAGCCAGGAAAAGAACCAGTCTACGGTGATACTACAGGTGCGTATAGAAAAGTATACATTTGATAAGATTTCCTTAAGCCCTGAGCAATGTCATCTGCTTTCCAAGAGACATCAACCAATCTGTTTGGCAGAAAGAACCATTATAAATATTTATATAATGATGAGTGAAACTGTATATGGAAAAAGGACCTATTGTTCAACTTGTCAAGGAAAAGAACATTTTAAAAGTTCTTAGTAATCTTCTTTAAATAACTTAGTAAGACAATCATTAGATAATCTAAATCAGAAGCTCAAGAACCATGGAATCGTTTCTTATGAGCCAAAGGAGCCATGAACCTTTTTCAACAACAATCCATACTTATTTTTAAAAATAATTTCTGAAATGGTACAGGCGAGGTGTGTATATGTGTGCACAAGACAGAAACAGCTGTAAAAGAATTAACAATTCATGTTATGTACACTAAACTTTAGCTGAATTAAAAAGCATTTTTTTTTTTTTGCATTCCAAACACAATGTTTGCTTAAAGAGACAAAAATGGTTCTTTGTTGGAGATAAACTTTTGACAAGAATCAAATCGTGAAAAGAGATCCAGATTTTGACTGCTAACGGGTAGATTCAAAACCTGAGCGTCTATTTCTCTTCATAAATGCATTCTCCCTCTCTTTTCTGACCTAGACAATTAAGCAGTCCACAATTCTGACTCAAGAACTGGCTGAGTTCCCTACAAAATTCATTGTGAGGCCTCTAAGATCCTCTGGGAATTTCATTCTAAACATAGGTATTTGCTTTAAACAAAATGAAGGAAACAGTATCTAAAAATTCTTGGACAGTGGAAGAACTGATGTTGATAATGTGATTCCATTTAAAATATTCACATTTCATTCCTACATAGTTTGTATTTGTTGCAAATAAAGTTACCTTTCAAAGGTTCAATGTTCAAATGTTTAATTTATGCCTCTACCATCCTAAATTCTATGTCCATTTAGTTAGTTACTTATACATTTATATTAGTCAGTTACCAGAACTGAGTATGGTTTTAATTAGAATAGGATAAACGCAAACTTCATAAAAAATAAAATAAGGTATTAAAAAAGACCGAAAAACACTACCTAATTACTGACTTACTAAAATGATTAAACATATTACCAGTTACTAAAATATGAAAGCAATACCATGCTTACATTTTAATTCAATACTATGATTTTAAGCTATTTAAGAATCTAGGAAGATAAGCATGAATGTATGTAAATCTATTTGCTATTGCTGACTTAACACTGTCCTGTAAAACCATAAACTGACAGGTTTAAAAATTTCCCTTAGGAATCCATAAGGTTCTAAACAAAGGAGATGATACAATCTTGCAGTGAACAGCAATGACAATCAAGCAGAATTTAGCTAGTCTTGTGGAGGTCATCTCTGAGGTATCTGCTGAGAAGTGCAGAGGAAGACTGGAATCTGTTTTGCTGTACCTGATGCTTATAATAAGTGCAATTAAATTTTTATGCCTGTTTGAATCAAAGGAACAGCAAAGAAGGTTGTATGTTATTGATCTGATTTCTCCCAAAGGACGTGAGCTTAAGCAAACTTGTGTAGGTGTGCCATTAGATCTCCCTTCCAGAAGAGCTAGACATCAAGTCCAATTAATGTAAAAGCTCGTTTCTATGTTGGGCACAGAATACTTTAGGAGGACCATAAAACTGAGAAAAAAAGCAAGGGCAAAAAGTAAATGCACATTGGTGTTGAGATCATTTATACATCTATTTACATATAGGAAATTAATCTTGGATTGATTTATGCACTTTTGGAAAATCATGGTCCCCAAAGAAAGCATGAGAGAATGCAACAAGTTATTGTCTGCTGAACCTGTCACAACTTGATGATATAATTGTTTGTGTTATATCTGTGTTTATTTTTACACCTAGGAAACCTTTGGATAGTTTACTTATTCCCCCACCTCCCAATTCTATGTTCTCCGTAGAAGAACTAAAACTATCCTGTCCCACTAGAAACTGCCATCGCTCCCCGATTTATTTAAACAATGATCTAAGCTTGTAGAATGTTTCAGACACAATTTCCCAATGCTCCTGGCTCTTTAAGCATACCTATCTCAAATTCTATATAGGGCTTCAGTTAGGATCAAGTGTCATTGCCTAGTAACAGACACCAGCATGCAAAAGAGATTGCATGATGGTGGATCTCTTGCTGAAGTCTGATTTATTGGTTAAGATTGGTTAAGGTTTTAATATCTTATAATATCTTTAATATCATTACAACGTGGGGCAATGATATGTACAGGATAGTGCTGGATCATACCACATATGCTTGTTCTGAGATGCATAATAGGGATTCTTAAACTTAAGGAGTGCTTTACTCTTTCAACATTCTAGTGATAAAGGTGATGATTTTGGTGCATACAGTTCAACACTTTTTAAATACACTGTGGAAGTTCCTATAGAGGTTGTTTCTATATGTGAGGAGGGAATACTGGAGAATTTAGGGCATTTTTTAAAAATATGGATGAGCCAACCGCCATCCAGAAAAGCTGGCCTTTATGAAACTACATGGAAAGGGACAAATGTATATAACGATGATTACGACCGAAACAGAAATTGAATGCTGAGCTAGTGCAAGGGTTTTTGGCACTCGGAGTGAGCCTTCACTTGGCATGCTAATTTGCATAATCTGTCATTTGCATAATTACACTTGTGTAAAATTTGCATGCAAGGCTAGAATATGTTGTTAATGAAACAGAATATGGAGCAACTAAATTGTTCATAACTGGGAAAGGGGTGTATCAAGGTTGTATTATGTCACTTTATCTTTTTAAATGTATATACTGGCTATATCCAGATAAATATTGGTGTAGAAATAACAAACTGGAATTAAAATTGCTGGGAGAGACAGTTATGCTGGTGTTACCACTCTGATGGCTAGAACAAGGAAGATTTCAGGAGTTGCTTATTGAAAGAAATAATAAATCTAAAACATAGATATTTTGGATATATAATGCAAGTGTCATTGGAAAAGACCAATCAAAGGCAATTAAAAAAGAGGCTGACCGGAAACACAATGACTAGATATTATTATTGATGACACAAGCTTGAGCTTACAAGAATTTAGAGAAGGCCCATGACTTCTACATCCTTCTGGACTCATGATTATGGAGGTACAGCAACAGGGAGGTAGAGGCTGTGGCCAGAGGGGCCTTTGCCCAACTTCTCTGTGTTTGCCATTTATGGTCCTACCTGGAGCATGATGCCCTGGAACCATCACCTTCTGAACTGGCTATTGAAAGATGGTTTACATGGGGTCCCTTTGAAGACTCTCTGGAACCATACAAAATACAGTAGTTCTACTTGCTGATGAGTAAGAACTGCCACTGCCATAAGACACTATTTTCCAGGCACTGCATTAGCTATTAACAGGCTTCCAAGTTGTCTGCCCTATGAGGCAGATGAGGCCAAGAAATAGTCACAGAAGACTAAAAACTACTTTTTTTAGGTTGGCTATATTAACATCATCTTGCAAGTTTGATGGTGCTTCCCCTCCTCCCTCTTTTATGTTCATGTGATGTCTGTCTGGGATGTTTCATAATCCACCCGCTCGGTTGGACTCAAGCAATGTTTTATTTTTGTTGCTTTGGTAACAGGTCTTCCCTATCTCTGTCAAGGTCATCCTTTTTACTCTCTACATAGTTCATCCTCAAGTCAAGGTCATCCTCTAACCTACACAGTTCAATTAAAAGTGTTGATTCTGACCTAAAAAGATCTTTGTGGTTTGGCACCAAAATATCTGAAGGACAACCTATTTATTTATTTATTTATTTATTTATTTATTTATTTCTGAACTAATATGGTTGCCCATCTCATACCACAATATGAGCAATAAAAACAAGATAAAAGCTGAAGCACCCTTGCCCCCAGGTGCCAGATAAAACAGCCTCTCAGCTTAACCCCATCCTAGCCCAGTGCTTGGGAGAAGAACCAGGTCTTCATCGTCCTGGGAAGGCTAAAAGGGTAGGGATCCCTCAGATCTCAGGTAGGAGGCTATTCCAAATCCCTTGGGTGACAGATGCAAGTATTACATTATTTATACATATTGAAATGAAAGAGAAATCAAAATATGGGCTGGAAAAAACAAAATGATGGGATAAAAAGAAGAAGAACCTAAGTTTATTTTCACAAAAATTAATTGCCATTAGGAGGCTTTATACTTCTTTAAAAAAATCAATAATGACTAGCATTTTTTGAATACAAAAAACTCTCGGAGTAGGCAATGGTAGTCAGGATGAATACAAGTGTTTTCTTGGGAGCAGAATGTTGGAGGAAGCCAATGGCAGCTTCTTTGATTTTGTGTCCCCATTTTGAGGTGCCACCCATTTGCAAGCAAGATAGTCTTTGCTTAGCAATGGTAATTGGGATTGGAATTTCCATTGCTAAGTGGTGCAGTCATAAAGCATGACATCACGTGACTGCATTGCTTAGCTACAGCAATCGTGGCAGTCTCCATTGCTGTTGTTAAGTGAGGATTGTAGGTCATAAAGCAAGGACCTCATGTGACTGCGACTTGTGACTTCTTGCCATCTTCTCCATTGAGTTTGCTTGTGAGAAGCCAGTAGGAAAAGTCACAAATCGTGATTATGTGATGCTGGAAGCTATGATGGTAGGAAATTCGGGTTGGTTGCTGAGCACCCAGATTGCGATCAAGTGACTGTGGGGGCACTGCAATGGCCGGAACTTTGATGACCGGTCATAAGTGCCACTTGTTCAACGCCATTGTAAGTTTGAATGGTTGTTGCACAAGTGGTTGTTAACCGAGGACCACGTGTAATATGCAATGAGCCCAACTTATTTCTATCTGCTGCTCTGGTTTGGGCTTTGTACCAGGCATTTTATATCCTGCATGAAAAATAAAACTACTACTACTATTACTCGTACTATATTTTCTCCTCACTCTGTATTCCCAAATAGATACACAGATAAGACATGTAAGAAAGGAATAGGTTCTTTTGGGAAATAGTTCAGTTGCAGCAACCCTATTGCTTTCACTTCAATAAAGCTTGTTATGAAGATTCTGTGATTTGTGCCTGGGAAAAGAATTACTTTTGGTTTGAATCTATTACCCAAGAGCTTGACCCAAAGCAGCAACCTTTCACTCCACATGCCACCCTACAGGGAAATCTGTTTCCCTGGAGATGAATTGATCTTGTCAATTGCACGCATTGCAAATATATTTGCTGATATTTATTGATTAGCCATTACATTCTTGTTCTTTGTTGCCTGCCACTTTGCCTCTTCTTTGACTCCTCCTTTTCTTTTGTATATTTTATGAACAGTATGACAAAAAATGTGTCCCTTCTCTGTAAAACACACTACTTCATATTACAAGGCCCTCAAATTGTGGCTTCTTTCATCTTTTCTTTATTATCTTTATATTTCATGTTTTCTCCATGTATTTATGGCAGTGTTCATTGTTATCTTCACAGTCCGGAGAGGTAAATCAGATTGAGAAAGGACTGCTCTAGACAACCAGGCTTTCAGTCTCCCAAACCTTTTGAATGCATTTTAAAAAGAACCTGAGATTGATCCATTCTGTTTTGATTATTTTCAGATCTCTATAGAGATCAGGATGTTACAAGCAGGATGTTATAAGTGTGGAAGTCTAGAGAATGCAGAGTCAGCAAACTTCCATTGTCATTTTTGGCCAGGAGATGACCATACAGATTGGTCAGCTATTTATTTATTTATTTATTTACTATATAACTACCCATCTCAAGCAAGTGACTCTGAGCAGCTTACAAAGATTAAAACACAGAAAACCCACCATGTATAACCCCCAGCACCCAAGAACAAACAATAACTCATTCACTGAAGAAAAACACAAGAGAGCTCATCTACCCACCTGATCCAGTGGGTAACATCTGGGGAAACATCAGTGGCCATTTGCCACCAGTAACTGTCCCACCACCCTCAGATCTGTGTCTAAACAGGCATTCCTCCCCTCCCCATAAAAAGAAAAGAAAGGGGATTATTAGTAATTTTTGGTGCTTCTGTGCTTGTCATGATGGCAAGCTATGCATGTATGTAACCCAGGGATCCTCTGCATTGAGAGTATAGAGTCCCCTTTCAAGCATAAGGCAATACATTCCTTCTTTTTGAACTGGCATTTGCTGTTCTGACAAGGCATTTCAAGTCCCACCATCTATCAAAACCATTTTCTTTTTTTGTATTATAATTTTTATTAAAGACTTTAATTACAATAGTAAAAGCAAATACAAACTAAACTCAGAGAGAAAAGGAGAAATAGAAAAAAGAATAAAAAGTACAAAGAAAGGAAAAGAAAAAAAGAAAAAAAAGGAAAAAAGGAAAAAAAGGAAAAAGAAGAAAAATATATAAATAAGTGACTTCTGATCTTTATCACAACTAAAAACAAACTTAATAGCTCTTCATCCCCCATAAGGTTACAAACAAATATCTCTTCATCCCATAACCCATCCTTATCTATATGCAAATCCATAAATCATCAACTTTTCAGTCCTGATGTCAGCAAAAATTCCATAAAGGGTTACCAGAGCTTTATAGAAACGTGTCTTATTTTAACTTTGGTCAAACAAACCAACGTTATATTCCTTCCTTTTCTGACAATCTTGATCTTTAATTCATTCAGATGTTGTCATAGGATTTGATCTCTCTTCCATTTTTCTTTTTCCCATCCCAAAGGCTTCTTCAAGGCTTTAGCAAACCTCTTTTGTAAATCCAATAAAAAGTCATTGTTCAGGTCATTCTTTTGGTTTATCATTTGTTTTTCCACTTTGACTTTCAAAGCTTTAACCAACTTCCTTTGTATATCCAGTAGACAGTTCTTATCTGAGTCATTCTTTTGGCTTATCATTTACCCCACTTTATCTGCCTTCTCTGTCTTATAATCCACACTTTTTTTTTTTTATTATCCAGTATTTCTGTTTCTAATATTTGTACATCAGGCAAAATTTGTTTCACATCTGTCATTCCTTCATTAACATCTTTTGGACATAGTCTACCCATAGAAGCAGATATCATTTCTGACATTGTAGCTGTTAATTTCTGGCCCCATTCTTTGAAAACTCCTGGAGTATTTCAAAAGTTATAATGTTTTGTGTCATTTTGTAAATACCCAGTACTAACACTTTTTCCCCTTTTCCTTTTCTGCTTGGAATCTTTGGTGCCCTCTAGTGTCCAATTTCTGAAATCATAAAGCCTCTAATCTCTGTTATGACTTAAGATAGACAAGACAATTTGGTTCCCACAAAAAGCTGTTTATTTTATATAATCATTTCCAAAATCTTATAGTAAAAGTCTCAATATTCCAAATTTGTCTGGACACTTAATTCATTTATAACTTTTTTGGATCAAAATCTTATTTAGCTTTTTTGCATTTATTTCCAATTCTTTAAATTCTTAAACTTATGGTTAATTTTTATTTTATTCAAGAATGAAGGTAAACTTAATCCAGATTGCTTTTCAGACTTGCCATTTCTGAAAATCTCTAATAGCCTTAAGATAGTTAAATAGGCAATTTCTGAAAGTGATTAGAAAGTGAGGTTAGCAACTCAGTGTCCTTTAAAAGGCTCCACCATAGTTGTGAGTATGATGGTTGGCCTCTTTGTCTCCAGTGCTCAGAGCTGCAGGAGACTGCTGTCCTTCAGTCTCCTTGTGAGGAGCAGCCATCCAGAGCACATGGGGGTGGTCTCCCATCCTCTCCTTATCTGGAGAGGTTCTGAAGAACCAGTCTCCTCACTGGTTCTTTGGTCTTTGCCACAGTCATTAACTCTGCTCTTTAGAAGATGTGCTTAGTTTACCGTGCCTCCTCTGAAGTCTATCAAATTCACTTTCAGGTCTCTCCCTCCATCAAATCATCTGTGGGTACAATATCAACAGCACAGAATTTGCTTGTGACTGCTTGCAATTGCAGTTATAGAGTCATGTGATCAGTAGAGGGGATCATCTCTCCTCCACCATCAAGACTCAATCTTTGTTTGAAAGACCTCAAAGAATGCCTCACTGAATTTCATATTTGAATAGGGAATGGAATCTGGGACTTCCAAATTTTACTCACTTTAACTGCTTCTTCACACAGACTTGAGAAATAGGATAGCAAATTCAGGACTGACAATTTTGGCAATAACCTCATGTGTAATGTTCAGACCAAGCCTAAAGGAAGGCTATTTAATAGTTCCTGCCAGTCTCTGGTTCTCAATTCCTAGCACATTATTATAATTTGTTCCATCACTGATTCAGAGAAGAAAAACTTCAAACATAAATAACAAATCTAAGAAAAATAAACTTCTCAGTCCTCCAGTAGGACTGAATGAATCAGCCTGTAAGTGGTTCTTTTCAGTCTTGCATGGATTCAGTCATACAACTGGTCTGTTAAATTTCTGCACCATTCAGGCAATCTTAAAAAGAAGCCAAAAAAAAAAGAGAAGAAGCTTATTTTCTATACATTTTCCTAATATTTGTTAACGTATTCATTTTTGTATGCAAATTTCAAGCCATGTATTATAAAGTCTGGGAAAGTCCAGAATCCCCCAACATAGATTGTGTTGTGAAATGAAAATTAGTCAGCTCACTTAGAATATGTGGACCAAAGAAAATTCTGCTCCCAAACACTACTCCTAATCACCATATAGTTTTTAAAAAAACATCCTCTACTTAATTCTATTTAAAAAGGAAACCTTGCATTGTACTGTGAACTTTCCCTTAAGGATGAGATGGCCCTCTAATGTAGCAGATGTCACTTAATGCACTTTGGAAAGATGCTCAGATAAACTGGCGATGACAACCACCCAGAAGCCTATAGAGAATGGAACTAAATCAGCCATTACAGCAACATAAAGCAGATGTTTCTTCTGAGGATCATTTGTGCATCAGGCCAGCACAAATAACTTTGCTGAAGTAGGAAGAACAGTTGCTATGCAAAGATTGCACACCTGATAATGTGAACTTCCTGTTGTCCTGGTTTGTTTGCAGTTTGCCTCAGGGATGAAGAGCAGGACTGAGCAGAAACGACTGCCAAGCCAAATCAGCTCTTGGAGTCACTCTGGGGGCTGCTGTGCAGATTGTCTCCTGTGTAGCTACACAGTGCCTCCCTCTGAAGGTGAGCTGTGCTTGTTCCTGCTCTTTACTAAACTGTCTGCATTAGCAAAAGGCAGGAAGGTTTAATCTTAAATGATGGATTGGCCCACAAGGACATTAGGAACTTCTCTGTGTAAAAAGTTTCAGTGGATCAGTTCCAGGAAAGCTAGCCATAAATCTATAGTGTGGAACAAGAAATTACCTGATATCAGGAATCTTTCAGAACCTTCATTGGCCAGAAATCAAAGGCCTCGGTTATAATTTTAAATGACTTTTTTTAAAAGCATCATGTTCTTAAACATGCATAATGAAATGCAACTGGTGCAACATATAAACACATATGCATGCATTTTTGCACATACAAAACCTCATTGTCACTTTAAATTTGGCCATATATTTTTATATCCATACAGCTTCACTTCAGGGCATTCACAAGATTCAGTATATTAAGGGCTACGGTTGCATTTCCATGGAGCTTATGCATAAGAGGTCCCAGTAGCAGATTGCATCCCATATAACCAAGCATTGCCCTCAGTTCTTACATCTATCACATACTATATAACTTGGATATTAAAAGCCATAGCACCATAGATTTGAACTCTCAGCCTAATGAATTATGAAGAGATCAGAGCTTCGTCTGACCCTAATGAGATTTTATTTATAGAACCATTCAGATTTGTTTAATATGTTTTGAATGTCTTTAACATTCTTCTGGACAGCTGCATCTATCTATTTTTGATTCCTGCAAAATTGAAAGGCAGTAGTTACTCAGGAAAATACAATTATCTTAAGCTTTAGTGCTGCCATCTTTTGAAATACTGTAAGTTTGTGGGTCCAGATATTTTATCTACTATGCTCATATTTGCTGGGCTGGCAGCTTGTTCAAAATATATTGTTCTATTTCTGCCATATAGATGCTTGTAAATTTTGAGGGGGGGTATGATAGGATTTATGTCCCCTCCCCAGTTGGGGTCTTATTCTGGCCTAGGCTGCCAAGCCATCCGGCACCATCAGAGTCCAACAAGTAGGGAAGCAGTGATTCCAAGAAAGGAAAATATCTTCTTAGGCAAATGCACCTGAGGTGACAGCTACTTCTGCTGTTTGCACCTCCAAACCCAGAAAGCTGTTGTTAGACTTAGCCATACCGGGGAACACTTGAGAGAGGAAGGGAATGATTTGAGTGTCTCTATCTCTGTCCTGGGTCTACTTCTGCTGCCTGGTTTCTGCCCCTGTTCAACAGAATAATGGTCTGGTCTTACTTAGTTGGTCTAGTCAACTTGTGTTTGGAGGAAAAGCAAGATAAGATAGTGGAAAAGTGTTGTAGAACTGAATTGACTCCATGGACTGTGGCCACTATGTTATAGAGGAATAACTTGCTTCTAATGTAGGTCCTTCATGAATTGTTCAACTGGGAATGTGGATAAGGAAGAAACAATCCTCACAGGTTAGATCTTTGAATAAGACTGAGAAGCAGAAGCCAGGAACATACAGGAACTTTGTTACATAAGGGGAAACATATGAACAGTTCTGCTATGAATTAGAAGTGGACGAAATTATTGCCATTTTTGCTGCTCTGCCAGTCTGTTGATGCTCATATTCCAAACACTTACCAACACAAGAACAACTATGAAAAGTTTGCCAAATTTTGCATACTTTTACAGAACTAATTTAGATGATTCTTGACTACAGCTTTATCATAATATTGCAAAGGGGCAGAAAGTAAAATTTCCAGCTCTTTAGGAGGTGACTGATCTTTTGAGTGGGGATAAATTATAGCTAAAATTCACAAAGCTAATAAAAATAGCCCCAACCATTCCCACAACATATGTGCATCAGAAAGGCCATTCTCATGCCTTCATAGGATAAAGACCTGTCTACAGCCTAGCATGGACAAGCCAGAGTTAATCATGTGGCTTTTCTGCATGGACATAAACAAGTCTCACAGGAGATCTCAGTGTTACAGCCAACACATTCATCCAAAGAATATCAATTTGATAAAGCATATTCAGTGTGGTTGAGATACACTAGGTTTCATATAGGTGTTATGTCCCCCAACTGTCCATACAGAATTAAAAATGTCTGAAATTCTACTTCTATTGTTTTGTATTTTCAACTGCTATAGGAAGGATTCTTGAACACATTACATCAGTGTAGACCTCTCCCCCTCCCCTAAAATTGACAAGTTGGCACTCATGGGCACATATAGAAGTAATTAATTAACACAAAAGAAGATGAAAGCTAGATAAATTAGGAAGAGTTACGAAAAGCTCTCTTCAAAGTAGGTTAATTATGCTAGAAAGTGGTAACAGAGGTTTTACATAAGCAAGTGTCTATTCATGGAAAAGATCAAGGCATTTTAACGGGAGGAGGGCACATGAAAATACCATTCAATATGTGGCAGTTGTTAAAAAAAAGGAAACCCTATGTAGGATTTAGGTTTTGGATGTAAACTTAAATATATTAGAAGGAGAATTGAAATGAACTCCCTCACCTGTTGAAAGAAAACATGAGTAAGCTGGAGACCTTGAATTCATCTAGTGTATGTATGTATACATTTATAAGTGTGAAACATAAGAAACAGTATCTTGATTGAAGAAGAGTTACATTCATATGTTTAGGGTCTCTTTATGTGCTTGCTGAAGCCTCGCCAGAAGGAGTCATAAACAGTCAATATGGCAGCAGTGAAGGTCAAGCTTATTAACTGTCATGAATTTTCTGGCATTGCCACAGCTTTAAAAGTGTGGTCCCACACAAAGGTTGGCACAAAATCCCTGTCACCTAAAAGCTGAAATCAGTAAGATTACTTTGAACTGCTTTATGCTGTTTCTCCCAGACTCAGTTTATCTTTAAGAATTTTTTTTTTTCCTTCTGGGAAAACGGGATGTAATGGTTCGGTCCAAGATGGATAAATATTCAGGAGACTTGTGTAAACAGTAAGTTGCAGGCTTTTGTGATCAGTGAAAAACCCCACCAGTTCACTGTTCATTGAGAGAGAGTTAAAAAGAAACTAAAGAAGAACCCACCCTTTGGGAGATATATTGGTTTTAGATGGGAAATAGTTCAGTTGCTGGAATTCTTGTAGCCCCATCTTTTTCATCTCCATAAATCTTGCTAAGGAGACTTTGACAAACATGCCTGGAAAAGAATCACATTCAGTTTTGGCAGATGCCAGAGAGCTTGAGAGGAGGCTAGTATCAGCAGAGGATCTCTCTCTCTCCTGTTGCTGGAAAGATTATCAACTTGCAGCCAAAAAGGCAAAGGTAATCTGATATTGGTTGATTAACAACATGAGCTAATTATCTTCTCTAGTTGGGGCTGGCTATTTCCTTTGTACCCAGGACCTCAAGATTTTTCTGCTTGCTTCAACAACGGCTAGGAGCAGAGCACAGAGATTTGTAAGAGAGTCTGGCTATGTTGGTAAAGTTCAGATGCAGGCAACATGAGGATCAAATTATAAACATGATTTTCCTGATATTTAGTTTATACATGTGCAATGTTTGAGGAGTGACTTTCTAGAGGGTTGCATGAGGCCTGTTTAGTGATATTACAATGTCAGTGGTGGGTGAGGCCAATTCTTTGGCAGTCTCTCAGTGTATGAGTATTTAGGCCCCACAAACAGCTGTGATTATCTGGCTTCAGGTAGAAATAAATCCATCAGGCTTATCTCAAAGTCCTACATTCAGTCCAAGTTTCATACAAGTGTAGGCAGACTCACTGGCAGGCTATATTCATAGAAGCTGTGAGAGAGAGAATCCAAGACAAATCAAGTGTGTTTCTGCACTGCACCCTTAAGCTGGTCCATAAACCAGTTAGAAATTAAGATGGCTTAAGAAATCCCTTTCCAGATTTCAGCTCTTTCCTCTCCTTTGGCCAAAATGATGCTCTAGTGTTCTGACCAGACCATGCTTGCTGGAGTCCATGATTGATAGATTCCTCTGCTTCTTTTCCCTTCCAACCCATGCTGGGAAAGTGATCACCAATTGCTTTCCTTCCCACCGGCATGTCTTTGAAGATACATAATTTCATTGAGATACCTGGTGTATGACTTCCACCCCACCCTTGGCTTTCCTTTGTTACTGATACCCCTACCATCTAGTATAGTGTTTCTCAACCTTGGCAACTTTTAAGATGAGTAGACTTCAACTCCCAGAATTTGGGAGTTGAAGTCTACTCATCTTAAAAGTTGCCAAGGTTGAGAAACACTGATCTAGTACATCCACTGCTGGACTAGGAGAAGTGCAAGCAAGCAAGTAATCAGAGATTTACTTTTCTCCCTGTTCCTTGGGCTAGAAGTGGAAAGTGGTAGAACTCTTGTTAATTTTATCCTTTTTTTAAAGGTTCAGTTCAGCTTTTCATCATTTTACCAATGAGCTTGGTTTTTTTTTTTTTTTTAAAAGGAGCACTTCCCATGGATGAAATGAAGAGGAATAAAACAAATATCTCACCAGGCATTGTCCTTTCAGAAGGGGGCAGATGGCATAATAGTCCCGAGCACAATAGATGTGGGGGGCAGTGACCAGTGACTGGTTTGCCACAGCAAATGCCAACTAATTGGAGTGGTCTAAAATGAAATGAAACACGGCAGGTGAACCGGACAACACCATTGGTGCTGGCACAAGGTGGAAAATACTCCTTTTGATGCACATATAAGAAAAGATGCCTTTCTGGGGGGCTGGAGAAAGTAGAGGATGATGTTACGTTCCTGTCCCTGAGAAGTGGTTAGTGGCCCACAGTCATACTGGGACAGCTGACTTGTAAGATCAGCTGTGAGTCAAATTTCCAGGAAAGGGTAATGACAGCTGGGAATTCTAACGCAAGATTCATAGAATCATCGAGCTGGGATTACTACTTAGACAACTGAAACAAACTCCCTGCTCAGGGATAGAAATCAAAGCATCCCAGAGAGATAGCTGTTGGCCTTCATTGGAACCCATCCAATGAAGGGCATTGGATAACCGGTTCCACTGTTGAGCTGCTTTTACAATTAAGAAGTTTCCTGCCTTCCTATAATTGAAATCATGATTCCATGTCCTGCACTCTGGAATGAGAGAGAACAGGTCAAGCAGCTCATGACTTTCTTCTCTGAGACATTTCAGGTATTTGAAGAATGCAGACATGTCTTCTGTAAGTTATCTTTTCTCATCCAGATCCTTCACTTTCTCTTCAGAGGATTTACTTTCTAGTCCCTGATAATCCTGATCATTTTTCTTTCAAATTGTTTTGCAGTTTCTCCAAATTCTTACTAATGTGTAGTGCCCAGAACGAGACACAATACTTGAAGTGGCATCCGTTTGTCTTCACTTTTGCTGTCTCCAAATGTATTAGCAGAAAGTGGCAGTGGCTGCTTCTTCGGTTGCCTCCTTGTAACCTCTTCCATGTCTGAAGACGACTCTTGAAATGAGATCATAAGAGGCTGCTTTTTAGGATAAGATGGAAGTGGGAGGCTGCTGTAGACAAGCTGATCTTTTGCTTATCCATACACCCATAAATGGCCTGATATCATGCCACTGAAATTTGGCCATTTTGCCACCAAATTTTGGTGTTTCAATTCAGGACTATGCAACCTGACAGCTTTGGGTGCACACCTCTGCTATATTACAAGCTAATGGTGAGAAGGGGAGAGGGAAATGGAGGTGAGGGAATTTTTGTCTTTTAACAGAAGCTTTTGCAAAGTTACAAGTATGATCAATGCTGTTTGACTCTGCTTGTGTTGTTTTATTCCATTTAAGAAGGCTGCAGTCCAATTACTGTCTTACCTAGGAATAAGACTCATTGAATTCAGCTGACTAACATCTGAATAGGCACATATAAGATTACACTGTAGAAATAGCAATTTATCCAAACATTCTGTAGAAAAATCCTTCCATGGTTGGCTTTGTAATCACAAAGATAAAAAGGGGAAGAGATGGAAGAACCTGCCGCTATGCTAGAACTAGACTGGAAAAGATTATCCCTGGGGTGAATGTGGTGATGATGAAGAAATCACTGTTTGGATGTCTTGTTTAGTTGGATCTATACTTTGTATATGATCCCCTTAGGGTTTGGGAGATAAAATGTATGCCTGGATGGGGTAGAAAGAAAATGATAGATATTATGCAATGCATATTGAAATAAAAAAGTCAAGTCTGAGCTGGATTCCTTGTTATTACATGGACATTTAAGCTACAGGATTTCCTGATTGTCTCCCATCCAAGTTCTAATCACATCTGACTCTGCTTAGTTTTCTTTTTTTCCACCCAAGATCAGTCAAGGAAGGCTAGCTATTGCCAGCTGTGATGATATATTCAAATAACAATGGCCCTATTTTTAATTCTGATATATTGGTGGATATGGGAAGGGCAGCTGGGGGCTCATAACCCATCAAGGACTGAAGGGTTTTGAGATTTTGAAATGTAATAGGAAACCAGCTTTGTAGGATGATATGCTAATCTGTAGCTGTTTAGGTTAAGCTATGAAATACTGTAGCAACATAATAAGCAAGCACGAGTGTTTAGATCCATCTACTTGGTCTTATGAATTGCAATTACTGTGGGTGTACTGTGTTTGCTTTATCACCAATTTCTCTGTAAAAGTTGTGTTATTTGGTTGAACGGGTATACGTGTATGGGTGTGTGTGTCCGCGTATATACGTGTATGTGTGTGTTTTTTCCCTGAAGTTATTGGACACTATTGTTATGTTTGCAATAACAGAAATGATGACTTGACGATGTTGTCCTTCCTATAGTCTTGTTGAATATACTGAACAATTAGGGAGAAAAGTTAGGTCTGATAACATAGACATTACCACTTCATCTCTGTGCTCTTCCCAACAGCATATTTATTTTTCTTCATTTGTCTTTTTGCATTTGCCTTTTGAAAGCATAGACCTGAAAAGCAGAGTCCATTTAACAATGATTTTTCATATAAAATGGATTGCTTTCTCATCACATCTGCCTCATCACTGACATTTTTGCTTTGTTGTTCAGGATAGAAAGATCTGGTTTTTTCCTCCTCTTTTAAACAAAGTTGGGAAATATACTCTGGCAAATGGCTGTAAATTGGATATATTTAATGTTTTCCTAAACAACTGTTTTCACTTCACATGCAAAATGTGGACAGTTGTGTCAAATTACAAGTAACATGGGACTTGTTATTACAGCAAATTACTATTCTCTTTTGTTACATTCAAATCAGAATCCTTTTCCATGTCATAAATGCTTCAAGGAAAGTCATTTTTTGCAACATGTGGGTGCTTTTTTTTTTTTTAAAAAAAATCATATACTGTTGACTTTCATTTTTTTAGTAAACAGCTGGAAAATCTAGTACACAGTTGCAGAATCATTTGGAAAAAGTATGCTTGGTTTCCTAGGATATTCTTAAGGGAACTTTTATTTTATTTATTTATTTACATAGCATATACTTTAATGGTGGAATCTGCTCTGAGTAGTTGGGATGATGCAGCCTGCTAGCATATACACAATAAAATAAGATGGGAGTATGCAGTCTTCTGCTGCAAGTTGTGGAACATCTTGTGCCTCCATAGTCCAAGGACGCTCATGCCATAATAAAGTTGTTGGAGTTAAGTGCAACAAGACTCTTTGTTATTCTTATCAGAATAGAGTAGCACTCTTAATGCACTGGGAATTATGTGTGCTGGATTCTGCCAAATACTGATTGTTATTCAGTCTCAACTCCGCTGTAATACTAGGGCTACCATCTTTGGCTGAAAAAATCTGGACAACCACTCGATGGCAGCAAAGTTATTTAGAAACCTCTAATTCTTTGTTGCCATATTGTGATCATCAAGAGCACTAGTGCTCAAATATGGCATCACTAATGATATATCAACTACTGACCATTACATATAGCTAATATTCATTATTGGCCATTATAGAAAAAGTGAATTGGTTTTTCAGTGTTAATGTTGAATATGAGATATTCATATATGATTGTAGCAGTTGGAGAATACTTATTACAATTCTTGGAAGAAAATGTTGAGAATAAATTTGGTGGGAGATTGATTTCATCTTGAGTTTCTACTATGCTAATATAAAATATGTCTACATACACTATTCATTCATTTTGATAAAAATATTTATTTTTTGAAATGAATGAAAGAAAGGGGCTTGCAAAATAGTCCCTAAAATAGTAACGGCACAGCACATAAAATGTGGTTATTACTGAATCCACTGACAGCTTAACTTTTAGAACAGTTTATTGATTCCAGTGGGTGATAGAGTGTATATCCATCTGCAAAAACAGAAGCAAAACAGTTCTTATTTGTATTGTAGATTTGTTTCAGATTGTCAGTTCAATTTCAGTAATTCAGATCTATTTAGAAAACTGAGTTGACTTGATTCAACATTTCGATTCAAAGTTTCAAACTGGATTGATTTGGTTCTGAACAAGTTCTGGAAAATCAGCTTTTATGCATGAAAAAATCCATTTGAAGGTTCAGTCTGACTTTTGATTTGGAAGGTGAAGTTAATTAAAATATTCAATATAATCAGCTTTGAAATAAAGTTCTGAATTAAAGTTCTGTACAGCCTGTATGTTCACTGAAATTTGCTATATGCCTCTCTCAGATCTCTAACGAATACTGTTCCATCCCCTTGTTCCCTATTCCTGTACCAAAGTTTTCCTTTCCCTCCCTCCCTCCCTCCCTCCCTCCCTCCCTCCCTCCCTCCCTTCCTTCCTTCCTTCCTTCCTTCCTTCCTTCCTTCCTTCCTTCCTTCCTCATGATTTCTGCAACCAAACATTTTTACTAACACATCTATATTGGGTTGGTAGTCAGGAAAATTTGTATTAGCCACTAGGACCACAGATGCTAAAATATATCTGCATGCTTCTTTAATTATTTCCATGCAACCTTGAGGCATTTAAATGATATGTTTGGGTTTGCATATATTTCCATCTTGATTCTTAACCAAAAGATTCCAGCTGGACATATTACAAAATCCAACATAAAATCTTGTAATAGAAGACAGAACAAAAATGTATTATAAAAGTTTTCACCTCCCCTCCTACCCCCACTTTTTTTGGGGGGGGGGTCAGAAAGACAGATACAAATGCCAACCATGACCATGTGTAAGAGTTAAACTGGAGCCTTATTCCCCAAATACCATTCCATGCTTAATCAACTACAAGTTGCCTGGGATCCAAATATGTAGCAGTCTTCTCTTTTGGCAACTACTTTTCTATGTAGTTGGTCACTAGTTTTCTCCTTATTCCTATAAGCTATATTCCTAGAAGCTTCCTCTTCTTGGTAGCAGCTGTTTGTGTAGCATACTACCTTCTTGTGTAATTCAGATTCACTGTGCTGTATTTACATTGGAAACTAGGCTTTTCGGTTCTTTATCTGTTCCTTGGCTCTATTCACTTTCTTATTCTTTTCCTTTGCTTAGGTTACTGTCTTGGAACTGACCCTGGCTTGGGTGTGTGAATATGTATTCATTTCTCAAAGGTATGTTGGAATGATTAATCAATCACTTACTTGATTAATCAACCTATCCAGTTGCTTGACCAACAAGTTATTTCTCTAAGGCAGGGATGAGCAATCTACAACCTTTAGGCCTTATAGATTTCTTTGTCTATGGTCCCTGACCTAATTTCAAAAATTCTCCATTCAGATTTCTAAATAAGCAATATCTAATGCGTCTTTGAAGCTTGGGAGATACAGAAGAAATTGTCAGAAAGAAAATAAGAGGAAGGAAGAAAAATGATGTTAGTGTGTGTGTGTGTGTGTGTGAGAGAGAGAGAGAGAAAGTATGAGTGTAGAGTGCAAGAAAATAGGTGTCCCCAATCACTGCTTTACTCATTCACTGCTTGACTTACTACCTCCTATCATGAAATCTGCAACAAATTATTCCTGAGTGAATGCATCATACTTTCTCCTACTCTAAGGGCAATTCTGCACTGCTGCCTAAGCTGCTTTTCTCCTACAGAGAGTAAAGAAAATGATCTTGATGGAGATATGTGAGCTCCATTACCAACGTAATGAGGGGAAAACATCTTAAGTTCACAACAGGCAGAGAGTGGTTGTAAGCAGTTCAGACTAGACACCACACTAATTCACAAGAGTATAAGAAAGGGGAAGACATACAGCACAATCAAACTTGCAAGATTCTCTTATTATAGCCTATCTCAATAAAAGTAGTTTTAGCCTTCCTGTGGAATTGATTTCTTGGTCTGGTCTACCCAGACCAGACCAAGCAACCTCCCAGGCTGCTCCCAGCTGTTTCTTCAGCCAGCTTCCAAAATTACAGTCCAAATTGCAGTAGGTTGGCAATGGGGCCAAGCTGGTGCTCAGTCTATGGCCACCAGAAGACCTGATTAGTTGTTGCCTTATTTCTTGCACTCCAGGTTCCTTCAATTAAGCAATGCCATCTATCAGGATCCCAGAAGAGCAGTTTCTCTGTTGCAGTGCTATCATTCTGGAGTGAGGTTCCCCCCAAGGTTTGAATGGGACCCACCCCGCTGGTCCTTTGAAGGGGGCTGAAGACCTGGCTCTTCACCCAGGCCTTTGGTGGGGATGACTGGAGCCTCCTATTAACTTAGGTTGCTTTCTTTTGTTTCCACCTCGTTTGTTATTCTGCCATCTCGACCCTTTTTTGTTTCTTGTTGCTTTTATTGTCATGTTTTTCATGTTTTAAATCAAAATCAAAATCATCATCATCATCATCATCATCATCATCATCATCATCATCATCATCATCATCATCATCATGTCAATAGAGAACAAGTTGATTTATTCCTATTTTCCTCTGAGGTCCATGGAAATTTTGTAGCAAGGAAGAATTGGTAGTTCAGCTTCATAAAAACAAAGTAATATTGTCCCTATATTGCACCTTAAAGATGCAGGGCTGTGGGCAGGGAGCGGTAAAGCAAGAGGAGCATGTTTCACTCAGTGTGGGCAGAAACCAAAAAAAAACCAAAAAAAAAAAAAACCCAAAAGAGGAGGGTTAAATGGAGCATTAATTTCTAAGACAATTCACTGGCTTAACAGGCTATTGCTGGATCAACCATAAAGTAATTGATGGCTGGAACAGAATGTGGAGCCCAGGACAAAATGGCTGACCAGGGCAGTGAGTAGCTGCTGGAGGGGAGGGAGCGTGCCAGGTACTGCAGCCAATTGGAGCTGGAGCTACTATTAGAATGGAAGAAAGTGCTGGAGATCATCTACTGTGTGGGGTTTAGCACAGAGTGTACATTCACTAAGAGTGCGGTCCAACTCAGGGCAAATCCAGATTCAGTGAGAAAGAAGGTAATGCTTGATTGATTCACTCAAGAGAGGTAACTTTAAGCCAGCCTATCCTGATTCAATAGCTTGCTTAAGTTCTGCCTCCAATATATATATATTCAAATATCTTTATTTACAATCAGAGATCAAACACAAACTTGTAAAATAGTTAAACTTTACCAAGAGATCACCTCATCTAAGGCATCATATTGAATAATCAGTTGTCGTGTTTTCACAACAGCTTCATGGAAGTTGGATACTTGGAAAGTTACTGTATATGCTATAGTACTTCATATCTGAAAGAAGCAGAATGTTTCCAGACTCCCTCCTTCGTTTGATCCAGTTCAGTTTGCTTTTTGGCGGAATCGCTCTGTGGAGGATGCAGTCTGCTCTGTTCTTCACACGAGCCTGGCACATCTGGAGGAGAAGAAGTTATGTGCGATTGCTGTTTGTAGATTTCAGCTCAGCATTCAGTACAATTGTTCCCCAGCATTTGGTGGACAAATTGGGTTCTCTTGGCTTCAGTACTCCTGTGTGTAACTGGTTACTTGACTTCCTTACTGAGAGGCCTCAGGTGGTGCAAGTGGGAAATAATATCTCTACCTCTATCTCTCTGGGCATTGGCTCCCCACAGGGCTGTGTTTTGAGCCCATTGTTGTTTACCCTGATGACCCATGATGGTTGTGCTAGGTTTACCACCAATTCCATTGTGAAATATGTGGATGATACAACGGTGGTGGGTCTTATCAGGGATGACAATGAGTGGGCTTATCTGGAGGAGGTGAAGGGCTTGGTGGAGTGGTGTTATAAAAACAGCCTGGTTCTAAATGTAGAAAAAACTAAGGAGATTATTATAGATTTTAGGAAGAACTGGTGTAGTCACACTCCACTTTACATAAATGACATAGCAGTGGAGTCAGTCAGCAGTGTTAGATTTCTAGGGGTGCAGCTAACAAACAGTCTGACCTGGTCCCTTAACACTGCATTCCTGGTAAAATGAGCACAGCAACGATTGCATTTTCTGCACCAGATGAGGAAAGTACATCTTCCATCCCCCATTCTCTTTACTTTCTATAGAGGCACTATAGACAGCGTACTTACGAATTGTATTTCCATTGGTTTGGGGGCTGTAGTGCTTCGGATAGAAAGTCTGTGCAGAGGGTAGTAAGGGCAGCAGAAAAGATAACTGGGATCTCTTTGACTCCCACCGAAGACCTAGCATATGCGCGCTGCTTGTCTAGAGTTCGAAAGATCATCAGTGACACTTCCCATCCACATCATGGCCTGTTTTCTTTGTTACCCTCTGGGAAGAGGTTCTGCTATATTCGATGTAGGACAGCCAGATTGAGTAACACTTTTGTTTCCCAGGCTATTAGACTTTTGAATGTTTGTTAAATGTTTTTCTGTTTTTATAGAATGCAAAATGTAATCTGCTGCCAGATGGTAAAAATGTACAGTGTATAGTTACCATGGTATTTTAAATTGTATTTAGTCAGGTCTAATTGTGAGTCAATTGCAATGGAATTTCATTTTATTATGCACTTGGTGTGTAGTGTATAGTGAAATGACAATAAAGTATTCCATTCCATTCCATTCCATTCCATTCCATTCCATACCATTCCAAGCAGAATGTTATAAAATTCATCCAATCTGCTCAGGTAATCCAGAAGTATAGAGCTTATGCCTTATGTATTTTAAATGAAAGTTCTTGTAGAAAGAATGCCTTCAATATATAGTTTGAGAGCTCTGTTCAGTTGCAGAGTGAGGCTTCAACAACTGTATTGGAAGGGGGAGGGGTAAAAACATTTTTGTGCTAGCTCATGTAACACATCTTGTTAATGAAGGGAAAGCAGGGGGGATTTTGGATTCAGTTATCAATAAATCTTTCTTCAAGTCAAAGTGTCAAAATAATCGTTACTTGCTTCAATTGGTCTTTTGATTGAGTGGTCAAAAGGGTGGGTTGGAGGGAATATATCTTGGTTTCACTTAAAATCACACTTCATTTTTCTCCAGACACTTGCTTAGAATGATTCTAGGTGAAGTGACAGCTTTCTGTTTTGCAAATAATTTTAAGTTGTGCACAAACTGATGTATTTTTTCACCATTTTTACTTCTATTCTTGTTTGCCCTCCTTTAGTTTGTTTTCAGTCTAATTTTTCATCTCTTTTGGAGACTTTCCTCCCAATCTTCTGTTTAAATAATTTTCAACCATGCTAGTAATGTCTATCACCTTTCTGTCTTTTGTCCTTGTCAAAAGAAGAAAGGAAGACTCCTCCTGAGGAGGCTATTTTTTTAAGATGATGACGATGGCAGGCCTTCATTCCTCCTGAACTGGGAATAGATTGGAATTGACTAACTCCTTGGCCAAAGTCAGGTTGAACTACTTCCAGGATCAGCTGTGAAACAGGTAGGGAGGTCCTCGGAGAGCCTTATCATCCACACCTGCATACCCACGGACACTTCAGACACAGAAATCAAACAATGTCACTGGGGAGGAAGAAGTGGCTTTGTACGAAGGCAGGAAGGAGGAGGAGTAGAGTACTGACAAATGAGGAGCCAAGTGCACATTAGCAAAGAGAAGTTGGAGCTGAAGGTTTTACTGGTTGCTGGGGAAGGCTTAAACAAAGAGTTACTGTCAGAAAAAGAGGGCTGGGACTTCCAGATGTCATTTTGTATTGAGTATTATGACAACACTCAAGGAATATTAAAGGATGTTAGTAAGTCTCCAGGTATGTTGTGACGGTGGTGTCAGGCAGCTACAGGGACATGTAGTTTCTCTCTAATACTTGTTCAAATACACATACTGCAGATTTGAACACAGCAGAACATGTGAACTCAAGAATGGAATTAATAAAGTAGACATGAAAAATATGACAACAGAATTCTTCCTAATAAGGAAGAGGTAAGAACATTTTAGTGTAGGTTTGTCTCCAGTTTCACAGATTTGTGAATCCTCTCTTGAGCCTGTTTTGATTTTAATATCCTTCCCTAAAACCAATATTCTCGGAACTTGTTTTGAGTGGAATGGAAGAACAAAGTACTAAATCATTTACAACTTTCAAAGCCTGGCCAGTTCGTGTAAGCTTGGAGATGGGAATTATATGCACCTTTTCAACTGTAAAGACCTTTGATATTTCAAATCCTTCCTCCCTCTACAACTACTGAAACCAAGGGGAAAATGAGCAATGCCAATTTCATCCTGGTTTTGCTGAGACATTTAATTGTGGGTTTTGAGGGACTCTTTAAGTTTTAGCAGAAGCAGCTCCAAATTATCTCTGCCACATTGATTTAGGGTCTGTCACCATTCCGTACATGATAGATTTTGTCCTCTGAGCTTTCATGGAGATAATTCTCATCAATCAGGAGATTTGAGTGGTTGGATTGGTTTCCTGCCATTGTACTGTACTTAATGTTATTTAATATAAATGTTATTGCTGAATATATTTGGGCACAGATTATTTATGGTTGACCCTAGTATGTGTAGATGACACAACTCATGTTCAGAGTTTCATAATTTGAACTGTTAATATAATGAATGCTTAGGCTCTGGATTGGATTGGATCTAATCAATATACATAAAACCAGATTCCAAATGTTGTGATTTAGTTGAGAGTATCTAGTATCCTACATAATGTAGCCCATATTATACATTTTCCATGTTGGTTGTACACCCTGGGAAGATCTGCCTTTGTTTAATATTCACATTGTTCCAGAACATACTTATTTCATTGCTAAAAATATTTTATGTGTAAATATTTTTAGAAGTTAATTATTTCCAATGCAGTAGAGATGTAATTCAGATTAACAGTTGGAAGACCGGCTGTGAATAATTACAACACTGTCTTTACCCTGAAATCCAAAAACTAAGCTAAATAAAATATTGAAATTAGAGAGTATTTAACAACAAAAAACAAGTAAACAATAAATGTCTCTGTTTTACTATATGCAATTAGTTCACTTAGCATACTGGCTTTTTATTTAAAAGATTGCATTATATGCTAAAGTGTTAAGAATGCTTACACTACTAAAAGAAATTCTACAGCAAGAAACCTTGTATCTCACAGTGATTGTGTGTGTGTGTGTTTGTCTTTATGTATATATAAAAAAAATCCCCTCTCACCCTTATGAGTGGTATGTGTCTTCCTCAATCTTGGGTCCTCTACCAGAGGCCTGGGAGTTTGAGGATTCTGCACAACATCTTAGCTGTTCCTAGCACTGCACTCTTCTGGCCAGAGAGCTGATGTTGCTCCTGGTATCTGTTGGAGCCACTTCTCCTAGCTTAGGAATCATAGCCCTGAGTGCTCCTACCACCACTGGGACCACTATGGTCTTTACATTCCACATACTCTCTAGTTCCTCCTTCAGGCCCTGGTACTTCTCCAATTTCTTATACTCCTTCTTCCTGATGTTGCTGTCACTTGGCACCGCTACATCTATCACCACCACCATCTTCTGGTCCTTGTCTACTACATGATATCTGGTTTGTTGGCTTGTACCTGCCTGTCCGTCTGGATCTGCTGTACTGGAAGAACGTATGGGAGAAAGAAAAGACATGTAACACCATTGCAAAGTGGCTGCAGCACCTGAGAGCAGACCACAGCAATCTCCTAGAACAGGAACCAGTCACCATCGCAGTAGCAGACATCCAATAATGGGTCAAGAACATGAAGAGCTGGACAGCACCTGGCCTGGACATGATCCACATCTACTGGCTAAAGAAACTAACACCAGTGTATGAACACCTAGCAGCACAGATGAACCAGCTGCTAGCAGCAGGCTCCCACCTAGATTGGCTAACACAAGGAAGGACAGTGCTGATCATTAAAGACCCCCTCAAAGAAGCAGCACTACTGGCCAATAACCTGCCTCAACACAACATGGAAAGTCCTATCAGGTTGCATAGCTTCCAAGCTACAGGACCATATGGGCCAGTACATGAGCACAGCTCAAAAGGGCATTGGGAACAACATCAGAGCCTCAAAATAACAGTTACTAATAGATACAGCAGTTGCCCGAGACTCAAGTTCTAGGCAGACCAATCTGAACACAGCCTGGGTTGATTACAGGAAAACATATTACTTGATGCCACGCACATGTATCTGTGAATGCCTGGTGCTGTACAAAGTCAACAGGACACTAAGGACCTTCCTCAAGAACTCAGTGGGACTGTGGAAGACAACATTGGAAGTCAATTCAAGACAGCACGCACAAGTGGCCATCAATTGTGGCATATACCAAGGTGATGCGCTGTTCCTGCTGCTTTTCTGCATAAGTTTGAACCTCCTCAGCCAGATAATCACAAGGAATGGATATGGTTACAAGTTCAAGAGTGGAACTACCATCAGTCACCTCCTCTACATGGATGACATCAAGCTGTATGCTAAGAGTGAACAAGACATCAACTCACTGATCCAACCTAACACGGATCTACAGTGAGGACATTGGGATGCCATTCAGACTGGAGAAGTGTGGCTGGATGGTAGTAAAGAGAGGGAATGTAGTTAAGACTGATAGGATGGAACTACTAGCAGGTCACATAGCAGACATACAGACCAGCTACAGACTTGGAAGCTCCTCACAATGTACAGAGGTTTCCACCCCGTCCAACACCCACAGACTGTACACCATCTGGAAAGAGGGTGGGCAGGCAGGGTCTGTTGAGTGTCAAAGCCACTGTCCTGGACAAAACCCAGGGCACAAGAACAGGCACTAAGCACCAGATCCATAGAAGCAGGGGTCTACTACACTAGACAGGACCCAAGGTGCAGACTGTGCAAAGAGGCCTCAGAAACAGTCCAACATATAGTGGCAGGGTGTAAGATGCAGACAGGATCAGCAGACACTGAACAGCACAACCAAATAGCCGGCATTGTGTACAGAAAAATCTGCACAGTGTATGGGCTAAACACTCCCAAGTCCAGATGAGAGATTCCACAGAAGGTCGTGGAGAATAACACGGCTAAGATCTCGTGGGACTTCCAGATCCAGACAGACAGGCAGGTACTGGCCAATCAACTAGACATCATGTAGTAGACAAGGAACAGAAGACAGAGATTGACACGAGATTGAGGAAGACACATACCACCTGTAGAGGTAAGAGGGGATTTTTTTTTTTTTAAAATAGGAAAAAAATATGTTATTAGTCAGAGTTCCAGGATTTTTGGTTCTGTGGACACATATGCAGTTTGGAAAACATTGCCATCACTATCACAGTATATTGTAACCATTTATAAAATAATGGCTGTGTGAATATCACCACTACTTGCAACATTTACCAATAATTCATTTCAATAGAAGGTAGACTGGTGAAACTGGAAATGTATTAACTTGCCTATGAAACTGCAAAGCTAATTAGGAGGATATAAGCCCAGGTAACAAACTATTATACTGTACATATTTGAATTTCTTTGGCAGAACCAAACACCTGATTAATAAAAGGCAAACCAATGAAGCTTAAAGACATCTTGATTCGCCAAACTGCATAGAATAGTGTTTCTTAGACTCTTCAAGACTATGGGGCATCAAACTTTTTTTTTTAAACAAAAATTACCTATAGTTATTATCTTAAAAAATAAAAGTAATCTTGAAATAAACCATTTTAATAATGCTCTGTATTTTCCTGTTTAACACATTGATTATAATTATTTGTGGAATGTATGAGTTTGTATCAATCCCGTATCTCTTTGATGTCTGCAGTGAGATTTGTTAAAGAAACTCTTGGAGTCAGCGGAGCATTGTTACTGGTTCTTTTATTGAACCACCAATAAACAGATTTCCCCAGACTCAATACATACAAAGCACTGGAAACTTGGACAATTGACTGGGTGTTGTATCTCCCTTCAGTGTCTGGGGGAAGACTTATTTTACAAAAGGAAAGTTTACAATTAAAAAGGAATTGCAAATTATAAATGCCTTCAACTAATTCAGAAATTAATCTTAATAATAAAACTATTTTCTATTTTAGCTGTCCATTTTCGATAAGTGCATTATCTACACTATATTCTTTAAAGTCCAATTTCATTATATTTAATAGCTTTATATTCTGTATCTCTAATATATTTATTGCTGACCTCTATATTCCTATTGCCTAACAGTAATCCCTGTATATCTCTATTGTCACTCTCTCTAGAGCTATACTCCTATTTCCTAGAGTTCAGTCAGTCTTTTATCTTTTTTGTTTCTGTTTTCTACTTCTGCTCTGTCCAAGTCTTTACTTTTTCTTCATCTTTTCTGCTTGTTCCTGGCTGGGCTTCTTAGCAATTCCCCTCTTTCTAATCTTGGTTCCATCCGAGGAAAATGGCCTGAAGAACTTTTCCCTCACACCAGGTCTGAGGGAAGGAATTGAATGCCCCTCCCCCCCCCGCCATTTTGTCAGCTTCTTCCTCTTTTCTAGTGGCCTCTTCTCATCAGGGCTGTCTTAGTTTGCCTCTTTTCTTTGAGTCCTGGGATATGGCTCTGTTCATTCAGCCTCTTCTTCATGAGGCCTGTGGCTGCAGAGCTCTCAGGTAGCCATCTTGTCTTCCCTCCTCCTCCTGCCCAATGCTGCTGCTTGATTGGTAGCTGGTGTTTGATTGGCAGCTGCATTGTCCTGACGATGGGGGAGGTCCAAGAAGGGAGGGGAGGAAGGAGTGCAGGGTCATAATCTGCTCAGACAGCCTGTCTTTCCACAAGCATTCAGTCTATTTTAAAATCCACTTTCTCAAATATATGTTGAAATAAATATATGTTAAAGGAATATGAATTTTAAATGGAAGGACCTTCTGGGTCATTCCATTTAAAACTCATATTCTTTGTGATCTTCCATCCAAAAGTCTTTTAGTGATGATTATATTTTCAGGTGTTTCAGTATAACAACTAATCTTGAGTCCAGCTCATGAAACACCTTCAAGTTGTTTGGTAAACACTGGCATTCTGCAAACCATAGTTTACAAAACACTAGCATAGAAGACAAAGCTCAGGTCTGAGGTCCAAATATAAAACCATCTCTTTCCTACCATGTAATGAAAAAACACCCATTTCACAGAAGGCAAACTGTTTTACTGATTTGATAATCTATTATCATTTTGCAGAGATTTTGCAGAGATTTGGCAAAGTCAGCCATACCATTTAATCTGCTGAGAAAGGAAAGAGAATGTGCACTAGAGCTGAATTTACTTGCACGATATTAAACAAGGGTTTGGAGGAAATTAGGACATGACTTAGTTCAATCTGTTTCCAACCATAGCCTCTAGCTCTTTCAAAGACTTTATCTCCCAACCACCTTATCCATTGTCTTCCCCTTCTAGTTCCCTGAATCTTGCCAAAATACTCCATAACTTTTTGTATCACATGCTTAACTATGCTTTGTTTTTCTGCCTGATCGTCACCTTAAGTCTTAATTAGCCCAGGACTGATTGATTGGACTTTTTGCAGTTCATGGCACTCTTAGTAACCATCTCCAGATCCATAATTAAAAGGCATCCAATGTGTTTCTTTCTTTTTCAACATCCAGCTCTCAAAGCTATACGTGAATGCTAGAACAACTATTTAACTATCCTGAACTTGATCAGGATGGTTAAATAGCTTCATCCTTCATAATCTTGTCTGTTTGGCATTAATTAGTGGGAAGAAGGCAGACTCCTCTAAAACAAAGCGATCTATCATCTTTACTTCTTAACCATCAGCTGTAAGTTTTCTAAGCATGCTGGTTGACATTACTTTTATCTTAATATTTACATTAAAATGGATTTTTCACTTTCCATATTTACTTCTTAATGAGCTTTTTTTCACCTAAAAATAGTATAAACTGCATAACTCCAACCTCTGGTTTTGATTTCAGATGGCAACTTTTACAGGTGTGGGAATTCACACTCTTAATACATATTTGCTGATTAGAGGGAAAATATGCATCCTTGTCTTACTTTTTTTCCTATTCTGAGTAACTGTTTCTTCAGATTCAGTTCTTACAGTAGCTTCTTGGTCATTGTAAGTTTTCCTCAGAAGAATAATCAAATATTCTGGCACATCCATCAGCCTTAATGTATTCCCTAGTCTGGCATGATCTATACAATCAAAAGCTTTGCTGCAGTCAATAAAGCAAAGGGAAATTTCCTTCTTATATTCTCTTGCTCTATCATTATCCATCTTACATTAGCTATTAGAATGTCCCTTTGCCGTTTCTTAAACCAGTCTATTCATTTGTGGTTTCTTTTTCCATGTATGGTTCTATTCTTCTTTGTAAGATCTCAGGCAAAACTTTGCTTGAGTGACAAATTGCTGCAAGTGGAATTGATAATTGTATGTTCTCTTGCATCTGTTTTATTCAGGAGAGGTATATATATACCAAGCTAAAAATCACTATGAGTTGTCCTCTCTTCAGGATTGCAAGTTATACTGTAGCAAGCAACCGAGTATCTGCAAATAAAGCCAGCTGAAGCACCACTGCAAAATGGAATAGATAAAAGTCAGATTTTGAGTCTGCTCCAGTTGCATATGTTTCACAGAGACTGTGCACACTTTGGGATATCCTCATTTTGTATCCATAGTGTCCTTAGCTGGGTTTATAGTCCCTGCTTGTCTTTTCGAAAATGCAGGTGTGGATGAAGTTAACCCTCAAACAGGTTTGCAATAAGTTATTGAATATGCACAAGTTAAAAAGGAAAAGAGTTGCTGTGTAATAGAAAAGCTGGAACCTTGGCACTTCGCTTTTCAGATGAGACAAACTCCACTGTGATTCACTGATCGGTTCCAGTTATATGAACATCCAGTTATGAATGGATGCTGGCATGTATGCATACATCTGTAGCACACTAGACCAGTAAAGACTGGTATAAAGCAATTACAAATATCCAGAGGGTCTTCATATTCTTTATCCCATTCCTTGTTTATAATGTATGGTGCTTACAACCATTATTTGTAAACTGCAATAAGTGAAATAAGGTACAAATTAGTGGGATGTCATCTGTTCTTCAGACTTATGAGTTCCCATCTGGGGACAACAGCTGAATCTTAGTATTGTGTGGTAGTAATTTGAGTGCTTGCCTGAGGTTCTAAAGCTCAGGGGAATTATAGAGTTTTATGACCAAATATGGCAACCAGACAAATATCGTGCCCCTTCTTGAATGCTGAAATCTTACTCAACTAATTTTTCTCTATTCCTTAGCAGCCGTTTTAGGCATTTCTTAATGTCCCTCCGTTTGTTCTGAATGTGGGACTGATATTATATTCATTCTGAGATCACATTGATTTCTATGGCCACCAAGGATTACTGCATTAAAGGCATAGCAAAAGAGAGTTTGCGGTTTTCCATTCTATTGTCATGCTTGGTATCCAGATCAGTATCAGCAACAGTAAGTGGGAAAGTGTGGTTTTGGCAAGTACATGTGAAAATATAATTGGAAATATTAAGTACCCAATAACATTGTTGGCAAATAGTTACAGGGCTGAAAGCCATCTTGTTATACACACCAAATATGCACATTCAAAAGTTTTACATAAATCAGTATGACAGAAAAGGGTTCTTAGGATATAGAAAACTACCTGCTGTTAAATTCCTTCCTTCCTTCCCTTTCAGTCACATATGTACCACTGAAGTAACTTACAAAGAATCACATTTAACAAAACAGATCAAATTTGTTAAAAAACATTAGCAAGGAAGGGCAACCCAGAACACAGGTAACCCCCAAGCCATTGAAAGCGATCAGTTGAGACCCTTATAAGAGCTATACATTTCTTCCCTGGCAGCCTGTTACTTGGGAAGGAGAAAAAAAATGAGGATCAGAAACTGCATGAGCCAGTAAACAAGGACTATCTGAAAGAGAAGGGCTGGCCCCATGGAAATCTGTGGAGGCAAGGGGGGCAAATGATGACATGTGTGTCATGACATGTAATTATGTACTTATGTCAGATGTAATGATGCAAGTACATAATACATAATTGTGTCATTTGAGGGATGATGTTATGACACACATAACATTATTTTGCTGTTCTTATGTTACAGAGCATTTGGGTAGCCCCACCCAGTTTTGATTCTGTCTACAAACTGCTTTCTTCAGGCTTTCATTTATTGCTTTGTGGTCTTCAAAGTATTACTGCTGAGAGAATGCACCTCTCAAGAGCAAAAAAAGCTAAGTTCTTTTTTTAAGCTCTCTCTTTTTTCTTTCTTTTTCTTCTGACTCACTCTTTTTTGTCTCTCCCCTTCCCTTCCCCAGAAAAGACACAGATTACTCTTGCCAGGCCTTGATTACAGGCAGATAGCTTTTCAAATTAAATTGAACATATGACTCCATGTCCATAGGTCGATCACCTCTTCTGTATTACTGCCTTATAATGATATTCAGAAGTAAGCACTTTTAATATAGCCCTTGCTCATAATATATGCAGGATAAAACCTTTGTTATGCAGAAAATTATAATTAATTAGGTGTAATATTGTATAATCACTCCTGGCACCAGCCAAGATCTGATTCCAGTTCAAGATTCAAAGGTTCAAGATTCAAATTACATATATATATGTATGTATGTGTGTGTGTGTATTCAAGATTCAAATTATAATTAATTAGGTGTAATATTGTATAATCACTCCTGGTGCCTAAATGTTAGTGTGTGAATCAGCCAAGATCTGATTCAAATTAAGATTTAATTTGTAATATTGTATAATCACTCCTGATGCCTAAATGTTAGTGTGTGAATCAGCCAAGATCTGATTCAAATTAAGATTCAGAGATGACATAATTTGGTTTGAATCTGCCATTTCAGATTCAAGTCAACAATTGATTTGAGATTAAGATCTAACCATAGGCTGTAATGGGAAGCAACTAAATGCCATCAGCTTCTTCTTCTTCTTCTTCTTTTTTTTGGGGGGGAAGGCAGAATGTGACAAAAATAGCAGGGAAGATAGGCCCTTTGGAAGATATTAACTCTTTAGAAGGCATCATCTGTTATGGACAGATGGTTTCAAGGATTTCTCTACATTACTTTTTAAAAAATATTCCATTCTGAACCTGTTTTAAGAGAAAGATGGCAGAGGTTGTCCAGGAAAGAGAAATTGTGCTGAGCAAATGTAAAAGTTGTTATACTCCAGCTTAAAAATAAAAATTAAAAATTAAAAACGTCTAAGAATAAAGTTTGACTAAGGATTAAAGAGTTTATCACTGTGTCTACCTGATTTTCTGTCAAGCAGGCAAGAGTAGCCTTTTCTGGGATTGATGTGGAAGTAGAAGAAAAGAAGTTTTGTGTGATGTAACATACAAAGTTGTTGCAGAAGCTCTTGAAGCTGAAGCAAGTCTAGTTGGGGGCAGGTGGGACTGGTGATGGAAGGTGGCTGGTGTTCAAAGAGAAAATGGCCTTCAGAACTGAGTGACTGTGCTAAGCAGGGGCAAGAAAAGATGTTGGAGCTGACAGAGAAAAGTTAGCAGGCCTTTCCCTTCAACCTTAAGCATTCAAGGTTGTTAGCTTTGTCCTTATTCAGTGTAAGTGAATTCACTTATTCACCTTATCCTTATTTAAACTGAAACTTGCCCCAAGAAAACAGAAAAATAGACAAAGACCCAAGATTGAATATTGGTCAGCCTTGAGTCCATATTTAGAGGGTTAAGAATTGAACTGACCTGCAAACAGTGGCACTTGATTAATTTGGGCAAACAAGTTATATACTACTTGCACAACCTTTAAAAAAAAAAAAAAAGCTCTGATGAGCACGTGTATTATTACTGTTGTGTGTATACTGTATTATACTATAAAGAATTAGCTTAACAGCAAGGAGACTAACTTGTATCCACTCATGCAATGAAGAAGACTCACTCAGCACCAGACAAGGCATAGTCAGACAAATAGCATACAGAAAATAGGAATTTGAGAGGGGGAGATTAATTCTGGGGGGTGTGGAGAATGAAAAATGTATGGAAGTCATGATGGGAACTGAAAGAGCCAAAGAACTACAGACAAACTAGACACAAAGACTGACATAGACTATAGGTAAAGTAAACTGAAATTTAAGGAAGAACAAGGATAAAAGGGCATAAATTTGGGAAAAGGTAGAGGATCACACAAAAAGGAGCAAACCATGTTTTTTTAAAAAAAAAATCATTGCAAACAAATACTATCAGGAAGGATAAGAGAGACAGAGTAACAGTCCCCTGTGTGTTCTAATAGGCTCCAAGACACACACAATAAGCATTCCAGGATCTCCAAATGTTAATGATTAACTTTTAAAACCCCAAATTTTGTGAGATCATCAAATCTCACAAGAGTCTGATATTCAGCCCTGAAATTTATGAGATTTGGGCAAGAATGCCAAAATCTTGTGACATGTCAAGCACAACACCAAAACCTTGAAATATTTGACCATGTTAAAAATAGGGACCCAGAATTACAAATTGGGTTCCCATTTGGGAATCTAGTGATATCACGGTTAAGAGTTGCATTATAAACTCATGTGTATGTTTCTCGACTATGTTTTTTAAAAAATTAAAATATATAAAAGAGCAATCAGAGATTTGGGGCTCGTGTCAAAAATAAAGAATATACATACCCCCAAGTAAATTTTAGAAGAATTAATCAGTTTTCTCAATCTGAAGAATTATAGTGAAAATGGCTGTTTATTGCATGAATTCTTCCTTGTTGGATAGTAAAACCCATCCTCTTTCATTAATAGTAGAACATCTTATCTTTATTCATGTTCTGTAACTAGATGAACACCTGAACCAATTTGGAAGGCTGTTAAATATATTAATTCTAACATCATCTCTGCTTTGATTGATAGGTTTTCAAACTTCGTTGCTTTCAGTACAGACTTGATGGGAGAAGCACACTTTTTTTTTTTTAATGAACATCTGGGCACACTGCTGTGCAGCAGTCAAAATTGATTTCAAATAAA
Source organism: Python bivittatus (assembly GCF_059951505.1). Classification (NCBI taxonomy): domain Eukaryota; kingdom Metazoa; phylum Chordata; class Lepidosauria; order Squamata; family Pythonidae; genus Python; species Python bivittatus. The sequence goes on from NW_028277098.1 coordinate 34,390,126, forward strand.
AAGAAAATGGATTATATCTACATATTCTTCCTTGCAGCTAGTGAAGCTGGGTTCAGAGGACACTGCACCCTGGTGGCCAGAAAGCAGGGTAAATAGATAATTGTTCTGTTCTACTTTTTCTCTTTCTTTTCTTCCTTTCAGCTGACAAGCTTGGTAGTGACATTCACAGTTTCTGAGGCTCAGACATGCATATGAGATGTAGTCTTAGCGCTGTATTGCTTTTGTTGTTTGTTGTTCAGTCGTTAAGTCGTGTCCGACTCTTTATGACCCCATGAACCATATCGCGCCAGGACTTCCTGTCCTTCACTGCCTCCCTGAGTTTGCTCAGTTTCATGCTCATTGCTTCAGTGATGCTAGTATTGCTAGGTTTATTTATTTATTTATTTATTTGTTTGTTTGTTTGTTTGTTTGTCAAATTTATATCACCGCCCAACTCCCCCACAAGGAGGGACTCTGGGAGGTTCATACTGGCTGCATGCTCAGGGGCTATTAACTGGCTGCTCATAATAGTTTCATACGACAACAAAAAGACATGACTCAGTCAAATGTTCAGTTGGACTTTGGAACTTACCTAGATGTTTCCCAGGGCTGATAAATAAGAGGTCTCATTATTAACCTGAACATGTTGCATTCAGCAGGAAGCAGAACCTGATGGATTCAAGCTCAGTTCTGACCAGAGGGAACTTTAGTAAGTAGTCCTTGAAATATCTGAATCACTCATTCTAAAGGACAGAAGGGCAGGAAAAGCTTGAGGCAGAAGAAGATGGTAATTGGCATTTTTTTGCTGGTGGTGAGTGATTGGCTGGGATAACTATTAGGGAGATCTGGTTTGATGGAAAACTACTGACAGTTTATTTAGCTAAGGAAGATTATTATATATATCGGGGACAATTAACAGTACATTTAATAACAATAATACCCCCAACCTTGTGCTTATCCTTCTAATTCAAAAGTAATTATTTATTATTTTATGTAAATAATACCTTTAATACATGACTACCTTTTCTACATCTATTGGAACCACACTTCTGATGTCTGTCAAAAATCTTTATATGTCAAGGAGTTCCAGTTCTCAACATATTTAAAAAGATAGCCTATTGGAAGATAACCACATTGTTCTGCCACAGAGTGGGACATACCTCTGGAAAATATGGATACCCATATCTCAAACATGATAGCAAAGCAATTGTAGAAGTCAAGCTGGCAATAGAAGAAGAGAAGGAAGAGGCAGAATTGTGTCCTACAAACCAAGCCTAATAGCCAGACCCTTGCCCCATTCTCCTTCTCTAGGTGTGATAATATGCTTGAATTGGACAAAAGCCCCACCTCCAAAGTTATCATGCAAGACTGAGAGAGCCACCTGGAGTCATAGAAGCTCTTCAAAGTGACTCTTCCCTGGTTCTTCCCTTCCCTCAACTCCCTTTAAAGATGGGAAATGAGTCCCAAGGCAAAAAACTGTGTTTTGTCCCCATCCCAACTGAGCTGGAGATTGATCTGAAGCACACACTAGATCCAGCTACATTTTCAGGCATCCAGCTTTAGCACTTACTAATACAGCTGCTGCTGATGCAAATGACTGGAGGAGGACTTCTGGTTGGATGAGTAGGGTTTGGGGAGAGAAGCCTCATTTGAACATCTGTAGGCTGGATGGCCGAACCTGATTAAGCTGGCCAGCCAGGTTTTACCCACTCCAGTAACACATTGTACTTATCATTAACCACCCTTGGCATGAATTTGGATGTAGTCAGAAAATATGACTACTTGAAAGTAAACCAGAAAGCTTTTCATCTATTCTATGTGACTATTCAATAGAGAGGAAGGGATGATCAGATGAAACCAAGTTCTGAGCTCATAACTGGACTGTGGTTTAGCATTATGTGCCAACGAAGTCACTGGGTTTCTTAGGAATAGTGATGATTTGCTAGAATGCATGTTGTGCAATAACACAGTTGCTGTAGAAAAATAGAGGCAACAGTCTTGAAACTGAGTTGTTGAAACCACAATATTTAGTATCCATAAATGCATGTGGAAGTTGGGCACTGCAAAGGTTTTCCTTTAAACTAGGGCAGCATACTTTTTTCAGCTTGAGGGCCTTATTCCAAAAGTGGGCAAGGCCAGGAACAATTTTCAGGAGTGTTAAGTGATAAAATATGTACCTTAAGCACCTGAAAATCTTAAGGTGACTTAAAACCCCTTAACGTGCCAAAAATTGGTGGGTGGGGGGAGAACTCAAATTTTTGGGCCCCATTTATTCTGGAAGGTCTCTGACAGTAACCAGCCCCCTGATTTTAACACTCCTGTTTAATCTAATAAACAATATGCACTGATTTTGTGGCTGTAGGTTACTTACAACAGATCCTCTTCTTGATACTTTTGTTTCTTGATTTCTTTTTTCTGAATTCTATAATTGTCATTGTCCCTGACATGATTCTCATTGTTTCCAATACATTTAGGATGTCAGCTTTAATTTGAATCCAACCACTGAAAAATATTTGTACAGTAAACCAAAATCTGGAGTGCAAAATTTATCTCGAAGCTTGAATGACCTACCCTATTCTTCTCAAAGCCTGCTTTTTAGCTTGTTAGCTCCTAGCACATTTCATTCAGCCACTCCAAAATAACACATTAAGAGGCTGGTGTCTCCCATTTTTTTTAATTGACAGATTGAGACCCTGACATTTAGCAGTCCTATCTCTTAAGTCTCTTTGTAAAGAACCAGAAATGAATTACCCGAGGTCAAGTTCTGTTTATACAGTGGACCATTCTTGCTGAATTACCTTCTTGACTTAATAGCTTCCTTTTGGGTGACATTTCTTCCAGAAAGAAGACAAATTGTCTAAGGTCACCCTGCAGATCAATTCAGAGTGTAGGAGGAAATTGTATGGGATCAGCTAAATTGCACCAGGTCTACCAGCTAGCATTTGGCAACACGCCGTCAGTCACAAGGCACAAATAAACCTTCCTTTAGTGGATGGATTAAAATGCAGCCAAATGTGTAAGGAACAAGGTACTTAAAATCTGCCATTGAATATCCTAGGGCTTGAATGTTTTCTTATTTAGGCAGTTCTTAAATCTAACCGTGCATAGGAGTGTTGCAGAACTTAGATCCTCAAATATTTAATTCCAAATTCACAGACAAAAACAAATGATGTTTTTACCTTCTTTCATTTACCTGAAAGAAATAAAGTACTTAAAATGCTTACCAAAGCTAATCAGCTTTGTGATTTGGATCTGTGAAACTACAATAGATAGGATTTTCTCATTGTTTGACAAGGAAACATCAAAATGAATTATCTATAATGCATGGCCATTTATTTTCTCTTTAACTTAGTGCTAAAGTGGATGTGTGTGATATTCCACTTCCACTAAGAAATATCCTCAGATCACTTAACTGATGTAAAATAATTTTATTGGATTTAGGTCCAAGTTAAACTAGCCAAATATTGAAATAATTGTTCTATTGAAATAATGTGAATAGTCACGACTAATTTATATTCTTCTGGGTCTGCCTTTAACCCATAGATTTAGAAACTAGGAGCTGTGTTTGAAATGTAAGAATGGGGAGTTATTATAAAATCCAGAGTAATTGGCATTGGCCTAGGGTGAGGTTGGAGCCTGGGACTGTATTGTTCGATGGATGGGAGATTGTTGGTTAAGGCACCAGATAGGTAACTAAGGGGGCCAAGACTCCTTCTAATAATTTGAGGGATGAAAAGTTGTGATATAAATATTTGGTATTTAGTATTTGGGAGCAATCTTTCCTGCTCATGAACATTTTGGAGGAATTTCAGGAACTGAGGTGAGCCAGTTTGGTGTAGTGGTTAAGGCACCAGGCTGGAAACCAAGAGACTGTGAGTTCTAGTCCTGCCTTAGGCGCAAAGCCAGCTGGGTGACTTTGGGCCAGTCACTCGCTCTCAGCCAATGAGAGAAGCAGGCAGTGGCAAACCTTTTCTGAAAAACCTTGCCAAGAAAGCTGCAGGGACTTGTTCAGGCAGTTGCCAGGAGTCAACGCTGACTCAAAGGCACAGGAAAAAAAAAATCTGAGGTGATGAAATTTTTGCAGATGATATTTATTTTGGCATGTAACAAACAAGTGGAGAGATCACCATTTTTAATCTTCTGAAATTCTTTTGAAAAGGAAACTGAGCCAGGAACTAAGGAGCTGGAATAACATCTGTACCAAATCAGAACATCCCAAGAAAAATACAAAATCAATCATCCCTTTAAATACTTTCCATTTCATTCCATTTCAGACTTACCCCATTTCTGAGGAAATATACTAAATGTTGCTGTCTACAATTCCCATAATTCCTCACCATTGATCTAGCTAGCTAGTGATTCTGAATTATAATTCTACAATATCTGGAAGGCCACAGCTCCCTCACTCCTGCTGTAGAATTTCTTGAAAACATTATATGAAATAAAAATGAAATTCTGTCAGTATTGGCACCCTCATGCATTCATTGCTCTATCCTCTCTGAGCCACTGACACAATTGTGCAATGTTCAATAAAGAATATGGGCTTCTCTCAGCAAAACAATCTGGAAGCAATGGAGTTCCAGCAATACATTTTATCCTACAATTCCCCGATAATGCTTACCTGCAGATGTGTCCACAGGTCACATGGTTGGCCCAACTACACATGTGAATGAAATGAAATTGTTCAGAGTAGTACATGAAGAAGAACCAAGATTTAGGTTTATGTTAGCAAAGATTAAGATGATAAAATAATGGAAAAAATGAAAGAACCAACACAAATGTGCACTTTGTCATCTAAGGATAACATCCTATTTTTAAAAACTGTGGCAAAAGTAGATGTTAGGAAACAGGAAATATACAGAACACATTGTCATAAGATTAGTGTTTACTGTATAAATAAATATTTGTAAGAAAAAACGGATGGATGTGGAAATACTGATAATGTTCCCCTCCTGTTATCAATTCCTTGTAAATGTTCTAAAATCCAATTTTATCTTATTTTCTCCAGCCATGAACTCAAGAAACAAAGCTTGACTATTAGACAAATGGTTGTTGGAGTAAGCCGGGGGGAAGGGGGAATACCTGTGGAGAAAAGCTTTTTTTCCTCTGACTTACCAATTTATTTCTGAATTCTGACATGCTACAACATTTAGATTCACTTTTGCAAATGTGAGGTGGGGCACACATGCATTTGTCCACCCAGGAATTATATATGTTGGAGTCCAATGCAGAATTAGCCTGAGAAAAGACTGTGTACCAATTTCTCATTTTTTTAATGCAGAAATCAATTGGATTGACAGTTGAATTTTACTTTACAAGTGACAGGACAACATAGTCAACTATGCTTGAGGTTAGTGTTCTCCATCTTTATGATCCAGTGGACACATTTGGAATGTTGATAACCTGTTATGTATTCTGTCACACCATGGCTACCTTGGTGGGGCATGCATGGGCTGTCACAAATCACTCTTTAAGCAGAAGACACAGTAGTGAGGTTATGCACCCCCCCATCCCCCGCGTCTAGTCTTCCAAGTGTCTTAATTTATCTCTGTGCTTTTTTCTGGTCAAATGGGGACACTTCCAGAAAAGGCATGATTTATATTTTCTAAGAATATAAATCTATGTGGGTCCCAAAGTGTTTTTGGAAGTACCAATGATGCTTGAAGCTGAAGCACTGCCTGCTTCCCTTCATCAAGAGGGATATTTGGAAGTGCCATGCTGCAGACTCAGACTTTATGGAGTACAAGAGTATCACATGGCACACACAGTTCTGTCTCCAGTCTAGTGAATTGGTGAGCAAGGAACAATTGCTGCTATTTCCCATATATTTTCTAGCACAGTGTTTCTCAACCTGGGTGACTTTAAGATGTGTGAACTTCAACTCCCAGAATTTCCCAGCCAGTGAATGTTGGCTGGGGAATTCTGGGAGTTGAAGTTCACGCATCTTAAAGTTACCCAGGTTGAGAAACACTGCTCTAGCAACTTTCGTTTGAGGCAGTTTTTAAGCCCGGCCTAATGGCAGGGCCAGCTCCTGTTTTTTTCTGTTTTGTTCTGTTTTGGGAATCTATATATGTTTGCTTCAGGAAAATAGAAATGCAAAAGGTAAGATTAAGACAAAAGTGCTATACTGTGCAGAAAAAAGCAAGGTGTGTAAATTATGAGTAGTTTTATTGAGATGGAATTCTGTAGGTAGAAATAAGGAAAGGAAAGCACTCTGTTGCACTTGAGATCTTCAGTATTTCATATGTGGACTGATTTCCAAAAGCAACTGCTTCATATTTATAAAATCATGAAGGGATTAGAAAGATTTGCAACAGGAAAAGAAAAAGGTATTTTTCCTGCCATCCTATTGAAAGGACAGCATTGGGGAAAATAAGGGTGGGGAGGAGGAATAAAAGTCTCTTTTTAATTAAGCTCCTTATCCTTTGAAGTTTCCTGATTTTTTTTCACATTGATGATGTAATTTATGTAAATAATCATCTATCTATGAAAGGAGTGTGTCTGTCAAAACCTAAAATGAAAAACATCCGTCATTTTGAAGTGATTAACATTCTCCAGATGTTTAAATCCTCAGATTTCAGGAGTTTCTCTTTGTTGTGATAATGATGTAGTATCCAGAACAAGAATGTTTACTTTTTTTGTATGGGTCAAACACAGATTTTTCACAATCCTATTAAAGCATGCCGTGCGTTGTAATTGTATGTACAGATGAAAGCATATCCAGTTATTATTATTCCCCTTTAATGGTAAACTGCTGCTGGTAATTTTACTGTAAGGCTGAAACAAAAGGAGTCTACATGAAAGGGCCACCATTGCTCACTTATGTAATCAATTTATAGATGTCAAGTTTGCACAAAGATGGTTATCCTTTTCTGTTACCAGACATGAGACATGCTACCACCCTGCAGCACTAGGAAACATACTGCTCATTCGGGCTGTTTCTCCCCCTTCTCCCCCGCCTCCCCTTTTTCAGATTGCTTGGGAATACAGTAGATGTAACTGATAATATTAAATGACAGCTAAGCATTGCTTTACTCTAGGCTGTCCAACTTTAGAATCAAAGGAGGCTGACACAACATTAATATACTCCTCTGTGAATAAGACTTGAGGACCTGCCACACTCCTCTTTCAAGGCTTAAGGTCTAGAAAATATCAGTTTGAAATGAGTTTCTTCATTTGTCAGGCAGCTTTTACACTAGCACAGTTAATGTTGAGCACAGTCTTTTCTTTTCTTCTTTTCTTTTTTTCTGTTGGGACTCCCAGAATGGGAACATTTATTTATGAACTGCTAAATCAAGTTTGTTTATGTACCAGAAGACTTTTAGTCACCATAAAGGGATTGTTCTTGGGTTGTTGTTGTAGCTACTATTGTTGTCAGTTAAAGAGAACAAAACGTGTATGGAAAGGCTGTGACTTCTAGTCAGTTCTTGGGCAGAAAACAAATTGCTTAACTCTGGGTTCCTTGCATCAAGCTCTGATTGGTGGATCTTGAAGTACAAGCTAATGAACAAAAAAAGACCCAGAGGCCACATTTTAATCCTAGGTTGTTTTAATGAACTTTGGTTAAAATAAAATGCAACTCTCTATGTTGCTCATATTGTGATGTCAGGCTGTGGCTGGTTCTAAAGTGGTAACAGAAATGCCCACTTTCTTTTCTTCCATTCCCTGTGTTCATTCCAGATCATATTAACTGTGATTTAGGATTGCCTTCCTTAACTGCTGCTCTTTAGATGAGTTGAGATTTCAACTCCCAGAATTCTCAAAGAGTTGACACTGAGGATTCTGGGAGCAAGAGTCTACATTGAGAAGACACTCGACTGGAGAAGGCCGGCGTAGGTAACCAGGCTACTATTTGCAAGAGAATTGGAATATGTTGCTTTCTATAGCTCCAATTAAAATAATTTAATTTCTGTGCAAAATAATGTTTCGTTTTAAATAAAATCAAAGGACATCCAGGAAGCAGAATTTTGAAAATACTGTACATTATGACTCAAGAACCAAAAATGCTTGTTTAGAAGACAATATGCCAAAGAGACTGATATTTTATATTTGTTCCTTACTTACAAAAAAAGCTACAGTACCCCATGGTTTCAGTGATATTTAAAAGCCTGGAAATGACCATCTAGACCATGAATTCAGAACTTGTGGTCGTCACTGTGATAAGTGGTTTTTTAAGCCACTTTATACTGAATAATTGCAATTCTGTTGGTAAGTTCATTCCAGGACAGGATAATTCAAGGGAAGAACACTTTAATACCTTTCCTTTCTTCTACTTTTCCTAACTGTATTACCACATGGAAGTGGTTAACCATTATCATTTGTGTGCTAGTGTAATTTCTCAGATCTATATTAATCTTCACCAAAATGTATTATAGAGCGGGAGATATAGACCTTGGTCAGCAATGATCTAACCATTCAATTATAGTAAGAGCACTTATTTTGTTATCAGATATGGAGTGGAAAGCACAAGAACAGTTCTCTGAGAGGCCAGGCAATTAATTCAGTGTGGCTATTTTGAATAATTTGTGTAAAATTATTAAAAAAGAGAAACAAATATTTCTTTTTAAGAAAGAAGGGAAAAATTACTCATATTTTCAGAGAGATTTGTTTCCAGTTCCTATAATTTTATCTATTTAATACCAATAGATTATTTCAAAACGTATGTTAGGGTGTAGTTTTATTAGTGTAATATATTATTGCATTTTTATATAGATATTCTTAGCTTGCCTCCAGTAATCAGTTGTAATAGCAATTCTATTTTGAATTGTTAATTTTTGCCTCAGAAAAAACTGGAAAGGTTTATTTCAAACTTCTTAACATTTGGAATTCTAGATTATGTATCCAATTTTTACCAAATTTGAAATCAGGCTAACAACTGTGAAGCAATGAGAACACAGAATGCATAGAATGAAGATGGATAGATAGACAGACAGACAGACGGATGGAATAATAGATAGATGGATAAATGGATGGATGGATCAATCAGTTTGTGGCTAAATCTGTTGGGTAGCTATTTATTAGTATTTGGGGGACTGTCACAAATACTTTGTTAAATAACAAATCAGTAATGTTATACGTAGATAAAAACCTAAAAGCAATACAGCATGAACTAGCTTTTAAACTTTAAAATGCTTTTTAAATAAGTAATTTTGTCTTAGCACCTGAATGATAGTAACTGGACAACTGTAGACTTTGATGAAAAGGGTATTCCTTAGAGTCAATTTTATTACTTCCCCCCTCACAAATCCACTCTCATGAATCCACCCTCTTGTGGATTCAAGAGATTTTGCTAGCTACACTAAAGAGAAGGAGATGCTTTTATGGGATGAAATGTTCATTTAAAAATATACTAGTTCTTTTCTTGCCTAGAAAAGATATTAGGAACCACTAAAATAGATTCCAAAGTCTTTGCTGAAATAAACCAGAAAGCATTTAAGGAAGAAATTCCTTAATTAAAAAGAATTTGTTCCTAGTAGTTATGTCATGGAATGGAACACTGACTTTGCTGGAAATACATATGAAACATTTTGCTCATAAATTTGCAGGCTTATGCACCTGATCAAATGGAAGAGCTATAAATTCACCAACTATTTTGTTATATATTTTGGCACACTCTTTGGCAACTCAGGGAATGGATTGAACTAATCAGGACTGTTGTGTCTAATTTATTATGAAGCTGAAGTCTGAAAGTTGCAGCAAGAGCATTCACGATATGCTCCACTTGTACCTGGAATGACGATACCTTGAGTGTTGATTGGCGATGCATCCTGAGAACTATTTGCCATGAGCAAATCATTGGAACTAAATAAATCTATTTACTGATTTGTTCAAAAATATCCGAATCGCCTTGATTTGATTATTCCATTTACCATCCATTTGTAATCTAGCAATACATTTGCTGAATTCATGTGTATCTAAATCTCTCTTCCCAACATCCTGTTTTAGAAGGGCAATATAATCTTCTTAAGGATACAAATAGAAGTATGGAATAGCAGATAATTTGGGGAGAAATCTGCTCTAATCCAAGTGCTTGATGTTTCAAACTTTATACTTTGTGTGTGTGTGTGTGTATAAACGTATATCTCCTGATGGAGGCTAAAAGGTGGCAGCTGTGCCAAAGTAGTCGACCCCAAATCGCTGAGCAAAAACGAGCAGAGAAAGCTTTGATTGCTTCTGAGCAGTAGTAGTAGTGTGTCTCAACTACAAATCAAGCAAGCTACAAGGGGGGAAAAAAGACCCAATCAAGGCAATAATGGCCTCCACTTCACAATCAGACAAGTGCTCCTACTTTAGAAATCCTACCATTTATGGCTGATTGCTAAGCTGGCCTCATTTCTAATCTAAAGGCGAGTAATAATTTAAGAAAGGAATTATAACAACTTCCCAACAATTTGGTAAATTGTTTTTATTTGGAGGGGGGAAAAGAAAAGAGGTTGTTGTGAAGCTATTGCTGTTTGTAAGCTATTTCAACACCCCCCCCCCAAATCTGGTGTATTATTATATCATCCATTCTTTTCAGTTCCATCCTAAAAGGAAAAGTAAAACCCCAAGAAAAACACCAACAAAAATCTGGAAGGAGTCTAGTATGATATTGAATATTTAATCATTACATGCTTACTGTTATGAGAAATAAATAAAATGTTTAAATAAAATGTTCTAGTTGAGTGAGCAATAGGGGGACATAAGTTGGCCTGAAAGACCTAGAAGTCATTGATTCATATCCAGATTTAGTCAGACTTAAGTTAATAGAATGATAGTAATGTGATTTAATTAGAATACAAACTAATTTACTTAACTATTACATTATAGTGGTATCATCATTGTAGATGCAACAAACATAAAATGATGAAGAGTATATTAAGATATGAAAATTAAACCTATTTCCAAGCAAAGGTACTACTTCTCAAAGGGCAATCCATACTAATATCTAACTATCAACAATCTGTACCCCTCTGGATACAGGTGATTCATATTAAATTGTTTTCCTAGCAGTAACAGATTTATCTGAATTATATACTTGGGGAAACTATTATCTTGTCACGTTAAATAAAGAGTGCGTGATACTGCTCTTGTGAAGCCGGTGGTTAACTCTCCGATTGAAATTATTTCTTAACAGTGCTTAACTGGGTAGCTGATATCCATATGTTATAATAATCTGAATATTTATTTGTTTAACAAAGCAGTAGAATAATGATTAAGTTAATTAATAACCCAATCCTAAAGATATTTATGGGAAACTTTTATTTATCTCCCAATGAAGATGCTTAAAATTATAGAGCAAGATTTATAAACAGACAAACCAGATGCAAGTCTACACAAACAGCATTTTGGATATCACAGTTAGTGGGAGGAATCAGTATGCATTTTAATTTCCTTTGCCAATTGCATGTTGCAAAATAGTGTTTTTTCCTCCTTCATTTTTAAATGATTTTTGCCATTAGACATGGTTTATCAATCCATTATTATATTTTTTAAAGTTAGCAGTATGTTCTATAACTTTCTAACTGCATGTTATGGAGTCACAGATGCAGAAATATATTCCTTCTTAATTCTTTTCACTTTAGGACTAACATGAAAGCATGGGAACTATTGCTACAAACAAGCAAGCAAGCAAACATTACCAGATATTATTTGTAGTTTAATGACCACATGCTGAAACCAGACAGTGAATTAGGATTTGCTCCTAGTTGGTACTATTTTCATTCCTTACTGGATGCAGATAAAAAAAGCTGTGTATAATGTGAACTGTAGGATTTGGATGTTACACGCAAACTTCATCATGTAAAATAAAGTCTGGTGGGCAGATAAACCCTCTGCCTTTATTTCTGGAAAGATAGCTTAGGAAAGAATGTATAGTTCAAACTTTTATGGTGATAAATGAATATTTTTTGTATTTGTTAACTCATATTCTATCCATATACCCTAATCCAGAATTTCTGTGTTTCATACAATACATGCAGCTTCTATGCTAATCTGCTACCCTATTAATTTAACCAGGTTAAGCAGAATTTTTACACCTTTAAATCCTATACCTGTCCTCTCAGAATTCAGCCCCCTTGAAGTCAATGAGTCTGATCCCAAGTAAGTATGTGTAGGACATCAACGTCAGGATGCAGTGCTAATTCTATTTACCTGGCAGTAAACCACTAGCACAATGGGATTACATTATACTAAGCACAAATATGATTGGACTTTATTCTGGGAATTTTAAATTAATTTAGTGTTTCCTAATTTGGTGGTTTCTAAATAGGCTGGGACCAGAGATGTCCAAAGAGTATGGTAAAAAGATGGTGGCCATGAGGGTAAGATTGAAGCTCTGCCTGTTTCATATGTGTGTGACATGGCTAAAAATAGAAAGAGCTCTGTACTGTCACAGTCACCATCTCGACTTTTTTTTTTAACTATAGTTGAGGACACCCCTGGTTGGGACTATAGCTCCATATTTGACCCATCTGGCTGGGAATTCTGAAAGCTGTTCAGCTTACTAGAAATAATTTTCTTGTCTCTCATTAAATTCAGAAAAAAGGTTTTTATGATAAATATCTCCCTAAGTTTGAGTACATGCAGGCACCCATTCAATGTCTTGCTCAGTGTGCTAACACACAATTGCAAGAAGTACACTGGAGATCCTATGTGAAAATCATGCCAAGGTGGGGCTAAATCAGTCTCAAGATTCACCTAAATTTGGTGCATTGCTGGCAGAGGATTAGGCACAATATGACAATTGTGATTCTGTGATAATATTGAAATTTCAAATTCACTACCATGTTAGGCTTTCAGAAAGTAGAATCACAGTATATCACACATAGAGGACCACTAAATTCCAAAATGTTATAGAAATGTTTTTAAAGGAAAAGATAATGCTAATAGAGTTGTAAGATTATCTGTATAGGTACAGAAAACAAAATGTTACATTTCATCCTTACAGCTTTTGAATTTTGAGTGTATTTTGCCTCCGAGAACTCTTTCCATATTTGGAAAAAGTGTGAGTTACTAAAATAGAAATTAGTTCTAAGTTGATAGTTCACCTACAAAGATTGTTCAAAACGTGCTTCTGCTTTTTCCCCCCACCTAAGGATAAGGTTATTGTGAATTAACTGAACATCTCTGCATGTTATGTATGCTAAAAGTTATCTTAGAAAATATAAGAAATCTTTCTAGAAATCCACTTTACAATTGTTTTTTGATGGAGAGTTCTAATTCCTATCAGTTGTAAGGTTAATTGGGGGGAGTGATTCGGTGTTGGTATCTGTATTTATATCTGTATCTATAGCACATGAAGAAGGTTGGGAACTAATTATCAGATGTGATCTATAAGCTACAAGAAGAAATTGAAAGTGAGAGGCTCTACATGTCTACTCTAAAGTAAGTCTCAGTTCAGTGGGACTTTTTTTCCACGTACAGGATTACCTTCTCATTCAATTAATTCCAAACAATGGCATATGTATACATTTATTTATTCAATAATACTCAAATCAAACTAACAGCTGGGATAATAATAGTATATCTGATATTCTGTAATGGAATTTATTATGAAAAAAGATTGTAATTTTTTAAAAAATCTGAAATTTAAACATCTATAAGAAGCTGAGATATTAAAAGAAACATAAATAAACCTGCAGAGTTGGCCTAAAACTTGAGCCCAGTGGGAATGTTCCCTTGCGTGAAAAAAAAAAAAAAAAGGGAAACTCTGAGAAGCTTAATAATAATTACATGAAAAGCCAATAATGGGATAAGCAGTTATGCTCAAATTCTTCTTTCAATTAATTCACTAGTGTTATTTTATCACACATATTAGAGCTCAGGGATTTACAAATTTGTAACGGGGTGACATTTTCAATGGGGAAATAACCCATTCTGAATATAATTCATATTATTTAATTGTGAGAACAGGAAAGTGGGATGAAAAAAGAAACCTAATATAATATGGAAGTAGCAGTCCCCATTTATAAAATTTATGATGCCAGAAATCCATGTGGCTTTGATGGATATTCTCACAGATATATCACAGATCAAACATTTGTGCATGCAATGGGATCAATTTACAGCCATATTAATAGAAAATTGTCAGTCAGGACTCAGCAGAATGGTTTTCTTAATACCACTGCATTCTGAGAAATTTTGTATTCTCTGAATGTTTAGTAGTACACAGCGGGAGTGCAAGCCTAAATGACCCCTAGTGTCAGAAAGCAGCATGCTTAAAACAATTACAAGCACTGAATTTTTTTTCCCCCATTCAAAGATAATAGTGCATAAAGCTGGGGGGGGGGGGCAAATAATCTAAACTACATTTATGGTCTGATCTAAAAATAAAATGGCTATCAGTCTCCCCATCATGAGAAATTGTTGGAAAATCTGTTAAATGAAGAAAAGCTGACTATTTGTCCTTCTGCCCCGTTCAGTTCATTTAAGCTTTGTTATTTGGGAAATGTGTACAATATGAATATTTTCAACAGAATATGAAATGATACTATACTGTCAATTTTTTCTTTACCCATGATGGTATAAATAATGATGAATATTTGATAATGCTAATATAATTTTAATACAAATATATCCAACAAAAAAGCTACCTATTCATTTCAATCAAGGAGACAAATATGCCTTTTTTCCTTAATTGTAAAAGCTAATTTTAAAGGCTGAAATGTTTGCAAATCAATTAGCCATGCTATTCTGCACTTTAATTTTTCTGTGGCAACTATTTTTTTCCACTGAATGATACTGGAAACATTTTCTTAAATGCTAACTTGAACTATTAGTAAATACCCTTCCCTGATAAAGTTGACTTATTATAATGAAGTAAAATGTTTGTCTAGTTATTGCAGTGAATTGTCTGACACACAAAAAGGTAAATTAACGAAATAGTACATAAAAGGAACTCTTTTCAAATCAAATTGCAAAGATTTTTTAAAAACTTTGGAAGGACTAGCATTTTCCCAAAAATGTAAATATTTGAAATAACACCCCCCAAACTATATATGGAAAAAGTGTGTGCGCGTATGTTTTTGTGTAACATGATCATATAACTGATGGATATAAAAAACACTTTAGTATTTCATATATTAAGAGATATAACAATAGGGACATTTTTTGTAGATCAGAAATAATTATTCAGCATATATGATATATGGTATAGCTGACCTCCCAACTTTCTGTTGATCTGCTGATAAAGTAGAAACAAAGAAGTGAAAAGGTCCTAGGGGTGTCATTTCAGATTTCATTATTGGGGCATGAAGGGAAAAGAGACAAGATTCTTAGTGAAATATTAAAGCCTGCATTTGGAAATATTTAAATACTCAGTTGCAGAAAGCAGCGTGTTAAGAATGTAAAATGGTTTCATATGTATGTACGAGTTTGTATGTGTGTTTGTGCATAATCATAATAACCATAGCAACAATATAAACACACAACAAAGAAATCCTTTTATTTATGAAATTGTGGGCATTATGAGTTTATTACCCAAATATATAGTGCACTCTCTCGGTCCCTTTCTTTCTCTCTGTGATTTTGTGTCAACCTAATCAATCAGAAATATAGATAACCATTTCTTCTATATAGAAAAAAAAGGTGGTAGAGGTGGTGTAGAAAGGGGTTAGGTTTCCCCAGTAGGTATGCAGAGGACTCTCAATGGTCCGTCTAGTCCAGGGTTGCAAACAGCTGTCAGGCAGAAGTTTTTATTGGTCCTGCCAGTAAATTAAGAAGTTTTAGACTGAATCAAGGGACTGAAACTGGAGCTTCAAATATACAAAGCATATCATTTAGTGCACAGGTATATAAGGATTTTTAATTAATGAGACAATGTACAGAGCACACTGGAGAGTCATTCATCCAGCAGTTTTATTCTTTATATTATAATAAGGGATATGCATAGGTGTTGAGAAATTGTATTCATTAAAACGCTCTGTTTCCCTCAAGATTCTTTAGCTCAAGAAGGAACTCTCAATCAACTCACACTGTAATTTTCATTATAACTCCTAGCAAAGCATGTGTACAATGATGTTTACAAAATTACTTCTCAGTAGATAAAAGAAATTGCAAAGAATTGTAGTTTATATTGTGGTTTTATTGATGCATCATATAAAATGTATTTCTCATCAACATAGTTTTTCAGGAGAAGTTCTGCTGAAGTGAAGGATCCACCATAGAATGTGAAATGTATGTTTTGCTAGACCGAAAGCATGGTCTGAACTATCTGCCAGTAACATAAATTATGGTAGAATAGTTGAAATCTTCAAATCATTTAGTCCTTGGGATTCTTATTAAACTGGCTGGACTGTAGAGTCTTAAGTTTCAAAATTAACCCTGCTGTCTTCTCTGATTAAGTGAACATCTACTTCCTTGTCAGCAAAAGTATTGGTTTTCAGGAAAAGATAATTTTCACAAGAAAATTGAGAGATTTTTTTTAAGTGTATAGGCAATTATAAGACTGAAAAATATTAAATGAAATATTAGAGGTAGTAGATAACAATTCTGCCTCTTTTATCCCACCCACAATTAAGGTAGGTAAACAGCATTTGTGGTGAAAGTAAGCATATAATTTTATTCTGGATGCTGAGATTGCTTCACTTGGTTTTGCTACAAAAACAAGAAAATATACTGAACAGTGCATAATTTGTCCTCCCACTAGAGCTTAAATATCAAGATGCTTGAAGTTTTTGTTCTTACGTAAAGTGAGCCGGAGTTTGTGGAAATTATTTTTTGAACGAGTGCAAAAAAGGAACCAGACAAAATGTATCCTTACCCATCCTCCAGAATGAATTTTAAAACATTTTTTACTCACTGCCTCAGGATTGTTTTCATTGCCTGGAAATAAGATGAAGGGTTTGTGATCAGGTAAATAAATAAAATTATATTAAAAGAAGGAACGCTAGGTTAAAAAGTCCAAAACCATTTGCTGATATGATATTTATCAAGATCAGTTTAATAGAACCGAAATGCAGTGTAAGATCTGGAAAGTGAAGAGTAGAAAGCCATTTCCATGAGGTTATGATTTGCCTACTTTTGAGTAGTTTCAGTAAATGGTGAAATTTTAAAGAAGCAAAATATTTTAAGAACACATGTGAATATTTTCTATTGATTAATACCACACTCGGCCAATAGTTGTACTTTAGAGGAGGAACCCTTTCCCAAGAATAATTTGTCAGATCCTGATGACAGCATCTAGGTGCCATTTTTTAAAAATGTTGTTTTCACCTCATATATTTATGGTGCGATCCAATAGGTATCCACTTAAAAAGAAATCTCTTTGAGTTCAGTAGAACTTAGTGATGAGTCACTGCATACATTAGTTGATACTAATTCTTAAATTCTTAGATGTTGACTCTCCCTTAATAGTCTTTAAAAGTGTGAATATTTGTGGGATTTTATTGCTATTATATTTGGTTAGCTCTCTTGGAGTTTTAATAGTCAAAGAATTATAAGCAGGACATACACAAATATAGTTTTGGAGCAAAGGTATTTACAGCTTTGGCTGATGTCCCTGGCACCATAAGCTGAGTCATAGCTGTGTCCTGCAGCTGCAGAAAATACCTGTCATTTGCCAATGCTTTCTACTGCCAGTTTGTCAAGTTTGTCAAGACAGACATATGCCTGTGTATATATCCTTAAATGTTTGTGTAAATGCATCTAGGAAAACAGCTCAAATTGTGTTTGACATAAAATTATTTCAGTGATCGTAACATATTATATTTCCTACGTGTATAAAACATGTGATCTTGCCAGAGTTATAAGTGGATACAAAACATAATCTTTTGAAGTGCCAGGCTGAAACTGCTACCCTCAGTCCTCCCCACCCTTCACTGTACAGAATAGGAGTAGAGAATCTGGAGCCTCCTGGTACTGGAAGTTCCATCAGCCCAAGCCAGCATGATACAACAGTGTGATGAGTCTTGTAGTCCAAGAATATCAGGAGGAATGGAGGTTCTTACTTGGTATATGTAAAGATTGTTGCATACTAAATGCACAAGTATGTAAGACAGTCTAAAATATTAAGAATTGAGGGTAGGGATGTGTGATTCAGTCAATTTCATTATCCCCGGAGTGCAATCATTGTGTTGATGATACCTTTGCCAAATGTCATTGGCATTTCTCTCCAAATTGCAGTCAGTGTGTAGATTGTACATATAGTTTGGCCCCACTCTTCAGGCAGAGAAGTTTTGCTCAAATATTTCTATTCATTTTTGTGCATAATTTTCCCCATGTACTCATCTTTGCAGGTATCGTTTTTTCTAGTGAAAAGCACACTTTTGATGTGTGTTATTCTGTAAGATAACGTTTTTATGAGCATCTTCCCAGTGGAAAAAGTTCATGTATTTCAAGTCTTCATATATTTTAAATGATGAACCATGTATTTATTATTGGACTTACAAACAGTCTATGTTTTTTATATTCAGCAAGTCTGAAATTGGTATAACTTGCTGACTTTGTTTAAACGATTTGTTTGTAGCCAGTGGAAATTTAACACAAATATGTTGAATTATTTGATATTATAACAATAATAAATTTATCACTGGCAATTAGGTCAATTTTTTGTGTTTTATGCAAATTCCTGTTACAGACACACACAGAGAACCCTATGTTGGGTATGAAAAATATTTGGAAACAAAAGTATAAGGGAATTGGTGGGGTTGATTTTTAGGATTTGTGTCAAACATACTTTTAGATGTCTCAATGCTACCAAATGCTATTCTTTCACATTTCTTAAAATGTTTACATCACAAAAAGGTTAGCTTCAAAGTTTTTCCATTTCTTCTGGGGACTGAAGAAAGTCATATCACTTTATTTTTAATGACTTTTTTTTTTTAAAAAAAAGGAAAATTGCATAAGAGTGGGAATCATGCTAGCTGGTGCTGAATTATAATTTTTAAATCACCAGAAATGATTATAGAAGCAGAAGGATAAATAAACATATGGTTACTTAACTAAGGTTCTGCTCTGGCCCATTAGCTTTTGATTTGGGACTTATTACTATGACCAGTAGTAATAAGCCTTTATTAAATTTTAACGGCGTGGACGGTGCGTAGCACTCCAACAGCTATGTAATTTTAGAATGTAATTTGGTTGAAATTTGTAAACTCGGTCCCTCACTCAATCAGCTTTGTCCTGTTCCAGGGATTGCTGCCAGTGAGGGGGACTTGTATCCATTTAAAAACAGACGGTTAGCTGACCAGGCTTCCTGAAATTAAAAAAAAAAAATAATTAGTTGCTAATTTGTTGAATTCTGGTTAGTGACTGTAAGAAAGTACTACTATTACTAGTTTTTTCAAAATGTCCATTAGACTAATTTTCTATATTCAAACTGTCATTTTAAATAAAGGCAATGTCTGCCAATGGGCAAAACATTTGAAACTCATTCACAAACCTCAGATATGTCCTCAGCAAGCTTACTATTTACCTCCAAATCCAATTTTTAAAATTTTCTTTTGAGTTGTACAATTTTATATTTATTTGCCACTTCAGATTGATTTTTTACCATTGGTTTCAGCTCTGTGGTATACTATACCGTTTAGAAAAGCATTATTTAAATAATAAAAAAAAAGTTCAAAATGACATAATCCATATATCTAGTTCTCTAGGCTAAAGTTTTTAAAGGCATACAAGAAGTGTAATCGTCACCTATGGGCTAATTTTTCAGTTTCTTTTTCCAAAGCTTAAAGTGTACCGTTCACTCGAGGGATTCCATTCTGTGCACAGAATACATGCACCTCATGTTTAAAAGTGCAAATTTATAATAATGAAAGGTTTTGTTTTTGTTCTTTGCTCAGAAAAATAAATAGGAATACTTTTATAGTCCAAAATATATAGGAGACAGTTTTAGTCCTAAACTTATGGTCAACTGATAATTACGCAAACTGTCTTTAATGGACAGCTGTAATGTTTATACATGGGATTTAGATGATAGTAGTACGATTATTTATTAATTTGTGATTTTCTTTCTCTTTGATTTCTCTTTGATGCTAATGGCTGGATCTCTGTTTTTCTTGGCCAGGCAATCAACACAAATATAATTACAATATAAATACAAACATATAGTTTGCAAGGTCATTTTTTAAGCCCATGAGTTAGAGAACAATAGAAGTTCACAGCTACAGTTCAAGCAAATTAATCTGGGTGAAAGTCTTAATTTTCATTCTATGTACGCTTTATTATTTTTCTCATACATTCTAGCTGTTTATAAGGCATTTCAGTGCTTTTGAATATTCATTGGTGCTGAATATTCTTGACTAATCAAGTAAGGAATAAATGAGTTCCTGTATTTATGCATCAGGAGTGTAATACTTTTATAATGTTTCCATGAGGAAATTAAAGTCTTATGAGAATGCTTGGACTCAAACTATGAATTGATCCAAAGTTATTCAGAACTATGCAATCCTATATATATATGTGTGTGCGTATGTGTGTGTATGTATATGTATATATATATATATATATATACACACACACAGTATATATGTGTGTGTGTGTGTATGTATCTATATGTATATGTATATGTATATGTATATCTATATGTATATGTATATGTATATGTATATGTATATGTATATGTATATCTATATGTATATCTATATCTATATCTATATATATCTCCACATATGCTTTGAAAATGCCTCCAAGGTTGTGTTCTGAATCTTGCTCGAGCATGAGCTGAGTCTTTTCCAACTTTTTAAACAAGCCTGAAGAAATGGTACTATCACTGTAACGTTCACCTTAATTGCAACATGTGGATTCCTCAGAGCATCATAATCTTTTTTTCAGGTTCATGTGGAAGTCAGAAAAAAATTGAGCTACTTTCATGAATAATAGAGAATGATTAATAATAGGGAATTACTAATGAATTAACAGAGAATTGCTACACTCACACAAGCCCTGTGCCCTGATACAATATTATAGGGTGTTTGAATAACAATAGGTTTACTTTTCAAAATAGCATTCCTCTGTCATATTTATTGTGGGATTAACTTTTCCTCCTCCAGGCCAAGGTTTTACACACTTCTCGGTTTCCTTTTGTACTATCCTGAACCAGTCCTCCTTATTTTAATCATGGGCTACTTATATTTGAGATTTTGGGGAACAGTTATATCTCTTAATTTGCTCTATGAACAATATTTAACTCTTGTATACTTTCAGTGAATATTAACACTGTGTGTGCATTTAAAATGTTTGTGAGAGCTGAGAATATTCAAAATGGGAGAACTGTAACATTTGCACAATCCATGTACAAGCACAAGCAGTTCTGGGAGAGCACAGCGCACGTTCCAGTCGCATCCTTTACGCCACCTCGTATGCTGCATTTGAGGTTCCCTAATATTCAGCAGATGGGGTGCAAAGGGATGTTAGAGGTTGATGGAACCAGGCATGGTATGTTCATGCTGATGGGAGAGCATGGTTATAGGTCTTTGGACACCAGGCAATGTATGCAGCAGGTTCATTTTTCTTAGAAATAGAAATATGAAAATAAGCAGGGCAGAATAGCAAACTCTCTGGGGAAAGTTTTCAGTTCTGTTCTTAACGTGTCCAATGAAAATGACTGTAGGTAGTATGGTTGTTGAACTTTTACTGGGGTATTGGAGGGGTATAGGAGAGGCATTTGAGAGTTAGTTATCAAGCAGATTAGAAGCAAGACTCATTGGAAGACAGCCTCATGACTTGGATTCAGAGACAACTACAGGAGATCTGTATAGTACAAACTAATTTGATGGTGATACACATCCAGCAGAAAATAGCTATTGTGGCTGATAATCCATCCTTAAACCATCATTTCTGTGAAGCGTCTGGCACCGGTGACTAGTTCTAAGTTCTACTGGACTTCATCTTCACATGCTCTAAAGCCTTAGCCAGCACGGTCACGGGTGAGGCATGCTGGAAGATGTAATTCATCATGGAGAGAGCCAAAGCTTGTTATTCCTGATGTACTTATTTATATTTCCTCGGTTGTTTTCCACATGTCGAGTTTTATGTTGTAACCTACTTGAGGCAGAACCTACAGTCTGACCCTCCAGAAAGCTCCATGTGCATTGTTATAGATTTACAAATATAAATACAAATTACTATTAACACTGCTTTGACCAAGAACATCAGTAGTCCGCATCAGCTGCCTTTCTCTATCTGGTCATATTTAATGACAATCAAACCTGGAGTACAGGATTGTAGGTTCACACTAAGATTCTGTGTATTTTTGTGGACAGTTCCTTCTATTTATGTTTTCCCAGGGTTATCTGTATATAAAAATGATAATTGTTTCCACTATACTGTACAGTCTTACGAATAAAGAAACCTTTGCACAGAAAATTGTTGCATTGCCATCCTGTATAATTTAAATGGAATTTACTTCTGTGTGGACACACAGAGGCTTGCCTGGCCAGGTTTCAATTTAGTCAGCAAAAATCCACTAATTTCTTTTATATCTTAAATATATCTGCTCTGTGAGAAAGGTAAAAGTCTAAATCAAGTTATAGTTTATACATGAAAACACACATATTCATATTTAACATTCTTATTTATTATGACTGCATAATATTTAAGGCTTTAGATGTTCCATTTATCTCTGCTGTCAGCTTAATATCATGGCATTCTGAGTGAATTATCTGAGAAACCATTTTCCCACATCAAAACAAAACAACAACCCCCCCCCCCCCAAATCTAAGGTCCCCTTTATTTGTTTGTTGATACATCTTCATGTACAAAATTTGGAACAGGAACCTCTAAGCTAACTCTATGTAGGATAGCGCCACCTGGTGGCCCCTCACTAAAATGAAACCAAAAAACCCACATACCCAAATTCAGAATTTAACGGTCCATAATTTTGTGTGGGTTGGTCTGCATTCTTCATTTATCACGGCTGGCCTTCTGATCAGTCAAATGTTTCTGTTAGACACTGCAGTTTCAGAACTGGTTTCAATCTCATGTAGAAACAATACTTTAGGAATGTAATATTAAAATTTGGGATGATAATCTTGTCCTTCCACAAAATACTCCTTTCATCGATTCATAACCAGCTAACAAATGTTGTGTGTTTGCATTTATTGAATGGCTTACACCAATACATAATCGTTTAGTTAAAGGACAGGCCCAGGACATGCTTTATTCCAGTGTTTTGAAATGAATGGCCACCATCTTTGTCAGAGAATGGGCAACTTGATATGAATTGGAATATGCATCGCTTCCACATATTGAAAGTCTGTAAGCAGCAATAAACAATTCACTGTATAACAACTATTCTGTTCCAAAATGAAATCAATTCCCAGATTAATTGGGCCATTAAAAACTGCATGATCAAATTAGGGAGATCCAGGTGTATTCTGGCTTTTTAACATGTTCAAAATACCCTTCCATGAGATTCTTGGACAAGTACTGGACTTCCTTGGTTTCTACTAACATAAAAATGCTTCATTACTTAATTAGGATTTTGCTTAATTTAAGCCATGGGAAGTAGCGGATAGTAATTATAGTTACAATATTTGATTGTACTTTGCAAACTGTAGTTTGGACACAATATTGTTAGAGTTTATTCAGTTGGAGATGTAATAGTAATTTAGTTAATGATATCCCACTTTTTATACATATTGTTGTCTTAGTTCCCATCAGTGACAGGTGGATTGTCTCAGACCTACATATTAAATGGACAACATACTCAAAGGTAAAAAAGAAAAAAAATTGAGAAGATCAGTTTGCCAAAGCCAAAACAAGATGTTTAGTTGTATATCAATATACTTTGGTGTGAGACTGACCTTTCCTTATTTGGGTAAGTTGTCTTACTTGGATAAACATGTTGCAACTGAATCAAACTGATGGAAGAAATGCAACCTGGGGGCAACTGGTAATTCAAGACGTGTGTGTGTACACCTATACCACAGTTGGGATCAGTCTTCTGTCAAATTATTTTTCTTGGCAACAATATTTATTTATTTAGAGAATTTATTTATTTAGACAAGACTGTCTATCTTACATACGCAACCACAGTACAATAACTGAGGCACCATAACAGATTCACAACACAACTACACCTATACTGGACTCAGCTAATGTCCTGATTCAGCATCTGGGGGAAGAGCCAGGTCTTCATAGCCTTCCAGAAGTCCAGGTTTGAGATCCTCCAGATTCTGGTGGGAGGCTGTTCCATAAGCCAGGTGCCATGACAGAGAAGTCATGTAGCAGACACCAGTTTGCCATTATCATCTTCTACAATGTCTGCATGAGCCAGTTAACTTTAGAAGGGCCTTGCAAAGACTGATTAACTATCCTCATTCACACCATATAAAACAGATACTGAAACATCCATAAAATGTATCTAGGATGATAATTGAATGGAATCAATAAACAGCATAACAATTTGTTAAAATCAGTATGTGTGTGTATATACTGTATAATTCCAAATCAATAACTAGGAGTTATGTACTAGTCATAGGTTGTCTTGAAATTTTGCATATGCAATGTATGCAATTAATTTTCTTACATCTGACTGGGGAATGAACGAATCCCCCATTCAAAGATAGATACCTATTCTTTTTGCCAAACCTGGGAGATGATCAGTCTACTCATGTTCTGAATTCCTCTGAATCATTTGCAGCAGTGAACACACGAATTTCAGGAGTTTCACTGCATGATCTTCTAGGTACAGATGGATCTAGAAATGTCTTTGACCATGTTCATTCATCAACTAGCAAGCAGTTCACATTACAAATTTAAAGCTTCAGGTTCTAAACT
The DNA here is from genome assembly GCF_059951505.1 of Python bivittatus. NCBI lineage: Eukaryota > Metazoa > Chordata > Lepidosauria > Squamata > Pythonidae > Python > Python bivittatus. The sequence goes on from NW_028277098.1 coordinate 34,414,807, forward strand.
TCTGAAAAACATAACTGCCTACATTTCTTCTCTTTAATCTTTATGTGGGGGAGTTACCATTATTTAGCAGGTATTTGGTTTTTTTTGTCTGGGATATATTTAGCATAACCGTGATAAACCATCTACTTTTGATATTTGCTGACATTAACTGCATTTGGCTTCCAGTAGCTTACAATATACAATTTGTTCATATTGAGTCTATTGTAGATACTAGAAATCAAATATTTGATTTAGAAATCAATTTATAACTTTTAAGTCTTCCATTTATATATAGTTAGATGGTGAGTTGAAAACCCTCATCAATGCTATGCTGGGCGGGTAAGGCAATGATAGTTTTAGTCTGAAAGATCTGGAGGGCATCAGATTGCAAAAGACTGAAATAAAGCATAAAAATGAGGACTGAACCAGTGGAATGCCTTTTGAATGCATATTAGTACGATACTTAAAAAGTTCTAAGTTAGCTTTTGAATCAAATAGAATGAGTGCACCAATACAATGATCATCACTTTAATCAGTAATTCATAATTAATATTAATAATTAATCAGTAACACTTTATTTATGCTTCTGGATGTTCCTATCAAAAATTTTCCGATTACTCTTAAAAGTAGTAGCTGAGTTATATCTAATGATGTCATTTTATTGGTGAATATTACCTCCAGCAATTATATGTATCCTTCATGCTGTGTGACTTGCACATCAATTTGGAAAAATGCAGAATTGGCTGTGTGTGAGGATGATGTAGGGCAAAGAATGGCTGTAAACTAAGTGTAGCCGAGTGCAAATAAAACTCACAGGGCTGGACATAGCCTATGATTAGTCTACTCAAATCTAGTATTAGCTATTTGTAATTTTTGGTGAAATACATTCACATACATCCAGATAACATAACTTAGAAAGATGAAGTTAAGGAGATATACATAAAAGAATAAAGTTCTAGTCATGTGTAGATTAGGAAGTAATGAAACGTCTCAAAATGATTATCAACCGTGGCAAAGGTTAATACTCCTTACAATTATTTATTTCGGTAGCTTAATCAAGGATGTATTTGTTTCCTGCTTTCCTTCCAAACACGGAAGAACTTTTGCTCTCAGAAGTGGACTTATGGTCTCAATTATCCATACTAAATGAAAGAGGAAGAGCAAAGTAATTTTAATAGCAGAGGTTTCTTTGGTTATACTCAGAACAGTGTTTAACCCTTTAAAGAACATTTTTAAATAAGAAAAACACAGAACAAAGCAGCATTTATTGGGGCCATGTCTTAGGTACAAGTTGGAGATACTGCACATTTTTTACCCGTGTAAAAAAATAAAATCACTTTCTCCCAAGGCTATCTGCCCATCTCACATGTTCCAGCAGGGAAGGCACACTCCGGGTCCAAAAATGTCCATAAAAGTTTTGAAGTTCACTTATATTTTGTGGCAGTTAAGACCTTGCTAATAACCTAAGTAAACTGTATCAAGAACATGTTATCTTCTAGAGCACAATAATTTACTAAGCTCTTATAAAGAGCAAAGAAAAAACAACATTATACAAACATAATGGGTATATGGCTACTTCACATAACTCTATTTGCAGCACATCTCAGTGAAAAATATTAGTATTACTTTGACTACTGTCTTCACTTTCTAAACTTTGATTTTTGTCTGAAGAAGGGCTTCTGCCATCCTTTTTGGTTGCTTGAGATTTTTTTCTTCCACACGAATCCATGCCATTTCCTTTTTCTTTCTCCTCAGAAGGAGAACTCTTGGAGTGATTCTTGTTTTCTAATGCAAACTTCAAAGAGCTGTAAAATCTAGAGAGAGACAAAGGTGTAAATATATTTCAGGTTGGCAAGTCAATTAATTGGCTCTCATAAGACAGAACCTGCAGCTCAGGAACACTAGTAACAATCTAAGAATGCAAAACCACAGTTGAATAACAGTTTTTTTCAACCGATTTGTGAGATGCTAAAATAGCACAGCATTTATTAAATTTCTATCATACTGCAATCATAAGACTCTTGGCAGGACAGAAAAACAACCGTAAAACATCTACAGTATAATAAATAAAACCTCCAGAGTAAAAAAAGACTAATAATCAAAGATCAAAAGCAACCAACATATGTCCTAAAAATAGAGCAGTGCACAAAAAGAAAATTCACAAGATGGCATCATCTTAATTAAATCTATGCAAGAAGATAGAGTATAGTTTAATATGGTACTTAAATGATAAATGTAAAGAAGTAGAACTAGTTTAATGGGGCTTTTTGTGCTATGCTGTTATCCTAAAAATTGGGAGTCTAGCAGAGATCAAACCTTACCAAAGTGACTCTCACAAAGGTTACTCATTAAACCGATCCACCCTTACTCAGGAGAAAAACCCATTGAATAATCTGAATTCCTTCCAAATCACCCTGTGCAGATCCATATAGTAAACAAGCCAAGCCAGGCCAGGCCAGGCCAGGCCAGGCCCCGGCCCCGGCCAGGCCAGGCCAGGCCAGGCCAGGCCAGGCCAGGCCAGGCCAGGCCAGGCCAGGCCAAGCCAAGCCAAGCCAAGCCAAGCCAAGCCAAGCCAAGCCAAGCCAAGCCAAGCCAAGCCAAATGTTCCGCCCCCAAGCTGACAGCTCGTTTTCCAGGTCCAGGAGACATTTAGAGAGTCATATATGGAATGCCTCACCTATACCTGAGAAAGGGGCCTACAAAATAATAGGTGCAATAATAATAACACATTACAATGCCTTTGCATTGACCCAGTGAGTAAAGTATGGAAAGCCACAAAACTATATATTATTACAATTCCTATATGGTAGAACAGCAGAGAGGTAAGAGAGGAATTCATACCCCTTTTTGTATTAGAGTATGTGATAGTCCACTGAAGACATACACTGAAGAACCAGTATAACAGCATAAGGCACTAACATAATAATTTTGTAAAGCCAGGACCATGGATTTCAAAGAAACCGCTGTACTCCATGTTTTGATCACTTTAAACTCTGCCAACGTATTGCCATTACTATCAAATACTTTCCATGTATAGGTGAGGAAGAGATAGACACACACACATACCCTAATATATGTATGTTTGTTTGTTTTTAATGCACCCAATACAAAATGTCTGGGGTGGGGGTGGGGGTGAGAGAGAGAGAGGGGGGGGAGAGATTTTATCTATCCATCCATCCATCATAGTTATATAACCGCCCATCTCACACAAAGTGACTCTGGGCAGCATACAACAATTTTTTTTATTTTTATAGATAGATAGATAGATAGATAGATAGATAGATAGATAGATAGATAGATAGATAGATAGATAGATTTTAATATATACATAATTATTACATTATTATTATATATAGTAATTTAAAATTATATATATATATATATATATAAATATATACATTTTATACATTGCTAACAAACCTGTCAATTCTCTTCCCATTTTCTTCCATCTTCCGATTAGCAACTTGAACTACAAAATCAACATATTCTTCACTGACCATTAGTCTTCCTTTCTGGGTTAATGGAACTTCTAAGCAATGGGTACTTCGGACAGCCTAGATTGATGCAAAAGGAGAAACATATTAACCAGCTTTTATTAAATCTTATAAAAGATGTAAATACATTTTTGAATTCTATATCAAAAACTTGCAACTTATTAAATGAAGAATTATGGACTTATTGAGGATGGGAGCAGCTAGAAAGATTATTTTTCAGTGTTGTTAATTTTTGCATATGCAAGGATGCATATTTACATCCTTGGTTCACTAATACCTATTTGCTTTCTGTTTATGCTCTGGCTCTCTAGCAGTGTAATGGAAAGACTGGTCAATGTAGTCAAGGTTTAACGGTGTTTAAAAATAAGGCTGAATGATTTCCTATATGTAACACAGTATGTTTTTGTTTTTATTTATTTATTAAATTTCTCTCCGCCCATCTCCCTCCAATGGGAGGAATTTTACTCCTTTTACTTTTTTTTCTCTCCTTTTATTTTTTGGGGTTTTTTTCCTCTCTTTTTTCTTGTATAATAAAGCAATAAAGTATATTTTTTAAGAGGTCTGACATGGAAACAGTTCTAAGGATAGGCAAATTCATTAAACTTAATCTTTTAGTCTTTAATGGAAAAGATATTTGACATGACAAAGGAATATACACGCACACACACACAAAATTTATTTTTTTTAGTAATTACCAAATATTTCACATTGTTTTGATGATTAATATATGACTACTTCTGAAAATGGTTGGGACTCTTGGCTGCAGTCAAGATTTGACTTAAAGCTTTTAAGGACTTGATTCAACTTGTCAATTTAGAACATATATTTTCAAAACTTGTCACACTGATGTGATGTACTTGGTTTATTACTGGGTACTATGGTGATGGTCATCTTATGCTGTGACAAGAGCAAGTCAAAGAAGTGTTCCTGTCATCAGGGGGCCTGTGATGGTCATGCACTTAATTTCCATGTAGAGATGCTGGTTCACCTTGGTGTGGTCTGTATGCAGTTACACCCTAGCAATGAGCTCAGGAGGAGCTGCACATATCCCTTCGGTCAAAGTAGAAAAAACAACATACCATCATAATTTTTCCTTTCCGGCTAACTGTTATACCAGAATTTCTGAATCCAGCTTCTATAGCCACAGTGTGCTGCAAAGATAAGACCAAACAGCTGGCATAAACAACATACTTCATCAAAATATAATGTCAATTTAAGAACTTTCTTGGAAAGATATACAACACTGAAACAAAGTGTATTTTCAAATACTGATTTTTCTCCTAAATATTTACAGGAAGATAGATTATTTGTTATGTCTGAATCAAAAAAGTAGATTTTGTTCTGCATTATTCCAAAATATTACAGGTAGTCCTCATTTAGTGACTGCAATCGGGACCCACAACTCAGTCATTAAGTGAAGTGGTTGCTAAATGAAACCACAACTGTGCTTATGATCTTACTTCAGCTTTCCTTTGCTTTACGGACCTGCAAAGGTCATAAATGTGAGGATTGGTTGCTAAGTTACATTTTTATCACTGTTGTTAACTGTGAGCGGTCACTAAATGAGGCAGTTGCTAAGCGAGGACTACCTGTATAGCAGAAAGAAGTACTTCAAAAAGTAAATAATCAAATGTTTATAATAACAGGCCCATAGCAGTGTGAATCCATGTTCTGAAGCAGAAAAATAGAAGTAACAGTTCAGCAAATTCTCAGCAAACCCATCACGGCATGCTTAAAACTAATTATGAAGAATCATGGTGCCTTAAAAGCAGCTTATAACTTAGAATGGACAACTTGCCAATTAGAGACAAAATGTCTTTTTAAAAGAGCTGTGCAAATCATTTTGAAGTGCAAATATTCTGACTTTAGAACAGTACTGATTTCACCTTACTGGAAGTATTTCTACCTCAAAACTGGCCATTCTGATTTCTGTTTTGCAATCAAAACCAGCTAAAAGGTTAGAGTACTGCTAGTCAGATTGGAACAGCTTAAGTTACTTTTGGTGAGGCTGGAATGAGATGTTTCAGGGTTCAGACATCTTGATCTCTAAAAATGTCCATACTTGTGATCTCTTCCTTTCTTTAATTCTGTTTATATTATCTACAGCATAGTAAAACAGTAAGAAGACCCAAATGTAGCATATTCCTGCTGATGTGAATCAAAATAATAAAAAGGAGCTTACAATAGTTCCTTACTGATACAAGCTCATAGCCAAAATCAAGTATTGATGAGTAATGACTACATAATTTGATGATAGCCACCAAACATTGCCAGCCATACAGAACTATGTTTCTGAAATTCTCATTCCGCATCATAATACCAACAAAACACGCTTTCACTTATGAGCATTGTATCTGTAGAAACAATAGAAAACCTATTTCCCACATCAGCATTGTCACAGTCCGAGTTATTTAACACATAATGCTTCAGATAATGCCTTTAGGTGTGAAAACAGGGAGGAATAAAACATTACTTATGTAGCAATAATAGTATTTTAAGCACACTGCTTTACCAGAAGTTGTGCATCTTGCAGGTCTTGACATTGTACATGGAGAACAAATGGTTCAAATTTGAAGATGGCATCAGCTGCAGCTTTCTGCAAGGCTGTAAGCTAAGAAATAGCAAAAGGTTAATATCAATGCTACATCTGTTAGCAATGAAATATAAGCAGCTTATTTAGCATCTAAAAACACTGCATGACAGAAGCTGATTCGACTTGCTAATTAAAATACATTTCTACATGTTGTAATACTCATATACTCTGTCTGGTATATGCTGTGCTTGGTTTTTATTCTCTTTAGTATAACATTCTGCTGGGATTTAACTTTCCAAAAGATTGTGTGCTGATGATAGAATTTTAGAAATCTTGATGCTGTATGATATAGCTATAACTCTAAGGTCTGCACATCCAGTTTTAAGAAAAGCCTCTGATCAAATCTGGTCTATCAGTTTCCAGATGTCATTCAAATAATACCTTGAAAAATAATAAACTCGATCTAGCTACAAGATTTGCAGTGCTGGGAAAAAAGTACACATTTAGAGTGATAATGCATGTTTACAGAATACTTCAAAAACTTTCCTGACCCCAAATGTTTTATTACTTTATGTAAAAATCTTATCTACATATTGACCTATTTAATTTTTTAAAACTGGTGTTTGGAAGAAAGGGATAATACAAAGCACTGTTTCCCTATGAATGCTTTCATTCAATCAATTTTTATTTCCTCTTCAGATCACAATATCCTAGAATGTTAGGATTGGAAGGCATTTTGGAAATCATTTAGTCCAACCCCCTGCCAAGGGCTGGAATCCACTTCTACAGCATCCCTGATAAATAGCTTTCCTGCTTCTGTTTAAACATGTCCAGTGAAGGGGGGCCATCACCTTCAGAGGTAGGTATCTTGCAGGTCTTGCGGTGAGGATTTTCCCCCCTGGTGTTTGACCAGATACTATTTCTTTGTAGTTTAAACAGTGTTCCAGAACTCTGAAGAATTCTGCCCCATCTTCTATATTTCAGCCCTTCAGATTCTTAAAGAGAGCTGTCTGTTACGTTTCCCCTCTGTCTTCTCTCCCCCAAGTTAAACAACCCAATACCTTCTACCATTCCTTGTACATTTTGCCCTCCAGGCCCCTTATCATCTTTGTTGCTTTCCTTTGGATGTGGTCCAGTTCATCAGTCCTTCCTTTTTTTAAAATACAGTTTTTATGAAAAGATTTTACATAAGAAGTACAATCAAAGAAAAAGATATAGTAAATGTGAAAAAAATAGAAAGGAAAAAAGAGACAAAGAAAAAAGGAGACAGAAAAATGAAAAAGAACAGAAAAGAACAGAAAACATGAAAAGAAATATAAAGAAATGGCTTCTGATCTTCCTCTCGGCAGTTATATATACAATTCTAATCAAACCTCCCTAAGATTATATCACAATCCCCTTCTTTCTATAACCTATTCTTTCTAATCATCAAAACTATAAATTCATCAGTCCTTCCTAAAATGCAGTACTCAGAGCTGGATACAACATTCTAGGTTTGACCAATGCAGAAGAAAGAACAATGACTTATTTTAATCTTGATATTATACTTGTTGGTGAAGCCTAAGATTGCATTTGGCTTTTATGCAGCTGCATTATACTGTTAACTCATGTTTAACTTGTGATCTACCAAGATATCCAGTTCCTTTTCAGATGTACTTCTGCCCAACATAGTCCCTTGCTGATGCTATACTCGTATCTTTCATTTTTCCTAAATGAATGTAGACCTTGCATTTGTCCCTATGGAAATTCATCTTGCTTATTCCTCCCATTGTTTCAGCTTGTCAAGAACCTTCTGGATTTTGATACTGCTCTCTAAGATGTTTCCCACTGACCTATCTTTGTGTCATCCGCAAATCTGATCATCATATATTCTTGTCCAAGTCATTTACTGAAATGCTGAACAGCACAGAGCCTAGAATGCAGCCATGTAATATGCCACATGATGCTTCTCTCCAGCTGGATGTAGAACTACTGATACATGCTTTTTGGGTACAATTGTTCAACAACTGTATTTATTTATGAATTGGGACTACAATTTATGAAATTTATTTTATAGGCAGTTAACTCTTGACAAATTATTTTTTCTACTGAGTCATACAGAATGTCTAGAAGTAACTTCAGTTAGACATTTTCTTATAGGCAGGAGTGAAGTTCATCCTATTGCCAATGCAGAATCATGGCTACTGTTATTCTAAAATGAAGTGTATATTTATGCTATTCAGCAGCTATTTCTTAAACGCAGCTCGAACCTCCTCTAGACCTCATGTTGGAATCAGCTGTGTCAACTTTAAATGAAACACAGTAACATTTTCCCATATTTTTAAACAATCAAAACAAAAACTAGACCTCATCAAAATAATTAATATGTACAGATGACAATTGTCATATTTGCATTGTATTTGCATTGGGGGGAGATGGGCGGGGAGAGATAAATAAATACAAATAAAATAAATATTAAAATATCTTTAGCTATTTTTGTGCAACCAGGAGTATATATCCTTATCTGATCAATACTGGAAACTGGTACATGTCTCATCTAAGCTCCCAATAATACATAAATGTGCATGTTCCTTTTAGAAGCTTGCATTTCTCCATTCCAGAAAAATCTGTTATTGCTAAGGCTTTAAAACAAGTTTGTTCCTATCACCAGAAGTCATCATCAAAACATTTCAATATTTTAAATGTTTAGATGATGACTTCTGGTGATAGGAACAAACTTCACCAGAAGTCATCATCAAAACATTTAAAATATTGAAATAAATAAGGTGATTTGATCATTTGAATATATTCAGCTTCTTAGATAGCCTCAAATTTAAGATAGCAGTAGCCATTACACATGAATTAAAAATCTATGATGGAAAAAGCATCAGAAAGCCAGTCATGTCTATCATTCATTGAATGACTCCTCACCACTCTATAAAAAAGGAGATACAATAACTCCCATTTATTTACTTCGATTGATAAAGACCAGTATGAGTCACAAACATAAGACAATGGCATGGAAGAGCAGGCCTCTTTCCTTACTAATTTAGTCATATAAAATGAATTATACAAACTTGATAATTCCTACAATATTGTTAGTATACAGAACAAGCAACATTTTAAAAGTTTGTGTAATAAATAATGTATTGGCCCTTACCACATCTTTTGTAGTACATAATTGGTGGGTCACCATAAGCCAAGTGCAGCTTTGCTTCTGTATTTCAAAGCCAACAGTATCCTAGTTAGAAAAAAGTTTGATACACAGTACAAATCTCTTAGATTAGAAATGTATTCAGAACTACTTGCTGTATCCCCAAGTTTCCAACATTAAAACGGTAGAATTTCCTAACACGCTGAAGAAGAAAAGCCAGAGGACAGGGGAATAAAACGCAGCAAATGAATCAGTTTTAAGCTGCACATGCTGGCTAGTTAGAGAAAAAAGAGTAATTAGTCATGTTTGTGGGGCTCATATCACATTGATCTCTGACAGAACAAACCTTGAATGGGTTGAAGCAGTGGCACTTAAAACTCGGAATAAGGCATATCTTGCCATTATATTTCAAAAGGAGAGAGGGTTAGGCCAATACTTCAGTATGTCAGGTGCAACCTGAAGCACCTACGACTAACTTAATGTATGAGGTGTCCCATCTCCTTTTTTAGAGGGACTGTAAGATGTGAGTTATGTCCAAAGCATCTCACCAGGTTCTGGGTGTTTCTGCTTTATCATTATCACGCTGGTGAAGAATTCTGGACAATTAGCTAGTTTGGTGTAGCAGTTGAGGCATCAGGCTAGAAACTGGGAGACTGTGAGTTTCTCAGGCACAAAAGCCAGCTGGGTGTCCTTGGGCCAGTCACTCTCTCTCAGCCCTAGGAAGGAGGCAATGGCAAACCTCTTCTGAAAAACCTTTCCACGAAATCTACAGGGACTAGTCCAGGCAGTTGCCAGAAGTCAACGCTAACCTGAAGGCACAAAAAGCAAAAGCAAAAAAAAAGGAAGCTTCTACCCTTTGGAATATTTCAGGGGATCTGTCCAAAGGTGGCTTTTCAGTGTTCAGTTCACTGAGCTCCTCCTTCAATTCCAACAATCTGAAAGAGGAATGAAATCAAGTTCTCACAGCACGAACGGGAATGGCAGAAACGGCTTGTCCGACGGACCAGTGGTGTTGACTCAGCACCCACCCAGTTTTACGCAGGACGGGGCTTCCAGACTCTGGGCTGCAAAATTCCGGGCGCCAGCAACGAGGGGGAGAAAATCCCAACCCTTTGCAGACGTCTAGTGGCCGCGCGGAGCTTTGCAACCCAGACGGGGTACAGCCTTATCCCGGCGGAGGGTTTCCCTAAAGCAGTGCGTTAACGCCCAGGCACTTGTTTTATCAGGTAACAACCCCACAGGAACACAGAGCAGGAGGAGGAGGAGACCGAGCGGTTCCACCCAACCTCAGCTCGGCTTCACATCTGCGGGGCAAAAGGGAGCCGAGGCCGAAGGTGGGCTTACCGCGGCCGAGTGGGCGGCAGGGGGCTGCTCCAGCACCACCACGCGCCCCGAGCACGAGCTGGTGGTGCAGAAAGTCTCGCGGCCATTCAGAAGCCGGACGATCCCCTCTATAGGTTCGTCCACGCTGCCCTTCCGGCTTGCGTCTGCGCGCGACAGCCGCTGCTCTTTCCAGTGCTTAAAATCGGCCATCGGCGGCGGCGGCGGCGGCTCTTCCTCCTCCCCGCCCCCAGACGGCAGCAATGGCGGCGCTCATGGTCTCCGTCTCTGGGAGGCGCCATCTTAGCCGGATGGCGCCTCGCCTGGGACAAACTTATTTCCGGATCTCCGGATACTCGGAAGTAAACGCCCTACGACCCCTTTCGGGTTTTACCCTCCCTCCGTGTTTCGTTAGAAGCAAAGGCCCCGCAGAGTCATCTCGGCTTACCCAAGAACACAAGACGACGGTGAGCCGAGAGGTACAAAATTATAACGGCGGTTTGCGGCATGATTTGACTTGTGATTGTAGGCCTGATGTCCCTTAGATTTATACCCCGCCTGTCTTACGGAACTACCTAGTGCTTCCTCTTCCTGTTTTTTCCCCACGATGACTTTGTGAGATGGGTTGGGTTGAGAGAAAGTGACTGGCCCAAAGTCATCTAGGATGCCTCTGTGGCTGAGGGTGGACTACAGCCCGGGTCTCCCTGGTGCCAGTCTAACAGCTTAACCCAGTCTTTTTCAACCTTGGCACATGCTGGCTGGGGAATTCTGGGAGTTGAAGTCCACACATCTTAAAGTCGCCAAGGTTGAAAAACACTGCCTTAACCCCTACACCACTCTGACTTCTCCACCAGGGCTAGACGGAGAAGTCAGCAAAACTGGAAAAAGGCAACATCAGCCTACTTTTGTATTGTTCCCTAGAAAAGAACCTGGACAACCATGAAGTCACCAGAAGCTGAGATCAATTCAAGGGTGGCTTCACTCCTCTCCTCCCCCGCCCCCCCCCCCCCCGCTTTGGGGGTCTATAACAGGCTTCTGTTAGAAAAGAGAAGGACAGAAGGACCAGACAGCTGCTTAGTACAGCCGGGAGCCAGGGCTCTTTAGTTGTTCAGCCGCAGCCCCCTCCAGCGCTTAGTATTAGCTGTGCTGACTGGAGCTCCAGTCCTGCAATTTCCAGCGGGCCACCTGTCCTTGCTCAAAGGGCAGTCATTCACATTGTGTAATAGTGTAGAGTTGGGGAGGTTTCCTGGCAGACATTCCAGACCAATAAACTGCAGGAGCAATGTCCATTCAGAAATAAGTCCTATTTTGTTCTTTGGGTATGTGCAGGATTGAAATCTAATACTTATTTCCTTTATTTATTGGATTTTGAGGCTACCCAATTCCAGAAAGACTCTAGGCAGCTTACAATTTTGAAAAGAATACATAATTTAAAAGAGGCATGACCGCCTGGACAAAACTCCATAAATGACATCCAGAAAAATTGCAGTCTTGATGGTGGTTGCTTAATTAAGAAGAAATCTGCACTGAATGGCACCACAGCTATGTTCTGAATAAAAAAAAAACTGTTAGGTCTGTCATGTGGAAATGCAGATGCCCACTATATGGCAGCAGAGAGATGTCAAAACTCTTTGCTGCCATCATGTGGGCATCCAGATTTCTAGTAAGTACAGATTTGGTAGCCTAGCAAAGAGAATAGGAATAGGGATACAATTCCTACAACCTTATTTTGGAATAGATCCCATTTAAGGTGATTTTTGGACAAATGCTCATGCAGTAGATTGTACATCAACAATTTACTAGCGCTGAAGACTAGCATTAACCAATATAGGTGTGGTATCTTCCAAGATGGATGGGATCATGTTTGCACATTCCTGCGGCATCTTTAAAAGCTAATGTGTTTGCTAATTTGACCCATGAGTCCTGTAGAAGGAGCGAACCCTTTTCTTGGCAGTTCAAATAGTTCAGGGATAAAGAAGGACCACATAGAAATTCAGTGACTCTGGTGAACTATATGTTATATCTTTGAGGCAGAAGATGGAAATCATAGCAGAATGAGAAAATGGAACAATTGAGAGTCCAGCAAAGAGCCACAGGATATCTTTAAAAATAGTGGGATTTAATTCAGACCTTTGTGCTATGATCATTTATAAACCACAATGCTAAATTACAGTTTATTTATCTATTTACTTACTTATTTACTTACAGTAAATAACAAAGTGGACGCGGTGGTGCAGTGGCTTAATGATGCTGAAAGTTGCTGGCCAGAAATGGTCAACACTTCAGCGATTTGAGCCCAGCTCCATGTGGCAGAGTGAGCTCCTGTCTCATCCCCAGCTTTTGCCAACCCAGCAGCTCGAAAGCATCTGCGAGTAGATAAATGGGTACTCTCACCCCGGTGGGAGGAAGAACACTGGCAGCGCCTTGCATGGGAGATGGGACCAGTTGCCGGTAACGTGGAAGCCGTGTACGCCTGAAAACGGCGCGAAGCAATGGAAAACCCCGCCTCCCTGCGCTCGCCAGCTGGGCTTCGCTCTAGGAAGGAGGCCATGGCAAACCACTTCCGAAACACCTTGCCATGAAAACTGCAGGGACTCGTCTAGGCAGTCGCCGCAGAATCAGCCACGATTGAGTGCGGATAAAACAAAAAACAAAGTAGTTTCAACATTAAATAAAACAACATCTAAAAGCAGGCTTAAATACAATAGAAACAAATAAAACCCTAAGGACCTACTAGTTAAAATTTACATGTATAGAAAGTAAACATAATAAAACAAAATCAAACAGAGCAGGACAATAACAATAAATTTAAAATAAAAGAATGAAAGAACTTCTTCATTATATACAGTAATTCCAGGATTAGGACATCTTAACCCTTATAACAATAGCTGCCAATAAGAACTTGGCAACTTTGTTCATGATAATGGGGTTCCAGTCCAAGAGTAGGAACTCAACCACCTCTTCCTTGTTAGAAACTTGATATTTACAAGGAGGAGGTATAGTTATATTAGCACATAAGTTCTTGAGATACTCAGCAAGGAAAACTTTTTAATGTGGTTGAGGACAAGGGAATCTGTAGTCCAATATATCTGGAGAACAAGGCTGTGCATTGCTTTGAATTCAGTTCCAAAAACATTATTCAGAGCATGTGCGAACTTTGTACCTATCTGCAATTCTTTTAAAGCAGCTACTTTAGATAGCTGCAGACTTTAAAATACCTGCTTTAAAGAGTTTCAGACAAGTACTTTGTTTCCCAAACTCTCCAGGGCACTGGATCTAAAGTGGTTTACAGTCCTACTGGAGAATGCCAGGTTGAAGAAGACTGGTATATATAGAATGTATAGTACTTACTGTAGTGGCTGACTCTTCACTCCTAGTTGGGCTTCTAGATATGTTTAAAATGGACAAAGAAATCAACAGGAAATGCTTTCTGTATTACTGCATTGTGTCCATCCAAAGCAGGGGTTCTCAAACTATGTGTTGTAATCCCCATGGAAGTCATGAGCAACTTCAAGAGGTCATAGAAAGTGGGCTTAGAGTTTTGAATATTACTGCCCTTGCAAATCATTTTTCCACCTGCTTCCTTTTCATACCAGAAGCACAAAGATTCTATGAATTATCAACAATATTAGATTATTCTTTATGTTATAAAACTTAATTTTGAAATCAACTTTTTTATTCTTGCACATTTATTTTACAAAAAAATCAAATTCACCCATTAAAATCTATTGATTGTGTCAGAAATGGCAAAAAAAAATGTAATTTGCTTTGATTAAAGTGTAACGTATTTTGCAGAATAGTTTTTAATGCAATTGAAATGGACAAAATTCTTATTTCTGAGAATGTAATAACCAATTCCTATTGATCATGTGTACAAATGGTTTCAAGATATTGGCGATCCACTGACTCTGACCACTGAGAATTGGATTCAGCTGCTCTCAGAAATATCAACATATCTCTGACATCTCTATTGATACGATTTGTAGATATATATCATTGGTGTGTCTGTAAATTTTCATTTATTTTGGTTTCACAAGTGCTTTTGCAAAAGGATGGGCTCAATATGTTTTTTAAACCAGAAAATACTCTTCACTGAGAATATGAAACAGAGCAAATTAAAATGACATAAGGATTGTCACCATGTAGATTTAGCCAAGAAACCTTGAAATTTTTCACTTGAATAGATGAAATGAAGCAACAAAATGTGAATTAGTTAATTCAATTTGCAACATTCAGTTTGTGTAAATCAGGATTTTCTATAGTTGGTACTCTAAGGAGCAAATATTGATCTGCAGCCATGTGTTCTCAGGAAAAGGCAAGGCTGCTTTAAGGTGTTTCACACAAGTACTAGGTTCATGCTCCCATGTACCCCAAATCACTTTTTGGGGATTGAATCTAAAACACTGCCTAGCCCTTTGTTGCTATTTATGTGTTCATCTACCGAGGACTATTTGCATTTTACCTAAAGGGGAGGAGGGTTTGCACATTTGTCCTTTATTGGCCTAGATCACATAATTCACTAAATCCAATTTAACAAAACAGTGGCTCATTTTATCGCAGGCTAGCATGGTTTGCAAACCCAGTCATTTTGAGTTCAGGAAAGATTTCTCCCTGTAAATAAGCATTTGGATGGAATTTGAGCAGAACTCAGCATACTGTACAGTAATCATCCTATGTTATGAATAGTATTATTAAGCTGTAGGTATGCCTTTGTTTTCTTTTGGTCCCCAAAGGAAAAGAAGGTGCCAGTTATTTGCCTGTCAGATCAAAGCCACTGTTATCCTAATTTGAATGTTTGTTGATTTTGCCTTCCTTGAGATTTTATTGGAACCAGGATCTTTCAATCTGTGTTGTATTTTGATTCTACCCTTCCAGGAGCTCAAGGTAACACATGTTGTATTCCCCTTCTGGTTATTTTCACAATTCTCTGAGGTGGGTCATGTTGTGTGGTAATCTCCTTGTGAGTTTCATGGTTCAGTAAGGACTCACCAATCCTAATCTAGCACTCTGTTTGTTCCCTTGCAAAGTCCTGTTAACTTTGCAATGTAGTAAATAATTCGGAAGATGTGATGAATGATGCCAGTTCAAAGTGATATATTTGTTTATACATACTTTGCTATGTTTGATTCATGATTTCTTCACATTGTGGGTGGAATTTTATCCTTTTAGGGCTAAGAATCAGATGGCCCTACGGGGTATATAAACTAAAACAGAAAGAAATAGGTAGAGAACCACTGATTTAAATTGCAGCTGAAGAGCAAGTCATTTGCTTCTCTTTGAAGTGAAAAAGGCAGCAGATATTCAGATACTGTAGTTTTATATCTGTGCATTTTCAGGTTGTCATGGCAACAGGAAGAAATTTGATGAGAGCCATAAAAGTGTTTGAATTTGGTGGGCCTGAAGTGCTCAAACTGCAGCTAGATACATTAGTACCAATTCCAAACGAGAACCAGGTAAAAACAAAGAATATGGAATCTTTCTGCTTTTGCTACTGCTACTGTTATTACTATTCTTAAACATGAGGTTGTACTCAGATAATGAAAATGCACAATGAGCTGCAGGTTGAATAAAATTTGAGAGGATAATACAAATAATTCCATTTCAGAAAGTAAAACAATGAAAATAATGGCAATTGCAGCTTAATAGGAACCCAGCGTTTGCATATGGATAATTGACATTGACATCAAGAGTCTGGAACATATTCCACCGACATGTTGTATGTGGATTCCCAGTTAGTAGGATGATAGCAAGGAAATAGGCTGATTCTTGGGGCATGGACTATAGGAGAGAAGATATTTCTCCAAGTCGTCTTGTTCAATGACTGACACGTTCATGTGGATGCTGGGGGTTATGATTTAATGCCTCTGGGGAGGGAGCCAAATCAGGGGCGATTGCAGTCTTATCTCTGATCTGAGAGACCTGAGACAGGTATGGGGTTGCACACCTAAAAGTATCCTCCTTATGTTTGAACTGAGTTATTAAACATATTTTTTCTTCTCCAGGTTCTCATCAAAGTTCATGCATGTGGGATTAACCCAGTAGACACCTATATTCGTTCTGGAACTTATAGCAGGAAACCATCTTTACCATATACACCAGGCACAGATGTAGCTGGAGTAGTACAAGAAGTTGGAGAACATGTAACTGCTTTCAAGGTATTGGGTTGCTAGCTGCTCACTTCCTTTCGCTAAAATATTAAAATTTTAGGCCTGGGAAATAGATTCTTATCTGATTTTTCTGGCTTTGATACCCATACCTCACCTCCCCAAATTTAAGTGTGACATTTGATTTGTTGCCACTCCTTGCTACATCGCTTCATTTTATTACTGCCAGTTTGTCTTTGAAGTGTAGTCTTTGAAAGCTAAATTATTTCAAGCACATTTACATCTTGCATTCAAAGTCTTGTTTTTTTTTTTAAATTTGACTATTCCTTTGTTGTCTGAATACCCCCATCCAGTATTTACTAAGGATTTCCACTTAAAAGTTTATTTGAATTGCTTGCCCTACCTTTATTAGCTATCCAGAGTCTCTTTTTCTCTGAATAACAGTGTAAGATTTACACACTGGACTGAAGAAATAGCTTCAGATGGTCGAGTTCCAAGAATATTTTGATTTTCCTTATTTTCTGTGTGCAATGTGGCATCATTCTGCTAATAGCTAGAATTCCCATTAAAAGAAGATACCACTGCCCAATTTTCCCCCTTGGTTTTGTGGGGGAAATACAAATTCTGCATGGTCCTTTCCAAATAATATGCCTACTAATATAAGTAGGTGGGTTTTCAGGCATCAAGAGTTACCTGAAATCTATCTAAAATCTGGGAATCTGGGAAGTTGGATCTCACTTTTGTTGTTTTGCTGGTATTTTAAAAACAAATGGTATTTTAAGATATATATGCATTTTTGTTCACCTTATGTTTCCCTTCTAACTGTATTTGTCTGGATTTCATTCTTTTTTTGTGTGCATACTTTGCAAAAAGCAGAAACAACTCCCCCCAAACTTTAGATTAATCTTGTGCATTTGTTTGCTCCTGTTAGAAAGGCGACCGGGTTTTTACCCTGGGCACTGTTTCTGGTGGTTATGCTGAATATGCTGTCACATCAGTTGACAACATTTTTCCTTTGTCTGATAAACTGGACTTCAAGCAAGGTGCTGCAATCGGAATTCCATATTTTACTGCATACCGTGCCCTCTTTCAGAAGTAAGATACCATTTCCTAAAACTACTTTTAAGTCTTAACTAAGACATACTCCCCCCCATCCTTTCTTGCTTTCCAAATTTACTCCTATTAATTCATCCTGAATTAGAATTGTAAGCACTTTATGACTTTTAAGTGCTTTTTCCTTTTTGAGCCTCAGGAAAAAGTAACAATATAAAAACAAATCTTCACAGAGGTTGCTGGAGACATTCATTCAATACTGTTTTGTCGGTAATGCAGCAAGCAAGCATATTTCTGGTTGTTGGTTTGTTATTTAACCTATGCTGGTATTATACAAGTGATCAGATAGATAGATACACAGACACATACATGGATACATTTTTATATAAATCTATACAATTTATAACATACATTGGCATTTTCCAAATGAGTGCCCTTCAAAGAGGATGGGCTGCATCATCCCAGTACCATCCAGAAGCTTAGCCAACTGAAATGCTGGCTGTGGAATATAAGAATTGTAATGCGGCTTACCAAGTTTGGAAAGGCTAGGATCTACAATGAATATTTTTTGTTTCTTAATATTATATTTCTTGCTTATCACCTCAGTGACAGTATTATTCTATAGGCATACAGGCAGTCCTTGGTTAATGACCATTCATTCAGTGACTGTTCAAGGTTACAACAGTGCTGAATTAGTGGTACTTACGACCGGTCCTTGAAGTTCTGGCCTTCCATGCACCCCCATGGCCACATGATTGCGGTCTGGGCACTTGGCAATTGGCTTGCACTTACAATGGTTGCAGTCTTCCATGGTCATGTGATTGCCATCTGCGACCTTCCCTGCCGGCTTTCCACAAGCAAAGTCAATGGGAAAGCTGGCAGGGAAGGTTGCACGTCGCTCTGGTAAGTCTCCCCCACCCAGCAGGAGTCATCCCTGGCCCAGCCACCTACGCACCCTCCCTCACCTGGCAGCAGCCACCCCTGGCCTGGATGTGCTCATGCCTCACTGGTTGCCTGTGCACCCTCCCCCACCTGGCAGCAGCCACTTACCTGCCCACCAGCCTGCTTGTGAGCTACCTGGGACTTGCAATTTCCTGCTGGCTTCCCCACTGACTTTGCTAGTTGGAAGCTGACAGGAAGTTGCATATAGGTACTTGCTTAATGACCCGTGATCCTTGCTTAACAATGGCAACAAGGACTGCTGGGATTGCTGTTGCTAAATGATGCAGTCACTTGACATCGCACTTTATGACCGCATTGCTTAGCAACGGAAATTCTTGTTCCAATTGCTGTCTTTAAGCAAGGACTACCTGTACTGTATTTTTTACATATAAATAGTGACAGTCACTTAAATATATAGGTAGGCCTCGTTTAGCAACATAAGCATAGTCATGGTTTCACTTAGTGACTGCTTTGCTTAATGACTGAGTTGCTGGTTCCAATTGCAGTTGCCAAATGAGGACTACCTGTAGTTGCCATAAAGGATTTTTAGGGAATTAAAAATATGCGGAACTGATCCCAGTTTAATTGTCAAGAGTCCACTAAATATAATTTCAAATGGATGTTTTTTTCCCTGGCTATATAAACATTAGATTTTTGGGCCGCATAATGTGAAACTGTCACACAGTAGTTATGTTCAAAATATTCTTTATGTTTTTGCAGAGGATCTGCCAAAGCAGGAGAAACTGTCCTAGTCCATGGAGCAAGTGGAGGAGTAAGTGATTCTGTTTTTATTGCTGTATGCCATCCACAGTTGCACTTTTGTGAATTGGTGGCCATATAAATCCTTTAAATCTTTTAAATAAACATGCTGTAACGAGCTGCCACCTGTTGATCCCAAATCCAGTAACTTTCCTTGCAACCAATATTGATTCAAAAGAAAGTTCATTTATTGAGAATAAGTGTACAGATCCAAAGCATTGCTAAGACTGAGCAAAAGCGCGCCAAAAGCTGTTTTTCTTACTTCCCCGCCCTACATCGCCCTTAGTTCTTGGTCCTCTGATTCCCTTGCTGGTATGACCTTGAGCATGCCAGAGCTTGTGATAAGGAGCCATCTGCTTTAAACGGTTTCTCATTCCTACTCCCCCCCCCCCACTTTTACAATGGCAGAACCGCAGCATGTAAAAAGCCATTTTTTAAACTAGCCATCTAATAATCTATTATAAAATCTTGCAAGGATTCTGACATGTTGCCCCTCCACAAAAGAGGGTGTCAGTCAGATGATTCCTCTTCTTCACTCTAAAAAAGAAAAAGCAAAGAGAAACATAATACAATAACCATTCTAATTGTTAAGGCTTTGTAGGATAAACCTCATAAAAAATTTTTAACTAAATGTGGAGCCTTTACATGTTTCTTGTCAACCCATTCAGCCATTGATTTGGGAAAATGTTTCCATTGAATTAAAAATTGAACCCCGCCCCCCATGCTTTCTACTGTCCAGTATCTCTTTAACTTCAAAATGTTGTTCTCCTTCAACCATCATTGGTTTAGGCGGTGCTGGGGAGGGATGCCATTGAGATGACTCTTTATAGGGTTTAAGCAGGTCGCAGTGGAACACTGGATGGATTCTTTTAAAGGTAGCAGGCATCTGTAATCGTAGTGAAACTGGATTAATTACTTTATCTATAACAAAAGGCCCTACGAATTTTGGAGCGAGCTTTCTGGAAGGTTGTAATGATTTAAGATGCTTGGTAGATAAAAGAACCTTATCTCCTACTTTCCATTCTTTTTCTGGGGTTCTCTTAGCATCTGCAAATTTCTTGTACGTTGCTCTGGCCTCCTTCAACGACGCAGCAATCTGAGGCCACGCTTGTGTCATTTGTTGGACCCATTCATCAACTGAAGTGACTTGAGTGGATTGTTTAGGTAGTTCTGGGATTGATACAAAGTCCTGTCCTGTAGCTATTTTAAAAGGGGTGAGGCCAGTGCTTTGGTGCACTGCATTATTATAAGCTACTTCAGCAAACGGTAACAGTTCATCCCAATTGTCTTGTTGGTAGTTAATGAAACATCTCAAATATTGTTCTAACACTGAGTTCAGACGTTCACATGATCCCGCCGTCTGGGGGTTGTACCCCGAACTCAAGCCTTGCGATGTCCCCAATAGTTTTAGGAATGCCCTCCAGAACTTGGCAGTAAACTGGACCCCGCGATCCGAAATTATTCGTTCTGGGACACCATGAGCTCGGTAGACGTGTTGTATAAATAACTTCCCCTTCATGAATCACTGCCTTGTCGTGGCGAAGGGGCTTGCGTAACTCAGTGAAGCCATGAGCTATACCGTGCAGGGCCACCCAAGACGGACAGGTCATGACAGAGAGTTCTGACAAAATGTGGTCCACTGGAGAAGGAAATGGCAACCCACTCCAGTATCCGTGCCA
This sequence comes from Python bivittatus, assembly GCF_059951505.1. NCBI lineage: Eukaryota > Metazoa > Chordata > Lepidosauria > Squamata > Pythonidae > Python > Python bivittatus. The sequence continues at coordinate 34,435,803 of NW_028277098.1, forward strand.
AGAAAACCCCATGGACAATGTTAAAAGGCTAAAAGATATGACGCCGGAAGATGAGCCCCTCAGGTCGGAAGGTGTCCAATATGCTACTGGGGAAGAGCGGAGGGCAATTCCAAGTAGCTCCAGAAAGAGTGAAGCGGCTGGGCCAAAGCCGAAAGGACGTTCAGCTGTGGATGTATCTGGAAGCGAAAAGAAGGTCCGATGCTGCAAAGAACAATATTGTATAGGTACCTGGAATGTAAGATCTATGAACCAAGGCAAGCTGGATGTGGTCAAGCATGAGATGACAAGACTGAACATCGACATCTTGGGAATCAGCGAACTGAAATGGACGGGAATGGGTGAATTTAATTCGGGTGACCATTATATCTACTACTGTGGGCAAGAAACCCTTAGAAGAAATGGAGTTGCAATCATAGTCAATAAGAGAGTCGGAAAGGCAGTAATGGGGTACAACCTCAAAAACGACAGAATGATCTCAGTGCGTATCCAAGGCAAACCATTCAATATCACAGTCATCCAAGTCTATGCCCCAACCACTGATGCTGAAGAAGCTGAGGTTGACCGCTTCTATGAAGACCTACAACATCTTCTAGAACTAGCACCAAAAAAAGATGTCCTTTTCATCATAGGGGATTGGAATGCTAAAGTAGGAAGTCAAGGAGTAATCGGAATAACAGGCAAGTTTGGCCTTGGAGTACAAAATGAAGCAGGGCAAAGGCTAATAGAGTTCTGTCAAGAGAACAAGCTAGTCATAGCAAACACTCTTTTCCAACAACACAAGAGACGACTCTACACATGGACATCACCAGATGGTCAAAACCGAAACCAGATTGATTACATACTTTGCAGCCAAAGATGGAGAAGCTCTATACAGACAGCAAAAACAAGACCAGGAGCTGACTGTGGCTCAGATCATGAGCTTCTTACTGCAAAATTTAGGCTTAAATTGAAGAATGTAGGGAAAACCACTAGACCACTCAGGTATGACTTAGATCATATTCCTTGTGAGTACACAGTGAAGGTGATGAATAGATTTAGAGGATTAGATTTGGTAGACAGAGTGCCTGAAGAACTATGGACGGAGGTCCGTAACATTGTACAGGAGGCAGCAACTAAAACCATCCCAAAGAAAAAGAAATGCAAGAAAGCAAAATGGCTGTCTGATGAGGCTTTACAAATAGCTGTGGAAAGAAGGAATGCGAAAAGCAAGGGTGAAAGGGAAAGATATAAGCAACTGAATGCAGATTTCCAGAGAATAGCAAGGAGAGATAAGAAAGCCTTCTTAAATGAACAATGCAAAGAAATTGAGGAAAACAATAGAATGGGGAAGACTAGAGATCTCTTCAAGAAAATTGGAGATATGAAAGGAACGTTTAGTGCAAAGATGGGCATGATAAAGGACAAAAAAGGCAGGGACCTAACAGAAGCAGAAGAGATTAAGAAGAGGTGGCAAGAATACACAGAAGAACTATACAAGAAAGATCTTAATGTCCCTGATGTCCACGCTGGTGTGATCGCTGACCTTGAGCCAGACATCCTAGAGAGTGAAGTCAAGTGGGCCTTAGGAAGCATTGCTAACAACAAAGCTAGTGGAGATGACAGTATTCCAGCTGAGTTATTTAAAATACTAAAAGACGATGGTGTTAAAGTGCTGCACTCAATATGCCAGCAAGTTTGGAAAACGCAACAGTGGCCACGGGATTGGAAAAGGTCAGTTTACGTTCCAATTCCAAAGAAGGGCAATGCCAAAGAATGCTCAAACTATCGCACAATTGCACTCATTTCACATGCTAGCAAGGTTATGCTCAAAATCCTACAAGCTAGGCTTCAGCAATACATGAACCGAGAACTACCGGATGTACAAGCTGGGTTTCGAAGAGGCAGAGGAACTAGAGATCAAATCGCCAACATTCGCTGGATCATGGAGAAAGCACGAGAGTTCCAGAAAAATATCTACTTCTGCTTCATTGACTATGCAAAAGCCTTTGATTGTGTGGATCACAACAAACTGTGGCAAATTCTTAAAGAGATGGGAGTACCAGACCACCTTACCTGTCTCCTGAGAAATCTGTATGCAGGCCAAGAAGCAACAGTTAGAACCAGTCACGGAACAACCGATTGGTTCAAAATAGGGAAAGGTGTACGACAAGGCTGTATACTGTCACCCTGCTTATTTAACCTATATGCAGAGTACATCATGAGAAATGCCAGGCTGGAAGAATCACAAGCCGGAATTAAGATTGCAGGGAGAATCATCAACAACCTCAGATATGCAGACGATACCACCCTAATGGCAGAAAGTGAAGAAGAACTAAAGAGCCTCTTGATGAGGGTGAAAGAGGAGAGTGCGAAAGCTGGTTTGAAACTCAACATTAAAAAAACTAAGATCATGGCATCTGGACCCATCAATTCCTGGCAAATAGAAGGGGTAGAAATGGAAGCAGTAACAGACTTCATTTATTTGGGCTCCAAGATCACCGCAGATGGAGACTGCAGCCATGAAATTAAAAGACGCTTGCTCCTTGGGAGGAAAGCTATGGCAAGCCTAGATAGCATATTAAAAAGCAGAGACGTCACCTTGCCGACAAAGATCCGCATAGTCAAAGCTATGGTTTTTCCAGTAGTAATGTATGGCTGTGAGAGCTGGACCATAAAGAAGGCGGAGCGCCGAAGAATTGATGCCTTTGAACTGTGGTGCTGGAGAAGACTCTTGAGAGTCCCCTGGACTGCTAGGAGGTCAAACCAGTCAATCTTAAAGGAAATCAACCCTGATTGCTCATTGGAAGGATCGATAATGAAGCTCAAGCTCAGATACTTTGGTCACCTAATGCGAAGAGAGGACTCTTTGGAAAAGACCCTGATGCTGGGAAAGATTGAAGGCAAAAGGAGAAGAGGACGGCAGAGGATGAGATGGTTAGATAGCATCACTGAAGCAATGAGCATGAAACTGAGCAAACTCAGGGAGGCAGTGAAGGACCGGAAGGCCTGGCGCAGTATGGTTCATGGGGTCACGGAGAGTCGGACACGACTTAACGACTAAACAACAACAACAACAACAAATAAATAACTTAGCCAGTTTGGGGGCTGATGGAAGGGATTGGCATGCCACAAAATGTGCTTGTTTGGAAAAAAGGTCTGTAACTACCCAAATAACTCTCTTCTTGTTGCTTTCAGGCAGGTCTACAATAAAGTTCATGGAAACTTGCTTCCAAAGAGCCCCTGGGTTTGCTACTGTCTGTAGAAGCCCCATTGGTTTGCCCCCTCTCCTTTTGGCCATTGCACATGTGGGGCATGTAGCTACATATTCCCCTACATCTTTTCTCATTGTTGGCCACCAAAATTGACGCCTGAGTAGATGTAATGTTTTCACAAAACCAAAGTGCCCAGCTGTTCAGCTGTTGTGACTTCTTTGCAAGATCCACTTTCTAGCGTCTGCAGGGACATACAGCTTATCCTGCCACCACCATGCCCCTTGCTTGTTCACTAGTAATTGGCTGTTGCTTTTAAACCAATCATCCTGAGCAATCTGGGCATTTAATTTTTTCAACAACTCTCCTTCTGGTTGTTCTTCACCTCTTTTTTTCTGAGCTCTGGTGACCACTCTTAGGGCTGCTTGGGTACATGGAATTACAGGAGCGACTACTTCCTCCTGCTTGCTGTTTTGTTGAGGCAATCGAGACAGGGCATCTGCCAGAAATTTTTTCCCCCCAGGAATGTACTTCAGGGAGAAGTTAAATCAATGAAAATATTGTGCCCATCTCATTTGCTTGGGTGACAGCTTCCTCGGTGCAGTCAAAGCTTCTAGATTCTTGGGATCAGTCCAAATTTCAAAGGGATGGGGTGATCCCTCTAACAAGTGTCTCCAGCAAACTAATGCCCAGCGCACTGCGAACGCTTCCTTTTCCCACACCAACAGCGTCTCTCAGTTTCTGAAAATTTCCGGGATATGTATGCACATGGAAACAGCTCCCTCCCTGCCCCCTTCTGTAACAACACAGCTCCCACTGCCACATCCGAAGCGTCTGCCTGTATGACAAGTGGCTGTTCTGGATCAGGGTGCTTTAAGATCGGTTCAGCCGTAAACAGACGCTTTAAACTTTGAAAAGCTTCCTGGCACTCCTTAGTCCAAACCAGGGGGGCTCCACGTTTTGATGCTTTCGCTTTGTCCTTGCCCTTGGTTTTCAACAAATCAGTGAGTGGGAGTGCTACTTGGGCAAAGTTGGGTATGAATTGCTGATAGAAGTTAGCAAAGCCCAGGAAACTTTGAAGCTGATGCCTGGTTTTGGGAGCCTCCCAACCTGTGACGTCCCTCACCTTGACCGGGTCCATTTCAATTCCCTGATGCGAAATTCTATATCCCAAATAATCAATTTGCTGTTTATGAAATTCACATTTGGAGAGCTTGGCATACAATTGAGCCTCCAGTAGCTTTTTTAGTACCTTCCTGACCAATTGTACATGTTGCTCCATGGTCTCAGTGTAAATCAGGATATCGTCACCCCCTGGTATAAATGCTCTTGTAACACCTCATTTATAAGTTGCATAAACACCCCCGCCACTCCTTTTAATCCGAACGGCATTATTTCATAACGGAAACACCCCAAGGGTGTGTTAAAGGCGGATTTCCATTTATCGCCTTCCCAGATTCGCACCCTGAAGTACGCCTCCCTTAAATCCAGTTTTGTGAAAATTTTCCCTTTGGATAAATGGGCCAACAGGTCTTTCATCAAAGGGAGTGGGTACCGGTTGTCAGCAGAAATGGCATTTAGCCCTCTATAATCTGTGCACAAACGTAGGGAGCCATCCTTCTTTTCCCTAAATAGCACCGGTGCAGCAATTTGAGAATCCGTAGGTACAATAAAGCCCCTCTTTAGATTCTTATCAATGAACTCCTGCAAGGCTTCCAACTCTTTGGGTGTCATTGGATACATTTTCTTCGTTGGAAATTTAGCCCCAGGCTCAATCTCTATGGCACAGTCACAGGCGCGATGGGGGGGTAGCTGATCTGACTCCCTTTTGCTAAACACCTCCTGCAGGTCGAGGTATTGCTTGGGAATCTGAGTTGCAGCCTCCCCTGCCTTTTCCCTACTCACAGCGCCCATCTCTTCATCTGACAACGTTTTGGTAATTCCTTCAACTTGCACTCCCCCCTCCTTCGGGAAATGCAAGATCTTTTCCTCCCAGCTCACTTCTGGGTTCTTCCTTTTTAACCAGTTCATGCCCAGAAGCACTGGGTTGCCTGCCATGGGAGTCACTAGGAATTTAATAGTCTCTTTATGGTCCCCCATGGTTAGCTCGAGCTCTTCAGTACGATACTCCACCGGGCCTCCCCCTGCTGGGGATCTGTCCAGCTGGGTAAAAATCACAGGGGTTTTGAGTCTCTTTAACTGCAGTCCCAAACCCCGGGCGAGGGCGGGATTAATCAGATTTTGGGAGCAGCCAGAGTCTATCAGCGCCTGCATCTCTGCCCTTCGCTTCGTCCTCACCACCCTTAGTTCCACCCAAATTTTAATGGGAATCACCCCCATCTCTTTGCTTTCCGAGTCCTCTCGTGAGCTGCTTTCTTTCTCTGGAAGAGCAGCCGCCTGTCGGAGAGAGAGTGGAGCTAACAACTTCCGGGTTTTGCCGCCACCGCGTGTTGCCACTCTAGCTCCCGTCTCGCTGCCTACTGCCGCTGACTCCTTCTTGCTGGGCTTCGAAGACTTCGGCCCCTTCCGCTCCGTTTTCTTGCCTCCTTGCTCCGTCTTTGCTTTAGGGCACGCAGCAGCAAAGTGCTCCGGCTCCCCGCAGTTGAAACAGACGCGCCGGCTCCTGCTACTTTCCGGCGCGCTGGTCTTTGCCTTGGGCGCCACCTTCTTTGTGCCGGGTAAGGGCGGAAGTCGGGTTCTTGCTTCTATGGTGCGCCATTGCTCCTCCACTTCGCCGGCCATAGCGACCCATCCATTAAAGGTTTTGGGGAAACCCCGGCACACCACGCGCTGCAACAACTCGGGTTGCAAGCCTCTCTGGAAGAACTCGATCAGGAGCTCTTCAGGCACGTGAGGCAGCCTTTGAGCCAACCCCCGAAATTCCTAGGTGTACTCTGATACTGACTTGGACCCCTGCTTCAGCCTTTCCAGGTCACGTCATGCTTTAAACGCCACGCACGGGTCTTCAAAGCGCGTGCAGAGAGCCGCCATGAAATCCTCTAATCTCCTTAAAGCCCGGTCCTTCGCCCTGTGCAGGCCAACCACCCATTCTGCAGCCATACCTTCAAAAAAACTGGACACATAGGAGACCTCCTCTTCCTCGCTGCAGAACAGACCCCCATAGCCTTCCATGTAGATCCGCACCTGGGTGATAAAGCAAGCCAGCTGCTCAACATCTCCCCCAAATTTCATGGAGATGCCCTGCTGCTGCATCGGGCTCTTCTTGGCTCTGCTTGGTGTGAGATCCTCCTCCTCCTCGCTGGAGGTCTCACCTTCGGCCGACTGCTCTGCTGCCTCTGTACCTCCTGGTGTGCCGCTGACTCTCGCGTGGGGGCGTAAATCCCCCTCCAAGCAGTTGATCCACCGCTGCTTTTAGCGCTCGCACATCATCAGATAGGGACCCCATCTGCCCTTCCAATTTCCCATGCGATCTTTCATTGAAGGGCCCCGTCCCCTTGTCGCCATTGCCTTCGCCCCCGCTCGGGCTTGGCACGACGATTGCACCGGCTCCTCCTGGGTTATCACCTTCACTTCCAATGGAGGGGGGACCGGTCTTGTCAGCCATCCCGCTGCTCAGTTGGTCCTGGTCAACGTGAGGCTTTGGCCTCCCCGCAGGGCAATCTCCCTGGTGGAAGTCTGCACTGGGAGTCTTAGCAAAATGTAATGAGCTGCCACCTGTTGATCCCAAATCCAGTAACTTTCCTTGCAACCAATATTGATTCAAAAGAAAGTTCATTTATTGAGAATAAGTGTACAGATCCAAAGCATTGCTAAGACTGAGCAAAAGCGCGCCAAAAGCTGTTTTTCTTACTTTCCCCCCCCCCCACATCGCCCTTAGTTCTTGGTCCTCTGATTCCCTTGCTGGTATGACCTTGAGCATGCCAGAGCTTGTGATAAGGAGCCATCTACTTTAAACGGTTTCTCATTCCTACTCCCCGCCCCCCCTTTTACAATGGCAGAACCGCAGCATGTAAAAAGCCACTTTTTAAACTAGCCATCTAATAATCTATTATAAAATCTTGCGAGGATTCTGACACATGCATGTATGTATGTATGTACAGGGAAGATTTACCATGTTCTTAAGGGGGTTGATATTCCCTTTCAGGGTAAGCCATATTACACAGAGTGCAGAAAAAGCATAATGACTATTAAGCCCCAACCCCAAAAGAAGCATGAGATAAGAAAAAGGGCAGGAAAAGTATAGTACCTAAATGTAGTTTACACAGGCACCATTCACTATATCTATATGTATTTTTCTATCCTTGCAAATTATTATTTTTTTCACCTGTACACAGGCTCACAAGTTGCCTTTTGTTCCTTAGCTTCTCACCTCTCTCTTGTTGAGGTTCTCATTAACTTTATCCAATTACAGCTTCTCGATCTGCCTCTGCCGCTTAATTCAGTCACTCATCCTTTATTTTTTCCAATTTCATTCTTATTTATACTTCTGTCTGACAAGATCATCTCAGTTTTCTTCTTTTGTACCAGTCACTTACTTTTGTATTCAGCCCATATTTGTTCAGCCCTGATCCATTCTTGATTCTTCTTGTTTTACAAAACATAGTCTTTCAGTAGCCCATTTCACCTGCGTTCAGCTTTTTTCCCCTGACATACTCAACTCTCAGGTGGGCAGAATCATACTTCATACACAGCTATCTTCACTTCATTTGACAAATATTCATTCCATGCAACAGATCACACTACCCATAACCCTTTTGCTAGGATTTGTATGCAACTATAAAGAAATCCACACATTTCTCACCACCTGCTGAAGAGCGAAAACCTGGCCTGCGTACCCTGTGACCAGCAAAAAGCCATACTGTAGTTCCCAAAATTTGTCCACTGTTACCTTTAGTACCTTTAAACCAGAATTCTGCCAAATACCTTCCTGCACACACTTAACAAACAAATAGCCCATTCCCTTTTTCTTGATTTGTCTTATCTTTCCATGACACTTAAATATTGGATCATATTCATTCCGAACTTTGTGTAATTTTTCTCAAACACATTTCTAGTTTGCCCATCCTATTATGTGAAGTAGAATGACATTTGATTTCAAATTATTTAATGGCTTCAACTAATCTGATACATTTCACATACAATATGCTTAGTGCTTATCCTATAGTACCCCCATAATGCATTAAGGGTTGCAACAAAGTGGTCCTCTGCTAGCAACTTCTTAAGCATTAAAAAAGACACTTGGAAATGTGTTGCTTGGAAATGCGTCTCCTTTATTGAAAAGTATGGGGTCTCTGAATTGCTTAGAGTAGTATTTAAGGAGTAGCTTAAAGCTGATACCTTGGAAATTTGAAGAGGGAATGGTTGCATTATAATGGCAATTGAGCAGATAGATTTTACACACTATCTGAAAAAGAATAATAGTATACCCTTATGGTTGATTTAATTATTCATTTGCCTGCTTTTGTTTCAGGGATGATGTTTGCACTATTGTTAAGAGAAAGAGTAGATTGTCTCATGCAGATGGTATCAAGTAAGGGTGAGCTATAAACACACTGAATATTATAACAAGTATAGTAATAGTTAAGAGGTTAATGCTATGTGACTGAATGTCTCCCATGCACGGTTGTCATGATACTATTATGCTGGGAACTTTACTACTACTTATCTTCTCTACTTTGCTTTCCCTCTCTGTTTCTTAGGTTGGAACAGCAGCATGCCAAATAGCAAGAGCTTATGGTTTGAAGGTTTGGGGCACAGCCGGGACAGAGAAAGGAATGAACCTAGTTTTGAAAAATGGCGCTTGCAAAGTATTTAATCACAGGAAGACAGATTACTTGGCTGAGATTAAGGTAATTTGAGTCTGCTGTCCCACCTGTAACCTTTCAAAGATAAGTTCCATTTAATTCAAGGGGACTCAACTTCTAGGTAAGCAAGTTTAGATTGCAGTCCTACTATGTTTTACACATCTTGTGGAATTATGTGGGCTTTATTCCAATTATAACCTTAAAGGTATGTATTCATTTCATTTCTCCCTTTTTGAATAAATATATGTTTGCTTTGGACTGCAGGTGGCAACATATTTAGATGCTAACTTTCTCTCAGTCTTTGATACCAACTTACTCATTCATTTTTTGTTTAGATCACTCCCTACTTTTTCCATATTTACAACATGATGTAATGTGTGTTGCAATGTTTGGTGGCAAACTTTGCAGGACTTTTTAAAGTTAAAAAATACATGGTTGGGCTGGGGTAGGTTCAAGATTACGTATCAGACTATACTGAAAATGTACCTATTATCATGAATGAGAAGCTTGTAAATCTTTCATATGAATTATGAATCTTTCATATGAATGATGTGAATTATAAATGACCATTTGTATCCATCTGAAGCTGGAGCTTATCTTCCCCACCTGGTCATCTTTCTTTTCTAGAGTTGCTGCACTTGATACCCCTGATTGCTTTTTAAAATTTGTTTAAAATAAAATGTGTTTAACCCCCCTTAACATATGGGTAGGGTAAGAGATAAATGCAACAATACTGTATATATTTTGATTTTTAAAAGTAAGTTATAGAAAATAACAGTACCTATAGAAGGACTCTATTGAACCAAAGACTCCACAAAATAACAGTAACAATTCATGAATGACAAAATCTGCCAGTCTTCCATGGTTTCACAATGCAGCTGATTTATTTATTGTGTAGGAAATTGCTGGTGCCCAAGGCATAGATGTGATAATAGAGATGTTAGCCAATGTCAACCTTGCAAATGACTTGCAACTGCTGTCAAATGGAGGAAGAGTGATGGTAAGTAAGCAGCTCCACTTTTTAATTAGTGGCTTACCATAAAGAATTTTATTTTATAATTTTCTTTTCATCCCTCTCTATGACAGATTGTGGGTAGTCGTGGCCCAGTTGAGATAAACCCTAGGGATACTATGGGGAAAGAATCAAGCATCAGAGGAGTTCATTTATTTTCTGCCTCTAAGGTAAAAACTAAAATGATGTGACATAATAGGTTAAGCTGAGCTGTTTATCTTTTTTGTTACACAGTCTCAATTGATTGCCTCCATATGGAGAATTCTGGAAGTTTCTTTAACTTCTATCCTTTCTTCTGTTTTGTCTTTCATTTAGTCATACAGTGTGAACTTTTCCATTTGGGGGGACTTTACATTTACTTCCTTTTCAGGAGCTTTGGACTGGCTAATGAAGGGAATGTTTGGGTCTTTGCTTTTATAAGGCTTCACTGGACAAAATAGATCAATGCTGACATTCCCAACAGTATCAACACATAAGTTTGATTTCTGGAAAGGACAGGATGTCTGCCTTGATTTTAAATGTTCTCTTCTCCATTTAGGAAGAGATGCATGAATGCGCAATGGCAGTTCTTGCGGGGATAGAAGCTGGTTGGCTGAAACCAGTATTGGGCCCTGAATATCCAATGGAGAAAGTGGCAGAGGCTCATAAAGACATAATCCACAGCAAAGGGGCTTTGGGGAAGATGGTGCTTCTTACACGTTAATTCTTTTTGTTAAGTTCCTCTGCAGTAATCATATACATGCTGATTGCCGTCTTTATGCAGTGCATTTGAAATGCTATACAAAAAAGTGATGTGGAAGTAAAACACAACAGATACAACTGGTGTGAATTTGCAGAACAAATCTAAATATTTGTATCAGGTTTCACGTGATTAAATGATTTGCCTTTGCCTTTCTGAAAGACTGCACTGTTTCTTCTTCTATGGGCCCTTGTAACAATATTTGGATTGTACTGCTGAATCATGCTTTGGCTCTCTATATTCATGAAAATGCTGAAAATATATTTAGGCCAATGCAGAAATATCAGTATGGCATACCTTCTGAGATTTACGGATTGCAGAATCCTGTTCCCTTAGAAACGAACAAGCAGCAGACATGGAGCTAATAAATCATTTGTTTTATTATCTTATACAATTGCATTCATTAGTTGACATCTGTTAGTGTACCATATGTTTAGCAGTAATGACAACAGAATGCCAGGTCATCCAATTGCTGATCTTTTGTGCAAGCTGGAGAGGTGTGGCTTGACTACTGCGTAGGCACATCCATGTGCCCAACTTACGCAGTCCTTCTGCTCAGAAAAAGAGGGGGGAAATTGACACTAGCTTTCCTTAAGGCAAGTATTTCCATTTGTGCTTGGAACTGCAGTTTCTGGTATTCCCAGCAGGTAGGGATAATGTCCATATTGGCTGAGGAATTCTGGAAGTTGCAGCTGTAAGATATCTAGAAAGTACCAGGCTTTGGAAGGCATACCTAAGTGCACAATGTGTTGCCATCAGTTGTGGTGATGGATACCAACTGAGATGGTTTTAAAAAGAGATTGGTAGGATTTAAGGAGAATTGGGCTCTTGATAATTGGGCAATATGCCTTGAATGAGATGCTGGGTGGCCTTCTTTCTGCCAGCCTGTCAATGTTTATGAGCTTCCTAAATGTATCTTGCTGGCCATTCTAGGACCAGGAATGCAGAAGTTGATGTATCATTAGCCTAATCCCCCAGGGCTCTTATATCCTGACACATAAAGTGCAATCAGGATCTTCTTTTGTGAACCTCTTGCATATAATAACTTCATTTGGATGTAATATAAAAGTAATAGTTTTAAAATTTGCAAACTATGTGTCTAGTTTTTATAAAAGATAAAGCTGTCTGTGGTTTCATTTCCCTTAGGCCTTATCTGAATCCATATAGGATTAGAGTTGGGGTTAGGGTTAGGGTTAAGTTAATCACTCTGGGGCTGCTGTGGTTTAAACAAATTTTTTTTCCTGCATTCAAGGCACTGATTTTAAAACTCCATAAAAATTAAAACCATCATTAGGCTATTATTTATTTCACAATGTACAAAATAGGGTTTGCTTCCTAAATACAGTGCAGCCTAGGGTTCTGTTAATTATTCACTTTATTTAGTTTTGGTTTGAATCCACATAGGAATTAGGGCTAGGTTTGGAGTTAAACTAATCATGCACTCTGGGGTTGACTGTCACCCTTTTCTTAATGGGATTAGGTTCAACATGTCATGTGTGGTAAGTGTCATGGCCTTGTGACTCCAGCATCACATGGAGAGGTGGTATACACGTCATATCCAGTTAGGGTCATGACCTGGTGACATCTGCATCACGTGGGGTTTGTTTACTTTGATGATGTCACTGATTAAACAAATAGATAAGCCACTGTTAGTATATACATTATTACTACTGATGTATACTTCTGGATTTTTTGTTTCACCTGAATGTATTACAGATGCAGGATCAAGTATTAGTGCTGAAGGATAATCTTTCTCGAACTGGTAAAAGCTTATGGTTTTATAACTTGCAAGTTATTGATATGATCTACGCAGTTTTCAGTTCAAAGCATTACTGAAGATGAGCAGTTACTTTTGAAAGCCAGATAGTAATTGTTTGAGTTTGTGATGGAAGCCACTAGCAGTGGTAATGAATAGAACCTAAATTCTGTAAATATGGTTCTGTTCTGACCAAAGCAGGTGGACAAATCCATCCTCTCAGGCTACGGATGATCTTGCTTAACTGCCATCATGCTGAAGTTTATTCTAAGTAACTATATGACAGGGCTAATATCATCACTGCAGCACTGTTTTAAATGCTGCAGAACATGGGTTTTCAAACTTTTTCAGATCATGGAATTTGTCAGTTAAAAGAAAACATTCCCAGGATGCCTGATCGAGGGAAAGCTCTAGTGATAGAAAATTGGTTGTGTTGAAGGTTTTTTTTTTTTTTTTTTGCACTTAGTCTTTCCTCTAACTCTAGGGTTCTGTGAAATTCAGTTTGAAAAACCCTGTTGATGTAATGGTATGTGGGAATGACCTTTGGAGACAGAAGGAAGAGCCACAGACTAGACAATGGTCAAATAAGAGGCAGCTGAGCCCACAGAAGAAATGTGGGTATGACAAATGTCTCAGAAGGGACCGTCTGTAGTTTCTTGGACTCTAAAAGCAAGGTGGAGGGGAGAGATGTACTTTCAGACTTGCAAGATTCTGTTAATGTCACCTTACAATCAAGTTCGAGCTAGTACTTCTGAATGTGCTTCTTGTGTGGACTACCTCGCAAGGCTGACATCAATCTTGCAAGTCTGAATGTTGTAGAGAACATTTCTACAATTTTAAAACCACAGAAATCCTGTAGAGAACAATAGAAGTCAACAAATAGATGCATCATCATTACAATCTCTAGAAGTCTAGCCCTGTTCATAAAAGGTTCATTTGTGATCAGATTAGATGCTTCTACACAAATATATTTGTGCAGGAAGAAGATATTTAATATATATTTGTTTAGGTCATTTTATGCTCTTATTGTTTCTTTTTATTCCATCATAGTGTCACAGCCAGAAGGTTTGGGGGAAAGGTGAGTGTAAGGTGGCTGGAAGAGCTGTTGAGGCATTTGCTGGCCTGCTTGCTATGAAGGAGCATAGTGCTGTGACCTGAGCTGCCGATCTTGCCTGGACCCAGGAACTTTGTCCTAGGTTCTGGAGTGCTGGTTAGCCATTGGCACTGGAGTTGTGGGCAATCTCATTCTGGCAGTCACCATTTTGGCGACTTCTCCACGTCTTGCAGAAGCCTGACCCTACCAGCAGCGGAAGCAGATGAGACCTCTGAGAAAAGTATTGTGCAGGCTATAGGAGATCTGATCATATCTGAAATGAGCTGCATGTACAGGTCTGGCTTTAAATTGTGAGTCTCCAGCCACTCTACTACAGAGACTGAATCACTTTAGAGGCTGGTTTGGAGGAACATACTTCCTGGGTGCCTAGTTGTCTTACTATCAGCTGGAATGAGAAAGTGACCTAAGATAGTCTAATTGCTAGATTACATTAGTGCTGATCCCTTAGATGCTGCTCCCAGCAAGATAATTTGAGGACATCGCTGGGTTTGGACCTTGGAGGGGAGCCCTGGGAGACAGCTAAGACTAAACTTCAGATTTTCCATTTTGCAAGAGCTTCCCTCTCTCTGGTGACAGAAATGAATAATTTGGGCCCTTGCAGTTAGTTTTCACACCAGGATGCAGCATGGAAACTGCATTGGTCACACTTGTGAATGACCTATGGAAAGAATGGGATTGGGGGAGACTGGGATTGGCAGATTGAAAGATCAAGGACTGGTCCTCTTTGATTTCTCAGTGGCTTTAGATACCATCAACCACAGTATCCTTCTGGACTGTCTCTGAGGGATTGAAATGGAGAGAGCTATTTTGCAGTGGCTTTCTTCCTGAAGGGGCATTTTCAGTGGGGGGTGGTGGTGGAAAAGAAGACCTCAACTCTGCGGAGTGCTTCAGAGAGGTTTTTTAAATTTTACTTAATGCTGGCTGACTCCAAATGACGCTGGGTGGCTCACATCACACCAGATTGTATAAAAACAATATAATGGAAACAACAGACAACAGAATGAGCCTAGAATAAAAGAAAGAGGAGCAAGATGGCAAAACCATTTTTCCTCTCTCTACTCCTTTTTAACATCTGGGTGAAACTTTTGGGAGAGGCCATCTGGCAGCACAGAGTTTGGTATTACCAGTATATTAATGATATCCAGCTATACATCTTGCCCCTGAGCCAAATGAGTGATGCGCTGGAAATACTGATCCATTGCCTGAAGGCTGTCAGGGATAAGTTGGGGAGGAACAGAGTTTGAATCCCTCCAAGATAGAGTGGAATTGGGTTTGTGGACCTAATGATTCCTGGGAAATTGCATCTTTGAATCTGAATGGGGCTGTACTTCCCTGCTTAGAGGTGGCTAACAAGTTCTAGACTCACAGCTCCTGCTTAATGGCAAGGTGGAAGCTGTGACTAGGAGGCTTTTGCACAGCTACATCTTGTGTGCCAGTTGTGACTATCCCTGGACTGGGAGGCTCTGCTCACATCACTCATGCTTTAGTCACCTCCTGTCTGAATAACAGCAACGTGCTGTCCTTGAAAAGCATTCAGAAGCTACAGTAGTTACAGAATGTAGTAGCCTGAGCAGTAATGGGTATGTCCCTATATACTTGAGTGACCTCACTGCATTGGGAACTACATTGGTTGCCAGTCAACTTGTGGGGTGTGATTCGAGATACTGGTGGTCCCTTCAAAGCCCTGTGTGGCCCTGAACCTAGTTATCTGAGGGTCTGCCTTCTCCTGTATTCATCTGCCTGTTTAACAAGATCGGATAGGGTCAACTCCTTCCAAATCCCATCCATGGTGGGGCCTCAAAACCATGCTTTTGAGTAGCTGCCCTCATTCTTTGGAACTCCCTCCTGACAGGTAGTCAGTCAGCTTTGTCCCTCTTGGACTCCAGGAAAATGGTGAAGATATCATTTCCATCTTGCACAGGAGGTGGATGGCATGTTATAACTGAAGGCAGAGTTTGCAGATGTGTGGCATTTGTATGTTTAGTTTTAACCTTTTCTGAGTTTGTCGTTTTTTATATGTACTTGGGGTATTATTTTATTTTATCTTGACGCTGTTAGCCACCCAGAGCCTCCAGGAACGAGCAGCCTACAAGTACAGTAAGCAAGTAAATAAATAACTGCAAACAATAAAGAGAAGAAAGATGATGTTCTCTGTTTCTCAGTAGATGGATAGTGGGAAAGGAAAAATAAGGAGACAATTAAAACAACAAAATCTATTGAAAGCATTGTAACTGACTTAGGCGGAGACTAGAAGCATGGGAAATGAGATTCCTGTTCCCCCCTTTTTCTTTTATAGTGAGCCTGTGGCTCCTCTATAGTAAATACTGCTTCCCAAGTGAAATTTAATATATTCTAACAAACACCACACAGAGAGTTGCTGATCACGTGCCTAGAAAAATTATTCCAATGTAGAAAAGCCCCTGACGAGTACTGGTTGATGAGCCAAAGCTTTCTGAGGTCTGCCAGTCCCAGAGCACATGCCTAACCTTGGGGCAGATTTAGGCTAGTTGAGCATAAAAATTGTAGAGCAGTATTCCTCAACCTTGGCAGCTTTAAGAAGTGTGGAATTCAACTCCCAGAATCCTCCAGCCAGCAAGACTGGCTGGGGAATTCTGGGAGTTGAAGCCCACATATCTTACAATTGCCAAGGTTAAGAAACACTGCTGTAGAGCTTCCAACAATCTCTTGTTGGAAGAGATTGAAGGAGAGGCCAGGATTGCCCCTTTATTATAATTTGGATGTAAATATGCATATTATGTTTTTATAAGGGCCTTCAGCTTGAAAGAAAGCATGATTTAAGGCGGGGATAGGAAACCTTCTGTTCTCCTACAGTATTTTGGACTGCAGTTTCTATAAATTTCACTCGGCATGGGATTCCTGGAATTCTAGTCCAAACCTTCTGTTCTCCTACAGTATTTTGGACTGCAGTTTCTATAAATTTCACTCGGCATGGGATTCCTGGAATTCTAGTCCAAACCATCTGAAGAGAGAATTTTAAATATACATAGTTTTTAAAACCATTGTGGAGATGTTCTTCTGCCTATTTTCTATTGGTGAGGCTTCTCAGTGGTGTTAAAGTAATTATGAGAGTTTGTTGACTTCCCACCAGAAGGTGTCATACTAGTATTATTTTAAACACATTTCTTCTCCATAGCTTTTGACTGCGATGGGGGAAAATAATTGTAACAGCATTTGCCAGAACACAATTTCACACCTTCTACTTGAGATGCTCATGGGATTCTCAAGAAAGATGGAAATTATTGGAGACCTTCCTTTTAAATAGGTTGTGTTTTGTTTGCAAGATCTATGACAAACCCCCTTCACAAACCCCCTTCACAAAGAATGAGCAAACAAATCGGTCTGAAATCCTGTGAGCTCATATGAACTTTATGAAGGCAATAAACTGATTCCAATGCTATAAATGTATTCGGAGGAGATACAAGCTATTGGATTAATATAGTGTAGTAAAAGTGTCAAGGTCTGGAGGACCAATTTATGCTGACATAAAAAAGCCTGCTTCATACTTTTGCATACAAACAGATAAGCATCATGTTATAAAAAGTGTCCAGCTGTTAAGTATGAAGTGCTGGTGATTTATTTGCTGTGACTATATGGATCAGACTGTGTTTGCAGTGAAATAAACTTAAAATGACAGTATCAATTTTGTATACTTCAACTCTGTTTTGTTTAGCATTTGGATTCTTATTCTAACCTTTGTATGCATTTTAAAATTCTTGATAATATATTCTTTATTCCATAAGAATGTGGGTTTCCAAACTGGATAGTAGGAAGCAAAGGGAATATGGGTAGCCTTTCACATTTAGAGCTATGCACAGTAATATGAATGTAGGAAACAGAAGAACAGAACACAGGTCCCCAGCTTATTTCTTTTTAGCTTAAATCTTCCTTCTGGTATATCTCTATCTGAAATTGGAACTAGGTGCTAGTAGAAAAGTAAAGCCAATGAAGTGGAGTTGCACATTTTCCTGATATTGTTAGCAGGATGGAATGATAACTTTCAATCAGCGAGCCCCATCTTCTTTAATTTTCACTGTGTTTTTCTAACACATTTTGTTTGGCAGTCTGTGTTTTCTACAGCTTTCTAATTCTTTTCCTCATCATACTTGGAATGAGAGAAATTTATAGGACTTCAAAAGAAAGAGTTTTGAAGAAAGAAAATAATTTGTTTTGATCAGATATTGGAAAATATTCTTGAGGATGCCATTTCTTTTTTGCAGACCAGAATGTTCTTGTTTCTACTCCTGTTTGTCCTTTAAAACTTGGTTCTCCAATATTCTTTCTCTGTCATTCAGTTATTGCTGAGCTACAACTTATAATAGTCCAACCAGCATCCTCTTGAGAAACAACATGTTTGGTAGACTGCAGTTTCCCATTCCTGCTCTACAGACTTTTTGACCTTATAAATATATGTGATTTTCAGTGCCATTTCTAGACTGGTAAAATCCAGCTATGTTACTTCAGCCTCACTTATTCCCCTTCCTTATCTATGTGGTATTTGATACATTTATATTCTACATTTTTACTACCATTTGGGACAGCATCCCTGACCTCTTCTCTATACAGTAAAATATGAATGTTTTGTATGTATGTTAATCCCATGAAGGAAGACCCCACACAGGAAGGGGAAATGGGGCTAAGTTGTGAGTTCCACCTCTAAGGTTGTACATCTCCCCATCCTAAAGTCCACCAGTTGTATATAGACATCTAAGTCAAGGAAGCCTTCAAAGATGGATTTTAGTGTACATAGGCTTCTCTGGCAATTGGAACCAAGCTTCTATGGAAGCTTTTGCAAATAAGGTATTAACACGCAGGCACTGGAGTGATTGTGGATCAGACTGGAAATGCAGCCTGTTTAATTACATGAAGGGACTCCATGTGATGAACCAAGAGGAGAGCTGACATCTTGCTGCATTACAAGCATGATAGAGACTTTGGGGGATTGCCTGCTTATTTATCAAATTTATATAGCCACTCATCTCACAAATGTGACAAATTTCTGTGTGTCCATTTTAAGAACTACATTCTTAACTACACACTCCTTTGACCTGGATTTCCAAATACACATATATTATCCACGTGAGAAACTGGTTCATTACTGTCAAGACTTTACAATGAGCATGACAGTAAACATCAACTCTGTATGCCACGTTAAGTAACAGCTAGAAATTTCTGACTTGATCTGGCTTGATGAGTTCCTTTATTGCAGTTGATAAACTACAGAGAAGACCTGCATCCTACAGAACAGAGGAATCATACCCTATACAGGTAGTCCTCGCATAGTGACCATAACTGGGACTGATAACTTGATCACTAAGCACTGCAGTTGCTAAGTGGAAAATCATGTGACCATGAGAGGCTTATGACCTTACTTCACCTTCAATTGTTAAGCGGAGTGGCAGTCACTAAGTGAAAATAGTAACTGTGACTTACAATTTTACAGGTAGTCCTTGCTTAAGAACCACAATTGATATCATACGATCACTTTGCTTGGCAACCACAATCCCAGCACTCACGGTTGCCATCGTTAACTGAGAATCGCAGGTCATTAAATGGAGGGAGTCTCAGTTAAGGAGCGTAGGGGTGCTGTGGGGGGGGGGCAGGGAGGCCCTGGGAGGCTCGGTGCAGGCCACATGCAAGCTGGGGGGGTGCTGCAGTGAAGTGCAAAGCTGCACCTGCCCCTGGAAGCCTCAGCTGCCCCAGCCCCTTGTGACTGTAGGGGGACTGCAATTCCCCCAACCTGCCTATCTCTTCCCCCATCTATATCTTTTTGTCCACCCCGCACAATGGCACTTGGTGGCAGTGCTGGGGCTGGGGCTGAAGTAGAGGCCCAGGGCCTTCAATAGTCTCAACCAGCTGCCACCGCCTCCAGGCCTCTACTTCAGCCCCAGTGCCGCTGCTGCCACTGAGAAATGCCTGAAGCCCCACACCACAGCCAGCCACCCCAGCACCATTGTGCAAAACCCCAGTTCCCCCACCCACCTTGTGCTCCACAACTCTGCCGCACCCAGCTGACCTTTGCTATTTTCCTCCTGCTGCTGACAAGGTGCACCTGGCCTGACTGTACTATATGCGAGGCAACTGCTGGCTGTGCCAGGCCTCCTTCCTGAGGCCAGCTGCACCGTTCTCCAAGCTGCTTGTACCATTCCTCCTCCAAATTGCGCACCCTATTCTGGTGATCCTTCAGAAACCTGGTTTTACCCAAGTGTCATGAGAATGAGTATGCTATTTGGAGAAGGAATGGGACGTGCAATTTGGAGTATGAGGTCTTTCGAATTACCGCGAGAATGGGGCTCCTGCCGTTTTCTCTCTATCTGCTTACAGAGGGGGTCTTTTTAATTTATACCCATAGCAACCATCCTGTGGGACGGGTTATGTCAAGAAGGTCAGTGGCCCAAAATCAGTGAATTCCAGTGGCTGAAGTTGGACTTGAACCTGGATCTCCCTAGTCTAACAATTTTACCACCACATCACACTAGAGCTAAATAGATATCTCCAAAAAGCCTATGAAGAAGCTGATGTTGTTCTTCAGTTCCTGGCATTCATAGCATACTGTCTGTCTTCATTTTGTGTAACTATCAGGAGTAATAATGGGTAGAAGTCTCATTGTGAATATATTTAGTTGCTCTGAAAATCATCAAAGCATGTGGCCATTGCTACATGCTATGTTAAAAAGTAGCCCCTTCCTCCAAGTGGAAGTCCAAGTAGTTTTCTTGAGAACAATTCAGAATGGGTTTGCTCCTACTTTCTTATGGGATTTTTTTTTTTTTTTTAACTTCTTAGTCCATCCTATACCTCTAAGACTTCCTAGTGGTCTCCTATCCAAGTACTAATTAAATCGAACCCTGTTTAACCTTTCAAGATCAGCCAGCATATTCAGTGTCCAGAAACAATTCCTTTATTCCCTCCTGAATCATCTGCCAGTCCTAGTTCTAGAATCATGAGCAAAAAGGGAAATCTCTACCCTAGGCATGATTCTATCCACCTCAACCATGCTCCTTTCTACAATTACCTTTTTTACTAAAAGGGCTTAGCACGGAAACTTTATCTTGAAAGGTAGATGCCGAAGCTGGCTACAAAGTGTATTTTGAAGCAGGGCAAGTGAAAGAATGGCTTCTGCACTGCAGTCAGAATAAAGGTGTGTTTGGGACTGATCTGTTTACTCCCAATTGTAACTGAGCTTTAAGCCCACACACTGTTTTTCATTTCTACCCTTCCATTCCCGTTCCTCTACTGAGCTCTCCACGGCTTCTTTTAGTTGCAAATGCCTTAGAAGCAGGTGCCTACCTCTGTAAACTGTGGAAGCTGCACCCCTACAGCGCGCTTCCTCACAGCTTTCCGAGTTCTGATTTTAGAAGAGTCAAACTGCTGCTGACATGTCGGGCCTGATCCTTCCCCGGAGACCCAAGTGATTTCCATATTCTGGAAGCGGCTGGCCAGCCTTTACCCCAACCCCGAGTTGGAGAATCCTAACTTAACCAGCGTTCGCGCGTGAGAATAATGCCTCTATGTATAAAACGAACCCCTGAGCCGAGTTGGAGAAGACAACTGCGCAAGGACAAGCAGCTCGCTTGGCTTCTCCCTCTTCCTCTAATGCTTGTCCGCGTCGGGTTACAGGCGCCTGGGGAACTGGCTTGCCACAGAGCAGAAACGGGCACTTCAGTTTCCCCTATCAGCGGAGAGAGCCTCCGCAGCCTCCCACTTCATTGGGTCAAGGGAGACCTTTGCGCCCACCTCCTTCAAAGCATCACCACGTGGTCCTCCCTTAGCAACGCGAAGATCTGCGTTGATACCGGCAGCTGGGGGGCGGGGGCGAGGTGAGGTGAGGGTTTCCCCCCTTGAGGACATCAGTTGGGTCGGGGCTTTTGCGCGGGGCAACGCGAGCCAAGCGCAGCCTCTGCAGGCGCTGAGAATGAACGGTCTCATTTAAAAGCATCCAGCCTGTTTGCCCTTTTGGGTTTCCAGTGCATCAAACCCTCACCAAAAAGAGCTATACTGTAAGCATGAGTCATCCTCACTCTGGGTAAGTGAGAAGCTTCCAGATACTCCGGTGAGGGTGGACGGGATGAGATCAAAGCCATCTCTTGCATTGCTGTCAGCCTATCTATCTCCTTAGCGGCTGCGTGATTAATTCATTTTTTTAAAACTACTTTTCTGTCTATGCCTCTGAGAGCAGAAGCTTTTTCTCCCGGTTACTAAAATGCTGTTTCTTTGCAAATTGAACAGGCTGGTGATGACACAGGTCACTTCAGCAGCCAGAGCCGTAGGCAGCCTCCCTGAATCACAGGTAAAGGAGATGCTATTTAGCGTGTGACATTTCAGACTAAATAGGGTTCTGACTAGACCAGTGTTTCTCAACCCTGGCAACTTTAAGATATGTGGGCTTCTACTCCCAGAATTCCCCAGCCAGCATGCTGGCTGGGGAATTCTGGGAATTGAAGTCCATACATCTTAAAGTTGCTAAAGCTGAGAAACACTGAACTAGAACGAAGCTCATCCATCTTCTTCAGGAATGATGGAGTGGCAGGCAGCATGGAGGAACACTTTTAATTTGCGAAAACTGGATCTCAGAATGAAATTGATATGTTCTTCATTTTGGATAACCTGTTGGAATATAGATTTGGCAGCTCCTGCTAGTTTGTCAATGAAGTCTTTCAAGCAAGGAGAATGAGAAAAAACACTAATCTAAATCCCTTTGCTCTGATGAAGTTTTTGTTTGTTTAATGAACCATAATAAATATTTTAAGCAAGTAGGTGAATGGCTCAAGAGCTTGTCCTATTGCAAAACTTGCCTGTTGTAGTTAATACAATCCCTTATATTTATTACCTTTCTGAAGGAAAAAACCCCCCACCAAATTAAATTAATGCAAAACATAAAGGCAGCCCACTTAAATTATTGTAAAATTGGTGCATTAGAAACTTAATAACCTTGAAGTTGAATGTTCATAGTCAACACTGAAAGTTTTCTAATTAATTCTTGAGGGATTGTGAAATCAAATTTTAAGGAAATATGAAGCAACCTTAATAAATTCACAATTGACCAAATGCTGATGGCTGGAAACTCTGACTTTCATCATGGAAAAAAAATGTGTGTGTGTGTGTACACCTCTGTGTTCCAGTAGTCAAATCAAATATTCCACTAGAAAATAATGGCAGGGTCCACATACTGCACTAAACCTAAATTACAGTTATTTAGATTTATCAGTCCCTGGTTTTCAAAGCATTTAAATTGTAACACTGGATATGGATCAGTCTCCTGCTCATAAACTGTTATTCTCATGTAATGCATCAGTGCATGTATATACAAATATATAGAGAAGAGTAAAACATTTGTGTTTTCATGAATTGAAAAAATTAGCATAGAATCTGTAATTTTTCTGTATAAGTCTTATCTCTTTCAGACTGCAGCAGAGGATTGATTTTTTTTAAAAAAAATATTTCATATAAAAAGCCCATCCATGTAGAAAAATAGTGCATCATGGAAAAAGTAGTTATGCAGACTTCTCTAATAAGTTAAGTTTTCTTGGCACAATGAGATCCCCCCCCCCCCCCCCGCCCCCGTGGAGAGCACAGACCATGTAGGTTAGCTTTCAGGTACAGTGGGAAAAATGATTAATCGAAATCTCCTGGATAGTTGCATTAGTGTAGTCAATCAGATAAGTCACCTTGGAGAATGTTGTCCTTTTAAAGATTATGCTGATGCAGTAAGAAGTAGAAGTCACAAGAGGACAAAACTGTCATTCTATGTAATTATTATTAAAGATAAATAATCCTTACATTGTATATATCAGTCTTGCTTACCATGCTGATATCCCCATGCATTTGGATTACCATATGCATTCCCCATGCATTCTCAAACAGTATAGCCATAAGCCACAGTGACTGGGAATTCTAGAAATTGTAGTCCCAATATACTAGGCTGGGAAAGGGGGTGTGGCCCTGCTGTGGCCTTCATGCTCATCTGCCAGGCCTTCCTTTGCTGTTGACTTTGTCATGGATTGCTTGCCATGACCTTATAGGAGATTTTCTCTAGGCCATCTTTGTTCTTCCTATCTTTATCTTGATTGCCCCCACTCATTGTTTTCGCCATCTACTGACCTTTTCCCCTTCTCAGATCATCCCCCTAGCATTTCAATTTCCTCCTCACTGCAAGATCTCCTAATGGTAACCACAGTGATATTATTTCAGTACCTTCTCATTAATTTCTTTATGCCTCCTTTCCTTGTTCCTTCTTCCTTCAAGCCTCACCTTCCATCTATTGTTCTACCAGATCTTAAGGTTCTGTTTATAATTGGCAACTTTCTTTAA
This sequence comes from Python bivittatus, assembly GCF_059951505.1. Lineage (NCBI taxonomy): Eukaryota > Metazoa > Chordata > Lepidosauria > Squamata > Pythonidae > Python > Python bivittatus. The sequence goes on from NW_028277098.1 coordinate 34,459,703, forward strand.
TCAGTAAACTTCTACGTTCTCTGCCCTTTAACTTCCCCATCTTCCAGGACCTTTTCCAGCCTACCTTGGAAAGTTAGTTCAGATTAACTAATTAGCACTTCTGTCATAGTGACTTTTTATCTGAGGCAGAGTAATAGCTTCTTTTCTTCACAGAGGTTGCATTGCAAGTATCCTGACAGTTTTGTTTCTGGAAATTAATATATTCATAAACATACTGGTGCCCTTTCTTCATGTTAAAAATTTCACAGCTGAAAAAACTATAAGAAAAAACTCATTTACAAATTGAACATGTGAAATGTGTATATTTGTACAAAATTAATTCGTACAAAATTAAGGAAGTTGATGGGAACCTTCAGAACAGAAACAATTTATAGGTCCTAAGATTGCTGAGCGAAGGTCCTTTTGGTGTTTTCACAAACAGAGCCTGCAAATAAAACTGAACCTGATCCTGTGAACTTGCCTTATGAGTAGGACTAACAGAACCGGGCTGCCACAATCTGGAAGACCACTCGGTAGCAGCAGAGAGATAACGAAACTCTTTGCAACCCTGTAATGGATTTTGAGATGTGTGCAGTTCAGATTTAGTGGCCCCACCACTGGAGATCCCGTGTCCGAAATTCAATGGTTTGTGGTTTGTGCATAATTTGATGGGCTTCCTTTCTTACATAAATTAAGGCAGAAGATATCCTCTGGGCAGATAGTTGATGGTTAATTGTAAGTAACATTCACTTTCCTATTTAATGTAGATTTATTCTGTTTGCAAAGCAAAGGCTGGGAATTTTTTCTTTATAGTTAACTGGAAATAATGCACAATTAGGTAATGCGTTAAGAGTGCAGTCCTAAGTATGTTCCTTTGCTTCTGGACCTTCTTGTATTCATTGGCTTATGGAAATTTAGTTTTTTCTGGTTTCTTTCAAAAATAATTCTTTACAGTGTTGGTTGTACAAGACAAAACTATTATGTAAGACTGAAGAAGTCATATAAACTCTGGGAACAATTTTGCCTTAGTGGTTTTTTCCTTCTTTATGTATGCATCTTAGTTACTTTTTAAGGGTAGTTTTCTCAAAGCAGCTTCCAGTATAAAACAGGAACTTTGATATCAGCGTAACAAGTGTATAGAATCATAAAACAATATGAAACAAGTGAGTTAGTTAAATGTCCAAATTGATTTGAAAAAATAGTAAAGTAATATTATACTATAAAGTAGAACATATAAGTTGATATTGACATGGGAGTTCAGTCTTATATTGCAAACTCGTAATATTAATTCCTTATTTGTAATTTTGTTTTGAAAACAAGAACAGGAATCCAATTAAGTTATTGGGGCACATTTCACTACTTCAATTTTTTAAAATAATCTTTTGTTGGTTTCTGTTTCTTTGGTTAACATTTTTTGGTTTATATATCTTTTTTAATGTTTAATAAAAATATATCAGGAAAAAGAAGGAAAAAAACAGTTTGTGGTCTAATCTACTCAAACAATGTTTGTATTAGAGGATTATTATTATTATTAATTATAATAATAATTTTATTATTAAATCAAATCCAATTATTTTTCTACTGAAGTCATTTTGAAATATCTTTATTTCCAGCTAGAATTTTAAAAAGCATCCTTTGAACTATAATACATGAACTATATTTTTTAAAAAGTTGTAATAAAAGGCTAAAATCTTAAACTGATGATGGTAAAAGCATCATCAACATTTATATTGCAGCAAATGGATTTGCCGAGGTCTGAACACACATCATATTTGACAAGCATGGGATTTTACTACTGAGTCAGATTGCCAGCCCAGTTGGGTTTCTTCTTATCCCAAATTGTGTTGTGCTACAGAAAATAGCTCTAGCAAAGCAACATCACCACATTATTTGCTAATGCATACCTTTCTTCCATTTTACTTATTTATTCAATGGTTTCCTCTACCTCCCTATTCTGATAAATATTCATGGCAGTTGACAAAATTTAGAAAACAAAAATAGAATATAAAAAATTAAAAACACAATGAAAACTAATGATAACATTCATTCTAAATGTCTTTAATAACTAAAATCCTGGATAAAAAGATGTGCCTTTACAGGTTTTCTAATCATTTCGTGGGAGCCAAATACAGTGATAAGTTGAGCCAAATCAAGCAGAACTGAAACAACATAGGCAAGAATTCCAAACACCTATGATAAGAGAAAGTTAGGAAATATAACTAAAAAAAAAAAGTGGTAGTGTCTGCTGTCATTCAAGAACAAGTTTGTAGAAACAAAGTCCAAACCCTCTTGTATTTCATTTTCCTTCCTGCCTTATGGGAGGAACTGCTTGTCCCCTGCTTTTGCATATACTGGTCTGTTTCCATCTATCCTTTATTTTTGCAGCGGTCATATTTGTTTTTCACTGTGTGAGAACTAACTCTCACACCCAGCTTTGAGTGTGTTCCATTGCCCAGAAACAGCTCTAGAGAGGGCCTTTTAATTCATATCACAAAGACCGGCCTTTGCTAACAGTGGCATTTCCAAAGGGACCTGTCCTGCAGATCTTAACAACTTTGTAATGTGAGAGGCTGCCCTTAAGCCTTTTAAAATGCAATAGCAACACTTTAAATTGTGTCCAGTAAGCAATTGACGCCATGTAATTTTTGTACCTTGCACCTAACTCCCTCGTTTTTGACCTATTGCTATTTCTGGACAGTTTTTCTTTTCCTAAATAAAATATTTTATTTACTGGTCGTACATCCCACTTCACTTGTCAGCGATTCTGAGCAGCTTTCATGGTCTGTGTCATAAAATAAGATTAAAAATCAAAATAAAAATCAGACGAGTAATAACTTACTCATAATTCCAGGCCAGGAACAATAAACACACTCAGTTTAAAAAGCATAACACAAGAGAAAATGCTTCATGACCCATATTTTCCAAGATCTGATGGAAAATCCAGGTTTTAATAGCCTTTCTAATGCCTATTAAGATCAGGGCCAAGTGGTTCTTTTGGGGAATGCTATTCCAAAGAAGAGGGATAGTAGCTGAAAAGGGAAGTAGTAATTGAAACTTTTTGAGAGTAACTTAATCTAATAGCATAGTTTTGCAAGCCTTTGCTTATTCTTATACCAATCAGCTGGGGATAACAAAGATTTGTCAGCAAAAAACAACAACCTTATTTCAATAAGTAAGAGTGTATTATCACCCAAAATCAGCTATTTGATAGTTCATGGGGTTTTTAAAAGTGCCTCTTTTAATACTGACTTTTGATTTTGATTTTTCCCTTTTAGTCCTAATATATGTAAGCATATTTGCCTGCTTAAAGTGGGTAAATATAGTTGATTGCAGTAGAAAGCAAGGTTCTCAGGAGGGAGGGGGTGCATTCCAGGAAGGGCAAGGAGACAAGAGACAACACAGTCCAGAGCAGGAGCATGGGAAGTGTAAGAGGTGTAGAATAGCCACTCCCTAGGATCTCCCAGGGTATATCCACTAGTTGCAATAGTATAGATTTAGTCTGGCAAGATTTTGTCTCTGTGGCGTAAGCAATAAAAGAACTGAACCTGGTTGGACTGTTTCCCTGTTGTTCTTGGGCTGGCCCTGACAGAAAGGGGCAGGGGCAAGGATAGGAACAGAGATGACCCTGATAAATGTCGTTGAAAGATTTGTTTAAGTGTTTAATTTTGTAAGTGAAATCAGTAGCAAAGAGGCAAAGAGCCACTTGTAATTGATGTAGGGTTCCTCCATCATTGACCATGATTACTGTAGATGTGGGAGTGTCAGAATTTGGAAGTCATACAGCAGAGGACAAGTCAATACAGATACTGCTCTTGGAAGTAAGTAGCTATTGGGAGTGTAGTTGAATCAACATATTGCACAACTACAAGTGTAGACTGATGGTCATTAAGTGATTTTAGGTACCTATATAAATCTGCCTTCTTGTGGTGTACCTTGGATATTTTGCTTTCGTCAAGTGAACTCTGTCATGACCAGAGTTCTGGAACCCTTTTTCAACATTGGTGGTAAAACCTCATGTAAAATTTTACATCTGAAGACTGTGTAAGTTAATCAGGCTCAGTGCCCAGTCTTTTCCAAAGCAAGAAAAAAGCATCCTAGAGATGACTAATTAATGTTTCTCTTGCCCCCACTGTGTCACGTTCTCCATGCAACCACTTGGTCCATATCCTAGAGAAAGGATTATCTTCTAGCTACATCAAGACAATGTCAAGTAGGTAAGGTGAGTTTACATTTTTAGAATAATTTTTTTAAAACCCTCTTTTGTTAGTTGCACAACATATTAAAATAAAGCTTTGAAAATAAGGCCACACTTTTCTTTTTGTTCATAATTGGCACACCTGGATCATCTAACCAAGTTGAATGCTAGAAAGTTCATAGCCAGAAAATGGTAGGATTTCTTCATGTACAGCATAGATAAACTATGGAATTCACTTCCACATGATGTGGTTATGGGCATCCTTTCTGATGGCTTTAATTGTGTAGACAGATTGATTGAAGGATAAAGCTCTGAATGGCTCCTGATCATAATGACGTTATACAGCCTTCAGAATCAGACAGCATGGCCTTGAATCATAATGACTGGGAACACTAGTGGGAGAGAGCCATTTCTCTTATGTTCTGTTTGGTAGGCAGACTGAAATGAAATGGGCTTTTGATCTTGACTAGCATGTTCCTTCTTAATGAATTATTTCCACGTTTTCCCTCACCCCACGTGAAGATGTTTTATTCACTTTTATCCTCAGGTATGATCAATAAGATTGTGGTAAACAAGTAGTATTCCATTAATGGTCAGGAACAGGTAACTAGGAAGAGGGTTGCTCCCTTCTGCTCTTTTCAGCACTGTAAACATCGTATCTCTACAATAGTTTGCTATTAGCACTTAGAAAAGAAAGCCTAACCTAGGTTTTCAATAATTTGTGCATGTTTGAATGAAAGGTACACAATTCATTAAGTTGGTGGAAACTATATCTATGCAGGCAGCGAGTGATGTCATACTATATGGCATTGTATTGGAGTCCCTGGGTGGCAGAAAAGCTAATTTGGTTTGAGAGATTAGGCTCTCCTATGAACTGTGCTACCTCACTACTTAATTTCTTAGACAAAAGGGACTGAATTCCAGGTCTGTCTAGAAGCTATTCATCAAAGCTAGAAGCCTTCTGTTGCAGATGAGCTAGGTCTGTAGATCTTTGTACGTGTGCAGTTTTTCTCTTAGATTTTATCGACATTTTGTTGATCTAGAAAAGAGCAAAGTCTTAAACCTGATGGCTGCTAGGAAAAATAAAAATTTTCCAGGTGGTTTCAGAGAACCAGAACCAAATTGCCTATGCCCTTTTTCCCATGGTTAATGTTAAAATGAGATGCTTCTGTGGAGATGTGGAGATGTGCAAATATCTTGACCAGCTAACTCATAGCTGTACTATAAATGGGCTGGTTTGTTTTCCATAATCCTGAAGAATCTGCAGCTTTAGGTAGCTGGATATCATCTTCGCAATCCTTTTTGTTTTCCATACCTCCATGCATCTGTACTTGCATGTATCAACAGTCAGGATTATTTTCATTTTCCTTCATGCTCAAAACTAACTACTGGTTTTGACCAACCATAAGGCCACTGGCTCCTTTGCCCTCATTGTTCTGAAGCATATTATTACTTTCCAGTGTAAATACCCAGTGCCTGACCTTGCTTTTTTCCAAGAATCCAGCATGGACAAACTTGTGGTTAGACAGCAACCAGATCAGCCTTTCACTTAGTTTCCAAAATTACTCCTCATTATACTTTTATAATGGTATAACCGCTCTGCTGTAACACCTAGCTTAAACTCCCAGGGTTCCCAGGTCCTTTCTCTGAACTACCTCGTTGGTTTCCAGTCTCCAGAAAGATCTGGGTGGCCTTGTATCTCTCAGCAGCTTAGCCTGGCAAAGCAGCCTTTACCAAAATCTGTTTCCACTGACTCATAATACATCTGTCGGCTCCCTGATTCTCCTCCTTTCGATGCTGTACAGGGTTGTCACTCTCCATATGAGTTGCTGACTCTGAGCCCAGTGGTGACAGTCAAAAGGAAGTTTAGGGGATTATAGAACCATTTTCACAGTGCCTAAGCTTCCTCTGATATATATCTTCTAAAAAAAAGAAAAAGAAAAAAGCCTTCTATTTCAGTAACACTTCCTTCCATTCTTTATTTGACAAACACTAATGTCCCCATTTTCTTCTTTCTTTAACTCTGAATTAGGACAATTAAGACTACTGGCATTAATACACTAAAGAAGCAATTTTTGTCTTTTGTAATGAGTCTTTTCAATGTAAAGACTGAAACCTTGACTTGAGTGTTTGTTTGACTTATTCTTTCCTGATTTAGAGTAGCTAATGTTGAATCACAGTGGATAAATCTGCTGTATTTTAGCTTGTTAGGTAGGCCATGAAATACTGAGAAGGAAGTAAATAAAAGGATATTGGGTTAAGCGTTCCTTTCCCCCCCTCTATTCACGCAGAACACCAGAGCCAGCAAAACACACTAAATCAATATTTGGTATAATTACCGTAATCTGGCAGTTTCAGATGCAAATGCAAACAACAGGATAAAGAAAGTAACATAAAACAGTTGCTATAGCACCCATGTTTAATCACCAGGCATAACACAGCAAACTAAATTGTGTGTTTAAAGTTTAATTTATCTCGTGTAGGCTACCTGTGGGATTATTGTGAAACCAAAAATAAACTTCCTGTAATTCTCTTGCCTTTGTCATGTTTTTATAAAGAGAATAGTTTATTCCTTTTTTTTTTCTCTCGCCATCAGAGCGTTTTTTTGTTTATTAAAACTAAAGATCCTGATAGCATGTAATCTAGTTTCAAAGGCGTAGGATTAATGCAGAAGAAAAGAGAAGAAAAAATGATGACTCAGCCCATTCAGGTGTTTATCATTTTATTATGATGTGCTGGTACCTCCTTGGTTTGCTTGATATCTAAAAGAGGTACTATTTTAGTCTGTCTCTCTCATGTCTTTACCATTGTAGAACACACAAAGTAGCAATACAGGTACAGTTTTAAATGCACCATGTATAGACATCAGGGAGTTCTCATCTGGTCACTGTGCCTGTTTAAGGATTAACTATAAATTATTGTGACTGTTGTTAGTCATTCCCCCCCCCCCCCACAATTTAGAGCTAACAAGCTAAGCTGGGAATAGCTAATAGCCAATGCTGGTGTATTTATATCAGACACTATGGCCTGATGAAATCATAGAGGACCTTTCCCAGCCTAACCCCCGTTAGACACAGCAGTTTGACTCTCATATTTTTTAGCCAGACTGTCAATGCATTGCAGCCTGGGGATGAGGGAAAGTGTACTTCAGTTTAGCTGGAGGCCTCTAGGGTGGATTCTAGGCTTGGGCAGAGCCACTCATAATTCTGAAAAAAATAATCTTGACATCTATGCTATTGTGGATCCCTTTAATTTTCTATTTTTAAAAACTATATTCTCATACCATGCTTGTATGTTTATTTCAGATATCTTGCAAATTACAACAGCTTAACAGACAAGCATCTTGCAGGCTATTTCAGCAACACTAGGATAAGACGTCATCTGCGGAGATCAGGACTGGTAGGTATGCAAATACTTCCTAGTTTCTCTAGATTTATCTTATCTGTTTATTTACCAGGAGTAAGAGGATAGATATGATTTCCCCCACTTTTACTGAAACTTTGTAAAGTTAGTTATATTAAGAGAAATGACCAGCTCTGCATTATCCAAAGAGCTAGCTGTGTAACAATTTGAACTGAAGTCCTATGTCCAAAACTGTAATCATGCAATGGTTGAAGATTTTTCCCTCTTTGCTTGTTCCATAACGCCTCTTCTTTCAAGCTTATTAAAATAGGCTTGTTACTTTAATCAGATCTAGCCAAAACAGATTTTTACTGGAAATGCATAGCAGTGCAATTGATATCACTTTTATCACAGTTGTCATAAATCATTGTGACAGCACCCAAAGTTACCAATTAATGTGACAGCATAATATAGTAACCAATATACATAAAGGCTGCAGCCTTAGGTTCACTTTCTGTGGAGTGTCCAACTGAATTTTGTGGGACTTACTTCTGAGTAAACATCCATAAGATCATGCTGTAGGGGAATTCTCACACATCATGATAAGAATGCCATATGTACCTGAGTTGTGACTTGGATCATCACACAGTTACTATTATTTGAGATAGTGGGAACCCGAAAAAGCCTACAGAAGAGATGAGGTAAGTTACCACCATTATTCAAATAGTTATTTGCAAGGTTGTTTTAATAGGGATTAAATTACGACTGATTTTGGAAGCAGAATAGTAACCTAGAAATACAGTCATTGGCATGGCTGTTTCCTGTTATTTCTATTGGAGTAATACCATTATAGTGATTTCAGTGTTCCTAAGAACAATCTCTACTTCTGAGAGAGCAGTCTGTGAGAGTGAAGCAAAACATTGGCCTCTGATGTCACCTTTCATTTGGGGGTACAGTTTGCTTCTCACAAAATAGCCTATGTCTGTTACAAGCCACAGTGGTATCAAATGACAACATTTATATCATGTCATTTTCCCACTGATGACAATTACATAATCTGCATCAGTTACAACATGTCATGAAATATTTGTATCAAAATGTCATGACACGTGTGTCATCATATCCCTGCCCCTTGCCTCACTCCTGTCAATACCCATGCTATCACCTGGAAATCTCATCTGGCCATCAACAGTTATCTAGTCAGCATCTGCCCCTCTTTAAAACCAAGATGTGCCAAGATGAGGGATGTGTGGCATCTAACATTAAAAAGCAGAGATGTCAAATCGAAATATTTCAGTTATCCTGGTAGCCATGTGCCATGGAACAGGAACAACTAGTAGAAATATTGGCTACTCCAATATTATAAGCTTGTTTTTGCTTTATTTGTTTAATGAAACAGAACAGAGAGAAAAAAGACTAAGAGAAAAAATGCAATAAAACAAAACAAAAGCAAAAAAATGCAGTTACAAGATAAATTGTATATATAACAGTTTCTCATGCATATATATGAAGTTCTTTACATAACTGTTTCAATAAAACTGGTTTACAATTGCATATTTCATTGTAATTGTCCATGCATAATCTATGACTGTAGGCAACTCATTCATAGGGTGAAAGTAACATCAGGTTCAATCCACTGAATAATTGGGGCTATAAATTTATCTTTCCAATGTTGAAGAATTAATCTCTTGGTAATAATAAGGGCACAGAGAATCCATTTCTGTTGTCCAGCTGTCAATTTCTATGTTGCAGGTAGGTAGTTCAAAAGAACATGTGCATAGAAAAATATTAAACTTTATTTCAAAATCAAATTAATGCATGTAATTGCTTCTTCCCAGAACAGAGTAACATTAGAATATAGAAAAAACATGTGTTTAAATGAAGTATTCCAGTTACATTAGCAACATGATGATTTACTCATACTCCAGTATTATAGATATTGAAGTTAATGAGTAGGATTCCTGAACTAAATTCTCTGCACTTAATATTGGGTGAAGATGGGGAGAACAGATGAATTAGAGCAGTGTTTCTCAACCTTGACAACTTGAAGATGTGTAGACTTCAACTTCCAGAATTCTCCAGCCAACATGCTGGCTGGAGAATTCTGGGAGTTGAAGTCCACACATCTTCAAGTTGTCAAGGTTAAGAAACACTGAATTTAGAGAATGTTGCAGGAAAGTAGAATCTCCTGCAATACCCCATTGACATGCAGAGCTCAGCCTGCAGACAGAAAAACCAGTCTGGGCTATTTTCCTTTTTTTTTCTCTCACCAATTTAAAAATGTCTTTCTCCTTCAAATCTGTGGGAGAGAAAAATATCTAAAGTAGCCTGAGAACAATGGAAGAATGACTTATGCCTTCAATTCAGCACATCCAAAATCTAATCACCTAAGCTTTCTGTAGTATAAGTATGCCTTTTGAGGATGATGAAATGGTAGTCACAAACCTGGGTGGCTTTATTGATTTATTTCATTTGTATCCTGCCTTTTCTTTAAGGAACTCAAGGTGGTGTACATGGGATTAGCGCTCATGTTTATCCTCAGAACAGCTATGCTGAGAGATAGATTGGACAGAGAATGTGCTAGGGTCAATGTCACCCAGTGAGCTTCAAGGTTGAGTGGGGACTTCGACCTGCATATTCTAGTCCCAGTTTGACCACTCTAGCCATCACTATCACATTGGTAAATTAGAAAAATTCATGGGAGCTAATCCAATCATGATGCTGTTTATATTCCTTTCAGTACCAGTGACAAAACGCCTGTCAACACTGGTTGCTGGGGACCATAAATGAGAAGATGCGATTGCAGTCCTGTCCTGCTTGTGGCTTCCAGAAGTATCTGGTCAGCCACTTTGAGATTAGAATGCTGGATTAGTTAGATCTTCGGTTTGATCTTTCTGATGATATTCCTCCCCCACCAGCCAATATCCTTTCTACCAGTAGAGGGCACTTTCACACCATCTTAATCCACTCAGTTGCTTGTCTGAAAGGGCTAGAATTGCTTCTCTGTATACCTTTAGACTATGACTCTCAGTGGACCTTAAACAGTTAATGCACGTGTTGCTGCACATCCTAGAAAGCCCGTGTTTCATTAAATGCCTAATAGTGCAGGAAGAAGTACAGAAATAGGTCCATCTGGAATATCCATTCTTTGTACTGTCTTGCCCTTATGTTATAATCCTCTGCTTAGTGGAAGGATTTGGGGTTTCTTTTGCTTTATATTGTCATTTCTGCTTGTTTATAGAGTTAAATGATCTTAACCTTCTCTGGAAAAAAAAGCCTTAAGCCTAAATCACAATCAGACTGAATTTTAGTTGAAGAATTGTGCTATGCTCATCTGTGTTGGTAATGCAACATTCAGTAAAGATAAGAGTGTGCATGCCTGTAGATATGGAGCTAACTTTTTTAGTATTTGTCTTGAAATGATGTATTTCTCCTCCATTCCCATAATAATCTGCTATGCTTGCAGTGAGCAGATAATACTTCCCAATATCAGAAAAGAAGGCCTTTTTTTTTTACTCATTGTTTTCCCTTTTATTCAAGAAAGCCTATAAAACTGGAAACAGGAAGCATTTAACAGTAGAATTCTGTGGATGTTTACAAACATACATAGACACGTAGCCATCATGCTATTCGGTTTGGGAGTAAACAGTATTATGCCAAGAACAAAAAGGAGTAAGAATTAGAAATCCAAGGAAACAAAAGATATGAGATAAGAAAAGGAATAAATCTAGTTTACTCCAACATTGTTGACTTTACTTTTCTGTATCTTTTTGTCCCTGCAGAGTATCTTGCTTCCACCACATCCATGCACTGCTTCATATCTTGCCTTTTGTTATTTAAACCTCTCACTGCTCTCTTTTTGAGGATCTCATCAACTCTATCCAACATGGCTCTCTTGGTCTTCTTCTTGACCCATTCATTCTTCATATATTCGTGTTGCAATTTGATCTTCATTCATTCTCTGTATATGATCAAGCCATCTTAGTTCTTTTATAGTGGTCACTCACTTGTATACTCAATCCACATTTGTTCAGTACCCATTTTGCTCGATGCTCTTTTTGTTTTACCACTCACCACTCATGTTCCCACTATATTCAATTTGTATTCAACTCTCACTACCATATAACAAAGTAGGCAAAAACACGTTCTTATACAAAACCATTTTCACTTCTTTTAATAGACATTCATTTCTCACTGCCCACTACTTCTCTACCAATATTAAACATCTTCAGATTTTTCCATCCATCTTGTCATCTTTAGTAAACATCTAGTAAGATACCCAATTTAGTCTATGTGCTGTTAATTTTTGGAATCATTTATTCTATTTTCCCTGATAAACTTAATGGCCTAGTTCTTTGAAATATTAATTTTCAGGTCCATACTCCTCACTGCATCAAATAATATATCTAACAATATATCTAAGTCTAACAAATAATTTGTTTTCAGCCAACAAGATGGCATTATGTGCATGGAAAAGTATATACACATGTATGTTCCCTATCAGCATACCTATATCATCACCATTAGCATTCCCATTAATTTATCCATCAGTACATTAAACAATCAAATGGACTTGTCTTACTTTCTTTCAATGCTGAACTATTTGCAAGTTTTTCCTCAGGTCCCCTCTACTTACATTATATACTGCTTTTTATTGAATTCAGCATCCAAACATTATTATTTGCAAAGAATTCTATAACTAAACAATTCAACTCTCACTACCTCTCTCACATTTCTTCATCCATTTCTTCATCTATAGACCCATTCAAATTCCTCCATATATTTCCCCGTCTTTAGTTCCGCCATGGTACACAAATTTCTTATACTATTTTTTTGCCATTTAGCTAAAACTTGCAATCATTTACTTCATGTGCTGTCTCAGTCGCAAATACTCTCGTCTTCCACATACATTCATGTCCCCAACAAGTACCACTCTAACATTACCACAATCATCCCATATATATTTAATACATCAAATAATCAAGGGGACATCATATATCCTTGTCTCAGTTCTTTGGCAGTGTGGAACCAACCACGAACCATTCCATTTAATCTCATCCATGCTTTACTACCTTATTATACTGCTGTTATTGCATTCAGCAACCACTTTCAACTCCACATTCAAACAAAATATTCCATAATTCCAGCCTATTCATTATACCATACAGTTTTTATAAATTAAGTAACATACAAGAAACTTGCTTTTTTGCATACATGCATTTCTCAATGACTTGTTGAAGAGCAAAACTCTAGCCTGCATACCCCTTGCTTAATGTATAGCTACTTCCCAAATTCTGCTCATTGTTGCCTTTCATATCCTTTTGAACACTATTCTGCTAGGCATGCATCTGTATTTTAACTTTTCTCCAGTAATACCATCTACACCTTTTTTTTGTACGTGTGTATGTGCCTTTGAGTTGGTGTTGACTCTTGGTGACTGCTTGGACAGGTTCATGCAGTTTTCTTGGCAAGATTTTCAGCAATGGTTTGCCCTTGCCTTCTTCCTAGAACTGAAAGAGAGTGACTGGCCCAAGATCACCCAGCTGTCTGTGCCTAAGGTGGGATTAGAAGTCATGGTCTCCTGGTTTCTAGCCTGATGCCTTAACCACTGTACCAAGCTGGCTCTTGACTATACCTACAGCCTTAGAATCTTTAACATTCTCACAGCATTTGTTTCCTCATCATAGTTTTTTTCCTGGATACCAGCATTTATAGCATTCCATTCCATTCCATTCCATTCCATTCCATTCCATTCTTTGACATAGAGTTTGTCAATGACACATGTTTTTTCTAGAAATCTCTGAAGTTCTCTTATGTCAACTTCATTGCAAATCATTTCATCACTTATATTTTTAATTCATTTACTCTGCTGGAAGCTCTATATTTAGCCTTTCTTCCCCACTTCCAAAATAATATTTATTTTAATCAAAATTGCTCTGCCTTTTCTTTACAATGTCTTTTTCTTATCATTTTTTTTTTGCAACAATCATTCTCTTACAAGTATTTTTTCTCATCCACAGCCTCTTTCACTTCATCATTCCATTAGGCATCCTTTTTAAAAACTTCCTATTAGCATTACCCCACAGACGTCTGTGGCTTTCTCTGTAACATAATTATTTTCAGTCTGTTTCAAGCAGTTTCCATATCCTTTTCCTTTATGTCCATTTTCAATTCCAATTCAAATTAATTCTGTTGAGAAATTAATCTATCTTATAATATTGTTCATACAAACTCGTACTTTCCTTTCCTGCAATCATTTTATATTTTACCTTCATCTTCCTATCTTTCCTTTTCTTTCACAGCCATTTTTTCCCCTCAGGATTCACTTTTGACACTATCAAAGAGTGCCCTGTCCAACATTTAGTACCTCTTAGCACCCTCCTAGCTTTCAGTAATTCTCTCAGGCTTTCATTCTAAATAAGAAAATCAGTCATGTTTTAGATATATTAATTCTTTTGCCATGTATATGCATGAATAGACTACTGCTAGAAGCTGTTCAAAAGAAATGTATCTTTTCCAATGCAGATGCTCACTAAACAGTCTTCATTCTCATTCATTCTTGGTCACTGAATCACTTCTGTAATCTCTTATCTAGATGCCATCATCCATTCATTTCATTTGACAGAATATTTTTTTTCTTTCTGGATTGCATTCATTCAGAATGTTGCACAGTTTTTCCAAAAGCTTATCTTTGGCTCTTCTATGAAGTCCATTTACTGGAATCAGTGACATCTGCATAATTTAGCTGCACAGTTTAGCTTGTGCTGCAAGCTCTTCCCCTTTGGGCATGTGTGAAATATTGTGATGGATGTAGAAAAGGATCAGGTCATGTGCTGTAGTGCCACAATGCTTCTTTCATTAGTCTGACCCTCTCTCCTTGTTTCCCCTGTAGATGCCACTGCCTGGAGTGTAACATGCAGCTGCCATCAATATATGAATCCCTAATTTCATTCACATCTACAACACCTAGATGACACCAATTAATATCTTCTGACACTCAGTTTAGCCCTTTCATTTATAATTAAACCTATGTTTTTATTTCCCTGAATGTTTTGTTAACCCTGTTCCACAAGATCAGACCACCTTCATTCAGATCTACTATATTTTTTCCTTTCTCAGTTTCACAAATACAAACCCTATTGTCCTTTAATTTCATTCATTAATTCATGCTCATTACCATTCACTCTCTTACATTCTAAGTTTCAATCTTCATCATGCCATAATTGTCACCAAATAGGCTCATGATTATCGACCTCCACTGCACATCATAGTTTTGGTCAATTTAGGATTTCACATAATGCCTCTAGTATTATTCTTTATAGGTTATCAGTTTTAGTTGTTCCTGTGCCTTATGTAGCATACCCTTCTACAGCATTGGTTAGTATGTCATAAGTGTAACCAAAGTCTAGTTTTACTCCATGTGTACTCACTCACTTTTATGCAAGCCAAGATATAAAACCTAGGGGTACTTTGCAAGCCAACATACTATTGCCTGCATCCTACCAACTCAGGCATACATGCAGTTTACTTACACACACCCAGGATGAATATTTACTCAGAGGTGTATCCTACAGAGTTGAATGATATTTGCTATCTAGTTTGTGTGCCTGGGATTGTAATTTAACCTAGTGGGATCTCTATGCAGCTGCTCAGATTATATGACTTGTAAAGAAGTGTCTTAGATTCTGCTGCTCAGTAAGGGGGGAGGGGACAGTCTTCAGTTTCAAAGGAGGAAGGCAATATTCTAGTGTATTAAAACTGCTATGGATTTGTGTGTGTGTGTGTGTGTGTGTGTGTGTTGGTCTGCTGTATAGGAAACAGGAAATGCTGATAAAATGAGAATCCAATAGGTAATCTTGGTAATATGGAGTAGTAGACTGCTTGGTCAAAAAGCATTTGAATAAAAGCCATTTAGAGGAGAATCATGCCACCAAATGAGCCACTTAGCATTTTCAAGTGACATTTGAAACTAAATAAGTCTGTTCTATGCTCAAGATGTCTAACACACTGGGAATGACTGATGAAGAAGTATTAATGGAATTTGAAGCTTTGTTCCATCTTAATAAACCTGGCTCACTATCAATAATACAGCAGCAACCTATTTTAATGCTATAGGAGACCTTTTGGTGACATGGATTGATTAGGTTCTACATAGACTTGCTATCTTGGCACAGAGCTCAGGCTTTTAGCATAGTTATATTAAATCATTACTACCCATGAATGGCACCAACTAGAAAGCTTAATATTAAGCTATTTCTTACCAGGCTGCTGTTCCATACTTTTTCAGGCATGATTTGTTCTTGAGTGGCTTCATAAATCTGGTGTGTCAGTGCATGTTTCCAGTTGATAATTGGAAGGCTACTCTTCAATGCTTGAAAGGATGTGAGTGTTTTGAAAAGGATGCCAAATTTAAATTCCAGCAATTCAGCATTGGGATTTTAGAAGCCCCCTTCTGCTTACAGTAACCAACATAGCTATAAGGAATGTGTGGGTCACAAAGGCCTCTTGGGCTCATTTTAAATCCAGAAAACCAGTTCAACTCCCTATACCACATGTTTGGGAAAGAGAAAGGAGGGTGTTGGAAAGAAGATGGGTATCCCCACCCGCTAGTTTCATCAGTATTGCTCACCATATTGCCTATCATTTTACCCCTGTGGGTAAATGTGGCCTTTGATGAAAAAAAAAAATACCCACCTTTTCTGTAATAGATAGAAAATACAGACACGGAAAAAAAGATGAGCCACTAGCTGATTTCAGTACTCCTTTATTAGTTTTGGTTGGCTGCAATCCTATACTTATTTATTGGAGGTAAGCCCTAGTGACCTCAAGAGGACTTGTTTTTTAGTTCATATGCAAAGCATTTCCTCTATGATGTTTTTTTTCCCTAGAAGACAAGAGGAGTGCTGTTGTTTTTTTAAAATTCTAGTTTGACTAAAAACCAAGCAAAACTTCATGATAGAAGAACCTAGCCAGTCTCTCTGATGCATATATAACAAAGACCTGGTTACGTAGAGCATCACACTTTTGCTAGAGAGTATAGGGAAATCTTTGCTTATCTCAATCTTCATGCTGACAGAGGATTATGATGAAAATTCTTTAGTTTATGGTGAGAAGCTATATAAACCTTATATCCTCTTTCCCCAACACACACTGTCTGCATATATTGTTTTCTTTGTGGCAGATCTCAAGAAGTGGAAGAATAATATCAGACAAGGAATACCGGCTAAATGCCATGAAGAAGGATCATCAGAATTATATACGGGAATGCTTGGCTCAAGCCATATTCCACAAAGTCCTTGATATGGAAGTATGGTTGTATTATGGCTACTCTCCTCAAAACTCATATTCATAGTCATATTTGGGATTTCTGAGAATATCTACATGTGGAAATGTCATTAAATATGTTTAGGTTGGTGGAAGATCTAGACCACTGACTAGTAACCCATCAGTATATTGTAATTACCCATTTTTCACATATTTGAAAGTTATTGTCGGTTAGTAATGATGAATAGAATATTGATGCCAAATTGCAAGAAAATTCTAAAACACATTAGAGCAGAAGAATTGTCCTAATTGTAAGTGATGAAACTGGCAAGGCAGGAACCAGCAGTTCCCAGGCTAGAGAGAACCATTATGAAAATATATCCCAGCTGCCAAGGCTATCAAGAGACTAGCCAAGAGTCCATTAGCTTAGAAAGGTGGTGGTGGTGGTGGTGGTGGTGGTGGTGGTGGTGGTGGGGAAGCTGAGAGTTTAAACATTGCAACATAGATATATAAAGCTTTGAATTCCTTGCTCTGCTATGGACAATCAACTGTTGTGTTAGAGGCTTTATGCTTATCTGCAGTAAAGTTTCTAATCCAGCTGAGTTACGTCAGAGAGTCTTCCGCCAAGATAAGTCAACTCCTGAGTAAGGGGTTGAGCATCTGAAAAGTTGTGATTAATTGGTGTGAAGCCTGACATTAATTTTAAGAACATTTTTAAGGCTTAATTTTTATTTCAAAAGTAATCTGTATTGATTCTCTAACCTAAGGAGGGTCTGTGGTTCTAACTTGTGTTAGTAATTATGATGATAGAGTCAGTAATTTCATTTATTCTAGATTTGTTAATGTAGAATAAATTCTAAGAGAATGCCCTAAGTGAGAGATAAATTAGTTGCCAAAAGATAATCCATAGTTTTAGAAATAAATAATAATAACAACAACGATATCTTTTCCAGTAATTTCATATTGACAGGAAAGAAAGTTAAGGGAAGAAACAAAGAGAATGACTTGTAATTGGCCAGAACTAATAAACTGGCAAGATCTCAGAATGTAAGGATCCCTTGGTCACTAGATTCCACACAGTCATCTCCTGTGGGAAAGGCAGCAGGAGGTCATGTCCCATCTGTGTACTCAAGAACTGGTCACAGCCCATCAGAGAAATGCTTATTTCTACCCATGTGAACACCAAAGGTCATGGAAAACTGGCAAGAACAAACAGAAGCATAGATACAAAGAGTGAGCAAGGACAGGGAGGAGCAGATGCTATTTCATTCACACAAAAGGTGGAAACATGGCTGGAGGTAGGCCTCATCTAGCTTGGTTCCATCTATCAATTGTTTCTACCTTCTGATTTCCTTTGTGATGTTGCTGTTTCCCATGGTTTCACCTATAACTCAGATATATGGTTCAGGAGCAGACTCCTAAGAACTTTGGATCTCTGAGCCTTGCTAAGAGGTCAGCATTCATTTTATACAGGTTCTTGGCAAAGTTGAGAAATCCATGTGCTACTTCTCTGAAGAACAGAAAGCAGCAGTTGAGACCAACTGTCTTAGAATCTTAGAATTCTAAGGAGGTACCACCTAAGTCAGATGTGCACACACATACACACTTGCACAAACATGGAGATTATTTAGCAGTGTACTATCACTTTTCTTCCCCCTGGCTGGTCAAACAGCTGGTAACATCAGGAACACCTTGTACAGCCAGAAACTTTGAAGAAGTCTTATGGATCATCTAAGCCAGTAGTTCTTAACAGTTTGCCAATGGAATTCCCAAAGAGAATTTTGTTGTGGACTTCCATTACCCTTCCTCCTATACATAAAGAGTCTGGAGTCTGCATTGGAAGACAAATGATGGCAAAGGAAACTTTTTACTTGGTTTGGAGTATAAGGGAAATGTTATGTCCCCTTCCCCCCATTTCCTTTCCTGAGATAAACAGCAAAATTGAATAGATAAGGATAGTGGGGTAAGGTTGGGGGTAAAAAGAAAGAACTAAATTGGGTGTGGGAAAAAGAAATGTTGGGGCATGGGCCCTTGGAATGGAAATAGGAGATCTCAGGTGGCTTTTAATGATGATGCTTGTTTCTGCTTGTTTCTGCATTTTCTGCTGGAATGAAAAATAGTGGCTCATCTCAGTCGGGGTCCTTCAGATATAGTCGATTACATTTCCATTACCCCCAACCAGTATGGAGGTTTAATCCCTAACATCTGGAGGGCACCATGTTGAGGAAATTTGTTACAAAAACTGTAATATATATTTTGAGTGTAAATTAAACTTGTTCCAATATGAGAAGTGGTAGCAGAAGAGTATGGCTACCCCATAAAGATTTTGATCATCTCACACATCAGAGAATTTTACTTACTTATGAATGATATTGGGGCATATACAATATCTATTTGTTGTTTTTCCATGGCAATCATTTATTTGTTTATTTAAAAAATCCTTAACAAATGGCCCTCTGGTGACATTTTCCTTTTTGTGATCGCTGTTGAAAAAAACCGATGTAGCTATACTGCATCGGGGTACCAGCACTCTCTCTCCCTCATTTGTTCAAAAACATATACATACACACCTATATTTGGGCCCATCCATCCATCATACACAATATATGACAACACATATCTATTTATTCTTACAAACAGACCCTTCTTCTTCCATGAGGCAGTTAAGTACAAATAGAAGGCTTTTATGAGGTTTTCTTCTTGTGCCAGGGGAATGTCATGTGATTACAGTGCATAAGCTAAGGAGAATTCATAAATGGAAGATCTTTTGAAACCTAATTATCTGGAGGTTGAGTCATGGCAACTGGACTTCTTTTCTTTTTCTTTTTGATAGAGATGTTTCGCTACTTGTCCAAGCAGTTTCTTCAGTCTGAAGAAGCTGCTTGGACAAGTAGCGAAACATCTCTACCAAAAAGAAAAAGAAAAGTCCAGTTGCCATGACTCAACCTCCAGACAATTCCACCTGGATGACTGAGAATCTTCATAAACAAACCTAATTACTTTGCAGGTAGAAAGCAAGGAGGAGAAATTCCATGTTTAGGGAATTCCACATACCAATATGTCCACATTTCTAGCTTGTGATTTCACATTCAGGATTTAGATTTGATGTACTAATTAAGGGTGTGTCTTGACAACATAGTAAGCTGTACAAATATGGTTGAACAGGTCTATTTAAGCTCACTAGCTTTTTCTCCTGAACAGTACAGCTTTTTTGGGTCTTATTGTATATTCTGTAGGTGCTCCTGGGAGCATGTAAAAGGAGAGCACCCATGTTTTATTTTCAGCTTGTTCTTCAAAATACCATGCAGAGAACACAGCAAGTCCTAAATTAGCTACAAATGGGGAAAGGAGCCAGCAGGTACAAGTGTCCTGTCCTAGGTAGAACAGAGTCCTGGGACAAAATCTAGGTCTAATACTTAGATCTCTTGATAGGCAAGAGACCAAGCAAGGTCTTATTCAGGATTAAGACAAAATGTTTCACATACATAATAAAGTTAGATGTTGGTAATAAGCACTGTGTTAGAATTTTGCCTACTGCAGAAATCTAGATGACTCCCTAGATGGCATCAAAATGTTAAGCGGTTTTGTGTCTTTGCTGCCATCTAGGGGTTGTGTGGATTTTTGCTATCTAGATATAGTGGCTCAGGGACTGAATCCAGGGTTGCATGGTGAAGGATGGTCGATGGTAATTCTGTCAAGGCATCAGAGCTAGGCACTACATCTTCAGGATTGATCTCACCAGGTTCTTTATCCTTGTCATGCGCCTGCTTCTCCTCTGAAGAGACTATTCTGAGGGGCCTTGACAGTGAGCAAGTGCATATTACAATAAGCTACCCTTAGCAGTTCATCTGAATGCAGCTAAGTTTCCTTTTTCATACTTCTATTTTATATGCAAGCATTATGTGCTGAAGGTAGGAGATACTGACATTTTTGTTAAAGGGCTCAGTCCTAGGAACAGTTGGACATATATTAAAATAATGGCTTTCAAATTGCTGGGTTCTTTTTTCAAAGATTTTTGAGGATCTCAGTTTTAGGTTATAACATTCATAGAAGTGTTACTAGATCCAAATCCCTGAAGGATTTACACATACAAGCTTATTGCCTATTACCTAAAAAACTTGCGAAAATGGTTGTCTCTCAGGATTAAGTTAGACATGACACTCCACACCTAGCACCTGCTGTCTACATATAAAAGACATTTTCACAAGAGCTCATTAGGTATAGAGTGTCTTGTTATTCTTCCTTGCAAAGGAAACCAGGCATGCTCCATTTTTAATAGCAACTTTAAGAAACATCGGAAAAATGCTTGTACTTGTCCAGATAAATTTTCAATACTTAAGCAGTCCTCTCCACTTACTGTGGTATACGTGATAGATTTGTTCACCGCATTCATCTCAGAAAATTACTTCATTATTGAGTGGTGAACTGCGGTGCTTAATTATCCAACATGTGATCACTGTGCATTACAGTGGTGAAATGTTTGGACTGCTTGGAAATTGCCACCTCTTTTTTCTTCCATTCTTCTGTAAGCCCCCCTAATTACTGTGATGCATTGCAGAAAATGGGACATGTTACAGAAACAGGCACCACATTTTGCCCCTGTGTGTGCACTTAAAATTACATTTGGATGTTATAAAATTCCATGGACAGCTAAAGCATTATATAATTTTCCCATCCCATCCCTTCTGTGTTCTCACATTACTGCTTGTGTTCTTAAAAGGGATATAAATCATCATTATCAACTAGGCTGGGAGTGTTGCTTGCTGGGAGATACGATTTGAAAAAACAGAAATAAGAAATAGAAAGGGAATAGGTTGCCTGGATATGGGAGGATTTTAAAGGCTATATAGCACTTGTGCACGTTTTAGTAATAGCTATTTGAATAAAAGTCATGTGCTTTAATCGCGTGACATCCACTTACTTGCCTTTGACACGAGCCTTGCTACACAATCAATTTGTCTAGCCATTGGGGTGGGGGACTTTGTTTTGCTATCTATCAAAAAACAACACAAAACAACCCCCCCCCACACACACGCAAACCATACATCGTCCTCTTCAGTCCCCCAAAAGGCTGCCAGAGCAAGGTATAAAAACCAGAAAGAGTCTCAGTCCTACTGTCCAAAAGAGATTATGACAAGGGAAGAAAAAGCATCACAAAGATTGGGAAGAAAGAGGAAAAGATGTAACAACTCAGAGTAGTGATGAGAAATAGCCCAATTCTCATCGCTTCCAGTAATGATATAATGGTACAGTAGATATGAAATGTGATTTTGTCTTTATTTTTTATTTCTAAAATATACCTATTAGCGACATCATCAGGTTGAGATAAAAAGAAAACTTGAGAGTTCTGCAAGGCGAGAGCGTACCCAGCGAATCAAGGTACTGATTTCTCTCTGTGTGAGTAGAACTCTGGACTTGTTCCAGGACTAGAACTGATTGCCATTGATAAGTCTTCTCTTAAGAGATACATGTTTGTTTGCAGCTCTGGGTTGCAACAGTCTCAATGGTCGCTAGATAGCGCCAAAGAGTTAGAGTTTTCTGAATTCCTTGGCTGCCCTCTAATGGTTGTCCTGGTTTTTTGCAGCCCAAATTCAGTGGCCCTATGCTTGGGCTGATTTTGCAAGCTGTTCCTTTTACCTATATATAGCAATTAGACTGCTAGTTCTTTGTCTTTTATTCTGTTCATGATGGGCATTTGGCTATATTGTTGTACTCTGCCCAGGGTTGCTTCGGTGAGGGGGGTGGCTATATAAATTTGCTAAACAAACAAACAAACAAACAAACAAACAAATTAATTCTGCTACTGTTTCCTAATCATTTTCTCACGGTGAGGCATAAATACATTTATATAAATATAAAAGCCAATTTGAGAGCCAGTTTGGTGTAGTGGTTGAAGACACCAGGCTAAAAACTAGGAGACCATGAGTTTTAGGCCTGCCTTTGGCATGAAGCCAGCTGCGTGACTTTGGGCTGGTCACACTTTCTCAGCCCCAGGAAGAAAGCAATGGCAAATTGCTTCCAAAAATATGTCCAAGAAAACTGCACAGACTTGTACAAGCAGTCACCAGGAGTTAAGACTGACTGGAAGGCAGCAAAAAAAGAAAAGTCAATTTATTAATATCTGAAGGTTCAGGTACTGGTCATGATTCTCTCCAGGGATCTGCAAATATTGGCTGAATTGCTGGGCAGAGATCTTATTTACAAAGAGCTTTGCCTAGAGAGCATTGTTTCCTAACAATATTGTTTACTCAGGCATCTCAAGCCATGTTCAGGCATTACCTTTCCATGCTCAAACTAATGCTGGCTGAGCAGCAAACACTCTCCCCTCCCTTAGACATATGCTTACAGTACAGTTCTCTGCAACAGCCACACTAGCTCTACTGAGAATTGCTTCTGCATGAATCTACATGAGCCTGACTGTGGCTCACATGGAATTTTTCATATCTAGAACTAGGTCCCTGCTAGAGACCATCAGGCTGTAAGAATGGAGACTATCTGTGCACATATGTCACCAGCATGAGATGGAGAAGGAGGTTGCTCACTGTTACTTGTTAGGTAACTTGTACACTTGTGTGTAATGTCTGAACAGGTCTATCGTTTCTCCTTCATTTAGGTGGAACGATCGAGAAAGGCAGTAGATGGTACACATCACCTGCTTCCCCCACATCCACCCAGTGTACCAAGAAATCGCTTTGGACGCCGCAGGTTGGGTGACAGAGAACAATCAAGTCAGTTGGTGAGTCTGTAGTGAGGCCCTGCAGGATGAAAGATAGTCCTGTTTCAGTTCTGTTTATAAAGCTTCCCAGAGCTGCAGCCATGGTCTAATTGGAATCAAAGCAATACCTTTCAAATTTGTAGCGCTAGAAAACTATCTTGAAAATTTTATTCCCTTTTGCTTCAAAGGATCTCAGGGTGCTGTACGTGGATTTGGGCATATGACCTTTTGCACATCTCCACCAAATTTGTAGATGGAGAAATTGGATGGAAATTTTTCAGAATTTCATCAAAGGAGGAGTCCCTTTTACTGGTAACAGCAGGACCACTACTGAAAAATTCAGTTGAAAAGATTTTGCTTATAATATCTTGTGTTGGGATTTTAGTGAAATGTGGGAAGCCAGGAAGGCTGCAAATCCACTGAAGAAATGTTTGAATACTGAAAATAAGATATTCACAAATAGACCTTGGCTAACTGGAAACTAACAAGCCCGACACCCATTTTACCTAAGAGAATTCCTTTGAATTTCTCTTCCAGTTTGAAATGATTTCTAAAGCAAATTCTCTTTCATCAGACTGAATTGGTCAAAACAAAACAAAACAAAACAAAACAAACCCTGGAGATTTCTTTGCTCAGCACGAGCCATATATAGTTATTTTATTCTCATAACAACTTTGCAAGATATGGCTTGTTAAAAGACTGAGGTGCCTATAGTCATTTTATGAGTTTTGATGCTTGAGGAAACTTGGAGATTTGGCTCCCCAAGGCCAGTACTATAAGTTTTATTTATTTTATTTATTTATTAAATTTATTAAGGCCACCCAACTCCAAAATGGCAGTGGGTGGCTTAAAATATACATGAGTTAAAAAACACACAATTAAATTAGCCTTGACCCAAACAGCAGTCCCAACATTTAGAAAAAACTCTTTATATCACACCAGCTCTCTTACAATTCATGTAACTTATTCATGTTTCCAATTAAGTGTGTGCCCAATTGATCCTTTAGGGTATAAAGAAATTGTACTCTCTATTGTGGAATGACAATACAAAAAAACCCCTGCTTTATTTCATGAGAACTCTCTTATACTATTATCTTCTATATAATTTGACCACTTTAAATATATCTGTATTAAAATATAGCTATTTTTGAATATATATTTGAATGAAATAAATATTGGCTTGACCCCGTGAATAGTTTTGCATTTTTTCTGCAATTTAGTTTAAGGAATATAAATTGATATGGATGCAAAACCTTCATCTATCCATTTTGAAACAAAAAAGTCAAACTGTAGACATATTGCAATTTCATTTTCAGAAATGTGCACAGACTACATATTCTTAAGTCAGGGATAGGCAGCGTGGTATCCTTTCAGTGTTTTTGATTACAAATCCAGTAGTCTTAGATATTTAGAGCTGTAACTAAAAACTTACAGAGTACCAGTTTACCCAACCCATGTTAAGCATTTACCTCCATTTCTTTTAATGGTTCAGATTACTTATCCTCGACCAAGCACTGCTCCAGGAAACATACAACAGCCGGTCCGACTTCAGCCCCTGTACGGAAATGTCATGACAGAAGGTTCACCAAAGCCTGTTTTGAGCTCCAGACCAAAGTTTCTCACCCTTGAAAAAGATCAGTTTGCCAGTGAGGTTAGCTTTTACTTTTTTATACATGTACTACAATAGGAAGAATGAGAATATAAAGTCATTTTGTACAATCAAACACAAGGGGTTATCTACAGTAGTACATTTTTTTAAATAGCAGAATGCGAAGTAATGCAGAATGAATTCTGCTGATGGCAAGGAAGGGCACTTACTTGTTACAATTAGTTGCAAATGGGTGTGGGGGTCATCTCCCCGATAAGAAGAGAAGCAGCTGCTGAAAGTAGAGGAAGGGAGAAGAGATGCAAAGGATTTCACTGCTGAAGATCATGGATGCTTCTGAAGATTAGATGTTACTTGGAAAATACTGCCTCCTGAATGCTCACCTGTAATGGGCAGACATGACTTCTTTCTCTTTCCTTCCTTTCATTCTTCAGGTACTTCTTCTTTTCTTATTGTCATCCAATGTGGCTCCCCTTCTCAGTGCAGTTCCCCTTACTCCAAATCTATGCTGTTTTTTTCCTTCTTTACTTGCTGTTTCTGCTGGAAGAGGAATGTGTTGTTATTTTTATGCTTCTGTGGAATGGTTGGTATACACAGATGGGGAATCAGTTAATTTTATAAATGATATATTTTATTTATGGGTAGCTAATTTTCAGTTTTTTCTTATCCTGGTTCTGCCCTTTATGGAGTTTAGCTTCTGGCATGTATATATAGACAAATACAATGGAGAGGGGGAAAGAGGGAACAACACCTCTTTGAAGTTCTGCACAGCCCTAATTCCCAGGACTACTGTTCTGCTGAATTAAGTTGGAGTCAGCTTATAGCTTCTGAACGCTTATGAGATCAAAATACTTCATAAATACAAACAACCTTATTTCAGAAGCTGAAGTTCTGTGCAGATAAATTTGAGGTGCAGGAATCAGAGCTGAGAAGTATCTTGTCTTTCCAAAAGTCAGTCAGGGAATCAGAAGCAGCATACTTCCAGGAAGTCAAGTCTGAAGTTAGAAAGTGGTTTGCCAGAAGAAATTTGATTCCCAAGTTATACACTGATTCAGGCATGCTATGGTTTACTGAGCAGAAAAAGAGCTATGGGTCTTTTTCTGCTCAGGCTCTAGGTCAGGTGACTTGGCCTTCTGCTGTGCTCCTGCAACAGGTGGCAGCTTACCTGACTGCAGGCTCCTCCTCCAACAGGAGGAGCAGATACCTGAGACCCCTCTGGCTCCTGAGTTGTAAGTTCAGAACATGTCAAGCCTTGCTCCTCCAGTTCGGAATCTGACTCACAGGCCTATAAAGATTGATTGATCTTGTTGCACTTATGAGCTGCCTTGTTAATACTTGTCAAGAACCTTAATTCTTTTCTACAAAATGGGGTCCAGGAATGAAAAATCCCTTTTAACTAGGAATCCATGCTGAAAACAAGGAAATTTAGATGTTTTTAAAAAGAAGAAATATGCTATTCATGCATGGAACCAATAAATGGAAAATTCTAACTAAACAACTTTCAATTGCTCTGTGAGTCTAAGTATTAATGAATATTAATATTGTTAATTTTTCCAGGGGGACAAAAGGTTGTTAAGGCCTGTGCATTCAATGGATTATTCAGCTGAAGTATCCCCATATAGACTTCCCATTATTAACAATTATATGATACCTGTTCCACAACCGCCCAGAAGTGACAAAAACATCAGCACCATGAAATCCGGGGCAAGAGGTCGACGGTTTCGCCCTACAACTTCATCACAAGGCCTGGATCAATTGGTAATGAAGGTGATTATTCTTTTTCTTCCCACTATTCTACTTTTTTCTTATATAAGTAATTTCGTTAATTTCTTCTACTAAGCATATGAAGATGTGCTGAAATATTCCTTGCTTTTTTTTTTTTGCTAAAGAAATACCTCTTCCCATCTTTTTTAAACACCCACACAGATACATCTTTCAAAATAAAGGAAGTTTGCTTAAGTGCATTCTCGTTTCCTGTAAAACCTTGGTTTTGTTCCTAATATCATTCCTTTGAATAAATAAATGTAACATTCTAAATCATTCTTCTGAATCTAATTTTATTGTTATTTCGTCCAAGCTTTCCTCAAAGTATTTTTCAGAATATAGAGTGCCTTTTCCCAACCTACAGCAGTGCCAAAATGCTAGCTGTGAATTCTAGGAATTGCCATCTGAATGTTTCTGCTCTATTTTGGGGAAGGCTCCAGTGTGAGGAACATGGATACAGATTGATACAACTAATAATTTGGAAAAGAAAGATGACCCTTTTTGCAGAGGGTTGAATATTCCTACTAGCTAGAGAAGTTGTATTTAAATATACAAATTTTAGTCTTTTAGACAAAATATTATATATGATGTCTATTATACTAATAAACTGAAAGCTATACAGGTTGAAGATATACTGTTTATCTGTAGCCAAAGAGATCTAAGTGTAACATTCTTGAACAAAGTTTAAAGTTAAGGGCAATCAAACTGATGAATCTGCAAGCGCTGGAATATCACTCATAAACCCAACAATTTCCACTCTGTTGCCATGTCTTTTCCCCCAAGTATGTAATGACCTATGTCAGGAAGCATATCTGTTCCTTGGTCTCAATGAACAGATTTTATGCTATGTGAATCCAAAACTGAGGACGATGACTTTAAATAAAATACAAGCAGGCAACTAACTGAAATCCCGTGAATTTCAGTTAAGTATGTAAAAAGAGGCTCTCTGTAAGATAGACAATTTCAGTCTATTTGTTTCCAATGACTGGCAACTTACAGCTGTGTGATTTAAGTATCTTAGATCCACATCTCTTTGCTGAAGTGGATAGCACACAAAGTATTTTGAAGAAATACTTTGTCAAAGTGATGTTTTTGAAGATTTGCACAATCCTGCTGCTGTGATTGGGGATCAAACCTGGATGGGGAGAGAGAGATGTATGAAATACCTAAAGAAGCCCAAGGGCAGGACACATACCTGAAGCCCTGCTCTTATTGTTCTCCAACTAACGTCTCAGAAGCTAGTGGTAAATATAATGATAATCCACTGATAGCCTTCGGTTGCAATCTTATAATTTCTAAGCCTGGAGGACATTATATATTTTAAATTCATGATCCAGAGCTCATCAAAGATCTCAGTGGAGAGATCTGAGTCAGATCTCTCCTCCCAGCCTCAGAGAAGCCTTCATAAACCTTGACTCCTTGGCACTGGAATTTCAGTATGGAGAAAATAAAAGGGAAACTCGTGAGGCATTTCCTGGATATACTGAGAGAGTGATAATTTGTATACTTCCTGATGTTTAATAGGGTTTTTGATTCCTGAGCAACTCTGAAGTTGAAACTCTTGGCAATGAACAGTAATGCTGCTTTATTAGACTGTAGTCTAATGATTGCTGGGAAACTGTCTCAGAGAACATAGGAATTGTCAAATCTTCTGTTCCAAGGTGGAGAGAGGTCTGATTTTGGATCCTTTTCATAGCCACCAAGATATTTCCATGCCAGTTCTTTTTCAAAGTTGGAAATCCATTGTTAAAAAAGGGAAGAAGGGTGTGCTGGGTTATGCCCTTTGGGCCTGTAGACCTTACAGATTACTGATCTGGGCTCTGGAGCTGGCCCAAATGTTCCTTTCCATTGGTTTCAGTTAGATAAAATACACAAAATGAAAACAGATGGCTCCAGTGAAGTAAATATAGCTGAAATGCCATGCTTCTCTTCTTTCATTTTTTTCAGGCTTTTCCAGCAGGATTTTAGATTTATCTGAGGCTCCAATATGGGAGCTATTCACAATGTGATACAGAATTACTATATTATCTTCAATGAATGTGTCTAATCCTATTTTAAAACTATTAATATGGGTACCATCATCATATCTTCTAGCTTCAAATGCAGTTGTTTATGTTTGGTATGAATAATGACTTTGGTTCTGCTGTCCTGAACATCCATCCTTCAGAATCATAGGATGACTCCTAATTTCAGTATTCTCTACATCCGCATAGCATACCTAATTTTATAAACTCCAATTACATTTCCTCTTTCTCAGCTTTCTTCTCACTAAAAAGTTCCAGTTGTTCCAGTATTTTTTTTGATAGATACAATTTTCTGTACCTTTTCTAGTTTTACAATATTCTTTTGCAGTTGCAGTAACCAGTACTGTATTTAAAGAGTGGTCTCACAATAGTTTTAAGAAAAGCATTATGATATTAAAGGCATTATGAAATTAAAGGTTTTATTTATGATTCTGTTCTTATTGATCCATACCTTAGAATTAACCTTTTTCTCGTTTTGTGCTATATTAACATATAGGGGAGAGCCATGACTTGTGTTAGGTTAACCCTAACCCTAACCCTAGGTTCAATCACTGGCATCTCCAGATAGCTTCAGACCCTTGTCTGAATTCCTGAAGAACCCATGCCAATCATTCAGTAATGCTAGACCAGGTTGTCAGAGGCAGTCAGAGGCAGCTTCATTTATCCTGAAGACAGCAAACCCTTACACAGCCAAATTAAGCTCAGATTTTAGTTCAGCATGTTTTTCTTGGAGGGCCTTTTTTGTGGTACATGCAATAAATATTTGGGATGGTAGAAATTCCTTTGAATTTTAGCACTTGTTCAGTGGGTGACTGCTGAATGATTTTGAAATAGGATGGGATAACATAGGAGAAAATGTGTAAAAGTTCAAGTATTTCACTAGAGTCTTGTCCCTTTTTATGTAGGACACTGGAAAATTCTACAAGCCTCAAATACAAAGCAATGCATATGTTACCATGGTCTACTTGGGAAAAACCGTGCACCTTTCGTACGACCTTTTAGATTATCGAGAGGAAATAAAAATTTATCAACAACACTGTGGAGGAGAAAATCTATGTGTGTATAGAGGCAAACTGCTGGAGGGAGGTGAGCCTGAAAAAAGCCCAAGAATTCATCTGAATTCTGGCAACCTCTTATTTTTATATGGATAAACTGTTGAAGTGGTAGCAAAATTATTTCTGCAAAGCTCAGTTTGCTTATGTGTGTCCAGGGACTTATATTCCAGCTGCCTCAAACCAAGTCTAGATTTACTGTTTCATGATTGAAAATGAGGCTGCAATTACTTTTGCAAATTATGGAAGGAGGGATGTACAGGGGTGATTTAACAAAATGCAGTGGGTTAGATTAATTTTTGGATGGAGATGCATGGTTAATAAAATGCTTGCAGGGGTAAAATGAATACCAAATTATCTACGTACAAGAAGCTATAATATATCAGTGTGAACTGTTTATCGCTCCAGAAGGGAAATGAATGCAGACTTGAGGTTTGATTCTGAATGTGAATCAATGGTGATGATGTTGACTTAAGCAAAGCTGTTCCAGGTATAATTGCCAGCAGAAATGAGGGAAGAATAGCATGCTGGGTAGAATTAATCTCATGCCATGGTCCTGGGCTATGGCTGAGGAATGATAGCTTTTCCATCATTAGTTATCATTTATTTAATTTGTCATAGTGCTAGGCACTATGTAGAATGTAGAAATAATGTAGTCTATGCCCAAAGGACTTAAATCTGTATTAGACTGACTGGTCAACACAGGGGAAGAGGTCAAGGAGTAATGGAGTAAGTAATCAGTTGCTAATAAAGAAACTGTTAAAGTGAAGCTGGAGTGGTATTTGAGAAAGCCATGGATTTAAAAAAAAAGGGGGGGGGAGTTTACAGAAAAAAATGAAGGAGGACAGGAAAACAACTTCCCTAACAAGAGTGGAAAGGTTGATCCATAAATATGCATTTGAATGGCAGAAAGTACTGAAGTAGCTACTGAACGAAGCCAGACACGTTTCTGGAGAAGAGAAAAAGAAGCATAGCAGACTTGCAGTAAATGATACTCAAAAGTAAGAGACTTTTTTTAAAAAAGGCATTACTAATAAAATTTGACATGGAGAGCGCAGAGGTTTAAGACTGCAGTGGCCCAAGGCAGCAGTTGGAAAGTAGACCAACTACTTGAAGATATCTTCATGCAATTAGCAATTGCGTGATTTTTTTTTTTAAAAAATGGGAAATTTGAGGGCTTTGATCCTAAGTGGGATGTAAACTAAATTACTTCTTATTGTAATCCTAGTGAATATTTGTGCTCCTACACACAAACACACAAACACATAAACCTCTGCTATTTGCAATGGGGGAAAAAACCCTCCTGTGGCATAAAGTCTTTAGTGTAACTAGCTGGTATATTGTTGTGATTGTTCCATGTTGAGGTAAAGCCCTCTCCTCTGCTACACTGGGATCCAGGTTTTGGGGACAGTAGCACCATGCCTTGTTTGACTCTAAGTAAAGCACAGATTAGAATAGTCTAGGGATGGGATCTGACTAGAAGAACAATAAAGGTCTAAGTAAGCATATGGAGGATTGGGTGGGGGTGGATCTTGAGAATGCAGAAAAAAAGTTGCATCTTAATGTCTGCTTGGAAGTGAGTTTTATTGTTGTTATTATTACTATTCATCAGATTAGAGGGAGTGGTATTATTTCAAAAGCTTCTGACAATAGGGAAATAATAGTATCAAGCAGGGCACTTTTGATAAAAGACAAGGAAAACCCAAAGAAAGCTATTGTTTTTATTTATTTACTTCATTTTAACAGCAAAATAAGGCATGTTGCTGTTTAGACCTGTAGCAAGGAAATGATATGTGAACGTGTGAATGGTGAAGCTAACACTAGCTGATTGTTTTTATAGCTTGGTTTGTATTTACGAATTTATTTCCCTTTGTTAAATTCTGTTCCCACAACTTTCAGCACATCATGCTCCTAGGGTGGCTTCCACAAAAATAAAACCACTACCATCAAGAAGTCAATATCATAACAAAATGAATGGCAGATAAAATGTAACAAATAGAATCTGGAAAGCAAATGACATTTTTTCCCAACAGTGACTTGAAAGGTTACAAAGCATAATATACCCAGAGAATAAACAAGGTTCTGTCTGACATCAGAATTACAGCAACATAAGTCCTGTTGAATCCTCCTGAAAAGTGGATGCTACCATAACCTTGACTTCAAGAACTGTGGATACCTAAACAAAAGTCTCAGATTAGCCTTGATGAATGGGCCAAATGATATGGGGGAAGACAGTCCAGGGATTATTTGGGTCCCTATGATGCTATAGAACAGTATTTCTCAAACTTGGCAAATTTAAGGTAGGTGGCCTCCAACTCCCAGAATTCTGGCTGGGGAATTCTGGGAGTTGAAGGCCACCCACCTTAAAGTTGCCAAGTTTGAGAAGCACTGCCATAGAGGCTTAATTCACAGTCTGTTTACAAATGTCTTATAGGAAACATTTGCCGTACATTGGTGATTTCCAGCCCGGAGCCAAAACGGTGCCAATCTCAAGTCCATTGATGGATTTTCCTGTTTGAATCTGGATTGTCTTCCAAATTGTACCCAGCCTGTTGCTTTACAGTTTAAGATTTCAAAAAGTTGAAAGTTGGCAGACCATGCAGCAGAATGTGATTGGATGGCTGCCCCCTGATCCTTTCCACCTCCTTATTGCCTCACCTATTTTTTTGGCTTCAACTGCAAATTTAGATTAAGCCATAAAAATACTATCTCCCCCCCCCAAAAAAAAAACTTGTGAAGGAACACCTGGAGTTAAATTACATATCCTGTGAGGCAGTAATTGCTCACACACAGCAGGGACATCTCTCACCAAAGAGATGAGAAAAGTTCCTTCTGTGGAGGAACTCGTTGTTTGCTCTTTAGTCTTCTGTTACAGAATACTTTGATCAATGTGGCAGGGGATTTGATCTGTTATTTGGCATATAGTAGAGCAGGAGTGGAGATCCTATTGCCTGTTAGATGTTGCTGAACTCCAACTCCCAATAACCTTTATTCAGTGTGTTGACTAAGGCTATTGCAAACAGTGTTTCAGCAACATCTTGAAGGCCTGATGAAGAGCCAAGTGTGTCACAATGGGGTGGGAAGGGATGGGTTTCCCAAACTATATTATTTGGTTTCATATGAAATATTTCTGCATCTTGAAAGCTCACCAAAGAGAATTGGAGCCTGGATTTCTCCCAGCAGTATACCTCTCTATGCATATCTGATCCCTTTGATTTGGGACAGCTTTGAAACACGCCACTTATAGCTTGAAGCAGTACAGTCTTGGGAGAAGGGTTAATATGCTCGTCTACAGTTCCTTGTCTATCTTAAATGTGGTCAAAAAGTCCCCAATGTTTTTCTTCTTCTTCTTCTTTTTCTCAACTACAGAAACATTTCAGTTTATCTCCAGGAGGCATTATGGCTTTCCCTTCAGTCTCACATTTTACCTCAATGGAATTCAGGTTGACCGATTAAGTTCTTGCTGTGAATATAAGCATCGGAAAGGTACTCGGCTAGGAGGCAAGCATGGATACTTTGGTTTCGTTGATGTGGAAAGATCATCTCCTTGCTATAGGTATGCTTTGATATTTATCAAGCTGTTCTGAGGCATTAACGTTGCCTTGAGTTTGACACCAAATTTTTCTTTCAAGCGGTAGACCTGATCAGATGTCTATTTAAGGAGTGTTTGGATCACAGCTCTAGAGGAAAAATCATATAAGTCTTACAAAGCAGAGAGTTGCACTGCATCTTTAATATGAAAATAAATTATATTTTATGAATAAATCTCTGTATATATTATATTTCCATGAGTCTGAACCCACTTTATAAGTTTTATGTGGCATGGTACACCTATCTGTTTATGTTCAGAGAAATGATCTGATGAAGCAGGAGTGGCATTGTGCTCCTCATCTTGTCCTCAGAGCTGGGTCCATGTGTCAGGCCCATTTGGTTCCCAAGAAACCCCTACATGGGAGAAGCTTTTGACAAGGTCCAATGCATAGCACAATAGCATTGATACAACCTGGAATGTTGGTCATATGTAGCTACTCACATCTAGGGGTTCATTTGCAAGTAGCTACTCAGTGTGTCAGTGTAAAGAGGAGCCTAAATAACACATGGCAAAAGGCAAAAAGCAAAAGTCTCTCCTACCCAAGAAAGCGTATCCCACCAATGTTTAGGGCATCCACCATTCTTTCTTATTTTTACAGTAAATTGATCTCTGTAGGTCTAAATTACAAGGCTAGAATGAATAATTCTAGGAATACAAGAAGACTCAACCAAAAAAACTGATCCTGAGCTTTGGACTGAAATGGCTATATATGATCAATAATCCTGTTGATAACAACCATATAAAAATCAATACTAAGCAATTGTTGGAGCACTCCAATGAAAGAAAATTGCTATGAGTAATATTTATTCAAAGCCAGAGGAGAACCTCTGTATTTGTAACTTCTGTGGAATATTTGACCCTCCCTGCACCTATTTTGATTCCAAAATTGTTATTAGCAAACTTTTCTGTTAATTCTCCAATTGCACAATTCTGTCAGTTGATTCTAGTTGGAAAATTTTGGAAGACTTATCCAAGGCCCTAAATTTCTCAGTTCTCTTTTGCCTCAGCTTCAAGATACATTTTGCATTTTTGTATATAGTCAGAATTTGATTATTTTTTATTTAGTAAATAGGACATCTTCTGAGTCATTTATTTAGGCTACAAAATGGGATGGATTAAATCTTTTCCAACTATCTAATTTTTATATCCACTTTAGTCAGAAAGCTGCAGAGGAAGACTGAAACATACTTAAGCCTATTTGGGAGTTCACAGAATATTTGAAGGGAAGGTGGGGCACAGTAAGGCTGTTACCAGCAGATTGTCCTTACGGCCTCAGAGATTCAGGTTTTGATTGTAAAGTTAAAAGGAAAAACCTTTGCATGTTCAGCTGAACATAATCGGAATCATCTATGTGATTAGGGACCTAATTCAGGCAAGCCTTCCAGTAGTGTGAATAATTTTAGCTGCATTTATGAAGATTCCCATTCTGTACACTTTGTTCCATAAGCAAAGGTCTGAAGATGTTGACAATAAAGACTCTACGTGTTTGGTGGCAAGTAACCAATCAGAATGCCAGTTTGAAATAAGAGGCATTGAGGTATAGATTTCAGCTCAGTAAACTTAAAACATCTATCAGTATAATGTAATGTCTTAGTCTGGCTCAAAATAGTTTGTTTTCTTTGCTCATAATGCATGGCATCCTTTGCGTGATATGTTTTGAAATTCTATTTCCCCAGATCCCCCTGCAGTCTAGGCATTTGTAGGTTGGTTTTTTTGGGTATTTGTGGCTCAATTCCACATCACAGAGCAGTGAACATAATAGCTGTTGAATCCTTTTCAACTCTGGGCCCAAATTCCTTTCAGTAAGATACTTATTTACAATTTGTGGGCATTGCAATATTTAACCTATATTTTCAAAGTATGTTTAGGAAGTACAATACAAAGAAATGTAAGATAAAAATACAGAAAGTTGGTTCATCTATTCCATTGTTCTTTCAAAAGGTGGGCTCTTCTGGGCATTCCCTGTTTGAGAAAGATACTGATTTATGCTGATTGTGCAAATAAAAGAATATGGCATTTATTTTTAGTCTAGGCAAAGAACCTTTTTTATGTCTTTTGCCAGAAATCAAAACATCGACCACATCAATTTCTTCTGTAATATTTTCATTTCTTTGATGTGCAAAGCAGCAACAGGCCAAAAAAGTCATGCGCATTTTCCCACTGAGAAAAAATATTGTACAAACAGCAATGAAAAAAAATGGGGAAAGGAAAGAAATAGAAACCCCCAGAGAGCCAAATGATTTTTCTGATAAGCATACTGCACCATCCAGAAACACTTCACTTCCTCTTCAGACTCAGATTTGCATGATTAATGTAAATGTTATGCTATCACTAATGTGATAAGCGCTTTCTGAGGAGTGGAAAGCATACAAATTCGAGCAATGGTGATACTTTTTCACTACATTTCCAGTCTAGCCATATAGATGTGTTTATATGCCAATTTATTTTGACAAAAATCAGGTATGAGAATAGTAAAATGCTTCAGACAATTATCTGGGGAACAGTTTGCTTATGA
This sequence comes from Python bivittatus, assembly GCF_059951505.1. NCBI lineage: Eukaryota > Metazoa > Chordata > Lepidosauria > Squamata > Pythonidae > Python > Python bivittatus. The sequence goes on from NW_028277098.1 coordinate 34,495,751, forward strand.
CATATTTTTGTTGTACATTTTAATCATTTTCATTGAGTTTGCTTTGCTTAAAAACTCCTGTAATCTTCCCTATAGGCAAACTATTTTTTATTCCAACTGCAGGCTATTCTGATTGATTGATTGATTTGATTGATTTAGATCATGCCTTCCCAACCATATGGCGCTTAATTCTCTAGCTTACCAAACCATTGGGATAGTAGAAAGAAACCCAATTACCATAAAACCGTTCTACTTTGTAGCCCTTTGCAAGAGCAAAGCAATTGAGCGTGTAATGTTAAGTCCCTATTAAAATTATGTTTATTTAGCTATCTTTCAACACATGGGTGGTGTTGAATTTATTTATTTATTTATTATTCAAATTTATATAGCAGCCCATCTCATATGTATGACTTTGAGTGGCTTACAAACAACTAAAATAAATATAAAAAGAACAACCCCCCCAATACAACAATTAAGAAAACAAGAATAGAAGAGTACAAAAGTATACTAAAAAAAGTCATTAAAAATTCATAAAATTCATAGCCGTGGTAATCACAGATAACAATAACACTCAGTACAATCCCTGGGCCGGCTCTGCCCCATTCGCTGGTCCCCATGCCTCTTGGCAAAACCATGTTTTCAGGTCTTTCAAAAAGCCAGCAGAGTTGGGGCCAATCTAATCTCTGGGGGGATGATATTCCAAATTAAAGGAAAGATAGTATAGATCGTACAGAATTAAAAGAATACTGCAATATAGAATAACAGTTGAAACATTAGCCAGATAATTAGTCAATAGACTAACCAAACAGCAGTGGTCTCACCATTGTGCTATAGACTCACAAGTAAAACTCACAAGTAAGACTTGTTACGTTGAATGTGACTTTAAAAAAGTGTCCATGCATCCATTGTGAGACTGGCCTTCCTTCCTATGCTTTAATGATTTCTTAGGGGTTTTTTTTTTTAGCTAACCCATAAAATAACCTTTCTTTTTATTTCACAATTATTAAGGAAATTACAACAGACTGGAGCCAAAATGAACCAAATAAAGCTTTTATAAACTGCCTCTACACATTCTAAGTTTATAGCTGAATCTGGAATACTAGTTCTCCCCAAAACTTTGAATTCTTAATTTGGAATTTAATTGGGGAATGGTGGAAGAAATCTTTTCATTCATTCATTCATTCATTCATTCATTCATTCATTCATTCATTCAATTTTACAGAAATTTTTGCCAAAAAACATTTTTCTTAATGCTTTTGTTCATTCTGTGCCCAATAAATTCTGATCTTGAATAGTTGGAGAATAGTTGGTCTTTTGCTTTCCTCAAATCAGTACATTTGCTTTTTCTCTGAAAAATTGTGTTGGCTGTTGCCCTCAAAATTGATATTCCCCCTGTATTTTCCCTTAAGTTAAGCTTCATCCACCATTCCTTTTTTTAAAAAAGACATTTAAAAACTCTGCCATATTTCCTGTTAATGCATTATGAATCCATTGATCTGAAGTGGACTGACAGATGGAAATTTATCCACTCTCAAAAAAGGACTCTGAATTTGCCAAGGTGTTTGAAATAAATATATGTGTATGTTTAAAGAATTGGAACCTTATGTCTCCCATGATACAGTTTTACATTAGGGTCAATTAGCTGATAAAACAATCTCTGGAATTTCTCCAACTATTTTGGTAATACTTGTACAATTCCAATATTCAGAAATCTTTTTTGTTGTGTATTATTTCTGTTTCTGTTGTTGTTTTTTAAAGGAACTTTCTCCATTTTTATTTTCTAGTCATCCATAGAACAGGACACTTTTAGTGGTACATATTCATAATAATATATTCAACTTTTATCAGATGTATCATTGCAATGGGCCTGGACAAAAAGCCTACACCTCCAAAGAAGAAGACTCTTGAGGATACTGCAAAGCAGGAAGATTGGAGGAAAGAGGAAGCGAGATACAAGCTGAGAGAGGAAAAGAAATTCTTATTGTCCCAGTTTCCTTCAGTTCCTGCAGCAAAGAAAGGATTTGCAGAACATGCTGGAGAAATGAAATTGGAGACAAAAAAAAAAGAAAGCGACATTGATGAATTTGAGGATACCCAGAGAAGTGCTGCTCATGAAGGTACAGTGTGAAAAGAGAAAGCAAGTTGGTCAGAATAAGTTGCATGAAGGAAGTTCTAAATCCCTTAAACTGAATTGATTTGAAACAGCCATCCTGAATCTACTGTCCTCCAGATGTGCCAAACTAGAGTTCCCAGAGTTCCCAAGGTGGCTGTTATTATTTCATTCCTATCATCGAATCAATCAATAAAGCCAAAGTAGCTAAGCTGAATCCTGGGTGCAACAGGAACTGAATATTTTCTAGGAGAATAAAACCGGTTTTGTCTAAAAGATGATAGATGGACATGATGAGATTCTCTGCTGCACATAATTTAGGAAGCATTGGCACTTTGTAAAGGAAATGTAACGCTGTACTGTACCAGCTGTTTTGATGGAGTTTCACAAGCAGAAAAGAGAGGGATCAGCATAATCAGATCTATGCTGCTTTAGCCACATTCCACTGATAATAATTTATTTCCTTAAATGGTTCCTCGTGAGATCCCTCCCTTGCTTCTTGGCATTCTGTCATTTGAATATGTGAGGAAAAGAATGAAAGGAATAAAAGCATGGTGGACAATTAAATTGAGGAAGTGAGAAAATGTCACACAGGGCCCCTAGAATGAATCTGATTGATGCAACAGTTTCTCATTAACTTTTTGTTTTATTAAGGAGGGTAGTAAAAAAGAGTTATATTCCATGAATGCATAGGTCTCTTTCAAGTATTAGATTTTGAAGGGTGTGCATTTAAAACTGTTAGGTATTTAAACACCATACTGTATAAGGAGATTTATACCTACCAAAAATACAGGTGATTTTGTTTCCTGCTAATAGATCGTTTGTAGTGTTACGATGGGGTAACACTGTGGGTTTAGAATATATAGTAGTTTTATATTCCAATCACTCTTCATAGATATCATTGTAAAGTAATATGGAGGATAAAGGTTATATTTGAGTTGGCAACATCTTCATTGCACCTTTTATTGGAGTGGCAAAAATAAGTTTTTGACAGAATTACACAATGTACAGTTTCAGTCCACTGTTAACTTTGATGCTGTTGCTTTTTTTAAGAAACGAAGTTGGGTCAAATGCAAAGGAGAACAAAAGCTAATGGACTCAACCCTTTTGGGGTTAATGAGAACCAGTAATAATATGCATTCAATTTCCTATCTCACAATACACATGTCACTTTATTTCAGCATATGATGAAGATTTTGAAGCTGATGAAGAGAAATCAGTTGAGAAAGTTCATAAAGAAGCACGTGCTGGTGATCAAATGAGTGGAACAGGAAGGTCACTCACCGACGATGAAACAGATAATTCAGACCGTGAAAGGAGGAAACAAATCTCATCACAGAAATCTTCACGGGCTTCTGACAGTGAGCGAGATGAAAGTGAGGGATATACAGAGAGCAACACAGAGGAAGAGGAGAGGAAACATGGTTAGTTGTTTTTCTTAAACTGAAGTACAGTGATCTAATATCTTTCTAACATTTCACAGTTTCAGAAGACTCTTCATTTTGAGTATCATGGTTAGCTACCAGTTAGAGCTGGATTTCCACTATGCAGTGAAAGTCCTCTGAATGACTTCCTAGTTTTATATGTTAACCCTTTGCTTTCTGAGAATATTCAGATGGGCCCCAACAACACCAGAAAATCTGGCAGGGCAGGGCAGGGCAGATTCTCAAGGTGAGGTTTCCCTTTATGGCCATTTCCTTGATGATTTTTCAGCCTGGCTCCGTGTCTATTAAACCAAAGAGAAGTGTATGAAGGGGAATTAAGTTGCCGGTTATAGTGTGAAATATTATAATTTCTGTTCTGAATTGTGTCTGCATTGCATATCTGGACTGTGAATTGTCCTGTCTTGTGTAGAATAGAATAGACTTTATTCTCCTCTGTACAAATCAAGGCTGGTAGAATAGGGGGAACTTTCCTTTCTCATTATCTTCTTTAAAATCTCCCTCATTCATTCCCTCACCCTTGCTATGTGCTACTTCCTCTCTTATTCTTCTATGTACTACTATGAAATCAGAAGCAAATCTTAGGGTTCTTAGGAAGCTCCTGTCAATAGAACTTTGAATAATTTCTATGCCATCTAGAATCTATGCCATTTAGCTAACAAAAGCTCCCTGCAGAAGAGACTGGGAAGGTGGGAATATGGTATATTCTTATAAACTCAAATAGCTTATAACCCATGTTTTGCACTGAAGAAAACCAAGGCCAGTGTAGAGTCGATCACTTTGTTTGCAAAGTCTAGTTGCATGAACGGTAGCCTGTTCTACATATAATCTTTTCTGAGTTGGTGGCATACTTTTTTTCCCACTTCTTTACTACTCTCTTGCAGGTCAGCCAGTAGATGTCACTTTAGCATTGTAAAGTGTCAAGTCCTGTAAGAGTACTCTCCATCTGCCTCTCCCTCTGTCTGTCTGTGTCTCTCTCAGCAGTTGTAGAGGTCTCTCATCCTCTCTCTGTGATCTTGCAGCACAGCACCTTTTGGTCCAATATTTCTACCCACCCTCACTTTGTTCTCACAATGAAATGCTCCCAACCTCAAGGTGAAAAATACACGTTCTTGGGACGGATGGGTTCTAAGCAGCGTACAAAGGCTCAGTGTGGTGAACCCTTGATAATTATTAGCACAGGGAGATTAAAATGCCGCAGAATTTGTTTCAGGAGCATAAATAATATTTTTGGTAACCTCTGTCCTCTCCAGTCAGCATAACTGATGGGGATAATTATTTCCTGTATGTATTCGCAGCCACCCGCTTTCATAAATAATCTAGTGGGAAGCATGTATCTCATTTCCCATTTATTAATACAAAGAGTATGGAAGGGGATCTAAAGCAGCACACGCTTGCAAAATTATGGAAGCTGCCAGCTTTTTGGCTTTCTGTTGATGCAAAGTTGCTTCCTTCCTGTTTCTTTCTGATGTTGCTGTAACTTATGCCACCGTTGCCAGTGAAGCTATACCAAGCTTTCTCTGTTTCCTGCTTGCCCCTCAAATTCTTCCCATTTTGATAGGCCATACATGGGAACACTATTTTTTCAAGCCAAATGTTAATGTTGCCTTTACTTTCATATCTTCTGTGTGAAATATAGGCAAAGGTAAAGCAACTGCCTGGGAAATGGATGCAGCTGCCAGAAAGATCCAGTGTTTTTATAGGAAGCACAAACGGCGACAGCAAACTCAGGCTGTCAAACCAGGTTTGGAGTTGGTTGCATGGGGAAAAAAGCTTTGTTCTGATCAAGACGAGCCCAAATTTTTACACAGTCAGTGACTGTGACAAATAATCAGCTTGCAGCATTGCTAATCATTAATAGGCATAATTACATGTTCTTTTCTTTTTTAAAAAATCTGGCATTTCTTCTCAGGCTCATGGCCACAAGATATCAGGTATAGTTGCATTGTCTCAAAGACATTTTATTAGATTTTATTCAGACCTGGATCACTGATATGATTTAAATTTCAAAAATGATCATATGTGGTGTTTGGGAAAGTAATTAGCAGCTAATTTTTGCTTCCAAATGAATGTGGGTGACTTGCTTGAGATGTGTAGAGCTTTCTCTTCTGGAGGCATTTTTCTGTAGGGCGCCTGCTGTCTGCATGGTATGGATGCTATACGGAGGTGGGTAGGGAGTCTCACTTTGTGGCAGAGGATTGTCCAGACCAGCGATGGCAACCGGAAGGCCAGGGGCCATCCCTTAACAGTCCATTGCCTTTCCTCTTTGGTCCTACTGTCTATGCAACATTTAGACATTTGTTAAAACTCCACCCCCATTTCCTTCAGGTCCCTGGATGGATAGCCATGGCTGAATTCAATTTGTATCTGAAGAAATATACCCTGGTCTTAATCTAAATTTTCTTTTGATTTCTTCTAGCTCCTTGATTTGACATTGTGTAATTTATTTGCTTTGGTAGAATCCTTTGTTGGAACGGAACAATGTCATTTTATTCTACTCCATGGGCATTGCAAAAATAAGGCTTCATTTGCCAAATGATCTACCCAAACCATTAGGAAATGATGAAGAATCTCTGTTACACAAACCTACATGACTAATGTCACCATGTAAACAATCTTCTTCTTTGGAGGTGTTTGTTCTTTTTATAACTGAAAATGTATCATTCATTGTAAAGTGTCTGCCCAGCAATCCAGGAAAGAAAAGAGCAGAGATGCTGATAATTTCAGAATGGAGAGTTGGAAAAAATTGCAGTCTATAATACTTACTTGGAAGTAAGGCCCCCTGAACCCAGGAAGACTCAGCTGAATAAGTATGCAGTGCATGCCAGACTTGTGTGAAATAGCAACATACATTTCTTCTCGCTTCTGCTCTGAAGACAGCCAAAAAATATTCCATTTTCACAGTGTGCGAAGTAAAAGGAAAAAGGGACACACTTGCAAAGTACACAGGGAGAACCATGCATCAACAGGGTGTTTACAAAATATACTCATCACGGCTAATATTTTCTTTGTCCATGTCCTTTATCTAACTTACTACTGAAAACAAAAACATTCAGGAGGTGGCATTCTCTCTATGTTTGAGTTTTCTGCTATTACAAGACTGTCTATCTTTCTTGGAGCTGAAGATGGCATTTGATCTTGGAGTAGTGTGCCAGGAGGCATTTCAACAGCTTAAATAAGTGGACAGGACTTGAACCAAAACAAAATCTGATTTAATTTGAATAATTTGAATTAATTAAGTACTACCCTGAGCTCATACTTTTCCATTTCTGCAAAATTAAAGTTGTAGAGGATTTGAATCAGGCTATTCTATTTGGCAATACATAAAAGTAAATATGAAGTTTCAACATTAGGTGGAATGGCAAATACTTCCTATACTTCAGAATAAAATTATCAATGTTAAGTATATCCTTTACCTTGGGCCAAAAGAAAAAAAGAAGTATAGGGATTCCTAGGTACTAGAGTGAATGTTGTATCATATACGTCTTTGGTCTATGAAGGACACTTAAAGTTTTGTGGAGCGACTCCACCTAAAGAAGCAATGCCTGGAGAACTTTCTTCTCACAACTGTCTTCTGCCATGTACCGCTTCTTTGATTCTTCCCCTACCCTGCTTTAATTGCTTTGGGTTTCTAGGATGCAGAGATTTCCTGCTACTATACTATTTAATTTTGAAAGAGAGCTCTGTTACCATCTCTGCAACGACAGTTTGATCTTATTTGTGAAAAGGATCTTGGAACTGTAGCTGATCACAAAATAAATATGGTCAGGAGGAGCTGGGCAAGCTGTACTAGGGAATGGGTGATGGGCAATTTGGTGTCCTCCTTTTCTGGCCCAGTTTACTTAATCAGTGCCCAGGTGACCAGAACCCTTGTGGTTGTGGCTTGCTGCAAGTAAACACCAGGTCTGTTTGTAATAAGACCATATTTGTCTACAACCTAGATGCAGACTTGGCAGGTATTACCAAGAGCTGGTTGGAAGAGCTTGTTGATATAGCTCTCTCAGAAATTTGTTCCACTTGATTTTGAGACCTGCGTTACCAGAATAGAGGAGATGGGGTAGCACAGATTGTGGTTAGGGGTTGTGCAGTAGAGGTGATTGGCTGTGAATCCCAGTTTGCGATGCTTGATCTTAGGGACAAACAGAGGGTCCTGTTTGGGTAACACCCACCTTGCTGTATAACAGAGTCCTTTCCTGACCTCCTGGAGAGAGCCTGAGTGCTGGGAGTAGAGTAACCTCAGCTTTTGTTATTGGGAAGCAATGTAGACCTCGCCTTGGGAATGGGGAGGAATGAGTGAATTGTTAAGAGGGAATTTTCAGAAAAGATTACTCAATCCTGGGAAAGGGCAAAATGTGAGAAAGAAACTCAAAATAACTCTGACTTTGATTAGGATAAGTTAGGGGAGAGAGAAAGACTGAGAGGCTTTGAAGATTGTTGTCTGCCCTTCAAAGTAGGTAAAGTTAAAAAAAAAAAAGCAGGTATGGTAGGAATTTCAGGACAGCTCTTTATTGCTGTAGGGTAGAATAACAGGATCTTATATCCAGGAGATAGTACTTGCAAAATTGATGACAGCCTTCCCAGGTAGACCAGACAGGAAACATGACCAGATGAGCTAATTCTACTTCATTGTAAGGCTACGTTAACAGAATCTTGCAAATATGAAAGTACAAATCTCCCACCGTCTCTTTTCACAGCCTGATAAGTTAGGGAGGGTCCTTTCTGAGTTTCTTTCTGTGTCCATTATGCAGCTGCGAGCTCCCTTCCCTCTTATCTGATTGTTCCCTAGGCAACATCTCTCCCCCCCCCCCGCCCAATCTCCCAAGGTCTTTCCCACATACCATTACAGTTTCTTATTTAAAAGCATCATTTGCATCTTATGCCAGACTGTTCAGACACAGTGACCAGATGCATCACGTGATGGGTTTCCTCTCCTTTCCATGGCTGAGGATATTAGGAGAAATGTACCTTTTCACCTAGGGGTAATATACCATTTGGTATTTCATGGGAATAAGAGCTGGTCTGTCTGTCTGTCTGTCTATCTATCTATCTATTTTCAGGTAATAGTTACAGAAAGTTTTGAGGGAGTATGTATTTTTATTTATTTTGACTAAAAATTCAAATTCAAATGCTGTAGTAGTAGAATTATTTTCTATATAAATACAACAGAACAATGATCCACAAAATCTGTGCTTATTCTTGACAGCTGTGGACTTACAGGTCTAATTGAAGGCAAAATTTCTCCCAATGTGGAAGATTTTAATAACCTCTCTAGATAGATGAGGAATCTTCACTCTTATTTTTTCCTCCCATTGTTTTGTTGAGAGCTGGTCAGAGACATGGAACTTATGTTTTTCAGATCCTGGTAGGTCATAATCCTGTGAATAAATCAGAAGGACTCATTAGTTAGAAAGCATTTCATGGTATTTTGCTGAGGGCAGCAAACAGCTATTTTGCTATTAGTCTGTTTATATTCTCTAAAATTCTGGTTATATTTTTAATGAACTGGGTAGCTCAAAGATACCATGGCTTTTTACATACTTAGAGATTTAAATCTAATGCTATTTTGCATATTCCTCATAAGCCATGGCAGAGCGAGCATCACTGACTTCAGTTCCCACTTGCATCACTTCAGTGCCTTGTATAAAAAGGGGGATAATATAAAGCCCCAAGTCAGTTGTGTGTTTTTCAGGTGGATGGACAGACAATGCACTGTGTGTGTGTGTGTGTGAGTGAGAGAGAGAGAGAGAGAGAGAGAGAGAGAGAGAGAGATTAAATGAGAGCCTCATTTGGTTGGTGAGAGAAAAAGCATGTTAGTCATGATTCTCTCACTGTTTCTAAAGAACATAAAAAAGGCAGAGAAATTGAAGGTGGCTTGATAGTATTAGAAGGCACCAATGGCTAATTGCCATAGATAATTAAATCTAAATACTATCAAATTCGGCTTCTATTTTGTTATCCTCTTCTGAGGTAGCATTTGGGTTCACACAAACCCATAAAGAGGCATGAAGCCTTTAAGGCGATTCCCTATGGCAACTGTCTCTGTGTAGCAGAATTTCAGGTACATTGGTGGAGTTGGCCTTTCATTGCTCCATCACTAGCCGCCTGTTCCCCCATGGAGGGGAAGAGTGAGGCTTGGAGGAAAAGGAGCAAGCCTTCTGCAGGAGCAGAGCCAGGATTTGCTGCTGCTGGTTTTGCCCAAACCATGTTTTCTTCCCTCTGAGAGGAAGAGCAGGACAGAGGCAAAATGTGGAAGGCCAGTCAGCAACAGTGGGAAAGGATGAGCCTTTGAGGGAAGAGGTGTGACCTCTCATGGGCTAGATGGGCCATATTACGACCATTGACCAGGAGGTTTCCCTTTCCTGCCCTACCTCGCCATAGGCTTTGTGTAAGTGTGCAGGTTTATGGTAGATTTCAAATAGGGGTGAACATGAAATGGGGCATTGAGCTTCCCTATTTCCTGTTAAAACACAAGGTGATAGCTGATGGTCTCCATTTATTAGAGCTGGACCACAGATATGAAAGTTATTTTGCAAATGGTCAGAAGTAAACAACCTGATATCAGTCCATTGCCCAAATGAGGAAAGCTGGAAATTGTCTCTCCTGCTGAAAAGAGATTCTCTTGTAGCTTTTTATGTAGACCAGGCAGGAGAAAGAGGTGCAAGAAGTTTGAATATTGATTGTTATAAATAGGGCTGACATTTGATACACAAGAGTCTCTGGAATTCTTCCTAATGGCTTCATGGGTTTGCTGTAATCAATCTATTTATCTGAGCCTTCATTTTGTGGGAAACACATTCTTGCCTTGTCAGCTGAGAGAGGCTTGACAACAGATTACTCAGATCTGGACCACAGATTACTCAAATTCTAGCTCTCATCAAGTTCTTGACTGGCTGTATATATTGACTAGTTATGTGTTCTTTGCTTTCCCATCTGGAAAATTAAGATTATAATGACCCTCTCAGTGGTGATGCAGTCATTTTTATAACAGTGGCTGTAAAATACATTGCATTACATTAGTGTAATGCAAAAGATAACTAAGATCATACATTTTAGCTCCAGCGAGCATGTTTATTTTACAAAAATCTGCAAATCCTGCAAAATATTTAGAACAGCACAAATGGAAATAACAATTTAAAATATTTTCAGAAATCACAATTAATTGTCATTAACAGCAGGCAAAACCTGAAACATACTAGAAGTCAGAACTGCATTAAATGGAAGGCACAAGAATTAGATGTTATCACATTAACAGTAGTGTTTTTAGAACAAAATTCTTATGGCTTCCCTTGATCAGTTGAACTATGAGGCATCTACTAATAAATGGATATTGCTCGTTAAGAATATGTGGCAAATGAAAAATAAAAATTGGGGAGGTGCAGCATTTTCCAAATTAATTCTGTGGTCCTTAGTTTGATTCCTTTTTTTAAAAAATAGCATTTCTCTGGTGACGTTACTAGAAAAGTCTGTGTATGTGTTGCTAGACTTTGGCACCAATCTTCTCATGGTAGAAGCAAGAGAATAGCAGAAAGAAGAATGAGGGTGGAGCACACAGGAACTGAAGGGCCAGATGGAGGGACACAGGCAGCATAAGGAAAGTCACAGCCAAGATGGAACTGGGAAAGACATAAAGAGTCTGTTTCCTTTACTTGATGCAACCAGTTCTTAGAATACAGATTAATAGTCTTAGATGAACTGATTTTAATTGACAAATTGAATCAGTTGGCAGTAACTGTACTGTAACATGTAGGTAACAATAATAGGTGCCTGAAATTGAAATTTAGATCCAATATATGCTCACATCTCATCCAAGAATAGATTTTCACAGACGTGTTGTGGCTATACCTTCTGGCATTCTGGCTGGGAATTCTGGGCATTTTTAATCCTATACATTTGGAGATCACCTAAGGGCTGCTTTAGAAATACTTAAACAATACTTTGCATTTCTATGGAGGGAGGCACTTTTTCATGCATAATTCTAGGTTTCTCTATTTGACCTGGCAAGTAATGATTACAAAGATTGGATGCCATTAAAATGTAATTGTCTTTACTCTTTGTAGATAGAAAGCATGTGCTTTCCCTCTCCTGCAGCAGCACATTATACAGCAGCGAAAATGAATCTGAGTCTGAAACCAGGAAGCGTGAGGATGAGGAAGACAATACAGACATTCATTCAGAATATGACACAGAAACCACCAAATCTCAACGAGAGGGAAGTCAGGAAACTGATGTGGAAGAAGAGGAAAACTTGGGGGAAACAGAAAACATGGCCACCAAGAATGTGCCAGATATCTTCTATGAAGAAAAGGTGGAGATGAACCTTCAGGACATGAGTCCAGGCCGTGAGGAACTCAAGCATATAGGGTCGGTAGACATAAACATGAGGGAAGATGGGGAGGAGGAAGAGAAGGATAAGTTAGTGCATTTGAAAAGGAGTGCTCTAGAAGGACATCTGGGAAGCAAGATTTCTGAAGATAAGGAAGGTGGTGAGTATGGTTTGCCGAGAGATCTGTGATGGGTCTGGCAAATACAAGTGTGTTTTGGTGATTCTTAAGTGAATGCTGATTTTTCTGTGCTGCGTTTTGATATTGCATCTGGGGGGGGGGAACCCTGCTTGAATCTTCCTAAATCTATTAATATCCTTGAATGGGGCAAGGTTTTGCTTTGCTGTATCTGCGAGATAACTGGCAGAGTTTTGTCTTGAAATTGCTGTGTTATCTTATTTTTTTAAGTGCTGGAATGGAGTACTATTACCTGTATGGCTTTGGTGAGTCTTTCTCTTGTCTCTATCACTAATGTGCATGGGACATTTTTTGACTGAATTAATTTCATTCCTAGTTGGTAGCAGGGGCAAACAGATGAAATGAATCTTAGATCAGTGAATATGCTTGGACTTGATAGTGATCATCACTGAAATCTTAATTGGCAGAACTATTACAAAAAGAACAAAATTCTAAAGGATGATTGTATCAAAGCAGTTGATTTGTGTGTATTTTGTAAAGACTCAGAAACATAATATCTAAAACAAACCTTTGTGTATTTTTATCATTTGGGACAATGAATTGGGAGACCCAAATACAAGGGTTGCTTTTTTTTTCACATTTTTCATGATTATGGAGACTATCGATTACCAAATTTAGATAATCCTTCCTTATACTAGGTCAGATTATTTGACCATCTAGGCTACCATTGTCCAATCCAATCTTCCCAAACTGTCCACTAAATATATTGGGCTACAATATCCAGAATTCTAACCCATACGATCGTTTCCATGAATCATAAAATATGGATTTTTATTTACACAGATTATTCCTGTTTCCTGCATCAGATCCATTGGCAAGAAAAACAGAAGTATTCTATTTTTATTTTTTTTAATTTAGCTTGTAAATTAAAGGAAATATTGTAAGAGTGAATCAATTAATACTAATTAGCATGCTATCAGTGGTGATGCAGACATGAAAGAAAGCCATAAGTCATGCTAATATTTTGATTTGTGGTTTAGAATATGTTCTTCAGATGGTGATATACTATGTTCTTGCTTGGTTTAATAGATGTTGATAGATTGTTTCATATTGCTTTGTGTTGCTAGATTTAATAGTTCAGCATGGGCAGAAGGTTATAAAATGGGAATTGTTTGCTAACATCTTGGTGCTGGATTGCTTTTCATTGCCTTGCAATTTGTTGTGTATAAAACATGGAGGAAGATTGAAAAAAATACAGTTCTGGATAATTATGTTGAATTATTTATAGGTGTTTAGTTGCTTGAAATATTTTCCTTCATCCATATGCTAGGTTTTCAATATGAGTGACTTTGCAATTAGACTGTTAGATGAGATGAATATTTAAGTACAATTGAGGAATGAAGTTATTAACCACTTAATAAGCATACATATAGGATTAAATATTCTAATGCTAAATGCAAGCATGGAGAAATCATGTAGGTTGATTCAGTAGCCTGCCACAGATTTTAGTGTAAAAGAATATCATCATTTCTATTTTGCTCAGACTTATGACCATGATAATCAAATGACTGTTTGATAGCTTTAGTTTTGAGTTACTACAGCATTTAGTAGTGTCTTCAGATTCTGCTGATGTAGTTCAGGGTAGTAAAAATCTCAACTACCAACATCTCTTTAAAAAAAAGTTTTACCGGGCAGTAGGTGATATGGTATGCCATGATGAATGTACTGGCAAACAAATAAAAAGTTGTTATTTAAAATTTCTGAATGGGAATGTGAGGACAGATTTAACATTGTAATGGATGATTTTGAAGATCAGCATACAATGAATTGTTTTGGGAACAGCAGTATATCCAACCTAATGATATTCAATCATTAAGACCATATAAAGCTTAATTAACCAATTAGTTGTGGTAGGGGATCAGATTCTAAGACTGGTTTGAAGCACAAATCCTTTGATCAGTCTAGTCAGGTCCCTTTATTCAGACAAATCAGAACAGTCATCCATACACAGAATGACTCCCCTGTTTTATAGCAGGACTCAGATTGTAACATTTGACAATAGCCAGCATAGTAGAGTAGTAAAGAAAGGAGAAAAAAAGGTCAAGTTCACAGGAGAGGAGTAGCAGGAATGCCCAGAAGAGGCATATAAAAGAAGCATATATATGTGAAAATGATACAAGGATATTCTCCCTTGGAAATGTATTACAGGTAGTACCTCTCAAAGCTCTGTAAATTGAATGAATCTTATTTCTTAGCAGGTTGCCCAAATCCAGTGAGAGAAGCATCAGCTCTTGTTCCTTTTTTGCCTGCCAAAAACTTTTTGCCTGCCAGTGAGTTTCATGCACTAATTGATTACATCTGCTCATTTTGGCTGTCATGCATCTTTTTTTAACCACCAAATGGGTTAGGGCAGTGTTTTTCAACCTTGGCAACTTTAAAATGTGTGGACTTCAACTCCCAGAATTCCCCAGTTAGCATGCTGGCTGGGAAATTTTGGGAGTTGTAGTCCACACATCTCAAAGTTGCCAAGGTTGAAAAACCTGGGTTAGGTTTAGGGTTAGGGCTAGGTCTAGGGTTTATTGATCAATGGTTGACAGTTACCTCTGCAAATATATGTACCCATGTCATAATGACAACATGGATAACACACCAATTGATTATGTCCACGGTGGACAAAAACTTTTCAGACGAGATGTTAACACTAAAAAGGAATGAAAGCTGAGACATCAACCCACAGAAACTATATATGCTAAGAGAGTCTTCTAGTTACTGGAGATCCTCACTGCTAGTTGCAGGCTATTTATTCTTCACATCTATGGTTGGATCAGTGGCAGGTTGTTTAGGATCCATTGTAGCCTTAAACTGTACATGGCAATGCCTTATCCATCTTGCTTACATTGTAGAGATAAAATAAAGGAATCTCCATGCACCAAACTGGCTTAACCATTTTATAGACACGTTAACCTATAGGTGATGCAGTGCTGCTGAAGGTTTTACTGCAAAATGCATGAATAGTGTGTCTGTACTTCAGGAGAACCCTCAGTCTTTTCCTTTTTAAAAAGGCATAACATAAACGCTGGAGAGAATTTTGACTTACAGGGCAATTTCTTTCTCTCTCCTTTGATGTCATTTTGGACAGAAGAAAAAAATGCGCTGTTGTTCCAGGAATCGTGGTTTCTGAGCTGATAGGAATGTGATATTAATAATGCATATTTTGTTACAAACAAGTGGAATGTAAATAACCTTATTATGAAAACCCTAAAGTTGCAGTGAAAATATTAGTACCATTTTAAGCTGTCACAGACCCTAATAATAATGTGGTGGAAGTTCTGCACAGCAGAACCGGATATGCACATGTTGAACGTGTGGGGATTTGCATTCAGCCCTTCCCATGCATCCAAATGAGACAGAGCTTGCAAGCTATTTTACTTTCTTAAGGAATTAACAAAACTGTTGGAATTGTGTCAGGAAGCTTAGTATTCAAAGATGCCCTTAGCTTATCTGTGGTGGAATAATAGCTTTTCAATTGTATTGTTGTTATTGCTCTTGTTGTTGTTTGTATCCTGCCTTCAGGATACCTTTCTGTTTTTAATTTGTGCACAAATTAAAACCATTTCTGAACAAAGGTGACCTTATGGCTTGGTGGTATTTGAAGGCGGTGAGTGCTTTGTGTAATTTTTGCATGGGGAAGATAGTGCTGCATGAAATTTTCATTGCCTAAAGAAAGAATGACGTTTGCTGACACGTGTGCATAATTCATCTTTATGGTGAAGAACTTTGCTGGATCTTAATTGCCATCCTTAGCTAGTTGTAGAGTAATTTGTAAGCTCATTTTAAGTTCAAGGGTTTTTTTTTTTTTGTTTTCTCTTTTTGCTCTCTCCTTTTATGATTGCGGTACTATTTTTTTTGAAGATCGCAAATCGGTCAGAGAGAAAATAGCTGAGGCTATTGCAAAAGATCAACTTTTGAGTTCTGAACCTGAACCTAGTGATTACAGTACAGAGGATGAGGAAGAACATATAACTGCTACTCAAAAACATGAAGGTAAATTCAGCTGTTTGCATGGAAGCTTATCTTTAATATTTCTTTCCAGTTAAATGCCATGTCTAATTGATTTTTAATCCTTATGTTTTATACTTCCATATTTTTCTTCTTTTTCTCTCTTTCATAGGGAAAAAGGTTTCTCAATAACTACTGTCTCAATACCTACTGTCAAATACTGTCTTCCTAGGGAAAGAGTGATCCTTGAAACTGCTTAACCTTCAGCCCATTCCTTGCACATCAACCTATGCGCTACAAAACATTTATATATGCAGGGAACTCAGATATAACTCAGGGGAAGCAGCTAAAGGCCTCATCGGGCCTTCTCCAGCCTCTAATTTATGGTCCCAAGAGCTTTCCAAAATAGCCTAGATTATCTTTGCTGGCATAATGGCTGATATTTGGCAGTGTAGTTACAGCCTTTTTTTCCTGAGTCAATTAAAGTTCAAATGGATGTAGTCAATCTGAGGTTGAATGCATCAATGTTATCCTTTACTTTGCCAAACCCTCCCAACCCTTACAAATAATGTGTTTAATCACCTGTATGGTGACAAGATTGTATCACCAAATATGTTCCTTGTAGCTCCTGGAAGTCAACTAAAAAAAAAAAAAGACCCCCCCTTCCCACCAGACAGAGATTGCTTCCTCATGTCTTACATTATCCAACAATTTTACAGAGCATATTGGCTGGGAATTTTGCTATCACATGAGCAAAAGGTAAACTTCAGGTCACAAGTCAGGTTCTTCTACAGCTGTACACTATAAGAAAAAATATAATACTGAGATGAAGTTGTCTTAAATTATTGAAACCTCTGAGAAACCCCCAAAAGCAGCTTTCTGGGCCTCCATATATAATGCCCAGCTCCTGTTCCAGAGTGTTTTAAGAATGGGTGGAGTCCAAGTCAAATTTTTAACAGCTGGCTTATTCTACCTGATAGTGATTTGAAATCTCAGCCATGCAAAATCCAGTCATAAGGATAGAAGAAGAAAAATATAAATATCCGACAAGTTTTAATGCTATTGTTAGAGGGGAAGTATTATATGCATATCAGGTGGTGCAATCATATTTTCAATATACTTTATGCAGTTCCCATTGCCTATTGTGGGAACCCAGCAATTTTGGTTCGTAAACTGTGCTTTATGGCTTAGTATTATGTGTGACCTTCACTTGGGACTTATTCAACAAATCATGTTATTAATGTTCATGAAGAGCAAGGAAGTACCACCTATGAATATATATGGATGTGGAGTTTTATTTGATGTTACGAGGAAATGAAGGTCAGTATCAGTTTCCTGTCTTCCATAATGTCTAGTTTGGGCCTTAATTATCCAAATCCCTAACACTGAGATACATGTTAGCCTGGCAGCCTCTTGATGAGACTGACCAGCAGGTAACAGTTTAGATGCTTTCTTCCACTTCATACAATACCATACAAATTTGGCTCCAATAAACCATTTTGTCACAAGGCAAATGGAGGTTTTCTTAATAATGCTGCTGTTCTTTTTCCTTATTCCCCTGGCTGAATTATAAGCACTTTCTTTTGCTCTGTTCCCCTAAGAAGCAATTTTTGATTCCAAGATATGTCTGATTTGATTGCATTGTTCGCTGAAAGTCACATACAGCATAAAGGTCTAGATGGATGCTATCAGCACTTCAGCTCCAATAGTTTTTAGTGCCAAGTACTGAAATTATACAAGCATACGGGTTAGAAAAGTCTATAAGAATCTATCTTATTATAGATTCCATTATAATATTTTCCTTAATCCTTAGCATGAAATCTTGTCAGATATTTATATATTTCTTCTTCTATCCTTATGACTGGATTTTTTAACATAATTGATAATGAGTACATTGACTAGTATTTCCAATTAAAGGAAAAAGACTAGTATAAACAGAATTAGGCAACAATCCAGAAATAAATCCCATTAAAGTCCACTGGACATTATGTTTATATATAGTCCTGCATTACCTGTTACACATAATTCTCACTGAAATCAGTGGGAAAAGTAAATCCCAAATCCCACATAAATTAGGAGTCATTATTCTCAAATAGGCTTAACACTATTTTTCTGTAATATATTCTGATAATGGCACGCTCTTACTTTTTCTGTTGTCTTTTTTCTGGCTTCACAAAATGGTGATTTACTCCCATCCAGGCCAGAATATTTTATTGTACGTCACAATTCTTCCTGGCCAGATCCTATGTTGTTCTGCTGATATTTATAGAAAGCAGTTATATGGATTCTTGGTCAGATACATTTGCAGGTAGGGGTCAAAAAATCAAGATGGGAGCAGCAACCATTTGATTGAAGATCTGCCTCTTTTTTACATGTGTCACACAACAAACATTAAAAAGGGACAGGACTTTGATTGTGGGTTTTGGCCCCCATTTTAACTTTTTAACCCCTTGTAGACACCTTGTTCTTGTTCCCATGTGGTTATTTCTCATATCCTACTAATTGGCATTTTTTAATTTACTTGTTTTAACTACATGAAAAGTCACATTCATATGTACTTAAATGTATATTTATAAATGTACTTCCATATCCTTTTTTTAAAGGCTAGGAATTGTTTTATGATAGATCCAGGGGATCGAGAACATTACAATTTTTGGAATGAAATTTTTGGAAACATTACAATTCTTGGAAAGAAGTAATTATGTCAGTTATTCAATCCATGCATTTTCCCCCTTATGCTTGTATTTGAAGTTATATAGACACAAAACCATGGGAAGGTGGCCAATAATTTCATTTCAGCAACTAAGACTGGGCTTATTATCTAGTGGCTAGAATATGATGTATCTAAAGTATTTGATTTTAGAATAAATTCCCAGGTATTTTGATGTAGGGCCACATTTGTGTTCAAGATATATCATTCTTGGATATGTGTGTGTACACACTGACCTTTAATGTTTGATTTAATGCATTTCAAAATCTTTCTATTCCTATAATTCAAATCTTCTAAAACTGTTTTCTTTTCATGGACCTTTTCTGGACTGAAGAATGTCATATTGATTTATCATTTTTGTACTCCAACTTCAGTAATAAGGCCAGTCTTTTTCAATACTTTGTAGTAGTCAGTTCTCTTGGAAAAGGAAGGCTTTTCTGACAATGTTATGTGTAAAAGAAGCACCAGCAAAGTTAGTAATATAGGAGGAATACCAGGCAGCTTGCAAACTAGACTAATTATGAGCCATAGTAGAGCAAGATTCCTTGACACTCTTAACTTATGTAGAATAATGTGGGACCATAAAATTAACCTGTCCAGTTTACCATTGTACTGCAGCATCCTTCACAAATCAGCTGCTGTCAAGTTAATCCAAGAAGCAAAGCCACCAATGGCTATCCACTCAAAATGGCTGAGTCAACAAGGGCAGGTGAAATATATGTCAATGTATTTTTTAAAATGCCAAACTGATAAAGTTGTCACAATTACAACTCATACTGTGCTTATTTTAATAGTACCAGATGGAGCTTCCTTGGCAAAACAATCAGGAAGAATTGAATCACAGAAGGCTGCCAAGCAAATGAAAAAAGAGAGACAGATGGTGGACAAGGAAAGAGTACTTGAGGAAGAGGAGCCTGTAGATGGGGAAAGCCCCAAAGAAGCAGCTCTAACAGAAGAATTGCTAGCCCAAAATATAGCAAGCCTTAGAGCAGACCAGGCAGTAAAGCCTGAACTTGTGGCAGGTAAAACAGAATGGGAGAAAAAACCCATAGAATCAGACCTGGCCAGTATAGAAAAAGAAATAACACCCCAGGAAGAAATAACATCTGAGAGCAGGGCAAAAGCAGAGAGAATGGCAACAAAACATAAAGCTGCTCACGGAGAGGAGGTTCTAGGGGGATTTGAATCAGAAGAGGAAAAAGTTGAAGACACAAAGTTTAGTAAGCCAGGAGCAGCTAAGAGAGAAGAATATGTGCGATGGCAGACCCCTGAGGCAGAAGAAAGTACAGAAGAAGTAACTGAGGCATCAAAAGTTTTAAAGACGGGAGAATTAGGAGGAATTAAGATGGTGGAAAGAGACATGCATGAAGCAAAAGAAAGTGTGAAAGGAAAATATGAGACAAAAGAAGCTTTGGAGGCAACATTTGCAGAAAAGATTACTATAGGGGAGGTACAAGAAAAGGTGGGAGAAACTGAACCTGAAGAAAAGGTAACTTTTCAAGAGAAAAAATATACAGTAGAGGCTGGAAAAAGAGCTAGCATAATGGAAAAGAAAAGAAAGGATGATACATTTTTGAGGGAAGATGAAAATATAGAGGAGGGAAAATATGAATTGAGCTCCATTTCCCTTACAGAAGCAGGACTTACAACACCGAAATTACAAGTGGGAGATGTTCTCTCCAGAGATGAAAAGGCAGTAAGTGATGGAAGTGATAGAAAAGTTCCCTCTGAGATGGAAGAAATAATCCAAGGCATTTCATCCAGATGGGATGAAGAGTTATACCAAGATGTGAATGGGATGAAAGCCATATCTACAGAAGATTTAGCCCTCGAGAAAATAGAGCCTAGGGTGGAAGAGGCCTTCCTCGACCATGAAACCGAAAGGGTTATTTTAGCAGAAGAAGAACATTCAAAAATAACTGAGGAAAGCAAGTCAGCAGACCAACCATATTCAGAGAAAGAGAAAGAAAAAGGGACTGAAGAGAGCCTAATGTCCAAAATGGCACCTCTAGAAGAGAAACTGGACATTGAGAAAGAAGAGCTTTCTACTGAAACTAGCTTAGAAGCTATGGCATTGCTGAAGGAAGAATCATTAGGGAAGGAAAAGGCAAAAGGAGAGATGTGGGCTGAAGAGTTAGAGGGAGAAATGAAAGGATTGTCTCGAGGAAAGAAAATGATTGAAGAAGAACAGATAGCACTCAGAGGAAAGGCAGAAGCTGAAGAGGGAGAGGCTGAGATGGCACTTAAAGGAGAGGCAGAAACTGATGAGGCAGAAAGAGAAGTTAAAATTAAAGGGGAGGTAGGAAAAGAAGAGGTAGGGGGGAAAGTGCAGATTCAATGGGAGGCAGAAGGAGACAAGGCACTTAAAAGGAAGGCAGAAACTGAAGAGGCCAAAGCTGAGGTGGGACCTAAGGAGCAGTTAGAAGTCACAGAGGCAGAAGCTGAGATGACTCTTAACAGGGAGGCAGAAACTGGACAGGTCAAAGCTAAGGTGGTACCCAAAGGAGAGTTAGAAGCCAAAGAAGCAGAAGCTGAGGTGACTCTTAAAAGAGAAGCAGAAATTGGACAGGTCAAAGCTAAGATGGTACCCAAAGGAGAGTTAGAAGCCAAAGAAGCAGAAGCTGAGGTGACTCTTAAAAGAGAAGCAGAAATTGGACAGGTCAAAGCTAAGATGGTACCCAAAGGAGAGTTAGAAGCCAAAGAACCAGAAGCTGAGGTGACTCCTAAAAAGGAGGCAGAAACTGGACAGGTCAAAGCTGAGATGGTACCCAAAGGAGAGTTAGATGCTGAAGAAGCAGAAGCTGAAGTGACTCTTAAAAGGGAGGCAGAAACTGGACAGGTCAGGGCTAAGGTGGTACCCAAAGGAGAGTTAGATGCTGAAGAAGCAGAAGCTGAAGTGACTCTTAAAAGGGAGGCAGAAACTGGTCAGGTCAAAGCTAAGATAGTACCCAAAGGAGAGTTAGATGCTAAAGAAGCAGGAGCTGAGGTGACACTTAAGGAGAAAGCAGAAACTGGACAGGTCAAGGCTAAGGCGGTACCCAAAGGAGAGTTAGAAGCTGAAGAAGCAGAAGTTGAGGTGACCCTTAAAAGGGAGGCAGAAACTGTACAGATCAAAGCTAAGGTGGTACCCAAAGGAGAGTTAGAAGCTGAAGAAGCAGAAGTTGAGGTGACTCTTAAAAGGGAAGCAGAAATTGGACAGGTAAAAGCTAAGGTGGTACCCAAAGGAGAGTTAGAAGCTGAAGAAGCAGAAGTTGAGGTGACTCTTAGAACGGAAGCAGAAATTGGACAGGTCAAGGCTAAGGTGGTACCCAAAGGAGAGTTAGAAGCTGAAGAAGCAGAAGTTGAGGTGACTCTTAAAAGGGAGGCAGAAACTGGAGAGGTCAAAGCTAAGATGGTACCCAAAGGAGAGTTAGAAGCTGAAGAAGCAGAAGTTGAGGTGACTCTTAAAAGGGAGGCAGAAACTGGAGAGGTCAAAGCTAAGATGGTACCCAAAGGAGAGTTAGATGCTGAAGAAGCAGAAGCTGAGGTGACACTTAAGGGGAAAGCAGAAACTGGAGAGGTCAAAGCTAAGGTGGTACCTAAAGGGGAGTTAGGTGCTGAAGAAGCAGAAGCTGAGGTGGTACCTAAAGGGGAGTTAGGTGCTGAAGAAGCAGAAGCTGAGGTGACACTTGAACGGGAAGCAGAAACTGGACAGGTCAAAGCTAAGGTGATACCTGAAGGAGAGTTAAATGCTGAAGAAGCAGAAGCTGAGGTGACATTTAAATGGAAAACAGAAAGTGGACAGGTTAAAGCTAAGATGGCACCTAAAGGGGAGTTAGATGCAGAAGAAGCAGAAGCTGAGGTGACATTTAAATGGAAAGCAGAAACTGGAGAAGTTAAAGCTAAGATGGCACCTAAAGGGGAGTTAGATGCTGAAGAAGCAGAAGCTGAGGTGACACTTAAATGGAAAGCAGAAACTGGAGAGGTTAAAGCTGTGGTGGCTCCTAAAGGGGAGTTAGATGCTGAAGAAGCAGAAGCTGAGGTTACAATTACATGGAAAGCAGAAGCTGGACGGGTCAAAGCTAAGGTGGTACCTAAAGGGGAGTTAGAAGCTGAAGAAGCAGAAGCTGAGGAGTCTCTTAGAAGGGATGCGGAAACTGGACAGGTCAAAGCTAGCATGGTACGTAAAGGGGAGTTAAATGTTGAAGAAGCAGAAGCTGAGATGATACTTAAGGGGAAAGCAGAAACTATAGAGGCAGAATCTGATATGATAGCTGAAAGGGAATTAGAAGTCGAAGGTGCAGAACCTGAGGGGACACTTAAAAAGAAAATGGAAGGCAAGGTAGCACTTAAACAGAAAGCAGAAACTGTAAAGGCAGAGGCTGATGTGATATCTGAAGGGGAATTAGAAGTTGAAGAATCAGAAGCTGAGGTGACACTTAAAGGGAAGGCAGGAGAGAAAGCACTTAAAGGGAAGGGAGAAATTATAGAGGAAGAGGCTGATGTAATACCTAAAGGGAAATTAGAACTCAAAGAGGCAGAAGCTGAGGGGACACTTAAAAGAGAAGCAGAAACTGGACAGGTCAAAGCTAAGGTGGTACCTAAAGGGGAGTTAGGTGCTGAAGAAGCAGAAGCTGAGGTGGCACTTAAAATGGAGGCAGAAACTGGACAGGTCAAAACTAAGATGGTACCCAAAGGAGAGTTAGATGCTGAAGAAGCAGAAGCTGAGGTGACACTTAAGGGGAAAGCAGAAATCGTAGAGGCAGAGTCTGATATAATAGCTGCAAGGGAATTAGAAGTCGAAGAGGCAAAAGCTGAGAGGACAATTAAAAAGAAGGCAGAAGGCAAGGTTAAATGGAAGGCAGAAACTGTAAAAGCAGAGGCTGAGGTAGCACATGAAGAGGAGGCAGAAGCTAAAGAGACGGAAGATTCAGAAGCAGAGGGAGAAGTGGTTTCTGTGGTCAGAGGATCTCTGACAGAAACCATCATTGGAGAGCAAAGGTTAGTGAGAGAAGAGATTATAGCAGAAGTGAAACGAAAAGAAGCATTTGTTGGAGGAGATAATAAAAAGCAGGGGATGAATCATGAAGCTGGTCTCCAATTTGAAGTATCTGATGAGACTGAAACAAGGGAAACATTTCTTTACATGGAAGTGCAGGAGGAAGTCATAGCTCCTGAAGAAGAGAAGGAAGACGATGACTCAGACACAAGAGAAGAGGTGCTAAAAGAAGGAATGATAACACTTGCAGATGTAGAAGAAGCTCTGTTAATAGGGATTCAGCAATTGATAACAGAAGTATCACAGATCAATGAAAAAGTGGAAGATAAAGAAGAACCTCCAGTGGGAAGATCAGCAGAAGAAGCATTGACTCAGGAGGGTGCTGTGATGGAAGATTTTTTTGCTGTTGTAGTAGCAGAAAAAAGGGAGATCACTGAGATTGCTAAAGCTGAGGAAGAAGGAATAGGGGAGCCTTTGGAAGAAATCCCTTCCGAAGAAAAAGATGGAAATACAAGCAGTGAAATAGAATTGCAGGAGACTACAGATGAAACTATCGCAATGACAAATACCATTCTTTGGAGCTCCCAGCAATATGAAAGAGAGTATTACCAAGATCCTACTGGATCTGCTTTGGAAGAAAAAGATGGAAATATAAGAAGTGAAATAGAATTGCAGGAGACTACAGATGAAACTATCACAACGACAAATACCATTCTCTGGAGCTCCCAGCAGTATGAAAGAGAGTATTACCAAGATCCTACTGGATCTGGTTCGGAAGAAAAAGATGGAAATATAAGCAGTGAAACAGAATTGCAGGAGACTACAGATGAAACTACCACAATGACAAATACCATTCTCTGGAGCTCCCAGCAGTATGAAAGAGAGTATTACCAAGATCCTACTGGATCTGCTTCGGTAGATAAAGATGGACTTATAAGCAGTGAAACAGAATTGCAGGAGACTACAGATGAAACTACCGCAACGACAAATACCATTCTCTGGAGCTCCCAGAAGTATGAAAGAGAGTATTACCAAGATCCTACTGGATCTGCTTCAGAAGAAAAAGATGGAAATAAAAGCAGTGAAATAGAATTGCAGGAGGCTACAGATGAAACGATCGCAATGACAAATACCATTCTCTGGAGCTCCCAGCAATATGAAAGAGAGTATTACCAAGATCCTACTGGATCTGACTGAGAAGATAGTAACCTAGGCTGAAGGTGAGCAAGTGCTGCATAATAGCCAAAGTTAAAGAAAGAAAGAAAGTAAGAAAAAAAAAATCTACAGCTTTTGGGCTTACACAAGCCAAGTAACACATCTCTTTGTGTGTCACTCTCCTCATTCAAAGGCAGATTCCCAGTCCCACGATGCATTACAGATCCCATGATGCAACATACATACCTGCATACATATATATGTATATTGTGTCTACTATCTCAGCTGCAGCCCCAGTGTGTCATGGAACAAATTAAGTTAAATTACATTACATTACATTACATTAAGGCCTGCTTTGCACTAGGCCATAATATGGTATGGCATGTTATCTGAAGCTATCCACAGTGGTTTGTAAACTGTGGGGTATAGTGTACATTTATATATGAACTCAGCCAAGAACATTTCTTCAATAAACTAAATGGTTGAACAAGTCATGGTTTATTTGCTCAACCTTATATGAATTAATTAATCCCAGTAATTCATTGGGGAGATATATTTAATTCTTTAAGAAAAAATGATTGAAAGTCAGGGTTATGTACTGTAAGTAGGTTATTTGCGTATTTATTTAGCACCTTGAAACCATGATTTCTGAAAAGTTTACAGCAGCTTATGGGGCAAGATTTAGTTATATTCAACTGTAGTAATGCTTTCAATACTGTTATCTGGTGTTTAATTAAAGTTTGGTTTTTTTCTGCATAGCTCCTTTAGTTATCTGACTTCCTTCTTAGCAATAGATTATACACCAGATCTCCCAAGTGGTGAGAAGGTAGACCTTCTGGTGGACAGTGCTTACCTGGGTTTGGTTTCCCTTGATGGAGGAGATCATTGATGACATACTTAGTTCAGTACTGCTTGAGCTTATTTGAAAATAGCTAAACATACAATTTAAGCATTCTAAGAAAGCATTTCACTGCTGCCCAATCAGTTATCCAGAGAAAAGCACCTCTCTGTCCATAGATGATACTAGCTTATAGACCTTGGAATTTCTCTGCCCTTTTCTCTGTTTCATATTCAGATCTTGCTTAAATCGTTCTTATCTGGTGGGGAAGAGAAAGCGAGAGAACAATCTCTTTTTTCCAAATGCTAAAGTTGTCTTGAGCTATTTCCTTGTCATTCCGAGCACTCATGTGTAATTTCCCTGACACTGGCAGTTTGGTCTGCTGATCAATAAGGTACTTTAATATGTCCTTTTGGCCCCATTAACTCTCTTTCTAAATCCCCAACTTAAAATTGAACTCATAAGTATTATTCTGCAACCTGGTGTGCTCCAGATGTAGAACCTTTACATTTCCCTACCTCCATGTCTGGTCTATCATCACATCTCCGTTCTTCTAAAGCAGCACAGACAATCAATGTGATATAAAAGCTACATATCACATTATAGTATTTTCTAGTTGTAATCTCATACTCTGCTGCCTGCAGAGTATTAACTTGAGACTGAGGCCATCCATTAACTTGAGACTGAGGCCAGATCCACACTTCTTGCTTGCCCCACTGCCCATAAAGGCCACTTGCCACTACCTGAGTCCAGGTATAGGTCATCTTCCACCTACTCCCAACACACTGCAAATGCCACCCCCATCCCCACCTAAAGCCTTCCTGAGCAGAGGATTAGCGTTTCCTTCTAATCCAATAATAGCCCCAGCTCTGATTGGCTACAATGCCTGGTATGCCACCTCCACACCAACAGCTGGTTGCTGCCCAGGGCAGGCATTTCATCCTGGTCTAGTTAACATTGTAAAGATAATCCTGCAGTTGATTCAGCAAGGATTTGCTACTCAGTTGACTTTCCTTGCTCATCACTCCATTTGATCTTTACATCTCCCAGTGTGCATCCTTCTGTTTTCTCCCATGTTGGGTGGAGCAAGCTCTCCTTGCTTTCCTATCCTCTGCTTATATTACTGCAAAGTTTCCCTTCCCTTCCTCCCCCCCACCTTTTTTTTAAAATCCTTAAGTTGCAAGCCAGGTATGTTGGAAAGAAGCTGCAAAGTTTCAGTGAATGCTACTCTGCTTCTATACAGCTGAACTACCGATTCTTTCTTTCTTTCTTTTCTGTGGACCTACAGTTTCATTTAGGAATGAAGAAATGCCCTGATTCCTTTGCTTTGATCACTGTAGGGTCAGACCAATGACAATAGAATAAGGGAAAAAAAGAAAAAAATAAGAAAAGATCTCTGTTAGTGTTAAAGGAGACAGTATGGGAAGGGGATGTGAAAACATCTATCTATGCAAACATCTTGGAAAGCCAAGGAAATGAATAAGAACTAGGGAGAAGGCAACAATTGCTACAAGGAAGAGGAAGACCCTGGTAGACTAGCCCATACAAGGGCGAGCTGATAAGACTTGCCTTCCCTGCATGGAAGGGCAAGAAGCAGGAGAATGACCAATCAAGGCCTGTGGTAGCTGTGGTTCACCAACCCATACTCCACCAACCTGGCCGCATTTCCACACCCCACTGCATTCTGGACTAGAATTTTTAAAGTCAGCTTCAGGAACAGCCAAGAGAAACATGAGAGATAAGCAGCTTAACCTGCTATGTGGAATTGTCCGGAATCAGCTTAATATTATCTGTTCTCTTTGAGGCTTTCATCTTTTGTGATTGCCATGACTGAACTAGGAACTCTTTGCAGGTCAAGCCTGCATGAAAAACCACTGACTGTCATTTCCACCTTGAAAGGCAGACCACCTATATCTTAGTAATTGTCAAGTTCTTTTGCCAATGAAATATCAGTTTTAATTTTTGAATTATTCTGAGAGTAAGCATCACCTCAGGGCAAGGACAAAGGCAAGGGCAAGAATGCATTTGGCACTGGAGTATCAGCCATCATAATGACCTCTGTGGTAGCTAAGCCATTTAAAGTTGGGGGTTTTTTGCCTTGGAAGAAGCGTGTTGAGCAAGTGCTCTACTTATCAAACATCCAAAAGCCAAGGAAGCTACAGCAGATCATTAACTTAGATCTCTTCCTCCTGATATGAATGTACAGCAGAAATGCTTAGATAGTTTGCTTCTAAAAGTGCTACATTTCCCCAAATTCAAATTCTGAATCACAAGCTATGGTAATCAGAAACTAAATATTGAATGATAAATATGTTATGCTAATGACTGTTTGCACTTTGAACAGTCCTTAGATTTAAAGACAGCCACATCCTTCACTAAAGTTGAGAAAGAATATGCACGTCTTTAATGGGCTCGATTAAAATGAATCTTCATTCTGGTTGCCTTAAGAATCTACAGCTATTTTAAAAAATGTTGGAACTGTACTTGTCTCTTTTAAATTTCCAAAGAATTATCCTCTATACACTGTAAACTAATACTGTGTTTTTTGCTTCCCCAGAATGCTTTGGGGTTGGAACTTCCCATCTCATCATCGCTGCCTCAAGACTTGGCAGAAACACAGACTTATTCAAGCATCTTCTCACATTCTTCTGATGCTTGCGATTCATCGTTCCATTGTTGTTCTGATTACCGTGATCATTTAGTAACTTTTTTCAAGGAAATCATTTTAGATCGGTGCCAGCTGGTGTAACTACCCTCTTTGATTCCTTCACACACAGGATTAACATCTGCCACTATGCACCAGGACTGCTCCAGACAAATGAAACACTATCTAGCCTATTCCATTAATAGCATTCCTTTATAATTCTGAAAATAATAATGGTGAGGCCTGTACAACAGCTGCCGCACATTTCTTTTAAAAACAAAATAAAACAGAGAATTATTATGTAATGGGAACTTTCCCAAAATCAACCAGCTAACTCTGCTGCACAGTAAGAGTCACTTGAAGTCTTTATGTAGAACAATAAAACACCTGCAAACAGATCTGAAAACTTATATATATTGTGATTGTCTTCTTTCTTTTCCTCTTTGTATTTGATCTGTTGTTTTTAAAGCTAGCATAGGCAAGGCAGACACTTTAGGTTCATTCACATGCTCCAAAACGTGGGATGTGGGTGCCTTCTGATTAGATTTTCAAAAGATTGTCATTGGTCTTGAACTTAATTCTGTACATAATGTAGAAGCTTTAGCCAAATTTGTTTCTGATATTGACCATAGCTAAAAGGGGAGCCGCATCATCTCTAAAGACCAATAACATATCAGATTGCTGTTGTAGGAATCAACAAGATAATTCTTACAGACATAGATGTTGTTACATCTTTCTACTTCCTTTTGACATGGGCTTGGATTCAGACTGACACTTGCATGAATGGAAGGTATGGGGACTGACAGTCTCTCTTTTGCAATGGATCTTATCCCAGGGTTCTTTGGAATTCAGCCATTTTCTAGACAGGTTACATACTTTGTCAGTGTAACTACCTTGAAAAGTACTTACATATGATGGATTCCAGAGTTCTACAAAGCTTTGTGGTATTGTGCAGAAATTCTGCATACATCTGCTCATGAAGATGTAGAGTTCACATGAAAAAGAATGAGAGAGAGCGGGAGCAAAGATTCCTGACTGAACACTACGTTTAAGGTTGAAAAACTGGGGAGAAAGGATGATGCCAGAATACCAAATCAGTAACACTACTAAATCCATCAATGCCAGACTGTATCAGTGTTCTGCATTAATTTCATAGTTTTCTTATGATTTTGCCATTGGCTGTTATGAACCCTGCAAGGATAATGTATTAGAAGCTAGCCTTTCAACATTAGAAACCATTCTGGTTAAAGGTCTTAAATTTATTCTTCTTAAGATGATACCCTTCATCTCAGAAAACTGTATGCTCCTTGTTTTGGAGATTTTAGGAAGGTTTGCTTCTTCCTTTTTAACATTATAAATATCTGGGAGGGGGCAAATGACAGAAACATGATATCACAATGAAAACTCCATTCCTTATGTACTTACCTGTGACATTGTGACACAAATGCAAAAGGGCAGAGCTTGTATCATGATGTCATGACACAAGTTTTGTCATTTTGGAATCATTGCCATGGACACCTATGGTTATAATGGCTTAATTCATATATTATTCTAAACCATAACCTGCTTTGTTTGGTTTTGGTTTAAGGTAATGTGTGAATCTTACTACTGTGGGTTTGTAAACCATGGTTTATGGCTTAGTAAGTTGTATGAACCCAATCAGCTGTGATATGGTCAACAAAACCTGGTTAAGCTAGTACTGTTAACATAGCGTCCCAATCCAGCCAATGTAACTTGAAAAACAGCAGTGGGTTACACAAGTACCAGTTTCAGCAGGTGCTTGGCTTCTAGTTGCATACTCCTGTTTCTTTATTCCTGTCTGAATTCATTTTGATGTCTTTGTAAAAGAATAGGATAATTGGAGTAGGGATTTGGGAAACTTTTGTTGTTACACGCAGAGATATTAGTACCCACCTCGAAAGATATTATTCTGTTGATACAAGTGCCCTGCTTTCAATCTGCTGATATTCGGCATACAGTACTCCAGAACACTTTGTCACTGCAGTACATGTTTCACCAAATCTGATGGATTTGCTTCTGAGTGAATAGGCACAGCATTAAGCTGTGTGTCATTTAACCATCTGTCTGGCAGCATTTATTCTGAAAACTTGCCAGCATGAAGTTGGCAAAGCAGCACATATTAATACTTGAGAACAAAAGCATTAGTTTAGTACTATTTAATCTCATGTTTATGGAATCAGTTCCCATTGCCTTATTATGGATTCTATATTAGGATTTTATACTATGCTAGCACTGAGCAAAAATCATGTTAGCTATGCTGAAAAGCAGGACCAGGCAACTAAAGGCCCCACAGTGACATATAGTCTGGGACCCTTTTTTGTAGACAGCCAGAGCCCTCCATCCCAACCATGATGATTAAAACTCAGGAGCATAGTTTCCCACCAATCTGAAATGGATATATGAAAACGATAGTGATAATGCTAAAACATGTTTATGACACCTACTGGATATGTGGCCTTGTTTTTCTTAGCCCACCTGTTTAAAAACTGGGAAGGGAATATAAGAGGGAAGGAAGAAAGTTATCAAAAAGACTCCTGAATTTTTGAGCATGTGTGTGAGTGGAGAAAAGAGAAGGCGGGATTTGCTTCCTCTCTGACTGGTCTTACTGATGTGCATAAATGCCTGCGTTTGCATGGAGATGTGCGGTACCCAGGAGCATCTCCAGGGGTGGGTGAGGGTAAAAAAAAAACAGGTTAGTGGCTGTGATCACATGGTCAAAGGCCCAACTTTTTTTATGAGGGTCATACCCACCATGTTAACTTTTTTGATCCCAATAAGTGTGGACATTTAACTTAGACATCCCCACCATTTGGAACATGCAATAGACTCACAGAAACAGCTATGCTCTCCCCTGGCTTTCCCACCTATTCCTTTGAAGTGAAGTCAGGTAATTGAAATAACCTGCAACAGAAGCAGTAGAAACAGACTAAGGATTGGCAACAGAGACAGCAAACTGATGAGTGGACTGCATTTTAACTCAACCATGGGGAAAGCCCCTACTCAATGAAATTAGGGTTAGCTTTTCAGTTGGTAAGGAAGAACAGGAAACATGTACTGAATTTTCCCATCCATACAACACATCACACAGCATGACAGATATGATCACCTGCATTTTGGCTTCTAAATGTTTATAAATATTGCAAATTAGCAAATATGAAAGAAAGAAGGGAATTCAGAAATTCAATAGCTTTTAATTTTTTTTACTTTTCTTTTTTTCTTTGCCTTTTTTTAATTTACTTTTTAGTATTTTACTTTTGTTAAACTTGCTTTGTCCACCTATTTTTTTCCTTTTATTAACATGTATAATACACCCCCCCCCCCAAGTAACAAACCATGTACTGAATTTCACAGGTAATATGAATGGCCAATGAGGTTTTTGTTTTGCTGGCTCACCCAGAGTTTTTATTAACAGGACCTTGGTTTGCAGATACTAGAAAGTGATAATGCTTATTTTTATGCTGTAAAGTGATTCATCTGATTGCAGCAATCTAGCCTTCACAATTGTGGACAAATGTTTAATGTTAGAGAGATAACACAGAGTCTGAGATTTAAGGCTGACTTGTCACTGACCCAAATGACGTGATCTGATTTGATTTATGAACATTCTAATGGATGATGCAAGGTTCATTTTCACTTCATGGTGAGAGCTCTAATCCTGTGTTTTGTGCTATGATGAATAGAGCTGTGATGGAAAAATAGTTCCTGTATGCTTAATTGTTATATATAGTACTGTGCAAAAGTTTTAGGCAGGTGTGAAAAAATGTTGTAAAGTAAGAATGCTTTCAAAAATATTTATTGTAATTGTTTATGTTTATCAATTTATGAAATGGAAAGTGAGCAAACAGAAGAGAAATACAAATCAAATCAATATTTGGTGTGACCACCCTTTGCCTTCAAAACAGCATCAGTTCTTCTAGGTACACTTGCACACAGTTTTTGAAGGAACTCAGGTAGGTTGTTCCAAACTTCTTGGAAAACTAACCACAGATCTCCTGTGGATGCAGGCTGCCTCAAATCCTTCTGTCTCTTCATGTAATCCCAGACAGACTCGATGATGTTGAGATCAGGGCTCTGTGGGGGCCAAACCATCACTCCCAGGACTTCTTGTTCTTCTTTACGCTGAAGATAATTCTTAATGACTTTGGCTGTATGTTTGGGGTCATTGTCCTGCTGCAGAATAAATTTGGGGCCAATCACACACCTCACTGATGGTATGGCATGATGGATAAAGATCTGCCTGTATTTCTCAGCATTGAGGACACCATTGATCCTGACCAAATCTCCAACTCCATTTGCAGAAATGCAGCCCCAAACCTGCAAGGAAACTCCACCATGCTTCCCTATTGCCTGCAGACACTCATCATTATACTGCTCTCCAGCCCTTTGGCGAACAAACTGCCTCCTGCTACAGCCAAATATTTCAAATTTTGACAGTCCAGAGCACCTGCTGCCATTTTTCTGCACCCCAGTTCCTATGTTTTTGTGCATAGTTGAGTTATTTAGCCTTGTTTCCACATCAGAGGTATGGCTTTTTGGCCGCAATTCTTCCATGAAGACCACTTCTGGCCAGACTTCTCCAGACAGTAGATGGGTGTACCTGGGTCCCACTGGTTTCCACCAGTTCTGTGCTGATGGTACTGCTGGACATCTTCCAATGTCAAAGGGAAGTAAGCATGATGTGTCTTCCATCTGCTGCATTAAGTTTCCTGAATGCCAACCATTGCATCTACAATTTTCAATGTTGCCCATTTCTTTGTGCTTCTTCAAAAGAGCTTGAACAGCACATCTTGAAACCCCAGTCTGCTTTGAAAGTTTTGCCTGGGAGAGACCTTGCTGATGCAGTATAACTCCCTTGTGTCTTGTTGCTGTGCTCAGTCTTGCCATGGTGTATGACCTGTGACATGAAACTGTCATCCACAACTTCAACTTAGGAGCAGAGTTTGGTTGTTCCTCACCCAGTTTTAAGCCTCCTACACAGCTGTTTCTGTTTCAGTTAATGACTGTGTTTCAACCTACACATGAAATTGAGGATCATTAACACCTGCTTGGTATAATTGGTTAATCATATACCTGACTCTACTCCTACAAGATCCCTGACTTTGTGCAAGTGTAAGAATTAATGCTGGTTTGAAGGCAAAGGGTGGTCACACCAAATATTGATTTGATTTGGATTTCTCTTCTGTTGGCCCACTTTGCATTTTGTAAATTGATGAACATAAACAATTACAATATATATTTTTGAAAGCATTCTTACTTTACAGCATTTTTTCATACCTGCCTAAAACTTTTGCACAGTACTATATGTGTCAGAGAATTTTTGTAAGGGTTATAATTTCTTTGCAGCACCATGACATGTTAAATTGAAGCATGCATGACATACCTTTAAGGAACCAGCATTAATACCTGATTTGATTTTCATTTCTAATATTTTGGGATCTCCAAGGCATCTTATGAGACATAAAATACCCAGAAAAATATCTTTTCTTTTTCACTTAAAATAGAGATTGTGCATATGTAGACTTCCGGAGGAGGTATAGTGAACTGAAGACAGCTCTGAGAAAGCAGAGCTGATGACCAGTCCAAAGACTAAGGAACCAGTAAGCAGACCAATTCCTTGAAACCTCTCCAGATAAGGAGAGGATGGGAGATCGCCCACATGTGCTCCAGATGGCTGCTTCTCAGGAGGAGACTGCAGGACAGTGGTTTTCTGTGAGTTTGCTGAGAGACGATGGGATTAGCCATCTTGCTCACAACTGTGGCAGAGACTTTTAAGTTACTAAGTTTGCAAACCTCACTTCCTAATCACTTTCAGAAATTGCTCATTAACTACTTCTAAGCTATTAGAGACCTTTAGAATGAGAAGTCTGAAAACGCCAGGTGAGTCTGCCTTTAATCATGAACAAAAGAACATTTCAATTATAAGCTTAAGAATTTAAAGAATCTGAAATAAACAGCAAAAAGCTAAATAAGATTTTGATCCTAGGAAGTTGTAAACTGATTAAGGGTCCAGATAAAACTGGAATATTGAAATTTTTTCAATAAAATTTGGGAATTAATTATAAAGTACTGTTTCCTGTGGGAAATAGATCTTGTTTTGGTTTTTACAAGATATAACATAAAGAATTTCATGATTTCAAAAACTGGACACTAAAGGGGACTAAAGATTTTAGGTAGAGGAAAGATATACAGGTCTGCAAGATGGTGCAAAATGTTATGACAATAAAAATACTAAAGGAGACTTTTGAAGAATGGAATCAGAAAATAGTACCCATAATATCAACATTATCCGTAGAAGCAGACATCATTACTGACAATGTTGATATTATGGGCAAAAGATGGTATTGAAGAAATGTCAGATGTAGAACAAATTTTATCTGGCAAGATAGAGGTGGCATTGAAAGTGGATTTACAACTGGCAGGCCAAGAGAATGATTTAGAAAAGGATGTTTCACTGAATCTACAAAAGAAATTGATTGCGATTTTAAAATTTAAAAGGGAAATAAAAATGACAAACCAAAAGAGTGACCTGGATAATTTTTTCCTACTGGATTTACAAAAGAGGCTTGTTAAAGCCTTGAAGAAGTCTGTGTGATGGGACAAAGAAGAAGTCAAAACCTACGACAGTATTTGAATGTACTAAAGATTAAGACTGTTAGAAATAAAGGGAAGGAATATGAAGTTGGTTTATTTGATCAAGGTTAAAATAAGATAAGTTGTTACTTCTGTCTACCCTTTATGCACTTTCTGCTGACACCAGGACTGAAAAGATGATTCTTTATGGATTGGTTTATAGATAAGCAATGGAATTTGGGATGAAGAGATAAATGTTTGTAACTTTAGAAAGGGTGAAGAGTTACAAATTTGTTTATACTTCTTGTGATGAAGATTGGATGCCACTTCTTTATATATTTCTTTTCTCTTTATTATATTCTTACTTTTTTCTTTTTTCTTTTTCCTTGCACTTTTTACTGCTTTTCTCTATTCTGTTTTACAAACAAAGTTTAGTTTGTATTAGATTTTACTATGATAATCAAAATTCTTAATAAAAATTATATAGATAGTGCTTATGTGTGAGTTTTATATATTCAGTGTAATCAAAGTGACACTTTCTCATATTCAGAAATATACATTGTGACATTTCAGATAGTGTGTGTTCTCTGTTGTGTTTTATGCAATATTTTTTTTCAAGGTGGAATTCTCTTTGTGGAAGAGAAATTGAAGCATGTTTTGTTTTTCACCCAAACAAGGTATATTTCTGAATATTTGAGTGTATCCACCATAATATATAGTGTATCCACCTAAATGTATAGCCCCTTATAGGTTTTTCCCATGATTCAAGGTAATACATTTATTTATATATTTTAACAGGCAAATTTTTTATACCGTAAGTTTATGTACAGATGAATATGTATACATAATATGCCATTCAGTTGTTTATACCTTTAGATGGATATGTGGATAGAGATTCCATACTGTACTTGACTCCATGTGTCTAACTGGGGGAATGGACTGTGATCCACTCAATCCTATGCAATAATAAATATATTAGACTTGATGTGCTGTTCTTGATGAAAAAGGGTAGCATGACTATCCCTTTGGAAACTCTCCATAATCCCGTTACTCAGGGTAATAACAAAGTCATTATGAATCAAATCAACATTGGAATTATGTTTGCACTGTAAGTCACAGAACTGGCAGATCATGCAGATGGTTAATGTCAAAGATGATTCTTTGTTTTCCAGATTGTGGTCAAAGCCCATGGCTAAGTGGCCAAATGCATTTTAAACCTGAAAGTAATTAAATTAAAAACTTCTCAGTTATGGAGCTCATACAGTCAGATAATGCATTTACATGTTAATATTGTTTTTAAATCCCAAAGGGGCAAAACTCTGGAAGGATCACTAGGACTTGATAAAATTGCTCATGCACGGTCCATGGTTGTCAAGGTACAGTCCAACCAATTGCCAAAATTCAAAGTCTTTTTTTAAAACTAATTTGAAGCATGTGTGTAGTACTGCTCTGGGTGAATATACTGCCTTCTTGGCCGTTTTTAAAAACGCCATATAATTAATCACAGCTCTGATTTTCAAACAGGTTTCCAACAATTAGTAACGATGCTACAGCTACTGGTAACTGAATGAACTTGAAAATACCTTGGTGAGATAATTGTGTGTATGTGTGCGTGTATTTCAAATACACTTCATTCCTGGGAAAGGGACAAGTCTAATTTGACCTCAGCAACAACACGGGTACACTGTACTAGGCTGGATTTTACATTCTGATTCTAAAAAAATCCATTTGAATTAATAACTCAGCACTTCTGAGCAGCATGTTTTCCCCGAAAGACCTGATATTTCTTCTATAGAGACCAATTAACTGAGGCAGTGTTTTCCTCTAATAGCCAATTATATTAATTACCAGTAAAACAACGTGTTTGCTTTGCTTGAATCCAACCAGTTGGCTTTGTCAAATGCTTTGCATTTCAAACTATGAAAGTCTACAATAACAACGATCTAGAATCAGCAATTGAAACACCAATCCCATGTGAATGTCAAGGGTCATATGTTGGCAACAGGATCAGGCAATTAAAATAGCTTTTTCCTCTTGCTGCTCCTCTTGTTCTATTTCTAGTCCTCATTAATTTCTCACACTTGAGTGGACCTGTTAATGGAGATGCATTGCACAGAGATTTGGTTTGGGTTGGTTTTTTCTTTTTTTTACTGGCAAGCTCCCATGCCTTTGCTAGCTGACAGGCACCCAACCCAAAAAAGTGAATCCTGTTGCAACAACTTTAGGTCCTGAAAAACTGCACCTGTTGCATTTTCTTCCTCCCATGATGCTGTCAAAGTCACAAGAATCCTTCTAGGAAGTAAAAGAAAAAGGGGGGGAAAAAGACTAAACTACCCTTATGAAAAAGGATAAAATGAAAAATGAATTTACTCAAGCAAGTATAAACTGGGTTGCAGTTAGTATCTTTCTCCAAAGATGGACTATATTTTTAATAGTGGCCATCATCTGAGAAATTCTGGTGGAGAACAGAGTTTCCCACGGTGAAATTTAAGATCAGGTTTCTCACCAGTATTCTAGAGAATTGCCATCACTCCTTACACACGCTCACTTTCTTTTCCACTGATGTTTCTTCCTCACCATTATTCCAGCATCTCAGATGTTTCTCTCCCACCCCCAACTGTCAATGCATTCATGGCTTCTCCCTTGCTCCTCTCTGCAGATTTTGCTCATTATTGTGAAATAGAAAAGATCAGAGTTCACATTCAGCTTTCTGCATCACATATATGGGTGTCTTAATTGTGCTTTTTAGGCTCAGTGATGCTCAACAGGCAAAAAGAAGCTTGGAGAAAAGGAGAATATGAGGGGGAATGAACTTGCAATAAAAAACACACATTTTGTTTTAAAAAGATTCCCCTCCCCCCCAAAAAACAGTTTCCAGAGGAGTAGTTATATTAGTCTGCTGCAGCAAAACAGCAAAGAGATTTTATGATGACATACATTTTCACAGATCTCAGTCAACTTCATTACATGCACTAGGTATAATCTGAAGAATAAAGTATTGGGGGAAAGGTGGGGAGAGAAAAGGGTAGAACACCTTTAAGAAATAGATATCAGTTCTAGCCATTAGCAAAACAGTCATATGGCATAACACAAATAATCTTACATTAACGATCTGGTTAATGTAGGTAGGAAAATCTCTCTACTTCTCTGTATACCGGAGTTAACAATTTAAGGAGCCCATGGGTAACTTCTAGTGGTGTCATGGACACTGTCTCATTGTTGACTTCTGTCTGATACAATCGACGATGTTACATGTCAGCTCTATGCAGTTATTATGCTCAAGGATAGTTATCATGAATCGAAAGTATCTTCGGGAACTGATTTGCTGCTTTGTTGGCTTGTATCAACTCTTTGGAAGAGACTGGCCACATGTAATGGGTCATGGGAAAAGATCATGACATTCCCTGCATTGAAAGCTGTGCTTCGGATCATTCTCAGTATGAAATGCTGCACATCTGGTCAAGTGGATTACGATTCACAACATACATTATTGCGATAATCTTTAGTTTTTAAGGTTTCACAATTTTCATTGTACTTTTCATTGCAATGCAACCCGTAAAAGGAGCATATACTGTCCACTAAGGGGGCAACGGACAGAATTTGCAGAATTTAGCATATTTTTCACAGAATTTAGTATATTTTTCATGGTTGAATACAAAGACATCTTAATACTTTGCATTGTATTAACCTCTAGATTCTGAGACCCTTAAGCATTTGCTGCAGCTCTTGAGTTTAACTGCTAACCCAGAGTTTGTCTTGTGATATGAAATGTTTAATTTCTGAATTATCTCTATTTCTATCTCTATCTTCCAAGCATTTTTCCCGTAGGTGCAGGGTCCACTTTTTTCAGATCAACCAAATGTTGATCCATTGGTTATGGAAGGAATTGACCTACCAGCTTGATGCCCAAGCCTGTCATTGTGGACTGAGAGAGTGTGACTGGCTCAGAGTCACCCAGCCGGCTTTCATGCCTAAGGTGGGACTAGAATTCACCGTCTCCTGCTTTCTAGCCTGGAGCCTTAACTACTAGACTAAACTGGCTCTCATCATTATATATATCTCCACAGTGTATAATGCATCAAACTTGGAGGAAACAAAAATGCTCTTTGTGTTTAGCTTGTTTATTTGCAGAGCCCACAATCCCCTGGGTCATAGCCTTGTCACATCTGTGCATGCATGCATATGTATAAGCGTGTCACCTAGAACAGCAAAAATAATCTCTGAAAATGTTGTACATGGCATTTTCCCCTTAGGAGCACCAGGTGACACTGTGGAGCAGTATTTGTGTCAGATGGAGAGCCTTGAGCTTCCAGCCTTTTAAATTTTTGTGCGACAGTATTCTAAAGAGGTTATATACATGCATAGTCATCCTCTTTCATTTAGTGTCATTCAGTGTTGTAAAATCTTCTACAACAGAATTACAACACAGCTCAAAACCTGATTACTCCTTTGTTAGTCTGTTGAAGGCAGTTTGCATTTGATCAAAATACATAAATACAGGTAGTCTAACTGCCTTGTTTAATGACCGTTTGCAGTTATGATGGTGATGAAAAAGTAACTTTGTGACCAATCCTTGCATTTTCGACCTTCACAGGTCTGTAAACCAAAGGAAAACTGAAGTAAGATCATGAGCACACTTGCATTTTCAGTTAGCAACCGCTTTGCTTAAAGACTGAGTTGCCAGTCTCAATTGTGGTCATTAAATGAGGACTACCTGTAGTTTTTTTTTTTTTAATGGTAACCTTGGGGGCAGGGGTTATTTCCATTTCATCATGGCTGCTGCTTTCACTTCTGAGGTGAACATCCACTCCTACACCCAAATATACACATATACATGTAGACATTCTTCGTCAGAATGTATTTCTGCAGTTTTACACATTTTCCTTTTCATATAAGTGGTCTTTTCATGTGAGAGGCCAGTGTAATGTCAAATAAGGAATTTACAGAATATCATTGATCTATTTCTATGATATCTAGGTCTGGGTATGGGAAGGAGGCAAGAATTCCCAAATGGTGTCAGATGCTTTGCTTATTTTCTTCTGGACTACAATAAGGTTCTATAACATGTGCAGCTTTGTGAATTGACTAACTTGTTGATGGTGGAGGGAACTGATCAGTAATCCGACTAAATCTCACTGTAGCCTTGGAACAATATTATCATACAAAATTCAAGAAAAACTGTAAACAGCCTATGCTCTGAATTGCATCCACCTCTGTGCTGATACTGTATCTGCAAATCCCACTGATCATTCAGGAGAAGATTAAAATAAATGGATAAACTGGCAACCCTAAACAGAACAAAGGAAGATATGCCTGAGCATCTGATATTAGCCAGTTAACCATTTAGAATGATGCCATTAAGCTGCATTGCATTCCAGCTTTAATTTAAAGTGTTTGCAAGAAATTAATTTAAAAAAAATTTCTGGATGATTTATTGGGTGCTTCAACATAGTTGAAGCAAAAAAGACCCGTGGAAGATATAAAGGTTATTACATTAGAAGGGCAGGTGATTGCCTACAGCAGTGTTTCTCAGTCTCAACAATTGTAAGATGTGTGGACTTCAATTCCCAGAATTCTGGGAGTTGAAGTTCACACATCTTACGTTTGTTGAGGTTGAGAAAGACTGGTCTAGAGCTCCAGAAAAGGGACTACAGAGCCACCTTAGCTGATGGATGAGATTGAAGGATGTGTAGGTGAAAAAGAAGGAAAGCAAACAAATCCTACAGGATATGTGGAACAATAATTTTTCTTTACTACCATGGAAGTAAGAAAGGAAGTGTAATTTATCCACTGTGGGGAGTCCTAAGATTGTGATTTCCTACAGTGTAACAATTACTTTCCCCTCCTTTCTTCATACGTACTAGAGAAAATATATATCAGACCCACTAATTACTTTTACTGGCATGAATACAGTACATTCCCAGAGTGAACACCCTCCTCCCCCAAATTCTGCAACTTAGCTGATTTATGTTTCCTCACCTTCTTTAAATTACTGGAACAGGAAAAAAAAATGGTTAAGGGGTAATTTATGGGGGAAGCATTAGCTAACAGTAAATAAACAAGCCAACATAAGGCTCTTTGCTGTAATGTATGATGACTGGGAACCGTGGCGACACAGGAAGAATTGTTGCTGCCAATTGGTGGAGAATCTCTCTTCAGGTAGATCATTCCTGCTGTCAGCCACTGTCTTCAAAGCTGCCGCTGTTGCTGCAGGACGGAAACCTCATTGTACTCATGGGATCTGACACGTAACCTGTAGAAAACAAAATGAAGCACAAGTGCTAGTCGTAAATGCCATTCAACTGAGCTACACCTTGTCCATCTTCTTTCTAAGTTCGTCAAGCCTCTGTACATAGAAAGAGAGCACAGAGGTCTTGTCTGGTTCCAGAAGTGCACAGATGCACTGCCACATAAAATATGCTTTGGCCACATCTTTTATTACCTGAAATAACCACATTTAAAGTCTTTTTTTTTTTCAGGAAAACGATAGAAGTAAAATATAACATACAGATGGGATGCCATTCATATGCATAATCATGTTAGCCATTTAAGATGATGGCTGATGGAAAACTAAGGCCAGGAAATTTTAATACCCTGTCACATTTCTATTTGATTTTTTAATACACGTATCTTGACCTCGAATGGAAGATTCAACTGTCAACAATAAGCAGTCTGCCAGAAATAATTATGCCCTTAATCCTGGATTATTGTTGTAACAATAGTTTATACTGTAAGTACCAGTTTGACTATTAGAGTATTTATCACCTGGGCCACTGGTTAAATGTGAGTGCTACAATTATTCTTCTCATGGAATATATGCCAGTTTAACCTAGTCGCCAAATCTCTGAACATGAAGACCATCATGGGTGAAGATATCACTTATAAAATGAAAAAAAAAAAAGTAATGAGAAAGAGACGGAGAGAGAGAAGCCCCAGCAATCCAAAAACCTCTTACCTTCGGCAGAAAGGTTTTCAGAAGGCAAGATCCCAATTTTCACATCAGGGTAGAATTGACAAGTCACTACAGTATCATTTTAAAAGCCAGTATCATTTTAAAAGTGCACATCATTCAATACCACATCTAACAAAAACTCACAATCATTATTTATTACCATGGATATTTTAAATTTTATTTCTTTAAATTTTAATCCCTTCTTTTTGTTCTTAATCTCCGGAATCTTTCAAGATAAAGAGTGAAAAGGAAGCACTGAAATCAGTGGACATGTTTATAGGTCTAGGCTGTGGTAGGAATTCTCACAATATTCTGGAAGGATCTCAGCTACAGTTTTCCTGGGTTCCTGGAATTTACTATAACCTTTCCAGACATGATCAGTAGTAGAAGTCAGGCCTATATGAAGTGGTGCCACTTGGTAGATTCACCTCAGCTCTGATCACTGAAATGATCCGCTTTGATCCTTGTTGACTTGATCCTTGTTGACTCTGATCCTTGTTGACAACAATGAGAGGCATTCCTCTCACTGCATCCAAAGAAAGTGTTGAGGGAGGCCACTCCAATTCTCCTTGGCCACTTTACCTAAAGTGTTGGTGGAAGTGTCTTCTGTATATGGCCCAGTGTGCAAAGACCATGAGGTAGGTTTGTCGTAAGCGCCATATTCAAAGAATATTTGAGAAAACATAATAACCCCTTTAAAGTTAATAGTAAACATAATTTGTTCTTCCCCCACCCCAACTTTCAGAGATACTTGCACAAAACACCTTTAATTCAAATATCAGATGTTGCATTGTTTGGGATGTGATTGCTATCCAGATCAGCTGCTTTTTAAAATATTATTTCAAAAAGTTTAATTCTTGTTGTTAACTAAGTTACTCATGAGCAGTAACACTGAAATCATTGAAGCAATTAGCTATAGTAACTAATTTAAAAAACATTAATTCGTTTCAGTGAAACTTAATCTCGATATGGCACATAAGTTCTATAACTAGTTGGCTTAGAAAGTCAAAGCAATGTATATTATATACATGCATACTAATACATTATAATATAATCTCATAAATACATTTAGGTCCTATTTCATATAATACATTCAAATAGGAGTACTCAGGTTTTGAAACCTGATCATACTTTTGCAGGCAGGATGGGAGCCCTGTCAAAACTCACTCTGAGCTTTGCTCCTCATTTTGCCTGCACAAGCTTGTAGTGGGTAGTTCCTGTACTCCAAAGCTTAAGAATTGGATCAACAGTTAATTATTAAAAGTGTTATATTTCTTTCTTGCCCAACCTTGATACCAGTAAAATCCTTAGTTTAATTAATGGGATGGCGCCTTACTTTGGAGCTTCTCAGGTGGCTCCTTTGACATTTATCAGTGCTGTGCCAAGCCTCTAGTAGATCCTAGGCACCAGTTTGCAGAGCAGCCTTAAAGGAGTACAGGTCCTCCTCAGATAGCGACAGTGATGAAAAAGTAACTTTGGACCAATGCAACATTTAGGATAACAAAAGCCTTCAGTTGAAACTGATTAAGGTCTAGTCAGTTTCAGGCAGCAGCTGCCAGCCAGCAAGAGGGTTTTACAGTAATCAACTAATTAAGGTCACAGAGCTGAGCTTGTTAACTCATGGTTAGAACTTTTTAGGCAAGCACTGCAGAGAAAAGCAGCTTAGGAAGAGATCGCTTATTTAAGGAATCTCTCTGCTCTGAGAAGAGGAAAAAAAAGGGGAGGGGAAACCCCGGTGAGGCACAGGATGCTGTATGAGAGAACTTTATCTGAATGAGATGGCAGCAACCAGTGATCTTCACAGT
Source organism: Python bivittatus (assembly GCF_059951505.1). Lineage (NCBI taxonomy): Eukaryota > Metazoa > Chordata > Lepidosauria > Squamata > Pythonidae > Python > Python bivittatus. The sequence goes on from NW_028277098.1 coordinate 34,539,413, forward strand.
CTCTCTCTCTCTCTGTGTCACATGGTTCACTTAGTGACCATGTCACTTAGCAACCATTTCACTGGAACCCATTGCAGTCACTAAATGAGGACTACCTGTACTTGGTTTAACACTTTGATTAAAGTTAAGCCACTCGAAGGGGTTGCACAGCTCAAGGAGAAGCATCTCCTATTACCAAAGTTCCTGATTTGTTATTTTTGGTGTGCTACAAATTTTTGGGATCAATTTCACTCCAAAGAAAACATTATTAGTCCATTAATAAAATTTATTATTGTTAAAGAAGAGTCATATTTTACCATTTCGGTCAATAGGTGGGTATTGAAAATTTCTTCTCATCTCCTCCAGAGAAAGGCCTTGAGAAGGGTGCTGACCAGCGCTGTCAAATGCATAAGAGAGAGGTGGTGAACAAGATGATCTTTTAGAGCTTGCTTCAGAGCCAGCATGCTTTAAAAATAAACTATTTTCTCAGTCAAAATATGGAAATGCCTTTTACAATGAAACCACTGCCCTGGAAGAAAAGAAGGAGAAGAAGAACATGGATAGACTGAGAGAAACTTTTCTGGAATAGCTTGTTTCCGATCTTGAGTTTTGCCCCAGTGTCTGGACTGCTTTCAGTGTTATTAGCAATTTGAGGTGACAGATCCAATACACTATAAATATTTTATTTACATCTGTACTATCAGGTTCACGCATGCTAATTTCTTTCTTCAACAGAACATTACCCTTTTGAAGCAAATCCCAATATTATTCCCTGTAAATACGTTCCTTTTTCCTCTGAAGTGATCAGATAGAGCCTGCCCTTGCCAGCTGTTCGCTGATGGGCAGATATCATTATCAAGCATTCCCTCTGAATGGGAAAGTAGCTGCCCAACTACCCATTAATAGCCAGATTGTTTGTAGGACACATCTGCGCTCTCCCAAAGTAAGGAATTATTTGAAGTAATTCCAAAGAACAATGATCTTCAAACAACTTTTGTGAAGTTGGGGCCGAAAGGACAAATTCAAGATGATTTCCAGCAACGCCAAAATCCATGGTGATTTTGTTCAGGATAATTTCAAACTGATGGCAGGTAAGAATTCTGTGTCTTCATTGGTTACCTTCCCACTATTGGAAAAATAACTGTTTATTCCTAAAGATACCTTTCTGGAAATAAATCCCATTGAAACATAGCAAATAAACATATCTGTCGCTATCTGTAGGAACCTTCACAATTATAAGGTTATATTTTGTTTTTTATCCCATAACATTCATATTGCTTTTTTTCTTCTTGCTAAAATATGCCGGCTTTCCATTTAAATGAATATATAAGGCCAAGGTAGCAACATTTCTGCTTAATAACAAGATCCATATAGGTCTCATCAAAATGGACTATTTTGCAACTCTGGGTTGCCTTGGATATTAATATTTCCATCCATTTGCCCTGTACAATATTTTACATACTGTTTGTAGGACTGTCTATCTGTCTATCCATCTAAATCTCTCTTCTCTGATAGTAATGCCAATGCTGAGAAATAAAATGAAGATTAATAATTGTTTACCCTTACACTATATTTAACTAGGCTCAGATGCCAAGATCAAACTTACTGCTTCTAAAGAATTCTGTGCATCCAGTGGAATTATTTGAAAACTTTTGGTAAATGGCAGAGTTCCTGACAGTGTTAAAAACTATTTGCCACATTGCAAAAGAGATTGGTTTTTCTTTTCTTTTCTTTTCTTTTCTTTTTTCTTTTCTTTTCTTTTCTTTCTTTCTTTTTGAAACCAAAGAATAAAGCTACCTTGAGCTCACCAGGTTGCATGGTTTTAGCTTTGCCTGATCTATTTTTTGCTATATGGATGGATTTTAAGTGTATTATATTGAGCATATTTGAACTTTTATGTTTTTTGTTTACTATCCAGTATCTTAAAAAGAAATATAGGCTAAACCACCTTTAATATCTGAATAGGCAAATAATGCATTAAACTCTAAGCACAGTGTTATTATAACCAGTTAATAATATTTGCTAAAAAATATTCAACCATTTCAAAGTAAAGACTATTCTGAAACAAGTAATTCTTTTTAATACCGCAATCATCCAGATCAGCCATTCTGTTTCAATATCAATCTTGTTTATTGTTCTAAAACCAAGTATGCATGCGATAGAATATGACTCATAAGTTGAACCCCAACCATATAATGCCTGTCCTGCAACTCTACTCTGCGGGTAGTAGAAGAATGAATTCACGTCATTAGTGTGGCAAGGTCTCTACTGAATTGAAATTTATTTACTTAATTCAATCCATTTATTCACTCATGCTATTAGAGAAGCCATACTTTGTCTGTGTCACTAATCCAACTTCACATTTACCTAAATTAAAACTAATGTACAGTTACAAAAGTGTGCCCAGGCAACAAAATCTAATGAGGGTCAAGGTCAAATGCAAAAATCAGAATCACTAATATTATTCAAAATAGCTCTCAGCGAGTTGACATTGTCTCAGACTGTACCAACACACACTCCACACACTTCCAGAGAAGGCAATTTCTTGGTGGAGAGATATCATTTGGTAACATTATCTGATCCATCAGCTTAGAATGTTTATCAAAAGAGATGTATAAGATGTATCTTCAGAAAAATGGTTCACATCCATGGCCCAAATTAATTACACGGGTTACAGATGTACCAATGCATCTATGGTATCTGTGCAGGTAAAGATTCGAGATGTTAACCAAAACTGCTAATTAAACATAAAATGCACACACATTCAGACAAGTAAATAAGCTTGCATCTTGGTATTTCTAAAATGCATCATGAATAAATCATAATTCCAATACAATTGCTCTCTGCCAGATATTTCAGCCTTAAGAAGGCAAATATATTCTCAGAGTGATGCAACTTGTCTCATCAAGGTGTTTGGTTAACATACTAGGAATGTTACTGAGGGAAATGCAAATAATTTGTTCAGAACATATTCAGTAACAGAAGGTAGAAGACTGGAATGTGTTCAGAACTAAGAGTGTGCTGTTGGCTGCTCTTGAAATGAGACTTCTGGATATATTCCATCTAATTAGGCTAAATAAATAAATCTGGAATATATTGGTTTGGGATCCTGCTGATATTTTCAGAGCATTATGTAATAAAAGCCAATTCATATATTTCAGAAGTAAGAAAAACCAAGTATGAAATAAAATAATCAGGGGCTTGGTGTTTTTACTTTATTTACCAATGGTGGATTCTACCACTTCTGAACAGAATTTTGTCATCTCCAGAATCTGAAAGCTGAGCTTTTCTTCTTCTATCAAATAGACCCCCTTTACTTTTTTTAGGTTAATTCTAGCCCATCTAAAGAATTTTTGCTGCAGAGCTATTAAAAATGGTGCCTTAGTTTCCAATAAGAGAGGCCATAAAACCATGTAATTAGTTACCAATCTTTTTAATCAAAACCAATGAAATCCTTCATAGCAAAGCCTCAATAACTGAAATAGCTTCATAAAAATGATTCCTTTTAAGGCTTGCAATCAGAATTAGGCTTCTTAATTCAAAAGTTATCAAATGTTATTGTCAATTATACTGGAAAAAAATTACAGAGGAAAATTACTAGGATATCACTCTGACTGTTGCCTTTCATACACATTTTCCTATAAAAAGCCTCACATTAAGAGCTATTGCATAGATTAAGCTACTACAAAAACCTTCCTTATCATGGTGGATAGATGACATAAAGCAGGACAGATGCAGCAGCTCTATGAATACTGAAGATGGAGATTTTTAAATAATTATCTCTCCAGAAACATTCTAACAGTCATATGATGTTCATGTAATTAATACTGAATTAGCTACATACATAATCTTTTCATGTTTCTTCTCTCTGTCATGTCATAGAGTAAGCAAAGAAATGCATACAAGAATTGCACTTTTTGAAAGTAAGATCACTGTTTGAAGACACGTGTTACAGCTCATAGCAAACAAGGCATCTTTCGCCATCAGAAAGTCATGTAGATCAACTTTTCTGAAATTGGCAGCCTCCAAAAGGATGCCCAGATGAGACAGTAGGCCTCAAAATTCCCAACATGACCAAAGTGAGTTCTTCCAAACACATTTTTCTAAAACATTTTTCCAAACATTTTTGATGAAAGAGAAGTTGTGCAGGAATTATTTCAAAGGAGAACAGAATTTTAAAGAATGTTGATGAAATCGTTATAGGTGGTGTTCATGCCTTTGGATAGTTATGAAATGTCCAAGAGGTAAAAATAAATGTTCTGACTTTCAGTGTGCTACCATCTCTCCACCAGTCTGTAGCTTTCCGGTTTCCCATGTTTGAATGAAACCCAATTAAAAATACCTTACCCAAAATTTCCACTGATTTTCTTTTTCAGTATAAATGTTACTGTTGCCAATAAGAGTCCATTGGAGAAATTCAAAGAAATCATCCACCCAATTTCTCTGTCCACAGAGTGGACAAAGTCAATTTATGCCCAGCTTTATCTAGCAGATGCCAGGTTGAATGTAGATAATCACAGACAGAACTGAAATTCATGTCCAGATCATATATTCATTAAATTCGGGAATATTTAGCACAAAAAGTAAATTAAATGCAGGTAGGACATGAAGAAACATGTTAGTGCTGCATCTATACTAAGCACAAACAGTACCTGAGCATTCAAGAGATGTGTTAATGTAGACTAATATATAACAGAATTCAAAGCACTGCATGTTCCAGATTCTAACCTAAAGTTTATTTATCCTAAAAACTTCTGCTGTTATATTACCAATTCTCCTCTAAAGCTACTGCAACTCACTGAGCTTTTCCAAACTATTGTTTGAAAAAGCAACAGACTAGAACACTCTACTTACCTTTTAATGCACATGGTTTTACATGCTGTGTAAAGAAATACTCATTCAGTGGTAAACTTTAATGTCTAAATAACAGGCCTAAACTCAAACATTTTGGGAAAAAGTTGACATCTGCAAATCTGTGTAGAAGAGATGCTGAGACACATAGATTGGGGAATGAATTAATGGCATTAAGGCTAAACCTGGTTCTAGAATCCTTCTACTCTGGTCTCTCAAACATTAAAAGTCTGGTAAATTTTTCCACTCACTAAGATTGAAAATGACAAACCACCTTCATTTTATATAAAGTTTATGATAAATGCATAAAATATCGTTGTTATTCAGCCAAAGCTTGCAAAAAATATTAGGAAGCACATTCATTCCCTAGACCATACAGTAATCTTAGAATTCAGAGGTGATAAATGGGGAGGAGAACACTTGATTTGGATGCAGAAGCACCCAAATGCAATTCCTGTTATGCCAGCTCAAAAGGAATAGGTAGCAGGTAATTGAAAGAGCTTTGTTGGAATTCCTGGAACACAGCTTCCCATGAAAATAAACAGTTTGACAGATTAAAATGTCCTTCCTGATATGGGTCATGCATATTTTATGTCTTATCCTTATGTCAAAGATAGAAGACCGTCTAGCTTCTGTATGTTATCTTTTTTCATATGTTGAGGCCCATGCCTGGTAGGCCTGCATGAAGGTCCTGCCATTCTGATTGAATCATTGGCACGGGAGCATCAGCCTTATGTCTCCAGATCCCCTCATCCACGTCCATGTCTGTGGACAGGAAATCATAAGGCCACAAAAGATGCTACGCTGGATATACAAATGAGACCAGCTGATGTTTTAATAATTAAAAGGGATATACAAATAACAAACCAAAAGAGTGACCTGGATAACTTTCCTATATTGAATTTACAAAAGAGACTTGTTAAAGCTTTGAAGAGTTCTGTGAGAAGGGACAAAGAAAAAATGAAAAGAAATCAAGTTCTAGAACATTGTTTGAAGGGATTAAAGATCAAGATTCTTAAAAGTAAAAAGAAGGATTATAAAGTTGGTTTATTTGATATAGATAGATAGGTTGTTGTCTCTGGTAACCCTTAATGGACTTTTGCTGATCAGGACTGAACAATGAGGCTTTAAGGATTTGCTTATAGATAAAAGATGGGATATGGGAAGAAGAGATCAATTGTTCTATTTTAAGAGAAGGTAATAAGTTACTAAAATTGTTTATACTTATTGTGATGAAGGGGGAAGTCATTTCTTTCTATATTTCTTTTCTTTTTCTTTCTTCTCTATCTTTCTCTATTTTTTCTTTTCTGCACTTTCTATTTTTTCTTTGTATTTCTTTCTTTTTTTTCAGTTTATATTAGCTTTTACCTTTTAACTGTAATTTTTAATCAAAATGATTATATATTTGTTTCAAAAGGAAATCCGAAGACCACAGTGTAGGTACAGTTAGAAAAATGCAGTTCTGTCCTCGGTGTTCTAAAAGCACACCCTGAAGTGTAGGAGAAATAGAACTGAAAAGAAACTCTAGCTGGGGAATAGGTAATCCAATATGCCAAGGGTTCCCATAGGAACATCACATCTTTTATTTATATCTGCTTGGAAGAGCTGCCTCATTTGGAGTCTGACTTGTTCAATGTGCAGGCGGCATCCCCTGAAGCTGGGCTGCTGGAAACTAGTCTCCCTGCTGCTTAACTACTACTTGGTGCTCTGAGCCCACTGTCATTCGGTGGTTACTGGCTTCGCATGGTTCATTAAAGACCTTCATGCAACATTTTTAAGGCTCAACATAAAAAAGCATCTGCTGAGAAACATCCTTCCCTGCCTCCTGTCCTTGTAAAGCTACAGGCAAATGTTCGTGTTGGCTTGAAGGAATGGGAGTATGGCTGCAAAACAAGAGATGCTACTTTCCCGTGTTGTAGCTTCTTCACACGTTTGCTGAGCTCCACCTCAGAGCCAATGTGATTACTCCCAGATTACTCTCATTAGGATGGAGCCAGTGGCCATGACTCCTAGACTTGAAAGAGCAAGAGGGTTAACAAGCTTGTAGTGTTTTTGCATGGGGAAGCCAGGTGAGAGAGGCCTGCTTTGCTTTTCCATAGTCCATCTGTGCAAATTTTATTTATTTTTATTTATTGGATTTCTCCCCCGCCCATCTCCCCTACAGTAGGGGACTCTGGGTGGCTTACAAAAAACATTAAAACTATAAATATACTTAAAACACATAAAACATCCATAATTTTGGATGACATTTCTCCAAAATGTTGGAGAACAGCTTTCAGCACCACTCTTTTGTATAAGGCATCAATGTTGGAAGGCTACAGTAGATGCACCCCCACTCCCCCAATATATCACATACTTACTGAATGCTTAATCCTTTGGCTAGAATTGGAAAATGGAAGAGTTTTTTTTGAAGAAAGCATCTTTGGATTTTCCCTCCAGAATCTTCCTACGGCCTGGAAAAGCTTATCAAATTGCTTGTACAACAAGCTTGCTTTGTGAAAGAGATGGTTGTACTTCTGTACACATGACAGTGTAGAACAAATCAAAGAGTCATGAGATTGAGACTGTTCAGCCATGTGAAAAGGTCAGGCAAGAAGGAATAGGGACAGGCTATCAAAATGGAGAGGAAAGCATGAATCATGAGCTGTAACCTGTACGGAAGGCTGCATCATCCGCTGTTTGGTGGAAGAGAAGTACAACAGCCCCCTTTTTAGATTTCTGACAAGTGAAAAACTTTGGCAAACTGAAACACTGAACAAATTCCAGTCTTCTTGGGTTTGAGAGGGGTAAAAGGCTGAAGCTGCAGACTTACATTATATCAGTTTCCTGGAATTAAGCCCTACTGAACTCAGTGCGGTTGGTTTTGGAGTAGGCATAGATGGGTTGAGTTAGGAATAAGAGGCAATTGCTAAAAAGGTGAATGAAATTTTAAACTGTATTAATAGAATAATCCTTTGCAAGGCACAAGGGAATAATAGTTTGCAAGACACAAAGAAATAATAGTTCCACTTTATTTTGCAGTAGACAGGCATTACAGCAGGCATAATCTAAATTCTGTATTCAGTTGTGAATTTTGTACATTAAGAAGAATATAAACAAACTGGAATGATCATAGAGGAAGACATACAGAATGGAGGCAGGGAAGCTGATCTATGAGATGGGAAAGAATATAAGAAAAAGTTGGAAGAGCTGGAAAGTTGAAGGAAACATTAGGATAAACATATTAATAAGAGCAATTATTGAATGGAGCCAATTACCTTGAAGGCTAGTAGGTTGGTATCTTCAAAAGAATCTGGATAGTATCTATTATGAATTAGGTAGCAGATTGGGGTAAATAGCCCACAACCCCCCCTTCCAACTCTATGATTCAATAATGCATATAGTTCAGATTTTATTTCTCTGTGTAAGCTTAGATTGTAAATTGCTTGCATTGTAACTGTCTGTGATGGATTATTCTGATTCTCAGCAATATGTAAATTTTACTTTCACGTGATATAAAATTTCACCTAATAAGAAGTTATTTCATGAAAATAAAACTATAAACAGGAATTCGCATTATTCATGCCTTTGTATATGTACTTATCCACATATCTTCACCTTCACTCACAGCCCACCTGTAAGTCAAGTGACAGCTCACAACTTACTTTCTTCCTTAAATACCACTAAGTTCACAAACCTGGCAGAATATTTACTGCTTGTGCTTGAACTCCTCAAAGCATGAATGCCAAGCTGCATTTATTAGACCAAAGTGGGTACTTAATGGGCAGGATAAAAAATGGCTGTTGGCTTTTAAATGTTCCAGAAAAATCTCAGTTGAGTTCTGTCATTTAGAAAACATTTTTTTTCATTTAGTCTACCTTCAGTGAATTGGTTACCATAAACCTTGAATAGTTAGATTAAAAAAAAAACATTAATCATTAGCTAATGACTGATACTCTTTTTAAAAGGGTGCACTGGTTAAATACAACGTTATGGAAAATTAATTAATCATTGTGTATATTATTTCCTTCCCAAGATCTGGAGAAAACAAAAGCCGTTCATCATCTAACACAGGTGAACCCTGTCGATGCATTTTACTGCTGCTAGGGTCAATTATGGGTTCCCTCTTTTTTTTTTTTAATTAGAAAAATGCTGTCCATATCTTTTTTGGTGGAACTTGACAGGATAATAGAATTAGATTTGTTGAATTCCACTAAAGTGTAAAGTAACGCGTCATCAGCTTCACTTACTTTTCAAATATTTCTCTGTAGTGGAGCTTATTAATCTACCTCTACTCACACATAAAACTATGAAGCCAAAAGGGCAACTCAGTTATCTAAGTGACAGAATGTTATACATTTAGCAATGACTGCATACTATGACCAGCTATTGGGGGTGGAACACAGACTGCCTGTGCAAAAGGTAGTGATTTTTTTTCCAATCTGGATGTAAATATTCCAGAATTCTTCTATGTGTGTGTTAGCATCATATGTTTTCATTTAAGGCAGTAGTTTTCAAACCAAGAGTCATGACCAATGTGAACAAATTTGAGGGGAGAGGTCACGCTCACTCTCATTTTGCCTGGAGGATGGCAGTTTCACCAAGATTTCAAGGGCCTTTGCATTTACAGTAACAGTTCCTTCAATAAAATCAACCCACCACTCCTGAATACCCCTGAAGGCAACAGGCCAGGAGTCTCACCTTCCCCCTCTTCCAAAGACAGCCATATGCTAAGCCAAGCTGGAAAGTTGCTGGGAGTGCCACCATCTGTGCTGATGAGTTCCTGTGGGGCTGGGAAACTGGAGAGTTGCACTGGACTGGATGATTTTTGTGTGTGCTATCTTGCCCCTTGGAGAAAAGAGGCCAGTTGTAAAACCTTTCAGATTAATGCTGGGATCTCTTTTTCAGCAGTTAGTCCTGTACTAGAGTTATGTTTGGAATAGGGAAGCCACTTGCGTACTGATGAGGCAGCGCAGCAGGAAGAAAAGGATTTCTGAGGTCACATGCAGAGAAAGAGGCAAGCTTGCAGCCAGATTGTTGGCAAGCTTCCTCCAGAGGAAACAAACCCCCACCAAGTTCAAATTATGGTTCAGATAAATACTCCTAGGATTCCAGCCCAAGTAAGGGAGCACCACCATTCCTATGTTGGCAGCCTCTATTTCAAACAGATAGCTCCCCCCCCCCTTTCTCATTCTCTGCCCTTTTATTCTGGGTGTTGAAAAAAACAGTCCCATCCACTCACAAAAGACCCAGTCACTATTGCCTCCAAGCAACTCTGTGCATCATCTGGGGATCTCCCAGCAGAGCAATCCACCAAACTTAATTAAGAGAATTAAAACCCTTTACATCTACTTGTCACCAAATGAACATGCCAAGGATTTCAATAATACATCTTCTCAGAAGCATAAAGAAAGGGACTGGTAGATTCCTCCAACTTTGTTTCCCTCCTCTCCCACCAAATGTCTACAACTGGCAGGAAAACAGCTACAATCATTCCCCTTAACATGGCCTGGGCCGGGAAAAGAAGCGAGTTTTGACAGACAGCTTAACAGGTGGATTAACAATCTGTCAGAGCTTACTCTGGTTTAGGGCAAGTGTTTTGCCCAAGTGCCTTCAGAATATACTGCTATTCTGAATGGTGCTATTCCAGGATGACTCTATTACAGAACAATGCTAAACCATGTTAAAAAAAAAAAAGGCCTGTGATCAGCTGATATCAACTAATAGTTGGGCTCTCTCTGAACTCAACCATACAAAGTATTTGCACCAATCCTGAGCAAGAATTTAGTGCTTTCCCAAAGAGTACTAAATTAATGTTCAAAAACAGCCTGAACAACAGTGTAGTTGTGCCATGAAGGAACAGAGAGAAAGCCAGCTTTTATATCCTAGTTCAGCATGCAGTGTTCTGCAACCATGACTGGACATCTCCTGTTCAGGCCATCTAGGTCTCCAAGGATCAGCTCAGAGATCTGAGTGGGAGAGGAGAGGGCCTTGGCCCTGGAAGAAGAAGAGAAGAGATGCTCAGGGGCCAGAGGGAAAAGGGTGCACCATTCTAAAGTAACCAACAGATGGTAGGCTGATCCCACTCCCTAAGTCACCTGTTGTAGCACCAACCCAATAGCCAGTGAAACACATCTGATTGAACTCATGGCAAAACTGTTGTGGCTTGTTGCCTGCTTAAAAGGGAAAACACTACTTGGACACCAGAATAGCTGAGGATGATTTTAAACTGCATTAGGCGTGCATTGGGGATAAGATGACGGCAATGCTACGAGGCTAGGGTGGGGGGAGAAAAAAGAGGCAGCCAGGGCATAGTTGAGCTGTGGCCAGATGCCAGAGGGGAAGGAACCACAGCTATGGGTAATGCAACAGCATCATCCATGCACTGTCCAACTCTCAAGCTTGGGACAGCATCAAATTCATCAGAAAATTGGTATATGTGTATAAGTGTATATGCACATGTGTGCTAGTACATTTGGCAGGAGGGAGAGAGAACTGGGATGCATTTGCATATGCTCTAGCATACATCTCACTCATCTGGTCAGTCAGTCCGTCAGTCCACCATTCCATCAGTGTCTGTCTGTCTGTCTGTCTGTCTGTCTCCTCCCCCACCCCCCCACATACTACAGCCATATCCCAAGGAGAGGCTCATGTGGCATTGGGCCAGTGTAGCTTTACTAACAAAAATGGACCATATTTACAAGGGAAGAACTGAGTAGGTAATTTCACACCTCCTTAATTGTGTGTGTGGGTTATATGGTACACAGTGAAATCAGCTAGGCAAATATTCTTTGCCATTGTGTGCAGCCTTGTACTTTGTGCAGCTCAGATGGGCTGGGAGACGCAAAGAGTGTAACAATGTACTGCAATAGTTGTGAGCACATAGCACAGAGTCACTCAATTTGTATATTTTAAAAAATTAAAGCCTCAAGAAACCATTGTCATTTGAAAGCTAGGTCATTAATCATCTCAGTGTGTCGTATAATTGGAAAAAAAAAACACTGAATCTGCAGAAACCATCTTCATTTTACTTTATATTTTGCCTCTGGGTAACTCTTTCAATGTTTTATTTATAGGACTGGAGTTAGTTAATTTGTATTGCACAGAATTTGAGGGGGAACTCTTCTGCAACCCTTTGGGTTATACAGGAACCCATTTCAACAAGCTAATGAGCTTGGGTGGCGCACTGTCGTGAACATTAAATTACAGTAGCAGGGAGGCTGCTGTGATAACTACTTTTCTCACCCTCTTGGGCATCCAAAGTATAACCTAAATGTGTCACTCGCTTATTCTTTTCATGCAAATCTATTACATGCTGCAGCATGAAAGGGGAACTAATATAAAATCCTCTAATACGCCCTGAATCTTGTTGCTTTCCTCACAAATTTGTTGTTCTTCCAGCCCCTTGCGTAATTATCAAAAGGAGATTTTTTTTCTCCCAATTGACACACATAAAAGTTAGACTGCATTTCTTGGTATATGGATTATGGTTTTGGATTTACTTCAAGTAGAATGATATATGCTGTGATGTTTTTAGATATCAATGTTTGACTCATGCTCATAGTACATTAGTGATACTATAGTACTAGCTGCACGAACAGTTATTAAATGGTTTGTGCTCATCTCATGAAAAAGGATGGTAGACTGATTCTTTCAAGAAGACTAAATTATATGTCTACCTGGGATCTTCATTGCTGGGTATGCCGATAACATCAGTACAGCACTTATGGGCCAAAGAGCCTTGCTTGTTGCCATAGCTTTTACAGAAGCACATTATCCTAGCCCAGGAAATGAAAATTATGGCAGTGACATCTCCCAAGGTCCACAGTGTTACACAAGAAGATGTTTCAGCAGCTAGAATCTCTGAAGCACAGTGATATTCCTCCCTGCTAACTTACTCAATTCAGATTGAGCCAAACACTGGTTTATCTAGACTGATGTGACACAAAAGCCCATCAATTCCTTTTCCAGTGCTAGTTATGGCACTGACCCTGTTACTAGGGTGAAGCAAATCTAATATAGAATTCTGTAGTTGTTTCTCTCTGTTGCCACTACATAGCAGGCCTTCTAGATCTAACATGGAAAAAAGTAGATTAGTTCCACTGCTGTTGTGATATCAAATCTGAAAGCACAAATTGCATTTTTTTTGGTTTTTTTTAAGAACTTCAGAGAACTGCTTTCAGGGGTAGATTGAGCCCATTGGAATTGGTGGGGCAAAAGCAGAATGACAAATGGTAAATGAAACTAGAGATCATTTCCCCACTTGTGACTTAGGGTCTTCTAGAGTCATCCAACTATTGATGCTTCAACATAACAAGAGAAAAGAGTAATGAGAAAAACCTGTATGTCACTTCAGCAATGGAAGGATGACGCTATGAAGATGCTTTTAATTCACTAATGGGAAAATGGTCAATGGTAGACACAGCATATTAATTCTTGTTGTGCCTTCTAGCCTTTTCTGTTGTAATGACATCAAGAACCCTTAGTGTACAGCTTTAGCAAATTATAACGATAGGACTAAAAGAAAGATTAATATCATATTTAGCCTGCAGGTTCAGCAATTTTCACAATGCTGCAAAAACATGTATTCAATACAGGGATCTCTCATGTTTGAGAATATATATGTGGTCATGTTAATCATCATTTCCTACTCCATGTACCATACTTTTGAAATTTTTCAGAATTATCTACTTAGGGGTACCATTATGATATAACATATAAACTGTCAGTAAAACTACCTTTTTTGATCTTATTCCCAAAATTACCTTTCATGATCCTTAAGGAGGAAACTTCTGAACATATCCTTTCTGATATTGCATGTTTCTTCCTTAGGAACATCTCTAGGAGGGATATTACCAACTTGAAGTCTGAACAAGCTACTAGGACATATAAAGCTCTGCACTGATCAATCTGAAACACTTTCTCAGAAGATGCAAAACAATAATACTTGCAAATTCTCCAGTTCCGCCAAAAAGTAAAACAAGTTACCAACACTTTCCTTTTAAAAAAAAAAAAAAAAAATTTAAAGGCTACTTGCATAAAAATGCCTGCACCAAATTCCCTGAAAACTAGCTGTGGGATTCATCTCTTCAAAATGGTAATAGGATTACAAATTTCAAATAATACTACCAATCTCCCTCCCAAAAACTTAAACTATACTAATTTCTTGATTTCCTGATTTAATTCTTCCCTTTTCTCAGTCACTTTCCACTTCAGATTCCGTTCAGCTGCAGAGTTTCATTTTCAATCAGTTTTCTTCCTTCTCCCACAGTTCTCTCTCTACCTCCTGCCAGCCCTAGGCCTTCCATTTTAAATACATTTTTCAAATATCATCCTGAATTATGCTTGCTCTTATTTCTCATGGAAAATTGGCTGCTTTGAGCTCCAACAATCAGAGCCAATAATATCACACAAATGGAGTAAAAGGATTAGGGGCATCATACAGAAAGGCCATCCAAATGGCAAACAGCTGTGACTTGATGGGTTTCCTTGACTCAATCAAGGCAGAATCAAAGAACATCCCTTCCCTATGACTTTCAAGAAAATGGGAAGAGTGGGGAAAGAAAGAGAGAAATGGAGATGATGTACATACAGTGGAGATATAGGAATGCCCAAACAAACAAATATATGAGGACTGACTATTTATGCAGAAGGTCTGAGAAGGAATTCTAAGCAGGAAAAGCAGGATGGCATTTGGAAAACCCCCAGATTTAAGTTGGTTTGCTGCTGGAATGTTTTTGACCTTCTGGTTTACAAAGAGAAGCTTTTACTGGGTGTTCTGTTTCTGTCATGCTTTCAAGCATGTTGTTCTTCTATGAGGTGCTAACAGCTATTCAAATAGTCAAGAATAAGTTCAGGCAGCTGTTTGAATCTCACAGGCTAAGGAAGGAATCCAAGTGGTTTTTATACTTACCTTTGGGACCATGCCCCATGAGCTCTTGAATTCAAGGCGTATTCCAGTTCAAAACGGCTACGCAAAGCAGCAACATGGCTGCGCCCAGGGCATCCCCTAGTGACTAGGCAGTCAGATGAGGAGGATGGGGACAGGGAACCACTGCTGTTACTGGAGGCTGGTGACATCAGCTGGATTTAAGGAAGAGAATATCATCAGTACCTATTTATGACAACCCCACAGTCTGATAAGAAAGGCTGATAGCCCTCGTATGTGTCACAAGTGCTTTTGCTAATGTCCTCAGCTATTTCCACTTATGGTGTCATGCTAGTTTCTGATTGTCCAGCAGAGGAGAGTCATCGTAATCTGGGCCTGGGAGAAACTTTCTGCTGTATTTTTTTGTCCAGGGGATTAAGTCCTCTATAACATGTTTTGAGTGAAAATCAGCCTTCTCTGATTGCCTGTTAGAAAATGTATGGTTTCTTTGTGATGGACTTAACAGTATTGCTATATTTATTACTGTAATGAGGTCATTTTATCTATATGCACCTAATATTATCTTACAGCAATGCATTTAAAAACAATGACTGTAGTTTTTTGGATAGCTGGAAAGTATATGACATATGCATTACACAGAAGGGGGTGGTAAATCATGAGAATAGGCACTATAAAAATGTTGGTAAATAAATAAATAAATAGAGCTGCAACTTTCGCATGCTTAATGCTAATACTAGCATGTCCTATGAAGTATTTTCTGTGGGAAGGAGGAAATGTAATTATTATTTTTTAAATTTTTGCAATCTAGCAACTCAATTGCATGTAAAGATAATCAGAATGAAAGAAATTCTCAATTTAACAGAATAATGGGAGGGGTATCCATTAAATCTAAATGTCTGATAAATTGGAAGAGAATTTGACGCATGTGTAAAATGATGCAATGCATAGTAAAGTGGGAAATGGGATTTTACTCATGTATAAAACAACATTAGGCATATGTATTATACCTGAGAAAGGAAATCCTCTAGGTAGTGTAGCACTCAGTGGAAGAAATGTATGCATATACATATACAAATATATACATACATATACATATACATATACGCACACAAACACATATATATTTACTTATTAATAATTTTTAAAATAAGAAAAGAGCATGCAAAAGGAAAAAAGGAAAAAGGGAAACATAGTAGATACAGAAATATAATATCAGCAAGTAGACAAAGAAACTACTGAGATTGCATAGTTAGTGCTCAGTAATCATGAGAAATCAACCATAAAAAATATATTAAGTTGTTTTAACAATGTGAGAAAGGATTTGTATCTCTGAGCTGAGTGCCAAGATCTCCACTCTTATTTAATAATAGAAAGAAAGAAAGAAAGAAAGAAAGAAAGAAAGAGAGAAAGAGAGAGAGAGAGAGAGAGAGAGAGAGAGAGAGAGAAAGAAAGAAAGAAAGAAAGAAAGAAAGAAAGAAAGAAAGAAAGAAAGAAAGAAAAGAAAGAAAGAAAGAAAGAAAGAAAGAAAGAAAGAAAGAAAGAAAGAAAGAAAGAAAGACCACTAAAACATTATAGATAAATATTAGTTTCCAACATCCCCTTTCTTATACTCGGACAATGGGAGAAAGGAATTAATTGCATAGAATGTGCCTTGAAGAGTTTCCCTCACTTTCTACTGGATGTTTAGCAGCCAGGAGAGAGTGGAATGCTTTGTGCTGCCCAAGAAGTTCTCATCACCCTAGGTTGAGAGATTCCAAGATTGTAATCACTGTTAAATAAGAGGAGTCAAAGTAGTTTTACTGGATGTTATTTTACTGATCAATCTTATTTTTTAAATTTTTATTTAATTATTTATTATATTTATTATTATTTATTATTTTTATTCTTCTTATTAATTTAGGGGATGTTATTTTACTGATTGATCGAAGACCCGATATTACTTTGGATTGGGGGTTGTTCCCAGGCAAGATGCATCCTCTGTGGAGCCCTTGGAGGAGTCCCATGCCTTAATCTATGGAAGCAGGAAGTTATAGGTTAATTATATAAAGTGTATGTGAACCAAAACCATACTTCTTGCTTACAATCCCTATTTGCAAGTCATAATTACCCATCTAACACATGCAGATTTTGTGATGGCTGTTCATTGTTCATTCTGGAAATATAAATAGTTTTCTTCCAGTCGCCCAGAACCAGTTATTTCTACCTCCCAATGATGGGATTTAACTAGACTTTTAGGTGAACATTTAGTCTAGATAACACATACATGATCACAAGCTTCTGGACAATTATACTACAGCATGAATAGAACAGATTTTTTTCCCATTGGAACCGATATGATTTACTATCCCATCCATAGGACAAAGAGTTGGAATTTGCATGTTTTCTCATTAAAAAGATCAAGATCTTGGTGAAAACCTGTTTATTGTTTTTTTTTTAAATTCTACTTAATGTGAAAGACGTTACTGTCTGAGCAGGATAATCACTGAATACAGTCTCTTTCCTACATTAGTAAATAGGTTCTATAGGGTGGCAATAATGGATAATTCTGTTTTTATGCTTGTAGACCCGAAGGAAGTTTCTCAGATATAGACAACAAACATGTCCAAGAAGTAGCAGACAACTGTTACACTATGACACAGTGTTACGTTTTTTAAAGAAGCAATATCAAAAAGCACATTTCATTTTCTGAAAAGGGAGGCAAAAATCCAAAGAATCTTCACGCCTCAGTTCACATGACTGATTAAGATTCTGCTTAACACTCCTTTACATGGCATTGGAACTTCATCTTGCATTCTTTCGTTAATGTAATGGGCCTGGGCAGCTAAATATTGCTCTTTTTTTGGTCTTGAAATGTATACAAACTCACCTCCTGGATTGAAATTCAGATGAACGGCTGCCAATATATCAGAATAGCCAGCAGTTACAGGTGATATACTGCTTGACTTTGCCCCCTCAAACAAATGCACACACAGAGCCCTCTCGAAAGTATTTCCATCTCCACATAATATAAGCTGCTGCTGCTAGAGCCTGGAAAGTGAAATAGGTGATGGGAGCTGGTGCTCTGACCCTTCCACTCAAGTGAGGGGAAATACTTGGAAAGAAAGGAAAACCTTTCTAATGCACAGACACAGATGGTAATTCCGGGAACTGGTTGCTAAAATCAAACATATCTTCCTTATTATCAGCTGTCTACTCCTGGCCAAAAGCTATAGTACATCAAGTATTTATCATTCATACACTGAAGTTAAGTTCAGCTGGCTCAACCATTTATTTTAGAAAACATTTGATCCATTTTTGTCCTTCCCTTTGTCCTGCTGAAAGGTATCTTTTTCCCTGGTGAAGCATAAGGGCTCAGGTCAGACTAGGGCTTAGCTCTAGAATTTGTTTTCAAGATCAAGAATACAGCTGTTAGATTCATGGGAAAGATGACAGTAAAGGCCTTGGAAGAGAGCAAGTTTGGTAAGCATCAGGCTAGAAACTAGAAGATCACGAGTTCTAGCCCTGCCTTAGGCAAGAAGCCAGCTGGGTAACTTTGGGCCAGACACTGTTTCTCAGACCTACAAAGAAAACAACGGCAAACCACTTCTGTAAATCTCCCCAAGAAAACTGCATAGATTTGTCCACCAGGTATCAAGACCAACTTGAAGGGACAAAACAAAAACAATCCAAGACTTGAAGCATTTGTAATCACAATCAGTATGTCAATCAGTGAACATGAATTTATACATACACACAGACGTGGCCCTAGTTCTACCTGTACTTAGGGAATTAGGGAGCTCTAGACATAATATTAAAGATATTTCAAATGCAGCAGGTTTTTTTTTTAAGGGTTAGGGTTACTTCTTATATAATTTAGTGACGTAGTCATCCTCTTCTTTACCACTGAGTCAGAGGCTTGATAGTTTAAGCTATTCCCATACTTAGGACTTCTCCTATATGACCTGCAGTTCTGCATAATGTTCCAGTGGCATGGAAGAAGTGATTGTGGCACTACAGGGCATGGCAAGTTGATGGTAATGCTGATTAATTCTAGTTCATTAATTTTAATATTTGGATTGTTTCGTAGTATAATCCTGAAAGAACATCATTAAGATACGGCGTACAATATTTTAAAAACTGAAATTCCTTGACTTAAATTGCCTGTAAGCTCTCCTAAAGAGATGCAAATATACCTTGCTTTTGCTAATTAAATCACATTAATCACATTTGGTTAATTAAGCTTATTTAGCAAGGAGCTTCGGTGTGGTCTAGGAGATTAGCTGTGGAAAAACTTTTTATGCATGTACTCATGTCCACACTACGATGTCAATCCAGACTCCTATGTCTTGTAACATTTTAGTGGTTACAAGGGGGAAGACTGAGCTATATATAAGGTAGTTTGGTCATTATGTTGTAGCATAACTTATAGATTTGTCCGCTCTATTTCTCTGTGGGAGATCTCAGTTTAGAATGATTTTCTCCAGAGAGTTGAAGATAAAGGACAAATTTGCCCTTAACTTGGTCTAATTATTTTAATGTGCTGCCCACGTGCAATTGTCCTTGAAAATGGGGCCAAAACTGCAATAGGTATAAAATGCATGAGTTAATTTTTTTTCTAGTAGATTAATAGCTGGATTTTGTTGCACCGGTCTTGCGACAGTTATAATTACTCTGGCTGCCTATTTATTTCTTGAGGATGTTACCAGACAGGGGGTTCGGTCCATTTGTTGAGAGCTTTGAGCCTTGTAGAGTACAGTTGACATCCTTACTATATCTAGTCCACCATACTTGGTCCTCTCTTCCTGTGTTGCAGTCACTAGGCTTTTTTTTTTTTTTTTTGCAGATAGGGAACTTTTAGCAGCAATGTGACATAACAGGACTGGAGGCATTTCACTCTGGGGGTTTGTATAATGTGATTATGGGTCCATTGGAGACAAAGTCTGACTCATCTCCTTTCACCAGTCTCTCAGTCTAATGGCAGGGTGACAGGGCTGAGTGAAGGGGCATTCTGTAAATAGAGAATTGTCATGCAGCGATATGGCACCAGGGTGGACAGGTAAGATTCTTTCCAATTTGCTTTTTTTTTTTAATTGTTTTGTTGGGGCAGATAAATGTACTTGTTTTTTTTGATGCAAAGCTGAAGGGACAGGGCAAGGCCTTCCACTGCTAGCCAGTAGCTGATCACTGATTGGCTGAGATCAGTGGAGGACAAACCTACTGGCCAAGAAGGGTACATTCTGATTGGCTGTTTTTTCCCAGTTAATAAACAGTATTGTTATAGTTAGAAGGAAAAATGTATGGATGCCTGTGGTGCGTACACCCGTTTCCCTAATTGTTGCTGTTAAAAAGTTATGTGGGTTTTTGCAGTGCTCAAGAAACCTGAAAAAATTGTTCAGACAGAACTGACAAAGGGCTAAAAGAAATAAGACTGTTGAGTACATTAG
This sequence comes from Python bivittatus, assembly GCF_059951505.1. NCBI lineage: Eukaryota > Metazoa > Chordata > Lepidosauria > Squamata > Pythonidae > Python > Python bivittatus. Next base: position 34,559,534 of record NW_028277098.1, read on the forward strand.
AGAAAATAATGCTTTTTTCAAACCATCTTCAATTTTCAGAGTTACTCCTTGTTTCCAGCCCAGAAGAATAATGAGGATTTTGGGTATTTCTATTCATGATGAGCTAGCAGTTTTTTCTTTCTTATGGTATTTATTATATTTCTTTTTCATCAAATAGCTTAGTTTGTAAAGAAAACAAATAGCTTAGGTTAAAAAGAAAACAGAGTAGTCTATCTCGAAATTATATCTGACTTTTTCTCAGTAAGGAATTGATTAATCCTTGTTAATTGTTCAAAACTAGCCATCCATATTTTGTGACAAACAGGTTCTGTTCTTACCTCTATATTGCACAAACATTCTTCTAATTTGGACACCACTTCAGAAAACTCAGGTCTTCCCTGCAAATACAGCAAGACAATAACAATATGAATGTTGTGACAATGCTTTTCACATTTTGCAAGCAGATATTTGTAATTTTGAAGATTACTTGTTTGGATACTAACTTAAGGAAGTTCATGGAAGAAAACGTTCTTGTCATCTCCTCCATCCTGGAGGCATTTGCAAGTCCCTGGAAGACTGGGTGGGTGAGATAATCTCCCTGAATTATATGAGAGGGGAGGGGAGGGGAGGGGAGTAGTAGAACTTCCTATTTTATGATCCAAATCCAATTTTGGTTGATTCTTTCTTTCCCATCAACCCTATAGTCCCATCTCACATTATTTAGGACAGGAAATAATTCTCCACAGGAACTTTTTAGTGATTATAGAAGGATGTGTCTTTCTATGAACATCACTAAATTATCTATTTTACAATTCAAACTACTGAAATGTTTTATGGGATCCATGGTGATGGTGACCTGAAAGAAAGTGAGAATGTAAAATGCACATTAAAGCAAATAGCCATAAAGTGTAATTGTATATATGTATGGATGAGTCTGAGTTGTCTATAACACTTTGTGATAAAGGATTTAGAAATAGGCCTTTGAAAATATCAGTTTGCTTTGTAGAAGTGGCCAAAAAAGGGAAATTCTATGTGCTAGTGATTATTAGAAAATGGAGTGAAAATAAATGGATAGGAGCAGACTGAATTTATGGTATGGCATTGTTGTGTACCATTCTTGTTCCGCCATTTCAAAAAGAGTACTGAAGACCTGGAAAACTGAAGAAAGCAGCAGCCAAAGGTTGGATCATCTCTAAAGAAAGATTGAAGTATTTGAAGATTCAACAATTACTTTTGGGATAGGGGTAAGAAAGAGGGTTAGAAAACTATGAATTGTATGAAAAAAGCATGGAGAAATTGTTCTCTTGCTCTTATAATACTAACATTTGGGGTTTTCTTATAAAATGGATTGGTAATAGATTCAGGGTAGACAAAATAATACATTTCTACATATTTTAGCACATGGATTTCATGGCCACAACGTATGATGATGACTGTTGGCTTAACTGATTTTAAAACAGAATAGACTAGTACCATTAGGCAAAATAGGTAGCTAGAGGAAGCTTTCAGTATGCAACATTGCAGAAGGTCAGACAATAGGGAAGTCTTGCCTTCACCGTATAGTCTCAGTTTCTGAGAAGCGGCTACACTTAGGGAAAGGAAGCTGGACTAAATAAACCTGTGGACTTAACAAACAGGTTTTTCTTATTTACTTCACTATTTGTTCAGTTTCAAAGGTCTACTTAAAACTGTACATAATATTACTCCTTTCTGAATAAATAGAATTCTTTTCATTGTTTAAATTACTTTTCCATCTACAACTTGATAGCACCTTAATGCATGTTAAAACATGCTTTATCTAGATGTGTTTTTCAGCTCCTGAAGCTTTGTTTCAGTAAAGGAAAAAAGAGTAGCATACTTTGACTACCACATAGTGCTTGTCTTAATGTCAGATAGGTGGGTATCCAACAGTAAGTGAAAGAATGCTTTACAAATTCATAGTTCAAAGCACACATAAATGGAAATCTAATAGGTTCATGTCCAAAATTTGACTCTGCTTTCTATTGTCTGGTCTAGTTGTGATTTAAGAAATCCAAAATGGAAACTTATAGTCATGTTTACCCTGCAGAATTCACCAACATCTCCCTTTTTAAAAGGATTTTTTTAAAAAATGTGATTAATTTTCTTCATTGTAGATCTGCAGCAGTATAATTACCAGAAGAATAAAAATGTCACTGCCACAATATTTTTATATGCTCTTTCTTTTTCCCTTGTAGGTGCCCTGCTCATTCTACTTGCTATGCTGATTCACTTAATAGCACCGTGCCCCTCTTCATGCATGGTATGCTCTGAAGATGTTACTCTGTGCCAAGGATTAACATATATACTAGGTAACCAAGTCAGACACTTTAAAGAGAACTCATATTTATTCTGTACTGTAAGTTCACACAGCCCAGCTGTAATTGTATTGACTGCTTCTTGTGCCTGCTGCTGAGAGGTAAATTTTCAGAGAGCTAGCCTTTCACATTTTGACTGAAGAATGATAGCATTGTTTCATTTCTCTTTGCCTAGGGGCCTTATCCAAACTATTTCAAGCCCTTCAGAGGTAATTGAAAACCTTTGTTACTGAGAACAGTCATTTCACTCAGCCAAACGCTTTAAGAAAAACAAAATAGATCATTTTAATAAGTTTTGTCCACATTTTGTGCAAAGTTCAAGCTGTCCGCTGGCTGAATGAGCTATCAATTGCCTTATAACCCTGCCAAGGAATCTTTCAGCATTAGCAAGATTAAGTGATGTACCACTGATACAGATTAGCATCATAAAGTGCATTATAATTCTGAAAGAATGTGCTTCCCACCCACTCTTGATGCTAAATGAGCTGTGGAAATGCTAACAAGATACAGTGGCTGTGTTCATTACGTATTGCTTGCTTAAGTCAACAATTTAATAAGACACCTGATTAACAAATTTAAAGCAGTGTTTGGCTTGTCTGCTGATTCTTAGGAAAGGAAAAAAAAAATCTTACTGCTGTCCGCAGTAAAAAATCGTAGCTTAATAGTGGCTAAAGCAGTAGATAATTAATAATGCCTTTCACTTATTGCTTGTCATTATTTATTTATTTTTACAGTTTAGATGCCACCTCTCTGTCCACAGAGCAATCAAGGAAGTCATATTGCTCTCTTTTTGCCTATAATGATGTTAAATAGAAACTTAGTAATGGACAGAATTCTGAAATGCTCTATTTGCTCCCCTTTTTTCAGTATAAAGTTGCCAGTGAAATGGCCTCTTCACAGTAAAACATTGATCTTCCAGGCAAGTGACTCATGGCAAAGGGACAAATCAACAACATTCCATTAGGTTTGCTCCTGAGCATCCTGATTTTTGCTCTTATTTTGATCAGCCTTTTTCCTCAGGGCTTGCTGTCACAATATTTGCTGGTCAGTATTGTCCCAGTCTTCCATGCTCAAGTCTACCCCAGTTTTGGAGCTCCCACTTCACCCAGAAAGATAAGGTGTTTGACCCAAGATCCAAGTATTGAAATAGCACTGCAAAGTGATTTGAAAGAAAAAGGAAAAGAAAACAGACGGTACTGCATACTTGTAAGCCGCTGAAAGTCACTTATACAATGAGATGGGCAGTGTATAAATTTTATTAATAAAATAAAATAAATAAATCTTTGTATGCAAAAGAGCTTCTCAGTAAGTTTGTATACAAAGAAAATGTGGGCTGCAAAAATCTGGATGACCACCAGATGGCAGCAAGCAGATGCAGAACATTAATTCTTTATTATATCACTAGCAGGGTAAACAGCCATCTTGTTAAACCTATCATAGACAGTATAAACAGAAGCCCCTGGATATGGCAACAGTAGGAACCACATGACATTAGCTAATCATCATCATAATCACTGTCATCATCATTTTTGAGCAGGTGCTCTAATGGAGAGGAGAATTGATCATGGGCCATGTAAAGACTAGCCTTTGGGAAACTTATCCCTTTTTCAAAGGGAAATGAAATGGCAAAGCTTTCAGGAGAGGTAGAAGAAGAGGAAGCCTTCCCCTAGAAACTTCAGAATAGGATCATATCTGAGGACTGGAGAAGTGCTGTTCATGTTCTGTATGGTGGGGATGTTGTGACAAACCTCTGAAGACAAACTGAATTCATTGTAGAAAGGGAACTGATGTGGAAAGCCAAATACTGGACATCTTTTAAAGTTTGTGTAACATGGAGTCTATCAGAACCAGAATCGAATGTTGTCCAGAAGGACTCTAAGTTGTCAGTTGGACGTACATAATTAATTCAAGATATATATGGCATTCAGGCCATGTTGACATCTGAGAGCCAGGAACATGAGGGAATCTGGCATATTGATTATAAAAGCATTCTGTCTGAATGGGCACAGATGAACAATGCTTACAAATGACCCAATAAGCCAGGGCAACATTGCTGGATAAGTATCATTTACATCTTGTTTATGGACCTCCAAGCAAAGTGCATAGGTTTGTATTTGTACAAAATATATTGTACAAAATATTTTGTAGAAAATATATTCAATATGTGTCTTTTAAGAAAGAATCCATTAAAAAGGAACATTTCACTAGAAGAGGACTAAGAAACAAAAATGCAGGTTTCTAGGCTAGTGCCATGAGTAATGAGTAAAATAATTGAGGTCTTGTATAGGAAGCTCTTTACTAAAAATCTCTTATATAGCTGATTTGTTCTATATCTTTTATATTATGAAAAATCTCTAATATTAGGGCCACAAAGAGGCAGGGATACTTCTTGTCTCTGTAAGGATTTGCCTCCTGTATAAACACAAAGTTTCTACTTGAGTCCTTCTGTACCTTTGTAGAATTAGCATGGCAACAATCAATGGCCAAGGGGACCATTGGCATGTTAATTTCTTGAAATGCAAACAAATCTCTTCTAAGTATGTTGAATGTTCAAGGAATACTTATGTGAGAAAGGGCTTTACCCATGGCCACCATTGTGCTTGCTCTAGTCTTAATGAAAAGCTAATTTGGCTGTGAGGATAGAAAGACCCAATGATTTTAAGCGCTAATCAAAATCAATACAAATTAAACTTCCACTTTCTAAGATGAATTCCCTGACTTTGAAAGTTGTACGTGGAAGAATTGATGGCAATTTAATTAAACCACACTGTAATTGAAAGCTGTGTGAAAGTCAGTGGTTTCCAGGGAATAATGTAAAATTTTTCCTTACTTCCTGTTAACACCCATGAGTTCTCATTCAAGGTTGTGCTTTAAAGGCAATTCAAAGCAATGTTGAAAATATTCTATATCATCTTGATTGGTCATACCAAGAAGCATGCAAAATTGTTATTGCTTTTCCCCCCTCAGAATTGCTTCATAAAATCAGAGATTTCTAGAAAACTTTCTGAGTGATGATAGGAATAACTTCTAGACCAGTGTTTCTCAACTTTGTCAACTTTAAGACGTGTGGACTTCAACTCCCAGAATTCCCCAGCCAGCCATGCTGGCTGGGGAATTCTGGGAGTTGAAGTCCACATGTCTTACTGTCCTAGACTATAGTTGATAGCTAAATAGTACATTAAGAGCCAGTTTGGTGTAGTGATTAAGGCACCAGGCTAGAAATTGGGAGACTGTGAGTTCTAGTCCCTCCTTAGGCACAAAGCCAGCTGGGGGACCTTGGGCCAGTCATTCTCTCTCAGCCCTAGGAACGAGGCCATGGCAAACCCCTTCCAAAAACATTGCCAAGAAAACTGCAGGGACATGTCCAGGCAGTCACCAGGAGTCAACACTAATTTGAAAGCACCGTCCCCCCAAAAGTACATTAGACACTTGTGCATGCCTTTCAAAACAAAACATGTGTCCATTTGCAAAAAACGATCAGCAGCTTGTAGAACTGTGAACAAAATGTTAGATCCAGAAATATGGGATATGCTAAAAACAATTGCAAGATAGAGAATGCTATTCAGATCATAGGGCAAGACTGGGGTCAGAATGAAGGGTGAGGCAATAAATAGAATAGATAAAATAAAATAAGGAACAGAAACACCAAATAACCTGAGAAAGGAAGACATGGCAAAAGAAAGAGGAATATAAAGAGGAGTGATTCACTCCACTTAAAAAACCCAGCACTAGAACAAATAGATGTATTAATTGCTTTTAGCTTTGCTGCATGCTGCTCAGAGTCACTGTTTGTGAGATGGGCAGCTATATAAATCTGACAAACAAACGAACAAACAAATAAATAACTTTGCACAAATCCGTCTTGTGCGCCAATTGCACCCATTCTTGGACAGGGAGGCCTTGCTCCCTGTCACCTATGCTTTAGTCACCTCCCGTTTGAATTACTGCAATGCACTTTACGTAGGGCTGCCCTTGAAGACTATCCGGAAGCTGCAACTGGTCCAAAATGCAGTGGCACATTTTTGGGTGCCCTGTGGTTTGCCTGAATCACACCATTGATGCGTGAGCTGCACTGGCTTCCAGTTACTTTCTGGTGTAATTCAGGGTGCTGGTTACCACCTTTAAAGCCCTACATGGGACAGGGACAGGTTACTTGTGGGACCACCTCTCCCTGAGGGTATCTGCCCATCCTACTAGGTAAGATAGAGTGTGTGCACTCCAGGTCACCTCCCTAGCAGTGTTGCTATCTGATGGGACCTCGGAGCCATGCCTTCTTGGTGGCTGCCCCAGCCCTTTGGAACAGCCTCCCACCTGAGGTCAGAGGGATCCCTACCCTTTCAGCCTTCCGGAGGGCTGTGAAGAACTGGCTCTTCCCCCAAGCATTGGGCTAGGATAGGGGGTTGATCTGTAAGTAGGTTTGGTCTGACACCTGGAGGGAAAGGTATGTTTTAAACTATGTTTTATGGATTGTTGTAGGCCACCTAAAGTCATTGTATGAGACAGGCGGCCATATAGGTCCTGAAATAAATAAATAAATGGATGCCAGCAAAAAGATACGCAAAATTCTCTCTGCTGTCATCTAGTGATGATCTTGAGTTTTTGAGCCAAGATAGGGTAGTGGGGAAAGAGAGAAGTGGAACAGACCAAAGTTAAGCCTGACAGAGAATGGAGTGGATAAACTTCTAAAAATCCGGTTTGTGGCATATTTCTGAGTGTTTGGACACTCTAAGTTGGTAGAAGAGGAAATGTACATAGGAATAGGACCAAAGAACTGAAGAGAATAATCTACTCCTGTATCTCTAGTCCAGGGAACCACTAACTGGAACTGTGGCACCTGAGAAACTAAAATAAAGAATTGCTTTAGGATAAGTAGACATAGCCTCATTTGGGGTATTTATTTCCTTATTTATTGGCCATATTTCTAGGCTGCCCAACTCCAGAACAATTCTGGGTAAGTTCACATGATTAAAAACACAATATTATACAACATCACACTGCATGATACGTAACACAACCAGCAGATGAGGGGAACCGCAGCCATATATCTCAGTATCACTATATATCAGCAAGTAGATGACCTGCTCAAACCACCTAGCCCTGGGGCGGGGGGGGGGGGAGTTTTTAAAGATTGGATGAAGGTGAGCCAGAAGAGGGCAATCTGGATTTCTGGGGAAATGCTATTCCAAAGGGCAGGTGCAGCAACAGAAAACGCCCACTTCTTGGGTCCCACTAGACAGCATTGTTTAATTGATGGGACCCAAACAAGTCAACCTTCTCAGAGCAAACAGGGCAGGCAGACACTACGGGAGACAGGCGGTCCCTCAGATAGCTAGTCCCTGTGCCATGTATGGCTTTATAGGTGATAACCAGCACACTGAATTGCATCCAGAAGCCAACTGACAGCGACTGCAGCTCACATAGCAGGGGTGTTATATGAGCATATTGAGGCTTGCCCATCACTGCTCATACTGCCACATTCTAGATCAGCTGTAATTTCTGGGTGGTCTTCAAGGGCAGCCCCAGGTGGAGCTCATTGCAGTAGTCCAACTGCAATGTGACCAAGGTGTGAGTGACTGTAAGGACATCCTTTCAACAAAAGCAAAGATGGGGAGGGTCATTTTTTTTCCTATCATATATACAGTAGTTTTTCTTTTTTTAAAACTTCAGTGAAAAATGAGTTACAAATCTGTTTAAGTTAACAACTGGCTCCATTGCAGAGCTTGGCTTCTTGTGCAGTTTGATTGCTTGTGCAATGCTGTTGTCACAAATTACTGTTAATTAATAACTACTAATATCTAAAGGCAAAACTAGTCTTTTATCTAAAGGCTTTGCCTTAAGCTTTTGGGCAGGACTGTACAGTATATTAGATTAGGTAACACCATTCCTCTAGCAAATACCGTAACCAAGTCTTACAGCCTAATATATTGACATGCTGGAATTCAAGGCCTTGCATCAGCAATTAAATTATTTTCATTTGCAGCGTGGCACTGTGCGCTGCTAATACTTCTATACTGTTAAAGAACTCTGTTTCTTTAAAGCCTGTAATACTTGGATTGCAGAAAAGAGGATCAGCTTATCTGTTCTAAGAAACAATTGGCAGATGTAAGAGAAGCTTAGTTTTACTACAAGTTTCCTTCATGCTCCTGTAGATTTCAGAGTCCAAACTTGGTTATATGATAAAGGAACGTCACAAAAACAGTGCTGTTAACTCACTGTAAAAACCAATGTTCAGCTTGCTAAAATGGTTACTCATTCAACAGTAGCACTCTAGTCATCCATCCATCATGTTTGTGCTTGTGTGATATGCAGGCTAAAACTTAGCTAATCTTTATCCTCTAGAGGACTTGATTGAAAGCAATACACATCGCAGCAAGGGGCCATACTCTGATGCATTAATGAGAAACCCAGGGGAAATCCTTCAAGGCATCAATAAGCGAACAGCACGCCTCACCCTCCATCAGGTTTATTACTTTTTACCTGAGACAAATAAAATCCATACTGTAAAGGGAAAACAGCGCATGACCTCCCAGCACAGATAAACATTAGCAGCAGTAAATTGGTGAGGTAGCTCAAATGCCATTGCTACACAGGAGAGAGGTGCCTTCCTGGGAAGGCTCAAGAGCTTCAGGTCAGGATTGAGGTGGGGTGGCCGAACAGCATGTGGGAAGCTTGTACAGTGCCTACCTGTCCCATGCTTGAATGAAAGCGCTGATGGTTTCTCACATCCATGAGAAAAAAGGGGAATTCTTCTTGAATATTACAGCCCTCCCTCCCCCTCCGCCAAATGATTGTAATAAGCAATGCATTAACTGTGACGTCTAGTGGAACAGATGGTTTTCTGTTTTTAGAACAAATAGGTCATGTTGGAATGCAGTGAAAGAAATTATTAATACATGGGTAAAGAATGAATGTTGCATGAAGTTTTTGATGAATCTAAGGCAGTGTCTGAACAACCATGGAGACTGGTGGGGGCTAAATCCTGAGAGGACGGGAGATTGATCATGCTATTCCGCTGAGAGAGGTTGAATAAAGAGTTGCCTTTGGCACAATAGAGTTCTGAGACTCTGATTAAGAAATTGGTCCACTCTAGCCATCATATTTGTCTGCCCTGGATATTCTATGGCAATGTTTTGGGCTACTTTGTTACAAGATTTTCCCATGTGTATGGAAAAGTATTTTCCTCCATGAAGACGTTATTATCCCAGAACATTTTGATAGCAATGCACTTTTTATGCCTGCCATTTATTTGTTAGGAAAGTCTAGAACTGTGTAGCCAACTGATGAAGGCAGAGAAGGCTGCAGACAAATTTGTTCCACAGCCAAATTGAAAGATCACAATAGGTTATACAAGCCAAAGATACGAAAAAGAATAAGAGCCGTGACTCACCCCTTTCTATGAAATAAGGTCAATTATAATAAGGGGGAATTGGGATCTCATAATGGACATCCATCCAGAATATGTTCTGAAATGTTCTGCCAGTAATGTTAGATGTGCAGCGAAACCATTAATAAGAAATAAGCCTGTGCAATAACCCGATTTTATACATCTGTCTCAATAACTGGATAGTGGAAACATTATTTATGAAACACACACATATATATATCCCACCTTTCTAATGTATACACATTGCAACTCTCATTCCCGGTGTAAACATTTTTTGGTATATGACTGCAAAACTGAAAATAGATTCTAACTTGAAGAAGTTCTATGCCAAAAGTCTTTTACACAGATGAAATATTGCTTTTTTGCAAATAGTTGAAATTCACATGGCAACTCCAAACACACTGAATATACTACTTTATTATCTAGCAAGATTCTCACTTTGTGACCAAAACCCCTCTATAATGTCTACTCACTAGTATAGTCCATTTCAGTAAGGCCCTTTCAAATGTTCACTGAAAATTATTGTGATGATCACTTCTTGTTGATTTGGGTACATTTATAAATAATCTTTCAATTCATCTTTTGAACAGCTTCCATAGTTGCCTCAATGTCAATTTTTCTTCCCATGTAGTTGAGGATTGTAACTATAAATTCCCTCTCATTTTTCTTTTTTAAAATAAGGTGAAAAGGGGTTATAAAAATGTTATTTGATTTGAAAAATTGATTGGCCTATTTTACTGTGTTTTCTTGACTTCATAAACTGTTCAGATTACATAGCAGACAAATTTTGGGCTTGATTTTACTAGTCTTTTAGTTTGGCATGTTTTTACATTTTTATACTGCATTTTCAAAAATATTTAAAGATATGAGGCCTAGAAATACCATGTTTTAAAAACATGGTATTTTTATAATTATGGCATACAAGCATACTGAATGCTGATAGGAACATATTTGGCCATCTTGCTCTATTTGTATATTGTGAAGTAGCTAATTATTCATAAATTATTCCCAAACCGACCTAAATCTTAAATTCCATGTTTCTTTACTTCCCAATTCTGCTATTACATTTCCCCCATCTTCCTTTAAACTGCACAAAATGACTAGAATTAAAGCAAAGGGTGTGAATTACAAATCTGTACGCATATAGAAATAGAATTATGCTTCTATTCCTTTCTTATAGCTGCTCCTATATCTACCCAAGTTTTGATTGTTACTGATGGAAGTATCATTTCAGTAGAAGGATTTAACCTCTCCTTCCTGCTTAATGCAACTTTACTAAGCCTCAGTACTAATGGGATTAAAACAATTACTGATGATGCCTTCCTTGGACTTAGAACACTGAAGACTTTACTTCTGGACCAGAATCAAATATCCAGCTTTTCCATCACATATAGCACGTTTCATGAACTTCAGAAGCTTCAGGTGCTGGTGCTAAGCAACAATGTTTTGAGTACCATTCATGGGACCTGGTTCAAGAACACAAAGGCTCTTATTAGACTCCATTTAAATGGAAATCAGCTTACTAGCATCAATGCTGACAGCTTTGAGATGGCAAATCTTGGCAACCTCAGGATCCTGGATTTATCAAACAATTTCATTAACTCCATTGAAAAGAATGCCTTCCATGGCCTGCCTCAACTGATGGAAATAGACCTTTCTAGAAATAGGCTAGCTCTTATCCCTGACACATTTTCTCCACTTAGTCAATTAAAACTTCTTAGTTTGGACCAGAATTGGTGGAACTGCACATGCAAGCTTTATGATTTAGCTTCCTTCCTACGGAAATATGTGAATTCATCAAAACTACTCAGGAATCCTGAAAACATGAACTGCAGGGCTTCTGAAAACCCATCAGTAACAAATCTGCTTGAACTCACAGAGGTCAACTGTAAGTCTGCACTGAAACCACCACTCAGAATTCTAAAAAAAGAGGGAAAGAATTATGGACGAGACATTGCACTGGTAGCACTCTTCTCCTTTGTAGGTAATGATTCCCTTAACAGAGTATTACTTGCTTGGTCCTGAGTTTCTTTTATGTTTATATTGGCATTCTTCACTGTTCATGAAGTCAAAAAATCATAGGGCAAGACTTAGAATATTCTGACTCCTCAAAATGATCAAGATCAAGCTTCCCTGACCTGATGTTCATCCAGATGTGTTGTGACCACCACTGCCAAAAGCCAAAGCAGGCTTTGCATAATCTTTTTGCATATAGGGAATTTTGATGGGAGGATTTGCCCATTCACAAAATGGCCATTGGGGGTGGGGTGGGGGAATAACTCATAACAGCAACTTGCTAGAAAACTACCTGCCACTCCTGGAGTTCCCTCTCCTGTGCAATGCTCTATATTATGGCTACTTTTTGCTTTTTCATGAGCATGTGGAGATACTTGAAACAAAGCACTCAGCTGCAGCTGGCTGTAATTGTATTGTCTAAGAAAACCTATGAGGCCCATTTGGACCCATAGACAGATAGATGATCCTGGAGGCTGCCATTTTGCAACATGCCAGCTTTCCCCTTTGACTGAGAGGTCAGCATTGCCATTTTGACTTTTTGGACCCCTCCCCCTCCCCCTAGACATTGCTGCTGAGGCAGCAAGCTGTTTGCAGCCAGTGTTGGTTTATTCGGTGGAGATTCTGTTCCATCCAATATTTCTCTTTTTCCTTTTTTGTTCTGTAAGGAGTGTTTCTACCCTACTATTGCAGTTTAATTTAAGAGATTTGCAAATGACAACTGAAAAAGCTCCACGCAGATTAATTATTGTTATAGTATTGTTGGAAGCCCAGTAAATATATATGTGTGTTCACAACAAGCTGTACTGATGAAGTCAACATAGTGATTTGTTCTGCTGTTCTTCTGAGTTACAATTTCTCATTTCATAAGCTGAACAGGAGAGTTCACAGTCTGATCCTGCGTTACACTGTTCATGTTACGCTGTTCATGTAGCCTACTTGTTTTAACAAGATATTTGCAACTGTTGGCTTCCAACATGCTACAGGAGTCAACTCTCATATGCTTATTGAGCAGTGCCCTCTCCTGCACCTGGTGTAGGATGTATTTCATTCTTTTGGAATGGCGGATTAGTTGCTTCTTTGATATGACCCTCAGCACTGCTCAACTGACAATACAGTAATCTCTGTCCTTAAATAGAAACATCTAAAAATATTTTTTGGGAAGCGAAAGGTTTGCCTGAAGCTATATCATTGCCTGAAGCTATACCAACTTAGACTGTGATCTTATTTCATTTCACAAACTAAGAAATGTTAAGCACACATCGCATGTGGAAGGGAGACAGCCAAGATAAAAAAAAAAAAAAAGCTGAGGATGCTAAATGAATTGATAAATATTCCTCCCCCAACTCCCCGGGAGCCAAATAAAACCTGTTGGCTTAGTAGCTTTTTATTTGGAATAGCAAACCATCAATATACATAAAAAAAACTGAAGTTCAATAGACACTTAACTCCCTCCACATTTTCCTCCATTTTGCTTGTATTATTTACTTCAGTCTTACTTGTGCATTACTGAAACCTATACATAAGCTCAAATTAATTGGCATGCTTCAAAAAAGTTGTATAAAACCAGCAGGGCAGGAGAATGTTTCATGGCCATGTATTTCTATGTACTATAGATTTCATTTAATCCTTGAAAAATATTCTATGCAAAATCATTGACATATATATATATATATATAGGGAATAATTTAATTGGGTCCCTATGCAGTTCTCCTCTTCTGCTCTATTCAATAATATCATATTGCAGGATAATCACATTAGATATGTTGTTTTATTACAGCTGTATTTTAATGTCTAATGAGAACACTTTTACTTATCTTACTTTAAAACCTTGATAAACCTTCTATTTGTTACAGGAGGTGTTGGTCTCACTTGCCTAGTTTTAGCCTTCTTTAACAGGAAACTTCAACCTGGCAAAGCAAATGAACACCCATCAGAAAGTTGCTGTTGCAGAGTCCTAGATGAATCCCAATGTGGTCATGAGCCAAGAAATTACCTCACTAAGGGATACTGTAACTGCCACTTAACTTGGGAAAATGAAATAAAAGTTATGTCAGGGTTGGGGGCTGGTGGGGAAATGCCATATTTACAGAAAAATAGTCATCAAGAAACAATAAAGCCAGAGTGTAAGTGCACAGACCTAAAAATCCCGTTTGGAAGCATTCAAAGTGAGAATGAACCAATGAAAAACAACCATTTCTTATGCCTTAAGTGTAGACTGCTTCAGTCTTTCCCTCAAGGATCTTCGGGGAATATAGTGGCGCCTAATGAAACAGAGCTACCGCTTCAAAAACATTTCCAAAGAACTCAACATTCAGAAAACTCTGGGCAATTTGAGGAAGATTCATTAAATGCAAGATTAAAAGATGATGCAAATTTCAATCAAGGTAAGTTCTCTTCCAGAGAGAGAAAATGGAAACATTCCTTCAGTCTTTACTGATTATTGTCCTAGTTGATCTCCTATACACAACATCTTGTGACAGAGAAATGAAAGCTGGAGTCTAAGGCTCATGGATCCAAGAACATTTGAACAAGAGAACTCAGAGAGTTTAGAAGTCAGAGATGTGATTCGCTCCCATGCCAATATAACCTATCTGCAGTGGAACAATGATTTTGATGTGTGGACTAAATACATTATTAGTAGCCACACAGATATAGAATAAAGCTTACTGCAGAGGTGTGGGATAGATACATGTAATGTACCAATTCAGCCATTTCCTTTGATTTTGGATCTCTGACAAAAGTACCAAAAAGGTAGTTAAAGTTGGATGAAGAGAGCAGATTCCTGGCATAGAAAGGTTGAGAGGTGATGAGGTCAGAGGAAGAAAGAAAAGCACATTCAGTTGGTCATACAAATGAGGCTAATGAGTGATAGTTGGTGAATGGGAAGGACAAAACCTGATAAATCACTGGCAAGAGTTGGTATAAAAAGGGAACAAGGAAAATGTGGAGGTGGTTGATTGAAGTAAAAAAGAGGAAGGGAATGGAAAAAGCTCAGAGATGTATAAGAGATATGCTAAGAAAAAAGGTGGGGGGAGGGAAGAATGAGTAGAAAATAGAGAGTTCAGAGACTTGTTTGACTTTTACCATCATAATACTCAATAAATAATAATAGAGTCAACAAACCAGCTACATCTTTAATATCCAGGAATTATCATATTGTTATCTTGTATAACCCATACACGATAGATTAATTCTGGTCAAGGACAATATTTTTTTTAATTCCAAACATTCACTTCAGATCTTAAAGAAATGTTCACTCTGAATGAATGCATAAGTCAGCACTTCTTCAGGTGACTATATTTTGCAGAGGAAGACAAAGATTAACCAGTTGTCCCAGAGAAGTTATTTTTGCAGGGGAGGGCATCATTGGTAAAGGTGTTCCAAACATCTGCTTAATCAGTGTATAAAAACTCCCTGTACATGTGTTAAGTTTCAACATTTGCTATTTAGCAGGAATCAGAAGTGACACACTGCAAGGAAGATGTTCAAGGCCTACCGATGCTTTGGCAAAGGAGAAGCTTGGGGAACATTTAGCAAATGAATTGTGTCAGTCTCTATCTCAGACTGAGTATGATGACTGCTTCAAGTCTTACAAGCAAAGGCATCTAATTACAGCTTTGTCATCAGCAACAGATACACTAGAAGAGTCAAAGGAACACTGTGTGCAAGCAGCATTAGAAAGCCATAGATCACAATGTGAATTCTTAGCAAGGAGCAGGAATATTTCTCCACAGCTAGACAACTTCCTTATCTGTAAGTACATAGACTGTGATAAAAATCAAGACTACCCAAAAGGAAAGGAACAGAACTGTGGCAAAAGGATGAGATTGGAGGCAGAACAGAGTGAAGCCAAGGGCACAAGATCAGGTGGCTGCTGTGTGAATGCTGCAGATATACCATTATCACCAGCGATCAAAACCAAGAAGCTCAAGAAGGTTAGATTTAACATACCTGATCTGGCAACCATAAAGAGGGCGAATGTGACAACCAGTGGTTTAAGTGAAAAGAGATTTCCTCAGAACAAACGATGGCATGAGCGGATTCAAGGAAACCAATCTCCTACTTGGGTAACATTGCTTAGTGATTCAGAAGCAAAAATTAAAGAAAGGAAACCATCTTCCCCTCTCATGGGTCCTCCTGGGGAAAAAGAGAATGAATTTATTCAAAAGTACAAAATAAACATAAAAAGACCAAATTCATTAACTGTAAAGTTAAATTTACATCCTTTTAGAAAAGGAAAAATCCAGCCAAAAGAATTTCTTCATAAAAAAAGCTTAGAGCAATGCTCAAGCTGTCAGCCTATGAGACTGCTACATACTTCCAAAATGGAAGGAAAAAAGAGGAAAAGAAAAAAGAGTTCAGGATATTCTATGGCTACTCAAGAGAGATTAGAAAACAGCAAAGACAGTATTTATAATAGAGCAGCTGTTGAAAAAGTGCCTGAAGAAAATAGCAAGGATGTAGAAATATCCATTTCAGGTTCTTTTAACAATATTCCTGCCTTGAATATTATGAAGGCTTCCTCATCAACCAAGCATTTACAAACTCCAACTACTTCCCCAACATTCTCAGTAAATAGAACTTCAAGAATGACTGTTCCCATTATTCCTCTTTCATCTGACCACTCACCAAATATTTCACCAAATATAGCAAATAATATTTCTACATCATTGGGTTCTAAAAAGCTTAAGAGTGACACTTCAGATACTGAAGTCTTGTTCTTTCATCAGAATTCTCTGCAAAGGGAATCAGAAGAAAAATACCATTGTCTTTCTCCAGCTTCTTTTAGCCAAGCAGACAATCTTGAATTTCAGAAACCCAGCAATGGAGATTATATGCACTCTCAGCAAAAAATGGAACATATAATGCATAGCACGAGTATACATCACTTCAGAGACCAACCGTTAAAAGGGCAGAATGAAAACTTCACTAGGAAAGATGAACTGGTAGGGCAGGAAAAGGTTAGTGAGTCTGAATCTGTGCAAGAAAATCTATCCAGTGTGAAGTCTCAAAATTTTGTGGAAATACCACCATCAAATGCATATCAGATTATCTCAAAAAAGGATGCAAATAGGCTGATATCTCCAGTTCACTCGAGTAGTACATTTCCTAATTCTCAAGCCATTAAAGAAGGGCTACAAATTAACATCCGAGAGGAAGATGAAATCTTAACACAGGAACTGAGATCGGATTTTAAAACAGAAAGCAACAATGAGTTGATTCCAAATACACCAATGGACTCAACAGACTTGAAAGAAGGAGTACAAGCTGGGGATGGAGGAGACAATAACAAATCCAATGCATTGCATAAAAATATTGTCAAGGTGGCCATAATCTCTAATACATTCAGCATCCCCAATTCTTCTGAAACTGGAAGCCTATATCTAAATGGAAACATGGATCCTCAAAAGAACCATAATGTGCATATGGATAATGATCACAATTTGCAAAAAAATCTGGATAATCCATTTGATGAAGACAGCACAGAACATAAAGAAGGTAAAATGCCACTAGTTACACATCAAGAGCCTCCTTTGTCAGCAGAGTTTAAAGACGTCAATTATGAGCAACGAACTGAGACATCTTTACTTTCTTGCAGTATAAATAAAGCAGAAATCTCAGTTCCCATGCCTACACCGTCTTCCACATCTATTGATTATAATGAAGAATTTCCTTTGCAGGTGGAACAAAGCAAATCAAATATTTCAAATAACACTTACATTCTTCCTTAGTCCTCTTCAAAGATAAAACCACCTTTTCAGTATGAAAATCCACATTTACTGGATCAGAAATTTCAAATGTTAATGCAATATTTTATGGAAACCAAAGAGCTGGTGAAAGTCAGACCAGAATTGAAAATGAAGAAATGTGCAATAAGAAGTAGACCTATGGGCATAAATTAGGGCTGATAAGACACAAAATATTTAGTTTTAAATTATCATATCATAAAATAATAGGTTCAAATTATATATGATGGATATAGGATTGACAGAGATGTTAACTAACTTTTATATAAAGCAGGATGCTGAAACCTGATGCAGGTCTAGTCCAACTCATACAAAAAGGGGAGAGCTTTTTTGCTTTCCTCAAGAAAATACTGCTGTTGGAGACTTTGGACTGTTTCCAAATGTGGTACCTGAAGAAAATGTTAGAAATGCTCATTTTCCCTCACTGACCACCCACAAATCCACAGCTCAAATTTCACTGAAAGGAATCTGTTAAGAAGGCTGTTATATGTCCTGTTTGGGATACTGTATTTCTACATCAAACTTCCAAACATTAAAAAAAAAGTCTGTAAAATGAAGGAAGCAAGATGGTTGCTCTTAATAACATATGTGATATTATGTACATTATAAAATAATGAAATACTTCTGTACTGAAGATCGCTGTTTTCCCCTTTTTCTTCGAAACGGTTATCATCTGTTCACTCAAGTATCTGCAGAATTTAGATCATTGTTGCAGTCCATCGTTTTCTATGTTCTATTTTTTTTTAAAAGCTCTGTATTGTTTTGTAACAGAACACACAACATTATACTGAATCTTTTAAGAAAGTAGCAAAGAGGCAACTCTTCAGGAAAAAAAAAATGTATTAGGAAATGCTTAGAGCATTTTCACTGATGAGTCTCAGGATATTGCTACAATCTTGGAAGCACCCAAGAGTGGTTCCAGGTAATGTGCAGACTTGGCCAAACAGCACCCTCCAGCCTTCTGCTTCTGTGATGAAATAGGGGAGGGAAAGGAAGCCTCTCTGCCACTTTGAACATAGGCTGGCTGGTCAGTACCATGAAGAAGTGGAATAAGTATTTTGGAGCTAAGGGAGTTGTATAGGATAGTGGTGGGAAGAAAGTGAATAGTTTCCCAGCTTGGCTACCACTGTGGATTTGAAACGTTAGCTATGCTTCTGAAACCAGCTTTGCTGAGCTGAGAAAGATGGGGATGGAGCCCCTGTTGTCATGACACATCAGAGACATCCTGCTTCTTCTCTTCCCTTCATTAAGGACAAGTAATCTTTGGAGCAATGAAAACCAGAGCAGCTTATACCTTCAGGGACTGCATGCACCACTACACACCACACACACAGACACGTATAGTCCAAAATCTCATGCACCACACATCCCTCTGTGCCATATATACATTTCTCCCTTGCACATGAACACACTTCTTGCTCCTCTCTCTTTCCATTATTCCGAATAAATACACCCTCCATTGAAGCCAATAGGTTCTTCTGTTGGGAAGACTAAAAACAAAATCCTCTCTTGTTACTTCCCAGCCAGCAGAATCATTCTGAGAGGGATGATTCACCCTAAATTCACCCTTAGCTGTTCCAGTTTTAAATTAGACATTTCCATCTTTCCTGACACAAGTGTTGGCATACATAAAATCTATGACACCTCATGCATAATCTGATGATGATAATGAAGTTAAGGTCTGCTATCTGCTGAACTTCTATTGGCAGACTGAAGCTATGGGAGGCACACCCCTTCCCTCCAGTCACTCAGTACCGCCTTTCATGACCATTTTGGCTCAGGCTGAAGGAAAAACTGGACACTTTGTTTCTGTTGATGCATCAGCCCATGTTACACTTGACTGCGCTTCACAAGGTATAGTTCCAGCAATACCAAGGCTCCTTACATACATTGGCGTATACACTGGTATTCTAGTCTTCTGGAACATCACGAGGCCTATTATTAAGAATGTGTTCACTGGTCTATCAAAAGACAAGCAGACTTGTCTGTTACAAAAAAAGAAAAAGAAAAAGTGTATGTGTGGGGTGGTGGTGGTGGTAGCGGTCATGGTGGGGCGCTGCCAGTCAGTTTAAAGTGGGAAAGAGATGTATTTCATTTATTGCTGGTTCTTAACCCAAATTAATGAACTAAAGATTTTATGCTGCTTCTACTGCAAAGATTTTTGCATGGCTGCTCCTTCTTCTGTTTTTATTACTTTGAGAGGGAAGCAGTACCATTTTGTCCACTCTAACGCCATTTTGCATACTCCATGGGATACCTGCAGGTGCTGCTATCTGCAAATACTCATTATCCACCCTTACTGGTTTGGGATATTTGGAAGTTGGAAACATTGAGAAATCTCCTCTTCTAGCCCAAGCAACAGGAAGACCAGAAAACCTACCAAACCTGGTAGCAATCCTGGTAAATCTCTATGCAAAAATAGCCCAGGATAGGTGAATAGAGTAAGAAGATGGCTTGGGATGAAGCTGGAAGGAGGTCACTCAATGCATCTTGAGAGCTCTCTCGTGTTTTCTCTTGTACTATTCCTCTGTCCACTGATCTGTCAGCTGGGCTTCTTGGGACAGAGATCGACTGGTCTTCTAGAAGAGGAGTAGACCCATGTTCAGAAATAGCTCAAGTGACAGGTCACCAGCACAGAGCATTTGGTGATCTATCACTCAGGCAGTTTGATGAGTGGCTAAAGCCTCCGCCCTCGGCACCTGCCCACACTTACCCAAGCCTGCCCATCACACTTTAAGGAAACAAATCGGTAGTTATTTTTCCTGCCAGCTGGTGACACTGGGTGGGAAGGGAAATAAACTCAGGAAAGTCTACAAGCACTGCCCTTAAATTGTCATGCAGTAAAGTTGTTAGGGCAGGGCAGATTACAACTTGGCCATTAGGGCACTACGAATTTTGTGAGCATATTTTTTGGTTGACTCAAGGACTGGAAGAATGCACATGAACATGACTGAGAGAAAGGGCCCTAAAATTCAGCTTTGGTCTGTGGGACATATTAAAAGAGAACTTGAAGCAGCAGAATATCCTGGACTGGTTTGGTTGCCTGTAGCCAAAATAGAATACCTTCCTAGATGTGATGACTGACTTCCCATGGATAGCTTATCATTTCTATTATTAAAATTATTATAAAGGAAGCATGAAAGTGCAAGATTGAGGAAACAAAAAAGAATATGCCTCATTATGTAGTGTGGCTGTTGCTTTGTAGAGAAACTGTAAAAGGTTTAACCAGTAGATGGAGCTATCTATTCTCATCCCTCACAATATGAAAATATTTAACCAAAGTATTGAGATAATCAATTTCTGACAAGCAAAGGCTTTAAATTAACTTATTGTTTTAACTCAAGGTTTTGAGAAATAAATATTGTACTACCACATTAACAACATGGGATCAATCTCTTTGAGCAGCACAAGATATTATAATCTGGGTTTAGTCTGTCTTCCTTCCTTCCTTCCTTCCTTCCTTCCTTCCTTCCTTCCTTCCTTCCTTCCTTCCTTCCTTCCTTCCTTCCTTCCTTCCTTCCTTCCTTCCTTCCTTCCTTCCTTCTTTGATGAAGCTATCAGAAAAATATGGCCATGATATTTCCCAGAATGTAAAGAAAAGAAAATCACTGACAATTTGCTTACTCTTTCTCACTTCCAGCTAAACCTTTCAGCACCTAAATTGTCCTCTTTTGAAGGTGGGGGGTAGGAGGGTGAGGAATGGTGATTTCTTATACATTTTATACACTGAGATGCAGAAATTTAGCTATGAAGTTTTTCTTATATCATACAAAGAAAACTTCACCTACTTAAAAGGCAGCTTTTAAAGACAGGAAGGCTGGAAAACAATAACAGGTTTTCATTGTCCTTTTCAGTAAACATTGTCAGTGTGCATGTCATTTTCCCCCCAATGACTTCCACATGGAGATGCTCACCATGGACTTTTCCTTGCATTCAAGGGAGCATGGTTAGAAACTGACTGGAAATGTTGAATGCAACATGAAGAGATTGAAAATGCTCAGGGCAAAACTAGTATGTGGAGCCCACCCCTTTAATTGTGTATCCCACCCTTGTAATTGAGTCCCTGTTCAAAACTGAACAAGCTCAGGAGTCCACAAGAAGGATTGCAGTGTGCAACTTCCAGCCATATGTTATTCCACTCTTTTCGCAACATCCAGCCAGTGTTCTGCCCTTATTGAGTCTTTATTTGGCTGTTAGTTATATTTTTTTTAAATCCCTATTTTTTTCATAAAGGTTTTAATTTTTTTTCTCAAAATGTTGGTATTTTCCTGAGCCACCAGCTACTTCCTTCTTGTATAATGAAGTTGATTTTGCTATATAAAGATCAACCCTTGGTGAATTTACTATTTGTATATGCTGTACAGACATTAGTTCTGAAATATAATGCTTAGCTTATTGTTCTAATCAATTAAAATGTATGTAACTTTGCAACATTATGTATTCATTTATTATTGTCTTAAAGGAAACAAAAAGGCAATTTCCAGCTATCTTTCTCAGTTTTCAATTCCTGAAAGGCTTTTTCTTCACACCATGTTATTCAGAGTGAGGTCAGATGGCAGCCCAAGGCTACTACAGACCTGCGAAGTACCAGGATCTTCTGTTTTATGTTGGAAAAAATGCCAGTAACTTCAATCAGGATATGGAAAAATCTGATGCTGCAGATTATAGCCCTACATGTATACAATAAGGCTGATCTCAAGAAAGGTAAGCAGTCAGATCTGGTTAGTACTTAGGTGGGAGATTATCAGGAAATTGTCACTGCATTAACACCATTCACTATTCTTCCTCCTACCTTTCTATCCTTGCAAACAATCCTTGCTTCCGCCACATCCAGTGTTTCTCAACCGTGGCATTTTGAAGATGTATGGACTTCAACATGCTGGCTGGGGAATTCTGGGAATTGAAGCCCATACATCTTCAAACTGCCAAGGTTGAGAAACACTGCAATAATTACTTCATGCATTTCCTTTTGTTCTTTAAATTTCTCACCTTGCTTTTTTGAAGGAACTCATTAATTCCATCCAACCACTATTTTCTGTCTTCCTCTTCCTTTCAACACATTTGTTCTTCCATCATATATTTGTTTGCTATTCAAACCTTATTCACTCACTCTGCATGATCAAACCACTCAAGGTACTTCTTTTATACTAATCACTCACTTTTGCATTCAATCCACATTCATTCAGCATCCATAATCCATGCTTGACCCTATCTCTCCTTGTTTTGCCAGACTCGCTTTCTAAGTACTCCAGCACACTTCCTACATTTCTTTTTATGTAGGGAAGAATAACAACATTCTTCCAGTTATCAGCTGCAGATGCAGTCTTCACACACAAATTAAGCAAGATGCACAGCTATTCCACAAGCAAACCACTTGCATATTTTTAACATTTCTCAAGTTATGCACACTATACCTGCAAGCCTTATCATTTTTCAACATTCTGACATCATTTATGATTTTCTTTCCATTCATTTTTCTTGAAAATTAACATTTACAGTATAGCATTTATTTCAGTTGCATTGTTTGACATCTCTCTCATTCCCATATAAACCTCTACAATATTCCTTCCAGCCCCTCCATGCCAGTCTCATCTCAAAACATTTATTTACTTTTATTTTTAATTCTATTCTGCCAGAGGGTCCTAGTTCAGACTTTTCTCCCACTTTGAAAATAATGTTTTATTTCCATTAAAATTGCTCTGCAATTTCTCTGGTTCTTTTAATCATAATTGTTATTTACTATTTTTCTCTGCATAAACATTGTGCAACATCTTTCTATCATTCTCATTTTCTGTATCGTTATATTATTTATCACTTCATTTATTAATACTTGCTCTTTATCATTTATTTCTTTTACCTTCCAAATTTTACTCTTCCATACACCACAATCATCACCAGATGGACCAATAGATATTTACTTCTACTACCCATCATGGCTCTGGTCAGTTGAGACTTTCGCATAAAGATTTTTAATAAGATAGAGTAGATTACCAGCACAACTATGCCACATGCAGCATTCCCTGTTAATGGTAAGGCAAGTAATGCCAAATTTGCCATATTTTGGGTAGTATGTCATAAACATGACCAAAACCCAAGTTTAACCCCCAACATGCTGATACTATTTTATGCAAACTAAGGACTAGAGATTATCTTGCAAGCCAGGACACTGTTACTGCATCCCAACAACTAGGAGGTACATGCAGAATATGGGCACACACTGAGATACAAGCAATAGGCCTGCAGATCTGCCATTCTTTCTCCAGTGAGAAACGATGGCCAATGTTTGGGCTTGAAAAGTCATGGAGGGGACCCACTTACCTCAGGACATGCATTCCAGCCCCTCATTAACAAAGAGGAGATAGGCTTGGGAATTGAATAGCCGATTGGAGGTCTGATGTGATGATAAGCCATATCAGCTGCTGCAGCGGCTGTAAATAAGAACATGACAAGGCTGAATTATTGATCACCCCCAAAAGCAGACTGAGAATGTGAAGCCAACATTTAAAGGTTACAGAACTGAAATTATGTTAGCCTTCCAAAGGCTTAACATCTTGTCTCTGTTTTGTGCAGAAAAACAGAAAATTGTTCCATTTTAAAGTAACCTTATTTCAGACTCCATGCCTCAGAGAAGAAAATCCTCCAGGCTGGCCAATCCAGTGAATGTGTCATCAAATCTCTCTCTATCATTCTTGCTGCCATAAAGTTTTCCCCATTGGGGAAAGCTCGTGGCTACTTAATTGTTTAGTTCAGGGTCTACCTCTGTAACTAGAGAAAGGAGAATTTGGATGTAATAGGGAATGGTCTGTTTCCCTTTCATTAGGGATGTTCCTTCTTTTTAACATTCCTTAATATTTCAGAATGAAAGTCTTTTCTAAGGATAGGATCACAGATCAGATTAATTAGGAGGTGATAGAATGAGATGGTGACTTACTCCCTTGAAATCATTGGAGGTGGATCCCTAACAATTTTAGTATTGGACCACCAGCTGATAAAATGAGGCATTTAGAGGAGGAAGTCACTCTATTTTCCATCAGTTCATAGGGCTTTGAATATAAATGTTGTAACACTATTAAAATTGTAATATGACGACTGCCATAGGAAGAATAAATAATACAGTTAGATGCTATATGACTTGCACTTATATGGATCAACTTGTTTATGTTCAGAATAAACTTTTGTATGTGTGGTACTCAAAGGATAAGGACGCGTAAAGTGTTGTCCATGCAGGCCATATTCTCAAAACTTTCCTGTGGTGGTTTTTAAAGACATGACTGATGAAAGATGTCTTGTTGTAAATAACTGAAGTAAAGTTTTGCATATGTCCTGTAATGTAATCAGTACAATTGTTAAGTTTTACCATATTTTTTTTATCAACAGTTTTTACTGTTAAAATTAGGTAGGGTGTCATCATATCTTAAAAATAATAAAAAAATGGGAGAGGTGTCACATATAGGAAATTCTACCTAATGTAGGATTTATATTCTAACTGAGAAATTGAAGGAGATCCCATTATACTATGTCTCTTTCTTTCACCATTCTTCTACAGTATTATAAATGCACCTCTGTGGTAATATATCCCGTCTACTTGGTTTATGCTATATTTAATATGGGATAACTGCCTTCTGTCTCCGTGTTATGATAGAGGTATAGACTGTAGTTTAGTCTCTGGTAGTTTCTCAGTTAATCATAGTGAATTGCAGCAAGTCAGTTTTAACGGGTAAATTTGCAACTGTCTAGAAATAAATTTCACAGTTACCTTCTGGTATAGAATAAAGACACTGAAAATTAACTGATGTACAAATCTGAGCAGCAAGTTTGGCTCTGGAAATCAAACTCCACCTTCAACTTCAACTGGGATTTATTTTTATTAATCTTCATATGCCTGTTCATCTCATAAATACTCCAGTGGGTTTTCCTAAGCCACCACTGCAGACAATATAGCAAAACGAAACAAAGGTTTTGATTTTTGCATAGCCATAGCAGCATGCTTTATGCTTCTCTGGACTTAACTCAATATGACCTTTTATACCCACATAGTAAAAGGAAGCTACTATGCCAGCCCTAAATGGTTTATTCATTCAGATTTACACTAGCTATTAAGTGTAATTCATCTTCACAAAGAACTTTTGCTCCACAGCACAGGCTGTGCCTAATTGATAAACACCATCGCAGTAGTTTAATTGGTTGGCAGTTATGGCTTACGTAATGGGTTGTTACCTTTTTATTTCTATTATGCTTGTACTATAAAACCTAAACAATTTCTCAGCACATGCCAATTGATTCTTTTATTCTTTTTAAAGTGCTTCCCTTCCAACTTTCTATCTGATTCCCTGTATTATTTAAACATATTTTAAAATTCATCATGGTTTAATAGCCCAACCAATTGCCTTGATTTTCCAAAGAGAGTTAAAGACTAGGGTCAAAAAGTGTTCAGTAGGCAGCGTTCGTATTTTGTCTTCTCTCTCTTTCTTCCTAACAAAGAGGAAAACACAATTCTTCCTTGCTTCTAGAAATCTTTGTAAGGGACATGACATTTAGTCAGAAGAGAGTATGGAATAGTAAAGAATAAGAAGCTCACAAGCATTTAACAACTGGAATTATATCTCTTAGAAAGGGAGAATTCCAAAGAACAGAGCCAAATGAAAATAAAGAGCTGAAGGGAAAGTTACCTATTAATGGCCATATCAAATAAAATTCCTTCTCTGTCTTCTTGATTCTTACTTTGTACAGAGCTTGACTTAGTCAGTGGTCATTGTGACCTTGGGGACAGTAATGCATGTGTCTCAAAATATCCTGGGCTGGTTCAAAGACCTAAAGGTCTGCTTCCTTTTCTTAATCTGAATGCTTTGTTTCCTGTACTTCTCCATCTTATGTCTAGATTATTCCTAGGCAGTTATGAAATCTTTTGAAGCAATTGTTTCAATGCAGTGAATTGAGCTAACAGGACTGAATCAGACATTATTAATACTAGAGATTTACTCTGACCACAGATCCTTCATAATGACTGAAGTATGTTTTATAGATAAGATGGCATTGAGTGATCTCCCTTTCTTACTGATATATCTGAGAGTACATATCATATACCAATTTGGACAACACTATCCAGAATTCCATTCTACAAGAGAAACCCAAAATAACTTGATGGGGGAACAGAAAGCCTCACAGTTCCCTGATAAACATTAGCTGGGTTCACCTAACATGCATAACCAGGGCAGAGAAACACCCACCAAGTACATTTGCACAGAAGGATAATCTTGGCTAGTGTTAGCCTTGTTTAGGTTTTCTGTACCTTGATATATTGTGCTAACCTAGTCATCTTGGTTAGTCTATGGTTTAGCATATTGTGAACCCAGAAAATGAGTTAATTCAGGTTAAACATGTTGTGTGAAACCAGCCAATATGTTAGGAAATTTGTTAAATCACAATGGAGGAGAAAGGATTTTATCTTTATCTCCACTTTTGTTCATTCTAGCTCTTGAAGTATTGAATACAGATATAAGACAGGATGATAAAATTGCTGGAGTGAAGATTAAAAGACAAATATAAACTAAGGGCAATTCCTGATGATTTGGTGATTATTCTGGAAAACCCTTTGGAAGGAATAGAAATATTAATGCAAAAATTAAAGGATTTGGTGTGTTAGCTGGTTTTAAAATAAATAATCAAAAGACAAAGATGTTAACAAAAAATATGAAAATGGAAGACAAAATACAACTGATGGAAAAATGGTTTTAAGGTTGAAAAAAAAGTAAAATACTTGGGTATTATTATGACTAATATGAACTGTGTGTTATTTCAAAATAATTATGTTAAGGTATGGAATGAAATCAAGAAGGACATGTTAAGATGGAAAAAATTACAGCTGTCATTGTTGGGGAGAATGTATGTGCTAAAAATGAATGTATTACCTAGAATTATGTTTCTGTTTCAAACAGTACCTGTTTTGTCAACTGATGCAGCATTTAAACAATGGCAGAAATATATATCTAGGTTTATATGGCAAGGGAAGAATCCAAAAGTTAAATTTAAAATTCTTCAAGATGCAAAGGAATGAGGAGGATTGGGATTGCCTGATTTGAAATGGTACTTTGCAGCCTGCTGTTTGGTTTGGATGAAAGAATGGGTATTACTGAGAAATAAGAGAATTTTAGTGAGAGCATGACCTGAGGTTTGGATGGCATGGTTATTTATGGTAGAATAAAGTTAAGATTAATGTAGATTTTAAAAGTCATTATTTTAGAAGTGCCATATTGAGAAGATGGAATAGATGCAAACTCAGGCTGTGCCTAAAAAAGTCTTTGTGGGTTTCAGCACAAGAAGCATTTCATAGAAAAGAAACAGCAGGCAAAGAGAAATGGTTAACATATTGAGAGCTGTTAGAACAAGAACATGGAGAATATAAGATGAAACAAAAGATCAATTGAATGCAGAAGGATTAAGTTTTTAATGGTTTTCATATGTACAGTTAAAAGAAAGAGTTAAAATAAAGAGAAGGATATTTGGAATTGAACAACATAAGACAGAATTTGAAGCTGAATTATGTACAAATGATGAACATGTAGTTGCCAAAACATATAAACTCTTACTGAAATTTGAAGTGGAAGAACAAATTAAAGAGTATATGATAAAATGGGCTAAGAACTTTGGTTATAATATACAGATGGAACAATGGGAAAATATGTGGCTGAAAGGACTGAAATTCACATTATGTTACAACTTAAAAGAGAATGTTTATAAAATGATGTACTGTTGGTATGTAACACCAGAAAAACTATATAGAACGTATAAAGGTACTTCAAATCTATGTTGGAAATGTAGAAAACCTGAAGGGTCATTTTATTATGCTTGGTGGACTTGTGAAAAAGGTAGAAAATTTTGGGTTTAAGTACATACAATGATACAAAGCATTTTAAAAATTAATATTCAACTGAAACCAGAACTTTTCTTGATGGATAGACAGCTAAAAAAGACTTATAGAAGATTGTTTTTATACATGGTAACTGTAGTGACATTATTATATGTACAAAGATTGAAAGACTCTGAAATACCCAATACCCACAATGGAGGAATGGTTGGTGAAGATGACAGAAACTGACTTGTTTGATTAGGGCAAAGATGACAACTACATTTTTTAGTGATTGGAAACCCTTTATGGATTTTTTTTTCTGAAAACAGAAAAAAATGAACTTATGATTTATGGGTCTGATGATTAGAAAGGGTAAAGTATGGAAAGAAGGGTGCCATGATGTAACTTTAGAGAGAGGATAAAATATAAATGTGTTTATAATTGCTATAAAGAAGATCAGAAGCTACTTCTTTTTACTTTTCTTGTCTTCTTTCTTTTATTTCTTTCTTATTTACTAATTACTTTACTTTTACCTTCCTTTTCCTTTAAATTTGTATTGTTTTCATTCTGTTAAAATTCATTTAATAAAAATTAATAAAAAAAAAGAAACACGTGAACTTAGTTGCAAAGCTACTTCAATGGCCATCCATACTCTATATCAAAACCTCATTCCTCTATTTGAAGAGATTTAAGAAATTAATGCCAGCAAAGCCACCAATAAAAAAAAAAAAGTTTTGCTAAAAAGGAAAAGAGAGAAGGAAAAAAAAAGAATGGACTAAGGAAACAATAATAATTCCATAAATGTCAGAAGAAATGTGAATCTGGATTTAATAAGCTCTCAGGAGGAAGGGAAATAAAGGAATTTTCTTCAGATTTCACTGACAAAATATAAGAACATAGGGTCAATAAATATATAACTTTAAATGCATTGGAGGAATAATGACTCTGAAAAGATCAGCCATCTCCAATGGAGAAATGGGATGGAGAGCTGTTGTGCAAGACAAGTGAAGCTAATTAGTGAGAATCAATGGATACATGTTAGAACAGGAAGATTCAGGGGAATTCTTCAGACTGCAAGCTTCTTGGTGTTTAGAAGACCGTTGGCACTGTGAACGCATTTGGCTGTTAATAACAATAAGGAGAAACCTGAAAAAAAAAATCAGTAGGGAAAGGCAGCTGGGCAGAAGGAAAAGGAAGACACTGCTGTTCTCCTTAGAGATGCTCCTTTCTCTGCCCCATGCCTTCTTTGTTATACTTCTCTGCAGATCAGCTCCACAGAACCAATTTACAGCATAGACCTTCCTCAGCCACTACAGTAGGCTGATTTCCCCAGAAACCTCTTAGGTTCAGTAGGCAGTGGTAACAGCAACCAGTATTTGGATCCAAATGAAGTTAGTGAAATGTGCATGGTTTTCTTTTATCTTTTTTTTTTTTTTTTAAAGAATCAGAGTCAGATTCCACCAAATGCACTGAAGGTTACTGACCATCTTCCCCCCACCCCCAAATCTTTAAAAGAACATTCAAATATATTCCGGAATTGGCAAATGTTACTATGCATCCAGATACCGACCCTGTGCTGAACAGGGAGTCAACTGGATGATTTCCAAGGTCCCTCTGAAATTATACAATTCTAAAATTCTAAAATTCTAAAATTGACACTGGATTCACTCATGTAATGCCCAGTTTTAGCTTTGAAGGTCCCCCAGCACAAGTGTCTGGCTGTGATGTCATAGAGACTTTTATATAAAAGGTGAGGTGGTACTTTTCTGCTTCTGTTTTGTAGTACCTTTTCATCAACATATTGCTATCTTTTAGACACCAGTTCCTGTAGCAAAAGAATATTAAAATTCTAGTAAGCCTGAACCATGTCATGCATTTGATAAGCTCCGTTTGGAGGAAGGACCTAAGGGCAAATTGTCAGCATCAGCTCTTCAGTTGCCTGTGTAATTCTTTTTCCTAGATGAGGTCCTGATTTCAAGGAGTACTATGGCTTGACTGTAGTACCCTGGCTCTGCATTTTTTATGTGAAAACTGAAACCCCATAATATGAAACAGAATAAATAAATAAATAAATAAACAAAGAAGCAAGCCTCTAAATAATTCCTCTAAAACCAAGTTAATGTTATTTATATGCAAACATTTATTTCATTGTGCAACAACCTTGATGTTAAACTGGCTCAGCATCTTACCTGGCTTCAAGTGAGCAAATGGAATTTCTCCTGTTAACAGTTCCCAGAGACACAAGGCATAGCTGAAAACATCAGCTTTTATGGTGTACCGCGTACACTGTGTGAATACTTCAGGGGCCATCCAGCGCAGATTCTATATATCAAGACAACATCAATAATGCAATAACTGTATGTTTTGTTTCTTCACAAGGGAGCCCATCTCTTCTCTATTTTATTTCTGCTTGTTTTCTGGCAATATGCTAACAAAATAATTCTATGAATGAAAGGAAAGGATAGTGATTGGGTTGTTTCCATATTAAAACTAATTCGTGCAGCAAATGCATTATAGATTGCATTATGAGATTCATTGCCTGCAAAAAACCAGAACACTTTTCATTGTACACGTTTCTACTCTGAAATACAGTTTTACTTAAGACTGTCTGCAATCAGTTCTGCAACATGTCCTTTTACAGAGGAGCAACATGTGTTCTTTGAGAAATATAGCACACTAATAACACTGAATCTACAAATGATTGAATACTATGTCTCTTCACATATGTGCAGATTACTGTATGTTCACTGTCAGTTTCAGGCTTAGGCACAGTGGCCTCTGATAGGCTTCTCTGTCCCCTTTTAAGCCTTGGAAATGGTGACAGTGCTCTTGAGCAGCTCAGTACTCCAAATGAGCCCCTGGCTTGATTCTTTGCAAGTGAGGATGAAGTCAGCAACCCCAGTTATAATGACTACAGGTAGTCCTTGCTTAATGACCATTTGTTCAGTGACTGTTCGAAGTTACAACAGTGCTGAACAAATGATAGTTATGACCGGTTCTCGAAGTTACAGTCATTGCAGCGCCCCTGTGATCACGTGATCAAAATTCAGGCACTTGGCAGCCTGCCTGCATTTATGGCTGCAGCATGCGCTTCAACTCCCGCCACCTGCCTATCTCACCCTCATCTCTTCCCTTTTGGATTCCCTGCACTCCGCCACTTACCCCAGTCATCCCCTGCCTCCCCCAGCTGACCTTTGCTGTCTCCTTTCTTCTGCTGCTGCTGAGGTGTGCCCAGCCAAGGCAGCTGCTGGTCCTTTACAAAGCCTTTGCGAGGCCTCTGCAAGGCCAGGAAAAGGGCCAGGAGCTGCCTTGTCTGGGCGTGCCTGGTCAGCAGCAGGAGGAAGAAGACGGCGAAGGTCAGCTGGGAGAGGTGGGGGATGGCAGGGGTAGGGGGTGGTGGCAGAGTGCAGGATGGCCAGAAGGGTAAAGATGGTGGGGAGATAGGTGAATGGGGGCAGTTGAGCATGGCAGTGTAGGAGAAGCGTGAGATCCTCACCTAATAATGGCACGGTCCTGACCTAACAACTGCAACTGGGACTACCAGAATTGCTGTCACTAAGCAATGTAGTCACGTGATGTTTCACTGACAACCACTTCACTTAGTGATGGAAATTTCAGTCCCAGCTAGGGTAATTAGGCGAGAACTACTTGTAATGGCAAAAATCCTAGTTCCTCAGATTTGCAAGAAGCCTGACCAAGGTATTTATATAGCAACAAGAAATGAGGAAATTTTCAGAGGGTTCTGGTTCATATCTTCACTAATCTGTGGGGTTTCTACCACTGCAACTAAGCTCTCCCCTCCCAGGCAACTGTTTCCCACTCTATTTTGCAAAGATAATTTGAGAAAAGGGACTTTCTCAGAAAGGCACGAATGTTGCAAGGTATCTGTGAGAATTCTCAGTGCAAAACCCAACTTTTTTCTCTTTAGAGTTCTTTATGAAAGCTTGGAAAGGGTAAAACAATTATGATGTAAACAGGAGTGGGTGGGAAGCTTGTCCATCAAGAGTTACAGTATGATTCTGAACAACAATTGCTAATATAAGCTAATATTAGGGTAATTACTGATGCAGACTAGAAGCCAATTTCTGCAAGCAAAGCAGAAAGAACATTTTTTACCCAATAATCTTTGTTGATTTCAAGCAGTCTACCGAAAATTAATGTAGAAAAGAAACAATGGAACACACTATACTGTAGCCTGGACTTTGGAAGAAGAAAATCCACTTATATTAGGTTTGGGGTGAGTGTGTGTGTGTGTGTGTGTGTAATATTATATATTATATATGAATATGATAATAATGTTAAAGAGAAACAAAAGACAAACCCCAGGTTGTTTTGTCATATTATCTTCATCCAGAGATTGCAGGAATCTTGATTCTGAGATTAAAAATTAAAACAAAGACAAAGGGAGGAGAGTATTTAAATCAGTATCACTTAATGCAGATAAGCTAGTGGGGGAAAAAAGTAAGTAGCTATATGAAAACAAAACAGAAATGCAGTAATACCATAGCTGGGTTTCAGTGTGGTATGTTTCATAGAATATAACATTAATTCATATAATTTCGTAAAAACACACATTTTTATTTGAATACTTCAGCAATCAAGGCCTCAAAATGCCACCAAAAAGAGGTGCTTCAATCCAAGCTCCTTAACAGTGTCAGCTGTAATAACTCCTAATGCAGAAAACCCTGTACAAGCTCTTCTTATTTCTGGCATTTTAAAGGCATTTATTTGTTTGTTTGTTTGTTTATTTTTCAAATTTAGTCACCACCATCTCACTCAAATTATTTTAATCACAGTGTCCTCTTATATGAAGACCTACAGATAAGAGTTGCTAGATGGAAATGTTGTATCTTTACAATCATGAACAAAACAAGGGATAAAGAACCAGAGGCATTAATTCTTTGTTCCTTTATAATGGCCTTTGCCATTCTTTCACTCAGTCTAATTAGCATTTTTACACACACACACACTTCTCCCTATATGTGATAGACTTAGAAGATCTGTGGGCAGCAGAAGATGTATTAATGGAAGAATCCCCCTGGCTGATTCAACTCCCGATATTT
This sequence comes from Python bivittatus, assembly GCF_059951505.1. Classification (NCBI taxonomy): domain Eukaryota; kingdom Metazoa; phylum Chordata; class Lepidosauria; order Squamata; family Pythonidae; genus Python; species Python bivittatus. The sequence goes on from NW_028277098.1 coordinate 34,592,905, forward strand.
CTATGATTTTAAAGATTCAGCTTGAACCTTCAAATAGCAACCTATTCACCATATGAAATACATAACCCTGCATTTCTTTTTAAAAAAATGTTTGAAAATCTCCAGCTGTGAAGTTATAGTCGTATGCTTCCTTGTTGAAATGGAAGAAAGACTTTCTCCTCTATAAGATCAACCAAAAAAAAAAAAATCAGCCTATCACTGTTGCAGCAGTCTCGGGGAAAATGCCTTCTGTCAAGTGGACTGATAGAGGAGGAATGGCATGATCCATTCCTTCTTTACCAGCTCATTCATTGTTCTGGAATTCTGGCTTCTCTAAAGCAATCTTCACTAATCTGAGTACTTTTTCAATGTGTGGATTTTAACTCCCAGAATAGTTGATAATAACTACCTGTCTTTTTGGACCTGCAATACTAAGAATATGTGTGGAATGGTAAAATATAACTGAAAACTCTAGGCTTGCCAAGAAACTGCTATCTGTGTAGTTTTCACTCATGTGCATGTAATCTTGAAAAACAACATGGAGTCATTAATACCTTAAAAATTAAGGATAAAAATCATTATCAAATTTTCTACTGAGAGAATTTTTTTTTTCAATAGAGCTTAAAGCAGGGCAATTCTGCTTCCTTACTGCAACCCTCTTCCATACATCCACATTACTGCTGGAGGGTGGGGAGTTTTTTCCAGATTTGGGGCAAAAATAGGTTTGGTGAGATGGGGGAATGACAATTTTTACAGCATCATCTTATACAATCGCACAACCATTACTGAGAATTGTGGGGGCTGAAGTCCACGTATTTAGGGAATGCCAAAGCTAAACAAAACCATCTTGAGGCTACTAGTGGGGCTGTCAAATACAAAAACCTATAAACAGGTTTTTATCCATATTTCTAGAAATGGCAAGACACCTTAATATTGTATTTGCATGTTGAAAATGGAACCAGTGGCAGATCCAAATTAGAACAGGCATCTGGATTATATAAGGGCACACTGCTGCCTTTGGCTGGTATTCCATGGGATCTACAAGCCTTCCCAACTTGGTTACCATCTCCTCCCCAGCTGATTGGTGCTGGAAATAGCCAAGGAGTACAGTGATCTAGAACAGTGTTTCTCAACCTTGACCACTTTAAGATGTATGGATTTCTGGGAGTTGAAGTTCTCACATCTTGAGAAACACTGATCTAGACTTTCTTCATCCGTTATGGCAAGCACCAATTAGCTAAATTGTGGGAGGTTACAAAGGCATTTTAAACTTCCCCTGCCTGTATACTGAGATGTATGTATGGGGGTGGGGTGTGAATGAAGATAATAACAGAGGAGAAAGCTCTCTAGCTATGAGACTGGGAGACAAGACTGTGTGCCTCAGATTTGCTTGTATTTCTGTGTTGTGATAGGTAAGAAGCCCCTCCCCTCAACCTACCATTACGTGTGGCTTTTTGAGACAATAAGACTGTCCGCTTTCAATCTAGACTATTTTTCAAGTTTATCATAAGTGAAAAATATGCAGAAATACAGTGTATCTTGAGAATGTTTTGCTACAGTTAATTTTAATTAAGTCTTCCTAAAAAAGGTAGTTTGAATAATAGGGCTGGCAAAATGGAGGCTGTGGGTTTCATGGACCTATCAGAACCCAATTTATGATTCCCAGAATCCCCCAAGAAATCTGCTGAACCACAAAATGCAGCATAGAAGACAGATTTCTTGTTTCATGAATGGAGTGTGGTTCTGAGGTCCATAGTGTGGTGTCTCAGAAAAGCTCTCTTAGTACTTGCCACCGTCACCTTTATTTAAAAAAAAAAATAGATTCCTATATGTCCTTTCTGCCTAAAAAACATAATCTAGGAATAGCAAGAAGTATCCTGAGATAGTTGTAAAAAACTTCCTCCCCACACTGACATTTGGCAAATGGGTTTTTAATGACTCGCCAAAGCCAATTATTTAAAAGCAACCTGGGATATGCTGTCAAAATTCCAAAGTGTCCACCAGTCCAAAGTCATTATGGCATCTTGTTCTGCTCTAGAGTATGGGAAACTGTACTATGATTTTTTTTTAAATCCCCAATATTTTACCTCCAAAATCAGCAACAACAGCATGGCCATCTTCATATAGGAGAATATTGTGACTGTAGAGAGAAAGAGAGAGAGAAATATATATATCATCATAAATATGATTAGACGTATAGAAAAATACTAATAATTTGTGCAAGAAACTATATCATGCTCTCATATACTATACCTAAGCAGTGTCTTATTTTTTACCAAGTAGCCTTTAGGGTTTTGCAGGTAGTTATTATTAGAAAAAACACACACATACCTGCGTGTGTGTGTGTACATACATACACACCTGCACACACATATAAAACATTGTGTGTGTGTGTATGCACGCACACACATATACCTGAAAGCTTGACAGTTTAGTAAGTCCAAATGTCAGAGTCATTCTTTAATTAGTAAGTAGAACAAGTATATTGCCTAATTAGTGGAAGATCATCTGTAACAGTCTTATTAATTATGTGACAGCATTACCTAGGAGCAATGAAGATGGTGACATTTGGGACTGAACCCAGTGATAACATTTCAATAAAATCAGAAGACCTGATTATCCTCTCAGTTAAGCTCCACTCAGCTAAAGTGGGCCACTCCTAATTTACAATGGCATAAATGAGTGTAAGAAAAGACTGCAGAACCCAGCTGTGAGCAGACTACTGTCAACACCTATAAAAGCTTCCTAAGGAGAAGGCTATTTAGAGCTGATTTCAAAAGGCTAATTTCTCTTTGAAAACTTGATTTAATTTCACAGACTCTCATCACACATTCCTAGGATTTTTCTTCCTCTTTGTATAAAAAAACTATGAAGGATTTACATGGATCTTACCTCTTCATGACAAGGTAATCTTTAAAATCATTGCAGCAACCGCCCTGGGGAGAATAGCCTTCAGAAAGACTCTGGTTTGTAATGATGGAACCTTCTCCAATACATGCAGAATTTTTTTTAGCTCTGGAATGGCTTGATTGCATTGGCAGATGCTAGCAAGAGAGCTTAATGAGTATTGCGCACCTGCCTTCTAGATTTCTTTCACTGCCCTATGTCCTCCACTATGAGAGAACATCAAAACCTCTATTGTGTGGATGAAAAGGAAACATTCGTGTCAAAACTCAAATCTGCAATAGATCAGTGTGTCAGTGGCAGGGGGGGGACAAGATTCATGGCATGGTATTTCAAACATTTGCAAGTGAGGGAAAAGAGTCAGTCTTTCGCTAGTAGGAGATTATCTGCAGCTCCACCAACACCTGCTTGCACTTGCTTTACTCAGCAGCATAAGATCTCCATAAGATGGATCAGCTGGGAGATTCCAAGCTTACCCACAGTTAACACGTTGATGGAAAAGAGTTGTTTCAATGAGATGGGCAGTGACAAATTTGATATACAAATAAATAAAATCAAGGGATTCCCCAGTCCTTCAATTCTATTTGCATTTATTTCTCTTGCTATTTTTTATGCTTGTATATTCAGGTACAATTACTTAGCTGAACTGTAGAATAAATCCTGTCAACTGAATCAATGTATGTAACATATAGCTGGGCTATCCCAAGCCTTTCACTCCTTTCCTTTCCTTAATGCAATATATTTGTCCAATTATGATATAATCCACAGCTAATTAAACTATGAAATGGCTCTTGATGTGCCTAAAAGGCATAAGAGCAAGAAGCAATCACAGATGCCATTTAGTAAGCCTTAATAAGGTGGGGACTCAGTTCCATATCGCATTTCTCAGGAGTGTCTATCTATCCATACTTACTGAGGTGTACAAAGTTCAGCAGTTAAATAAATTTAAAATATATGTTTCATATTGAGTTTTATCTTCAATATACCCCAAAGCAAATCCTTCCACTGCATTGTGAATCTTGTTCTTCTGCCTGTTTTACCTACCCCTTCTTGCCGAAACCTAAAATGGTATCTCTGCAACCATCTGATTGATGGTTCACATATTTATCCCTCTGCTGACGAATTTTGCCTTCCTCATTACTTTTTACTCCTAGATATGCTCACTGCATACGTATCTCCCTTTTTCTTTTTTAAACGTGTGGCTGTTTTTGAATGCTGTCCCTCAAAAGCTCCTGACTTTAGATCTTGCCTTGTCCTTGATCACACATTCTGTTTACTCTCCTTCCTGTTAATTGGCCAGCTTGACAGGGCACAGATACTTAATATTAGCTGAGATTCAAGCTTCTAGTTGGATAGGACTTCGGTAGCCAAGGAAACTGTATTCCGACCAGGTGCATATGCTAGTTGCAGTATTGTAGAGACAGGAGGCCCCAAACAGTTACTTGTAAAACGACTCCCCACCCTATTTTACAATTGCTGAGAAGATACTGAAATGAAGCAAATAAAGAGAAGATGCCAATGATTGCAGACCTTGCTAACATGGGTGCTTTTAAAGATAAGTCGAACCATCACCGTCCAATTTAGGAGAGGAACAGCTTATCCCTGCTTCTTTCTGATTCAATTTAGCCCATTTTTGTAATGCTTCAACAGGGTTTCTTTTCAGTCCCTGTACAGTTACTTTCCCCCTCATTTCCAGTATTTGTAGCCTCCTTTCTTCTCAGTAGACCTTCCCTTCTTTTTAATCCATGTCTTTTTAAAAAGTACTTCTAGAAAGAAAGGAACGTGAGGATATGTATGTGAGTACTTGTGTATGAAAGTGGTTTCTGTGACAGAATGGTTGGTATATGGTTGGTATATGCAGACGGGAGATGTGGCTTTTGGCTGAGGTGTATGTACACATACACACAAGTATCTTTCTCTCACACACACATAAGGGGGGGGGGTGAATATTCACCTTTCATCTGGTGTTGGCAGTCCTAAATTGACAAGGTTGGAAAGCCGGGCAGCACACAGGAGTTTTGTCTGTGCTTACAATATTTTGGGGGGTGGGCAACTATCTTAAATTCAGTTTTCTTCCTTTTGGATAAACATTTCTCTGTTGCCCACTGGGCATTTGTTTACTTTAAGCCTTTTTACACAGATTATTTTTTTTAAATGTAAAGATTTGTCATTTTTTTTTAGATTTTTTTATCCCACCTTTTTATTATTTTTATAAATAACTCAAGGTGGCGAACGTACCCAATACTCCTTCCTCCTCCTATTTTCCTTACAATAACAATCCCATGAGGTTAGTTGGGCTGAGGGAAAGTGACTGGCCCAAAGTCACCCAGGTGTCGTTCATGACTGTGGCAAGACTAGAACTCACAGTCTCCTGCTTTCTAACCTGGTGTCTTAAGCACTAGACCAAACTGGCTCTCTAATCATTGTCATTGATTCCAGGCAACTACTACTTCCTCTTATATAGTTCATTTTTTCAAAAGAATTGTTCCCAAAAGGCATATAGTGCCTCCCCGCCATACTGAGAAAATTAGGTATCCAGTGAAGTGGGATCACTTTATGATGCACTACTGAAAGTGATTAACCTGTATGAGTGAAGAGGCATAGCCCCTGGCACATTAGGAAATTCTCCAAGGATTTTGTGAAAATCAGATTTTATTTTTAATCTCATCACATCATTAAAACATTCGTTTATGAACACATCTGCCCACTGTGAGCTCACTCAAAAACAACTGAGATCCAGGGAAAATGCAGAAGATATTTCAGGAATTTGGCAATAGCCTCAAGCATCAGGAAATTTGTCATCCCCTTAAAACAGTCTTGGCAGTCAACACATGGAGGAAACAATGTGTGAATGCTCCTTCATCCAATCATGTGGAAGTTATGCAAGGCAAAGAGGGTACAATTTTGGTAAAAAATAACTGCAAACGGTTCTGTCCTCCAGATGTATTCTACTGCAGTATCCATCATTGACAGCGCTGTCTGGAAATTAAGGGAGCAGTAGATGCACAATTCTGGAAGGGGCCAATGCTGTATTTGAGAGTATTAGAGAGTATGCCAGGCAACCTTTCATGACTTGGAGGTGAACGTAACAATTGGTGTGTGGGTGTTGGTGTGTCAAATACTACACTGGGTTTGGCAATAGCATAATGGCATCATACAAATGATAGGATTTCAAGGGTCATATCTGGGGAAGGGTTTGATGGCTTTCTTTGGGTGGAGTGGGGGGGGGATGGTTTCCAGTGGAATGGACACCACTGAACTCTAGCTATCCCTGCTGGAGACTGACAATGTTGAACAGGTTTTGATGATGTTCATAAAAGCTATTATCAGTGATGTCTGCAGGGCGGGTGAAAATAGACAAGAGGGTGGTCTCAGTATTGTGAAAACCCCACTCATTCATATGTGTATGAGGTATCAGTGCACTAGAAAGGGGTGGGGCTTCAATCATGGTGCCATGACTGTCACCATGCCACCTCCCCCCCCCACCAGAAGATGCTGCTGGCAATTATTAGCAATTAATCCTATCCTAAATAGCATCTCTATATTTTTGAATCTATGGATCCTATAATAAAGAATTATATGAAAATAAATTGCTTTTGTCCACTTTGATTTGCCACATTTCCCCCCCAATATCTCTAGGTAATCATAAGATAGAAAGAGAAAGTGGAAAGACAGGACCCACTTTTTTTTCTATATTCTTTACACTGCTCATAATTTCATAAAGTTCTCATTCCATCCATTAATATCCTATTCTTTTTCATTTCAAAAAGTGCTTCTATCTCTAATACAATTGGCTTTTTCTGTGTCTTTTCCAATGTCTCTATATTCAGCAAGGCTTTATTAGAGATCAGCCTATCCCTTTTTTGACAGCAAAGCAGTAGGACTTCATTGCTCTTACATATGTTGCTTTTATTTTTTAAAAAGTATGTACATTAACCTGGGTGCCTTGTCCTTGTATTTGTTTATCATCTTCCCCACCATCAAAATTTCACTTGAAGGCTCCAAACATCGTAAATAGCACGAATGGAAACAAATGCATTAACCATACAGAGTGAGTAAAAACAAAATTGATTTCAATTAAATCTTCGAAACCATAGCAACAAGAAGCTCCAATAAGGTAAAGAATAGCAGAACCCTAACTTTTTGTACATCTGTCAGTGGAGGTGTATTTAAAGCTTACTGCTAAATCTAGTGGATTTGTCCTGTAACCACTGGGACTGAAGAGGTGAATTATGAGATTTGTTTTGTGGTTAAAACCATTTATTGAGGGTAATATGAACAAAAATGCTTTGCTTTTAGTTTACTTAACGCTGGGGAATGCAACGGGGGGAGTTATAATGCCAAGGAATAAATTTCAACTCTATGCATGCATACCATTGATAATAGCATTTCTCCCAAGAGACTCACAAGTCTCAGGAAATAAGCTTTAGAGAGCCTTCCCATGAAAGTCTTGGACCTTTTTGTAATACTGAGTTTTTGTTGTTTAGTCATTAAGTCGTGTCCGACTCTTCGTGACCCCATGAACCATATTGCGCCAGGCCTTCCTGTCCTTCACTGCCTCTCTGAGTTTGCTCAGTTTCATGCTCATTGCTTCAATGATGCTATCTAACCATCTCATCCTCTGCTGTCCTCTTCTCCTTTTGCCTTCAATCTTTCCCAGCATCAGGGGCTTCTCCAAAGAGTTCTCTCTTCGCATTAGGTGACCAAAGTATCTGAGCTTGAGCTTCATTATCGATCCTTCCAATGAGCAATCAGGGTTGATTTCCTTTAAGATTGACTGGTTTGACCTCCTAGCAGTCCAGGGGACTCTCAAGAGTCTTCTCCAGCACCACAGTTCAAAGGCATCAATTCTTCGGCACTCAGCCTTCTTTATGGTCCAGCTCTCACAGCCATACATTACTACTGGAAAAACCATAGCTTTGACTATGCGGATCTTTGTCGGCAAGGTGACGTCTCTGCTTTTTAATATGCTATCTAGGCTTGCCATAGCTTTCCTCCCAAGGAGCAAGTGTCTTTTAATTTCATGGCTGCAGTCTCTGTCTGCGGTGATCTTGGAGCCCAAATAAATGAAGTCTGTTACTGCTTCCATTTCTACCCCTTCTATTTGCCAGGAATTGATGGGTTCAGATGCCATGATCTTAGTTTTTTTAATGTTGAGTTTCAAGCCAGCTTTTGCACTCTCCTCTTTCACCCTCATCAAGAGGCTCTTTAGTTCTTCTTCACTTTCTGCCATTAGGGTGGTATTGTCTGCATATCTGAGGTTGTTGATGATTCTCCCTGCAATCTTAATTCCGGCTTGTGATTCTTCCAGCCTGGCATTTCTCATGATGTACTCTGCATATAGGTTAAATAAGCAGGATGACAGTATACAGCCTTGTCGTACACCTTTCCCTATTTTGAACCAATCGGTTGTTCCATGACTGGTTCTAACTGTTGCTTCTTGGCCCGCATACAAATTTCTCAGGAGACAGGTAAGGTGGTCTGGTACTCCCATCTCTTTAAGAATTTGCCACAGTTTGTTGTGATCCACACAATCAAAGGCTTTTGCATAGTCAATGAAGCAGAAGTAGATATTTTTCTGGAACTCTCGTGCTTTCTCCATGATCCAGCGAATGTTGGCGATTTGATCTCTAGTTCCTCTGCCTCTTCGAAACCCAGCTTGTACATCCGGTAGTTCTCGGTTCATGTGTTGCTGAAGCCTAGCTTGTAGGATTTTGAGCATAACCTTGCTAGCATGTGAAATGAGTGCAATTGTGCGATAGTTTGAGCATTCTTTGGCATTGCCCTTCTTTGGAATTGGAACATAAACTGACCTTTTCCAATCCCGTGGCCACTGTTGCGTTTTCCAAACTTGCTGGCATATTGAGTGCAGCACTTTAACACCATCGTCTTTTAGTATTTTAAATAACTCAGCTGGAATACTGTCATCTCCACTAGCTTTGTTGTTAGCAATGCTTCCTAAGGCCCACTTGACTTCACTCTCTAGGATGTCTGGCTCAAGGTCGGCGATCACACCAGCGTGGACATCAGGGACATTAAGATCTTTCTTGTATAGTTCTTCTGTGTATTCTTGCCACCTCTTCTTAATCTCTTCTGCTTCTGTTAGGTCCCTGCCTTTTTTGTCCTTTATCATGCCCATCTTTGCACTAAACGTTCCTTTGATATCTCCAATTTTCTTGTAGAGATCTCTAGTCTTCCCCATTCTATTGTTTTCCTCGATTTCTTTGCATTGTTCATTTAAGAAGGCCTTCTTATCTCTCCTTGCTGTTCTCTGGAAATCTGCATTCAGTTGCTTATATCTTTCCCTTTCACCCTTGCTTTTCACATTCCTTCTTTCCACAGCTATTTGTAAAGCCTCATCAGACAGCCATTTTGCTTTCTTGCATTTCTTTTTCTTTGGGATGGTTTTAGTGGCTGCCTCCTGTACAATGTTACGGACCTTCGTCCATAGTTCTTCAGGCACTCTGTCTACCAAATCTAATCCTCTAAATCTATTCATCACCTTCACTGTGTACTCACAAGGAATATGATCTAAGTTATACCTGAGTGGTCTAGTGGTTTTCCCTACATTCTTCAATTTAAGCCTAAATTTTGCAGTAAGAAGCTCATGATCTGAGCCACAGTCAGCTCCTGGTCTTGTTTTTGCTGTCTTTATAGAGCTTCTCCATCTTTGGCTGCAAAGTATATAATCAATCTGGTTTCGGTATTGACCATCTGGTGATGTCCATGTGTAGAGTCGTCTCTTGTGTTGTTGGAAAAGAGTGTTTGCTATGACTAGCTTGTTCTCTTGACAGAACTCTATTAGCCTTTGCCTGCTTCATTTTGTACTCCAAGGCCAAACTTGCCTGTTATTCCGATTACTCCTTGACTTCCTACTTTAGCATTCCAATCCCCTATGATGAAAAGGACATCTTTTTTTGGTGCTAGTTCTAGAAGGTGTTGTAGGTCTTCATAGAAGCGGTCAACTTCAGCTTCTTCAGCATCAGTGGTTGGGGCATAGACTTGGATTACTGTGATATTGAATGGTTTGCCTTGGATACGCACTGAGATCATTCTGTCGTTTTTGAGGTTGTACCCCATTACTGCCTTTCCCACTCTCTTATTGACTATGAGTGCAACTCCATTTCTTCTAAGGGTCTCTTGCCCACAGTAGTAGATATAATGGTCACCCGAATTAAATTCACCCATTCCCGTCCATTTCAGTTCGCTGATTCCCAAGATGTCGATGTTCAATCTTGTCATCTCATGTTTGGCCACATCCAGCTTGCCTTGGTTCATAGATCTTACATTCCAGGTACTTATACAATATTGTTCTTTACAGCATCGGACCTTCTTTTCGCTTCCAGATACATCCACAGCTGAATGTCCTTTCGGCTTTGGCCCAGCCGCTTCACTCTTTCTGGAGCTACTTGGAATTGCCCTCCACTCTTCCCCAGTAGCATATTGGACACCTTCCGACCTGAGGGGCTCATCTTCCGGCGTCATATCTTTTAGCCTTTTAACATTGTCCATGGGGTTTTCTTGGCAAGGATACTGGAGTGGGTTGCCATTTCCTTCTCCAGTGGACCACATTTTGTCAGAACTCTCTTTCATGACCTGTCCGTCTTGGGTGGCCCTACACGGTATAGCTCATGGCTTCACTGAGTTACGCAAGCCCCTTCGCCACGACAAGGCAGTGATCCATGAAGGGGATATTGAGTTTAGAAGAGTACATATACAATAAACATAAATTTTGTACTACTTTAATAATCATAGCTGCCTTCAAAAATCTCAACAGCTGTAGTTGGATGAAGATCTCCAGCATGCCTTATAGAACTAAAGTTCCTCGGTACCTTTAGATACAGAAATAAAGGCCTCTTTACACTGACATCCACAGCAAGCCATGATGATACCAAAATGGAGACACGTGTGCAGTGTTATCATGCAAATGCACACATCACAAACTTGCATCCCAATGTCTGATGCAAGTACATAACTCATGGCATTTGCATGACTTACGAGTTATTTGCATTTGTACGTATTTCATTGTTTGACCCCCTTCTTCCTCTCCTGGCAGATCCCCTGCTTCTTTATAAGTCCAGCTCTTAAATTAATGTTATGGAAGAAAAATTATAAAAATAATAAAATGTCCATATTCAACAAAAAGGTGAATTTAGACATTTTGGAATTCAAAACATATATTAACCAGGTGAAATATTATCCCTTGTGTTAGAAAAAAATAAAATAAATTTTACCTCTATTACTAGGCTTCATCAGATTGTCATTTAAAAATAAAAAACCATGTAGGGTTGCTGAGAACTAACTGGGTTTATTTTTATGTCAGCATGCATAAGATTTCAGTTTTTATGTACTTATTTCAAAGACATATTGGCCAGAAAATACAATATGACTATATTCATACCACACTCTGAATATATAGGTAACTATATATTACCCAACAGGTCAGTTTATGGCTAAGTGTTTCACCAGAACCCCAAACACTGGGTTAAATGACAAACATAAGGACTCCCTCCATTCAAAAGTGACTACATGGATGTAGCCATCTACTTTCCAGGGCAATAACTGAAAACAGGCAACTCATACAGGTTCATATGTCAGACAGCCTTTTCTTTTTTGGTCCTACTACATGCTGCTACAAAACTAAATCAGGAAGGGTAGAAGTGCTTCTAGTCACTTCTGCGGCTTTTCTTAACAGCCCAGGAGCAACTCTGGAAAATAATGTTGGGGATTTTGAAAGAGACAAGCGCAAAAAACCTCTTCAGCCTCACAATGGAACCATTCATGCATGAGAGTGGCAAATTGTTAATGCATCTCTGAAATGACAAAATCCAATGTGTAAGATGAAATTACTTAATTAAGATTCAGACGTCTCTCATTTACTATTACAACTGAATTTGCATGTATTTATATGCTCTAAGGCACACACCTGTTAAAAATGCTATAATCCCATCCATAGGCCAATTCTTAGCTCTCGTTTCTATTTACTAGTTTTATTGATTGATGCTAAAAATAATAAAAAAGCAACTTTGAGGATATGAAAAATGCCTCCCCCCCTGACCCAGGAAACTAGAAGTATAATGGGGATAAAGTAAAGGGAATGACTTGCAAGGGTGATGCTTGTGCTTCATTCACCCATAAATCACCTGCTTTTCTTTCCATTCTATCACCATCACACTCACTATCTCAGTTCAAAGAAAGAGTTCAATCCCTTCCCATTAAAGAAACTGCAGTATCCCCACAGATGCATAGTTTCAGCAGCGCCTCACATTTTCGTCTAATCATGGGCCTACTGCTGCTATATCAAGCTTAGGAAGTAAGGGTCAGTAAATGAATGCTACTGTATTCATTTTAAAATAAATGGGCTTTTTGTTTTGACCACAATTTCTCCACTAGTTATTAGTTGTGTAATTTGCCTCTGGGTATATGTATGTCAAGAGGTAGCACTGAAAGGTCTAGCTCAAACTACATAAATTTGATCGAGCATAATTGATGTCTGGTGAGTTTGCTTTGAGGTTTCATGCAGCATTACAGTTCAGAACTGGAACTGTAAACAGGACTGATTCTGTGCCAATATTTACTTGCTCTGCTGCTTAGTTAGTTGTGATAGTTTTTCACTTTTATCAGCGCAAAACTTGCCAGCAAAATTTAATTTTTAATATAAATTTTATTAAAAACTTTAAAAAGATAAAAACGAACAAAAACTAATATAAAGAAAGAGAAAAAAAGGAAAAGAGAGAGAAAGAAGAAAGACAAAAGTGCAATAGAAAGAAGCAGCTTCCGATTTTCTTTGCAGCAAATACAAACATGGCTACAAAATGATCACTCTATGGTTGCAAAAAGAAAAGCTCTCTTTTTTCTATTATCTAGGGGTTTTTTTAATCATCAGAACCACAAATCATCAGTTCATTTTTTTCTGTTTATTGCAAAAAGTCTATAAAGGGTTTCCAGTCAGCAATAAATGTAGATATTGTCTTTTGTCTAATCAGGGAAGTCAATTTAGCTATTTCTACAAGCTCCATAATCTTCCCCAACCATTCCTCCATTGTAGGTATTGCCGAACCTTTCCACTTTTGAGCGTATAATAATCTCACTGCAGCTGTCATATATAAAAACAAAGTTCCATGAATTTTTTTCCAGCTGTCTGTCCATTAGTCCCAAAAGAAAAGCCTCTGGTTTCAAATGTACATTAGTCTTTAAAATCTTCTGAATTAGTGTATGTATTTGTATCCAACATTTTAATAAAACTTTTAATAACATTTATATTGAAAAAACCAAAATGTTCTGGCTTTTTCACATGTCCACCAAACACTATAAAATAAAATTTATATTAAAAAAACACAAAATTTTCTGGATTTTTTTAAATGTCCACCAAACATGGTAAAATGTCCCTTCATGTTCACATTTCCAGCATAAATTCGAAGTACCTTTATAAATTCTAGACATATATCAATAGTACATCATTTTATAAAAATTCTCTTTACAACTAGAATATAATGTAAATTTCAATCCTTTCAACCACATATTTTCTCATTGTTCCATTTGTATATTGTAACCAAAATTTTTAGCCCATTCTGTCATACATTCTTTCACCTGTTCTTTTTCTGTCTCAAATTTCAACAAAAGTTTATACATGTTGGCAATAACATGTTCATCATTTGTACATAATTCTATTTCAAACTCAGTCTTACATTGTTCAAAACCATAACATCTTTTATCTACTTTAAACTTTTCTGATAATTGTACATAAGAAAACCACTGACAAGTATATCCTTATGTTATCAGATCTTCACTTGATTTTATTTTACATTCCCCTTGAAAAAATTCTAATATATCATGATAAATTAAACATTTATGTCTACTTATCATCTCTCATCTATTAAATGCTTCTTGGGCTGAGAGCCACAAAGGTGTTTTTGGGCATAACCTAGATTTGTATTTATTCCATATTCTCAGAATGGCATATCTGACATAATGATTTTTAAAATCTACATTAATCTTAGCTTTGTCATACCACAAATATCCATGCCACCCAAATCTCAGATCATGTTCTTCTAACTTCAGTATTGTATTTCTCAGCAATACCCACCCTTTCATCCAACTCAATATTTCAGGGACTAAAATAAACAGGAGAGGGGACAATGGGTAACCTTGTTTTGTTCCTTTTTGTTAACCTCTCACATGGTTTGGTTAGATGTCCATTAACAATTATTTGAGCTGTCTGTGAAGTATAAATTGATTTTACCCATTTTATAAAATTCTCTCCAAAATTCATATCTTCCAAAACTTTAAACAGAAAAGTCCAGGTCAAATTGTCAACAGCCTTCTTTACATCTAAAAAGATCAATGTGGGTTGTTTTTTCATTGTTGTCCCAAATATTCCAAAATGTCCAACACAGTTCTAAAATGATCCTTCAACTGTCTTTTAGGTAAAAACCCACATTGATCCTCATTAATAAATTCTTGCAAAATTATTTTCAGTCTTTCTAATAGGAATTTCTTTCAAAACTATTATATCTCTATTATCCATTTTCAGTCTTGTATTAAAATGCTGCTGTAGAACTTGATTCTTTGTCTTCTTCCTAACAAAATGCACCAAAATATCCCTTGGAACATTTTTTTTCTAGCAAATCTAGAATTTATTCTATATAGTTTATCAATTTTTGTCTCCATATCTTCCTTTTCTCAAACCAGAAAATTTCCCAAGACTTTAATAATCCCTTCTCTATTATCTTCATCAGTAACCTCTGGAATAGCTCTAAATCTCAAACAAAATCCTTTCTCTCTCAGTTCCAATAAAGCCAGATTATCTAATTCTCTTTCCAAATTTCTATAACTTCTTACTCTCTAAAATTTTCACTTTATCATTTATTTGTTTTACCTCTCTAGATACTTGCTTTATAAAACTTTATATCTTTTTAACTTCTTCTTTCATCTCCTCATTCATCTTTGCAAGTCTTTCATCCATTCTTTTTTCAAAAGCTTCTATCTTATTGCCCAATTATTCAAATAATTTCTGAAGCAAATCTGGTGTAATTATTTTCTCTGCAGCTCTAGCAATTCCCTCCTGCCCTCTCTTGCAATTTTTCTAGTAGTTGCCATAATATACTATAATCCAAATGTGAAAATATCTCAAACAAGCAAAGGGAAATGGCAAGCTCCCCCCTACTTTCCCCCTTCTTTTATCTTTCTGTGGTTTTAACATTTTCATCTCCAATGGCTCTCCATAACTTCAAGCCACATCACAAACCACATCACCATAGCAATGAAACATCACAGTCTAATTAATTACCTTTTTTTTTTTTAATGTAGAGTCTATCAATTAGATGCAATCTTTAACAGTCAACAAAAAGCATTCCCACAAAGGTCTGGTTTCTTTAACTATCGTAATTCAAGTTTATGCCAAAGCACTTTTGTCAAAAATAAAAATAATAAAAATAAAAAATAGGAAAGTAACTGTCCCCTTTATCCATTTTAAAACTTTCTTAAATCTTTTTGTTAAGCTTTTTGCAAAAAATTCTTGAATCTTTAAATCCTTAAAGTCTCTTTTTATTTTTGTAATCCTGAAAGAAGGTTTAACTCAATGAAATTAATCTTATCTTTTCCATAAAGGAAATCTCTATCTGTAGATTACTTATTTCCCAAAGTGATTAAGAAATGAGGATGGCTGGGCTTATTGTCCGTATAGGTTACCCCACAGTTGTGAGCATAGATGAAGTTCTGGGACTTCCAGCTGCTCAATTCCCAAGCTGACTGCAAACACTGTTTCTGCAGTTTACTCATGAGGAGCAGCCATCTGGTGTACAAGTAGGTTATCTCATGATCTCTATTTGATCCAGAGAGATTTCTCAGACCAGCAGATGTGCTCCTTCAAAGATGTCAGTCCACCATAATTCCTCACTGCAAGCTCCAAAACTTGCCAGCAAAATTTAAGAAGAAAGTAAACTGTGTTTCCAGTTGCTTATTTATCTGGGCCATCTTTTGTGCTAGCTTATGCCACTAAAACTTCCAAAGTCAGCATGGTGAATTTCATAACAATCACTTATATCTGATGTGACAGAAGAGGCAGAGTGAGTTTGGGCAAAAAGGGAGAAATAAGACTAAGTAAAGCAGAGACAAAAGGTCTAGAGAAGTTGAAAGTATAGAAATTGGGATATTCAGACATATAAACTTTTCTGCTGAAAAGACACAAGGGAGCCATTAAGCTTCAGCATCAGAATGTTCCATCTGCAGAGCTGTTGCTGTATGAGAAGCTTTTATTTATCCAGAACAAGACTTGATGTACTTCATTACAACAGACTCATTTTTTGGCAACTTTGCAACACAAAACTGGGCTCATCCTATCTCTAGCAAACAGAAGCTTCAAGGATGTATCATGAGCCTCCAACAGTTTAAATCGACTTGTATCTGAAGATGTACCGAAAACTGGTACTTAAAAAAAGAAGAAAGTTCAAAGGAAATCACAGTGGTTTAGAGTTATTTGTTTCTCACACCCTTATGGGCTGAAATGTATCATTTCTTTTCATATATACATAGCACCTCCACAAAAATAAACTCCTGCTGCAGAGTTTGGAACAAGTGTACCAGCTTTCTATTTACATTTCAGGTGATGAACAGATCTGAAGCCATGCCGGAGGGTTCTGGTGTTCCTTGAATATAGGATGGTGTAGCTAATTAGGAGCTGAAGGGTTATGCTTTTGCCCAGCTCAAAGGCAGCTCCCTTAACAAGTGCTTATGCTTTTCTTTTCATCTTTGTACTCTACCCTGGATACAAGACAGCTTTTCACCCTGAAATTTCAGAGCTTTTTGAACTTTGTCAAAAATAATATCATTTGCAATGACATTTACAAAAGAATTATAGACTCTTGTATACATACTACAGGATGGGATAAAACCTAACAGGAATGACAGGAAAAGAAGTGCAGTTGATTATACAGGGCAGTGTAATTATCACTAATTAATAACTTATTAAAAATGAAAATTTATCTGCAATATACAAAATTACCACTTTTAAAGAGTGAAATAGGTTCTGGTGTTAAATGTGCAGTCATTTCATGGTCCGTTGTATGTTTATACTGTCTGTAGAATAAGCTGTATGGTAAATTCTCAATTTCTCATTGTAATCTTTCCACAGAGAATTTTGATATATGACACTGCTATGGGTTCTACTTTGAATGTATAATTGCTATTTAAGATACAGCTCAAATATTCCTGAATTTCTAAATCATAATGCAGATTGAATGACTTGTGGTGAGAAAAAGATATATCAAGTATAGGAAAGCAGATAATATATGCATCTAGTTGTTTCTCAGCAAAGAGCTTACTGTCTGACTATACCTTCCACTTTGCCTTCTTAGAATCTAAGATTCTAATAAGCAGAATTTCCTAATGGCTCAGGAAGTCAGATTTCTTTTTCAGAATTAATGATAATGAGATATATTTTTCTGGGTACAGAGATACATCTGGAGTGCTTGAAGGCCATCCCAGCCTTGGCTGGGATTCTTCTCTCTAGAAATCTGATTTGAAGTTGCAGATCTGCTGCTTCTCAAGACTGCATGTCAACTTCAGCTTAATTTGCTGTGCTTGAGTTTCTAATTCTCTCTTCTCCAGAGGAAGCCAAACGTGAAGAGAACTATTTCTGGACTCTTTACCTTTTCATAAAATAGAATGCATAAACCTGTATGAAGTACCATTTTGCCCTGCCTTTTCGTCAACTTGAACAATCTACTTATTGATTAAAAAACAAAACAGAACATGGTGATCCATACATGGAGAAGGTAGAGGAAAAATAGAAGTATTCCTTTTATAGCAAACCTCAATATGTTTATGTTCAATATCCTCCCTAATTTATTTCTGGTAAATTAGAACCATGGTGGGAGGCCTGAAAAAAATACAATATGTATACATTCTTAGTATGCATCTCAGTTATAAGAGTTCTTCACACAATTCTTTTAACAGCTAGAACTGATTCATAGCTTTATGGGGTCATTGAGAAGGGTTCAGCCATGAGGTATTTGGGGTTTCCTGATTAAATCTTATCAGAGATGGAATGTATCTCTTAATTGGACAATAGTCCAAGGTTGACAATAGTCAACCTTCTTTAAGAGACCAACTTTCACTTATCTGAACATTCTATAAAATAGACTGTAACTCCCAAGAGAAAAAAGGGAGAGATATGCAAGGGAACCCCCCCCCCCCCACTTAACCTAATGGGAATTCTGTCTTAAACAATCCTATCCACAATACTGCATGTATTCTGGAGCCCAAATTATACTCCTGCAAATAATATGCAACTTACTTATATAGACTCCTGATTTTCTTTAAAATTCTATGTGGGATCACTGATTTCCCTTTATCGTCTTTATATGCTCCTATTTTTATATCTAGGGATTGGGTTGTATTATTTACAAAAGG
Source organism: Python bivittatus (assembly GCF_059951505.1). Lineage (NCBI taxonomy): Eukaryota > Metazoa > Chordata > Lepidosauria > Squamata > Pythonidae > Python > Python bivittatus. The sequence continues at coordinate 34,611,199 of NW_028277098.1, forward strand.
AATTTCTCATTAAAATATGCAAGATGCTGTGATTGTTCTTTTAGGATTCTGGGCCTTGAGTAGGAAATTCCAAAGAGTTGCACTGAAGGGAAAAATCCTTGATCGAAAGGTTTGTAGCTCCCCATCTGGATAGACTAGTGTCTGCACCAAAACTGACTACAGGCAACCTATCAGAATTACTTTCAACTTGAGGAACTATGTCTCCTTGGATATTATTAACGAGCTGCATGTTGTTAAGGAGAACCAGCAGATCTTTAAATCCCTTCCTATGCTTTTTAGAGATAATTGTGTCAAATGATTGGATCAGCTTATGCCATTCAATGTATTTCAGCCTTTATCTGCTGTTCATTACAAAGGACATGCTCCATTAATCCATGAAGAGTAGAGTCTTCCCTTAAAGGCTAATTACAATAAGATACCACACTTTGCCTAGCAGACTGATTTACTGTAGCTACATTGTGGCCACTGATTCCCTGGATGCATTTAGGCATGCTACTTGCAGGAAAGTGTTTAATATAAAAAAATATAAAAAGAGAAAAGCGTCACTTGATAGTTTTACTTTGCAAAATGCTATGATAAATAACAACATGCAAAACATGTTCAGGAAAATACAAAAATGTTCCCTTTTCCCAAGCAACACAGGTCTAGCCACTCCAGCTATTATCCGCAAGTGAATCTTTCAGAAAAGCAAACATCTGTAATATTCTGGACATGGTTTGGCCCTGCAATAGGCTCAGACAGGAATGCCAGACTGGCATGATCCAAAAGGGAAATGAAATACTGCATTTCTACATCAATACTAATTAAATATTGTTTCATTATAAGATGTATCTTCTGGGCCATTGCGCTGATGAAGCTTTGCTAGAATGCATAGGAAAACATCTGCAGCACTCACAATCTACACTTCGGTTCAGATCTTGGGTTCTGGGTTACCACTATTCCAAGAAAACATGTATCTTAATTCCTTAGCTATGGATTTTATTTGCTTTCCCAAACACTTAAGATTTTTTTTTTCTTCAAACATAAGACTGTAAGGATGAACTCTGGCAAGACTGAGTGACTCTGGATTTTTGAGTCTTCTGGATCTGGGAATTTACCATCTTTGGTACAGGGTGGGGTTGTGCTCTCCCAGACAGACCTGGTGTGCAATCTGGGGGTCCTTCTAGACTCTTGACTCCTGCTCGAGGACAGGTGGCAGTCGTGGCCAGGAGAGCCTTTGCACAGCTTTGTGTTTTGCACCAGTTGCGCCCCTTCCTGGATCATGAGGCTCTACTCGTTGTCACTCATGCCCTGGTCACCACCAGAATGGATTACTGTAATGCGCTGTATATGGGCCTGCCCTTGAAGAGCATTTGGAAGCTTCAGCTGGTGCAGAATGGGGCTGGGTAGACAGTGATTTGTGCCCCTAGGATGGGCACATGTTACATCTTTGCTCTGCAAGCTGCATTGGCTTCCAGTTTGCTTCCAGGTGCAATTCAAGGTACTGTTTTTGACCTTTAAAGTCCTGCATGGCATGGGACCAGGTTATTTGAAGGACTGTCTCTTCCTGGCTCCAACTACCTGTCCCATCAGGGTATGCTCCAGGTCCCTTCTCCTAAGGAGTTCCATCTGTCATGTGCCCTTTCTGTTGTGGCCCCTGCTCTCTGGAACATCATTCACTCCAAGGTAAGGTTAGCCCCATACCTGCTAGCCTTCTGGAAAGCCCTTCAAATGTGCTCCCTCCATCAGCTTTGGAGATCCCATGGCAAGCCTGCAAAATGGCTAGATGAGGTTAAGTGATTGTTGTTCTCTGCAAGCTTGTGGTTTTTCATGTTTATATTTTATTTATGTTTGAGTGTTTCTTGAATTGTCATATGGTTTTAATTGTTATGCTTGTAAGCTGACCAGAGTTACATTTTGAGAGATGGGCAGCTATAAAAAATGGCTAAATAAATAAATAAGGATTTCAACTCTCTGTTGTATAAATGAAGTCATGCAGATTCAGCTCACGGAAAGGCAGTATGGTGTAATGGTTAAAATGTTGGACTAGGAGTGAAGAGAGCAAAATTCTAGTCTACCTTCGTCCACAGAAGTTTAATGGGTGACTTTTGGCTAGTCCTTCTCTCTCAGCATAACTTTCATCACTGGTTTATTGTTGTGGGGAAAAACAGGTGTTTGAGTGTGCGTGTGTGCGCACGTGTGCACACACACATGATCTGTATGCTGCCTTGAGCTTCTGAATGAAATGTGGGATATAAATCTAATAAAATAAATCAATAAAACAGCTATTGATTCAAATAAATAGTGATTTCCTGATTCAATTCTGCATTTTAAACTTTCTGCTTGTCCAAAATAATCAACTGAACTTTTCGTAGGGCACATTCTATGTTAATATTGATATTTTATGGTTAACAAATAGAAAACCCACAATTTTGTGTCCCAACTTATTTTACCTATTTATTCTGATTTTAAATCTCTGATGCAGAAAAGAGCAGATAGGTGCCATTTTAGCCCAAGTTAATGGCTTTGTTTTCAAATCACAAGTGCTACTGCTGAGTTTCTTTGTAAAGTCTGAGTTCATTGATTTTGTTTTACTTCCTATTTCGTTTATCGTGTTTTTACTTCCTATTTTCCTCTGTGATTACAATTGATAGTAGGGTCAATTTCTATTTTTTCATAGAAGGATAACAAGATAGTAAAATCAGCACCTACAGAATTTACACATACAACTAGCTTTGAACATGGAGCTTCTAAGAGTTAGTATTCTAAAAGTTCTAAAAGTTAGTATTCTGAGGATATCCGTTTTTTGAATTTACATTGTATGTTATGAGTACTTTATATTCTGTACTCATCCGGCTCTGCAGAATTATTTTTGTTCTTGAAGAAATGCATTTTTTTTTTTATTTGACCGTAATATGGTTTATCCCTCTAGTAGTGCAAGTCTGGTGCTCCCAAAGCTGTCAACCCAAGATGTGGATTTTGGGGGATGACTTACAAATGTTTTTCAGTAGTTCTCTGAGATACTTCCTCATCAATTTACAGCACAGCTTTGGATGCAAAAGAACTGGAGAAATGCATTACCAGTTTTACAGATGAGGGGACAGATGTGCTAGATGGTGTGGCAAAAATGTGCATTTTGTGGAAATTATCAGTCATGTTTAAGCATGGGAAATTACAGACACAATCTTCTTACATTAATGTATGTGCTGATGTGCTGTTATCTCAACAGAAAACACAATGCCAAAAATAATACAAAAGTTATTGTGTTACTACAATACTTCAGTAATCAGGTTAGTGTTTAGAACAGATTAGTTGTCCCCTAATTTGTCATCTAGGGTGGTGGCAGTGCTAGAACACTGAAAACTTCAACTGCTGTCCTTTACATTTTCTTCATGTCCCTTTAGTTCCTTTATCTGACATATTGGTCTGCTGCCATATTCTACTTACCTGGCCCATACAATGCTTAGGTCATAAATGGCCAAAATCTGTATTTTCCAAGGGCATATTGGTTTCCAGAAAATTATCTAGATCTGGGAATATATTTACAGTTTAAGTCCTTATACGGAGTGATTAGGCTGTACAATAAAAAGTCAGGAGTGTGTTTTCCCATACATTCCTTCTCAGTTATTTTCAGATTGTTGCCTTCCACATTATGTGGCCAACTCCAGGGTGGCCTACAGTCTGTAAAACACTCTCCCATTAAAATATTTGCCTGCTTCGTCTTATATGTCAATCAATATGAAGGACTTTGCCATTTTGGATGGTACATAGGTAAAGTAAATGACTATATAAAAAAATTCTAAGTGAACGAAAGAAAAACTACTTAAAATATATATAGAAATCCAAGGTTTTTTACATATGAGTCAAACTGTGGACAATTCTTTGTCATGCTGGATTCATATTGGATGGGGACAATGGAAAACAAGATAAAATTGCTTCACTAGCCAGATTTGACCTATTTCATATCTAATTAATTTTGAATGATTATGTCCAATTATACTTGAAAATGGAATTTCTTTTTTCTGGGTAGAGTCAGACTTAGTAATAGTTGAACCCGTATGTAATACAACCCATTTTGAAACACCTTGTATTAATATTGAATTGCCCATTAATAACAGGAGGCATTTATAGTCTATGAAGCAATTTATATTCCATAAATTGTTTGACTGCTCAAACACTCATGAGGTGAACACAAAGGCAGGAATGACTGTTAAAATGTCATTAAATTAATTGGAAACATGGCAGTTGTGTACTTTAGACCTGGATATAAATTTGGCAATGGTTCAGTGGTCACATGTTTTCATACTCTTCTCCCTATCACAGGTCAAGAAGAGAACTGTTTGGGAATGTGACTGCAATGCTGGAACTACATGTTAAGTACACCCTGACCCGGTTTCATTGAAAGGAGATTAGTTCAGGGAGAAATCTGAATTCAGAAGGTCAGGCAGAAGTTATAAGACATCTTGGCAGAGTTTCTTGCTTGTTTCTAAGCTTATACCTAATAAACAGCAGTCAGCCAAATTTAGACACTTTTCTAAATCAGCCTACAGGGGTCTAACAAAAATCAGTGTTTGATAAACAGCATATAATATTATTTATATGGATCAGATATATTTCTTTTCAGGTTGGCTAATATTCCTTTCATTTCTTCTGCCGTCTCACTACTGTAGTTTATAGCATATGAAACTGATGCTAGTAAGCTTGACTACTAGTAATAAGGCATTTAGCTATTCCTTATGGGAGTTGTTGCTTTATAAATTTCTTGTTTAAATTTATAATTCCACATGGAAGCATTTCAGGGAATGTTACTGACATAATGTTATAATGTTACTGATTCACATGCATAGAAAAGTCAGGATATGAAATTATGATCTAGGTGGGGTGCTGGTTTGTTGTTACAAATAAGAATATTTGGAAGGGAAATGCTAGAAAAGTCATCTGAAACTCAGGATTAGATGTAATTATTTTGATGGTGACAATAATAAACTTTGAAATGGCTTCAGAAAAAGAAGATCACATCTCAAGGTATTTTGTTGTGCAAAGCAAATTTCTGTTAAAATATTCATTCCAACTCAACTTTTTTACACTGGCCTCTTTCATTTTACAGCATTTTAGCTTCCTATCTGATGGCAAGATTTCTTCATACTCACCTCTGTATTGCAATAATTTTCCTTATGCTTCCTTCTGAACAGCAGAATTTAGATATATTGTATGGCTTCTACAGGGGGATGCGGTGGCGCAGCGGCTTAATGATGCTGAAAGTTGCCGGCCAGAAATGGTTGACGCTTCAGCGGTTTGAGTCCAGCCTTCGCGTTAAACAGGGTGAGCTCCTGTTTCCTCCCCAGTTCCTGTCAACCCAACAGGTCGAAAACTCACGTGAGTAGATAAATGGGTACTCTCAGTCCGGTGGGAGGAAAAATGCTGGCGGCGCCTTGCAAAAAGGAGTTGGGAGCAGTTGCCGGTAAGCGCGAAAAACCATGCGCACCCGAAAAGGGCGCGTAGCAACGGAAACCCTGCCTCCTGCGCTTGCCAGCTGGGCTCTGCTCTAGGAAGGAGGCTCTGGCAAACCACTTCCGAAAAACAATTGCCTTGAAAACTGCAAGGACTCGTCCAAGCAGTCACTGCAGGGTCAGCAATGACTGAGCGCAGACAAAAAAAAAAATGGCTTCTACAGAACACAGGGATTAATCTCCATCCAACCTGGTACTCACTTCTACCATCCAAGAGCACTAGACATTACCAGGTGATATCCTGAAACAGTGCACTTTGAGCCAGAACAATTGGGTTCAGGAGGGTAGGCAAGCCTCTCCTCTAGGTTGCAGAAACCCAAATAACCTTTAGATGGTAGCAAACAGCTAGAATGTTCTTTTACACTCCAAATTTCTCCCTTTATTTCTTTCCCTTCCTCTTATTTATTTCCCTGTTTCTTCCCTTATTTCTTCAGGATCAAGGAAGAAGAGGAGGAGGAAATGAAAAAGAGGGAGAAGTTAAGAGAGATGGATCACTGGGGAAACTGCCAGAACATGCTGTGGCAGCAGAAGACTAACTGGTGACAGCTGCAGTGGTGGAGGCTTTTTTCTCAGTTGCTGCTTCCTTCTTTCTGGCCTATTCTTCTGCTAGAAGTCCTCTTGGTCCCTGTACTTGGGCTTCAAAAAGCAGGGGGTGTGGCCTGCATCTGTGGCTGCAACCCCCCGGCTGACCACTAGATGGCAGCACTGGGTTGGAGCGTAATGTATTTCTTTGCTGCTATGACTAATGGTTGTCTGATTTTTTTGCAGATACAGTAGTTCTCCCGTATGCAGTCAAGTTTACTGAAGGTGGGACAAGAGGGGAGAGGCAAGGGGAACCCAGTGGGCCTCTTCTGCCTGCAGGACCCAGGGCAACTGCCTTTCCTGCCTTTACTCTATATACTGGGTTTGTCCTTCAGTTGAGCTTGGGTGATAGCCTAATTACTCAGTTGAAAGATGTAAGCATTAACAAGCCTTGTTTGACAGCTTGTCTAGTGCCTCAGTACGACAGACATCAGCCAGATTTTACTATCAGGAAGAGATGAGGAAATCTGTCTAGCATAGCCACTGACTGCTGCACTTTCTCAATAGTGCTGGTTCTTGTGGGAACTGCATGGAGTTTACTCCATATGGTTTGACTCAAAATTAGACAATACAGAGAATGGCAATGATCAATATAAATCAAGAAGAGCCAACAGTCCTCTATTTTTTTTCTTGAATATTTTGCTGATTGTTTATCAGCTATCAAGGCTGACAATACAAATATCATAAAAGGCAGATGAGTGAAGGAAATCCTGGTTCAAAAATCCAGTCACAGAGCAGAAACAAATATAAGCAGGTCTAGAAAAAGTAACTAGGCAAACTTCATTTTTCTAGAATTTAAGTGTATAAATGCAAAACATAGTCACATGCAACTCTCCATATATTATATCCCCACAAATATTATGAGGCTCCCCAATTTAAACATTTGCAGGGAGAATAGAACTGTGTGAACCATGGTATATATTCTTTTTCTTCTTGCACATTTATGTAAGGTTTAGAAAGTCTGAAGTATCATAATCAACCCAGTGTGATGTCTATTTATATCCCTTCCATGAGTAGCACTGTGTCTAGAATACCTTGGGAATTGCATTTACAGGCTCTTTCTTCCCTTGATAAGAAAGACGTAAATATAGTACATTGACTTTACTAGTCTTTTGTAACTTCATGTTCTTGAACTGTGTTGGGACTTCAACTCCATGAATCTCCAGACAACAAAGCTAGTATGAATTTCTAAGCTTCTGAATCCCAGCACAGTTAGAGGCACTGGATTCTACTACAGCTGGACTATCACCATGTGACCAAATTGATTTTATTTATTATTTGGGATCTGAGGTATGGAATTTCAAATAAAGGACAAATAAAATTAGGAATGTGGAAGGGAACAAGAGTCCCTTGCTGCATTATATTTAAGAGATGACAAGTAGGAATGTTGAAAAATACCCAACTTAATTGTGGGAACAGATCCCTATCTCCTAAAATGCTATTGATTTGATCTTGCTCTTCATTTTCCTTATTTTAATTTTAATTTGTTAATTTTAAGCCACTGAATTACCACTCAATTATAAGTCACTCAGAAATGGATTGGTCTATAAACTGAAAAAATAAATGAATGAATTAAGTTGAATCCATCTGGGTTCTTTTAACATATTTTCCCATTTGCCCTACAGCTCAGACGACAGCCACAGGATCCTGGGAAACTGAAACTCCTTTCTCTCTTCAGTTCCAAAGTGCTGCCCAGCCCATGTAAACACTCACAAACTTAGATGATTAATATTCAGCTGATCATACATAGAAAAATCAACTGAATTGCATCTTAGAAGCTGGCTAATAGCACCACTGAAAGAATACTTTGATGTTCCAATGTTGTTGCAACATGGACTTGGAAGGCTTAGGCCTACTTTGAAGGAATTCAAGATATGCCATTCTCCCTTTTCCCATGAATGCTCCAAGTTCTCAAATGGAGGAGAAAACTATTTATAGATTATTATAGATAACCTGTTATTAGCTATCAAATCAGTGATTCATGAAATAATCCCACCAATGAACTTTCAGCAAAGAGGCCAAAAATGCTTATGGATTCTAGCATATATAACAATTTGAAAAGGTTTGTTTAGTTATGAGAGGTTCAGAAGAATTAATTTGCACAGGTTAGAGAAAAGTATAACTGGACCAGTAACTAAAGCAAATATAAAGCTGTCTACATCAGTGTTTCTCAACCTCAGCAACTTTAAGCTGTGTGGACTTCAACCTCCAAATTCATACTGACTGCATACCTGGTCAGTCACTCATGCCCTAGTCACTCATGCTCTAGTCATCTCCCATATAGACTATTGCAATGCACTCTATATGGGGCTATCCTTGAAGAGTATCTGGAAGCTACAGCTGCTTCAAAATGCAGCCACATGGGCAATCTTGGGTGCCCCAAGGATGGCACATGTTACACTTTTGCTGCGGGAGCTGCACTGGGTGCCCAGTTTGCTTCCAGGTCCAATTCAAGGTGTTGGTTATCACCTTTAAAGCCCTACATGGCATGGAACTGGGTTACTTGAGGGACTGTCTCATGCCCAATACATTAACCCATCCTGGTCAGGCAGAGAAGGTATGTTACGAACCCCATCGACAAAAGAATGCCGAGTGATGGGGCCCAGGAGACCCTTCTCTGCCATTGCCCCCACCCTATGGAATACTCTCCCCCACAGGTGAGGCTGGCTCCTATTCTCCCAATTTTCTGGAAAGGGGTGAAGACCTGGTTCTGCCAACTTGCATGGGGTGAGAAGAGTGGCAACCAACCCTGGGGTTGGCTGGCATCTTGAAGATGCTCCCATAACCTTTATTTACCATCAGTATCTTGGAAGCCATTATTTATGTATGAACATAGTTTTTTATTGTATTTTAATTAATATTTATTCTTGTGCTACTGTAAACCGCCAGAGTTGCTCTTGAGTGAGATGGGTGGTGACTAAATCTGAAATATAAATAAATAAATAATCTGCTCAATGAAAGATGATACGATAACTCAGATGTCAGAGAGGCATTTGCCCATCTGTTTCATTTAGCTATTCTTTAAAAGTAGCTTTAAAGCAGTCATTTAAAGAGAGTGTCTTCATTATATCCACATCACATCAGTCAGGCCAGGTGTCATAACAGACAGCCAGTTTAGCCTCCAATTGTACTTTTGTTTGGATTCATTTTAGGACAGCACTATGGTTAGATGAACACTATGGATTTCACTGTCACCCATATGAACACAGACACTTTGGTGACAACACTAACCCTAGAGCTTTTCTCCTTGACAGATTTGGGTTTATTCATCCAGTGATTTCTTTGGAAATCATATAAAATAGGGATGGGCCATCCATGACATCTAGATTTCATGTAGCCCCTTGGGTTCCTCAATCACTCCAAAATAGCATCACTGAAGTTTAGTGGCATGATTTTTGGCCAAAGAATGTGAAAGTAAGGGTTCACATGCTGTGCTGGCATTTGCCATCACTGAGCCTTAGAAAGAAGCTACTGGCCACCGTATGTCCTTATTTTACATTGTGAAACTGAGAAACTCTATTTAAATATTATTTGTGCTAGGGCTGTGCAGATCTTTGAAGGCAAAAAGATGCCTTAGATCACATGGCATGCAACTCCTTAAAACAGCTGTATCTTTTCCTGGGAATGTGAGGTTATAGTTGCAGCACAACCCTGGGAAAGATTTGTATGGGTGAAGGAGTTGCAGACTGATATATTTGTGCCCACAGGTTCCAAAGCACTTTTTTGCCTGCTCAGCCCTAGTCTGCAACTATCAATATTATGTCTTTATAGAAGATGTGGATGTGGGGGGTAATATGGGAAACATTAAACACTAGACAACCCGTGACCTGTTGGGTCATTGTTTCAGAGGTATTTCCATACCTAAACAGAGAAACAGAATAATCAAGGACAAAAAAGCAGTGGGAGTGGGAGTGACTTACAACTTGCTGCTGGCTTCCCCACTGATTTTGCTTCTGGGAAGCTGGCAGGGAACATCAGTCTGTCTTCCTTCCTTCCTTCCTTCCTTCCTTCCTTCCTTCCTTCCTTCCTTCCTTCCTTCCCTCCCACATATAATATAGGCTTGTGCCATTTGCCCTCCCCTCATGACCCTCAGAAGAGCCCTGGCAAAGCCTCTTCCTCCTCCTTGGCTGGCCCACAAAACTGCCTGCCATTTTGCTGGGGGAGATAGAACAAAGGGAACTGCAGACCATGAGGAAAACTGCACCCCCACTCCCCATTCCAACATGTCCCCAAGGGAAGAAGAGGGCTCACCCATTGACCACCCACATCCCCCAGCTAGCCCTACCTTGCCAGCAAGCATCCAAGTCACTCCCTCATCCTTTCCTCAATGCTTACCGCCATTAAGAGATTTCAAATTTCTGCCTCATTTCCAAAGCAGCCAGTCACCACTCACCCATTGGGCCTTGCTGCCAGCCGACTGGGACAGGGGAAGGTGGGAAAGAGGTCAGGGATACATGTATGACAGTCATGTAACCTGGGCTGACTGTGCAGCACGGCAGCACAGCAGTGCTGAAGCAGCCACAAATTTCAATCCCACAGGAGTAATGGCTCCCAGGTTTTATACACATTCTGTAAGTTAGGCTGTTTGAGGTACCTTGGTTCAAACGTTGTTGCCCTATGACAGACCATTTCACCCAATTGAACGTTACAGACCGAGAGTTTTGGTAGTATACAGATATTTCTAAGATTCAATTCATAAGACTGAATTTGAATTAAAAAATAAGTGTTTTAATTAATATTTGAAACACTACAACCACCAAAACTCTGATTTGCCTCAACATGCACTTGGAAGATGTACCAGCTGGCTGTGTCATTTTAAGGGCACTGCATCACTTCAATGAATGTTTGAGAGAATTACTCACTTGAAGCTGCTCTGCAAAGCAACACTCCCCCCTCACTTCTAAGGGTAAAGCAAAATCTTGCTTCATTCTTTTCCACAGGTAAAAAGGATGGAAAAGTGCCTTGCTGAGCAAACCATGTTGACTTTTTGTCTCAGATAAGGCAAATGAGGTCACCTTTGCAGCACCTGGCACTTCACTGAGACAAATCAAGGTCACCTTGCCCTTCCTTACTACTTGATTGGAGAGCAAGTGTATCACAAGAATTCACACTTCTGTACAAATGTCATAATCAACTCAGCGGCTGCATTTCCATGATAGTTTATACAAGCAGAACAGAAAACCAGGACTATTTTGAACTATGTTGATTTTACTCTGCACATTAGGCTGCTAATAAATGAATACTCTCTTTATCCCTTTTGCATGACTGCTGAATCTCAAACCTATTCTCCAGGATCTTGAGGTTTAATTAGTTTGGATCAGGGCTCCCCCTTGCGCTGCCTGAATTTACCAGTTCAACAAACATATAAATAAAAAGTAACATGTCTTGAAAGATAGTCAGAGTAACACCCTTTGGAAAGATTACAGATGGACTTCTCTTCCATCATGTGATAAAGAATTGTGTAGACAATTGCAAAAGTAGGCTATGAAGAAAGAAAAGTTTGATAAGTGATCTAAGAAAATTTACAAGGCTGCATAGATGAAATTTCTTTGGAATTGTTCATCAATGCAGACATAAATTGTGGTCCAAAAGTAACAGCCCTAAGGTTGTAAATGTTGACACTAAGATCAAAATCCTACATGCTAATCCTATGCAAGATTGCTCAAAACAAAACAAAACAAAACAAAACAAAACAAAACATCCCACTGCATAGAGATTATCAATTGCTAATAGTTGTGGACAGAAAGATAGGTAACCTGTATGCTCACAGCACTTTAGTATCTTACCTATGATTTATTCAGTTAATCCAATTGTCTAGCTTTGTGTGACACAATGACTCATAAACTAACTGGGTTAAAGACTTGGTTCTCACAACACTTTAGGCTAAAATTTGTAATTCAAATTCAGGCACCCTTGGCCATTTTGCTTAGGCTGCAGGAAAAACCAGACCCCTGGCTTCTGTAGAAGCACCTACCCATCTAAGATCTGCCCAGTGTTTCTGGAAGTGCTTGTCAAGTCTTATGTAAGCTCCACATGTATACTGTTTTAAAAAGAACTCTAGACTGCTTTTTAAACATGACCTTACCATTCTTTTGAAAGAGTCCCATGAGAAAGTCAATTTAAGGTGGAATAAAGAGCCAGGTTCTACCAGCTGTGCATAATTTGTTCAGTCACCAATGGCAGCATTACAGATTTTCCACTGCTTCTGTGGACATGAGGTTTTCTGTGGCAGTTAAATTGATTGACTGATAGATTGATTGAATTTATACCTCACTGCAATCAAGCCACTTGCTATTTTTAGTATTGTGGTGGTGAGAATAGCACCACTTTGCCTATTCTATAGGGTACTTCCAGACCCTGTTGGCCATAGTCATTCACTGCCAGTACTTCCATTCCTTTGCAGCACTAGTTGAGAGTGGAGTTGACCTGCTATCATTCGCTCCCTCCTGCATGTTCTCAGCTGGGCTGCCTTAGAACACAAGGTTAGTGTTTTTCTGAAATCTGCTGGACCTACACCATTTGATAGCTAACACGGTACAGAGCAATTCCATGACTGCGATCTGTTAATTGGGCAATTAAACAGGTAGCTTATACTCCATTCTATGTATCCATTTACACTCACCCATCCCCACCCCATCCCACTCAATGGAGAGCTGGCAGGTGATGGTTGATGGGAAGGGAAACAAAGGTGGGGGAATCCATCAAACACTTTCCTTAACTTGTCCCATACAGAACAATAAGGACAGCACCACTTGCTGGCAAAGTTGCTGAGGAAGAATTGTTTTCTGCCCGCTCACAGACTGGAGGAAAGCACTTTAAAATGGCTGTCTAGTTGTGTCCACAGTTTGAGATCTCAAGGACTAGAGATGCTGCCAACTTTCTCTAAAAGTGAAATCCAATTTCTCTGTCTATGGAGTCTTGACGAAAACAAGTATTCTTTTAAAACACTCATGGTATTTCTTATAGAGGCTTCTTTTACATATCTCTACCAAGGACATCTACTTGTAAAATGAACTGGTGTAGATTCTTGAAACTTCAACTAAGTCATCCTTATTCATCTACACTTTCTTGTGTTTTCAAGGATATAGATTAGCTATACCTTTCATTTACATTTATGAGCTTAATTGAACATGTTCATTCTAGAAAGATACTACAGTACTAAGGTACGGTGGTTAAGAAGAACAAACAGTAGCAGGTTGGAGAACTGCCAGGGTAGATAATGATAGTGTGTTTTATACATCTTATTTTATCTTAAACAGCATTATTATTTCCTCAGCATTTTTTTAAAAGGAAACACGTTGGCAGAGACTTCTGACACTGTCTTTCTGAACTGAAAGTTTAACTGGACAGTGGATGCTCAGTAGTATAACTGCAATTTCTTTTAAATAAAAAGTCCTTTAATTTTCAAAAGATAGGAAGAAAATGTGAGAACCTTTTAGTTTGACAGTCCCTTAATCCTCACAGGATGCTAGTGACCCTTGAGTGAAATCAATCTTTTTGAGTCTCTTGGCTACATCCCTCAAAGGCAGACACAAACTGTGATCACTTAAAGATTTCAAGAGCATTGCGATACTTAAGTGGGGTTAAGGAACCTAAAAAAATATCTTCAGAAGATCTGGATTTGCCTTATAACACAATACCATTCTGTCCTTTAAAAGTACTAGGGAACTTACACTTGTTTTATTGTTTGTCTTCAACATGATGCTTTCTTATTGCAGGGGAGAAAAAGAAAGAGAAGGTGGCAGCAGAACACGCTCATGCTCACTCCATCTTGAATTTCTTTCAGTAGCTCCAGAAACTTGTAGATTAATAACAGAAGACACGGCAGTAGATTCAATTTTCTGTCAATTGAGCTGACAATGGGTTGGGAATAAAGGTTATAAGCTAGCCTACAGTAGCAATTTCATTTTTATATTACTTCTAAAATTAGTCTGCTCATATTCAGCATATTACAAGGGAGCAGAATGTCTTATGAGGGTGGGGAAGAGGAGAAATGTCCCGTTAATATGTTGTCATTTATGTGAAGAAGGAAAATACAAGGGCTGAATCTTCCAACAATATCCTATCTGTGTTATACAGTGGACTGTTTGGATTCAAGCTGCCATAAATTGTTGAGGATTAATTCTCACTTTATACAGGAATTGTTTCAGTTTACACAGTGGGATTTACTTTGGTGAACATAGAAAACAAGAATGAACAAATTCTAGCCCTGGGCCACATGTGATCCTTCTGGCTAATATTTAAAGGGCTTTTGCAAACATACAGTATGAATCTTGGGCAAGGCAACCTGTCCTTACTCTGGCAGGTTCCTGCTGTATGAGTAAAAAAAAATTAAAAAAAAACAAAGAGAAAAAGAGAGCATCAAGAAGAGAAAAGGGGGAACACATTGGCTTAGCATAGAAAACATGTTGTCATTATGACTTCTATGGAAACCTGTGACTTCTACCCAACCTGGACATAATTGTAGATAATGCTGGAAAGGGTATTGTCAAGATAATATATGTAACTTAAAGCATATTAAATATGTGAAGAAGATTAGTTCCATCCACTCATGTTAAGTGTTTAAAAGATATGGATTATTTGAATACTAAAAAAAAATACTGATAACAGTTTAGTACTTAATATTATGCTTCTTCACAGTTTGTATATGCATTGAATGGTTTGTATTGCCACTCTATGCAATCTAAGATCTTTTGTTCCCTTGCTCAGAGCAATGTAAAGTGCTGGTGGGGGTGAAGGTAGTTGGGGTCTAAATGTAAGACAATTTTATGTTCAATTTCAAAAGTTCTGGAAATGAAGCAATCTCAGCTTTCCCAGGTAGACCAGACAGGAACCACGACCAGATGAGCTAATTCTACTCATCTAATAATACTTTATTGTAAGGCTGTATTAACAGAAATTTGCAAGTCTGAAAGTACAGATCTCCTGCTGTCTCTTTTACAGCCTGATAAATTAGAGAGGTTCCTTTCTGAGTTTCTTTCTCTTACCATTATGTAGCTGTGGGCTATGCTCCCTCTTATCTGATCATTCCCTAGGCAGCATCTCTTCCCCCCATCTCCCAAGGTCATTCCCAAATTTAAGGATTAAACTTATAAATAAATAATAAATATGGTGAAAATTCAGAAGGGATTCAGCAGGGGTTCTTTTTAATTTATATAGCTTTTCTTCCATAAGTTAAAATGATATCAAATAATCACTATTTTTAAGATTTAGTAATAATTACATGTTTGTAATTATTAGTTTTTATAAGGAACTTCCTTAAACACAATTATAATTAAATTAAAGCTAACTAGTAATTAAAATTTTCTGATTTTGAAAGTTCTTATACAGATGGGTTCCATATTTTCATTAAAAGACAACAATTTGTTGTTGATCACATGTTAATTTATTGAAATCCATCAAAATCCCATGGCATTTGCAATATTCACACTTGGATGATAGTCTGACAATCACATTACTATCTAGCATGTCAGACATAAGGCAACAAACACAACTCTATTTGTGCCTCTACTCTGAAACTGCCTTACTAGACACACTCAAGGAAGTGTGTCTCAATGAATACATGTCATCTAACTGGATCATAGGAATCATAGGAAAAGTGGAACTGGATTGGCCTAATGGATCATTAACAGCAATATACACAGTATATATATACACACACACACATACATACATACAGATAGTCTCTCTCTCTCTCCCTCTCCCTCTCCCTTTCTCCCTCTCTCCCCAAGACAATCAGTGGGCTGGTAGGAGGAGGCAGGAGGGCTGTTTGACTTGGTCTTTGAGTTGAAAATGAAGATCACATTTAGTGCCTTATTTTTTATGTGTCACCCTTTATTCGTTTTTATGACTGGGGGCAGGGAAAGCTACCGGTGGCTCAGGTCTCCCTGGATCTTTCACAGGGCCTGTTTATGGCCAAAATTGGGGCAATATCAATATTCATACAGGAAAGCTGACAATTCTGAATAACTATTATGAATATCCAAATTTATATTTTTATACCCAAATATATATTGGCAATCACATTTAGATAACTCTCACTATTCACTGGTATAGCTTTATCATTTTCTACTATCACAAAATTTGGCTGAAATGAATGAGAGCATCTATTAGATTTCAGATATCCATTGGGATGCAAAGAAACTCCCCCCCCCTTTTTTTTTAGTATTACATTTGCCTAGTGCAATATTTGTATCACAGACTGGATAACTGGAATAACTGGGTAACTGGAAGGTTATCACCTATTTCTTTACTTTTATTCATAAAATCCATCCTATTCCACATCTCCTTTATCTCAGCTGTGCATGTATGTTTAGATATGCTATGTTAAAACATTTCCCTTTTTGCCATAACTGGCTTCTTGTTTCACTTCATCACAGCTGATACAGATCTCTTGTTGGCAGCAAAGCCTGTTAAAAATGATTGTGTGCTCCTTTTGGATAGGAAGGAGAAAGGTCTCATCTCAAAATGTTATCTACTCTTGTTACAGATACCCAATAAATAGAACAAGAAGGTTTATATGAAAAAAAAAAAAAGGAGGGGGGACTTAGGTATACAGATTTTGCAGGAAGAGTGGACTATTCCACTTCAATATCAAAGCTGTATTTGTAGTATAGGGAGACATCGCCTTTAAAATACCCTTTCCCTGATATTTTATCCTTTGAGTCTGAGAGATATAAAATCCATGCAAGATGAAACATGCCCTGTTGGAAAGGATAAAGGACATCAAAACAAAAAGGAATGTTTAGCTTATATGATGTTTTGGGCTTTGTAGGGGTGGCTTCTAGGATATGGTTTTCATTTTTTATAAATAATATAAAAGGAATTAATTTGCAAAAGAATTAACCCATATTTAGTAATAATCTAAAGCTCAGCAACATTTCCAAATCTTTTATTAAATATATAAAGAAAATGAGAAAGAAGATAGTCAAAGAATTACTCCTATCCACAGTCATTTCTCCTTTTCCATTTGATATAAGACCTCTTACTGACCACGTGGCCAATTTATGTTGCGCGATCATTATGGAAGAAGATAGAAACATTAAGCCTTCCCATTCTTGTAGTATTGATGGAGACATTTTAAAGAAAATAAGAAAAATGAGATAATTGGTCATCAGCAAGTTCCCCTTCCTGTTGTCCATACTCTTTATGAGATTCAAGTGTTTCCAACTCAAAGACAATGAAAAAACCCTGCCACCTTCCCATGAATGCTGGAGCCCCAATTCAGCTCAGCATTAATTTATAATTTGGCTGCAGTTGAAGTATACTTTGCACTTAATAATGCAGTAGATCATCATAGCTAATGGCTAAGGAAGTAAGTGGTTACATTTCCCAAGTAGTTTGGACTTAATAGCTTATTACATTATACAGACCACTCATACTAGAAAGGTTCCTATTGGTTTTATCAATATTTGAATTACATTCTGTATAATATTGACTTTCCTGCATAGCTATGCAAGTGAGGGCAGAACAGAGGAGCTTCTAAAAAGCTTCTAAAAACAGATTTATAGAATCACAGGATTGGGAGAGACTTTAGAGTCTTCTAGTCTAATTAATCTAATCCATGAGGATTCCTGCTCAGTGCAGGAATCCTCATACCATCACAGACAAATTGTTGTCCAATCTTTTCTTGAAAACATCCACCGATGGAGCACCTACAACTTCAGGAGGCATTCAATGTTCCATTGCTTAATGGCTCTCACAGACAGGAAATTCCTCCTTATTTCAAGTTTAGATCTGTCACTGTAAAGCTTCCATCCTTTAGTTCCTGTCTTATTCTCTATGGAGAATAAATCCACACCCTCTGCCCTGTGACTCCCCTTCATGTATTGAAAGACGGCTATCATGTGTCCCCTTAGCCTTCTCTTTTTAAGCTAAACACACCAGGTTCCTTTAATTGCTTTTTGTAGGATTTAGCCTCCAAGCCCCTTACCATTTTTGTAAACCACATTAGTGCAGCTGCCTTTGATGTTAGATTTTCATGGCACTGCTTTTCTCTAGTCTGCATATACTTAGATGAAAAAATTCATGTAATAATTAGACACTGGACATGTGACAAATAATCTCTTATATGTCCAAAGTAAATAAGAAATTAATACTGATGCTTTAAGGTTTAATAAGCTATTCACAGCAGCGTCTGTAGAATCATAAAAGAGTCGCATCATCATGCACGAGCTCTACCTCTTTGCTATGTGGAAGAATAGAAGAAATGTGTATTAGATCTGGACAAATTCTGGGACAAATATGGATGTTTGGAAACATTTTCTCTCTCTCAAAGGGAAGCAGGGTTCCTTTCAAAGTGATCAGAAATAAATCTAGTGCTTTCTTAAGCTTCAGTGGGTGCTTTGGTGTCTGAGAAAAGACAGACAGTATACATCTCTCTCCCCCCCTCCCCATCTGCTCTCCTTTTAATTCTATATATTGAGAATTGCATGATAAGCAAAAGAGAGCATTTTGCTAGAAATTCCTCGGAACTCTGATGGTGAATTCACTGACACAGGAGAAAGAATTGCTTTTGGATTCCAAGTAGTTCCATACAGGAAATTGGTGTGGGTGTTCTGAGTTTTGGGAAATGGGGGGGGGGGGAGAACCAATAGGTGTCTCCTCAGAGGCTCCATGGGATGATTCTGTTTGTCTGACACTTCTGGAGTTAGTGCGTACATTACAATGAGATCTTTCCTCCAAATTCTGAGAGAGCCACAATTTCAATTGGCAATAAGGTATAATGTTTAGTTCAAGAGTCAGTCATATGAGAAAGAATTGTTCTTTCATTAGCTACACTGTTTGAAGGGTTTTGCATTCATTCTTACCTATAAATTCTGGAAAGCTGTCATTTTCAGCCAGTGAGAAGATGTGACAGACATTGTTGGTTATGCTAGCACTTGTCTTTTAATGGACTTAAGGGTAATGAAATGGCTGGACTAAGAGCCAAATGTCCCAAGAATCAGCCAAAATTTAATTTGGTTGGAGCACTGAATTACGAGAAATCAACTGAAGGTGTTAATAAGAGCAAACCAGCAGAATACTTGAAAGGGAGAAGCCTTTGTGCATATCCAGACAAACCCTCCCTTCACAATATCCTATCCATTCAACTTGTCAAGTTCCAGACTATTACCAAATGGTTTCCAATTTATTGAGCGACCTATAATTTTTATGAGACTTACCACAGAAGCCTTTGCACCTTATCTTCTCTAACTTGGTAGGTTTCATACTACAGATTTGCTCTCCAATGTCACAGAATTTTTCCACCACGTAACAGGAGAAAGTAGTGGTTATTTTTAAATGACTTCAAAATTATAAATATATTTCTTGCACAAAGCTTCTGAATTTATCTGTCTGATATCTGGCATGTTTTATCCCCAGTAGTGCTGCCACATTGGGAAGGCCCTGGGAAACCATTGAATTGGGCTGTCAGAGTTTTTTTTTTTTTTTTGATGGTGTAGGTTCCACTGGCTGAATTTCATGAGTGTCCAGATGCATGATTAATTGTTTCATGGAAAGACTGTTGACATGGTTCCAAGGACTTCACTTCTGTGAGTTGAGTCCACGTAACCCTGCCAGAGAAACCATTCATTATTAGGAAATGTGAGCCAAGACACAGCCAAACAGGAATGAACAGCTGAAACGCCCATGGGGAGAACTCTAATAGAGCCTGTGCTGTTATTCACATGTCTGGAGATAAGTTATCCTGCATCTTAGCTTTGGGTGAAAGGGTGAGCTAATAAGGAGATATTGCTTATTGCCAAAGCTTCTGTTGCTATTTGCAGAGGGGTGAAAGAGTTTAAAGAGGCATGCCTCTGGGAAGACTTAACACAGCTGAGTACTATTTCAAAACGTGGGCTCTGTTATGCAAGCTGTTGCTAACCTAGTCTAATTTCTTCAACAGAGAGTCATAGAATATGCATAGAATTCATTCAACAAACTCTTTCATCCAAGGAAGAGTACATGATTTTCTCTCTACCTCTCCCAATTTATTGCCCTATATTCCAGATGAACTTGTTAAGCTTGAGAGAAACAACTGATTAATGGCATACCAATGATGGGATTTGAATCTCAGTTTGAGAGTCAACATGGCCCAACACTTGTCTTGTTACACATTTGTTAAGGGCACACAAAGTATCCTGCCAACAATAGTCATCCCATCCTAAAAACCTAGTTTGGGAAATTTGCTGGGTTTTGATGGTGAAGGAAAACCCTACAGAAACAAGATGTTATGTGGCCACCAATTGTTGCCATCATACGGCTGCTACTATAACTGCCATTTGTATGTATACAACTTGTTGATATTGATAAAGGAAATCATTATTGGCCAAATAATAATTCAGACAAATAGTCTGAGGCATTTGATACCTTTGGTCTTGTTATCTTGTTATCATTAATCTTGTTATAATCCTGTTATCTCTTCTGAGTTCATTAGGCTCCAATAAGGTAGTTTCTTGTTGATTTCAGTCTTGTATTTCTCACTGCACAGGTTTGCTTAAGTAGAGCACTGATGATGTTACCTAGTCTGGTAATGAAATGTCTGCAAACAAACAACCAAGCTCAGAGCAGGAAATCCCAGACAAACTTCTACTCTTAGCCCTTCCAGGTGTCTGTGGACGTCCCTCAGGGTTCAGTTTTAGATCCACCCTTGTTTACTTTGTGGACATTGTTAATAGTTCTTTAATTTCTTCCTTTCATTTTAACTACCATATCAGTGCCAGTGATATTAAGGTTATTCTTTTGCCTTGGCTTTCAATAAGGCAGTGTAATCTTTCCTCTCTAACTGGCTAACTGGGGTTTCCAATTCTTACTACCTGAAATTAAATCTGGAAAAGACTGAGCTTGTTGTTCATCCCAGTCATCCCTCTCTCACACCTTTGCTTGTTTCCTTTACTCTTCAGGATTGTCAGTTGCAGCCATTGTTTGTGGTATGTAATTTGGCAGTTCTTACTGATGAGAAGCTTACTTTAAAACTACAGGAAATTATAATTTTTATCATCTAAGTATCTGGAGAAGTTATTCATACTTTACTTTAAAAATAGGTGAGTAGTTAGCCCATGCCTTGATAGCGTTGTGTCTGGATTACTGTAGTAGTTTCTTAGTAGGCATTCCTAACTCAGCATTCCTTCGACTGGGTCGCACTCAGAATAGTGTAGCTGATATGATCTTAGATCTCTCCTGATACACTTTCTCTCTCCCTTGGTCAACTCCTACATTGGTTGGATATTCAGGAACATTATCATTTTAAATTGCTTCCCATTCCTGTACAGGAGTACTTAGTTATTTGAAAAAAAAAAAAAAGATTGCAATGCACGCTTCTGTGGGGTCCGCTCAACTGTGCAATCAAGGATGATAAGTTTTTCTATTTGTTAAAACTGCCACCTCACATTTTAGGTTGGCTCCATTTCACTCCTCTCTACAGATTCTCCCTTGAATTATGTCTGGAACTCAATCTCTTGAAGTTTAAGAAAGCCCTTAAAAACACTTCTTTTTGCAGAGGGTTTATGGAGTCAGAAAACTTTATTTCTCATTATTTGCTATAGATTTATACTCACGTTGGACTAATATTGAATTGTTTATATTGTTTATTATATTTCATTAGGAAATGCCTTAAACTGATTATTATATTGTTTTATTGTGCTATTGGTTTATTTTTATATAAATTTATCTGTATTACACTTAGTTATAAATGCCCATGAAATAAAATTATTACTATTTCCACTATTTCCCCTTTGCAATTATCTACTCTGTGAACAGTGCTCAGTGTTGGTAATTTACTTTCAATAAGATTGCACCTCAGCCTGAAAGGAGTAGTGCTGGGTCAACACAACCTAAGATAGATGGACAAAGCCAGAACATTTGCTGTCTCATTGGGGAGATGATAGAGAAGCCAGAGGAAGGTCTGGCTAGGCCCCCGTGAAGGCTTAGTGTCTCCATGGTGACCCAGGCAGGCCAGCATGGCAACTGAGGAGAAAAGAAGCCCTCCTATGAGTAAGAATAAATTTGCTAAAGGTTTTGAAAACAGTTATTCTCACTGTCTATATTTTCTACCTTCCCCAGCTGCCACTTATAGTGAAAAGCCTTACACTAAAGCCAGGGTTGGTGTGTGAAACCAGTTCCATCCTGTAAAACATCTGTGTTCCTCCTCATACATTAGTTCCCCTTATTTCTTCTAGTGCCATCTGTTCTCTATTTTTAAGCTCCTTTATCTTTATAAGTTCCTTCTCAGCCCCTCATCACCAAAATCGCCATGCATTACACAAATGAATCTGCAGGACAAAATATGTACATGCATCAGGTAACTGCTTGATCCCTTACAAATTAGCAGTGACATTTATTGAGAATCTCTTATTTAAACCGACTATCTTATAAAAATGATTACAGAGCATTCCAGCAATATATGGAAGTCTTTTAGGAGAACATTCTCCAACCTTGCACTTTCAGTGTCCATAATTCCCAGCCACAATGGCTGTTTATATCAGTTTGGGGAGGATACCAGATTGGTAAAGGCTGTTTTAGGCTACAGTTGTAAGTGATATTGAAATAGTATTAAAAATAATGCCCTTGGTTGAATATTACAGTTGCAGAAGAAGCTGTAATATAGGGCACTTTCACATAATTACTTTTTTAACTCCACAAAATTTGAAGAACTGATTCACATTGATCTGTGATTATCTTCACTACTGTTTGTAAAATGCCATGCCCTCTGGATAAGCTGACCAATGCTCTTTCCAGCCCTGCTTGCCATTTTCATCTTCATCCTTAGCTCCACCAGCATTTGTTTTTATGTCAGTTCACAAAAATATGATACTCATTGTGGGGGGAAGTGCAAAGCATCCTCTTTGTTCAGTTTTAAAAGCTGTGTGAAATAGTGTGGCAACAGTATAATAATAGTAGTATAATAGTAGTATAGTAATAGTAGTATAGTAGTAGTATAGTAATAGTAATATACTATACTATGCAACAGTATAGTAGTAGTAGTATATAAATAGTAGTAGGGAGCCAGGGTGTGTGTGAGTGGAATGAAATAAACCTTCTACCAGGGAGGAACTGCCTGGCTCCAAACTCCAGTGTTATCATCATAAAACTATATTCCCAGGAATTCCCCCTGCGACACACACAGCTCCTGGTGTGATGATACTGTGAGAATGGCATTGCTCCCCATAATATATATTTTTGTTGGTAGCTTTGCCGAATGACCAGTTTTTCAAATCATTTTCCTAGTAGCTACACTTTTGTATGTGCTAGTTCACATGCTTTTGTACAGACTTAATATACAATGTTATTAGCACATTGCCCTCCAAAATTTGGAAAAATGTGAACCTTAATTAAATTCAGTTTGTGTATTAGTTCAATAATGCAAAATTAGATACTTTGCATTCAAATATAAAGAAAACAGTTTCCCCCAGTAAAGTTCCCTTACATTGAAGCAGCTGTCATTATTGTCAACTTCATTCAAGTTGCACAAAACTTAAAGCTTACCATTTTCCCCATTATTATCAACTGAGAAATATGCAAAACTTTGGAAAACAATGAACTGAAGCTCTTCCAGAGATCCCAACTGGAACATGAAACCTGCCCAAGGTTGTGAACCAAAATGGTTTCTTATCTAAAGTGCTACAGAAGGTTCTGAATGGAAGTTTTTTACACGTCCCTATTTGTCATATAGGTCACAGCAAACAGCAGCTCTCTCTTTGGGTATGAAGACTTCTGAATGTTGACTTCACAATGGCAGAATTTTGTCTTACATTAAGTATCAGAGAAGAACTTCTGAAGCAAATGGAAAAATTCAAATTGGCATTGTCACTAACTGTGACTCTCTAGCACTTTCAGAGCTAGAGAATATTCTTTGGAACATTACAGATCACTTCTCTCTGTCCCTGTCCTTCTGTAGATTTTTATAGTCCCCAACACCCTTTAAAAGCTTCTTCTGAGTTCAGGGAATTTCTTTCTTACAATAGAATTCACTACAGGACAAAGCAATACAATTAGACGATAATCACACTTGACGGTATTTTAGCAGCACCATCTTTTGATACGACCTAGATATAAACATCCTCTCAAGCTTTATTAGCATGCACACTGCAAAAAAATTGTTATGATAATATGTGGTATTATAGACTGCTTTCAGATCCAGTGCACAGGCAGCATAATATACGAGCGGTAAATGCATCAAAGAAAACAATATATTATTTGTTAAGAATTCTTGTTGAATAAAAAATACAGTAGAGTCTCGCTTATCCGACATAAACAGGCTGGCAGAATGTCGGATAAGTGAAAATGTCGGATAACACACAATAACGATTGAGTGCGGTAAAAAAACAAACAAACCCCAATCCGCTGAGCCTGTTGCAATCGATTTTTGTGTTGCGGCGCCGCACCGTCAGGAGCAACAAGAAAGAGTACACTCATGCTCGCAAACAAGTGGCACACTTTTCTCGTCGCCAATTTATGCGTGTTGTGTTTTTTTTAGGGGCGTCGGATAAGACGGAATGTCGGATAAGCAAAGGTTGGTTAAATGAGATTCTACTGTATATAGATGAGCAAAAGGGTGCTGTATATTTTTCTCGTATAAGATATCAATTCACAGTCAATGAATTGCATCTGAAAGCAATCCAAAAACGGAACTCTGCATCCCAGTCACTCTTCTGTCTCTTTTTCCAGCTCTACCAAACGACAAATTTTAATAAGGTTATATAAATTTTGATAAGGTATATAAACAGGGAGCAAACCCCACACTCACTAGCCCTGATGATGTTGCCTAGTTGGGTAATGAAACACCTACAAGGAAACAACCAAGCTCAGAGAGCACCAAGGACTCCACAGTTCAACCCTGAGCTACATACGTTATCTCCTCTTTAACAAGGCTAGCACGTCATCTTCCTCCAGCTCTGAGGGATATCATACAGATTCCAAATGAATCTCTTAAAACTGAGGAAACATCAACCATCCATTATAGGCCATTAAAGTAGGACTTCTGTGGTCATTCTAGGGTTCATAGCATACTTCAGAGAGCAGAAAATGGTTCTCCCTCAAAGTGAAAGCTCCAACCTCAGTTACTCTCTCAACCTTTGAAGAAACCTCTGTTCTTTATTCCTTTGATGTCAGAATGTTATTGTCTTTTGACCTCCCAATCTGAGTACTCTGAGAGAAGCAGTCCATTCACAGATCCATAGCACTCCCATGCTCTGGAACTGCTGTAGTTATTTATTTATTTATTTATTTATTTAGCATATTTATACAGCTGCCCATCTCACAAACACATGACTCTGGGCGGCATACAACATAACAACAGTTAAAAGCTTCATAACAACCTAAAACAATACATAAATAAATAAAATAAACATATAAACATGTTTAAGCATAATTCCTCTCTGCATCCCATTGCTATCCTATGGCTGTTAATGAGATGGGAACATTGCAGTTAGAACAGCAGCCTTTCCATCGGTTTTTGCATGTTTAAAAATATGTTGCTGTTTCCCTTCCACTCCCATCCCCAGCTGAGTCACACAGGAGCATGCCATCAGCTGTAGCACTTGCCCAGTTTCAGAGGGTCTTAGCAAAAAAGCATATTCAACCAAGCCAAGGTCACAGACACAAGAGCCAATTACAGTAGGAAGAATACAGCAAGGATGCTCAAGCCCAGTCTGGAGTTCAGACTAGCAGAGGCAGCCCTTGTCAGTACAACAGACTGGGCACAGGGTTAATCAAGGGCCTGGTCAAGTTTCAGAAGTCTAGGCAAGCAGATTGAGTCAGAGTCCTTGACAATCAGAGCAAGGCTGAAACAGACATTGTTTCCTGAACTGGACTATTCTAGTGAAAGCTTTTTATATCATAGCTCTCAAACTTCTGTCTCAGTCTATCTGGTAGGAATTAGCTTTGCTCAGAATGCAGGGATACTCAGGAGTAATAGTATTTTCCAAATAGACCATCACCTGCACCCCCACTGAACTCTTCTTGAACCTCCTTGCACACATCACTGACAGAAGTACACTGATGTACTTTTCAACCTTTTGATTCAGTGCTGCTAGCAATCATATGGACCGTGTAGATTCAGTGGCCTCCATAACCATCCTTCGTTCATCCTTATTCCCCAGGAAATCCAAGGGAGCCATGACACTAGTCCTAGAACTGTAGGAAGTTTGTAATTGCTCAATATCTCCTGTTATTTTCCGTCTTGCCAAGTCTAATTTATAAATTGCAATAATATTTAACGGTGTAGTACATACTTTATATACACAAAGTTGCAGGTACAATTTCTGGCATCTGCAGATTTGGCTACAAAACTCAACTTGAAGCCCCAGGTAGCTGCTTAGCCCAGTATTTCAATTAAGGTGGGACTAAATAGTCCAATGGTCTAATACAGTAGGGACAATTTCCTATGATCCATGGTTAGTCCATGGAAGAAAAGCTAGATCTCAGAGTGACTGCTTATACCACTCAGAACAAATTAAACATAATCTCCATTGGTAGATGAGCCACTGATCAGCGGTACTCCCATCTTAGCTTCACGTGGGTGGCCTTCATGTTGTTGCTGGTTGTAAGTACTAGTTTAGCACCTCCACTGTCCTGCCTATCCTAGAAACTGGGATTAACATGGCTGCCCCTCTTCTATATCATCCTCTGCCTCTTTTTCAGTCTACTCTATTAATTGTATTTCTTTCATCACATGCTTTATTGGCAAGTACTCAGAAATAAATGTGTTTATAGCTGAGCCTTGGACACCTCATTTCATTGGCCTTTTATGAAAGATAGGAGTCTAAATATTATTTACTGCCTGTGAAAATAGAATCCCCATGGTCCAGTTTGCCCTGCAACATCTCTATTGTTGGCAGTGATTTAATGCTGAGTTTGTACAGATGGAATGAAACTCAAACAGCAACATATTTTAACTCTCCTGTGCAGTGTATCAGTCTGAGGCCCAGTGAAATGCAATTGCATTGTGAGGCACTCTTTGTCATCTATTCAGACAGAGACAGGCCCATTTTAAAATACGCTAAGGTAGAGCAAAGTGCTAAAGGGAGAAATTATCTGAAAAATGCCTTCACAGAAGGTAATGCTTTCTTTTCTTCTGCATTTGGAATACAGAAATGGAATTATGGTTTTGTGGAGCTACATACTTTTTAAAAAAATGTAGAGATTGGCTGGATAAGAAACAAATAGGCAAATTTTATCATCAACACTGATTAGCTTGGTCAAAGGAATGAGTGATTGGAAATGGTGTTTGGGATGAACTTGTTCATCATAACAGTATCATTACTACAAAATTTTGGTGGGATTATGAAGAACCATTATTTCACTTGGGATATTGTGATCCAATTTTTTTAAATACACTACTTTATTCTGGTTTAAGAAAAAAATCTATCTTCCTTTCAATCTTTCTTCATCATTGCAAAAAATGAATCAAAAGGGACTCTACATTTCACTAGTAATAGCAAAACCTGGCTAGAGTTATTACAAATAAAGTTGTGTCTTGACTTATCAAGTTACACTGTGACACCCATCGTGAATGTCCCTTGTCTCCTTTAATTTTCAATTTGGTTCCTGAACCATTGGCTCCCTCTATTAAACAGTCTTACAATACTGAATATAATTTCTCATGTGTTAAGGATATTATGGTTATCCTTAATAATTATACAGCAATATTACCAAAAGCTTATTGAAGTTATACAATAATATGAATTATACTTTGGTTATAACCTTAACCAGAACAAGCCTAATTTTCTGCCTTTGGGATCTACTATATTTTTAGACTACTGCAAGAGATTAGGATTTACAATTTGTACACATTGTATGAAATACTTGGGTTTATGTCTTTCTTGAAATATATCAAAATATGTCTAATTAAATATGTCTAAATCTATAAATGCAGTTTCAATAGTTATAAATCAATATTAAAACTTCCATTATATCTTTGGGGCAAAATTAATGTTATCAAAATGAATACTGCATTGAGATTAATGTAATTAATTTAAGAGGGATTCCAGTGTTAATCCCTATTAGTTACGTTACAGAGATGAATAAATGCCTCACATATCCTTGGCCAAATTAAGGTTACTGTATGATAAAGGTGGCTTCAACCTACCAGTTTTTCAACTAAATCATGGCTTTTATTTTAACATGTACAGTATGTTCTTTTGGAACAAGACCTTTTATAAATATTCCCCTTTTTAGACCTATTTGGAAAGTATGTTATACCTCTGGAATCTTGGCAAGTTTTAAGATTCAGATGCATTAAACAACAATCTTTTTTTCCAGCCCTGAAAGCCATTATTAGGTAAGCAATTATGTTTTGATCCCAAATCACTAAATTTCACAGTAATGGAGAAGATGTTTTACTGGAATATTTGGACTAAACAAGGGGTCAATACATTAAGTTAGTTGATTTCTAATGGTTCTTTTAAAGATTTTGAGAGGTTGTGTGTTGAAAGGGTAACATATACAATTGAAACACATTATGGTCCACACACCCTAGTAACCTTCAAGGTACTTGCAATTTTAGGATCCTTAAGAGATGCAGCACTTGCATAGAAACCAGCAATTCAGTTTTAAAAGGAACTAAAAAGTAAAATGAAAGTTGGTACTAACTACATATCTGAATTGTGGAATGAAGAATTGGAATACTGTAACTAGTTTTACAGACTTGTCTTGTTTTCAAATCATTACACATATCAATACAATTTTGAGAAGAAATAGTATACCTAAGTACCTCAATGACATCTTGAACTATATGCCTGAAATATGGAATTGTTCCTTCAAGACGACCTTTGGCTCTTTTGAACCTGGGTCATGGCAAAGAGGATAATTTTACTTAAATGGAAATAAACTTACTATCCTGACTTTAAGGAATGAATCCAGGAAATCAATTTCTTATCTTTGTAAGGTCTCTGTGTTTTAACAATGAGAAGATGAAGCAATTCTTTCTATATAGTCTAATTTAATAAATTTATGGATTAAATTAATTTTGAATTATGTAGAACTTTATCTCTCTTTAATTGGCTTTATTTTTTTCACATCTATTTTAATAATCATAGTTTTTTTTTTCTTCACTGAATAACCATCATTTATCTCTTTTTTTCTGTTGCTGTTATAGTTTTTTTGTACTTCACTATTAGAAATAACATTTAAAAAACCCTAGTGATAGTGAAAACCGTTTTTTTCTAAAAACAAAGATTGGTAAATGTTTTACTTTTCCTTCGATTTAAATTTTGCTTGATAATTTTTATGGGGAACTAGGAAATTTCTCATAGACACACTAAGCACCTAATCCTTTTCCTTTCTGAATGTCTTGATGGTATATCTCATAATGTAGTCAATGAAGCAGTTCAGGAGGATATGGTAGGCAACTGCCCTTAGTCTAGATTGCTATATTATGGTTCTCAAATAGCTGTCAGTAAAATGTATTAATGAAAAATGTTCAGTCATCATCCAGTGGTCTACTTCATCGTGTGTGCTTGATTTGACAACCTATGATGTATTCTGCAAAAGCATGAACCGTAGAACTGCTCTTTTCAATGACCATCATATACTTGCACATAGCACAAAGTCCTACTCTTGCAGATATAAAATATTATGCCTACTGTAAGGACATGTAGGAGAACCTCCTCACCATCATAAGTATTCTCGAATCTCCACTTTTCAAATACTCTCTATTTATGTGGTAGAACAAAACAAAAAAGTCCAACAGTTTGGTACTGTTTAACAACCTCCTTTGTTTCAGTGAAGGCTGGCTTCAAAGTCATCCAGAAAGCAGTTTTCGAAATCCATTCTTGCTGTAGAGATTTAGTGAGAAATATTTTCACTTGCTTAAACCAAAATAAAAAAGCTTGCTAGTGGAACTATCTTCAGCTATAACAGGATCACTGTATATGGATGTTATGCAGTCCTCTCAGCTTGAAAATCTAGTTCTAATCCAGGAACAGGTTGTTGGATTCTAATGTGTGATTACATTAAATGAACAATCTGAGAGGAGGAATGAACATGTTTCAGGTAAATTGTAGCACATTTAGCAACAAGCAATACCCCCTTTTCTCTGTTCCAAAGCTTCCTCAAAGTGCATTCCTGGAACTCGGGGGCAGGATCACTGATTTTCAGTGATATAAATTTTCCTCTCTCTCTTTTGCTTTTACTAAAATAAAAGCAAAATAATATAATAAGCCCCTGAAATGTTTAATACACGTTTTTCATCATTTGTCCTCTCCTAATCCCTGCACATTCAAAAATATCTCTGCCAACTTCAGTTGTGCCCCTTGGTAGAGATGGGGGAAAAAAAGTGTGCCAAAAATGAAATGCAGACCCCAACCACTAAAAAGTTCCCTGCCTCTGTGATAAATGTACCCCAAATCTTGTATATTGTGTTGGTTTATTTTGTAATATGTGCAGTACTGTAAATAATTATTATAGATTACACAGATAAAATACTATTAAATTTATTACAACTTACTATTAATACCGTTACTAATGATGACATGCATAAATCAACACAGGATTTAAAGGATATTATTTTCCCAGTTTTACTATTAGTAAATACAAAGTTAAAAATTAGAGATTTATTTCACTTTCAATTAATATTTCTAAGGCTCTGAGAATATTCACATATACACATATTTAGACTAAAAACAAAAGCTTGTCTTTGATTCTGCCAACTATAATTTTGAGAAGTGTACTTTGATGAAATGACATATTTACTGCTAAAAGGGGCTGTCCTCTTATAATAATAAGTTTCCCTGAGAAAGAGATTGACCATTAAACCAGTTAATGATAGCTATGCAGGAGAATTTCAAATGTTCTTTTTGGAACTGCTTATATGATCCAAGAAGCACTAGGCAAATTTCAGCCTTAGAAAGATTAAGAAAAGTGATGCAATGAAGTCAATCTCCTATGCCTTAGTATTGCCCTTTTCTATATCTTTCTTCATGTCTGAATGATGAATGACCAAGTTCCCATCCTTTGCAAGGCTTTAGTAAATCCTGTCTCTGACAGACAACTGCAAAACTGCTCTCAAGGCATAATACATACATTGAGTTTCTGGGATTTTGTGTTTTTTGAAACTATCTACTCAATAAATATTATATCAAAAGGTTTTCCTTATTTACTCCATCTCTGTTTTGGGGTTATCTTTTGGGCTTTGAAAAATTCAGAGTAGAATTCTGTTGGAAACCTCCTCTGCATTCTTTGTATGTATTAAATGTTATATGTATTACAACATGTATGTATTAAATCTTATATGTATTACAACATGTATGTATTAAATCTTGAAAGTTCCCCAAAGGTGGAATTAATACTGGGGAAATACATTACACCAGTGTATTTCCACAACTTGATGCAGGGTTTCTTACAGTATATACAGTATATTATTTAGCCAATGTATAAATGCACTCACTGAAGATCCTCCAACATTCAGTATATCTATAAGAGTGTGTTCTCGTGTGGAGTAAGTACTGATTTATTTATTTATTTTTTTACGAAGGGAGTATCTGTGCTACATCCTTAAGCTGCTTCTGACCTGTATTCATGCCAGGTTGACTCTGAGCCACTTTAAGAAAATCCTGTCCAGATGGGGATACTCTGTTAACAGCTTGCAAAATACACATATCTACATATACCTACACAAAATTAAGTTATATTTATATATACAAAATTAAAGCATTAAAATGCACATATATGCAGGCACACAAAAAAACCCAGCTTTAAAATAAAATTAAAAAATCCTTTCTTCCACCCTGTAAGTCTTTAATGCCTTCTAGAGTTAGTCTTAAGAAGAATATAGTGGTTATAAATTTGCTTTGTACACAGAACGTTGTCTGTTCAAAACACAGGATCCCCCCGCCCCCCAGTCTACCTACCCTTGCCACTGGGCTTCCTTTCCTTTTTTCTTTTTAATAAGACAACCAGTCCACCATCTCACCATTTCTTTAATGACTTTAGGTATACCTCCAGGAAATGGAGAAATGATGAAATGCTGCATCTGTCAGCTTTTTTTTTTTAAGTCAGGTTTTGAACCAGCCATGTTCTATATGCAAGGCAAGTGTTATAACAACTCTGCTATTGTACCACCATTGTTAAAACTAGCACTGGAGAATAATGGAGACCATAGCAACCATTGAACCAGTTGAGAAGTGTTCCTCTCCTCTTGAAGTGGTTGATCAAAGTGCAGGGATTGGCCAAGAGGAAAAAAATGTGTCTCAGGCAAAATGGGCAGCAGCCTTTGAGGTAAGTGAATCAGGAAAAACAAGACTTTGAAAGTACAGCAGGAAAATACATCTGGAGGTCATTTTTGCAATGGATGAAGAGTGAGTAGGAGATGAGGTCATCCATTCTTGCCATCCAAAAAATGGTTCCTGGCCTGTACCAGCAATAGGGCAACCTTGCAGTGCAGATAAGCCCTAAGGCACTCTCCACATTCATTAAACCAATAAGGTTTTTCTGTTGTGTGGATTCTATCATAACTTAATATTGCTGAGAGAATAGCCAATTTTGCGGTTCCTCTCTTTAAAATGGATCTTGTCTTATAGAGATATTATGAAAATCATAGCACCCACTCATTACTTGCACAAAGTATTCCCCCCCCACACACACACAATTTCCATGTATATTTAAAAAGCCAAGAGTATCTGACAATATTTTCTTAGAACCAGAAGGATTCTGGGAACCAAGATTCTCTCCAGAGTTTTTTGACCATGTTATAACTCTGGAGAGATCAAAATACTTGAAAAGGTTTATGTATCTACTTACTCTATTTGCGTTCAAGTTATATGGACTGTGAAGGCACACACATTATAACATAAAGGAGTATGAATGTAGATACAGCAATTCCCATATGACATTTATCAGAAATGTTGTCTGAGCAAAATAGATTTAGAGGAGAGAATAGTATTTGAAAAGGAAGAAATGAACTAGTTGGTAGCAGGTCACGTGATAAAGGGAAAGTGCAAAGAATATTGATAGCTCTTACAAAACAGCACAGCATTACCCATATTACTGCTTAGGTTACAAGGAAAACTGGGGAGTTCATTTTCTTTTTTCAAACAGTTAAAATTTAAATTTCCCAATTAGGACTTCCATAAATCAATACCTTCAAGATTTCAGCATCATATTAAGCAAATCCACAGAACGTGATAAATTTAAGAGTAAATTGACTTCATGCAATATAACCAGAATTCTTTCGTTTCCAATAAATTCAATTTCAGCTCCTGCACCTGTTTTTTTTATCAAAATGTATAGACAATTTGAGTATGACAAGCAGAATGATTTTGACCCACTCGTACGCTCACTTGTCAAGGGAAAATATTAAGTTTTATTTAAAACATTAAAGGTTAAAAATATTCAATGGTTTTTCACTGATGTTCCAAGTGCTAACTCACTTGTACTGTTGTGTTCCAAAAGGAAAGGTGGTGAGATAAAAGAGGAATATTAACCATTATGGTAAGATCTTTAAAGTATGTCTTACTCTTCATTTGGTAAAGGTGTCTCACAATTCCTGCTCTGGATATACATTTCTTTGCTATACTCTTAGCAGACAGATTTATAGTGATAAAAATATCATTACTAGATACCTTATTAGTTTGCAGAGTGATCTCTGTCAGAAAAGTTTATTTCGCTTTTGACTTCTCAAATACAATCATCCAAATCTCTTCGGATTCAATATGTTTGAAAAGCTGCTTCATCAATTATTTCAAAGGCAGAAGAATTTTCTCATAAATATATTTGTCAGCCTCTTCCATGCGCATTGCATCCCCCCACCCCCATTTTTATACACTCACACATCTAGGAAAAAAATAACCACAAGACCAATAGAAACAAAGCAAGTAAGAAGCCTCTCTAAAACCACTGTAGCTTCAATGGCACTTTAAACTTTGGAAAAGAATGTGGGGAAAAGTAGTTCTTTCAGTCTTGCATTCAGGAAAGATAAGGGGGGGGGGGGGGAAATTCAGCAGAGCCCAGACAAGGTTAATAAAGAGTTCATCAGATTCAGTACTAAATTGTCTTGCTCTTAAGGCCATCCCATCTGAAGACAGTGTGGTCAAGAATACCCTTTCCCATTATTTCTATGAAAACAGTGGAAAGAAAAAAGAATTAGAAAAAGAATTAGAAGACGCATGTAATCAATCTTGTCCTTTACAAAATCCAGTAGTTCTTCAATCTGCCAGATACTGTGTCTTTCACAGCAACAGACAGGCAATGCCTATTAAATGTGTTTTTCTCTTCCAAAGAAATGGGGTCAGTGAAGGATCCTTCTAACCTTAATACACTAAAGCTTTAATGAAAGGCAACTGCTATTTTAAGATTTTATGAGAGGATTTTTTTATATATATATAACAAAGAGTTGAAGACACCTATACCCATTACTACAGAGTTGCCACAGACTCTTTTATCTGAATCCCCAAGCCAGTTCTTACAAACTTTCACAAATCGTTAGACCCATAAATGAGGCTTAGTCATGAAGAAAGCTAGGTCTTGACATACTCAACTGTTATGCTTTAAAATAAGTCTGATATGCTACAGTGTCTTTCTTTTTATTATGGTGCTTTCATTACCCCATGTTCTCTTGACAAAGAAGCGATTTTCTCAAAAGTTGATAGAGATCAACAGCATTTGTTAGCTTTCAAATCCTATAACATCAAGACCACAAAATTATGCTAGAGTTGTTTCTTAAATGTGAATGTACGAATGAAGAATATTATTTTGTATCAACTAATGAGGCAAGCACATTTAACTCAGTCTGTGAACACTATCTGATTTTCAGATTTCACCAAGTGTACATATAAGAAACAATGTTTCTTCAAAGTACTTAAATGTTAATAATCATTCCCATATTTATATTATTCCACGTCATTGACAGAAAGGGAAAATGGTTATCAGTAAACTCTTTTAATAGAGGTGCACAACTTTTTTGGTGCCACAGACCACAACTTGTCTGTCAAATGGGTCACACTCTAAAAAGTGGGTGAGGCCAGGATAAAAATTAAAGTTAATTTAAATTTAAAATGAATTCAATATAATTGACATAATTTTCATATATTTAATGATTTCCCTGTTCCATTACATTAAAAAATATAGTCTCGTGAACCATAAGTTGCATACTTGTCCTTTATAACAAGCTATCAGCTTCAAGTTAAGCTCTACAGGATTGTTCAAATCTTAATTGTGATGAGAAGTTAGAAATTAGATAGTGAAAAATAATTATATGATTTAAAAATAAACCCTAATTAGAATTTGAAATGATCCTGGGACACAACATGGCATATGGATACCAATGTAGTTGTGAACACTTCCATTTGTGTCTTCCAGATTCTAAATTCACCTGGTTGCATATAATTTCAATTTGTTTAACCCAAACATTAAATCGGAAGCCAGATCAGTGCTTTGTTTCAAAATGGGCCCACTTCTAGGGGGGAGGCAAACCATAATGATAAGGAGCATTCAGGGATACTTAAGGTGATGATGGTAGGGTGCAATCTCTCCAGCATTAATTCTCCATTGTGGCTGACATTCTGTTAGAGTGCTCACAATGTAACCGAAACATTTCTATGTGTCAACTAGTCCAAAAAGATTAGGGATACCAGTATAGATAAAATACATCTCCTTGGAACATCCCCTTCACTATCTAGTTAATCACTAAACTCACTAAATCAGCTTTCCTATTCCTGATGTGTTGGCCTTCAACTCCAATCATTCCTAGCCAGATAATGGGAGTTATTTTGTAATCCAATGCACATGGAGAATGTCAGAGAAAGTGCACATTAAAGCCAGCACCCTTCCAACCTGTATCCAAATGTTATTTTACAAACTGTTTTCCTCCCGCTTTAGGGGTCTTTCCTGCTGATTATCCTGCTACATTAGAAACCCATATGCTTCTTACCTCATTAAGTTGTTACTAGTTCATTGCAGCTAATAGTTCATTGAAAGCATTTTCTATGGCTTTCCTTAAACACTTAGCTTGGCCATCCTACCTAAGTCGATCAAAGGAAAAAAAGGCTTGGGTACATGAAACATTTCTGAAGAAACTTTTCTGTACCTGTTTTTCAAGAACTGATTTCATGTACAAATATGACCTAGAGGATATTGCTGAATTACTTAATAACTGTTATACATATAGGAGCAATACAGGTAGAAACAGCTTTATAATGAGAGTACTTCTTCTATAAGCAGAATGGGCAAAAATACAGAAGTGCCCAATAATACTGACAGGCTATGTCCCTGTCGTACATCTTTTCTTCCACTGTAGATGCAAAAGTGGAGAGTCAGAAAAGAGAGAAATCTCTCTTTTATATTTATTGCATGAAATCATTCATTGATTTATTCATTTGCATGCTTATATTAAAAAGTAAGAATTAATTCTCTATCAGGATATAATGGGAGAACATTGAAGCTTCTGCAACTTAAGGAAAAAAAAAATCAAGCAACTCTGCCTCTCTAGAAGTACGTTCCAGTTTGAAGAAGTCAGTATTGATGCAAGGAAGTCATAATCATTGTCATTGTTGTCTGGTTCATTACTGATCCCTGTTAAGAAAATTTGCAGCACTTGCAGACAGGTTGAAAGGCTATGACATTTCCTTTTAAATCCTGAAATTGGCAGAAGTGTATCACAGGTTTTTCTCTCCATATTTGGCTACATACTCCTCCCTACAGCTTACGATATATGGGTGAAACTCGAAAAATTAGAATATCATGCAAATGTTCATTTATGTCAGTAAGGCAACTCTAAAGGTGAAACCAATATATGAGATAGACGCATTACATGCAAAGCGAGATATGTCAAGCCTTACTTTGGTATAATTGTGATGATTATGGTGTACAGCTTATGAAAACCCCAAATTCACAATCTCAGAAAATTAGAATAGTGTGAAAAGGTTCAATATTCTAGGCTCAAAGTGTCCCACTCTAATCAGCTAATGAATCCATAACACCTGCAAAAGGTTTCTGAGCCTTTAAATGGTCTCTCAGGCTGGTTCAGTAGGAATCACAAGCATGGGAAAGACTGCTGACCTGACAGTTGTGCAGAAAACCATCATTGACACCCTCCATAAGGAGGGAAAGCCCCAAAAGGTAATTGCAAAAGAAGTTGGATGTTCCCAAAGTGCTGTATCAAAGCACATCAATAGAAGGTTATGTGGAAGGGAAAAGTGTGGTAGAAAAAGGTGCACAAGCAGCAGGGATGACCGCAGCCTGGAGAGGATTGTCAGGAAAAGGCCATTCAAAAGTGTTGGGGACTTTCACAAGGAGTGGACTGAGGCTGGAGTTAGTGCATCAAGAGCCACCACACACAGACGGATCCTGGACATGGGCTTCAAATGTCGTATTCCTCTTGTCAAGCCGCTCCTGAACAACAAACAACGTCAGAAGCGTCTTACCTGGGCTACAGAAAAAAAGAACTGGTCTGTTGCCCAGTGGTCCAAAGTCCTCTTTTCTGATGAGAGCAACTTTTGCATCTCATTTGGGAACCAAGGACCCAGAGTCTGGAGGAAGAATGGAGAGGCACGCAATGCACGATGCTTGAAGTCCAGTGTGAAGTTTCCACAGTCTGTGTTGATTTGGGGAGCCATGTCATCTGCTGGTGTTGGTCCACTGTGCTTCATTAAGTCCATGGTCAACGCAGCCGTCTACCAGGAGATTTTGGAGCACTTCATGCTTCCTTCCGCAGACGAGCTTTATGGGCATGCTGACTTCATTTTCCAGCAAGACGTGGCACCTGCCCACACTGCCAAAAGTACCAAAACCTGGTTCAATGACCATGGGATTACTGTGCTTGATTGGCCAGCAAACTCGCCTGACCTGAACCCCATAGAGAATCTATGGGGCATTGCCAAGAGAAAGATGAGGGACATGAGACCGAACAATGCAGCGGAGCTGAAGGCTGCTATTGAAGCATCCTGGTCTTCCATAACACCTCAGCAGTGCCACAGGCTGATAGCATCCATGCCACGCTGCATTGCGGCAGTCATTGCTGCAAAAGGGGCCCAAACCAAGTACTGAGTACATATGCATGCTTATACTTTGCAGAGGTCCGATATTGTTCTATTTCCAATCCCTGTGTTATTGATATCATGTAATATTCTAATTTTCTGAGATTATGAATTTGGGGTTTTCATAAGCTGTACGCCACAATCATCACAATTATACCAAAGTAAGCCTTGACATATCTTGCTTTGCATGTAATGCGTCTATCTCATATATTGGTTTCACCTTTTGAGTTGCCTTACTGACATAAATGAACATTTGCACGATATTCTAATTTTTCGAGTTTCACCTGTAAGTTTTTATAAATTTCTTGTTGCATAGGCAAACTTTAAATCAATAGGATAATACAAATAAAGGAAAAGAAATAAGAGAAATAACAACAGAGGGAACATCCTGATGATGTTTTAGTAGGCATGGGATTAAGCTATTAAGAGCAATAAAGGTTAAATACAATGGACAGGGTTAGATACAGTGATAAACAGGGCTTATGGAGATATAAGCACATAACAAAAGTCTTGAGGAATCTAAACAGGAAGAATTTTAAACAATTATATACTTATGATTAGGTAAAGGCCAATCTTAGTTGGGCTCTGAGAAACTTAATCTTGTCTGTGGTGAGAGAAAGATCTAGTAATGCTGAGGATACATTGGAATAACAGTGGGAAAGCAAGGAAGAAAATTAATTCAAGGATAGAGAACAAGAAGGAAGAAAATGTGGAAGTAGTCTTCTCCTTTTCCAAAACCCAAGGTGGCCATGAATGAAAGAAAGGAAAATGAGAAGATGTGAAAAGATATAGGAATATAAAATTTCCAAAACATCCATCATCAGAACAAAAAAGAATGCAACATAGACACCACATATTCTTACTTTTCACACACAAATGATTCCTTCCAATATAACTTTTCATAATTCATATGTATCAGGCATGGAAAATTTAGATTTACTTTTTCTTTTACTTTTCTTCCAGTCAAAAGAAAAGGAGCTTGTAGCATCAGGCTGGTGTTTCATGTCGTAATTTTCTGTAGAATGTGTTTAAGATGGAATATTTTAACAGCAAAATATGTGGGAACAGTGATCACTGAAAATATATAACAATGTAAGGACTTAACACAGGCAGCATCCACTGAACATTTTATACTACAATAAATACTTAACACAGTTCCTATTTTCACTGCCTGTCAGGTGCAGAAATTCTGGTTATGAATTGTTCAGAAATGGTTATTCAAAAGCTTAATGACAGGTTTTCCACCTCATTTGATTAATGAACTATAATTAGTTACAAAAGGCTGTACTTCGGAATGCAGATTTGGGTCTCCTGACATTGATCCTCCTCTACTGTATCAGCCATTAGTTATATTTGAAGTTCAGGCTCATATTTTTTAGAATGCTGCCATTAGTATTCCTCTAAATATTATAGCCATATTTATTGGGGTATTCCTCTAAACCCTATAGCCATATTTATATGCAATTCTGCATTTATATATGCAAATATTCACACACATAGACGCACACACATATCAGATAACTGTGGAGGACACTGTTTTGTAGTGGTTTTCCTTCTTTCTCTGGGGCTGGTTTCACTCAGTGTTGGTATGGGAAGAGGTTTAACTCTAGGCCCCTTCTACATAGGGTGCCTCTGGGCTTGACTCTACACCACTCCTGTTTAACACAAATATTTAATAATATATAAGAATATTTTGACACCACTGGGGGAGATGTCAGGTTCAGCCCAAAGAACTCCACGAGACAGTACAGGTCTAGTTCAATAGCTTTTATTAGCTTCCAACCACAAGACAGAATCCTGCCAGACTGAATCTAAACTTCTCAAGCCAGCAAGCAAAACCTCGCAAATTCCTTAGGGTGGTGCCAGTCCCATCTTCTTAACCTTCCCATGCTCCTGCTGGGGGCTAAGGCAATGCTTATCTCCCCAAGCGTGGCCTTCATTGAAGCATTCCATCACAGGAGGTAATCTCTCAGCACAGGGTGAAATATCATTAGTATGCTGATAATATTCAGTTATACATGTCCACCCTTGGCTTGACAAGTGATGCGGTCAAGGTGCTTAACCAGTGCCCAGAGGCTGTGAGGGTCTGGATGGGGATAAACAAGCTGTGACTCAATCCTACCAAGAATGAGTGGATCTGAATTTTGGGGGCACACTAGATCCAGAGATTTTTAATCTCCAACTCTCAATGGAGAATACTCCCCCAGACAGAGGTGCTGCACAATTTGGGAGTCCTCAAAAAGCTAGTGGGGCTTTAGCACAAATCCCATCTTACGTTCCTGTTCCTAGATTGGGAGGCCATGGTCACTGTCACTCATGTTTTTGTCACTCCCCAATTGGATTACTGCATTGTGCTCTACATGGGGCTGTCCTCAGAAAACACTTGGAAGCTTCAACTAGTTCAGAATACAATAGCATGCAGAGTTTTAGGCTTACCCAGGTTTATCTGGGTTACATTGCTGTTACGCAAATGGCATTTGCTTCCAGTATGCTTCTGGATACAATTCAAGGTGCTGGTTATCACCTTCAAAGCCCTGCATGGCACAGGGCCAGGTTACTTGGGGTTACTATCTCCAAGGGTCTCTGCCTGTCCCATCAGATCTGACATGGTGGGTATGCTCAAGGTCCCCTCTATTAAACAAAGTTATCTTGTGGAACGTAGAGTCATCCCTTCTCTGCCATGGTGGCTATCCCATGGAAGAGCCTCCTCCCTGAGATTCTGACCCTCCTGGCCTTCCAGAAGACTCTGAAGACTTGGCTTTTCCCCCAGGTCCTGGGCCAGGACATTACATGAGCCCAAACAGGTACAGTTTGTGTAGCTGAATGTGTTACATGGTGCCTTGAATTTATTATGATTATTTTAATTCTGGTTTTTGGCTTGAATTGTAAAGGTTTTATTAAATTGTTTTAATAAACAATTGTTAGCTTCCCGTACTTTGTATGTAAGAAGGAGGCTATATATATTTTCTTAAATAAATAAAAGAGCACACAAGTCTAGATTTAAGTTGTTCTCTTGGTGGATCTGAATAAGCTAGTAGGAATTATGACTCAATAATATTGTATAGCACACTAACGTGAGTAGGAGAACCATGATTATTGTACTCACTACTATACCTGCAATATGTTGAAACTTACCATATTACTATGAAGATCTGCAGGAAGCTTCTACTTGCATATATTATAAGATAGCTAATATTTAATAGCATTATTTGAGTGTTCATATGAACATCAATAGAAGCTTGTGATGGATCACTTGACTTAATGCAGAGAAGATAGAGACATACTGAGCAGAGCTGGAATACATCTCTGCATATATTTTACTACTATTAATATATTATATTCAGACATAATAGCAGAATAAAGCAATTGTGTGCCAAGGAAACCTCCACCATCTTGCACTTTGTTCCTAATTTTTGAGCCATTAGAAACATGTAAGTAAGAATGTTAATAATCCTGCAGTTAGGTCTATACCATGAACAGCATTCAGTCTTCCATGCAACTATACAGACATGATGATTATTTTTATCATCCACGGAGAGCTGACTTTCCATTTTTGTTCTCCTATCTTGCCAGAAGTGCTGGCATACATACAACAGATTTAAGCTAAAAACAGAATGGAAGTCTCATATTGATCTTAAAATGTAATGAACTATACTATACCATTCTTCTTAATACTCTGTGGATACAAGAACCTGAACACACTACTAACACAGACTAGAAATGCAAGACATTTCTGTTTCTTCACAAAGCTTCAAGAGATAAATCCCATTTCATTCCCTGACAAAGGAGCTACTAGCCCTGGAATCTTTCAATGCAGCTAAATGTATTGCAAAGCTTTGAGCTTGCTACAGATTAATAGACAAAGATGACAGGCAGTTGGAAGGAAGAAAAATCCTATAATTGTGTTTATTATTTATCTCAGCCCGTGAGTTTGTTATGACCAATATTCTTATTCATATCCACATGGCAAGCTGATATAAGTTTGAATTTAATATCAAATATCAGGAGTAAATGTATACAGCCATAGTCTAAAACACCATGAGCTTTCCTCTGGAGCTTCCACTGAGTTCATCTCCAGACATGAGACAAAAATGTACATAAAATAATTATTCTAATGGTGGTTGTTCTTGCAACCTTGTACATGCCTGAAAAAAATATTTATATTTATAAATAAATAGCAACAACTATTTATTTAGTTTATATAAGATGGCAGATCTAAGAATGACGTAAGGAGAAGAAGGGTTACAAAAGTGAATTTCTCTGTCCTTTGCTCAGAAAAGTGTAACCTGAGTATCTTCCTGACTATAAACCAGATTTATCTCCATCTTCAATTTCTCCCATCCCATCAAGGAAGGTCTCTTCTCAGGAGAAGTACATCAAATACTACTGGGAGCTGTTAGTTTTAGCAACTTTCTTCTGCAAGTATGAGTATGTCCTTGATTGTGGAAAGCATTTTATTTTAGTTATGTTTGTTTGACTTCAGTTGATTTAAGAAGAGGTAGTCTGAAGGGGGAAAAGTATTTAATTTAGGAAAACTGTATTTTTGAAAGTGAAAAATATTGGCTTGGACTTACTTTCGATTGCTAAAATAAATAAATAAATAAAATTTTAAAGAGAGTATCAGCAGAACATAAGAATCAAAACCTTTCTTTCTTCGCAAATGGTACATTTTGGTTTTCTTACATATCAGATTCAATAAATGTCTGTCATGCAAAGCAGGTTGGGGGGCTGTTCTAATAATAATCACCTGCACTCCCACTGAGTTAATAAATCAGGATGGATGAATTAATTACTTCCAAAATTATCTCAAGCGTGAGAGACAGTTGATGCCTTTCAGATTAGGAATTAATTATTACAATGAAATTCAAAAAATGCAGGAGGTTTTAAGAAATGAGCTAGGGAAGATCACTTCCAAGTCAGTGGGCTACTTCATCTCCCCCTATATAAGTGGCAGAGCCTGCCAACAAGACAGGATAAGAAACATCTAAAGTATCTATAAAACGTCTGAACAACAAGCATAAGAGTTCTCCATGAAAAGCTAAGGGACAGGCCTGGTCTACTTCAAGAAGCTGAAATGGAATCAATTATCTCCCAGTGATGAGTGAGTTATCTCTCAATGAGAGATAAACAGATCTAATTTTTTTCTTCTTCAACCTTTACACTTTCTTCCATGCAATATCTACAGTGGTTGGCTTTCTCCTGTTCTACTTGCCTTTTCTTTCTAGTCACATGCACTGAGAAACATGGAGTGAGAATGGCAACAGACTATTTATATCACATTTTCTCCCTGGCAGTTTCTTCTGTACTATTGGAACTTCCTTTTAGTAAAGGAATCCTGG
Source organism: Python bivittatus (assembly GCF_059951505.1). Taxonomy (NCBI): domain Eukaryota; kingdom Metazoa; phylum Chordata; class Lepidosauria; order Squamata; family Pythonidae; genus Python; species Python bivittatus. The sequence continues at coordinate 34,654,555 of NW_028277098.1, forward strand.
CTATGAGACAAAAGACAGTCAGGCAGAACAATTCTATTACTCTGACCAAATGCTCTGAAGACCAGCGGGGCAGAACTGAGGAGAGATACATCAGTATATTTTCACCCTTTTCCATTTTTAAAGAGTTTCTATTGTGTGGAGTGGGAGAGAACACATTAAGACCAGGTTTTCTGGTTTTTTGGTCTCAGTGCAACTCAAGTCACCACACTCCTTTCAGTCTTTGATGCAGATAGTCATAGAGAGTGGCAGAGAAAGATGACTCCATGCTGGATTTGATCCAAGGATATTAAGCCAAAGTTTAATATCAGACGGAATGGAAATAATCAATCCTATGGATGTTGTCCAAGGGACCATAGGAACTACATATAAATAATGTTTAAGTCCTCTTTTTGGAATTTTATGTAGGCATTCTTAGAACTGACACATTCAACAAAATGGTACCAGAGCTGTGGTCTTTATTTCATTTGAAGGAAAAGTTGGAATATGGATGGTTGGTATTCCCCAATTTTTTCTTTTTTTTACTTCACCTAAATGTGCATTTTCAGGTACTCCTTAAATCTGTTCAAGCCGTTGTTATCAAACTGTCTTTTGTCTGAACACAGTATTGGTCAGTTTATTAAAGCAATATAAGTTCAGTTATGAAAGTACTTCAATCTTCAAATGAAAGTTTCTATTTTAGCATTTGACTGTTGAAGATATTGTCATCATACATAATACATACATGTAGAATTATGGTAACTGATTTGAGTGTCATAAAGAGCAATGTACCTGTTTAAGTCACGATGTATAATTGGCTGGGTAAGGTTGTGAAGATACTCCATGCCTTTAGCAACATCTACGGCAATGATTAATTTTGACTGCAAGTCAAGGTTCCTGCAATGAAAAGAAAAAGATTTGTTTTTGTCAAATTAGAGACAGGTGAAATGAATTTGTCAGATTTCCTGATTAGTAACTAGACTGATAACTAGTATTTGTCATAAGCAAATCAATTTGTCTCTCAGAGCAATTTAAAATAAGAAATTATCTCAAATTTGAAATAGGTTTATTCTTAATTAAAACTTAGATAAGTTATTCTACTGTTTTCTATCTCCTCTTCCAATATCTTCTAATAATAGTTTTTGATAGCCCAATGATTTTTAGAAAAGAGAACAGGGGGAAAGACCAGGTAGAGCAGTGTTGTCCAAACTTGGCCACTTTAAGATGAGTGGACTTCAACTCCCAGAATTCCCCAGCCAGCATGGCTGGCTGGGGAATTCTGGGAGTTGAAGTCCACTCATCTTAAAGTGGCCAAGTTTGGACAACACTGAGGTAGAGCACCCCTCGTGATGAGCATTACAGGCTACTAGGATGTCAAAATGATGACAAGTGCATTGTGTAAAGAATAGAGTTATGCAGTTTGTGCCAATCATGTCACAATGTCTGATGCAAGTATGTAAGTAGCATTATTTGTGAAATGATATCATGATCTCATTATTTGTCCACCTTGCCCCCCAACCTCAGTGCATGTTGTTGTTCCTGGGATTTATCTTTATGCTCATGCCTTACTTAATCTCATGGTAAATGGCAGCTCCCCTGAGGCAGACATAAAAGGGATAGATTTGTTATTTTCATCAAGGAAGCCTAAACCCACTTGTTATGCACAATCCTTTCCTGTATTTTTCTGTCTAATGCAAATCGCAATGTTAGAGAGCAAAATCAGACGGCCAACGTATCTGGTAATCAATATGGACAGAATAGATGGCCAAATGTAGAAACCCGTTTGCTTAAGATTCGTTATGATTCAGCTACTATTTCCTACATAACAATCATAAATATTTTTAGCTGACTGCTTTTAGTCATATTTTAAAAATACAGATGTTGAACCAACTCTATTGAAACTGTGGAATGGAGAGACTGATCAAATCAGGAAGGGAGATGTTCATTTAGTGTTTTCCTTCTTAGATTTTTTTTTAATCTCCAGTAAGATCCCTGAAATCATCATGAGTAAATCAATTAAACCAGGCACAGCGATGGAGAGTGCGGCGTATGGTTAATAATGGTGGTAATGGCATTAAGTGACATTTCAGTATGCACAGCAGTCCATTGGAGGGCAAGGATGAAAGACTTTCATGCAATATTGCAACACAAATAAAAAAAGAACAGAGCTTGTGTCATGATGTCATGATGGACATCATATTGGTTTCATTGTGATAAGGAAAGGATGCCTAAGTCTGCACCTCATACTTATAACCATGTCTATAGAAAGACAGTTGACTTAAGCAAGAAAGTCCCCTGAAACAACAGCTGCCAGAATGAAATGTAGACATGGACTATTTGTCCAACTGGTTATCTTCATTGAGGAATCTGTATCAATATGACTGAGAAAAGTTCAATAATTTTTTTCAAAGGTAATTGTCACAGCCTCCCTGTGGAGAGATGTATTAAACAATCCATGACTCAGATAAAAACAAAACCCCTATATCAGGCAAATGATCACTATGGGCTTAAATCTCCTATTTCTTCATTGGGTCTTCTGTAACAGGCAACTGTTTCTGTGTGCCTTGGTATGTCATGGGAGAAAATATAAGTAAGATATGTATTTCAGCCTCTCTAAATGTTCTTGGGATGAAAGGAAAGACATGATTACCAGGAATGCTTAGGTGGTGGCAGTCATTTACTGGGGACTTGAAAAGCACAGCTCAGGACTGAAGGTGAAATTTTGGCTGGCTCTATAGCTTCTGAACCCTGCCTGACAATGTCCCTGCATTCAGGGTACTCCTGCCTGTCTGGTTTGTATTTCTCTGCTGTAAGATGCAACCTCATTATTCTCTTGACTTACATTGCTTTCCCAACTGCTAGTTCTGCCTATATCAGTGTTTCTCAACCTTGGTGGCTTTAAGGCTTGTGGACTTCAACTCCCAGAATTCTCCAGCCAGCATGCTGGCTGGGGAATTCTGGGAGCTGAAGTCCACCCAGATTAAAGCTGCCAAGGTTGAGAAAAACTGGCCTATATTTTACTTTAGTACATTTTATTTTTCTCTTACTTTCTTTCATCCCAGTGTCACTTATATCCTTTCTTTTCATCTTCCACAGTCCTTCCTTCATTGCCTCATCTCCTTCCTTCATCTTTCCTTTTACACTGGATCACTAAGGAGCTCAGTCTACTTTGGTCATCTTCTCTCTTCCAGCCAACTATAGCTAGGGCCAGTGTGGGCCTTTGGACAAGCACAGGACAGCCATGCATGAAACTCTCCTTGAGTGCTGACCTATGGCCAATCCATTCTACATTAAAATGATTGGGAAGAGCTATTTACTTGGTGCAGGTCAATTTACCTTTTTTGTTCATGCAACAGTGAAAAGAGGGATCCTCCAGATATATATTGAGTGACTATGGCAAACTGACTTGGATCATCCAAGCAAGCACCAACAAATTGGATAACACAGGGATGATTGAGTCGGCACAGAATGGAAACTTCACGGCAAAACATATCGACATCTGATTTAGAGCAATAGGTATTGGCTCGGTAACTGATAGATAAAGAAAGAAAAGGAATATATATGTAAAAATAGCTTTAAGAATGCAACTTCAAAAACATTAATTAATAAAATAATTGAATAGAAAATACTATTAATGCTTACCGCTTGATTGCAACTATTTTATTTCTACACCTTCCCTTGTACACTTTTCCAAATGATCCTGCAACAGATTAAGAACACACTGATAAGTGTATGTGTGTGTATACTAAAATGAACATATTTTCCACTTTCTTTTACCTGAGCCAATAATTTCATGAAACTCTATTTCTGAAAGCTGGAGGTGAAAATGGGATGGCAAACCAGCACGGAGTAGGAGAACATCTGTCTTTTCTGCAAAGGAAAATTGTTTAGTAAAAGCATTGAATTTAGAAGCAAATAAATAAATTACATACTATAAAACAAATTTTCATACTATAAAACAAATAAATAAATTGCACCTCTTTTTTTTTTATTATACATTGGTTGGCCAGTACCTCTGCTACTCTTTGTTTTAGTACCTTACAATTAATCCATATAATAAACAGATTTTCAACATCCTATCTGTCTTGGAGCTTTTTGGGTTTAGAAGCTTATCACTAAAAGAACAGTGTTTCTGTTCATATGCATATTCTATCTGCTTCATGTAATGGCTGCAGAAAATCCTTTATACAAGGAATTAGTTCCCTTTCTGTCTAACAGAAGCTTACGAAGCTGTTTCTATTGCCATTCTGATCTACTGTTCAGTGACTCCTGGAATTGGATTTGATACACAACTGAATTTGCAGACTAACTTATTGATCCACATGCTGTGCTATAAGAGGTTTATCAAAACATTTCTTAAAGAAACATTTGAATATGACTTCTGATTACATGGGTAGGGTAAAACTCTTAAGGCACCCAGAGCTTTTATTTTGGAAGAAAATTAATAAAGGACATGCATCATGAGAACGATCAACTCATTTTAGCCTCAAACATACACATAATTTTAAAGACTCTCTTAAAATTAAGGTGTTTTAAATCAAATAAAATTTACACTTATGTTGCTATCATCACTAATTTTGTAATACATAAAAAACCCAATTCTCAGTAAGAATGATGTCTCAGTGACATAAGAAATATTGCAATAATGTAAATGAATAATTTATGCTCCATGCAGAACTTTTCACAACTACAGTTCTTACTGAATTTAAGCCAAACCTCCAACCATCTAAATCACTGACATCTTTTTTAAGGTACTTCCACACAGCCTCCCCACAATGTCCCTACAAAGAGTCCTGAGAATGTCCCCACCACAACAGTAGTTCTTGATGGGGACATTCTGAGTTCCATGGTTCAGCTGACAACTGCTTCCTCCAACGGACAATGCAGAAACACAAATCAACACTCAGCTTGAGCCATATGCCTCATAGTCTCCACTATGCTATTGCACCAATATAGCAAAAAGAAAACCATTGCGTCGCTTATTTTAAAGAGAGCAGAGAGATGGTGGTGTGGCACCAAGGCATGTGAACTGCAGTATAGGAAGGAGGTATGAGAAGCCAGGGGTGGGACAAGGCAGGATTTCCTGCCAGTTGAGAACTCTCTCTGTTCATTTCAAAGGTTCTGCTCTAGATCTGTTTCTACACTGATTCCCTTAGCTCACCGGTAGAAAGTTGATAGTCTCTTCTGTCCAACATTGATAATGGAATGTGAGCATGAAGCTTCACAACTAACTTGGAAATAGTGGAAATGTTGTATGTGGAGTGGCTTATACATGTTAAACCCTGATTATTGCACAGTACCTTTAAATATTACTTATTAAGCATAGCCTATTATAAGGTAGACTTTACCACTTGCTTTGACATCCTTATATGTTCCATCTCACTCCACATTATTATTTGCCTCATCTGTATTTTCCTCCCTCTTACTGAAATTAGGCCAGGATGGAATTAGGCACTTTCTTATTTGAGGTGTGCAAAATGGTTTGAATACAGCTGTTTTAAGTGGCTCATATATAGAACAAAATACTTGTGTTTGGGATATTTTGATGGTGATGCTTTGTTTTGGACCAAAATATGACTGCTTTGCATATCAAATATTTTGAGTATTTTGTTCTGTTTTAGGTGACATAATCATTGTTCTCTTGTCTCTTATAACTGGGGTGTTATCTTCTGAATTCTCCTGTCTGGACTGGTACAACAGAAAGAGCTAGTCATAACCCTAGTGTTATTGGTTTAGCCTGGAAGTGGGATCTGGGTGAATCAGCAAGAATTTAAAGAACACATGTCACAGTAAGAGAACCATTCTGGATCTAACTGCCATTGGAGAGAAACTGAAGAATGAGTTATGAGCTAATATTGTTTGTTTATTTATTCTTATTAGGCCACCCAACTCCAGACAACTCTGGGTGGCTTGCAATGATAACAACAATACAAAAACCCTAAGGGAAACAGAAAAGACACGTAAGATGTCCAGAACAGTCAAACATTCAACTCAGCAGAGAAAACCCTATGAGGTCCCTGGAGGAAAAGCTATGTTTTTAATGACTTTTAGAATGAAGGCAGAGTAGAAGGCATAGGTATCTCTAGGGCAATGTTGTTCCACAGAGCAGACACAGTGGCAGAGAAGCCCATTTCCTGGGTCCCCTCAGAAGACACTGTTTGTGTGGTAAGACCAAGCATGCCAGTTCTGTCTGACCAAACAGAAAGGGCAGAAACCTCTGAAGATAGACAGTCCCTCAGATAACCAGGTCCTATGCCATGAAAGGTTTTATAGGTGATAACCAGCACCTTGCATTACACCTGGAAGCTAATTCATAAACCAAAGGTATTACATGGTCATATTGCAATAGTCCATATACAAGGTGACCAGGACATGAGTGACTGCCTGGAGGCCCTCTGGATCCAGGAATGGGCACAGCCAGCTCACAAGATCAGTTGGTTGACTTGGGTCAAAGTATACAACTGAGTATCATCAGCATATTAATGATAACTCACCCCAAACTACAGGATGATCTCACCCAGTAGTTTCATGTATATGTTAAATGGGGGAGGGGGGAAGAGCATCAATCCCTGAGGTACCCCACACATCAGGGGGTCAGGCTAAATTTCCCCCACCAACACTGGAACTGCCCACAGAGAAAGGAGAATGACCCCAGCACATTGTGCTCCATTCCTAACCCTCATCGGTGGTCCATTCTGTTCAAATTTCAATTTTGATTTAATGTAATGGAATGGGTGGTACTTTTAGTCAGAGAGAAAGAGAGTGAGAGAAGTTTTCCCCAACCCTTCACTTCCTTGCTTTTCAAAGCCTCCTACTGAATGTAAAAGAGCATTCTCATCTCCTAAAAATCCATTGCTCCCTCAATAATCCCTGTTTGCTTGTTTGAAGAAATCCATTCTTCCAATTAGTTTTTTTGTCTGTCTGGTAGAACTGCTACCAACACTAGATACCCACGTGCATGTATTTAATTAACAGAGAGCTTTCCTTTTCTGATTTTTTTTTTTAGAGGCTTGCCTTGAGAGCTTCTCTCTTAGCCTTCCATCCCAGTTTGTTTATTTATTTAACAATATTTATTCCCTGACCCAGTCAACAAGGACTTGGGGTGGGATACTGGAAAGTCACAAAGAAAACAAAAGTATGACGTATACATAGTTACCACTGTCTTTCAAAGGCATCCCATTATTATAACTACTCTAAGGGCCAAATGCCCATTGAAACAACATTCCTCTGGCTAGTTGACAAAATGCCAATAGGTAGGGTGCCACCAAACCTCCAGAAAGAGAATGTTCCAAAGAGGAAACACTAGTCAACGGTTCTGAGGGCAATTTTGCACTGCAGCCTAAGCTGTTTCTCTCCCACACTGCTCCCAGTTGTTTCTTAAGTCGGCTTCAGAATGCCAGCCTGGGTTGCATTAGGTTAGCAACAGGACCAAGCTAGTCTCAGCCTGGATTATGCCCACCGGAAGACCTGATTGGTCATTCCCCTGCTTCTTGCCCTTCCTGTCTGTATAGAGTTAATTCTCATAAAAAGCTGTTTTGTGTATACCAGTCCTGAGCCTTGGACTGAGTCTAGCCAGAAAAATGACTGTAGATGTTTATGCACATTATATTGTCTTGGTAACAAGCTGCAGCAAGAAAGAGAGTAAATTGACTGCTTCAGCTGCAAAGTAGAAATTGACCGTTGTGTTTGGAAGGCTGTTATTTTAACTGCTGTATACAATGCATTGGTGTTAATTGAAACCATTTCTGAAAATTAGCTTCAATTCCAACCTTAAAACTAAATGAAGGATTTTTGGCAATTCTGCACTGCCACCTAAGCTGCTTGTCTGCCATGCTGCTCCCCTCTGTTTCTTAAGCCAACTTCAGAAATCTCAGCCTGGATTGAGTGAGTTGGCAACAGAGTCTAAGACCTGATTGATCATTTGTCTGCTTCTTCCCTTCCCATCCACACAAGGAAGGCAAATCTCACCGATCAACTCCTGTGTGGACTGCTGTACCAATGCCTGCCTTTTCCTGTTAGAGATTGTTCCTCCTCACTATTACCCTTGCTTTGCCTTCTTCCCAAGATATTTACACACATGGATGCCTTCATTCTTCCTTCTCACATTATCACCTTTAATACTAACACAGACTCTTCTGTTTTTCCTTTTCCCCCTTATGGTACCATTGTTGCTGTCATGCTACAATAATCAAAGCAGTAGGGAACAGGTCGTTATTTCATTCCTACTGATAATTCAGCTTTATAGAAATAATGTTGTTACTCCATTCCAACATACATACATACATACATTACAAGGAAGGGAAGAGAAGGGAAGCTTTACAGTACTCTAGGGAGGGGGTAGGAAAGGAAGGGGACAATGCTTCACTCAGCCTGGAGTGAAACAGAAAGGGTACCCACTGGGAAATGTAAGGGTTGAATGGAGCATCAGAGTCTAGGGGCGAGGATAGTTCCATTAATGGACCATTGTTTGAACAACCTCAAGATTATATATAAAAAAATAGAATAGTAACTGCTGACCAGCAGATAACATAACAGCTCGGCAGCCCAGGATGAATGGCTGCACAGGGTGGCAACTACCGATTGGAGGGGAGGAGGTGCGCCAAACACTGCAGCTAAATGGAGCTGGGCTGCTACTGGAGTGGAACAAATTGCTGGAGACCATCCACTGTGAAGAGTTTATGTTGGCTTGGGTCAGAAAACAGCAGTTTTGAATTGAAGCTGGAAAGCCCAGGTGTGACGTGCGTTTGCAATGGGGTGGCAGTGGGAGGAGGATGACATTTTCTCTCCTGTACTCAGCAAGCGGGGAGTGGCCCATATTGGTGATGGGCCAAGCAGAAAGTATGGATCTGCCCTGAGTTTTGAGGTTGACTTTTATTTCAGTACATTGCTTAAAATAACCCCTTACTGGACTGACTAGAATGTAGTATTTTATGCCAGGATGAGTTCCTGCCCTGGAACAGATAGTTGATCTGAAAGGGTTGTATCTTGTATGAGATCAAAAACACAGAGTTCAATTAATGCTTACATTCTAAGGCAAATTATTGTGCTACTCTTAATTCAAGGCAGACTAGGCTGTCTACCCTATTTTAGCTGCAAACATTTGCATGGTGGCAACAAAGAGCCAGCGCTTTTGGTATCTCTTTGCTGCTATCTAGCGAGCATCCAGATTTTTGCATTCAAAGAGAGTTTTGAGTCTTCACTATTTCTCGAAATCGTTTTGAGTTTTGTTTCAACACAACACAGAACACCCAAATCTGTCTGAGTTTTTCCCATCACCCCATGGCCAACTCAAATTCAACAGAACGTTTGGGTTGCAATGGTTTATTTCAGGTTTGAAATAAAATATATTTTCTATTTTGGCCTCATCTCTGGTGTTACCAATTTTCAATATTGCTGAGCTTATAGTGCTTAGGTTTCCTGCCTTATTTCTGATAGTATTTTTGTATCTTACAGGGGGAACAAATGGAAGGTATATTTTTTGTCCCTAGTATGGAGATGCTGCCAAGGCTCGGCCTGTTAAATTTCTTGCAAGGTCTCAAATACATGGAAGATTTGAATGGAAAAGCTGGCAAGCCTCACTTGAGGAACAGGTAGTGTAGGCAGTATCCCATCCAAGATAAAAAGGCTCAGTAGTTCTCTCACCGATTTAAATGTCCCCGTGGATATGTTGGGAAGACAAATCTAACCCACTTCAGCCTTAATAAAACTTCAGAATGAGAAAAAACCCCTATAAATAAATAAAACCAGTTTCTCCAAAATTTGCCCTGCCTATAATAAATGTATTTGTGATGAGATATTAAAAAGAAAATCCTTAGTAATCAAAATACCTTTAGTCATACTTTTAATCTTCCCTAGAGGAGAAGGAACTGACACATATGATCCATCTGAAATAAAAAAAGGAAACTGAAGCTTACAAGTCTTTACAAAAAATGCATAGTATTTTAAATAATTTTCTCTTTAAGCTAACAAATTAGCTCATGCAATAATTATTTACTCATGCTTTGAAAAGCAATGATGATGTCAGTCAGTCAAAAAATCAATCAATCAAATCTTTATTACGGCCATCAGCTCAATTATAGACAATTTTATAAGGCAATTAAAATAAAATTAACTAAAGTACTGTACTATTGTATAAATAAGTTGTTAGAAGACATCCAAAAGACACAAAACTAATTTAGTAAGTTAGAACAACTAAAGAAATGACTATAAAATTGCTGAAAAAACAGAGGTGGATATGAGAATTATCTGGCTGGGACACCGTAATCATATCTGGTACATTTTAGGTCTATGCAGTGTTTAGGTTTTGAAGACAAAATGGTCCTTTGAAGTGAATAAAAATACAAATGTAGCATCTGTTTGCCACCCCTTGAATTAAATGCAATCCTAGGAAAAGGCATGGCTGCTTTAAGTAACTGCAGGCAGGGGCAGGTTCTACATTTGATCTAGAATTTTATAGAATTTCATTTTAGCTGAGGAAACTTGATAGATTTGTAACAGCTATAGTGTTAGAACTCATATATTTAATAAGCTGGTAAAGATGTATGCAACCCAAGGATTTAGTGTTTTACTAAAACTTTTAGTGCTATGTTTATGGTGAAAACTTCTTATATAGAAATACTTTGAGGTTCACAAAATGAACTCCAGTTTATACATTAGAAGACCAAGACTGGGTTTTAAGGAGACTTCAGTAATGGAGATAATCCATAACAAGATTCAAAAGGCTGCTTTTAGCCATATTTCACAGCAAACAGCAGGTACTGAAAAAAGTTGATGGGACTGTAAGTTTTTATTAATCATAATCTGAAGTACAGATGATCCTAAGAAATAATCATGTATAGTTTGAAGAGGAAAGGCATTCCAATCTATTTCCCTGAATTATTCAATGTATTACATCAGAGAAAGGGAACCCTCTAGACAGCGTCAATGGGAGAAAGGTATTACTTGCATAGAATGTGCCCTGAACAGCTTCCTCACTTGGAGTGCTTTCAGAGAGGAGAGATTAGAATACTTTGTGCTGCACAAGAAGATCTCATCACCCTAGTTTGAGAGATTTTGACATTATAACCACTCTTAAATGAGAGGAAAAGTAGCAGTTTTACTGGATGTTATTTCATTAATTGATCTGCAAGGAAGGACCTGACATTACCTTGTAATGAAGGCTGCTCTCAGACCAGGTACCTCCACTATGGAGCAACTGGATGAGTCTCATGACCCATAAACTCAAAGAAGGGTTTTATAAACCATGCTTCTTGCTTACAATCATTATTTACAAGACATGATTACCTACCGGAGACATGCAGAATCTGTGAAGGACATTCACTAGCTAATTTCCCCTATACTACACTTGGCTCTGTTAAAATCAATTTTAAAACAATCCACTGATTATTTTAGAATTAAGACTGGATTCAGTATTGTTATTGCATTAGCCATTTTCTTAGCAAAGTTTATCATTTGGGCTTGGTACAACAGAAATTAATTTGCTTTAAGAAAGGGTTTCCTAGCTGATATTTTGTGCTGAATTTTTATGAGCCTCTCACATAGCTTAAACCAACAAATTTCTTCATACCATGTCTGAAGAAATCTGACTTCTTAAGGAATTGGTTAGAAAGGAATAATAAAAATTATTCAGAAAGTAGATATTTGAAACTAAAGAAAAGATGTCTGTATTTATAACTGAATCCTAATAATGTGCTGCTTGTGATTAGAGATTGGAATGTCAAAGTTGGAAACTTGAAAGAGGAAAATGTAGTTGGATTGTATGGCTTAGGAAACTGAAATGAAACAGGGGTTGACTTATCAATTTCTGCCACTCCAATGATTTCTTCATAGCTAACACTGCCTCAAAACAACCAAAATGATGTCTCTATACATGGACATCACCACATGGAATATGTAGAAATCAAACTGACTATATTATTTCTAAAAGGAGGTAGAGGAGTTCAATTATAGCATCAAAGACATGGCCAGGTGCTGACTGCGGAACAGACCATGAACTGCTCACATGCAAGCTTCAAGTTAAGCTAAAGAAGAAAAAGAAAGCCAGTTTCACGATATGATCTTGAACATATACCCATCAGTTTCAAGGAGAACATCAGGAATTGCTTTGAAGTCCTGAACTTCATTGATAGAGAACCATATGAATTATGGAATTAGAAATAGTTAAGGATGAATGTGAAAAGAGACCACCAAAAATGAAGAAAGAGAAGAAAGCAAACTGGGCGTCAGAACAAACTGTGGAAATTGCCAAGAAGAGAAGAGAAGCCAAAGCCGAGAAAGACAAAAATCTCAGAAAAGAACTTAACAAAGAGTTTCAGAGAGCTGTTAGAAGAGACAAGAAGCAATATTACAATAACATCTAAACTCAGAAGGAGGTTCCAACCTCAAACTGGTATGCTAAAGGATACCAATGGGCAGATAGTAATCCATTCAAAGGAGATCAAAGGAAGATGGAAGGAATATACTGAAACACTATACAGTTGAGATGTCAACATCCAAAATATTCCTTACTTACAAGAACCTCTACTACTAGAAGATGAAGTTAGATCAGCAATCTGGTCACTACCAAGTTGGAAGGCTACAGGAACTGATGGAATACCCACTGGAATATGGCAGACAACTATAGAAGAAGAATCAGTCAAATTTCTAACCAAGCTATGCCATCAGAACTGGAGAACAACACAGTGGCCAACCAATTGGAAGAGGTCAATCTACATTCTAATACCAAAAAAAGGAGGGTGCAAACCATTGTGCAATAACCTTAATTTCACATGTCAGCAAATGCTTAGGATCATCCAATGCAGATTAGAGCCATACATGGAAAAAGAGATGCCAGATGTTCAAGATGGCTTTAGAAAAGGCTGAGGACCATAAGGCACTATTGCTGATAATTGAGAAAGCCAAAGAATAACAGTATGTGCTTCATCAGTTATAGAAAAGCCTTTGATTGCGCTGATCAGCTCAGAAAAAATGGGAATCCCAGAACATCTCATTGTCCTCATGAGAAACTTATATAGAAGTCAGGAAGCCACAATATGGACAAAACATGGTGAAAGAGACTGGCTCCAGGTTGGCAAAGGAGCGTGACAAAGCTGCATACTCCCCCCTTATTTATTCAAACCTACATGCTGAATATATATTAAGGGAAGCTGGATTGGAAGAAGATGAGCATGGTTTTAAAACTGGAGGAAGAAACATCAATAACCTGCATTATGCTGATGACACTACTCTGACAGCCGAAAATGCAAAGGATCTGCAAGCCCTAGTACTAAAAGTCAAATAGCATAGTGAAAAAATGGGACTAAAATTAAATATAAAGAAGACCAAACTAATGAGGTACAACAGGTAGAATAACCAGCCTTAGAATTGACAATGAAGATATCAAAGTGGTAGATAGCTTCTGCCTTTTAGGATCAACCATCAACAGTAATAGAACAAGCAGTCAAGAAATACACCATAGACTAGCACTTGATAGAACAGTCATGAAGACCTTGGAAAATATATTCAAATGATGTGTCTATACCTACAAAGATTATGCAAGCCATGGTATTCCCTGTGATACTCTATGGAAGTGAAAGTTGGACTTTAAAGAAGCAGGATAAAACGAGTATTGATGCCTTTGAACTTTGGTGTTGGAGAAGACTCCTGAGAATACCATGAACAGTCAAGAAAACAAACTAGTGGATCATTGAACAAATCAAGTCAGAGTTCTCACTCAAGGCACAAATGACCAGGCTCCAATTATCATACTTTGGACACATGCAAAGACCCAGTTCTCTGGAAAAGGCTCTAATGCTGGGAAAGGAAAGGGAAGAAGAGGACAACCAGCAGCAAGGTGGATGGACTCAGTAACGGTGGCAGTGAGTGCACCATTGGGAGACTTGAAAGAACAGGTTAAGGATAGATCGTCATGGAGAAAATCTATCTATGTGGTCACTAGGAGTTGAAAATGACTTGATGGCACATAATCAATCAAATCACTCTTATTTATGGTACATTTATCATTGGTTGCTGTAAAACTAACTTCAAAGAATAGGCTGAAGCCAGCAGTCATAACATGCAATATCCTTTGAAATGCATCAAAGGAAAATAACAGAAAAAGTCACAAAATGGATTCTCCCTCTGTCCCCTAAGCATACATGTAATATGGAATGGTAAAATTGTTTTCTCAAAATTAAAACTTGATTCAGGTTTGTTGTCTGTTTTAAATAGACTATGAGATATAATCTCTTGTTAGTGGGACATGGTGGGACCTACTAGATCAATGACTGACCTCTGCTACGTATAATTGACCATTTACCGACAATTACTATAAAGGCATAATGAGATCAGAGCATCCTCATCTTTCCTTGCTTACTGAAAGAGTGAATAGACTCCTAAGTCTATAATTACTCATTTTCTATGTAGACATTGTAGGAGGGAAGCCATATCTTACATAGTGTTACCTGACTGATTTTCTGCATTCTCTATAGCTTCCATTTTCTTAGCTCTTCCTGGAATTTCCTTACCTTATAAACTGTTGGCAATCCTGTTCTTATTCACTTAGGTTCTCATTTCCTGAGCCTCTTATCCTCTCAGCCTACAGCCATCGGTGAAGCCCCTGTTTTTCCTCTTCTCCTTTACCATAATCTAATATTTCTCTAGCCTTTCCTTTCTCAGTGTCCTGCTTGTTCTCCAGGTGCATTATAATAGTCTCTTGCTAAGGGGCTGATCTCATCCTTCTCTCCTACCTTATTATTCCATCTGGCCCTTAAGAAACTGATTAGGTTCTGCAGTCAGCAATTATCTCTGCTTATGCTATTAACTCTTGCTGCACGGTTTCAGGGCTGTTTACGTTGACTGGCCTCACAGCTATCTAGTTCTTCCGAACAAAGTATCTATTAGGTTATTTTTAGCCACACAAAGTGAATAGTTTAATGACACCACACCTCCTCCAGGTAGAGAGTATTCATTACAAGGGGATTCATCCTGGGGTCTTTTGTAATGTTTCAAAAGGGTGACAATAGCATCGTGTCCTGAAAAATAGCAATTGTCATTATAAGCAAACAAGAACAGAAGTACCACATTGCCAACAAAGAATCTGAGAAGGGATGGCTGTTTCAAAAGTACATCATGAAATATCAAACAGCATTGCTGTTGAATAAAATGTTATCTTAGAATTTAAAGGTACCACGAAACTTCTTGCATTCTTGGATACATTATATGGCAATAATATACCTCATCACAGTCACACTGGGAGAAACTCTGGGAGGAAACACACACACACACACACACACATACACACACACTTGTGCCCTTGTTCAAAGCCAGGTTTAATCTCTTCTCATAATGTAAGGCATCATTTGCTCTGTTTTTAAATAATAAACATGAATAAATAATGCTCTTGGTTTTAATCTGAGTTGGTAATTCTTTTAGGATGTTTTGATTAGGAGAATTTTTAAAAACAATATTTTCTTTTTTTAAAAAAATACAATATTTTGAATGTTTTAAATATTTTACTTTTGTTTAACTTGGCTGAATGCTGCTCAGAGAATATGTAAATGTAATAAATCAGTCAACTGATAAAGCAATTGGCAGTTCATAAAAAAAGAGGCTATTTCTAATGTACCAGTATATTTATTCAGCTAAATAATTCTGGGTTGAAATACACTCATAAGTATCCTGGAATTTACTCCAAATGACATGAGATTACAATCTGGAATTTATATCCTCTAAAAATTTCACTGTCAAGAATGGCTGTTGACTTCAGAATGAACAGAAGCTTATGTGAATTTGGGCACATTTTAATGTCAAAATATATTTTGGCTCAGGAACGGATAGGCATAAAGGAAATAGCTTCCAGAATTCAACTATTTTCTAGCTAAGTTTGGAGGACAAAGAGAAGTAGAGCTGAGGTGTTACCAGGCCAGACCTGCAAAATATGTAATAGGCAGCTTTTTTGCAGCATTTTTGCAGGAAATCAAGGATAGCTATCTGTCTTTAAAGGAGGTTTCTGCTCCTGCCCTTTGCAGGAGAACCGAAGTTTCCTTCCACATAAAATCAATAGTAGTCCTTGACTTCGTAATGAACTCCATGGATAACCGCATTGTAATGCTGTCTGTGATACCTTGTTCAGTGATAACAGAGAAAAAAAGACTTTTAAAAAGCCTTGTCTATACTTTACAGACAGATATTGCCTTTTCTGAACTCAGGGATGCAATTATGGATTTTTGGATTTTTATTTTATAGGTGTTGAGAAAGGTCAAGATTGAATTGGTGTGGAATTCAAGCTTTGGCTACCGTGTTAGCATTTCTGAGAGCATAAATCCAATACTTGGTCTTCTGCATTCTCTTAGTGTCAGGAGCAGATGCATATGGACAGCCATTTTCAGTAGACTGTAAGTTGTTCTGCTCTTCTGATTTGTAAAGCTTTCTTTTTAATACATAAAGCGGAGTACCCAAATAATATTACCTTTTTCATAGGCCCACATCAAACAGGTTTGTTCATCTTTCTCACCACTGGACCTGCTGGAGTCAGAGGCTACTAGATTCATATCGGCTCCATTGTCCAGTAGAAATTGGACAAGACGGATATGGCCGTGGTAGCAAGCAGAATGTAACCCTGGAAGAGGAGGAGGAGGAGGAAACAAGCATTGTTATAAGCAAGATTTTCATAACAGTATAAAGGGCTATGGAATAATAAAATGGATTTAAAGGGCTTAAGAAAGAAGGGGAGACTTGTTTTGGGTGAGCTTGATTCCTGTTGATTGTATGGATAGGTCTCTGCAGTTTTCTTGACATTTCCTTCTACCAAAATGTCTTTTTAACTTCCCAGCCTACACTACTGCCCTGGAGAAGGTAGGGTTACTCCACGATGGAGAGAGAGTTGTTTAACTCCACTTTAATATGAACATATTAAAAAATTCCTCAAATTGAGGAATTCATACTTCCTCAACTTGAATATACTTCATATCCTGCATATTTCTGATATTTTCTCTATTTATAAAAAATTAAAAATGCATGTGGTATATACATCCAGTCAGGGGCATCTGTGGAGTGTGGGCAAAAAAGTCAGGATGGTGGACACAACTGCATGATTGAAGCCCCATCTCTTTTTACATGCATCGTGACACATGGAAGACAAAGAACAGGGCTTTGATTGCTAGGCTGCACCACAATCTTTACTTTTTAGAGCCTCACTGTAGATTACCTTGCTCTCAGCTGTGCTAGGTGTCTAACACATGTTTATCCAGAATAAAAATCAGTTTAACCATTAAAAACATTAAAAAGTATGCAACATTGGAATATTCAAAAGTTTTTTAGTAATAAGATATATTTTAAGCCCACTTGTAAATTGGAATAAGGAAGTAAACTGCAAGTCTCATCTCCAATTTCACTGTGTTCACTAAGGCTATCACATACACACATACACAGACAAATAGAGTTAACTACTGATATCAAAAGTATCTGTGGCAGAACCAGCAACAGGAGGCCCACTGATGATCTTTACACAGAGATAATGCAGCACTTCCTGAAAGCACCAGCCACCACCATTTCAGATCATCTTAGAATTGTGCTTAGGTGATTGTGCTCCTACTTGGATTGCCATTTCAACAACGTTGTGCTGGGGGATTACTGTTCTGCCTCATGGTGGCTGGGTTATAGAATCCATCAGGGTTCCATTTTATCCCATATGCTTTTTAACGTATTCATGAAACTGTTGGAAGAGGTCAACTGAGATGTGGGCTGAGGTGCCATCAACATGCAGATGATACCCAGCTTTGGCTGTTCTTTTAATCTAATGCAGGTGAAGCGGTTGGCATTCTGAAGCTTGGGCAGGGGAATGGACTGGAGGCAAGGCTGATAAGAAATTCCTCCTTGCCACTCATTTAATGTTTGGCTCTTTAGCACCAATACCAAATCCAAGCTATGAACTTGATACCTAAGGGCAACTGTGACAAAATCTGCCAAATCCTGCAATTCAGCCTAGAAGCGGAAACAATTTTGTCTTGTTCATATTCAGCTGCAGCTTGCTTTCCTTTGCCTTATCTCTTACAGCTCAGTTGCAGAGTGGGCTTTCGCAGTGTTCATCCCTGAGCTCACAGGAAAGAAATCCATCAATATAATGGAGAAAATTAGCTTTTCCCCCCTCCACGAGTTTTTCTAGTGATTTCATATGTTGGTTAAATAACATGGGAGAGAAATCTACTAATCCTTGTTACCCATTTTTCTCTCCCTAGTCCTTGCACAAACACAACACAGTCTGATCCTTAGCAACCTACCTGTATGTCCATCTCTACCCTGATGATTGAGACTCATTATATTCTGATCAAGAAGAAATTTCACCAGTTCTATGTTCTTGCCATAGGTACATGCACTGAAAGAATTAGGAGTTTTTTGAAAACAAAAATAAATCAGTTATTGAAAATACTTAGTCAATAAAGTATAAGAAATAACTACCTAAGATTTAGATGTATAGAGAAATCTTGTGTGTGTGTGTGTATGCCTCTTCCTATATGGTGATTCACAACATTTACATTAAGCAAGTCCACCCTTACTTCCAAATGCCTCTGCTGAGCCATATATGTGAAAACACTGCATATATGAATGAAAGAAAGCACCTCTTTGAAGAAAGAACTACCTTCTGATTTTTACAGTTTTACCCAGATTTTATTATTTATGTTGCAATTATGTTTCAATATAAGCCAGTGAGCTCTAAAAAAAAAAAAAAAGGGTAAGGATATAAGGTTTTTAAAAATACAAATACATTCAGAACTTCTGCATATACTGTTGATGCAATTCTAATGCAGTGAAGTCCTGTTGCTCAAGTTAAAGTTTTTAGCAGGTAGGAGGAAACATGTTACTTGCTTTGCACAAATTACTTCCGGTTTTATCTTTAAGTTTTGGGTGTTGTATTTGTATCATTTCTTTGCTTTATAGCTCTGGCCATCGAGATGTTTTCCTCACTAATGATACTTAGTACAAATTTGCCTTGTCCTGAGACTCATCAGATGTATTTTGTAGCTGCAGAATGGTTTGTAGCATGGAAAACAGTAATATAAGTGCATAAATCAAGGCCTGGGAATGACAAGGTGAGCATCACAGGAAAAGGAGATAAAATTAGGGTCACCAGGCTTTTCCAGTAACGTTTCCAGTAACAAGTAAAGCCTGTCAATGACAGAATAATCCAGTAACTTTTTTGACTTGGGGTAAGGGAAAACTCAAACATAAAACAGAGTACCTATGAAAGGCAGTTTCACTAAATATATTTTCCTTAGTGAGACTTTCTGTTCCCGAAAGCTGAATTAACTCCTTTACAACTTCAAATTTTCCATTGTAGCAAGCCCTGGGGAGAAAAATATCAACACACTGCTTTTAGTAAGGAAAACTGGAAATCAGTGCAGGCTGAAGGAAAAAAAGGCCCTGGATTGCTTGTTACTCACAAGTGTAGTGGTGTGTCTCCATAAATGTTAACCACATGGGACTGGACTTCAAAATTACTTTGGAGCAAGAATCTGACAATTTCATGATGTCCAAATCGAGAGCAGAAGTGGAGAGGAACATGATCTTCGTTGTCCTGAGCATTCACTGCCATTAAATCAAGGAAGGAAAAAAATAAGTAGCTATAATTAAATCAAGCTTTCTCATGGATCATGGATGTGAGGTATAGATTATGAAATCCTCATCAGAAATGCAGAGAATCTGATGAACTCAAGTGGCCTTCTACACAATTTGATCTCATAAGACAGGAACATACATCCACTGTTTCCTCAGAGATTTTTGGTCAATCCAGATGAAAGCTTACCCAAAGATCAGAAAATAAAAGAGCATAGTTTTTTACACTGTCCCAGACCAGTAAACTAACCACAAGCTCCAAGGGAAAGCAAACACATACTTGTCCAAATCAAAATCATGAGCAATCTGTGCATTTGAATGAAGGAGTTTTAAATCAAGACATTTGATTTAGAAAACATTAAGCAAAACTAATTTATTATGGGGAGAGAGTTCCCTTTTTGGCTAAAAAGGAAATATTATCTGACCCAAAGCCATGATAGGAAGTCCTCTCTCTGGCTGCTGATCCAGAAGAAAATCTTCAACCCAACTGAGCTGCAACTGAGGCACCAAACAGAAATCTGAAGCTGTCTTTCAGAGATTCATCCATCTGAACTTGAACTTAATGAAGTTGTTTGGAACTTCAGCGGACTGCACCCCCTTTCTATTTTTCCAGTTTGTTTCCTATTAGTAGGAATAATTTATCCTCACTGAATGTCCATAGCAGTGTTTCTCAACCTTCTCAGCTTGAAGATGTGTGGACTTCAATTCCCAGAAGAAGTGGGCATTGAAATCCACACATCCTCAAGCTCCCAAGGTTGAGAAACACTAGTCCATAGTGATATTTCATGGGATGTAAAGGGCTCTGTGGCAGTTTCTAACTGAGCTCATACCCCTGGTTTATGTCCATTAATTCTTGAGTAATTCTGAAATATAAAGTAGAAGAGAAGCAATGCTCTGTTCCCAGGCCTAGGCTTAACTGTGATTGTTACGTATTGGTGGGGCCCCTGTTGTATTTTTGTACTGTTTATGGTTGTAGCTGTTTTAGTCCAGGCTGCCTGTTTATGTGGGTTTTGCATTTTTTTTTTTTTTTTTGTAAGCCACCCAGAGTCTTCTGGAGTGGGTGGCCAAATCTAATACATTAAATGAAAGAAAATAAAAACCAACAAAAGTTATCCTACACTAGTCCTTAAGGAGAATAGTCTCTTCCAACTTGTCCTGCAACTGATCCTGTTTATTGTTCTCCATATGGGGATGATGATTCTGACCTGCATGGACAGTGGGGAAAGAGATTAAATTCTTCCAAACAGCACCTTGCTCTCTCATCTACATTGGTAAAGGAGTATTCACTGCTTAATCTGTTATAAAACAAAATAAAAATCATAGATTGGGGACCCAGTTATAAGATCTAGCTTAGCTGCAAGCCCAACACGGAAGTGTCCATAGGGTGTGGTCACAAAAGTCAAGATGGCAGACACAATGGTGTGATCAACGATCCACATGTATTTTTGTGTGTTGCATGTATGTAAGCATTAAAAACAGGTAGAACTTCAATCACAATGTTGTGGGCACCATCTTGATTTTTTTTTTTACTGTACACTGCAGACACCCTGCCTATCCTGTTCACTGTTATAACACACTGTTTCTCAAATACTATGAGTGGCTGACAAGAGTTTTGCACCCCACAGCTGATCTTTTATGCTTTTTTCATGTAATTGCGTAGTCTGTACTGTAATCAACTCTTGCTGCAGTTATATTTGCTGAGTATTATTGTGGGGTTTTCAGTCAATGAAAATAAAAAAGCATTACTGAGTTAATGACCTTTTCACAGGAATCCTGCTACCTTACATATTAACTATGCAGAGCGAAATTATGATCCAAAAGGCAGGTGTTAAAGGAAACAAGCACCCAGGTTATTACAAAATGAATGAGAAACCAAAGCTATTCAGTGTAAGGAAACAATGTTCTGTGGCCTGGAGAATTCATACTTTATTTAAAATACATTAATGCTCATACTGAGTATCAGCAATAATTGAGACCTATGTCAAAGACTTATTCAAATCAGGGAAGGTAAATGTAAACACGTGTATGGACATAAGTATATAGGAATAAGAGCTGAAATAAAGTTACTTCTAAAAATGTTCTGTAGAGAAATTGAAAATAAATCTTTTTCTAGGCTGATTATTTGCATATAAATGACATTGATTAATTGACATTGACATTCATGATTAATCTGAAGCTGATGGTATTCATCATTTACTCTTCCCCCACCACACACATTATAAGTGCAAAATAAGTGTATTTATTTGGCCTTTGCCTACCAAAGGGAGAATTCTTTTCTATCCTTTTTGATCTATAATACCAAACAAAATAGCCTTCCTAATAATACTGATTTTGGCATACATACATATTTCTTTTATCTGTCTTCCATGCAGATTTGAACTCTGTTTACTGAGTTCTTGTATGTTTTCAGCACTTTTTAGAACCAGGACACTATCTTTACTCTGAGCTTGTATGACCTCAGAAACAGCACTGCTGTTCCTGTTTACTTATGTGTTAAACTGCTGCATTTTAAAACTGGCTTCAGTAGTTACTTTGCCTACTCTATTCCCTAGAAAAGTAATGAGATGGAATCAGGAGAGTAAAAATGGGAGAATCTCAGAAATTTCCATCACTCCAGATGCCTCTGGAATTTCTAAATTCAAAGTTTGTTCCAGCTGACATCCAAGTAGAATTTCACAATTTCCATCAAGAGCTATCATTGGTATACTTCATAAGAAACACTGGATTAATCTCCTAGGGGAATTTGATCTAGTGAAGTATTTATAAAGAATATCCAGGAAACAGCATGCTTTTTATTTTTTGACAGAAATTCTCCAATTCCTGGCTTGCAGTGATGAGTTTTTCATTTCTCATAAATGCAATAACCCACTTGAAATTGATGTACAGAGGTCAGGAATGCTTCTGAAAGACATTATTTCTGCTAAACAGTACTGCTTAAAACACACATTTCATTTCCAATCAATATCTTGCATCTCTCCCCCACTCCAATTTTTTTTGGACATTGAAGTCAGTTCAGTGAAAGTTTATCAGATTTCAAAAGCTTGTAATTAAGTAGGCTGGACTTTTTCAGAATTGTAACAATGAATCCAAACACAGTTTGGAAAAAGAGCTGCTTTTGTTTTTTTGTATTACATTGGTATGGAAAATATATTGGCATGGAATCCAGTAATCTTGCCAAAAATAAAATGGATGCATTACTTATTAGCAGTACTAAGAGTTCATAAAATTACACAATAGTTTCTTCACATACTCCTTTACTTATATAGTAGAATAAATTTTAAAAATGTTTTAGAAAGCATTTTAAATAAGAACATTGAAATAATTCTCATAAAAACAGTTCTCTTAGATAACACAAGTACAGAATGTGAAAGGAACAAGAATAATAAAACTGAATTTAGTTAAAATATTTCTTAAAAATGACGATCCATACAAAATATTCAGTTCAAATAATAAGGTTTAAAAAGAAGTGGTAAGAAAGCAGCAATCACCATAAAAAAACATCTGTGCTGTTCATCTGGCAATAAGTGTACATCAAAGGATTTGGAGTTTCGCCCATGGTCCTTTGCTGGATTCTTGCCGTAGTTCAGCTGGCAGTCAAAATCCCAGGTGCAGTTTTGAAAACCTTCCATCTCTGACATATTCGCTTATATGAAAAAATGGAGCAGATGAAGAAAAATATGTAACTCATAACAGATCCCTATTTTAACAGAATATTCTAGATAAAATGCCTAGTGCAAATGTCATCAGGAAGAAAGCAAGCAAGGGATATGAGACATGATGCATATCATATTCTCACCTTGCATGCTATCTGGTTGCTGGAAGTAACTGAGGTCCATAATATGAATGTGAAAATGCAAAAATATAGGCCAGGCCTTATACAGCTATGGGAAAATAAAGGGATGTATTAAAGCCTGGAGAGGAGCCCATTTGTAGAAAAAGATTTGGTGAAAAATATAGCAATGATTTACTAGGGCTATGAGATCTGGGCTACAAAACTCTTGATAACCACTAGAAAAGAGATACAGAACACTCTTAACTCTTTGCTGGTGTCTAGTGTTGGTCTGAATTTTTCAATGCAGCTCTAGCAGTCCTAGACTTACAGTATATTACCTAATTTCAGACTGTGACAGGAAGCTGTGAACATCTCTGGCTAAAATTCTGTCGATTGTCACTTTGTGTCATCACTATATTTGAAAGAGGTAATTAAGAGATGCATAACCAGCATGCTACTTAGATTGATTAAGTATTGAAAATATTCAGCAACAAACTACCTTGTCACTGTACAATGGCTAGCAGTTTCAGGACTTCCTTTGTGCTTGGCTACACTTAGTGATTGTGTGTGTAGGAGTCAACTGAAGTCTATAGTTACAAGACTGAAGCAAGAAAGGTGAACAAAACCTATCACCCAAGGAGAGAGAGGATTCCTATCAATAGTATTATCCACTCCCGCTGTATGATTTTGGATTTCTCACTGCACATGTAACTTTTTTTACCAACCTGGGGTTTTGGTGAAAAGATCACAAGTGGTATGTTAGAGCTTCATGCAACTGGAAGAGGCCATTTAGGTCACTGAGTCCAAGACATGTTCCACACTGCAGAGTGACTTTTCTCTTTGTCTTCTTGCCAGAAGAGGCATATCTCCTCTGTTCTTTAGGGACCCACCTTCTTGTTCAACAATGTTTCTTTTTCTTCCCCTGTTTCTTAAGTAAGGGCCTTAGAGTAGTTTCTGAGTCACAGTAGTACTTCAGTTCTACACACTTTTTTGGGTGTCATTCTTGTCTACTGGTATGTGCCTTAAATTCACTTCCCTATGATTTCCTTCCCATAAGCCCATACTTATTTGGTTTAATCAACCTTTCTTTTCTCTTAGGAGCTGAAGTGTGGCTATTTGTTGCTCTAATCATTTTATATTTTCTTCAAACATCAGTGGAATCTTGCAGTTGTTGCCAATATATGCCAGACTGTTTTCAGGCAGGCACACAACATGCCAGAAGCATGGCAGATCATGACTGCAGGGTCATGTTAATTCATCTTCACTTCACTGTTGTAGACGACATCCATTGAAAAGAAAGAAGAAACATTTTTCTTGTTCCTGTATCAGGCTGTCAAGTTAAAGGGAGAACTTACTGCCTATTTAGAGGGAAAAATTAGAGATCTTCCATTCAATTTGCCTTGCTTAATCTGCTGCATATCCTTATTTGTTTGCTCTGTGTGCTCATTCCCTGGAAACAAAATGTCTTCTCTACCTCCTACACTGTCACTGATTTCTCAGAATATTTATTGACTTAATATTGGGTAGACATATATGACTATCTGGAGAAAATTTACATTAAAAGTGCATATATGAAGGAACACAATGCATGCACAATGTTGTGTATGAAAAATGCTTAATTTGATACAATGATTGAATACATGTATTCTGACATTAATGAGATGTAGGTTGATCTGTATCTTGCAATTAAGATGCTGTGATAGTCTGAATAGATTGGTTTCCAATAAGAATGTTCGAATTCTCTTCATGTGAATAATTACCTTGAATCCACATTTCTCTGATTCCATCATATTTACTTTCTATTAAAAATATATTGGTAGTTAAATATGCAAGCACTTATGCAAGCTAAATGGGGGGTTGAAATGGGGATGTCTGCCTGAATGCATGTCCTATTGAAAGAAGCTGATAGTGTCTGAATTCTAATGCACATTTCATTTAAGCCTACAATACTTAAAAGCAAAGATTTGCCTGACATTCCATAGAGCATGGATTTTCATGACCATAAAAATGGAAATGTAAAACTCTGTGGCAATGACAAGATAGACTTATACATTCCTAGCTGTGCTTCCAATCTTTTTTTTTTTTAATCTGATAAAAACCATCACAGACTTTCATAACCTGAAAGTTGTATTGCAGGGAAACATTCTATATTCTATCTATTCTAATCAGGCATGTTTTCTGATGAATCTTCAAAAGCACAATTAAAAAATTATTTCTGTGACTTTGGTGGTGTTTCTTAGAGTCTTCTATACTAAATTTCAGGTACAGACTTTAACCTTCAACAGTGTTTATGAATTGGGTCCCAGTATAGAAAACAGCAGGCCCATTTATTTACCTTTGAGATCTATGAGATGTACTCTAGAATATATAGTTTCCCCTAAATTATAATATATAGTATTAGTATTAGAATATGTAGTATAGTATAAATTAGAATATATGGTATCCCTAAATTAAAACAGTTGGTTCGTAGAGATTCAATTTTGGTGCCTGCTTTGCAATTATAGCACCAGCTACTGAGATTCAGCATTATAAGAGTCTGAAAACATGGATTAAGCTGAAACTGCTAGCAACCTGCATGCAGGAACATTTCTACAGAGATCTCTACAGATTCTATACAATACACTCCCATACATATCTACTTAGAAGTAATTTCCACTGAATTTGATGAGATTCTCAAGTAAGTGGATATAAGTGGATAATATTAATGCTAGCTGAAGGAAAAATTAAGTGAAGTCTGGCATCTCAGTTTGCATTTCATTATATACAGAAACTGAAGTAACAGAAACAGAGTCAGTTGGACATATCAAGTCTGACACAAAACAGGTCTTTCATAGTTTCAGTAGGATTGTAGAAAGGAGACATAGTATTTGAAATTAGAGAGACAGGTTCTGTTCAAACTTAGCCACAGAGACTTTATACATGGAGATATTAAAAAACAAACAAACCTTAGGGTTATATATTCCATTTCCTCAGATACTTCCTTTATGGACATCTATACACATTGTGTAGTCTGCCAGTCCCAGAATGGGGATCAAGGGACAATCTTAGTAATGGACATACATTCCTCTACAGCATATGAAGTTTGCATATAGTGCAATAGAACAGGAGCTGAAAGTTTAAATATCCCAATTTTATAAGAATATGTGGAGTGGCTTACAGAAATATTGAAAAATCCTCATGAATCTTATTTTTCCTGTCAGTGTTGTACATCAGCTATCTAGGCAGGTACAACCTCAGGATGAGAGGGCAACATGTTGACTCACTTAGTTCTTTTCTGACATGGACAGGATGACCTCAAGGATAAACTACTCTGGGAAGGTGGTGTCAACATTCAGGTCTCATATGCCTGAGGATATGCAAAACACGAAGTATCAGAAAAACTATCTTTCCAGAAACATTTCAATTTACCATTGGATTCCCCACATGGGTAAAGATTTTAAACATAAAACAGCACTGGCAGCATTTGACCTTAACTTGAGAGAGTTCCTATTGTGTATGAATAAGACAGCCTGCTGTTGTATAATGGATTTTACAAAATCCAATATTGAACTAAACAGTGACATTATAGTGCACTCCACTTATAAAATATGGGGTTACAAGAAACAGCTGCTTGTAACAAGTAAGAACAGTCAAATGTGTCATAGATAAAAAAATGATAAAGGGCTTGCCTCTTCTGACTACCACAGGCAAACTGAATTTAACAGTACTGCAAATTTAAGAAGCAAAATAAGGCCACTATTTCATGGGAATAAGGTCCAAAGTTCGCAGCTGTACAATACTTTTATTAGGACTGACCAAAAGTATGTGCAAGCGTTCAAGGTTTTAAAAATAATAGAAAAGAAGTTCATTCATATATTCCAAATATTGATGTGTACATATTGTGAATGTGCCTATATGTCCATATGCATGTTTAACACTTTCTGAGATCCTGAAATACCTACTGAACATTTCCTTTACTTGTTCACTTAACAACTATTACTCAATATGCTGTTGCTTTGATATCTTTATTATGCTGAATTCTGTTTGACTTCTATGGAATGATGAGAAAATATAGCCAAATTTGCTATGTGTTGATAGCATTAAGGGTAAACAAAACCAATTCAAAGTAATGTTCCCTGATTTATACTATCTTTCCTCTGTACTTAGGAATTTCATACTGATTATATATCATCCTGATATTGCTAATCATCATATCATAGTGATATATCTAATCAGAACTGGCTATACTTAATAATATAACTGGCTGTACATAATTACATCAATTGGGAAAACACAGAGATGTTTTACATACATTTAAAAATAAATATTTCACCATAATTAATTGGAAACTGAACAATATACACCATATATCAAGTTACCCAAATGATGGAGGTGTTGGGCTAGGTTTGGGAGGCCAGGTTCAAATTGAACCTTAACCCTGGAAACTCACTGGGTGACTTCTGGTTTGACTCTTTCTCAACCCTTACAGGATTAACATTCTGGTGAAGCAAGCTGTCTTGAATTCTTGGAAGGTAGGATATAAATAAAGGCCCCCTCACTCCTGGCCTTTCGGAGGGATTTGAAGACCTGACTCTGCCATCTGGCCTGGGCGGGGAGGGAGGTTGTCAGAAATGGGGTTGGCTAGCCCCCTAGAGGCCTAGGGTGGCTTCCATTGGCCTCTTGGATTTTTTTCTCTTCTTTCCATTTGTGTAGATGTGTTTGTCTTTTTATAAATTTTAATTATGTATTTATTTGTTTTAATTTGATGTAAACTGCCCAGAGTCCCCCATTGCGGGGAGATGGGCAGGGATAAGTCTATGTATCAATCAATCAATCAATCAATCAATCAATCAATCTAACCAATCAATAAATAATAAGGATTTTAGCAAATGCCATATTTAAACCCCCCCCCTCTGAAGAACAGTATCTGTCAATGTGTAATATATTGCTTACTATCTGAAAATATGTAACATATTTCTGTTATATTTCCTGTGAGTACAGCTATCTAGTAAACTGATTTCCTCCCCAGCCACCCCCAGCCCCAGCGCTGAATGGATGTTAACACAGTTTGTTTAAATAACAAGAGGTACCTGAAATGTGCATTTTGTGTATATACACATTTCTTTCTTTTTGAAATGTGTATATATCTTTATGATAAAACAGGTGCTATAAGAATTACCTCCAAGTGACCTAATCAGTTCATTCCACTGATTGGTCAAGTTGAATTTCCCTCCTTGAAAACAATCCCATCTCCCTTAGAAAATCCTGTTTACCAATAGAAGAGTATATATGTAGCTCAGGGTTGAACTGTAGAGTCCTTGGGGTTCTCTGAGATTGGCTGTTTTCTTGCAGATGTTTCATTACCTGGCTAGGTAACATCTTCAGTGCTAGAAGAGAGTAGGGTTTGCTCTCTATATACAGTAGCTTGCCCTGTCAATGTTGGGGGTGGGGGTGTTGTTTTTATTTTGGTAGGTCCTAGATTAGGACTACTAAAGAAAAAAAACAATAGTTTCTAGATTAGAACTACCAAAGAGAAAACAGTAGCTTCTAGATTAGGACTACCAAAGAAAAAACAGTAGTTCCTAGATTAATACTACCAAAGAAAAAACATTAGTTTTTAGATTATAACTACAAAAGAAAAAACATCACCCTCTCCAGTACTGACAGGGCAAGCTACTGTATATAAACAGAGAGGAAACTTTACTCCCTTCTAGCACTGAAGGTGTTACCTAGCCTGGTAATGAAATGTCTGCAAGAAAACAACCAAGCTCAGGGAAGCCCTAGGACTCTAAAATCCTGTTTGGTGAATCACTTTGTCAGTATTTTCAAAGGTTAAGGTCCTTGATAAATTAGGTATTTAGTTTGGTAAGCTTTAGTTAGCAGTGCTTTAGTTTAGTTTTATTTGATTTCAGTTGAAACTAACTACTTCTGATTTCTCTCTGCTTTATTCTTTAGTAAATATAGCAAATTGAAAGTGAGTTGAAATTGTTCACCTGATTCTTAAGGAATACTCTGAAAAAGGAGCTGGTCTTTCTCTGATGGTGCAGTTCTTAGGCCAGGATTATTCCTCATTCAGGCTGAGGTTTAGTAATTGTTGGAAATTACACAGGTAGGTGGCATTATATATATATCTGTTCTTTTAGAGTTGAAGGTGAAGAACCCTCTGGGCTGTCACTATTCTCTTTGGAGATTGAGGACACTATGATAATTGAGCATCATCCATTCAGACATCTTTTGCTTTAATCATTCAACAAGCACATTTGAAAAACTAGTGTTAAAACATTCTTCTGCATTGGCTAGATTCAAATTTGCAAGCAATATTCTATTGAGAAATTAAGACTTTAAAAATTCTAATAAAACTCAATCAGATCTGTATCTTCTGGGTTAATGTGCATATAGGAATGTGTGCCTATACAAACTTATCTAGTGGTTTGTATAATTTATGAATATCTGATATTGTTTTTCTTCGCTCAGGATTTTTGAAAATGCATCTAAAATATGAAATTAAATGTAAATTTTAACGTGAGACACAAATTAATGGAATGGAACAGGTTGGTAAAAGCAATATATGTAAAAGTGACATGAATTAGAAATAGATTCTTTTGTCTACTCAACCCACCTTCCCCCAAAGTATACACGCAATAATGGTTACTTTGAAGAGTCCTGTGACTCTGTTGGAGAGAAGAAATCAACTTTCACCCATTTGAAAAAGAAAAGCAGTCCACAATCATGCAAGCATCTAAACCGTATTTCAGTAATTTACTAAATCTTTGTCAGTAGAAATATTTTTCATGCCCAAATCTCTGTCGTTTCTTCTTTTTGGGTTCACTGCTGAAGATTTAGAAAGCAGCTGAAAAAATAATTCCTTCCATTTAGACATTCTGCCACATCTAATTTAAACCAGGATGAATGGGACAGAAATTAAGAACTAGGGCCCAGCAAAGATGATGGTGGTGGTGATGATGATGATTGATTAAATTTATATGCCACCCAACTCCTAGTGATTCTGAGTGGTTTACAAATTGTTAAAAACATTTAAAACAAGAAAACACACAAAGCAAAAAAAAAAAAAAAAGCAAAGATGGCAGAAATAAAGAACCAGGATGGGAACAAAGAAAAGGGGATTCAATCACACTTGCCAAAGGCCTAGGCAAAGAGCCAGTCTTCAGGAGCCTTCGATATACCAGTAGGGTGGGGACCATTTGAATCTCAGGGGAATCTCATTCCAGAGGGTAGGCACTCCTACAGAGACGGCATACCTCTGGGGTCCCAATAGATGGCATTGTTTAATTGAAGGAACTTGGAGTGTGCTAATCCTGCCATATCAGATCAGCTGGGCAGATACTTTGGGAGACAGGCGGTCCCTCAAGTAACCAGGCCTTATGCCATGTAGGACTTTATAGGTAGTGACCAGCACCTCGAATTGTACCCAGACGCAAACTGACAACCAATGCAGCTTGCAAAGCAGAAGTGTTACATGGGCATACTGAGGCATGCCCTTCACTGCCCACACCACTGCAATCTGGACCAGATGAAGATAGAAGTCATAGGCCCCTAACATATCCCCTCCTAAGCATCCTTCCTTCTTTCTCACAGTCAGACTCTTAAGCACTGTTGCTAGAATAATTTTTAGTTAAAATTCCCAACCGTTGTTTAAAAATGGGTGGCCAAGGTGTTTGTGACAAAATCCTTATGATTTTTTCCCAAGAGGAAAAAGAGAAGGAAACCCTTGACACCGCTTTTCATTGTGCAAATGTTTAGTCCCATTTGGCAACATTTGGACCTTTTTGTCCTGCTTCAATAGCATTTGGTCCTATTTCTTGGTTTTCTGGATCTGAAAGGTTGGCCTTAAATGGCTGACCAGTCAACACATGTTATACCAGGTAGGTCAAAGTACTGAAGCAATGTGTGTGTGAATTTCAAAGGCTAATTGTAAATAATAAATTATTTTTCTTCATTTAAAGCTTGCAATTTTGTCCTCAGTTGCCATGGAGATCTGAAGTGTTAGATATGATGCTTTGAGAATACAACATTTTCATCTTCTAGCTTCCTTGCTTCATTCTCCCTCTTTTCTTTTAAAATATATCATCTGTAAAAATGTCCTGATTTCTTCTCTTTAGGAATACACTAACAAACTGGTAACAAGACCTTTTTTTTTTAACCTGGTATGGTGGGTGAACATATCTTCTCTTCTTCTATTCTTCCCCCATCTCCTGGTATTATAATTATACTGGTTCAGTGCACACACATCAAGCTTTAAATATCAAGGACTCTTGGTTGAAAAAAGAATTACTTACAAATCTGAGTCATGCTGCTCCTACAGTTTTTAATGAAGGAGTAGGAGATATGTAATATATTCAGAACTCACAGAGAATATGTTAAATTCATACCGACAGTACTATTGAGTAGGAAGAGAATATACCACTGTGAGTTCCAATCTGACACGGCAGAATGATACTACAAAAACAAGGAGCAGAAGAATGGGAAGACCAAAGCTTCAGGGTGGTCTGGGAAAAACTGGAGAAGTCTTTTAAGAAAATATCTGAGTAGGGTCAGGCTTGGTTAGTACTTGGCTGAGAGACCTTGGCAACATTCCATGGTTGCAGGCTACACTGAAAAGTTAAATATGTCTGGAAGAAAGCAATGGGAAACCATTTTTGTACTGTTGCCAAGAAAATTACATGGATGTTGGTCCCACAGGAATCTTTCCTGAATCAGCATATTTAATATAAAAAGGGCAGTTACCGAAGATGGAGTCACAGACTGACTAGCTATGTAAGTGATGAAATTCTCTATTAAGCAAGTGGTTGAAGAGTAAAAGTATTGGGTTTGTTTTTTTTAAAGACACCAGCGCAGATGCTGTCTTTTCAGCAGCTGCAGAGACAGCACTGAAGCAGCAAAAACGGATGCTGCATCTCCATTCTAGAGGCAAATGCATCTAATCAAGGTCTGTTTGCTATGGAAAGAGGTGCAAGATACCAGACAGAAAGAGTGAAACTCCTAAATGAACACCATGCCCTTTCTTTCTGCAAAAAACCCCCCACTACAATAGCAGAATGGTGGTCATAGAGATCAGCTCCACCATCTTCCTTGTTAAAGATTGCTACCAATTCTCCAGTAATCCTTTTGTGTCTAGAACTACCTCGCAAGAAAGAGGTCGCAAAGAGTGGCTATTTGTGGCCACTCTTCTCTTTTTCTTCAAAACTTCTCTGAAAAGTCAGCTTTTCTGGGAAGCCTTTGGTTAAATAATCTTTAATGCACCTTCCCCAGAGACACCATTAAAGCTCCCTCCCTGCTTTTTCCTTCCACTTCACCCCAATTTAAATCCAACATCAGTTGAGCCACTGCATGCATCTGACAAAGTGGGCTGTAGTTCACAACAGGTTATGCCTTTTAATAAAATATATTCATCTGAAAAGGTGCTACCAGACTCCTTCAGACTTTTGGCCTCCCCAGAGAAGTGATAGTAGTATAGTTCAGAGATACAGCTTATGTTTTCTTTACAGAAGATTCCTGGTCAACCCAGTTAAAAAGGATTTAAATAGTACATGATGCAAACTTAGTTTGAGGCTGCCAAGCAGCTGCCAACCAAAATAGACAACGTTGGGCTGATGGACAAATGGCCTGATCTGATATTGTATTTGGGCTATCGTATCTAGGATGAGTTAGAGTTTTCTGCAAAACTCTATATTAACATTGATTTTTGCAGCCCAGATCTGGTAGTCCTAAATATATTCTAAACAAATTATTTACTGAACTGAATCTGCACTTGACTATGTTTATCCTGCTTATTTTTCTTCTTGTCCTCTAATGCATTGTCTACCATTGGTGACATTTAGATTGCAATTTAGAATTTTTGAGTACCTGCTTGTTTCCTCTTCTGTCTCTGGTTACTTTACAGTTTACATTAATGGTGCTTTACAAATAAGATACCATTATTGTGTAAAAATAAGTCAACAAAGCAGAATAATTCAATCCCAAATATTTAATATCCCAAGGAATTTTGTAGAGGTCAGGCGGTTTGATGATGGTGATGTAGTCCTGGTGTCACTGAAAAAGATCATGGACTGGCATTGGCTGAGTTGGTTTGATATAAGGCTAAGATTTCTGGCTTGCCAAAATCCAGAAAAGCACCAGACAGCAGCAAAGAGGAACAGATTAATCTAACTCTGCTGCATATTATGCTTCTCTGAATCTTTGAAGCTCAGATACAGTGGCCCTAGTCTGGTCTAAACCTTTTTTGCTGTTACCTCAGTGGCTCAGTTTGCAGAGAGAACAAAGCATATACTGTAGAAGCTAATGCAACAATCTCATCAGAAAGTCAAAAGAAGAAGAGTAGAAGAATATCAAGACAAGTTAGAAAGAAAAGAACCACAGGAAGGAAGTATATGGCCAGAAACTGTAGTGAATAGAACTATTGCAATTCACATATAGATTTAAGAAATCAGATATATTATGAATTGGAGATCTCTAAAACACAACATCAATATTATATTTCTAATAACTTACCATCTGCTTTGCTGCCCTCCTCCATCAAAAGCTTTGCAATATTGAGAAATCCTTTGGCTGAAGCTAAGTGAAGAGGCCTGTCTCCAACTTCTCCACTCACGTTCACATCAGCACCAAATTTCAACAAGAGTCGGGTTACCTGACAATATTTTATAAGTCAGCATGGCATTTGAAAGCTATATTTACATTTTCTATGAAATCAAAAGAAAATGTATTATTACATGCCTTAGTATTAGGGACTGTTCTTTCTTGTAACATCAAAACGATGTTATACTGCATTTAACAGTTATCATGAGAATCAAGATTGGTAGTCTTGACTTATAATGAAATTGCATGTTGGCAGACTATTTAATACAGGTGGAGTCCCCATTCCTTTAAAAAAAATGACACAGTAAGAGCTGGCAACAGCTTATTAGTTTACTTACTGATCTAAATAGTAAAATAAAATCAACTGCCCAGAAATTAGCTATACTTTACATTCTAAAGCCAAAACTCTTATCATAAAAGCACCATATGCATTTTAGCATAATTTCACCAACTGTGACTATTTGTTCCAAAGCAACTTATACCAAAACAAAGTAAATCAGCCTCAAAGTCCTACACATAAAGATCTTTCTAATGTAACTGGATGAGTTGAATTATATAAATCACAAAGAGAAGCATTCCAGAAAAGCAAACATTGCACATACCGTTACTGTAACTGAATGCATGATTAGATTCTTTTCAGCTGCCTGTTTTGTAGGTTTCACTTTTCAGATTACTTCTGGATGGTTCTCTGTTTTTATCTAGGTAGCATTTCAGCACCACAGGAAATATACAGTGCCTAAAGA
Source organism: Python bivittatus (assembly GCF_059951505.1). Lineage (NCBI taxonomy): Eukaryota > Metazoa > Chordata > Lepidosauria > Squamata > Pythonidae > Python > Python bivittatus. The sequence continues at coordinate 34,689,211 of NW_028277098.1, forward strand.
ACTTGTCTGTATAGTCAAGCAAGATCCCAAGGTTCCTGGGTGTTATTAAATACCATATTCTTCTTCTAGCATGAATGCATATCACAGAGAGTCAAACATCATCAGCAGCAAGAACAATGAGCAGTGGCCCTCACTTACTATCCACGCTCTATTGTTCTGAATGGCACTATTGATTAGGACTCCATAACAATGGAAGCAAGGGGTAGGGTGCCCACCTACTGACTGAGAGAACAAGATTATTCTAAGCAGCCATTTGTGACAGCATTTTAGGAGTTATGAGTGGGATCCAATCTCAGAACTTCAGGGCCTGGGTCCCAGCATCTCTTGAGCTATTGCAAGAAAGGTTGAAATTGCTTATTTCAAATGAAATTTATTTCAAATGCATGTGTGGGGTAAACCCATGGCCATGTCACTTTCTTAAACACGCTGCACGTAAAAGTCCCCATCTACGACCAAACAGTGACAACTTTTGCGATACCTGTTCATGACCATAATATGCTGCAATGTGTAAAGGGGTGAAAAAAACTGCATCTTGAACATTAACATAAGCACCATGTTGTAGAAGTATATCAACAGCCTAGGAGGAAATGGAAAGGGAAATACTTTAGTTAGAATAACTAAATAATTGTGTTTGTGTAATGTTACTTTTGGAATGCTGTATATGTGTGCATGTGTGAGTGTGTGTTAAATGAATGTTCTGTATCACACCATACAGTAAATACATTTTTTTTTTAGCTTAAGAGGAAAGTTTTTATAAGTTTCTTAAAGCACAGAGGGATCTTTATCTTGCATTCTCACATTCATTGAGAAGGCCAATATTCACTCAGGATAGTGCTAAACTATGCATCATTGCTTGTTAAAAATGATAAAAAACAAGGTATAAATGAGACTTTTCTGGAATATTTGCTGAAAAGTAACATACTTCTTATACTGAAAGATGAAGAATATTTTATAACCAACTGCCAGTGCAACTCATAAAACACTAGTTTTAAATAGGTCCATTAATTTCACATCAACTTAAATGTTCAGAATGTTCACTGGATTGTACATAAAATAGAATATAATGTGGGCTTCAAGAACTCTAATTCCTGTACTCCAAGACAAGTGGTTTGATCCTACATCTTTTTGAAACACTGTAAATAAAATTCCCCATTTATGATCAAACTTGGCATAGCAAAGTCTTCAACTGCAGTTAAGTAAGTTTAATTGAAATAACTTCAGATTCATGGCATGCACCAAAGGAGGTCCCAGTCTGCTCACCTTCACTGCACATCACAGTCCTTCCCAGCCTGGAAGTACTTTGGCCATCTGAAGAGGAAGACTCTTCTCAGCCTTGTCCCATAGCATGAGCTTAACAAGATAAAACTCAGAGGGCTCAGAAGCAAAACAAAGTGAACCAATATGGTTGCTTCTCTTTGTCTCACTCTCAAAAGTGAGGAGACCATGTTGTTTCACAAAGTAGCTTTCAGAGGTTGCTTTGTTTGAATCTTTGTTGAAGCAAAGCATTCCTTCAAACCTTCACATAACCCCAATAGCTGATCATGTAGAGCTGATCATGTGGAGGTTGGAAACTACTTTATGTCCTTATCAGGAGATGCTTCTGCTATGACATCAGCAAACAAGTGTCATCCATCAGAACTGCACACTTGTCTTCAGTAAGATGCCTTCTCAAATATTTGAGCTAGAACTACTTGAGCTGAAAATTGATACTTTCAGGTTTTCAACTCACATGGAATCTTTCTTATATATACAAACACTTTCCACTGCAGACAACCTTGCTGGGCTTGTGGTGATCAGCAATTCAGTACCATCACCAGAATGACTTGGAGAAAGTGAAGCCATTCAATTCTCCTCACATGTTAGATTCTATAGTCATGTATCACCTGAAGAAGACTTGCCTTTCCAACAAATTCATTTGGTTTCACATTGCAATTTTATGTATATACTTCTCTTTATAAGGTTATTCCAAGTTGCGTAGTTTAGCTGAGAACTCACAGAATCGCTAACGCTGCTCCTTTCTCAGTCATGAAATGCTTGGTAAGAACTACCTTCTAGCCACAGGCTTATATGAATTTGAAACTATTGGGGTAGGCAGTGGGTTTAGGATGAACAAGGTATTGCCTGTATTACTTGATTTGAAGGTTTCAGAATATCAGGGTATCCTCTGCCAAGGGATTAAGTGATTTGCTTGAATGTAATAGGCTTTGTATGGCTTTTTCCATTACAGGATAATATTGTAGGTTTCATCTACAAATGAAGAAAGCTTCTTGGAAGCTCTGGTTGATATATCCATAAATATGGTTATAATTTAAAGGGATGAGGCAAAGGAGCAGAGGTATTTGCGAATCTTTGTTAGTGAAACAAACCTGAAGTGAGCTTCCTCAGCAATATCAAAATTCCTTTCAACAATTAGTGAACAAACATAGCAAGACAGCCAAACACAAATCTTAATTTTAAGACAATATTTAAAAATTAGTTATACATACACACACACACACACACACACACAACCCCAATTATTTTTTCAACTATAAGATCCATACTGTAAAATGGTACCAAAAACAAATAAGAGTAAACATGCAATTAAGAAGGCCGTAAAGATATTTGTGATGCAATTAAGGTATCGGAGGATGCAGAGGATACAGTTCAGAAGTTTTCTCTACAAAGCTTAGAAAGAGCTTCTATTTGCAAGATGAACTAAGCAGAATATATTTGTTATGCAATGACATGTGAAGATAGCCAAGTACTAAGTGTTAACTTTCCCCTTTTTTTGGAATAAAATGATAGTGATTATATACAACAAGAACATAGTTGTAAAATCAACTAACATTAAATTGTAAAATCCGATTCCTAAAGACCCCTGGCCCCCATAGATTCATATTTTCATCATGTCTGAAAGATAAAATTATACATAAGAGTTAAAAACCCTTCTGATATTGTTATTGTCCCACAAATCTATTCTTTATTCTTCTGTTCAGTACCTGGGGCTTAATTCATTCGCTCATACACATTCTATAGCTTGTCAGTCCTATCAGCAACATTGACTTCCACTGTCCTGGGATCTCAGTGTCTCTGATTGCTCTGGGCTAATAATGCAAGCTAATGATCATGCAACAAGAACCCTCTTTGCCTTTTCCTTCTAGCATCCTGTACCCTGCCACCTACCTTAGATCTTCTCTAGAGAATTCCCAACCTTCCAGACCAAATTTAGAATATGGTCAGTGAGTATGAAGGGCCTGTTCTGCTGGCAGATCTTTTTTTCATTAATGAACAAACAAAACCCCATCTACTTCACGCCTCCATTAAGATGGCATACTCCACTGACTCCACATGTTTAGGCACACAAAATGTTAGCAGGATTTAAGTTCTTGGATATTTAATTATTGAGAGACTATGTTTCTCAAACTACAACTCTTATAGTAATAATAGGCAACCTGGTGTCCTCCAGATGTTTGAGCTTCAGTTCCCATGAGCCCTAACCAGTATGGCCCTCAGCCAATAGCAAAAGATTATGGCTTTTGCAGCCCAAACATCTGAAGGGCATCAGATTGCCTACTCTTGCACTCTATTTACTTATACAAGCAGACTGTATCTCCTAGAGCAGGGGTTCCCAAACCAGCGTGCCCGCACCCCTAGGGAGTGCGAGATGGAATTTCAGGGGGTACGACAATTTTATGCACTGAGTTAAAAGGTTATTTTTTTAAGTTCAATTTGTTCACCTGCATTAGAAATTAGACTTCTTCATCTTCAGATGTGATATTACTTTTGTAGGGGGTGCAAACATTAATCAAACATTTCCTAGGGGTATGGGGCATAGAAAAGGTTGGGAACCACTATCCTAGAGCAATATCTTAGAAGGCACCTAGCTACTGAAACCATTGCTGATTCCCTTTTAAGTCCTGCATAAAATCTTACAAAGTCAGTACATCCCATATTGTTTGCATAAACATCTCAATATACTGATCTGCTTTATTTTTTTCCCCATGTAGTAAGGAACATAGAATGCAAACTGGTCTCCTCCTTAGGTCAATTCACTCATAGGCTATACCCACCTTTCTATGTCTGGGTCCTGTCTGATATATACATATTACAGCATAAGGGCATTGGGGATGAGGAAATAACCTTGATGAAGGTATACAGGGACAAGCAAAGAAAAATAAAAAATTACTCAGTCCTTGGAAAATAGAAGGCCTGAGAAACAAACTCAAAATAACCCCACCTGAGTCTGTTTGGTATAAGAGGGAATAGAGGGAAACTGTCAGACTTTCAAGATTCTGTTATTATATGACTGAGTGGCTTTGGGTTTGGGGGCCTTCTGTATCTGGGGATTTGTCATCTTTGGTGATGAATGGGGTTGCACTGCCCCAAACAGACCTTGTGTGCAATCTGGGGGTTCTTCTGGGTTAACGACTCCTACTCAAAGAGCAGGTGGCAGTTGTGGCCAGGAGGACATTTACACAGCTTCATATTGTGCACCAGTTGAGCCCATTACTGGATCGGGAGGCTCTACTCTCAGTCACTCATGCCCAGTCTCCTCCTGAATGGACTACTGTAACATGCTCTACATGGGGTTGCCTTTGAAGAGTATCTGGAAATTTCAGCTGGTGCATGGGACAAGGTTATTTGAGGAACCGCCTCTCCTCAGTTACATCTACCTGTCCCATCAGGTCTGGTGGGAGATGCATGTTATGGGTCCGCTCAGCCGGGGAATTTTGTTGGGTGGGACCTAGGAGGAGAGACTTTTCTGTTGTGGCCCCACCCTGTGGAACATCACTCCCCCCAAGGTGAAGCTGGCCACAACCCTGTTGGCCTTCTGGAAGGCCCTCAGAACATGGTTCTGTCATCTGGCCTGTGGATCCCTTGATAGAGTGAAGCCAGCTAGATGGATATATGATAGCTGATTCAATACTGTTTTGTATGCTTTTCTGTCATTTTGTGTTTCATTTTTTTATTTTTTTAATTTAAATTGGTTGCTTTCAATGGTTTTTATATATTGGATTGTTTTATTATGTATGCTGCCCAAAATCACTGTGTCAGATGGGTGATTATACAAATGTGATAAATAAAAAAAATAAAAATAAAATACATATCCAACAGGAATAAATAGTATTCCTGTAATCCTTATGCTGTCTCTTTCCTGACTTGTCCTAAACTGAAGGTCTAACAAAGACTGTGACATGGCTGAAGTCTATTATTTATTTGGAAAATAATCTAAATACATGACAGCATGCTCTAGCCAACATTAGCATATTAGCACTCTCATTTCTATTTATTTATTTAGACTGGTCTTTAAACCCAAAAACTGTGACTTGGCAAAGCCTCTTTTTTTGCTTTTTATTGGGCCTTCGAGTCAGTGTTGACTCCTGGTGACTGCCTTGGCAAGTCCTTCCAGTTTTCTTGGCAAGATTTCAGAAGTGGTTTGCCATTGCCTGCTTCCTAAGGCTGAGAGAGAGTGACTGGCCTAAGATCATCCAGCTGGCTTGGTGCCTAAGGCAGCACTAGGTCACAATCTCCTGGTTTCTGGCTTGGGGTCTTAACCACTACACTTCTGACTCTCAGAAGCCTATTATTTATTTGGAAAAAAATCTAAATAAATGACAGCTTGATCTAGCCAAAATTAGAAATTTAAATTTCACTTTGATTTGTCCCACTGCAATCAGTGGGACTCTAAAATGTTCCCTTTTGGCTAGATCACTCTCTCATTTCTATTTATTTATTTAGACTGGTCCTTAAGCACAGTTTAATATCTAAAATTGCTCTGAAACAAAAAGGTTACTCATAATGGGACTATCACATTAATTGGGACCTCTGAAACTAGCTACATTTCAGTTTCTCTTCTCCTAACCAATTTATTTTATTAGCAATATAACCTTTGCCTCTTCTTTATTCCTGCTTTGTTAAATCACTCCACAGAAAATGATATCAATAGTGTTTGAATCAAATTAAGTCCAATTCCACAAGAGATCATCAGTTAAGGTTTTATTTAAGGGTTAGAGAGTTTTGTCCACAAATGCTACAGAAGATAAACTACACATTTTCTTTTTTGGGCAAGGGTGAAAGATAGTCTTCTAACACAATCTGATCAATTATTATTGACTTTTTGGAGGTGAAATTAAAAAGAGAAAGATAGCTTAACAATTAAAGCCCATTGGGCCTAAAGCTTCTATATGTCTCTGTGTTAAAACGTTGAAGAATATGGAATTTTTTTTCTTAATATTGTTATCATTACCTTCTTTTAATTAAGCCATCCAAACCAAAATATGATGAATTCTGAGTACTGCCCATTTTTCCCCCCAATTTAATACACCCTGATATTATCAGTCATGTCCTCTAGGTACAATTTATCCAGAACTGGCAAATACTTTCAACTGTCAGCTACTTTGGAATAGGCTACCTAACAGATAGAAGATATATCAAAGGATCATACTTTTGGAATTCTAATAAAAAAACTACCCTTAACTACCTTCCGTTTCTTTACTATCATTCTGCCACACTTCTCCAGTCCAAATGACATCCCAATGTCCTTGCTGTAGATCCGTGTCAGGTGGATCAGTGAGTCAATGTCTCGCTCACTCTTAGCATACAGCTTGATGTCATCCATGTAGAGGAGGTGGCTGATGGTGATTCCACTCTTGAACTTGTACCCATATCCAGTCCTTGTGATTATCTGGCTGAGGGGGTTTAAGCCTATGCAGAACAGCAGTGGGGACAGTGCATCACCTTGGTATATGCTGCACTTGATGGCCACTTGTGCAAGCTGTCTTGAGTTGACTTCCAGTGTTGTCTTCCACAGTCCCAGTGAGTTCTTGAGGAAGGTTCTTAGTGTTCTGTTGACTTCGTATAGTGCCAGGCATTCACCGATCCATTGAGTCATAGGTTTTCCTGTAATCAATCCAGGCTGTGCTCACATTGGTCTGCCTAGACCTTGAGTCTCGGGCGACTGCTCTATCTATGAGTAACTGGTGTTTTGAGCCTCTGGTGTTGTTCCCAATGCCCTTCTGAGCTGTGCTCATGTACTGGCCCATATGGTCTTGTAGCTTGGCAGCTAGGATGCCTGATAGAACTTTCCATGTTGTGGGGAGGCAGGTTATTGGCCGGTAGTTGGATGGTGCTGTTCCCTTGTGTGGGTCTTTCATGATCAGCACTGTCCTTCCTTGTGTTCATGCTAGGTGTTCATGCACTGCTGTTAGTTTCTTTAGCCAGTAGGTGTGGATCATGTCCGGGCCAGGTGCTGTCCAGCTTTTCATGTTCTTGACCCGCTGTTGGATGTCTGCTACTGTGATGGTGACTGGTTCCTGTTCTGGGAGATTGCTGTGGTCTGCTTTTAGGTCCTGCAGCCACTTTGCACTGGTGTTATGTGTCTTCTCTTTCTCCCATATGTTCTTCCAGTACTGTTCAGTTTACGCTGCTGGCATTTATCTTCTTGGCCTCTGCTTCTCTAGTGTAGTCTGTAGGGCTTCAAATGGAGTCAGGCCCATACATTTTTTCAGTAGCCAAGTCTTATCTTTAATCTCCACACCCTTCTGTAGTTCCACCAGCTGACTGACTTCTCTCCAAGTTGCCTTGATCTTAGCCTCCAATCTCATTTTCCAGGGTGGGTATGTACTGCTGTTCTTCTTGATCATGTAGCCAAGCATTTCCAGGATTACAGTGGCTGTAGCATATACCAGTTCATTGGTTTGAATTATGGTGGTAGTAGGGATTGCCTGGAGGACTCTATTGGCTTCTTCTAGCAGCTGCTGTGCTCTGTAATGGAGGGGGTGACAGTGACATTCAAGCTTCAGGTGTTGGCTGCACATCCAGTTGTTCTTTCAGGTCTGCTTGAGTCCAGGTTGTAATGCAGAGTTGGTTTATTTCAAGTTTGAGCGCAACTTCCTCTTCACTATGTTGAAGCGCTGGGTAACTAGTTGTTTCTCAGTTAGTGTGGATGTAGGCCTTCTGTCTATCCATAGTTCCCTGATACGTTACATATATCCTCTCTCATTAGGTCTGCTGCTGTAGCAGCATTCCTTCAATTCCAAGTTCTCATCTCATCCATGTATGGTTTGTTCCAGTAGCCCACTTAACATCAGATTGTCCTGGTTCCCCAACATCTGATGTGGACCTTGTTAATCTGGGCGACGTCCGAGCCGGCATGATTCTCTTAGTTTGTGTCACTCTCATATTTGAGGTAGACAGGTGAAGCATTAGGGGGTCTTTGCCCAAGGACCCCTACTGGTAAGATAGGTACCAGCTGGGATTTGAACCTGGTCTCCTGCATCAAAGGCGGTGTTCTAACCACTACGCTATCCAGCTGTTTATAATATATAAAATTGTGTGTGTGTGTGTGTGTGTACATATATATATATATATATATATATATATATATATATATATATATATTCTTAAGTATATAAAGTCTGAAACATAGTGCTATAAATATATATGGTTATAAGTGCTGTTAATAAATACAATTAGATAATGGGTATATTCAATATTAAAACATGTAAACACTTTAAATATTCCAAAATATAATGTTTTCCCAATTTATACTGGCATCTGAATGAGCTTGCTAATATAATTAATCCTTAGAGTGTCTAATTACAATTTGCTTAATGGAGAAAATATCACCATATATTTAATGTATCTTTCAGCTCTCTTGATTTCCATAACATTTCTGTCACATAATACATCAACAGTTTATCACATCTAATAGTCTTTTTAATTTTGCATGTTAATGCATTGCTGAACTATGGGTTCAGTCACAATGGTAATTTGTGTATAATGCTATCTCTGTATCTTGTTTTCATGCTGGTGTTCCATTTCTTCCAACCAGGGCATTTGGTTTAACCTGGGCTGGGTTGGGCCCCTGGTGTTAGAAATTCTCCAATTTTCTAAACCAAAAAGAGCACCAGAATCCAGCTGAAAGTATTTGGAAAATATACAAAAAAGGGATGATAACAATGATATTATGCTGGGGTGTGTTTATAGACAGCCAAGCCAGGCAGGCAATCTGGATAATGATTATCCTGGACCAGATTACAGCATTCTCAGGAAAGAGACAAAGTCATAATGGAAGATTTTAACTACCAAGACATCCATTGGAAAAGTAACTTGACCAAGTCTGCAAGGTTCCAAACATTCCTCAGAGGTCTTGCTATCTGTTTCATATTCCAGGAAATTGAAGACAGAAGGGGATTGGCTGACCTAGATCTGATCCTAACCAATAGGTAAAAGGTAATAGGTAAAGCACTGGGAACTTTTGAAAGGAACAGACCACATCATCTTGGGATCTATAATGTTAGAGAAAGAGAACTTGGAGCATAGCACTTGTTAGAAGTACAACTTTTAGAAGGGTACAGTGCTGGCTGTACAATCATACTTAATATGTGTTACATTAATAAGCTGGAGCAAAGTGTCAAGGGGCATACTAAAGTTCCTTTCTAAGCTTCTGCTGTTTTAACATATTACAAAGTACTTGGAAGATGGGTTAGAAAATGGGATTATTAAATTCACGTATGATACAAAGATAATTGGGATAGCACCTTAGAGGACTATATCAAGATTCAGGAGGATCTGGATAAGCTGGAGCAATGGGTAGAAACCAGCAAGATGAATTTCAACAGGGGCAGATGTAAAATCCTACATTTGGATAGGGAAAATAAAAAGCATGAGTTAATGGGACTAGTCTGGGCAGCAGTACGTGCAAAAATGATCTAGGTGTCTTGGTAGATCATAAGCCAACATGAATCAACAGCATGATGTAGCTGCAAAAAAAGCAAATGCTATCCTAGGCTGCATCAACAGAACAGAACAGAAAAGATTAAGGGTAGTTATATTTCGTCTCTATTCTGCATTAGTCAGACTGCATCTAAAATATTGCATCAACTTCTGGGTATCACATTTTAGGGAAGATTTTGACAAACTGGTGTATATCCAGATGACTGAAACCAAGATGATAAGATTTGAGGAGGAATTGGTAGACTTAGCCTAGAGAGGAAACACTGTAGAAAGACTTGATAGCTGTCTCCAAGTATTTGAAGAGCTATCATGTAAGAATATAGGGCAGAACTGGTCAGAGTTGTTCCAGAAGACAGGACAAGAATGAATGGGTTTACATTACAAGGAAGTAGAGTTTGCCTGGACATCAGGAAAAAAATTCTAAGAGCTGTATTGAATGATGGAACCGACTGCCTCAGGAAGTGGTGAACTGGAGGTGTTTAAAGAGAAGCCAGGTAGCCATCAATCAAGGATATTGTAGTAATGGATTTATGTATTTGGTGGGGGTGAACTAGATCGGGGTTCCTCAACCTTGGCAACTTTAAGACGAGTGGACTTCAACTCCCAGAATTCCCTAGCCAGCCATCCTTGAACCCTGAACTAGATAATCTCCAAGGTCTCTTTCAACACTTACATTCTAAGATTCTGTGAAAGAAGAGCAAAAAAAACCCCACCAACAAAACCTCCTGACAAATCCAGCAGTTTCCCAATTTTCCACTTTGTTGGGAATGTTCTTATGATAATGTAAATATAGCCTGTCTATACTGTGTTAACATCATAACAATAAAAAATTGTTCAAGGTAGCCTCTTCCTCTTCTCATGTCACCTGAATTCTGTTTGAAATTTGGATCCCAGGCTGCTCAAGATGGCTCCTGATCAGTTTTGCAGCTTTCCTTGACAAATGAGGATGAAAGTAAACAGTGTTTCCATTTTTCTTTTCTACTCTTACCATAACGATATTATACTGAGTGCCTATTGAACTTGCTCTGTCCTTGTTAGGTCATTGTTGCTGTTTGTTTTCCTTTCTCTTTGAGAGTTGTACTTTTGCTTAATCATATTGATATCTCCCTCTACTTTGCCAGGCTCAGGGCTATAGCACTTGCTACCTCAGCTTGCTATTAGAATAATTTATAGTTATGTAATTGTATGGATATGCAAATCAATAAAAAGTAAGCCTTTGAAAAGTAACTGATTTCTTTTGGGAGGCAGTATAGAAAACCAGAAAATGTTCTGTTTATGTTCACATGTTATAATATGTGGTGCCTTCTACAGGTCTGCCTTATATATCAGTTAATGTAAATTTGTCTAAGAACCAAGGAGTCTCCCAGGTTGGATATGGGCTCTGGAGAATCCCACAGCTCACATTTATTTATTTATTTGTATTTATTTATTTGTTGTATTTATATAGCCACCCATCTCACACAAAGTGAGGTGTTGAACCCAAAGCCCCTGAGTGTGCATGAAGGATCTCCAAAGCTTTAGGACAGGCTGCAGGGAATTTTATTACCAAAGTTGGCAGTTTTGGTGCAGGTGGTAAGCAGACCAGTTTCATATACCAGAGACACCAAACAAGTTATGTTATGGTATCAACCAGGATGGGCTGCTCTGGTGCAGGGAGAGGGCAACACCATTTGGATTTTGTATTTGTATTTCTTTAATATTTTCTTAAGGAAGAATGTTAGCATTTCTACATATATTAAATGTTACGCAATTTTCAAAGAATGTCATTTCAAAATTTATAAAAAGGGATAAACAGAAAAGTTGGAATCCTTAATTACTCCAGATCAAACTGATCAACTGATTAAACAAAAGAAAAATATTAACCCTTTTTCATCAGTAATGGACTTTAAATAAGTTCCCTATTAGCAAATGAAGAGTCGCACCTATTTTATTTCCTTGATTTAAAATGATGCTTGGGCAAATAGAATATATTTAGTGCAACTACAAAAAAGACTTATATATACCAAGTAAGAATTATGTTGTGTAATTTTGTGCAAGCTTTTAACCTCTGTTGTCTATTGGAAATAAGTGTCTTCACTGATTTTTTCAGAAGTCACAGGTGATGTGGCATGAAGTAATCTGCCAGACTCAGCTCCAGTTTGAGACTGATATATTTCCCTTCCTTTCTCTAGGCCCCTCTATTTCTTCATAGGCTTTTAGATTGCATCATAATCAAGTTGCAAATAAATGCTTCTGTTCAGGGCCAAGTTAAAAACAAAGAGCTATCTTATGGTTCTCAAGTCTAGCAGAATCTGCATTAACTGGCCATTCTGGGTGGGATTCTGAGAATTGGAGTCCAAATCTTCTTTAGTGCTTGCAATTATCTTATTTTAATCTTTATCACAAAGTTGTAAGCCATTATGACTATTCTCCCGTGTTGAGACTGATTTCCCCAATCCACTTAGTTCTCAGCAGAAGTAAATTTCAAACCAGGGACATCATAGCTACTTAATACTACATAATCATCATAGTTAGGATTTTCATGACAATTGGTTGAACAGAAGGTAAATGTTGGTGATCTTTTTAAAAAAAATATGTGCAGGGTCTATATCTGAAGATTATATTCCTTGTGTGGACAACTGAAAGATGATTTTTTTAAGGCAAGAGAAAGGAGGGAGAAAAAGGGAAGGGAAGGCCAGAGGGGCAAAATTTCAAAATGATTTTTTTCCCTATCTGTACAATGTTAAGAACATACAGCAATTTAGTTGCTTTTATTAAAAGGCCCAGAAGCAAAAAAATATATTAGATTTCAACTTGTTATATTTTTAATGAAACATGAGGTTTAATTGGGTCATTTTTCCCTCCAAGTCCTCCTTTTGCAATTAAAAATTAAAGCTCAAACTTGTATATTGTCAAATCTTTTCAGAATCTGGAAATTACCAAGGAATTTGCCTAGTTATCCCAAATCAAAAATTATTGGCAGAACTCACATTTATTCACTAATTATGATTTAGGAAATGTGAGGTCATGGAAATGGGCTATAGGTTTTGGAGTAGATTTGATAGCAAGATGCTAATATCAATCCGAATGCTAAGTAAACTTAAATCAGTAAATTAAAGCGACTCCTTTGCACCTTATTTAGTACAACTGGTTGCCCATCTTGCAAATTCCCTCAGGAGTTGTCTCACTTCCCAGAGGAGACTAGTGGGGCCTTGTGTGTAAGAAGATGGTGGACCCTGTAGGACTCTTCTTATGGATGTGATATACATGGCTGAATGCATCAGATTGATTTCTACAATTGTGACAGCTTTAAATATTATCAAAAGTTGTACTTATGTATCTCCAATTAAGTATGGGGCCTTGAGATTTTCATATATGAATAAATTGTTCTACATTGGCAATGTAATCCTTTGTGTGGCATATAAAAAATAATAATGACCAAGAACATAAATAACTATAGTATAATTCAATTCACATTTAAATAAACATAGAATAAAATCATTTGAAACAATTAGAAGTTCATTTTGTAAATTCTACAAAATGATCCATATTTTCTTACACTTCCTTTGCTAATCTCCTTATAAAGTGGTAGCTGCTGTAGCTATCCCTGTTCCATTACTGTTTCTTTATATTTTTTTATCTTGATAATTTTTTGTTATCAAAAAGGTGATAACATGACTTTAAACCATCTTCTTCCTAACCATCCTTCTGAAACTATTTTTCTCCATACATTCTTCTGAATTCAGAGAATTGTGCCTTTTTTCCTAATATGATATAACAAGGTCTGTCTTATTGCCCTCTAGTGCAGAAACCCAGAAGCTTGTTACATTCTAGCACTTCAAAAGTAGATGTTATACATAGTTTCTGCTAAACTACCAGATCAGGGCTGCAAAAAATCCAGATTACCAGTAGATGGCAGCAAAGAGGTAGAGAAATTCCAATCCTTTGCTCCCATTTAGTGTTGTCCAGATTTTTGCATCCAGATCTGGTAACCCTCATTTCAGCATGGGTACTTACAAATCACCCTAACAAAAGTAACAAGGACCCCATATCCCATATATATCTATAGCAGTTAATGTGGATGTAGTTTCTATAAATTAAATACACTGGAATACATCTTATCATAATAAGGAAATTAGAAAAAGTCTTGAGGTAACTGTTAGGGATCCAGATGTTTACTTTTCATGAATAATTTCAAGCCTCCCACTCTTTTCTCCTTCGTATCTTAAAAAAAGACAGGAATGAAACTAGATACTCCTTCAAGTATAGAGTACCTTCATAGGGGAACATTTTCAGTAAAATATACCATCACCATGACATGGAGAAATATCCATTCCATTCCATTATTATAGTACTTGACGAGCATCTCTCCACCCCATTAAAATGGTAAAATACAAACAGAGATTGAGACAAGAAAAGAGAAATATGAGTATGTAGATGAGTACATAAAAGTGCAAATAAATAGGCTAAAAATAAAATGAGTACAGAAAATATATCGGAAAAAATAATAGCAGTAATGAGCTGCTATTAAAATATACTTACTTGAAATGCCAAAACACTAAAATATTAGTGTGCTATTTAAAATACTATACTATAAACTGATAATCTCTTAATAAATTTTATGGCAAAACTACTGGGGTTTCATAAAATGAGTAAAACTCCAAGAAAATAAAATGGCTTCAGGTATTCTTCACCTTGTGCTCTTTCATACAGCAGCATTACAGGCCACACAATACAAAGAAGGTAGGAATTCAATTATGCTCAACTGTCAGTCACCAGCTGACATAAAAGCTAATCTTGATATTGTCTCCCCTTGGACTCTACATGCAGTCATGCCAAATTTTGCCACATTTTGTGTGACAGAATTATTTTTGTTTGAAAGAGGTAAAGAAGTGTAAAATTTCTCTGAATGGTGTGGAAATTGCAGCAAAAGAGGTGTGATATACTTGATGTAGCACTCTCTGTAGCGGTACAGGACAATAAAACATGCACAACATTTTCTATCCGTCCTAATTCACAAGGTCAGATATACTCCTTGTATGGAATGTTACTATATATGCCCCATAATACTTGTCCGTGGAAAGATATTGAATCGAGCATTTCCTCTCCTGCATTTTGGAAGCAGGCTAAAGAATTTTGACTAGTGGGATCTAGGAGGAGAGCCTTTTCGGCCATCACCCCTGCCCTGTGGAATATCTTGCCCCCTGAGGTGACATTGGCCCTCACTCTTCTGGCCTTCTGGAAGAGCATTAAGACCTGGCTCAGCTGACTAGCTTGGGGATCCAATGGGGGCTCCCAACACCGGGGGTGGCTGGTGAGTTGAGGATGCTCTATCTGCCTTCTAATTTTGTTTTGTAAGTTTTTTTTTTTTACTGTTTTTATGGTTTTTATTTGTGAGGTGGGCAGCGTATAAATTTGATAAATAAATAAATAAATAAATAAATAAATAAATAAATAAATAAGTTTTCCTCTGAGATTGATAAATCTTTCTCAAATTTCCTCTGAGAGCCTGTGTCTTGTTGGTGGGCTATAACCTCAATTCTTAGCTGCTACAACTTGCTCATAACCTATGCAGAGTAAGTATTGAGAGAGAGGGAGCGGGAGAGGGAGAGGGAGAGGGAGAGAGGGAGAGAGGGAGAGAGACAGACAGACCAAGGAAATGCAACTTTAATAGCGTGGCCTGTTTTTCCTGAATTAGAAATTATTACAAAATATATATGGAAGTAAGCCTTCTGAAATTTTGCTTTTCCTTCTGCCAATAATTGGTAATTATGATTATAATTGCTAATTATAACAGCCAGTAACAACCCAACCCTTTGAATACAGAAAAAATTCAAGGGGGCTACTAACAATCTCTGGACTATCAATGTTGCAAAATCAGTTTGAACTTTCATGCATCCTGAGAAGTAAGGTGGTGCTCCAAGATATTCAAAACATTTAATAATTGAAAATCCAGTACTGCAACTCAGGCCTATTGGCAAAGATCATTATTGTGGCATTTTG
The DNA here is from genome assembly GCF_059951505.1 of Python bivittatus. Taxonomy (NCBI): domain Eukaryota; kingdom Metazoa; phylum Chordata; class Lepidosauria; order Squamata; family Pythonidae; genus Python; species Python bivittatus. The sequence continues at coordinate 34,704,913 of NW_028277098.1, forward strand.
ATAATTTCTTTGTTTCTTTTTAATATATTTTTATTAGACAATTTAGAAAAAAAAGAAGAAAACAGGGAATGAAAAAGGGTAAAAGAAAAGGATAAAAGAATAAAATTCAAATGATTAAACAAGGAATTCACAAATGTCATAGAAATTATAATTATGTACTATGTAATTAATTGATTGTGAATAACTGAATATATTATTGTTTCTAAAAGCTTGAACATTGCTATTAAGCTCTAAGCAAAGAGAAATATCCCAATCCATGGCCAGCACAATATAAATCATAAAATGAAAATCTGAGCTGCAATAAATTCTGTCCATATTACTAAAAGTCTACTCTAATTTATAAATCCCATAAAATTAAAATATAGACTTTGTGCTGAGAGAAACCCAAATTTTGGAGATGGTATAAATCCATGTATTAAATTGTAACCTAGGAATGGTTTCTGATTTGAATTAAATTCTGTATCAGATTTACTTCTGAGATATGAAGTAGAGATATTCTAGACATCGAACCATGCTCCCACGAGGTAGCTAGCTTTTTTCCATAAAAAGGGTCAAACACTTAAAAATATTGCAGGTTGAAGTGGGAATTCAACTTTTAAGATTTGCTTCATTTTACATGAATCATTTTCCAAAATTGTTGAGTTTTACAACATTGCCACCGGATACGAAAGAATGATCTGAGGCTGCAAGCATGGGGCTACATAATGGTTTAAGTTTAAAGTTATTTTTCCTTCCCTAAGGTTCCCCATTTTTCATTCAGCTTTTTTTTTTTTTAATAACTCTACCAGTGCACTATTGGATTGTTTTTCCAGTCACTTGTGATACAGTCCCAGATCACATGTCACTAGAAAAATGATGAACTGGGGTACCAGTGAACTTACTAAAGAAAGAAAAAGTCCAGAAGAAGAGTAGGGAGTTCAGGCAAAGCAAAAAAGCAAGGGACCAAGCAAGAAAGATTCTGCTGAGTCTGAATTGGAGAAATGTTGCATGTCAAGCACTATATATTTTAAATTGTTTTAATTATTTTAACATTTGTATTGTTTGTACAGTTGCTTTATTTCTTTGCTTTTGTTTAGGTGTTGTTTCTTTTTTAATTGTAAGCTGCACAGAGTCACAAAAGGAGATGGGTGGCTGTATAAATTGAACAAGCAAACAAACAAACAAACAAACAAAGATAAAGCGTTGCAAGCACTAAGCTACTGAGAAAGACCTGAAGCAGGGTTTTTCTTGCTTCGGGGTAGTAGGCAATAGACTGCAGGAGTTTGCTTAAAACATAAAAAGTACAGCAGGCAAACCGAGCAGTGATGCTTGAGCTAGCACAAGCTGGAAAAAACTATTTATAACCCAGAGGAGGAAAATACAGGTGGAGGTTGCATTCATGGTGGGCTGAATTAGAATAGAAGATGACAACGTTCATTCCTGCCCTCAGGAAACCGTTGGCAGCCCTTACTCATAAAAGGGCAATCTGGCAGTGCCAATATCCCCTAAGACTAGCCTTTTTTATGCTGGTGAATTGCTAATACCCTAGTTACTTCTGCTAGTGAAACCAGGCTGATGTGATTAGGCAGTATCCCAAACATCCTTGTTGTCTATGAATAAGTTAGGACTTTCCACAATTCAAATTAACTATTTTGGTCAAGCACACCCAAAGAAAACAGGCTGGACTTCAGTTTGCATCGCACTAATTTTTAACACATGATTTTAAAGAGCCACAATATTCAACTTGAATTCAAGATGTGTGTGAATTTACACAATCCATGGTCATAGTTATATGATTCTGCATAGATGGGAGACCTGGCTATAGACTATCTCTTTCCACCCCTCACATTCTACTACTTGAGCCTTACATGCTTTTTAACAGTGTCCTATAATTTCAGTGCCCTGTTTCCTCCTCACTTCTAGAACCACAGAAACTTCATCCATCAGTTCTTTCTCCTTTCCCCAGCCTTATTCGGTCAGCAAAATTTTCCAGAATGCAATAAACCTAAAAGATACATATAAAAATAAGCATGTACATATTTAAAAAATTAAATACTTACCTGTTGGCTATACCAACATTTCCTGATTTTTCATTTTTTTTTCTTTCTATAGCCCTGTTTTACTGTAGTTCCTTTTTTACATCTTTTCAATTGTTCTGTACGCAACCAAAGCTCAAATTAGAAATGGGGAAAAAATCACTTGGCTCAAGTTAATTCTTACAACTGTCTGACAGATGTAGATTCTTTACATAAGGTTCATAATGCTTATTGTTCTTCTTGTAATTCCAGTTGGCAGCTCATTATTTACCCCATGATGTTGCTGCTGAAAGAATGCAGTTCACTCTGTTTTCAGAATTAGATATAGTTGGGTAGGCATTTCCATATTGTTAGACAAAATCCAGTCTACATTAAGTGGTAATTGCTATGCTGGAATATCCTGAAGTATAGCTAAATGCTTGGAGGTAAATTGGAAAACAATTACTGTTCTTGCTTTATGTAGAATGAATATGAGATTTCTCGAGTGGCAAGATATTCATCCTCATACCCACATGTCAATTAAAGCACAGGTCATACTAATCTCATTTAAAATTGCAGTACATCCTTGGAAGAAAGTTTTACAAAGCTAAACTATTTTTTTTAAATTAAAGTTCTAGTTCTTCCTTGTTTGGGACTGAGGAAGAAATTCTTAATCCAGATAATGTATCTCCAAACCTAGTTTTATGCTTAAAGGAGTGGGATCTTTGGTGGTCAGTTCTTCCACATATGGGTGGTTGGATGAACTTGGAGCTGAAACATGCCATTGGAAACTGTGCTACTTCAGGGTTACTTGAGAAATTAAAGACAATTGAGGTTATCTGAATCTAGATAATCCATATATTTAATAATTAAAAGAATCTAGATAATCCAGGGCTTTTTTACTATCACTCATATTAAGGAATTATAGGGTCAAACTATGGTATCTCTATTATGGTTTAGAAAGGCAACGACGTTTATATTGTTCTACTGATATTTTAATTATGTTTAATGATGCCTTCTGATTTTTTAATATAATTTTTACCTTTTTAAAGTATATGCTTTTATTTTACTTTATTTATACTTTTTTCCTGAATTTTTATAATTTATCCAGTGAATAATAAAAATAACAACAACGTTTTTGTGTAACAGCCAATATTCAGTTGAACAGACTTTGGATGACCTTGATGGTTGCCTGTCAGGTGGAGGTTATACCACCATGATAGTGATTGAATAAACCACTAAAACCAGACATTATTCCAGGGAGGCCACAATAATGTTTATACACTGCATTGTTCATGCGTTTGTATACATTTTGTGATATTCACTGCTAAATTCTCTAAATGCCTTTCCAGCAGTAATAATTTCAATGCTGTGAAAAGAACTACATTATTGTATGATGGTGTTTAGAGAACAATGTAACAGTTAAAACTGTGGATCAATTGAAAAGCGTGTTTCCAGTTGGTACAGCCAACAGTTTTAACCCAAAGGTTCCTAAAATGTTGAACATTTCCACATTGGGTTTGCACATTCTTTCAGCTGCACTTAAAACCTGGAATTGTTAACTCTATAGTTCCTACTTCGGCTTTTGGAGCACTCTTTCTTTTTGCTCATAATCTAAAGTTCTGCACATTCTATAGCTGAATATGAACAATCTACATTGTGTGCTGAATCTTCATTACTTAACTAGGATTTATTTTTAGATTTTTTTATCCCGTTTTTATTATTTTTATAAATACCTCAAGGCGGCGAACATAGCTAATACTCCTTCCTTGTCCTATTTTCTCCACAACAACAGCCCTGTGAGGTGAGTTGGGCTGAGAGAGAGTGACTGGCCCAAAGTCACCCAGCCAGCTTTCATGCCTAAGGCAGAACTAGAACTCACAGTCTCCTGGTTTCTAGCCTGGTGCCTTAACCACTAGACCAAGTGGTGGTAATATAGCATATTTATCCAACAGGGATATAGACAAGGATGGTTGACAGCAATTCAAGAGGGCACTTTGCAAAATGGACTGGTGTAAGTGATGTTCTGAATCAGTAATATTCCCTGGAAGGCTCAATGCATCTTTCTGGCTATTTGCTTGTATTGTCTTGTTAGATTTGCAAACTTAGATGTTATTTCTTTCTTATATCAAGTCAATGTTGTTATCCATTATTCATTTTTGGTGACTTTTTTTCTTCATCTGAGGGCAGATAGTTTCTGTCAAGATGTTGATGATGTCTCTGACTTCTAGCAAGTGCTTCTCCACGTCATTACCTTCATTTGGTCACAGGTATCAAATCTATTGTGTAGTTCTATACAAAATGCTTCTTGGTATTGTTGAGATTACGGCAAGTTCAGCTGGAATGAAGGTGGTGGGTGGCAGTATGATACAAGTTTCAATTTCAGTTTGATCTTGCATCAAACTAGAGGATGGTCAGACCCTACTTCTAGGTCATCACATGGCTGAGAACTATTTGCTCACAGCAGCATCTGTAATGAACCATGATGATATCAAAATGATGACATAGAAATGATGATGCAATCACACAAATGCTGCAATTGTGTATATATATTATGATGTCTGATGTGGTTACATAAGTTGTAGCATTTGTGTGATGAAGTCATCAGACTTAAGTCATTATTTGCTTCCTTGCAAACCTTCTGGGACACCCATATCTATACATATATTCTGCCACACTAAAATGTTGTATCCCTCCTTTCAGCCTGAATCTTCCCATTCATTTAATATGTGTACAAATTGTGGGAAACACCAATATGCAACATCCCAGTATTTTCATGAACACATATCAACATATTTATCAGCATGCAAATCTGATTTCTCTTTGTAATAAGATGTGAATGTGGAAAGAATAATTAATTCTGGGTTACTGTAGTTCCATTTGGTTGGGCTTGGTTTTAGTATAAAATACAAGCAGAAATACTAAGCATATTAATTATGCACTGGATGGATTTCATCTCATTATTTCATCCAAACCTGCCAACATGCCAGAGCTGCAGCTGTTACTAAATTTATGATAGCATAAGGTTCTTACACAGTGAATGATTTTATCCCCAGGTAGCACACCACTGAATACACTAGATGAGAAGAACGAAATAATCCCAAGAAATTAACTAGAGTTTAATGAACATGCAGTAGGCCAGGATTTAAGATTATGAGATGGTCCCAATGAAATAAAAGTATTTTAAATTAATGGAATGTTTCAGTAAAACTTTGCTGTTAGAAATAAAAGTGCCACTGTGGTTTAGAAAGCACTTTATCTTAACTGTAATCATTTTGTATATAAACAGAAATGTAAGTTATGCCATGACATTACATCTTTGTTGATATATGAATACTAAATATGAATGATATTCTCCTAGTCAACCTTGGCTTTAGCTAGCAGCTGAATAAATTGCCTCTTGCATTTCTTAATTCAGAAAGAACACATGCCAAATTTTATATGTGTGCATCCTTCATACTTGATATAACATACAGTACCTGAATATATTATGCTTAGATATTGTATGTGCCTTCTGTCTGGGTATTTCTGTATATATAAAGATAGAAAGAGAACCATTTTTTACCAAGAAACAATAGTAAGTCTGTAGTTCTAAACTCATTTATCTGGATCTAAGTTCCCTTAAACTCAGTGAAGCTTAGTTCTGAGTAAATATGCACAGGATTGTCCTCTGAATGTCAGACTGACATTCAAATGAAGAAAGGATATATTTCTCAGGCAGGGAAAGATTATTTCTGATACTTGGAATAAGGCACATACAGAGTGACCTCATACTGTATGTTTGCAGTGTTGACACGAATTTGTTTCTCCTTACTATATAATTGAATATCAAGAGTAAGAAATAATATGCAATATATGTTATAATCTATGGACATATCCAATATTATGATATGCGGACATCTTAAAACTCCAAGACTTTTTGGACTTGATGCCTTTAATATAAATGATTCAAACTAATCTTAAATTTGAGGTATTTGACTAGTTAATCTGCAGATATAACAACATAAAGCTGGAGAAGAAAATGAAATAACATTTTTTCCAGTTCTTAGATGTATTTCTAATCATCATCAAACAGTAGATCGATTTATAACACTGCACATCATTTTAGATCCTGATCCTGACATTTACTCAGTTCAGTTCCAGCAAGATATGAAATCGGTAACGTACTGCACGTGCACATCAATAACAGTGATTTACAGCAGGCTATAAAGTTATCCATTTCCTCAATTCCTGGAAGTCACTTTACTGCAGATTAGAAAACAGCATGGATACATACAGACACATGTATACCTATACGTATACGTATACCTGTACATACACATACAGATAAGCTTAAAAGGCAGAGACAAGGTGCTTGCTTTTGTGAGAGTGACAAGGATAGGTATTTAGATCAGTGTTTCTCAGCCTTGGCAACTTTAAGATGTGTGGACTTCAACTCCCAGAATTCCCCAGTTGAAGTCCACACATCTTAAATTTGTCAAGGTTGAGAAATACTGCATTAGATATACACTTTTTTTCTCTTTCCCTTTTTAAAGGGAATGACAGCAACTGACTATAGGGCTGTGTTTAAAACACAGCCTTCTCATTGCCTAGAAACATAGGGAGTTAATTGGTATTTCTTATGGGCACAGCAAAGCATTTTCACACATTTCAAAGCAACACTAGAATGTATAATTGGAGAGATTATTGACTAATGTAACTTTGCAAATAATATTACTAGATCTTGTGGATGATTTGCTGTTATAAATATCTCACCCAAGCATTTTATAACAGAGATTATTTTCTGTGATCTCTGTTTTGGGAAGACTTGGACCAGTGAATCGTGACAGGTATATTTATAAACACTTGCCTCATGTAGTGGTTTTTAATCTTTCTACATCAGGAATCACTTTCTGCAACAGCTCATCTGGTGAAGAGCTCTGTATGTCTTCTATGAACCTTAATGTGTTGTATAAAATAAGCCCAAGACTGTCTAAACTCAGCATTTCTCATTATTACAAGTGATGCTGCAACACTCTACTATGATATACAGTAGAGATTATCACAGGGAGTTGGATGGAGTAAATTCAGCTATTGGTATCCTTCTGAATTGGCTTCATGGGTTGGGGGGGCACTGTCTTATGGTGGTTCTCCTCCTTTCTCCATGGCCGGTTTCAGTTGGTGTTGGTTAGTGGGGAGAGATCAGCCCCAGGACCCTCCTTTGTGGGGTCCCACAGAGTTCTATTCTCTCTCCCCTCCTTTTCAACATCTACATGAAACCACTGGCTGAGGTCAACGACCAGTCTGGGGCTTGATATCATCAGTACACTGATGATAAACAATTGTATCTTTTGACTTTGAACCATCCTATCTGCTGAAGAGTTTTAGGAAAGTTAAATACTTTCAACTATCATACAAACCCAGCTGGCATAATAAAGGTATTGCTTTTGAGCTTTTGGACTTTTATTATTATGTATGCCATCTTAGTGATACATTATTCTCATTCAACAGATTTCAGAAGGGTTGCTCTCCTTATTTTTACCCAGCAGTGTTGAGGTAGGGATGTGTGTGTAAAAAAAATCAAGATGGAAATGATGACCCCACAATCAAAGCCTTGATCCTTTTGTGGGTGTGACAATGTTACATACAAAAGGGTGGGGCTTCAGTCACACTGCTGCACCCATCATCTTGACTTTTTTGACTTCCTGTGTAGTTAACAAGCTATTTCCTAAGTGATTAAGAAAGAAAGTAGGAGAAGCCATTGTCCTTTTTGAGAGCGCCGAACTGCAGTGTGGGCTACAGTGACATTCCCTCATCTCCCAGAACTCTAAACCTGCTGGAGACTGCTCTTTTGCAGTCTTCTAGCAAGCAGCAGCTGTCTGGAGCACTTGTGGGCATTCCCAGTCATCTCCTTGTCTGGAGAGGAATTGTGAAGAGTTGGTCCATTCACTGGCTCTTCATTCTGCTGCAGTCTCAGCAGAGCTGTCTTCAGTTTGCCATTTCTTCCCCAGAAGTCTCCAAGAATCTATACATTAACAATTTCTACAGTATAGCCCAGGGTTTCTCAACTGGGGTTCCATAGAATCCTAGGATTCCTCAAGAGGTCACTAGGGGTTCCCTGGGAGATCACAGTGATAAGCAGAGACCAAACAAAAACCCTCCAACCTCCAACACTGGGTTGGCCTGCCGGACCATGCGCAAACCTCAGGCGGGGACAGGGATTGTGCCTGCGTGTGCAAGTGGGGAAGGTTTGGAGAGGTTCAGGAGAGGTTGAGAAGTCCAAATATTAAGGGGAGGGGTGTTGGAGGTTGCAAGGCATCAGCCCCCCCTTTAGGGGTCCTAGTGGAAAGGAAGGGTGAGAAAGGGGAAGCTGGATATAGGGAACAAGGTGCTTGTGGTGCAGGGAGAGGGGAGGAGGCGAGCTGACTGAACTCAGTGTGCTGGTGTCATCTGCATCCCTGCAATGCATTTTGCAGTTAACATTCATGACAGTTTGATATATCACTCAAAAACTGTACACATCCTTAAAAGTAGCCCAAAATAGCCCAAAAAAACCACAACCCACAAACGCCAAAAATTTCACACAGCTGATCTCCAAAACCCAAGTTCGGCCCAGAATTGAGTATTTGTGCAGCAAAAAACAAGCGCAGGTTTCACATTAAAAAGGTAAGTTTCATTCTTTATTTTTAATTTAAAAACACTGTTAATGCCTATATGTAGGCCTGCACATGAAATAAATGTAACAATTTTGTAACTTCTGGCCTATATTTGAGCCTGAATGTGCAAGCGTTGCCTGAGGCCTGAAAAATATTTCAAGGGTTCCTCCAGGGTCAAAAGGTTGAGAAAGGCTGGTATAGTCTCTGACTGAAAACTGAAGTTTCACTGATAAACGAAACAGAGTAATAAGAGAACTGTGTTTGGAATATATGCTCATATCGTTTGTTGTGAACACAAATGGATGTATGAGCTGGCACCTTCCTGCAGCCAGACAGAGCTTCCCAATGGCCATTGCTGGCTAGTTTTGGATTTGTTTTATGGTTGCCATGTCATCTGCTCGTAACTTCTATGCTCTGCTAATCAGAGGAATAGGCCTTCTACTTAGTTGGAGCAGAGATGCTGGCAGATGAGACAAGAATCCTAAAATGTTTGCAAAGCCAAAGATGGCAGTTGGCAAGCTGTGCAGTCCTGCCCAGAGCCAGAGAAAGGAGCTACATGTGCAATCAACTGCATTCATGATATACCCATAAACCATAGTTAGTGTATCATCTGAATCTGTCCAATGTGTAATTAATGGCCCATCCACACTGCTGCTTCCACTCTCCAGTTCTTCAAAAACAGTTTGAAGCTGACCTGTAGCTTGGCACTGTGAGAACATAACAGAGTGTTTCTCCAACAGACCAAGAGTGTGCCAAAAAGGGACATTCAGTCAGTGCTTCACACTCCATTCATGTTTTTTTGTTTTGTGTTATGTGCATGTATCTGTTTTCAAAAAATCACAGCAGCGGAAATGCAAGAGGTGGGGTTTTTGAAGCCCTCAGGACATTATCCTCTCATTACGTTTTAGCCTTGTAAAATGTATTATTATTTTTTATTATTTGATTATATAATTTTTAGACCACCCATCACTGTAGTCCCTGGGTAATCTACAATAACAATTTAAAACATATAAATCACGTAACAATTGTAACAATCTCATGATAAGATAGAATTAAATTATCGTTTTCCCAAAGAATTAATATTTGTTTAAATATTGGTCCACAGGTCTTAAAGTTGCCAAGGTTGAGAAACACTGGTCTATAGTATTCACTTTCCAATACAATCCACGATGGCCTTTAAAAAGGCTATGTAAACACATCGCTTTCAATTGGCCTATAGGCTTCAATCATCTTCACCAAAGGCCTGGGTGACGAGTGGGTCTTCAAGGCTTTGAAAGAACAGCAGGGTGTTGGCCACTGGGGGGAACTTCATTCCACAGGACAGGCACTGTTACAGAGAAAGTGCGCTGGATGGCAATTTTTAATGGAAGGAATCCTGTGTGTACCAATCCTGACAGAACAAATTGTCTGGGCAGATTCTATGGGACATAGGCGGTCCCTCAAGTAACCAGGTCTGATGCCATGTAGGGCCTTGAATTGCACCTGGGAACAAAATAGCAACCAATGCAGCTTGCGAAGCAAAGATGTTACATGGGCATGCCGAGGCATGCTCATCACTGCTCATGCTACTACATTCTAGACCAGTTGAAGCTTCTAGATGGTCTTCTAGGGCAGTCCAGTGTAGAGCACATTGCAGTAGTCAAGCTGTGAAGTGACCAGAATGTGAGTGGCTGGCTGAAGGGCCTCCTGATCTAGGAAAAGGCACACCTGGTGCACCAGATGAAGCTGTGCAAAAGCCTTTCTAGCCACAGCTGCTATCTGCTTATCAAGCAGGAGCTGTGATTACTGGAAGACCCCCAGATTGTGTACCACATTTGAATGGGGAAGTGCTACTCCATCCAAAGTCACAGATGGAACATCCCCAGATCTGGCTGGTCCAAACACCCACAGCCACTTGGTCATGGTAAGATTGAATCAGAGACAGCTCTTCCCCTTCCAAACCCATACAGCTTCCAGGCAGTGTATTTACATAATATTCGTCTTAATTTTACAGCAGAAAAGTATACAAAAACATGTATACATTAGACATTTATAGATAGCATTTCAGTTTAGAAAAGAGCAATTATTTTTAAGGTGTTTTAGAAATTTATGTTTCTAAATTTATGTTTTAGAAATTTAAAAACATTTCTAAATCCTTTTCTTGAAACAAACTCTCAGTAACATTTAGCACCACAAATCATCTCTAAATGAAAGATAAATCTACTTAATCATTAGGAAGAGTGCTCCAAATCAAAGGAATAGATCAACATCAAAATGGCAGATGCTATTGGGTAATTGAAACCACATCCCTTTTTACATGTGATACACACAATGCATGTTAAAAAGGAGCAGGGCTTCCAGCACCCAGTCACACCTGCCCTTTTGATGTGGTTGACCACCACTGTGAACAACCCATTTTACATCTATCTTGTTTTTGATTCTGACTATTGTTACAATACATACATGTAAGAGAGCATACCTCATGGTGACCAGCTATTGTAGCAATATGAAGAGCTGTAAGTGCTCCATAACCAACTTGTTGGATATCAGCTCCACTGTGCAGTAAAGCTGTTAAAAGTTCTGCATTGTCCTGAAATGTGGAAAAGCACATCACTATTTAGAAAAATATCATGGGAAGTTTGGTGGTAGAGCACATGTTTTGTGTGCAGAAATTTCCCAGCATCTCAAGTAGGTCTGAAAAACGGACTTCTAAGAAAACTTGAACTACAGCTACTGAATATAGATTAGTGTTATCCAAACAAGTGTGTTGGCACTACAATTTTCTACACTGGCTGAAGATTATGAGAGTTGTAGTCACAAACATCCAGATTGGCAAAGGCTGGTAAAGATTATGCTGAGCTAGATGGATCAATAATGTGACATTGTCTAAGGTCCCATATTTCTGTTATTGCACTAATGGATATTCCCCTTGATTAAAGTTTGTCATGGAATGATCTACTGAAAAAAATATCCTCCAGGAAACACGAGAATCAAGCTCTTTTGAAATCAGATATAATTAATGTAATACTGTTTACCTTGTAAGCTGCTAAATGCAGAGCTGTAAATCCATTTCTTGTCAGTCTAGAGGGACGCAGTCCTTTCAACATAAGGGTTCGAATATGTGTTTTATGTCCTGTGAAATAAATATTGGCCACAGAAGTAACTTAAAGATATCAGATACAAGCAAATGAAAATCTGTATCCTTCAGATTAGTAATATACTTGAATTTAGAAGTCCGATGAAATCACTTGGACATTTCCCTTATTATACTGTGTTGGAAAATAAACTATATAAATTAAATAATACTTGGATTGAACTCCATTGTGCCTTTTGACTAATAAAATGGTATATTCCAATACAAGAGATTGTCCATATCCCCCTGCAGCTCTTATAAACCATCCGTCCTGATTTGCTATGGAGGATTAAGTGACTCAGAATAGATTCTGAATGTGCATATACATATACATCTTGTACGGAAGACAGAAGAAGATGAAAATGCCCATAACATTTAGAGGACATTCTGTCATACATCATTGGATGAGTTCTTCAATACTGATACTATAAAACCTGTAACTTATTATTTCTTTATTAAAATTAATACAGTAATGGCCCATTTTTACATTAGCAGAAAACTATGGTTGCTTCTTCCCCATGGCTCTTTTTTAATTTTGTTCCTGTTCTAATTTATAACTGTTTAGTTTAAGGCATATGGCCCAAAAGACGACTTTTCTAAATATCATCATCATCATCATCATCATCATCATCATCATCACCATCATCATCATCTGTAATTCTTTCCATTTTTTTGAAGCAATCTTGCTATTGTTACCTGATCACTATGTATGATTCAACTGGATTAGTGCTGAAAATTAAAAAATAATAATAGCTTTTCTGAGATTTATTAAAAACAGGTAAAATAATTAAGCATGGCAGCAAGGATTATACTGGCTGAAATACTTACCATTGCAAATACAACACAGATGCAAAAGAGACAGCCCGTTTTCTGTACGGTAATTTAAATTCACTTTGCTGAAGGCTTCATCAGAGCTGAAAGAAAAAGGTTTCATAGATAACTCTAACTGTCATCTTTTGGTGTGTTTTCATTTATTGGGAAAATTCTAAAAAAGGAGAAAATATGTCATGCTTTCAGAAAGATATGGGAGACAACATTTTCAAAAACCAAAGGTCTTTTAACTGCTATTCACTACTTTCATTTCAGAAAGTACATGGGACAAGGGTGAGATTGCAGGCCTTCTTTGTAGTACCCCTATTTGTGAAATATTGTTTCACAATTATTGCAGAAATTATATGCAGCCCTCACTTTACTGCAGTTCCATAAACAAATTAAATATATTTTATTTCAATGTGCCTTTGATCCCAGCTGACTGATTGTGGGGATCTATCTTGTCCCTCCCTCCCACCCCCTGCTTTATTGTGTTGTAGTTTATTTTCAGTTTTGATATTTTTTGATCTAGTATTTATTATTTATTCTTCATTTGTATAGTCATTTGTTATTTGTCATTGTATAGTCATTTGTTATGTGTTATTCTTCATTGGTATAGTCAGGAGGAAAGTCAGCCTAATACTAACCCTCCTGAATCTGGGGAAAGACCATGGCTGTGTTTACACATGTTGTAAAGGTAGAGCTCCATACAAGTCCAGCCAGAGGGTGAACAGAAATGGGATACTGGTTGAAAAATCAACAGCATTTGAAGAGGCACAGATTCTAGTTTAAAGTGAGCTCAAAACACTTTTCCTAACCAGTCTTCCTTCTGCAATTTGGGAGGAGAAATTACCAAGCATTCCCTTTCACTTTCACATAACTGTGTGCCGTGCCATTTCAGTCAACAACCTGGTTAGGTTTCCTTATAAGCAGTTTCTGAGTGTGCTTTCTGAAGCTGGCTTCCTAGAACTACCCATAGTTAGTACTGACTACCTTTGCTGATCTGTTCGCTTGGCAGACAGTATGTCTAAAGAGGTATAACAAAGAAAGGCAGAAGGAGAGGACCACACAAATGTAGCATGATCTTTAACCGGATACAGCTTATCAAGAAAAATGATAGTAAGAGTTTCCAAATGCCTCTTAGGGAAGGCTAGAGGACAGAAGGGAGGATGTGACCCAAGGCTTATTCATGGTGATCTTCTTTTTGCTAACTATTGTTTAAGATCATAGAAGCAAAGAATGATTCTATGGGCCACCAGGTCCTACCCCTTGCTCAGCACAGGAATCCAATTTAAAGTAGACCTAGCCTTTACCTGAACACACTGAATGAAGGGGAACCCAGCACCATTCTTGTTAATTGGTTTCACTGTCAATGGCTGTTACTGTTAGGAAGGCTTTTTTCTAACATTCAGTAGGACTCTGCCTTCTTATAACTTAAATCCATTATTCTTTGTCCTGGGTTCTAGAAATAGAAGGAACAGGTCTTGACTAACATCCTTTCAGGTATTTGAAGACTGCTATCATATCCTGGTGTCTCCTCAGCTTTTTTAAAAGGCTAAACATATTCACCTGCTTCAGTCTCTCTTCATAGGACTTAGTTTCTAGTCCCCTGATTATTCTAATTGCCCTTCTCTGAACCAGGTCCAGTTGCTGTGAATCCTTCTTAAAACGTAGTGCCCAGAACAGAACATAGTACTTGAGATGGGGCCAGCCCAAAACAGAATAAATGGAATGGTTTCATCCAGTGATTTGGAAAATATGCTTCTTCATCTTAAAATTCCATTCTTTTGTTGTTGTTGTTTGTTTTTTGGCAGGCATATCCTGCTGCTATTCCTTCCAAGACCTTTTTCATAAGCACTTTTACCAAGCTGGTTCAGGACTGGAGAACGGAATCCAGCCATAGATTTCCACTGGCTTGATAATATCATAATCAGAGCACAACCAATGCCTTTCTCTGTTGCGGATGTCAGTAGGGAATACTTTAAAGTTCTGGTGCCAGGAACCCTGACCCACACTTCTCCCAGGACAGAAAGGCAATGATCAGGTGAAATATGAGCATCCTAAGAGACACCTTTGCCCAATCTGCAGCTTTTCCCTCAGATGGGGTTCCTTCCTTTACTCTGAGAAGTGCTTCTTTTCTTCCTTCTGTGTAGCTAACCCATGTTACTGCCTGACTGCCTTAAAACCTTAATATCTCATATCAAGGAAAATATGGATCAAAGAATGCTTTTAAAAAATTATAACATTATTTTGCAGCTTGCTTATGAAAAGGTTGATTTTTTAAAAAATCGTATCTAGAAACATTTGTAGACATTTCATTGCAATTTACTATTACTCTGAAGATTCCATTTTATAGGCATAATTAAAAGAGTTTCATTTTAAACAATATCCAACCTTAAGAGAGATGTGCTATTTTCTCCAATTTTTTCCCTCACTTTCTATACAATTGCACCATACAACTGTGCTGGCAATTTCTACAGCCACTGAATATTAGTGATGTATTAGAAAATTCTAAGCTCAATTCATCTTTTAATTTTCCTCTACTGCTATTGAAATGGTATATTTTAATATAGCCTAAGGATTTCATGGTGCTTCCTAAAGAAGTTTGTGGATGAAGTGAATAATTAAAATGAAGTCATTATTAGTAATGCACTTCTAATATCATGATCTTCACGTAGGATATATAGGTACATGATCTTATTAAAAACTGATCTGCAGCATTTGTACCTGTTACACACATGTTTTAGCAAAAATGCAGGCTAGACTAAAATTGTTACAGAATCTGCAGTTTTATGATTCATTAACTGTACTCATTGACCTCCTTTTACTATTGTATGTCAGAGGAACAAAACAGAATTCATTAATGAAAATATAGTTAGGAAAACTAGCACAAACACAATATATAAACTGAACTTCACCAAGATCCTTAATTAGTAAATACATGTAAGTAGTGCTTTTTATATTTATCGGTATTTTCACTGGACATTCCCTCCCATCCTTATTTTCAATTGATTTAGGACTGCATTGTTACAGAAAAAGAAACAATAATTAAAATAATGATGAGGTTTTATTAGAATATCAAGTTTCAAAATGTATTCAAAAACTGGATTACAAAGCTGCTATGGTTTGCAATGTGTCCCAAATTACTTCATCAATTGGCAAACAAGTTGTGGAAAAGTTCTGAACCAATTTCTTCTTTCTCTTCCTTCTCTTCTTTCTTACATAAGAAATAAAAACACAACCAATTTACCAATGCATTTGTGGGTGTATGTTTGTTTTAAATATTCTCTCCTTAAGCATCTGATTACTTTTCTGAATATTCAACAGCGTTATCTTAAAAGGTACACCGTAATTAGAAAAAGAAAGGAAGGTGGTTTGTGATCAATGATTTCTATCTGAGAGACTTTCTCCAGTGCTGATTTGAAGGCCTATCCAGGACTATTTGAGTAAGCCGAAGCCAATAGTGGCATGAAATTTCCTCTCCCTGGGACTGATCCTGCCTTCCTTCTGTTGTGTTTCCTCCTAGTCACTGCCAACCCCCTCCAATGTAATGGATGGCAAAGCCTAATAGATTTTATACACCTTGAGGCTGCCTTAGGACGATGTCCAAATAAGGGAGGAAACACCCCTTCAACACTGTTACAGCCAAGAACAAGGCTGTCTCACTCACGGGTTGATGAAAGAAATGTGGGGGGACAGCAGATAAAAGATTTCCAGAGCGTGCCTGTGCCATGGTTAGGCAGAGGCAATGTTCAGTATTAACAGGCAGATGAGACGGAGAGGAGAGATGGGTGGAACATTTGGCAAATTTATATTCATCTTACACACTCAGCAAATTAACTGCATGAATGTGGTAGAAGTCAGTCTATATCTGAGTATGAGTGCTGAGTCTATGATGCCCTTAAAGTTCTTATCTTAAAACAAACCAGCCCTGATTATATGCGAAATATAGTCACTCATTTATTCCTGCATTATGATGCATCTCTGTCAGTCCCTCTGTGTTTGCAGAGAGTGGCTTGTGTATTATTTATGTATTTATATATCTCATTGGTATCCCATCCCAACTGAAAACAGCTCTTGGTGGTTGAAGTTTTCAATTGTTCTTTGCAATACAATGAAAACCTCATACATCTCTCCCTCCTTACTGCATAGGGGTGTGTGCATGTGTACGTGTGCAAATGACAAAATGGGTGTGACGACATCATCACACAAGTGATGCAATTTGCAACTTGCATCAGATGTCAAGATGTGAGTACATAATGGTGGCATTTGGTGATGATGTTTCATATTGTCATTTTGACATTATTGCAGTTTGCTGTGGATGTGGCTGTTTCCAGTTTTCTCAGTCTTCTCTTCATATGGACCCCTTAGGAAGTCACAATATCTCAGACGAAGAGGAGAAATGAACATCTTAAACCAACCTTTGTTTGTTAGATTTCTATCCTTCCTGCCCTTCAGGAACTCAAGGCAGCCGTCAGCCCTTGGAGGCAGGCCAGGTCAGGAAACAGACTCCACAAGTAATACTGGAACTCTAGTTTATTGATATAGGCTATAGTAACAGAATCTTGAAAGCCTGACAGCATTTTCCTTCCCTCTCTCTTATATACAAGAGAATTGAGGCACAGCTACTTTGAGTTTCTTTCTAACGTTTTCTTCCTGTCCTGGGTTTAAGTCATGTTTTGCTAACTGCCATTGCATAGTTTTTCCAAGGTTATCTTTGTGGTTCTCTACAGCAGCATACGCAGTACTCCTTCTTCCCATTTTTCCTACTGCAACAACCCTGTGGGGTTGGTTGAGTTGAGGGAGAATGATTGGGCCAAATTCACCAGAGAATTTCCATGGTTGACAGTGGATTTGAACTTGGGTCGCCCTAGTGCTAATGTAACTCCTTAACTACTACTACACACTACTTCCAGAATTCCCAACCAGTATCGCCATCAGTAAGCAGAGGATACTGAATTTCAGAATTAATCTTGGTTACCTCTAATTTCATAAGCCTGACCTTGCCCTTCCTGTGTTCCGACTAGCTTTACATTCAACAGAGGTGGCAAAGTTGCCCAAAACGTAAATTTGATCAAAATAATACATTCCAATTCCTTAATGAACATTTGGGTTTGTCTATTTATTTATGTATTCACAGTATTTATAAACCAAACCAATAATTCAGACTCTAGGCAATATACCCTGTAATAAGAACAATTAAAACAAAAACATAACATTACATAAAGGGTATTATTGCCTAGGACAACCTGAAAAATCAGCAGTAGCAGAATATGCTCTGCTTTATATCGAATGCAAAGTCCAATTCCAAGACACACAGGTACTGGCAGCCATATCAAACTACCACGTGCAACTCCACAGAGAGGCTATTGAGATTTATAAACATTCCAACAATTTCAACAGAAAGGAGGAGAGTTTGAAAATCAATAAAGCATGGATTCCAGCTTTACACCACACTAATTTTAATAGCTCTTATCTAATAAAAAAGAATCTGCAGTAACCTTACCAGAAAGAACACCTAGAAGTATCCTGGCTCAAAAACAGTCCAATCAGGAACTAACTGTCTTGGAATTCTCCAGAATAAACCAATCAGAAATTTACCTACACAAGGAACCAACCAGCAGCCTGGTTCAAAGACAGACCAATCAGAAACCAGTACTCTTGGAATTCTTCAACATGGACTAATTGGACATGGAACCAATCAGGAACCAGCTGTCTTGGACTCCCATGACATGGACCAATTAGAGATCAGCTTGCCAGGTTCAAATACAAGAGCCCAGTCAGCCCAGTTTAGTTGTCTATGAGCTGTTGAGAGCAGCTTACCCTGCCTTTGAAGGTTCAGCTACCAGCTGCTGGAAAAAATGTCAGAACAAAGGAAAAGTAGATCATGGCTATTCAGCCTAAAACTTCATCACTGCTTCAAAAAGTATTTAAATTTTCTTCTTTTTAAATTTTGAATGCTGGTCTAGATTTCAGAATATAGGCTATATAGTTACCTTAGTTTAGACCAGTGATTGGTCATCAGTTGTGTAATGATTTCCTGGGATAACCAGAATGAAAGCTTCTTCTTAGTTTATTCTATGACTATATAAATAAGATGAGGCTGGTGTTTTGTATCATCCCTATGCAAGGTTATATATCTTCCCACCTGAAGTTTAGGAATGTTCTTTCTCCTTTGATGCTGACAATTAAAGGGATGTATGGGCATATATTAGCAAGTCAGCATATTTTAAATATATAAGTTGATTTATGTATCAAGTTTGAAATATCAACATGGAATGCCTTGATTTTCCAAGCTGAAGTACCATCTCAAATTAGAATGAACCAACAGTTGTATTGAGATCATGCTTCAAGGAGGATTATGGCCAATTTGTATAGGCCTAAAAATAGCAATTCTTAAAATATACTGATTACAATCAGTACATTGTTTATAAATCTGTGATGATATTTAATAAAGTTAAAATATTTTGAAAACTTTTTTTTCTTTTTTCTTTCTCTTTCTTTTCCTTCCTTCCATTCCCCAAATAATGAGGGCTGGAGTCACATGATGTTTTGGTTGGGATGACAGTGGAATCCATGCATTCATAGACCATTGAACGTAAGAAGAAGAAGAATAGAATTGCTTTGTGAAGGTTTTATGTTCTGCAAGGTGACTTAGAGTCCACTAATAAATAAAGTAAAATTCAGGTAATGCCTACTCAGCATTTCCTACTTGGCAAGAAAAGGTCTGTGCCCTTGCCCTTACATGTCATCCATTATTACTAAAGTTATAGCCTGGATTATTTTACTCATCCAGTTCTGTTGTGTCGGCTACCTCATTTCTTCACCCTCACTCCCACTGTGGGCACAATAAACTTGTAGCAACTAGGAAAACACAATGAGAAATGATGAGATTGTGAAACCTTCAGAATTTTATTCAAATTAAAGACTAACATTTGATCTTGCTTCCGTTGGACCCTGCTCTCATATCTTAAGAAAAGCTGAGCATACAAAAATGGGTTGGATACAAATGAGATTGTAAGCATGACAGTTCTGGAGGCAGTGTCAGTATGACTAACACACTAAAATGATTACTTTGGCTGCATTTGCTAAATGGAAACTTTTTTAGCATATTGTTGTACTACAAAGCTATATATTATATTATCACTTTAAAAAATTCTTATAGATTTCATTCTCCACTGCCTTTTTCCTACAAAATTATTGTTCAATTGCATAGAAAATCTCATTTTTCATTTATATATGAGTTTCTTAATTCATTCAAGCTTATCTTGATTAATACTTGATTAAAATATTTCCCCCTGATTAAAATATTTCCTACCCCAGCTATTACTTGAGGAGTTTTCTTAAAATAAACAAACAACAGCATTGAAGGTTGAAGGTGTATTTAAATGATTTCTACTATTACCAGTAAAGACATTGGTAAATGGACTGGATGAATTGATATGGTCAAAAGATAATAGTTATGATTCTGTTATCATCATCATCATCATCATCATCATATCTTTGCACTGATCCTCAAATTCTCAAAATTAGAATTTCTAATCAAATTCTCAAGGATCTCTGGAATGGAGTGGCACAGAAGTGTTAATAATAAATAATAAATACAAATAAATGATATTGGATCAGAAATTGGCCCTGATTTGTCTTTGTAATGAAAGTGGCATGTTTTATTTTGTTGTATACAAATAAGATAGTTATAGTGAAGCATCTTCAGTCAGCTTTCATTATTTAGAAGTATTTCTCAATCTAGATTTAGGGAAAAGTGCTCCTGAGATGTCAAATCCTGCTTCAGACTCGCTTATAAATGTCTTGTTTGCTGGATGTATTCCCTTCTTTTAGGATTCAGAAACAAAATTCAAGCTGTATGCTGGAGGGGGGTGTTTGCTTGCAACTTTTTGCTATCTGCTTTTGGGATTAATATTGGTTACTGTATACATATTCTCTCTCTACCCTTGAAACGATGCATCTTTCAACAGAATTTAACTTCCTAATCACTGAGCTTAACTGAACATATTTCAAATAATTGCAATCCTGCAATCCAGCCACTGGCCACAATGAAATTACAGCACAAATCTAGATCTGTCGACATTAAGCCCCACTGAGTTCAACAAAACTTAATCCAAGTGAGTGCATAAGGGTTCCCCTTAGCACTATGTAGCACTTTAGATACATTCCAACAATATACTTCAGAATGCACAAACACATTGCAAAGATGGAAGATGCTACTCAGGGGCTGCCTATAACCAAAGTCCAATATTTGCCTTCCTGAACATGAACATCCCTTTCATGCACAGAATAAGGCCAAACCATGCTCCGTTCTATCCTCCTCCCTGCACTACACTGTCATTTTATAGAAACATGGTGGTCCTTTCTACAGAGCTGCAAGCAGGAATGTCCACATTTGGCACTTGGTATTCTGACACCCAAGTAGCATCTTCTGTAAAACAGTGAAACTAAAACAAACTTTCATTGTTTTTAGTACCCCCTTGTTGTTTTAATCGAACTATACTGGTGCACTTTATGCAGCCTCAGGAAAACCAAAAGAAAATGGGAAGCATGAGGCTCGACAGCACAACAGTTCCTCTCACCAAAATATGATGACCCAGGTTGATAGGTAGGTGTACATATAATTTAAGCTTCAGAATTATTATACAATGTTTTGAAAGACTGCACTAGAAGTTACTGCTACCACCCAGCACATCCAATCATTTCCTGCAGATGAGTAGCATAGATTTCCTGCCAAAAATAATCCACAAATACACACAATGAAGACAGCTCAGGTCATAGCAAAAGTCAAACTAATTAATTTACTCTCTAAGGTCCCTTCCCATTCAATATGCAGCATTTAGTTGTATGCTGAAGCGTCGTGTTCCATGGACTTGCATGTAAATACACCGCATTTCTCACTATTCAAATTCACAAATAGATCATCAACCAAAACCTGAATAAAATATAAATTGCAAACAATATGAAAAGGAGGTTTCTTATTTTGAGGAAAATGGAATATAGAAAACTCAGATGCCTCACAGTTATAATTAGAGTGAAACTTACATGATATGAAGAGGAACCAGCTGAAGTTATTATTCTGCCCAGAAAATTTAACCCCCTTAACCTTATATGAGCAATATCACTAGGTGGACAAGCTCTC
The DNA here is from genome assembly GCF_059951505.1 of Python bivittatus. Lineage (NCBI taxonomy): Eukaryota > Metazoa > Chordata > Lepidosauria > Squamata > Pythonidae > Python > Python bivittatus. The sequence goes on from NW_028277098.1 coordinate 34,726,612, forward strand.
CAGAAACAAAACTAAGGGGATATGACTTTCCACCATTTACTATGGCATCTATGGGACATCTAAAAGCCAAAGACACTACAGAACACTGTATTGACTAACAAAATAATCCTGTGCAGTCCCAAATCCCACATCTGTATGTGTATGAGTGTGCAAAGGAGAAAAAGCCAAAAATGATGTATGAATGTGCGAGAGAGAAATATCTGTGTGAAAGAGGAGAGAAAGTGTATATCACAAGTGGAGGATATTGAATATAACAACCTGGCTAAGAAAAGAACAGAACGGGGGAAAAGCTTAAGTAGTGCCGAAATAAACCTCAGAATAACACGTGTGTTACCAAAAGATAGTGCCCTGGCAAAGCAACATGCACTGTTAATGAACATAGTTATACAATTGAACATAATCATGATTCACAGAGCATCATGAAATCCATTGCCAGCTGAGATGGATAAGACAATGAAGATAAATAGTGCAGGAGTTTACAAGACAACTGCAGAAGTGCACGGAGCAAAGCAACTAGAATCGAACTTGAGACCCTTCAAGGAAGCCCTGGATGCAATATACAAGTTCACACAAAATATCCCTGGGGTTAAAAATAATTGCGTTTACAAAGATACTCAAGGAATTTAAAACTAAATAGAATAAGTGAAATAGCCAGAGGATGATTCAAATACTTCAAAGAAAGAAAGGACCAGAGGCCAAAAGATATGTCATAGTTCAACACAAGAACAACTTTGCAAGAAAAGTAGACAAAATAATCATCAGAGCCAAATCCAAAATGAGGTTAATCAACAGAGCTGACAAAGAACTAACATGAAGACATCTACAATTAAATGTGCTGGGTGGGTGGGTAAAGGTATAGATGGGGATTTTTTTCATTTTCTAAAAGATTATGATATGATTTTTTTCCAAGAAAACTGATTGGTGAGAAATAATGTGATAGCATTACTTGGCTATATGTGTTTTTATAAATGGGCCAAGAGGAACCAAAAGATGGGACGTGCTAAAAGGGGTTTAATGAGCCTAATTGCAGTACATCTTGATGTGAGAATAGAAGTAATTAATCCTGGAAATTATGATATAGATGAAATTCAAATACTGAGGCTGAAGTTTAAAGGGAGAATGTTAATATGTGTTAACATTTATGTGCCACTCAGAAAACAGGTTAATTGGGATAACCTGGAACAGCCATTAGTTGATATGTTACATCATCCCACAAGTGTAGATTTAATTATTTGTGGGTATTTTAATGCTAGAATTGGTCCAGGTTTGGAAATATTGAACTTAAAGGATAAAGGCTTTTTTGAAATGGAGGTAATTTTCCCTCTGGGTCATATATCACACAATAAGATCCAGAATAATCACAGTCTAGAACTACTTAAATTGATGTATAAATTACAAATGGTCAGTTTACATGGATCACAATGGGATCAATCTAGGGGTTCTTATACATCAGTTAGCTACAGAGGGGGAGCTGTTGTTGATTATATATTCATATTGCCCTCATTGATTCCATTAGTACAGTGTTTTGATATTATAGATAGACCAGAGAGTGATTACTTACTACTTGCCCTGGACCTAATGTGGATATGTGGAAATAACATAGCACAAGAGAGTCACAATATAGAAGATGCTATAAAGAATCAGAAACAATTAAAGTGGACACCCCCCTTGGCCAAAGCTGTAAGATCAGCACTATATAGTCCAACAATGCTGCAACAGAGGGTCATACTTATTCAAAAACCTGAAAATGCAAATATCATATATGAGGATGTGGTTGGCAATTTTAAACATCTGGTGTGTAAACCATGGCAAGCAAAAATGAAACCAGAATTTTGTGGTTTAACCATGAATGTAGACATGAAAGAAAGGAATTCCCTAGATTAATCAGACAAATTAAGAAGGAGAAATCACTTGATAGGGTAGCAACAGTGAGGGATAAATGCCGAAAATATTAAGCACTGACTAGGTGGCAAGAATTATTATTATGTTTACAAAACAGTGATACAAAATTCTGGGAACTAGTTTCCCAAGGCCAGAGAGAAATAAAAGTAATAACAGAAGCACAGACTTCACTTGAAGTTTGGATAGCTTATTTTAAAAATAAATTTGAGGCTATTAGAATATCAAACCAACAGTTAATGGATACAGATAAATAAAATGGCCCCCAGAAACTGCTGCAGAAGTTAAAAAAAACATTTCACAACAGACAGCTGGCAAAGCCTTGCCAGAGGATAAGTTACCACCAGAAATTTTCAAGGCATTTCCTGATTGGTGGGCTCCTATGTTCACCTCCTTGTTTACTTATATCAATGGCACTGGGCAAATCCCTGTAGGTTGGAAAAACAGTGTAGTAATCCCCAATATTTAAAAAGGGGGATTTCACAAACTGTGCTAACTTTTGCCCTATAAGTCTCATTGACATAGGATGTAAGTTATATACAAGGTATCTTTTAAACAGATTGATTGGGCAGTTATGAGGCAGATTATAGCAGAAGAACAGGCAGGCTTCAGAAAGGGCCATAGTACTATAGATCAGTGTTTCACTTTACAATACCTGATTCACAAATCAATGAATGGCCCCTCAAAATGCCTGTATGCAGCATTTATTGACTTATCATCTGCCTTTGATACAATAAATAGAGGAAAATTATGGGAGAAGTTTTTAGCTACTAATATAGATAGAGGATTACTTTACCTAATATATAGATTATATGAAGACACTTACATGCAAGTTTGGATAAACCAGAGCAGCTCCCTAACAAAGCAGATTAAAACCACAAAAGGTGTCCACCAGGGCTGTATACTGCCCCCCTTCCTCTTTAATTTTTACATAAACAACATTGTAGAAGACCTTAATAATCCTTCCTTTTATGCTCCATCAATTGGAAGTAGAAAGGTCTCTATATTACTGTATGCAGATGATATGGTACTCATATTGACGACATTAATTGGAATGAGAAGAATCCTGACAGAATTTGTCATTTATTCTAGGAAAGAATACTTACAGATAAATTATTCCAAAAACCAGGGTAGTAGCATTTGCCAAAAGACCAAAGAGACATAGATGGACATTAGATGGTAAGGCAATAGAACAAGTGAGGTCATTTAAGTACTTGGGTATTCGGTTTACTGAAACACTATCATGGAAAACACATATAGCATCAATGAGAACAAATGTCATGAGATCAATGAGAGCCATTTGCTCCTCCTTCTACTCAAAAGGAGGATGGTTAGTACAACCTGAGCTTAAGATCTTCCAGGGAAAAACAATCTCACAGTTGATATATGGAACCCCAATTTGGGGGTTCAGTAAACTAGAAGAATTAGAAGTGGTTCAGAATAAATTTGTGAGATCAGTCTTAGCCTTACATGTATATCAGCAGCAATGTTGAGATTAGAAATGGGCCTTCCATCAATTAATATAATGGTAAAGAAAGCAATAATCTTATATTATAGGAGACTAGTCCTTATGCTCAATGCTTATTTGGCAAAAAAATGCCTCCACAAACAATTTAACAATAATAGATGGGCATATTTTTGTCTAAAACTATTTTCACAATTATGGTTAGATCAGGAAGTGATGAATGACATAAATTATCATACACTATTGAAGGACTACTTATTTTTTAAAGATTTTAGACAAGATAGAGAGCAGGTATATAAGCTTAAGTTGGCCAAGTGGTATTGATCTTTTAAAGATGGACAAGGAATGTTATATTATTTACAGTCTCTTACATTCCATTCCCTGAGACAATCTTTCACAGAATTCCATTTTCAAACAATGCCAACAGCCTATTTAGATGGAGGATATAAAGAATTACCAACTACACACCGTTTATGTATTTGTAATAACTCACACATGGAAGATCTGATCCATTACTTATTACACTGCAAATTATATCAGGAACCTAGAGCTAGATTTATCATGCCTTTACTAATCCAACTGAATCAGTCTAGAAGAAAAAATCTATTTTCTGTCACTGATGTAGATGAACATGTAACAAAACAAGTTGCATTGTTTGCAATGGCTGCAAGGAAGATACGAAAGCAAATGTTGACAAATAGTGCTGTTAATATTAGAGGGGATGTATTGAACTGATACGGATTGTTGTAATTTTAAACAAATTTTGCTAAAACCTATGGTTGCAAATAAATGAGTGTGTGTGTGTGTGTGTGTGTATAGATTTGGTGAATACATATCAAATATTGCTCACTATTGTTATGGTATTTGTAGTCTGAGGTACAGTTAAATATAAACAAACAAACTCTTCATTAGATTCTGTTTTCTTTGTCTAGTTCTGCTTTCTTAGAGTACTTTAATGGCCTCCTTAATCCTAACAATATGTGACAATGGAAGTTAAAAACAAATCTGGTTCAATGTTGTTCTTAAACAGTTTAATAAATAACATTCAGAGAACTGTTTACCTGAAGACGTGCTTCAGCTCCGTAAGCTCCTTTTCTTTGATTAACAGGTCATCTTCTAATCGTTCAATGATTATAGCATATGCTTCACTAATTTTTTTCTTCCATTCATCTACAATTAAAAGAGAAAGTTACACATATCTTGACTTAAGTACCTTTGGGTATCTGAAAATCACATTTTTATATTGAAAATCCCTGGTTGATCACTTCTAAATATGTCGTAGTTTTCTCTTCCATCTCAGAAATATGTGTTAATTCTTGTTTATTCAAACAATTGTATTTTATAAAGAAATATTTTATTATATAATGATATATTATTCTAGATAATTATAAGTTTATATAAATATGGAAAGCACAAAGTATAAATTTTTAAAATTTTGATTTTTTGTATAGCTTGGCTTATATAACATCTCAGTTAAATCAGTACAGTCCCGACTCTGCCATCCTTTCAGTTGAAAGGAAAACCTATTTCTCAGTCATGCCATTCTTCAACTGGACTATCAACAATAAATACCTGGTATTTGAACCAGGGAGCAAATTAAAATGAATTATTGATAATACATTCATATTTCTTTTTTTAAAAAAAGCAAAAGACATTACCAGTACAAGTTTGGGTTGGTCTAGATTTATAGTTTCCCATTTGTTCAATATTTCTTCTTTGTTTCAAGAACGTTCTTGTGCTACGTAATGTGACTCCTTTTCAAGATCACTGACAATCCCACTAAGGGAAAAGGAAAAAAAAAAAAAAAACACTTTGATAGTCTTGTGCCTAAAAATAAACTGAGTGCCAAACGGAATGTCATGTAACAATGGCACAGAGGAAAGCAGGGAATACACTATCAAGTATCGAGCAAAACAATAAAAAGGTATTTATTCATACTGATGAAATATACCACTGTGCTGAAATCACTATCTTTATGTCTCTATTAAATGCATACATCTGCCAATATGAATCAGCTTCTAATCAGAAATGGAAATATATGGCTAAACAACTTTCACAAATTCAGTACATAAGCGAAGCCAGGAGGAGATAAATTTCAGGCTTGATGATTTTTTTTTTTTTTTAATTAGATCCCTAAAATTCAGCAAAGGGAGTCAAGTGCAAAGCAAAGTGGAGAGAAATACACTAACCTTTGAACAATAAAGTATTTGCTCTGCATTATCTTATAAAAAAATGTAAGTTTGGTCATAACTAATTCATGCTTGGGTTTTCCCTAACCACTGTTTTTCAGCCACCTAATTTCAAGGAAGAGAGTTTTAATTGCCTTTATCAATACAGTAAATTTCACTTCTCCTTAGCCTGATATAAACACTCTTGATAATAACATTATGAATGTGGACAAGGGTGTTTGTAGGGAGTGTTTAAAAAAGTCAAGATGGCAGTTGCAACAGCGTGATTGAAGCTCCACCTGTGTGTCTGTGTGTGTTTTAATGTGTGCATTGATCATACTGTCATGGCCACCATCTTAACTTTTTGACCACACTCTGAGGCCAACCCTGAATAGGGATGCTTTCATGAAACCATCAAATGTCAAAACATTAGGTCATTCTTCCAGTCTTCTAAATATCATGTTCCTGAGAGAAAACTTACCTTCAACTTTCTCGGTCTGCTAAGGAGATTTAGCAAATCCTGATCAGATTTGGTGCACCCTGTAAATCTAAGACCTTGTAGGTTGCCCAGCCAGGCTCAAAGTGGACTAGAGGTGGACAAACTGTGATGGAGCCTAGAGATAAAAACTCTATTTTACTAACCTTGACAGGTAAATTTTCAGGCCTCACATTTTTTTCCTAACCGAGAAACAGAGATCCCTGTTATCTATTTTCCTTCAAACAAGATGTTTAGCTAGAAAGAACATCAAGGTATGGAAAGGATGTTCTTAAAATTACTGCCATTCTAGGTCATGTGATGGACAAGAGGGAGGGGCTTAGAAGAAAGGAGTTGGTAACATTCACAACCATTGCCTAACTGCTCCATAGGAAGGCATTGTGAGATTTTTTTTCCTGAAATTCTTTTCTCTGCAGCACCACCCAGATCCAGCCCATTTTCAGATTGCATGTTTCTTTTGCCAGCTTGCTTCTCCCCCCGGCCCCCCAACACACATACATCAAATTCTGTTCTGTTTTTGGAATATTGCTCTTCTTATGAATAGACAAGCATACAAACCTTAGCCCCTTTCACTCATTTCCACTATTAGTTGCACAAAAACCACTCCTGCTTTCCAGTGGTAATTATAGTAGAACTATTGCATGAAAGAAAAAAAACACACACCATATGTTATATGATCAAGCCCGTGTCTTATAGGAAAGAAGCCTTTTAAAGGTTAAACAAACCTCTTATGTTTAAAAAAGGAAGTACAATCCCCAATCACACCGATTTTTGAGGAGAAAGAAAGAATAAATGCTAGCTTGCTCTTGCTTGTGGCTAGCATTTGTCTTGCTGTAATCTCACTGGGATAAAAACCCAAGATGCACTCTGAAAGAAATTTAGCCTTTTAACATTTGTTTAAATATCAAAACAGAAGCTACAACCTATCCCTCCTCCCCTGTAATACAAGGAATCAGTACTACAAGAAGAGCAATTCATTTTTTTCTTACTTGCTCTAAAGTTTAAGAAAATAATGGGGAGGCTTTGAATAACACTTCACAATGGCTTTGTGTGGAAAAGTGGTGGGAAGGGAAGGGAAGGGAAGGGAAGGGAAGAGAAGAGAAGAGAAGAGAAGAGAAGAGAAGAGAAGAGAAGAGAAGAGAAGAGAAGAGAAGAGAAGAGAAGAGAAGAGAGTTCTCTGTTGAGAAGTGATCTTAATCTCTGCTGTGGCTTTACATGACTATGATTATGTCAGTAATCAATTAAACAGATTGCCCAGATTAAAATAATTCACCCATTTGATTATTTCATAATGCATAACTTCTTCTCTTCAAAGAACTGTCCTTTCCCCTCAATCTATTCTAATGTGAAATATCCTTTGGCCACACTTCTTATCCCTTCCCTTTTCTTAACTTTGTATATTAGCTCAGCTAATTGCAAAACTTTGTATGATGTAATCCAAAATACCCAAAGAAGGGAGAAAAAAGGAAAGTGGGGAGACTAATTATTTATTTATTTAATCAATTTTTATAGCCACCCTATTTGGCACATGTATGTATGCAGTGTATGTTATCAAGAACAGAATAATCAATAAAAACCACAGAATAAAACAAAATATTAAAAGTGCATTCTCAAAGACCAACATACTCTTGCTCTTTTGTGATTTGTCAAGATTTGCTTGACTTTTTTTTAAAGCATCATTCCATCCCACTCTTAGATTGAATGTAACCCAATGATTCCTACTTCTCATCTAACAAAGTACAGTATAATGTGCTATCAAAGTGCAATTACTTTTAGATATAAATTAAGATGTTGCTTAATTTTGTTTTCAAATTTTTTTGAAATTCATTACATTGGGAGATTAAGATCCACTTCTATCTCTTTACACAAAGACTTTATTTGCTTTGCTGTGGAAAACTGTAGGTACCAGAATGTTTTCTCCAGCTACCCTCTCCCTGAAAACCCACCTTGCATGACTTCTTTTGTATTAAATCTATCGATTCCAATTAATAGAATATTAGAAAATAGTATTCTTTGTATGGCTTGGTAGTGGAGGAGGTCAGTCTTTGATATAAGAATTATGGTTGAGGAGATAAGAGAACTGCTTCAGATAAGCATATTTTATTTGGTTTAGTGCAGAGGTTCTCACCTTCTCATCTTTGTGTGTGTATGTGCGTGTATAACTTGAAAAAATAATGTAAATAAAAGTTTCAGCAAACAACTGTTCTTTCTTACTATCTAATGCAGGGGCTTTTGGCTTGTGGTGTTTATTCCACCAACTGGAATGAGATGCAAGATAGCAACTCAGAAATATATATATTTATATTATTGATTTTTTCATATATATATATATATATATATATATATATATATATATATATAGTGTCTGGATAGCATAGTGGTTAGAGCACCGCCTTTGATGCAGGAGACCGGGGTTCAAATCCTTATCAGTAGGGGTCCTTGGGCAAAGACCCCCTAATGCTTCACCTGCTTACATCAAATATGAGAGTGACATGAACTAAGAGAGTCATGCCGGCTTGGATGTCACCCAGATTAACAGGGTCTGCATCAGATGTTGGGGAACCAGGACAAACTGATGATAAGTGGGTTACTGGAACAAACCATTCATGGATGGGACAATAGAACTTGGAACTGATGGAATGCTACTACAACAGCAGACCTCATGAGAGGGGATATATGAAACATATGAAGGAACTATGGATAGAGAGAAGGCCTACATCCACACTAACTGAGAAACAACTAGTTACCCAGTGCTTCAACATAGTGAAGAGGAAGCTGCTCTCACAACTTGAGATAGACCAACTCCACATTACAACCTGGACTCAAGCAGACCTGGAAGAACAACTGGATGTACAGCCAACACCTGAAGCTGGAATGTCACTGCCACCCCCTCCATTACAGAGCACAGCAGCTGCTAGAAGATGCCAATAGAGTCCTCCAGGCAATCCCTACTACCACCATAACTTAAACCAATGAACTAGTATATGCTGCAGCTGCTGTAATCCTGGAAATGCTTGGCTACATGTTCAAGAAAAACAGCAGTATATACCCCCCCCTACCCCCCCAGAAAATGAGATTGGAGGCTAAGATCAAGGCAACTCAGTCACCCACAGAAGGGTGTGGAGATTAAGGATAAGACTCGGCTACTGAAAAAATATATGGGCCTGAATCCATCTGAAGCCCTAGAGACTGCTAAACAAAGGCTCACAGCACTGGCTGCCAGGCTAAGGAGATACACTAGAGAAGCAGAGGCCAAGAAGATATATGCCCTGTTCTCCAAAGAACCATCCAAAGTGTACTCCCGCCAGAGTGCAACCACACAGTAACAGCTGAGCCACCAGCAGCAGAAACTGAACAGTACAGGAAGAACATATGGGAGAAAGAGAAGACACGTAACACCAGTGCAAAGTGGCTGCAGGACCTGAAAGCAGAACACAGCAATCTCCCAGAACAGGAACCAGTCACCATCGCAGTAGCAGACATCCAACAGCAGGTCAAGAACATGAACAGCTGGACAGCAACTGGCCCGGACATGATCCACACCTAGTGGCTAAAGAAACTAATAGCAGTGCTCGAATGCCTAGCAACACAGATGAACCAGCTGCTGGCAGCAGGGTCCCACCCAGACTGGCTAACACAAGGAAGGACAGTGCTGATCATGAAGACCCCCACAAGGGAACACCACTGTCTAACTATCAGCCAATAACCTGCCTCCCCACAACATGGAAAGTTCTATCAGGCAACATAGCTGTCAAGCTGCAACTCCATATGGGCCAGCATATCAGCACAGCTCAGAAGGGCATTGGAAACAACACCAGAGGCTCAAAACAGTTCCTCATAGATAGAGCAGTCACCCAAGACTCAAGGTCTAGGCAGACCAATCTGAGCACAGCCTGGATTGACTACAGGAAAGCCTATGACTCAATGCCACACACATGGATGTGTGGATGCCTAGTGCTATACAAGTCAACAGAACACTAAGAACCTTCCTCAAGAACTCAATGGGACTGTGGAAGACAACACTGGAAGTCAACTCAAGACAGCTTGCACAAGTGGCCATCAAGTACGGCATATACCAAGGTGATGCACTGTCCCTGCTGCTGTTTTGCATAGGCTTAAACCCCCTCAGCCAGATAATCACAAGGTCTGGATATGGGTACAAGTTCAAGAGTGGAATCACCATCAGCTACCTCCTCTACATGGATGACATCAAACTGTATGCTAAGAGTGAACGAGACATTGACGCACTGATCCACCTGACACAGGTCTACAGTGAGGACATTGGGAGGTCATTCAGACTGGAAAAGTGTGGGCGGATGATAGTAAAGAGAGGGAAGGTAGTTAAGACTGATGGGGTGGAAATACCAGTGGGCCACATAGCAGACATAGAGACCAGCTATAAATACCTTGGTATCCCACAGTCACATGGGAACCATGATGAGGAGACAAGGAAGACAGCAACATCCAAGTACCACCAAAGGATAAGACAGGTCCTGAAGAGCCAGCTCAATGGGAAGAATGAGATCCATGCCATCAACACATACGCCCTGCCAGTCATCAGATACCTTGCTTGTATAGTGAGCTGGCTAAAGGAGGACATGGAGGCTGCCGACGTGAAAACCCGGAAGGCCCTCACAATGTACGGAGGTTTCCACCCCAAGTCCAACACCCAGAGATTGTACACCGGCCACAAAGGGGGCGGGCGGGGTCTGTTGAGTGTCAAAGCCACTGTCCTGGATGAAACCCAGAGCATCTAGGAGTACATCACTAATATGTCACCCAAAGATGAGCTGCTGACAGAATGCCTGAGGCAGCAGCAGACATGGAAGGAAGTTCAAATGGAGGACGTACCATGGCAAGACAAGCCCCTACATGGGATGTACCATCAACAGATAGCTGAGGTGGCTGACATTGGGAAATCCTATCAGTGGCTGGAAAGGGCTGAACTAAAAGACAGCACTGAGGCACTGATCATAGCAGCACAAGAATAGGCACTAAGCACCAGATCCATAGAAGCAGCAGTCTACCACACTAGACAAGACCCAATGTGCAGATTGTGCAAAAAGGCCTCAGAGACAGTCCAACACATAGTGGCAGGGTGTAATATGCAGGCAGGAACAGTGTATACTGAATAGCACAACCAAGTAGCTGGCACTGTGTACAGGAATATCTGCACGGTGTATGGCCTAGACCCTCCCAAGTCCAGATGGGAGATTCCACAGAAGGCCATGGAGAATAACAGAGCTAAGATCCTGTGGGACTTCCAAATCCAGACAGACAGGCAGGTACTGGCCAATCAACCAGGTATCGTGGTAGTAGACAAAGACCAGAAGACAGCGGTGGTGATAGATGTAGTGGTGCCAAGTGACTGCAACATCAGGAAGAAGGAGTATGAGAAGCTGAAGTACCAGGGCCTGGAGGGGGAACTAGAGGGGATGTGGAAAGTAAAGGCCAAAGTGGTCCCAGTGGTGGTAGGAGCACTTGGGACTGTGACTCCTAAGCTGGGAGAATGGCTCCAACAGATCCCAGGAACAACATCAGAGTTCTCTGTCCAGAAGAGTGCAGTGCTAGGAACAGCTAAGTTACTGCGCAGAACCCTCAGACTCCCAGGTCTCTGGCAGAGAACCTGAGATTGAGGAAGACACATACCACCCACAGGGATGAGAGGGGAATTTTTTATATATATTTGGTTTATTGATCGACACTGGAGGCAAAGACAAGTCTAAAGAGGAGAGGTATTAGAGTCCCTTGTTTATAGACTTAATGCAAATTATAATATCCATCTGATTTGCTTCAGATTCATTGAGTTATAGCATGTGTGTATTAATGTGCATAGTAAGGTAAATGGTAAGTTGAGCTGGTGAAGTAATGGGTCCAAAGACAATGGCACCCTTGTGTTGAAACAAAGGACTGAAGAAACCGTATCAGAGGCATTATAGTTCTCCAGCCTCTATTTAAAAGCCCTGAGTTCCCAGTTCTGTCTGTTATTTCCTAGCACTCTAGTTAGTATTCTTTAGGTTAACACTTTCACTATGTTATTACTTATTCGAACATTACTCACACCTGAGTGTTCCCAGTATCTAACTGATAATAGCTGAGCCTAGTGTTTTTATTTCTCTAGGCAATGTATTTGGGTTAGGGTTTTTTTAGTTTGCTCCCCAAAACTCTACATATACACATACATACATATGTGTATATCTATATCACTTATCATCATGGATGTCTTGCAAATTATTTAATCCTTGCTGTCAGATTATATAGCAGATATAGCAGATAATGCAGAGACCTACCACACAATCCTGTTACCTTTAGATGATTTTAATCAAAAAGAAATATGAGAGCTGCTTGCAGTGAGATGGGTGGTGACAAATTTGAAATATAAATAAATAAATAAATAAATAAAAATAAATAAATAAATAAATAAATAAATAAATAAATGTCAGTACACAGCCATTATTTTCCCCTGGTTTTTATAACATTTTACTACAAGCCCACCATATGTAGTCATGGTTCTAAATTAGGTTAATGTAGCTGATTTTGTTACCAGAGATGAATACGCTGTAATGAATTTTGTGTACCATATAACCTTGGCTACCTCTAAGGGCTAGAAAACAGAAGAATGAATTAAAGAAAGACTTTAAAATTTAAGGGTATATCCTTTTTTCATCTACATGGATGGCTTGCAAATCTTTAATCATCTCTTCCTATATGTGTGTTCATTTTTTTATTCCAATATTTTATTCATTCATTTATGAATCTTTCCTATAGCTGTTTCTTATTTCATGCTGGCATATATAGATTAATTATTTAAAATGACAATTGACAGAGTTAGAAAGCATTGACTTTGACAATACCTTGGGATAAAAATGTTCACCTCAGAAACACCAACCACAATAATATGAGCTTGAAACATTACACCACTGCCAACTGAAAAAGTCCTTTACTTGTTTCACAAAGCAAATGCTCCAGTATTTTAGTCAATTATTGCCCATAAACCAAGAGTAACATGTACTTTTATCATCCCTCTAATTGCTTTCTAAACATTTGAGAGGGTGATAGAATGGGAGAAGTGTAACATATACTCAACACTGGTCTGTGTTGCTAGGCAACTTGAAGAGTTATGAATTTAGCATCCAATGCTGGTCTATTTTCATTGATTGTATTAGCTTAATCAACAGATTAAAGTGTATTTGCATTGATGCAACTGTTGTTTAGGCCAGACTGTTGCCCCTGGCACTGTTCCATTTTGCAATTCAGACCCCTGAGAAGATCACTAGTCATTAAATTTTTGTTGCGTTTTTTTTTCCCCAACAGGGTATTTATTGACAAGTCAAATGTGTATTGTCTATATTCAGTTATCCAGAGGCATTCAGCCTTTGATCCAAAGCTTTTTACACCATTCATTTGCATTACCTTTTGACAGGCATTTCTTGATTCAGCTCAGCATAATTCTATAGCAAAATCCACACCAAGTCTTTCTGGTCTCACTGGTAATGAGTATTATTGAAGTAAGTACCCAGAACAACATTCTGAAGTACACTTGTTGAATATGCTAACAAGCTTCCAACTAGCTAGACAGCAATATGATCTATTGAATATCCTGAATATCCTGAATTTTCCCTGGATGAATATTCATAATGAATATCTCATAATCCTTTCTAAGATTGTTCTGCTCTGACAAACATGTCAGAAGGTCTATAAAATAATGAATGGTATAGCAAACAAAATAATACAAGTTCTAGATTTGGGATCATCAAATGAAATGTAAGCCTAATGTAAATATTTATTCAAGCAATACACAGTTAATTTAATTTAAGATTTAATTTAATAGTATGTTATTAAGTTGTGAACATGGTAATCAGATAAAGATGTGACCACCTTTTTTTGTTTTGTTTTGTGTTAAGGATTATTCAGATTTATCAAGGATAGAATTTAGCCATGATAAGGAAAATATAATCTAAATTGAGAATATTTTTTATTCTGCCTTCATCATCTGCATCTTTCATCACTTGTTTTTCTCAACATCTCATTAGTCACAGCTGGATAATGACTGGTAAACCAGAGGGGTTTGGTCTACTTTGACAAGGAAAGTGATTCTTATAAGCAGAATAGAAAGGAAGCCACATAATTATTTTGGATATATTCACAGGCGGTTTGCAAGCAGTCCTTTTGCCTACTGTTCAAAATCTTCTCAATAAACATTTAATGCACTTTAATTAAAAACAGGCAATTTTCTAACAAATATTAAACAGTATCATTTGGTATGATAGTATCTTCAAAAAGGAGTTTAAACTCACATACACTTCTTTGATAAATTTTTAAAAGTTTCATTTGTTTCTGAAAATGTATATCTGGCAGATCTGATTTTATAAATAAGCCAAATCTAAATTTCTCTTTTTGAATTTCATTTTGGTTAAACAATGCTTAACACAGCTTCAGCCAAAGTCAGTAGATAATTGGACTTTTTAGCACTGGAAATGTCTGTATCAGTTGTATGTAAAGGATATGACATTTTCCTTTATTTTCAGGTTATCTTCATTATAATCTAATACATCAAGGATCATAACAATGAAACACACTGTTTTAAATACAAGAAATCAGCCCTTTATGTAACTAAACAGGTGTTTGCCTTGTCAAGGTGATGGAAGATAAAAATAAGTATGCAATATCCCCTTCCTGCTATTTTTGTTACTACTCTATAAGAATGGCATTCGCATGGGAGTCGTCTGCCACATGGCATCCACCAAGCTGATAGAAAACTTGTATTGGGGCTGAAAAAAAGGAGGATGGACTAATAAGCTATTTTGTGATATATGTATGTATGCATGCATGCATGTGTATGTGTGTGTGTGTGTGTGTGTGTGTGTGTGTGCATTCTTGCAAGTCAACAAATTGTCTTTTTATATCCAAATTACTTTCAGCATTTTCCAACAACCAGCTTCTTAAGTTCTCCTGAGTTTCTAGCACAGCACTGTCTACCTTTAGTCTATTTTTCTCAACTTCTAATACTATCTTCATAATTCCCAATTTCTTCTTGAAGAATTTACTAAAACAAATAAAGCCTTTTCTCCAAGTTGTTGCTATTGTTCAGTCGTTAAGTCGTGTCCGACTCTTCGTGACCCCATGAACCATATTGCGCCAGGCCTTCCTGTCCTTCACTGCCTCCCTGAGTTTGCTCAGTTTCATGCTCATTGCTTCAGTGATGCTATCTAACCATCTCATCCTCTGCCGTCCTCTTCTCCTTTTGCCTTCAATCTTTCCCAGCATCAGGGTCTTTTCCAAAGACTCCTCTCTTCGCATTAGGTGACCAAAGTATCTGAGCTTGAGCTTCATTATCAATCCTTCCAATGAGCAATCAGGGTTGATTTCCTTTAAGATTGACTGGTTTGACCTCCTAGCAGTCCAGGGGACTCTTAAGAGTCTTCTCCAGCACCACACTTCAAAGGCATCAATTCTTTGGCGCTCAGCCTTCTTTATGGTCCAGCTCTCACAGCCATACATTACTACTGGATTTCTCCAAGTACATAGCATTAAATTCCAGCATGCCAAAATCTCTGTCTTTTCAAGAAAATCACTAGGATAATTTTCATTATTAGCCTGGTTATTTCATGACACATCTAAAGTAATTAAATAAAGCAAGCTGACATGAATAAAACACTCAGCTTGGCTGTATGTAAAACTAAAATCATCTATATAATAATGCTTCATAAGAATGTGACCAATCTTCCACATGTCTGTTCTGAATGTAAATGTAGAATCAAAGAATCAAATAATTATTTCTTGAGGAATGCAGTCATGACAAGACATCTCCTTTCCTAATATTGTCCTCATTTTGACTGCATAATCTGATTTTTATGCTAATGATGGCACAAAGACATGCCTAGTTCACATATGCCATGGTTTCTTCATTAATTGGAGAGAGGGATGAGCAGATTTTCCTTAAAAAAAAATTGTATCATTCACAACACCTAATCATTTTTATAGTAGCTTTCTGTTGCTTCAGTAGGTGGCAGTAGCTATTCACCCTTGCCTTTATTCAGAAACTAAGCAGGATTGCACCTGGTTAGTAATTGAACAGGAGATCATGAGGGAATTCCAGGGGTCTAGGCTAAATTGGGAAGTTAAAGAAATATCCCAGAAGTCAGCAGTGATAAATCGCTTGGGTACTTTTGCCAAGAAAACCGCATGAATATGTTCATGTGGTCACTGGGAGGTGGGATCAATTCAATTAACTTTACCACTCCTGGTAAAACAGGAAGTCACAAGGGCATGAGTGACAGTGGGTAGAGCCTCCTGGTCCAGGAACGGGCGCAGCTATGCACAACCCAAGGGTGTGCAAAGGCCCTCTTAGCCACGGTTGCCACCTGTTCTTCCAGCAGGAGCCGTGAGTCCAAGAGGACCCCCAGATTGCACACCGGGTCTGTCTGGGGCAGAACCACTGCATCCAGAACCAAAGATGGAAGAACCTTGGTACTGGGAGGCCCAGACACCCAAAGCCACTCAACCCAACTTGCTTGGGTTGAGCTGAAGCCCATTGCACCCCATCCAGGCCCCAACAGCCTCCAGGCACTGAGATAGGACATCCATGGCATGACTCAGACAGCCTGGGGAAGAGATATAAAGTTGGGTGTCATAAGCATACTGATGATACCTCACCCTGAACTGTCAGATCACCTCACCCAGCGGCCTCATGTAGATGTTAAATAAAAAGGGCGAGAGAAACAAGCCCTGTGGCACCCCACATAGTAGGGGCTGTGGACTGGACCTCTCCCCTCCTACTAACACCAACTGGAACCAACCCCGGAGGAAGGAGGAGAACCAGCACAATACAGTGCTGCCCACCCCCAACTCCCAAAGCTGGTCCAGAAGGATACCATGATCAATGGTATTGAAGGCCACCGAGAGGTCAAGAAGAGCAAGAATGGAAGCACTGCCCCCATCCTGCTCCTGCCAGAGGTCATCCATGAACGTGATCAATGCCATCTCAGTCCCATATCCTGGCCTGAATCCTGACTGAAAGGAGTCCAGATAATCCACTTCATCCAGAGCCCTTTGAAGCTGCCGTGCAACCATTTTCTCAACAACCTTCCCTAAAAAGGGGAGGTTGGAGACTGGACAAAAACTATCCAGATTAGTTGGGTTGAGCGATGACTCCTTGAGGAGGGGATGTTGATTTAAGAGTAGTCAGGCCTGAATCATTCCCAATTTCAGAGACTAACTTGGGGAAAAAATGGAGTTCACACCACTTCTATAACACTCCTGAGGCTTCCAGTAATAGTTTGTGTAAACAATTTGGTTGAGATCCACCTCCCATATGTCTTTCCTAATCTCTCTATTCTGCTAGAGAATTCCTAATCTCCCTTTCACTTACTATTCATTCAAAGGCTGGGCTTGGGCCAACTCACAGTGGTCAGATTGCCAAGATTATCTGGATATGAGGATGGATTTCGTGAATCCAATAGAGTTCCTCCATACCATTCCCCTCCTCCACCCTCCAGAGTCAGGTTTTTGATTCAGCAGAAAGTAGATTGGAGCTGTTCATCTTATGAGTCAAAACCATCATTCCCAGGTTTAGGTTTTGCCTTGAACCACAACCCATTTTACTTATTATCTAATCTTCAATTAGGTAAGTTGACAAGGCCAATGCTTTCAAATGGTAGTGGTGGCAAACTTGCTGTATGATGAGGTCACGATGCAAGAGAAGCCAAATAGCCACCAGTACTGCAAAAGGCTGACTGTGGATCCCCTAATGCAAAGAGCAAGCAAAACATTGACCAGAAAACCTGAAGGCTGGAAACATCAGAGAAGCACTTCTCTTGGGGCTTAGGAAACAGCAAGGAGGAAACAAGCTGCCATTGCTAGCAGCAACCAACAGAGAATCCAAAGGACAGACCAAAGGAGTGGCATCTTTAGAAAAAGAAATCTTCTTTTTAGAAGATGCTACAAACTTATGTTATTTTACAGCTAAATCCTAACAAAAAGCTTGCCTCAACAGTTTTATATAACAAAATATATAAACAAAACCCACCTCCCTCTTGCCCTAAATATTTGTATTTTTTTTTATCAACATCAGTGATTCTCCTTGTAAAATTAACTAGTGGGGGAAGAACAATTGTGTGAATTAAAGAGGCATAAAGGAAAACCAAAGATGGGATGAGCCTTTAACCCTGAAATGCGATTTAAGAGACACCCTCTGGCTATATAAAACTGCTGTGTTTACAAAATGTCTGTACTGCAGAAAAGCATGTTAAATGCTTGGAGTGGAAATAATGTTGAACACAGCAAAAGTACTTACAGACACTTTTAACCCATTTCATAACTTCACGCACAGCAAAGAACAACTAAAACAACAATGAGGGACCTCGGGATGTATCTACAGCAGCTGTTGCCACCACAGAAATGGCTCCAAATGTATCCTGGTGGATATGGAATTAGATAAACAGTATGGAATCAGATAATTAGTATCAAAACAATCATAGGTGAAATCTCTTACACTGTTCTGCAAATTCAGTCACACTTTTTATGAGTGAATTCATTGTAAATTTTTTTGGGGGGAATGTTTGGATTAATTCTGAAGATGTGTGAGACATTCTCTTGATTATTGTTTAAATGCTACTGAAAAAAGTATTTAAATGAAAGCTGTTGCCTAGGTATGAAGAGTGAAAAAAAAATGAGCCATTTTGTCAACTAAAATTATAAATGTCAGGAAACAATAGAAGAATTGGTAGAAGTGATATGCTGTTTGAGTTCTCTTATCCTCAACTTGAATATTTGTAAAAAATACATGTAGTGCTCAAATGTTTTAGGGATTCTACGACCCCTTATTTCAAATGAACCAGGTACATGGTACTCCCCCTTTCCCCATTTTGTGCTGCTCATGGAAGTGGGACCATGGAAAAATATTAATTTTAATATCAGTATTCATCATCAACTATTTTTCCAGGTATTATCAAGTGAGTTATCAACATTTTATGTAGTAGTAAGTGTACATGAGTGTGTAGGGAACTATCTGCTCAATTTCAATTTTTAATTCTGTACAAAAAGCAGCTGTAACTCCTTTCCTTTCTGCTTTCTTTTTCTGATTCTTCTAACTACCTAACCTCTCTGAATGTTAGTCTAACAGAAATATCTGAAGGATAAAACCATGGGAGATAATGGAGGAAGAAAGGTTTAAACCTCTGAATGACACATGATAAAGGGTAAGGACAGTTTTGGCAATAAATATTGTTAGTGAGACATTGCATCATATTATAGCTGGCACCAAAGAATATCAGGAGGGAATTTGGAAAAAAAATTAACCTTAAGAATTTATTATCTGAGGCATGTCACATTCAGTCAGATTTATACAGGGAAGTATTTGTTCACCATCCTAAATATGACCTCCTTTATTTATGATAAATGTGTAGTAAGGGTTCACACACTGTTCTAAGACATGAACATGCTTTAATCGCTTGGTTCACACATGCATAAAGCTTAATGGCTGCATTCAAATATCAGAATAAGCCATAACAAAACAAATCACATTCTGGCCTAGTATGTTGTGTGAACTTGGTTATTTATGATACACAGTTAGTAATTGGCAATTGGGCTATGGAGTCCCTCGGGGATCCATTTTATTCCTTATGTTTTTTACCATCTTCATGAAATTACTGGGAGAGGTCATCCACGGATGTGGGCTGAGGTGCCATCAATATGCAGATGATACCCACCTTTACCTCTCCTTTTTATCTAATGCAGGTGAAGCAATTGGTGTTCTGAACCAGTGCTTGGGGAGGGGAATGGACTGGATGAGGGCTAACAAACTGAGACCAAATGGAGATACTGTTTGAGTGATGCACCTGCCCAACTGAGTAGTGTCCTGACTGCCCTGGAGGGGTCTGCACTTACCCTAAAGGAGCAGGTTTGCAGTTTGGGACACTCTTGGCTACATCATTGCCACAGAGTGATTGACCAATTAAGTCAGTGATTGACTGCTGATTGACCAACTGAGACTTATCTGGTCAGAGACAGTCTTGCAACTGTTACTCGTGCTCTGGTAACTTCTCAGTTGGGTTATTGCAATGTGTGCTTCAAGGGGCTGCTTTTGTAAATGGTCCAGAAACTGCAGTTATTTCAAAACAGAGCAGCTAGACCTCTCACTGGGACTGGCTGATATGAACATATTATGCCAGCACTTCACTATCTACGCTGGCTGCCATTCCATTTCCAGGCCCAATTTAAAGTATTGTTTTTGACTTTTAGAGCCCTAAACAGCTTAGGATCTGGTTACCTGAAGGAGTGGCTTCTTCTGTGAGTACCTACCCAGATGTTTAAGATCTTCTAATGAGGCTCTGTGCTAGATCCCACCCCCACCCCCACCAAAGGAGTGGGTTTCTACAAGGGACTTTTTTCTATGGTGGCACCTTATGTATAGAATGCCTTCCCAGAGAGGTTTGACTGGCACTGAAGTTAACATATTTTGGCACCAAGCAAAGATCTTTTTCTTGTCCTAAGCCTGTAAATCATATTTTAATTCACATAGTTTTAGATTTTGATAACTGCCTTACCAGTGGCCAGAGTGTATGGTCTCTTTATTTTATTTTATATTTGATTTGAGTATATATTTGATTGTATATTTGTTATTATTTTCTTGTTGTATGATTTTGAACCACCCAGATTGCTTCAGCTATTAGATGGTTTATAATTTAAAAACATTCATAAAACTGTTTGAACATTATAAACTTATTGTGGGACAACTGCACCTATTTGAGAAACTTTATTTATTTATCAAATACGATGATGTGGATTTTAGTAAATGCCATACTTGCAGTATAAGTAAGCTTTCATACTTTATTTATATGGATGTTAGATACGATCAGTTCTGAGCATGATTGCAATCATCAGGTAAATGCATAAGCAACCCACTATTACTGCAAATAGGCTACAGTATCAAATTAATAAATCTGGAACACAGAGAAACAAAAATAAATCAATACGTTTATCGGTAAATAATTTTGCTGATATGAATCAGGAACTAATGATAAGTATCAAGTTTTACAGCTGATATATTACCTTCAAGTTTACATTTTCAAAATTAATTTTCTATATGGAAAATATCCTTCATCTTAACATAACAACAGTTCTGTTTATTAACATCCTATGATTGCCTCCAAAATGGAAAGATATTTCAAGAGTAAGATAAAAGGTTTTATATAAAGTAGCAAAGTAGTATTTAATAGGGTTGTGTACTGTTTTAAAAAAAATGGCAGAACTGTTTTGACTCATTAAAGTTACTATGACCATTAAAAAAATACCTTATTTTTAGGCTTTCATAGAAGTTGAAAAAAGATCTGAATTAATGTATGCTACAGAAATGCTGTGCTCTGATATGGTCCAAAGGAATTCTTCCAAATTTTATGCTTTCCATTTTGAATGATAATTCATTAAGCTTACAAACAAAATGTGCAAGAGGGGGAAATGAGATCCAGCACAATCATAGCTGAATCTACCCAAATAAATAAAATTAGAAAGTTGACCAGTTATAAAGGTGGCAGTTTTTCAGAGACAGAAAAAGGGAAAGAGTGAGCACAGCAACAATTTAACAGAGAAGCTTCTGGAATCTGTGCAAGGTCAGGAAGGGACAGGTAGTGTTGCTCTAAGCTATTGGAATATTTCATGCTTTGTGTAAGAGAAAGAACTGTAGGCTATTTATTGAATTGGTACTTGGTGCTGCAGTGCACAGAAACACAAGGATTTAATCTTGAAGAAGAGGTTAGATTGCACTGAGAAGCCTGAAAAATCAAAGAACAGTAACTAAACCTGACAAAGAGCAGTAACTAAACTCAGACAAAGAAACAGACAGATCTACGTTAAGATCTTAAGTGAATTGTTCTAAAGCTATGAGAGAGTAGCTATATGAGCCCTGCAAAATTGGAACCATAAAAGGAGACCATACAGTTTACTAACATAGAGTGCTATTGTGGAATTTCACTTATTAACTGCTAAGCTTTTCAGAGACCAGATGGAATTATACTTTGTGGGCCTGAACCTTTTTTAGCCATTCTGTGTCTCCCATCATACAAAATGACACACAAGATCCTAAGATTTCATGTAACGTAGTGGCATTTACTGGCCTTCTTCCTTCTAAGCTTTTCTTTTGAGTCATGGTTTCTATAAACTGAGGGTAGAGACTGTTTTAGAAATTGTCATCATTTTAGCAGCATTGGGTGTTTGGGCTAAAGTATAAATATAATAATAGTGATTAACCTGAAATTGATATTTTTATTATTATTGTTTCATGAGCTAACATGGCTATCATTTATAAAAACATGAACTGAGTAATATTTTAAAAGACTTTCATTACAAAACTGAAAATGCCATAACTTTGCTTTAATTGTCTTTAATCATTTTAATTACCTTGCTTATTATTAAATTGTGAATCCAGAGGCATGTTAAAATCTACATCACTTAATTTATTTACTCCTATTTATATAACACAACAAAGAGAGAGGAATCTGATACATTAGTTGGATTATGTGATGAGGACTAGAAGGGCCTGGGTTCAACTACTGATTCAGGTATGACCTTGTGCTGGCCTCAATTTTTTAGCTTAATCTATTTCACAAGACTTTTGCAAGAACAAAATGAAGGGGTGGGGATGGGTGGAGAACAATGGAAGGCATTTTCAGATATGAGAAAAATGTATATATACATATACATATAATAAATACAACTCCACGGGATGTCTACAACAGTACTTTTTGAGATTGGCTATAATAACAGAATCTTGCAAGTCTAATTGTGTGTAACTCCTTCTCCTTCTGATAGTTCAGTGAATTAGGGAGGTGTCTGTCTGAGAAAATTTCTAACAATATCTGGACATTCTGGACTTAAAAAATGCTTTAGCCCCTTTTGCCTAGGCAATGGAGCCTGCATATCTCTGTCAAGGTCATCTTCCTTACTCTCTACACAACCAAGCAGTAAGAGGAGAAATAATTATGTTTCGCCTCTCTTATCGCCCTGGAGTAGGCCCAGGTTTGGACATGTAACTGTGCTTGGTCAGATCCAATTTTCATTCTTTTCTACCTGCTTCTGCCACTTCATCTCTTGGAGGGCCTTGGTGAACCAATAAGTGATCCAGATTGGCTGACAGAGACAGGAACAATTTCGCCTCAGGAACAATTTCTTCAAGGGTCTGAGACACTTCCTCAGGTCAGTTGTGAACAGGCCCTCAGCTGACTCACCTGCACGATTGTCATGGAAATCCCCAAGTGCCTGCCAGAAACCAGGTGGATCCATAAAGCATCTGGGGCACACCATCCAAATGGGCCGGGTCCTGTGGAAAAAATAGGTGGCAGTCAATCATATCTGGACTAGGAAGTGATCTGTCTATGACAAAGGGCAAATGGTAACACCCCTCTATCTCGATCACATAGCAGTGCTGGGAGGCAAAAAGTAGGTCTAATGTGTGGCTGCCTTCAGGATTTGGAGCCAAAATGACCTGGGACAAGCTCATGGTTGTCATGGAGGTTATGAACTCATGAGCTCTACTAGATCCAGACCAATCCATTTGGAGATTGAAGTCCCCCAGTACCAATAAAGGGGAGATGTCCATCACCAAGGCAGCAAACAGGTCCAAGACCTTAAGAAAGCATCCTAAAAGGCAACAGGACAACTGGTACACCAAAAGGTCCCTGAGCTTGTCCTATGGCCAATCCAGAAAAAGAGATACTCACACCCAGCCACCTTGGAAACAGTGACCCTGGTGTAATATCAATGCCATCCCATCTCACTCACTCTGGTATTGAGGTTGGTGCAAAACCTGAAACCTTGTCTGGGCAGATTTATGACATCCCTGCCCTCCATCAGCCAGGTCTCAGTGTTATATGCCAACCCTGCCCATTCATCCACCATTAGATCATAGATGGACACACTCTTATTACAGACAGACCTGGCATTAACTAACACCAACTTGAGGCCAGGTACCCCGATAATCTGGCCAGCATGTCCCAGGTAGAGACAGCTGAAATGGAAAAAGGGGTTGCCAACAAATTGAAGGTCTCTCTTCCCCTGAAATGGCTTAATTGGTGTGTCCCACTATACGTCTCCTGACCAACAAAGCGGAGATATTGCCACCAAAATCCCCCTACTTCACAGCCTCATGTCCTCAATCCTATGTACTATGGGAGCTAATACACTTCTTTCCTCTCCCCCACCCCCCACCCTTCCACTCAACAGTCTGGCCATATGCCACTCATGTATACCCCAATATGCAAGAGGTGCAACCACTCAACCTCCCCCCCCCTTCAATCATAAAACCAAACAATATAGAAATTACAAAAAAGGAAGAAGGAAAAAAATAACTACCAATCAAACAGAATACAGTGCCAGGAGACACTTTCAGTCTTCCCAAACACCACAGCCCCTCCCCAGCCAACACTGTCACTGCTGGCCAGGCTTTCCTCACCCTCCCAGTCTCTTACATGGGGGCACCCTAGTCCAGGTAGCCTAAGTTGATTTACCTCCCATGGCTGCCAAACAGGAAGTAGAAAATAGGGAGAGCTCTGCAGGAACACCCCAGCCATGGGTGTCACAAGGGTTTGTCTCAAGCAAAAATCTACCGCTCCAAGTGCCAAACACTGAGTCTGAGGGGAGCAAGCTCAAGCCCCCCACCCCCACCCACTACCCCTTTCTGGTGAGCTGAATTGCCCAGATGTAACAAATTAGACAAGAAAAGAGCTTGCAACTAATAAGTGGAACATTTGCAGAACACAGACACATTTTCATATGGATAATGCTGCCCTAAGAATGAGAAATTAAAGACAAAATTCAATATTTTGAATCTATTCAGATAATCAGTGTCCCCAATATTCTGCAGTGCAAGTAAACTTGCAACTAACTTGCATTACTGAAGGAAGTGTGCTTGATTCAAGCTGTAGTGTCATTTGTTGGATCATCTACTTTTAGTCCTGAAAAAGAAGAAATACTAAGCCCTGAAAATGGTAAAATCCTGCTTACCACTCTCCATGGTGAGATATGCAATAAAGCTACAAAGAAGTGAGCTCATGGAAAACAGAGAACAATAGAAAACATATTTTTAAATGGATGAGGTATTATTAAGCTACATGGAATTGGAAATTGATCAATTGCAGATCTTCAAGCCAACACACAAGAAAGTTATAGAGATCTTCTGAGCAGCAGAATACCTAATCCACCCAGTGAGTGTTAATCCCCGTAAGTGGGATTAAAGTAAACAGTAAAGTGTTTTCAAAACAAGCTCATAGCCTCAAGCAAAGCCTGATAAAGGACACTGGGTTCACCCAAAAATCCACAATCTAGAGATTTGGAAGAGAAAAATCCGAAAAGTGCACAAATTTGAGTGAAGAAAGAATCAGGGCTGGCTGTGGATCCAAAATAGTGAAGGGCATTATTTTGATATACAATTTTATATTTTATATATACACAATTTTATATATGCTTCACACAATGTTTAACCATACCTGTAACAGTGCACTCTATTTTATTTCTAAAGGGTTAACTTGCTTTTGCTTTGTAAAGAGCACTGGTTTCTTTTCCCCCCCCCAATTATCTCTTTGCTGAATGCCAGATTGTCTTCGAAGAAACAATTAGATGAATACAAGTTGTTTGTTTTACCAAGCTTTTGCAACAGTCGTGGGGCCCTGCATTCCAGAGAGAGAGATAAGAAAAATCTTGTATGCCATTCTCTTGGTAACCAGAAGAATAAGTTACATTTAAGTTTACCTTCCTAAGAACCACCTTTCACTTGCTCAGACCGTCCCAAAAATCCCTTGTATGGGTGTGAGGGGATGTACTATCTGATTACAGATTTACATGTCTATAAAGTCTCTGATGTTTGTGTTGTAAGGTGTGATTTCATCAACCTCTCTTCTGAATGTGTTGATTGGGGTCACCCAGCTGTGTCTTGATCAAAATACATCTGTTATCTTAAAGAAGCCTCGTCTCAAGTCTTTTTATTTGGCTTTATTGAGACTTGGGAAATAAAAGGTGCCATACATTTTTGGCGAGCCAGCCAGGAGTCCCGAAGGCAGGGATTCCTTGGGGAGGCTGCTTTAAGCCCCCCTCATTGCCTTCACAACAGCGGACGGGGAAAATCGACGGAGACCATCCATCAATGTCAAGCGCGCGCCTGGAAAGTTTTCCAGTGACCTTGTGCTGATCGCCGTCGGCAGACTCCGCTCCTGCTGGGCCTGAATGCTCCAAAATTGAGGCTTCTCCCTTCCGTTGTATAAAGACGGATTGGGAAGGGTGAGTATGCTTTTATTAGGTGGGGAGTGGTGCCTTGTGAGTGCGTGAATGAGACATGGGAAACTTCTGTTAGAGATCTGCCCATGAAGTGAGTGTGTGAGGATCTTAGTGCGGTTCCTCTTATTACCCATGTGAGGCGATAGAGGCCACGACGATCCGCGTGGTTGATTTGTGTGTGTGTTGGAATATATTGTCCTAGAGGAGGATTCCAAGGTAGGAGGGTGCACTATTAGATGGAAAAGGATTTCACATTAGGGAGGGTACTCTGGCCAGACCCCGAGCTGATTGAAGGAAAAATCAGCCCGAGAAATTCCTAGAAATCCCGAGCTGAGGCCCTGCGTCGAGGGAAAGACGAACAGGGAGTAGGCAGCCCGAGAAATTTTCCTGTGCCTCTCAAAGAATCCCGAGTCGACGGAAAGACCCGAGAAATCCTCTAGGCAGCACGCACCATAACTCACAGCAATAGAAGGCTTAAAAATAAAAAAAAAAAAAAGAGGAAAAAGGAAAAAGAAAAGAAAAAGAAGAAAATCCACTAGGTGGCACTATGGGGAACAGCAACAGCCGCCTGAGTGAAACAGCAAGGAAGGAAGCCGCGGCAGAAAGCTTTATGCCGGCAAAAAGCCCTACGCCGCTGCAGCGTGTTCTTAAGCACTGGGACATTTTAAAACCCAGAGTTGCAATGAAATTGAGTTTTAAAAAGAATAAACTAAAAACTTTTTGTGAACTCGTTTGGCCACATTATTATATTGGCCCAAATGTAGGATTTTGGCCACCAGAAGGTACTGTTGATGGAGAGTTCATAAATATTTTTGCCAGCTTTTTGGCTTCAAGTGGCAGAATTGAGGAAGAGATATATGCTAAATTTTTCTTTAACCTCTTCCTTCGCCCAGACCTTCAAGTTCTATGTGGGCTGAAAACCAACCCTGTAAAACTTTTTTCCCTGCAGCCGAGAGCTGAGCAGGACACAGAAACAAAGCTAAAGCACAAAACGGAGGAGGAGGAGGAGGAATTTCCCCCCCCTTATTGTACTCCAACGGCCCCTCCTCCGCTTCCTGCATCAGCTCCTCAGGCATCTCCATTGCCAGCCCCCACGGGCTCTGCTGCTGCAGCAACCCCCGCAGCTGGGACTGCCCCCCCACTGCCTTTAACCTCTGCAGCTGCTTTTCAGCCAGCTTCTCAAGAATTTTTAGTGGCAGCTTCACAGTCACCAACGGCTGTGAGTAGCCCTTCACATACCAGGACAGGACTTGTTTACAACACGGACTCTCCTGATATTTTTGTTGCTCCACTACGGGGGCAGGACCCTAATCTCCTTGCCCCTCTTAGACAAGTACCAATGGGCAACCAATTGGCTTTTATTCACACTCCTTTCACTACCAGTGATTTATTTAACTGGAGAGAAGGATTGCCTCCTTATCGTGAGTCTCCACAGCAATATGTGGATCTTGTTCAACGCATCATTTGTACTCAAGAAGGGCCTTCGGCTGCTTCATCAGAGTCGCCTGAGTGCTATAGAAGCCCTAAGTGTGCCAACAAACATCAAACAACTCCAAACATTTCTAGGCATAACTGGATATGCAAGACTTTGGATCCCTGGGTATTCCCTCCTTGCCAAGCCTCTGTACCAACTCACACAGAAAAATATGGCTTGGGAATGGACTGGAGAACATCAATCTGCTTGGCAGGAATTAAAGGACTCTCTTGCTAGAGCTACAGCCCTTGCTCTTCCTGATCAGTCTAAAGGCTTTGATTTATTTGTCACTGAGAAGCAAGGATGTGCACTAGGAGTCCTTACCCAGAAATTAGGCCCGGAAAAGGTTCCTGTTGCTTATCTATCCAAAACTCTGGATGCTGTGGTAAAAGGTTGGCCTGCTTGCCTTCGCTCAATTGCAGCTACAGCGCTTTTAATTCAAGAGACAGAAAAGATTTCTTTAGGAGCAACAGTTGATGTATATACACCCCACTCTGTACAGACATTACTGGAACAAAAACTTCCTGCATGGGCCACTTCAGCCCGATTGACTAAATATGCCAGCTTAATTTTGGAAAATGATTCAGTTAAACTGTTTCGCTGTGAGCAGCTCAATCCAGCCACCCTCCTGCCTCGACCATCAGAGGAGGTTAGCTCATTGGAAGGCCCCCATGACTGCCATCAGGTTTTAGAGATTATTGTTGGAATTCGCCCTGACCTCCAAGTTGAACCTTTTAACTTGGCAGAATGTCAGTTTTGGACTGATGGTTCTTCCTTTATTGAAAATGGGGTCCGCCAGACAGGTTTGGCTGTGGTCACCACTGATGGACCTATTTTGTTACGTAAGCTGCCCTCTCACTGGTCAGCACAGGCAGCTGAGCTGTTAGCCCTTATAGAAGCCTGTTATCTTGCCAAAGGGCAGACAGCCAATATTTTCACTGACAGCAGATACGCCTTTTTAGCTGCACACACACATGCAGCTCTCTGGAAAGCCCGGGGCTATGTGGGGGCAGATGGAAAAGCTCTGAAGATGAAACCACTGCTTGAAGAACTAGCTATGGCTGTGCGTTTGCCTACTCAATTAGCTATAGTTCATTGCAGAGGTCACCAGACTGATCGAGGTGAAATCTCCCGAGGCAATCGTGCTGCTGATTATTGGGCCAAACAAGCTGCTCGTAAGGGTGATGTCATGCCTGCAGAAATTCACCAGCTTTTACCCCTCATTCCTATAGAGCCTGATCACCCACTACCCCCTCTTTATGATCAAAGAGATCATCTTGATCCACAAGGAAAGTGGAAGGATGGATGGTGGATTGTTAACAATCGTGTTCAGTTACCTCTTCAAATCCTATGGATGGTTGTCAAAAGAAGTCATGCTATGGCCCATTGTGGCCCCAAACCTCTTTTCAAGTGGCTTTCTCAAAGATACAGTAACAAGAAGCTGAGGCACCTCTGCCAAACAGCTGTGGCTCAATGTGCTATCTGCCACAGAAATAATCCAAGGAGTGGTAAATCTACTCCTTCAGGCCACCTTCGTACTGCTCAATACCCAGGAGAAGCCTGGCAAGTGGATTTTACTGAGCTTCCCAAAAGGGACCCAAAAATCATCTTTTGGTCTTTGTAGATTTGTTCTCTGGATGGCCTGAAGCCTTTCCTGCCTCATCTCAACGTGCAGGAGAAGTGGTCAAGGCCCTGGTGGAACACATCATCCCAAGATTCTCGGTCCCTAAAGGGTTAGAGTCAGATAATGGGAGACACTTTACTTCTGATGTCACTCAACAAGTTAGCAAATTCTTGGACATTCCTTGGCATCTACATTCCAGTTATCGGCCCCAGGCTTCAGCCAAAGTGGAACGTATGAACCGCTCTTTAAAGACTCAGCTTGCAAAGCTCTGTCAAGAAACCCAGCTCCCCTGGCCAAAGATGCTGCCCCTTGCTTTAACACGTATTAGGGCCATGCCCAGAGGGCCACTGATGTTGTCACCTTTTGAAATGCTTTATGGGAGACCGTTTGTATCTCATGAAGTGCTAACTGCATGGACAGGTGAAAAGAACATTTCTCAATATTTGCAGAAGCTGGCGCACGTCCTATCTTTTATTTCACTACAGGTTCGAGACGCCTTGCCAGTTGCTCCTGATGTACCACCCATCGCCCAGCCAGGCCAGTGGGTCAGAGTGAAGGAGCTGTTCCCATCTTGCACTGATCCAAAGTGGTCCGAGCCGAAGCAAGTACTCCTGAGCACGCCCACTGCTGTAAAAGTTGAAGGCATCAAAGCTTGGGTGCATGGATCCAGGATCAAGCAGGTGAAGGAACCCCCAGATATCTGGCAAGTTTCCTCAGTTGATGGACTTAAACTAAAATTGCAGCGCTCTCTAGCTTCACCAGCAGATCTTTTCAAGGACTAATTAGGTCCACCGGTAGAGGCCTAATTCAGGAACAGAAGATTTGAAACCATAGACTTTACCAGCCACACAAACCCCTAGATGTGCTGGCTTGGTCACAACCCAAGTTGTGAAACTGACTACATAAGAAGCATCTTATGTTCAAAAGCAAAGGGAGGAAATGAAGGGCATTATTTTGATATACAATTTTATATTTTATATATACACAATTTTATATATGCTTCACACAATGTTTAACCATACCTGTAACAGTGCACTCTATTTTATTTCTAAAGGGTTAACTTGCTTTTGCTTTGTAAAGAGCACTGGTTTCTTCTCCCCCCCCCAATTATCTCTTTGCTGAATGCCAGATTGTCTTCGAAGAAACAATTAGATGAATACAAGTTGTTTGTTTTACCAAGCTTTTGCAACAGTCGTGGGGCCCTGCATTCCAGAGAGAGAGATAAGAAAAATCTTGTATGCCATTCTCTTGGTAACCAGAAGAATAAGTTACATTTAAGTTTACCTTCCTAAGAACCACCTTTCACTTGCTCAGACCGTCCCAAAAATCCCTTGTATGGGTGTGAGGGGATGTACTATCTGATTACAGATTTACATGTCTATAAAGTCTCTGATGTTTGTGTTGTAAGGTGTGATTTCATCAACCTCTCTTCTGAATGTGTTGATTGGGGTCACCCAGCTGTGTCTTGATCAAAATACATCTGTTATCTTAAAGAAGCCTCGTCTCAAGTCTTTTTATTTGGCTTTATTGAGACTTGGGAAATAAAAGGTGCCATACAATAGCATCAGTATAGGCCCAGTGCAAATCAGATGACCAATCCCCCATCAACCAGGCCTAGCCTTAAGAGCAACCTATTCCTGCTGTGCCTCACTTTCTGCCAGCACAGTGGAGTCAGTAGCAGTCCAAAGATGCCAAGCTGACACAACCGAGCCAATAATGGTGGTCAAAGTCTGTCGGAGCTGCACACCATTGAGCCCGACTGTCAGGTAGAATATGGTGGCCATCTAATAAGCCACTATTCAAAAGTGCATGGCAAGGCAGATGCATTGGGATGAATGCCAGCAGCAACACCCAACAGCCCACGAGCACCACGAGGGTAGCTCATCACCCTGGCGGTAGTGCCAGCCACCACAACTGCTGGAGAACTCAGAGCCTGCACCCCCAAGCCTGAACCGAAATGTCCAGAGCAGCCTTGGCGTGGCATTTCAGGCAAATTAACTGTTTCTTTCTCCTTTCCCTTCATCCTTATGTTTTCACTTTTAAGCATAACTCGTAAAGCTTGAGTAAGCTTAAAAGTGTCGGAAAATATGGGGTTTCAACCAAGCCTGTCTCACACGAGCACAAAGTTGCGGCCTAGCTTTGCTGCTTTGTGTGGGAGAGGCTTGGAGCCCGCCTTTTTTCCTGTTTCCCTCATTTTCCTTCTTTTCTCCTCATGGCTCTCCATGAGGTAGGAATGAATCCTCTCTCCACCTCAGGGTTTTTGTAGTAACATTTAACAAAAAGATGTATGAACTTTATAAAAAACAAGGTGGATTTGATGTTTTGTGAGAAGACTGATTTTGCTTGGATTGCTTCAAATTTAAGACACTTGAGAGGCAGTTTGAATATTTTGAAAATGCTCTATGCTTTGGATTCATGCCTGGAACTTTCACACAGTAGTAATGTTTTTATTTGTTCAAACTTTTAGTTAGATTCTGAACTATGGTTTATGTTTTTAAATTAGCCTTTCAAAAAAGTTTAAGAAAACTATAGAAACATGTAAATCAAATACTATAATTAATTTTGTTTAAAAAAGCTATTTTATTTGTTGAAAACAATAATATGTCACATTTCATCAGATAGATGTCAGAGAGCTTAGAGAGTGACCTTCAGACTGGACTACTACAACATGCTGTACATGGGGCTCCCCTTGAAGAGTATTTGTAAACTTCAGCTAGCGCAGAATGTGGCAGTGCAAGCAGTTAATGGGGATGGTTATTTGGCACATGTGACACCGCTCTGCAAGCTGCATTGGCTTCCAGTATGCTTCCAGGTACAATTCAAATTGCTAGTAGTCACCTTTAAGTCCCTTCACGGCTTGGGACTGGGTTATTTACAGGACCACCCCTCCCCAGCTTTCTGTCTTCCTACCCAATCCAGCAGGAGGGGCACATTCTAGGTGCTGTTGGTTGAGCAATGTCAGCTGATGGGGCCCAGGGGGAGAGCCTTTTCTGCTGTGGTGCCCACCCTTTGGAACAACATCCCTCCAGAGATCAGATTAGCCCTGACTCTGCAGGACTTTTGCAAGGCCTTGAAAACTTGGTTTTATGCTTGGACCTGGGGCCCTGGGTATGTGATGGAGCCCATCTCCTGGTCATGTTAATGGTGGTTTTTATGATTCCCAGCTGCTGTCTTTTTTTTTTTTAATTGTGTGTTTTATCTATTTTATTGTAAGCCACCCAGTCATATATGTCAGGCATATAGATCAACTAAACAAATAAATAGGCATTTTAAAATCACCTTTTTATTATTTTGACATGATCATTATACAAAAATGGCATTATAAAATCACCTTTTTATCATAACATGATTATACAAAAATGGGTCAAAAGAAGCTGCATATTTAAGAATTTAAAAAGCTAACTATAAATATTACTTGCCAAAAATTCTGATGATCAAGCCTGTAATTGAACTGAGTTTATTCCTTCTGAATAAACTTGCTTTGCATTTCCCTGATGCCCAAAATATATTAAATTAGGATTTAACCTGTTTGGAAAAAGCATTCCATAATTATGTGGTAATGATAATGCCAGGATGTACCTGGCACTATTAATAATCTTTATCTAGCTTGGGTATTTTATTTATAATGTTTAACTATACTGAAACTATAATTGATAAAAATTTGACAGTTGTCCCAATAACATTTCATGTTTAGCAATGAAGCATAGTTAATTAAACAATGTGTTTAAGGAATCTTGATTACCTAATTTATACATTTCAATCTATTTTGCTTCACCTGACCCCAGCCTTGTAAACAGATGTCAGGATAAAGATGAAATTTACACATGAAACACAGAATAGTGTTATGAACATACATTTAAGAGTACAATACAACTTTATTGCCTATTTATAATGAACAAACTTGTAAGGAGTAAGTTTGTTGTCAGAGGTAACTTTTTCTTTGTAAAAGTTTTAAGTAGTTTTCAATCAAATTCCTAATTAATAACTTCCATTTCCCACTTGAATTAAAAAACTGAAAACATAATATGGAGCAAAGAAAATTTCCTCCTTTGTGTTTTTATAGATTTGAAATATTTCATTAATGTTTTCATCAAAAGCATAGTTTATCTGCATTTTTTTGCATTATTAATGTTATGCTACAATAACAGTCTTAATGCAGTTTCATTATTTCTACTTCAATGAAACACAAAAATATGCATAGTACTTGCTTCTGGGGTTTGGAAACCTTGAAAGCAATTAGCCCTCATTGAATTAAAATATGGGGAAAAGTATGATTTTTCAACACTTTTATATAAAAGATTTCTCTTTCAGTTTCTGCAGATTGATTTCTTCATAAAGTTGCTGCCTGAACTTCAGCATATCTTCCACATCTTTGTAGCAAAGCATTTCTTCAATAGACAACAGCTTAAAACCATCTAGCTTAAATGGGGACTTATTTTTTATTGAGTTTAAAATTCCTAATGACACTTTCACTGAATCACTTAAATGGGGGCACACAGGGAAGATTCTAACTGTCCATAAACTTAGACATGACTTGTTCCCGGAAAAGAGCTCATCTGAAATTCTCAAGCCCCAGAGCTCTAAGCATTGTATAAGACCAATGCCAAAAAAACTTAATAGGTGTATATCTGCAAGATTTGCCACATTCTTTTTCAAGTTATCTTCTATGCCTAACACCATGCTCACATACCTTAATTCTCCATCAATTGTTATGCTCAGGGTTGTCATGAAAGTATTTGGTGGTATGTCTGCTTTTGTGTCAATGGAACAGCCACTGATGATACTATGAGTTCCCACTGAAACCTCAGATCCCAATCTACAATATTCAACTAGTGAACCAGGTGCAACAAAACACTTTGAATTGAGCATACTGTGAATGATACATGCTGATTTACCCAAATCTTCTGCAGTGTTTGAACAGATGCTAAAAACATTTGGTAGCAGACCCATCTCCAATTTCATCTTTCTATCAGAAGTGAAATGAAACAAACACTCACGAGTAGTCCCAATATGATAGAATTTGGAGTTATTTAAGAGTATAACATTGAGAGGCAAACCTTTTAGTACAGTAAATATCTTCTCCCTTATTTCTATTAGACCTGATTCTTTTGCAACTTTTTCAACTTTTGCATAATCTTTTGTTGCTCCAGACCCTAATGCCTGCATAAAATCACCATATGCATCTATTTCATAGCAAAGTACGCCTATCTGTTTATAAAATGCTAGCAGTAGTTTTGCAGTGGTGTGATCAATGTAAAATAAGCTATCTGTATATACAAACTCAGATTCCACAAGTGAATCTCCTAGTTCTCCAGAAGATGATCCCTGATAATTACTCCTTTTAAAAACTGCTCCAGATTGATACATTTTTTCAATGCTAGGCTTATGCAGAAAAAGATGACAAGATCTGTATTCAAGTTCTTTTTCTGTCAGATGTAACGGAGGCTCCAATATAAATACTCCATGAGTTGTACCAATGGTCAAACTGGAAGGATGAGCTAATGCAGTAAATCCAGGCTGATCAAACCTTAGGACTTCTGTTGCATCAATATTATAAAGTTCAATATCATCTGCACATGTAATCAAAACACCTGGATTCATATAAGCAGGAAAATCAATGTACATTGCTAATTTCAAATCAAGCATTTGGTAAATTGGATCCCCATAAGGCAAAGCTGTGAATATTTTTCCCAGGGCACTGGCACTCGGTAAACGTTGACTATAACCACCTTTATAAAAACACAAAAATTAAAGATTATTTAATATAAATAAAACTTGCATGTGTTCATATTCATATACAGCCAGATTCTAAAGAATTTTACTCAAGGCTGATTCTTATAATATCTTGTGTAAATATTTTAATCTGATGTATGAAACAGATTTGTGAAAATACACACACTTATTCATAACTTCCTCTGATAACCCTTAGAATATTCACTATCTGAAACCCAGGTTGTAGTGGATTTTAGTTTTATAAATATCCCAAAAGCTTAGAGCAGGTTATAATATTTTTTTAAAAAACATGTAAATATTTACAAAACAAGTAAAAGCTTAGATTTAAATTCTGATAGCTGTCCTCAATTTATACAACCGTATTGAAATGACAGGATTCTTAATTATTCCTTAGTTTTACATAAATGTTACTTTTGGATGCTGCACAAAAAGCAAACTAGCACACTGCATACTTTAAGATAGTCATTGCTTCAATTGTTTCTGTAAAATACAGGGTTAGTCCAATGCTATGCAAATGCTCTTTGCTTCATGCAACGGAACTGCCATTTTTTCCTTTTCTCTGCAAATCCTTACCATTTGTTTCAGAGTGTCCCCCATACCTTCTAAAACAGATTTGGGAATGATGGGGGGCAGAGCAGGAGGGTAGATATAACCAGTAGTAATGTCTGTGCAATTGTTTAGAGGAGACTATCAGGCCCAACCCAAGGAAAGTGAACAGAGATGCATTGACCTGGAGAATTTTCTAAATAAAACCACCTTAATTGGACAGTCTACAGAGTCTACAGAACATTTCAGCAAAACAATTTTTAAAAATTGTATATGCTAAAAATAAATCTGCTATTTATATAAAGTTGTAGAATAAAAGAGTTAAAATAATTATAAAAATGGCAAAGAAAGAAAGATTGTGAGCACATTGGTATGGGCGGAAACTTAACTCAAAGCTTTCCTGGTTAACACTAGCAGTTTGTACTGAACTCAGAAACACATTTGTATCTAGCGCAGGTGATGCTGTTTAACTCCCACCAACACCTGGATGGCTTCATTGTGCATGAACTGGTGTTGCTGAATTCTCTTTAAATGCTACCTCACATAGAGAGCCTAATGCATTACCAAGACACATTCAGGCTTCTTCAGACAGGTTACAGCTAATATACATGTTAAACTGGTGAAAGGTACTCCTGCATCCTGCATTTCCATTATGAAAACTCGGGAAGAACTCTCAATCTATGCAATTCACTTATTTGCTGTAAACCTTCATTTAAAATGGTTGTTTTCCTATCTTCAGTACTTCTACATTGTCTGGAGGAAGTTACAGATTGTCTGTCTACTTCTACTTCCAAACATCAGTTTAAGAAATCAAAGAAAATCATCATATTCTAATGCATGGTAACACTAAAATGGCTGCTTTCTAGTGAGTTGCAAAATCATCATGCCAAAAATCATAAAGAATTTCTGAATTCAATACTGTATACCAATATCATACATTATCCTTTCCAGCTTTAGGTGAATATAAATAACTGAATTTCTGTGGGTCATTAATACTATTATTTGTTCTACAATCCTTCCTTTCTCTAAGGAATTTTGAGCAGAATTTGAACCATATTTTCTTGTTATGATTTAACCCTAAATATGCCTATCTGACTTTGAGTATAATTTTGTAGTGGAAAGAAACCCAATTCATCTTCACTTCAGGGAAAAAACAAACAGACATGCACCCTACATAATGTAAGAGAAGTATAATTTGATGGATAAAAATTACCAGAATGAATTAATATGATAGTGAGAGTATCCCATTTATCTCCATAATGCTCTTCTATGCACCGAAGGGCATGAAGTGTTGATCCACCATTTCCTACAAAATATTTCAATACATAAATTTAGGAATAACAAAAGACTTAATATATCAGGGATATTCATTTGCAGTATGAAACCACTTAACAGGGTTCATTTATAATCAATTGATACATCTATCTTTTCAAAGACATGCTACTTCAAATCACACAAAACCATAACATTTACTAAGTAAACTTGGATCAGTTGTCATCAGCCTAGACTACTTCATAAAATTATGAAGATAACATTGGTGAAAACATGTACAAGTGGTATGCAAATATTTAAATATAGGATAAATGATCACATATGTACATTTGGGCTCTATTTTTGCTAAAGGATTATCTGATTTTGACCTGCCTTCTCTACTGACTTAAAGGATAAAAGTAGTTGAAGAATGTATACATTTAACTTCATAACCTATATTCAATGCCAGACCAAAGGTAAACCTGATATAGGAGCATTTACATAAGAATTAATACTTCATTTTATTCCCTAAAATTGATACTTTTATTACCTCTGAAATCTTGAATCTCATCAAACATTGACTACTTGCATTTTCACAGTGGCCATGGAGAAGATGCTTGGCAATTCTAGATTGTGACCTCTGATGTTAGAGTTACAAACAACAGCTATGGAAATGTTATCTATTTGCCAAATCAGGTAAATGAAATGAAAAGACTATCTTCTCAAGATTAAAATGAACCAGTTTTATGAGAAGTACTCTCTTCTGTCAAGATCTTACTGTGAAATGTTTCAAAATTAAAT
The DNA here is from genome assembly GCF_059951505.1 of Python bivittatus. Classification (NCBI taxonomy): domain Eukaryota; kingdom Metazoa; phylum Chordata; class Lepidosauria; order Squamata; family Pythonidae; genus Python; species Python bivittatus. The sequence goes on from NW_028277098.1 coordinate 34,764,331, forward strand.
TGAAAAAAAAAACATTTTTGAACTTTGGATTGAAGAGTAGAAAATGTAAATAATTTTCACTAGCCATGAGCATTTTTATAAGATACTGAATGATACGCAGTACAAATCATGAAGCTTCCATCAAATGTATCATCTCCATGTCCAGATCTCTTTTTTCTCCCTTGAATGCTTCTAAAGGAAAAGGTTTCACAGTCTGATACACCATAAAATTTGATAAGAATACTACCTAAACTGGAAAGAACCTTAAAAGAATCTATTCAAATGACATGTTGTCCAAAAGAACATCCAGCTCATTAATACTGATGGAAATTTCACATTTGAATCAAAAGAAGCATAATAATAGTATTTGAACATATTTTAGGAAGTTTAATTAATATAATTCAGCTTCTAATGACATTCTGGAAATCTCTCAGTAAAAGATACAGCTGTCATAATATGCACCAGAAGGAGAACCTTTTTATCTGTCTGAAAATTAATCAAATTATACTGAACATTTAACCACAAACTGCCTCAGTTTTTGCTCACCAGATGATTGAAAAGTTAAACTTAACAAACTTGAGGCAGAAGCCAGCTAATGTAAAGTATTTTTAAATCTCATGGATTTTAATGGAAGAAAACAGAAGTACTTAATTTAGTTTGGATGATGGCAGCCTTTCCAGTCCTTCTGTTCTCCATGTGTTGAAGTTCAACACTAGTCATGATGCTGACAGAGCATCATGCATGGATATCCGCAGCAAACCGAGATTACATTATGACCTCACAGTGCAAATCCTGCTCTTATGGATTTCTATCCCAATTTCTGGCATAAGTTTCATCACGTGCCTTGCTCATCCTTCCTGTGAATGCTCATGGCACCATGGCTAGGACTGGATTACACTTTGAATGTGTGTATGGGTATATGTGTGTACAGTATATGTTTTGTTTTATTTTGCTAAAATTATTAATTTTCTCTCAATTGCAGTATAGGAACCCACCAATTTTTGGTCCAGGAGGATCAGCAAAAACATGATAACCTACACCCAGGGGCAATTCTTTTCTTTTCAGCTTTTCTGATAATTGTTTTTGATAAGCTATTTCTTGCTTTTTATCAACTGCTGTTATTACAACAACATCCCAAAATTCTCCAGTCTGCACAGTTTTACCTGTTTGGAAAGAAAAAAATGTCATTACACAGGATACAATTGCCAAACTGATTTCAAATGGTCTCACTCCAAACAAGACTATAAAACCTTGAATCGGGATTCCTACTCCTTACCTCTCTGGCTAGATTTTGTAGTTTTCAGCCATTCCTGGCCATTCAACTTTCCTATAACCTTCCAGCTGTCCCAAACCAAGATTCCTCCAGTTCTACCATATCCCACCTACAACTCTACTTATGCTGCAATAAGCTACTGAACTTTAGCCATTTTCTTGCTTAGTCTCAAGTTCACTTGATTCTAATATATAGTTGTCCATTAATGCTTTCCTTCTTGCTACCTAAAGTGTCAGCAAAAGATGTGCATGCATTGAAAATGATTTGGAAAAGGTGCTTTGGAATGTGTAGAAACATAAATGCAGCATCTCTTTAATGAGTTGACTGATTCAAATAGCTGTGTCTTTTATGTGGCTGTATTAAAAAGGGGGCGCGCTTGCATTCCTGTGCATTCCAAAGCAGTCTTCCAAATCATTTTCAAAGCATGCAGTCTTAATCTCAACCTCCCTATTTTTATCAGACATAAGCACCAATGTTTTCCTGATTGCTCTTTTAGCAAAATTTTTACTGGACATAAGAAAGTCCATGTGAGCCTGCAAAAGACAAAAGTGCTTTAGCCATTCAAAAAGAGGTGCTTTATATGCACTCCAACATATTGAAAAATACCTCCTTTAAATGCTTTCCAATAGCTGTGCAAAATTCAGGCTTGGGGACTGTGGAAGGGGTTTGACAGTTTCCAGAAGTAAATGTGGTTGGGAGGGGAACAGAAACATCTGGAGTTCACTGGAATATTCTGTTCCCAAATCTGTGAATTTTACACTCCCCTACTTTGCACAGAACTAAAATGCTCTTATTGCATGTATAGATTCTCCAGGGTCTATCTATTGGTTAGATATGCTTAGCTCTCTCAAGATGAGAGCACTGTATCTCCTACATTGTATGAGAACTGATGTGCTCAGTCCTTTACAGAGAGCCTCACTCCTTTACAACATTACATTCATATCCAAATTGAAATACAATTTATATATGAATGTAACTATTAGTTGTGTGTCAACTACTTGCCACCACATAGAAGTAAAAGTACTTTTAACGGATTACAAAACCTCATCAGAAACAGAAGCAGGGTTCATACATCATGCTAAACTATAACAGTTTGATTTCAGCTTAGCATGTTGAGAAATCCAGCCAACAGCATTTAAGAGGCCATGGTTAAGTAAACCATGGTTTAGTGATTGCAAATCCAGAGAATGTATGGAGTTATACTGAAAAGGTCAGATAAAGGTGTATCTGTATAGTCTACGATGAATGTTAGAACATGTCTTCATTAGATGCATGGATTTCCTTGTCAAATGACCAATATTGTTAAGTCATCCTGCTCTCACTTTAGATTTCTGCTCCTTCCCCTTAGGAACAAGATTACTATACATTCTTCTTCAGCATCAACTGGTAGCACTAGAAAACTTTCTCTCCAAATGAGAGCAACTAACATCTTTGGGGATATGAACATACAAACCAACACCCTTCCTCTCAGAAGTAAAGAGATGAAATGAAAAATATTGCACATTTTCTTGTCACATGAGCACATTTATCTCTTTTTAACCAAAGGCAAAGGCAGGGAAAAAGCAGCCATTCCCCTGGAAGAGATAGGGTATGTGCTCCAACCTTTTCAGTATAATCTATTAGGTTTGGATGTCAAGCAGCACCCTTCATTTCTCCAGTTCTTCACAATCTGGATTTACAATTTGTGCCATTTTTCCACCGGGGGCTAAAATCCCGCTCTAGGAGTGGCAACAAAAGGGTGCTAAGCCTGTTCCGTGAGAAGGCACGTGAGCGTGCTGTCGAATAGTTTGCAAGGAAATCTGACAGAAGGGCCTTCTCACAACGCTCAACATACTGGCATTTTAAGCCACCCCAATATTTCTCACCCACTGAGACAGTGGGGGGTGGGGAGGAGGTGGATTCTGAACGCTTTCTGCATTAGCAATTACAGAGGCGTCCTATTCCCACAGCCGCCCACCCGACTAGCCACCCAAAGAAGGTGCTGCCATAGCCCCAAACTAAGATAGCTCTCCCCGCCGCCCGAGCTGCAGCAGCAGGCAGCCCTGGGCCACCTCTCATCCCAGCGAATTTCTCCAGCCTCTTCTGGGTAGCCCGCCGCCGCCACGCTTCCGCGTCTCCCGCCAGGGGCATCTTGGGGTCGCGCGCCGCCTAGCTCTTTCGCGCTTCCGCACTGAGACCGACGATGCCACCGCCTCTTCCTTGGCGGGGCCGAGCCGGCCTTGGGCGTCGCGGAAGAGGTCGGTTGCTCGGCAACCCGGAGGCGTCCCTTGAGTCTGGTCCGCTTTCTGTCCCTCGGGAAGGAGGGCGACGGGCCGCTTAGGTTGGGCAGGAGCCGGTGAGTGAGGAGCATGGAGAAAAGACGACTGGAAGGAGGGGAGAGAGAGCGAAGGGATCCGGAGGCTGAGGCTGTTCAGAGAAAACCTTTGCTGCTGCTGAGCTGCGGAGCTTGGGGAGAACCGAGAGGGAGGAAACCTTCTGACTCTCCCCCATCTCCCCCCAAATATCTTTTACTAAGAGAGCACCGTGCAAAGGAAACGAGGACTGCTTCCTTTTGGGATGATCTCTCACGCAGAGGCATCTGGTCACGGAAGGAGCGATCTCTCTTAGGAGATTCTTTGGGCCCAGCGAGCTTAATTCTCTTAATTACGCTGCCTGGGTATGAGCAAAAAGAAGTACAGTATTGGTCACTCCTCACAGCAGCAATTGCTCTTTTTTCCAGGCTGCTTTCTACCCTTGGTTGTGGTGGTGGTGGGAGGTTACTAGGCCTAGTCTTCCTTGGATTGCTCATGATTAGCTCAATTCAATTTTTGATGTTTGCCTAACATCCTGAATCAGTGTTTCTTAAAGTGTGGTCCTAGGACCCCTGGGGGTCCCCCAAAACCCTGTCAGGGATCTGTGAAATGAACATTACTGTATTTGCCAGCCTATGTTGAAAAATAATGCAATATTAGAATCCCATCAAACAATTGTGAGAAGCTGTATGGCAGCGAATGTGTCAATTTTAATTTTTAATATGGTAAATATTGATAAATATAAACAAAAGGGTCCTCCATAATTTTTAAAATGGGAAGCGGTCCTGAGAGAAGAAAAATTAAGAAGCTCTGCCCTAAATCATGAACTAATTACACAGGCTGAGTTGACACAACACGCTATAAGTGTAGTTGGATAATATTTGAGAAGTACAGCCAAAGAGAGGAGGATTCATGTGCAGACAAAGGCACCAGCAACTAAGACTTGTCCACTTGTTGCTGCTGTTAGGAGCTTGTAGCCTACACCTACTATATACATGGACCAGAGTATAAATCCAATTAACATAATTGGGATTACTACTGATAGGGCTGCCATATCTGAGCAACCAACACCCAGATGTCTGCAAATAGAAATCAAATACTGTATATACTGAAAGTTCTAGCTCTTTGCTGCCATCTAGCAGTTGTCTGGATAGTTGCAGCCCAGATACGGTACCTCTACATCAGCATAAGGTTCATGAGGTACAGCCAAAGCAAATTCCCTAAATTAAAGAAAAATAGGGTATTCCTCATATTGTACTGTAGACACAGCTGCACAAAGGCATTAAACAATATGTGTGCATATACTAGATCTCTTAAAGGTTCACAGGTCAGTGGTATATGCTTTACTAGGAAAAGATTCTAGTTTAATCCTAGGATTTTAGAGGGGGAACCCCCCCCCCCGCCGAATTCTAGATAACCCTTCCAATGCTATCCAGAGCTGAAGGGACCAGTTGTGTAAAAAAAAATTCCTTTCTTTACAGATTTGTGATTTGAATAGCTTATATTATTTCTATGTTTGATCATAGAAATATGGTAATAGAAATATAATTGGGAACAGTCCTGATAATGTAAAACAAATCAGCTTGCTTCTTTCTCAGAAACTAATGCCTTCTGAAGAGAATGACCCAGATGGGCCTTAATTCTTGCAATCACTGGGTTAAAAACAACCAAATGTTATCTATCCTCCTGTTACAACAGAGGTGATTGCATTTTCTGAGCCTTCAGCAAAAATAATACCAGTCCACAAATGTATTTGTTTATTTATTATTATTTATTTCAGTTCACAAAATAAAAACAGTATTAGTTGTGTTTGTGGCTTGAGGTAAAAATTTTATTCATTTGTCATTGTCACTTGGAACCCCTTATTTAAGCTACTTACTTACTGATTTATCAGTTTTTCCACAGGCATAATCTTTTTCCAGCAAAACAAGTTTTTTATGCTCTTCTCTGAAGAACCAGAGAAAAGGTGACCAGGAAGCACATTCTGCCTAGGCTTCTTGTTCTTCAGGTGGGGTAATCTATTTTTACATATTTACATTAATTTTAATACTGGGGATGCAAAGTAAATGTATCAGTTAATTTTAGTTGAATAAACTTTACAGTTCTATAGGGTTTTTTTGTTTTTGTCTCTGCTGATGGATCTCAACTGTAACTATGACTAGGTATGTAGTCTCAATAGCATTAAGGAAAAGTTCTTGAGGTAAGATTATTGGTGTGTAAATTTTTTCTTTTCTGTGCCATGGCCCATTTTATATTATGATTCTTGGCAGATACTTTTACTCTCTTTTTAATTTTAAGAGCTCATGCCTAGTCTTCCGGAGATTATAAGGGTACAAAGTGCAAATGAAAGAAAATGAAGCAGTGGTGCCCTTTGATGTGGTTTTACCATGCACAAATCCTGCAATAAAAGAAGTCTTAAGAATAAGGTAGAATTCTCTTTAAAGAATTGTCTGAAACTAGTCTTGGTCATAACAAAATGACTGTTTTATCTGCCCCTTAAAATAATATTGTAGGTAGGAAACTGTGAGTGGTTTTCCTGTCTTTAAATATAGAAGAAATATATTTTTGAAGTTTCTTTGCTAATTCTGTAAATATTAATTTGACATCTCTTTAAACCATGATAAAGCATATTGACATGAGGTGAATGGATCTATAAAATTAATTTAAAGTACAGTCTCATTTAATTTTATGCCTTGCTCAGTTAAGACTAGAGAAGTCATAAATTACTTCTGTAGCGATCTCCAGTGACCTAAGGGAGATTTTGATGGTGCAAATTAGAAAGGATTACATCTTAAAAAAATGTTTAGCAATTGAGCAAGATTGATTGCTGTATTGAAACTACTCTATAGCAATAGGGTAGACTGCAGGCCCAAAAGAGTACTCTCCATACAGTTGCCATCCTGTTTCTTCCAATAAACTTGTTCACTCCCATCTCATAGAGACGCACTTTTCATAGAGAAGCTGCTTCCAGTGTTTTTACTATTGAGAGAACAGAAATAAAGTGAAGAGGCCCTTGGATTTAATATGCATAATCCCATCCCTAATCTAACTCTGTTTAACCAGCCATCATTGTTTTGAGGAACTTCATTTAGAATCATGTTACAGCTTTATTCTTCATTATAATCTCTCTGCATTAAACAATTAGTTTTTGCCTTGCACAAAATCCTTATCTGAAATCTGCTATGGCTGAGGAATTGTAGGCATGAAGCTTGCCCAGTCTACACATGCTCCCATTCTTCCATTAGTTCCCTAGGACATATGCAGTTGTGTTGTTGGTAACAAGCCACAGATGCTAAGCAAATCCTAAACCGGCGTGTGAAGGCTGTCAGGATCTGGATGGGGTAAAACAAGCTTGATTAAATTCTATCAGTTTTACTTGTTGGTCAGTATAACTCAGTAGTATTGGTTCTGGTTGTTACTCTGATCAGTGTTGTACTCTCTCTGAAGTAGGTGGCTTATGACTTGGGAATCCTTCTGAGTTCTCACCTCCTGCTCAGATAGCAAGTAGGTGGAAGTCATAAGCAGACAGGCCTTTACCCAGCTTCTGCTCACGTGTCAGGTACAACTCTGCTTGAACCAGGACATCCTGACCACAGTAACCCACACCCTGATTCACCACCTGATTGGACTACTGCAGTGACCTCTGTGTAGGGCTGCTTTTGTAGCAGAAGCTACAACTAATACAAAATATGGCAGCAAGACAATCCCACCAATGTAGAGTGACACATATACTTAAGTCACTGCATTAATTGCCAGTAGGCATTTAGGCCCAGTTCAAAATGTTGGTCATTACTTTTAAAACCCCATATGGCACAGCATTAGGATATATCAGCCACACTTTGCCTGGATTGAATCTGCCCATCTGATCCAATCATCTGGAGAGACCCCGTTGACAGTCCTTTCCAATTCATGAGATTTATGAAATGTGAACTACATATGATAAGGCCTTCTCTGTGGCAGCCCCTACACACAGCCCCTTTATAGAATTTCTTCCTGAAGTCCCTATGTTTTAAATATTGTATAAACTGCATTGTTTCAGTGCTTCTTTAGCCCCTAATAGTCTTGAGTGGGGACATTCAGCTTCTATACTTAATTTTTGGGCTGCATGACTACATGTTTTTATTCTGTTATATGCCCCACAGAGCCCTGCAGGACTGGGGTAAATTATAGGCATTGTAAATAAATAAACATTGTAGATAAACTTTCTGTACATTTCCCACATAAACAGCACAGTTGAAATCTCTGTTTTCAAATTTGTTTAATTTCTGTTTACTTTTGTACCTATCATTCTTCTTTCCCTCTATTTTTCCCTTTTTTTCCAATGAGAGAGAGGGAGACAAGAATTTTTGAGATGAAGAAATAGAGATATTGGTCTCTTGGGCTTCATGCCATGTCATGATATTTATAATTGCTACAGCATCCTTTTGAAAGTCCTCCAAGTAATGTAATTGATTAACTTCTGTCAACAGATTGGCATTCACTTTTCCTTCTCTGCTTCAGTAAAGGTGATGTAGTCAATACTGGTGTCTATTGCCAGAAATGTATAAAACATGCTTGAAGGAGTTGCTCATCTTGGCTTTAATTACTTTGATGGTGGCAGAACCAGATAATAGTTCGAAACAGTCACAGTTGCAATCATGAGACCCTACTGGATCTAAACCCTCTCCTTCCTTGAAATCCCATCTATTCCAAATGATCTGACCACTGCCACCAGTACAGTCATGGCAGTCTCTCCACCTAGAAATAAGTGATCCCACAAGAAGAAATAATATTAAAGCATGGAACTGACTTTTCAGTAAAGAAAAAGATGAAGGCATTCAACCCAACATTTCTTTCTAAACATACTATGGTAGAAACATATTTTCCCGTTACTACTCCTGGGCTGGTAATTGTGACTCCAATTCCATCATTATTTCCTTTACCAAATCCCAGGAAATCTGCCAGTATTTCTCCAGTTAGCAACAAAGATGCAAATTTGATCAATACTGAAAGGGAGAGATACTGGAGCTTTGTTCCCTTTAACATTATAAACATCTCAAGTGTGATTCAGATATTTATGTCTCATTATTCTCTGGACTATAAAGCTTCTCCTAATTTGGTTTATTGCAATTGTTATGGATTGTCATCACCCTTAGAATGGTGAATTTTATTAGCTTTTCTTCTCTTGGGATTTATAATTGATGATGGAACAATAATTGAGCTGATTTCCCTCAAAGACAAATTTATTTGGAACATTTCTGGTACCATAGTGGATTATACTATTCCTGTTAATACTGGGACAACCCCATATCTGCCCTGCATTTCATAACAGTTCCATTAGATGTTATGTGTGATGTTGTAAGACCAAAGCAGCCAAAATTCAGGAGCCAGCAAGGTGACCTGCTTCTGTTCTTCCTGCCAGAGCCATTGATCCAATTATTAACAGTATAGTCTACTGCCCTACCATCCTTCAATTCAGAAAATGTAGTGGCTGGCACCAGTGAGATTTTATTGGGTTCATTTCTGAACCCTGTCACTGTAAGCTGTGAATCTACTTTGGCATCACCACCAATATATTGACCTCTAGCTATCAGTCACTTCAAATACCCTGATGTTTGATCAGCCCTTAGTATCATTTCTGGGTCCAACACTGGGAGACCACTCAGGGGCATTATCTTCCAAAGAGAGCAAGTCTTATATGGAGCAGGTACTGCAGATGTCCAAAGATTGGTGTAGACATCCAGCAAACAGCCCCAAATTATAACTGATCTGAAAGACCACTTCTAAACTACAAACTTAGAGATAACACCGCAATTTGTGGACAACCAGTTCCCCCCCCCCCAAAAGCTTTTTCTTTAGGAATAGTCTTTCCAGCACTCTAAGGTTGGCCAACTTATTTCTCTTGGAAATTGCAGGCCCTCTTTCACTCTTACCAGAGATTGCTGGAACAATGCTGATCCATGAAGGCTTCCATGGGTTCCTGTCTTGGAGGTCCTAGCTGACAAGACTTGTCCTCGGGATTTTACATGATTTGACTTTGGATTCTCCCTCTTTATTGGTTGCTGTTCCTTTCAACACTGTCTGCCCAGTGAGTCTGCCTATGCATGCATGAAATTTGGACTGAATTTATGACTTCACGTTAAGCCTGACAGATTTATTTATTTAACTTTAACTACTGCTGTTCATAAGGCCAGGAAATCCTGAAAATCTCAAATGCAAATATTGAATTTCTGTCAATTTTTTGGAAAAGTTTAAATATATGATATTGCATAATGATAATATATTTATTTATTAGATTTATATGTCATCTTCAGGAACTCAAAATAGTATACATAGCACTCCCTCCTCTGGGAGTTAGGAATGACTGACCAATAGTCAGTCAATCAGCTTCTGTGGTTGATAGCAGACTAGAACCTAGGTCTTCCTGGTGCCAGTTCAGTTTCACACTTGAAAAGATTGCTGGCTTAAATTTATGAAATTCAGGAATAATAGAGGCTGTAATTCAGCACCAACCCTTTTGGTATTTAGGAAAGCTATTACATTTGAGAGGTGGGAATCCCCTCTGCAGTAAGTGATAGTTTATCTCTTTTCAGTAACTTATTCCTTGGCATAGTATGATTTAAATTACATTATTGTTTGTATCCTGTTGTATTGTGAAATCTGTTTACTGAATTGGAGTACATAGTACTTAGAACTGGTTTTGATTGAAGTGACATATAAGCCTGGGTAATGAATAAAAACCATCACATAAATAAATAGAATGGTAAACAGCAATTTTTTCATTTTTTTTTAAAAAAAATATGGTTCTTTAAGTAGCCATTTTGACGCCATGGATAGTTGACTCACCTTTGTAGATTGTGGGACACTTCTCAATAGAATCCCTATCCCTTGAAACCCTCTGCCGAGTATAATTTTATGAAATAATCTGTCTGTGCATTTTCAGGATTTAGAAAGCTTTGAAATGAAAATTGTTTCAAATAGCTTTTAATTTATGTGTTTTATTGATCATATGGCTATCTATATCATCAATATTCCAAAACTCTGGAAATACTATTTATATTGGCTGAATTATATAATTTTTAAAGTGTCATTATATTACTACTTTTGCTTGTTTCTTTGGGTGGACTTGACCCAGGAAGGAAAAATGTCATATAATGAAACAAACCACTAATTTGCATTTGAGAATATTTCTATGCCCCATTTGTGGTGGCATAAATCTGTAGTGTTTTGTTTATCTGATAGTGTAAAATGGCATTTCTCCCCCAGTTGCTTACATGTTTTTAAATGCTCTCTTAAATATGTTTTCTTCTTCTTCTTCATTTCCCTGTTGTGGTTGGTCTTTTTATAAAGCAGGGGGTATTGTATCAAACAGTTGGATATTTACTTTGTGTATTTGAAGGTTTTTTTAAAAAAGGAAAGTTGAATAAATGTAACATACTGTGTAATCCTTTTTCCCCTTTAGATCTCTCATGGATAAACCATAACAGAGATAACTATGGAGGAGGAATTTTTAGAATACCTTGTCTGTGCTTCTGAAAAACTACTACTTGAATATGGCCGAACTGCTGATGAAAGTGATGCAAAGAAGCTGCGAGATCTTGTTATGGTTAGGCTACGTGCACAGTACCTAAATGATTTGAGAAGAATGCCGTATTGTGCTTCACTCAAAATATGTGATTTGTCTTGTAACTTCCTTACAAATATTGATGCACTTGAATATTGCATTAATTTAATTAAATTGGATCTCCATAGTAATCAGGTGAGTAGTAATGGCCTCAAAAGTGTAATTTGTTGAAATAATCTAATCTATGCCATGCATAGGGTCCCTTTTCCTGGTGTTATGAAATGAGTGTCCATTAATGACATGGCCAATGGTCCTGTATACTCAGCATAGCTAACTCTTGATTTTACCAACTCCTAATGTTTGCATCAAGTTAGGAGTGTCTTATTTTTATGGAATTTTCTAGTGAAACTGCATATGGATCATTAAATCAATTATGATTCTTTTGGTCATTCCAACTGTTTATTGAATAACTGGCCAAATGAGCACCTTTGGAAATATATGTATTTCTTGAATGAAAACTAAGATAGATTGTAATGTATCCTGAGAAATTTCAGTGGTACTTTTTATGTGATGACCATGGGTTAAAGGGAACCAGGGTTTTATTTCACTGGGAACATATTCAAAGATTGTGGCAGTCAGTCAGATTACTTTCAGTATTTAATGTTTATTTCTAGGCTTAATGTTGATAAAATTAAGTGGCTGAAGCACTATAAATTGATGTATTTTCTTTTAGTTCAAAATGTTTCATGCTTAATAGCCCCACTCCAGATGACAGTATTCTCATGGCAGCCTGAAAAATATTTGATCAAGATTCTTTTGTCTTGTTTCATGTCTTGTATTTTTTCATTATTTTTTCTTTCATATTTCTGTGAAGGGTGGAATTTTACTTCTTTTTTAAAACATTCCATTGGAATGCTCAAGTTTACAGACTTTGGATGATAATGTCAGGTTCTGTCCCTCTGTGTTATGTGAATACACAATCTTAATCATGCCTTTGAACACCCATGCAACTCTGTTTCAGGTCTTTACCTTTGATGCTTATTTTAGACAATGCAACATACATTTTCTATCATAATTTTGTTTGTTGATATTTCCTTTACTTTGTGAAAAGTACACTATTTTTATAAAGAAATAAATTCACAATCTAAAATGTATACAACACAGAATGGCCTATATAGACCATATACTATTTCTGTTACAACTTGTATAAGAATAATTCCTACATTAAAAAATATCTTAGAAGTCTCTTTAGATAAAAATGTCTCTAGCTAGAGCTGATTATACCAATTTATCCCCATTGCTTTTAAGTTTTCTAAGTCTGGGCATTAATAATTTCTAATAAAGAAGCTTCTTAATGCTCTTTAAAAAAAATGCTGTAGGTGAATTTTGTAATTTCAGGAAGTTTTTTTGGATCATTCTAATTTTAAAGTTCCAATATACCTGGAGATTCTCCTAGCATAGCTGAGAGTTCACTGCTTCATTTCTGGGATTCTGCCCATTCCCTTTAACTGATACACTGTTACAGCACTGTCAATTGCTGTAGGCATTGTTGATTGCCTGTAGTTTTACCCTGAGCTATTTTGGTGATTCCCCTTCCCTCTCCTTTGTTCCCCTAGACCAGTGTTTCTCAACCTTGGCAACTTTAAGATGCATGGACTTCAACTTCCAGTATTTCCCAGCCAGCATGCATCATAAAGGTTGAGAAACACTGGTCTAGACACAGCCATCATGAATGTGGTCCTTTGTGTTATTTTTGTATTGGAAACATTTACAGATTTAAAGGTATGTTGGTGGTCACTGGCTGGGCTTTTCTTCTTTCTTAGTTGAAAAGGCAAGCTTTTGGTACTAAATTATAGTTATGGACCAGATCTGATGGTTGTGCTTTTTGAAGAATTTTGTACTCTTCAAGTGTAATAATATATTTACTAAAACATTTTTCTCCCCCCCCCCTTTTAAAATTGTCTTTCAACACTATTTCAGCTAGAAGTACTTCCTGGTCCAGTGTTTTGGGGAAACATGAAGAATTTAAAATTATTGTATCTACATGATAACGGAATTTCAACATTGGAAAACGTGCACTCATTATCCTTTTGCCCTAATCTTATTGCACTGACCTTATTTAACACTCCACTGTGCTTGAAAATTGCCTATAGGCACATTGTTGTTAACAGCATTTTTTCACTCAAGGCATTAGACTACTATGTCATTTCTGATGAAGAAATAACCGAAGGTTGGAGACTACCTGAAAAATACAAACCATTTACTCTGGACTTTTTTGTTGACTTTTGCCCTCTTTCTGGAAAGGTAAACATAGAGTAATTTAATTTACTATGTATGATTTCCTAGGAATACTAAGGTTCAGATATATTGTAACACTCTGTAGCTTTTACCTGTGTTCCAGCCAGTACAAATTAGCATTAGAGTTCAGTGTGGGCAAAGATTCTGCCTCTCAAAAGAGGAGTCCTGTAAGTGTATTTGTGAAATATTTGCTTCTCTCAGAAAAAAATAAAAAACCTCAGTGTGAGTATTAATTGTGGAAAGTGGTCATAACTCTACATGAGTTGCTTTTAGCATAGCCCTATTACCTGTATCTGGCTGTTCAGAAGTACATTGCATTGAATTCATTGGGAGCCATCTCTGGTAAGTATTACAGGATTTTGTCCCAAGTAGATAGAGGAGGTGCAAAGTGGTTTATTCCTTGCCATTTCCAAAGTCCTCTTGGTTTGTACCATTCAGGATTAGAATTAAATGGGAGATATTTTTTTCTCTCCTCCATTCTTCTAATATGAGTGGTGAATTATTAGTGCAAGCTGCAGGCTGGCCTAGAGGGGCAGGTGATCTTGTGAAATCTTCTGCAAATGAAGAAGCCTTGACTTTAGAGGATTCACAGTTGCCTCTAGGCAATCCATTCTTTGCCCCGGAATGCCCATTTGTAGGATTCAAACATTAAATGACTGAGACCTGTGTAATAAAAGTCTTCAGCTCCAATCAATGGAAGTCTTGGGATATATCCATATTTAGATATAACATATCTGGGCTGAAAAAATCTGGCTGATTTCTAGATAACAACAGTGGATAAACCTTGAGGATTATCAGTTCATTTGAAGGGGAAATTAGAGTCAGGTGATAATCAGGTGTGAATGTGGGAAGTCTTGTCTTAAAGAACAGAACTCTGGGTATTCACTATCAAAGTTTGAGCTTCACAACACAAGAATGTGGAAGTGTGTCATGGCTCGAACAAAATAGATTTCTGAGGACCTCCACAAAATAGTTGTTGACGCTCACCAGGCTAGAAAAGGTTACAAAACTTTCCAAAGAGTTTGGATCCTACCAGTCCGCCGTCAGGCAGATCATGTACAAATAGAGACAGTTCAGCACCACTGTTACCCTCCCCAAGAGTGGTCAACCAACCAAGATCACATCAAAAGCAAGGTGTGTAATACTCCGGGAGGTCTCAGTGAGCCCCAGGGTAATGTCTAAGGAACTAGAGATCTCTCTTGCATAGGTGAATGTCAGTGTTCATGAGACTACCATCAGGAGAACACTGAACAGCAATGGTGTGCATGGTAGGGTTGCAAGGAGAAAGCCGCTGCTCTCCAAAAAGAACATTGCTGCCCTTCTACAGTTTGCAAAAGACCACATGGAAAAGCCAGAAGTCTATTGGAAGAATGTTCTGTGGACGGATGAGACCAAAATAGAATTTTTTAGCTTGAATGCAAAGCATTATGTTTGGCGAAAGGCAAATGCTACATTCAAGCATAGGAACCTTATCCCATCTGTGAAACATGATGGTAGCAGTATCATGATGGTAGCAGTATCATGGTTTGGGCCTGCTTTGCAGCTTCTGTTTGCCATCACTGATGGAACTATGAATTTTGAATTGTACCAGCAAATTCTACAAGAAAATGTCAGGGTATCTGTCCATGAACTAAAGCTCAGGACAAAGTGGGTCATGCAGCAAGACAATGTCCCAAAACACACAAGTCGTAAGTCCAAAGAATGGTTAAAGCAAAAGGAAGTTAATGTTTTGAAGTGGCCGAGTCAAAATCCTGACTTTAATCCTAGAGAAATGTTGTAGAAGGGCCTGAAGCAGGCAGTTCATGCAAGGAAGCCCACCAAGATCACGGAGTTGAAGCTCTTTTGTAAGGAGGGATGGGCTAAAACTCCTCCAAGCTGATGCAGGACTGATCAACAATTACCAGGAAGGTTTAGCTGCAGTTATTGCTGCCCAAGGGGACACACCAGTTTCTGAAAGCAAAGGTTCACATTCTTTTGCCACATACAAATACGTAGCTTTGGATCATTTTCCTCAATGAATAAATGAACAAGTACAGTATAATGTTTTTGACTCATTTGTTTAATTGGGTTCCCTTTGTCTAATTTTAGGATGTGTGGAGAACAGATCACATTTTATGTTTATGCAGAAATATGAAAATGCAAAAGGGTTTCACAAACTTTAAAGCACCACTGTATGGTAGACCTAAACTTCTCTCTCTGCTTGGGGAGCAACTCTGGGAAAGGATCTGGATTGCTGTTTCCAAAATATGCTAATCTGATGTATTTTTATTCCCTGTTATAAACCAATATTAGTTTCAGGTTATAGTACTATCTCATATTCAGAAAATTAAGTGACTTTGCTACACTTCAAATGATCAGCATTTTTATAAATGGTGGAATGGATTTGCAGACAAAGTTTACAATTTCATTTCCTGTGAAAAGATGAATCCTGACTTATCCTAATTAATCGTTAGGAAAAATTTCTCAGCTCAGTTTCAGTGAATAGCATATAACATGTTATTGCTTTGAAGTTTGCTTCCAGTAAAAATGGGTCACATTTCTGATGACATATGCTAATAAGAAACATTTATTTATTAGAATGCTTAAATAATATAGAAAGGCAACAATATTTTTAATTGATTATGTTTGAATTCTGAAGTATTGAATTCTGTACTGAGAAAAAAGTGCTATTCGTAAAAATCCCTTTTGAATCTTTATTCATGACATACTTGGATAGACAAAATATATTACACTTCAAAATTGTTAAGAACAAGTTATTTATACATTTCTGGGAATAATCATGGAAGAACATTCATGCTTTAAGTACACACACAGAGAGATTTATTAAATATATAGTACATTGATAAACAATTTAACAAAGATTGTTCTTAAATTAGCAGATATAGATCCCATGCACCCAGATGGTGTTCAGGGGTAGAGCAATTTTCTTGGGCATTGTGCTACCAATCCCAGTCAGAGATAAAATAGGAACAGATTTATACAAATGGGATCTGAAAAACACCTTTATATTGTTCCTTAGGATAGCTGTGCATACTGAACAAGATAAGAGAAATTAGGACCTTATATGAATCAGTGAAGATTTACTTAGTGAGGAATTATAATTCATTGTATCCATCCTGCTAAGACAGAGTGGGATGATGCTGAAAGTAGCAATTCTACTGAATTTGTTACTCTTGCTTAGTACTTAGCAGTATTGGTATCAACTTCTAACTTGTGAGTATCCTCGCTTCTAGTATTGACAGCTATTGACAAAAGCCAGGCAAACTAAAATGGAGAAAAACTGCTGCACGGTACAGCAGAAATATATGAAGTACTTCTTGCAAAAGAAGAACAATGGAAAACTCTATTCCTATGATAAATGGAAATATAATCGGAGAATGGGAGAGTTCAGTTCAAGAGGTTTACATAAAGGCAATCTATTACCAAAATATATAAAGAAATAACTAGGATGCTTTATCCAAAATAACTGCCTTCAGAAATATATAAAAATACAAGTTTTAAAGCATAGTTGGCTTTAATGCAGTTTGATAGAACATTGCTATATTGCTTTGATTTATTTTTAGGATACTACATTTCAGGAAGAAATGAAAACAGTAAGAAATATAATTTCCAAGATCAATCAGGTTCTAGTTCATCATTCTCCAATCTTGATTATTCAGAGGTGGATCAGAGGACATTTAATTAGAAAAACATTGTGGTAAGTTTATTTTTACTTAATTTTAATCATGTAATATTTTCATGCAGACCAAAGTATCTAATTCAAGTTGCCTTGTCGAATGTGTATGGAGAAATCCTGAACAGATTTTAATTGAATGATTTAGAACTGAAATATATAGTTACTGATTCATTGATTAAGCACTTTTGCTGTTATTTGTTATTTCAGTGTTGTGAGAACAAGACTCTGCAGTTTGCATCCCCACTAATAGCCTTTGGAAAGTGTACTGATTTTAATAGTTCTACATTGTGTTTATTATATTCATAGAGTTAAGCCATTAAAAATTGCTATTTCTTTAATTCTGAAAACTTCCATCAATGTCCCTGCTGCTCTATGAACATTTATATGAAATGTTTGTGCTGAAAAACCAGTTGGTATAGCAAAGATATTCTAAATCTTGACTGGACTAACATACTTGGCCTCATTTTAAGATTGAATCCTTAAGTTTATTGCATAAACTGAAACAAATCTGTGATATAGAATTATTAATTAAAAAATCACAAAAGCAATGCATGTGACCCCAGACATAATACGTACTGTAAAATTCTGCCCTTTCTCCCTGATAAGGATTTCTGAGGTTTTCCTTTTTTGTTCTCAGAGTAAGTAAGTTGACATTATATACAGTACCATCATTATTTTCTTTTTTTTGGTTTGTGCAATTTATACTTTTCTAAACTAGCTTTATAACTGCTGAGTGAAGTGGCTGCAAATTGAAATCCAATTAGAATTATTATGAATAGATTAATGTCTATAACAATCATAACATGTGCCATTGTTTCTAGGAAGAAAATTAATATAAAAGTTACAAGTAGAGTCATTAGATACAAAGTAATTACAGATTTTTAAATTTAGTAAAGAAAACTTCAAATAAGGATTAAATGATAAGCATCTCTATTCACCAAAAACAAATAATTACAACTGGGCTGTCTGATTCTGAATGTGTAATTTCTATGAAATAGTTCTTGACAGTTAAAATTATTTTAGCATTTTTATATATGATAATTTAGGTGTGTGGGCGTACCACATGGTAATGTATATTTTCTGAGAACAAGGAATTGGCCAACATCAAAATGGGTGTGCCACAGAGCCTTTCTCCATTGCTTAGTTGAAATGCTAATCACCCATCTTTGAATCATCAACAGTCATAGCAGGATGAAATTTCTTTCCTTCAATGGATCTGCATTTAGTCACGTTAGTTACCTAACTTTCCTCCAAGGTAACGAGTGACAAAGCCTAGTAGATTTCAAACATCCTGAGGCTGGTTTTGGGCAGACTTGGAATTGGGTGTGTGTAATATTATTTTAACACCAGTACTGATAATGAAAATTCAAGCTGCTGAAGTGAAGTGCTATTCACCCATATTTGAATCAGCAGAGTAATGGATGGAAAAGCCTCATAGATTTTTTGCAAACACTCCGTTCCTAGGGAATATCCTCTCCTCAGATGTAATATCTGTATACTCACCCTTGGTATACAAAAAGCTTTGGAAAAGGTGGCTTTTCTAGCACATAGTTGGAGATGGATGTATGAAGAGTAATAAGTACCTGGGTGTGTAGTGGGAGGTTCTGATAATGTCTGGCCCTGTTTTATTATGGTAGGATTATGAATTATTATGACTGAAGTCTTACCATGATTTTTATGACTGTGGTTTGTTTTATGGTTATTAATACTGTATTTGTATTTTGCTGCTTGTGAGTAGTTTAGAATCTAAACAGAAGCAGCATAAAAGCATTCATAATGAATAACTATTTTAATATCAGTACAGCTAAGGAAAATTTAAGCCTGTCTTAAGGAACGAAGAGAAAAATGAAAGCAATGTCATGTGGACACAGCACCAAAAAAAAAAAAAGAAGAAGTTGCCAGGGCATGTTTGTGTCATGTTTAGGTACAAGTGGGAAAATGTCTGTATTAATTAAAATATCTAAACTGAGAGTGAGGAACTCCCTAATTCAATTATTGACTCTGCCACAAACCTACTAACAATATAATCCAGTATGTGCTTTCTCAGAAGTAAATCTCACTGAGTGCAGTAATGTTAATTCCCAGGTAAGTAAAATTACTTATGATAGGAGCCTAAGTGATTTAAGACAAGACATATTTAGGTAGAACATTTTTTCATGACATGCTAAACCCTAAGATTGATTCAGATATTGTCTCCTTCAACTGAGTAGCGAGGCTAGCAAAATATCCATCCATGGTTTGTTTATAATTAAGCACACTTGACTATACCATGAACATACATGGTTACATCCATGGCTAAGCATAGAAAGTAGCCATAAGCAGCTCTTCTGGTTAGTGACAGCTAGATATAATATGAATAAATTATGATAAAGTATTCAGAATCAACTAATAGAAACCATTTTATCATGAAATGGGGCAGTTAAACAGATAAAAATATAATTTAATATGTAAATTAATCAGTTTCATCATAATTTTCATGTTAACTTTAACAATTTCCTGTAATCCTCAAATTCATACCATCCTGAATATTTTTGTCCTAATTGTTAACCTAACCATAAACACTGTAGACATTTACTTTCAAGAAGGATAAATACTAAACTTTGGTACAAATTGCATTACCAGTTTTTTTAAAACAAAGAGGATGCTTTGAAGATCATACCAAAGATTTGAGAGGAGAAATGGGCCACACATGTAAATAATGCTTTTTCAGAAGTTCTAACATTAAATTTCAACAATAACCATTGCATTATGAGAAAAGATGCAGCCCTGCTAGTTTTAGTCAGGATGAATATGTCTCCAATTATGTTAGTCTATGAGCAAATGTACATATGGTGACTACTCTGCACCACTCAACTGCATATGTTTTTCTAACACAACATTTAATGTTTGGTATTAATATTGATTAATGCAAAACAATTGATTCTACAAAGTACACCTCCAAGATCACCGCAGACGGAGACTGCAGCCATGAAATTAAAAGACGCTTGCTCCTTGGGAGGAAAGCTATGGCAAGCCTAGATAGCATATTAAAAAGCAGAGACGTCACCTTGCCGACAAAGATCCGCATAGTCAAAGCTATGGTTTTTCCAGTAGTAATGTATGGCTGTGAGAGCTGGACCATAAAAAAGGCCGAGCGCCGAAGAATTGATGCCTTTGAACTGTGGTGCTGGAGAAGACTCTTAAGAGTTCCCTGGACTGCTAGGAGGTCAAACCAGTCAATCTTAAAGGAAATCAACCCTGATTGCTCATTGGAAGGATCGATAATGAAGCTCAAGCTCAGATATTTTGGCCACCTAATGCGAAGAGAGATCTCTTTGGAGAAGACCCTGATGCTGGGAAAGATTGAAGGCAAAAGGAGAAGAGGACGGCAGAGGATGAGATGGTTAGATAGCATCACTGAAGCAATGAGCATGAAACTGAGCAAACTCAGGGAGGCAGTGAAGGACAGGAAGGCCTGGCGCAATATGGTTCATGGGGTCACGAAGAGTCGGACACGACTTAACGACTAAACAACAACAACAACAACAAACTAAATTATATTCAGCAAAAGTAGTCAAGCAGATTTCTAGCAGGCAGAATTGACATTCCATTCTTAATGAGAATTTTTCTCAAATGTAATCTTAAAACATGAGTAAATGAATCCTTTAAAACTTCATTGTCTAATAAATATGTATGAAATGAAGGGCCTGTCTCCATGTAATATTCATTATATCAAATATACCATCATTAAGTGAGGTAACTTTTCACATTTCTGAAGTTTTTCTAGAAGAGGCTTGTGTTCAAATAGATGGAAACAGTAGCTACTGTCTACTCCTCTCCACCCTGTATTTCTGTTATCTTTTTTTCTCCTTTATCAATATTGAGAAGAAAGGTATATGTGAGAATCTAAAATGAAAGAACTGCCATTTCCTAAACTTAGCAGTTTGTTTGGCCAAGCAAGCAGGAGGAGCGTTTTCCTTCTCGTTGTTATTAATTTCTCAAATTTACTGTTGGGATGGAAAATAAGAATACCAGTACATCATTGCTGAGGCTGCAAGCCTGATTCATAGATGGGTTGGGAAATGAAGGTGTTTTGGATACCATATCCTACCTTGAGATATTCATAGAATGCCCCATTGCCAGTACAAACAGCAGCAGTACGTGCTTGCAGAAATTTCTATAAGCACATCAGGGGACCTCCAGGGCAGATGCACTACTTTCTCAACAGAATTGTGTTCTTTATGGATCCAGCAGCCATTCGACTGGCTTTGACTGGCTTTAGGATTGCTGTATAATGCTTCCTAAGTGATTAAAAGCAGGTGCAGTAGACAGAACTGATCTGTAAAGGATAGAGAAGATCAGCAGAAAGAGCTAATGGAGAGAAAAAGGCCTTTGCTGCAGTTTTGCATGTAATTACCTCCACCTTCTGAATTAGACATTCTCAATAGAGTCTTGTTTATATACAGCTTCTTTTGGTGTGATAAATGTGTGCTCAGCTCTAAATCTATAAATCTTATTGAATATGGATGAAAACAAATAGTAAACTTTATAAAATTAAAAAATTAAGTAATATTCCCTTTTCAATTTTTCTAAGGCCTATTTAGTATATTATATTGTATCCATTATAATAGTGCTACCAGATCTGCAATAATTCTGATGATCACTAGAGGGCAGAAAAGAGAGTTTTATTAGGTGCTTATTTGTTGACATCTAGTGGTTATATAGATTGGTGCAGCACAGATGTAACAGTCCTACATCATAAGATTTTTACTTGGTGGAAATCTGAAATTTGATTTGGAAATTTCCATCCTTTATGGTTTACTAAAACTGTTAAAGTGCTTCTCAGATGAATAAGTCACTTTATTTGATTGATCACATGACCACACAAAGAACATTATAGTTGTGAATTTTTCATTCAAGGCATCAAAGAAATTTATGCCATATGAAATATAGAGTCTGACTTCCAGAAGCATAGTTCTTTGAGAGGATGATCAGAGAAGAGGAACAAAATACTATCATTGTTGATTTGAGTGCAATTTTGTATATATAGGAATTTATTTTTTCATTGTTATTTGTGTCTGATGCTGTTTCCTATACATGTAAATAAACATCTTAATTTCTTATTGTATGTCAGAAATAATATGCTACCAAAAAGCAGTAATGGGTGTTGTGATATAGCGGGGAGCAGTATGCATAGTGGTTTGTGGTAAGTGTGACAAGGTGAAGAGAATGACTTACTGAAGTGTTATTATCGATATTAAAGTTGCTTAGGTCTTTTCAGTGTGATATCTGAAAGAAAGTGTATTCTCCAAGATATTCTAAATTTATGTACTGGGTGAACTATGCCCCACACCAGATGATGGTAAATTCATGCTTAGCATCATAATTTATAAGATGAAAAGCACTGACTTGTGCCTTTGTATTATTTGTACACAGATGGTGCTCTGTGAAGCATTCAGAAACCAAGCAAACCACATCTGTCAAAATACTCTCCATCAATTCCAGCATCTTATACTGAGTAAGATTAGAAAGGTTGTCAGTTTAGATCAATGAATCTCATACTGTGCTGGATTGGCTGGTCATTTGTATAGGACTCAGGCAGCCCAACTAGCTCAGGAACTGCATATATTTTTCTTTGAGGAGTTCAGGTAGACCTTCTTGGCACTTCAAAAAAAGGAATCATTAAATCTGCCATAAGGCTGTACTACAGGGACATAATCCTGAATCCTTTCCACTTTCAGACATATGATGAAACTGAGAGACACCAGGAAGAGGATAGAAAAGTAATGCAGCTTTGCAATAATGTCTTCAGGTTTGAGGGCTGGCCTGCAGGAGCGAATGAAGACGCCCCAGTGGCTGGGAAAGAGGGCTTAATGGGTTAGAAGGAAGAAATAGCAAACACAGCAAAGGTTGAAGCAGAGGTGCTGCTGAGGTTCTGTGATAAACAGTGAAAAGTAGCTGCATACTGGTGCTGACTACTGTGTAAAGGCCTTCCTTAAGCTGGCATGCTCAAGATGCATTACAGCTACGGTCCCTAGAATTCTCAGCCAGCTTGCGAATGCTAGGAATTGTAGTCCTAACATATCTGAGTAGTGCCAGATTGGAGAGGTTGCCATAAAGTTCTAAGAGTTTGTTTGTTTTCCTGAAGAGGCTTCTTGGAAAATTCAGAACATTTAGAATAGAGAGCCATGTAATCATGTTATAACTGCTTGTCTATATATCGTATTGCTTAAAAGAAGACTGAATGTTGACAACCATCTTGTTTGATAACACACCATTATTTGGCAAGAAAAATGAAATATTTCAACAGTAAACTTGTCAAGCTATTATTCTGATGAAGAGTGACAGGTACTGCATCATTTTGGCAGAAGGTCACATTTTCTTTAAGGAAGTGACAATTTACTTGTTTTTAACTAATGTCTTCCGGTTGTGCTTTCCATGAGCCCAATGCATTTTGGAGAGAGTACAGAAGATATGTAATACAAAATGCATGCCTTTACATGTTGGCACCATGCTGTGCATCTACAGACAATGTTGAAAACTTTACAAATGCAGCTGTGTCATTCACTTTTTTCCTACAGCTCTGGTATTATAGAAATATAACAATGATATTACCAGCATGCATATTTTAAGACTGAAATGATAATCTTAATAGTATGCTTTTACACATATAATAATGAAAAGTTTATCCATTGTGCTAATTAGCTTAAAAAAAAACTTATTATTGTCCCTACTCTGTCTGTATAACTTCACAAGAGGACACTTAGCTGCTAAATTGTTATGACCCTTTTAGGAAACAAGGTTACTTAAGTAAACATTTATGTGTCCACTCATGAACCTTTGGGCTAAAGCTAGATAAATAAGATGATTATAAAGACAGTTAAAATTGATTTCCTAGCCACTGTGATATTGATCAGAGTAAGTGCTGGCATCATCTTCAAATCTGTATCAAGTTAAAAACTAAGTTGAAAAATATAATTGGTCATTCTTACAACAGCCTTATAAGATGGATTGTATTATTATCCATATTTTGAAGTTCGGAGGAGGGGGAGACTGAAATGCTGGCCTGACAAAGGCTACCCAATATAATCCTATAGTCTATAATAACCATTGGTACAATTGCCATTTAATGAGACCCAGGAAGTGTGCATTCTCTGCCAAGGTGCTCGCCCTTTGGAACAGCATATTCCCTGAGGTTCAGATGACTCTAACCCTGCTGGCTTTCTTTAAGTGTTAAAAACTTGGTTTTTTCCCTGAGTACTGGGTTAGGACATTGGATGAACCCATCTGGAAAATGGGTTTAACCTTTTGAGTATATTTTGGGCTGCTGTTTATGTTGCGTTACGTTGTATTGTTGTGATTCTTTTATGTTTATTCTTTACCTTGTTTTGCTTTTAATCCCTTGTTAGTCCCCCAGAGTTGGATTTCGAAGTTGGACTGTTATATACTTTGTTTAAATAAAATAAATACAAATAAATTCAATTCAAATGAAACTTGAACTAAAGCCCATAACATTCAATGGGAGCTATGAGTAAATTTATAAAGTATGTTATATTCCTGTGAAAGCTGACAAGATTGTTGGATGAGGAAAATGTTTTAGTTAAATGATATTCAAATTTGGTATTTCAGTGTACAGTTGAAATGTCTTTCTAATTATAGATCCTAGCCCATTAAACAAATACTATTCAGTTGAACTGCCAGGTACTCCAGTTTCTGAATATACACTGCATATTATGAGGCATTATTTTAGCTCCTGTGTATTATCATTATAGGATATATAAAAATGCTCCTCAGCTTGGAAGTAAAATGGGTCCACTTCTAAATAAGACTCCTGCATGACACTCAAATTATGCAGCAGTGCATAAATTAGTAAGCTAAAAAAAAGTCAAATAAGGGCTTTTGTTACTGAATGCTGAGGATCTCAATTGAAAATAAACCTCTCTAAAGAAGAATGACAGGACATGGTTAGTGAATGAAATGGTCAGTGAATAATCTCCTTGAGGCAATCTGGAGAAGAACAGTGCCAAGCCCCCTCATTTTCCCTAAAGAACATGTGTAAAGGGAAGATGCCACCACTGTCAAAGGCTCATTTTTCTGGCACCTGGAAGATGGCCTTTTCCTATGTTACTGCCAGGCTATAGAAGGCATTTCCTTAGGCATTATGTTTGGCTTCCTCTCTCTCGGAATTTTGGAAATGTCTATAGGCCTGATTTATACCAGTCTTGTGATTATTAGATGGTTTTAGTAATTATTTTATTGTTAATTTTAAACTCTCTTTTAACTTTGTATATTCTATTTTTGATTTACGTTTTGTTAAATTTTGCCTAGAGTGGCAAAAGATGGGGAATAAATAAACATAGTACTTATCTAAGTAGCTTGAAACTTAGATACTTTCTGAATTTGTAATGAACATTTGGAGACTGGAGGGCAGTTTATGCACACTGTGTTTTTCAAATATCTGTGCCTAACCAGGAATTAAAGACCCTCTGGAATAAGATAATTATAAGAACTTCAGCTTTATTTATGACCCATGTGGCCTATCATTTTCACCAGAAGCCTAGGGTTGTCTGGCTACATCTTACTAATTCCTTGTCTTACCATTTTTAAAGTATTTTCATCCATTCCTGATTTGGCAAATGTAAACTTCTGCATTTCAGTTTCTATCCCTATTGTTAGGGATAAGTACACGAATAAGCACATACAGTACAAGCAGTACATACTAGTCCCTACTTATTTGTGTGTGTAAGTGAGGGCACAGAGATGATAGGTTAACTATGTCATTCTCTTATAAAGTATACACGTTAAACATGAATTATGTACTTGTTGCCTTGAATGGTTGTTTTAGCTAATTTTGGCCAAATAGCCATTCTCCTTGTGTTGAAATATAGTGCATAAATTTGTGGTACATATATTATTTTTTGTATATGGATTAATGGAGGGCATTATGATAATATATATTAGTGATGTGTAAATTAGAGCCAAATAAGTCCTGTTATTAGAGTGATAGGTGCCATTACCTGGGAATAAGTCCTGTTGTCTATATTTGGATATCTGAATAAACACGCATAGAATTACATTAAAATAATAATATGAGGTTGAAAGAGATTGTATCCAACTGAATTTTACATGTTGCTTATTAAAATAAAATTAAGACAACTGGATCACAGTATTTTTGTCAGTAGCAGTTTGATGCAGCTTTTGGTTATGTGTTCTCAATAATATAAGAATAATGTTTTGACAGGCAATTTTCTGGTTGTTTGCTTTAGAAAATATATACAGCATATAAAGTCAGCAAGAAAAATGTATAAAAATCAAGTTCATATTACTTATATTGTTTTGAATGTATCAAATATTAATCCAGTTTTTACTCCTTGAGATAAAATTGCCAAATATTTTTTTAATAGCCTGAGTCCTGTATGTGAAGTTCTGCGGTATAACCGTTACATCAGAGGTGGAAAAAAGCAACACGTAGCTTCCATGAGTAGCTCTGTCTCTGATAGTGTTAAGCTTGAACAGCATACAAAACTTAAGAAAGGTACACCTGGAATCCAAGTAAGTATGCTATTTATACTTTAATTTAGAAACTACAGTAATCTGCAATTTGCATATTGTAGCAAAAAAGTTAGTAGATCCAGGGAAAAGCATTAAAAATATAGCAAAGCAATGCGTAGTACTGATCAAAATTCTTTGATAGTGGAGTGTTCTGCTCTGATAAAACTAAAACTCTATTACTTGGGTATGTCAGAATGGGAATAAATATGGAGAGTTTGAATCTGTTTACTTCACTTTTGTATATAAAATCTCTGGGTAAAAGCAGTGGAAGGTAATTATATAGGTTGGCCAAATATTTGATGAAATATCTCAATGGATGTTCTAGGAGGCTGTGAAGACCTGGCTCTTCCCCCAGGTGTTAGGCCAGGATGCTAGTGAAGTCCAATAAATTTTCTGAATGATAATGGTTGTGGTGCTGCTGTTGCTGCCACCGATGTACAAAAAGCAGGAGGGGGCTCTTAAATTACTTGGTCCAATCTTTTGCACCCATTTTAAAGTCTTACCTTGGTGGGAAGAGCCCTGCCTAGGAAACTACTTATTAGGATACTAGTGAGAAAGGTCTAACCTATTTCTTCTTTTTGAGATCTGAGAGGGTCTCCAAGAAATTCAAGAGTCCCTGGGATTCTATCAATTGGGGGGGGGGGGACTTTGTTTTCCTTATTTATTTCCTGGTTTTAAGAACACAATATATGTGAAAGGAGAGTTTTATACCAAACAGTACTTACTTGGAGGTAAATTTGTGTCCAATTATTAGTTCAGCAAGCTTAATGTTAGAAAACAAACCATTAAGCTATCAGAAGACATTTTAATTAAACTCTTAATGGAGTTTCTATCAATAGTTTTATAGTTTAAATGATTTTTTTTTTGTTTAAACACACAAAGCTGCCTTATACCAAGTCAGATCATTAGTTCATCTAGCTCAGCTTTATTAACAATGACTGGGGCAGCTTCCCAGAATCTCAGACTAGAATTTTCCCCAACTGAATTGAAATTGTGACTGTTTGCATTTCCCCATAAAACTGGATGGAGAGAAATGAAATTGACTGATTTACATATTTACTCTCTAATAAAGAGAACAATTCATCATTTTTTAAAAACCATTTGAAGAAAACTTTTAGTTACAATATGTGGAAATGAACTAAATAGGGCACTGAACACAAAGCTTTCTGAATGGCACTGAATACTGTTGGAAGATTTTGTGGAACATCTCTGAAGCAGAATACTTGTTGTGGTTGAATTTCAGTAGTTTTATGCTTTAGGAACATATACATTTACATGTGAACTCTGTGTTTTCTTGTTGATTTCTGGCAATTTTCTTATTAGGAATTTTGTAATTCTGTTTTTATTAATGTACATTGGTCAGAATCATACTTTTGTGAGTTGAGTGGACATATAAATCCTTTAAATAAATACATATATATATCTTTCAAAAATCATCTTAATAAATATAATTTAAATCTGACGAAGAATGATACTCCTTTCATTGATGGTCTTTCAGTTTGGCAATTTTTTTTTTTTTTTTGCTCTAGTTTTCATTGGCACCACTTAGCAAACAGTGCCAGGGGGGTGTTAATGGTTTGGGTTTTTTTACCCCTTTGTTTAACTACCAACGTCTTTTGCAACCTACCTCAATCTGTCTGGAATTTGATAGAGTTTATCCTGACAGAAATGGTATTTTAGTTCTTTCCAATCAAAACAAATAAAACAATTTAAAAGAGTCTAGCTTCCATACCTCTCCACCTCTTTCTGAAATTGTTTCTAAAGCTTCTACTATTCTCATAAATATCATCCCCCAAAATTGCAATGTTTTGTATTTTTCAAAATTGTACCAGTCTGAAGCACAAATATGACTTCGCACTGAAGTTAAAGCAAGTGTGATTCCAAATGGGCTTTTTTCTGAGACGTCAGAATGGACCCAGACAAACTCTTGTGGTCAGTGTAACTCTTGAGACATTTAATTTCCTTTTATTTCTTCTGTACATTTTATATCTGTATGAGTTTTTGATTAGAACAGATTATGCTTTCTTAATTATATTTGAGAAATCCAGTAGAATTGGTAAAATGCCAGAGGATAGCAAGTGTTCTAGACTTCATAAAGGGGAGAAAGAAGGGTGGGATGGCAGAGTAGGAATTGCAAACCAGTCGGTCTGGCATTGACACTTGGGACACCTTACAGCAATTGGGGATTGGCAGATCAGCATGAATTTAAGAATATGGCTTGGAGGTATATCCTTAGCTTGTATTTTGATTGGGTAATTAGTGGAGTAGCTTGTGGTAATGCTGTTGATATAATAAATCTTGATTTCAGTAAAGCATTTCATAAAGTACCCATGACTAACAAAGTGGATGAATGTGGGCTAGATATTATGGCAATTAAGAGAATATACAGAAATTATACTCAAAGGGAATTCAACTATGTTTTCTCATGAAACTGGTGTAAGCCATCAGGTGCGTTGCCAGAGGGTTCAGTCCTGGCCCATATACTCAATATTTCTATCAATGACTTGGATGAATTTGTGGATGCTGAAAATTGGGCTAATGCTTGGGAAAACAGGAATAAAATTCAAAATGATCTTGATAGGTTAAAGAAATGGGTTGAATGATCTGAACTTTAACAAATAGAAATGCAAAATAATGTACAGTGGTACCTTGGTTCACGAACTTAATTCGTTCCGCGACTCTGGTCGCGACCCGAATTGGTCGCGGCCCGAATCAAATTTCCCCATAAGGTTCAACGTAAATACGGTTAATACATTCTGACCCCTCCAAATTTGGTCACCAACCGATTTTGGTTGCGACCCGAATCAAATTTTCCCATAAGGTTCAATGTAATTACGGTTAATCCATTCTGAACCATATGTATTTTTTTTTTAAACCACAAAAATATGACACAAAGTACAGTACGAAGAGAGAGAACGCTAACCTTGCTCGACGTGACTTCTGGCATGGAGGACAGGAAAGCGGGTGGGGAGGCGGTTATTGCTTGGAGGGAGAGTCCCCCTCCCTACAGGAAGCCACGACCACGTGTCACGGGAGGGAAAATGGCCGCGGATCCTGTTCATCACCCGATCTGGCGTTCGCGAACGGAAGCAAAATTTTGCGAACGGTGCTGTTCGTGACCCGAATTGGTCGTGAACAGAAGCGTTCGTGACCTGAGGTACCACTGTAGTTAGGAAACTAAAATGCACAGATATAGAATAACAGATCACTGGTTTGTGAGAAAGATATTAGAATAGTAGCTGATTTCAAAGTAAATATGTGTCAGTAGTGTGCTATGGTTACAGAAAAGGGAAATACCATTTTAGGATGCATCAACAGAAGTATAGTTTATAGACTACACAAAGTAATAATTGTATTTCATTCTGCTTTAATCAGAATGTACCTTGAATTTTATGTCCTATTCTGGGCACCTCACATTAGGAAGGATTCAGACAAAATGGATCAGGCGCAGAGAAGAATTATCAAGGGGGTAAAAACTAAGCCATATGTGGACATTGAAGGAACTGGGAATGTTTAGAACTTGAATAATTGCACCTAGTTTAAATCTGCTGGTTTCTGGATTGCATTTTTTAATTAGTCAGTACAGCATCCTGGGGGAAAAATGATTGAGAAAGTAAATTGAGAAAATGTTACTCTGAACTAACAGATGTAAACATATAATGTAGAATTCTAAAAAACATAGTTAAGCATACTAGCATTATTTTATGTCTTAATTGATATTCTTTATTGATATGAAATAATCCTGGCAGTCTGTTTGGATAAACTATTGGAATGAATTTCAGCACTGATATGTCTAAATTACATTCAAAAGTAAGAGCAAATGTTATTAAATCAAACTGGCTGCAATCTGTGTCAGAGTGAATGGATTGAAATAAAAAAGGCTTGTTCATTACTAGGAATTGCAATGATATATTTTAAATTGACATGCAATTACTTCAGCTGTGGTGAGCAACATCTGCTACTGCTTCCTGTGATGGTGGCCTGTGGCTCTCCCATGTAGGCATCATCAAAGTCTGAATATACATTTCAGAAATATGTCTCTATAAAACTCCTTTCGAAATGATATGTTCCTCTTTTCTACAATGTCTTGAAGCACTCAGCTACCAAACACAGCTTCTGATATGTTTGTCTTCATAACTCCTCTTTTTTTTATGGCTTGGCATAAGCTGAACTATCAAACATACATATAGCATTTGAGATGCATCACTGCACTGTTATTGATAAGACAATTAAATTTTTAAATACTGCCAATAAAAATATAAATTAGTTAAAACAAACCCTGCCTACAGGCTGACAGTCTTAAAGTTCAAGGAATGATAGAAAAAATAAAGAGTCATGTGAAGTCTTCCAATTTATAGTGTCATTGCCCACAATAACAGCTTTAGCAAACTCACTAACATTAGTTTCCACAAAGCTACCTGTTTAAATTCTGCTTTTCCCTTGTATTTTCTAATTTTTCCCAAGACTTCCATTCTGTGGAATGTTCTGTAAGTAAAAGCTTGCTTCTGCACATGGATCTTTCACGATAACTAAATTGTTATAATGGTTTAGGGACAGCAAATGACACTAGATAATGCAAGAATTCAGCTGTCATATGCCATAATTTTGTATAGAAAAAGACTATAAATTGAATCTTAGGGATTTCCTTATTAGTTCGATTTTCTTCTATTTCAATTTTTCTTCTGAAGGTGTCACATTCTCCTGTTGGCTCTCAGCTTTGAGAGCTGACTTTTAGCAACTACCCTCTCTGCTTTTAGGAAATTTCTAACAACAATTTTCTTCTGACAGACTTTTAATGCTCAAGAGTTTTATTCTTCATGTTTTAATTTTCTTTTTTTTCTTACTTTCCTGCATGTTGTTTTAAATAGTAAGATGCTTTGAGTGTTCCTCTTAAACAAAAGAACAGTGTACACCCCCAATATCTGGTGTTCTTTACCAGTCCATCTGTATCAGTTCAAACAAAAAGTTAAAAGGCTAATGTTGGAATCCCATGGTCTCTGAGGGAATACCTAAGATCTGTGGAGTCCTTGGGATTCTCTGGGCTTGGCTGTTTTCTTGCTAACGTTTCATTACCCAGCTAGGTAACATCTTCAGTGCTAGAACGGAATACCTAAGATCTGTATGGGTTTTCAGGTTTCATCCTCCAAAGTTCAAGGAGATAAAGGTGGGAATCAATTCACTATTCCCTGTCAGCCCAGCCCATCCTGCTATTTTTTTTCACTGAAAATTCAGTTATTGGAAAGAGGCAAAAATGTGCTAAGGGAATACTAAGCTTACGGGGCAGGGGAGATAATGTAGACCCATTATATCCAAAGTCTTTCCAGTTTCCTGAGATCTGCCCAAATGGGCACGGGTTGGCTCCTTCCATTGGTTTCAGTGACAGGAAATTCCTTTTAAAAATAAATGGCCAGATAAGGGAGGAATGGCAACAAAACCCATTTCTCCTTCACTTCAGTCATCCTGCGAGCAAGAATACAATCAGGCTTTAGTGACCTCAGAAACTCTTGTTTTTTTCCAATATGGCAGCTATGAATTACCTTCTCTAATGTTTATCAATATTTATGTTAATTAAATTAATTAAACAATACCCCCACCCCCATGTCTTCCACTGATAAACTACTGTAAAGGTTGGAAGTAACAATCTGCATTTAACTATAGCTCCTACTTGTAGATGTGTATAAAACAGAGGTTTTCAACTCAGGCAGCTCTGAAGTAATTTTAAAATGCCCTAAGAGTAGCATGTGCTTCTGCTCAGACTGAGAGCTTTTCTTGTTTATTTGCAGAGATAAAGCTAAGGTGCCCTTGTCATCTACTTGCTGCAAAGAGATGCATCTTGGTGTAACAGATGATGAGTGAAAGGGTTGTTTAGTCTAAAAGCTGGAATTTATTCAAGGAGCATAGAGGTGTGAGGTTGGAACAAGTATTCATTCATCCATGCAAACCGTGATGCTTCCTAGAGAGACAAACAATTTTTCAAAAAAGGCTAAAAATGAAGAAAATAAGAATTAGCATAATTTTACTGGATCATTAAATGTATAGTAATAAAGCTAATAAAAAGCTGTGGCAAAACAAATATTGTTTGAAGAATTCTGATATTTTGCTCTCTCAAATCTTTAATGAATGAAATGTTGATTTTAACAGATTATAGATATGAACAATCTTAAAGAATTTCATTTGACTTTAAGAAGATTAAAACATCCTGTTATCTCAACCATACTCAAACTGGAAGAAAAGAAAAAGATTAAACAGAAGAAATCAAGGTCAACAGGGAAGGGTTAGTTACCTAACTTCTATAACAAGTGCCATTTCTACAGTACATACAGATTTCTGAAAATTCTTTCACTTTGATATCTGATGGTTATATTCTCTTATTCATCCAAATTTTATCCATTTAAGATTGTTGTGTTTAAGCTTTAATGTTACATACAAATGTTTGCATGAAAGTTTATGATAAAAAGACTAGATAAATCAACATAATCAGCATTTTTACGTGCAGTGTATCAGGAAGAGATTGTTAATACATTTTGTTTATAAAATGACAGGCATTTTGCAAAATTAGCAAAATTAGTTGGGACATATAAAACTGGAAAAAAAAAAGTTGTGTTATCTCTATGTATGGCCCAAACTTAGATATGACCTGCTATTCTTAGAACAAATTTCCTACACAAGGCAAGCTGCTGGCCAAATATTTATAAGCTAGACTTCACACAAATGCACACAAATGCAATTTAATAAATTGCAGGACTGACTAGGAAACATGTGATTCTGCATATATAAGAATCTGTGCTTTCCTGGGGAAAGGCTACTTTGATTTAAGGAGTTGTTGAAATATGCTGCTTGCATGCCCATCTCTCTCCAAAGCACTTTGTTCCCCCAGTCCCAAAGAGGTTAGTATGATATGCCATTGTCAATATGGGGAAAATAATTGTGAATGCTGAATGACATCCCAGAACTATTCCAGTACTGTGTTCTTTTATTTAAATAGATATAAATGCATTCTTTTTTGCCAATTTTTAAACTTTATTTGAGTGGGTTTTTTTTTTTTTTAATTTACCAGTGATGTTAGGAAAATGTAATGCTGATTTTCAAATGGCATCTGGGTATCTCCTGTCTTGTATGAATCATCAACAGCCAAGCAACTTCATTATCAATAGCACTATTCAAGCCCTGTTAAATATGAACTGGCAATCGAATATGAATTTGGCTACAACATACTAAACATTTAAGGCAAGATAAAAGTTGTAAATCAGATGTATTCATATCCTTACCATATCATGGTATTTTATATTATTTCTTTAATTTTTATGCCATTATCTCTCCTGAGGCAGCTCAGAGTAGGGCCTAAACTGGAGGACATTATCTAAAGATATTTATGTCAAGTTACACTTTATGAAGCACCTGCATGTCTTTATGAAGAATATCATAGATGCTTTTACAGTGAGTGATATATTCTAAAACCCAAGTCTTTTGCTAAAAGCATTTCTGTGGACTTCAGACAGCATCCATTATGTTGTTTCATTAATAAAATAGCACACAGGATTAGGTGTTAAGATCTTTCTGATAACCCAACAGGCCACACCTGTTTAGTAGGACAGCTAGTTAGCTTTAACTGAAAATCAGGATTTAGGAGGAATGTAATTTGAAGAGCTGGAACAGAATAAAAGTTAATAAAATACAGGTTTACTTGCCCTTGGCGCTATCTGAAATGATGTTGTTTGGAAAAAAATTATCAAATATTGATGATAACTAAATATTTTGAATATTTTGAAAAATAGCCTCCAAAAATTGGATTTCAGAAAGTCTTTAGAGGACTATTGGGATCTCTGGGTCCTTGTAGGCCATTGTACAAGGTGGCTTCAAATGAAAAGATTAACTAAATTTTAATTGACAAGAAATATCATTATTACTATATAGAACATAGTTATTTTAATTTGTTTTTAGTACATTACAGAGCATAAAAATGGCTATTGTACAATGTGAAATTCATTATTAATCTTTTATGTTGTGTTAATGAAGAGAAAAATCTATGCATGCAAATGGGTTTCTTCTCTGTTTAGTTATGCCAGTGCAGTGATGAGAAACATTACGGGGCAAGTTTATAGTTACATTTTCAGTTGCATCTTCACTGATACCAATTATGTTTAGTGCCATCTTTGCAGTATATATAGTTCATTGTGGCATATCAATATTATATTATGACAATGAAGAAAAAAATTCAATAAAATAGCTAAAAACATTAATTCATGAACAGTGTTTGGCAAAGATGTAATGTACATTTTGTAATTTTCTGTGACTTTTTTTTCTTACAGGGTTATTTTCTTACAATTTGATTTATGGCTTACCTTTTCTACCCCCTAAGAATTCTTTCTACCTCCCCTTGATAACTTTGATGATCTTCAGAACAGTGGCTTATCTTTAGTAGTGCTTTCATTATCTGGAACACTGCATTTCTACAGGCAAAATCTGGATAATAGCCTGTTTAAATTTAACATCTCATATCCTTTTCTCAGGAGGAATATCTAAAAGTTTTGTTTTTTTTTTTGTTACTTTGGTGAACCGCTACTACTGAAATTTATTATCCTCATCGTAACTCCAAATGGTGGACACAGTTAAAATAATAACCAGACTTCTGGTTTAAGTTTTCAGGCAGAGGCATAGAACAAAATTGTGTTTCTACAAAAGGAATATGAAGCTGTACAGCAGTTAGTTAGTTAGTTAGTTAGTTAGTTATTGGTTAGGCTCTTAAAACTTCCAGTAGACCGGTGTTTCTCAACCTTGGCCGCTTTAAGCTGCATAGACTTCAACTCCCAGAATTCCCCAGCCAGCATGGGGCTGGGGAATTCTGGGAGTTGAAGTCCACACACCTTAAAGTGGCCAAGGTTGAGAAACACTGCATTAGACTTAATATACTTATTTTACTCAAAAATAACCCTACTCCCTTCTATGATGTCATTGCATTAATATTTTGTCCTTTGTGGGCCCATATAACCAGAAGAAATAAGGGGAAAAAGTATGGCCCTTGGCTGTAAGACAATTACCTACCCACAGTTTATAGAAAGTTTGAACATAGGGATAGGGATAAGAATAGTTAGAGATACAGTGGGTTTGAGATAAATAAGTGAAAGAGAAAAGGAGCCAGACAATTATGAAATGAAAAACGTGTGCTGTATAGGCCAGGTTTATTTCACAGACCATTAATAAGTGAATTCAAATCAAAGGTAAAATGCATAATTATGGTTTTGAGCAACTCCTGATTTATTTGTGGAGAAACAGAAACAAGTGTTGATATCCCTTCACACCTGCTCCTTACAACTTTGCCTGCTTACAGAAAATAAATCAGATGCCTTTTGCTATTTTGAAAATCTGTGAAGATATTTTCTTCTCTTTTTGTATCACACATACTAAATCCACTAACATACAAGACACTAGTAAAATAATTCATTTCTAGAATGATATAAACGGTAAACTTCTATTCAGTTCTAGTACATAGGAACTTGGCAGAAAGGTTGGCTCGAATTTTCATAACCACTTCTCACAGGTTCCTAGACCTAATATGTCTTTGAAAGTCATAAGAAAATGCATATTTTGAGCCAATTCTGATTCCTGGTGATTATATGGATAGGTGCCTGCAGTTTTTGTGGCAAGATTTTCAGAAGTGCCTTGCCAGACCAAAGTCACCCAGCTAATTTTGTGCCTGTGTGAGGACTAGAACTCCTTCAAGTCTGGTATCTTTTAACAACTACCCCAAAGTGACTTCCTTGATTTGGAAATATATTAATTTGTGTACATAAATTTCCTAATGTGTATTTATCTACATACATTTCTTGGGTTTTAAATAGTCCATTCTTGGTCCTCTTATTGAATTAAAATTCTCATTTATCACTTCTTGATAGTACAATGAGAGGAAAGTTAAAATTTCTTGCATAGTAATTCTCAGTTAAATATCACAACTTTAAGGACTTGTTAATGCCTGATTTCACACGCTATGATTGTTTCATAAAAATATTACTGTTCTAACTCTGTCCTATTGTTATATAAAAGTGCTGGCATTAATTATAACACCTTTCTAGAAAAATCAGAGATTTGGGGGAAAACAAGAAAAAAAACCCCAGATCTTTTAGTCTATTAATCAGTTCTGTTAATACTGACAATAGACTGGGAGATCCATAAGTACATGGCAGCTTCTTTATCTACATAAATAATTTTAAGAAAAAAATTCTGATTTATTTCTAAGTAGGAAACCTTGCTGTAATATCTATTATCTTGGACAATAACAGAGAGAAATGTGTCACATATCTTGCATAAAAAGTTTTATATTCTCTCTTAAATATTTTATATTTAAATTCTTCAATGTACTAGAACAAGTACATTGTTCTTTGTTTAAAGTATCTTCTTACCATAGGACAAGCAAACAAAATGTTGAATCACTTTTTACATAGAAGAAATGAAATGCGGTGTGTCTACTTTAGTCATTTATATATTCAGTTTCTGGTTTGCTTTGGCAGCAATGATGTAAAAAAAAAAATCAGACTTGGCTTGCCACCAAATGGGACAGCTTCCCAGGTTGTATTTGGCACCATCTGCTGCCAGGCACCTTTTCCTTACCCATGTTGATACCATTACGCAAAATTCCTGTTTTATTTTTCTTTCATTTTTTTCCAGTATGTCTTAATTAGTTTGTAATTCCATGTGGTTTTTTGTACTGTGTCTTGCATATAGTTGTTAATTAATGTTAAGGGAAAAACTTATTTATTAGAGGGGACCAGAAACTAATTGCTGTTTCCTTTGTCTCTCCAAGTCCTACTCATTTTTCTGGTTACCACCTGGATCTACCTATAAATGATTAGAAGTTAAACAAGTAAAATATGCAGGACTGGTAAAAAATAATGAAAAAATCCTCAGTGCATGCAGAGAATAGATAGCCATTAGGTGCTATCTGAAATTTAAAATCTGTTTGATGAATCAGGGCAGGCTTGGGCACAATAACATCTATTGCTCTTTCACCTCTAGGCCTGGACGATAGGGTGCTGACCCAAGGTCATATAGCTCTGAGCTTCTTTGAATAAGAGCAGTATATTTTTGTAAAGAAATGCATTTAGAAAAAATAATACCCATCAAACAGAGGTCAAAAGAAGAGTATTTAAAGACAAAGATGCAACTACCTCTGCTGGTACTATCATTTGAGTCCCTCCAAAACATTGCCCCAAACCTCACATGGGATTTGCTCTGATCATTGCTGGTAAGAGAGGAGAAAGTGCCAGGATTAGAGAGGACTGAAACATATCATTTTCTTTACCCGAGTAAAGTAGTTTGCAGAAGTTGCTTCCTGGAGTATCAGACTGCACAATACAGGAAAGAAGGAAGAGAGGATTATTTGTTCCATTTCTGGTATACAAACTAATAGGGGAAGAGGAAATATGTCAAGAGCCCATCAAACTTGGGAGCACTGCTGATCTAGTGGGTGGTAGGAGAGGCAAGCATGGAAATAAGCAAATAAGATTGAGGACTCAAGGATAAAGGTACATCTAGAGCAGAATTACATTCTTTAAGTTCTGGACAAAATTATGGACTTGACTTGCAGTGGGTGCTTTTTTTGTGGGTGATCCTAGAAGGGTCCTTGAGGATAGCTTAAATGTTCCTCACTTCTGAGACTTAGCTATTGCAATTTGTGAATGAGTGTTGATGCTCAGGAACAAAGAAGTAATTAGCATGAAGCTTTTAAATCAGAAGCTAAGAGAATAAATTAGACTCAAAACACCTTTGAAAATGATTAAAGATTGTTGCAGTTGTACCCAACTTTAAACAATGAAATATATAAGTTTGATTAATTTGCTTGATTGGTTTCTGTGGGAGTTTCTCACAAGAGCTTTAACTGGTCCAGAATGATTTTTTATTAGGTGAATGAGAGTAAAAACAAATCAACAATGTTGAGTTTTTTCCATTGAGTTATGGGCAGCTGTAAATTTCAGGACTGAATTTCATAGTAAGGTAATTCTTTCCTGCTTCATTCATATAAGCCTAAAATCAGTTGGAAGAGCAATATTGCTCTTCCAATGGGATGTAGTTGTAATCATGGCAATAAATGGTATATTGGCACTTTTATGATGAATTTGTCAGTAAATTAAACATTTATGATATAACAATATAACCATTGAATTGTTTCATGTTAGATTTCATAGAGGGAGAAAAAACTGAAATGGAAAGTAAGGAGATGGCAACTACGTTTAGACTTTCAGGATCTAAAATGCCTTTTTATTCACTGAATGAACAACTGAAAATATATGAAGAGAGACAGAAAGATTTTTTTGATATTGCTCATGACATGCGTAACATCACATATCCTATACCACAAACTTTGCCAATGCATGATCCTGGCAGCATTGAAAGGAGAGTCTTTGCTAAAGCATACGGAACTGTAAGACTTCACCCCTTACATGCCATTGAAAAAGCATATTGGGAAAGTCAGAAATTGGATCTGCAA
The DNA here is from genome assembly GCF_059951505.1 of Python bivittatus. Lineage (NCBI taxonomy): Eukaryota > Metazoa > Chordata > Lepidosauria > Squamata > Pythonidae > Python > Python bivittatus. The sequence continues at coordinate 34,803,403 of NW_028277098.1, forward strand.
GCTAAGAAGGAGCGAGATGTTATGCGGATGTTGATTGCTAAAAGTGAAGCTAAAGAATATATCCGTCAGTTACATGAGGGAAAAATAGAGCATATTCAGAAGAATTATGAAGAGAAAAAGATGAAGATTGCAGATCATTTTAAAGAGTCCAAAAAAAGAAAATCCAAGTTGTTTATTAAGATGAAAAAAAAATATAATAAATTTTTAGAAAAGAAGGAAGGAAAGACAATAGAAAACTCATTCATTCAGCGCTTTAGCACTCAGCATACTTCTTTGACTAGAGGTTTATTAAAACTTGATGGGTGGAGAAAAAGCCTGGAAGACCAAAATGAAAAAAAAAAAGTTTTTCAAGAAATTGTACAAGAACAAAAACAGCGAAAAGAGGTGTATAAACATTTTCAGGAGGAAAGGTATGTCTGTTTATTTGATTATTTGCTTTGGGAGGTATAAATGTTATATATAATATAGTGCAATATCTAAGAGTTTTTTTTAAGGAGGGTTCAAATAAATAGAATATGGATCTATTTAAATATTTATACCCCTGCAACATTCTGAGACATTCTGCTTCTAAAAAATAATACTTAAGAAGCAATCGTATAATATCCAAAGAATAAAATGAGATTACAAATAGACAGACAGACAGAAAGTTCATTCACAGGCCGCTTTTTTTCAAAATAACATTTTGAGAACCTTGAATGTGGAAACGCTAGGGACTGAACCAGTTCCCTGCATGCAAAACATTTCCTGTTTCACTGAGCTATAATTCTTTGGGAAGTAATGATGAATAAAATAGATGGAAATAATATCTATTATAGGAAATGTTTTTGTAATTCATATTGTTGGTATTGGCTTCATTTATTTTCTGGTATAGGTGAACAACTTTCTCTCTGAAGCCTCTCATAGCTTTTCTTTGATAGAGATAAATGAAATGTCCTTAGTTTCACTTAACCATGGCCCTGAAGGAGCCCATGCACACCAAGGTGATGCCAAACTAATGAAGCGTATGTCAAGATGTCACAATAAAAACTCTTTATTTTGTATATTCATTGGGACATCTCATGCATGTAGATAAAGGCCAGAGTTTGCATTATGATGCATGGTTTGTCACTTGTCTCCCTTTTCCTTACTGCCATGGACAACTGTGCACACCACAAACTTGACCTGGAAACATTTGTTTTTCTGCCAAGTCCCGTTGATGTTGCCATCATCTTGTTCTTAGCCTATAAATGAGATGGGCTTAAGTTATCATTAGCTGTACCAGTGCTAACATAACATTTTCCCCTTTTTCTGACTCCACCCAAAAGCAGCCTAAAGTGTGTGAAATCTGCTAGGGTTATTATTATTATTATTATTATTATTATTATTATTATTTATTTATTTATTTAATTTTTCCCCGCCCATCTCCCCACAATGGGGGACTCTGGGCGGCTTACAACATACTAAAAAACATAAATACAGTTAAAAGTTATGAAACCAAACATTAAAAAGATAAAAAAGTTAAGAAATCCAAGAGGCCGCTGGGGCCACAACATACCACTAAGGGGCCAACCAACCCCAATTCTGATTCCTTCCCTCCCTGCCCCAGGCCAAATGGCATAGCCATGTCTTTAAGTCCCTCTGAAAGGCCTGGAGTGAGGGGGCCTGTCTCACCTCCGGGGGCAAGATGTTCCACAGGGCGGGGGCCACAGCAGAGAAGGCCCGCCGTCTGGACTCCGCTAATCAGAATTCTTTTACCGCGGGGATCCGAAGCATGTTATTACTATGGATAAAGGTTAGGTGACTGGCAATGACTGGCAACAAAGGCAGGATGGAGAGTGCCGATAGGAATAGCAAGGATGGGTAGTTAGCCACCACAATTTTGGGAAGGGGCCAAAGACATTCATAAAGCTGATAGTTAAAATGTTTTTTGAGAAATTTTTATCCTCATGAAACTGCTTTCAGCAATATCTTAGGGCAGAAGGATTTATCCTTCACAACTGTATCTTCATGTATAATAGCACTATTATTTTTTCCTGTTCAAATCAATAAACAATCTTTAGTTTTATGTAGAAAAGCAAAGATAAGGTGTGCAAAGGCCCAACTTCCAACTTAACTTGCCATTGGACTTGGAGTCTAAGGAAATTGTTCTTCCATTTTTAATTATAATCCCATTTCTCTTTTAAATGCTTATTGTTATATTGTTTTGCTAATATAGGTGGGTATGAGGTAATTAAACTAGTTAAACAATTATGCTAAACATAAGAATGAACTGTTCACTCAGTACTGGGCCTTATTGGTATGTTTCATGGGTTTGATATACTTTCTCATTAAAATAGTCATTGATGCAAAATATTACTCAGTGCTAATTTTGTCAGGAAGATATAATTACGTTTGCTTCAAAAGCCAGATAAGACAGGAGATTATCCTTACAGAATGAAATATTTGTGGAGGACTACAAACTATTCATATTTTATTTAAAATGATTTATTTAAAAATTGGATCTTAAGCATGATTAATAAAAATATTAAAGCTTAAACTGGTATTGGAACTTGTAATTCAGCTGGTTATTTCTTTGTGTTAGAGTGTATATGTATGTATACATATACATACAGTTGTCTTCTTGTTATGAATGGTGTTGTAATTGAAAAACATTATTGTATAAGAAATACATTCTTTGGATAAGATAAGGGAAGCCCAAAGTGTAACAAAGTTAGGGCTTGGTGAATCATGTATTTTAACCAGATTAACCAGGGATACCTGGGACAATTATAAATAAAACGTAAAACCAAGAAACGAGAATTACAGGAGCAAAAAACAAACTTCCATAGAATTTATATATAATAAAATGTACAAAATCTCATAATTAAAAAGGCCAGTGAACTGTCTTTATTGTCTGTCTAAACTTCCTTTCAGCACAATGTGTCACAACAGTGGTGCAGCTTCGACAAAGATTTTACCCACTAGTCTAACTTCTTAGGTATTGGATATTAGCCACTAATTAATTACAAGAGTAATTTATGGAAAAAGCTAGTATTTAGGAATTCTTGACATCAGCCAGGAACATTTGTTAGCAATTACTGTGCACATCAGAGACTGCTAAAACATAAAGCATGTATAAAGTGAGGACAGAAGAAATCTGAGTGATTTCCATTTCCCTCCTTCTGTATTTATAAAAGTGAATTTGATTTGCAGCTTTCTAGTGCATTAGAGCCAGAGAAAGAGGAAGTATCAACTTCTTGCTTTGTATTTCCCAGTTTATGTTAAAATAAATACTGTGAATTCTTACCTGGAATTTGTGTTAAAATAAATAAATAAATCCTTACCTGTCATTTTAAAAGTGTAGACATTCTATTTTTATGGACCTTTTAGTTTTAAAATGCCTTACTTTATATTATGAAATTGTGGTTAATTGTAATGTATTATTGTTTCAATTCTTATTTTATTCTGCACGTAATAAAACCTGCTACTAAGTACTTCTAGTTCAGTTCTATGAGTGATATTTCAGATTTTTTAATATTTTCTTTTAGTTTCTTGCTTGGTTTACAGTTATCCATGGGTCCCCCTTACCCAGCCACCAACTGAAGCTCTGGCCTCACAATTAGTTAAATTTCAGTTTCTGTGACCTTGTCAACAACAACAATAACAAAAAGTTTTCGAATATCAAATTATGCCCATTTACACCTGAACAATCTTACTGTTTTTAAATTATGACATTAGTGCCACATGGGCAACTCTGTTGTTTTTCAGCAGATTTTCTTTTGCCTGATTAAGTCAGTAAATAATCTTTTGGTGAAATGTAATATGAACTGTCATTCTTTTTTCTCTATTACCCTCTGCATTGGCTTATTCCGTACAGCAGGAAAAATGTATGGTAGTTAAAAGTCTTTATTTGTTAGTTGTGTTTTGTAGGAAATTAATTAAATTAATGTCTATTCTTGCCAACATTTATTGTTACTTTTACAGAAAGAAGTTAATGAAACATTGATGCATAAAAATCTAGCATAAACTGTAAAAGTGAATTTAATTAACTGAAAATTATTATTTTTGCATAATTAATTACATTGTTTTTTAAAAGGGAAAGCAATTGGAATGAGGGGAATGAGACATTAATTTCAATTTTGACCGATATATTTCCTCATTCAAGATATGAGTTAGATTCAGATTATCATCTCTCTCCCCCACAAATCTGCAGAAGTCTTTGAAAATGCTTCCTGTTGACTTCCTGATTTGGGTGGACTGTGGCCTATGGGGAAAGAGGGAATATTATGGAAAATCAGGTGGAAGAATAGAAGCCAGAAGTTCTAACAGCTTCCTTTTGGATGAAATGGAGTATATTCCACATCTAAAATGTTATAGCATTATGTGTCCCTGGTTGATTATTTATTTATTGGTTCTATACTAACATTCTGAATATTAAAATAGTAACCCCCCCCCCAAAAAAGCCCAACCATAAATTCTAAAATATTAAATCTATTTAACACTGCCTAGAGTTGTACAAAATAAAGGCAGGCTATATATCGAATGAAATTTATTTATTTATTTATTGTAAAGATTTATATAGCCGCCCATCTTAAAACAACTCTCGGTGGCTTACAACCAATAAAAAAGTATAATAGTAGTATAAAAATAGCAGCAATAAAAATAAAAACAGAAAAACCTGGTGCCATAGCCACACTTCTCTAATTCACCCACATCTTCATCCCACCCTGGTCTCACCCTATCCCAACACCTGGACCAGGTTTTAAGTGCTCTCCAGAAGGACAGAAGGGTGGGGGCTGTCAGATCTCAAGGGGAGGATGTTCCATAGGATAAGGGCTGCAACAGAAAAGGAATAGTAAATAAATAAATACATAAGCACTTGTTAGCAGAGCCTGAAGTGGAGTCTTCAGTACATTGATTCAGATATGAAAGCTTAAGTGTTATTGAAAAAAAGATGTCTTCTTTAATAAAGGAAGACATTCTATGGGATATTTGATTTTTCATCAATTTCCTCTGAGATCGTTCAATTCATGCAATGCATTGTGCACCAATTATATCAGGTATTAATAATTTTTAGGAATGATATTTACACAAGTTGATATTCCTCTAATAGGTATAGCTCCCTACTACACAAATACACTATCTGCTTTACCACTTGCTCTCTCTCATCATTCTCTTGTCAATTTATAACTAGAGAGAGCTATTTTTAACCAGTTTATTGCTGTCCCATTTGTTAAATGGGGTATAATGGATAAAATCGTTGTGTTAAAAATAAAGTATCCCAAATTTTAACAAGATTGCAAGTAGAAAAAATTGCATTTCTAAAGATTTCTTAGAGAACATTAGTTAATACTACAGTGCCATTCATTATATCATGTGTATAATTATATGTATTATATAATTTTAATAATACATCAAGGCATGGCATCCATTATTTCTGAACTGTGGGTATTGAATATCACAATATATTTTGTTAGTATCCTGATGAATAGTCTTTGCCTATTGATAGTTACTTTTGTTTTAGACCTATTGTGTAACAAGCATGGTAATTTGTAAAATAAATCCCTATGCTAAAATGTGTAAATACATTCCTCCCTGCCATTAAGTATCTATGGTTGTCTTGCAACTGTCCATTTGACTTTTGCATTTGGTCATAGATACATGGAAAATATTTTACTATTCTTTCATTATGGAAGCTAAGTGATATTCATACGGTTCCATTTAGATTGTCCAATCCCATTCCTACTTCAGCAAAAGAATTCAGATGTGCTGCACAAGAACTCTTGAAATGGAATCTCCAAAGGCTCTTTTAACAAGCTTTGGTCACACAGAATAGTTGGGGGCACTAATTGAAAAAAAAAAGGATGGTTAAAGGTCTTATAGCTTCTATTTGTGTCATTAAAAATGTGTGACATTGTTTAATTGATTAATTAAAATTGAAAAATAAAAGAACATACTGAATTTACCAAGCCTGATAAAGACAACAATGGAAGGGAGGGATTCATGTGGAACACATGGTCATGTTTTCAATGTCTGAGTTAGAACTGGTGAAAATTATGAGTTCTTTTCCATTTTTCCCACAGGCAACACATGTTACAAAGACAAAACATGCATGAGAAAACATTTAGGAAATATGTGACGCGTGTAATGGCAAGGGAGAGATTTGAGCAATCCAAGGCAAAACTTAAAGCCACGAAGGAACCCTGCATGAAAGAATTATATACATTACCTCTCATTGGCAGTTCTGGCACTGCAGTGCCTATTGCAGAGTATGATGGTTAAGAAGGTAATGTAAAATATGGAAAGTGATCATAAACCTAATTTTGATGTGTCATTTAAATGTTTCAGATAAAAATCTAAATCATCTTCTAACTAACCTTGTATCTGTTTCTTTTAGTGTTAATTTTGAGAGATAACTCAGAAAAAAGAGGTTGATGATTAAATATAATACATAAATTGAAATATTTCAGCATTTCCAAATGAAGAAGAAAACACAGCTGTAGCCTGTTGTGCTAATTGTTAGCAAATGTTGACTTTTAAGCAGCAAACATTTGAAGCATGCATACAATTACCTCTGTATTTAACTTTAAAATTAAATTATTCAATGCCATATAAAAATAATTGGGGGAAAATTCACTGGTTGCTAATGTAGCCAAGTAGCATGAGTGCAATTAAACATGTTAACTATACTTATTGCAGGCAGGACTGCTGGAGCTTTGCCTCAGTGATTCCTTCGTAACTGTATATAGAACAATGCCATAAGCTATTAGCTCTCGATAGAATGTATTTTCAGTTGCTCTCTGGCTATGCCTAATGCAATAATTTGGTCCCAGCTGCTAACTTTCATTAACACGCTGTGTACTTTGATTAGTTTCATTAGCTGCTTTCCTATGTGTAATTAATTATGTTTCTAGTTGATTCTGCTTTAATTCTTTGTATATATATTTCTCCATGTGTGTCATGGACAGGAATGGAAAACCCAGGCAATTGCTAGGAGAGATGTAAGGCATTTCTTTGCTTCTACTAATTCAGTCATCAACATATTTTAATTTTGTACTGCCATTTAAAGACCTCCACCATTTTTTGTATGTGTCCTTTCATTTTCTGTGGAGTGCTCTTTTCACAATTTAGATGTAATGCCATAGGCATGATGAGATCTTCTCTTTTAATTATTATTTTGCCCTGTATATCCATATGGGATGCAGAGAATGGTATTATAGAGAGCTGGGACCAAGCTACACATTACATAACTCATGCATTAATGGCTACTTTTTTAAAAAAGAAAAAATGAAAATTTAACATCCCCCTGTGTGATTCCATTCTGGATTTCGGCAGAGAGTGGGATGTTCCTGCCATTTCCTTTGTAAAGAAGCAGTTTTCTTCTTTATAGTGGTTGTCTGTTTTATATACCATGTCATATTCTTGTGATGCTCAGTTGAGATTTTTGTTTGGGTTTCAGTTTCTAATTATGAATTGACGCACACAGTGCTAAGGATTGGTTACTTGTTACAATATTGTTCTTGTTTTCCAAATTTGTATCACCAACCAAATTTATATTAGCCAAGCCAAGTATCACTTGCCCAAAGTTTCCTGCCAATTTTTCTTCTTAGGTATTGTTTCTTTTCTAAGCCCATAATGCTCCGAACTCTATTTATGTTTCTGTAATGGTTACAGATAAGGAAATGGATACTGTTTATTTTTAGGGTCAACCCCCCCCCGCTTTTTAAAATATAATATATATAAAATCTTAAGATTCTATGATGAAGTAATAGTTTGTCCACAGGGATTGCAGTTTTGGAAAGTGAAATATTATTCAAGCTTAGCCTTCTGCCTGCTTCATATATTGAAATGTTGCTCACATTTTGTTCACAGTCTTCTCATAAGGACCATGTGAAGCTGAATGTATTTTTCTAAGCATAATATTTCTCTTGCGTCATCTGGAAGCCCTGCCAGACTTCACACCAGGCACTGCAGTTAATATCAATTCTCCAAAAGTCAACCATACTTCACAGATTTGAGATACTACTTGTTTTATTGCAGACAAGAAAGAAGACATAGAGAAAATCTGCTTATTGCAGAACACAGGAATGAAGCCTTAGATACTTGCCAAGGTTTAAATTGTAGGCCTTTTCCTAGCATCTTTTTGAGTCAATGGATTCTCAGCCATTTTTTTCATAGCCTTGAGTACTGGAGAATCTGTTCCAAGTATACATTAATGGTTCTGTCTGGCAGAGAATCTTTTGTAGCTGTCTTGCCAGCCCCAGTCCAAGCCCTTAGAGCCAGGAGGAAGCTACAACAAAGAACCAAATCATTATTCCTTGTTGCAGACTTTGGCAAAAAAATCTGTGTGTTGGTGATGGTGGGGAAATAATGCTAGGAAAGGAAGGTAATATTTATAAAGATTAATTAAAAAGGGTAGGATGGAGCATGCTGAGTCAGGAAAAATAACAGAGGTTATATCCTGGCTTGGTATTATTTCACACTTAAAAGACCATTAGCTGCTAGATAAACAATAAAATTACTTAGTGTATTACATCATTGCTGTTCATCAGAGAAAAACATGGATTTTAACTTTCAACCTCTGCTCGTAATTTCATTTTTCAGTAAATCATATATATTCCATTTGATAGCCCCAGTGGCTTTTTAAGAGAGGATTATCTTTATCATCAGAAATTCATGCCTACTCTTTCCCTAAGGCATTTTTGGCATTCAGCACTTCTATACATGTGATATCTTTTGAAATATTTTCTCTAGGTCAAGAAACAGTAGTTGAGATCAAATGGTTAACAAACAATTATTTATCATATGAAATCTACTGAATAGTTTACAGCAGGCTTTGTTCCACCCAGTGTTTAGCTATGTGACTAATTTCTGCTTCCCAGACATTTCCTGGATACTATTCTTAAGGTAGGGATGGACAATGCACACTCTATTGACTGTCTGTGGCCCTGAGGCCCTTTATTTGTGGCCTCTGAATCCCCAAGATCATATTTAGAAATATGATGGTAAACCACTGAACTATTTCCCACTTGATTTTCAGCAGGAAAACAAAACAGCACGGAAAACATAAAGAGCAGGTCTGATGGAGTAGATCTACTAGTAGAGATCTGATTATGGATCATTCTCACCACTTGTAGTGGCATGCAAATAAATCAACACTTCTTCTTTTAAATATACTGTATGTATATACTTTTTGTTCAACTTCTGAACCAGATGTCAGCTTTGCTGTTTTTACCATTCCTTGTAGTCAATTTTTTCTGGTTAATTTGTTAATTTTCTGGAATTTTGTTAATTTCCTTTAAAATAATGCACTTTTGCACTTTTATTTTTTCATACTTTTATATACAGTTGGTAGTAATTATAAAGTAATGGCTTTTTATGTAAGGTCATATATTTCCATACATGTATATCCATCATGCTGTTCCCTTTTGGGGTAAGCAACTTTATGCACAGGACAGAAAAGGAGTATGAATTAGTAAGCCAAATGCATTAGAAGCATAAGAAACATAGGTAAAACTATATAAACATCATCTATGATACTTCTTCATTCCTTTCTATCCTTGCAAATCATCCTTGTTTTCACCATGCCCATATATTGCTCCATAACAGCCTTTTCTTTAAGCTTCTCAACTCTCTCTTTTTGAGGATCTCATCAACTCCATCCAACCATAATTTCCATAGTCTTCCCTTCCTCTTGACATGTTCACTTTTCACATATTTGTTGGCAATTCAGCCCTCAATTATATTCTCTATATAATCAGCCAGCAACAAAACATCATTGCATACAGAACTACGTGCACTTTTTATGTCCCCAGCCATCACATCTATGTCAACATAAGCATTCCTTATGCATTTATCCATAAATGCATTAAAAACCAAAAAAACATCAAACAGCCTTGTCTTACTCCTTGCTGAAAGTTGACCATTTGCTAAACATTCTCTTTATTCTCATGCATGCTATACTTTCATAATCTACTTTGTAATTCAGCGGCCAACCTTTATTTTCATATTCATGTAAACATTTCATAATTCAGGCTTATTTACTGTACCGTATGCTTTTTCTAACTCAACAAATATATGGGGAACTTTTTTTCTCACTTTCATACTTTTTGAGTGATTTCCTGAACAGCGGAAATCTGGCTACACGCACCCTACTCACTATAAAGCGGCACTACACATCCCAAATTTTGCTTATTGTCTCCTCTTCTCTTTTAATCAGCATTCTGCCAAACATCTCCGAGACACACAAATGCCCCCTCCCCATTGTATTCATTCTTGTTACATTTCCTTTTGTGTAGAATAACAATAACAGCATTCTTTCAGTTTTTAGGCACAGATGCAGGTTTCTCTTTTATACCAAAGAAAGTCAGTGCAAGGCTGTCTTGAGTTTCTCTTTTAGCCCTTCCCATTTTTCTGGGCTAAATTCATGTTTTCTTAACAGTTGCTGCATATCTTCTTCAAGGATATCTCCATATTTCTCTACATTGGTCCATTACTGTAGAGCTCAGGAGGAATGGCCTTAAAGGACAGGAAGCAATGGTCAGATAAATTGGACTTGAGTCCATGCCAAGAAAATAACTTGAGAAAACATTTCAGACAAACCTCTCCCTAGTTCACACGAAGATAAAGTGGAGGAGAAAGCACATTCAGACTTGCAAGATTCTGATACTATAACTGTTACAATAAAAGTAGTCCTGATCTATACAGCATTGGTTTCTTAGTCTGTTCTACCTTTTCGGGCTGACAGTTGCACAAAATTACAAACTATAAACAGGGACTAGAAAACACTGACATAGTTTTTGTTTATTTTTTATTTTGTATTTATTTTGCTATTTTATATGATGCCTCTCAAATAATTTTAATCTGATTATTAATAAATACAATTTTTCTTAATTGATATAAATTAAACAAAATGATTCTTTATATTTCAGATTATCTTCATTTACTTCTGTGCCATTTAAATATTCTGTGAAGGCTTTCCAGCATATTTCTGACATGTTAATTTCTATTTGTATTTTGTCTATTATGTCTTTTTTTCCTTTTCTTGAATATTCCTGTCTTGTAGTCCTATTATAAGGCAGTCTTCCTATTCTATCTTAAAGGAGATTTGGTATTGCAGTTTCTTACGCCAGACATGCCATAGTCTCCCCCCTCTATCCATATCCAGTTTTGCAATTAAGATGATGCAGACTAGGTTGTGTAATCTTTACTTCTTCAATAAGTGCTACCTTATTTCTATCCCTACAGAAGTATAAGAAATTTTATTGCTCTAATCTCTTAATTGAATTTCCAATTTAGCTTTCAAAAGCTATGTTTTAGTACATGTGTGTGTTCCTTTGTTATGGCTACATTTCAATATCTATCTTTCTAGATTCTCTTTCCAATCTACCAATTTTGTACTGTCTATTGAACAGCTTGTTGTTAAACCTGCTTTGAAAACAGCTAGTATTTATGAACAATTTTCTTCTCTTATAATTTCTAGTGAACCTTATCTGGAAATGAAAAATGAGCATGAAAAAAATAGAATGCTTGCTGTAGAAAAATATTTGATGTGAAGATAGAAAATTAAACAGAGACTATTGTTTATGAGAAGTATTAGGACCCATGACAGACTAGTTAAAATGTGAGGTTTTCCAAGGCCAGCAAAAATGATCAGCTATAGTCATGTCAAGGAGAAACCAAAGAGATTGGATGATTTTTTTAAATAATAGGAAGTTCTACATGAATGCATGAAATTGTTTTAAGTTATTATGCTTTATTCTAAATAAATACTGCTGTAAATCCATGTACATTATATGCTGTAATATATGTACATTATATGTACATTACATGAAGAGTTAGTTATTTCTATGCAAGATAGAAGCAGCTGAGGTGAAATTCTTTTTGGTAAAGTGCTATATTTTTGTCTGGGAAAAAGAATCTCCCACATATTTTACATAAAGGTTTACTGTTGCTCAGTGCAGTTCACCAAGGCAATTTTAGGCTTTGGATCCAGTGGACCTACAGAAGCTTTCAACTCTAACAACAATAAATAGCCATATGTGTCTGTCTTGGGAAGAACTGCCATTTCACTGCAGAAATGAATAAAGTATTTTTAAGGGAAAATCATGAAATTATTATAATTTAATTATGTATATGCCCAGCCAATGATCCTAATGATAAATTTAAGAGGAGGAGGAGGAGATGATATTATGGCAAACAGTGTAAGCCCCATCATGTTTATGTCAGCCAGGTCTAATGGCTACTGTCATATCTGAAACTCATTCTATTCTTTTTTCATCTCTCCTTTCTTCTCTAAAAAGACACATGGGATGAGAGAATATCTCCTTTGTGTTATCATTCCCCAGAGAAATTTCTAAATTATCATGAAAATATGGCAACAGTGGGCATGTTGGCTGATTTGATTCATTCAAAATCAATTCTCAATTGACATAGAAATGTGAGCTTTATTCAGTTAAGCAGCCCAGTTAAAGAAAAAAAAAAATCTGATTTTGCCTGCTACATTTACCCTATAAATGTTCTTGATGAGATCAACAAGGGTATATTATGCAAACTGAGAATATCACCACGTGCTGAAAGACGCATACTTTTCACAGATAATGTTTGTATTTATTTCCAATGTAATTTTCACCCCTTGTTCCAGGTAGTAATATCCAAAATCCCTCAGAGTATTGTCAGTAGTCATCAAATCTAAACATAATGGCCCGTGAGCAAGTCCTATTGAACTCCGTGGGACTTATTTTAGAGTAGACATACATGGGATTGAACTATAAACATTTATTGCTTCCTTCAGAGTTCAGACAGGCATTTTGCTTGAAAAGGAATCTCCAATTTCACCTCAAAGTACAAAACCCTTTAGTCCCTCTTTGACATTCCTCAGATATTTCATCTGAAAAGGAATCTTTTCACTTTGCTTTGAACATTACCTTCAATGAGATTTTGGGACCAATCCTTTTTTTGAGACTCAGTATTTTATATTATGGTCTTATTTAAACACATACATAGTATGATATAAAAGAATGTACTCATGCCATGTATTTTTAATCTTTGAATATAAATTTTCAGTAGAACGTTCCAGTAGATGGCAGCATCATTCAGTCTTTTTAAAAGGCGGTACTAAATAAATGGCCACAAAAATCTCATTTAATTGTGAAGGAAATGTTAATAGCTGTCCAGAAACACAATCATTAAGATGCTGTTATAAAGGTATCCATGTTTGATGAAGCCACCAAATATTTGATTATTACTTGATTTTCATATTAATAAACACTTGAACAAATTGGAGGAGAATTTTACTTTGTAGTTGATAAAATGAATCTTTGTTTGCCTGACCAGGGCTTTTTTTCTTTTAAACAGATACAATATAACAAGGATGATCACAAAGGGAGTAAAAATGTAGCTGATTTTTATAGATCAGATTTGCTTTAAAGATCGACCAGCAAGCTATGATGAATTGTAGTTACCTACAGGAAGTATTTAATTCAGAGTCCATCAGAAGCATGGAATTTGAAAAATCCTTTTGCTTTAAAGATGGAATTATTTAAATAACTAAAATACTCCTTTTTTTTTTTTCTTTTCCCAGATTGCAACAGTCTACGAGCTTATGCTACTTCAGCTGTGTATTTCTTACATGGAAATAGCTTCCGAGCAAAGCCCTGTGCACATTAAAAGGAACTGGCCACAAATTGGAGCTTCCTGCTACAATCACATAACACAAAATAGGCATGTGGGTGCACAACACATAACAATGTACATCTATTCCCTACACAAAAGCAGTACATACTTTAGAAAATATGCCCTGCGGAAATTGAAGCAAGTGCTCTGGCTGCCAGGAAGTCAAGAATAAATGTTTAAAATTCCCGGCCTCTGCAAATATAGTGTAACAAACAGATGTGAACCTCTTAGATCACGATCACTTCAGAATCAAATCTATGGGCTAATAAACAATGAAAATCTAAGGTTCGCCTCATAAGATTGGCTTCCCTACAGTCAAAGCACAGTTATTAATAGTGTTATACTGCTGACAGTAGTTTTATTTTTGTTCATAGTAGTCTTTCAGTCCACGCTTTTTTTTTTTTTTTTTTTGGTGAATGGAACCAATAATATTATATAGTTCATGGTAGATAAGCCAGGATTTCATGTCTGAACTCTGGGATATATTAGGAATGAATTGGCTTTTTTCCATTGCTGAATCTGGATATTTTATCCAAACTTTTTCCCTCCAAAATCTAATTTTGGCTTTTCATCCTGAGAAGTAAACTGTTATAACAGTTATTGAAAACAGTTGAAAAGCAAAATAACAATCCCCAGATTATTCTTTGGGTAGAAAATCAGCTAAATTGTTTTCAACAATGAATGTTCTGGCTTATTTTGGGGAGGCAGCAGGGCTGTTTACCATGCAGTTTGACACCTGTTCTTAGAAACACTGCTCAGAAACTATTGCTAGCATTAGTGCTGTGTCCTTGGTCACATAACCTAGGACAGTGTTGTCCAAACTTGGCCACTTTAAGATGAGCTGGCTGGGGAATTCTGGGAGTTGAAGTCCACTCATCTTAAAGTGGCCAGGTTTGGACAACACTGACCTAGGAGGAACATCCAACAGTATTGTGATTTGGTCACGGAAATCTCATATGTAATTACATAGCAAAGGTGTGGAAAGAGAGACTTGGAGACGTGTTTTATGCTATACAATGCATGCTTTTTTAAAAATTTGGTCTGGATTAGTTTTGCCTTCAGACCAACAAAAAGCTGCCTTGCCTTGCAAGCTTTTCAGTTTCCAAGAAGTCTTTGTTTCTTCATGACTTATACACCAGGTATATTCTTCCTCTATCCCTTTCTACTCCCCTCTCTCCCAGATGGTAATTATCTTGCCAGATAAATAGTTCTTGAAAGCTTGCAACAGTTTTGGGAATCTTCAGCTAGCCTAATAAGAATGTTGTTGCTTCTATTTCTTTTTAATCTTAGCCAACATAACACAACTAGTGACCCACTTACATAGCCAATTTTATTTATTCAGCATATCCACATAAGCTTTTTTTTTTTTCCTAGTAAATCCTTTCACTTGAAATGAAAAGATGTGAACTGAGACCGGTTAGATGCAAAACATGTTGTTATTACTCAGCTGTGACCTTTGGGGCATGGTATTTTCCAACACAAATTCAACTGGTTGACCACTGATGTAACATTCCATATGTGAAAGGGTGTCCTTTCTCATAGCCTCATGTTACAAAGCACCAGAAAACTATAAAAACAAATTAATGATCAATGTTATATATTTGGAAGAGTATGGTCAGTGTGGAAGCATTGGGAAAAATCCCAATGGTATTTTTGTCCCTTCTTAGTTGACCTCTGAGCATCCCAGCTCTGCTTGTTGACAGCTACAATTATTGGTGCTGCTAATAGGCTTGTGCATGTGATATCATAGCTTTCAACTCTCCCCCAGCACCTTTGCAGCAGTCTAAACAGGCAGTGAATGTATGTTTATACAAATGAACACAAATGACTCACTTTGAAAATAAACAGATGGGAAGCTTGCTTGAAGGTGTGACATTGGCAGTACAGAGCCTGTCATTTTAAAGGCAAGAATTCCTTGGTGGACTCACTATAGAATCTTTTTCTATATAAAGTCAATAAAATATCAGGACTATGTAGAAAGCTTATCAAATTGCTCAGCAAGAATTATACAGAGAAGCACTCCAGCTGGAAATATATCATTTCTGTTTAAAGAATCTAAGAACTGTGCTCAATCAGACCAATGTCAAGTGTTCTGAACCCACAGTGGGTAACCAGATACCTATGAGCAATTGATGCAGAAGAATCCTCCTAATTATATTTTCCAGCAACTGCTATGTCAAATATATCATTATATCAAGAGATATACTGACTGCTAGGGGAGACACTATAGCCAGAGTATGCCTAAGTAGTCACATATTGACTTGCCCTTGATAAATGTATCTAATTTCTTCCAAGCTGGCAATTCTCCATCTTGTGTTTGGAAATACCATAACTTAATTATGCGCTGTATGAAAACATATTTCCTTTTGTGTGCCTTGAATTGCCCCACATTCAAATTCACTAGATGTCTTTTGCCCTCACTTCTTGCTAATTTTAATGACAGTCGTAGGGTTGTGCAGTGCTTCAGATTTAATAGGGAAGAAGTGTTGCAGAACGTGGGAGAGTAAACACAGCACTGTTGCAGATTCATTAGAAAAGCTGCATCTGTTCCCATTATTGTGTGGCTGCAGCAGAAATCTCTGCACAGCAGCCTGGTAAGTCTGAAAAAGATGTGGCTGCATTAATGAGTCACAGCAGCTGTGTTCATGCTCCCACATGTTCTGAAGCAGGTCTTTCCTCTCACATCTGAAGCACTGAACAGCTCTAAGAAGTAGGGCCTTTAAAATAAGGGATTTTTTGGCCCCCATCATTCAAATATATATGGTGTTTTATTCTGTATAAGTCCCTTTCCCAAACTGCTTTAACATACTTCTTTGTCCGATTGGGAACACTCTAACATACTGTTAAGTTTAAATGTTATTTTCCCACATAAAGCTATGCTTAAAAACTTGATTAGCTGATTAGGAACATGGACTGCTTGTAATATTATCAAAGTGATAATCAGCTTGTTTTAAATTTGTACCAATCAATTTAAGCACAGAAACCAAGTCATAAGTGGATTGCAGACAGAATGGTGGAAATGTCATGCATGTTCATTTTCCCACATTGTTATTAGCTTGTTGCTGTTATATGTATTTATATTGTTTCTCAAAGCAATTTAAAGAATGTAAAATACACACTAAAAATAATTTTAAAAGCTAGATACAGTAAAAACAAAGAAGGATAAATAAAACCAGGGGGAGCAGGAGAGGAGGAATCATCCACCATTCATACTCAGAAGGATTGGGTAAAGAGAGATCATTTAAACAGGCACCTACAAGGTGTAACAATAAGCACATTCAAATTTCAGGAAAGAGACCATTCCAGTGTAGAGAAAGAAGCCCACCATTAATGTCCAACAGGATGATACTCTAGTTCTTTGCACATGGAGTAGATTTCCCCAACAATGTCAACAATCAATCAGGTCTATAACAGTGAAGTTCCACCAGATATCCTGGTGCCACCTGCTTTAGAATCTTCTATGTCAAAAGCTCACTTGTCCCCTAATTGTCAGCCAAAGCAGTTGCTGTAACAATGGTAGAGCAATGTAGTTGGCCAGATAAGCCAGTCAGGAGTTTGGCCACTTTTAAAATTTATCCCAAAAAATCAGACCACAAGAAGAAGCAGGTGACAGGAGATTAGTGATCATATGCTAACAGCTTTCAATCAAAACAGAACAAAATAGAATAATCAATAGAGATAAATTAAATATACCATGTGGAAGTTCATTGCCCTTAACCAGCATAAGAATCAAACCCAGAGACTTCTAACAGCAACTGCAGCTGAACAAAACTTCACTACATTTCTGGAAATTTCAGGAAAGTCAAAACAAATAATTTTACCTTCAAACCAATCTACACAGTGAATAAGAGTTTGGTTATGAGATGTGGCATAAAGGTCAGTGAAGTAAAACATCCCCTCCTGATTTGACTACAGAAACAACCATAGAAACATTCTACATAAAGGATGTTGTATTTCTCCTCCATCAGCATTAAGGGTAAGGCATTAAACCTTGTCCATATGAATGCTATTCTGGGTGTATCAGAAGTAATTCCATAGAGGTAATTGGGGAATGTGAAAGAACTATGAAAGAGGTCCTTGAGACAGTAAGATGGAATTTTAGATTTATTGTTCTGTTTGTCCAGATCCAGGACACTGTGATTAACTACTTGCATAGCTTTGTCTATTCCAAATGGTATTGGGAATGGGGCAGAAAAGCCACAGGAGGACAAATCATTGGCAGTGGGCTTCCAAATGAAAGTAAACCAAAAGTAAACAAGACCAGCAGTTTAACTCAGAGCATCTGTCTTAGACAATACTTCACATGGCAAATTTTATATGTGGGCTTGTACCACATCCAAAATTTGGGTTTCTCTTGTCATAAAATATTTAATTCTTAATCTCATTTTATGATATCTATGACTTTTGATATTCATATACATGTATTACTTGGATTTTAAGAGTGATTTGTAGTTTTAAATATATAATTATTCAATTATTTAAAACTAGTAAAGTATTGAAAAATTTAACCTGATTCTATGATGCTTGTAAACTCCTCTGTTTATCTGCTTTTGCTTAATTTTTCCTTTTTTGCCTCTTTTCTCCCTTTGTGTGTGTGTGTGTGTGTGTATAGTTATTCCTTTTTTTCTTAAAAATTATGCACGTGCACGCAAACACAGACATACACAGACATACACACACACACGGGTTGAATTAAAAGTAATGCCACCAGTGTTTTAAGTTGCCAACAGATGGCAGTACTGAGGCATTACAAGCTCTAAAATGTTCCTTAGCATCTATTTTTTCACTTCAGTTGGTGGGAAGTTTCCTAAGGTGGTGTTGCTATTGTTGGTGAAATGAAAGCCTGCAGTGACTACTCATCTGGGTACTTTCAGCAATATGCCATGATTGAATTTTTGATTGATGAAAGAGTCCCTCCACTTGAAATTCACCACCAAATGTAGGTTATTGTGATGACTATGCTGACATGAGTATTGTGTGTTACTAAGCCCAAAAATGTAAAAATGGCGAACCAGGAACAGCTGATTTGTGTGATCAAGAACAAAGTGGGCAACATATAGTTTCACATCAGAAAATTTGATTAACTGATTAAGGACAATCAGGAGATCACTCAAAGAGAAACTCTGAACCTTGGCATTTCATAGGAATATGTGGATCACATTACTGATGTTTTCTATTTTATTGTTAAAACATCCCTATATAAACTAAAGTTACATAGGTGGAGGCATTACTTTTCATGCAATCCTTGTGTATAAAACACAGTGCCTTCAGCCCAGCTCACAAAGATATCCAGGAAGATATCATGGACACTGAGATCAAGCAGTAGCTGCATTCTCTGTCTTTCGCCCATGGAAATCATCTAAGAGTGAGACAATTGCTAATGTCATCAACTTCACTAATAATCTTGGAATTCCCTTTCACACTGCCCACCAAACAGTGTGAATGAGAATCTTATATGTTTGGGGTCTAAGTTATAGTCTTATTTACAGTTTTTCTTAGTTTAAAAACTATATGCCTGCACACGTGTAGCTAATCTACACATAGATTGTGTCGCTATAATGGAAGTTGTGTCGTCTTCATTGTGGAAGAGCAGGCTGTTGAGGAACAATTGCAGGCACCTGGCTGGCTGGCTGGCTGGCTGGCTGGCTTGCCTCCCCTCCTCTTTGAACCTTCTCCCCAGCATCACCGTGGCAGAATTGCTTATAAAAGCTGCAACCTTGAAACAGGTGGGGGGAAGAGGTGGGAGGAGATGGGTGTGTTTTGGAAGCTCTGCAGTAGCAACAGAGAAAGCAGACAAATAAAAGAAGGTGTTTTTTCTTCATAGTGACTGAAGGGTCCAGAGGAAAAAGAAGAGGCACAGTGAAGGAAACCCAAGTTGGGATGGTGCAAGGGCTTTAATGCTACCCATTAATAAGCAAAGGGGGGAAAAAATAGAAAAAATCCCAGAGAGAGAGAGGATTCAAAGACAGACCAGGGTCTGTAACAGTAAAACACTGTTGTATACTATAGTATAATAGCAATAGTAAATACCTTGGATGCTTTTTTTTTCTTTTCCAAAATAAACATCTCCCCAACCTTTATAGGCAGTTATAAAAATCCAAGTGTCTAGGGTCCAGTGCTTTTGATGGATCTTTTGAGTCTGAATCAATCAAATGGGGTACAGTTTAAAAAGGACCTGTGACATTCATACTATCTCATATGGCTCAATTTCCTTATTTTGTAATTGCTTGACAAAGGATTACTTCTAAAAGGCTTTCATCACATGGATGGCCAGGCTACTGTTTGTCCTCATCTTCTCATGCTTAAAATGAATCTTTTACTGAACACAGAACAAGGTCATTCCAATTTCTGTTGTATAAGGAAGGGTTATTTTTTAAGTTTCTTATACAAATTCTTATGTTTTTATCCAACCCCAAGATACTCAAAATGATGTACTATGTTTTCTTTTCCCACTTCCTATTCCTGTTCTCCCATTTCAATAACTCAGTGAGCCAATAACTGATCACAATGAGCTTCATTGATGAAAGTGATCTGGACTTGAGTATTCTTAGTTCTAGATTGACACTATACCACAATAATTCTGTAAGGCTCTTCTGCCAATGGAAAATCATCATAAGCCGTTTTAATTTTAGCATATGCTCCTGTGTAGAATTTTAGACAGTTCTATCCCACTTTCTTTAAACCTAAATCTTTCCATGAATTCAGTAACCTGTTTTAGCCAAGTCACAGTGGCTTCAGGAACTCATCCATAAATAGAGATAATAACACAGATCAGTCTAATAGTGTTGTGGGAATTACTGCACATAATGTAGCACTCGGCATACACTACATATTTGCTATATATTGCATTGCACACAATGAGGTTGTTTCTGTGTGGCTGCTGTCCAGCAATGGTGGAATGGATCCAAATTCAGAACATTACACTTAGATCTGATTCAAATTAATTTTCTATCACAGTATTGCTTTTCAGATATGGCACATATGGTTTTTCTCAATTAGCAAGGAGGAAGGAAAGTGACAGTGCAGAATAGTGTGAATTTCTGAAAATTTCTTATAACTAAAAGTGCATCACTAACATCTAAAAGTGACAACTTCTCATTATGATTGATATCTTTATGTTGAGGCTCACTGAATAGTTTGAACTTGTACTTTTGTTGTCTTATTATAACTTAACACAATATGTTTAAAGATGCGAGAAATGAAACATTTCCCAATTTTCACATTATGTAAGTTAATATAGAAAAGTCTAATGAAACCATCAACTATGGAGAGCAGGTCATTGGAGGTGTAATGAAACTTACTCTTGTGATATAAGGGAGTGAGATCAGGTGAATAATAGAACATTTCCTTATATATATTGCCTTGCTGAAAGCTGTCAATATTTTTAGACCATAAAAATGAAAAGAAATATATTTTCCAAAAATGAAAAAAGTTGTAACTCATTTCACAACCTAGCATTAATTCAGAGAAAATCAATAATGAAATATTATCAATTATTTGGGGGAACAACCAGTTCCATCTTTGGCTGTCTGCAGGCTATATTTCTTAAATGTTTTCTTACTCTGAAAGCATAGCAGGTAGTTTCAGGCTTACTATATGTTCAAAATCCAGGCCAAGAATGATTTATAACTTTTAAAAATGTTTGAAGGATGAGTCATGTGATCAATGGCATTTCCTATGAAAACAGTGGTTATTTGTATTTGCCCTTTTAAGATTTCTTTAAATAAAAAGAAAATAGGCATCAGGCACCTTCACAACAAGAATAAAGAAAATGAAAATCCAACAAGACTTTTAAATACCATCCCTCTACACATCATACAAAAAAGCCAAGAGGCATTTCAATTATAGTATATATATATATTCCTTCCTAAGGAACTGAGTACATAAAAATGCAAAAGATTAGAATTACATGAAGGGGGAGGAGGAAGGGGGCAATTTAATAATACAAAGATCTGCTTTGAAAATATAAGTGACAAAGCTAAATACCATTCATGTACTGAGATGCTATTGTACTGCAAACCAGGTCACATACCTGCGGTGATGACTTTTGGTTACCCTTTCTGAATGTCTCTTATGATGGGAATACAAGCAATTCTCCAGTGTGCTCTGCTCTCTTGATTTGGAGCAAAGACTTTAAATTATCACAACACTCTGTGGAGTTCAGTGGCGAAGATGTGCAAATGGCTACTTTGATTGTTTAAATATCAAAAGTTGCATGCCCAGTTATGACAGAACTGTGAAGAGCTGGGCAGGGTTTTTGCACTTACAACGCTGCTGCGGGCAACTGGGAATACTGCTGTGAACTAAGGCATCTCCCGGGCATTGTCTTTGTAACAGGATTCAGAAGTTAAGGCAGCATTGGATTACTGCAATAAGAAAATGCCTAGAAGTCCACAATGAATCATCAAAGCAAAGCATCCTCTATGTATCTTGTGGCTTGTTCATTCTTGTTTGGTTTGTAGCTTGCTGTGGCATGGATTAGGCAGATGAAGAACTGACATGCCATCGAGATTCCCCGCTCAGAATAAATAGTAACTACATGGTTGATCCCAATGAACACAGAAAATGCCCTTACATCTAGGTAGCTTTTGCCCCTCTCCAGATACTGCTCAACCATCTTCCATAGCCAGCATATCCAAAGATCAGAGTGGTGGAACTGCAGTCCCCAAAAATCTGGCAGGCTAGAGGATTTTCACCCACATTTTATCTGCTCTGATGTTGTGGCAGCAAACACAATAAATGCTAAGGGATGGAGCCCTTTCTTTTATCTCCCCTGCTAGTCAATTTTGCTGAATTTGCTGAATCTAGTCTCATAAAATTGGTCCTTTCACCTCTCCCCCCCCCCTTTTTTTTCAAGCAATAAAACAAAACAGGGAAAAGCACTGTGATTGGAGAATCCTGGTAAACCCATTCATTGTGAGTAGACATTAGAGCTGTCACTCATAAAACATAGACACTCCTCTCCTCATTCTAGTATTTGCCTTATTTATAGCAGCTTTGTGTTCTTATATATGATGAAATGCATAAATGTGTCTCTGTACATTTTTCAAACCCTAATGAAGGGTCTTTTGTTGGTTTCAAAAAAAGTCAAGATGACAGTCACAACCACAATCAAAGCCCTGACTCCTTTTGGACCTCACCCTCTTAGTAGACACCCCTATTCAGAACTGGACCCATTTAGATTCAGAATAACCTTGCTTTGACTCAACATGAGTGTTGACTAAAAGAGTATTTCAATGGAAAGAGAAATCTATACCTGACTTTCAGCAACAGATTACATGTAAGTCTAGATTGTCAACATATGAATTAACTATTTTTAACAAAGAGGCAAAAAAGAAAACCTTTGATCAATATGGTCAAAGGTTTTGAAATTCAGTTTACACCATATTTTTCCATTCCAGGTGTTTTCTTCACCTCTTCCCTCAACTGTCTTTTTGAAATTATTAGTATGATTTTTAAATATGAAGTTATGTTTTCATGTTTTAATATACTGATATATGTATTTACATGCTTTCCTTTTGTTAATTAGTTTGGCATAATAAAGTTATTTTTGATCCAGTTCACCATTCGGCAAAATCTGAAGTTTACTCTAGTTGTTTAAAACATGACTGTGATAACCCATAAAAACAACCTTGAACAGTCAGTAAAGCATTTCTATATAAGTTTTATGATTATTACTATTGTTAGCCTTTTTAGAAATGTTTCCTAGTAGTTTATATAAAGCTTTTTATTTTTCTCCTTGGAGTGAGGAATCATTGTTTCCTCTCGGCACGCTACATAAACCACTACTGCAGCACACAACAGAATCATTGCTTGAAGTTCAACCAAAGTACCAAGTGCTTACGACTTTTCTCCCTTTTGTTTCTTAAAATTAGTGTTTGGCACAACAGTGGGCCGTTCCACTTCTGACACAGTTGTGCATGAGAGAAAAAGAAGTTAATTCCTTTTGATTTCCGCCAGTTAGTATTAAACTTATGAGGCATGAAATCATCTAATTCTCAAGAATCGGGTTTCCATAGAGTTCCCAATAGAAAACACTTCAGCATCAAACATATGGGCTTGTTTCTCACAAACCGCAGGGACATTTATTTACTGAAACCTTGATTTGCTTGCCCTTGAAAGTGTTCAGTAACTAAATTTTAAAGACAGATACTGGGATCCAAAGAAGAGACACATCTGTGTGGAGGGGAGAGCCACACAGCTCTGTTTGGTGATCTTATTGCAAGGATCTCTTCTGCTAAAGTAACCGATCACTGGAGTTCATCTGACATTTCTCATCTCTTGCCTATACTGAAGAAGAAAACAGCAGCAAATCACCAACGTTAGTCAGCATCTCCTTACTTGAAGAATGATTTCCTCCTGAAATAAGCTATGCTTGTGGGAGGCTTACATACATACTTTGAGCACATTTTGCACATTTTTAGTTTTTCTTCTTCTTTTGCCATTTCATACTTTACCCCATTATATTTTGAGTGTTTTCTTTAAATTTGGTGGAGCAGAGGTTCAGGCTACTAGCTAGAATCCAGTAGAGATGAAAAGGTTTTGTTTGTTTTGGAGTGGCTAATGAGCCCAGATTTTGATTACTGTCTTTTATAAAAATCAGAAAAGATTGATGCACTGTGGGAAATGACCATAGCTCTTTATCTGTACTTATTGATGCTTTTAGTTGGTCTCAGTCGTTTAATAATGATTCTTTTCTTTTTTTTAAGTTTAGTGTGAAGGCCTCTATTCACACTTCTGTTCAATGTAGAAGCATGGCAATTCAATATACTAGTAGCAAGTTCAGACTGCTTAAAATGGCAACATCCATGCACAATAATGAGATATTGGTGGGCTAAAAGGAATTGCAAAGTTTGCAGCAATTCAAAAACAAACAAAAAACCCTAAAGGATAAAATCAAATGACACCAAATAACACTAATGACAAAATGGTGATAGACTATGGAATGTGGTGGGAAACCTCAAAAATAGATTGAAGAGAACAGAACAGAATGGACAATCTTGAGGGGAAAAAATGATGGGTTGGTTGAAAACTGAAGATGCCAAAGGTAATATTTTCATGTTTTATTTGTGATCTTCAGAGGTCAGTGCTCATGGTACCATAGAAAAAGAAGTAGAGCAGTTCCAAGAAATAGGATTGTAGACATGAATTGCAGAAGTAAGGGGGTGATCCTCAGGAGGATGGGGATGGACTTTGGAATAATCAGCCAGCTGGGAAAAGATCAGAGGAAATTTTTCCTCTGGACCTCCACTTATGGAGTTGCCATTCCCGTCCTATTCCTATCCTCATCACCTCAGATCCAGTGGGGAAAAAAAAGGAACATTTTCATTCTTGAAAGTTACGTCTGGAATCTCAGCCTCATGTGCCCTCTTCCAACAGTGCTTGTGAATAGGAATTTTTGTGGTGTTTCATGGTAGATCATATTTGCATTTGGCCTCATTAATGCCTGGAGACAACATACTATTTCTAAGAAGAATGTATGTGAGAAATGAGACATAAACCTATATCTTGAGTACAAAATGATCCCCTAGTAGCAACTATTTTTAGAAGAGGGGGAAAGAGAAGTGTTAGAAGATTTTTTGACAGCTACCGATATAGCATTTCTCCAATCCATTCAAGAAGTGCTTGAACTTGATGTAATGTTTCATCTGTTAAAGCAGCTTTTCTTAGGGCTTAAGTATATATGGCATTAAATATCCTGCTGAGGAGGAGGAGGAGGAGGAAGAAATCAGTATGTAAGGATGCAAGATGTAATTTTTCCTCATCCACTGTTTTCCTGAGAAACATCTACTCCATTCCACTCCTGGTAATGTGACGGAGAAAAAAGTTCA
The DNA here is from genome assembly GCF_059951505.1 of Python bivittatus. Lineage (NCBI taxonomy): Eukaryota > Metazoa > Chordata > Lepidosauria > Squamata > Pythonidae > Python > Python bivittatus. Next base: position 34,828,866 of record NW_028277098.1, read on the forward strand.
GGTAGGATTTTTTTTGCTCACCTGCTAAGTATGGTACTGGGTGGATTTCTGCCTGGATCATGACAAGGAAGGAAATTATTTGCCCCACTTTCCCTGATTGAAAATGGTCATCCTTCTGACAACTTTCATTACAATTAAAATATATATATATATTTAATTCCTTGCACCAAGCTGCAGGTGACTTGTTTAAAATCATATGTAGTTAAACTATTCAATGGTAGCAATAAAGTCATAATAAACTTCTGAGTTGCTGCTGCCTTTGTCTGTGGTGTTCACTGTGTGGATCACAGTCATGCAAATGAAACACCTTTTAATAGCTACTTCTCAAAAAATGTTATGTCTTGCCTGGCAAAAAACGCCATTCAGGTATTAAAGGCACAGACCAAATGATGGACTCTAATTGCTGGCTGCCCTCCATTCACTATGTTATTTTTAAGAAAACAAAAAGAATGCAAATAATATTGGTCACTTTCCAACCAGTTTTTAGTACTTTTAAATTGCATTGATTTAACTGGAATACTGTAATTCTACCATCATATCCAATACCTTAACACTTGCTGGATTCTCTGCAGCATAGTAATGCAGAAATACAAACTACCTTTGTTGCAATTCTTGAGATTTTATTTCTGAATGAAGTGTCATGACCAAATAATGCAAGGTGCTTTATTCACTTCTTTTTGCTTTATGTCTATATTTTCTTATGGAATACCATCTGGAATTACTAATCAGTTTGTGTTTTTAAAAGAGTAGTCTATTTTTTCCCATTCTGGAGCTGAATATCTGAACTTATAGGGTAACACTGCAATTGGATCATCATTATCTTGAGCAAATTTCAAGGTGACATTATAGTCCCTCTGAAATTAGTATTACACTGCAGTGCTATGAAGTGACATTCATTTCATTCTGGCAAAATGATGACATTAGCATCTAATTATCTTGTAGAGAATTCAGTATCAATCACCTTCTCTACAACATGGTAAACTCTCCATTCTACCAGGTTTGAAGGTGGGGCCATCATGGTGCGGGGGAATTAATACTTTTACAAACCAGTCCTAAACATTTGCTCTGGGGTACTAATGCACTGAAAGTTATTAAGACCATGGGACTGACCCATTAACATATTAGTCCACTTCTTAATTATTAATATGTGTGTCATACAGTGGATTTTATCTTATTGTTTTATACATGACTATTGGACTTAGCTTCTGTCCATATTAATGGAAATTAATGTGAATCTGAAATCAGATAGAGGCGATTCCATACATCCATGCCACACATCTTTCTGAGGTAGAATCAAGTAGTGAGCTCTGTGTGTGAATGCATTATTTCAACCAACAGAACTTCCATATCAAATCAGGCATGATACTTTCTGTTGGGACAGTGTTTCTCAACCTCAGCAACTTTAAGATGCATGAACTTCAACTCCCAGAAGTCCCCAGCCAGCACTGTGTTGGGACACATTCCACACATTCAGCTATGAGCCATCAGATATTATGAGATATTATGTCAAATATGTATGTGTGTATGTGAATATATGTATGTACGTTGTGCAGATACACATTCACACATCTGAAGCCCTGATTTGCACTGGTCACTGCTGAAGGGGAGTGGGTTTTTCTATTTTATAAAAAATATGTTTTGTCACCCGATCTCTGTTGTTTTTTTTTTTGTCTTCTTCGTCCCACTGGTAACAATACAGATAAACAACTCTACTGGCTCTAGGTGAATGACAAGGCATTGTATCCAGAGAAATCTCACCCGTAATGTTCCATTTTTACAGCAATGGCTTCCTGCTGCCTGTCAAGTAAGAATCCCCAGAGGAGCCGTGCTTTCTATGGGTGAAATAGACACACAGATGGGGAGAAGTACAGCATCTGCCTGATTAATATTTTTCAGGCTGTCTTTGTAACTTGCCCTGACTCACAACACTAATAATAACAATATATTTAATGGTTGTTCAGAGAACTATGTCATGTATTGCTACAATATATAACAACAATAAAATTTATTATCAGGGTATTTGGTAATTTACATAGCCAAAGAAAACAGATCTGTGCTCTAAGAAAGTTACAATCTAGAATTCAACCAAAAGAGAAAAGGATACAAAAACAGCTGGAAATGGTTTTGGAAGTCGCTATAGGAGCCTGGAAAAAGGTATGGCATATAGGGTATCCGTGGGGCAAGGGCTTGCACGGTCATAGCCCTGCCCCTTTTTTATGTGTGTCACAAGCCTATTAAAAAGGAGCTGGACTTCGATAACATAGCTCTGTTTGCCATCTTCACTTGTTGACCTCCTCCTGGACACTGCCGGTATCTATTTTCACAGAGTCTTGCCCTTTCCATAGAATGTCTTTTGAAGGATTTGCATAGCCCTAAAAGACCTTCTTAATTCACACGCCACTGCTGACACTATATGGACACATGCACTGAATTTTCTTGGCAGCCATATGGAAGTGGTTAGATGTGCCAAAGTCAAAAGTTCTGCTAATTAGGCACTCCTACTTTTGATGGTTACTCAAAAGACTATCATTTGTTTGTTTACTTTTCAGCATCTTTGTAAATGTATAAAGAAAGACTGAAGGAAGATATTTTTGAAAACCTCTCAAAAATATAGATGCACAGTCCTTCCAAAGACAAGTAATTTTAATTACAAAATGAAGATATGTGTTATATTGTTTCTGTGCATATTCTATGACACAACTATTTTTTTTAGCACTGTAAACAAATGTGGGCTTAAAAAGAAGACATGGGGCCAATTTAGGTGTTACAGTCTCAGTCTAACACACTATAAAGCTAAGAATAAGTATTGAGTCAGAGTACAATTTTTTTCCTTCCCTTACTCTGTCTTCTTTAGTTCTTTCTTCTTTGTGTTGATTCAAAATGTCTTATTATGTGCAAACCAAGAAACCATGGTTTAATCTTGAAATCTAACATCTGTAATGGCAACCTGTATCAGCCTTGCCTTTGGCATTTAAATAGGCAAGCCCCCTTTTCATACTTCTTGAGAGCTATATGAAGGGAAGTTGAAACTATATATTTTTATACTGCTGAAAGTGGTATGAATAGGTCGAGTCAGGACAACTCAACAAGCAGAGGCTTTTGTAAAAAGCTTCTGGATAGGTCTCTGTGAGAGCCACTGAGGATGACCTTCACAAGGAACTTTTTCATTTCTTCTCCACAATGGCAATCTTGTGCGGTAGGTTGGGTTGAGGGAAAGTAACTGGCCTAAAGCAGGCCTTGAACCTGCTTCTCCATGTCCTAGTCCAAAATCTTAACCATTCTGGAAAGTCTTTCATAAAAGAAAGGTCCTCAGGGAAAAGGGAAACTGAAGGAAACTTAAAGAAGGAGGCATGAGTGAGCATGTGGTCCTGCTTTAGTATTTCATTTTGCATTTTGGCTTGTATTGCACTTAGTTTCCGGGAATAAAATAGAGTAGGATAATTATGCTGCAGATTTTGTAGATGATTTGTTTCTGCATGAAGGGGGTTGTAGAAGGAAGCCCAAGAATGCTAATATAATGTGGTTTATGGGAGAAGAGGCATTTAGGATGGATAACTAACATTGGTTTACTTCAAATCTACTCTCCAGTATTAGTGAAACAGCCCCAATGGACTGTCATTACAGCCATTGTAATGTCTAAATCTAAATGTCAGAAGAGTTGGAGGAATGAGATGATTGTGCATCTTCCCCAGGCAGAGCCAATGTGGTTTGTATCATGAAATGTGGCTTGGATAAAATGTCAAGCTGGGTCTGTCATAGCTGTGCCCAGCTTGGAATTTGGTACAGAACAATATAGGTCAGAGAATGAACAAGAAGGTATTGTAGTGATCTATCAAAACTTACCAGAGAACCACCTTTGGAAACAGAGTGTAAAGATTTATTCTTGGTTCTGAGCCATAAAACCAGAACCATATTTGGTATTGGTATATTTTGTTGATGTACCACCCACCCTGCTTCCCATTATCTTCCCTGCTTAAGCTGGCAAAGGGAATCATGACTTAATGGCTGTAATGACAGTCCATTGGGGCTGTTTCACTAATACTGTAGAGTAGATTTGAAGTAAACCAATGTTAGTGGGGCAACATCCATCCACTGTCACTGCAACTCCCTAGTTTTTCTGTATGGCATCATTATTCTTCCTCCAATTCTCCTCTTCTGACTGCATAGTTTTAGTATAACATTATTATTTTTATTATTCTTTATTTCTTGATGCTATGCAAACACACTGAGAGCTCTTTGCACCGAAGTCAAATTCCTTGTATGTCTAATCATACTTGGCCAATAAAGTATTCTATTCTATTCTATTCTATTCTATTCTATTCTATTCTATTCTATTCTATTCTATTCTATTCTATTCTATTCTATTCTATTCTATTCTATTCTTTATGTCTCCAAAGCATCTGGTAAGGTTATCCTAAAAAGCCTGAATAAATGGAATTCAGCTTTTGTTTCCCCCTCAAAAAAACCCTCTTGCATGCAATATTGTTTTATACAGCCAGTGAAAACTGAAGTGCATCTTTATAACTCCACTAAGAGTCATTAGGAAGATGGGTTTGCTGGCTAGACATAGAACAACATCATTTTATCTGACTGGGCACAGAAACTCAGTCTCCCAAAAGGACTGGCTTTCAATTATTCTATAAAACTGAGGATAGTGCTTAAAAAATGCAGAGGAGGAGCAAAGAGGCCCTGCTTATTCAAGCACAAGGCTAAGATGATCTCTTTCTAACTACCTCTCTACAATGTACAGTGATCATTGTGGGAAACCTAAGATCTCAAGCCACTAGTTAGATAGGATGACTGAACCGATTTGATATGGCCCAAGGCTTGCTAAATTCTGTGTTTCTGGGCTTAGGACATATTGGGCTAATGTTGTTAGCTGATTAAACATATCTGTGATCTAGTCGTTTTATGATTACCTTAGGCTGTCTGTATATGTTGGAATTCTTGCAGACTCACTGGTTTGTTCTTCTAGGAGTTTCACTGAATTATAAGCAGAAAAGCTTCCTCCTAACTCGCTTGGTCAAAAGGTTCAACAGGACAGGAAGAACTGAAGCACCTTCCTTTCCCTTTTTCTAGACCTTGGTTGAGAAAGAAAATCCTGGGTAGAAGAGCCAAGAGTGTCCCAGCTAGACAGACTAAGATTATTAGGAGATGGCAGCCTAATTAATTATCTTTTATTAGGAACCCTGGGAAGAAGAGGTCTGCCAGTGAGGTTTTAAATTATCTACCCTCCTAGTCTGTAGCAATAAAGGCCGGCTGCAACTGCTAAGATTTATGGAATCCAAGAGAAATCTGAATGCTCTAGGTGATTTTTTTCAGATGATGAAATAAACAATTAAGCCAAGGCCATAGTTGTGCTTCTGGAATGATGGGAAAGGTTGTTCAGAGTATTGCTTCTGAATGCCTGGGGGCAAGGGCGAGGGTGAGGCTGTATAAATAAATCAATTCTTACTGCAGTAGCACCTCTTCTGAGACCCTCACTGAAAGCTGAAAAAAGAGAGGCTGCTTTAATGAAGGGCAGAGAGGTTCTGTGCTCATGTGAAGCCTGAAGCATTTCTTCCAAATCATAGAGCTGTTGGAATGGGGTGGCATACATTTTAATTTTAATATTTTAATTTTAAGTTAAATAAATAAATGAATAAATATACTGTCTTTGAGCACAATTCTAGGCTTTGGGAGGTAAAGAGGAATATAAGTAACAAACAACAAATTCTTGATAGTCACAAGTCTGAGTTACAGTGCCTCTTATACCTGTCTCCTCAGAAGTAAATTACCTTGATTTCCATGAACCTTATTCCCAGACATAAAGAGATAAAGGATTATACATACTTGACAACAAAGTGGATGGAATTTAATTGGGCTCCTGGGGTCACACATACAGGGCTGCATTGTTTGTGTTGTCACCATACTGTAACACAGAGAGACATTTAGTAGTGTTGCTAGAATTGGCCAGAAAATGTACAAAATATGTTGAATGTCTTATTGAATATAATACATTAAAATAGGTTGAATAAATTATATGCAATGAATAATTCAAATGCCTCTGTCCTAGATATATTGCATTCTATCTTTTTTTTTTTTTTTTTTGGTCCAGAAGGACTGATTTTTTTTTTTTTTTTTAATGCCTTTGAGTCAGTCTTGACTCCTGGCAACTGCCTGGACAAGTCCCTGCAGTTTTCTTGGCAAAGTTTTTCAGAAGTGGTTTGCCATAGCCTGCTTCCCAGGGCTGAGAGAGAATGACTGGCCCAAGGTCACCCAGCTGGCTTCGTGTTGGTTGCTCTGGGATGCTGTGACCAGGCCGGATTTGCCTAACGACAACAACCAGGATTGCCAGAACTGCTGTTGTAAGTTGGTATGGTCATGTGACATTGCACCTTACAACCACATTGCTTAGTGACAGAGTTCCTGGACACAAGTATCGTTGGTAAGTGAGGACTGTGGTATTAATCACAAATTGGCTAGATTCATGCAGCATGCTTGACCAAAACCAAATCAGCATGAAGTGTGAACCCAGTTGATGTCATTTCCAATAACTATTTATTTAACTCCTTCTACCCAGCCAGTCTTTCACCAGGCCAAACGTTATGCTGGAAAGCTAATTCAAGCCTATATCTTAATATAAATGCTACAGATTGTTAAGTTAGATGTAAAATGAGGTTGTTAACTGCACTTTATTAATGAATAGTATCAGTTATTAGACCTTTAGTACAATGTTTATTTATTTAGAAGAATGTTATCAATGTACTGCTTGGATTTTCACAGAAGCAGCCTTATCATTATTCAAAGTAAGACAGTGAAACAAACATCAAATTTAATTGTGTTAACCAGACTTCAAAACTATAATCTTTATACAACAGCTAATGCTTTCATTACTTATCAATTCACTTATAATTATGTTATACACTCAAAAAAAGTTAAGCACTTAACAAGAGTAGATTTTTCTACTGTTTACACATTGATTAAAAGAATAAATATAGACTGTGGAAAAAAGAATAGATGTTTAGCTTTAATAATTAAGCATTATTGCTGTGATTCCATTCACTGCTTAGCTGTATTCCATATATTGGAGCCTATACATCTGCATACCATTGTTCCTATACGTCTGCATACCATCAATTTGTTTATTTCATCCATTGGTGGGTTGATGTCATATTTAGAATATTTTTGAAATTCCTAGTTGTGTTTCAGCCTTCTTTCCTCCCTGAAAACAATCACTAAAAAGAGTCAACTAAATACTAATGTTTGCTTTCCTTGCCTAATCCTAAAGGTGCTTACACTTGGAAAGGTAGTTTTTGTGAAATTTGTAAAAACCCAGTTAAGGCTGAAGTAAGCCCAGTGTGCACAGCTTGGTTGACATCCCTCAGACTAGCAGTTTAGAAAAACCATACACGGATATCTCTGTCTAAACTAGGCTGTCACAGTTGCATGCAATTTGCCCTTGTTTTTCAAGGGCATAGAAATCTGATAATGGCAAGAGTGATTAGAAACCAAAAGGATGAGATCAATTATGGAAATTATATTTATGGCTTGAATGGCTATTTTGATGCATAATTAGTTCAATAAAACATAGAACAAATTGGGACCATTTTTTTATGCCCATCCCCGAGTTAGAAATGACATTTTTATTTTGCATTGATATTCCAAATGACAACATCATGCCATTTCAAATCTGACCATTAAATGAGTGTTCTCCAGGATTTGGAATTTATCTTCATGTGCACTTCAGCAATTTGTTTATTCACTTTTGCTGGATTTTGGCATAAGGTAACATTTAGCTATTGCCCCCATAGTTAAAGGGTTTAGAATTGGGAATAATTTGGGGTGTCATGTGTGTGTGTAACCTTGTGTTGCAGTAATTCAAAACAAGGTAGGGAACAAGCCAGACATCAACAGGTGATGTGTGTCTAGGGTAGACATCTTAAAATAACTCTTATTTTTTATTTATTTATTTATTTATTTATTTATTTATTTATTTATTTATCAAATTTGTCACCGCCCATCTTGTTGAAATGACTCTGGGCAGTTTACAGCAAAGATAAAATTCATGAAAAAACAATATAAAACTCTTAGGATGTCTAGCCCCCTATGTATGTTCCATATAAGTAAATTTCCTCGCATTGACCGAAATGATTTGGAACTGATCTTAAATGGTAGGTTTCAGAGTGGAAAACTACTCAGTGAATTTAAAATAATGTACAATATAATCTCTGTCTGGCCTCTCCAGAAAGCAAATGTTCCATTTTTGTGCATCTCAGATTTGCCCACTCCTTGATGTATCACTTTAATAAAGCATAGAGAAATTCAATGCATTATGGTACTTCCTCTCCTCACACTTTCATACTGCTTTCTAGAATGTGAATGGAAAATGGAAAGTTCAATAATTCATAAACAGTATCTCTTCAGTACTTTTTTTTTTTTTTTAATTATTTTGCCAGGAAATCTTCAGAAAGAGTGAGAGTAATATTGGTGTGTATTGTGAGCTCCTTCTTGGCCTGAAGTAAATTCCTTTAGGAAGAACAAAGCTTAATAAACAGAAATGTCTGAGAAGCAACCAAACCCTCGATTTAATGCAGATAGCTATAGCTCCCCTGTTATTTCTATTGAAGCTCATTTAATTGTCCAGATTCCTTTCTGGCATTCTCCTCATGCCTAGCACCTCATGCCGCTTTTCATGGCTTCTTTCTCCCTCTGTGTTTTCTGTCCTATTGTTTCTGAGCAGTTATATCTACTCCCTGAACCCTAAAGTGTCTCCCACTTAGACTCTGTTCCTCTAACATCCATTTCAGTATTTATGGCTTTGGCCACCCTCCTCTGTCACCTGAGATGTCACTAGGCATTTGGGGAAATTATTTATTGCTTCACACGAGTGCATAAAATCAGCTTCCAAAGGACACAGAAAAGCTCCCTATTAGAGGAGTAATGGAAATCATTTAAGTCTTTCCTCTGAACTACCTTCTCCCATCACAGACTTATAAGTTAATAGACTTTCCACTGTCATTAGTGCAGGACTTAGGGAGCCAATGAGATTTTTGGCAGATGTTCTTCTGTGCCTTCTTGAAAATCTTAACCATGCTAACTAGGGTAGCATGGAGTTATCCTCACTATTCATCAAGTACTTTATTTATTACATTTATGCTGTCATTATTTTCTTAGCTTGGGAAGAATGGGAATTTGGACTGCATGTGGGAGGTGGGGGGACAATGTCACAATCCTTTCCCCAAATTTGTATTATAATACCCAAATCCACTTAGCTTTCAACAAATCTCATAAATTCATATGGCCAGGAAGATTTAGCTTTTGTCATGCATGCATGTGAAAAAACACATATTCATACAACTTTGTCATGCAGAATGATGCTTATTTGTAAAACATGCCATCCTTTGTGGTTTAATATAATACAATAATATGTATCTCCAAAGTAAGGCACATTGCACATAATGCAACTTATTCTGACAGAAGTGTGTAGAAGATTGCAGTTCTAATTTTACAAAATCCTGTATATGTCTTTTATTCTTGCTGGACTTACAGAAATGGAACATTTAGAATATGGCCTAGTGGCAAATAAAATGCATGAATAGCTGCACAATTATCCTGTCTTACAACTGCATGTCTTGTGATGTGTCCTGGTCTGAAACAAAGCATGAAGATTTAGAGTATATTAACCTAGATGCTATTCAGAATAATCTAGGAGAACTTGATGGAAGTTCCATACCCAGAGGCATAGCTTGCCACAGATGCAGAGAATGTATAATGAGAGTATGAGCTACTGTGTTCAGATCTTATTTGAAGCCTCCTTGAGGGATTTAGTTGACTTCTGTGGAAATAGATTGTTTGATTATGGGATATGAGTGTGATAGCCCCTTTATGAAGTTTAAAGTTGTGAGGATGGAGCTGCGTGTTGTGGTCCAATCAATCAATCAGTTTATTACAGTCATAGACCAGTACAAGCGTGTTGTGGTTCTACCAACTCCACCCATGTTTACCCAGAAGCTATAAAGCAGAAAGGCAGCGATCTGGCAAGGCAAGATATTTAGCTGGGTGCAGCTGCATTTCCACTTCAGAATAAATATGGGGAGATTGAGACTGGAAAAGAAAATGTCATGGTACATATCCCTGTCACTTTTTATACTTACAATTTTGAGGACTTATATAGGCGCTCCTGATAAGTTCATTTCTTCTCTTATCTGAAGCTCCTTCACTGTGTATCTCAGTCTATCTGGCCTAGTTCTGATCTTAGGGTATCTGCCTGATTTCCTATTCTAATGACAATTTCTTGGAATTACGAACCCATAATAAACAAGAATATTGTGGACTAGGGAGCATTTGAATCCAACCCAATGATAGTGCACTTCAGATATCTTTAAATTCCCTGTCAGCAAAGGGAACAAAAATTGCCAAGTTGTTTGATAGAATTCCAAACTCAATACTTCCAACTTTCAGTTTTGATTTTTCTTTCAATCTACAGAATTTTAGCACACCATGCTACATCCCTCTCAGTTCTTTTATTCTTTCCCTTTAGAGTTTTGTCATCATTATGTGCTGAATACCACGAACAAGTCAGCACAGTTTTGCTCTTAGATTTAGGATCTTTAATACAGAGCCCAATTTATAATTTCTCGCATATTTTCACAGCCATAAAATCTTTGACAAATTACAGCACTCATTTATTATTTTTGCATTGTTTGTTTTGTGATTATAGGATGGGATAGCTACTGAGTGTAAAGACAAGCTCTTGAATTTTGCTATACGCATTTTGGTAATTATTTGATTGGTTGTAGCTTTATTTTTAGCTATTCATTAAAATTTTTGACATGGCATAACAATTTAATCAGTCTGTCAATTGAGTAAAGAATCTTAGTTAATTAATCCTCTTCAGCCAATTCATCTATTAGCACTCCATAATACTAGATATTATATTTAATACCCTAAAAATTCAATATAGCTAGTTTTTGAAAAAATAGCAAAAATTGTTTCAGTTTGATACATTAAAGTTATGAATTACTATTTTAAGGAGATGCTATTTAATATTCTCTTTGTTAATGTCTATTATAGGAATAGGTCAGAACCCAAAAGCCTTTGAAAAGACCTGACTCACAGGCAGTCTGCTGATCATCCAACTATTAGTTTAGTTGGTGAATTTGCAAGCTGTGTTTACTACCCTTGCATTGCAATATAATCATACAAGTGAATCAAATTGAATGGTTACATTTTGACTAAAGGTGAAGGTACAGTATGTTAGCAACATGGGATCAGTATGTCAGTATGAGTGCATTTTTTTTTTCATCCGCACTCAATCGTGACCGATTCTGCGGCGACTGCCTGGACGAGTCCCTGCAGTTTTCAAGGCAAGGTGTTTCAAAAGTGGTTTGCCATTGCCTCCTTCCTAGAGCAGAGCCCAGCTGGCGAGTGCAGGAGGCGGGGTTTCCGTTGCTTCGCGCCTTTTTTGGGTGTGCGCGGCTTCCGCGTTCCCAGCAACTGGTCCCATCTCCCGTGCAAGCCACCGCCAGCATTTTTCCTCCCACTGGGGTGAAAGTCCCCATTTATCTACTCACGTCAGTTTTCGAGCTGCTGGGTTGGCAGGAGCTGGGGAGGAAGCAGGAGCTCACTCTGCTGCGCGGAGCTGGGTTCGGACCACTGAAGTGTCGACCATCTTTGGCCGGCAACTTTCAGCGTCATTAAGCCACTGTGCCACCGCGTCCCCTATCAGTGCATTATGCTGTACAATTTTTTACTCTTTCTCTTGTTTACTGACTTCCTGATTCTTTTAGTTCTTTTTCTACATATTGTGGTTTTTGGTTTTCTCAGCATCTCCCTTTTTCCTTCCTCAGTCTAATTAACCCACTATTTTTCCAACTTGATTCTTCCTTAGATCAGTTTAGAAGCTTTCATAGTAGGCTTCCCAAATCCTATATCTGGCCATATCTTGGATTCCCTTATTTCTTTTTTATGTTCACTTTATGAACTTCCTACCTTCTTCCATTTTCTCTTTAAGTCACCTGTCATCAGATTAATCAATTATATATTTTTTAGATTTATTTATGTCTTGTGAGAGCATAAGGCAGCTTGTATTAGGATCTCCCTTCTTTTTATTCCCACAACAACCCTGTGTGATTGGCTGAAGGGAGACTTAACGCTACCCAATACATTTCCATAAGTGGCTGTGGATTTGAATTTGGATCGCCTAGTCCTGGTCCAGCAACTTGACCACCATAACATATTGGCTTCTTCTTTGGTCTCTCTCGTCTTCTTTTGCTGTTTATAATTTTAATTATTGTTACTGTCTAGAACTTGAAATCTTCACTTCTTTCTCCTCTACTATATTGTTCTTGCTGTGTTTCTGTTGTAGATTCTACAATATTTTTTTCCTACTTAGGTGTTTTGAACTTATTGTCTTCATCTCTCAATTCTGCTTTAATGTAAATGACTGTTGTCATCTTCATGGTAGTATTCATTCTGCAGAAAGCCTCAAATATAAAACTCTCTTTTCAAATTATTTTAATTATGCCGACACTTCTTTTTGGTCTCCTACACTTTCTCAAGAAAACAATATCATTATTTTTTTTATGTTTTCCTCCTATTTATTCCTTAATCTCCTATGGAATTTATATAGGAAAGACCTGGAAACTGGATCTGTTGACCAATGTCACAACATAGCTTTACATTTGCATCCACCATTATTCATTATTAAAGCAGTTTAAGTATATTCTCCAGCAGCTGCGACAAGGTAACTGCTATAGGCTCTGACTTGAGCAACCTTATAAGAAAAACCATTTCAAAATAATGAAGTGTTCTTGCTTCTTGCTTTGCATACAGTTGTTCCTGCAAGGCAGTGGAAAATGCAGTGCACATCCCTTGGCTTGGCAAACAGGCAATGGAGTTCATTGTCCTAAAATCCACTACCCGGAAACAATTCAATCCTTTAGCCACAGGTCCCAATTCCTGCTCCTCGCTTTTAAGCAAAGATGACTGGAAATCCTTCAGTATATCAAGCAGCAGCTTCTCTATTGTTCTCCTGTGGCTTTTATAAATCATCAGTCTTTATAATGAATCTTAGAGCCTAATGTCACAGCAGTGCGTTCACTAATTGCCATAAATAGCCAGGATCAAATTCCAGAAAGGTAAAGGTAAAGTAGGTAAAGTAGCATGTTTGCTTCCTGTAGTTCATGTTGGGAAGACATGTCAGTCTGTGAACCCTTCATGCCTTTGGTACCTGTCTGAACTCCTGGGTGAAAGCCATGAAGGAACCAAGGGCTTGAAGGGACTCCTGCACAACTTCACATCGTTGTGACATTACTGACTTTGTACATTCTTTCAAATAAAGAAAATGTTCTCCCTGAACTTTTTACAACCAATAGCAATTTTTGTCAACTGTTTTCATGTCTGCAGGCAGGATATGGCCACAAAGCAGAAGCTATTGATCATTCTTTCTGGGTTGACTGCAAACTGCTTTCAGCTTTTATTTTCCCCACCTGGAACAGGCTAAGCCTAAAATGGGATAGGGTTATTAATCTGAATCTCTGTATCATGATGCTGTGATCTGTGCACAAAGAAAACATCTCATAATATTCCTGTCTGTTAGATCATGAGGCTGCATCCTACAGATTTGTATCCACCTCATGGAGAAAGACATATTATTTTCTCCTCTCCGTTCTCTTTCTTGTCAATCTGTTCAGTATTAGCAGAGTTAGGCTGACTGCCATCACAGCAATATCCACACTGTGTCTCCTAGCTTTGTTTGTGAAGAAAGGAATTTCCGTTCACTTCCACTGAAGAAAGAGAAATAATAGTAAGTGTCTGCCCCCTTAGGACAGGAAGAAGCCAGACAACTGACTTATATTTAGAGGATAAGCAGCAAGTTGTAGTGGCCTCCTTAGTTTGCTTTTTAAATATCTAACCCAACCAGAGTGTAGTTACATGACAAGCCACCACCTCCCTCCCCGAAAGGTAATATTCATTAGATTCCCCCTTTCTCCAGCGTCCAGAATAAGTCACCAAACTTACAACTTAAACGACAGTCTTAGGTTCTGAAGAGTTGCCCCCCATTTTGCTTGTCATGAGAGTTATTTTAATTTTAAACCAATTTAATACAGTGTCAGCTTCGATAATGTCAGTGTCACCACCACACCTTCCTGCCGCGGAGCTGTTGCTGTTGCTGCAGTTGCTGTTGCTGCAATTGCTAATACAGTGGCCAAGCATGTCACTGCTGATAATTTAAGCCTGACATTGGGAAGATTAATTTACTGTGAAAATGACCCTCCAGAGACCAGCCTAGGCACTGGATGATTCATAATTTAAAAATGGTATATTTTATTGTTTCTGAACTTCTAATTAGGTCTTCCAAAGAACCATGGATAGTCACATCAGTGATAACCTCTTCTGTTTCCCCACAGACCTGAAACTTACTCCATGGCTGACAATAGTATGACATCTGGAATTCAACCCTAGCTGGCAAACTTATCTGATATTATTGGTATTTTAAATATCTTTCCAGATGATTATAAAATGTTGTGACATCAGGCAACAGGTACTCAGATATTCACACTCAAGGAACAGCTACAGTTTCACTGGTACCATATTTTACTAATAAACAATGGGTAATATACTCTATCACTTATGATAAATTACCTGTCTTCTGTCCTTCATACTTAGCTACTATTGCCCTAGGCATTAGCTGCAATGAAGGGGAATCGCATGTGGGATACATCTGGAAAACAATCCTATTTGAATGTACTTCTTTTCCCCAGTAATGGTTTCAGATTTGTCTTGAATCTGTTCCTATCAAGGTAGGACTGCTCAGGTAATACTCTAGACTTTGCTTGAGGTGTATCATATTAACCATCTATGAAAATGATTTTTTCTTAGTGTTCACCCTTTGTGCTGAGGGACTGGATTGATACTATGAGAACATTACTGTGATTCATCACTGCTGTATTCTGAAAGATACATGTGGCTTTTGAAGATCCACTAACTTTTGATACTGTTTATTTGTACAATATTAGATTTTGATCTTAACAGATGAACAGTATCTCTCACTGTGTCTACCAACCTGTCTTCCTCTTTTTCTCTCTGTTTCTCTCCTTTTGTTCTTTTACTAGATCAATTTATTTAGATGAGTATCTATCTCTATCTATTCTCAGAGGTGATGAACAGATAATACAATTTACTATACTGAACACCTAAAAATCTGGTCTTATTTTATATATAAAATCATCTTCTCTCTTAGCTTTGTTTGGGTTATTCTCCCTAAACTGGAAAAAGCAAAAGGTTGGTGAAGGATGATACTTCAATATATTTCTTATCCTGAGTTAACCAAAGATTCATTCATTATAAATTGTGTTAAAAAAACCAACCAACCAACCAAAACAAAGAATAACCCTTACGAAAAATGCCCCTTTACAAAATCTTCACTTAAATAGCTATGATTGTTTGCTTCACTATTGCTCCAAAAACAATATTGTAGTTTTGGTCTTCTGCTGAGAACTGAGACTTCCTGCCAATGGCTCCTGGGCTATTGTAGATTTGAGAATACCATAAACTAGCAAACAAAAATCCCCAGTTGTAGGAGCAGCAGCAGCAGCACGCACACACACATACACAAAAAAATTCCAGCAAAATCCTAAGTAGAAAAATGCATTCAGTGAAGCAGCTGAACTCTCAGAGCTATTTGTCATCCACTGGCGAATATAGGCAAAGCTTTCTCAAGCTGTTTTAAGGGGAGGGGATTACTCCACAATGACATGTCTATCAGTGTCATCAAGACTTGCTCATTTACCAAGAAACTTGATGATACTTGGCTGTAGAAGGGGAAAAAAAGTTATCTTCTAGCGCATCAGCCAGAATCTTCAATGCTCTATCTGGTGAGGTTGGTGGCAAAGTGACAGGAAAGTACCTTGTTCAATGCATGCTGTGCTGAGTATATCTCTCCCAGCAAGATGAATCTGGAAATCTTCCCAGATGTTACAGTACATTTTGTTCTTGTAGCTCTCAGTTCAGTGCTACAGCTTGGATGAAGGGAGATGAAGAAGAGGACTGCTCTTGCTTTCTCTGTGTGTCTAATTTGAAGGGTGGGTAGAGAATTTTTTTTCCTCCTTCAAAATTTTTTATTGCCAAAAATTAAAAAAAAATCAGCTCGCTCTTGGTGAGCAGGTGACAAATGTGACATCTGAGCAATGTGAGGCATGCAGGTTGTCTCAGATTCTTGAAACATCTGCAGAATTCTCCCTGCCATTTTGCACTCCTACCATTCTTAATTATCAATAATTATGGCTGGGGCTAAGGCAATCCAGTGACATCTGGAAGGTTATGGATGTCTCCTCCTCCTTGTATGCAATTCCTGCTCAGAGACTCCAAAAAAGGCATTTACAAATGAATGAAAACCACATCCAATTTCCATTTATTAATCTCTCCTATACTGATGGCGGGAGGTAGATAACAATGCTTTCTTCTCAGAGGAGATGTTGATAGATAAACTGTGAGTATACTTGCTGTTTTTTATTTCATTGTCATTGGAAAAGATTAATTTTCTCCTCAATCATCAGATTAGGTTGCAAGCTAAATCCCACTTATTAGGGCATTTGTCCATTGTAACTTGGTGGGATTTACTTCTGAGCAACAATTACATACATTTTCACAGTTAGAAGCCACACTCATGGGGTCCCATGACTAATGAATGAAGCAAATCTCTGTTACATGATTCTTTGTAGGGATTAGGTTGATTTGTTTGTGGTGCCTATCCAAATGTATGGTTAAATGGTCTTCTGTAGAGCTTAGCTCCTATACAAGTAATCAACAACTTACAAATCTGCATCATAGCCTTCCTGCAAGAAATTAAGGATATAATACCTTTCAGTCAGTTTAGGCTGAGCGGAAATGGCTGGACAGAAACTCAATTCCATTGCTCCCCAGCCAAAATGCAATACTCCATCTGTTGTGTTTTATGGGTATTGATATTCAATGGAACAACTTCCAACTTAACATCAGCACAGTATTTTATGAAAATAGATTCTTAAAAAGCAGTTATTGGGCCTACTGAGATCTTGTTGCCTCTCTTACAATCCATACTATCTTCATTTCCTGTTCCTTCTCCTGGTTTCCTCCCTCTGCTATAGTTAGTTTTGCTTCTGAGCTCTATGCATATTGTTACATACATCACATTACATTATCTCTCTTGAGGAAGCAGTACTTCAGTGGTTGAACAAATCCTTCTGTTTGTCTTTGATGAAAAGGTTGTTGAAGAGATATTTTAGGAAGGCTAAATTCTAAAGCGGTTTGGAATTGACAAGTAATGAATGGCTTCTTGTGATAGCCTTTTTATAGGTACAGATGGATAGAGGAGGGAAGAAAACCAACCACAAAGGGAACTCAATTTTATTTATCATTAATTTTGACTTGCTTCAGCAGATGTTTTTTGAGAGCCATTTTAACCTGCTTAATTTGTCTCGGTATAATGGGAAGCTGATAGCCTCAATTAACAGACTGATTAGGAAGTTTTTTAATGAGTTCCAATAGTTTTGCTTGTTATTGCTGATTCAGTGCACTGAATTCTAGGAGCTGGGATTTGAATGTTAGAAACCACCCAAGAGATGTTTCTCCACATGGCATCTGCTATAACTTCCTTCATCCAGGCTGTGCAGTTCAAAAAAGGAAAAAGAAATGAAAATCAAGAATGGTATTATAAAACAAACAGAAACTTTTTTCAAGTTTTCAAATTATAGGTTGAATAATTGAGTGATGGTGGTAGCAAGCTTCTCTGCTATAATTCACCTGAAAATCACTACTCACATCATGAGCAAGTTGAATAGAATATCTGAATTCTCCCCAAATATAGTGTCACTTGTGTTCATAATAATCTATTGCATGATCTTGCTAATAATAATATACACTCTTTTACATTGACTAAACAATGGAAAGCAGGCACAGGTTTGTTTATCACATTTTTTTTCAGATCACATTTTCAGTGTATCAATCAAACCTTTTCAAACAAAGGTTTGATTGATACACTGGCAAAGCTACACTCCAAAAGTGAGGCCAAAAATGAAGTGTAATATATTTAATATAAATTTGATTCAGATTAAATTAATACCATGAATATGCTTATCTCCTATGTATGGTTTTCATCTGTTGTCACATAAACAAAATTACAACCCGGTGAAGGAGCTTTGGGATGCCTTATATGATTTCTCTGATATAGCAGAAAAAGAAGGGATCAAATACCTCCTGATCATTCATTCATTTGATTTTATCTCATCTTTTCATACTGATGAATACCCAAAGTAGCAGACAGAATTTAAAAAATAAAAACATAGTATAAAGAAACTGAAAACATAAACTCAACAATACCATGCTAATTCCAATCAACATTTTATCTTGCATTCTGGAGACTTCTGGGGAAGAAATGACAAACTGAAGATGGAGCTGAGGTGATGACTGCAGCAGTATGAAAAGCTGGCAAGTAGACTGGTTCTTCATAATTCCTCTCTGGAGGAATTAAGGACAAGGAGAGGACTTGAGATCATCCACAAGTGCTTCAGACAGTTGCTTACAGGTTTAGAGCTCTGGGAGATGAGGAGATGATTCAGCCCAGATTGCTGAAACCAGGATTGGTGCCTTTAAAAGGACACTGGGTTCGCATACTAATTGTACTCGTTATGTGTACATAACGAGTACAATTAGTATGGACTAAGGGTCAAGATGGATTTAAAATAAGCTTTTGAAATTAATTCTAAGAATCCTTCCCATGGGAAAACGCTTTTGTTTTGAATTCTTAAAAAAAAAAAAAGATAGGATGGGACTTTGAAGATTGGACACTAAAGGGAACCAAAAGGAACTAAAGATTACAATTAAAGTCTGACTTACTAATACAGAATGCAGCAAAATATTTTAACATTGGAAGATATTTTTGAACAATGGACTCAGAAGTTAATTTTAAGACTGTCTGCCCTTATAGATAGACTGTGTTTAAAAGATGTTATGGAAGAGGAACAAATTTTACTGGACAAAACTGACTGAAAGTGGATTTAAAAATGACAAGCTACAAGAATGATATGGAAAAAGATGTTACACTGGACATACAAAAGAAACCAGCTGATGTTTTACTAATTAAAATGGACATAAATAACAAACCAAAAGATGGACCTGGATAACTTTCCTATATTGGATTTACGACAGAGGGCTTTAAAGAATTTTGTGAGAAGGGACAAAGGCAAATTCTAGAACATTTGAAGGGATTAAATATCAAGATGGTTAAAGGTAAAAGGAAGGAATATAAAGCTGATATATATGATCAAGATTAAAATAGATTTGTTATCTCTGAAAACACTTAATGTACTTTTGCTGATCAGGACTGAACGATGAGGCTTCAATGATGTGTTTATAGATAAGAGATGAGGTATGGGAAGAAGAGATCATTTGTTGTATTTTAAGAGAAGGTGGTAAGTTACTAAAATTGCTTATATTTTAGTGGGGGGAAGGGGGAAGGATCATTTCTTTATATATCTCTTTTCTTTTTCTTTACTATGATCTTATTTTTTTCTTTTCTATTTTTCTTTTTTTTTCTTTCTTGCACTATTTTTCTTTTTATTCTTTTACTTTTTTTAGTTTGTATTAGTTTTTATTTTTTCAATTGTAATAAGATATACTCTGTGTGTGTGTGTGTGTGTGTGTGTGTGTGTAATTTTATCTTGCATTCTGAGTCCTAGGAAGGCTTGTTGTTGTATTTTTTTAAATACCCAGAGCTAGGTATGAAGCAAGTGACAAAGACCAACTAGCTGGGATACAGAATAACCCTACTTATCTAGTACAGTACTTTTAAAAGTCAAAATCTGTATAATGTTATAGGGTTGTGTAGCCTTCAAAAATAATTGGGAAGAATTGTTTTGGATTTCAATAATTCCTGCTATTCACTAAAGCTGGCCCTCTTTTTTAGGGCTACACGTGAACCATCCCACCCCCAAAAGTGCAGCTGCTTTAGCAGTCATAGTTCCTTAATGAATGGATTCCTTAAAGCAGCTGTAATTTTGGCCAACTTTATGCAGAACCTGGAAAAAAAAAGAGGGATTGCTTTAATGAATATCAGGAGAGGTGCTGCACTCACACAAGTTCTGAAGCATTTTCAAAGCATCCATAATGTCCTCATTTTTAACATCATTATCAGGACAATACAAGTAATGCTATTGCAACGTCACCACTGAATTGTAGAAGTAGAAAATAATGGTAGACTCTTATGACTCCCTGATGTCACCTTTTCTCTCTTTTCTACTTTTTGAATTTCTCTGTTATTTCTTTCATCATAAACTCAGGAATGTGGGTCAGATTTAGTATCTCCTATTTTAGGACTGAGGTCTCAGGCTAAGACAGAATAGCTCCCCTAAACCATCCCATAGTTTGGTGTAGTGGTTAAGGCATCAGAAACCTTAACCACTACACCACCTCCTAGAAACTGGGAGTCCATAAGTTCTAGTCCCACCTTAGGCACAAAACTAGCTGGGGGACCTTGGGCCAGTCACTTTCTCTCAGTCCTAGAAAGGAGGCAATGGCAAACTACTGAAAAACCTTGCCAAGAAAACTGCAGGGACTAGTCCAGGCAGATGCCAGGAGTCAAACACTGACTTGAAGGCACCAACAAGCCTTCAAACCACGTTAGAACCCTCGGGAGAGGATCCTGTAAGAGTACAGAGGACTGGAAGAATAGTAGAAACATCAGCTGAATTGGAATCATAGCAGCCAAAGGTATCAAATCAATGCCTATTGCATATTGTTCCAAATAGAGAGTTTGCAAGATTACTGGATTTTGGTTTATTTGTCAAACCCATGTGCCTCAAGGTAATAGAAATGTGATACAAGGAGATGCTATTCATTTGTATTGCAGTATGTGAAGACCCCAGATAGGCTTCCAGGTAGCAGCCAGGACTGGTTTGTGTGCTTAACTTTCAGGAAGCTGTACCCTGAAGTGGCCCTCCTTATCTAGAAAAACCCTTGCTGGATTTACACCAAGAGGGATTGCTTCACATTGTTTTAGGACTACTATTGCCACATCTAAGAGTATATGAATTGCAGAAAGGATCTATAAATGTTTAAATGTGGAGTGAGCTTTTCATGGTCTGACACTGAAAGTAATTGATGAAAAACACCTCAGTATGAATAAAGTATGGCCCTTGAGTGATTAACCTAAGGCATTAAAACTGATATAGGATACAAACACAATAGTTTGCTTGAGTAGGTATTGCACAAAGTATAGAAGATAATTTGAAGCCCAAGTTATTGTCATATATCTCTAAGTTTCCTTGTGCTTCTATTTAGCTATATCACATTTGTATGTATAATGTTGATATAAAAATGTGTTGTTCTTTCTGTTCTGCTCAGTGTAGACACTGCTGTCACAATACTCATTATCGCTTTCTGTTGCTTAGGTATCTGGAACTCCTTCACCATGTTGCACATCTGAAGGGGAAGGAAAGAAATGGGGGAATGTGGCGGTAAAAAGGTATCCCCCCATACACATGTATGCTGTATTCACTACCAACCCTACGAAATGCCCCTTCCATACATGTGAACTGCTTAAAGTGCCCTTGTAAGAAAATATTGACCGCAAACTGAATTGACCCTAAGTGCCAACAGGGAGAAGAATTAGTCAGGAACCCATGGCCCAGCAAACCAAATTGATTATATTCACTGACTGTATCGCAGAGGCAGTATGGCTAGCATGCTGGGAGGGGACAAATAAGGTGACCCAGAGGGGTTTATCTCAAACATTCCAATATCATGCTGTAATTTACACTGTGTCTGCTTTTTTTCCTTTGTCTTGTCTTTGAAATGTAGTAGGCCAAAGATCCATAAGTTCTGGTTCTGCTTTTGATCAAGGCTACTCAGCAAAGTGCCAATGCTTTGCTGGGAGCTCAGTATATACTGTGTTACTGCTCGCATGCTAATAAAATTATGTTGTATCTTCAATGATTTGGTTGCTTTAGGTGAGCCGTGATTTGGCCACAACAAGAATGAAATGTTACATTGTATAAGTACCAAGTGAAAAGAAAGTCCCACTGGTGCATTGGTGGTAGAGGTGCAGTTTGAACTATAATCTCATAGTTTATGATTGGAAAGATTCCCACTGGATTGCATTTGCAGACAGTAAAAATAAATTGCATTAAATACTTTTGCTGCACAGGTTAGAGCAATACAGAAGATAGTGACAAACAATGATATGACAGTGAATTTTAAAAAGCAGGGGCTGGCACGGAATGGGCTAAGTTCCAAAAGCAGCAAAAACTTCATTTCTACCATTACTAGTAAGGTCCATAAACTCTCTCTGTCAGGTGCTCTCCCAGATATTGATTCATGTCCAAGCCCCCTGTCTTCCTAATTATGAACATGAATTGACAAGTACTTTTTCTTTGAAAACTTATGTTCCTGGGAAGCTGCTGCTTGTTATGGCTGAGGCACTTTTGCAGTGGGGTCTAAACTTGAAAGACATACAGTCCTGTATATGGGATATTCTCTTCCTCTTGAAAACAGAGTGGCATATCATGGTGTGAAGTGTATAGTAGTCTGTGTCTTATTATAATCATGTGATAGCCAGAATGCAATATCCAGGTGCATAGGTGCTTTGAATCACTGGTTGATATTGAAAGAGAGAGAGAGAAAAGAAGAAGAAGAAGAAGAAGAAGAAGAAGAAGAAGAAGAAGAAGAAGAAGAAGAAGAAGAAGAAGAAGAAGAAGAAGAAGAAGAAGAAGAAGAAGAAGAAGAAGAAGAAGAAGAAGAAGAAGATTCATCATCATCATCATCATCATCTGGTGCTGGTGGTACTAAAAAGCCTGCTTGGTCTTAGGGATCAAACTAATCTAATCATGATGATACATGATTTTCTAGTATCCCTGTGAATTCTTGCAATATGCTTACTAAATAGGGCCATCTTTGAAGAGTCTTTGGAAAGTGCAGTTAGTCCAGAATGCAGCATCAAAAATTGTAGTGACTATTGCTTATAGAATATTATTACACATCTTTTGCAAGGCTACATTGCATTCCCATATATCATTCTAAGGTTTGGGGATAACTTTTAACATCCTAAACTCCTTAACTTTTCCTGTACCAGCCTGATGGAGAGGATGTGGTCTGTATCCCCATGGTGGAGGAGGCATAATTAATGGGGGTCAAAGGGAAGACCTCCTATAAATTGTGGAACTCTTTCAGCAAGATAAACTTTGATCCACCTTTAGTGGATCAACTCCAGTGGTATGTTATACAATAAAACTTTCTTTAAGCTTCTTTTGGTAAAATGTGTTTTATTTTATATCTTTGTTTTATCTTCTATAGCTTTCTGTTTTTATTCTATTCTACTGGGTTTTTTTTTTCTCTTTCCCTCTTCTTCTTGTATTTAATGCTTAGTTTAATCACTGATAGTTTCTTTAAGAGGTATATAAGCAGCAGAAGGCCAGAATATAAATTAACCCATTAAATAAATACTTAAATGAAGGATTTGCAATTTTTGGTGGCCAGGAGCTTAATTTGATATTACCCTATATTTTTCATTTCTTTTCTTTCTCAAAATGGCTAGAAATTGTATCTTCAGTTTTCAATAAAGGGGTCTCCAGGAGGCATGGAAACAGAATTTGTGGTTTTGGAGCTGAAATTTGCCACCAATGACATAAACTTATTTCCAACTATGTGTGTGTAGCTAAGGAAAGGAAAGGAAAGGAAAGGAAAGGAAAGGAAAGGAAAGGAAAGGAAAGGAAAGGAAAGGAAAGGAAAGGAAAGGAAAGGAAAGGAAAGGAAAGGAAAGGAAAGAAGAAACAGAGTGGGAAAGCTTTGTTCATGAGCTTAGAGATTGGTGCTTTGTAATAGTGTTTTATGAGTTATTTGAAATGAAAACAAATATAGGACTCTTTTAGTGCAGGAGTTGAACTTTTTATTCTTTCTTCTAGACTAAGAAATGAAAGTAGTGTTGATATACCAAGTGATGACATCAAGGTTCTTTTTCAATGTCTGGAGGCTGTGGAAACTAAGTAAGGAGAAACAAGCTTAGGTTCAACCCTAGCAAGACTGACTGGTTGTGGATTTTAGGTTCTTCCTCCCCCCGATCTGGGTTTTTTTCATCACTGGAACGGGATGGAATGGGTATGCAACTTAGGCGTCCTCCTAGACTCCCAGCTCCTGCTTGAAGAGTAGGTGGCAGCCATGGCTAGCAGGTTCCTTCCATAAACACATACTGTGCACCAATTGCATCATTCCAGGATTGGGAGGCTCTGCTCACAGTCATTCATGTTCTGGTCACCTGTTTGGATTATTGCAATATACTCTATATGACTCTGCCCTTGAAGACCAGTCAAAAACTACAACTTGTCCAGAATGCAGATGCAGAGATAGTTGTGGGCACACCTCAGTATACCCAAAAACACCAGTTCTTGCATAGACTCCCAGTAGGGTTTTGGTGCAATTCAAGGTGCTGGATGTCATCTTTAAAGCCCTTTATGACATAGGGCCAGATCATTTATGAGACAACTGTCTCCAGATATTTCTGCTTGTCTGACCCAGATGGATTTTCATGAGGCACTAAAAATTTGGCTTTTCCCCTGGGGCAGGAAGCTAGGTGAGCCTGTTTTTAGATGGTTGTTATTGTGGAAATGTGTGCTGCCCCATATATGATGTGTTTCCATTTTATTGTTAATTTATTGTTTTTAACTTGCTGTTTGCCCAGTCATATGCTGAGCAGGCAGCCGTATAAATTGAATATATTTGTATAGTATGTGTATGTGTGCACACATTTACATAGACATGCACCTATTTATGCATCTGAACTTTTCAAAAGTTTTCATAGTTCCATAAGTAATGTTCTAGTCAACCAGCAGTGCTCAACAGTCAAGGCAACAGACTAGGAATTATAAGTCAAATTCTTCAGGATCTTGCAGATCCAGTCCAATGCATCATCTATCAGTCTTGATCACAGGACTAAGTATGTGTTATTAACAATCCAAATGCTTTAGTGTGATCAAGATAACACTGTAAATCAGTTTTCCTCAAAATGTTTGTCTAGAGATATATAGATATATAGATAATGAAGCTCAAGCTCAGATACTTTGGTCACTTAATGCAAAGAGAGGACTCTTTGGAAAAGACCCTGATACTGGGAAAGATTGAAGGCAAAAGGAGAAGGGGACGGCAGAGGATGAGATGGTTAGATAGCATCACTAAAGCAATGAGCATGAAACTGAGCAAACTCAGGGAGGCAGTGAAGGACAGGAAGGACAGGCACAATATGGTTCATGGGGTCACGAAGAGTCAGACACGACTTAACGACTGAACAACAACAAATATAGCTTCCAACACTCCCAGTGTGGTTTGGCTGTCCTAAACCACATGCTAAAGATGCCTCTAGCTGGATAAAGCAAGACTGTTAAGTAGTGTGACATGCCCTGGAAATTTCCACTTTCAACTTGACCAATGGAAGCATCACAACCACTATGAAAAAGTGGTTGAGAGGTGCAATAAATGTGTGGGTCACCTTAATTAATTAATTTACTACATTTGTTAATTACCCCAACCACATGGCTCTATTTTACCAGTTTTACGCATTCCACTTCTATCTGGTTTACTTTCTTCCATTTTTTACCCCTGGATTCAAGTCCTATCAAAAAGCAGAAAAAGAAAATAAAAAGAGCAGTTGCCCTTTGCAATAGAAGAGATGCTCCCTTCCCATGATACTGTTTTATGGAGTTATGTTTCATGACATTTATAAAAGCATGTGTCATGAAGCAGATGGCTTGTTAGCCTTTATTTTGTAGTCCTATCCACACAGTTATGGTCTATATTTATCATGCTTCTCTGAATTTGCAAACGTGCTATATGATACTCTGTTCCAAGAGGTAAATAGGAACATATCTCTAAAAGCTGAAAGTTGATTTGTCTAGTCAGCATGATTATTATGATTTGAGGACATTAATAATGTGAAGAGGTAAGGGATGACATTATGACTGACCCCATCATAAGCAATGATGCTTAGATGCTGTAGAATCCAAAT
The DNA here is from genome assembly GCF_059951505.1 of Python bivittatus. Taxonomy (NCBI): domain Eukaryota; kingdom Metazoa; phylum Chordata; class Lepidosauria; order Squamata; family Pythonidae; genus Python; species Python bivittatus. The sequence continues at coordinate 34,854,877 of NW_028277098.1, forward strand.
CTTCTAGTGATGTTCTGCACAGTCATTCCCCATCATATGCCTGCTCCTGGAGCAGTATGTCAGTTTCCTGCCACAGTGGTGGTGCAAGAACAACTGTTCTCTGAAGGAGAACCAGGACAGGAGGGAAAAGAAGGAATCATATGTTTGTCCTCTTCAGTAGAATTGTCACTTTCTACACCATAAAGGCAGAACAGGAGGAGAAGACAGCATATTTGCTTTCCTTGTGTGGGAGGCTTTGTTTTGAGTGGAAAAACTGATAGAATATTATATACTTGGTTTCTCACTATACTTCACAAGGAAAAGTCACTCCTTCATAGAGTGCCTCATTGCTGTTTATCATTGCATCTTACTCTTCAATAATCTTCTGTTAGTGCATACTTCTGTCTCGCATGGATTCTTGCTATTTTTTAAAAGGGTAGTGGATGGAATTATTTTGCCTCAGGGATAATTAGCCTGAGTGGGAGGTCACTCAAGCTTTTTGTGCCTAGAGGAGAGAATCATCTGAGAAAAAATATAGGCTGACCTGTAAAATACTAGTCTCGAGCCTCAAAAGTCACAGCTAGAAACTGTGAAGTGATTTAAAAAATAAGAGAGGGGAATACTGTAGACTTTTGTGTTTAAGCTTTGACCCAGGAATCAGTTGTTATTAAGCCGCTTTCTTCTCCTTTGTTGAACCTAAACAATTATGATCCTAAACAAATCAGAACCCATGCTAGCAGGGTTAGAGCATCTTACCATGTTCTTCATATATGTTGCTCCATGGTTATAGAACTATCCTTCTTCCAATAGCAACACAGGGCAGTGGAGGCAGTGGTGGGTGAAAGAGGACCTTCTCTATCCAGTTCTACAACATACCAGGGGAAGTGGGATGCTATTATCTCTACTCTACTCTATGGCCGCACCAAGAAGGGTGCTAATAGCCCTAACTACAGTAGTATAGGATGTGTTCTAGACTGTCCATTCATTATGCCTGAACAATGCATAGGGAACAGCCACAAGGATATCAAATTTCATGCCTATATGGTTTTCTGTTGACCCCAAGATGGGTAGAGAGCTCTTCAATTCAGCAATGGGGAAAGTCTCCTAATGCAACATTTCAATTAATATAAAAGCTTTAGAAAACACCCTGTTCTATTGTAATAAGTTATCATTAGTGTATAAAGTCATTCTTATTCCTTCTTTAATTCACTTGGTAGTACAAATAACTCTTTAAGTTATTTCCTCTAGTGACAACTGGCTCTAAAATGTAATAAAAACCACACTTGTCCAATCCTCCTGCTATCTGGGCATCCTTCAGTGGCTTTCAAATTCCTAGAGATTTGAGGAATCTGGGATCTATAGGTTTCTCACTGAGTTTTCCTGCAGAGGTGTTTGTAGTAGCTCTTCATATGCAGAAATTCTAAAGATAATTTTTCTTTGCCTTTTCCATAAGAAGCAGATCAAACTGTAGTTTGCCATAATTAGCTAGTTAATATTTAATAATGAGAGATCTACCTTACAGCCAAACTTGCACTTATGGCCACCTGCTACCAATGGTGACAGGGGCTAATAGCTGGCAACATCGTATCCCAGGGAGATAGGCAATTGGTTGCATATTCCTTTACTCTCTAATAGGTGACCACCTGCCTATCACACTTTGGACCACCTAGGGGCCTGCCCAGCTGTGCAAATTGCTTTGCAATCAAAAGCCACTTTGAGTGGGAAGCATATTTTCAATCACATTAGATGTTTTTTGACTTCCTAATTGCAAAAAGGGAAAGTCATTTGCTTGACCTGTGTGTGTGTGCGCGCGCGTGTGTGTGCATATTCACATATTTATTTATCACCAACATACACAGAAGGACACCAGGCTGGCACAACAGTTAGCCAGAAAAATATCAACCTCTTGTTTTTAGGAGAGGCGTATTGAAATGCCACTGAGCAATAAATGAATAGTCTCTATGGTGACTATTGTGAACATGCAATGCTGTAATCCATTAATTGAGTCTCTGCCCAAATTCCTACTAAGATAAGCTCAAGGATCCAATTATAAGAAGTCATCATTTTCAAGATGCATGTGTTCCTGCCCTGCTCCAAGTGTTAAGCACTTCAGTACAAGTATAGTATATAAGCCAGCAGTTGGTCCCTTCCTTTTATAGGCTTGTCCAGAATAGCCAATTAATTGTTTCCTTAGATAATTTGAGTTCTCACGATTCTCATCTGAAATGTATTTGATATGGATACATTCATACTTCAAGTCTGAAGAATCATGGTCCAATATGTGTATGCGTATGTGTAGTTAAAGAAGAAATATGAAATGGCCTTTTGTACTAAACCATGCTCGCACTAAAAGAGCTTTAAAGCAGAGCAAATAATAATAACCTGCCTTGTGGGAGTAATTATCAATAACAGAACTATTTGTACAACTTGATCTTCAGTACTTGGAAGAAAATCCCACTTCCTTCAATGGACTTCTTCCAAGTGAGTGTGAATAGGACAGCAGCTTTAGAGAGCAATTCTATGCTGTCTTTGGAGTCTTCCAGCATTTCTAAGCATCTTGCTGACAAAAACAAAAACTGGATGCTGAACAAGGTGTGGGAGTAATTCTTACATGGTCAAAAGCAAAGCCTGATTTCAGATCTGACCATTGCCAAAACAAGGAACAGATGGAAACGGTCCATCATGCCCAAAAGAAATTCACTTTTAGCCCTTTATGCGGAGCAAGAAGGCAGAAGGGGGTACAAGAATTTGACCACTGATTACAACAAAAATAGAACTCACATTTGATCCACAGCAGTTGTTGGATTTTTTTTTCCATAATAGCTTCTTAGTTTCTCTTGCATCTTGTGTGCCTGCTTATCTGCTCCAGTCCAGCTTGCTGGGAAGAAGCCTGACAATAGCATACTTTTCCTTCTAGTTCCTCCAGCTTCAATGTATATATAGATTTAGATATCCCACTATAAAGAATGGGTGGATAAGGTACTCTACATTTATTGGGCATTTGGGATCAGAGTGGAGTGTTAAAGGACTTTGGATATGAGGGATTCTTAGCCCTGTGCTTCCTGCTCCATATATCCCAACTATGCTCCCTTATGGGGTTTTCCAAGATTGGAATTTCCCATTATTTCTCAAGAGTTAACCTTGGAGACAGGGATAGGCATTCCTCCTTGGTCAGAGAAATCCAGCATATCCTGTGATCCCTGGACCCTATCCTAGGAACTAAATTTACTTTCCTCATGACATATCTCTAACAATGGGAAGTTTCAGATGCATGAAACTGCTAACTAAGATGGATCTGATAATATAGAGTACAGAAGTGCAGCTCACCCTAATATATTGTTATTATTGGATTATTTTTTTAAAAAAATTAAAGCATTTTCCATATGAATTGTAATCAACATTACAGTATTTAGTTTTTCAAGTTCAGGAAAAAATGCAGTATAGTCCTTCTGTGGTTGATTCATTAAAGTTTTTGAAACTCTTAAAGCTTAACTCTTAAAAGGGGATTGCTTTAGTGAACAGCAGGGAAGCGTTGGGCTCACATGAGGTCTTAAACACTTCTTCCAAATCATTTGCAAAGCACTCACAATCCTAATATATATAATCATTCCAGAAGGGTAAGAACAAATTAGAAACCTTCCTAAACCCAGGAAAGATTGTTCACTTTATACCTGAAAACTGGGAACTAGAAGAACCTCTGGTAGTAAAGAATTCTATAAAATAGGCAGGGGTTACTTTCTTGCGAGCATTGTGGTACAATAGGAGTCTAAGTGGTAAATAGGAGAAGATGTAGCCAATAGATTATGTGGCCTGAAAGAACAGAATCAGGAATTAGCTTGGACTGGAGGCCTTCTACTAGGAAAAGTAGGCTAGGAGCAGTTAAGTTATTATAAATATTTATATATTTAAGTAAGGGATTGTTGTTTACTTCTGGGGCACTTCTGGAATAGCTGGATCTGCATAGGCAGGAGAAGTAGAACGTTCCAGAGTTTTCCATAACATTCCATTCTTGGTTCAATGAGATTTGTATATCCCTAAAACACAGCATTTGATGTTTCCCTTTTTAGAACGTGAAACAGTTGGAGTTTCCAGCATATATCCTCCATGAGTCCTCAGTAATATGGTAGTATGAAAATATAGCAAATAAATGAGTAACAGGAGAAGGAGAAAAAGGAAAAGAGGTGGAATATTGATGATGGGGGGAGGACAAAGAAGAAAAGATGGAAATAGGCAATGCAGCAAAATGTTTTGTTTGCTAGAAGCGTATCTGATAAATCTATATCTATTATTCAGTTATTTAAAATATTGCAAGTATACTCCTAATGTTGTTTACAGGATAAAATAATGCAAACAAATATCAAAGAAGCAAGTGAAATTAAAACAAATACCCTGCTCACAAATCTAGCAAAACCTGAAACTATTGCTGTTCCATAAAAAAAAAAAAAAAAAAAAGTGGGGGGGGTTCATTTTGGCAGAATTAGATTTAAACTGCAGATTTGGTTGCCCCCTTCTGTTGCAATCAAGCCTGCCAAATTCAGCCTGACAGGTGCAAGTGGATTGTGCAATAACAATTTTTACAGATATTGGGAGGTGGGTGGGTGGGGAATATCTATGAAAATTCTTGACAGATTCAAGGTGCCCCTATGTTAAGAAACTGGCCAGATTACCAAAGAATAGGTACTGTATAGGGATTTGGGAGTTACACTTTTTTTATTGTGACTATCTGATTATTTAAAAGGGTTCTATAAATTGGCTGACGGGCAGAATAAAATGGCATTTGCAAGCAAGTTCTAATATTCCTCCTCAAAGCAGTGTGTTTGGAGAGCTCCTGGTGAACTGTTTCCTCTAATTGGAAGATAGATATATCACCCACTTGGCTTGGTTCCTCTCCTTTCCCATAGTCCTCATCCTAGAGAAACAAAAGCTAAAAGTGGTGGGTGAGGCCATCCAGTAATGTTTAGTAGCACCAAATTGCTCACAAAGGAGTCTCGTCGTGTTGCCAACTCAATTTGGATCGTTTTGGAGGAATACTGCTCTGCTTCATGGAAACACAGAACCAGTGCAGAGTCAATGGATTTGACTCAGGGTTCGAGATTTGGTTGACTCGGGTGGCACATCCCCCCAGACCTTTTTTTTTTTTTTTTTTAACTGTTATATCAAAATAATAGAGTATTGGAAAGATGTCTGGTTCTTTCCCCTTCAAATCTGTCACTAAAAACAAACACAATTACAAATGAAAGGAAGAGGGGTATGAAGCTACAGTACAGCCTTCTAAGCTGTCGGACTCTTATAAACCAAAAAGCGTTCCCAGAGGTCTGAACTAGCACTGCCTTATTCATATAATGGCTTCAGTGAACGTACACGGGGCTTAAAGGTTTTGTTATAGTGTGGAAGGAAAAGATAAACAAATGAAGACTCATAAACACCTAACAAATGTTACAGACCAGTGTGCTACAATAGTCTTGGAATGTGAATGAAAGGGCGTGAAATGGAGGGGGAAATAGAAAACAGATCAGACCCAGGAGAGATTGCCTACAGAAATTGCTTGTTTCTTTTCTCCCCCACCCTCTCGCAGATCAGAGAGATTGGAGAGGAGGGATTACAAGAGAGTTTTCAGGCACACAATGGGGAATACACCGGGCTGTTTGCATAGTGCGCTAGCAGCTCCCAGCCCCGAGCGTGCTCCTTTTAATGTATATTCCACATTGTGTGCCTGCTTACTCTCTTGTAATCCCTTCTTCTCCAATGGATGTAAATACGAATATTAATTCCTTTCTTGCTAATTATTCCAGCGCCGGGGTGAACATTCCAAAGGATGGGGGAATGGGGAAAAGGAAAGCACAGTCATGGTGATGTGATTTCCCACTTAGTGACCGCTTCACCTAATGACAGAGCTGCCAGTCCCAATTGTGGTCACTAAACAAGGACTACCTGTAGTCACACCCAATTCCAGATCATTTATAAATATATTAAAAAGTACCTGACTTAGGACAGACCCCTGGGAGATGCCACTGGTTGCATGCCTCCATTGTGAGAAATGACTATTTACTCCTATTTTTGCCTGCAAAAATCAGACAGCCACTAGCTGGCAGCAAAGAGATACAGAAAACTCTGACTCTTTGCTTCTCTGTAGCACCCATCTTAACAAGGAAGCCCTACATTGGCCCCAAATCACTTGACTGTGGTCAGACAGAGACCTGAACCTGGGTTTCCTTAACACGAAGGTCCATGGAACCAAGTGGTAGGAATTCAAGAGAAGGAATAATACTAGAAACTTCAGTCTCATTCACCTCCTCATGAAAAGTGGGAATAGAAAGCCAACACCTTAAAAATGGCTGCAGAGAAAAATACGATCAGTCTTTGTTTTGACTTCTTTTTAGTCAAGTCCAAAGAGAGTAGCATAGAAAGGGAAATATTAGGTTGCAATTGAATACAAACTTCCCTGTGAGTAAATCCCATAGAATTCAGTAGGGGTTGATTTCTGAGTAGGCTTGCATATACTTTCAATGGTAATTACAAGGACATCGAATCAATAGTTAGCATATCCAGAATCACAGATGAGATTTCAGCTATTACATTTCTAACAAAAGTTCTTATTGATCAAGAAATGCCATGCTGAACAAAGGCTTGAGTGTTGTGCATATCTTTATATATTGTTTTTGAGCCGTGCTCATTTTGGGATTTCTCTTGCAGGATAGTTTTAAATAAGTAGCATGAAACCTTTTTACTTACATTGTGGGAAAGTTTACATATGAGAATAAATCATCCCTATCATGAATATATGGAATACTAAAATTACATGAATTAAGTTTTTTTTCCTTTTGAATATATACTCAGCCAGTTTTTTTGCACTTAAAGTTTTAGTATTAACTGATTGTTTTTTTATAAAAACTGTTAGCTATTAAAATTAGATAGGGCTTTTAATCTAGTTCATTAAAACAAAATTGCCCTTTAATGGTGGTGCAGCTGCTGTAAAGAGTATAGTAAGTATGTCAAAGTTCTTCCTACTTTTTATCATCTTATTACAAAATTTCTTTCCAGATGTTTATTTGAACTGAGTTGCCTATTTTTGAAAGTCTCAAAATATCAGTCTCTTAGGAACATCTATTAATGCTGTAATTCCTTTTGAAGAATCTTTTACAATTAGCGGAAGACTAAAATCTCAGAGCCATCCGTGACTCACCTTTAGGGCCAAGAGGATGGCTAGGAAAGAGCACATGGTGAAGAAGCAATTATGGTGATGACCTATTCAATGCCAAGAAAGCAGTGTGTACTTCTAATGTCTTCTTCTACCATAGCTGGCAAGTGGGAAGAGATTGGCAGCTTACCAGTTCAGGTAATCACCACTCAGGAAGGGAGAGGGGTTGGAAGAAGGTATTAAACAGCCATAACACAGATGGCTTTAGGTCGCCATGGCATCTGTCCCCAGGTGCCTAATGATTTAGCTTCTAAATATCAGGTGGGTTCATAATAAGACTTCATTCATGATTAGGGATGAAGGATCTGATCTGATGCGTTTTACTGAGGCCAGGCTGGAGGTACTGGTATGATACAGATTTGTCCCAACTCTGGCCACCTAGTTTCTCAGTGCACCGTCAACCTTGATTGGACACATGGGTGCAATGGGGAAACACTGTGGTAAATAGATATTATACACCAAGAAATCTCTCCAAACTGATCAGGCTACAAGGACATTTACTTGGTACTGAATCAATGAGACAGACTGTGGACGCTGCTGGTTTCCACTCACGCTTCTGTCCACCCTCCTGACTGAGACAGTTTTACGTATGGTACTGGACCAGGTTGGCCAGGGGACTTCAACATTCACTCTGAAGTTGTCCTAGTAGGGCATGTCTCAAACTTCATTGGACCAACAGATAGGACAGAGCACATATTTGATTTAGATTTTACCTCAGAATATGAGGGGAAGTTTTGATATAGACTGAAGTCCCTGTCAAGATCAGACCAACGTCTGACCTATAGAACAGACAAACAGAATGGGCCGTTTACACAATTATTCTGTAGTGTGGAACTTGGGCTTCATCTGGGTTATCCAAGGAACTCTGGGTGATTAAACAGGGCAAGAGATGACTAGAATACAAATGAAACTAGTCTCATTATGGGGATGACCAAACATACATTAATACACAAAGTTGTACCTACTGTATGACACTGAATGCTGCAAAAAGATACTTTGTAACCAGCATTGTGTCCTTAAGTAGATATCCAGCAAAACCTATAAGAATTATCCAGGGCTTACTGTCATTTTCCCAGAAAGCCTTTGGAGACCTCAAAGACCTGCCATAACAGATTTACAAGGCAGCCTGAAATAATGTTGTCTTCATGCTAACACTACTTTTGATATAGTACATATGAGGTTTATTGTACACTGTCTGCTCTAATTGATTCAATTTTTGAGGTTTAAGGATATGGATAAGACATATGTAGCTCACTTGTCTGCTTGATGCTTGCTTAATTCCTCCCCATTTTAGCTTATCTGAGTAAGCGCTAGCCCTTTGAGGTAGTCCAGACAAGGAACTAAAACCATGAGTATTAACATTACCTTTATCATAAGGTTACAGTAACAGGATCTTGCAAGTCTGAAAGCCCTTCTTCTCTCCCTTGCCTTTACTTTCCAGAGAACTAGGGAGTGTACCTTCTGAGATGTTTTCTCCCCCTTTCCCATTCCTTCTGTGGGCTGAGATATCTCTTCTCTGACCATTGTCTAGACTGTGGCTCCTCCTCCTGCCTCTCAAGGTTATTCTCACAGCCCACTACATCGAGCCAAAAAGGCTGACAAGGTCAATCCAGGGTGTTTTAAGGGCATTCTTGCATAATATATTCCTGCTACCAGTTTCAAAGGAGACAGTGATCTATAAACTTGTGAAGAATCCCTCCCTGTATCCAGAGGATTTTGCCAACTACCACCCAGTCACAAACATCCTTATTTTGGGCAAAGTGCTTGATAGTGGGCAAAATGCTTAGTGATGGTGATCAGCTGGAATTTTCCAAAATTTCAGCCTTTTTTTTTTCCCCCCTTTTTCCTTAGTGAATGATGCCTGAGATTGAACGTAGGACTATACTTTTCCGATGTTTTACTAAAAAGTTACAATCCCATACCATTTAATTATATAATAGTTTCCCCATGGAAATCAGTGCATATTTTAACATGTAACTAGATGGTATCCAAGGAATGTATGGATTAGCTTTATTCTGGATTTGCAATTGATAGTTAATCTGACACAATGTTATAGTAGAAAGCATTGTTTATAAAGAACATGAATGTGGATTTCTTTAAAAAAAATCTACAAATGCTTTTGGAATGAAAGTGAATAGAAAGGAAAAGGAATACACATTTTAATGCTGTATTTCCAGTGGAATAATTTTTTTAGAGATAGAGACAAAATAAATAGGCCAGCATTATAATTACTGATCTTTGCACAGAGCACTCTAATCCTCCTCTTCCTCCATTGGACATCATTCAGACTTAATGGTCCTAAGTCACCTATTGGATTGCTAGGCTAGACCCATAATAGTGAAATTGTATTTAAAAAAAGTTGACTGAAATAATCAATCCCCTAGCCATTATAGGCTTGTAATTCTGAAAGGAAAGCTTATAGTCTTTTCTCAGCAAAAAGCCTTGACGACCACGGTAATGTGTGCTCATTTCAAAAGATGCTAAAGATTACTCAACTTGCTGCTGCTGCTGCTGCTACATTCAGAAGCAAATGCCGTTTCTTTAATGATGACATTGGCAGAACTGTGGAATATGAATTACAGTAATCCTGGCTACATATTGTTAAATCATGGAAAATTGTTTTCCAGCCAGGAATGGGCCATACAAGATTTAATTCTCACAATGATTGTAAAACTGGGGGGTGTGGGTGGGAGGTGGAGGAGTTGATTCAGATTTCGCTCCTAGGTCAGACCCTCTCAACTATCCTATCCTATCCTATCCTATCCTATCCTATCCTATCCTATCCTATCCTATCCTATCCTATCCTATGTAGCTTACATGGGTTAAAATCAACAATAGTGCTTGAGACAAAACCCCCCAAATTAATAACAAACAATTTAGACTCAATAATCTTCAAGATTCTCTTGAAGGACAGCAAGTTCAAAGCTGTATGGATCTTCAGGGGAATGTTGTTCCAGAGGGTAGGCACAGCAACAGAGAAGGCACATCTTATTCCTCTAGATGTTTTGTAATGATCACTTCCAGAATTTCCAGCTAATGTGCTGGCAGAAAGTTTGGAGTTCTGTCTCCAAAATTTCTGAGGATCAGGTTAGGGGAAGACTTTGATTGTCTTAAACAGTTATAGAAAGTATGTACCTATGACAGATGATTCATAAAGAATGTGTTACAATCAGGGTTTGTTTTTTTTTGGTAAATAATAAGTATTATCATTATAAATAGTGACTTTATCAGAACAAATGTCTAACATGATGTAAATTATATTATTTTTTAGATTTATATCACACCTTTTTATTTTTGGAATGCATGCTGATGCAAAGGGACAATGGTATCATATTTTCTTATGATTTAAATCCTATTTTCCACTGTTAATGACAAGCCCCAAAGCAGAAGTTGTACATAACTTTTCATGATGCATCCTTGCACTAAGACTATCATGTGGAAAGTCTTCTGTTCCTTCTGGGCCAACCGTTTGTAGGGTGGTTCCACTGCCAGCCTATTTTCCAATGGATTCAATTCTAAAAATCCAATCTATCTGTTTGACAGGAGAGAAGCCCTGTCTGATTTAGGTAGCTCAAACCATTAGCTCTGGAAGAATTTACAAAGAGAATTCAAATTGGGAATTGTAGCCTCAGGAGAATGCAGGAAAAAGCTCAGATCATTGGCTTCTAATGATACCACTAAGGGTTTGAAGGCCCAGTTGAAGCAGACTGTTTCACAGTTGCCTAGAGCTATGGTAAACCATTCTAAGTGAAAGAAAATTCTAGGCTATCAGCTAATCCAGAAATCACTAATGGGCTAATAAACTGTGTTCAATTGTTACATCTTTTATAGTATTTATTGTTATTTTGATTTAATCTTTTAAAGTTCATGCTTTCGGCCACTTTGCATGCTGGAAAAAAATGACTCAATAAATCAGTGTTGTCCAAACTTGGCCACTTTAAGATGAGTGGACTTCAACTCCCAGAATTCCCCAGCCAGCATGGCTGGCTGGGGAATTCTGGGAGTTGAAGTCCACTCATCTTAAAGTGGCCAAGTTTGGACAACACTGCAATAAATGATATGCATCATGATATGCCATCATAATACACATTTTTAACATATGTTCTGGAATGGTGAAGTGCTGATGGTCATGATGATCACAACAATCATCAAACAGTCCTGTAATCCACTAAAATTAATGTCCTGCTTTTTCAACTCATGCTGAGCATTTATGGAGTCCACATGGCAATATAGTGCTGGAGATTAGAATATCCCCTTTTCAATTCCAGAAGAGTTGTTGGTCTATTACCCCCTCATTTCCATAGCAACTTTTTAATGTCATTTGTCCAGCAGAATATTAAGTGCACGGGATAGTTGGCAAAGAATGGCTTGATTTTACCATCCTTGAAATTGCTGTTGTTGGGATTATTCATGGTGATATTGTCACTTTGTTTTGCACTGCATCTTTATTTTGTTCTGGTAATAGCAACTGTAACCAAATGTGTAATATTTAATTTTTGGTCTACTACCTGAAATATTAAATCAATCTGAAAGTACTGCTTGGATATGAGAAATTCCTCCAGATTTCACTTGGATGGTACAGTTTACTACTTCACTGCATCTTTGTTGTTATTATGCATGGCTTGGAAGAAAGCCAGGCTGGGTCAGTGTGGACCATAATTTTAAGACTGTGAAAGATACTGGTAGGTTGGGTGCCCATCAGAGTCTACTAGCATAAGGGAATATGCAAACAATATCTTCCTCCTCCTCCTCCTCCTCCTCCTCCTCCTCCTCCTCCTCCTCCTCCTCCTCCTCCTCCTCCTCCTCCTCCTCCTCCAAGAAGCCCTTCTGCAGCTCTGGACATTGTGAAATAGGAAATACAGTGCCCAAAATTTGCTGCTCCGTACATTTTTCCATATAATCATAAAAATAATCTTTACATTACTCTCTGTTTAAATTGTGATGGTGTTCAACTTATTTAATAGGAAGCTTTAAAAATCCAATTTTGGAAAATAGGATAGGAGAAAGGAGCAGGAAACACATGACACCACTACCATTGCTAGAATTTTGCAGGAACTCTAGACACTAGGGAGTTCAAGAGCAATCTTATCCTAACAATAACATTTAATTCATGCATAGGATTACTCAGCTAGTTCTTTGTCTGCTGTTCACATATGTCTGATAGCTGCCTTCAATTCCTCTCCTGGGTACTATTTGTTGGAGGCTGAAACTTCATCATTGAGTGCTTAAGATTAAACATAATGGAGTATATGATAAATGGATTCATTCTTGCCCAGCATCAATGTGTTATCTGCTTTCATGCTTTCTTTCCCAAACTCCATGGCTGCTGAAATTTCTTAAGCAGGCTATACAAAGATCTCACCATGCCTCATTTGCTTGGTCTCAGTTGGAGTACCTCTTTCGTAGGTCCAGGCAGCTAGTGTGCCTGTTTCCAAATGCCATGGCACCATCAAAAGAATGAAATGATAAGCATTTTCTCAGACGACTGTAATGCTTACATTTGATTGTCAAGATATCAGAATTCACGAGAGGCCAGTTCAGTAGGCAGCAAAGTATAAACTCTATCTGTCAAACGGTGATGGCCTAGATGTGTTAAAACTCACATAAAGCTAAAGTTCTTGGTGACAACAATATATGAGCAGAGACAGTATACCGTGGGACTTTGAATCTAACTATTTGAAGATTCATCTATTTGGTATGGAACATTTCAGGGCTTGTCTGTTTCAAATGTTCTTGCTGTGCTTCTGTTGGGCCTAAATCAAAACAAATAAACCACGAACTTTAAAATAAAAATGAAACAATTAAAAAGATTTGAAATCTGTCATAGACACCCCTTCCCCCAAATACGGTTTACTCCATGGATTCAGCAGTTCATAATATTTTGGGAAGAACTGATGATAGGGATACCCAGGATACCATATAAGCTAAATATAGCTTTAAAACCATGCTAATTCCAGGAGAACAAGCAGACTGCGTCATCTGTCGACAGTTTGATAGTCTGTGATATGTGTAACCAATTGTTCTTATTTACATTAATTTGCATTGTGAAAAGCAATTTTACAGTTTCAGTCAGGCTTAATAGGCAATTTGCAGCTCTGTGCCTAATGGCATAGTTACTTAAGCCTGCCCCAGGGGTGCTTTCTAGACCTAATACAAATGAAACCTTTTAAATGTTTGGTTGAACATCTTTTAAAAAAAAACGTCAAAAGTCTCTCATTATTAGACCTGGCTTGTACTTGCCTTGTCATCTTTAATAGTGCCATTGGCTATGGGCTTACATTCAGGTACCGCTCCTCTCTGCACGGCTGAGGTCATGATTCCATTTGGCAAAACATGATGACACGAAGGAATTATGTTGTTTTACCAAGGACATTTTAATGAAGCGAGAAACTCCGGGCAGCTGGGCTTTTGATACGTTTACGTCAATGCGGGCATACAAGGGTATGTGGCCCCTTCTGTGGGATTCTTGTTTCATATCTTTGCCTCCCATTTGATTGATGAATATGCGTGCATCTTCATCAGCAGAGGGCAAAAGTTAGTTTAGTTGAGAAAGTAGAAACATACGTTCCAGTTGCATGGTTTCCTAATTGGCTTCGGAGTTGGTTCAAACACTTTAGAGAACTTCTGTGGCCAGGGCTGCCATCACTGAAATGCCTTCTCCATTCAGCTCAGATGAAAAGTAGTTCGGGGGAAAATGTCTTTTCTGGTAACATCTTCCAAATTATAGGACTTCTATCTTGAAGAGATGGGAAAGGTACCTCTTGTTTGACTTTATGAAGCTTTCTCATTCTAGCCCTATTCCTTCAACTATTCAAATTTGGATTCCATTTGATGTCCTTTTTATTGATTTAATCCCATAATGTTCCCTTGTTTTCTGGAACCTTCCTTTTTCTCCCATAATGTGTGAATCTAGCCATTAGGGGTAGGATGGGGGAATGTTTTCATTATTTTCCAAAACTGATTCTTTTAGACCATGAAGTGGCTCATGATATTCTAATAAATGACAACCACCCTCCAGAGTGGCTGGATCTGCACATTCCAAGAGAAAAAAACCAGACCATTCCAGGATGTTTTATGAACGAGTCATGGACTTCTGTTTATCGCTGATTTGCATGTAAAATGACTCGTACAAGTGGCAAAAAAATTAAAAGAATAGCCTGTTAAAAATAAATTCTGTTTGCTTTCAGTCATTATGAAGCATTTTTAACATATGGGCAAATACACAGCAGATTTTTAGGATCAAACTGACATAAGTAGCATTCTTCCAGTTCCAAAGCTCATGCAATTAAAGTCAGGGTTAAAATTTTGTTCAAGATCTCTGACAGGTCGTAGATGCTGAGTCCAGTTATGGCACAAGCAGATGATAATTGAAAGAGAAAAACAACATAGTTGAAAACAAACCATTGTCAAGTTCTGCAGGCATGCTAAAGGTTAGTTGCAAACACCAGAGAAATGACAAGTTAATGGTAAATAGTTAGACAGTTCTCTCTGGATTGCCACATCGTGGTCATTTGGATTTTTGCAGCCCAGATATGGTATGCCTAGTAATCAACTTAGGTAATTGCCAGTTGGTTTGTAAAGTCAGCTGACATTATTCAGGCCATGGAATCAGATGATGGTAAAATCTCCAATGCAGAGGGCATTTTTGATTCACAATGTCTGTATGCTTGATTTACTGAGAAATTAGGCGGTTTATGACAGAAACTGGACATTGGAGGTTCTGGTCTAACATGCTTCTCTCTATCACTGTATACTAGTGTGAGAAGTTTCTGTATGAAGAATAAATATCTAATAAGAACTAAAATATACACTGGGTCTTATTAATAAGGGGTCCATTAATTTCTGTGTAAGCTAGAAAGCAAATTGCCATAATTAAAAATGTAGTTTAGCCCTTGCTTTTTTGAAATGAATATTTTTGGCATTAGACCACAGCTTGTATTAAGGTTCAGTAAAAGGGCTGCTCATTGCAGTTTGTGATAAGTCTTCATACTGCTTTCATAGACTTGACTGTGACTTTTTCTCACATAGCAAGGTTTCCCTATAACCATCTATTTAAAACAAAGAATCACTCTAAATGTATCTTTGCAGTACTGGCAGGGATCAGCTCTTACATTTTCTAAATATACAGTTAGAAGAGGTTTCTGGGGGGATTTAATTTTTTTTAGTGAATCAATAAAGACAGAAAACAAATATTATCCTCAAGGATTTTTCTGTCATTCATTTGTTTCATGAGAACAGTAATCAGTTCTAAAGTCCATTGGAGTTGGACAGCCGATAAATAATAATAATAATAATAACAACAACAACAACAACAATGATGATGTAGCATATTATTTTGAGCAGCTGCCATGCTTATAAGTCAGTTGCTGCACCTACTCAGTGTTGAGGCTCACCTTTGCATCCCACTTACCATAGCATAAAGATTTCTCAATGAACATGTCTTCTCGGTCTCAGCCTCAGCCCATGGTGGAAGCCATCTTAGGAAGTTCTTCTGCTGTGAAGGGGTGGTTTTCTTCTTCTCCCACCATAAACCATACCATATGGATAATCAAGGTCACTTCAGGGATGATGCTGGCATTGGCTGGGATCTGCCCAGCTCTGATTGGCTTCATGAGGCTGCTGCAGGTATGTGCCCTGCTCAGCTGACCTCTGAGCACTTTGCTCCATGGCTGAAGGTTGGGTTGCAAGATAGCCAGACGCCTGGTCTTTTTCCCTTCTATACTTTGGAATACTAATTTCTTGGGTGATCAATAGGTCTGTCACCTGGGAATTTGGGCGGGGGTATTATTTGTTTTTGACATGGGAATGCTGATAATCTTATGGAGTTTGCTGAATTATTTTGCCGGGATGTGTTACTGACACATCTGCACATTTAAGGATTTGCAATTTCAATTGGTTTAATAGGACTTGGTTTCCACCCTGCAACTGTTATGCCCACCTGGCTTCATGATACATTTTAAAAATGTTTCTGTCCTATGAATTCAGGATGGGTGATGTCAGCCCTTTGAGGTAGACCAGACTTGAACACCCAAGTCATGAATACTAAAACTATTTTTATTATAGGGTTGCAGTAACACAGTCCTGCAACTCTGAACATGCCCCCCCCCCATCTTTATTCTAAAGAGAACAAGGGAGGGTCAAGTCTGAGACACTTTCTCAAATTCCATTCCTGCTCTGGGCTCAGATTTCTCTCATCAGATGGTTGCCTTGGCTGCTGCTTTTCCTCCTCTCCCTCAAGGTTATTCTCACAGCCCACTGGATTGGGCAGCCAGTAAATTTAAATCAATAAATCAATAAATAATAGCACAATTACAGGTGCTTTGTAGAGGTGTTAAAGGGTATGCCCCATACACTTTGTGAACTGGATAGGACCCAGAAGGCTGTGATCGTTGGCAACCCTGTGCAGAACTGTCCTCATAAATACACAAGGTCAAACTGCTGCACATGTAGCAAATGTTCATAACACTGGCAAGACCAACCCATCGTAACCCTGATGTCTAGGTGTTGTGACCTCTTGTCCCTGGACAAGCAGGTGTCTTTGCTTCCAAAGATGATATTCCCTACTTCCTTATCTTGATTATTTTAAACTAATTATTCAATCAGCCTTAGGATGCTTAGAATTTGATATAAACTGTATAAGATCTGTGTAGACATGGTATTGGGGCTCCTGGCTATTTTCATCCTACTGTTTCATTCTTGTAGTTGTATTTTTATAAGCGTTTATACTGTTTTCCATTTGATTTATCGGACTATAATAAACTGTGAACATAATGCCATATCAGGAATATCTTCTGTACATAGTCCTTCTTTCCTGCTTCATTATGTATTGAGTTATGAACTATTCTATTTATTTTAACCTTAGAGTTTTAATTTTATCTGCTTCAGGGATTTCCAAATAATAAAAAAAAAGTGGGTCTTACACATTCACATGAAAATTGGCTGTGAACAATTGATGTGACTGTTAATTTCAACATGTCAAAATATTACATTTGCATCCCTCAGTGATGATCAGCATTTGAACGAAAAGTTGACATCCATTTATTTCATACTGTTAACATTTTGCAGCTCTGGGCTCTAAAGGCTCACTTGTTGAATATATCACTCATTTATATAGCACAGGGTTTACAATGAAGGCCAAGCTACATACACATCCATCACAAACACACACACACACACACACACAGAGTAATCCCTTACCAGCTTGAAGGATTTGGTGGATCACTCTACAGTTTACTATTCCAGGTATTTGTTTGTTTTCTCTGGCAAATATCCTCATTTTCATGTCATACTTTCTGAATTCAACTGCTGTTGCTTAAAATGTTTCTCTTCTTCCTTCTATAATTGGTCTGGGAATTGGCCTCCACGTTGGACTATTTTGATCATGCCATTCAAAAGCTGTTATGGCAGGGCACTTTGAAAAAAAACAGGATCAAAGTTAGTTTGCTTGCAAGGGTTTGATTGAAAATTTGGATGGCTGAGATGTAAGCAGGAACACATTGCAACTGAAACACATAGTGAACGTTGAAGATTTTTTTTCAAGAAACTGCTGTTGAGATATCAGCAACCCACAGCCAAAGATTTGCTAAATTATTCTGAGATAAAATAAAATAAAATATAAGCTTTTGCTGACACTCCACATTTTATAAAACAGCCGATGGTGCTCAAGGAGGGAGAGTGGGGCAGCCCCACTAAGGAAAGCCTGCTTAATAATATCCAATCAATAACCCCCTATAGTCCCTTTCTAACCATTCTCTCTGCAATGAACTCTGGACATAAATCCAAGATCTTATGCAAACATGCACTGAAGAACTAATTCAGCTAGACTTAGTATATTGATTTATTTGGAATTCTGTCACCTTCCCTTGTTTTTCCTTGAATTCTCCCCTTTCCAGTAAACTCTTTTCTAGATAAAAATCTAGCAATCTGGCTCTTCTCTCTCTCTCTCTACCCCCTGCTCCCCCAAGCAACAAGCTGCAGAGAAAAGACAAATACCTCTTGCCAGAGGTCTGAGCTGATCTCTTACAGAAGAAGGGTAAGAGTCCCACGAAATTAGTCTGAGGGCTGCATCTTGCTCCGTTTGGTTTAAATGGACAGAAGATGATGTGAGGGAATGAAAAACTTCTACAAGCTGTGCACGCACAGAACTCCATTTAAAAAATGAATAAAAATTAAGAAGATTCCTACTATATCATTTCTAGATCAAAAATAAAAACAAGCTATTTGGCACTTGAAGACCTTGGAAGAAAGTCAAAAGCATTTGATTCTTAAGTACACTTTTTTCACAGGAGAAGTATTTGTTCTCAGGTCCCATACAAGGTTTTCTGTATCCAGAATAATCTTCTACTACTTCAGTGGGCTGTGCAACAGAGAAGAAGCTGGGAAAGGTTCCTGTACTTCTTTTCCATGCACCTATCCCCACCTGCACAATGTTATTACCTGTGGAATTTAAAAGGAAACCATATACTCCTTCTCATCTATGAACAAATCCTCTTGTGTTTTTTAGCACATCATTACTGAGCCATCAGCGTCTCTAGAAATGCATATATTTGGCATTGTTTCTGTCATGCATCTATTTTTCTGATCTCTCTCCTCCCAGTGAGGCTCCCTCTTCAGCATGCAATGCTTCTCATGATGCCACCTTTCACTCCCATGCTCAGTTAAGTTCAGGAGCGAGGTATGAAAAATAAGAGTTGATTTGATCGGATAAACGTGCATGCATGCCTGTGCGTAAGCTTGCTAAATTGCAGAATTGATTAGAAGATTCAGTGCAAAGAAGTGATTCAACTAAATCTTTGAATCCAATCTTCCAATCAGCCTTACAATATACTTCACTCTCCCACAACCAGAATTCATTCCAGTAAACCTATAAGGCACATGGAATGTGGTGTAACCAAACAGCTTATAGGCAATATTGCAGAGTGGGCTTTCTATAGCTGGATTAGTTACAATGTGTTTTCTTCCCAGCCATACATTTTCCTGTGGCTTAAAGAAATTTTCAGTCTGAATTTCCTGATTTCTGGGAGGCTAAGAAGCATCTTTCAGAGATCTGAGTAAGGGCAATAGATGACTGTAAAGCCCAATGAATGATTTAGCAGTCTAAATGAGTGACAGATTCCAGAAACACTCTTGCTTTGTTTGGGGACCGAATTAGATTTCATTTAGGGCAGACTGAGAGAGGCTATTTGAAATCAAATATGATTGAGATCACTGTCTGCTTTTTAACAGAGATACATGTGACACATGGGTGAAAAAAGGTCCCTCTCTCAAATCATTCCTTGAAATCTAAAACTGACCTTGCATGGCTGCCACAATTTCAGAACTGGCATGTGAAGTTGTCACGGAGAGCCACAAATGAGAAACTGGCAAAGTATTCTGAAATCTCAAGCCCATAATGAAATGATAAATGACATTCGATAAGGGACGTCACTTATCAAAAGGGGAAAAACAACAGCACAAACCACACCAACCAAAAAGCTCCATCTACTTCTGGTCTTTGACTTACTGTAGCTCCACTTGTGTATTTATCTATACTGTATATCTCCCTTCTCAAACCACGTGACTTCCATAACATCAGAAAATCCCCACTGGTCATTAATATAAAAGGGAAAGTATTTTTAAGAGGCTTGGTTGTCCATTGATGATTCTGCACACTTGGCTCTTCCGGTATTCTAGTATTCTTGTGCAATTTAGACTACAGCCATAGCCCGGTCAAGGAGTTTGATGCTTTCTCTAAAGGGGAAGGCCCGTTCCTTTTTCATACTGTGCCAATGCCTTGGATTATGCCACAATGAATCTGTTCTAATATTAAACAAAGCTGCCTCCCCCCTCCCCCACCGCCAAATGACTAAAGCTAATTGCGATCTATTGCTTAACACATATCTGTGTAGAATGCAAATATGGTTTGACGCAGGAAGATATCCAAGTCCACAAGGAAGTGATCTTCCAGGCTCAGAAATATCCCAGGAAGGATGAAGAACTATAGCACCTGTAAAACAAGAGTAGCTCATTTTCTTTCCATTGGCATAAAGAGGGAGGACAGAAGGGATATTTTGCGCAGACACCTCCCACCCACTGCAAAAACCAAACCAAACCAAACCAAAAACAAAAACAAAAACCAGGGCCTGTGTTCATTCTGTCAAATAATGCCTTTAAATAAATAAATTCTCATATTCCCAGCATCTTCCTAGAATTCCATCTTCTGCTTGGCTAAATCCAGCAACAAAGGGATATTCAGAGTTAAGCATGTGATCCACGTTTTCATTTTCTGGATGACTTCCTATGAATCAGTATAATAGATTGGCTATTCCCCTAAAATATGTGCCCTGGCAAGTGTGCAAGAGAACCAATTCATCCCAGATGCCAGCAGAATGGGCCCAGCAAATATGGCCTATGGCCATACTTGACAAACATGTTTGAATGTACAGTAGGTGATGTGGAACCTGGATCCTAATTCAATTTAATTGAGGATGTTTCCATATTGAATGTTATTTTACTCTTTGTTTAAAGCTATTGTTTCGCCCAAACATTTTGATTTTCTGTGGTTAAACGAAAGCCTCCACTTTAAGATGTAAGACCCAACTTTTTAATTCCTTTGTCGGCACTTGATTTGTATAACATCCTCAGCAATATTTCAATTTAGCTGTTTTAAAATTAAATCATATCTGCTATTAAGTGAAGCAAACTCCTCCAGATGATTGGGGCTTTTCTGGCCTCCTGATTAGGGGCTTCTTGTAATGCAGCTTCATTTGCTTCTTTAAGTGCCATTAAGTGCTCAGTACTATGTTAAAAGGAATTTTTAATGGTCAGATGCCTCATATAAAATTGGTAACAGCTAATAATGAAGTTCACCAGAGTGCTTAGTGAGAAACAAATCTCTGTGGTAATCAAAGGTGCACAGTCAGGAAATGAAACAAAGGTTTGTTTCCTTTCCCTCAGCTAAATAACAACTGGGGATGAGAGTCTTGAATTTCCAATTCCTTATTAGGAAGAGCTTAGAGACAAAAGGTGTGTTAATTCTGACCCATCACAGAGCAGTGATAGTCTTATGGGATTCTTCCACCAGCATCTTGCCTTGTTGAAATACGCACAGCATAGTATCGTTTTAGCATCCTCGTTAGTTGATGCTATTTGTATGAAGAGAGAAAAAATAAAATAAAATAATGGAGCTTCATGCAAAACAGCTACAGACAGAGGAGCACAGATATACTCACTCTTTCTGTTCATGTGTCACGGTGCCTGGTAATTTTCCAGGTATGTTCTCCAGAAAGCTTGACTCAAGAATCCCTTTGGTTCCTGAAAGAGCAGCAGGTGGTACAAATGTCTCCATTTATTTCTTGGACTATGGGAGGTGCTGCTGCCAGGGTTTAGGAGGCCCCAGTCAGGAAGCCATATGCTCTACGTCCAAGCTTACTTCTTCTCTTTTCTTGCCCAATTACTTTCCAGCAGTTGTTTTTCATACAAGCATGGCATTATTTCCCTGGAGCCATGCATGGCATTTCAGGTTCTTCTTCCCTCTGTTGAGTACCCTAATCTTGCTTTTCCCTACTAGTCATTCTTCCCAGCTAACCTTCACCATAATGCTTGCTTTCCCACAACTTACTATTCTTTTTCTTGCTGCCACCCAAGTCCAACACTTACACTGCTCCTCTTCCTCCTCACACCCTGGTGCTCACCAAGTCCCCCTACTTCTCAGTAGTCCCACTTGGCTCCCCAGAAGAACAAAGAGGAGGTGAAAGAGCAACAAGTGCATATGACAACTGTACTTGGAGGCACTCTAGATGGCAGGTCAGAATGCTCCAGAATGTCTTTGGAAATGCTGGGTCCAAATACTCTTCATTTGTCCTGTAGCGTCTTCTGTAAAAGAATGTCTCAAAATTATTATTTTTCACATTTGTACACACATTGATCCGTGTATGTGGAATAATAAATCTGTGCAACTATGGTTGCGATCACTGTTAATGGCTGAAACAACATACCTATTATGTCATATTTCTCTGATATGCATGTGTGTACCTGCTTAGTGGTAAAATGCCTTGCAAAACCAATCTCAGTGCCACTGTATTTACAGTCAAATGCCACTGATAATTTTGCAGTGTTTTACTAATGCACGCAAACATATTGGGGGAAGACACAAAGCAACTGAACGGACTAAAAGCTATAGCAAAATCTCATATGCAGAGTAGAGAACCTTCATCCAGGATCTCTAATCTAGAAGCCAGGCCTTGCAATTCAGAGCTCTAACATTCAGGAAGAAATTACAGTAGAAGGACATTTCTGGGCATTTCAGAAGTATACTGGTTTTACAGGCATACTGGCATATTGCTTCAGAAGCATACCTTTCCTGCACTTTTGTGTTTGTTTCCTTTCACAAGCAAAAAAAAAAAAATTCTTTAGGAAAACCCTTCTGAAACTATTCAGCTACAAATAAAACAAGGCTGTAAATCATTCTGAATCCAGATGCTTAAAAGTGGTTGCATTTAACTAGCTAATGACACATCCATAAAAGATAGCAGATTGACATACCATAAAATTAACACCTCTAATTATCTGGAAAGTCAAAGATGGTGCCAAAAGCTCCCAGGACAGACTATCTCATGTATCCCTTTGAATAACTTTTACTCTTTTACTATTCAGGAAAGTGTAGTTTGTCTTCGATTCCCATTAATCTGTTGCCTCTAACATAAGATTGACCAAGGAGACATTCATTATACTAGTGGTGGTGTAAAGCTAATCCCCTGAGTTTGGATAGGTGACATGCTGGGGAAAAAAGAAAATATTTTTCTCTAATAATAAAATATTATTTGTAATTTGCCTTAGGTATCGTACAGTTAATACAAAATATCTCAGGCACAAGACTTTCTACCTCCAGAAATGCAGTGGAATATGCTAGTGCAGGCACTAGGTATTAAAAGCATGTAAGGTCATCTGTGTGTTTTCCAGTTATTCTATTTAAAGGCTGAAAAAAGTTATCTCAAGATTAGTTCAACAGAATGTTGTCACATAGGTGATTTATTTATTCATTCATTTTATAGATGTCAACTTCTGAACCAGTTTTTATAGAATCATTAGTGGTGAGCAAAGGTGCTGACAAACTGGTTCATTTTGCATTGACTGAGAAGAAGATGAACTTTTCCCCCCAAAGTCTAGAAATATCTTGGCTTAGTCACAGCCAATCTGAGTCAAATTAAATCCCATCAAAGCCAAGGAGACAAAGAAAGGACTTGAAATCTTTGAAAGCCTGGACTGAAACCCAGTTAGAGAAGAATTTAGAGACTGCAATATTCAGCTGATACTTGGTGTCAGTTTGCATTTTGTTTTGGTATGACACCTCCGAGTGGCACAAAACGTAATACAGAAATTCAGTATAAAATGTTATTCTACAGCTTTAATGTATAAATAGTACCATGTATAATTATATCTATAATTTATAATATATTTATAATGTAAAAATGAAAGAAGAAACTTTCTGCATTTCACATATACAAGCAATGCTTTATATAAAGATAATAATTATTCTGCTTCACAGTGAGTTTGTGATGCCCATGGCAAATCTGTATATTACCTCCCCTTCTCTTCTGACACCAGGAAGGTATAGACAATGCATCTTAATTCCCTCTTCCTTCTGCGCAGTCCATGAAACTGTAACTGATATCTGTAGTTTTCTCTAATATATGAAGGGCATTTTAATTGTCATGATTATAGTTCTCCATAATCATGCTCTTCATAATCATAATACTGATCTGACTATCTTAACCTGAACCTTGCCATTTGTACACTTTGATGAATGAAGCACTAATCTATCATAGTAGGATCCTATGCTTTTAACTTTGGAGACTGCAGGTTACATGTTTTGGGAGCCTTGGATAAAATAGTGTTAGTTGGTCTCTAACCCTGACCTGAACCCTTCAATCCTTTTCTGGTGTTCTAAAACAGGTTGGTCCTTTAGGCATGTGCTGGGGAGCACGTCAAAAGAGGCAAAAGGGCAGTCATGGAAACGTGATAAAAGATTCACCCCTTTGGCATATTTGTCAATATTGCACATTTAATCATGCTGCAGCAACACCACCTTGATTGTTTTGACACACACACCCCGCAGACACCACTGGATCCTTCATGTGAGGAGGAACTGTGGTCCTAAGTGCACAAGCCCTGTCCCTCCATTGCTTTTCTCATGGCTCTCTACATATACAGTTGATTGTCTGTGGTGGAAAAGTGCCTTCATTTGTGAAGGCTAAATTATGCGGATAAGAATGCTAATGTGGGAATTGCAAGCAGTTGCCCTTCACATGTAGAAGGAGTCAAGAATGACGACAGAAGGATGATAGCAGTTAGCATATTCCTTCTGTATAAAACAGAGATGGGCAAATTATATGGATTGCATCTCTCCTGGACTCTATGCCACTCCAGCTCCATTTTTAATGCCCCCCCGAAATTAACATGGCAATGCCACAAAAAGGCAGCAAAATATCAGTTAAGAACAGTGTGATCTGCTATTTTTGTCAGGAAACCTAGTAACACAGACACATTAAACCTCCAGTTTTAAAATTCTACTCCCCGAAACTGAAAAGGGGGAAATGAGGCCTACAGTCTTGTCCTCACCTCCATCGAGCGATGTCATCTTAGACTTTTTGCTACTGAGAAGACATGTCGAAACAAAATGGCACATTACTCCCCCTCACTTTCTTTGATAGAGCATGTGGTGCAGGTATTTAGATAATACCCTTTTCTTAGTGTACATGAGATAATCTTCAGGCAGGGGAAAAACCTTGGGTGACATGGCCTGCAATCACCAATTCAAAGGATTAGGAAATGAATCTCACTCCAGTGCACAAGACAAAAAAAAAAGAAAAAAGAAAAGAATCTGTTTCAATTTAAAGAAAGTCTATTTACTTCAATATTATGTCAGGGCAAATACATTCTTGTCTCCACTAAGAATTTGCTAGAAAATTGTTTATGAATGTCTGCACTAAAGTGATGTTAACTTTCTTGACATTGAAGAGGTGTTATTTTAGATGAGAAAACCATTGCAACATCTATGCATTTTAGAAATGAGAAGCTTTATTGTGATGAATGTAAAATCTACAACCTAAAAGACTAATTTCCAAAATAAAATCTGCCAAAGACCATCATGAATTTCTGACATCTCTATGTTACAGATAGAGATGTCTCTATGTTACAGATGTCTCTTAAAATATTAATAGTGAAAAGACCTGGATATCTAAAGCCTTCGTCATACATTCTGTTGAATGCACCAAAGCTAAACTGGGTAGAAGGGGCTATCTTGATCCTTCCTTCTTCCTTGACATACTCTCTTTTTTTCCCAGGCCTTCCTGTGTAAAGCATACAGTGCCTTTTCAGAATCCTTTACTGTATGAGAAGAAATCCGGGAGAAGGGGCAAGAGGCAAAAATACGTGGGACAGGGCAGGTGGTTATCTTATGCTGTTTATAGCTTTCATATGTACAGGCAAATATCTGTAAGTGCTCTAACATCCACTTTATTTATGATATTTATAAAGGCTGACCCACTCAGCATGGACTCTGGGCAGTGTACAATTAATACCAAGACAATACCTAAAAAACAGACAAAATGACGTGGCATAGAACTAAGCATAAGAAGAGGAATAATATACCATAGCTGAGACAAGCTATACTCCTATTTCAGAACAACAACAAGTTTCCTAGAACTTGTGGAAAAAGACAGGTTAGAAATTGTCTAAGAATTGGTAAGACCTGGATATCTAAAGCCTTTGTCATACATTCTGTTGAATGCACCAAAGCTAAACTGGGTAGAAAGGGTTATTCTGAAGCTATGGAGGGATGTTATTTCAGAGGGCAGGCACCGTGGAGGAGAAGGTGGGCTTCCTAAGTCCCAGCAGATGACATTGCTTAAGGAGAGACATAGAGGGCACCTGCTTAGTCATATCTTACAGAGGGGGCAGAAATGATGAGGGAGAGGTAGTCCCTTATAGACCCAGGCCCTATTCCATGAAGGGCTTAATAGGTGATAACCAGCACCTTGAACTGCACCTGGAATCTCACTAGTAACCAATGTAGCTTGCAAAGGTGTTCTAGGGTATACCCAGCTTGAGCCATTGCATTCACAACCAGATGTACTTCCAAGTGGTCTTCAGGAACAGGCCCATTTCAATAGTCCACAGGTAATAAACTACGGCATGATGACATTGAAAAGGGACTCCTGGTCCAGGAAAGGGTGAAATTAGTGCACCAGGTAGGGAAAGGCCTTCCTAGCTACAGCTGCCACCTGCTCACTGAGCAGGAGCTGGGGTTCCAGGAGGAACTCTGAACAAGGGACCACCACCCCATTCAGAACCAGTGATTATCATTACCATACTGATAGGTACCTGATCCTGTTTGGACAGATAACCTTGCCTAATAGTTTCTTGTATATGTTAAACAGGAGAGATGAGAGTATCAAACCCCAATGGACTTTGCAAACATGGGCTTTGGGTCAGACATCTCCTCATCTGTCAACACTGACTGGAACCAGTCAGAGCAAATGGAGGAAAACCACCTAAATCTTATGCTTTCCATTCCCAGACTCTATAACCAGTCCAGAAGGATACCATGACTGATGGTGCTGAAAGCCACTGAGAAATCAAGAAGAACTAGGATGGTCACACTACCCCTGTCCTGGCTCCTCCCGCAGTCATCAACAAGTGTAATCAATGCTATCTCTGAACAATGCCCTGACCTGAAAACCAACTGAAATAGGTCTAGATAATTTGTTTCCTTAAGGGGCCTTCTCCACAATCTTACCCAAAAAGGGAAGGTTGGAGACAGGATGAAAATTGTCCAGAACTATTGGATCCAGCTATGGCTTCTTGAGGAAGTGGTACACCACTGCATCATTCAAAGCAGGCAGAATCACCCCCTTTTTTCAAGGTAGAATTCAGCAATGCATGGATCCAACCACATATCACCTCCTGAGAAGCCTTAACCAACCAAAAGGGACATGGTTCTAATAAGCAGGTGGCCAGATTAACAGTCAGATGGATCCTGTCTTCTGGAGTTACAGAATCATTTTCAAGATCACTCCATTCCTTTCTCGGTAAGGTCTTGCTGATGATCTGTCATTTCTGCGGGGAGTGGATATGCTAACATGCTCTTTATTGGTCTTCTGACATTTATACAGTAGAAGTATATGGGATGGAATGGGAAAAGATGACACAGGCCAGATGATGGAACTAATCATATTAAAAAGATATATTTATAAACAGGAAAGTGATAACCAAGTGGTAAGAAGATGTTATTAAAGAGTTTTAGATTCTAAAATATATCTAGTACAAATGTAATTAATCAGCATGACTCATTTTCAGTGAGTTCAGTTCTGAAATCATGTTATGGGTACCTGGTAAGGCCAGAAAATACTTTCTAGACTTTGGCTGGTCCAGAAGACAATTCTTAGAGCACTTGAAACTGTCCCTCATCTTCTATTGCAGGGCCTGATTTGGATGTTGATGAATAGATGAGTTGTCTGAATACAGCTGTTTCAGATTAAAAAAGAAAAGTCGGAAATGTTTGTGATTTACTTTGGTTAAACACCAAGACATTTTAAATGGCTCTTTTTTTTTGACAAAGCTCATTCCAGTAGCCAAGACATTTAAGTATGCAAAATTGGTAATAGGCCATAACCTCCCTGGTTTGTGACAGGAATTCTTGGCATATGCGGTCTCAAATTGCATTGACCTTTTATGCTGCCAAATTGCATTGCAATTTCATGTCTAATTTGCTGTCTTCTCCAGTCCTAGATTCCCTTCAGCATTTGTTACATTCCTTTTCTTTTTTCTTTTTTCTTTTTAGCCTTCTATTTCCTGCTTGCTAGCTATGACATGGGATATTTTCCCTCACATTTCTAACAGAATGGCTGGGCATTACTCAGAATCATAAAAAATTATTTATTGAGACCAGAGCAAAGATCCTCCTAGTCCAGTTTCTTTGTCTCCAGATATGACTGCAAGATATGTCCAGAAAAGGTAAAGAGTGTCCCAAACCTAGGAATATTGTCAAGGATTTCTCTTCTTTTCATCCCTTCTGTTTATACTTAGTACTCTTTTGCTTTCTCCCTAACTACACATGTGGAAAACGAACAATTTGACCACAGTGATGATATACTGCAACATGGCCATAGCCTCCTTCCTTTATTCTCCAAAATAATGCTATGCTGGCTGGGGATTATGAGAGTTGACATACTTAAGGAAACCTGCTTTAAGGAGGATACAAACTTTTTTGTGGGATTTATGAACTGGCATGTAATGAAAGTGCTTACCTCTTCTTTTTCACAATCCAGGTGTCTGGCCTGATGCTGAGAAAGCTCTCACCATCTTAATGGAAAGAAAAAGCAATAAAAAAAAGGAAAGGTGCCAATATCTGCGCAAATGTAATGAAGAGGAAGGCGAATACAGCAGTTGGTAGACAGGGATACCACAGAGTTCACCTTAAATCAAGAGTCATTCTTCTTTCTATCTATTTTGGAAGAAGCCCCTTGGCTGGACTATTGCCATATTCTCCTTCTTTTCTCAAACTATATTGAACATTGGCAAACTAGGATCCACTAAAATTCATTCAATGGCATTTAAGAGCATCATATTTCTTGAGAAGGAAAGGGAAAGCTCCTCATTCATGAAGAAGACAGGCATCATCCTGTTTTTGCAGTGATAAGTCTCTTTTGTTTCTCAGAGCCAATTTCACAATACAGATCAGACTTCTGAGCCTGGACTTACCTGGCATTTTTGTCCACTGTTGCTTTCTTCAACGCTGCAGGTTTGCCAATCATTCTGGACCGATGGAAGCTTCTTGGCAAAACCTGCTTGCCTTTCCCTTGGTTTTCTCATTCACTGTCAAATGTTTTTTGATCTGTGCTAGGGATTTATCAGCTTAATTAATCTAATCTCTGCAGTAGCATACATATGAACCACAATGATTTCTAACAATGTTTCGTTGATCCTTGTAATCACTGAATGAGTATAAAGAGGTGCTGTAGCATATGGTGGGATTTCTTATCGCTGAGCTTTACATTTAGCATTTTGGGGTTGTTGTGTTTTTTAGACAGTTAATTCATTTTAATTGGAACTGAACTTCTGCCTAAGGAAGAGGTCACTTTGTTATATTTCTCCTTTGTCAAGATTACAGTCTAAATGTTCCATAAACTTTTCTTATTTGCAGCAACATCTTCAGGAAAGCATTAGTTACAACAACATTTTAAAGCTCAGTAAGATAAAAATCTGCTACACCAGCTTTTCCCAAATTGGTGCCCTCCATATATATTGGACTATAATTCAGCTTAGAATTCCCCAGGCTGCCAAGTGATGGGTTTGCAGTCCAGCACACAAAAAATGTACCAAGTTGGGGAAGACTGTCATTGCATGAGATGTAACAACACCAAAAATTCTCACATACTAGAAGAAGAGCAAAGAAAGATATTTTGCCCTAACCTTGGGAGGGGGCAGTGGTAACCCAGAGATGTGCTGGATTAATTGGGGAGAAAAGAATGTAAAAGTTTAGGTATGCAGAAACAAAGCCAATATTCAACCTTAGTGAAACATGCCAGTATTAGAAAGCTAATTGCTTTCATTGGCCATCTAATATTACATGAAACAAAATGCTTTCCAGAAGGACCTGGCACCCAGAGTTACTCCTCTTGGTTACCTGATCACAGATTTTCAACTATTTGTTCTAGATGAATTTAGAGCTACTGATTGGCTTTTCTTCCTGTTGTCTCATTAGGATCATATCTCTCTTGGCTGTTTTTGTGCTTGTCGCTTCTTTATGCATTGCATTTGTATGTACGCAGTTGAAATTCTCTGTCATTTGCTCGGGAGCATTTTGATAAAGTTGCTGAAAATTCTTGAATTAAAATAGTACAAAAGAAGCAATGATCACATTGATTCATCATTATTGCACTAAATGAAGGATGCAATACAAAATATGTCTACTCAGATATAAATCTTATTGAGTTCCATTCATCTCACAGTCAGGTGTAAGACCAATGGATGGAATTTTACCCCATGGGATGTGGAATTATACCCCCCCCAACCTCTCTTTTGTCTGATGAAAATATCTGACAATGCTACAGTTTCATTTTTTCTACATTTTCTGTTTCTGCCCTTGAATAAATTATCATGCATGATATTTGTATGCAACAGATGTCTATGACTAGGGTCTCAGCAGTACTACACAGCAGGTCTTCAATTATGATCCCCAGCTCCTTCTGAAACCCATCAAGGTCCATCAGTCTCTGGGGGCAGACCAATCTAATAGGTCTAGCCTCCCTGTGGAGGGGTATGGCCGAAGAAAAGCTCATAGCTACCAAGTCATGATCTGACCATGCCAAGGGGACCAAAAATAGGTCCACCAACTCCAGATCAAAGAAGCACCACTTCAACAAGAACACCAAATTGGGTATGGCACTGATATTCCTAGTCGGACCCTGGATGACCTGGAACAGGCCCATGGAAGTCATGGTTTCCATGAACTTCTGAGCTACCTCTGACCCCACCCCTAGGGATGGCAGGTTGAAGTCCCTCAAATAATGTTGCCTCCAAGGGTCCGAGACTCTCAAAACCCAGTAAGTCAGTTAAAGGTCCAGCCAGCTGTCTATCATACTCCACAATGCCAGTGTCCATGCAAGTAGGTCCGGCCGCCAGCCTCAGCGAGGGCCAAGGGAGCTTGTCTTCCCTGCAAGCTCTGCCACCATCATGGGGTCCACACCATCTTCTAAAGCTGCAGCAGCCAACTCTCAGGTTCACAGACTCAGACTCGGCTCTGGCTGTTCATCACAACACAAAGGAAGTAGTCCACTGGTATAATCCAATCCATCCACTGGGGTCCAAGGGGTCCATTGGGAGTCCAGGGGGTTGGGCACCACCATCGAAGACTGTCCTAATCATCCATGAAATTTGCCCATCTTCTCTCCTCCGTCTTCAACTCCAAGCTCACCGTCCAGCTCTCCAACCAACTCTCCATTCTCTATTTACCTTTCTACTCTCTGCTCTTCCAGTTCTCCAACCTCTTGACCCAGCCCTCCTATTGGCACAGTCCTCCACTTCCACAAACCAACCTCAATGTCCAAAAAACCTTGAAAAAAAATCTTCCTACACAATCTCTCCGGAGCACCATTAACAACATCCACATACACAGTGTCGCCATCTTTAGCTCATTTAAAGTTGTTATACTGAGCCTCTGAGTTACCCAAATCCCGTTGGTTTTAGGTTCAGGTTTCCAAATCTGGAGGAATGCACAATAGGACCAGCTTTCTTTTGAAAAAGCAAAAACATATTTTGGGGGGGGGGGATTGTTACTTTGATGGTACATAATGAATGGTTGTCTTTTTCTCAGTTTTAAGGTGATCATTTGGAATCCCTCTGCATGTGATATCCATCTTTAGAAAAGTTTGCAGTTGGGAAGAGAAGGACAGAGAGAAAAATGACTAGGATGCAAACCCTATGGATTGAAAGTATAGATGCAGCTCTGCAGCCTTGTTTTTTTGCCTGTCATAATGCTCAACATGTACATTCCTAAATAATGCAAATATTATTGGATAAATTTCCAATTCTTTTGCATTCTAAAGAAGCTAAATCTGACCTACATAAAACTACTTCAGAAGTTTTAGTGCAGAATAACATGAGCCAATTTTCTAACATAAGTATTCAAGTATTTATTGAGCCATTAATGCAATGATGCCAATAAATATTACTTTTGGATCATTACCATTGATTTTTCGAGTCAGCACATTCTAATATGGTTGAAAGCCATATTAATATGTATGATTAGAGGATTAACACTATTTTAGCTCTTGCTTATGTACAGAGTAACTAATTGGCAGACCGGACATAATTTATTCTGTGTATTTCTAATTTTGTTACAGAAATCTGTGTTAGACTTTCACTCAGTCCAGTTTCTCTAGACTACCAATGAGTCTAGTAGATTAGCTACAGACATGAATCTTTGATAGTGCTATGTTTTTTAAAGCAAGAAAAAACAAATAACCTTACATGAAATTCTTTATTACAGATTCAGACATTCAATATGTCTTCTGGCTAGTTACACGAACTCCTTTTGGAATACATATCTACATTAAAGGACACTAGTTGTAAAGCAATGATGGCCGTGACTCGAATTCATCGGTTAATTACTTGCTACTATTAACTTCAAATGGAGCAGACTAGGCCCTTTAGTGATAGATTGTTGTAAATGTACAAGAACTTCTCTTTATGCTTTTGTGACCAATCAACATATCAGTTTAGAGATTTGCTTGCAAGCCCCACTAAAATCAGCCATCATTAAAATTAACCACATGCTGATTTAATCAACATATAGCTTTGTTAATTACTAGGTTTTTTTCTTTATGTCCATCTGCTTTTAGGGGTTTAGTGAACCTGCAACAGATGTTCATGTAAATATAATAAACTGGTTGCCATGTAAATATAACATTTTCCAGAATGCTTGTAATAGCCTTTAAATTTATAGAGGCACTTTTCCATATCACATGCTTAGTGAGTTAAATAGAAAACTGATAACTTTGTTAAGGCTTGGCTTGGCTTGGATTTGTTTCCTGCTTTAAGACCCTTCCCTTGGCTTCCTGTAAATTGTGCCCAATGGAATGAGGCTCCAGAGATTTGCTATTGCAGTTACCAGCATGGTCTGGGAACAGAAATGAAAAAAGATGTACTCCATTCCCACTCAGTTCAAGAGTACAAGGAATTAATTACCAAGTTCACAGCTAAGATGACTTATTCATCTCTGAATAATAATAACTGAAACGGAGTTCACATAGCTAAATGTTTCTGCTTTGGATTTTTTTTTTAACCTTTCCATCTATCAAAGCATCTATATTCAATGAGTCTAAATAAGGAGTAACACTTTCCAGTTTAACATTTCATGGGAGGCAACTTGAGCTATGTGAAATATTTGATCAAATTTTTTTAAAGAGAAATCTGTGTAGTAATGAGATCACACAAAGCAAATTAGCAGATTATTTTATAGCTGAAATTACTCTCTTTAAAAAGGCATTCCCTGCAGTCATTCATTTCTTCTCCAGTGTTAACTGAAATTGAAATGCCTGGATGATTACAGTGTCATGCAAATCAAACAGAAATCTTACTTACAATGGAAACATGGAACAATCTTACCAGGGATCAAAGCGGAATTCTCAACTGAAATTTCTCCTCTTAATTGAACATGCTTCACATATTTACCTTTGAGTACCATTTACAGGTCTAAGCAACAGTCTGAGATAGGATATCTGACATAAACGTTTGTCATGTAACACCCAAACATAGAACATTAAGTGTAAGACTTTGATTTTATCATTTCTAATTTAAATGAAATATAACATTATTCATTCACTCTATATTTGACTGAGAAATCCATCGCTATTATTTGTTCCTTTATTTATTATGGAATGTATTTATTTATTCAGAATTTGAGTATTCTGCATTCTGTCCATTTTCCTAACTACTGGAAATGTGGAATGAAACACACCTCACAGGGAGCCCCCTCTCTCAAACCAGATAGCCAAGCTTCTAGCAGTGGGGGTATCTTCAACATAGCTGTCCTTTGATAGAAGTAACAGGAAGATTCACAGCAAGAGAGTCAGTTCCTAAGCTGTTTAAGGCATTAAAGATCAAGGGCCAGGATTTTGAACTACACCTACGATCAGACTTCTCCAATAAGCTGGGCTGAAAATACATAGAAAGGCACTCAAGGGTACAAGAAAGTCTGATAAGTAGATTTATTATAGAAAAGCTGAAGAAACCATTACAAAAGAATTCCATCAACTGTCATGTATCCAGTGCAAGATCTATTTATAGTGAAATCAAGGTTCAAACTGCTATGCCTATTTCTCCTCCTGATGCCATGTGATGGATTAGTAGCCAGTCCCTTCTGGGAGGGAGGAATGGTTTCCACCTTTCTTTCTTTGGGTAATGGGTTGATTTGATACCTGGTTCACTTTTCCAATTGCATTGCTAATTCAGAAGTCTCTCATTTCAGACTTGCAGCCCTTTGGAACATTTTCATTTGGCACAGCTTAAGGACAGAGCATCAGCTTTACATCCAGAAAGCTGATACAATACATGGCATTTCCACATAGGAATGGAAGAACTCTGTCCTGAAACCCTAGACAGCTATAGTCTGATATCAAAGACATTGGGCTTGGTGGATCAATGGTTTCACTTAAAGTAAAGCTATGTTCCCCAACTGATTCAAAGGAAGTGCAGTCCCTTTTCCATATATAAGTAGATTGTGACAAAAGGGATATAGAACAAGAAAATCCACCTAAGTCTTCAAAGATTTTTCCCATGTCATACTGTGATGAAATGTCTAGCAGACTCTGGGAACACAGAAGATGAAAAGGGACTCTTATAAAAGAGACACCTTGGTGTAGGAGAAAGAGACTCAACAATTTTGCCAACTTCGTGCTAGGTATAAATTGAACAGCAGAATTGCTCCAATGGGCTTTCAAGATTCTGTTATATTACACTACTAGCAACAAAGATCTTTCCAGAAACTGAAGTGATTCTTGTTTCTGAGTATGCCAGCCTTGCAAAGCTTGAGACATTTCCATTCACTCACCCGTGGAAATGGTATTGTTTCAGAATCACCCAAAACTGTCCTTCTGGTTTTCTGCCTTCCTACTGAAAGGAAGAATCAAACTTCTTTAGCTCAGGCCTTAATTGACATATTTACCCAGAAACTTATAGTAATACAATAAGTGGTTTTGAGCTAAGCTGGAACATTGTTCATGAGCTAACATGAGGAGAAAGCTCAAACATCAACCATCTGTAGAATCCTGGAAAGTGGTGGGGGAATGGAATTCCATTAAAAACCACAATTATCTTTGAGGCTGAATAAGTTTCATCATTATCTTATCTCATATTGGTATATTTTTTCCCTGTACACGAAGTTGTCACAGCAAAGTCAACCTAAGGCTATGGATGTCATATTTGACCAGCAAAAGATGGGCACGCAGCCAGCAGTATCACACCTAAAAAGGAGCCTTTTTACTAATATTACCTTTGAGAATGATGTTAGAATCAAAATGATTACTGCCATATGAAAGACAATGTCAGTAATTAGCAAACAATTTTTCCATTTAATATTGCCAGACTTTTCATCTACTGAATGTTTCTCCCACGTGACATTACACAAATTTGGTGCAATAATGTTGGACATAAACAGCTGGTTCTGGAACATGATGCTCTTTTATTGGCAGACTGAGGATTTTGCAAAGAAAACGATACTGCTGGAGGATATAGATCCCTGGATGGTCTTGTTTTGGCCTCCTGATTTGTAGGGATCAAATAATATCAGCCCAACCAATCCAATGGACATTTTTGCTGTAATAACAATTGCTTGGTTTACAGAGTGGAGGTTTAGAGATCTGTGCTTTGTGACTGGATATAGAATCTCAAAAATGGCCAACTTTGTCATCTTAGAACCAATAACTCTCGCTTATTTAATGAAAAACAAAAAGGCAGTGAAGAGGTCCCAATATAATAACAAAACAGCTAAATGCAGGACAGCTCACTCTTTCAATGCTCTCCCCAAAAGTCATTGCTTCAAATGTACCAGATCATTTCTACAGTTGTAACACTCAGTGATCTATCAATAGCTAGGCTGTAGCTGAAACTAGGGATAGGGACTCTGTAGTCCTTCAGAAGTGTACTTCTACTCTGATCAATAATTTGATCAATAACGAAGGATGCTGGGAATCCTAAACTAACCTATGGACGCAAAGGTTCTGTATCCCTGAGTTAAATTCAGTACTTGTTTAAATGTTTACTTCTTCCTCCCTAACTGCTAGAGCTTCACCCCTTCTGTGCCACTGGCCTCTGCTGCTGATTGTTATCGTTGATCAGTTGTATAGGCCCAGCTTGGCACTTAGTTGGAGGCCATGCATAATCTGAGATCTAATTGGACTAGTGGTGGAAGAATAACCATTCCATCATTTATGAGGTTCACAGGTTGCTTGGAAAGGTTACAGTTTTCCTGCTGTGGTGGATGTACTTGGCTACAGTAGCTTTTAGTGGGATTTTAAATGAAGTAACGAAGAAAGTAAAATTTATTTAACTATTTCTCAAAAAGGATTCACACACTTTAAAATAATGCCAGTAACATTAGGTTTATTTTATTTTTACAACATTTGAAAGCACTGAACTGGAGTTGAGATGACTTTCTATTGATTCTAAGCCCAATATCTGTTCCCTTGGCCTTTCAACTTCACTTTCCCATCTAGTAAATGAGAATTTAAGCAAGTGTATATGTATGGAGGAGAGGGAGTATGGTCAAATTTGCTCTAAACTTTTTTGCCCTAAAGCAGCCACCTCTGGCAAGGCAAGCTCCAGAGACCTTCATTAAATCAGAAGGCACACACAACTGACTACAAATAATCCCGTCTCTCCCCCCCCCCCCCCCAGTATGGAACTAAGGAGGGCCAGGTGGCTAGATTCCTGAACAAATGCAACTCCCTGCTTGAGGGTAAATAGCTAGGGAGAAGTTTGCTTGTGCCTTTTATTCTTTGAAAGCTTCAGTTTCAGTTGAGCTGGAGACTTCCAAGATGCAGAAAGGAATTGAACCCACACAAATATTTAAATACAGTGACTAGTAGAGAAAGAGCAAATTATTATTATTATTTTTTTTGTATATGATAGGCTTGAGCCTCGCTTGCTTATTTTAAACAGCTATTTTTTATGAGGTTCATTTATGATTTTGGTAAGCCCGCCACTTGTTTCTTTATTCACATTTGTTCTTGAATCCAGATTCTTGTTTCATTAAGCCTAACAATGCCCCCCCCCATACTCTTAATAAACTAAATATTATTTTATACATACATTTTTGGTATTCGTTTGTGGCTTTGGGGTTATAATCTGGTAATAGTTCCTTAGAACACCTAGGCCTCTGTAGACAGACTACCAGTTATAAGTCTTAAAT
Source organism: Python bivittatus (assembly GCF_059951505.1). NCBI lineage: Eukaryota > Metazoa > Chordata > Lepidosauria > Squamata > Pythonidae > Python > Python bivittatus. The sequence continues at coordinate 34,892,004 of NW_028277098.1, forward strand.
TGCCCTTGTGTCTTTTCAATTAACAGAGGGCGTTTTCCTGCTTTTGCTCCTATTTTCCTAGCTGAGGGGAAGAAAAGGAGATGATGGCAGCAAATACCAGTTGGAGGCAGTAACTACTGGATGCCCTAGATTGTCTGAATGAGGCAGAGCAGTCCTGGGGATGACAGATTTATGGGCAGTCTGAGGTTTCAGATTCAGAAGCTGAACAGCTTGACACCAGCCTGCACCATGAGAGTTACAGGTAGTCCTCATTTAGCGACCCCAATTGGGACTGGCAACTTGGTTGTTAAGCAAGGCAGTTGCTAAGTGAAACCATGATGCTGCTTATGATCTTACTTGAGCTTTCCTTTGCTTTACAGACCTGTGAAGGTTGCAAATGCAAGGATTGGTTGTAAAGTTACTTTTTCATCCCCATTGTAACGGTGAATGGTTGCGAAACAAGGCAGTTGCTAAACAGGGACTGCCTGTAGTTGGAAAGTCACAGGTGCAGGCTAGATCAAGATCCCAAGCCCAGCCAATTAAGAAGAGCAAAGAAGTTAAGCCGTCTCCTTGAAAGAACGAAACATGACTCTGCAAATTAGTCAAGCTGTTAATAGGGGCTACATAAAAGCAACTGCAGCTTGACTGGCTCTTTGTGTTCCACCCTTTCTGCCTGTGACTGTGGATTCCTTGGATCACCAGGCTGAATTTTGTACTCGAACCTGACCATTTTGGGATTGTTTCTGAACTGGCATTTGGTCTCTCTGCACTATTTGAAAAGTAAATGTTTGTGTTTGCACTCTCTAAGCAGAAAGTTTACAGGTGGCAACACATTTATATCACTACAGTTAAGGATTTATGACAGCAATAAATACCTAAAGTTTGTATCAGGTGCTGGCCGTGTGTGCAATTGGCAGCACAGAACAGAGAGAGGCTTTTGCGTACCCCCCTTCAAATAATTGCAGCCCCTTCTTCATTCCGCAGCCTATAAACAGGATGGCAAAAGTAGAAAAGATTGGCTCCTAGTTTCCATTAAACCGAATCCATTTCTATAGCTAGGATATGATCCACAAAGCACATAGAATGGAAGCACATGGTGAGACATAAAGAAGCGATTCATCGATTGGAATAATTGCCTTAATTCAATGGGGAAAAAAATCTTCTTTCTATGCCACTCCTAAGTGTTCCTTTCTCATAAAAGTCAACCCATGCCCTTCCAAGCCGGGATGAGAGTTGTGCTGTTTTAGGGCAGGAACTCAGGTCAGGGACTTGTCATTGCTCATTCAAAGGCACAGGTCTTTTCCTCCCTTCCACCTAATCATAGCACAAACCTGCCTCAGCAACCTCTTTGTTCTGCCATGTCCCCTGAAGTTGCCTTCATCTTGTCCCCTGCCTATGACTAAGACAGGCTTAAACTGTCCTTAGCTGTAGCAATGTTAAAGGATTATTTTCCCCTTAATTCTGACACCATCCATGTGCAATCCTAAAGTGTGTGTGTGTGTGTGTGTGTGTGTGTGTATATCTATCTATCTATCTATCTATCTATCTATCTATCTATCTATCTATCTATCTATCTATCTATCTATCTATATAGGCTTTCGATACCTATTATCCTAAAGGGAAGTGAGAGGATAGCAGTGACTTGAAACAGGGCCAGTAGAGGCAGGAAAGGATCAGCAAGGGGGATGGGATATGCCATGCCAATTTTATTTTCGGCTAACTCCAAAATGGGTCAATACTACTTCAATTCAGCAGTGGGGAAAAATCCTAAGAATGGACAAGTAAATCTGACTGAGTTTTTTCTGCTAGTGTTTGGTGAATATACATTTTTGTTTTCTGTTTTAAAAAGTACTGCTTACATGGAAAACATTTAGTTGGGGTTGACTGGTCCCATTACATTGCAATGACTATATCAGTACCAGACTCTTAACCCGCTGTGCCTGGTATAGCTTCACAATTATTTTTAAGATGTTTTCTGAATTTTATGAATGGGTAAACAAGCCATGTGCCCCTTGGGAAACAAAAGAAATAAGCGAGCTGCAAAAATATACAAGGAACAAACAAGATAGGAGGGCTCATTGAGATGTCAGCCTGCAGGAAGGGCAGTGAATTGACCAAGTTCGTATTTCTCACACTAAGACACAGCAAACAGTTTTCCTTCAGGCTGCGTGTTTCTTTGAATTTGCGTGCCAGAGTTCAGCCTCCCCAAAATACACCCACACCCACACACGCACACAGAATATTTATGGGAAAACTGTAGAAAGATAAATATTTTATGGTGATGTTGCATATTTTCAATAAATTATTGGTTTGGTATTTTTTTTTAAATAGCTGAAAAGAGAATGGAATGGATTTATGCTTGAATGTACAGACAATAAATAGAGGAATCTGTTCATCCTTAACTTTTCATAAATTTTCTTTCCCTATCCCTTTCCTTTTCTTCCATATAATTATACTCAATTGTCAATTCTCAGAGAAGCAGTATAGGAAAAAAGGAACAAGGAGTAGCTATCTTTACATTCGCCCTCCCAGCAGAATTTTTAAAGCAGAGCCAAAGAAGTAGATGCTCCTTTCAAAACCCCTGCTGCATAGAGACTGGCAGGGTGGAAGTAAGAAGCACCACCATTTACTGTTCTCACTTTTTTTTTTTTTTTTAATATCCTTTGGGGAAAAGGGGTCTCCAGCTGCATACAATGGAAGTGAATAAATCTACCAGATGTTAAGCTTGACTAAATTATATTGATGCTTGGAAAATGGCAGAGGGCCAGAAGGCTTAGATAGGGAATCTTCATCCCACTTACTAAAGCTCCTTTGTGGCTTCCTTATTTGGACTCTCCTGTTCAGCTGTGGGATCAGTGGTTTCTCTTTTCTGAGTGGAAATAAATGCTAGACTTCAATTTTAATGGAAGAAAGAAGCAGGATGCCAGAGAAATAAAGCAGCATTGAAACAGGGGAAACAAATTCTGCAAAGCATTGGTTACTCTGTTTCTCTGCTTTAAAAGCCAGAGGCATACGACTCTCAGATATTGAGGCAAGCAACAGCTTGTACTAGACAAGGGGAAACCAGCATTCTCAAATGTTTTTCTCTTAAGGAGCTGTTAAGAGAACCACATTCCATTGGCTTTAGAGGTCACTAATATATTGCTTCCAAATTATGCAGGATTTCAAAATGGAAATAATAAAAAGGTGCACTTTAGAATAATTGAAGCCTCCTTCCAGCTTTTAAATAAAGCAGATTTTTGACAGACTTTTTGGTCTTTCTGAATTCAAAGGCAGATATGAATTAAGGTACTTTTGTTGAGGAAGGTTCAGCGTCAAGACTTATTTTTCAGGTTCACCAAGAGAGTTGCTCCACATTTCTGAAATAATTAAGAGAATTTAGATCTGTATTTCCAATAAACAGAGGCCAACATTTTACACCTCTCTGTTGTCTGCAAAAATTGGTTCATCAACATGATAATTAGTTTCTAGTAGTATTTGCCCCATGCATTGCTTTTTTTATATTTCACCCATAATTCCATTGACATAAATTGATTTTTGCTGGAGAAAATCCATTATTTGGCCTGCAAAATAAGGCTTAATTCTATATGCACCTGTGTAATATACTATATCTATCTATCTATCTATCTATCTATCTATCTATCTATCTATCTATCTAATTCAATGCAATGTACATTTAGCTAGGAGTAGGGTCTATGAAAACCCAATATTTTGAACATACATCCATTAGTTTGCATTGCGTACTTCTTTAAGCAAGGTAAAAGATAGAATGCTAGTTAAGGTGTGGGACAAAAGCCATTATAAAACCATCAGTATGCTGAGGCAGGCATGGGATGGGTATAAGAAAGAATAGAAAAGACTGTATCTTTAAGGTGGATAACGGAAAATCTTCTTTCCTTTAAAAGCTGCATTTTTGATGAGAAGGTGATTAGGGATTGCATATTAGAAGTAGTCTGTGGTGGACCAAACTTCATTCTCTCTCACACCCATGATATTTCCTTCTTTCCTTCACAATAGAAACTAAACTCTCTCTCTCTTTAATGGACACCACACATTTTCTTTACTCCATCTCTTGCACAACACAAATACTGTTTGACTTCTGAACACCAACAAAAAAAGTTCTCCTCTGTTTGCAATGTAATAGCTTCCCGTGACATAGCCTTTAGTAGAAAAGGTGAGGAGCATGGAAGCCCTTTATAAACCTCTTTATGAAGTCCTTTCAAAGCACTCCAGGCTCTTGGAGGCCACGATGCCTAAAAAAGTTGACTTCCTTCTGCTCTTAATATTGAATGAGAGTGGCTTCTAGAGAAGAAATGGGAGACTGAAGATGGCTCTGAGAAAAGTGGAGCTGACGACTGTAATGGAATGAAGAGCTGGTGAGTAGACCACAAGACAGCAGTTTCTGACATATTTAGAACTCTGGGAGATGAGGAAATAGCCATCTTTTTGCTCAAGCCACTGTCAGTGCCTTCAAAAGGACGCTCCTTTCACGTACTTCGTTTATACCTCCTCCTACTTCTTATAGTTCAGAGAATTAGAGATGTGTCTGCCTGAGCCACATCCAAATGTTATCTCATTGTTGGATTTCCAGGGAAGAAATGGTGGAGCTGATGACTATGGCAGAATGAAGAGCTGGTGAGTAGACCAGGTCTTCGATTAATTTCTCTCCAGATAAGGAGAGGACTTGAGATCACCCACAAGTGCTCCAGACAGTTGTTCCTCATGAGGAGACTACACAACAACAGTCTCTGGCAGGTTTAGAGCTCTGGGAGACAAGGGAGTAACCATCTTGCTCAAACCATGGTTGATGCCTTTGAAAGGACACTAAGTTCTCATGCTGCCTTTTCTAATCACTTTTGGAAATTGCTTGTTAACTGCTTTTCAGCTATTATGAACCTTTGGATCAAGAAGTCTGAAAACACTGGGTGGGTTTCCTTCAATCCTTAGTGAACGAAATTTTAAATACAAGTTTAAAGACTTAAAGAAAAAAATTGGAATAAACATCAAAAGGGTGATTAAAACTTTGATTTTAGAAAGTTACAAATGGACTAAGGGTCCAGATATATTTGAAATAAGATTTTGGAATTAATTATAAGAATCCTTCCTGTGGGAAAATGCTTTTGTTTTGAATTTTAAAAAATAGTAAGATCAGACTTTAAGAATTGGACACTGGAAGGAACTAGAGCGAACTAAAGATTATAATTAAAGGAGAAGAACACTCAAACTCAATTCACAATTACAGAATGAAGCAAAATATTTTAACATTGGACATACTGAAGGATATTTTTGAACAATGGACCCAGAAGTTAATTTTAAGACTGTCTGCCTCTATAGATAGACTGTGTTTAAAAGATGTTATGGAAAAGGAACAAGTTCTACCTGACAAGATTCAGACTGACTTGAAAGTAGATTTAAAAATGACAGGGTACAAGAATGACATGGAAAAATATTTGTATGTTACACTGGACATACAAAAGAAACTGGCTGCTGTCTTAATGGTTTTTCTGATGAGGACTGAAATTATGATGCTTATGGATTTGTCTTAGTTAAGAGATGGGATATGGGAAGAAGAGATCATTTGTTGTATTTTAAGTAAAGGTGATAAGTTACTAAAATTGTTTATACTTGTGATGAAGGGAAAGTCACTTCTTTGTATATTTCTTTTCTTTTTCTTTACGATGTTCTTACCTTTTCTTTCTTTTCTATTTCTGTTTTGTACTTTTATTTTTATTCTTTTTTTAGTTTGTATTAGTTCTATTGTTGCAACTGTAATCTTTAATAAAATTACTGTAAAAATTAATATTGAACTAGATGGGGAAGAGGACTTAATCTGGCCTTGAGGATACTTGGAGAACAGCAACTGGTTTGCAGACAGAAGGTCTTTACTATGCAATGAAGTGTCCTTGAGAGTAGGACATTTCAGCAAATGCAGTTTTTTTTTAAATGATTGCCTACCCTTTTTTTTTTCCCCCAGAATTCAGATATAAGAGTTCTGATCATCATATCTATTTGATTAGTTAGGTTGAAAGCAGACAGAACTGCACCATTTATATGGGGAACAGAAGATAAGATTAAACAGAACAATACTGGTTGGCTATCATTTTTTTAATGTCCTTTCTGTCAAAACTAAGAAAGACTCATTTTCTAAATCTATAATATTTGGCAGCATAACCTCTGCCTAGTTTTCTTTCCTTCCACAGGAGGTAAAGTTTCAGTTGGCCTTGTTAATAAATCAAGACACTTACTGGGAAAAACTATTCTCTCTCGCTGCATTTTTCCCCCCATGAACAAGTCTCTGCAGTGATGATAGTTGTGCTTCCCTTGGTAGAAGATTTCTTGGCTGTGCATTGCACTCCAGTGATCCCACTCACTTTCCAAATATGGAAGAATTATCTTTTGAAGAGACACAATCCTTCTTAATAGAAAGCCTCAGGAGGTTAATTCATTCTTTGTGAGCATTGCCTTGCCAATCCTCAACAACATGATGCATAATAATACCAGTTTAATATTTGGACTTGTTTCCAAAGGCCACTGAAATCCGTATGAGTCTTTTCATATTGAGGGCGGAGGGCAAAAGTTTAGGTCAAAAAGGAGAGGGACATGTATTCAGGGTCTCTGGATTCTTCAGGTAGCCACTGAATTGTATCTGCATGGGTTATATGGAAAAAGTTGTGCAGATGGAAACCACAAATGACTGTGCTGTGCTTGACAATAACAAAGATAGCACCGGGCAAAGATCAATCTCCAGATCAGAAGCTAAATATTGAGAATGACTACAGACTGGATCTAAGGCCATTTTGAAAGCAACTCTGGAGCTTTGTGCTCCTAGAACACCATCTCTATTTGTATGATGTCAAGTTTATTTCTAGCTCAGCTGTGGTCCAGTTGAAATGGTTGCAAAAGCTATGGTTTTATTTATTGTATTGTATTTATTATTTTATTTAAGATGCTGGGGTTTCATTTCCCTATTGGAAGGAACTCTTGCTTCACCCTTGTTTCCAGTTTCTAAATCTCAGATATTGTAAGGGAAATGCTAGGATGGTGGGCACTCTCAATTGCCCAGGCAAAACTACTGAGCTGAAATTGACAATATTTGTCAGTTTCTCTTCAGCAGTTTTTTGTCTTTTTAAGTGGATTGACAGGTCAGGGAGAGCTTCAGGACCTGTGATGATTTGGGACAGAATAACAATCTGCATTCTTTGTTCTCAGCATTTTAAAGCATTTTAAAATCCCCTCAGTTTTAGACTAAAACCAAAGAGACTCAAATTCAAAGCTGCCCTCAGTTATGGCAGTTCACATAGTGATTTGGGGTGGAGCTCTCTCTTTCTCAGCTCAACCTACCTCACAGGATTGTTGTGTGGGGGAGGGAAATGTGAAAGAGGGAGCACTATATATGCTGCCTTGAGCTTCTGGAATAAAGATAGGATATGAAGATAATGAATTTTTTTTTAAAAAAAGTGAGCAGGAGCATTTATTTATTTAACACATTTATATAGCCGCCCATCTCACAATAAAGTGGCTCTAGGTGGCTTACAATAAAAACAAGAATAAAATCCAAATGTTAAAAACTACAATTAAAAGACATCAACAACATTATTAATAAAAAGATAGTGGAGAGAATTAATGTTAAAAACAATGCAGCCATCTCATCAAAGTAAAGACAATCGTGGATGACTTTCAAACTACAGTTGAAGGTTTAGGGATGAAAATAGTTGTAGTGTAGAGATGCCCAAAGAAAGTGCTTTCCCCCTAAAGACTACCATGAAGTATTCTGTTGTTACCTGAAATATTTTGTTGTTACTTGGGGAGTCCATGGGGGAGAGAGTCAGTCAAAAGTCAACATGGAGGTCATAATGGCATGATCAAATCCATGTCATATTTTATATGTGTTGCCCATATGACCTCATCTTGACTTTTTTGACCCTCCTCTGTGGATGTCCCTATTGTTACTGTTAACACTTGGTGGTAGACTGGCCAAAAAAAAAGAAGCAGTTAAAAACAGATTTTTTCTCCCCACTCCCAAATACGTTTATTTCAGGCATTCCCTGCTGATGAAGGAGAGAGAAAACAGAAAGTGTTGTTAAGGGTATTCTTCACATAGAAACTAACCCTTGGTTGCTGATGTGTATAATGCTAATCCATCTTTAAGACTCCTTCAGTTGAGATTTCACTGTAATTCGAAATGACTTGTTATGAATTTCACCTGAAGTAATGTCTAGCAAGCTGACAAAATGCTACAGAGCAAAATCACAATATTTTTGCCAGTAACCTTTATCTGAGGCCTTCAACAATCCCCTTAACAATAGAACATCAGCAAGGAGAGAAGCTACTGTATATTATTCTCAGGCTAATTCTCTTTTTTCTTCATCTTGCAGGAGGAACCAGGTGGACTCCCTCCTCCCAGTTTAGCAGCTGCAGCACTTCCCCACCCGCCAAACCATCAGGAGACATTAATATTAAAAGAGCCCTAACATATTCTCCAGATTTATAAATGTTTTTAAATCCTATCAGAAATGGGAACATTTAGGAGATACATCTTAGATCTCCAGACAGATGCTTTCATGAAACATCATCAGCATGAAAGGAATTTCACTTGAAAAGTTTTGCTATGGATGAATGATAGGTAATGTAAGGCCTGAGGGCACCATCCAATCTGACAGGTCCTTCTCTTCTCCCTCAAAAGGGTTTCCCCCTTGGAATTTGTTATGCACTCAGCATTTATACTTCCAGGATCAGAAATAGTTATTTGGCTGACTTGTAATGCTTGTCTCAAAACCTAAAAGAGCATTATAGACTGGATAATTTTCTTTTGTTCATAGTTCATCACAAAGCAGCAAAGATATTCCTCTTCTTCCTCCCATCCTCCTCCTTGCCTTAATTGTAGATTGTTCTCTTTATTGGGGAATGAAGGATTTGAGATCGATCTATCACCTTCTTCTCTCTGACTTTGGTGAGATGACAGAGGGAGAAAAATTCTTCCTTTTTTTTTCTTCTTCTTCTTTTCCAATAATGCACAAAAGTTGGTGCCTGATGAGGAAAGAGGTGTGAGAGAAAAGTGGGAGAATCATCAGGGTAGATGAGTTGCACTTATGATATTATGGAGAGTATTACAGAATCTAGATAGACTATATCTGAATGGCTGGGTTCTTGTCAATGAATATTCTTTCTGCAGGAAAACATATGGCAAATAGAGGGGGACTCAAGCGGAAAAAATAGTTAAAACCTAAATGGCACTAGGAAAATTTTAGAAGTAAAATTCAGTTGTTGGTGAACATGGAACTATGGAATGACATTGATGCATTTTGAGTGGACAGAGGGAAACAGTAGAAGTTAATTGGTTTTTAATAATCTTTTCCCAAGACGTGAGACAACAATGGATTTCACATTGAGCTTCCTTGTTGTTCAGTTGTAAGAGTTGATAAATACAGACTACCCTGCAGACAAGACTCAATTTCAAAGCCAAGATTTATTCAAGACAAAATGTCTCAATTCTCAGATATCTAGAATTGAATAAAATTATGTCCATACAATAAATCTGATAGGGATGATGGGGAGACCAATAGAGGCTTAAGACATTATTTCAAACACTCTTGCTTTAACAGTTTGCTTGCAAACAAATATAAAGCAAATCTTTTTTGCAAGAATCTAAGCGTGATATTTGCCATCTTCTCTACATCCAGTGCTGGATGTGATTCCTCACACACTTTGCTGCTATTGAATGAGGCAGTTAATAAGTTATCAGGACAATAGCCTAAATTGTTCTGTTGTTTGCACTGTTTCTCTTTATTTTGCTTTTAAGCATTACACGATATATGCATTTTAAACATTTTAACGCCTTCTTTTGTTGAGCTGATCTCTTTCCTTATGTGCATAATTAAGAGGTGGCCTTATGCAGGAGACTAGAAAAATAGATGCGTTGAACAGTGAAATATCACTTTATTTTATGCTTTTGTGCAATGTGCTGTTCTGTGCCATGAACGCTAGTTGATAGAAGCACTTCTTGTGAAGAGGATGGCAATTTATTTAAGCAAATTGCAGTCCCAAATATCAAACCCACTTTTGTCCATGGACTTTTTAGGGAACTGTGGCTCTCAGCCTCATAGGATTTTAAGCTTCAGGGGTAGAGACCTTTTAATAATGCTCCTATGCCAGTGATTAGGTCTTTTGGAGGTGGGGGGAGATTCAGGAGAAGTCGGGAGCTGATTGGCAACGTGTTTGTTATTTTGAATGGGCTGTACACACATAGCCCCAGCTGTTCTGCTCATATTCTTTCAGATTGTGGCAATTGTGTTTAATTTTAATTTTACTCAAGTGAGTACAGTAATGCCTGTTAACATGCTTGTATCTGTGCACTTCCGGGGATCTGAATCACATAGGTTATTGAAATTAATGGTGGTTGAAAGGTTTTTGGATCACATGAGGTGTTGCTTCAAATTCTATTTCTGGTGTATTTATTAGTCCAGTGAAACCTTAAACCTTTTACAGAGGGATTAAAATAATTATATTGTATAATATGGAAAGGCTTAAAAAAAACTTCTCTATTCTTTATGACTCATACCTTCCATTCCTTCTAAGCCTCTTACGCATTTATGAAACTGAAGAGGTTTCTTGTTCCCCCTGGTTTCTTACTGATGTGTGAAATATGTGGTAGTCCTTTTAATGATCTCTGTGAACCCTCATATTCTCTTTTCAAAGAGCGGTGCTAAATGACAAGATATTCAGTCCAGCAAGCAATCTTTTAATGACCTGTTTGTCATCACTGATTAAAAGAAGGGACATCAAAAATGAATTTGCCACCTTCTATCGAAAATGTAAGCCTGGTGTGAAATGCTATGGCAGTTTGTTAGGGGAAAAGATCATTTGACGCATTGTTTCTGCTGAAATACAGTAACAATGTCTAACGGAGCATTACACCTCTAGGTCTTCTAAATAAATAAAAGTAAGAGATACAAATAGTTAAAGAATTTCTCTACCTCTGATTAAAAGTTCCTCTAAGGCTTAAACAAGAGCAGAATCACCTTGCACTATTCCAGTAATACTCCAATAAGGATGGTTTTCATATAGATCCTTTTTCTAACACATTCCAGAGAAGACAAGCAACAAAAATAGCAGAGTCCTATGGCACTTCAAAGATGAATAATTAGTTTAGTCTCAGATAAGCTTCCATAGACTGCAGTATTTATCCTGAGATAGAAGTATGTACAAGTGATTGGGGAAGGGGAAGAAATATTTATCTCTGAGCCTACTGTTTATTATTCCACCTATATTTATGTGGGTGCATTTAACTGCAGATAATATTATATGCATATATTTGACTATGACTCAGATCTATCTATCTATCTATCTATCTATCTATCTATCTATCTATCCATCCATCCATCCATCCATCCATCTATCTTGTTGTTGTTCAGTCGTTAAGTCGTGTACGACTCTTCGTGACCCCATGAACCATATCGCGCCAGGCCTTCCTGTCCTTCACTGCCTCCCTGAGTTTGCTCAGCTTCATGATCATTGCTTCAGTGATGCTATCTAACCATCTCATCCTCTGCTGTCCTCTTCTCCTTTTGCCTTCAATCTTTCCCAGCATCAGGGTCTTTTCCAAAGAGTCCTCTCTTCACATTAGGTGACCAAAGTATCTGAGCTTGAGCTTCATTATCAATCCTTCCAATGAGCAATCAGGGTGGATTTCCTTTAAGATTGACTGGTTCGACCTCCTAGCAGTCCAGGGGACTCTTAAGAGTCTTCTCCAGCACCACAGTTCAAAGGCATCAATTCTTTGGCGCTCAGCCTTCTTTATGGTCCAGCTCTCACAGCCATACATTACTACTGGAAAAACCATAGCTTTGACTATGCGGATCTTTGTCGGCAAGGTGATATCTCTGCTTTTTAATATGCTATCTAGGTTTGCCATAGCTTTCCTCCCAAGGAGCAAGCGTCTTTTAATTTCATGGCTGCAGTCTCTGTCTACGGTGATCTTGGAGCCCAGATAAATGAAGTCTGTTACTGCTTCCATTTCTACCCCTTCTATTTGCCAGGAATTGATGGGTCCAGATGCCATGATCTTAGTTTTTTTAATGTTGAGTTTCAAGCCAGCTTTCGCACTCTCCTCTTTCACCCTCATCAAGAGGCTCTTTAGTTCTTCTTCACTTTCTGCCATTAGAGTGGTATCATCTGCATATCTGAGGTTGTTGATGTTTCTCCCTGCAATCTTAATTCTGGCTTGTGATTCTTCCAGCCTGGCATTTCTCATGATGTACTCTGCATATAGGTTAAATAAGCAGGGTGACAGTATACAGCCTTGTCGTACTCCTTTCCCTGTTTTGAACCAATCGCTTGTTCCATGACCGGTTCTACCTACCATCTAACATCATATTTTCAATACTACGAGACTATCTGCTTCTCTACCATTTTTCAAAAAAGATTTAATGTGTAACATTAAGGAATAGGGTCTCGATGCAGAGTAACACTTAGTATAGTCTGCTTTATGTCTTTTTTCTCCACATATACTGTATTTTTCCGACAATAAGACGCCCCCAGGTACAAGAGGACCCCCACTTTTCCAGCCCAAAATTAAAAAATCAATATTTTAAAGATAGTGCAGAACACATTTTTATTTAGTAATTAGTTAACATTGACCTGATACACTCAGTGGGAGGAGGTCCAAACCGTCTCTCTGCAGCTCTATTTCCAGGCTCTTTTGCATAACTGATTACATTCAAGCATGAGTGAAACTGCAGATAGCTTGTCTCTGCAAACAGCCTTCCTCTAATTGGTTTGTTCAGCATCAGCTGACGTCAGTTACCTCAGGCTCGTGAATGGAGGAAGTCTGTTTGGGAGACAAGCTATTTCACTCGTGATTGGAGGCTAGCAACAGGAGGAAGCCTCTCTGCAGAAACAAAGTATGGGCAGTTTAGCAACCGCGTGATTCTCGGCTGACTTTCTTGAATAAGACGCCCTTCAGTTTTTAGGGTAAGGATTTTAGAAAAAAGTATCGTCTTATAGTCGGAAAAATACAGTACCCATCCCCAGTGCCATAAATGTAAAGTATCCTCCTGTTCATTGAATGACCATTTGAATCTGCCCTGTGTGTCCAGTTCCTGGAATTATGTATACTATCAACTTTCTGGGCTGGATCCATATACCTAGGTTTCATAATAGACAAAAATAGATATGGCCTGCCTTCCCTAAAGCAAATCAGATCACTTTTTTCAGGTAATGCTGGTTATTAACATGTATATTGAAAACTCAGCAAGTAAAGGAGGTTAGTGTAGGAGGTCAATACTGGAAGTATGCCAAACCTTTTGACCTCAGATCACTCTATTTGGTCACTGGAATATCTTAAAGATCCAATCTTAAAACGGCTAGTTCATAGCACTCTAGTGGTGGTTCAAACTTTTTAATGAGCTTTTCTGATCTTGATTACAAGGTCCCATTCTGATTTCTATCTAAGGACAAAAATTGCACATGTTAAGGTCAAACCACATCCAATATACTTGGAATAGTCCATTTCAAGGTTAGGACAGATGTTGACAGAGATGACAGATATAAAGAGTGTTCTGAGGTTAGAACTTTTCTACCCAGAAATATTTTGCATACCTCTAATCACTGTTCTCATTGCTCTCCTTCCTCATGAGTGAAAATGGCAGAATGATGGTTTCTTCAGATTTCAAGGTTTGCACCAAAACTAGAAGACAGAGGCTTTATTAAATTAAATGTCTGCATCCCCCTTTCCTTATCCATGAAAGGATATTTCAAGGATGTAAAAAACATAAATACATAGAAAATTCAACTTATATCAGGATTAGGCAGTCTAGAACTGATGGACATTAATATGTCACCTGGGATGATAGAAAACATACTACTGCTTTAAAGAAAGAGGTGGCTTGGCACCATTTCCCAGGTTTGACTTCTGGCATATGAATTTATTTTGTGTCCATCCATGATCAATCTGATAATTATTTTGTTGTGGGCACTCTCCATCAGGGCTGCAAATTTATATGAGAGCACATGACATGCTCTTGAAATTCTAAATGTACCCATTGGTCTATTCTAATCCTTATAAGCCCTTGTCAGAACTTGGACAACTTACCTGAGGACAGCTTCCAGAGTTTTGATGGTGATTCATGTAGGGCAGTTTTCTTCCACAACAATATTTGATCTCATGCCAGCTCTGATTTTTGGTTCCTTTAGGTTTATAAGGCCAGAAATCAGTAATAATAAATACAAACAAGAAACACAAGTCTTAGTTGTTGATTGGGTACCAGTTGAATATAAACACAACTTAGATTTTCCAGGTGGCACTAACACAGCATTTAAGGGGGACTAATGTCTGGTTTGTCTCCACTGAATTAAAAGGCAGTTTAGGCTACTAGGCCCTCTAGAGAACTGTCTGCAGTTTCAGATTATGCCTATTAAAACTAAAAGAAATATCAAGGAGATGAAAGTTAGATAGTTGTTGCATAACGTTTTAGTGTTTAAGTCAAGGCTTCAATTTTTCTTATTTAGGGGACTTAAACCTGAATAGGTTGGGCACTTGTGGTCTTTGGATTGGTGCCAATGACAGGGTTCCTTTGTTTTTAGGTTGTACATCACTTAGTTTTAGTCATTTTAGTTATAGGCTCTGGTTTATTTATTCTTTCTATTGTTAAGTTGTCATTTGGCTGGCATTCTGCTATTTCCTTAGAGTCAGGGTTGCCTAAGTTTCTAATGTTTCCATTTTGTATTTTTCCATATTCTAATTTCTTAGTTACTGTTCTGTGCTTAGTCTTCAAACACAAGATAATGTATTGTTATCATTATTATAATCATTATTACACTTGCAGACAATGGATTGCTGTTTATCTTTTAGAAAATGCACAACTATAGCTACAGATTTCTTCAGTACTTTTCTCAATCAGAAGTATCATCCATTTTTTAAACATGGGTCTAACAAATATTCAAGAAATATTACTTTAGTTTTCTCCTGACACTGGATTAGACCATCTAGTTTTTATTACCAGGTGGAGTATGTAGGTTCTGAAGTGTGCAACTTGCTAATGAATGCCAAATGCCATCTCTAACCTTCCAAGTTCAGTTGCACAAGAACATATGCTAAGAAGGGGAGAGTGGGGAAGAGATCCCATGCTCACCATTTAGATTGCCAAGTGTTGTAAAAAGAACCTACAAAGAATTGTAGACAACCAAACACATTAAAGAAATAATGTGCTGGAGATAATTTGTTGATTTACAAAAAAAACCCAAAAACCCAAACCCAAACCCAACCCCCCAAAAAACAAACAAACAAAAAATCTTTGAGTGAGATGGGCAGTGACTAAATTTGAAATATAAATAAATAAAATAAATAAAAAACCCTGTATTGTCCAGTGGACTTCAGTTGTCTTCCCATTTTTCCTCCACTTCATGCTTATACCATGCTTATACAATATGAGATAGTCAAATGGCTGGCAATGTTAAAATAGAACAACTGAAAGAAAATGGAGAAAGGAATAACAAAAGGAATATTTGATCATTTCAGTTGCATGCATATATAGTAGGGCAAGGATGGGTAATCTGTAGCTCTCCAGATGTTGCTTCTCTACAATTCCCAGTGAGGAGAAAAATTGGAAATTGTAGTTCAGCAGCACCTGACTACAAGGTACTAACATTAGGAGATTATATATGGCATTAAAATATTGGGATTAAGATTTTAATGCCAAAATATTGACCGGAGAAGGGGATTTTATGAAAGATTTAATGAAAGTAGGCAACATCATGGGGGCAATTCTGAAAAGAATTCCACCCTAATGGAGCAAATAACAGAGGATGAAGTCATTTGAGGGAGCAGCAGAGCTTGGCAAGTTTGAGTTGGTGGAACGCGATGAGTGAGAACTGTAGAACTGATGAATTGGGAAGGAAGAATAAAGAACCACAGTCAAGGAATGTCTTGAAATTATTGATAAGAAGCCTGTAACCAGATTTCAGTTTATAAAATGGGAACAAAATATAGGATTTAATGAGGGATAAGAGTGATGAAATGTGTGAACATTATGGGCATTAGATTGAGCTGAAGGACTTAGATCAGGATAAGTTTGCAGTAGCCTCAAGAAATGAGCCAAGGTTTTACAGAGGAAATAGAAAGGATGGATGTATTTTTGTAAGGATTATATGATTCGGGAACAAGCAGAAAATTGTCATGAAGACTGTAAGAGGGAGAAAGCCCTAGAAGAAAGCTGATAAGTTTTCAATCTTTGTGATGGATGAAAGCCACCAAAGGGGTGTTGACAGGTACACAAACCTAGTGACATTGTTCATCCTAACATTTAGGAAGGCTAGATACTTTTTGATGACAGCTAAAAGTTAGTTTTTTGATCTGCTGTCCCAAATATATAGTTTCTCATTCCACCTGAATCTCTGCATATTTTAAGGATTTCGTTTCTTTATAAGATTTAACTTGGATTTGTCTTCAGCTCCATATGTCTAATTGCAGTCGGAGACAAAAAAAAAAGGGGGGGGGCTCCATATTCTTTATTGCAGGAAAATTTCAGATAAAGAAAGGGACTGATCCAAGGCATACATGAAGAAGCAAAATGAGCCAGTTGGCAACAGATCTGATGAGAGGCATGAAACTGAAAGTTAGAAGTATTTGGTAGGGCATGAAGCAGATCTGTTGCCTAGAAGGAGTGCCCATACTGTTTGCTTTTGGATGTACTCTACTTACAAATTTTGTAAATAAGCCAAATATGAAACATACACCAAAACAGCTCACCAGTTCCAATCTCTCTGTCCTCCAAACCAAACCAAAGTAACTTAAACTGCCTGTTACTGCAACTTCTCACTATGACTAGAAATGGAGAATATTTAATCGATACTTACAATAAAAAGAAATGAAACAATAGGGGAAAGAGGTTGTCTACAGTGGAACTTAAGATGAAAGGGCATGAGCTTTGACTGAACTAAAACCTCATTTGTTTCTTCAGGCTGTGTGCTTGGGACTTCATAACATGTAAATTACATCATTTATAAACTGAGTTTCGAAAAGCAGCAACTATCTGAGTTCACAATTCCAGTCTTATAAACATCCCCAATGTTTTGATCAGTTTAACTGAACTCGAACAAATCTGTACCGATTTTGGTCAGTTGTTGCCTCAGAGTTGTGTACTGGAAGTATTTTCTAAGGAGAATCCAGCAGTACATTGTGAACTACTGCAGAAAAGTGACATTTAGCATGGAAAACAATTAAAGACATGAGTGAAATTGATTCACTTCGTTAGTAATAACTGAGCTCGCCTGTTTCTCAGGTATATGCTGTAATGGCTACTATGTGCACACTACCCTTCACATTTGGAATTGGATGATCTATGCCAGCACTTTTGGTGTCTATTGGCAGTTCCAAAACAAATGGTGCTCTGAATTCTGTCTAGCTACTATATTGATTTCAGGCATAATTAATACCACTCACCTAAAGGATAACAAATAAACCAGGCAGCTCTGGATCAAGATAGAACGCTTCTTGTTCAGATAGAACTGGTTTGGTAAGATTAAGATAACATGGTTTCCTAGATGAATCTTAAAGTGCATTTTTCAAAACACATGGGACAATCTTGGAATAATTCTTTACAACATGTAACTTAACATTGCTTATGAACGAATATATGTATGTCACAGATGAGCAAGGCTGACTTTTCCAAAGCACGTTCAACGTTCAAGCACCAACTTCAGCTTACTTATGTTTTCTTTTAAGAAAATTGTTGATTGATAGTGTGTGTGTGTGTGTATATGTGTATGTATGTGTGTGTGCGTGCATGTATATTTGTGTGATTGTGGGGATGGATAGATATAGATATAGATATAGATGAACAGGCTAAAGTACAGGTTGGTAGATAGATATTTGACCATTTGATTAATAAAAGCATATGGAAATATATTAAACCAGTTTTGAAATGTATGTAAATATCCACTACCCATCATTTATTTAGTTTAAAGCATTTTGATACAGTTTCCTACTACATTTTTATGGAACAATATGAGTTTCCCATTAACTCAGAGTGCAATACTATGCATTCCTACCTGTAAAATACAATAGGTCCTACTTTATAGTTAATATTCATGAGATTGTGTTGCTATGGTCTTTTAAAAAAAGTTCCATTGCAACATGAGCTACATGTATTTGAAACTGCATCTGCACAGAAGTCAGAAAAGATTTTCATATTCTGCTGTCATAGCATTTTATTCAAGTCAGTACAGTTATGGTTGATCAGTGGAGTCTGATGGTATGCTGCTTAAGGGAATTGAAGACTATTTCACATATTTGAACATGCTTGCCATTATGACTACAGTTGTGTAGGATTACAAGAAAAGTTCCTGCAGTGGGACTGAAGCCCTTGCTGCAAGCCCCCCTGATTGACCCCTATGCTTCCCTTCTCCTCTGCACGATCAGCCCCTTTTGCCCCAGCCTTCCTAGGCATTGTCTCCCACTTCTGAAATATGCACCCAGGAAAAGAGCATTACAATGTTTAAAAGCTATGGAACGTTACCTGTAATTTTGGTTCATCCATCTATGCAGAGCTGGGCAACTTGCACCCTAGATCTATATGCAGCTCTTAGCCTAATTTCAAAAGTCCTTTGCAAAAGATCAGGTCCAAGCTACAGTAAGAGATATTTTCCTCTTTGATATAGGCTGCTGCTTAGAAGAAAGAGCAAAGAAAATAAAAGAGTGAAAAAAGAAAGCATCAGAAACTTTAAAAAAAGAGACTCTGACTGAGAATTAGTGTCCCTGCTCACTTCTGGCTTTGGTGGCTTCACCTACTTCTCATTTCAGCCCAACCCACCATACAGCCTCCAGCATATTATCTCTGAAGAAACATGGCCTCCAATAGAAAATATGGCCTGACACTCCTGATGGTGATACTGGCCTGCAAACATTGACCTTGGATCTTAGAATGGACAACTTACAGTCCCTTCTTGACATAGTGCCTCTAAATAGGTATCATGTCAGTCTTCAGCCACTGGATATATCATGCCCCTCTATGCTGAAGAAACCTGATCACCAGTCTTCAGAGACACAGATTAGGACTGCAATTCCATGCAAGTCAGTATCTAGCCCCAATATAATAGCAACTAGTCGGACATAGATATATCTGAAGTACCCTATTTATGCTTGAGAGTCAAGGTATATCCAGATATAATGCACATCTCAATAAATAGTCTGAAGCCATCTCTTATAGGCCCAGGAGAGGCTAAAATTTCTCTTAATTATTTTATAAGCTAGGGTCTACATAATAGGAAGAAATGGTTTCCTACCATGAGAATAAACTTCAGGCTTGTGCGTTTCCTTTATTCCCCATGTCTCTTTTGTATAACAAAGATCAAACTATTAGTTTATTTTGAAATCACGCAGTTTCCTGTGATGTCAAAACTTAAGAAAATATTACTTTGTTTAAACACAGGTTACTTAGGACAAGCTAGGAGCAATATGAGATTGCATATAATTCCAGGTTTAAAGCATGGAAAATGTTCAAGATCCTTGTTGAAAGAGAAGTGGAAAAGCAAGTGAGAAAAATAAGAGCCTCACAGTCAATGCAGCTAATACTCAAAATGAGGAACTAGACATTCTTGGGAAATCCTTAAAACTGCCTTAATAGAACTTTTCTCTATTTGTAAGTAAAATATAAAATAAATGAATTATTTTTATGTTACTAAAAATGATTGCCATTATATGGGAACCATACATACCTTTTTGAGTGTTTTATTTCTTGCTTGCTCGCTCTCTCTTAGGCAGTTGCTAGAAGTACTTTGAATAACATATCATGAATTTTTCTAAAGCCTGATAATATGGAAAATGAGTTTTTGTTTATTTTCATTAATGGGAAGGTATTACAAGCATCTGAACAAAACTTTCAGCAATGAAGAATCTCACCAAAGAAACATGGCTCCGGGTTCTCTCCAAGATTCTGTGGAAAGAGTAAGCACATTTGCTTCTGGTACACAGTTCTTTAACAAGACAAATCAATAGGTTTCTTCACTTTTCTAACTTGAACATGTTTGAGTTGCAAACAGGAGGAAGAGGGAGAGAATAAAAGAGAGAGAAGTGGCTGATTATATCTGACTGGCACAAATGAATGATTTAGGAATGTAAGATGTAACAACCATTTGGCGTGAGAAGTACTGATAGAATCATGACATTTTGTTGAATGATAGCTGAATGGTACTGAGCTCATATGATTCTAGGGACAGAGTGCCCACCCATTGGCTCATCTAAATACCATTCTGGGCAATACCTATCTGGCTGAAAATCTGGGTGTCATACCCTGCCCACTTCTTGTATTTCCAGACAGTTAAAACGTATTCAGGCTTTGGCACATTCATTGTACTACTGAAATGTAGATTATTAAATATTAAATTAGAAACTGTTTCATGCTTATCCAATTGCCTGTCTACACTATATAATCATGATGTCATCTCTTGAAGGGGATTTTTTTTCTCAGGTGACAGAATGTGAATAGCAATTTGTTTATTTTGAACTTTCCATTTGCTTGCCATTTTAATTATTATTGGATTGTTCTCTACATCTGTTATAAAATGACACTCTGCAGCCAATAACTAATGGATTCGGAATGTCATTTTTCATATCTTACAATCATACATAGTAATCTGCCCCTCAAGCCATTTCTGTTCATTTCTAGTATTATTTTATTATTTGCATATGGTGCCATCAAAAAGAGATATGTTTCTCCAGCCCAAATAAACAACTCATCACATATCTATGAAATTAGGTATTAATACTAGGATCAGAATTCAAAATGTAAAATGATGATGATGATGATGATGATGATGATGATGATGATGATAACAGCATAATTTTGTATACACACAGACCTACACACTTCTCTTTAATATGCTTCTTGCAAATATTTAAAAGGAAGAATAATTATTTTCATTATCTTTCAATTGGCACTGACTATCTGATTTATTGAGTGTGGAAGCCTAAATTCAACAGATGTAGGCACTGAACAAATTTCAGACATAGGAAATCAGGATGAAACATTTGGGCTATGTCAACTGCTATTCAAGCAGGCATCCATTCACTTCCTTGCTTTCCTTTATTTCCTCCTCCTTTTAATTCCTGCAAATGCTGCAGTTGCACTTAGGAAGCCCCCTCAGTTCTCAAGACCAAATCTGGGGATCTAGCATCAATTAAAATATTTACATTCCAACTATTGAAAATTGTATACTGTAATTTGGGAGCTGCATCCAAGGATATCTGAAGGACTTCCTCATGTACAGTGAACTTTCTCATTTTCCTTCCATTCTACTTTGTCAAATCTGTTTTGAAGGTACCTCCAACCTTTTGAATAATCTATTCTGCTGGTGGGTATCATTCCATTAACAGAATTACATTGATGAACATAACCCTACTGGGATGTCCTGATTTACTTGGAGAACTTCAAAGAGAGTAATCAATGAATGATAAGCAGACAATACCTTACTTCCTTACTCTAAAGAAGTGGCACCTAAAATTGGCTCCAAAATCCAGTCTCAAAAGGCAAAAATCAGACAGAATCTAGTTTTAAACACCAAGGACAATGAGAAGTTTTACTTTCCTTCTCCTGTTGTTCTCCTGTTGAAGGCAATGTCAGAGTCTAGAGGAGCTTTTGGCTGATTCCCCTTAAACAAATGGAAGAGGATAGGATCTCCTATTCCCTGAATTTCTATTCAGAAAATTCAAATTCTGAATTTCTATTCAGAATTCTCTGAATTTCTCCAGGAAAAGGAAACATTCTCCAACTGAAAAGGTCCAATGGGGGGAATTCCCTCATGAAGTCTTTCCTTGGGATTAAATTGATCCATAGGAAGCCAAGGAGGCTATAGATGGCAAGAGAAATAATTGTACAATGAAAGGCAGGACACTTACAGGTAATAGGCCCCTGGTAACAAAAATAAATATCATAACACTATATTTTACCAGGAGGATTCCTCCAAATATCTCTTCTTTGAAATAATTTCTAAAGTACATTTTCCTATATCATACTGAGTGAGAATTGATAGGAAAAAAATAGAGAATTTCTCTATCAAGCAGTAAGTGGTCTAGTTTTATATTATTCTATAACTATTGTTATCCATACCAAGTCTTAGAAGAAGACAGTAAAGTATAATTTAAACAAATCTGTAAATATATACAATTTATGCTTTAAATTAGAAGGGGCTTGAACCCAATTCACTTCAACAGGATTAGAGGCTTGGACTTACACACAGAGGTTTTAAAGCTTTCATTACTCCATTATCCTAAACTGATTTGCACCATTATTATAATATGATACATCCAATTAAATGCAACATACAGCTATACTGCCATTGGAATATAATTGCATCTATTTAAACAAAATTCCATGTTCTGAATGTTTAGGGCTCTCTGCTTTCAGGAAAAGAAATTGTTTGCAATTGCTGAAGAGAATAAAGGATTGATGAATGCACTTATCAATGCAACAAAATTCTCCATATCTTTGGACTGAAACATTTAATAATCCAGAATTTATGGATCAGTTGTCAGAATATGCCATGATTTCAGTAAGTAGCTATAAAACTGTTGTACTGAAACAGCCGAACTAAGGCTGGAGACATATTAAATCTTAACATTCTGAGGAAGAAAAATAAATACAAAATAACTCACTCTTCTTCTCCAGTGTGAATGAACACAATCTATAACTTCTTTTAAAATCTACAAGCAGCGAGGAGCCATAGAGTTTTTACAAAGGAGACACTTGGGAAATAAATCTAAATATTGCATTGTCACGGAAAAGAACGTACTTGCTTTAATATCTCATATATTTTTAATCTCTTTAGTAAGAGATAATTGTTTCCTTCATATTCTGGATTAGTGGGTGAGACCATTATTAGGAAAAAAAAATAAGCTAAAAATATAAAATCTCTGCAAGGCTTTTCAACAAACACTTGTAAGTTATATTCAATACTGATAGTAAGGTGTGATATTTTTCTGAATTAAAATTGGGAGCACACTCATGACAGGTACACATGGAAAAGTTTATAGTGCATAGGACTAATTAGTAACACAGCTAGGCTGGGCTGGACATAGTTAGTACTCAGAAGGAGACCCATGGGCACTATCCAGGCTGTAGGCTAAACTGAGAAGAAGAAAATCCTACAAGAAGGCAACAGTAAACTGCTTCTATATTGTTTCCTGGAAAACAACATGGATGTCCTCACCAGGATTCAAGCTTGGCTTGGAAGGATTAAGCTTGATTCAAAAGAGACTTTCATCGGTAGAATTCAGTCTTACTTGGGTGTTCCAAAAAAAGAGGAATATTCATCAAGTAAGCAGTATGAATAAATCAGCCCCAGTCAGCATGGATCCACCAGCATCACTTGTCTCAGGACATCCATATGGAAACTGGTATGCATGCATGCACACGCATGCCCAATGCACAATCCAAATGACCATGCCTCCAGGAAGCTTAATGAACCTGAGGCGTGGAACCTTGACTCTCTCCCACATGTCATGAAATGGCAGAACATTCTGGCAATGTCCCAATGACCTCATTGTGTTGCTACTATGCCTGCTGAAGCCCCTGGAAACCAATAACAAATACATAGGTTAAAACATGCAGCTTCTCAAGTCACCGTCACAGAAACTTTCAACTAAAGAATTGAGAGCTCAGAGTTTGAGGCTACTGGCTGAGCAGTTTATGAAAATCCTTCTCCCAATGACATAAATAGCCCTGTGCAGGCATATAGCATGCACTCATAGAAGCTAAAAGATTTTGAGTAGCTCTAAAGATTTTTATCATTTTCAGAAAGAGCTGAAGGGAAGTTATATGTGTGTTCAGCTGAATACGCTCAGAGATTTCCTTGCAATTAGAAACCATTATATTTCCTTTTGAATAGGAGGTTTATTTCTCTCACTCACTTGCCCAACCCCAGGTCCATGACTCATAGTCACTTCTAGACCTAGCACATCTGGACCGCAAAAGGTGGGCTAACCACTTGATGAGAGAAAACAGTTAAAGTTGTATGGTAGCCATTTTTTATACCAGATCTAATAGTCCTAACTGTTCAGTTTAAATCATGAGAACAATTCAGGAGTTATTACTCCCGATATTATGATCTCACTCCCTAATTTAACTCTTCTAATCATACCAACACACACCCACACAAAGACTTCAAGAAATTCAGTGAGAGATTCCCTTTGTCCTTACATCTCCTGTGGTATATAATACAGGTACCTATAGCAATGAGGACCAGCTTAAAAAAAAAAGAAACAAATTAAATTCCCTTTTTTGGTGTCTCTCTCAAATTATTCTGCCCTCTCCCTCTTTGTGTGCTGATACAGAAGTTTCTGTACACAGACACTCATATATATCTGGGCTGTGCAGAACTTTGAAAAGGCTTTTGCTATTTGGCAAAGTTTTAATCACAACATCATTCAAAGCCAAGTACAAAATCAAAGGATTGGATTGGAGTGGCCATTCCATTCTGCTTCAGACAATAAAACGGTATTTGTGCATGCAAGTAGAAAAACATTTTCTTTGAACTAAAGCAGCCAATCAAAGCATCAAAAATTGGTCTGTGTAACTTTTTATTTTTATAGTTAAAAATATTAATCTAAAATTAATATATTTTTAAAGTCACAAACACCTTAAAGACCAAAGGTAAATATCCCTGATCTAACATGGCCATCTAACAGCTCCAATTTAATCATAGTGATGATATTCTAGAATGGAAAATTAAAGTGTCAAACTGTTTATATTGCCTGATCAATTGATAATGAAACACTTTTATCTCATGGTACAAAGTTCAGATATGGTTTAGTTTCCTTATGAGAAGGCTGATAAAGGAGGTAGTGAGGAGGATAACTTATTCAGTCTTTTCACTATAGTCAATGTCTTCAAACTGTATGAGACTGCAGTCCAAAATAGTTGGGTAGTTGGGTCTTATTTTGCATAGGATTTTGCCAGCAGTCTATTGGACTTTAAAGAAGGGGTGGTAGGGTTACCATATTTCCAAGAATAAATCCCAGAACACATTAATTTATATAAATGTACATGTTTACTGATTGATTTCAGAAGAATCCCAGTCAAAAAAGGAAGGGAGGAAGGGAGGGAGGAAATACAGACTGGACATTAATGTCTGAGAGCAACAGAAGCTGCTTCCAGTAATTCCAAATGGTTCCTATTCTCTATTGTGAACTGCAAAATGATTTTCAGGTCAAATCAAGTTTAGGGATGGTTAAAAAGCAACACTTTATGCCTGTCTTTTAGCAACACTTACGTGCATTTGTCTGTCTGTTGTTCACCACATTTTCCTCAACTAGACAAGTGGAAGTTCCAGTGTTAGGCTGTTTAATGGGCCTGGGAAATTGTCAAAAGTCAATTTAGAGAGAAACCTTCCAAGTGATATGCAACCACACAAAAGATTAATTAGGAGGGAAAGAAACAACAACAAGGTGATCAGTCCTGTTGCTTCTGCTTTCTGCCTTAGTATTTTGGGGTTGCATTTTTCCCTGAAAAACACAACAGGATGGTCCTTGCCAGAGGGGGTGTAGAAGAGCAGGCTTGGTGCCAACTCTTAAAGATATTAAAGAAAGGAATGCTTCTAGCAAGGATAATGGTGGCTGCATAAACCAGCTAAAGATCACAGACTTTTTCTCCCCACATGGCACTCTTCAAATACCTGCTGATGAGGGTGAGAATGCATTAGAGTCAACCTCAAATGACTGATCAGTAGAGTGTTTGATGTATGAACATATATTTTAATACACTAATAAAACTTGCCAATAGGACTGTTTTACCTTTGTACTCTAGTACATAATGAAGCAGTAAACAATCTGGCTGTTGGGATTACTCACTCTGAAAAGGTAGCTACTTTGACAGCCAATTTAAAGCTTTCTCCAGTGAGTTAGGTGCAAGATGGAGTAGTGAATGGTGAACAGGATGGGGCAAATGAAGTAGAGGATAAGCCTTTAAAATCTGTAATTGAGCCTGCCCACTCTGAAGAACATGAACAACAATCATGCCTATGGTTGATGCCTCATATATTAGCAAAGCAACAGGCAAAAATCAATTGGTGTGGGACCTAGAAATCAACTGATCATGTCTTTTCTGAAAGAATGCAGAGTTCTGCTAACAACTATAGCTGAAATGGTTACAAAAATGCTGGGTCCACTGGAATATAGATCACATAAAAGTGGGGCAAGGACACCAACTGAAGTCAATACTACTCTTCTACTGACTCCATTAATTACAGAACATCTGACCGAGCAGAAAAGTTAAGAAAGCGTAAGACATCCCATAAAGGAATTAATAAGAAACACCATCACATTAAAGACTCAAAATATCAAGAGCTCTGAACTTCTCAACCCAAGGGGAGAATAAATTTGAAGAATTTGATAAATAGTCTAGATAAAGAAAGTGATCAACGAAAGGGTAAGCTCAGTTTTGAGAACAAAAACAACAGAAGACTAGTGACCAGTTATGAAGGTGAGGATTTGACTCCGAGGCCTGAGATTGATTCAAAAAATTGCAATATGAAAACTATAGCACATTATCTGAGTTGTACCACCTTAAGAGAACAGTTTTTAAACCATAAAGAAGAAAACCTGAAAGACTCACTATGGAGCTCTGACGTTTCTCTTGGCAGCTATTGTGCTTTTTGCCCTCTGAAAGAAGGAAATAATTCTGTTTGACATTTACAACTTGTTAAAAATAAACTAGTGCTCTTTAATGATCCAAAGCCAAACAGTTATCTAACTTGACTCAAAGTATTGCTTTCTCCATCTTATTCAGTCCCTGTCCCCATTGGCTGACCCATTCAAGGCTATTGCAAGGGTTGACTACATAACCTGTAAACACAATTCACACTG
Source organism: Python bivittatus (assembly GCF_059951505.1). Lineage (NCBI taxonomy): Eukaryota > Metazoa > Chordata > Lepidosauria > Squamata > Pythonidae > Python > Python bivittatus. Next base: position 34,918,834 of record NW_028277098.1, read on the forward strand.
AGCAATAGTATCATTATCTTCATGTAAAGTTGCTGAAGAGGTGTTTAGGTTGAAAGCTACGCTCTCTCACCAAAACATTTTAATATCACGGTTTTCCCAAACTCCTATTTACTCACACATCCTCTGAAGTCTGTGATGCTACCTGATGGAGAGCCAAAACATCTGAGAATGGCTGATACTCTGAGGAAAAGCAAGTAAGAGTTCCGGCAAGTTGGGAGTCCTTCCCTCCAATGGTCCTCTTACATTTCAAGACAAACAACAAAATTCACTGAAAAAGAATGTTGAAAATGTGGACTCTACTATCCAGGCCAGTTTGGTGTAGTGGTTAAGGCACCAGGCTAGAAACTAGGAGACTGTGAGTTCTAGTCCCACTTTAGACATGAAGCCAGCTGGCTGACCTTGGGCCAGTCACTTGTTCTCAGCCCCAGGAAGCTGGAAATGGCAAACCATTACTGAAAAACCTTGCCCAGAAAACTGCAGGGACAGTCACCAGGAGTCAAGACTGACTCAAAGGTGTGCACGCCCACACACACACTTTTTCCAGACAGCAAATGTACCCCATCAACTACTTTCTTCTTACCTGTCTACATTTTCAGAAAGAAATTGGGTGGAATACAGATTTCTAACCTCTCAAAAAGTTGGCGTTTCTCCTTCTCCAAGGTTCCTCCTACCTTTCAAAGAATTCCTATAGAATTTGTTGTTGCAGCAGGCAACTGTTGGGTTCTTCATGATGAAATGGAGGGTTAGATCTGATTATTAGTTTTGACTGACAATGCATTATCCAATGTTATTTCATTTTCATTACATCTGTTTGGATAATTGTGGGCTGGGAAAAATGTAGGATGGAAACATACAAAAACAAATGTATTAAATGTACCAAATTCTCTGTTCTAGTTTTCATTCAGAAAATCCAAGTCCCACACACAGTTTAGAGGGTCAAGTTATCTGGAGAAATGAAAGGAGGATACGACTTATGATAACTACACTGGGGTTATGCTAGGTGGTTATGCTAGGAAAACATTTTTTTTTCATGTAAATGTAATAAGGGCAGACAAGGTTATAACTGCCCAATTAGGAAAGCAGATGGGTAATTACTCCCCTGACCTTATGCTACCTAACCCAGCCAGTGTAATCATGGATTATCTAAATAGGGATCCAGCCAGTGTAACCCCATAATCTGAACAGGGATAATTTCATCTTTAATCTATTGAACTCAAGAAGGGTAGGAGCACTAATAGTAAAAAATGATCAAACATCAGGTATATTAAGGGATACCATCCTGTTAATTTAGCATCTATAGACACAGATGGTAGCAAGGGAGTCATCTCCTTTAAGGAGATATACCACAAACATCATGCTGTGTTCTCTGCCAACAAACTGCCAACAGCAGGGCCACATAATTCAGGGAGCCCTAATAAAGATAAACTATCAGATACCATGGAGTCACATTTAGAAATAAACCAAAGTTTATCTATTAGGGAGCTCAGCAAAAACCAAAGTTTGAAATTGCTCACATGGAATATAGTTGGCTGGAACAGGAAGAAGAATGACAGGAAGGTCATAAGTTTTAATTAATTTATGGGATATTTTATTATTTCAAGAAACATGGAGCCAAGCAGAAATTAATATTAATGGATATGAAGTGTATTCTCTGCATGCCTACTCAGCTAATAATAAAGGTAGGTCCAAGGCAGGATTGGCATGCTGCATCAGATTGGCTCAGAGTATGGAATTAATCAAGCTATCTGATCTGCCCTACTGTGGTATGGCTTTTCAAATACAAACCAGGAAATGGGAGCTCTTGTTTATTAATATCGATCTTCACTGAAGCAAACTTCCAATGGCATCAGGTCCATCTGGAAACAATTAGATTTATATGTAATGGATACAATAATGAGTTTTCCCCAAGTCCTCTTATTTTTCTAGGTGATTTTAACTCAAAGTGTTGACTTGACAGCATCTAGCCAGTGGAAATTGGGTGAATGGAGGGATAAGTACTCTACTCCCTATAATTTTTCCAAGGATAGTGGCATAAACTGTTCAATAGCCTACCTATTACAGTTGACCTGCTTGGGCTTTGAATCTTGCCTTCAGATGCCCCTGGAGAATATACTTATGTCTCCTCCAATGGAAGCAGTGCTGTAGACTATGTAGTTTTAGAAAATCTATTTCCCCAAATATCTTATCATTGGGGATCAAATGGCCAACAACCACTTACCACTGTAGTTCTGTCTGAATTTGCTTGCGGTTAAAAATGGTGACATTTCTCAGTCAGTTGATAATCACCTCCATATAATCAGTCATAAGGTGAGATAGTCTAAACTTGAGAAAATAGCACAGGACTTCTCTTTAATTCTCCTGGAGTTTTATTAAACAAAAGGCTATCATGTCAGTGATGGAAACATCTGAGATTATTTCTCTCTAGGGCATTCTGGTTGATTCTCTTACAGATTTCTTAGCAGCACACTCTGAAGTGAATTCTTCATATAATCCAGTTGGTGAAAATGTTAATGTGTAAGTTAATGTGAGGTGCAGGCTTTTAAGTAAACATTCTGGGGTATTTACAAAAATTATAGAACAAGTAATGAGAAAACTCCCCCACCCAACCAGTACCAGATAAAGAGAGAATACAAACCAGCAGAACAAAACAAAAGAACCCAGAGGTTCAAGAAGAGGCAAGAAATGAAGGCCACCAGGAACACAGATGACCAAACTTACTGAAGAATTCTCTGCTGGGACTTCAGAAAACAATTTTTCTTTAATCTACAATGATAACCATTCCATACAGCCTATTATATTTCACATTATAAGTAAATTTCCATGATGACCCCTGACCCTAGAAAGGAAATACAGATCCTGAAAGGGCATTTGAGAAATGGGAAAATTTCTGGACCAGATTTTATAATCCCAGAGTTAATTACAACTAGTCCAAATGGTGGGCTCCACTACTTGCTAGACTTTTCAGCAACACAGGAAATTTCCAGAATTCTGGAAAAATCTATATCAGTACCCATAGTTAAGAAAGGATCTCCAAAGGACTCCTCAAATGATCATCCCATAAGTCTGCTATCAGGGGAAGAAAAACACTATGCTAAGCACCTCTTAAATAAGTTAGAGATGTGGCTGATAGAATTTTGAAGGATAAAATTCCCCTATTTTGGGAAAATAGGAAGTTTGTAATGGACTTCAGACAGTTTAGCTTCTTTCTAAGAGAGCTGCAAAACACAGGAATGTATGTTGCAATGACAGCATTCTCTCCATGCTAGTCATATTTCCTAGTGACCTATTTTCAGTGAAGTCCTAAATTTATGTCTTGGCTAGATCACTTCAACCTGTATTGATTGGAAGATTAAATCATGTCACCACCATATGATGTAATGCTCCTAGACCTAGTAATCATCCTTATCCTGCAAAAAGAACAACTTGTAAGATGATGAGAATGGTAAACTACAACCTTTCCTATGTGTGACAGAGACTAATTATTGAAGTGTGAAGTATATTCAGCCAAGTGAGATTCAGTCGAACGAGCCTCAACTGCAGTAAGACCCAGGAAGAGGACGATTTATGAACTGAAATCTAAGTATTGGTATTTGCAAATATTAATTATTAATTAATGTACTTACTGTACTGCTATGTCACCCATTTCCAAGGCTCTGGTGTCTAACAGTAATCCCACAACCCCCCAATACACACAGAATTAACATCCATATAAATAGGCCATGTGTGCCACAGATCCCACCTGCATGTGGTAAAGCATCCTCCTCCTGTGTCAATGAAAAGAGAAAAGGTTTTGCAAGCTTCTTGAAGCACAGAGGGATTATGTGGACTGAAGCTCTACCAGGAGGAGTTCCAGAGAATGAGGGCAACGATGGAGAAGCCTAGCTCTGAACTATTTTACCTAACTTGAAGGCTCTCTGAACCTTCATTCTATCCTAACCTTCACCCTGTCCTAACCTATCCAGTGCCTCTGAGGATTAGGAGTGCTGAGTAAAGTACAGATTTGAAATACAAGCAATTATTCTTATTTAATACATACACCACAGCTAAACCCCTCAAATAATCTAAAGACAGCTTTTGACTTTCCTTGCACAAGTTACTGAATTGCAAATGTTGCTGGTCCATGTCTTAAGGTGACTGATACAACACATTTCAGGTGCTTCATTCTTCATCAAAGAATAGCTGACCCTAACCCTTGCCGCAGATCCAAGAGATGGAGGGTTGATGCTGCCAGACAGACATCCTTCTTTTAAGACTTTCACTGTGTCACTGAACTGAAAAGAAACCCCTCTCAACCTATTTCTAGCACCTATTGAACCTATATCTGAAGAGTTCCAAGCCTAATCTCATAAACAAAAGTGAAAAATAATCTTTAAAGAATGATGATGCAGCTAAAATGCTACCAAAGGTGAGACATGGAGGTAGTGCTGTTGCCATGCTATAACTAGCTTCTTCCTCTTCTCTGGATTCTCCTCTTCTTCCAGGGTTGAAAACGTTTTTCTTACCTTCATTCAGGGATGAGAAGCTTTCCCATACTGACAGCAGTTTTTCATCCCCATAAATCAGTGTTGTCCAAACTTGGCCACTTTAAGGTGAGTGGACTTCAACTCCCAGAATTCCCCAGCCAGCCATGCTGGCTGGGGAATTCTGGGAGTTGAAGTCCACTCATCTTAAAGTGGCTAAGTTTGGACAACACTGCCATAAACAGAAGCTGAGGAGGAAAATGATTCCCAAATAAATGATATGTAAGTGAGAGTGTGGAGGGTGGCTATGACACTTTGGACTTTGCGACAACTTTGGCTTGCAGGCAGTTGGGGAGGGTGGGCTAATTCCAGCATGTTTCTCCCACCTTCTACAGTTCTCACAATCATATTTTTCTCACTAATGGCTGCTAGTATGAGAAAAGTGAGAAGGCTGGGGAAAATGACAAATTACACATACAGACCTTTTCTTTGAATGGTAACAACTATTTATTTGGGGCTTACATTTCAGACATTTCAAAGGCAAAATTTAAAGAGGAGGAGGAGGAGGAGGAGGAGGAGGAGGAGGAAAGAACGAGAATATTTATACTCTTTTTATTTCAGGAAAAAACTCAGCAATCTAGGGCCGCAATGTATTTAGGGTTTCCAAAAGGCCCAGAATGATCTTATGCTTTTAACAGCATGTTATTTTGTAACAAGTGAAACCCAAGGAAAGTTAAAAAGTTGGCAATTGCAGGCAAAGCCAGCCTTTTAAATTTTGACTTTAACCTTGCATTGTATGTCTCAATATGCTTTTAGTATTTTTCCTTTCTTTTTCTTAGAAAAGGAAGTGGATGTTTGGCTTATAAATGATCTTAGGTGAATTATCAGTCTTATTTTATCAGTTAAGCTATAAAACACTGGGATTTGCTTTTCATTATACATGACCTTCATCTTTTTTTTTTACAGCATTGTTTCACTTACAGTGCTAGTGCATTATGCTTGTTTCAAAGAAGAAATAGTCAAATTACACCAGCTATCATTAACCAGGATCAAAGTGACTTTTGGCAATCAAAACTAATCATATATCATGGTTTTGGGTTTATATATATATATGACAACAAAAATTATTATAAATACCTCTTTTCAAATAGCTAGGCAATGCTACCTAATACAGCTATCAGCATTCAGATCAAAATAGTTATGCATTTATTTGCATACCAGAACTAGTGCACTTACAAATTCTGCCCATACAGATGGGTAACAGAAGAAATGCCATTATCTGCAAATTTATCGCTATCACATTATGATATGACATCTATTCAGATTGAGGTCACAAACTATTTCTCAACAAGAAGTGGTGAAAATGTTTTCTGAAAGTATCTGCATTTTCTGATGTGTGTGGCATGATTCAACATTTTGTCTATTTTAAAAAACACCATCTAGGAAAGACTGAAAGAGAATGGACAAGCTTAACCAAATTAGAGATAAATAATATCTTGCAAGAAATACGTGTGTAGCACAATTGGACATATGTATCCCCAGAAATAATTCCACTCAAGTTATGGAATTGATTCAATTCAATATGAAAGTGATATGGAGTGACCCTTCTTGCTGCATCTCAGTACAGGTAGTCCTCATTTAACAACGCTAATTTGGTTTGGAAACTCTGTTGTTAAGCAATGCAGTCGTAAGTCAAAAAACCACATGACCATACTGCTTAGCGATGGGAGTTCTGGCAGTCCCAGTTGCCATCATTAAATGAGAACTGTGTGGGTCATTAAGTGAGGACCTCCCATGACCGCAACTTCTGACTTCCTGCCAGCTTCCACATTGTCGCAAATTGTGACCATGTGACCGTGGGGATGCTGCAACAGCCATAAGTACAAAGTCCGGTCATAACTACCACTTGTTCACTGCTGTTGTCAGTTGGAATGATCGCTGAATGAGTGGTCGTTAAATAAGGACCACCTGTATTGACATCTTTCTCCAACAGGGGACCCTATATGTAGCATGGATATCTGTTGTGAGGTCTTCATGTGATTCACTGGACGCATGGGCACAGGAACCCTCATATGGTTCATAATATGGGAGAGAGGGAGTTACTCTCCCCTGTGTACAGGTTGGCTTTATCCAGGCATAGGATACCTAAAGAGGGCTTATTTTCTGCAGATTTGAGGATTCTAGCAATTGAAACAATTTTACCTTTTCTAAACTTGAATGCTGGTGCTACTTCTTTTGCTCTTGCTATTGAGAGAAAAACCTCCTTCAAGTTTAGTTTGACTCTTGCCAGCTATGTAATTTTCTTTGACAACTATTGTTTACTGGTGTCTTCTTCCAGAATATTTTCTTGACTTCCCACTCTAGACTATAGCCATGGGATTTCCAGGTGCTCACCCCTGCAAGAACTAATAGTCTTTGGTTAGCTTTTTAAGATGAGTCCAAGGCAATTTGGGTGCTACTACTATTACCGTGGGGCTAAATGTTAATGCGTAATAATATTTAAAATGTTTGACAAGGATTGGGAAAACCCAGTTTCAAGTGCCCAGTCATTCCTTCTCAGCCTAACCTATTTCACTGGTTTACTGTAAAGCTGAAATTGGAAACGAAGCAGTATGTCTTTCAGCCATGAGGCTGAAAGAAATTGGGATGTCCAGACCCAATTCTAGAGATTAGAGTATATTATCAGATGCAAATGATTTGGATTCATAGAATTACTTGACAGAAAAAAGAAAAGAAAAAAACAGTTTCTTATTTATACTAGGAAGATTTTGCATATGTGCAAGGTCTATTGGATTCTCCATAGATGATGATGTTTTCTATTCTTGTTTTGGTTCCACCATAAAAAAATCCCATCTCCCTTTTTGGCTTGCCAAATTGTACTGCTAACCTGAGATGCATTGACAATTGGCATTTCCCATTTTACAAATAAAGCACTGTAAATGAACACATGTTAGAGAGGCAAGTTTTTTAAAAATGCATATTCCATGCAGTTAAATTTCAGTATTAAAAATGTATGCCATACTAGTTGACATAAATAAGTAGTAATACTGTGTATCAGTAGTAGGAAATAGCCTATATTTTTAATTCTGTCCTTTTTACTGAATAATGAGGTCTAAGGAGATGAAGAAATTTGTTCACATAATATGCAGTTAATTGCGGTGGTGGTGGGGGAATGAATGGGCTGTTGTAAATGGCATTATTTCATCTGGAAAATCTTTGCACATTTCACCAAGTCAGTTTTAAAATGCCTGTAATTGCTGCCCTTTATTGATGTCATGTAGGGTCTTAGCTAGAATTATTTAATAAGTTACATCCTGGATGATATGACCATCAATTATTACAAATTAACATTTGAGTGTTTCTTTTTATGTAGAAAAAGGTTGGCAGAACATGTGGTCAGAGGGAAAAATAAATTGTAAAATGAGGCTTGGTTTGATGGATGTACATAAACCAGCAGGCTTTGGAGAGATAATGAAACTGGAAAGAGAATTTTTGAGGCTTGAATCTGTTTCAGAAGAAAGAAGACCCAGCCATACAGGGATGGCTTTTCAATTCTGAATATTCATATTAAGGAAACATGTTTAAATGCTAGTGTTTTTAAAAGCTAGTTGAATTAAAGCACTCATTGTCTGTAATTAGGAGAAGTGTTACCATTGAAATGACTTTGTTCCTTCCATTTATTATAAAAATGCAAGAGTTATTATTGAGTGAAAGACTCCCCTGATCTCATACTGACATCTGTGGTGGAGGAGGGATTCCTCTGGGAATTAGTTAGCCTTGAAATATCACAAGGCTTTTTCTGGATCCTGGAGTTACAAATGACCCAAAAACTTGGCATTGAGATATGGGTCTTGCTTTAGCTCTCATGAGATATTGACAAGTAATTGGAACTGGTACCCATTTGACCCATTGCAAAATTATAATTGAAGGCAGGCCAGGGTGAGGCATATTGCACCAGAGAGGAGCAGCTTGTTGGCCTGTGCTCTTGTTTCTTGATGCTAGGGATAAGCAGGCTTTTCCCAGCATTCCCCAAAAGATGGGTGGAGTGATGGTGTGGGATGTATTCCTGGGCATAAGGAACTCTGAATGCAAGTGAACAGGTTTTGGGTCAAAAGTAGGAGGAAATAAATTGTCAGGAATTTTATGTTAAGTTTGGTGGAGTTTTGAGATTGTCTGGAGAGAGTGTTGGGGAATGATGGATTGATCTGAAAAAGAGGTTATGTGTTTTCTTAGTCCCAACAGTATCATCACTGGCCATGATCTTATGTATGAATGGGAAGAGGCAGGGGATGGCTGCCAGTGGTCAGGAGAGTAAGGAAAGGGCTAGGTCTTAGCTGCATTCCAGTGGACGGTCCAATCTATTTGGAAGTCATCATGGATATCCTTTTTTAGCTATTATTCAATGTTTTGGGAGATTTTCTCTGTCTTTGCTTTAAAAAAATTTTTTTTTTGAAATCTCAAGACATAACCCCAAGTTCTTGTTTTCCCTCTTGACCTACAGAAATATGGATATGTGTACATGTATGCATCTGTACATATCTTTTAGCATTTTTACCCAACTTGAAGTTGTTACTAGTTTTGTGAAAGGTTTTAAATATCCCTGCAAGAGAAGGCTTTTTTTTTTTTAATCCGCACTCAGTCGTGACCAATTCTGTGGCGACTGCCTGGACAAGTCCCTGCAGTTTTCAAGGCAAGGTGTTTCGGAAGTGGTTTGCCAGTGCCTCCTTCCTAGAACAGAGCCCAGCTGGTGAGCGCAGGAGGCGGGGGTTCCGTTGCTTCGTGCCTTTTTTGGGCGTGCATGGCTTCTGCGTTCCCGGCAACTGGTCCCGTCTCCCATGCAAGGCGCCGCCAGCATTTTTCCTCCCACCGGGGTGAGAGTCCCCATTTATCTACTCACATCAGTTTTTGAGCTGCTGGGTTGGCAGGAGCTGGGGAGGAAGCAGGAGCTCGCTCTGCTGCGCGGAGCTGGGCTCGGACCGCTGAAGTGTCGACCATTTCTGGCCGGCAACTTTCAGCATCATTAAGCTGCTGCGCCACCATGTCCCCCTCGCAAGAAAAGGCTGAAACTTACTAAATTGAGTACAACTTCAAGATTTGTTTCCTTGGAAGAAACTCATAACCTTCCTCAAGAGAAGAATCTCTTATCTAGGGATGAGTTGGACAAGAATTTATAAATGGATATTCAAAATCTGCAAGAGGTATAGAAATTATGATTAACAAGTGCCCAAAAATGGTGGTGGAACAAGAAATACGTGATCCAGGAGGATATTTTTTTTAAAAAAAAATTGGTGACTGTTTTAATAAACACATTTACCAATTACTACAGTTCTACTAAGGATTTCCCAGAAATATTACATGGATGTTTTGAATTTCTTTTTTACCTTGGTTATAGACCAGATAATTATGGCTGGGGATTTTAATCAAGTTTTATCTTCTTTATTTGATTGGAATACTACCCCACCTGAATCTAATTCTTGTGCATAGTAAGTATTGCAAGCTTATACACTGGAGTTTAATTTGGAGTATATGACTTTTAAACCCTTTGTAATAGGAATATTCTTTTTTATGAGTTCCATATCACAGTTATTCTCTATTAGATTATTTTTGGTATCTTGTTCCTTAGCTGAATATATTAATACATATAATATTGGCACTATATTACTAATAGGGATTTCTGGGAGAAGGGAGGTACAGAACCGTAATTAATTTAAGAAGGGTAAAAAAACAGATGGGGAAGGGTATATTTCTCTCTCTTCTTTCCTCTTAATTAATTCCTAAAATGGCAATTAAAAGTAGGAAGTATTACTAATTATGAAAAGAAGGTGGTTTTCTGAGCTGTCAATGATCTCCAGCTTGTTCTCTTTCTATGGAGGAGCAGCTTAAAACATTTCTCAGTCTCTGACCATACACTTAACTGACTTTCCTTCACCCTAATGGATTCTTCTGATCTCCATGGTTAGGAGGAAGTCTTTAAATAACAAGATTAATCACTGAACATTCAAAGGAAGAATATTCAAGCTATTTTGCAGATAAAGTGGCTCAGATTTGCTCTGAGTTGCACTCTGACTGGGCAGGACTGGGTGAGAGGCTTGTGGTCAGTCTTGTGGTGTGACCTAGGATGAGTTTGAGATGGTGACCCTGGAGGAAGGGTACAGGGTTCACTGCACTGTTATTTTGGTCACCTGTAAATTGGATCCAGACCCTCCTGGGTTACTAAAGGAGCCAGGGAGGTGACCTGTAGTTGGGCCCATGCTGTGGTGTTGGTCTCGTTGAGAGAGGGGTGGTGCCTTCAGCTTTGAAGGAGGCGGTGGTGTGTCCCCTCCACAAGAGGCTGGCCTTGGATCCTTAATAAAAGGAGAAATGCTTGTTGAATTCCTGAATGACAGAAGTAAAGTACATGATATTACAGAGATTAACTATTGTAATGTATACTGTATTTTGCTTACTGTCGGGAACACCTCTTCATGTATATCTTGTTGTAAGATGAGAATGTATCTGCTAACTACTAGAGTAATGGTATTACAAAAATAAAGTACTGCAGTGCTTTTTCATTTTTTAAAAAAAGCAAGTGCTTGTTATAAAGCACTTCCATTAATGCTTGCTGGTGTATGTTATCTTTCCAAGATATTTTATCATTCTGACATCTTTATCTTTTGGCATGTTACTATGTGGTTTCAATAAATTATCATATGAAATCAGTTTTGAAAAGATATTTTAAACTGATAGCCACATCACAACTTTAAGGAATAATAATTAGAGATGAACAAACTTCATATCAGAATAGTTGAGAACTGGGATTGGCAACAGGGAACAGAATTAGAACGGAGTATGCTCAGTGTATGAAGGCAGGATGGCAAGGTGCAAGGAATCCTGGGAAACGTAACTGCTAGGGGAAATGACATCCACCTTGAGAAAATTAATCCCTGGAAAAGCATCCACATCTGGCATCAAGATACTGAGAAGTGAATCTCAGGAGCAAATGGGATTTGATTTATTAAGTCACTGAGCGCTGGGAGCTAGCCAAGTTCGTATCCCAACCCAGATGAGTACACTTTGGTACCTACTTAGCAATCATCACATCTTGATGCTCCCACCACTTGCCTTTCAGTCAGACACCATTAGATATTTGTGGGGAAGATGATCACTTTATGCATCTGACAAGGAGAGTTCTAGTTTGAGAGGGCTACATCCATCTTTTGCTAGTCCTTACCACTTGATATTGTTTTCCCTTCTGTCCTTTTCTTTCTATTTCTGCATTAACTTGCTCAGTTTTGTTGAACACACTTCTGATATCCACCCAGGTCCTGGATGTCAAACATATCCTTGAAAACATCCCTATAGCAATTAAGCTGTAACAGCTAAATGGTCTAATTGCATAAGAATATAAAAAAAGGGAACAGTTAGACAGTTATTCTGTTAATTGGTCTCCATGTATTCATTTGTGCAAATCTAGTAATATATATGTCAATCTACAATTTTACATTCTCCGTTTCTTCATAGAAATCTTTTGAATCCTATGTTTAATTTGATGATGGGTGGATTTTATTCTTTTATTATTTGATTGTAGTTTTGACTCCTTATAGTTTTAAAATATAAATACATACATCTTCTTTAGCTGGTAGAAAGATACATTTAGGCTACCAATGACTACCAGTCATAATGGCTATATATTACTTCCAAATTACAGAATTGCAGGAAAGCATGAATTGGAGGCTACTGTTGTCCTCTGGGCTTTCTGTTGGCATATTTTCGGCTATTTTAAGAACAAAATAGCCTTTTATATTAGTCAACAGGGCTTATTTTGGCTCTTATATATGCATTCCTATGTGGAAAGAAGGAAACATCTATAAAAAACACACTTCTTTCTGACCAGATGCCCTCTAATTCAACTTTTATCTTATCTGGAAAACACCACTAAGTTAAAGCAGTTATCCATTAATGATCCATTAGTGCTATTGTCTGCTTCCCACTCCTCTGATGGGATCTGCTTATTAATTATGAAAAGCCTCTATCAATGATAGGTTGCATCTGTCTTCAATTTTAAATGGCCAAAAATGCCATTTAAACTCTACAATCACTTGAGAGGCAGTCCTATGAATCCTTTGTAAAAAAGGATGTAAAAAATAAAACAAAACTGGAAGTCTACACATTTATATTCTGTTTCTATGGTAAAGGAGTTCTCCATGACAGGATGCTAATATTAATACTGTTCTTCCTTCTTTACATATTCTGTGAAGTTCTTATTCTAACACAGAGATGGGAAATGCAGCCTTACCAGGTACTTCTGGCTTCTGAAGACACACCATAGCTAAATCTCTAGCATCTGTACATGCAGCATAAATATCTAGCTATGTTTAAATATCCAAAGATACAAATACCCCTTTCTTTGTAGGTATTTACTCTACGTATATCAACACTGGAAGGAGGGACTATATCTGCTTCCCAGTCGTGTGTTAGAAAAAGTCTTACACACAATGCTTGAAAAAGGCTAGGATAACATTGTTCTGGGATAGCTATACAAATGTGGATGGAGATAGATGATTGATAGATACAGTAGATAGATGCCATCAAGTTGGGGGTGACTCTTAGCAACCACAGATTTTCTCCATGACTATCTGTGGAGGTAGTCCACAGGTCTATCTAACCTGGTCTTTCAAGCCTTCTAACAGTGCATTCATTGCCACTATAACTGAGACTATCCACCTGGCTGCTGGTCATCCTCTTCTTCTCTTTCACCTTTCCCAGCATTACAGCCTTTTCTAGACAGCTAGGTCCTTGCATAGTGTGTCCAAAGTACGATAATTTGAGCCTGGCCATTTGTGCCTCTAGTGAGAAGACTGGATTGATTTGTTCAATGATCCATTTGTTTGTTTTTTGTTTTCTTGGCTGTCCTATCTTGCTTCTTCAAAGGCCAACTTTTACTTCCATAAAGTATCACAGGGATTGGTTTTAATAGCAGGAGCTGACATAAAAAGCCAGTATACCCCTGCTTTCAGATTTCATTAAACTATACTTTAGTTTGAAATCCAGGCCTTAGGCTCTGTTGATTGTACACATGTTGATACATGTATACAGTGATTTAGGCTGTGACTTTTAAGTGATGTTTCATAAGGAAGCTGAGAATGAAACCTGCAAGCCTCCAGGATCAGGTTCAGTTCTCCCTAAAGCCATGGCTATTGTTTTTCAACATATATAGGCAATTGTTAAGTTTCATGATTAGGATATGTGTATTTTCTGGCAGATAAGTGTCATAGATTGTGAAACATTATTTTAATCATGCAGGAGAAAAAGCATTCATTGAAACATAATGCACTGTCAGCCATGCAACCTCAAAATGACTTCTTTTCATTTTTCTAAATTTATGTAGCAATCTGAGAGGTTGTATTATCATAATGAATAGTTTATTGCAATAATCTGTATCAGAGTTCAGAAGCATTTCCTTGTTCTAAAAAACTCATGTGACAAGGGAATAAAGTTTAAGAAGAAGGCCAAATTACCTCTGTGTAAGTTTAGTGATGCCTCTTGATAGATGTAGGACTCTGAAAGATGCATTTTATATATACTGGAGTTTGCACATTGATATTCTGGTAATGAAATAACTTTTATGCTTGTTCTTTTTTACAGTGTCTCTTCTGTTGATTACTGAATTATACTCTACAATGATTTACAATGACTTTTTTTTTAGGTAAGAATTGTGAACTTTACAAACAAAATGAAAATCAGATTCAAGACCTCTCTGGTAGATAAAAGGGTCTTGTGTTAAAAAAGCAGAGTAACTGTACGCTAATATGTATCAATGAGTTTTCCTTTGGGGTTGCCCCAGCATCAATCAGATGTTTTACTAGGAACATGTAGGTACAAATTTGGAAAATACATGCATATATTAATTATGGATGGAAAGCAAGGAGGATCCCACTGTTCGTTTCCTTCTTTTAATGAGGAACCAATGACCTGCAATTAATTTCTAGGAGAGGAAACATGAAACATACTTGTATGTGTGGTATGTGAATATTTTTAAAGGCAACATGTGCCAATGTGTGTGAATAGATGAACATCTGTGATTAGTTCCCCATACTCAACTACAAAACCATGTGGCACTTAGGCTATCTGTGGCTACAGGTCACAATGGTGGCATTATGTCTCTGACTACCAATTGCCTACCCATATTGTGAAGCAGCCTTTAATTTTATCAATTTCTAGTAAGAAGTATTAACTTCTTTCATAGTAATAATTTTGAGTAATTAAGTAAGATCAGCTGCATGTAGAAAGATTGTACTGGAAGTGAACATCCACATTATATTTTCAGGGAGGATCTGCACGGAGGCTGTTAGATATTTGTATCTTCATTTAACTGAAACTAATATTTAAAAATATTAACAGAGTGCCTCTGAATTGACAGGTAGAATAAAGGCAATTAGGAACTAGGAAGTTTCCTTGACTCAAAAGAAAAATAGGCTCAGCAAAACTGAAGGAACAGAAAAATGTTGAATTCAGTCCTCAACAAAGCAAATCAGGAGCCTCTTGAGAGCAATACATAGTAAGTAATATAATATACATAGCACAGAAGAAACCCAGACAGCTTCATTGCCTCCTTCTGAGTTCAAGATAGTACCCCAGCAGAGTTCACCCCAGATGAGTCTTGCTTTTGCATTTTTAGAGCTGTAAGGACAAAAACCATCCTTAGTTTCTGTCTTGGTGTAGTCCTCACTACCACTATTCCAGTAGGAAGCATATTTATAAAGAAATGATTTGTTCTCAGCAAATGTAATGCTTAGAAGTCTGTGCAGGATGAATGATCTTTCTTTGTACCAAGGGTATGATTGCCTAAATGCTGAAAGCCAACACAAACAATTCACAGCATCAGATGGTATTTCAGAATGATGGAAGCATTCTCAAATATTTTAGAATGTCTGGCTTACTGTAGGAGATACAACAGAACAACATTTATCTTTCTGCATATATATATCATAGCTTACGTGAACAGCGTATAATAAACGCTGTATCGCCAAGAGCTAAAGGAGTGATAAATCAAGAGTGCATTGCAGGAAGTTAGAGTGTGATCTCATGCTGCCTCCAAGGCAGTTGGGGCAATGTGATGGATATCTGACCTTTCCAGATATAAGAGAAAGAGAATATATTTCTCTGTTTATAGGTACTGGCTTTCTTTCTTTCTTTCTTTCTTTCTTTCTTTCTTTCTTTCTTTCTTTCTTTCTTTCTTTCTTTCTTTCTTTCTTTCTTTCTTTCTTTCTTTCTTTCTTTCTTTCTTTCTTATATATATATATACCTGTGCTTTGAAGATTCAGTTTAAGACTGTTACAGAAGCAGTCCACAGAATACTGCTTAACTCAGATCATACTCTCACTGCTAAATAAATATGATTAATTTATCTGCTCATATATGTGTGTGTGTGTGTGTATACATACGCGCATGTACATACACACTTCATTTTTTATATAGCTTTTATAAACACAGTGTCAGACAGGTAAAAGTCTTAAAATGTCCACGACTAGTGCTTTCTTCCTCTCTTTTCATCTAGTTCAACCACTCAGATCTAATGTTAACTAGTCTACGTTGAAAAGGGGTCAAAGGAGAGCCACATACGTTCAGTAAAGCAACTTTCTGAAGACCCCCCTTTTCAATGTCATTTTAAAAAATGCATTTCCTCTTATTTTAGTTGATTTTACATTAGCTCTTTTTAAGTGTTCTTAATGGAAGCATGAAGGCTAAAATTGTGCATTGGGGCAGTTAGGACTCATGGGGAGTTGTAGCTGTGTTCTCTTAAGATGACTCAAACTTGTATGCAGCCTAACTGTGCCGGTCATTCATTGAATAAAGGTTACTAGGTATGCAGTCGAGGATAATCATAAAGCAAAGTTCAAGAACTATGCTCACATCCAACATACAATCAGTTCCTTTTCAGACCTGCCTAAATTCAAGGCCACAAAGAGGAAGAAGTGGGGGGGGGGGGCAATCAGAATACAGGGCTATAAGGGGCAGGATGGACAGACTGGTTCTCTACATACTTTGACTCACCTATTCATTAAGTCTTAAGAAAATGAGAACATGATGCAATTTGTTTTGTTTCTTTAACATTCTAAACTATAATATTAATGTAATTTGGGGTTAATAAATTGTATAAATCCAACCACTGTGGCTTATTTAACAAACTAGAATTAAAATAAGCTATGCTTTGTATAATGGTGAACTCAGCCACTGTCCCTATAAGATAGAATGGGAAACACTTTGAAGGCTAAAGCCGTGTTTATCACTGTGGGGATAGAGCTGAAGACCACATATTGGGTAGAGCTACATCACACATATGGGTAAGGCAATGTTTAAGAAGACTCAGCAAATGGCAGCACCTAGTCAGTCTTGACTGATTTTTAAAGTTAAGCAGGAGTAGCCCTGATTAGTACTTGGTTAGGGGATTATCTGGGAATCCAGGGCGATTGCTGGTTTAAGTCCAAACAAGTGGCAGAAGAAGCCAGTGGCAAGCAACTTCAATAACAGTGCCACGAAAGCTGCACAAATGCAGGCAGAAGAGTCCACCTCACTCATGGAAGTCTTTCCTTATAATTTGAGCTATTAGAAAAATAGTAATGGAGCACATGCTTCCAGAGGAACACCCAAGGATGTGGTAGATATGCTACCCTGGTTCCATCAACTGGGAATACCTAAGCCAGTGCTTTCAACCTTGGCAGTTGAAGATGTGTGGACTTCATGCCAGCTGGGGAATTCTGGGAGTTGAAGTCCACACATCTTTAATTTGCCAAGATTGAGAAACACTGATCTAGATTGACAGGTTGATTAACCCTTTCATATTAGACACTTTTTCTCCCTCTTCCCTACGAAAGTGCTGCAAATGCAGCTTCTTTTCTTAGCAGACTGACGTTACACACTGCTGCTATTGCTCTGCTGAACACAGCTGTACTGACGTATTCAAACAATGGCTTGTATGTGAATGTCATTCAATATTAAAATTGCAGGGTGACCAGCTACATCAGTTGCATTGCAAGACTATGATCCTCTTTTTGAGAGGTGTTGAAGAAGGTGCTGTCTCTTGTTCAGGCCAAATCTGATTTAAAGATTGGAGTGCAGCAGCCTTAACATTGCCTATCATATTTTGCAGATTAAAGCTCTGAGGTTTTCTTCTTCTTCTTCAGAATCTCTTTCCTGTAACTCTAAAGTCATCCACTCTCATGCTTTCTGAATGATGTGTTGGAATGGTATTATTCTTACACCTCCTACTCTTTCTTTTCATCTGTCAACTCCTTTTCCATGGTTGCTTTAAAAGCCCATTTCCAGCAGCCCTAGGAGTCCTAAATGTTCAGAGAACTAGCATCATTTTCTTTGGTGTGCTCCCACTTTGCCCAAGTGTTACATTCAACCATCAGCCACAGGATATTCATCAGAACAACACCTCACTTTGGGATTTTTGCAGCTTTGCTTCAAGAGGACAATGTGCATATTTAGTGAATGGATTTGAGCAGAATGGCCAAGGCTTTCCTTTGAAAAAAAATTGTTATGGTCTTTTGGATCCATACAGTTTCTTCTTTTTGAGACTGATTTTAGGAGCTGCTGTAAAATTATTTTTGATAGCTGTTTGCATTTTGTTTTGGTCTTTTTTCTGTGGTTTTATGGCTCCGTTTAATTGCAACTGGGTTCAAAAGCATCTGCTGTTAGGCAGCTTGGATCAGTCCCTTAAAGGCAGAACACACTGAAATAAACATTTGAAATACTATGAATGAGCACATTTAAGCTTTGGGGGTCTGTTAGTGATGATTATGCTCTGTTATAATCTGTTCACTTAGCAGTTTTGCTTAAGCAAGACTCACCTGAAGCAAGTACAGCTGACTTTGCTAATCCATGCAATATGTTGGTCTTCTGAAATAAATTAAAAATCCAAGGTGATATAAATGTGGCTATAAGCCATTTTGTGGCAGATAACTTTACAAATAAACAGTAAGACAACAAAGGTCAGTTTGCCAGTCCTGTATCTACTGCAACCTTATGTAAAAGAAATTATGTATGATGATGATGTAATTATGTAAATGAGAAACCAGTGTAAGAGGAATTCATACCCCGGAATTAATGAAAAGCAGTGATGTGATATAACTTAAGGCTCTTGGTCCCAAACTAATTTTTTTTTCCTTTTACAATTTTTCAAAGCAGTAGACTCGCTGAGAAAATAGTTGTGTTTGATAGGCTTTCATACAAGTAGTTTCTTGAGGCATTACAAATGATTTCCTTCATCTTTTAACTGTAAAAACAGTTGCCCCATTGCTGTGGAGTACAAAAGGCATTTTAGGGGATCAGAAGTGGCAGCATCAAAAGCCATATGATCAAGGTAATTGGACTTTTCTCCTTCACTGATCTATAATTGCTAACATTCTCCTTAGCTCATAGGTGCTGCTTCAGGAATCTGCTGTTAGCACAGCAAATGTATTCTGTATTCCCTCCACCATTCTGCATGTGAGAGGCTGTGAAACAAAAGGAACTTGTTTATTCCCAACCTTAGCGATGGCACACTTCCTTTTTTCTGTTTGACTCAAAATTGACAGGCCTTTCTTTTCAGACCAAGAAAGTAGCACTGACACTTGTTCTAAAGGTAGGATCTGCAGCACATCACAAATAATCCAAAATACATAGCATGTATTCTTTGTTCAACTCTGAGAATGTGGTAGAATCAACCAACTTTCTAGGTAAACTTTATCTCTTCCTTTTCACACTCCAATGGTTCTAAAACCTAAAAAGATCAGATTGACTTAGCATGAAACCCTTCCTCTAGGTATATTATTTATATATTTATTAAATTTATATAGCTATCCATGTGGAGTCCTTGGGATGCTCTGAGCTTGGTTCTTTTCTTGCAAACGTTTCTTTACCTGGCTAGGTAACATCTTCAGTGCTAAAATGGGATGGGGTTTGCTCTCTATTTATGTGCTGTGGCCTGCCTTGCCAGTGCTGGTGGGGGGTTTGTTTTGCTCCTCTGGTAGTTCCCTGATTAGCATCTGTTTACTGCTTGATTGTGTGCCTGGTGGTAACCTTTGCTTATCTGGGTGGTGATTGATGGTCTTCTGGTCTTTTGTCTCTTTTGAATAGTATGTAGATGCTGTTTATGTGTCTGTTAATTGCTGCCTTGTCTGAATACCAAGCTTCCAAGAATTCTCTTGCATTTTTTGATTTAGCTTGGTCTAAAATGCTGAGTTTCCCAGTTAAAAGTATGGTTGAGTCTGTCCATGTGTTGTGACATTAAGGAATTTTCATCATGTTTTCTGACTGCTAGTTGGTGTTCGTGGATGGGCTCTGCTAGTCTTCTGCCTGTCTGTCCTATGTAGTGGTTGTTACAGTCCTTACACTGTATGTTGAAGATGACTCCTGTTTTTTCTTCTTGTGCTACTGGGTCTTTTGGTTTACTTAGGATATTTTGGAGTGATTTTATTGGTTTGTGTGCTACACATATTCACCTCTATTGATAGCTGCCCATCTCATGTACGTGACTCTGGGTCATGTACAATAAAGCAATCGAGAAAACAATTATAAAACAACATTATAATACAACAATTTAAACAATCTAAAATAGTGGGAGAATGGACCAGCATCCTACACATAGTGCAGCCATCTCACAGGCTCCCTATTTTCCTGGGATCCCCAAGCTTGTTGAAAGAACCAGGTTTTGAGAGGTTACCTCCTGGTTGGATTACTGAAATGCGCTCTACATGGGGCTACCCTTGAAGACTATCTAGAAGCTACAGCTGGTGCAGAATGTGGTGGCGCGGACAGTTCTGAATGCCCCTAGGAGGGCACATATAACACCGCTGTTACACAAGCTGCATTGGTTGCCAGTCTGCTTCCGGGTCCAATTCAAGGTGTTGGTCATCACCTTTAAAGCCCTTTATGGCACAGGACCAGGTTATCTGAGGAGCCGTCTCGCCCTGGTTATTTCAGCCCACCTCACTTGGTCCAGCAGAAGGGGCATGTTGGAGACTCCACCAGTCAAGGAATTTCGACTGGTGGGGTCTAGGCAGAGGGCCTTTTCTGCTGTGGCCCCCGCCCTATGGAACTATCTGCCTCCCGAGGTCCGGTGTGCCCCTGCTCTCATGGCCTTCAGGAAAGGGGTGAAATCCTGGCTATCCCAGAAGGCCTGGGTTCCAGATGGGGGCTCACACCAGTGGAGTTGGCTTGTGACCTTGCCCCCCCCCCCGTCATCTTGAATGTTTTTAGTATTTATGTACAGGGTTTGTTGTTTAGATTTGATTTTTAAAGGATTATTTATTTAAGTATTTATGGGGGGATTTTTAATTGTTGATGGGGTTTCTGATTTTAATTGTGAGCTGCCCAGAGTCACCCACTGGGGGGAGATGGGCGGCATACAAATTTAATAATAAATAAATAAATATCTGGGTTGCAAAAATCTGGGTGATCACTAGACACAGCACAAAATACCAACCCCCCCCAAAAAAAACCTTTTCTGCCACCTGGTGGTTGTCCAGATATTTTGGAGCCCAACTCTCAAACATCTACTTCATCTTTATTAAGCCCTGTCAAAACAGTGTGAGTTTAATGCAACACAATGACTGTATGAAGATATTTTAAAGGCAGCTATTATTCTGGTACTGAGCCATCTTCTAGAAAAGATATAAGGCAGGGAAGGCTGATGTGTATTCCTCCAAATGTTGTTGGATTTTTTGGCTATTTTGGCTAGGTCTGGTGAGAGACGGACACAACAACATATGAAGGACCACAAGCTGCCCATTTCTGACCTAAGGAATAACTATATTGCTATGCCTATACAGCCATGATGTTTATGTTGGATCCTAAGAGCAGCTGCTTCATCAGAGCAACTCAGAGAATTGAGAGATAAGCCAACTATTAGAATATGTTTCCATATATTTGTGAACAACTCACAGTTTACGAAACCTTGCTTAATTGAAATGTTTTTGACATTTACATTAACTTTGCCTGGATTTAGGGTAACTTCAGTTGAACTTCAAATAGCTGAATAGAAAAGTGGGCTTTGTTTGCAGGAGTAGGTGATATCTGAACTACAAGTGTCTCAAAGAAGAGAACTGGAAAAGAAGTCCTAGAGAGTTGGCATCTGTTAGAACAGACTACTCTCTTTGAACCTGAAACCTCCAGCACAGCCATTAGATGACAAGGATTTCCAGGAGTGATACTTTTAACACATCTTTAAGCACCTGACTGGGAAAATTGGAGTAGGTAGACCAAGAATCTGACTCAGAGTAAAGCAGTTTCATATTCATATGAGCTATTACACAGCTTAGCCAAGGATCTCCCATCTGCAACATCATTAAAAACATCATGGCAAGCTTGGCTTGCTGCATTCTCAAATGTTCATATCCTTACAGGTCAAGCTGCATTTTGTATACTGGCCTTATCTAGTTTTCATTCATATCGTTACAGGAAGTATCTTCCTCAGAATGCTCAGAGATGACTGGCTTCATTACTCCATCCAGGAAACTGTAGGATCAATTCCACATTCCCGTCAGACAGTATTATACAGCTTCATCATCGTCTGCCATCATAAATTATTCCTAATGTTTCTTCACTGGTTAAGCCTTTGTTTTAAATTTAGTCTGGTAGAAAAATCTTGCTCTTGTCATTGTCATGTAAATTAGTAATGTGTGCTGGACAGTATCCCAATTCACATCTGATCATTACTAGATAAGCTAACGAGCTTGCTTGTTGAAGCTAAAAGAAAAAGAAGCAGAGGAGAAACACTGTCAGACGTGCATATCAATATTTTATTAAATACATTTGTAAGTTTTCTAGTTGTGTTAAGATTTTGAATATATGACAGCATCACAATTACAGCCAATCAATCTTATCTGCAATCCACACTGTCCTTAAGGATACATGCTCAGAAGAAAGAAGGAATCCTGAACTTGAAATATTTCCCCAAATTCTTCAGATCTTCATATTTAAGATAGAATACACCTGCAAGTCTCTCTGTTATCTGCACGGTCTTCTGTGTCTTTTTTTTTTTGGCAAGCAATCAGTGAAATTCCATTCCCTCTTTGAAACATCGTTGCTTTAACTCATTATACTGAGACTTGGTGCCTTTGTGATGTCAGCAGCCATTTATCTAATCCCCGTTTCAGACCTCTTTGTATGCCTGCTAAAGAACAGGCCCTTAGAAGCAAAGGAAGAGAAGAAGAGGTATAGGAAATGAATGTGGGCATATCAAGAGAGCATCAGGCAGTCCAGTTACACAAAATTTTGACAGTGCCAACATTCAGGAAAGGAGCCTACCTCCTCTGAGATTTGGGGTATGGAAAATCTGTAATATGCACAAATATGCCTGGTTTTAAAGAACATTCTCAACATTTGGCGGGCATGGGGTAGTGGTTAAAGCCTTGGATAGGACTTAGGTAGTGGTTAAAATGTTGGATTGGGACACCTGGATTCAGGTTCATGGAAGCTCACTGGGTGATTTTGGGCCAGTAACACCCTCTCCACCCAACCTATTTCACAGGATTTGTTGTTGAGGGGAAAACTGAAGAAAGGAAACAAGGGAGAGGTCAGTAGTACTGGGAAATGTCCTTATCTCACAGCCCTGATTGAGGGGTGTTGAGCTGAAGAACTATACAACAGGTATGGGCACCAGCTATAGGCTATACAACCACTGCCAAGAGCTCAACCTGCCTGCAGGTTCCCTACTCATGTTCTAGGTGAGAGGAATCGTGGATTTTAAAAGATGGTGGATACTAACTTCAAGAAGAATTGGGAGAATCATAGTTTTTACATGAAGGAATTGAAAAGAGCACTTGCAATGCACAAGTCGAGGTGGTTCAGCTCTTACAGATACCACCTCATCAAATTAGGCTCTTTAGGTCAGCCTGAATGCTAATGCTTAGATATAACTATGAAGCTTCCTCAAACCTTTAATGCTGGTTACAGCAGCAGCAGCAGCAGCAGAACAGACCTAAAGTATTTTGTGTGTTGTAGCATATAGCATATTTATACTGTTGTTTTTTTCCTACTGCATTGTGATCTTTAGGGAATCAATTTACTTTCCATTATCATGGTAAAATTATACAAGTGAATTATTTCCCTCTCAATGAAAAATAAATACACTGTTCATTCCAAAATGGGAGATGATATTCATATAGTTTATTTCCATTTGCTAGCACCTGGGAACAATACAATTTGATTTTAGTTTGAACCCCCAAATTTATGAGTTAACCTTTCTATTGTAGCTACATGTAAGATACTTAATAGGTTTTACAACTGCAGTGACTATACAGTTTTGCAAGAGTATTTTTAAAATTATGCTGAAGATTCATAAGTCTCACATGATCTGACAACTCTCATCTGTTTCAAAATATAGTACTGCTTCTTTCTCAGTAATATAAAACCACATTTCTATTGTTTATTATATATAGCACAAAGCTGATAGCTCTGCATTAAATATCTCTCCTTCAGGCTTTTTAGGATAATAATATCATTATAAACTGTTGGTGAAATTCTTGCAGTTTTCAATAGGTTTCTCTAATATGGAATATTCCAGACTGTTCATGTTAGTATGTTTCCAATTTAAATATACTTTGTGATGATTTCCAACTATTCTAACAAGTAGTAATGGGGGACTGTATTTTCAAACTCTACTACTTCATGCAAAATAGATGAGTACAACACTAAATCACATCTGTTTTGATGTGTTTAAGCAGAATTTTACATCCCTGTTGATATATATCACTTTCCATGTGATCTTCATGGAACTGATAGAGCAACTCTATATCAATTTAGTTACAACCTTCACAGGTCTGTGAAGTAAAGGAAAGCTGGAGTAAGATCATAAGGACCGTTGCAGTTTCACTTAGCAACTGCTTCACTTAACGACCAAGTTGCCAATCCCAATTGTGGTCGCTAAACAAGGACTACTTATATCAGATACAGTATTCCAAATGGAAATAATTCTTCCTAAGGCAGAGGCCAGGGGCAGACTATAATTTTTAATTTTTGATTGAAATTAGCCACTGGGAGGACTGCCTCCCTTATTTTAGTTGACAAATTTTAATTGAGTTGGAAGTGAATCATACAAGAACAATTATGTTTATATATACTTTTCCAGGAAGCAGCATTTCCCTAGGATATGAATAATTAATCCTTAAACAAAGGATATTAGATGTTAGTGGAATACTGGAATGAATGAAGTAATATCCTAGCTAGTAAAATTAAAGGGAATGAATTCAGCTTTTCTAGACCTTTGAAATAATTTGAGTTGCTCACTGTTCCTGAATACTGCAGAGTGATTACACAGCATGGCTTAAGATCATCCCCATTATAGTTTTAGAGGGTAGATTTAATGAAGTTCCCCTTATGGCTTTGAAAAAGTGGAATTTAGGTCTTTCTTTCCCCTATGCCTGTTATATTAGAGACTAACACAACTCCATTATAATTCTACTCATCAAAGTTTTGTCCTAGTTGTTCCAAGATCTTCTATGTAAATGACTTTCCTAAAGACCATAATACGTTATTACACGATAACTGAATTTTGTTTGATAGCTACCAAAATGTGGGAAAAAATGTCTACTGTAGACAATTGTACATAGATGGACACAGTCAGGAACTACCTTTTTGATTAAATAGTGATATCATTTTGATTCATTTATAGGTGTATCTGTTTCATCTGTGCCAAAAAAAAGAGGATCTTTTATCACAGTGTGCTAATTAGGGGACCCAGCAGAAAATGGCTGTTCATTTTTTAGAGCCTAAGGATACAGGGGGAAAAAGCTCTAGTTCTTTAATAAAAGTGTTTACCAAAGCTAGTAACCATGGCCTTTATTTCTAAAGCTCTGGAATGGGAGGGTTTTACCATTATTTTATTTCTGTGCAAAATGGTTGATGATAGAGAACATGGCCCTATAATAGGTGCCCAATATCGCCCAATTTGTTTAATGGCTTAGATAACAGTAGGTGAGAAAACTGTTCATCAGAGATTGAGGATATCACGTCCACATAGCCAAGCAAAAGCATAGCCAAATAGTCAGGGTCAAAACCCAGGAGAAAACATCAACTGGCTGTGTTGGCATAAATGTTAAATAATCCATGGCTAACTCAATCCAATTGTCTGGGTGTGCATAAACAAAACATATATCCAATTCACACAGCAAGTTTAAAATATGGCTGGGTAGATTGTGATCAGTATATTGTGTGAACACAACTATAGATCAAGGGTACAGAAATAGCAACCAATCAAGGGTTGATCAACAAGACATTGTCAGCTACAGGCAAAGGGCAGGATGTTTCAATATCTGAATAAAATAGGCTTCCCCACCCCCAGAAAGTCTTCCCCACCCCCAGAAAGTCTTCCCCACCCCCAGAAGCTTCTGTTTCCACCCAAGCATAGCTGACCTTGCTCAGACTTGATTCTGGTTCTTGGCTGAGTTAAATACAACAACCTATTTCCAAACATCCCATTACTCCAAAAAGCTTTGAGTAATCTAGCAGTTTCCTGTCACTGTTGTTTTTTTCTCTCTCTCTCTCTCTCTAGCTTGGTATACTTTATTCCAAGGAAATCCATTCCATTTTATTTTGCTTCTATTTTTTTCAGTCTTCATCTAACAGTCAGCATCTAGTTTTGCTTCACATTTTCCTCCTACCTTGGAATGTTTTCAGAACCTAGCATTCTCCTGAGAATTGCTGGTATGTGTGAATAGAACCTTTCTAAAATCATTTTCATTTTATCTTGACAGATATGTTAAAGCAAAAGCAAGAAACAAAAGAAACAAAGCATAAATAAAATAAGAGATTTACAAGCTGTGTAAAAGTGAACTAGAATTTTCAAAGTAACATTATATTCATATTACATATAAGATGATCTTAATAGTTACTCAAATCAAATGATTAGCAAACATAGCCAATATTATAAGTATCATTCAACAGAATGACAATTAATAGACTTTTCTATCAAATTTAAAGTCCAGTCTTATTATAACAAAACAAACAAGATCTATTTTTTAAGCTTTATATTAAGAGAAACACATTTTTTCTCTAAATCCATGTGCAGAATTAGAGCCCATAAATGGTTAAATTCAGTTCTGTATTAGACTTTTTTTTTAATACAAAGTTATTTTCAACACTGATGTCTACTTCTACAGATTAGTCTGCCATTCTCCTAAAGAAGAAATGATATATAATTCAGTAAAAAGCATAATGTATCCTGGCAGCTTTATCATATACAAAGTCAATTCCATATACTTTCAATAAAAATAAGGTTTAGTGACACTTGGCAGAAAAACTGTGGCAGGAAAGAAAAATCAATATTTAAGATCTGTTTCATTCTGTTCTAAATTATCTTTCAAAATTGTTGAGCTTGATGACATTGCACCAAATATAAAAAAAGAATCCAACCTGATTATTGCATTATGCATAATTATTGCATATGAATTACTTATTTTTGCAATCAGCACTGGATTAATATACCAACAGAAACATCACTGCATTTTTTTTATGGCTGTGTACACTAGCATCCATGTGTGTTTATATGTATGTGTGAACACAGGCAAGATAGCAATTGTGGTGTTATGACTGAAGTCCCACCCTTTTTGTATGTGTGAATGATATTAATACATAAGGATTTCAATCATAATGTCAAGATGCCATGTTGCCTGTTTTAACTCTCCTGTTGAATCCTTGGACTTGCCAAATACTTCACTGTATCTTTCTCACACTCTTGTTCCTGCTCCTCCTTGGAAGAGAATTTATTTAAGGAGCTCATGACAGAAATGTTATGCTATATCCAGTAATACTGATGGCTTTCTGTTGAGGTGGTTTGGAACTATGCTGGGGGTACAAATTTTAGAGAGTCATATCCAACTCTGACTTTTGGAATATAAATCAGAGACATTAGGATCTAAGAGATGGGGAGGTAGTGGTTGGAAATTGTACTTTAGCTTCATTTTGGTTATATTTGTGAACTGTTACAAACTAATGGTTATATATTTTTCCAGGCTTGTGATTGCAACAGGGCTGAGCTCACATTGTTATCAATGTGCTTCTTTACTGTGCTGGCCAGTAGGTTGGTTGACCAGTTGTGAAATAATGATTCCACACTCAGTGAGTAGAAAAGGCCAACAGATAAAGAAAAAAGATTATTCAATAGCAATCACTGAATCTGTTTCACAGAAGCAGATACCAGCATCAGGATCATTATATTATTTGATGCAAAGAGTATAGCGGATGATCTTGACAGAGAGAGGGAAAATCCAATGAACAGATAAACGTGGCTTAAACCTATATAAAGATAGAAGTTTACAAAAATGTCTCAAGCAGACACCTTCCCCCCCCCCCAATTCTCAAGATAAAAGAAGAAGGATGGAAAGTATGTTCAGACTTGCAAGATTCTGTTGCTAAAGCCATTCTAATAAAGGTAGTTTTAGATGTATGTAGCATCTATTTCTTGATCTGTCCTGTCTTGTAGGGCTGACACTTATAAGCATGCATAACACAATGTGTCAGTTTCTTATTTGTCATGTCATGCTAGCATTCAGTGCAGGAATCCAAATGAAAGCATATCAGACAAGATGGCTACCTACCCTCTGTTTGAACATATCCCGTGAAGAGGAGTCTGTACATAAGACTAACTGAATAGTCTCTTATTCATGCAAATTCTTCATTTTTTTCTTCTGCCTTTGTTTTTTTGCAAACATTAGTAATTAAATAATCAGATAAAGATTTAGACGGTTGCATAGCATACTATGCTAGATTAGTGTCAACCTCAGTTAGATTATTATTAATTTATTTTTGGTGGCTTATTTTGTATGAATTAAGTCCGTCAATTAATGTAACTTTCTTGCAAGCTGCCATGAGCCTAAGAGATTCAATAGCATACAAATCATCATCATCATCATCATCATCGTCATCATCATGCCTAATGTATTGTCAGCACCTAGAATATGGGTTAATTCAGTACCAGGTTCACTATGCTGTGAGCACGCAGCCAATGTCTCACAATACTTTTATGCTTTGTTACAGATATTCTGGGAAAATATAAAGTTACAGCATTATGCATCCTGTATACAAGTTTTTATTCTAGATTTGGTGCATAAGTCTTTTTGGAGTAATTTGTTTTTATTTACTCACTTTTCTCTCTTTTTTCTCTTTCACTAACAAGTATTTATAACACAAATTTGCCTGATCTCAGGATAAAGTTAAGGCATTTTCTAGATACTAGTAAATATAGATTAAATACGGTTCAACCAAAAAGATTATTTATTTATTTTTATGTTGCCATTTAGTTTTTATGCATTCTTTCTTGCTTTTATTTTTCTAAGGCATAGATCTTCCTGTCCATTTAAAGTTCAGCAACAAAGAAAAATCTAATGCACAAGTAAATATATCTTCCCAGTTAGCTTCCAAAACTCACAGGAGAGAAAGTTTTACCTCTTATTTTCATCTTTAGTTTCTTTCTAACTTTTAGAATTATGGAACTGACAGCTGGACTACATGATATTCAGGATTAGCGTCACCTACTTCCCCTGTGTAGCTGGCTAAGAATCTCTGTTTCAAAATTTTGCAGAATGCCCTCAAACATCTACGAAATTGTGGGAAATTTAAATGGCATTCTGAACATGAGCTCCATCTACATTTTGTGCAACAACTTGGAATGATATTACATAGGAGCTGGAAGTATAGTGGGAAATTTAAATGGCAGCTTAAAGCTGACCGCCTATGCTGCCAAGTGAGACAATAACCATTGGAGGGAAACACTGATATTTCCGCGCAGAGTTTTTTGTCAAAGGCTACTTCCAATCTGGCCTTTGATATTGCTTTTGCTGAAACAAGCATCCTTATTCTCTCCTTTCTTGCCACAAAATACATTTATTTATCCAACGATAATAACAATTTATTTGGTGATATCATTAAATAGTGGTTATAGCTCTAAATAGTCTCTTTAACACCACTTGCAGAGGTGGAGCAAATTTTTTAAAAGGGTTTTATTAATGCAGAGTAAACTATCAGAATAAATTCTGACTCATCAAGCCAAACAAAGAGGTCTTCCATATCATGGTATAAAGGTGGGCAGTCATCACATTCTTGCACTGCAATCCTATGTCTGTTTAGTCCACAACAGCTCTCACTGGATTTTATGAAGCTTACTCCCATGAACTTGTGTTATGGAATTGTATTATGTCATTTTATATTGAAAGTCGAGGCAATCTATTTCTGGTGTAGCTGCAACACATTTGAAAGTCCAGTAAATGAACACTGCCTCTCTGTGGAACTTCTGAGCAAGCCATTTTTCAAATAACAAAGGGGGAGTTGCTGATTGTAATTTACTGGCAATTTATGGCCTATAATACTATGACCAAGTGTTTGTGATAAGACTTGGATTGGCTAGTAACAAGTAGAGAATACTTTATTTTTTCCTCCTGGGTATCAGTAGGAAGAGGTGAATGAGATGGCTGTACGGGTGTAGCAGAGAGTCATTCTATGATCAGTAGGGGGGAAAGGGAGGCAATTGCCTATATTCTTTGCAGAAATCTAATGGTTTTTTTTTAGGGGGGGGTCCTACAGAAATTTGATGATGAACATTATCTTTGGGAATGTAAAGTCTATTAATATTCACCTTATGCCCAGACTATGCAGTATATTCATATACATAATTTTTATATCATAACATCTCTATTACTTTTACCAACCTACGTCCAAGGAAACTAAACCCTGAGTAATGTTAGTATCCTGAGATTTATCACTGCTAAAAATGAGATGCACACATATATGTAACCAAAATGAAAAGCTGGTCTATACATGGTTTTGGAAAACATTAAAGGTTTTTAAAGATATTGTAAAATGGACCCTTAAATGCCTACAAAACCTGCTCCTTTGTGAGTGGCACAAGTTCACTTGTGGTGAGGGTTAGACTGAAAGTATCCATCTCTTTATTAATTATGTAAAGAGAGAGAAATGAATCAAATTCTTTTTATTGGAACTCATACTCACATAAAGGAAAAGATTGATTGAGTCATAATAAATATTCAAAGGATTAATGGTACTTTAAAATACTGGGTAACACCTCTTGGATGAAGAGACAAAAAAAAAAGCTTGTTGCTAAGAGACAAAAACTACAATGTGTCATGATAATGTAATTCCTATTAAATAAAGAGGTTGATTAATGTATAGACACACTAGATAGTGAACAATGCAACATCTGTTTTGCATCATAGTTAGAACAGTAACAGTAATTTTTTTAAAGAACTCCCTTTATTTTAATAAAGTTAAATATGTTCCTGTTGTTGATGATGACAATGATAGGCCCCCAATTCACAACAGACAGTATGTAGCATTTTTTTCATTTCTCTAACAGCATCCTCACTTGCTAAATGTGAAGGAATCAAGTATGCTACATTTTGTGTTGGCTGTGTATAGGCTAGTTTATACATCCAAAATGCAGACCTGGGAGAAAGGAATGCTCAAATGGCCAATATTTATTGGGCAGGAAATCTGAAAACAAAAAATACATGCCTTCAGTGACACCTCATAGTGAACTGTACCACGTTGTCACCAAAACAACCTATATTTTATAATTTATTTAGATACCCATCTATGAGTACTCTTTCTCAACATATCCAAAAACGATGAGAGTCATTGATTTTTCTATTTCAGCAGTAGCTGTATTGTGCAAGGCAGTCAGGTGCTAACATGGAGCAGCAAGAAGAATTCAGAAGCATTGACAGACTATTAATAAAGCATTTTTATTGGCATTTTCTAAAGTTGGTTTAGGAAAAAAATGCACAGTGGTTGGTATAGCAGATTAAAGTGTTGGACTAGGAGTAAGGAGGTCAGGGCTCAAATGCACTGTTTTAGCTCTGGAAGTTTACTGGGTAACTTTGGGCCAGTCCTTCTCTCTCAGCTCATCTTACGTCACAAGAATAAGGTTGTGGGAAAAATTGGAGGATGGAATGCTATGTATGGTGCCTTGAGTCTCCAGAAGAATGATTGGATATAGAACTAGCTAACTAATTACAATCCATAGAAAATAAACTGAGCAATTCTACTTCCAGCTCCAGTTTTGAATATTCAGAATCAGTTGTAATGGACAAACTGTAATGGCCTGAATATACTGCCCCGCCCCCTAAATCAAGAGCAAATGCTGTCTGGATAAGAGTCACACATAAACAAGGGCACACACTTGTTTAATGATGTGGTGTAGTTTTTATATAGATAAGGTTAGATATTAGGCTTGATAGGTAGAGGTATCCACTGGAAATTGCTTCTGCATGCAGACTGCTTCTCATCAGCAATTTATTATTCCTTTCTAACAATTTTGTTGGGCAATTTTCACATAAGGGTGAGTTGAAACAAATGCCTCTTCAGTGTGATATGTAATTACAGGGTAGACATTTTTCAGGTAACTGATGTTTTGAAATGTCACACCAAGCTGACAGATTTTAGCACTGAAGAGGAAAGCTGGAATTAATTGCCTAGAAATTAAGCACCTAAAAACACTTTGCATTGTTCTAAACTTTGATTGGGATTAATATACAATCTTATACACTACTGTTGAGATTACAAATTATTGGTGATAACAGCTGAAATATGAAAAGAAACAATCCATGAAGCACATGATATGTGAGTAGTGTGTGCGTGTGCGCACGCATGTGATTACTTATGCATATGTGAGGAACAAAATATTTCTTTGAATTAGTGTGTCACTAAGAAGATTTTACATGATGTAAATTGTGGGCCTTACACAACTAGAACAGAAATATTGGAAACTGAAATACAGTGTTATTATTACAGCTGTAGTCAGCATTTATGGTAAATTGTTGTGTTTCTCCAGCCACTTACACTGATCTGGATTGCATAGTACATTAAGTCATAATGTTTATTTTATTTTGGAACAGTAAAATCAGCCCTCATGGTTTTAAACCAATATTTATAGTTTAGCATGTTGTGTGAACCCAATTAAGCATCATTTATTTCACTAATTATGACTATATAAACCTTGGAAAAATTCAGTATGTGAACAAACCACATTTTCGATAGAAAAACGCAGATGACCTAGCCATGTATTGGCATGATTTCAGCACTGCCCATAACTACTTTGGACTCAGAACCAATGCAGACTTGTGTTGTTCCTGACTCTGCATGTATTTCTATAACCACTGCATAAGATTAGATGATCTTAACTGTTCATTGGATCCTGCTATGTTACATGCTTTGTAGGGAGAAGAATCTACAAAAATTATATGTCAACAAAGTTGCATAAAATCACCTTTACTAAGTGAGAGAAAATTCAACATTTACCATTCTGTTATTGCTTATTACAATTCAGGAAAGTTTATGATTTATCTAGGGAAAGATTAGTATAACCCCCCCCCCCCGAATGATGATGATGATAGAAAGAACTGGAGAAAATCACAAAATGTAAAGACTTGCAAATAGAAGTAGAATGACTATGGCAAAAGAAAGCAAAGATAGTACCAATAGTTATAGGTGTCTTAGTTGCAATCCCAAAACATCTGGAGCACCACTTCAAGAAAATCGGCATTGACAACATCACCATCAGTCAATTGCAAAAGGCAGCTTTACTGGGAACAACTTATATCCTTTACCTTTAACACCATCAAACAACATCTGCCTATCCCAGGTCCTTGGGAAGGACTCGATAGGTAGATAAAAATGCCAAATCCAGTTTAAACAACTGGCTGACTGTGCAACCAACTATAATAATAATAATCCCCCAGGAAGGTGCTACCTTGATGTGGTTGTGGGGCTTGCATGCTCCAAGGAGGATGAGAGCTATGCCAGAGGTTCAACCATACTGAACAGGTTTCATCAGAGAAGCCAGACGAAGAGTGTCTCTCCCATAAACAACATGGTGAGATGTAATTTACAGAAACCTATACCAGATCAGTAATCACCCAGGTCAGTAAGGACCACACTAGGTGTTGAAGTTCCTGGACACCTGGTGACAGGTGGGCTACAGGACTCAGGACTGCTGACTGAGCAATCACGGCCAGCAGCTACAGGAGTACTGGAAGAAAAGTTGTTTACCCATTGCAAATATATGAAGACTGAAAACAAAGAAATAATTTCTTCTGTTTCAAAATTCAGGTACCTGTTGAATGTATTATCCAACATTAGCTACTGCTATATTGGATGTTTCTTCCAAATGCCAAGCCAAGCACATGAAACTATTTACACTGTAAAATATACAGATAGATCTCCAGGCGTATTTTTCCGCCAGGTTTTCTAATAGATTTTCTTTTGGTTTGTAATCTTTGGCTTTTGTATATATATTGAATTGCTGTCAATCTCCTGACTAATTAAATATTTAACTCAAATATAAAATATCAAAAGTAGGTATATAGATTGAATAAGTAACAATTCAGAACTGAAAAAAATATGAGAACAAGTTACACAACTATTGCTAAGGTTGACCTACCATACAAATGTGTGTAATAAGAGACAGAGAAACCTATTTTGGATGAACAAGGTATATTTTGGTGATCAATAACTGTAACAATTTATGGCCATTGAAATGTTTACTGTACAACGTTAGAAGAATTCCTCCTTCTCCTAAAAGTGATTACTAAGGGGAAAAAAAAACATTCTGGGCTTCTACTAGAGGGTATAGAAGTCTTTAACACTGCCCTTTATTGTTTAACATTGATGCCTGTTCAAAGACTTGCGCTAAAGTTTTCATCTGATTCCCATTTCAAAATGGCAGGAACAATAACCTCTAATTCCTAGCAGTAAGTGAAAAATTATGTAAGAATGATGTTTGCATTCCTCCCTTTTCTCTATTGCATTTTTAAATTTAAAAAATGTATTTAAATTTGTATTAAAATGAGTGAAGGGAGTAATTGTATGCTAGTGAGATACAAGAAGTTTGCATACAGAAAGTTCAAAGTTCAGTCTTGCTGTCTTCATGTAGGCTCTGGAGAAACATTTCCAATTGCTACTGAAAGTAAGGACAAATAATCTGGCCCATTATAACACAGCTTCCTATGTTTCTAATATGGCTTGTCTTGCCATACATATTAGCCAACTAGGGCACACCTCCTTTTCCCTCTATCTAAAGGTGAACATCCTAATCTTGGAAACAGTTTTGGATATTGTTGGGAGACAGGTCTGTGGCATCAGATTTCCCCTTCCAATTCCAAATTTGTCCTCTAAATTGCAAATGAGCAATCCAAATACTCATGGTATCTGGGATTCCCATAGTGATTATGGACAGTTAGTATCCACATTGTACCAGGACATTGCTTTCCCCTATATATAATAATCACTTTCTCTATATTAGCATAACAAGAAAATGCATATATATCCCTGGAAGTTCTGAAAAAAATGGAATAGAAATTGAAATTTCAGGTTTGGCACCAGCCGTGACCTTGGAGAAAGGAGATGGGATGGCTATTGTCATCCGTGAGTTATTGAGGTCTCTAAGAGGTTCTGCTCCACTCATAACTGGATGTGAAATTCTCTGGCTTAAATTAGGCCTTCAGGAACAGTTGGGATTATTGCTGGGGTACTGCCCTCCCTGCTGCTCCCTGCTTGAGCTGCTGGATTCCATTGCTGGGTTAGTGGTGGAGTCCCTGAGGCTCATGGTCCTTGGGGACATTAGCCTACCACCTGGCAATGTTGAGTCTGGGGCAGCTCAGAGCTCATGGCCTCCATGGCAACCATAGACCTGTCCCAAATGATAGAAGGTCCAACACATTCCAGAGGTCACACACTAGATCTGTTTTTTGTCTTGAAGCAGTTGCAGTGTGATCTGGCATTGGAGAACATTACCATCAGTCTGTTGCCATGGACCGATCACTCTTTGGCTGATATTTGTTAAATGCGCTAGTTAAAACTCACAGTGATAGAAAATGAGTAAAATAGAGCATAATCCATTCCTACTGGTATCAAGATTCTGACATCTGGTTCCTACTAGTTCAGCTGAGTGCTGATCAGAAATCCAAAGTCTGGAATATCAAAACTGAACAGCCTGGGCCATTGCCAGCAATCACCCACCGACCCTTCCTTCCTTCCTTCCTTCCTTCCTTCCTTCCTTCCTTCCTTCCTTCCTTCCTTCCTTCCTTCCATCCATCCGCAATTTCTGTAGCCACCCACGTCAATCCAAGTGACTCTGGGCAGTGAACAGTTTCAATTCTTAAAACCATTAAAACAATTGCAAATTATACATATAGGCATCTGAGAATTATCACAATAATTACATAAAAATTAACAGTGCAAACAGGTAGTGGGGCCCCTAACATTTTCGGGACCCCAGGCTTGGGCACATAGCAAGGTTTTTAAAGCCTTGCAAAAGGCTAGCAGGGTTGGGGCCATCCTGAGCTCCAAAGGAAGAACACTCCAAAGGGCAGTGGCTACTGCTGAAAAGGCCCGCCTTCTGGTCCCCACCAGCCGATGGGATCTGTGGCTTCCCCAATCTACTAGACTGAATCAGATGGGTAGAAACTATTGGGAGAAGGTGATCCCTTATAATAAAGCAATAAATAAGGATGTCCTAGAACATTCCCAGCTTTCTTTGGGTGCTTTTCTAGGAGTAGTATCTTTAGTGGTATCTACTGGGGTCACTGGCCAGCATTTTATACAAATCAAAATACACAAACATTTTCTAAACCATCAATAGAAATGAATAAAATAGTTCAGACTGCTAAACACTATAAATGCAAATAGTAGAATATGAAAAATCAAAATACTTAAAACCGATTAACTATTTTATAAATGTATCAATAAAATAATAACATACTTGGTGTTGAACTACTGAGAGTGTGTCTGTATGTTTTCTATCTCTATCTCTCTATTTCTGTTCATATAAATAAACATAATTTATTGTCATCAGTGACAAGTGAGATGTATCAGAAAACCTAAAAACAAAGCAAAAAGCAAAGAAAGCATAAAAAAAAATATGTATGTTTATAAGTTCCAAAAATTAGGGGAATATGTTCTAGTGTAGAGCAATTCAGAAAATTTTGCAACTTTCCTAGAAATGTTAGGGTTCAGTTCTGACAATAAAAAGCAAATGGGATCATCCTCAGAATAAGCAGCACTTCTATTAGCCAGCAGAGTCAAAAGGGTAGGATGCAAGTTGCTACAGAAAAGACATCAATGGAACATGTGTGCTACTGTTTCAGGCTCCTCCAGGTCACATCTTCTGCAAAGAAGGTACTGTTTTATCTTTCCTCCAGTTTTGTGCAGGGCGAGACCTTAAGTGGATTGGGAGGGGGGAACTCTACAGGTTTTTGGACAGGTAATATTGAATTGGTAATTTGCTGGAGTGAAAGGTTTCCTGCTTATATACTGCCAGTATTAATTACCTAATTTGCCTTGTTCTACCTGGAGAACTATATTTGTCAGCCTTACCAGGTAGACCAGACAGGAAACACGACCAGATAAGCTAATCCTACTTAATTGTAAAGCTACATTAGCAGAATCTTGAAAGTCTGAAAGTGCAATTCTCCCATCTTCACCTTTACAGCCCGAGAAACTAGGGAGGGTCCCTTCTGAGCCTCTTGCTCCACCTACTATGCAGCTGCAGGCTATGCTGTCTCTTATCTGACCATTCCTTAGACAGTCTCTCTTCCCCCCATCTCCCAAGGTCTTTCCCACATACCATTGCATCATCAAATACCCACTACTGACTGTTGATAGCCCCAAAGCCAGAAGGGCTTTACATGAGAGCCCACATTGGGGTAGACCATTTTAAATTCTGGCTTTCCAGAACAAGGAAAGGTTACCAAAGAGGATTGTGGCAGCCAGGGAATTGCTGGAAAACTGAAATAGAGCTGGCATATGTGGATCATAGATTCTAGAGGAATCATCTCAATTTTTAAACAGATCACTGCAACTCTTTGGTTGTCCTCTGCCTCTCTGGGGCCACCCCAGGTAACTGATGGACCCTGTTGGGTTCCAGAGGGAGCTTGGGGTTTTTCCAAAAGATTTGTCAGTTCAGCTGAGGCCTTGGCTGCAGCTTGGAGTAGGCATGCGGCTGAGGCCCTGGAGCAGATGGCTCCTATGCGACTTCTCTCTGTGCGATCCTGGGGTACTGCCTGGTTTTCCAAAGAGCTCCAGGAGATGAAATGCCAGAAGCAATGCCTAGAGCACTCTTGAAGAAAGACAAACAGTGAATCTGACCAAACACGAGCAAGAGCCCATATTTGGGCCTACATCGTGGTGATAAGGGCAGCAAAACATTGCTATTTCTCTACCCTTATTGTGTCTGCTGATAGCTGCCCAGTGGCCCTGTTTTGGGGTGACCTGCTCCCTAATGGAGGGGGGGCAGCACAGGTTCATCTGCAGGGCTGTGGTGAGGAATATTCATGCTATCTGGCAGACAACATCTCTCAGATTCACTTGGAGTTGGACTCTGACTGGGCAAGTGCTAATGAGTTGCCCAGAGAACAGTCTTGTAATCTTATCTGGATTGAATTTGATTCTGTTCTACCTGAGGAAGTGGACAAAGTCCTTTTGTCTGTCAATCCAGCTACCTGTTTATTAGATCCTCCTGGGTCTAACCCTCCTGGGTTATTAAAGCAGCCCAAGAGGTGGTCATGGGATGGGTTATGTGGTGGTTTTGGCTTCTTTGAGAGAGGGGATGACCCCACCAGCCTTGAAGGAGGTGGTGGTATGCCCCCTCCTCAAGAAGTCATTGCTGTACACTTCCCTGTGGGGAATTATTAGCCAGTTTCCAATTGTAACTTTCTGGCGAAAGTTTTAGAAAAAGTGGTTAGATGACAGCTACAGAGGATCTTGGAGAAAACGGATTATCTGGAGCCATTTCAGTTTGGCTTCAGGCCAGGGTACAGTACAGAGACAGAGTTGGTCATGCTTGCTGTACTTGCTGATGACCTTTGGCGGAGCTGGGATGGGGGTGGTGCATCTCTCCTAGTGCTCCTGGATCTTTCAGCAGCTTTTGATAGTGTTGATTGCATTATCCTTCTGGACCAGCTGAGGAGGTTAGGAGTGGGAGGCACTATGCTCCAGTGGTTCACCTTCTTCCTTAGCAGTCAGTTCCAGTCAGTATTGACAGGGGCGTAGAACTTGGTCCATGGTCCTTCTTTTATTGGATGCTTCAGGGCTCGATGCTCTCCCCTCTCCTGTTCAACATCTACATGAAACCACTGGGTGAGGTCATCCGCCAGTTTGGGCTGCAGTATTATCAATATGTTGATGATACTCAACTTTACATCTCCAACCCAAGTGGCTCAGGTGAAGCTGTCAATGTATTGACCCAGTGCCTGGAGGCTGTTCATGTCTGGATGGGGCAGAAAAGACTTTAGCTCAATCCTAGCAAGACTGAGTAGCTGCGGCTGTTTGGACCTCCTGGGCCAGGGATGTCACCATCTTTGGTCTTGAAAGGGGCTGCACTTCCCCAGTCAGGACTGGTGTGCAACTTTGGGTCCTTCTGGACTTGCAGCTACTGCTTGAAGAGCAGATGGCAACTGTGGCCAGGAGGACCTTTGCCCAGATTCATCTTGTTTGCCAGTTGTGCCCTTTCTTCAATCAGGAGGCCCTTCAGACAGTCACTCTTGCCCTGGTAACCTCAAAATTGGATTATTACAATGTGCTCTACATGAGGCTGCCCTTGAAGATCACCTGGAAACTACAGCTGGTTCAAAATGCAGCAGTGCGAGCAGTAACAGGTGCCTCTTGGTTGCCCATATGTCACCACTGCTATGCGAGGTGCATTGGCTGCCAGTTGGCTTCCAAGTACAATTCAAGGTGCTGGTTATTACCTATAATGCCCTGTATGGCATAGGGCCTAGATATCTGATAGACTGCCTGTCTCCAATTGTTTCTGCCTGCCCAGTACCAGTGAGTGTGCTCCAGGTCCCCTCCATTAAACACTGATATCTTGTGGGACCTAGGAAGTGTGCCTTCTCTGTTGTGGCCCCCACCCTCTGGAACAGCATCCCCACAGAGATAAGGACAGCACCTTCTCTCCTGCGGTTCTGGAAAGCTTTGAAAACCTGGCTTTGGGCCCAGGCCTGGGGTTGACATTTATGATTTGTTCGATGGCCCCTGTTTTGTTTTGCTGTTTTTGCTGTCTATTAGATTATTTTAGTCTGGGCTGTCTGTGTGATTCAATGCTTTTAGTTGTTTTTATGTTTTCTTAGTTTTGTATGCCGCCCAGAGTCCATTGGAGTTGGATGGCCAATAAATTTAAATCATACACACACACACACACACACACACACACACTTTGAATTCAATGGGTATACATTTTTTATATAAGATGGAAGATACTGAGAGAACTAGATATTTAACAAGTTTCACTTTATCGGTGATCTTCATGGAAAAGCAGAAACTTGTGGGACTGGTGACATTCAGAATGTCTACAGAGACAAGGATTTTTTAATTTTTCTTTTGCAAATGTAATTTGATAGTGGCTGGGAAAATATTTAATATAGACCTTTAACTGTCTTGCAAGATTCTTTGGAGTTTGAATCTGAACTGAATCTGATAATGCTGTTATGGAACTTTTATAATATTGTTAATATTTTCTAAGAATGAAAAAAGAGAATTCAGTTGATGTCCAAATTCTTACTATAATGTTACTGAAGCTAGCAAGTGGAACAAATATCATCTCTTATCATGTTAGTGCCAGGACAGTGCTTTCATTTTGTGAGTTTCTATCTCCTCAATCTGTCCTTGAAGACCTACAAGATAATAGAAATCAAGACTAATACTGAATAATCACATTTTCTCCTAAGGGATTTAAAACAATTTTAAAAGGTTAGCCTATGTTTCTAACCCTAATCCTTTTGTCTGCATTTCTTTTTGTTCACTCTATTTTAGTTTGATAACACTCAGATGAGAATTCTTTTTATAGATTGGTCCTTGTCTGTATACCTATGTGATAAGGTTTACTCAGGATATGACTAACTACAAGAATTATTCTGCTGATTGTCTTGCTCGTGATCTTTCTTGTCAGAAAAATGCTTTCAAATTAGTAAACAAGTCCATTAGCTTGATATTGTTTGCTGTATCTGGCGTATTGATAATGATAGGGAATACGATGCAGCCAAGATCCGGGTCAGCTAAGATTTAAAGGTGGTATGATTCAACGGGGATTAGTAATTCAAGACTCAAAGATGAGAAGATTAGCTCTGAACCAATTCAAGATTCAGTTCTATACATTATGAGACCATAGGCTATGACGAGGAAATGTCAAAATAACAGCAGTTGCCTCGTGTTTTGCCAGCATGGGATAAAAATAGAGAAGATAAGAGGTGTTTTAGAGGACAATAACCCTACTAAAATTTTAGAAGGATATTCTCAATGGTTTCACCACAATTTTTTTTTGTAATATGACTCTTGTACCTCTTTCAAGGTAGATGTAATACAGAAGCTCAGAGTCAGATATGATTCAAGCAGCATATAAGCCTAGTGAGATATCTTTCCATCCCTCCAGAATAGCCACTTTTAAACTAACAGCCTATTAAAAAGTTGTGCTGAACCAGTGCAGAAATTGCCTTAAACATAACATAAACACTTAAAAAAGAAAACTCCTTCCAAAAAAAAAAAAAAAAAGCAACTGATTTAAAACTTAAAGTCTTTTAAAAATGACCTCTCACTAAAGATCCTCTTTATGATCCTCTGACCGCTTTCTCTTCTGGGTTGCTTGTTGGAATGGCTTGTGGGCAAGGTTAGCTTATTTTGTTAATAACCCACTAAGTTTTGTAAAAATTAAAAAAAAAACTGAGAAAGATGTTGTTATCACTATTGTACATATAGTACAGTATAATGCTGAAGTCTACATTATATGCAGGACAGTTTAATAGCAATCCTACTGCCTTAGAACCATTGATGCACTCAACTCACTCTACAAGAGGAGAAAAATGTAGGCAACAGCAGAAATAAAACAGGATTTTTAAATAAAAATTGTGGAGTGGGAAGAATGAAAGAAAAAACTGAAGGAGACAGCTGAAAAACTGAAAACAGACTGGACCCATTATGAAGGGCTATACTACAGATCAGACAAACCCACTGAAAGTTAAAGAAAGAGAAGGATAAAAGAATATGGATTTAAGGAATGGTAGAGATTCAGAAAAGAAAGAGCAAGCAAGGTTTAAGAAAAATAAATCTATGTTTCTCTTTCCCTTCAAACATCTCTGCTGGACTAATTTGAGCAGAATGAATCACAAACTTCAGAGCAGTGTTCCCGTACCCCACCCCCTGCCCCACACTCCAGTAGGCAGGTTTGCAGTGGGATAACATTCACTGGCTGGCTACTCATGTCAGTTTCAGAAAGCCCACCACACCACACTTTCTCTTTTTGGCTTTGTTCACGTAAGGAAGGCAAGCTTCCCTAATGCCTGAGGCTCTACATAACCAGAAGGTCTACTGAATCTCAAGATCACTTTCAAAGGCCACCCCTGAATACTCATATCATTTCAACAATTTGATCATCTGAAGGCTGAATCCATCTCATCTCCATAAAATCATCCTTTCAAAGCTTGGCATAACCCAAATGTTTAGGGAAACTGCTACATATTAAAGAGCTCCACTGTAAAGGGCAGGGAGGAAGCCCTGCGTTGTTGTCCATTAAAATGCCAGGATAACATCATTCTAAAGTAGAGGTGGATAAGCTGTAGCCTGCTGGCTGCAAACATGCTCATGTGTCCTCATGTGGCTCCTCAAACATTCTTCACATTGGATGGCTGAAATTCAATAGTGCAATTTGCAGCCAGAATTTAGCTAAGGTTTGCCCTGAGTTTTTAAAATCAAATTTCAAACCTTTTCAGGTGAGGGCTTAATCTTTCATTTTGTAAACAAGTTTTATTTTACAAAAGTGTCTTCTTGGTTCCACCCACATTTGGGTCACAATCCCACCCATCAGTGGATTGTAGCTTCTGACTACCAAAACTTCAGCTTTGCTTGTGGTTAACAAAATATTCCCCATCCTTCTTTTCATTATTAACTTCATAATAGGCTGGACCAGCTTGAAGAAGATAGTTATAAGGCACTTTGTGCTGGGGAGGCCATGTATCTCATCAAGGCACAGAGGCAACATATTTGGTCTTGGCAAAATGCTTTGTG
This sequence comes from Python bivittatus, assembly GCF_059951505.1. Taxonomy (NCBI): domain Eukaryota; kingdom Metazoa; phylum Chordata; class Lepidosauria; order Squamata; family Pythonidae; genus Python; species Python bivittatus. The sequence goes on from NW_028277098.1 coordinate 34,961,322, forward strand.
TTGCTCTGACAGCCTCTTCTGGCACATCCAATAGTTGGAAGAAGCTTCTGTAGAAAGTTTGTTCTGACTCTAGGATGTGCCAGAGGAAGCAACAGTTGGAGTGATGTGAAGCAAAACAACATGGCAGCTTCACTTCAGTCTTAAGAGGTGGAAGGTTTCATTGCTTTGTGGAGCAGCTTTGAAGAATGCTTCACTCAAAGCAACCTCAGATCAAACCAACTCATCTTTGAAGCTTTGCCGTGGTATAGAGGAGAAATAATTATTTAAGTAAGCCTTTCCAAGCTAATGTCCTCTGGATGTGTTTGATTGCACTCCCACACATGATTTTCTGGAATGGAAAAGAGCCTAAATCAGAAAATGAACAAATCTTAAAGTGCTTCGCCATTGTTCCAATACCAGGATCAATCCTTTTCCTTTCCCTATCAAATCAATCTCCAGGAAGAAAGAAAAACATTTTAGAATAGCAGGTAATTTGATATCATTTAATGATCTTGTATAATAGCTTGTTCACGGAAAACCTTCTGGGTCACCTGAATGCTGCTGTTCCATCATTGAATAGTTGAATTGGAATCCATTCCTGGAAAAGAAATGCTCCCTGTTTGTTTGGTCTGAATTTTCTTTCTTTCTTTCTTTTTAAAGTATGTCAGTAATATCTGCAGTGCCCACTGCTGATGTAATGCAAATCTAATTCTCGGTTCATTTAGTTACTGCCTCAATCGGAAAACAATGCCTAGTGGGAGTGATGATTAAAAAGTAACAGCAGAGATATAACAAGCCTGGATAAATGAAATAAATTGCAGGGAACATATTAAAGGCAGGGCTTTTGGCACTATCTGCTCACAGTCTTAAAGAATGCTATCTGTGCTTGCATTCCTTAATCTCTTGTAATTATGGTCATCCCATAAGGTATGGGGCAGATGAAATCATGACAAGAGTTTCCTTCTCTTTTTCATAAAAATGAGCTTCCCTCGCAAACCATTAATTCTTTTTATGAAAGAAGAACTAGAATAAGCTACTTAACATGGCAGGAGAATGGGTTCTTCAGTACTATACCCAACCACAGAACAACTGGGAATTGGAAATACTTTATTTCTTGAGGATATTACTTTTTAGAATTCTGACACTTTGCACTCTTTCATGCCACTGAATCATAGTTCCCAGTGGAGATATCAAGGACATCAAAGTCTTGACCTCCAGGTTAATCAGGAGCTCCCAAGTGCAAATCAAGCCTCTTTAGCTATATTTGTACACATTTCTAGTTGTTTCTGGCACAATCAATTCATTAAAGCAGTTTTACTTTAAAAATCATATAGAACATTCTTCAGATCACTTGCTACACATTTCAGTTCTTCCAGCTTTATTCATGTATCTCTCTTCTACTCCCTGCTACCCATCTATATACTGTATCAGCAAGCATACCTGTATTGATAAAACACTGCAAAATTGGAAGGAAGGAAGGAAGGAAGGAAGGAAGGAAGGAAGGAAGGAAGGAAGGAAGGAAGGAAGGAAGGAAGGAAGGAGGGAGGGAGGGAGGGAGGGAGGGAGGGAGGGAGGAAGACAGACAATCCTAAAATGGTAAAATGTCTGTGCTTCAATATTATTTAGATGTGCAATGTGTAGTTTTATCTTTTGACTTTATGTAAAGAGCCAAGGCCATAGTGGACCAGCCATGGATATTCTAATGCCACCTGAGGGGACAAGTAACATCTTTCAGTGCTTTTCTCTCCCATTAATTAATTAATTAATTTGTAACAACATTCCTATACCACCCTACTTCTAACTACCCAAGGCAATTTACATAATTAAAAAAAATAAAACCATCACAACATCAACAGAATAGAGTAATAATTAGAAGCTCAGCTCAGTCCACAATCCATTTCAAAAAACTTGTTGGAACAATATAGTTGCAGCTGCTTAATGAAATGCAAGTAGAGGGAGAGGATCTCTTAACTCCAAAGGGCAACATATTCCATAATGTGAGGACTACCACTAAGAAAGTACTCTGGGTACTCCTTATATAGAGTGGGAACCCAGGGCAAACCCTCTACAGATGAACATGCAGGGTAGGTGGTCTTGTTGGAAGAGATGCTCCTGGAAGTACATAAGGCTGAGCCATGTAGGACTTTTTTAAAACCAGCAGCTTGAATTGGGCTTGCAGGTTGACTGCAACCACACAACAAACTCAACAAACTGTAACACTGATTATCCTATTTCCTCCAATTCTGAACCTGTTGCAGCTTCTGAATTGCCTTCAGGGATAGCCCCATATAAAATATCTTGCAATACACTATCTGGAAGTGATGAAGACATAAACCATCATTGCAAGGTAGTCTTTTCAGAGGAGGATTTGTAAAATTTTTATTACTCTGCTAAGCCTTGAAACACTTATTTTGTTTCCATTTCCCTTAAAAAAAAAGGGGTGGGTGTAGAATTCCTGCCATTGTTATTTAGGAATGCTACAATTTTGGGGAGTAGGATGAAATCTTTAGGGTTTCTAGGAATCACATAAAAAAAGAGGTTGGGGCTATCAGTGGCTCATAGATTAGTTTAAGGTTAAGTGTTGAGCAGATTCATCATGGAACAAAGGAAGTCATATTAAGAATTGGATAGGTATAGGAAACATGGGACAAGAACGAAAGGGCAGTTTTTACAACAGAAGAATGTTTTAAAAACCTGGGTTTCCCAAGCCAGTGTTTTGAGACTACTTGGTCAGTATGGGAACAGAATGCTGGACCATGTTGTATGTTCTACCTTCTTCACTCCTCCCTCAAGAAACAAGTTAGGGTCTCTGGCTTGAAGAACACAGCAGACCATTCAGGAATTTGCCTGAATGCATGCAGAGCTCCAAATGGGGAGACCAAGAGGATGTGCATGCACCCCTGCCCCATTCTCTTTCCATCTTCCCTGCGTTCATTGAAAGGTATCAAGGAGAGATGTTCACCTGAATGTGAGAATAGTTGTCAAAACAATCTGGAATCCTTTAGGTCTCTCAGAAAACTGCATTCAGATTCTCATTCATATAGCCATAAACACATTCAGTGAAACTGGTTACATCCTCACTTTAGATCTCCTTCCTAAATGCATGGAGGTTGAGAAAGGTTGGGGTAGACATGTGGATGCTGTTTTCTCCCCAGTGATCTCTCCACAAATTCAGGATTTTGCAATAATCTGGCTTTCCAATTTTACTTCACTGTCCTTATACTGAAGCTTATGATAGGGGAGAGAGTGTGAATTGGAATCAAAATAAATGTTTATCTCTAGCACTGTTGACACAAGGCAAAATCCATTCTCAGCTCCTTCATGTGGTACTAATCAGATGCTGAGTGAGTTATTGTTTTATAACCAGCAATGAAAGCATCATGATTGCTCATAGTGATCTATCTCCCTAGAGATGTGTCTATATGTACGAGAGAGTTACTATAAGCTAAAGCATATAGAGTAGTTTTATGCAAAGAGACTGCTCATTCACTCTGATGAAAGAGGAAAAGGAATAAATATGTATATCCAATAGAAATGTGCATAGAAACCTACACTATAATTTAAAATGAGTTAGGAATCCCATACATAAGCTGGAATTTGTATCTTCACCTCAGATGCCTTAAATACTAAAAAAGGTTACATGAAAGATATTATATGAATTGGGATCATGGGATGAGGCTCAGTGTCACTGGTCAATTTGCCCATTGCTTTCAATGGAACCACGGCTGAATTTGCTCCTTGCTCTAGAGTCTCCAATACATATGAAAGAGATATAGATGCACCAATAGAAGAGAATATATCAGGGTTGAACTGTGGAGTCCTTGGGGTTCTCTGAGCTTGGTTGTTTTCTTGCAGACATTTCATTACCCATCTAGGTAACATCTTCAGTGCTAGAAGGGAATGGGGTTTGCTCTCTGTTTATATACAGGGCAAGCTACTGTATATAAACAAAGAGCTCAGAGAACCCCAAGGACTCCACAGATATAAATGTGTATATTTGTGGATACAATATACACATATGTACTTTATCTAGGTTCCTTCCAGACTGATTTATTAAAGTCCCATCCACCAATCTGTGAGCTAGCAGAAAAAGTATGCCACCACAAATTATGCTGCCCCCAATGCCAACCTCTATTCTGCAACAATAATGAGGCTTGTGAAGATGCAGTCCTTATGTATTTCTTGCAGGCCAAGTCAAGCAAAGAAGCTGGGTTTTATCAGCTGTTTCTCCTTTTACCTGATGGGGGAAAACTACCCATCATTCTTCTTAATGAAGGGAGTGGGCTGCTTAGAAGGTGTGTTTAGCTACCTGTCAAGTTGCTCGGCAGAGAAGCTGCACATGAGGTGTAGAGTGAATCAGAAAGTTGTACTACTGGTGCTCCTGCTTGGCACAACCATTCTTTCATGCTTGTGATCTGGGCTATTTCTGAACAGTGGTCTACTGCTCTTCTGAAAAAACACTAAGCTCATGTTCAAAAATAGCCTGTCTAAAGACAACAGGAACTGAGGGATGGGGTGGGGGCAGGGGAGGGTACACAGGGAAAGCCAGGAGATAATGATAATAAGCAAACTTTATCTTCAACTTGTGCTTCAAAGGAATGGTAGTGCTGGGATTGAATGAGCAAAAAGCCCAATTTTAAGGCCACTATCACTCAAGAGCTGGGGGATGGCCATGAAGAACACGCAGTTGTGATTGGGTCATACATAATACAACAGCCATCATCACTGATTCTAGTTCCAGTTCTAGCCCTACCTGGAAGTAAGCATTGATGATGGAAACTGGAAGTAAGCATTGATGATGCTCTAATTACCATGCAGTTGGATTTCTGTAAAGTACTATATGTGGGGCTGCCTCTGGAGATGACACAGAACCTGTAGCTGGTACAGAATGCAGCAGCCAGACTGCTAGCAAAACAAATCTGCTATTGCAGAATGGTGCCAATGCTAAGGTCACTGCTGAGGCTGCTGCTAGGCTATTGGGACCGCTTCAAAGAGTGGCTATTACCCTTAAAACCTTATATGACATAGCACTGGGTAGGTCAGGAATTGCCTTGCCAGAATGGAATCTACCTGTTCAGTCTAAACATCTAGAGAGAGCCTGTTGAAAGAGGTACCAAGGGGAATGTGCCAGGCAGTAGGCCTTTTTAATGGTAGTGCACATGTTCTGGAATATACTTGCCCTGCAAATATGTTTGGCCTTATTTCTCCTTGCATTTTGCAAGGCTGTTAAACCAGCTTATTCCAGTGCACCTTTGATTGCTTGTGAGTGACCATTGTAGTTAGGAGTTTCTCTTCTCATATACAGTACATACATGCAGTTGCTTTAATATAGTTCAGTCCACTGCATCTTTACTCTATTTTTTTTTTAAAGGAAAGGCAACTACATAATGCTCATGTGTACTTTGAGGCCAAGGCATGAATGCTTCCAAAGGTTTCATGCTAACTTGTAAAGCTTGTCTAGACTGATAATTAGGCCTGATGCTACATTTGATCACACCTTGGGCAAGTTGCCCTCTAGTGCCATCAGCCTTTAAGTGATGACCACTACTACTCTCTCTTTTGCTTACAATCTGCCCCCTCCTACAAGTGTGCCAAATCAGGAAGTGGTAGACTATCATATATAGACAACACTGAAGGGCCTGCCACTCCCACCATCCTTATTACCCTTGGGCTATATTGAACAGAGTGGGTTGATGTATAAAAGGAATGTTGGCATCAGCTCCAGGGAATTCTTCAAGTCTTTCAATCCCAGCATTTGCCCAAACAGTCCAGATGGGTGCCAATTCCCAACCTGTTGATCATAATAGCATCCATTCTTAACCTATCAAAGAAGCTTCTTTCTCTGTTTCTCTTTTGATAACTTGATTAGTTCACAGGAAAAAAAACCTTATCATGACCAGAAGCTAGTTACTGAATATCTACACTATTTTCCCCTTTAAAGATTAGGCAAAGGCCTGTGTTGCTTCACTGGACTCCCTGTGGAAAGGGCCTTGTGATGGCATGAAATTTATGCACTGCAGAAAATACCTGCTTATGAATTCATGCCTCTTCACTATTCAAATGCAGATTCCTTTCTCCAATGCCTATAAATCTGATCACAAAACAGAGATTTAAAATGGGGAGGGGAAAACATTTTAAATCACAACAGCCATACTCAATCTGTTTAGGTGACTGTATCTAGAAATAATTCTCAGATGAATACAGGAACTGAGAAAGAGAAGAGAGAGAAGCTGGTTTCCTTAGGAACAAGGACTATGCAAAAGCTCTCAGAACAGATCTTTGTTGCTCCTCCTTTTGCGACGTAGTGTTCTGTTCAGGTTAGTGTCTCCTAGGGAGAATGACACATCTTGTAGCTGGTTCAGATTTGTTAAATGACCTGAAATGGAGATGGCATGCTAAGAATGCCAGCAGGGACCAGCTTGTGGACAAAGCTGCCCAAGCACCCTTATTGCTATAAATTATGCTATGTTCAATCATCTATTGATTTTATTATATCAATCTGAAATATCTGAGTGTGTGTATATAAGTGTTTCCTATGTACAAAATGAGTTGTACAACAAGAATAAATATGAGTAATTTGGCAGAAACCATGGTCAGGTATCAGCCCCTTCATAACTAAGGGAATGGCATGACTCCCATGAGAAGTTCTCCTCTTGGAAAAATAAATAAGCAATTTCTTTTCCATCAAATAGAATGCAAATGATACAAAATATACAAAAGCCTGAAACAGAAGGCAAGAAGCTTTGTTTTGTGGCTTGCTAGTTAACCACCCAAATCCACTTGTCCTTATTGAGTTCCCTATTGAACTCAGTGGATAAGGGATTTTTTTTTTTTTAAGGGATCCATATATACATCTGAACACTTGTGGAGAGCTGGCTTGGGGTGGCTGAAAAACATTTTCCAAATACAACAGTAAATCTGAGTCCAATAAAAGGTCATCTCCTGGCTCTTTCTAAGACAAATCTTGGTTAAGACTAACTTCTTGTCCTTTAATGTCCTCAGACTATGAATGTCAGTCATTACCATCAAAGTGGTTTGCTACTGAGGAATGTCAGCCACTGCTGTGAAGATTGCAAGGGGTGAAAGTGGGAAGGAGAATGAAAAACTTGGGAGAAAGCAGTAGAGACAAATTTCTTGAACTTCCAGTGAGGATCATGGTGAACTAGTCCTCCCTGAAGGAGTGGGGATGGTAATACTATGGAACTCAGTGGCCAGGTCAGTGGAGATCAGCTAGTGCAAGTCTTTCAAGATAAAGGAGAGATTGTGAGATCACCCATTTGCACTCCAGACAGCCACTCCTTGTGAGTAGACTGCAGGAACTGAGGTTTTTGTGGTTGGCTCATGAGTTGAGTGGCTAGGAGTTGAGGGAATTCAATCAAGCTCATACCCGTAAAGGCAGCCTGTTATATGGACACAAAGTTCAGCTGCCTCATTTCTTAACCACTTTTGGATATTTATAGCTAAAGAGAGAGTGGCAGGATAAGACCTCACCTGGTGAGTTATAATTCCTTTCAGATTACAAAGGAATAAAGAAAGAAAAGAGTTTTAAAGACTTTAAAAAAATGGCACAAAGCTTAACAAGGAGCTGATCTAAGAAAGTTTAAAATGAATAAAGGGGACAGTTATCTTGAAAGATTATTTTTTGGTGAAAGTGCTTTTGAATAAATTGGAATTAAATTAGACAAATGAATGAGACCTTCATGGGAATATTTTCTGTTTACTATTAAAAAGAGAAGACAATTGGCAGATTTTGCAAAACAAAAGATAAAGGTAATATGAACCAGGCTGTGATGCTGACTATAGCCATGGAGATATGGATTGTGATGTTAATTGGAACTACAGAATGCCATTAGAGACAAATGTATTAAAGGTACAGGAACATACATACACACACAAAAGGGGAAGCTTGTCCTTTTCTTTTTTCTTTGTTTGAGATACTTTCTTTTCTGGATTACAATATTATAATGACAACCAAGAATGGAGGGGAGGAGAGGATCACTGGAGCAACCTGCAGAAAAAGGAATAACAGTAGATTTGCTTCAGAAAATGTTTCAGGAATTGGGTAATAAATTGGCAGAATCACTTGATACTAAACTGACTAAATCACTTGATACCAAATTGACAGCTTTTGAAAAAAGAATGGATGAAAGACTTGAAAGATGAAAGAGGAGATGAATGAAGAAGAAATGGAAAACTCTGTAAAACAAGTGTCTAGAGAGGTAAAACAAGTTAATGACAAAATGGAAATTTTAGAGAGTAAGACAGAAATTATAGGTAGAGAATTGGAAAGAGAACTAGATAATCTAGCTCTATTGGAATTGAGAAAGAAGGAATTTTGTTTGAGATGTACAGCAATCCCAGAGGATTCTGATAAAGATATTAGAGAAATGATTATTAAAGCCCTGGCAAATTTTTTGGATGGGAAGAGGAGGACATCGAGGCAGAAGTTGATAAAGTATATAGAATAAATTCCAGATTTGCAAGAACAAGAAATGTTCTAAGTGACGTTTTGGGGCACTTTGTCAGGAAGAAGGCAAGAAATCAATTTTTGCAGCAGCATTTTAATGCAAGATTGAAGATTGATAATAGAGATATAATTGTTCTTAAACAAATTCCTACTACAATTTTGCATAAGAGAAAAGAGTTTGTTCATTTGTTTGTTTGTTTTTTACTGACAGATTAAAGCAGAAAAAGATCCCATTTTGATGGGACAAATTGGACGGTGTGATTTTTTACCCTTAAACAATAGAGATTTTGACTAAATTCTGTTCAGAAGGTGAGGGAATTTTTGGAAAAATTCAAAGAGGAATTGGAGGAGATACAAATGGAGGCATCAGAGGAGACTACACAAAAACTCCAACAGATGCAACAAGAAATTGAAGGAGATGATACTGAATTAGGTGTTACAGGCATAGATTTTTATAAACTTTTGGCTTGATGATAGATTACAAATACTTAATTTGTAATAGAATATAAATGGAGCAAATGCTCCTCAAAAGAGAAAAAAATATTTCATTATTTGAAAAAATTGAAACAAGATATAATTTACTTACAAGAGACACATATTAGAAAAAAGGACATAAAATTTTTGATTCATAAAAATTTCAGTGAAAAATGTATTTCTGCAGCAGCAAAAAAAAAAAAAAAAAGGAATTGTTTTGTATATAAATCTCCAACAAAAACTAGAACTTGTGTTGATTGAATTATGTAAAGCAAAAAAAAAAAAAAAATTGAGTTTGCAAACAAATGAGGGAAGTGGCTAGCATATAAATTATAAAAAGAAAAAGAAAAGAAAATGACATTGAAATTAAAAGAGGGAAATACTATATTCATGGACAATGCAGTCATACAAAAAGCATTTCATCAATATTATTCGAATTTGTATAAAAAAAGTGACATCTCTGTAGAGGAAATAGATGAATATCTAAGGAAACAAAATTTACCAAGGTTTACAGAGGAACAGAGACAGATTATGAATGGACCTATAGCAATACGAGAAGTTTCTGAAGCTATAAAAAAGATTAAAAAAGAAAGGTTCCTGGACCAGATGGATTATTATAAGGTTCTTATTATAAATGTTTTGAGGATGAACTTTTACAACCTTTATAAAACACGATGAATTCTATCCTACAGGGTGAAAAGATGCCAGAGAGTTGGAAAGAGGCCAATATAGTATTAATACCCAAAGAGGGACAAGATTTGATTTTAACAAGAAACTATAGCCTGATACCGTTATTGAATAACGAATATAAGTTGTTCACAACAATCCTAGCTGATAGACTGAAAGTAATCTTGCAAGAATTTATTCATGAGGATCAATGTGGGTTTTTACCTAAAAAACAGTTAAAGGACAATGTCAGAAATGTGTTGGACATTTTGGAATACTTGGAGCAACATAATGAAAAACAAGCTGCATTGCTTTTCTTAGATGCAGAAAAGGCCTTTGACAATTTGAACTCAGCTTTCTTGTTAAAGGTTCTGAAAGATATGAATTTTGGAGAGAACTTCATAAAATGGATAAGATCGATCTACACTTCACAGAAAGCACAAATAATTGTTAATGGAGATTTAACAAAAGCCTGTGAGAAACAAAAAGGAACAAGACAGAGATGCCCACTGTCCCCTCTCTTGTTTATGTTAGTTCTGGAAATATTGAATAGAGATATAAGACAAGATGAGAGGATTGTGGGAGTAAAGATTTTAAAAGAAACTTATAAGTTAAGGGCTTTTGCAGATGACTTTGTGTTGGTTTTGGAAGATCCTGTAAAGGGAACTAAAATATTAATGGGCTAATTAAAAGAAGGGATCCATATATAAATCTGAACACTCATGGTGATTTGGGGTGCCTGGAAGATATTTTCCAAATACAACAGTAAATCCCAGTCCAAGAAAAGGTCACCTCCTCGCTCTTTCTAAGACAAATCTTGGTTAAAAGTAACTTCACGCACTTTAATGTCCTCAGACTATGAATGTCAGTCATTACCATCAAAGTGGTTTGCTACTGAGGAATGTCAGCCACTGCTGTGAAGATTGCAAGGGGTGAAAGTGGGAAGGAGAATGAAAAACTTGGGAGAAAGCAGTAGAGACAAATTTCTTGAACTTCCAGTGAGGATCATGGTGAACTAGTCCTCCCTGAAGGAGTGGGGATGGTAATACTATGGAACTCAGTGGCCAGGTCAGTGGAGATCAGCTAGTGCAAGTCTTTCAAGATAAAGGAGAGATTGTGAGATCACCCATTTGCACTCCAGACAGCCACTCCTTGTGAGTAGACTGCAGGAACTGAGGTTTTTGTGGTTGGCTCATGAGTTGAGTGGCTAGGAGTTGAGGGAATTCAATCAAGCTCATACCCGTAAAGGCAGCCTGTTATATGGACACAAAGTTCAGCTGCCTCATTTCTTAACCACTTTTGGATATTTATAGCTAAAGAGAGAGTGGCAGGATAAGACCTCACCTGGTGAGTTATAATTCCTTTCAGATTACAAAGGAATAAAGAAAGAAAAGAGTTTTAAAGACTTTAAAAAAAATGGCACAAAGCTTAACAAGGAGCTGATCTAAGAAAGTTTAAAATGAATAAAGGGGACAGTTATCTTGAAAGATTATTTTTTGGTGAAAGTGCTTTTGAATAAATTGGAATTAAATTAGACAAATGAATGAGACCTTCATGGGAATATTTTCTGTTTACTATTAAAAAGTGAAGACAATTGGCAGATTTTGCAAAACAAAAGATAAAGGTAATATGAACCAGGCTGTGATGCTGACTATAGCCATGGAGATATGGATTGTGATGTTAATTGGAACTACAGAATGCCATTAGAGACAAATGTATTAAAGGTACAGGAACATACATACACACACAAAAGGGGAAGCTTGTCCTTTTCTTTTTTCTTTGTTTGAGATACTTTCTTTTCTGGATTACAATATTATAATGACAACCAAGAATGGAGGGGAGGAGAGGATCACTGGAGCAACCTGCAGAAAAAGGAATAACAGTAGATTTGCTTCAGAAAATGTTTCAGGAATTGGGTAATAAATTGGCAGAATCACTTGATACTAAACTGACTAAATCACTTGATACCAAATTGACAGCTTTTGAAAAAGAATGGATGAAAGACTTGAAAGATGAAAGAGGAGATGAATTAAGAAGAAATGTAAAACTCTGTAAAACAAGTGTCTATAGAGGTAAAACAAGTTAATGACAAAATGGAAATTTTAGAGAGTAAGACAGAAATTATAGGTAGAGAATTGGAAAGAGAACTAGATAATCTAGCTCTATTGGAATTGAGAAAGAAGGAATTTTGTTTGAGATGTACAGCAATCCCAGAGGATTCTGATAAAGATATTAGAGAAATGATTATTAAAGCCCTGGCAAATTTTTTGGATGGGAAGAGGAGGACATCGAGGCAGAAGTTGATAAAGTATATAGAATAAATTCCAGATTTGCAAGAACAAGAAATGTTCTAAGTGACGTTTTGGGGCACTTTGTCAGGAAGAAGGCAAGAAATCAATTTTTGCAGCAGCATTTTAATGCAAGATTGAAGATTGATAATAGAGATATAATTGTTCTTAAACAAATTCCTACTACAATTTTGCATAAGAGAAAAGAGTTTGTTCATTTGTTTGTTTGTTTTTTACTGACAGATTAAAGCAGAAAAAGATCCCATTTTGATGGGACAAATTGGACGGTGTGATTTTTTACCCTTAAACAATAGAGATTTTGACTAAATTCTGTTCAGAAGGTGAGGGAATTTTTGGAAAAATTCAAAGAGGAATTGGAGGAGATACAAATGGAGGCATCAGAGGAGACTACACAAAAACTCCAACAGATGCAACAAGAAATTGAAGGAGATGATACTGAATTAGGTGTTACAGGCATAGATTTTTATAAACTTTTGGCTTGATGATAGATTACAAATACTTAATTTGTAATAGAATATAAATGGAGCAAATGCTCCTCAAAAGAGAAAAAAATATTTCATTATTTGAAAAAATTGAAACAAGATATAATTTACTTACAAGAGACACATATTAGAAAAAAGGACATAAAATTTTTGATTCATAAAAATTTCAGTGAAAAATGTATTTCTGCAGCAGCAAAAAAAAAAAAAAAAGGAATTGTTTTGTATATAAATCTCCAACAAAAACTAGAACTTGTGTTGATTGAATTATGTAAAGCAAAAAAAAAAAAAAAAATTGAGTTTGCAAACAAATGAGGGAAGTGGCTAGCATATAAATTATAAAAAGAAAAAGAAAAGAAAATGACATTGAAATTAAAAGAGGGAAATACTATATTCATGGACAAAGCAGTCATACAAAAAGCATTTCATCAATATTATTCGAATTTGTATAAAAAAAGTGACATCTCTGTAGAGGAAATAGATGAATATCTAAGGAAACAAAATTTACCAAGGTTTACAGAGGAACAGAGACAGATTATGAATGGACCTATAGCAATACGAGAAGTTTCTGAAGCTATAAAAAAGATTAAAAAAGAAAGGTTCCTGGACCAGATGGATTATTATAAGGTTCTTATTATAAATGTTTTGAGGATGAACTTTTACAACCTTTATAAAACACGATGAATTCTATCCTACAGGGTGAAAAGATGCCAGAGAGTTGGAAAGAGGCCAATATAGTATTAATACCCAAAGAGGGACAAGATTTGATTTTAACAAGAAACTATAGCCTGATACCGTTATTGAATAACGAATATAAGTTGTTCACAACAATCCTAGCTGATAGACTGAAAGTAATCTTGCAAGAATTTATTCATGAGGATCAATGTGGGTTTTTACCTAAAAAACAGTTAAAGGACAATGTCAGAAATGTGTTGGACATTTTGGAATACTTGGAGCAACATAATGAAAAACAAGCTGCATTGCTTTTCTTAGATGCAGAAAAGGCCTTTGACAATTTGAACTCAGCTTTCTTGTTAAAGGTTCTGAAAGATATGAATTTTGGAGAGAACTTCATAAAATGGATAAGATCGATCTACACTTCACAGAAAGCACAAATAATTGTTAATGGAGATTTAACAAAAGCCTGTGAGAAACAAAAAGGAACAAGACAGAGATGCCCACTGTCCCCTCTCTTGTTTATGTTAGTTCTGGAAATATTGAATAGAGATATAAGACAAGATGAGAGGATTGTGGGAGTAAAGATTTTAAAAGAAACTTATAAGTTAAGGGCTTTTGCAGATGACTTTGTGTTGGTTTTGGAAGATCCTGTAAAGGGAACTAAAATATTAATGGGCTAATTAAAAGAAGGGATCCATATATAAATCTGAACACTCATGGTGATTTGGGGTGCCTGGAAGATATTTTCCAAATACAACAGTAAATCCCAGTCCAAGAAAAGGTCACCTCCTCGCTCTTTCTAAGACAAATCTTGGTTAAAAGTAACTTCACGCACTTTAATGTCCTCAGACTATGATTGTCAGTTGTTACCATCAAAGTGGTTTGCTACTGAGGAATGTCAGCTACTGCTGTGCAGATTGCACGGGGTGAAAGCGGGAAGGAGAATAAAAACCTTGGGAGAAGGCAGTAGAGTTAGATTTCTTGTTGGTTTTGGTTGATGTCAGCAGCCATGTCTCTCCAGAGTCACAAGGCAACAACACATTTACACTATTCTGACTGAAATTACTGCTGCAGTGCCTTGCTGCCACTGCCTCCCCCAGTAATTCCTGGGGAAGATCATTTCCTCCTTCTAATCATCCTGTACCAACAAGCGGGGGTAATCATCATTGGTAAAATGCTCCATTTGCCTAGTGTCCTGTGCTTGGTGCTACAAGACCTTCCAATTCTGTTACTGCCTCTGACATGAGAATGAAAAGGAAGAAGCATTCCACGTTGACAGGCAAAATACAGCAAAAGCAGTTTTTGTACTGCTATTGATTGCTGATTGAGGTTGTTGAGGTTGAGTGTGAGTTAGATGCTTTTGGTTTTGGATCTTGTGTGTAAAATGCAAGTGGTGAAGTCACTGTCTAGTGACCTCATAGGGCTGCAAATTATGAGAGGCAAGCAATCAGTCACTAAGTAGGGCAGAGCTGCTGCTGAATGGGAAGTGTTTTACCCAGAATTTGTCAGAGTGCAACCCTAATTATCCTGCTGCTAAATGGTCCAGATTGTCCTCATCAAGAGAGATTGTGTCTGATAGGTTTTCTCCCCAGAGTTCTCGTAAAGAAGAATTTCATAACTTGTATCAAAGCCTATCAAAGAGGAGGGGGTTAACAGAATTCTTGGGGGAAAAAATATGGAGCCGTGTACTATTTATTATCATCATTCTGTTCAGTCTGAGAGTATACGCTGTCCTCATAATAAGTAAGATTTATTTATTTTTAAGCCTCAACTTTTCCTTTGGCAGCTGCAGTTGGTGCCTGTAAAAATTTATATATATTTTGTTTTGCACCTGCAGGTTTATTTTTTCTCTTTTAACTCAATCTGTAAGTTACATTTGGAAAGATGCATGGCTATGTGCCTAGTCTGCTCCCATTTAGAAAATTAGCTAGACTCCATTATTAATCTGCACCTCAGCCTTCACTTTTAATAGTAGTATGTTGAATGCCAGTGGCTTAGCTGGTTTTTGAAGCTCACACTAACAGTTTTCATGGTATGCTAGTCTTCAAACTTGTGGACAATTAGCAGGTATGAGCTGAAATTGCTTTTGTATTTTCACATTTTTGCCTTTTTGAGGTCTATGTTTACCTTTCCTTTCTGGTAGTCATTGACCTTCATTTGTTTGTAAGTTAGATATAGTAGATAAATACAATTCTTTAATTATGTCTGTATTGGAATCCTGATATTATGTCAGCATCATAACCTAAAGCCCCTCGAGCTTGCTTATAAGTGACAAATAGTGAGAAAGCAAAAGAGCAATAGGTTATATTTGCTTATACTCCTGTTTGTGGCCAGTGAGATAATTGAAGCATAGAAATTAAAGAAATGAGTGGTGTTGATGGCAGTTCAACACTGAGGACTTATTGCCCAATGCTCTTCCAAATCTAAATTGTCATTGTATTGTTGTTGATGATGATGATGACCATTGCCATCCTGGAGCTGAACTCAGTTTCTGGTGATCACATGGACATATCCATGCAGATTTTTTGGGAACTCAAGGGAAGTGGTAAGTCATTGCCTTCTTCCAGCTTTTTTAATCTTCCTGTCTAGCCTACTGGAATTCCCTGATGGAATTCCCATCCAAGTATTAACCAGGCCTGACTTTGCTTAATTTTCAAGCCTAGACAAAGTTGGTCATGGGCTACTGAGTTTGATTTAATTCTGTGTGCTGTATAATAATCTCATAATTTAATGGGCTTGTTACTTCATTTATTTGGGTTACTTTATATTCATATTTGTTTTCTTACTGGTGGCACTGAAAGAGGCCATTCAATTTGCTGTATGCAATCACTTCATGATATCATGCAATATTATGTAAACAATATACATTATCATATTGTTTGCTATATGGAATCTGGTGGGATCTTTTATGGAAGTTTATGCCAGTAGAAGATGGTATAGCTGTGCAAAAAGGAGGCCCAAACACTTTCAAAATGCATAGTATTTGCTGTGTGTGTAAAATGGGTAACTTTGAAAGTCCATATTTTGAGATAGTATTCAATGTAGATTCAGCTACAGTAGATACATTCTGCATCTCCTTGAACTTAACTTATGTTGGTCTTAGTCAAAATGTGGATTTCTCACAGAATGACTAGTACAACCCCCTAGCAGAAGAATCCATAATATTTGGTTCCTGAAGCAGGTTCCTTTTTCTGGCAATCCAAGTCCAAATGATTAGAATCATCTGTGAAATTTCTCTGATGCTTTTTGATCATTTCTGCGCTTGAAACCAAAAACGCTGATGGGAGAGAAATCATAAAAGGAATGATATTATAATTTGTGGCAGGCTTTCAGTGCCTTTGTAATAATAGATAACACATCCTAAAGCCTGAAGCAAGTAAAATAGCTAATCAACACTGTATCGTGAGGAAACTTTATTTTACAAATTATAAATGGCTCAGAGGTACCATTGAAGCTGGCCATTATTTCAGTACATACACCATGATAAAAATCACATAACTCTTTGACTATCTTTGCACTTAAAAACAATATATATATATAAATATATATATATATATATATACATACACGCATACAATATCTACATGATATAACAGAATCCTGCATAATTCTTGACTTCTAGGCACATAGAACTTAATATGGAATAATGCATAGTCTGGAGGTTGAGTCATGGCAACTGGACTTCTTTTCTTTTGGTTAGATATGTCTCACTGCTTGTCCAAGCAGTTGTTCAGTCTAACAAGTTGGTTGGGGGGACCCCATAAATGTCTTCCAGGGTGGCTGCGTTTCTCACTAACATGATGGGCTTGGATGTCTACTCTACTAATCACATCTTCTATTGTCCCTTTAATGAACCCATCATGTTAGTGAGAAATGCAGCCACCCTGGAAGACATTTATGGGGTCCCCCCAACCAACTTTTTAGACTGAACAAGCTGCTTGGACAAGCAGTGAGACATATCTAACCAAAAGAAAAGAACTCCAGTTGCCATGACTCAACCTCCAGATAATTCCACCTGGATGACTGAGAATCTTCATCAACAAATAATGCATAGTCTTGGATGAAATATTTGTATAGCATTGCTCTTTTGTAGCATTTTAATCTGTCCAGATGTATTGTTGTTTATTCCATTCCACCTTTCTTATATAAAGTCTTTATTGCCTTCCCATGTCTCCCAATCTTGGATACATGTGAACAGAAGTTGGGTGTAGTCAGTATTTTTCTACCAGGAACTATTTGGAACTACCAGGAACTATTATTCCAAATTTGATTTAAACATGGTTTGTTGAATAAGTCATAGTTGTTGAGTTCCCATATTGTAGTAACCTACAAACTCTGTTTTACAAAACACAAGAGTTGAGACTACTAAAGATGCTAAGCTGAAACAAGATGAATCCTCCTGGATTAGTGTGATGTGTGAACCCACTCTCAGTGAATAAATGTCCAAATCAGTGCAAGAGTTATAGGGATAACTATAACGTAATGGCTTATAAGATGCTGTTGGGATTGCAAAATGAATCAGTTTGGAAGGATGCTTTGAAAATATGAATATGGAATTTCCCTGTGTGGATAAGAAGAAAAAAACCTCCTCCTCTCTTACCACTTAATATAAGGATATTAATAGATATGATTCCTTATGTTCTGTCTCTATGTTCATTGCAGAATTTGTTTAGGGTTATTTGGAAAGAAATATTAATTTTATTTTCTGAAGTAAATTTGATGTTATGTTTCTTCCTTCCCTCTAGCTTAATAAGAGCAACCCTTCCCTACTTAATAAAGAAATGATATGTCTCTTGGAGGCAGAGTGCAAAACTGCAGGAGTAATGGTTAACGGGAAGCTGAAAGACAGGGAATAAAGCATGTTCAAGAGAAAGGTTCAGGCTGAAGGCTAATAGGAACACTGTGTATAGGCACAGATGGTTTATGAGCTATATTTACTAATAAACTGGGGGTGCAAATTAACAGGCTTTTTTTTTTTTAATGTAGCTCTATGGGGGATGGTTGGTACATGTTAAACCCAGCAAGGCTGGCAAACTCAGGAACCAAGGACCACCTGGATTTCTGGGAAGATCTTTAGTGCTAGTAGGATAATGTAGCAGAATCTTGAAAGCCTGCCAAAGTAATTCTCCTGCACTGTTTACACCTAGTATAATTAAGGTGGAGTTACTCTGAGTCTCTCTCTCATGCTTTCCCCCTCCCCTGCTCTCAAAACTCTTCTGAAATGGTCTTATTTCCTCCCTTAATCTTGATGGGGGTTGACAAAATATTGTTATAGATCAGGCTGAAACTTGCTATTATTCCATTGGAAGATGTTTGGAGAACTGCAAGTCTGGAGAATGACAAGGCCTTAAAGCAAACATCATTTCCAAGATATTGAAGAACATTAAGGGGCTAGAAAGAAAGTTTAAGTTAGGAATGAAACATTTTGGAGAATTTGTGATGAATTAGCCATACCTACATTAAAATCTAGATTGAGATATATTTAGTATTCTCAGCACTGGTAGACATACTAAATGGGCCTTGGGAGGACTTGTCAAAAAAGCAAATATTTAATAGTTTTCTTCACCCTCCCACTTTTTAATTTTTTTGCTTTACAGTTTTGGCTTCTGTTATATAACTTATAAAGGAACCCTTAGTAGCAAATGAAAGAGCATTGTTTCTAAGCCAAAGTCAAAGTGCTAAGTACCTCCAGAATCACTTCCTCTCACATATCTGTTTGGATATTGAGATCTTTAGAGTAATCCCTGTACCCTTTAAGGTCGTTTATTGTCTTCAGGTTAAATCAATGAAGATATTTTACCACCACTTGGAAGAGAGATTCAACTGCAGTGAAATCAGTTCCAATATATTGAATGGAAAGGGGCACCATTTTATCTTCTGCCTCAGGCAGAAAAAATTGGACTGTTCAAGATAAATTATGTTTGCTATTCCTTATAACAAATACCGCTTACTTGGTATTACAATCTTCATATTTCACATGAGAGGTTTGTGAACTGGAGTGAGGTGAGAAATTGTCTCTTGCAAGCAATAACTGAGTGAGGTCATGGCAGAGGCAATATTTAAATGGGGACATCCTGATTGTAGCGACTTTATTAGGAACTACATTTTACAGTTTCTCTAAGACTTGCTAAAGCTCTGCTTTCCTTATGAGATATAAACAGAGACCTTAGTACCTCAGGGGTCAAATTTTGAAGAGCTCTAAAAGGTATATATAGCTCAACTGATTTCAATTTATACTCATGGAAGAACTAGCCTGAAGACTTTCACCACTGAAAAATGAACTAACTTTTCTAGAAAAGTAAACCACTGTAGCCCCACTGTTAAGAAAAATAATGTCTTTCTCCTTTATATTGCTAGAATAATCTTCCCAGGAACATGGAACTTAAAATCTTTATATAACTATCGAGTTTTTCTTATACTGAGACTAGAATCTCATTAAATCATATCTACATCTTATTTAAATTACATTACTCATTACTCTTAGGCAAAACTAAAACATTTGTGGATTTTGAAACATACTCATCTCTTCTCCAGTTTCATCATGCATATTTCTGAATGAAAATTTTGGGAGACAAAATCTTATTCATGATATTGAATATGAAATTTTAGATTGAAAATTTAAAGCATGAATTTTTAAAGCTATCAATCCTATAATCACACTTCATGGTAAGCTAAGTCTTGATTGGTGCAAAAGCACCTATCAGGTCTTCTTTATCAATCATGTAGCATTCAAACTAGCAATCCTTGATTTTAGGATTAGTTTAGAGCTAAGCTAAGCATGACGTCTAAATGCAGAAACTCTCCATAAAAATGTTCTGATAAGCCAACCATTGGTCATGCCAACTAAAATTCAAGATAGGTGGGATTCTGGAGAGATTGTACATTGCCCATCCATGCTATTATTATTATTATTATTATTATTATTATTATTATTATTATTATTATTATTATTATTTTGACTTGTCCCCATCCATCTCCCCACAACGGGGGACTTGGGCGGCTTACAACAAACTAAAATCAGAAATACAATTAAAAGTTATAAAAACGAAGCATCACAAAACTAAAAAAGCTAAAAAATCCAAGAGGCCGATAGGGGCCACACCAGGCCGCTAAGGGGCCAGCCAACCCCATTTCTGATATCCTCCCTCCCTGCCCCAGGCCAGATGGCAGAGCCAGTCTTCAAATCCCTCCGAAAGGCCTGGAGTGAGGGGGCCTGTCTCACCTCCGGGGGCAAGATGTTCCAAAGGGCGGGGGCCACAGATTACCCACAGCTATGGGTAATAGGTGAAAATCAATGGTGATCATAACCCATTGCCACAGTTCTGCATCTAGGAATCATGTTCCTGTTCCAGCAATGTAAGATAATACAAGTGGAAACCTAAAGTTGCCTTATGGCAGGGACAGTGACTGCACATGAAACATGAGAGCTTGCTTTTTCAAGTTACTAGAAATATATGATTTAACAGAATTAAGGATTTAAAATGCTGGTGAAAATCTATATAACATGGTGCTATCAATCTTAAACCGTGATTTTTTAGTTTAGGAAACACATAGTTCTAATCCTTGCAAGGAAGGTTTTTTTTTTTTTTTAAGGTTTCTACCACACCGACATGTCATTACTGAGCAAATATATTTTTGTAGGTATTCTTAAATTGAAGCTCAGTGTATAGCACATTTTCAAAACTGTGATGGTGATTTTCCAGATCCTGCAGTTTTGAACTTGCATGTATGTTTAAACTAAGTACATGAGATACATGGAATAAACAAAGTAAACACGTGAGAATTAAATTTCGTAAAACACAACACACACACCCAGCCAAAACCTCACAGGATAATTTGTTTTGATTTGCCCCCAAATTAATATTTTTTCCTATTTCATTAGAAGGGAATGAAATAAATTATAATAATATGTGATCATCCGCATTTATATTTTGAGGATATTTGTCCCCGGGACATTTTTAGCATAAATCTGTGGAGAATAATTTCAGATTTCCTTAAAGTTTCAGTTATTAAAAGCTTTCATGCTAGAGAGTGTTAATTCAGGAGTTTGTTAAAAAGTAGTAATAACGAAAATGACTGGAAAAAGAGAATGTGAAAGGGGGAGGAGGGTTTTTTCTTTTCTTTTTTGCTTCTCCTGTGGGAAAGCTTTGTTACATCAATTGTTCCCAAATGGAGGACTGCCTTCATCAATTTTGTCTCTTAGTTAGCTAAGTAGCAGCTGTGTAGAATGCACAACACTGTATTAAATTAACATGGCAGTAACATCAAGTGATATGAATCCAATATTTACACAAGGCAGTACAAATTGTGTGCTGCTGATACCTGGGTATCCTTTTTTTTTTAACCAATGTGCCTCTTTCTGGAGATAAGAGAAAACCTGAAAAGATCCAGCAGCCTCCATTTTAAATGTTGGCTTCGTTTTCTATAATGTTTTAAGAGGTGAATTGATTGTGATTTTAACCCTGTTTTTCAACATTGTTTTTTTTTCTTTCAACTTTTCAAGCTTAAACATAAACCTAAAGGTCCACTTCATCTGTTTTAGCATATCAGCAATGCTTAATCCAGTGATATTCAAATAACATTCTGCAAAAAGATATTTGTATTTACACTTCTTTGTTTTTTGATTTTAGGAGGAGTTGCATATGAACTCAATTGATGCTACAATAAATCTCACCCTAAATGTGACAGAAAGTGGAAGGAATTCTATATTAATGCCTCATAATGGGTGTGTAGTTAAATAAATTTTATGAAAGCAAAGATGTCTCATTGTTACCAAGGCTGCTTTCCTGTAGCAATATTTTCACATGATTAAGTTAGCGATCAGATAACCTTCTTATGCAGTATATACCCAATAGCAATTTAAAAACTCAATATCGACTGTATTATTCTAAAGACTCATTCCATTTTCAGTGGAAAATGAATACAAAATAAAAAGATAAACTAAATATAAAATGTAAAACATGAGAAAATTTATCATTTGCAAACATAAAAGCAAAAAAAAAAAAAAAAGTTGAGAAAGGGAACAAAAGCCAGGCAGAGCTATAAAAGAGCATAGAAAATAGTAGATAAATCTGCAATGTCCCTTTTTCCATATGCAGTTTGGTTGAGTTTTTATTAAGGTGCGTATGCTTTAGTTCAGGAAGTGTGAATTGTATAATCATCTCTGTAATGCACTTTGCTACTGCAGGCTACATATCAAATTAATTTATGCCCCTCTGCAAATTTTCAGCTTCACTTGATACAAAACAAAAGGGAGCATTAGACCCAGCAGTGAAGCAACCCATGAACCAGCTGATTTATCTTGCTGCTTGCACCTGAAAACGAATAGACAAGTTTTAAAGACCAGAATATTGATAAGTTAGGAAGCAGCGGAGGGTCGTATGGGAATGTGTTGAAGAATATGGATAGATTTTCAGGTTGATGTAACTGTAAATTATTTTGAATGTCAGTGGCTACGAATCATGTGGCAATCCATCTGTGCGGGATTGTTGGATTAAAGCCAGGTAATCTGCTTCGCATTGTAAACAATCATTCCAATGAAAGCAGATTCACTAAACTCCTTGCACACTATTGACATGAATGCACACCAATATCTTACAGCACAGACTGAAATCAGTTTTGACCCAAGGCATAGCACATTCTCACTCCATTTTGGATGACTCATATCAACAGGAAGAAGTTTCTCCCCTCAACAGGAAGATGATCTTAAATTCTTAAAGGATACTGACCCATATATGGTAAGAATTTTAGAGAAATGTGCGAGTCCATGGATGAAGAATATTTTCGATGTTCTCTCTCTATTTTTCTAGAAGATTCACTCTCACCAAAGCATAAATGATGCCTGCTTCTCTTTTTCTTCTGTCTCAGGGCAGACACTCACACTCTATAAGTGAAGGGCTAGGAGAGTGGAATTGGGAATAATATACTGCCTCTCCTTTCCTTGAACAGAAGTTAACTGTTGCAGAGCTTCAGAATGACTGAACAGGGCTAGAAGCTGTAATTTGGAATCTATCATTATAACTGAGAATGGGGCATAGCAAAATAAATAAATAAATAAATACTGTTTTTGATAGACAATGCCACTCTAGGTTTACAGTCTTGGACTAATGTTATGTAGGGACTAGCTGTCCATAGATGCAATGGAAAGGATTACTTGGGTGGTCAGGGTTTAATGCTGTATTTTAAAACCACTCTTTTACAAGTAAATTATGTTGATATTGATCAATAGTTATTAAGATGATGATTTGTCATGGACCTTCTCTTTTCTGAAGCATGGTTTCAGGACAGTGTGAATATATACATACATATCTGGAGACACATATACAGGCATGTTTCTCTCTCTCACACACACGCACACACTGGAAAGAATATTCAGAACTGTTATCAGCTAGAGCTGGCAACCCTAGATTGAAGAAGCTGGATTTTTCATGGGAGTTTTGTGGCTGGCTTATTTTTATTTTTTTGAGGGTTGTTTTCCTTTTGGGAAAACAGGTACCTCTCCTAGAACTAAAAGTGAACAACGTCCACATGAATTTTACAGATGTTGCTTCAGTGTATCTCTTAATGTTTGGAGCAACTCTTGTCCAAAATGTTTTGTTCCTTGATCTTTTTCAAGTCAAGGGGCATAGCCTTCAAGGCAGAACAAGGTCTCTTTCCCACAATCAGAAGTATTCTCTCCATCCACAGAAAGGTTTTTGACTCCCCAGTGAAATCTCATGGGCAAAAAGAGAGGCACATTTCAATTACAGTATTCCCCCTCTACTGTAGTCTTTTCTGTTCTTTATATTTGCTTAATAAGTATAGCAACAATAACTAGCATATTTGTTGCATTTTCTCAACATCCCAGAATCAACTATATGAGGGTGCTGTCTTTCTCTTCCTGTAATAGGGACAACCCAATTTTTCTATTAGTGAAGAAAACTGTCTGCTGTCTATCTATCTATCTGCATTCTGATATCTATGCATTTTATACTGTTTATATTCTATAACTACTGAGGGGAATTATGACATAAATCAGCAAGCTAAGATTTGCTGTTGGGGGTGGGCACAAGGCAATGATGGCTGCCTTGGTTACTGCTGTTATGGAAGGGCTATTTCAAAATGACAGCTCAAAAAATAAATAGAAATCAGTTGGTAGCAGATGGAAACAGTTTGAAGGAAAAAGAGCAGAGCTTAGAACTGAAGAAGAAGCACATTTTCCTTCTACAAGAATGTTACTGGTAGAAGAGTGGGTGGCTGAGGAGAACAGAAAGCCATGCTGTGAAGGAGATAGAAGGCTTGAAGCAGACAACCAAGCTGAGCACCAGAAGGTTTCACACAGAAGTCGAACTTATAGCCAGTGCTCTTTGTCTGGTTGGGAAGAAGGTCAGGAAAATCTTATTTGAGGAAAAAGCTATGAAAAATGTATTTAGCTAAGGATAACTCAGAAATGATTAAGCAATGCCTTCTTTTTAATCAAAAGGAAACATTTATGCCCTTATGTAAACAATCCCTGTAATAATCTTTTTTTTTTTTCATTCTATGAGCATATCTCTAATGATGATGTCAATCTGGTTCCTGTGCCTTAGGATCCAAATTACTGTTTATTTGTAATATGTACTGAGTTTATTTTATAGAGGAAGCAGCATTCCTCTGAGTTCTAAAAACTTTGGTAAGCAATGTGGCAAAATAGTCCATAGATTCAAACCACAAAGTTTTTTTAAAAAGAGAGATGGGTGGAATCAACACATTATGTTATGGCACAGGTTTTAGAATAATAATTGATCTGATTCAGAGTCAGACTGAGCCATTCTTTAGTTCTAAAATCATTGCTTCTAATGCCTGATCCAGCTTCTGATCCATATTAAGACTTTTCCAATGTCAACTGTAGTGGTATAGAAGTTGCTTTTACATGCCTTCTTCCCTCAAGATTGAGTAATGCTACACATTTAAGGTCACAGAGGAGAAATCTTGTGTCTTTTTCCATGGTAATGTTGCTCCAAACCATTTCCAAACCATTGGGAATAGAGGAATCTCACACTACCCACAGAACAATGCTTTGCAACAGGTTCTGCTAAGTGTCAGTGCATATGGCTCAGTTATTTAGTGGCTGTGTTCATATGATACATTAAGCCACAAAGCTCAGTGAATGTGGGCACCATCATCATAGCTCTTACTAACCTGTTGTGTGTGTTGTATTTTGAACGAAGCTTAAGCCCCCTTTTAGGAGTTGGGCAGAACTGGACAAGGTTGGTTGTGAAATGTCTCAGATTTGGCAACACAGGAAGCCTTGAACCTCTATATGGGATTGAGGGCAGTAAAATGGTCCTGTAGGTGTGTTTGTTAATGAGGCTTTTGCTTTGCCTGTTGTATGAACACGACCAATGACTATTATGGCTGAGATTTAGATTCAAGTCTGTTTCTTGTGTCAGTCCAGCATTTTAACTACTATGCTATGGTGTCTTTGTGCTTTAAGATAGCATTCTTCAACCTGATGCCATTCAAATGCATTGGTCTTCAGCTCCTGTAATCCAGCATGATCTTTGCACATGCCGGTGGCGTATGTCCCCTACACCAGGAGGGCACTGAACTGAGAAAGCCAGCTTTGGAACATCATTATATCTCCACTGAAGTAAAAAAAAAAAAAATTGAAATTCTTCACTTTGGCTTGGCCATACCAGGATGGGCCACTTCTCTGAGCAGAGATAAAAACGTTAATTATTTTCTTTGACATTTTACTGTTGGAAGATCTGCATGTAACAGAGCATTTTCAAAGGGGAAAAAGTGAATTATATAAATATTTATAAATGCTACTAAAGAAAATACTCCACTGGTAAAATGAAGATTATCTTGAGAGAAAAGGATGAAGAAAAGTTCTTGTCAGTGATTATATGCTTGAGCAAGTTGTGGCCTTAAAAAAGATAAGGAGGACTGTTAAAGAGAGACAAGGCTTTCTTTTAAGAAAACTCTGCTGCCTTTCAAGTCCATAGTTTTACAAAAGCAAAAACAAATGAAACAAATTTAATTTCTGCCAGAAGATTGTAACAGGAGGTCAGATTGTAGTCTGTACCCTCTTACAATTCCAAGAATGGGTCCCCTAGCCTTAAGATTCTTTAATGGTGATATAAGTATAAATAGTAGTCTGTATTTACTTATGAGTTCTGAGACTGTGAGAGTGATAAGGACACCCAACAGAGCTATGCATGGCTTTGATGGATTGCTGGTATTAAACACTGTAATCTTGAGTATGTCAAGATACTCAATATTGGGGGGCGGGGGGGGGAGAATATTGTATTCTTTCATTTCCTTCAAAAAGTCCTTAAGAAATTCTTGCTCACATCATTGCTGGAGTTGCTACCAGTGAATCCATTATAAACTAGTATTTTTTTTAAAAAAAATTACATAGTTACATATTTTTTTCTTTAAAAGCTTTCTCTGATTGGACATGAGAGACAAGTTCCTTCCTGAAACTCAAATGTCTGGATCAACTTGCTGCTTTGGCCAGAAGAGAGAGGAAGTGGGGAGGCAGACTGTTTAAATTTTTTTTTTCTTTTATACACTCTCTCCGACATAAAATTTGGCATTATGTTTTATATTTCACACTATATCTTAATTGAAGAGTCTGTACCATAATGTTATGATCATTCAGTGAATATAGAGTATATGTGATCGTGTGTATGCATGTATATATATTATATATATAGTCTGTAATCAATACACACACAGAGAGACAGACAGACAGAGAGAGATTTGTAATATTCAGAAATATTGCTATTTGATCAGCAATTACAGGAGCCTGTGACTTTGTCCTATAGTTGTGGAATTGATTAAGTCAGATGACTGCGGGACTTTTCCAAGGCTAGATCAGAGTGATTCTTGAGAAATCAATTCCCCTAAGCATAAATAAAAGCACTGAGTGATTTTTAGTGTAGCACAGTAAAATGGGTTGACTTGCTAATCTAAAACATTTTGTATCTAAATGACCACTATTTAATTAGGCAGCAATCCAGCACAGAGTAAAGCACATATAAGCCCAATGATTATTGGACTTAGGCCCGATATAACAACCATAGAAGTCACGCAGAAGAGACTTATGCATTCATAAATTTTCACTTGCAACACCTTGTCGATTTTTAAAATTTACATAATACTGAACAGTATCTTGCTCACATACCCATGGCTCTTAGTAGCTTGGTTGTTATGGATACTAGAACATACCTTCTTTTTCTCAAAGAGATCTATCAAATGTGTGCCTTGGAAACCTGTGATGTTAATTTTTTTTAACAATAGTAAATATGATTAAGCAAATATACAGCTGATGTGTGGGAAAAAAATAAATAAATGCATTTTCTTCATTTGCTTCATCCATTCCTCCTGAAATTTCAAGAGGTGAAGGGGATCTTAGTCAAGACTCAACATGTTTTATGCAGAACACTTTTCCTTCTGTCTGTATTATTATGTGATGAAGAACAAAAACCCCTCTGACAATTGAGAACAAAGGAAACCTGAAAACCAAAACAAAATATTGAGAGAGATTTGTTGCTTTAACACTACAATATATTCTAGAAAATGAGGAAAAATGCCATTGTCTGGAATGGACCAGATCTTTGTTAAGTCAGACTATTAGCTTACCTGGTCCAGTATTTCTGGATGGCAGCTGTTGAGTTTTAGAAAGGTTTGTTTCCTAGATAGGTATTGAGACAGCAGAATAGAAAAGAAAGAACTGGAGAAAATCTCAAAATACAAAGACCTGCAAATAGAAATAGAATCTGTGGCATAAGAAAGCAAAGTTAGTACCAATAGTAATAGGCATGTTGGGTACAATCCAAAAACATCTGGAGCACCACCTGAACACCATCAGCATTAACAAAATCACCATCAGTCAATTGCAAAATTCCAAAAATGGAACAGCTTATATCCTGCGATAATACCTTTAACACCATCAAACAACAACATCTTCTCAGGTCCATGGGAAGTTCTCGATAGGTGGATAAAAAAAACCAAATCCAATCTAAACAACTGGCTAATTGTGTAACTAATAATAATAACAATGATAATAACAACAACAATAGTAATCAACTTGATAGGTGGACAAAAATGTCAAATCCAGTCTAAACATCTGGCTGACTGTGTGACCAACCATAATAATATTCATTTGTCAATAATGAAAAATTGGTGGGAACTAATTGGTGGGAAAAATTGATGGGAATAAAAATTGTTGGGAATAATAATTATTATTTGCCAGTAATGAAAAATTGGTGGGAACATATAGTTGAAAAAGTAGTTGAAAAAGAGATTAAAATATTTCCAAATGTAAACTGATAAAGTCTTGGCACATAACACACCAGATTTAACTATGCTTGAAAAGAAGAAAGTGTGGATAATTGATATGGCAATACCAGGGGATACTAGAATAGAAGACAAGAATTGGAGAAGATCACAAAGTATCAAGATCTGAAAACTGAAGTTGAAAGATTATGACATAAACAGGCAGCGGTAGTCCCAGTGGTTATTGGCACACTGGGTGCCATTCCAAAAAACCTTGGATGGCACTTAGAAAATCTGCACACTGACAGCATTTCCATCTGTCAATTACAAAAGGCCACACTGCTTGGATCCACACATATAGTACACCAATACATTACGACATCCTAGGTTGTGGGGAAGAACTCGATGTGAATGAAGGCCAACACCAGCTAAAGAGCTGGCAGCTGTGATTCATCATCATCATCATCATCATCATCATCATCATCATCATCATCATCATCATCTTGTAAGTCTGATTGTGCTGTACCTCTGCTTCCAAATATTATCTTGTTTCTCAGGGCTTAAAAGTGTTTCAGCCCACTTTGCCTAGATAATAGTTTTTGCATATTTCCATCAAGGTCATCTTCCTTATTTTTTACAATAGACTCTCAAAGTAGAGATTGAACCTGATACTGTTCACATGAGAAGTGTGATTACCACGTTAGCTAATCTGAAAAGTGCTGACTTCAAGATCAAAATGGATTGGTATGCCAGAAAGCATACCAAGATATTTTTCCAAAGTGTCTTGAGAGCAAAAGAACTTTCAGGAATGTCTCCTCTAGAGTGATGTGACTTGCCTACATCTTTTGTTTACTTGCCAGAACTACTAAGACAGAGATTGTAGGCCCTCACGTACCTTCTATCTACCTTGAGAGCGTACTTAGAACTTCTGTAAAGGTTTCTGCCAAATTGTAATAGTTAATGTTGTAGGAATGGTAAATACATGGCTAGTAGTCATATTAACTAGATTTAAATGATTTAAGTAAAATTACAGTTTACTTTATGATTGTTTGCATACCACATAGACTCAGGGTAGTTTACAATAATAGAACATCATAAACAAACAGCCACCATAGAAACACAGGCAATAATACATCAGCATCTTCCCTGTTTCTGGGGTCTTTACCCTTTTATCTCCAACAGAGTTGGGATCCTTAGCATCCCCTCCCTCAATGAAAGCTCCAAAGGCATCCATTTCTTCTTAACACATCACTCTTTGAAGGGCAGTTCCCACCATGCCATTCAAAACAGCATAAGTGGCCCTTGGCCCAAAAAATGTAGCACTAATAGAAGCCAGCGATAGACTTTTCTTACTTTCAACAGGTGCAAGAGTGACACCTCCTGTGATTTTTACACCTATTACAATCCATAAGGGTTCAAATATTATCTCAGGCAAGGGAAATGAAGCATTTTATAGGCCACAGGTTATACATATATTTTAATTTCTTGGTGCCCACTGTGTTTGTTGCAGTAGCAGTATTATTTGGCAGGCTGAATGGTTTTTATTCCAGGCCAGTGAGGTAGCAATAAAGAACAGTGGTTGCTTGACCTTTGCCAGATGTCTTGCTATTTTTATACAACAATTAAAGTTTTGGTTATTTACTTTCTATCCATGTTTAGTTGTGGATGAAATGAATAATCCCACTGAGAGCAATGGAGTACTCACATTCACTTTCAAAAATGAATTCTGCAACTTTTGTCTGCTCTTCCCCTTTTCCACCTACTGAACTTTTGCTCATCCAGATGTTGATTATATATATTTTTCCCCACAGACAGTAAATCAGATTGAATTGTACATAAAGGTAATGTAGTATAATTGTGTGTACTAGTGGTGGGAAAATAGCTGTGTTGAAAATCCAACCTGGCTGATTGCCATAGTACCTTACTCTTTATGAAGTGTATACAAACATCATTATCATAAGAGAAATAAAGTTAGCTCCAGTGCAATTAAACAAGTGATTATTTGGGGACTGTGAGGAATCCATCATGCTAATATCAGCAATATACTGAAAACAAGCCTGGTCCGATTTATAATAATATCAGGCCGCAAGGTGTTGAAAATACATTCATTATTAAGAGATTCCTCCAATGTAGAAAGAAAGAGTGACACAATTAAAGACTGTGAATTGATTTGCTGGTGACACCTTCTCATTGGACATTGCAAAAGCTGCTTACAGGTGGGAAATGAATGAAAATAATATGACCCAAGATGTCCATATAGGAGGAAAAAATATTAACCTCACCTGTTAACATGCCATAGCACATTATAAACAAGTTACTTCTATGCCAGGTTTGGGAAGATTATTCTGCTTCTACTGTGTCCCCGTTCATAAAGCAGAAGAGCAAAACTGAAATAGTTCTAAATGGATATGGGAATAAGAAGTCACTTTGTTATTCCAGTAGCCAGTTGGACCTATTATCTCTTCTTCATTCTGTTCTTTAGGTGCAGTGCCTTCATTTCTTCTTAAAATGAATATCTGACCAAACAGTACATGAACATTTGATAACAGATGATGGGAAATAGTGAGCTAAGCAAATGGTCAAATCAAAAACTTGCTTTCAGCATTCTCCAACCCACCCCAAGAAGCTATGACTGGAGCTACAGATATGTGTTGGATTGCAAAAGTCATTTCTAATTTAAGGGCAGACTTCAATCCTATTCACACTCAGCCTCAAAGTATTTCATATATAGCAGCACAGCACCTTCAGAAAGGCTTTCACATGAGAATTTCAGCAACTACCTTACTCTCACTCATGGTAATTGTTGTTGGGACAAAAGCAGGGAATAGTTTTATGGCATCATAAGAACTCTTGCACTACCATAAATTTGTGGGAGAATTGTGATAATGCCAGCTTCTCCAGAAAGCTTGTAATTATAGGACCAAAGGATCGAAATGGATCCTTAAGAGAGAGAGAAAAAAGATAGTCTGTTAATGGTAATATATGACAATCTGGCACCCCCCAGGTGTGTCCTGGACAGCAAGTGCCAGAATTCCCTGCAAACATGGCCCTGCTGATCAAAAATTCTAGCAGTTGAAGTTCTAACACATTTGGAGAAGGTATCCGGTTGGGAGTGGCTGGGTTATGAGAAAGGACAGTTAAGAAAAACTTGCAAAGAAAGATCAGTGCAGTGCAAATCACTCCTGCGTTACTTACTTCTAATAAATGACTGGCAGTAATGTCATCCATAATCCCTGCTCCCCTCTGAATACTGCTATCCTGCACGGACTGTTTATAATGCTCCACCACACTTTGTTACCACCAGAAGGAGAATAACTATCTACATATACTTGCATTGTTAGATATCAAGGATCTGCTCTCTTTTCTGAGGGAAGCCTCTTTATATTGACAGGGAGAACAAAGACCATTGCTTGTCACAAATTGTTGTCTTAGGAATGTTGGGGATTGTGAGTGATGGAGAATCCTGGATCAAAAGGACATTTAATATGACAAAAGATAACAACAATCCATAGCTCCTGCTGTTAAAAGGCAGCAAATGAATCCATATAGTGATGACACATTTGTAATGCAGGTGGTTGCTTAGATTGTTTGCAATAGATGGTAAAGGCTACTTGGGCAGTGGGGCATAAGAGAATATGCCCATTTATAGGTAGCAAAAAAGAGAAATGTCATGTAAGAGAAATAGTTACCCTAGCAGTATATGCTAGATGGAATATATGGAATATATACAGTGGTACCTCGGGATACGAACTTAATCCGTTCTGTGACTCTGGACGTATCCCGAGTTGGTCGCAACCCGAGGCAATTGTCTCTTCAGAGCCTGACTCCCGCCAAGCCTGCTCTGCATTTTCTTTGGAGCCATGCTAACATGCACACCAAAAACCTTCGCAAAACACCGCAAAACACACCACAAGCCTCACCGAACATCTCCTTGCTACCGCGACCTCGCCCACAGGAAGCCACGACCGCGTGGCAGCAGGGAAAATGGCCGCACATCCGGTTCGTAAGTAGAGGCAAGTTCGTAACCCGAGGTACCACTAGATGGAGTATATGCTAAATGGAAGAACATTTGCCTGCCCACCTTTAAATAGAAATGGCAAGAGATCTTTTCCTTCGGAGCAGTCAGCAGAAGGATATTCAATGAATCTTGAGTTAAGCCTCTTCTTTTCTCCAATTCCTGCAAGAGTCCAAAGCTATGCAAGCAATAAAAGAGGCCAGAGACCAGAGGAAAAAAGCTAATAATCCTTTCTTCTACTGATATTTTCAAGGGCTCTCTTGAGTCAGCAGAGGTAAACAGTCTTTAGAATCTATGGCTAAGTATGAATACATCAGCGTACCAAAGCCCAGAGTGGCAAGTAATAGGATGTACGATCAGGAATGGTTCAGTCAATTGTTTTAATAGCTAATCGTTTCAAGGTAGTGACCTTATATCCTGCATACAAAAATGCAAGAAGGAAGGTCCTGGGAACAGCCCTGAGAGTTCATCTGCTATATAGGGTCATTTTATTTTATTGTTTTATGTTAAGGTGTGATTGCCTGTCCTCTCTGCAGACAATATTTATAAGAGGCAAAACACTCTAAGGGCCTGTTTAAAATTAATGTCTTGACTAAAGCTTCATAGCTTTTCAAGCATGAAGCTTGCTACTTTTAACAAGGCCTTGATTAGCAAATTTCAAAGGAGGATCAAAACCTGAAGGAAAAAAAAAACACAAATATTTAAAGGAGGAGGATGTCATCTCTCTCTTTTGTACAAAAGAGAAATGGGAAATGTAATTCTCTTTCATTTATCTGAGCATGTACAAATTAGTTTCAGAAGCAATTCTGTAGCAATTACAACCATCTCCAATGGATTAGATTTTGCAAAATATCCAGATTGCTCCTACTGCTTTCTTTCTTTCTTTTTTAATTTGATGTTGGAGCAATTTATGAGCTCCAATCATTTTGAGTTTTTGATTAAATTTAATACATACACAGAGGCAGACATGCCCATCACACTGTTCCCTTATGAGGTGAGCAACATTATGCAAAGTGTAGAAAAAGAGCAGAATGTAGTATGCAAAAGAAAATGGAGGCAGAAGGTACAATGAAAAGAAAATCTGATTAATTCTAATTTACTTCATACCTCATCATACTTTTCTATTCTTGAAAATCATTCTTGCTTCTACCAGATCAGTACCCTAAGTCAGACATTGCCCTTTAAATTTCTCATCTCTCTCTTTTGAGGACCAAATCTCCAACACAGTGTTCTCCTTCCTCTTAACCTATTCACTCTTCCTTCAAGTATTTATTTTGCAATTTAATCCTCATTCATCATTTCCATTCCTCAACATACTTCTTTCATTGGTCACTCACTTTTGTATTCAGTTCACATTTGTTTATAACCCATTCATTCTCAACTCAATCTCTTCTTTTTTACCACACAGACTACTTAAGTACCACATCTTCACTGCATCCAACTTTTTATCTTTCCCGAGATAGTCAACTCTTGAATTCTTACTTCCATATCTCAAAGAGGCCAGTCAAATGTATTGAGTTTATTCTTGGGTAAATTGGCTTAGGATTGCTGCATTAAGTTGATAGTCCTAGGCTCTGTCTTTTATTTCTAAATATATCTTGGATGAAGATGTTAAAAAAAACAACAACCCTACCATAACAGATTTGAAAGCAACAATATGTGATCTTCAAAATGGATTCCATCCCTGAACAAGCAGCACTGAATCTGTTAATCTGCTAGTTTATATTTTTCTCCACTCAAATATTCACATCAAAGGCATATTTTGATAAAATGTACTTCAAAAAGAATATATATTTGGATGGGGGGGTTAAAAATCAGAAGACATTATGGTAGTTGCATTTTAAAGGGGTGTATGTGTAATACTTGTATTTAAAGAAGCACACTTTAGGTATAGGTGTGTGTGTATGTATATACATGTATATATGATTTGAGAATGACAAGAAATGATTTTCCAGTCTGTTTTTTAATTCATGCACACACACAGACACATGTGCTCAAAAGACAAAATAGAGTAATGTATAAGCCTGCAAGACTTAGAACTGATTTAGACTAATCTGCACATCAGTCTTTTGTGACTTACAATCCAAACCATTAAATATATCTACTAAGAAGTGAGTCTTGTTCATGTCAATTGAATTTACTTCCAAACAAGGGTCTGTACAATATCATTTATTATTTAGGAATCATTTATTATTTAGGAATCAAACAAATGCATGTATGTATATATGTATGTATTTACTTGAAGCATATTTACCTTGATATTCAACTGAAATAGATTTTTAGAATGACTCACATGAACAATAGAAATAAAACAGTTCCTGCTTCAGGTTTGTTGTCCAAAAGCTTTGGCACAGACAGAAAAAAAAAAAAAATGGAAGAGAGGAAAAAAAAAAGAATTTAAGTATTGTTACACTACTTTTGTAATGATCTCAGAAGGAGGAAGTGGTGAAAGGTGTTTTCTTCCCCTCCTTATTACCCTGACTAAACAAACATTTTAGGGCTGGATAAATGGCTATAGCATTCTAAATAAAACACTTTTTTTTTCCTTGTAAGATCAACCTATCACTTTGAAATGGATTGAACTGATGCATAACTAAATAGGCAATTTGGAGTCTCTGAGCTCTGTGTCCCTCATATTGGACCCCATTAGATTCCCTTTGAGGCAATCTGTTTCTTGACCAGAAAAAAGTTTCTGCACTCCTGATCTTCAAAATTAGAATAACTTAGTGCTTCCATATCATGATTGGAGATTTTAAAATAAGGCCATTTTAGGTAAGGAACTGGTAAAAAGGGACATTGTGAATGATCCTGCTTTATAGATTTGCACTCAGGTCTACCAATCAGACTTTAAATTCTCATATTTAATGCATTGTCTTCCTTAATAGTCTTTCTGAACATAACAGCCAATTCAGATATTTTAGTAATTTAACGTTTTTATTCTGAGGCCATAATTTCAGAATAAAATTTATTTTATGCTGCATTTAAAACATATTTCTAGGTCTTCAGAGTCTATTTTATTAAATAATAATAATAATAATAATAATAATAATAATAATAATAATAATAATAATACATTTAAGAAGACACTCGCCAGTTGCCTTCACATCATTGTTTTATACTGGGTTACTTTGAAAATTTAGTGAATTTTGTGATGGTTAGCCAGAATAACGTGAGAACATGTCATGATTATGGAAATATTGCATGGGAAACTTTGAATGAATAATTGTGGAGTATTATTATAGAAGTTTTGTTAAATTGCACTGTTGTCATCCAACCACATGTTTAGTTAAATGTTGTTATAGTGTGAATCCCAACATCTGCATGACAAGTATAGATAGAAGAGATGCTTGACTTAGACTGGAGAGTAAAGGAAAATTAAGAAAGAAGCTTATTTAATTATGGAGTCTTATATTTTAGGTAGTACAAATAAGTGAACTTATATTATCAGTGAGCAAAACTTCATTAACGAAAAAATTCTAAAAATTGAATTCTCTGATGGAAGTTTTTCCTATGTTCCTAGAGATTTCAACATGGTGAAGTCAGTAAAACTAGTCCTATCCCATCTGGGGTGAGTGGGTGGGGGTGGGCATCTATATGTATCCTTTGGTTATCATATCTGCAAAAAGAACAAAAATTTTGACTATAACATTCTGAAAACTTGTCTTTGTAGATAAAATATAACTTTACTCCTTTGATTCTTCAACTACTTTAAAGGCTTGGATAAAATGAAATCATTTAAGATTTCCAGGCCTGGCACAAGCAGTTAAGCTTAAAAAAAGATGGGACTTGCAGCAGGCTTAATTAATAGGATTTAGCCAATCAGCACGCCCATACTCAGGTTCATTGGCTATGGATTGTCGACATAATTGTCATCTCTGAAAAGCCAGAAAAATATAACTGGTGTCTATATTAAGGAAGAGGCTTTCAACTTTGTTATTGATTTATTAATGTTTGTCAAACAGTCTGAAATACTGGATGAAATGCACTGCAGAATTACAGAATAATAGTCATCATCTTGATATATTGATGAAAGGTAAGTAGGAATGCCGCACTAAATTTGTAGCACTGTGCTTCTAGATGGGAATATTGACAAAACAACCACTGAAAAGATGAAGGAAGGGGGAAAAAAACCCTGATACATTATGCCATCTTTGATGTATGGAGGGCCTTGGTATTTTAGTACAGAAAGCATTATTTTTAATTGAATACAGTACCCATCATCTCCACTGCTGTAAAGAGATCATAAATATGATTTGTTTAAACATAATGGCTTAAACATGACTTAGGGCAACAAGGATAACACTAACATGTGCCATGTGGAATTTTCCAAAGGAATAGCCATTCCATCTGAAAAATGTATTTCCATGTTGGATATTCTGGTATCTGCATCAGGGAAAAACCCTGATATCTCTGGAATTTCTCTAAGGCCAAAACTGTAAAAATATGGATCCAATTTCAAGCATTTAAAAAAAAAGAAAAAGAGACCTTGAGAAATGGAAAACTGTATTTTCTCTTTTTTAAAATTTTTGTTAACACAAGCAATAGCACATAGACATATATGAGAAATGGTATTCCTTTTTGTATATATGCAAAAGAGAAAAGGAAAAAAATCCATAATATTCCATTTCTTTTTCTTTTTTTCCTACTGTTAACTGACTTAAATCTACATCCTGACATAAGAATAAGGCCTCCCCTCTCACCCCTATGGGTGGTATGTATCTTCCTCAATCTCAGGTCCTCTACCAGAGGCCTGGGAGTTTGAGGGTTCTGCATAGTATCTTGGCTGTTCCTAGCACTGCACTCTTCTGGACAGAGAGCTCTGATGTTGTTCCTGGGATCTGTTGGAGCCACTCTCCCAGCTTAGGAGTCACATCCCCGAGTGCTCCTACCACCGCTGGGACCGCTTTGGCCTTTACTTTCCACATCCTCTCTAGTTCCCCTTCCAGGCCCTGGTACTTCAGCTTCTCATACTCCTTCCTGATGTTGCTGTCACTTGGCACCACATCTATCATCACCGCTGTCTTCTGGTCTTTGTCTACTACCATGATGTCTGGTTGATAGGCCAGTACCTGCCTGTCTGTCTGGATTTGGAAGTCCCACAGGATCTTAGCTCTGTTATTCTCCACGGCCTTCTGTGGAATCTCCCATCTGGACTTGGGAGTGTCTAGCCCATACACTATGCAGAAGTTCTTGTACACAATGCCAGCTACTTGGTTATGCCATTCAGTGTATGCTGTTCCTGCCTGCATCATATATCCTGCCACTATGTGTTGGACTATCTCTGAGGCCTCTTTGCACAATCTGCACCTTGGGTCCTGTCTAGTTGGTAGGCCCCTGCTTCTATGGATCTGGTGCTTATTGCCTGTTCTTGTGCTGCTATGATCAGTGCCTCAGTGCTGTCTTTTAGTCCAATCCTTTCCAGCAACTGGTAGGATTTCCCATTGTCAGCCACCTCAGCTATCTGTTGATTGTACATCCCAGGCAGGGGCTTGTCTTGCCATGGCATTTCCTCTGCTTGAACTTTCTCCCATGTCTTCTGCTGCCTCAGGCATTCTGTGGAAACCTCTGTAGATTGTGAGAAGCTTCTGGGTCTTCACATCAGCAGCCTCCATGTCCTCCTTTGGCCAGCTCACTATACCAGCAGGGTATCTGATGGCAAGGCATATGAGTTGATGGTGTGGATCTTGTTCTTCCCATTGAGCTGGCTCTTCAGGACCTGTCTTATCCTTTGGTGGTACTTGGATGTTGCTTTCTTCCTTGCCTCCTCATCATGGTTCCTATGTAACTGTAGGATCCCAAGGTACTTGTAGCTGGTTTGCACATCTGCTATGTAGCCTGTTAGTAGTTCCACCCCATCAGTCTTAATTACCTTCCCTCTCTTTACTACCATCTGCCACATTTTTCCAGTCTGAATGACATCCCAACGTCCTCACTGTAGATTTATGTCAGGTGGATCAGTGAGTTGATGTCTCATTCACTCTTAGCATACAGCTTGATGTCATCCATGTAGACTCACAGAATCATAGAGTTGAAAGAACCTTGGAGGTCTTCTAGTCCAAGCCCCTGCCCAAGGCAGGAGTCCTCATACCATCTTGGACAAATGGTTGTTCAATCTTTTCTTGAAAATCTCCAGCGACAGAGCACCCACAATTCCAGGAGGCAAGCTGTTCCACTGCTTAATAGTTTTCACTATCAGGAAATTCCTCCTTATTTCCATGCTGGATCTCCCTCTGATGAGCTTCTACCCATTGCTTCTTATCCTACCCTCAGGTGCTGTAGAGAATAAATCAACACCCTCTTCCCTGTGGCAGCCCTTCAAGTATTGGAAGATTGCTATCATGACTCCCTTCAGTCTTCTCTTCATTAAGCTAAACATATCTAGTTCCTTTAGCCTAGGATTTAGCCTCCAGACCCCTTACTATCTTTGTTGCTGTACTCTGCGCTCTTTCTAGGGCCTCAGTATCTTTTTTGTATTGTGTGATTAGAACTGGATCCAGTATTCCAAATGTGGCCTCACCAGTACAGTGTACCATGATACTATTACTTCCCTTGATCTTGATAGTATCCCTCTGTTGATGCAGCCCAGGACTGTGTTGGCTTTTTTGGCAACTGCAGCACACTGCTGACTCATGTGATGGTCCACCAGGACACCTAGATCCCTCTCATAGGCTCTACTGTTGAGCCAGGTACTGCCTATTCTGTACCTGTGCATATGTTTTTTCCTGCAGGACCTTACTTTTCTCTCCACTAACCTGCATCTTGTTGGATAGGGCCCAGTGCTGAAGTCTGTCAAGATCCTTCTGAATCTTGAATCTATCTTCCAAAGTGTTAGCAATTCTCCCCAGCTTTGTGTCATCTGCAAATTTGATGAGCCCCCTCCAATCCCCTCATGTAGGTCATTTATGAAGTTGTTGAAGATTGATGTCTGGCTCAGCCTAAGAACAACAATGAAACAGTCTAGTCGAGTACAGTTCCTTTATTTGCTTACACCTTAAAGACAGAATCTTGCCAAACTAAATCTATACTACAGCAACTAGTGGATATACCCCATGAGATTCCATGGAGTGGCTATCCTGAATCTCTTACTCTTACTCTTCTCACGCTCGCTCTGTGGACTGTGTTGCCTTTTGCCTTCTTTCCCCTGCTGGAATGCCACCCCTCCTTCCTGATAGCTCCTGATCTCCCACATCACTCTCCTCCTCGTAGATACATTCCATCACACTCTCAAAGATTTCATTCAGTTGTTCTGAGATGAGATCTACCAGCTCCTTCAGTACCCTGGGGTGTAAACCATCTGGACCAGGAGACTTGAACTTGTTCAGAGCAGCTAGGTATTCTCTAACTAATTCCTTATCTATTTTGACCTGCATTCCTCTTCTGTCTCTCATGGTGCTGATTTTGACAGGTTAGAGTATTTTTAACTTTTGCGTAAAGACAAATGCAAAAAAGGAATTAAGCAGTTCCGCCTTCTCCCTGCTGCCGCCTTCTTGCCATCTTCTCCCATTAGTGGACCAATCATTTCCTTGACTTTCCTCTTGCTCTTTACATATCAAAAGAAACTTTGTTATTTTTGGCATTTGTTGCAAGTTTTAGCTCATTCTAAGCCTTAGCCTTCCTGATTCTGTCCTTGCAAATTTGGGCTATCTGCTGGTATTCTGCTCTAGTTACAAGCCCCTCTTTCCATTTTTTATACTTGTCTTTTTTGTCCTTCAGCTTGACAGAGAGCATTTTCTGCAACCACGCTGATCTCGTCAGGTGTCTCTTGTTTTTCTTTCTCTATGCTATTGTTTTTGTTTGGGCCTTTATTATTTCATTTTTCAGAGTTTCCCAAGCATCCTGAACTGTTTTTCCTTCTAGGATTTCCATCCATGGGATCTTTCCTATTCTTTCTCTTAATTTGTTGAAGTCAGCTCTCTTAAAATCTAGAACACTAGTCTGGCTTTGTTCAGTTACCCTTGCCTGCATTATGTTGAATCCTAGTATGACATGGTTACTTTCTCCCAAAGTTCATATAACCTCCACTCCCTCAACCACTTCATCCCTATTAGTAAGTATCAAGTCCAGTATAGCTGACCCTCTAGTTCCCTCCTCTACATTTTGGATGATAAAGTTGTCAGCTAGGCACGTCAGGAACCTGTTCGATCTCCCACTTGCAGCAGAGTTTGTTTCCCAGTTGATGTCAGGGTAGTTAAAGTCCCCCATTGCTACAGTGGTGTGTTTCCTGGACACCTCAGCTAATTGATTTACAAAAAGTTCATCTATTTCCTCTGCTTGGTTGAGTGGCCTGTAGTACATACCTATAGCAATGTCATTTCCCCCCCCTAATATTCACCCAAATACTTTCAAAAAGGCTTTCATCCTTGGAATCATGTATGTATGAGGAGGTGGCTGATGGTAGTTCCACTCTTGAACTTGTATCCATGTCCAGTCCCTGTGATTAACTGGCTGAGGGGGTTCAAGCCTATGCAGAACAGCAGCAGGGACAGTGCATCACCTTGCTTTATGCCACACTTGATGGCCATGTGTGTGAGCTGTCTTGAGTTGACTTCCAGTCCCACAGGATTCTTGAGGAAAGTCCTTAGTGTCCTGTTGACTTTGTATAACACCAGGCATCCACAGATCCATATGTGTGGCATTGAGTCATAGGCTTTCCTGTAGTCAATCCAGGCTGTGCTCAGATTGGTCTGCCTAGACTTTGAGCCTTGGGTGACTGCTCTATCTATGAGTAACTGGTATTTTGAGCCTCTGGTGTTGTGCCCAATGCCCTTCTGAGCTGTGCTGATGTACTGGCCCATATGGTCTTGCAGCTTGGCAGCTAGGATGCCTAATAGACTTTCCATGTTGTGGGGAGGCAGGTTATTGGCTAGTAGTTGGACAGTGTTGTTCCCTCGCGGGGGGTTTCATGATCAGCACTGTCTTTCCTTATGTTAGCCAGTCTGGGTGGGAGCCTGCTGCTAGCAGCTGATTCATCTGTGCTGCTAGGTGTTAATGCACTGCTGTTAGTTTCTTTAGCCAGTAGATGTGGATCATGTCCAGGCCAGGTACTGTCCAGCTCTTCATGTTCTTGACCCACTGTTGGATGTCTGCTACTATGATGGTGACTGGTTCCTGTTCTGGGAGATTGCTCTGGTCTGTTCTCAGGTCCTGCAGCCACTTTGCACTGGTGTTATGTGTCTTCTCTTTCTCCCATATGTTCTTCCAGTACTGTTCAGTTTCTGCTGTTGGTGGCTGTGCTGTTAGTATGTTGTTGCATTGCAGTTGGGAGTACACTTTGCATGGTTCTTTGGAGAACAGGGCATATATCTTCTTGGCCTCTGCTTCTCTAGTGTACATCCTTAGCCTGGTAGCCAGTGCTGTGAACCTTTGTTTAGCAGTCTCTAGGGTTTCAGATGGAGTCAGGCCCTTGTATTTTTTCAGTGGCCGGGTCTTATCCTTAATCTCCATACCCTTCTGTAGTTCCACCAGCTGACTAACTTCTCTCTGAATTGCCTTGATCTTAGCCTCCAACCTCATTTTCCGGGGTGGGGGTGGGGGGTATATACTGCTAATCTTCTTGATCATATAGCCAAGCATCTCTGGATTACAGCAGCTGTAGCATATACCAGTTCATTGGTTTGAGTTATGATGGTAGTAGGGATTGTTTTGAGGGCTCTGTTGGCATCTTCTAGCATACTATCTGATGGCACTTCCCTGCTGAATCTGATATATATATATAAATATATATATATTTGCTATGCTGTAGATTTTGATGGATGAATCAGGCTTTGCCCTGACTTTCATATACGCTTGGCATTTGGTAAATGTTTTTATTATTCCTCATTAGAAAGGTATAAGATAAGCAATGAAAAGGTGTTTGGAACGTGGGATTCCTATGAACATATTTCATCCCAATCTCAGTTTGGATCCAACCCATTATCCATTATTTATATCAAACTATCAATGACTTGGCATGGTAAGTGGTGGCACCTGTTTTGAAATGAGAAAAAACTAAGCTGCATTTTTTAAAAAAAATCTGATTCTTGGAGACTGCCTAGACCAGTCCCTGCAGCTTTTATGGCAAGGTTTTTCAGAAGTGGTTTGTCATTGCCTCCTTTCTAGGGCTGAGAGAAAGTGACTGGCCCAAGGTCACCCAGCTGGCTTTGCACCAAGGCGGAACTAGAACTCATGGTCTCCCAGTTATCTAAGCTGTGATAGACTTGGTTATATTTGGATGGGAAACCAGAGCTATAGTCTAACACCCCAGAAGAGGATAAAAGATGAGTAATTTCCTTATTGCTGCAAGAAAACGACATGGATATATCCATGTAGTCACCAAAAGTTGAGGTCAATTTGTGAGAATCTTCACACAGCAAACCATGCATAAAGGGAAATGCAACTGGGTAAAACAGGGATGATCAGTGGTTCCCATGCCAGTCCCAGCCAAAATCACTGCAACCATTGCTCAGACCACTGTAGCTCTTTGGTTACAGGTACTGACTCCCTGCCTGAAAAAGATGAGAATCCAAACAAATTTATTGCCTTCCTTGCTCAATGTCAACTATACATCTTCCTAACAATTACTTCTCCACTGGTCAAACCTACACAGGGTTTATAATTAGCCTAATGACTGAGGCAGCAGTAAAGTGGGCATCCCTATCTTTTGATTCAAAACTACCTAGCTTTATATGATATCCTAATTTTCTGATATGCCTGAGAGATACACTGGAGGATCTGGTCAAGCAAGTAACTGCCAACCAGGAAATCAGTTGCCCGTGGTGGGATAAGTATTTGGTGTGGGAGTATCCCACTGAGTTTTAGCTGTGGGCTGGAATGAAAGAGAATTGACTAGTTCAGAGAGCAACTGTCAGCTGAAATACGCGATAAGCATATTTCTCAAAGCTACCCATATACTATGAGAGAATTGATCTAGGTCTGTTTGGACATTGGTTGAAGATTTGAGCAACTGTGGGAGAACACAAATTGGAAGGGAAGATACTATTATTCTCTTCCATTCCCTCTTTTCTCACTACACATAGGAAACCTCAGAAGTTGAACTCATGAGTAGTAGAAATTATCATTTTTTCTATGAATTTGTGTAACCCCTTTTAAAAGGTTGGCCTTTTAAATTGGCCACTATAACAATTCCATAAATAATTTATATGCTGTTCAAATTATTTTCTTTTTTGTCCTGAATCTCCTATTGTTCAGCTTCACTGGATGATTCCAGGGTCTAGAATTAGGACGGATGGATGATGGATGGATGGATGGATGGATGGAAGGAAGGAAGGAAGGAAGGAAGGAAGGAAGGAAGGAAGGAAGGAAGGAAGGAAGGAAGGAAGGAAGGATGCAGCTGGGAGCCAGCAGACTTCTGCTGTCTGTTCAGAGAAGATACAGTGGGGTAAAAAAGTATTTAGTCAGCCACCAATTGTGCAAGTTCTCCCACTTAAAGAGATGAGAGAGGCCTGTAATTTTCATCATAGGTATACCTCAACTATGAGAGACAAAATGGGTGAAAAAATCCAGAAAATCACATTGTCTGATTTTTAAAGAATTTATTTGCAAATCATGGTGGAAAATAAGTATTTGGTCAATATCAAAAGTTCATCTCAATACTTTGTTATATATCCTTTGTTGGCAATGACAGAGGTCAAACGTTTTCTGTAAGTCTTCACAAGGTTTTCACACACTGTTGCTGGTATTTTGGCCCATTCCTCCATGCAGATCTCCTCTAGAGCAGTGATGTTTTGGGGCTGTCGCTGGGCAACACGGACTTTCAACTCCCTCCAAAGGTTTTCCATGGGGTTGAGATCTGGAGACTGGCTAGGCCACTCCAGGACCTTGAAATGCTTCTTA
Organism: Python bivittatus; assembly: GCF_059951505.1. Taxonomy (NCBI): domain Eukaryota; kingdom Metazoa; phylum Chordata; class Lepidosauria; order Squamata; family Pythonidae; genus Python; species Python bivittatus. The sequence goes on from NW_028277098.1 coordinate 35,005,467, forward strand.
CGAAGCCACTCCTTCGTTGCCCAGGCGGTGTGTTTGGAATCATTGTCATGCTGAAAGACCCAGCCACATTTCATCTTCAAAGCCGTTGCTGATGGAAGGAGGTGTTCACTCAAAATCTCACGATACATGGCCCCATTCATTCTTTCCTTTACACGGATCAGTCGCCCTGGTCCCTTTGCAGAAAAACAGCCCCAAAGCATGATGTTTCCACCCCATGCTTCACAATAGGTATGGTGTTCTTTGGATGCAACTCAGCATTCTCTCTCCTCCAAACACCACGAGTTGAGTTTAGACCAAAACATTCTACTTTGGTTTCATCTGACCATATGACATTCTCCCAATCCTCTTCTGGATCATCCAAATGCTCTCTAGCAAACTTCAGACGGGCCCGGACATGTACTGGCTTAAGCAGGGGGACACATTTGGCACTGCAGGATTTGAGTCCCTGGCGGCATAGTGTGTTACTGATGGTAGCCTTTGTTACTTTGGTCCCAGCTCTCTGCAGGTCATTCACTAGGTCCCCCCGTGTGGTTCTGGGATTTTTGCTCACCGTTCTTGTGATCATTTTGACCCCACGGGGTGAGATCTTGCATGGAGCCCCAGATCGAGGGAGATTATCAGTGGTCTTGTATGTCTTCCATTGTCTAATTATTGCTCCCACAGTTGATTTCTTCACACCAAGCTGCTTGCCTATTGCAGATTCAGTCTTCCCAGCCTGGTGCAGGTCTACAATTTTGTTTCTGGTGTCCTTCGACAGCTCTTTGGTCCTGGCCATAGTGCAGTTTGGAGTGTGACTGTTTGAGGTTGTGGACAGGTGTCTTTTATACTGATAACAAGGTCAAACAGGTGCCGTTACTACAGGTAACGAGTGGAGGACAGAGGAGCCTCTTAAAGAAGTAGTTACAGGTCTGTGAGAGCCAGACATCTTGCTTGTTTGTAGGTGACCAAATACTTATTTTCCACCATGATTTGCAAATAATTTTTTCAAAAATCAGACAATGTGATTTTCTGGATTTTTTTCCCCATTTTGTCTCTCATAGTTGAGGTATACCTATGATGAAAATTACAGGCCTCTCTCATCTTTTTAAGTGGGAGAACTTGCACAATTGGTGGCTGACTAAATACTTTTTTGCCCCACTGTATATCATTGCACAAAAAGTCTATATTTGTTTTGTGGAGAACTTAGCTACTCTGCATTTCAGTGCCCTGCTAAGATCTTTCTTCTGATATCATCTTTGTTGGAAAGTGGATCATTCTGCAAGCAGATGTCCTTACCACTGAAGATGTGGCTTATTTGGAAGCAAGATGGTCCCACTCTCAAGAATTCAGAGGCTGGGGCCACCAGAAATGATATGGAGCCTGAACATGCAGAGCTGTGCCCTCCTTGCCCCTTGTGCATCTCTGATAAATCCCTTCCTCATTCTGTAGAGTTAGGCAATAGCAGCCTGGGAAAAGCTAGCAAGCCCAAAGCCTCCTCTTTCCTGCAGTTAGGGTTAGGGTTAGCCAGAGACACTATTTATCAAATGGGTGGTGGTGGTGGGGTTATAACTGGCTATCTTCCACTAAGGGATTCCCTGCAGCCTATGCGGTAAGCATTCAGCTTCTTCTCTAGGCATACAGCAGAAGGGCTTCAGGCTAGTTACCTTCCACTTGTGTACTGTGGGAATCCAACAGCTCACCAGGAGTCCAGAGGCATCAGGGGTCTTTTGCATGGCCTGTCTAGTACACACCATTCCCCAAAGCCCACATTGGACCTTCCTAGCTTAGCAGACCTTTCTGCCAGTGCTGCAGGAGAATTCTCTTCCCAGCCTTCTCCTGCAGTGTTCCCCAAAGAGATCTCCTCTCAGCCTTTTCCCAGAAAGTGAGTTTTGAGATGGAAGGCAGAGAGGGCCCTGAAGCAGAGTGATCTGAAGCAACTTGGGCCTTTCACTTCCTTTTTAGAAATGAGGGGACTCAGGTTGCTTTGCTACGCAGCTCAGGGGCTGCCTTATTCCAAGCTTCATCAAAGTGAAGCATTTCTTCAAACCTTTGCACAATCCTACTGTCCACATTACTGAACAAAAACAAGCTGTGTTCATATGTTAATGATTAGGAGGCTGAATAGAATTAAACACCATCCAGATTGTTTGAGTAAGAAATGGAAGACTTAATTAGATAGTAGTTACTCTCTGCTGAAATGTTACACATTTACACATGAGCACCTTTCAAAGATTTGCTCTTCCTTGGATAATTTTGCAGCTTTTTGCAGCTAAACCCAGCAATTAGCTATTGGAATAACTAGGTGGTAAAATATAATAGTCCTTTGGGCTATTGAAAAAAATGTGCACAACTATCCATATGTTGGTAAGCCCTTGCACACATCAGACACACGCACAAACGCACACACACATGCTCGTGCACACAATTCTTTTTATGCAAAATTGCAGATACTCTTATTCAAATCTGAAACTGACCTTTTAGATTTGAATAAGCGTATCAAAATATAGGAGTTACACTGAGACTCTTCAAAACTGAACTCTCTCTCTCTCACTCACTCTGCATGTGTGGATGTTGCAGCAGATAGCACGACTATTTCTGGCTTATCCCAGGAATACACTAATTTATATGCATCTGATAACCCAAAAAGAGGAAAGTGGGAATGAGTTGGCAGGTGGCCTTTCAATTTTAAAGGGCATATGGCATGCTAGTTGTTTGTTGCTAACTCACTCTGGAATACTAAAGACGTCATACAATATGTATATGCACTGCAATGTTACGTTTTTCATTTTGGAAACACACCGAAAAAAGAGCAAGAAAAAGCTAATGATGTGTAATGCTGTTTGAATGTGAAAAGGCAGCTTTGAGAATTATTACATTTATGCTCATACATATATCTTTCTCCTAAAGTGTGGTTTGCATTACCACCATGACTGCCACTATTTCTCAAAGACACAGAAAAACAGAATAATCTCTTTGTACATACCACCGTGCACCTGGTATCATGTGTGAACCAGAATATTCATATTGTTCTGTTGTACTGCTGAAATGCGCATAAATCTGCATCGTTCAGTATCTCATTGTTTTCTGATTCAGCCGAAAATGTTAATTACTTCTGTTTTATTCAAGGTGTAGAAGCTCTGAACTGGTTTATTCAATGTTTAATCTGGAAGGGTGGCCTCCATTTACTAGGTAAAGTCTGAATCCTGGTTTGGCACAGGCAGGACTGATAAATTCCTTGAAAGGGCACTAGGATCTCAAGAGCTTCTAACTGCCAATGCTTGTCCTGAATTATTTTTTCTTTACTTTAGTCTAATAGCTCTAGTGTATGCATGCTACCTGGGGACAGTTGAACTGTTGAAGATGGTATAACACAAAATCAGCTTTTGCTAGAAAAGAATTTCACTGTTGGTGCCAAACTACAGCAAAGGTCCTTTCTATGGTAGTCTTCCAACCATACTGTGTAAAGCAAGGTATGAATGAACAAAGACCTTTGGCTCTTTGAGAGAAAGGACAAGATGGTAACTCCTACCCTGCTTCCATTCACAAAAGCAAACTGGGCTGGCCATTGTTTCTTACTTCAAAAGTGATATGATAAATTCCACAACTGCATTGAAGAATATCAGGCTAGCTTCAGGGGGCAAAAAACAGTCTCCATGGCACATACATCAATAGTCTCCAACTCCTCATTACAGTTTTCTACTCTCTCCAAGCATTTGCTTGTTTTGCAAGGTCACCTATCAACAACTACTTAAAGCAGCATACAGTATGTTTTTTTTTTAATCATAACAGTACAGGATTACTACCATAATAATGTTTTGGGCAGGTTCACAAAGTTTTTAATGCTTTTCTGAAAGTCAGGAGGGATGGGGTCAAACAGAGCTCAAGAGGAATGCTGTGGCAGAGGGAACCAGAGAGCACCAACAAAGAAGCACACCTATGGGTCCCACAAGAAGACACTGCTTTCTTGTTGGGCCAGGAGCATACCAACCCTGCCAAATCTTATTGGATAGGCAGAAACAACTGGAGAAAGACAGTCCTATAACATATCCAGGCCCTGAGCCATGAAAGAGTTTATAGATAATAACTGTACCTTGAGGGGACGCGGTGGCGCAGCGGCTTAATGACGCCGAAAGTTGCCGGCCAGAAATGGCTGACGCTTCGGCGGTTCGAGTCCAGCCTTCGCGTTAAACAGGGTGAGCTCCTGTTTCCTCCCCCCAGTTCCTGTCAACCCAACAGTTCGAAAACTTACGTGAGTAGATAAATGGGGACTCTCACTCCGGTGGGAGGAAAAATGCTGGCGCGGTGCCTTGCAAAAAAGGAGTGGGGAGTAGTTGCCGGTAAGCGCGAAAAAACCGCGTGCGCCCGAAAAGGGCGCTAAGCAACGGAAACCCCGCCTCCTGCGCTCGCCAGCTGGGCTCTGCCCTAGGAAGGAGGCTCTGGCAAACCACTTCCGAAAACAGTTGCCTTGAAAACTGCAAAGGACTTGTCCAAAAGCAGTCACTGCAGGGTCAGCCATGACTGAGCGCAGACAAAAAAAAAAAAAAAAACTGTACCTTGATTGCACTCGGAAGCCAATTGGTAACCAGTATAGTTCATGAAATCAGAGTATCACATGGTCATATTTAGGCATGTCTGTAACTACCTGCATTACCATGTTCCAGACCAGCTGTAGTTTCTGACTAATCTTCAAGGGCAGCTCCATGTTGAACACACTGCAGAAATACAAACAAAAGGTGACTAAGGCATGAGTGACCATTCAGAAAGGATGCAATCAGCACACCAGATAAACCTATGCAAAGGACCTCCTGACCACAGCTGTTGCTTGCTCCTCAAGCAAGAATTGTGAGTCCAGGAGGACTCCAATATATATGTATATCACTTTTGCCTGGAGAACAGCACTGAGAACTAGATATAGAAAACTTCTGAAAAGTAGGCACCTTGACTTCACACCCACTTGGTCTTGCTAAGGTTGAGCCTGAGTCCGTTCTACTCTTTTCAGATCTTAATAGCCTCCAGGCATCTGGACAGAATGTTAGCAGCATTACCTGATTAGCCAGAGGTTGAGATATACAACTTGATCAGCAGTATGGCAAGTTCACATAGATGACAATTTGAATGTAAACTTTCTCTTAACTATTACATTTCAGCACTTATTTAACATTTACCAAACTCTTCCTCATCCTGGTGTGTGTGAAGATCTATCTCATAATTATAGTAGATTGATCCCATAATTCCAAGTTAGCATAGCCCCTCTGTCAGGAAACTTAGAGAGTTGTGTTTACATTCATCTGAAGGATGCTAGGTTGGGGAATAGAGGGTCTACAGGAAGTTTATTTTATTTATTTATTTATTTATTTATTTATTTATATTTCAAATTTAGATAGTTAGGGTTAAGGTTAGTCTTTGATACTGACAAACATATCCAGGGCTTTTGAATTTTTTTTTCTTTTTTCTTTTTTTTTGCACATGAGAGACTGACAGTGAAGACGTTATGACTTTATAAAAATCACTGATAAAACCACATGTGGAGTTTGAATCTAGTTCTGGTCACCATAACCAGCAAGGATAATGTAGAACTAGAAAATTCCCAGAAAAAAAAAACCCAAACAAAACAAAAAACCAAAGTGTAATCAAAATAATTATGAGATTTGAACAGCTCTTTATTGAGGACAAACTATAGTTTTAGTTTTTTAGCCTTTTTTGGAGTGAAAATGAGTAAGAGGAGATATGCTAGGGGCATATAAAATCATGGATACAGATTTTTTTCCTTGCTCTCTCCCCATGTTAGAACACAGTCATTCACTGAAACAAATTGGGGAGATTCAGGATTGATTAAAGGAAGGAAATCTTTACTGCAGAGCATGTTCTCATTGCAGGTAGTGATGGCCGTTAATTTAGATAGTTTTAAAAAGGAATCAGACAAATTCATAAAGGACCAGGCTATCACTAGTTACTAGTTTTGATTGTGGTTTACTTCCTCTGAAAACATAGGCAGCATACCCTAAATACAGTACCGGCTGCTGGGGGAAATTGGTGAAAGAGCACTGTTGACACTGTGTCCACATTTCTGAGCTTTCTGAATACATCTGCTTGGCCACTGTGGAACACAGAATGCTGTTCCTTGATGGGATGATGGCCTGATCCAGCAGGGTGTTCCTTGATTTCTAAACTGCTGTACTCTCATCTCTACCAAAAGTGTGAGGGATATACTATTATGGCTATGTTGAGATGTTTTGCTTCAAAGGAGGATGGAATGAAGCCCCCTCTTAGTGCTACTTCATTAAGAAGTGTTCTTGTCCCCACTTCCAAGAAGCTAAACGTGTCCTTAACCTCTGTAGAAATTCAGAATCAAAACAGAATCAAAGCAACCCCACAACTTCACAGTCTAAGGTTGTTTCTGATGAGAAACTTCAGTGGAATAACAGTTTTAGCCTGGTCTGGAAAGTTAAAGAAACAACCCAGAAAAAGACACTGGCAAAGCATTTCTCAGTTGCTGCCAGGAAAACCACCCCAACATGGCCATGAAGTCACCAGGCATTGAACTCAACTCAGAGACTTGGCTGTCCTCTTTCCACAGGGTCACTGCATTCCTTTCCAAGTAATTGTCCAATTTGTTCAGCTTTCTTAAAAATTCAGACACTGAAACTTCCCCTCCCTTCCTAATCAAATATCACTGCCTCTTTTCCAATCTACCCACATCCCAAGGGCACCCTTCTTAGATCATAATGTTGCAGCATAGAATATTGTAATAATGAGATTGTGTGTGTGTGTGTGTGTATTAAATAAAACAATACTAAGCTTACAAATATCTCTACATTCAAAGAGAGAGGTTAGGGTGATGGTCTTTGGTGTGAAGACAGATGCTAACAACACAAAAGCATGAATGTCCTCATTTGATTTGTGAAATGTTGGAGGCACACAGTCTTTTGCTGAGAAATGCTGGACCATGGCCAGTTCCAGTTGTGGCCACAGAGCTAGAGTACTTGTATGGGCTGTAAGCACCTGAAAGAGTCACATTCTCCCAAGAAAGGGGCTTTGTAGAGTGGAATTTATGGAGGGCATAGGCTGTCTTTCAGGAGAACCAGAGCTAAGGGTCCAGTCCACTTGAGAGGCAGCTTAGAAACATCCCACTGAATGCCAAGTAAATCCCCAAATGATGGTAGGCAAGCAAATCAGAACTGCCATTTCAAATAGGATCATGCACAATGTTTGGCATGGAGAGCAGTATGCAAGGATGGCAGTTTCATTAAGCCAGTTATGCAGAGCAGACCTCTGTTCCAAGAGAGTTGCTGAGTGGCACAGACTTAGTACATTCAAGCCAGAATATGTATTAAGCACAGGAGGCCTGTAGAGTATGTTCCAGTCAAGGGAGAGGATTTATAGATAGCAGATACTGAGAAGATATGAGGCAGAGCAGAGCCAAACAAAGGGCTTAGAACAGCATGGCTGCAAGAAAAATGATGTATTCATCTCTGTGTGTATATGCGTGGATGAGAGCACAGTCATTTAAAATGTGAGCCTTTAAAGAGCATGTTTGACTCTTTCATTGCCTATCACATCTTTCCAGCACAGCTGTCTTTTCTTCAAGGTTAAATTTCTCTCCAAAAGATGCACTGAAACACTAGTCGTCACCAGCTATTTGGGTTAAGTCGTTTTTTGTTGTTTTCTCTTAAGGCAAGCTACTATGCTTTTATGGCTCTGCCATGTAAAATGGTCCAAGCCAATATGTCAGCTGCAGTAGTAAGTATAAATCAGTTATGCAAATGAGAGGATAGAAGATGAAGTTTGCTTCATCCTATATTTGCATTAGGATGAGGGAGGCATGCTGAGACATCACTAATATGTCATTAAAACAATGGTTGTATCCTAAACACCCTTTAAAAAATATTGACTAATTGCCTGGTTTTTGCGAGGAGCCATTAAAGGACAAAAAGATGATGTCAACCTCTGCAAAGCTTAAGGCACCCAATTTGCCTTTTAAATCCTTCCCCAGATTAAATATGGGACACCAATTTTGGCTTCATCCACTCTGGAGACTTCATGGCATTACCAGCTACATTTTCTGAAATCCTCATAAGCAAATTTAAACAAATAAATAAATAAATACATAAATAAACAAACAAGATGAACAGTTGCCAAAGTGCTTGTGAACATACATCTGAAAGACTGAAGGCCCATTGGCTATGCCTGACAGTGTGGCTGCCAGTTGCAGAGGAAAATGAAACCATCGTATGACACGTGTACACTGTTCTGCACAATATGTGGGGGACTGGAACCCATGTTTTGGTGAACTTCTAGTATACAGTTAGCATGTTATTCCATAACAGCAAGATGCTGTAGACTCAAGGCTGGATAGAAACTTGGTGGATAAAAAGAAATGTGAGAGAGAATTGCAGATTTCCTGCTTTGTGATAATGCACACAGAAGCTGTGGCAATTATCAGTGTATCACTGCTCTAATAATGTAATATCTCTTTGGTATTTATTAAAATTTCAGTCTGTGATCATGCATTCCCATTTTCCTGCCTGTTATCAATTCCATTTTGGCAGTGCATGAGGAAAAACACATGAAACAACTTGCTTTTCCATTTTGCTTTAGGAGATTTTTTTTTTTTCCCTTAGATAAGTGACTTCCATTTTGCTGGGAATCTTCTCCTTCTGTACAGGTGTGTCAGCCAATTACAAAATATGCAGTCAAGGCTCATGGGCAGCAAGAATGCATTTCTAACACCTTATGCATGAGGAGAGGAGAATGGGTTTGCTGATGAAGCCAGTTTTGTGCGAAACGCAGCATGAAAGAAAGGAGCATGAGAAGGACTGTACATAGCGCCCTGTTAACCTGCAGCAGGAGTTTCAGAAAAATAGCTAAACTGTGAGCAGAGCAGGACCCCATATCAGTGCTCTGTCTGCCTATACAGCCACTTGCATCTGACAATTGGCTGTTAGAACCCCGACACCTGCTTTCTCAAGGTGTGCTTCTCCCTTGGCCCAGATTTCTGCCAATGTTATATTTCCACCAACTGGGATTGAGCTCATACATTAAGACTGAGGTTCAGTCTTAATGACTGATTGAGATCAGTCTACACGCTGCAGATGGCAGAACATCGCGGTGGCTCTTGTAACATTTCTGAACAATGCTTTTTCTTCTCCTGCTGTCTCACTTTCTTGCTAGAAACCACACTTAGTGTAACTTTGCAAGCACTCTTGTGTTGTTTGCTCCTCCTCCTGAATGGATCTATTGTTCTCTCACACATGCCTCATATACTCCTTCTTTGCAACTGAAGCATGGCTTCCATCAATACTTCCTTTTGCTACAGTTTCTTTTGTTGGGTTCTCATTAGTGCAGAGTATGAGGTAAAGAAAGTGCTGAAGGATGCTTTACCACTGCAATAGCTAAATGGAAATCAAAGGAACAAAGGGAGTCATGTTGCTGGGCAGAACAGACACAAATAAGGAAATGCATGGAAGGTAGTAGTTATGTAGGCCTTGGATGGCTACTACATGCCTGGATAAAAGTGAAAAACATCACTGCAACTGGGAGGAAGCTTGGGGGTGTCTAGCACCAACACCCACACAAGTCTTTCAGACATCTTGAAATCTTCCCCTTTACATCTCTTCTCCTCTTCCAGGGAGATGCCCCCCTCGCCTGGAATCTGGATGAGGCAGAACAGGCAAACTCCCCTCCCCAGGAATAAGCTTTTAAATAATTGCCTCACTTTTCTCCTTTTTACCAGGGTTAGCAGGTCCAAGTGGTTTGGGAATAGTACTAGAAGAGTCCTTGGTACAGTAACCAAGTGGACAAAAAGAAGGAAAGAAGAAAGGAAAGATTATATTTTAATAAAAGCAACAAAATAAGGACTTGAGAGGACAGTTTAACTGCAACATATGAACCTGATACTGAGATCTGCATGCCAAAACTAGCACTCGTTAGTCTAAACCAGTGTTGTCCAAACTTGGCCACTTTAAGATGAGTGGACATCAACTCCCAAAATTCCCCAGCCAGCCATGCTGGCTGGGGAATTCTGGGAGTTGAAGTCCACTCATCTTAAAGTGGCCAAGTTTGGACAACACTGGTTTGAGCAGAGACAGCAAGAGGGAGAATCTGGAGATATAAACCTACTCACAACCTTCACTTAAGAGAAAGAAATGATTCCTCGTGTAGCTAAGTAAATATTCCCTGCCAGCTTTACCTTACTGGGTCTTGTTCTTGCAGGGTTTTTTAAGCATTGGGCCTGTGTTCTTATGCCCAGTCTCATGAAATCTGTTTTCTCCAGTTCTTTCTTTTCTTCAGGCCTCCAGCCAATACTAATTTTAAAAAGAAGAAATAAAAATAGAACCTCTGACTTCCTCTCCCCCAAATCCCATCATACTGTGCTCATTGGAGAGACAGTCATTCTGTTTAGAGAGTCCTTAAGAGACTTTGGATAGCCAGCAAGCTACTCTGGTTTAGGACTCCTCACTTACAACTAGCCAGCAAGCCTCTCAGAATTAATTGCTTATCCCCACTCTCATGCACTCACCTGAAACCATAACATGGGAACCTGAATTAGAAAGGTGTGCAACAGGGCACTGAGATGGGAGTTTTAAAGCAGGAAATGATTTAAGGCATGGATTGTTAGAAGCTGAAGCTTCTTTCTCTGTGTGCAAACGTTCCTGGGAGCAGCAATATGACCTGAACAATGATTAGTGAAGGAGGCTTAATAACCATCACAGAAAAGCAGATTTATTTACAGAAAATACATTACAGGCATGGCTAGTGACATCCTCTCAGGAGGAGAGTCCAAGAACATGTGTTCATGTGTCTAAGAAGAAAGAAGTGGCCTCACCTGAGCAATCCCTTAGACCAGTGTTGTCGAAACTTGGCCACTTTAAGATGAGTGGACTTCAACTCCCAGAATTCCCCAGCCAGCCATGAAGTCCACTCATCTTAAAGTGACCAAGTTTCGACAACACTGGTCTAAGGGATTGCTCAGGTGAGGCCAAAGTGGAGTTGAAGTCCACTCATCTTAAAGTGGCCAAGTTTCGACAACACTGCCTTAGACAAAGAGCAGGGACAGCAACGCGCAGCATGGGATGGAATATCTTGACCCAGAGTATCCTTACCTCTTTATCTACACACTGCTGTCCCCCTGTGGTCAATTGGTCATGAAATGCATTGGATTCAGACCTCCAACATACATAGCAGGAGAGTCACAAAATTATTTGAATAGGTACTATTCGTTGTGTGGAGCCATCTCAACATTGTTGGCCCTAAAGATCAGATGTTCCAACACCAGTGTGATAATTACAGTGAGCCAGATGGTCAATGTACAGTCCAGGTCTGACTCTCCACATTGTCCCTTGTCTATACAGGGGGCCTCAAGTGACTTTGATTGTTCACTGGATAAGAGGCTACCAGAAATCTGCCTACCAAACATTTGGAGGTGATGTGTAGATGAATCCAGTGAAGCTGCTCATAGAATGGGTATGTTTCTCCACTATTCCCAGAGCTGTGCATAGCTGCTTCTCTGACACTAGTTAAGATCTTTTGGTTTTGTTGTGTATGCTGCATCTCCTTAAAATTAATTCAAATATAACACATTGCTGTTCTTACAGGTCCCCCATAGCTCCCTTTGCATCTTCCCATCCCCACAACTGCCAAGGAGCTGTGTTGTTTCCTCCTTTTCGACAAAGCAGAGTGAGTAAATCCAGGCAGTTCACAGCAGCACTATGATTATCATGGGTCAAGGTAAAAGGTGCAAGGAATGGAGAAGGGATGCAGAACTGCAGGGATATTGTCAATTGTCTCCACTCTAGGCAACATCACAGGAATGTCCTAAAGGTATGCTCCCAAAGACTGAAAGCAGCTGCTTTATCAAAGATTTTGGAAAATGTTCAGAATTTTTTCTTTCTTTCCTGCAGTTCTGAGTAAACTGTTTCAAAGCCAGAATAAAACTAATTCATCCCAAACATGGAGAGCATCATGGCTACAATCAGGTATGGAGTCTGTCACTTTGTCCCCTATTTGAATTTGTGAAATTTCTCTTCTGTTCAGCAATGTCCACACTAGGTATTTTGGCCACTGGTATTGGTGGCTAGCGCAGTGTGAAAGTCCTCGCCCTTTCTATTGCCATGTGGTGTTGACACTCATACAAAAGTGACAGGACTAGGATTGAGCGGCCACAACTGCCATCTTGCCTGTTTTAATACACACACACATACACCCTGAAATGCTGTTGCTCCTTTTGATCACAACGGAGGATTTGATTAGAATTTATATAAAGATGAAACAAGCAAAATTCTTGCCCAACTCTAACCTCAAGGGATTCCTAGGGGTGGGGGTGGAGGGGGGGCTTATATCCCCTGATGTTACTCACACAAGCAGTGTTTTTTTAATGCATTACATACAAATTAGAGTGGGGAATAGGGAAGAAAGCTTACCTAACACAACACCTCCCCTCCAAGCTACCCAGACATATTCAACTGCAGTTTTGTTTTTGAAAGCCACACAGCTAAAACAAGATCAGAGCAGAATGCCAAAGAGAGAGGGAGGGAGAGACAAACACAACCAGGCCAAACTTCAACTGTCAGATTGAAAGCTTTTATTTTTTTCTCACCCCCACCAGGGTGTATACAAGAAAAGGAAATTCTAGGGAGCTCTAGTCTTAACAATCCTGGTCTGACATCTGTTGATCATGTCATGGCACACACAACATTTCCCCTGTTAACCTACAGATGCTCACTTTGCTGATATGCACGTTTCCTTTCCAGATGGCACAGGGGCCATGAGGAGATAGTTTATTACTGTTAGAGATAAATAGCAGACTATCCCAATTAGCAGAGCATCCCAGTTATTACGGCAGGCGACGTTGTTCCACAAAGGTTCCCTGTTGCTGCACATTTATCCTCATTTAATGTCAAGGTTCCTCCCTGATAAAAGACTGTCCTGAGAATACAAATGATCACCCATGACAAAATCTTTGCTTTCAATGCTTGTGTCACACCCTCATAGCTTTAATGTCACCCGGGAACATCTTTGCAAGCAGTTTGATGTCAGCATTGTAATGCAACATTGGGTTAGAAAACTTTCCATTAGCAGCTTGCATCGAGTACAGACAAATCTTGATTAAAAAGTTGGAGGAGGCTCCTTCAGGTTGAAGCTGGAACTCTGGGCAAGGACCAGAACCCCTAGGAAATGATCCAAAGTGATTTAGATTGCTGTAAAAAGGTAGACTCAGTCGACAAAAATACTCTGTAAAATGGTTCTTTTTTCTCCATAAATGCTAGGATGGCAAGGGGATGAAAGGAGAAAGGAGAGAGAGGAATAGTCCAGTGACTAATAGTCTACCTTTTCATCATCTTTTTTTTTTTTTCCTTTCACTTCTGGAAAAGTCCTTTGACATAAATGAGAATGCATTAAAGACACAAAATGCCCATTGCAATGCAGTGCTACATTCCAAATGGACGTAGGACACCACTGAAAGATTTTAGGAAACATCTCCAAATCACAATAGTTGCCATGGGTGAACATTAGTAGTTTTATGATTTTAGGAACCATTACCTAATTTAAAAACTTGTGTAAACATTGGCCTTCCCAGAAAATTGTATTTTATTCTGTCAAAAATCAAAGAAAGACTTGCATCATTTTGTAATTCGTAATCCAAGTCTTTGGGAGTGGACAGCCATAATAAATTTAATAAACTATAAATAAATAAACAAGTCAGGTTTTGTGCTAAAGGGCACCTCTATAGTATCTGAAGTTTTTTATAATTGGTCACTAACCAATATGAGAGACGGTGTAGAGACTGATAATAGGAGTGAATGCCTATTAATGATGCTCCATACAGGTACCTGTGATTGCAAATAAACTTAATGATAGATCTTTTCTGGAAAGAATCACACTGTATTTACAAAAATTCTGCAATAAATGTTTGTGTGTGTGTGGCATCTGATAAGCACTGTTAACTAGTGCTCGCATTTTCAGTTCCATTACAGAAATATCACCATAAACATAGGTAAACATTGGTCTCCAAACCAATTTCCTCCTAATTTCTTTTGCGACTTTCTCCTTCAACTAAACAACATCGAATCCACCTAAGCATAAATGAATTCTGATTCATAGAACAGATTAGCACCTTCTACAGCTATATGACAATCGTTCTCTCCAGTAGCAGCCATAGGCCCCCATTGTCCATATAGGCACTTTCTGTATTCTCTCATTTGGCCTTTTGAAAGAAAAACAAATCACGCTGACCACTCTTATCGTTTTGGCTGCAATTTGTTGAATTTCTTCCTAGAGTTTTTAAAGACTGCAAAGATGCCATGAATGAAATATATGCAGATTCCAAAAGACTCTGCCAGAAAGCCTTTTAGGGTTTTTTTCCCCCTTCTTCTTTAATTCCACTTTAAAATGTTTGTATATTGGGAAGGGCGGGAATCATGCTGTTCCATATTCAGCCAGACTATGGAATGTATGTGAATTGGCTGTGCTCATGAGAATCTGGCCTATTGTTGGTAGAAATAAAATTCAGGAATGGCTGGTGGAACAGGGAAGCAGAGATTGACTTATTTGGTTGAAGCTTTGAAAGCACATTGGCTGCTTTTCAGATTTTGCAAACGCCAGAGCGGTAAAGAGTAGTTTTATCTGGAAACCACTGCTAGGACAGCATTGGAGGCAATTGCATTCTGGAAAGCTACCTAGAGAGCTGTGACACTTGTGCGAACAAGTAGCTGTCGACAGTTCCTTTGTTCATAGGAATCTGTTTACATTCTGTCAGTGACAAGATTTTATTTATTGACTTGTCATTTCCCCTTGTAGAAAGACAATTTGCAGCTTGGAAAAAATTAGGCTCAAAATGGCTCATTGGCTTCATTGAACTGATAGGGCAGCATTTTTCCTAGGTCTGTTTCAGTTCTGAACTCCACTCTGGTAGCTTTGGATCCTCTTGTTTATTTTTAAAAAATAAAAAATTTTAAAAATCTTTTTTAAAAAAAATATTGAAACAGTGAAATACAAGAAAAGAGTCTACATTACATTATGATTGTATAGGGTTAGGGTTAGGGATTGTATAATGAAGGGAAAAAAACCTTAAAATATGTTAAACTTATATAGACTGCCATGTGACTCAGCCTACTTACATCCAATGAATCCCAAACAGGATGAAACAATCATATATTGCTTCCTGGGGCATCTATATAAGTAAAACTACCACACAGGATAAACACTGTCCCTGTCCTGGTCTTTCAGGTCTTCTAATGGTGCAGTCACTGCCACTGTAGCTGTGTTCATTAACCTGGCTGCTGGTCATCCTCTTCTTCTCTTTCCTTCCACCTCAGCATTAGAGCTTTCTCCAGAGAGCTGGGTCTTCGCATAATGTGTCCAAAGTAGGATAATTTGAGCCTGGTCACTTGTGCCTCAGGTGATAACTCTGAGTTGATTTGTTCAATGATCCATCCATCGGTTTGTTTTTTTGGCAGTCCTCAGTATTCTCAGGAGTCTTCTCCAGAGTTCAAAAATGTCAATATTCTTCTTATTCTGCTTCTTCAAAATTCAACTTTTGCTTCCATAGAGCATCACAGGAAACACTATTGTTTGCACTATTCTGATCTTTGGAGGTATGGACACATCATATCATCTGAATATCTTTTCCAAGGTCTTCATGGCTGCTTTATCAAATGCTAGTCTATGGAATATTCCTTGACTGCTTATTCCTTTACCATTGCTAGTTGATCCTAAAAGACAGAAGCTATCCACCGCTTTGATATATTCATTGTTAGTTCTAAGGCTGGTTGTTGTACCTATTGATATTAGTTTGGTTTTCTTTATATTTAATTCTAGTCCCATTTTTTCATAGTGTTCCTTGATTTTATTACTAAAGTTTGCAGTTCCTTTGCATGTTATTTTAAATATATTATAGTAATTACAATGATGTGTTAGGGAAAAAAACCCTAATTCACAACAAATCCTTATGATAACGATAAATAACTACATAAAATTATTTTCAATCATTAAGATCACACAGCAACATACTATTCATCTTCTCATCTTTTCAAAAACATGTAACAAATTCATATCCTGGATCCATTCCTTAAAATCAGGAGAGTGACTTTCTTTCCATTTATGAAGAATGATCCTCTTTATCGTACTTCAAGCTCAGTCGAGTCCAAGCTCTTCATGAGATGATGAATTCCATGTTTTAGGAATACTGTTCAATGTTTGTATATTTTAATTTATAAAATGCTGGTCAGTGACCCCAGTAGAGATACCATTAAAGATATTGCTACTAGAAAAGCACCCTAAGAAAGCTGGGAATGTTCTAGGACATCCTTATTTATTTCTTCATTATAAGGATTGCTGGCAGTGGCCAAGGCTGCTCAGTTCTGATATTCCAGAATTTGGATTACTGATCAGCATTCAGCTAAACCAGTAGGAAGCAGATGTCAGAATCTTGCCACCAGTAGGAATGGGTTATGTTCTATTTTACTCATTTTCTATCACTGTGCATTTATCAAATATCATGGTCTCTCTCCATCCTCTGGAAACAGTGTGAAGTCTAAGGAGCTGAGTTTGGATTAATTCCTGTCTGAAGATTAGGAAAAGGCCTTGGCTGCCTAAGAAAATGTGATTATAAAATTAATATGGGAACATAATCAGATTTAGGAATAGGACGTAGAACATACAAAGGAGAAGTCTGGGTTAGCTTTGTCCAAGACATGTTCAGGTCCAGAACAATAATGGGAGCAATAACCAACCCTTCCCCTTACAACTGGAGACCATTTGGCTTATCTATATGTAGATAAACAGAGGTTCATATGTAATTTCTTTAATGTGCTCTGTTCCTAATTTTTCATTACACACAGCATGCAAATATGTGAAGCAAAACATCCATTATTCCAACTGCAGAGAAGCAGGTAGAAACTGGAGTATTCTTGCTACTTCATCTCCTGCTATTTTTCCAGCAGCAATCTTTCTTCCTGAAGATGCTCCTTCAGAATCTTTCAAACATGTTTGTCTACAATTTGCAGCTTTGCCGCTTTTAAAGGAAAGCTCACAACAATAAGGGTAATTTCCTAATTCACTTTACTTGCTATCAGTGTACTATTCTGGTACAACAACATGCAATAATTTCAGAGACTTTTTTTAAGGTGGGAGTGCTAGCTGAAACAGAGGACATGATAAAAGAATAGAGGGTAAGGACTGAGTGTCACTAAACAGAGCTGTGTACATAGACAACTGTTTTGGGTGCTAACACACACACACCTGGAAGCTACTTTGCACTGGTAAGGTTCTTCTTCAGCACTGCAATCCTATCAGTATCAGAAGTAACAATGCCCCCCGCAAGAGATGTGTGTGTGTGTGTGTGTGTGTGTGTGTGTGTGAATGTATATAATTCGTAGCTGTTCTGTCTGAAGGAGACACTGGATTTATGATTCTTTACAGATTCAGTCCAGACCCCCAACTAGTAGAGTAGGCTGTCTGAAATTGGCTTACAGAATCTGGTTAGAACACTCATAATTGTTGCCCTTTCCAATAAATTTAATTATGTGAGGAATAGCAGGGAAAGCTCTGAAGACATGTATGTAGCAATATCCCCCCCCTTTTTTTTTTCTTGAATGTATATGCTATCTTTCCACAAATATCACCAAATTGGAGTAAAAAGACTGAGCTTCTCTAGGTCTCATGTTGCTTGTTATCAAGCAGACATTTGTGACTCCAACTTTCCTGTTGTTTTTCTGACCTTTTTTGATGTTAGTTTCTTTATGAAGAGACTTTTCTTGAAGGCTTTTGCTTTTTATTTTTGGAAAGATTGAGGCTGAAATTTTTAAACAAATGAAACATTGTTTGAGGGAGAAAATATTATAAACTGATCTGAGCAAGCCTCACAGCACAGGGAAAATGTTAGGTGGGAACTGTCTTAAACTGTATGCAAATGTCACACTTTACAGTTTGCTGTATTTTCTGCCACCATGAAAATTGACACTTGCCATCTGATTTTGCTGTGCCCATCCATGGATAAAAGTTCCAAACACAATCAACTCTGGAAGATCTATATTTTCCAATGTATTTCATTGACTAGCTTCTACTTTCAGATATATGCCCAAGAACTCTACTTAAAGGGAAGGCTATAAAACGAATGAGATGGAGAAAGAAAGGTGAAGAAAAGAGTACACTTGACTTCAGATCTGACTGCACAGTATTTTATATTATTAGTATTTGTCACCTAGGTATCTTTCTACTTTTCCCTAACAGTCAGTGAGACACTCACTGGGGAATGGATGTCAAGGAAGATCAGTTAAAGCCCCCTTGCTCCATTTGCTGCTTTCTAGACAAGCTGGAATACAACATACATCATTCCTTACCATTCTGTCTAGGATAAAGGTAGTTAAATTCTTATGGCTAGAGGGGCCTGACTGGGAAAGGAGAATTATTACAGCATGGGGGGGGGGGAATCAGTTGGTTTGATTTTTTCGATTCCCTCATCTTAATCTATGCTTTGGTGTATGAAGTTAGGCAAGTGCAATTTGACCAAAAAAGAAAGGAGAAAAAGCCCATATTCTATGTTTTCACCTCCCTTATAATAGTAACAAAAAAAGTAGCATACCTAAATCTAATTGTTCAAAACTACTTGTTTGAAAGGTATGCTCTCATGGGTTGGCATGCATATCCAATATATGAAACAGCCAAATTGCCATGGCAGAAATATTAAGATATCTTACTGTTCTTCCCCAAGTATCATGTTACTTCAGCTATGAATGAATTCATGATAATGGTAACATTCAGTGTTGTCAGTTTAAACACAGACTGGTACAAACTCTGGAAATAATAATAATATAGTGTGTGTGATTAGTGACTCAGTGTGCAAAACCTAGGTTCGCCTTGCTTTACACACACATGCTTCCAGCTGTCACTGTTGCTTCAGTCATAGTACTGCACCTGCTTTACAGACCTAATACATGATGAACAGCAGTTTTTCCCTTTCTATTGAGTGATGTGCAATTTCATTCAGCATCACACACCTTACTAGTTTCTGCAGTTTAACTTGGTGCATTGTCAATACTCTAAATAAAACATTTGGTTGATTGACTGATTTGCACTCCCCCCCCCCCACTTTTTCTCTCCTTGCAGTATAATAAAAGTTTTGCACAGAAGACACATTAGCAGACACATATCTCAACTGATGAGTTGATAAAATCAATTCTGGCTTGCCCTGTCATACCAGCCAAATTGCAATGCCTGCTTCCAGCTTTTAAACAGACTTAATGTTTTAACTAGAATTGCTTATTGAGCCTTAGATTTGGGATAGATGTGGCATGAAACAGCTAGTGCACAAGCTATGCCATAGCCTCTCTTACTTGGCTCTTGATGAAAAGTGCATTTGATTTCAGCATATTGCTAGCATTCTGAACTGCTGCTCAATTGCCTTTTCCATTGGGATGTACAGTATAAGCAATTTTTTTTCTGGAATGTTTGTCACCCCATCCCACAGCCTGATCCAACCCATTTCTGAACTCAAGGTTTCTTTTGTTAACATCTTACCCACACCAAATTTGATCCCATTCTGTTCAGATTTGGGAAAAATAATCTGCTAATGGACCAACAGAGTCCAAAATTTTGTTGGGTGGGAAAGCATTTCAGAAGAAGACTACAGCAATCCATCTCTGTGTAGCTGGCAACAAAACAACATGAATGAAGTCATCAAGAACCAAGCTCAGCTTGAAGGAGAGCTTACTGTTGATTCTTCATGGCTGTAAATGCTACAAAATTATGGTGCAGGGTTGTGCTAATTTTATTATGGAAGCTAAATAAAAAACAGGCTCTTATAAGGCTAGTGCTGCTGGCTTAGTTTTCACTTAAGAGATAAACCAATGGCTGCAGTTGTAGCTTTTAAGACTCTAGATAGAAGTTCATATGACTGAATTCTTCTCCTTTTTTTAATCAGGAAAAACTGTGCAAAGTGGTCTTTAGGAAATAGGGACCCAGAGGAACAACGGAGACACCAGTCTTAGGAGATAATGGATTCAGCTATTCAGCACTGCAATAAAACAGTGTAAGCCACTAATCCTTAATTGTAAAGTTACTAGTATTGATCTGCATGGCTGATTGTGTTCAGGACATGTTGTTGCTGCAGTTATTATGAACAACAACATTGTCCATTTAACAAACTGTGTATGCCCATGGTAAGTTATGAACATATCCATGTGTGCAAAATTGAGCAAATGAAGAGATTGTGGAAGGTAATCCCTATTATGCACATTGAAAGCATGTGTCCATCATTTCTGTGTAGAAGTTGCTATCAATCCACAGCTGGAGATCTGAGCCATCAACAGTATCCTGCTTCAGATTCATGTGTCGTTATCCTCAAAACTCTCAGCTGCATGAAACATGAGCAACTAAGCTTCTCTGTTCTTAAGCATTAGCAAGAAGCCAAAATGGTACCGAGCCTATCTCCCTGCTATGGGACAAAGCTGCTATCTCCTCAGTAATCCTTTACAAAGCCATCCACATGGTTTGAGTGCCACAGTCAATGAGCAGATGGTCTGTAGAAATACGCCAATAGAACAAAGAGCTCCAAACCATTCAGGCAAGCAGCTCACCATGCAATGTTTGTCTACCACCTGCACAATCTTAATTTTATTTAACTGAATTTTAATGGTATAAACACAGAAAATAAGTAGCATAAACAGGGAAGCTGGGGAGATCTTTATCAGTCACTGCAGCATTTTAAGGTTCATCTCTTTTATCACTTTAATAGTGACAGAAAACTATAGTTGAATAGATGTATAGGGATGTACAATGCACAGCTACACAACAGGGATATGCAAATCCTCTGAAAAAGGTGCTTCACAATGTATCAGAGTGTACAAAGTACCTTTATTTTAATTATTAAAGTAGCTGAATCACTTTTTTCCCAATGAAGTGATGTGCATATGCACACACCCAAAGATAGCTAGGAGCAATTGCAAGAGCCTGGGGTGGGAGAAAACATAGCTGCTTTAATGATTTGCTCATGCTTTGTGAAGTACCTCTTTTGAAGGATTTGTATAGCTCAACTATATAGGTTTTTTTAATGAAAAGCTCAGAATAATTTTTGACTTCTAGACAGCTCAGCCAGGAGAAAAGGAAGGAAGGAAGGAAGGAAGGAAGGAAGGAAGGAAGGAAGGAAGGAAGGAAGGAAGGAAGGAAGGAAGGAAGGAAGGAAGGAAGGAAGGAAGGAAGGAAGGAAGGAAGGAAGCTTCAACCTTCCCCCGCAACAAACCATAATCTCATGGCTAACATTGCTTCTTTATAGTTAATATTTTTAGTGATAGCAATTTAGTTAAATATGTTTTTTCTAGCCCATGTAGTAGAAACTATTCAAGGATTGTTAATTCAATCAGGATGGCTAGTTAGACATTACTAAAAGGAGGAAATGCATTATAGATGCACATTTAAACTTAGAGGATAAAGCATCTCACCAGAGCTGGAAAAGTATTACCAGGTGATCTATGAGCCTGTCTGCTCAATCTTCCATCCAGGGTATATATATATCGCATTGTGTGATAGGCAAGAAAAAGGAATTAGAAAATCTTTCCCCTTGCCAGTGTAAATGTATAGTTTAAAAATTACTCACAACTTGTTAATTCATGCTGAAAATACTATTTCATAATTTCTAAAACCACAGGGTCTTTGAAGCAGATAAATGTATGTCCAAAGCGCTTAGACTATTGGAGGAAGATTTATGGTGCCTGCTCAAGATTATCTCAACAGATCTCCACTAGTGCTTGACTGCCTATCTGTGGACTTCTCTGCTGAACTCCTCTTTAATGGGTAGTCAGGAAATATGTGATTAAAAAAAAAAAAAAGGCATGGCAGGCAAACTTCAGAAAGCTCCAGGTTTCATTTTTTTTACTTATCGTTCATAAACTGATAGTGGGATTGTGATTTTATTTTAAGTTTGCTTTTAAAATAAATGAAAATTCGTTTTTCCCCCCTCAAATGGTCCCCATCATGCAAATGGGACTCAGAAAGATGCTTGTAAATGTACACACATAGGATATATAAATCTAGGATCTCAAATGGTAGACATATGATATAATCTTTTGAAGGCTGCTTGCAAGAATGTAAGATTACAGCTTCTTCTTCTCCTCCTCCAAACAAATAGATGGAGATGTGACTTTAGGAGATTTTCAGGCTCCAGGCCAGGGTTTCTAACCTTGGTGACTTGAAGGTGTATGGACTTCAATTCCCAGAATACCCCAGCCAGCCATTGTTAATACAATCAGGATGGCTGGGGAATTCTGGGAATTGAAGTCCACACATCTTCAAGTCACCAAGGTTGAGAAACCCTGCTCCAGGCGAATAGGTCTGGTCAGCAACAGTATATCTCAATTAATTCGATTAACAGTTTAATGTTATTTTTCAGCATTCTTAACTTGTTTTAGTACAATTAGTGGTAAGAATAAAATTACTTCACAGACTACTTGGGTTTTCACAAGTTATAACAAGTCATCTAGCTATAATTCAATGAGCCAAGTAAAAAATTCTGGGCATATACAAAGATATGACCTTTGGGAAGGATGAAAATAGATTATATAAAAAAGCAAAAAATCACATCATTTTGTGTAATTACGATTTTTAACTTATCCCAGGGAGACCTCCCATGCCAGCTGGGAATTAGAGAATGACAGTAGTAGGGGACCAAATTGGAGAAGCTTGGCAGATGGTCAGAAGTTTGCCCATTTTTAAATGGATTGGCTCATTTCCTACTGCAAAGCAGTCTGACATAATAATGTAATACCCTTGACATTCAAGTTCTAAAGTAAATAAGGTTGTTAATATCAGAATGGTTTCAGTGTCTAGATTAACTATTTCTTTTTTTTAAAAAAAATAATGCCACCTTTCAGGGTAAATCCTGTCATGGCAGTGCATATATTCTCACATATGAAAATCTCTTATTCTAATAATCATTGAATCTGCATTTTTAAACCCTTTCCTAGCCTTGCTGCATACCCAAAAAATCCATCTTAAGCTATTTAACTGAAACAATGCCAAAGCCAGTCACAATATAACATCATCTACAGAGCAATCCCATAGCTGCTTATTTGGACATAAATCCTATTGCATTCAGTTGGACTTAGTTCATACCACACGCCATACTTCGACCTGTAACTTATACCCTAGGCCAAGACTGGCTCGGATAATTAAACTTTTAGTTTAGCCTCTCAATTAAAAGCAGACAAAAGCAGATGGGTTTGCTGTCAAAATTCCTGACAGCAAACAGGAAGGGATGCCCAGTGCTGATGGACGGTGAGAGTTTTAGTTTAGCTACATCTGCTGGGCTACAGGTTCTCCATACCTGATTGAAAAAGGGACAACCACAAATAGGTGGCTAGATTCTTATACCTGATCATCTAAATTATTTTAAACATGGGCTGAGAAATTAGGAAAGGCAGTTTTATATTTGTGCACTGGCCTTCCACATACTATTTATTCTTTATATACAAAATTTATATTCCAGCCTTCTGCTATGTGTGCATCATGCAGGCTAGTTAACAATTAGAATGTGTACGAAATTTAAACTCTTTTAAAATAATAGCAAAGCCATTTTAAAAACACTAAGAGTAGACATACACAACAGAGAACATATTCAAATAAAGTTTTTCCCAACTTCTTGAAAGAATACTTTCCTAAGTACATAACTAGTCTGCAACAGACTTCCAGAGAGGGAACTACCTTGACATCCTCAGAAGAACTGCCGCTTAGTTTGAATGCATAACTATCATACTACATCAGCTTTCCCCAAGATAGTATCCCCTACAATGCATTGCATTGAAATTCCTATTATTCTCAACCAGTATGATATTCAGGCTGGGTTATGGGACCTGCAGTCCAACATAGCTCAAGGCACCAGGTAGGAGAAATCTCTTTTAAACCCCAGGGCTGTGAGGTTTTATCATTAATGCTTTATTTCTGACATGTCCCATGTCTGATCTTAATCTGCAACAGGAAGCTTGTCCAGACAGTTTTATCTCTTCATATATATCATAAGACTGATTTTTCCTCCCAAAAAAGTCTACTTGTGTACAGCCATACCTGCATCACGTTCTTGTGAACCAAGACACTACATTGTCAGAGTCTTGGCTCACATGGAAACCAACATGTCTTCAACAGTGGAGGGGTCAGAGTGCTTATATCATGAGCCCTCTGGATTCATAACCCCTACATGAAGCGTTAGACCTTCCAATGTTTGGAGCTGGTATATCTCTTGTGCAACAGAATGTAATCATCATCACTGAAACTATACCAAGCCATTTAAAACTGAACAAGGTGCAAGGATATTGAACGCTGGATTTTCGCAGCTGAGAGTTAACAGAGACATCTCTGTAACCAATCAAGTGGGAAAATTCACAGTCTGAAATGGTCTGAAAGTTCACACTTCCACATGTAATATGGTGTGGGGTTGAGGACAATAATGAGAAACACAGAAGCTCAGGCAAGATCAGTTGTGAATGTTGTAAATGGACTTTGCTCCATTTAAAGCAAAGAAGGAAGGCAAAAAGTATCTACAGATTTTCCTGGAGAGCTCTTTTTTTCTCTCTCTCTCTTTAGCCAGCAATCATTTATGATGACTACTGTATAAAAGTCTTTTGCCTTTGAATGCCACTAAACTATAACTACTTACATTGATGTAAGTTTTCTGATTTCATTTATTGCCTGTGTCTGCTGAAAGGACACTAAAAATCTTTTGAAAAAGAGATTGAGCTTTTTTTTTTTATTAACTGAAACCATGATCTTTATTTTTTTTAGCTAGATAGATTGTGTAGTGAGATTGCTGGGTAAAACTTAAATTGAATAAATTTGAATAGGATTTGGGGAATCAGATTATACCGTTGCGATCAGGGACAAATTGCTCTATTTCTAGTCTGTGTCAGGTTTGCTTCTATTCACCCATTTATTCCCTCTCATTCCATCCCTAATCAGTCTGCATTTTCCTTTAGCCTAAACACTGTTGCATACCATTGTTGAATTAAGAGCAGCAGCACACAATCTGGAAAAGAGAACCAGTGTGGTAGAGTGCTAGAAGATTGGATTAGGCCAGGAACCCAAGATTTAAGCCCCAGTGAGTCAGCTGTGGACTCACTGAGTGACTTTGGGCCAAACCCTGCCTCTCAAGCACTCCACCATATGAATGAGTGAAGTATGATTGCCATATAGATTGCCTTTTAGAGAAACAAGATATAAATGTAGTCAGTAGTCAGTCATTAAGTCAAACACTTAACTGGAATGTAACTTGTATTCCAATTTACTTATTAATTTGAGAAGTGGGAATTAGGTCTATAAAACAGAAGTCTTTCCCATCCTGTGGTGAAATAAATCCCCATTTATGGGAAGTTGGATGATACAGTCATGCAGGAGGGGACTCTATTATCTTCTCAGCTTCTTTATTTAAGATTGTCACATGTTATGGGAGTTTGGGTTATTACAAATAAAAGTTTCCTAATGAAAATCTGAGATACACCTGTATGCCAAGCTGGCCCCATGTTTTTGGTCACATGGGTAGAAGTTGATTTGTGCATTCTACCAAAATGGATGGAATTCCCCCATCCCCCCTTTTTTTGCTTCACAGCAATAACATTGGACCAACATCTTCAGTAGCAAAACATCCTACTGCTGAATTTATATTTTTTCTGTAAAATTGTCATCACTCTCTTCCTTCCCATAATTCATAGGAAAACAAACCAAACTGATTGTTGGATCATATTTCAGTCCTAGAAACTGAACAGCATCCTCTATTGCAATTGATATCTTGGGCCATCATGCAGTTTTCTCGGTTCCAGGCAGGCTGAATGACATACATGCAAAGCTACCTTCATATGTATGCTGTACATGAAATAATGAACATTGGGTTTTTTTTCCTCCTGTTAGATGAGATACAGGTTAGTGCATCTATATACCAGATAGATAAAGATACTCTAGAGTTGTGATTAACTCCTGGTGATTGAATCAGTGCAATTTCTTGGCAGCGTGGTAGTGATTTGCTAATGTCTTATTCTGAGACTTATTTTTTTACTTCCTAGTCTGGTCAATACACATACAACTTATGTCCCACTAACTGTGGTACAAAGATGCCTCAACAAACATTTTTAAAGACTATATTAGCTTGGTCACATCTTCACACTATTGTGAAGGCATCTTAAATTCATATTTAGTTGTTCCAGCTTAAAAGAGCATCTCTGCTTTCTTCTGACATAAAAATGACCTTATTGACAGATGTGGTCAGGCACTTAGATGTTTTGAGTTCCTTTCGGACACCTGAAACTGCTATAGGCACTGCTCTCCATGGCCACCCTAGCTTGGACTTGCTCACTTAGCTTCCACAGAGGGATCTGCTTGTATAAAGCCTGACCATTCTGGCTATTCTGAAATGCTCATCAAGTCTTAGGCAGGCGAAGAACATACATGGGTTCATGGCTTTTTGAAAGAGCACTAAACCTGCTTGTTAAAGACAAGTTTAGAAGTCTTTTGAAAGGCCACCAGACTTGGATTTAAAATGCTGAACTAATGCTCCCTGAAGAGAAAACTACTCCAGTAGGTCAATTTAAGCAGGGAAAGAGCTAAGAGCTAAGAGGGATGACACCACATTTCCCATAATTGTCAAACTACTTCTGGGTACTGCCCATTCCCCAATGCACCTACTTATTCAGGATCTACAAGAGGGAAACTGACAAGTATTCTGGCTGTTTCCCCTTTTAGTCCAAGTGACAAACCACAGGAATAATGGGCGGACCCAAGATGAAGCAAGCAGGAGCTGCCAATCCTTCTGGTCACTCTTGCAGCATCCACTTGGGCTGTTTCTGAACATGGGCCTATGGCTGGTTGGGAAGATTATTAAACCTGTGTGCAAAGTTAATGTGGTTGACACATCAGGAGAGAGGGAAAGAGATTACCTGATATACTCAGAAAGTGCTGGGCAACTGCATCTGCACCCCAATCTCCACTCGAGCAACCTGTCAGCTCACTTATTTTAATACACAGCTTAGTGCTCTTCCAGAATGATGGTAGACTCAGAAATAGTCCAGGTGAAGCTCAGCAGCACAGAGAATGTCCACCACAGCCACCTGTCACGCAGACAACTTTAAAGGTACCTAAAAAGCATCTGTCCCAGGCACCCACCTACGTTAGCCCAAGCCTCTCCCACTACATGTTAAGGATAGTGATTGGGAATGGTTTTTCCCCACTGGTAGGTGATGCTGATGGGAGGGGAAACTCACCAAGCATTGCTGTTAAATTGTTCAGTATTAAAACTCCCTGGACAGCACCAGTTGCCAGACTTGGGGCTGAGGCAGAATAGGGCACAGTCATGGGGGCAGAACAATTCATGTTAGCATATTTTTCTGCCAGCTCAAGGACTGGAGGAATGCATGTCAATGTGGGCATTACAGGAACAGTCCTCTGATCCTACCTATGTCTGCTGCTGGGGAAAGTACAGATGGATTCCTGAGGATTATTATAGTATAATAATTTCATGGGGAAATATTGATGAAAGAAACTCCAAACTGACTATCGTAGCTGGCAATCTATCATGCAAATGGCCACATGTCAGGAATGTAGAAAATGGTATTGTTGAAAATGTATTTTAAAATAGAAGACCTTGCTATCTGAAATGCTCATTTCCCTGACTAAAGGCAGAAGAAGTTGTGAATTCCAGCTTCCTGCAACAAAGGCTCAACATTGGTTCAAATGTCCCTGTTTTCTACAAAGAAATAAAATCTTGCCTCTGTCATCACTTCAAGAAAGAAGACTTCCCCACCTTCCAATTATTTCTTCACCAGAGCAAAAATTTTTGAAAACTTGCAAGTAGGAGAGGGGGGGAGGGGGCAAGGGGGGGGTAGATAGGAAGGAAGGAAGGAAGGAAGGAAGGAAGGAAGGAAGGAAGGAAGGAAGGAAGGAAGGAAGGAAGGAAGGAAGGAAGACCAAACAATACACTTTTTTTTCCTGAGATATGCAGAACTTTTTTTTTCAAAGAAAGCTAAAAAAGGAGAAAGGGCATATTTTCAAATTACTGTGCTGTAATTATCCCACAGAGGAAGAGCTGAACAGGTTTTATATGACCTGCATATAGTTTAAATGATTTTCGGAAATCCCTGCAATGTCAGCAAAAATGAGAGTTTATTGCTAGATCTAAAGGTTTCATTTTTCTTTCTTTTTATTAATGACAAATCATTGACTGGTAAGGCCAACAGAAATGTTCAAGTTAATAAAGTCTGTCAATGCAGTAAAAAAGGTGAAATGCCCTAGGTTCTTAAAAGTTCAGGCTGGCACATGGCTCTGCTGTTCTCACATTCATGCTTACTATCAAAAGTGTGAATGTATGTCAAGAATGTTGTAAAGCTGAATGACTAACAATAAGAGTGCTTCTTACCTTCCTATGTAAAATTAAAGCTGTATCCATATGGCCACCTGGATGCAGAATGTTACACGGTTTTGCACATATTCCCAGTGGAAAAGTTTAGGATCTGTTTCTTAAATTCAATATGCACCTGGGGAACAAAAAGCAGATATGAAACACAAGAGCCTTGCATGTGCTGTGAATAAAATGCAAGTAGTTTTCTTGGCAAGATATATGGAAAGCAATATTGACTCTTTCTTGATTGTAGGCTCTAGATATCAAAAGCACAGTCATTTAAAATGCATCTGTGCCATTCATAATGATTGAAACATGCAAGTACTTTCTTGATGGACCTGGATCAAAAAAAAAAAAAAATCAAATCTGCTCTTAAGAGTTTGTTATTTATATGTATAGGAAGAAAATCTGCAAAATGCATCAATTCTTGGGTTTTTCTTTTATATATATTTGAATATATATATATATTCAAATAATTTTATTAAGTATTACAGTTATACAGATAAAAACTAATACAAACTACAAAAAATAAAGGAATAGAAAGAAAAAGTGCAGAAAAGAAAGAAAAAAGAAAATAATATAAAATAATAGAGAAGAAAGAGAAGATAAAAATATAACAAAAAAGAAAAGAGATATAGCTTCTCCCTTCATCTCAACAAGTATAAACAATTTTAACAACGTATCACTTTCTCTTAAAATACAACAATCTCTTCATCCCATATCACGACTTTTATCTATAGACAAATCCTTAAAACCATGTCATTCAGTCCTGGTCAGCAAAAGTCCATTAAGGGTTACCAGAAATAACATCATCTATTTTAACCTTGATCAGATAAACCAACTTTATATTCCTTCCCCTTACTTTTAACAATCTTAATCTTTAATCCCTTCAAATAATGTCCTAGAACTTGATTTCTTTTCTTTTTTCTTTGCCCCTTCTCACCAAGTCTTTAAAAACTTTAACAGGTGTCTTTTGTAAATCCAATATAGGAAAATTATCCAAGTGATTGCCCTGGTTGTTTGTTTGTATGTCCTTTTTAATTATTAAAACATCAGTCAGTTCATTTGTGTATCCAATATTTCATCTCTTTCCAAATAATTCTTGTATGTCATTTTTCAGTTCATGTTCAAATCTAGTATTTCAGTGTTATCTAGTAGAACTTGTTCCTTTTCCATAACATCATTCACACAGAGTCTATCTATGATGCCAGATATTCTTAAAATTAACTTCTGAGTCCATTGTTCACATACTGTATATCCTTCAGTACATTTGATGTTAAGGTATTTTGCTCCATTTTATGTTGACAAGTCAAATAGGTGTTCTTCTCCTTTAATTGTAATCTTTATTTCCTTTTAGCTCCCTCTAGTGTCCAACCTTCAAAGTCCCACCATATCATCCCCCCCCCCCCCGCCCCCGGAATTCAGAACACAATCTGCTTTCCCTCGGGAAAGATTCATTCCATTAATTTAAAAATCCCATTTCAAGTCAATCTAGACCCTTAATCCATTTATAACTTTCCAAAAACAACACTCTAATCATCCTTTTGCCTTTTATTCTCAAAAATTACTATGTCCTTAAAGTCACACTTACAATTTTGTTCATTAAGGGCTGAAGGAAACTCACCCAGTGAATGCCATCAAACTTGCCATTCCAAAGGTTCTTAATATTTAAAAAGCTGTAAAAAATAATTGAAATAGTGATTAAGAAATAAGGCTCAGCCAAGATTATTGTCCATACAGGCTACATTATGGTTGTGGACATAGATGGAATCTCTCAACTCCCAGCCACTCCGCTCACCAGCCAACCACAACAATCACAGTTCTTGCAGTGTACTCATGAGGAACAGGCATGAGGAGTGCATGTGGGTACTCCTTTCTCCAGAGGGATCTCGCCAGCCAGGATCCATACTCTGGTCAGCAATTTCAGCTGAAATGCTGAAGGGGGGGGGTCTACCTCACCATGTCCTCACTGGAAGTCCCCAGTATTTGGGTTTTTCTTCATAGAAGTGAAACATCCGTTGAATGTATTGTCGAAGGCTTTCACAGCCAGAATACGATGGCTGGTGTGGGTCTTCCGGGCTGTGTGGCCGTGTTCTGGAAGTTTTGTTTCCTAACGTTTCGCCAGCATCTGTGACCGGCATCTTCAGAGAGCAGGAGCACAGACAGGAGCAGTTCTCTCTGTGCCCAGGAAGCCCAGCTCTCTCCTGAGCACAGAGGGAACTGCTCCTCTCTGTGCTCCTGCTCTCTGAAGATGCCGGTCACAGATGCTGGCGAAACGTTAGGAAACAAAACTTCCAGAACACGGCCACACAGCCCGGAAGACCCACACCAGCCATCAGTTGAATGTTTGTGCTTATACAGTCCCTTAGAAAATGAATGACTTGATTACTTTATCAGTGGGGCTTGGGGCTCTTTTGACCCCATGCCATAGAATTAAAATATAAGATACAACTTAGATTATTTTCAAGTCTGAACTGAACTGTCTTTCACTGTTAACTGCAACTTTTCCCTAGCTCCCTATTGCTCATCATGGAAAAAAGACTTCATGGTTTGCAACCCACATTGTAAATATGACAAAAACCTGCCCTGCTCAACCTACGAATCCACATCCCACAATGACATCTTGTATGCTTCAGTACTATGCTACACTATTATCCAGATGGGGATCATCTGGAAGATATTTGATCAAGCCAACCAGGCAACTGATTGGTCAGTTGGAGTTTTCATTCTTGGAAGCTACTTCACCCATGAAAAACATCTTGAGAAATTTGCTTTGTTTGGAAAAAACTGGTGAAGACTAAAGGCTAGTTTATGCTATGAAGTCCCAGAGCAAGTAAGTATCCTCAAAGGGTAACATTCTTTCTTAGTCAGCAAAGTCTGGGTTTGAGAAGGAATATAGATCTGACATTGGAATTTCCATCCCGAGAAAGAGGAAAGTGTGAGAAACTCAAAATAACTCCATCTTGTTTTGTTTAGTAAAAGACAGGGCAGAAGGAAATGTGGGCAAGTATTCAAGATTCTGTTGTTCTACATTACTACAATAAAGAACATTCCTAGAATGCCTGCTGTGTCTATTTCTTGACCTTGTCTGACTGAAAGAGCTGACAATTTAAAAAATAACTGGTCATCCCAGTTCTGATGTTACTTTGCCAGATGCTTTTATAGAAAATTGGAGTTGAATTAATATTTTGTTGGGGGGGCTAGCTTGTGGGTGGGAAGTTGCTATGGAAAAAGGCTGTGTGGCTATTGTTTGTGAAATGAAAGCTTGCAGTGAATATTCATCAGTGCGCTTTAAGCAATCTACTGTGATTAAATTATTGAATTTTTGACTGCTCAAGGAGGCTTCAGTTCACTGCCATATGGAGGCTGTTTATGGTGATGACTGTGTTGATGTGAGTACTGGGCATCACTGGGCCAAAAAATATAAAGATGGTAAACCAGGAAGAGCTGATTGGTGTGATTAAGAATAAAATGGATACCTTGTGCTAATAACTGATGAGTTTCACATGAGAAAAGTTGATGAACTGATTAAGGACAATTAGAGGATCACTCAAAGGGAAATTGTCAGACTTGACATTTTACAGGAACATGTGAGTCACATTACTGATGTTCTTTAATATTGGAAGGTTTATACAAAATGGGTTCCTCATGTGCTGATGGCAGAGATGAATGCTTTAAGAGTTGAAATTTGCCAGCAATTTTTGTCATGCTATGAGAATGTAAATGAAGAATTTCTTCAAAATATTGTGAGAGCTGACAAAACACGGGCTCATCATCATGACCCAGAAACAAAATATCAGTCCATGAAATAGAATCACAAAGCTTCACCTGAGAAAAAAAAAATTCAAGACCCACCTCCATCAGGAAACTCATGGTTGCAATTTTTTGGGATGCAGATGGTTTTATTCACCTGAATTTCCTTGAACCTGACAATTCTATCAACTCAGAGCACTACATTGCAACATTCAAAACTTTGAAACAACTTTTAAGCAGAGTTTAGAAGCAGAAGAGGAAAATTTTGCTGCAACATGTCAATGCTAGCTACATACCTCATGAAACACCCATGAGGGAACTGTGAGATTGGATCTCACTATCTTATCCCAATTGTCCTACAATCCAGATTTGTGACTTCCATTTTTTTTTTCCTGGATGTTAAGGGATCCCTTTGGGGGCAGCTGTCTGACTCAAATGAAGAAGTGGAAAGGACTGTTAGTTTAAAGAGACAAAGTGTAGAGTTCTTTCATGATGGCTTAAATAAGCTTTCCCATTGTTGGTAGAAGTATGTAGCACAGCCTTTCTCAACCTTTTGATCCTGGAGGAACCCTTGAAATATTTTTCAGGCCTTGGGGAACCCCTGCACATTAAGGCTGAAATTTAGGCCAGAAGTTACAAATTTATTATATTCGTTTCATGTGTACACCTGTATATGTGCATTAACAGCATTCCGAAACTAAAAATAAACGTACCTCTTTAATGTGAAACTTGTGCTTCTTTTTTGCTGCACAAATACTCAATTCTGTGCCACATATGAAATTTATTTAAAATAACTGGATAAAATAACTACAGGAAAACAGCAGGGAAAATATGTGGGAGGAGAGACTGACGTCACAGACTAAGTTGGACGAGTCCATTAATTTCTTGAAAAATGCACTTTTCCCTCCCCTTCCTTCAATACATTCCTCCCTTCTTGTAATGTAGTGTTTACCTGTTATCAACGGTCTCCCCTATCTCATGTCAAAAATTAAGAATGGATTCAACCAAATAAACACAGTCCTATAGCACACTACCAGAGAGCTCAGAAAGAGTTGTAACTAGATTTTTGTTTGGTCTCTGCTCATCACTGAGAGAGCTCATTGCCCGAATTTGAAATAATTTTTTAAATAAATCATGATCTCCCAGGGAACCCCTAGTGACTTCTTGTGGAACCCTAGGGTTCCACAGAACTGTAGTTGAGAAACCCTGGTGTAGCAATGGTGGTGATTATGTGATATAGGTAATCAAAGAGCTCATTTCAAGAATTATTTTTCCAGTTCATTTATTAAAAATATCCCTATTTATACTAAGGTTATGGAGATGGAGGCATTACTTTTCATTCAACCTTCATACGTGCTTCCCTGGTTCTTAAAGTGAGAAAACAAAAGCCCTGGTCTATCCTTTCTTGCATGTGAGAACTGTCGTGTTTTACCACTTCGGTTTTATATTGATAAATCACACAAATGGGAGTAGCATACAGTATTTATATTTGAAATATATGCTCCTGAAGATCTGACAGACTGATCTGCCTCACTCAGCTGCAAGCTCCTTTTAGCCTAGTCACTACCAGGCCAACCTATCTCATAGGGTGGTTGTTGTGGAAAAAGGCAGGGGAAAGCTTTTGGAGATATATCTAAATAAAATACATAGGAGGCCATAGTTATCATAGCTGCATTCAAATGGCAAGAAACTGTAGCAGCAGAAGTCACCCCTCTTCGTCTGAAGGTGGCACTAATGGCCCCCTTCTCCCTGCTCTTCTTCTGTAATTCCCTGGGATGTAGAAGATGGTGGTTGAAGACTGGCATAACCATATCGAAATAAGTGAAGGTGTGTTACACACGCTGCTCCCAGGTTCGGCTTTTGGTCACTCACTCACACACTCACAGCCTATTGAGGCACACGGATCTTGTCAGCCCCCCTTGCTTTCTACCTGGGTTTTCCAGATAGGTGCGGCTGGAGAAGACAGACACAGCCCTGGTCAACAGCGGGGAAATAATTGGGGATACACACAAATCACTTCCAACCGAACACTGAGGCACAAGAGGTTCTTTGTAATACACAGAGACCCAGTGAATTTAAAGTAACAGCAAAACTTTACTGGTTGCAAGGTACATTTGCTCTTCCTCATACACACACACGCACTTACCCATGTCCTTCCCAACTAGGCTGCCAGGCACTAGCTAGAGGGACAGAAGCCACCAAGTCTGGATCCAAAGGTGACTCAGATGACTAAGACGACTCAGACGACTCAGAGTGGGTGGGCTTTGGGACCCCTTTTATCCCCAAAAGTCCTTGCTTTGTTGATTCACAAGTCTGGCAGTTGATGGGATTGGGGTTTCCATGTGCTCAGGCCCAACTTTTTTTTTCTGGTTTAGGTTTAGGTCCTTTGTTATCTGATTTAGTCCTTTGTTTTTTTCCTTAACGACTTGCTTCCTTCTTATCTACCTCCCTGAAGGGATCCCATAGATAAGTTTCCTGGCTTTTGTCCTCTCTGCTTACGTGCCTGCTTCATCTTTAGGTTATGGCAGCTACGTGCTTCTCTCACAGGTGAAACCTCTCTCTTCCCCCATCCCAACAGATTGAAATTGTAATTCTAAGAGCTGATTCCTCGCAGCGCATAGCTGCTTCTTTATATGAGAAGACTTAGGCTGAGGAATTTTCTGGAAGCTTTGCAGGCAGAAAGTAACTAGTAAGAAACCATGGAAATGAACCTACTACCAGAAGTCCAGCTTTGCTCCCAGGGGGCAGAGATTTAGGGGCAAGGGCTGTACCCTTACCCAATACCAGCATCTACTTTATTCATTACATTTATATAGACGCCCATCTCATGCATGTGGCTCTTTATTTACTTACTTACATACTTACATGGTACATGGTGCCGACCCAGGAGTTCTAAGTGGCTTATAATTCTAAAAGGAAACAAACAAACAAGCATTAAAACAGAAAAGCAATATCCAGAATTTCAGAACAAAGTGCAGCCTTCTAATGAGGATCCCATTCCAAAAGGCCCATGGAAGAGGATTGTTTTTGCCACCCTTCTGAATGGTAGAAGGATGGAGGCTAACCTGACGTCAGGGGGCAAACTGGTCCATAGGAAAGAGGAAGCTACTGAAAAGACAATGCTCCTGCCTCTTGGTCTCCTGTCTCCTGTGGGTGAGCAGTCATAGCATCCCTTCATGGTGACACCATGTAGATCAGCGTTCTTCAACCTTGGCAGCTTTCAGATGGGTGGACTCCAACTCCCAGAATTCCCCAGCCAGCTGGCTGGCTGGGGAATTCTGGGAGTTGGAGTCCACCCATCTGAAAGCTGCCAAGGTTGAGGAACACAGATGTAGATCAAACAAATGGCCCCAGATGCAAGCCACATAGGCTTCATAGTGCCACCATATTAAAGTAGGCTTGAAAGCCTATTGGGAACCAGTGCGGCTCGTGCGAGATAGGCGTTATTCAGTTAAATCAGAGTTTTTCAAACTTGGCTACTTTAAGATGAGTGGACTTCAACTCCCAGAATTCCCCAGTCAGCATGTGAATCAGACATTTTGGATAGCTTCAGGTTTGGCTTCCAAGTAGCGAAAGAAGATTTCATGCTGATTTCATGCATTTTGTATTGCAGCTGCCAAGCAATGAAGAAACTGTGACAGTGGCACAAACTACATGCTGTTTTCCCACCTATTCTAATCCCCTTGGCGCCGCCTACTGTAAACACTTGGCTTTGCCTATAGGGGGCACTGTCCTCTGCCCCACTGGTCACAGCCACCACCACTTTCCCAAGGGAGAACAAAACTGGAGAAGCAGTGTGTGCATTTGGCTGCTGTTCTAATAATGTGTAAGCTACTGGGAATAAACAATGTGAAAATTGAATAATTGTAGATGTGCTAATTGTCCTGTGTGTTATACACAGAGAGTCATTATGTTTTCAAGAATCAAAGCAATACTTGTGAATAGAATTGCTAAGTGTCTGACTCCTTTAGTGATTATGGCTTAAGCAACAGAATGTAAGTGTGGAATCCATACACAAACAGTTTATAGAATCCATATCTCCTCCTCCCTATGAATGAGTCATCCCAGTGGCCTAAGATGGAAGTGGTATTTGCCCTATACATTTTCTAGCTTTGCAGATGCAGAAATCAAAGTCTCAAGATATTAGTCTGAATTTTTTCAAAGAACATTAATGTTATTTTCTACCACTTTCTCAAATTTGTTTGTTTGTTTGCTCGTTTGTTTATGAAATGCCCACTGTTGTGAAATTCAGCCATTTGGCATAGTGTTATTCCAAATAAACACTTTTGCATTATACTTTTCTCTGCATTGGTATGGGCACACATTGATGGGCAGGCATCACCTTGTGGTGACATTTCCTTGTAAAAACTGACAGTATATAAATTCATCAAAATGTATACACGCACACAGTCACTAGATATGATGTTAATTATACCCACAGCAACAAACAGAAAATCACGACTATATTCTAAAGTATTGTTCAGTAATGTGGACCAAACTTATACTCAGCACAAGTGTGAACTCAGCCACTTAGGGTTAATTATTTTCTAATGCTAAGCAATTTACCATTGTTATATCTTGTTAGTGGGGTGTAAACAAGTTATGATTAGATGTACCAGCCAGGTTTAATAAATGTAAATTCCTTGCTACAGCAGTTATACAGATTTAATAAGGATGTATGCTAATTTGAGAGGGCAATAAAGCTTACAGGAATTAATAAGCTATATGTTTTGGGCAATAGCAACTTCACCCCAAAAGCATCATATCAAAACATTAGTAGCGCAAAATAAGCACAATATTGCCCTTTAACCAAATGAAGAAGTGGGAGAAAATAACACAATTTAGATGGCAAACCAGTACTAAAATGAGCCAATCAACTATCCTCAGATTATTTAACTTTGATCATTGGATCAAGAACAGATAACAGTAGCATTTAAAACTTTAAGTGGTCAAGTAATTTTGAATTCAAGTTACCGAAAATCATATTTACTCATCTGCAATACTTGTACAATCCCTGGAGAAGACGTGACTTCTTTTAAGAGTTCCAGCCAGGTGCTTGCTTCCAGATCTTAGAATCAGATCTTTAGGACTGCACAGCTTTACTATACAAGCCTAACAATTCATGTGTGTTTACACAGACACATAGGCACAGGATACTATTACAATCTGGTAACCCACAAAAATAAAGTATTTTGTGAACATCTAGAATACTATTTTAGGATGGGCCTGCCAGCCAAATTTCAGAACTTTTGAAATGTTTATTAGGAGTGCAAATAATGAGTTAGCTAGGGGAAAAAATGCTAGGTTCTTCTCAAGACAGTGCCATCACGTGTGTTGTCAAACTGATACTTGTTTGGCTACTTATTTACTGTCCTTGTTTAGACTCTTCCTTTAGTGGTCACCATGTTAACTCATTATTTTGGACAGCGATACACTTAAAAATGATATTGTCACTGAATGGTAACCCCACTAATTAGCCATCACTGTCAACAGGATTCTGCTAAGTGTCATCTGGTCGAGGTTGCGTGTTATTGGAAGCCACAACAAATTACACTGGCCATTATACTGGCATGTTGGAAATGTACAGACTCATGACTCTATGCCACTAGTCGGCTTCAAATTGCCTTATACTAGGCTGACTTGATATTTCTACTTTATAGGAGGAAGTAGACCTACCAGAGGCCTGTCATTTTTGCCTGTCCTTTCTAGCAGATGAAATGCAATTTTTGAACCAAGCGCTTCTATCAAGTATGAGGAATAAGTGTGTTTTCCAGGATCTTACGAAAAGATAGAACACAACCCTTGCCAGGTATTATCTGCTTCTATCCAATTGATTTGTTGTTGAGTCGTTAAGTCGTGTCCGACTCTTCGTGACTCCATTAACCATATTGCGCCAGGCCTTCCTGTCCTTCACTGCCTCCCTGAGTTTGCTCAGTTTCATGCTCATTGCTTCAGTGATGCTATCTAACCATCTCATCCTCTGCCGTCCTCTTCTCCTTTTGCCTTCAATCTTTCCCAGCATCAGGGTCTTTTCCAAAGACTCCTCTCTTCGCATTAGATGACCAAAGTATCTGAGCTTGAGCTTCATTATCAGTCCTTCCAATGAACAATCAGGGTTGATTTCCTTTAAGATTGACTGGTTTGACCTCCTAGCAGTCCAGGGGACTCTTAAGAGTCTTCTCCAGCACCACAGTTCAAAGGCATCAATTCTTTGGCACTCAGCCTTCTTTATGGTCCAGCTCTCACAGCCATACATTACTACTGGAAAAACCATAGCTTTGACTATGCGGATCTTTGTCGGCAAGGTGACGTCTCTGCTTTTTAATATGCTATCTAGGCTTGCCATAGCTTTCCTCCCAAGGAGCAAGCGTCTTTTAATGTCATGGCTGCAGTCTCCGTCTGCGGTGATCTTGGAGCCCAAATAAATGAAGTCTGTTACTGCTTCCATTTCTACCCCTTCTATTTGCCAGGAATTGATGGGTCCAGATGCCATGATCTTAGTTTTTTTAATGTTGAGTTTCAAGCCAGCTTTCGCACTCTCCTCTTTCACCCTCATCAAGAGGCTCTTTAGTTCTTCTTCACTTTCTGCCATTAGGGTGGTATTGTCTGCATATCTGAGGTTGTTGATGATTCTCCCTGCAGTCTTAATTCCGGCTTGTGATTCTTCCAGCCTGGCATTTCTCATGATGTACTCTGCATATAGGTTAAATAAGCAGGGTGACAGTATACAGCCTTGTCGTACTCCTTTCCCTATTTTGAACCAATCAGTTGTTCGGTGACTGGTTCTAACTGTTGCTTCTTGGCCCGCATACAGATTTCTCAGGAGACAGGTAAGATGGTCTAGTACCCCCATCTCTTTAAGAATTTGCCACAGTTTGTTGTGATCCACACAATCAAAGGCTTTTGCATAGTCAATGAAGCAGAAGTAGATGTTTTTCTGGAACTGTCGTGCTTTCTCCATGATCCAGCGAATATTGGCAATTTGATCTCTAGTTCCTCTGCCTCTTCGAAACCCAGCTTGTACATCCGGTAGTTCTCGGTTCACGTACTGCTGAAGCCTAGCTTGTAGGATTTTGAGCATAACCTTGCTAGCATGTAAAATGAGTGCAATTGTGCGACAGTTTGAGCATTCTTTGGCATTGCCCTTCTTTGGAATTGGAATGTAAACTGACCTTTTCCAATCCCAATTGATTTGACTTCTATTTAATGGAAAGCATAGTTTTATGCAAGTATTGTCAAAATAATTTACCTAACACTGGTCTATGGCTATCTTCCAACTTTCTTAAGAAATGTAACCCTCAACATTCATAGACTAGCGAGCGGAATACAGACACACCATATCCATGATAATAATAACAATATTTATAGATCACCCTTCTTGCAAAGTCTTTGAGCATGAATTAACAGGGACCTGATTGTACATATACACATATTTTGCTGTATTTTTCTCAGGTTAAGAACACATGCAAGGATTGGGATAAAACAGGGGCATCTGCAGCATGAGGGTCAGAAAGTCAAGATGATGGTCACCACCATTTGGTTAGAGCTCCGCCCTTCTTAGGTGTGTGCTTGACTGGAGGATGGACATGATTCCATTCTCCCCTTTCCATATGAAAAATCAAGGTTGCCCACTTTTCTGATAATATAGAAAGCCTGCATGGGGATCATGAGATTATAACTGCTGCTAACAGGGCAGTTATGCTTCTCTGTTTTAGAAGAAAAGAAAACTTATGATACGTATTGGAAAGTGCTTGAATATATTTGTTCCATAGAATGGAGCTGGAAACTATAGACAAGCTAGGACTCACCGTTTCTGTGGCATACAGCTTCAGTATTGCTAAAATCACTTTCATCTACCAAAACAAAACAACAAAAAACAAAACAAAAAAACAAAAAACAAAAAAAGAGTATTTGGAGGCAGGATTTTATGCCTGAAAGAAAACAGATTGTTCTAACTTCAGGCTTCTATAAACATATTTTTACCTTTTTGTTGGGAATGCCGTATTCATTATCTACTTTTTGCAGCCTGTATCTGCCAATATTGTTAATAATTGCCTTGCCCTGCTTCCTAGTAAGTAAAGAAAATGAAAAGAGAGAGAGAGAGAGAACTATTAC
Organism: Python bivittatus; assembly: GCF_059951505.1. Lineage (NCBI taxonomy): Eukaryota > Metazoa > Chordata > Lepidosauria > Squamata > Pythonidae > Python > Python bivittatus. The sequence continues at coordinate 35,045,677 of NW_028277098.1, forward strand.
TGTAGGCGTCTGAAAGATTTCATGTGTTTTTAAAACATTCAAATCCCACACCTAATATTATGGGCGCTTTAAAGATAGTGATAGAAAGCAGAAGGCGATTACAGAATAATCTCAGCTGTCTTTACCAATGTTTCAGGCTTTATTCCCCCAATTTAAAATTTCAATACTTTGATATTCTAAACCTGTAGAATCAGACAACACAGTTGGCAGAGGATGGCTTTGAGAATGCAGGTAATAATGCCTTTTCCTCTTTTCTCTTTTATTTAAATGCCACCTCACACTTTTTTTTCCTTATGTATACATATTTTCTGTACACTTCATCTTGCTGAGGCAATGCCTAGAGGGGTTTAGCTTTTACTGCTGGTGGAACAAAGCACTGCCTATGTTTTTTCCTCTAATTTATTTGATTTTGGAATGCTACAGCTTTTTTATAAAGAAAACTTAAAAAGAAAATTAAACCCATTAAAGCAGATATAAATTTGTTGGATTTTTATTTTTCCCTCCGTCTTTTTGTAACAAAGCAATTAACAGAGCTTGCCTATCCAACACGATGGGTGACATTTTCAATACATAAAGAAATGCAGGCACAGCAAACCTAAATTATCTTCGGTAAGAAACAATGTGGGAGCTATCTCTCGTGGCTTAATAAGCAACAGAGGTTTATGGAATTAGCATGAACATTCAAAAGGCTTTTTATTTATGACTTGCTAAAAGTTCTGCAAATTTTGGAGCAGGAATAATAAAACAATAGTAGACATTTTGAAAGCAATTTGTGCAAGGGGACATCAACTGAAATAAATGGAACACTTCTATAAAAAGCACACTTTCATGTCCCAATATTTTTTTTCATTACATTCACACAGCAACTTGTTCTGTAGTTACTATTCCTTCCAGTAGCCTATGATCTTAGGCAGGCAAAGATTCTTTCCCATCTCAATTGATGCTCTTAAGGGGATATGTGGAGTAACATGTGATATTCTACCAAAGATCTAGGGTCTGTTCTAAATACAACAAATCAGCTAGGGTGCAATGCATCTATTGGCTGCAAAGGATTTCAATGGGAGGTCTAACCATACAAGTAGATACAAAGTCAGATTTTGCAACTCTTAGAGTCCACCAAGAAAGTGTATGAATGGATATGGACTTGTCAAGAGGACTTCAAAGATTTGCTCATTCAAGGACTTCATTCATTGGAGTTAGATATTTCTGTCTTTTCCACCTAAACCAGTGTATGCAAACATAGTGCTTAACATTCATAGCAAAACCCCCACCATTTTATGAAAACAAAGCCAAATTTAGGGCTATCTAACATGCACAGAAGAAAAAAAAATAACCATGATAGTTTGGGGAATGAAAAGCTTATTTCATTATCTGAAGCCAACTATAAAACAAGTTTAGTAAACTTCACGGTAAAATATACCCAAGAACAGTGAGACCTACTATATATCTATGTAATCCAAAGACATACTCCAAAACAGTGCATAGTCTCAGCCCACTTTTACAATGGACAGTAGACATATCAGTTTTACTTCAATTTAAAACAAATCATTGTATGTATAATGAATTTGGCCCAATGTGTGTGCCTGTATACTGAGAGGCAATGCAATGTAGTGGTTAGATTAATCTAAGACAATTTAAATATGTGTTCAAATCCTTTCTCAGAATCAAATTTATTTGGCTAGTTAATCTATGTATGACAGATTAGTTTGAGGATAAACTAGAAGAAACTATGAGTTTTTTATAGTATGTGTATTAAGAGGAGAGATAAAAACATTAAAGTAAAATAAGTTCATAAGGATACCTAAAAAAGATTAAAATGGGAATATAAATCTGATATATGTTCCTAAACATTCAATAATGAGTAGAACAATAAGAGATTATCTGTACTAATAATGTTGATAACATAATTGTGTTTTTTCTTTAATCAACAATAAGCTAATTTCATCATTATGTGCCAAGTTTCTGTCAAGTTATTTTGTAATAACTACTATAAATTACAGTAGTTATTAAGTACAGATTTGAGTTTGGAATATATTGGGATAATTTTGCATCATATTAAATACATACATTTAACTAGATCTACAAGCTTATACAGGTAGTCCTCTCTTAACGACCATTCATTCAGCAACTGTTTGAAATTATGATGGCACTGAAAAAATGGGCTTACAAATCATGCCCAAAGATACAGCCGTTGCAGCACCCCCACTGTCATGCGATAAAAATTCGGGTGCACAGCAGCCCACTCTCACTTACAATCACAGGAGCACTGCAACTTCCCCCCCACACCTATCTCCCCACCACCACCCATCTTTGCCTTTTTGGCCTTCCTGCACAGCGGCACTCAGTGGCAGCAGTGCCAGGGCTGGGGCTGAAGTCGAGGCCTGAGGCTTGCAGCACTCAGCTGCAACCACCCCCAGGCCTCAACTTCAGCTCCAGCGTTGCCTCAAGCCCCACACCACTGGCTTTCACCACTTCATGCCGTTCTCCAAGCCATGCCTCTCATGCGTTCTGCAAGCTGGTGTCCCATTCTCACAAGACCTGGGGAAGACCAGAAGGTTTCTGAACGATCACAAGAATGGGACGCCAACTTGCAGAAGGAATGGAAGGCGTGACTTGGGGAAGGTACGGGATGCGTGCTTGCAGAAGGTATGAGAGATGCGGCTTGGGGAACAGTGTGAGACGGTGAAGGCCAGCAGGGTGGGGCTTGAGGTGGCATTTCTTAGTGGCAGCAGCAGGGCTGATACTGAAGTCGAGGCCTGGGGATGCTGGCAGCTGGCAGAGACTGCTGAAAATCTCGGGCCTCTGTTTCAGCCCCAGCCCTGGGGCTGCTGCTAATGAGTGCCATTGTGCAGGGTGGCCAAAAGGGCATAGATGGGGAGGGGGAGATAGGGGGGTGGGGGAGTTGCAGCACCCCTGCAGTCATAAGTGCTGCTGAGCTGGGCTGGGCTGGGCTGAGCTGGGGTGGCTGAGGCTTCGTGCACACTGCAGCACCCCCCCCAACTCGCATGTGGCCTGCACTAGACCTCCCAGGGCCTCCCCCACTCCCCTGAGCCACTGCTGCACTCCTTACCTGAGACTCCATCCACTTAATGACCCACAATTCTCGCTTAAAAATGGCAGCCAGGAGTGCCAGGATTGCGGTTGCTAAGCGAAGTGGTCACATGATAATTTGCTTAATGACCACATTGCTTAGTGACCTAAATTCCAGTCCCAATTGTGGTCATTAAGCTAGGACTACCAGTAGAAAGCTTATATGAGACACATTTTAGTAGATCTAATAATTGTAATCTTTGTTAACGTTTTCTTGAAACTGAATGTAAGTTCCTTACATTCATATATAAATTGAGTTTCCATTACTAAAATATGTATTGATTATGCTGTGCAGACAGTGCAATATATGTCTAATAATGGACACATTTTTGTCATCACCAATGGCTATTGTTAGACTAGCATATGTTAATCAATCTTGTGCTAATACCTTTCAAGACATCTTGTGTATTTGTCTTTAGTAGTGATTCCCCTCCCCTCCCCCTTTTTGGTATTGTTTTTCATCTTACTACAAAAGAAACAGAGCATGCTGGGACAAAAAATAGAAGAATACAATGGCATTGATCAGTTTCAAAATTGCAGTTGTGTTTTCCCAGTAAGACCACTATCAGAACATTAGAATGATTCCTTTTAAAAGGCTGTCAAATTACTGTTCAGTAGTTCATGAATGTAAGTTGCTCAAAAATCTACTGGACTTGTACAGTTCAGTTGTTCGATGGCTGCCCAAGACACTCCCCTTCAAAGCTATGGAACATTAAGATCCACAAGATTTTCTTGACATAAATGTTCACAGCTAATCCATTGGCAAGACTGGTGGCTAATTCTTTAGAAAAGTACCTAGCCATAGAGGACCTTTTACCAGTTAAGTAAAGCCTCCTCTTTCCCCTACAAGGACTCAGATGGGCAACACCCAATCAAACATAAAAATTGTGCCTGCTTCTCAGAGCTGCTTCTCTTCCTCCTGTCAGCAGTAGAAATTAGTTGAGCTTCTGTGGGATCAAGATATGAGAGGCAGAGGAAGGAGTATTTCGTATTTTGCCCTGAGGCTCAGACAGAACTTGATGAGGAATTTTGTGAATCCATGTTTTAGTGGTTCAACCATAACTAAGTACTGAACAATGGCAATTTATGGTGTAAGGTACCTTAAAAAGTTGATCTAAATATGCTTACAGTACAGCAGACTCCCTGGAATAAATTGATTTAGCTTTGTTTTTAAACGCTGCTCTGTCTTTTCCATCGTATTTCTATTGCATACAGTATTGTTCTTTGTTACACTTTTCTGTTTTTTTTAAAGCCTTACACTTACAGTATATCCATTGCACAGTTGGATTAAACTTAGTTTAGTTAATTTAGTATTTTAATGCTGCATTTTTTCTATTTTCTATTTGCATTTTCAACATTTTCTTTTATCTTTGTAAGTCATCAGAAGAGTGGATAACAGTATCAGTGGGCAGCCATCTGCATTTAATAAATTAAATGAAGTCCAAATCTACTTTAAGCACGATTAAGCCTCTATCCAGCATTATACTTATTACAGCATTTGGAAGTATGATCTTTTTTTTTTTTTTGATATATTTTTAAAGGCTGTAGAGTGATACCAACATTTCTTTAAACCATACTTCAAAACTATCACACATTAATCAACTGGTGTTGACAATATGACTCTGGTTTCTCTTCAGATCGTTTAAATATTTTGCTTTTAATATGGCACTGTTGGTAATATAGGCATGTAATGGAGAAAAAAATATTAAAAAGATTGAAAAGCATGTGCATCAGTTAAGAACTCTATAATTATATACTTTTTATAATGGGGCATGCATTTAGTTGAAGACGTAACCTATGAATCTTGATGAACTAAAAACATTGTCCTGAAAACCCTATTCTTGTACTCCAAAACATCAGTTCTGAACAGCAATATTTTCCAGTGATGCCGACCAATACTGGGGCAAACATGGACTGTTTCTGACACTATTTCTAAACAGGATTTTGAACTTCTATAGCTTAACTATTTCTCCAGAGGCTTATATAAATTCAGTTTACTTAAATAGCTAAATATTTGTCCAAGAATTAAAAATATTGGTCTATCCTTATCACCAGTAGCATTCATTTATAATGATAATATATTGTCAGGCTCAGTCCAAGAACAGTGGTGAAACAGTCCAGTTGAGTTAAGTTCCTTTATTTGCTTACACCATATAGACAGAATCTCGCCAGACTAAATCTATACTACTGCAACTAGTGGCTATACCCTGGGAGATTCTAGGGAGTGGCTATCCCGAACCTCTTTCACTTCCCACGCTCCCCCTGAGGACTGTGTTGTCTTTTGTCTCCTTTCCCTTCCTGGAATGTACCCCCTCCCTCCTGATTGCCTTGATCTCTCTCATCACCCTCCTCTTCATAGATACATTCCATCATTGTATGGACATTATATATTGACAATGATTGATACATTAAAAAAAAAAAAAGTGCTATAGAACTTCTACCTGTGAATAATTGTTTACCTTAAAATTAGGAAGACTGGTAAAGCAGGATACGAGTACATACATAAAGAACATTTTAAAAAAAAATCAATTAGTTTCAAAGCCTCATCAGGGGATGAGTTCAGAGGAACAAGAATATTCTTAATTCTAAAGATTAAATGGAGATATCCTTTTACTCTATTTAACATTCATTTTAAAGTGGATAATATATATTACTCTACATTATGCCTGTACAGTATCAGACATAAACAAATGTCATTATCAAAACACAATTAGAGGAAAGCACTCTAATTTGAAATCCTTACAGTACTTATGAAAATATTGATAGTAAAGAAGTCCTGAGATGAGAATATATGGCTCTGCTTTTAAATAAATATATACCAAGGTATATTAAAACAATGTAAAGAGGATGATTTAAGATAAATAAAATCAATGGACTTCCACTATCGCCTCTAACCTGATTCTCCTTTGGAATTTTTAAAAATTATTTTCTTCCATTATAGTTCTTCAATTTTTCTTTCATGCAATCTTTAGGCATAATGACACATCAAAAGGGGATAAATTCATCCTCCATTATGAACAACAATTGTCTATCTTTTCTCTAGATTTAAATAGCAAGCAAAATACTATAGAGTACCTAATTATCTCTAAAAGTACAATTGTTTTAACAGCATGGTACATGTTGTGGTTTCTACTCTAAACCTTCCTCAGTCACACTAGAATTTCTTTGCAAAGATTTGATCAACAAGTAATGAACTGCTATTGGAATACTTACAGGACTTGTGTGTCAGGTATCATATGGATAATGAAATATAGCATAAATGAGTTAACTAAGTGGGACACCTAAAGAAGCATGTACCAATTTCCTCAGAATGGGAACCACTAAATAGCATTTCTGGAATGGCTTCATCCAATATAATGTAGCCTGAGCTTATTTTATTGCCTGGTCAACAGAGAAGAATTTCATCTTGCCATAATCAAAACTCCAGTTCAATTCCTGATTTTGATGTGGAGAACCTTCAACCCAAACTCAAAGGTAAATACAGTTTGTCAGGATTGTTTAATATTCCAGAAGGTTGGATATCATCCATCACGCTATTTGAAATAATAACTAGGGGTCTGTAATGTAGTGTTACCATTATATAGATGAGATGCATCTCTTCTCTTCATTTATTAGAAGGATGTAAAGAGACTTTAACTCTGACTCACTTCCTGTGGTCATTTCCCAGATCAGTTTCTCCAGGTACCATGGTTAGAATACCAGATGAGAACCATTACAAGAGATAGGAAGCTCAATGTGTGACTTGGGCCAATCACTACTAATAGCTTTAGGCTATTTCACAGGCTGGTTAGAAGGATAAGGAAGATCTATGCTGTAAAGAGTCCAGAGTCATTGAGAGTCAGGGGGCATACAAATTTGATTGATTGATCAATTGATGATGATAATAATAATTAGTTGCTGCAAGAAGTTCACACAGACTGACTACAAACAACAGCATGACAAAGTAGCAACAACGGTGCATTGGAATATCTGCAAGAAATACCATTTGCCTGCAAGCAAGAACTGGTGGGACCACACAACAGAAAAAGTAATGAAGAAGCTGAAGTGCTCTGGGACTTTAGAATTCAAACAGACAAGCACCCACCACACCACACCCTAAACTTAACAATTGTTAATAAGAAGGACAAAAAAGTCTGGATAGTGGACGTACCTAGAGACAGCAGAATAGAAGAGAAAGAACTGGGAAAAAATCACAAAATACAAAGACCTGCAAATAGAAATAGAATGACTGTGGCAAAATACCCAAAGATAGTACCAATAGTTATAGGTGCCTTGGGTGCAATCCCAAAACATCTGGAGCACCACTTGAAGACCATTGGCATTGACAAAATCACCATCAGTCAGTTGCAAAAGGCAGCTTTACTTGGCACAGCTTCCATCCTGCAATGATACCTTTAACACCATCAAACAACATCTGCCTATCCCAGGTCCTTGGGAAGGACTCGACAGGTAGATAAAAATGCCAAATTCAGTCTAAACATCTGGCTGACTGTGCTACCAACAACAATAATAATAATAATTATGGAACAAGCATTTGTTTGTTTTGCTTTTCTAAGAACTTTATAAAGTTTCAACAAAGAGTAAAATATAAGGAAACAGGAAAAAAAAGGTTGAAAAAAGAAGAAGGTCAGAAAAGGAATGATATTTAAAGTGCAAAAAAGAAAAAGAAAAAAGAAAGAAAAAAGATAACTTCCAACTTTCTTGGGTATGGGTAAAATATATAATACATTCACCTCTTACTCTAATGTTTAAACTAATACAAGGTATTTCTATAACCATAAAAAAATCAGTCATCAACACCAAAAGTAAAGTTTCATTTCATTTCAAGCAAAAAGTCCAAAAGCGGTTTCCAAGTAGAAGCAAAGCCAAAGTCTTTTCTTTAATCAAGTTTCGCCATCCTGGCCCATTCCATTAATTTCAATGGAACAAACATCTGTATTGAAAGGAAAAATTTCACTGTTACAGATGGTGGATTTTCCTCTTCACAAAATGACAAATGAGATTTAAAACTATCAGGGGTGAAGGGTTTTTTGTTGTGTTTTGTTTCTGCCACACATTTAGATCATTATTGTTTGCTTTAAAAAACACATCAATCTCATCTCGAAACAGCTTCTTATAAAGGGTTTTCCTGCTATATATGCATTTATTTATTTATTTATTTATTTATTTATTTATTAAATTTCTCTCCCGCCCATCTCCCCCCAGTGGGGGACTATGGGCAGCTCACACAAAACATTAAAACCATAAATACATAAAATATAAAAATTTAAAAAACATTACTAAAAAAGAAGAAGAGAGTCCAAGAAGATGAAGTATCTGGGGCTGAAGACAGCAGGCCTCTATGGGGCTAGCCATTCCCACGCTTGAAGTATTCCCTCTCCCCACCCAGGTCAAGTGGCAGAACCAGGTCTTCAGAGCCCTCCGGAAGGCCAGGAGTGAGGGGGCCAATCTCACCTCTGGGTTCCAAAGAGTGGGGGCTACCATAGAGAAGGCCCGCCTTCTGGACCCCGCTAATTGGAGTTCTTTTACCGAGGGGGTCTGAAGCATGCCCTCTCTGTGTGTTTGGTTGGGATGGGTTGAAGTCATGGGGAAGAGGCAGTCCCTTAGGTAACCTGGTCCCATGCCAAGTAGGGCTTTAAAGGTGATAACCAACACCTTGAATTGGACCTGGAAGCAAACTGGTACCCAATGCAGCTCGCAGAGCAACAGTGTTATGTGGGCCCTTCTTGGGGCTTCAAAAATAGCCTGCACAGCTACATTCTGGACCAGCTGTAGCTTCTGGATACTCTTCAAGAGTAGCCGCATGTAGAGTGCATTGCAGTAGTCCATCTGGGAGATAACAAGGGCATGAGTGACTGTTCGAAGGGCATCCCAATTCAGGAAAGGGCGTAACTGATGCACAACCTGAAGTTGTGCAAAGGCCCTCCTTGCCACAGCTGCCACCTGCTCTTCAAGCAGGAGCCGTGAGTCTAGGAGGACCCTCAGATTATGCACTGGGTCTGTCTGGGGCAGTGCTACCCCATCCAGCACCAAAGATGACAAAGTCCTGGATACAGAGAAGCCATTAACCCACAGCCACTCCGTCTTACCAGGGTTCAGCTGAAGCCTGTTGTTCCCCATCCAGACCCTTACAGCCTCCTGGCACCACGAAATGGTGGTCACGGCATCACTTACCTCACCTGGGAAAGAGATGTATAATTGTGTATCATCAGCATACTGATGATACCTCATCCCATGATGGTGGATGATCTCACCAAGTGGTTTCATGTAGATGTTGAAAAGCAGCAGAAAGAGAACCGAACCCTGCGGCACCCCACAGAGGAGGGGGCGAGGATGGGACCTCTCGCTCCCTATCACCACTGATTGGGATCGACCTTGAAGAAAGGAGGTGAACCAGCACAAGACTGTGCCACCCACTCCCAATTCCCTGAGTCGTCCCAACAGGATACCCTGGTTGACGGTATCGAAAGCCGCTGAGAGATCAAGGACAGCAAGGATGGTCGCACCTCCACCATCCCACTCCCACCAGAGATCATCCATAAGTGCGACCAATGCTGTTTCCGTTCCATAACCAGCCTGAAACCTGACTGGAAGGGGTCCAGATAATCTGTTTCCTCCAGAACCCTTTGGAGCTGTGATGCCACCACTTTCTCAACCACCTTCCCCAAAAAGGGGAGGTGGGAGACTGGACGGAAATTGCCCAGTACAGTAGGATCCAGGGAGGGTTTCTTGAGGAGGGGGTGCACCAACGCCTCCTTAAAGGCAGCCGGAAACACTCCCTCCTGCAAGGATGTATTAACCATCACCTGGATCCAACCACGTGCCACCTCCCGAGCTGCTTTCACCAGCCAGGATGGGCATGGGTCAAGATGGCAAGTGGTGGCCTTCACAGTCCCCAGGATCCATCTATATGGGTTTGAGAGACTAAATACAAAATTGGCTACATATTGTATAACTGCAGACCTTGATAAGAAGAACCAAAGGCTGGGGCATCAGATATACATAATCAACCCCCTCTCCCACTACAGACTAATACAAACTGCTGTTTTACAAACACCTGCAGTTTCAATTCTACTACAATTGCACATCTGCACTTTTCATACCTGAAATTCTTACTGTTGTAAAGATATAGGCCTGGTATTGCGTGCCTATTATGGGAGCAGCTGCATCATTGCATTATATAATGCTGAAAAGAGGGAGACCATGGTAAGGAGATAAACTAATGCAAGCTGGAGAGTGATTATGCTAATGCCTCTGTTAAACATTTCAGCATGGCCAATGTGAACTTGATTTTTGAAAAGGCTAAGCTTCTGGCCTGTACATTTAAGAAATGTGCTGTGATTTCTCTCTAGCCAATTTCCTCCCTTCTCCTTTCTCTTTGCTCATTTCTTTCTTAACTAGGAAGAAAATCTTTCTCACACTCTCCCCAAATTACCTTAACAATGTCTTGGCCTTCAGCATCTCTACCTACAAATGCTGCTTCGTGATACAGCAAGGTAAGAAAGGAAAGCATTGTGGGAGGTAGCTAGATATGGAAAGCTAGATGTAGGTAGAAAGTCTGAGTTAGCAAAGGAAGTTTGCTTACTAGGCAGATCTAAGCTGAGCACAAAAATAACTGAAGGCCATCACCATTTATGGAATGATCCTCTTGGAAAATTCTTCCTTAGGTCTGGTGGCAGGAAAAATGAATGGATGATATTGATCTGATTTCTCCCATGTTTATAATATAAATTATTTCTCATTTATATTTGGATATGACAAAAATAAGATGCTTAATTTTTTTTTTTTTTAACAAAACCCAAATTTGAAGAAAACTCTCAAGCAGGTAGCTCCAGCATAAAGATGACTGGGTCCTACATGTCTTACAAATCACTTAGTTAAATGTAAGCTCATCAGTCTTCCTTTAATAATTGTAATATGTCCAGTACAGAGAGAAAGATCTGTGACAGCCTACGTACAAGCATTTTTGTTTTGCCTAAACCAACCAAAGCCTACAAAATCTAAGGTTGGCCAGATACTTCATAATTGCTTTTGCATTGGGCAATTCCTTATCAGTTTTGGCAGTGGGTAATCTGAACTTTAAGTACAATATAATAAAGCGTTTCTTTTCTTTTCTAATCTCAGGAACTCAACATGTAGCAATAACTAGCTTTGTCTCTACTCAGACATTAAACGGGATCAGGCCTGGTTAGTACTTAGATGGAAGACCCAAAAAGGTAGGTTAGACTGAGAAGCTAAAACACATCCTGAATAAGGTAATGGAAGACTACTTCTGCATTATTGCCAAAAAACCTACATGGTTGTGTCCATATAGTCATCTGTGCAACTCACGGTTTTATTCATTTCTTTGTCATTAAATTTTTATCTCACCTTTACTTTGGGTAACTCAAGATGTGTATGTAACTAATGCTTCCACTTCATGCTTTTCCAAGAACTTTCCTCTCTGGAGAAGGAGAGGACTTGAGATCACCCACAAGTGCTCCAGACTGTTGCTCCTCATGAGGAGACCTCAAGACAGTGGTCTCCAGAGAGTTTAGAGCTTTGGGAGATGATGGAATAGCCATCTTGCTCAAACTGTGGTCAGCGCCTTTAAAAGGACACTGGGTTCGCATCCTTCCTTTTCTAACCACTTTCAGAAATTGCTTGGTAACTGCTTTTCAGCTATTAGGAACCTTTGGATTGACAAGTGTTACTGTACTAGGTGTGTTTTCTTTAATCCTTAGGAAAAGAAGTTTTAAATACAAGTTTAAGGATGTAATTTTTTTTTTTAATAAACAGCAAAGGGCGATTTGATTTTAGAAAGTTTCAAATGGACTAAGGGTCCAGATAAATTCGAAATAAGGATTCATATAAGAATCCTTCCTTGGGAAAATGCTTTTGTTTTGAATTCTTAAAAAAAATAAAAATAAAATAAGACTTTAAAAATTAGACACTAGAGGGAACCAGAAACAACTAAAGATTATAAATAAAGAACACTTAATTTTGACTTACAAATACAGAATTAAACAAAATATTTTAACATTGGACATATTGAAGGATATTTTTTTAACAATAGACCCAGAAGTTAATTTTAAGAGTGTCTGCCCTTATATATAGACTATGTTTAAAAGATGTTATGGAAGAGGAACAAGTTTTACTGGACAAGCCTGAGACTGATTTGAAAGATTTACAATGACAGGCTACAAGAATGACATGGAAAAAGATGTTACACTGGACATACAAAAGAAACTGGGTGATGTCTTAATAATTAAAAGGGATATACAAATAACAAACCAAGAAACTGACCTGATAATTTTCCTAGATTGCATTTACAAAAAAGGCTTGTTAAAGTTTTGAAGGATTTTGTGAGAAGGGACAACAAAAAAAATGAAAAGAAATCAAGTTCTAGGACATTATTTGAAGGGACTAAAGATCAAGATTGTTACAAGTAAAAAGGAAGGAATATAAAGTTTGTTTATTTGATCAAGGTTAAAATAGATATGTTATCTCTGGTAACCCTTAATGGACTTTGTTGATACTTGTGATGAAGAGGGAAATCCTTTCTTTATATATTTCTTTTATTTTTCTTTACTATATTCTTATTTTTTTTCTTTTTTCTATTTTTCTTTCTATTTTTATCTTTTCTGCACCTTCTATTTTTCTTTTTATTCATTTGTTTAAATTAGTTTTTATTGTTGTATTTGTAATCTTTAATAAACTTACTATAAAAATGTTTTTCCCAGAACATCCTGTTGTATTACTGGGACATAATGCTCATCTGGATGACTCTTTGTGATATAGCATTATCATCAAGAAAATAGAAAGGCCATTGGGAGGAGTCAGATCCTGTTACTAAATTGTAAATAAGACCTACCAGTCTTAAACTACAAGAATTTACCTCTTCCAAAAACCTTATTTCAATAAAAAGTGGAAGGTAGGAGAATATTGCATTTAATTTGAATTCATACTGAAGAGGAAATAAAGCCCTGGATTTAATCTGGATTCTAGAGTGTACGGATATGTGTAAGTGTGTTCACCCATATGCATAGCTCTGCTCTATTATATTGTGAGCACATTGCAAAAACTTAAAATTAATTTTCCAAAAAAAATAAATATTATTTTAAAAACCAAATGGTCAGGCTTCTAGTCCATAACGCTGAACCATGTGAAGCCAATGCAAAATAAAATGTCACACTTTTTGTAGCTCTTTAGGAATCCTGAAAGCGAACAGTTTCTCCCACCAGTAGAATTAAAAGTAAAAGATACATAAAATGTAAGAAATAAAGGTTTCTTGCATCCAAACATTTCCACTTGCGATTTGTTTGTTTTCCCAGAAAATTGTGATGTGGATCATAACTCATACTCATTCTGACAGCTAATTTGCAGCCTAATGAAATTCAGAACTGAAAAGATAATAAACCCTAAAAACAGGAATGGTAAATGGAAATCCTGTCAAGCCCCTATTTTTATTAGCAGAGCAATTGGATACACTGGTAAAATAATAAAGCTCATTTTAATTTGAAGATTTGTGCATAGATGGGCTAATTTATCTTCTGTAAACATGATGCCTCTATAGGCCTAATGTCTCAATAGAAAACCTAGCAATTTAAGGTTATATATGTTTGTATAGTGTTCAGTGGCATTTATGGCCACAGGTTTAAATGAAACTGCCCTAATTAAAAAGAAACATACAACACATATTGTGTCTATTTTATTTCTAAAAGTTCTTAGCCAAGCTCAACTCTTTATTCTGTTCAGGTATCTACAGGTAACTCATTCTGTCTTTGTGTATTGGGTAGCCATACTGACTACTGAATAAACATTAGCAAGGATTGTTTGACATCAACACAAGAAGTATAAAGAGGAAGAAATATCCTCCAATTACATTACGTGTGTGCGTGCGTGTATATTTCAATACAAGTATAACAAATAACAAAAAAAAGACAAGGAAAAGAAAAGAAAAAATAAGAAAGAAAACATAGAATTATGCTTTCCACCCTTCTTTCTGTCAAGTAATTGCCATCTTACTCTTTCCCCTCCTTCTTTGACCCTTTCAATCCCCAAACTCATAAATCAGCAGTCTTTTCTTCTTTCAGCAAAAAGTCCATATAAGGCTTCCAGTCTTTTAAAAAAGTCTTTATTGTTTTTCCTTCACCAAAATATCTTACAGTTAGGAGTGGGGTAGCTGTAAACTGCAGGTCTTGCTAGCAGCACCTTCAATGTCCCCTTGTTACTTTCAGAGGATCCAATGAAATGCATTAAAGCAGTGTTGTCCAAACTTAGCCACTTTAAGATGAGTGGACTTCAACTCCCAGAATTCCCCAGCCAGCCATGCTGGCTGGGGAATTCTGGGAGTTGAAGTCCACTCATCTTAAAGTGGCCAAGTTTGGACAACACTGCATTAAAGGATAACCTATAAGCCACACTATCCTACAGTCAAAGCTATGAATGAATGTAATAGCAGTAATCTACATCAGTGTTTCTCAATCTCAGCAACTTTAAGATATGTGGACTTCAACTCTCAAAATTCCCCAGCCAGTATGCTAGATGCCTTGAGCTGTTAAACCACAATGAGACACCCGTGTACAGTGCTGACACACCTGAGCAACACAGACTTCAATAATTCCAAATCAAATTGACCTATTAACACATACTGGATATGCCTTCCATATCTGGTATCACCCAGATGTGTTAAGGCTGTAACTCCCAAATTTTATGCTTCCTTGGGAAGCTGAGGAGTTGTCCATCTGAAGGGCATCCAATTCAAAATGGAAGATTTAGAAGACCCTTCTTTTGATTCCATACACCTTCAATGTGTGTAATGCAGTTTTTGATTCAAACCATGCCACTAAAAATGTATAAATAAATCTACTGTTATTTAATAGAAACTCCCCTACCCCATAAAGATTAGTAACAGCTGATTTAGAGAATCAGCTGGGAAGGGGAATTAAATCTCTCGATTACTGATTCAAGAATTTCTAGCCACTTGAATAATTTTAGGACATTTTTTTTTATTTTGGACCAGATAATTAGCTGCTAAGCATTTAAATGAAAGCAACCTGTCTTCTGTCAAAGGACATATAATCATGGGATTCTGCCTCAGTGCTGTCAGGACACATCTATGAAAATTGGTGATGAGTATGCATTAGATTTGCCCTCCTTGTAAACCATGTTTAATGCACTGCTTGTAACTCAGCAAAGTAATAAACGTTGTACTGAACTGGCACATGTTGGAGTGCTGATTGAATTATCCAAGTACAAAGAATATGACTTAAAAGAGAGAGGAGAAAAAAATAAAACTTTCTTAGCAAAGAATGGAAAGTCTGGCTTTCAGTTATGGTTTGGAAATAACACTTGCATTTCAAGAAAAATAGTAAGGTAATGGTTTGCCCTGTTTCCTCTTTATAGATTATATCAAATGTTCTAATAGTTCCAAGCAGGCAATTAGGCTTTATTGTTACAATAATTACTGCTCACAGATAAATATAAATAATTTAAACACAAACTTCTAAGGACTCTCTGCCCCATCTTTGCTCAAAAACACAAGGAGAAGAACAAGAACCTTCTACAGCTGCTCCCTAACAACTGGTATTTAACGTATGACAACGTTACATACACCAGAGTTATTCAGATTACTTGCTAGTGAAAGTCCGATCCTCCATGAAATTTGTAAAACTGCTTTTAGACATACACATATACCTCTCATGCTATTCCTGTTCCGAGTAAGCAACATTATGCAAAGCACAGGAAAAAAAAAGAAATGAAATGAAATGTAGCTAAACCTAACTTACACTTAGGTTCACTGAACCTCTCAATTTCGTTCTATCCTTGAAAACCATCCTTGTTCCCACTACATCTATCCATAGATTGCTTCACACATTGCTTGTTCTTTAAAATTCCCACCCCTTTCCTTTTGAAGGTCTCATCAATTGCCATCAACCATGGCTTTCTCCATCTTCTTCTTCTCAAACCATTTACTGTTCCTCTCCAAATTCATTTTCCAATTTCATCCCTATTTTTTCTCTCTGCATAACCAAACTACCTCAACATACTTGTTTTGTACTATGCCATGTCCACACAGCTGCTTCATCATAGCCTGTCCCAGAGTCAACAGGAACTCTTTAGTGGTTTCTTCAGTTGAAATTCCACCACTGCCCAACATCATCCACACATGAATAGCATCTTCCAATGTGTATGCACAACGGTCTTGTTACTTCATGCATTGCATTTTTTTTTCTTTCCTCTTTCCTGTTCTAGCAACAGTATGACTTTTATTATTTATTGAAGCTAGTGGTTGACTGGTCAATTGTTTGACCAATTGTTTGGTGGCAAAACCTTTGAGCTTTTATATGTCTTGGCTCCCATCTAGTGTTCACTGGGATTTGCACAGCCACTGGATAAGTACTGTTGCAAAGCTGGAGTTTGAGAAAGGGGGTTCACTGTGGAGATCAGTGTGGGAGTTGTAAAGTTCTGGGAACAGGAAAGAATTCCCTGACAAGTTATTTCAACTACATTCCAATTGCATGCATTAAGTCAAGGATAGGCTAGTCAGTTTCAGGGCTTTGCACTCTCCAGGTCTACTGATATTTAAAAAAAAAACATTAAAAAAAGAAAAGAAAAAAGGGACAGCAGAAGCCAGGATTCCAATCTGCCTCACAGCCAAAAGAAGCCTGAGGTAGGAGAACAGATCAAGTATTGAATTGAAAACAGTATTTCCATAGAAAACTGGTGGAACTAATTGGAGGCATGAGTTTATGGACACAGAAGATGACATTTCAAGGCACTCCCCCTCCCATACATCACTGTCCCCTACACTGGGTGCATTCAACATCTGGAGGTGGGAGAACAGGGAAAACACCACTAAAGCTGTATTCAGCCTTCCTCAGCTGGGAGTGGATACAGGCAGTGGCATACAAGCACTGGCATATGAATGTGTCCTCTGGAAATTATTAGTGAAGTCCACAGGCGGAGGCAAGGAAGGCATGTCAATTTGCCTCTAGTCCCTCATTTTTGCATTCAGTCTCCATTTATTCAGCACCCATTCATTGTCTTTTCCTGTTTTTACTACTTTCCTTGTTTTACACCTGCTTTTTTATTCATCCATTTCCACTGCTTTCAGCTTATTTTTATCTTTCTCCTGACATACTGAAATCCCACTTCCATTTAAGAAAGTGAGCAGAAGCACATTCTTACACAGATCCATTTTTGTTTATTTTGATATTCATTCATTCCTTGCAACAGTTGGCTGGTCTCAAATGTTTATGTTATTATTGCTGTTTCAGTTATTCCATTAGCCTGTTGTTTTTATGCTCTAAAGGGATATTATATCATATTCCTTGTTTACATGTTTCTTCAAATTGTAAATCACTCAAATATGGTTGCAAATTGGGCAACCATATAAATCTAATAAATAAATAAACAGACTACAAACTGCTCACTACCTTTCTAGTAACATTTGTGTCATTAAATTTCTCCATCAATATCTCCATCTATGGTAAACATTATACCATGATATATAAATTCAGCTATTTGCTTTAGTTTCTTATCATTTATGTATAACTTGCAATCATTCACTCCATTTCCTCTGTTAAAGGCAACTGCTTGGGTTTTAGCACCTAATTTTCAGATCTATACTTTCTGCATTATGAAAATAATTCAAGTTCTCAATCAATTATATAGCATCATTTGCATACAAAAATACACATTGATGTACCTAACCAACACACCTATAACGTTATCACAAATAGTTTATTTATTTATTTATTTATTTATTTATTTATTCGGCTTGTATGCCGCCCATCTCCCCCACGGGTGACTCTGGGCGGCTCACAATAAAAACGAAGAAATACAATTCTCTCCAAGATGGCTAAAAACTATAAATAATTTAAAAACATATTAAAATACCGTAAAAAACCTCCTCTAATTTTGGCCCTATAAAAATCTGTAAGATGCTGGGGGGGGGGGCAGCCCATCATCCCACCAGCCATCTCCACAGATGCGAGCCCCCCTCTGGCCCCCAGGCCTTCTGGCAAAGCCAGGATTTAATACCTTTCCTGAAGGCCATGAGGGAGGGGGCACACCGGACCTCAGGAGGCAGGATGTTCCATAGGGCGGGTGCTACAGCAGAAAAGGCTCTCTGCCTAGACCCCACCAATCGAAATTCCCTGACCAGTGGGGTCTGCAACCTGCCCCTTCTGCTGGACCGAGTGGGACGGGCTGAAGTGACCAGGGTGAGGCGGTTCCTCAGATAACCTGGTTCCGTGCCATGAAGGGCTTTAAAGGTGATAACCAACACCTTGAATTGGACCCAGAAACAAACTGGTAACCAATACAGCTCGCGCAACAGCGGTGTTATATGTGCCCTCCTAGGGGCATTAAGAACTGTCCGCGCTGCCGCATTCTGCACCAGCTGTAGCTTCCGGATACTCTTCAAGGGTAGCCCCATGTAAAGCGCATTACAGTAGTCCAACCCAGAGGTGACCAGGGCATGAGTGACCGTGCGGAGGTCCCCCTGATCCAGGAAGGGGCGCAACTGCCTCACGACATGAAGTCGTGCAAAGGCCCTCCTGGCCATGACTGCCACCTGCTCTTCGAACAGAAGTCGTGAGTCCAGGAGAACCCCCAAATTACGCACCGGGTCTGTCTGGGGTAGTGCAAACCTGTCAAGAACCAAAGATGACAAAGTCCTAGATCTTGAGGCTCCCCGTATCCACAGCCACTCCGTCTTACCAGGGTTCAGCTGAAGCCTGTTGTCCCCCATCCAGGCCCCCACAGCCTCCAGGCACCGCGAAAGGGTAGTCAGAGCATCACTTAAGGCACCAGGGATGGAGATGTATAGTTGGGTATCATCAGCATACTGATGTTCTTATACATTAGTCTATAAATACATTAAACTACTAAGGGAACATCACACATCCTTGTGTTACTCCCTGCTCACTGCTGAACCATTCACTAAGGATTTCATTTATTTTCACCTATCCTGTATTTCCATCATATATCACTTTTATTGCGTTCAGCAACCAACCTTTGACTTAATATTCATGCAAAATAGTCCAAGCCTATTCATTTTATCATCTACTTCCTCTAAATCAAGCTTAACATAAATTTCATTCATACGTTTCTTAGTGACTTACTGAAGAACAAAAGTCTGTCATTCATGTAACACTTTTAAGTTTGATAGAGAAGGTGTAGACTAGGTTACCAGCCTTAGTTGTATCTGAGAGGCCACAATTAGAAAGATAATCTGATATAGTTTTATGAAGAATTAAATTTGTTTAACAAACAAATTTAACAAATTTGTAAATTGAACAAGTAGAACTAAAGAATTACTTCCAAAATTTAGTTTCCACCACTATCTCAAGAATTTAATTTGCACACAAGGAATTGAAAGAGATCCTTACTCAAGCCTCAATAAAGCATTAGGGATGAATCAGGGTATATGGAGAATGATTCTTATAAATCTATACTGAATTACTTCTAAGGATATTATACCTTTTTAAGAGAAAAATTGTGCACCATAGAGTAAAAGTAGGAATACTGTAGCAATTAAATAAAACAATTTTATTGCTACAGCAGTAGAATTGTTGCCTTTATGGCCAACATATCTAACTACCACAATTCATTTATATTATATAACTGTGATATATAATATCTGCTGAATCATCCTTCACAATATGCATCCTTAAATACATACATACATGAATAAAAAAGTTTAGTGAGATAAGATGTACCCTTACAAAAGCCATGCTGATTTCTTTTTAGCAAGTTTCAATCTTGCTAAAATGACTGGACATTTTCTCTTCAGGAACATTTACTGCTCATTCCATGGAAATTCCATTGTCTTTCCTCTTCCTTTCATTTACTTGATCCAGAAAATCCTCCAATCTTTTGATATAGATTTGGGGAAGCACAAGGAGCAGCTGGGGAAAACATCCCTTCTTCTGGCAGATGCTCTTTTGCTAGCAGAATGACATCTCTGAATGCAATGAGAGATTGCACATATGTGACTGCAAGTATAAATATGGCCTTAAGACATTTAAATGACATAGACGTTATTCAGGAGTTCGAGAAGAGTCATTTTGGTGGGGGAGGGGAAATAATTCTGAAAAATATGACAAATAACCATTAGTTTCAAAGTCATCAATGAGTTTTACATAGAAATTACAAGAAATAAATTATATACTATGATTTTTGAACTTGTCTAATTATCCTTTTTTTGGGGGGGGGGTGCCATAGTGACATGTTACTATGGGCTGCAGTTAGCCCAGGTATAATTTTGGGAGGGACACAGCTCAGATCTGCATGGACCTAAGAGAACATTGAATGATGAATTATTCCCTTTGGTTGGAAATGGCAAAATGGAAAAGAAGGCAAGACACTGATAGAATAAATATTGTCATTTTGAGAGAAAAATGAGCTCATCATTACAGACCAAAATAGCATTGTAGTGCTTCAAGAAATGGAGTTGCAGTCCTATTACAATAATTAAATAAATAAATTTGGGGAAAAATTGGACAAGTATAATGGCAAAGATATTTAAATGAAGACACTAAATCATACCATCCTAGGAAATGAATGATCTCCTTCAGAAATTATACATATAATATTGTTTAGGTGATTTAGCAGAACTAGCAAATCATCACCTAGTGCAGGAATAACAAATGGAATGGGGGAAGAGAATGTCTTTGATAGAAATGGTGTCCTTATAATAGTGATGACAACTTTTGAAATAAATGGGGAACAAATATAAAGCCAAAGAATTTAGCCAAAGAAGAAGACTGTAGAAAATGGAGAGGAAAATCTGCAGGCAAAGATTCCATCCAAAACAGACCCATCAAGGGCTAGGAAAAAAAATGATCTTATTAGAAATAATCCAGTGGGTCCTTCTGAAGCTGTTAACCTACTTTTGCGATCGCTTTATCCAAGTTATGCCAATGACAAGACTGAAAGAGCTGCACATTGTGAATCTATTAGATGTATTAGATAGATCAAAATCAGTGTGTTTTTAAAATGGAAGAACTTGGTGCTAGAAGGGGGTGAGTACCTGTGGCCTTGTTTGTGCAACAGTGCACCCATCCTTTCTCCCACTTAATCAACTCATCTTAATGTGGTAGCAGGAGAGCACCTCAGAGGACTCAATCATTCACTGGATATCTTGAGTCTTCCCAGTTACTCTAAAAGAAGCTAGGAAGCTGGCCACTTCCATTTTCTATTATTTTTCCCCCTCTCCTGAATGAGATGGGTGGGGGAAATCTATTGTGCCTCAATTTGTGTTAATGTCACTAAGGACAAGTGCAGCAGGATCACACACTTTCCCCTACAATTCTGATCTCTTTTTCATCTCCACACTCTCAGGCAGGACATTTCAAAATCCAAAGATGTTAACCTTCTAACCAATTACAGGTTGGAAAAAAGAATGATTGAAAGGGAGCATGTCCATGTAAGAGTTACTTTACTTTTTTTTTTTTTTTACATTTAACCAAAGTACATGCGGGTGGCGCAGCGGCTTAATGACATTGAAAGTTGCCGGCCAGAAATGGTTGATGCTTCAGCGGTTCGAGTCCAGCCTTCGCGTTAACAGGGTGAGCTCCTGTTTCCCCCCCAGTTCCTGTCAACCCAACAGGTCAAAAACTCACGTGAGTAGATAAATGGGTACTCTCACTCCGGTGGGAGGAAAAATGCTGGCGGCGCCTTGCAAAAAGGAATCAGGAGCAGTTGCCGGTAAGCGCGAAAAAACCGCACTCGCCCGAAAAGGACGCGAAGCAACGGAAACCCCGCCTCCTGCGCTCGCCAGCTGGGCTCTGCTCTAGGAAGGAGGCCATGGCAAACCACTTCCGAAACACCTTGCCTTGAAAACTGCAAAGGACTTGTCCAAAGCAGTCACTGCAGAGTCGGTAACGACTGAGTGCAGGTAAAAAAAAAAAAAGTACATGTGAGAGATTGTGAGGAGGCTGAGAAAGTAGCAGGAGGAACTTTAGACATAAAGTAGGAAGAAGTTTGTTATTAGCTTAATCCAGTGTTTCTCAACCTTGGCAATTTTAAGATGTACTGTATGGACTTCAACTCCCATGGCTGGCTGGGGAATTCTGGGAGTTGAAGTCCACACATCTTAAAGTTGTCAAGTTTGAGAAACACTAGATTAATCTAATAAATGGCAACACAGTCTGCAAAAAACAAAACAGGAAGGGAACTCAATGAGCTCACTCATAAGCTTACAGTAATTTCCTGGGGGGGGGGGATGAAAAAGAGATCAGAATCATAGGGGAAAGTGTGTGATCCTGCTGAACTTGTCCTTAGTAGCATCAGCACAAATTGAGGCACAGTAGATTTCCCCTCCCATCTCATTCAGGAGAGGGGAAAAAACGACAAGCTATATTTATTATAGCTTATAGCAATTTCCAAGTTCTCTCCTTTACCCCTATATTGAAACTCCTTGTTGAAGGCAGTTTGATTGTTGGTTCCTTGACTGTGCCCTACAGTATGGAACTTGACAATTCTTTTTGTGATGTTGGTAGTTTGGTTTTGTGTTTTTAACATATTTGCAGTTTTTAGAAGTTTTGGCTGTGTTGCTCAGTGGGGGAAAGGTTTTTCTTTTAATCACAAATCATTGACAGCCCAGCTGAAAGCTGTAAAATGGAGCCAGTGTGGAAGAGGGGCTAGAGAAAGAAATTGGTCTTTAGTCTCCCTATCAGATGGCTGACTAGAGAGCAACTGGCAAAAGGTAAGAGTGGGAGCAAGGTTTTATCCCAGGTTCAAGGCAAAGGATTCTATATTGTCAGAAATCAAGCTATCCAGCTAGTTAAAGCAAAAGTTGGTTTTAAGGGCTAGAATAGTTTCTATCAGGCTGTTACAGACATAGTCTTTAGTGTTTGAATGAGCACAGGGAATAACTTGAAGCTCTTGAAGGTAGAAGTACAACTGGGGCCCTAGAAGTACAACTGGTGCTGGTTAGAATAACCATAATAGCTGGGGTTAATTAGGTAATTAGGTAATTAGGGGTATCTGATTACTTCCAAACACATCACATGGAGGTGGCAGTGCTTTCACTTCATTGCTGGGTACTCATCTCATAATCTGAGTCCAAGATTGCACGATGGCGGGGGGAGGGGGAGGGGGAGGGGAGGGGAGGGGAGGGGGAAGGGGAGGGGGAAGGGGAGGGGGGGAGGCAATTCTGCCAAGACCTCAGAGCTAAGCCCTGGCTTCTCAGAGTTACTCTTGCCACTCTTTATCCTCAGTCAGTTCCTGCTCCTCCTCAAAATAGGATTCATCTGAGTGGACCATGAAAAATGCTATCAAGGCAATAAGTTAGGTCTCTCTGCTAGCCACCCTGAATATCACTCAGTAGGAGTCATATCTGGAAAACAGTCATTACTAATGGGCATATGGAGGATCAACATTAAACCGTGCTGCTTTCTGTAGGACAATTCAGAATCCTCATGTTCAAAATATGAGGAATCTCCAATACCGGAATCAACTACACCCATAGGACCTCCTCCTCTAACCCGTAGCTTCCCTTTGGGGCTACAAACAACAAGGAAACTGTTGGTATCAATTAATGGGAGGCATATTTGTTCTAGGGTGGTCTCTTTGGAGGAAGGGACAGTGTCTTTAGGGTATTCTAATTACCCTCCACTGCATAAGAGCTTTGCATAGTAATTAGGTTTTAGAAAACTTTACACAGGAGTTAGTAAAGCCTCCGTTGCTACTGATTAAGACTTGGTAGCAATGCGTTTTCTTGAGGGGGGTCACTTCTGAGGATTCTCTCCAAACTGTCTCCCTATATAGTAATTTCTAAAAATCTACAGTTGGGCCCAAGGGAAGCCTTTAAAAGCTCTATTAATACCCAGGCTATGGTTAATAGGACAGGACATATAGCTGGAGAGGCAACCATCTCTACCCTTTGCACTTTTACAATTTTTATCTTCTAAGCATAGAATTGGGTGAGGAACTCCTATTTGTATTTCAATGAACAATTAGCCAACTTGCACTTCACAAAACTATTTGCAGATTTTAATGACTTATGGCCCAGAATCAACAGTTTTTGAAACTTTGTGATGCAGTTCCTAACTCAAAATAGATACATAAAAATGTGTACAATAGGATAAATGAGCACAAAAAGAATTACATTAGGGAAATGGCTGCTTGTAAAAATGATCTATTGGCAAAAATATAGAGAGAAATGTGTATACTGGGAGGTATGTGTACGGAATACTTAAAACTTTCCAGCAGTCTTGTTTAGGAAAAGAACACAGGTGAATGCAGAAAATGAACTTAAGGATGGAGAAACTGGACAAAGCGGAGCTGAGTCCCTTTGTGCTAGCTTAAAAATCTCCTGCTACAAACAATTGCAATTTAAACACTCTCCATTGCTACCAAGAAAAAAAGGAGGGGGGGGGAATTGGGATGAGAGAGAGAAAAAGAATGAAAATGACAGTTGAATGAAAGGGTTAAGATTATAGCTGAGGATTATGGATTTATGGGTGTGCATAAAAGAAGAGTGTGAGATGAGTGGTTCTGTCTCCTACTTTCAGTTCCAACTCATTACTAGCTTACTATCCCCAGGTGTCTTGCTCATTTGAAGCTTTAAAATATGCTTACTATAGTTAAAAAAAGTACTTTCCAAAAACATAAAAAAGCAAACAAACAACCGACGCAATTCACTGGCACATTGTCAAGCCAACTGGGCCTTTTCAAAATGTTCAACAGAGCTCCACACACACCAAATGATAGTTCACACTTTTGCAGAGCTCATCTCAAAAACCATGATCCAACTCTGTTTCTGTACTGATAGGATCTCTTCTGTCTTTGTGGGACTCATCTGTATGCAAGAATTTCTGTAGTTTTAGAGCTGTAAACGCACCTCCCTTTCACATGGCAGAACTGTCTCTGCTGTTGAGCTTGTCAATGCCAACACTCCTCTATTTGAGATTATGTACATGTTAAGAGTCCATATAACATCTGGATGCAAGGATGCTGTGTTTGTAATAATTACACCCATTCTGTTCCATTTTCACTGCTGATGTTTAGTATTAGAATAAACAGTAATAGTGAGTATATGATGGGTGTATGTGTGATTCATCTGGTTTCTATGGAGATTACTCACTCCACTACAGAGGTGTGATTCTCCTTGTTTTATGGAGATTAGCTTCTCACCATTTTAATTCTCAGGAAATGTTCTAAAGTAGTCTAAAGTAGTTTCTTATGCCAAAGAATATATTTCTTGAGCAAAGTTGGCAAGCTGTGAACAATAGTATCTCCATTATACAGTATGGTGTTTGCTCTGATTACAATTGATTACAAGTTATATTAGGAAATGTTTGGTCAAGGGCTTATATGTTGCACCTTACGGTTATGTTATTCTTTGAAGACATGTTTGAATATTATTGCTGTCCTGGTGGGTAGATATCAGTGCTAACACAACAAGAGAGGCGCTTCACTTCCAGGTCTGACAGAGATTGCTATCATTTTGGTGACATGAAGTGAAATTTGAAATAAGATAAATAGATTTTTTTCCCCTATTTAGTGACAGTTTTCATGTCTGAGACTCCATTTCTTCGTTTCATAGGGGATGTCAGGAATAATCACACCTTATCAGCTGGAAAGGTAGGTGTTTGGCCTTTCTGAAAGGCCATAGCAAAGCCTAGATTCAGTTCTTCATGGAAGTGTCCTTGTGCTCAAAAACTGTTCAGTGGCACCCATATGGCTGAAGGGGATTGGGAATTTAAGCATAGATGAGGCATTTGATCCACCAGCACTTCTGTCTGTTCCAACTTTTAATTGTGTTGGAACAATAATGCCTAGGGTTTCCAGCCAGCAACAGGATACCCAGCTGGAGAAAGCTGTTTTAGGGAGAAATATGTATTAAAAACTTCATTTAAAAAAAAAAAACCTACACAAAACACTGTACAAAAAAGGTACAAATTGAAAAGCTATATCCCAAAATACATGCATTAGAAGTGCACATAAAACATAAACTACTATTGAAACAAACTTTCTCTGGATTTGGTAAGGAAAACAGTTCTATAGAACTTGTATTTGAAAAGTTAAGAAATCCAGTGAAAACAAAACTGAGAGAATCAACTGCTATTTAGTTGATTTCTATTTTTCATCATCCTTTCATTCATGCAATAGATAATTCACTGCTGCAGATAGTCTGGAATTGGGCTTCCTGTGTGATTAAACTATCTATAATATTAATTATGTGAGATTTTCCTCTGCTTTTTATCTAACCCAAGTTTAAAAAAAGAAGCCCAGATTTAGATTAGAGAGGAGAATTAGTCATATCCTCCTTATTGTCTTCTATTTTGTAAATACCATGAGAAGGAATTTTGGAAAGGAAGAATTTATTTACATTAAAGTGAATAAAATGAAAGGTGGTGAGAAGCTTGTAAATACATGGATTCTCATAAAGCAACCCAGAGAACAGCACTGTTGGAATAAGTTTTTAACTTCATTCTGTCCACTTAAACATCAGGATCAAGGTGTGTGTAGAAATTCAGCCGGTTCCTTGTTACTTTTAGTCTTCTAGCCAATAAAGAGAAATGTCAAAGGTGAGCAGGAAGAAAAAAAGAAGAGACAAATAACGGAGGCACCAAACGTTTACATAGAAAAGATCTGCAGCCTCTCTTAACCAGGGAGCTTAATTTGCTGGATCCAACTAGGAAGCTTCCTGTCTAACAAGTTTACTTCCAGCTGAAGGTCTTGAGCAGTGCTTGGCAGAATCTTGGAAAGGCCAAATGATGCTAGTAACAGGACTTAACCCAAAATGCTTCCTTCAGCAATTTGATACCCAACCGCCTTCCCAGGGCTTCCCACTCCTTCCTTATTAAATGCTTAATAAAACACTAATTTTCACCTTTCTTTTGATCCTCTATAGCCTTGTTAGCAGCTGTTACCAAATTGGCTGGCTGACTCTATTAAAACTCATATTCAACCTGCTAAAGAGATTCAGAAATTCTCATGAGTAAGCTGGTGCTTGACCTCATCACAAAGGGAGCTCCTTGTTATACAATTAATGTAAAGTACAATTTGATCTTGACTTTGACTTTCTGATCTTCTACAATCAGTCTCTTAAAGATCATAGCTAGGTTGATTTTATCTTTCTATGTTATGTTAGGAAATCAACTTGCAGAGCAATCCCATACATAGTTGTTCAGAAATAAGTCCCTATTTCTACTAAATCTACTGATGTCACATGAAATCCTACCCTACTTCTACTGAAAAGCTTTTCCACTTAGTCTTAAAACTGCTGCCAGTCTTATCCATCAATGAACTTCTTTTCTTCATTCACAGAAGAAACCAGGATATATCAGAATTTGTCTGATGGAAGAATGGCAACAAGGAAATAAATAGTTATCTGTTGCCTTCTTGCCCCTACAATCATTCTGGGTCTTCTCTCAACTTCTCCAGAGAAAAACTCAACTTTCTAGACCAGCTGGTGAGAAGGTGCTAAGGCCTACAACAGGGTTAGGTTAATTCTAAATAAGAAACTAACATTAAAGGGGTGTCTTCCACTGTCTGATGACAGCAGGTTAGCTTAGAAGACACAGGATAGTCTGTGTAACACAGACAGCCTCAATTTATTCATGTCTACCTGCCCATCCTTTCTTCTACTATCTGCCACTTAAGGTAACCACATCATTCTGCCTAATGGTAGCACCAGCTATATTTAGATCAGATGACTCTTTAAATTGTTCTTATTTTCAAAAATCTGTTGAAGAAAGCAAGTACTGTAATCCTATACCACCTACCACAAGATGCATCATTCCCCATTAGAATGCCCTGAACTGTCTAAATCTTCCTGTGCTGAAACCCCTCCTATTTGTTGAAAATAAATAAATAGGCTGTCTTTGTAGATCTTTGCATGAATGTCTCTTGAAAATAAACAATTTTCAGTGACATGTAAATTTTCTGTGAAATGACCCAAATGTAGAAAGCACAATTTTTATGCTGTATTGTAAAAGATAGTGCTCTTGCTAAGAGTTCAAGCAATATACTTCCAGGGAAGAAATGGTGAACTGAAAGTGGAGCTGATGACCGCAGTGGAATGAAGAGCCGGTGAATAGACTGATTCTTCATAATTCTTCTCTGAACAAGGAGAGGACTTGAGATTGCCCACAAGAGCTCCAGACAGTTGCTCCTCATGAAGAGACCACAAGACAGCAGTCTCTGGAGGGTTCAGAGCTGTAGGAGACAAGGAAATAGCCATCTTGCTCAAACTGTAGCTGGCGCCTTTGAAGGACACTGGGTTCACATACTTCCTTTTCTAATCACTTTTCGAAATTGCTTGTTAACTGCTTTTCAGCTATTAGGAACCTTTGGATTGACAAGTTTTACAGCAACAAGTGAGTTTCCGTCAATCTTTAGTGAAAGAAGCTTTAAATACAAGTTTAAGGACTTAATTTTTTTTTCTGGAATAAACAGCAAACGGGTGATTAAAATTTTGATTTTAGAAAGCTACAAACAGACTAAGGGTCCAGATAAATTTGAAACAAGATTTTGGTTTTTGTACACATTTCTTTTAAAGTGTACATTTTTGCAGAAATGTCCCCAAAATTTGTCTTGTTGTACCCAATTCTCCTAATGTATACAATGGAAGATACTTATATATCACATTCCCACCCATAAGGAAAACACAAATCAACATGATGCTCAAAGGATAGAAAGTTGTTGTCTGCAAATGAGGATCTGCAACAAAATAGTAGAGAGGATTGTTTTTGTCACGTTTTTACTGCTTCCATGAAGACAATTTCATTGGATTTAAGCCTCTGATCAACCAACTAGCCAATGTGCTCTTTCATTACCTGTCCATCATATAAGTAGAAGGGGTTTTTCAGTTAATCAATTCTCACTTCCAGTAATGTGCACCCTACAAGGCCACCAGGCCCTAAAAATAAATCTGACTTCCATTCTCATGAGCTGGATGGGAGAGCTTTACCCCTTCACTCCTTGATGTATTAGGATATCGACCAGGGTAGCCCAAAATCTCCCATGGTGTCTATACCATCTGACTTGTGATTAAACAAACTAACATAGGCCTCTAACATTTTACATTATGGCAGATGAGGACACAGCAAATCAAGACACAGCAAAAAAACAAAAACAAAAAAACAAACCTGTCTCTTATAACAGTCAACCAACTAATTTCACAAAATGAAAAGGAAAGGGAGAGAGAGAGGGCTGCAACAATGAAAGCAGAAGCCGAGGTAGGAATTCTTCATCCTTATACAGGCTCTGTTTCCCACAGTGTCTTGCCTCTTCCTCCCCCAAAGATAAGGGAGGGGGCAACTTTCCCTCAATGAAAGCCAGAGAGGAAATTATCTTTCCTAATGTATGCTCTTTTATGTGTATTTTTCCCAATGTATGCAATTTTGTATCTTTAAAAAAGAAGTCAGATAATTAAGAGAACTGCAAAACCTAAAATGTGAATTACATTCCAGTCATATTTGTTTGCAGAAAATCAAATTGGGTCAATTTGTGAACCAAAGAAAACACTGCCTCTATCTCTAGCCTAACCTATATTTAACTAATTTCAAAATGGAATATTCATGGTCACTGAATATGAGATCTTAGAGGACTCCTGTAGATCCAAAATGGCCCAGTTGTGGAATTGCTTTACATACATAGCCTTCAAAAATTTTTCTGAATTAATATTAAACCTAATAAGGTAAATACAATTCTAGATGCACTTGTGCAAATGTTTTTTTTTTTTTGAAAATACAAAAAATACTTTTGAGACTCTTTCCTGAAAGAGTGATGACAGCTGTTCCCTTTTTTTTTTTTAAGCAGCTGTCATTATAGACACTTGCCTCTGTCTGCTGCAGTTAGCAATTTATGGGATGTGAGCTAGAGATTATGTTGTTTAGCTATATTTATTAAGCTCCATTTTTAAAAGAAAGTTTTAAATGTATATAGTAGTCACTATTAGTTTATGTCCATCAGCACCCATATATTCTCTTCTTAAGGTGCTGGTTAGAGATGTTATAACTAGAATCTTTTTATTCTCACAAATTCAGACAGGAAAACACTTTATTAAATTATGCATTATTCTTACTTTTCCAGCATGTTTTGTTTCAAAGTATTAGTGTATTAATTTTGAATCAAAAAGTTTCTGTCCCCCATACCCCAGACCAGTGAGGTCCTGATGACATGCCAATAGATGAACCTTTGTTTTGGGATGCATTAAATTGTCAATAAAGCTTGGCTTATTAACTAATTAGTTCTTTTTTAAAAATGACTTCATCTCAACTTCTTCTCTAATGGCACAGATGGCTCTTTCTTTGAGGAAGAGCTGTAGCTCAGTGTTACAACAGATGCTTTACATGAAAAAGGTCTCAGTTCAGTTCCCAGCTTTTCTAAGTAGGCTAGAAATATTCCTGTGGAACCCTGAAAAGCTGCTAACAGATAGGAAAGACAATATGGGGCTAGACAGACGAACTGTCTGACTCAGTAGAAAGAAAGAGCCTATGTTCAAACCAATTAGAGGCAGAAACACTTTGCTTAACTACATGGATGTGTATGCCTGAGCCTCAGATTTACCAAACGGTTTTAAACCATGAGTTTTAGTCTACCTAGCTGTTCTGGAATGTGAGCCCACAGGGTTTTTTATGAGGCTGATTCATATGAACAAATACTTGAGCAATGGGGTTATTTCCTGCTTCTAACAGAAAGCAAAGCAGCCACACTTGCTTCATTTCTTCTGCTCTGCTTACCAGCTTCTCAACGTCCTCTGACTCTTGGAGGACCCAGAAATGGCTTCTGCACAGGGACTGAACCAGTGCAGAAGCCTCTTGCAGCTGTTGCAAGTATTAGAGGAAGCTGCATGGAAGAAGCAACAAAGAAGCAAGCAGGCTTCAAGGTTACTTGAAGTGCCTTGATATGGCAAATTATATCATCTCTTTGTCTCAGTGAAGAATGTTGCACTGCGTCTGTCATATAAAGCTCCCCACTGAACCATATTCAAGCCATCTCATGGAGGTCTACCAACTGTAATCTTATGCAAACCGTATTAGAGAATGGTGACTACTAAAACTACATTATTTTCTTTAAATGAAATTGCAGAATATTGAGTTGCTAAAAGATAGTTACAAATCTTCACTTTTGGGCAAAAAGGATGGCACAGACAAAGTTTTGAGGCATTTGTCAAATGAATGGCTGAGTCTAGGATTCTAAGTATTTAATCACCTTCACGCTCTCATGATCATGACTTTATTTTTGTCCCTAATGTCATGTGGCACCTCAAATCCCTGTTTTCCATTCCCCCATGGATGTTTCAGTAGGGAAAACTTTGCACATCAACATTTTACTGCATCCAAATCTCTGCCAAATCATATTTCTAGAGTTTGGGAGAATTCCCAAATGTAAAGGAGTAAGTAAAGATTCTTCCTTTTTAAAATCCATGGACACACAGAGAACAGAAGTAGAGCTGTGCTGAGTTATGCAACTTGAAGCCCATTGTGGCTATTCATGAAAGTTCCCCCCCCCCCATATATACATACATACATACAGTCTCTCTCTATATAGATACAGTGTGTGTGTGTGTGTATACACACACACACACATACACACATAATGTATGTATGTATATGTATATATATAGTCTGCTAGTTTTCTGCCTGTCTGTCATACATAAGCTATGAAAAGGATCACACTGCCAAACATTAGAAACGTCTCAGAGACCACCAACAGACTATTACAACCACATGGCATCTCTGTAGCACACAAACCAACAAAATCACTCCAAAATATCTCAAGTAAACCAAGACCCAGTAGCACAAGAAGAAAAAACAGGAGTCATCTTCAACATACAGTGTAAAGACTGTAACAAACACTATGTAGGACAGACAGGCAGAAGACTAGCAGAGCACATCCACGAGCACCAACTAGCAGTCAGAAGACATGATGAAAACTCCTTAATCTCACAACACATGGACAGACTGAACCATAGTGTTAACTGGGAAACTGTCAGCATTATAGACCAAGCTAAATCAAAAAATGCAAGAGAATTCTTGGAAGCTTGGTATTCAGACAAGGCAGCAATTAACAGACACATAGAGATAAACAGCATCTATATACTATTCCAAAGAGACAAAAGACCAGAAGACCAGCAATCATCACCCAGATAAGCAAAGGTTACCACCAGGCACACAATCACGATACTTTTTTCTAAAATCCTTACCCTAAAAACTGAAGGGCGTCTTATTCAAGAAAGTCAGCCGAGAATCGTGGTTGCAAAACTGCCAAACTTAGTTTCTGCAGAGAGGGTTCCTCCTATTGCTAGCCTCCAATCACGAGTGAAATAGCTTGTCTCCCAAACAGACTTCCTCCAATCACGGGCCTGATGTAACTGACGTCAGCTGATGCTGAACAAACCAATTAGAGGAAGGCTGTTTGCAGAGACAAGCTATCTGCAGTTTCACTCGTGCTTGAATGTAATCAGTTATGCAAAAGAGCCTGGAAATAGAGCTGCAGAGAGACGGTTTGGACCTCCTCCCACCGACTGTATCAGGTCAATGTTAACTAATTACGAAATAAAAATGTGTTCTGCACTATCTTTAAAATATTGATTTTTAAATTTTGGGCTGGAAAAGTGGGGATCGTCTTGTACATGGGGGCGTCTTATTGTCAGAAAAATACAGTATATATATATATATATATATATATATATATATACATACATACATATACATACACATACATACATACATACATATACATACACATACATACATACATATATATACACACACATACATACACACACACTCACACATACATACACACACATACATACACACACACACATACATACACACACACTCACACATACATACACACACATACATACATACACACACATACATACACACACACTCACACATACATACACACACACTCACACATACATACATACACACACATACATACACACACACACTCACACATACATACATACACACACATACATACATATATATATATATACATACATATATATATATACCCTCTCATTGGGGGAGGATCAAAGGCCAAAGTGGTCCCAGTGGTGGTAGGAGCACTCAGGGCTGTAACTCCTAAGCTGGGAGAGTGGCTCCAACAGATCCCAGGAACAACATCCAAGCTCTCTGTCCAGAAGAGTGCAGTGCTAGGAACAGCTAAGATACTGTGTAGAACCCTCAGACACCCAGGTCTCTGGCAGAGGACCCGAGATTGAGGAAGACATGTACCACCCATAGGAATGAGAGGGGATTTTTTTTTTTATATACATACATACATACATACATACACATACATGCATACACACACACAGTACTGTGCAAAAGTTTTTCACACCTGCCTAAAACTTTTGCACAGTACCATATGTCGGTGTGTGTATGTGTGTGTATGTATGTGTGTGTGTATGTATGTGTGTGTGTGTGTATGTATGTATGTATATATGAGAGTGTGTGTGTGTGTGTGTGTGTGTGTATATATATATATATATGCCTTCTGCCCTTCTTTCCATCAAGTAATTATCATCTTAATGTTTTCTATGACCTCTTTGTCACTTTTTAATCCCCAAATCATTTTTTTTTTTTCCTTTCAACAAAAGCCCATATAAGGTTTCCAGTCTTTCAAAAAAGTCTTTATCATTTTTGCTCTGACCAGACTGGTCAGCTTCACCATTTTTGCAAGTTCAGTTAATTTTATAATCCAATCTTCCACTGTAGGCATTTCATTGCTTTTCCAACTTTTTGCATACAATAATCTTGTCACAGTTACCATACACAATATTAATTTCTCATATTTCTTTTCTAATTCCTTGTCCATAAAGCCAGTAGGAATAATTCTGGTTTCATTATAATGTTAGTTCACAGTATCTTTTGCATCATTGTATGGATCCCATATGACAGTTTCAACATTCCTGCTATAATTTTGCTTCAGTGCAAGAATAAATGTATAAAATGTTCTAAACATCAAGTTAATAGAGGTTTAAAATCAGTCTGCTTGAGAAGTAGGATTGGGGAGTGGAGAAAAACTACTAACATCCTAGTTTCGTTATCATGAAGTCAAACAACAAACATTAAGGTTTGTTCACCAGCAAGTGCACCCGTGGGAATGCATGCACTTATACATAAAAGCAGATATGCACATACAACATACATTCTTCACAGCTGTGAGACCTGTCTCTCTCTGTCTTGTACCCACCTACCTCACTAATATATCAACAGTAACATATTAACATTTATTTTTGACTTGCTTTGGCATGGGCCATCCTTTATATACCTACACATGTGCTCTCTCTCTCAACACACACACACACACACACACACACACAGTATGCAGGATGGAGAGTGCCTGAGGCAGCCTTTCTCTAACCAATTCAATGAATCATGTTTTTCTATCTCCCTTTGTGGTTCTATTGCCTTCCTGAAGAAGGACAGCAGTCTAATCATTTTGCTTTTCGTTCATCGCTATCATGGAACTGCTTTGCCATAGGGTCTTTTTTTTAAAAAAAATCCACCATAAAATTGTTTTCAGGCTATTATTTTCACTGAATCTTCATTTTGCTGCAAAGTTCATTTCAAAATTCTACTTCGTAGTGAAATTACTTAACTGCCCAGTACTGAAATTACTTTAAATACCCAATATAAATTGTTTTTTAAATTGATCCAACTTTGATTATTCTGTTGTACGAGGCATAATATATCTAGACCCTCCCTCACTCCCTTCCTTCCCTCCTTTCTTCCTTCCCTGAATTTTTTTTAATATTTCTGTTTCATTTATTGAAGATCTGAGCAGTGACCTAGGTTAAGCAGAGTTTTAGAATTCTCTGATGCTTGAGGCTGAAAATTACTAAAACCTTATCGACATCAGGTTGTCAGGGTGGAAATCAAGGCAGAGAAGTGTTAGCATCTCTCTGTTCTTTTCTTGTATTTTTTTTTAAAAAACCCATTTTGTACATTTTCCCAGCATTTAGCATAATGAATGGGCACTGGAGGGACTAGGACCTTTCAGATCTAGAGCCTCTTCTCACCCTTCCACCCCTGTTTTTTGTTGTTCTTGTCAGAATTGCCAATGTTGGAACAATAGCCTCAGAAAATGGGTTACCAGTGTGAAATTGAGAAAATATTAAATATTATTAACTCACAACTTGAGTTTATATGAAAAGTCTATAATAATGACTTTGTTGGTTACAGTACACATCCTGTAGGGCAAAAATGGAGCTGGCAGCTTAGAATACATGAGCTTCATTGAGAAATTGGTCATTCATTGTTCCAGGTTAGTGTACTGAATATTGATTTATATAAGATATATTGATTCACAGGAACAGAACAGAGTTAGTTCTGAAAGCATATCAAACAGACATGGACCAGAGGCTGACTGATTCATTCATTTTTATTTAGATTTGGGCCTATATTACCCTGTTACTTGAATAGTCAAGTTGAATTTCAACCAACACAATTCAAAATTGGCTCAAAATCTACAAGCTTGCTTTTTTGTCTGAATGTGGTGGTGGAACTATAAATCCTTTGAAGGGACGTTCAAGGGAACTGGTCAGATCAGCTGATCTCATGTTGTTCACTGCAATCAATGAGTGTTTATTTTTATATATAAAAATGCCCTTGTTTCATTAAAGCAGATGATTTTGACTGGAGATTTGCTGAACACTGGCTACCTATGCCTAGAGTTTCATTTTATGTGTAGAGAAGAACAGTACAATGGGAAATGGGTGAGCACTGGGAGTTGTGCAAAATAATGTGCCAGGCTTGATCATTATAAATGTCAGTACTATCATTAAGATATAACTGATCTACTTTGTGTGAAAGAAGGGTCTGATGAACAATCTTATTGTTACAAAGCTCTTACGTGGTATTTTAAAGTAATACAAGTGCTATTACATTGAAATTAATGCATCTACAGAACCAAATATAGCCATGAGGCCTTTACTCTAAGAACAAAAATGGAAAATCAGAATCCCATTTCAAACAGCTTTAACAAAATACTGTCATCTCCTCTTCATGCTGAAGGGAATAACATCAACTACTCACCACCTCCAACCCACATTTTGACTTCATATTTGTCTGTTAAAAAAAAAAATACAGATAGTCCTCATTTAGCATCTGCAATTGGGACCAGCAACTCAGTTGTTAAGTAAAGCAGTTGCTAAGTGAAATATCACATGACTGCAGCTGCTTACAATTTTACTTCAGCTTTCCTTTGCTTTACAGCATCAGAAGGATGGGGAAGGTTTCAGGAACTTGACTCACAAGGAAGGTGGATAAAAGGGCAAATCTTATAGCCCTTTTTCTCCACTCCCCACTCTTTGGAATGCTCACCCCAGCATTGGGATAATTAGCAAGAAGAGAATTAAGGTCTGCATTTACATTCATTGGAGAGGAGGGGATTGCAAGAGAGTAATCAGACACACAATGGGGAATACACATTGAAAGGAATGTGCTAGCAGGCTGTTTGCCTAGGACCTTGCTGCCAGCTGCTTAGGAGACAAACAAAAGCCTTCAGCATGAAACTGATTAGGGTCTTGTCAATTTCAGGCAGCAGCTGCCAGCCAAGCAGGTTCTAATCAACTAATTAAGGTCACAGAGCTGAGCTTGTTAACATGCAGTTAGCACTTTTTAGAGATGTGCTGTGCTGTGGAGAAAAGCAGCTCAGGAAGAGATAGCTTGTTTAGGCAATCTCTCCATTCTGTGAAGGGGGGGGGGGGAGAAAAGAAAAGGGTCAGGCACAGGATAATGTGGACTAACTGACTGTAATGGTGAAAATGTGACAGAGAGAGAGAGACTGTGAAGGTTGTAAATGAGGGCATGGTCACAAAGTTAATATTTCATCATCATTGTAACTGCCAATGGTCGCTGTCCAAGGCAGTCACTAAATAAGAACTACCTGTAGTTCCCATGCAGTGAACTGGAAAGGTTTTAAACTACCGTTCCCCTTATAATACTGGCTAGTGCAGCTGTAACCCAAGAGGCAGAATGAGGCAAATTTATTTTTTTAAATGGGGAAACAGCCCACCTGCCACAGTTTGATAGTGCTTCAGGCATGCTGACACAACTGTTTCTGAATCAGAAATAAATGATTGCCAGTGTTGAACATGGATGAACCACTGCATCATAGTGTAACCTACATATGAAGGTGACTTAGAAGCACCAGGAATTCTACACTCTGTAAATGTGAACTCTTCTCTTATGAACATATTCATTCATTTGCAGGATTAATTACATTGAAAGCTAGACCCTACAAGAGGAATCAAGATTCCCATCCATGAATGTTAATGTTGTTCTTGCTCACTCTAGTTTCTCTCAACATTTACACAAATTACAAGCTGACATGAGAATACGGGATGTTATCCCCAGATTACCAATCATGCAAACAGATGTATTTCCAGAGTTTGGTAGAAGTAGGGACAATGTAAGAACATTTCTTTGGGGATGCTGATGCTGTTCTTTGTACTAGATCCTTAACTATGTAAGAGTTTTTCTACAGCTGACTAATATTATATATATAAAATAGTTTCATATATCATATGAAAAATGAGAATGCAAGAGAAAAGCTTTTATAGGGTTGAAATAAAATATCTTATTCAGATCTAAATTATTTATTTTAATTTCTATAGCTGAATCCCAAATGTTTTCCTAAACTGACACCAATCTATTATCACCATTCCTATACTGGTTATCTTTACCATTACAAGAGATCAATAAATGAATTATGGATATATACCTGGATGTATGAACTATACTGCTGCTAGTTTTTGTTCATTTTTTTCTGAAGTAAATGTGATGAGCCCCCTCTTGGGCATATTTTTCAGCCCTTGGATATCTATCCCTTTCCCTATTTTTTTATTGCACCCTTCCAACAAATTCATTTTTTGTGGGTCATAGCTGTGATCTTGTATTGACAGAAGAGCTGCCATTTGAGATAATATAAGACCAAGGGCAGAAATAGTAAACAAAATTGCTCCAATTTTTAGTGTTGCCATGAGGTAGCGTTGTTATTTGATTTCATATTGAGGAGGCTGGGCATAAATCATAGACGCTGGATAAAATCTAAACTAAATCTGGAACCTCCAGATTGGGTTAACCTCCTTTTCCTTCCTCAGACCACAGCTGTTCAGTACAAGTTGAAAAAAAAAATAACCAAAGTCTTATTTTTACTTCCTAGTAAATCCTTTGTAAAAAGGCTTTGGATCTATAATCATTTTGTTTTGATGCTAATGTTGAATATATAACCCAAATAAATAATAAAGATCTCAAGAAAGATGAGCAAATTCAAGTCATGCTTTACAAAGCAAACAGCCACAGGTCACAGAGCTTGGGTGTGTGTGTGGTAATTTCAGCTCTAAGACAAAATGTTTGGCATTTATGGAAGGTTCAAGATGACATTTAGACAGAAGAATCCTATGATGCTTCTGAAGAAAAGTGTGTGTGTGTGTTGTACAATTCTGATTTCATATTAGAGATAATTTTCAATGACAGAGTTCTCACCAGTGTGAGGAGAGCAGATCCCTCAATCTCCAACACTAAATATCTGAAGAGAACTGGATGCAGCAGCTCTTCCGAAGTGCTTCCACTATGACTCATGCTAACTATATTACAGTGTGAGGACTACCATTAAGAACGGGAGTTGTTATTATTGTTGTTGCTGCTGCTGTTGGTTGCACAGTCAGCCAGATGTTTAGACTGGATTTGGCATTTTTATCCACCTATCGAGTCCTTCCCAAGGACCTGGGATAGGCAGATGTTGTTTGATGGTGTTAAAGGTATCATCACAGGATGTAAGCTTATTATTAGCATTATTATTATTATTACCATTGTTGAACAAAATAAAAAAAACAATTTTATTTCCAAAGTTTTATGAACTAATAGACAAAACATCAAAGAGAACAGGTCTGAGAAGCAAAAAAGGACATAACCCTCAGTCTTAAAAGTTATATAGCTGCAACTATAGGGAAAAGAGCCAGTTTGATGTAGTGGTTAACACATCAGGCTAGAAACCAGGAGACAGTGAGTTTTAGTCCTGCCTTAGGTACAAAGCCAGCTGGGTGACCTTGGGCCAGTCACTCACTCTCAGCCAATGAGAGAAGCAGGCAGTGGCAAACTACTTCTGAGAAACTTTGACAAGAAAGCTGCAGGGACTAGTCCAGGCAGTCACCAGAAGTCAAAAACTGAAGGTACACACGTACACATACACACACACACACACACACAGACAAAGGGGAGGGAAAAGTCAACATTGTTGAACAGTATCTTTTAACTGATAAGGCTGTTTTTAAATGCACACATGGTAAAAAAAATTACACGCATAACTGGCCCCTGGTTTTGCATTTTCACTTCAGTGATTCTCATTAATCCAGACCCAATACACTCTTTTGTTAAAGAAATAATTAGGTTTTTTAGGAGGAAAAATGCTGTAATAAAATTAGGAAAAGTTTAGGTGTGGCCAGATCCTGAGTTGATTGAAATATCCAGGGCTATGATTGTGTGTTCTTGTTTGTAATGAACATGAAAAGTGGGATAATTTGATGTAACTTTCTTTTACTGCTAACCTTAATTTAATAGCTACACTATATCTGGATGAAGAATATTGTCATAATATCTGTTCCATCCTCCCAACTGTTATCCAAGCAGATGTCTCTTTTCTCTTCTTGAAGAAACAAGCAAGCAACTGAATCTCTGATCCAAAAGTAAAAAAAAGAAAAAAGAAGTGCAAAATCAGCAAAGTTATTCAGTTTCCAGGTCTGCTTGTTCTTTAAACATAAGGCAATGTTTTGAATGTTACTTTTGTTATTCCTTTTGACTTTGCTGATTACCCATTACCCATTTTTTTCATTTTGTAGTCTCCAACCACCTGGCTCTGTGAGTGAGTGAATGAATTCCCCTTGTTTCACAAGTGATTGTTAATTTGTGTATCATAAGAGGGAAGATCTCAAAGAATGTGATATGGGTTCATGACCATACCAACCAAGAAAAAGGAACTATTTGCTGTGAAGAATTCTTTAGTCAGTAAAATAGATAGAAACTAAATTAAAGGCTGTCATGGCCAGCTTCAGTAATGTAATTGTCTAAAATATCTACTGTCCTTCCCTATAGATATACATACACATGGTGGGGGTAGGAGGGAATATTTATTTCATTTCAGTTATGTGTGTATGAATGGGTCTGTTCTAGTTACAGCTATTTCAGAAACCTTTACTTCAAATATAATTCTCTTCATTTGGTTTATTTGACTATGTATAAAGGAGGCATGTATGCATCAAATAGTTACACTATGTCTTACTGAAGTGTGATGGGATATATCCAGATTTACTAGGTAATTTCCTTAGTAGATTGTGTGAATGCTATAGATGTAATATAGCTTGATTTCAAGAAAGTATTTAACAAAAGTACCCCATGATATTCTGAGTAGCAAACTAGTTAAGTATGGGCTGGCTGCCATGATAATTAAGAGATACAGCTGATTCAAAAAGTGCTTGTTACTAGTTCTTTATCATACTAGGGAGAGTACTGGGTGGGATGCCATAAGGTTCAGTTCTGGTACTCATACTCTTCAATATTTATATTAATAACTTGGATGAAGTTCTGGAGAGGATGCTTTTCAAATGTGCAACACTGTGTGATATATGTTCTCCTTGATCTCTCAGCAGCTTTCAATACCATCAACCATGGTATCCTTCTGGACCAGCTCCAGGGGTTAGAAATTGGGGACACAGTGTTATGATGGCATTCCTTCATCTTCTGGGGTCAGTTCTAGTCAGTGTTGATAGGTGCCTCTCATGTGGGGTGCCTCAGGGCTTTATTACACTCCTGTTTAACATCTACATAAAGGTGCTGGGTGAAGTCATTCAACAACATGGCATGAGGTATCAATACGATGATGATACTCAGCTGTATATCTCCATCCCTGGCTGTCCAAGTGATGCTGTGGAGATTCTGTCTCAGTGCCTGGAGGTTGTGGGATTCTGGATGGGGAGCAACAGGCTTCACCTCAACCGTAGCAAGATGGAATGGCTTTGGATTTTAGGGCCTCCTGGATCTGGTGATTTTCCATCTTTAGTTCTTGATGGGGTTGCACTACCCCAGACAGAACCAGTGCACAATCTGGGGGTTCTCCTGGACTCAGAAGTCCTTGTTTGAAGAGTAGATAGCAGCCATGGCCAGGGGAATCTAGCAGGGTTACTGGCAGAGCTTTACCTCTTCTGCGTGGGACTCAGAAGAATGAACATTTATTTGCCTTGTGGAATGACATACCTTTGCTGCCTTGGGTGGCTGGATTTTCTCAGTGCCAGGAGGGCTGCACAGTGTGTTAAGGTTAGCACCAACCAGGAAGGAAAGGCACTTGGATTGGCCCTTGCTGGCAACTTAGGACAGGCAATGGAAGCACGCTGGCATAGTGTAATACAATGCCACAGAGAATGGGAAATCCCAGATAAGATGTAGCCGAAGAAAGTGGCATCTGTAACATTGCTACTCTACTTACACTTTTACAGCAGTAAAAATGTGGGCAGTGCCTGCTAATGTTAGTCTGGTTCAATTCATTTACCAAGAGTTTTAAACCTGCCTTCATTATGAAAAAACCTAAAGGTCAGCCTTGAGTTTATACATATAATGTTGATAGCTGATTTTATTTATTAGATTTATAGCCTGCCTTTCTTTCAGGAGCATGCCTATTGCTCTAAGTTCCAATTTTTCCCCACAAAAACAAATCTCTGAATTAAGCTGGGCTGCGAGAGGGTGATTGGCTCAAAGTTACTCAATGAGGATGGACTAGAACCTGGATCTTCCCATATCTAGCCCAACTCCTTAATCATTACACTACATTGGCTGTCAGTGGAGTTTTGCTCAGTTAAGATACCTTGGTTGACCTTCCTGTTGTTTGGCAGGATCAGCAGCAAAGAAATAAAATATTTCATTAGCACAAGAGGAAGCCAAGTTAGCTTATAGCTGGCCATATTAAAGAAGTTGAGAGCTGAGAAAGTGAATGAAACCCAAAGTAATGTTAGCCCTGCCACACCAAAAGAGCTTTGATAGGCAGATAATTTAATGAGAGGATAAATGCCATGCCCAAGTCAGATGACCCATCCCATCCCTGAACCCCTCCTCAGCTTTCTCCATATATGGAACTGAAGTTGCAATATTATATGGTCAGTAAGGATCCCCCAAAAACACAAACCAATGAAACTTTGATGAAAGCTCCAAAGAAATTTGGAGTCACCCAATTTGATTTATTACTTCAAAGCAGGTCTCCACTTCAATTTACAAATCTACTTCAATGGAGTGATTCAATCAAAGCTTTGTAAAAGTGTATCTCCTATTCAAAGCAGATTCATGCAGCCCCAATGCTTATGAATTTTGCCAGATCCATATTTCAAAGCAAACATAGCTTGCCTTCTGATTATGCATTTTTTGAATTCTACAATGCAATTGATAATATAGTTCAGTTTATACAACATATATAATTAACATATAAAGATGTATATTTGATCATAAAATTCTTATTAACTTGAATATTTTAAAATAAAACACATGTAAAATGTATGTTCTGGTATAAAATGCAAATAAATGTGAATCATTTTGGTGCAGATTAAAAAAATCATATTAAGGAGGAAGCAGGATAAAATAGAACATGCTGATCCTTTGTTTCAGATAGTCATGAGAATACAATCAAAACAGCAAATATTTTTCAAATGAAAAGTTGTAAAGAATGAACTCATTAATCCGACACATCCGTTCTCTTGTAACTGAAAATCTCTACAATGAGTTACTGGTTTTTATTATTTACAAACTCCTTTTTGGCCTGCTTGGTGCCTGTTAAATAAATGCTTTCTGCAGATCTGTTGCAAACAGGGTTGATAAGCTGCAGTGCAGTGCAGTACAATCGTAGCTTGTCTTTCTCCTTCATGGATGCTTTACCTGCTCTGAGAAATGACTCCCATATTTATGCACAAGTCAGCCATGTCTACACAACTAATCTGGTCCCAGCAGGGGGTTCATTACCCATACACCACCTATATACACCTTAATTGACAATCTGAACTTTTCAAAGTGATAGCTGTGGAATTTAGCTCAGCGAGAAACCAATCACACCATGCCATTGGCTTACTGGCCACAAACAAATGCTGTGCAATTTTGCCCTAACTTACATTTCTA
This sequence comes from Python bivittatus, assembly GCF_059951505.1. Lineage (NCBI taxonomy): Eukaryota > Metazoa > Chordata > Lepidosauria > Squamata > Pythonidae > Python > Python bivittatus. Next base: position 35,088,891 of record NW_028277098.1, read on the forward strand.
GCAATTACTTGCATGGATGATGTGCTACAAACTGAGATTCTAGTGAGTCGCTGATACAGTACAGATATATAATTGGATTCCCATTAGATCACGGCTGTAGAGAAGATCTGTAACAACTTCTGACCCCTTCCCCAAACTGAACAAAATTCACCCCCCACCCCCAGCTTAATAACCCTTGTGGTTTCAAACAGGAGAAGATTTCTGATTTGGAGAGAAAGTCATAGATCTTTTCATTGAGACAATTCCTGGATTGGCTGTGCTTATTTAAACGACTGGGAAATGCTGTGTGTTTGAGATGTGTAAATGCATCATATTGTGCATAGATCTCTGGCTTATAGCCATTATTTTTGTATGAAATTACCACATTTTCAGATTGTTGTTAATGAATTTGATATTCCAGATCCACTTCCCTTCAGATTTTCAGACATGGATTTACAAAGAAATGTGAACTTCTCAGTCAGTTATCTTGCAATTTAATCACCACCGGGTTATCTTACATGAGCTCCATTTTAACATGATTATCTTTTATGGATAATAATATTAATGACAACTTGAAGGCTCAAAAAGGTTTTTCAAGTTGAAAATGATAGTATGAATAGGACATGATGAGAATTATCCCTTAACCCAGTTCCTATACTATTATTGCAAAAAGTATCCATAGTAACATTTTTTCCCACCCACGATACATTCTAGTGAGGAAGACTACTTTCATTTGCTTGCCTTTACTTTGGCCTTATCTTAGTGAATGTACAGTATACCTACTCAATCTTTTGGTGACTTTCTTCCCAGTCAAATTGTTGCAGCTCTGTGACCCTTATTTGTATTTGACTCCTATTTTAAACTTAATATCAACCATTTCTGTTTAAATGCCTCTGTGGCACTTTTCCTTCATGGCTGTCAGTTCCTTGTTCTCGGCCTCCTGTTTTTTTGCTCTCTCTGGTTTTGTTCTTTGTGCCTCCTGATCTTTTGTTCTCTGAGGTTTTGTGCATATATGTTTACGTTCTCATTATGTTCTTCTTGGAGGAGTAGTTTGATTAAGGATCTCTAAAAGATTTATCTTTTGCCCTTTGTGGTTTGTAACCCACAGATCTGATGCTTAAAATAAACAGCCTCAGTGTTAATGCTTACATGTTTATCTGGTGAAGTCTACTTCTTGAGCAAATGATATTTCTATGGTATGTCCTTAAGCTGCTCTTGTTCTATGCTCAGGCCAGCTTGATTCTAAGACAACATAAGAAAATCCCACCTGGACTGAAACACTTTGGGAAAAATGTGTGAAATAGTCAGTATGGACTGCAAGCTACCATGGCCTCCCACTGGACAATTCCCCTGCTGCTACAACCTGGGCATATATACTTATGTATGTGTTTGTGGGCATGTATATAGGTATATATTCTATCTGTCTGTCTGTCTGTCTGTCTGTCTGTCTGTCTGTCGGGCAGAGTGATAATCACAAACACTCCTGTTTGTGCAGAGCGCAGCAAAAACTCCAGGAAAATATTAGCCATGACAGCAAACACAATGCAATGTCCATTTCTTGTTTCCCAAAGAAATCCAGTCAGAAAATATATACTAACTGGTGTTTATTGATAAAAATGCAAAATTCCATAAAATACAAATATCATACAAAATATAAAGAAAAACACATCTTCTCATGTAATTGTAGCATCCAAGACTTATTAGCAACACAAGCTTAACAAAATCTCTAGCTACAAACTCTTAGAGAAGAGGTACACTACTTGGTAATTTGTTACAACTACGTAGCCCATAAAACCTACATAGTGGCTAACACTAAAACAACTAACAACTACTCAGAGAGGCTGCACATTTTCCTCCCCTTGTATTATAGCTCTATGCCACCCCCACTGGGTAACTGGAATACACATGCCAATAGGTGGCAGTAAATAGCACAATACACAACACACAATAACAGGTGTTTTTCACATGATCTCTGTAGTCAAAATATTATTTGTTATTGTTGTAAAGATAACGGGATGAATCCTTTCCCATGAGAATGAAAATCCTGACACTATCATCTATCTATCTATCTATCTATCTATCTATCTATCTATCTATCTATCTATCTATCTATCTATCTCTACCTACCTACCTACCTACCTACCTACCTACCTAATTTTCAATCATCAAAATGTGCAAATATGCAAACACAGCATAGCATGACAGAAACTTTTTTTAAAATTACTATCTTTCTTTTTCTGAGCTATCTAGTTTTCCACTGGGCTTTTTTCTTAATATACTGATTGGTGCATTGTGATAAAATATTCTATATACAAGGCAAGTGTTATAACTACAATGCTATTAGAGCCCTGCTGTAAAGGTAGCCCTAGAATGATATTAGAAAACATGGCAACCATTAAGTCAGTTGAGGGAGTTTTATGCCTCTGTGAACTGGGCAATCAAAGTTTTGGGGATGACCTAGAAGGAAATAATGTGCTGCAAGCAAAACTGATGACAGCACTTGATGTGATCTAAACAGGAAAACAGTACTTTGAAAGCAGAGCAGTAAACTGTGCCTGGAAATCACTTGTGGTGGGTGAAGGATGAGTACAAAGCAATGTCTATTCCTTCCATCCAAAAATGGTTGCTGGCCCATACTGGTGACAGGTAATTTGGCAGTGTAGATAAGCCCTATTTTGATTGTGCTTGGGTGCCAACTTTGCCACTTCATTTCTTCCAGACTTTAATCTCCACTTTTCCATTAGGGTTGAGCTTTTAATTCTGCATGAGTTTTAACAAAAGTATGCAAGCTAGGCTATAGTGTATTTTATCCAGTGAAATGTAATTTTAAACTTGTATTAATTATCTCTTTTCATTACTTCTTAATTCTTTCTACTAACTTGCACCCTTAGAATATACTTGTGATTCTTTTTCCTCTTTCTTTTACAAAGTTGGAAGTTATTCAGGTAGAAAAGTGGATCCTTCCAGTAACTTTTTATTCAACTGGTTCTGTTCCTCATAAAAAGGAATAACTTTTTGATGTTCACTGGTAATTATTATTTTTAAAGAGGTCATATACAAGAAGTTTATATGGGATATTGGGAAGGGACTGCCACTCATATGTTCCTTTATCAGAACATGTGTTACGGTCACATGTTGTTGGCAGGATATATTTTAGACGGGTATATAAGCAGCCCACTGACAGTCAGTTAGAGTTTTTCTCCTTTGATGTGCCTAATTCCTACAGTACGCATTCTTCATGAATGTCTTCTCATTTCTTGGACTATACTTTCTTCAAATTATAACACCAAACAATAACACCAACATTTTTTTGTCACTTCTCTGTAATAAATGGGGATGAGAAGATGTTCCTTTATTGTTCCAATGGTTTGCCTTGCTCCAAATTTCAGTCTGCTTTAATAGTTTCACAAGCAAGAATTCCTAACATTAATTTTGGAACCTTGAAATCACTGTTTAGTTTCAGCTTTCAGCTTACTTAGTTCATTTCCATCTTTCATCTTCTGCTTTACCTTCTACATTATTGATGTATGCATAAGTCAAGTCTTCACATCAAAGTTAACTTCTGTTGACTACATGGACCCATCCATGACATTTTCCTGGAAGCAATAAAAAAGTGGTTTGCCGTTGCCTTTTTCTTGAATATTTGTTTTTATGTCCCAGTCTAGCACACAGGTCTGGTATACCCTGGAGAAAAGACTTTGGGTCCAGACAAAGTTAGCTGGCAATTGCTACCAGCTGAGGCCAATGTATGCATATATACTACTAAAATATAATAAGATAGAACTGTTAGTGCATTCATACATGTGACTGAAGAAGATTGATTTTGGACGTTGATGATTTTTATGTGATTCACACAGCAGCCCTGCAAAATAACATTATCTAAAAATATCTCTATTTAATTGATCAGATAAGCATATTCATTATGTTTGGTTATATATTATCAATATGCACAATATAGAAATGAAACAGTGCACAAAAATTAGATAGATAGATAGATAGATAGATAGATAGATAGATAGATAGATAGATAGATAGATAGATAGATACCATCATTTATTTAACTGAATCAAACATTTTTATTAATGGGTACACTCATGTCAATAAGATAAAAGAGCTAAGAATATGAACAAACTGGGAGGACTGAAAGCTTCAGCAAAATTGCATTGATGCACAACATTTGGAAATTAAAAAAATGAATAAGACAGATTTGCAATGTATTAGTTCAACTCTGAGGGAAAAAAGATAAAAAATGCAGAACTCCAAAATACAGGAACAATTCCTATGAAGAGAGTGATAAATTAATCACTATGTAATCATTCATTTTTAAAACCCTTATTTTGGTCCTCATATCATTTTTTATTTAATTTGTTGCTTTGGAAGCCCTTGATTAATAAAGAATGTAGAATTAAATAATGGAGTATTATATCATCTTTTGACTACATCAACACATTATGCCAAGACTTTCTAACTGAACAGAGATGATGTTACTCAACATCAGACTTAGATTGTTTTTTCCCCTTGACCTTTTGAATAGGGGAGTTTTCTCACTTTTGTGTAACATTGTGTATGTGACAGAGTTTGTGTATATGATCAGTTTGCTTGCCAATATTACAGGCAGCCGTACATATTACTTGGTTAGCATCCCACTGCCATTTCCCTTACTTGAATGTTGGAGAAAGAGCACTAGTGGGTTATTTTTTCCTAGATTCTTCCTTCTAGGATCTATTATTGTTTTATTGTATTTTTATTGACTATTAATTGTATCCCAACCTAAGATAGGTTGATGTAGGACATATTATAAATATTTTTATGAAGCAACTATTTAATATGATCTTTTAATGGGTAACTAGGATTACCAAATATATTATTTACAATATACAGAAGTGCTGCAAAGTTTATTTTATCTTTAACATTTTAAAAGATAAACAGTTTTGAGTGATGCTCTCGGAAGCATGGGACATATCAATATTCACAGTGCATATCTGGGATCTAGAAAGACATTTTTTTCAGGACGGTTTGTAGAACTTGCATATTTCCTAATACAGTTATTAAAAAAAGAGGCATTAAACTGTGTAAAAATTACAGCATTTTAATGATAAAATGTTTTAAAATGTATTAAAATAATAATTACAAAGAAAAAAGAAAACATGGTGCAGTATAATTGAATACAGAACTTGTAAATTTGAATTTCATTTTGACAGGTACATTGATCCACTAAGACTTTTTCTATGTTCCTAAACTGAAAACAATTATTTCATCTTTTCTAAGCCACAGTTTAAATGTTGAATGGTAGTACATTGCTTCTTTTATGAGTTATACATTTCTGCAAACAAAGTGCCTCGCAAAATATTTGGTCTAAAATGGATATCTTGAAATTTTATTATTTGTTCTTATGATTTCATTTTAAAGTGTTCTGTTGGTATTACTACTTGCATATCAGATGCTGTAGTTAGAAAGATATTGGTATATCTATTCTTTTAAAGGAAATTCTTTTATTTATTGTTTGAAATAAATGTACATGTATTTCTGGGTGCAAGTACATGCATATTCATATGCACACACCCATACACATACTTTCATACAGAATATTCCCCCCGTTTATTCAACAATTGCTAGGCAAAATGTCTTCACTTTTTATCTGGAATGTGTTTGGGCCTCATTATATTCACGGTGACCTCACTGGAAAAATAGTGAGAACCAATCTCTGAAATGAATGGAAGTATAACCATTATTGTCTGATTCTTTGGGGAAAATAGCTTGTGTGTTTACACACACACACACACAGATAGGAACCATTTTGTTTGAACAAAACCCAAACCCAACAAATATGGAGTCAGAAGACAGGATGTAAATAAGTGCTGACATCAGTTTGGAGAATTCTTTATTTTGACACATTTAGCTGCATTCTGATCTTTCACACTCACAGCTGTGTGTGTCTCATTGTGTCTCAGGCTTCTTTTATTAAGCTCAACAGGTGGGTACGGATCCCCCAGCCATGAATGGAAAAAAACCCAAAATAGCTGCCACAGGCCAGGAGCCAAAGGGCTTTCTTTTTTTTCCCCTTGCCAAGAATTCCTACTGATGTAATCTATTTTGTCTCTCCATGTAGTATACAAGTTGAAGTAATGAGAAGACATGAATTCATGTTAGGAGAAGTATCTGATATGCAGACAATTCCTGACCTATTTTTTCAGCATAAATGCCCCATGTGGCTTTGTAGTATATCATGAAATATGTAATCTAAACTGATGCCACGTAGAATTTGGAAATAAATGGACAGGAGTACAAAAAAGGGATTGTTTTGAAGGCATCATCCAACCAAATTGAATTAAGAGGTTTTCTACCAATTATTGGATACAAATGACAAGACTATAGGGTAATGATAAAGCATAAACTATGCATGGAAAATTTAAAGTCAGTCCCTGGTTTCTCCAGTTGAAAAATGAGAAAGACTTCATTGGGAATTCCTGGAGAGTCACTAACAATATACAGAACCAGATGGGCCAAGAGGTTTACAAAGAAGAAAATTTCCTAAATCCAACCTATTTTGTCAGCTGGATCTTGTCCTAGATATATGTTACAATGAACAAGTTGAAATCAATGGACTCCAAATTGGTCATAGCAAACTTGATATCAATAGGCCCTTATGTAAACATGACCGAGAGCTGAATCAAACTGGCAACGCCTCTAAACTTGTTTTCCTTTGTTCTTACAGCAACCATATAGATGGTAGTATTATTGGTTTTTAAATATGGAGGTGGTGTTGAGATAGTTCAATACTACAATTGGAGGCCAAGTGTATTTAGAGGCTGTAATGGCTGTGTAGGATTTTCCCCTGTGTTTTTCACTGCAAAGTTTTAATACTCTTATGTACCTAGCATGAAGCACAAATAATTAATGAAATCTATAAAAATCCCAAAGATGTTTATGTTGAATTATGAATAAATCATGGAGGGTGGGAAAAAGAGATGTTTCCCATTAACTAGCTTTTAAGCTTTGCTCTCTACTGTAAATTTCCTAGCTGAATTTGCCTAATAGCTGCACAGTTATGTGATGCTGTCCTTGCTGAATTTATTTCCATAAAATATAAAAGAAAGAAGGAGAGGATGCTTGCTGATTGATGCCTTGAGATATCTCTTGATTAAAAGTCTGGATTTAAAAGAAATAGCAATACTTTCTACAGAGCAAGACTTATACGGGGAACTTGGAAATTGATTTATTTGTTTTGGGATTGAAAAAAAGTAAGTATTTACAATGAAAGGAGTCTGAATTTAATGCTTTCAATTGATTGTAAGTTTAAAATGTTATTATTACTGTTCCTATTATTTCAGTAATATTCCAGAAAAAGTATTATTCAGAAAAAAGTGACTTTTTCTTCCCTGGTGTTATTTTAATACAGGAAAAGAAAGAGGAAGAGGAGAAAAAGGAGAGGAAGAAAGGCAAAATGTTATAATAAACATACTCCTAAGAGATACTTTTCAGACTATTTTCCTGTCTGAAGCGCAATCATTAAACTTGTTAGCATAACCAAAATATCACTGTCATTGCTGAAAGTTTTTAGTTTTGTCAGCCATTGTATGTCCCTTTTTAACATGAAAGCACAAGTCAAATCACAGATCATATACAATGCATTTACTTAAGCCATATTTGGTGGAAATATCATTTTTAAATAAAATCAATATGATCAAGTCCCTTTTCTCCTATTGCTATATCCCCATGGGAAAGGTTGCACATGATTGTGCAAAATTTTTGTCTGTATTTTCCATGTGCTATGTGTCTGTGTGGAAATTTTAGAGTAGGAACACATAAATTAGCTTGGGCTGTAAGATCCTTCATTCTTACCTAGCTGGAGCACTCCATAGCACATCCCAGAATTATTATCAAGAGTGCCCAACTTACAGAATTAGATGTTCATGGGAAGAAGGAGAAGGCTACATAAGTAAGCCTTATTCTGTGACTATGATTTCTATGAGCAGTCAGGCGAAATTAAAAACCAGCTAAAATCTGACATTCAAGCAAAAACTTAAATGGAATTCAGAACCTCAGTACTAAGTGGTACAGCAGTTATAATTTGCAACCAAGGTATTGCGTCTGGACAGAAAGTATACTGCTTTTAATCCTGATCAGGCCACAATGACCTTACTCTAATGTAATTAATCACATCTTTTGCTGCTCAAAAGTCTTTACCCCAGGCACTAGATGCCTTCTCTTTGTAGCTGGGCATGCAATGTAATTTTTAAATTAGTGGGTGATTCACTAGGGGCACAACAAAGTAGAACTACTCTTTATACCAAATGCTCGTCATCACCACAGGAGGAAGCTGGCACCTGATGTGATAGAAAATACCCAGTATTTTACCCTGATCAGCAAAGGGCTTAATTCACTTCCCAAAAATTGAAACTACATTTAGGAATATTTTTAGTCTCGAAGATTATTCCTTGTGATCCCTTGCTAGCAGTAGGTGCTACTCTAATACTTATTCCACATTTCCAGGGCCAGAACACACCTTTCTTTTCTTGACCCACTTTAATATGTCATTTGCTTTTTACTCCCAGAGAGAAAGATTGAACCCACAGATAAAATCATCCATTGATTAAAGCATTGTTCCATATGAAATAGGTCACAAAGCTATGCTAGCATAATAGGTCAACAAGGAATTTAAAGCATGGGGGAAAGCTGCTATCAAATGTGCCAAACTACATGTAGTCACTTTTTAAATGTATGTTTATTCCAAATTATTTTGATTCCAAAATCCATAACAACAACATTTTCATTTCGTCTCTTCTGTCTCACTCAGGGATCTTAGGTTGGATCACACATGTGTAGAACATCGATGCTCTTCTGAATTAATGATTAAAAACTAGGAGATTAGAGACAGCCTGTCTCAATGGTATCTTTATCTTTATGATCAATCTGGAAGTGAGTCTTCTCCCTTTTCTGAAAATGATCCACAGAATGTAAAGAACAGGCATGAAAACATTAGGTAGCACATGATTCTTTATTATCTAAGACTACTAGGCTTGATCATTTAGATAACAAGATCCTGGGGAAGAAATACCAAACTGAAGACAGAACCTACAACCGCAGTGGAATGAAGAACCAGCGAATAGCCCAGCTTTTTGTAATTCCTCTCCAAACAAGGAGAGGACTTGAGATCACCCACAAGTGCTCCAGACAGTTGCTCCTCATGAGGAGACTGCAAGACAGCAGTCTCTGGTGGGTTTATTGCTCTGAGAGATGAGGGAATAGCCATCTCGCTGAAACCAAGGTCGGCATCATAGACACTGGGTTTGCATACTTCCTTTTCTAATCTCTTTTGGAAATTGCTTGTTAACTGCTTTTCAGCTATTAGGAACCCTTGGATTGACAGGTTTTACAGCACCAGGTGAGTTTTCTTTAATCCTTAGTGAAAGAACTTTTAAATACAAGTTTAAGGACTTAAAAAATGTTTTTGGAATAAATAACAAAAGAGTGATTAGAATGTTAATTTTGGAAAGTTACAAATAGACTAAGCGTCCATATGGATTTGAAATAAGAGTTTGGAATTAATTATAAGAATCCTACCAAGGAAAAATGCTTTTGTTTTGAATTCTTAAAAAAAAAAAGATAGGATGGGACTTTGAAGGTTGGACACTAGAGGGAACCAGAAGGAACTAAAGATTACAAAGGAGAAAAATATTTAAACTTGACTTACTAATACAGAGTGGAGTAAAATACTTTAACATTGGATGTATTGAAGGATATTTGTGAACAATGGACCCAGAAGTTAATTTTAGGAGTGTCTATCATTACAGATAGACTGTGTTTAAAAGATGTCATGGAACTGGAACAAGTTATACTGGACAAGACTGAGACTGATCAGAAAGTGGATTTAAAATGATAGGCTGCAAGAATTATATAAGATGTTACACTGGATATACAAATGAAACCAGTGGATGTCTTAATAATTAAAAGGGATATACAAATAACAAACCAAAACAGTGACCTGGATAACTTTCCTATATTGGATTTACAAGAGACTTGTTAACATTGTGAGGAATATTTTGAGAAGGGACAAAGAAAAAATGAAAAGTTTTAGGGCATTATTTGAAGGAATTAAAGATCAAGATTGTTACAAGTAAAAGAAAGGAATATAAAGTTGGTTTATTTGATAAAAATAGATACATTGTCATCCCTGGTTCTTAATGAACATTTGCTGACATCAGGACTGAAATGAAGAGGCTTTAAGGATTTGTTTATAGATAAGAGATGACATATGGGAAGAAGAGATTAAGAGAAAATGATAAATTACTAAAATTGTTTATAGTTGTTGTGAAGGGGGAAGTAATTTCTTTATATATTTCTTTTTCTTCACTATATTTCTTTTCTATTTTTCTATTTTTTTCTTTTCTGCACTTTCTATTTTTTCTTTTTGTACTTTTATTCTTTTTTAGTTTTATTAGTTTTTTATCTTTATTTTGTAACGTTTAATAAAATTACTATAAAAATAGATAACAAGATTCTGGACCATAACTTGTTTTCAAAAGATTTGAAAATAAAAAAGTAACATAATGTATTCATGAAAAGTTGCAGTGGCTCTTAGGGCTAGCCTCTTAGTAGCAAAACCCATATAAACAAAACATAATTGATGCTTGCGGGAGCATAATTTTTAACTCTCATTTTTATTTAATAACTAATAAGGCTCAGGAGAATGAGCTGGATACTTTATGGTGGTGCTGTTGGGGTATTTCCTTATTTGATGGATAATTGCCAGTCCTCTCAGTGATTCTCTCTCTCTGCCTTCTGTCTTTCTACAATTTTGCTGTCTGGATTGGACTTATTCATTATTTAATAAATTCCTTGCATCTTTGGTTCAAATACAGTAGCTACAAGAAGTGCAGTCTGAGTACTGAAAAACTGGTGCATTCAGACTAAATAGAAGCATGAGAAAATGGGAGAAAAGGTTCTTTCAACTGAGATTGGCACAAACATATCAAAGAACACTCTGCTTGGTGAATTATCTTCACATACTCCCTACAGCATGGAGGCTTTGCAAAGTTCTGACAACACAATGCCTTGGAATGCCAGGTCAAACTAAAAATTCTCAGCTAAAGAGGTGGGCGGTATATAAATGAGTTCCAATTCTGAAATTCTGCATCACTCATTTGCTTTCTGCTTTCTGGCAAATTTAAGCACGAGTCCTGCTGAGCCTAACACTTTCCTTTATTTACTTGGTAGGCCAGCTTAACTTTACCCATTGTAACCATTATGGAAACATTAACATTTAAAGGTTGAGGCAGGAGACCAACAGCTTGCCTTTATCTGAATAGGATAGTTACAATGTTGGGTATCCTTTCAGGATTTGGTCACAGAAAGTTCCTTTTGGATTACTGAGAGCTGAGATTTTATTGCAAAGCCTGTCCCCACAGTATCATCTGGGTGGGAATATTACATATAGGAACACCCAGAAACATCTCTCAGTAGAATTCAGAGAGGTTAAGTACAACTATTATGTCAGGAAAAATCAGATCCTGCACTAAAAATAAAATAAATAAATAAAATAAAATAATAAAAGCAACAGAGTTCAATGAAGTCTTCTTTAAGAAATTGACATCCCCCTATATCTCTACCTCTATCCCTATATCACTAGCAGCAGGACTATGGGGGTGGTGGGGAAGAACTTAATTTCCTATTGGTCCTGTAAAAAATCCTATTTACAAGATGTGTGTGTCTGTGTTGGATTCATAGTTTGTTGTTTTTATATAGACTGAAATCCAGAAATCTTAATTAAATGAAGATTTATTTAAATCCTTTTGATTCCAAGGAGTTTGCTCTAAGCATGGCTAAAGCTGGTTCCATTACATTCATGCAATTAACATTACATTTCGTTTAACCCTCCGTTAGTTATTTCTTATCTCTACAATAGCAATACAGCACTGTTGGTTTGAAGAAAAACATTATCTGATCATTGACTGTTCTTGACCTATCTAACCTTGCTATCGCCATCCTGATCCATATCCACTGTCTGCAGGGATCGTCAACTTTAAATTGGCCTCAACACGAATAGCAAAAACATGACAACAGCTTGTATGCATCTGATTGTTTACGTAGATAGACATAGACACAGTCGAAGTACACACTGCTCTGAAGAGAAAATTCACAATTACCTTTTTTGTTTATTCACTCAGAAGTAACTATGATCCAAAGCTAGACTTTGGAATGGACAACAGAAAGCCTAATCCTCCCCTACCCCCATCCCCACCCCCACCCACATATACACTATTTGTGCATCTGTATCCACAATATATATACCTATGATTTACCTGTTTCAATTACTTTTTGATAATGTAAATAAAAGGGTGGCTAAGGGACCAATCCATGCTAAGATTTCAGCAAGGATTAAATGCTGAAAACCTCTATACTCTTCCAATAATACAACTCATCTTTTCTATACTTTTTTGAATTAAAAAAAAAGATTTTAAACAGACATAATGCTAGCTACAGTATTCAAAGCAGCATACATGTGTGTACCTTCTATTTATCTATCTATGATTTACTAACCACCACAATTCCAAAAACTAACTCAGACAGAGTGTCTTTGCACATAATGCCTTTACTTAGCTCTTGGTGTTAGATTTTTGTGGCTGTTTAGTATAACATAAATATTTTAAGCCCAGTGCAACCAAGTAAATTCCTGATAAAATATATACTAAATCAATCTATGAGCCTATTTTTATGGTAGTGATAATCTAAGTATTTGAAATTATTCAAGATAATAGTAATTTGTTAGGGTTACTCCTGCATTTCCTCCAAAACTTGAAGGCCCCCTTTATTTTTCCCCACAACAAAAACCCAGTCAGGTTTCTGAGGGCTTTAGCTATTGGGTAGTTTAAAAAATTAAACAAATATATAATTAAATTAGGTATATATAACTAATTAGGTTATATAACAATATAATTAGGTTATATAACAAATATATAACTAAATTATATTTTTTCACTTATTACATTTCTGTCCCTTGGAGAACTGAAGCCACTGACAGCTCACTTTATTCCTAATACAACTCTGTGAGGTGGGTTGCATCCTAATTTAGAGGAAGGGCAACAGAAGCCGAGGCAGCATCTGGAGTATGGAAAGTTGGATGGAGGGCCTGAAAGGGAGGAAGAAGCTGGGAAATTAGGCTGGGGGTTGTCAATTCAGAGAGTGGTGGGAAAGTGAGATGCAGCAAAGGTGACAGGATTGGTGAAGAAGATGGGCACAGGTTGAAGAGAGGGCTGAATTACAGGGGGTGGGGAAAAAAACCATAGAGAAAAGTGATAATATAGGAAGGGCAGAGGAGTATGGGAGAAAAGAGAGTGTTACAGGCAGAGGAGGAATTGGAGAATGGGCGGGCAATAGAAAGGGGAACAGAAGGAAAGAAGGTTGGAGGAAGTGGGTGAGGGTAAAGACAGCAAGGCTGCTCAGAGCTTGCTACAGCCTCTTGGAAACAAAGAAAAGAAAAGAAATCAGCGACCCCAGACATTTTAGCATTTGTTTTCTCATTCCAGTCGGACTGGCCTTTCAGAGTCTACAAATGGACTTGTCTGGGAAACATTGGCTATAGGGCAACTCACCCTCATTTCTCTCTATTGATATTCACTTCTTTTTGGAAGATTGCCATCAGGACTCCTTTAAAGGGTTGCCACGTACAAAGCTACAGAAAAGCGCACCCACGTTCACCCACCCAACCACACCCCAACTAGGGTCCGCCCTCACTCCCCCTGCGCAGCACCCACCCCCCCCCCCAGCGCTCTGGCCCCAGCCTACTGCCGGCCCGGCCGACCTCCATCATCCCGGCTCAATTAGCAACTGCGCATGCTCCGATCACCTTCCGCGGATGCACATGGCCAAGGAAAGAACGGCGGGTGGAGCAAGGCCGGACTTACGAAAGACGAGGCGGACCTCGTGGCTGTTGCTGAGACTGAGGGAGAGGAGCCCGCTGCTCTGGCAGTCGGCATCGCCGAAAGATGCCGCGTTACCTTCTGCCTGCCTGCGTGCCCGCTGCACTTTGTGTCTGCGACCCAGCCTGCCTGCCCGCCCAAGGCAAGGACAGTTTCCTCCCCCGACGCCTCGTGCTTCTCTGTCTGGACTGCATTCCGGACGACCACTAGACGGCAGCAAAATCGCCCTGAAACTCTCGTCCGGGTTGCTGCAGCGGAGATCTGGTACCTTTAGTAAACATAGCCAAAGATCCTAAAGAGACTAAAAGTACTTTTTATTAGAAACAGCTTATCCAACGTGGCCAAACGAGAGATTTCCTTTCCTTCAGAGCGCTGCTACTGTCCCCAGGGACACCAGGGGCGCCATTCCTAAGCTTATCCTTCCTTTGAACAAATAATGGAAAGGATAAACTTAGGAATGGTGCCTCTGGTGTCCCTGGGAAGCGGACCAGCCACAGCAAGGGGAAAGGATGCTCTTGAGGAAGATTACTAGACAAGCAAAAAGTTCTAGGCAGTGCCAGGAAGGACATAAATGTCAACATTAGTCTGTAAAAATTGGGTGAGTGTACCCCTAACATGACACTTCATGTTATTTTTAAGTTGAAGAAGTTTGTTGTTTAAAAAAAAAACACTTGTCATCGCTGTTCTCCTTTCTTTAGCTATGTGCCACCGCCGTTCCTCTTCTTCCGCCTCGTCGTCGTCCTCATCTTCACACTCTTTTGTTGCCTAACCAGTGCCTGGCCAATACCTAGCTGTGTTTCTGGTACCCACTCCCCAATTTGGTTAGGATGAGGAGGTATCGCAACGGGTGCCACCCTGCCACCCTGGGTCTCCTGCCAATGCCATTACTGGGGAATTTGGGTTGGGGGAGACACCTACATGCTAGTGACCCTAGCAGTAGCTAGCGAGATAACCCTGCTTCCCATCCTATATCATCCCATTGCCTTTGCTGTTGGAAGAGGAAAAGGAAGCTAAAAAGCAGCAGTTATCTGTGAGTGTGAAAAAGCAAGTAGGTAGGGCTGATCCAGTTAGTAATGTTATGTTTGGACTTTCAGAAAAACTTTTGACAGTCCCTCACCAAAACCTCTTGAGTAAGCTTAGTAAGAAGAGGACAAGCCTCCTCATGGATAAGTAACTCAATAAAGGACAGGAAAGACTGGGTAGGAATAAACGGGCAATGAGATTCTGTATTAATTCTAAAGTGGGATAACTCTTATCATGATTTTTTTTTTCTTTTGATGTGGCCAAAATGGAAGCAAGAGTTACAGCCATTTTGTATAAGGACACAGAGCACTCTTCAAAACTAAAGTTTTTTTTTCTTTCTAAGAGAAACTTTATTTTAAAAAGAAAAGTATTTAGATTTTATATCCACCCTATTTCATCTAGTTCAATGGTTCTTAAAGTGGGGGGAATTACCCTCAAGGGGGTAATTTGGAAATATCCTGGGGGTAATGGAGCAATTTGTAATTGCTTGTTTGTGAGTTGAAGATCCAGTTTGGGACTGCCGCTGCTGCAAAGCTTGTGCAAAACAACAGAGTCTGGTTTTTGTTTTGTTTTGTTGGCGGGGGTAATGACATTATTTGAGATCAGGAAAAGGAGTAAGTGAGTCAGTTTCAGAACTGCTGTTCTAGATATATCTTTAATTTTTAGTTCAAGTTCTCCGGGTACTCAGATTTGTATACATAATTTTAACAGCTAATTTTGCAGCAGTCTATCTGAGATAGAGAGCCAATGTGGTGAACTAGTTAAGGCACCAGGCTAGAAACCGAGAGATCGTAAGTTCTAGTCCCACCTTAGGCACAAAGCCAGCTGGGGGACCTTGGCCAGTCACTCTCTCTGCCCTAGGAAGTAGGCAATGGCAAACCCCTTCCCAGTCGCCAGGGATCAACAATGACTTGAAGGCGCATACACTATCTGAGATGCTCATCTAGGTTTGGAGGAGCTTCAAACCTGGTGTTCTGTTGGCATCCACATTTTAAAACTGGCCCTGGTGCTTTTGCATGTAATATGATTTTAATGCCAGACTGAGGTTAGACTGAATTGCTAGTTAAATTATTGTATTTTTTAAAATATAAATCAGCACTTCACAAGCCGTTGATTATAGGATACAAAGTTACAAAGTAAAGGAATAATTTTTAGACTGCTGGAATTTACATTCATTACTATTTCAGGGTTAATCAAGAATGTCCCAATTAAAAGCACTTCAGCTGCCTTTTTCATTAACCACAGTTTCACTGCATAGGAGAAATAATAAAATTATTACAACTTTTTGCTCCTAAAGTACCAGCCTTGCAGATAGCATTTTATAAAACAAAGTAAAGACAGAATATGTTTACCTGAGGCAAGACACTTATGATTAGAGAGTCATCTTTAATAGCTCTTGTTCAGAAAGACGTTTAGCAGTAGACATCTTTTCAAGGTATCTTATTACTGATTCTATGAGGTGCTACTTGCCTTCAGCATTATAATTCTCGGGCATGTATCAAGAAAACAGTCCATTGCCATATGCTAGTAAAGTGCTCTGTCCCAAACTGAAAACCTTTTTAGTGGTTTAGATCAAGGTCTATTTAGGCTAGTATCTCAGCTACATCTTCCTTCCTTCCTTCCTTCCTTCCTTCCTTCCTTCCTTCCTTCCTTCCTTCCTTCCTTCCTTCCTTCCTTCCTTCCTTCCTTCCTTCCTCTTTCAAAACATATTGCCATCCTTCAGAAGAAAGGTTTTCTCCAAGATGGCTTACAAACATACATACATACATACATACATTCATTCATTCATTCATTCATTCATTCATTCATTCATTCATTCATTCATATATATATATATATATATATATATATATATATGAAAAACTGCTGACTAGTGGCATGTCTAATAGGGCTCCGTAGATCTTCAAAAGGGGGTGCTTTGCTTCTAGATTCAAATGAAGCTCCCTTTTGCAGTAATTCTATGTAGCAGAGCATCACCCTGCTTCTAATTAATGGAGCAACAGCAGTGCAACATGTGTAGCAGAAGGTAGGGTTTGTGAGGTAGGTTGATTCCCCCCTGGACTATTCATCAAGGTGGACTTATGAAATCATTCACTGTGTTAAGGCAGTATTTTATGCCTGGGCAAGGTGACCTATCTTGGCAAGGCGAAGCTCCTTGGGGTCTGCCCACAGCCCTGAAAGCTAGCAAAACAATAGATTAAATAGTTAATTAAAGCTAGTAAAACAGCTGCTAGACATATGAATAAGATAATTAAAACAATTGCAACATAAATGAAAAAAAAATCAGCCTGGGAGAATAAATACTTTTCCTTGGAGCTGTCGAATTAATAAAGTAAGTGCTAGGGAAATTTCTCTAGGGAGTATCTTCCAGGATGTAAAGTGATAACCTTTTCTGTTATCTGTGCCCATATAGCATTACTCAGATATATAAAATTCCACTTTACTATCAACTGTTGATAGTTAGATTTGTCCATGAATTTGTGTTATCCTTTCTATAAATGTCATCCTTGTCTTTGATGTACTGAAAAGAATAGGACTGCAGAGCTGACACTGGTTCCACCCTGATCTCTAAATATTAGACAATATTAGACATTAGACATTTGAATATGGAGCCACAATTCATAGATTGTCTATAGAACCTGGCACCCTGCTTGCATAGTGTTTTCATTTCCCTGTTCAGTCATCCATCAGTTGAACCATTTTAAATGGTATTTGTGTTGTTGGTTTTTTTGTTGCTCCACTTCTTTTAATAAAAAACCCATGAATAAGCTTTCTGGGAATCACAAGCGATCTAAGGATTATGTTACCAAAGTTTTCAGAAATATCTGATTAAAAATGGATGGACAAAGAATTCTACAGACCAATCATATATGGATGTTTTATCTAAATTATATTCCACTTTTTGCTGAATGCTTGGGATTGCATCTACAGGATACCAGGCTGTATGTTAATCTCTGTTTTGATAACAATTTCAATGTATAAAACTGGAATTTCAACAACTTTCATAAACCAAATGTGTTTTGTAATAAAGATTAGACTGATGCCTATCATATTAGAGGCAAAATCCTCTAATTTTATAAGGTTCCTCTAGTATTAAACTTATGTGTACTTCTAAACAAATTCAAGATGCTATTCACCATACAGGTAATCCTTGACTTATGACCAAAATTGGGACTGGAATTTCCAGCACTAAGCAATGTGGTCCTAAAGCAAAAATCATGTGACCACATTGCTTAGCGACAGCAGTCCCGGCACTCCCCATTGCCTCATTGGACACAAGCCTGGAATGGCTTGGATTGGGCTGGTTCCTCAGCTAACGACCTGCAAAGTCTTCCTTCTGCAAAGCCTTAGTAAGGTAAGGGACTGCCTCCAACTCCCCTCACCCGCCTGTCTCCCCCACCATCTCTGCCCTTTTGGCCAGCCTGCACCCTGCCTTGCAGGATGGCAAGCAGCCCCAGAACTGCGCGGCTCTGGGGCTGTTTGCCATGCTGTGGCTCAGGAGCTTCTTGGCCCTCCTTCTCTCTTCACTTGCTCGCACACACCAGTGCCCTCCTGCCCCTTTTGTTCACTCGCATGCACCAGCACCCTCCTTTATTTGCTTGCTCACACACACTGCTCCCTCCTTCCCTCCTTTGCTTGCTTGAAGAAGGGATGCTTCCAGCAGTAAAGGAGCACTCCAGGGGTGTTTCCAGGTGCTGAAGGACTTTCCAGGGGCACTTGTAATCCATGCTCTGCAGCTCACATTAGAAGCTGCTGGCCATTTGTGGGCCTTTCTCCTTCCTCCTGCAAAGCCACAGAGCCACAGTACAGCACAAAGAGCATGGTGCATGCAATCGAGTAAAGGGAGAGGAGGGCACTTATGTATTGAGTGAGCAAAGGAGGGCATGGTGCATGTGAGTGAGGAAAGGGGGGAAAGAAGGTGCAGTGCGTGCAGGTGAAGAAAGGCTGGAGTGGGTGGAGGAGACTTACCCAAGCGACTTGCAACCTCCCTGCTGGCTTCCCCACTGACTTTGCTTGTGGGAAGCCAGCAGGGAAGGTTGCAAATGGTGATTGTGGGGTGATTGTGTCATGTGATTGTGGAGTGCTTGGCAACCAGTCGCAAGTGCGAACAGGTTACCGAGCATCCAGATCGTGATCACATGACTGCAGGGGCACTGCAAGGGACCAATGTAACTTTGGGGACCAATTGTAAGCCCATTTTTTCATCACTGACGTAACTTTGAACAATCACTGAACAAATGGTCCTATCTCGAAGACTATCTGTATACACTGTTGTATAAGTTCATCTGCAGATAAGCCAACCCTTGAATTTTTAACCAAAATACCATGAAAAAAGTGCCACCTGTGGATAAGCCAACCCTCAAAATGTTTGCATGTTGTAATTTTCACACTTGGTTTATCTGTGGGTAATCCACAGATTATCAGTTTTCCACAATATTTTAATTAAAAATTCAAAGGTCAGTTTACCTGCAGATGGGCTTATCCACGAGTATGTATGGGATATACAGGTACTTTAAAAAAGTATTGCCATATATTTTTGTGGATAAGCCCATCCACGGATAAATCGAACCCAATTTTTTGGGTCCATTTTGGCACCTAAAATTCTCAGCTTATTCGTGAGTATATATGGTATTTACTTTACCACTATTTGCATTATAACTTTTGCCCCATTTTTGCCCTTTGCCCTGTCTACATTCTCAAGCTGGGTAATAAAATGTTTTGAAAGCATGCATTCCTCATGCACGTTCCTTTCCTTCACAACCTTCCTATAATGATCTGATCTCTGTTTATTAAGCATTCACTTTCCACTAATTGCCAGCCCTGACCAAAGATTAGCAATGCTGAATAGACACACGGAGTCCTTGGTGCTCTCTGAGCTTGGTTGTTTGCTTGCAGACATTTCATTACCTGACTAGGTAACATCATCAGTGCATAGACAAGTACAAGAATGACCACAAATCACATTAATTGGGCTGGCTAGGAATAAATTCTCCTAGGTCCTTAGATGACTATTTATGTCTTTACAAGCATACAAAGATGGTGAGATGAGAGTCAAGTTTACTATGGAGCAGTGATGGCCAAGGAGGATGTGGAACTGAGTTAAAAGTGCTGCTGATGTGAATTACCCACCTCTCCAGTCAGTCAATGCTGCCTCTGCCTAGCCCCATATTGGACAGAATATAGTGTGTTTTAAGACATTAGGAAAAAAAATGAGTAAAAATATTAATATAACACATCCAACCATCTAAATAGTTTGAACAGTTTGCTCAAATTAACCACAAAAATAACAACAAATATCTAGAAGTCCAGAAGAACACAACACATTTATTAAATATGTTAGTGCTAGTGCTCTTATTAATTCAAAGAATTGCTCTTATTTATATGATATGAAACAGAAATAAGTGACCCAGGTCAATGCCTCTTATATGGGAAGTTTAACAATCAAATGTAATAATTAAAAGCACAGAAGTTAATTTCAGGAAATGCCATCTGATTTCTCACATGTAGAAATGAAAGGATGCCAATGTTTTCACTTGGTGCAGATCAGTGTAAATCTGATTTATTTTAGTTCTGCTTTGCAAGGCAGATTTCTAAAGTTAACCATCTAGACATAAATTATCTGTTCAAGGGAAGAAGGTGGTTATTACTTTGAAATGTATGATTTGGCTAAGGCTCTTGAGGTTTTTCTTTTTTTCCCCTTCCTCTTCCTTTTTCAACCTAAAATGCCTTTTACAGCAGTATGGGGCTTGTAGCAAAGGCTGATTTAACCTTGTAGTATTTCCTGGAATGACCATGTGAGAAATCAGTTGGCCTCCTGACCAAGTGATGTATTTTCATATATAAGTTTGATGTTTCAGAGGACACTAGATGGTGTTTATTCGTCCCAGTGTGGATCTCCTGAGGGAGAAAAAATAAATCTGCCAGCAGGATATATAGCAAACCATATCTACACGTCCCCACTATTGTCCACAGAAGCAAATAACTAACCAAGATGTTTCAGATGCAGAAAATAATTACATCATCACATCTTAGTTTTTCTTCATATCTCTATGGGCCTTGAAAATGAACATTTAAATTGTTCAGAAATATGTGTCATGAAAGAAATGCTTTCAGTTATTCTAGTTATTATTTGGTGCTGATCATTAGTATGCTCTTTTAATCAGACCTACTGTATGGATCCACTTGTGGGTTTTTCTTTTATGTTCCTTTCCTCGCTATCTCCTTGGACTGATGATCTTTGTTAATGTTTTCTAGAAAAGTCTTTGCAGCAGCAGCAGCTGAAAGAAATGATCAGGCTTCCTTCTCTGCCAAACTATAAAAGCCACAGGACTGAAAGCAGTCAAGGATGTGACTCTACCTTCCATGGCAATGAGTTTTTGAACAGGAACCATTTATTTCTGCCTTCTCAGCATGAGAGGAAAGTGCAGCGTGTGTGACTTTTGAAAGCTGTTTTTAATTCCGCAAGAAGCGGCCCCTGTCTTGAGAATAAGAGAGAGAAATGGCCAGCACTCCTACTCTGTCGCTGTGCCAGTTGGATTGTCTCCTTTGTAAGAGTCCATCCTGCCCTTTCCACCAATTATAGGAGGGAATACCTTGAATGTTAAGGTTGAAAATGTGTGATCATTTGTTAAATAAAGGTCAACCTTAACTCGATTCCTTAGCCAGAACAAATAGATCTTAAACATCCAGGATCTTTTTTTCCCTCAAGATTTATTAGGATCCCTAGTAATTTATCAATGGATTTTTTTTTCTTTTAAAACTGATTATCGCTGTAAATTTATTTGCGGCTGTATTTGTGCCTTTATAGGCACAGGCAACTATAAAATATCCTTAAGACTTAACCATGCCTTTGCAAAATACTCCTTCATAAAGTAATACCCATGAACATGGCAGTTATTAGAGTTATTACCATGTAAGCTTTCTGTTTAGCCCTCTACCCTACCTCTTTTTTAGAACATTTTAGAGAGGGCAACAAGAGGACTGCATTTATTCTCATGATCAATGTGTCTCAAGACAGACTGTGCCAGCCTTAGAAAAATGACATGATCTAAAACTATATCAGGAGCCTGGAGTGATTTGCTTAGAATTACTATGATGGTATCTTCAGGGCTGCTTATGAGCCTTTGAGAGCACTGAGGGATTCAAGCAGCCTAATCTTGCATAAGCCCCATTCCCTGAATATTACACTGTCCTTTTTAATTCTCTGCTGAAAAAGGCCCTGTTTGGATGACAAAGGGATGTGAATATTGGGAGAAATGTTGCAGAAATGCTGTCTTCTGATGGACACAGGGAGAGGGAAGACTAAGATTCCTTGAGTCTTTACAAAATATCTGACATTTTGCCCCTACATAAGGTGAGGCTATCCAGAATAGGATCAGTTTTATGGACTGAATACACACACACACACTCCCCTCAGATTCAGCCTCTGAACGAATTGTATCCATGCACTGCTATGATAAAGGTTCATATTGAAGTTATAAAGCTCAGAATTGGTGAAGCCTAATGATTTAATATGTGTTGGTGGAAGGATGTCATTAGGCAGCAGAAGTATTGAAGGTATGGCTTTAAAGATACTTTAATGCCTGGGTGGAAGAACAAGATACCCCTCTCCATCTCAGGTACAGAGGCCAACCATACAGGCAGCTGGATTTAACCATCCATCATAACTGAGAGCAACAGGCTAGCCTTGAGAGGAATGGACAAGCCACAAGGCTTATACAATCCTGATTTTTACTGTGATACCACCATTCGTCTTCCTTCCCTCAGGATCTGCTGAAGCAGCCTCCTAACTCAGTTTAATTGGAGCTTCAACCCTGGTTGCATGCCTCTTGTTGAATCTTTGATGTGAAACATATCGTCCTGCTGATGAAGATCTTACTAGCAAGAAATGGTGGCTCCCTCCCTGTGGAACATTATCCCCACAGAGATAGACTTGTTCCCACCTTGATACTCTTCCGCAAGGCCCTGAAGACATGGTTTTGCCAGCGCGCCTGGAGATCCCAGGTTGATACGGAGCCCATCAAATGGCTAGTGTAAATGTCTTGTTGCCGCGCGTGTGTGTGTAATGGATTTTGTATTTGGGGTTTTTATTTCTGTAAGTCACCCAGAGTCACCGTGAGTCAGTTGGGTGGCCATATAAATTGGTTAAATAAATAAATAAAATTGGATATATTATATTCCAGGGGTTGAGATGCAGCCATCTGCTTGCTCTTTGGATGCTATTTCCTTGACTTTTGCCTAGACGTTAGACATGAATTGACATAAGAGTATCATTTATTTATTTAGATTCATTTATGTATGGCAGCATCCCCAGGGCCAGCCACTCACAGTTAGAGATTCCAATAAATAACAGATCACAACATAGATAAATATAAAATGAAATAATGTAAAAGCAGTAGAAAACTATTGGAAAATGTAAAATAATATAGTATAGCAGTATCAAAAAATAAATCATTGGATTCTGTGAAAAAGTTTGCAGGTTTAGACTCCTCATAGTTCAGAAGGAAGAGAGAGAAGTCAGGGGAAGGGTGATCAGTTCCAGCATGTCAGCCAATGGTATGAACTGATATGCTTTGTGCACCTGTGAATGTTGCCTTTTGTAATTGCAAGGAGGGTTGTATAAAGAGGGATGGACCGTCCGTTAAAGCCATAAGTCCATTAAATGGCAAATGGGAGTTATTCACCAAACAGTAGAGTTCATGCTTCCTGCTATTGCGGTGGCAATCATGAAGAGAGATGGGCAGGGAAAGCAGGCAGCAGCCTTTGTGCAGAAGGCACTGCTGGAACTGTTAGAAAAGTAGACTGCTTTGCTCAGCAACAGCAGCCCTGTGGTGCCAGCCCAAAGGGGAGAAGGATAAGCACTCCTAGTTGTGCTGCTACCGTTCTACCCTAGACACTTTCTTCAGGAGAAGTCTGTTATTGTCTGACGCTGAGCTCAAACTCAGATCCAGCAGATTTTCTCCATTAAATTGGAACTCTGCCACTGAGTTCTTTTAAAATGGGGATTTACTACGGTTATTCCTAGAGATACAAAATTTTTCTCTAATTACACATTCCTCTCTAGGGCTGCCTCTAAAAGTTCAGAGTATAGATTAGGTTTGCTCGTAGGTAAAATACAGCTCTAATATTACACCACAGTCACTGATGGCAGAACTGTTCGAGACACATTTCAAGGGTTGGTCATGAAGTGCTGCATGTGCTGTCACACGTTACTTAATTTAGAAGTTAGCCTGTGCAGTCCTAATCAGGTTCAGGGATGCAATGTAGGCTTAGACTTTCCTCTTCCCAAAACACGAAAAGGATGTGACTCCGTAACTGTGCAGCAGGCTTGAGAGAGGGAAGTTCTAATTGGTGCCAGAAGAAGTCTTTTTTCTAATCTTAACTTTAATCTTGGTTAGAATTCAATCAAACAGGGAAACATTAACCGGTTCTTCCTGGGTTATTGCCTTCCTGATCTAGATTGGACTTCTACACCCTTATTTTTAAGGGTATTTTTCTCTTACAGCAGAGACAGAACTACATATTTCATATTTAATCCAATCGATATGGACAGCCAAGAAGTACCAAGCTGGTTCCAAATAAATCTGAAGGACATATTGACTGCCTTCAAACCAAAATTAGTTGGCTGATAGGTAGTGTTGAACTTAGTCACCTGCCTTACAACCATACTTTGTTTTCCTTCTGTATTTTTAAAAATATGACAATTAAAAGAAATCCTACTCCCTGAATACCATGGCATTATTTTTTTAAAATGGTATAGAAAAGGATTCCATAATGCAGCTTGATTGATGTGTCCTCAAGCCAAACTCATTTTTTTCCAAAGCATGAGAAGATAAAACCTACAATACAAGTAAGCAGTGCTAACACAGCACAGTTGGGGAGCTCTAAATTATGAACAGATGATGACAAGTAAAAGATTTCACCAGATTTTTAACTCTATGGAGACAACTAGATCTGGCCTGCTAAGCTTTTGCAGTGTAGGCCTCGTCACTCAAAATTAGATGCCTGCTGACATTGAAATGTACTCAGAGATATAATGGGGGAATGAAACTCCCATGATCTTGAACATCTTAGCACTGGAGAGAAAGAGAGGGATAAAAAGATAAGTAGCAATGACCCATGTCCAGGATATTGTTATAAATCTGAGAGGTTTCCCCCCCCCCCCACAATGTCATCACACACAAAGAAAAAATTATTATCCCAGCAAACTTAACATCTCCAAACACAATGTACAATGAAACTGTTCAAATGCCTCAGCAGGTCTGATCATCTTGTTAAAGAATGCAGATTGTCAAGTGGAAGCAGGATACTGAAGAGCAGGGATTTTGATGGATTACTTCCATCACATCATATACTCCTAGTCAAAAGATGATGAATGGCTCTTTGTCTTGAAATCTAGTAAAGGGGGCAGTGCAAGGTTTTCATTTTCTCATGAGTATTTGATTATGGAAATGGTCAGGTAGACTGACATTGCTAACAATTAAGGGCTGCATTTCTGCTTCTTCATTTCACTGTAATGTCAGTGGCAGCATTATAAGATGTGATCTATAAATCTTTGATGGGGTCATCTAACTTCTTTCGACCGAGGTTTTTTTCACCAGTCCCATCAACCAATAAACAACCCATCACTTTAAAAGGAATGCAGAAACATATGTCAAATACATCACAAGGTGCTGCATAGAAAGGCAGGAACCAGGATATAAGCTTCTATAATGGTAAGGGCAACTTTTATTTGTACAGAAAGTCACATCCAATAGGCAGATCCAATTCTTTAGAGATGATGACAGACACTAAGTAGTGCCTCCCATATACAAAATGCCGATTCATCAATATACCCCAAATTCCTGCTATTTTGGAGGCATTCAAGTTACAAGCAAACACCATGTATTTGTATCTATCATGTCATATCTTATATGTACACATGCCATTGTATTTTTTTCCATTTTTATGTATATAAGACATGAAAGAAAGGCATCCTTGCTTTCTCTGTTGTGGTAGTCTAGGTTTAGGCAGTAAAGTACTCTGAAGATATTTTGGACTGTAATTGCACAGTCCCGTGTAACTGGCCGTGCTATCTGGAGCTCATGGAAATGGGAGTTCAAAGCAACCTATACCAGCTGTGACAGCATCAAGAACATTCACATTATAGCTGGTGAAGTCAATTAACATAGCTTAATTCCCAAGGAAAAAAATAAATAAAAATCCAAGTTGGGGGTTGGGAAGCAGACTTTCATTATTCTTTGCTAGCAAAAAACAGGCTGCCAACAGCAGGCTATAGCTGATTTGCTCTCTGTTCTAACTGGCAATTGCCAGCGGAAAATAAGCCAGCTGTAGTGGCTGGCCTGTTTTTTGTTGGCAAGCAAGGAACAAAATGTACTTTCAGAGCATCTCGGCATATACAATGATGTCACTACACCAATCCTGCCTCACAGCAGCTTCATGATGCAGGCAGGTAAAGAAGGGGGTTCAAAAGTGAAATCTCTGTGGGTGAGGCTTGCCATAACTTGTATTGCTTTGCTGTAGAATCCCCTGGATAACCCCCATATCCATTTTTATTAGAATTAGAATATGCAAAGGTCTGATCTGAAACCCCAAAAACTTAATCTCCTTCCTTCCTTCCTTCCTTCCTTCCTTCCTTCCTTCCTTCCTTCCTTCCTTCCTTCCTTCCTTCCTTCCTTCCTTCCTTCCTTCCTTCCTTCCTTCCTCTTAATTCAACAGACAAAAGTAATTCTTACTATTTCAACATTCTTTACAATCATATTCATCTGGAGTAGTCAAATCTATTTCACCAAGAGAAAATACTTCCATCTGCAGTATAGAAATAGAAATAGTAGATAGATAATAGACATGATTATCCATGTATCCAACAGATATACACAGATATTTTCTGTTTAACCACAAAGCAGAAGTGAGTGTACTTCTTGGACATACAAAGCCAGGTGGTTACAATCAGATCTTCTCCATGTTGACAATAGCTGCATCTGTTGAACTGCTTTGATGCAGATGGCTCAAAATATTCCTCTATTTTTCAACTCACATATCCAGATAACAAGATTCAAAGCTTTTTTACCATAGGAGAAGCTAAAGATCCAGTGCATTTGTCTGGTTTTAGAATTTTTATGGTCTGGGAAAACCAAAACTAGAAAAAATAAATTCACAGAAAATGAATGAGTGGTTAAGGATAGCTTTACTACTAACATTTCCTGATAAATTGGGTAGGGATCAACATTACAATTGGTAGGATTTGTATCCATAATATACTGCTACTATATCAATATACTTTTGTCATATATCACAACACCATACAAGGTCTAACTTTTAAGTGTCATAAATATCTAGTAATGTTTCAAGGTATTGAGAGGCTCAGAAAGAGAATTAGAACAAGTCTTTATATTCTCAGTGTATTCCTAATCAAAAAACAGGAAGAGTGAATATGCTCCAGCTTGAGTGCCATTCAGTGACAATTACTACAAAGTACTCCCAAAGGATGGGAGTGGGCAAAAATAGCTCTTTCCGCTTATTTATTTATTGAACATATTTTCTCTGTTTCAGATTAAGTTGCTGTCCCAGCCAAATTAAGCAAACGTGTCCATATATGCAGTCCCAAAGGTACACACAATCAGCTCTTAATTCTAAAACAAGTAAGTTCTGTTATTGACAAATGCTACTATATGAAAAATCCTTTTTACTAGGTAAGGAAAAATATTTCTCTGCTGAAGCAATATCGTAAGCAATAGATCTTATTCATTCTTTGAATGTGTACATGTGTGTGTAGTAAGATAAACCATCCAGCAATCTGTATCTAAAGTAAAAGTGTTTTTTTTTCATAATTTTTTTCAACAAATTTCCCTTGTTGGATTGGCTCATGTACAGATTCTATATGCAGTATCCTAATATTAATTAACAACCCAGGTACAAAATCTCCTAGTCTTTTAATATGATGTGCTATCGAATAGACCTGTGTGAATTAGCATTAATTTGGTTCAAATTTGATTCAGATTTAAGGCTGACATGATTTTGTTTGAACTTACACTTTGAGTTTTGAGATTCAATACAGGAAAAAAAGAAAGAAAGAAACTAATCGCCTACAAAGGGGGAAGCATGAAAATACATTCAGCTGTTTCACTTTGCGGCAGAATGTGATGAAGATCACAGGGATGGTAGACTTTCTAGAGAATATTAACTCTGTCAAGCTTCAATCAGATACCTTCAAAGCTTTTTAAACATTCCTACACCTTTTTTAAGGTATGGATAGTAGGGATGAGAAAAAAGCAGCATAGCAATATCCAAAAAATACCAACTAACTTGTACCACTGAACCAAAGCAGAAAATGTCCTAGTGTTAACAAAAAAAAAAAAGTTCAAAAACTACAAAAAGTAAGTTCTTATTTTGGGGGGTAACAGATCTGACATGACTTTCAATATTGCCTATTGAATTCCATTGTGGTATAGTTTTGCTATCTTAACAATGGATTTTCCTATGCTGTATGGTTCTACTATCTTTACAATGGATTTTCTCTCATCACTGAAGTGAGAGGAGGGTAGGTAGCAATTTTGCCCCATCCAGGAAAGGAGACTTCCAGCCCATTTCATTAGCTGACTATTCATATCAATCAGAAAGCCCATCACATTGCTCAGCTACTGCTCAGCTTCCTCATTAATGTTATCCATATATGGAAATGAAGTTGCAACATTGAATATTGTCTGTAACGATCATAGAAGCAGCACAAAAGCCATCCAACCTGTGTAGTGCTTCCACTTGCCACATTGCATGTACCTGATTCAATTCACTACGTCAAAGCAATGAAGTAGAAGCACTGCTTTGATGGAATAATTCAACTGAAGCTTCATTGAACTGAAATACCCTTCAAAGCTTTGCACAGCCATAATATTGAACTCTTAGATAAGTAGTGAACCTAGGTTGCCCACAGACAGGAGTAGAATTCTGGAGTCAGAACCTAGCTGTTACTCAACACAGCAACTTTTATTTAAACGTTGTTGTTAGTTGTTAGGTGCCATCGAGTTGTAGCTAACTCCTGGTGACTTTATGGATAAAAGTTCTCAAAGCTGTCCTGTCTCCCGTCATATTACACAGTTCTTGAAGGTGTGTTCCTGTAGCTTCCAGTACTCTGTCTATTCATCTCATGTGCTGTTGACCTCTTCACCTACCATTCATCATGCCCAGCCTTATCATATTTCCCATAGATTCATCAGCTTACAGGAGGTGTCCAAAAAACAGTAGTCTTGATTTCCTTTAGTACTGAATGGTTGGTTCTTTTGGCTGCCCAAGAAGTGCAAAACAGCTTCCTCCAGCACCATAGTACAAAAGAATCAATTGCTTTCTTTTCACTTTTGTGCAGAGCCCATCCCTTGCATCCATACATCATAACAGGGAAGACCACTGCGTGGACCATTCTAACTTTTGTCTTAATTGAGATGTCACAGTTTTTATTACTATATAGTCCCCCACTCCGCTCTTCAGTACTTTTTTCCCCACATTATTCTTCTCTGAATCTCTTTTGCACACTACCATTTTTATCAATTTTGGAGCCTAGAAAATTGTAAACAATTTCTTTCATTTCATTGTTTATCTTAAATTCTTCTATTTTCTAGTAGACAAGAAAGAAAGCCCAGCCTTTTCATTGTCCTGTTTTACTTTTAAAATGATTGTTCGTAGGTGTTCTTTAGTTTCTGCAACCAAAGTAGTGTAATCAACATATCTCAGATTATTGACATTCCATCCACTGATTTTGACACCCGTGTTCACTTGTTCCAGATCTATAATATATTCATTGTATAGATTGATAGGTATGGTGACAGAGTACAGCCCTGTCTGACTTCTTTTCTGATGAAAAATGATTTGGTGTTACTAAATTCAGTTCTCACTGTGGCTTCTTGATTATTGTAGAGATTGTTTATCAGAAAAATCAGATGCTTGGATATACCCATTGCTTTGAGAGACTTCCAAAGTCTTGAATGATCAATTTAGTGAAAAACTTTGGAGTAGTCTATAAAGCAGAAGTAGAACTCTTTTTGATATTCTCTTGCTATATTTGTTCACCTAATATTAGCTATATAATCTTGTGATCCCCTGTTCTTTCAGAAGCCTTCCTATTCTGTTGTCACTTCCTTCTCCAGATATGGCTCTAATCTCTTCTGAAGGATTTTCAACAGTATCATGATATTAGGGCTGCATTCTGTCACCATACTAATCTGTAATTAGAACATTCCTTTAAGTCTTCCTTTTAAGGGATTGGGATATAAAGAGACATTTTTCAGTCTTTGGTCCATGCTATTTTTTTCCATACTTGTTGGTAGAGGGCCATTAAGACTTTTATTATTTTTATAACAACTTTCTTTAAGAGCAGTATGAGGATTTTCTCTCCATTCCCTAATCATTCTGCAGATGTTTCATGTACCACTTCTGCATGCACCCCAATTTCTTTGACAGTCCCTATTTGAGGACCTAAACTTTAGTGTACTGGTGGTAGAGAGCCAGTTTGTTGTAGTGGTTAAGGCATCAGGCTAGAAACTGGGAGACCATGAGTTCTAGTCCTGCTGTAGGCCCAAGGCCAGTTGGGCGACCTTGGGCCAGTCACTCTCTCTCAACCCTAGGAAGGAGGCAAGGGCAAACCACTTCTAAAAAACCTTGCCAAGAAAACTGCAGGCCCTTAGTCCAGTAATCACCAGGAGTCAACGCTGACTCGAAGGCACCTCCCCCCAAAAGGTGGTTTTACAGGTGGGGTGCACAACTTTTGGGAGGGCAAGGATTAGACTTGGGTGTTGAGTAATATGCTAGGACCTATACTCCAAAAGGAAGGTGAGGTCAGGATAAAACAATATATTTTAAATCTAAGCAATGGATATGATCATGCCTTGTGTATGTGATCATTTTCTTCTCTTGTCACATTAAAAATAACAATAGAACAGCAAGTTTTAGAAACACTTTGGAAGGTCATATCCGAGGATGCAGCCCTTGGATCTTAGACTGTAATAAAAATACAAAACAGCTTGAGGCAGTCTACAAGGAAGACAAAAATCTCTCCTGATTGTGGAATAATTATCTTCGTTAGAGAAAGACCATGCAGATGGGTCAAAGCTGTGTCCACTCTGCCCTCACTAAGCTTCCAGAAACAGAATAATATAAGGATTCCTAACAATAAAACAATAAAAAAAATAGCAATATGAAAACTAGGAGGACAGGAAACATTTCTATTTAAGACAGTGTTGTCCAAACTTGGCCACTTTAAGATGAGTGGACTTCAACTCCCAGAATTCCCCAGCCAGCCATGCTGGCTGGGGAATTCTGGGAGTTGAAGTCCACTCAACTTAAAGTGGCCAAGTTTGGACAACACTGATTTAAGAGAAAAAAGCCATAAATTTGCTTGTTGTTAGCCTGTTAGAACATGCACAGCCAGCTTGAGACTATGGTTGGCATGTGTCCTTGAAATCAAAACTCTACATTATATCCATTAAAAAAAAAAACAACCTAATAATTTCCTCTCCTTATTCTGTGGGATTTTGCGGGTAGATTGTTACAGTAAAAATTATTATATATATTACCATTTTTAGATGAAAGTTGTCACTTTGACTGATCTTGAAAACTAAGTAGGAACAGAGTTGGTGAGGACTTGCATTATCAGGGCTGGAGAGGAGTCTGGGAAGTTGAAAAACTTTCTGGAAGAAGGAAATCGAAAACCACTTTGGTCTTACTGCCAAATTAATGGGTATATCCATGAATTCACCATGAGCCAAAATGCACTTTAATATGCTTTGTTACATTTGAGGCTGGAAGGCTTTTGGGATGGAGGGGTGTCATACTGTTCAAATTGCAAATGACAATGTCATTTGAGAATTTTTCAAATATTATTTAGATGATCCATATAGGATGGTGAAGTTCCTGGACAGGCTGCTAACTGAAATGAACAGAACCAAGATGCTAACCTGATAGTTGATCTTTCAGGAAGCCCACAACTACCCATTTTCGATAGCAATCTTTGCATAGTATACACAGGTTTTTTCATAAATGAAGAACAACTTCTGTTTTGTATATTTAAAGTGTTAATTATTTAAATATTCCCCCGCCCACCAAAAACAAGTCCAGATTTCTTCTGACAATTATATCGAGGGAAGCTAGATGGTGCCAAGTTTTAGTTTTCATACGCTAAATTCTCAATTGTGTTTTGCAGGCATTGGTTTGCTGACAACCATCTGTTTCAGCTAAGGTTTTTTCCCCTACAAAATCAGCCCAGAGGAAATTAAAATACTGAGATCAGATATTTGCAAAAAGGAGTGAAAGAGGAGGCTGTTCAAGGTGTAAATGGCTTTTGTATTAAAGCTTCTTTAAAGCTAGTTTATAAAAAATTCAGTTCCTTGTTTCAGTGGTTTCATCAGTCAGTGAAACGGTCCTATACCTTTCCCTGTAGGATTCAGAAGGACAAGTTGTATCTCTAGTGAGTCAACATCAATAATAAGCATATTCAGCAATAATATATTACAGAATACAATTATGTATCTTATATTAAAATCAAGGGGATTGTCAGCCTTACCAGGTAGACCAGGCAGGAAACATGACCAGATAAGCTAATTCTACTTTATTATAAAGGTACATTAATAGAATCTTGCAAGTCTGAAAGTACAATTCTCCCACTGTCTCCTTTACAGCCCAAAAAACTAGGGAAGGTCCCTTCTTGCCTCACCCACTTTCTAGCTGTGGACTATGCTGCCTCTTATCTGACCGTTCCTCCAAACGTCTTTCCCACATACTATTACAGGGATATATAGACTGAATCCTATGACTATTTATTCCTTTGACTTTAGCAGAACCTAGTCTCAATAGATATAAATAAGAGTACAGTTCTTTAGAAATAGCTGTCTGCTTATCTAAATGCCTTCTGTAAGGTACTTGTAAATATTTGTGTTGAGAATTAATACTTGAATCTGTAGGCTGAATACCCAGCTAACCAAATATTATATTGCTCAACCTTTTTACCTCTTGATGGGTAGTCTCTTCATTCTGAATTCTAGCTGTTCATCCTCCACCTTTTAGTTCAGTGTTTAACAAAATGGGCAATAAAGCAGGTGGACAGTTACTTGCCTTTTAGGGTTGTGACAGAATGTTTGTTTACTTCACATTTGAACCACATTAAATTTAGTCAATGCGGGAATCCAAACTTGAAAAAGCAAGATAGTCCTTTTGAGCAAAGAAATTTGAACAGTGTGTGCAGTTCACAGAATGGCATTATGATCAGATGAAATCTATATCTGGTTGGCTGCCCTAAATGAATCAGAGCCCCTTCTATCTTCAGAATATATATTTATTTATATATATATATATATATATATATATATATATATATATATATATATTTCAAACTTGTCATCTCCCATCTCACTGCAGAGTGACTCTGGGCAGTTTACAGTAAAAATAGAATAAACATTAATTAAAACAAAATAAACATTAATTAAAAGTAATTTAACATGTTCCTTACAAAATAATAAGCCTATAACAGCTATTTATAAATGATTGTAAGAATACACCAAATTAGATAAATGGGATATCTGGTAATAACCACCTTTGGTTATTTTGAGTGATTTATTATTATTTTGTGTGTATTGGAGACCTAAGTATTTTTAAGGAAAAAAAATAGCAGATTCTGCTAATTGTTGGGAAAGTAGTGCTCAAAATGCAACATTGGCTCATTGATACTCTGTACAAATAACAGAAGTTATTTCCCAAGCTAATTTTATCCTGGAAAACTCATTGGTAGAGGCACATGTTCTTCTAAGTTGTATATCCGTGGAAGTGTTACAGGAAGATTTATATTACAGTTCAAGGCCTGTGTCATGTAGTGGTTTAGTGGTTGAGACACAAGACTGAGATTCAGGAGACTCTTGTTTATCCTCAGCCATGGAAGTTGGGCCATGGGTTGATGGGCCAACTGCTTGATTTTGGGCCATTCACAATCTCTCAGCCCAGTTACTCCATAGGATTATTCTTGTGGAGGAAAATACTGTGTGAGGAAGTAATGTCATTTATACCACATTTAGCTCATGGAGGAAAGATATGATACTAATCTGTTCAGGGCCTCGAAGGACACCCATTCTTGATCACTTCTACAGTTGCCTGAAGAGCTCATCCTTTCATAATTTTAATAGGCATTCTACTGCCAGGGGACCTGTCTGAAGGACTATGGTAGTTCTTGTTTAATGGCCACTTGTTCAGCAACCGTTCGAAGTTACAACAGTGCTGAACAAGGAGACTTATGACTGGTCCTCATAGTTGTGGCTGTAGCAGCATCCCATGGTCACGTGATCACCATTTGCAACCTTCACTGCTGGCTTTTGAGAGGCAACGTCAATGGGGAAGCTGGTGGGAGGTCAAAAATAGCGACCACATGATGTCACGCTTAATGATGGTGCAGGATTTGCTTAACAATGGCAACTGCTGTTGTAAGTCAGCATGGTAATGTGACATTGCACTTTACGACTGCATCACTTAGTGATGGAGTTGCCAGTCCCAGTTGCCATTGTTAAGTGAGGACTACCTGTATTCATAAATGTGGACTGCATATGCTAGATTTATGCTTGCTTTTTCTTTTTTCTCCGATTGTGAAATCAAGTGACTTAAATATTAATAATTTAACCATATATCAAGACTAAATGTAGATTAGTTTTGTTTACCACTTAATAATGGTGTGGTTTTTGGGGGGATTGTTTTTGTTTTCTTCTCTCTTTATTTCTCATTTTACTGTAGAAATAGTTTGCATTTCAATGTAAATATTCCCAGTTTATACACCCCAAATCGATATGTAAACCAGAATACTATGATATACTAAAGTCTATTCCATTCTGAATTTTGTTCTAAATTTTGCCACTTGAAACACTGAGGTTCATAGAGGGTATAGCTCTTACCTAAATTTGTAAACATTATCTCATTCTTTGTGTATACATTTGGTGTTTGTATATGTATGTGTGTATGTGCATACATCAGCAAAATATATATTTGGAGCTGTCTGGCAAAAATAGAGAATTATTAATAAGCTAAAAAGAAAAGTTATTCATTCTCCACATAAGGACTAAGAGCCAGATGTTAAGACTATACATTGCTTTTTACTGTGCCTTAGATAATGCACTTTTGTGCTGAATTAGATTCAATGTTTCGCAGGACCCATAGGATTTTTTTTTTTTTCTGATTCTCTTCTCTGAGACCAAAAAGAGTACTTCAAATCTGCGGAAGGAAATTTCCCATATCCCAGTCAGGTCTCCGACATGGAGGTTGGAAGTTATACTTTGTAGGTAGATTCCCTTCTATTGCCCCCAATCCTAAACTCCAAAATTAGAAGCAAGTGTGGTGGCAGAAGCCTGGTAGGGCTTTAGTTTCTTAGTGGCATCTGACATTAAAAGGCCCAGTGAAAGGGGTAAGAACTCTCTCTGTTTAATAAATTATATTTTTTATTAAGCATTTTTGAAAAAAGAAAAAAAGGAAGGAAGGAAGGAAGGAAGGAAGGAAGGAAGGAAGGAAGGAAGGAAGGAAGGAAGGAAGGAAGGAAGGAAGGAAGGAAGGAAGACAGGCAAAAGAAAAAAGAGGAAGAGGAAAAGGACAAGGAATAAAAATAAATCACTAAGTGAATAAACAGGAAATGTACAAGTATCATAAATAAAAGCGTTCAATATTTCATTAATTGGTTTTAAGTAACTGAATATATAGCATTTTGACAAATATAGGTCATTGTTAAAATCCAAACAGTATATAAATATCAACAGCAGTAGTCAACATAGTGTAAATCATAAAATAAATTTAACAGTTATAGTTATTCTATCCATGCTACTGAAGATCTATTCTGATTTAACATACATTTTTCAGCTAGAATACTATGATTTTATGTTAAAAGAAACCCACATTTCAAATGTGGTACAACCCCATATACAGAGTTATAATCCCAAATTGTTTTCAAGTTGAGGCAAATTCTGTGTCAGGTTTACTTTTGAGATACAAAGTTATTTTGCACATCGAGGCAAATTATTCTCTTTTAATATATTCAGAAAATAAGTATGTTAAAATATGCACCCAAATATTTGCCAATTCAAAAATTAAGTCTCATTGTTTTCAGTAGTACTTACTTCCAGAACTAACTAACTTCCTTGCTTCCTTCCCTCCTCTAAGGGCCTTTGCTCATTAAGATAGAAAACATCTAAGACAGATGACTGGTAGGTTATTTAATAAATAAACCTATTCATCTACCCGCTCTTCTTAAATATATAACTTAATTAGAATCAATATTTGGATTTCCTGATTTGGATTAAGCCCTGAAACTGGATCAGGAAATCTCCAAGGCAAAGTGAAGGAAGTGTTCCAATCCCTAGATTAGATTCTGATCCAAATGTTGTGTTCTAAAGTCAATAACAACAACAACAATAAATAAAAATAAAATAAATAAAATAAAATAAAGTGCTTTGATTCACCTATTAGTTTGGGAAATGTAAATTAGATAGTTTTATATACAGTATGAACAAAAGGAAATTTGTCTCCAACTCTTCAACCACCATATCGCTGGAAGAAATAGCGAGCTAAACTTGACTGCCTTTACTTCTAGTGTTAACTCCCTCATTCTTTCCTACCCCTGCCTCAAACTGTGGCAAGTATGGGGCACCTACATCCTCGTCTGATGCTCCAGCTTTTTATTGTTGATGTTTCATCCCTTGAAGTATTTTGAAGAATAATGCTGTGCTGAATTCTGCCTTCACGTTGTTCAGAAGTTTTCTTCATGTAGGCAAGAGACTTCAATTTCTCTACCTTCTTCCCATGGCAGTACTTGAGAATTTATTTTGAATTTCTCTTGGTGGCTGGCTGCCTTGCTTGCTTCCTTGTTTGTTTATAGTATTTATATAGTACTATATCACCCATCTCACATAAAGTGACTCTTTGAACTTTCTTTACTGGAGGAGGTAGTACTGTTGTTTTCTATTACATATCCATTACTTTGAAGCATTTCTGACTATCTACACTTCCCAGGCTAAAAAACGGTTCTGGGAGGAAGTCTTCACATCATTTCTTGGGATTTAAATGAAGTGGGAGAAGCCAGATGGGCTGTGCACTGCTGCAGACATAACATGGAATATTCACATATACACTATGGCCATATTGCAACTAAATATGTGGAAGTACGCCATGTTTCATCAAGGGAATTTCACCACAATTCTCCCTTTGGAAGAAATTTGGAAATCAGAACTGTCTTTTAACAAGTTAAATGAAAATAGGTTGGAAAATTTAGGAGAAAATATCTAGTTAAAAAAAAAAATCATTACCAAGCATCTTAGTATGCTAGATTCATGTTTTTGCCAACTCCAATGATAAAGTTGTGCCAATCACAACTTCTAAAACGTGTTTGCTCATAGTGTGGCAATCATGACACAAACATACATGACAAAGGCAAATTATATACCTCTCACAATTGTAGAGTGCTTGTTATATTTCAGTGTGATGCTTCCTAATTAGTTCTGACCTGCATTTTGTATGTGTATAAAAATATACCTAAATGATTCAAAGGAGATCTGAAAAAAATTGATCACTATTTACATGACCATATTATATCAGCTGGGCAAAAATATCAACATCTCTGCTTCTAATGTATACTTATGTCAGGTAGCATCTCAACCTGGATGCCCTGAATGCTTATTAAATTTATTTTCCTATAAACTGCCAGTGGTATATTAATACATGTTGTTTAGGTAAAAGAGCAACATGTTTCTAAGACAACTGCTTGTTGATTTAACAGCTTGCTGGACAAAAGAACAAAATATACATGCACCTTGTCTCCTTCATACAGTCACTGAACTGACAAAACATAAAACTATTCCAACAATAATTTTATTGTTGTATTTTTTTACAAGAGTTTGCTTCTGTCTTGTAAAAACAGAGACACACTGATGGATTATATTCTAGAACCATGGTTTTCAAAATGCCTTCGAGCAAAGCATCAACTTGACTTCTAGGTAATCCTGAATTGTTGAGGATTCTTTGGTAGGTTCTAGAGTGGTGTTTAATCTCTTCAACAAATGCTGGTCTTCAGAAGGACCTTCTCACTAGCCTTTCCTCCTGATCCACTAGATACTGCTAAGCTGGTTTGGCTGTTGCCTTTGGTAGCTTTCTAGGGAAGATTGGAAGCTGTAAAATTCTGGCTTCTGTCTCCCAGTGGAGGAAAAATTAGATTTTTCTGGGCATCTCTTGACATACTTTGAATGGCTCAAAAGCTAAATCTCTCATCTGAATTTTTATTCCATCTGCCTCCTTCCAATGTCTAGCTAGTTTCAAATCTCCCACATTCTGAGATTCACCTAGCTTTCTTTCCATTCAATGGGGTCAGTAATTCATGTCCAGTGGAGAACATGTGGCTGACCAAGGGGCCTCCCCAGTCATTTCTCTTACAAGCAATCTTGTTGGCAGGTGTGAGATTTGCCCCGTTCGACAGAGAAACTCTCGTGACACGTGTGGTTCACAAAGAAGGTTTACTCATGCGTAACGTAGTAGTCACAAGCAAAGCCAGGACTGGCTTGGTACAATTGCATCACTTGTTATATTCCCCCCTTCCCGCGCTTTTTCCCGCCTCGTGATCGCGTTGCAGCTGTGGACTATTGGGCCCCCCAATGTCCCCCTTGATTGTTCATGATGGCAGGGTCGGTCAGAGTCCATTGTCCTTGATTGCCAGTCCCCCTCCGGCCGGGTTGGTCCCTCCCTGCTACGTGCAGACCCGCGGGTTCTGTGCTGCGTTGCGATCTTGTTTCGCTGCCCTGCGGCCCCGTTCCTTGCATGCTCGCGCCGTTATCAGTTCATAGTTAAAAGCTTCCGCTGTGGTTTTCCTGTTTAGCTGGCCGCAGGTGGCTCGTTAATTAGCGGCGCTTTCGGTTCCTCTTTTCCCCGCTAGCTACCGCCGGTGGATTCCGCGTGGTCTGGTTGCGAGCTTCCCTGCAGCCCCGTGCT
This sequence comes from Python bivittatus, assembly GCF_059951505.1. Lineage (NCBI taxonomy): Eukaryota > Metazoa > Chordata > Lepidosauria > Squamata > Pythonidae > Python > Python bivittatus. Next base: position 35,127,791 of record NW_028277098.1, read on the forward strand.
TCCCTGAAGCCTCGTGCTGACCGAACCTGACATGCCGCCCCCCTGACGACAACTCCCCCCCCTCGGTCCTATTTCGGCTTCCCGGGGTATTTACTGTAAAAGTCCCGCACTAGGTCCGGCGCCCTTATGTGGGTTTTACTCACCCATTCGCTGTGGGACTTGGGGAAATGTTTCCATTGCACTAGGAGCTGGGTCTGCCCCTTGTGCCTCCGGGCGTCCAGTATCCGGTTGATTTCGAAATGCTGCTCCCCCGACCATGATGGGTGGTGGTACTCCCTCCGCCTTGTGCCAGGCGTTCCCCGGCTGGTGTAACTTTAGCAGGCTGCAATGGAACACCGGGTGGATCTTCCCGAGGCTTTTCGGGAGCGTCAGCCTGACGGTCACCGGATTGATGACCTCCGAAATGGGGAACGGCCCCACAAACCTCGGGCTGAGTTTGGTCGATGCCTGGTGCGTCTTTAGGTTTTTGGTTGACAGATACACCTGGTCCCCCACTTTCCACTTTTCCTCGGGGAGCCTCTTGCGGTCCGCGTGCTTCTTGTAGTCGGCTTTGGCTTTTTGCAATGCCGCGTGCGCCGCTCGCCGGGTCTCGTCGATTTGGGCGAACCAGGCGTCCAGGGAGTTGATCTGGGATTCCGGCTGAGGCAGCTCCGGCATGGGGACGAAATCTCTCCCGGTGGCTACTTTGAACGGAGAGAACCCGGTGCTCTTGTGGACGGCGTTGTTGTATGCCACCTCCGCGAATGGTAGTAGCTCCGCCCAATCGTCCTGTTGGTGCCCCACGTAGCAGCGCAGGTACTGTTCGAGCCCCCCGTTCAGGCGTTCCGTGGCTCCGTCCGTCTGCGGGTGCGCCGCGGAGGATAGGGCTTGTTTCGTCCCCACCCACTTCAGGAACTCCCGCCAGAACCGCGCGATGAAGTTGCCGCCCCGATCGCTGACGATACGTCGAGGTGCGCCGTGGAGTCGGTAGACATGTTGCACGAACAGTCTCGCCAGCCCCTCGGCCGTGGGGACTCGCCGGCACGCTACAAAGTGCGCTTGTTTGGAGAATAAGTCCGTGACCACCCAAATGGTGGTCTTCCCCTTACTCTCCGGGAGCTCCACTATGAAGTCCATGGCGACCTCTTGCCAAGGGCCGTCGGGTTCCGCTACCGACTGGAGTAGGCCTCTAGGTTTGCCTTTGGCTCCTTTCGCTGTTGCGCACACCGGGCAACCCCCCCGAGTACGCCTCCACGTCCTTCCGGAGCGTGGGCCACCAAAACTGCCGCCGGATTAAGTGGAGTGTCTTTACGAAGCCGTAATGCCCCGCGCTCCGGCTGTCGTGGGCTCTCTCCATGACCTCCCGTCGGCAACCCTCGGGCACGTACAGCTTTCCTTCGTGCCACCACAACCCCTCTTGGCCGGTTAGCGCCTCTCGGTTCTGCTTGAGCCAAGCGTCCCGCTCCGCGCCTCCGCGAACCCCTGCCTTACTTCAGACGCCGCGTCCCGTCGCTCCCCCTTGGTCTGGCTTCGGGTCACCGCCTTTGCAGCCAGCCTGCTGGCGGGGATGACGGAGTCCACGATCTCCTCCCGTAGGCTGGCGTGTTGGGGCATGCGAGACAGTCCATCCGCTAAGAAGTTGCGCTTCCCGGGGATGTGTTTCAGTGTGAACCTGAACCTCCCGAAGTATTGGGACCACCGTGCCTGTTTGGGGGATAGCTTACGCGGGGTCTTCAGGGCCTCGAGGTTCTTATGGTCTGTCCACACCTCGAACGGTTCAGTTACCCCCTCCAGTAGATGCCTCCACGTGGCCAGCGCCCACTTGACCGCGTACGCCTCTTTCTCCCACACCATCCACCTCCTCTCCGTCTCGGTGAATTTGCGGGAGGCGTAGGCGCACGGGTGGATGGCCCCCTCCGGGCTGGGTTGGAGCAGGACTGCTCCCGTTGCCACGTCTGATGCATCCACTTGGATTATAAACCGCCGGTCTGGGTCGGGATGGCGCAGGATCGGCTCCGCGGTGAACCGCCGTTTTAGTTCCTCAAACGCCCCCTGGCATTCTGCAGTCCACGCGAGTGCCATGCTGGACTTGGGGGGTTTCCCAGTGCCCTTGGTTTTTAGCAGGTCGGTTAGGGGAAGGGCGATTTGGGCGAAGTTCGGGATGAACTGACGATAGAAGTTCGCAAACCCTAGGAAGCTTTGGAGTTGCCTCCGGGTTCGCGGCGCTTCCCAGCCCAGGACATCCCTTACTTTCGCCGGGTCCATCTCAATTCCCCGGCTGGATATTCGGTAGCCGAGGTAGTCTAGTTGCTCTCGATGGAACTCGCATTTCGAGAGCTTTGCGTACAGCTGTGCCTTCAGCAGTCTCTGGAGCACCGTGCGCACCAGGCTCACATGCTCCGCCAGGGTCTCGGTGTAGATGAGGATGTCGTCCAGGTAGACCAGGACGCCCCGGTAGAGTAGGTCGTGCAGCACCTCATTTCTTAGCTGCATAAATACCCCCGGGGCCCCTTTTAATCCGAACGGCATCACGGAAAACTGGTAGCTTCCGAGCGGGGTGTTGAACGCCGTCTTCCACTCATCTTTTGCGCGGATCCTAACTCTGAAATAGGCTTCGCGCAAGTCCAGTTTTGTGAACACCCTCCCCTTCGACAGATGCGACATCAAGTCCTTCATCAGGGGGAGGGGGTATTTGTACTCCGTGCTGATTGCGTTCAGCCCCCGGTAGTCTACGCACATACGGAGCGAGCCGTCCTTCTTCTCCCGGAATAACACCGGGGCCGCTAATGGTGACTTCGCGGGTTGGATGAATCCCCGCGCTAGGTTCTTGTCTATGAACTCGCGCAGGGCCCCCATCTCCCTCCTCGACAGGGAGTACATTTTCGGCTTAGGCAGGGTCGCTCCTGGCTCTAGCTCGATGGCGCAATCACTGGGCCGGTGTGGTGGGAGCTGGTCGGACTCCTTCTCCCCGAACGCTGCCGCCAGGTCTCGATACTGCCTCGGGATTCCGCCGCCCGTCGGGGGTTCCCCGGGTCCGGCCCCTCGCTTTGCGGTCGCCTCGCCAGTCGCCGCTGCCTCCCCTCGCCTCGGGATCGTGGCGGGTCTCCGGGGTCCCGGTGCTGCTGCTGCTGCTGTTGCCGCCCGGGTCTCGGGCCCCATCTGCTCTCGCCCCGTCTCCCGGTGTCCCGGACCCTCCGCTTGCCCGCCGGTGGTTGCGGCTGCCTCCGTCTCCATGGCTCGGTCCCCTCTGCTCTCGCCCCTCGCCGGTCTGTCGACCCCGAACCGCACTGCCTCCGCCGTCCAGTCGACTCGTGGGTTCCGCCGCCGCAGCCACGCCAAGCCGAGTACCACCGCGTAGTCGGCCACCGGGACCACCACGAACCTCAGTTCTTCCCGGTGACTCCCGATCGTCATCTGGACCGGCTCGGTGTAATACTGAGCTGGCCCCCCCCCTGCCAGCGTGCCATCTAACTGGCTGAATGAAATGGGCTCCCGGAGGCGCCTCAGCTGTAGCCCGAGCCCCGAGACCACCGCTGGGTGCATCAAGCAGTGGGTGCAGCCCGAGTCCAGTAGCGCCCGTAGCTGCGCCTCCCTCCGGATCTCACCCCCGGACGTGTATCCTCACCCGGAACGGTGGGCAGTCCTCGTCTCCTATTGGGTCCGCGCGCATCGACTCCCATGCTCGCACTGGGACGCCGTTCAGTGCGAGCGCGCCTCGTTTCCCGCCGGCTCCGAGTCCTCTCCGGAGGATGCTGTCTCCGGGGTCGACCACCCCCCGCGTCCTTTCTCGGTCACCGCCGCCACTGCCCCCTTCCGCGGTCGGTCACCGGTCCTTTTCCCGTTCGCACGCGGGGTTTTGACTTCGGGCCATGGTGGGCCGCCTTCCCGCTCCGTCGGGCACTGCGCCGCTCGGTGGCCTCTGCCTCCGCATCGGAAGCACAGATTCGGGGCTCTGGTCGCCTCTCGCCTCCCGGTGGACTGCCGTCGACCGCTCCGTCTCTCCTCGGGGGTCCTCTCCCTCGGCCGGTCCCTCGTCTGGTCCCGTCGTCTTGTGCTCTGTTGGATCTGCCGCCACGCCGATTCTGCCGTTCCGTCCAGCCAGATCCAATCCTTCACTGTGGACGGGTCGTCCCGCCCCAGTGCCCGTTCCAGGATCTCTGGGTTGAGTCCCCTCTTAAAATACTTCACCTTCAGGGACTCCGGCCAGTCCGCGAGCTTCTCGGCCAACCTCCGGAACTCCAGGGCATATTCCGATACTGATCTGCCCCGCTGTCTGAACTGTAGGATGTCGTCCTCCGCCCGCTTGGCGCTCAATGTGTCCTCGAATCTGTCCCGGAGCGCCTGCATGAAGTCCGGGAAACTCCGTAGTTCCGCCGCATTGGCATCGTACAGCCCGATCACCCAGCTGGATGCTTGGCCATCTAGCAGCTCGGCCACGTAGGATACCCTGTCCTCGTCTCTAGCGAATAGGTGACCACCCCTCTGCATGAACCCCCTGACGTGCGTCAGAAAGTGCGGCAGCTGTTCGGGGTCCCCTGAGAACTTCCCAGTGATACCTCGAAGTCTCAGGGCGTCTGCCGCCCGTTGGTCCTCCGACCGGGGCGCCGTGGGTGGTGCCGGCGGGGGTGTCGGACCGCCCCGCCTGTCGCTCGCCTCCTCGTTCACCGCCGGTGGCCCCACTCTCTGTAGTAGGGTCTGGAGCATCGCCTCCACGGCGTCTAGGCATCGCTCAACTCTCTCCTCTAGTCGGGCGAATTTCTCGCTCCACTCACGGTTCCGGAACCCCGAACCCCGGGTCATCGTAACGCCTGAATCGTCTGGTCCTTGGTTCACGCCCATCGACCACCGCTCGGATGGAGTGCGCCCGGCCCTGGCCGCTGCCCCGTCGCTCCCGGGCGGCTCCGACTGCCCTTCCGCGAGCCTGGATCCCTCGCGCTCCAGCTTACCCACGGATTCCTCGTCGCTGGTCATGCCTGTATTGAGAAAGAAAACGCTCCTCGGTGGTACCGGGTAGCGCTGACGGTGAGTCCTGGCTTTATGTGAGATTTGCCCCGTTCGACAGAGAAACTCTCGTGACACGTGTGGTTCACAAAGAAGGTTTACTCATGCGTAACGTAGTAGTCACAAGCAAAGCCAGGACTGGCTTGGTACAATTGCATCACTTGTTATATTCCCCCCTTCCCGCGCTTTTTCCCGCCTCGTGATCGCGTTGCAGCTGTGGACTATTGGGCCCCCCAATGTCCCCCTTGATTGTTCATGATGGCAGGGTCGGTCAGAGTCCATTGTCCTTGATTGCCAGTCCCCCTCCGGCCGGGTTGGTCCCTCCCTGCTACGTGCAGACCCGCGGGTTCTGTGCTGCGTTGCGATCTTGTTTCGCTGCCCTGCGGCCCGTTCCTTGCATGCTCGCGCCGTTATCAGTTCATAGTTAAAAGCTTCCGCTGTGGTTTTCCTGTTTAGCTGGCCGCAGGTGGCTTGTTAATTAGCGGCGCTTTCGGTTCCTCTTTTCCCCGCTAGCTACCGCCGGTGGATTCCGCGTGGTCTGGTTGCGAGCTTCCCTGCAGCCCCGTGCTTCCCTGAAGCCTCGTGCTGACCGAACCTGACAGCAGGCACCTTAAACCCACCCTGGGCCTACATACAAGGCACGATTGGTGCTAACATAAGTGGTGACAAATTCTTGCTTATTTATAAATCACTCAGAAGCTTTATGTGAAAATAAGCAAAATGGGCTTAAATAGTACTATATTTACTAGTAGTTCACAAACAATTTATGGAAGAATGCCTTCTTTATAAAACAACAGGGGACATATTAAAAGCTAATGATGTTGACGGTAAGGTTATGAACCTTTTGAATAAAAAGCTGGTTTATATGCTTTGGTGATCAATTTTAAGAGCAGCTGCTCAGGAACACCAAATGTCATCTCCGTTAACATTTATATGAAAAAATTAACCTCATTACCAAATTTAAACTATTCCACCCAGGAAAAACAATCACTTGAAAACAAAGAATAATGCTCTCACTAATCAGCATGAAAACGTTAATTTTAATTGAATTATAGCATACTTCAAGTCAAGGAGACATGTCATCATTCTGTATGATTTCATTTCTTTTTAACACTTTTCTAAAATACTATGTTACTTATTCTCCTCAATCCAGTTAATGTTGAAGTTGCTAGCTGTATAATAGTTTGTCCTCAGTACGAGAGGTAAATAGAGTTGGATTGTAATTGTAACTGCTGAAATAAATACAGAAGTTTGGAATTGTTGAAAAGGACAGGAAGGCTGTTAATTATTTTTTGAAAAGTAGGTGCAAAATCATTTATTTCATTTGCACACTTTTGTCATTTTCCATAATTTTCTTATTATTCCTACACTTTATTTCTGACTGGAGTGCAACATTCTGGTTATCATCAAAGTGCTACCTGGCTTGGCACCAGGTTACTTGAAGAATTGTCTTTTTCTATATGAAGTGGTCTATTAGCTCTTCTGCACCTCTCTCATACCCCATGGCCTTCAAGAAAAGAGCTAACAAAGGGTAAGGATGTGGCACTTCCATCTCCAATGGTTCTTTTTGTATTTGTGTACTTTGTATGCCACTTTGTGCAGTCTGCTTTTTCAAGAGGAACGATGGAGTATAAAATAGGATAGACAGTGGATGGATGGATGGATGGATGGATGGATGGATGGATGGATGGGGGGAGAGAGAGACAGACAGACAGACAGACAGACAGATTAAGAACATTAATCCTTTGAGCCAGTGAGGAGGAGACACTGAATCTAATCAGAAGATTGATTATTTGTAAGAAAGTCTCTCTCCTCTCTCCCTTGCTCTCCGATAATATTTTAATGCAGTTCCTTATGGTAAAGTTTTGTTTTTTTGTTTTTAAATAAATGAACATCTCTATGCTCCAAGAGATATTTTTTCCTTCCTAAAAAATAATTTTCATATGATGCATTATTTTGCCTTTCCTGAAAGAGAGAGAGACCAGATAATTGATCCCAAGAAAAGAACATCTTAAAGTTTTGAAACCTTACATTTAACCAAGTATACCATTTATTCCTTCAACCAACATGCCAACAAACTGTTATTCCAGGAGAGTAGGAAATGACTTCTGTTTAATACACACTAACCATCTGTAATGTCCTTTGTAGTAAAGTTATACAAATTTAAAATATATCATTTGTATTAATTCCATCCATACAATATTAGACATTTCTTGGAAAGACAGAAATATAGAATACACTAAAACAATAAAGCAGCTGAAAGTTCTCAGAGGGAAGTATTCAAAATCTTTTTCCAATGAAGAATTTGGCTATAATCTTGGTTTTCTTTTAGAAATGATTAATTACTGTAGGAATATCTGCTTCTAATAATTGTAACATTTAAATATCTTGTGTAGCAGAGACAAAAGCTAAGTCTATTATCATACAGTGCATGCCATTAAAAAAAAAAGCTTATATTAGTCATTTGTTTCTTTGTGCATTCACTCTCTTTGATTATCACTCTTAAATTTCTGCTGGCATCATTAGTATTGGAATCTATCCACAGGCATACCAGGGTGAGATGATTCAGAAGAATCTGAATCCATAGAGTTCCATGGAGTCTGAATTAAAAATATTCATTTTACAGATGGCTGTACGTAGTACCTAGCTGATTTTGACTGATCTCAAAAAAAGCCACACAGGGTCCAAACTGGTTAAACTTGGATAAGAAACTACCAGAGAAGAGGTAGAACTGTGGAAGTTTTAAAAAAGTCTTAAATAATGCAACTATTTCCATACTGTTACAAAGAAAACCGCTTGGAAATGCCCATGAATTCACCAGAAATCAAGCTCAACTCAAAGGAGACTTTGCCTTTTATTTGCTAACAATGACCACCTTTAAACCTTGTCTTTAGGCCCAAATGCCATAAATATATCAATGAATAAAGTTGTCTGCCATCGTTAACCCAATTTGCAATGCAGAAAGCTTTGTCTAACTTTAAAATTGATAATACAGAAATCAAGTTCCTTAGAAAATATTTCTTGACTTACTTGTTTATGGCACTTGCTTGTGTACCACCATTTGCTCTATAGATTCAAGGCAGTTTACAACAATGAAACAACATGAAACAAAATCCTTAAAATAATCCAAACTATATATAATGTAACTTACCTCTAAAATCAAAAGCATCTAGAAAGCGTTAAAAGCAACCAATGGACAATGAGCTGTCCCTACTGATTAAATGCATGCCTAAGTAAAATAATGTTTATGGCCTTCTGAAAAAGCCAATATGGGGCTTCTCTCACTTCAGAGGTAAGGTATTCAAGAACATCAAGGCATCAGTGCAAAAGAATAGCTTTTCAGCTCCCAATTCTTTTACTTTATATAGGATTTGAATTCTCATCATCCCTTTTCTTTGTGACTGCCCTGGGTTGGTAGAATCAGTTGGGAAGATGTATAGGTTAAAATCAGTATTTTGGACTGGAAACCTATTGGTAAGCAATATAGTGATTGTAGAGTTGGTGCTCTGCTGTTAAAACGGTTTGCACCCACCAGCAGCTGTTGGATTATTTCAAATCACTTTCCAAGCAGTTGATTTGTTTCAAGAACTTGTTGGATTTTCCCCAACAACTTTGGGTAAAAATAAAACTGAGCAACTGTTAGCCATGAAATATTCAACCCATTCTTTTTTTATTGACAATGTGCCATCAAGTCATTGTTGAGACTTAGCAAACGCGTAGATTTTCTCTATGATGATCTCTCCTTAACCTGGTATTTCAGGTACACAAACATTTGCCCATATATTTCCAATACATTTGTCTTCTCTCTTGTTCCTTCCCAGGGACATGTCTCCTATATTCATGCTCCTAGCTTTTCTTCATTTGTAAGATTCCTGTGCCTTTATTCCTTTGGAGTATATACTTTCCAAACATTTTTTAATTGGCCTTTTGATATTTATCCATCTTTCTCAGATATCAGCTTTCTATGTCTTCTTCTATAGTCTATTCTACTGCTCCCTAGGAACTGATCAGTTCAGCCAATAGCAGCCAAAGATTCTTTTACCTGATCTATCCCTTGGTCCCTTCAAAGCAGCTTAGTCATTGTCAAGATTCTTCCTAGTCAAGACCATGAAAACCTTTAAATCAGTGCAAACGATACCTTATTCATTTAGTAGCTGATCGTGCGCCTGGGAAGGAAAGTGAAAGTACAAGTGAGGTACATGCCCACTGCCTCTATCCCTGACTTCATTGTCTTCTTAATACCAGGTTACAGAGCATGCAGATGAACCAGGGAAAATCCAGGTAAATTTAGCAGTGAGGCAGTGGAATTTAATCCTGTCTGTGAACTGAGGTTTGTGAGTGTCCAGTCACAGTTCATACATTGCTGAATAAGAGCATAGATTATCTTTCTTTGAAAAAAACAAAATTGTTCAATGCCTATTGATTAGTTGTGGAGGCAAACTTATATTCCAAATGGCAAATTATTAATGTTTAAAAAGCAGCTTATCTTCACCAGATTTATTCTTTATAATTACAGTACATTACTTCCTATGAGTACAGTGAAGAGAACATATGGGTATTATTGAGCTATGTGGAAATTATGCTTCTATATCACTCTCCCTAAATGTTTCATCAAGTAAAATGCATATTTGTTCCATGAATGTTGGTATTACAGGACATTTTGTGGTAAAAAGAAGAGATAGAGATGATTAACACTTTCAGTTCAGAAGCTGTTTTGCATTATCGGCCTAAACATATACCTTCTGTTTCATGCCTGATTTGTACATCCAGTGCTAGAGTTAAATTGGAAAAATGAGTAAAATAAGGGTGACATTTTTACCTTGTATTTAAATCTGTTCAACAGGTGCAATTTGGTAACAAAAGTGATGTGTTTAGGTAGGGAAAAGGCTGAACATACAGGGAGAATGCAGCAACTCAGTAGAATGCAGCTGCTAATTGCTAATGGAACAAAGAGATGGGATCACAGCAAATCTGTTCAAAAACCATTTCAGTGGCTTCTGTGGATTTCTAGGCTGAGTTCAAGATTCTGTTACTCACCTATTCAGGTTCAGCCAGATACGTTTTGGATCATTTTCTCTAGTGCTGGGCAGAGTAGTCCCTGAAGTTTGTTTCTGTGATGGAATGGAATTATGAAGGCCAGGCTCAGGGAGATAAGCATTTTCTTGGGAAGATTGATATCAGGCCTAGCCCAAGGAACTCCAAGAACAATGCAAAATCAGTTCAGCTATGTTTATAAGCTACAACCTCTAGCAAGAATCTTCCCAGACTGAAACCCCATCTCCCCAGTCAGCCAGCCACAACAGTGTGAATTCCTCAGGGAGGTGCCAGTCTCATCCTCTTGTAGTTCCCACACTCCATCGGCGAGCTAAGAAAATGCTTATCTCCCTGAGCCTGGCCTTCATAATTCCATTCCATCACAGTTTCTCATTTAATCTGATTCAAAATGTTTTGCCTTAGAAATTCTTCCCAAAGAGAAGAGAATTTTGGGGAGGTCCTAAAGGATGAATTTTGCCTTTATTTAGTTACTAAGTTATGGAGAGGTGTGCCTGAGTATCTGCAGGGAGCACAAGAGGAGGCAAATGATGAAACATGTATTGCGAAGCCACAATGTAAATGCCACCCTGTTTGTACGTATGTGCAATGCAATATTACACCAAGATATGTAAAGAGTGGAACTTGCATTGTGATGTTATGGCACAAGTTTAATCATTCTGATGGAAACTCTGGATTCAGTGGATACCCCTGGAGGTGTGTAAATGTTCTCTCTCTCTCTCTCATTGTACAATCACTCTTCATTCTGGTATCTCACACTTCAATTTAATACCAAGAGAAAACACCACAAGGGAACTCTCATCGTTGGGTGTTTCAGGTAGCAGTACTATTATTTCTGCTATGGGAGAGTCTTGTCCTTGAGAAAGTATTAGAGAATTTCTCCTTTTCTAAGCATATAAATTAAATGAAGAATTCTGAATGGTTGTTTGTGCCCAGTACTCATCTTTACTCATTATATCCACATGTGGTTTTTTTTTCTTTTCCCCATAGCTGTTTCCTTAGGTCCCTTCATTTTAACATTTTTGTCTCCAAAACTTTGGTATTATATCATTGTTGTTTTGGTACTCAACTGAATATTGAAACACTGTATTGAAGGAAAAGCAAAATCAGGAGGAAACTTTAACAGATTCAACCTGTCTTGGCTTTATGATATTACAGAGGTTTACTCTACCAAACAAATACCAAAAACGGACTTTCCAGATGATTCAGAGATTCAGACAAGTATATTAGTAATGGCACGCATTTTAATGAGTAGGTAGTCCCTGTGACAGTTTATCCAATATTGCACATAAAACTTCTTCAGAGATGTGAATCTTTAATGAAGATTCTTAAACCCTATTCTCACCCTCCTTTGAATTGCTCTCTGCAAATGCTAGAGCAATTGAATTTGATTATCAAAAATGCCCATGAGAAGCAAATTAAAAGGTCATGAATACTGGCTAAAAGTGAATATTAATTAAGGATAGTGATAGGAATAACAACGGACATCAACCAAGTTGGCCAAAGAAGTGAATTTGCATGTCCCTAAGCTATAGATGACAGAAAGTGAAGAATGGAGCACTTTTACTGATGTGAACTACTGTAATTATGGCAGGAGTGATACTCTGCAGATGCATTTCAGCTAGAAAACATAAACTAGGGAGGGATTAAAAAGCCTTCAATTGTTTAAAATATGGTGAAGACAGAATGTCTTAATAAGGTACTTTTATCAGCTATGGTATGGATTACATCAACCTGTAACCTGTGCCTTCCAGATATGTAAAGACAAGAGCTCATGAATTTTTGGAATTATATACCCAGTGCATCTAAAGAGCCCCAGGTCACAGAAAATTAGATTGTTATGTTTTCTATGTATCTGAATTCTAGGGCAGGTACAGATACAAACATTTGTAAGAATTCTTAAGCTAGTTCCTGTAAACTCTAGCAGTGGAGCAATGACTATCAACTGTAGCAGGAATAGTGGAATATCAGATACAATTGTTTAAAAGATTGAATCAAATAATAAAGTCCCCAAGTTTGAAGAAGACTAGAGTTGAAATTGAATATGACTGCCTTATTTTTGGCTTATTATTACAATGTATGATCTCTGTCCATAAGAAGGATGAGTGATAAAAAGCTTTATTCAGCAAAACTATTCTCATCACCCACCACAAGGGGTGGGAAATTGAATATAGTGAGAAATTCCTCTACTCATTAGTTATCTACAATGCTTTGAGTAGTTCTAATGTTTTTCAGATCTTTTTCCTCAGTGATTTGGATACAGGGGAGGGAAAGATTGCCCTTCAGAATAGCAGAGTGGAAATGCAAGGGGCAGGGAGTAAATGAGGGTAAAGTTATGTTGTGCTTTGGTGCTTCCTTAAAAGCAGATAGTCATCTATGATTTTTCTTTTTAATAGAAGCAATCACCTTACATCAATGTTCAGTGCTCCACTGGAAGCCTATCCAGCCAGCTGTACTTATAGAATGCCCACAGGAGGATGTCGTGGCATACCAGTCTCTGATGGGTGTTCTTGGAAGAAAGACAGAGTTTTTTAAAACTATAGAAGCTTCTGCCCTTTTGGATTGACTCTCAATAGTAAGGAACCAGCAGCCAAGAAATATGCCACAGACTAATGCTTGATAGGATGGCAATGGCTTTGGAAAAGATATTCAGATGCCATGTCATATCTATATTTATCAAGATCAGAATCATCCTGGTAAGGATTTTTCCTGTGACACTGCAGGTTCACTCAAGATACAAACGACCCGGCTGAAATTATCATATTTTGGACACATTAAGAGAATGCCTAGCTCTCTTGAGAAATCTGTAATGTTGGGAAAAGTGGAAGGAAAAAGAATAAAAGGATGACTAGCAGCAAGGTGGATGGACTGGATTAGAGTGTAAATGGATCACTGTTGGAACAGAGCCAGCTGAGGACAGATCATCATTATCTTTGATGATTAATAATCAGAAATATATAAAATATAATATAAAAATTATAGGGACATATAATTTTTAGTAATACTTTTTTGGGATGACTTTCAATCTTGATTTGTTGTAATTTTGTTCATGCAGTTTTCTTTGGCAATATTACAGAAGTGATTTTCCAGGATGTTTGTCTACTTCTCAGTTTGGGGTTGAGACAGAATGACTGACCGAAAGCCACCGTTTAGCTCTTATGCCTGAAGAACACTTTAACCGCTATAGCACAGTGGTCTCAGGATGATGATGATGATGATGATGATGATGATGGTGATGATGATGAAACACTTATTATATATCCTAAAATATTGAGAGTACATTATAGCAATAATGACACCACATTTTGAATTTGGAAGATCTCTATTTGAGTTCTGATCAGATTAAAGCACACACACAAACAGATATTCAGATAGTGTCCAATATAGGAATAAATGATATTCATTCCTATATTGGACACTAGCTAAAACTGGATGAATTAATTTCAGAAGAGAATTCCTGAAAAAAGAAGAAAAAAGCAAATGTGGCTTTCTATCTCTCCCAAACCATGTGGACAGATGGACTTGAATAGGATGCATTAAAATCTGTGCTCAACAAGGGCTGAAAGCAAAACATTAAAATGAATCACAATCAAACTCTTCTGATTAAGGACAATGAGATTAAAAAGGTAGCTTGTTGTAATGCTTTCCCAAATAATTGCTCCTAATGACTTCAAGGATATAATCAGAAAGCAGTCTTAAAACTTTTTGTTAATCCCTATTCCTGATCCTAGTCTTGATTTTGTAAAACTAAATGGCAGTCATTGTAGGAGAAGAGCTGTATGAATCTATGGTAGAGAAAAATCAGGAGCCTGGTAGCATTTTTTCAGGCTAACCCATTTTATTAAAAGACATAAGCTTTCATGAGCTACCGCTCAGTTCATCAGATACATGGAGTAGCTAAATTGATGTAGGATTTAAATTGAGAAAAGGTGGGGGGAGAGGGGGGAAGAAATATTACATGTAAAACAGATTAAAATACCTTATAACTTACCAATTGTTAATTATTAATGATTATTTATAGTTAATTCACAATTAATTATTTACAATTAATTAACAATGTCTCATCAACAGTACATGGCAATCACAAATTCTGGGACAAAACCATATGGATACAGTAGGGTCTTCTCCAGATAGATTGAAAACCGATTTTGAGAATTAAGGATATCAGACCTAAAATTGTTGTTATTTTTTTTAAAAAAAAATATTGCCATTCCTGTGCCTCAACTGTGTCTCAGTTTTTCATTGCCTTGATTATAGCACAAGGATGCATTTGAAATGCACCATAGGACTGATAATAGTTCTCAAGAATATAGGCTGGACCTTTTCTAATGGTTGTAATATTTAAGATATATAGCCAAATATCAAAAAATAGCTGAGCCACAGACTTCTGTGCTAAACAAAATTTATTGTGTTAAACAAAATTATTGAAGATTTATATCACTGTCATTTTGATTTTTTTTGTTGTTGTTAATTTTACAGTGGTTGTAAATCTTTCTATCTCTGTTCTGTTCTGTTCTTTTTATTTCCCCCTTTTCCTTTGATTGTACCTGTAAATCTAATTTAAAAAAAAAAATACCTGAAATGTGGGCATGCGAGAGAAAAGCCACTGCAATTGCTTCAAGGAAAATGGGGAAAAGTACATTAATCCTACCCCTATTGCTGAGAAGGCAGTAAACAGGGGAATGCGCTATTGAAAGCAAGCAAATGGTAATTAATGTAATTAGAATAAGATGAAAGTAAAAACAGAAAATGTTTTTGCTTAGTCTAAGAAATTTGGTGAATTTAACAAATCATAAAGAGATGCAATATTATATTAAGAAAAACCTAAACTTTGGATGTGGTATGAATCCATTTAAAGTTCAAAAATCATGTTCACATTGAATTAAATCCTATATCTGTTTTCAGAGATGAAGTTAGTTCTGACATCAACATATACGCCCATAATTTAATTTGCCATTCTTCTATGGAAGCGTTGTTCATAATTTCCAATGTGAAGCATAGAGAATCCTAGCAGCTGTTACGATGTACAAAGCCAGCTTAGTGTACTATGTGGGAATATTAGTAATGTCCACTTCAGGCCATTTGCTTTTCCTGTTTGCAACTCTTGCTTGTTTGCGGCTCCCTTCTCTGTTATGGTATTCTCTGCAAATGTAAAGAGACACATGGTCCTCTCCAATTCACAGGTTTTATTTGTAAGGAAAAAATGTCTTTTTTCAAAGAAATGCAATACTACATAAGCTTTGATAAGTACTGTTGTAGATCAGATTGCTGGCATTTTTGTCTCTTCCCTAGTTAAGGTAATGCACAGAAAACGGTGGTTTATTGAATCTGACAAGTGTGTCAGTATCTATGATTTATAGCATGTACAACAGCATGCAATTATCCATCTTTCCCTTATTTTTATTTACAAGTTTCTTCACTATAATTTCCTTTCTCTCAAAAAGGCATATTTTGACTTCAGTGTTTGTGTTAATTGGTTTCAAGATCTGAGACGAAGCTGGAATTTCAACAGCCAATGTTTCAAAAGTTTTTGCTAATGTATATGTGTGTATGTTGGGGGGGGAAACAGCTGTATGTTATGTGTTTATCTGGCCAAATTTAGAGAATCCTGATTCATGCTTTTGAACAAAGAGCTAATTGAAATGTGGAGAACAACCCATCACTTTCAATTAAAACAATCCTGCATTCCACTTTTCTGAAGGAGGTTCAAATCCATAATGGACACAAAATACACTGATTAAATGCCCGCACACTGGTGTAAAAAAACAGAGTAAGGAAAGCAGATAATGTCACTGTACATATATATACATTTTTATAATTTAATTAAAGCTCTAGCCTTAAACCAGCTTACCCAGAAGTAAATCCTGAAATCCTAAATGTGTGCGTCTATAAATCAAGGATATGGTGTTCACACCAGATACTGTTACTGCATCATTATCAAAATAAATGCAAATTTCCCACCCAGTGTCAATCTATTGCCTCTTTACAGAGTGCCACATAGACATTCCAGTGGCTACAAGGCTAATCTTGTACCACATCCTCTTTTCTGAGAAGGAGAAATGGCAACTGCACTGAAGATCTGAAGGTCAAAGATGGAGCCAGCAGGGCTGCCAGTGTTGAAAGCAGGGCCAGGACGTGAAGCTTCAATGCCCTTCAAGGACGACATTTCTTGGATTTTATGTTATGCGCCATAAAAGTTATGGCTCTGTCACTTGTTAATGATTTGCTACTGGCAAACCTAATATAGAACATCCAATTCCATCATCTCTGGCCTAGGCATCTTTGGAGCCACAGCACAGACAGGCAGCTTATATTACAAGTTTGTTCCATAGAAGATGAGATAAAGATCACCAGTCTGCAGCTGTAGTGTCGCATATATAACTTTAATTAAGTTTCTTTAGTTAGAGTGAGCCTAAAATTCTTCAGCTATGGTGAGCTTCAGTGTACTTATGATAAAATACTCTGCTGGTTTTGGTTCTCACTATTCAATCAGTGTCCTTCCTGTTAAACTCCCTAGCAATTCATTTTACCTTGTCTACAGTTGACTTACGATTATTCCTAGCTTGCTAACTTCCATTCATTTGCACAGATCTGCTCATCATTCCTTATGTCCCAGCCAATGGCAGGCAGCCTGGATATCACACTGAAGCTAATTTTGTTGTTGTTTTTGTGGTTGTTGTTGTTGCAGTGCTCCTTGCCCAATACTATCAGTGGCTACAGTGCTTATAGAACCAGCATTTGAGTGGAATTTTTTTCTGACTGAAATTTCTTATGACTGAATTGATTTTGACTTGGGAAGTGTCAGCTTTCAGAACACTCATGAATTATTAAACTGGATGAATGAGTTGAAATATACAATTAAAGAGAACTTCAAAATGCAAACAGCCATGTCACTAAAGTTCAGTTTGCATAGCTTACATTCAAAGTATTTTCTATGTTTATTTATTTAAATAAATAGAAGAAGTCTACATCTAACAAATTAATATCACCCGGAACAATTGCAATTCCAGAACTCAAGAGCTAGGGATACAAACCTAGAAAATAATTCTTGCTAATTAAAATCTTACTAAGAAGTGCCAAATATTTGCATATATAAATATAGATTTATATAAGAAAGAGCCTCCTCCTCCATGTTTTCTTCCTCGTCCTTTTTAATTTCTGTCAAAGGCACTAGAAACCAATGAAGGGTCATTTTTTTGTATATGATACGTTATCTTCATAGCTGAGCTTTTGTACAAGTAGACACTTCTGATCAACCTGCTCTGTAGAGCTGCAGACATTTCAGTAATCTAGGCTACAAACAAGTAAAGAATACTGTAGACAAGCTAATCACACGTTGTCATGGAAAGCACCATCCCAAACACTGTAGCAAATATAAATAGGGTACATCTCAAACGTATTTCTTAGGTTATATAGTCCACAAAAGCCACAGATGTACAACTTGTCCAAGTAAGAGATAAAAGGATGGTGGAGCAGAAGCTCTCACTCTTGCTGATCTTGCCATGTCATCCTGTGAGGTATGAAGAAACATCTCTTCCTTTTTTCATTACATTGGAGGAGAAGCCTCAATGTGATTTGGGAACTGTAATAAAGCAGGTTCCCAACTACGCGAAGGGCTTTACTTACTTTTAAGGGAGAAAATAGATGTTCCCTTCAGACCTTACTGCCTATTCAAGGACATGAATAAAAAGGATTGTAATACTTCCAGCAAGGTTTGTATATATTCCCTCCCCCTCTATTTGCCCTCACCTTAGCAAACACCTGCTAAACTTATTGAGTCTCAACCTGTTGGGAATTGAGAAGTGGTTAGGTTGAACCCAAAAGATAACATCCAAAATACCATGTGATTCATAATGGCCTTCAGGGGAACCTGTAAGATTGGAATGAGCTTTCCACCAGTAGCAGTGGAGATGGCTGAACCACTGTGCTCTTCCCTGTACTTTCAGATACAATAACATCCCTTTCAAACTGAATGGTAGCTTTATTCACTGGCAATTCCAGAAAGCATTTGGTTTAATTCAAATCTTTATTTAACTAACACATTAGTGTCAAATATGTCTCACTTAAATTCATGCTTCTTGATCACTGCCCCCCCCCTTTTTTTTGGGAACAGTATACTCCTGGAGATTTGACTTGCCCCATCATTAATGGGATTTAGAAAAACAGTCAAAACTCAGTTATTTCCCAAGCCTTTAAGGGGGAAATCCCTCCATGTATGAGTTTTTGGTGATATGGGATTTTATGGTTCTTTGGCATAAGAATATTCTACTGTGTAATGGTTGCTGATGTAATGATATGTGGGAATGACCTTGGGAGACAGGAAGAAGAGCCACAGACTAGACAACCATCATGCAAAAGGTGTCTTAGCCCACAGAAACAGAGGGAATATGGGAAGCATTTGAGAAGGAACCCTCCCTAGTTTTCTGGAGACTAAAAGAAAAGGGGAGAAATACTTTCAGACTTGAAAGATTTTGTTAATGTAACCTTACAATAAAGATAGAGTTAGTATTCATTGTTGTGCTTCTTGTCTAGACCACCTTGAAGGTCTAACATTGTTTATCTGGCTCCATTTCTTAACTCTTTTAATTCTGTTTTTATCTGGTAGAATTGTAAGCCCCTTAGAGTTTATCAACGATTGGAATAGGATATCAGCTTAGTTTAATTAATAAATTAATACAATGTGTTATTATTAAGTTCTGCAATCACTGACTAGACACAACCATTGTGGCGATCTCCAGATATTTTAGACTTCAATTTTCAGCCCCAGTCAGTGTGGCTAATGGCAAAGGATCAGTCCTAAACTCTGGAGGGTACCAGGTTGCTTAACTCTGCAATGAGCTCTTTATTTCAGGAATTCCGTCTGTTCAATTTTGTATGATAATATTACCATCCATTTAGGAATGTATCAATATATGAACCCAATCTGCTTTATTCAAATTATTCTGGAAGTATTCCAATCCATTTTCTTTTTAAGATCTGAAAAAAAATGCATCTTCTCTTTGTTCTTTCCTAATTTTCCCTTACCTATAAAATTTTGTATCATTGTTTGCTCATAATCACTTTTTCACCTATATTTTCTGTTTAATTTTGTTCATTTCTTGACACTTTTTAAACTATAATTTCCCCTGCATATAGATATTCTGCAGTGTAGATTTGTCCAAATAAGGTCCTTTAAAACCTGAATTCCAGAACTTTTGATAATTCAAAATCTCCCCTATATAATTTTTACATATTTCCTTCAAAAATTGGCAGTCCATTCCATTCTAAGTTCATTCCCTCTCATTTCTGTATTAATTTTAGTTTCTTTTTACAGTGCATCTGCCTGCCTGTCTAATTTATAAATATATTTGTTTTAAGACAAAGTGTTATGTAAGAAATCTAATAGTTATTTCCAGGGAAAGCTAATAGCATCTAGAAACATGATTAATCAATGTCTTTAAAAATATAATCAAACAGATTGCCAGCAGGAAATAGAAACTCTGAAAAGGAACCCCTGATTTTTAGATGCATAAAATCAGCAGGCAAAGGGCAACAGCAGAATTGGGTATGTGCAGCTAGCTGGTCAGCGCGTAAGGAACTGAATCACATTCCTTCTCCAGATGCCTGGGCATGCATAGAGTCATGTAAAATCTCTGCAATTAATCACAACAGAGTTAGAGGTCCATGCGAACAAAACTATGTGTGGGTAAATCTTCAGCTTCCATCAGTGCAAATGAAAACCCTGTGGAGCTGAAGCAAAGGTTACTGTATGTATTAGAAAATTGATTGTGGAAATCCTCTCTACATTCTCTGTTCTGAGCTGGGTTGTTGTTGTTTTTTTAAATGGTTAAAATCTTAAACGGATGCCTTTTCTTGAATCATTTATTCATTTTGTTTTCCTTCGCTGTCACCGGTTACTGAAGCTTGATGTAGGCACGTAACAAAACAAGATGAAATTACTGCTACGTTAGGTGGCAACATGGATTGTACAACTTTAGACTCCAGATGGCAAATCATAGCTTTGAGTGCTACTTTGCCTAAAAACACCACCACCTTATTGTAACAAACTAGCACAGCAGGAAGCAGAATGGTACATAAATGCTTCCTCTTAACGTGCTATTTTAAAAAAAAATAAATCTGCAGGGAATTTAAAACCCTACAAATGGCATCATGAAATCCACTCTTAGGAATCCAATATCTTATTTAGCCATGTTATTTAAAACAGATTTCAATCCAGTTTAAGTGCACTGTTGGTTTATATTTTCCTAAGCAATTAATATCTTAACTGTGGCTCTAAAGATAATTAAAATACGATTGAAAATTCGTCAGCATTCTTAAAAGTGGGTATAAAAACTGTGTTTACTGAAACAACATTTCAGTAAATCAGATGCCTTTAATTTTTTAAAATTTATTTCTAATCTATTTACTATCAGAAGGATACATTCATCTGGGCAATACATAAGTTGTAATGGGGGCTGTTCTATTAAGAATCCCACAACAGGGTCAATTTCAGAATGTGATAACTATCATATTACAAGCATACTAAAATATATTATGTCTTGCATAAAGGAAAGAAAAACAAATCCTCAATATACTTCAATTCTAGTACCCTGGGTTAAAAATTGGTTAGATCCTACATAAGGATCCAGCCAATTTCCCGAGTGGCATCTGAATTGGAGTATTACTTTGGTTTCCTTATCTCTCATGCATAAATTGGTTGGAAAGGAAGATAGTTTAAGAAATCCTTTTCTGGAATTCAGTCCATTTCTCCCATTTGGCCACAGTGATGGCAAGGTGTTCTGTCTGGACTGGAATTAACGTAGCTCCTGCTTCTTTTTCCCACTCACTCATGTTGGAAAATAAGCACCAGTTGTTTATGTCTTTGGGGACTCATTTTACATTTCTTCCTGTCACTTGGTCTGGAAGGGGACACTCTGCAGAACTCTTCTCAGTTTCACCCAGGGGAAAAAAATGTCTAGCCGTTCACTATCCCACTTATTAACCTGGGGGTGGGACAGGACAATTAATCTTGAAAACTCAGCGTTATGTCCACAATGGGGTCACCAAGCCTACAATACAAGTTGCAAAGGGAACAAAATCAGGAAAGGGTTATATTTCCTTCTTCTGCTTGTGAGCATCCCAAAGGTGTCTGGTCATAATGAAACAAAATGCTGGATTATGATGTTCTTTGCCTGCTTCAGCAGGGCTATTCTTAAATTCTTATGTTTCAAGAGAAATAATACAACATTTCATTATTTGCAAAAACAATTAGAGTATTGCCAAAGTGAAATTTGATTAATCTGCTAGAATATCAGAATATATTGCTACATACTCTAAAATTTCAGCTATAATCCTGGAATAAACTTTTATCTCTACCAAAAGTCTCCTGAATAGGACCTTCTTCCAAATAATCTTGATTTAGTTCTTTTTTCCCCATATTTTTGAAGATACCAATATTATGCTTATAATAGGAGTGATTGTAGAAAATGTTCTTCATTTCCATGATAAATACATAATTATTAATATGTATATAATTTTGATATAATCATATTTAATTCAGGAAAGACAGAAAGAACTTTGGGAAGTAGAAAATTAATTTAAGACCCCAGTTTGTGAAAAGAAGGTCTGTATCTCTGGTCCACACAGATATAATCTATGGATGTAATTCTCCATCCTTTCTAATTAGCTGGGATATAAGTTAGGAATAACTCACTATTGCAAACTGAAGAAAAAAATAAATATTTGCCACAAGACACAGAATGGCTAAAGTTAGTTATAACTAAATCATACTGAAACCAATTCAACATGCTGCAAAAATAGTCCTATGAGATATACTAACAATACTAATTTTATCTAGATTTACAACAAATGTCTCTTGGAATATATTACTGCACTATTCATATCAATTCCATTATTCAAATTTGGGCAGTACTTCTTTAGATCATCTCAATATCATAAAACACTGGATAAGTTTTAGTGTTCTCCAGAATATCAGTAGGCAAGATGATAGAAATAGGCAGAAGTATTCAGAAGGACTTGATGTAACTTTTTATATTAAAAATATCATTCATGAAAGTAGTATTTCAGTTATGTGTATTAAAAATATGGACTAATATGTTAAACTTCTCTTCGTGCTTGACTTTCAGATTTGAGTTTCCAAGCTGCCTTGGAAATATAACTATCTAGAGGAAGAAAGAAAGAAAGAAAGAAAGAGAGAGAGAGAGAGAGAGAGAGAGAGAAAGAAAGAAAGAAAGAAAGAAAAAAATAAAAAAAAAAAAAAAGAAATAAAGAAAGAAAGAAAGAAAGAAAGAAAGAAAGAAAGAAAGAAAGAAAGAAAGAAAGAAAGAAAGAAAGAAAGAAAGTAAATGATTTTATGTGAGAATAAGGAATATCAATGGATACCAAAAGAATCTGGACATTTATTACTAATGTAGAACAAAGTAACATCAATAAAAGACAGCTTTGATGGGTCTTTATTGCAAAATTCTTTACGCCTCATTAAATAAGAAGAATAGAAGGAGAATACAGGAGTCAAAAGACAAATCTCGACATACCACTAATGAATGACATAAAAATGAAATGACAAAGAGCAAATCAGTGCACTTGGGAAGGCTATATTAGTGCAAGAAATGTGCTTAACATGAGAAGAGCCTTTTAAATTTCAAGAATGAAAAAGGAAGATGATACAGAATATGTTGGGTATTGCTTGGATTTGAACAGCCAAATTATACTCCCTAATTCATTACCCAGTGAAGACAGAATTCTCAGCGCCAGCATTTTTTTTAATGGGGCATTGTAATAATAATAAATGGTAGATTTCCTCACAGATTTGAATCTCCATGCTCTGCAAGGAAGATTCATAAAGAAAGATAAATGGAACCAGTATTCTTTGTCTTCCAAGTATTGTAATTAGCAGGTCATCACTCTCAAACTCAGACTATTTGATGGGAATTTGTTAAACTGAACATCAGCTGAGTTCAAGCCTAAAGCTAAGCACAAATGACCTTCTAAAATTCTCCACTAAAACTGAGTGTAGAAGCAGCAGATTCTGTGAGGCTCCCCTCCTATGAAACCACTTACCCCCCATCCCCACCCCAAGGAAAGATCAGATCCTACTTTCATGGCCTCCTGGAGACTTGCAAAAGCTTGGTTGGCCCAATGGGCCTTTGATGGATGGAGATGCAACATCTAGCATCAGTTTTATACATGGCGCTGTATTATTGTGGTATTAACATCTACTAATATTACTGTAATACTTTTATTTGTATACTACTTAGACCCTTCAGAGTTAAACAGTGCATAAACGTTATAAATAAATAAAATTATGCTTTGAGAAACTTCTCCAGAAAAATTAGAAATTCTCCAATGGCAGAAGAAATTATCTCATAGAAGGAGACATTCTTCAAGAATTTCTCAAAGGAAATTTGCCTTCCTGTTATCAGTACCACCACTGCTGAAAAAACTAAATAGGAAGAATTCCCTTAGGACATTTCATTGGATTTACCTGATGTGTGGAAAGCCAGGTATTCTGCAGAACACTGGAGAGATAATAATATAATTAAGAAGAGAACATACATCCATTGATACCCAAACACCTTTGGACACTTTGTAACTAAAAAAGTGCAAGAATGCCAGACACTTTTTATGAAAATTTCACCAAAATTCTCAGTGAAAATAAAAATCTCGAACTAAATGATAACCTCTAGAAAAACATCCTGAAAAATGGCCTGAAACAGAGCTTCTAGTGATATTCTATGAACCTCCAAGGTTTAATGGCTTCTAACCCATTAAACATTGCCCACACCCTGTATACAAGCTGAAGTTCTGCACAATTTGGAAAAATATGGAAACCTATATTTCAGCCAGCATCCAAATATGTTTTTGTTACTTGTTTGTGCTGTATGTATCAACAAGAACCTTTGTTGCTGTAACTATTGTATTTTAATGAACTATTATCCTGATGGTAGAGTGCGGAGGACTTCTTGCAGCCCTCATGTACTCTCCTGCTCTTGATACAGTCATTGCATAACATTCATGGAACTTACTCCTGTTCTCTTGTTGTACATACCTGAACAGGAAACTACAAGATACAGTAACTGGAAGAAAAAGACAGTCATGTTTGTATTTTAGTACATTCTTGTGCAGCTGCAGGTTGGCATGAAAGTGTAGCTTTGCATGTGGTGATAGAAACTCCATTCACTACATTTTCACATGGAGGACAGACAAGGTTCTGCATTTAGATTACCCAAATAAAGGCCAGACAAAGATAAGGCAAGTATGGAAGTCAAAATGGTGGTGTCTTCTAGCAGAATATAAAAATTGATCTTTCTGCCTAAGACAGTGTTGAAGCACTGCCTCAACAGCGAAGCACTGCCTCGACATCCATTTATAGAAGACAAATTAACTGGCACTTGAATGTTGCTTTGACTTAATATTTCAAATTTGCTAAACTTGTTTTGTTTGGTTTACTTATTTTCCTTTATCAACATGTATAAAAACACATATATCCATACTCATGCATATAAACATACAAACATATATACATACCAAGTAGTAACCTGATGGAGATTTTAATACCAAGTAATTTAGCTTAAGATCAAAACCCTTATTATAAAACAAATACCCTGATGTATGCTCTTCCTTTATTTTCTTACTCACTCCTAATGTTACCTTTAATTTTGAACAAAAAGGTTAAATAATCATAATGCTTGCAACATTAATATTCAGAACTGTAATTAATATTGATAGAATATCCACTTATCTATATTCATTACTCTAAGGCATCTAAATAACAGAATATTAGGAATTTATTGTATAAATATTATTGTACTTAAAAATACATTTTATTAAAACTGAGAAGATTAAACAGATGATCTATATGGCTAGATTTAATAATATGTTAAAAGACTGAGCTCGTTCTATATTAATACTTTATATCTCTAGTTTCTTCAGATGTCATTCAATTAATTACTATTTTGTACATTCTTTTTTATTCTATTAGCAATGTTATATTTTTGGTTCTACTTCATATATTCCAGTTGTTACACTTTACCAATAAAATATTTAAATGTTTAAAAATGGCGGTGCCTTCTAGCAGAATATAAAAATATATCTTTCTGGCTAAGACAAAGAAGTGCAGCCTCAAAATCCATTTACAGAAGAAAAATTAACTGGCACTTGAATGTTGCTTTGAATTTGGTTATAGGATGGTATCTTCCGCCATACTTGAGGAAGCCG
The DNA here is from genome assembly GCF_059951505.1 of Python bivittatus. Taxonomy (NCBI): domain Eukaryota; kingdom Metazoa; phylum Chordata; class Lepidosauria; order Squamata; family Pythonidae; genus Python; species Python bivittatus. Next base: position 35,153,039 of record NW_028277098.1, read on the forward strand.
GGTAATTTAAAGGGCACAGGACAGGATGTGAGGCAAACACCACTTGGTCCTCTGAGAATTCATGTTGTCATGGAGATCAGCCAGGGGGCTGCCATCATTGATTGATTGATTTTTCAAATTTATATAGCTTCCTATCTCATATATATATAACCCTGGGCAGCTTACAAACAAACATAAAAAGAACAAAAAAGAAGAGTGCAACAATTTAAAAACAAGGAGAAAACAATATAAAAGCATATAAAAAAACAAAACACATAAAACTCGCAGCCATTGCCCTTCACATCTGCTTACCTCACTTTGCCTCATGGTAGGCTTGGCCCTGGTTTTCTTTGATCCACACTATAGAAAAGATGATTCTGTCATTCTACTTTCCCTCTTTCATGTATGTGTTGATAGCTACATTAGTCAACAGCCACACTTTCGGTGTGGAATGGGAAGCCTTCCAAGAACTATCAGACTCTATCCTTTCCTGGGGGAACAACAGAATTATGTTTTGCATGAAGCATGACATGTGCTTGTAGTGCTGTGGATTTTACCAGTGAGGATGCATGCATATGCAAGAGAGAGTCTTATTTATATCCATTTTCTTAAGAAGCTGTTTCCTGCTGATTCTTTGGAGGTTAATCTCACAGTGGCATAGAGTTATCAGCAAATGATTTATTTGCTATAGTGCTTAAACCAGGGCTCCTTGGTACTTAAGCAGTTGTGAAATACTCTATAAGCATTTGGAAAAAGTGGAGACCACCCAGTTAAACAATCCCCCCATATTTTTTTGACATTAAGAACATGAGAGGTCATGTCTGTTGGTGAATAAAATACTGTTTGTAACTGCATTTTTGTATAGCTTCCCATGCTTTCCATTTTAAAGGGATGCTTTAAACTAAATTTTGAACCAAAATAGGTAATCCAAAATTAATTATCACTTGAGATTGGGGCTGAGGTAGTGAGGAGGCCTAGGTTGGGGAAGGTGAACACATGGCAGACAACCCCATTGTGGACCTGTCTATGGACTTTACTTTGAGAATCACTGGCTTAAAAAAAACAGCACTGAGCAACCAATAGCTTTTATTCACTGCATTCCCCATTTTGAAGAATGAAGTACTTCCATGGTGATGGATTCATTGAGCTATTCTCCTAGCCCAACCCATCTCCCTATGCTTAGACCTGATTCTTGTTATAACCCATCCCTCCTTCCCATCATGTGAGATCAAATGTGATGGTTTCTGGTTCACAGCAATAACATGGTTGTCTCTGGTGACATTCAGCTTACTCACATGGTTTCAGGACAGGGTTTTTGATGCCTGGAATGTATGCATAAAATGGAATTTTGTCTGTAATATTTTGCATTGGAGAGAAGAGAGTGAGGTGTCCTGGAACTACAAGAAGGATGACATACTGTTGTTCCCATTCTGTTCCTTTTGCCAATGTATATCATTCCTTGTCAAACGATTCACTGACTTTGGAGTCTGCCGCAGCTGAAAAGCTGAATCGTTTTGCCAGGGTTACTGCTCTTCTGTCTTCTTCCCTTTCATATTCACTCCCTGGTTTGTTTGAGCAAGACGTCTCTGTCAGTGACAAATAGCCATCAAAAAATTACCTTGTCAACTAGGAAAAGAAAAAAAAAAAGTGAAGATAATCATAAAAGGGAATAAAAATAGGATGATTCAGGTCTAAGTCCTATTATTCAAGTTTTGGACCTAGATTGGTTCATAATGGATTCAAGCCACTCTGAGTCTTGAGACAGAGACCAAGATGGAATCTTCGTGAGTACAATCTGACTGCACTAGCAGATTCAGATAAATATAGAAGATGAAGAGAGGTTGTATCGTACGTCACATTTTGTTTTCCAAGAAGGGGAAATATTTGAAAGTAACACCTAGATGTTAACAGTGCAGGCCTCAGCATCAGCTGCCTGAAAACTTTCCCCACACTGCCTAAAGGAAGCTTTGGATTTCATGCCCATCTTTTTTTATATAGTACATTTTATTAAAGATTTTACAAAGAACATAAAAACGAACACAAACTAATAAATCCTAACCCTAAGAAAAAGTGTAAGAAGAGAGAACAAAAAGAAAAGGAAAGAAGCTTCCAGTTACCTTTGCAGCAAATACAAGTACAATTGCAAAATTAACTCTTACTCTATGATTACAAAGGATTTCATGCCCATCTTCATGGCATGTATTGTCCTTCGGAGCTTAATTCCATTCTATTTTCAAGTAACCTAAAAAGAGATATTTTGCTTAGCCCTCCATCCTTTATCCTGGTGGTTTTTTTTGCTAATATGTTTAAATGTGTAGAGGTTAGGATGTTGGATTACAATTGGGGAACTTTAAATCTGTACTTAGTTATAGAAGCTCCCTGGCTGATTTGGGCCCAACTACAAATATTTAGCCCAGCCTACCTCACATTATTATTGCATTGAAAAATTGGAGAAGGTATCATGTCATCATAAACTCCTGAGAAAAGGAAGATATATGCTGTAAGGCATAAATAAAAATGAAATGTATAAAAACATAGACACCTTGCAAAAACAGAACAAGCTGTGCTAAATAGATTTTGACCCACTGTTAAAAAAAAAGTAAGGATATAAAAACAGCAATGCTGTCAGTTTGAGCAAAGGCTTCTCTGTGTTTTGATTCTACAGTGGCCAATCAGATGCTTTGGAAAACCTACAAGCCGGGCATGAATGCAATTGCACTTTTCCTGTTGCTCCTTAAGCAGTTAATTTAAAGATTAACACGTTTTCCTTTGTATTTCTGTTCTTGCAACCATGGTTAAAGGGTGCCCATTCATTATCAACTTAAATCTTGACTTTGGCAGGAGGGATTCTAATTCAGCACAGATTTCCACAGTTCCATTATGCAGAAAGTTACAACATTCAGGACTTTTTTAGTTTAGAAGACAAGGTAACTAATAAGGGGACATGTATAGAAAAATGGATAAAATTATGCATGAAATGGAGAAAATGTTGGGAAATATTTCATATTTCTCCCCCAATTCTAGAAGCTTGGTCAACCCAACTACACCAAATTACTTAGGATGATTAAGATGAAACAAGCCAATTTTCATGAAAGATCTTTTCAGATTGCAATCCACAGGACTAAAATGTCCAATACTATGCTGAGAAACATAAGGAAAAGTAGAAAAACAAAAGTGCCATAGAGCGACCATCCTTGAAATAATATGAAAATTTCTGGATGTGACTTCTAAAAAAGTTAATCCAAATTATTTATTTTACCAAAGCCTCATAAAGTATCATAAAGCCTCAAACTTAAGATCTGAAAGTGACAATCTCATGTCATAGCCCCCCTTAAATTTGCTCTCAATGATGTTACAAATAGAGTAATATCTAGACATTTGCCAATCTGACTGATGATATACAAGATGGTGTGTCGGTGTTGCTCTTTTCTCAACCCCACTTGGTCCCTCAGTTGCAGGAAGAAAGTGAGTCTCACTGGAATCACATAGTTAGAGATGACCGAAAAGAGGCACTCAGGAAATGGAAAAGATCCTCATGAGACCTGAATGCTTTTCTCACCCTTCTTTGATGCTTGGTTTAATGGAACTTTCTCAATATTTTCCTGCCTACTTGATCCTGTATACAGGAAGAAGTTAATGTTAGGGAAGTAGCCTTCAAACCAGTGTCCTGCAGATATGTTGACCCATTGTGGCTGTGGATGATGGGTTCAGTAATCAACAGATCAAGGCCTGCCTTAATGAAGCTGGGCTTTGAAACTAAGTCACCTAAAATTTCACTCTTGCTTTCCTGTACAAGCAGAGCTAAATGACACATATCCCACCATGTGTTTCAAACGCATTCCCTTTAAAAGGGTAATAGATATAGTAATGGCAAAGTGGATAGTTGGTGTGGAGACTTATTGCAGCATATAAAAATGGAAAAATAAATCATTTCATAGATGTACTTTCCTACTAATTGTAAACCACAGCATGCCCTTGAAAAGCAATTCGGTGCACTTTCTTCAGTTCAGACATATGTCTTTTATGCATTATCCAGATAAGAGTTGTATTTAGGTCATCTGCAAAAGCCAGGATTTTTCAAAAGTGACTAGCTTTGGATTGGATATTGAGTTTTGAGTGTGAGAACTGTTAAAAGAGACTGATTTTTTAGAAAGTGCTAACAGCTGCCTTTTAAATAGGTGGTAACTTTTTTTTCCAAGGAAAGTTCCTGAAAATGTGAGTTAGTTCGTTTAAAAAGAAAAAAAGAAAAAAAAATCCCCCCTATCTGTTCAGTCATGTCTGATTCTCGGAGACTGCCTGGACAAGTCCCTGCAGTTTTCCTGGCAAGGTTTTTCAGAAGTGGTTTGCCATTGCCTGCTTCCTAGGCCTGAGAGAAAGTGACTGGCCCAAAGTCACCTTGTGCTTAAGGTGGGACTAGAACTCACAGTCTCCCGCTTTCTAGCCTAGTGCCTTAACCACTACAACAAACTGGCTCTCAGAAAAATTCTAAAAAGAAGCAAACTGAGATTGCTATGAATGTAATGTAAATAAGATTCTGGGGTACTCCACAACTTGGTTTGTGTTCAAGCAGGTTGGATCAGCATAGAGCTTCCACTCACACTGCAAGGTGTGGAGCAGGGATATAATTCTGATGATTCCTTCTCTTCCACTTCTACCTGCTGAGAAAGCCACCATGGACAGCTGTTGGATACTAGGAAGCAACCAAAAGAAAGGGTGAAAGGGGAATTGATAGGGATCATCTTCTCATCAAATTCTTCATCACGAAGTCACTGCGGGATCCTGGACCCTTCATTAAGCTTCTTTTTCATTCATTCAACATACTCTGGATTCACCAAGGATTCAAAACTTTGTGTTTTCTAACATTCCAGAGCCAACAAGAAACAAATAAGCTTTTATCTCCCATATTGGGAGTTGGTTGCTCAAGTGCCATTTTTCATTCCTTTTGCTGAAGTAGATGACAAGACGGAAAGGGTATAAACTTTATCTACTTCTTACAGGGTGGAGAACAAACTAATCAATTCTTTCCTGCCCCAGAAGACTAAAATATCTTGTAGACATGCCACATCAGATCAAAAAGCTCTTTTCTTCTCTCCTTGGAATCATGGTATGATAGCTCTTAAACTATACCAAACAATCCAGCTAGGCAACGTGTTGATGCAGTTGGGTAAGAGAATAAATATTTCTTTTCTGTCCCACTTGCCACAGAAGAGACCTTAAAAAGGGCTGCATCCCATATTTTGCAAATTCAGTTTTTTTCCCCCCTCACCTCACTTTTTTCTGGAGTCATACACTGCAGAAAACTTTGGTTAGAAAAGTCACTCTCAGTGTAACCTATGAGGAGAGAGAGAAATTATACTGTTTTCTGCTCCTTCAAGGAGATATGGGATATAAATGAAACAATAATAGGCTGCATTTAGATTTAGTTCTATTTGGAGTATAACTACTGAAATGAAAGAAGCTTGAACTGGTAGTAGCATATATCTCGGACTTCTACGGGCTTCCAAAAATGACTATGTCTCAATCCATAGTAATTATAATTACTACTACTACTACCACTACTACTATTACCACATCATAATCTACAATGAAAATAATCTGTTTTACATCTTTAAGATGTATTCCAGAACAACGATACTGTCAAAGATCTGGAGAAGTACAATATGTTTGGAATACTTGCTTTAAAAGTTGAATAGTAATAAACAATACCAAAAGTTTTATATGACAAAAAGTGGAATAACGTTTAACATCCTGTAATTATCTCTTTAGCTATTATTATTAATGTATAATAGTTATTATTCAGAACAGATAGGCAATGTCACACAACTTTTAGACCAAGTGAACCTTGAGTAGAAATCTAGCTGGGTTAAGGGAACAGTGAAAAATCACCAGCAAATGTTCCCATTCTTAATTAGCATGATTCTGGGTACCAAATCCAGTTGTTTTTTTTTTTTTTTAATGGAGATCAATGTTCTGCATTTCTATGGCATGTGGAGTGCAGATACTTTCTGGTACTTAAATGCCTGAAGAGACAATCAGATAGTTTTGAGGCAATCTATAGAGGCTTGGCTCTGCTTGTTCTTTGAGATGGCTATATACTTCTTAAAAGATTCGTAATGGAAATTATGCTCTTCTATCCTAAATGATGTCATTGCACTAAAGGATGTTTAATGGACTCAATGCTCATCATAAACACATCACAAATAAATTGAATTGCCATTTTATCTAACTTGAAATGGGTCTATATTGTATTACAGAAACACGGTGTTCTTGGGGCTGAATAAGATACTGGCATCATTAACATTTATAAGTTCTTACTGGTAAAGAGGCAGATGACATACAAGCTACTAAATGACACTGTAATTCAATTGTTGGCACATTACGAACTTTAACATATTAAGGCTTGTGATATAACTTTCAGTTCTGTAGTCTGTCAGTAAGTAACAAATGCTGAATTACCTCCTTCCTTAGGCATACACCATTGGAATCCATTAAAACTGCTTAATGATGTGTTAATAAACCATGATTTTCCAGCAGAGTTTTCTGAACTACACTCACTGGCGCCACTGCCAGCCTGCCAATCAAATTAGAATGTCATCATTCCCTCAGTAAATAAAGGTTAATTGGATATACAGTTGAAAGGAGGGTGAACATAAGAAATACCTGTGAAAGCCTTGTTCTGGATTTAAAGAACTCTGACTTATATTTCCAGCTTTTCAACATAGCTGTGTATTTTGTTTAGTTAGGGACATTTATCATTCTTATTCCATGTTTTATTGTAATCATTTTTACAACTACCTTCTTACAATAACAGCATATCTTCCCTGAGGTAAATCCCAGGTAAGTATGTATTGGATTGCATCTTAAAAAGACTTGGGGATGCTTAGAGAGGAGCGAAACCAAAGCATACATCTTGTGAAACAGCAAATTTAGGATTTCATAACAGTTTTCCTAATAACTAAATACTAATTTAGATTTTTTTTTCAAATTAAAAGGTTGAGACATGAATTGTGATATTGATTAGGCTAAGAGAGGAGTGGCCTAAAGTCACCCAGTGAATTTCATTGTCTGAGAGTAAACTGGAATGTGGATCTTAAGTATTATTTTGTCCATACTTCCTTCTTGTACTTCCTTGAATCTAGCCTCTTTTTAATGAGGGGGTAGGACAAAATCATCAGATTTTCATAGTATGTGCACATCACAATAATGGAACATACTCATTATCCAAAAGTCTTCCTAGAGTCATAATAGGCTGGATGGGAACATATTTAGTTGAAAATTAATTAAAGTACTTAGAAGGAATTTCAGACATGCAAATCAAAGAGTCTCTTGTGAATTTTAAGAAAAATTAGTTCCTTAAGCTTTATTAGAATTAATTAAAAAAATGCTAAGTTACCTTCCTCAAAGTAATGTAAGATGTCTCGTTTTAAAATGCCAGGTGAAGAACAACTAAGAATGCTTAATAAGAAATAATTAACAATTTGATGATGTGAAGAAGCAAAATAAAGCGTTCATATTATATTATAACAGAGTCCACAATAAATTTTGAGTGTCTAAATAAACCCAATTCACAAAATGATCCAGACAATATCCATTAAACAAAATATTGTGACATTTTAGTTTTTAGATCATCCTCCACATAAACTTTGTCCCAGCCATCTTGGTCTCTCAAACCCCTGGAGGGGGGTTTAACTACAAATGCATGTCAAATATTTGACCAATACAATAGGGAGGGCTGTAGAGAGAATAGTTTACACTCTTTCTGTTTGTCTTAGAAAGAGAAGCATACATGGTACCCTTCACTAGAAATAGTTATTTGTTGTAAGGAGAAGGATTTGTTCTCTGAGGCTGTCATGGAGCATAAGAAAATGAAATAACTGTTGTTTAGATCATAATTATGGATTAGTCCACAACTATAATTAAGGTTTTGGTCATCTGTACAACTGCAGGGCGTAACTCCCAAATTACAGCAGTGGTGACAATATCTTATGCCTCTTTTTCTCACTTATAACATTGCATCCATCATTCTACAAGATTTATCACCTCCAACCCTTCTTACTCTAAAAATAAAATGATAGCATCCTGCCATCTAAGAAAGACATTTTTGTGAAAATCATCCTCTTCTACTCCAACGGTTATGGCTGCATGAACTTGTGAGATCATAGTATCAAATAAAGAAGGCTGAAATAAGTGGATAACATACAGAAAGAATAAGCCAGATCCAGGCTACCATATCTGACATGCAAAACCTCAGCTGACCACTAGATGGCAACACAAAGACGCAGACAAATATGAGTCTTTGCTACCATCATGTGGTAGTCTGGGATTTTTGCAACCTAGATATGGTAGCCCTAAAAAGATATCTGACTTCCAATTTGTATGGAAAGAAAGAAATTGCTGGACTTCCAGGGAAGAAATGGTGAACTGAAGATGTCTCTGCTAAAAGCTGAGCAGACGACAGCAGTGGAATGAAGAGCCAGAGAGTAGAGTGGTTCTTTGTAATTCCTTTCTAGACAAGGAGAGGACCTGAGATTGCCCACAAGTGCTCCAGACAGCTGCTCCTCATGAGGAGACCACAAGACAGCAGTCTTCAGTGAGTTTAGAGGTCTGAGAGATGAGGGAATAATAATCTTTTTGCTCAAGCCACAGTTGGTGCTTTCAAAAAAGGACAGTGGGTTTGCATACTTCCTTTTCTAATCACTTTCAGAAATTGCTTGTTAACTGCTTTTCAGCTATTAGGAACCTTTGGATTGAGAAGTCTGAAAATATTAGGTGAGTTTCCTTCAATCCTTTATGAAAGAAGTTTTAACTACAAGTTTAAGGACTTTTTTTTTCTGGAATAAACAGAAAAAGGGTGATTAAAATTTGATTTTAGAAAGTTACAAATGAACTAAGGGTCCAGATAATTTGAAATAAGATTTTGAAATTAATTATAAGAATCCTTCCTATGGGAAAATGTTTTTGTTTTGAATTCTCTTTAAAAAATTAAAAAAAACACACACAGAATGGGACTTTGAAGGTTGGACATTAGAGGGAACCAGAAGGAACTAAAGATTACAATTAAAGGAGAAGAGTACTTAAATTTGACTTACTAATAGATCATGGAGCAAAATACTTTAACATTGGACATATTGAAGGATATTTTTAAACAATGGACCCAGAAGTTAATTTTAAGAGTGTCTGCCTCTATAGATAGGCCTTGTTTAAAAGATGTTATGGAAGAAGAACAAATTTTACCAGACAAGACTGAAACTGATCTGAAATTGGATTTAAAAATGACAAGCTACAAGAATGATATGGAAAAAGATGCTATATTGGACATACAAAAGAAACCAGCTGATGTCTTAATCATTAAAAGGAATATACAAATAACAAACCAACAGAGTGACCTGATAATTTTCCTATATTTGATTTACAAAAGAGGGTGGTTAAAGCTTTGAAGAATTTTGTGAGAAGGGACAAAGAAAAAAATCAAAACAAATAAAGTTTTAGGGCATTAATTGAAAGGACTAAAGAACAAGTTTGTTAAAAGTAAAAGGAAGAAATATAACATTGGTTTATTTGATCAAGGTTAAAATAGATATGTTGTTATCTCTGGTAACCCTTAATGGACTTTTGCTGATCAGGATTGAATTGATGAGGTTTTAAGGATTTGTTTATAGATAAGAGATGGGATATGGGAAGAAGAGATCATTTGTTGTATTTTAAGAGAAGGTGATAAATTACTAAAATTATACTTGTGATGAAGGGGAAAGTCCTTTTTTTATATATTTCTTTTCTTTTTCTTTACTATATTCTTATTTCTTTTTTTTTCTTTTTTTTCCTCTATTTTCTTTTTCTTTTCTGCACCTTCTATTTTTCTTTTTATTCCTTTAAGTTTGCATTAGGTTTTTTTATCATTGTAGTTGTAATTTTTAATAAAATTACTATTAAAAAAAAGAAAGAGAAATTTCCTGCTGATTCATATTTTGACAAGGAATCGCTTATAGCTACTATGGCATTATTCTAAACCACCAGAGCATTGGTTTATAACATCATGTCTAAGTATTATTAAATTATAAAATTATTTGACAATGGAGCTACCCATTAAATAATTAACAGAAATGCTTGAAAATATGTGAGTCTCTGTTCCGCTTTAAATGGAAATTCCATATGCTTCCCTGGTTTTATTTAAAAGAAACCCAGTGAGCATCCACAATAAAACTATAAAAGAACTAGACATAATATCAAGGTCTGCTTAATACTGTATAACTGGGAAATAAAATGACAAATATATGCCATAGCTATAATATTTCCTTAATGTGAAAGATTGCCCTTAGACCTTGCATTAGGTCCATTCAAGAATACACATGTTTTATTTTAGAGTTATCTAAACTCTCTTATAGACAAGAAATCTCAAGCTGGTTGCTCAGTTTTAATAGTATGATATAACATGGGAAGATAATCCCCAACACAGAGATTTATTAATGAAATAGCTATGACCACAGCCAGACCGCAGAACTGAATTTAGAGATAACATTGCTTTTTAGTTTATTTTGTCTAAGTGCCTTCAACTGATTATGGTTTTGTGTGGAAGGGTGAATTTAAGATTCAGTCTCAGATATGTCCTATTCTCTAGGATAAGGAGGGTGATAAAATGGAAAATGGAGGAGGTGGCATAACTACTGTATCTAACCCAATGCTATGACACCATGGGGAAGATGCCACAAGCAATGAGGTGATTGACAGCATGTTGAAGAGGGAAGCAGTGCATCCCTTTCATTTTGGGATGGGAGAGGATACCAATAGTTGTATCCTTTGGAAGTTTCTTGGTTCAACTCCACTTCCAAAGCAAATTTTGGCGCTGAACTGGCCTAATAGAAAATTGCTTCTCCACCAAACGGACGCAATGATGGCAATGATTCTCCTTATTCCTGCTTATTTCAAGCTCATGAAATATCTTTTGGTTGCAGAGCACTCCTGTTCAGTAACTAGCACTACTTCTTCTCCCCAATAGGTTGTAAGGAGGTGTCTTTTAGAATTGTTCCAAGTCTAATTATTTTTCCTGGTCCTCTGCTAGCTTGAATTGCATGCTGCACTGAAAGATATACAGATTTATCCTATCTTAATGGACAAGCATGTTTTCCATTTAAGCAGAAATGCTAACATGCTGAGCATTTAGTCCTTCTGCCATATGTCAAAATCGCTCACTTTCTGTTTATCCCTATACATTTCAAAATAATATATTTAATATAATTAGAGAAGGTTCCACCACTACCACATGCTTGAGCATCAGAGACATACCTTACTATGATTCTCAGTAGATAGCATTTGCAAATACAAATCTGGAGAGCCAATCCTTTGAAAACCTTTAAAACCAGCCTTTCTCTTGTGTCCTTTTAAAAAAAATAATTCTCAATATTTCAAGTTTCCTTATCTTTGGTCATGTGCTTTTGGTTTTCCTATCTCTTCCTGCTGTCCAAATTGTTGGTTTTGAGTGGATGGGCTTGGGGAAATCACACTTTCTGTCTTTGACTGAGAAAAGGACTATTTCTAGTCAAATTAATTTTCTGTCTCTCTCTGGTTTGGATACTTCCTTTTCTATATATTTTCTGGCTTAATACCCTTATATTTCTCCTACTCCCTGCATTGTCCTATATTTATTACTCCACTATCCCCCCCCCTTTTTTTTTTTGCTTCCTAATTTTTATGTGGTGTTCATTGTTCTGTTCCTCTTCCCCTTATATCTTCATATCCTAATTTCTAGTACTGTATATACTTTTTTTTCTGTTGGGATTGAGGTCATGATTTCTATAGCATCTCCACCCAATTTCATTAAAAGGGGAACTAAATGTCTATGAACCCTTATGGCATATAATAAAACCTTGTTCCTAATTTCATTCATTCAAAATGGTAGCCAGAATTCTGTAGATTAGTTACTTATTCTATTACTAACAGCAGACTTAGAAGTTTGTACATTATAGACTGATGTACAAGTCAGTTGACATCTCTGCTAATAAAATTAATAAAAATGATAACAATGAAAACTAAATACTTTCTCATTATCATATTTAATGATTTTTGTACTGGAAGACAGCTTCTGAACTCTGAGCCAATATGATGTAGTTGTTAAAACATGTGAGTAGGATGGAGAAGACCCAGTCCACCTTCAGTCATGGAAGCTTGTTGTATCATTTGGGGTCATTCAATGTCTTATACAGGATTTTTAACAAGGAAAAAATAGAAAACAGAACATGCCATTTTCATCTACAAGGGAAAAAAAGAATACATTGCTAACAAAAACAGATTTGATATGGCTAATCTTTTTCTACAGCCTTCTGATTTTGTAACACAGTTTTCCTTGTTAGAGATTCTCAGGAATTTCTTTCATTTTGTTTGCCCCAGATTTATTTTGTTTTGAATTCTTGTCTGATTGGGGAAAATATCCATAATTTAATTACAGAATTAGAGCAGACGTCAATAACTTCAGTTAAATTTGGTTAAGGCCTGTATAAATTATTCAAACACGGCAAAACCAATCTTTATGCAATTATAAATACCATTGCATCAGGATTATATTTCTGGAGTGTTTTGCTGATCTGTAAAGTATCCCTATTAGTAACACACTGTACAAAAAAGAATCCCTGAAGCAGTCAAACATAGAGAAACATCAATATTGCTTTTTTAGAGTATATTATCAGTCACATCGGTGAAGTTACCATGTGCATGGATAGATATGAGTTGAACTCAAGGAACTAAAATTTTTGGAAAACTTGCACATGTTGAGTTCCCAGTTCAAAATTAGGAAATTAATACTAGAATCATTAATAATTCACAATAAATCAAATCTACTTCAGTACCACCAGGCAAATTGAAATTTCACCAGGCAAACTGAGATTGACCCCGTCATGTTAATGAGTTATTCAATAAAAGATTTTTTTAAAAAAGGGTAGTCCATCTACTTATTGCTAAAATTTTGGACTATGTTACACATCTTTAAAGGCCTGCACTAAAGCTATTCAAATTACTAGTATAGTTTTCTAAACTTTAAATACTCTGCTTCTGCATTGCATACCACTAAAGTGGATAAGTGACAGTTCTCCACTCCACACATCTCATGAAGTGAGCAGTAATTCACAAAAGCTTATACCTTTTAATAAGATTGATTAGTCTGAAAAGGTGCTACCAGATTCTTTCTGATTTTTGGCTACCATAGACTAACATGCTGTCCTCCTACAATGTCACTAAAGAGGATATAGTAGGAAATAGAAAAAAGCAAGCTTAGCATATTATGAAAACAAAAATGCAAGAATAATTTTAGTTTGATTTGATCACCGAATATGGGATACTTGCTATTTCAATTATATTTTCCCCCAATTCTTTTATTCTTTGCACTCTATATTTTCAAGTTTATTTCTCCTTCCAATCTCTATTGGAGATGAGGCCCTAAAGGCATGAACTGTTTTTCCCAGTTCTTTGCTTGAATTCCCCTAACTCACTGTAATTGTTTCAAGCATCTATCAGAGCATATTCACCTCTGTCCAGAGAACAAAGATGCACAAGGTCATACTGAAGCTTGACCTCAATATCAGGCAAACAAAAAGACACTTGTGCCATATGGCAAGTTCTTATTTCATTCACCCTTTATGTTATTTCCCAAATTTCTTATCTGCTGACGTTTTGGAAATTTTTTATAAAAATAAAATAGAGGTGTCATGAAGCTACCAGAGAGAGAGAAATAGAAAGGAAAAAGTCAGGCAGGTATGTGATAGATATATAAATGCTATAAGAAGGTACCCAACCCAAACTGAGAATCAGATTGGATGTTCCTGAAATAGCCCACCTCACCCCAGAGTGCTCTAGAAGGTACTTTGCCCTAACTCATTCCTGGTTCCAGACTTTGATTCAGGAAAAGAGCTCTGTGTGTTCTAATGTGTTCTAATTAGAAGACATTTTCTTGTAATGTTTTTTTAAAAAATCCTCAGACATATATGTTAGTTTCCTTTATTCTTTAACTAAGAAAGTGGTTAGAACCTAGCCCCTCCAGTGCAGCTAATCTCCTCTTTATCCATTCCCTCATAACTTCTCAGAAGGAACTCTTGTATTGAAAAATCTGCCTGAAAATTCAAACATGACCTCTATTGCATGACCTTTTAGGACCATAGCTACATCTCTCACATCTCATCTGCTCCCAATAACCTTTTCTTGCTCTGCCTATCCTTGATCTTTCTAATTAGCCCCATAATCTGCCCAAGCAGTCCCTGAAATATGTTGTCCTTATGATTTTAACATTCATCCAAAAAGCTACACCTGGGGCCATTAATAGTAGTCTAATCTGTGAAATTAGAAAGGTCCGATTGATCACTAAATCCAATATTCCTTCTGCTTCCTCCTGTCCCACCCACCACATTCCTTCCCCAGTAAGGTATTGTATGCAAGGAAGAACAAATAGCACTGTTTGTTTGTTTTTTGAAATCTCTTTTTAACATGGCATTGCCATTTGCAAGACTTTCAGAACAACAAATAAGGAAAAAATTTTCAGCATCAGATTATGGTGGATTAAAGCTCTCTGCCCACCTCGGGTGAATATAAATCTGTGCTGACTGGCCTCACTTTGCCCCAGCTTTGTCTTTGCCCTGAGTAAGATAATATTCCTTAGAGAGGTATGGATATTTGCATCAAGCCTAGACCTCAGTTTGGTTTTGTAGTTTAACCACATGTACTTCAGTTCCTCTCTTTATTTAGAATGTGCTTGTAGAACCACTTATCTGATGGAACCATATTGTTAACGTCTCTTCAAAGCTTCAGAAAGATCAAATCATCCTAACAATTTCAATCTGACCCATCTACAGTCAGTGAATCTGTGCACCTGAATTTCCATAAATTACCATCTCTGTAACACTTTATGCATGAATTTCAATGTATCACAGTGAAATATGTACCACACATGGCAGACACCAGATTAAGGGGAAAGGTTTATATTTCTAAATGTTCCCTTGTATAATTTGAAAATGGCTGTGCAAATAATAAAAACATCCACTACAAGTGCATGGGAATAGTGAAAAAGACCTGATAAGATTGACTAGATTGATGTCTCAAAGTAAGTTACATAAACTGTTATTCAGTAGAGATAAATCCAGTAAGACACTGGCTCTTCCTAGAGGAAATTACTGATCTCATACCTTTAGTTTTAGTAAAATTAGTTCCTTTTTACTTCCTCCACACTGTTGTTAGTTTAAGTAATCTATTTAAATAAACTCATTAAGCCTTTTTTAAAGCCTCATTAGAGCAGAAATTGGTCATAGAGAAAGTGAAGTGTTCAGCTAGCCAAATGCAGTAAGTTATTTGATAGAATTCTTCTTCCTCTATTTCCCCCTCCTTCTTCTCCTTCCCTTTCTCCTCTTCCTCCCCCTTGACAAAGATGACTTTCTATATTTTACTGTCTGAACTATGATCATTGCTCAAATGCAATCATTTTGAAATATTCATTCCAACATCTAACAAGGACATACATTTGTGCACTGAAAGGAATACCATGCACTGAGTGAATACTGGCTTTCTATAAACTTACTTGCTTTTTTTTTTAAACTATACTGTTTGCTGTGTGATTTTTTTTTAAAAAAATGTCTATAGTAATGGGCCAAGGGTTTTCGAGGAGGAGGAGGAGGATGTCGACATGGTACAATCATCTGCCTGTGGAACCTACTTTACACTGCCTATTAGCCTTGCTCAGAAACTACGTTTATGCTTCTTCACATACAAATATCATCCTGAGGTTAGCCACTGCAATAATAAAGCTTACAGAAAATCAAGCCAAGTTGTATACATCTTTATAAGCTTAACTGTCAGATAATAAGATTATATTACAAAGGAAAGGCACATAAAGTTCTTGGGGTGGCATTATCACATTTAGAATTAACCCAGTGATCTCAAAAAACAACAGCACAGGTTTTTATAGCTGAAGCTTGAAAAACCGCAGTTATATAGCTATATAATAGCCCCAAAATCCATGTATAGCTTGCAGATAACTGAATGAGTGGGCTTTTTAATCAACTTTTGTGAAAGTTATATATAATTCTTGTTTACTGTAGTGCAAAGAATAAGAATGAGAGAATGAATCCCAGGCTTGATAAATAAATGGAAAACTGCTATCATGACCACTTCCAAATTTACTTTTTATCCTCAGAATAGATTTAATCATGAGAAGATATATATATAGAGATAGAGATAGAAATTAGAAATTAGAAATAGAGATAGAGATAGACACATTACCTACATATATACACACATACAAACCAAAATTTCACTAAATGATATGATTCTGTGACATGAGTATGCAGGTGCAGATGTTACCCAAGTATATGAAAAGCCCATCTTTCTTTTCTTCTCTCCTATTATTAATTTGAATTTTGAAGTGCTTTATGAATCACCTGAAATATTGTTTCCCCACAATTCTTTCTATTTATTCTCCAGCTATTCCAGTTTGTGATTCTTTTTTGAGTAACTGAGTTGGATTCAGAGAATCCAACCCTTAATTTTCTCTTTCTTGATTTAGGGCATTGGTAGTTCAGCAAGGTGTTCTCTTAATGTGTATTTGTAGTACATTTGACATTTCTTTTTATTTTGTACAAAAAAAAAAAAAAGCTGAAGAACAAAATGGGAATTACTTTGCTTTAAAATATGTCCTCTCAGCACTGGTTTCTATGATCATTATCATAATGTGGTCATTATGATTGCATTCTGCTTGCAATAACAATGACATATGCTTCTTAAAACTCATAATTAATTCCTATCAGGGGCTTGTGCAAATATAACAACATGAATTCTTCAATCCTATTAAACCACTGAAATGTAAAGTTACATGCTCCCCTTAGGTGCATGTAAGAAAAGTTTAGCCAGAATAACAAAGTAGTTCATTGTATTGATATTGAGTTACATTAACTCTAAATCATGTTTCAAATATAGAATAATTCAAGTAGAGAATGAAATATGGTAAAAGTAAGAGGTACAACATTATCTGTAGGAACTTTTATGTTTTTGAAACTTACTGTGGAAGTCAAATATTCATACAATGCTTATTCAGAGCTCAGCTACCCAATGAATTCCTGTGAAATAATATCTGAACCTTTATGAGTACTCAACAACAGGAAAGGAATGCCAATAAGGAAGCAATAACCCAGAACCTGCCCAATGAAATATCCTTTCTAAAAGGTGGAAATGCATAAGGTCAAACACTAATGTAGTTAATGTAGTGAAAAAGTATAGAGAGCAAGGAGAATATGAACACAATATTAACCCCTAAACTGACATAATCACAATCTCTGTCAATGGAAGATTTTGTCTGGGATTATACTGTGCACTATGAATTTTCGACAATCCTGTCTGAGGGTTTGTTCTCTATTGGGGGAAGGGGAAGGCAAGGAGATCCTTGCATCTGAATTTAGGAATGGAAGATTTTGTCTCCTCATTTTTTACCCATTCCCCACTCTTACTCACCATGAAATGGAAAGTATAATGCTAGATCTCATGGTGGACCATAATGAAAGAGATGTTTTTCCCCAAAGTTTTTCCCCCCAAAGTTGGTAGTTGTTATGGGAAAGTTTTCTTAAAATACGTTCATTATATTTAAACAAGGGAATCATTTGTCTAAGAGCTATCTGCAGGTGTCCTCCTACTACACACAGCCCTAATTGCTCCTCAGTTCTC
Organism: Python bivittatus; assembly: GCF_059951505.1. Taxonomy (NCBI): domain Eukaryota; kingdom Metazoa; phylum Chordata; class Lepidosauria; order Squamata; family Pythonidae; genus Python; species Python bivittatus. The sequence goes on from NW_028277098.1 coordinate 35,170,700, forward strand.
TAAATATGAGAAAATATGAGTATATGAATATGAATGTCTGAGAAAAAAACATTTAAAGTCATACTATCAGAAATGTAAAAAAACGGAGCTTGAAGTTACAAATAGAATGGAATTAACCTAAGATTGGAAAAATGGGATGAAATCAGACTTGATGAAACCCAGTTAGCCTGCACCCCAGTAGTGAGTCCCATGACCCATGAATGGCCTATGCTTTGGTAATTAAAAACATCAATTCATTATTTATACTGAGAGCAGAGGGATGCAATTGTAGACAATTTGTTCACTTCTGTACATTGCAGTGTAAGAGAAACTTCATACATAAAGATGTAGTGTGTTGCTGAAAATAAATTTGAAGTTTCTTGCTAGGATGAAGTATCTGAGAAATTCAATGAGAAGTTTTGGTCTCAGATGCCTAAATGGTCTCTTTCAATGCCATGATTTTGTGTCTTGTCAAGAGGAAGTGTAATGTAGTAGATAGAATGATAAACTGGGATTGCCATACCTTTAGGTCAGGGTTCAGTAACAATAATAAACTTCAGTAACAACATATCCATGTTTGGGAGAAGCTTTCAGTGAACCCTCAGTTTTAAACTCAGATTCCAAACAGCTTTTCCTGCTACTTAGCTATACAGAAAAAACATTCAGGCCATTAAAGAAAAAAAAATAAAATCCTTCAGGACAGAGTTACTGAAATAACTAATCCTATAGGCCTTCCCAAGGCCTTGATTGTCTACAGATTCATACTGGATGAATACTTCTAATAGTGAGAGCACTGTATACCCAAACTGGTAAGCCCCGCTCTTTTTATCCAGTTCTTGACACACTAACCTTGCTTGATTCGGCATTGCTCTTTATGGTTATTTGAGTCACAAACTATATCTCTCTGAGTCTATAGTCAGGATCGGGAAAGAAGCAAGGTGAGTTCAAATCCCAGTTCAGCTACAAAATTCAGTGGATGACCTTGGACCAGTCATTTTCTCTGAGACTAATGTATCTCAAGGACACTGGTGAGAATGAAAGAGGAGGTATGTGATCACAGTTCTGAAGAAAGTACTGAGAAGTGTTTGGGGTTGTTTTCTTGAAAAGATTTTCATCCTCCCCCACCCCTTTTCATTTTCTTTTTCTTTTGCCCCTCTTCTGAGCTTTCAAAAGAAACCTTGCAAAATAGGAATAGAAATCAAGCTCATTGGGGATTTTGTTCATTGCTGTTTGCAAGCTGGGGTGGAATGTGCGAAGAGCTGGAAGAAGGCTTCCAAACCACTAATAGTTGGAAACGATAATTGCCATTTGAAAATAGTAGTGGTGCTGAGAGTCTGTCCAGCAGTATTAATATTTTGAAATGCTGATAAACAGCATTTATTTGTGATGCATAAGGCTGAACAACATTCTTCAAACAAGAAGAGCTAAACAGTATATATTACTGGGTGGGGTAAGCGGTTGTTTAAATATTGTTAAACGAGCTTGGGGTATTGTATCATAAAGTGAGCATTGGGGAAGACAATATAAGTGTTGTCATCTCCTTTTATAATGAGCTCTTGGACTATTTGATTCAGGATTTTTTAAAAATAAGATGCAAAGTTTCCTTTGATTATACTGTACAGGTATTCCTCACTTATTGACTGCAGTTGGGACCAGCAACTCTGTTGCTAAATGATGTGGTCATTAAGTGAAACATCATGTGACTATGTCAAACTTATGTCAGTTCCCCTATGGTCGTTAAGTGAATCACTGCAGATCATTAAGCACAATATCACATGACCACAACTTGTGATTTCCTGCTGGTTTCCCCATTGACTTTGCTTGTCAGAAGCCAGCTGTGAAGGTCACAAATGGTGTCCCCGTGACTGAGGAAACACTGCAACAGCCGTAGGTTTGAGGACCAGTCATAAACCTACTTTTTCAGTGCTGTTGTAACTTCAAACGGTCACTGAATGAGGCAGTTGGTAAGTGAGGACTACCTGTAGAGTGCCAGCCATTTCCACCACTTCTAAGATTTAAAACTAAATGTTTGCATAAACATTACCACACTATTTTGGTCTAATTTTCCTAACTGATGCATTTTGCAATCTATCTTCCACAATATAATCAGTAATATAGAGGTCAGTGTTGAACTACAGTCACTCATTGTGACTGGCCCCCCAAAGCCAGGCAGTTTCTTTGCACCCTCCCTCTCTCCCCCCCCCCCCCCCGCTTTCTCTCAATGTGCATGTGTTTGGATACAGAGAATACAAACTTAGATACATGTACATATACAGCACAACACAAACAGCAGTATCTGGCATGGTGCTCAATTTAGCAGGCTCCATTGACTTGGAGAGAGGTGTGAGCTGGCAGAAGGTCCTCTCATGGTTAGCAGGAGGAATTTTTGCTGAAGCCATCTGGATTCATATTTTTAACCTACCATTATATTCTCCTGGCAACCATAGATGAGTCACTGACAGCCTGACTGACCTCCCATCCAAATCAAGAAGAACCATACTTTAAGGCTCACTGTATTAAGGGGAGGGGGAAAACTGAAGGTAAAACTATTTGGCATTTTATAAGATAGTGTTAGAGGGGTTCTCTTTTGCTGTCGACGTCACTGTCCTGTATTCTATTGGTTTCAGTCTGTACCTTGTGCTTCATCTTGCTTTCTTCAGCTTTTACTAAATAATACTTTCTAGGAAGGTATCCATGCTAGTCTGTTATAACAAAAACAACAGAGCCTTGTGTTGTTTCAAAAATTAACAAACTTATGGTGAACCTTTGCTTCAATGGACTAACAGAGTTACAATCCACCACATGAGATGCTTGAGAATACTCAGTAAAAAGATTTAGCTGTTTGATAGGACCCAACTGCCTCTGTAACAGCTCAGAAGGTTATTTTGGCATGAAGTGTGGGAAGGTGTAAACCACACTTCGGCAAGCCACCCTGAGCTCAGTGGAAGAGTAGGAGGAAATATAAACATGAGGACCATTCATGCATCTTGTCACAGAAGCCTACCATTTAATATGCTGGTGAAGTTCATATTGAACTGTTACATCATTATAACACAATTATGATACTTTCTCCCATCACTTTGATATAAAGGGCAAACACCTGTGTCCCTTAAAAAGCAGAAAAAGCACAGATAAGTTCCTGCTTGGTAGGTGAATGAGCATAGCATAGAGCAAAATCCAGCATAGATGAGCTATCTCAAAAAAATCCTCCTTTTTCTTTCCTCTTTCATAGCCAGTAACAGTGATACAGGAAGGATACAGAAGCTCATGTTTATACATGTCAAAGGGACATACAATGGACCAGGAAGATTGCATGAATAAAGGGAAACAACACATACACGTTTAGCATTTTTACCTCCACAAGAAGCTGGTAATGGGTCTGAATTGCCCATTTTACAGCAAAAATGTAGCCTTAAAAATAGGATAGTTCATAAGAACGTATTGTTGCTGGGAAATCAAATTCCTCCTAAACTAATGTGAGGATTGCAGCTAATCTCAGAAGGGAGCTTGAGAAAGGTGATGCCCTCATCCAGGAAAAAAATGAAATATTAAAAAGGCCCAGCACTTAGTTCTTGTGATTCCCAGCTCCACTTCAGCACAGGGTCCAATGAATTATTTGTTTTGACTTTCTTCTATATACATCTATTTGAAAAAGAGTGAGAAGAATAGCACTGCTAAATTCAGAGAAGTGGATTTTACGTATTGTTTTCAAAATGTGAAACCTGCTTTTATGGCACTTCTCATTCATTTGGGGAAAATAATATATTCCAGTGATTTCTTTCAAAGAGAAAGATATTTTTGATGAAATTCTCACTGTGTTGAGTGAAAAAAATGACCAAACTGTATGTAGAGATACCTTGTTTTGCAATGTACAATAAATATAATCAGTAACCTGCAAGCTCCTTGGCTTCCCATACTTTAATTGAATCTTGAGGAAAGATATCCTGAACTACTTCCTCCAACTATGCTTTTTTTTCAGATTGGAAAGTAATAGAGGCAACCAAGGAGGCTTCAAAACAATAGAAATATTTGTAACGGTAGAACTTTCTGCTTTCTCCAAGAATGAAGGAAGCTACAAGAGAGAAAGAAAGACAGATTTAAAACCTTCTCAACAGTGGCCTCTCTCACAGGGGAAAATGCTTTCAGAGTTTGCAAGATTTTAGCCTAGAAATTAGGCAACATGTGTGAACCAAAGAAATGTCTTCTTCATTCCTGATAGCAACTTCTTGTTTTCTTCTACGGACATATTTCAGATTGTGTCTCCCTTTCCCTGCATGGACAAAGGGGCTTAAAAAAAAGCTCACATCCTTACTTGGTAAGGTTTTATCTGGAATTAGAATGGCTAGGTACAGAGTCCAGATGCAGTAGAAGCTTTAGGGCTTTCCTATGACTGCAGACATGCAGAAAGATAGCAGCTTAGAAGCATGATTCAAAGGATCGCCAGATATTTTTTTCTCATCCCATTTCCCCCCTCCCCTTCTCCAGGTGTTAGGAGTAGGATTGGTGACTGGTTCAAACCTTCACATTTGAGTGCTTGGGAGAAGATATCTGACATTATGTCCTAAATGTTGATAAAGATATTTTTCAATGCATTTTTGTTTGTTTATAGATGGATCTCTTGAAGAATTAGCATCTGTAGCCTATACAGAATAGGATAAAAGATTCAAGGTACTATAAAGCCTTGGTGTCTGGAGGCAAAATGCACTATTAACATAATTCTGCCCCCGCCCCCCCCCCCCCGTCTAAATGCCAGCTGTACCATCCTGGAAATTCAGATGCATAGGTAACTCAGGAGTGTAGATCTACTCCTGAATTGGCATATCTCGGTGGATACATGTCTCCCTCTATCTTAAGGGCAAAGGCCAATCACCCAAGACTATCTCTGGCCAAAGGCCCATTGCCCAATACTCTGTGGCCAACTGTCTTGATCTCTAAGTCTTAATGAAGTCATTCTCTAAACACTTATAACAACATCCACCCAGCTGCTTGTAAAAGTCTGCATGCATTTACCCATTCCCATGTTCTCTGAGAACACTTGGAAAAACCCCTACTATGCCCATGGTCAAACTTCCTGAAAGAGATGTAGATCTCAGAATTCAGTTTTTATACAGTAAGATATTGCCCTTTAATCCCCAGCAGACATCCCAGAAGGAACATCCCTTAATCAAAATGCAGCTGCCAGCGTGTCCTGAAATAAAAAGTTCTTTCAGCTTCAAGACTGTTATTATAAGCTGCTTCTGTATATAGCACTTGGCTAATAGTGGAGATTCGACTTTTTACAGTGATTGCTCAAATTAGCAAGGTAGATGTTTATAGACTATCTAAACCCTGAATCAAATTAGAGCAATATTCACCGCAATAAACTTGGGTCAGCAGGGGCTAATACTGGCCATGCAAGAACGCCGAAAGAGTGAAATATGACAAATTGCTTTGTTCTGAGCAGTCCTTACTCTGCCTTCCCATTTTTCTCATTGCCTGCAGCAAAGTGTCACCTCCCCCATACAAATGATTAAGACAGATAACAGGACTTCACAACACTGGCTGTCTGACAAGCTTGTCCCATTGACACATGCTACTGAACAACCAGACAAGCTGTCTTTATTGACATCTGCTCTTGTTTCAGCACATGAATTATCCTCTTGGGTTGTCCCAATTGCAGCTGCTATAGAGCTGACACCATCTCCTCCTTCACTTACTCCTTATTTTATTTAGTGCAATCTGCAAGATGAAAACCATTCAGCAACAATAATGGGAAAGTCAGTACAAGTGCTTTTATTTAAGGATATCCATACTGAATTCTATCCCCCGGATGTATTTCATTGTTCACTAATCGGACAATATAATACAGAGGCCAATCAATGGGTGTACTTATTTTGTAGCGGAATGTTCCCAAGTTGCAGAGAGTGGCTAGTAACACTCACAATCTTTGCATTTATTCTCTTTTTTAAAAAAAGTAAACACCCACCCCCCCAATAAAAAACCCAAGCCCTAAATAGATACAGACTGAATTTCTACAGTGTTCAAACTGTATCACTATTTGTTCTGTAAGAACGGGATTACAAAGCATAGTTTCTTTTTTAAAATTTCTTTCTCAGAATTTGCTCTATAGCTATTTTGTTTCAAGGTCTGAGGAAGATTTTAAAATAGTCATGGCCTTATTAGAGCAGACAAGTTGCACTCTTCTGCAATGGACCATGAGATGGGGTCAGGAAGGAGAGGGATGGAGGTTCCTATTCAAAGGTTCAGGAATCTGAAATGGGCCTCCTACAATTCTACTACATATCTCAGCCAGCTATATCGCTTCTTTGTTCTAAGGTTGGACTTAATACACCATAGCTAAATCTGTAATGGATACTATCACCCCTTCCCTACCATTCATTCATTCATTCATTCATTCATTCATTCATTCATTCATTCATTCATATTCTTATAAACAAGGAGATTCCATGCTGTAAAGCAAGACACTGGCATCTAGTATTGTTTGTTATTTCTAAGAATTCTTCTGATCCACAGAAGCATCATAAGTTCTCTGAAAAAGAAAAAGCAGGAAGAAAAGAAAGACAAAAGGAAACTGGGGGGAAAAGTACCCTGAAGATGAGATTTCATGAGAACCAATCTCACCAAGTTTTCTTATAATACAGTAAATGTAGGATTTGCATCAATCACATCTATCACAGTAGCCACTTTGTGAATAGGCAGGCTCCCTGTAATAGCCATATTGTAAGACCACCCATGACCTGTTCTTATTATTCCAAATTGCTCCATTGCCCCAAAAGGTTGCCTAACCCAACCTAGAAACTAAAAACCTCTTAACTGAAGAACCACTTGCATTTTTAATTAAGCCTGCAATTACAAAGTCCTTATGTCAGAGAAAGACCTTTTAAATTTGGTGAGATTAACTTTTGAGTGGGCATATAGGATTGCCTGGCCCTGCAAGATATAGGCTGCAAAAATCCAGAGGACCACTATAGTGCAGTAAAGTGATAAAGAAAACTACCTCTTTGCTGCTACCTGGTGATTGTTGGGATTTTTGCAACCCAGATCTGGTGATCCTAGATTTCACATGCATGAGATTTTCATTTTTAAGCCAGTCTTCCTCAAAGTGGTGTCATATTTTTTGGAAGGCATAGCTCCAACACATCTAGAAAACACCAGTTTGGGGAAGGCTGTTTTAGATTTACCAGCATTAGCCAACTGCTAGGTAGTTCAAAAAATCATGGGATGGAAGAGAGATGATCTCAAGGTTCCTTGAGGCAGAAAATCCAAACACTTTTGCCATTGTGGCCAAGCTGTAATAATTAAATAACTACCTGTTGGTTACAATTAATGATACTTTGAATCGGCCACCTGAACAAGTCTATCACATCCTCTGTGATGGTAGGGATGGTTATGTGCATGGAAAGAGTTGACGCTTTCTTTAGCAATGGCTACAGTTTCCTCAGAGTAGCTGACCTTGACTGCTGTTCTTACATTTTATTTCATGTTGGCCTTATAGAGACAATAAGACAACTATCTTTCACCATTCCTTTTTGTTTTTATTTTTTCAATATAACTTGTTTCTCATTGTTGAATGTCTTCCTGTTTTCATGGTCATAAAAGTATTTTCTTCACAGTTATTAAACCTCCTTAAAATATAATTTCAAAAATGTAATAACCTTTGTCACTGGCTCTTCAGCTTGCCTTCAGCCAATGTGCTGCTCACGAAGACAGAATTTGAAATTGAATTTCCTAATCACAAAGAAAGTGGGCACTTAACAGAAATATTGCCTTTGCATTTATACTGCAGTAATTTAGCTGATCACTCTTAATCTATCAAGTTAATAAAATACTGCAATTAAAATATTTTACCAGTATTATTGTGGAGTCATCAACCAGAGGAAATGGAAGTTCACCGTACATTAACCTGGGTATTTATGCAGCAAAAATAAATATGAACATGTTTGAACTGTGAGACAGTTTTCAAGGGCAATAATGGGATGTTATTTGGTAGTTAATAAATGGAAGGGTGGAAAATTGCATTCTTATGCAAGTCTACTCAGGCAAAAACCCTCTAATTTAAATCTAGTTTACTCTCTAGTAAGGTACATAGCGATGCAGCCTCAGGCAGGTTGAACTTTCAACAGAGTCATAGGATTTAATGTGGGATTTGTTTTTCAGAGAAAATATAGTCCATAATATTGCAGACCACAATATTTAGTCCTGGTGGGGAAGGGAAAGGGGGAGGGAAAAAGTTAGAACAACATGCTGTGCTGCATGACTGACAGTTTGTCACCCAAAGCTAGATTCCACCATGATATGCATTAATTTGGTTACAATATGAGGCTTTTTAGGTTATTTCCATCCCATGCTCAGATTTTCCTTCCAGTATTCTTCATCTCTCATTATTTTCTCTTCTGCATTTTTACTGTATTTCCCTAAAAGTCCTATATTATATTTTTAAGGGCAAAATCCCCCCTCCCCCTGCAAACCCTATGCCTTGCTTCAATGAGAAGAAGATACATAGCAATGGGTGGGCAAATTGTTAATTACTGTACTCTAGCCAAGATGAAGTGGAAAACAGCTGTTTTTCAAAAATAACACATTTGAGTAACCTTATTCAAATATTTCCTTTAGTAGGTACTTCTGTACAGATAACTAAAATATTAAACAATTACAAAAATAGAGAGGATCCATAGAGAATGTATACATTGCCAGATATTCTTCCTATCCTTCCTCTTTTCCCTCCTTGGATTTCACTGACTGGGGCCAACTGGCCTCAAGCAATGATAGACCTGCCAATCAAAACAATGGATCTTAGCCCAAAATGATACTCTTGCTAGGCTTCAATTTTTAATTTTGAAGGCAACAAGAACAAATTTCCCTTGTGACATTTGTAAACTTTCATGAACCAACCATGGTCGAAAAACCTAACCCCCAAAATAAACATACAGTGTAGCATAGCATAGCAGTTATACTGTATGAGGGGTTTAAGACCCCAAGGTACATTCTCACAATGCTTACATAGCTCAAGAGTGAATCAAGAAGATCTAGGAACATGGGACTATTTAACGTAACTATCACCTGCCCAACTTTAATTATAAATGACAACTAGCCATCAATGTAATTCTGCTTGTTCTGAAAAGGATGTGAACTATAAAAGAAACTGATCCAACATGGTTGGCAATATTATCCAGAAAGAGTGAGGGCCAAGGCATCCAAGAGGAATTTTTCATACAGCTGCTGTCTTAACGCCTGGGGACAAAGTCTTATTTGATAAAGGAGGTTAACAAGTAAAAGAAAAAGGAGATCCAATATTGCAAAGACTAGAAGAACACAAAAGTTGATTTAAAGATGGATCATTTCTTTTTAGGAAAAGGTGGAACTGGAACTGCAAAAACCATATGCTTATAGGCAGCATAGTAGCTTTATACAGGAAAATAGGTAGTTATATACAGTTGAGAATTTATGTTTATATGGACAAGTGAATGCTTCCATCTATATTCCAAGGAGTCAGACATACTAATTTTTTAGGGAAATCCATCAGCACACATACACCAAAAATTATTTTGTGAGACTTTCTGCATCCAGAGCTGCTAAAGTCCTCTAATACTTTCATCTACTGTATATAGATCCACTTAATTAATTCTATTTTTTCTTTTATTTTTTCTCTTCAAATTGTTTTTATTAAAGTTTATATATATATATAAAACTAATACAGAACTAAAAAACCTACAAACAAAAAGAAGAAATAAAGAAGAGAAAGAAATATAAAAGATGACTTCCCCCTCCCTCAAAACAAGTATATGCATTAATAGTTACCTAACACCTACTCTAATATTCCTTAAAAAAAGACCTCTTCATTCCCTTTCTCATCCCTAAACAATAACCAAATTATGAAATATATTCAACAATCAATCTAATTAGCAAAAGCATTAAGAGTGCCAGTGATAATAAACTATATATTTTAAGCTTGAACAAATAGATCTATTTTGCATTTTAACTTATTTAAACCTAAAAGATCTCTCCCTTTAAGCATACAAAATACCAATAATAATAACAGATGGATTTTAAACTAAACCAAATAAACCGCTTTCACAGATATAAATCATCGTCTTACAGTCAGAGAAAAAAAATTCAATATTAACAATCCAAAATCAGTACATGACAATTTAACCCTGATCTGAAAAATCCACTTTGAATTTCTTTCTCTTCTTTTTGGAAGGTTCCATCTTAAGTCTCTTCTCCAAATAAAACCCCAAATAGTTGTCGGGCAGAGTGATAATCACAAACACTCCTGTTTGTGCAGAGCGCAGCAAAAACTCCAAGAAAATATTAGCCATGACAGCAAACACAATGCAATGTCCATTTCTTGTTTCCCAAAGAAATCCAGTCAGAAAATATATACTAACTGGTGTTTATTGATAAAAATGCAAAATTCCATAAAATGCAAATATCATACAAAATATAAAGAAAAACACATCTTCTCATTTAATGTAGCATCCAAGACTTATTAGCAACACAAGCTTAACAAAATCTCTAGCTACAAACTCTTAGAGAAGAGGTACGCTACTTGGTACTTTGTTACAACTACGTAGCCCATAAAACCTACATAGTGGCTAACACTAAAACAACTACCAACTACTCAGAGAGGCTGAACATTTTCCTCCCCTTGTATTATAGCTCTATGCCACCCCCACTGGGTACCTAGCATACACACGCCAATAGGTGGCAGTAAATAGCACAATACACAACACACAATAACAGGTGTTTTTCACATGATCTCTGTAGTCAAAATATTATTTGTTATTGTTGTAGAGATAATGGGATGAATCCTTTCCCATGAGAAAGAAAATCCTGACACCCCTCTCAGCCCGTTTTCGACACAACAAGTACACGTTACAAAAATAATACAGACACTTGATTACAACAATATAGAATCAATTACATTTGTTCAAACCCAAGTCTGGCTAACATTATTTCATGTTGTACAACAGGCAATGATTTGGTAAATACATCTGCAAGATTTGCTTCAGATACACAATATACAAGATCAATGAAATTTTCTGACATAGCTTGTCTTACATTTTTGTACTTTACATCCACATACTTAGTACGAGCTTTTAAGTTTTCTGTTTTAGCTAACCCTATACAGGCCTGGGAATCTTCATGCACTGTATAAGGCAATGACACTTTGATGCCTAAATCAGTGAATAATTGATGAAACCATCTTAATTCACAAATTGTTTCTGACAAAGCAACGAATTCTGCTTCTGCAGTAGACAAGGCAATTGATGTTTGTTTCTTTGCTTTCCACGCAATTGTGGATTCACCAAATTTACAAACAAACCCAGTTATTGACTTTCTATCTCCTTCTTCTGCAAATGAACTATCAACAAAAATTACAGGCTTTTCAGGCCCTTTGGTTGACATTTTGAGACAAAAATCTACTGTACCTTTTAAATATATCATTATTCTTTTTAATCCTTGCCAATCATGCTCAGTTGGTTTAGCTACTTTACGGCTCAAAACTCCAACAGCATAGGATAAATCAGGACGTGTCCATTGGGCTAGGTGAAGGATTGAACCTATCACAGAATGGTACACTTCAGGTTTTTCACACAACTTTTCACATGTCTCATGTTTTAAGAAATCACATGTCATTGGGGTCTTTACAGGTTTTGCATCTGACATCCCCATCTGTGCTAACAACTGTTCTATCTTTTTCTTCTGACTCAGATAGATTTCTCCATTTTCAGTTCTATGCACTTCAATACCAAGGTAGTATCTTAACATACCCAAATCCTTCATTTTAAAATATTTCTCCATTTGCTTTGCAAATTCTTTTACCAAGTTTAAAGAACCAGTGACAAGACAAAAATCATCAGCATAAGTGATAAGGACTGTATAATTTTCTCCAGTTCCTCTGGTGTACACACATGAATCAGCTAATGATTTCTTGAAACCAATTTCTAACAAAGCTTTATCTAAACATTGATGCCAACATCTCCCAGCTTGTTTCAATCCATACAGTGCTTTACGCAACCTGTAAACTTTCTGGGAATCTCCACATGAATATCCTGGCGCTTGTTTCATGTAAACAACTTCAGGAAGATCAGCATTTAAATAAGCTGTATCCACATCAAAATGATGAACAACCATGTTTCTCTGTGCAGCTAAGGCCAACATTACACGCAATGATTCAGGCTTAACTGTGGGTGCATATATCAGGTTGTAATTCACAAACTGCTCTTGTGAATAACCTTGTGCCACCAACCTAGCTTTATACTGCACAGTATCATCAGGTAAAAGCTTCTTTCTAAATACCCATCTGGAACCTATGGCTTTTTCTGATACAGGTAAATCAACAATTTCAAAAACATTTTGTTTTACCAATGAATTAAATTCTGTGTCCATGGCAATGTTCCATTTATCTTGCTCATCAACAGGTAAAGCTAACATTTCTTTGAAATCTTTTGGTTCGCAAATGATGTGACATACTCTCACTTGTTGAACAACAAACCTTTCAGGTGGAACCCCTTTTGTTATACAGGTTGACCTACGTGGAATCTCAAAAACGCTTTGTTCCTGTTTTTCACTTTTCTCTTGTGCCTGTGCCTTTAACTGCTCAGCTTCAGCTACAGCCGGCAACTCCTCCACTGCCGCTTCTTGTTTTATCTGCGGAGAGGGGGGTGCATGGGCTGCTTGCTCTCTAGCTAAGTCTGTGTATGAAGGCAAAATGACTTCTGAATTTGCATGGAGCCTTTGCCAATTAGAAGGCTCTTCAAAATTACAACTTCTGGAAATAATTACTCTTCCATTTCCTACTGAAAATCTATATCCTTTAGATTCTTCTGAATATCCAACAAATCTCAAATGCTGTGTTTTTGGTTGGTTTTTCCTCCTTTGAGCCTGAGGAATCTGTACGTAGGCAAATGTTCCAAACGTACGCAAGTGCTTTAAGGAAAGATATCTCCCATACAGCAAAAAATAAGGAACTTCATTCACAGCTGAATTCCAGTGTCTATTTGTGAGAAACACTGCTGTTAACATTGCTTCACCCCAAAAATGGGATGGCACATTAGCATCCTTCAGTAGGCTATCTTTCAAAACCTTCAGAACGCCAAGCTTGCGCTCAGCTACACCATTTTCTGCAGACACACCAACATTTGTTAATCTGTGGAAAATGCCTTTTCTACATAGCCAGTTTTGAAACTCATTGCTTACAAACTCACCCCCTCTGTCCGTTTGCAAACTCCCTACTTTGTGCCCATGTTTTCTCTCAACAAAAGCCACAAACTCTTTGAAACGAGAGAAAGCTTCAGATTTCTGTTTAAGCAAATAACAAAACATGAAACGTGTTTTATCATCCACTAACACAAACATAAATCTTGCTCCACCTTCACTTAAAGGAAACGGACCAGCCAGATCTGCATGCACAAGATCAAATGGTTTTTTAACAATTCTGCTACTTTTCCTAGCAATAGGTGCAGATTTTATCTTAGATTGCTTACACACAGTACAATCAAGATATTTTCCACACTTCTTGAATCTCAATTCTGGATACACTTTTGCCATTTTTGACAAACATTTCCATCCTGGATGTCCAAGCACTCTGTGATAATAATGTATACAATTATCATGCAAAGACACATTGCCAGTGCAACTTCCAATTAACATATCTTGTTTAGGAAGCATTTCATACAATTGATTAACCAATTCCCCTCTAGCACATTCAATTCCCTCTTTACTGACATAGCACTCAGAACCGTGGAATACAACAGTATAGCCAAGTTTAGTTAATACAGGGACACTGAGAAGAGAATAATCAAGTGTAGGCACACAAAATACATCAGAAACCACTTCCCCCAAACAAGGAATGAACACATTACCTTGCATAGTTACTTTAGCTACAGAACCATCAGCCAAGTTAACTTGTTGAACTTTAGGCTTGCATTCGGTCAGTAACAACTGCTCATTGTTTACAATGATTTCACTACAAGCAGAGTCCAACAACCACTTATCAGTACTTGTCAGGATTTTCTTTCTCATGGGAAAGGATTCATCCCGTTATCTCTACAACAATAACAAATTTTCAGAAAAGGTTTCAGAGATCTGGTGTTTCCCTTCTGTAGGTTGAAAATAGGATAACTCTCACAGTCACTCTTCTGGTCCATTAGCACTTATTTCTCCATATAATTCTCATAATCAAGCCACTTCGAGTCCATCTTCAGTTCCACAGCATCTTTTTCCATATCTTCCATGTCTCTCTTATAATCTGGCATTTCCTTAAACTCCATTTTAAAGTCTTTATTCAAGTCGTCCTCAACTTCTATTTTATCCAATAAAATCTTTTCCTCTTCTATAACCTCTGTTAGTCCCAATTTTAAAAATAGTTCCTGGGAACACTGATCCCAAACAGCTAACAATTCTTCTTTGAAAGAAGGATGCTCCTCCATTGTGTTAAAAGATACCTTTTCCTTTAATTGCTCCCTGGTTCCCTCTGGTTAACCTTCAAAACTCAGTCTTACCTGGTGTTTGTTTTCAGAAGAAAACTTTCCCAGGACAGTTTTTCTTGCAATTAAATCCAAACTCATCTACTGTATTTTCTTAAACATTTAAAACAATCCTTAAAAAACTTATTTGAGATCCATCTAGCCTCTTAACTGTTCCCAATCAGCATTCTTAATTCCCTTTTCCTGTTTCCAAACATTAAAATATTTCTTTTTAATCTTTACACTTACTTTGAACTTCTTTCTCCAAGGATATAAGGAAATTCTCCTGGTGTACAGCAACTTGTCTTTCAGGAGGTTTTTAATTACCAAATAAATCACAAATAGACAATTTACAATGTTAATTTAAAAAGGAAGTAAAAGCAGATCTAGTGTCCTTTTGAAGGCTCTGCACCACAACTTGGGCTTGATGTTTTTCCCTTGACTCCCAGAGCACTCCACCTGCTTGAGACTGCAGTCTCTTCACAAGGAGCCTCTGTAAGGATTACCTGTGGGTAATCCTGTCATTCTCCTTTACCTGGAGATGATTCCAAAGAGCTGACCTGATTGCCAGATCCTCTAATTGTTGTGGTCATCAACTCCATAAAAAACAGAGTTGTATTCAATCCGCCATCTTCCCTGGAAGCTTCCTCCAGATCCACTTAATTAATTAATACAATCATCAACAGAGTCCTTCTTGTACCACATCCTATGGAGATTCACTTGGCAGCAACAAGGAAGAAGAACTTTTGTGTCAAGTCATCCACTCTGTGGGTGTCAGCCTTATGAGGTAGACCAGATAGGAAACACAATTAAATGAGCTAATTCTACTTTATTGTAAGTTACATTAACAGAATCTTGCAAGTTTGAAATTACTTGTTTCTGCCTGTCCCCTTTACAGCTCCAAAACTAGGGAGGATCTCTTCTGAGCCTCTTGCTCCACCCACATTGATGCTGTGGGTTCAGCTGCCTTTTATCTGACTGTTCCCTTGGTTGTGTCTCATTGCCCTGTCTCCCAAGGTCACTCCCACATACATTACAGTGGACTGCTTTTCTCCTAGAGATAAAACATGGACCAAACATATTTCAATTTAATTTCAGTTGAACTTGTTAAAAATATTTTTATTTACTTGGGTATATTGCATCTCATGATGGTCCTGCTCCACTAATCAAATAAATACAATTTTGAAAAATCAAATAAGTATATAAATGGATAATTTATTTGATTTATGTATGTTATGTATGTTTTAATTTTGTTAAATGTTTTCTATGTTTTATTCTGTTTTAGGAATAAATATAAATAAATATTGTATAAATTTATTTTGCACACTACTTGAGAACGCACAGCATGATGAATAATAAAGGCATATTTATAAGTTATTTTTTCTGCTGAAGCAGAATCCAAAGTCTTCCTGTGAAATCCTGTACTTCAGTAACAATTCTTACTCTTTTCTAATACCAATTTCTGCCTTCTTTTCCTCCTTCGAGTACTATAGGAAACGGATTGCTGACCATGAATTTCCTAGAAATAAGACAGTAAAGGAGGAATAAACTGAGAAGGGAAAAATACCAGACTTGGTTAAAACAAGTCAAAATTACATTTGATTGCTTTCCAACAGAGTTGGTGAAGTCTGGATCAACTGTGTTTGCTCTTGGTTCCCCATAGCCTGGCTGCTGGGTGGTATTCAGGGAAGAAAGCTTGTCTGGGCTTTTCACAGTTGCCATCAGTGGGATTAGTTGGAGTAGCTGGAGGTATGGCAGCTAAGGAGGCCTCCAAATTATGCCAAGTGTTATGCTGTTTGGTAAAACCTCTAATGGGGTATTTGTGATGAGTAAGGCAAAAGTCTTGGAATCAAGAAGTCAGTCAAGACACTGCTAAAATTCCTTGTTATTTACATCAACCACGGATTTAAACTGTGTGAACCACAATGAATGCAATATTAGTGTAAATATTAGTGTAGTCCATACAGAATATTAGTGTAGTCCATACAACCAGCACAGACCATGTTGATCATTGATTTCAGTAGTATCCACTACCACCAAACAATTTGCCATTTCTTCCCCCCAAAATAATAATAATAATAATAATAATAATAATAATAATAATAATAATAATAATAATATAAAAGCTTTGAGCAAATTCTTCCTTGGCTATTGAACCTCAGGTGAGAAGAGGGAGTTTTATTTGCTCAAGGATTTAGACATTGGTTTTTGTGGGGTTTTTTGCTGGCCCATCAAGTAATCTAAAGTATAGAAATTTAAGTGTAAAAATTCCTGCTTCAGTCTGATCCAAGTCTCTCTGTATTTTTTTTTTTATTTATTTTCAAATTTGTATGCCGCCCATCTCCCCCAATGGGTGACTCTGGGCGGCTCACAATAATAAAAAAGAAGAAAAAACACAGGACTCTCCAGACATGGATATAATCTATAAATAGTTTAAAAACATATATTAAAAATGGCCTAAAAACCTCCTATTATTTGGCCCTAAAAAACCTGTAAGATGCTGGGGGGGGGGGACAACCCCTCATCCCACCAGCCATCTCCACAGGTGTGGGCCCCCCTCTGGCCCCCAGGCCTTCTGGCAGAGCCAGGATTTGATCTCTTTCCTGAAGGCCATGAGGGAGGGGGCACACCGCACCTCAGGCGGCAAGATGTTCCATAGGGCGGGTGCTACAGCAGAAAAGGCTCTCTGCCTAGACCCCACCAATTGAAATTCCTTGACGGGTGGGGTCTGAAACCTGCCCCTTCTGCTGGACCGAGTGGGGCAGGCTGAGATGACCGGGGTGAGGCGGTTCCTCAGATAACCTGGTCCCATGCCATGAAGGGCTTTAAAGGTGATGACCAACACCTTGAATTGGACCCGGAAACAAACTGGCAACCAATGCAGCTCACGCAACAGGGGTGTTATACGTGCCCTCCTAGGGGCATTAAGAACTGTCCGCGCTGCTGCATTCTGTACCAGCTGTAGCTTCTGGATACTCTTCAAGGGTAGCCCCATGTAGAGCGCATTACAGTAGTCCAACCCGGAGGTGACCAGGGCATGAGTGACCGTGCGGAGGCCCTCCTGATCCAGGAAGGGGCGTAACTGCCGCACAACATGAAGTCGTGCAAAGGCCCTCCTAGCCATGACTGCCACCTGCTCTTCGAGCAGGAGTCGTGAGTCCAGGAGAACCCCCAGATTACGCACTGGGTCTGTCTGGGGTAGTGCAACTCCATCAAGAACCAAAGATGACAAGCTCCTAGATCCAAAGGCAACCAGCAAAGTAATGTTATTGTATTGTTAGTATGGTGTGGTTTGGCCTGTAAAAGCACCAACCAGCCTACACTTCCTCACTCACCTAAATTCCATCCTTCTTTTTATTAAAAACCCCTCCACAATACTGAGCACAACTTTGGATACCCAGGTGATCACCTAAAAATATAGATCTTGAATTATTGCTATAAATGTACAATACCTACATTGACTGCATGTTACATTAATGTAAAATTTCTGATAGAATAAATCTGGGCCTAATTAGTCAAGAGGAAATTAAACTAAGTTTGATAGAATTTACTGCCAGGTAGGTATGAACAGAGGGGGACGCGGTGGCGCAGCGGCTTAATGACGCTGAAAGTTGCTGGCCAGAAATGGTCGACGCTTCAGCGGTTCGAGTCCAGCCTTCGCATTAAACAGGGTGAGCTCCTGTTTCCTCCCCAGTTCCTGTCAACCCAACAGTTCGAAAACTTACATGAGTAGATAAATGGGTACTCTCACTCCGGTGGGAGGAAAAATGCTGGCGGTGCCTTGCAAAAAAGGAGTTGGGAGCAGTTGCCGGTAAGCGCGAAAAACCGTGCGCGCCCGAAAAGGGCGCGAAGCAACGGAAACCCCACCTCCTGCGCTCGCCAGCTGGGCTCTGCCCTAGGAAGGAGGCTCTGGCAAACCACTTCCGAAAAACAGTTGCCTTGAAAACTGCAAGGACTCGTCCAAGCAGTCACTGCAGGGTCAGCAATGACTGAGCGCAGACAAAAAAAAAAAAAAAAAAAGGTATGAACAGAATTTCAGCCTTATAAGATGTTAAAAGGATGATGATGATGATGATGATGATGATGATGATGATGATGATGATGATGATTGTGAGGTTTGCCCCGTTCGACAGAGAAACTCTCGTGACACGTGTGGTTCACAAAGAAGGTTTACTCATGCGTAACGTAGTAGTCACAAGCAAAGCCAGGACTGGCTTGGTACAATTGCATCACTTGTTATATTCCCCCCTTCCCGCGCTTTTTCCCGCCCCGCGATCACGTTGCAGCTGCGGATTATTGGCCCCCAATAATCCCCCTTGATTGTTCATGATGGCAGGATCGGTCAGAGTCCATTGTCCTTGATCTCCAGTCCCCCTCCGGCTGGGTTGGTTCCTCCCCGCTACGTGCAAGCCCGCGGGTACTGTGCTGCGTTGCGATCTTGTTTCTTGCTAGCTCGCGCCGTTATCAGTTTATAGTTAAAAACTTCCGCTGCGGTTTTCCTGTTTGGCTGGGCGAAGGTGGCCCGTTAATTAGCGGCGCTTTCGGTTCCTCTTTTCCCCGCTAGCTACCGCTGGTGGATTCCGCGTGGTCTGGCTGCGAGCTTCCCTGCAGCCCCGTGCTTCCCTGAAGCCTCGTGCTGACCGAACCTGACATGCCGCCCCCCTGAAGACAACTCCCCCCCCCGGCTCTACTTCGGCTTCCCGGGGTATTTATTGTAAAAGTCCCGCACTAGGTCCGGCGCCCTTATGTGGGTTTTACTCACCCATTCGCTGTGGGACTTGGGGAAATGTTTCCATTGCACTAGGAGCTGGGTCTGCCCCTTGTGCCTCCGGGCGTCCAGTATCTGGTTGATCTCGAAGTGCTGCTCCCCCCGACCATGATGGGTGGTGGCACTCCCTCCGCCTTGTGCCAGGCGTTCCCCGGCTGGTGCAGCTTTAGCAGGCTGCAATGGAACACCGGGTGGATCTTCCCGAGGCTTTTCGGGAGCGTCAGCCTGACGGTCACCGGATTGATGATCTCTGCAATGGGGAACGGCCCCACAAACCTCGGGCTGAGTTTTTTCGATGCCTGGTGCGTCTTTAGGTTTTTGGTTGACAGATACACCTGGTCCCCCACTTTCCATTTCTCCTCGGGGAGCCTCTTGCGGTCCGCGTGTTTCTTGTAGTCGGCTTTGGCTCTTTGCAATGCCGCGTGCGCCGCTCGCCGGGTCGCGTCGATTTGAGCGAACCAGGCGTCCAGGGAGTTGATCTGGGATTCCGGCTGAGGCAACTCCGGCATGGGGACGAAGTCTCTCCCGGTGGCTACTTTGAACGGAGAGAACCCGGTACTCTTGTGGACGGCGTTGTTGTATGCCACTTCCGCAAATGGTAGTAGCTCCGCCCAATCGTCCTGTTGGTGCCCCACGTAGCAGCGCAGGTACTGTTCGAGCCCCCCGTTCAGGCGTTCCGTGGCTCCGTCCGTCTGCGGATGCGCCGCGGAAGAAAGGGCTTGTTTCGTCCCCACCCGCTTCAGGAACTCCCTCCAGAACCGCGCGATGAAGTTGCCGCCCCGATCGCTGACGATCCGTCGGGGCGCGCCGTGTAGTCGGTAAACATGTTGCACGAACAGTCTCGCCAACCCCTCGGCCGTGGGGACTCGCCGGCACGCTACAAAGTGCGCTTGTTTGGAGAATAAGTCCGTAACCACCCAAATGGTGGTCTTCCCCTTACTATCCGGGAGCTCCACTATGAAGTCCATGGCGACCTCTTGCCATGGGCCGTCGGGTTCCGCTACCGACTGGAGTAGCCCTCTAGGTTTGCCTTTAGCCCCTTTCGCCGTCGCGCACACCGGGCAGCCCCCCGAGTACGCCTCCACGTCCTTCCGGAGCGTGGGCCACCAAAACTGCCGCCGGATTAAGTGGAGCGTCTTCACGAAGCCGTAATGCCCTGCGCTCCGACTGTCGTGGGCTCTTTCCATGACCTCCCGTCGGCAACCCTCGGGCACGTACAGCTTTCCTTCGTACCACCACAACCCCTCTTGGCTGGTTAGCGCCTCTCGGTTCTGCTTGAGCCAAGCGTCCCGCTCCGCCGCCTCCGCGAACCCTTGCCTTACTTCAGGCGCCGCGTCCCGTCGCTCCCCCTTGGTCTGGCTTCGGGTCACCGCCTTTGCAGCCAGTCTGCTGGCCGGGATGATGGAGTCCACGATCTCCTCCCGTAGGCTGGCGTGCTGGGGCATGCAAGACAGTCCATCTGCTAGGAAGTTGCACTTCCCGGGGATGTGTTTTAGGGTGAACCTGAACCTCCCGAAGAATTGGGACCACCGCGCCTGTTTGGGGGATAGCTTACGCGGGGTCTTCAGGGCCTCGAGGTTCTTATGTTCCGTCCACACCTCGAACGGTTCAGCTACCCCCTCCAGTAGATGCCTCCACGTGGCCAGTGCCCACTTGACCGCGTACGCCTCTTTCTCCCACACCATCCACCTCCTCTCCGTCTCGGTGAATTTGCGGGAGGCGTAGGCGCATGGGTGGATGGGCCCCTCCGGGCTGGGCTGGAGCAGGACTGCCCCCGTTGCCACGTCTGACGCATCTACTTGGATTATAAACTGCCGGTCCGGGTCGGGATGGCGCAGGATCGGCTCCGCTGTGAACCGCCGTTTTAGCTCCTCAAACGCCCCCTGGCATTCTGCAGTCCACGCAAGTGCCATGCTGGGCTTGGGGGGTTTCCCAGTGCCCTTGGTTTTTAGCAGGTCGGTTAGGGGAAGGGCGATTTGGGCGAAGTTCGGGATAAACTGTCTATAGAAGTTCGCAAACCCTAGGAAGCTTTGGAGTTGCCTCCGGGTCCGCGGCGCTTCCCAGCCCAGGACATCCCTTACTTTCGCCGGGTCCATCTCGATTCCCCGGCTGGATATTCGGTAGCCGAGGTAGTCTAGTTGCTCTCGATGGAACTCGCATTTCGATAGCTTTGCGTACAGCTGTGCCTTCAGCAATCTCTGGAGCACCGTGCGCACCAGGCTCACGTGCTCCGCCAGGGTTTCGGTGTAGATGAGGATGTCGTCCAGGTAGACCAGGACGCCCCGGTAGAGTAGGTCGTGCAGCACCTCGTTTATTAGCTGCATGAATACCCCCGGGGCCCCTTTTAATCTGAACGGCATCACGGAAAACTGGTAGCTTCCGAGCGGCGTGTTGAACGCCGTCTTCCACTCATCTTTTGCGCGGATCCTGACTCTGAAGTAAGCTTCGCGCAAGTCCAGTTTTGTGAATACCCTCCCCTTAGATAGATGCGACATCAAGTCCTTCATCAGGGGGAGGGGGTATTTGTACTCCGTGCTGATTGCGTTCAGCCCCCGGTAGTCCACGCACATTCGGAGCGAGCCATCCTTCTTCTCCCGGAATAGCACCGGGGCCGCTAATGGTGACTTCGCGGGTTGGATGAATCCCCGCGCTAGGTTCTTGTCTATGAACTCCCGCAAGGCCCCCATCTCCCTCCTTGACAGGGAGTACATTTTCGGCTTAGGCAGGGTCGCTCCTGGCTCTAACTCGATGGCGCAATCACTGGGCCGGTGTGGTGGGAGCTGGTCGGACTCCTTCTCCCCGAACGCTGCCGCCAGGTCTCGATACTGCCTCGGGATTCTGTCGCCCGTCGTGGGTTCTCCGGGTCCGGCCTCTCGCTTTGCGGTTGTCTCGTCAGTCGCCGCCGCTTCCCCACGCCTCGGGATCGTGGCGGGTCTCCGGGGTCCCGGCGCTGCCGCTGCTGCCGTTGCCGCCCGGGTCTCAGGCTCCATCTGCTCTCGCCCCGTCTCCCGGTGTATCGGACCCTCCACTTGCCCGCCGGTGGTTGCGGCCACCTCCGTCTCCACGGCTCGGTCCCCTCTGCTCTCGCACCTCGCCGGTCTGTCGACCCCGAACCGCACTGCCTCCGCCGTCCAGTTGACTCGTGGGTTCCGCCGCCGCAGCCACGCCAAGCCGAGTACCACCGCGTAGTCGGCCACTGGGACCACCACAAATCTCAGTTCTTCCCGGTGGCTCCCGATCGTCATCTGGACCGGCTCGGTGTAATACTGAGCTGGCCCCCCCCCTGCCAGCGTGCCATCTAGCTGGCTGAATGAGATGGGGTCCCGGAGGCGCCTCAGCTGTAGTCCGAGCCCCGAGACCACCGCTGGGTGCATCAAGCAGTGGGTGCAGCCTGAATCCAGTAGCGCCCGCAGCTGTGCCTCCCCTCCGGATCTCACCCCCCGGATGTGTATTCTCACCCGGAACGGTGGGCAGTCCTCATCTCCTATTGGGTCCGCGCGTCTCGACTCCCCTGCTCGCACTGGGACGCCGTTCAGTGCGAGCGCGCCTCGTTTCCCGCCGGCTCCGAGTCTTCTCCGGAGGACGCCGTCTCCGGGGTCGACCACCCCCCGCATCCTTTCTCGGTCACCGCCGCCACTGCCCCCTTCCGCGGTCGGTCGCCGGTCCTTTTCCCGGTCGCCCGCGGGGGCTTGACTTCGGGCCGTGGTGGGGCTCCTTCCCGCTCCGTCGGGCACTGCGCCGCTCGGTGGCCTCTGCCTCCGCACCGGAAGCACAGGTTTGGGGCTCTGGTCGCCTCTCGCCCCCCGGTGGACTGCCGCCGACTGCTCCGCCTCTCCTCGGGGGTTCTCTCCCTCGGCTGGTCCCTCGTCTGGTCCCGTCGTCTCGCGCTCTGTTGGATCTGCCGCCATGCCGATTCCGCCGTTCCGGCCAGCCAGATCCAATCCTTCACTGTGGGCGGGTCGTCCCGTCCCAGTGCCCGCTCCAGGATCTCTGGGTTGAGCCCCCTCTTAAAATACTTCACCTTCAGGGACTCCGGCCAGTCCGTGAGCTTCTCTGCCAATCTCCGGAACTCCAGGGCATACTCCGATACCGATTTGCCCCGCTGTCTGAACTGCAGGATGTCGTCCTCCGCCCGCTTGGCGCTCAATGTGTCCTCGAATCTGTCCCGGAGCGCCTGCATGAAGTCCGGGAAACTCCGTAGCTCCGCCGCGTTGGCATCGTACAGTCCGATCACCCAGCTAGCTGCTTGGCCATCTAGCAGCTCGGCCACGTAGGATACTCTGTCCTCGTCTCTAGCGAATAGGTGACCACCCCTCTGCATGAACCCCCTGACGTGCGTCAGAAAGTGCGGCAGCTGTTCGGGGTCCCCTGAGAACTTCCCCGTGATACCTCGAAGTCTCAGGGCGTCTGCCGCCCGTTGGTCCTCCGACCGGGGCGCCGTGGGTGGTGCCGGCGGGGGTGCCGGACCGCCACCCCTGTTGCTCGCCCCATCGCTCACCGTCGGTGGTCCCACTCTCTGTAGCAGGGTCTGGAGCATCGCTTCCATGGCGTCTAGGCGCCGCTCGACTCTCTCCTCTAGTCGGGCGAACTTCTCACTCCACTCGCGGTTCCGGAACCCGGAACCTCGGGTCATCGTGACACCTGAACTGTCTGGCCCTTGGTTCACGCCCATCGACCACCGCTCGGATGGAGGGCGCCCGGCCCTGGTCGCTGCCCCGTCGCTCCCGGGTGGCTCTGACCGCTCCTCCTCGAGCCTGGGTTTCTCGCGCTCCAGCTGACCCCCGGATTCCTCGTCGCTGGTCATGCCTGTATTGAGAAAAGAAACGCTCCTCGGTGGTACCGGGTAGCGCTAACGGTGAGTCCTGGCTTTATGTGAGGTTTGCCCCGTTCGACAGAGAAACTCTCGTGACATGTGTGGTTCACAAAGAAGGTTTACTCATGCGTAACGTAGTAGTCATAAGCAAAGCCAGGACTGGCTTGGTACAATTGCATCACTTGTTATATTCCCCCCTTCCCGCGCTTTTTCCCGCCCCGCGATCACGTTGCAGCTGCGGATTATTGGCCCCCAATAATCCCCCTTGATTGTTCATGATGGCAGGATCGGTCAGAGTCCATTGTCCTTGATCTCCAGTCCCCCTCCGGCTGGGTTGGTTCCTCCCCGCTACGTGCAAGCCCGCGTGTACTGTGCTGCGTTGCGATCTTGTTTCTTGCTAGCTCGCGCCGTTATCAGTTTATAGTTAAAAACTTCCGCTGCGGTTTTCCTGTTTGGCTGGGCGCAGGTGGCCCGTTAATTAGCGGCGCTTTTGGTTCCTCTTTTCCCCGCTAGCTACCGCCAGTGGATTCCGCGTGGTCTGGCTGCGAGCTTCCCTGCAGCCCCGTGCTTCCCTGAAGCCTCGTGCTGACCGAACCTGACAATGATGACGACTATGGCAAAAGAAAACAAAGGTAGTACCAATAGTTATAGGTGCCTTGTGTGCAATCCCAAAACATTTGGAGCACCACTTGAAGACCATCGGCATTGACAAAATCACCATCAGTCAACTGCAAAAGGCAGCTTTACTTGGAACAGCTTCCATCCTGTGACAATACTTTTAACATCGTCAAGCAACAACATCTGCCTATCCCAGGTCCTTGGGAAGGACTAGGGTGGATAAACATACCAGATCCAGTCTAAACATCTGGCTGAATAATAATAATAATAATAATAATAATAATAGTAGTAGTAGTAGTAGTAGTAATAGTAATAGTAATAGTAGTAGTAGTAATAGTAATAGTAGTAGTAGTAGTAGTAGTAATAATAATAATAATAATAATAATAATAATAATAATAATAATAAAAAATACAGAGCCTAGAGTACATTAGCGGCTACACTGATTTCTAACCATTCTTACTGAGGCTATAGATAACATTTATATCATATTCATATGAAATCTGAAAAACAAACATCTCATTTTGTGGCCTGAGACACTAAGGTTAACTATTTGAAATTTTCTGAAGGGACTGCTGGTTCTAGAGAATTTATGAAATATAGGAAAATAAATATTGGGGATAAGCTGTGCTGACAATTATAATATATATATCCCACCTTCATACATACATGCACATGCTTTTGTCACAAAATAGGCTTTCAGTTGTTTTACCAGGAATGCCACCTCCAAGCAAGGGAATTTTTTCATCTATAAAGATGAACATCTATTAAATATTTATCATTTCAACTAAATCATATTTTCAGAGTTCCCTAAATCAGATTTGCTTGCTTAAAAAACCCAACAATTTATATTATTCCTCCAGCCTTGTGTCCCTCATCCTGAGGAGGAATTCTGAAAGTCACAATCCCCAAGGCATCTGGAGACCACCAGGTTGGGGAGGGCTGGTATAATCAGATTTTTAAAAGGAAATATGAATTGTTTGAGGTAAAAGATAGGATTGCTTAATTACCACAATCATAACTATTCACTTGCCACTCTTTGCAAGAAAAAAAAAAAAGTGGATCGTTCAGCTTTTCTGAAAAGAGGTGGATTCATCAGGGCCCACTCACTTTTCATGAACTAAGGAATTATGTCAGTTGCTGTCAGGTTCAAGTGATTTTCTCTATAAATCTCCTCTTTACTAGCAAAAAGGAATCATTGTTCCCTAACACTGCACAAGCTTTTGTTCAGGTTTTCTGTGTATAAAATTTAATGAGAACAGGCACAGAACACATCAAGAGCCTAGTATGTGTCAGTTAGAAAATGTGTGTGTTTGAAAATGTTTCCCTATAATTATCTGCATTTCCAGTTATATACTCGAGGGGAAGGAGAAGTGCAAAGGAGGTGAGGTGCCCTTACGAAAACAAAAGCTTTCTGTCATGCTAGAATGAAAATTAACTAAATGCAAGATTAATGTAGAGCTAAAGGGGGGAGGAGGACAGACCCCAAGTTATTTGCAGTGGGGAATGAGTCCATCAGATATTTTGGACTGGGTATTTGTTTTTATTCATGAATAAAGGACTGTTTGACTAAGTATTAGGTTATTTCTTCTTTAACTTGTTCTAAATTATGTTGAAAATACTTTTTATTGTTCAGCTAGACCAGTGTTATCCAAACTTGGCCACTTTAAGATAAGTGGACTTCAACTCCCAGAATTCCCCAGCCAGCATGGGAGTTGAAGTCCACTCATCTTAAAGTGGCCAAGTTTGGACAACACTGAGCTAGACATACAGCGGTACCTCAGGTTACGAACGCCTCTGTTAACAAACTTTTCGGGTTACAACCAGCTCCGGCCGCAAAAATTTACCTCGGTTTGCGAACTCCGCCTCGGGGTACGAACAGGATACGCGGCCATTTTCCCTCCCGTGACATGGTCCGCGGCCATTTTCCACCCCTGACACATGGTCCGCGGCCATTTTCCGCCCCTGACACGTGGTCTGCGGCCATTTTCCGCCCCTGACATGTGGTCGTAGGGAGGGGGACTCTCCCTCCAAGCAATAGCCACCTCCCTGTCCTCCATGCCAGAATGGATTAACAGTAATTACATTGAACCTTATGGGAAAATTTGCTTCGGGGTGCGACCAATTCGGGGTGCGACCAGAGTCACGGAACAAATTAAGTTCGTAAACCGAGGTTCCACTGTATCTTCTCTGGGCTGCAAAACTCTGAACACCCACTGAATGGCAGCAAAGAGTCAGTTTTCTGTGTATCTGCTGCCATCTAATGGTTACACAGAGGTCTGTAGCCCAGACACACTGTGCCTAATTGTCACATTCCCATGGCCACCTCTTCTTTTCTTGTTTCATCAACACTTCTTTTTCTGTATGGCCCTTTCTGACAGCCTCTAAATGGTTAGAATGCTCTTTAAGATCATGAAATTGCTTTCATGCAAAGGTAGGCTATAAATATTTAAAGCATTTTAAAAAACTTGAATAGTGTAAGCCACAGTATATTTGCAGAAATAAACTTGGAAAGCTTTAGAAACCAAAATGAATGTATAGTACAGGTCATGTATCATAGTAAGCCATGATCTGTTAACTATGGTTTGTTCAATAACTCACCATTTCCTGGGTTCAAATGTTGTTAGGTTTTACATCATGATTCACAAACCACAATGTTCAGATTGACACAAAATTCTAAGCCAAAAAGTATTTATTTCAATACTGACCCTAGGAGGGGCATCTTCAGTGCTCTTCCACAAGCAGATTTCTTAAATACAGAAAAATGAGCACTGAAATATATTGGATTAATTGATTGATATTTCCCATATCACCATAGAACCCTTACCCTAAATCACATCATATAACCCTATATAACAGGGAACACAAAAAGCTGTGTAAGAAATGTAATAATTCTACCTTATGTTTCAGGATATTACTTTAAACATTTCAAGATAGCCTTCTTGGGCCACAGCCAAGGAGCAGCTTGAAGAGGTAATTTTGAGTGCAAAGAAACATCATTATTCAGCAATACTCTAAGCCATTAGCAGCTGAGTCAGGTGCCTCCATCTTTTAGCATTGCTGCAAGTGCTAGGTGACAGCAGTATGCAAAAATATCTTTCTGTAGGTGATGAGTGGATAACTTAGACAGTTGTAAATCTCTACTGCAAATCAAAGTGTGTGTTGGACTTACAGATTTTTGTACGCCAATGTAGCAGCTCTGGTTGTTTGGTGCATTCTGTTTCTTCTTCCATCTGAGATACAAGCTCATTGTTTTTAACCTTTGCAAAGCCATCTCATTTATTCATTCATTTTGGTAGTTGAAGTAGATGAGCTCTCTCAGGTGGTACCCCCGGTGAAACCATCTGCCTGATGAAAAATATATTGATAATACATACAATTTTACAATGAAATGTTCTGGATGTCATTTAATGAGAAGGCTCTTTGGATCTTTTTGTTTTGTTTATGTGCTAGTTATTGAGAGATTCCTCCCATGGCCAACCCTTTTATAGGCAACAATTGATGAGATAGAATTATCCTTATAAAGTCATATCAGTGGACCATCTAGCTTGACATTGGCAATTGCTTTTTCATTTTCAGCACTTTCATTTTCTTTCTGTTTTGCTTTCTTGCACCTTTTATTCTTTCTTTCTATTTTCTCTTTCTTTTTAGTTTGTATTATCTTTTTTATTATCTTTTATTATTGTACTTAAAACTTTTATTAATTTTTTTTTTTTAAAGAAGAGTATCTGTCTTGTTTCCCCAGTGAAGGATCAGGGATGTGCTAACCAGGTGAGATCTTCACATATGGTGAAAACCTCTGCAGGAAAAATATATCCCAGCACTTCCATGCAACTAGGAGCCCTGGTTTTGGGGAGGTAGATCTCCCTTTGCTTTATTTATTTTAACTGCAATGATGCACCATCTCACCATTTTTCTTATATGAATGGAATGGCACACTACTGCACTAAATAAATAAATAACATACAAAAGCATATTATGTCCAATGATTGGCCATAGCTTTCCGTGTAGAGAAAAGTAGGAGGGCAAAGAGCAAGGGAATTGTTCAAAGAGAAGACATGGTAGCCTGTAGTCCAGGCTGAATATCATGTCAGCTATTGTTAAAGTGCATCAGCCTGGGCAGGATTTTCTAAAACAGCTTAGAGACAGGCTGGCGTGAGCACAAGACAAGAAGAGCGTAAACAATATGTGTGGATATGCATGTTGGGACATCAATATTTTGGGATTGTAGGACTGCAACTTGGAATAAGTAAATGCATTGCACTTGAAGGATTAAGAATTAACAACCAAGAAGCACCCTGCCTTAGCATCCTGCTAATGTAACTGGTTCATAGAGTGCAAGGCTTAGCAATGACTTTCTACACAAAGAAAGAAATGATGACTGTGCTTTGTATTTTACATTAAAAAGAAGAACTGTTTGGCACCAGCATTTTAATTTTTCCATCCAATTTATAACAGGGCTAATTACATTTAGGTCTGAATGTTAGGTTGTTGATGGTAACTATCAGCACACCATTAATTGTCATGCTGAACTGAGACAGACCATCAATCAGCATAAATAAAAAGTTGATTTTTTTAGAAACATATGCTGTCTCCCAAGCAACATGTCTGTCAACAGCCAGCTGACTAAGTAACTGTATTAATTCACAACAATTAGAAGGTAAAAAAAGGAATAATTGCCATGTTGACTTTGAATAAATTAAATGCAGAAATCGGTACTCATTGGTCAATTCTGCAGAAGCCAATGCTGTTTCTACATCTTTGCATGGCTGTACATCAAAAGTGCTTACATCAAAAATGAAGTAATTTCTTGATAGGACAAGGTGTAAAATGTTTACCGTGTAAGCTGACTAGCTGTATAATGAGGTCTCTTTCCTTCCTTGTACATTCTTTTATTGACCATAATTCTTGGCTTCTGTCAATGAAATAAAGCCCTAAAATTTGCTACAGATACATCTAGGAAATAGTTTCCAGGAAGGTGACTGGGACATGCTAATGGCAGAAAGGTAGTTTTAACTTTCAATTCTGCAGGCAGAAAATGGGGATGGGCATGTTGTTGTTTCTTACAAAGATGATTGTGGCAATGGAAGTACAATGGTAAATGGTGCAAATTGGCAAGATTACAAAACTATAGCAAACTCAAAGGTTTGAAAATAGAATTGGGGATGGAAAGGAACAAGGAGGACTAATGTATTTTATTAGTTATTGAAACTTCAGCCTACATCTTACAGCCTATTAAGGAAATTTGCTGCGCTAGAGAAAATGTAAACTAAATTATATCACTACTTTTCTTAGGAAGTCTTATACCTGTACCAGAACACAGTGTATGACATTAATTTCAGAACAATAATAATATTGTGATTGTATTCTGGAATGTCCTTCTGTCAGAAACCTAGAAAAAGCATTGCAAGGAGTGGACAGGGTGGTGCCAGATAGCCCAAATCATCATTCATCTTTAAATATTCAAATACTGGCTTATCCATACAAAGATAAGGTTTAAGGGAAAGATGTTTTTAGATCTTGCTTGTATTGAGTTTTTCCTTTTGCCCCATTGAAATCAGATCTTTCCCCAGTTCTGGAAAGAGGTAAAATGGCTGTCAGCATGTCAATGTGAGGGGTTATTCAAATGAAAAACTCAAATCAATACATAGATAATAGGTATGCAGAACATGTAGAAAAAGGATCACTGCAAAATCAGTATGTGTCACTTTGTTCAGAGTCTTCCTATCCCATACATGTTCTTTCAGAGGGGCAAGGAAGATCCCATGAGAACTTCTTTGAAAAGTTACTTGAAATATAAAGCCAGCACTGCTGACCACTTTCTATTGATAAAATGTTGGTAGATTGCAACATGATCTAAAATGGACCATTATATCAATTCCTTCTCTTGTGTATGTGCATGTGTGTGTGTATGTCAATTTTCTTGATAGTTTACACCACATTTTATAAGTGACTTTTGTTTCCAGTCCAGATCCAAGCCATTCTCATATACCTGGGGGTGGGAGGAAAGGAGCATTTGAATTTTGGGAGTCTCCAACATGCTGCTGTTGTGTGGGGTTGCATTTAGGTGAAATCATGCAACACTTTCTCAAGAACAACCTAGTGACATTCCTGAAACTTCTGATATCTTGGCAAGTTTTAGTATATTAATATATTAAACAATGATCTACATTTCCAGCCTTGAATATTGCTAGTCATATTTGGTTCTTCATAAATAAACAGTTAAGTTTTAGTCCAAAATCACATGAGAACTTAACATTGTAGAATAACTCAAATATGAAGATAGTGGGGAAGACATTCTACTGGAATGCCCAGGCCAAAAAGAGATAAATACTTTAAATCAGTTGATTTAATAATGGTTGTTTTAAGAATTTAAGAAATCACATTCTGGATATGTTTTACATAAGACATCTGCTTGGCAATATATACTGTTGAAACATATACTAACCAATCAGTATGGCCCAGATAGTTTAGCAGCCTTAGAGGTACTTACAATCCTAGAATCTATAAAAGGAACATTTAAAGCAAAATACACAATTCCGTTTTATAAAGAATTTAAAAACAGAATGAACACTAGCATTAGTTACATATCTGAACTGTGGAACAAAGAATTGGAATAATCAATCTTGTAAAATCATGGGTCCGGTTTTAAGAAATGTAAAACAGTTCTTATGACTTCAGAATTAATTTAATTCATCAGAACATATTATTTTATATCTATTGGACCCCTCAGATAATTTTTAAAAAGGGTTGGACATCAGGTTTTTTTGTGATAGGATAATTTGACTGTTCTTTAATTCATATCATTTGATCATGCCAAGCTATAGTTTTGTTTTGGTTTCAGATCATAGCGTATATTAATGCATCTTTGAAAATAAATATAATAGTTAAAAATGTAATGTGATGATAAACTATATTCCTAAAATATGTAGTAGTAGTATCTTTATTATGGCCCAAGACCAGTACAACATAAAACAATCCAAGTACAATCCAGAAGTATAGTAACATTGTATAGTAACATTATAATAGTTTAATCCATTGTGTGCCTCTATTAACTAATCTGGATATGACGTAGCCTTATGGCTAAGGAACAAAATTTAGCAATTAAAAAGGTGATATCAGGATACTTGTCATTTAAGAAAATAATATATGGAATTTCTATTCTATGAAGAGCTTTGATCTGGGACTTTGCAAAGAAGATACTGTAATCTTATGTAACTGAAAGAAACCTATCCTCCTGATACCAAGGAAAAAATTCAGGATATGAGTCTATTATCTATGTGCTAAAAATAAGAATATGAAGCATTTTGTTTAAGTATGGTCTAGATTTAATGATAAGGTTAATTAATTCCCTACTGATATTAAATTGAGGATATTATCTGGGCATTTTTTTTCTTTTTTCTCCCCTTTTCTTTCTTTTTTCTTATATTTAGTTTATTTTAATCAACAACAAGTATGCAGCTTTTTTTACTGTGTTTTTTTTCTGTTGATTTTTCTGTAGTTTTAGTATTCCACTACTCAAATATTAAAACAAATAAAATACAAATAAAATGAAAATAAAAATAACTCAAGGAGTCTGTATAAATGATCTGCAACTATATCTTGCTGCCCTCCAGTATGGAATATTTTAATCTGAGAATGGAAATTTGGTTCTTTTCACTGAGCCATTTGTTCAAAAATATTTCACACATCTAATTTCTTAACAACTTTTTCCAAAGAGCCAGCTGTATTTGTTTTTTTCCCCCTTACAATTGACATTACCCTACACACACACACACACACACACACACACAGATACTTCTTTCAGTGCAACCTCAGAAATTTGAGAATCAATGTGATTCTCAGTGTCACTCTAGGTACAGTGCTAGACTAGGACTATCAGACATGGTTCAGGTTCACCTTAAGCATGAATGTTTATTGGATAATATTGGTAATTCACTATATCTTAGCCTAACCTTCCTCACAGGCTGCTATGGAGAAAACCTGGAGTAAGAAAGGCTATAGGCTGCCTTGTGCTTTTAAAGAAAGGTAGTCTACAGAGCTAAGCACTCATATATTATTGGGGTTGATATTATTGGGATCAAATTTAATGAGGAAATATGATATGCATTGTCTTGGTTTTCTGAAAAAAAGTGAGATATAAGTCTAATACATAAGTCATAAATATACTCCTTTTAAATACATACTGATCTTAATGATGTTTCTGAAAATATATCCATGAACTTCTAGCCCAGAATTATGGAAGACAATGGACTTCAACCATTGGAATCATCTCCACCATGGCAGCATCCAGTTTTGCAGATTGCAATATTTTGATGTGAAATAAATCTGAAGTTTCTTTCTTTTGCCCCTGTGTTGGATTGAATGGAGCTAAATGTCTGTATAGGTTTGAGTGACAATGTACTAACAAAAATTCTTTGTCTATAGAATTTTTCACTGACTCAAAATCATGTGGTTTGAAAACATAATAGTAATGGATAATTGCCTATACTTACACCTGCTTGTTGTAGCTCTGTCATTACCATACTACAACACAGATCCTCAGTTGCAGCTCTTGTGACACAAGGGAAGCATCCGTGTTCTGATGTCTAATAAATTTCATGAAATGGATTATTTTCTGCTTCTGCGCAACTTTGACCTTTTCAACATTCTTTGTTTCACCTAGCTGGTCAGTCCAATCTTTGGCAACAGGTTAGCTTTTCTTTTCTTTCTGTTTTTTTTTCTTGCTAATGGAAAGAAGAGGAGTGGAATGGTCAGCTATTCAAAATATTGAATATTAAAAAGGTCAGGCACATGCAGCACGGCAATGTGAAAATGAGACAATGTGATTCTAGGTAGTTCATTTTGGTGACAAAGATTGTAGCAAGACGAGAAAATGTCACAACATGAATCCATTTCCAGGAATGGAAAGGGAGTATGGTGGGAAAGGAATCGATGCATGCTAATGTCATCAGGCGGTAATATCACATTTTGAAATGAATCTCACAAATGCTGACCCTGTAATGATCCAAAGGCATTTTACTTTTCTGGATAAAGAATTTTTACAAGTTAAACCATGTCCTTTAGGGGAGGCAAGTAAATGTCAGCTCTGTGTGTGTGTGTGTATACACACACACACACACACACACACACCCAAGCCAAACCCCTAATATTTGCTCACTGGAGATGGTTAGGATTAGGAGGCAATGCTGGGAGAACTGGTACAGAGCAGGCTTCATCTACACGTGAGCAGCTCCACTCAGTGCCTAGGAAACCCACAAACAGAAACTAACAAGACCATCTTCTCAGGCAGTTGAGGACCCATGGTTCTGGTATATGGCATTTTGGAGAAGGAGTGGGACAGAGCAGAGGCTGGATCCCAGGTTGGATTGTTCTGTCATTAGACCCTTCCGTTAATTTCAAAACAAAGTAGTCTAGTTGATCATTTTGATTCAAAGATGTATTTCCATATAAAGTTATGTCTGTAATTGATGTTACGATTTTTCTTCAGATTTTGATCCATATTCTTTAATCAAAACATAGTTTCAAGAGCAGCTTATCAACTCTATCCCTAAACAAAGGAGAGAAGGTTGGGAAGGAATAGTGTGAGGAAACACTCCCCCTCCCCAAACTCAAGCACTAGTTTTTTCCCGAAAGGTCTGAAATGCAAAATGAAAAGAGAACTAAAATTGCCCTATTTCTTTTCATTCATTCTGCTATGGTATGATTTAATGCTCATTTCCAGATCCCAGCGGATATAGGAAGGAGCCAGACAGAGGAATGGCTTCATAGCATATGGAGAATGAAGACCTGCAGTAGTCTAATGTCACAGCTAATTGAGTTTAGTCAAAATGAAAGTTTTTTCTATACATTGAATTTTTCTTACAGAAGAATCCAAATTTTAGAGTGCCATATGAATTTGGTCTTGTCCTTTCTTTTTTGAAGAGTCTTGTCAAGTAGGGATCTGTGAAACAGCCTTGATTTCCCTTGACAAAGTGTTTCACACCAAGGAGGGCAAGTTATCTTGTTGAGAAATGTCTCATTGAGGTGTTTTGATCTAGCAGGGGGTTCTATACATACGCTATCCATGCACAAAAGTCTCTTCCAGCTACTGGAACTGTAAGAGGAGTCCTTATAAATGAAGCACAGTGAAGCAATATAGAAGTGTCATATTAAAGGGGTGAGTGTTACTCTGTGAAGCAGGCTAGCAAAATGTGCTCTGTATGAACCTTTACTGAAGCAAAGCACCATCTGAAGTAGCACATAGGAGTATTATCTAGCAAATTTTGCATTGCATAATCCCTAGCCAGACATACAGTGTTAATTGCTACTCTGTGTTATTGTTATTGTTTTATTTAATCACTGTCTTACAGATGGTAAGA
Source organism: Python bivittatus (assembly GCF_059951505.1). Taxonomy (NCBI): domain Eukaryota; kingdom Metazoa; phylum Chordata; class Lepidosauria; order Squamata; family Pythonidae; genus Python; species Python bivittatus. Next base: position 35,205,708 of record NW_028277098.1, read on the forward strand.
AACTAAATTTCCCTTCCCTTCCATTTATTTTTATGTGTACAAGTCTCTTTCTGTAGTGCTTTGTAAATACTGTAAAGTCCATTTGACTCTGAATATAACCCATCCACATTGTTTTGCTTTGGTTCTAAATTTTCTAATAAACATCACCACATTAATGAAGCTTTTGAATAAATAGCATAACACTTGAGAACCTTTTCTTAATTTGAAATTATTTCTGGAATAGGCTAATCCCATTCTTAATATAATATACATTAGAGATATTGCCACCGCTCAGTTTTGTTTGGGGGGATTTTTCCACCAGTAATGCAAATCCTGGCAGGTCATACTTGCTTCATTGTGATTATGATATGGCCTGGTTTAGATTACATATTTATTTATTTATTCGATTTACATAGCTGCCCATCTCACTTTTACCTGACTCTAGGTGGCTTACAATAAAACAAATAAAATACATAAAATACACAATATAAAAAGCCAAAATCAATGTCATAGTAACATAAATTGCAGAGTATAGGAAGATATTTTCCCAATTTTGATGAGAATTGGTTTTTAAGGCCCAGTTCTGTAACTAATTACTTGGAATGTAAGGCTCAGTGTAAATATACAGCTAAGCCATGACTGTGTCACAGACCTCGATCATTCCATTCTATTAGTTTTGTGCTTAAAAAAAAGAAAGGGATTTTTGTATTCATTGTTATCTGAAACTTTTCCTAATGCACCTAGTTCAAAACACATTTTCCCCCTTAAACTACATTTTTTAAAATACAGCCACTTCAATATCAGCCATAATCAGAGCCGCCACTGACTTGCAAGGTGCCTTTGTGCAAAACGGTTTTTTGCCACCCCTCCCTTTAATCATTCTATTAGCTAATTTTTTTTTTAATTGAGAAACAGGACAGCAGTTAAGGACAGGACTAGATGGGAAGTTTGGAAGAAGTTTTAACTTAGAGAACCAATGGAAAGATGAAGGGATGTTTTTTGTCACGGCATAGAAGAAGACTCGGAGCAGCTCGTGTCTGTTAGGTTGAACTTCCTGGAACCGCAACAAAGTTCCAAACACCGGAAGATGTTAGCAGCACAGATAGTTTCAGATTGTGTGATACATATGGTTCCTCTGAATACAGCACTCGTTTCAGAAGAAGTGAAATGTGACATAAGCAGTCTGTCAGAAACCTCGCAATCAATCACTTGCACTGCTAGTTCACTTGCTTCATTTCTGCCATTACAGTGAAGGGGAGGAAGGGAGGGAAGGTTGGAAGGTTAACCGTTAGGCGCAGATGGACTATTATCTGGCTTTCAGGAATGCCCAAGGTCACACCAACGTGAGAACCCGAGAGAATCTTCAACATGCACAAGAGAGATTCAAAGACAGAAGGGGTGTGTGAAATGGGAGTGAAGTAAAACTAAGTTTTGGCACGCATAGGACTCAGTTCCAGCTATGCTCCTAGAGCTGTTCACCACTTTCCAATAAATGAACTTTCCTTTGAACCTGCATTGGTTTCAATGAGAGTTGCTTTTGCTGGGAACTGAGTACCATGGTTCTTACACAATCACACACGGTTGGTGTTCGGAATGGAGAATTGATTTTTAGACCTTAATTTGGTGCCTGCTTCTGTCATGGTGCCCCTTGTGTCATGGTGCCTTTGTGCAGTGCCCAACTTGCACACCTGCTTGTCCTGGCCGTACCCTTTTTCCTACACATTTTCCCCAAATATACTTTTTGTCTAATTTTTTTTTAAGGAGGGAAAAATAGACACTAATGGGCTGTTCCCTGCTTTTCTATGTTACAATGGGGTCTGTTTTGATGGATTGTGCCATTTTGCTCCCCCTGAAATCTGTAGGGGGCTTCTTTTATATCCCCACTGATCGAGAGAATTCTATTGCACAATGTTTATTACAGTATTTTTTGTTTTTTATATTTAAGCTAAGCAGTTTAGATACAGTCTTCTGTTAAAATACTGTGCTTCTTTTCCTCTCAACAAAGACCTTTACTGACCTTCTATTAGGCAGCAATTTTCCCTTTCTATTCCTAGTCTTATTTCAATGTGGGACAAGTTTACATTCATCTTTCTTTGTATGATGTCCACTTCACTTTTTTTATTGCCTTTTTTACTCCTGTTCTTTCTACATCCTCTACAAATTGCAATTTTGTGAACAAAGGGGATGGAATTTACTATGACTGAGTTGGGAAGGAGTGGAGCCCCTAAGAAATGTGTATTACTTACGCCAACTTTTCAGGTATGCATTCTAGAATCATAGAGTTGGAAGGAGCTAGTTAATTCATTGAATCCAGCTCCTGATCGGTACAGGACTCCCAGCTGAAACACCCCAAAATATTTAGTGAAAGGAACAGATCAATCAGCAGAGAACAATATTGCTGGTTACTGTGAATATCAACTGCTAGTGTGATGTTCTGCTAGTTTCTGACATGCTTCTTCTTGATCATTTCTTTCTCAGCAAAGCATACTTTGCTGGTTTAGTCTGGTTTCATTCTGATGTCTGAAATGACCAGATTGGCCACTGATAAAATGATTTCTCTTACTTCTTTAAGCACATGGATTCATGGCTGTTAAAACAAAGTCCACTTTTAGTGCCATATGAAACACTATAAGCTTAAAAACAAACAAATAATAATAATAATAATAATAATAATAATAATAATAATAATACCACCAAAATAATTACATGATATCTGACATCATAATGCGAGTTCCACCTTTTTTACTTGGGTTGTCACAATGCACATTTCACCACTTCTTGCCTCTCCCCTCCTTCAGCAGTGCCTACACTTCAATATATACCCAAAATAAATATCACCCAGCTTTGTATTACTGAGTTAAAATGCTACAGTTGTTTTTTTTTTGCTACCCTCAAAACGTTGCAATTTGTATTTAATAAGTTGGACAAAAATATCATCATTGATTAAAAGCATATATTAAAAATAACCCAGTGTAATGATCATTTCCTCTAAGAAACTCCAGATGCTATAGTAACAGTAATATGTGTGTGTGTAGGATCATTAAACATACAAGGAAAGTCTTTTGACTTCCACCTAAAAGAAGATAAACAAAGACAGAAACCAAAATATTTTTGCCTTTTTTCCCGTTTTTTAATTTTCTGGCTATTTCCATGCCAGCAGTGTTTAGCATCTTAAGGCATCGCCTAGCCATTCCTTCGCTAATATCAAGCTTGTCTTTGTATCGATATATATCCACAGTAATAGCTGGATGATGCTACGATGCTATAAATCACTAATATGGAAATAGCCACTGTAATATGTGGGGTATGCGTGTGAAAGAGGGAGAGAGAAAGATAGGTGCACTCCCCGTTAATGCTTCACTTCATCTGCTTCACGACCCATTGAGGTGACACTAATTTGCTTTGACCAGGTGACCTCACTTTGAAAGAAATGGCTTCTTCCCGTGTTCTGCATGTGCACAGAAGCTGTTTTCTCTGAATCAAGCAAAGACGTTTTGCTGCCTAATGCCTTAGAAGTCTGGTTGCTCCTTCACTTTGAGATTTTGCCCAGTGGATTTCTCCATTGGCAGAATGGTTGAAAAAGAGAGGGAAGTGTGGGAAACAAAAAGTACTGATACGGAAAGCAGCCAGTAGAAGAAAGGTTTGTGTGACCATTCGAGATTGTCATTCTGAGGGGAAGAATGAGGAAAAGGAGAAGGACATGTGTAAAGGAATATATAAAAGAATTAGAAGAACAGTAGGCAGAAACCCACAAAGCAAAGAGGAAAAAGAAATAAATATCTTTGAAAACCCACCACACTGCCTATAAAGCAGTGCCTAGAAAGTATTCTACCTATTAGAATTAGAATATATAGTCTACCTTCCCTGAAGCTCTCAGAGAGATACAGACGTTGCATTATGTCATGTCTCCATGTAGAAAGTTCACTGATGTAAAGAAACTTGCACTCCTCACTTTGGGAGAGGGCAAGAAATTTCTTTATTTTTACACAGTATGTATTCTGAGTGGTGCAATGGTCCATAAGTTCAATTCCCAGCAGATGAGTTGAACCCCATAGAAAGATCTGATTATGTATATCTGATAAGGCACACATAGGATAAGTCATGTGCTACCTCCTGGTACTCAATATATCTGTATCAGTGATCCACCTCAGAAATTACCTCTTTAGTTTCTTGTTTTGGACATTTGTATATTCAGTTCTAGACTCAATTATTTTTATTCCATGTTGGATTTATGTTTATGTTCAAAGCAAATGTTTAATCACGCCCACGTAGAAAAGTTCAAATGAACCCAGGAATGACAGTCAGACTACACTTATCTCATTTATGTGAATGGGAAGAAGATGTCTGCTAGGTTTAATAAAATGATTTTATCCAGACAGTACCATCAGAGTGAGCCTCCAAGAAGTGGGAAGAGCCCCTGATTATTGAAGTCCTAGAGTGTTTGAAGATAAAGCATGCAGAAAACAGATATCTATAAGATACTTCTCAGCTGAAATTGGGGACTGATGCCCTTGTCAAAACCAATTCCATATTAAAAGCACAGTTCCATTATACCATTGAATGAAAGCTGCATCCCTCTAAATGAATTAAAGCAAGCTCTTCCCGTGGTTGTTGTTCAGTTACAACCTAATGAAATTGTACTGTCAGACAATGACAGATTCAACATTTCTTGGAGATCATGTTAAGCTTTTCCTATGTTCTTTCCTGGGCAATTACAGCTCACAATCATTCTTAATAGAGGCCAATATCCTGTGTCATCATTTGCATGAACAACGTCTATTACAGTTATTGAAATCGCAGCTAAACATAAATGTCAGATAAAACCCAATTGGCACAAAATATAGCTTGGTTAATATACAGAATTTTTTTAAAAAAAGACAGAAAACTAAACAACAAAAACTAATAATAACAACAGCAATAAACAAAATCACTTTGAATGTAAAATCTCTTTGAATAATTCTATAAGATGCCACAAAGAAGAGACCACTGAAAACCTCATTTGGCTAACATGCAGTTTACAGTTACAATAATCCTTGCAAATGGAAGAAGTGGGACAATTAACAGAAGGATTCCTAAAAGCATCTTAATATTCTAAAGCCATGGTTATCTAAAAAGGTAAGATATAACAGCACTCGGCATGTGACAATCAACCCAGAGCAAGAGAAAACTGTAGAGAAGTGGACATTTTTTATTTACTTTTGAAACAAAGGAAAAAGGCTACACTGAGAAATAAGAACAGGTAGTTTTAGAGATTTGGGGAATTGGAATCTTTCAGAACCAATACAGTCCAGAGTAAAACTCATGTATGTATACCATCTGCTTCCATCTAAGCAAGGGTCTTCTGAGAGTTAATTTCAGCTGCCAGAGATGCACAGTTGGAAACTTGACTCTGGTTTACTGCAATCATTGTCTGAGAGCTGAAACTTAAGGAGAAAGAAGCCTGGTGAATCTCCATAGGGGGGAAAATAGGTGCCCCTGAGAGCACAGGAGTTGCTGTGAAGTGTCTAGATCTGAAGAGACAAATGAAGTTCAGCCACTGATGCCAAACTCAAGGATAAGGTTGGCTGCTATTCCTAAAAGGAAAGTCTTCTGAGTCATTTTTGAAAGCTGAGTTTGTGACTAGGAAACAGTTCTTTCATTCCTTTCTGCTCACAGAAAAAGGGAAGGTTAAATAAACTTGTGTGCAGGCTTGGTGGACCAAAAGCACAATCCGTGTGCCCCCTCCCCCAATGAAGGTCACTACTGCTGTTAACTTTGAAAGTACAAGATGGAGGACAGAGAACATTGTTGTTGTTCTGTTTTATATTTGGCATTGCTCTAGATGAAGTGGGGATTCAGCCCCTTTTTTGAGAAAGGATACTATTATGGTTTTATTCTGAATTATAGAACTGGAGGAAATTGCATTTCATTTAATTATGATGTTGTAGAATGCAATCCACCTGGTCTGAAGGGAAAATTCTTATGGTTAAGCCATGCCAGGTACTTTAGAGGAACAATTTCATTTGTGATTATAGATGGAAAGCTAGAAATGTTAAGGCAAATGGGGATGGGAAAGAGAAAATTGTACACTTTTCTACACCCAATCCCTACCTCCCCTCAGACAGTGCTGGAGCTGAACCTATGTAGTTAGGAGCAATGAGAACTCCCTTGCCAATACAGAGAGGCAACACAGACACACTCTTGGTTTATGACTTTACTGTGGCAATTTAGGTCACTAGCACTTGTCTATCCTGCTAAACTTTCTCATCCAGAATCAGCTGTGAAATGTCACACCTGTGGAGGCAAGGGACACTTTGCCAGTAAATTATCTACCTATTTCAAGCCTGAGAATCCGGGAGTCAACAGTTTAGAAAAGGGCCTTATAGCTATTAAAGGGAGCTCAGTCATCTGACACCAGGAGACCACCTCTGATTTCTCATTATTCAACTGCTCTGACATACATCTTTTAGCATTATTAGACTCATCCCCAATGGCTTATTTCACTGATATTGTGCTGCAGTTTACCCACTCAAAGGGATATCCAATGCATGTGAAATCCATAGATAAAAGACCTCTATATTGTGGTCCCATGATTGAACATACTCTCCTTTTTACTTCACCATAAATGATCATCTGGAAATGACACTTTTTCTTTGCATTTTCCCATTGTCTTAGAGTTAGATTGGCTACAAGCACCCAATCCTGATATTCAAGTGTGATAAAGGGACCATATCTTTTACATCACAAAAATATCAGGATCACCTATTACAGGCACCAAAACTCCATTCTCCCACCATCACAGATCCAGAGGCTACTCTAACTTCACTGATGTTTTTGGTAAGGAAGAGGCTAACATATTGCCTTCCACTGTTACTATGATTTTACTGTTATTTTGATTCCTGGCACTGGGATGTCTGCTAAATCTCAATATCCAAAAGTTGGTTTGTTTGAAGGAGTTTCTTGATATCAACTTGAAAAAAGGATTTATTAGAACTTCATTATATCCTTCTTCTGCACTTACTTTCTTTGTCAAGAAAGACATTTGAACACTGTGACTATTACAGATTACTACTCACTGTCTGTTATCTCTGATTTTCTGGAGCACTTCCAAAAGGTACACATTTTTACTAAATTGAACTAGAGAAGGGCTTACAATTGATCCATATGAAGGAGAGCCATGAATATTTAATTACCATTGACATGTACTATGTGAAGTTTGAGTATACTGTGATGCCTTTTGGCTTATCTAATTGTCCACCACTATTTATGAGATTCACGAACAAGATGTATTCTGACATCCTGGCCACTTACGTCATGGTATATTTAGATGACATTTTTATTTTATTTTATTTTTCTGAAAATCCAGCTGCCATGCTGCATATATCAGAAATGCTATGGAAAGGCTTTGTACACACAAGCTCTCCATTAAGTTGAAAAAAAGAGAGCTTTTGTTCTCCCTGTACTAGATTATTTGGGCTATAGAATTTCTGCAGATGATATTTAGATGGATTGTTCTAAGGTAGACTCCATTATATCCTAGAATATGCTAAGTACTGTCAAGGATAAGCAGCATTTGGGGGGGCTTTTGCGACTTTGCAGTGATTTGTATGTAATTCTTCGCAGAGTTCAACTCACCTTATAAAAAAGGCATTTTGCTTAAACTGGACTATTCAGATTCAAGAAGTATTTCAGGATCTGAAGCAAGCTTTCACTCCTCAACTCCCATTACATTATCCAGAACCCAACCACCCTTTCACTTCCAAAATTAAGCATCGGGCTCTGTCTTAGGTGTCATTCTTTCAAGCTACTGTGGGAGGAAAATAATTATTACCTTGTGTTTTTTTTTTACTCCAGGCTGCTTCTATCATATTATCTATGATTTTTTAAATAAAGAGCTCTTAGCTGTAAAGTAGGCATTCCAACACTGGAGACATCTTTTGGCATGGACCACTCATCCTGCCCAACTCATAAGAACTCAGAACATTTTCAGACTGCACAGAAACCCTCCCAATGTCAAATCACCTCAGCATAATTTTTCTCCCATTTTATTGTTTACATCATCTGTGTTCCCAGTTCACAAAACAAGCACCCAAATGTTTTCTTGCAAGCTTGAATACTGTATTCTTTGTTATAATTCCTCTATCACCTACTTGAATCCTATGAGTTTTGTCCCACTCCCACTCTATCAGCATCATCTCCTCAGACACTGGGGGTGGGGAAGCACATTCCTGATTATCTTGAATGTGTGCACCTGCAGCAACAGAAGAACCCATATGTCCAGGCTCAGATGGATGATGTTCAGGGGGGTCCCATAAAATGCTTCCTTCCCTTTTTCTTGGGATGAGGACATCATTCCATAACAGTCATCTATATATTTCCCCTTCTATCAGGGAAGGGGTTTTGCAGTTTTAACATTACAGTAAAACTGCTGGACATTTCAGCATCTTCAAAACTACACACTTGTATTTCAGAACTTTCAGTAAAGAGTTGTATATTTCTTCTTGTCATTTCTACCATCTGGTCAAGCTTGCAACAGCTAAGCCAACTAGGATGCTATAACCTTTCCCTTCTGCCACAGGCCTGTGGGAAACTTGCTTCTTTGGATTTTATTACTGACTTTCCAAATGTTCAGGGTTTAAACACTATCTTGGCTGTGGTGGATCTTTTTACCAAGATGTCTCATTTTGTAAAGGGACACTTTGTTTCTTTTGCACCAGAGACTGCCAGACTCTTTATTGATCATGTCTTCTAGTACTGAGAGATAGTTAATCATGTTGTTTCAGATTGTGGAGTTCAATTTGCATTATATTTCGTACAAGATTTATACCAGTTACTTGAGATTCAGATTCATTTATTCTTGGTCAATCATGGACAGAGAAAACTAATGCAACTCTACAGCAATACTTGAGCTGATATGTTAATTACCAGCAGGACAATTGGCCTGACTTATTACCTCTTGTTGAATTTGGATATAACCATTCTGTGCATGCTTCTACTGGCATGTCCTCTTTCCAACTTGTTTATTGATCTCACTCCTGCTGCTTGCCTTCCATGACTGTTCCCTTCTGTTCCTCGAGCTTCTACTGCCCCACCAAAGCTGCAAGCAGCATAATTTCTCCTCCAGTAACAGCTGCATCTTGCCAAAACCGCTTTAAACATGCTGCAGATTTCCATCAGCAAGAAGGACCTCCTATTGCTCTGGGGGATCACGTCCGGTTTCCACTAAGTTTTTACCCTCTTTGAAATGTATTGGTCCTTTCCCATAAGCAGTTTTTCTTGTAGCTGCTGGTCACAGTGAAGATCCACCAGTATTTTAACCCTCTCTGCTCTTTTATCAATACCTCCTGTTTGTATTTGAGGTGGAATGTATTTTAGGTCCCAGACACAAGACACGAAGATTAGAATATTGGATTCACTGGAAAGGCTATTCTGACTTCCTGGGAAGCTGCTGCTGCTGCTAATGTTCAAGCACCCTAGCCTGGCCATCAGTTTCATCTACTATATCCTCTTAAACCTAAGCCTCCAAACCTGCTGGATGGGGACACAGACTCATCTGACTCAGGTGGGAGGACAATGACTATTTTCTGCTCTCTCTCCTCTTCTACACCAGTCAGCATCCTCTCACTTAAAGACTGTGAGAAGGAGGAGGTAACCAATACGTTGCTCCTGCCTCTGGACTGTGCAGGCATAATTTGGAAGAGTTGCCTTAAGGGACTTTTTTTCTCTCTGGATTCTCTGGAGGAGGAGGGCAGATATCATGAATGGAGAGATGTAAGAAAAGTCTTGGAGTATGAGAAAGAAAATGGGGTATTTTGAAACATGAGAAACGAAGAGCAGATGGGTATTTCACACTTTCCTCTTAAAAGAGCTCTTAGTCCTTTAGTTAAGGACACTGGAAGAAAGAAGTTGAAACAACTCACTGAGACCCCCTCCTTAATGCATTCACTCATGAATGAAAGTCAGAATTTTAGTTATTCGGTTTCAAAGTTTCTGTATCCTAATCCCTTTTTTTTCTGACATTAAACCTGATTAATGAAAATCTGTGTGAATCTTGCTTCCTTGGTCATGCATTGCTGTTAAGGCATAACACATCTCCTGTTCTGGTCTGGCCAGCGATGTATAACTCTCATCATACTCAGCCCAAACTGACAAGACTGCCTATCCTGGCAGCTTCATATTGATGTTAAATTATAAGGGGGAGAGAGCCAAGGCCTGGGCCATCCCATGTGGAGAGGCTATGGACCTGACCACTTTCCCCCTTATCACTGTCAGCTAGAACATACTTAGGAATGAAAGGTAGAACAGTGCCTCCAAATTTAAGAGGTCCAAAAGAGTACCATGGCCAGTGATATCAAACACTGCACAGAGATCTAATAGGACCAGCAACACCAGTCAAGCAGATTATTTTTCTTTGTTGGAAAGAAGTTATTATTCTGGACTTAAAATCTGGAGTACTGAAGATACATTCCCACCTTCAACCTTTGAGATTTAGGTGACATGACATCTAGCACTGAAGATGTTACCTAGCCAGGTAATGAAACATTTGCAAGAAAACAACCAAGCTTGGAGAATCCTTAGGATTCCACAGTTCAACCCTGAGCTACACATATTCACTTCTATTGATAGATATAGATGACAGATACCAGATACCCACATTCCTTCTCTCCAGCTCCCAGTGACCAATGCAGCTTCTTTTCCATGCCCAGATCTGAACTCTAACTGAAAGGAATCAAAATATCTTTTTCATCCAGGATCCTTTGCAATTACAGTTCCACTATTTTCTCTAAAACCTTCCCTAAAAGGTATAGGATAGAGACTGGGTAGAATTTGTCCAGCACTGTTGAGATAGCCTTTTCAGGAAGGGTTCACCATTACTTCTTTCATGGGAAAGGTACAACCCCCTCCCTTAAAGAGTCAACTGCTCATCCCATTTTGGCTGCCCAAAGGAACTATGTAGGGCAAGAATCTAGCCCATAGGTGACCAAACCTCAGAGACCACATCAACAAAAGAATACTAGACAGTTTGAAAAATGCTGCCCCAATGACCTCTTTTAAGAGAGGCAGATGTGGTGATCTTCCCAACCTATTATGTAGCTGGGGAGAACATAATCTACAAGAGAAGAAAGGTAGTGGGGATCTTTTTTTATATACCAGATATGATCTGGACAGTCTTTCCAGTAATTAGCCTACCCAAGAATGATTTTGCTATCCTACTGAAGCGTTAAGTGGTAGCCTTGTGACAGAGCATACAATACCCAGGAAGTGGACCACTCTCAAACTTCTACTTGTCCATACTCAAATAGGTGATCCACTTGCCCATAAATACATCTAAAGTTTACAGAGATGATCACCATTAACATGAAATACTTTTACTCTAGTTTACTTTACAATAGGAGTGATTAATATTCCCAGCTTATTTTTGCAGCCCCTGGAACCTCCTCATCCAAGTTTATGCCACTGAATTTTGGTAAGAGACCACCAATTTTTAGTGCCATATTTCTTCATGTTTTTGAACAGGTCAATGAGCACAAATAAATTGCATTTTTGCTTTTTTTGGGGGGGGGGAATAACACCCAAAAATAAGCTTAGCAAAACTCTGGAAAGCTCACTGTACCTTTTTAAATGGAATTACTCAACACCCTCCTTATTTAAAAGATTCACAAATTTTGGACCTGTTTCCTTGAGTAGCATTATTGCTACTGTGGCGTTGGATAACACAGAGAGAGAGGAAGGGAGAAAGGGGATACATATAACTAATCTTTGGATAAAGAAGTTCCCCCACTCCTGTTTCAGAAAGTAATTATACCAATTTTCAGTGTTCCAGTGCTGCAAGAGTCAAAAGCTAAAACCAAATCATGAATGAAAGGACAGAAGTTCCTTTCTTCTCCCTTTGGACCTATAATATACCCCTGAAATATGAGCGTTTGATTACAATGTTCTGTTTTATTCCCAGTAATACATTTGGACTGAGCAATTTGATAGCTATAAGAAAGGATGCTAATTGCCTGATGTGTGGTATTACAAAATCTGCCTTTATATCATGGAGACAGTAACAGTATAATTCAAAGCCTTTTACCAATGACACAATTCATAATCTAAGTATCCTATTAATAATGGACCTTAAGTGGAATACATAATAACAACAAATATATATGTTTAAAGATTTAAAATTACACTTTGTTTACCAAATTCCCCAGCTGTAGGAGAAAAATGCATATTGTCTTTGGCTGAACTACACCAGGCTAGCCCCTGAAAGAGCCTTTTTAATATGCTCTTTCAATCTTGATTTTTTTTCTTTTTTCTTTTTTCTTTTCTTTTTTAATAGTATGATGGAGCATTATGCATCAGCCTAATGACATATGAAGGCTTATCTATTTTAAGAGGAAAGCAAGCTGTTCCTCTCCAAACAACAGCACTGTGCAATGCCTTGGATTTGATCCCAAAAAGGAGGTTCAGAGCATGCAAGGACGCTGAAATACCCCTTTAAAGAGCTGTGCCTTTTCCTAGAATTAGCAACAGCTGCAGAAGGTATTCATGCAAGAACCACCTGGTTTAAAGAGTTGTAGATTGGTGCTATGTTCAAATTCCTGCCTGCTTCAAAACTTCTTTCCTTCTCTAAGAAAATCTAGATGTTGAGTCCAATATATAAAAGATTAGCCATATACAATGGATTTGTAATCATATCTAGGTAAAAAAATGGGATGGGGGAGTTAAAAAACCTTGAAAATTAGAGAATGCCAATTCAATTACACAAAGACTAGCAGAAATAAATGACTCTTACTCACCAATATTTTGAACAATGAAAATAGGAAGAAATTGAATGACATTAATATTGACCATAAAAAGTTCTACAGATAAGAAATAAAAGAAGGGACAGGGGAAGCAAAACAGAGAAAGAAATATGAGATTTAAATGGAAAAAAGTATAAGAAAAATTGAAACAGTGAAGAAGAGAATATAGTGAAAGCAGAGATGAAAGATAAATAGGCATGAAAGAACACAGGAAAAAAAGAAAAGCTAATTAGTAAAGTATTGTCAGTAATAGATAATTTGTTTGTAGCTATAAATGTGAGCCAGATTCACTGTCCTATATAATAACTGTTTAAGTGGATGTTGGTAGTAGGCACTAGATTTAAATTATGCTAACTCAGATTGCTTAACTATGTGGCATCAAGTCAATGTTGACTCCTTTGACCACATAGATATTCTGCATAATGATCTGTCCCTAACTTGGTCCTTCAGGTCTTCCAACAGTGTACCCATTGCCACTATAACTAAGTCCATCCACCTTGCTGCTGGTTCTTCTTCTTCCTTCCATTTTTTCCAGCACTGTGGACTTCTCAGAGGAGCTTGATTTTTGTAAAATGTGTCCAAAATATGATAATTTGGGCCTGGTCATTTGTGTCTCAAGTGAAAATCCTGGGCTGATTTGTTCAACGATCCATTTATTTGTTTTCTTGGCTGTCCATGGTATTATCAGGAGTTTTCTCCAACACCAAAGTTCAAAAGCTCCAATACTCTTTTTATTTGCTTTTTCAAAGTCCAACTCTCACTTCCATAGAGTGTCACAAGGAACACTATTGCTTGTACTATTCAAATCTTTGTAGTTATAGACACATCACAGCATCTGACTCTTTTCCAAAGCCTTCATGGCTGCTCTACCAAGTGCTAGTCTGAGGCATATTCTTGACTGCTTGTTCCTTTACTGTTGATGGTTGATCCTAAAAGGCAAAAGTTATTTACAACTTCAATATCTTCATTATCAGTTCTAAGGCTGGTCATTGTACCTGTTGTCATTAGTCTGGTCTTTTTTATATTTAATTTTAGTCCTGTCTTTTGTATTCTTTGACTTTTATTATTAGAGTTTGCAGATCCTTTGCATTTTTGGCTATCGGGAGGGATGGCGTAATCACCACACACAGACATGACACTTGCCTTCAGACATTCTGCTAGTAAAAGTCATTTTACTTTTATCTAAATTCCTCTATCTTTTTTTCTTCTTCAATTAAAATTCCCCCAAAAGTTAGCTTTAGGAGAAATTCAGAGGCAATTTTGTGATATGTGTACATCATTAAATTTTCACTTTACATTTGCTTCAGATAGTGCGTTAAGGATCATTGCAAGAAAATATAGTGTTGGGAGATTTCAACCTGTTGACCAAGATCTTTTTCTGCTGATGAAATGGATTAGTTATAAATCTGGAAAACTGATCTCCCAAGATCATTAATATGCTAAGTTTGTTCAGGCTACTGGGACATCTAGCCCATTTTCCTAATAAGATTTATATTCGTCTCTATAGATAACAGATTCTTCTTTTAATTTTGGTTCATCCACCAGAACATTCTCTCTGGTCCCCAGCAGGGAAACTGAGCTGATTGTTGGTGCTAACCTGTTCACGTAATGTTTGGATCTGAAGAAAGAACGATTCTTTAGCAGTCATATCAGTATTCACACAGTACCTGTCAGCAGCTCCTCAAACCAGACACATATTTGCATCTTGTATGATCCAGGAAAAGATCTAGCTGGTTTTTCTTTTTGAATGCAAACCATAGTATAAGCTTAGGACCTATTGGAATAGAAGATAAATTATGCCTCCTCTTTCTCACCTTATAGTGTGTATTGTAGTGTTCTTAGATGCTGCCCTGATGTCAGTGTTGAGATAAAACACTGGATTGGCTAAAAAGCAAACTCTTTGTAACCAAGAGAAAAAAGGAGAACCAAGGAGAAAACCACACCCCCACCAAAACTGGTAAGACAAGCTACTATATAGAAACAGGGAGCAAACTGCTCTCTCACTCGCACTGATTATGTTACCTATTTGGGTAATGAAGCATCTGCAACCAACCAACCAAGCTCAGAGAGTACCAAGACTCCACAATAAAAGAAATTATATGTAGCTCAGGGTTGAACTGTGGAGCTTGGATGTGCTCTCTGAGCTTGGTTGTTTGTTTGCAAATGTTTCATTACCCAACTAGGTAGCATCATCAGTGCAAGTGAGTGTGGGGTTTGCTCCCTGTTCATATACAGTAGCTTGTCCTGCCAGTGTTGGTGGGGGTGTGGTTTTCTCCTTGGTAGTTCCTTGATTAGGGTATTGTTTTCGGCTTGATTATTTGTCTGGTGTTAATCCCTGCTTATCTGGACATTGGCTGCTGGAGAGGATGTTTTCTGCTCTTTTTTGTTTCCTTCTTAGCTTTTTTATTGTCTCTTTTGAATGGTGTGTAAATGTTTGTAATCTTTGTAATCACTTTGAAATAAAGTGTGCATAGCTCTGTTAGCCTAACTTTTGTTCTCTGCAACTGACTGTGGTAGAAACTGAAAGAAATTCAGCTATATATGGTAAATCAGTTTCTCTGATTACATGAGATAAAAATGTAATTGTTTTAAATTTCAGAAGGCTTGAAGTCAAAGCATTTATTTCAGGTTTGGAACAAGGTGTTCCAACTTCACCCAAAGTTTTGCAGTATTGTTCCAACCATTCCAAGAATGTGTTGGGCTTGAAACAGCTGTTCTGAAATCATATTAGAGTATATTGAATTCAAAACAGAGCATTACAATCATTTCAAGCTTAAAATCAGATTTTAAACATTTCAAGTTTCACATCAGGAACTGCGGCTAGAGGACCTTTGCTCAGCTTCAGCTATTTCACCAGTTGTGATCTTATCTGGCACAAGAGGTCCTTGCTGTAGTAACTCATGTAATTAATTAGATTACTGCAGTGCAGTTTCCCTGGGGCTGCTTTTAAAGATCTCTTGAAGCTTTAGCTTGTTTATTCACTGCAACTGTATCTTACTGTAATCAGTTTACTCCTGGTGAGTAACATGATGATGATGATGATGATGATGATGATGATGATGATGATATCAGCAATGTGCAGTGGCCCATGAGCTAACTGGTCCCCATCCTTGGGAACTTATTTGTAAGCCTTGCAAAGTAGTCCAGACAAGAAGCACATCCAGAAGTACTAGTTCTATGTTTATTATAAGGTTACATTAATAGAATTTTGCAAGTCTGAAAGTACATATCTCCCGTCTTGCCCTTATAATCCAAGAAACTAGGAACGGTCCCTTTTGAAACATTTGCTAAATCCCCATTCCTTCTGCAGCTCAGCTGCCTCTGATCTGACTGTTGCCTAGTCTGCAGCTCTTCCTCCTATCTCCCAAGGTCATTCCCACATCCCATTACAATATTACATCTATGCAGAGTCCTTGGAGTTCTCTGAGCTTGGTTGTTTTCTTGCAAACATTTTGTTACCTGGCTAGGTAACATCTTCAGCACACTGAAGATGTTACCTGGCCAGGTAACGAAACATTTGCAAGAAAACAACCAAGCTCAGAGTTCAACCCTGAGCTACACATATTCTCTTCTATTGGTATTACATCTATACTGCAGGGCCCACACTAGCTACTGATTAGCTTCCGGGTGTCATTTAGAGTGCTGGCATTGACTTATAAAAACACTTTTATAGCTTGGCACCCTGGCACTTACAGCAGCACCTTCTTCAGCCAGAATCTAGGCCATCTAGGGAAAAACTGCCTCTAGTGCCCCACTTTCAGGAAATAAGGGAAAACAATGCTTTTCAGTGGGAGCGCAAATTTTTAAAATATTCTTCCTGTGGAGATCAGGCTGGCTTTATCCCTGATTGCATTCAGGAATATGTTAAAGCTAAGTTGCTCAGGAGAGGATTTTAACCTGTTTGGGGCCATTTTTTGGTTTATTTTTTTCCAAGTTGTTATTTTTAGTGTTTCTAAGTCTGTATTTATGCTTTAAATTTACTGTGGATTTTTTTTTCGTCTCATGTAAGCCACTGAGAGTCAGACTGATTGCAGCAAGATACAAATGTAATAAATAAATAAATAAATAAATAAATAAATAAATAAATAAATAAATATTTCTTTGCATATCACTCATTTCTAACATACATCATTTTCACTTATGACCAGGAAATTACAAACCATTTTACTTCCATCCATTTAAATATTTCTTTATTTCTAGGTGAGCTGTCCCTCTAAACACAGTTCTGGGCATATTTAAACTCAAAATGTGCATTTTAAAATGCAATTTTACAAGTCATTTCCATTGTAAAGCCCCTGGGAAATTTCAAAGATACCGATTTTCCACCCTGTGATGTCATCTCGGATGTTCAGATTAGCTCTGTTTAAATTTACAGAGAATAAATTATCAGGTAGCCCTCATTTCAGAAAGCTAGAACTCATTAAAAAACCTACAAGAATTGTATTAAGAGGCAACATTTTTGAACCATCTAACTATTGTTGGAGATGTAATTCCAGAAGAATTGACTCTTTCTATGAAGGGACCCAACCTAGAGATAGCCAAAAGGCACACCCTTTTCCCCCCTCCCTTTGTTTCTGCCTTGCTTTCCCAGTTTGAAATACTGGTACTTTTTGGCTTTTCCAGTAAACCAGCTTCCTACAGAAAGAACAGAGATGCAGGTCTGGAAATAGGAAAGCAGGTTATTTCCTTAATAAACTTGTCCATTTAGACCAGAAAGATCTATTTTTCTTAACGAGTTCGGGTTTTCTTCAGGGGCTTGGTTCTGCTTGGACATGTATGCTCTTTTAAAGACCAACTCCAATGAATTAACCAGAAGATTTCAACCTCAGAACCAGAGGCCTTCAGAGAATTGAAGGCTTTCCTTCCGAAGGGGTGGAAGTTGCATCACAATGGAAGACTTCTCTTGTCATTTGCTCTCCCCTACACATGCCTCTCTTCAGAAGTTTCTCTGGTCTATCTGTCAAGTATGAATGTGCAAAACACACACACACACACACACCCAAAAAAGACCCACAGATTTTGGGCAAGAGATTCAGAATTTTGTACTGAAAAAGACCACAAAATAAAGTTTTAAAACTAAAATGAATCCTGTTAATAAAATGTTTGCAGACTGTTACTTGCTCTGTTTTTTTCCTTCCTTGTGGGCAATTGCTAAGAAAATATCAGGAAACCTCAGCTATTTTTTTTACCATTCAAAGTTTGAAAACCTGTTTCTTTAGCCAAGATATTTATACAAAAAATGTCCTTATAGAAATCATGGGTGTCAACTTATCCCTATTTCTAAAAGCCAAGCAGGAGTTTTCCTATTTCTATTAATGGCCTTAAAACAACAAATACATGATTGAGCATGTGGCAATCCCTGCATTCACATGATATATCACAGTTTGTTTGTTTCTTGCCCTGAGTCATCTATAATTTATCTTGATTTTTTTTTTTTGCAACATGCCATCTGCATATTTGTCATACAGTGAGCCATAGATCAATCTGCTAATTTTTTTTACAAATAACCCATACGTGTCCACTAAAACTATCTATTTAAATCAGTGAAAAAATGCATAACCCATGATGCACTAAGGCAGCATTTGAAAATGCATGTGCAAAAATATCCAGAAGCAGTAATGAATGTCTGAAGTGACACTGATTTAAACTCCAAAAGAAAGATGGATTTTCCATGGTAATGTACTTCTTACGCCTACCAAAGAAGCAGAATGTTAACTTAACCCCTTTGAAGAGTAACTATAGCAATTATTAGTAGTTCTATCTTTATTTCAAACACAGATATATTGAACCACTAAAAGATGAAATCCTTTATTAATGATAAGAAAATTTGTTCCCTGAAGTGTATCCCAAAGAGAGACTAAAGTTATTAAGAATGGGTCATTACTATCCACTGTACTAGATGAGCCAGGAAAATGGATATTGTTATTTTTAATTGAATTTCCCATAAAGGTCATCTATCCTTTATAAGAGGAAAAAAGCCATTCTTTCATAGACTCTTGATGACTAAAGCAGCATAAAAGCATCTGTAATAATAATAGTAATAATAATCCCCCAGTGAGGCACTACCTTGACATGTTATTTTGATCTTCAACATGGCTGATTCAATGTTATCTCAAAAATGTACTCTTAATGTGGCAATGCTGTAATAGACTGAACAACAATAATAAAAGATTGGGTGTCACTGTATTCACACGACACATTTAATCCAGCCATTATCTCAGTTAGATAAAAGTGGATCTGACAGCACCCTAGTCAAGGGGAAGTAGCATCCCACCATTCAGTTCAGCTTGTTATCTCATGAGCCCTTTCCATAGCTAGACAAGGAACTTGTTTCTGGGCTTCACAGTGTCTTGTGGCTGCCAGGCCTTGGCAGCAAGTGTTATAATGGGATGTCTATTTTTTTCCAGCCAGTCCACAACTGCCTTTCTTTTCCTTGGAGGGTTGACTAAATGAAGCTTGAACACAATCCCACCATTCACTGGGTTTTTGAGTTTGCACACTTCTGTTGAGCAGGGGAAAATAACCAAAATCACAATTACCCCAATACAGTTTGGAGTGAAAGCTACGCCATTGACCCAGATGTGCTATATGAACCTGGGCTATAGGAATGCTTTGCAGGAAGAGTGATGATTCATTTTGCGTGTGGTAATGAAAATAATTCAGAAAGGTAACTTGTAGCAATAGCCTTATCTAAACATGAAGCTACCTTTGAAAAACTCTAGAAGCTGACATGAGTACAGAATACGGCAAGGGGTTTGCTAACTGGTACAAGCTAGTGACATCACTTCATACCTATACAGAAAGATCCATCCTGGAAGTTAATTAGTTATAAGGCACAATTTAAAGTGTTGATATTAAAATTTAAAGTTTTGAGTAGATGGGCGGCCAATAAATTTAAATCAATCAATCAATCAATCAATCAATCAGTCAATGGTTTAATACCCAACCCTGGCTTCCTCATTATGAACCTGTTCAGAAATTAAGATCTGCAGGAGAGGCATAACAGTATTTCTAGTAGTAGTATTTTTTTGTATATCTGTACCTAAGTGTGGTACAAGCAAAGCAATAAAAACATAACCCAGTACTTACCAGTATTATAAATATAAAACTATTATAATGACTTCTTTCCTTTTACTGTACTATGTCTGTGTAAGCTGCAATGTATTAGGAAAAAAAAAGAATGGGATGAATCAAAATGGACTGGAAAGAAAAACAGAAACAGCTAAGTCACAATACCAAAGGAGTGCTAAGAGAGATTGTGACATCATTTGAGAAATTATGTGGGACTTGTCCTCTAAGGAAAAGACCATGGTTACAGCAAAAGATTTGAGGAAATACCAGAAAGGACCAAGAGTTTTCCTAACTGGATGTGCAGGTTGATTCTGGAATAAAGTGGTTTGAAAGGCAGATGGGCAGGCATGTGGCACATGATAACTCTGTGATCAGCAAGGATGAATTAAGTCTGGGATATCTGCAAAATCCATCAGTGACGTACATCAACCACACTGGTCCGAGAAGATTCCATCAAGAAACTTGGGTGCTATGAATGACCATAGCTTCTCTTGTCCACCAGTCATTTACCAAATGGAGTCTCTAAGAATAGCATTCTTCTGTCTAGCGTTCCATCAGTAACAAAATACTTGAATGTGACAATCCACTGTTCATCTCCTGAACTATTTGAATTAGCATGGAAAATCATTCCTCTTCATGTAGTTGTGTCACATCCAAGGAACACTTTCAATAAAAGCTTCTGAACCCAAATTTGGATTTTAAGCCTTGCAGTGTTCTTACAGGAAGATTGTCTCTTTTTATTTTTGCAGTTTTTAAATACTAGCCTTTTTTTTTCTGCCCTCCCTTTTAAAATCTGATTTTGCATTTCAGCTATGTTTGAAGAGAAAAATTAAAAAATAAAATACAATAAAGCACTGAAATTATTTACATCCTAAAGCAACACTGGCTTCTACAACCTTTTTCTTTGATGAGACTCCCTGTTTTTGCAAAAAATAAAATAAAAAAATGCTCAGCTTAACAAATCAGATGCTTTCAAATGCAGGACCCTGCCACTGATTTCTTAAGGAGGATTCTTGCTGGAATGAGAAGAGATAATTATTTTGAAAAGTGTCTGAGATTCATGAACTTGCAGTGTGATGTGTAAGAGATCTGATATTTCCAAAGAGTAGGAGTGAGTGTCTCTAGGTCACTCTATATTTATCTTTACATTAAAGTGCAGAAGATTTCAATTTTTGTTTTATTTAAACAATATTCTGCACAGTCAACAGAACCCAGGGAGTGGTGTTGACCTAGAAGCCACTGAGTTTCAGTGCATTAAAATCTCACTTCCATGTTGAAATCTAGTTATAACTCACCTTGCTGTTGCTACCTCCACCTTTCTTCCCCCACTCCCAAATATTTATATCCAAAATCAATATTATATTTATTTATTTACAGTATGCTGTAAAGAACTAAATGTTTATTAGATGATATACTATATAAACATACTTAAAATACAATATGAACTATGGTAGATAGGCAGGTAGGTAGGTAGATGATAGACTGATAGAGCATGCTAGTACAATGAAGTCAAGCATTAAAAAGTCTTACAACTTTAGAAAGCCAATGTCTTTAGATACTCAGAAAAGCTCAGGGGAACCAAAGAAAAAACTAATTTCTTGTTGTCCCCAAAGTGATACCCTGTAGCAGTTTCATAGGTCTAGTTTGGACTGATCGAACTTTCTAGACCATTTTCAAAGAAATCTCCTTGCATTAAAGTAATTTATGTGGAAGTGGGCTGTTACAAGAGAATTGCTAACTGCTAATCACAGACTTTCACTGCCCGTGCAGGACATTTTGCTTATGCTTAGTTCCTATCACAGCTTTAAACATGTCCATCCCTCAAAGAAAATAGGTGAGAAATATGCCACTACTTGACACCAAATTTTGGAAGCATAAACATAGGAAGCTGTAGAAGCCACAAACAGTAGGAGCCATGAAAAGTAGATTCCAACAGTACATTGCTGTAGTATAGATACTGTATTGATTCAGCACACCCACAGTTGCTATTTGAAGAAAAAGAAGAACACAGTGTCTGTATGTTGATGATGCAGCTATGTGAATTGCACCACCAGGCAATTTCTTTCAGATATGAAATTGTACAGGGATCACATGCAGTTTCCAAAAGGACCAGATAGTGGGGCTGCATTGTTGGGCCTTCCATCAGATGGTTCTAAGCTCTTTTTCCCCATTGGCCAGACCATTCTGTTAAGCAAAGAAGTTGTTTAAACACTGCCCAGGGATGCCAGCCTGAAACTGAAATCCACACCCCACATCCTATGACTTATTCTAAAGAAATCCTCACTTTTGTGCTAAGGAGATCCAGATCATGCAAGGTACTGGTCTGGGGGTTTGAATTCCCTTCCTTGGAAGCTAGTATCATTCCCTTTAGAAAACCCTTTTGGATTAATTGACTTTGTCTCCACATGGCTGGTGAAGAGTGAAGGCTAGACACTGCTGTGGCGTTAGGAAATCCTATTTTTTAAAAAATGAAACAATAAACCAAAATCCTGCCACAGACCATTTCTGACTTCTCTCTGTTGTATTCTTTAATAACTTAACTGAATTGGAATTGGAGTTCTTGTAGTCCTTTTGCCTAAGCTTAGCAGTGGTTTTGTCCATGGTGCCAGACTACTGGGTATATATTCTAAACTTATTGTTAAGGAGAAAAAAAGAAAGCCCTGAAAAGTACCTTCTACTTCCTTAAATGTACAAGCCTTGGGCCTGTCTCATGTGTTCCAGATTAAATTTCATTAAACTTAAACTGAAAACATCGTAAGCATATCTACCTTGGAAACATAATACAAGTGGTCTGACTACCTTTCCTATCTCACAGGGTTGGTAGTGGAGACACTTTCTAGACTGTGCCGTTCCATCGGTGACTTTACTCCCTTGATGATCTTACATTGGCATCTTGGGAGATCTGTCAGGAGGTAGTTGACAAGTAAACTTCTGTTGATATGTAGGCTTTCAGCCAACTTCACCAACATGTGGTTATCGAAGGCACTGGGGTAGTGCTTTAGTTCTCTTCCCAGGTTTCATTTCTGCATTTGTCACATGACAGATAGAGCAGAGAAACTCAGAGCTCACCAAAGGGTGCAAAAGAAGTTCCAGAGCCTAAGTGCATCATAGAAAAGTCCTTCCTCTACATTCAGGGCAGATGAAATCAAGTGCTGGTGGAATATGGTGAAGATAAAATAATTGAAACAATCTCTGTGTATTGGGGGGTACTTTAGCAAATAATTCCTGTTTAAACCTTTCAACTTCCTTTGATATGACTATTTTAAATAATATATGTATAAAATAATGTTAGGATAATTAATGCACAATTCCATGTACCCTATTAAAGTCAACTATTATTGATACTGACTTTATTTCTATGAAGAAATACTGCCCAAAATCTAACAAATCTTTTTTCTCTCTTCTCATATTAGTTTTTTTCAACAATATTTTTAATTCTACTTTCTCAAATCCCTTAATCCTTGCTTAGATGTGATTCTTAAAAATCTATGTTTTATTATTTAATTTAGACTTCTTTTCTTGTATACTTACATTTAGGATCATTGTTTTTTTTTTAAAAAAATGGATAAAATAGTTCGCTCTTTAACCTCACTATCCCCAAATTCATCAAAATTTTAAGATTTAATTTTACAAAGCTATTCTCAATGGCACATTAAAAAAAAAAGCAATGTGTTAATTCAAAATGTCAACTTTAAAGCTGATTCTTAAAACTAGACACATTGTAATTTCATTTATTTCATGGAATAAATAAGCCTGTATTTGACTTTCCCCAACTGAAAGCCAAGTCTGCTTAATTATGAACCTTGCTACATTTCTAATATATAAGTAATTTTGTCTCAGCTGATTCCTTAGTTGAGGTAGAAACTGAATTTGGGAGACGGGTTGCCAGACAAAGGGCTGTATCCTACTGCATCCTTTGGTTTAAGGGAGGAAGGCAATTTTCACGACTGTCTCCTTACACATCCCCAGCCTACTTTTAAAAGCTAGAGGTCTTCCAGCAAGTGTGAGATGTAACATGGACTATTGTAAGAAAAAGAATTTGCAGAAAGTACTCCTTCCCTCCTTTCCGTCATAGTAAAATGGTTGAATTTGTGACATAATGCCAAGAAAAACAAAAGCAAAGTTGCCAGGCCTTTGATATTTGGGACTTTATTTTGGACGCTGAATATTTCTGTTGTTTGACCAGATAAATGAGCCTTCCAGGGATCAGAGAAGAATGATAAATAAGACAACATTTCACACTTCAAACTGAGTATTAAACTCTCCAATCTGTCCAGAAATTCTTTCAGACTCTTAATTCCCATCTGACCACAGCTATCTTGCCATTGTATTGATGTTTCACAAGGTATTAAGTATAGGTTCTCATGTTCACTAGTGAGAGAAGAGAGGAAGAACAGGGATTTCCATCTGTTTTTATATTCTGGGTTGCCAGCATATACACTGCCTGCCATTCCTATTTGTTTGACATTTTCCTGTCGGTTGCTACAGCCAGATGTTTACCTCTGGCAGGAAGACTGCACAGAAATACCCAAGGCTGGCCTCTATTCAACATTTTCTATTAACCTGACAGGCAGATCTGGGATATGCTGAGCACCCCATCTGATATTCCCCTGGAGGATGAATTAGGAGGTGCAGTGGGATGCAAGCTTTCTTGAAAGTGAATACCACTGAATATTGAAAGACCTTAGAACAGTGTTTCTCAACCTAATCAACTTTAAGATATGTGGACTTCAACTCCCAGAATTCCCCAGCCAGCATGCTGTTTGGGGAATTCTGGGCGTTGAAGTCCACATATCTTAAAGTTGCTAAGGTTGAGAAACACTGCCTTAGAATACTGACATACAGGACTGTGCTATTCAAAAATTTCTGAAGACCTGGGAAAATAAAGGATGCCCATCACCCTGAATTCTACGAATCTCTTGTGTGAAGTGAACATAATGTTCATTTTCATAAATTAATGGAAAGGAGAGGAAGGAAGTGTGATTAAAATGGAACTCTCTAGTGGAGCAGAGAGTTCATTTCTAATATACATATTAAATTATTCCTGGGGAGGGAGAATACCGAACATTAGAAACATGCTTGAACTGCTTTGTAACTAGTTTACTTCTAAAAACAAATCTGTTTCATATTATTGTGAGTGGATGAATTATTTTGTATACTTCAAAATACCTGTATTATTTGCTATAACCTTCTTTTACAAATACTAAATTAATGTTCATTTATTTCTCCACTTGTACAGTCTACACCACATTATGACTTTATCAATTGCTCTTTTTTAATAGAGAAAGCTATTTCCATCCAATTTTGAATGTCATGTTACAGATAAATGAAACCAAAGACCCCCCTGTATTGTATGTGAAATCTCTAATATCATGGCTCTAGTGTAATGCCTTAGACAATCAAGCTAAATATGTCAAGGGACTTTTTAATACGCTGCATTGATGAAACAAGGGTATTAGATTTATTCAACCATGAAGAAGACTTTGATTATCGCGCACCTCAGCTGTACACTGGTATGGTGACCATGAAAAAAAAAATCTGAAAATGAAATGTGATTAGTTCCTGATGGGTTTAAATTCTTTTTCTACACTTGGCATGGAGTGAATTCATATTACCAGCTTCTACTAAGATTTCCCCACCCAAACCCCCAATCTCATCTGCAATGCAGCACATCAGTTTGATAACATCCTTATCAATATCTGAATGCAAACATATGGAATGGTGCAGTGATTGTTATCTTATTGTGTGCTTACTTAACTGGGAGGGCCATTGTGTTCTCCCAAGGTCCAGTAAATAGCCGTAACATGTAAAACTTTGGAGCCTGCAAACATGCTGTGTTTTTTTTCATTCTCTTTAGTTGATGTGCTTCATATGACAGAATCAGAACCCTGGTAAGTTTAGAAGCTTAAAAAC
This sequence comes from Python bivittatus, assembly GCF_059951505.1. Lineage (NCBI taxonomy): Eukaryota > Metazoa > Chordata > Lepidosauria > Squamata > Pythonidae > Python > Python bivittatus. The sequence goes on from NW_028277098.1 coordinate 35,231,441, forward strand.
ACATTATTTTGAGTTATGGCTTAACAAAAGCCTATTTTTAAAAGCTTAGTAAAGGTGTATATCTGTGTGTGTCTGGGTGCATGTAGATGTGTGTGCGTGTGTGACTGTGGATGTGCATGTAGATGTGGATGTGGGTGCACACAGTAGGGGAACCATAATACGTTTGAACGAGGCATTATTATAATACGTTTAAGCCACTGTCAGTAAATGGAGAAATTATGGGCAAGTTTAAAAGCCTGATAATTATAGAGTCACCTAGTTCTGGCAGCACTACAATATTCATTTTCTTGTTTCCTAGACGGATGCTAGTTTTAGAAGACTAAGAGAGTGAAGATAAGAAAAATAGATGTTTTTCAGCAGTGATGTTATTGGTAAATTCTCTCAAATGACCTGGAGTTTATATGGTTACCCTGATTCCATGAAATCTGATTGTCAGAATCTGAAAATGATGACACATGGGTAATTGATGGTATTCCTACAAAACATGAAATAACTTCAAGTGTTTTTAATTGCTGCCATCGCATTGAAACTTTAGTAGTCTGTGGTATAACAAACATACATTGATTAATCATTAAATTGAGACATCAGCATAAACCAGGGTATATTATGATAGAAATGAGTTCGGCCTTCTCCCAAGCTCAGCTGCTCCATTTCCCCATCCAGTATGGCCACAAAAACGGTATAGACCTTTTGTTTTCTGATTTGGTGAACCACACAGGAAGATTATGTGCCAAGTTTAAAATATGGTTAAACTTAAATAATGTTGGCTGAGCCAGTGCAGCTGAAAACTGGCATATATCTTAAAAATCATAATATAATGGGACTGAAATATTCCAAACCTCTTACGTTGGTTGAAAGAACAGGTGTGAGAAGATGTCAAACCTTCTGGAATAATTGAATAGATCATATAAATTGATATTAAAGCTTGATTTTCCAAATGTAAGTTATATTCTCCTTCACAATTGTATGCAGCCCTCTTTATATACCATACTCAGAGATAGGCAAAAGGAGAGAGTGTCCTGAAAATGCCTACCTCATTTCAAGCAGCAGTTGTCACTCTGAAGGTGACTTATACCACAAATGTCATCCCTTCCCAATCCCTTCTTAGTACATGCTTTGCAATATGATGGCTCCTGTTTTCATTTTTGTAGTCCCATAAGTATTTGGGGGTTTAGTGTCTATTTACCAGCAGCTTTTAACATAATATGTTTTGCCCATTGGCAGCCTCAAAAAGTTTGAATCCAGAATCAGTTTTGAAACTCTTATAGAGAAATAGGCTTATTCTTCGGAATTTGAAACAAAACAAAAGAACATATTCCTACACTGGGCAAAACATTCAATCTTCTTTATCCTTTTGTGGCCTAACAGGCCACACCATATAAATGATTCATAACTTAGTTGGCAGATAACCAACTTTTAATGAACCCACCCATGCATTGTCCAGGACTGAAAGAACTAAGATACATGCAGATATTTTTCACATTGCTGAAGAATCTTCCAAGGAAAATAGGATTAAAGAGTCAAAAACCTGCTGAATTCTAGCCAATCAGCCTGAAGTGCATTAATGCATGACTTCTGTGTTTTAAATTGACAGAGAACACAAACTGTATCCATTTTTCTGAGGAGACCAGGCCAGAAATAAAACATATTCATTCTGTTAACCTACTTGGACTGTCAGTAGCCAAAAAACTTATGGTAAAATAATTTGACTACCTTATTTATGTAGAAACTAGACAATCTCTTGAATGTCTACTTTTTTTTTTAAAGGAACAAAATGGTAACTAAATTTATTTATGAATGTGTGAGAGAATGGTATAGATAAATATTGTCAGTCCTCCTGTTGCATAAACTCCCAAATAGCTGTCCCTGGAGGTGTTAAGCTGAAACCTGAGAAGTAAGTAGGAGTGAAACAGATAAGGTTTTCATACACAGAAGAGCTTATTACAAGGGAGGAGAAAAAGGAAGTGAAAACAGGCTGATCAACTGGCAGACAATAAGGTTTTGAACTTGGACTTTGGGAGAAGGAGGAGGAAGAGGAGGAGGAGGAGGAGGAGGCAGCTAGTAAACCAAGATGTATTTAGACAGCATTTGCTGTTGAAAATTTGCTGGTTCCAGAGCCAAGGGAGAAGCACTAAAGAGCTATAGGATGATAGGAAGATTACCAGAGATGGGGGAGAACCAGACTTCAACTGGGATCATGCCTACCTGACCAGTGGAAAAAAGAATCAGAAGAAAGAAAATCAACATATCTCTAGCCATGGGAGATGCCAGCTCAGTGAAATTAATATCCTTGATTAACTCTAAAGAGAGAATTTAGCATAGCTTTACACATAGCTACATTCTAGTATAGCTACATACAACCCAGAAAGCTTCAACGAAAATGCCACTTAGATGATTAGTCTTGCATGGCAGAAAAAGAAAGCAATGCTTTCTATCTTGCAATTTTACAAATAAGAAGGAAAAAAAGAGTTCAGAAGTAAGTTTGGCATGCTAGAATTTGTCTGGTTGATCTTGACAATGCACAAAGCCACATGACATATTGTTTGCACTGGATCATAATTACACCTAATTCTTCCTATTTAAGACTTTTTTTTTTAATTGGTTCAATTATGTCTGATTCTTGGAGACTGCCTGAACAAGTCCCTGCAGTTTTCTTGGCAACGTTTTTCAGAAGTGGTTTGCCATTGCCTCCTTCCTAGGGCTGAGAGAAAGTGATTGGCTCAAGGTCACCCAGCTGGCTTTGTACCTCAGGCGGGACTAGAACTCACAGTCTCCCAGTTTCTAACCCAATGTTTCTAAACCTTGACAACTCTAAGATGAGTGGACTTCAACTCCCAGAATTCCCCAGCCAGCATGGCTGTCTGGGGAATTCTGGGAGTTGAAGTCCACTCATCTTAAAGTGGCTAAGTTTGAGAAACACTGTTCTAGCCTGATGTCTTAACTACTACACCAAACTGGCTCATTTAAGACATTGCATTTGGTTATAAGTATGACCTAATTTAAATAATTATTTTAATGGCAAATACAGTCTGAATTCACCATTGATTGGAATGAAAGATTATTATTTTTTCTTCTTTGTATGTTTTCCTGAACAGGTATAGCATGTGAGAACCAAAAGACAAGCTGAAACACCATGGCATTCCCCCTGCAAACACCATCTGAAATGGGAGTCTGGAGGGAAGCAGAATACAGAATATCTCTTTTTTGATCAAACAGAAAACAAACTCTGAGAGATAGTCAGGAATGGTGCTTTTTCATAAAGATAAGCAGCTCTAAAGGGCAAAAGACCACTGCAAAGGTCAGATGTTCTTAAAAATATGTGATGCATTTTAACTAGTTCAAGGAAGAAAAATGAATGGAGTTGGACCTTTTTATGGATTGGAAGGATGGATGGAGACATTCTCTCCCTCTCCCTCTCCCTCTCTCTCTCTCACTCACTCACACACACAACGTGTACACTTTTGAAGAGCACAAACAAAATGTTGCCAAATTGCTTCTATTTATATTTGCTTTTTGTGCCCAAGACAAATGATAATGGCTGTTTAAAAGGCCTCCAAGAAATTTCTGGGTAAGACAAACGCGCTCAGACTTTTGACCAGAGCAAACTAGTGAACATACTGTTAAGTAGGACCCATGGATCTTGTCACTGAGGAAATGTTTGCAGAATCTTGCATTTGTCACTGAATGCTAACAATAGAAAAAGCCTGCAGCATGCAAGGTCAGCCATTAGAATTCACCCAGTGTGAAGGAAAGGTGCTGCTGCCTCTGGGGCCTGGTTCACCAAAACCTGCAAACAAGATATCTTTGCTTGGCTTTGATGCCTTCCCATTCTCACAATGCTAAATATGGATGTGGAATTCTTTGCAAATGCCCCTAGAAACTGCACTTACTTGGAACCCATCACAGTTTTCTGCATTTACCCATTATAATTTTCTTGGGGCTGGTTTCTTGCTTCTGATTGCCATCAAATGTGTGTTTTTAAAGATCCAATGGGTGTTGCAAGCCACAGATTTCCGTACTCCCCCACCCCCAAATTGCCTGTCCATTCTCACTCACTCTCTTTTCACCAAGATTTCCTGTTTAGACAGGCAGGTGGGAAAAGGAAATCTCTTTTCCAAACATGAATAAATCTTGCCGAGGAAGAATTCCATCATTCCAAAGGCATGCATCCAGTTAAAAAAAAAAAAAGTTAGGAAGTACAGTAAGTGTTTGATTTATGTCTCACTTTTCCTTAAGAAGTTCAACCCAGCACTTACCATTCTTCTTTTGGGGAATTATAAGATTGTCCACATATTTGGATAACACCCAGGTTGGGGAAGGCAGCTGTAAATAATACATTCCCCTACCATTGTTCTCCTCACAAGAAATTTATTAGGTAGGTTAAGCTACGGAGATAGCAACAGGACCAAAGTCACCCAGAGAAGGTCCATGGCTGACTGGCTGTGTTTAACTGAGCTGTGATTTATTCAACTCTGTTGAAAGCATGTGTTTCTACAAAACAGAACAATATATTAACTACATGGGCTGGGTTCGCAGAACACTATAGGTTAAAATGGCTTTTGACTAGTGTGTTTATGCATGCTTTGGAAAATGATTCATGCAACGTACTTCAGATCTTTCCCAACTGCAACACATTCCTGCTATTTATGCATGATTATTTCACGCCTCTGTGTAAGCCTAAATTCCATGAACTTTAACGAGTCGACCCCTTAAAAAGAATTTCCCAGAAACCATTGTTAGATGCAAAACACAGTAATCAGTATGTCATCTGAGTGCATTTTTCAGTCCATATAAAATGGTAAAGACTCCTTTGAATCAAACCTGAGTCCTGATGACTACATGGAAACACCCATGTAGTTTTCTTAGCAACAGTATAGAAGTAGGTTGCCTTTGCTTTCTTTTGGAATGTTATTTTTGGCTCCCCAGATTAGCCTCTGGTGCTGAGTTTTCCTGATGGTCTCCAGTCCAAGTACAAACTAGGTCTGGCCCTACTTAGCTTTGGGGGGAATTGGCCAAGTTTGACCTAGTGATGCTATCAACTGTGCCACAACCCACATGACTTCAGTCTTAAAACAGCTGCATTGGTTTTCAGGGTTTTTTTGTGACCAATTCAAGTTGCTCATTTCTACAGTTCATGGCTCAATTTTGTGGAAAATCACTATTTCCAATCAGGTGGGAAACTGTTTTTCATAATCTTAGATCCTGCTATGTGTGAGTCATCTCCTTGAGAGCTGGTGGATACTTGAGTGGAAGCAGGAGCATTTAAGTAGTACCATGGAGGTGAAATTTCCTTCCTCCACTTTGTTATCTGTAGATGATTGGAGAAGACATCATAATTCCATGGAGTTTTGAGTACTTGAAAATTATATTCACTGATAACATTATTACTCCCTGGTTTTATTCAAGTAAAGATGTTTAGCTTCTTTTATTTACTACATTTTGTTTTTAGTAGTGGTCACTCCTACTGCTGACTCAGTGGAGAAAAATCCAGAAGTCCTCTAAATCAATAAATAAAACAGAGCTTGAACCACAGGGATGGAGAACATTTTTATGGTTGTAAACCATATTTCAATTCTTTAAAACGTAGTTTGGCCTCTGAAGGCTCCAGAGGACATGACCAGTGACATGATTACATCACCAGAGTGGGCAGAGCTAAAATTGTTGGACTTTTTTCTGTGGGGGTTGAGATCTAAGAAAGTTTATATTTTATACAAAAAAGGGAGCAAAAATCTTGCCTGCAAAAATGGGTGCATTTGCTACCGAATTTCAGTGGTATAATCTGAAAAATGAGGGAATGCTGAAGGGGTTGCAAGATGTTAGTGGGTTGTCCACCTCTGATATAATGAGTAACTTTTAATTCATACACTACCTTTGCTGAAATATATTTTAAGCACATGAAAATGCAACCAACTGCATTTTTCTAGTTTGTTTAACTAAATAAACAAACACTCTCTTGGGTTTTGACTTGACAGAAGATGATGCTTACAGTAGCAAAAGATATCTTAGTTCATATATCACCCATAGCAGGTAGACTAGGGTGACAACAATATGAAACCAAAGTTATACAGGTAGACTTTGCTTAGTGACCACAGTAGGGACTGGCAACTCCATTGCTAAGCTCCGTGGTTGCTAAGCGAAATATCACACGACCACGATGGATTTATTATTTCACTTCTGCTTTGGTCATTAAGCAAATCACTTCAGTCATTAAGCAAAACATCACATGATCGCGCCATGTGATTTCACTTCTGCATTCTCCATTAATTCTGCTTCTCAGGAGCCAGTTATGAAGCATGCAAATGGCGATCACATTACCGTGGGATACTGCAACGGTTGTAAATGCATGCCAATTGCGAAGCACCTGAATGATGATCACATGACCGTGGGATGCTGTGACAGTCATAAAGGTGAGGATCGGTTGCAAAGCTTTTTTTTTTTTTACACCATCGTAACTTTGAATGGTCACTAAACGAGGCAATTGGTAAGTGAGGACTACCTGTAGATAGAAAAGGCATGATAGGTAGCGCTATCAGATCTGGATTACAATTATCTGGACTACCAGTAGACATCAGGAAATAGTTAACACTTTCTGGTTTTCTTTGCTGCCTTCTACTGATCATGTGGATTGTTGCAGCTCAGGTATGGTGATCTTAAATTTACATAAATGCTAATTGTATTACTTAAATCCCATTTTAATCCTTTTTCCTCTTTGGTCACAATAAAATGAATACACTGTGGCAGTTTTTAAAAAATCTTGGAACCATACCCCAAACTTTATAAAATGGAGTACATAAGTGACTCTGAGTCCACAGATTACGCACACCCAATTTCAGGGATAAGAATCCAACAGAAAATAGCCACAAAGAAAAAGATTGCAGTATTGACACCTAGAAATCTTAAGGTCTGTTTGGAAGTAGCAAACTTCGTGGGAGATTTAATATTCTAAGTAGTACATTGGTCATTACAGTAAGGATTTTTTTCTAATGCCTGACACTAAAATGTGAAGTTTAGCTGTATAGGTTATACTATGAATGCAAATCATGTCATATCATGCTGACTGCACTCTGAATCTTGAGTGTGATAGATGAGAGAGACATCTTGAGAAGTCTTGTATTTTAATAGCGTTTAGGCTGAAGATGATAAATACAGTCTACAGCTAAGAACTTCAGTATTCACGATTTATTACAAAAGCAGGAAAGAGCAGGAGAGGGAGCTAAAAATATCTTCCACTAGATTTACAAATATTTTGCAGGAAGATTATTCAATAAATGCATTATACGTATATGCAGCATGAGTTTCATCAATACAGCGTGCGCGTGTGCACACACACATTACATTTATACTTCCAGAATGGGGACAGAAGCCTGAAATATGGGTGGATATTTTTGTCACAGGGCTGAATGCATATCTTAAAAGCTCCCCAAAGTTATTCTGCTCACTCTGGGCTGATAATGGGCAAGACACCATACAGCCTTGTGTCAGGGCATAACCAGTCCCAAATAATAGAACTGTGACACATAAGCCCAGCAGTTCAGGGGGTGGGGGTTTCCCCCCTTCTTCTTCTTGGCAGCTTGTCAGTGCAATGCAAAGCTGAAAGTCATAGGTAATGAATGCTTTTCTGAATTATAAATGCTTTTTCTGAGCTGGCTTTCCAACTGACTACTAGCTATCTGCATGGAGCTATACAAGATAGCTGGAGGATATGAAATAATGCAAGTTTTGCAGAAATTTATTTCAAATGATTCCTTCTGAAATGAATGTAGGGATTCTTTTTGGCACCTCTGAACACTGGCTGATTTCCAAGATAAGAGGCACCAGAGTGCAGTTCTACCTGGAAGGTGAATTCTTGAGTTTTGAAAGCCAGTTGCTCTTAGTTCTCCCAAATGTGCCCACTTCTAATGTAGTAACTCAATAAAGCAACATATATTTGCTCAGAGTCCCTGATCCCAAAAACTATTTTAATGTTGACCTAATCTTTTATTGTGTGACCAGCAATCATCTATTGTACTTTCAGAGTCATGGAAATCTACCACAAGTAATCATTTTTTAAAAAAGAAAGCAGATGTCCTCTTGCCTCTTTGAGCCACCCCTGAATTCCTAGAAGAATTTGTGAATCTACCACACAATATTACATATGTCTCCTCTGAAGTAATGCTCCCCAAGTTCAAGATGTATGTGGATAAGATTGAAGGTAAGCCTACTTGTCCTGTCAAAGTGCTCTGTCATCTAAGCATTTGAGATTTCTAAAACCTTAGTGGTCAGACAGAGAACTACGGTATTAAAATTCTTTTTTTTGTTATTACCTTCATGCTATTATTTTATACATATGTATATATGTAGATGTAGATGTGTGTGTGTGCACGCGCACACACACGCATGTATTTCCTTCCCCTTCAATCTCTGGGGATAGAATTGGTCTATGATAGAATTCTACATGCGAATTTGGAGATAGGTTGAGGGAATAGAAATGTAAAAACAAGTGTTCCATGCTCTCATCCAACATGCCAACTGACTAACTTCTTATGTTTTCCATGTTGGACTTCTTTGTATTGGAAATGACTGGCCTCAAATGCTGATAAAGCAACATAAAATATGATCTGAAGGAATACTGTCTCTGAGATTGGAGACAGATTCTTTCTCTGGTCTTGAAGGAGGAAATCTAAATAAAAATATGATATCTAAAGCACTCTCTGTATTATACATGATGGCATGCTTAAAAATTAAGTCTTGAGTGCTCTAAAAACCTACCTGTTTAAAGGAACAATTTATTTGGAGTAGCCTGGGAGGAGCTGAAGCTACAAAATGCATGACAGGCAATTCTTGAAAAATAACTACCCATACTGGAATTACTTTTTGTCTTTCAAAACAACAGAATTTGAAAAGGTGCCAAACGTCATTTAAGTGAGATTCCTGAGGCCTAAGAGACATCTAAATAGAAGTGAATCACAACAGAGATGACACTGAAATGTCCTACCTCTTGTCTATGGCTGTGGCATTTTTTAAAAATAGCTATATTTACAATTAGTGAATTACCCAAACTACATAGTTTTTGACTTGCAATACAATACAAGGGCAAGCGTTATGGCATGGAAATTTCTTCTCTGGTATAGATTTTCATCCAAGCTGGAGAAGGCATCAAGGCTCCCTTTGTTTGGAAGTCAGCCTGCTCAGCTACCTGATACCAACCACTGAATTAACCAAGGAGAAACGACCAGAAGATTCCCATTCCCTGCCCCCTTCTTCAAGCACAGTCCTCAAGCACCAACGTGGCTCTGAATCCCAATAAAACATGACTGGTTAATATTCATGTAATCAATGAAGAACCTACTTTGGGTTGAGATGGTCATAAGTAGCACAAATCAGGTGATACAGCAAATGTTGCCTACCCTTCAGGAATACTATCTGGATATAACTAGGACACGTACAACTGAGGCTTGATTCTCATTTCTCATTTCACAGCTTGAAATACAGGCCAAAATTGTGGTCCCCTGCCATGCCAGAATCTAGTCTGAAATTGATATTGTATCTCTACAATAGACCTATTTCAAATCCAGGATGAAGACCCTTCAAGGATTCACGTTAACCAATGTGCATTGCACTTTACAGATAAAATTTCTTTTATCTCTGCCAACTGAGATGTCGTAAAACAGAGGACATCTTCTGATTGTAATGGATATATTTTAGTTTGTTCTGTCTATATAAAAATGATACTGGTTTGTATAGTTGTGGTGGTTGAAGACAAATGGTTTTCTGGATTTCTGCAGGAGTTGCCTACAGTTTCTTCTAGTGATGTTGTCAGGGCTATGGCTGTGGATTGGCTTGACATAGTGGCCTGAGCCATTGAAAGGATGGCTTCCAAATATCTTTGAGCAAACAACAGAGGTAGTCCTTGTTTAATGACTACAATTGGAACCGGCAATTTGGCACTAAGCAATGCAGTTGCTAAGTGAAACCACGCCTTTGCTTATGATCTTATTTCAGCTTTCCTTTGCTTAACAGACCTGCAAAGGTCGTAAATGTGAGGACTGATCATAAAGTTACTTTTCATCACTATTGTAACTGTGAACATTCACTAAATGAGGCAGTCACTAAACAAGGCTTATCTGTAGTACAGGTTCAATTCTTTGGTGTTCTGAGGAATACATTACAAAATGAGTAAGGTGGTAACTACAGTGTAAAATATAGCAAGTACAACCAAGATGCATCTCAAATACATCTTAAACTACAACTCAGCAATATCAACAAGAAACAAGCAGTAGACTCTAAGTATCTTCTTGTTTCAATGACCACTTGTGGTATTAATTTAAGTGGTCCTTACCTTCCTCTGCCACCCTGGTAGTTGTTATTTTTTACAGACTTCCCAAGTAGACCCTCTTCATAAATAATAATATTCAGAAATCCAGCAAAATAGAGATTGGCAGTAATCTCTTGGCTCAAGGAGCACAAAACCAACTGCCTTGGCCTTTTTGAGAACTGAAATGAAGTCCCGTTTTCTTCCAGCATATTTCACTGAATCCTATTGTTAGTGATTTTTAGGGAAGTGATCCTGTGTTTACAAGCTTTATGACATGCTGAAATTCAAGAGATAAGATTTTGATCAGCCTTTAGATTCAGGAAAAGTGAATATTCTGGATTTCTGCTATTGCACAGATGTTAACGACACAGGAGGTCTTGCTGAAAAAAGTTAGCAGTTACCATTCCATATTGCACTTGCAAATTTGCTAGAGTTTCTTCCTGTCATAGTGAAATCAGAGTGCTGCTCTGTCATTTTAATTTCTATGTATCCTTATTGTTCCTACATTGTAACTTATATGCCATTTGCTGCTTCAGGAGTGAAGCTCTTCCAAGAAACTAATAAAATTAAAATGATGGAAGGGAGTCAAACACTTGCCAGAATAGTTACCAGATGCCATTACTGAAGTCATCAGGGGGACTGATGATGACCCTACCACTGGATCAGACTCTAACTCCATCTGATAATCTGAGAATTTATCCTGCATGCACAATTGTGTTTTGATTGCTGTGAGGAACTGTCAGAGTATTCTTTGCTACAAAATGTATTATCAGTGTATTTTAAGAATACAGTAGCATTTTAAGTGTTGGACATATTCATAGTTTTTATAAGAATATGGTGCCTTAAAGTATATACAAAACTAGAGCCATAATACCTTAGTGTTGGACATATTCATAGGTTTGCATTCAAAACAATCCAGAGAAAATCTCATACTGCATCATTTCTGGGACACCATTTTTGGACAATGTTTTGTTTCAGCAAAGGCAGCTAGGCAAAAAGAGATGAAATGTGGTCAGCTGTATGTACGATCAGTTTTTTGCAATGTTTTATCATTGCTGATATCAAGGAAACGAAGATGGAAAGGCAAAACATGGACTTCAAGGGCTGAAAAGTTGCATTCATCTACAAGGGAGAGTGCTTTGTATAAAAGTACGGTTGCCCCGTTTGGGAAACAAAGTTTGAGAACAAAATGGAAGATAGGAATTTTGTAGGTAGCTGGAACTTATTTCTAAGCTGAGAAAGTCCTTCTAAGTCACACAAGATGAGAAGAAATACAAACTTCAAAAAATCTTTCTAGGACAGTGAAGGACAAATGAGCTAAGGTTGAAAGTTTGTGTTGATCCATTAGTAGTCCTGAAGTCTTCATGCACGATTCATTATTGTGTTGAGGGTGTCCCAAGTTTTAAAACTGATTCACTCAATAGTAGCTCTTTGGTTAGCTTTTAGAAGTTAATTGATTCACTTACTGCTTTCAATGCAAGGCTTTTATCCAATTTTTTTAACCCTATTGTTAGAACAACATGTTACATGTTTGAAAAAGTTATGGGTAGATGATATAAATATAACATTTTATATTTAATCCTAACTGTTGACTATGACATATGGAATATTGCTTTTTAAATTATACACCCATCTAAAAACAAACATCAAGTCACTTTCAACACTGAAAGAATATGTCCACAGTGATTGCCAAAACAGCAAATACACTTTTTTGAACATCTGTTCTTAGGAAGACATTACATATTACATAGGCATAAAACAGATGCATCACCTCCCAATATTGTCATTTTACAGTCATTTTAAAGGGCAGGGGAACTAACATCAACATACATGCATAATATTATCAACCTGACACTATTAAACATCCATGCCATCAGGATAGGCCCAACACATTTTACTGGCTAAAGCAAAGTATCAAATGTTACCTTCTCTAAATCTAGAAAATGGACAGAACTGATTTTTTTTTTCCCTGCACCATACTTGAGACCAACAGGCTACCTTAGGAGACCCAGAAGAGACCATCTAGTTCATTTTCTTCTACTGTCCAATACTTGATGGCATGTTTTTTTTCCTCCACTTCTTTGAAATTCTACCTAATGGTAGGGATAGTCATAAATCAGGTGATGGAGCAAATGTTGCTTCCACGTTACTCAGTCCAAAATAGGGTTTTAAAATGACTTGCCAGCAGTGTTTTTTATAGAGGAGATAAATGAGAAGGTGATTTACATTTCTGAGGGCCTGTGGCAATACACAGCAGTAGAAATGTATAGAACAAATAGGCAGTCACCGCTTTTATATTGCCCACTTAATATTTCAGTAGACTTGAATGACAAACAGATAAAATAAAGGAAGTGGGCAGGTGTGTGGGTGGGTGAGAGAGAGTGCAAAGCAAAAACATTATTCTTAGATAGTGGGATAATACTGTCTGATTGGAAAGTGAACACCTTGTGGGATTTCTTTTGCACCACACTGTTTGTAAAGAGAGCAGTTTCATGATAGATTTGAAATTTCTATGGCAAGTTTTGTAGCTTCATCTAATGGAAGCATCAGATATGAACTTTGTCCTTAGAGCAGGAAAATAAGAAATAATCAATAGAAATCATAACAAAACATGAGATCAGGATAATCACGTTGGATCAAAAAGGTACATCTTTTGTGAGATGTGACGGTTTTCTCTGTAACAGTCTGATCTCAATGGCACAGCAAGAGATCAGACTGTTACAGACTTTTTACTTAGCTTTGATTGACAGGGAATTCTAATGTCACTGTGGAAATGCAGCTGAAGGTATGAGGGGAGCCTCTCAAATGCCTGGTGAATATGCCTTATTGTTAGAGCAGTATGAAATTCATATAGGACTACATGGGTAATTGGATCCATAAAGTACCTCAAAAATGCAGATGAAATATTCTGTGAAAAAAGCTACCTGGGAAAATTACTTTGATATTGCTATTTCTCATTCCTCCATGGCAATTCCAAAGCAAGAGTGGACAGAAACTTGAAAAGGAGTGGAGATAAAAGAAATTTAAAATTATGTTTTACAACTCTGTTATACATTCAGTTCAATTTACATTCAATTTTTACCAAATTCTCAATGTACTCCTCAAAATGGAAGCCACTGAATGAGACCTAGGTATGACGCTTACATCATTATATAAGATTTAACAGATGGCTATCCATGTGGCCTTGGAGAAGAGCAATGCTAAGAAATTCAGTCATGTCTTGGTCAGAAGATGAATTTCTCCAATGCGTATCACTTAGCTACACACTGCAGCTCTCCACATCCAAATGTCACTTCTAGCTTGGATCATAAATGGAATTAGTATCTTGTTGGAATACTGCCATGGAAAAATCTGAGCAATATCAGATAGGAGCGGTTCTGAATATTAGCATTTATAGAATGTCTGTCTCTTTGGAATACTGTAAATATCAGACAGTGAGAGAATGATTTGTCTCAGTTTATGATTAGGTCAAATTTTAGGTTTGTGTGAAGTGGCTCTGCTCTGTCTTGAGGCATCATTTCAATCTAGAGGTGCTGCAGCAATCCAATTCAGTATAAACCCTTGACCTGAAAAATAGGGTTGCTGTCCCTCAACACCTCAAGTCAAAGCATCTAAATGCACAAACTCAGTTCAGCCACTTTGGTCTGTAGAAAGGGACCTCAGTGCATGAAATCCTAGATGCCCCTTTTGCCATATAGACTGAAGACTTGTCCATTGGCTCAAAAGAAAGCACTGCTTTGATCCTCTTTGGAGACCCATTTCAGCTAAAGCGTCATTGAATCAAAGATCTAAATTTGCAACTACGCATTCCCTTTGCTGCTATTACTCTTCCTCTTCCTCTTCCTCTTCCTCTTCCTCTTCCTCTTCCTCTTCCTCTTCCTCTTCCTCTTCCTCTTCCTCTTCCTCTTCTTCTTCTTCTTCTTCTTATTATTATTATTATTATTATTATTATTATTATTATTAGCCCCACTCCAAAAGACTTCTAGGCCAACATCTCTTCATGATGCCCAGAATATCCGACTGGCTGTAACTGTAAGCAAATCATAATGTCATGTTTTTCCAAAACATTCTGGTGAAACAAATATGGTAGATACTAGTGGCTTCTATCCTGGAGGACTGCTATCCTTTATGACAGCAGTTTTTAACCACTGTGCCACAGCACATTAGTGTGCCGCGAAAGGTCTGCAGGTGAGCCACTTCAGCCAGAACCCTGCCTCCGTGACATTATCAGGAGCAGATTGCCTCCATTTTCCTTCTGAGTCCCAGTAACCTATGACATCATTGGACTTCTGGTTTTGGGACCCAGAAGTCCCGCCTATGAGATGTAGGCTGTAAGATGAAAAAGGTTGAAAACCTCTGTGCTATAAAGCTGAGAAAGGGAAGCCAGTCTGACCCTTTTTTAATCCTCAAGTCTTCTAACCCCCATTTCCTCATTTTTAGGACAGAATTTAAGTACACTTTATTGTTAAAAGGACATAAACTCAGAAGAGTTTAAGGTGTTATCCGAGGTTGTTAGGAAGCAAAAGAATATGGAAAGTGGGAGTGGGCAAGGAGCAAGATCTTATGGGGGTTGAGGACATTCAATTAAATTATAATTTCATTGGGATTATGACTGAATCCAAATTTTGGAACTAGATCCCTCCATAAAAAGTCTATATTGTCAATATGTATGAATGTGATTATGTTTATGTATATGTGTTTGCTGAGAGCAGAGTAGATTCTAAATGAAATTTGGGTGAGTTCATATCTCACTGCTGCTGTTCTGGAGAAAAAGGTTGTTGAAACCTATTTTATCCCAAAGAGGAAACATGAATCTCCGCAGGAAACCCTATGTACAAAGCACTAATAATTGTATGATCATATTTCACCATATAGCTCTATGATGTTTTTGTGTGGGCATGGCAGAGTTAGCAAAATTCCAGCCAGTGGGCCTGATCTGGCCTACTAACTGGCAAGACTTCAATGAAAATGTCTCCCAGACCCAAAGCCTTAGGCCTAATTTAACTGCTTCACCTGCATGGTTCCTTTTCCTCTATTTCCTATGCACACCTTTTCCTATTGCAGTCAATGGCAACAAGAGCCAATCCTGCACTGCACGTGGCAACAGCCATCTGAACCATTGCTTCATGCCTCCCACCAATACACATATGTAGCACTACTTAGCATGATGATTGCTTTTCTCTCTGTTTGCATTATTCCTGTTATTGTCAAGCTGGACATCTGCATAGTCCATAAGCAAGCTGTCATAAGACATATCAGACTATTTTGCCCTTCTAATTCTGTATTGTCTATTCTGCTTGTATTGTCTTCTCCAAACTCATCCAGCTGTTGTGATATATAACCTTATTAGGGATAAAATGAAATTGGACAGTTCAAATTCATCTTACATGGGGCACTGATTCCAGAGTCGAACTGTAGCCAAGACAGCAGAAGGTGACTTTCAGTGCTGTTAGCACAGCATCACTGGAACTCAGACTTCATCTGATTCAATTCTCTTCTGATTATATATGCCTCCTGTTACCCACAAAAATGTGTCCCCTTTGTACTACACTGTTACTACATTCTTCCAAATGGTTCAAAGCTCTTCACATGATTTTACATAATTTATCTCTCCATCCTGTTTTTTTCTCAGTTCAAGGAAGGTGGAGTACAGAGACTGACTGGCCAAAAATAATCCAGTGAGTTTTATAATAGTACACAGTTGTACAATCAGGGTGTCAGCTTACAACTTGTGACTGCCAGAGAAGTTTTTAGGTGAAGGGAGGAGTTGTCGTATTTAAATAAAGCTTGCAGTAGAATTTGGGGCTAGGATAGCTCCAGGAAGGCAGCGCATGTTTTGAAAATGATTCAGACTCTTTAAACTCTTTAAAGCAGCTGATTTTGTTTTCCAGACTTTTGCAGAAACCTGAAGAATTCAGGCTACTTTTATAAATAGCAGAGATGTGTTGTAGTTGTACCTGTAGGAAGTCTGAAGTGCTTTTTCTGTACAATTTTCAAAGAATGCACGGCTTTAACCTTCAGTCAGAATTGTATCCCCCATGACATCAGCTGTAGCCTGATGCAGCCTGCCAAATTTTATGGGTTAGATAAATACAAAATATTACAAGAAACATTTGGTAATATATTTACTTAGGTTTTAGCAGATTTTTATTCTGTTAAGTAAGATTTAATAAATGATTTTATCCTTACTAGCCATCAGGTCTAGTAGCATGAATGATGACATGTGACTCCATTTCTTATCTGTGGCTTTATGCATATTTATGCATATTTTTACATAGATCATAGCAAAGTTCTTTGCTAAGGGAAAATCAGATTACAATAAAAATGAAAATATGAATAAATTTTGTCTCACTAAGGTAGAACAGTGGGAGTGACAGATCTAAATATATCATTCATGTTCACGATTTGTCATTGGGACTTGTTTAAACTAGGGTAAAAAAGAAAATCTCATTAGTGCCAGAATGATCATAACTAATACAAAGGTGGCCTTTCTTTCAAGCAGTGGTCTTTTTTATTAGCAAAGCAATCGAGAAGTCTAGTAGTAATAAAAAAGACAACTCTCTTTTCTTCTGATACAAATTTTCCCCTTTTTATTAGGTCTGAGATTGAAAATGAGGTATTGTTAAGGAATAGTGGCTTAGTACCGTGGTCTGTGAGATGAGATAAAGGTGAAATACTAAACACACACAAACAGAATGTCTGAAAAATTGAAGTGATAAGTTTTTTGAAGATGGTTGCTCTTAAAGCGATTGAGGTACTGAATCATGTCTGTTGAGAAAGATGAGCAAAATGGTGAAGCAATCAATTAAAAAAAAAAAACTGAAGTCCATATGCCCAGGTAGAACTATTTGAATACACATACACAGATGAGGAATATCATGTCAAAGTTCTGTGACTTTTCATCAATCCTAAGTGGTCTATAAATACAATTTAGTGGTCAGGCAATCCCTAAGTGGACTCATCTTTAATGGAGAATGAGAAAGATTTGGCAGGTTCTTATTTGTTTTCCCAATGAAAGATACTCTATAAAACAGTCACAGCATCTTCTATGTGACAGAGGTGACTTTGACTAAGGTGTCAGCAGTATAAAAATCTTTTCTTACTTTTGCTGCAATCCCATGGAATCTCAGTCAGCGTTCCTGGGGCCATATGCATATGTCATTTCCCCTTCAAGTACAGAAGCTAGATTGCAATTTGGTAACCCTTTATGGACTTTCTGCTGACACCAGGACTGAAAAGATGATATCTTAATGGATTTGTTTATAAATAGGATATAGGATGAAGAAATAAATGTTTGTAACCTTAGAAGGGGTGAAGAGTCACCAAATTTGTTTATATTTGTGATGAAGGTTGGAAGTCACTTCTTTATATATTTCTTTTCTCTTTCTTTATTATATTCTTTCTTTCTTTCTTTCTTTCTTTCTTTCTTTCTTTCTTTCTTTCCTTCCTTCCTTCCTTCCTTCCTTCCTTCCTTCCTTCCTTCCTTCTTTCCTTCCTTCCTTCCTTCCTTCCTTCCTTCCTTCCTTCCTTCCTTCCTTACTTCTTCTTCCTTCCTTCCTTTTTCTTTCTATCTTTCTTTCTTTCTTTCTTTCTTTCTTTCTTTCTTTCTTTCTTTCTTTTTCCTTGCACTTTTTACTCCTCTCTATTCTCTTTTCTTTCTTGAGTTTAGTTTATATTAAATTTATATATATGAAAGAAGCTGGATTGCAATCTCAGTCAGATGAATTTAAAATCCAGTAACATCCTGACATAGCTCTGTTTCTAAAGAGGCAGCCTGGAATCCAAGCAAGCGTATCATGAAAAGAGCTAGGGATCCAATGGACATTTTCCCCCAAAGCAGGGGAATATTTCAATTAAATATTGGATGGGAATATGAAGGACTCAACTCTCTATACTTATGTTTGAATGGCACAGCATGGCTTGGACTATAAAGAGAAAGGGATTTATATGATAATGAGAAATACTTCTGATGTTTATGAGTTAGATATGGTTCTAGTTCAAACATTCATTCATCAGTCCTGAAACCACCACTTATGAACAGCTGAGCAACAATAGTAATTCAGGTCTGCCATTATTATGAATGTCACCAAGATTACTCAAAGTTTGACTGCCATAATTGAAAATTGGAAGAATCCTTGACAAAACATGATTGATCAAATGTCTTGGAGTTGCTGCAGTGTGTGGTTACAATCCCAGTAAACCTTTATACTGTCTATTCTATGGAATGAAGAACTTTAAAGTTCTTCCATACAATCTTGGGATTAGAGTATTGTAATGTCTTGAGTGGAAGACTATCCAATAGAAGAGAATATATATAGCTCATGGTTGAATTGTGGAGTTCTGTAACAGCCACTATGTAGGACGGACTGGTGAAAAAGTAGCAGAATGCATCCATGAACACCAACTAGCAGTCAAAAGACATGACAAAAACTCCTTAGTCTCACAACACATAGATAAACTCAACCACCGTTTCAATTGGGAAACTATTAGCATTTTAGATCAAGCCAAATCCAAAAATGCTAGGGAATTCCTGGAAGCTTGGCATTCCGATAAATCAGCCATTAAAAGACAGGTAAAGATAAGCCACATTTACATACCATTCAAAAGAGACAATAAAACACCTAGGAAGGAAACAGACTAGAAGACATCCCTTCCAGCAGCCAACACTCAGATAAGCAGGGATCAACACAAGACAAACATTCAAGCAGAAAACAATACTCCAATCAAGGAGCCGCCAAGGAGAAATCCACCAAACTGGCAGCGCAAACTACTATATATAAACAGGCAGCAAAACCCCACACTCACTCGCACCGGTGATGTTACCTAGTTGAGGAATAAAACATCTGCAAGCAAACAACCAAGCTCGGAGAGCACCAAGGACTCCATGGAAGAGTAATTTGTTGCTCTCTCTGAATGCAGAGAAAGAGTTAACATCACTTCTTATAAGGAAAACAGCTGAAAAATGAAGACTGCTTGAAGAGAAGAGGTTAAGATAGTCAAATAAAGTAAAAATTGGGAAAAGGAAAGAAAGCAAAGAACATAAATAAGAGAAAAAGGAGACTAATAAACTCTTGTAACCATTCAGGCATTTACCTGTAGTTAAGCATGAAAGAGTTTTATCAAAGAACTTTTTAAAGAGAACTATATTTTATACTATCTGCTCATAATACTCTTTTTGTTTCATAAATTATAATTGTTTAAATTGTTTATTTGTCCTTTGAGTAAATAGGAGACACAATACCTCCCTACCTCCACCGACTATATACATCTAAGATGCTATACCATCCGAAAAGAAACAGATAAAAGAGGCAACAACATCAATATAAGATAAAATTTCAGTATTTTAACTCCAAATTTATTAGGTCTGGAATGCTAGCAGAGGATAGGTATGTAGGCCTCAAAATAAGTTTGAACAAGTGATGACATTTGTCCAAATAAACTCTAATTTCACCAGAGTTGTCCATTATTTTTGTTCTTCCTCTAATATTCACTCTGTAACGTCTATTTTCTACAAATCTGGTTTTGACATAAAAGTGTCACCATGGGTACTTGAAATCTCATACATCAACAAAACTGGAAGCTGCATGCTGATATATTCTAAGTGATGATTTCTAGCTTTCCAGCAAGACACAGTCATCACCCACAAAGGTTCAGGTTATAGAAGAGCTAGTCTAAGCCCTTTTAAATACTACACAACCTTTTATGTTTTCTACTCTGTGGGATGTTCAAACTGCAAATCCACAACCACTTGAGCTGGAATAATCCCAGTAATGTTCCGTTGACCTCTGAGAAACCATTTTTCTGAAGAGAGTCACTTTTGATAGAAGATGCAGCCTGCAATCTAAAGCCCATTTATACTATCAGTTAATGCAAATTCAATCCCATTGAAGCCAATGGGGCTTAGCCAGTGGAAATGTAATTGTACCAGCTTCAATTGTTTTCACATTGCATTCTTGATCTGTAATTCTGAAATTCAGCCATTTCAATTCTGTGAAGTAGGTAGGATTTGTTCTGAAAGTATACTGGCTTGGAGAAAGAAGCCAAACGTATATTTCATAGTAAGAATGGAATTTACTCTAAGCTCTGATATAATAAGGGGTTCAGTCTAGAAACAACAATGTTCATTTTCCTTTTATTCAAATGGGACCACCTGGAAACACCACCCATGTGCTGTTGCAAGGAAGACAATCTATACACCACTAGTATTTAAATAATTGTCTCCAAGGTTGCTCAATCTACAAATAACAAGATATGGCATTCTGAGATAATATTAAAATTTCTCAAAGCCACCCAAAAACTTCTTAGCCCTCTAATTACAATGCACCCATCTATCAGCCTTAAAGTAAATAAACAAGACATTTGCTTCATAAACCAAAGGAAGATTTTTGTTTAATATGGTTCCCAAGGCTCCATCGCCCTTCATTAAGGATGACCAGATCTTTTGGAATACAGAATAAGAAGTGCACAATATTTTGCCAGCCTCCTCAAATGTCTCCTGAAAGATCTTGAAATGGAAGGGAATTCCTCAAAGCCTTCTTTCTTCTGTTTTTCTGAGGTGGTTATGTGAAGACCATTTTCTGTCTGAGGCAGCACTCACAGCTAGATAAGTTATGACAAAGTTCTGCTCACCCAGATCTAATATCTTGCAGGAAAGTATAGATATGAGTGGGTGTGAATAGTTTGTTTCCAGTCTGTTTAATTCTCCTGATACTCTTCTTGCTTGCTTGGTTTCTCTCTCTCTCTCTTTTTTCATCTAAGTCTCTTGAGGTTCAGACGGCTGTGCCGTCTCTGTTGTTGTCGGGGGGGGGGGGTTTCCTGCCTCCCAGCTCTGTATCTTTCATGCTTCTGCTTAACATACTGTTTTGTATTCTCTTTCTTTTCCTCCTGCCAGTCTCCTTGCAATCTCTCCTTCCAGCTTCAGCTCTTCTCCTAAATCTGCTTTAACTCCCCTCCTCTTTTCACCCCTTTAAACTGACTTTCACATTGTTGCTCTAATTTCTCTTCTTCCTTTTCCACTTCTTGCCTCCCTCCACCCTCTCCCTCTTGCAGGAAGAGAGATATTGCTTCCGGATGGCAGTGATCCATGTCTCATGTCTCCTCATTTTCCTTTGGAAAATCAACCGTTTTGTTACAAAGACCCACATTTCCCTTTGCTGCAAAACGGTGCAGTTGTTCCAAGGAAGAACCTCATAGTCAATTGATTTAATATATCTAGTAGCTTCCCTGTTTCCCTGGAAATGCACCCATTGCCTTTGGATTTACATTATACTTAGCAATTTTTATTTTTAGCACCATCCTTTCAGTTTTCTTTCTCACTGATTTCTGCTGAGCAAATCTGTTTTGTACTTTAGGCACTGCATCAACTAATTAGGTTGAACTCTCCACCGTATGATTTTTTTTTTTACCAAACCTTTCATTATATCTGTCATGTTAACTTTAAACAGCATACAGTAAAGTTACACACACACACACATACACACACACATCACCCAATTAATATTACTTTTAATAATCAAATTACTTGTTGTCAAAAACAGTTGGGCAAGCGAGGTAAATTGAAATGCAGGTAGGCCAAATGAAAATGCTCCCACACAGAAGAAGGTACTGGTGTGGTAACTCTCTAAACAGTCATGTTATTTAGTTATCCACTATCATGTTTTGGATAATAGCAGGTTACACACTGATTTTTAAATTTTGTTGCCATTTTAGGCATAACGCTGCCATTCTCAGTAAAAAGGTGTTTCAGGTAGAAATGATCCATTTGTGTCAGAAATGTCATGCTTTCAATCTGGCAAGTAGTATGTGAATTTTCTATATTGGAATCCAAGACAGATAATGTGAATTCATAAATGTCTGCACCCCTAACCGAGCCAGAAAATCAATTTTCCAGTACAAATCCTAAAGTGTGGAAATCAAGAACAGCTATCATAACATTTTCCTTATAGAATTCTACATTGGATCCAAATTTGGCTGCCATAAATGTACAATTATAAGATACTCTTTATGAGATATTGAATCCAGCAGGCATGACAAGTGTAATTTTGAATTTACAGTATGCCTTATATATACTTAACTACTAGTTAAGTATACCTGCTGGAACACCTTCATTTAGTAGAATAAGTTGCTGAAATAAACACTTATTATTGTTGCTAAAAATATTTGTCATTCAGATTTCAGTCCTAAGGACCCCAATGTATAATGGTTTAACCAACCAATTAATATCACAGCACATGTATAAACATGCGTGAGAAACATTCATCATGTAATTAAGCTATGTCAGCATACTTCAAAGTTACAATCCAAGCTTCATTTGGCATGTCTGGGGTAGCAGATCTGATAAAGTGTGGGTGAGGAAATAAGTAAAAGTTCAGGAAGAAGATAGAAATTTGTTGGGTAAAAGCAATCACTGCTCACCTTAAGTAGTACTACAATGGCTTTTTGTATTATTATTCCCATCAGCTACAGCCAGCATTATACTGGTCAAAGATGATGAGGTCCATAGTACACAATTTCTATGCTTTTGTACTTCCGGTGAGGACGTGGTGAGCTAGACGTTCCTGAAGGAGCAGGGATGGCATTACATGGAGATCAGTGGCTGGTGGGTGGATTCTGGCTGGTGAAATCTCTCCAGAGAAAGGAGAAATCATGAGATTGCCCACATGTACTCTGGACAGCTACTCCTCACAAGTAGACTGCAGGAACTGAGGTTTTTGCAGTCAGGTGCGGGGCCAAGCATCTAGGAGTTGAAGGATTCCAACTAAGCTCACAGTCATAATGTAGCCTATATGGACATAAAGCTCAGCTGAGCCTCATTTCTTACCTTAAGAGGCTTACCTGAGCCTCTTTTGGAATTACTTTTTTACTGCTTTTCAAATATTAAGAACCTTTGGAATGGCAAATTTTATGATATTCACTGGATGAGTTTCCTTCAATCCCTAGCAAAAGAAGGTTTAAGTACAAGTTTAAGGACTTAGAAAAATTCTTTCTTGGGAGAATAAATGGCAAAAGGGTGATTAGAGTGTTGTTTTTAGAAATAGACTGAAGGTCCAGATGGATTTGAAATAAGATTTTGAAATTAATTGTAAGAGTCCTTCCTGTGGGAAATGGCTGCTGTCTTGAATTATGGGGGGGCGGGGGGTGGGGAGTGGGAATGATAGGATGGGACTTTGAAGGTTGGACACTAGAGGAAACCAGAAGGAACTAAAGATTACAACTAAAAGAGAAGAACACTTAAATTTGACTTGTTAACACAGAATGGAGCAAAATACTTTAACACTGGACATATTGAAGGATATTTGTGAACAATGGACTCAGAAGTTAATCTTAAAAATGTCTGCCATTATAGATACAGTATGTATATCATGTTATGCAAGGGGAACAAGTTTTACTGAACAAGACTGAAATTGATTTGAATGTGGATTTGAAAGTGACAGGCTACAAGAATGAACTGGAAAAAGATGATATACTGGATATACAAATGAAACCGGCTGATGTCTTAATAATTAAAAGGGACATATAAATAACAAATGAGAAGAGTGACTTGGATAACTATACTGGATTTACAAAAGAGACTTTTTAAAGTTTTGAAGGATTTTATGAGAAGAGAAAAAGAAAAAAGGAAAAGAAATCAAGTTCTAAGACATTATTTGAAGGGATTAAAGACCAAGATTGTTAAAAGTAAAGGGAAGGAATATAAAGTTGGTTAATTTGATCAAGGTTAAAATAGATACATTGCTATCTCTGGTAATCCTCAATGGACTTTTGCTGACCAGGACTGAATGATGAGGCTTTGAAGTTTTGTTTATAGATAAGAGATGAGATATGGGAAGAAGAGATCATTTGTTGTATTTCAGGAGACGGTAATAAGTTACTAAAATTGTTTATACTTGTGATGAAGGGGGAAGTTACTTCTTTATATTTTTTTTCTTTTTCTTTACTATATTTTTATTTTTGTTTCTTTTCTATTTTTATTTCTATTCTTATTTTCTTTTCTGCACTTTCTATTTTTTCTTTTTGCTCTTTTCTTTTCTTTTTCTTTAGTTTGTATTAGCTTTTATCTTTTTAATTGTAACATTTAATAAAATTATTGCCAAAAAAAAAAAAAAGGACCAAAGCACAAAATTTCTGGGAGGGACTAGGCTGGATATAGATATGAGAAACAAACAAGAAGCAAATAAAACATGAAACTTGTGTTTTTCATGCCATTTACAGTAATTATCATACCTTTTAAAGAAAAGTATTTACCCATTTTACACCTGATACTCTAAAAATATATGTACTTGACTCTATAGAAAGTACTTGTTCAAAGTTTCGTGCATGTGCATGCATGACAAAATTAGATCCTGCTTGGATTTTGTGGATAAAGGTTTTCAGGCAGATAAGAAAATACAGAAAACCTTTAATGGGAGTGTTCCCCAAAGGGACTTTTTGAATCAGTGACTAATGGCAAGTATTCAGTGTAATTGCAACAGTAATTCTATTTAATTGAGCCTTCTTTAGGCTATCAAGTGATCTTCAGGTTTTTTTCCTGAACCTCAGTTTTTCTCAAGTTCTTGGGAGTTGACTCTCGAAAGACAGGCATAAAAATAAATGTTATTTCAGCCACAAATGCAGAACCTGTGGTCCTCCAGATGCTGCTAAACTACATCTCACAACCAGCATGGTCAATATCATAAGATGCTGAGGATTGTAGTTTATCAAAACTGGCATGCCAAAGATTATCCCTGATTTAAGGTTTGCATAGAAGTTGTTCCAACAGCACAAACAGTCCAGGCTTTTTGCTCAGTAAAATTATACTAACAGAATCAGCACTGGAATCCATTTAGTAATCCAAACTAAGAAAGGATGAATGTGCCAGTTTCATTTTTCCCCTCTGATCGAGAGTTTATTTTAGTGCTGTTTCAAAATCAGTGTGTGAGTCCAAAAGCTATTTGCATGAAAATTCAAACACACTTTTGAGTGCATATCTCTAATAAGCAATCCTTTTGAAAATGTCTTTCTCCTTCTGCCCTTTCTTCTCTTTTTGCCAGATAACTAGCTGATGTTTTCCAATGTAAGCAGCAAAGATCAAGCATCAGAAAACTGTGAAATGTATCCAATCAACTAAGCCTTCTGGGGTTACCACCCTGCCCAGAAGGCCCTCGATGGTTGAGCCACCAATGGCTATAAGCCATAATAGCTGCATTTTAACCTCACTTTGCCAGTGAAAACAGCATGGGAAAGCAACTTACACTAGCACCAATGGCTACATTATTTTGACAGGATAAAGCACTAGAGGACTACAACTAAAACAGTTGCTTCATTATTCAGTCAGAGACAAAGGGGTAGAAGGATAGGAAGGAAAAAAAATAGATACAGTGAAAGCAATGTCTGTATCTTTGGCAAGTCAGCAACAACAGAAATGCCAATGACTCTTCTCTCCATGTTGTACCCAAACAGCGAGCCAGCATGACTGTCCCCAAGGAGCCATGACTAATGACACTGAAAAGAAAAGATCACTTTCTCTCATTCAGTACTTTTAACCTGCTTCAGAGATACTAGTCAGACACTAAGACAGATGCTTTTATTTTCTGAAGAAAGGATGAGGAAAGAAGGAACTGTGAGCATTATGTTCCACTGATGTAGAAATAAATACAGAGAATGACATTTGCATGGAAATCAAGTTTTGTGGCCTGGAGCAGGCTAGATTTACGATATCTACATTGGTTCATTCTGGAAGATTTGTCATCATTGCAGTTAGAGAAACCGATCCTGAAAATTTGCAAGGGATCTCATTTTGCTAGATGAACACCTATTATCCAAATGCAGGCTAGGTTGGATATAATTGTTTTCCAATCCAGGTTTACAAAAAATCTACGTGCATATTATTCCCATAGATGCATCCCTAGCATTATCTCCCATGTAATTGTCATAGGCAGCTTAAGTGTCATTACCTAGGAACCAAGCTAGGCTGGGCGGATCAGTCCAGCTATCGGTTTTATTTTTATCCAATGGTTGGTTGGTTGCTTTATTTATTGCATTTCTATTCCACTGCAATCGCAAATATTCTCGGCAGGTTAAATAGAATATGAAAGGAGAATTTAAAACATCTATGGTGATATCCATGGTAACATCTAAAGCTACACCAAAACATCATAAATAGCAGTTATAAAAGCAGCACCAAGCCAAAAACAACAAAAAGGGCAGCACAACTGAAGGTTAAAGATGTTATCATAAAATCAGGAGAAGGGTCTCTGAAACAACTTTGTCTTCAACAGTTATCGAATGATCAATAAAAAATTGGTCAGCCTAATTTCTAGCAGAAGGCTGTTCCATACCAGTGGCACTGCAACACAGGAGCAGAGCCTTCTCATTTCATCCACCCAAGCCTCCTGAAAATGTGGGATTTGTACCAATTTCTCCCTATTTCATCTGCTCAGTTGGGTGGGTAGTGGCTGGAGTAATAGGTCCTGCAGGTATCCAGGAGCCGAGCCATAAAGGGCTTTATAGGCCAAAACCAGCATCTTAAATTGTATCTGGAAACCAATTGCCAACCAGCTCAGAGTCTGTAAAACCAGTGTTATGTGCTTCCAACACTGGGAGCCAGAAAGTGTGCAGGCTGTTGCATTTTGGACCAATTGTAGTTTCTGAGTAGTCTTTAAGTGCAGCCCCAGTTAACTAACATTACAGTAGTTTATCTGGGTGGTTATAAGAGCATGACTTACTCCAGCTAGATCCTCCTGCCCAGTGGCATTCCAGCTGAAGCTGGGCAGCGATCCCTGGGCCAACCTTTCCCATCCAGAAGGACTCCCAAGTTCCGAAACTGTTTCCTGATGGGAGTGCTTGCCCATCAAGGAATAACTCTGATGGTGACAGAGGTCTCTGAGGTATCAACATCAGCTCCAACTTACTGGGTTCAGCTTCATTCTGTTCTCTCCCATCCAATCCCTGACAGCCTCCAGACATTAGGAGAGAATGTTGACACTATGGCCCAGGATAGCATTGTACAACTGGGTATCATCAGGATACTGATGTCATCGAACTGTTGAGTGAGCTCTCCTAGCAGCATCACATAGATGTTAAAAAAGGAGGGAGAGAGAACCAATCCCTGTTGTACTCTGAATGTCAAGGGCCACCAGGCCAACCTCTCCTCCCTCACCCCACAATTTGGAACCACCCACTGAGGAAGGAGTGGAACTATTGTAAAACAATGCCTCCTACCCCCAATCCTTGCAGACACTCCAATAAGATACCATGATTGATGGTATCCAAAACTGCTGAGAGATCAATAGGACCAGGAGGCTGCGTTGTCTCCATCTAGGTTTTGACTTAGGTCACCCAAAGAATGACCAATATCGTTTTCATCCCATTCAAACCCAGGCCTGAACTGAGACTGAAAAGAGTCCTGATAATCCACTTCCTTGAAGGTGCTGCAAATTTGATCTGTGACCATTAGCAAAACAACATATCCTTCAAAGGAAAGATTGAAGACCAGCCAATGGTTATCCAACACCACTGGAACCAAGAATGGTCTCTTTCAAAGCTATCAATAATTCCCATTTCCGTAATGAGGCATTGACAATGCCCTGGATTCAAATGGATGGTAAATCTGGAAAATGAAAAAGGAGAAAAAGGAATGCATTTCACCACTTTTGGAGTACTTTTACAAACTGATAGGCATGCAGTCACCTGAATTCAGTGATAGAAGGAATGATGTCTCCTATCTGAATTACTGAACCAGACGGAGCTCATTTACCATCTGCTACAATTTCAGATAGAGATAAGACAGCATTCCTTGCATCTCCAATGCTAGAATACTCGGGAATTATTCTGTTTCTAAATGCTTCCTGTCACAGACCAGTCCATGAAGTTGAATTGCTAGGAGGAAGCACAGAAATCAATCATAACCTTGGTTGCTGCATGGAAAGAAGGAACAGAAAAAGAACAGGCTGTACTTCTTCCTGAGATGATCTAATAAGTGATGCAGACTCAATAACCACGACCATTTTAAAATAATGGCAAAGGGGATTTGAGCATAAAGACTTTGTGATGCCATTGACCATCACTACCTATTTTCTTATAGAACGAAGGAATACAGGTAGTCCCCAGTTTAAGAACGAGTTCTGTTCCCAAGGTCTGTCCTTAAGTCGAATTTGTACGTAAGCCAGAACAGTTTTATTATATATTACTGTATAAGTAGTATTGTGTTATGAACTCAAACCATTGTGTATTTAACTCAAATCATTGTGCATTTAACTCAAATTTGGCTACAGTAGGCTCCATTCTTAACTATGGGTTGTCCTTAAACCAGGTGTTCTTAACCTGGGGACTACCTGTAACTTAAACATGTGAGTATGTTTCACTTGCTTTCTGAAGTGACACTACTTGCTGTATTTCACACATTCTAGAAGAGATGTAAAACCTTTTTGCCTGATGCCCCCCCCCTTTTTTTTACGGTTGCCTTGCATACCCCAGAAGAATGTCACAACGTAGTACATTTTCACAGTTTCTGGGTAATCTAAAATGCCTGCCAGGTGGGAAGAGATGGTAGAAAGTGAGCATCTCATACTCCTGACCTCAAAATAGCCTTTCCTAAAGATAGCTGAACTCCTTTTCCTTACATTTATTTGCTTACTGTACCATCCACTGCTAAGTGCTTTTGCTGGGTTACAATAAGAAATAAAACCAAAATCAGAACCAGGGATGTTAGAAATAAACCAACAATTAAATGGCTTTTTGAAAAGTGTGTGTTTTAAGGCCTTTTAGAAAGTTAACAAAAAGGGGATGCTCCTTAACTAAAGGAAGCAGTACATTCCAAAGAACTAGGGCAGGACCTGTAAATGAGCCTCAATTATCTCAATGAGTGGCAGGTAGGATAGAAAAAGAGGCTTTGTCTCAAATAGCCACATAAGGCTTTCAGGATAATAACAAGCCCTTTGCATTTTGCCCATATGGCATGTGGCTATAAAATGTCATGCCAGCATGAAAGGTCATTCCTAGTCCCTTTGGCTTGCAAACAAGAATCAGGTTTACATAGTACTACCCCCTCCTCTACTCACACACACATACACACACACTTTCAACAGAGAGCATCCTCCATTTTCTTTTGCTTTGGGCTGGCTTCCATAGTCAATTTGAAACCCATGAGGTGTTTTTATATGGAAATAGAAAGGAACAAGGTGAAATCCAATCTTTCTGAATTGCCATCTCAAGGAACAAAGGTTTCCAAAAAAATGATCAGAACAGGCATTTTTCAGGCTGAAGCAATGGCTGTGGAACCATTCAACATCAATTACATGTTATTTGGGACTTGTATAGCCCCAATTCACTAAACGTTTGGCCAGTGTATAGAAGTCATGGTCAGGTGGTTCCGGTTTGCCCGGTGGCTTTTTACTTCCCACTGCTTTGAACAGATCAATAAACACTGTGCTTTCTGAGTAAGCCAAATGATCTGCCCACCTGAGAAGAACATGTTTGGCAGAAATATCATACTAAATGAACTCTTTTGTTGTGGCAGGACATTCATTTAAATCATCCACTTCTTCTAGTTCAATGCACAGTGGTGAGCATTTTCATACAACTATTAAAATCCATCTGTTGAATTTGCAAGCTGACAGCCATGCAGGACTGCAGGGAAAGGCAGAGGTGAGATCATCACTATAAAGAGCTGTGTGGGGGGACTGAAAAGCACAACTCACTCTCTTAATCATCTGGGAGCCACAGGATGTCTTTCATGAACATGATTAAGTCATCAGAAAGAGCAGAGCTGAATTTTGCGACCTGTTTTGCTCAGGTTTTAAGGGTGGGAAGTGGTGCAAACAGTTTCCATTTCCATGCTTAACCCTTCCAAGATCTCCAGAATTGGACCAAATTTCTGCAGCCAAATTTCTGCAGCAAATAATTTTTGGCAACCTGATTTTAAATTGTTTGGATGGACTGGGGGGGCTTAATGAACGGAATGGGAAGAGTGTCCCTCCTAGAGGCCTTCTGCCCCATTCCTATCCTTTTTGGGGTGGGGAGGGAGAAACAAATACCACTGAAATTGACTGTTTTTTCACCAAATTTCAGTTGTGCAGTCTCAGAGTACTGAGCACCCTCAGGTGTGCTGGTGAGCCTCATGTGGAGAGAGGAAGGCTGCTTGTCCACCCCTGCTCTATACACAGCCAACCAATGGCCTCTTGCTAAACTTAGATTCAAACCCATAATCATCTCCCTCTGTCTTTTGGGTCATCCAGACTATAGATTGATGGGATTATGTTGTTATTGTTATTTCAATCCCTTTAGGATTTGAAAAATTAGGAATGAACAACAAAATGTTGAAAATAAAAGGCATCCCCAGCAAGAATTTTGTAAAAGTCCTTGGCAGTGTTTAGTTGATATATCTGTATAAATATAATCTTTATCTCCAATAAATCTATTTATGTGGTCACTAAGGGTTGACACAGACTTGATGGTGCATAATATCTCCTATATCACATGATCTATATCTATATCATCTATACCTCCTATATGATATGATCTCTCTCTATCTCACACATATATATTCACATACTGTATTAGATACAGAGAGCCAGTTTGGTGTAGCAATCAAGGTATCAGGCTAGAAACCAGGAAACCATGAGTTCTAGTCCAGTCTTAGGCATAAAGCCAACTGGGTGATCCTGGACCAGTTCCTCTCTCTCAGTCTTAGGAAGGAGACAATGGCAAACCAGTTATTTGTTGGGATAAAGGTCTCTCATTACCAAATACTAAAAACATGTCAGTGCTGCAATCCTATAAAACCTTAGTTGGGATTAAATTCTATTAAGCTCAGTAGAAATTCTATGTAGAGCTATGTAGGACTGTTCTGGCCTTTTCTGGGCAATGGAAACAGTTGAAATTCTTCTGTTGGGTGAGGGTAATGGAAAGATTATGCTAACAGGACCTACATGAAATGTAAAAATAATACAACAGTATTATTGTACTCTAATACCTTGTTTTAGGTCTCAAAATCTGTTCAGTACTTAAGGTAAAATAAATTAACTCATTGCATGTTTTGGAATTCTGCTCCAGCCAGTTTCCCTGAATTTGTGTAAAATTAGAAGTTAATTAATGCAGTGCAACATTTTTACACAAGGCAAATGCATGTAGTCAGTGTTAGAATTTCCAGCCCCTAATAGTATTTTTGTGAGCTGGATTCTAATAGTTCTAGGCATAGGGAAGTTAATGCAAGTCAAGTGAAGGCACACTCATCTACCAGCATACACTCCCTAATGAGCTGTCAGACCTCTCAAACTAAACAATTAAAAAGAAATATATGCTAGATCATCTCCTTTGGAAGAATCGTACTTGCATTCTTATGTGTGAAAAGTAATCAGGCTTTACTCCTTCCCAAAAAAAAAAACAAAACCCAGCAACTTTAAGCTGGACTTCTTCTACCCAACTAGCAGGCATTAATGTTAATTAATTTATTTTAATTGTTTTGCAAGTATTCAACAGTACATATGCTGAAAAATTGTAGTGAAAGAATAAATTCCTGGAGTCTATCACAACTACAAATATGTACCAGGCCTGGAAACAGCAGAGAACTGGAGGCTGTAATCTATGTCTGTTTATTTGAGAAATGAATAAATACTGAATTTATTAGGACAGGTATAGGATTGAAATGTTTATAAAAGATATCCTGATGATTTGGAAAACAGGCATTGATCATACATAACAAGAAAGGCCCAACATGAGGCCCAAAGATCTATGGGTACAGCCCTCAGAATTCTTCAAAAGTTGTCACCATTGTAATTTTTAATGTGACAGAGAAAATAAATTATTAAACACATGACTGGAGAGCAGTGTTAAACATTTAATAAAGTGTAAATAAAATTAAAGCAAATGTTGTTTGAGCACATTCCACTACTTAACACAAGATGTATCCCTTGGCTCAGAAAGAACTATGCAGTCCTGGTTTAGCTGGTGAAACTATTGGTGAATCTTGTCAGTTTCAGATCAACAGTGAAGGAACTTGCCTTGCTACTGAAACATTTCCAGTTTCACCACTTCTTGTAGCCTTCACAGACAAGATGCAGTCTACCTCAAGGATTCCCCCCAAAATCTGGCCCAGTGAAAATTCTTCAGTGCAGAAGTATAATTGCTAGTGGGTTTCGGCTCCTAGCAATTTTGTAAATCATCAAAAGTAGATAAAAAGTAAAATAAAACAAACAGAAAACTAGACTCTGTGAGATAGTTATTTCACACTTTCTACTTGTATTAGCATTTGAGGGAGGGAGGAGAGAGAGAATAGGGGAAATAATTTTTTATTATTTTAGGGCAAATAAATTGGTAAGTCAAGGAGCCCAATTTGCAGGTTAGAATGAAAGTATACTTACTATGAATTGTGTAGTTGAAAGATTGAACAGGAAACTGTTGAACAATGCAAACAATTTGTAATGGAAAATTGCTGTCCAGTTAAATCTGTACCCTAAGCACAACTTATAGTTATTTGCATTATTTGTTACTGATTATGTATAAAATTATTTGACAGCATTGTCACACAACACATTCTTGTAATAGCATTGCTTTTCTGGAGTTCTCGACAAACAAAATTGTGGGGAAGCTCACTTCTAATTGTATCCCTACTGAAGAAACATGGTTATAAAATATATAAGTAGCTGGGGGGCTTTGACCACACTCTTTCACACATATTCATCCAATAAATATGAAGGGATGAAAAGATAAATGTCTATAAATGAAAAATGCAGGGGTTTTTTTTTTAAGGGAATGTTCTTTTTTAAAAAATAACACTGTTGGTCCTATAGGCTATTCAGTTGTAGTCTTCAGTGTCAGATTTCATCTGCTTCAGAGCAGCTCAGTTTTGATTCAGACATTTTGTACATATGACCAAATAAAACTGAATCAATTTAGGATCAAGCTGCAACCTATGTTGGTCCCTCCTATGCATAGAAAGCTGTGAAGAGATTTAAAGCAGTGCTTTGCTTCAATGCCTATTGAAGTGTAATGACTTCTTGACAGTATTTCCTTAAAGCAGTGTCCTGGTCCAATTCAGTGAAAAGAGTGTAGTTACTACTTTGGTTGGCAGTGCATGTGCACTAGCCATGATTCACAAGGCATATCTCCTGACAGAGGCAGATCAACCTGCCTTGGCTCTTTGTCAAGATGGAGTGTCACTTCTCTGTAAGGCAAAGTACCTTATCAAGGTAGATCACTCATGGTTGCATACCCAGAACACATACTATGCTGAATTATTTATGATTATCAACTGTTTTTTCCTGTGAAACTGAACTGTTGCCTGCTTTTTATGAAATATTTGAAAAGAAGGGTATGTAGTTGAACTGCAGTAAACATGTTTCTTCTTTATGATGTCATCCTAGTATTTATGCAGCTTTCCTTCTACTTATTATGGTGGGTACCGAATGGATTTCTGAACAATCAATTTAGCCGCAGGTTTACATTACCAGGATCAAATACTTGACCTTGCTGGGTTTCCATAAGAAGATTAGCTACCTTGCTACTTGCTGTGTTGTTACTTCCCCCTATATTTGGAGATGTGTGAAAGCGTGCTGGAAGCAACATGCTTGTTTGTTTGATATTGATAAAGTATGTAGGCATGATTAAAGAGCCCTGCAAATGTATTGCACTAATAAAGTATAGCTCACAAGCACTTTGGTATGGTATACATTTATCATCCCTAACATTCTCAGTAAAAAATATCAACAAAGCATACCTCTGGAATCCCTTTATTCACCAACCTGAATAATGATTGAGTTGACCTTTCGAAAGAGAAACAAAGCTAAACTACTACTAATAAATAATTTTATTTTAGTCATTAATTGCATTGCTTATGGGGAGGAAAGTACAAATGAGTTGCCT
Organism: Python bivittatus; assembly: GCF_059951505.1. NCBI lineage: Eukaryota > Metazoa > Chordata > Lepidosauria > Squamata > Pythonidae > Python > Python bivittatus. Next base: position 35,265,573 of record NW_028277098.1, read on the forward strand.
ACTTTATAGATACAATTGATTATTTTATAGTTAAAGAACAATGAAAAGCCATTTTTAAGGATAGTCTTAATTTAGCCTATTGACCTTATAAGAAAATGTTAGCACTACATCAATGAGACTCATAAGGTCAGATAGATCATATGAGATTATGAGGTTGCTAATAATCTAATATGCTTCTTTATATGTTTACTAAGAAGCAAACTGATCAAGTGTAAACAAAATCATTCTCTCAATAAAAAATACCCTAAATTGGTCAGAAACTGAATTAGATATTCAAAGCTGGTCATGAAAATTTAAGAGCTTAATCAAGGAAATGGCCCAATAGATCAGCATTTGATGTCTCAGGGTGACTGAACCAGGTGCAATTCAGAAAGCTCACACATTGACATGAGGGTGACAGTTGTTCCCTAGCTACTGGTATCTGACAATATCTGGTGGCAACAAGTTCTCTACTTTTTTACATAGACATTATATTATAAGTAATTTCCCTGCTTTCAGCTTGAGGTTTCCAAAGGTGGGTTCATGATCTTTCCATTCCTTTAACTAAACTGTTCCAGAAACAAGGATTCTAATGCCAGCTGACACCTTGAATAGCTATACAATAAACTACAGAATTTTAGTACTGCTCCAGTCATTCTAACATACTTCATTTAAAGGCAAAGAAGCTGGTGTGCATTAATAGAATTCTAATGGCTTTTGGGAAAACATAGAAGGCTATTAAATGTGTTTTGTTGGTTGATCTACTGTACTGAAAAGTGCAAGAATCATGGAAACCAAAGACCCCTCACTAAATGCTATAATGAAGCTTTTCATGGCATCTTAAAGACTAACAGATTTATGGCAATGTTTTTATAGACTAAACTTTAGTTCATTAGACTGTGTACATTCTCTTGCTCATGTGTGGCCTAAAGCAAGCATCAGCTTAGCCTTCAAGCTGACCTAATGAGGTCAGAAAGGAAAACTCCCACAGAGACTGCCTTGACCTTCCTGGAAGAATGAGGGGGTAGAATTCTAACAGCTGATACACAGTCACTGCTCTTCAGTTAGAATATTTAATTTCTCTCACACAATTAGCTTCATTAATTTCTCTCACACAATTAGAATCACATGGGAGCAAGCATGCAAGCTCTGTATCCCTCCATCCCCCTCTGTGCCTGACAGCAGAATTTTGAGGGCAAATGTCTGCAGCAGAAAGCCTATTCTATTCTTGCAAATTTGTTGCATGATTTTAAACCCTCAATTATTATCAGTTATTGATTACACCAGGGGTTATTTAGGGCTTGTTTTATTTTGTTGAGGGGAATGGTTTGCTTCCCTGAGGCCTCCCACTTCTATTCTCAGCCTAAAACTTAAAAAAAAAAAAAAACTAGAAAACAAATCTCTTTCTCTCTACCCCATTCAGGGACACTAAAGCATCACTGGATAGCTTCTTCCAGACTTTTGGAAGGCCTAGAGACTGAGTTACAACTTCAGAACTATCATAGATTGGCCACCCAGCATTGCCTACCCAATGACACTACCCAATCAGGACAAGATTCTCTCTAAGGATGGCTGATCATTGGTTGGACTGCAGTGGGGTCCGGGCAGAGTCATTTTAGCCTCTCTCATCACAAAGGCTTTAGTGAAGTCCAATTAGCATTAAAATGGTTAGATATGGATCTAGAAGAAGGGTTGCACAGTTTTTGTTTTCAGAGTTAAGAGCCAGTTAAGATTTTCCTGAAGTTTTTGCTTCTCTGTTTTTGGTAGTGGTGTGGCTTTTTTCAATATTTCTTTAACAAATGCTGGTGGTGTGGTTATAGAATCATGGATTGGAAGGTATATGGGACATCATCTAGTCCAACGGCCTGCCCAGGGTAGGAATCCTCATATCATCCCAGACAAATGGCTGTCCCATCTTTCCCTGAAAACCTCCAGTGATGGAGCACCCAGAAGGCAGGCTGTTTGTAATGCTTTGTGGGACTTACCTTGAGAGACAGGAAGAAGACCTGCAGACAAAAGGTATCTCAGCCCACAGAAGGAAAAGGGGAGTGGGAAGCATCTCAGAAGGGGCTCTCCCTAGTTTTCTGGAAAGTAAATGTAAAGGAGGGGAGAGATGTACTTTCAGACTTGCAAGACTCTGTTACTGTTACCTTACAATAAAGATAGTGTTAGTACTCATGGTTTGTGCTTCTTCTCTGAACTACCTGAAAGGGCTGACATTGTTACACTGCTTAATAGCTCTCACAGTCAACAAATTCCTCCTTATTTCAGGTTTGGATCTCTCTGTGTTAAGTTTCCACTCACTGGTTCTTGTCTTTGCCTTTGGTGCTATGGAGAATAAATCTGTACCCTCTGCCCTATGACATCTCTTCCTATACTGGAAAATCTGCTACCCTTAGCCTTCTCTTCTTTAGGCTAAACATACTTAGTTTCTTTAACCACTCTTCCCACGATTTAGATTCCAAGCCCCTTACCATACATGTCACTCTTCATCACTTCCTATGATTTTAACACTATACCTTTGTTGATGCAGCCCAAAACTGAACTGGCTGATCTGGCAGCTGTGGCAAACTGCTAATCCATGTTTAATCTGTGGTCTAGCAGGACATCCAGATCCTTCTTGCATATACTACTGCTGAGGCTGGTACCATTGTAACTTTTACCTGTGCATCTTCTTTTTTCCTGCCTAAGTACAGAACCTTACATTTCTCACAACTGAACAATGTTTGGTTGGATATAGCTCAATGTTCAAGATTATCAAGATCCTTTTGAATCCTGAGCCTGTCTTCTGGGGTATTAGCAATCCTCCCCTGGTTTGTGTCATCCACAGATTTTATCAGCATCCCTTCTATTCCCTCATCTATATCATTTCTGAAGAAGTTGAAAAGTACTGGCCCCAGGACAGAAGACTGCATACCTCCCTCCATGTGGATGTAGGAAACTCTTGGCTTTGCAACCTGTAATGGATGGCACGAACAGGGAAGATTCTGGAATGGAAGTTCAAGGTTGTCAGGAGGGGGGAGAGACATTCCAGAGCAAGCGCCTCCTTGGCCCACAGCAAGAGTGTGGGAAGATGAAGAGGATGAGGTGGCCCCTCCCTAGAGTCTCACGGGGTATATCCACTAGTTGCTTTAGCATAGGTTGAGTCTGGCGAGATGCTGTCTATTAGGTGCAAGCTAATAAAGGAACTGAACTGTACTGGATTGCCTTGTTGTTGTTCTTGGGCTGAACCTGACACAACCAAAACAACAAAATCTACAAGAGCTGATAAATCATGGAAAATAAATCACTTTTCTCTTATCTAAAACAAGTTCTTGTGATATTTGACACTTGGAACAAAGCACACATTTTTAACATTATTAAAAGGAGACTCCAAACTGCCCAAAGGGAACTGGCATCAGATCCTGCTACAAATGGAAGAGTGGAGAAGAAACGCACCATCCCATAATGCTGCGTCATCTATTTTATTTTCCTGTTTTGTTTCTGGCTGAATGTGAGGTGCTTTGTAATGTTGCTTTTAGATATCTAAAATTCCAACTTTGCAACATGCAAAAGGTTTGGTGCAGTGTGGGTTGTCCTTCTGAACAGCCCTGAGTTTGGAATACAAATCCAGTAACCTGCTTATATTAGCTTCTCTCATTTTTTTCCGCTCCTTTGAATTGGATGAGGTCAGCGACATCTTATATTTTCAAACATAAAACAGAACCATAGGGTTGGAAGGGACCTTGGAGGGCTTCTAGTCCAACCCCCTGCCAATGCAGAATCCTCACACCATTTTGGACAAATGGCTGCCTGGCCTTTACATTTAAAACATATAGCAGGTGGGAATTGTGGCAAGGCAACTTCAGCTGGTGCATCAATTGTAGCCATGGAGCAGGAAATGCTGGCAGTGGTTAATCACACCTTTGCTATCCCATAGTGGGACTACTGCAGTGTTTCTCAACCTTGCCAACTGTAAGATGGGTGGACTTCAACTCCCAGAATTGCTGGCTAGGGAATTCTGGGAGTTGAAGTCCACACATCTTAAAGTTGCCAAGGTTGAGAAACACTGTACTACTGTAATCCACTGTCTATGAAACTGCCCTTGAATACTATCTGGAAATTGCAGCTGCAATTATACAACTGCCCACATTCAAACCATGATTACTCAGTATGGCCATGTAACATCAATATGGTGGGAGTTAGATTGGATGCCAGATAGGTTCAGGATGCTGGTTATAATCTTTAAAGTCCTTTGTAGTTTGAGACTGGATTTTTTGTGGCACTGCTCATTCCTGATAGAAACTGTCCAGCTAAGACACACCTTCAGAGAGTATGTGCTAAGTCCCCCCTCCCCAGTGACTCTGAAGGGAAGGGATTCAAAAGCAAGCATTTTCTCCAGGGCCTCCCTTTCCAAGGAATTCCCGACCACTGTATAAAAGTTTGGCACTCTCAAGCCTGACACAGTTAGGAAATAATTTAAAATTAGGCTCTTTTGGATGAGGGATGCCTGTGAAGAGATACTGCTAGTAAAGAAGATTTGAGATACATCATTAGAATGTGATTTATAATAATATTATTGGATAGACTCAGTTACAATAGCAATGAGTGTACCATTGGAAGAGCTGAAGGGCCAGGTTAGGGACAGATTGTCATGTGGTTGCCAAGAGTTGACAACGACTTGATGGTACATAAGCATCATCATCATTGATTTATATTGATTATTGTTATATCGCTTTATTGCATATTGCTTGGACTTGTATTGACTGAAGTGGCCTAGTAGCCTTGATATAAATAACTAGGTAAGTATGTAAGTGAATAAATGTTGGAAATATTTATTTGTGTTGACACTGTCAAGTCCAATTCATGTGCATAGATTATATGCATTATTTGTTATTAGATTTATATCCTACCTTTATTTATATAACTCAAGGCAGTGCAAGGTGGACTGGGCTCAGAGAGAGCAACTGGCCCAAAGTCACTTAGCTGGCTTTCATGCCTAAGGGAGGACTAGAACTCATAGTCTCCTAGTTTCTTTGCTTGTGGCTGGAGCAGTAAAGATACTTATAATTGGCTACCTTTATTTCAGCCTTTTCATAAGTATCTAACTTTATAAATTGTTACTATCATTTTTAAAAAATTATAAGATCATGTAAAATGCCTATAAATTAAAATGAACAGTTCAAGTCTGGTGAAATGACAGATGTTTGATTTTTTAAAAAATGTCTGGTTTGAAACCATCCGAAACAATCATGCTTTATCATCATGAAGAAGTTTGAGATGACTGGATGAAGCCACCTAAAGCATTTTCTCATTCATCTGCAAACTGCATCATTATTTGTGCCAAATACCACCTTTTAATTTATTACCCAGGGCAGATGCCAGGACACAATAATATCTTAGATGCTTGACACAATGCCTAGTTGTTGTATTATTAAGATTTCATACAGCTCTGTGCTCCCTTATTATTCAGCTCTGTGAATGAGGTTCATCTACCCCATTTCCTGCTTCAGATGCAACCCAAGAGACGACCTATAAATAATAGTACAATGAACTGGCTTTCTATTCAATTGGCAGCTTGATTTCAGTGGTTACCTTCATATAACCAGTCAGTCCCTAGCTCATTGGTAACAGCCTATAGACATATTCTGAACATGCATTTTCTGAATATGCTACTGACTGTAGGAAATTTACATTTCATAAGAGCACCACTTTTGCCTTTTTTATGTACTAGAAGTTTGCCATCAGTGCTATTTCTCCTTTTTTGGCTCCAGAGATAAGAAGAAATATAGGTCACAATAGTGTAGATCTTCCATATGTGTGAGGTATATTATTAAAGGACCAAATGATAAATTATATAGCGGGAAACCTCTGAGGGTTTATCAAAGATCTATAGGAAAGGACTATCACAAATTCTGCCATTCTTGTAGGACATTTTCTGCATTTCAGCAACTATGATTCAGCAAATATAATTTCCATTTGGGTTGCAGCTAAAATATTTATAAAAGCTCCACACACAGACACCCCCTCCCCGAAATTCCCCAAACCATAATTCTGTAATAACCTTTTTTTAAGATTAATCAAAATCCACATTTGGTCTGCAAAGCATTCAGTCTGTATTCTTCATCTAGAGACCAACTTTAAGCTTCATTGCTAAAGCACCTGAGCTAGTAGGGGTGTTGTTGTTTTTTTCACAATGGAGAAAGCTGGTTCAATATTTTAAATGTTGCATAAACATCTAGTTTACGTAATGTCAGGCTATATTTTACATACTTTGAAGAGAAGACAGTTCCTGGCACATGGCTAGAACAGCCTTTCAACTTCATTTTAATAGCCATAGAAAAATTATGCTGGTGGGAGATGTCAGCCAACTGCTTAACAATAGAGGCATATTTTCATAAATTTGGCAAGAAGTAAATAAAAACAATGTGCAAGCTGTTGGGTATACTTTTAAACAGATACTCGTACACATAAACACACACATTAATCCAATCCAAATCTAAAACACCAGCCCCTGAGAAAGTCAGGCCCACCCATTCACTTGAGAAGTTGATGTCACTTCTTTGGTCACTAGTCAACCAAACCACACCGAAAATGTTGCAGGCCAGAGTTCCACCAAAATTTCCAGCTCTGTTACTTGTGAATGATTGCCCCAAGTTCAGTGGAACTTATTTCCAATTAGCTATCCTGTTCATCTACTCCTCTGCTCTTTTACAACTGTACTGGAAAAGAAATTCCTCATTTAGGCATCATCATCATCATCATCATCATCATCACCATCATAGATTAATAATAATAATAATAATAATAACAACAACAACAACAACAACAACATAATAATAATAATACAATCAAACAACAACATCTGCCTATCCCTGGTTCTTGGTAAGGACTCAATAGGTGGATAAATATGCCAAATCCATCTGGATGACTGTGTGACCAACAATGATGATGATGATGTTGATGATGATGATGATGTAAGATTGCACATGACACATTATAAAAGCCACTTCTCTCAACCTCTGCTTTGTTTTTACTGGCTGGTCTGTGGGCTGCATTCTGAATTAATCTAATTATCTTTTCCCATTGTTAATCCTAAAGCTAGGTTATAGCTAGAATCTGATCATTAATATGCTGTATTCATATCTATTTCTAGATATTGCAGGTGACACCTGGAATACAAAACTATAGGTAATGAGGTCGATTGTCCTGCCACTGGTGCCTGTGGGATAAAAGCTGTTCACTCACCCAAAGCTTCCAAAAGTCTAAAAAATCAAGTCTTAGCAGATTTAAAACTCAAGTGCCAGAATTAAGTAGGAAGCTATAAGAGATATCATGCTAATACCAGAAAACAGACAGCACCATGAAGGCTGTAGTCATTTGTAATTTAATATTAGCAGTGATAGGAGTCAATTATATGATGGGTTTTTTTCCCTCTCCCCGAAACACCGTATCTTTCATTCCTGTCCACTTTCAGATTTAGAACCTCAGGCTAATGAAGGTAGATGGATAGGAGATGAATTTTTGCCTTAAACAAAGTATTCTTCACTGTCAATAGCGGAGATGTCTGGCTAAAAATCTGAATAAAGCAGATTTTTATGACATGAATTTAAGTGGCAAGCAACATATAGAGCCAATTTTGTTCTGTCTAGAACACTCAAGGCACAAACATTCTGTACTCGTAGAACTACATATGATGATTAAGAACAGTGTTAGACAATTTTCTACTTGGCTGGGAGATACTAAACAATAATTCTGGCATAGAAGGAATGGAATTTCAGGGTGGAGGGTCTTCCATTAATGTAGTACCAATATAGAATGACTGCCCACACCATGATTAAATCTCCCCCTTTTTAATCAATGTCAGGGGCACCAAGTATAAAATATCTTGTACTGTTTAAATGACTGGTCATTAGGAATGTTCCTCTTGAGGTGATTCAACATCTGTGAAAGGAACCATAGTTTTCATGGGGGCAGTATATAGAATCCCTGTTAATCAGCCTGACTAATTGGTTGATAATGGGGTCTCCAATGAGATCTCTCTCTCTCTGCTCCAGTGAGATCCCACTATGACTGCTGGGCCCTGTTAAAGCAATCACTAGACCAGTGTTTCTCAACCTGGGCAACTTCAACTTCTAGAATTCTCCAGCCAGCTTGCTGGCTGATGAATTCTGGGAGTTGAAGTTCACACATTTTAAAGTTGCCAAGGTTGAAAAACACTGCACTAGGCAGTTCAGTTCCTGTGAAACTGAATGGAGTCAAAAGGCATTCTTATAAATAAATATGGTTTTGGTGGTTCAGGCTTTGTTTTGCCAACTCCTAATTTTTAAAATTAAAAGGATCTTTTAAAAATTAAAATCATATGGGGAAGAGAATCTTAAGGGTCCAAAAGATTTTCCTGCAGTCACCCTGGCCTAAAGGGGCACTATAGTGACTGTACCTGGTCTACAATCCTATCACCAAGGATTGTGATAATTTTACGGAATCTAAGTCTAGCAACAAATATTGGCTTGGTCCAAATGTGTTGAAACTGTAACTCCAGAATTTCTCACCAAATCTGTGTGGGCTACAATTCTAATACATCTAGCAGTCAGGTTAGGGAAGTCTGTATTAATCATATAGTTGTATTTATTGCAGAAATAGGGTAAAAAAAGAGACTTGCAGCATGGGTCCTAGGTAGCTTCTAGTTCAGAAGGTGTACATATTACATAATACACTAAAAGGGACTGAGTCAATGGGTTTGTCCACCTGACCCACTAACTGGGGGTGGGCAACACTTCAATGGTGATATTGAAAGGGTTTGAAGGGCTGATATCACCTGAGGTAGCCTGCAATTGTGCTTTCCTGCTCTGCTTCAGAAGTGGTGTTTTCCAACTTCAGCTGGCCTAAGCCTAAGACAGGGTTTCTGTGCTGCACTTTCATTCAATCAAGTCAATATCTGTACTCCTATTGATTGCTGAATAACCAGCTGCCACACCCCTTCCTGTCTGATACTGGTTACTGCCCTCCTTGGCATTTTTGGGATGACTGCATTCAAAAAGAGGAACGTGTCCATCTAAACCTGAATCCCATTTTGTAGGTCTTAGGCAAAGTATATGTTCCTTCTGTGTCTCCGCTGTTGACTGGTAGACTACTGAAACACTGGACTTTTTTTTTTTTTTAACCATTCCCAAGGTTGGTTCCTGAGGATGACAGGAAGAACAGTAAAATCATGGTAGCTTTTTTGCTTTGGTTTTCTTCCAGTCCACCAGTGGACATGCCAGATGGAAGGAACCATTTCAAGGTCCAGGTATGAGGAGTCAATAGACGGGGCTCATACAGAATGTCTGTCAAGAGAAACTACCTGTCCTTAAAGACCCATCGACATGAAGGAAAGTAACTGGTGAGAGTGTTAAAGAAGCAGGAAATCCATCAATCAAGGGTGGTGATAAACAATGTTCAAACAAAACACCTGGTTAGTATTATTGTCAAAACTGAAGAAAAGACTGAAATCCTGGCAGCAATGTCTTAAGGTGACTTCCTTTCCAGCTAGCAACTAGCTCTGCAGTGACAAATTTGAAAAATAAATAAATAAATAAATAAATAAATAAATAAATAAATGAATAAATAAATAGCTTCAACATGGGAGACCAGCAGTTTAAGGCTACTGTGCAAAAGACTCCAATGTTAGAAATGGATTAATCAGTGGACATTACAGTCAGAAGAGAAAAAGGAGACTGAAAAGCTATGAAAATGACCCATATTAACATTTGACAAGGGTCATGGTATATAGTTATTTCTATGCCAATAGCCAAAGTCCCCAAGCCACAATGGAATTATGAAGGTGGTTGGTTGCAAACAGAAATACAGATATAGTTGCTACAACAAAAACTTCCTGGAATGGCAAGAATCAGTAGGGAATGGCAATTCCTGGTTACAAACTTTAAGGAAAGGATAAGGGGGCAGTGTTGCTCTTTGTATAAAACCTAATATGACAACATATCAGAAGACTGGATGTTTCCACAAATTCACTATGGGTGGGTAATAGCTAGCGCCAAATGTAAATTAGATTTAGGAATAAGCTATTGCCCACTTATTCAAAATACTCAGAATGATCTTGAGATTGTTTAAAAAAAAACAAACAGGAGAAATGCAAAAGATAAATTGCAATAATGGGGTGCTTCAATTGCCCTTAGATAGACTGAGTACATTCAAATCAAATGTCTAGATACTGTAAAAGACTGCATCTTTTACAAACTATAGGAGAGGCAATAGTAGATTTAATCCCAACTGGGGACCATGATTTGATAAGAGATTGAAATCTTGAATCAGCAGATCACTGTAACTAGGAAGATACAAAATGTATTTATTTGTTTATAATTTATTTATTTATGTATTTATTTATTTATTTTCTCACATTAATTAGCATAAATGCAAGTGGCAAATTGTCAGCAGAGTGTGACACAGTCACATAGGATAGCAAGAGGGGAAGTTTATTTAAAAAATGAGGGGACTGGAGAAATAGAGAATGAAAGGAAAAGTCAACAGAGACAAATTGCGAGAGCAGTATTTCTCAACCTTGGCAGCTTGAAGATATGTGGACTTCAACTCCCAGAATTCTGAGAGTTGAAGTCCACACATCTTCAAGTTGCCAAGGTTGAGAAACACTGGCCTAGAGGTTATTAAAAACCACAAACTAGTGCAGCTTTATAGCCTTATTCCTGAAACTATAAAAGTTAAGAGGGCTTCCTTCAGGAAGTGAGAAGATGAAAAAGAAGCAGAAGTCTCGGTGTTAGCTTTGAGGTGGAGTATACATGCTTCCAACGTACCAGTTGCAGGGGAGAGGCAAGAAGCTAGACGAAAGTGGGCCTTGGCTTGATCCAGCAGGTTAGTCTTATGTTCCTAACTGTGTAGGATCGTTCCCATCATAAGCTTATGAGGCTGACGAGAAGAAAAATGCTTTGATAACTCAAAGGACAGGTACTCAAGAAGGTCTGGATGGAATGCCACAGTAAATCTTGTGGCATTGAAAGAAAAATGTCTTTGTCTCTTTAAAGCTCCCATTTCTTCTTTGACTGTTTGGGTGATTCATTCCACTATAATTTTGCAACTGTTTATATAGCCTGCTGTTTAGACCAGATCTCATTCTAATCTGAAATCTATTTGAAGCAGAGAGATGAGAAAATAACACCTACAGCTTCTCTACAATGGCACATAACCAGCATTTTAATTAAGGTTCTTCCTGGAGAGACAATTATGTTCTGATCTAGCTTCCTGATCAGAATTTCTCTAAATTCTTCTGTGTTCAAAATAAATATAATAATAAATCTTACCAATGGTTTCTTCTTTCCACCGTAAATGTCATGGGCACATGTTACTTAGTTAAAAAACAAAAACTTCCAACAAGATGCAGACAATGCCTATAACATTCTTCGCTATAAATCCAGGAAAGAGAACTAGTTGATAGGAACAGCCATAGTATTAGGAGAGCCTTGGAGGATTCATGAGCTTTGGAGAGCGTGATGAGATTAAAGAAACACAGCCCAAGAATACCAGTTAAGAGATCAATTTAGATTCAGATCACTGTGTGTTGTATTTTATGCATTTATAGGGATTTTTCCTTTGCATCGCCTACCCCTGAATCCCAAAAATTCCAATAACCTTCTAAGTGAACAAACAGACCCCACTTAATATACAATAGCTAGGCACTTTCATAGTGCTGCAGGTTCACAAAATACTACACTTACATTATACTGTTGACATTATTATTATGGTTGGTTGCACAGTCAGCCAGATGTTTAGACTGGATTTGGCATGTTTATCCACCTATCAAGTCCTTCCCAAGGACCTGGGATGGACAGATGTTGTTGTTTAATGGTGTGATGGTATTATGGGTATCGTCACAGGATGTAAGCTGTTCCAAGTAAAACCGCCTTTTGCAATTGATTGATGGTGATGTTACCAATGCCAATGGTATCTGAGTGGTGCTCCAGATATTTTGGGATTGCACCTAAGGCACCTATAACTATTGGTACTATCTTTGGTTTCTTTTGGCCTAGTTGTCCTACTACTGTTTGCAGGTTTTTGTATCTTGTGATTTTCTCCAGTTCTTTCTCTTCTGTTCTGCTGTCTCCGGGTATTGCAATGTCCACTACCCAGACTTTTTGTCTTTCTTTGCAATGGTTAAGTCTGGGGTGTTGTGTGGTAGTTGCTTATCTGTTTAAATTCTAAAGTCCCAGAGCACTTTAGCTTCTTTATCTTCTATTACTTTGTCTGTTTTGTGGTCCCACCAGTTCTTGCCTACAGGAAAATGGTATTTCTTGCAGTTATTCCAATGCACCACTGTTGCTACTTTGTCATGCCACTGTTTGTAGTCAGTCTGTGCAATCTTCTTGCAGCTGCCAACTAGGTGGTTCACTGTTTCTTCAGTTTCTTTGCAGATGTGTCATTTGCTGTCTGTTGCTGTCTTCTCAATTCTGGCTTTGTATGCATTTGTTCTTAAGGCTTGGTCTTGTGCAGCCAGAATTAGCTCCTCTGTCTCTTTCTTCAACTTTCCCACTCTCAGCCATTGCCAGGTCTTGTTGTTATCTATTTTGCCTGCTAGCTGTGTGTGTGTGTGGGGGGGGGGGGGTGTATGTGTACTGGCCATGTAATACTGAAGAGCTGGTGAGTAGACAAAAGGAGGATGGGAAATCATCCACACATGCTCCAGACAGTTGCTGTTCATGAGGAGACCACAAGAGATTGGTCTCTGGTGGATATTGAGGACTGGGAGACAAGAGAATAGCCATCTTGGTTGAACTGCAGTTTGCATACTTCCTTTTCTAATCACATTTGAAAATTGCTTATTAACTAATTTTTAGCTATTAGAAACCGTTGGATCGACAAGTCTGAAAACACCAGGTGAGTCTGCCTTCGATCCTTAATGGAGGAAAAATTTAACTACAAGCTTAAGAATTTTTTTAAAAAATGAAATAAACAGCAAAAAGCTAATTGAGACTTTGATTTGAGAAAGTTATAAATGGATTAAAGGTCCAGATAAATGTGAAATAAGATTTGGGAATTAATTATAAAGAATCCTTCCCTTGGGAGAGTTGACTTGTTTTGAATTTTTTTCTATGACATAAAAGAAATAAACAATTTTAAAAATTGGACACTAGAGGCAACTAAAGGTTTTAAAAGAGAAGAATACATAAACCTGATTAACACTACAGAATGATGCAAAATATCATAACATTGGAAATACTGAAGGATATTTTTGAAAAATAGAATCAGAAGTTAATATCAACAAAGTCAATAGCGATGTTTGCTTCTACTGTGTCCAAAAGATGTTTTGGAAGAAATGGCAGAAGAGGAACAAGTTTTATCTGACAAGACAGAGACTGAGTTGGTACCGAAAGTGGATCTACAAATGGCAGGCTACAAGAATGACATGGAAAAAGATGTTTTATTGGGAATACAAAAGAAATATGTTGATGCTTTAAAAATCAAAAGGGAATTACAAATAATAAACCAAGAGAGTGACCTGGATAATTCTTTTATGTTGGATTTACAAAATAGGTTTGTTAAAGCTTGGATGAATCTTGTGAGAAGAGGTAAAAAAAAAAAAAATGAAAAGAAATCAAATTCTGTGACATTATTTGAATAGACCAAAGATTAAGATTGTTAGAAATAAAAGAAAGTAATATAAAGTTGGTTTATTTGATCAAGGTTAAAATAGATATGTTGTTATTTCTGGCAAGCCTTAATCTGCTGACACCCAGACCGATGATGCTTTATGGGTTTGTTTATAAATAAGAGATTTACCAAATTGTTTATACTTGTGATGTTGTGATGTGATGATTTTTTTCCTTTTCCTTTTCCTTTTCCTTTTCCTTTTCCTTTTCCTTTTCCTTTTCCTTTTCCTTTTCCTTTTTTCTTTCTTTCTTTCTTTCTTTCTTTCTTTCTTTCTTTCTTTCTTTCTTTCTTTTTCTTTCTTTCTTTCTTTCTTTCCTTCCTTCCTTCCTTCCTTCCTTCCTTCCTTCCTTCCTTCCTTCCTTCTTTCCTTCTTTTCCCTACCTTTTTCTTTTCTTTGCACTCATTATTCTTTCTTTCTACTCTTCTTTCTTTCTTTTAGTTTGTATTAGTTTTAGTATTGCAATTATAATCTTTAATAAAAGTATTTTTAAAAATGTGTGATAACAAATAGACAACTGCCCTCTCCCCAAAAAGGTATCTTTATTGTCTATATGTTACATCTGTATACATTCTGTCTGAAATAAAAATTAAGATGAATATTCCAGATAGACATGCACCAACACTTTTGTGTATTAAAGCAAAAATAAAATATTAAAAAGAAGGATCTTCTTGAGTGACACTTTCAAAATCCATTCTGTTCTGAAGCCAGGCTGATGAGAGTGAATGCCTCATTTTGGAATTTCATCCTACAATATCCCAACCCTCCATCCTGGACAGCATCTTCAAGTCATGTTATGTTTAAAATCAGCCTCCACAGAACTGTTCATCAACAGTTTGGGCCTTCTGGAAAGGCAACTCATTAATATTCTCACTTTTCCCTTGATTTTTCCCTATATGGTCAAAAAATGGCAAGGGACTCATCTATGAAAAGACATCTCTGCCATAGAAGCAGCTCTGGAAAGAAGGAGTGAATGGAGCAGGAGAATCCACTGGTGACTGCTGATATAAAAATATTTTATCCAGAAGAGCAGCTCAGTTTCTGCCTATTCCCTGCTCTCTGCAGCTCTTTGAAACTCAAAGTATATTCCAGAAGTTGGGAGATTTTTCAGAAAAGTGTGAAAGGTGTCATAAAGGGCCACCTTAATGTAAACTGTTTATTCTTCCTTTAAACTGAAGGTCATTAGTAGAGCAAAGAATTTTCTTTATATGTGTGTGTGTGTGTGTGTGTGTGAACTTTATTAAGTTATAAAAAGCATAAGGATAAAAGCAAACGAGAACTAATAATTGAAAAGAAAAGCAGAGAGCAAGAAAGTTAGAAATAGAGAAAGAAAACAAAAGTGGTGGAAAATAGAGAAAAAGAGAAGAAAAGAAATTAAAAAAGAATAACTTCTGACTTCTTATACAGCAGATGTAAATGAATCATATAATAACTTCTTACTGTAAAACTACTTCTTGACATACATATTTTGTAGAATCGATTGATTTAACTAATCATCAAATCCATATATCATAATTTCATTTTTTTCTGTCTCCTGCAAAAAGTCCAAAAGGTGCTTCCAATTGACATTAAAGTTAATAATTTTTTTTTTCTCTAAGGAAAGGTGTCAATTTTGCCATCTTGGTTAACTCCATCAACTTTACCATCCATTCTTCCATTGTAGGTAATGTCGAATCTTTCTACCTTTGAGCATATAAAAGTCTAGCTGCAGATATCATATATAAAAGCAAAGGTCCATGAGCTTTTTCCAATTGTTTATCCATCAGTCCCAAAAGGAAAGTCTCTGGGTTGACTGTATATTAACCTTCAAAAATTTCTGAATTAATATATTTGTGTGAATCTAGAGCAAAGACTTTTCTATTAGCAGAGGAACACCTTTGGACTAATTTCTTTAAAGCAGCTCTAGTCTGTTTACTATATGCACGTAACACCAATATTAATAATTTACAAAAGGAAAAATAAGGAACCCCAACAATGCAAACAAGAAAATCAGAAAAGTTTTCTCAGTTTTTTAAATTTTTGCCTTGGATCCTCTTTTTTTTTTTTTTGTATTTTGAAACCAGGGAACTGAGGGGCAGCCATTCAATCCTATTAAATAATAATTTGCTTCCTAATAGAGTAATAAATATTTTGTTTGTTGTAGGTCAGTTATGAGCATTGAATTAATAAGCATTCTCTGCTTTTTGAATGAAGCTGATAAAGATTAAATCAATGGAATGTTTAGCTGAAATTGCTTTCAGTAGAATCAGAAACTGAAGAAATGATACAACTGGCACAAAGTTGTTTAAAACAATGCTTGTGACACTGATGACAGCTTTTAGTGGAACGCTGCAAATTTTAATAGTGTAAAATGCAACTATTATGGCTGCTCTATTTTTACATTTACCAGTATTTTAGACTTTGCTTTATGTTTCTGAGAAAGTTGCAATTATTTCTTGCATTTTAGAATGCCTCCTAGTCAGAACCCTTTGAGGGCTTCATAAATATAAACTACAGGCATAAAATACAGATATGTATATTATATATACAGCAAAAGAAAATGTCAACTTTAGAATGGATTAAAGTAGATGTAAATTAAAAGTATAACTGACAGCAGTGGAAGAATTTTAAAAATTCTTAATATCTATTTGAAGCTAAAGACTCAGAAATGACATACAATAAATAAATAAATAAGAAATCAATATTCTGTATAAAAATGAATGCAGATGTAAACTATATGTTTTATGTATTCTGTAAACAATCCAAAATGAATTTCTGAATATTTAAATAAATAGTGTTAAAATCACATCAAATATTAAGACTGCAATCCTATGGTGTTTATATGTATGTCCAAAACCATATGTTGGATTTCTGTCTTTAAAACCAGAAACTTATAGAGAGAGTTCTAACTTCAGGGGGAAAATGTTCATTTCCCACCTTCTGCACCATTCTCAAAGACAGCTTTGTCCTCACATTGGAAAGACCGATATCAGAAAGGATTAGAAGGATTTGTGCTCGGATAGGTATTCATATTTGTTTGAATGTGTGAGTGGAGCTTTAGTTGTTGTTTTTTTAAATAAAAGTTGTAAACTTGCACTTGCTTTTCTGGATATACTGTAAAAGAACAAGTAGCTGAGATACCAAAAAGGCTTTCTTTACCACCCTTAGTGTGACAAGAGTAGAAACAGAACAAGATATTGATACTTTGGACCCTTCAACATTAGAGCATCTACTAAGACAGTCATGACTTCAGCCGAGCCTTGTGACTTGTGCACAACTTTATGTCTATCTGTACAATCTCTAGCAAGGAGGGAAAACTGTTTTGTTCAGCTTTGAGAAGACCTGCCTTATTCAATCTGGGGTTGCAAATACTGTTGGAGTTCAGTTACTTCTTTCTTAACTGGCATTCCTTGTTTCCATCACTGTCAGACATTGTTTTCCTATATATCTGCTTATTTCTGTCTGTTCAAGATCCCCTCTCTTATGAAAGCTTTTTTTCAGTCTCCCAATGTTCTCTTTCTTTTTTCTTGACTAGGCTAAATCAAATTTAGTGAAGAACAAGGCAAATGATATAGCAAAGACACAGTTTCAATTTTACCTCAGTCCTTTTTTTCACACTACATTCATTTTTTGGTATCCCCTTCTCTCTGGAATCCGAAAAGCCTTATGACATGCAGAAAACTTGCATTTGCAAAACAAGCATATCACACAGTTGTCCCCATTGGGACTAGAGATGCAGGTGTTGCATCTATGGAAGAGCCAGATAAGACTCCTTGTTGATTGCACAGTCACTATGGAATCTATAAAAATATGTCCTAATATACAGTATACTGTAAACCAGCAATTGATATTTCCAAAATGTTTTCATAGTAAAGTTATTGTCAGATCTTAATTTCCCCAAATGAAGCATAGTTTTTTTGCTATTCCATCATGACTTGCTACGATAGGAAATGACATTTATTGAAAGATAAAAGAGAGATCTTATTATCCTGCAGCTGGTGAAAGTAAGTATAGGTCTCATTATTGTACAGTAGGCATTTTTCTGGAGCTTACCTGTGACAGCACCCAGGCACACTAATATTGTGGCTTTCCCCAAGAGCACCTACACTTCAGAAAATGATAAACGTTTGGGTAAATTCTGAACAGCTCTTCATTATTCTCTCAAAAAGGCATATGTTGATATTGCGCTGGAAGAAACAATAGAAATATCTGAAAATTCTGTGTTTCATGAAGGTAAAAGGTTAGGATCTGATCAACAAGCCATGAGATCTCAAAGGTTGGCATGTTGGAGCAGAAGCTCACACTTTTCAACTCCTTGTTCAACTATGGATTTACTGAATGGTCTAACACTTTAGCTTCATGCCATCTTATCCTCAGTTTCATATATTTAATGCAGGACTAGTGGCCACTGATAAACAATGGTTTAGGAAGCAAAAAAGGTAGCAGCTGTAAGGTTGCTTGAACATTGATTAACTTTGTTTGAAAAAACTAACAGGAATGTGAATGTGTAACATGCAGCATATACACTGCACTTAGAACGAATGTACGCAGTAATAAATTATAAAGCAACACTTATTTTATTGTATATTGCCATAAAATATGTGGATTATATGAAAAAGCTACATTTTCCCATTATTGATATTTTAACACATTTTTAAATAAGTATAGCACTATGCTTCTACTTCCTTTATAAGCACCATTTCAAAACTCGTGATGACCAATCATCGTGTTATCAAGTACATATGTATAATTAATATATACACATTTCCTTCTCCATTATATTCAGCAGTACAACATAGTTTTGCACCAAACCAGAATTAAATCTACTGCATGACCTATCAGATGTGACATTATTATTTATTGACAGAAAATGTCAATATAGATGATGTTAGACAGGGTAAAGAGAGGAGTTCAATGTTCTTTCTTGTAATTTATAACAACATTATTGATTTATAGTTCAATGACACAGTTTTCAGAAATTCACAGTTAATTTACTCTTATTTGCATAAGGATACAGTGCAGGCAAGAGCTATGTATTACCTGGTCTACATACTTGGAAATATAGCAAAACCCTGTATATTTGATTGCTTACTAATTGCTCTTGCAGATTTGCTAGCAGAGCCTTTCTGATTTACCACTGTAATCAGTAATCTAGAAGAACTAAAATTGAAATAAATTGAAGAAAATATCAAGCAATGCAAAATTTAGAGGGGGTAAGTGAAAAGATATGTTATGACCCACCTAGGAACTATGCCAAACTTTACAGGTAGTGCCCATTTAGCAACCACAACTGGGACTGGCAACTCGGTCATTAAACAAAGCAGTTGCTAAGTGAAAATCATGTGACCGCAACTATGCTTACAATTTTACTTCAGCTTTCCTTTGCTTTAGAGCATTGGAAGGTTATGACCCCAAACAGCCAGATGAGCCCAAATGGTGCAGAAGATTTCTGGAACTTGACTCATGAGGAAGCTGGATAAAAGGGCAAATCTTATAGCCCTTTTTCTCCACTTCCCACTCTTTGGAATGCTCACCCTGGCGCTGGGATATTTAGCAAGAAGAGAATTAATGTTTGAATTTACATTCATTGGAGAGGAAGGGACTACAAGAGAGTAAGCAGGCACACAATGGGGAATACACATCAAAAGGATTGCGCTAGCGCTGTTTGCCTCACACACTCGCCACAAGCCACTTAGAAGGCAAACAAAAGCCTTCAGTGTGAAACTGGTTAGGGTCTTGTCAGTGTCAGGCAGCAGCTGAGTCATGGGAGGGTTCTAATCAAGTAATTAAAGTCACAGAGCTGAGCTTGTTAACTTGCAGTTAGCACTTTTAGGGATGTGCTGTGCTGTGGAGAAAAGCAGCTCAGGAAGAGATAGCTTGTTTAGACAATCCATTCTGTGAGGAGAGGGGAAGAAAAAAATGGGTCAGGCACAGGATAATGTGGACTAACTGACTGTAATGGTGAAAACGTGACTGAGAGAGAGACACTGCAAAGGTCATAAATGTGGACATTGGTTGCAACATTATTTTTTCATCACTGTCGTAACTGCGAGTGGTTGCTGTCTGAGGCAATCACTAAACAAAAACTACCTGTATGCACAGCACACCATACAGTGTAGGAATTAAAAAGCAGACCAAGTGTGATGGAATGGAATTATCAAGGCCTCACTCAGGGAGGCAAGCATCCTCTTTTGTCTCCAGAAGGGCAAGGAAGAGATAAGAGGATGAGGCTGGCACCTCCCTGAGGAATTCACTCTGTTTTCATAGCTACTGTGGGAACAGAGTTTCAGTCTGGGAAGATTCTTGATAGAGGTTGTAGCTAATAAACATTGCTGAACAGAATTTGCATGGTCTCCTGGAGTTCCTCGGGCTAGGCCTGACATCAATCTTCCCAGACTCAAACTCTGTTCCCACAGTAGCTATGAAAACAGAGTGAATTCCTCAGGGAGGTGCCAGCCTCATCCCCTTATCTCTTCCTTGCTCTTCTGGAGACGAAAGAGAATGCTTGCCTCCCTGAGTGTGGCCTTCATAATTCCATTCCATCACACGAAGGCAGAGTTGGAAATGCATTTCTATTTCAGGAACAAACGATAATTCAGGAATCACTTTAGAAGGGAGGAAATCTGAAGCACCCCTATTGGCAGATAGCCCGGTATTCTTCCAAAACACACATGGATATTCATTAGCAAAGCTTATAAGAGTTGTTAGGACATGTTGTGACTGTTCAGTGAAAGAAACACAATTGGAAACAGCGAAAGAGATCTGCTTCTCCAAGGCATAACTAGTTTCCTAGATTACATGGCAGATTTGATGCAATGGTTTACGTTTACATTTCATGACTTACTTATTGTCAGGGAACCTGCAACACACCTCCTGAAATAACAATCAAACCACAACCTTTGATTTCAGGAAGAGGTGACAACTACTGCAATATGGTTGCATTTCCTTTACTTCCAGGCTACGTTTGTCTTCTTCTCTATGAAAAATTGGTTGATCTTTTTCCTATCAAAGAAATTATTTTTTTTCTTTTTTTTTAATATTTTATTGGGGTTTTAAAATTACAAAGTTAAAAGTTAGAAATGAAAAAGAAAACTGAAAATACAAATTATAAAGAAAAGGAAAAGAAAAGGTGAGATAAAGTAAAAGAAAAAGAAAAAAGATATGAAAAATAGATAACTTCCAATCTATCTCTGGTCTTAGGAATAATAAGAGTATCACAAATGCTAGTTTTTAATGCATTAAGTAGGAATAATTCTTTGTCAAAACATATCCCATTACATTTATAATCTAATCTTCAAATCCCCATGTAAGTTTCGCCCCGCCTGCATTTTGCAAATAGAATGGTTTCCATTCTTTAAGGTAATAATTATTTGAGTTTTCTTTTAATAAATGAAATCAAATTTTTCCATGTTCACATCAGCAAGTAAAAACTATTGGAGTTATACTTCATTTAATTTTTTAATTTGCATTAAATGTAATGCAATGTAATGTAATGCAAATACACACACACACACACACACACACACGTATATATATAAACAAACTCTGACATGGCAAATGTCAATACAAGAAAGTTAACCAAGGGATGCAGGACATGTTTGTTTAATCTACATTTTAATGTAAACTTACCCAGTTTTCAATGCTTAATTATATATGCTAACGAAAACACAGACAGCAATATGTGTGCTTTTCTGTGAAAAACATATGCAAAATTAAATGTCTGTATGGATACTGAATACGTATATATCATGCATATATTATGAAGGTGTGTGCACAAAATGTATTCGAGAAAATTTCTTGCAAAAATGTGTAGATTAGAAGGAAAATCATAGAAAACTATTCATAATGATGGAGGGGCATGCAAAAAATTTCATTTAGAATACTTTAGAAAAAACACAAATTGTTATGTAAATCTGTCAGGGCTGTTAAAATGGGGAACTATTTCAAACTGAACTTAGCAGATTTTCATGCTCCTCATGACAGTTGTAATTTCACAGGTCAAACTGCACAAAACTAGTTTCAATAATAATTTTAATATAGTAAGGTTCTGTCATGTACCCAGAGAATTTCAAAGCTGAAATGAGTTCTGCATATTTCCATCTTTATAGCTGTCTTTAGAGGGGCCTGTATCTAAAGCTGTTTTTCCATAGCTCCTTTGGGTTGCAATATCAAGAGATAAGAATAGTCATCATATTGACTGAAATCCCAAGAATGTAATGGATCAATGAAAGGTTGACTAATAGGTTTTATTTTTTGTTTTGTTTTGCTTTGCTTTTTTTTAAAAAAAATGATCTTCAATCAGTTGACTCACCAGCTGATGCTCATGTACAAGTAGGATATTTTGAACAACATGAAGGGTTGAAGTGAGAAAAACTGTGAAAGCCTTGGTATATCAAATAGGAGTTCTCCAGGACTCTGAATCCAAGACATGGCTGCTGATTCATTAATAATATAAGGAAACTTGTAACTACAGAATGAGTCAGTATCTTCTGGGAAGAACATTGATGGATTATTATCTATTTGAAGACATAGTGCCTTTCTCCTCTGCTGAGTTGAGGTATTTTCCAGCAGTGGGGTCTGGAAGGAGGGTAGGGTTTCAGTCATGATGCCATGCCCACGTTCTTGCAGATTTAATCTTATCCTTCCATGGATGCTAATGCCAGGGGCATTTGGAGCAAGCTGGGATTTCATGAAAATGGCCTAACATGCATTGTGACATCACAATGAAAGCTCCATCCCTTACATACTTGTGTGCAACTTCACAGTACAAGTACAAATGGGACAGAGTTTGCATTTCAATGTCGCAATGTGTGTTTTGTAATTCCGCCCACCCCCTGATTTTCCCTGCAGATGACCATGAGATGTACTGGTATTAAAGTACATGATCCAAGAGCATCTTCAAGGGATATAAAATCTGTTCGTTTTTGTCACTCATTATCTTGGGTGGAACTGCAGTGATTTGAAATGGAGACAGTAGAGGTAGGACAGGAATCAGCAATGGGACAGCAAATTTTATAGCAGTGTTGTTTTCTGCCGATTCCAGGATGGGTAGATACAATGGAAGTTTAAGTCTGTCTCACTTGTAGACTGTGGAGAAGATGAAGACATCATCATGGGACCAGGTAGATAAGATGTTACAGGGCATGTCTGTCCTGTAGTTAGGACACATGGGGAAAGAAATTTGCTTATATGCAGCCAACTAAACTTAATCAGTTTAGCAAACAACAAGAATATTCTCCACACCACATCCGCAGCCCCCCAGTCCACCCCACCCCATTCTCTATGACAGGAAATGACCTACATTTGCCATGAGAATTGGTCCTTCATCACTTTCATTAATGAGGTTTTATCAATGTTGATTGATTTTTATTATTTTTACATCATGCCCCAAAAGGAAAGCAGAAATGTACTTCCAGTTATTTTTATTTTTCTCCAGATCTGCAATTTGGAGACACTTACAAATGTAGGTAAATTTTAATTAAAAACAGACAAAAGGAATGAACTGTCTCCCTGTGTGAACCAAATTCTCAAGGTATGTTGATTTCCTGGCCAGAGTGCTTGACTGCCATATAGTTGTTAAAGGTGAAAAGCTGTCAGAGGGGGAAAAAAAAATAAAGTGGCAGCTTTAATTCATTGCCAAAATATGGTTGAATACACATGGATTCAATTCCACTTTGTAAATTTCCAGTGCTGGAGGGACCAATCTGTTCGATTCACTTTTTGCTCCATTAAGAAGTGATTTCTGCAAAGAAATGTGTAGATTCTGTTAAGTTCTTAATAAAAAAATGAATTAAATTCTCACCAATCCCTTCTCATAATTCAGTTAGGCATATTGATTCAGTGAAAGTATCAAATCAATCTGTGCAGTAGAAGAAGAATCAGGCAGTCCTAAATGAACTGCAGGTTGTGCTGTGTTAGAGCCGTGTGCAACTGGATGGTTGTATAGGAGTAACAGCTGGTTGCAAACTGGTAGGAGTTTACCAGGAGAAGCAAGGAAGTTAAAATATGGGTGTCAATGATCAGGCTTAGAATCAAGAATAACAAGATTAACTTAAGGGTTTGCAGCAAGCCATGATGTTGGAAAAATGTGGATGCAGTGACAATACCACACAAACTCCACTCTTACATACTTGAGTTCTGACAACCAATGCAAGAATGTAAGTCACCGAATTTATATGATGACATCAACACATATATTTTGCCATTTGCCCCCTCCCTGAGGAGTAGAGAGGCAGAAAAGTGTTGTTATTAGTTTGATCTTCTTAATATTTAATTATTGCCCCATTTTTCCCTGTACTCCTTGACATTCATTACTAGAGCTTGCAGATCATCTGTATTTTCAGCTATCAGAATAGTGTCATCAGCATAGTGCAGGTTATTGATCTTTCTGCCTCCAATTTTAAAAACATACTTATCTACTTCCAATGTATAGTCTCTCAGTATATATTCAATGTGTAGGTTGAATAAATAAGATGAGAATGTACAGCCTTGTCTCACTCCTTTACCAACCTGGAGCCAATCTGTTTCTCCATGTTCCAACCAGACTGTGGCTTCTTGTCATATGTAGAGGTTTCTCATGAGGACAATGAGATGTTCCAGGATTTCCATTTTCTGAAGTACATTCCACAGGTTGTATGTCCAACACAACTGAAGGCCTTTCTATAATCAATGAAGCATATATTGACTTCCTTTTGTTATTCTTTCCCTTTCTCAATTATCCAAAATGCATTAACAGTAATGTCTCTTGTTCCTTCCCTTTTCTAAGCCAGCTTAAACAATAGAATTTCCTTTCCCATGTAGGGCCATAATCTTCATTGGGTGATCCTAGGCATTTTTTGTATGTATGTATGTACAGTGGTACCTCGGGTTACGAACTTAATTCGTTCCGTGACTCTGGTCGCAGCCCGAATTGGTCGCAACCCGAAGCAAATTTCCCCATAAGGTTCAATGTAATTACCATTAATCTGTTCTGGCGTGGAGGACAGGGAGGCGGCTATTGCTTGGAGGGAGAGTCCCCCTCCTTACGACCACGTGTCAGGGGCGGAAAATGGCCGCGGACCACATGTCAGGAGTGGAAAAATGGCCACGGACCACGTGTCAGGGGCGGAAAAATGGCCGCGGCCCATGTGACAGGGGCGGAAAAATGGCTGCGGACCATGTGTCATGAGCGGAAAAATGGCCACAGACCACGTGTCAGGGGCGGAAAAATGGCTGCGGACCACATGTCAGGGGCAGAAAAATGGCCGTGGACCACGTGTCAGAGGCGGAAAAATGGCCGCGGACCACGTGACAGGGGCGGAAAATGGCCGCGGACCACGTGTCAGGGATGGAAAATGGCCACAGACCACGTGTCAGGGTCAGAAAAATGGCCGCAGACCATGTGTCAGGGGCTAAAAAATGGCCGCAGACCAATGTCAGGGGCGGAAAATGGCCGCAGACCACATGTCAGGGGCGGAAAAATGGCCACGGACCATGTCACGGGAGGGAAAATGGCCGCATATCCTGTTCGTACCCCGAGGCGGAGTTCGCAAACCAAGGCAAAATTTTGCGGCCATAGCTGGTCGTAACCCGAAAAGTTCATTAACAGAAGCGTTCGTAACCCGAGGTTCCACTGTATGTATGTATGTATGTATGTATGTATGTATGTATGTATATGTTTATTTTTTGTGCCTTCGAGTCAGTTTTTGACTCCTGTTGACTGCCGGGACTAGTCCTTGCAGTTTTCTTGACAAGGCTTTTCAGAAGTCTTGTCAAGGCTTCCTTCCTAGGGCTGAGAGAGAGTGACTGGCCCAAGGTTTTGGTTTTGTGCCTAAGGCAGGGCTAGAACTCAGATTCTCCCAGTTTCTAGCCTGATGCCTTAACCGCTACACCAAACTGGCTCTCAAGCATTCATTATATGATCTTAACTTCACATGCTATTGTGCTAGCATGTGAAGTTAGGAAAATTGTACAGTAGTTTGCACATTCTGTTAAGTGTCCTTTCTTTGGTACTGATATGTAGACTGACATCTTCCAATCTGTTGGACACTGTGTCGTTCTTCAGATTTGCTGGCATAGTTTGGTTAGAGCCTTTACTCATTCTTCTTCTGTTGCTTGGCATATTTTAGTAGAGGTTCCATCAATTCCTGTAGCTTTCCAACTCGGTAATGAGCACAGTGATCTAACTTCATCTAATTATTATTAGAGGTTTGTGTAAATAGGGAGTATCTTCCGGTGTATCTTAGATGTTGTCATCTACTGTACAGAATTACAGTGCACTCCTTCCATCTTTCTCTGATTTTCTTTGCATCAGTTACTATCTGTCCATTGGCATCCTCTTGCATACCAATTTTAGGTTGTAACCTCCTTCTGAGTTCTCAAATCTTTTGTCTTTGCAGATGTTTTGTAATACTGCTTCCAAAAGCTCTCTGAAATTCTTTGTTAAGTTCCTTCCTGAGATTATTGTCTTTCTTAACTTTGGATTCTTCTTTTTTTTTTTTTACCCTTGGCAATTTCCACCATTTGTTCTGACATCTAGTTTGTTTTTTCTATTTATTAGTCTTTGGCAGTCCCTTTTCACATTCATTCTTAACAAGTCATTTGCCACAGTTCCTCTGGTTCCTATAAATGAGGTTCAGGACTTCAAAACACCTTCTTGGTAGTAGTGTCTGCCCTTTGGAATGACGTTCTCCCCTCTTGCTGTATACTCCTGGTATTCTTTGCTCATCTCTCAGAGGAACACCTTATATTGCCATGATAAGGCAGCCTAGTAAGACTTTGGGGCTGGGGGTGGGGGAAGAATTATAACCAGCAGAAAAATATACGACATCAAGAAAGAATAATAAGTTCCCAGTGGTGGGAACAGGGGGGAGCCAGGTCTTCAAGGCTCACATAACCAAGGTCAGTTTAGGGCCTTTTGAATCTTTGGAGGGATGCTGTTCCAGAGCTCAGTTGCTATGAGACAGAAGGCCTACTTCCTGAGTCCCATTAATTGGCACTGTTTAATCAATGGGACTCAAAGTATGCCAACTCTGTCCAAGTGTAATGGATGCACAGACACCATAGGAGACAAAGTCCCTCAAATAACCAGGTCTTATGCCATGAAGGGCTTTATAGGTGATAAACAGCACCTTGGATTGTACCTGGAAGCATACTGGCAACCAGTGCAGCTTATAGAGTAGAGGTGTCACATGGGCATAACATGGCATGCCTTTTGCTGCTCATGTCACTACATTCTGGACCAGCTGCAGCTTCTGAGTGATCTTCAAGGACAGCCCCATGTAGAATGCATTACAATAGTCCACATGTGAGATGACTAAAGAATGAGGGATTGTGAAATCCATGAAAGGGTACAATTGATACACAAGATCAATTTGTGCAAAGGCCTTTCTGGCCACAGAGGCCACCTGCTCATCAAGCAGGACCTGCAAGTCCATGAAGTTCTTCATATTTCACACTAGTCCCAAATGGGGCACTGCAATCCCATTCAGGACTAAAGATGGATGGTCCACAGATCATTTTAAATGTACAGTACAGGTAGTCCTCAACTTATGACCATTCATTTAATGACCATTCAAAGTTACAATGGCACTGAAAAAATTGACTTATGTCTGGTCCTCAAACTTATGACTGTCGCAGTATCCCCATGGTCATGTGACTAAAATTCAGGCGCTTGGCAACCGGCATGTATTTACAATGGTTGCAGCATCCCAGGGTCATATGATCACCATTTGCGACCTTCCCAGGGGGCTTCCAACAAGAAAAATCAATGGGGGAAGCTGGATTCACTTAACGATCATGGCAAAAAAGGTCTTAAAACTGGGCATGACTCACTACAACTACATCACTTAGCAACGGAAGTTCCAGTCCCAATTGTGGTTGTAAGTCGAGGACTACCTGTACTGCACTTTTAAGAGTGTGAACTGTTAATAAAGCCCTCTTTGCAGGGTAATAAGGAGATTCATCCCAATGAGTTCAATAGCATAGTATTTAAAGTTATTCTTATACTTGTGTGACATTGTCTCTTTATTTGTATCATTGCTTTTGTTTGTTACAAATAGTAAAGCTGTTTTTGTTCACCATCAGAGATTTTATTTTTTAAAATTGGGTATGCAGGAGGGGTAGAAGGAAATTGCTTCCTTAAAGCCAGTCTCTCTTCACCCCCACCCCCACCCCAAATAGTTTGAAACTCAGAACTCGGTCGAAAGTTACTTGCAAAAGAGCTGGAAAGAACTCACTTGAAACTCTCAGGGGGACTGGCTTCACCAACTCAGGACAGCCTTTGTGTTTAAAACATGTGTAATGCTTTGAAAGGGTACTTTGATTCAGTGAAGCTTTGATTAAATCGCCCATCGAAGCAAATTCACAAATTGAACCAGAGACCTAGTTCAATACAACAAATTGAATCAGGTTGCTATGAAAACACTTCACAGCCTTGCACAGCATTTTGCATCTAGAGTTGTTTTTTTCTGCTTCTTCTAGATAATACACAATGCAGATAATGTACAATGTTGCAACTTCATTCCTATATATGGAGGGGGACAGGGGAATCCTAAGTGGGTGCAGTGGGTTCTCTGAGATTAACAAGGAGTTTTACCACCTCATTCAACTCTCTGTTTATCAGATCCCATTGCTATGCTTCATCTTAAACTCTCAGGGCCTTTAATGTGACCAGCCAGGAGACTTAACTTGGTTCTCTTTTATGTGAATGGAATATTACATTTCTTTGCTGGTCCACCCAACACAACTAGATGTTCAGCTAAGCACTCTGCATTCTGAATATGGGCTCAAGGTTAATGAGTCCAACCTTAGGTTAAGCTTGAATTTTAAATTCTGCATAATTAGGGCAGGTTTAAATCTCTTGACAAGGAGTAAATGAATGCTAGGCTAATTCAGGCATTGGCCCCAGGCTTTACTGTTTACAAGAATTGGGAGGACAGATAACAATGCTGCAAATCCTCCTTCTCTGTGGACAGTCTGTCCCTGTGGCATAGCATCTCATAGATTCTGTTGCTTGCCTGTTAACAGTAGAGCATTTCCAGCAAACTCCAATACAACTGAACCATGCCCAGAACAAACCACGTTTTGCCAATATATCCTGTTCAGCCTGGCAGTTCCTTGACGCCCATGATGAGAAGGCTCTTTCCCAAGTTGCCAACCAGCTAGGCCATTCCCCCGGGAAGCTGAGTGATCAGAAACAATAAGGCATGCCGCCCTTCAAAGACATATCAATGAGCATTCTTCCATCTTATCTTGCCTGGCACAGCAGAAGAAAATGAAGGGGAAAAAGTTATAACTTAATTTTTATAGTTTTTAAGGTGTTAAAGATTTTTTAAAATTTATTTATAAGCTGTCAGACAGTAACAACAACTAGCTGACCTTGTCCTAGCTTGGAAGCCAAACAGAGCAAACACGGTTAGTGCTTGATGGGAGACCTCCAGGGAATAACACGATTATAGGCTAGACAGGGGAGACAAAAACAATAAAAAACAGAAAAAGGCAAAATACTTCTGTATTGTTTGAATAAAACTAGATGGACATGCCCATGAAGTCAGAAGTGTTGCGCTCTTGACCTGAGGCAATCTTGAATTTACTTTAAGCTCAACTTTAAGTGCAGCTGTTTGCGCAACATTTCAGTTGCACATGCTTTTTCTCAGATGTTTTTTCTGCAGCTTTCTGATCATGGAAAGAGGAAATCAAAAGACTGTGGCTAACATTTGTGGTGTTATGAAATCTGATGGCAGCAGAATGCCTACATTTACTCTAATGTGACATGTAATGGAATTCACTTTCATCTCATGCCTCCCCTTCACATCTGCATGATAAGCCAGACTGGAAGACATCACAGGCGTCTGTAGCAAGGACAAGAGGAGGGTAAGTGATTAAACATGTGTCACAATATTGCAATGCATATCATATGACTTATGTACATAAATCCAATCAGGACCCAAATACAAAAGCCCAGGAGTTGTGCTGTGATGCTGTGATGCACATTTCATTATTTTTCATCATTGCAGTTAGTTCTGGATTACCTATAGAACACAACATTTATCGGCTTTTGGAGGTAAAATTGACAGTGACTCCACAATTAATCACTTTTAGCCTAAATATGTGATTAATGCAGGATCACATTTGTATTTATGGGTAAAGAGAGGCTACAAAATCAGAACATAATTTACCAAGTGATCTAGAACTTGGGTGTTTCTCAACCCTGGCAACTTTAAGATGTGTGGGCTTCAACTCCCAGAATTCCCCTGCCAGCAAGAATTCTGGGAGTTGAAGTCCACACATCTTAAAGTTGCCAAGGTTGAGAAATACTGATCTAGAACATTGTGAAAAAGCCATCCATAAGCTATGGAAAAAAGTCAAATCAACCAGCGGAATATACTCCTCTAAGAAAGAAGCAAAAGCAAGTTTGGAAAGTGTCAGTTGACTTTCAGAAAATATAATGAAACCAAGAATTATCTGAATTATGAGGAACCTATGCCTTAAGATTAACCGAATATAATAGATTTCAGAGAACCTGGATCCGTGGAGTTTGGGAGAGAGGCTTCTATAGGAGGGTAATACTCCCACAATTAGCTCCAAAATTCATATGTCAATAGACTGCAAAAACCAGATCAAGACTCCAGGTTATTATTGTATGTACTGTACCTTGCTAAGGGGGAATGGTATAATAATGTAGATTATAGTACTTACAGATACTAGTCCAGTACAGGTAAGATTTATGGTCATAAGGGAAGGAGAAGAAGTCTGTTGTTTTCTCTCTCTGTCTCTCTTTCTCACACACACCCCTTGAGTACTTGTGACCTGTGCCCACATAATGTAGTGTATAAAGAGAGTAAGTTGAAAAGCAATGAAAACATCTCATAGTGGGAAAAGATCAAAGGTTTTAATGAGTTATTGTGAATGTGCCATGCCTCCGTGAAGCAGCTTTATTCTCATGAAATGAGTCATCTTGTAGTGACCAGTAAATTGTCAGGTAGACCTCTGTAATTTGTGGAAATTGAATGATTAATTCATAATTCTCAGCAAGCTTACTTTCTGCACCTTTAGGTTTTCCTTAAGCTTGGATTTGCTTTCTTTCTCTCTTTCTTTTCCCTTCCTTTCCATTCAAATAATAAATTGCCACTCAAAGTCCCTTCATTTCTAAATTGCCAAGCAAGGCAGAGCTATGACCTTCTAACATATACTTCTCCAGTGGCAAATTTACTGCTGTTGCTATGGTAAAAGGAGGTCCCAAATTGTTGAACCTTGGAATTGTTTATTGGTGGGGGAGGTAGGGATAATTTCCCATAAAGAGAAGCTCTGTAAATCATCAGATGAAGAGTTCAAAAATCATTGCAAATTAATCTGCTAATCTGAAATAGTGTTAGTCATGTGTTTATGACACAAGGGCAAGGAGGCCATAATATGTCACATACATTGGGCACAAAGGGGGGAGGTGGGGACCAATAAATGTAAGAAATAAATATGCACCAGATTATCTGTCAAGGAAACTGAAAACTGCTTGTTTGGGTTTAATCAGCACTGTAAGTATGCAGCTGTGCCAAGTGATACTCTTTGAGCCCATCATGTCTGAGCTGGCATCCAATATGGCTCCCAAAGACATGGCTTTTCATGATGGGGAACTGCTGGACCACCAGCCTGAAGCATAATCCTCCTTTTAAAAAATGCTTTGGGTCCCCATATCAATTCCAGAGGTATTTTTAGACAGTACAAATTATGCTTTGTTTGGAGGTGTCACCATCTGATAAAGAAATCTGAGATTTGTGGGAGATGATAGAGGGTGCTGAATAGCAACCACACTTGCATGGCTTCTGATAAATGTTTTATGGCATGCCATGCCCCGTCATGGCAGCTTTTTTGTGACAAAGTGTGATGGAATGGAATTATGAAGGCCAGGCTCAGAGATATAAACATTTTCTTAGCTCGCCAGAGGAGCGTGGGAGATACAAGAGGATGAGACTGGCACCTCCCTGAGGAATTCACACTGTTGTGGCTGGATGGCTTGGGAGCTGGAGTTTCAGTCTGGGAAGATTCTTGTCAGGCCTAGCCCAAGGAACTCCAAGAGACAATGCAAATTCAGTTCAGCTTTGTTTATTAGCTACAACCTCTAGCAAGAATCTTCCCAGACTGAAACTCCAGCTCCCAAGCCATCCAGCCACAACAGTGTGAATTCCTCAGGGAGGTGCCAGTCTCATCCTCTTGTATCTCCCACGCTCCTCTGGCGAGCTAAGAAAATGTTTATATCTCTGAGCCTGGCCTTCATAATTCCATTCCATCACACATAGCCCATAATATGTTCTCAGAATTCCAAAGGTGTCTGTTGAGTCACACAGATTGGGGGACCTTACCCTAATTCCTTCTGCTACCCACAGGCATAGCTGAGAATATTGTCATCTGTGAAGTAACCCAATGGCTTCGGTATGTGGAATGAGAAATACTATGGGTTTTTGTTTTGTTTTTTTCCCCTTCAGGCTTGAAAAACATTAACAATTCTTCTTTGGAATTAAGGAGGGATAAGTAATTTGTTTGGTTTGCATTTTAATATAAACTGACCCAATTAGCACTTCCAGAATGAACAAGCAAACTGGCATGCAATTATCATTCAGTTTTCACACATCTTCCAATTTAACTATATCGTTCTCTGATTTTTTTTTTTAAATACAAAAACATGTGTAATAAATACATATATTAAGGAAATATGCATTTGAAATGCAGACAGATCTTTATGCAAACAAAATTATGCCTGGAAAAATGTACAAATTTTCATGAAGACATTTATAGGAAAGAAGCATATTATACTACCCAAACCATGTGCTGAAAAAGAGGAACGCATCCCTCAACTTAAAGTATGTTGATACGTTGTGCTTGATGGGAGTATCCATAAATTCAGTGTTACTGAAATCAGATCTATAGGCTATTTAAATAATGACTATTTTTACGCTTTCAAATGTTGCATTTTCCAGGAGGTCATACCCCCACCAATCATTATGGAGTTGCTGACAGGTGCAAAGTGTGTCCCTACACATGCGCCAAATCCTTTTGTCCCCTTCAAATCTGGATCACTGCACAGCCCTGGGTAATATTAAGGAATACTGTTTTCCTATTAAGGAATACTGGGTAATATTAAGGAAATATTTATAAAGGAAATCTTCTGTATCATTCAAACATTTTTTAGATTAAAATCTGAATGAACAGTTCATAGTGGACTTTACAAACTGGCAATTAAAGTACAGTTCTTTAATAAGAGAATTATTACCGTTACAGAAAAAATAATAACTTACATGAAGAGGCTAGAATTTACCTGGTTACTTTTCATGCAAGAAGGTAGGGTGTTCCTCTATTACTTCCCCCAGAGAACTTTCAGACAAGCTCACAGTTTTGAACATGACATATGTAGGACAGACTTTTAAGTTAGTGAAACACTGCCCAGTCAAGACTCTTTCTGTGTTTATTTTGCTCATTAGAAATTATGTACATCATCATAGTAAGAAAGAGAAATGTGAGGAGACATTTCCTTCTTTGGATGCCTGGTGGAGAGTCCTACCTGAGTCAATGATTTTAGGAAATGTAAGGATAGGCAAGCTGATGCTCTCCAGATATGTTTGACTGCAACTTCCATGATTTCAGGGTTTTTGTGGAGTTATATTATGTAATATAAACAACATTTTGATGCAAGTTTATACTTGCCTGGAAAGGAACATTAAAGGTGATATACGACTGACTGATTATGTGCTATCAAGTCAGTGTTGAAGTTTCTTAGATTCTTTATTGGGCAATCTGGAGACTTTGGTAGTGTCCTTTCCTTATCTTTGTCTTTAAAAAGGTGCAGCTGGAACATTTCCAAACATATTGCAGTGCAACCTATGAAGGTGTCCCACTGAAATCTGGCTGGGTTAATATCCATAAAGAAATTGAATTTCACATCAGAAATTCAGGTCAAATCACTGATTGATTTTTACTGATTATGTGCTATCAAGTCAGTGTCGACTTTTAGCGACAACATAGATGGATTTTCTCCATGACAATCTGTCCCTAACTTGGCCCTTCAGGTCTTTGTTGTGCCCATCACCACTGTAACAGAGTTCATTCACTTTGCTGCTATTCATCTTCTTCTCTTCTTCTCTTTTCTTCGAAGAGTAATATGACAACACTTGTTTGAATACATGAAAGGCTTTTATGATAGAGCAGGTATATTGTTTCTTATTTCAGAGGGTAGGACTAGTGGGATGATGGATTCTCCTTCCCTGGAGCTCAGGGATACTACCTAGCTGTTTGACTTGATTGTTAAATTGTTCTGTTGCACCTTTTAAAACAGTATAAACAGGGATGGTCAAGCTTCTTCTGGCCTGGGGCTGCTATTAAAGGGAGAGGTTCAGGGACAATCAAGGAGTCGCCCCAGGTGACTGGGACACTATGAGCAGAAACTGCCTTCTCTGCTGGGTGGAGTCCTTCAGCCATCGCATTCCTCTGTCCAGGAATGGAGATGCTGTGGTATGCATAGATCCTTCCAGCAAGGGTACTACCCCAGGACTTCTCAGTAACATCAGTGACTCCATTTGGCTGAACAAGAAAGTGCAGAGAAGTGGGAAGCCTGTTTCCCCACTGCAATCGCAATGGAGAACAAGGTAATACCATGCATCAGTGGCTAGAATAAGAATCACCTAATCTTATTGCTGATTGGGAGAGGGCAGTCTGTGGCTGACTGGCTGGCAGGCACGGAGATAGGATAAGCGGAAAGTAATGGGGGGCACTTTGTTCCAGGGCATGGCAGGTGACCCCAATGTATATATTTATCCCTATTCTGCATTGTGGACAGGTCTGTAGCAACGCATGATGCCTTTACTAGGGCCAACTCTATTTTGGATTTTGGGTGGAGGAGGAGGAGGAGGAGGAGGAGGAGGACTTCTCAGTAGGTCAGCCTCAAAATGTATCCATTGACACTAAGGAAGCAAGAGCCAAACACCTTTGCAAAAGCTCCAGTTTTCAGAATATTTCAACTTTCTCTGGCCTGGGCCCTCCAGATATGTCTGCTTACATCCATCATCCCCAGCCATCATTATCATAATTTCTGATGAAAATTGTCAAAGCTGGTTTTTTTGGGGGGTGGGGGAGCTGATTTAGATAACATCCCAGCTAGAAACATTCAGGCTTACTAGCTGGATGGCCAGCTCTCTGGGATATTATAGTTGGCATGACCAAATTGTTGGACTAATGATTTCCAAAGTGCCTTCAAACTGTAAGCTCCTTAAAGAATATGCTTCTATTTTTCAAACATGGTACGGTAACCACTTCCTGCTTCTACCCTTAAAACAAACACTAATTCTTTTAAAATGCCGCTTGAATTAGCACAGAAAATGGCTCCATAAACTCTCCAGTTAAGTGCATAGATAAGCAAACAGCAGCAGTGTTACCTTTAGTTCCATAGAGGTATCCAAGCATCTGAATGAAGGATGCGATTCATGAAGTATGAAATCACACTGAAGTTTCATTCTTCAACATATATCTCTCCTTCAGTGGATGCTGTAGCTTAGCAAATGATATTTAGTAATGTATGTAATTGCTGAGCTTATTGCTCATTACTTCTTTTTCTTTTCTTTTTTTTAAAAAAGCACAAAATAGTCGCAGGACTTTGATTTCCTTAAATAAGAAAATAATTTTCATCATGAAGGCTGCAACAAAATAAATGATCTTTCTTCTAAATTAATGGTTTGGTTACTGTTTCTGTGTGATATTTAAATGTGTAGATTAGCATCTCAATTACATTTGAGTAGACTTTTCAAAAACTGACTCCAAAGGTGAACTATTAATTTTATTCTACAAAATGATCACCCCCACACGCTTACATTTCCCTATAAAGTTTTCTAGAAATATCCTGAGACAAATAATGTCAGATTAACTGAGCAAAATAATTTGGTTTTTGTTTGTGCACCATTTAATGGCATATAATACAGTTCAGCTTTGCAATCTGCTGTTCATGGAGATGTCCAAAGCAGTTTGAATGAGAGTAGCTGTTCCCATTTTGCCATGAAACTGCCCTGAAAGACTAAGGGCATGCTAAGTTGAATGGAGTAGAATGCGGTAATTATTAAGTATTAACTATGGCTGCACATGCTTCAAAAATTATTAGGAAGAAATACTTCAGACCCTACCTGAGTAGATTATTTCTGGGATTTGTTAAAGTAGGCCAGCTTTTTTCAGGCTTCTGAACCACCTGCAAAAAAGGTGCTGCTGCTTTAAGAGTGCCATTAATTATAATGAGTAGATTCCTTAACTACTATAAATCATTTATGCCACTGCATTCATATATACTTACATCAAACTGTCATAACTGGGTGGTAAAACTCCCATTTTGCTGCCATCTAGTGTTTATCTAGATTTTTCCTACTAGATAGTGTAGTCCAAGATTTACATATATCAATGGTGGCCAGTCTGATGCTCCTCAAAAAAATAGCAGTCTAGTAAACACAGTGTTTTACTGCTATTGCTTTGAGCAGGAATATTTGTGGGAAAGGTTGAAAATGTCAAGGTGGTGGCCATAACCAAGGCCTCACCCCTTTTATGCACATCATATTCTATCAAAAAGGGGGTATGGCTTCTGTCTCATTGTCAAAGTTACCATCCTGACTTTTTGACCTTTCACAAAGGCTCCTGACCTTGGCCCTCCCCCTCTTTTTTAAGGACTGATATGTTAAAAGGGAAAGGAAGTTGGTAAGTAGAGGGGAAAAGTCACTTTTCAAAACACAGTCAATATTGCATGTAGCCTGTTCAGATGAATAATGTTTCATGTTGTTCTTATTTTGCTGTATTTTATTGATGTTTCTTATTTCTTTTTATGTCTTTCTGATTATGCATTTTAGTCTCCTTGTAAGCCTCCTTGATTTATTACCAATGGATTGGTACATAAATCTATTAAATAAATAAGAAATATTGCAACAAGAATGGTTGAATTATATTTACTAGGGATACTTTTTTTCTGGGAAAAAAAAAAGATAAAATGTAACATTCAAAGCTGTGACATGGTTTAACCCTAAGTTATGAATTAAGGGGAAAAAATGCCAGAGGAATGTAAATATTTTCACTGAATAAAAGGCAGCTAACGGAGAAATACATGTTTAATTAAAACAATTTTTTTAATCTCTGTCATATAAATATGAGCTACATACTGAAAAAACAATGGGGGGAAAATCACAGGAAGCTTCAGGAAAAAAAAGAAAAACTGGATATTATGACTGATGATGTTGCTCTTACATTTTCTTTTAGAAAATTCTCTGGAGAATCTTATTTTTAAACTTAATCTGGATTTGTCATAAGTCTAAGACACAGGTAGACAACCCTTGAAGGAGGGGAATCACAATTCAGCCTTCTCACCTTTTCCAAAGCTGTGGGAATCCATCAAGTGATGCTTTGATATCACCAGAAGGGGCACATCAGATGTTTTGCACCTTGTTTTCATCCCATTGGTGGAAGGGAAAAGTTCAAGGATAAGGACTGAACCTGAAGGCCTTCCTTAGGGAAATTGCTCTCATTCCCATCTAAAATTGATCTACTCTCTCCCCAGTAAGCAAACTTGTGCTGCTGAAATTCAGACATTCTGTTGCTAAATTTCAGGGTCATAGGCTCTTGGGCTGTTGATGTGACAAATGGGCTGACGAGGACTGCATGCAGCCAGTGGTCCATGGATTGTCTATCTCAGGTCTAAGCTAATTCAGGAGCCAACCTTGAAGCATTCTCAAGCAGGGCCCAAGGTGGCCATCTCTTCTGCCTTCACTTTTTGTATCTTCCTGACAGTACATATAAGCCTAAGCAATTTGCAGAAGGCAGTATTACTTGGAATTCAGAAATCTGACGAGGCTTGAACACAAAGTTATGGATGATCTAAAGCACACATGATTTTTTTAGTTTTATTTGATCTACACAATAATTTAACAATACATTCTAGCTACAACAATGTAAATCTCTATAGCAAGGAACTTGAATTCCCACATTTCCCTTGAATTTCCTTGGCTGCAATCACCAGGTCATGATTATTGAACTTTGCTCCTCTTTGCCTCCTAACAACATCTAATCACCATTCATTCATTCATTCATTCATTCATTCATTCATTCATTCATTCATTCATTTTCATTCATTCATTCATCTGCTCATCTCATACAGGTGACTCTGGGCAGCTTACAGGATTGAAACACACAAATCCACCACACATAATTCCCCAGTGCCCAAGGATAAACAACGACCTCACTCACCATCAGTAATAACAGAGTTCATCTACCCCCCTGACCCAAATGCCTGAGGAAACAATAGTCCCCAGAGCTCTGCAAATCCTCCCAATGACCTTTTGCTTCATATTGTAAAAACATCTGGCAAATCTCCCAGATGACTTTTGGTGCTGCCACTCATCATTCCCTCCTTTGCCTTCTTTTTATTCTTTTTCTGACACTTCCCTGCTCATGTTACCTTAACTGCAAGATATCAGAAAAAGGGGAAATGGGGAAGGGAAAGGTACTCTCCAGGCTGTTTTGGAAGCAACTTCCTCCTTGTAGGTATCTAGGAATATTTAGGAATATTTATGCCTATTTAGCTGGGTGATAGACTAGTCCTGTTCTTTTATAAACTACTTGCCTCTTGTATTCTTCTCTGCAGGTAAGGGAGAATGGACTCTTCCAATGCTGCAGCATTAATTTTCCATAATCTCTCATGTTATTCTTTCGCTCCTTTTGTAAAACAAACAAACAAACAAATATCTGTTACCTCCTTTCCATACATCCTAGAGTATATTACGTTTGACAAAAGAGACTGATCACAAGTTACACATCAGTTATACAGAAATGAAGAAAATAGAGTAACTTATATATCTTGCAAAATGCTTACTAAGGATGGGAAAAAGGATGGCAACAGAGTCTGCATAACTCTGTCAAGGTCATTTTTCTTACTCTCTACAGAAGGGTATAGGGCATACTGTTTGTAAACTAGTTTTAGCTAAGTTCTTAGCTAAGTTTTCTTTTTGTTACCTTATGCCTTCAATTTATTTGGCTATTTCTTACTTCTTTTCTGTGTTCTGCATAACACTACTTACCCTGAAAGGGAATAGCATGAGGAGTATGTATGAATGTACCTCCTTAGTCCTAACACACACAAACGCTCCCACGTTCCCCCTTTCTCTTAAAGCTGTACCCTGGAAGGGACAGAAGACAAGCAACAGCTGGTCTTTCCCCTTCCCTGGAGACATCTTGCCATGCTGCTGCAGATCATGGGAAACTTAACCAAGTAACAGGCGTGTGTATTGGCTGCTTGTCAGTGACTCACAGGAAAAATAGAATTCTAGCAAAGTTTCTTGGTTAAATGTAGAATAATGGTGGATTATTAATACAGAGGAGTAAGAAAATGAAGTTATCTGAAAACTCTAAAACTAGGATGAACAGAAACATGGGTAGAAAGAGTTGTATTTTGCTTTTGATATTGTGTATTTTACTTCATAAGTTAACTCACGTGATGACATTGAGTTCAGCAAAACATATTCAGCTTATGTGGAATGAAGACAAATGTAAAGATGCATAAGAAAAAATAAATCTGTTTAAGCTGTGCATATGAAGTATATTATTTATCATCATATGTTCTGATGAAAACGGAAATTCTGTTATAAATCTAACTAGCGCTGCTGCTGCTGTCAATATCAGTGTTTTGGGTAAGCATGTACATATGGGATGCTTATAGAATCAATCACTTGCATGTGTGAATCGGTACTTACAGTTTAAACATCAGAGGCAGAAGAGAATGACTTCACAGTTTTGCTTTCAGTTTTTTCTTCTTCCACGTTCATTAAACAAAACAGAGCAAAACATATCATCTGTGAAGATATGTGTGAATTTTGGAAAGTTCTTATCATGAAATGAAATTCTCTACCAGCCACAAGAGCCCAGTTCAACATATACAGCCATTTCCAGCATGAGTGTATCAAGTTGTGCCTGCCTGCCATGTAGAAATCTGCATACATACATACCCATCAGGCTGTTTCCTTTTGTTTTCACACTTCTCACTTCTCTCTTTTTGAGGTTCTCATCAATTCCATCCAACTGTGACTTTCCCAGTTTCCCTTTCTTGTCACACCATTCACTCTTCCTTCAAATATTTTTTTATGATTCATTCTTTCTCTCTATTCAACCAAACTATCTCAACAGATTTCTTTTGTATTGATTGCTC
This sequence comes from Python bivittatus, assembly GCF_059951505.1. Taxonomy (NCBI): domain Eukaryota; kingdom Metazoa; phylum Chordata; class Lepidosauria; order Squamata; family Pythonidae; genus Python; species Python bivittatus. The sequence goes on from NW_028277098.1 coordinate 35,305,349, forward strand.
ATGGATTTGTATTTAATCTTTATTCATTCCACACCCATTCTAACAGATGCTTCTTAAATAAATCATTCCCATTGTATCATTCCTAATGTTTCTTCCAGCACACCTCTCACTTCCATATAGCAAATTGGAGAAAAGCACTCATGTACATCCATTATCTAGAACCAGTTTGGTGTAGTGGTGAAGGCACCAGGCTAGAAACCAGGAGACCGTGAGTTCTAGTCCCACCTTAGGTACAAAGCCAGCTGGGGAACCTTGGGCCAGTCACTCTCTCTCAGCCCCAGGAAGGAGGCCATGGCAAACCACTTCCAAAATCTTGCCAAGAAAACTGCAGGGACTAGTCCAGGCAGTTGCCAGGAGTCAACAATGACACAAAGGCACCAAAGAAACAAAAACAAAAACAAAAACCCAAACCATTATCACTTCCTCCAACATACATTCATACATACCTCCCACTACCTTCCTATCAACATTTGGACATTTTAACATTCTGTCTCAAACACTAAACACTAATAATAATGAGAATATTCATGACAGTTTATGTAAAACCATTTGCAAATCATTTAGACTCTCACTGAATTATGTGGCGTTGCCTACCTACAAATGTACACACACATTCATGTCCCCAACAACACTTCTCTAATAGTCTCACAAACATTTCTTTATACAGTATATTTAGCCAAAATTTCAATACAGAGTCAAGGGGACACACATTTTTGTGTCCTTGCTCAGGGTCAAACCACTTGCTAAGCATGCCATTTTTTAACACATAATTTGCTTCCATTATGTACCACTTTTATATTCAGGAGTAGGGGCACCCACAAGGGGGGCAGGAGTGGCCCAATAAAATCAAGAAGGTAGCAGCAAGCACATGATCAAGGCCACCATCTTGACTTTTATTGGATCCTCCCCCCACCCCCTGAAACTCCAGGAACCAGCTTTCAATTCTATGGTCATGCCAAAGTTTCATAATTAAAGTCAATTCAGTTTGGCTTAAACTTTATCGAAACCAATAAAGCCGAAAACAAAGCAAAATAAAACAATAACATCTCTTTATAACATTCATACAGTTAGATTACAAGACTAAACAATGCTTTAGGACAAACCTTGGAAAAGACACACCTGTTTGAAGGAGTTGGCAAGAAGTGGTCCCCAGGCACTCTGAAGTACCTTATTCTTTTTTCAGTCTGAAACTCTGCATAGTCCCAATGATTATCCATGACACTCCAGCCAACATTAGTACTTCCAGAGATTAAACACTTCTTTCACCAAACTATGAACTGATATCTAGATGACAGAAGGGTCAAACAGGCCACCTACAGTACGTCATTATCTTCAAATGCCCACATTTGTTAGTCTTTATTCAAAATTCAAGGTAATACTCGCTAATATTGTTGCTTATGAGATCAACACACACCCTCGTATGCTCTTCAGTGAAACTTACACTTGGGGAGGAATTCTCAAAAATACAAACAGCCATGATTTATGGGCTTGCCATATGGTGTCAATAAATAAACTTCAGCAGGTATCTTGTATTCCCTGAAACATACATCAACATATATAATTAAATACCAATTAAATTACTGTTTGAAAGCAGGTGCACAAGAAGCAGGTTTTCCCATTAGTCAGCTGGAATTGGCTGGCCCCTCTTGCAATGTGTTCCTGATGAGTGTCCATTTCAAATACATGCAAGGAAGATGGAAACAGCAGTCCATAAAAATGGTTAGTGCTATAACTTCTTCAGGAGACCGATGAGATCGTCCACTGAAATTTAAATGCGGCTTTCAGTACACTGCAAATTAACTTCGGCTATCAGAAAATAAAGATGAATAAACTCCCCCTTAGAAGTGCAGAAATCCATAACGGCTTATAAAATTTCATTTCTGTTGTGATGCTTAGGTAGAAAGCAAAATGGTCATATTGCTGCAGCGCAGCATATAAAAGTACAAACAGTGCCAGAAAATTGTTGAATACAATATTTGGAAAGACCATAAGTAAATCACCCACTCTCCATATTGGGCCCCATTCACTAAAAGCACATGTTAAGAAACTGCTTCCTGTGGAGATGACACCTGGTACTTTGTGTACTGTACTGACTTTTTTATTGCCTTCTTTAGTGTTTGTTCTAGATTTTAAACATAGCTTTAATGCTAGGCAACAAGTCATTAAAAAATACATACAGTTATAGCATCGATCTTGAGTAAATGAATATGACCCATTCTTTTGCTTCACAAGTAACCTGATGAGAGCTAGTAGAGTAGGCCAGGAACACACAAGTTCATACTACCCTCAGCTATGGAAACTCACTGGCTACCTTGGGTTTAGCCACTCTCTTTCAGGTTACCCTAATACTACAGGCTTGTTATGATGAGGAAGAATTGGGAGGAGGGAATGTTCTTTACATTACCTCAAGTTCCTGGAGGAAAATCAGAAGGAAAGGAAAGGAAAGGAAAGGAAAGGAAAGGAAAGGAAAGGAAAGGAAAGGAAAGGAAAGGAAAGGAAAGGAAAGGAAAGGAAAGGAAAGGAAAGGAAAGGAAAGGAAAGGAAAGGAAAGGAAAGGAAAGGAAAGGAAAGGAAAGGGTCACAATTCTTGGCTCATGGCTATTGACTGGGTATTCTATGAATTGGGGAAGTTGGCCTGATGATCCAAGCTTGAATTTATAACACGAAAATATATATTATATGCTATATTTCTTAAAATCAATCTTTTGAAATATAACAAAGCTTACTCTAGCTTAATAGCAGTGTAGCAATGGTGTAAAAATGAATGCAACCCAGGTCATGATCTGCATGTATGTCAGTTTATAACTTGGCTTATCCCCAAGGCTAAGAAAGAATAAATCAATTGTATATAAAATACACAAGCCCCTGTCCTTTGTAATGCCATTGCTCACTGTTCAGTGGAATAAATAAAAAATAAACAGATAAATACTGAAAGACAGCATTGACAAAGAGCAAAGCTGGCTCTGGCAGACCAAAACAACATAAATCTAGCAAGTATATACACAGTTATCTCCCACTCAAACCCCCTAAAATTAAATCAACAAAGGGATACTTCGGACCCAAATACTCCTGCAACAAAAGCAGCAATAATGTAATGTATTCTCTCCACCTAGTCACATCAACCCACACACCAGTTTTCACATATGCCTCTTCCAAGCACCCCCATTTGGTTCAGAGCTGATTATTGCACTTATTTCGTTTGGCATAAAAAGGTATTAAAAACAAATTTAAAATGTACAAGGCACGTTTTAGCATAACTGGCTGGATCTGCTAATAAATCTTTCTCCTGTGTGATGTGGTTGTGATTTGCTTGGAGGAGGTGCTTTGGACCACATTTTTTCTTTGTTTGTCTGTTTTGTTTTTATTGTGTCTTCAAGTCAGTACTGACTCCTGGTGACTGCCTGGACATGTCCCTGCAGTTTTCTTGGCAAGATTTTGGAAGTGGTTTGCCCTTGCCTCCTTCCTGGGGCTGAGAGAGAGTGACTGGCCCAAGGTCCCCCAGCTGGCTTCATGCCTAATGTGGGACTGGAACTGGAACTCACGGTCTCCCAGTTTCTCAGAAGTAAAATCGGATCTGCAATTTCTGCCAGATAGAAAACATCAGTTAATTCCTTTACAACATCAAAAACAAAAAGAACAGCAACAATAACATTTGTATTCCATTGTGCTGAACTCTGTACCTGCTTGTGACATTTCAGGAGATGGATCCAACTCTTCACTATCCCACTTCAAAACCATGCATGAAAGAACATGATTTGTCAATTTGCTGCCATGGTGGTCATATAAAAAAGAATAAATGTTATTCTTGTTTTAGTCTATATAAAACACCCTGGTTGGGAAAACAAGAAGGGAGTATGGATTCAGGGATAAATAAGCCTATCCTTGTTCTCAGGCCATTACATCTGGGTAGGTGGTTATCTAGAAGACAGCACACTTAAAAAAGAAAAAAAAAGTGCATGTTCCTGATCACTTTCTAATATTAAAAAAGAATATATATTATGTATATACATGTGTGTATATATCTATATATCTCTTCTTCATATATATGTCTGTATGACATATATACAAGAGAGTGGGCATAAAGGGGTTTTTAAAACAATTCTATAGGGTTAAAGCTACCAGCAAGACCAGAGTGCCATTGTTCCTGAATCGTGCTTCCAAAGGAAAAACGAATCAACGTAGAATATCCCCAGAGCCACCACAGAGAACATTGGATATAGCTTGGAAGAGTGGATTGGGCTGTCTCTGCACAGCCATACTACTACTACTACTACTACTACTACTACTACTACTAATAATAATAATAATAATAATAATAATAAAAATCAGCTCCTAATTGACAAGATGATTTTGGAAATCTATAAGAGAAGGAAGACCAACCTGAATGTAGCTTGAATTGATTATAAGAAGGCATTCGACTCCCTGCCACGTGACTGGATAATCAAGTGACTAGAAATAACAGGAGTCAGTAGAAACATCAGAAGCTTTGTGCAAAGACCAATGGCACAATGGAAGACACAGTTGCTGGTCAATGGTGATAGACTGGGAGAGGTTAATATCAAGAGAAGAATCTTTCAAGGAGACTCACTATCACCACTACTATTTGTCATTGCATTGATTCCTCTGTCAATAATACTGAACAAGTCAGGCCTTGGCTATCAAACATCAAAAACATCTGCCAGGTTATCCCAGCTCCTTTACATAGACAATCTGAAGCTGTATGGAAAAACACCATCTGAAATGGAATCGCTGTTCAACATTGTCCAAATATACAGCCAAGATATTGCATTGGAGTTTGGACTGGACAAATGTGCCACCCTTACCATCAACAAGGGAAAAATAGTGAAAACTGAAGGAATCAAAATGTCATATGGAAATAACATCAAGACCCTGGATGAAGACAATCACTACAAATACCTGGGCATCCTTCAGGCTGACAACATCAAGCACACTGAAGTCAAGAAGAAGGTTAGAAGTGAATGCATCATGAGAGTGAAGAAGATCTTAAAGTCCAAACTCAATGGTGGAAATACCATCAAGGCTATTAATTAACACCTGGGCAATTCCAGTAATTAGATACTGAGCTGGAATAGTGGACTGGACTCAAGCAGAATTAGAAGCCTTGGATAGGAAGACCAGAAAAATAATGACAATGAATCATGCACGTCATCCATGCAGCAATGTTGACAGACTCTACTTACCAAGGAGGATAGGTGGGCATTGAATTTTGCACATAAACCAGACAGTTGAAGAAGGAAAAAGGGCATTGGAAGAATATCTGAAGGACAGTAAAGAAGATGCACTGAAAATAGTACACCATGAAGGCTTACTGAACTGAAGAGACCAAACTGTCTACAAGAAAGACCAAATGAAGAATAGAAAACAGATATGGCAAGGCAAAGTATTACATGACCAGTACACACACACACACACACACACACAACTAGCAGGCAAAGCAGATAACAACAAGACCTGGTCATGACTAAAAGTAGGGAAGTTGAAGAAAGAGACAGAGGGGCTAATTCTGGCTGCACAAGAGCAGGCCTTAAGATCAAATGCATATAAAGCCAGAATTGAGAAGACAGCAACAGACAGCAAATGCTGCCTCTGCAAAGAAGCTGAAGAAACAGTTGACCACCTAGTTAGCTGCTGCAAAATGATTGCACAGACTGACTACAAACAACAGCATGACAAAGTAGCAACAATGATGCACTGGAATATCTGCAAGAAATACCATTTGCCTGCAAGCAAGAACTGGTGGGACCAAAAAACAAAGAAAGTAATAGAATATGAAGAAGCTAAAGTGCTCTGGGACTTTAGAGTTCAAACAAGTGAGCACCTGCCACACAACACTCCAGACTTAACAATTATTGATAAGAAAGATAAAAAAGTCTGGATAGTGGACATTGCAATACCTGGAGACAGCAGAATGGAAGATAAAGAACTGGAGAAAATCACAAAATATAAAGACCTGCAAATAGAGATAGAATGACTGTGGCAAAAGAAAGCAAAGATAGTACCCATACTAATAGGCTTCTTGAGTGCAATCCAAAAACATCTGTACCACTTGAACACCATTGGCATTGACAACTTCACCATCAGTCAATTGTAAAAGGTAGTTTTACTTGGAGCACCTGACATCCTGTGATGATACCTTTACCACCACCATGGGAAGGACTCAATAGGAGGGTAAAAATGCCAAATCCAGTCTAAACATCTGGCTCACTGTGCGACCAACAATAATAATAAAATAATAATAATTTTAAAACCTTGATATTCCATCTCTTTTGTTCAAGAGCAAAAAATCCTTTTGTTCATAGGATTTTCTTTCTTTCTGTACCTATGTGACATTTTGTTGGCAGCAATTAAATTATTAGTTTTTTCTTGATACATGATGTGTTCAGTATTGTTCAATGTGTATGGGTGCACTATGAGTTTATAAATGATGTGCAATGGATTTATGAAACTTGAGATAACCCTACTGAATTAAATAGAACATACTTCTCTGAGTGGGCATGCCTAGGTTGTGTTATTACAGTTATACAATTTTGAGCCCAATAATTTGTTCTGAACTGAATGATTAGTAGAAAGAACTACGAAACAAATATTTGTTAAGGAAAACACATAATCAAATATACAGGGTAAGTTTCCCTGTAATATAACACTAGTGACCTGATGGGTCAAACTAAGTTGAGATGTTTGATTTTTTCTCTCTCTTTTTTCTTCAGAAATATATGTTCTTATAAATTATTATTATTATTATTATTATTATTATTATTATTATTATTTGAAGTTCTTTAGGGTCAGTGACATCCAAATGCATACCTGGCAAAGCAAGCAGAACACTGATGGAATGAAAAATTAGCAGTGTGGAGATATCCCCAGGGAAGGGGGTGGTGATGAGGTGACATCAACAACATCTCAATATTCATCTCAATGATTGGATGAATAAACATGGAATAGGCAACATGGGAGTGGCAACAACTGTTGCAATGTATTCACCTTGAAGAATAATGGTGGTCCTGTCCAGACTTCTATGTCTTTCCTCACAATCCCTCCCCTTTCATTATATTCTCTCTTTTTCTCTTCCTAACTGGCAATCAACTTCCTGTCTAATGGTGTACAGCATTTGGATCCAGGGTGGGCACCCTCACAGTCCCTCTCCACAGCTCTTTAAAGAAGCCATGACTTTTCCTCGACTCACATGGTAGACAGCCAGGCTCAGAAAAATATGTGTTTGAATCAAGGAAGTGTTAAGGGTATGCTGACAGGGTGATGAAACATGAACAAATCTCTGTAACATCTCCTGTACTCAAATGTGTATTTTCTTGACTCTCCAGGTACTATGGGAGCCAAAAAAAAGCATGGCTCCTTTAAGGAGCTGCCAAGAAGAATTACAAAGGTACCCACACCAGAACCAAAGAACTTTGCCTACTTTGGATTTGAATATTGCATACCTCTAATTCTGTGGCTATTGAGTCCTCCTTAGGTTGTTTTTAAATGGCATTTTGCTCCCTTTATTATTATTAACATTAATTTTTGTACTTTTATTACTGAACTTCTCCCAAAACAAAAAATCACTTTCATTTTTCATATCATAGAATCATAAAATACAAGGGTTGGAATGTATTTTGGAGATCTTCTGGTCCAACCATCTGCTCAGTGAAGGGATCCGCTACTACAACATACCTGATAGATAGCTCTCCAGCCTCAATCCAAGAAAGGAAAGTACACCACCTTTCAAGACACTCTGTTTAATTATTGGATAGTTCTTTCTGTTAGGATTTTTTTTCCTAATGTCCAACCAAAGTCTATTTCCTCATACATTAAACTCTATGTTTCTTGTCCTGTCTTCTGGAACAACTCTGAACAATTCTATCCTATCTTCTATGTAACATTCCTTCACTTATTTGAATATGTTTCCTTGGAATCTTCTCTTCTGCAGGCTAAACATACCCAATACCACCAACCATTTTTTCTTCCAGGCCTCTTTTCTCAGCTTGGCTGTGTCCATGATTGCTGAGCTCTAAACATAATGACTTCTTTTGATCTTGATATTATAGTTCTTGATATTATAGTTGACACAGCCCAGGATTGCTTTGCTTTGCTTTTCACAACTACATCAAACTGCTGGTTGAGTTCATATTCAGCTTTGGATCCACCCAGATGCATAGATTCTTTTTGGTCCCCCTCAAACCATACTCATATCTTCTAGCTATGAAAACATTCCCTTTCTGAAAAATGTATACCAAACAACTGGATTTCAGATAGAGGGGAACCAATACATAATCATTTGATCTGAGTGAAAAAACAAAACAATACCCTATTTTAAAAATGTCTTTTCTTGGAATACATATTGGCTTATTGTTCAAGTTTGTTAGATCTCCTTGTTTAACACTAAAGAAAAAGATTTCACATGTTTGAGGGTGTGAAGGGAAACACTAGATACTGAAATCCAATGTGAACAGTATAATCCTAAATATACATGCCTACTCAGGAGTATGTCCTCTTTTGTTCATGAAGAGCCACTGTCATGCATGTAAGCAGAAGATTAAGCTCCAAGTTGTCATTTTTTCAGAAGCTTTCTTAATTAAACTAACTGAAAGAAGATGTGAATTTGAAAAATGCATGTTTATACCATTGACCATAAAGCATAGAATATCAATACTTGATGAAGTTTGAATGAAATAAACCTAGCATTAAATGCAAGATTTGTCTTTTATAGATTCTAAATAATTATTTTGCAATGTAAATTTAAGAAGATTTACTTAGAAGTAAGCCTCACTCTGTTCAATGGGGCATTCACCCAGATAAATGTGCATGAAACTGTAGCCTTGATTTCATGAGACAAACAGCCTTAATCCACCGTTGTAATTCTTTAGACATGCTCCAAGCAATGATACTCCATATTAGAGTTAAAATGGCAAGCTCCAATTGCTTTGGTACAGCTAAAATGTTCTCCTCATTTATTACTCTTGCTCTAAAGAAATTGGATTTTAAAATTCATTTCCATGAAATTGGGGGAGGGGGAGGAGGGAATAGCTGGTAAAGACAACTTTTGTGATAGGTGTAGCTCAACTTTATCAGTGCAGCTTCCTACGGTTTTAAGATTATTAAGCAGAAACTCAGCATTAGTGGTTAGCCTTACAATACCCATCACACAATTACAATTAGTATCACTATTCAGTTGATCAAATCCAGCCCTCACTGCTGAAGCACAAAAATAAAACAGTGCAGCACTACTGCAGTGAACTTCCCAGATCTCCATTTGTGGTTGCTGCTTCTATACGAAAAGATTTTTCTTTCATTTCAGTCAACGAGAGACGTGACTTTTCTGATTGCTGTTGCCCATGTGACTACCCTGAAGTGTTTTCTGATCTTTACATGACACCCAAGCACTTGGCAAAATTTAAAATAAAGCATCTACAAAAGCTGAACACGAAGGGAAGAACAATGCTTGGGTTATGATGGATGAAATTAAACTTTCATTTCCATTACAAATACCTGGACATATGGACTATAATTGGGAAACGTTAAGCAGAGATTTCAGCTGTATCTCTCTATGCAGCAGTTAGTGCAGCTGAAAAGCCTGACAAATGAAAAATAGCACTGCATCTCACAATTGCAAGGTCACCAGTAATTGATAGTTTGAATACATTTACATATATTTCCCTGCTTCTGAGTGAGAAGGAAAAGAGGGTGGATGTATGCATGGGAAAGAGGTGAAACAGCAAAATGGATGAGTTGATTATATGCTCAACTTATTGCAGGAGAATGTTTTATGTAAGGATGATTCCCTGCCATCCAGTGAAGGAAGGAAAAGAGACCCAGCTTGTATCTTCTTCACATTACAAATAATTTTCCCTTCTTGGCATTTTCCCAAAGTGTGTGGCACAGCCATTCAGCCAATCTCTAAGGGACTTTTGCTACAACATTTCTTACAGTTTAGTTCAAGTTGTGCAGAAGTAACTCCCAGTGCCTCTAGCCTCCCAGATCACACCATTTATATCAAAGCCAATGGATATTGCAAAGGAATAAGGCAATCCAGTACAAAATATCTTCATGCTCTTTCTTTGCGCGTGCAGATTAAGCAATTAGTATTTCTTCCACAGTGATTAGCAATGCAAGGGAAGCCTGACAGGGCTCAGTTCGAACCAGAACAGATCAAAGCTCACACGCAGCATATTTATAGGAGCAAAAGGGAAGGGGGAGAGAACATATAGTTGCTTCACATATTATTACACACCAACTTAATCCACATTTTCCAAAGGACCAGGTAAAACCCAACATTCAATTTCCCTTTCAGGTTTTGCAGTTCTCTGAGTTTTGCAATGCAGTTCTCAGATTGAGTAATGAGTGCACACATTAGGGGAAAGTGTCTACAAAAATGTATGCACTGGGAAAATTGTTTTCACAAAAACGTGTATCAGGATTAATAGATGCCAAAATAGGTTAATGGCCTGCTGCTGAATGCCCAGTCAGTAAATGGCACAGCAATAGCCAGCTTAGTCTGGGTCCTGGGAATGTAGCTGGTGAGACAAGAAAGTAAATCTCTTCTAGCACAGCCTGCCTAGGGTGATAGGAATTTTTAGTTTTCAGAAAAATCTTCTTCTCACTCCATGGTAAGAATGGAAGAGAAGATGATGGTTATCTTTCCACTGGCAAGCAAACTGTTTTACTCATTTCACATTTTGCTGCTAGACAGGTAGATTGTTCTTTAATTTTATTTTTAATTGTATTTTTCATTTGTCCATTTTATATTTCACCTTTGCTGTTGTTAATTTATTAAATAAATGCATAGCAGAAACTTCTTCCTTTCTTCCTTTCCATGGACATATTACCCAGAGTTTCACAAACAGACGCAGAAAGAAACATATGCTTAAGAGAAAAAATGTGAATATTGTAGAAAACCAACTAGGTAAGTTATTCATCCCTACTAAAATGGCTTGATCGTTTCTGAGAGTCTGCCCAACTGCAGCAATAAAAATGAGTCAGCAGTGACTTTTGCTTGTAAACGGCTTCAATGGCTCAAGGAATAAAACTGAGAAAATCTCATCCAAATCTCATCCAAACTCTACAATCATGCCTTAAGAGCAGCCTGAAGTTGAGCCAGAAGAAAATGGAGACATGGAGAAAACTGAACCACATCTAGGTCATATTCAAAGTCCCACCAAGCGCATCAAGAGGGGTAAACTATTGAGGTTGAGTACTTACATTAAAGCGATGAGGCTGCAACTCATCCTTCTGATCTCCTGGAGAGCTGCAGAAGCTTCTCAATGAGATGGCCAAGTCATTGGAATGGACAGGTCTGGAACATTATGGCCATTTGGGGGAAATCTGAAGAGCTTTAAGGTAGAAATGAAAGTACCAGGCCTCTGGGAGGCAAATTGCTCTTCTGCCCAACTTAAAACACTCTAAAACAGCCCAGAAATACTGCAAAATAGCTGAATTTCAGCAGCAAAGAAGCTTAAGGATGGAATAAGTGCAATTTACTTCCCAGAGATCTGCCATCTTATTTGTACTCTTATTTTCAAGAAAAGAGGAAAAATGCACTGCTGAAATTTAGAAGCAATATTTTAGGGTGCTAGAGGCATGTAAATGGGTGCTCACCTCTGACTTCAATGATTCCATCTAAACCAGTGAGCAGAAAGGATCTGGAGACTAACCCTGGTTACTGATACTGCTGGACATCAGCCCTGCCTTTCTCAGGGCAAACAAAATATTTAAATTTCGGTTTCTATAATATTTTCTCAGTCCCTTTAAAATAAACAAAAGCCAGCCAAGCTGAATTTTTTTTTAAAAAAAGTGCATCAGCCAAAGGCAATTAAGTCACCCCAGTTATGAGATCTTAGTGTTGGTTCATGGTGGCAGATGTGGGAGGGCATCAACATCTGTACTACAGCAATCCCTTCCTTAGGACTAACCCAGTGGTACAGAAGAATGTGCAAGTTTATACATTTTACAGAATTATTCAACAAGGAAGATGCCATCAAAAGCAAGGAATGGAGAAGAAGCAAGAAAGCACACAAATTAAGCCGGTGTTTTAGCTATGAGGAATAAAACTTAAAGTCCCTTTAAGATGGAGAATATAAACTAAATGAGGTTATTATCTGAGTTAGGTTCCCATGTAGCCTTAATGGCTGCCATTTCCATTAATTCAGAAACCACAAAGACCATTTTTTCCTACTCTGTCTCTTTCTATGGGAAAAGTGCACAGGCTCCTGGCTAGATGCAGAGCTGAATTAAAAACAAAGACAGTCTTAATACGAGCAAAGGCTCATGTTTCTGAGCCCAGTTGAAACAACTATTTTAATACTTAAAGCCTTAGTCAGACGGCCTTCATTGACATCAACCTGCCCATCCTTTAAAGTCAGCACTTCATTGACTTGCAGACAAGCTATTGAGAATAATGAGGTGAGTTGGATCTATCATGTGGGCTCTTTTGGCAATGGCTGAGGTTCTAGACCTTCTTATGTGTCAGCCCCTTAGGAAAAAAAAAACTTAACATCTCTCTTCTCAATAGTTTACCTTGATGAATGGAGAAGTGTTGGTTCGCTATTCAGCTTCATGTTTTTATTATGTTGGTTTTACTTATACTGTTTTGTCCTGCTCCCCTGATTTCTATTTTGAGTCACTGGTGCTTTTTATTGTTTAACAGTTCTTAGCTGTGTTTTAGTTATATGCTAAGAACATATAACAATTATCTAAAGAAAATATTAAAATGTTTAAGCACTAAAACTGTTGCATATGGCAAAGCTGTGGCTGCCCCTTTTTCTGCTGAAGAAAATGGAGAAATAGAGTGAATAACTCAGGAAGAGGGGTTATAATAAATGTGGCTGATTGAACAAGATATGACCTCATTCCCACATCACTCGGATTTTAAAAATGACAACACTATGTATTGTACTTGTAAAAAATTTGTATAAATAATACATTCTTAATTTCTGTGGTCATCTCTGGGACTTTGGCCTTCCCAGCTGTAACAAACAGGATCTAGCAATTTTAATTCCTGAAGGAAAAAAATGTATCAGCAACGTGCAAGAGCAATCATTTCTCATCAATATTAAAGAAAGAGAGGATTTTTTTTTCTGAGTATAAGAGGTGATTGATCCAAACAAGCCAGTGACTCTGAGAAATAACATATGGAGATTAGCACACAGAGATAGGAATATCTCTGCAATGTGTTTATGCAAATCTATGGACATTTTATGAGCATGAAACTGAGCAAACTCAGGGAGGCAGTGAAGGACAGGAAGGCTTGGCGCAATATGGTTCATGGGGTCACGAAGAGTCGGACACGATTTAACGACTAAACAACAACAACAAATGGACATTTTAACACAGGGACTTTTAAAGCAGGACTCACTATGTTAGCTGTATCTATAAAATCGTGATGAAATGAAATTATGAAGGCCAGGCTCAGGGAGATAAGCGTGTTCTTAGTTCACCGGAGGAGCGTGGGAAGTTCAAGAGGATGAGGCTGACAGCTCCCTGAGGAATTCATGGTGGTGTTGCTGGCTGCTAGGTTTCAGTCTGCTGAGATTTTCTGTCTAGAGGTTGTAGCTAATAACCACAGAAGAACTGAATTTGCAATGTCTCTTGGAGTTCTTTGGGCTAAACCTGACATCAATCTCCCCAGACTCAAACCTAGCTCCCAAGCCAGCCAGCCACAACACCGTGAATTCCTCAGGGAGGTGCCAGCCTCATCCTCTTGAACTTCCCACACTCCTCTGGTGAACTAAGAACATGCTTATCTCCCTGAGCCTGGCCTTCATAATTCCATTCCATCACAGAAATAGAATATTTTTCTATTAAGAGTTCACTCAATGAATTAGATCAGAGGTCTAATTAGATCAGTGAAACTTTGATTTACCAGTCCTCAGTACAATGAACTATGCATGCAACAGACCAGATTTCTGTGGCAATTGATGGCATTTACACAATGATATCATCACTCAAATGATCTAAATCACAATGAATTACTTTGGTGTTTAATGGACATTCATGAATAACAAACACCAATTTCCCCCACTTAGTCCATTAAAGTGAGGTTTTACTCTACATGGTTGTCATATTAAGTGCGATAGCTGAGTCTGCTGTGTAACCAATTATTCCTCCCAAGACCTTGGTAACCTTCATATTACCAGCAATGAAACTTTGAGCCTTACAACTATGGATAAATTGTTGCCTCACTTGGAATATATTAGTGTTCCGGTCTAGCTCTATTTGATTGATTAAATGCCATCAAGTTGGTGTCAATTCTTAGCAACCACACAGATAGATTTTCTCCAGGACTAGCTCTATTTAGACATTGCATAAACAGGTGGAAAATATAGATGTGAGATCACCAACCTCTAGAGACTGATGCTTTAGGAACAGATGTGGTTGTGTTCACACAAGATGCTAGTCTAAACTAAGAGAGGATAGATACATTATGTTTTATTGTGTTGTCTTAGCATGTTTGCCTGATTGCTTTGATGATTCTAAGTCATAATATGGTTTATTTGTTTGCAGTTGTGAACAGCAACTTTATTTTGTGAACCCAGATTTAGGGTTTAGCCTGTTCTATAAACCCAGCCTGAATGTACCCTTGAAGTTGGATTTCTCAGCCTGTCCCCATTCCCACAGCACGAGGACACAAAAGAGATTGGGTTAGGTAGAAAACCAGAATGCATAGAATTATTTAAATTTAGGGCAGCCGTTTAAAATGGTCATTGAAGGTAAGGAGAATTCTCAGAAGCGCTTTTTGTCATAATACATTTGAAGCATTGCTTCCCTCAAAGCAATGATACTCGTAATGTCTCATCCCTTCCACCTGAATAGATGGATTCGGGTGAGAAAAATCAGCAGATGTGTTGAAACCACGCGCTTCTTTTTAAAAAGAAGAAAAAAAAAACTTCACCCTCTCTCAGTCAACGTATCAATCTTGTTGTGGATTTAAAGATAGGGAAGTCAAGCCTCCTTTCCCTGTATTTCTACCAGGGCAGATGATATTGAAAGATAAGCTATCCTTCTTCCTGCATTCCTCTTGGAGGTTTTATCACAGCTGTATGCAGTTGTATGTATATTGAATGATCATTAATCAAAAGCAGTTGAACTCACAATGAAATATTGCAGGAAGCATATTTCTTTTTAGGATTTTAAGCAGGGAGCCAGTCACATCCCCTTTCAGAAGATTCTTTTATTTCCCCCCCCTGTGTGTTTGCATGTACACGCACACACCCCTCAGTACCTGCCCAAGATTATGTGGCTATTAAGCATGTTCTGCATTGGGTAGGTTTGGGGAAGTTATCATCTTTATTTATTTTCATTTCTGTAAAGGTCCTATACTAATAACTCTCCCTTGTGTGGATTATGTAGCTACTTAGCTTTTTCGGGAAAGAATCTGTTACTTGTATGTAAGGAACTGCTGCTCCTATTCTGTTTCTGATTGCTATGATAATGAGCCCATGTAAATGATCACATCATCATATAATGTACCACATTTTCATTTCATCCATTAATGTAAATTTTTTTAGAGGCCTAGGCAGGCAGCAAATAGAAATGTTAATGGAAAGGTGGGTGGTTAAAATTAGGCTTATGCAAATCAGCCGTGATTGAATTCGAATTGGAAATTTGATGTTTGAAGAGGGCAAGATTCAGTCTGGAAGAAAAGAAAAGGGGATGACCAGCAGCAAGGTGGATGGACTCTGTTACAATGGCAATGGGCTCCAACTTGATGGCACGTAATCAAAATCAATCAATGATTCGACTTGAGTTTGTGATGTGAAATTCAATTTCTTTAGAGGATATTTACCCAGCCAGATTTCAGTGGGACACTTTCACAGGTTTCACTGCAATATGTTTTCAAAATATTCCAGCTGTACCTCTTTTAAGACCAAGATATTAAAGGACAGTAAAGAAATCTCCAGCTTGCACAATACAGAATCCAAGATGTGCTAAAACCAGTGCAAAGTGTCATACTCCAACCTAAAAGTACCACCAGCTCCCACAAAGATCTACAAGACCTATAATAGTTGGAGAGTCATCCTGTTGAGCTGCCACCTCTTCTGAAGCTAGATTAGTGTTCACGTATTCACATAATTCACATATTTACTTCAATGAGTGCTCCCCTTTTGTAGAAGTCCTTATCAACTTCTCAAGCTTAGCTAACTCCAATATTCCATTTTCAGAAATAGGAGGAAAACACACACATGCAGAGTGATCAGGAAAACACTGAACATTAAAGGCAACATTAAGAACAAAAACAATTTTTACAAAAGCAGAAAATGGAAACTATAAAGAAATCCCTTGAC
Source organism: Python bivittatus (assembly GCF_059951505.1). Lineage (NCBI taxonomy): Eukaryota > Metazoa > Chordata > Lepidosauria > Squamata > Pythonidae > Python > Python bivittatus. The sequence goes on from NW_028277098.1 coordinate 35,321,644, forward strand.
TCCCCTCCACCCCCACCCCCCCAATTTTATCTATTGATTCCCTAACTTCTTTTTACTTTTGGATTGATTGACGTTTTAAATATTTCATACCCATCCAATGTATTTTTCAAAACCATGATTTAAACACTGCTTATCTTTTTGTCTTAACTGACCCTCTTGTTTTTGCATTTATAATGCTAAAGGGAATCGGCATTTGGTGAAATGCTGATGGAATTTTAGTTTCCCTTGAACCCACCCCCAATTTCCCCTAATTCAAGCATACCTTTCCAAGTGTCTTTTTTCCAAGAACCAAGAGTATGGAGCAACAACAGGAAGAAACTCAGAATGTGCCATTTTAAATTTTATTTATTTGTTCCTTTGAATTATTGATTGATGCTTTACCAGTCTTATGCTATCTGGGGTGGCTGAAAAGAATAGTTAAAATAACAATAAATAATAAGAGCTAAGAATATTGCAATAAAGACTTAAAATCAGGAGTGGTAATATCATGAAAAAATACAATAAAAACCAGACCAATAACCTAGAAGTGGTCACATACAATTACAGCAGAAAAGCAATAACATCCAATTGCCAAAGGCCAAATGTATCCAAAATAGGATATTCTTAATGCTGTGTCCAGAAGCATCACAGGCAAAAGATTTTATCCTTCAAGTGCCTCACACTCTTGCCACTGAAGACCTCTAAGAACATCTGCATAGATTTTACTGAGTAGATGACAATGAATCCTTAGCCACATAGAAAAGCTCTAAAAAGTAGTAGGCATCAATATTGTTCTATTAGATTTCTGATCTCACAAGAAGCCTTCTAGCTGTCAGATAGGCAGTCAGCTCATGGTCTTTCACCATTCCATTGTTCACCTAAGGCCTTGAGTTGATCCCTCAAAACATTCACTCAGAAATCAGATGAAACACACACACTTGTAGCTGAAATGCACTGTCTCAAAACCAAAATCTAATGGGTGTCCCTTATCCTTGTGGCTGTTCAGAAAGTATACCCCAGAAGATGGGAATTTAACTCTTAGTATTGCAATGCTAGCTCTGCGTCCCTCCCTGCCAATCAGCCTTATGCGTAGCCAATGGCAGAAAGACACAAAGTCACAAAGAAACATTCCAGCATAATGGTTCTGGCTTCTGACAGTCCTGGATCTTCTAAGTATAAGTGATTCGGTGTCTATCTCTAGGACGTGCTGCTTATAAAAAGAATGTTAGTCCAATAGGAACTAGCTTGTGGATGCAAAACTGCTCATTATTTCTGCCTGAGTTTGGATTTTCTGCTTAAACAGTAAGAAAGGAAAACTGTCATAACCAGAAACCATGTTACCTTAGTGCTTTACCATTATGATTAATCTATCCCTGGCCAATTTATATTAATGACATTTTGGTTCTATAGTACAGGTAATATACATTATATAGTACATATTTAGTTAAAATGCAGGAAACATGCTAAAATAAATGTAACTTTCCTTCTGCTGTCAGCTCTTGGTGAGCTAAGGAAGGACAGTTGTCAATCAACTGTGTGCCACATACATTATTCTCAAAAATAAATATATTTCATAACACTGTCTGCTGAAGACATTTAGAACAAATGGTCTAGGTAAGGATGGGGTATGTGTGCATGTATATTTTATCTATAATAGCTTTATGAAATAATCAAAAGTCTGATGACAAACGACATCTTTCTCATGTTGATTTATCTTATAATAAATAATATAACAATCCAGAAATACCGTTGAATACTTGTTGAAAGTTTTAGATCTGTGGGTCGCAACTTCACAACACTCCAGTTTTCTTGTGGCAATCCAAACTTAAGCTAATACAATTATTTATTTTAAATTAAACTGTTTAACACATTTTTCCTACGAAGGGAACCAAATGGCTTCCAGTATGGCAGTATATAGGACTAGATCAGCTGAGGTTACATAGTTGAAATGCCAGGTGAATCTTCCATCCTCATGCCTGTTATGAAATGTTCCATCCTCATGGCTGTTAAGGGAAATGTTCACTTCCCTTGCAGATGGGAAGGCCCGGTTATAGAACGGAAACAGCATTGGTCGCACTTATGGATGATCTCTGGCGGGAGCGGGATGGTGGAAGTGCGACCATCCTTGGTCTCCTTGATCTCTCAACGGCTTTCGATACCGTCGACCATGGTATCCTGTTGGGACATCTCAGGGAATTGGGGGTGGGCGGCACAGTATTGTGCTGGTTCACCTCCTTTCTTCAGGGCTGATCCCAATTGGTGTTGATAGGGAGCGAGAGGTCCCATCCTCGGCCCCTTCTTTGTGGGGTGCTGCAGGGTTCGGTTCACTCCCCACTCCTTTTCAACATCTACATGAAGCCGCTGGGTGAGATCATCCATCACCATGGGATGAGGTATCATCAATAGGCTGATGATACGCAATTATACATCTCCATCCCTGGTGAAGTAAGTGATGCCGTGACTGCCCTTCCTCAGTGCCTGGAGGCTGTAAGGGTCTGGATGGGGAGCAACAGGCTTTGGCTGAACCCTGGTAAGACAGAGTGGCTGTGGGTTAATGGCTTCTCTGTATCCAGGACTTTGTCATCTTTGGTGCTGGATGGGGTAGCACTGACCCAGACAGACCCAGTGTGTAATCTGGGGGTCCTCCTAGACTCACAGCTCCTGCTTGAAGAGCAGGTGGCAGCCGTGGCAAGGAGGGCCTTTGCACAACTTCGGGTTGTGCATCAGTTACACCCTTTCCTGGATCGGGATGCCTTCGAACAGTCACTCATGCCCTTGTTATCTCCCATATAGACTACTGCAATGCGCTCTACATGGGGCTACCCTTGAAGAGTATCCGGAAGCTACAGCTGGTCCAGAATGCAGCCACGTGGGCTATTTTTGGAGCCCCGAGAAGGGCACCATGTAACACCATTGCTCCGTGAGCTGCATTGGGTACCGGTTTGCTTCTGGGCCCAATTCAAGGTGTTGGTTATTACCTTTAAAGCCCTACATGGCATGGGACCAGGTTACCTAAGGGACCGCCTCTCCCCTATGACTCCAACCCGTCCCACCCATTCACACAGAGGGGGCAGGCTTCAGACCCCCTCAGTAAAAGAACTCCATCTAGCAGGGTCCAGAAGGTGGGCCTTCTCTGTGGTAGCCCCCACTCTTTGGAACATTCTGTCCCCGGAAGTGCGATTGGCCCCCTCACTCCTGACCTTCTGAAGGACTTTGAAGACCTGGCTCTGTCACTTGGCCTGGGGTGGGGAGGGAATATCTCAAGCAGGGAGATGGCTAGCCCCATAGTGGCTGGCTATCCCCGACCCGATTTTCCATCTTCTTGGATTTTTCCTTTTTTAGTATTGTTTTAATTTTATATATATTATGTATTTTATATATATTTATAGTTTTAATGTCTTTGTAAGCTGCCCAGAGTCCCCTATTGTGGGGGAGATGGGTGGGGGAAAAATCCAATAAATAAATAATAAATAAATAAACATTGCTCTTCTATTACAGTAAAATATTTCAGAGCAATCTAATAGGAGGAAACAGAGGTCCACTTCCTAGAATTTTTGCAGAAACTAGTTTGGGGTAGTGATAAATGCATTTCTGAATGTATTTGGAACTAATATAGAAATAAAATAAAAGTTTAGGGGACTGAGAAATGGAAATATGTTTGTTTTTAACTTTCCGTCATCTCAAAGGTATGTAAGGTGGGATCAAGTGCAGACCACTGATTTTTTGAGGTTCTCCTTGCACTGCATCTCAGAATGGAAGATTTTAGATCTACCAACAGGCAAGGAAAAATATACCACCACATTATCTCTGTATGTGAATCATTGGATGCAAGGCTCCATGTCTGTACAGTGCCCACTTATATATCCTGGAAGGTTTATTTCCCAGTGGTGATAAGAACATTGAACAGAACAAGATTTCTGAAATTTATCAACGCTTTAAGTTACCCCAAAGCTTTCAATTTACTGTTGTGAAAAATAATAACTAATAGAGGTGTCTTCATAAACCATCACTTTTGTCAAGATGACAAAAGCAGCATCACACCATCATGACACAAACTCCAACCCTTTCAGGCATGCATGCAACATTGTGAAGCATGTACGAAAGAGACAGTGTTTGTGTTGCATCAGTGCAACACAACCTTATCATTTGTGGCTTCCCTGAGAACACCACTGTCTAGTAGGCCTAAGTCAAGTGACATAGATTCACTTTGATTAAGTCATTTGGGCCATGAAAGCAACTTCACCAAACTGACAAAGCCACACAATTCCCCTTGAAAATGTGATTAGTCTCAAAACACTTCATGCTTTGGCTATAGAAGAAAGCTTCTCTCAGCTTTCTCCATCAGAATGGGCCTATGTACTTCCAGGAGGGTAAACTCAAGATTGCTTGCAATGTTTGCCAAATCCACCAGTCTAGAAGACCTTCAGCATGTTCCAAAAGTGCTCCAGCCTGTGGGGCTTCAGCACACACTGTAGACACCCACAGCAATTGACCCCCACCCCCACCCCCCAGCCTGGCCAGCATTGCAAAAGAAGAGTCCTCTCAACCGTCTCCCACAGCAGTCCCCAAATAAAATCTTTTGGGGTGAAAGGACATGTCCTTTTATTCCTGTAGTTCAGGGGTTCCTAAACGTTTTGCCATCAAACTTCCCTTGAGTGTAATCTTAATGTACACAGCTCTCCTAAAAATCCAAACACCAACAGGAACACAAATGAACAGGGAAAACAATGCAATGAAACTTTAGGAAAGGTGGATTTATTGTAACAATGTAACTAAAAGGTTCTTCACACCTCCCTTGGACTCCGTTTCTCACAATTTGGGAAATCCTGAGCTAGACTCTCTTAGTTGCTCATCACTGACTAATGGTTGGAAGAGCCAAGGGGAATGAAAGACTCATATTGTATCACTAGCCGCTTTCAACCACTCACCAGGAGAAAGTGCGCAATGTGAAAGGATTGCCCTCCATTTTCATTCTCTGCTGTCTCTGGCTTGCATGGAGGGATTGTCCACTGTCTAATCTGAGAGGTGAGATAGCCAATGTAGCTTTGCAAAGCAGCTTTAATGAGATACTTCATTTGCAGCTTCATTGATACAAAACATTCTTTTGAAGCTTTACACAGCCCTAATAGGTAAGCTCATCTACAGGGAGCTGAACAGGTCATTAGAGAAAAAAATGTTGAATAAGATAAGAATTAGTGTAAAGATTCTGGGTCCCTGAAAACTGTCAATGTTCTGTCAACTGTCAGAAGTGGGCCTTGCTGCATCTTCCCCTTGTCTACCTTAGGCCCTGTCTCATATCATGTAGAGCTGCTGAAAGATGTCTTTCAGTGTGGCCAGTGGTGAGGGATGCTGGGAGTTGTAGTTCAGCAACATCCGATGGGCAGTACTTTGCCTACCTACCTATCCTTGTCCTATCTAGCAAATTGCAGATCACAACTGAGTCCAACTGAGTTGGACTGAATTGCAAAATAAATTGCAAAATAAAATCTGCTTTCCAAAAACCATTATGTTAATTTCACAGATGAATTAAAAATATTCTAATCTACTATTTTAGCAGAAGAAACCTTGTGAGTTCCATGTAATTTTTTCCAGGTTTAGCAACTGGGGAAAAGGTTGTGGCCAGTCAAATCATATGCTATAGAGACAAGGAAGGGAATGTAATGCTAATCTCATTGTTCTCCTCTCCTTTGTTTGCTAAAGTTTCAGTCCTATATCCACCAATCTGAGAAAGCCACCAGTTCTGAGTAGATACTGCATATCTAGGACTACCTAATTTGTATCATTTGCTGGTCATTGGTCCTTTCTCCATATGTTACACAACAACCTAAATGTTTACATTTGTTCTCCCAAGCCTTGGGGAAAGGGTAACTGTGGAGCCTTTTTGATTTATTTTGTTTTGCTCTGTTTTGGTATTTTGCTCTTCTGGTCCATGATATATTTTACATATTGGCTTTTTAGCCGTAACGCCACCCAGAGTTGCTTATTTAGTGATTTATTTAATTAAATTTATTATAGCCACCCACTCCAGGTTGGGTTAAAAAATATAATACTAAATTACAACAATTAAAAACCAAACAAAACAAGGTAGCCTGAACTAAAAACCATTAAAAATAGGTACTTAGAGTCAGGCAGCTTATACATTAAGTTTAAGAGCTTAAAACATTTTAGGAGTCAGGTAGTCTATAAATTAAATACATTTTTATTTTTTAATAAATAAATAGTATTTATTTTTGCAGCCTACTTAATAAGAGTAAGTAATCCACTTGTGATAGCTGAAAACTAGATTCAATTTTTAAAAATTAGGACTAGAACCTGCTGTGAGATTTGCCCCGTTCGACAGAGAAACTCTCGTGACACGTGTGGTTCACAAAGAAGGTTTACTCATGCGTAACGTAGTAGTCACAAGCAAAGCCAGGACTGGCTTGGTACAATTGCATCACTTGTTATATTCCCCCCTTCCCGCGCTTTTTCCCGCCTCGTGATCGCGTTGCGGCTGTGGGCTATTAGGCCCCCCAATGTCCCCCCTGATCGTTCATGATGGCAGGGTCGGTCAGAGTCCATTGTCCTTGATTGCCAGTCCCCCTCCGGCTGGGTTGGTCCCTCCCTGCTACGTGCAGACCCGCGGGTTCTGTGCTGCGCTGCGATCTTGTTTCGCTGCCCTGCGGCCCCGTTCCTTGCTTGCTCGCGCCGTTATCAGTTCATAGTTAAAAGCTTCCGCTGCGGTTTTCCTGTTTAGCTGGCCGCAGGTGGCTCGTTAATTAGCGGCGCTTTCGGTTCCTCTTTTCCCCGCTAGCTACCGCCGGTGGATTCCGCGTGGTCTGGTTGCGAGCTTCCCTGCAACCCCGTGCTTCCCTGAAGCCTCGTGCTGACCGAACCTGACACCTGCAAGACTATAAAACAGACACATCTGAAATGCAGGCACTGACAAGGAAAAAGTGCTAGATCTGTCAGAGTGGGTCAGAAATGATAAAAAAAAATATATGATGCTGTAGTGTCTTAATCAAAGCGTAATTGTCTCATTAATTAAGAGCAATATTGTAGTACATATCAGGTCCTTGAATGATTATTAGTCAAATGTCCACTACACTGGGCAAATTTATCTTCTGGTCTGCTTTGCAGACAGGCAAAGCATTTGGCAGAGGTTAAAAAGTTCAATTGCAGCTTTAAAGCATGCTTGAACTTTAGGCATGAATAATCATTGATCTGCTCTTCAGCTAACTGAGTTTCAAATCCTCCCTCCTCTCCACACCCATCACTCTAATTATCTCCAACCTATTCTGGAATAAAAGCTCTTGGATTTTTTTCAATGTGGAAAGGTGATACAAAATGTACTCCATTACATTTTTCACCATAATGTTCCAAATCTTGTGATTTAAAAACTTCATTATGTACATAGTTTCTTGTTGCTGCTGTTTCTGTTGCTGAATAAAATAGAGACCAGTAGAAGATTTACACTATCCATTATACACTGACTTTTCCTGCATCAGTTTAGGGCAACATGAGAAACTCAAAATAGACTTCAACAGGAGTACATTGATAGAATCTGCAAAATGGAATCTGCCATGCTTTGCAGAAATCAAATCTGTTACCATCTGTCATTCTCCATTCAAAACTACAGTAGAATGTATATTTGGGGATGGTCCAATAAAAAGTTGTCTAACAGCAAATAAAACTCTGGCTTTTACGTAGGATGTAAGCGACAATAAATCCAGATTTTCCATGCTTTAACACATTAAAATAGAATGGAATCATGTTTAAAAATCCATGGCACCAAGATGATGATGACGACGATGGGCCATCAAATCGTTTTCGACTCCTAGTAACCACATAGATAGATTTTCTCCATGACGATCGATCCCTATTCCTGTCTCCCAATGGTGCACCCATCGCCACTGTAACTGAGTCCATCCACCTGGCTGTTGGTCATCCTCTTCTTCTCCTCTTTCCTTCCACCTTTCCCAGCATTACAGCCTTTTCCAGGGAGCTGGGTCTTCACATAATGTGTCCAAAGTAGGATAATTTGAGCCTGGACACCAATATGAACCAGATTTAAACTTTGCCTTATGTCATTCTCTTCTAAAAATCTTTCCTTGGCATGAGAAAGACATCAGGGTAGATGTCTGGGAAGAACATTCTAAAGGAACAGTTCCACCTCTAAAAAGATTTTTTTTTTGGTAGCTACTTTATGTATCTCAGATGACAGGGTAACTCTGAGTAGCAAACATGATGAAGCTCTGAATAATCATACCTGGAGGTATAAGATGTTTATGAAACAATAAATAAATCTTTAATTTTGGTTCTTATCAGCTTCTCTTTTAAAAAAAATCTGTTAATTTATTTTACTCAATAAAAAATCTAAAAGCCAGTTGGCTCATGAAGTTCATGATGTTTGTTATTTATAGATCAATGCTCAAAATTCAGGAAATAACAAGATAAACTTGAACTTGTAGTAAAGAAAAACAAATGTTATTTAATAGGCATAATGAAGATGTGGTGTAATTACTATCATTATTGGATATAGTAATTGAAAGATGCATTTTTTAAAGAAAATCAGTAAAAAAGGGAGGAGGTGAACTAGATGTTACTGTATCTACCTAGAAGTCCAAGTAAATTAACTCGGCAATGCTGTAGACAACATCTGAAATTCTGAATTCATATCAGTAAAGGACCAAATAAAAGCAATACTGTTGCAGGTGTCTAATATCACCCACCAAAATACAGATGTGAGTAATGCTTCCCAAAAGCAAATGGCACATCTTTCACGGTGGTACAAAATAGTAGTGATGGGATATTTTAATTACTCTGGTATCTTTTGGAAGACAAACTCTGCCAAGCATGGTTCTTTGAAGAAATACCTGAGTGGTCTTGTTAACAAATGTCTCCTTCAGAGAGTAGAAGAAGACATAAGAGGATCAGCATCTTTTGACTTAACAGAACCACTGAAGGGAAACAGTCAATAAAGTGGAAGTAGCAAGTGTACTTACTATATAATGCTGGAGTTCTTGATTTTAAGGTAAATTAAAACTGAAGAAAGAATACATAAAAGTAGTCTAAAGGTAATGAAGACTGATGAAGAGTGCTAAGAACAATATAAATGTTCAATATCAAAAGTAGATACAAGAATCTATACATCAGTTGATCAGTGAGGATAGCAAACTGCTACCAATAACAAGGAAAAGGCCAGGCTTCTTAAGTCCTGTTTTGGCTCTGAAGACCAAAATAAAGAGGCAGAACTGAAATGTAAGATTGATAGAAACATGGTCAGGAAGTACCTCTTGACTTTGAGTTTAGATCTGCAACTGGCCTTTTCCATTTTAGAGTACTGAAACATATTGGAAACAGTGGTAATTACAGTTGTCAACATGGATTTATGGAGAATAATTCTTGCTAGAATAGTCTCTTCTCATTTATAATTTAATAGAACTATGCAGGGCTTAAGATTCAGTTTGAAAGAGGTGCTTTGAAACATGTAGCAACACCTGCCTGTCACTCCTTCAAACAGTAGCATCTATTTCCAGGACATGTGATCCTGGGTTAATTTCCATCCAAAGATGCAAAGAGATTTAAACAAGTTGTGGAAAGCTTAGCCAGGGGCAACAATCTGTGTTCTTCCAGATGTTGCTTGATTGCAGTCCTTATCACTCCTGATCATTGGTCCTGCTGGCTGGGTCTGAATGGAGCCCTACTATTGAATATACACATGAAGCAGAGGACAAATATCCAAGGAGAAATAAACCCCTACATATTTTTTTCATTATATTGGAATCTTTGTGTAAGAATGCAGAAATGCACTTTCAAAGGTGGGCTCCCAAATTTGAATGTTGAGGAGTAATTAGATCAAGATTCAAGCAATTTTCTGTCAGCCCTGATGTTGAATCATTCTTCATATGTCTCTGCTAGATGTGTCTTTAAATTAGATTATAATGACTTTGGCAGCACTATTAATAACATAGCAAGTCATTGGAGAATATGGTTTTTTATCTTCTTGGTACAAAAATGCACCCTTGTATAGCAGTAGCAGCTGCTGCTTCTCCTCCTTCCTCCTCTCCTCCTCTCCTCCTCCTCCTCCTCCTCCTCCTCCTCCTCCTCCTCCTCCTCCTCCTCCTCCTCCTCCTCCTCCTCCTCTTCTTCTTCTTCTTCTTCTTCTTCTTCTTCTTCTTCTTCTTCTTCTTCTTCTTCTTCTTCTTCTTCTTCTTCTTCTTCTTCTTCTTCTTCTTCTTCTTCTTCTTCTCCTCCTCCTCCTCCTCCTCCTCCTCCTCCTCCTCCTCCTCCTCCTCTTCCTCTTCCTCTTCCTCTTCCTCTTCCTCTTCCTCTTCTGGAAGGAACTGTCCAAGTTTCTCATCTTTTAATTATGAAAGACAAATAATAGGGCACTTGGGATCCAGAAATAGAATATACAGTGGTTTATGTTCAGATTTCAGCAGAATACCTGAAATGAATTATTTCAAAATGGCATCTTTAGCCTTAAATACTAATTGAGTTCTTTCCCTATCTCTAGAGATTATTTTGTTTAAACAGTGTAATTCCTTGCCTTAATAAATTCAGCTGCTAAGAATTGGTCTCTCCTAAATTATTCAGTTTCTCTTCACTTTTGAGTCACTGCCGAAAGATTAAAGTGATTGATTAAACAAGGGCAGTGGCACACAGCATATCTGCCTTGTGTCAGCTGTGAGTGGGACTTATGAGTTAGTTAAGTCTATCTTGTAAAAGGAGAGTATGCCAGTCTTAGCATAACAAGTATATTTGCTTCACTTCAATTAAAGGAAGACAGCATTTTTGTTTTTGAGTGCCAGGAGTACATAATATAGGCACTAAGTATTTGTAACACTTGCCATAAAATGCATCTTCTCTTGGAAAGTTATAAACTAGATGAAGCAATTTCTCCTTTTTATTTGTAGCAAAGCCTATCGGTGGAAAAGCTTGGCAGTAGAGCTATACACACTTAGAAAGTGAGGTGGAAGAAGTGCTTTGGACCTTATACGAGCACAGTATCACTCTGCTATTCATTAAAGAGAGCATGTTTTCTTCCATGGCTCCATGCTAGCCAGCTGCAGTTGCTTTAATGATTCAGATCATTAAAGCAGCATATCTTTATTGCAAGTCTTAAAGCAGCAGTTTTGTTTTCTAATTTTGCTGTGCTAAACCCTATAACCTCACACTGGGCATAGAGTATAATTGTCCTGGGTCTCTGGACCATTCTTATTATTAGATTAGTATGTTTTATATGATTAATGTGCATAGAAGCCAGCCACTGCATGCATTTGCCAAATAGTATGAGATATAAACAAATAATCAGCCCATAAAAGGAGGATTGTGCATATTTCCTGCTCAGTGTATATAACAGGACCTGGGAAATATGCAAAACCCATTGAATTCTAAACATTCTCTTGATCTGGAGATTCCAGATTTCCATAAGTATTTTGAGATTTTTAAATATATCCTTATATATATTTACCTGCTCATTTATTTAACATTTTAAAAAGCAGGGTTTTTTTTTAAAAAAAAAGAATCACAGATAAATGCACAAATGTAAGCAAACATAATGGGAGTAAAATGAATAGAAGTGAACATAAACCAGAAATAAGTATCTTGTCCATCTCCATCCTAGATAATGCCATTACCTTCAATAGCCATGAAGAATATTAGAAACTTGTCGAGATACGCATTTCCCCTCTCTCAGGGGTGTCCACAGGAATGAGCTCAAAAAAGTGAAGATGACAGCCACACCCACGTGATCAAAGCCCCACTTCCTTTTCATGTGGGTTGTGACACATGTAAAACAGGGCAGGGTTCCAATCGCATGGTTGTGACCATCATCTTGATTTTTTTTCATCTCTCTGAAAACACCCCCGCCCTCTCCCTTCCTCAGAGTTGGAATCTATAAAATTGTATAATGGGATAGAATGTATAAAATGTAGTTGAACAATGTCTATTATCCAAAGCCTGTTGGTGGCTAAGTTTATTATATACAACTCCTCCTCCTTAGACAGGTTATATACACATCCATCTAATAATTCTCAGGATAGAAGAGAACAGTCTTTCTTTCTTTCTTTCTTTCTTTCTTTCTTTCTTTCTTTCTTTCTTTCTTTCTTTCTTTCTTTCTTTCTTTCCCCACCAAAAAGGGAGCAACATTCTGCCTGTAATTTTAATCAACAAGGTGATGACTGTTTCCCTTCCAGATCACAGTGAATTGAGTTGTAAGGCCTGGAGTCCACATCATGATATTTTCTTTTACAACCAGTATTTGAAGAACTCTGGACTGAAACTTACACAAGACATACCTGGTTTTCACACCCTAAAGCAAACTTGGTGAACAAGCTCAGATCATATTGTTGAATTATTTGTTAACAACCCTCTCTCCCCGCCCCCCTCACCTCAGTTTTGTTGATGTTGGTTTTTTTAGTGAGAATAAGCCAGGTTGTTCCAAATTTCCAGCCTGGATGCTTTTCAAGGTGAAAAGTAAGCTTTCAAAGAGTGTGAAAAGAATAATTGAAAGGCTTTCTTCTTCTGTACGTTCTTACATTTAGGTATGCTGCTATAATCTGCAGGCCCCTCTGTCTTCTTTATTGACTGCCATCATGTATACAGCTAGATCTGGTTAACTGATGGCTTCACATAAGATCTTAAAAAATATCCTAGCGTTGCCCTCATGACAAAAGGGAGTTGAAAGAATGGTGAATGCCTAGGCAACGGAGGCGTACGGGTACCCAACCTTCACAATACCAAGGAATGAAGCAACCAGTAGGAGGTAGGAAGCAGTTATTACTAAGGCTGGACAGTTTGTGCACCTTGTTTCTTCCCACCTCCAGAAACAGAAATGGATAGGCAGGTGGATGCAGTGAGAGAAGGGACAATAGAAAAAGCCAGTGATATATAAGGGAACATGTCAGAGCCTTTCCAAAGGCTTATTTCTCAGGGTCCTCTCAATTTTATCAAGTCGTTTTCCTCCAATCTTCAAAAACAAGATTTCTTAATTCCAAAAAAGATCAGAAGGATTGCAATATCTCCCTGTTACAACTGTTGTCAACATTGCCTCTTTTACTACAGCAATCACTGATACTAGTAAATGGGTCCTTGAGTTCATTGGAAGGATGTGAACGATCTGCTCACTTGGAACTGGGCTTAGAGTTTACCAGATGCTTTTCAGGGTTTCAGTGATGATACTGTTGAAAATAGCTTTATTTACTAAGAACAGTTCCCCATTTGGATGCACACCCCATTGCTTGTCTGCTATATGTTACAATGCATGCTACACTGTGAATCAGAATGCAATTGCTAGTGTTAAAGTACAAGTTTTGCATGCAAAACTTCCCGGTGTTCTATCCCTGCCAATTCCTTGTAGAGTTAGAAAAGATTCTGGAGATTGTGGTCAGTCAATGTCAACAATATTGGGGAAGAAAGACCAATAGTAAATGGTAGATTTTCCCATTCCTTTGAAGGATAGATGGCAATGTGGATATGTGCCTGAATTCCACATCAATTAACCCACTGCACAAAATTGTATCAGGAAAAATATACTGGCCTAGAAAAGATGTTCTTCCATCTCTGCTTCCATCCCATGTACCTGTATTATACCTGAGACAAGGGTTTAATTTGTTCCTGCTAGGGTATTAATTCCAGATGTGTGGGATATAAATGGCTGAATAAATAATGATGGTAGCTATGGTTTGGGGGGCCACCTATATGATTGCTCTAACATTTATTTGTTTATTTATTTCAGTCAATTTATATGGCTTGCCCATCTCACAGCAGGAAGTCTGGGCAGCTAATGTAAAATTTAAAATTCAATGAAATCAAACAACAATAATATGGTTATGATGATGACAGCTGAGACAACAATCACTATAAATAAACATACAACTTGTGGGCCAAATTAACTTCCCAACCCCCATGTACAGGAAAGCATCCCCATTTTTAAGGCTTTACCAAATGCCAGCAGAGTTAGAGTGATGAGGGTCTTGCAGGATATGGTGTTCTACAGGGTAGGCACTACAACAGAAAAGTCCTGCTTCCTAGATCCCACCAGATGCCATTCCCTGATGAAGAGGACCCAGAGCATGCCCCTTCAGTTGGACCAAGTTGGGAGGGTAGAAACAGTCAGGGAAAAGCCATCCCACAAATAAGTTGACCCTATCCATAAAGAGCATTATAAGTGACAACCAACACCTTGAATTGCACCTGGAAGTACACTGGGAGCCAGTGCAACTCATGGAGCAGAAGTGTAACATGGGCATATTGAGGTGTGTCCATCACTGCTTATGCTGCTGCATTCTATACCAGCTGAAGCTTCCAGATGTTCTTTAAGGGCAGCCCCAGGTAATGCACATTGCAATAATCCACGCAGGAAGTGACCAGGCTTGAGTGGTCCATATCATATGGAGAACTTCCATGCAGCTTAATATCTCTACTGATTCATCACGTTTCACTGGAATAAGATCCCACACATATATGGAATCAAACATTTTTGCCTATGCATTGGAGAGTCCAGGATTAAGCAATAATACAGAGTCATCTTTTGTTGTAAACAGACTGTTCTCCTGTTTCCTTACTTTGTTGTGATGTCAACAACTAATACAAATAATGTAGGAGAAAAACCAATGAGACTGATATAATCTGTTCTAAGGAAAGGTAATTGACCTCATTGTTAGGCACATGGAAGCAAAACTCCTTAGCAAGTGTAATTTAGCAGCCCAGAGAGTTTAAGACAAAGCACAGCTGAGCAACTCTTTCCTAAGAGTATTTGTTTTAACTTCACTAAAAATGTTTCTTAAAGACACCATTGGGGGCCTCCTATCAGAGAAGTTTATTACATAAGTCAAGTCTTTGAAATCCAGCCATTTGTTGTAAGTGCTCAGGGATACAAGTCTGAGGAGGAATTGTTACATATTTAACATCAAAATATTTAAAACACAGTCCTTTTTAAAACTCCAGAAAGCTTAAATTTTCCTAGTGTAGTGGAATAAGTCTTTTTCTTAAACACACTGTGTAGTTTTATATTCCACAGTCCTAACTATTAATAATGCAATCTCCTCATGTTTTATGTAGGAGTTCACCATGATTACACACAGACATTCAGTGGTAGCAAAGTTCCACCTGATCTGTGGAATTTTCTACATGGTGAAATGTATGCTGGACTTACCCTGCTTAAAAAATTGCAAAAACATTCCTTTTATTGAAATAATTAGCTTGAACTTTCACCTCATACACACAATATCTCCATGTTTGCACAAGAAGTGCAAACTTCCATAAAATGCACAACTTCCACCAAGTTACAAATTCATGTAAATAACATGTATCATGAGTTCAAAGAGCAAACAGGCCAGAAATAGCAATAATCTGTCATAACTTCTAGGGTATAAAACAAAAATGGGTAGTATTTCTGAACTTGCAGTAAAATGGACTGAGAAGGTTTTGCCAGTTGCTAGTCTTGGTCTTTGCTGTGGCCCAAAACAAAAAATCTTTTCGAACAATAACTTCTGTTGGTCCTTCCACCCTTACTATGCAATGATGCAGTTATATTTGTGGAGAGCTGATACTTCCAGTTCTCTCTTAGATTCCTTTTATTTGAGCAGTGGGGGAACAC
This sequence comes from Python bivittatus, assembly GCF_059951505.1. NCBI lineage: Eukaryota > Metazoa > Chordata > Lepidosauria > Squamata > Pythonidae > Python > Python bivittatus. The sequence continues at coordinate 35,337,206 of NW_028277098.1, forward strand.
TCAACTTACTTTTCTAAAATATACATTAAATCAAATTTAAACATTTAAGTCCATTAAAATTGCAAACCTATGCAGACTTATTAAGAAATAACTCCCATTGATCTCAGTGGAACTTACTTCTAACAAGACATACTGAAGATTTCTCTGGAAGCTACCAAAAATAAGCTAATTAAACAAAGGGAATCACAGGGTATCTAAATACTTTATTGGAAAGTTTTGTTTTATTTTGTTAAATATCACTACCTCAGTGAGAACCAGGCCTAAGAGGTAAGATTTGAGTGAGGCTAGTGTAGCTTAGGTTATGCTTAGATACCCATTGGGATTAGCTGATTTTAGTGACTTAAACTTGTTCAAAAGTAGTGTCATAACCTGTTGCCCTTGGAAATCTCTATTCAGTGTGATTTTGTAGCCAATAAAGTAAGGGTCAGAGGTAAAGGTAAGTTGTCTCATGCCCTTCTATTTGCAGCAGCAGCAGCAGCAGATGTTACCTCATTGGGAAAATTGTATTCTAGCTATGTTAGGATTGAGTGATTTGGTTTTTCTGCACTGAAGATCTCTTCTCTTAAATAATATTTCAAATGCTGCCTGTCGATTATGGTACTTTTGGCATGCATTAGTTTACACAAGGCTAACATCATCTACACTTGGATTAAAAACCATGGAATAAAAAGGATTCTTCAGCAAGGAATGGTTCAGAAGTGATTTGCTATCCATCCTGACCATGAATGATCAGTTTCAGGTTTTGTTCTGTCTGTTGTTTGTTTGTTTTAACCTTTTCAGGAAGTAAAATAGATCATCCTTGTGGATGGTAGTCCTGCTCTTGTAGGAACATGCTGGAGATCGAAGAAAAGCTTCTCAAATGATACATTTCTCTATATACATTATATATACCCCTCCACTTACAGTATATACATTACCTACCCTCAAATCTTCTTTTCTAAAATCAATGCTTTGTTAACTTCAAAAAGTTTTCACTAGATTTTCAGGAAAGCAAGAAATTAACTAGAAAGCTCTAAACTCCAATCCATTTCCAAACTTAAATTGCTTGTTTGAAGAATAAGAAAAGTGGAACGATGGGGGGAAAGTGTGTGTGTGAAAGAGAGTGGAGAAAAAAAATTCCTAATTTAAGTCTGCCGGGGGGTGGTATCTAATTTTCACTTTGAATAGAATATTGCTCCAGTAATTATCCTACTATTTAAGAACAAGAATAATTAGTGTAGTAACCTCACATTCTAATAGTACTCCCAGCCTACTGTAGGCATGAACCCTACAATTAGAGTTGGAAAAGAATATGAAACTTTTTTTACAGTAAAGGTTCCAAGATATAAGTAGCATATTAATAAGATTTAGGAAAAACAGGGAATAATTTTTGCAAATATTTTCTCTTCTCCCATGAATGTACTCCTTTGCCACCAATGTTTTTATGGGAAGCATTGCTAATTGTTCAGTGTAGAACAACATCTGATCCTCATATCTGATCAAGAATAAAGTTAATATTTCACCCTTACGTCAAATTACTAGATCTCCTCTTTCAAATAGTGTCTGGGTACAAATATTATGAAGTGGATCAAAACAATTGCATCCTTCTTTAACAATAGACCAAGTAACACTGGCAAAGTAATATATTCTAAATCTATGCAGAGCAACGAAGATTCACTTTGACAATGTGATGGGTGCTATAGGAAGAGAGCTGATTTGCTTTCCAAAATGAAGAAGCCAAACAGTATGCATCAATGAAGGATTTGGTGGTCTTAAGCCTTCTCCTTATACCTCATTTGCTGTCCATCCACCTCCTTTCAGCACCTGCTGGTCAAGATCCTGGCCAGTGCATAACAGAGAAGATGAACTAGTATCTCCCTACCTGTTGTCTCCTTCCCATTCCTGGTGGCAAGAAGCTTTGGTGAACAATGGGGGCAATCCCAAAGCTGCACAGCCTGGAATCACTTGGGCAATGCTGCAGGCTTTTGGTCTCCTCCTCCAATCCAAACTGGTTTGTCAAGGGGAATCTGATATAGCCACCACCAGTCCTATGGCTGCTTAGGAGGCTTTGGAGAGGTTTTGTGCCCTTGTATGGGCTGGCTGACAGAAGCTTCCTGGGGAAAGGAAGCCCCACCAGCCCCTCTTCCAAAGCTCTCTCAGTATCAATCAAGGGAAATCTAGGCTAACCAGTTTTGGATGCATGTGATAGTGCTGCTCAAGGGTGTTAGCATGTGAGAAGCCTTATAGGGTACCTGGAGAGATGCCTGTGGTATTGTCTACAGTGCAGCTGCTCCACCCTCCCTGTTAGAAAAGGGATGCATCCAGGTTTATTACACAAATCAGCTTTGAGAAGGTGTTTAATCTGAAGCTTCATTAAAATGAAGCATTTCTCCAAATTTTCAAACTGTCCTAGTTTATCCATTTACAAACTAAACCCCAGTTATTTGACTTCTTCCCCCTTTTTTCAAAAGCTGTTTGATCTTCCTCAACCCTCATTCTAAATTCAATTGGTGCACACTTAACACTAGAAGGGAAGAACTCTCAAATCCCACAACTTCATCAGACCACTTATGTTATTTGCCCAATTATTTCTGAAGTAAGAAGTTATTAATTAAGTCTGAATCTACTTTGCTGCTATTTAGATCCATTTGTCCTTCACTTGCCGCCGTTCAATAGAAAAATATGGTATTGCTCTGCAAGGAATCAAACTAACACGCACAACAAAAACAGACAGGTCGCTTTACCAAATCATATCTATTGACTCCGTTATTTTATTGTGCATGTAAACATGAGAGAAAGTGCTGTGAACAAGACATCTAATTACAGCATAACTCCTTGAAAGTGGTAAATAATAGGATTTGGCTCATAAATGGCTGCCAAGCAACTTTAAAAAAAAGTCATAACATTGCTAGTGAATTGCAACAATCTAACATACTAGCATAGCAGCTACTGCTAAACCCCATTTAGAATAGCAAGTAAGATTGTGTATCACCTTGGCATAAAGCCTGAAGCCAGAGAAGAAGCTAAAGACAGTTTTTTAAATTCACTTGAAGCAGAACTTGTGTTCCTAATTGCTGTCATTTTGTTCATGATCGCTACATATAGAAAATAAGCATCTTCTGATGAACACACGAGAGCAGCACTCTTCTAAATGTAAGGAGAAGCACTCGGAGATATGACTAATTGTTCTTTGCAACCTCACATGGCAGAAGTCTAAACACACTTTTTTTTGGTACATACTAAAGTCCCACTAACATGGATGGCTCAATCTTTCTCTTCTTCTAGCTCGTCATCTGACTTTAAAAAAAGGTTTCCTTAAGCAAAATAAACACTACACACAGGATTTAATTAGTTACATCTTTATGGGTTTCAAAGATACTCGTATTTTTTCATAAAAAGAAAAATGTGAAGGGAGACCAGTGTAGACAAGACAGAATAAGTTTAAATGACATTCAGTTGCTAATTCTTTTCCTGAAAATCAGCACTAGATTTCTTCATCTGCATTTGACGAACTGTCGCTGTGGGTGTTCTGTCTGACAGTTATTATTTGTACCGATAAATTTCACAGTTCAACAAATACACTAATATTAATAAATATTAATCAAAGCACTTTGCCAGTCATGTATTCTAGAAGTCTAGCTATCTTGTTCTATTGTAACAGAACAACAGGGAGTCTCTGCTACTTTAAAGCCTTACGAATGTAAAGAAAGCTGCGGTCATATAACTTTCTACCTAAGAATAAATCAATGGCACTTAATGGAACTCAGTAACTTATATACGTTTATAGCTACTGCTACTTTACACAGTTCTCCTAAGTCAGTGTTGTCCAAACTTGGCCACTTTAAGATGAGTGGACTTCAACTCCCAGAATTCCCCAGCCAGCATGCTGGCTGGGGAATTCTGGGAGTTGAAGTCCACTCATCTTAAAGTGGCCAAGTTTGGACAATACTGTCCTAAGTAGAAGTTCACTCTGAATATTGGGCTTGTGAATTAGCTTATTTTGTTGGCATAGTGGCAGAAATATATTTGCATTTATGATTTTGGTCTGTGATTTCCAAACTTTGTTCAGGTTTCTAAACAAGATATCAGTGCATCTTCCCTTCCCTTCCTATAATTTAATAAGTGCCCATTTGAGCTCTTCCTCTTTTCATAACCTCTAAGGTGAACAAAAGTACTTGTGTGAACAACATTGTGGCACATCTACTACTTCCAAATTAATTTCAGAAAGTCTTAAACTTAATACAGGAGGCAAACAGATTTCATCATGGGGTATTGCATAGGACAACCACAGAGCTGGGCATCTGTTTATATCTATTTATAACTATATGCATTCATTTTTTAATTGTTGCCATTTGAAATTGTTGCCATTTGAAATCTTACTTAAAATGTAGTGATTTTAAAGCCCAGTATTCTCCTACTTTACCTTCCAATAAAAGCACTAGAACAAAAGTCCATTTGCACTGTCCGTTACTAGTGAATTGCAGAACCTGCACGGTGATAACTCTGTGTGCACAGTACCACTTCAAAAAGCCCAGTATATTTATACCAGTTCAGGCTGCCAATAATATTGAGAGTGGTTCTTCTCCAATCAAATGAAAGAAATGTGAATATGGTACTTTTTATTTAATATACAGAAATTTCTGGAATCCTGTATTAATTTGAGCTTTTCTTGGCAGCATGCTCCCTAATGGTGATACTTTCCTAAAGTTCAACACATCACACTCTGATTTATCTCTGGATGAGTGATAGAAAAAGCAGTGTATTTGATTCCCTTCCACTCTGCTCTCTTCCCTGCCTTGTAACACTGAATAATAATCATAGGAATCAAGACTCCCTGGAAGATTCAAATGCCTTTCTATAAACTTTTATCATTGAAAAGAAGGAACCTCTCCCTCTCTCTCCCTCTCCCTCTCTCTATATATAAATTCCCCTCTCACCCCTATGGGTGGTACATGTCTTCCTCAATCTCGGGTCCTCTACCAGAGGCCTGAGAGTTTGAGGGTTCTGTGCAGTATCTTAGCTGCTCCCAGCTTAGGAATCACAGCCCCAAGTGCTCCTACCACCACTGGGACCACTTTAGCCTTTACTTTCCACATCCCCTCTATTTCCTCCTTCAGGCCCTGGTACTTCTCCAGCTTCTCATGCTCCTTCTTCCTGATGTTGCTGTCACTTGGCACAGCTACATCTATCACCACCGCTGTCTTCTGGTCCTTGTCTACTGCCACGATGTCTGGTTGATTGGCCAGTACCTGCCTGTCTGTCTGGATCTGGAGGTCCCACAGGATCTTAGCCCTGTTATTCTCCATGACTTTCTGTGGAATCTCCCATCTGGACTTGGGGGGGGGTCTAGCCCGTACACTGTGCAGATGTTCCTGTACACAATGCCAGCTACTTGGTTGTGCCATTCAGTATAAGCTGTTCCGGCCTGCATCTTACATCCTGCCATTATGTGTTGGACTGTCTCTGAGGCCTCTTTGCACCTTGGGTCCTGTCTAGTGTGGTAGACCCCTGCTTCTATGGATCTGGTGCTTAGTGCCTGTTCTTGTGCTGCTATGATCAGTGCCTCAGTGCTGTCTTTTAGGCCAGCCCTTTCCAGCCACTGATAGGATTTCCCAGTGTCAGCCACTTCAGCTATCTGTCAATGGTACATCCCATGCAGGGGCTTGTCTTGCCATGGTAATTCCTCCATTTGAATTTCCTCCCATGTCTGTGGCTGCCTCAGGCATTCTCGCAGCAGCTCATCTTTGGGTGCCATCTTACTGATGTACTCCTGGATGCTCCGGGTTTTGTCCAGGACAGTGGCTTTGACACTCATCAGACCCTGCCCGTCCTCTTTGTGGCTGGTGTACAATCTCTGGGTGTTGGACTTGGGGTGGAAACCTCCGTACATTGTGAGGAGCTTCCGGGTCTTCACATCGGCAGCATCCATGTCCTCCTTTGGCCAGCTCATTATACTGGCAGGGTATCTGATGACTTGGGCATATATGTTGATGGCATGGATCTTGTTCTTCCCATTGAGCTGGCTCTTCAGGACCTGTCTTATCCTTTGGTGGTACTTGGATGTTGCTGTCTTCCTTGCCTCCTCATCATGGTTCTCATGTGACTGTGGGATACCAAGGTATTTATAGCTGGTCTCTATGTCTGCTATGTGGCCCACTGGTAGTTCCACTCCATTGGTTTTAACTACCTTCCCTCTCTTTACTATCATCCTGCCTGTCAAGCCTAGCCCAAGGAACTCCAAAAGACAATGTAAAATCAGCTCAGCTATGTTTATTAGGTACAACCTCTAGCAAGAATCTTCCAGACCTGACTCCCAGGTCCCAAGTCAGCCAGCCACAACAGTGTGAATTCCTCAGCGAGGTGCCAGTCTCATCCTCTTGTAGTTCCCACGCTCTTGCAGCGAGCTAAGAAAATGCTTATCTCCCTGAGCCTGGCCTGCATAATTCCATTCCATCACACTGCCACACTTCTCCAGTCTGAATGACATCCCAATGTCCTCACTGTAGATCCGTGTCAGGTGGATCAGTGAGTCGATATCTCATTCACTCTTAGCATGCAGCTTGATGTGATCCATGTAGAGGAGGTGGCTGATGGTGATTCCACTCTTAAACTTGTACCCATATCCAGTCCTTGGGATTATCTGGCTGAGGGGGTTTAAGCCTATGCAGAACAGCAGTGGGGACAGTGCATCACCTTGGTATATGCTGCACTTGATGGCTACTTGTGTAAGCTGTCTTGAGCTGACTTCCAGTGTTATCTTCCACAGTCCCATTGAGTTCTTGAGGAAGGTCCTTAGTGGGTGACTACTCTATCTATAAGCAACTGGTCTTTTTTTCCCAATGCCCTTCTGAGCTGTGCTCATGTACTGGCCCATATGGTCTTGTAGCCTGGTGGCTAGGATACCTGATAGAACTTTCCATGTTGTGGGGAGGCAGGTTATTGGCCTGTAGTTGGATGGTGCTATTCCCTTGTGAGGGTCTTTCATGATCAGCACTGTCCTTCTTTGTGTTAGCCAGTCTGGGTGGGAGCCTGCTGCTAATAGCCGGTTAATCTGTGCTGCTAGGCGTTCATGCACTGCTGTTAGTTTCTTTAGCCAGTAGGTGTGGGTCATGTCCGGGCCAGGTGCTGTCCAGCTTTTCATGTTCTTGACCCGCTGTTGGATGTCTGCTACTGTGATGGTGACTGGTTCCTGTTCTGGGAGATTGCTGTGGTCTGCTTTCAGGTCCTGCAGCCACTTTGCATTGGTGTTATGTGTCTTCTCTTTCTCCCATATGTTCTTCCAGTACTGTTCTGCTGTTCCTCTGTTGTTGCACTGCAGCTGGGAGTACACCTTGGATGGTTCTTTGGAGAACCGGGCATTTATCTTCTTGGCCTCTGCTTCTGTAGTGTATCTCCTTAGTCTGCCAGCCGTGCTGTAAGCCTTTGTTTAGCAGTCTCTAGGGCTTCAGATGGAGTCAGACCCATGTATTTTTTCAGTAGCCAAGTCTTATCTTTAATCTCCACACCCTTCTGTAGTTCCACCAGCTGACTGATTTCTCTCCAAGTTGCTTTGATCTTAGCCTCCAATCTCATTTTCCAGGGGGGTATATACTGCTGTTCTTGATCATGTAGCCAAGCATTTCCAGGATTACAGCAGCTGTAGCATATATCAGTTCATTGGTTTGAGTTATGGTGGTAGTAGGGATTGTCTGGAGGACTCTATTGGCATCTTCTAGCATACTATCCAATGGTACTTCTCCACTGAGCCTTGGTAATCAGTCTCAAGGGTTGACTGTAGCTAGTTTATCCATGATCTTATGCCTCATATCAGCTGCTGTGCTCTGTAATGGAGGGGGTGGCAGTGACATTCCAGCTTCAGGTGTTGGCTGCACATCCAGTTGTTCTTCCAGGTCTGCTTGAGTCCAGGTTGTAATGTGGAGTTGTTCTATCTCAAGTTGTGAGAGCAGCTTCCTCTTCACTATGTTGAAGCACTGGGTAACTAGTTGTTTCTCAGTTAGTGTGGATGTAGGTCTTTTGTCTATCCATAGTTCTCTCATATGTTTCATATATCCCCTCTCATTAGGTTTGCTGTTGTAGTAGCATTCCATCAATTCCAAGTTCTCTTGTCTCGTCCATGTATGGTTTGTTCCAGTAGCCCACTTATCATCAGATTGTCCTGGTTCCCCAACATCTGATGCAGACCTTGTTAATCTGGGCAACATCTGAGCTGGCATGATTCTCTTAGTTCATGTCACTCTCATGTTTGAGGTAGGCAGGTGAAGCGTTAGGGGGTCTTTGCCCAAGGGCCCCTATTGGTAAGGGAGGTATCAGCTGGGATTTGAACCCTGGTCACCTGTGTCAAAGGCGGTGTTCTAACCACTATGCTATCCTGTAGCTGCTATATACAGTACTGTGCAAAAGTTTTAAGCAGGTGTGAAAAAATGCTGTAAAGTAAGAATGCTTTCAAAAATATATATTGTAATTGTTTATGTTTATCAATTTACAAAATGCAAAGTGAGTGAACAGAAGAAAAATCTAAATCAAATCAATATTTGGTGTAACTACCCTTTGGCTTCAAACCAGCATCAATTCTTACACTTGCATGCTTTGTATACTTGCACAAAGTCAGGGATCTTGTAGGAGTAGAGTCAGGTATATGATTAACCAATTATACCAAGCAGGTGTTAATGATCCTCAATTTCATGTGTAGGTTGAAACACAGTCATTAACTGAAACAGAAACAGCTGTGTAGGAGGCTTAAAACTGGGTGAGGAACAACCAAACTCTGCTCCTAAGTTGAAGTTGTGGATGACAGTTTCATGTCACAGGTCATACACCATGGCAAGACTGAGCACAGCAACAAGACACAAGGGAGTTATACTGCATCAGCAAGGTCTCTCCCAGGCAAAAATTTCAAAGCAGACTGGGGTTTCATGATGTGCTGTTCAAGCTCTTTTGAAGAAGCACAAAGAAACAGGCAATGTTGAGGACTGTAGATGCAGTGGTCGGCCAAGGAAACTTAATGCAGCAGATGAAAGACACATCATGCTTACTTCCTTTTGACATAGGAAGATGTCCAGCAGTGCCATCAGCACAGAACTGGTGGAAACCAGTGGGACCCAGGTATACCCATCTACTGTCTGGAGAAGTCTGGCCAGAAGTGGTCTTCATGGAAGAATTGTGGCCAAAAAGCCATACCTCTGATGTGGAAACAAGGCTAAGCAATTCAACTATGCATGAAAACATAGGAACTGAGGTGCAGAAAAATGGCAGCAGGTGCTCTGGACTGATGAGTCAAAATTTGAAATATTTGGCTGTAGCAGGAGGCAGTTTGTTCGCATAAGGGCTGGAGAGCAGTAGAATAATGAGTGTCTGCAGGCAACAGTGGAGTATGGTGGAGGTTCTTTGCAAGTTTGGTGCTGCATTTCTCCAAATGAAGTTGGAGATTTGGTCAGGATCAATGGTGTCCTCATTGCTGAGAAATATAGGCAGATACTTATCCATCTTGCCATACCATCAGGGAGGCGTGTGATTGGCCCCAAATTTATTCTGCAGCAGGAGAACAACCCCAAACATACAGCCAATGTCATTAAGAACTATCTTCAGCATAAAGAAGAACAAAGAGTCCTGGAAGTGATGGTTTGGCCCCACCAGAGCCCTGATCTCAACATCATCGAGTCTGTCTGGGATTACATGAAGAGACAGAAGGTTTTGAGGCAGCTTACATCCACAGGAGATCTGTGGTTAGTTCTCCAAGAAGCTTGGAACAACCTACCTACCGAGTTCCTTCAAAAACTGTGTGCAAGTGTACCTAGAAGAATTGATGCTGTTTTGAAGGCGAAGGGTGGACACACGAAATATTGATTTGATTTGGATTTCTCTTCTGTTTACTCACTTTGCATTTTGTAAATTGATAAACATAAACAATTACAATAAATATTTTTGAAAGCATTCTTACTTTACAGCATTTTTTCACACCTGCCTAAAACTTTTGCACAGTACTGTATATTGAATCAACAGTGCTGATAACTGTACAGTATTTGGAAAGTATATTTATGTAGATTCCACTGAGTCATTCTAAGTAAATCTTTTCTGTAGCTTCTCCCAGGAAATGACACTCTGCTTTTTCCCACTAGCCTTTTTTCTCTCCATCACCTCACCTCCACCACACCTTTTTTCTGATGCTTTTAATACTGAATGTTTATCTAGTGCAATTGTTATGTTTTATATGAGTTTGTGATGGTAGTGTCACTTTGAGTAAATCAGAACACAGTACATAGTAGCCATTGAGCCAATGTTCTGCTTTGATGAAAAGTTCAAGGTAATTATTTCTGTAAACATGTATTGTTATAGATTTTAATTGTATATCTATTTATTGTTTTAATATGTTGTGAGCTGCCCAGAGTTACTCATTGGGGGGAGATGGGTGGGGACAAGTTTAATAAATAAATAAATAGATACTGTAGATATATAGGTTTGTGTGTCTGTAATCTTCACTCCACTCCCTTATTTGCAAATAGGACTTCTCATTGGGTTGCTATTTTAGAATGTTAACCTACACCAAGTCCCTAATATTAATTACCTTGGTTGAAATTTAGAAGTGGAACATTGTGCCCAAAACAAAAGAGTGGCTCCTTAGATATATAAGAAACAATCTGTCCCTCTGCTTGTTAATCTGTCGTACTGTATGCTTCATCACAGAAGTGCTCATGGCTTTCTAACCTTGTTAGCAACAGTAGCATTGAAAGGAGACTCATTGATGGAGCTACCTTCTGTTAGGAGGTGCTGAACAGTCAGCAGTAAGTTGGAAAAATTGCCACAAATTGGGGTGGGAGCCTACCCCTTCTTTTATGCTGGTGACATCTTGGTGATGTGGTTCTCACAAGATAATGGTTTCTAACAGCTGTTAGTTCTCATAAATTTAGGGTGCCTTATAAGGCTAAGCTGTATATTTGCTACACATAGGAACAACTTCCAAAATTGCTTCTAAATTAACTCTTTTTGCTTTATGAAGTAGTCCTTGTGCCATTGCCCCTATAAAACATTAAAAGACTGTGCTAAGAATTCCTAGTCTCCTTCAAACTCTGATGAAGGAACCTATTATTCTATCAAAAGGAAACTCAAAGTATTGAAACAGAAGCATTGGGACAACAGCACCTCTGAACTGGAACCAAAGAGTCCACAGATGAATCCAGTTTTGATCACAAATCCCTAAGAATGAAATGAGACCATTTTAGCCACACCAAATCTAAATAACAAGATTCTTTATTTTAACAGCCTCACAGACATTAACTTCTTGTGGGAAATTACCAAATAATGGGATCAATTAAATAATGAACCCCAATTATTTTAAAAGAAAAATGTCAGAGTTCAATATGTGTTTATGGAAGGATGGGATAGTCTATGACAAGATTTATAGTAGTATTCAGTAGAGTGCTCTTGAAACAATTCAAGATGAAACTACAAAACACTGCATGCTTTTAAAATGCTTTCCCCCGTTTTTCTCTTTTATGCCATTTTATAATAATGTCAGAAACACTGGTCTAGGGCAGAGGTGAGCAATCTGTAGCCAAGAGCCATAGGCATCTCTTTACTGAATATTCCAGAATCACTATAACCCCCAAATGGTGATGTTCTTTGTTAAAATATAACTTTTTCCCCAATTCCCTTCCAAGTCCCAGGCCCCTCTCACTTTGGGTCATTGTCTTTTCTACTGTTACCTTCTCCTCATCAAAATGCAGCCCATGATCCCTCAAAAGTTATATACCCATGGCTTTTGGTCTGATGATCTGGGTGAGCGCCTCTTCTTTTACAAGCTTATCTGTAAGAGAATACATTCTGAAGATGGCAATTTGAGCCCTGTGTAACAGAAAGGTGGGATATAAAACTGAATAATAGAAATAAATTATAACTCTTGAAACAAATTTATTTAGTAATGCATTGTTTGGACTGCCTCATACCATATACAACCACTTATAAAAGTCATTGAATACACAGTCAGTTGATTAAAGAATTAAGTATTTCTGAAAAATAATCTACTGTAATCAATGGTAGCCTACTCTAACTCAAACTGAGTCTGATTTAATATGTGATGCCATGTGGTTGTTTTTCCAGGCACAAGAAAAATTTGTCCAGACGTAGACACCAATATGTAGTCAACATTTTGTTATTGTTATATCTGGTAAGTGAAAATTCTTCCTTTACCCAGCATAAACAGAAAGAGTCTGAACAAATCTTAGTTTTCCAGGACCTCCAATGGCACAACTTTTAATAAAACCTTACCAATTTATTCAAAGCCAGACTGGTTTACTATATCCAGCAAAAATTCTCCAGCAGCTTAAGCATGGATAAATCCAAGTGTTCTGATTTTTGTTTTTTTGTTTTTTGTTTTAATGAAGATATTAGCCTGTCTAAGTTTTCTTTATTGCCTACAGACACTGAGTCATGTAGGAAAAGGATATAACTGATGAAGAAATCAGAAGTCTCTTCCCTCATTGCCTATTTCAGTGTGCAAATGTAACCTAATTTTTCACCTTACTTGGTATCATTCCTGTGGCATAGATTACTGGGAAAGCGGGAGAAAAAAAAATTGCCTATTAAACATTTGGTGATTAAAGGGAGATACCACTTTTGCCATCAAGTGTAGATGGAGAAGATACTCTACATGCCTGATTTAAGGACCTGTTGAGGACAAGTCGTCTGCTGTCCACAGACAATAGTACCAGTATAAAAAGCATTGGAAGGTCTAGTGGGCCCAAGATCCAGATATATAAGAAGTTTCTTCCCTTCCATTAACAAGATGCCTCTGCACTGGTGTTCAATTTAAGAGTTCTGCAAAAATCAATTGACTGAATCCTGAGAGGTGCTAAGCACCTCTAGTTTCTATCAGCTGAGGAAAGGAAGTTGCAGGTGCTCATCATTATCTCTAAGAAACTGGTCCAGTGACTGGAATGTAGAATGTGACATTACTATTATCTCAAGCGCCAAATGCTCTGAACAATTAGCTTCATTTACGCAGGCAGTCCATTCGCCCAGCGATGTGTCACATTTACACTCGTAACTCCTGTTAGCAGTAATAGGAGTTAACAGCATAAATTCCCCATGAAAGAAGAGATGAATGGACTCTGAGGAGTGCAACATTATGAAATCCTTTGCAATTTTAGCTTGTTCTGAAACCTTCTGATTCAATGGAAATGCTCTCTTCATTTGCTAGCAGGCATATGGTCTTTTAAAAAGCATACGAGCCATTGCATCTCTAAAAAAATTAAGTCTATAATTATTGTGTTAAATGGTGGCCTATTATTGATTCATAAGTCCAATCTATAATACAGTTCAGGCTTGAGAAATCTTTCAACTAACATATGTGTCTTGAAGTAGGCATAGGCAGTCTTGTAACCTTACACATTCTGCTAGATCTACTTTAAAAAATAAGGGAAAAGAAGTGCATGAGTATTCATCCACAATCTCCTATGTACTGCTTATAAATATTAACTTGGTCCATTCAGGTTGGAATCAGCTTGCCTACAATTTTAAGGTTATAAATAATGTTGGTCAAGGTGTGGTAGAGAATACAAAGGAAATAGAGTTCATACTGGCATCCAAAGTTCATAGGGCAAGGCAAGGTTCATTGACAAAATCAAATACAATCAAGCTTTCCAAGAAAGCATCAGTATGGCATGGTTCAAAATTAAATGGAATCCAGCATACAAAGTTGGGTTGGAATTGAGAGACAGCACTCAGATGAGGCTTTCAATATAGGATGATTTCAGTCTCTCTCTAAGCACTGTTGCCAACAATCAGTTCAATTTTCCAGCCCCAGACTATTACCATGTAGATTGACTTACACCAAATGTTCCTCTGTGTAGCCAAACACTTCCCCAACTCCCTGTTCTCTGCCTTTCATGCAGAGAGGGTGGCATTGTCATGGACTGGATGGTTGGTACCTGGGTTCAGAATCTGAATCACAAAAATCAGGGTCATCTCACTGTTGTTTCAAGGACTTGATACTCTCTGAGTATCTTGTCTTGGTCCCCTTCCTCAGCTGAAGATGACTGTTCACAAGTAATTTTTCCATAATAACATGGAATTTTCCCATGTATTTTCTCTATAATACACATTTTAATTATATTTTAATATCATATATATTGCAGATGTGCAGATTTCTCTTTGCATGTGCCTTCTGATTTTTTTCTATTTATTTGGCAAGTCCAGGCATTATATATTTATTAATCATTCTGATGGATCTTTCTTCAGAGGAAATATAACCAGCATTTTAACTCCTTTGTGTTTACATGCATTGCACTTTTTGCCAAAAACTTGGAATTCTGAAGCAGCATAATATAGCATGTAATATGTTAGACTTAAGACTTGTATGACTCAGTTGGGTAACTATGGACCAGTCATCCTCTTTCAGACTACCTACTCAAAGTCTACTGTTGCAGGGAAAAAATGGAGAACAGACTGCTCTGCATTTTGCCTTTAGATCTTGGAGAAAAGGTAGGATATATAGTGTATATAATGTAGATATTGTATATATTTAAAAATCAGACATTCAAGGGAATTAATAGAAATGTCAGATTATATCTAATGCATCCTGAAGAGGATCAGATATCTCTTTTCAGCATATTTTCACCAAATATTGTGAACTTTCCACTAACATATGCATTTTGATTTTTTAATGGAGAAGTAGTATAAATATTGAAGTATAACTTCATTTCGGTGTATGTATTTGTTCAAATTTCCTAAAATAGGTAAGTTTATGAAAATGTTGAAATATCTTGTGAGAAAAGTCTAATAATACATGAACTTGAAAAGAAGTTTGATTTCAAGTTTTAAAGATTAAAAACAAGGAAGAATTGTCCATCTACCTTCATACCAATCAGATATGGAAGGGTTCTTGAGCCTTTCTAGTTGAAAAAGCAGGGTTGTAGCCAGATCCAAATGTCTCTACCACATTTATCCTCTTTGTTTTCCACCTTGCAATTAATTTTCTAGTTCTGCTTGTGATTACTACAGGCACACTTTTTTTTTTTTTAACACAACTTAGATGAACACTAAAATGTCACATGGCAATCTATTAATTGATTGATTATGTGCCATCAAGTTGTTTTTGACTCCTAGGGACCACATAGATAGATTTTATCCATGATGATCTGTCCCTAACCTATTCTTTCAGGTCTCCCAACAGTGCACCCATCACCACTGTAACTGAGTCCATCTACCTTGCTGCTGGTCATCTTCTTCTTCTCTTTCTTTCCACCTTTCCCAACATTAGAGCTTTTTCCAGAGAGCTAGGTCTATGTATAAGCAGCCAGTGAGAAATTAACTTGGAGATGTTAACTTATGAACGTTTTTAAAGAACTGATCAGAGAAAATGAAACTCTTGCTTTATATTATTATGTTGACTTATTATATTCTATAAAATTGACTCAATAATTTATGTTATGAAGTGAATAAGCAAGAGAATTAGAAAGCAGGATTTTAAATTGCCTGAAGACTACATACCTTATACATCCAATTTTCTCAATAATTAGTGAGCATCTCCTTCTGCTACTTTACACTAATTGTTCCACAAGCCTATCCATGATATACCAAAGACTATAATCAGTGAGTTTCCTTTCTCCCTTAATTAGTGATCTTGTACAGCTATATGTACTCTGTCCTTTGTTTCAAAGTAAAGTTCCACATTGATGGAGGAGAACAAATGTTAACTGAAATACAAGAGACTTAGATAGCTGTGTTAAAACAGATCTAATTAGGGAGATTTTTGAGAATGATTTTGATTCATTAAACAAAACACTACAGAGTAGGACAAGTTTTGAATCTCTGTTACATGGTAGGAATGCTACAAGTTTTGAGGATTTTCGTTTCCTGAAATAGAAACCACATTTTTTTTTCAATTTTGAATAAAACAATAGATTTTGAAATTGGTTTTGATGGATGAGCAAAAAACAGCAAAATAGCAACAATAACCACAACAGTAACAACCATTCCTGAAGTCATTATACTAAATGTTGCACATTAAGCCAATTTCAAATAATGGTTTGTGTTTGGATAAAATATTGTGAAACATAAAATTAAGTAATAGTTTATGTGATGTTATGTGTTACTGGCATCAGATTTCTGCATGGGATTTTATTGATTTGCAGATGCAGTTTTGAGCATTCATAAAACATGTGATAGAGCACATTCTCATTCAGTTATGAATGTTATTCCAAAAATATGTCCTTTTGTGTAGCCAGTTAAATTGGATGCAGGGAAGATCAGACTAGAGAAATAATGAGAATATAGGAAACTTCTTACCTTTAGTAATAACAATCTGCTGATTGTTATGGTTGTGGTTTGCTTGATGCAAGCCTATTATCATATTTATGTAGCATATTTGGAAAGCATTAGGTTAAGAAAAGCTAGTTTAGATCATTGACTTATAGTATTCGCCATATCTTTCATATCAACCAAACAACAATGCAAATCTTGAAATGGAGATGGTTTCCTTAGTGGTTTGCAAATATGATTTTTTTTTTCAGTGACTCGTGATAACAATTTCAGCTCAGATTTCTTTTCTGAAGCAAAGGACTTCTTCCCAGCTTAGCCTATAAGCAAAAGGCAGACAAAAACCTAATGCATGAATGCTTCACTAATATAAGGCATCTTGGTAGTTATAAAAAAACACTCAAATAGAAAAGAATGGCAGGCTGACTAATTACTGAGGGACTTACAGTACAGTTGTGAGGGATCCAGAGGAATACAGATGGAAGAAACAAAATGGTGGATAATCTATCACTTCTAAGCCCCAATGATTCATTCTACCCCAGCAAAAGCGTGAGGGGAGGTGGTTGGCTGTATTTTTTTTTCATTTATTTTAACCCTCCCTCCCATTAGCATGTGTCATGTGCTTTCTATGGTCATAACTTCAAAGTCTAACAGGTAGGTTTGCTCTCTTAGCTAAAGTGCAATCCCATTGAAATAAGTGGAACATGTTGAACAAGATTCACTGCCTCATTATATTGAGTTGAAATACAAAGAGCTGGACTGAGAGGAAAGTTATGTGCAGCAGGACTTTTTGAAAAGTAGAATTTGTTAACTGTAATGACTTCTACTACAGCATTTGAGTCCACCCAGAACCTATAATTTTAGCCCATTTGAGCAGTAACAAAAGCAGAATGAAATTGCAGAAAATTAAAATAACCATGTTTTGATAAGAAGCAAGTTATACAATTTAGTGGTGTTCAGTTCTGCCATGTGTACATGATTGAACATTGTAAGACAGCTGATAAAAGATTCATATGACAATGCCTTATTAAAATAAACAAGTTATTCTTTTCACAATAATTTGTTTAGTGGAGTTTCACAGAGCTCTGAACTAGACAAAACAAAACATCTTTGTGAGCTAATTACTTCTAAAATTCTATTAACATAACAATCCAGTACAGCTGTTTACAGGGTATTCCTAGTTAGGGCTTTAGTTGCCATGACAACAGAACAATTTTTAAATGAAGCAACTAATGTGGGCTTGTTCATTGGAAACAAAGACACATGATGCACCCCCCCTTTTTTTTTTTAAAGGAATAATAGCGTATAAAAATTATATACACTTGGCTAAAGATGCTCAAAGGGTCTTTCTCTTCTTAAGACCTGTTGTACAGAGAATAATTGCTTTGGATTAAGCAAAAGACAGGCTGCCAAAATCCATCATAAAACTGTGATATTACATCTGGTTTGCTGGAATTGTGTGCCAGGACTGTACAGATCCCAAAGTAAATGTTTAGATTTAACACGCCAAGCTCAGAGGAACTTGTGGAATAACATTGACTGGGATTTTCCCAGTGGATAAAACCAGTTTACTATCCCATTGCATGTTTGTGTACCTAACTCATTCAGTCAACTGAAATTCAATCCTGAGAAGATACTATGCTGGAAAATAGTTGATCTGAATTTAGAGATAGCATGCATTCTCTTTTAAATGGGTTGAACTCTCCATTAAGAATCAAGTTTTTTTCCTTCAAAAACAACAACAACCATCTTCAGAGAAAAGAAAAAAATAGTCATCCATTTAGCTGTAAGGGGCTTAGATTCTCTAATTTGCTATCAGGCACAAAATGGTTTAATCACAAAATGATTGATAGCTGTAGTTAAATAGAACATTAGCCTAATGACGTATAAAACTATAGCACAGTTGTTAACTTATGCTAAAGCTGATTTCTTACAGAGGAGATGATGTCACCTTGTATGGAGTCTGAAGTGGTTCAGAAGTCTCACTATGACTCTGTTCTCTGTCCTTAATCTTTTCATGACAGACAGTTGTCAAACGTTGCCTGATGTAACTGCTTGCTGCTTACGTTCGTACATAATGTATTACACAGATAAAAATAGAGTGTGAAATGAATAAAACTATCAACCAGGCCATGTCCACATTAAGGAGAATAATAAAGGATCTTTTGGGAAGATTCCCTTGCTTTTTTGCAAGAAGCTAATGTGGCTACCCATCTTGAATGTATTATCCAATAGAGGAGAATATATGTAGCTCAGGGTTGAACTATGGAGTCCTTGGTGCTCCCTGAGCTTGGTTATTTGCTTGCAGACATTTCATTACCCAACTAGGTAACATCATCAGTACTAGAGAGTGTGGGATTTGCTCCCTCAAAATGTAATATTTTGACTCAAAATGTATTATTTTGAGTTGAATGAGTAATTCAAAAAGCTAATATAAGTAATATAGTTCTGCCTGCTTATATATGTAAAACAAGAGGAGACAAGAGGAGACAATTCATATAGGGATTGACTCCAGTGATGCCCAATTGACCTCCTTGACTCCAGTGATGCCCAAATGATATCAGGTGGATTGTGGCATGAGAGGGTGCATCTTACCTTTTTCTTTCTTTTCCTTCACTCCCCCCAACTTTTTAAATAACTTTATTGATTTATTTGTTTTCCTTTTATTATTTCTTTGATTATTTCATGTTTAGTAGTAATGAATTGTAGTCACTGCCACCATGCTTCTTTTTTGGTGAAACAAGGTCATGACCGTGATCACATTTGTCAGCAGAAAGCATTTTCTTCTTTTTGAAGAACAAAGAAGAGCCACTTAGTTCTAGAACCATAAGCCTTTTCTACTTGCCCCAAATATCTTGACTGCTAATCCCAATTGTTTTACTTGCTCTTCTTTTCTTTTATTAATGTGTTATAATCATTTTTTTAAAGAAAATGTATTTTACTAAAAGCACCTTTGTTCTCTGTTTCATAGTGAAGTAACTATTTGAAAGACTTTGGTAAACAACAAATATAGTAGATGCTATCTTTGTTTCTTGCATAGAAGGGAAAAACAGATCAAGACAACTGTGGATTGGCAGATTATGGGATATGAAGTTTAGCAACCCTAGAAGGCATCAGACTGTGTGATGGAATGGACTTATGAAGGCCATGCTCAGGGAGATAAGTGTGTTCTTAGCTCCCAACAGGAGCATGGGAAGTTCAAGAAGATGAGGCTGGCACCTCCCTAAGGAATTCATGGTGTTGTGGCTGGCTGGCTTGGGAACTTGGGTTGAGTTTGGTGAGATTGATGTCAGGTTCAGCCCAAAGAACTCCAAGAGACAATGCAAATACAGTTCTGCTGCGTTTATTAACTTCAACCTCAAGACAGAAATCTCACCAGACTGAACCCAAATTCCCAAGCCAGCCAGCCACAACACCGTGAATTCCTTAGGGAGGTGCCAGCCTCATCTTCTTGAACTTCCCATGCTCCTGTTGGGGGGTGGTGTTGTTGTTCAGTCGTTAAGTCATGTCCGACTCTTCATGACCCCATGAACCATATTGCTCCAGGACTTCCTGTCCTTCACTGCCTCCCTGAGTTGTTGGGGGCTAAGAACACGCTTATCTCCTTGAGCATGGCCTTCATAAGTCCATTCCATCACAGACTGGATAAGACTCTTTTACAATTTTCAGTTTTTTGTAATTTTTGTAGAAAAAAAATGGAGCATCAACAGGTTATATTGGTGTCTACCTTTATATTTGTATAACTAATATTGTGAAGTCTTACTTCATAAAGAATACCTAAAACATAGAATTACAAGAGACCATATATGTAAGAAGACCAGTCTGTAGTATACACTATTAAATTTTATGAAAAAAAAAATTTGATGCCAAGAGTCATAACAACCTTAGGGAAAAGCAGAATACCCTTAAAGGTATAAAATTATTGATGATAGCCTTAATGCTGATTTTTGATAGGTTTTTGTTTGTTTGTTTGTTTTTGTTGTTGTTAAAATAGCAGTGATGATTGTTACTTTAAGACTGGTAGTTTTAATACATCTTTCTTACTTGAAACCCATTTTCCTGAACTCTAAAATCAAATATCAGGCAGAAAATTTCAGTCTCATGTGCTCTGTTGATGTCATTATATTACCAGACACATCCCATGGCCTTCAGAACAATTTTTTTCTCTTAAAAATTAAACCATCACTCCAGCCTAAAATATGTGGTTTACCCCTTGATGGATGAATATCTCTTTTATTTGAGTTTAGTCTTTTTCTATTATTATTTTTTTCAATGTCAAGTTTCCATATGTGAGAACTTTATGGTTATAAGAATTCATTTTACCGGATGCAATTGGAAAATGATGGAGCTTTAAATATGGAACAAGGAACAAGATATATTATGACTGTTTTGATACAATTTAACTAAGGACTTTAAATAATAACTTTTGCAGCTGCAAAAGTAATTGTAGAATTATGATTTCTACATTCCACAATCACCTTCAACCTCATTCACTCTATCCCTTGAACCAATGATATTTAACCTATGGAGATTGCCTGACAGATCAATAATAGTTTTTGGCTCAGTTACGTTTTTGAATCATTGTGAAAGAAATATAGAAGAAGGAACCAAATGGAAGGCAGGACTGAAACAAACTCTACACATATGGCCTGGAGCAAAAATTCCCAATTTGTTCTTCAGATGAGTTAGTAAGCTGTCTCAAAATTCTGGCTGTTTTTGTCCCAGTGCATCTGGAGAACATCAGACTGAGTACAGCTGTCCCAGAGAAGAATGGACTATTCATGTTTGGCAGGCAGAAAACAGGAAAGCAAAGGAGGGAGGCTTAAAATATAATAAACATCCTTGGAGAGATTTAATTCCCTTCCTTCCTTCCTTCCTTCCTTCCTTCCTTCCTTCCTTCCTTCCTTCCTTCCTTCCTTCCTTCCTTCCTTGATAGCTTCATTGCAGCATTATTTCCTTGCAAAGCTTAGGCAGCAAAGAGGCCAAGAAGCAGTGGGTGAGTGGGCCTAAATTGTTCAAATGTATTTAAGCTTACGAACAATTATTTGGCTGGAAGCTTTCAGTGTTAATTGTTTTCTGTACAAAATGTTCTGAAAAGTACATAAACAACAAGAAGGCTATGGCCAAGAAAAAAAAAATGGTTAGTTCAAATCCATGTATGAAATTCAGCTTCAACTGCAGTTACAGTAGAAGCTACAACTGCCAGAATCACCCTGTAAGGTTGAAGATTTATGCATGTAACCAATGAATCCCCTGCTTCATTGATTTCTTTCTTGGGCTAATAAAATCCTTCTACTAGTGCACTGCCCCTCACAATGTATAAACATTGTGTAATATTCTTGCTTCACTTCCCAGACTCAAATACACCTTTCCTCTACCTGTACTTTCCATAAGGGTTTCTCTAAAGATCCCTTGTGGTCCTTGCTGCCCTTGTTCAGTTTCTTGGATCTGAGCAATCTGTCCTAAAATGTCAGATCTTCCATGACATTTTTCAAGTCTTTGGTTGATTTTGTATCATTTTAATCCCAGCCAAAATAATTATATTCCTTTCAGTCATAGAACCTGGACTGCAAACTGGACCACCAAATTGATCATTTTAAGCAATCAACTCAGCCATTGTGTAGTCAAACTAAAATATAGATGCCTTTAATTATGCCTGTCTTTGTAATTTTAAAAACAAAAGCAGGAATTGGCCATTCTTGTGTTGCCGAACTACAACTCCCAGCATTCTTTACTGCTGACCAGGCTTCCTAAATCTGATGGGTATTGTCATTCAAAAACATCTGCGTAAGCCACAGATCCCCCACTCTTATGATAATTCCTACATTGGAAGAGAAATAATTTTGAATAATTTTTTAAAATTTAAAGCAAAACTCAGTATTTCCACTTGAGTAATTGATTTCCTTTAGACAGTTCAACTCATTACTACTGCAATTTTAAACACATCACCACCAGAACCCATTTGTGTGGGATATTTCTTCTTCCAACATCTACTTTTTAAAGCTTCCTGCATTACAGAAAGCAAAGTACTCCTTGACTGAGTAATTTTGGAGGCCAAGCCTATGATCAGGAATATTTTATTGCTATGGCTGCTGCACTCAGTGAGAATACTGGGACACAACCCAAAAACTCCTCATAAATTCAGACACTCCACGCTTCAGTTCACCAAACTTCACTCCCAGCGACATTTGTTCTCTCTCGACAATATGCAGTCTCATCAGCTAAAATTGAAAATCCTACTGATGCATTTGCTGCTTCCACAATATAATTTTCTCAGCATTTGACCGCAGATTTCAGCCAATTTATTCCGGGCTTGAAATGACATGTAAGATGTCCCAACTACCAGAGTTTCCAATTCTCTTCTTTAAGCTTTCTCTCCATCCACAGGACAATAGACAAAGACTCCTGACATATCTTTTGTGCTGTGAGGTATTAGCATACCTTCTGAACAATCGATTAAGGCTGCAACCCTGCACTGAAGGTGGCAGAATATCTTACCTATAATGCTGTTTTCTTTGCAGACATGCATTAGACTGCAGTGATATGTTGCAATACTACTCCTGCTTTCATGGGGCAAAGCTCTGTTGAACTCAAAGGGGATTTTCCTGAATAAAGACACTGGTTTGGACACAGGAGTATGGTGAAGTTCTCTTTTCACCAATCCTTTTTATCTCAGTGGTAGATCTCTAAAGTTGAAAGGGATATTTTCAAATATTTAAAACAAATTTATTTTTACAGATTGCTCTTTTGATTTTGATTTTTTTACCCTGTTTTTCAAAACGCTGGCATCTTTTGAACCTTTTAAATGTCTAAACTCAAATGCCATCGCAAGACAGTCATCAACATTCTCTACAGAACAATCCTAAAAGGAAAAGAAAAAAAATGCAGTCTTATCCAATTGATTTCTGTCTTCTGTGATTTAATAAACTCTGTTATCATCAACTGGAAAAGGTGGATTTGTATGCTTTTCTCCTCCAGTAAACCACAATTATTTTAATTTGGTAAAGTATTTTTGCATTGCCTGATGATTAGCCATCTGGCTAGTTCATTCTGTCCCTGTTTCCCTCCCTCTTCCTCTTCATCATACCTTATGGATTATCTGCTGCAGAGGCAATAGATAGGCACTGACAATACACTGTCATTCCCAACCTGGCTGTGTTTACATCTGAATAAGCCTACAGGCCTGACAGTTGCCTCCCTAGCAGACCCCAGATCTATTACTTGAAACAGCTGCTTCACTTGCTTAATAGCCATATTTCAAATGTAAGAAATGAAATGCTTATTCTTAGGAGCATCTCTGCTTTTGTGTAGGTTTGAGATTGTTTAAAATACGGTTGCAGCAAATCACAAGACCATGTATGTGATCAAATTGCAATCAGGAAAACAATTGGAGAAACTATAATAAAAAGGTCTTCTTTGAAAAAGTGGATATATAAAAGAAAGCAAAGAGAGGACAGACTGGAAAAAGGAAGCAGATCTGTGGTAAAGGAAGAATGAAGCTGGAGGTTCAATAATAAGACTTTCCAAGCATGAACATCAGTGTACACGTACCTTATCTATTGGATACTTACTTCCCTTATTTTGCCTTTCCCTGGCCATTCCAATGAATACATGCTGTAACTCTTCTAATAAAAGGAGAAAAATCTCTAAGTTAAACTTCCAGACCTATTTAACTTTTCCCTTTTCCTTCTTCCTTCCTTTTATAAAGTATCTATTATAAAATTTCACTATGGTTCAGCACACGGTCTCATGCCTTTGGGGGAAATGTGAGCAAGATTATCTGCCTTCTCTTCGCATCCTACCTAAAGTCTCAAAAACGATTATCAGTTTTTTTCCTCTAAATTCAATCCACAGAATAACTCATTTCAATAGGGCTCATACTGGACCAGGGCTCAGTGGATTGTATTCTTAATCTTCTTTTCTCTGAGTCAGACATACCCACTTCCTTTAGCCCCTCTTATATGTCTTGCATTGTAAACCCTTGCTAAACCTTTTATCAACTATGTTATTGTGCACAGAATCTTCTTCACTGAATCTTCTTCTCCATAATCCTAAGATCCTTCTCAGCAATATAACTGCCTTGTCATTTAGGCTTTTTTTTCTTTGTATTTGTGTAGTTGGATTTTCTGAACTATGTATATAAACACCTTCCGAGTGTATATAAGTCTGTAAAATACCTCATCTTCTATCATTTTGAAACCAACAGCCTGGAGATATACTGCTTTTGTATTATGTCAGCCCTAGAAAGGGCAGCATTCTTCTGAGGCACATCCTCTATTGCTTTTTATAACTGCAGTGCATGTATCACCCTAGCACATGGGTGCACAGCTCTTCTTGGGCTTAAATATGCCTTTGACCATCGAATGGTGTGTTGGGGGCAGGAGGAATGTAGCCCCAAAGCGATCAAAGCCAGGGCAAACAAGGGGATAGAGCCAAGAGAAAAACCTAAATTTGGTTTAATTCCAAGGAAATATCAATTTATGTGAAGTTAATGTAAAACAGTTAACTATGGTTAATGAAATTGTTCCCTGGGTTTTTAATAATTTCTGTTCCACATTAAACCTAACTGTACTCAGTGGCATCCAGCTGAGTAGTTACACTTGGGACTTTATTGGCCACAAACTGTGCCTGTTTCTTATTATTTGACATGCTAGGAGTGTTGCACAAGTGCTCATGACAACTTTGAACAAAAGGATCCTATCAGTAATTCCTTAGGCTATCTGACTTTCCTGTAATTAAAGTTAATTGATTTATGTATTCTTTACTGTAAGCTAATCAAAGATGTTGCCTTCCTATAGTCTATAAAGCTTGGGGAGTCTAAATGTAGACAAATGCTTTCTCAGCTAGAAAGTACCATCCCTGGTCAAGTAACAAGGATACCTTTAAACTGCCCAGTGCATAGCCATGGTAGAAAATATGGCTTAATCCTGAAGCGATGCCATCTCACAGCAGAGCAACAGGTTAATCATAGAAAGGTTTCCATTTGACCCAAGCTACCAATATCTTTCTTTTGTCCAATCCTGATTTTCCTGGAGTTGTTCTTTTTTATGCTTTTAGCAAAGAACCAACACTTTTCTTCTGATCCTGTGGCAACGTGTGGGCGAATCTGTACACAGGTTCCTAGGGTTTCCTTGGCTTTTCCTGTTTCTGGTTGTCTTTCCTAGCATCTGTAAGGTTTACCCCGTTCGTTTCAGAGAAACTCTCATGACACGTGTGTTCAGCAAAGAAGTTTACTCAAGCGTAATGTAAGTAAGTACAGACAAAGCCAGGGTTGGCTTGGCATAGCTTACATGGTATTTTATAGTTCCCCGTTCCTGCACTTTACCCCCTTGCTTAGTTCCAGATTACCTGCAGTAATCCCCCCTCGCCCAAATGGCAGATTCACTCCAGTGCTTTTGTCTTTCTGATTGCCATCTATGGGTTGTGCTATTGTTGCCTTTGTTGGGCTTTCCTGTTTGCAGGCAAAGCTGGGAGTTCTCAATCGCTCCTTGATTGCTTCACTTCAGAATCTCTGTGCATTCCTTTGTCTAAAGTGCTCAAGGGAAGCCGGCACTGATAGAAAGTATCTGCTTGCGGTTTTGAGTTAAGCACCGCCATCTGCCAGTAATCAGTTTGCGGTTTCACTTCCCCTTTTCCTCTGCTAGCACCTGGCAGTGAAATTGACTAGGCGAAGCCGAGCGGTGCCTTCGCCATGACGTGCCGGCTGAATCTGACAGCATCTTCCCTCTCTGTTATCTTT
Organism: Python bivittatus; assembly: GCF_059951505.1. Lineage (NCBI taxonomy): Eukaryota > Metazoa > Chordata > Lepidosauria > Squamata > Pythonidae > Python > Python bivittatus. The sequence continues at coordinate 35,363,175 of NW_028277098.1, forward strand.
TCTGCCACTTAGCCCATATTTTCAGACCAGATTCTGTCTCATTCTTTAGTGTATTCCCTCATTTCCCTCTACATCCAAATCAACACACTATTTGGTATGCTCAGATTCTCAGATTCTGTGGCTGGCATTCTACTTAGCATTTTTGCTAGGTTTTTAGTGCCAGAAAAGCTGTGACATTGCTGAATGTATTTTATTACCGGAAGTTGTTTTGTAGTTAATATTACAATTTTAATATTTGCCTTACAATTTTTTTTATTTGTTTTGCATTTAATCAGACTCAGGTACTGAGTTACCATAATGGATATAGACATTCCACTTGCTGGCTGAAAGGTTAGAAACAGACCTGAAGTACTAAAAGTTTACATTAGGGACAAAAGAATCTTGTTATAAGGATCAAAGGTGAGTAAGGTAATCTGTGACATTGCTGAATGTATTTTATTACCGGAAGTTGTTTTGTAGTTAATATTACAATTTTATTACAATTATTTATTACCGGAAGTTGTTTTGTAGTTAATATTACAATTTTATTCTATTACAATAATAGATACATGTACAAAATGCTACATAATGTATTTTTATCTATGCTGATAATTATCACTTAATTTTACATTACTTTTCTGATAGTCTGATCATGTTTTTGCTTATACATTAGGGAAAATCTATTTTTCAATGAAGTTCTTAAGTGATTTTTATGAATCTCAGTTGTCAAGTCTACTTTCAAGCTTTACAATAGCATATTGTCAACCCAAACAAACATTAAGAAGAAGTCTTTTGCACATAGTCTAGGATTCTCATCTTGGTTTTCTCTTTTTCCTTCCAATATTAATTGGAAAGGACTGCAATACACATCCAGGCCCAGAGGATAATATGGGACTAAATCTCCTGATGATATATAACTGTTTTCTTATATAACCTAATCAGTCTTGACCTCAGTGTGAAGCAACAGGCTTTCCAACTGTCTTCACTTTGCAAATTTCCACCTTCAGATCTTGAACCCAATCTCACAAGCTCCCTTTGAACACCAAAAAGCTCCAGCACTAGCTACAGACATGATCACAATCATGAATATTGTCTTTATTGTAAGCCACTTGAAATATTAGGATGTCGTACCATGGGAAAGAAAAAGGATATGTTAACTTTAAACTGTTTTTATTAAGGCTATGGAAAGCTCTGAAAGGGTGCTTCAGTTCAACAAAGCTTCGATTGATTCAGCCCATCAAAGTAGATTCACAAATCTAAAAGAGGACATTGAAGTTTTCTATGTCCCATTAAATAGCATAAAAACCAAAAAGATCTGTAACTTAAATATTTTGATAAAGCAGAATTTGAATTTTGAGTATAAGAAGCCCTTCAGATGAAAAATAGATAAGGATCTTTGAATTCTGATCATTTTTTAAAAAAAATATGTACATGTACCTTTTGTTTTTTTAGACAAAATTAATGACATTTGCTGGCAAAAATACTCAAGATCCCTATCCTAAAACATTGATCAGAGTGCTATTAGAAGGCAGATTTGACAATCTGTCCATCTAACTCCTCTCTTTCACCCCTTGTCCCATCCTAAAGGGAAAAGAAAAAGAAAAAAGTGAGTTTAACATTGGTTAATTTTCATATATGCTGATTTGCTGCTTTATGATCCCAATTCAGTTCAGATTGCTTTATAGAGATCTTGCATCACCTCATGGAAATGCAAAAGCAATACAAAATAGGCTGATTTGATTTGAGATTTGGGATTCTGCTAAAACCGATATACTTCCATACCAATTAATTGTAACTAAATCCTATATTAAACTGTAGGGAGAACTGATAGTTTCATATCAAATGTTCATCTCTGAACCATGAACCAAAATTACATTACAAGGGAAATCAGAATATATCACTTTTAAATCTTATAAAATTGTATTATTATTTATTATTATTATTATTATTACTATTATTATTTATATGGATGGATAGATAGATAGATACATTTGTCAGTGTTTATATTTTCTTGTTTGCCTTTCTCATTTCTGTGCTATATATCACTGCTGGTTTTGAGGGGTTAAAAGCTTCCTATTCTTCCCAAAAAAAAATTAATTAAAATGTCCAGCAATAGTAAAAATAAGGAAATGAAACTGATTGCCCTTTGTTCTTTGATCAGATATAAAAACCTCAAATTATTAGATACAAAAAACTAATGATCTATACATAGAAATTCATTCAATCTTGTAGTAGGTAATGCATATTCTCTTCACAATCCATTTGTTTAGGTGAGAATAAAATGTAAACTGCCAAGTTAAAGATAACTTTTTTTAAAAAAAATCAACTACATAGGAATAAAAGTTGAGCTTTTAATATATTAATGAACTGGATTATCCTACAGCATAATGTTGAATACTATCAATATTCACTTTTCCCTTTGCATGGAATACCCTGGAAACTCAAAAGTAATTTAGCCAACATATCCTCCTCTTTCAGCTTAAATCTCCCGAAAGCTTTAAGCCAAACTGTGGTTTAGCTGTAAACATACTCACGCTTTGTTTTTAAGTTACCACGTAATATAAATACAATGTAATAGCCTTTTTTGTGAAAAGAAGCCAGAGAAAGAAGCTGTGCCTTGCTTTAACTTTCCTTCTCTGGCAATTTTGGATGACACAATATTCTTACTATATCCTGTATAGTATGTTTGGGGCAGAGAACACCTAGGTGCATTCATTGAAAAATGCTAATTGTCAAGGGCTGTATTATCCAAACGACCATATAAACCCAGAGATCATAATACAACTAAATGAAAGCATCTGCTTATCTTCTCACTAACCATATACCAATCTCTTCCCAGTCTCATTAGAAAAGTCTATTTTGTGCATAATGCAAGTTCATCAGACATTAAATCCCCATAGGGTTTTCTATGTTCCCACCATCTTCTTTAAAGGAAGCAGAGGACAACAAACATGAAGATCAACCATTTGCATCCATCTTATTCCCAGGTCTATAGCCAAGGATTTGGACCAAGCAAGATTCTTTGGTCTCAGTTAACTTTTGATGACGTTTGCTTGCCCCAGCTACAAATAACCCCCACCCCAGGAGGCAAACTACTTTTACAAGTAACAAATAGTGGAGAAACTTATTTGACAGAGTCTGACATCATAATTGCTTAACATTCATGCACACGCTTTGTCTTTCAGGATACCTCATCTGCCTCTCAGTTCAAAACAGAAAAACAAGGATAGTTAACATGGGTCAGGAGTTCATGACACAAATTATTTAAATTAAACTTTAATTTAAATTGATGTTCAATTGACAGAACATCAATTTAAATTAAAGAAAATCAAACTGAACTTTGTCGTGCCCCTTCTCACTTCTTTCTTGGAATCCAATCCCAGGATGACACTCAAAGGCCAAGTGGATTCTTGGGCACCCCTATTCCTTTTTTAATTGTTTTGCTAAGCAGAGATCATTTCATGCTGTGTTGAATTTTTTCAGAATAAGGAAGTTTTATCTCAGCTTGGTAGATGCATTGTAGAAATGTTTATACTGTTTGCCCAATAACTGATAATGTGGCTGCGCTATATTGATGTTTATGCCCTTTACAATTCACCCAGTAGTGTCACTCTCTCTTCTTTCCCCTCCATCAACCTTTTGGGAAATCCCTGGAGACTTCTTTTAATTCCAAAACCAATCTGAACTGTCAGTTACACATCGCTTTGAACCGAAGAAGTCATTATAGATATTAATAAAATATTCACTGAATTGATCCAAGATTACATGTGACTTTCAATTTTTATTCTTTCTAGAATCCACCCTAACACACAAGATACAGTATTATCTTTCATGCTGCATTATTTTTGTTTTTGTATTTGAAAGCTTTTAATACAATTTCAAAATACAGCAAATATGTGGACAAATGGTTAATCTTCAATTCATAAATATTATAGCAGCATTATATGTTTTTTCATGATTTCTTCCTGGAACAACTATGCAGCATCCCCTAATAGAAGCTCTTGGAACAGGAATCTATACTATGCCAATAGGCCTGCAAAAATTAAAAAGGGGTCAAAGCTAATTTCTACTTTGGATGTTCCAGTAAACTACTGTACTGAAGGGAAATCAACAATGTCAGGGATGCACAGCATGTCACCTAAAGTTGTTTCAGCAACTGTTTCCCACTTAGGATCCAGCCATGATATGATACCAATCATCTTTTTTGTGGAGGGGAGGGGCTGGAATAAATTCTACATGTGTTGCTGTTGTTACCTTAATATCCTGTCTTTCTTTTGGGAGCTTCAGGTGAATTACAAAGAGGTATCTACTTATGTTTGCCCACATTTGTATCCTTTTATTTTAAGAGTAAAAGCCTTGTTTGCTTGAGAAAGTGCTCCCCTAGGTTAGGAAGAAGAAGGGAAATAAGACCTTAGTCTCAGTCACAAGTTAATCTGAAGCTCCATTAGGTTAGTAAAGCTGTAGTATGTTCTGTGAAGCTTTTTATTATGTCTTGTGCAACTCTCCATTCTGGGGTCATCTATATTCCATTGCTACACCCTCTTGTTTCTGTGTGTGTATGTGCCAGTGTGTGGGTGCGTTTTACCCCTTCAGATCCTTTAGTCTTGCCTTTGATTGTTTGAGTATGATCTGTTGTGTATGTGTGTGTGTGTGTACGCACACCATATTATCACTTTCACACCCACTCTACTTACATTAATTACATATCTTAATTATATTCTTTCTCATCCAGTTTAGTAGCACATCAACCTAACTAGTGCATATGGATCATATGAAAAATCATAACAAAAATAGAAAATACGAACAAATATAGATTGAAGCCCCTTCTAATTAAATAGCTTTCTCTGCCTATCAAAAGACCTGGATAGAGCCTGGGTGGTATAGTGGTTAAGGATTTGGGCTAAAACTACAGAGACCTGGGTTTAATTTCTTAATCCCTGAAGGCTCAGTGGAAATTTGGGACAAGTTATATCACCAGGATGTTCTGAGGATAAGTTAGAGGAAAGAGTACTATGCAAGAAAGATAGGATATGCATCTGACAAATTAATTTTAAAAAGAGAATCCAAGTAACAGAAAATATGCTTCAAATCTTGCTCAGTACAACTTAGAAATCATTTGAAGGCATCTGTGGGGGTAGTGATATAGCAGAGTCAGTTTTCTCCATCTGCATCTGCTCAGTGCTATCTTGCAGAGCTACTGTATCATATCACACACACACACACACACACACACACAAACCTATACAGCTCAACAGCCTGCTGTGATCAGTTTGCAAAACACTTTGCTGATAAAATGGCTGGTGTTTAATCTGACTTGGACGTGACTGTTGTGACATTTCTTATGCAAGTATCTGATTGTGCAACTTGTCCAGTTAGACTGGATCCGTTTCAATTACTTCCTGCGAAGGAAGCGTAAGAAGTGCTTTTCATACCATGCTAGCTAACCTTACAGATTGTGTGTGTGTGTGTGTGTGTGTGTAGCAGACACATTGTGAGTATGGAACACCTTTACAGATTCAACATATTAGGCTGTTAGTATTTATGGTAAACAATGACAGTGGCTTATCAGTGAGGACGTTCTCCATTTAGCTTTTGTAAATCCAAACTCACTTGACTGAATTTGGGAAGAGTTAATGAATGCAAAGAGAACATATTACATCTGGGTTGAAACCACACTGCTGGCTGACAATTTGTTTCTGGACAAACTACAAAGCCCCAGCTATTACCTTCAAAGCCCACCATGGCTTAGATCCCAGGTATTTGAGGAAATATGAACATCTGATTATCTGAAAAAGTTTCTCTACAAAGCTCAACTGGCTGCAACTCAGAATCAGTCCTTGTCTGTCTTTGCCCCAGTTATTCAGAATTCATTCATCAGAGAGCTGAAAGGCCTAATTTCTTTATGATTGTTTTAAAAAGCCATTGAAAAATATCTTTTAACTAGCTTTTAACTACCGATATTTGCATTGGCTTATATGGTTTTTACTTGTTATTTTAACTGATTGATTTTAACTTTGCTTTTACTATAAACTGCCAAGAAACTTCAGTATTTGTATACCGATGAGAATAAATCAGTAAATAAATTTAGCCTACAGGAACTTGATCTTTTGTAAGTGATATAGGATTACTGTCCTTATTCTGGATCAAATATACACAAAGGAACCAATAGAGGTGAATATGTATAGCTCAGGATTGAACTGTGGAGTCCTTGGGGTTCTCTGAGCTTGGTTCTTTTCTTGCAAACGTTTCATTACCCGGGTAGGTAACATCTTCAGTGCTAAAATGGGATGGGATTTGCTCTCTATTTATGTGCTGTGGCCTGCCTTGCCAGTGCTGGTTGGGGTGGGGGTTTTTTTGTTTTTGTTTTTTTACACAAAGGTATGATCTTATATACAGAAAAGAGTAGAACAGAACAAGAAATAAATGAGCTTTTTTATTTGAAATGTGGAAAGGTAATCATGTATAAGAGCATGCAGTGAAATTTTGTTTTCATTAAATGTACAGGAATAAATGTTGACATTTTCACAGTAAAATCTCTCATTCTTTGTTTAACTGAACACGTACAGTAGCTAATAAGACATTCAGTGTACAAGTAGATGGCCAGGATAGGTGCACATTTTTACTCTGTCTACACTATACCTTGACCAAGCAATGAGTAGTACAAGATAGACTGGCCTTAAATGCTTTGCCCTTTTTGGAGAGCAAACCAAATGGGTAGATTCTGGCCTTTAGGGTAGGATGGGGCTAGGGGCATTGAACTTTTCCAATACTCTGCTGGTGCCACAGTAGCACAGAGAAGTCAGCCCAGTACCATTTCCCTCACTGTTCCCGAGAAATAATGAAATCTTTAGCCAACACACCACATGGGAGTATGGCTGATTCCATTCTTCCTCAGTTCTGAGGAGTCACAGCATGGGGTAATGGCTGTTCCCAAAATATCTGTAACTGAAATGTCAGCATTATATTCAGTCATTACAGAACATTTAACTTACAGGATATTTATTTTATTTTGAGCAAGAGAGTTGCTTACTTTTCTGGTGTGAAAAATTGAACAGTACAAAACCTGAAGAACAGTGCCATCAGAAAATCTTATCTCAGCAACACGTATTTATTTAAAAAGTACTGTTGGGAAACATATACCTAGGAAATATATACAAATAAACTGAAAACATTAAATATCCAGCAAAGTGGAGTTTAAAAAGCTGTGATGTGTGATAGCCTGCTATTCCCACCACCAAAAAATAAAAGGAAAAAAAGTACTTCACAGAACTCCCAAGTCCTTTGAAAAACAGATGCAGTCTTTTTGAAAATCTTTTTTTAAATGCAGCATTTTTAAAACTCCGGTGTAAATAAATAAGAGATTTTTTTTTTTAAGAAGAAAACTCAACGAGGAGTATTAGTGCAAGTCATATCTTCCTTTCTCATATTTACATTCAGAATTTTAATGCCACTTGACTCTGAACTCATTCCAGTAAAGCGGAAAATTAATATTTTAATATGTCTACCTCTCCAGCAACTAGAAAGAAGCAAAGTGGAAAAAAAGTAAAGAAGAAAATATTTTGCTATTTAATACATATATATTAAATATGAATATGAATAGCTCCCTACCATCTAAAAGTCTGCCTGAGGCTCCCTGTTTGTTATATAGTTAAATCATTGCAGGAGACACGGTAGCAATTATTTTCCAACTACCCACCAAAGGCAGCAACAACTGATGATTTGATTTCCTTGTAAATATTTTTACTGTGTCAGTCTGAGGGCTTCTAATGTGCCTAAGAAGTCCTTGCCTGAAGAAAGAGAATGCTGATCAAATGGCATCAGTTTCCTGGAACAGAGGAGCAGGTATGCCAATCAAAAACTCCAAACCTAGCCTGAAAACTTAGCTAAGGCCCATCTGGCTGATTCAGCTTGAAGACTGTAGTCAGGGCACACTGTAGGTCCATGTTGCCTAAGCTTTGTTTGTATTTCGCTCCCAAATAAAAGTGTGGATAATGCAAGCCGTTTTACAGCTGTCAGAATAGGAAGGACCCGTCCCACCTGGTCAGGCAGAGAGGGCATGTTATGGACTCTGTCGGCGAGAGAAAGTCAGCTGGCAGGGCCCAGGAAGAGAGCCTTCTCTGCTGTTGCCCCTGCCCTCTGGAATATTCTCCCCCCAGACGTCCTACCCTTCTGGCTTTCTGGAAAGGACTATAGACCCGGCTCTGCCAGTTTGCGGGGGAAGGGGGAATAAGAGTTTTAATCAACCCTGGGGGTGGCTGGAGACCTGATGACACTCTCCGAGCCTAATACTCACCAATTACCATCAATTCTTGGAATGTATTTATTTAGGACTACTTTTATATTGTATTTTTAATTAACTTTTATCTTCTCTGTAAACCACTCAGAGTCACTTTTTAATGAGACGGGCAGTGACAAATTTGATATATAAATACAAATAAAAAATAAAGCTGGAACATGATGCATGTTTTTAAAGACATGTTGCTGTTAGTAAGGAATATTCCTAGCCTTCAGAAAGGCTAATTATAAAGCCAAGAATTGCAATAGTGGTATCCTTTTATTTTTCAATTTAGTTCGAATTGACAGGGGTTTCAAGAACTGTGAAGAGACAATGAAAACGTTGGCTAATGTTAGGGATGTAGTTGCCAGGAATTGTATGAACTTTGCCCCCTACCTCTCGCTCTGCCAACATACCTCAGAGTTAATTTGAAGCAACCTTGCTATTTCAGCAGTGAGCATCTCTTTAAAAATAAAGTAGGAAAAAATTAGTCCCATTAATTCAGCAGGAAGTGTTTGAAGTGCTAATGGAAATCCAAACTACCATGTGTGAGCCTAACCCATGATCCTTCTAACTAGAGAAAAGCAGATACGAACTCCACAGCTCGCTGCATCAGAAAGTGTTTATGGCTCTTGGAAGAAAATAAAATCTGTCTTTCTTAAAATATAGGCATTAACCATATCTTCCTACTTCGTCCAGCAATACTAATTATCCTTCACAAGCTGTCAACTTATCATTTCAATATCCTCAACAAGCCTTGCTTCCAAAATTGATATTCACTGAGAATATTCAAGTGACACTAAGAAATTATTTTAGGTTAACCCACGGAATTCTCCCTGTCATTCTCTAGGGATTTAAAAGAATTCCATAGTGAATCTCCTGGGTTAAACTTACAAATGTTGTTGCCAGTAGATATAAGGCAGAGAAGAACTGCATTGGGGGCAAATTAGGGTTTCATTTAGTATCTAATTTGTATGAGGTGGTCAAAGGATTTAACTTATTATTTAAATTTCATTATTTAATTTTAAACAGCATACTGTGCTTACAACAGAGTTGGACTCTTTGAACAATACCAGCTTCTGGGAATGGCAAAAGACATGGAAAAGACCTCCCCTATTCTTCAGTGCTTCCACGAACAGGAAGAAAAATAAAAATGCTGCAAGAGAAAATGATGGCAATAATGAGGCAAGGAAGCTGAGAATGGGGAGGGCAAGTGTACTGCAGGACTGCAAATTCTAAGTGCTGACAAATTTTCTACACATTTTAAATTAAATAGGCATCCAAAAAGGTAGGATCTGTTAACTGTCCACCAAAACAGATACATTGGTATGATCAGCATTGTTCATCCCACTCTATGTTCAACAGGATCATGTTCTGCTGGCTGAGTGTTCTATCCTATTCTATCCGTTCTTTCTCCTTTCCTCTCTCTTCAGAAAGTATTTGCCAAGAGTAAGACTGAAAGGAGAGGTGAACTATACTCATTAGAACTGATATTTCTTTCTTTCCCACATACCTATGAACTGATGAAGTTTCCTTAGATCAGTCAAATGTTTGGTTCATCAGTGCTGGAATTATTACTCCTTTATTGACTTTCTGCTGTCAGGCAAATGCTTCTTTATTTAGTTAGATAAAAGAACAAAAAAGGGGGAAAAAATCACTGAGAATGCTATCTTGAGATAAGCAATGACCAATCCTACTGTTATTTATCTTTATCATTAAAAAGTAGAAGAATAGAGAAAAAAGTTACTAAGGAACAGAAGGGGGCAAAATGTTATTTTTAAAGTGATGTTGCCAACATGGATAATTATTAGATGTATTCACTCTATACATTGGTGTATACACTGGTTTAACTCATCATATTTGGCTGTCTTTTAATTTATATTTTTTCATAGAAATGTGTTTCTGGCTTGGAATGTTAAAACACAGCCTGTATATGACTAGGCAGCATTAAGTAGAAAAGTTGCCCAAAGATAAGTTACTTTGGCACATGTACAGTGAATCAGTCAATCTTTATTTCAGGCAATGATGACCAGCATAAAAAAAACAAAAATAGTTTTGGGGTTTTTTGGTATTTGGTATATATATGATCATTAGTCAATGTTATTTAATTTATCTTGCATGAAAGAGTCACTGATTTCTGTGAAATAGGTTTATTTGGGTATTAGAAATCCAAAGGACTCCAGAGAAGACCATTGGTACTGCTTTAATGAAGTCAACTTTCATTACAGTCAACATACAACATAATGTATGTATGTTGTTCAGCACAAATATGTGCTAGGAAGAAGCTGCATTGACTTCATGTTGGCCAAGACTCTGACAATGCAGTCTGACTTGCACAGAAGACAACATATGAATGGCCGTAAACAAGTTGGCTTTTCTTCTTCAGATAGTCTCAGTGACTATGCAAATACCTGCAGGATGCCAATCATCTGAGTTGGTATTAACAAGAGACAAGCTTTATCAAGAATACTCACATGTGAACACTTCAGATTGTAATCCCTGAAGAGGGTTTACATGCAGAATTTAATAAAGGTTAATTTATGAAACATTTATTGATAGTTGTTAATAATATAATTGGATTATACTTCATACATAATCTAGTTAAGTAATGATAGTGATAATTATGGTGATCAATCATTTAAAAACATTTGCCTCTCTTCAGATCTAACCCTTCTTGTTTTTTGGAATATATGTGCAAGCCTTAATGTCTGAGCAGTTCTCTACTATAACTTTCATATGAGTCCAAGAGTAACTAAACTGCAATTCTCACAGAAAAATAGAATTGTACATATGCACATCTGATACTGTAGTACTATGAACCAAGAGAGAAAACCTGTTCTTTTTTAATAAAAACTTAGTAAGCAATCTTGTAGAATTTGAGCATAATATTTAATAAAACAAGATAATTTTGTTCATTCATTCATTCATTCATTCATTCATTTGGTTTGTATTGCTGCCCACAACAGTGACTCTGGATGGCTAACAGCATTTACAAAAACAACAACAACAATAATAATAATAAAAAACCCTCATAAGCAGCCCCAAATCCATATCATGTCTACCTAAATGGCCATTGTAGGCAATATTAACCCAGCAATTAAAATCCCAACATTTCATGGACTCAAACTAACCTCCTAATTCCTGTGTCTGGGTACACAATAAAGTCTTTAAGTTTTTCTGAAAGGCTGGCAGGATCAGACCAAGCTAAATATCAGGGGTTTGATGTTCCAAAGGGTTGGCACTGTAACCAAAAAGGCCAACTTTCTGGATCCCACTAGGTGTAAATTTTTGATTGATGGGACCTATATCATGTGTCTCCTTTTCTACCTTGTAGGATGAGAATAAAAGAATGGCTGGCACACTCCAGGACCCCTCCCTTAAATGTTGCCACCTGATGGGACCTTGGAGGTGAACCTTCTCAGTGGCTGCCCCAGCCCTTTGGAACAACCTCTCACCTGAGATCAGAGGGATCCCTACCCTTTTAGCCTTCTGGAGGGCTGTGAAGACCTGGCTCTTCCCCCAAGCATTGGGCTAGGATGGGGGTTGAGCTGTGAAGATGTTTTGGTCTGGTACCTGGTACCTTTGTTTTTAACTATGTCTTATGGATTGTTGTGAGCCACCTAGAATCACTGTATGAGATAGGCAGCCATATAAGTCCTGTAAATAAATAAAGTAGAAACAATAGGAGAGAGGGATTTCCACAAATAACCCAGCCCCATGTCATGTAGGTTTTATAGGTAACAACCAATACTTTGTATTGCACCCAGAAGCATACTACAAGTGCAGCTTGCAAATCAACCTACGCCCATATTGCAACCCCATAGAAAAATAAATCCTGGGAAGCCAGAGGCCCTAACACTCATAGTTATTCAGTCTTGCTAGGGTTCAGCTGAAGGATGCCTTCCCCATCCAGAATTCCACAGGCACCAGACACCAAGATAGAACTTCCACAGAAACATATAGCTGTCAGAATACCTCACCCAGCAGCTTCAGGTAAAAATTAAACAAGAGTGATAAAAGAATCAAAACACCCCATGGAGAAGGAGCCACAGGCTAGATTTCTCATCACCTATCACCACCAACTGGAACAGACCACAAAGGAAGGAGGCAAATCAGGATAGGCAGAAATGGGGCCTAACCCTGAAAGCTGATCCAGAAGGATACCATGATCAATTGAAGGCTGATGAAAGGTTAAGAGAGCAAGAATGGATATGCCAACCCCCATCTTACTCCTGCCAGTGGTCATCCATGAGTACAATCAATGCTGCTTTAGTCCTATACCTAGGAGTGAAAGCTGACTGAAAGGAGGTCCAGGCAATCTACTTCTTCCAAAGTTCTCTGAATCTACAGTGTTTCAACAACCTTCCTTTCCCAGCAATAGCTTCTTGAAAAGAGGGTGAACCACCACCTTAAGAGAATGTCACTTACTTCTTTTTCTCAGGAGTATGTATTTATTTGAATATAATGCTTTATCTTTTCCACATTTTAGAAGAAACTATATCATTCTGGAAAAGCCTTTTTATATGTCACTAAAAATGCATATATAAGAGATATACCAAAGAAGCCCATTTCAATCAAATGTTAGGAAACAAATCATCAGGTTTTCAGTTTCAGTAAAGATGTCTGAAGGGCTTACCTCTTTCAATTTGCAAGTCAATGCCCTGTCTCCATCCCAAAGTACTTTACCAAAACTGTTCTCTTCATTTTGTTGATGCACTTCATAACTTTTGCTATTTCACCACTATTGTTTTTAGTAGCCATTATTCATCTTCTTATTTTTGGAATTGTCATCTGGGTTACTAAAATAATGGGGTAATATCATGAGGCTCTATCAACAATCAGAACTGACTACATAAAGATAAAAAGGTAAATTATGCTGTAAACTAATTTAGAGGAAGGATAATCTTTGGATCTGCCATATGAATATTCCCAACTTATTCATAATAATAAGCTTGTAATGAAGATGATGACATTAAAACAATCTTTTGCCATTCAAATTGGCTATGTATGGATATCATATAAAATTCAGAAATCCAATTTAGAGTGAAAAGAATGTTTCCTGAATAAGTGAACACTTGCAGAAGGAAGGTACTTTTTAAGGCTACCCAAAAGATCCCCTTCCCTTTTTATGTCAGTCTTTTCAAGACAGAAATGAATACTACATGAACTTTCCCCAAATGGAATAGAATATACACTGCAGTGTGTTATTATTATTTTCTTTTTAGTATTTTAGGTTGCTCTTTTGCCAATTGGCTTGAAAAATAACTTTCAAAAATGCCTAAATAAACCATCAGATATACTTAAAACAATGACAACCCCACAGTTTAAAAGTTAAAAAGAATATAATAATATTTGATTTATAGCTTGAGTACTATGTGAACCTTTAAACAGACATATACTTTATTCTTTTTCTTCTTTTACCATGTCTGTTTTTTTTGCCAGATTTATATCCCATTTTTCCTCCAGGAACACAAAGTAGCCTATATAGCACTGTTGTGTCCAATTTTAACCCTTCAATAACAGTCAAGTTAACCTGAACAAGCATTGGGAAAGGATATGATAACCAGGGGTACCAACAGTAATTTCACCCTACAATGTTTAGAAAGATATTACAATAAGTTCCTCCCAGAATATTTTAAGAATTTCCCCTGGCTCTAAAATAGACTGCTATTTCCTAGAAGAGCACGTAACACTTCTGCTTCGCGAGTTGCATTGGCTGCCAGTTTGCTTTTGGGTCCAATTCAAGGTGCTGGTTTTAACGTTTAAAGCCCTTCATGGCATGGGGCTGGGTTATCTGAGGGATCACCTCTCCCCCATCATGTTGGCTGCCCCATTAGATCCAGCAGGGAAGGTATGCTACTCATTCCATCCATCAGGGACTTGCATTTGGTGGGTCCCAGGAGGCGGGCCTTCTCTGCCATGGCTCCCTCCTTGTGGAACATTCTCCCCCATGCCCCTTCCCTGATGTTGTTTAGGAAGTCCCTCAAGACCTGGTTGTATTATCAGACCTGGAGGTCTTTGGCAACCAGAGACATTCCTTGATGGCTCCACTGTAATTGATATTCTGCTCTCTCCATGGGGTTTGTATATTTTAAAATCTTTTTTTAGTCTTTCTTTTTAAATCTGTTGTCGTGTTTTTATTCTAATAATAACTTTTTATCTTTTTATAATGCCTGTTTTTATTCACTTGTTATTTTATTTTAATTGTTGTTTGCCACCCAGAGTCACTTTGTGTGAGATGGGCAGCTATATAAATGTGATGTATAAATAAATAAATAAAATATTTCCTTCTGCTCAGTTTCTCAACTTTTTTTTAACATGAAAAGCAATGAGCCAAACATTTAGGTTCAGCACTAAAGTGGTAGGTCTGTCTCTCACTGATTGATCCCAATCCTCATTAGTATTATTTGCTCTAACTTCCTGAATACTTGTTTGCTCACTTAGGTGTTTGCCGGAATTGGAGGCAACAACCAAAAGGGACCCATATTTATCACATCATAAATTACACAAACGTTATTAATTCTATAAATCAGCTAGGTCAAAATTAATCAAGGAGAATTCTCAACTGCATCTAATGTGACTTTTTCTAGCCAGTGATACAGAACCTAGTGGCCTATATGTTTACAGAAATCTGAAAAATTAAATAAAAAATGGTAAATGATTTGGTTGAAATATCATCTGGATAATTCTTTTTTTAAAGTTCCCTCTTTATAAAATAAATAGATAGAAATAAAATAATAAAAAATAAAAACAAATGAACAATATTCTTGCTATATAAAACATTAGACTTTAATACATAGTAACTTTTTCAGTGTAGAATTGAGCTCTTCATGGTTTGATTTTTCACATCTATAAATTAGACTTTCTTCATGAATTCTATGTTTCCCAATTGTTTGTAAAATAAATACATATTTAATACAGAACAACAACTAATGCTTTGTTCTACATCATACAATATATAAAATACTTTAATAAAACATTAAGATGCTTCCAGAGCTAAGTGTCTTTCAACAATATAGAATAGAATAGAATAGAATAGAATAGAATAGAATAGAATAGAATAGAATAGAATAGAATAGAATAGAATAGAATAGAATAGAATAGAATAGATGCAGAGCAAAATGGTTTCTTAAAGATTACTTTATTCTTATTGATTTATGGTAAATGTATCAAAGAAATAAATATCTATTAGTTTTTTGCCAGTATATTTCTTCTGCACTATAGTCCAGCTAACTATAGTCCAGCTATTCAGATTTTTCTGAATAGTTTTAATTATTCAACATTTCATTCAGAACAGAGTGAGTTGGGGGGAACCAAAGATGAGTGAAAATGTGTCAGAAATGTATATTGACTCCATTTCTTAGAGTGGGTTGAAAACATGACAGAGCTGAGGTTTTATTGTTAGTCTGTTAGGCAATCAAACTATTGAACAGAGTGTATTAATCTTCTTTTCATTTTAAAGTTAACAATTTTTAAAGCCAGCCCGCAAGCAGAGGTAAAGTTAGAACACTTGCCTTGGTTGTAGAGTCAAGATTTACTGGTGGTGATAGTCACAAAAGACATTTCACAAATAAAGAAAAATTGCCCAAAATTATTTAGATCCTATGTATATTCATCTCTACTCAAATATTATCAGATCCAAATATCTATATAATTAAGTTGAGGGGGAAAGGGTTGAAACACATGCATCAGGTTACAAACCGATGTAGCTCATACATGGACCTTTACATAGTTATAGATATAAAGCATGTGGGAAGAAGTTGAGGCCATGACATTAAATTGTTCCAATTCTGCCTGCCATGCTCCCTATGCATTTGGCAAGCAAATGAAACAACTCAACTTGCATATTTATATATGTATGAAATGCTGAAATGCTGAAATGCTGAATTGGACAACTTTAGTTCTCCCCAATTTTGGGGGGCGACTGCTGGAGATTTGGTAGCAAACCACCAAATCACAGAGGTGCTATTTCTTGCCAAATTTCAGATTAAAAATGAATACATTTATGGCTAAGATTTGAAATGTTCTCATTCACAGTCTTTCAGCCATACAACTTCTAGGGTCATTTGTAGCTCCTCTCTGCTGCTCAGTTCCTGACATTCATCTCACAGAATCACAACCCAGAGCTATGGCAAATTAACATAGGAAGTAGGAAGGCAAACAGAGACTCTCACATTCAACATAAAAAGTAATTAGCAATTATTTTACAGACAATATATCTTCATATGCCAAGACACCTAATTATCACAGTCTCCTGTCATTAGATCAGCCTTCACCAGGCCATTGCCTTCCATCGTCATGGCCAATGGCTAGGCAATAAAAGAGCTGAAGACTGTCTTTTTTTTAGATTTTAGATATAACCTTTTTTTCAGGTTATAGAAGGCACCTTTAGAGACAAATATCCAAACATTAATGTAGGGATCTGTAGTATAAAACCCACTTCTAAAAGTTCTATTGTTGGATATATAAATTACAGGACAGTTTGTGTTTCAAGGTACCTCAAGAATATTTCTGGCTATTCTTTGTAAAAGGGTACTGGCCAAGGAGGATGACTAGCCTAAGCTCAAACAATTTATATTCTTCTCATTATGAATGCTATGCTGAATTCAGACAACAGCTCACCTGGATTCCAACCATAGCAAAATATAAATTGCTTGTTCATGAATCTAAATTGCAGACAAAATCATAGCACTACAAGCCATTCTTTTCTTAAAATTGAATGATGATGCTAGATATCTGCTATTTGAAGTATTAAAATCACTCAGATGTAAAATTGCAGGTGCAGTGTCAAGTACCCTGTGTTATTTCTACTTCTTTATTCAGATGAAAAAATATGAAATTCTTTGGCATCTATGGATTGACATCAATGATTCTTCAGTAGTGGCATGCAAATAGCATTTTCTTTAAGGGTATGACAACCATATCTTGGCCTGGTTGCAAATTAGGGTTCTTCTGCTGGTGGAACCTGCTTATTTACATTTATTAGATGCTCCACCATATGTATTTAAAAATTCCTGTGTGGTATGGGTTTGGTACAAATGCTGCCAGCATCCTCTTTCTGAGATATGAGTCTGCTGTTGAGGAAAGATAGCTTTTTACTTGTAAGTGAGATCCATTTATAGCCAACAGCTTTTATTCATATGTTTATGTATTTAGAATCCAAACTTATGGAATAGATTAGAGTGAGAACCAAGAAATAAAAATCACTAAATACATAGCCATCAGATATATCTCAAGCCATCTTTGAATTATGTTTTCTAAGCTGTTAACTCTTAGGGTCTTCTTTTTTCTTAACTAGATGTATGATATAAAGAGTCTTGATGCCCAAGTGCCAAAATACTACCATCATTTTCATAATAGTATCAATAGCATCAAAAAGGAAATTAGAAACAAAACCATGTTCCCATTGAATCAGGTCGAGTGTCTCTTTCAGTATGTTCTAAGAGAGCAGGCAGTGCTCAATAGTAAGTGATGCTGGAACATTCCAGAATAGCCAGGGTGTTGCACTATCATTATACATATGTAACGGTCTAAATTTTAGAAAACTAAGAACATTTTGTAGGGGTTTTGAACATTCTAAAAAGAGAATTTTGGTGACTCTAGCTTCTAGCTGCTGCTACTGAATTCAAAGTCAGTGTGTAATAAGACTTGCCTCATCCATGATTTAATCATTTAATTGATTTAATCATGGATGAGAGGGCTGGCCTAGTATGTATTGCTAAAACCAGAGGTGTCTGGAGTGTTGCAGGATGAAAACAGAGAGCAAATCAGGCTGGGTATAGGAAGAGGCTTTATTAGGAAATATCTTGTGGTGATAAGATATACTTTTATCTTCACTTTTATTTCATCTGCATAACCAGCCAACAGCCCTGTTTCAGGTGACTCAGTCCCTCCTGGGTAAGGGGAGACCATAAGAGAGAATAATGAGGATTATTCTCCACATATGGATTCACTCAGAGTTAGATTCTGGTGATCCAAATTCCTATGAAATTGGCTGAGGCATGGTCTTGCTCAATTATCTGGGCAGTGTTGACCCTGTTGGCCCTGAGGAAGTGGACACTGCTGGATGAAGTGAAGCTGCTGGATGAAGTCATCCTTTACCACGGGGTTAAGTATCAATATGCTGATGATACTCAGTTATATATCTCTGTATAATTGGGATGCTGTAGAGGTTCTTTTCCACTGCCTGGAGCTTGTGAAGGTCTAGATAAGGAGACAATAGACTCTGATTCAACCCTAGTAAGGCAGAGTGGCTGTAGGTTTTATCCCCTGGATCTGATGGGGTACTACTCACCCAAACAGAGTTGGTACATAATTTGGGGGGCCTTTAAGGCTCATGGCTCCTGACAGAGCAGCCATGGGCAAAAGGGCCTTTGCACAAATCTATCTTTTATACCATTCCTACATTGGGAAGCTTTGCTCAAAGTTACTCATAATTTGGTTACCTCACAATGCCCTCAACATGGGCTTCCCTTAAAAAGCTTTCAGAAATTGCAGGTCATCCAGAATGTGGTAGCACAGGCAGTTTAAAGCATACCACAGTACACCCAAGTAACATCACTGCTATGTGAGCTGTATTGGTTTCCAGTAGGTTTGGGTACAATTCAAGGTTCTGGTTGTTAAAACCATACACGACAAGGCACAGAATATTGAAGGACCACCTCTCTCTAGTCATTTCTACCTATCTCCTCAGAAATGGCAGGATGGGAACGCTCAAGTCCCTTCTGTGGAACAATCATCTTTTGCCTAGGAGGCATGCCTTCTTGATCAAAACACCTACCCTGTGGAGCAGCCCTCTCCCTCAGGTTCAGATGGCCTCAACCCTTTCAGATAGCTTGAAAAACTTCACTTTTCCTTCAGGCTTTAGGACCAGGGTGTTAGTGGAGCTCAGCTGCGTTTCGTCCTGCACTGATTAAGGAATTGATAATTTTTACCTGGCATATTTAATTGTTCTTTTTATTCTTTTTACATTTTCATTGTTATTGTTTTTATGCCTTTATTAGCCACCCAGAGTTATTTGATTAAGAGAATTTGCCATATAAACTTCCAGAATGATGATTTATGGATTTGCTGATTAAAAAGGGTTGAATATGTGAAGAAGGGAAATGTTGTAACTTTAAAGACAGATAATAAGTCTGTTTTAACTGCTGTAAAGAAGATTGGAAGTTGCTTCTTTATATATCTTTTCTTCTTTTTCTGTTTGTATTACTCTTCACACTTTTTCTTATTTTTTCTCTTTTTCTTTTCCTTAAACTTACTTTATATTATTTCACTTTTACCTTTTACTTCTGTGAAAACCTTTAATAAAAATTACAGAATAAATAAATACCACCATCCCTGCAATCGTATATGTGACAGTTCATAAATAAACTTCATTGAACTGAATGAGAGTAAGTGGAAATAAGATTACATATTAAAGGGAATGTATCAGAAAGGATTTTAGACAATAATTATCTGATTACAAACCTCTTTGCTGACAATAATCAGGAAATCTGAGAATTCACCATTCCAGAGTCCTGGAAGGAAAGAAAATAGGCCAATCCTGAAACACTACCACTTCATAATAGGCCAGATGATAACAATACTTTTCCAATATTTAATTCTGTTTTGTTAGCAAGGATTGAGAATAATCAAATAATTGAAAACTCCTCAAAGGTTTATTTTCAATGCTTGGAAACTCAGAGAACCCCAAGGACTCCACAGTTCAACCCTGAGCTACACATATTCACCTCTATTGGTACTGTCTAAATATACAGCATAACAATTAAGACCTTTGTCTCAAATACTCCAAATGTCTTCTAAGGCAGGCATATATTCTTTTTTCTTGATAGACTGTTAATTCACTTGCCCAGATGCTACACACTGGTTTGATACAAGATGGATCTGGCATTCACCTGTTCTCAAAATGTGTTCTAAATATGAACCTAATTCAACCATGTGACTCATTCCTTTAAATATGACCTAGCACAATGCATTTATCTGTGACTCACCTCTTTATTTCTAGTTCTGGACACAACTTCTTTTCTATGAAGAACCTTAATCTAAGAAAAGACAAGTATTTTCAGAACTGGAGATGAATCCAATCCAGGGATTGCAGATATATGAAAAAGAAATGTTGGAGCTGAAAATTTCCTTTCTGACTAAAGTAATTCCTAAAAAAATAAACTAAGTAAGTAAATTTGCCAGTGTTAGATTATCAACAATTAGTTTTTAACCAAGTGCTGGAAATACTAGGCTTCTTTTCATTCCTAAATAAACCAGAAAAAAGAAACAACCAATGAAGTCACAAATCCTGTTGGAGATAGTTTCAAAAGATAAAATGGAGGGGGGAAAGCTCATACTTTTTCATGCGTTCTTCTTGAGTGGCGAAAAATTATAGTAAGGATAATTTCTCAGGTTTGCTCATAATTGCTCTTGACACCTTTCCTGTAAGTTGAGATAAACACCAGTCAGATGGCTATGAATAGCTGAAAGTGATGGAGGAAAGGCAAGCACTTGCTTCATAAAAGACAAGGCCAATAAAGGGCCAACAAAGAAAGGGAGAATTTGGAGAAGCATAATTTAGGGCATAATTAAAAATTAAAGAAAAAAGGAAGATACACAATATGGAATATTATTGAAGTGATGTGCACACATTCAGACTTCTGTGTGAAATATTGAAGAAATATTTATTGCCAGTAAATATCTCCATTTATCGCTTCATAAATCCAAGGAGAAATAAGCTAATTTAATCTGCAGTGTAAAATTTTATACCAGGGAACAACAAATTCATATGTATGTCTTTCATTTAGAAATCTGGTTGACTGGCACTGACCAAAAACACAGAACAAAACAAAACACCAGCTTTTTTGAGAAAAATATATATGACAAGAATCTGAAAATCATATTTGTAAGTATATAACAAATTATTCAATCTTGGTATGCTATGAAATATAATCTTACTCACATTTCTGGTATCCCAACTGTTACGCTGTTAATAATATATCCCTTTAGAATCACTTGTGTTTTAATTATTCATTCTGAAAAGAAAAAAAAAATCAAAGCAAAAGGATATAAGAATTTAGGTTTAAATATTGAACTTTGAAGTTGTACACTATTAAATCATCAAAATCTACCAAGGAATAAAAAATAAATAAATAGAGATTTGATTGGCACTAAATAGTTTTGTTATATCAAAATAGGCTGTGGCTTTTCAAACTATAATGAAGTATGAGATTATCACATCACAAGTAGGATCTCTGCAAATGCTCATTATCTTTTTTGTATGATACATCCCAGAAGCGTACTAGTGTCCAGATTCTATTTTATACTTTTAATGTAGTTTTTGTGTACCTGTATTCTGGAGAAAGTGTGGGGAATCTTTGGTTCAATCTCCAATCTAACAATTCAGCACTTGTTGTCAGGCAAGGATGCATCAATTTTACAAAATACAGAATATTGACTACAAAGCTAATACATTTGTATTTATACATCATCCAGTAGAATCTTATGAAATTTCCTTGGAAAGAATTGGGCTTAAGCAAATAAGCACAGAACAGCTACACAAGCCACTGGCAGTTACTTACAGCTAAGCTCCTAAGGATGGGATATGAAGAAGCTACAGGAGTTTTAAGGCAGAGGAAATGTATCAATATTGATACATAGTCAGATCATTGTAAAATTTTCATACATTTAGTAACTGGAATAGGATGTTCCACCCCAGGGTGGAAAGATATGTGGAAGATACTGTAGAGTATCCTTCTCTCAGCAATTCTAGAAAACAGGCATTAAAATGTCTTATTATGAAGATTTTGCCCTTGCAGAGAGGATATAATTGAATCTCTGGCTCATGGTGCTCTTTTTGCAATGTTTGTGGTGAGTCAGATAATATTTACGTTAGTCACTTACTTGCAGATCAAGATCCCAAAATTAAATGGCAAGTTGCAAAATTCTATCCAGCTGTAAGCTGGGTTCAGTGTCAAGGGAAGAATGAGGTATAATTAAACAGAGTAATGACTTTTTAGCTATTTAAGGTTATGTGACCAGATTTATTTGAATTTTATATTGTCTGTGTTGTGTGCTGTGTATAGGCACATGAGCACTGGTCAATGACTGCAATAAAAATCAGTTAAACTAAACTGAGCTCAATTGGATGGATGGTCTGGTGCACATATAGAACAATGAAGAAATAATCAGTTAAAGCAGTGTTGTCCAAACTTGGCCACTTTAAGATGAGTGGACTTCAACTCCCAGAATTCCCCAGTCAGCCATGCTGGCTGGGGAATTCTGGGAGTTGAAGTCCACTCATCTTAAAGTGGCCAAGTTTGGACAACACTGAGTTAAAGGATGAAAGCAGTACAGCTTGCTTGAACAATGAAAAAGACAGTCCTTGGAGTTTTGTCCACTAAACAAGGAAAGGAGAATAAATTTGTTTTCCTTACATTTTAATATTAATTTATCCAATTACATTTAAAAAAAATTAGGGGATCAATAATACATTTTGTTTTGTTTTTTAAAAAGCATCATAAACAAAAAAGTGGAGAAAGAGAAATTAGGCAAGTGAAATAAAGCCATATAATTTGAAAATAAATAAGTAAACAAATAAATAAATGAACTCATTTATAATCTTAAAGTGATACAGAAAAAAAATAAACAATCAAATTCAATATTCCTAAGAAAAATGTATGTGTAGGGATGAAGTAATGTGTTGGGAATTACTTTGCATACGTATATCTCTCAAGCATAGAGAATAAATGTGAACAAGGATTTTTCCAGAGTCTTTCCTGATGCATTACTTTTTCAGCTCATGTCATTTCCCACACCTTAGACAACATTAACCCAAAGAAAGATGTATTTTAAATTTTCATTGCGTAGGTATAGTAAATCTGGCAGTTGACAACAAAAAAAGAAATAATTTCTTGTGTTGCACCATTTTGTATGTCCTGATAAAAATAGGTATTAAACCTATACTAGAGTTAATTATTAAAGACTTTTGAGTAATTGGTTTCAATTTCTTCAAAAACCTTTAATCAAACTGAATAACTATATGGACATGGCTATCAAAGGTGGCAATATGTATTGATTTAATTATATCACAGTCTTTAAAGGTACATACATAATGCAATGTTACAGTCAATTCTTGAGGATTTCCTGGAATAGTTTTAAAGGGAATTAAAGAATTCCAAGGTGACTCATCAACAAGTTATACTGTATATCAGGATTTTTTTCATACTTTTTAAAGTCTTCCAGAAGAGCCTGTTATATTTGATATAAGATTTTTATATAATAATTAATATATTCATTTGATGTTAAATGATGTGGATATTTTTTTAAACCTTTATTTTATTGATTGATAAGTCCTCATGAGTTTAGCTTATGTTAAAGTATTGTTTCTCTGGTTTATTTTTTTGGGAAGGGAGGGAGGGAGGAAGGGAGGGTGGAAGATCTGTTGTTTCTTGGGATATACTAAAACTAAATAACACATAAAGGAATTGGAAATGTTGAAGCAGGATCAACATTTTAGAGATGACAGTCATTTTAATTTCAGCTATTCTAGCAAGAAATTATAAAGATTCTGTTGTGACTTTAAGTTCTGTTTAAACTATTCACTGAAGAAGGTCATAACTGATGTGTCTTTAACTAGTGCCAATCTGTTGTAATAATTACTTAAATAACTAAATCCACCTGGGCTAATATGAAATCCAGTTGATGCTTGAAGACATTTTTGCAACTTTTTAATCAATTTTATTAGCCTAATAAATGTAGATCAAAATTTACCTCTATTGCTTCTAGTGTATGAAATGCATTCACCTCAAGTTGTAAGGGAGTTATATGTCTACTGTTTGTTTGTTTATTAGATTTCTATCCTGCCTTTCATTCAAGAGCTCAATGCAGTGTAAGTAGCACTCCCTCCTAGTTTTCTTCACAGCAACAGGGTTGGTTTGAATGAAGGCCACAAGTCACCCAGTGAACTTTCATGGCTGAAGGAGGACTAGAACCTATGTCTCAACAGGCCTAGTTTAACACTTTAACGATCCCATTGCACTGGCTATATTAGGATTTTGAATAAAAATGTGCACTGCTAATACAAATATGTGGCAGAAAAGGGGAATGACTATTTAGATGAATGAGTAGTAATTATATTACTTCTAATTTTAATTAACTTTATATGTAAACAAAAGCTCATTTGTAAGAGTAGTGAGCCCAAGATCAATTAATAAGGGTGCACTTGCTGCCATCTTACCTGTCTCCACATCACATGCAGCTTTTCATTGAAAAATATAGGCATAATTGCCTATTCTTCCTTGAACTTGAAACAGCCTCCATTTGTTATTTGCAGAAACTGGAGTTTGAGGCCAAAACCTAGACCTCCAAAGACAGCTATTTCAAGTTCAGGTGATATGTGAAGCCTTAGTTCAAGAGCAACACATGGGTGAAGGGGAGAGGGCAGAGGAAGTGAGGCATGCTCATTAAGCAGTCATCTTAGTTTGGCACAAAGGCAGACAAGCTTTGGGGAGGCGGTATAATTGAAGAGTATGTGGTAGGTACAGTCATAAAGTAATTGCAATGGGAGGCCTGACTATTTGCAAAAAGGCTGCTTGGTGAGCTTTGCCAGTCCCAAGGTACTAATTTACTAGAAGACTGCAGGATTTCACCACAATACCTTCAACTATAAGAGTGAGACTTTCTGGGCTCCCAAGCAAGTAAATGTGATGCCAGAGATTAATGGACACCGAAACAGGAATCTGGGGCACCCTGTGCCTATGGATACTTTGTTGCTTACTCCTAGCTTAACTTGTGAGAATACAGCTGAAAAGAAAAGAGTTTTAATTTGTACCTCACCTTACCCACTGCTTTTTAAGTGTAGCCCCAGCATGACACTGATAGACCTAGTGTAAACCACTGCTTGAAAAAATAAATTATGCACCTCTGGTTGATGTAATAACCTATTCCATGTAAGATAACACTGCCTTCTATTTGATCAAGTGTGTATGAGATTAATCAGCAAAACCATGTCCCTTATAGCTTCACTGCCCCTATTCTAGGAGAGTTCAGTGGACATGTCCAACATAAAGCAACAATGCCATTTATAAAGCTAATAAATGATTTATTCAGATAGAAAGTTTAAAGGAATGTATTAAATCAATTAATTTGCAGATTCCCCCAAAAGACCTCATTCTGATCTTCAGGTAATCTGATTAAAAATCTATAGATTTTTTATAACCATTTATAGTTTTTTTAATCATAACTTTTTCTATATAAATATTCATCATCATATTCTTTTCCAAAATAAGAATGCTTGCCAGTTTATAGAAGAATCTGTCTGACAGAATTCCATGCTTTGAACAATATTTTCTCCATATTTCTTAATAGGGATTTGCACATTTTTTCTTCTTGGACACACAGGACTTCTGCATGCAGTTGGCCTTGTGAGCTCAGAATAGGAAAGCCTGACCTGTCTTTTTCCAGTCTGTGAATACTATATTTGTATTTATTTACACATTGTGATATTTGTGTCTGCAAATGACCTCTGAGTGGGGTTATAATATAACTGCATAGGCCAGTGGCCCTGTTTTACTACTCTGCATTGGGCATGAGACAATGTGGTTACCTTGGTTACTGTTGCTATGGAAGGGAAGTTTCTAGTGATGCTTTAAAAATGACTCCGAGATGGTAAAATACAATTTGAAATGGAAAAAAGAGCAACAAATCTACAATGGTAGTTAGCCCTTTAAGAAACATGATTGGTCAAAGTTTCTGGCCAGGATTATAGAACAAGAAAGTGTCAGATTGGAGACTTCAGGGGAAGAAATGGCAGACTGAAGACTGCTCTGCTAAAAGCAGAGACGATAACCGAGATGGAATGAAGACCTGGCAAGTAGACCGACACTTTGTAATTCCTTTCCAGACAAGGAGAGGACTTGAGATCACCCACAAGTGCTCCATACAGTTGCTTCTTGCAAGGAGACCACAAGATAGCAGTCTCTAGTGGGTTTAGAGTTCTGGGAGACAAGGGAATAGCCATCTTTTTGTTCAAACCATGATCAGTGCCTTCAAAGGACACCGGGTTTGTATACTTCCTTTTCTAATCACTTTCAGAAATAGCTTGTTAACTGCTTTTCAGCAATTAGGAACCTTTGGATCAACAAGTTTTACAGCACTGGGTAAGTTTCCTTCAATTCTTAGCAAAAGAAGTTTTAAATACAAGTTTAAGGATTTTTTTTTCTTTTGGAATAAACAGCAAAAGGATGATTAGAACTTTGAATTTGGAAAGTTATAAATGGACTAAGAGTCCAGATAAATTTGAAATAAGATTTTGGAATTAATTATAAGAATACTTCCTATGGGTAAATGCTTTTGTTTTGAATTCTTTTAAAAAACATAAATAGGATGAGACTTTGAAGGTTGGACACTAGAGGGAACCAGAAGGAACTAAAGATTACAATTAAAGGAGAAGAACACTTAAATTTGACTTACTAATACAGAATGAAGCAAAATATTTTAACATTGGATATAGTGAAGGATATTTTTGAACAATGGACCCAGAAGTTAATTTTAAGAGTGTCTGCTTCTATAGACAGGTTGTGTTTTGAGATGTTATGAAGGAGGAACAAATTTTACCAGACAAGATTGAGACTGATTTGAAACTGGATTTAAAAATGGCAGGTTACAAGAATGATATGAAAAAAAGATGCTACACTGGACATACAAAAGAAACTGGCTGATGTCTTAATAGTTAAAAGGAATATACAAGTAACAAACAAAGAGATTGACCTGGATAATTTTCCTATATTGGATTTACAAAAGACTTGTTAAAGCTTTGAAGAATTTTGTGAGAAGGGACAAAGAAAGAATGAAAAGAAATCAAGTTCTAGAATATTATTTGAAGGGACTAATCAATGTTAAAATAGACATGTTGTTATCTCTGGTAACACTTAATGGACTTTTTGTGATCAGAACTGACTGACAAGGCTTTAGAAATTTGTTTATAGATAAGGTATGGATATGAGAAGAAGAGATCATTTGTTGTACTTTAAGAGAAGGTGATAAGTTACTGAAAGTTACTGAAATTGTTTATATTTGTGATGAAGGAGGAAATCATTTCTTTATATATTTCTTTTCTTTTTCTTTACTATATTATTTTTCTGTCTTTTCTATTTTTCTTTCTATTTTTTTTTCAATTCTGCACTTTCTATTTTTTTCTTCCCCACCCCCTTTTTTAGTTTCCATTCGTTTTTATTTTTTTAATTGTAACTTTTAATAAAATTACTATAAAAAAAGAAAATGTCATTGAGCTTAAGTCAGTTTGTAAAAGACAATTAAATCTTGGTGAGAGTCTGTGAAATGCAGTTGAGAGAGAAATCAAAGTTGAGAGAGAAGAAAGGTTTCCAGTCTGAGGGAAGCTTACTGAAAAATATCTGAAGGCCAGAACTTGTGGCTGAGGTGGAAAGAATCAGTGGTGGATCTTCGAGTACACACTAGAGCTGCCAGAAGATGGCAGAAAGAGAGAAAGGACTAGAGGGAACTTCATTACGAAAAATTGTATCAACCTGGAAAATAAAAGCAACAAAAAGGGATGAACACATGTGCTGTTGGAAACATACAGCATCCATTCTGGTTGTATGGGATTTAGCTGGAACAGAATTCAGACCAATCATGGCTGAGAAAAAGGTAACCAACAGTTCATTAGCTCATGCTTCTTTCTTAAGAAAGAGAAACTGTAATTTAGAATATAGTTATAAAGATATAACTACATCTCAGCTATTCAAAATTACTCTTTGAGAAGTAATGCATTATCCCCTCTTGTAAACAATCCCCTTAATAAACAGTACAGATAGTTGTCATTTAGCGACCACAGTTGGGACTGGCAATTCAGTCATTAAACAAAGCAGTCACTAAGTGAAACTATGGCTGTGCTCATGATCTTACTTCAGGTTTCCTTTGCTTTACAGGCCTGCAAAGGTCATAAATGTGAGGATTGGTTATAAAGTTACTTTCTCATCATTGTCATAACTGTGAATGGTTGCTAAATGAGGCAGTTGCTAAACAAGGACAACCTGTAATTCTATTCACCCAGAAAGACTCTCATGACTGCTTGGATTTGCCATGGAACTACTGACAATGTTCTTTAAGGTTAAGGAGGTTTAGCTTTGTGCAGGACTATATTACATTATTCCAGACTAAGCCAGCTAGAAGTCTGCACAAATTTTATGATACAAAAAGACACACAAGCAGACACACAAACACATTCTCTATGCACACAGGCATAATCATATGGGTAGAGTAGTCTCTGTCACAAAAGTATTCAGAAAATCAAGCAAACTAATTGTCAGTCCATCACACTAATTCATATAACACAGTCACTTTAAATAAGTTTAAAAAGCTATTTGTTCATACATCAAATAAAGAAGGAGGCTGACGGGAGATATAATTGTGCCATGCACATCTCTCAGTGAGGTTAATACAATGTGTAACCATGTACAAAAGTATAACAGAAGAAAAGAACCAAACTGATAGAAGCTATCTAATATTTTAGAATGTAAATCAGGAATATTTATCAACAGAAGAGCTTGATACTGCTACTCTTAGAATAGTCATATAAGAATATTATATTCTTATATCTTTATTCTGTATACTGTGGGTAACTGGATAAGTGGTGGAGCGAGAATGAAGGGAAAGGAAGCAAAAGAAGGTGGAAAGGGAAACATTTTTTAAAGAAACATTTATGTGTTTCTTTTGTTATTGTCTCAGAGATACATTTAGGTATCAATGGAAACTTATTTGAAGTGCTGTTTGATGTTTTGAAATTGTGAGTATGGATGTGGGTTCACACTTGTGCATGTATGCATGCATATGTATATATGCTTGTGTATGTGTGTGTGTGTGTGTGTATACACAGACATCCAAACACACATATAAACTATGCATATATTTGATTACATGGATAAATATTGTGTCTGGAGCATTGATCTGTCTAAGCTTTTTCCTTAGTAAATGTCATGAATTAATTTATTGATATAACTATAAACATATCCTGTATTCTGTCCTGTTTTTCAACATTTCACCAAATTCTAGCATGAAGCAAAATATAGGTCCACATTATACAGTAGGGTACCGGCTTCAAGTCTTGGGTGAAATTAAAGGTTGCAATCTGCAATGCAGCAATGTCTGCTGTTTATCTGAAACAGAGGAATCTTCAGGGGTGGGATAAGGAGAACCAAATGATGAAGGCAGCGTCCCACTCTCACAACACAGTCTCTGCCCTTTTGTACATATATCATGACGGCACACACATGTATCAAAGGCTGGGTGTTCATAATGATGGCGAAGTTGTTTCTGTCATTTGTCTCATCTGCAGACCCCTCTGCTTGAAACATCAGGAACATCAGAACTACTGGGTAGCTATAGTTAATACTCAAGAATGGTCCATGATCCATAAAGAAAGAGGGAGGTTGAAAAAAGATCTCTCATGGGTTTCAAGTGAAACAATGTGACCTGCCAAAGTGAAATCTATCATGGCACAAGCAGAATCTGCTAGCACTTTTATCAGCTCCAAGGCTGTGTGTAAAAAAATGTCTTTTTTGAGTAAGTAGCATAAATACACAAACATTGGCATAAGAGGCATAAAAAGACATGAATATTGCATATGAAAATAAATGTGAATGTACGTGTTAATTTTCTATGATAGAACAGTGTGAAACTTCACAGAACGAAAACTGAATATATGTGACACCGACGAGATTCAAAAGAGATCTGAATTGTGCTTCCCTAACAAGTATTTCTTATTTTAAAACCTGCAGAGTATGGTTAGTTAAAATAGGATAAATTTGGTACAGAGACATCCTTCTCTTCCACCACCATCAACATTTGCTCTGTTTAGATAATGGTGGCGGTGAAAATAGGACTTGTGAAAGATATTGGCTCAAGAGGATGGAAGATAATTATGTGACTGCCCCTTTTGCTCACCTCACTCATAACATCTACTTTCTGCCTAATAGTAGGGATAGCTTTAGTTGACTTAGTTCACTAAAGGTGATTTTTCTTCTCATGTCCCAATTTCAGTTTCTTCAATCACCATCCTTCTCTACTAACAGCTTCAGGGATGGATTAGGTGGCAGGGATCATCAGATTCTAGTTGCTGGACACCATGGGCATCCTGGTAGACCACATTTTAACCAGTATGCTACAGCTGCCAAAAGGCCCAGTGCATCACAAGGTAAAATATTACCCTATGCTACACTGATCAGACCACACTGGAATACTGTTCTGGCTGCTACAATACAAGAAGGATGCTGAGGAACTACAAAGAGTGCAGAGATGAGCATCAAAGAAGATGAGGAACTTGGAGGCAACATCCAGTGAAGAATTGTTAAAGGAACTGGGTATGTTTAGCTTAAAGAAGAGAAGACTAAAGGAAGATACGATTGCAGTTTTCCAGTACTTGAATGACTATCACAGGGAAGAAGGTATGGATTTATTCTCCATAGTGTCTGAAGGTAAGACAAACCCAATCAGTGCAAGCTTTACAGAGGGCAATCCAAACTCAAAATAAGGAGGAATTTCCTGACCATAAGAGGTATTAAGCAGTAGAACAGCCTGTCTCTTAGTGTCACAGGTGCTCCATCACTGGAGGTTTTTTAGCAAAGGGTAGACTGCCATTTGTCTGCAGGGATAGGGTTTGAGGATTTCTGTTGTGGGCAAGGGGTTGGACCTTCTACTTCATGATTCTGGGATTCTGGGATTCTAGGATTGCTGTTCTAGTTATAGGACTTGCCCACTATGTGGAATTACGTATCAGAGTATATGTATTCCATATTCTTCTTGATAGTATGGAAACTCTCAGTCTTTCGTCTAGCATACCACTGCAATGGTATGTGAAAGATGGAGCCAGATTGTTGGGATGATTAGTTGTATGGGGCTTTCTCTCTGGGCCAGATGAATGATAACTGGGAAGGGGAAAATACAGTAGTTCCTATAGGTTGTTTTCTGCCTTCCCAAATTTCATCTTCTTGTGTATCATGATGTTTTAAGAAATAAATAACAATAACTTTCAGAATAAATATTTTACCTAAGATTAATTTCCATAATTTCTGTGCTCTGACCTTTGCTGTTGCTTTGTTTGGCATCTCTGTTTAAGCTATTATGTATACTGTGTACTACAGGACCCAAGAACTGTATGTAACAATCAGGTAGAGCACCAGAAAGCCTAACAGGTAAGATAGTATATTTTAGTATGTACTAGGTTTCTATCTGTTTACTTACCTGGTAACAAATTTTCTCTGATATTATTTTCATCAAGGTAATAATAATATTCACAGACTGTTCACAGTTTTATATTCTGAAGCTTTTCTAATGTATTCTTTCTTATGTTTCTGACTATTGCTTAAAACAGGATATGTTGGGATAGGATTTTATCAATTTTGGATTCCTTCCAGCCGCATATGATTATTATATGGTGGTGTCAGACTTTAGATATAGTAGAATTGCTGCCCTTCTGGCAATCTATTGATGATGCAAAATACAGAGAAGTTGGCATGGTACCTAGCATGCCACCAATGACATCACCATAGTGGATAATGATGAAATTGGCAATTTGCAGCATCAGCCTCTGCATGACCACAGCTTTGAAGAATATACTGCGAGCCATAGGCAATGTCTTTTAGCCCAATGAAACACAATGTGAAAATGAAGGCAAAGTTAATCAGATGCAAAGGACTGGTAATTATATGAAACCATTGTGAAGAGTAGTCCTTATGCAGGTTGAGTAGTGTTACAGAAATAAGATAGCCACTGTAAAATATGAACCAATTTCTCAGATTTGACAGACTGAACATTGTTATGCAGACGTGCTTGCCCGCACATCTGAGAATCAAAGTCTTTCCCTTGTCATCTGTGTTTAATATCAGAGAACATAAAGTTCTTCCAGATCAATTGAAACATGGCTGGTTCAGTGTTTACCTAGTTTTTGACTGATTTACTTAACTGATCTCAATTTGTATCTTACGCATTGAAGTATTTGGCTGAAGTTAATGTAGTTCCCCAAAGCTTTGTTCTTAGTTCTGTGCTGTACTATTTATACAACCTCAACAGCTTTGGCTTTTCTAGCAGTTTAGGCTCAATATTCATTGCTTACCTGATAAAACTCAGCCTTCCCTCCCTCCCACTCTCTCTTAAAATTTTGTTTATCCAGTCTGACAGAAGTTTGAACATAAAATGTCCCAACATTTATTTTTAACAGAATGCCTCACAGAAGGAATTCTTATTAACTAGAGCACCTGGTATGGGAGCTTTGCTTATTCTTCTAAAATACAGATTGATGGTGATCACACAGCTTTTGCAGATGTTGCTAAATGTTAATCCTGCTTATGTCTTTTGTACAATTGGTGTCAGCTGTGGTCCGAAAAACTGTATTACTGTTTAATAAATGTTCTATAATGCTTTTGAATGAAGAGATTTATGGCTTGTTTACTTCTTACCTGTGAATTTACTTCCTTGCCTGTAAATTATATTTTATCTTTTGACTGTCTTGGCAGAACTATGCATATGGTGCAAACTGGAAAATATTGTGTGCTGAATATTAGAGTTTTTGTAATTATCATTTTAGGACAACCTAGGTAGATTTATATAGTATTAAGAAAAATACTTATTTTATATTTATTTATTTATTTGACTTTCTATACTGCTGATTACTGAAGTAGTTTTTTTTATTTTACTAAATCAGATTATTGGTCCATCAGATTATGTCTTGTCTATACTGATTGGATTGGAATTTCAGGACTTCAACCAAGACAAGAGTCTTTCCAAATCCTAACCATTATCCAGCTATGAACTCATGTATCCCATATGTTAGTTTGTATACATGACTCCCCCTGCAAATGGGCAATTTAATATCTTAGCCAATTTATAATCAAAATCAAGGTCATTTTCTCAATATCATAATTAATATGAACATGAAAAGAGTTTTTTAATTGGCAAAGCAGTTCTTGACCTGGTTTATTTCCACATATATGCAATTAAAGCTTGACATCCAGAAACAGGACTCTCCAATTATGAACGAAACTTGAAAAAAAGAAAAATCCAAATCACTGTGCTTGCTCAGAAAGTTCCATCTGCTATAGGAATAGCCTCATGCCTCTATACTCAGGACAGCTGGGCAGTGGTGTAGATAGAAATTGCCAAATGTTAATTCAGTATATTGAGTGGCTGAATGAATAATCAAAGACATAATGCCATATGCATAGGGAATAATTGTTTGGCCATTATAATTGTGTAATATATTAAAAAAAAACCCTTTACAACTCCATAACAAGATAACTGATCTTTGTAAATGGACAATATGGTTTATGATTGCTCATACTGGAACAAAACTGGTTGCAATTATCTCAGTAATTGTTAAGATAAGTTGCTGATGGGCAGCACCAAGAAGTAACGTGGAGATCAAGTTCTATATAGGGACAAAAAAGAGCATGAGTAAGCAATTGGCAATAGGAGAATAATGTCAGATAGATTAGTTAGTTAGCTGGTTTCTAAGGTAATGCCACAAGGACGTAACTATCTAAAGTCCAACTTGGAAAAAGCAAAGAGAGAAAAAATAGGCAACAAAAATGAGCAAGACCAAAGTACGTCAGTTCAGTTTGATATATTTCATGGAAATCAATAACTTTCAAGACTGACTTTAAATTTTTCCAGATTTTCTAGGACAACAATCCAGAACAATCCTGAATCAAACTGAGGTTTTTAGAATTATATCTCCCAGCTGCTTTGCCCCATGCCTCAGATATCTCCCTTTTCCCATTATTAAGATAACCCCCCCCCCTTTAACTTTATTTCCCTTCTCTCATTATGCCAGCATGTGTGGCAAAATAGAAGGTGGTGGGAATTTATTACACTTTGGGTTCAATAAAATTGTGGTGTGTACCTGCAGTTTTCATATATTAGCCATTGGGACTCAAGAAGATACAAACAGACTGTTTTGGTTTGCCTTGAATGACAATAGACTATGCTAATCAATTGAAAATAATTTCGAAGGTTGGAAAGCTGAGACTTAAGAAAGAAAGAAAGTAGAAACTCCTTGCAAAAATAATAAAACTTACTTTTATCATTTAAAAGGAAAATTAATCTTTGCTAATAAACACAGATTTAAATGAAGTAAAGTCCCATCTGGTTAACATTCACAGCTTTAACAATAGCAACAGGGTTACTTTGATGTACTTGATGGTACAGTATAACTTAAAAAAAAAAAAATGTAGTAGCAGTAGACCTTTTCTTCCATAGAATGAGGAATTGTATCTCTATAGGACTATATATATATATGTGTGTGTGTGTGTGTGTGTGTGTTTATCCCTGTATCAGCAGCAATTAAGAAATGACAAAGATTGATGTGACTCCATACGCCAATCATAAGAAGAGACCAACATTTTGTTTCTCACTACTGTACAGTAAGTACATCCAATTACTGTAAGTATAACCAATTGCTTTTGGAGTTCTCACACGCAGGAGATATATACATCTGTCCCACCATTGTTCCCTATTGCTGGTACTTGGAGGAATGCTTCCCCTAACACAATGGTAACATTGGGTCATGTTATTTTACCACAATATCTACATTTTATATTTGGTGAAGAAATACTTTGTTCTCAAACTCCTTCAAATGAGCTGCATTGCATGATTCCTGAACCTAGTGTTTTGAGAGATAGAATACAACTTTTTCCTGTCCATGTTCTTCATAATATGCATAGATTTATCTCCTCAATCAGCCACCTTTTTTCTAAGGTGAAAAGTCCTAAAGCCTTTTCTAGTAAGGAAGGTGATTGAGCCCCCTGATTATTTTGATTGCTGTCTTCTATTTTCCAGCTCTATTTTATCCTTATTCAGTGTGACTGCCAGAACTGTATAAAGTATTCCAGATGTGGAAGTACTTTAGATTTGTATGAGGGTTTTACATTGTTGGCAGTTTTATTTTTAATCTCTTTCCAAATAATCTGGAAGGAAGGAAGGAAAAGATATGCATTAAACTATCCATTATGATCCCAAGATCTTTTTTTCTGGTTAGTTACAGACAAATAAATCAATATATTTGTGAGCTGCAGGGGAGGGGGTGGATTATTTTATATCTTTGCTATTTGCTTGAGCATTCAATCAATTTAAAGCAATCCTCCAGGAGCTCTTCACAATCTTGCTTGACTTTCACCATCCTAAATAGTTTAGTACCATATGCAAACTTGGCCAACTCACTGCTTACCCCAAATCAAGATGATTTATGAACAGCTTAAAAAATACCAGTCCCCACACAGTTCTTTTTATCCCATCACCGCTAATTTCACTGAATGGCCTTCAGTGAGGGATTTTGTCAAAAGGTTTTGAACAACCAAGTAAATTTTAACAGAATCACCTCCATCCACATGTCTGTTGACTGTTTCAAAAAACTCCAGGAGGTTGGTAAAACAAGATTTATTTTTGCAGAATCCATGCTGATTTTCCTTCACCAAAGCTTGTTCTTCTATGAGCTGAGATTTTTCTTCTTTGATTACTATTTCACAAATTCGCCTGGTGTAAATTAAGCTGATGATTTTATAATTTCCAAAATTTTTCCTGGATCCTTTTTAAGCTTAGTGTCACATTGTCTATTTTTCAATACTCCAGTATTGAGTGCAATACGACAGACACATATATTTTTGCAAGGATATGATAATTTCATATTTAATTATTTTTTAAAAAAATCTAGTGTGGTTGCCATCAGCACCTGATGTTTTGTTAAGTGTACTTTCTTAAGATATCCTTGAATATCTTCTCTTGTTATTTGTAATTTGCTTAGATCCCTCACTAAAAATGTCAGTAATGTCTCAAGTATCTCTTCTATATGTTCTGCAGTAAAGACAGAAAAAAAACCCAATTCATTCATTTTCTCTGCAATCTCCATATATTGCTGTCATGGCTTAAGCATGAATGTATTTACTCTATGTAAGTCTTCTATTATTACAAGCATTTATCTTTGATTTCTTTTACCACCCCAAGTTCATCTACTGCATTTTAATTATGTGAGCAATAGCATACCTATTGTATGCTATGTAATTTATGTTTGCTGACAGATATTGCCACCCATAGGGATTCCTGAAGGAATCTGGACAGTGTTTTTGAATATGTTAGATTTTATATCCTCTTTGATATAATCAACATCACCTCCTTCATACAGTTTGTATCAAGGAATGAATGTATCCCACTAATTCTACAAATCTGTATTTTTCCAATAAATCTATATTCTTGTTTACAGCCAAGTCCTCTAGGTCTCCCATCTGGGCTCATAGACTGGCATACAAACACCTAGGCACGATGTTCTTTTTCATATGTAAGCCCTAAAAATTTTTATCTCGGTTTAAAACTAAGGTAGTCAATTTGTTATTTAAGTCAGTTTATCTTTGAACTCCCATTTCATTAGATATTGCTGGACTAAATGGTGTTCCCCACTATAGTATAGTATAGGATGAACAACTCAATATTATTCTTAGGAAGAAACAGAATGGTAACTCTTTCCACACCCTTGATCTCAACAAGCGTAAGCGATGGGAGCTTATGTGGTAACAACTATAAGCACTGCTTCTGCTTGTATTGGATCTGTGCTGATACACAATTTTAAAAAATAATCACACGTATGAAAACAGGAACAATGACAATATGATACACAAGTTTGGAAACAACTACCACAGAATGCACTGTTTCCAAGGTATACTTCAGTAATATGTATGAACTGGAATGTACCCTTTTACCAACCAGATCATTTTCATCTTGTTTACAGGAATAGATTGGTACCACAGGAAATTAATTAGAATTTCTCATCTTTGTTATTATACTTGACCACCTGTCTCATAGTGCAGTGTTGTCCAAACTTGGCCATTTTAAGATGAGTGGACTTCAACTCCCAGAATTCCTCAGCCAGCCATGCTGGCTGGGGAATTCTGGGAGGTGAAGTCCACTCATCTTAAAGTGGCCAAGTTTGGACAACACTGTCATAGTGGAATCATTGTTTTATAGCACTAAATGAAGTGTTGCTCTATGCTATAAAGTGTTGCTTTACAAATCCACCTTACAGTTCACCTGAGCTGTTGTGCATTCTGCCATGAGGAACCAACCAAGGCTTATTAATAATTGCAAGTTAATGCAACATAAAATCAATCTGATTGCCAGATTGTTTAAAAGCTCTAACAGTGGCACATTAAGGAAGGAAAGGTTTACACCCAAGAATGAATTCACTTATTTTCTATTTATTCTTTTTTTGCCTTTAGCGGATAAATGACATTTAAATTAAAATGATGGTGTGAAGTGCATTGTGATTTTGAACGTAGCGACTAAAACCAAAATTGTACCTGACAACTAACAATGGGTAAAAGTGATGGATTTTAGTTTGCATATATTTGACACCAGAAAAAAAAGAGAGATTTCTTGATTACTGCAACATGAAAAGGTGGCATTTAGCTTCGAAAAAAAGGCAAGTCTATTAAGTACAGCTTCCTGTTTTTAATTTAAAATAACTTAGATTTACCAGTCACAATAAGTTGATTGACTTTGCTGTCCAAGTCCTGAAAGGCGACCACTGGCGGCTGTTTTCCTGAAACCCAGTTTCCCAGAATTCCTTTCAGGTGAAAAGTATGTGTTACGCCATGAACCATATCTGTCAGCTTAAACAAGCTAATTGAGTTTGCCTCTCTAGTCTGTTGGGAATTCCCCACACTAATCCTTAGATTTAGCTATGCAATACTAAGAGAAAGGAACATCCTTAAATGGTGTCCATAAATCAATATTTTCTTTAGAAAAGAACAAAGCAATAGTCTTATTAGTCTTAATGCAAGTTGTCTCTCTTCTATTTTTTGCAGGCGCGTAAGTGGTAGTGGATTCTACTACCTAACAATCAGGTGGTACTTCCATGTGCAAAATACTTTTACACTCCACACTTACTATTGCCCAGGAGAAGAAGGAATGGAAATTGTGTTATGTCATAACAGGTATGAACTATTGCTTTCACTTTTTCTGCTTCACTATGGCTTTTGTAACTTTTATAGACTAGGCAAAAATGGTGACTTTGACACTGTTTCATAGTTTTACTTCGCTATCTGTAATCTTGCAACCATGGCCTATTGCCACGAAAGACAAGATAATCTAGGCACAAAGCAATACCAAATGGGTATTATTGTTGGTCTCACAGTCAGCCAGATGTTTGGACTGGATTTGGCATTTTTATCCACCTACTGAGTCCTTCCCAAGGACCTGGGAGATAGATGTTGTTGTTTGATGGTGTTAAGGTATCGTCTCAGGATGTAAACTGTTCCAAGTAAAGCTGCCTTTTGCAATTGACTGATGGTGATTTTGTCAGTGCCGATGGTCTTCAAATGATACTCGATATATTTTGCGATTGCACCCAAGACACATATTACTATTGGTACTATCTTTGCTTTCTTTTGCCACAGTCATTCTATTTCTATTTGCAGGTCTTTGTATTTTGTATTTTATGATTTTTTCTTCTATTCTGCTATCAGAGACCTAGGTCAGAGCATAATGTGTTCAAAGTAGGGTAACTTGACCCTAGTCATTTGTACCTCAAGTAATAAGTCTGGGTTGATTTGTTTGATGATCCATTGGTTTGTTTTCATGGCTGTCTGCAGTATTCTCAGGAGTCTTCTCCAACACCAAATGGCAGATGTATACCAACTAAATATATCAGGAAGCAAACTGACCCTCCGGTAATTCAGAACAAATAGGAGAATTGATAGAAGAGCCCACAAGATTTTATAAAACACATTGTATGATTATTAAAATGCAGATATGCATGCTGACAAGTGTGATTGATTGATTGGTTGATTACTTATGTGCCATCAAGTCATTGTCAACTCTTAGCAACCATATACATATAGATTGATTTTCTCCATGATGATCTGTCCCTAACCTGGTCCTTTGAGTCTTTCAACAGTGTGCTATAAATGCATACTAACCACAATTCAGCAGTCTTAACCCTGAGATCTTGCACAATGGGGGAATGCTGAAATATTTGAGCATACTCTTTTCTCATGTGATTTAAAAATATTACAAATTTGAGGGCGTTGAAATGCTTTGGTGTTGTCATTTTTAAATTAATTTGGAAGAACTATAAATGTCCTGGTTGCTTGAGTACCAATTCTCAATGTTGGGGCTAAAGTTTTTGGGGATCAGTATTAGAAAAATAAATAATTTTCTGAAAAAAGAGGGTTGAGCTTTGAATTCTGGTGATCTTCAATCTATTACTGCATTGCACTGATTTGTGAAAATTCACAAGATATCCAGGTTTCTACCAAAATGGACCAATGTGAACCTTAACCCATCTAATGTTTCATTAGCAGTTTAATAAATCAAGTTTCCTTTGAGTCAAGCTTGATTCCTGATGACTTCATGAATCATCCATGTCGTTTTCTTGGCAATAATATGGAAGCAGTTTACCACTGTCTCCGTTTGGGATGTACTTTGACTCCACATTCTATTTTACAATCCTGAAATGTTTGGTTGTCTCCCATTTGAGTACTAACTAAGTCCAATCTAGGTTACCTTTAGAAATCAGCCAAGATTGGCCAGGTGCTCCTATATAGAGATTTAAAGAAACACAATGACAAAATATGTGCCTGCAAAAAGATGGACACATTTCTCCCCAAACTCTCCATATAAGGAAACCATCAGAGCAGGAGAAGAGGGGGAAGGGGAGGTGAAGATTTAGTTTGGTGACTGTGTTCTCTCTTCAGTTGAGTGTTTTGGGGAGATCTTTTTATGTATTTATTTTATTTAAAAGATTTGTATGGCCACCCACATTTTATAAAATAACAAAAGACAAAAATTTTAAAAGCCGTTTCAAATCACCAAGATATATCCACACAGTGGAAAAGAGGAAATGCATCATCTCCCCACAGTTTGAATATTGCCCTTACAGAAAATGTTGCCACTAACATATTTTTTTCAGGTTTCCCAACTATCAGCATATTTACCTTTATAGCAGTTTTATTGCAGTTGTGTACAAATAATAATGGGAGAATAAGCACTTTGAAGGAGGGATCTTCAGTTTTATTATACCACAAAAAATCCTATTTGTTCAAAAATTATGCCTGCAGAAGTCATATAATTGCTAAAGTAATTAGCATTTTATTATTTTAAAAAATAGTCTTAGAGCAAAAAGTCCTCAGTTTATTTATTTCAAGATTAGTAGGCTTCTCTCCATAAGGTACTATTATGTCTGCAAATTTCTTCCAGTTCTAAACCCTTTTTAAAAGTTAGAGCTATTCATACATTTCCAATGTCACTGAAAAGCAAAATCTTCAAATTTGCAAATCAAGATTCAGATTCATTCTCTGAATTGCATTAGATGGCTTCCAAATAGATCCAAATAGGGCTATTTTTCAAATCAAGGGAGTAAAAAACACTTCCTGAAAGAGGGAATAATTTAAAAAAAAAATAGTTTTATCAAAATGAGAAGACCAGCCCAATAATCCAGTGGAGACAAGAAAATAAACCCTTATTAAACTGCTTAAAGATACTGAAGACTTCCTTGAGATGGTTTCCAGGGTTGACGCACTGTAAGACCATCTAGTGTCAAATCTGTATGAAAGCAGTTCCTTTTGGCTTGTGGGCACTAACCTTTCTTCAGAGGCGACATCATGTTTTAAGTGGCTGCTATACAAGGAAGGGGGAGGGTGGTGTGCATGCTATGATAATTTACTTGTAAGCAAAGGTGCCAGCATGTCACAACCCACCCACAAGTGAGTTGTGATATGATTCTCTTTAAAAACTATGTTAAAAGCAGCAAGTAAGTATTAAGCATCCCTTTTGTTTTATTTTTGCTGTTAGTAAAAGCTGCTCTTCTGGAGATAACCTAAAGGGTTCTTATTCTTTTTTACTACTGTTTTGCTGAAGGAAATGAATTCACACATTACTCGACAGAATGTCCCATTTGGTAAAGCACTTGCTGGGAAAAGGTTATTTGTAATGACCAAATTCGTCACTGTTTGGAATCTCATAAAGGTCACAAGAAAAGGGGTGGGGGTGTTGCACTTACTTTAAATAAAATTCTGTATTTTAGAAATAAGTATGCTTTACTTTCATTTCATAGAAATATCAAAGCTGTTTGCAGTATAATTTACTTTTTGAGCTCCTGACATTTACTCAGCTGACTGTCTTTGGAGAACAATCTCTTGATTTAGCAAAGAAGCTCTAAAGGTACAAAACCTATCAAATGCAAATTGCAAGCCAACACACTCTAAAGTCTACCAATCCCACATTTTAAAGGGCTCACTTTGTAAAATACATTTCTGGTTCATCTACTCTGTCCAAAACCAAAATAAAATGTGTCCAAAAATACATGGGATTTCATTTAAAAAGGGTGTCACACACAGGAAATTAACTGGTTTCATTAAATGGATTCTACTGAGAATCTATTCACCCTTCTTCATCTTTATATTCAAGTATTCTTACTTTTTTATCTCTTACATTTAAATAGTCATCCACTCCTGCTGCTACCACTATAACCAAGGTAAAATCTGCTTTTTTAAAAATAATAACGACAACATAACAAATGCAAGCTGGAAGAATGACTCTCTCTTATTCAGTTTTACTGATCCAGACAGTGAACATTAATTGGGCACCTTGGCAAAAAGCCAACAGGTCCCAATCAAGCAATAGAGGAAACCATTTGACACCCATCTACCACTGAGCATTTTGATTGGGCCAGAAGGCAAAGTGCCAACTTTCTACCTGTCTTTTCCAATTAGTTAAATGCCGGAGTCTTGAACTTCTCTGTTTTGAGTATCAGCCTGGTAGAAAGAACACCATTAGGATGATCTATTTTTACAGAAGGTGTTTGCTTGTTTATTTTCTCCACAATAGTGGGATTTTTACATCTTTGTTCCATTTTTTTTCAGTTCCAATTTATTTCAAAGTACAAACAAAAATTTAAAAATCAAATAAATCAAATAGTATACCATAAACAGTTCTAATTTTCTGTACTCGCAGAGCTACATACTATACTAGAAAGTCAGTGGTGAAAATAACGTATCTTGTTCATTTCTTCCTTATCCTCTCTAGTTCTACATTTATTTACACCCTTTATATATACTGCCAATAGTCACATTTATTATTTTATTTATTTATTGCTTCAGCTTATAGGCTGCTCTTTTTTGCTCTGAGTGGCTTACATTAATTAACATCTTAAAGGTGAAACAGTAAAAATCAGTATCATAAACATATGAGCATGAAACTGAGCAAACTCAGGGAGGCAGTGAAGGACAGGAAGGCCTGGTGCAATATGGTTCATGGGGTCACGAAGAGT
Organism: Python bivittatus; assembly: GCF_059951505.1. NCBI lineage: Eukaryota > Metazoa > Chordata > Lepidosauria > Squamata > Pythonidae > Python > Python bivittatus. The sequence goes on from NW_028277098.1 coordinate 35,405,738, forward strand.
CGGACACGACTTAACGACTGAACAACAAAAAATCATAAACATAACAACAAGAAAGCCCTGATGTGTCACCATTCAGACAGAAAAAATTTCCAGCCACTCAAAATGCCTTCCTACAGAACCAAGGCTCTTTGAAAATACAATATGGAATAGATGGCTGAAATATCTTTGGGTAGGCTGTTCCAGAGGCAGGAACAAGAGCCCATCTAGAAGAAGGCTCAAGCACAAAGTCCCTGCAGATGGCTTTCCCTCAGATATGGGACCTTCAGCAAGCCTCTTTAGTGGATATCACCAGATTGGCAGATTCAACTCAGAGAAGGCAGTTTCAGAGACATCTGGCCTCTAGGCCCATGCAGGGCATTAAAAATAATGAGCAGCACCTTAAATGCACCTATAAGCTGACTCGCAGATAGCATAGCTCCAGTAGCATAGTGTTAGCTTGGTGAATGTTCTCCCGTACCTCCCAGATAGTAATATACTTATTCTAATAAAAATACCTAAAATCAAACAGTATATGTAGATTTATTTTTAAAAGCCAATTCGATTTCCATATTTTTCACATGAATGTGAAAGACTGTGTGTTAAGTTGTTCCATTTGTACAGTAAAAGTTAAATGACCAAGATAAAGGACAAAAGTGAGTTTTTGAAAAATAAATGCATCTAAAGGAGAGCTGAAATAAAGGACTGTATTTAATAATAAAAGACATATGGTCATTGTAATTGTACAGCAAAATGTGTTCCATGCTGAATGTTGTGATACAACTCAAGAAAAACTAAAGAAAAGAAAGTATCAAAATGAATAGGTTCATAAGAAATTGACATTCTTTTTATTAAATAAAATTACTTTGAAGAAATTGTGTACTAAGAAAGTGTGGACAAATATGCAAACATCTGGAAAAATATGCATAGAAATGTGTGAGCTTTCATATATGAAACATTTTTGCAATTCACAAAAGAAACAGATAAAATAGAGGTGATTTACAGAGCCATCTATTAATCCAAAATGATAAGCAGTTGATTAAAAGTTAAGATCATGTTTCCATAAACCATGTATCCAGATACTATGGTCAGTAATATCAAAAATTATAAGGAGTTCTAAGATAATCAGCAGAACTGCAATCTCACTCTTTAAAAGGGCATCTTCCAAGCAGAGAGGAATCAATCAGTTTAACTACACTGTTCATTCTTATGTATTTTTGTATGGTCCAAATGTATATGCATTTACTCAGTTTTCTCCAATCAATGCATTTTTACAAAACATTTTCCTTAATATTAGCTTTTTTGCTCTTTCCAACCCAATAGAAAGTTAGAAAGAAATTATGGAAAGGAGGTAGGTCTGTGCCCATGGAAGGGTGAAAGTTGGAGTAACCAGAGGCCACTCCCTTGGAGACTGTCCATGTTACTTATGCAGAGTACCATTTCCAGTGGCTCTGGAAAGTTATGTGCCTTTGATATAGATAGCTATAAATACAGATGATGTAGATTGCTGTTATTAAGTTCTGTCCCTTATATCTCTTTCCTGTTGTTCATGTCTTTCTTCTGTCCTGCTTAACTGGTGGTGGTGGTTGTTGTCGTCGTCATCATCATCATCATCATCATCATCATCTGTTACGGTTGATCGCACAGTCAGCCAGATCTTTAGCCTGGATTTGGCATTTTTATTCGCCTATTGAGTCCTTCCCAAGGACCTGGGATAGACAGATGTTGCTGCCTGAATGCTTGATGGTATTAAAGGTACCATCGCAGGATATAAGCTGTTCCAAGTAAAGCTGTCTTTTGCAATTGACTGATGGTGATGTTGTCAATGCCAATGGTATTCAAGTGGTGCTCCAGATGTTTTGGGATTGCACCTAAGGCACCTATAACTATTGGTACTATCTTTGCTTTCCTTTGCCATAGTTGTTCTATTTTTATTTGCAGGTCTTTATATTTTGTGATTTTCTCCAGTTCTTTCTCTTCTGTTCTGCTATCTCCAGGTATTGCAGTGTCCACTATCCAGATATTTTTGTCTTTTTTATCAACTACTACTACTACTATTATTTTTATTATTGATCTTGTGTTTAATAAATAAAATCAATGCATTTTTTGGCAGCTGAATTGAATAATGCATGTGGTTGCTCTGATTAGATAAGGAATAAACTGGTAGTGTGTTGGGTGCAAAATAAACTGAAATTTCCCACATTATTTTTCCAGTATTCCCTACTTTGTTGGTATACAAGTTCCTCCATTTGTGTACACATTTGTCTATATGTTCTTTCTTAATCAGGGAACTATAAAGTGCAAAAATAGAAAAACACTTTTCGTCTGATTCAGTTCAAGAGGAGAGATTTTGGTCAGTTACTAATAAAAGGCAAACCAAATATATTATTTCCATCTATATCTAGTAGTGCTTGTGTCTGAAAATCAACCCTGAGGATGTGCTGTTGTCGATCTTGAAAATTAGTAACGTTCAAGAGAACTGGCAACCAATCTGAAAATTGGGTTCAAATGAGTATTGTCGCTTCCAACTGAAATTTGCTGATAATGTGGAAAAATGTAAGATGTAAGGAATACTTTCTTATGATATGGATCAGATCACCAAAATCTTCTTTGACCGTGTGATTTGTATTTGTATTTGTGTTTGTGTGTGTGTTTTTGTTAAAACACATTGCTCCCTGATACTGGAGTAGAAAATAAGCTCCCAAAATATTGGGGTCACATCTTTCCCCTTATAATATTAAAGTTATTTGCCTCTTGAAACTGATCTGTTTATTATGGCTCCCAGTTCCACTGTCCCTGGCTCTGTTTATTGTTTCCCTGGTTCTGCCTGCAATTACCTTCTCTGCATCTGCTCCACCAGTTTCACTGACTTTATTTGGTCATCTCCTACAGAAATGGAGATAGAAAATTGAATTTTAGCATTCCACATATAAGTGAAGAGATGTTATTACCAATTGTTATTTAACAATCTTTATGAAGTGCTTTGTGGCTTCCTTATTGTCCTACGTAGCAGTTTTACGCATATTAATTTAGAAATAAATCTCTTTGAGCTAAGGGGGATTACACCTGTATAAGTGTGCACAGAATTTCAACCTTTACTGCTACCTATTTTGACAGTCTCCCTGATTATACTGTTAAAAATAACATTTGCTTCACTCTACAGCAAATTAATCTATGCATAGTTTGAGATCATTTAAAGATGAAGGCAGTACAATCTTTATTGTATGGATAAAGAATTCATTATAAGGACTAGAAATAGAGAAACCAAAAGAACTGCTTAGTTGCAACTTAGAATTATTTCTTATCTGAAAGGAACAATGGTCAAGATCAAACAAAATCTACATGATATGCAATGACAATCATCACACTTCAGTGACCTACTTTCTCTCTTGACTTCTATCAATTGCTCTCAATTCTCACACCCTAGCCTGAAACTTGTCTTATTCATATCCAGTAAGTCACACCATTTTAACTGTAAACATACTATTGCTTTTGTGGTTCTTATACACCACTACGTAATTCAGAATAAAACTGATCTACCACCATCACCACCACCACCACACACTAGATGATATTAACCTGACATACAATGTGTAAAAAAAAAGAGAAAGATGTGATCAATTGATCAATAGTAAAAATATGTGACAGTCGAATCCAATACTTTGTTGTAAAACATAAAAGTTTTAACTTGCGTCTCAAGTTATAATTCACAAAGTAAAAACAAAGATTAAAATAAAATCAGAATCTATCTATCTATCTATCTATCTATCTACCTATCTATCTATCTATCTATCTATCTATCTATCTATCTATCTATCTATCTATCTCAACACAAAACCAGCCCATCCACCAACTATCAAAAGGACAAAACTCCTGTTGTCTGTTGCAATCCCAGACAAGAGAGAGAGAAAGAGTGAGAGAGAAAAATCACAAAAGTGGATATTTCAAAGGAAATCTAGTTCATTGTATTGGGTGCAGATTATGTGACATTGTCCCACTGTCAATGAAAAGAAACACAGTTTAATGCAAAAGAAAAGGAATAAAAAGAAAAGAATGACATGATACTGCTGCTTGTAATCACAACCTCTATCTCCAAGTAATGACTGAAGACCTGCTCCTGCCTTGGAAAAAAATTACTGAAATAATTACCCCATCCTATGGATAGGATGAAGAATTTCATGAGACCATTTGCACACATTTTTTCTGTTTGAAACATAGACTATTTTAGTCTTCTGAACAATGCTTCTGTAGTACCAGTTTCATCAGGCCTGTAAATTAATAAGAAAGAGTGACTATTTCCTTATGGCATCTCTCACAATCTCACATGATAGAAAGCCTTCATACTTCATACCACTGAAATCAACTGCATTGGCCAACAGAAACTATTATTTCCCATCCTTGCTTCTCTGGGAATAAGAAGTAAATTAATCCAGGAAAGAAGAAAACTGTTTGGGTTCTTATCTTTTCTAGTTTTCTAAAAAGAGGCAAAAACACTGACAAGAAGCAAAGAGAAGCCAGTCAGAGTAGAACACAAGATTAAAAGTTTGGGAATATGTTAAAGATCCCTGAAGGGCTTATTGTCCTACAATAGTTCTTCCCAACCTTGGCAGCTTCTAGATGTATGGACTTCAATACCCAGAATCTCAAAAATAGTCATACTAGCTGGGGGATTCTGTTTGAAATCCACCTATCTGAAAACTGCCATGGCTGGAAACACAGATCTAGGAAACACAGATCTAGAAAATACAGATCAAACAAGTGGCAGCATTAATTAAGCTATGTTTGAGTGCATCTAATTAAGTGATACAGCATAGTAAAGTTTTGCCTAATGCTTAAAACATCTTTGTGAGCATGTGTTAGAGAAAGTTTTTTGAATTATGATTACTTCTTTGCAGGTTTAAGTGATAACATAAATGTACAGTAAATCTGTTTAGTAAATTCACACTAATGAGATATCACTATGTGACTGAAAACTATAACTTCGGCTTCCCACTTCATTCTGGCTGAGATTATATTTCAAGCTGAGGAAGGAATTGCTCTTTATAGCCTGCCTGGGATGACCTATTCACTAATTAAATATAGTTTCAGCTTTATTTCATTTTGCAATTCACTATAACTATAGGCTTGGAGGACAGCACAACCAAAGATGATAAATATGAAATAATTTAAACCAAAGTGTTATATAATCTGTAGCATATATGTAGTATAATTGTTGGATTCAATTATATCCCAAATTGAATTGCACTGATTCAGAAGAAGCTTGAATTGAAGGAGGGATTCTCAGGAGAAGAAAATCCCTACTCCAGATGTTCCCCTTGTAATCCTAACCCATTTTGATAAATCCTTATTTTCAAGGCAAGACTGATAATCTAACCAAGGAAACTTTGCTTGTGTTCCTTTAAAGGTAAACAGACCAACTCAAATCTAGTCTCCTCAAAAATTTATTGGAGATTCAGAACTGAAAAAGTCACAGAGAATGCTTTGGCAATTTTTAAAAATAATTCAATCTATTCTGTTTTATATGGGAAACTCCAGACTGGGTGGAGAGGAGACAAAGGCATGAAGCTGTGTTATTGACAGTATTAGCTTATGATCATCAAATACATCATTTTATAAGGTATATCCTGGTGCCCACCTAATTCCATATAATGTGACATAATTCCCATAATCTTAGCTAGTATGGCTAAAGGAATTCTGGAACTGGCAATTCTAAATATTTAAAGGGGACTATGTTAGGGAATGTTGCATTACAAGATGCAAGAGAAGAACCTCAAATATGGTAGAATGCCATATAATAAATTAGACATATAGTGTGTTAGTTATAAACCAAACTCTGCGGGAAGCCTAGAGCTGCTTTGAAGCCCTGTTAAGCTTTATTTTAATTTTAGGAAAAGTAATTAAGTGCCAAATGGATTATGTTCTGTTGGTTCTTTAAAAAAAAAAAAGTTTTGCCCTAATTTAAATTTATAAAATGCAGACACCCTTCTAAATATTTTAACACAATTTACTGAGATTGTGGGCAATGTACTTTCTTTATACTTTCTTCTTTCTTGATAATTAATACAACTTTCTCTCTAAATGATGTACATCATTAGCAGCAGGTCAGTGGTGAAACAGGTGTGCCTGTCTGTTGCTAAGAAACCAATAATGGTGGATATTCTCACTCCTAGCCGAAACAGCTACATTTTTATAAAAAAAAACATGAAATTGCATTATTCTAAATGTCCCACTGAGGGAACTATTTGTCATTCAACTTGACTTTGTTGGAGAGGTGAACTCAGAATAAAATATTCTTGTTGAAAACCAGATATAATTTTTTATAATTTTAATGACTGACAAAAAATGACATTTGGTTCTATTAGTGTGACAGTGAAATTGATTCATCAAAATATTCCGTGCATTGATTGCTTAGCTATTGTCAAAACTAATACATGGATGGAATTAAAATATTAAGTTTACACATGGCATATGGAATAAAAATAAATCTACCACAAATTTCTGTGGGATCAGTTTTCATCAAAATAGTTTCTGTGCACACTGCTGTTACAGTAGTTTTTCCTGTGTTCCTTTTTTTCCTATGATACCATTATGAGGCACATACACAGTCACACTGAATATGGCATTTGTGTTTTTTTAGCAATGTCCTCACACAAACAAAGCTGTGATGGAAATTGATGGGTTTAGCGCACGGAACAACATAGGATTATGAATCCATATAGCAGGAGAAACGAATGGGTCAAATAAGGTCCAGTGTTGCTCTGCCCAATATATGGCACATATATATCAATATGTTTATTAAAGATATGTCTGAAAAAACACAGAAAATTGCACAGAAAAATGAATTATGGGAAAAAAGAAATTTACATAACAGTGATCATCATCAGGCAAACAGTGAACATATTTTAAGTCTGGAAATTTACAGCTACATACATTTGAGAAGGCTTTGAGTGAAATGGATTATATATTTTTATGGCACTCTTCTTTAAAATCTGGAAACCAAACATGAATAGAATGTTGCTTTACTAATGCAGAGGGTAAAATGAATTAGATTTATATTGATCTGCACATATGTCAGTCTGATATTACAAGGAGCATGGAGGCTGACGGCTGGCAATGAGTAGTAATAGAAATGGTCAAATTGATACATGGGATTTTACAGAAATCTGGAAGTGATCACACACTCTCTGAAGGAATGTGTTCAATATTTATAAATACTTCTGAATACAACATGATAGCTGAACTTTAAAAGCTGGGGACAAAATACTGTGATGGATTCTTGCCTCTTCACCCAATTTCTCTTTCCAGTCCTCCAGCCACTTCTCCAGTCCTCCAACTCGGCTGTTGTTCAGGATGTAGGCAGTATGGGACTAATTTTATTATACATTTTATATTAGAGGTTGCACAAGATCTTAATTAACTTTCTTTGGTGAACAAAAGGGGACTCAAGGAATGAACATTCACAATAAAACCACACTTTGCTGGTCGCAGTCCTATACTCCGCATTCTTAGACCCAATAACCAAGAAGTGATCCTCAGAGATACACACAATACTATTTTATGAAAGTGCTCAGTACGGCAAGAGCACAGCATTCCATTCTATTCCCCATAGCACCACTTTTCCATTTTCCTTTTCCAGCAAATGTTTTTAACATTTAGTGGGTACTGAGCGAGCATGATCCTCAATCAACCGTGGGGATATCCTCTGGCATTCTACAACACTTTTGTAACATACGTTTATTGACACTCCTATCTAGGTTAGCTTGCTATTAAAGGCATAGAAATCAGGCTTTTTGATAAACCATGCATGCATCCGTGTGGAGCATATATTTCTTGAGACTGCAGCTGAGGGGATTATGAAATATGTTAACATCAAAGACACTAGTCACTGCTCCTTGGGTGCAAAAGAAATGTATACACTTTTCTAATATTTAGAAGCACAATTCATCAGCAGGCAAGTCCAAAAAACATGAGACATCCACATGCAATTAAATGAATGCTTGACTTAACATGGGATGAAATTTGAGGGATGAACTTAAATAGCTTTGTCTGAAAATAATGATAGGTTATACTGGAGAACTCGGAGTTATATGCTATGCTCTTATTGTAAGTGAGTATGCAATTGACTCCCAGATCTGGACTGCAAAGATCCAGACATCCACTAGATGATAGCAAAGAGTGTCAGAAAAACCTAAGTCTTTGCTGCCATCTAGTGTTATGTGGGTTTTTGCAATCCGGTTCTGCTCACCATAAAGTACAGGCAAGAGATTTTTTTTTTCTTTTCTTTTCGCTTCAGCCTAACCATCAACCTGAGGGGAAAGGGAGGAGCTAATACCTTTGGCCAACACTGCAAGATTATAAAGTAAACTGTCACAGTCTGACTTACAGTATACAGCAGGAACTACACTGTGGGGCCAACATTATTTCATTCTTGCCCACTCATAAGCTCTGAACATCATACATGTCACACTAAATAAGAGCTTGGGGTTTTGTGGGTGACCAGATAAGAACATTAGCACTCAATCCTTGTTACATTATAATTCCTTTCCCACACATCTTTTTTTTTTTTAAACTCCAATTATACAATGAAACATCAGCTGGGAATCAAAACCTGACCAAATCAAAAAATGGTACTTTTGTTATAGATGATTAGATAGGTTACATGCAGGCATTTTTTTTAGCTATTGGATTATATTCCCCTCACCTTCCACACAATATTAGTCTTTTTTTATTCAGTTTTCAGCATTCTGGGCCACTAAGTCATTCTGGAATGGGGATATCCCCATTTTCTTCCTATTTTTGCAAAAATTTAACAACAACCTCAAAGTTATCTTTAGCTAGAAGCCCAGAGGAATGAGACTGAGAATCTCACTAACTTTGGGTTTCCAACAATGGCCAAACAGCTAACACCGATTCTAATACCAGATGAACAAGATGAACAATTTGATACCAACCAGCAAGATTTGTAACAGATTTCATAACAAAGCTTAGCAATCCTTTATTTTAAGCATTCAGCAAGATAACAATGCAGTTTCAATAAATGTGAAGCAACATGATCTACCTGCATTAGACAGATCTTTTAAAAGTCACAGTCACTCCTTAAAAGGAGACAGTGATCCCCAGGCTCAGCCTCTTTTTTCCTCTGTGTGTCACTTCTGTTTGGCTAACTGAGCACTCAGACTTCTCCGTCTTGAGAAAATCTAGGGAACTGCCACAAATGCCCTAAGCACCTTGTCTTTCTTAACATATTCAGCTAGTAAAGCAACTTCAGCTCCATTCTATATGTAAATAGGCTCTTTACACTGATGGATTTTTACAATAATAAAGAAATAAAAGATTCAAGAATCCAGTTCTTGCTCTTTGGGAGGATCTGCCTTCTTTCAAGCTGCAAATATTCAACTAGGGTGTGGAAAATAGGGGATTCTATCCTTATAAATGATTGGTGTTTGTTATCTTTGCAGTTATTTTTCTTCCCCAGCTGAGACTAATCCTCCCCACTTGACTTTTTGAAATGCCACACATGGTAGTGATTGAAGACACAAGCGCTAAAGGTGCAGAAAGTGTCTCTAACTGCGCTTTATCAACTAATGAGAGATTGTTACCTAGGAGTATGTTCAGGAATGCAAGGTATGTGCTATTCTGCCACGTAAAAGGTGTGCCAATTTGCTGCACTCCTTGGTGAGGGGCTGCATTTTGTAATCATGGCCATTGTGATCCAGTTCAGTAACAAATCTCCTACCAAAACGATTCCATCTCTTCTTTCAAGAAAAAGGATAGATGATGCAAAGCATCTGTACCGTTGGCAGGCTGTTTGATACGAAGTCAACAGGTACATCCAAAATGAAAGGTCATTTTATTTTGACTATATTTTGGACAACATCCAGCACAAATTTTGACACTCAGATATGCAAGTAGCTATAATAAATTATCCCCACTATGCCACTTGATCTGTCTGGATGTAATTCCCCTGCAACTTGTGAGCTGGGAGCCAATTGATTTCAAGCTTGTGCTTCCTTTCTTATCCATCTTCTTCATTCTCACCACATTTAAACAGAACCTTTGTTCAGCTTTCCTCAATTTAAAAACAAATACATACACATGAGGCTGAAATCTACACATACTAGTGCTGCTGTTTGTATTGGCAGACTCCATCAGCACCAAGTGATGTTTCTCTCCCAGCACAAATACCAGCTTTGGGATATTATGTCTACATGTATATAGAACTTGTATTTTCAGCAGAAACCATGTACAAGCGTAGATACATGGATGTTTGATTTTAAGGTACATGTGGACTATCAACAGACAAGAAGGAACTAGCTGTCTTGTCATAATAGCACTTTTTGGCCTTTGGTGTAATCTCTGTTTTTACCATTTTAATCACAATCATTGGGATTTGAGTTATGAACTTTGCCTCATCATAATGATCCCTGACAGTAATTAAAAAGAGTTGGGTTTGGAGTGAAGCATGGATTCCCCCATTCCAGTTTAGAAAAGAGTTAGAATTATGGTCATTGACAAAATAATGGTTGTATATTTTAAAAGCAATATTAATTTCAGCTGTTTTATGTTTATTTATTAATTAGGATTATACAGATCTGAGGTGATCCTGTTCAAATCAACTGTCAGATTTGGGAAACTGGTCTGATTTTGACTCACATGTCTGTACTGATAAGTCAAATCAAATCTGTTTCAACTTACAAATCAGTTCAGCAAACATTTACATATATACTAAAGCCATCTGAAACATCCAAAGCTATTTAAAGTGTTCAATTTGAATTGATGATTGAAATTACTTTAGTACTTCAATTTGGAAAGTCACTTCTATTTAAAGTTTCATTCAAAACATATTTCCAAAACTAAATATCACATAAATCTTTTATTTATTACCAGATTCACAGAGTTTCCCTGCAACAAAAATTAGAGTCTGTGCTGAGTGGGACAGCCTTTATAAATCTTAAAATAGATATAACAAAAAATGCAAATTATTAAAATGCTATATATTTTTTAAATCTTTATAAAACAGTCTTAAAGATCATTGACAAAATCATTTAAATACATACTGCAAAGCTTGACCAAAAGATTACAGAATCTTATTCTTGTGGGACCCTAATCATTTATATTTGTTGACTGATCATTTTCCTTGTGCTTTTAAGACAACTTTTACATATTTATAATATTTAATCCTGCAAATGCTTGGGTCCTGTACTGAATGCAACTGAATTCTTTCTAATAATAAAGTTAAGCATTCATGAAGTGGTTTAGAGCCAGCAGTTTAATCATAATTAATGTGGACATTCTATGACCCCATAAATTTAGTTAACTTGATATATTTGCTTCTATGATTTAGAGACATATTGTATCCTATACATATTGATACATATATATATCAAATTAATTAGTAAAGTATGTGACAAATATTGAGACCAAATTGTATTAGAGACCCCAAATATATGTGGTTTAAAAAGTGTGACTGGTTTACCTAAGTATTTCTTTTACCAAAAATTCATCTGCAACTCTATGAAACATTTAGACTGAATTACAAAATATGAAATCCAACTATAGCTACAAGCTATTATTAAGATATTAATCATCTGCAGCCTTAGATGCCTGGTCAGTTGGAAGAGGGGGTCTGAACTGATGAACAGACATTTTAATTAGTTGAGCTGCCATGGAGTGCACAGTTGTTTATTTGGGAAGGGGTTGTTTTGAGTTTAATGTATTATTAGGTAGAGGAAATATCAAAGGCAGCTTTTCCTCCTAACAGTGAATGACCAGGATCCAAAGCACAATGCAGCTAATGCTGGACATGAAAGAGTAACATAAGCTGGCAACTTTTGGGCACTGAATCAAAGCAATACATTCAGAAGATAACCTTCAAATCACAGGCTTTCAGTACTAGGGATATGCTTCCAGCTTACTGTATGTCAGAATAACTAAATATGTTGATATCCTGTAGCTAGCACCAAGCCAATCTTAGCTGGTATCAGAACCCTACCAAAAATCTCAGACGTGCAAGGTAGACCAGGAAGTAAATATATATTTACCTAATCCTACATATCCCAGAAAAAGGCAATGTTGAATCCTGCCAAGAAAACAACATGAATGAGGAGATGCAAAAATCAGGAGTCTAGCTTAAGGGAATCTTTACTTTTATTGGTATTTATGTGCAAACAGGCCTTATCCAAATAAATGAGATATGCTTCAAAAGTTTCATACCCATGTCAGAGAGCTAGATGTCTATTTAAGCTATTTTTGCATTTGAGGGGAGGGACCAATGGCAGAAGTAGCCCACCAACAAAGGTACGTTTGATGAAACCCTTTCATTTCCACAAGGAAAGAAACATGCAGATGTATTGTTTGGACATGAATATTTCCAGTTCATAAAATTTAATTATTTGTTTTAATTGTATAAAACAGTTGCATGCAGTCAACCTTAAATATCAGCATCAAATTGATCAGCCTTGCACTTGGGCCAAAACTGTCCTAAGCTATCTCCGTAGATAGATGAACAGCACTGGAGTCCTTAAAATATTACTTAGATAGTTACAAGTTGTAAAGCGTATCACTGAATGATTTGTTCCTATAGAGAATGGACCTGATAGCAAGACTGATAAATTAGCTTTCTTGCTTCTTGTGATCTAGATAGCTCTAGATAATATTCACAATACATACTATTTCCAGCAGGATTTACTTGTATGCAGCTCACACTCTGTTACTCACAGCCTGTCTGCAGAATCTGCCTGGGATGTTATCCTCTTAAAAGTCACATTTGTTGCAGATTTGTCAAATTATTTTTTTCCAGAAATCAGCACTGATATTGCTCCCTGACAGCAATGCTTAATGAATAAGGGGTTTATAATTCTTCTCTTGAATGGAAAAGCCTATTCTTCTTATTCAAGCTTAGATCTCTCCTTTCTGTGCTGGACCTCCTTGCCAAAAAGTGCCAAGGTCTCCCATTGATTGTCACAAATCCCTACTTCATTCCAGGTGAACAATGGCTAGATGCTGTTCAATACAGTACTCAAAACACCACCTTTGTTTCTGGCCAATCTTTTTCCATTCTTCCAAATATGTAGAATTTTTCCATCCCCAAGTCTCCACCTATATTTCTCAAGTTTCCACTTCACTTTGGCTTGTTACAGACTCAACTGTTTGTTCCTGCTTGCTCATTTTTCTTTTTCTTTCTTAGGTCCCTTGTTTTCAATGCCTCTGTCATATCTGATGAATTCAACCAATCACAACTAGAGAATTAAGAAAAGAAAAACTTCAAACACTTCTGTGCATCCAGCCCCTCTGAGAGGGAGGTTGCTCAACCATAAGGAGCTTCATCATTCACTTTCACTTTATGATATAGTTTTATATATGATATGTAATGTGTGTGTTGTAGAGCTGTTCTTCATTTTGATAAAGGCTGTGTGAACCCTTTCCTTCAAAACTGCTTTGTGAAGCAATGTGGTGCCTGTTTTTAAAATGAAGCAGCCATGTGGCTTCACTTGATTCTGAGTCCTCATCCAGCAGATCTAGCAGCTGGAATAGGTAATTAGATGCACATGAACAAAACCTTATTGTGACTATGGTGCTGTCAGATGAAGTCCTGATGCAGTGTAAAGCACCTTGACAGGGAGACCTATGTTGCCTCTTTGCCTTATTATTACCTTCATGCCGCAAAGCTTTGTTTCTAAGGCATCCTCAGACAGTTTCAGTAGCTGGAAGACCAGAGACATCTCCATGTGCAGAGAAGCTTCTTCTGATACTTTTCAGCACCAATCAAAAGTGCCATGAGTAAGGTTTTTATGTATGTGCAAAATTGACATATAAGCCTCTTTCCCTTAATGGCACTGCTGGACGAGGCCTCTAGGTGACACAGCTCTTCAAGAAAGAGAGTTGTCTCTTTGCCTCAACAAAGAGAATCATGTTGGCTCCATGGTGCTAAGCTCTCATCAGGGTAAAGATGGCTGCCTATTGGAAGGAAAAGAATTTTTTAACAGTGGAAGGAAAAGGTGTATTTCTCTTTTTCCTTTATAGCCTTACTACTGCTTTTTAATATAGTTCTGTCTTAATTTAAATGAACCCACTAGGCTGTGCAAAGCTTTGAAGGCATGCCTTGCTTCAACAAAGGGTTATGTGGCCCTTTTGAAATTGCTTTACAAAGCAATGCATCCCCATTCCAGCTTCTACAAGTAATGCAGAGCAGCAGCAAGATGGAAATTTGAAGCAATGGGATCTAAGTAAGGCAAATTGCAGAGTCTCTGAGACCCAGAATGGAAATTTATTTATATATGAGATTTTTATACCAGTTCATCCATGGACTCTAAGTGCTGTAGAGTGAATAAATGTACATAATATAATATTTATGGTTGAAAACAAAGAAGAAAATATGTAAATATGTTATTTGGGGGTGTTTCTTATTTTTTCATTGAAGAAACAAAACCAAAACAAAAAATGCAGAGAGATTAAAAAATAAAAATAAACCATGGACGGAAACAAAAACAAATGAAAAGAGATAAAATAAAAACTTGATATACACATATTGAAGTTTTTATTCTTTCTTTTAGAAAGGAGCTGTAAAAAAAGGGTGCTTCACATTGACAAAGGTTCAAGCAAATTACACCTCCTCCCCAGGCTGAATACCTCTTCACTTGCTCCATAAGAGCACATGCACAGAAACTCCTTTTCTTGAAGCTCAGGAGCTGGCTAAGACAGATCATTCCTGCCTAGATGTGTCTAATCAAAGTATTGAAGTGGAACATGCTGTGCTGCCATAGTTATTCAAAGTTCCTTTTCTAGGCAAAACACATCTGCTTTGTTGATCCCTATCAGTTTGTGTATGTGTATCAGGTGTATGCAAAACATGGAAAGGAAGACATTGAAGCCCATAGGTATGAATGGAACACCATTTCTCAAAGCACCAAGAGAGCTGCATTCTATGGTTTCCAGGTGTGGAAATGATTTCCAGGTGTGTTTATGGAGGGACCAAGTTTCTGCTGGGATATGTATGCAAATATGATCTGGGAAAGCCTCTGAAGCAGTTGTGCCAAATCTTCTGAAGAACACAGCTACCTCAACACTTCAGTGAAGGTGCTTCCTTTGCACCAATGTGCAAAGCACCTTTGAAACACTGTCAGACTCAGTACCTACACCGATAATGTTAAGGAAAATAGAAGCAGTTTAAATATCAACATTCAAATATACATAATTAATAGTTTTATTTAGGACAAGATTTGTACTGAAAAAGGGAAAGACATTATTGATATAGCTATCAAATGGTGATCTGATTTGTTATCCTTTGCTGTAAGGTTTTGCAGAATCCTTTTTTGTTGTATTAATGTTTCAGTTTCAACACTTTAAATACCACTGATCCTATTTTCCTTTTTTAGTGTTTCACAATAATGAACCCAGCAGTTAACAAGAATAAATTAATCTGTTACCTATATTACATAAATGTTACCAATATGAACAATAAATCAACAGCATTATTCACCATACAAAATTGTTGAGTGATTTTATTAATTTCTTCAATAACTTTTCATCAGAAATACTGAATACAGTTAACTAAAATCATTATATATCTTCTTATGCATACTTCCAAATTGTTCTTTTAGTTTTTACTTTTCTGATTTTTCCTCTTTTCTTCTTGTCCTTTTTCTATCCTTTTTTCCTCCTGCTCTTTTCATTTTTAGATCAACTATTTGAATTTTTAAAATGCAGCATGTTTATTGAAAGCATTCTTACAAGTCTTCCAAACACCTGAACGCTGCTTCTAAGTGAAAGTAATAGGATCACTTTACCTTTTCTCTATAGTTTAACTGGTTTAAATGCAGAAATGCCTTTATAAGTGGTTTGTATGTGACTAAAGCATACATAATTCATCTTCTGAGCTGTTAATATTGTCATATGGCTGGATCAGTGATAACTTGCAAAACATGTCAAAGCAGCTGAGATACAATTAAGTGAGAAGATTATCTCAGTAGAGACAAATATAAATTCAAAGATTTGTCCAATGAGTTGAAAAATGTTTATTATTATTAAAGCAATAAAAAAAGAACTGTATAGTCTCCAATCCAGAATCTTATAGAGACAAAGAAACATAATGGATAGCTTAATTTAGGGGGATTCACAGTATCAGTGCTTTCTTCATGAGAGAAAATGTGAACAAATTAGTATAATTTATTGACCTGTCAGAACATTAGACCCTTTCCCTTTTTCCCCTAGTTGTCATCTCTAATTATCTTTCAGTAAGAATTCTTATTTCGTTACGGACAAAGAACAAGTCATACCTTTGTGACCTAAGTCAAACATTTTATTGATTTTCTTCTTTCTACAAACACAGCCATATTTGCACTTCTGTTCTTAAAAATAAGTAAAATGAACTCTAATAACAATAATCATGATGTCAAAACAGTTCATCTCCTTCTCCATTGCAGTCCATTAAAAAGAAAAAGTAGTAGACTGTTGCTGGAATAAGCAGCCAAGCACAAGATTAAATGTGACTTTAATCCTACTTGGAATGAATAAAAACTAATTTAATTTCCATTGGTTTCAGTGGGTTTACATTAAGTAAGATCAATCACTATAAGAGAAAGTGTACTACAAAAGAAAAATGAAAAAGATATAGATAATGGGAAAGTGCAATGGGGAAAGAACAGATGTAATACATTGACTACTGCTTTAAAAGAGAAAAAGAAAACAAACTTCATAAACATGGAAAAATCATGATTGTAAGTTGTTTTCTTTAGCACAAAGAATAACACAAAATGTTATTAACTAATTAATTAGTTAAATTAACTAATACAATTAATGGAAAATATATGTTGTGAGTGAAACTAAGAAAAAGAGGATGGATATAATAGATCTGAATGAAGGTGATCTGATATTGAGGAGTGCAATTGAAGAATATATTCAGGAAAGTGAAACTATCAGTTTAATTATCTGCGCTGTTGTGGATATATGTAAAAGTAAGAATTCATAGGATGATTATAGTCCCTTATTGCACTCCAATGCATGGTGATATGGTTTTTAGGAAAACATTCTGAATGAATGTAATCTAGAACTAAATTATTCTGTTAGGTAACATAAATGAATGATGAGAGAAAATGAGAGAGTATAAAAAAGTGATGGGGCATTTAATGAGTCTTGGCTTAGAAAAATATTATTTGTTTGGAACATCTGGTTTAAGCATATGTCTATTTGTATGTAGCACAATTGATTTGCTTTGTTATTAAAGCTTCAGCAAGTTATTGAAAGATACAAGTTTGATGAGAGTTTCTGAATATGGAACATACTATGTCTTAGTAGTATCACGAACGGATTTTGGGGGAAAGTAGACATGGAAGAAAAGAGAGGAAGTGAATGAAACTAGAGCAAAAACAGTGCATTCACAGAAAGAGAAAGTATGAATAAATCTTAGAAGACTGACAAATCTCCCAACAGAATGAATGGAAGTTGGACATAAGTATAGAATACAGTGGCAGAAGAATGCTTCACTTAAATCTACCCCCTGACCAGAAAGTTTATTTTAGCTTGTAATTGATCAACAAACTTGAAGTTGATTGAAATAAATAAAGCCAAAAGATATTCGTTTTTAGAATAGATAATGAAAAAAAATTGTTCCTTATTCTGATTTCTAGTATCCACTAAAACAATTAACTTCTTAGTTCAAAGAGATTCATAATATGTCTCATGAGTATCATTCCTAGCAGCACAATGAACAGTAGTTCCTATATTGTCCAAATTCTTCTTTTACCCAAGCCACGCTGTGTGGTTGTGGTCTTATTTTGTATGCTGTATTAAATATAGCAAAAAATTGTAAATAGCATGTTATTATCTTATTCTGAATTATCTCTTTTGTCCATGTTTCTCTTGATCTAAAACCACCTCTTGACTCAATAAATGCAGAGCACTTCTAAGAGGGGCTGAAAAGCCATAGCACTTGTTCCTAGCTAGTATTGTTTCTGTAGGATGAAAAACCATATTTCTGGACTTCTAGAAAACAACTTCAGAATAGCATCATTTAGAACATATAAGGAGTGCAACTGAAGTATTGCATTTATATTGTTTGTTTACATGAGGAATGCTTTAATCCCACTTACTGACTCTTACAAAAGTTCATAGATATAATGAAATGAAATTAATCCAAACAGAGGACCAAAATAGAAAGTTGCATTGAGTTCAGCCAAAGCCTGACTCACAAAATAGAGCGGGTTAATTTATAACATCTGTTCATTTACCAGAGCAGAGGGAAAGCATTTGAACCTGATCTGTTTCTGTTTTGGACTTTCACATAGCCACAGTCTCTTTTTCTCTTTTACAAAGATCCAATATGCTAAAAGGGTGGCAGCACAGCAGCCACCTCCCCCAACAAAAAACACCTTTCACAATAGTGGGGAGTGCAAGAAGAGGGTGGCAGTTGCATTTGCCTTCAAATCAGACTGAAGTTTGTAATAAAAAAAAAATGGAGGGTTGAAATGGTGGCTTATTTTTACCATTTTTACACAGTCACTCAATCTCTTGAAAAGCTGTATGACTTAGACATGTGCAAATTATCTGATAGATAACCTGGCCTTGCAGTTTATTTAGTTTTTGGAGAAGACTCTTTTATTTCCATTTCAATAGCTGACAAACAAATTCACCATGTTAAGGAAGGAGCACCATCGTATCTTACAAACACCATTGCCTTTGCACAATCCTCATGATTCATTTGCCTACAAATTTGGAATGAGTGCTCCCTATCACATTCTATCCCGCCCAGGAATGAAGTTATAGGCACTTAAAAACAAATTTTAAAAGATCACAGCTCAAAAACCTCTCCAGCAATGTTTGTAAAATGTGGTACAGTTCATATTCTCCTAAAGCATTAGCATTTCTGCCATTTTCATCCCATTCTGTTTAAAATCAGAAAGATTGTATCTCTTCAAGCTACATACAATTATGCTAAATTATGAAGCAGCTGAATTCTGGTTTTCTCAATCTTGCTCTGGATCTAGGCACTGAGTTACTTTGGAGTGCTTAGGGAGCTCATGTGGCTGCTGTTGGCAACTCCCTAAAGCTGTTGCCTCTTTTCCTGGGATACTGAGTGATTGGGAAAAGACCAGTTTGATTTAAAGAGTAGCAGACAGGAGCTACATGCATAACCTTCCATGGTCCATAGCACCTTTTTCCCTTAGAATCTGAGAAACTTCACAGCCCTCTTGGGTGTCTTTGGATGGACCAGATGGACTATTTCTGTTGCCTTGAACCGGGTCTCTGAAAAGAACTGGGTGGATTTTACTCATCCTTGGAAAAGAACAATCCCATGGAGACTGGCTGGGGAAGATGTTATAATAGAATAACAACCACTTCTTAAACTCTGCTGGCTTAGTGTTTAGTTTCAGCAGAAGAGTTCAACATGTGCTTAAAAACTTTTCAGCTGGAACCAGATGCACTTAAAATTCTTTACTTTTGTTGACTCAGAAACAATGTTACCAAGCAGGAACTGGCCTGTAATGTAGAAAGTATAATGACAAATTCATTTATATGGATTGCTATTGTAAAGTTTATATAATACTTAAGTTCTTTTAAGTACAATTTTGGAGACTCGGTTTGCTATACCAGTAATACATAAATCAGATTTAGTTTCCATTAAATTAATGTTATTTTGCCTATATTTATACTTGCAAAAATATAATCAGAACAGAACTAATTTGAACTCTTTTTTCTTTTAAAACAATCACATTCAATTTGGATTATTCATCTCATAAATATAAAACTAAGATTATATATATGAGAAATCATGACAAAGATTACCTTCAAATGACAATCTTAGTTTAATAATTGGAGGAACAAAACCAATAAAAAGAACATGTTATTGCTTCAAACATCCCATAAATTTAATATATTGAAAATTAAAGTTGGAGCTTAATGAAGAAAGCAATTTTGTTTCAAACAACCAGCTTGAGCAAAAGGGAAGCCTTGGGAATTCGAGCATTCCATCATGCAGCAGGAACAGCTCTAAAAAATCAAACTGCATCTTCTTTGCCAGATTTGAACCGGAATAGCTTTAATGTTGGATTGTATTGGTCCATATTCAATTTGCCCTGGGCAATGGAGCAGGATTTTTCTGCTGTGGACATGCACAGCTCCCCTGCCTGGAAAAGCTCTCCATTTTTCTTAATGAGAAAGACCAACCTGCATGAATATTACCTTACATATATATTTTTCTCTTGAAACGAATGGAAAACTGATTGCACAAATAGCCACAAATGCCCCTATTCATATATCCTGCTAATATATTGTTTAGAAGAAAATGCTGAAATGTGCTACATAATGTAAACTTGTCTTTTTTATCCTTCAGGTACCTTTAAGTGTGAATCAGGTCCTCTGAGAGTGCATTTGATTCTGTAGTATTCTAGGTTCTCTGATTTCTACCATTAAAATTGATGAAAACCCATATGAAAGCAGAATAGTTAGCATTGGGTAAGAAATTCACTGAGTGACTCTTGGTCATTATCTTTCAGCCTAAATTCTTTGAAATGAAGATAAAATGGAAATGGAAGGAATATTATGCAGCCTTGAGCTTCAGGTGGATAGCAATGTGAAAAATAAATAAGAACTTGATCTTGAGTCGAATTGCTCTCACACTTTGTTCAGCACTGGCTTCCTGTTTGGAGTTTTATGAAACACGCTCTTTGTTGCTGATTATTGTTAACACAAATCCTTGTACCAGTTTAGAAAGCAGTGAGCAGTATCCATATAATGAGAACTATAACTACATTTTTGGGGAATGATGAATCACAGTAGAGGTTTTGTTTTGTTTTGTTTTGTTTTTAAGAGAGAAAGCAAGCAACATTTTTTTTATAAATACAAGGTGAAATATTTCCCTCTCCATCTTCCCTTTAACAGAAAATTGAAAACATATCACTGATAAAAATGTGACAGATGGAAAATCTAGATTTAAGTTCCACACTGATCACTTTTCATCTGTGGGGTGATGCCTTTTGAAAGCAAATCCAACTAGGCTTATTCATGCCATTCTCACAATGCACACACACACACTCACACATTCATATGTATGAGAGCTAGTGTGGCATAGTGATTAAGGTGCTGGACTAGGAGCACAAACCCAGATGCCTTAAATACAGAAGCCAGCTGGGTGACTTTGGGCCAGTCACTAGACTGGAAAGTCAAAAATCCTCTGTTTGCCACTCCAGTGTGGTAGATTACAGTCCACAACCTTCAATGAAGCGGCCTTCATCCTGCAGTGGATTGATTCAGGCTGATAATAATATTGCAAATTGCTAAATATTTCAGTTTTCTGACTGAAGACTGTAACAATCCTTAAGGGACTTCAAATTGCCTTGCAGATGAGCTTCACTTACTGTCCTTAGGTGACTCAATGATGAAATTAATGCAGACTCTACTGTTCTCCTTGGACTTTCAATCTACTTTCCATACTCTGAATTAGGAAACAGCCAGGGCCATTTATATATGTCAAGAGGTATATTAATCAGAAGCTCAGCAGTTGTCTGCAGAAAAGGCCAATCTGAAATCAAAAATGGTACACAAGTTATTTGTATTCTGATAGTTGGGACTTTGGATACGTTTGAAGGACTAAGGGTTGTTGTTTTTTTTCCCCCTGAAGAAGACAGTTTCACTGATTCTGTGCTTAAGGTAAAATGTAGGGTGTGTTTCCCTGGAACATGTCTTACCAAGTTCAGTTAGACATCCCAAGTATTTATATCAGGCTGAAAGATGGTCATGTTCAATATGAAAACATTGACTAGTTTGGCACATATAATTTTCTTTGGGATTGTATGCATCCACCTTTACCATTATAATCTAACTGTTCTTCACTGATTTTTCACAGGTACAAAACAGTTATTAGTTATGCACATTTTTTTTTCTTATCTTGATAGGTAATGAACTTTTTCCACCTTGTCTCATTTTCCCTGATTCTGATTAAGTGCATCCATTTCAACTTTTATAACTTTTAGCATGGATGCAGTTTTCACTACCCTCTGCACAAATCTTTTCTTGTATTCCCTTGGCTTTGATTTTTTTTCTTTTTTCTTTTACTTTCCACCTTCTGTTATTTTCATAAGTATAATCAATTTCTTAGAAATATCTATATACTACTAAAACTCTCATTGTGTTTATCTGTTTGCCTGTTTGTACCCTCACGTTAGCCCAAACGCTGCATTATACCACAACAGTTTTGGAATTAAGGTACCTAAACTCCACTAACTTAAATAATGTTTTAATAATCTGGGACCCATTACTCCTGTGGAACTGAACTTTCCACAAGGTTCAGACCAGTTTTATTTGTAAAGTTGTGGCTGTTGCAGTGTCCCCACAGTCACGTGATCGTGATTGCTGACGGATCCTGACAGCTTCCCACAAGCAAAGTCAATGGGGAAGCCGGCAAGAAGTCAGAAGTCACTCCCACTCCCATTGCTTTTTTGCCCACCCATAGGCATCCTGTTTATCTGTTTAGGTAAGTAAATATTGACTTATTATTGAAGTTCGTTTGCCACTACAATTATTTTTCTACTTATGATATATATTCTTCTTAGACTGTCCAGCATTGGAGTAAAAAAAAAAAAATGGTCAGCCCAAAATTTAATGTTCATTCTGGTCACATCAGACTGTACTACCTTTCTTTCAAAAGATGACCCAATGGGTCACAGGGTTGTCATTAAAAAAATGTCACTTTTATGAGTGATGGGCAACTATATAAATATGATAAATAAAATAAATAAAGATTACTGCAAAAACTGAATATCTTTACAACAGCCTACCCAAAAGTGGTACACTCTGTGTCTTAGAATTTTTCAGCATTCCCAGTTAGCATGGCCAGTGCTGTATGACATAATCCCAATGGAATACATCTGAAGGCCTTAGGTTGGGCATGCTATAGAAGATTGTGAGATTTGCCCCGTTCGACAGAGAAACTCTCGTGACACGTGTGGTTCACAAAGAAGGTTTACTCATGCGTAACGTAGTAGTCACAAGCAAAGCCAGGACTGGCTTGGTACAATTGCATCACTTGTTATATTCCCCCCTTCCCGCGCTTTTTCCCGCCTCGTGATCGCGTTGCGGCTGTGGGCTATTAGGCCCCCCAATGTCCCCCCTGATCGTTCATGATGGCAGGGTCGGTCAGAGTCCATTGTCCTTGATTGCCTGTCCCCCTCCGGCTGGGTTGGTCCCTCCCTGCTACGTGCAGACCCGCGGGTTCTGTGCTGCGTTGCGATCTTGTTTCGCTGCCCTGCGGCCCCGTTCCTTGCTTGCTCGCGCCGTTATCAGTTCATAGTTAAAAGCTTCCGCTGCGGTTTTCCTGTTTAGCTGGCCGCAGGTGGCTCGTTAATTAGCGGCGCTTTCGGTTCCTCTTTTCCCCGCTAGCTACCGCCGGTGGATTCCGCGTGGTCTGGTTGCGAGCTTCCCTGCAACCCCGTGCTTCCCTGAAGCCTCGTGCTGACCGAACCTGACATGCCGCCCCCCTGACGACAACTCCCCCCCCTCGGTCCTATTTCGGCTTCCCGGGGTATTTACTGTAAAAGTCCCGCACTAGGTCCGGCGCCCTTATGTGGGTTTTACTCACCCATTCGCTGTGGGACTTGGGGAAATGTTTCCATTGCACTAGGAGCTGGGTCTGCCCCTTGTGCCTCCGGGCGTCCAGTATCCGGTTGATTTCGAAATGCTGCTCCCCCCCGACCATGATGGGTGGTGGTACTCCCTCCGCCTTGTGCCAGGCGTTCCCCGGCTGGTGCAACTTTAGCAGGCTGCAATGGAACACCGGGTGGATCTTCCCGAGGCTTTTCGGGAGCGTCAGCCTGACGGTCACCGGATTGATGACCTCCGAAATGGGGAACGGCCCCACAAACCTCGGGCTGAGTTTTTTCGATGCCTGGTGCGTCTTTAGGTTTTTGGTTGACAGATACACCTGGTCCCCCACTTTCCACTTTTCCTCGGGGAGCCTCTTGCGGTCCGCGTGCTTCTTGTAGTCGGCTTTGGCTCTTTGCAATGCCGCGTGCGCCGCTCGCCGGGTCTCGTCAATTTGGGCGAACCAGGCGTCCAGGGAGTTGATCTGGGATTCCGGCTGAGGCAGCTCCGGCATGGGGACGAAATCTCTCCCGGTGGCTACTTTGAACGGAGAGAACCCGGTGCTCTTGTGGACGGTGTTGTTGTATGCCACCTCCGCGAATGGTAGTAGCTCCGCCCAATCGTCCTGTTGGTGCCCCACGTAGCAGCGCAGGTACTGTTCGAGCCCCCCGTTCAGGCGTTCCGTGGCTCCGTCCGTCTGCGGGTGCGCCGCGGAGGATAGGGCTTGTTTCGTCCCCACCCGCTTCATGAACTCCCGCCAGAACCGCGCGATGAAGTTGCCGCCCCGATCGCTGACGATACGTCGAGGTGCGCCGTGGAGTCGGTAGACATGTTGCACGAACAGTCTCGCCAGCCCCTCGGCCGTGGGGACTCGCCGGCACGCTACAAAGTGCGCTTGTTTGGAGAATAAGTCCGTGACCACCCAAATGGCGGTCTTCCCCTTACTCTCCGGGAGCTCCACTATGAAGTCCATGGCGACCTCTTGCCAAGGGCCGTCGGGTTCCGCTACCGGCTGGAGTAGGCCTCTAGGTTTGCCTTTGGCTCCTTTCGCTGTTGCGCACACCGGGCAACCCGCCGAGTACGCCTCCACGTCCTTCCGGAGCGTGGGCCACCAAAACTGCCGCCGGATTAAGTGGAGTGTCTTTACGAAGCCGTAATGCCCCGCGCTCCGGCTGTCGTGGGCTCTCTCCATGACCTCCCGTCGGCAACCCTCGGGCACGTACAGCTTTCCTTCGTGCCACCACAACCCCTCTTGGCCGGTTAGCGCCTCTCGGTTCTGCTTGAGCCAATCGTCCCGCTCCGCCGCCTCCGCGAACCCTTGCCTTACTTCAGACGCCGCGTCCCGTCGCTCCCCCTTGGTCTGGCTTCGGGTCACCGCCTTTGCAGCCAGCCTGCTGGCGGGGATGACGGAGTCCACGATCTCCTCCCGTAGGCTGGCGTGTTGGGGCATGCGAGACAGTCCATCCGCTAAGAAGTTGCGCTTCCCGGGGATGTGTTTCAGTGTGAACCTGAACCTCCCGAAGTATTGGGACCACCGTGCCTGTTTGGGGGATAGCTTACGCGGGGTCTTCAGGGCCTCGAGGTTCTTATGGTCCGTCCACACCTCGAACGGTTCAGTTGCCCCCTCCAGTAGATGCCTCCACGTGGCCAGCGCCCACTTGACCGCGTACGCCTCTTTCTCCCACACCATCCACCTCCTCTCCGTCTCGGTGAATTTGCGGGAGGCGTAGGCGCACGGGTGGAAGGCCCCCTCCGGGCTGGGTTGGAGCAGGACTGCTCCCGTTGCCACGTCTGATGCATCCACTTGGATTATAAACCGCCGGTCTGGGTCAGGATGGCGCAGGATCGGCTCCGCGGTGAACCGCTGTTTTAGTTCCTCAAACGCCCCCTGGCATTCTGCAGTCCACGCGAGTGCCATGCTGGGCTTGGGGGGTTTCCCAGTGCCCTTGGTTTTTAGCAGGTCGGTTAGGGGAAGGGCGATTTGGGCGAAGTTCGGGATGAACTGACGATAGAAGTTCGCAAACCCTAGGAAGCTTTGGAGTTGCCTCCGGGTTCGCGGCGCTTCCCAGCCCAGGACATCCCTTACTTTCGCCGGGTCCATCTCAATTCCCCGGCTGGATATTCGGTAGCCGAGGTAGTCTAGTTGCTCTCGATGGAACTCGCATTTCGAGAGCTTTGCGTACAGCTGTGCCTTCAGCAGTCTCTGGAGCACCGTGCGCACCAGGCTCACGTGCTCCGCCAGGGTCTCGGTGTAGATGAGGATGTCGTCCAGGTAGACCAGGACGCCCCGGTAGAGTAGGTCGTGCAGCACCTCATTTATTAGCTGCATAAATACCCCCGGGGCCCCTTTTAATCCGAACGGCATCACGTAAAACTGGTAGCTTCCGAGCGGGGTGTTGAACGCTGTCTTCCACTCATCTTTTGCGCGGATCCTAACTCTGAAGTAGGCTTCGCGCAAGTCCAGTTTTGTGAACACCCTCCCCTTCGACAGATGCGACATCAAGTCCTTCATCAGGGGGAGGGGGTATTTGTACTCCGTGCTGATTGCGTTTCAGCCCCCGGTAGTCTACGCACATACGGAGCGAGCCGTCCTTCTTCTCCCGGAATAACACCGGGGCCGCTAATGGTGACTTCGCGGGTTGGATGAATCCCAGCGCTAGGTTCTTGTCTATGAACTCGCGCAGGGCCCCCATCTCCCTCCTCGACAGGGAGTACATTTTCGGCTTAGGCAGGGTCGCTCCTGGCTCTAGCTCGATGGCGCAATCACTGGGCCGGTGTGGTGGGAGCTGGTCGGACTCCTTCTCCCCGAACGCTGC
The DNA here is from genome assembly GCF_059951505.1 of Python bivittatus. Taxonomy (NCBI): domain Eukaryota; kingdom Metazoa; phylum Chordata; class Lepidosauria; order Squamata; family Pythonidae; genus Python; species Python bivittatus. The sequence goes on from NW_028277098.1 coordinate 35,432,101, forward strand.
CGCCAGGTCTCGATACTGCCTCGGGATTCCGCCGCCCGTCGGGGGTTCCCCGGGTCCGGCCCCTCGCTTTGCGGTTGCCTCGCCAGTCGCCGCTGCCTCCCCTCGCCTCGGGATCGTGGCGGGTCTCCGGGGTCCCGGCGCTGCTGCTGCTGTTGCCGCCCGGGTCTCGGGCCCCACCTGCTCTCGCCCCGTCTCCCGGTTTCCCGGACCCTCCGCTTGTCCGCCGGTGGTTGCGGCTGCCTCCGTCTCCACGGCTCGGTCCCCTCTGCTCTCGCCCCTCGCCGGTCTGTCGACCCCGAACCGCACTGCCTCCGCCGTCCAGTCGACTCGTGGGTTCCGCCGCCGCAGCCACGCCAAGCCGAGTACCACCGCGTAGTCGGCCACCGGGACCACCACGAACCTCAGTTCTTCCCGGTGACTCCTGATCGTCATCTGGACCGGCTCGGTATAATACTGAGCTGGCCCCCCCCCGCCAGCGTGCCATCTAACTGGCTGAATGAAATGGGCTCCCGGAGGCGCCTCAGCTGTAGCCCGAGCCCCGAGACCACCGCTGGGTGCATCAAGCAGTGGGTGCAGCCCGAGTCCAGTAGCGCCCGTAGCTGCGCCTCCCCTCCGGATCTCACCCCCCGGACGTGTATCCTCACCCGGAACGGTGGGCAGTCCTCGTCTCCTATTGGGTCCGCGCGCCTCGACTCCCCTGCTCGCACTGGGACGCCGTTCAGTGCGAGCGCGCCTCGTTTCCCGCCGGCTCCGAGTCCTCTCCGGAGGATGCTGTCTCCGGGGTCAACCACCCCCGCGTCCTTTCTCGGTCACCGCCGCCACTGCCCCCTTCCGCGGTCGGTCACCGGTCCTTTTCCCGTTCGCACGCGGGGTTTTGACTTCGGGCCGTGGTGGGGCGCCTTCCCGCTCCGTCGGGCACTGCGCCGCTCGGTGGCCTCTGCCTCCGCATCGGAAGCACAGATTCGGGGCTCTGGTCGCCTCTCGCCTCCCGGTGGACTGCCGTCGACCGCTCCGTCTCTCCTCGGGGGTCCTCTCCCTCGGCCGGTCCCTCGTCTGGTCCCGTCGTCTTGTGCTCTGTTGGATCTGCCGCCACGCCGATTCCGCCGTTCCGGCCAGCCAGATCCAATCCTTCACTGTGGACGGGTCGTCCCGCCCCAGTGCCCGTTCCAGGATCTCTGGGTTTAGTCCCCTCTTAAAATACTTCACCTTCAGGGACTCCGGCCAGTCCGCGAGCTTCTCGGCCAACCTCCGGAACTCCAGGGCATATTCCGATACCGATTTGCCCCGCTGTCTGAACTGTAGGATGTCGTCCTCCGCCCGCTTGGCGCTCAATGTGTCCTCGAATCTGTCCCGGAGTGCCTGCATGAAGTCCGGGAAACTCCGTAGTTCCGCCGCGTTGGCATCGTACAGCCCGATCACCCAGCTGGCTGCTTGGCCATCTAGCAGCTCGGCCACGTAGGATACCCTGTCCTCGTCTCTAGCGAATAGGTGACCACCCCTCTGCATGAACCCCCTGACGTGCGTCAGAAAGTGCGGCAGCTGTTCGGGGTCCCCTGAGAACTTCCCAGTGATACCTCGAAGTCTCAGGGTGTCTGCCGCCCGTTGGTCCTCCGACCGGGGCGCCGTGGGTGGTGCCGGCGGGGGTGTCGGACCGCCCCCCTGTCGCTCGCCTCCTCGTTCACCGCCGGTGGCCCCACTCTCTGTAGTAGGGTCTGGAGCATCGCCTCCACGGCGTCTAGGCGTCGCTCGACTCTCTCCTCTAGTCGGGCGAATTCCTCGCTCCACTCACGGTTCCGGAACCCCGAACCCCGGGTCATCGTAACGCCTGAATCGTCTGGTCCTTGGTTCACGCCCATCGACCACCGCTCGGATGGAGTGCGCCCGGCCCTGGCCGCTGCCCCGTCGCTCCCGGGCGGCTCCGACCGCCCTTCCGCGAGCCTGGATCCCTCGCGCTCCAGCTGACCCACGGATTCCTCGTCGCTGGTCATGCCTGTATTGAGAAAGAAAACGCTCCTCGGTGGTACCGGGTAGCGCTGACGGTGAGTCCTGGCTTTATGTGAGATTTGCCCCGTTCGACAGAGAAACTCTCGTGACACGTGTGGTTCACAAAGAAGGTTTACTCATGCGTAACGTAGTAGTCACAAGCAAAGCCAGGACTGGCTTGGTACAATTGCATCACTTGTTATATTCCCCCTTCCCGCGCTTTTTCCCGCCTCGTGATCGCGTTGCGGCTGTGGGCTATTAGGCCCCCAATGTCCCCCTGATCGTTCATGATGGCAGGGTCGGTCAGAGTCCATTGTCCTTGATTGCCTGTCCCCCTCCGGCTGGGTTGGTCCCTCCCTGCTACGTGCAGACCCGCGGGTTCTGTGCTGCGTTGCGATCTTGTTTCGCTGCCCTGCGGCCCCGTTCCTTGCTTGCTCGCGCCGTTATCAGTTCATAGTTAAAAGCTTCCGCTGCGGTTTTCCTGTTTAGCTGGCCGCAGGTGGCTCGTTAATTAGCGGCGCTTTCGGTTCCTCTTTTCCCCGCTAGCTACCGCCGGTGGATTCCGCGTGGTCTGGTTGCGAGCTTCCCTGCAACCCCGTGCTTCCCTGAAGCCTCGTGCTGACCGAACCTGACAGAAGATAACGCTTTTATGAGAATATCAGTGTAACACAGCATTTCATTTTATACATCACATGAAGCTAACTAAAAGCTGGTAGCACTATCAAAGAAAGTGATCAGGCTAGCTGACCAATAAGGCTAACTACCAATAAAAGAAGTGAGTGAATTTTGCTGCTGGGTCAGTTACTAACCTCTCCTTCTTAACTGCAAATGACACTTTTGCTCTTGTTTATCTCCTTTAACCAGAACATCTTAGCTGTCCTACCGCTGGGTTAATGTAAGTTCTAGCCAATCATACTAAGCAGTAACAATACTTGATTCAGGAATCACTTTATGGGCAAAACAAAAGCTGGATATAAGGCTTCAATATCAGATTCTAGCTAATATAATTATGATATATAAAATTGGCTATTTCATAACTAAAAAGCAAGTCATCTTGATTTAAGGCACTCAAAAAAAACCCCACTTTATTTCACATATGTTTTTGGTTATTTGGGTTGCTGTTTATGTTTGACAGAATATTAAAAGTGGATCAATTGTATCTTCCCATGTTGAATATGTTAGAATCATCATAAAATCAAAATTATAACATACCTGGAAAAAAAAATCAAGTCTTTTGTATAAATAAATATTTTAACTCTGATCAGCAGAGACATGCTTTTCCTACTGTAATAATACAAGTCAGCATATCTTACTTTAGAAATGTTTTTTTCCCTTCATGATTATACGTTCATATACAAAAACAAATATAGCAAGCTGGTGGGTTTTTTGTTTTTTTTTTACTTTCCTGCACTCTTTAACTGCACTTACAATTAATAGGAAGCAAATGCTAATAGGAAGCAAATGCTAAGTAATATTCTTATATGTACAATTTAGAGATGATTCATAATCTGATATAAATATAGAAGCAACCAGTGAGCATGAAGAGCAATATGGACTAGTTCCACTTTTCATGATATCTTAGACACAGTAGTTGGTGGTCCTCATCTCAGGTGATGAGTTGTACACATTGATCTGTAGCTTTAATTAAGCAGGATTGCCCATGGAATTATACTCACATCCAATCAAATGTGAACATAGCTCTGTTCAGACCTCCCAGCTGACCATGTGGCTCTCAAGCCATTATGTGTTCAGGAAAACATCTGAAAGGGCTTGAATACCATATAAGCCTTCTACCTGCTTTCAAAAACTCTCCAAAACTGGAACTATCTATCAGAAAATATGGTAAGAGTTGGGAACATTTTGCCTAAATGTAGAGCCAGGATGTTTAGGATATGACCATTTCTCCCTCAATTGTTCATTTATTTTTGCACAGTCCCTAGCAAGGAACTGATCTTTAAAGTCATCTGGCTGTTAAAAGCAGAACAAAATAGGCATAAATAGCCTCTTTTGAATAAAACATGCATTCTTTGGGTGCACAAAGTCCTTTTTTATACATTGTATTTTCATTTAAATTAGCAGGTAGAATTTTACATACTCCTTTCTCCTCACATATCCTTCCCCCCCCCTTTTTTTATTACTTGAATTAGATAGAGGTGAAGAGAAAGGTAGTTTTGCTAAAGGAAAAAGAGGGGTTAATGCACTGGAAAAATGCTGGTGTAATGCAGATTGGAAAATGTGTGTTTCCCAAGTGAGCTCTTCGATAAGCTGGCTGCATGCACAGTGAGTGGTGGCAAAAGGCTTTTATGACTCTATCTCTAACTCAGCAATCTCAACGTGCACTTAAATATTAGTTTACAAGCTGCAGGTATTAAGTAAATGCCAGAGGGAAAACAAACAGAGGCAGCATTAAACATGTGGACTACAAGGCTTGAGATGAAACGTCTTCTGACAAACCAGAAGATAAATACTCCTTTTAAAATCTTTTAAGTTTCACTAAGATTAGAAAAGACTAGAGGAATGTTCACATTCCAAATCAATATGATTAATTAGGATCTGCTAAAATTGACATTTTAGCCCATAATTCCAAAATAGAATAATACTCATGTAAGATGTGACAACACTCCTGAAGTAAAATTTTATGTTCTGTCAGGGAAGAGAATAAACAATTTACAGTCATATTTGTTGTTTTCTTGAGCTAGGATTTTTCTGTATAGCAAAGATTTGTCTCTAAATCTGTGAAGAAAAACATTTAGTTTTATTTCAGAATAACTGCTAATTAGTCAAAAGGGCTTCTAAAGTCAGTAGGTATATAATGAAGAAATCAGATAGTAGGCATGAACCTCCACCTAAAAAAGCAGTCAGGTACGTGGAAATGCTATCCGTTTTAAGACACGTGTTCCTCTCACTCAGCAGAAAGAGCCAACAGAAAGGAAAATGCAGCTCTGGACTGTGGATGGTGGGAGAGCAAACTCTGAGTGGTTCAGGTGCTGGGTAACTCAAAAAGAGCATGTCAAGAAGGAAAGAAATTATAAGCCTGTGCTATAGATAAATAAGTGTGGTTGGAGGAAAGAAACTAGCAGCTAAGCATTTTGTACTGAATAGTAAATGATTAGAAGTTTAAATCATAAAGTTAGATTTTGTTAGTGTACATATTTATATATATCCTTGGTCACAACAGATAAATAGATAGATTTCTATTCTGTTCTGTTCTGGTCTGTTCTGTTCTCTAGAAATCTTGTAAATCACTAAACAATAAATAGGACTATATACATAGCAATAAATAGCACTGTATACACTTGCTAGCTGCATGTGTGTGTGTGGCTTCATTCCTATCAGTTCCCACCCTCCGACAGATACAAATAGAAGGATACAAATGTATGCATTCAAATGCATAATAATTACATGGCTAAGGTTTATAAAATCACATTATCTCTATTTTTAGCTTATCTTAGCATCCATCCACTAGGCAAAGATGTCCAGCAAGAATACAGCTGTAGAAGCAATTGGTATCCTCTGTAGCAAGCTGGAGGTCTTCTTGTGTTGATCAGATTAGCTGAGGAATTCAGGTTTAATTTAATGATCACCATAAGATTAAGTAAATCAATCACAGAGGCAAGACAGTGTGAGAAAGATAGATTAAAAACAGAGCACTGATGTGTACTTTGAGTTGAGCAGTGGTAAAAAGTATTCCTTAGACTTATTCAGGGTTTGAGGATTTGGGGATGAGAAAGGATATCTTTGAAGTCCAAACCCAGGATGGGTGACCTGGGCAGAGAACTTTCCTAAGCATTAATGGTGTGCCAGAACAGTGGAAGCACAAAATATACTGGCAAAGTCAGGTTTACTTTTAGCTGTACAACTAAGATGAAAGTTCAAGGTAGCTTGCGCTTCGGGAGTTAAAAAAACAAATGTTCAACAAGAGTTCTAACATCATTGATTAGCTGAATAGTTCATATCCTGCCTTAAAATTATATGTCTCATCTCTTTCTTCCTAGCATAGGCACAATGGCGTTGAGGCCTCCAGAAGTATCTAGCCAGCTACTTGGAAGACAATGCTGTCGTTGACAGATTATTGGCATCATCCCACATAGCAATTCTTAGAGACTTGATATACTGTAAAAATATAATATATAATTCTCAACAGGAAGATTTACCTAAGACCAAAATGCTCTATCTCCTAACTTGGCTTACCTACTGTTAGAACTACTACATAAAGGTTGTGTAAATGTAAATCTTAATAAATCCCATGGCCCCTTTCTTTGATGATTTGCCTAGATACTATGAATGAAAATGCTATAGAAGTTTGGAATTTATCAGTTTAATTCATATGAGCATCTTTCCAAACAGATAGTACAATAATTATTTTAGGCAACATAAAAAAGATAGAAATATAGATACAGTAGTTTGAGCAGTTGACAAAACCATGTAGAAATGTATGTCACTGAAATTCATAAAAACCTTCCAATCCATTCACATTTTATTATCAAAATTTCTTATATAGATTTCTGTACCCAGGGATTGCAAAAGTTTAGGCATTTATTTTTGATCAGCAAAGATTTATTTTTGTTGGTTTTAGCTCCTGGTCTCTTTTTTTGGCTGTTGCTTAATATACACTATAATTTTGAATCACGACCAATATTGCCATATTCATAATTTTTCTTGGTAAAGACCGGGACAAATTTAAAATATTGCCACTTGTTAGATTGCATTAACATTGCTATGGTAAAATGAACACAGATCACTAACAAGATCCGAAACATTGGACACCTGAGATTCTATCAAGCCATGACAAATACAAATCTACAGTACTGATTTGAAGGGATGGGGTTTTACATCTCATCCTTTTGGACTTACTGTATAGTAACCAATGTGATACCTTTTTATTCAGAAGTAAATCATTTTGATTCTAGTGGAACATACTCTCAAATAGGTATCTATTGGAATGCACCTTAAGGGCATTGGGATTAAAAACATTTACCTCATCACAGTAGGCAGAACTAGATCACCTTTTTATAACAATTTTTGAGTCAGTGTTTATTGTATCTTCTCAGGTTCAGTTATACTTGTCAAGTTTTTTAGTACCTTGCCTTTCATCATGAATATTTACACTTTTCTCACTTTCTTCCCCTCACTCTCTGTTCCTCATGTCTTTCTACCTGAGTTTTGCGAAGAACAATTCATGTCCTTTCCAAAGAAATATTACAGTGTTTCAACTAAACAAACATACAAACGGACCTTGACATAATTTTGATGCTGGTAAGATATATCACCCACCTAAATTAGCAAAGCTGGATGTCCATGAAATTTCTGAGGAACCTTCCAGAATGAAAAAGCAGAAGTTGGGCAATGGTTTATTAGGGAAGTATACAGCTCTTTGATTATTGTCATTGTGATGGAGTGAATGAGAAATTTTAAACAATGATAATGGCAGAGCAATAACATTTAAAGAGAAAGGTGCTTTTAAAAGACAACTTTTTAAAACAAAAACTTATCTACATAAAATTCCTAGGTGAGGGGGAAATTACAGCATTGAAAGAGTAGCAAAACTGTAAACAAATGATTAGGTATTCTTAAGTGATTCTGGAAGGAACCTATTTTGATCACCATTCACACACACAAAAATCCAGTAGCAGTGGGTAACTTTTGCATAAGCTATCACAAATAATAATCAAGATAGCAAAAAATGTATTCTTTGAGGATATAATACTAGAAGTTAATTCAGTGATTTCCAAAAAGAGGTATTTTTGAAACAGAAATTGGGTCCCTGACTAGGTATGGCAATGAATATCTGTTCTCCATAACACTGGCTATTGCACACTTTTCTGATAGCATGGATACTTCACACATTTCCTGTTGCCCCTTGTCTGCTAATGACAAGCAATGATATTAGCAGAAAAGGAAAATATGATGGTATGACATGCTATGGCTTAATATTGCCAAATGTTGTTGGATTGCCAGATAAAATTCACTTCGCAATGGGAAAGCAAAACCTATGATGTTCAGATTAGCATTAAAGATATAAAACAATTCCCACTAAATTTGAAATGACTTCTATATAGAAATGTTTAGAACTTTTTTGTAATAGTCAGAAATAATTTGGGCCTCAGTTATGACTGAAGCTGCATGGGGGAAAATGAAAAAGGCAGTATTTATTCCATTATGCACCAATAGTGAACAAAAGCTTTTGGTTAGAGAAGTTCTTAAACCTGAGTCCTACATACAATGTATATATACAGACACAGGCAGACACTCCAAAAGCAATCAAACACACAGCAGATAGTTGTGAAATGGACAAATTAGACACCAGTCAATTTCTCAAAGCTGTTTACTGAAATCCACATGTTTTGTACACAGATGGTTTTTATCTAGGTCTACAAATTCTTATAAAGCAATAAAAGACAAAAAAAAAATCAATTTTAATGGTATGAAGTATCTGGCAAACACAAACTGTACAGAGTCCCTAATTAAAAGTGACAAGCCTTTAAAATCCTTAATCCCACAGTTCCAAAGAGTACAGCATAAATGATACGTTGCCATCATCTGTTGCTGCGTAAGGTTAGTCTAGATTTGCTTTTGTTCTTTAAAGATTAGAAAGCTAAGAAATTCAGCTAGTTGACTAGCATGGAAAGAGTGGAAATTAAAACTAAAATGGTTTGGGGACTTAAATATGTACGTATTACTGAACTCTTTTGCCCTTCCTATTTTCTTGCTTGGTATGATCTATATTAGGTAGGCATCAAACGACCTAAATGAACCTGCAAATTATTTTTTCCCTGAAATTGTCTATTAAAGGGGGAATGAGCAAAAGAAATTAGTTTTTGATCTAGGTCTGGACAATAGTTACTGTCTTTTAAATGATCCTTAATTTAGACTCAGGTGTTTAATTTCAACTTTCTGATAGTACTAACTCTGCATTCTCTGCAGGTATTCGAGATGTTCAGCCTGATTAATTGGGCAGGCTGGATTTCTTACAGTTTGAGTCCACTTGAAAGGGGAAGTGAGAAATGAATTGTGCCAAAAGCCTTTGGTCTATTTTTATTAATCGAATAGATTAGACGGATCATGAAAACAATCTTCTAATTTATAGGAGTCAATCTCCTATCTTGTTAAACAAGTTATTATTATTGAACTTAAATCGCTGAAGTGTGATATACCAAAGGCCACATTTGGCACAGCAGAATGCCACTTTGAACGCTTGCATGTTAACCACATGCTAATAGGTTCTCAGCAGGCTGATAAGTTATTGATTATCTCAGCTTGTGTAATTCATATCAAGACAAGTTGGCATAGTTAACTGGAATAGAAGGGCTTCCTTCTTGCTACCTGAATCAGGAACACGTGCTTATCACTCATTTTATTATGGGCCAGGTTACACACAAAGAGCTTTGTCTCTCATTGGATGGACCCTTTTTTGTGAAGAGAAAACTCAGCACCATTATACCCTGTCCTAGAAAAAAAAAAAGAATCCAACTCCTATTGAACCTACCAGGATTAATCTAAACAGTCATTGGAGTGCCAAATGAAAAAGCCTTTCAAAACACTTCTTTTTATTTCCTCACTAATGTGTATGTTGAATTTTCCTCTATATTATATGTTCATCTTTAGCTAGACAGGAGTGGAATGGAAGAGGAGACAAAGAATATATGTGATCAGTAGGGCCAAGTGAAAACTTATTCATATTACAGCTGTCTGATATATTATTTTAAACTACTTTGATAGAGAATGCTTTTTTTTACTGTGAGCAGAATTTATACATACATATAAAGAAAATTTCAAAAGTTTCACTTGTCTGATTTCCTCTTCAAAGAATTCTTTGGAAAAAAGTAGACCCATAAAACTAGCATTCTTTATAGAGAACTCAGAGATCAAGTAGTAAGAAGTATAATGAACTCCTCCATGTATTACATGGAATTATGTCCATGTACAGAAAAGCAATACAGTATTTAGTCCTCAAAGAGGATTAATATTAGACAAAACAGTGGTTTTCTGACATTAACAGCAGGGCAAAAAGGTAGGCATTTTGGCACATTGTTTTGTTTTTTTTCTGACATGAACCACAAACAAGTAATTGACATCCTTTGGATAAACAGGAAATTGAAACATCAAAAGGCTAGAAGAATATATTGCTCAACAGCTTCATTCCAATATAGGAGGTTTGTTCTATTAGGCTAATTTCGATGCCCAGAAATCCTCCTCGAAATATTGGAGATACTTATATGAAATGTTTATGAGCACTGATCTCATCAATTGTGGTTTTGCTCAGTAGCTCTGCCCTTTTCTATTTAAACTAGTAAATTGCCAAGAAAAAAAGTTTGTACTGAAATAAATGCATATTCTGATGATTTATGCAGTTTTCCGATAAATTTTCTATAACAAGCAGTTTTGAGTTCATGTTTCCCTAACATATAAATTGTTGTGCACTGATTTCCTTTAGGTACATGCTTTGTGCACACTTTTTTGAATTACCAACTGCATCATGAAGTCTGGAAAAATATGGATTTGTGAAAATGTGAATTGAGTAAATACACATTGAAATGCAAACATTCTCCTTTGTCTCTAGATACCATGCAGCTTTGGGGCCCAATTTTCAAAGGGAGGGATACTTTTATGCATTCAGTAAGAAATGCATAAGAACAAAATGGTACCCTCATTTTCTCCATCCATAAATAAACGCACAATACCCTACTGGCTTTATGTGTGATATGGGCACAAGGCCAGCAGGTGTTACTTTTTTGTCAGACAAAAGCTACTGACCACATAAATGTACCCTTCCCTTTGTACGTAGGCAAAGTTATTGCACAATTTGTAATAATTTTAGGTATTGTTAAAGCAACCACTAAATCCAAAGAAAAGTATGTGGAAATTTCTCCAGGGGCCCACACATCGTCACAATAGATGATAAAGCAAATGGACGTCAAAGGTGAAAAATTCCAGTCAAAATCTCCACTACTTTTCCAGACCTGAATCTATTCCTAATCTGTTTCTGGGTATGCCAAACACATATAGACCTCTCTGCATGTGAAGTCATCATCAGGAATTATAAATTGTGATATCCCTTTATTTAGATCCCTTCACTTTTCATGCAATAATAATTACATTTTAATTAATTAAAATTCAATTAATTTAATTAATAATTACAAATTACAATTGCCCAACTGTATGTGTGCTGATATTATATACTGACAAAATATATAATATAGTTTGGTGTAGTGGTTAAGGCATCAGGCTAGAAACTGGGAAACCAAGAGTTCTACTCCCACCTTAGGATGAAGCCAGCTGGGCGACCTTGGGCCAGTCACCCTCTCTCTGTCCTGGGAAGAAGGCCATGGCAAGCCACTTCTGAAAAACCTTGCCAAGAAAACTGCAGGGACTAGTCCAGGCAGTCACCAGGAGTCAAAAATGGGAGCATTTCCCTTATAAATGATTTCCTTGGGATTTAATAGAAGTGAGGGTAGTTAGGGAGGTTCCAGGCCATTAGAGAATGGGAATATATAATGAAAGAAAGGACACTCATCCACACACATTCTTTTAGTCACCACATATGTAAGATAAATACAAGATGCCAGCACCCATTGCTAAGAATTTTTTTCTGTTTTTGAAAAAATAAAGGCAAAGGTAATATCTTTTCAATCATATTGAAGAAGAATAGGAAAACAAAGCAAAAGAAAATACAGCAAACAAGTTGATTAACTTGGCAGCACAAAGAATAGCAAAGCAAAGGCCTTTATTCCCAGCTTGTCTTCAGTAGTAAAGTTAGATGCAAATATACACAGTTGTTTGTCCTGGTTTATAATTCCATCTTCAGGCAAAATCCTAAAGATGAGTGTCTGGATATACTGCATAATCCATATGCAAATTATTCTTATGTTGTTTTCAGCACTGGTTTAAATAGGCAGATGTGGGGGAGGAAACTGGGAGATTTTCTGCATTTTTTAAAAAAAATACTGTTATTTTTAACCTTGCCTTTCATTAGATCTAATGGGAAGGATAACAACTACACCAGCTTCATAACATATATGCCTCTTCATTCATTCCAGCACCAGGACCAAAGAATAAGACGGCTTATTCCCCAAAATGGAAACGTTTTAAAGAATGGCCTTAATCCCTCTTAAAATCTGGGGAAAAAAGGCATTCCAAACATTTCAGCAAACCTACTATGGAGGCCTCAAATGGGATGATGAGGGATAGTTGAAATCATCTTATTATTCGGTATGTTAGTATGAAGATGGGCCCTACTGTTAAGTGGAATAAGGCAGCAGTCCAGTGGGTGCAAGAGAGAGAACATGGAGCAAATGTAAGACATTTAAGAGAAACCTATGTGTCAAATATTGACCGGCTACATCCCTAAATTAACCTGCTGCCTTTACATGAGATAGAAAGCAGTGGCCCATCATTAGAATTGAATTAGGATTCAGTTGCCAAGTTGGCGAGCTTCTGTATTTCAGCTGGGGAAGGGCTCCATCATATCCATCACTACAGCATTTCAGGTCATCTCTGCATTATATCACTTTTACCTTCTTCTTCTTAACCTCTTGTGTCTTTTCCTCTGCAACATAAATAGTTCTAGCTTTGAAACAATATATGTTCATACTTAAGAAATGGTTTACATACATGCCTGTCAGTCTTAAAGAGATGAAAAATATCCTGTTTCTCCATGAAGAACAGAAACAGTTCCTTTAGAACACCATGGATAGTATCCTGCCTTTAAGTAGGCAGACCTTGTTCTGTCTTGAAAAAAAAAAATCAGTAGGCTGACCTTCACAGTTGACTGACATGGCCCTCCAATTGCCAGCACTTTATTTTATACTTGTTCTCCATAACTCTAAACCTGATTATTGGGGAGGGAAGCGGGGAGGAGAGTTCACTGGCAAGCCTAACAATAGGACAAAAATAGCAGTATATATAGAAAGGATGCAACAGAAGCCTATGTTAACACAGTGAGTTAAGTGAATATATGAGTGTATTGCTTGCTAGTCAGGTGAGAGAAGAAGATGTGACCCTGAGGAGTAATGTGTGCGTATTTTAGAGGAGTTCTGTACCTTGGGTCAACTGCTTTACCAAAGCAATGACTGTCCCCAGCTGGAGTTTCAGACAGACTAATGACAGAGTAAATTCCATCTTTGAATTTTGGACTGGACTAGAGTCCAGAAAGAAAAAAAAGAAATTCCCTACAAATGAGGTGTAATATAGATTTACTAATGTACTCTAGCATGGCTTCTTTTAAATTGATTATAGTAATCAATTGGGATGATATCTGTATATTAAATAATGCTTTGCAATATTTGTCCTCCTTTGTTCAGAATACTGTACTGAAACTGATTGTCCTTCCTGTTTCAATTGGCAGAAGAAAGAAATGGAGGTCACTTCAAATTGCCAAAGTGTAAAAGGTAAGCACTGCTTTAGATCTGCTTGTTGAAAAAGCAATTCCTGAAAGTGTTTGTCTCTTTAAATTCTCAGCAAAGGGCTTCTGAAGCATGAATTTAAGGCACCAGGTGGGTCAAAACATAAATAGGTACCCCATGTAAAAATAAATAACATCGCAGGAAAAAAATTAAATATTGGGCAAGTTTCTAACATATGCCTCCGGCCACATCACTACTTTTATAATACATCTCTGTTACATTATATTTCAATAATTAAAGTGAACCGGGTTAAATTCACCCTGCAGGAAAAGAGCATAAAGTTAATCTGTTTGATAGTGCAATATTCTGAAAATCTGTAGACACATTGATACAGCAGTTTCCAAGGCTGATTTCATACAGTTTGAATTTCTTAGCCTTATACAGAAAAATCTATATTCTGACTGATTCTTTGGCAAGCAACATTACTTGTCATAATCTTTGAAGATGCTTTTTGAACCTTTATTTATATTTATTTATGGAATCATTCATAGCCTGGTCATTTAATCTTGACAAGGGCTTCCAAGGTGCATAAAAACTAATGCATTACAACCTGAGAACATTATATGAAGTAGAAATTTTAAAATTTTAAGCATAGCACATAAAAACTGGGGGGGAAAAAAGATTTTTGAAATGGAGAGAATCAGCACAAATCAAGCTTGACAAAACAAAAATATAGTTTTATTAATATATTAATGTATTCAATTTATATTTCTTTTGTCTACTTAAATACAGAATGATAAGTAACAGTAATTGTAGCTGGTACATTATCCAAATGTGCTTTTTGTCACTGCCACCACATATGTGACTCTAATGACAGCTAAAGAATCAAGTGGCACTTCCAGACAGTGGACTTGCTGTTTCAGAGGAAGTACACTATCTCAAATGGATCCTCAGTCCCCAAGTCTGTTTTCCAGCAACTGACTCTTGTCCGGATCTTATTTTAACTCTAAATCGTTTATCCAACCAATTATCAAACTAAGGCAACATTCAAGAATACTGATTGCTTCCTTGGAGTTGGATGATAAGGAGTGATATAAATGGGTGTCATTAGCATACTGATGACTGCCCAGCCCAAATGATCTCCCTTAGCAGTTTTAGATAGATGATAAACAGCATGGGGACAAGATGGAACCAATGGGACACCACAGTTCAGCAACCTAAGTGTAAAGCAGTTGTTCCCCAGTACCACCTAACACTGGAATGAAAGACAAGGGGACCAATCAATTTATTTACAGAGGACAATGGAACTACTCACAGTGAGCTACTGACTCCTCAATTCCAGTGTCTTAATGAGAGAGATGTCATGCAGTATAGAAAGAAAATGCCAAGCCATTCTGTCTGGATGCCAACTATCCAAAGAAATAAGAAAGCTTTGTTGACTCCACTGCTGTCAAATGGACCAAAATCTGTACTATAGCTGATTCAATTTGAGAATTTCTCTGTCTGTACTCCAGCTGTCCGCCATCTACTTCATCATTCTCATCATTCTAGTAAACAAAGGACCCAGTTTGGCTCTGTGAGAGGGAAAAGGACACTTAGAAACAATTGGGTCAATTGTTCAGACCATCAAATTACAGACACACACAGAGGCTTTATAAAAGACTGGAAATCATGTATGCATGTATGTATGTATGTATGTGCATATATATGTATGTGTGTGTGTGTGTGTATGTGTGTGTATGTAATTTTTTTATTGATAAAGAATTTTATACAGGATTAAAAATTACAGAAATGTAAAGAAAAAAATAGAAGAAAGAAAAATAAATGAAACGATAAAAGAAAAAGTGATAAACTGTAAGAATCAAGGAAAGAGAGGAAAAAAGAAGGAAAAAGAAACAGAAAAATGTCTAAAAAAGTGACTTCTGATCTTCTTTGCAGCAGTTACAAACATAGTTACTACCATTTCTGTCCTCCCAAATTAAATATCATTGTTCCCTCCTTCCCATAAACACTTTTCAATCAGTAAATCCCAAGATCATCATTTTTGTCCATTTTCAGCAAAAAGTTCATAAAAGGTTTCCAGTCTTTTATAAAAGTAGCTATTGTTCCTTCCCTAATCAGACAAGTCAATTTAGCCATTTCAGCAACTTCTGCCACCTTCACAGTCCACTCCTCCATTGTGGGTATTTTTGTATTTTTCCATCTTTGTGCATGTAGTAGCCTCTCTGCAGTTACCGTATATAAAGCCAATCATCCATGAGTCTTTTCTAGTTGACTATCCATAATTCTTGAATTACATCATAAAATAACTATAAACAGGGGTTATGTTAGCCTCTCTGGGTAGGTTGTTCTGCAATCAGCATTTGCAACAGAAAAGGCCCACAGTTCTATTCTACCAACTGTATCTCCAGAAATGGCAGATGTTGAAGGTATGGGACTGGAAGATTCAGAAGAGAGATTGTGGCCTTTCATTTATCTTAATCCATACTGTCACAACCAACACTTTGGAATTGGAATCCATCATAGAAGTCACCATATGCATTAATCCTTCAGCTAATAGTGGTCCCAAAAGTATAGACATGCTGTAATACAATATCTGATACTAAGTGCTAATGAAATATTTCTGACTCAAAAGTATTTTGCATGTTCCTTGCAAAGTCTTGTTACTTTGATATTCAAATTGTCATCATTCTCTGTACTTGTTCTTTCTGTTATTGAAATGTCTACCTTAACTTCTACTGATGTTGTATAATAAAATATCTATTAAATGCTACTTATAAGTAGTTTGAAGCACTTAGCCAACCTTGGCTAAAATCTTTAAAAGAAAATCAAGATTGGACCTGAGTACTGAGATGAGAATTAGGAAATATCAGGACCACCAACTAGGCTAGAAAGTTTTTAAAAAATCCTAACCTAAAAGAAGGCAATGACAAACCATTTTGTAATGTTGCAAAAACACCACCATGGATGTATCATCTTTTTATACATCAGTAAGAAATAGTGATACCTGTTCTTATTCTACAGAACATTGTTTATGCATTTATTGATTGAAGCATCCAATTCACCTCTTTAAGCCACATGGCTTCTTGGTTGAATCCAGATGTTAAAATAACAATAACAGTTAAAAATGTATTTTTATGTCTCATTATATAACTTTCTGATGAGTGATGCTTGCTGTTAAGCAACAATTTCCAATAATTTCTACACTATTTGAGTTCTTCAAATTCCACTTCTATCTGTTTTACTCATTGTACTTCTTCTATAAATGTATAGACATCACGGTAACTTTCTCTTCATCATTACTTCCTTTCAGGATTTTTCTTTTTTATTCCAAAATAGAGATTATGTTTTCTCAGTTATGTAGCAGTTCATTGTCCAAACTGCACTTTAACCTCTCATTTAAAGATTTATACTTTCTGTTATGAGCTTCACAACATAGTCACAGATTGGACTGGTTGCAGAGCCAGCCAAATGATATATTCCCATTAATTAATTAATTAATTAACCCTAATTAATTAATTAACCCTAACACCCATTTAAATAGGATTATTCTGCAGGAGCACAGGCTTTGAACATTCTTTTTCTTGACCAACTTCTTTGTTTTCAAGGGAGACCATAAAATGTACAGCACTCATATAAAAGTTCTTGAGCTCAATGCAGAACTTTATATTGTGCACTATAGCAAAGCTCTCTGTCACTACTGCTTTATTTTAACACCTTCTCATTCCTATACTGATGCTCTGGATGTTTGCAGAAGATGGTAACGCTAGTAAAAAACAAGTATAAAGAAACCGATAACCAGACACGCCGATGCTATATACTAGGGACTGATTATTGGGGAGCATCTTTATTTCTATTTCCTTTCTCTTTGTTGCTTCTACATTTAGTCTATGTATATGCTTATTCATTGAACATGTAATAGGGTCAATCATGTTAGCCAATTCATTTTGTACTGAACAGCACAATCAAAAGCCCTGGGAGCTTTAGCCCACTCCATCCATTTCCTTCTGGGATTTTTCAAGACTACCAATCTCAGAATGAGATGATTCCTGAGATGAAAGGTGAAACAAAAGGAAGGGAAATGAGTCAGATTTCTCCCTCAAGGGTCATAACTCTGTCCCCAGTATTAGAGGAGAAAGTCTACTTTATGCCTAGACAAGGCATAGAGCCATAGCATTGCATCTAAAAGTAGCTGTGGGAAAATATTGAATCAGTTTATGCACTAAGCATAAACTTTTCCCATTACTCTATTTTCATCATCAAGATTCACTCCTTCATCCAGTCTTCTAATTGAACCCCATAAACAAAAACAAGCTGCATACTGCACCTGTCCAGCAACAGATTAGTTTAGGGATATGCTGCATGGCTCTGAAAATAGAGTTGGAGGAAGCGAGGGGACTCAGATAACTTTACATAATATAACTACATATAATAATCCTGATTGGATTACTACAATGCACTCTATATGGGGCTGCCCTTGAAGAGTATTCAGAAGCTTCAGCTGGTGCAAAATGCAGTAGCATGGACAGTTATCAGTGCCAGTCACTCAGAACGTGTGACACTTCTGCTCCATGAGCTGCATTGATTGCAAGTATGCTTCTGAGTGCAATTCAAAGTGCTGGTTGTTGCCTTTAAAGCCCTTCATGGCTTGGGGCTGAGTTATTTATGTGACTGTCTCTCCCCAGTGGTGTCTACCTGTCCCGTTAATTCCAGCTGGAGAGGCATGCTCTGGGTCTGGTCCACAAGACAGTACCATCTAGCGGGACCCTGGAGGAGGGCCTTTCCTTCAATGGTGCCCATCATTTGGAACATCACCCTGCTAAGATCAGGCTTGTCCTGACCCTGATGGCCCTCTGCAAAGCATTAAAAACTTCCAGTCAAGCTTGGGGCCCCATGGGTGAGCCTTTTTTGGTTATATTGTGGCTGTGGGGTGTCTGATTATTCGTGGCTGTTATTTTATGCTGTGTCATGTTATTTTAGCTTTTAATTATTGGTTGTGTTTTTATTCTGTTTTAATTGTTAGTCTCCCAGAGTCATGTATATGAGATGGGAGACCATATAAATGTATTAAATAAATAAATAAATAAATAAATAAATGTCAGAGATTCAATTGAAGTTGCCGTGGATCTTATCTAGGACACTGTATTGGTAATAAGACAAGGTGTTCTATCAATGCCTGCTTTATCTGATTTCTTTGAGAACTATTCACAAACATTAATATCTATAGCCCACAGTTCTAGAATGGAAAGTACTTGGACATATATAGCTATTTGAGGCTCTTTGGTTTATATGTGTATACAAAAAGAAGCATGTCTCTAAAGATTAATTCATTGTGTATTAAATCAAGTATAATTATGCAAACTTTTACAAAAGATATATGACCGAAAAGTACATATATTTATCTATTCCTTTTCATTCTCTCCTTTAAAGCAAAGTGAAATTTCTACTTATGGCCCTAAGAAACAAATAAATCAATAATTCAGTACTCATTCAGTACAATAATACATCTTCTGGAGCTTTAGTATATATCATTTTAAGTGTGGCTTCCTTTTATTTCCGTAATATTTTAATTAACATTTTAGAATGTATGTGATCTGGATTCTTGTACATAGTTTTCTGCATCTTCTCTCTCCAAAAGGGTAATGCTAACTTGATATTATCACCAGCACTACCATCCGTTCCAGGCTTATCATCCCAAAGAGTCACAGAGTGGAGCTTGGGCTGTTTATGCTACTATGGCTGGCACTTTCCAGAAACAATGAAATCAGTGTTCTGCAGTTATGCAAAGATTGGACACACCCATTCTCAAAACACTGAGATGCTGTGTCCTGTAGAAGATTCCGTGTAGTTGCTCTGAAGCTTTCTAAATGGTCCATTCATGCATGTGCATGTATAAACAGCTCTTATCCTGGACAGTTAGTAATCAGGATGGCATGCAAAAACAACTTGGGAAATGTAGCCCTACTGTTTTATGCAACACCACCTATAAGAGGAGTGTGTCACTTTGTCAATGCATTATAAATATGATGCATATGCCTATCATATATATTAAGACTACAACTCCCAGAATTCTCAATGTACATAAAGTAAGGGAATCCTGTGATAAGATCAATCACTTTCTTCTGCACAAGTTAGAACCTTCAACCAGCTTTCAAGGATTGCCCTGCATGTCCTAGTCAAATTAGGTTAATCGTTTTCAAAAGTGTAATAATAAGAAGAATGGTGATAGCTCTGAGGCATCAGAACATCTAAAAAAAGATTAAGTCAAAATTATGTGCTACATTAGAAGCCCAATGTGGCAAGAGACAATTTATATAAGAAACCCAAATCTGTCAGTGCATCACTATAAGAGTGCACACCAGCGATGGATGATTTCAGCAAAAAAAAAATTGTGCTATCTAGCCATTCACTTTTCATGCATCTGTGCTGTTAAACCACAACAAAAAGAAGATTATCCTAGCATTGTCAGTTCTGATAAGTTTTGATTACTTGTTGGGAAGAGTAGGAGGAATTCCATTCCAACAAGACATCCGCAGAGTCAGAGCTGACAAACTGAACCATCTGTTTGCTCAAAAGTCCTTGCCATGCGGCAGCAAGTATGCAGGCTGTGCAATGCTCATATATAAGGATCTCTGGCTAAGGGACACATGATATTACATTGTTAGGATAGTTGCAAAATCGCTGCAAGCCTGGGAGAAAACTCACTATGGCTTCATGAATAAAAGAAAGGCATTTACTGATTTTGAACAAAATGAGTCTAACCTTTCCAATTTGATGTTCAGTTCAATAACACATGGAATATTGTACTATACTGTATTAATAGAACATTGTGTCCTCTTAACCGAATATCTGTTATCCATTGCTACCCTGATGTGCAAACCTATCAACCAGCCCACGCACTACGCTCCTGTTCTTTAAGATTCTTAACTAAACTAAATAGTGCACATATCATACAGTTCAGTATGCTTGTTAACACATATTCCATAACATGCAAGGTTGCAATCTTATACTTATCTGGGAGTAAATACTAGTGAGCACAGTGGGATTTGAGTAGATATTCATACAAGTACGATTGCAGTGAAACAATTGTAATCATTTAGTTTTCTTAAAACTGAAAATTAAAAAACAATAGTTCACAAGCCACAATAAGAGTATAAATTATAAGAAGAAAACCTAACACACTACAGCTAAAGTTTATTCCACCCACTTCAGCAAGGGTAGGAGGAGCAGAAAGAGACGTGACAAATGTATGGCCCCTTTTATTTCTATGATAGAATCTCGGTGTTGCGGTCTGTGTGTAATGATTTTCTATTAATTCCAAAAGAAAGGGACATAGATACAGAACTATTTCAGAAAATAAGAATGCTTTGGATACATCAGATCCAAGGCCATCCCCGACTTTGGATGGGAAAGACGTACAAACAGATTTCTGTGGAAGCAGTTTTGTTATAGTTGACAGCACTGGAAAGGGAGACCCCTATCTTGACTATCTAGCCTGACATTGGCACACGTACATATATTATCTGTTTGTCTAAAAACATATGCATGTTCTGATTGCTGGAAGCAAAAAGAGAAATTTGCAATAAACCAAGGCTCTAACGTTGGGGAAATGTGTGGTTTAGGAGCCTTTATCCAGTAAATTTATGAACAAAGGATTGTATTGCTAGTCCTTCAAGTTAGGCCAGGTCAGGCAATGAACTCCACAAGTTTGACCAGAACTATACTTTATTAATATAGTCTATAGTAACAGAATCTTGAAACCCTGGCTGTGTTTTCCTTCCCTCCCTTTTATATCCCAGTGAATTAGGATGGAGCTAGTCTAAGCTTTTTCGAATGCTTCCTTTGTATCCCAGGCTTAAAGCATGCTTTTGTTTTTGTAGCTGTTTCTGCATAGTTTCTCCAAGGTCATCTCTATAGCTCTCTACATATGGAAAATTATGCTTGCTTGTGTGTAGTAGGGTTTTGTTTTGTTTTTTAAGTTTCCTATAAAATTTACTCATGGCATGCAGATGAGAAAAAGCTGTTGGGAAAAAGCTACATATGTTAGGAAAAACTGAGAGTGAAAATAAATTTTTAAAAATTTTAAAAAGACCTTCAAAAAATCCATTAAACTCAAAATGACTGGAATATTGTACTACTAACACAAGAAAACACTCTTCTCTGGGACATATACAGTAATCCAATTTAGCTTCTATTGGCACAAAGATTAATGCAGGAGCGCTATGACCCTTCTAGTAGATGGCCAAATGGTTGGTTGGTTGGTTGGTTGGTTGGTTGGTTGGTTGGTTATTTATTTATTCATTCATTCATTCATTCATTCATTCATTCATTCATTCATTCATTCATTTAGTAAATTTATATAGCTGCCCATCTCATGTAGGTGACTCTGAACAGTGTACAAAGTTAAAAAGAACAGTACAACAAATAATCAAACAACATAGCAACATAAAGTATTAAAAACATTAAAAGCTGTTAAACCATTATGGCAAACCCAGATCAGAAGCATCCACTTGTACCACAAAAGGATGGATAGGATCTGTGTTACACATGCTGCTCCCAGGTTCGGCTTATGGTCACTCAATCACACACTCACAGCTTGTTGAGGCACGTGGATCTTGTCAGTCCCCCTTGCTTTCTACCTGGGTTTTCCAGATAGGTGCAGCTGGAGCAGACAGACACACAGCCCTGGTCAACAGCTAGGAAATAATTAGGTACACACACAAATCACTTCCAACTGAACACTGAGGCACAAGAGGTTCTTTGTAATACATGGAGACCCGGTGAATTTAAAGTAACAGCAAAACTTTACTGGTTGTAAGGTACATTTGCTCTTCTCATACACACACACATACACACTCACCCACACTTACCCACGTCCTTCCCAACTCGGCTGCCAGGCTTTAGCTAGAGGGACGGAAGCCACCAAGTCTGGTTCCAAAGATGACTCAGATGACTTAGCTCAGATGACTCAGACGACTCAGAGTGGACAGGCTTTGGGACCCCTTTTATCCCCAAAAGTCCTTGCTTGGTTGATTTACAAGTGGATGGGATTGGAGTGAGGGTTTCCATGTGCTCAGGCCCAACTTCTTTTGTCTGGTTCAGATCCTTTGTTTCCTTAATGACTTGCTTCCTTCTTATCTACCTCCCCAAAGGGATCTCATAGACAAGTTTCCTGGCTTTTGTCCTCTCTGCTTACGTGCCTGCTTCATCTTTAGGTTATGGCAGCTTCAGCCTAGTCTCACATCTGGAGGATGAAGGATAGAAATTAGAGGGAAAGGTTCATGATTCCTAATGATTACAGAGTTCAGGAGCCAATAATCTAGGAGTACACATAGGGAACTGTCTTTCTTCTTGACAGAAAGGATAGGAGCATTGGCAAGAGGTATTGAAGGATAGATAATGTTATCAAAAATAAAGTTCTTCTGGCAGGCCAGCTCTGTATTGGACGTGTAACAGCTCCTGAAGTCTGCAACCTTTAGGAATCCTGAACGTTTTCCTCTCATTTCAGAATTCTAGCCACCCTGTTTTCATCTTACCAAAAATGGGGTTCCATTTTAGTTGGATTCCAATGCTCAACAAGTGTTTCTTCAATTCAAATAGGCATTCACTTCTCAGCCCATCCTTTACCCTACCGTAGGATCAATCAAGAAGGATGAAGGAACAGCTCTATTGATTATTAACCGGAAAGGCTAAAGGGACAGCACAAAGGCAGCATGCTGCTTTCTTTATGGAGTTCCCATCAGTACCCCTGGAGCTCCAGAAAAAAAACATTATAAAAATATATTTAGATCATTTAAAGCCAATGGACTTTTGAAGGTAATCAACTAAGCTTGTTAAGACAAAAGGAAGCTCTCTGACACTGTGGGGACACAGAAGTACAGCCCTGACTTCAAACTGGCACAGCACACGCATATGGAGACAGCAGTGGTCTCTTCCCTGCAATCCAGAAATTGATAAGATCTTCACTACATTACTGTCCTGAAGCTTCAGTCCAGTTTTGTGTGCATTTTGCACTAATGCATGTACACCCTTTGCAAATCAGCTAATTGTGTCTATGAGTTTTAGGGGATGGAATTACAATTTATTTTCTTATGCTCCTTCTGTAGACAAGATTGAAAAACAGTGTTGTGACACCCATTTGGACATGTGAATTCCCCATCCAATTTGACACCTTTATTCAACAATTTCCTTCTGTACATTTATGGCCCATAGCTGGATTGGGGTTTTTGACCCCAAACTTTCAAATGTTTGTATTGCAGAAGCTGTTTTGTTCTGGGCTGCATTGGAGCAATAGTACATTAAACAATATCTTTCTGTTCTATTATTATAACAACTTCAATAAAGTAATAAAACTGAGACTTCTTCCTTGATGTTGTGTTACCTACACAATGATCCTCTACAATTTTGAAACTTAGAAGAGCAATACAAAATCCATAGTATTCACAAAAAAGGAAATAATTAATATAGATTTACATGCACTTCTTAATTTCTGTTGACGTCACTTGAATTTTCACCAAGGAAAACAAAGTACTTATAAGTGCACATTGCTTAATCAGGAGTGAAAGATATATTTTACAGTTTAACGCTATGTTTCAAAATCTTATTGCATGAATGCTGTCATAATAATTAGTCATTTTCATTCCCTAGCACTTCTGTCAGGATTTTTATAATGGTGCTTGATGCTATGTTGGCCTTAGAAAATAGTGGAAGCAAATTGAAATTGAAAGCTTCTCTTTTAAAAATAAATTCTCAACACTTCCTCCAAATAAGTTCCATTAACTTAAGTTTGTTGAGCCATGAGTAAATTGCTGTGAGTACTAAAATAGGGAAGTAAAGCTCACAGACTTCTCAGCTGGTATATTTAACTGCTATTGGCATACACAATACAATATTTAAAAGCTAGACTTCCAACACAATCTAATAGTATGGAGTATTGTTTAATTATAACATTTTGCCTGCTCTCACTTTCTAATTTTCCAGGTGGATTGATGGGATACTAGATTTATACCATTTATTAATTATAATTTTCATCAATCCAATATCAAGAGTTATCCAGGCAGTTTAAAAAGGCACAACAGAAATTAAATATAATAACAATAATCAGCTTGGAGAAAAACATCACTTCAAAATATCCACAAGCTATCACCCCAGTATACCACAAGAATGTAACAATTGTCAGAATGAAAACAGAGTGTAAAATACCTACCTCTATTTTAGAAGAGGGATATTATCACCAAAATAAAAGCACGGGCAGCAATAAGCAGAAAGTCACAACTGAGGAAATACCTCTTTTGTATCCAACTAATTTTGGATCAGTGTCTCCTTCTGCAGCTTAAAAGATAATGGTATTTACCATCTACTGTCCAGCATTTGGGTTCTAAATATGTGCTTTTTTTCTTTGCCACACACTCCAACAGACATATTATGTGAAGACCTAGCTGGAGAAGGCTGCTATGCTGGGAAAGGTGGAAGCTAGAAGATGACCAACAGCAAGGTGGGTAGAATCAGTTAGGTTAAGAAAATCCATCAATGTGATCTCTAAGAGTTGACATCAACTTGATGGTACATAATCAATGTACTGCCAATTATACAAAGCTACTGAAACATAATGAAATCCAACAGTCTTCCCCACCAGTCTCCAGATTGCATCCTACCTGAAAGATTCTTCTTCCCATCAAATACTCAGATCCCTTCTCTCCCTTGCATTCATTCTACTGCTATTCTGGTAAGGAAATAAATTCTCTTTCTCTTCCCTTCCTTGGTATTGTTCTACTAGTGAGACAGGGGATTAGAAATTGAAATAAAGGAGCACTGAAAGCTACATTTTCCAACTATTTCTGTCACCTGAGCCTTTGTTGAAGCTCAGCTTTTTCCAGCCTAGTGCCCTTTCAACTGTGTTGTGATTACAACTCCAAAAAAGTCAGCATGGGAATTACCATCTTGACATATTTGGAGGACACAAGGTTGAACAAGGTTGACTGCTAAGAGATAAAAGGTAAGAGAAAGAGCTCCCTCCTTCATTGCAATAACAACCATGACTGCAGAGCTGGGTCTGGCAGAGGGAAAGGTGATGCTTTGGAACATTAGAGTATGTTAGAGTATGAATCAGAGAAGAACTTATATTTGACATAAAAAACATGGGTTAATGAGCTTTGAGCAGCTTCAGGTGATACCACTATATAGGCAAAATAAGATAGGGAAACAAGCACACATGACTTCTGGGGTTCTTTTGTAGCAGTTAATAATAGCTCTGTTCTTGGGCATATGACTAGGAAGAAGAGGAGGAGGAGTTGGCAATGTTCTGAGCCACTGTCCATCTTCCTGTCCTACAGGTATACACCAGGGAATTTTTTTTTCAGGATTGGTTTTTCTCCACAGCTCTCAGCCAAATCCAGCCCATTTCCAGCTCAATCTTTCTTTTGGTGGTTTCTATCCCCACACCAAATTTGGTCCCACTCTTTGCAGTTTTTGGAAAATTATCGTGCTGATAGGCAGAGTTTGGATTCCCTGTGCATAATTTCTTTCCAATATCACACTAAGTTGGAAAGAATTAAAAGGTGTATGATTATTTTAATACCTTCATATTTCTTCATGGTGAATATAATTGTATTTTTATAATCTGAACATTGCTGTTCCTTACACAAAATTCAGCATTATTTTCAAAACATTGGCAATCATCATCATCATCAAGTGTTTCTGATGCAGCCTTTTCTAAACTGGTAATACATACATACATCAGGATTTCCTATTCATCAATTCTAGTTTGGAATAAGACCAGATAATTGGAATATGCTCATTCTAATATGTTATTCTGGATAAAACATTATGAATTCAGTGACCCACTGAAGTCAGTGGGACTTACTTTGAAATCAAAATGCATAGGGTTTGTGGATTAATGGAATAAAATCAAGTTTGGGGGGGAAATAGGCTGCACTTACTTGGAATGATGGAACTTGTCCATTTCTAAATTTTAATGGTAGTACTAAATTCTAATATAGCTTCCATGACTGAAAACTAGAACAAAATTTAATGAAACTCTGGATAAAAGCCTTCGTAAGATTTGTATCACACATTTCTATTTTTAATACTAAGTCTGCTACATTTTGTCAATTGAATCAAAATCTTAGAGCATTGGGAAAAGATTTATCAGCTGCATTTGCACTTTCATGATTATGGGAAGAAAAAAGAATACTTTAATCAAGAACCATGATAAAAAAGTGGATCAGAGGCCTTTTTGTTTTTATAATTGCATAATAATTCTCAATTTCCCCCATCAGTCTTGTGTTCCTCACAGTGGGTATTCTGGGAATGGAAACACAAAAAAAAAGACCACTCAGTGGCTTCACTAAATGGATGAATAAATAACGCCAATCTGTGGCATATGAACAAACTGCTACAACATGAATCTGGAAGTTCAAGTCAAACTCTTGCCCTTTGATTAAGTTGACTTGATAGGGAGCAATTTGTCTACAATGGGTGATAATAATATTAAAGGGGTATGTCAGCAATAAAATGCACACTCCTGACTGGAAAAGATATACAATAGAACTGATATTGCGAAGTACCCATTCTTAGTAATGAAAAATCATTATCAAGTCAGACAACTATGAAGGATTGCCAAGTCACTTCAGCCCATATCCTGAAATGTGGGGCATCCTTTTTAAAGAGCTTTAAGGAAGCAGTGCAGCCCCCTCCCCCTTTTCTGTTTAGCTTTCATCATGGCTGGTTACTTAGCTTTTATTGACATTTTCTGGAGTATTTTCACTATCAATAATTTGTCTTTCTTAAGTTGCTTGACATTTGGAATGGCAGCAAACAAACTGTGAAGATGGCAAGGTTGCATGAATCGAGCCTCTAAAGACAATTCAAACTTCATGGCAATTTCTCCAAGCCAATTTCATCCAAATATGTCTGACTCCATTCACAACCTGCGTGGTCATTAATTCTGACAGTTACAACTGAACAGATTTTATAAGAACCAAATTTGAGGAGGCTGGATTAAATTAAACATAATATTTTCTGGCATGTTCCCCAAATTTTAGCAGCAGATTCTGAGAGGTTTCTCAAGGTGATCTGCTTTTCGGAAACAGATGAACAAAACTAGATGGTACTGTATAATATTACTTTATTCTGAAAACTGTCCATAATCTCCAAGTTGCCATTCAGATTTTTATAAAAAATGGAATATAAATTATTTCTCAGGTCTAGTAGGATCCACTTTAAAATCAAGTGGTATAGCTTGAATTACCATATTGCCAAGGTCTTTAATTATTTCCATTTGATTTTTCAAATAAATTCATATATTTA
This sequence comes from Python bivittatus, assembly GCF_059951505.1. Classification (NCBI taxonomy): domain Eukaryota; kingdom Metazoa; phylum Chordata; class Lepidosauria; order Squamata; family Pythonidae; genus Python; species Python bivittatus. Next base: position 35,459,733 of record NW_028277098.1, read on the forward strand.
AAATGAATATCATTTATTTAACTTCTGCCTAATTTAACTATTGCATTAATTCCCATCTCATGAACAAGCAATTACTTGAGATGAACAAATAATTACATATAGATTTAATATTTCTAGATATTCTCTTGATAGATTCAAATGGGAAAATATACCAAGTATTCCTATACCTGAGGTTATACACAGTGTTCTCATAATATGGTCTGTTTTTGTTTTTGTTTCTTTTTGCGTGTGATTCATTCAACCATGAGCTTGTCATTTCCCAGGATGAATGGGAATTTACACTGGATGAAAGTTCTGGAGGAGATATCAAGCAGAAAATTATTGTTGGCCTGACCCATCTGACAATCTTTGAAAGGAAGCAAGCTGGATTGAGTCTCTAATAGGCAATCATAAGAAATGCTTCTTAGCCATCCTCAAATTGGAAGGACAGGAAGTCCAGACACAAGATACCTACAAGCTAAGAATGTGTTCTGTTTCACATGAAGCTAAACTTCATTAAAATATTTTGATTTGTAGGTCATACCTACTTTCTGTGCCAGCCATGTCTTTGCTTATGGCAATCAATTGGACAAATGTCAGCAAAATCAATCACTGACAAGCACAAACCATTTTTTGTAGCTTCTGCTGCTAACTTTCCAAATAAATTAGAAAATGCATATAAGGAGCCATAAGCCAGTTTGTCCTCTGTTGTTCAGTGCACAAGTAACCTTTTCTCTACTTTTATTAATGATGTCATAAAATCCATCTCCACATGTTGATAAAACATATTTGACACCACACCATATAGATTTTTGGTAGCTGTAGAAAAAGAAGCAGAAGTAGGAAAAAATGGATAGCCATTTCCTCTTTCATCCACTGAACAAATTGTTTTGATGCAATCATCAGATTAAAAGGTCAAATGTGTAGATGATGTCACTGTTACACTGATACTCTATAACAATAAATTAAACATGGTATCCTATGTTTTTCTTCTTCCATTTTTTTTAAATCTGTAAACTAGATTGATATGTGAGGAGATCTTCAGTAAAACCTCATTCATTAAAAGTTCATACTTTGGACACTGTACTAGATTTTAGCATAGACAGAATATAATAGTTCATAAAGCCACCCAGTTTACTTCTCCTTTTTCCAAGTATTTTTGAATCAATCAAATATGTGAGAAGGTTCTCAATAAAACCTTATTCACTAAAAATCCATAATTCTGTTTTTGATCAGTTGAAGTTGATTGTGTTGACATACAAACATTTGGAGTTAATCCAACTATCAAGAACATGTGAAAAGAGATGTTAGAATGCCACTTCTTGTACCATCTGCTTGACACAACTTATGTTTCTGTTTCAAACATGGCCAAGCAACTTCTCTCAAATTGTGAGTCAAGCCTCCCTGGCCATAATCCAAAGTCTGTGTGCAAAGGCTTACATGAAACAATGGAAATGAAAAAAAATAGAACCTCAAGACTTCTTCATTAAAAATACAGCCAGCTTCATCTATTAAGCAATGAATATTTTATATACAATTTTTTAAAAAAAGGAAAAGATAACCAAAGCAGTACTGTATGTCACCCATTTTGATCAAATTCATCACAGCATTCCCCCTGCTTTTTTTTTTTTTCCTTTCAAAATGGCAAGTATAATAGTTACATCAAGGGGCCTGCATCAATTTGCTAGATAAATGACCGACTGCTGACTAGGGATGTTAAAGAATTGCTGTTTTCACATTCCTGAATTAATATATGAATCATTGAATGCTTGTCCCATGAAATGCCAAGGATTTATGATATAGATGGACAATTTGCATCACAGGAACCACAACAGCTCTTGGCCTGAAAAAGTGCAGCACACAGAGAGACAAAGCCCTGGTTATTTTTCTTCCTGTTCAGTTGGTCATTGTAATTGGCTGTCCAGCAGTAAATGGATTATTAGTTTTCTCCTGCCATCAATGATAGGAAACCATTCAACTTGACCTCCGCTACCCAATCGATGAACTGTTCAGGTTGTCAAAGAGAACAGATCATTGGTTTTCCATTGCCAATGGCAACAGGAAACCAATGATCTGCAGTGAATCACTGCCTGCATACAGTATATGTAATGGATATATTATTCCTGCACTTGGGTGGAAAAAAGATGACCATCATGCTATTTTAATAACAGCAACAACAACAATAAAAGAATTGCAAATAGAAATAGAATGACAGTGGCAAAATAGTACCAATAGTTACAGGCACCTTAGGTGCAATCCCAAAACATCTGGAGCACCACTTGAAGATCTTCGGCATTGACAACATCACTATCGGACAATTGTAAAAAGCAGCTTTACTTGGAACAGCTAACATCCTGCAGTGATGCCTTTAACACCATCAAACAACAACATCTGCCTATGCCAGGTCCTTGGGAAGGACTCGATCGGTGGATAAAAATGCCAAATCCAGTCTAAACATCTGGCTGACTGTGCAGCCAACAATAATAATGTATGGCCATTTTAGAACAATAATCCACTTTAGGAAGAGATTCAAGAATAATCCACTATAGCCTTTATGTTATTATTCCTCCCATGACTATATGAAATAAGGTACAAGGAATGAATTATGAAAGATACAGCCCAGTGACACCTGCCATGGCATGTGTTTGGAGGGGAGGGGGTGTTGGGAGTTTCTATATGCAGTCAATTTTCAGCAATTTCTAAGAATATGTTTTTGTCTGGGAACTGCTCTAGTTTAACAATAATCTACTTTTCTATACCTTATAACCAAATTTTGGGGAGCCTCTTATGTGGTTTATTGAGGCTCTGGTATATCATCAACTCTTATTTTATGTCTGCCATTCCATTTGCAAAAGAGGGGGAGGGAAAGGGAGGCAAGTAGTTATTCAAGACTTTCCATGGTAAGAAGAAGCAACTGGAATTATTTGTTTCATTGGAATGAAATATAAATCCAGTTATTTTTTAAATTCAACTTCATATGCTGAATTTTGCATTTTCAATCACAATCTGCAATGTTAGATATTCCTTTCTTAAAGGAATGAATAAGACATTTGAATCCCCTTTGGAAATTTGCTATTTTAGATAGTGGGAAGTGGGAGGTAACTTTATTTTATTAAACACAACTCATTCTATGAAGTAAGATAATTTCAAAGATTCCTTTCAGCTCTCTGTACATTAACTTTCACTGTATGGTGACTAGCCTTTAGGAAACCAGCTAAGTTTGACATCTGGAGAATAAATACAGCATTGCTAGGTCCTGGAGACTTTCACATAATCTTCATTATGATATTTTTGGCATTGCACACCACATAAATATTCATGCTTTTGAAAAGACTTCCTATTTCTATAGATTTCTTTGTCGTATGCAGGTGCAATTATAGATTCATGAATACAGCTAATCACTTCTAATACTTAACAGGAATGCAGCCATTGCAGTAAAACCCATCCTGATTTTTCTGATGATGCCGCAGGCTTAGTGAATGGATACAAGAATGATGATGCTGTCAAAAGGACTGTGGAGAATATCTTGTTAAAACAGATTCTTGAGCTCATTTCATAAGAGGACACATTGGTCGCATTCTAAAGTGATGCTCTTCTCCTACATGCGCTGATTACTGGATGTCCCAGGCTACATTATATATACCTCCATTACCATTCATTGAACTCATTCCAAAACAGAGGATTCTGGCCTTCCATTTTAACAAGAATATATTGGCTAAGGCAGTGTTGTCCAAACTTGGCCACTTTAAGATGAGTGGACTTCAACTCCCAGAATTCCTCAGCCAGCCATGCTGTGTTGGACAACACTGGCCTAAGGAGAAAGAGACAGCCTTCTTCTTGTATGAGTGCAATCATATTTGCATCTCTGAAACAAAGCCACATACTGATGTGCTCCCTTAGTTAGGCATTGGAAGAAGAAGTCATGTTTTGTCACAGCCATCAGCTACAAAACCATTTCTTTCAAGAAGAATACACATACATTCATTGGTCTGTAATATATTAAGGCTGCCAACTCCAGGAGCTGAAAATGTTAAAAACTTCTTTCGTCACTCAAAAATAAACTTTTTTTCCTGCTCAGATTCTAAATTTGGCTTGAATTTCTTTTCAAGTGAAACATCCTGTTTGTAAAATCATAAGCAGAACTGGGGGTGGGGGGAGGGAACAAAAAAGGAAAAACTGTTCATTGGCTCTTCTTAGGCCAGAAAGGTTATCAGCAGAATATGTCTACCTGATATCTGCAAATTACATTATTCTGGGTTTGCCTGACGATTCCTAACAGGAAAAGAAGAAATCAGCTGCATTTAAGAGTAGAGATAGTTGAAAGCTGGGATAGGACTGGGAAGAAAATATTTGAAATCATCCTAAGAGAAATAAAGCTTTTAAGATTTTTTTTTAAATGGAGAGATGATTGTATCACACAATCTATGGTGAATGACTTGGTGAATGAGGAGTTAGACTTTAAACTTAAGCAACAATATATGATGTAAAACAACTTATATCTTTACAGTTGTGCATGTAAAGCTCTGTGCATCAGGGTGTTTTTGGAAATAAGCTGTTAGAGATGGGGAGGGCTGCCTCTGTTTTGATTCAGCTATTCTAGTTTGATCTTTGATTAGATGGGTTACGGGGAATTGCAGTTGGGTTTGCAATTCTTACTGTCTAGAAACTCCTAAAAATAATATTACCCCTCATCCTCTTGGTCATTGGCCTATGGCTTCCTCGAGGGTATATTTTATCTCTTTTCGGGTATATTTTATTTCTTTTCTCTTTTAATATTTACATGAAACTGCTAGAAGAATTCATGTGGGGTTTCATAGCTGGTTCCTATCACAATATTAACAATACCTACCTCGGGTTTTACCATTCTTTTTCAACTGTTGTCAAGGAAACTCTGAAGCATTGCAATGATGGGTTTCGATATGGGATAACAACTCATACCTTGGTCCAGATAAGGCAATCCTTAGTAGTTAACATAATCCTGGATTGGCAACATAGTCTTTTATAGATATGGTTGAACTTTCTTTGAAATGTCAGTTTGCAGTTTAGGGGATGTTTCTGAATTCAGCATTGCTCCTAAATGCCTGCTGTGGCCAGAAGTGCTTTCGCCAGCTTTAGCCAGCACATCAGTTGAGCTCTTGGTCACAGACTTAATCACAACCCATTGAGATACCTGCAGCACACTTAGTAGGCACTGTCCTTTATTTTGTAACTTTAAACATGTTTTTATTAAAGCAGGGCTAATAAAATCCAACAGATTTTCTTTATGGTTGTAAGCCACTTCTAGAATAAGATGACGTGGGACTGAACTAGTTTAAACAAAGTAATAAGGATAAAGGTAAAGATATGACATTATTCCCAGAAACCCCAGCTGGAATTGCTGACAATTTTCAGAAACAAAAAAGGAATTGCATTAGGAATTAGGAATTGCATGCCTACCATTCATATTTTTATGTATTTGAATCAGGAAAAAAAAAAAGGAACCTAGAGATCACCGTATAATATAGAGTACTCCTAAGCACTCTTCAATGGCTTTACTTCCAGGGAAGTGTTGATAAGATACCAGCTTTGAACTTTATTTTACTCCTGCACTCTTGATTGTTTAACTTAATAGCAATGCTATTCATTAAATAAAGAAGGGTACTAGACCATTAAACTCTTTCTCAAAGTAATTACCCAGTGACTGTGTCCATCTAATCTGTAGTGACGGTCATGTACTGGTGTTTCTTCCTGTCAATACTTATAAATGAAAGAAGATTCCATTTTTATTTGACGATACCATCAGGATTTTGTAGCTTTTCTCTGATTGCATATTATATTCCTTTGTAATGTCTGTAATAGGACTCTTGAGTAGTAACTGGCCTTTCCTTCTTCACATGATGTCCAGAATTTAGATGCCACTCTCTTTCGCAGTAGTTTTTGGTTTTGGAAAGATGAATGTTCTTCTTACCACCAAAAAGAAAACCATTATTAACAAGCTGAATTTCATTAAGCAGAAAGGCAGGTTTCCTTTACTTGGTGTGAGTCTTCCCCCTTAAAATAAGCTAGTTTTGGTAACCATTTTAGTTGAAAATCAGTTGCATCTTAAGTGTGTTCCATATATCAGATATTTTTAAACGTGATAAAAGAATTGTTTAGAATAACTAGAAACAAGTGCATGTTTGTTGACACATTAATGGATAGCTTAAAAAAAAATTAAATAGTTCAGGGGTGTTTTTTTAGGATTGTTAAAGATCTATAAATTTTAAATTACACATTTGTTGAAAACACCTCAAGTTCTGACTTCGCAATTGATCTATTTACGTGATCTCTTGTTGGTCAATGACCTAAAATGAAGGACTGATTGACTTACATGATCTGGAATGAGATTTTGTGAGAGTTACATGGTTGCTGCCAAAGCAGGAGGTCAGGTCTCCTACTATTTGAGTGTAGGAGAAGACATTACCATCCCCTTTCTTCTTTCTCCCCCTACTCAATTGGCTGCCTGTACTGGACATAGGATAATAAGGGGGTCAAAAAATTTAAGTTCTTCTTTTGCTCATCAGATGTCTTAAGAAGGTGGGGAGAATGACAGATAGATCTGCTCTTTCCAGACACTTCTACATAATTCTAGTTCTCATATTTTATCAGTGTGATTACTATAATTTTTAAGAAAACCAGTGTAGCTACAGTATGTATTAAGAGCTTCAAATACCATTTCAGAACTTGATATTTTTTCTGTTCTCCACTGTACTCCAAACTGATATAGACCTATCCTCCAGAGAAATTCTAGAACAATGAGGGGGAAAAGTAGGGAGAAAATCTGTTCCATCAGTGATTCCATTCCACAGGCAGAAAAGCACAAATGAATTAAAAGTTTTGAAGTTGTTTATAGCAATTATTATGAGATGTATTTAAAATGAAATCAAAGCAAGTTATTTTAAAATATATATCATCTGTTACAATTAACTGTTGCATTTATTTACTGAGAATGTTGATTCTTCTACCTCTGAACTAGGAAATGGTATCTTTCTAGTTACTGAATATATGTCTCATGATAATTGGCCAAAGCCATTACTATAACTTTCGCATTGAATTTTCAACATCTATCTTGCCTAGTTTACTATGTCTCTTCCATTCTCTTCCTCGGATTTTTTCTTTTCTTTTCTTTTTTTTTAAGGAAATACCATTTGCTCCCAAAGTTACATTTTATGAAAGTTAGATAGCAGCATGAGTCTAAGTACTTGGCTAGATCCTATATAGCAATCATCCTCATCTTCAATATTTATTGAATATTTATATATATTTATATATTATGATTTGGTACAATTCTTATATTGCTGAGGCAGCTAAAAAGCTGTTTATTTCAGTGTTTATTAAAGTTCTACAAGTATTTGACTTCACAAAGCATTTTCTACAATTTATAGCTATCCAGTTACCTGCTTTTTTTAAAAAATGAAAAAGATAACCTCTTATAGCCCATTTGTTATTCAGCTGTGTTAAACCACACTGATAATCCAAGTGTATGAGACTATGTGTGGTGTGCATTCAAGTCATCAAAAATTTCAAATGCCAAAGTATTGGAGTGCATTGCTAGCAGTATAAGAAGATTCTCATGGTCTGTATGCCTAGCTTGTTCTTAGCTGTAAGATCATAATGTATTATGTCATTTTAAAAACGATGGCCAAAAATAACACAATGTAAAGCAATTTTCTTCCAGCATGACTCTTTAGTATCTAATTATAATAATCAAATGCCATTTAATTAAAACACTTATCCTAAGTGGGCCTTTGCTCATTTGAATTATCATATATTGTTTCCATATATGATATCATGCATAATGGGAATAAAGATCTGACGTTTATGTCACTGTACTGATGGTTTGTCACATGCCAAGAAGGTGAGCATGCAACAGTTAGCCAATGACCTCCTCAGGTAGATTCCTGAACAACATAATCACTGAATATGCCTGTTCTGTAGCTTCTTGTTGGTACTGAGCACATCAAGGAATAATTGTTCTAAGCCTTATATCCAGGCATCAATGAAAGGATTTAGGTCTATGCGCAAACAGCCTCAAATAGCTCCATTTCTTGACATTGCACAAATTATGAGTAACTGACACATACACGTAGCATTAACATGTAAAGAGGGACAACCTCACATATACTCCACATATACTCCACATATGGATATTTTTACACAACAAATGCTGTGAGTGTCAAATTCTGGTTGATGTGGAAACCATGAGCAATATTAGACTGGTCCCTTTGATAATGGCCTTCTGAAGCCATTCAGGCTGAACTCTTCCAGAAGATTGGGATGTGATCATTCACCATCGTAACTATATATTTTATTATGTTTTTTGTTCTTGTATTGTTACTACTATTATTGTTATTATTACAATTGGTTTTCATTTTATGAGCTGTCTTTTGGTTGGTTGGCTGATCGATTGGATGTGTTTAGTATTATTACAGTTATGGATTAAATTTAGAGTATATATTTTTCTTATTGAGGATGTTTTATTATAATTGTCTTTTTCTTACTATGGATGTGCTATTGTATTTTATCTTCTTGTAAGTCATCAGGAGTTGGTGATTCAGTGGCATACGAATTTAATAAATAGTAATAGTAATAACGTTATTACTATTGGAAGTAGGGCCCTTCAGCTGTTTTTGAATTGTATTAAGCCTCTTTGCTGATGCCTGAATACGTTGTAGACTAGGATATAAAAGAAATCATTACTTTCTATCTAAGTGGATTTTCACTGCTCAGAGTCCACTGGAGTTGGACGGGCAATAAATTTAAACAGACAAACAAAGAAACAAACAAATAATAAGTGGATTTTCAGGTTCTATCAGACTCCATCTATGGGATAGGTAGACAAAGCCTGTGTCCCCACTTCTCTGGCCAATTATGAATACCTAAAACCCAACTTATAAGAGTTTAGGCATGCAAAAATGTTATCTCCCGCCCACCAGTGTAGGCTCTCTTGGCTTTTCCATTTCCCACCCCCATACATGCTCATTTTCTATACCCATTCACAACTGATGTTCAATTTCTTCTTTCCACCTACAGGCCTCATGTCTTCTGTGCCTCCCTTTCACCCATTGGCCCACCCACCATGCTTGGCATTTTCTTTTCTATCCATCCACTATATGCATTTACTCTCTCCCAGGCATGCAGTGTGTCTATTTTATCATTCAACCCTTATCCTCTGTGTTTTCTTCCCCCATTCAACCCCCAGTATATGCCAGGGAAAGTTGCAGTGAAAATAGATGCTGATTTATTTCTATGTATTTTTGGGGGGTGGGGAGAACTAAAATAAAACCAAAACATCCTACAGTATAATATGGCTTGACTAACAAGGACAGGATAAAATATATCACTCCATCTAGAGGTCTTTGCTTGGTGAGCAATGCTGGGAGTGGGAATTTAGCCTTAACAAGGATTAGTGAATCAGCTTTATAACTTTAAAAGTCAACCAGTAAAAAGGTTTGTGCATGCATCCTTCAGAAACAAAGGTGGGAAGCAGACCCTGTGATTAGTAATCTGATAGGCAAAGAACAGCCAAAGAAAAATAACACCGAGGCTACCACCTGTCTATCTCTCCCCTGCTGCCTCTTGTGATCAGTAGGCTGTGGGGTGCTGAAGATTTTGTGCCACTGATGGCACACTTCCAACATCTAAGAGTTCAAAACAAGCCAGCTATGTTAGTTTAGAGAGTCCAAATGACCAGCTAATCCATCACCTATGCCATCTGTTTTCATAACTGAAACAGAGCAGGGCATGACCAGTCTGTTCTCACAATTTTAGTTACCAGGCACGACAGTGCTTCTGTATGGTGAGTATACAGTGCTCACAGAGAAGTGACAGCAAATCAAATGAGTCCTTCCTGACCAATAGGAGTAAGAATACCTCAGCCCATTGGTCACTATTGCATAGTACTTTATTTTGTTTTAATGCATTATTTATTCTGCGACGTAGTGCTGTTTTTATTGCAAAGCACTTTGAAATGCTTTGGTATGAAAAGTGGTATATAAACACAAAATATAAACAAATGTCAGTAAATTGACATTTTGACACTCAGTTTCCTGCCCCAAACCAAACTTTTTTCCTTTTCCTAAAGGCAGATAATGAAAAGAAACTGAAAAAATCTTCTGTCTACTATAGCAGTATACCTCCTGACACAATAATCCTGCATTCTGCCTCCTTTATCTATAGCAGTGTTTCTCAACCTCAGCAAATTTAAGACATGTGGACTTCAACTTCTAGACTTCTCCCAGCCAGCAATTCTGGGAGTTGAAGTCCACACATCTTAAACTTGGTGATATTGAGAAACACTGATCTATAGCAATGCAAGGTAGGTTAATTTGATAAGAAGCTTTGCCTGCTCATGACGGAAGCAACAGACTACATCTAATAAGGGCTTGCAAAGATGGCAAGATAGCAACTTGGTTTTGCAAAAACTTGCCAGCCTACTCTATTACAACAGATGGTAGACTTTAAGGGCTCTAATGGAGAGAAGGAGGAATGGGTGGCCCTCAGGAGAAAATGAATGATGAACACCAGGCATGTAGTGAGGATGGTAATAGGGTTGTACAACTATAACACATATCCTTGAATAAAAGTTGGATTGGGGGTGAAGAGTCCAAAGGAAGTTTGGAAAATGAATGCATACATGCATGCATGCATGCTTTTAGTAAGACGTTTGCCACAACTGCAGCCAAGAATTTTATTCACCTACATGCTGCAAGACCTATTTATATGTGCCGATAAATTATATAACAAAATTCTAAATGCATTATTTCACATATTTAAATGGTTTTAAATCATGTGTTTAAATGGTTATATACTTATATTGAAATAGTCCATGGAAAGCATTACATTAAGCACAGGTAGCAGCATATTCTTCTGTTGGTTTTAGTTTTGAGACACTGAATCATTTATCCGCATTATAGGCTTGGCCCTAATATAAATAAAAGGCTGGATCCTTTTTGATTTTATATTTGCTTTTTGGGATTATTTTTTGGTTTTAACACTATGTTATATACTTAGGTTTGGGTTTGGGTTTTGTTGATGCTGTACACTGCCCAGGGTCCTTTGGGATTGGGGTGGGTTACTAGTACTGTAAAATATAAATAAATCAACCAACCAAACACTTCCCCCTTCTTTGTGAAAATGTTGTTACTTCTGAGGTTGTATTCTCTATTATATAATAATTTTGTATTACTGCCTTTCTCCTTGTCCCAAGATGTTCTAATAACTTACATAGCATTTTGATAAATTTTAAATCCTACTTTCCTTTAGACATTCCTTCTGGGGGACAGTGTCAATATTAGAATGATAACAGGAAGGGCTTCCCATTATCATTCCAATATTGACACTGTCCCCCAGAAGGAATGTCTAAAGGACACTAACACAGGATGTGCTTTCCATGTAAAAACACCCAGAAATAATCCATAGTAAGTCAAGAGAAAACTCCTGTCCAAAGCCATGTGCAATTGCTACTACATAGGCAGTAATGATCTACAGTCCTGCAAGATTATGGTAGTATACAAATTTCATACCCTTGCTCGGCACTGGTTAATAAGGATATAATCCCAACCTTTTATGTACTGTATTACACAGGGTAACAGGATGAGGATTTTAGTGAAAGGTCGCAGTCTAAATAGAGCTATCCTGTAGATTTATCACTGATTTTGGTAAGAAACAATAGAATTAATAGAACGTTTAGCAATATTATTATTACAGCATCATTATCAGCAGATAAAATTCTTCTAATTGCTTTAAATAAATACCAGTTTAATATTAGGCTATAAGTACTGGACTTATCTCAGCTTTTTCCCTGCATAATATGTATATTTAGTGGGGAAAACATTAGCATTTCTGTCCTTGTGCGCATATCTTATTTTTGTCACAGTCTTATAACAAACATTCATACTTTCCGCTCCCAATGAAGGTCTTATTTCTTCAATTCAGAAGTGGATTTTTAATCTATGTTTAGAGGTAGAAACTGGGCTACAGCAATGGACCAATTTTAAAAGTCTTGTTATAGATATTCATCACAATAGCCATAGAGCATGACTACATCTGCAGCTGAATTATGGTATTGAATTCCTAAATATCTTTCCTATGGCAGTCACTATTGTTTGGATATGAAGAACTTTAATAGGAGTTATGAAATATCACCATTATGAGTCTTCATGGGTTAAAAGGTAAATTGGATGAAGACATGGAACTCAATAAAGAAGATGCAGTAATATCTGATCCATTTACTGAACCAGTAAATGAGCAGGGAAAAAAAATGCATGCTTTTCTGTGCATTTCTGTAGTTGTATACATTTGTGCATTATTTTACCCGAAAGATCTCAAATTTGATCTGTAGTTTGCTTAAATATAAGCATCTTTATTGTATCTAAATGTTGCCAATCACAAAATTTTCAGAAGTGCTGATTTTCTGTATATATGTGTATTTGGTTTGCTGACAGGCTCAGGAATTGCAAGATTGATCAGTTGGTATAAAAATTGGGATGGAACAAAGTTCCCACTCATCCTTGGTTGCTCATAAAAGTGTTGGCAAATAATGTTGTTCTCACATGATGTACATTTGAGACAGGAAGCGGGGGGCCAAAGTTGATCATGCTTTGCTGGGAGAAATCAAAGTTAGATTAATTCTATGAGAGTTTAATTTCTTTGTTTTTTAACAGTATCTTGTTCAGATCACACAGCTATTAAAAAAAGAAATTGGGAAGAAAAGTTAGATTATACCTTAAAAAGTGCAATTGTTAGGTTTAAAAATGATCAAACTTGTTTATTGGACAAACGTGCTGTCAAAATTTGACATGGTGTTGTACCAATTAATTCAAAACATGATTTCCCCTGTCAATCCTGATCCAAACAAATATATTATTCACCACTGTATTTTGGCAATTTGAACAAGATCATCAAGCTTGCTCTGAGCATGATTTATTAGCAGAATGTAGAAGGTACACATCTTGAAGTTTGGAGTCTAATACTTTATTACTTCCTATTCCTGAAAAATGTCACTTCTTAAAGCTGTCTATATTTGGTCCTTCTTATTACCTTAGGCAGCACAGAATTGGTACATGCCAAATTGCCTCTAGCTAGGAAATACCTTTCAGGGATACATACTGTTTTAAATAGGGATATGGCAACATGTCCATAATCCATTCCATCTATAATTAATAAAGCTGTATTTGTAGCGTGATCCTGTTACAAGAAGTTTTTTTTAAAAAAACTTCTCTTTCTCTAACATACTATCAGGCTATATGTATATACTGTATTTTAAGTTTGTCTATAACTTTTTCCCATGTGCAGTGTGAGAAATTTTCTTAGGATCTATCCAAGTGGCCATCTGGAATGATGTAAAGTGTAGCTCCTGAAAGGGCCTGCAATATAACCCTGGGCCTGTTAATCCAGTCCATCTAAGGTCAATTCATGGCAGGTTCAGCATTTGACAGCAGTCACTGTCTTTGATCATTTGTTTTGGCCCTCCAGGAACTGCCATATGTGGCTATGATCTGAGAGTCAGGGCTTGGTCACCACTTGAGGAAAAGCAACAGGAAAATAATGTGGAGCAAAGAAATAGCAAGAAAAATAAAGCACTTTTCTCAGAGTTGATTCCTCTTTAAATATACTGCATCAGGCCAGTGTTTTGGCATTAAATAAGTATAATATACCCTTCATTATCAATGTTTTAATTACTGCACTATATCTTTTATCTCATGGCTGTTCCATAAGTTGTATATTGAATGTGTACAGGATTCTAAATGTATTTATACAATGGATTCTATTGCTTTTTCAGTAATCACATACAGAGTATATTCCAAGATATGGAACTTTATTTGCTGGTGTGTTCAATTTCTATGGCTGACCACTTGCCAGGTGACTCTGGATAGCTAACAAGGGTTAGAAATATCAGATACAAAAGAAATGATAAAATAATAAAACATAATAAAATAAACCATATTGTTCTCAGACCCAGAATTGTTGTTAACAGCCACTTATTTTCCATAATGGCCTCCAAAACATTTTTTATAAGCTTATGTACAAATGCTTATGATTTGGCAGAATACAGGTAAATTAAAAACAGCCTAATTTATGATATAATCACACTTCACCTAGTCCAGTTCCAGTATAGTGAATATATCTACTTAACCCACATCATTTTGCAAATAATTGGAGTGACTCTTTCTATCAATGTATTCTAGAGAACAGAAATTCTATACATGTAATACTCATAACCCTTCTTTTGGACCATTATTAATGATGTCACTTTACCATGTTTGTGATCCAGTGACCTCTCTTCAATTTGTTTCACACTATTTTAATGCAAAAAATAAAATACTGATCAAAGATATTTCATTAGATGCCTGTTATCAGTAGTATTTCTATATCTACCTTTTATCTTTCCTTTTATCTCTCACCAGTTTTTCCACTCAAATGCTCTTCTTCCACCTGTCTTCTGCATGGAATGTATCTATCAATTCTATTCCTACCCACAGAGAGAGCTTGATAGTATATTCAATACTTATGAAAATCGACCTACCTTTGCCAACTTTGGCATCTTTGAAAATACTAGCAGACCAGCATTCCCTATTGATAGATAGATAGATAGATAGATAGATAGATAGATAGATAGATAGATAGATAGATAGATAGATAAACATCACAACATATGTCAGGTTCAAGTGATGAGGTGAAGATATATATATCTGTTTCCTAAACTAAGATTTAGATGGCTGCATTTCTTTTTACCAAAGCAAAACTTCCAACATAATCTTTATATAATATATATTGCTTTCTCCCTCCTTCAGTTCCCAAAGATCATTCTGAAGAAATGAGAATCTTCCAAAAAAAGCCTGGGATATGATGTGGGAGATGCAGAAAATGAATGAGAATCTGTTCTGCTGGCCAGAGGGTCCTGGACTGAATAAACGTGGCAACTTTTTTATTTATGTGTTTATTTCTATTATTTAAGCACCATCCTGTAGTAAAGAAAAACAACCAACAAAATACTCAAGGTGACTCCCAGCAAGTTAAAAGTAACAATTAAAGGAGCAATACAATCAAATATAAAGCAGCTGATATGCAAACCTATCTCAAGAGGGTGACCTGTATGCCATTATGGAAGAACACCTTTCAATTGAAACTGTTCACTGAATTCCACCTGGCACAAGTAATTGAACAAGGACTCAGACAAAGATCTCAGTGTAGGAACATATGGAAGGAACTAACTGTTTGGGTTGTCTGGCTTTTAGCCATGAAAAGAATGATAAATTATATTACATGTGCCTTATATAAAAAAGAACTATGAGTGAAAGCATCACAGCTTGTAATACCATTCCACTTGTTTGAGAGATCATATCAAGCATTTATATAATATTTCACTTTGCTCATGCAGAACTCTCTATATGTAAAAATGTCATATTGGCTTCAATCTATGACCCTGGATCCAAAGATTTGAACCAGCAATTTAAACCAGATCTTCATTTCCATGGCTTTAGGGTTGATGAGTTTTGATCTGCAATTCTAAGTCTTGTATCAATTAACCTTCTGCAAAGGAAAGAAAAGTTTTTGTTATTTGCATAAAAATCATGCCAAGGAGGAGGAGAAATGTGAGGGATATGCCAGTTACATAAACATTCAACAATTGTTTGGCTTCGAGGCCACCAAGCACCAGAACCAAATGAAAACTGAAATGGATTAGTCTATGAGTCTATGAACCAACTTGCCCAGTGGGATGGTGCCAACTACCACCTAGTGAGGGGAGGCCAAGTTAACCTTGCTGCTGTTGCCAGCATAGCTACAGCTGCCTTTACCATCTGATACCAAATATCTACTTCCCTGCCAGACAAATATGATGGGAAACTAAACAAATGAACTACCTTCCTTACTCAGTGTGAACTATACAATTACCTGAGACCAGATGACTTCCCCACTAACTGCGCCTATATAGAATTTATAATCAGCCTAATGACTAAGGGAATCTGGAAAATGACTAAATTCCCCTTCCCCCACCTTCTGATGCAAAATAGGCTGTGTTTGAACAACTGCATGAATGTTATGGCAAGTTGAGAGCTAACTTTGAGAATCTAGTCAAGCAAATCACTGCCAACTGCAAAATCTATCACCTATGACAAGGCAAGTATTCAGTACAGGTATATGCTGCTGAGTTTCAGCTGTTAGCTCATGATGTGGGCTGTAATGAGAGAAGCTTAACTGACCAGTTCAAAGAAGGACTTTATCATGGAATTAGAGATGAGATTATTCATCAAGTCACTCCAGGAAGTATTCATTAATCAGGTCTCCTTGGGCATTAGTGTAAGACTTGGGGAATTCTGAAAGAGTCTGGATAGGAAGGGTAAATGCTAGTACTTGCTTTTATGTCCTCCTCCAGCTGTGCATTTAAATTCAAGACGCATGCATCTGGGAGTCAGCAGAGCTTTGCTATCTGATCAAGAAAACTCATGTCAACACAGCAAGGCCTATGGCTATATTGTGGAGTTCCTGGTCACTTCATAGGTTACCACCCCCTTACCCAAAACATCAATAAAGTGCCATATTTGTGGGGTAGAGGGGAATTTTGCAAGCAAATAGCCTACATCTGGCTTCTTAGGAAATGAGAAGGTCCTGGCCCCAGGGTCTCAGAAACTGGGGCAACCAGGAATTAAGTGGAGCCCAGACACATATATCTATACATCACCATTTAATCAATCCTATTGTTGTACAGACCCAGCTTGATATGAAAATGTAACTTCAGGTCTTAGTAGATTCTGGTATCATGGGCTACTTTACTGAATCTATCACAAACAAATATGCTCTACTTACTCAGCATGTCTAACCCTCTTTTACATTATCTATCTATCTATCTATCTATCTATCTATCTATCTATCTATCTATCTTATTTATGACCAACTTTAATACTCAAAGCCCATCTTGGCAATTTCCCATTGGCAATTATGAGACATTCCTGCAACTTTATTCAGCCTCCCCATTATATTTAAAGAGAATCCACATATTGATTTACACCAGGATATCACCCTTGATTTCCCAGAGTGCAAAGCTTATAGCCTTCAGGGTCTCAACCCCCCCCCCCCCATCACTCATAACTCTTCAGCAAATATACTTCCTGACTTACCTACCAAATCTGTGGACTCTACTGGTGCGCTTTTTGTTTGTTTCTATGTCTTTATCAAGGAACAGAGAGAACTACACTGTAACAATTAGTTATGTGTCCTTTCCTCCCTGAGGGAAAATTGCATCTCTGTCATGAGAACCAGCTAGCTGTGCATCTGATATTTGAAACTATTCATTTTCTTCTCCATGACTTTTGCCCTATTTCAAACACTGAATGTGCCCATCATCCACATTTCGATAGAGAAATAGAGAGAACAAATGCTACCCTAGAGCAATACCCTTGTTGCTGTGTAAACTACCAGAAAGTCAACTGACCTTATGGGTAAAAGTTCACTTAATTGTTTTCACTTGTCTCCATTTCATTCTGATACAGCTACCATTGGTGTCAGTTGCCTCATGCCTCCTGGCTTTCCCCTATTCTAGAGGTCTCTTATTTTCTGGAGGAATTACTCAATACCTCCTGAAGGATCAACTAAAGGGCATGAAGACCTTCTAGAAGCATTCTGCTGACCATCATAATCAGGAGCTTCCTATCACTGTTGGCAATCACATCTGCTTTTCCACAAAATTTCTCCCCAGCACAAGACGCTCTGAAGCTTCCAGACACATTGAAAATAACCCAGTTTTCAATAATTCCTTCCTGGTCTTAGAATGCCCTCTTTACCCTTTGCACATTTCTGTCCCATCATCCACACCACATCAGGATGCTGTGAGAAAGAATTTAAGGTACAGCATCTTTGGATTCTTAGTACAGAAAGGACAGGCTTGAATAGTTTACTCATTGGAAGGACTACCTGGACGTGAAACATTCTTGTGAGGTGGAAGATGATGTATATAAATTCCACATATTGTGACAGTTCCATTTGCAATATACTTACAAGCCACCTGACTGACTGATCATGCAATAAAGCTTCTGTATTTGCCACCAGTTCTGACTCTGAGAAAGAAGGGATATGATTGGGGGAATGAGACAATTGCATTACTACCAACAGACTATATCACCTAAGTCTGAGAGGGAGAATTTTGAAATGGGGGAAGTACTGATGAAATAAAACAAAGGGAAATGTCTTGAGTGAGGAGAAAAGAGGAATAGATTAGATTGAAAGTTGGGTGAAGGATAAACAGAGAGAGAAGGATGGAGTGTGATGGTTGATTTGGTTCTCAGACCAAAGTTAACAGTTACATAAATATACAACAACTGCTTTGGTTCAAGGCACCAGTCACCACACCAGGGGTCATTAGTGTGTGGAAATTCAATGTGAAGCAGGGCACTAGATTATTGTATTTGTGTTATTTATTTACTATTAGTCACCTCATATTTCCTTCACACACTCAAGACAGAATTCCCAATTTTACCCTCACATGATTAGATGGGTTTCCTTCTTTTTTAGCAGGATTCTTACAACCTATATTTAGTTTCTGGCCATCTTGTTTTTACTACTGCTTTAGTAACAAAGCATTAAAATACCTACACAAATGAACAACTTATATTGAGAGTCACAAGGCACATTGTCCAATCTCTGCTGTGGTTATGGTGAAAAATAAGATCATTGTTGACAGTGTCAGCAATGAGGCTATGGTAATGCAAATGAAAGAAACGCTGGCATGCCAATCTATTTTAATAAATGTACATTAAAATGCTGAGGAGAAATAGAGCAGCTAAGATTATGCTGTACAATGTTGCTTCAAATGGAAGTTCTTCCTATGACTTTTTTTCCACCCAGTTAACATGGCTTTCATCTGGACTTTGAGGGCACCTTTAATTATTTATATTTTTGGCAAATATAAAGGCCACATGCCTTTGGCTCTGCCTGCTCCTTCGTGCACAGGCAATCTCTTTCTTAATGTTCTGCCTACTTCATCCGTTAAAGCTTGGTTAAATGCTGACACTGTGAAAGCTAGTAATGAACTCAGCTTGTGAGAGATCATATTGTTTATCTTATTGACAAAATGTATAGGCTTATTAATAGGCTTTGTATGAGCAAATAACAACAAAGACATCTTGCAGAAGGTCTTCCTTGAAATTTTACATCTGGCAGCCAAAGAAGATAGTAGTTATATTTATTGGAATGACAGACTCATGAATCTTTGCTAAGATATATAAAGGAACATAAAGCAGGAAGTGGAAACACATTCAATCAATTTCAAATTAATACATATATTGAAAGATATCACTGGCACACACCTTCCAAGGGAAAATAAACTGACAATACCAGAAGCAGGTAAAATATTGTTCCTTCTGCATCTGTGCAATGGACTAGTTTCTTCCCTGGACTACACTGCATATTCTATTGAAATGTTTAGAGGAATTATCAATTAACTTGTGTTTCTTCCCCATCCTACTTCCATCCTTAATTTATAATCTTAATGAGCAGACCTTCCTGACTCTGCTTTCCATCCTTTGATTCAGGTACAGAATAGTGTGGTCTGTGTGGTCCTGGACATCTCTCAGTTTTCCCTAATTACTTCCTTCCCCCAAATCCGGATTGCTGAAAGTTCCCTACATCCTGACTTTATATGCAAGGAATATATAATTGACTGGTGTAGTCTGCAAAACTGAAATTTTCCCAAACATTTTGGGCCAAATAAAAACATTTTACTGGCATTTGGGATTTCTCCCTCTGTTACTTACTTCAATGCCTGTCCTCCTTTTTAATTCATCTTAACTTTAGACACATCTGTTTAAGTTAATCAAGCTGAGATTCATAATGTAAGATTGTAGATCTCTAATTTCTCAGATTAAAATTCTCACTCCAGTAAAGTGAACACACTGACAAAAATAGATTATCACTCAATAATTAACCGATATGCTTAGAAGACAAAAAGATAGAACACCTAAATTCCCAACCAAAGCCACACAAGCAGATTATCAATGACTGTATCCCACCATAAACAATTAATCCCTCCCAGCCCTTGAAATAGAGGGAGTCCTGTACTTCCTTTCAGACCAGCAGTGTCCACAGGGAAGAATCAAATAAGCCAGTCTGAAAAACAGCATCTTGCCATTGTGACACAAGCCTCTGTACATGTGTCATGACATCACACAGAATCCTAAAGGGGTAGAACTTGCATTACAACACTTCTTTCATCATTTTGGTGAAAGCAGCAGGACCCTGCAGATCCCTGTGTTACAAACATTCTCCAATCTAAACAGAAACTCATTAATGCGTCCACTATAAAGACATAGACACAGACACAGGAGAGGAGATTGTACAACATATATGGCTATACTTTATTTGTTTTCCAATACTGTTACATAATTCAGTAATGCCATCTATAATGCCTGTTAATCTTTCATCTTCTATCAAACATGTTCTTCTGTAGTTTATAAGAAAATTAGACCAGTCTGTACAGATAGTCCCCAATTTAAGAACAAGTTCCATTCCCAAGGTCTATCCTTAAGTTGAATTTGTATCTAAGCCAGAACAGTATTATTATATATAAGTAGTATATATAATGTATAAGTAGTATTGTGTAATGAACTCAAACCATTGTGTATATAACTCAAATCATTGTGTATTTAACTTGAATTTTGGTACAATAGGCTCCATTCTTAACAATGGGTTGTCTGTAACCCGGGCATTCTTAACCCAGAGACTACCTCTTTTTTTGCCAATTGTCAAAGCACTGGCCAGGTACAAGACAAGTGGTTCTTTTAGTTCTTTTAGATCCAGAGACAATGAACACACCAGTAGGGAAGGAGATTTTAAGCTTTATTGTTAACTCTAGCAAACAGAGTTAAACAGAAATACGTAAGCATAGTATAAAACATAACATACCAAGCTAGATGATAAAACTCTTCCCCTACTGTTGGGAGCTACTATATGGCGACAGCGGAGGGACCCCAAGATGGCTTAGATAACACAGCACCTAATTCCAAGGCCTGCGTCCATGCTCCAAATTCCAAGGGCAATGCCAGGGCTTTTTATCAAAGTCTGGCACTGCAATCCCATGACTCTCTTTTGGAGTCAGAGGCTCTGAAAGTGACTTTGACCAGATATGATACTTACTCATCAAACAATTCCAGAGCCTGAGAACTGTATAGATAAGCTAGTGCTTAACCTAAACAATCCTGAGGGTTTTCCTCCCCCTGCCCTGCCACAACTTCTAAGTAAAAGTGAAAAACAAGCCAGCTAAACATTATGATGATTCAAAATGAGCTTTCTTAACATGTGCAGGAGATATCAAACTATGTCACCTAAATTCTTCAAAATAACAATGGTCTTCCGCATTGCCACTACATCTGTATATAAAAATAAAACATACAATATTCATTAAAACAACTGGGGAATATTTCATCCATCAAGGACACATTGTAATTTAAAATGTCCACTTTTTGATCAAAGGAATATCACAGGAAGTCAAAACAATGAAATCACATTATTGCAATTCATTTTTTTTTAATTACTGTACATGCTCCCATGATCCATCTAGGACCTGTAGCCGCACACAGTTCTCATGACTTTCAGTGCAGCTAGCTCTGCTAAATTTCTGCCTGTTAGCCTTCAGGAAACACAATTGTGTTGAAGAGAACACTGCATATCCTCTGCTTTCTATGAATATCATGTTTTCATCCTGCCAAACAGAAGAGACAATTAGTGTGGGGTGGGCAGGAGGTTAAAAAAAGAATGCCACTGTTTCACAGAGTCTTCAGAGCAAAAAGGATGTCAACATCTGGATTATGCTATAATACATTTTTTAGCCTTCAAACAACAGGAATTTATTTTATTTTATTATTTTATTTTCTATGGAGAATGCTAGCGTTTGTACTTGTTATCCAAGAACTGGAAATATAATAAGAAGGTGCAGCAGTTTTATCCTAAGACCAGAAGCCCCTGAGATAAAGACATGCGTCTTGTGCATGTCCTGGAGCTGATTGAAGGAAATTAGTTGAAGAAGCAACAGCCAGTTACCAATTTAGGGAATAGGTTTCTACTTGTTCCTTATGTTCAATTGGAAAATAATTTCAGCTTGTACAGCTTGACGCTGAAGGCTAGATCCATGCATATCCTTAAATGCATCCTCTTACTGACAAGGGCAAGAGATTATACATACCCATGTCCTGGGCACATTGATATCCAGATCTTGGTAAGTACACTGGACTACAGGAGTTAAAAAAAACAAGTGCACATCCTGTAGAAATAAAAATTCCATTAAGAGATAGAGTAGATTTTCATCATTTCTGCCAGGAATTTTTTCCCCAGCAAAGATCAGCAAAGTCTGAATGATTTCGCTTCTGTGTGGTGTGAAATCTATTTAGCTTAGTAAAAACTTCTATAATATTCAAAGGTATTGTCCATCAGTACAAACTTAATGTAAATTGTCCAAAGTCCCTTATGTCCTGACTTTATATTGATATATGCCAATCTTTATGCATCTCAGTTAAACTACCTGGGAGCCTATGGTTAGTGACTTGAAGTATATTTTTGTTTCCAGACACACTGAAATCAACAGACTTCCTATTATATTCCATTTGACATATTTTCCAACTTATGCAACTCACTGAACCAAATATAGCTTAATGTTGGGGACTATTATTCTTCTAACTAGCCAATAAGATCAGGTTAAAGAAATTATAAACATTAGAGCTGGAGAAAGTAGAAAGCCAGGAGAAACAAAGATCATGAAAACAAAATTTGCCCAAAGATCACGAATTCTTTGGCAAAGAAGCATGGCACAGTTTCAATAAATAAAAAAAAAGTGAAGGATACTTTCTATTTACTGTCATTCCATAAACAGGGTGACAGTCAATATTCTGTAAACGGATGTCCTCACAGATTACAGGACTTCTTTTTCTGTATTCTATCCTGCACCTGACTGAACTCCCAGATCTGCCAAGGAAAGTCATCCAATTCTCTAGAAAGATTTATATTGTAGGGAGGTATAGCGGAAAAGAAGAAGTTGTACAGCTAGCAGTGCCTATTCTGTTAGATGATATATAAAGTTGGATACAGTGGAGTTTCCACAAGTGATATGCAGGGAGAAGTAATACAATAGAATCTGCAGGCAGCGCATTCTACTACAATTTATATTGATTGTGTAAAAATATCACAATTGATATTTTGATGTAATTTGAATCATTTGTATGATGCAGATGTTGCAAATTACATCATTTGCTTCAATTTATATAATTTGGATAATGACATCATCATCTAAATCTCTGCAATACCTTAGTCTTCAATTCAATGGGCATTTGTCAATAATAGGCAGCCTCTTTCCACAATTAGTCTGGTAAAATGAAATTTCATTGTATTTTCAAGACAAAATTATCAACATGTAAATATATATAAATATGTATATGTATATAATGTAAATTGTACATTTTCTTCATAATTATATCAATTTAAAACACTTTCCTGCTTTCATCACAATCTCTCTCTCTCATTATTTATGGAGATTCTGTGCCTGTGTAATGGATAACAAAACTGCAACTCAAGAGGCCTTATTCAATGGGAATTGCACCATGCAATTATGAATGATCCCTAAGCAATGCTAATCCAGAAATCCAGTTGAGAGGCTCCTCCACCAAGATCATGAAAGAGTTGTGTGAAATTAGAAGCCAGCATAAGAAACATTGTGCAAGTTGACCAACTCTCTCTTGCCAGCCAAGTTAGTCACGACAAAGAAGAAGGTCAACTACTGCAAGGAAGCTCCATGCAGCTTTGAGACCAGACAAAGATCCAGCAAAATCCAATGCAACTGAGTGAGGAGAAGAAAATACAAAAGTAAAGAACATACTTCAAACACATACAGAAGGCCATCCATCATTTGGGGCACGCATAAAGTAACCCCCTAAATCCAAAGCCAAAATAGGTGAAATGCAAACAGTTTTTATACATATATTAAAGTCTGATCTCTATTAACATCAAATACATGAAACTGCAGATGAGACTCCAGATGACAATGGCCACCTGTAGCTAGTTATAAGAACACCATTTCTGAAAAGTATCCAATATTTATTATGCTATAAAACTTCAGCTTCTCATATTTACCCCCATAGTTATACTACAAACCCAAGAAATGTATTGTTCTGATTTATTTTGTTGATAATTTCCTACAGATTAGCTATTCAGATCTCCTTCTGATATTTACAATCTTTTAAAAGCCAAGTCTGAGAAGTACTTTCTCCCTCAGTATATACATCTGTGATACAGTCAGAGGGATTGTGGTGAACTTCCTGAACTACAAAAAGTAGTCAAGTTGAACTAGCAAAATAACACACACAGCCCAAAACAAACAACAAACAAACCCTGAAAAAGCAAAGGGCCATGAATTATGGAATACAAATTCACATCACTAGTATGGTAACATCCTTGGACTCATCCATACATGTAGTTGGTCACAGGTAATTGCAATTCCTCAACCACTCAAGCTAGGTCTTTGATTTCAAGACTGTAACTGAGAATGCAGATCACTGCTGCTATAGCTATTTGCAGCCAAAAATTGTCAGTTTGAAGTAGCGATGCTAAATTCACTGCTTTACTGCTCACTGGTGCAGCAAACATACAGATCCAGAACCTTACTGGGGAAAAAAGTAACTAGAATGAAAGCAGGAGATGATGCAGGGGAAAGCAGCAATAAAATGAAATATCTGTTTCTTGGGTCTTCCTCCATCCTGACAACTTGGTATATGACTGCTTCCAGATGTTTATTACAGTCCTTTCTTCTGTAAAATTGGACATTAAAAGAAACACAAACGTTGTATTAATTGTTTCCACCATCCTTATTCTAGACTGAGCATTAAAAATAAGATGCATCATGAGTTCTTCACTGAAGATGCATTCAGAGTCATGTTTGTGAGATGGGCAGCTACATAAATGTGAGGAATGAATGAATGAATGAATGAATGAATGAATGAATGAATGAATGTTTTCATTCTGTGCTCCTCCCCAAGCAAATCTAATACTATGCAGAAGTATTAAGACTGAAAGAATCCAACCTTCTAGTACTTACCTTGGGGATCCATCAGTATATACATGGCACATTTAAGTGAGGCCTGAAATTTTGCTTGCTGATCATGATGGTGTTTTGTTTTGTTCTTTCAATAAATAATATTAATACCTTGTCGTGCAATTCTCTGAAAGCCTCCAGATGAAAATATATATATATTATAAAATGTTGCATGATAATGTCTGGAGATAAGGTAACGTTACCAAGATAGTTACAAAGGGTTATCAGAAGTATAAAAGTATAGGCAAGGGTTACAAAAGTGTCCCACCAAAATAAATGCCAGGTGTTTGATTCCCATGGTGACCATTGTGGCCACTATAATTTTAAGCACAGCGAACACACCTTTAAAGCAATTGGCAAAGGACTCCTAAGAGAACCATCATATTGAACAATCATTATACATAAGCACATGTTGGCTCATTGTGGCATTATAAACTATTTTCCCAGCAGCAATCCCCAATTAATGGGAAGAGGTGGATAATTACTATGGTGGATAATTGTCATTTACACATGCTTAGTCTGTTTAGACAGGTACAAGGGGGACTATTCAAGAGGTGTTAAAACAGGTTTATTGGATAGTGAAATCCCTGTTTGGAAAGTATACTTTTGCAAGCAATGCAGATGGTGTAATTATTACATCATGAACTTGCAGGTTATTACTTTTTGTAAATATTTGTTAATGTCAGCCTTATTATCAGAGTGAGTTCTCTGCCATTTTCCAGTAGAATCCAATAGATTCCACTGGAAAAAGACCATTCAGTTCTCCAAAACATTTCTACTTAAATGTGAACATTCTAGGAAAATGGTACAGAATCACTTCAGGGGAAGCAATGGGAAATTATTTCATTTCTTTACTATATTCTTATTTTTCTTTCTTTTCTATTCTTTCTATTGTTTTCTTTTCTGCACTTTCTATTTTTCTTTTTTCTTTTTTTCAGTTTGTATTAGTTTTTTTTATCTTTCCAATTGTAATGTTTAATAAAATTACTATTTAAAAAAATAAAAGAATCTAGAATCTAGCTTCTCCCATGTAGTTATTTTAGTTATTTAAGATAAAGATTTTTCAAGAAGAGTTTAGCTTCTGATGAAATAATAAAATCATCGTCGTCGTCATCGTCATCGTCATCATCATCATCCAGTCTAAATATCTCGCTGACTGTGCAACCAACCATAATAATGGTAATAACAGCTTACAGCCTGTGGCGATACCTTTGGCAACATCAAAAAAACAACATCTGCCTATCCCAGGTCCTTGGGAAGGACTCGATAGGTGGATAAAAATGCCAAATCCAGTCTAAACATCTGGCTGATTTTGCATCCAATAACAATAACAACAACAATAGTAAACATTGCATTGATTCCTCTGTCAACAATACCGAACAAGTCAGGCCATGACTATCAAACATCAAAAACATCTGCCACACTATCCCATCTCCTTTACATGGATGATCTGAAGCTGTATGGAAAAACACCATCTGAAATAGAATCGCTGCTCAACATTGTCCCAATATAGAGCTAAGATATTGCAATGGGGTTTGGACTGGACAAATGTGCCACCCTGACCATCAACAGGGGGAAAATAGTGAAAACTGAAGGAATCAAGATGCCCTATGGCAATAACATCAAGAGTCTGGATGAAGAAGATCACTACAAATACCTGGGCATCCTTCAGGCTGAGAACATCAAGCATACTGAAGGAAGTCAAGAAGAAGGTTAGTAGTCAATATACTATGAGAGTGAAGAAGATTTTAATGTCCAAACTCAGTGGTGGAAATACCATCAAGGTGACTAACACCTGAGCAATTCCAGTCATTAGATACACAGCTGGAATAGTGGACTGGACTCAAGCAGAACTAGAAGCCCTGGATAGGAAGATAGGGAAGGACTCAATAGGAGGGAAAAAATGCCAAATCCAGTCTAAACAACTGGCTGTGTAACCAACAATAATAGGTGAAAACTTAAAAATTCAAGTCCCAAGGACCTAAGAATTATTAAAATAGCATCTGAGGATATAGGTAGTTCCAAGCAGAGTATTGTTTTTTGTGAAATTATTATGGTTGGCAATAAGTGGGTGCAGAGCAGTCAGATGTTTCAACCAAAACCATGCAGTTCATTTTCACCTGGTGCTGACCAATTCTTGTTCTTTCTTGCCCTTTTCTCCACCATTTCTGCTGTTATTACAAGTTCTTTCATTTCAACTTCTTTTTTATTCCTATCTACCTCCTTTATCCAAGCTGCATTCTTGTGGTATTTCTGTGGGTTGTCCCATAGCTGCACCAGAACTGCACTGTTTCTTCTTTGTCAGGTATTGACTGGTTCATTTCAGTCTCTCCATTGATGGATTGGTAGAAATGTTTCTGATTCAAGTGAAATTGGAGATTCTGCCTGTAGTGTGCAAGTCGAGCTTCATATCTGCTGATCTTCGTGGGTATGGTTGTTATTTGCTGCTTTATTATTTCCAGTGCTTCCTTAATCGTCCTTGTTTCTAGGTGATATTTCTTGATCAGGTATTCTTTGGTCTTTTTGTTCTTCAGCTTCTTTTCTTTCATCTGTTCTAGCCTGCTTGCATCTGATCTTAGTATGCTGATCTTATTTTCCAACCTGATCTTCCATTTTGGTGGTGTACTGTTTGGCTTTTTTTTGTTTGTTTGTTGATTTTACATCCAAGATATTCAGTTATAATTGCAGCCATGCTGTACATCAGTTGGTTTGTTTCTGGCAGTGAGCTGGTGCTTATATCTGATACTACAGTATTGGCATCTTTTAATACTTGTGCTAGCTGTTTCTTTGTAACAAGCTTCAATGCAGGCAACTTTATTCTGTTCTTTTTGTGCTGTTGTAAATGCTTAGTTATTCTTTGTTTTAATTTCTCTTGTTTTTTAGTTAGAAGGCTTTGTTCTTTCTGAGGAGAAGGCTCTATTTTCTGAGCTACTTCTAGCAAGGTTTTGATTTCTTTGCCTGGGAAGACCTTTGGAGTTCTTCCAATTCTACTTCTGTGAATACTTTATTTCATGTTATAAATCGACATAGAACTGCTAGCCTCTGTTCTGTAATTTCTGATTCTGGATGTTGTTCTTTCCAGAACTGGTGTGTTCTTTTCAGATACCCTCTTCTCATTGGACTTGATTTGTAATATTGCAAAATTCATGGGAGAAAATATTCTAAGTTTGAAATCCCAGAACTAGGACTCAGCGTAATCCATGGTGGGTCTGTGCAGATATTTTAAGGGGTGCTTTTTTTTTTAAGGCTTTGATTGAAGCATCTCCAAAGCAAAGTGACAGAATGAAACGGCATCCTGTTTCTCTTTGACAAACCATTAATTTTTGTTTATATAGAAGCCATTGTTAGTGAAGCCAGTCAAAGCATATCACCCTGCCTTGTCTCTTTGTTGAGATGGAGCAAAATACTCCACAAGGCAAATCATCTCACTTAAGTGGATTGCAGATGATTTGAACACTTCTAGTAGCTATAGGTTGCTGATCAGACAAGACTGATGTTAGTCCAGGCAAGAACTTCTTCACATTGTAAAGAAAAAAGTAGTCAAGTAGTTACAATTTGCAACCAGTCTGCTTTTGGTGTCAAATAAATACTTACCACCAGTACTAGCTCTATCTTTATTGTAAGGTTACATTAACAGAAATTTGCAAGTCTGAAAGTATCTTTCCCATCTCTCACTTTTACTCTCCCAAAAACTAGGGAGAGTTCCTTTTGAGACACTTTTGTCCCCACTCCTTTGGACTCAAATTTTGTTTATCAGACCATTGTCTAGGCTGCAGCTCTTCCTCCTGTCTCCCAAGGTCATTCCTACATATCATTACAGGGAGACAGTAAAGGGGTGTGATCTCAAGAGTGGAGTCAGTATGGTCCAGCTTCCTATTCAAGGAACTCCTTCACATATGTTACATATAATGGAAGGTATCAGTACTGATACTTTTAAGATGTTTTCCTAATCACATTTGTCACCTAAACTCTGATGAGAGTACTACCGTGTGTGTGTGTATGTGTGTGTGTCTGTCTGTCTATCTAAACAATCACATTGTAAAGAAAAAAGTAACCAAGTAGTTACAATTTGCAACAAATCTGCTTTTGGTATCAAGTAAATACTTAGCTGATCAGTCATGCTTTTGACTAAACAGATCCTACTGCTGCTGTGTCATGTAATGTACCTCTGGCATTCTTACTAGTAATGTGGAATGATATTAGTAATATGGAATAGTACCTTCTAATTTCCCCTGATATTTTTGCAGCCATGAGCTATACTTGTAGAGAGTAAGGAAGATGATCTTGATGGAGATATACAAGAGACAAGGGGAAAAACTAACAACAACAACATTGGATGGATGGATGGATATGGATGGATGGATGTGTATGTGTATGTATGTGCGTGTGTGTGTGTGTATGTGTGTGTGTGTGTGTATGTATGTGTATATGTATATGTATGTATGTGTATATGTATATGTATATGTATATGTATATGTATATGTATATGTGTGTGTCTATCTATCTATCTATCTATCTATCTATCTATCTATCTATCTATCTATCTATCTATCCTGCCCAACTCCCAGTGACTCTGAAGTCCATACAGACAGAAAATATGTGGCTCAGACAGATACCTCCCTAATTCACAGGAATATAAGAAGGGGGGAGGAGGTACAGTACATTCAGACTTGCAAGATTCTGTTATTATAGCCACTTTCAATAAAAGTAGTTTTAGCCTTCCTGTGGAGTTGATTTCCTGGTCTGGCCTATCTGGTGGGACTGACAATACTACACTAATTATGAAACAATGATGTCCAGGGGCAAAAAGTATATGAAAAGCCAGTTGAACAGTGTCTCATATTTACTTGGTGATTAGAAAGGATTCATATATAAATTTTACATATCCACTATGACGTTTGTCTGTAATTGTTTAAACTATTAAGCAATTAAATTTCCACTAGCTAAATATCTTGGCGGGGTGGGGGGAGGTGAGGAATTTAGGCTTAAGGAATAAAGATAATACGCTGTAGTTTTCTCTGACCCACTAAATGGACCATAAACATACTTTGTCTTCTGCAAGTTACATTATTCTAATATGTATATTTGCTTTTATACATGGTTGGTACCATTCTTCCTAAATGAGAAACTGACAGCTTAATTATGTTTGATTGATATGGTTATTTAGGGTGAGCTTCTATGAGAATGAACACTACTGTATAAATATTTTTTCTCAGTATTTAGTCAGTCTGTAAGAAGTAAATGCAAAGGAAATTCAATGCAAAGGAAAAAGCTGAGCTGAATCTATGTTTTTTTTCCCCCATAGAATTTAATGGACTTTTGTGAGAGTACAAAATGAACAAGTTTCAATCATGTAGTGTAAAATATAGGCATTTTCCAGAACATGAGAAGACCTAAAATAGAGGTGGTGGTGGGGATGCTGGTGGGCATGAAAACTTCCCATCTGCCTGGTTGCTTATAGAACTCTTCATGCATGTAGCATGATAATCTGAAATGGGGCCAACAGCACATATAACAAATGTACTTGCAACTGCATTCAAACTGAGAACACTGTTAAAGTATGTTTAAAAATTAAACATATCCAACCCAAAATGTTTGAAATCCTCTTTTAGATCTTTATGCTAAATGTGCAAAACTTCTACAAGTACAGTCATGTGAAAAAGAAAGTACACCCTCTTTGAGCTCTATGATTTTATGTATCAGGACATAATAAAAATCATCTGGTCCTTAGCAGTTCTCAAAAGTAGGTAAATACAATCTCAGATGAATAATAACACATGGAAATGGAAGCAGTAACAGACTTCATTTATTTGGGCTCCAAGATCACCACAGATGGAGACTGCAGCCATGAAATTAAAAGACGCTTGCTCCTTGGGAGGAAAGCTATGGCAAGCCTAGATAGCATATTAAAAAGCAGAGACGTCACCTTGCTGACAAAGATCCACATAGTCAAAGCTATGGTTTTTCCAGTAGAAATGTATGGCTGTGAGAGCTGGACCATTAAGAAGGCTGAGTGCCGAAGAATTGATGCCTTTGAACTGTGGTGCTGGAGAAGACTCTTAAGAGTCCCCTGGACTGCTAGGAGGTCAAACCAGTCAATCTTAAAGGAAATCAACCCTGATTGCTCATGGGAAGGATTGATACTGAAGCTCAAGCTCAGATACTTTGGTCACCTAATGCGAAGAGAGGACTTTGGAAAAGACCCTGATGCTGGGAAAGATTGAAGGCAAAAGGAGAAGAGGATGGCAGAGGATGAGATGGTTAGATGGCATCACTGAAGCAATGAGCATGAAACTGAGCAAACTCAGCAAACAGGAGGCAGTGAAGGACAGGAAGGCCTGGAGCAATATGGTTCATGGGGTCATGAAGAGTTGGACATGACTTAACGACTGAACAACAACAACAACCACCACCACCACCTATGGAAGCAGTAAGAGTGTACTTAGTTTTTCACACATGGCTTCTCCATTGTGGCTTTCTTTTTGTAAAATAAATTTGTATTATGTCATGTGTTGTTGTTCATCTGAGGTTGTATTTACCTACTTTTGAGAACTGCTAAGGACCAGATGATTTTTATTATGTCCTGATACATAAAACCATAGAGCTCAAAGAGGGTGTACTTTCTTTTTCACATGACTGTAGATGGATGTGTAGAGATCTTGGGGGTAGGATTTGGTAGGTGCATCCACATACCATTCCCATTTTAGCCCTACACATATGTGGAGCTAAAACATCTATATAGGAATTTTGTTCCAAGAAGTACAGTAAAGATACTTCAGCTTTATGGAAGACATCTGTAGAAGTTCATGGACAAAGGAAAGCACTGAAGTTTCACAGAGTATTTTTAGTTTCTTTTCCATTCTTTTATTATCATCTTGTGTGGTCTTATTTCAGTTCAGTCCTTTAAGGAAATGCAGGTGCACTGGGGAAATCTGGAGGAAGGTACCATAGCTGTAGGTGAGTATTTGTACAGTACATGTACAAATCTTCATTAAGTCATCTCAGAATGGAAATTGTTGGTTCAGGGACAGCAAGCATGACTCAAAAGAATTAGGTTCAGATTGATTTATATCTGATATGGATAGGGATACATGACTTATTTATTTATTTATTTATTTATTTATTTACTAAATAGATTTATATAGCCACCTGATTTATATAGTCACCTGAAACACATGTGACTCTCAATGGCTAACAATAAACACAATAACATAATTATTATTAACAATTAAATACAATAACATAATAAACATTACACAGTTAAACACAATAGCATAATAACTCTTAAAATCAATTACAACCTATGCACATGGAGCAAAACACAACTGATAAAATACCCCCAACAAAATGAGCCCACCCAATATCCAAGCCCAATGTTCAGGGGAAGAGCCAGATCTTTAACACCATGTAAAGGACTGGAAAAGCTGGAGCCATCTGAATCGTGTGTGTGTGTGTGTGTGTGTGTGTCTATGTGTGGGTGAGCAGGCACTGTGACTGAAAAGGCAGGTTTCCTGGGTCCCATTAAATGGCATTATTCAACAGAGGGGACCTGGAGTACACCCACCCTGTCATGGGATGAGCAGAGATTATTAAATATAGGCAGATATCCCAGACTTAAGCCATGAAGCCATGTAACCAGCACCTTGAATTGCACCCAGAAGTCAACTGGGAGCCAGTGCAGCTCATATAGTACAGAACTGAGTCACACACATGTTGCCATATTCTGGACCAGCTATAATTTTGAGTGGTCTTCAAGTGTAGCTCCATGTAGATCTGATACAGTAAACTATAAATCATTTTTAAAATTATTTAGCAATCATAGAAGTAGAATACGGGAAACATTAGGACAAACAGCAGCTTTGGAACAGGAAGTGCTTTATTGGGGAAGTGTCACAGGTGAGAAGGATAAATGTTTCACTTCCAGAACCACAGTCCCAATTAAAACCTCCACACTGCCTTTGCAGCTGTTATTAAACTGATTTTTTTTTTAAAAAAAATCAGAATATATAATAATGGATCTCCGTATCTTTTATAGAGACATTTTTAATTAGTATGCTTTAGGATTGTGCAAAGCAAATGATTGTACTCCACTGACCAGCTGGTTTTTCTCAAGTTTTGTCTGAATAAATTTGCCTGTAAACAATGTGGAAAAACCTAATTCATATGTCACAATGAATAACTGAGTACTGGAACATTTTTTTCCCTTTCCCTTTCTTTCAAAATGTTGCACACAAATACCCTACTCTATTTTGAAACATTTCTCATAAGCATAGTATTTTTTCCCCCCCGGAACATCAATTAGTCATTATTTTATCTGTTGTCTGTTTCATGAAAATAAGGATTTGTAAGAATAGAAGGTTTGCCTCAGGCACCTGGAACCTCTTTTGTATCCTCTTTTGCATGATCCTTGCATGTTTTCCTTCAAGCAAATTAAGACACATCCTGCAAATTGTTGCAAAATATGTAAACAGTTGCAAAATATGTAAACTCTAAATTTCCTGTCCTTGATGCACTGAATAGCTCACACCTAACATTACGACAACATAAATCCTTAGTCATAACTGAGAGATTTTAGAAACTTTATTTTACCAGAAGCAGTACTATGCTAATATTGTATGCCAAACTGAGCCCAATACATGGTTGTAAAGCAGTGGATCCATTGAACAGAAAATCTAGGTGTCATCTTCCCAGTTCTTCCAAGAATAAAGGACTGATAAATTAAAATCCCAACGATAAGAGTTCTGCAACTTAGGATGTTAGACAATCCACAGGGCTTGCTTTGCACAAGGATTCAGCTTCAAAGCTCAAGATGTATTTATTTAACCCATTTAAATAAGCATTTCTATCTACCCTTTGAGTGCCTCTGCATCAGTTAAAGAAAGTCTCATGGATTGTCTTGCAGCTGATCCTTGATGTGATTTGAAATGTTCAGCTTCTCCATACCAGACATTCTCAAATCTTTTTTCTGGGGGGGGGCAGGGAGGAGTATTCATGCTAACAATAGGAAGAATCAGATCACATTCACATCACTAACAACAGACACTAGTTTGATTCTCTTAGGATTCCACCCCATTTTTGCCATGTTGAAGAGAACTGCACACATGTCAGTCCTTTTCTCACTTTTGCCAAATGCAGTGCCTACAATCAGGGCTACTGGGATACAAAAATCTAGACAACTACTAGATGGCAGAAAAAGTTTGAGTTATCTGCATGCCTGCAGCCAGAACCGGTGGCCTAGTTGTAATTCTATGACAAATATGGCATAAAACTACCCTTCTTATCTTAAGTGTGTTTTTATGTGGGGGAATAATCTTATGTATAGCCTCAATAATGTCCATGTACTTTTCTTACTCCAATGCCACCATCTATCTGTGTAGCAGTAAGGGTTGTGCATGCATAGCACCACTAAACAATCATGTGCTTACACCTCACATAGCCACAGTCATCTTATATAACTCTGTAGAGAAAAGAGAGAGGAAGAACATTTACCATCTCTCCCCACTTTTCTTCCTAAATGGTGGATCATTGCTAGCTGTCTGTAAGCATTCAATGCACACATATGAAAGCTAGAAATATATTGGAGACAAGGCTGCACATAGTTCTGTCCTCCATATTAATGCATGCCTGAAGATTTTGCAGATTGGGGCAGGCTGAACACAAATTGTAAACAAATTCAGTGGAATTGTATTGAAAATTTCCCTGATATCAAGAACACAGTTAATCCTTCCTAGTTAATTTAGTGTTCAATGGGCAAAAGTCTGGAGAAGACCTGTCACATCAATATATTGGAGGAGATAGGAGAGATATTAATGAAGGGTGGGGGAAGGTTTGGGGTCCTCTGTTTTTGTTTTTCATTTTTGTTTGTTTTTTGTTTTAGGGGGTTTGTTTTGCTTTTTTCTGCCCAATTTACATGGTCCAAAGTGTCCCCCCTGAACCACGTAGTTTTCAAGAAAAGAAAAATATTGCATTGTTTGACCTTAACATGTAACTAAATAATGATTGCTGACATTATGCCAAAAATACTATGTGTCCTTTGTATTCTATTGCCTTTAAACTCATTGAGGAATAAGATAACAGAATGCTAAACATTCAATGCATTCTAAGTAGCACATATAATTTGCATCAGCTTGTTTGTTTTTATGTTTAGTTAGAATGCTTCAGAATAATTTAGGCAATAGAAATGTAATCCGTATTGACTACAGTTTAAAAGGGAAAGGCTACTTGTATGTCTGAGCAACAATAAATAAGTATTAGTTAAACTAACTGCTTAAATTTTAAGTTGTTTTCAAATAAAGGGTTTTTATCACAACAATTGTATGGAAAGCAAAATTGGATTCTTGTTCATTTTCTAACTCTAACGCTGTCTTGATTCCTTCCAAAAGCAAACCAAAAAGAAATAGTGATAGCAGTATTAGTTGAAGGTATAAGAAATATCAACAAACTGAACTTTCACTAAACACATCTTCTATTATTATTCATTTATAACTCAGCAAGAAGATAAGAGAAAAAATCACAGAGATACAGGAAAAGCAAGGCCTTGACAACATTTGTCATAACTACTTGTTAAACACTTGATATGGTAACCCCCCTCCCCAAAAAACCCCAAACCTTGTATTGAACTTTTTTGTAACTTTTACAAAGCCAATTGTTTTCAAATATAAAGGTAGTTATAGCACTGCACATGTTGTATTGTTCATTGAACAAGATTGGTATTCTGTTTCAAAAATTCCATCAATAGGATGCATTTTGATGTCCTAAACATCTCTGGGTTTGACTTGAGGCAGGCATAGGAGAGGATCGAAGTAGTCTCCACTGTAGAGAAGACTTTTTCAGGAAACAGGAGGAACATTTCTATGTTGGAGTATATCAATTTCAGTTGCAGCCATGCCAAAAAGAGAGAGTCAGAGAATGAAAGAAGGAGAGGAATGCAAAATTAGCTAAGCTAAGTATGGAATGGGAGCTGTTTTGGATTCCTCAGATCGGGAAACCAGTTTCTATGGGTTGATACACACAACTACCTTGCCCCAGAGCAGACCACTATCTATTTCTCAAGGCAGAAATGCACAATGTCATCTTTTATCCAACCCAGCCCTCTGGGAAGTCAACCTCTCTCCATCTTTTCCTGTTATGCATCAAAAGTAGCCTTTTTTCACTTGTGTAAACACAAGTGGTACTGTCCAGTTTTCCCTTTGCACTTAATTTCATTATAGGCAAACATCTCCACTCCAATTGGCTGCAGTGCACTGTGAGAGGAATATCCCCTGCTCTCTGGTCAATTGCCTCTACCTCCAGGACAACTTTTTTCTTTCTTTTCTTACAAGTTCCCCAGTAGAGTAGTGAAAGGCTGGGCTTTTTTTTTTTTTTTTTTTCCAAATTCAGTGATGGAACAGTGATATTCTTTTTTTAAAAAAGTCAGGTGAAATTAACACCTAAGTTCTGCCACTTTCCTGTTCTAGCCCAAATTACAGGGGGGGAAAAATGGCAAAACGGTGCTCCTTAATTTTCCTTACTAGAGCTTGCATATCATTGGCATTTTCAGCTATCAGAGTAGTTCCTTTAGCATAGCACAGGTTATTAATATATATTTCTCCAATTTTAAAACCATGCTCATCTTTTTCCAGTCCAGCGTCCCTATATTCTGCAGTTATATAGGTTAAATAAATAAGGGGAGAGTATACAGCCTTCTCTCACTCCTTTGCCAACCTGGAGTCAGCCCATTTTGCCATACTCTGTCCTTACTGGGGCTTCCTGACCTCTGCGTAGATTTTGTATGAGGACAATGGAATATTCTGGGATTCCCATTTTTCTAAACATATTCCACAGCTTGACATGACTGACACAATCAAAGGCCTTTTTATAATCAATGAAACACATACTGATTTTTTTTTTGCTATTTTTTTGCTTTCTCATTATCTAGGGTGCATCAGCAGCAATGTCTCTTATTCCTTGGCCTTTTTCTAAAGCAGACTGAACAGCTGGCATCTCCCTTTCCATGAAGGGCTGTAATCTGCATTGGATAATCCTAAGCATTATTTTGCTAGCATGTGAAATTAAAGATATTGCACACTCTGTTAAATCTCCTTTCTTTGGTACTGGTATGTAGATTGACTTCTCCCAATCTGTTGGCCACTGTGTCATTCTCCAGTTCTGCTGAAATAACTTGCTTAGAATCTTTATGGATTCTTCTTCTGTTGCTTGCCATATTTCTGTAGATATTTCATCAATTTTGTAGCCTTCCATCTTTATAGAAGTTGTAATACTGCTTCCTGTATCTTCTAACAGCTCTCTGAAATTCTTTGTTAAGTTCCTTCATGATATCGTTGTCTTTCTTGGGTTTGGATTCTTTTTCTTCTTGGCAATTTCCACCATTTTTTTGGCATCCAGTTTGCTTTTTCAGTTTCTTGGTCTTTGGCAGTCTCTTTTCACATTAACCCTTAACAACTTATTTCACACAGTTCCTCTTGTTCCTATCAATTAGGTTCCAGACTGATTCCTGGTGATTCCTGGTGTTCTCCTTGAAAATGGTAGGTATATGCTCAATATCATATCATGGAAACTGGTTGGCTTTCTTCTTCTGCTTCAGATTAACTTGGAATTTGCACATGAGCAGTTAATGATCTGCTCCACAGTCAGCAGCTGGCCATGTCTTTGCTGTTATAATGAGCTCTTTCACCTCCTTCTACCCATAATACAATCAGTTTGATCTCTGTGTACTACATCTGGTGGTATCCATGTATATATGTGTCATTTTGATTGTTTGAAGACTGTCTTAGCAATGAAGAAATCCTTGTATTGGTAGAAACTGATAAGTCATTCTCCTGTTTCAGTCTGTTTCCTGGACCATAGAGCCCAAGTCTCTTTTCAATAAGGTTATAGACTGCAATTTCATTAAAAAGTCACCATGAGCATAAGAGATGTGCATGTAAACAAATTGTTTTCAACTGAGATGATGCAATATGCCAAAAACAAAAGCTGTTCTCTATGGACAAGTCTGAAATTCACCATCTATTGCAAAATATACCATTGCTCAAAAAACTGGATACAAAAATCAGATGTTTGGAGAAATTGCATATAAAAATCTATGCTTAGGAAAAGAGTATATTAAAAAAGTTATATAGTATTGTTATTGGACAAAAAAAAAGCACATGTTAGGGATTAGAAATAGAAATATAGAAATACATGTATTTTTATTATACATGTATATTAATATATTAAGTTTATTAGTGTATTTTACTAGATTATACTATAATTAGTGCATTAGTATATTATAGTATACTAATATATTAGTACATTATACATATACATTAGGATATTAAATATAGAAATGCATGTATATTAGTTCCATACAAGAATTGAAGGGCTTGCATTTTTAAACATAATTGATAGCAAAATTGGATTAATACTTTAGTGCAAGAAGTTGAGGATGGCACTATTTTATGGTGTCTCAGACAGGCAGTAAAGCCTGTTTTGTCCCATAAAGCTTTGACATGCAGAAGGGTGATCTAATTTTAAGGTCACTCCTTTTTTATATTAACACAATGCAACTGAATTTTTAAAAGAGGTGAGCTTTATCATTGTTTAATTAGATTTACACATTACCTCAAATGGAGGAAGAACTGAGAAATGCATTACATAACTATTTTAATAAATGTGACATACAATCTTTCAGTACAATTCTTTGAATCCACTCAGAAAGAAATACTATTCAGTTCAATGAAACAGGTACATGTATAGGTGTGTAACTATAAAATAACATGTATTTTTATAGTGTGACATCACCAAAATTTAAATTAAAAGACACTTTCAACAGACAATATGTTATTTGATGAACTCTCAGCTGATGAACTTAATGAATGACATTAAGCTAGAGTGTAGCTCTAGTTTCTCCCAAATAATCCCATAGAAAGATTGCTATCCAGATTTGAAAGATGTTATATAATTCTAATGAATTCACATGCAAATTTCATGTTTATTCTAAATAGTTGTCTGTCCAAAACTGCTTTGAATAAGCTTTTTTTCCCCTTCTAAAATAAGCCCAGTGCTTTTCACGATAGGAATGATTTTTGGTTTCTTTGAAAAGCCTGGGGTAAGTTAAGGATTGTGCACATAAAAGAGTTGCCACATTGAGGCTGCTATCTATTTTTATAGTGTTTATCCGCACATGGCAAGGCCATCTTGAAGGAAGAGGTCATCTTTCTAAGATAGTCCAAGAAACTTACTACAAATTCCTCTTCTCTTCCTCCATCCTATTGTAATATGGACGTTTTCTCACAGGTGTTGTAATGTGACATTGCACAAATGATTTACTCCACAAAGCTAGTTCTCATAAAAACTATATACAATGCTGACCCCCAGACTGATTCTAGCAGAAAATAACTATTGTTGTTTATGCACATTGTATTGTCTCACTAAGAAGCTGAAGCATGAAAGACAGTAAATTGTCAGCTGCACCTGTATACTTGAAATTAACCATTAGATTTGGAATGCTGTTATTCTATGCGCGGTATACAAGGCATTGGTGCTAATTGAAACAATGCCTGGAAGTTAGCTTCAGTTCACCTTGAAAACTAAATTAAGGACATTGGGTAATTCCTCATTGCAGCCTAACCTGTTTCTTAAGCCACCTTCATTAAATTTCAGTCAAGAGTGCAGTGGGTTGGCAACAGGGCCCTGCTGATGCTCAGAATGGATTACTGCTCCTTGCCCTTCCCATCCATGCAGGGAAGGCAAGTTTCATGGACCTTGTGTGCCCCAGACTACCAATGTGCCAGTGTGCACTGGACCACCAATGCCTGCCTTTTCCTTTTAAGGACAGTTCCCTCCTTGTTAGTCCCTGTGGTTTCCTTTGCTTGCAGACATGGATTCTTTCAACCATCCTTCCTGCATTATCTCTCTTGACACTGACGCCGACTTTTTCTATTTTCCCCCTGTTATTGTGCCATTGTAGCTCTGATGCTACAATAATCAAAGCAATAGGGAAAAGGTTGTTCTTTCATTTCTGTGTACATCAGTAAGTCCATGGAAACTTTGCAGGAAGGAAGAACTGATAGTTCAGCTTCATGGAAATAAAGTAGCAATGTTCCTATGTTACAATTCAAAAGGTGTAAACAAAAATGAAGGGAAGGGAAGGGAAGGGAAGGGAAGGGAAGGGAAGGGAAGGGAAGGGAAGGGAAGGGAAGGGAAGGGAAGGGAAGGGAAGGGAAGGGAAGGGCAGCTTTGCAGTTCTATGGGCAGGAGGTAGGAAAGCAAGGGGAGTATGATTCACCCAGCCTGGATGGAAACCAAAAGAGTGTCCACCAGGAGATATAAGGATTGAATGGAGCCTGAGCTTCTACAGTTGAGGATAGTTCATTGACTTAGTGGGCCATTATTCTATCAACCACAATATCATAAAAAGCAACTCCTGATCAGCAGAGAACATATTTGCCCAGTCACTGGAGGAGAGGGGGCAGACCTAGCACTGTAGGTATTTGGAGCTGGGCTTTCTACTAGAGTGGAATAAAGTGCTGGAGACCATCCACTGTACAGGACTTAAGATGGCATGGGTCAGGAAACAGGAGCTTTTGAATCAGAGCTGGAAAACACAGGCATGGAATGCATTTGCAGTGGGCCAAGAGTGGGAGGACAACACCATCTATAACTGCACTCAGGAAAAGGTGAGTGGTCCATACTGGCAATGGGCCAAGTAGAAATGTGTCTTTGATCTCTTATCTTCCAAATGGTAAAATAAGCTTTATATTTCAAAGAAATGTCATGGCTCTTTCAGTGCAGTAAGCAAGGACTACATATTTGACTTGAACTAGCTGAGATAGGGAGGTTAGTCTGAGACTTCACAATCCTCCCAGGAATACTTTGGAAAGAAGTAAAATAAATTAATAAAATGAATAGCTACTTTTTTTTTTTTTTTTTTAATCTGCGCTCAGTCATTACTGACCCTGCAGTGACTGCTTGGAGGAGTCCTTGCAGTTTTCAAGGCAACTGTTTTTTTTTTCGGAAGTGGTTTTGCCAGAGCCTCCTTCCTAGAGCAGAGCCCAGCTGGCGAGTGCAGGAGGTGGGGTTTCCGTTGCTTCGCGCCCTTTTTGGGCAGAGTGCAGGAGGCGGGGTTTCCGTTGCTTCGCGCCCTTTTTGGGCACGCACGGTTTTTCGTGCTTACCGGCAACTGCTCCCGACTCCTTTTTTTTGCAAGGCGCCGCCAGCATTTTTCCTCCCACCGGAGTGAGAGTCCCCATTTATCTACTCACGTGAGTTTTCGAACTGTTGGGTTGACAGGAACTGGGGAGGAAACAGGAGCTCACCCTGTTTAACGCGAAGGCTGGACTCGAACCGCTGAAGCGTCAGCCATTTCTGGCCGGCAACTTTCAGCGTCATTAAGCCGCTGCGCCACCGCGTCCCCCAGCTACTTTTAGCTCTGGGTTACTAATTACTAATTCCTTCTAACACATTCTAGGATTGTACAGCAGAACGTGATGCTCTACTGAATGTTCTTGATTATTGTGGCTTTTATCTCCACTTTTCTTAGTGTGGATGTTTTTGTATTTCTCCATAATATATATATATATATATAAACGTAGTATATTTTTATATTGTATTATATATAGTATAATATGTACTTTCCCTGATAAATACATTTGCTATGTGTACTTTATTACACACATTCTGGAGTTTTCCAAACTGCATCACAAATTTCT
The DNA here is from genome assembly GCF_059951505.1 of Python bivittatus. Classification (NCBI taxonomy): domain Eukaryota; kingdom Metazoa; phylum Chordata; class Lepidosauria; order Squamata; family Pythonidae; genus Python; species Python bivittatus. Next base: position 35,501,487 of record NW_028277098.1, read on the forward strand.
TAAAAGTATAGACTTGCCATACATATGCAACTCTGAGATATATAGGTTTAAGTGCAAATCGAATACATTTGTGAAAGATATTAAACCATGAAAGTCTTCTCCATCCTTTTTGGAGGCAGAGAATAGTTGAGAGCTGCAATAATATTATGTTCCTCTGTGTAAACATATGGGCCAGATGTTCACCAGAAGTAACAAGACAACAAGCATGAATGTGTATTTCTTCTGTCACGCTCCCAAGTTATGTTATATATGGAAAGACATGTCTATCACCAGAGAAAAAGAGATATGTATGCACAGATGAAACTTGGAAACTGAGGAAGAGTCTTCTCCTGGCATTTTTTTGAAATATCTACAGCATCTTGATGTTAAAGGATAAGTGGATGATTATACAGGAAGTTTTCTTGTAAAAAGCCAGGAATTTCCATGGCAAACCATATTTTCAAAAAAGTGCAAAGAAATATTTTGTATTCTCAGACATATCTTGATCTAATTTTCAGGTTGAAGATTTTGCCAGAAGGGAAGATTTTGCCCCAGATAGAATCAATCCAAAAGTTTGGTTTTTAGCTGGTCTATAAGTACTTCCAGAAAAGGTCTAGTTTCATTCTAAGTTTATATTTATTACCTAGAGTCCTCCTGTGCATGAAGAATCTAGAATCTCATTATGTATCAGAAGCCTCAGTAGGAAAAGTGAAGCATAGACGCCTCTCTAGGAGGCCTCTGACATGCTGAGAGAATAGCAGATTTGCCATTTCTTTGTTATACTTGATTCCCTAGAACAGAGGTGTGCAATCTTTTTATGCCTAGAGCAACAACTGGCATTTGTTGGTGTGGTGGAGACAACTCTTAGAAAAAGTGCTTGGCACTGGAACAAAAAAGTAGGAGGTACCAGAATAAAAACTAAAGTTGATTTAATTTATATCAAAATGCAATGGAAATTAAATTAGATCAATTAAATGCAGTCATTATGATTATTTGTACATATGCCTTCTCACATATTAAAGAAGTATTTTGCAACACATTTTAGAAGGACATTTTGGGTTGCACTCGAAGTTTCAAGGGGCTTTTTTTTCCAGTCTTCATCCCAAATTGAAAAGTAGATGCCTCATATTATTTAAAACCAGCCCTTGTTGATAAAACATGCAAATGTCCATCAGAAGGCTGGTGGGGGACAGGGTATAAAATTCATCTCATGAAAGAGAAAGAGTTTGTTTTGTAAGTTTAAAAGATAAATGATAAAGAAACCCATTTTTCTAACAGAAGAAAACAAACAATAAAAGCATTTGAAACCTACTAAAACATAAGAAGTGTAATTCCCAAAGTTTTCCCACTTGAAGGCACTGCATTGAAAAGGCCTGTTTGTGCAATCTAGAAGTACTTCTGAGCTTCTGAGCATACTAACACCCATTCAAGACCTAAGAAAGAGACCTATAAGGTCTCTGTTTATCACTAGTTAACATTACTATAATCAAGGTTTGAGACACATTTACATTCTGTACCTCTTGCTAATATTCAGAAAGAATATCCAATGTGTTTGAAAGAAATCCATTTTTGAGATTTCTCAACACATAAATTGCTGAGTCAAATTGAGTTTTGCAGGTTTGGGCAAAGAAAACTAGGGCTTATGCCAAATGTTAGAATAGAAGCAGAAGCATTATTTATAAATTGTAATTTGAAATGATGAATCATATAGTCCCCTGTTAAAATGTCAAACCTCCCCAGGATCTTACGCAAAATTAAACCTTATGAAAGATGATTAATTCTCTAAGCAAGGACCAATTTTCAGATCCATTGAGGAGCTTATTTTAAAACCGTATTGACTTTTTTTGGAACTCGTATGATTATGAAATGCACTTATGATATAATTTGGGCACTCTACCCCATATACCAGGTTCACAATTTACAGCTCAGTTGTCCGTTAGGAACTACAGGAACAGCAGGAACCCACAATGCAAATGTTGGCTGAATTATTTGCTTTAACTGATATTTCAGTTTAGTTAGTTTTCCTTGGATTGTATTCAAATATACCTGTAAAGTTTCTGCCACTTCTATAATTCTAGAATGCAGATGTTCACAAGCATATTCAAACAGATTTCCAGAAAATGAAGAAAGGATCATTACTTTCCTTAGAAAAAAGGAAAAATGGAAGATTACCCTCTTCGAATCCATTATCATTAATATTTGGTGGAGTCCTTGGGGTTCTCTGATCTTGGTTGTTTTCTTGCAAACATTTTATTACCCGGCTAGGTAACATCTTCAGTGCTAGAAGGGAATGGGGTTTGCTCTCTGTTTATATACTGTGGCATGCCCTGCCAATAATATTTTATTATTATTAAAATGGAACATGGAGAATGTGTATGTGTGTGTGTGTTCTCCATGTTCCATTTTACACACACACACACACACACAGATGTTCCATTATTTGTGAATTCAGAAAATTATGTTGTTGTTTGGAGCAACATCCTTTTATCTTTTTTTTTTTTCAACTTATGATGGTAAACAAACTAGCTTCATAACTTTCAGGTGAATCCATGTTATTTTGAAGAAAATATTTCAGTTTATTCCAGGTTTTTTTTTCTTTTTAATCTTTCCTTGTTTTTTGTTTTGCCAATCACTGGACAGGTGCTAAATAATCCGTTCTTTTAGGATCCAGAGACAATGATCATACCACTAAGTAAGGAGATTTTAAGCTTTATTGTTAACTGTAGCTGGCAAATTAAACAGAAAAATAAAAGCATGTAACATAAAAGCATGACATACGAAGCAAAATGATAACCAATCTCCCTTCAGCCATCAGGAGCCTCAGTGGAATGACAGCGGAGATGCCCCAAGGCAGCCAAATCACATAGCACCCAGTGCTAGATCTAAGTCGAAGCTCTAAGCTCAAGGGGCAATCTTAATGTTTTTATCAAAGTCTGGCACTAAAACCTCATGACCTCGTTTCCATGGTAGCAAGATTGCAGGACCTGACTTCAGCTAGATGGTGCAATTGTTCATCATGTGACCTGACTGGACCCTGGAATGTCTGGGAACTGTACAGATAATTTTGAGGTCCTCCTATAACTATATGAAGATTCGTCCCTTCTCTTTATTCCCAAGCAAGAGTAAAAAACAAGTCAGCTAAACATTATTATGACTCAGAGTGAACTCTAAGGTTAATATGAAGAAGAAATTACAACATGTCACTATCTCCTCGAAATACAATGGACTTCTGCATTGCCGCTACACTTTTTGAGTGCATTAAACATGTTACTTCAGAACAAAATTTTAATTCTATAATAAGGAAGTGGATAGAATTCTTATCATATGGAATTTACTGGACCCAAAGTGGAGTTACAGGTAGAGAATTGGACTAGGAACATTAGAATTTGCTATTTATTGAGAAAAATCATTGTTCCCTTTAGCCCAGTAATTTTGAAAGTGACAGTAAGTGGCTCTGCAGGTTTCAGATAGAATTTTTCCAGACCTATATGTGCTCAATCTCAAAACCCTAAACAATTGCAGAATTCAGATCCTCACTCAGTCCATGGCTAAGTCAGTACCTTTTATCCTAATGTGCTTTAAAGGACTGTTGTGGAAATAACATCTCTATCCAGGCAAATGTGACATTAGAACCAACCTGGTACTGCTCTGAATATAAAATTTTGCACTGCAAATGTTCTTGGTTATCCCTACCAGTTAGGAAAGCTAAAATCTTTAAATAAACAAAATAGTTGATCTTTCCATTTTTTCCCCATTATATAAACTTCATAATTCTTCCCTCTCTTAATTCTCCAATATTCTTACAAGCAAATGCTTGTTTAGAAGTACTTCAGATTCTGATATCACTGGAAGCTCCACTGGAAAATTGGGATTTAAATCTAAACGATGAGGTTCTGTAAGAGACTAAGGGGAACCCTCCTCTAAACCCAAAACCTCAAAAAACTTCAAGTTCCACTCAGCCCACTTTCTGTCACAAGGGTTTTGCTTCTTGATCTGGGGTTCAAGCATTTTTTTTTTTAACTAACAGAATCCACAGTCTGAGAAAGTTTGAAAACCCCTGTCTTAGAACTTAACTCTGTAAAGGAAAGTACATCTAAGAAATGTAATATACTATGTAAACTGCTTCTTCTTAATCCTACATCAAATAACCCAGAAAACCCACCATTAGTCAGGTTTATCAATGAACTAGCTGTCATAGATTCTTCATAGCTACAGTGGAAGTATAAATAGCTCATCTCCTAATTATTTATAATCAAATGTTTTTTTTCATTCAAGATGTTAAGTTTGTCAAGTATATTTGAATAAATATTATATTGGAGAAAATGCAATTTGCTTCTGTTTATTAGTCAAGCTAAATTACTTAAATAAATTATTTATTGGCAAATAATTCACCTCTGATTTACATTCAGTGAATTTAGTATCTAACTCAGTAACAGGTTCCACCATGCATCCACGAGGAAGATTATTGTCTTGTCATGAGAGAGAGAGAAAAGCTCTGGATTGTCCTCCTCGTGGCAAGAAGTCTACTGCTCATATTCAAAAGCAAATCTCCTTCAGACTTTTCCATGCAAAAAAGAAAGATTGGTAGGTCTGGAGGGAATGATGGGAAATGGAGTTTGTATGAACTCCCACATCACCATATATTTCACTCCATAGGACAAAAATGGGTCTATCATTAATGTGATACATATGACTTCCCTATGGATAACAACAAAGGTTGCAACCCTTTCTATTCCTGGGCACTGTTGTGTGATAACTAGAACACCGTTTAAAAGATCTCTCCAAACCTGGCAAGTTTTTCAGATCTCATTAAGTTTTGGTATTTCAGTTTGAGATCTCATTAATTTTTAATTTTCTTCATAAAAAGTTGACTGGGGGCTATGGAAGCCATGTATTGTATCAGGTTGTTGGTATCTGTTTTAAGTAAAGTCAGGACACTTAAAGATCCATGCAGGAAAGAATTCTGTAATATAGCTTTGTATTAAACAGCACAGATTTAAGCTGCAATTGTTTGCCATTTTCTTGAAAGAAAGTCCTACACAATTTAATATAATTTCTTTCTAAAGCTTGGACTGTTATGAACCACAGATTTAGCAGACACTAGTTCTCAGGGCTGAATCCTCTGTCCTTGACATACTTGTATTTTCAGTCTCCACCCCCCCCCCCCCTTCCTGGTACATATACGAGCACTTTTCATTCTAGATGCCTTTACTAAGAGTTACATTTTTGAACCATAAAATGTGACAGTTTTTTCTACTTGTAGATACACATAATGGGCATTTTATGATGCATTATGACTGTTGGACCTTGCATTTATGCTGAGACCAAGAGAAATTTCATTTTCATAAAAATACATTTTCCAGATTTTTGTTTACATGGTTAGAAACAGAATTCTTTGTAATACTTTTGCTTGGTTTAGTCATTATTTTTGATCATGATTACCCAGAGCTTGATACAGTTACATTTCATACAAGAAATTTATTTGGCAGTCTTTTTTGTGATTGAAGCTAGAATTCTTTTCTTTTCTTGTGCACCCAAGAATTCAACCAAGAATAGAACTGAACTGAATATGATGTGCTTCTGAGTAGCCAAGCATAAACTTTATTTTGTCTAACATTCGGTCTGTACCACCAGTCTTCTCCATTTATGAGCAGCAATTGTTAGATTTCTAAGGCAAAATCCAGAGCTCCAAAGCAAAGGAGGGACCCAAAGAACCAATTACAGGAAGATGACAGAAGGAGCAAGAAGCAGGTCTGACATCAGTACTTGGAACCAGACTCATGTGTTGTTTCTAATGCTCATTTTAATTATTTTTGCTTAAAATAGACATTATTCTTAAATAAGCTGATGCTAATTCCCAAATTAATATGTTGAATACCAGAACTGCAGAAGCAAACTCCTTGTTTTTCCTGTGGTTGTGATGGTGTTGTGATTGGTGTTTGAAATGTGAATCTACACATCTCAAAGTATCTTGTTTTCTAATTAAGGTTGACAAATAGTTTTGTTTGGTTGCTGTTTTATTTATTGCTCTAATCTACCAGGAGTCTACGTATGTAGCTGTAAAGCACAGAATGTGGTGGAAGGGCAGGAAAAAAAAAGGCTAGGTGGTGGTAGCTTGTGCAATTAGAGCTATAAGCTATTTAAAGCCTCATGACTGTCACTATCACACCATAACCCCATTCATTTCAGGGTCTAACGTCATCTAGTTCCATGATGACTAATCAAAAAGTTCATCAGTTTGCTAGCAAACAAGGAAATATTTCTAACAGTATCAATCAGCAATGCATACCAGGGCTCAGTTTTGAGCAAATACTCCTTGCTCTATGTTTAAATTGATATTTTTCTGTAACAGGTGATGTTATGATGACTTCATCCATTAAGAATAATGGTCACTTCCTTATCACCCAATGCAAACTGATACTAGAGATGTTTTAGGATTTGTGTTTCTTCAGAGTGCAGAAAATCTGACTACTTGATGTTGCAGCTATTCTAATATTTATTTTTCTCAAAGTTTTTGCTGCTGCGTTGTTGTTTTTTTAAATGTTTTATCTGGCAAAATTCAGGCTTCTGCACTTCCAATAGATTTTACTGCAGCAAGGTGGATTAACAGCAGCCATTGTGTTTAAAATGCATTAATTTAACTTCTGCAGGCCATGTGGTATTTATAATCATTGTACAGAAAGTTTTTTGTCATTTTAGCCATGGTAGCAAAAAAAGCAGTCTTATATTGTCACCTTCTTGGTTTGAAAAAAATAAATGAACAACTGGAAGCTTTTTTTTTAAAAAAAAAAAAGTCTTCCACACTCCAATTTTCAGGTACAATTTTTACATTATATTTGCTTAGATTAATATTTTGTCTTCTGAGTCTGCATGACTGAGTCCATTCTAATTGTTTTCAAACTGTCTTCATTTATGTCTCATAAAAATAGGAAGATGTAGGCTGCTAACAAGTTGACAATATTATCGACACATTTGGCATTGATATTAGTACACTTCTGTTGTGTGACAATTATTTTCCTTAGCATACCATATGGTAAAGAAAATGTTTTCATTCACCCACACATGATGAACATTTTCTTGCAAGACACATACAGCTTTTAGAAGTCACAAGCCTAGCATTTCCCAACCTAGCAAGCATCAAAGGCCTCTTTTAAACTTTATGTAGGTAAGATCTAGTGTTCCCGTTCCTACTGCCATGACAAGAGTAGCTGAAAAGACAGATGGGCAGCTGTGCTTTACTGGCAGAGTTCCTAGAGCCTTATTCCTGCTGTTTCAGTTTATTAACATCTTTTTAAAGTTGCTTTCATAATGCTACCAGTAATACATTTTAAAATCTCTCATCAATAGTCTATTTTTGAAGCCATCTCTCAGGTCATTCCACTCCATCACTGAGAAGGCCGGTAACTCAATAATGATAATGCAGATGGCATAAAGAAGTTCTTTATCACTATTGCATGTTATTATTATGACATTATCATTACCTGGATTTATATGCTGCCTCTGCGTGGATATATCTGGATATATCTGTTTAAATTCAGACATGGAGCAGCTTCTGACTTATGTGGAATCTAAGATGTAATTCTAACTTTTGATTGGCTTGGAATATTTCTGGGGGAATTGTTCTGGATTCCATTACACAATGTACTATTTCCAAACACTAGATGTAAATTGAGGCCTCAGAGTTGTTCACTGTCAAGAGCAATTACTTTGGACATGGCCAGAGATCTGTTTTGTCTTTCTGTGCTAAAGCACTTGAAGCATTTACTTCCAGATGGACTAGGGACACACTGATGGCCTATGCTAGGCCCAAAATGTACTGCCTGAGATGAAATTAAAGGGGAGGATAACTGCTTTTTGAACCAGGGTATGCCTTTCCCCCTGCTGAAGTTATCCCCATGTTCTCTCCCACTGAATGTTCCCTCTGGCATACTTTCCTAACAGCAGTAACACTACCACTTACCCTGCACATGGTAGCTGGATGGCGATGTATTGTGAAATTGTCACCAAACCACTGGTGAGGAGATCAATGTATGGGGCTTGCCCCAGTATTCCTCCTATCCTGATGCACTACCCAAAACAGTGTTTTGAATCTGCCTAATAGTAGTCTCTCCTGACTTATTTCAATACCAGGGACCTCAGGACATGCTCAGGAAATACACATATCGTGGAAGTGTGTGTTCTCTGGGCTGAGAGAAGAGATGAAAAGAGAAAAACTAGAGCCTAGTTACAGAGGCCAAATACAATTAAATGATTTACTGTGTTCATAATAGAGCTGTGCTCTGTCTTTGTATGAACCCCAATTATAGCATGGATTGAAGCACTTTGGGGCAGTTTTAAACTCACTTGAAATCTCTCTGATTGAAATTTATCCACAGAACTCTGATTACATAGTTATGGAACTTAGCATGTTAGCAAGGGCAATACAGTGCATCAAAAAGGCTGAAACAAGGGGTGTTTTTTCACTTGCTAATGTAATACCTTGGTAGAGGGAGAAATATCAGTGCTGAATTTGTATATCAATGAGTTTATGCTCAAACTGATTAGTCATCCCCACTGCAGCCTTTTGAATGTATGACATTGAATGTATGGGGGATGAAGAGAATGGTTCTCTCTTCTTCTTTAAATGTCTCTCCATGTAGTGATATTCTTGATCCTCTTTTTTCCTTTCTATACTTCTTCATCCCTTTCCTTCCTCTCTTCATTTTACAATATGTTATATTCCAATCTTTCCTCCATTTTATGTAAAGACATTTCATCTACTGTATACTAGTTTTTAGCTTAGTTCTCTCTCTCTCTCTCTCTCTCTCTCATACACACACACACACACACACACACACACACATATATGTATGTGTGTGTGTGTGTGTGTGTATATATATATATAATCTTTTATTATGAGAAGCCTTATCTTACTTTCACTATGCAATATATATGTGGGTGTCTTTCCCCTCCTCTCCCAGCTCCAACTGGACCAGAGTGCGTGTGTATCTTGGCACACAGACATTACCAGTAGAGTGACCAAGAATGGGGAGAGCAGGGACAAGGCTTAATCAGAGTGTGCTAGTGAAAGGCTGCTAGCTTTGGAAATTCTCCAGAAGTGGTCTGAGCTACAGGCTGCTATGCTCAAAGGACAGGTAATCTAAACTCTTCCAGTAATTTCTGGGAAAATGGCATACTTCATCCCCTCACAATGATATAATTTTTCCACAAATTTCATCCCATTCTGTAAAAATAAATAAAAGGTTAACATACTATTGCTACATTAGCAAGCAAAGAAGTCTTGTAGGAGGAAGAATAAATGCCATAGTAAAGAGCGAGCATGCAGAGAAAATGGAGGAGCCAAAGTGGAGGGTCTGCAGAACAACATTTTCTCCAAATCACCTTCAACCAAGGCAGTATTACTTTATGATAAGGTCCCAGATTAAATTTATGGTATTCTCAGGCAAGACTCCAAAATGCAGAATAGATCCTCTCAGTCAATGTAAACATTATTGAGGCAGGACTGAGATTCTGGAATGTTGTAATGTACAATCGTATAACTAAAGAATATTTTTCTTGTGAGCACGTGTTTGTATGAAATTACTGTTCTTTTTTTACATTTGCTGCTGCATTTATCTTACAGTAGAATACAGCTTTAGTTTTACTTGTTAAAAACAATGAATTGAAAATGGGCCAGCTTGCATTTTTGAGAGCCATCGGAAATGCTGGCCAGTGTTTCATCTTGTTTTCTAATCAATGATTGGAAAATGTCCACTGTAAATGGTGCATATAGCCAATATCTGATTATGGTAAAGGTGGAGGACACAAACACTATTAGAGCAAATAAAATTAGCAAATGATTTTAGCAAATGTCTCAATCCTTCTATTTAATAACTATCCAGTTTGTGAGAAGAAACCTCTCTACTAATCTCTGCAGTAATTATTTTTTGAAGGATTCTTGAGACATCAACTTGTTTAATGCCAAGGGTTGATGGGGAAAAGGAAACAGCTGCTTTATGAGATTTCTCTTCTTCCCCTTGTGGAAGTGATGAGGATCGGTGTCAGTGTGCATGCATACACACACACACACACACACAGACAAGCTTCTTTGCAATCTGTAGTCTCTGAGAAAACAGATGCAAGATGAAAGAATGTTGTCTCCAGAATGTCATTGACCGGCATAAATGCTATTGACTCCTGAACTCCTCTTTCCATTGATCTGAAAATAGCCTCAGAGCTGGGGAGGTCTGAATCTGAAGAGAAATGAAATAAAATAGTTCATCTGTCTTTTATTGTTGCTCAAGAGTTCAAATAAGTCAGTCTTCCTCAATCTGCTACTTTTCAGAAGTGTTGGATTTCAGCTCTCCATATTATCTAGCCATGATGAATTTATATCTACAAGGATCAGAATTATGCAAGTCATGGTCTTCCCAGTGACACTATATGGAAGTGAAAGTTGGACTTTAAAGAAGCAGGATAGGAAGGGCATTGATGCTTTTAAACTATGGTGTTGAAGAAGACTCCTGAGAATATTGTGGACAGCCAAGAAAACAAACAAATGGATCATTGAAATCAAACCAGAGTTTTCACTCAAAGCATAAATGACCAGGCTCAAATTATTGTACTTCGGGCACATTATGCGAAGACCCAGCTCTCTGGAACAGGCTCTAATGCTGGGAAAAGTAGAAGGAAAGAGAAGAAGAGGCGGATGGACTCAGTTACAGAGACAATGAGTGCACCATTGGAAGACATGAAAGAACAGGTTAAGGATAGTTCATCTTGGAGAAAATCTATCTATGTGGTCACTAGGTGTTGAAAATGACTTGATGGCACCTAATCAATCAATCAATCAATCAATCAATCAATCAATCTTATCTAGCCAGCATCACCAATGTTCATGGTAGCTAAAGATTTATGGCAGCTGGTTTAATTTATCTGTTGGGCTCTAAGTTGAGCAAGTCTGAAATATAGTTTGAGGAATTAAAGGTATACTATTAAGAGGGATATCTATCTATCTATCTATCTATCTATCTATCTATCTATCTATCTATCTATCTATCTATCTATCTTCTATTTATAATGCAATTCTATATATTTTTTCCAGGAATATATTCTCTAGAATATTGCAATGAGGTTTATTTCCAGTTGTCTGTGTGCTTAGTACTCAAGGCTGAATAAGAGAAGAAAATATAGGCTGGGCAAAGCTGTTAATTTCCCCCCCCCCCATTTTCATATTTGTTTTCTGTATAACTAAAGTCCATGTTTTATTTTATTTATTGTATACTAATTATCATTCAATCCCACTTCTCTGTCATCGCACCAAAAAAGTCTCTCGAAAGCTGTTTAAAATTGCTGGCTGTAATTCAGCAGTGAAATCACACGAAATGAGCTCACCCCTGTATATTCACAAGACACCTGGCCTCTGATTTCTGTCTGAATCCATGTGATTTTGTTCACCATATATATTTTGCACATGGGTTAGCATATTTAGTTATGGTTTTCCCGATATGAATTATTGATTGTCCATATCACCTGAAATTGCTTACAGAATTCATTATTACCTACAAAGCTTTGGCACCTACTGGCTCAAGGGTGCAAGTTTAAAGCATACAACCAAAGGATGATAGGAAATGCTGCTGCACATTTTTAAAATGCACACATTGTTTAGAGAGCACTCTTGTGAGAACATGAGGCACTGCAAGGCTGATGAAGAATCTAGAGGTAGAGCACTTTAGAAACTGAAGTGTAAAAAAAGAGACTACTAGGCAAAAGCAATTTAAAATAAATACTGTATGTTTAATAAAGGTACAGGACTTTTGTTGGGGATTTGGCTTCTTTAGAAGATTCATACTGAAATGGAACGTCATGAAAATCTGGCACTCCATATATAAAAAGATTCTATAGTATAATTCTAGAAAATATCCATACAAATAATCACTGATTGCAGTAAAATGTTATTCTGTTCTACGTCATAATATACCCCCTGCCAGTAGATTCAGCTGTTATAATTCTTTTGGATACTACACTATGTAATATTAAATGTTTCATACTAAAGACTTAAAGCATTTAGGCTTTTTATTGTCTTATACTACATCTTGATTTGCTGCAATTAAAAGACTTAATTCCCATCTGTTCCCTGGTCTTCCACTTAATTGCAACAGTATGTACCTTCAAGAAGCATGCAGGATATTTTATTTCCCTTTCATAAACTTTCAAAGAGTTTTTGGCAGTAGGAAAGTAATATTGGTAAGGAGATAAAAATATGTTGGATTTTGTTAATAACTTTCTGTGTTTATGCATTGATGAATTGCATTTTTATCTTGCAATCCTTAGAATCTTGTGACAGAAATTGCTTTGGATGGATTTCCTCATACTTGTTGAAGCTGAGTGAAGGCCTACCATGCTTCCATTTAGCTGTGAAGGGTAAGGTTCCTGAGGCTCAAACTGCATGTTGCTAAACAATTTTTAAACCTTTTTTTTTCTGTGACTTTTTTTTAACCACAGCTGTGGAAGCAGTCTCTGACTAAGCAAAAGAGAAATGTGTACAGTGGTTTAATTCTTTCCTATTTTATACCATTCTTTTAGTAATTCCATAGATCGGTAAAAATGTGGCTTATTTATATGTTGTATATCTCTTTTTCATCTCAGTGGGTAGCAATATTGGGTTGACCTTATCTGGGTCTAGAAGTTAAATAGGATCAAGACTGGTTAGTACTTGGACATGGTACTGTCAAGAAATACCTGGGCTGTAAACTGGGAATTTGAAAAATGCCATAAAAGAAAACAGTAATAAAATGTTGACAAGAAATTACATGGATAGGTCCGTGAAGTCACCAGGAGTTTAAATGAAATCAAAGGAGACTTAACTTTCTTTCTTACTGTAGATTAAAAAAAAAAAAAAACCCAGCTCAAGGATGTAATTTGATACTGGAAAAGGACAGTAAGGTACAGAGTTAATGAGGTTCCTTCTTTCTCTGCTTCTGCTCCAGATTGCATTAGGTTTAAACAAGTTTCACAAAGGAAATATGCTATAATGCAGGAAGTATATACCCACCTTCTATTTATTGTGTTTATCTTGGATTTTATTTGATAGCAACAGACTAGCCTCACAAGAGAGGAGGCAGATGATTTTTTTAAAAAGTTATAAATTATAGTACTTATCTGTGATAGGTTCCAGTATTCTTCAGACATTCTAGAAATGCAAATGTTGCAGCCTGTCTGGGATTCATATGCCTTAATCCACCATGTGTTGAAAGGTGACAGTGCTACACTTGTTTAATCTAAGGTGCCATTTTCTTTGGTATGGCTTCACACATTCAATAGTAAAATCCTTAGTGAGACACTGATTATAAGCCCATCTCACCCAATACAAGACAGCTTTATGTACTTCCATTCTAGCTGCCAAACAAAGTTGGGGAATCTGATATTAATAGTTACTGACATTATCAATAGGTAAGCTTCATTACTTGAAGTGTTGACACTCATGGTTTTCCTGAATGAGTATTAGAATTGTGAGTTGGAAGTTTAAGAATAGTCATTTTTCAAATATGGCAATGATAGCCTGGGTGCATCTTGGTTTTGCATAATTTAAGGAGAAGCTAATCTCTTGTTCCCATGTAAAAGAGAATGGCTTATTTCCATCACAGACTTGCATAAAAACAAAGGAGATTCTTAGAAAGATGAATACCTTGCAATATCAGGAACAACTTCTAAAACTGATCATACCTCACTCTGACATGCACCCACCATGCATTCTCACAAACACAAGGGACTGCTTTTAAAAAGAAAACTATTCAGGAGTTGATTTGCCAATAAGTCCTTTCCTTTGTGCTAACTTGTGCTTGTGTGGGTTTATGGGTACACCTTGCATATATAAAAGTGCAAATGTGAAAGACAGCACAATAACTCCACCTTAAAACGGTTCTATTTTTCCTTGCATGAAAGCAAAACAAAACAGGAGTGGTGGCCCCTTCAGAGTCAGCTAAGTTTTAAAGTGGGCATGTGTGTGTGTGTGTGTTAACAGAGGAAGTTTTGTTTTTGAATGAATTAAAAAAAAAAGGAAAAGGGGAGAGTAACTGCAGTTCTTTAAAAAAAAAATCACAGGTTGTGTGTGCATGCACTTCCTTTGCACGTAAGGTCCAGGTTGGTATCTGTATGTGGCTACAATCAATGCCTTTCATTGGCTGTTCCTTATTATCTTGGTAGTTCATTCTCTTTTGCTTCTCTTTCGACATATATATACACATACATACATACATACACACACGCGCGCGCCCATGAGTGTGCGTGTCTGTGTGTCTGTCTCTCTCTCTCTCTCACACACACACACACACACACACACATATATATATATATATATATATATATATATATATATATATATATATATATTTTCTTCCTCCCTCCCTCCTATCCGCTCCCTCCCCCCCCCCGGTTTTCCTCTGCTCCAGCACCACCAGCACCAGCCACCAGGACAAGTTGCTACGGAAACGGCTGCATGGCAACCGGCTCTGAGCCTGGGGTCCGTCTGCTGCTACTGCTGCCGCCGCCGCCGCCGCCGCCGCTACTCTGGCTGGCTCATTCTCCCGCGCGCTTGCTTCCTCGCTAGATGGTGTGCGAGACACCCGAGACTAGACACGCTCCGGACGCGGCCAGCGAGAAGCTGAGCGAGAGAGAGAAAGCGAGAGAGAAGGGAGAAGGCAGCGGCAGCGGGAGCAAGAGAGCAGGAGAGGCGAGGAGGACGCGCAGCTTGGCCGGGACAGAGGAAGGAGGCTGCTCCCTGCCTTCGTGCCCGCCTGCCTGTTTCGCCAGGATCGACGCGGAACTAGAGCCGCGAGCCGGAGCGCAGCCTTCGATAGGGCATGGACGTGATGCTCCTGGTCCAGGGCGCTTGTTGCTCCAACCAGTGGCTGGCCGCGGTGCTGCTCAGCCTCTGCTGCTTGTTGCCCTCCTGTCTCCCCGCCGGTCAAAGTGTAGACTTCCCCGGGACGGCTGTGGAGAACCTGGTGGTCCGGAAAGGGGACACGGCAGTGCTGAGGTAGGACTCGCCTCAGTCTCCCCTCAGCGGGAAGCTTGGCCGGGTTGTGTTTGGCGCGCACCCTCCCTCCTTGCCTCCCTCCCTGCCTCGGTGTTGGCGTTGTGTTGGAGCTCCACATGCACTGGCGCAGCTCATTTCAACCCGGAAAGCTGAGGCTCTTTTTCTGGCTCCCCTGGTCTGCGGCACCCAAATGGGCCAAGCCGTTTGACCCAGAGTCTTCGGCCGGCGAGAGAGGAGGAGAAGGGGAGGCTTCATTCCACTTTGAAACTAGCACCTCCCTGTCGAGTGGGGGACAGTTGCTGTCGTCTGCTGCCCCAACCGTGACCCTCCTCCCTGCCTGTAGGTTTCCCTTTCGCCCCCCTCACTTGTCCAACGGGTGGAAAGGCGCTTCTCCCCCTGCTTTTGATGTGCCCCCCCTTTCGGTGGTACTTTTAGCTCAACTTCGGAAGCATCTCCTGGTTCTGCTCAGTGGACTCCCCTGCTCTTTCCCCAAGTATTCTGAGCAGACAGAGAGGGAGAGAAGATACGCAGTCAGCTCTCTCCTTGGAATGAGTTTGCAGCTTCTTCCTAAGGCATGTTTATCACACCCCTTGTTAAGCCTCTGAAAGCTGTGGCAGCTCATAGGAGAGCAGCTAACCCACTCTCCACCCCCCTCTGCACCCCCTCCCCATTTGCAGCGTGGCAAGCAAAGCGGCTGCAGTGCAGCGCGAGCCTTTTGTGCAACCTTTCTTCTCTGGGGGGAATGCTACGTTGGTACCCAGAGTTCTGATCTGTGTGATGCTAAAGACCACCCCGTTCTCCGGAACTGCCTTCCCTTCCCTGAACGTCCCATCCAGATCTTTGCTGCATTAACACAGACAGTGCAGCAGGCTCATGCATCTGGGCATGACGGTTTGGGAAGTGTGCATTTGAGAGATCTGATTTCGGGATGGATCCATAATAAGTACTAACCAGTGCTGAATGCCCTGTATTAGCCACCATTATTTATCTGGGAGCAGCTGTATGTGCTATATAATTGTTTAATTGGGCTATTCCAGCAAGCACTGAACTGAGCTGCAGAATAGAGGAAGCCCTGTTTTAGATCTTTTCATGTGAAGATGATATAAGAACTTGGGTTGCCACTTGTCTTGTAAATGCCGGACTCCCGTGCCCAATTACTGGATGCTTTGAAACTATAGAAAAGAGTAGATCCTGGTTGCAATAGAATCTGAAGGGTTCATTTTTTACTTAAGCAGCAGATGCATGAAAAGGTTCTGATTTCCTTTTTAGAATGCTAAGTTTGTTGATGGACGTTGGAATAGAAATGACTGATGTTCAAATTACTTCTGTGGGAGACCGGCTGATGCTTGTCTGTAACAGGATCTGCAGTGCAACCTTTCTGTGCCTGTGTAGCGTATTGCTCAGCAGTAACAGTTCCATGAGTGTACAGAGAAGCATGCATGTGGCTTAACATCCTTGGCATATAGCCAAAGACTTTTTATAGAGAAAAATCAAGCTACACTATTATATTTATACGATTTGGTTTTTGTTTGAGTATCTGCATGTATGTAGTAACTGATGTCTTTTGAAGGAGCTTTTGAATTCTACATGGTAACAATTCACTAGGTAACAGAAAATTATTTACCAATAGTAAATCTGTTTTCTATATAATTTTACAAATCTGTTTTGAGTTGAATAAATCTTCAGCCTAACACTCAACCTCCCCCCCACTTCAGCTTAAGTTTTAGTTGACATATTTTGCACATTTCCAAAATAATTTTCCATGGGAAAAAGTGAAACATGTTTGCTTATTATTTATGTTATCAATAATATCAAGTGAAAAAAATGCTGGTTGTATCTTAAACATTCATAGGTTGGCCTCTGCAGTAGTTTGAGCAGAAACAGCATGGTTATAAGATGTTGCTTGCTTCTGGTGAAGCAGGTACATAAAGTAACTTGATCAGAAGCATCACTTTCGACATACCCTGCAAATCCTTTCTTACTCCCCCTCCTCAACAAAACATAGATGAACATAGAAGATATTTCTTCATTGTTTCAAATTCTGATATTGTCAGCCCATCCCTATTTATTTTCCAGACTGTTCTCATCTGGTTGAGGCTGAGAACATATTCAGTGTCTATGCACTGCTGGCTGACACATTTTTCATCTGTGGTAATATGCTATAGTTACCCTCCATGGTTTTAGAATACATTGGAATTTACTGTTCTTGGTTTCCTCTGCTACAGACAGAAAGTAAATACAACCTCAATCGCTTTATTTACAGTACTTCCAATGTAAAGACAGCCATGGATCAGAGTTGATGAGATGAGTTTTCTGTTCAGGTTAGAACTCAGAAAAGTGCTAAGTGAAAATCCTTAAAAAAGCCTTTTAATCCACTTCCATCCTCAAGAACTTTACGTTTAAACTAAGCCGGTAATGGTGCCTTTTCATTGCTAGATTATGCTTCTATCACTAAAACATATGTATTCCTTTAGGCCTGGTTATGAAGCTAAATACATTATATAAATGCATTTGGCATTTTAGGGTCAAGCAATCATTTTCATCTCATACTTTGAAGAGCAGGAGTAACAGCTTTTGAAAGAAAAGATACCAGTGAGAATAGGATACACTACACAATTTTGATTAAAAAAAAAAAAACCACAAGCAACTGAGTATAACTAGAAAAGGCAATATTAAAGCTGTTAGAAAACATGGATATTTCTTAAGAAACTGAATATTTTGTACAATTATATTTCCTTTTGTATTTCTTGTGAAAACAGAGTTGACCTATGTGAGATCAATTTTGCAACAAAACTGCTTAAGTTAACTACCAGATACAGACTTTCCAATGGTTCCCTGTAATTATGACAGACTGGGCCAGTTTAAATTAAAAAAAAATCCTTCAAACCTTAAATACTTACATTAATAACAACCTAAGCAGTCTCCTGCAAATACAAAGAGGAAAAGAGGAATGGATATTACAACTATTTCTATGGATTTGTTGATTTATTCAGAGGAATGGAGTATATTTTCTTTCAATTATCCTACACTGGAATATTACTTTTTAGATTAATATATTTTGATTGCAGAAGAAGTGTGATAAGCATAAGGGTATATTACATCAATCCTTTACAGTATTGAGGTTCTGTAAATTAAAAAGAACCCACTGATTATATAGCATGCATTCATACATATTTTTTTCTCTATTCAGGGTCAAATTGTAATAAATGGAAGGAGATGCTGTGCATACTCACCCAATTGGGATACCTCTAATTATAAAACTATATGACTGCTGGGAGCAAGTAGGATCTGTTTGAAAATGTTGAATCTCTGAGTCATTCTTCTGGTGTTTTGAGTCAGCAGTTTGGTTGTTTAATAAAAAGATAGTTGTGCTAAATAGATACAATATAGTGGTGCTTTTAATTATCTTATTATCTAATAGTAGAACTCTTACAGAACGGTTAGACATTTCACATTAAAATTTATACAAATGCCTTTGTACAATGGTGATGACAGAATAGTACTTTATGAGATATATATGCAAGCCAGCCAGCTAACCCAGGGAAGTTTGCCGATATGCTCTGGCAGTAGTTTTTTTCTAGAAAGTAGTGTTTAAAATAGGTAACCATTAGTGGAGTTCTGTGCCAAACTTTTCCTTAATACACTGTGTAACCTTGATTGTATGACTTCTCAGTGTTCCAAGAAGGATAACATTTGGTGACATGGCATTTTATTTTAGAAGTATAGATTGCAGTCTTATTTTCTTGTAGAAGGTTAAGCTGCTTCCTAGCTTCTCATTAAGGCTGCAACCCAGTGAATACCTAACATAGAGGAAGCCCTGTTGAACAGAGTGAAACATGTTTCTGAGTAAACATGTCAAGGATGACACAATTTTAAAGAACACAGCTTTGTTTTCGTAGGGCTGAATAGCAATGCAATACCTAATAGAACTGAATAGAAGTGAAATGAGTTCTAATTTGCAAAGAAAGGAGTTGAATAACCATAGATTTTCAGCATATCTTACCATTTTTAGGCAGAATTCCCCATTCTGATGCAGTTTAGCTATAGGCCTGCATGATGGGAATTTGAAGAATTAAAGGGGCGACACATCCAGAGGCACCAGGGGGCGTAGGTTAATTTTCTAAGTGATACAACATGGTGGACAGGGAAATTTGTTCATAGACATTCTTATAGATTGTCTATGAACAAATTAGGATGAAGGGTTTCACTGAAAACCTGAATTTAATAACATTTTGCTACAGGCTGTTCAAATGTCAAAATCCCTTTTTTTAAAAAAAACCTGATATAATAGTATAAATGTAATCAGGCATGAGATGCACACATTATCACTTACATACTCTCGATCATCCTGATTAAATTGATAGTGGGTATATGCATTTTGCTTTCAATATTTTAATCCAGCTTTTCTTTTAAAGGAAGTAACTAAAAGTAGATCATAGTGTGTTTATTAAAATGTAATAATAAATATTTACATAAAAGAGGTAACTTCCAAGTTCCACCTCAGTGCTTTTATCATGAAGTAAGTCAGAGGACTGTCATAACATAAGGAGAAGTATAGGTCTATGTTCAATGGTCCTGCCATCACAATGAGATCACCTGCAAGAAGAAGTAGAGAGGTTTGAAGTGCGGAGCTTGCTCTGCTTGTAGGTTCTCCCTATGAATTACAGACCAGATTCTCCTACTGCCAACACAGAGGTGGCATAAGCATGGCCAACCAAGGGTATGAATGCTAGGCCAGCAGCAATAAGGGGGTGTCCTGTACTTTCTTTTGTATAATTATCATTGTATATGACTCAATAGCTAGACTCAGCTGTGAACCTATGAAGTTGACAAAACAAGTTCAGTTTAAAATTACTCATTCTGAATTTGATTAAATGAAGTGAAGAACAAAAACAGAAGATGAAAATGGCTGTCCTCAAGAAAGCTGTATCACAGAAAGAAAAGGGATAATTCTTATATTAATAGTGTTCCTGTATACATGTTTTTCCTTACTCCTAAACCAGACAATAGCTGCAGTTCGTTGCTATAGAGAAAATAAACCTGTTTCTCTCTATATCACCTTGTTCCAGCCACCAGTTCATTCCATAATGGGATTAGAATCCACTGAATGGGACTCAGTAATGGGATACATTACTGAACACAAGGAAATGCATTGCTCTTTGAGGACCCTTCAGTATATAGACTTATTCACTGTATTCTATCATTATTGTAAATATTTTTCTTCTACGCATAAATCCCCACACAAAAAGATTGCATCGAAAAACAGTATAACATTATTCCCAAATCATTTAATTACAATAGCAATAAAGTAACCTTAACTATCTTTAGAGCCCTTTCTAAAAGAAAACTTTATGTTATATCTTTTCTGATGCTTCTTATACAAGTTATACTTTCAACTGGGTGTTACCCAAATATCTGGAAATTCTAGAAATGGAAGCCTAACACATTTGGAGGGGAGCAGTTTAGGAAGATTACTCTAGTTTTCTGTTTTGTGATAGTTGGATTTCTTTTTGAAAAAATCTTCCTGGCTATCGACTGTTCCTTACTGCCACTAATTAAAAGCAACAAGTCTAGAACATAATGAAGGATGATTTTTGTATCTTACATTCATCTGAAGGAAGATATTTTTGCATTTCCATCACCAATAAGAGTTGTAAGCTTCTGATGCAGGCATAAGTTGCACATATCCTTAATAGATGAAATTTGCAAAACTTGTTCAAATGAGAAATAAATGAACCCCTAAAATCATGTAAATATGGAGTATGGTTTAATATTTGGAAGCATCCCCAATTTAATTTTATAAGTTATTTAAGATAATAAGATTTTCTTCTGAGCAAGACTACTCTGTTAGAAGTAATGTTGACTAAAACGTTAATCATGGCTGAACCATAGACATTTTGCATATAGGTTTTATACTTCAGAGAATCTATGTTTTGCAGTATTTATCCAAACTGATTAGTTACAAAACTGATAATAGCTTTTCAACCAATGGTTTTTAAGTTGACTTTCTTCAACAAAATGAAGCTACAAATATAGAATGAATTATTTGAATACAGTGGGATTGTTCATAAGGTATGTCCTAAGATGAATACACAGTTTTTGCTAGTCTATACCATTTAATGAATTTTATTTATTACAAGAATACAATTATTGCTCAAGAATTAAGCAAAGCCTAATAGATACCATTTTAAAACTGGGTAGGCTAAGAGTAAAATTTCTTTTTCCAATTCTGTGTTGTTCCAGACATCACTTTTGAAATATTCCTAGAAACCAGTAGTAAATGCTTCCTTAGAATATTGTGCTGTTTTTTTTCTTCTTTTTTCAATACCCATTTCCTTGACGTACTTTTATTTTAACCTTTCATGTAGTACTGTTATTAAGGGTAACCATGCTTCCTAGCTGTGCCTGTGTTTCACTGTATATTTTTATATAACTATAACTATTTTAGACTAGTTGCTATCTATTTTTATTGGCATGATTTGGTACTTTTCTCATAAGACTAAAGAAATACCTGTACTAGCAGGAAACTAGTTATGGAAACTCTGAATACCATTTTATTTTGAGGGGAGATTTATTTCTAGCAATTTATATTAAAAATGATACTGTAGATAAAAATATGCATTTAGGGGTTGATGCTTCATCCTAAATTGTTTAAAAGGAGAATATTACATGAATATGCAGATATTTGACACTTGTCATCAAAGGCCCTTTTGTATGTCCCAGTACCTGAAGAGGCTGCAATGGAGGGTACTCAACTTGTTTTCTGGGCCTGTATCTGCTTCCTTACTTATGTTTTACTAATTTGCAATGCAAACTTTCTGAAATATACTCTCTTTTTTTTGCCATGTGTAAGGTATTTAAAGTTAAGAAGCTATTTATGGAAGTTAACTTCATGTCAAATATATGCCAATTAACAAATAAATACCTGGAGGTTGAACCTGTGGTTAAATTGTCTCTAATATACACTTAAGTTCATTCAATAAAACCCCCAGTTTTTTAACATTATAATAGAAGACATTTCCTAACTATAAAAGTTATTGAATGAGGAAGCATGTTCTTTAGGATTACTGTAAAGTTAACTGTATTTAAAGTAAATAAAAGCAAATTAAAATTGTTTATAGATAAAGACCATGTTGAACTGTAAGTAATGTTGCCTTTAGAGAAAAGTTATAGTTCAATCAGACCAGTTAGAGTATGTACTATAAATGCATTAAATCCCTCTTTCAATGCATTTATACCTCTGAGAGAGTTGAGGAAGAGTTTGCAATCCTGCAGACCTGCCATTCATTAATGTTGACAGTATTAAGCTAGGTAGATTTAGTGATCTTGTTCTCTTGAAGCTTGCCCAAGAAATTCATTCTTGAACTTCCAAAGATACCAGTGTTAAGTCATATTAGTGAAATCCACTCTTAATCATATTTACCAATCTTTTAAAACTAGACCTGACATCTTAACCTTTACAGGTATAACTTCATGACAAGTCTGTTTTGTAGATTACAACAATTTTGTGGGATAAACAAATCAGTCTTGAACTATATCCAATAGTTTCATTCTCTCATTTCTAAATGTGTGCCATCTGTTAAATATTGTTGAATGTTGTTGAACATTTTCTTTTGTTCACAAATTTGGGGATTTGTGTACAAATTTGAATGTGCTTCTTTAAATGTAATTTAAATTTTAAAAATAGTAGCAAATTTTAAATTAAATTTATGAAGCATATTCATAAATAAGTTATTGGTTGACATTTAATGGCTGTATGGATTATTTAGGCAGGGCAGTGACCTGTAAAATTTCAATTCTTTTGGAGAAAATAAAATATTATTCAAATCCCACTTATAAATATTCATATTCAGGTCTTGTTTATGACATCTTAATATAGACTGACCACTGTGTTAAAAATGAAGTTTGCTATATTATATGGATGCCTGATCCAAATATGACTCATTTCATGTTCTTAGGAAGTCTTGGCAAATATGAAGCATCTTTGCAAAAGCACAGCTCACCCTGAGATTAAGATAGTCAACTCGGTACAGTCCTATAAATTCATTTAAAAATTGGCTACTATATCTGTAGATCTTGTCTATTTCTTGCTCACTTTTTATGGCTTCCTATCCAAGAACTTGTTCTGTTCTTCCCTTGAAATGTTCCCATATATTAAGTGGACTACACTGGAAACAAGGTTTTCTGTTTAAATAAACCAAGGGTGGTCAATCTGGTTTCTTACAGGTAGTTTTGGGCTACAACTCCCACAGTCACTATTGGCCATAGTGGCTGACACTGATAGGAATTGAATTCTAAAATAACTGGAGGCACCAGATTGCCTACTCCTGCAGTAAGCAAACACCAGGGTGTCTAAGAGCGAGTAGAACATGTAGGAATGGGGGGAAAAGCCTTAAGATTTTTCAGCTGCATTTCCTTCACCATTAGTATGACTACCAGTGTCCTAAACATCAACAAAATAGAATATTCACTTTCCAAATTACATGTGCCTGATCAGCTGACATAATTAAACTGCTTGCAGAATTCCCAAAGATTATAGGAAATGAATTGCACTGTTATTAATGCAGTAGAAATCAAACTCTCTGTCACCCTGCTTTTGAGAAAGAAATACTAATATAGTTGTAGCTTAGCTGCATTTCTGGGGCCATTCCTGTATTTGGGGATTTAGCCAAGGATTATCATGAAGAAAGGGCCTTTTTAAAAATTCCAAACAGGAAAATTTATCTCTCTCCGTTCCCCACTCTCTGTCCCTCCCCTTCTCTAGTCTTTCTGTGTTTCATTTAAAGAAAATAGTAGGATGTCATTTGACTATTTCACTCTGATTTTGAAAAGTCTGGCACTTTTCCATCATAATGAGTGTTAATATTTGTGTCAAGGAAGCTATATTTGAATTGGGGCCTAGTTGACAATGAATAGGTTTCCAATATATAAGGTGGATCTAGATGGAGGTAGTCCTTATGAATAAAGATTTTGATTTTTTTCTGTTTTGGCTGAAGCTTTTTTTTTTTTCTTATACCCCTGTTTTTTCCATGTATGATAGAGCATAAACTGGCTTCCCTGCCAATACATTTAGCCATGTGGAACTTTATTCTATGCTTTTCTTTCTCTGATAACAGTCAATCCCATATATATGTCTCTCTGTGTGTGTGTTACATAAACACAAGCACACACATACAGAGGCAACTTGTTCCCTTTAAAGAAGAATTGGAGATGCTTTTTGATTTGTTATCATAGAACAGCCGTTACACCAGCTGTTATCTAAACCATAATGCAAGCTGTTGAATGAATCTGTTTGTCACAAGTGTGGTTTCAGTTTTTTCTGATGTGTGAGCTTCATGAAAGGCAAGTTCTGGGTGCCCATTTGCAAAATTTCTAATTCACTGGTTTATAAATATGGAATGTTACATACAGATTTTCACTTACCTTCTCTTTATCTGTAATTGTTGACCAATGAGGTTACAAGCTGAACAGAACAGCTGCTAAGTTTTCATCTGAAATCTCAGGTCAAAAGAACTAGATTTTGTCATGATAAATGTTTTCATATAAAAGCAATGTACAACCCATTCCCATTTATTTATAAAAAATAAAATGCACAGTATTTTTAGTTTTTGCCCATTTATCATTTAGCCTTATTGAAACACTGAAAACAATATAGCCATTTTATATTTTGTATACCAGTTCTGCAGTTTAGGATTTCATACTTTAATCTGTTTGATTAAGTGAATCAACTACAAGGTGGGCTTGAATTGCAGTTTAAGATATTTGTCCCAGTTGATTGGGGTTTCAAAATGCATGCATATGCCAACTTCATTCTCTCTCTTTCTCTCTCTTTTCATAATATTTGGCACGTACAAGGTATGTCTTCTCCAGCTGTGTATCCAAAGCTACTTATACCTTGCATTTCAAGGAGAAACCACTATTGCTTTTTTCCCCCAACAATAAGAACCTCAGGCGACCATCAGTTAATAGTGTTCACTTGAAATCAGTATGTCTTTAAATATGGGTCTTCTCCACATCTAATAAAGAATTTGTTCATTTTTAGGAGTTTTGTTTAGGTAAGTTACTGTAATATGGAACATCTAATAATTTAGTTCCCTAGATTGACCACCCCCCAGCAAAAAAACAAAAAGCAAAAAACAAAAAGCAAAGCAGGCTTTACTTCTGACTACAAATTTTTGTTTTATATATCTCAAGAGAAACCATGTCCTTCAACAGGATGGAGTGGAGAAAGGATAACTATGTTCTGTAGCATAAGATTGGAAGAATGTTTGCCAAACTATTAATTCAAATCACTGTTTTAATATTAAAGAATATTTCAGATTCACATTCCATATTATATACCACAAACTATTTGTGATACTTTTTAATTATAATAACATCATATATAACCCATGCTATATTTAATTTCAGTTAACTAGCTTTCTTCTCTCTGTCAATGATCTAAGGTTTTTTTTTTTACTTCCTTATGTTATTAATTTTCTAAGATAATCTCTCTCTCTTGGGGATTATTGCTTTAATACAATATTTACAATCTCAATACCAATAATTAGAGTGAAAGGAAGTCCTTTACCTACAATAAATTTAACCTCTTAAAGAAGTATCATTTGAGCACATATTGAGCTATTCTACAGTTTCTGCCAACACAAGTGATTGAGTTCCTTAAACATTGCAAAATATTTGGTTTCCTACTGCTTAATACGTAATTATGATTTTACTGTTTTGAATAATGAATAATGAAATAATATTACAGGAATGGAAATCTAATAATGAAATGTTTGCTTTTGGGACTGAATGTTCCTGTTTATCTAAAGTACCCTTTCTCAACCTGTGTTCTTTCAATATATTGATGCTCAATTCCCACAGTTCCCAACTTTTGTGACCAATATTCATGCTGTCTAGGAATTGTTTAAGAAAAGATCCATTATGTGAAGGGTAACAATTTGGGGAAGGCTAATAATAAACATACTATTGGACCTTAGGTTTTAGATTTGGCTATAATTGATTGGCAATCGTTTCCTATAACTCTGTATAGATAAGTATTACTGATAATGCTTATTTGCAAGTAGGTTCTTTGTTTTAATAGGTGGAGATGTTGTAGGTTGTTTAGTTACTGAGAGGAGCACTATTCTACCAATTTTTCTAAATTTATTTATTTATATTAAAGTAATTGACAGAATAAAAACAGATGTATATACAACAATATATAATGTAACTTAAAATTAGTAATTGTGATAAAGGGGGGAAAAAGGAAGGCAGGCGGGTACAAAAGTTATGTTATATTTTTTTTAAAAAAATGCTGTTAACAGAACCACTCTATCTGAACTTCCAAAAATGCATTATAATATTTGGAATAGTCCAAAGTCCATTGGATAGCTGAGTTCTGATCCATGTACTATCTTAAGCTGTACTGATAAACTGATTTCATATAGGAATATACATACTGAAAGACAGAGTTCCCTAGTTTCAACAAATAACATGCCATGTTTTTTATTGGTTATTATATTTTTTATGACCAAACAAAAAAACAAACCCCAATTCAGCTACCCTTCTTAAGGTATGAAAAGTTTTGTTTTGTTTTTCATGTTGTACAGTTAGAATCACCTCTTTCAAAAGTTCACATTGCTTCCCTTTTACATTTGTGGACTGATTGACTATATTCTAGAGATGCCAGAAATGGTTCCCTAGGAATAAGCTTCAGGGGCTTTGGTGATTATTGTTTCAGAAACATAGTGGACATCAGAGGACTTTACATTCTTCTCTGGCTTAGATGCAAATATTAGCCAAAGATTGGAGTCTCCTGGATAGACTGCTTTAGATGAACTGAGATTCTGGAGAAAAAAATGTATGGTAAGCTTTTGCACCAAACGTTTTGCACCTAAGTTTAACTAGGCAGCTCTGTTTTTATGCCCGTGGGGTACTTTGAAGAACTGCTTTTGAAGAAACTGAGAATGACAACAAAATATCACCCACAAGGCACTGCTAGGACAACAGGTGCTGTGAGAGGCATGTTTTATGATCCTTACTTTTGTTTTCTCCCACCCAGAGCAACATAGATTAAAAAAGCCAAGAGGGGGACTATTTTCAAAAGAGATTACTCAAGCCCTTAGTGTATTCTGAGTTATTCCTAGTTGTAAAGACTTAGAATAATTCCCATGTTAACACATCACAATGATTGGACCTGAATCTAGATCTTCATTAGCTGATTCCAACAAAAAAGTAAGACTGAAGCTAGTAAAAGGGCACTAGGTTCACAGAATAAAATCTAGATTTACAATGCCACCATTAACTTTGAGAAAAGCACCACTCACATGCAGGGTAATACACACATACAGACCCTGATATAAAGAGAGTATCTAGTCTTTCAAGAGATAATGAGCTTCTCTTCAAATTGTTTTATTCCAGGTCTTTCACAAATGATCAATAAAATAGTACAGTTATGGGTTTTATTATACAACTATGTATTTTATTGTATTGTTATGTTCGTTCCTTTTTTTCTTGTTGCCGATATTTTATTTTATTTCAAAAATAACATAGAAATACTAGGAAAGTAGCAGACTCAGTTACTACTGCCACGTAAATCTTTTAGAAATGGATATATGTTATAGCAGCACTGTTTATTATTTAATAAACATTTAAACGATGTTCAGAAATCAATAAAAACTGTTGTATAAAAATATGAAAGCAAGACTGAGCCACATCACAATGCATATTTAGAATACAGATCATAGCAATGACATGGTTACATTAATTACGTTAAGGTTAGTTTATGAAGGTTTTTATGACAGGATGTTCTAATGAATGTGATTAAACCTCACAACTAAGAAGACAATAAGGAGGTATGTTTTACTGATATTTGTGAGATTTACTTTTGAGTAAATTAGTATGCAAATATATCTATCTAGCTCACCAAACAATATATAGGCATGCACTATACTTAAATTGGGAATTAATTTATCTTGAATAGACATAGTAGGAATAGCTCACATTTGGATTATATGTATACCTCTACCATCCACTCTGGAGATTGGTCTTTGTAAATCTTTTTTACTCAAATAAATAGTTATAACAATTATGCTCAGTAGAACTGGTCACATTTTAAAGTCCCATATATCCCAATACATCTGAAGGATGTTTTGATATTTGGAATGTATTAAAGATAGCAAGCAAAATGGATGACTTCATCTACTGATTCATGGAATATAATTAGATAAGACTGAGCAAGAGTAAGGTTGTCTCATGGAAGAAGAGTGAGAAATAATATAATGAATAAATAAAACAAAATACTTCTCCATAAATTGTTGTTACTTATGTTTGGGAGATTTTATATCAAGAGTACTCTTTTTCAATTTTTTTTTCATTGAATGCCAGGAATGACCTTTTAAGACAGAGTTATTGAAAGGCTGCCAAAGTTTTAAGTAAAAGTATATATATTTATCAACATTTGGAAGTGCAGGGATGTTTATTAATTTTTGTATCATTGCCATCCTTTTTGCTTAATTCTATAAAACAGAAATAATTGCTTTTTATTTTTTTTGCAATTTTATGTGCTAATAGAATTAGAAAAATCCTCCCTATCACTATTGTGTTTTGCCCTCCTTGATAATGTAGCATTGTCAGTTATAATAACATAATATTTACATGCCACACCTAATATTCCAATTTTATAACATAAGTAGAAATTGTTGGATCCCATCATAAATAACAATAAAACCAAAAGTGGAATCTCCAGGATGAATACAGCAAATGACTGGAGAACTGGTTGCTTGCAAATGCAGATAGGAGGTGTCCAACTATGCATTTGTTATATAATTAACTTCTGTATTTGAACAAAAAGACAGTTAATTCTGATTAGCATAAG
Source organism: Python bivittatus (assembly GCF_059951505.1). Classification (NCBI taxonomy): domain Eukaryota; kingdom Metazoa; phylum Chordata; class Lepidosauria; order Squamata; family Pythonidae; genus Python; species Python bivittatus. The sequence continues at coordinate 35,530,340 of NW_028277098.1, forward strand.
AGCTAATAAGAACTAATTCCACCTAGCATGGCAAGATGAAGGCTGAATTTACTAGTTTTGGCTCTTGTTGCCGAGGTACCATGTCTAACCTCCAAACATGTGCTTTTGAGTATATCCTCCAGATGAGAACTTCTCTTAGCCTTACTTCCAAATTGCATTTTATAATTTTTTTCTACCTTCAGGACCTGATAGTTTTGCTTGTTATGGACTACTAATGAAATATGTTCAAAGACAGTAATTGATTATTTTGCAGGTTTTCAAAAAATGAAAAAAAAATGGTTCTAGGAAAGGAAAATTATGATTGAAAAGATGGTAGGAAGAACAGTGCTAATATTTACTTTTTTCTCAGTTTCAGGTTGCCTCTCTAGCCAGCCTCACAGGTATATTTTCAGATATGACTTGCAGTTAGAGAAATTACTAGTGCTGTAATTATTTTTTGCTATTTCATCCAGTTTAATATAAAATTATTTATTTGCACACAAAAAATAAAAAAGTAAAATTTTCATGAGTTTCATGAATTAACATTTGGTAAAGAAAACGTAAAGGAATGAAACTGAAATTTAGAGAGTGTGAAGTTTGAGCATTCAAAGTTATAGGGGTAGCTTCACTAGAATGTTTCTGTTCATGAAAAGCCACATATAGAGAAAAGGTTGTGTGCCCAGAAACAGATGTAATTTTTGCTCATTCCCCTTATGGCCTTTTGCACCATGTCATTTTCCATTCCAATGTTCAGGAACCTTGAAGACTGTAGAATGTTAATAAGTGGAAGAGGCAGTGCTCTCCCTGAATCACTTCATCCAACTCCATATAGACCTTTCACCGTAGACAATGGCCTATTTGGAGAATATCTGAATACTGTTCAATATAGTGGATATAATAATAATCATTCCACAGTATAAATTAGTTGGATATGTTACTATAATGGGCTGCTCTTATTGTTAACTGTTGAACATTTCTGCTGATAAACAAAGGCTAAGATCCTGCTAACACAGCACAAAAATAGAAGGTGTTCTTATTAGTTTGTGTTTTTACTGCATTTAGATTTCATTTGAACAGAAAATACATATCCATGCTCCATATGACTCCAATTAGGCTTGATCCTTGAGCTTTGCCCTACAGTGGGGTCCATGTGAAAATATACAGAGCTCCTATGATTTTGGTAGATGAATGTAAGAAAAAACTGCAGAACGTTGCTTTAATTTTTGTGCAACAAAATTAATTATTTCCAAAAATCTACCATTTCTTTATAGCAATTAGCATTTGTTCTGTTTTCCTTCCCATTTTTATCATAATTTATGATAGATATAAAATTAATCTTGTTTTATTTGCTTTTGGTTTTTTAATGGTTTTTTAATGGATGATGATGATGATGATGATATTATTATTATTATAATAATAAACAGCATGTGCCAGAACTTGTTGAGCAAAGTGGGTGTTTAAATACTTCGAGGGAACAAAAAATCCATGGCACATACTTGTAAGTTTTTAGTAGCAATGTAAAAAATTAATGTTATGGGATAAATGACATTTTATATTGAAGATAGGAGTAACCCTCCAGTTCAGTGGTTCTTAAACTAGGGGTGATTATCTTCAAGGAGGTAATTTGGGCATATCCTGGGGGTGATGAAGCAATTTGTAATCGCTTGTTTGTGAGTTGAGGATCAGGTTTGGGACTGCTGCTGCCAAAACACTTGTGTAAAAAACAGAGTTTGTTTCTTTTTGTGGGAGTAATGACATTATTTGAGACTGGGAAAAGGGGTAATTGGGTCAAACAGCGTAAGAACTACTGCTCTAGGGCTACTGTTTCAATACTGTAGGTTAAGGGTTCATCTCTCTGCATTTTTGAGTTCATGTTAATTATCACTATGGCTAACATTGCTAGGCTGTGGATACAATGCACTGATGATTCTGAAAATGACCGATCTATTAGTATTTTTATTTCAATATAGTATTAAAAACTTGAGATATTAACAGCATTTAGCAAAGGCCTTTATCCAGTTATTATATAAAGAAGCTGCAAGTACTTATCCAATCATAACATTTCTTAATAATTATCTAATATATGATTAGAGTTACAAATGCTAGATGGCATTAATTGTTGCTTGGTTTTGCAGGCAACAGTTGTAATATCCATAAGTGCTGGTAGATGATGTTGGAAATCACTCATCTAAACAGCGATTCTCCAATAAGATGATAAAAGAAGAATGCAAGTATCCCTGGTTGACAGCGTGACACACTGGGAATCTTCCCTTACCGTGTATACCAACATAATATTGAGTGTGTTCTCAATCCCGCCCACAGTTCATTAAAGACAATAATGAATGCAAAATGGGGCTTGCCAATACATACTATGAACTCAGTGCACCAGAATTTTCTGTAGTGTGTTACAGTCTTTGGTAGGCACGTTAATGTGGACAATATTTTCTGAGGTTAAAAAAATGTTTAAAACTCCATTGCCTTAATTCTGCTGAACCGAATAGATATATGTGTGTGCATGTGTGTTTGTGTGTACATATACAAAAAATTGTGGGAGTTAACAGATGACACTGTTTTAGATGCCAATCTTGATGCAATAATTGAACAACAGATTTGTTTCTCGCAAATAATCAGCATAGAGAGAGGAGCTTTGTGAGGTAGTTGAGACAATTTTGAGTGGTTCATCCTGTCTGAAAAAGGTGTCCTGGTAAAATCTAGGGTTGATACTTTGGTTCCAGCTGGCTACTGTAGTGATAGTGTCATTATGAGAGAGAAATGAATAGGGCCAGTGGGCACTGCAGTCTCTGCTTCCTCAACCAAACAAACATTGGGACACCATGCCTCGGTCTTTGCTCCTCTAGTGCAGGAACCAGAGCAAGTTAGGAATATCAGAAGAGAATAAACTAGAGACAATGTGGGATGTGCAGTTGCCAGCCCTGGCTGTGTTACAGAGTTGGTCATGAGATATCAGAATGGAGTGGTCTAGATCTGGATGAGTGATTGAAGAAGAAGAAGGATAAGTTAGATAGCATTTTATTTCCAAAAGCTCTTTACTGCTCCAGACCAGGGCTTTTGTGATATATAACAGATATACTTTTTCCAAAACTTTTATTACTCCAGTTCTGAATTTTTATGACACAGTACATGGATTTTACTATTACTGTTTTGTTTTAATGTTGCACTCTGCCCTAACAGAAATCCAAGCAAAAATACTCTTAGACTACATACAGTTCCTTATATTCTGCAGGAGAACGGAGATTTATGAAGCCAGCAAAAATGGAAAGACATATGGTTTTGTTGTTTTGGCATACTGCCCATATATATTCAGACATACGCTCCTGGCAGGATCAACAGGAGCTTAGAGGAGGACTGCCCTCAGTGGCAAATACCTAATTAATAATGTATTGCTCTGTTGAAACTATCGCTTTAGATCGTGAGACACAAAATACATGGTTGTGGTGAAGAGCAAAAATAATAAATAAAAGGTGTGAGTTGTGTTGTGCATTGAACTTTCATTAATTATGTTCTCATTTCTGATTCTGACATACTTGGAGGAATGACTATATGTTTTCTACCATAGGATAAAATAATTGTCTGGACCTGCAGCGTGCATGCATTTGAAAGCTTTCCTTAGTACCAGTGAAGGGTTCCATCCATAATAATTTTGACATATGTGTGTGAGAGTTGTACACACACACAAATGCACATATGCCCTAAACACAAAGTAGTGTTTACTATATATTAAATCAATTCAGAAGATCAACAACATGGGAAAATGTGGATGGCTGTTTTACTGAACATGTTGTTTGGATAACTGAATTAAATATGTCCTTGCAAAATTCTTTAAGTAGAGTATAATGACTGCAGAGGGCATAACAGATTAAGATGCTCCCATGCAAGAATGTCTAAGAAGGTGTAGCCATTCTGAATACTCACTCTTAAACCTACAGCTTATGTGAATGAGTTCAACCTATTTGTATTTCTTCCGCTTTTTCTTTTATGTCATCACAGAGTTCCCACTGTGTTAATAAGTTTTTGTATTGAAGGGACTTGCTGCGAGGTACAGAACAGAATGAACAAAAAGGGCAATGAAGGAAAAAAGGAGGGAAATGGGATTCCTGAAGTATGCAGTGCCATCTGTAAGATCTCAGTTGCAACCTTTGAGTGTTTTGAGAAGCATATCACTGTTTTCTTTGGGGCAGGTAGGGAGGAATTAGATCAAATTTATATTGATTTTGCATGCCTCTTGGAATCGTGATGTACTGTACTATGTTGTACAGCATTTCTGTTTAACATTTGACTATGAATTTTACATATAATTGAAAACATCTTTAGTAATTTATCACTTAGTTGGATGTCTGTCTATTTGTTTATTTATTGGTTCAATTTATAATGGCTGCCCATCTCAAACAAGTGACTCTGGGTGGTGAACAATCATAAAATAATTTAAAACCAAATTAAAAACATAATACCAAAAAAAAATGATTTACTTTTGGTTTACTTCATAGAATATTTGCCTCTTATGGGATTCAGTACAGAAATGTATTTTTCCTTTAATTATCTGTAACATTAAGCAACTTATACATAGGAATGACAACTGATCACAAGTTGTTAGTTCACAAACTTCGGGTATATCCATACTGCTAGTATGCCCTGTCTCAAGTACAGGCCATCAAGTGTTTCTGGAGGTCAGGAACTGACAACCTCTACTCAGATGAAGCCCTTCTTGAATGTGTCCTGTGCCTCCCTTTTCCTGCTCTGCATTGAAAGTATGTAGTGTTTTCTATCTTGTGTCAGCTCCAACACTGCTGTCTAATTTTCCTGCTACAGTTTACTTTCGTTTAGGCAAACCTTTCCCTTTGAATGGCAGGAGGAATGTCTCCTTACTTGTGTCAGGTTACTGTCCTTCAGATCTTTAATTTGTGCTATAGCTACTGTGTCACTATAGCTATAGTGACAATATGTGGCTTTCATGCAGAGGTATGTTCATTTGAAACCAAACAGAATTTTTTGTATTACTATTTTTCTTTTTTTCAGCTACCCACTTTTCCACTAGTGCCTTAGTGTATCTCCCTCCCTCCCTCCCTTAAATAAGTCCATGGGTACACTGTTGAAATACTGGATTTTTCCTTTTCATTTCCAGGGAAACTAAATGCAGTGATAAATCCTTTGCAATACTTATTCATTTGGGTTATTGGGCAGCTGGGATGAAACCCTTTTATCTCAAGTTTCAACGAGAACAAGAAAAAATTGCAGTAGTGAACTTTGTTATTAAAAAAGCAGAAAAGTAGGTAGCTGTAATGTGTTTATGGCAATCTGTTAAAATTGGGGTTTTACTGGCTGTTTGAATTTTTTTAAAATATCTTTGAGTAATTATCCCAAGAAAAAATCATTATATTGTATAGGTAAAATATTTCAAACTCTTTCTCACAGATTAATATTGTTATAAGTAAATGGTTTATAATCCCAGTGAGTTAATGGGAAAACATAAATGTTGTAAAAATGAATATTATTTAAGACTGAAATATGTATTTAAGGGATTCCCACTTTCATACCAGTATTTCATGCAGATTGATAAATATTAAGATTTTATGCAAAAGACAATCCCCTAGATTTTCTTTATTTAAATAACAGTTACCATATTTTAATTTTCCTAATGTTTAACTGTATCACTGGTATTGACTTTTATTTCTCTATGGAATGTAAATGATCAAATCCAAAAACCATTACAGGCATAATTATTATGTGATCTTTCTAATGCCATGGCAAGGATTGTGTTCCTCTTTTAGTCAAGATCTATATTTCCAGCATTAAAGGCAATAAGGCATATTTGGAAAATCTTAGAATAGAAATATAACATTGGGCCTTATTGGGTAATAGGATTATTAATTCTTCAGATCAGTAATTGCCATTTTTTAAAATTATTTGAGGAATTTGGATTGTCTAAAACTGTAGAATAGCAGTATGTTCAGTTAAAAAGTATTTTGATTTCAATGTGTGGTCCAGATTGAATGAATTAACAGCATTCAAAATCCTGAGTTATTGTAGTACTGAATGTTTGCTGGATTATTTCAAAACTATTATATTTTTATATACAATTAAAGAGTTTTGTTAATGTATTAGTTATTTGCAAGAACTTTGGAATAATGAATTGGAATATTCCATATTAGATGAGTGATTAGGGATCTTTAAAGAGTACTGAATATTGAATATGTTCTTATGATCATAAGGTAGGATTAATTTAATTAAATAGCATAATTAATTAATCAGCAAAGCATTTGTTCATATTTACTGGACACCTCAGGAAATTTTTTAAATAGGTCAGCTGTCAGATTTATTATGTGGGAAGTGTAAAATGATGGAGACATTATTTATTTTTTTCACAAATTTATATAGCCACCCATCTCGCTGAACGTGACTCTGAATGGCGTATAACCAACAATTAAAACAATATCACAACCATTAAAACACTTAAAAAATAAAGTAAGATTGTGGGAGAAAAACAGCCATCTAAACACAATATAGCCATCGTGCAGGATCTCCATCGGATCCCCAAGTTTTCTGGAAGAACCACATTTTCAGGGCCTTGTGAAAGGCTAACAGGGATGGGGCTAAACTCACCTTGGGGAGGATGATGTTCCAGAGGGCGGGAGCCATAGCAGAAGAGGCACATCATCTGGGTCCCATCAGATAGAACTTTTTAGCAGATGGGACCCACAACATACCATTCCTGCTGGACCTGATGGAACAGAAAGATGTGATTAGGAAGAGGCAGTCCCTCAAATAGCCTGGTCCCATGCCACGTAGGGCTAATTAAATTCAGTATAAGTAAATACAAATTAAGAATCAATAATTATTCTTAACTATGAACTATGGATCTGTTGAGCATGGAGGGTAGCAAAAAGAACCCCTTTATGATATCAAAAATACAGTATGTATTTGTTCTCTCTTTTGAACTGACTCGCAGCTGGTGTAATGGAAAGACTGATAGTTATTATTTCATATCCTTAATACTGTATTAAAAACGGAGCTATTTCTATATCTATGTTGTTGTCTTTTTTCACTTTTTTCTGATCATATCCTTTCTTTGTTTCAATATATTAAACACAATAAAGAAATAATTTAAAAAGAATAGCAATTTGATGCATAAATATCTCCTCTACATGTTTCCAGGGCAGTGTGGAAAGCAACTTCCATACAGTTAGGCATCATATGAAATGGGCTGTGTTTGTTGGTGTCTGAGTGAATGAGAATGGGAAGAGAAAGGAGCTATAAAACACATTTGGAGCCACTATTTTAAGGCTATGGCTGGAATAGAGTGACTGCATTTTGAAGAAAAGTAGTGACAAAAATTGCACTTGTCAGATGGTTTCCTTGCTTCACAGCACTTTCCAAGATAAAATCCCAATCAGATTCAAAAAATGAATGCCCTCGAGTTGTCTGATGAGGTCTTGCCCTGCTGAAGAATATTAAAAGCATAACCAAACTACCTTTCAGAATGACTTGATTTGAGAAAAGGCCAAATTCCTTTCTAGTTGATAAAAAGCTGGATATGGCTTTTTTTGCTGAAGAAAAAAAAATTCTTATCTCCCTTTCTTTCATTCTGATGTCAAGGCTTTTATGGTCCCCAGGTTTATATTAAGAAGATATTTGCCTAACTATGAACTGAGTGAGTGCAGAAAGTTGCTGCTGTGGTGGCTATAGCTCCATCCTTTTTTTAAAAAAAACATTAAATTTATTAAAAATGTTTTCAGAGGCAGTATGCTTTTATAGTTATGTCTCTACACAAGTTGCCTATGTGGAAGATTGAGCCACAGAAGTTGTCTCTTTAGTTAAATCCATGTGAAGTTTTCTTTGTTGGTGTTTACGGCAGAGGCTTTTGTTTTGTTTGTTTTTTGTGGTAGTAAAACATCTTCAGTGTATATTAAATAGATCTACTGATATAATTCATTATATTTTACATTGTCAATGTCTTACTATTATTTAATTTCTGTCTAAAAGTTTTATAAAACATTATTAGCACTCAGTTATAATACTGGATGAATGCTTCTCTGTTAGATGATTGCAAAGAGGCCAATCTCACAAAAATCTGTGAAAAGAGGCTGTCAGTCTGATTCTTATAATCTTTATTTAGACTGAAGACAGGGCAGATTTAAATTAGGTGTACTGTACCTGAGACACAATAAAATTACTTATAAATGTTGATAGAAGACACAAAATCAGAAATGGAGCTTTTTAGGTTTTTTTTACTAATTTTTGATTAGTTTGTCCTAAAATTCAGAAGAGATTTAGTTTGATGTTGTGATTAAAGTTACTGGGTTAGAAACCAGGAGACTGTGAATTTTAGTCCTGCTTTAGGCACAAAGCCAGCTGGATGACTTTGGGCAAGACGCTTTCTCTCAGCCGTAGACAGAAGGCAACTTACAAAACTGTTGTCAAGAAAATTCAGGGACCTATCCAGGCAGTTACCAGGAGTCAAGAAGGAACCAAAAACAACAAAAATAAGAAGGTATCACCTTTGTGTTGATTATTTTTCTCTCCTTCCAAAATTACCATCAGCAAAAAATAAAAAAACAAAACTGGAGTAAACTGGAATGGAATTCCAGAAACCACAGTTGCATTTGGTGCTCTCAGAATTCTACACAGCAACTAAAGATCTAAGTACTGTATGCTCTTTGTGCAAATGGAATCAACAATGGAGATTGTCGATAAAGAGCTAGTACCAAGTCATCATGAGCACATCTGAGATGCGGATTTTTCTAAAGGCTTACCCACACTGCCTAGATGTCCTACAGCCATGGAGTTCCACTGCTTCATTGTTTCTCCAGTCAGAAGAGCAAGGAAAAGGGGGAATCCCACACTTTTTTAAAACAAAATTTCTCAGCTAGCTGAAGGAAAGAAATTAGTATTTGAAACAAAACCAAAAACATTTCTGTTCAATTTTGAACAAATAAACTCTTACATACTAGGCAAAGCTCTTAGCCGCTGGGCTATTTTAACACAAGTAATAAAGAGAAATCTAGAAGTTATTAGAATGCAAGATGACTGACAGTAAAGAATTTTTTTTTTAAATTTTAAAAGTGGTGGTTCTGCTTGCATATATATGCATTTTGGTGCATATACGAACCTTACTTTGTTTCTGTGTTTATCTGTCATGCATAGATATACACATATACACTTATAAAATTATGCATGTCCAGGAAGACCTGATGAGAAGATGGAAAATGATTGGACATTGCTTTCCTGGAACAGAAAGGTGAGAGGGCAGAGGAAATTTGTTCAGGGTGAGAATGTGGTAGCCTACAGTTCGGACTGAATATTTTGCAAACTATTGCCAAAGTATCTTAGTCCAGACATGTTTTCTTGAAGTTTAGACTTAGGCTGCCATGAACACAAAAGAGTAGCTTAAATGATAAATGTGTATATGACCTATGTTTGTAAGGGGTTTAGAATTGCCATACCGATGTAAATTCTCCTTTTCCAAAATTAACAGTCAGTGCTATTTCTGTCCCCTGTTGATTTTCAACAGACTTTTAAGCATTAATTACTTCTTATATTCTCCAAAAGTATTTCACAGTTAAAATCCAGATTAGTGTATATGTTAGTATGGAAGGGGAAGGCTTTCTTGTAATTTCATCTTTACAAGCAATCACAAGTGTAATTATGAAATGCAAAATATCTGTGCTACTCCAGCAATGAACAATGAGCCTGATAGCTTTACTGTCAAGTCCCATTCTGTATTGGCATGTGAAAATATTTTTCTGTTTCTTGTTTTTTGAGCAAAAAATAAAGCAGGCTACCATGTTTAGATTTCTTTAAATACTTTGATGTATCCATGCTTTTCTAATGCATAATTCAACACAAAATGTGCCATTCTAAGCCACATTTGTAAAATTGCAATAGGGGTTTTGTGTAGTTTTGTACCGGCAGTCAAATAGAGTAGTAGGAAGTATCTATAGTACTTGCATCTCTGCCTAGTGATATCTCTTGGATTGAAATTATCCCTGGGCCTACCAAAAGCAGGAAAGGATAAGTTAAATTTCATGTGAGCAAAACACTCCATATGCTTAGTGTATTTTTCTATTCTGAAATAATGTTATCACATTAAATGCTCACTGGGTTTTTGCACCCACTCTGTATAGGCTTCAAAATGTTTAGATATTTGAATCTAAGAAAACAAAGAAGTATGCACACACAAATACTGGTGAGTTGAAACAGCATAGGAATAAACATTGTATTATGTAGCTCAGTTCTACATTTTCTGTTAAAAACTGCTGGGGTTTACAACTTCTATTAGGCCAAGTCAGAACGGTCAGTAATCAGAGATTTTAAGAAATCTAGGGCATTGGGAAGGATCCAGAATTAAGAAGGGGTAGGCTAGAACCTTCCATATGATCCTGTTTTAAGAATAATATCTAAAAGACAGATTTGAGGCTGCCTGATTATAAGGTTGGCTTGCTGTTAACAAAAAAACAAAAACATTAATGACTTTTATTATAGTCAGTGATCAAATTTGAGCATACCATAATAAATGTTACAGAGGTAAAAAGAAAACTGAGATTAAAAAGTGACTATGCAGATTTCACAGAGTAAAAGAAAGTCAGTTAGAAGACTAGAATCAGTGATATCCATGTGCAGTGTTGACGCATGTTCAAAAGGGAAGAACTTTGATTATGCTGTTCCATGATCACTTCACTTTTTTGACCCTCATGCCCAACTGCTGACAGTTTTTGCTATCTTTTTGTTCCTTGTTTTCACTACTATATTTTATTGTTTTCTGTGTTTTTTATTTCTGAACTTCCCAAAGTTCCAGGGAGTTGAGTAGTATAAATTTAAATAGTAATAGTAACAGTAATAATAATAAACTTTTAAATGGTTCCAAACCTATATTGCTATATAACAGGCTGCTAAGATATTAAAATGCTGATTTCATAGTTGCTGAAATATTAAGATGGTTGAGATGTAATTCTATATAGATACAGTAAAATATGAATGTGTCCATAAAGTTGTTATGTTAGTGTCTTTCAAGTGTGGAAAGTTGTGTCCTACAATTGTTATTTTATTCTTGAGTGTACTATAATAGCAACTGTGCCAAATTTTGCAATACTCCTAGAAATTGTTGACTTTATTAACTCTAACCTACTAACATGTAGACCTTATCCTTTTATCCACTAATCCATTATAAAATAATTTTATAAAAAATCTTTTAAAAATATGTAAATGTAACAATGTAATGTAAGAATTTACATTACATTCTTTTTAATGTAAGAATGCTAGATCCAGTGGAATGTTTCTATTTCTAGTATTTTTTTTTCTTTTTTTAGCATTACTTGTATGCCAGATATGTTGAAAAGCTGCTGTTGTATTTGTACATTTGTATGAGTAAACCCATAACTTCCTTTGCATTCTCCTCCTTTCTTGTTTCTGGCTATTACAGTAACCAATTTGGTTTGTGATTTGTACTAGGCATTTTCTCAGAATAGGGTGGGTTTTTTGGACATTGTGGCTATGACACCTATTTTCAAAATTGTTACTGGATATTTTCAGTTGTATGGAGCTGCTGAAAGGCTTTTGCAGTTGTCCAATGCAACAAAACATTTTTTTAATGTAAAAGTAAACGGACATATGAAGCTACTTCTAAATAACTATGTAATAGAAGAAGAAATCGATAGATGGGTTCATCTGAAAATTCTGGTGCAAATACATAAAACTAGAGGTGTGATGTGTGGTAATATTATTTATAATGTTATTTTGGTGGAACAAGAATGTGATAAAGAAAGTTTTGGGGATTCTAGAATTTTACATGCCACTAATTGGATTCTTTTAAAAAACTGTTCTCTTTTATTTTGAGAAATAAATATTGTAAAAAATTATATGAGTATTTATACCTAAAATAATTCAATAAATTAGGAATTTAATCTGATACACTGAGATAGGTGATGTAGGGCTTGACTTAATTTCAAGCAAATTCAGGCCTCTGTTAAGAGATACCTGCTATCAAAGAGAGAGAAAAGTGAGTCTGAGTTCTGATCGTCTGTAGTATAAACCAGCTAAGCACATGATTTGGCTAGGATTGATATTGAGGATATATAGTCTGAAATACAAGAAGAAGAAATAAACCACTAGACCTCCTTAGTACATTCCAAGTGGAGGTAACCTGGACTCTTTCTTAAAAATATTTGAATTTCTTTATGGTACATGTGGCTGACATTTACATGGGTATTGTCATTTGAGTATCTTTTTTTATTTTGATTTGTTTCATATTTATTTTTATTTTGTTTGCTATATTCAGGTTTTCAGAACAGTTTACATAAACATTAAAATTTAAGTGAAACAAGTAAAAACATTAATGAAAAGATTTTAGTATTGTATGGCACCTTTTATTTCTCAAGTTTCAGTAAAGCCAAATAAGAAGACTTGAGATGAGGCTTTTTAATTAACAGAGGTTTTATTGGCCAAGGAACCTTCTGGATGGCTCAAGTCAACACCGTGGCAGGAGTGTTGCCCAGAACCACACCTTGCAAAGCAAGCAACAAAGATTTTATAGGCATATTCAGATGTATTCAGATAGTACATCCCCTCATATCCATACAAGGGAATTTTGGGATGACCCAGGGAGGAGGAAAGGTGGGCCCTAAAGAGGTGAATCTAAGTTTAACTTTTTCTTTTGGTTACCAAGGAAATGCCTACCTCCTTATCTTTCTCTGGCTTTCTTTGTAACTTCTTTGGAATTTGGTGTCTCTGCCTACCTGGTATGAATCTAATTTATAGCTTACTTGTTCAGTCAGGCATCTGGTTAATTGCTTCTAAAGGAAATGGGGTGGGGGGAATGGTGTGCTCTCTTGGAAGGCAATCAGGCATTCAACAAAGAGATAAGGTGGGGGAAAGAAACGCTGTGCTCTTTACAAAGCAAGTTAATCCTTTGTAAATAAGATAGAGTGCACTGTCACATGCATGCCCACACATTATGAGAGGGTGTAAAATTGTGTATCAAAACAATGCCCTTCATTTCCTCCCTTTGCTTTTGAACATAAGATGCTTCTTATGTAGTCAGTTAATTAGATAAGATACATCATTAACAGCTTCATTGGTTAGTATGTCAGCAAAAGCTTAAAGGGACAAAGGCAAACAAGCAGTTAATGTTTATGAGTTCTTCATCAATGGAACACAGTCCTTGGGAATAGGTTTAAGGAACAATATTGCTGCTGGTCTGTTAGCTGAAAATTGTGTGGTGGGGGAGGCCACCACAGCCATGTCAGCTACTGCAGACATCACTAATTTTCTTACTAAAGGAACTATACATGGAATGAATATTAATCCAGCAAATGAACATAAGAGCAAAAATAATACTTGTCTTATCCAGGCGCTTCCAGGTAGCCAGGATAACTATTGATCTGCATTTGTAAGTCCTTGTCTTATTTCAGAAGCTTTTTCTTGCAGGTCTTTAACAACCTGTCGAACTACTCCTGATTTGTTAGTATAGAAACAGCACTCTTCTTCCAAAAAGAGACAGAGGTCTCCTTTCTCAGCTGTGAGAAGATCCAGGCCTCATCTGTTTTGGAGAACTACAGCTGCTAATGAATCCAGTTGGTTCTGGAGTTCGAGTACTCCTTGCGCAATTTGATCCAGGCTACTTTGGAAATCTTTTGACAGTTATTGAAATGTGATAGCAGAGTGGGTTATTCCGGCAATCCCAGTTCCCGTGGCTACTCCTATAGCTATTAACAAGGGAAGAAGAAGTGGGACTCTCTTCCTCAGAATATGTCCTATCAAAGGGATTGGCAGGTCTTGCTTATTTACAATAACCCCAATATCAGGAGACAGGAAGGCTAAAGTACAGATTCCTTCCCAGTCAAGGGGCAGGCATCGGAATGCCTTGTCCCCACAGAGAAAGAAAACTCCTCCCTCTTCCAGGCATGGTCTCAAAGTGAATTCAAATTTTTTTTCCTATGAACTGTCACTGAGTCTCACAGTGAAAGTCTCAGTCACATACATTCCAACCAATGGTTGCACCCCTTCTTGTGGGTTTACAGGGGCTTCCATTGATTTGTTTACTACCACCCTGGCAGGGAAGGGTCCACAAAATATGAGGAGTCTTCCCATTGTCCCTCTTGGGACCTTTGGGGAATAGGGAAAACAATTTTGTCCCTTCTTGCTCTTTAAGAGCCAAGCGGGGAGATCGAACTGGGTGCAGGCAGGTTTATCCAGACACCAGTTCTCTCTCACTTTTCCTTGCACAATAGTTATTGTGGATCCTTTGGTTAAATACACATTTTTGATCTGTTTTGTAGGTGCATACATAGCTTTCATCATCATGAGGGTATGATTACAAACCATTGAAATCACCATAGAACAAACATTCACATCAATTCTTCCCACTTCCACTCGTTTCTTAAGTTCATGAGGATCATGTTGCTGAACACATATTGGTGGTTTTATCCAACATTTCTACTCCAAGAACAACAGGCCCATCTATTGAGGGGGGGGAGCCTGTTTCAGTCCCATTCCCAATATCATCCTCTTAAGTGTATCAAAATAAGCTTGAGCAATTCCACTCTGGGGTCTTTTCCCAGTGAAAACCAACTTAGTCCTGATTTTGTACCACCATTCTGCTGGGACAGGAAGGGCTTAGTGAACTCCTGGGGCTATAGGTAAACATATCCAACAATCCTTTACTATTTTGGGGTTGCCTTCCTGCAGCAGAGTTTGGGACAAAATCACAGTATGCATTATATTTCTTATTAAGCCATAAACGGGACACAAACTCCTCTTTATCTTTTCTATGTATTACCTTATAAGTCAGTGCAGGCGGGGTGGTTTCCAAACTCCATACCTTTGGATATAAGCATCAATATTGTCAATCAAAAGAAACACTTCAATTATCAATAGGCTTATGATCAAATTCTCAAACAAACACTCAATGATCTGTCCCTGGGCATCCAGCCCATTAAGACATCTCACCTCCAATAAATAGTAATTCTCTTCCCCAAAAGACATGGGGAAACCAACAACAAAGGAAAAGTATTTCAGAACAAACAATCAATACAATAAAAACAATATCAGTTTCACAACTTAGTTTGTGACAAAGCCAGCACGTCTAGGGGTCGTGTGGCTGGTAGAATCTATGATGCCAAATCTTCTGGTTGTTCTTGAATTAGGTCACTACCGGTGGACCTAATCAGTCTTTGAAAAGATCTGTTGGAGAAGCTAGAGAGCGCTGCAATTTTAATTTGAGTCTATTGACCGAGGAAACTTGCCAAATGTCTGGGGGTTCCTTCACCTGCTCAATCCTGGATCCGTGCACCCAAGCTTTGATGCCCTCGATTTTTACAGCAGTTGGCATGCTCAGTAGGACTTGCTTCGGCTCGGACCACTTCAGATCAGTGCAGGATGGGAACAGCTCCTTCACTCTGACCCACTGGCCTGGCTGGGTGATGGGTGGTACGTCAGGAGCGATTGGCAAGGCATCTCGGACCTGCAGGGAAATATGGAACGTGCGCCAGCTTCTGCAAGTATTGAGAAATGTTCTTTTTACCAGTCCAGGCAGTTTTCACTTCATGAGATACAAACGGTCTCCCATAAAGCATTTCACAGGAGGACAGCAATAGTGGCCTTCTGGGCATAGCCCTGATACGTGTTAAAGCAAGGGGCAGTATTTTTGGGCCACGGCAACTGAGTCGCTTTGCAAGCTGAGCTTTTAAAGTATGATCTTCAGCCCCCTTTCATGTCTTCAGCCCTGGCTGAAACCTGAGGCTTGTAATTAGAATGTGAATACCAAGGAATGTCCAGGAATTTACTGACTTGCTGAATGACTTCAAAGGTGACGTGCCGGCTGTTATCTGATTTAACCTTTTAGGGATTGAAAATCTTGGAATGATGTACTCCACTAGGGCCCTAACCACTTTTCCTGCAAGCTGAAATGAAGTAGGGAAGGCTTCAGGCCATCCGGAGAACAAATCCACAAAGACCAAAAGATGATTTTTGGGTCCCTTTTTGGGAAGTTCAGTAAAGTCCACTTGCCAGGCTTCTCCTGGGTATTGAGCAGTATGAAGATAGCCTGGAGGGGTAGGTTTACCACTCTTTGGGGTATTTCTGTGGCAAACAGTGCATTGAGCTACAGCTGATTGGCAAAGGTGCCTTCTTGTTGCTGTATCTTTGAGAAAGCCACTTAAAAAAGGTTTGGGGCCACAGTGGGCCATGGCTTTTGACAACCATCCACAGGATTTGAAGAGGCAATTAAACACGGTTGTTAACAATCCACCACCCATCCTTCCACTTTCCTTGTGGATCAAGATGATCTCTCTAATCATACAGAGGGGAAATGGGCGATCAGGCTCTACAGGAATAAGGGGCAAACGTTGGTGAGGTTCTGCAGGCATGACATCACCCCCACAAGCAGCTTGTTTTGCCCAATAATCAGCAGCACGATTGTCTTGGGAAATTTCACCTCGATCAGTCTGGTGGCCTCTGCAATAAACTATTGCTAATTGTGTAGGTAAACAGACAGCAATAGCTAGTTCTTCAAGGAGAGGTTTCATTTTTAGGGTTTTGGCTGTTTGCCCTTTGGCAAGGTAGCAAGCTTCTATAAGGGCTAACAATTCAGCTGCTTGGGCTGACCAGTGAGAGGGCAGCTTACGTAGTAAAATAGGTCCATCAGTGGTGACCACAGCCAAACCTGTCTGGCGGACCCCATTTTCAACAAAAGAAAAACCATCAGTCCAAAACTGACATTCTGCCAAGTTAAAAGGTTCAACTTGGAGGTCAGGGCGAATTCCAACAATAGTCTCTAAAACCTGATGGCAGTCATGGGGGCCTTCTGATGGGCTAGCCCCCTCTGATGGTCGAGGCAGGAGGGTGGCTGGGTTGAGCTGTTCACAGCGAAACAGTTTAACTGAACATTTTCCAAAATTAAGCTGGCATATTTACTCAATCGGGCTGAAGTAGCCCATGCAGGAAGTTTTTGTTCCAGCAATGTTTGAACAGAGTGGGGGGTGCAGACATCTTTTGAATTAAAAGCGCGGTAGCTGCAATTGAACGAAGGCAGCCTTTACCACAGCATCCATGACTTTTGGATAGATAAGCAATAGGAATCCTTTTCAGGTCTTAATTTCTGGGTAAGGACTCCTAATATGCATCCTTGTTTTTCAATAACTGTATACCATACTTGGTCACTAGACAAGGTGGTCAATGAATGTTTTAATTCCCAGGTGTGCTTCCCATCTGATAGGATATTGCTTGATTGAGATGGGTTGTGCTTCAGGGTACAACTGAGCCATGTGGGCCTTGGCAAACTGAGCAAACCCTGGTTTCCCTTGATACCACACCCGTGGGTCAATCTGGGTGTTATCAAGTGGGCTGGCTTCAGTTGGCTTGGATAAAAACAAAAATAAGCCTGTTCTGGGGGAATGTGAAGACTCAAGCCTTGATCATTGAATTAAATGGTAGCTCTTAATTTTCCTAAAAGGTCCCAAGCAAAGAGGTTGGCTGATTGGTGCCATTTCCATAACTCCTGTTGCACCAATTACAGGAGCCGAGGAAGTGGTCAGGCAAGGAATATTTTTGTCATTTAAAACACTGTAAGTTGTGCCTATATCAATGAGAAAATGATAGGGTTGGCATTTAACCAGAGGATGGGGGAAAACAAAAGTCCTCTGGAGTCCCTTCAATATGAATTGTTCTCAGGGTAAAATTCAGAGGCTTGAGCACTTAAAAAAGAAAAAGGGTTCCAGACCTCTGCTGGGAGTTTTGAGGTCTGCCTGTCTGTGGTTTTTGTCTTGCAGTGTTGGTCTTTTTCACCCTCTGTTGGCCCTTGAAGGTTGGGCATCAGGCTTGGCATTCCACAAACATTCATCTCTCCAGTGGCCAATTTGCTCACATTTTGCACATTGATCTTTCTGTATGAGTCTCTGAGGGGGAGGATTCCTGCCTCCCTTTGCTTTGTGGGCAAATGGCCAGTGCAAGAAGAGATGCTTGTTTATGCATTCTCTTATCTTCTTTCTTTTCATCTTTTTTCTTTTTCTTCGAGCTCTCTCTGAGAATAAACAGTGAAAGCCATCTAGATAGGAGTTTCAAAATTTTGGGTTGATGGGGCAGGTAACTTCTGGAGCTTTTTCCTAATATCTGGAGCATTTTGGCCAACAAAAGCAGCTTTGATCATAACTTCATTGGCAGGGGCTTCTGGGTCAAGATCAGTGAAGCGGCAGTAGCCATCTTTAAGGCATGTCAGGAATTCCATAGGGGATTCTTTAGGTTCCTGAACAATTTGATGGACACAATGAAAATTCACTGTCTTTAGCACATCCAATCGCAGTCCCTGAAGGAAAGCAGTTCTAACCCTTTCCAAAACAAGTGCTCCATCTGGGGTATTGGGGTTAGCCTCATAACTGGGCGGCTGGTCAGGCACCCAGTGGGTGGCCAGCCTGTGCATCCAAGTTTCTTTTGCAGCTGTGTAAGCGTCAGTAGCTGCTTTAAGCACTTGGCATTTTTCTTCTGATGATAAGAAGATTGATAGCAAAATAAAAGAATACAAAATCTTGCCAATTTTTCTTTTTCTTTTTCTTTTTCTTAAAATTACTTCTAAGCCTTGTGATTCCTTTTTCTCTTTTCTTTTTTCTCCTAAGCCTTTCCCTCGGCTTGGGTTTTGGCACCAAGAGGATTTCTCGGGTTTTTCCTTCAACTCGGGATTTCCGTGAACTTCACCTGGAGAATTTCTCAGGCTCTTTACTTTCCTCCCTGTCCATCTTTCCCTCGATGCAGGGGTTCAGCTCGGAATTTCTAGGGATTTCTCGGGCCGATTTTTCCTTTGATCAGCTCAGGGTCTGGCCAGTGTACCCTCCCTAATCTGAAATCCTTCTCCATGAAACGGTGGGTTCACCTGATACAAAATCCTCCTCTAAAACAATATATTCCAACAAGCACACATACTGCACTCACTTCGTAGGCAAGCCCCTAGTGGAATTTCCCACGTCTCACTCACGCACTCTCAAGGCAGCTCTCCCCACCTAATAAAAGCATACTCACCCTTTTCCAGTTTCCCCAAATCCACTTTATACAACAGATATAAAAGAAAAAGCCTCGATTTTGAGCGTTCAGGTTCAGCTGGAGCGGAGTCTGTCGACGGTGCCCAGCACAAGGTCATTGGAAAACTTTCCAGGCGGGCACTTGACGTTGTTAAAGGTCCCCGTTGATTTCCTCCATCCGCTGTAGTGAAGGCAATGTAGAGGGGGGCTAAAAGCAGCCTCCCCAAGGAATCCCTGCCTTCGGGACTCCTGGCTGGCTCGCCAAAAATGTATGGCACCTTTTATTTCCCAAGTTTCAATAAAGTCAAATAAGAAGACTTGAGATGAGGCTTTTTAATTAACAGAGGTTTTATTGGCCAAGGAACCTTCTGGATGGCTCAAGTCAACACCGTGGCAGGAGTGTTGCCCAGAACCACACCTTGCAAAGCAAGCAACAAAGATTTTATAGGCATATTCAGATGTATTCAGATAGTACATCCCCTCATATCCATACAAGGGAATTTTGGGATGACCCAGGGAGGAGGAAAGGTGGGCCCTAAAGAGGTGAATCTAAGTTTAACTTTTTCTTCTGGTTACCAAGGAAATGCCTACCTCCTTATCTTTCTCTGGCTTTCTTTGTAACTTCTTTGGAATTTGGTGTCTCTGCCTGCCCGGTACGAATCTAATTTATAGCTTACTTGTTCAGTCAGGCAACTGGCTAATTGCTTCTAAAGGAAATGGGGTGGGGGGAATGGTGTGCTCTCTTGGAAGGCAATCAGGCATTCAACAAAGAGATAAGGTGGGGGAAAGAAACGCTGTGCTCTTTACAAAGCAAGTTAATCCTTTGTAAATAAGATAGAGTGCACTATCACATGCATGCCCACACATTATGAGAGAGTGTAAAATTGTGTATCAAAACAATGCCCTTCAATATAAAAAGAAATATAAAGTGTTCAGGTAATATACTGTACATATATTATTCAAGCATTGGAAAAAAGATAATTGCTTGCAACTAAAATGACATCCAAGTAAGTGCTTGGTAAATGTTGCTATGTAGAGTATTTAATGGTTGGGATGCCACAACAGAAGTAGTATTTTCTCTAGTTGTTTGAATGTTTATGATGGAGAATCAAACCGAGGAGCAAACTAAGTTTTCTCCTTAGAGCTTTAGATTACAAATAGCAGATCACAAGAATACAGACTTAATACTCCCATGTTGTCTAATGATGGGAGCAAAAGAAGTTTGTGATGGGCTTCTTTATCTATCTATCTATCTATCTATCTATCTATCTATCTATCTATCTATCTATCTATCAATCTATCAAATTTGCATGCTGCCCATCTCCCCAGGATACATAGAGAAAGGTTACAAAAGACTTTTATGCTTTCTCATTCTGTTGAAAAACTATTGTTTTAACTACTGAGGCTCTTTCACTTTTGAACCAAGTAAAATTTGCCAGTGCGGATTAATGTGCATCAGTTTCATATGTCAGACAATAGGCAGCATCTAAAGAAGAGCCTCTTCTGACAATGTAAGTGGATAAGCAGTAGCGGTTCACCAGCCAAAAATGGTAGCAAGTCCTTTCTGCCATGGAAGCAATCTGTCCTTCCAGTGAAAAAGATGGTTCAATAACAACCCACCATAAATATATTGAAATGAGCAGATTGTTTAACACATTCAGAAGCATTTCCCATGGCCAGTTCCACTGTGAAGCAGAGTAATCAACTGTCTTCAGCAGTAGTTTTAATTGTTATGAAAGAGCAGTACATTGCTAGTTATTCAACGTGTTATTGCATTTTAGTACTGGTAAAAGGCATTTGTTGAATTATCTACTTGATGTGCCAAAACAACTTGGCTGGCTTCCTTTGACTTGAATGAGTAGAGGTGCTATGTGCTACTCTGCCTTGGGCAGCAAAACTTCTTGGGCTTGCCTTGATTTTGGTTAGGCAAATAGATGGTTTTTCATGGATTCCGCCATGGGCTAAATTTCAGCAAATGCAAAAGACAGAGTATGCCCATAATTACTTGCGTCAATAGGTTTATGGGAATCTTCTTCAATTCCATTTTAGAAAGATAACAACTTTGAATAATTTCAGCAATTGAATTCCAAGGATGGGTATAAATGACAGACATTGACATCTCATCAAGATATTAAAAACAAAATATCACAGCTGTGTTGAAGAAAATATTTTGGATGTGCCCATAAATATGCACAGCCATACATAAGTGGAAAGTGAAGATCAACCTCCGCAAGGCCAGATCAGTTTTATAATATCATTTAGGAATGCTGAATAAATGCATGAATGGCTACATGTAGACCCTTCCTCAACTCCCAGGATCTGAAGGTCATGCCACTTATCATTATGAATCAGTTTTCCTCTTCTGAGATGGGTCATTATGCCATTATAATTTGCATGCTCCACTGCAGTGATTATAAAGGGATATTGAGATTTGAATATTATTTTACTTATATTTAAGAAAGTAAGCATATGCTACTAAATATCACTAATAAGGGAAGGATTAGGTAATCATGTCAATGTTTTCTAAAAATCCTGGCTTTTTTCAGATCAATCTATCAAATCAGATTTAATGTTAGTTGATGTATGCCTATCACCTATGTCCAGTGCTGCTCAAGTATCTTTTCTCCAGTCTTACTACATTACTGTCATCATCATTCAAATGTAATACATCTATCAGAGCCATTTGAATGTATATGCTTATCAATAATTAAATGTGGCAGTGCCTAAGACTATTTTACAAAATCTCTGTAAATAGTTTCTTGCTGGAATTGTTATGCCATAACTTTCTCTAAATATTGTGTCCTTAGTAGTCCACTTTTGGCTACATTGGTATCTCTCTCTCTGTTTCTCTTTTTAAAGAAAACCACCCTTAGTCAAGAAAACAGTTTTCTGTGCTTTCTTATAAAGCAAATCACACTGTTTCCACTTACAGTAAGTCTTAGCAGCCTGGATCTTAAGATCAAGGAGTCATTCTATTCTGAAAGTTAGCCCTTCTCCTTGTCAAAAGACTTCACATGCTCTGTCTCTAGGAGGCTAGCCACCCCAGAAAAACAGTTGAATATAATACTAGGAACACAGATATTTCCCTTATTCTGACTTACATTAGTGGACCATATAGTTGCTAACTCTAATTTTCCAGCATTTGACTGGATTTTTTTTTCTTAACTTAAACTGGAGATGCCACTTTAGTTAAATCTGGGATCTTCCTTATGCAAAGCATGAACTTTGCAATTGAGTTAGAACGAGTTCCTTTCTATTTATTTTTCTGGTTTCTGATAGTGACCTAAGCACTATGTAAACAGTCACCTATTTGGGGTACCTGAAATATATTACTTGGTAAGGTTAAAAGGAATTTCTCATATTCTTTCCTTGTTAGATAATCTTCATACTTCAGTCTGTTTACTGTAGACTTTTTAATTTGCTTTGAGCAGTAGCTGGATTTAACAGCCTAGATTAAAAACAGCCTTTAATAGCCTAGATTAAAATAACTGTATTGGCAAGCCTTTGAAGTTCTGGATATTAAATGCAATAATTAATACCACACATAGGCATTATGGGCCTTGATAACTAGGAACAGTTTTTAACGTCATTCCTACCTTGTGAAGATTATATCCTGATCAGTTTATTCTTGCCAATTCAGGAATAGATTTCTCATATTAAGATTTTTTTTTTAATTATTAACTGCAGGTTAAACATTTTAGACATAAATAATCATTTGTGCCTGTTATAATGAAACTAAAAATGGTTTTGACAACTAGCAAGCTAGTTTGGAATAAGAATATTGCAAAAGAAACTCTACATTTGTACTGTATTTATATATTTTTAAAAATCTCATAAAGTTAATGTCATATAGATACTCTTTTCTCATTCTCATTTTTTAAAAGAAATTGGTCTACTCCAGACTTAATTTTAAAATGTTGTTTTAAATGTTTTTCTATTGAGGAGCAAAATTAACTAAGCAAGAAATTGCTTAGAATTTATCCTACTAAAACTTTCATGAAGTTACAAAATGAAATTAGAAAAAGTAGATACAATTACATTTAGCTTTTTCTTTTCATCATGGTATTTGTACACTGTAGTATATTCCTTGATAACAGGAAGTGAGAAAATCGATCCTATTTATAGAAATTACAACTTAGGCAATTTTTGAAGTTTTATTTGTACTTTTAAAATTTGTATGATCTGCCCATGCAGTCCAATCCAGAAACAATGCCTGATTTTCTAGCATTTTTCACATCTGAGAAACCAGCCAAAGAAAAGTGACAATGTACACTGTTTGTATCAACACATCCCACAAGGCTGATCTGGCATTCCTTTAATTTAATAGGATTAAGTCATAGAAGCCAATATGCCTGGGATATCTGCTCTCTATGATCCAATTAGAAAACTTATTCTGATAATTACAAACTACCAACCACTGTGCCAACATCTTTGTTGTATTTATCAAAGTTGTACTGTGTATTCTCAACTCTCATAGCTCCTGCTCTATCTGATTCTGTGCATTGAAACTGCTTCTGACACTCCTGACTTCAATTTTGTTATATTGTTCAAGGGGCCTGTTCTTTTCTCTATCATGCTGGCTCTCATTAAATATTACAGCACTTCAGTTTTGTTCATTGTAATGTATGCATTTGATCTACCTGGTGAGAAACACTTATGGGATATTTGTAGAATAATGAACAAAGCCATTGTTAGATGTTCAGCTAAATATAGCTTTCATCTGTGTACTAACAGCATTATATATTACTCTTATGCAGAGGTCAGAAACCTTTTTTCCTCAGTTGGAGGTGTTTTACTGAGTGAATACAGATATTTGATTTTTTTTTAAAGTTTGCATCTAACTACGGAGCAAGAAGTATTCTTCACATACAAATGTAAAACCTAAAAGATGACTGCCAATGTGCTACTGTTGTTTAAGTAATAACAACACTGATCAGTTTTTTTTTTTTTTTTTAAAGAAGATGCTGAATGACATGATCTTAATCATTTCAGTTTTATTTGGGAGCAGAGGGTGTGGGAATAGCAGCCCAGGAGCAGTAGTACTTCTAACCCTACGTGGAAGGAAAAGCTGCCAGACTGTTATTTCAGAACTGTATATGCTGCCTTACTTCTGTGATTCATAACCTCAGCCTCAGTGCAGAAGAATCCAGGCCTGAAGATTGTACATCTAGAGAAGGAGAAGCCTTTTTACAGAGCTTTCCTTTTTTCTTGGGAACTAAGCAAGCATGCACATTCCACAGTCTGGAACATGAGTAAGATCATTCCACCACCTAGACTAAAAGCCAACACTCCCCACTCCCACTCTGCCCAACCAAAAATGAATAAATAAAATCTAATTTCCAACTTGGTACGCTTTATTAAGGACTTCAGCAGAAAGAAGTAGGAAATTGTAAGGTGGTTAAATTTAAAATGCAAGGAAACTGAAACATTACTAAATGGTAATTGATGATAGTTACAGGACAATTCCATGGAGTAGTTTTAGATGACCAGATTAAGTGTCTTCTAAGTGAATCCTACATTACCTGTTTAGCATAAGGCTCAGTCATTGGAAAGTCAATTGTGAATGTGGGTTTCTGTAAGTTTCATTCTGGGAGTGCTTGTGTATGCCTAAACAAACTTTAATTTAGATTAGAGAAGTCGCCTAGTAAATGAGAAATGGAAGCCTGGATTTATCACAAAACATGATTTCATCATATTCTCCATAAAAAGAGGAAATTCTCTAATATTTTCTGAGGCTTTTGTATCAGGAGACACAGTTACCATTCTGGCAACTGAGTGGCTTTGGATCATAAAGAATTTATCTTTCTATCTTCAGGGAGCATATAAATCTCTTGAGAGTTTCTCTGCACTTGCATTTAGAGTTCTTTTCTTAATTGTAACATATAACACAGATAGCTAACTCTTAAAATGTATAAACCCTAATGTAATTGATTAAGGATGAATAGACATGGATAAGATATTTAGCAGTGGATACACAGCAAACAGAATATGTTATCAGATATGCTATCACTGGTTAAATATTGAACTGCTGGCTTTCTCAAAAACCAGTATTTTACCTATGAGAGAAAGACTAGTTTTCTGGAATGCATATGTTAGGCATGCACTAAGAATGGTATTGAGTTGTGTTGTTTCCTATAGTATCTCTTGCCTATCCTTCATGAACTCTGAAGCACAATTTATAGTTCTGTCTAGATACTTAATAAATAAATATGGTCTCTGAAAGTATTAAAACAATAAAACAAAATTGTCAAATTTCACTGTAGCATTAAGTGTTATGGCAAACATGACATTTCTGTTGATCTGGAACCTAAGCGCCTCTTCTCCCATAATGTATAAGTCATCTTACCTACTTTCTCCCATCCTAACATTGTATATTTCCATTCCATACATTTTGGCTAGGAGTGGCTTCTCAAAATACTGGCTAAGTTCACATGTTGTACTAAGTGGATGTTATGCTTCATTTGGTTTAATGTGATGTGTGAATCCTGCCATTGTATTTACAAACCATAATTATGTTTATCATGTTATGTAATTGTGATTTTATCAAATAAGCCACAGTTGCATAACATGCTAAGCATAAATATAAAGCATGGTTAATAAAGCTATAGATGTAGTTTATTTGTATATGTTAAAAGTCTAATAACTGGTGTTCTAAATAATATATATATCTAAACTCAGACAAATATAGTTTGATGTTTATCATATATGTGATCACAGTGAGAAATGCTTTCCATGTAAGCATACCTAACATTATGTGATATATCTGGTATACTTACATATTTGCTAATAAACTGTAGATTAGTCTTAGACAGGTAGAGAAGTCTCTCAGACTCTTAATTTATTGGAATAATTCATTAGTGAGCAGTTTCCACCCAAGACAGTCACGGTAAATCCCATAGTGAAACTGCTAATTAAAGCAGCAATATGTAGGAAGCCTACTAATGAAATGCTAGACAAGTTGCAGAGCAATCCAATGTAATCTTGAATTTTAAGTGCCATTATTTATCTTCACAAAGGTATCAGTAAATTCTGCAAACTTTGCAGTAAATGTATCTATGAGGATTAAGTTCACTATAAATCTATAACAGCTATTGAAATGTCTATGTACATGGCACTAAAAATCAGGATTAACAAAATCTGATGATGTAGATTGGATCATATAGAAAAGAGAGGGAATAATGGCATCATGTAGTGGCAATTTTATAATGCCACCACAGTGTGTACAATCAGTGGTCCTCATATAACTATTTAGTAGTTAGAAACCCTTACTATTATAGTACTCCCCAAAAGCTCTGTTCCTGCCAAAATCACTCAAATAATGTCAGTTTCATCAACATAAACATGTAGACATATGCAGGAGAAGAATGACCCTCCAGGTCAGACATGTGAAACTTTTAGATAGCCACATATATGCTTTGAAGAGATATATCATTTGAGCAACCTTGGCAGCAGTCTAACATATTATTTTGAGAGAGAGAGCAGCACTAAAAAAAATAGTCAAAAACTAAAATACCATGAAGAAGCAGGAAAAATTACATATGACTTATATATGGTGGTTCATATTCATAGGACACTATTTCTATGAACCTGACCTCAACCCTTTCAGTGCAAAGGTTGCTATTAATGGGCAGTGTAACTATTGCAGTCCTTGTACTATGCTATAGAATTATGGTACTTTCTGCTTTTAATTCCTTCCTCTGCCTAGTTTATTCAGATGCAGGAGCAGTGTAGAGGAAAAGAATTCATAGAGTGATTCTCAATGTAGTAATAATCATTTGTAACTGTAACAAATCAGTGACAAAATCCTAATTTAATGTTGATGGATCTGGTCTGCATTATAAATGTAGGCTATCTTCTTTACAGATCACTTGTAAAAGAGGAAGCCAATATCACAAGTGTCCTATGTTTTAAAAGCAGGAAAAACTAATTGATTACAATGCTCAGATTCATTGTTAAAAGTTACAAACCAATTCAAGTTTTTAAAATAGAAAAGTGTATTTTAATGTTTTTAGAATACTATTTTTCTATATTGATAACAAATTAATATAAATTGCAGGATGATCTGAGAACTATTTCTGAGTAAATTTATTTGAGATTGGGTAGGTTGGAGCCTTTTTGTCTCTATAAATAAGGTATTATTTCATGTATATGCTATATATTATCATAAACATTGCATCCAAATTGATAATTGTATGCCAAATGTTGGAATCGCAGTATATCCTGTAAGCTTGTTTGCAACACCTTCCAAATATTTATTTCTAAAGCTTTTCTTACTTAAAAACTATTGGCAAGGATGGTGCATGCGGAATCATTAAGAGAAAATGTGATTACTGCAACTCACAGTGAAAATGATATAATCTCATATTTTTCAACATAAAATGTGGTTGATCTTTTATTAAAAGTAATGATTGCTGCTAACAGTTAAAAAAAACCCCTCAATTGCAATTCATCTTCAGAATATTTTGGAAATGATTTGTCCTTTATTTTCGTTTTGTGGATGTTTTCTTCTATGGCATTTCCCCCTCCAATAGGTTTTTTGTTTTTCCCCATAAACACGGAAACTTGGTTTTTATAGCACTGAAGGGCATTATTTTGATACACAATTTTATATTTTATATATATACAGTATATATGCTTCACATAATGTATAACCATACCTATAACAGTGCACTCTATTTTATTTCTAAAGGGTTAACTTGCTTTGTAAAGAGCACTGGTTTCTTCCCCCCGTATCTCTTTGCTGAATGCCCGATTGTCTTCGAATAAGCAATTAGCTGAGTACAAGCTGTTTGTTGTACCAAGCTTGCAACAGTTGTGGGGCCCTGCATTCTAGAGAGAGATAAGAAAAATCTTGTATGCCATTCCCTTGGTAACCAGAAGAAAAAGTTACAGTTAAGTTTACCTTCCTAAGAACCACCTTTCACTTGCTCAGACCGTCCCAAAAATCCCTTGTATGGGTATGAGGGGATGTACTATCTGATTACAGATTTAAATGTCTATAAAGCCTCTGATGTTTGTTTTGTGAGGTGTGATTTCATCAACATCTCTTGTTAATGTGTTGATTGGGGTCACCCAGCTGTGTCTTGATCAAAATACATCTGCTATTCATCAGAAGTCTCATCTCAAGTCTTCTTATTGGCATTTTATTGAAACTTGGGAAATAAAAGTGCCATACAGCACTTTTGTTATTTCAGAAATGTTTTCCCATATTGTCTTTGTAAAAAAAAAAAAAAAAAGTCACAGGCTGTATTTAAATCCATGAGCAGGTACAGGAGGAGTGTATGGTGTACTACTCCTTACTAAAGATGCATAGCCAGGCAAAAGTATAATATGTCTCGTGTATATTTAGACAATCAGCAATTAAATTGAGTTAAACTATTCCTCATTTTCAATTAAATAGGGAGAAAAGGTAGTTGATAACATATATACAGAGGGAACAGTTGTCATAGCAGGATGATAGCTAAAAGGAATTGTTATTAGGTATTGCACACACAAACTCATGCCAGTATTCCTTTTTCAATAATAGTACATACACTTTTTTGTTAGTTTTTAAATAATAACAAAATTCTGTATGAAATGATCAATCAAACAATGTGATGAAAGTTATGATTTATCAATAAATGCAAGTAACAGATTAATAAGGTTGGTAATAATATGCCATTTAATTTGGAAAGAAGGTATAAGGTTGGGGTTTTTGTTTCGTTGTTTGCTTTTTGATAGCCTAGGATTATTTTGCACAAAAGGGAAATAAAGATTTCATTTGTTGCCCTACAAAAATTACTATAGCTTCAACAACCTTATTTATGAGTAAAAGTGAATGAATTCAAAAAGATTTTCGTCTCCCCAAAGCGACTCTGGGCAGCATACAATAATTAATAAAATGACAAGTGAATAAAAACAGGCATATAAAAAGATAAAAAGTTATTAAAATAAAAACATTATAATTTTTTTTAAGAAATTGGGTTTCAAAATATACAAACCCCATGGAGAGAGCAGAATATCAATTACAGTGGAGCCATCTAAGAATGTCTCTGGTTCCCAAAGGCCTCCAGGCCTCATGACATAACCAGCTCTTGAAGGACTTCCATTGTGGGGAGATGGGCGGGGACAAGTCCAATAAATAAATAAACAACAGCAGGGAAGGGGCTCAAAACTTAATTTTCTTACCCTCACTCCTAACTTAAATATTTGAATAGACAATTTGATTCTGTTGGGGAAATATCCCACATGAATCAACTAACAGACTGGAGAGAATTAACAAGCTGCACCTTTATTCCCTGAAAAAGAATGATAATCATCAGGCAACTCTCCACAAAGGAAAAAGGGCACTTGGATTAGACAGGAACAGAATATGTATGATTCTGTATGCATAATCATTGAATATTCATATAATTAATTATCTATAACCAAGCAAGGTGATATCAAGTCATGCACAGATTGCTCTTCTAGAAAATTCATAGCACCTGAATTTTGTACAGACATTATCTCATAGTCTGCAGATAAGGACCAATTCAGACCAGTTTAGGGCTAAGTGGCCATGCCAAATCATTAGGTTAATATAATTTACTTCAGGAGATTTCTTCAAGGCTGTTCAGTTCCTGCTACTATCTGCATAATCTACTTGCTTCATATTATTTGCTTTATTAGCCAAGCTTCCTCCATTGTGTACTTAGTGTCTTCCAGCATGGACATCCACAGAGAAAACATGGAAAGTGGGAGGGACAAGAGAGGTGATATATGTACATCATAATGTGATTGTGTAGTAGATGATGCAAATTATATATTTATTTAATTCATATCATGACATGACTGACACAAAATATTGAATTTGTGACATTTGAACAGTGATGTCATGATACATGTGATATCATCAGGGTTTCTACTGGATGCCTATGTCTGCCAGCAATAACTGATGGCAAGGATTTTGGGAGTTGTATACCAATTCATCTGAAGCCATCAGATCCCCCCCCCCCAATTTCATATAATCCAGCCACATTGTTTCAGTTCTCTGGGATTTTATTTACAGCTTTTTCTGCAGCACCTATAATCATGATCTGTTAGTGCCCATCTTTGCAGAGTGAACTTAGAGGCATTCCCTCAACTGGCTAATCTTTTTGT
Source organism: Python bivittatus (assembly GCF_059951505.1). Lineage (NCBI taxonomy): Eukaryota > Metazoa > Chordata > Lepidosauria > Squamata > Pythonidae > Python > Python bivittatus. Next base: position 35,560,453 of record NW_028277098.1, read on the forward strand.
AGTTTTCTGTTCCCCCCTGACAGATTCTGTTTCCTCAGTCTTTTATTCAGTTCCATCCTCTTATTCTAGGCCTCTTGTACTAGGCAGTTCAGAAAATGCCCCATTGTTTTATTGAGACTTATCCAATGTGTGTGTGGGTGGATGAGTGGGTGGGTGGGGGTGCAGCTGGAAAAGGTAGCCTCTTCGCAGAAGATTTGGCTGCCTGCTCCTGTTTTTGTGTGTTTCAGTGAGACCCTGTCAAGCCTGTTAACCCTGTTTCAAAAGGATACAGAGTGGGAAATGTTGTATACTGCTGATAAAATAATGGAAAAGGGAGATATAAGCTGTGCCAACCAGGAAACTTTGAGAGACAAGGCGAGGAAAAATGCCAGCACAAAACCAGAATGCAGCCAGCAGATCAAATAAATGGAGGCATTTTAGTATGAGGGAGGTAGCCTTCCCTGTCACAGAGGAAAGAATGAGACTGAAAGAACAGTTCTTAGATGCAACATAGTGAGGCAAGTCATCAAGGAGCCTTAACAGTCTGAGTTACTCATGTCCTGGTATAGCCTCCCTGCTCATTGTAAGCTGCCAAGAAATACCGGGTGAGAGAATGAGCACACAAGGGAGCTTCTGTGAAAAGGTGCCATAGAAAGAGAAGCTAATTAGAGACTTGGAGAAACAAAGAACCGGTATGATACATTGGGTGCAGAAAATTTGTTCTAAGGAGTGAGTGGGCAGAAAAGCTTCCTGTTGTGAGATAGAGTGTAATCCATTGCCAAAAGTTTCTTCTTCTTTTTGTTTTATTTATTTATTTACTGTGTTCAGTTTCATAGAAAAATCATTGTTTGCAGGTGAGCAGCGAAAGAAGGATTGAGATGCAGGATTCTTGCACTTACAAAGCAACCAAGGGATGTAAGGATGTGCAAAGATGCTCTCTTTTATCTTCATTCTTCTTCACTTGCCTTTTTTCAGAAAAATGTTCAAGAGATTACAGAGTGATAAAGAGAATTGTAACAAGGGGGGACCCAGCACCCCCATAACAGATACCATGGTTGTTTCTCACTTCTTTCTCACTTTTCCTGGGGCCCTTGAGCCTCTCTCCCTAAAAGATCAGATACAGGACAGAAAGTTGTAAGGAAGAAAACTTTAAGTAATTTGAAGGCAGATTCCAGTAGATAGGCCTGAATTTGGGTTGGATTATTAAATTAAGGAAATAAAAATTTCATAAGAAACGATAAAGAAATGAAAAAGAACAAAGGATAGGATAGGATAGGACCTATTTCCTACATTGATAATGTAAATAATTTCATTTTTATTTGAGCTCAGCTATCTTTGTCTTTTTTATTTTTTTAATAGTAGTAATTTAATACTATTGGAATATGGTATGTGGGAATGATCTTGGGAGACAGGTGGAAGGGCTGAAGACTAGACAATGGTCAAACAGTTGACAACTGAGTCTGCAGAAGGAATGTGGGCATGGCAATCATCTCAGAAGGAACCCTCCCTAGTTTCTTGGACTGTAAAGGTGAGGGGGGACAAATGTACTTTCAGACTTGCAAGATTCTATTAATGTAACCTTACAATAAAGTTAGAGCTAGTACTTCTGGGTGTGCTTCTTGCCTGGATTACCTTGCAAGGCTGACATTATATAATATCCTGTCCTGGCCATTCAGGTGTTTTTGGAAATGATATAGTCTTGAGAAATAAGTAAGAGTGGTTTATTATTTACTTCTCAGGACTGTATTATTTCCAGAAACACCTATACCTATTGGTACATATGTTAAATTTTTCATGCCATGTATTGCTTTCTCATTTGGATCATTCCAAAGTTTTTAGACCTATTTTTCCAAATTGTTTCCAAATTTTTCTGGAATTGTCTTCCTCTAGAAAGCTGTATTTTTACTCTTACTTTTCTCTCTCAAGACAAGACAAAATACTTTATTATAGTCATAGACCAGCTCAAAAACAAAAAGAAACAAAGTTTGACACAGCAAATAAAAACTACTGTAAAACCCAATAATTATAAAACTGGTGTGATACATTTTACAAATGGTAAATCAAAACTTAGCCATATTAAGAGAAATAAGATCACATTTATCTGTATCTCTCTCTGTGTCCAAATCTTTACAGCATTACTGTAAAATTAGGCTACTAATGTTATGAATTGGAGAAATAAAGGCTGAGTGTAACTGGTATAAATGGGGATCAGAATCAGGGCTTCTGGTATCACATGAATTTATTTATAGTCACGCTGCAACCATATATCTTCAAAGAGAACCTTTGTCCCAAGTTTAACTACTAAATAAGAAACTTGCAAAGTACATGTGTTGTGGTGGAAAATGCCTCCCAAAAAACTTACCAGTACCACTGGAAAGGATGCAAATGATTGTTTACTGAATACAGTGACTCACTGGACCTTAAGCCAGAGGGCAAGGAGCCCCAGTGTAAGGTTAATATGAGTATATGTAAGTTGCACAATACAGTATACATGCGTTGAGCAAAAGACAATCATTAGGCAATGACATACTATATGTAACCTACACAAAATTAACTGACAGAAGCTCAATACCCATATTACCCAAAGGCTTGAGAAAATAGCTAAGTTTTCAAGAACATTCAGAATATCACAATGGGAGACATAGAGCTCTTTAGGGACTATTGTTTCAGAAGGCAGGCATCACAACAGAGAAAGCATGTTTCCTAGGTCCCGATAGATGAAACTGTTTAATCAAAGGAACCTGAAGCTCATCCACTCTGCCTGATTTTTCTGGATGGGCAGAGATAGGTGGTAACTGAAATAACCAAACCCTATGGAGATAACAAGTGTGAGAAATTTATTTCTATATTTAAAGTTCAGATGGGCCAACCTGTGGAGCCTTAATTAGCCATAGGTACTCAAGCTGCTCACTTTTGCCTTAATGTCTGCATATTTATATTCGAGTTTTGAGTCAAGAATTGCATCGCAAAATTGGAGGAAGCAGTTTGATAGAAACTTGAGAGAGGGGGAATTCATTCATTCATTTCTTCTTAGATTCCAATTTACTCTGGATGACTAAAAGTGTAATAATGAGTATACAATTAGAAAATAGAACATAAAACACTAAACAATATGGCAATCTTGTCAGCAAACATAATGTACACCTAACAAGGGGCTCCAAAGTGGTGGTCCAAATCACATCTTAATTTGCGATTTGGATCAAACTCATATTTCAGTGGCAAAGCATGTGCATTTCATGTACAAGTCCTTAAGTTCAGTGTCCAATTCTTCAGCTACTCAAGAACAGACAGTACTAGCCTAGAGGACCTAGTGTTTGGCATAGTATAGATTTTGATCCTCTAAACCGAGATTCCAAATAATTTAATTCAAGCTCCTTTTGAAATTATGTGCACATTATCTTTTTTCATGAATTTCAATATGACCATGTTTCACTGCCAAATGACACTCAGTTGTTATTTTTTTTTTAGTTGATCCACTGTCTATAAAATTTCACTCTGATCTGCTATTGAGTGAAATAAAAGCAAGGTACTTTTGGCTTTGCTACCTTGGTTTACTTTGGCTTTTGCAGTGACATGGATTAACATCCTTTTAGTGCAACATGATGGTGGGAGATACTACAATGCCTTGTACACAAGGTACAACTTGCAATACACAGGACAGTTATCAGAGGCTTATTGCAAACAGCAGCCAAACAAACAGCCAGAAAGTCTTCCTCTTGTGTACTGCCTCAGATCCCTGTGCTCTCTCATTGATATTACATTATCTGTTGTTGAACTGCAGTCAGAAAAAGCTGTGGCAGGTAGCTGTTACACAGTATGAGGTTCAGAAGGTTCTGTCATTAGAAGGCTATAACCTCTTTTCTTTTTAGTCCATTAAGTTAGGATCCAACTCCTGCCTCTGGTTCTGTAAAGTACTATATACTCAGTGCACTGCCTATTAATGAAATAAGTTTTTTTATTGTTTGGGATGTACCAAATCAATTACTATCATGCTGTTTTCTCTTTTTTTTAAGCCAAAGAGTTGTTGAGAGTTGGGCGGCATGCAAGTTTAATAAATCATCATCATCATCAACATCATCATCCATCATCATTTTTATACAATGAAAACAAACATTCTTTTCGGTATTGTTTTTCTTTCCAAAAACAAACAAACCTATACATATTTTTAAAAAGTTTAATCTCTTTTCCCACCTGAACACTTTGAGGAATTTAAAACTACTTTGATATAATATTATAGTGAGCCAAGCTATCACTGCATAGTCTGTTCTTTTTAGCAATAATAGTATTCATGCACTAGCACCTGCTTCAACATTGATGGTAGCAGCTGTTTGGGTTTGAGAAAAGGAATGAAACCTTGATAGTTTCATAGTCTTTGCTATTGTATATTTGCTTCAAGCAGCTGCTGCAACTTGGTCTACAGTAGAAAGAAAACTGCAAATTCTATACCTTTCTACTGATTGGCTTTCTCTTGTCCTGTGGATTGGTTCAGACATTACACTGGTGACTTCAAGATGAAACTCAGAGCGAAATATCCATCAACTTTCTTAACAGAATTAGCATGATGGGATCCCAAGTGAAGCAGGGCACATTGTTTTCTAAGTTCATTTGAAAAAGTGATGCTACACATTTCCCTGTACATGGCCCTGCATTAGTATATTAGGTTCAGAATCCAAGATGATATAATTATTCATGGCACATATGTGCAAATATTTTTCCATTGTTCTTGGAATAAGTAGGATTAGTTTGATATGTAGCAAGGCTTTGCTCACATGGGTATCATATGTGAGAAATCACTCCTCCATGTGAAGTCTATCAACTCTTGGAATAATTACCATTTGCACAATGCTTGGAAAAGTCTGCTAAAATTGTTCGTATCTCAGTAGTTGCATATCTAGCCTGAGAAAATTATAGGTTAATGACTGCTAACCTTTTCATGCCCTGGAAGCCATCTTCCATGATGCATCAGGCACCTTTCTTCATAATAGCCTGAAATCTCAAATTTGATTAAATTTCTCAAGATTGCAGTGGATTCATGCTAAGATCTCATGAGATTTCATGTGGGAAAACTGAGATTTATGACATTCATAATACTATAACCAAAGCAAACAAACAAACAAATAAATAAACAGTACCTAATGGTAATGCAACAGAAAGTCTCAGTTCGGTCCTGCAGTCAAAAAGAAACAATAGATCAATCCTAAAGTGCTTTTAGTGTGTACAATTCTCCTTTTTGAAGCTCAAAAATAAAGACTTTTTTAACACTTCATTTCCCATCTCTTTCTCCCAGTTCATAGTTTGACAATTCAAAATGAATGAGTTGATTGCACTTTGTCAAAGTGCATGAGAAGATGCTGGCAATTACCGATATGATCTATTTCACAATAAACTTGAATTATTTTAAACTTTAGTCTGTGTTGTTTACCTATATAATATGTAAGTATTAATTGATTTCTGTATATAAAAGACTCATCATTCGTACCATACTGATGTAAATATGACACAATAATTCTTATATTTGCTAACAATATGAAACGTGAGGCATACATACAGACTCAGAAGTGAAATAATTTATGTTTTTCTTCAAGCATGAAATTATTAAAAGGATCAAAATTAAAGAAAAATTGGCATTGCTGCATTGAATTTAGCTGTGGCATCAGTTATTATTTTACAACAGGGTAAGTAATTGTACATTGCATACAGTGGAAAAGCATGTAGTAGTCAACATTAATCCCTGCATAAGATGAATTATGCACACAAATCCCTTAGCAACTGCAGTTCAGAAATCATTATGCCCTTGCATTTTACCCAATAAGCTCTGTTTAACAGATTCAAAGAGCAATTAAAGTCTACTTCAAACAATTTTAAATGTTAGTTTTTCCTTTTGAAACATTTCAATTATCTATTGCCAATTTAGGAATGCCATGGAATGTCACTTTGTGTGCATGTTTTAATGAACTAATCCCGTTTACACTTCCCCGATTAATAAATAAATTGGACAACGATTTTTCCTTCGACTGTACACCTTTGTAAATTTTGTGATGTAAAAACTGCTTACAAAATACAGCTCTGAGATGTTGGATACAAAAATGCACATCTCTAGAAGAGTTGCTTATAAAAATGCATAGGTGTGCATAAAAATTCATGTACAATATATATTGAGGGAAATAAATGAATACATTCATTTTCTTGCTTTCTTTCCCATGTAAACATGTTTCCGTTTTAAACTCAGTAGGTTCAGGTTGTACAATTAATGGAGCTGCAATTTTGGAGCAGTGCCAAAACTTGATATGATACATATAACATTCGATTGCACTATTTACAGTATTTCACTGTGAATATGCATTATAATAAGGAATTTAAAAAGCTACTACAGTATTTGCAAGTGGCTTTAATATTCAAGACAATTTATTATGGAGACTGGAATGTATGACATTTTCCTAGACCTAACACAAATTCCAGATGAGCCCATTCTTCCATCTTTTGATTCTCTTAATTCCATAAATTAACTGCTTTTTTGTTTTTTCTTGCAAACCTGTTGCTTTTAGAAAATGGTTTGTCTTAGGAAGTAACTATTTTATGCTGTATTTTCATCCTGCTTTGCCTTTTTGGGAAAGACAACTATGATTCTGAAAATCTCTCTGGGACTGTCCATCATGAAAGTAGAATGGAAAGCTGGAGAGTATCCATGGAGAACATTTCCATACACAATCATGTTAAGCAAATAATATATAGTCTCAGACTCATGCAACAATCCTTCAACAAGTGACATGTATGTAATTTCAATAATTGTTTTCATTAGAAATAATATGGAAGACAGTCTTCTAGACAAGACTGCCAGATGGAAATAATATGAACATGATATACGATGAATTTTTAAAAAAATGGATTTGGAAAAAATAGTTGTATCAGGATGTGAGACTTCAGTAATCTGATAAATGGTTTTGAATGAAAAATAAACCCATCACAGATCTTTCAAGAACAAATAGCATATTCATTGAAACAGAATCCATGGACAGCAGCAGCTAATACATAGATAGATAGATAGATAGATAGATAGATAGATAGATAGATAGATAGATAGATAATATTCTGCTGAAAAGATTTGTAAAAACAACATTTACTTGGGAAAGTTGTACATAAAACTGTACATTTGTAAAACCACTCACAAGAATAAGCATACATTTGGGAAAGTTATGGGAATTACAGTATATCCCAAAATTTTAAGTGATAGTTATTATATAAGTTAAGTACCAAAAATATATGCAGCATCTCACAAAACATGCATTTGAGATCTAGATCTAGATCTAGATTTTGATTTGTTTTTGTTTTTTTTAATAATTCATGGAACAAAAAAAGTGAACAGAATGACCTGAACCTATGAGACACTGACATCAAGTGGTTTAACAGTGATCCATACATTTCTTCTTCTGCCTCAAATCAGTTTAAAATGAATATTTTGATGTGTTTAATGACAGTGATGTGACACACTCAATAAATTTTTAAAAATGCTTTTCTCTCCCTTCCTGGGACACTTTCTTATAGGCCAAGAAAGTATAATAGGGTTGTTATTGTTGTTGTTGTTCAGTCATTAAGTCGTGTCTGACTCTTTGTGACCCCTTGAACCATATTGCACCAGGTCTTCCTGTCCTTCACTGCCTCCCTGAGTTTGCTCAGTTTCATGCTCATTGCTTCAGTGATGCTATCTAACCATCTCATCCTTTGCCGTCCTCTTCTCCTTTTGCCTTCGATCTTTCCCAGCATCAGGGTCTTTTCCAAAGAGTCCTCTCTTCGCATTAGGTGACCAAAGTATCTGAGCTTGAGCTTCAATATCAATCCTTCCAATGAGCAATCAGGGTTGGTTTCCTTTAGGATTGACTGACCTCCCAGCAGTCCAGGGGACTCTTAAGAGTCTTCTCCAGCACCACAGTTCAAAGGCATCAATTCTTTGGTGCTCAGCCTTCTTTATGGTCCAGCTCTCACAGCCATACATTACTACTGGAAAAACCATAGCTTTGACTATGCGGATCTTTGTCGGCAAGGTGACGTCTCTGCTTTTTAATATGCTATCTAGGTTTGCCATAGCTTTCCTCCCAAGGAGCAAGCGTCTTTTAATTTCATGGCTGCATAATAGGGTATACACGCATATTCAGTCTCTTTCTCTTTCTCAAACACATGCACACACACACAAACACATAAAATATTTTCATATTCCAAATATTTGAAATCCAATTATTTTGGATTTCAGTTCCCCCAGTCTCTTGATACTGATTATATTGGTTGAGGCAAACTGAATGTGTATTAAACAAGCTGCATATCAGTAAGATATCTTTTCTTTTTTGTTAACTGGGCAAAGGGTTGAATTGGTTGGTTCCTCCCAAAACTTCCAGTCTATTATTCCTTCCCACAGCATAATTATTGCAGATTCTAATGTATTTTTCTGTAATGCTGCTTTTAACTGTTTTGAGAGAAAATAAATAAAAATATTATAGAAATAAATATATATTCTACTCTCTCTCTCTCTCTCTCTGCATATATTTGTGTGTGTGTTGGATATATGTATCATTTCTACTGAGTAATCTAAATGTAGGAACATCCAGAGCTATAACACTGGATAGGATATGCTCTAAAAGTTGTGTTTTTAATAGACTGCAAGAGACCAGTTGGCCACTACAGCAACAACATTATTTCATGCCAACTTCCAGGTCATCACAGATTTATGACCTTGCATCCACACGGTTCTATTTTAGAAGTATTGTGTTTACAGCATATGCCCTGAAATTATTTATCAGTAACAACATTCTTCATTACATAAAAATAATATGAGATTTTCAGATGAATACCTACTTCCTGTTATATTTGTTTATTACCTTGAAGAGAATAGAAATAATAACATAGGAACTGTGGAATTTTTGAACACAGTACATCAGATGTCATACTATACAAGGTTAAATAACTCTTATTGACAAATGTTCTTGGATGGCAAGATTGTACTACTTTGCTGTTGCGGTATTCAGTAATTTTAAGCAGTTCTCTTGGAACCTTTAAGGTTTCCTTGTCCAATTCTAGAATCCTTTGTAGCAATCCTTAATCTTTGTAGTCAGCCAGTGGTATTTCACAAATGCCATGGTGAAGCAAAAACAATAGTGTGCCATGTGCCTTACTCCTTTTTCAGTTCAGCTCAGCTCAGCACTGAATACAGTGCCCATTTTCTGCCAGCCATTCTAGTTCTCCATCACCGTCCCTATCCAAAAGGGTAGAATGCAGCTGTTTGCCATAATCAGGCATCAAAGTTCTAGAAGTTTCCTCCAGAATGTTCTGTGTGCAATTCTAATTCTTAATTTTAACTATAGTTAATACAATGATTTTCTGTCATAAATTCATGTCTTAAAATTAAAATTTATGCCTGTAATCAGAGAGAAGCTCAGTCAGAGTTCTTTTTTTATGTATTAGTATTACGCATTTTCTTTTTTTTAAAAAAAAATGATAAATTGCCTTTTCTTCTCTAGTCAGCATGTATCAGTTACAAATTCACAATATCTTTCCAGGTTCAGAGACTTGTTCTCTATGACAGGTGTCAGGATTGTGGGTGATTTAAATTAATATTAGAGGATAATACACGAATGGCAGAAAAAAATCTGCATAATCTTCTCAGCTTTGGCCTCTAATGCCTGTAAAATATGAATTGCTCCTAGGCAAAACGTTAAAGGATTTAGGGCAGTCATATGTGAAGAGCACAACAAGATACAGTTGACAGGCTCTTAGAATGCAGATCCAAATATTTTAGATACCATCTGGACACATAAGTAGTTTCCATACAAGAATTGCATTGGGGAATTCAGTGGAGATTTCAGTGCATTTATTGGGAATTTTATTATAAGGAATACCATGCATAGGCAGAACTTGTTTATTATTTTCAGCCAGCAGCAACAGTATGTTTACCAGCAGTATTTCCAAATATGTATTTATAGGAGCAATCCACTGAGCCCTGCTGCTGTGCAACTCATTCATTTCAATAAAGTTCATGCAGTGTTCCTGTGCAAGACCCACTGTAATGAATCAGGTTTGGAAATCTTGGTTGGATTGCTCTTGTATAATATAACTTGTATGTCAGCAGCTAAACTACCTGTGGCTAATGGTACTGTGAACAAATGAGAGAACATTTGTGCTTCCTGGAAAGCTTCTTGTAGGAGTCACTCTAAAAGCAAGAAGAAACAATGTTAACAAATAATTCCTGCAACAAAAAAGTGCAGTGTGACTATTCCTGTCCCATGTTCTAGCCATGACTTCTTTCAGGATTCTCCATTCCAATTTCATTCTCTTCAGTTTTCCACTCCATTAGCCACATTTATTAGTTTTTGTTTTTGTGTGGAGTTTGGTCTATCAGATAGTTTTTTAATGCCTTTGCTATCAAGTCCAATCACTTGCTTGATGCTAGAATGTAAACTAAAGCTTTCAGTGCTGGGAAGCCTGCTACTTCCTAGATAATGGACTCTACTGTTGAACTGCTCATATTAAGAATTATTTTATAACATCGAACTGTTTCTGACTTTATAAACATCATAGGTCAACACAAGTTCTCTATTTGTACACAAGAGGATGACCATAAAAATCAACACCATCACAGAACTTGTCTGAACAGTTTCCATTTGTTCTTTGTTTTTGTCTTTTTCTTGTTGTAATTTCATTTCCTTCAGAAAACCTGCAGATGTTTGCAGAAAATTTGCAGAAACGTGGCATGGTTCTTTATGATAAACAACTGTTGTAGACAGATAAGATGAAAACACTTTTATATAAATAAAAATTCAGTCCTCTATGATATGGGACATGATATATTATGAGTTGTTCATTTAAAACAACTTTTTAAAACAAAGTACAGTTCATACTTGAACATATTGAGAAAATCAAGTAAACTAAACTGAGAAGAGGAAAAATGCTACAATAACCATCATAAGAATCTCTTTATCTTGGGGCTCAGAAAGCTTAGAAGACCTCATTTTCTAAATTCTGGGCATATGGCCCAGATGGCTAAATGTTATTGTATAAGCATTTTGCTATAAAATTCTAGTTAAATTGATTTCAGTAATTTAGGATTCTGATAACTACTTAACTCCACAACTTTTGGAAAATTAATACTAAATTGCTGAAACTTCACCCAGTCCTCAGTATTAGCAGGGGAGGTTGTGCCATGTACTATAATACAACAACAATAAATGAGCTTTTTTTTTTTTAATGCATTTATTGGAAGATACATCAAACATTATCAAACATTACAATCCAGAATTCCAGGAAAGAGTTGAACCCACATCTTTCAGAAAGCTGAGATAAAGGACGGTAGGGAAGAAGATACTCAGTATTGGTAGAGGAGGCTAACTAAGTAAACAATCAGATCCAGCAAATGAAGATTTCTTTTAAAAAAAAATATTGAACAAAATGTGAAATATCAAAACATTGGAGTTTTGGGGTTCTCTGAGCTTGGTTGTTTTCTTGCAAACGTTTCATTATCATTTTCAGTAACATTTTCAGTAACATTTTCAGTGCTAGAATAGGATGGGGTTTGTTCTCTGTTTATATACTGTGGCATGCCCTGCCAGTGTTGGTGTGGGTGTGGGTGTAATGGATTGTAATGGTTGATAATGTTTGATGTATCTTCCAATAAATGTCTTTTAAAAAAAAAGCTCATTTATTGTTGTGGGTTTTGTTTTGTTTAATTTTTTCCCTCTGGTAGTTCCTTGATTAGGGTATCGTTTACTGCTTGATTGTATGTCTGGTGATAATCTTAGTGTTAATCTCTGCTTATCTGGGTGATGATTGCTGGTAAGCAGATGTTCTGGTCTTTTGTTTTCCTTTCTATTGTCTCTTTTGAATAGTCTGTAGATGTTGTTTATCTCTATGTGCCTTTTGATGGCTGCCTTGTCTGAAAACCAAGCTTCCAATAATTCCCTTGCATTTTTGGATTTAGTTTGTTCTAAGATGCTGACAGTTTCCCAGTTGAAACTATGGTTAAATCTGTCCATGTGTTGTGAGATTAAGGAGTTTTCATCATGTCTTCTGACTGCTAGTTGGTGTTCATGGATGCGTTCTGCAAGCCTTCTGCCTGTCTGTCCTACATAGTGGTTGTTACAGTCTTTACACTGTATGTTGTAGATGATACTCCTGTTTTTTCTTCTTGTGCTATTGGGTCTTTTGGTTTGCTTAAGATGTTTTGGAGGGCTTTAGTTGGTTTCTGTGCTATGGAGATGCCATGTGATTGTAATAGTCTATTGGTAGTTTCTGAGACGTTTCTGATGTATGGCAGTGTTATCCTTTTCATAACTTGTGTTGTAGTAGGTCAGGCACTTTTTGATAAAGTCGTGTGGATATCCATTTTGTTGGAAGATGTTGTATAGGTGGTCTGTTTCCTTTTTCTGCTGTTCTGGGTTGCTGCAAAACATCAAAACATTCCATCATTGCTAGCAAAAGGAGACTTGAAGATATAGTTTGTTTTACATTGAGCTAACCTTATTAAGAGACTTAAATTTTCTATCTTTTTTTTTTGCAACCCAACCCCCTACCCCTATTCTGACTGTGCATCACAGAATTATGTGCATGACAGAATTTCTGTCCTACAAATAAAAGAAGATAAGTGCATTCATCTGAAAGAGTTAAGAAATTGGTTTCAGCAGCAAGTAATTATGAGAGAGGAAGAAAATAATGCCAAACTTACCTCACTTGCTATAGAGCTGACCACTGGCCAATTTTACTCTCAGTCACTCATGCCCTAGTCACCTCCTGAATAGACTACTGTAATGCACTCTATATGAGGCTGCCCTTGAAGAGTATCCGGAAACTTCAGCTGGTGCAAAACACAGTGTCACAGGCATTTATGTGTCCTCCAAGATCTGCACGTTACATGAGCTGCATTGGTTACTGGTTTGTTTCCAGGTCCAATTTAAGCTGCTGGTGATGACCTTTAAAGGCCTACATGGCAAAGGGCCGGGTTATTTGAGGAACCGTTTTACCCCAATTACATCCACTTGTCCCATCATGTCAAGCAGGAGGGGCATGTTGTGGGTCCTGTCAGCCAAGGAGCTTCATTTGGAGGAGCCCAGAAGGAGAGCCTTTTCTGCCTTGGCACCCGCCTTTTGGAAAATCATTCCCCCCCAAGGTGAGATTGGCCCCAACCATGTTGGGCTTCTGGAAGGCCCTCAAACCTTGGTTTTGCCATTGGGCCTGGGGATCTCATGGAAGTGTGGAGTCCATTAAATGGCTGGTTTAAGTTGATTACACTCTTCCCTGTCTTTTTGTTATTATAGTTCTTTAATTGTTTTTAACTGTTTTAATGGATAAATTATATTGATTGTTTAGTTTTAATATATATAAATTTGTTTAATAAATAAATATTATTTACAATTTATTTGTCACTTGAAATTTATAATAAATAAATTTATAATAAATTTCAAGTGACATACTTCAGAAGGACATTCCCCTGGTCCCACCACCATTTTCCAAACCTGTGACATCTTGTTTTATCTGATCAGGAATAATAAATGTGTCCATCCAGAAAGAAGTGCTTGTCTACATTGTTATAGAAGGCTCAGTCTGTTCTAGAGACTCATTTTCTACAAGGAAGGCTTGTATTTAATTGCCTGCTGTAGTTCACTTTTAGGCATAAGAGGTCTGCTATTCTTTGAAACATGGATAGTTTCTAATAGAATGAATATAGTGCATACTTATTCATGAAGATGTTTTTTCTAATGCCTGCCTGAAGTTAGTTCTTCTCTTTTTATGAGCTACTAGCCTCTTTAGTATTTGTTTGCTATAAATTTTCAATTATTACCTTAATGAGGTAGGAGGGGAAAAGAGAAAAAGAAAAGCAACCTTTCATTTTATTGTCAGTTTCTGGTTCCTATTTATACAGATTTATGGGACTTGAATGCTGTTAAATAAAATATATTATGCATTGCTTGGTGAAACAGTTAATTATAAGGCCAGGGGTTTTTAGGAATCAGGTAATCTCTATGACAGATGTTACAAACAAGTTGTTTATTTAAGAGTTAAAGGAATTTGACACATAAATGCTTTACTTATCATATAAGCAGTAGATTTTTATAACATAACTCTTATGATCTCTGTCTTTATTACCTGTGTTGTGTTGCTATTGTTTAAGAAAGAAACTACACTTATTGACCTACTATCTTAATAGTGATTAAAGTATGGCATACTTGTGTGCAACTTTTATTATCATATTTGAAAGAAAAGTTTATTTCCTGATGAATGAACCCACTATCCATTTTAGCAGACTTTACTATGGATTAAAGATAATGGCCTCAAGCTTCCTACTGGATCTACTGTTTATTCCCATGCTAGCACGTGTTGATACACACAAGTGAGATCTATCTAATGGTTTGAAACTGCATACACATTTTTAAAGAGTGATAATTCTAGGACTGAGAACTAAGGTGTCTGTAATCCTTTTTATTCATGTATGTCATTCTTTGAAGTCATTTCTTAAATCCTTGCCACACCCTGATAGATTATTACTTGGCAACCATGAAATATTACTTGGAAGCCATCAGAGAATGAGTTTCATAGACTTCAATCTTTCCAAGCAGAGACTGAATTCCTTATGTCTTCCTTTTGCAACATTTTGATTTGGTAAAGTAATCTCCAGTGCAAAAGCATAACAGTAAAAGGCTTTGAGACTGATTAAGCACTTCAGCTCTGCTTCACCCATTAATCAAACTTGGCAGCTATTTATTGCTCTGAATTGTACAATGCAGTGGAGATAATTCTCTAAGCATAATAAATGTAATATAATAAGTAGTATCATGATGAAGGTTCTGATGTTGTAATAACAGGTTGTTTAACTAATATTCGTAGCCTGAGTATATCCAAAATATATGTTATAGACTTTCAGGTACAAATAAAATGTTCCAAATGAGTTCAAGAGTTTAAATTTGCATCAGAAGAACAAGGAATGAAATGCTCCAAACTTTAAAATAATTTCTGGTGATAATTCAACATAATGTCTAATTAAAATTACTGTAACTGTTGTATCTCACTTGGGACGCTATTAAAATGAGATGCTGTACAGGGCACAGAAGCAACTGAACAATATTCTGAGTCATTTATAAACTACAAGGAAAAGGCAAAAAGGAGGGGGGGAGGTTAGAGCAGTAACGCAGAGGAATTCTAATTACCCTGTTTAGTTTTCAGTGCCATCCTATCTATGCCTCCTATGAAGTATGCTTTATTTATACCAGGAAGTGTAGGATCGTGAGCTTTAATTATGAAAAATTACAACAATATTGTGACTTAGTTCAATGTCTGTAAATATTTTCCATTCACTGACTTTCGGAGTAATACCTATACATTATTTTACACAAACACTTCCATATAAAGATGAAGTTCTATACACACCCACCACTGGAAAGTAAATGTAATGAAGCAACAATTGAGTAGATATGCATAGATATTACTAAAACTATTCAAAAGTTTGCATCCTACTCATAAGCCATTGTGTAGTAATATGAAGTTGATTATTTTATTATATTTGAAGGTATTTGAACACGAAGTAATTGCGACGTTTTGCATGGGTAAAATTTTCTGTTTATTTTGTCAGTTTCAGTAACTGCTTCCAAATCAGTATAAAAATACAGAGACATTTTGAAAATAAACTTAAACATTCCAAAGGGTCCAGTGCTGCTATTAGACAGCCTGAAGTAGCTTCCACTGCAAATGATTTGGGTTTCTTAAACAAAGTCTTACATTTTGTTATTTATTCTTATGTATATGTCGTATTTCTATCCCAACAATCAAAGATATATATATATCCCTCCCTCCCTCCCTCCCTCCCTCCCTCCCTCCTTCCTTCCTTCCTTCCTTCCTTCCTTCCTTCCTTCCTTCCTTCCTTCCTTCCTTCCTTCCTTCCTTCCTTCCTTTCTTTCTTTCTTTCTTTCTTTCTTTCTTTCTTTCTTTCTTTCTTTCTTTCCAGGGAAAATTGCTTCTGCTTCAGGTGCCTAAAATAATTTGGCCTTGACTTTAAGATATGAAAACATTAGATATCTTGGCTGTATGTGTTAAACAGAAGCTTATACAAATAGCTAGACATAATATATATCTACTGTATCTATTATAAAGATATAATTATTTGCTTTTGCTTTTATATTGTCTGATACTTTATTGTTGTAAGCAACTTTGAGTTTTTCCCCCCTAAAGCATAAAATACACAATAAATAAACAAATAAGCAAGTAAGTCCCCACTCAAATTCCTTAGTTAGGGGTTAGTGTTCACAATATATCCTATTCCTGGCTTGCTATTATATAAGAATTAAGCCAGTGATGAATAAAAGAAGCTTAATTATGGAACAATTTATGCAACAAAGCAATGTTTTATTCCTCCCTTTCCCACTTTCCCACAGATTCCCAATAAACACACAGAAACCTGTTGTTGTATATTATGTTCAGCTGGAAAGGTCAATTTTTCACTGTCCCAGATGAAAAACAATGAATATTCACTCCCTTGTCCGTATGCTTCATTATCCAATAGATTTGAAGATTTCACAGCCAATGGAGAAATACTATAGCAGCTTCCTTACAGGATTTGTTATTGTTGTTGTTTAAATTTTGCAGGGTTATTTGAAGCTAAAGGAAAGGTTCAGGAAGTTTGGGATGGGTTCTGTTTGCATTGTGGCATAGTTTACAATTGCCTCATTAATTCATTTTTATTTTTAAAGCCAATCTTGTTTTGCTATACAATTTCCTTATATAGTTGAAAATGTTTTTATATATTACATGTTTGTCATCTTTCAGGAATAAAGAAATTTCCATCTTTTTTCTAGGGTAAGGTGGATATTACTTAAGGAGGTAAGACATCCTAGTAAATCCATATTGAATTCATTGTATGGATCAACAGTTAGGATCAACACCTTTCTGTATAACACAGTTGTTTTATGGACTCATGGAGAGGTATATGAGCTATGGTTCTAGAGAACTTACTTGTCTCTCAAATAGTAGCAACATTTCACTGACACTTTTTAAATCTGTTATTTTAGTTCTCTGAGAGTGAATGGCTCTTCTATGAGCTTAGCAAAGAACATTTGCAAAATTCTTTACGTAGGAGTATGGCCTCACAAGCAGACCCATAAATGGGGCTTTATTGAGGTCACTCTGGATATTGACATCAAGCTTTTTCAGCTTGGACCAGGCTTATTCTGGGTGAGTAAAATCAGATAGTCAGGAGATAATAGTATACATTTGTGTGGATGCCAGTCTTTCATGGGAAAGAACATTGCCCTAAAGGATCAAGGGGTCTAAAGTGTTACCAAAAATATCAATTTAAGCCAATATTCCAGGCAGCAATGCTCCATGTGACTCATCACAGAAATTAGGCCAGATTCTAATCTCAGTATTCAATATACTGTGGGGCACTTATAATCGAATTTCTAAAAAAAAAATAGTCTTAATAATGACAAATCTGTGTGGCTGGTGACCTTGGCTCTGAGAATTTTTGTGATTGCAGAGAAGTGATTGTTGCCATTGTGATAAGCAAAATACCCTAGTTGTAATTTTATTTCCTAATGGTTCCTGGCCACTGAGACCTGGAGATTTAATTCACTTAATTAAATTATTAAACACCTTAACTGATTGAAGCTCGAGCCCTTAAATTTCCAGGAATGGTGGTGAGGAATAGGCTCTTTACTTTTATTGTGGTTAATGACTAGCTGCTCCTCACTGGATGGTTGAGCAAGTTCACTAAGGCTTTGTTCAGGCCCATTTGTGTCAAAGAAGAGATTGCTACATCATCAGCAAATAGAAAGATGGAGATGCTTAGTTTAGGAATGGGGAGTGAAACTCGGATTATGTCAGAATTTGAACCAGCGAGTTAATATAAATGTTAACATGGGGAATTAAAGTGCAATTTTCTGCACACATTTATGAACATGGATTAAAGATGACTACCTGCACAGGGGACATGCATTGCATTGTTTTCATGTAATTTCATGATTAGTGATAACATGATATACTCTTCTAATGCAACATTGAGTAACATAAGCAGAGGTAACAAATCATTCAGTTTTTCTTGGACTATGCTGCCTGAGATTGCAGGTAGAGATAATTTATATGCTTTTGATGATAATGGTGGTGATGGTGATAGCAAAGGAGAATAATGATAATATTTAAGGTGTCCATAATTAAACCCAATATTGTTCAGTATACTCCTTTGATTATCCAATTGTTTGTTTTGTAGAACTGTTCATTGTAGATATTGGTAAACATTATTAGAGTGTCATTTTAATGTCTAGATCCTGTATATCTTTATTTTTCATATCTATTGCTGATAGAGTTAAACATTCCATTTTCAGTGATCCCTGAGAGTTTGTGTTTTGGGGCAGCTTTCTTCTGTGGCTTTGAATTAGTCTCTGAGCAACAACATTTCTTCATAAGTTTCTCTGTGGAAGTCTAAAAAGATTATAAGTATATTGTTTAGATCTATTGTATGACAATATTTATTTTGGTCTCCCTAATAACTGTGCATTCTCAGATCTGAAGGCATTTTCATGATGTTTGTGGATGGGTGAAATGGGTGGGAGTGTTTGGGAGAAGAATATTGTATCCCAACTCTGTCTTTCTCTCATCTCCATGTATATGAAATAAAATGTAGTAATGAAAATAAATAATTGAGCTTTTCACTGACAGATAACTAGATAGACCCTTTGGAGAACTTTCTAGGCAATGATATTTGATTTGTAGGCCCTGATTTGGTTGAACACCACTGTGTGGATATTTTTTGCTCCTCTTAACTTAGATATCTATATATGAATAGACAATATCAGTCATGATATAAATGTGATAAAAATTGGGCTAAGGTAGATGGTGGGCCCATTGGTGGGATGATTAATTAGTCAGAATTAGTATTATTTTTCTGGATGCTTGTTTTTGGTATCTCTTTGTACATGTCCCAGAGTCATGATGTAGTTGGGTGGCCTATACATTTAATAAACAAACAAGGAGACAAATAAATCATTGCCATTTTGGGACTTCTTTTGGTTCCTAAGAGTGTTCTCTTATCAGAACCATCTGAAGGCATTTTGTTTCCGTGAGGAAGACATAGTTGTTCCCAAATTGTATGTAAAGATTTCTTGCACTGATCATAATTAATGTCTTGGAGCACACATTGCTTTACTGCCATGTCAGAATAATTGCTACTCAAAGTAACTGTGTAATTCTGGGATAGCTTGCTTCTTTCATTCTTTTATTCATATTTCTGTTTAAAACAGTTTTATCTTAGTCTCCTTTTGTTCTTTGATTGTTTCCTTATTTTTAAGAGATCCTGTTTTGTACAGGTCAGGAAAGAAAATTGATATAAATTCAGGAATGAATAATTTCTGGCTAATATTGTAACAGTCCCCAATACTGAAATATATGTTTTTAATGTTAATGTACATTTTAACTACAAGTTCTTAGAAATTGATAGTTGTTTGGGTTTTTCTGAAAGAAATGAGAAAAACCCATCTAAGTTATTCCAAAGCAAACTGGGACTTTCCTCTCATTTGACTTCCTGAAGCATATCTGTAGTCCTACAATCCAAAAGGGGTGGGGAGAACCAACCTCAATGACATGGTATAATAATGCAGCTAAAAGGCAGAACTATGAGAGCAACAATAACAGAGCAGAGGTAATGACAGTGCAGAGGTAACACCAGACACAGTTGACTGGTCATTCCGTGGAGGAGTATGGATGAGCTCTCCCTGTCAATTCTGAGCCTATAGCTCCCTCTACCTCAATCTCCTGGAAGTGACTAAATCACTTTCTTAGTCACTTCTCCTGGAAAAATCTTCCATTAGGTTCTAAATATAAGATAGAGATCAGAGGTAATCCATTCTCACTTCCTAGCAAACCAAGAGAATTTGAACCTGTGTATTCTCCATAATAGAGCTGAATGATGCAGAAGAGGCATTTTCTTTAGGCTCAGATAATGCACAGAATAAAGGACAGTTTAAGTTTTTGTAAGTATTCCCCAGAGTTAAAACAGCTTTTACAAGCCAAGAGTCATAACAAGACCATCAATTTTATTTTCAAATATTCTGTTTTGGAAATCCTCCCTAAATTAGAAAATGGCCTGGAGGCTATATACATAACCTGAGGGCAACAATGCAATGACTACACTATCACTGACGCCTGCTAAGCTCACAACTGCTTTTGTTAGTTTAGTTTAAATAAAAAATAAATGGGAAGCAAGCAAAGTATCAGTCCCAAGCATAACCTATTTCCAATAATATCTTGTGTTGCACACAGAGCCCAAGAGCATTCCTTGAAACTACCATTTTGCAAATGTGTCTATAATATGTCTCAACATTCCAAGTGACCTATGTAGTACCCAGACTACATACTACTATACATTCCTAGTTAGGAGACTAGTGTGTATTGCATGGAAATATAGTAGAATATACTGTAAGCATAACAGCCTAGTTAATTAAGCTTGTCTTCATGCTAAATATTTTTAATACTATTTCTGTTTCCTTTACTGGTGTTTTACAACTTCCAAAATGAAACATCCTGCTTCCATGAATTAATAATGTTAGTCATAAATGAGATATTGTACTGCATAGTTTTTGCCTAGATAGTGTAGCTGATATAGTTTGGTCTAGCCATTTCTTGTCTCTTTCGTTTACCCCTAGTTTCAGATTCAACATTGTCATTTTAACTTTGGCTTTTCCATACGTTATTGGCTTTAGATGCCATTCTTTATTCTACCCTTCCCCAATTACACTATTGCTGCTGGTTAACGATAGAAGAAAAGAACCCTTTTAATTTGTGCCTCAATCCTGGTGAAAATATTTCCAAAATACTTGGAATCTGAGGGAGAATGACTCACCTCTATATGCAGAAAGTTTTCTTTACCATTTTCAGCTTTAAGAAGTAATGCCATAATTTATGCTGGCAAAATTGGTGCTTTCTGGAAGCATCCTTAGACTGTATATAATTATCTGCACTTATGCACATGGAAATTGTATAATCAGGAAAGCTATACTTCTGAGTACTGCAGCCTGAATATGCACATAATATAACTGAGGCATGCATCTGAATTTAGTCTGGAAGCCACAAAGCCTGTACATGACTAGAAGACACTACAGTTATAAGATGCAATTAGTTTATGCTTTTAGATAGATCATAAGTTTCATGCTTTAGAACTCAGTGACTTGATAAGAGAATGTTTCTAATAATAGAATTGGTAGATTGTACAACTGTAATATATAGTGTATTGCAGGGTTTTCAGCAGTTATGGACTGCTTAGGGTTTGAGAAATGAATTTGTAAAGGACTTCCAGAGGAAGAAATGGCAGACTGAAGATGACTCCACAAAAGCAGAGCCAACAACTGTGGTGAAGAATGAAAAGCTCATGAATAGACCAGCTCTTTGAACCTCTCTGGACAAAGAAAGGATGGGAGATCACCCACAAATGCTCCAGATGGTTGCTTCTCACAAGGACACAACAAGACAGTGGTCTCCAATGGGTTTTGAGCACTGGACGATGGGAATAGCCATCTTGCTCAAACTGCAGTTGGTGCCTTTAAAAGGACACTATGTTTGCATACTTCCTTTTCTAATCACATTTGGAAATTGTTTATTAACTGCTTTTTAGCTATTAGAAACCTTTGGGTTAACAAGTCTGAAACACTGAGTGAGTCTGCCTTCAATCCTTAATAAAAGAAAATTTTAACTACCAGCATTAAAACTTTTTTTAAAAAAATGAAATAAACAGCCAAAAGCTAATTATTTGATTTTATAAAGTTATAAATGGATTAAGGATCCAGATAAATTTGAAATAAGATTTTGGAATTTATAAAGAATCCTTCCCATGGGAAAGTTGACTTGTTTTGAATTTTTTTCTGTGGCATAAAAGAGATAAACAATTTTGAAAGTTGGACACTAGAGGGAATTAAAGATTTTAAAGGAGAAAAATACATATACCTGATTAACAGCCACAGAATGACACAAAATATTACAACTTTGGAAATACTGAAGGATATTTTTGAAAAATGGAATCAGAAGTTAATATTAACAATGTCGATAGTGATGTTTGCTTCCATGGCTAAATTGTGTCCAAAAGATGTTTTGGAAGAAATGGCAGAAGAGGAACAAGTTTTATCTGACAAGAGAGAGATTGAGTTGGTACCAAAAGTGGATCTACAAATGACAGGCTACAAGAATGACATGGAAAAAGATGTTTCATTGGGCATACAAAAGAAATCAGTTGATATTTTAAAAATCAAAAGGGAATTACAAATAATAAACCAAGAAAGTGACTGGATAATTATTTTATATTGGATTTACAAGAGAGGTTTGTTAAAGCTTGGATGAATGTTGTGAGAAGGAGTAAAAAAGAAATGAAAAGAAATTAAGTTCTATGACATTACTTGAATGGACTAAAGATTAAGATTGTTAGAAGTAAAAGGAAGCAATATAAAGTTGGTTTGTTTGATCAAGATTAAAATAGATATGTTGTTATTTCTGGCAACCCTTAATGGACTTTTGCTGACATCAGGACTGAAATAACGATGCTTCATGAACTTGTTTATAGATAAGAGATGGGACATGGGGTGAAGAGATCATTGGTTGTAAATTAAGAGGAGATGAAAAGTTACTAAAATTGTTTATACTTGTTGGGATGAAGGTTGGAAGTCACTTTATATATTTCTTTTCTTTTTCTTTTCCTTTCTTCCTTCCTTCCTTTCTTTCTTTCTTCTACATTTTTTCTTTTCCTTTGCACTTTTTACTCTTTCTACCTTCTTTCATTTTGTATTAATTTTTACTATTGAAATTATAATCTTTAATAAAATTATTTTTGAAAAAGAGAAATTAATTTGTAAAGAAATCTTGTAAAATAATCTGCACAGGCATAGTATTCATTAAATTTAATCGAAAGATTGTTGAAAAACCATTCTTCTCAGATTGAAGGACACGTAAAGGAACTCTTGAAAGCATGAAGTTCCTACAAGCTTGTAGTCTGGTTATTATTAGTTTTGTCAATTAATTAAATGCTGTTAGTTGTTTCATATTGCCGCATCCTAAATTATGTTTCATTGGTTATTCTATTTAAGGACTGTTAATCTGTCAGACAAAATAAATGAATGCTGCCCCCTCCCAGTTAATAGGGTTTTTTATAATTTTATATTGTGCAGACAGAAGCTAGGACTTTTTTTTCTGCACAAGTACATTGCAGCTGATATTTATTTATTTATTTTCTTTCCAGCTGTTTAGCAGGCAGGAAAACTGTGTTTAAAGCTAATCATATTAATAACAACTCAAGACAACTGGGAACTTGAAGAGCAGCCTTCCTTATGATTCTTCCTTTCTCACTGACACTGCTAGAAACTGAATTACAGTGTTGGATGAAAAATAATATATAATTTGGCTTAAGGCCTGTGGCTAGGGTTACTAATTTTAGATGTACTGTGTCCATGTGAGTGTAATATTTAGAAACTAAAGCCCAAAACAAAAAGTAGTTCTTTAGAATGTCATCTATAAATACAGTACAAATTAACCTTTTCTAAAATTTACTACCTATATCTGCCTATCAAAGAAAGTGAGTCTGCAACTATTTTATTTCATAGTGGCCTGAAAGGAGAGTTGTGAGGTGGAAAAAAGGAATTAATGCCATTGGCACTGTTTTTCTTAAAATATGTTGGATAGTTATCGCTCTTGAAACCTCAGGGCCTGCAGTCATGTCTTAATAGCTTTTAGTATGGAATTATATCTGAAAAAAATTGGAAGTTTAAATCAGCATTTTAAAAAAATGAATGGATGAGTAATTGAGTGCATTAGAATATCTAGATAAATATACCATTTTTTGATTTACTAGATACATAGCAATGTGAATATATACACAAACCAAAATTGGCACTTTTTCCAGGTTTGCAATTTTCAAACATATATACCAAAATGCATATAAACACATACACAAATATACGTATAAAATATATTTTCTTGTAGAATGCATTACAATTACATGACCAGAAATGGCCATGAAAATGCATAGAACATATTCTTGGAATCTTTTTCTGATGAATCTATAAACAACCAGTAGTCATATGTATCATATAGCAAAATAAATTTAACAGAATCAACATTTCCTAGTATCTCTTACAGATAAAAGTTAGAAAACATGTAGTTCTTTGCTATATAATTTATATTTTGACAAAAAAAATTACATTTTAATTTGAGATTAGGTAAACTTGATTTATCTGATGCATCTTTGAAATCTCTTTCATTAAAAACATTAGCTAAACTTTGGGCAAGCTTTACTGACCTCAATAAAATGCTGTGGACCAAATGAAAAGCATTTTGAACAAATACAGTGGAGGTATTTTGATATTATTGAAAGTTTTTATAATCCCTAGTTTTTACTTAGAATTCTAGTATATTATTTTATTAATGTGCTAGTATTTAGTTTAAAAATTGTATACTACAACATACATACATATGATCACTATATGTCCGTGCTATTTGCAGTGAACACGTAATGAAATGAAGCAAGGAAACTTATCGTTTTCTTCTTTCTTTGCCTGTTCACATTTAGAATTACATATAGCACAGACACAATTTAAAACCTTTTTGCCATTACCAATGCATTTAATTGCTCATTATAGTCAATACAATGATTCTTATGTAATTATTTTATGTTTTGTTCTATTGAAAGTAACAAGATGAACCCAAACACTGGGGTAGGGTTGGGGAAGTTGCATCTGGACACGGAGTCCCAGACTTAAATGTAGACAGTTAAGTTATTTATAGCAGCCTTATAAAGTAGCACTGTGCAGAGACTGCCCAACCTATCTCAATGGCAATTTCTGGACCTTCAGAAATAATCAACCTGAGATAGGTCTATGGATATTCCCTTCTCATTTACTCTCCCGTGACTCAGAAAAAATCAAATTTCATTTTCCCATGGAAAAAATGTAAATGTCTAAATGGCTATTGGAGCTGTTTCATTTGATCAAATATCAAATCACATTCATGAATCACATAAGAGTCCCTTTTTTGGAGCACTTTGCACTTTTTATAGTTTTTCACCTGTAATAGTGGGGAAGAGGGATCTGACATAGCAATGAATAGCCAGTCAACTTAATCACCTCATTAAACTCTTTCATACCAATGCTGCTTGTTGGCAAAGCTAACGTTACTGTTGGCTTTAGTTACTTTTTCACCTTTCGGTTTATTTAATAATATGGCCAATCATAAGCTTTAACTTTGCTCTGTCATGGGCTAATGAAATATTAAATGTCTGAGCTCAGCTCAGTTCAGTTCTCAGTATTCCAAATATGGGCTCAAGGATGATCTTAATTTTAAACTCTTCATGATTTTTTAAAAAAGGGGACATTTTTATTTTATTTTATTTATTTATTAAATTTGTATGCCGCCCATCTCCCCCAACGGGTGACTCTGGGTGGCTAATTTTGGTGTCCTCCTGTTGTCTTCCATGCTACCTCATTGCCATAAACAACATATATGGAGAATATTTTAAGTTTTAATGCAGAAAAATCCCTGAAGATATCCAATGTAAACTTGGTGGGATTAATGTGCTCTAAAGGGTTAATCAATCTGCTGTTTTCTTTTTTTGCACAAAAGTCAAGGAACTTTAGACCTTTTGTTGTTTCTCCAGAATTGCTTATGGATAAATCTTTTTTCATACTGAATCTCAGATCTCAAAGTGGTTCGGGTCAAAGCCAGTTGTCTTTCAAGTAGATTATAAATGCAAATGAAATCATGCCAGTTTAAGTCTTAAATCTCCAATTTGTATTTAATCAGAACTCAGTCACATAGGCCTAGTGGGTATAACTTTTGGTTGTAGCTATCCATCAGAAAAGAATGAAATTTTGAAAAGAAAATTAAGTAACTGTAAGGTTATAAAATTCATCAAGTTTCATAAAAATAATTTCAAGGGTCTTTGGTTACATACTTTTAAAATCCAAAACATTTAATGTGTCCATAATGTTTTTGTTTTCTATCAAGATGAGATGACAGTTACAAGAAAGTTAAATTGTTCTTAGGGATGAAGAGTGCCAAATTTATAGAAGTCCATGCTGGAGGTTTGAAAATCTCTTTTGTTTTTTTATAACATCTTTGTTCTGAGATAGAATATGATAATATTTGCAATGCAAATAGCTCCTAACGTGAGCCAGATAAGTTGTGTGGGTTTTGTGTAAGGAAAAGGAGCAATAGGTAAGAAATAACGATGCCCCTTCTTGAATTCAAAGCAGCTCATTGTCGAAGGTTTAGCATGAGTTGAAGTATAAAAGATTAATTAACTAGTCTTTTCTGTAAAATAAAGCAGTTGTTAAGTGAGTCATCTAGCTAAGCTTGCTCTTAAAACTGCATTGTATAATTCCTAAAGACAGACACTGGCAAACAATGAAGTGAAGCAAATGGTGAAACTAAGAACCACTGTCCTGAACTTTCTCCACCTCTACTATGACTGACATGACCACAGTTACTCTGATCAAAACATTAGTGTGTTTAATGGTAGTCTGACTATAAGAGTCACTTTTGAACTGAAGACAAGCCTCATTAAATTGGATCTTCCTCTTCACTCGCTTCCACATTAGGTGCTTATGTAAGCAGCAAAAAAAAAAAATAATAATTTTTGTCATGGCTACTGTAGGACAGTCATTTGCAACATGTTGAAGCTCCAAAACAACAACAAAAAGGACTAGACTTTGGAAAAGGTTTTGAATATGATGGGTTTGAGCCTTCTACTTTCTACTAGTGTCCCAAACTACTATGATCTGCCTCAGAACTTCATCTATGGAACACTTTCCCCCATCGTACCCTCAAGGTAAGGAGGACCTCAACCCTGTTGGTATTTTGCAAACAAGCTAAAATGGTTTTGTTTCAGTGTGCATTTGACCTGTCGTTTAATTTTTTTTGGAAGACTACAATGCTTATTTGATTATTGGCAATATTGATTTAACTATTAGTATTAGGCTTTAGATATTTGTTTTTGGTCTTGTACTCTAACCCAAGTACCATGCACAGCTCTAGTGTAAACTACACTAGAGTAGTAAGTTATGTTTCCCTAGATTCCTTAAAATTTATCTTATAACTTTCTGCTATTTGGTAAATGATATAGCCATATGTAGTTGCCTAAAATAGAGGCTTTACCATTCAAGAAAGAAAAGTTTTGTCCAAATAATCCCAGAAAGTTGGCTAGCATCAAATTAAAAGAGCTTGGAATTTTACATTTTCTCTTCAAATCTACCTTAGATGTGCAAGTTTCTTTTCCCCTTTCACACAGTAGCAGTATTCATCTATATGATTTGTTATTTAGCTTCATGTTATTGGTAATGTACATTGCTTCTGATTATATTTCAGCTCCAAATTATTACTGGCAGATATTACTATTTCTTGGCACCTCAGTTTATTATATTTTGCACTCAGAACACAGCAATTCATTTTCTCTGTTCAAGTCACTGTGTCACTTGTGTAGGTTTCATGATTTATCACTGTACTTGCCTACTTTCAGTTTGGAGTGTCCAGCTTCTTACCCAGATGGTTTTTGTTCCTGCTGCTGTTTTTGTTTGCTTTTTTGCCAAAGTCTTTCACGTAATGCATCATCATGATCAGTGTGATTATATTATGAAATTTTAACTGCTTATGCCTTTTCCTTTCTTCAACTTTTAATATCTACATCCTTGCATGGTAAATGAAAAGTATTTCATGCCTTCCTATGTTAATTTGGACATCAAAGGAAACTCATATTCTAATTTCAATAATTTTGAAGTCAAAACAAGTCAGTCTTAAAGGTCAGGTAAAAGGTAAAAGCAAATCATATGCTTAGGCATTTTGTTTATTTATTTGTGCTTTTATTAATTGTATACAAAAAAGCAAACATTTAAAAATAAAAATTACAGAATGTCTTAAGGAAATATAAAATAAAAGAATGAAAATCATGCAGGACATATGGATGCATATACATATATATTTTGTAGGTTCTACATAAGCATTTCAATGAATGATATATTTCATTGTAATTATCCATAGCTAATGTACTTCTATAAGTGATTCATAGTAAGTTGCTACAAACATAAATTTCTAGTGCTGAAGAATATGTCTTTTAGATATAAGTGAGGCATGGAGAATCCACTGTCTTTGTTCAGATGTCATTTTCCATGCCGTAGGAGTATAGGAATATTAAATCTCATCTCAAAATCTCCATGTAATAACTTTTTCTCCAAAATGGAACAATTCTAGGACATTGTATAAACATATATTTAAATGAGGTATTATTTACATTGCATTTCTAATAATGTAAATACTTTCCATTGCTTTTCCCTGCTCATTCTGTAGGGATGCATGATTTTATGCTACACATAACATCTACATAGTTAGAAATAAAATGTAACCCACTTGGATGGTTTGCAGAAAAAAGTTGTTCTTGATGCTCATATCAAATATGATGGATTTGACACAAATTGATATTAAATGCTGAAACTTTATCCATATTTATAATTATCAGTGTTTATCAAAATGTATAGCTATATTGCAATAGTTTGGTAAATTGCCAAGTTATTCTATTAATTGAAGTAAATCTAATATGCTTCCCATAGAATTATAAGTTTCTGTAGAAATGGATAAAGACTGAGCCTTTACACAGTAGGAGTAGCAGTAGTAGTAGTAGTAATAATAATAATATTAAATTTATATGCCTTCACCCAGGCCTTTGGTGAGGGAGAGTGAGAACGCTTGCTTCATCGCACTTGCCATATTTTATCTTTATTTTTTATGCTATATTGATTTTATTGTCATTTCTTTGATTGAAGCTCTGTTGTTGAGAGTTGGGTAGAATACAAGTTTAATAAATTATTATTATTATTATTTATTTAAAATATATTCATTGCTCTGTATTATTTAGGCTGATGACCACGTATATAACAAGGCATTATATGACAATGATGAAGTCCCCCCACAAATCTTATGATCCTTATTTATTAATTAAAAGTCATCATACATATACATACATGCCATATTATACAATTAACTGATTAATATCTAAATGCTTACTTAACAATAGGAAAAATGGGAAATTAAGTATATAAAGTATACAGTCCAAAATTCTAAATAGGGACTACATATGCTAAGAACTCCTGCTAGTAAAATATTTGTCAGATAGGGAAAGAAAAGCAAATTTTCAGACTCCTGATCTGACAGATAATACTAAGAACAATAAGAACTCAGTTTAAGTGCTTAAACTGAGTTCTTGTTGTTCTTAGCATTATTTGTGAAAGGCTGTAAGGGTGTGGAGTTCTTTGGAGTCAAAGCAGAAAAGAGCTCGCTTGAAGGTACGTATAGCACGTGAACCATGTAAAAGTGGGTGGGCATAAAAGTTGAAATTATTAATAAATGAATCTGTCTTCATCATTTTAAACTTTGTTTTTTCCTCCAAGATTTGTGGCTGTCCAATACTGGAAAAAGGCAAGGCTACTTTAAGACACTAGGGACAGCTGCTATCTGGGCACCTCCATTCACTTCACAAATCATCCTTTTTTCTTTTGAAGCTAAAGTGCTGCATACCCTTATCAGCAGTATATTGAAATCCAATTGAGGTATTCAGATATTTTCAGGTCAGAATAAATTATGAACTAAAGCACCATCAAAACTGGCCAGAGAAAACTTCATCCATTTATATTTAGACTAATTAATATTATATCCAGAAAGAGGTTGAAAGACGTCAATTAGTTTTATTAATTTTTGCTTTGGAAGATTCAGGCTTATTAAAAAATACCAATATAATGTCTGTACATGGACATTTTATTCTCCTTACCTGCATCTATCATTCAAGGGTTCCCAATTTCCTTAACTGTGCAACACAAATCAGGCAATAAAAGACAGTAAGGATAACTCTACCATTTACCCTCTCAATAAAAAGGCCTTAAATAAAATCTCATAACTCTTCATTTGGGTTTTCAGAGAAGAATGTGGATTGCAATCTATTTAAATATTTCTGATGAAAAGAACATTTTGAAATAATAAAACAATAGGTATTGCCAAAAGATTTTGTCAGAAGCCTTCTCTGCCTACAAAGAGATAATTATAAAGATCTACCATATTTAACCCTGCTAATAATTTATTAAAGTTTCACTAATATCAAAATTTTAGCTGTGATGAATAAATCTTACTTGATCATAATGTAAAGCATAGTACAACATTTTGGAGACAGCAAGAATCCCTGACAATATCTTAATATCTATATTCATTAATGAAATAGATATTTATTGCCCCAATTATAGTATTCAAAGTTTCAATAAGAGAAGCTGGTAGTGTACTTTATGCAAACACACTCTTATGAAAATTTAGAAGTGGGATGCCATAAATAATTTATTTCAGTCTATAGGAGAGCTACCTGACTCTGCTATGTTACAGTTCCTTCCATATTTCTTCCATATGGCTCAAAAACTATCACTTTGTTGACTAACTAACCATGGAAGATTCTGCTAACAGAAAAAGTCTAACTTGTTTGCTATCAAATCATTTTCTTTTTTGCAAAGTTTTGATAAAATTTTGAAATTTTAAATTTATGTCTTCAGGAATTACATATGTCTTATGACCAGCCTGAGTCACTGGAATATAGTGAAGTTTCCTAAGAATGAGAAAAAATCAGTATATTGTGAAAAACCTGAAACCCAAAATTATTTAATAAACAAGTTGTAAAGTCCAAAGTCCAATTATTCTGCTCTGTAATAAATCAGTCTATTAAAATAGGGACACACTGTTTGATCCTAGCAAAATTCAATCAACCCTAATTTTAGAATATTGCTCATAAAGTTAAATTTGGGGAAGTTATATATATCAACAAGATAAAATGATAGCTTGTTATTTGTAACAATTGTAACGCAATACTTGTATCTTGTATTTAGACAAAAAAGAAGAGGGGGGCTTTATTCAAAATAAATGAGTTAGACTGGATGTCCTATCAGCAAGTCCAGGAGACTCAAGCATCCCAAGAATAAATGAGAGAAAGAGATCTGTCTATTAAGAAGGTCTTTAAAAGCACTAAGCAGTAATTGAGTCAGCAGATGTAATAGGCAACTGTCTCAATTTCATGATTCCTGAGTGTCAAAGATAAGGCTGTGTTTCATTTCACTAACTAAATGCAAACATTTGTTTTAATATCATGCAAATTTGTGAAATGATTCAAATTCAAAAATAACTAGCAACATTTATTTTCCTTATAATAATGTAATCAACTATATTGGCATGCATTTTGTAGCGCTCGTTTACATTTTAAGAAATGGAAGAAAAAGATTTCACTGCGTCAGAGATTTGAGGTGGCCCTGCATGATCCTTTCTCTCCCATTCCATGTGCATCAAACAGGACAGAGAAGATTTCATTTACAGCCTGCAACCCACAATAGGATTTTGGGTTCAGGGCATGCCCATTTTATCTATTTATGTATGGTAGATCAGAGAGAAGTGGCAACTCAGTTGATTTTATACAGGTGATTGGAGCTTGGCAAGCCTGTCTCAGCTATTACATCTGAATGGAAGTTGAATTGTTTCCTCTAGGAAGCAATATAATACAGATATTGGCCCATTTTGGTTTTGGTCAGTTACTATTAAGGAAAAAAAAATCACCCCATTTTAATGCATTTCTCATTCTAGACATACTTTTGTATGTTATTTTGTCTAAAAGATGCATTTTGGCTAACCCCAATTATTATTATTATTATTATTATTATTATTATTATTATTATTATTATTATTATTATTTTTACATTCTTTCACTAACATCAGTACTTTTCTGTAGCCTTTACTCTAATTTAGCCACATTTTATTGGATAAGAATATTACTGTGTTGGAAAAAAAATGTGAATATTAAAATAAAAATATGTTCTGACTTGAAAGATGCACATAAATCTGTGTTCTGACTTGGAAGATGCACATTAGTTACATTTGCAATACAATAGAAATTGAACTAATGTCTTCTTTGCCCTGCCATTTTTCAGTCATCCATTTTCTTCCAGTTCTTAGTTACTCGAAGGACATAATTTGCCCAGAGTGCTGGCAATAACTGCTTTTTTGAGTGATGGTGATAATGATGATGATGATGATCATCTGTTATGTGCCTTGATAAAGTGTTTGTAAGCATGCTTTCATTATCAATATCTAGACACTTTATCTTTTGTTGATCTCTTTAGCAATTGCCTTTGATTTTTTTCAAGCATCAGGATTTTTAATGACGCTTGCCTTCTCATTATGTATCCAAAATATTCAAGTTTCAGCTTCATTATTACGGGTTCCATGACAGTCTGGTTTTACTTCATCTAGTATTTAGTTGAAAGTATTCTCTTCTAACACTTAATTCAAATATACATATTTTCTTCTTTCAGGCTTTCTAAAGATGCAGCTTTCACAGCCATATGTTACAATAAGGAAAACCGTGGCCTTCACAATACCCTTTTTGTCAATGTGATGTCTCTGCACTTTTTTTAAAATTTATTTTTTTTAAAATTTTTGATTATAAAAAGAAGAAAACATACATAAAAGTGGTTTAACAAAAAAGTAAAAAAAAAAACCAGAAAAAAGTGTTAATATATCATAACAATAAACAATTTCAATTCTATATATATACTTATTTAATACAAATATTATTCAAGTACATATATATTTCTATACTATATAGTATACTATATACTATACTATATATAGTAAAGATATATTACTATCATTTTTTAACCTACTGTATTTTGTATAAATGAGTCCCATTTTCATTATACTTGTCCATACAAAGTCTATGTCTATAGGCAATCCAGTCATAAATGGCACTCACAATCAGGTATTCAATTCATTGAACAAATGGAGCCATACATTTATCTTTCCAATGCTGCAGTATCTCTCTTTTGGCCATAGTAAGCACATGGAGAATCCATTTATGTTGTCCAGATGTCAAATTCCTTGTACTAGGTATATAGTTCAAAAAAATATTCTTTGAAAATTTTAGCTTTTGTCGCAGTCATATTTATATAGTCCACTACTTTATCCCAAAACTTGGTAATATAGGACATTGTACAAACATATGCTTTTAAGAGGCATTGTCCTTATTACATCTCCAACAAAATGCTGTCCAAGTAGAGTCCAATAAATTCTAAATATTATTTTTTGTTTTGTAAATCATAGTTTAAGGTCCATTGACACTCTTGCTATAGAAGTTAAGATACTCTCCCATTGTCTAGGCAATATAGAAAACTCAAATTCTTTATTCCACTCATCCCTTAATATCTGCATATCAAATTGATTTATTGACAACGAACATTTATAAAAGCTAATAGATTTAACAAGTTGTTCTATCTCAGGTGTCTCAGAAGCTGAAAATGCTGTTAGTCCAAACAATGTTGTCAACAAATGTTATAACTGTAAATATTGCCATTGGGTTATATCTGATATCTGATATTTATCTCTTAAGACAGAGTATGTTAAAAATTCTTCACCATCTATCAGTTGATCTGAAATCAGTATCCCTGCTTCCATCCAATTTTTCCATATCACCTTCTGTTTCCCAGTCTTTAAAGTTGGGTTTCCCCATAAAGTCAGTTTGGTATGGGAAAAAGGGTAAAAACTTTTTTTATTAGACATTACATTCTGTAGCTGTCTAACTGATGAAATTGTTTCCAGAGATATTAGAATTTTAGTATATTTAGATCCTAATACTGTCTATCCAACCAAACCTATATATCTTTCAGTGTTGCCCAAATCAGAAAATTAACAGCACTTGTTGACTTCCAGTATTTAATACTTGACAAAAGATGATGATATAGCTCCAGATGCAGAAGACCGCATCCTCCCTCATTAATTGATAATTGCATTTTCTGTAAAGATATTCTTGGAATTGAATAACCCCATAAATATTTTCTGAACAAAGAATTTATTTTCTGAAAATATTTTCCAGATATAAAAACTGGAATTCCTCTCAGAATATACATTAATCTGGGAATAATGTTCATTTTGAGAATGTTTACCTTTCCCCAAAGGGAGAGATTTAATGACTCCCATCTATCGATATCTGAAGAAACCTCTCTCTATATTTTATTAATATTACATGTTGCTAACTGTGTTATATCCTTTGGACTTGATATTCCTTAAATAAATGTGTAACCAAATTTTCACTTACTGGCATCAATTCTGATTTGGACCAGTTAATAGAGTATCCTGCTATTTACTAAAGGCATCTATCCTTTGCATCAACACTGGAATAGCAGTGTGAGGTTTAGAAATAAAATAACGTCTGCAAATAAAACCAATTTGTGTTCAACTGAGTTGGGTACTACTCTGTAGATCTCCTTGTGTTGTCTAATAGCACAAGGCAAGGGTTCCATAGAATGTTAAAAAACAAAGGTGAAAGTGACATCCTTGTCTAGTTCCTCTAACTAGTGGGAAAGTAGGAGAAAACATACCACTAACCTTTGTTTTAGATGTGGGTGACTCATATAATATCTTAATCCATTTTATAAATTCCAAAGGAAATCCAAATCTCCTTAGTACAACAAAAATATACTGTTTATGTATTTTGTCAAAGGCTTTTTCAGCATCTGATGGTAAAATTACAAATTGAACCACTGAAGTTTTATACATTTAATCTCTTCCACCTCTAATGATTGGAATCATTGCCCTATCTTTTTTTTTTTCCCTTTAAATGAGTAGCCAAGATCTTACTGGGTCTTTCATGGTTCTCCCAGTATCTCTGTCATAAACATGTTAGCATAAATTCTGTCTGATGTTATATTATAGTAGTTAATTCATATTTCTTTTTCTGTATTTCTCTGTACAGAACTGTAGATGGGCATCTAACTATCTGTGCCCATAAATGTTTCAATTCATCTTTCAAATTATTTTCCCTTTTATTTTTAATCTTACTTCTGGGTGATGCATAAGCAAAAAAGATGTATGCTTTATCTGCTTCCCATTCAAAACTCCGGGCACTTGATGTTTCTAAATTCAAATCAAAACATTGTAAGATTTCTACCCACATTTATTGTACAAATTCTTTATCATTCAATAGGGGAACATTAAGATACCAATTTCTCAATACCTTGACCGGTTTTTGAAACACACATTTCAAGGTGGTTGCACTATGATCAGATACATAACAAACATCAATGTTACGTTCTTGAATTTGATGATATAAAGTCAATGATATTAAGAAATAATCAAGCCTAAAAAAATTCTGATGGACATTTGAATAAAACGTATATTCTCTTTTAGTTGGATACATCAAACGCCAGGGGCCTACTAAATTCAGTTCTTTCATATAAGTCTTAATTGTTTTCTTCACTAATGATTGTTTTTTTCTCTGCCGGTGTATTTCTATCAAGCTCAAGATCAAATATTTCATTAAAAACTCTTCCTATTATCAATTTATCATAAATACACTCATTCAAGTGTTGAAAATATTCATAAAACATAGAAGAATCTAAATTTGGTCCATAAACATTAACTATAGCTTTTGCAGTCTTTGCTATTTTGGCACACAAAATTAAATAAAGCCCATTTGCACCAGTGATAACCTGTTGTACATCAATTGAGAATCCTTTTTGAACCAAAATGGCCATACCTTTGGCTTTTGTCAAAGTATCTGTGGGGTAAACAAGTCCCACCCAATCTTTCATTAAGAGAGATTTATCTTGTTCTATTAGGTGAGTCTCTTGTAGATAAGCAATATCTTATTTTAAATATGCTAAGATTACATTTTGTTTCTTGGATTCTCATAACTCTTACATTTTACAACTAATTTCATCCATTTATTTGGCCTACTTATACTGATACCAATGCCCAATACCAATTCGTTTTATGACCTGTATCATTTAACAAATATCTAATAATAAACTTTTCTATATTTCAATATTTAACATATTTTCTAGTATTGCTCACAGATGTAAAACCTGCATAAAGACTTAGTTTAACATTCAAATACCATTCTTTTACAATTATATAGAATCTATACTTAAATAAGAAAAACGTGATTACGTGCATAAAAATTTAAAAAACTAGTGACATGATAATGAATCATTATATGTATGTATGTATGTATGTATGAATGTATGTATGTATGTATGTAAAGAAGGAAGAGAGAAGAAAAAAGAAAAATCACTGAAATTGACGAGTTCCCAAAGGGGATGTCATGGTGATTTCTTCTCTTATCTTACGCTGAAAATTATGAAACAGTTTCAAACATTACTATTTGAAGGGGGGGAAAAGGTTCTCTGTGTTAAAAATAAGTGATAGAGTTTGCATTACGGTCAGACCCACTATCTTGAAATAAGCAAAACAAACACGAATAGGAGTCCAGAAAGAAAAGAAAAGAAAAAAATACTGGTATGTAGACTTTTAAACTGAGGGCTTTTACTGCAGGCAAACTCCAACTTCTCCCACAGCAGATATCATAGAATGAAAATCAAGCTTGTCCATCTGCAGATTTTGAAGATAGGATAAAGACCTCTGTATTTAAGGGATTATTAAATTTGTGAATCTGATCTTGATGATTAATGCAGAATGTAGCTGGAAAATGCACGAAATATTGAAGTTGTATTGATCTGACAAGACTTCAAGCTTTTGTAAACATCATTCTTTTTTCTGAAAACTCTTTAGTAAAGTCAGGATAAATTGATATCTTGCTTTCACTAGAGCCTCACTTCAAAGGAGACTACTGATTCCTGTATGAAAATATATCTCTTTATATCCTGTATAAAATCTCTTCTCTTGTGGTAATACAAATTGCACAATAACAATATTGGAACTAGTTCCAGTCTTCCTTCTCATTAAAGGAATTTTAATCACATGTTCAATCTTGACTGGAAAGTCCATTCCTAAAGATGGAATGGAGCTTTCTGAAAAAATCTTCCATAAATTCAGCCAGGTTTGATTGACTTGGAGGGTTTTCAATACCAATCACACATAGGTTTTTCCTATGCAGTTGTGACTCCCTATAAATAATTAATTTATCCAAAATATTACGACTGGCTTGAGGGCATTTAAACGACCCCTCATAGCAAGCCATTTTTTCTTTTCTAAAGAAAATTTTTTCTAAAATTCTATCGATTTTAAATAGCATTTAAGCTATTTGCCAGATCATGTTGGGTTGGCTTCAAGAGTTGTACCTGAGCCAGGATCTCTTTTAGTAAACTAGCAGAAGAATCCTTCTCTGCCATCTTGTCCGGCTTGGCACATAGTGGCATAATTGAAATTGAGCCAGCTGTTGAATGCCTAGATCTAGATGTCATTCCAATAGCTTGTTAAAAACAAAATAATATGTAATGAAAAGTTTTATTTACCGAATGATGAAAGACCTTATCCACACAGTCTGATAATACAGAAGTTTGAAAGCCCTTTAATCAGGAGAGAGATGAGAGATGTGTAGTTAGCGCGGCATCCTGAACAGGAAGTCTGTGATGTCTCTGCACTTTAATATTTTGTCTATATCTGTCTCTTTATTTCATGGCTACAGTTGCAATGTCTGTGAATTTTTAAATCAAAGAAGATAAAGTCTGATACAGTTTCAACCTCTTCTCCACGTATTTGCATTAGGTTGCCATTTTTTTTTTTAAATATTGATCCTCAGATCAGATATTGCACTCTTTAACTTTCTAACTATAAAAACTTTTTAACAGTTTTTAATGTTTTGAATAATAGTAATGATAACTATTTTAGGTATTTATTAATTGTTTTAGCTTTGTTGTACACCACCCAGAGTCACTTATTCTAAGAGGAGTGGCTATATAAATTGGACAAATAAATAAATAAGTTAAAAAAAAGACTTGGAAGAAGAGATTTTTTTATTCTTCCTTTCTTACAGCCATTAATGGTAACTTAAGCATATCCAAGGATGTTGAAGATTCTCTTAGCAGTTTTAATTCCAATTTCTGTTTCTTTCAGTCCAGCATTTCTAATGATATAGTCTGCATATAAATTAAATAAATACTGTTATAGTTAATCACACCTTTTCCAATTTTGAAATGTTTATTTGCTCCATATTCCCTTATAACTATTTATTTATTTAATTTATATGACTGCCCTCTCACCAAGCAACTTTGTTGTTTCCCAGTTCTTCAGTAGGTAGATGAGTGGCTCAATATACCATGTGGGCACAATTCAATGTGGTTGTGTATACTGTTGTCCTATGCATAACTTCAAGGCTACAGCAGAGATTCAACTTTCAAGGCCTTCGTATTTTCTTTGTACACTCTGGACTAGAGGGTCATGGATGAACCTTCATTGCCTAAGTACCCCTTTCATAGGTACGATTGAAATGATATCTTTAGTGGCTGAAATTACTCCATACTCAACACATAATTGTTTGAATTTTTTAGAATTTGGTCTAATTTTGTGTAGAGTATATATGTGTGTCTTCATTTATTAATTATACTTAGGATGATCTATTATACAATATTATGAAAATATATTAAACTTAACCATTCTTTAAAGATAAAATTAGTTAAATATAAACCCGAATCCTAAATACACAAAATCAGTTTTATTAAACATGAATAAAAAGGTATGGGGAATGAAGTTACAGGGAAACGGGGGAAAAAAATGGGCACGTATCTTCATTCTTGTATATAGGTGAGATTTACTTCTCTTGCTTTGAAGTCTTTTTGCTAATGGTGTAGAGAACAGCAGTTGTAGAAATGGGTTGTGAAAATTTATTCATATAAGTGTAAGTAAACATATATATATATATATATATATATATATATATATATTCACTAAATATAAGAATGTTTAGAAGAAAAAAATCACAGTAATCCCCCCTCAAGACTATAATTCTTTGCATACAAGCAAGTTATTCATTTACAAGGAGGATCCTAAGGGTTTATTAAGAGTAGATGAAGCTTTCTACTTGCTTACTCTCACCAGAACTTTTTATTTTCCAATTTTGCAGGATGATTATACTGTACATGAGAATACTTTGCTGAAAACTGTGGCCCAGAAAGAAGAAATCATATTCTCATGAGTTTATACAAATATCTTAAAATTGGTTAATTGTTTCTGGAAACAAAACTTATGTATGCATGTATGGGTCTGGGTATATTTCTGTGTAGTAAAAGCTTTTTAAAGGATGAACGTTGCAGTGATAAAGATAACATTTTAACATCTCAGTGCTTTAATTATAAAATCTATATTTCCAAGCACTTTTGGCCGTGTTGGCTGGCCTAAGAACAATTTGGTTATAACTGATAGAAGCCATACCTTATGTTTCAGAGGTCTTAGATTCTGTATCTCAGATTGAAGAGGATCTGCACCTCTGGCTTACAAAGATTCTGCTTTGCCTCATTCAGTCCTGGATTTGGTTCAAGACATCCTGTTTCTCTTTAGAATTTGTGCTTGGCCAAATCTAATGCCCATCTCTAATAATCAGGCATTGGACTTTGGATCACAACAGCATATAGAGGTGTTTTATCAGTGAAAAATGTATAAGCTCTTGAACAAACATCTCTAAGGAAAACAGATAGAATTTGAGGTATATTAATGAAGACATGTTTGCATCTTCAGCATTTTTCAGAGCCAGTAGATCCAAGGTATCAATGTATAAAGGTAGCCCCATTTTCTTTAATGAGATCCAGGAGGAATACTAAGTTTCTGAATGGCTTTATTGGACAATGCCACTGCAAAATTTGAAGGACAGCATATTTTGCATATTGGTTGAAAACATCCACACTAGGTAAGTTCATATCAAAATGTGAACTGAGTACATTTTCTTTCTGTTGGATGTTCTGAGGTACTACATTGGGGCAATTGTAAGTAATTGTAAAAATAATATTTTCTCAGAAAACATTTTCTACAAAGGTATAGCCAACACATATACAAAGAGGTAGGAATAATTATCTGATGGCTTAGAAGCAATACCAGGCCCACAGAATAACAACCAAGAGCAAAAATGATGAATATTAGTTGTCCCACTGTCAAGTTTGTAACAATTCCATATAAACATACCAGGCTGTAAACCTACTAGACTATTGAAGAAATATCCATATATTAAAAACCCTAACCCTAATGGAACTTCTCTGGATAAGGAGAAGTCATGAGATTGCTCACATGTGTTCTGGGGGGGGGGGCAGCTCCTCGCAAGGAAGCCCAGAAGGCAACATGGGGTCCTGAGAGTGGAACGCCCAGGAACCAAGGGAGAAGTCATCATGCTTGCAGCCTCATGCAAAGCCTCTTTAAAACAAACTGGGTCTGCCCAATCCACTTCCTAAAACATGTTTAAATAGAACAAATTTAAAGTGTAAAGAGTGTAAAAAAAGTGTAAAGTGTGAAGACACCTTCAGAGCAACAGAGCACCTAAAGCCACCTGGGTGAGTGTACCTTCAATCTGGGAAAAAAATAAAAAGGAAGCAAACAGTTACAAAGATTTAAAAAGAATAAATCATAAAAAGCTTACTTGAATTTTGGAGTGAAAAAGTAAAAAAAATTAGACTAAAGCAACAGCTGAATTTGGAATATTGCTACGTTTAAAGTATTTTTTGAATTAAATAAGTAGATAATATATATCTCCAAGGGAAAGAAGAATGTTTAAACTTGTTAAGGAAGCTGATTGGCTTACTGTGTTAAACAAAGAGATAAGTAGAAAAATAAGGGAAACATGAAGTTTGGAGATCATCTGACTACAGAAGTATGGGGTGCTGAAAGGGACTAAAGTACCATACTAAAGTGTGGGGGGGAAGCTTCTCCTTTATTTTTTTCCTGCGCTTTTATGGATTATAAATTTGAAAAAGAAAAATGGTTATTATTAAAAGGAGTGAAAGTTACAGAAGGGAGAAGAGGATTGTTGGACTACTCCAGAAGAATATATTTGTTTATGACAGACAAATTTACATAAGAGAATAGCATTTTGTTAGCTAGCAAGATTATCAAATGGGTATAAGATGGAGGTATATTGAAGTACCCACAATAGAAGATAAAATAACAAGTACTTTTATGGCATACTGAACCTTTTATGGACTTTTTGCTGAAATTGGAAAGAACTAAAATGATAATTTTTAGATTGGATGATTGTGGAATAAGGGGATGACAGGATTATGGTTATGTGTAAGAGGGAGGAGGAATAGCAATTTTGATTGTAACTGCTGTATAAAGGTTGGAAATAACTTCTTTAATTCTTTCTACTTTTTCTTTTTTTCACTTTCTCACTTCACACTTTTTCTTTTCTTTTAATCTTACTTTATATTATTTTATGTTTATATTTTATCTCTGTGTAAAATCTTTAATAAAATCAGAAAAGCAAACAAATATGTACAAACTTTTTAAAGAAATCCTTCCAAATGAGGATAAAAATTTGAATGTTACACAAAATTGAAAGTGGGATTATCTTTCTGGATTTATATCTGGAACTATTTAATAAGTCATCATTGATTATTTCTTCTCTTCCCCTTCCTCTGTTTCTCCTTGCTACCACTGGGCATAGAACGTTAGAATATGTAAAATAGTAAGTCCCTGCCACAAGGAATTTATATCCAGAAATTTGACACTTGGAAATATTTGAAAGTTGTATCTCACATTCTTAATAATAATGAGATGAATGTTGGATCAATTCATATGAATTACACTATTTCTACCCAAAATCATAATACATCTTGGTTTATTTTTAAATCAATCCAAATTATTTTTTTACTCCTCCAAAAATTGCTTTGTACAGGGCCTGTTTTAGGGGCTATAAGAAAAGTGGAGTTGTACTCTCTAAT
This sequence comes from Python bivittatus, assembly GCF_059951505.1. Lineage (NCBI taxonomy): Eukaryota > Metazoa > Chordata > Lepidosauria > Squamata > Pythonidae > Python > Python bivittatus. Next base: position 35,602,143 of record NW_028277098.1, read on the forward strand.
CAAGGCTTGCATTTCAATGAAAAGTTGCATATTCAACCCATTTGTGCTTACCTTCCAGTAGGAAATTGTATACTGTGCATGTATGGTCATGTCTTCCTTTATATATATTATGATAGAACAACTTGGGTGCACTAGTTTTTCTGCTAGCGCTTATGAATGAGCTAATTCTTCTTAATTCTTCTGTGGATCTCATCTAGCATCTTGTGACATTAACAATAATTATTTTTAATGAGTATTTCATTATCTGGTCCTTTTCATTTTACTAATATGTTTTTTTAATTAAAAAAAAGCAGTTAAATTAAAATACAATATGCTAACTGTTGTTTCATTTGTACTCTGGATTAAAATGGAAATATTTTACATTATGCCAAAAGCTAGAATGAGATTGTACTCTACATTTAAAAGAATATATACAACTATGTAACCTATGTTAATGAAAACATCTATCTTATTTGCATAAGTTGCATGAATCTGCCATGAATATTCCTTTCTAACATGCCACTTAAGTCTGAAACACAATTCAAAAAGGAGTCAAAACAATCTCTATTCCCAGCCTCAATTATGTTCTGAATGTTAAATAGTTCACGATTTGTCCTAATCAAAATGCTTTTTTTTGTTTTTGCTTACATGAGTACAGGCAGGGGTTTGTGGTCATCAAAATAATTCTCAAAATGCTCAACTTTAACCACCGGTTGTGCTGGAAGTTCTATTTCAGCAATATATGAGAAGACCATATATTCTATATCCCTGAAATATAGTGATTATCCAGCTTTCAGTATAACCATTTCTAAAGTTACCCTACATCTGTTAGCTGTAGTGCAGAATGCATCAGGGAATCCAGGTGCATCCTTTTACCTCCTTGAAAATGTTATTATATCCAAATTTATTGTTGACGGGAAAGGATGGTTTGAAAGCTGCTCAAGGGACCTTGTCTAAATGGCCTAGAATGCATTCCAAGAAGATGGTTTAATTTTAGACTTCTTGGCACCTACCAGGATGCCTAACACATTGTTTGATAGATTACCAGAGTAGATATTAAATCCATATACAAAGGCAATCAAATTATCTTGAAATAGCCAGATTATCTATATCATTCTTAGATTCACATTACAGTAAATTAGCTTTTTGAACCATTTGCATGAATAGAATGTATGACTGCGAACTGGGGGAATATTTGCAATACAGTCTTGATATCAAAAAAATTAACATGAGCTTTATAGTTTCCTCTGCCTAGATTCTATAAAAACATATTATGAGACCCTATTTTGTGCATTACAGTAGAATTCCACATAATATACATAAGATATTAACATAGTCACTGTTAAGCCAGTTTATCTTCTCTAACACATAATTTTGAATAATTGAATAATAGTTGATTATTATATTCAATTATAGTTGAATAATTTTTGTGTTCTGAAAGACTGTTGAAAAAAATACTTTTTTTGTGTTCTCATGTTTGGTTCTTTGCATTTCTGATACTTCAGAATAACAAAATAATAAAGTTCAGATGCTTGATCCTGCACAACTACTGTGTAGAGTCAGTACTGATTTTCTACCTCATGATGGATGCAATCAGCTTAAAAAATCAGGAAATTTATAAAAATTCAGAGAGGCTTAGTAAAATTAGGATTCAATTTAGAAATTAAATTCTTTTAACATAGCTTGATAGAACATTTTGTTATTAATCTAGTAACTGGATAGTGGGAGATGGGTATCTGTCAGTCTTTTAAAATCAATACTTAATATATGTTTTTCACTTTCCCTGTTTTATAGAGTGGTTCTGTTATATTACATTATATTTCTTATGAGAAGAGTAATTGTATCCCTGCAAGGAAATCAAGTTGAAAAGTTAACTTGAAATTATTTTTATTTCTTTATTTATTCAATTTGTATGGCCATCCATCTCATCTAAGCAACTCTGGGTGGCTCACAACAAGTAAAACCAACAATCCATTAAAAAAACAATATGCGAACATATAAACAATAGATAATCACTTTAAAACAAAAATAACCAATGTCAGTGGTGGAATCCATCCTTATGTCAGCTCAGTGCAGCCACTGTAAAAGCTCCCCACCATTACTGGACACCCAGTCATAGAGGCAGATCCATGCCTTTGGGACCTTCCTAAAGGCTGGGAGGATTGGGGCCAATCTAAGTTCTGGGAAGATAATATTCCACAGAGCGGGTGCCCTAGCAGAAAAGGCATTCTTTCTGGGTACCACCAGATGACACTTTCGCAGACAGGACCCGTAACATGTGTCTCCTGCCAGTCCGGATGGGATAGATAGATGTAACCAGGGAGAGGTGGTCCTTCAAATAACCTGGACCCATGCCTTATGAGGATTTATAGATCATTACCAGCACCTTGAATTGAACCTAGAAGCATACTGGCAACCAATGCAGCCTGCGGAGCAAGGTTGTAACGTGCATTGATAGAGGAGTGCACTGTCTGTGCCACCGAATTTTGTACCAGCTGCAGGTTCTGGATGCTTTTAAAGGGCAGACCCATTACAGTAATCCATTCGAGAGGTGACTAGTGCATGGGTGACTATGAGCAGAGCCTCCTGTTCCAGGAATGGGCACAACTTGCATACAACACAAAGTTGCACAAAGGGCCTCCTGGCCATGGCTGCCACCTGCTCTTTGAATAGGAGCCATGAGTCCAGGAGAACCCCCAGATTGTGCACCAGGTCTGTTTGGGTCAGTGCCAACTCATCCAAAACCAAGGATGATAAGTCACTGGAACCTGCAGGCCCCCAAACCCAAAGCCACTCAGTCTTGCTAGGATTGTGCTGAAGTCTGTTGTTCCCCACCCGGACCCCTATAGCCTCCAGACACCGGGACAGGAACATGATAGCATTGCTTAATTTGCCAGGAGCAGAGATGTGAAGCTGGGTATCATTAGTGTACTGATGATACCTCACTCCATGGTGACAGATGACCTCACCCAGTGGCTTCATGTAGATGTTAAACAGGAGCAGAGAGAGTACTGAACCCTCTGGAACTCCACAAAGTAGGGGCTGAAGATGGGACCTCTCACTCCCAATCAGCAGTCACTCCCAATCACTACCCAGACCAGTGTCAGAGGAAGGAAGAGAACCAGCACAGTTGTCAGGCCCAGCCCAAGAACAATGGTGAAACAGTCCAGTCAGACTGGACTTTATTTGCTTAGCAGAATCTTGCCAGACTAAATCTATACTAGTATATACACCCTGGGAGATACTAGGGAGTGGCTATCTCGAACCTCTTATGCTTCCCATGCTCTCCTTGTGGACTATGTTGTCTTTTGTGTCCTTTCCCTTCCTGGAATGCACCCCCTCCTTCCTGATAGCCTTGCTCTCTGTTGCTATCCACCATATCACCTTCCTGTTTATGGATACATTCCATCACAACAATATAGTGAGGCACACTCCCAACACCCAGAGCCTGTCCAGAGGGATACCATGGTCAGTGATATCAAAAGCTGCCAATAGGTCAAGAAGAGCAAGGATGAATGCACTACCCCCATCTCGCTTATGCCAGAGTCATCCAAAAGCATGACCAATGCTGTTTCAATCCCATACCCAGACCTGAAACCTGACTGAAAGGGGTCCAGATAATCCAGTTCATCCAGCATCTTCTAATGCTGTTGTGTGATCACCTTCTCAACAATATTCCCTAGAAAGGGAAGGTTGGAAGTCAGATGAAAATTGTACAGTATGTTTGGGTCTGGCAATGATTTCTTGAGAAGGGAGGAGAACCAACACCTCCTTAAGAGATGAAGGGACAACTACTTCTCTCAAAGAGGTATTCACCACCGCTAGAATCCAGCCACATGTCACTTCCTAGGAGGCTTTCACTAGCCAGGATGGGCATGGATCTAATAAACAGGTGGCTGAGCTCACAGTCACAAGGACCCTGTCCGCTCTTTAGGCCCAACAGGATTAAACCCATCCCAGAAAACAAGGCAAGACTGCATCCTGGGCACCTCTAAAGGGCCTGTAGTAAGGCTGGCATCCAACTGAGAGTGAATCTGAGCAACTTTATCCACCAGAAGCCCTGCATATTCTTCCACATGGCCCTGTTGGTAAACCTCCAAATCCCCCTTAACCAGGAGGGTTCAGGTCACTTTAAACAGGATTGTTGGTTACCTATCCATGGATGCAATAAGGGTGAAGAAATACTGACACTACACCTCCCTTACTGCCACAAGGTAGGCCTTAATAGCAGCTCTTATCTGTGTTGGTTGAGTCTACTCTTCATCAACCTCCAGAGGCACTCCAGGTGTCTTTTCACCTGCTTCATCTCCCTCAACTCCTCTGTAAACTCGGGGGGGGGGGGCACCAGGATTGGTGGGCAGAGAGAGGCTGCATGGGCATGATCTGATCCAAGGCTGCTATTGCCCTTACATTCACTAGTCCATACTGCATACCGTTCACACACCTATACCACACAACAAGGGAGGGCAAATGGGAGTTCCAGGGCAGTTCAGCTTACACACTCTTAGCACCACTGGAACTCCCTCATTTTTCCCAAATTCATGTCAGTTCTGTGAAGAGCTGACAGAGGAAAGTAGTATCCCAAAAATTACAGATACATTTTGAGACCATAGTATTTTCATGCTCTACTAGATAAATTAGCCCATGCTGTGCAGTGTGTCACTAAATAAAATAATAAGTTAATAGAAATTGCAAAAACATTGTATTCTAAAATTCTTCTCTGGGTGCACAATAATGCACATCAGCAAGAATGTACAACATGTGGTCCATCAGATGTTGCTCACTTGTAGTTCCTGTTATCAACTAGCCATGTTGCTAAAACTTATGGGCATTGGAGCTGAACAACATCTACAAGGTCACACGTTATCCAACTTGATAAGAAGTCTGTTAGGTTGAATAGTCTGACTCCCTTTCTTTTCCTACAGGTGTAAAAGCATGTAGACTTAGCCTTGGAAATGTGAAGGAATGAGCAGAGGGAAAGAAAAATTATTCAGTCCTGAGGGAAAAGAAAGCATGAGAAAGAAAACCTCTCTTAGCCCCACCTTGATTTTGTGTGGTATAAGGTGGAATAGAGAGAAACTTTGACAGGTTTTTAAGATTCTGTTTTTCTACCCTACAAAAATAAGGAAGATTTCTGGAATCTTTCCTGTGCCTATCTCAAAGGGATGACAACAGGTGATATAAATTCTTGAAATCAGTAGTAGTACAATTATAGATAGAAAATATAAACTAAAGTCTCATTTTGTAATTAATAACAAACTCTTATATTTCCCTTCAGAATGAACAAAGTGGAAATGTTACATCTCAGAATTTTCATGCGGTCCCATTCACATTGCATGGAGACTTTGCTATCTGAATTGGCCATGCTCTAATTTCAAAAGCTAGTATTGCATTTGTTTTGCAGAGTTCTGATAATGATTTGACTATGTCATATTTTTTATTGCAAATGATTTCATACTTGGTCAAGTTGTTGCCCATCTCCTAATGAATAGTTTATGTGGCTTCCATTTTTCATTCATCAAAGGACTCTGACATAACTGAAGCAGTTCACCTGCTTCAGGGTAATTTCAACTATAATGCTTGATAAGATGTGAAATATACCACAGCAATGGTTAGTAGCCCAAGTACAGGCTAGAACTGAACTGATATTGTTTTTACTATTGTATGCATGTATGTATGTATGTATGTATGTATGTATATATGTATGTATGTATGTATTTGGAAACACTTGGTAGTGTTTTTGTTGCTGCTGGAATCTGCATATGCGAGCCACTGTCTCACAGATTGCTTTTTATCTGATTTCCAATCTCTGTTTAAATAATTAATGTAATGTAATGTAATGTAATGTAATGTAATGTAATGTAATAATGTTACCTGAGTATTCTTTCCAATCCCCCTCCCCCCATGATTATCAGAAGTTATAAAAAAACATATCCAACTGGAGAAATGTAACTAGGTTGGGAATACATTGTATTTTTTTATCATTCTGTTTAAGTTTGTGGGACTGTTATATATTGCATAAATAAATATTTCCATGATTTTTATAATCAGCATAACATTAACTTATGGTAAACAAACAAAAAAGCTTCTATTATGCACCGTAATGACTATAACTAAGAGCAAAACAAATATTAATCATTTTACCTTGTGATAAATTATAAAAGGAAATATGATCTGTAATGAAAATACAAGATTTTAAAGGACAAAAAGTTTTAAAAAGTTTCTAGGGCAAATTAAGGTTTCCTTATTTGAAACTAAAGGAGCTGGGGAAAGAAGAAATGGCATTCTATGATACAATATGTTATATTTTATTTTATTGATTTTAAGAAGTCTGAATTCAAAATGTTAGACTCTAGACCTGCAGAGGATTATATAATTATTTCAATTTCTTAGCTTCTAGGGTTGCCTCAGGTATCTTTGCAGGCTTACTTCCATAACTGTGTTCTTAGGAAACCATGGTTTAAAATTACTATACCAAAAGTAAATACACTAATGAGAATACTAGTTGCTAAACAAGCAATTTAGTTTATCAAAAATAAATTGCACTAATTCACAACTCATCAAGAGACAACAACTAAACCGAGTTAAAAGTATAATGACCCAGTGTAAACATGTGGTATCCATTTATTATGCTCTTATGTTCAGACGAGAGTTGGCCAAGAGTACAGCTTAAATTCTGGAAAGATTGGCTGTAGATAAGTTTTTATAATTGTGAACTGCAACATAATTTGCTAGAATCTGTATAAAATATATTGTCTGTGCAACTGTAGTACATTTTTGGTACTGAAAGCTAAATAAATAAGATTCATTAGCAAATCTGTAAGCTGCCCAGAGACATTTTTGAAGTTGGGTAGCCTCCAAATCTGATAAATAAATACACATAAAATAAATAAAATAAGACCAAAACAACACTTAAGATTTGAATATCTGGCTCTGTTTTGTCTCTGTGGACATTCCGTAATAAGTCATAGGCACACCTATCACTGATGGTCTTTATTGGCCAAACTGATTATTTATGCAGGATTTATTAGTATTGTTGCCATATAAATATCCAGGAACAGACTACATGAGATATTTAATATGCCAGATATAGTTATGTTTTCATTTTTTTCTGCCAGCTAAAAGTATATTAAGTGGCAATTCTTAAGCGAATTCGGACAAGGGGATTTAACCCTTTTGTTCTTACCTATAACTCCCGATATAACTAGCAATATTAGGGGACAAATCTCCCAACATATGTAGTTGTGAATTTTTTTTACTGAATATTCCTGTCTATGTGTCAAGGTCACAAAGAGAGAAGCAAAGTGAAAAAGTTTATTTCACCTTCCATGACCTTGATGAGAGATGTCTCTCTCCCAATGTTTCTAATTACAATTACTTTAAAAAAATGTAGCTGGAAGCTACGTATTTGAACATCACATATAGTTTATTCCTCAGTGTGCTGGTAGTCTAGATGCAGTTACATACCCAGTTTTGAAACAAGCATGAATAATAGCAGTATATATAGTATTGCTAAGAACATGCCCAAAGAAACTATTCATGCAATTTCATGCTCACTACCAAATAACTCATACTTGTACTAGAAGAGGCTTGGCATTTCTTTACAATGTAATTTGACTTTTGACAGTTCAGACTCTTGTATTCATTGTGAAATCTATTTTGCTAATGACATTTCTCTTCAAATAAGCATAGAAAATGGGAAATTCCCGGGGGGGGGGGAATTCTTACAGATATATAAGGGAGGAAACCAGCAGAACAAGATTATATAGATGGTAGATTTAGAAATTAATTGTGAGGATGAGATTGCATTGATTTAAATATCTGAAGACAGTCAATGTATATACATCTAGGAATAGTGAAAAGAACAGATAGGAAAAGACTAGTTTCATGTTCAGGACATCCTCCCACAATACTATCGTACAAGTTACAGTGCATAGATTCTGTGAACATATAATGTAACTGTCATCTGTAAGTAGTGGCTGAGACACAATTAAAATAAATATATATTTATTGCTTGAAATCCCAACATAATTGCAAGAAATATAAAATTACAAGTCATCAAAGTACATACTTTATACTTAATTTTTCTTCAGACTAAACTTCTTAAAGTAAAGACTGGAAGCACAGGATAACAAAAGAATGAAAAATACATGCATGACACTTTATATCTGGGGACATACAAAATCTAGAAATTAACCATTGTCCCAGGCTATGCAATATTAGTATATAATGCTAATATATAATGTTCAGTTGCATGTTTGTGATTGAGCCCATACTGTAGGTGTTAATCATTATCTGATTGCATTATTATGCATTAATCCTACTTAAAATCATTCTTACTCATTTGAATTTAGTACATGTTAACATCACCAACATTTCAATAAAATTATCATGTCCTATCATCTTTGGATGGCCTGATCTAATAATTTTAAATGTTATCAGGCACAGGGCAACTTGATTTATGATCTCAACCTGTACCAATAAAAGTAGATCAGCAAATATTTTATGCTGTATTGACTGCATCGGGCTTTTATGTCTAAAAGGCTTATAAGCACAGCTTGACAAGTAAGGCCTACCATAAATAGTCAATATAGAATAAATTAAACCAGATTAATAATGTTCTCTATATATGTAGTTATGCATGCAAATATTAGTGTACTAGGCCTCCTAAAAGAGAACCTCAGTCACGTTGATCCTTTTCCTCTGAAGTTCATTAGTTAGTTCTGAATTAAGATGCTTGGTTTGAACTGGGATTTGTGTTTACATGTTTAGAATAAACAAACATTTGACAAATAAGAATTGTCTTACATAATCTTTATGCATAGCTACTTTATGCAAGGTGTGATCCTACTAGTGGGATCATATTTAGAGGAATCATAAGAGGTTGTCCTTGAGTCCTTTTTGTCTAGAAAGAAAATTTTGTGAAAAAATGTTCAGCTTCTTGGATTTCCTGAATTTGTGCATTCTTTGTCGCTAAATTTCTCAGAGCATTATGTAGGTTGCCTGATATATAAAGGGAATCTGAGTTGAACTAACAATACCAAAGTTTGGGTGCTTTTTTTCATATATTTCCTTTAAAAAAGTCATCCAACATGTAATGTGCAGGTGTGAAAAAAGTAATTGCCACTCCTAGATTCAGAAACTGCTTGCAGTATCTTTATCTGCAATAACTGCAATTAACCACTTCCTGTAATTGGTGATCAGCCTCTCACATCATTGCATAGAATTTTTAGCCCATTTCACCATAGCAAATTGCTTCAAGTTAGTAACATTTGTGGGTTTTCTAGCATGAACTTTTTGTTTTAGGTCCCTGCTACAAAATAGGGCTTAGGTTTGCACTTTGATTAGAACATTCCCAAAAATATTAATTGGTTTTTCTTCATCCATTCTCTTCCAAGGTAGCTTGTATGCTTGGGATCATTGCTTTTCTACACAACAAACTTTCATGTTAGCTTTGGCTAGTGGACAGATGATCTGATAGTCTTGTGAAGAATTCTGCAATAATAGAGCAAAATTCATTCTTCATTCAAAGATGACAAATTGACTGGATTCTGAAACAACAAAGTATCCCAACCTATGACATGACCACCCCCATACTTGCCTGTTTGTATGACATTCTTATTATACAGCATTTGCTTTTTGCCAGAGATGATACCTGTATAGTCCAAAAAATTACATTTTTGTCTCATTTATTCATAGAACCTTGCCCCCAAAGTATGGAGGGTTATGCAGGTGGTTTTTGGCTAACTTGAGATGAGCATCAGTGGTCTTTGTGAATAAAGACTTCTACAGTGGAACCTCAGTTTACGAACTTAATTTGTTCCGTGACTCTGGTCGCACCCCGAATTGGCTGCAACCCGAAGGAAATTTCCCCATAAGGTTCAATGTAATTACCGTTAATCCATTCTGGCATGGAGGACAGGGGGGCAGCTATTGCTTGGAGGGAGAGTTCCCCTCCCTACAACCACATGTCAGGGGTGGAAAATGGCCGCGGACCATGTGTCAGGGGTGGAAAAATGGCCGCGGACCACGTGTCACAGGCGGAAAATGGCCAGGGACCACATGTCAGGGGTGGAAAAATGGCCGGAGACTACGTGTCAGGGGCGGAAAAATGGCTGCGGACCATGTGTCAGGGGCGGAAAATGGCCGCGGACCATGTGTCAGGGGCAGAAAATGGCCATGGACCACGTGTCAGGGGTGGAAAAATGGCCGCGGACCGTGTCACGGGAGGGAAAATGGCCGTGTATCGTGTTCGTACCCCGAGGCGGAGTTTGCAAACCAAGGTACATTTTTGCGGCCGGAGCTGGTCGTAACCCGAAAAGTTCGTTAACAGAGGCGTTCGTAACCCGAGGTACCACTGTACTTTGCTACTATCGCTTGAAATCTATTTTTATTCTGTTTTTCTGATGGTGGCATTATGAACATTGAGTAGCCAATTAAAAGAGGCCTGGATGTTGTTCTGGATTCCCATCTCAAAACTATTCAATTCAATCAATTTTTTAAAAATAATTTGATTATGAAGTGTTCGTTCTACTTCATTTACCCCTCTCTGGCTAGAATTGTGCTGCTGTTCAGTAGCAGTTCTTTGTTGGTTTTTTTGAGAATTTGTCATCAGAAATACTGGTGAGGTCAGTCTTTTGAGTGTGAAGCACTGGCCCAACTTACCTTTGCTGACCACTGTTTCGTCTTAGTTAAAAAAAAAATTGCTAAAAATCTTCCTTTCTGTGTCTCTCCCCTCCATTTTTAAATAATATTTGGTCCCATTGGAGCTCTTCAAGTAGTTAAATAAAGAATCCTCGATTTAAATGCTCAGAATAATAGGTCTCACATCATTTATTATTGTTTCAAGGGCTACTTTTTCAGCCATTATGGGTCCCCAAATACTTCTATAACATCACTTATGGAATGCACAGAAGAGCATTCACACCAGCAAGGTTTAATTCCTTACCATCAGTGCTGAAAGAGAGAAAGTTTAACAAAATATCCAATTTGGAACACTCTTGTATTTGCCCAGACTCCAGTATTAGTGGTTCACATTTTACTCCATTATCTCTTTATGATATTTGGTGTGCAACCCTTATATATCAGCTTTGTACCAGCTGCACTGGTTGGCCAGATATTAACATTGTTCACTTCCTATCTTTATATTTTTTTTATTGAAGATTTCCAGAAATAATTATTGTTGCTATTTCTTTTGTTTGGGCCATTGGCTGTAAATCAATAAAATAAATTTCTGGATATTATGCTGTGTTCTTGGAGTAGTTCTGACAATATGACCATTCTTGGGAAGATTCACTACTCTTCCAAATATTCTCCATTTCAAGATACATCTTTAACTGTGGATTCATGGAGCCCCATAGCTTCAGAAATGATTTTGTAATCTTTTCCTGACTAGTGCTCATCAACTACATTTTACAGAGGTTTTCATACATTTAGAGGCATAACACACTTCTAAAAATCAGTGAAATTAGAGCTTCACAGTGATGATGGAACCAAAGCCGTAATATTTATATAGGGCAGAGATGGCCCTAATTGTTGCTTCAACTGAATTGATTGAATTAGTGCATGATTACTTTTTTTACACTGGTACATCTCATACTGTTTTACTTTGCTTAAGAACTAAATGAAGCAAGCATCAAACATACGTGTCATTATTTACTCAAATTCTTGAGCGTGCTTCATGATGTTCAGATAACTTTCAATGACAAAGATAGGCAAATATTCAGAAAGGGAACTATTTTTGAGAGAACTGCATATTTATAGATTCAAACAGATGTATGTTCAAGGATGATAACATTATTAGAATGGTATGACTAAAATAAATATTTATATGTCCTGAAGTGAAACTAGAGAATGATAATGGGAAGCAACAATATGAAAGTTCTTTCTGAGTCAAAGCACTTCTTGGGTTTTCTTACTCTGTTTTAATAAATTTTCAGCATGTAGCATGGTAGTTATGCATCTATGTGTGTATGGTAGTTAGTATTAATGTATTCATTTGTGGGAAAATGTCAGTGTGAATCTAATGGATTTCCTTTGTTATGCTTTTAGGAGTATTTGATGGTTGTATTGCCTTGAATATTGCTCATTCTGTATATGAATATGTGCTGCCTGTACAATTCAACAGCTTGCCATTTTAACTTACTGAATATACTTCATGAATGATTAATATGAATTGAAGGTACATGTACTCTATCATGGATTTCTCATTATGCATTCAATAAATTTATTGCAGATGTATGAAAAATGGTACTAGTTTCAATAGTTTCAAACAGTAAATTAAAAAAAAAACTTCTATTGGTGGACAAAGACTTGTAGCAAAGAGTATAAGTAACAAATTATACACAGGTAGCCAATTGGAAAGACCAAGATAAAGATGTTAATAACTGTTGTGATTAGAAGATGGACTTAATAGAAGAATGTCACAGATGTGTCGATTACATGTAGGACTGTGTATTATGCCTGAGGTTGTTTGTGTGGAAGAAGATTGGTGAAATTACATTGTGTCTTTTTACAGCTGATTGGTATTCTGATATGTTCTGCTGGTCTTTGGTTGATATGGCTTACACAATCATGTTTGAAGTCCTTGTATTTTACTTTTAGATGACTGCTGTTTTCATTTAGTACTGGATCTTTGGGTTTGCTGAGTAGGGACATTGTTGGTTTGTGTGCTACAGTTTTTGTGCTACAGTTACTCCAAATGGTTGAAATTCATTTGGACTTCATTTGAAGTTCATTCAGTAACCCTTTGGCGAGAGTGACTGAAGCCCCCTTTAAGTTATGTGAGTTGCTCTTCTTTGTTCCTTTCCAGTTTTGTCATCCTGCCATCTTTGCCCTTCTTTTTGTCTCTCTTTGATTTGTACAGTATATGTAGCTCAGGGTTGAACTGTGGAGTCCCTGGTACTGTCTGAGCTTGGTTGTTTGCTTGCAGACATCTCATTACCTAAGTAAGATTACCTGATGTTACAAGCACTGATGATGTTACGTAGTCAGGTAATGAAATGTTTGTAAGCAAACAACCAAGCTCAGAGAGCACCAGGGACTCCATAGACGATGATGATGATGATGATGATGATGATGATGATGATTGATGATGATGATGATGATTTTTTCCCTGTTGGGAACTCCAACATGCCATTGATGTAGGGCAGGATTATTCTTGTTGTTGGTTGCAATATTTATGTTGGTGGTTGGGATGATGTGCCTTTTTGACTGAGTGGATATCTCTTGTGTTGAAAGATGTCACATAGATAGTTTATTTTCCTTTCAGTAATTCTGGTATGTTTTCTGCAGTGCTTTATGGCTCATTTGAATAGGTCTTTACAGAGTTCTTTTGTGGGCTGTTGGTTGTTACAGATGTGAGATGAGGATTTGGTTTGTGTGGGCTGCTTTCTGGTGGACTTGAATTTGTAGCATGCTGTTACTTTTTCTGCTGATGGGGATGTCCAGCAAGAGTAATCTGTTGTTTTCATTCTTTTTGTGTTTGTGAATTTGATTCCATCAAACAAGCGGTTACATTTATGAGTTTTATAACTCTTTTTCTATGATAATGAAAAAGGCATCATTTTTATTTATTTATTACATTTATATGTATTATAAATTTATGTAGCAAAGTCATATTTTGGGCTGAATTAGTAGGAAAACTATTGTTACTAGTTGTTTCATTACTACTTCTGTTGTACGTCCTGAGTTGGAAATTCCCTTACGGCCCCTTGGATCTCAAACTGGACATACATGGTGAGGCATAGGTTTACAAGTTCCATAAACTTTGGTATTTTTATTTTTGTGTGTTCAGTTAGGTTGTAGTGTATTGTGTACTAGCAGTGAAATTGTTTCTTTGGCTAGTTTTGGGTTGATCAATATGAAGAGAGCAGTGAAATCAAACAATATGATGATTTCATTATCTTCTCTTGTTATTTTCTTTTTTTTTGAGGCATTATAGTTGTGAACTAATATAGTGAGCACAAATGTCTACTAAGTGTTTGAGGTCTGTGGATAGGTTGTATGTAGGGGTTCATGGCAGCAATATAATAGGTTAGACTAGGATGTTAGATTTATATACTTTATAATGTCTGTAGAGGTCTGGGAGGGTAGGTCCATTCTTAGCATTCTTTGTTCTTGTGTTGTGATTTGTTCCTTTTTGAGTTGAGGTGTTGAGAGTGGATTTGGTTCTCTAGTTTTTGTCGAGGGTTATTTTTTATTGGGTTGTAGGTTCCACTGCCATTTAATAGATATTGTACTTTGGGTGATTCTCTGTCTGTGAAGGACCATGGAAGCACTGTGTGGGTTTTGTCATTTTTCAGTGCTTCAGATTTTGATTCTAAAAAAGGTGTTTTGAAGTGGCAGTGGCTCAAATGCGGCACCTGCCTGCAACTTGCTAAATCAGATTCATGCTTTTACCAGGATGTGGAAGATGGGTAGAGGACTGAAAAAGGTGATGAGCAGAAGCAGTAGCAATGGTAGCTACCCCCATCCTGCCAGATATCAGGAGAGAGACTAAGGGAAGATTGGCATATGGCCACTGCTGGAGGCTGTATTTCAGCTGAGAAAAAAACTGGAAATACTCTCAAGGGAGTCCATTGCATATATTTAACTTTTCTATTTTGGGTGTGCAAGTTTGTTAAATATTATGTGTTAATATGGTAGCCTAGCATATTTGTGTTATCTGTTAAATCCAAGAGAAGCTACTTCAGTTTAATAGAAACATTTTATTTGCAGATAGTCACCCTGATTTCAGCAGAGCATAAATGAAACAACTAATCATTTAGAACAACTTTAGACAACTTCTTTCTTTTATAATGATAGTTTAATGTCCATACTAGCTTCTTAAAGAAGAGTCACAAAGAAAAGAAAGAAACTAGCAATAAGAGCAAATTAATATAGCAGTTATTTATATAGTTACTTTGGTAAATAAAAAAATGCAATTATTCTGGGATACATAGTGCAGGTATTTACTTTCTAGTTTTACATCATCCCTTTTCTTTTTTTCTCAGATAAGTAAAATACTTATTCAAAGTATTCAAAGTTTAAACCTTTTGGACACTTTTTCAGTTAATTGTATGACATGGAATGTTGGCAGGTACCCCTTTCAATATATGCATAAAGTATGGGATTATGCTCAAGCAATTTGCTTCCCTCTGTGCACATCTATTTTGTGAAAGAATCTATATGTGCAAAAGGAGCATGGTACTGGAGCCCCTGCTTCTTACAAGGTTTCCACTCTCCTCGTTGGACACACAAATACATAGTTTTTGTGTGTAAAATATATTTTATAAATGACATTGCATGCATGAAAACAGACGGGGGGACCCTAAATAAATATCCCTTAACATTGATGTACTAGAGGTTCTAGATCAGCTTGATCTGGAAGAGCAGATGTTTTCCACCCTTATGTAGAAAAGGATGGTCTCACATAATCTTTGTCTCTTTCTTTATACGCTTGTTGACTGTATAGCTTTGTAGTTAATGGCTGTTTCTTATGGTGCATTTCACACAATTGGTGGAGCATGAAGTTCACAGGAATTTTTTATGTGAACTAAGGCAATTTTCAATTAAAAAAAAAACTTCTTAATTGCTGCCCCACTTCTGTGGAACAGTGTTCCTGCTGATATCTGCATGGTTCCTTCCCTGCTGTTTTTAGGAAGACCATTAACGTGGTTATTCCAGTAAGCCTTGGGGGTTGAGATGTGTGATGCTGTTTCCTCTGATAGTGGAATATTTTTAGAAAACAGTGGATGTTCTCAGTGTTGTATTCATTATTATATTTGATGTTCATATGGTTTGATTTTTATTATGTATTTTAACCTGATTTACATTTTGTGGGATATATGCCACTCAGAATCATTTACAATTAGAGATGTCTAAAGGCCCAGCAATAAATAAATTAATTAATTAATAAACACACACACACAGACATCCATTCTGTTTGGTTGCAGTGGTTTGTTCATGTTTCCATCAGTGTTGTTTAGACATAGGCCAAGATATTATATGTCCTGCACAAAGTTCTCAACCAGACAAGGATTGTATACATACTTGCCGTTTACACGTGTTGATCACCATTGCTTGTTTTTTATATAAATAACGTTGCATGCATGAAGACAGAGGGACAGGTGTACTTGTTTTTTTTAACACCATCATATCTCTTTTTGGTACTTTTTAATAAATCTCTGAAAATGTAATATAAATCTTTACAGCCCTCTGAATAACAGATTTATTGTACCGGCATTGCAATCTAGCAATAGCATTATACTGGATAAGTTATCATCAACCACCCTCACAGTTAACTTTAATATGAAAATGGATTTTTCAATATAGGTAGTCCCTGGGTTAAGAATGCCCGGTTTAAGGATGACCCATAGTTAAGAACGGAGCCTATTGTAGCAAAATTTGAGTTAAATACACGATTCGAGTTAAATATACAATGCTTTGAGTTAATTACACAATACTACTTATTATTATACAATAATGCTGTTCTGGCTTACATACAAATTTGACTTTAGGACAGACCTTGGGAACCTAACTCGTTCTTAAACTGAGGACTATCTGTAAAGTGTTCAGCATTAACGTTAGGAGTGGGAATGTCCAAAGAGCTTACAATTTGTTTTATTGGGATTACAATATAAAATAAAAACTATTTTCAGATTTTTAGATCTGGTGAAGAAAATAAAATAGTTTTGACTCTGAAAAATATATGTGTTTAAAATTTGTTGTCAGTATAAAAAAAGGTGAATTAACTGTAACTACTGGCATTCTCCGTAATCCAAAGTTTAGAAGTAATTGTGGTGCACTAAGTTGTGGACTGTCTATTAAAGCAATTCCATGATGCTTCATAATGTCATTGACAGCATGTCATTCTGCTTGGTCCTTCCTGCTTTCCACTGCCCTCTGACTCTTTGCAACCACCTTTAACTGTCAAGGGAAAGATTCCCATACGGTCTGGTTCTGTTTTAATATAAAAGGACTGTGTTGCTCCTCGGGAAATCTTTTGTGCAGTTATATTACCAATAATAGTTTAACATGGAAGTATCTATTTAGTGCAGTTGAACTTAACTCAAAGCAGCCTTTACCTTTCTAATATTTTACCATCTTCCGTTCATTCTACACTGAAGTCTTATGTTTTTTAATTGCCTTATTCTTTGAAAAGCTAATGAACAGTTGGCCAGAATAGTTCTTCTAGCAAATAAGGTCTTTATATTTTGACAGGATCCTGTTAACTGCATAAATCCAGCATCTACCTCTTTATATATCCAGGAATACCTCTGTCAGTTCCAGTTGTTTCTGATACTCAGACTTGTTTTAACTTCCTCCACTAGCTTTTCAAACCCCTTTTATATGGAATGAAATTTCATATGGATGAGGGAAAACTTCATTGGATTTGTATTCTGAAGCAGACTCATATCATCTGCAAATCTCATTAATGTGCAGATTGCAGCATCTTGCAGTTGTACTGAATCTCACAAAGGCTGATTTTCCTATATTTTGCCCTCTTTTTTGCAATATATACTAGCTGCATATATCAATTAGAAAATAGCACACACTTTGGAATTGGAACACAAATGGCCTTGGAGCCACATCACATTATGACATGGAGCCACATCACATTATGACATGGCATTCTTCCCAGAAAACACTGCATGGGTCCATGAAGCCATTTTACCTCGTCCTTCAGAGGACTGATGTATCATCATGTAGCATCATAATGTGGCCTCCTTTATGCACAGGGCAAGAGATGGAGTTGGAGGAAACAAAAGTAGAAAAACTGAGTCATTGGGTCACATTTTCATTATTTTATTAAAGGTTTTAAGCCTTTAATTTTCAGTTCTTTAATTCTGAAATGGAACAAATTTAGGTTCCAAATCATGAAAGAGAGATGAATTAGGGTAAATTTGGTTGTCCATCCCTAGGACCTCTTACACACATATACCCTGTGCTACAGACTTAAGATTGTGTTCAATTGCATCTCATTAAATATCAGACATAAATTAATGAAATGTATTTATTTATTAAATTTAAATTATTAAATGGGTTTATTTATTTTAAAGTATGCATGTTATAGGTATTAATCTATTACTTATTTTTAATCCTAAAATTCTTGTATATTGCTTGTTAACATTGACTACATCAGCTTGCAGGCATTTAAATGTTGTTGGAAAATGTTGGTTAGATGGATAAATCTGTCTTCTGTTTTGCTTAGTGTCATAGTTTCACAAATTAAAAATGGGTCAAAGTTTGCATGTGTCTTTGCAGCATTCTCCTAATGAATACATTATTCCATGCCATTTTCCCTAGCATATACAAACATTTCCCAAATGTATTTTTTGCATGCATTTTGATATATTACATGCATTTTGCATGTTATATCAAAATGCATGCAATACATTATTTTATAGTTAGTTATTGATTTGAAACTTTCATTACAGCATTTTTAAACTTTTTATCATGCATGGATACCTCACTTCTATAAATTTTGGTGTTACAAATAAGGCAGATTTATATAAAAATTCAAATGGTGAAATAAACGAGTGAAATAGTTACTGCTATAGTAAATTTTGAAATGGTACTGTTATCATTGCTTTTTCAACATAATGAAATAATGTAGTAAAGAAAGATTTAGAGAAGGGAAATAAAAATAAATGTGTTTGGATAAGAGACATAACAAAGAATAAAATTCAAATTCCCCACATATTGCAGGAGCAAAGTTGGAGAAAGATAGTTTATGCTGAAGCTCATAATACTTGGTAATCTCAGATAACATTTTAAAATAATTGTCTTTATCCCAATAATAGCAGGTTTATTGATTTTGTGGGGTAAATTTGCCCCCAGTGAATTTCTGCCTGTGGAGATTGTTTTTCCTGGATAACCAGAACAGGGACAAAAAGAAATGAAAATGAAGGCAGGAGAAAAAAGAATGATTCTTTACACATGTCATCTTTACTTTGTTTGAGAGGGGCAATGGTTGCATGTAAATTACTAAGAATGATTCATGCATTTGAGCATTTAAAATACAAATTTATTGGTTAAATATGTGATATTACAGTGCAGGTGAGAGCTACTGTAGGGTGATGGTTATGGTACTAGACCAAGAGCAGGAAGATCCAGGTTCTACTCTTCTCTTAGGAATAGAAGCCAGCTGGGTGACTTAGGTCTAGTGACTTTCTCTCATCCTTAAACTGGGAAGTTGAAAGGCATCAATCTGCCAACCTGTACTAGACCCACCTGGTAGATTACATTTCATATCCTTCAAGTGAAGATGCCTCCATCCTGCAGTGGATTGATTCAGGCTGATAACTGTAATTCGAGTTAGATTCACAGACAAAACTTTCTTTTTATGCAGTGTTTAATTTTTACATTTACACTTCGTCATAATTTAAAAGTATTTAATAGATTTTTTGAATGGAATGACTTAAAAGATTTTGGCATTGGTATTGTTTATGTATCTGAAATTGCTTTTTAATATTTAAAATTGCTTTAATATTTATTACAATGGTGCTTTTAATAAACTTGTTGTTCAAGACCCTTCAGTATGTGTTTGGTTAGTGTGAATGTAAAATATTTTTAGATTTCTATTTTATTAGAATTAATATACTTGTTTGTGGACCAGCAAGGTCAACTATCACTGGTGATAAAAAAACAGAGATTTATAACATTTGTGTGTTCTTCCAGGAAATATATAACATTTTACAGAACAGTTAATGGTTTGGATAGTATTTATAACCAAAATACCTCACTAATATAATTAAACTATAATTCTTTATTTTATTATCTCTATTCCTATTGACGTCAACAGCACTCGGATGTTTCTGGCTACAGTACTAGATATGTATTCCTGTATACTTAAAAGCAAGTCCATTGGATTCAGTGGGGCATATTCCTGCTGAGACATTTATAGGAGTTTATTGCCTAGCTGAAATGTATGTGCTATGTAACATAACCCTATCCATGCATTTTTTGATACCATACTGGACATGAGGGAAATTGGAATATATAGTTTTCAGAAAGTGTGTTCATATGAATTACCCATCTTAACTTTACTATGGAATCTTAAGTTTACTGTGGTCCTTGGCATATAAAAGACTGCTTTTACAAACTTCAGGTCTCCAGAAATGGAAAAATGGAGGCCTATACAGTAAAACCTCTTGGTTGCCCTGCGTGAAAGCAGAATGACAAAGGAATGAATGGGAAGGTTTCAGATCCTTGTGTAGTTCTCATAATTAACAGAAATATAACAGTGTTTATTTTAGAATTTGAGCATGAAAATAATTTCTGAAGTTTTATTTATTTATAAACATAGCTGGTATTACTAATAACAAAGTCGAATGCATCATTCTAGTAATTAATTAACCTCCTGATCCAGTGCTGAGGGGAAAATCATATCTTCAATGCCTTATGAAGGGCCAATAGGGTCAGGATCACCTGAACGGGTATGTTGTTCTACAGAGCGGGTACAGTGACAGAGAAGGCATACCTCCTGAATCCCATCAGATGATACTGCTTCATAGAAGGAACCCAGAACATGGCTATCTTGTTGGAACTTTTGGGGTCAGCAGAAATAATTGGGGACAGGCAGTCCTCCATATAATCTGGCCCTGTGCTGTGAAGAGCTTTGTAGGTGACAACAAATTGTACCTGGGAGCCTAGTGGGATCCAATGAAGTAGTGGTATTATATTGGCCTACCAAGGTGTACCCATAAATCCCTATGCCGCTACGTTCTGGATCTGCTGCAGCTTCCAAGCCAGGCTGCCCAATCTGGGAACAGGTGCAATTAACACACAAGATGGATTTTTGCAAGGGCCCTCATAGTCTCTTTGAGCAGGAGCTGAGGGTCTAGGAGGATCATGAAGTTGCATACCAGTACAATCTAGGAGAGTGTTATCTCATCTAGAACTAAATCTCTATATCCTAAAATGCATAGCCACTCAGTCTCACTAGGGTTAAGTTAAGCCTCTTCCTTCTCACCTAGGCCCCCACAGCCTCCAGGCAATGAGAAAGAGTCATGACAACATCACCTGCTGTAGTAGAGATGTGTAACTGGCTATCATCAGCAAATTATATTATTGTCAGCCCAATCATTTGACATTGGATAAGATGACTTGAATGATATATGCCTCAGAGAGCTTCTTAACCTTTTTTTTTAGGTAGGTAACTTGTAAAAGCAGTCCATATCTTTAGATATAGCTGTAAAACATTCTACAATATTTCATAGTTGTGCATTTGATATGAATCGCTACATTATATTTGTAAATATTATTCAGACTTTTAAAAACTCAATTAGGTGGAAAAAGGTGATTTTTCCACCTTTTCTTGACTCACTCATTACATAGGTGCTTGGTAGAAGAAATATATGAGTCTGTTAAGGCAATATGCTGTAAATAAATCTCTTGAATTCTCTCCTTTGCAACAAGCCATACATCCAACAACAACAAAAGGATTTTGGATAAGTGGACAGTGTCATTTTCTTATTCATATTGTCTGGATCACTGCCTGCTGAAATTGAACCAGAGTGCTTGAGCACATCTCTGCTTTGAACTATGATAAGGGACAGTGTTTGCTGGGAGAAAATGTGCTAAAAATTTTCCTGGACAAAAATGCTTTTGACATACACACACACTTTACTCCCCAGTGGCTATAGATAAGCTAGTATAGTATGAAAAAGATTGGCTTTGCTCTGGTTCCTGACCACTCTTTGCCTTTTCAGTCACTATCACATTTGTCAGTTTTCCACTAATCTTTTCCTAGGTGAATTCACTGCTTCATTTAGTATTCATGTTTAAAATGTCATGAGTAAGCTACCATTGGCAAAAGTTAAAATCTATTTATTTATAATTTGCTGGATATGAGATTCTGATATTAACCTCTGCTTGGTATTTTTTAGACTTGATTCATTAGAAATAATAATAATAACAATTATTATTATTATTCATTGTATACACTTGATTTCCAGAGACTCAGGGCAGTTAAATGGCTTAGAAATATGTTTTTGGATATTTGAAGGCTGCCATCCATAATAATTTTCCTGGGAATGGATTCTGTGTGACTTCTGAGACAAGAAATAGAATGATATTAAATATTTAAGTTGTTTAAAATACCTTCAGAAAATTGTCATCTAGATGTGTATCAAAAATATTGCCTGAAAACCATCAGAAAAAAAATGCTGGGGTACAAACACCTGTAACAGATGAGCAAGCTATTGCACAAGGGAGAAATGATGTCAGATGAATTAGGAACTGAGTTGTGATGTAATCGGCAGGAAAACATGTGAGGATCAGAAAGTCAAGGGGAAAAAAGTTTAACCAGATATGTGCACAAGACATACTCCCTGTTTGACTATAAAGTGGAGGGAGAGATTGATGTCTAACAAACAGAATGTATGGGAGACTGAGGAAATATAATTAGATATAACCAGTTCTTTTCTCTTACTTCTCCACATTGGCTGACATTTTTCCTGAGTCCAACTCAGTACAGGAACTGAAAAGGTACAATCATGTATTCAAACAGCGAAGTTCAAGGAACAGGATTGTTTTCATCTCCAGTGCATTTAGTTTAAGGATTCATTGTTAATCCCTAGCTCTATTATATAGCAAAACTGGGAAAGAAGAGTTTAATAAAAAGTCTGTCTTGGCTCCCAAAGATGAGAAGTAAGAGGCCGAAGAGTGTAGGATTTGTTTGAAGAAAAATGACGAGGTAAAATATTAAAAAGGAAAGGATAGATTAGTATGATGCTCCTGTAAGACTCTCCACACATGGTTGCCGAATGAAAGACAAGCCTGTATTTATACCGTGCGCACAAACAATCCCTTACATCTTCTCAAGTATGTAAGGGTTGGCAACGAATTTACCATTCTGGTATTAAGGTACTTAAATAGTGATTATACATCATTTTTAAAAATCAGTTAGCTATTTAAAACAAGTTATTAAAAGTATATTGGAATGCATTTATGTATTAATGGCCTTTCTGCATATGATCAGTCATACAGAGTGTTACACATTCGTTGTGTAAACAAATGTCTAGCAAACTGCTTGGGCCCTCCCTTCTGTTGTTTTCAAGCTGACAGAAGAGTAAGGCAATATAATGTACTCAATTATAATGTTTGCCTATTTTATTTAGTTACTTTGCTTTTGGCTATGACTTTAGGTGACTCTGAGATGTTTTCTTTGGCTAATAAAACATTCTACTTAAACTATCCTACAGAATTCAGAAATTCTTGTTTCCATTGCACAACCAGTTCAGTGTTTGTGTGGATGGGTGTGTATATATATAAATAAATAAATAAATATAATTTCAATTTAGCATTTTATGCCTGAATGTTTTGGAATGCTGAATGTCCAAGGCAATTAAGGGTTTGCAGAGTTTTTGACACAGAAGGAATATAACATAAATAAATACCATATTAACAGGATTCTAGGCAGAATATAAAACAAAAGGATACACACACACACATATATATATATATACATACATACATACATACATACATACATACACATACATAAACATGTATTTACTTCTAGCCCTTCAATTCTCCATTCCCTCTTCTTTTTAGTTCCTTTTCCCTCATTCAGTGAATTGGATGGAGGCCACTCATATGCCCCACTGATTCCTTTACTATGACCATCTGGACTGTTCCTGTGTCATTTCTCTAGGTGTCTCTGAAACCATTTTTGATTTGTGGTTGCTGCTATTTTTCTTGCCAGAGACACACCAGGCAAAATTGAAAATGTGATTGTTTCCATCATTGGATATAGTAGGGTTTGTCCTTTAAAACAGGTTTGTCCTCTGCCTTATTTAGTAATCCCAAAATTTTCATCTCAGGACCTGCACCACTAAGCTTTAAATGTTACATTTATTCAAGCCCTTACAGAGTTATCTGAACTGAAGATGTTCCCCATTAGTATTTGGCTATTTAATGAGAAAATGGAAACATTTATGTAAATTGGTGCTTTTTGTTGCTCAGTATGTAAATTCTTGATTTTTTAATGCCTCTAGGAGATGTCAGAATAAATCTTTTTCTTTTCAGAACAAGTGCTGAAAAGTGAAATGCTATCTTTCTCTTGTTTTTCTTTATAATACATTTTCTGTATACAAATACTATTACTAAGAGCTAATATTTTGTTAGTATGTTTTTGCACATCATACAATTCTACTAGATATTCAGCTGTTCAGTAATTGATACATTTCTTTGTGAAACCCTCTGATTTCTTACTGCTTTCTCTTTGCTTTTCATTCCAAATCTGCATAACATGTAGGCTTCAATTTGAAAAAAAATATTTTGCATATTATAATTTGATGTGTATTAACCTTTCTATTTTTGACTGGATTATGTCAATGATGTTTAAGTTTCTACTAGAAAAGTCTGTTAGCTGTCCTTTTTACCAACTGTGTATTCTCATGTTCAAAGCTCTCTTTTGCATTTTTACAAAAAGTACTCCTCTACATGCTTATGGTAAAGCACACTCCATTGAAGTCAGTTGGACATAGTCCTGCATGAACATGCTTAGAATTAGACAGAGCATTCTCCTGGTTTTTAATGGGTGGAGGGAACCATGCCCTTTTCTAAACACTCCCCATTTCTGCCCTGGTGATAATTTCTTTTATGTATTTAATTTTAAAATTGCACTGTGGTAGAAGTGTAATTAATGAAAAGCTTGAGAACTCAAAATATTCAATATCAGTTTAATAAATTACTTGTTCCTTGTTATCTTTCCCCTGTAAAAACAAAATAAAGCTTTGCTTATCTGACTGCAAGTGATAAATAAGCGATCTTCTTCTCTTTGAATTTACCAAGCTATTTCCTTTACAAACTGGAAAATAACTAAACACTTTCCAAAGCAATCTAATAAGAATGTGCATAGCATTCAAAGACATGCTTCATAAAACACCTCAGCACAAGCAAATGCCTCCCTTCTCAAAGCATTTAGGCAGCTAAGTCATTTGGCTAGCTTGGGACATGCTTCAAGAGCTTTCTCAATCTTTACATGCACGCATATGTGCACTAACAAAACTTTTGTTGCTGGGGTGAATCCAGAGCTGTCCCAGGAAAGCCCTTGAAGCGGCCATGCCACGACTTCCTAAGGACCCAGTTGCTTCAGTGCTTCAGATTTTTTTTCACAGTCATGCAACTTAAGATCAATCACTGTGTTTTCAGCTTGGAGGAGAACAATGGTGGAGTCTTTCCTCTACCAAATGTGAGTTTCCAAACCTCATTACTCCTCCATCAGCCAACACTTTTCAAATCTTCTGTATTATATTTTATTCTTTTTGTAATCTTGTGAGCTGCCCAGAGTTGTCTGGAATTGGGTGGTGCCCAAAACAAATAAAAATTAAATTAAATTTCTCTGCTATTGCCTGCTATAGGGACTGTTCATGAATCTAACACTAGAAGAATTTAGTCTCATTTACTCAACTCAAGTATAAAATGCATGGATTTTAGCTGTATTAAATGTACTGAGCTTATTTTTTACACAGTTGTTAGGCAACTTTCCTCTTCATTATATGGAGGTCACAAAAATAGATTATGTCCTTGTAATCCTTCCAAGACAGGTGTAGAAATTCACAAAGGCTTTTTAGAATTAGAATAACCTTGCTTATCGTTACATAAGACACGTTAGCTACTATTTTGGCTGAGGTGGTAAGTTTATCAGACAGATTTGTAAAAACAGAATAAAGTAGATCAAATGGCAATTAAATTTGAATAGGACTACTATATCTGAGCTTTAAAAATTCAGACAGCCACCAGATACAAGACTTAGAATATACTTTATCTATTTCATCCATCTAGTGGTTGTCCAGATTTTTGTAGTTCAGATATGATAGACCTAAATTTGAGTAAATTCTTATTTTTGTGATATCTGCTAAATAGAATTACATGGATGTTCTGAATATGTTTTGAACACAAACAAGAATCTGGAAAGAACTAAGAAGACTGAAAGTAAGAAAGAAAACCATCTCATGGTTAGAAGTGACAGAATTTGTAATTGCCATGATTTTAACACAGTCATTGAAGAGACTGGCTAAATCAAAGTCACTGTGTTTTGTTGAGATCATCAAGTTTTGATTCATTCTACACTGCGGTCAGGAAAACAAAAGGAAGAGGAAGCCTGAAAAAGGAAATTCAACAATCTCTTATTATTGGTTTCTTTATAAGACTTACCAACTGCTTCATTTCAGAGGCTCAGTTACAATTAATTTTGCAATTGTTTCAGCATTGTATTTTTCTGCTAATTCTGTTCAATACTTTTAATTTGCACACAGTTTGGGAAGTGAAAACAATTTATAAAATGCTAATACTGGAATCCTTATATACTTCTCTTTGGGATTTTGTATCTGACAAAGCTACCTTTGAAGATAATCCACACTGTTGAAATTTCCTGTATTCATTGTCTTAAACTATTGGTTGTTGCGGGGCCCAGAGTTTTTTTTTTTTACTTTCTCTAGTCTCCTTCCATCTTTCTCTAAGAAATAAAATGCTTTTAAATTAGTTCTTTTAATTATCAATGCATTCGTTTGTTAATTTTGTCAGAAGATGAAAAGTTGTCAGAAGTTTTCAGCAACTGTTAATTGTGAAATGTTACATAGCTCTTTATCAAGCCTGTATGCTTCATGCAAGTCTGGGTATAAACAGGTTGGAAAGATTAATGTATCATTAATGTGTTAATGTATTACCTAATGGGGAATACAAATTCAGTTGTCTCCCAGATCTTATTTCATCATTGCATATCCATTGTCTTAATATTTTTAGGGGTCTTTGAATGAGATTATAGCAGCATAGCTATAATATAACTGAAGACAGAGATATCTGTGCAGCAAAGGATGAAGTAGTATAAAGGATAAAAAATAATAGTTGTATAACAATCTGGTGTTTTAGAAAAAGAAGAAATTATTTAGGTCCCTAATTCTTTCACTCTTCTCTCATTCATTGATACCCAGGTTGTACACTTGTGGATTAATGTGATCTGTTTAAGGAATGGAAAGACAGAGGAATTTCTAGGATTAGAACAAAAATGTCTACTGTCAGGAAGGGGATAAATGATGTACTTCATAAGGTACTCATTATGGAAATGATTAGGTTTAGATCAGTCTGCTATATGTTGCTTCAGTATTAGGACTTCTTCCTTCATTAATGGACTGCTTGCTGTCTACCCACCATCTCTGTTATACATTATTTGTCTTCTGCCTTATGTGCTCTGTGACACACTGTTGCTCCATATGCAACAGTTGCAACTTTGAGCTGTGCACCTCTTTGGATCTGAAGGATTATCATTTAGAAACAGAGTCTTTATCTCTGTTCATCTTTAGCTTGTTCTTCTTATGGTAGAAGACTGAAGCTTTTTCTCCAATTGAGGTACTCACCTGTGTGTTGCAATTACTCCAGATAGTCTTAGTACTTTATCTGGATATAAAACAACCAACTGTTCCAGTGGATGATCCAATAATAATACACAATGATGCTTCAATACTAGTAGCTTCTTCATATGCCAGAGGTCATCGTCTAAATAGCTAAGGATGCTATTTATGCTTCTAGCCTTTCTGCTGGTAACTAAAGAAATATAGGACAGGCCCTTCCTTCAAACTTCAAAAAAAATGAAACAACTATACGGAATTCAAGAAGAGATTTTTAAATTTCTGTTTAAGCATCCCCTACCTACCTCCCACAGTGAATACTTCAACCAAATAAATTTTCCACTAGACTACCCATTATTCTCATTGACAAGCAAGGTCAAAAACTAGATGTACACAACTGGAGTTAAAAAGTAACAATTTCAAACTTGCTTACTAGGTTACTTGTTCTTCCTTTTGAACATTTGTCAGAAAATAAATTTCTTTTGGCACACATTTTTCACACAAAGGCAAACAAATTATCCAAACAACAGATCAGCATTTCTAGACATGATGCTTATTGTTCCGCCAGTACGTGACTGGAGCAAACAGCACTGAGATTTTGCACTTGGTTAAGATCGTTTGGTCTTTAGCAGAAAGTTGAGCCTGTATTGAAGTTTTTCCATTTGAAGGTGAAAGCTTGTTTATAGAAAATATCACATTATACCATGTTCAGTTCAAGAAGAACACAGCATGTATATGGATTTTAATATTTCTGCTTCTCAGCAACCCTCTTATTTTATTTAGGGAAAAGTGCTGTGACCAGGGATCAGATTTTAAATTTCATTTCAGACTTCAAGGCAGAGATCTAGTTTTCTTTTTTTCATCATTTTAGGGCTGTTCTTCTCCCCGCAAAGATATTGGATACAAAGCAAAAATTTATTCTTGTCTACTCTCTCCAACATTTTCCTTTGTGGTGCAGTATTCCAGGGTGCAGAAACAGGCTGGCTTATTTCCAAGAAGACTAGCAAGCTGTTACATTGGATCACTTAGTATCATTACAAGGGAACATTCCATTGATTTTGGTAGTTTTCTTCCATTTATGCTCTGGGAACTCTAACCCACAGTTTATAGTTTTCCTCAATGGAGTGGCCAAACACATTCACAAGGAGTTTTAGCACTTGTGCCAAGCCAACAGTGCCATTTCTGGTCTGATATTTCACAATAGTAAATAAAGATCAATAGCATCCAATCCTATTTTCAGACATCTGAACTTTTTTATCAGATTCAGACATTTTGAATGTGTCTTGTAAACCAGAAATTAGTTTACAACTCTTGATCTCAAGAGTGCTTATATTCATGCAGCAGAACAAGCCAACATAATTTTCTTCAGTTCAAAATAGGTCCACAATTATACTAGCACTGACTGCTCCTCTTCAAGTGAGCAACTTCTCTATGGACATTCACCATGTATATAGCCATGATGGTTCCTCACTTCAAAATTCTCAGAATACTCCTTTACATTTCTACTAATCAGGCCTGCTCACAAAGAACTTCTACTGGTGGTATCCTATTCACCAGCCCTAGTAAACCTTTGGTTTACATGTGAAAGTTTACTCCAAAAAGTAACATCATATTGTCATCATGTAATGGGCTTGATTATATAAAGATAGCATAATATCTGATGCAGATATGTAAGTTATGTCATTTGCACACATATGTCATCATTTACCCACCTTCACTCCTATGACAACAGTGATTCTGGTTTCATAGGATTTGACTCTGATTTCTTCCTCCAGAAAAGGAGTATCCAACAAGTGGGTAGAGGTTATTGTATTGCTCACCTCATCTTTTCATTCTACAATCAGATCTGAGTGAATTGGATGTTGTGTCTTGGGTTCCATGCTGCAACTTTGGCTGTGTTACCTTCATATATCTTTAATGTGTACACTTTTATATTGGCTCATTGTTCCTAGATTCCTGCTTGAACCTGATCCTATATTATTTTGTTTCCATTAGATGTTATGATCTGCTTCATAAGATGGAGAAGTCAGAAAAAGATGAGCAGTAGTTTACTGTCCCTGTTGTACAACTTTCTTGGACTCTAATAATTGGGCTTCCATTGCAGTGATCTAATAACATCCAGACACTGGGCTCAGGAAGAAACTGTTACAAATAAATGTGTTAGACCTACCTGCAGTAATGAAGACATGCTGCATTTTTCAATTTGTTTCTCTACAGTTATGTTTTCATCTTAGTCAAGACATATTCTTCCCATCTTTTACTCCAATCTCCACATTTTTCATAAAAGGATCCTTTTATCATGTTGAGATCAAAAAGATAAGTAGCTTTTTGCTTTGATCACAAAGTAATTTCTCCTCATCCTAAAGCTTGTATGCTTTTTTTTTTTTTTTTGAAATTCACATTTTAAAAGGCAAGTATCAACTTTTTATCTTTATTTTTCCATACGTGACTGTAGCGGCACATCTGAGCCTATAGGATGAAAGGTGGCAATCTCAAATCTTCTCTCCCAAAAGTCCTCTGGGTTTACAAACCCTAGCTCTACCTACTGCCTTGGTGTGGCAGCTTAGTAGCTCCTGCTTCCACCCATATTTTCCATGACATTCTCCCCCTAACTGCAGCACATGAGAGACATAGGCCCCCAAAACCTGAGTTGCTTTTCGAGCAAATTAAAACTAAAGAGAGGAAATGGAATAAATTCTATGATGCCACTATATATTCTATAAGTGTGTGGCTAAGGGAATACACCACTTTTCCCCCCTATGGTTGGGGTAATCTCACAAGAAATTAATAAAATCAAACTTTATTTTAAAAAAGGAAAAGAATATAAAAATCCCTTTTTAGCTTTACGTAGCAACACGCGAAACAAATGTGAAAAAAGAGATGAAAAGACAGGCCAATTCACAGGTAGTGAGTTAAAAGGATCTCCCATATAAAAAGCACAAAGGAAAATCTAGGGCTCTGGGCAAACCATAAGATGCTGCTGCTCTGATCCTTATTTATAGGCAACACTGCTATAAAGGGGTTCCATTGCTTGCATAATATAAGCAATTATAGTGACAATAAATCTAGAAAGAATAAAGCTTAAATAGCAACACACACGCACAACTAAAGATTAGAGATATTAAAAAATAGAGAAATAGAGTAGAAAAAATATTCCTTAGAGAGAAACAGATGTTCTGAAGCAAAAGAATTTTCCTTGCCTGCTTGGACTTTTGTAGTTTCTTGTAGACTAACTTTTCATCCAAGGCTGAGGAGCAATGTTTCTAAGCTCCTCTTAGTGAAATTGGAAGTACAGGTAGTCCTCAAGTTACTACATGTCCTCACACTTACGACCAGTTGCAGTGTCCCGTGGTTATGTGATCACCATTTGCAACCTTGCTTGCCAGCTTTCCCGAAGCAAAGACAATGGGAAGCCAGCAAGGAAAGCCAAAAATTGCTGGGGTAAGTCTCCCCTCACCCCGGCCTTTCTTCACTCGCACGCGCTGTACCTTCCTTCCCCTTTGCTTGCATACACGCTGCACCCTCATTCCCCGGCCTCCCTGCACTCACACACACTCACCCCCACACCTTTCGAAAGTCTTCCTGCACCCTATGCCCTCTTTCCATGGGCTCCCTGCAATTGCATCCATCCCATGCCCTTTTTCCTCAGTCTCCCTACACTTGCACACATGTACGCATGCACTCCCACACCCTCTTTCCATAGTCTGCATGCATGTATCCTGTGCCCTCTCCCTGGCCTCCCTGCAATTGCACACACGCATGCACCCCATGCCCTCTTTCCATGACCTCCCTGCGATTATGTACCCCACACCCTCTTTCATGGACTCCCTGCAATTGCACCCATCCCATGCCCTCCTTCCTCAATCTCCCTGCACTCACACACTTATACACATGCACCCGTGCACTCTCTTTCCACAGTCTGCCTGTGATCGTACACATGCATGCACATACCCTGTGCCCTCTTTCCCCGGCCTCCCTGTGATTGCACAAACACATGCACCCCACCCTTTTTCCATGCCCTCCCTGTGATCCCATGTACCCCATATCCTCTTTCACAGCCTCCCTGCAATTGCACCCATTCTGTGCCCTCTTTCCTCAGTCTCCCTGCACTCACACACATGGACGCACATACCACACACTCTCTTTTCTTGGCCTCCCTGCAGTTCCACACACACACGGACATACCCTGCACCCTCTTTCTATGGTTTCCTTGTGCTCACACACACACACACACACACACACACACACACAATCCTGTGTCCTCTTTCTTTGGCTTCCCTGTGATCACATACACACCCACACACACACGCCCTGTGCCCTTTTTCCCCCAGCCTCCCTATGATTACATTCACCTTGTGCCCTCATTCTCCAGTCTTTCTGAGCTCACACTACACTGAGCACCCCCTCCCCCAACTTGTGCACGGTCTGCGCCAGGCCTCCCAGGGCTTCCCCTACCCCCGTGTGGCACTGCTGTGCTCCTTATTTGGGATCCCTCCATTTCCTGCTTAACAACCCACACATCTTTTGTTACAACAACATCTGGGACTGCCTGGATTGCCTTCATTAAATGATCAGTCATGTGATGTTGCACTTTATGCCCACATCGCTTAGTGATGGCAATCCTGGTCTGAATTGCAGTCATAACTTGAGGACTACTTGTAAAAAGGAAGGAATTAATAGCAAGGAGGTAGAAATGAGGATTAAAGCTGGAGTTGGAAAAGACCTGCATTATTTCTCGGGGGGAAGGATAGTTATGTAGGCAAGGTCAAACATCTATAAATAAATGATAAAGATGCTACAGACAGAGAGTTATTCAAACTAGCCAATGCATCTCAAACCAAGGAAAATTGTACTGGTTGTAAGAGAGACCAAGCTAAAGAAATGGTCCTGGTGAAAGCATATATAGTCCAGCAATCTGGTTTTTGTGAAGCAGGCTGAAATGAACATCTCCAGCAACCATCTCAGTCTCTGATGCTGCCTTATAGAGTTCCCAGCAGTTGGCATTTCCCAGCTGAGGCTTATCATGGCTCTGCCTCCAAAGGAGGCTAGATGTCCTGGGAACCTGACTCTGCAATCTAGTGCTCTTCTGTTTTCTGTCCTGTGTTCTTCCAAACAGTAACAGCTGTCTTGGTTGGGGCTCAGGGAATGGAGATACAGAATCCAAAAATGACACGGACAGGTTCAGCTTCGGTCTCTACTCTCTGACCAGAGCCATGGCCTATCACAGAGATCCCTGGCTCTTTATTCTTCCTTGACATCTGTACGTCCATTAAGGAAGAATCCAAGCCATGCATGACAAAACCACTTATGTGTTAGGATTAAATAGAAAATGAATGCTCACCTTCTTTTTGAATCTGAAGAAGGTGAAGAAAGTTCTGGCAACTGAGGCAGACAGCCTGAGCCCCCCCCTCCTTTTTTTTCCTCATTCCATTCAAAATCTTGTTGACTTTATTATTTATTTATTATATCTAAAGCCTGTGGAAGCTCAAGGCAGTATACTTGAAGCAGGGATAAGTTTCTTAATTATATACCAACAGCAATTCTGTAAGATAGGATGGGCTGAGAGAGAGTAACTAGCTCAGAAAGTTGCATGGTGTACAGATTAAAACTTAAAACCAGTCCATACCCAACAGCAAAAGCTATAGAAGTTACAGTTTTCTCCAAAAGGAGTGTAAGGTAGTATAAGTGTTAGGTTTCTTCCCAGGCTTGCATTCTAAGGGCCTAAGCAATATGTAGTCAAAAGGAGCATTACATGTAAGAATAACAACTGTTAACGCTGTCTTAACTCTGTTACTACATTGTAAAGTCTCTGTTTTACAAGGAAGGCCAGTTCTGAACTTCTCTGTTTTATTCATATTATAAACTGACAGCCATGTTGATGAGATGCTCCTCCTTATGGATGGGGCCAAGATATTTTAATTAGAACTGGACTTTTTGAAACAATCTAGATAAGTGTTTTCTGTTTAATCTTTTAATTCTAAGCAAGGCAATTACCTTTTTGTCTCAGAAAGCTTTGGGGGCAGTAAATTGAATATTACGTGCTGCTCTTTTGTTAATGGTTGGCTTACCTTTTTTTTGTGTGATTTTAATTTATTTTACGAACCTGTCAAAAATATTTTATTATTTTTATTTCTAGTGCAACTTGTCTTGGTGTCTTCTTACAAATGCTTTAAAGTGTTCATTCATTTAGCTGATAAGCATTTAAACTGGAGAAGTCAATCTATATGTGTGAACTATATCTAGGACTGAAATCATACATCCAGTTATTAGGTTCAAAAGTTCTACTGAAATAAATGTGAAATTGCAATAGACAATTGTTTAGAGGATTCAACTTAAGACTTATGCCTGGATTTTTATCTGGGAGGCTTAACAAGCCCTTTTTTTCTGCAAAATCTCATCTGATTAAATGAATATTTACATTGGCTCATTTATTTCTTGATCAAGCATTATGTTAAGTGGGTGGCATCCAGAGTTCCTTTGAGTGAAATTTGCTTATAGAATGCTTTTCCTGGAGGACTACAAAGAAAAGATTTTTAACTATTTGTCTGTCTTCTTCCCTGTTCCTCCAGGGATTGATGAAAGGGGGAAGGGTAGGCAAAAACAGCTTATTTTCTTCTTTCATTGAGAATGCATCTGGATTTCTATCCAATGGAATATTCTTTCAACTTATTACTATAGAGTTGTATGTTTTCATATTCACTTTAAATTATTATTATTCTAAAATTATTATTCTAAAAAACACATTGGTTTCTTTTAAGCAAAACTATTCTGCATTAGTGCTATATTTGCTATGGAGCATGTCTACAAAGGAAAAATACCCTATCTCTATTATTAAAATATGTTTCTGTATTATGATTAAAAATAGATCTATTACAGCAGGAATTGTTCTGAGAATAAATTTATTCTACTTTGTAAATGGAACTCAATAAACAGTAGTTCTGGAAACAACGATCAGAAGAAAATCATCATCATCCCCCAGTGAGGCACTACCTTGATGTAGTTGTGGGGCTTGTGTGCTCCGAGGAGGATGAGAGCTATGCCAGAGGTTCAACCATACCGGGCAGGTCTCATCAGAGGAGCCAGATGAAGAGCATCTCTCCCATAATCAATATAGTGAGATGTAATTTACAGAAACCCATACTGGATCGGTCATCACCCACATCGACAAGGACTGCGCTAGGTGTTCTAGTTCCTGGACATCTGGTGACAAGTGGGCTACAGGACTCAGGACTGTTGGCTGAGCAACCAGGGTCAGCAGTTGCAGAACTACTGGAAGAAAAGTTGTTTACCTGTTGCAAATATACAAAGACTGAGAACAAAGAAATAATGATCTGCTATTACAAATCAAGTCCAGCAAGAAGAGGGTATCTGAAAAGAATGCACCAGTTCTGGAAAGTACAATATCCAGAATCAGAAATAACAGAACAGAGGCTAGCAGATAAATGTTGATTTATAACATGAAATAAAGTATTCACAGAAGTACAATTGGAAGAACTGCAAAGATTTAGGGCAAAAAAATCAAGGCCTTGCCAGAAGTAGCTCAGACAGTAGAGCCTTCTCCTCAGAAAGAACAAAGCACTCTAACTAAAAAACAAGAGGAACTGAAACAAAGAATTGCTGAACATCTAGAACAGCACAAAAACAACAGAATAAGATTGCCTGCATTGAAGCTTGTTACAAAAAAAGTAGCTCAGACAGTAGAGCCTTCTCCTCAGAAAGAACAAAGCACTCTAACTAAAAAACAAGAGGAACTGAAACAAAGAATTGCTGAACATCTAGAACAGCACAAAAACAACAGAATAAGATTGCCTGCATTGAAGCTTGTTACAAAAAAACAGCAAGCACAAGTATTAAATGATGCCAATACTGTAATATCAAGTATAAGCACCAGCTCACTGCAAGAAACAAACCAACTGATGTATGGCACAACTAAATACCTTGGATAAAAATCAACAAACAAGGGGGGGAAAAGGCAAACAGTACACCACCAAAATGGAAGATCAGGTTGGAAAATAAGATCATCATGCTAAGGTCAGATGCAAGCAAGCTAGAACAGATGAAAGAAAAGAAGCTGAAGAACAAAAAGACCAAAGAATACCTGATCAAGAAATATCACCTAGAAATAAGGAAGATCAAGGAAGCACTGGAAATAATAAAACAGCAAATAACAACCATACCCAAGAAGATCAGCAGATACAAAGCTCAAATTGCACACTACAGGCAGAATCTACAATGTCAGTCGAATCAGAAACATTTCTACCAGTCCATCAATGGAGAGACTGCAATGAATCAGTCAACACCTGACAAAGGAGAAACAGTGCAAGTCTGGGTGCAGCTATGGGACAACCCAAAGAAATACTATAAGAATGCAGCTTGGATAAAGGAGGTAGATAAGAATAAAAAAGAAGCTGAAATGAAAGAACTTGTAA
Source organism: Python bivittatus (assembly GCF_059951505.1). Lineage (NCBI taxonomy): Eukaryota > Metazoa > Chordata > Lepidosauria > Squamata > Pythonidae > Python > Python bivittatus. Next base: position 35,637,889 of record NW_028277098.1, read on the forward strand.
TAACAGCAGAAATGGTGGAGAAAAGGGCAAGGAAAATCAAGAATTGGTCAGCACCAGGTGAAAATGAACTGCATGGTTTTTGGTTGAAACATCTGACTGCTCTGCACCCACTCATTGCCAAGCAGTTTAACAACATACTGCAAGAAGGTGAAATGGAGGATTAGTTAACATCTGGCAAAACCTACCTGATAATAAAAGATCCAGCAAAAGGGGAAGCACCAAGCAACTACAGGCCAATTACCTGCTTGCCAACAACTTTCAGATTGCTAACTGGTGTGATAGCTGATGCAGTCCAACAGCATCTAGTTGAAAACAAGCTCTTTCTGTCTAAGCAGAAAAGAAACCGTCAAACAGCAGAGGGACAAAAGATCAGCTCCTAATTGACAACATAATTTTGGAAAACTGTAAGAGAAGGAAGACCAACTTGAATGTAGCTTGGATTGATTACAAGAAGGCATTCGACTCCCTGCCACTTGACTGGATAATCAAGTGCCTAGAAATAACAGGAGCTAGTAGAAATATCAGAAGCTTTGTGCAAAGATCAGTGGCGCAATGGAAGACACAGTTGCTGGTCAATGGTGATTGACTGGGAGAGATTAACATCAAGAGAGGACTCTTTCAAGGAGACTCACTATCACCTTGTCATTGCATTGATTCCTCTGTCACCAATACTGAACAAGTCAGGTCATGGCTACCAAACATCAAAAACCTCTGCCAGGCTGTCCCACCTCCTTTAAATGGACAATCGGAAACTCTATGGAAAAACACCATGGTCAACACTGTCCAAATATACAGCCAAGATATTGCAGTGGAGTTTGGACTTGACATATGTGCTATCCTACCATCAACAAGGGAAAAATAGTGAAAACTGAAGGAATCAAGATGCCCAATTGAAATAATACCAAGAGCCTGGATGAAGATCACTACAAATACCTGGACATCCTTTAGGCTGAGAACATCAAACACGATGAAGTGAAGAAGAAGGTTAGTAGTGAATACATCATGAGAGTGAAGAAAATCTTAAAGTCCAAACTCAGCGGAGGGAATACCATCAAGGCAATTAACACCTGGGCAGTTCCAGTTATTACTACAGAGCTGAAATAGTGGACTGGACACAAGTAGAGCTAGAAGCCCTGGATAGAAAGACCAGAAAAATAATGAGAATTAATGATGCCCTTCATCCACACAGTGACATTGACGGACTCTACTTACCAAGGAGGATAGGTAGGCATGGAATGTTGCAAGTATACCATACAGGTGAAGAATCAAAAAGGGCATTGGAAAAGTATCTGAAGGACAGTGAAGAAGATGCACTGAAGTTAGTACACCATGAAGGCTTACTGAATACTGAAAAAACCAAACTGGCCTACAAGAAAGACCAGATGAAGAATAGAAAAGAGACATGGCAAGGCAAAGTATTACAGGTTAGTACACTCACACACACACACAAACTAACAGGCAAAGCAGATTACAGGACTTGGCAATGGCTAAGAGCAGGAAAGTTGAAGAAAGAGACAGAGGGACTAATTCTGGCTGCACAAGACAAGCTTAAAAACAAATGCAGATTTGTTCTTAAGCTTGGTATTGTGCATACAAAGCCAGATTTGAGAACACAGTGACAGCAAATGCTGCCTCTGCAAAGAAGCTGAAGAAACAGTGGACCACCTAGTTAGCTGCTGCAAGAAGATTGCAGAGTCTGACTACAAACTATGGAATGACAAAATAGCAACAATGGTGTATTGGAATATCTGCAAGACATACCATTTACCTACAAGCAAGAACTGATGGGACAACAAAACAGAGAAAATAATAGAAAATGAAGAAGCTAAAGTGCTCTGGGACTTTAGAATTCAAACAGGTAAGCACTTACCACATAACACTTCAGATTTAACAATTGTTGATAAGAAAGACAAAAAAGTGGACATTGCAATACCTGGGGAGAGCAGAAGAGAAGAGAAAGAACTGGAGAAAATCACAAAATACAAACACCTGCAAATAGAAATAGAATGATTGTGGGAAAAGAAAGCAAAGATAGTAGCGATAGTAATAGGCGCCTTGGGTGCAATCCCAGAACATCTGGAGCACCAGTTGAGCACCATCGACATTTACAAAATCACCATCAGTCAATTGCAAAAGGCAGCTTTACTTGAAACAGTTTACATCCTGCGATGATACCTTTAACACCATCAAACAACATCTGCCTATCCCAGGTCCTTGGGAAGGAGTCGAGAGGTGGAGAAAAATGCCAAATCCAGTCTAAACATCTGGCTGACTGTGTAACCAATAATAATAACAATAACAAAAAGCTGTGTTACTTGGAACAGCAAATATTGTATGTTGTGATGATATGGTATCTTAAGCTATGGTAGATCCTTGAGAAGGATTGAGTGGTTAGAAGTACCAAATCCAGCCAGAACTGTTTGGTAGATTTTGCGTGAACAACAACAATAATATGGAATGTATATGCAGTACATAGTTTGAATATGCTGTCTTTTGTACTAAATAAGTGTTTCTGGTCAATGTTTTTGAAATGTTTCATAAATAATACTCCAAGCATTTATAACAATCAGTGTAATATGAAATCTACTTTAATAGATGCAAATATAAAAAAAATGAAGTTGTTCATTAGAAGATACAATTTTATGCCAGATATGTCATTTCTCAGAGTGAGCACTGATAGCACTGATAGGACTGTGTTTTACTGGATTTTTTTAGCAGTCAAAATTTATTTAGCAATAATGCAGGATACAGATAGACATTATACATTCATTTCCTTCTCTTAAGAGGTACATCAACAGTGCTCTGTGCTTACTTTTTTTTTTTTTTAGTTTTATTCTAATCCTTTTTTCTTATAGAAAAAGTGTATTTAAAAAAATGTATAGGAATGAACAGATAATTTTTGAGGTTATGCAATTATTGCTTAATATAACATTGGTAAAAGATACCAAGTATTGTTGTTTTTATGTATTAAAAAAAGTATAAATTTTTGAGCTTAATGTGAAAATCACCACTATATTATTGTTTATAAATGTTAGAAAAAGAAAAAAGAAAGAAAAAGAAAAACACTCCTAAAAATAATATATGTAAATATTTAATTTCTGGCTTCCCCCTTCTTTGCAGTACCTGTTGGCGCAGGCTTTAGAAACCATATGCTAAGTCAGTGTTACCTCAGCAACTTTAAGTTGTGTGGACTTCAACTCCCAGAACATGGCTGGCTGGGGAATTCTGGGAGGTGAAATCCACACATCTTAAAATTGCTGAGGTTGAGAAAAAGTGTTCTAAATGTTTGTTTTTACCTTGCTGCGCAATATGTAACATATATGGAAACCTTTTTTGCTTATTTATTTGTTTATTTGTATATAAAAGAAGTTTAAATTTACTTAAACTTCTTTTACGTATACAGTATATACTGTTAGTTTCACCATTGCTGCATAGTCTCCAAATTTAAGTTCCCAATCTGATATTACTGGTACTATGTCTTTTTTCTACTGTTGTGCAGTTTGCTCTCATAGCCATAAGCATCTATCTTAATAAATTATGGTATTTTTTTATTTGATTGGATTTTTAAAATTATTATTCATTTATTTCTAAAATACATTACCCGCCCTATAGCAGCAGCTGTTGAGGAAATGTACAGTAAAATAATGAAAAATATATAGGAAAACTGGAAAACAATAAATTGAGGTCACAGATGCTGGCGAAACGTTAGGAACCAAAACTTCCAGAACATGGCCACACAGCCTGGAAGACCCACATCAGCCACAATAAACTGAGAGCTCATACATTCTTGTTATTGTAGGGAAAGCAAGTTTTACCACTGCTTCATGGAAAGGGACAAAAATGTAGGAAGTCGTGGGATGTGGCCATGCCCTAAATCAGGACTCCCTTACTCAGCGTTATCAGATTTCAGGTTCTTATAGTGATTTTGGAAGATTTGTTATTTTTGTGTGATATTAGAACAAAAATAACAAATCTTCCAAAAGAAGATCTAAACCTTTTCACATTTCCTACTAGTGGTAATGTGCCATACATAGGAATGTTAAAAGGGATGAAAAGAAGGAAGATTCCTGCTCCTTATATTCTAAAATGTTCAAAACGTATACATTGATCCATGGGTTTTTCAACTGTTGTTTTTTGATTAAATTCTATTTAGACTGTTTTTGCCATGCACACTATGGCATAAACAAGGTTTGTAACCTGTAATAATTATGTTTGCACAATACCCTCAGCCAAAATCAAACAACTACATTTTAGTTTAGCACAATGTGTAAAATCAACCACTGTCTCATGTGTTTAACTTCATTTTATTTCTGTTTCAGTTGTAACAGCAAATAAGGGATTATGGAATAAGTTAAACAGAAAATGTGAAGCCAAGATAAGCAAGCTGATGGTCTCTAGATGGTTTGGATCACAACTTCAATAACTGCTGACTGCTGGCTGTACTGTCTGTAGTTTATGAGTGTTATAATCCAAAACAACTGGAGAGCACCAGGTTGCACTCTCTTGATTTTAGTATGTATTTTAAACTTGAGAGAGGGAAGGTACTTTAAAGCTGTTCCTGGAGGCAATTCCAGGCATAAGAACCTGAAGGAAGCAAGAAGAGATTTTTCTGAAGAAAATCTGTGGCGGGGGGAGTAAAAGACATATTTTTATGCAGCACTGAACTACGTTAGGGTGACAAAACTGGTCACCTAATTAGTATTGCAGTGGATTAATATACTAATGACCTTGTATAATAGTCCATTATTTATGGATTAATATACTAATGACCTTGTATAATAATTACCTCCTCTTCAACTTAACAAACAGAAAGCAAAACATAGTAATAAAATCTATAAGGTTAATTTTAGAACCTCAAATCATGATGAGGTTTATTAGTATTTTAATATTTCATGCAACGACTCATTTTATTCTGCAAGAGCCTCAGCATGAGACAAATACTGAACTTTTGCTTCATCAACCTGTTTTGCTGATACAGTGTAGATGGAAGTTTAATAACAGTTGCAGAAGAGATGTGGATTCCATGTCAATCCCTTTTGATATTACAAAGAAGCATATCTTGAGCCAATTCCTTTTAGCATGTTTGAAATAAAGCAAGTGCATTGATTAGTTTGGTATATATATTATTATATGCATGAGTAGTAGATAGGATAAATCAGAACACTGGAAAAGTTGGAGAAATGCATGGACCATTATTATATCTCAGCCTAACTTGCCTTGTAGGGGAAAGGTGGTGAGGCAGCTATATTTGTTGCCATAAACACTTTGGAGAAAAAGTGAGAGGAAAATGTAGTATAATGCATGCCTAGATAAAAATAAATCAAACACTTTCTACAGACATTCTTCTTTCCCTAAAAGTAGAGAATGTGATTTTGTATAGATGCTTATATTGTATGAAATGGGATGAGGTTATGAGCAGTGTTGAGACTATACTCCAAGAATAAAGATCGGCAAGCTTTTCTAGGTCTTTCTTGAATTGGTGAAGGTTTTTATTAGGTTTCTCAAGAAGAGATTTGAAAAAAACAGAAATATGTTTCACATATCCCCATAAATATATAAATATCTTGGGTACTCTTTTATATATTTCTACCATATATAAGCTATCCACTCCCAGGCACATATATGTCACTGTTAATTCTATAGCAAGACCAAATTGCATTCAGGCAGTGGTAAATTCTTCTTTGTGCTGGCTTCCAGTAGGTTTTCAGTTGCATTTCAAGGTGCTGATTATCACTGTTAAAACTCTACATGGGGTCAGAATATTTGAGGGATCACCTGTCTCCAGTGGTTTCTGCCTGTCTCAGCAGATCTGGCATACCTTCTCTGTTACAGCACCTGCCCTGTAGAACAACCTGTTCCCCCCAGGTTCCCCCCCACCCATTGGCCTTTTGGCCTTAAAAACAGCTTATATAGGTGCTGAGTCAGGCATGACTCCTGTTTGTTCATACAGAGTTTGTTTGCTCTCCATCTTCACCTTTTCTGGTGACAAACTGCATCTTTTTCAAGGACATTCCAGGGATTTCTCTGATCTCACCCATTCACATTATTTATTGTCTTCCCTTTTTTTTTTAACCCTCAACCTTGCCAAGCATCATTGTTTTTTCCTAGTCCAGCATCTGATTGCATCATACACTCAAAGTATATGAATTTCTGCTTACTAATGATCACCTCTAGGGAGTAATCAGTCTTTATTTCATTCAGGATTAATTGACTAATTCTTCTTGCAGTCCATGGTACTCTTAGCAACTGTCTCCAAATCCATATTTCAAAGACATTTCTCTCCATTCTCTCGCTCTCTCTCCAAGTTCAGTTTTCACAGCCATTCATTACCACTGCCAAATGTATTGCTTTAACTGTTCTAATCATAATTGTCATAGTCACAATCCTGTCTGTATGTCATGACTTTCCTTTCTAGGATTAATTTCCTATACTTCTCGACCACACTGGTTTCATCTTGTTTTGAGCCCACCACTTCATTTCTTCACCATCAGCTGTGAATTCATTAAGCATGCTGGTGACTCTTATCTTTGTCATCTCTTCCAATCTTGCCATTCTTAGAATACATTTACTATATAAGTTAAACAGATGTACAGACAATAGGCATCCTGTTTTAGAAAAGTTTCTTTCCTATTCTGTTTCTCCAAACTCAATTCTTACGTTATTTTCTCATTCATTTTAAAGGTTCCACAGAACACTTGATATTCTGTGATATTTCTCAGATATTCTGGCACATTCATTGGATGTATTACATCTCATATTCTGACATAACCTATGGTGTCAAATATTATAGATCAACTTACCTGAGAGTATGTCAGAAGACTTCTGAGATGAGTAAACAGGCAGGTTAATTGCTGATATCTCATATGATATTTGAGCACAATGTTTTTCTAAACATTTCAAATGTTTAGGAGGAGGCAAAGACAAGGATTTAAGTAGACGGGGAAGTAAACTAGTATCCAACATGTGCTAGTCTTTTTCTAATAGTTGTTTTATTTGGGGGTGAACTAATTAGTGCTGGTAAAAGTTTCAGCTTGCGGGTGATTAGCAGCATCTCAGAAGTATGTGTGGAACTGCTAATAAAGATATGGCCTGGATTTTTTTCCAGCCATATGTATTGTTTATGTGCTTAATTTATTGTCTTCCAAGCTTTCCTGTTCCTGGCAAAATCAATTTTGTAGTTAATTGCAGTGCTACATATTTGTATACCAGCTTCTTTTTAAAACTGCAACACATGTATGTAACAGTACTAAGGTTAGAGTAAAAAGTCCCTGGTGATTTCTGTTTTTTCCTATTTTTATGTCCAATTATACCCATTCAGTCTCTTGTGAAAGAATTCAGTATTTGCTTTATCCAATGAATCATCGTGGAAGCATAGAATTCTGTAGTTGGAAATGACCACAAGGTCATCTAGTCAAACCTGCTGCAATGTGCAGGAAAAGCAATTAACTAACCTATCTACCTTCCTCTTTAAAACCTCCAGAAATGGAAAACCATGACCTCTGTAGGTAGGCAATTCTACTGTTGTACAGAAATTATGGTCAAAAGTTTTTCCATATATTTAAATCACATCTATGTAACAATGGAAAAAATGGTTGACACATTATATAGATTTATCAGGAGATGTGTATGAGTGAAACTATTCTTTGTTTAAGAATATAAGACTGTTGTGTTAAAATGCATAATGTATTATACACAGCTCAGAACAATTTGCAAAAATACTCAAAACACCTATCAAATAAAACATTAAAAAACACAAATTAATTCCATTTATATTATTACATTATATGTGATGGACTGGAATGGTGGGAGGGGAGTAAAGAATGTGCTCTCATTTCCAGAGGAGCGAGGAAGAGATAAGTGGAGGAGACTGGCACCCCCTAAGAAATTCCATCGGTTTGAACTGGCTGAGCCTGGGAACTGGTTTCATTCTGGGAAGATTCTTGTTAAGGGGTTGTAGCTAATAAACCTTGCTGGATTGATTCTGTATGGTCCCCTGGAGTTCCTTGGGCTAGGCCCAACAAGAATCTCCTCTGGAGATGAGAGCACATTCTTTACTCCCCTCCCACCATTCCAGTCTATCACGTTATATTACATTACATTATTTGCTACTGAGAGTCAATTGCTGATGACTCTGAGCAGCATATATACATGCATCTGTCTTCAGGTTAAAAAACAGACAGGCTACAATAATGAAGCAAAACCTATCTACATACATAAATGCCAGGAACATCTGTTACACTAAACAAATATTCTAATGCCAAGATACAACATTACAAAATCACAATCCCCAAGGTCTGCTGGAATGGCCAGTTTTAAAGACCTTCCTGTAATCCAATAGTGTATCAGCTAGTAAAATGTACATATATATAAATAAAAATTTATTTATGGAAGGATTTAAAAAGTGCCCAACTGTTTTAGTTTGTGTGTTTTAGCTATAATGGAGTTATGTACTAGATTCTATGGAGGTTAAAAAAAAAAAAAACAACACCTACCACCACCTGTGGGTAGTTGAAGTTGTCTAAACCAAGAAGTGAAGGGTAATATTAGGGTTCTTCCTCAATGATGCCCATCCAAATCACAGGGTCACATAATTATTGGATTAATTATGAATTAATTTGTGTTGTTTGATTCTTAGGCATTCAAAAATGGGTAAATGAATGTAAAATGTGTAGCAAAGCAAAAAAGCTAAAAGCTCACATATCTGCAAAATGAAGCAAAATTGGGTGAAACAAAATAGACAGTTTTATCCATCCCTATTTTAATGCTAGCTGAGCTGTTTCCATCTGTTGAGGATTGGGGGGGGGGGAAGAGCTAGAGAGGGAATGGAAAATGGAATGCATGTGGCCTTCAGGGACTTCTGGGTGGAAACATGGCAGACTAGCATGTCTCCACGAAATAGCAGGGATGATGCACAGGCAAAGACCAACAGCCAGGCAATATGGCTGAGCTAACGGAGCTTCTCCGGAAAAGGAGAAGCCAAGAGATTGCCCACATGAGCTCCTGGCAGGGGCGGGGCAGTTCCTTACAAAGAAGCCTACAGGGTCCAGAGGGACCTTGCGGGTGACCTGTGAATAGAGCACCAGAAGCCAGGAGCCAGAGGAGAAGACACCATGCTCATAGCTTCACATGAAGCCTATTTACAGGATACTGGGTCTGCCGCATCCACTCTCTAAAGACCTTCAGAGAAGTAGAGCACTAAAGGCACCTGGGCGAGTGTACCTTTGATCCAAGATATTTAAAAAGAATTAAATGCAAAAAGCTTACTGGGATTTTGGAATAAGAAAGTTAAAAAAAACGGACTAAAGGGACAGTTAAATTTGGAATATTGCCTCATTTAAAGTATCTTTTGAATTAAATAAACATGATATATATCCCAAGGGAAAGAAGAATGTTTAAATTTGTTAAGGACACTAATTGTCTGTGTTAAACAAAGAAATAAGTAGAAAAAGAAGGGAAACTTGAAGTTCGGAGATCATCTGACTACAGAAGTATGGGTGCTGAAAGGGCCTAATGTGCTATGGGGAAAAAAGCCTCTCTTTTATTTTTTACTCCCCTTTTATGGATTACAAATTTGAAATAAAGGAAAATGGTTATTACTAAAGGGAGTGAAAGTTATAGGGAGGAGAGGATTGTTGGACCACTGCAGAAGAATTTATTTGTTTACCAGACAACTTGTGACCTGCTGGGTCATTGTTTCAGAGATATTTTCTTACCTAGACAGAGAAACAGAATGACCATGAGTGGGGCGGGGGGGGGGGAACAGTGGGAGCTGGAGTGACTTCGGACTTTCTGCCAGCTTCCCTATTGACTTTCCTTGTGGGAAGCTGGCTAGAAGTATTAGAAATCCTTCCTTCCTTCCTTCCTTCCTTCCTTCCTTCCTTCCTTCCTTCCTTCCTTCCTTCCTTCCTTCCTTCCTTCCTTCCTTCCTTCCTTCCTTCCTTCCTTCCCTGGTGTGGGAAATTACTAAAAGGAGAAACTGGAAAACACTGTTATTCCACATATTAATGATTGGACTTAAGACATGTGTAATTTATCTAGTTTCTTAGATCTTACTTCATTGTAGGAATATGCTTATCTTTCATGAAAAGGCTTTCTTTTGGAAAAGAAACGTGTTAATTCAAATAAGTAGTTTTGTGATTTCTGATTCATATTCACTATCTACTCTTACCCAAGATCCTGTAGAAATTACTTGTCTCTTGGACTGAAACATTTTGCTTTGTTTATGGCCATGCTCTCCATAACAACAATTTTAGGATGGATCTAAAGCATTTTTTCAGAAATCCAAATGTGACTATGAATCTAAGAAGTTTGGAGAATACTTGTACACTAAAAAGCCAGTTTGGTGTAGCAGTTAAAGCGTCAGGCAAGAAACTGGGAGACTGTGAGTTTTAGTCCCACCTTAGGCATGAAGCCAGCTAGGTAACCTTGGGCCAGTCATTCTCCTTCACCCCTAGGAAGGAGGCAATGGCAAACCACTTCCAAAATCTTGCCAAGAAAACTGCAGGGACTTGTCCAGGCAGTCACTTGGAGTCAAGGCTGACTTGAAGGCACAAAAAAATAAAAATAAAAATAAATTAATATAAGGAGTTGATTGAGCATGGATTATTCTTTTCCAACTGTAGCACAGGTCCATGGATGCTCCACTAGCAGCTGAAATCTGCAAATCATTTCTTCCTTGATATTTTTAAATTCTAAAAAGATCTATATAATATACAGTCTATTTATAAAATAAATATAAAACACATTATAAATATAAAATATAGACTGAATTGTCTAAGTGGGAAAAGGGTAAATGATGATGCTTCATGATGCCAAATCATGTGACTTATATATGTGCTTCAGATGTCATGATGTCATTACGTAATCATACCATTTATATAATATGCCATGACACAGTTCTGACATTATGGCTTGGAACAGATGCTTATGAAAATAGTATCTGTTTCTGAAAAATAGTTAACTTCAAATAGCATTCGATGCTATAAACAGCCAGTTTTACTCAAATGCTTCAATGTTCATCCAAATGATACAGTATTATGATTAGGATCACTGCTAAGTGAGGATTTGGGGGCAGAAGTCTAGGGTCTACTAGCAGAATAAGTAGGAGAGGCCTCCAAGTGAAAAAGATCTGGCTTACTAGCTTTTAATATCAAAGAACTAATTTGAGTTACCTACAAACCTTGAAAAGACACACTACTGAAATTCTCAGTATCTCTTCTGAAAGAAAATGCATTTCTTGACAAAGAAAAGATTGTCAATCTCTGATCTAAAGAGTCTACTTAACTATATGACTAATTAGGTTATTTAAAACATAAGCAGTTATTGATTGTTGTTCTAAACCTAGTTAGAAAACAACACCTTCCTAGACAATATTTATAATTAGGGATGGCCATAGGAGAAAATATAGCTGACTTAGATAGACTAGAGCCTAGTACTGAACAAAAATGTAAATGGAACAGAATCAGCATACTATTTCTCTGTTACAGAGAACAAATGCACTTGTTGAAATGTCTTGACCAATTTAAATAAACTTTCGACTGCAAAAGAGATGATACAATAATCCACATGGAAGAATATATGTATACACTTTTGTGCGAACATTTCTAACTATCAAAACATCCTTGCGATGGAATGGATACTGTTAGAGAAGTGAGCAGTTAAAACTTACAATATCTATGTTGCTTGATTTTGATTAAAAGCACAATTAAGAATAGAGAAAGTGGTGAACAGTATCAACCAATAATTGCTTACATTTCGTACTCAAGATGTTATCTACTTTTTTCCTGCTACGTAAATAGATAACTACATCTGCCAAAGGCAATCTTGCCAGACACTAGTGTTTTTAATTTGTTGTTGTTGTTGTTGTGTTCAAAAGAATTCAATATCAAAATACTATTCAGCAAACAGCAGGTGGTTGATAAAGCATTTAGTAGAATCCTTTGTCTTTTATTCCTCACTCTTGGATTTTATGGCTTTTATCCTGAAAAAAAGTATGCATTGTGTTCTATGCATCTTGCTTTGCTTTTTCATTTATCTGTACATCTGAAGCAGATGGTTTGAATATTTTAATTGAAACATATAAATAATGGAACAGAAATCTGTTATCCTCATACTCTTAAGGCATCAGGTGCTTTACAGCTTCTCCTGTGGAATGTGATATTCCATGGAGAGTGATGAAGTGATGAAAACAGGAAAAACTTGTCAGGCAAATTGGTATATAGCTTCTGCCCCATATGTTTCTCTCTCTCTCTCTCTCTCTCTCTCTCTCTCTCTCTCTCTCACACACACACACACACACACACACACATACACCTATACATACAGTATGTGTATATACATACACACATATACATTCACACACATAAACTAGAATTGCATATGAACTACTTGGATCTACAAATGACATAAACATTTGGACTAGCATCTTCATGAGGTAACATTGACATATTTCTTTCAAAGACCAGATAATCAACTAGTTTGTTCATTGCTCATTGCTCTAAATCTTCCCTTCCTGAAAATCTTCCTGAAAATGGTTTGGATAATAGTTTTTAATTTGCTTCAGGAATGAGAATTTAGAACAAAGTGATCCATAGTTAGTGTAAATTAAGTTCCATCAATTCAAAGCAAGTTATTTCCAAATACTGTCAAATAATCCTTATTTTATTTTTCCCCTGAATAAGCTTCAGTTCTATAAGCATTTATGTAGGGATAAATTTCACTGAACTCAACATTGAAAACTGTGCATTGAAAACTGCCAGTTTTAAACAGAATTGATGAAATAAACTTCTGTTTGACAAGTTAATTTTAACCTGGCACCAATTTTCCAAACTATACTGAACTATATATGGTTTAGTAATATCAAACAGGGCATAAATGTTCTGATTTGGAGGTGTGGAAATAATAATTTTATTCCATGCTTACTTGCATGTTATAAACTAGAGATGAGGGATGTAAAAGGAACAGCATCTGGGGCAGTGGTTAATTTTCTTTATTACATAAATTGCCAATAAAAGGTTATTTCCCAGTTTTGCTAAGAATTCTTTTCTGACAGTATTGTTTCAAATTTCAAATAGCAGCCATCTACAACTGCATTCAATAATGCCTCTTTTTTCTCTTGGAACTGTGTATTAAAAATATTTATATATGAGACAATATTTTTGCTGCTTCAAGCTTTTGGGTAATGAGAAGTGGCACAGGAATACTTCTAATAAATAAATAAATAAATAAATAAATAACATCTGGTATAACATTAAGAATACAGCATAAATGACTTTTGGGGGAGTAATGGCGAATTGAAGATGATTCTGTTTTTGTGGAGCTGACGGCCGCGGCAGGTAAGAGGAACCGGCACAGGGTCCAGCTCTTCGGAACCATCTCCAGAGATGACTGGATAATCCACAAGTACTCCTTACAGAGGCTCCCTAGGAAGTGATCACAAAATAACAATCTCCAGTAGGTTGAGCACTTTGGGAGTCATGGGAAACATCGAGCCCAAGATGTGGAGCCTTCAAAAGGACACTAGATTTGCATACACTTCCTCTTTTAATTGACAATGGAAACCACTTATTATCAATTTATTTGGAAATTAAAAATCTTCTGAAGAGCAAGTTGCTGTACACTGGGAGCGTTTCCTTCTATCCTTGAAGAATGAAGAATTAAGTTTAAAGATTAAAAAGAAAATAAATTAACTTTGGGAAAACAGCAAAAGGGAGTTTAGAATGTTGATTGTGGGCAGTTAAGGGGCCAGATGGATTTGAAAGAATAGTTCTTATGGACTGTTTCAAATTTTATAAAAATGCAGCTTGGAACTAATTGTAAGAAACCTTATTGTGGGAAAGTTTTGACTATGAAAGGTAAGACTGGGCCTTGAAGGTTAACTAGAGGGAACCAGACAGCAATCAAAGGAGATGATACCTACTAACATAATGGAGGAATATTATTTTACTATAGAAGAATTAAAGTCTGTTTGGGAACAATGTACTCAGGACTTTTAAAATTTTCTGATACTTCAAAGTGGATCTAAGAGAGGTGAGAAGAAAAGATTCTGTTGAAATATTTGAATAGGGATTTTAAATGGATTTAAAAAATTAAAGAGATATGGAAGATATGAAAAAAGATGTTGTGGATTTGAAAATGAACTTAAAAGTGTTTGACTACAAGAGTGATATGGAGAAGGAAGTTACATCAGACCTGCAAAGCATAGGGGTTGATGTTTTAATAATTAAAGGGGACGTTCAAATTATAAATCAGAAGAGTGACTTTGAGAGTTATCTTATTTTGGATTCACAGAAGGGAAGTACTAAATCTCTGAAGTTGTTTCTGAAAACAGACAGGGAGAAAATAAGAGATCAATGTGTGGGATTTTATTTGAAGAAGGTATTGAAGATCAAGCCTTTTAAAAAGAAGAAAAAGAAGTTTAAAGTGGACTTATGTGATCAGGGTCAAATTGTATAAATTGTGATTTTGGATTGTTACTATTGGAATCTTTTTTTTTTTTTTGGACCAGGATTGTATGATGAGGATTTAAAGTTTTTTTTTCATAAGGGGATAAACTTTCTATGTCTTATTTGTTACAAAAAGTTATAGGTTAGAACATAAAAGGGACCTATTTTATTTAGTTTAAAATATATATTTATTATTATTGACATTCTTCATGCCTGTGGGGATAAATCTTTTATGTTTTACTTATTAGAGAAAGTTATAAGTCAAAATTTAAAATGGACTTATTTGTTTAAGGTTAAAACATATACAGTAGGTTGTTATTACTGGTATTCTTAATGCTTCCGCTGACTAAGATTGATGATTTTTTTTTATAATTTGGCTATTGTTAAGGGATGAGAAATGGGAAAAAGAGGGGTTTTCTTCTGTAATACTAGAGAAGGTGCTAAGTTATTGCAAATGTTTATACTTGTTTGGAGGGAGGGGGATTCACTTTTCATATGTCTGTCTTTCTCTCTCTGTTGCCTTTTCTCTTTTTCTTTTTGTTTGTATATCTTTTTTAGTTCTATATTAGGTCTTTTCTGTGTAAAACTTTAATAAAAATATTACTAAAAATAAAAAAAATACAGTACAAATAAAATAATTCACAGCAATTTTGTATAATATTGGTTGGACCATCATGTGTTGTACAAATCAGTACACTACATTTGATACTGGCATTATACCAGTAGTTACTATTTCATACTTCATAGAGCTTGCCTAGTTTAGCTGAAGCATGGAAAGCTGAAGGTGGATGGACTCAGTTACAGTGGTGATGGGGGCACCATTGAGAGACTTGAAAGAACAGATTAGGGATAGACTGTCATGGACAAAATCTATCTACGTGATTGCTAGGAGTCAAAAAAGAATTGATGGTACATTGTCAATCAGTGAATCACTGGAAAGCCAAGGAATGTATACCTTGTTTAAGGGAGGATTTTGCAATGAAAGCCCAGACATTACATATATCCATTGGCTACTTTCTAATTCAGATAAGTGAATGAATTCCATGCCTCACCTATGAGAATTTCAGAATATTTTTACTCTCTTTTTGGGGAGAATATTTTCCATTAAACTAATTAGCTAGTTTTAAAATGCAAAATAAAATCTTGGTTTAATATTAATTATTTAAATGTAGTATGATGCCTAAGCATTGTGTATAAAATTTTCATTAGTTTAAACCAGTTTTAGTATGTTGACCTCTAGATTAGACTTTGGTATTTATAGGCAGTATGAGGAAAACATGTTTCCATTAGTCCTAGTTGCTGGAATGGTTTTATTAGTTTCTGCAAGTTGATATAAAATTATGTAGTAGCTAGTAGTAATGTTGCCATCTAAGCACAGCACAGCACAGCACAGCACAGCACAGCACAGCACAGCACAGCACAGCACAGCACAGCACAGCACAATTTAAATTCTGTGATATGGTTTTCATATTGTTTTTATTCTTTTGCTGTTTTAATATTTAATATTGTTTTTAACTGCTTGTGAGCTGCCCAGAGTCATGTACTGAGATGAGAGCTATATAAATTTGATAAATAAATAAATAAACAAATAAATAAATAAATAATTCCAGAGCAACGTAGTATAGTGACTTTACTGGACCAATATGAAGATAATGCAAAAACCAAGGCTAGCTTATTAGACATGAGGACCCTCTTCAGGGATCCACTGTTAAGAGTTGCTTTTTGGCAAGGTGGGCAGTGACAAATTTGATAGATAAATAAATAAATAACTGTTGGGGGGCCCTCTTCTTCATACACTGTACCTTTGTAGTCCCTACCATTTATATCTTCTTTCTGAGCATGTAATCAGAAAGGAGATAGAGAATTTTCTTCCATTTGATTTGCTAATGGAAGAACAGAACAAGGGAATAAGCTGTAAGTTCATCAGCAGTTCTGGAGCCAAAATTGATGGAAAGGTCATTCATATAGCACACATTATTTAAAAATCAATTTAGTTTTGCTTATAGGCAAAATTTTTCTAACCGTTTATCCAAGTTACTATGTATTACTGTTCCTCTAGTTCTATGATAACATACATATTGCATTCCAGGCATGTATTTCTTTTGAATAATTATATTTGTATATGAATTCCCCCGTGTTGCTTGTCTGCAGCAAGACACATGTTTACCTTGTGTTTCAAAAAGTATTTATTTATTCATTCTTTCTGTTGCAAATCGTTAGAGCCCAATGATATTTTTGAAAAGAAAAAGGAATAATATATTCCTTTTATTCTTTTTTTCTAGAAGTTAAAGCTGTAGCTACAGGTCTTATTTAGGAATTTGAGCATTTTGAAATCAAAGGTGCCTAAAAACATCTACATATTTATTATTTGGTTTTTCAGAATGACTGCTTTTAAAGTAGAATGAAGACTTTTAAAAAGACATTTTTTTATCTCTACTTTTCTGTATATGAAAGGTTTTGCTATTGTACTATACATTTTATTTGGAAACTGATTTCCTCATTTTTCTATTGGAATACAATCAAAAAGCTTAAAGAAATATCTCCTTATGAAACAACCACCAACCTTAATACTTATTTGTCACTTGGAGTTATAATCAATATTAAGTCATTGAATGATAGTATAGCACCTAACATGATATCAAAATTAATTTTAAATCATTAAATAAGGAATGTCCCATTACAGAAATAAGATACTATAAATCACATTTCTCTTGTCAGGACCTTGTGGAATGGGTAACCTAATTTAACACTGAAAGAATCACTGATTAATTGCATACAAACTAAATACATATATTGTACTAAATGATATACATTCAGTGAGGGCATGGGTTTTGGCAGTAAATCTATGGTCCTAAATGTATTAATGAACAATACACAGCAACCCACTAATGATTTTTTTAATGAGTGCACATTCTGCAATGTTCTGATTCATAATAAATTCTAAATTATGCAATAGCATTAGAAAAAGAGCCATGCTTAAAAAAAAAAAAGGTATTTGAGCCCAAGACACATTGCTGATGAAATTAGCAGAATTGCATAAAAGTATATGCTGAATAATCCCTGTAAGTTGAATGTAAATATTTTTCCCCTTTCCTTCTGGCAAAGTGCCATAAAATGTTTAGAACAACATTAAAAAAACCCCACAGTAAATCACTTTATAGCTTTAATTGCTTTACCTTCAACAATTAACTATTATCCAGTCTAGTAAGCTTCACCTACTGTCACTACATGCCTACTGTAAATTAATTTTCTCTCCTCAGAATCAAGCAAGGGCATTAATTACACTTATGTGGCAAACTATTGTGGTTAATAAAGCACGGCTATCATACTGACTCTTCTTCAGATCCTCTTCTCCCTTTCTGGTCAAGTAGACATGATTCCTCCATTTTCACCCTGGAACTCTTCAGTGCATCCTGGAACAGGTGATTTTTCAGCAGTCAAAGCTGCTTAAATCCAACTTAGTTTACCATCGATCTTGTTCATCTCCATCTCCAAAGCTCCAACAATTTCCTACTCGCTCATCAGCCCATTTCAGTGTTCCCAGTTTCAGTATCAGAAACTCTGTGGGAAGAATACCTTACCTACTTCAACACATAACACGTTCCCAGACAAGTTTATCACCTCCCAAGTACAGCTTATGAATTTGGAAGATCCCTTGAAAGGATAGCAAACAGTGTTTACCAGCTGTATTCTGTCACAATTATGTTTTGCTTCCAATCTTTTGGCATTTAGAAAATCTGCAAAGACACATATTTGTTTACTAGGTTAGTGAATTTTAATTGGTTTTAGTATTAGTAATTAATTTTAATACTTTGTATGGTCTAGTTAAATATTAATGAGCCACTCTGAGTGGTTGTTCAGCTAGGAAGGGGCTTACATCTAATAATCCATGGAATTATTTATCTGATCCAATCTACCATCAAGTGCATGTGGGTTCCCATAGCAAGTTCAACTGGACCCCTTCAGCAAATTGCCCTGATCATGGCACAAAAAATTCACTGACTTGGCTCTCTGTTTCCCCTTATATTGACTTGTTTTAATGGCTAGCATTTTTTAGCAGCCCACTGAAATTCCATTAAGGTTTCTTGGCCCTGGATTGTGATAAATCCTGGATTTCTTATTATCTGCACATCTCTTTCTAAGGTGGAAGTAATTTCCATTTGAACTTTTTGGATAAAGTCTAGTCCAAAATGCTCTCAACCAATCTGTAACTTATAATTTTATTTCTTCTGTCTTCTCTACAGCCACTTTCTGAATGATTCTGTGTCCTCTAGTGATATGAGATAGAGTCTGTTAAGCCATCTCATAAATCAAATCTCTCTTAGACACAAAACATTCATTAACTATTCATTCTTATCTATGCTAAAAGTGAAATATTTTAAAATATTCTCTGCCTGTAGCCCTGTGGAATAAATAAGTACAAATATCTGAAGTGTTCCTTTTTCTTCAGTCAGTTCTATAGTGGTAGAATCTCTGCTTTTAATCAGGCCATCCAGTAGGCCTTTGGTGAGGAAAACTCTTCTGTGCTAGATCTTAATACTTCAGAACTTTAGACAGTTCTATTTACATCCAGGAATCTCCAGAACTGCAGGTTGTTCCAGATTTGAGACACCATCTTTGTTGTTTATAAATTAGCTGAGATTTTCCATTGAACAATAGTAACTTAGTTTGGGCAGTGTTGGGCTTCAGGGTTTAGTGACCATGGTCTAGATAACAGATTTCCTATGTTGGCTGGCATCTTCAGAGGTAAGGTGCTATATAAAGAGACAAATTTGCCAGGGCTGAGCTGGGTTGAGCTCCTGTCTTTATAGCCAGGTCTCCTGAGTACTGACTGGACTTTAGCCAAGCTGGTTTCTGATTGGTGCAGAGGGTTGGTCTCTGATTGGTTCTTTATGCCTGATCCTGATTGGTAGTTTTGGTGGTGTTGGGTCATGATTGGTCCTTTGTTCATGCCAGATTCTGATTGATCATTTTTGGAGTGCTGACTCCTGATTGGTTCTTTGTGCCAACCACAGTTGGCAGTGAAATGTCAGGAAATCTGTTATCTGGACCACAGTCATTAAACCCTGAAGCCCAACACTGTCTAGCGGATACCAGCTATGAAAGCCTACACCAGTAATTTAGTTTATTAACAATAACAAAATAACATTCCCTGTGACTCTTTATGGAAGTGGAAGTTGGACTTTGAAGAAAACAGATAGAAATAGTATTGTTGCTTTTGAACTTTGTTGTTGAGAGCACTATGGTAAAGACTCCTGAGAATATTGTGGACAAGAAAGAAAACAAACAAATGAATCATTGAATAAATCAACCTGGAGTTCTGACTTGAGTAAAAATGACCAGGCTGAGATTATTATACTTCATACACATTATGTAAAAAACTAGCTCTCTTGAAAAGACTCTGATACTCGGAAAGGTGGAAGGAAAGAGAAGAGGAGGAAGACCAGCAGCAAAGTGGATGGATTCAGTTACAGTGGCAATGGGTGCAGTGTTGGAAGACCTTCAGGACCAGGTTTAGGATAGATCGTCATGGAGAAAATCTGTCTGTGTGGTCACTAAGAGTTAACACTGACTTGACACATAATTGATTAGCCCACTTTTCGTAGTAGAAGCCTCAGACCTCAAATATGCCTTGCTTCTTTGTATCTCTTCTTTTCACCAATTTGGATCATATTTCACTGAGGCCTACATCCCTATCAATATTCTAGTGTGATTTTTTCTCAACTGAGGTTCCATGTAATTCTAGGGTACCGTGAGAGGTCCTAGGGGGTTCCACAAGAGGTTGTGATTAGGAAAAAAAACAAACTTTTTTTATGTTTAACGTACCATGAGCTATAGATATAATAACTTTTATGCAGGCCGTCTCTGAGACCTGAAGATTATTTCAAGGATTCCTTCAGGGTAAAAAGATTGAGAAAACTGCTAGTCTAGTTCCTGGAGCTCTAGAATGTTCATAATCT
Organism: Python bivittatus; assembly: GCF_059951505.1. Classification (NCBI taxonomy): domain Eukaryota; kingdom Metazoa; phylum Chordata; class Lepidosauria; order Squamata; family Pythonidae; genus Python; species Python bivittatus. The sequence continues at coordinate 35,658,293 of NW_028277098.1, forward strand.
TGATGGGATCAATTACTGTGATAAATAACTTACACATATTTACATGGAGTGGAGGAACCTCTCTGTGAGCTTCTTTTGACCCCAAGTCATAGATAATAAGCAACTCATTACAGGATTCTTGGGGGGGATATATTTTTGTTGCATATCTCTCTGTGTGTCTGTGTGTCTGTGTTCTTCAGCTGAATCACTGTTGATGTGTAGTAACTTCACAGCTTAGATGAGATCCTTAGAAGTACCTTGGGAAAAAGAAAAAGAGGTTATGAAAAAATCAATTTTCTAAGGACTTGGGAAAAACATTAAACTTTAATTAAAAAAATAGATTGTCAGAGGCCTTAGAATGTTTGATACCAACTTAATTAATGTAGCCAAATCACTCGTTCATTTTCTTCATGGCAAAAGCAGTAATTATTATAGTTTGGCATTTCAAGGGTAAATAAAGAATTGTATTTTTAAATCTACATTGAGTGCCTCTATAATGAAAACTGTAAGTTTCGCCTTTTGCTCATGGGAAGAAAAAATGTGTAGAATGTATTTTTTTAATCATGTGATATATTATTTCCCATTTATCACACCAATAGTGTTGATTTTTTTTAAAAAAAAATGTGTGTTTTCTACAGAGGCCCTGAGGAAGCAGAAATAAATCAATTGCGTGCATGGCTTTGAGTATTAATAGAGTGGGGAGGGGGGAAGAAATTAATACTCTCCATTAATGCTATTATAAATAGATTATTGCACCCTAAATCAAAGTGTTCAAAAAACCTCACCCCACTCCAGCTGTTAATGAAATATTTAAACCTGATATGGTATCATTAAACCTGACACCAACTTGTGATGCCAAGTGATTCAGACTGCAAAGACTGCACTTGCTGGAAAGAAGAAGGACAGCTCCTTCTCTGCCCAGCAGATAAATTCACAATTCTAGCTTCAGCTGAGAGCAATGAAGGAAACTGAGAGATGAAGGTGGAATAAAATGCAGCTCAGGTCTGATTGAACATTATCAAGTTATTTTGTCATAGCAATGGAAGCAAAGACACCATTTTTCTTCTCTACCAATGCATTCTCCTAGTCTCAAATGAGGGAGAGAGGAAGGAATCCCAAATGCCAGTAAAATGTATTTATTTGGCCTGACAAATTTTGGAGCATATTCCTTTTTCAAGGCTGCTTCTGAAATGTCCAACATTCTAGAAGTGCCCTTCAGAAAGAAATACTTTATGAAACACATTAGGCCAAATAAATACTTTTTATTAGCACTTGAATTTATCCCTCTCTCTCTCTCTCTCTCATTCATGTTAGTGCCTGCCTTCTTTCTTCCTAATTCCTCATTCTCTCAATGCCCCAGCAAAGCTTTGAGATCTGGTGCAACATGAAATCACACAGAGCCATCAGGAGTTTATTATGATATTTTGCCTAAAGACTTTGAAGATAAAATCCATCATATCATAATGATTTAGACTCTAGGATTTAATGTGAAGAGAGTGCTATGTAAATAGAACCATATTAAGCCAGATGATGGAACAGGTAATAGTGAACAGCTGACTGCAGGGCCATAAATGGTAGTACCCAAAGATGATTGCAATAGTCCAGGCAAGAGATTGCCAGGGCCTGAACTAATAAGTGTCACTTTGATAGGAATCACCAATTTTGGTGGATGTTAAATAAATGAATATTACAAACTCTCACAGTTCTTGCTAAAATGGCTGACAAGATAATCTTTCTGGCCACTTACACCAGAACCACCTCACAGCCCTGAAGGAGAAGGGATGAAAGTTTAAGGGATAGGGGAAAAAGTCTAGATGAAATATCTTTATTCAGTTGTAACCATTTCCAATTGGTGTTGGGAGGTAGGAAGAGATCAGGAACACAGCCCCTCACTCATGGGGTGCCACAGGGTTCAACACTCTCTCACCTTCTCTTTAACATTTCTGTGAAACTATGGGGGGAGTCATCCATCAATTTGGCATCAGGTATTACCAGTGTGCTGATGATACCCATTTGTACAACTTGACCCTGGACCAACTGGGCAATGCTGTCAAAGTCCTAGCCTTGTGCCTCGAGGCTGTGTGGGTCTTTGGGAAAGAACAAACTCAGGCTCATTCCTGACAAAATTGAGTGTCTATATCTATTTGGCCCTCTTGGTTTCAGGGATATTCTATTTTTAACTCTCAAAGTCTTTCTCATTCTCATTCAAGACTTCAGAGGGTCCTTTTGGACTCTCATTATCTCCTGCTTAAAGAGCAGGTAGCAGCAAGGGAGCCTTCTCACACATACTGTACATCTGGTGTGCCAGTTACACCCTTTCCTGGATCAGGAGGTTCTTCAGACTCGTACCCTGGTCACCTCACAATTGGATTACTGTAATGTGCTCTACATGGGGCTGCCTTTGAAGACCACCCAGAAGCTACAGCTGATCCTCCTGGCAGATTTGGAACTTAAGTAACTCCTGGAATTTCTAGATATGGGTGTTTATCTTTACAAGCCTTCATTCCAAAATGTTATCATTGCTGGATAACAACTGTTTTACCTGTCTTCTTTCAGATAAACTTTAATATCGAGGATCCAGATTATTTATTTTATTTATCTATTTATACAATTTATATATCCACCCATCTCACCAGCAAGCAACTCTGGGCAGCATACAAGAAGGCTAAAAACAATCAATAAATACTGTATATTAAAAGATATAAAAACCAACTAAAATACAAAAAAATAACAGACAAAGGGATGTTAAAAATAACAGAGCCACTGTGATGGAATGGAATTATGAAGGCCAGGCTCGGGGAGATAAGCATTTTCTTAGCTCACCAAAAGAGCATGGGAACCACAAGAGGATGAGGCTGGCACCTCCCTGAGGAATTCACGGTGTTGTGGCTACCTGGCTTGGGAGCTGGGGTTTCAGTCTGGGAAGATTGATCTCAGGTTTAGCCCAAAGAACTCCAAGAGACAGTGCAAAATCAGTTCAGCTATGTTTATTAGCTACAACCTCTAGCAAGAATCTTCCCAGACTGAAACCCCAGCTCCCAAGCCAGGCAGCCACAACACCATGAATTCCTCAGGGAGGTGCCAGCCTCATCCTCTTGTGGTTCCCACACTCTTTCGGTGAGCTAAGAAAATGCTTATCTCCTTGAGTCTGGCCTTCATAATTCCATTCCATCACAGCCACCTCACTAGCTCATTCATCCCCGGGGACCCCAGGCCTGCTGGCATAATCAGGTCTTGAGGGACCTCTGGAAGCTCAACAGTGATGAAGCCAACCTCACCTCAGAGGGAAGAAGATTCCATAGCATGGGCACCATAGCAGAAAAGGTCTGCCACCCAGGGCCTGCCAGATGTAGCTCCCTAAATGACAGAACCTGTAACATGCCTTCTCTGCTGGATCTGCTAGGACGGGCAGATGAAATCACGGATAGGTGGTCCCTCAAATAGCTCAGCCCCATGCCATGAAGAGGTTTAAAGGTCAACACCAGCACCTTGAACTGGACACAGAAACAAACTGGTAACCAATGCAGCTTGCGAAGTGGAGGTGTAACGTGTGTTCTACCAGAAACACACATAACTGCTCGTGCTGCTGCATTTTGCACAAGCTGAAGTTTCTGGATACTCTTCAAGGGCACAGCCCCATGTAGAGCACATTGCAGTAGTCTAACCAGGAGATGACCAGGGCATGAGTGACTGTGTGTAGGTCCCCCTGATCCAGAAATTACTCATCCTTTTGGCTTTTTTTCAGTAAAGTCAGTATCTTCACTGTTTCCTTTGTCCAATATTTACCTTGTGATTTACTTTACTTTCTCAGTAAAACCTAATTCAGGGAAAAGAATCTAATATAGGGGAAGGAACCTAAAACCTAATTTAGGGGAAGGGACAAAAGCTCTGATATTGTTTCTGCTGCTCCTTCCCAAGGGGATCACTTGACTATTTAAGAAAGAGTTCTTAAAACTTTCTGGTTAACATGCTAGTTTCTGTTTCAGTTCCAGTTGACCCCAGAACACTTTTCTCCAATCAATTCAGTTCCAGTTGACCTCAGAATACTTTTCTCCAATCATTTACTGTTTTTGAAAGCTTTAGGTGACATATGGTAATGACATATTATCAAACTCTGCAACATTCCATAAATATTGTAGAGTTTGGTAATTCAAAATTACAAAGTTCTCGGAAGAAAGTTGAATGAAAATTTTGGAAGCCTAGCTGATTAATCAAGCAAAGCAATTCTGACCCTGTGGTATTCCAAATTTTTCATTTCTACTTAGTATTGCAGCAATCTCAACATTTTGTGGAGACTGATAATCAATCCATTCATTTAAAATTGTCCTGGAAGAAAACAATAATTTGTTATGAGTTTTAGCTTCATCTGCAATATATAAAACCCATAATCTTGATCTAGGATAAATGTACTTAAGGAAAAGTTATTATCTGAAGACTGTCTTCTCTCTATATCTAGCAGTCCATTACCATTAAAACACATTTTAGATCAGCATGGTACTTTCATTAAAGCTCTGGTTGTGAATGAACAGGTGATCTGTATATTTAGTGGTCAAGGCTACTTGATGATGTCTAAAGAGGAAATACAGAAGCCGCAGGTAAGGAGACAATGTGGCCGTATTGTTTGTTAGCTTATTACAATCATAGATCAATTATTTCTTTCAAAAATAAATGCATCAAAATTTAAACATAGTTGAGGTAGACATCCTAGACAACTATTGTATTGTAATTGGGAGAATATATGTAGCCTGAATATCTCCATAAAAGAGATGGCTCAGCAGTATATGATCCACCGTTTTGATTTTCCCCTCACCATATGGACAGAGACATTATTCTTTAGGAATGACATCCAAAAGAGCAGATGGGAGGGCATTACACTGGGTCAGTGTAAAAGCTCTTCTGGTATTTTTGGACGCAGTATTGAACAAATAGTAGGCAGGTGATTTTTTTTTCCTGGTCTCATTGGGATAAAATGAGGTGGAAAGAAGAAAAGAAAAGAAAAGAAAAGAAAAGAAAAGAAAAGAAAAGAAAAAAGTTAGATTGTTGCAGAAATAGAGTTAGTGAGAAAAGTTATGGCAGTATTGAAGACTAAGGGGGATTTTTTTTTTTTTTTGAGAAACTGGTTTATTTGATTTTGTTGAAAGGTACTTTGATAACAGTAAGAGTGTGATTTTGGCATATATTGCTTCATAGGACAGGTAACAGGCTAAGGTAATACATTAGCTTCTTTCAGAATGCTGCTGCAGAGTGAAATGATCAAACTGGAGAGAATTTATTAAGGAAAAGTGAACAAAAACTAAAATCGCTTGCCACAAGATGGAATATGAGCACTTTGAAAGTGTTGTTGAGATTCCCTTAGTTGAATAAGAAGTTATGTCTTCTTTCTTTTTTTATTAACTAAATAGGAAAAAAAAAAAAAAGAAAAAGAATACACAAAATTATAGAAGAAGAAAAAAGGAAACAAAAACATGTTGTATATTTACAGACATGCATATCTTAATAAAGTGAGGCCATGATTCATTACAGTCATCCATGGTGACTTTTCTTAATCAGTTCTGCAAACTGCTAAATAGTTGGGACCATATGTTTGTATTGTCCAATGCTGAACAATAAGACTTTTGATTATGCATTAATTTTCTCTGTGCAAAAGTTAATTCCCATATGATTAAGTCTCAAGGTTGAGTAATTGCTTCTTACCAAAATGGAACAATATATTTAAATAAACATTAGTTTCACTGCATCTTCAATGACATAAATTCAGTGTGGTGATTTCCGATGTATTGTTTCTTATTGAAAAGGATATGATCTAAAAATGAAAAGATACATATCAATATAAAGGAATTTGACAAAAAAATAAAAAAGCAAACTGGAAAAAAATAAATTATAAAAATGGCATTCTTTTATCCTCCCCTCTCTTTTTCTTTCCTCTCCCCCCGCCACTAATTGCTACTTGGATATTTGTTTATACATATATAATGAGCTTATACATTATTACTCATTTCTGTTTGAATCATTTTAATTGTTATTGTTATTATTATTTAAAACAGTTTCTCCTTTTCTTCAAAAAACATATTTTTAATGTGTCAACTTGCTAGCTGTGTGATATGTTGTATATAAGGGAACCATGAAATTTAATGACTTTTCTGGACTTTATGGCCAGATAGAAGGGAGGAATGGAGTAATACAACTAGCTAGGATGAAGTAATTTGGGACATGTGACAAACTACAGATAATTCTGGTTGAGATTCACAAGCCAACTTCAGATTATGAATTCAGACTCTACTTTCTTGAGCTCAGATATATCCAAATTGAGATGGATAGGCACACAACATGGTTTGGTTGTGTGCCTGAACTATGCAAATTAATTAAGTATGGAGCCATATGTATTTTGCAACAGTATATCAATCTGAGGCCAGAAATATGAAGCTAGGCCCTTTTCGTAATTTCACTTTGCACAGTCATGCCCTGTTAACCTTGCTTTGTCTAATTTCTATCCTATGAATGAAGCAGTCTTAAATCATCAATAAGCCAACATTGTTCCTTGACATCTTCAAAATGTGCGAAATCTGTATTTCTGTGTTCTTGGAGGCATGGTCAGGTGACTTTTGTAGATATGATTAAGACCTATTTAATCATTGCTAACTTAAGTTCCATTAATTTCAGTTGATCTACTTTGAATACAATTAAGTCTTATTTTATGTTTAGATTTTGCATGAAAAGCATTACTGATTAAAAATGTATTTAAGGACACCTATTTAAATTAACAGAAAGTTTGGGACAAGTTTATAAATTTCAGTCATGTTTCATGGTTTTCAAAAATAAGTATGGTAGCAACGTTAAAAGAGAACAAGCAGATGGCATTTCCTAGTGAAAAGTTTTCACAGAAGACGATATTGTTCTTCCATTTGCCTGCTAGGAATTAGTAATGTTGAATTTAACACATCTCTCACTTTTCATTACTTCTCATATACTATGACACATTTTGATACTCTAATAGAAAATCTTCAGTCACATATATTTATCATATACAATTTTATCTCTTTGTAGGAACAAGATTTCATGTTATGTTTATATTTCCATAGTAAAAAATACTATGTTTTTTTATTATGTTTTCAACTGAATATGGCAGGAAGGAGACAAAGCCTGACTGACTACCCTGGAATTTACAATACACACTGCATTCTGAAGCAAATAGTAGTGACAATTCATTGCAACTGGCCACTTGCCTGCCTATGACAGCCCTGCTGGGGAGTGGAAGGTCCATGTGCACAATCCCCTTCCCTACCATTTTAATTACAAATACCTTATCATGATCAAGATATACTAGAGGTCAGCATAGCATAATGAAGATAGCAAAACATATCTGCATGTGGCCTAGAGCTCTGATCAACGTGACCACTGTTGCACATTCAGCACCAGGTTCAAAACAGATAAACTCTCTTGAAATCAAGCAACGCTCCTTCCTTTCACAAAACCTAAAGCTTCAGGATCATCAGAATATTTCTTAAATTAACGGGGTCTATTTTTTTTCTTTTTTTAGTTATCATACTCAGTTTCAGTTTCATACATTTATTTGCAACCTTAGGTTTAGGCAAAATTCATTTAAAACTACAGCAATCCATATCAATTCAGTCCATCCCCTCTAGTATATGCTGTGCTATTTATCAACATTTGCTTCTGTATCTTTCTTGCAGCCATTGCAAACAAAGCAACTTGATTTGATACATATTCATTTTCATCAGACAACAAAAAATAGATTTTTTCTAGACTAGTCTGATTCAATTGATTTAGCAAAGGCATAATAAATCTAGCTCTTGGTTCTTGGTATAATCTGCAATGTAATAGATAATGAGTCAAATCTTCCGCCTGTGGGGTATTGCAAATACATACTGTAAATGGTGTGTAGTTGGTAACCCTTTATATCTTCCATCTAAATAGGCTGTTGGCATTGTTTGAAAACAAAGTTCTGTAAAGGCTTGTCTCAGGGACTGGGGTATGGAATACTGTAAGTAATATGACATTCCTTGCCAATTTTTAAGAAGATGATACCACTTGGCCAACTTAAGCCTGCATACCTGATCTCTTTCCTGTCTCAAATCTTTAAAAAATAAATAGTCCCTCAATAGTGTATGATAGTTTGTGTCGTTGAACAGTTCCTGATCTAGGGATAATTGAAAAAATAGTTTTTGACACAAAATTGCCCATCTGTTACTATTAAAATTTTCATAGAGGCATTTTTTTTGCTAGATAATTATTGGGGATAAGAACTAATTTCCTATAATACAGGATTATTGCCTTCTTTACTCTTAATTGATGGGAGGCCGACTTCTAATCTCAACATTGCCGCTGTTATACATGGAGGTAAGGCTAGGATTGATCTCACAAATTTATTCTGGACCAATTCTAATTCTTCTGATTTACTAAACCCCCAAATTGGGGCCCCATATGTCAACTGTGATATTGTTATAGTGCAGGTTGAACTAAGCGTCCTCCTTTTGAATAGAAGAAGGAACAAACAGCCCTCATAGATCTCATGGTGGTTATTCTTGTTGATGCTATATGTGAGTTCCAAGACAATGTAGTTATCATACTCAGGTTTGAGTTATCATACTCAGGTTTGAGTATGATAACAAAAAGTTTCAGTTTCACCTGAAACTCCTATAATTTATTTCCACTTACCTCGAAGAACTAGAATTTTTTTTTTTTTTTTGATAAGGAAATATTGAAGTCACCCTACACCCTATTCCCCAAAAGTAGTACAAAGAGTAAATTGGTTTGGAGAGTGACTTCTAATATGGCAAGGGAACTATTGAAGTTTCAAGCATCTTTGCAATCTTACTTAAAATGTTTTACTAACAAGAGAAAGGGGGGGGGAGAGAGAGAGAGAGAGAGGAAGGAAGGAAGGAAGGAAGGAAGGAAGGAAGGAAGGAAGGAAGGAAGGAAGGAAGGAAGGAAGGAAGGAAGGAAGGAAGGAAGGAAGGGAAAATCAGAATTGATTTATTATTAGAATTAGTCAATGAGCAATGTTTCACATATGTGAGTTTGTGACTGGTAGCAAAAGATACATAGTAGTTGGTTTACAGAATGTGTATATGCACATGCTCTTGTGTACAATTTCCTCAACCACAAGGCTGCCTTTTCTAAATAACTAAATTAGTTCACTAATTTAATATTGATTTAAGTATCTGACATCTGTTGCTTCTGTTTTTCACAAGGCAAAAGTTTTGAAAAAGAAAAAGCAAAAACGTTTTATGGGTAGACTAAAGCAGGATTGTATAGCTTAAGCACTACATATACATATTGAAATATTTTTAGGGTACAATGTAATGTGTACAACAGAATTACAGAAAGACATTAACTACTTGCAAGCAGATGTTAAGGATTTTATTTTGTTTGTTTAATTTAGTATCAGTGCCAGGCTATTCAGCAGTGTGAACCAGGCAAGCAAGTAAACATAGCATATACTGGAACAACTTTTGTTGTATTTTTGGACATTTGGGCAAAGCCAAATTATGATTGAACCTGTAATCTGAAATATTTTGCTGTGTCAACTTAATGTGTAAATACAGTGCATAGCATTGCATCAGTGCATATGTTCTTCTGCACTGATCAGTCCTTAGTAACATCATGTGGTGCTACCTTTGAAAAGTCAGAAAAGTATAGATCATTTTTATATCACCTTGTTCAGGTAACATCTTTTCTTTGGAAGCACATGCATACACATCAAAGCTTTGGATGTCTAGAATTATTCATAATATATCAACAGGATCACAAAACAATTGAAAAAAAATAGAAGAGATTTCTGTTCAAAATCATGGAGGCTACCAATCTTTACAGATAATATTAGTAGTCTAATAGTCATCAAAATAACTGTTTGCCAGGATTTAAGGGTTAGCATTTAAGGGTTGCCCGTTAGAGCATTTCTAAATTCCTTTGGGCATAATTCTAAAAACCACTTTTAGAGCCAGAGGAGGAGCCAAGATTATCTCTGATCTTACTGTTTCATTAGTCCTGACTACTGTTGCAATTAGTGAATTTCGTAATATTGAGGATCAGGTGTGTGCCTTTAAACAATAAACCAAATCAAATTCCATGTCTGATACTGAATACTATGATGAAGCAGAGTAAAGCACCAATGAAATCATGTATGAATAATTCAAAATGTTATCCATAATGGATCAATGCCTAGCTTTCAGATACTTTGTGAATAGTGAATACTATCTAGTCAAGTTCCAAGTATATTGGTGAGCTCACTGGCCATTCTAGCTACATACAGATGGTCAGTTGTGGTGAAATGTATTCCAACTTAATAAATGAGGCTACAGATATAATTAAGAACAAATAATTAAGAATTACAATAATAATATAATAATAATATTATAAAGAATATAATTACAATATTGACAAAAACATATCAAAGGGAAGGCTGTTCCACAGGGCAGGGGCTGCTATGGAAGAGGCATGCTTCCTAGGTCCCACTAGATGGCAACATTTAAGGGAAGACACTGGAATGTACCCACTCTGGGTAGATACCCTCAGGGAGAGGTGGTCTTGCAATAATCTGGGAATAGAGGACAGGTACATATGCCAGAGATCTTTGGAGAAGTATGTCTATTTTCTGTGTTAATTTTAGAAATCTGCTAGCACAGGGTAGTTGGAGAGCTTGATTTTGCAAGATAACAGAGAACCCGTCCCACCCGATCTCACAGAGAGACCCCCTCGGCAAAAGAACCCCCTCGGCAAAAGGACCCCCTCGGCAAAAGAACTCCCATTAGCAGGGTCCAGAAGGCGGGCCTTCTCTGCTGTAGCCCCCGCCTTTTGGAACATCTTGCCCCCGGAGGTGAGACAGGCCCCCTCACTCCCGGCCTTTCGGAGGGATTTGAAGACCTGGCTCTGCCATCTGGCCTGGGCCGGGGAGGGAGGTTGTCAGAAATGGGGTTGGCTAGCCCCTTAGAGGCCTAGTGTGGCTTCTATCAGCCTCTTGGATTTTTTTATCTTCCATTTGTGTAAATGTGTTTTTCTTTTTATAAATTTTAATTATGTATTTATTTGTTTTAATTTGATGTAAACTGCCCAGAGTCCCCCATTGTGGGTAGATGGGCGGGGATAAGTTAAATAAATAAATAAATTTTAAAAAAAATAGGGTGGTGAAAAAAATGACATAGTGGATTGCCATAATCTCTGGGTACTAATTCTTACAAAGAACAGGGAAGAGTGCACTGGGGAAGTCTTTGTCCATGTGACAAAGAGGACATAATGTCCAAGTAGGAAATTCTCCCCATAGGAACACTGCAATGACTGTATAAGCCTCCAAGAATTATTCAGTTTTTGAGATGTGGAATTGTGCCACAGACAAACATGGATTTCCTCATGATGAGGAATATCAGCTGTTTGATAAGCTGCTGTATTTCAAATTATTATTACAGTAATGGTAGCAGGTTTTGTTAAAAAGAAATGAAATAATTGTATTCCTGCTGAATTCTTGCATAACCCACTCTAGTCTTCTGTTTTCTTACTATCAGAATTGTTTTACAACTTTTCTACAACATTGCCTATTGTGCCTTTCCCAAGATTTTCTGCTCCTCTTTCAGTTAAGTCTTTTGGATGGAAGTGACATAAAAAGCAATTAGTATTTGAGCTCCTTATTCTGAAATGAGAATTTTAGTATCTTTAATAGATTAAAGGGTAGAAATAAAAACTCTTTTTAAAATTTTTATCTTTTACTCCATTAGCGATACTAAGATTCTTCTTCAGGTTGAGCTCAGCTCCTGATGATTACATGAGCATGGACATATTGTTTTGTTGACAATAATGCAGAAATGGTTTGTAGTTGTCTTCTTCAGGGATATTTTTTAAAATTGCAAATCTAACCTATACCCTTGGGATTTTGTGGTGATTATTCATCCAAGTATTATTGAAGCCTGACTGCTCAGGTTTTTTTTTAATCAGATGCTACCTCTGATGACTACCTTATAGTCTCTAAGAGAATGACTTCATGCAATCCAGAGGCAAGCAAGGTGCTCTGTCTCCTCAAGTGCCTGAAAGGCAAGAGATTCAACTGTGAAAAACAAATCGAAGTAGTTTGCAAACTACTTATATAGTAGTCTTAAGTATTATAGTATTTTAGTATTATTATAGTATTTTAAGGTAGGAACATTACATTATTGTAAAGATAAATGTCCACATTAAGGATGATTTGCCAATGACTAATAACATGTTAGCATTCTAAAATTTGTAGGCATCCCAGATAATCAGAATGCTTTACAACATACAGTGGTACCTCTATTTACGAACTTAATCCGTTCCGTGACTCTGATCGCAAGTCGAGTTGGTCGCAAGTCGAAGTAAATTTTCCCATAAGGTTCAATGTAATTTCCGTTAATCTGTTCTGGCATCCACGGACCATGCGTCACGGGCGGAAAAACGGCCGCTGACCACGCGGCAGGGCGGAAAATGGCCACGGACCACGCGGCAGGGCAGAAAAACGGCTGCGGACCACGTGGAATGGGTGGAAAATGGCCGCGGACCACGTGGCATGGGCGTAAAAATGGCCGCGGACCATGTGAAACGGGTGGAAAATGGCCGCGGACCACGTGGAATGGGCGGAAAATGGCCGCGGATCCGGTTCGTAAGTCGAGGCGAGTTCGTAAGCAGAGGTAAATTTTTGGGGCCGGAGCTGGTCGTATCTCGAAAAATTTGTAAGTAGGGGCGTTCGTAAGTAGAGGTACCACTGTATTGCTAGTAAAAATAACAAATCTTCACAGAAAGCTATTTCCCTTATGGGTCTGGTCCAATTTGTACTAGTTACAGCATGTTTGTAGTTCTTCATTTATAGGTTGCCAACTCTCTGTTCTTGCTCTATATTTTATTTTCCAGGATATTCACTATTTGTAGAACCATGAGGGTGTAGCTAGAATATATCTGCTTGCTATTTTTCTTGCATTTTTTATCTTTGAAGTCAGCATGTAACTGCCAAGTTGCACAATATTAAGAGAGTAATCTTGTGAATGTGCAGGTGCTAAGGTGACATCCAGTACTGAGAATGGAAAAAGAGAAAGATCAGTGCAGGATGGATATATTTGGGCAAGGAACATAAGAAGCTGCCTTGTATTGAACTATATCTGTGTACATCTGACACTGACTTTGATAAGAACTGCAAGATTTCTAACAAGTTTTTTCAGCTCTTTCTGGAGACATAACTCATTGAATCTGGGACCTTTTACAAATACATGTATTTGAGAATTGAGCTATGTCCCTTCCTATAGCAGTGAAGTTTGTATCTAGATGTGGGCATTATTAGAAAATTCAGTAGAAGAAAAGCAAGGGGGAAATCATATGAACAGTCTCCTTGATCCTCTCATAAAAATTAAATAAAGCATTAAGTAATTTTAAACCAATATGTTCTAATTGATCATATTTTCCACTACTGGTGAAAACAATTTGGATAGGTTCATTTCTTCATCACCAGAATTGTAGATTTTGCAGTAACCTCTGCTATCTTAACTCAAACCAGAATATAGAATTCTGCATGTGAAACAGTAGAAACATTGGAATGGATCTATAATTGTTCAAACATTCCTGGAGTCCATTATTTTGTGTCCTTTAAAAGCCATTTATGAGTGTCAAAGTGTCACAGGTGGAATGTGTGACATGTGGCATGAAGAGCTGCATGTTAAGGGGTAATTAGTAAAAATTAGAGATGCTCTTGAATGAATTGAAATGCTGTCTATATTCTTGTTATGCCAGTGAAAGCTTAAACTTGCCAACAGGGGTTTGTATTTGCCTGGTAAACATACTGCTTATTTGAAAGAAAGAACTAAAAAAATGAAAGATAAATAAATATTCTCAGTTCATGACCAATCTTTTCAAAAATAATTATAATTACATTAATAAACACTTTAAATGCCTTTTCTCCTCTGACAAAAATTCTTGTATCTCACAAAACAGACATTGGAGCTTGCCATTTACTGGAAATTGGGTATAATAATGATGATTTAATAGCAGGAAATGTCATTTGAATAAAAAAGAATGTAGAAAGAATGGCTTCTATGGAAACTCTGATCGTTGACTTGTGAGTTGGAAAAGCTCTAGTATAGCGTTGTCAAATGGTCTGCTATTTTGTCAAAAGGAGTTTGATGTAAGGACTGCAAATATATCAACAAATATTCTTGTGCATGCAAAGAAAAGGAGTTGTACACATTACAGCATATTTTGAGGTGATCTGTATTCACTTACGAGAGTCTCTTCAGACTGATTCAGCAGAATTACTCAGCAGCACGGGCATAAATTTAAGAGTTGGGAGGGAACTGGTTTTTCATGATCAATAGGAACATTTTCTCTTCTACACTTCCTAACCACTTGAGTGCCTGTGTGATGCACTCAGGACAAATTATAAATTCTACTGGGATATTTCCAAGCTTTCTGGCAGTGGTTCTTTTTTCTAAACTAATGAAGTTGTTTCAGGTTTGATGCTGAAGATTCACAGAATATCCCAAGATTGCAAACCCAATGGTTGATTAGAGAGAGGTAATTTTTTATGCTGCTCTGTATGACAGCTGTGTTGTAATCTATCTGATATGATCAACTATCTGTTGGTAGTTAAAAGTGTGTCCTGGACAAGCTGGTTTGAGTGAGCTGAAGGCCCATCCCAAACATTCACAGATTAAATTGATTTTCTTGATCCATTTCAATGAAGTTTTTTTCTTTATTGCCTATCCAACTTAGAACTGGGAAACCACTCAGGGATCACAGTCCAGATGAGTCTCCAGCCAAGCAGTGTTTGATACTCTTAATTGTGACATCCTGGAGAGATTGTCTTCAGTATAAATGCTGCTTCTAGTGGTTCCACTCGTACCTGGATAATCAATTCCAGCTGAAAGTATTCATCTTTTTAATATTTATGGTTTGGGTTACCATAGGATTCTGTTATCCCCAATATTTTAAACATTTATGTAAACCACTGAAGAAGACTTCCCTGAGTTCTAAAGTGGGATCAATATGCAGCTATTTTTCATCTAATAAAGATAGTGGAAACTAGTCTGAGAAAACTAAATCCTTTCTTTATTTCCCCCAATGCTTTGTCCATTTAGAAACAAAACTATAATGTTGCTGCAAATAATGTTAATGTAGCTCAGCAGCTGCAGAGATATTTCTAGACAATCATAAAGGAGTCCCAATGGAGTAAAGTATCATATCATGTCGTTTCTATGGGACATTGGTCCTATTTTTAGAAATAGGTTCTCTTTCCACTTAGCCCACCCCCACTTCCATTTAAAATAGAGGAAAACTTTTGGTGCAAGTAGAAGTTTTGAAAGCTGCCTTGATGTTATTGCTCTTCCTATACTGTATAAACACAGAGAACTAAGTAATTACATCACAGGTTGTTTCCAGAGGTATAGTCACATACTTGAAAGAAGTAGGACATTTGAGCTCAACAGTATAACAATATAATAACTTGACTTTGATTTAAAGGCCTGAGCTGGGTTACAATGTATAAAAATATTGATTTTGAAAAAGTTAAAGAATGAAGGGGAAGCTCATTTTTTCTAGTTGCCTTGAAAGACTAGGTATGTAGTGTCGAGATATTTCTTAATCTGTCTTTGTCATGGGAAGACCAAGAAGTCTTACTAACCCAAAGTGTTTGTTGTTGTTGTTGTTGTTGTTGTTCTAGATTGGTATAACTATAGTTCTATCATGGCAGACAGAGCCTTTCTTCAAATACCTGTCTCCTTAGATTGCTATAACTAAATGCTCTTACTAAGTAAGACAAAAGCAGCTTTCCATTTGTGGCACTCTGCATGTGGAATGTCCTTCCCAAGATTTGCTTGGCACACTACTGTAATATCATTTTGGCTCTATGCAAGCCTTTTAGTCTTGATATACTTGAATATGTGTGTGTGTGTGTGTGTGTGTGTGTGTGTATATATATATACACATACATACACATACATACATACATACATACACACACATACATACATAGAGAGAGAGAGAATTTCAAATTATTTTCATTTCTGTGGAGTCCTTGGGGTTCTCTGAGCTTGGTTGTTTTCTTGCAGATGTTTTGTTACCCAGATAGGTAACATCTTCAGTTCTAGAAGGGAGTGGGGTTTGCTCTTGGTTCATATACAGTAACTTGTCCTGTCATTGTAGGTGGGCGAGTTGTGTTCCCCCCCCCCCCGTACTTGGTAGTTCCTAGATTAGGCTTGATGTTTACTGCTTGATTGTTTGGTGTTAATCCTGGTGTTAATCAAAGTGTTGATTGCTGGTGAGGAGGTGTTTCTGGGCTTTTTGCTTCCTTTTTATTGGCACTTTTGAATAGTGTGTTCTTTATATGACTGTTGATGGCTGACTTGTCTGATAGCCAAGCTTCCAGGAATTTCCTTGCATTTTTGGATTTAGCCTGGTCTAAGATGATGACAGTTTCCCAGTTGAAATAACGGTTAAGTCTGTCCATGTGTTGTGAGATTAAGGAGTTTCCATTGTGTCTTCGGACTGCTAGTTGGTATTCATGGATGTGTTCTGCTAGTCTTCTGCCTGTCTGTCCTACATAGTGGCTGTTACAGTCCTTACACTGTGGGTTGTAGATGACTCCTGTTTTTTTCTTCTTGGGCTACTGGATCTTTTGGTTTACTTAAGATGTTTTGGTTTACTTAAGATCTTTACTTAAGATGTTAAGATGTTTTGTTAAAAAAAAATATTTTTTCTAAACTTGCTATCTCTCAGAATCATAAAGTACAAGTATACTGAAGAGTCCAGTAGCATTAGGCAACTGGTAGGTTGATGATGTAGGACACATATTTCCCATAAAAGATCCCAGACTCAGTATGTTCTGCATCTTTTGCTACAGACTTTCATCCAGCAAGACTCAGGTTTTAAAGAGACATGGGAAAGCAGAGGAGACAAGAATGATTTATTAGGGCTTAAGTTTCCAAGACAGAAAGATGCTTCAGAACACAGAAAGGTACAAACATGGTACCTTCTGCAAGTTCTTAATCCAGAGACATAATTTCCTAGATTGTACAGCCTCTGTATGATCTGAAGCATCTTTTTACTTTTCAATGAAAGGTAATGCAGAGCTCCTTGAGACATAGGGCACTGGATGTATAGTGTAGAAACACTTCACTCATGCTTTCCAGATGGCTGAATGTCATACTGAAGAGATGCAGGACTCATTCATTGTTCATACAGTGCCTGAAGCACAATCTTGTTATAACAAGAGAAATGCATTCATTCCCTTCTCAAAGGAAAGCACTACAGACCATGATTTTATAATTGTTAATTCTTCTTAAGTAGAAAATAAAAAGATATAAAATCTATGCATATTTCTCCTTATAAACATTCCTGATTACAAAATGAATTCCTGCTCAATAGTTTTATATGCTCCACTAGAAATAAGTTTATTCAAAATCAGTGGAACTTAATTTCCAGTAAATGTGCTTAGGATCAGGGGAGCGTTGGGAAAAGATTGACACACAAGGTTTAGGGGGTAATTGTTTTGCATTAAAAATGTAATAAGTTTGTACCCTTTGGCAATTGGCTCAACCAAGGTTCATCAGTTACAGAAATCTTAATTTTTATGAACACTGGAAAGTTAATTTGTGGCTTTAGCTGGGCTAGTTTAAAAGATAAATATCTAATTAAACAAGCAGCATTATCTACTTCAAGCAATAACTTCAGGCATGACCTCTTATATACAATAGAAGTTTTTAAACATCTTTATTAAATATTTTGTGTGTTGCAGATGTTTTTAAACAAAGTGAAGACATTTGGGGAAATAGTGAGGAAAAATGGATATTTTTAAGTAGTTTGGATCTTCCTCAGGACTCCCCCTGAGAATTTTTGTTTTGTTTCATTTCATTTTTCAATTTCATCTCCTGCCATAAAAGGAATGGAAGAAAATATATACAAATTGAAAATAAGTTTGATAAGCCAAATATTTCCCTCTGACATGCAGTTTCATGTGTGGAGATTTTGATTGTTTTAATCAGTGGCATCTCTATTATTATTATGCTGTTATTTTTAGAATGTTATTTGAAGAAAATGCCATAAGACAAAGTGAAAACACATATATCAGATTTCCAAGCCAAGTACAATTCCATGAAAAATAGGGTGCTACGGAATCATAAAGATGTTAAGTTAGGGAGAGAAAGAATATAAGATTCATGCCCTCAAATAGTTTTCAGACACCAGTTAAGTTTAAAATTGGTTTCACTTGCTAAGTGAAATGGATGGATCAGGACCTATTATAAAGCTGAATGAAAGCTAAAATTAAACTCAAAATTTTGTTCAGTGAGATGCATTTTTATTTGTCCATGTGTTCTTTCTTTAGACTTTTCCTCCCAGTTCACATGAATGAGACACGGGAATTTTTAATATTATGGGGTGATGGAATGAAAAAAGTACTTAGCCTAAGAAAGATGGATACAAAAATCCATCTATTTTGTGCCAGGCAGAGAAGTTTTCCTGCACTTTATTTCTAACAGTTTTCACTTCAATTGACAAAAGAAAATTTGTTCCATAATTCTTTTCAAAGGAGAAAAAGGAATTTCTCTCATTGGATTTTTTCAGTACTGGAGTTTCCATCACCATTAAGGGGGAAATCTGTTTTGAAAAATTGTTACAGAACTTTTCTTTTCCCTGGAGAAATTAGGAGAAATTATCGACCCAACTTCTCTAATCACGAATTTGATAGAAACATGTGGATGACTTTTTATGCCCATTTCTATGTATATTAAAAAAAAGTACACACTGAAAGGCACATTTATGAGTGAATTCATAGTCTGATGCAGAAACTGGTTGAATGAATTTGTGGATAAATGAGGGAATAGGTGAAATCCAAATTAGCAGAATTGCATATATATACATATTGCTCCCATTTTTACCCTTAACTCTCCTGTTAGACCTCTGAAAATGGACCCAAATCAAGCCTCTGAAATTTGGTAATTTTGCTGGCAAATTTTGGCAATTTGATTTTGGATTGGGAGTGTTGCTTGGGGGTTATAAATAGTGGAAATTAGAGAGGCTTGGTTCTATTATTCCTAAACCTTGCCCCCCCACCCCCCAAAAAAACCCCTGAAACTACCCTGGCCTTAGTATCGTGTATGAACTCATCCATTTTGTTTATTATTAATTTATCAAATCATGGCTTAGTGTGATCTCTGAATTCAGTAAAGAAATGCTTTAGTTGCCTTTGGAAATAAATACTAGAACTGCAATCCTACAATAGAATCTATAGTTGATTCTTTCCATCCATTCATATCTTTCCTCAAACCCAATTCCCTCCCCTGATGCTGTAGTGTTAACTATATTGTAATAAGCAGAAGGCATTTTGTTGTGATACATCTGTATATATATTCATTCATTCATTCATTCATTCATTCATTCATTCATTCATTCATTCTCATAATGTCCTTTCTGTCTTCCCTACAATTTATTGTTATTGTTTGAAGAAGATTACTATTGTGTGAACAAAGATGATGTGATTTTTATTTACGCATCCTCTTCTGGTGGATTAAAAATATACAATATATGTATTGCTTATAACTGGTTTAGAGAAGTCTCTAGTGAACTGAAGTTTCTAATCATGATCTTTAGCCAGATGACTTGGAACTGTTGTTTTTAAAAGGCAGTCCCTTATTGTGATCATTAAAAAAAGTTTTGAGCATTTATTTGAAATTCTTATCTTCCTTGAGTAAATACTTCTGTACTAATTCATAGAATGGATTCACTTCTAGTAACTCTCTAAACAGTGTGAAATCTGTTTTTAATAAATACCTAACATACCTAAATTGTTGTTACCCCACTAAGTAGAGCAGCCCAGGAAATCAAGTCCACAGGAAGGCTAAAAGTACTTTTATTGAGATTGGCTATATTAACAGAATCTTGAACATTTGATTGTACTGTACCTTCTCCTCCTTCTTATAGTTCAGTGGATGGGGGGGGGGGGAAGGGTCTACTAAGCTGCTTCTGAATACTATCTCACTGGGACTTAAAAAATGCTTAAGTCCCTTTTGCCTAGATAATGGTTCCTGCATATCTCCATCAAGATCATCTTCCTTACTCTCTACAATAGTGGTAATTAAGTACATTGTATTTTTACACATGTAGATGTTATATACACATAATGTAAAGGGCAGAGAAAGTGGAACTGTGCTTGAAAGGAAACAAGGAAAAAGTTATGGTAGTTGGTGACTCACTACTACAAACAATCTAAACAAATATATGCTGATTGAACCTAATGGCTTATGCAATATGCTATTTACAAGGAGCAAGGACATGACAGAACAACTTCCAACAATTAGCATGTTCATTGACAATAATTCCTTCCTGCTGCTACAAATAAGGACAAATATTAATTCAAAGAACATCTACAACTATATTACAGACTTTGAAACTCTCAGAAGGAAGCTCATGACCATGGAGACTCAGGCGGTATATTCAGCTATCTGTGGAAGAGGACTAGAAAAGGAACGTGGAATACTGCAAGTTAGTGACGGGCTACACAAATAGTGTTAGTGGGAGGGATTTGTTTTGGGGGATAATGGTCTGGGTTATCTAGATGAGGGACCACTGGCATAGGGTGAATTGCTCCTCTCAAGTACTGATAAAATATATATTTAAACAAAGCATGGGTGATAGGAGTGTTATCTAAGTTTGGTAAAAACTGGTTCCAACAATAATTTGCTATATTAGGAATGCAGTGTATGACATCTTGAGCAACTAGAAGAAAGGTAGGATATAAATCCAATGAGTAAATAGGTAATTATTCTAATCTCAAGCAACTTTTGCGAATGTCAGAAACTGTAAAATGGGCCTCATGCTGCCGGAAACCATGGCTTGATATGGATACTTTAATTTGCGTCTTTCTTAGAAACATTGGAAATTGGCTTATAAGGACAGCCTAATGGCCCATCTAGCTTAGTATTATCCTTCACTGACACAAGACCTGATTTGACACTGTTGCAAGCTTAACCTAGGACATTCTGCATGTTCAAGATCTTTTTCCCAAAAGGGAAATTCCCTGAAGACCTAATCAGATTATTGTTCCACCTAGATTAATGCTATCTATGCTGACCATGAATTGCTTTCAAGATTTGGTTTATTTGTTTGGGGCATAAAACCCATTTGCAGAATCCCAGCATCTCAAGATCACGCTGCTGACATTTGGTGCAGAAATGGCTGATTTTCAGCAACATAATTTTTGTTCTTAAAAATAAGTGAGTAAATGGGATCATGAAGCCTCTATCAGCCATTTTAAGGTAGATCAGACTAGGAAACGAATTCCATGTAGGTCAGTACTACTTTTATTGTAAATCTTTATTAACAGGATCTTGCAAGTCTGAATGGCTTTCTCCCTCCTCCCCTTTAGCTTTGTGTGAATTAGGGAAGGGTTTGTCTGAGACATTTACTCATGTTACATTCTTGCCCCAGGCTCAGGGTCCTTTTATCTGATCATTGTGTTGGTAGCAACTCTTTCCCCTGACTTTCAAGGCCATTTCTATGGCTTCTGAGATGGATAAAAATGACTCCCATTTTTACCCTTAACTCTTCTGTTAGACCTCTGAAAATAGACCCAAATCAAGCCTCTGAAATTTGGTAATTTTGCTGGCAATTTTTGGCAATTTGATTTTGGATTGGGAATGTTGCTTGGGGGTTATAAATAGTGGAAATTAGAGAGGCTTGGTTCTATTATTCCTAAACCTTGCCCCCCCGCCCCCCCAAAAAACCCTGAAACTATCCTGGCCTTAGCATCTTGTATGAACTCATCCATTTTGTTTATTATTAATTTATCAAATCATGGCTTAGTGTGATCTCTGAATTCAGTAAAGAAAAGCTTTAGTTGCCTTTGGAAATAAATACTAGAACTGCAATCCTACAATAGAATCTATAGTTCACTTCTTTCCATCCTTTCATATCTTTCCTCAAACCCAATTCCCTCCCTTGATGCTGCAGTGTTAACTATATTGTAATAAGCAGAAGGCATTTTGTTGTGATACATCTGTATCACTTCTTGCAACTATACTTTTCATAATCATGCTGTGCTTACTTTGACTATAGCAAACAGAGTGTTAAGCCACAGGTGACAAAGCATTTTGCTCTTTCCCCATTCTCACTGACCCACATTGGCAGCTGCTTCAAAGAGATGAGACAGTTTTAAAGCCAGTGTGTAAAGAGGTAATATTTAAGAACAAAATTGACTTATTTTTTATTTTTTAATAATAATGTTATTAAAAATTACATTTATAACAATAAAAACAAATGCAAACTAAAAAAGAGAAAAGAAAAAATGGCGAGAAAAGAAAAAATGGAAAGAAAAATAGAAAAGAAAGAAAAAACGATATAGTAAAAAAAAAGAAAAGAAATATATAAAGAAATGACTTCCCCCTTCAAAACAGCAAATATAAACAATGTTCATAATTTATCACCTTCTGTTGATGATCTCTTCTTCCCATATCCCCTCTCTTATCTATAAACAAATTATGAAAGCCTCATCATTTCAGTCCTGATGTCAGCAAAAGTCCATTAGTTGTTATCTTTGGTAACCCTTATCTATTTTAACCTTGATCAAATAAACCAACTTTTTATTTCTTTTACTTCTAACAATCTTGATCTTTAGTCCCTTCATATAATGTCCTAGAACTTTATTTCTTTTCATTTTCTCTTTGTCCCTTCTCACAAAATTCTTCAAAACTTTAACAAGCCTCTTTTGTAAATCCAATATAGGAAAATTATGTCACTCTCTTGGTTTGTTATTTATATATCCCTTTTAATTATTAAGACATCAGCTGGTTTCTTTTGTTATGTCTAGTAACATCTTTTTCCATGTTATTCTTGTAGCCTGTCATTTTTAAATCCAGTTTCAAATCAGTCTCAATCTTGTCTGGTAAAACTTGTTCCTCTTCCACAACATCTTTTAAACAAGGCCTATCTATAGTGGCAGACACTCTTAAAATTAACTTTTGGGTCCATTGTTCAAAAATATCCTTCACTACATCCAATGTTAAAATATTTTGCTTCATTCTGTATTTGTAGGTTGAATTTAAGTGTTCTTCTCCTTTAATTGTAATCTTTAGTTCCTTCTAATTCCCTCTGGTGTCCAATTTTTAAAGTCTTATTTATGTGGTTTTTTTTTAAAGAATTCAAAACAAAAGTATTTTCCCATGGGAAGGATTCTTTATAATTAATTTCAAAATCTTATTTCAAATTTATCTGGACCCTTTGTTTGTAACTCTTTAAAATCAAAGTTTTAATTACCCTTTTGCTGTTTATTAATTTTTTTAAAGTTCTTAAACTTGTAGTTAAAACTTCTTTCACTAAGGATTGAAGGAAACTCACCTGGTATTTTCAGACTTTGTGATCCAAAGGTTCCTAATAGCTGAAAAGGAGTTAACAAGCAATTTCTGAAAGTGGTTAGAACCCAGTGTCCTTTTAAAGGCTCCAACTGTGGTTTAAGCAAGATGGCTATTCCCTCATCTCCCAGAGCTCTAAACCCACTGGAGACTGCTGTCTTGTGGTCTCTTCATGAGGAGCAACTATACGGAGCACTTGTGGGCAATTTCAAGTATGCTTCTTGTCCAGAGGAATTATGAAGAGCCGGTCTACTTGTTGGCTCTTCATTCTGCCATGGTCATCAGCTCTGCTTTTTGTGGAATTGTCTTCAGTCCACCATTTGTTCCCCAGAAGTGAGAAGGAAATTGATATTAGTGTGGTAAGGTACTGTGAAACATATCTGCAAGCTATCACGAGCCCCACAAAGGTAGCTTGTTGCTTGTATGTTTTTTCAACTTCTGCAGAATTTCTAATAAAACTAGGAGACTTCCACTTCTTCAGCATAGTTGACATCACTTTTAACCACGGTTTAACATTTTTGCATTTGAATCTATATATTTAAAATACAGGCTTTGCAGTTGGCAGGCCATCTTTGTTTGAAAAGAAAATTGATAAATGTAGGCCTAAAATGTGAGGCAGTTGTCTGAAAGCCATATCTGTATTTTCTTAAACAAAAACAACTCAATTAAACTCAGAAAAGTTAATCTAGATTTATTTGAGTATGATACAGAGTACAATTTGTTCTGAAAAGCAAGCAGAGTTAAAGGGTAAACTGTTCTGTTTCTTGCTGCTGTCCCTTCTTCTATAACTGAAATTTCTTCCTAGATTTCATTACAGACATTTTCTCTAAATATCTCAGTATACAAGGAGGAAAAAGAATGAGAAAGTGAAAATGTAGGGAATATAAATGATTTTTTCTGTTATTTTTTTCTTTTTATTATGATAAATTGTATTATTTCAATAGTGATGTATATATATGATTAGAGATTATTAACATTCTATTATTTAGATAGCTTAAGGTATTGAAAATAGAGAAAAGAAAAACATTTATCAATATTAATTACAATTTAAGATGTCAGTATTACAAGTATAAAATTATTTGGCTTTTTCGTCCAAAGTTATAGATATAACATTAAAAAAAGAACTACTGCAACTCACATCAAAGTATTGGTTAAACGATAATAGTTTTGATTTTAAGCTAATTACTTATAGTAAAATCTCTATTGTATTCTTTATATATATATATATATGTGTGTGTGTGTGTGTGTGTGTGTGTGTGTAAATCCCCTCTCACCCTTATGGGTGGTATTTGTCTTCCTCAATCTCGGGTCCTCTACCAAAGGCCTGGGAGTTTGAGGGTTCTGCGCAGTATCTTAGCTGTTCCTAGCGCTGCACTCTTCTGGACAGAGAGCTCTGATGTTGTTCCTGGGATTTGTTGGAGCCACTCTCCCAGTTTAGGAGTCACAGCCCTCAGTGCTCCTACTACCACTGGGACCACTTTGACCTTTACTTTCCACATCCTCTCTAGTTCCTCCTTCAGGCCCTGGTACTTTTCCAGCTTCTCATGCTCCTTCTTCCTGATGTTGCTGTCACTTGGCACTGCTACATCTATCACTACCGCTGTCTTCTGGTCTTTGTCTACTACCACGACGTCTGGTTGATTGGCGAGTACCTGCCTGTCCATCTGGATCTGGAAGTCCCACAGGATCTTGGCCCTGTTATTCTCCACGACCTTCTGTGGAATCTCCCATCTGGACTTGGGGGGGTCTAGCCCATACGCTGTGCAGATGTTCCTGTATACAATGCCAGCTACTTGGTTGTGTCGTTCAGTGTATGCTGTTCCTGCCTGCATCTTACACCCTGCCATTGTGTGTTAGACTGTCTCTGAGGCCTCTCTGCACAAACTGCACCTTGGGTCCTGTCTAGTTGGTAGACCCTTGCTTCTGTGGATCTGGTGCTTAGTGCCTGTTCTTGTGCTGCTATGATCAGTGCCTCAGTGTTGTCATTTAATCCAGCCTTTGCAAGCTACTGGTACGATTTCCCAGTGTCAGCCACCTTAGCTATCTGTTGATTGTACATCCCATGTAGGGGCTTGTCTTGCCATGGTGAAGTCTTCCTCCACTTGAACTTCCTCCCATGTCTGCTGCTGCCTCAGGCATTCTCTCAGCAGCTCATCTTTGGGTGCCATCTTGGGTACTCCTGGGTACTCTGGGTTTCACCCAGGACAGTGGCTTTAACACTCACCAGACCTGACCCACCCTCTTTCCGGCTGCTGTACATAACTGTTAATTAGAGGGAATATATAATACGTTAATAAAAAAGAAAAAAAGAGAAAGCAAATTTAACAAAGATTAAAATGCCTAAAAAGTAGAAAATAATGAAATAAAAAGGAAAATAATAATAGTAAAAAGAACTATTGATTTCTGACTCCCCCTTTTTTATACATTTGCTAATTTGTGATATTTTATATTTACCATGCTGTGTGTTGTGTTGTATGTTTGGGGACCATTCTTGCTTGAATTTAGTTAAACTTCTATTGTGTGAGTATACTGTTAGTTTTGCCATTGCCGCATATTCTCCAGGTTTAAGTTCCCAACCAGACTTTGTCAGAATTGTGTCTTTCTTCTAGTGTTGAGCAAAGTTTATTCTCACTGCTGTAAGCATGTATCTCATTAAATTATTAGATTTTTGTTGAATTTTTTTGAGATTATACCTAGTAGTAAAAGTTGTGGTTTCATTTCAAATTTCAATCCCAAGATTTTCTGTATTATACTATGTATATCTTAAGTACTTTTGAGTTCTTTTCCATGTCTACCACATGTAGTAAAATGTTTGTTCTATTTCTGTAATGGTGTGTGGGAATGACCTTGGGAGACAGGAGGGAGAGCCACACAGAGACTAGACAACGGTCAAATAAGAGTCAGCTGAGCCTGCAGAAGGAATGTGGGTGTGGCAAATGCCTCAGAAGGGACCCTCCCTAGTTTCTTGGGCTCTAAAGTTAGGGGGAGGGGAGAGAAATGCACTTTCAGATTTGCAAGATTCTGTTAATGTAACCTTACAATAAAGTTAGAGCTACTACTTCTGGGTGTGCTACTTGTCTGGACTACCTCACAAGGCTGAAAATGTCATAGCATTTCCAACATTTATACACTATATGATTTGTCTCTCTTACATATTACTGATGGAGCTGTATACCATCTATAAAACATTTGTACCAATTTTCCTTTGAATTATAACTTGGTGAAAATTTTATAGATTTAGTCCATAATTCTTCCCATTATTGTACTGTGACTGTTTCTTTAAAGTTTTGCATCCATTTTGTCATACAGTATTTTGTTTGTTCTGGGAATATAAACAATGATTAAGGAGCACAGGGTTGCACAAAAGTGTGCTAGAATTAAGAAACCACGTGATCTCATTTCCTTGCATTAGGATGAGGCACAATAATAATAATAATAATGTGCTTTTTCTCCTTGCTGCTCATTCAGTGATCATAAGCCTAAATGTTTATGGATATAGGCACCAGTCAGTGTTGCCTGTTATACTGTTACACTGCTGCAGTGCATATTACTTAGGAAGGAAGGAAGGAAGGAGGAGGGAGGGAAGGAAGGAAGGAAGGAAGGAAGGAGGAAAAATCAACATGTTTTGTCATACGCCATTTTTCTTCAATAAATGCCAGGTTTGTTTTCATTAAACCATATCTAATACATTCTTTTGAAATGCTGATTTGCTCAATATATGCTTTTACATTCTTATTCATGCCACAAATTCCACATTAACAGATTATACAATTTCCATTTAAAAAGCAGTTGGTAATGGATTTCTCCTACCCACTTGCCATATCTTAAGCTTTTTCCAGTTTATATCCTTGCTTTGTCCTCTTCTACCTTTTCTCCTTCCTTGTGGTATAGATGCAGGATAGATAGGAATTGTATATTTCATATACATTTTTAGATGCTTATTATTTTCAGCAAAGTTGAACATACTGATATGATAAAACAGGTTGGACATATCTGTACACTGATGTGTGTGTGTGTGTATTAATTTAGATATATTAGTTTCATTGTTATGCATGCTGTTATGTTATATTAGAATGGAAATCATGGAATTTTCTGCTTTTGTAATCATTGGGAAGGGAGATGGCTGAACACACATATTGCAGACCTCAGGCAAGCAAACTGGAGGAAAAAAAACAGTTTTAACCACATGGGATAAGATACAAGAATATTGCTGATGATAGGCAAGCAATTATTTTCTAGTACAGGTAAAAAGAATGTCATCCCATCAGATTATACGAAACAAGCAGAATTTGCCATGTGCTTGTAAAGGTTCAGTTAAGCTTGTTACAGAGAAAGATAGAGCAAACTCTTAAGTGAATGTGGCTGAAGAAATAACTGCTGCAGAATGTGCTGAGCATCATGATAGATAACAGCTGCCTACCTTGGGTGCTATTGCAATCCATGTTCAAGCAAAAAAACTATTTAAGTGATATTTTAATGAGTCTATCAAAAATGTTGCCTACAAATGGATTGTAGGCAACATCTTTGATACAATTAACTCCAATAGCATATTAGCCACAGCAGTAATACAGAGCCATTCACACTTGTTATTAAAATTAGGCATCAAGCATTTGGACTTGATACATTCACTAATGGGGGAAAAGCGGTGTCATTTATTTATTTTTAATAAAGCAATGTAGTTTCTCTGCCAGCTGGCAGAAATCAGGCAGAATATACATTCCCTCATGAATACTGCATACATTCCCAGTTCCTATGCCCTGGAATGAGACAGGGATGTTGGTCGCATTTTTTTGTACCTTTGAGGCAGTTTTGACTCCTGGCAACTGCCTAGACAAGTCCCTGCAGTTTTCTTGAGAAGGTTTTAGAAGGGGTTTGCCATTGCCTCCTTCCTAGGGCTGAGAGAGAGTGACTGGCCCAAAGTCCCCCAGATAGAACTCATGGTCTCCTTGTTTGTAATCCCAGCCCCTGCATCTGCCAGAAAAATTAGAAGATGGCACCTCTTAAAACTAGGAGTAGAAACTCCAGAGGAGCTATGGATGAAGGCAGGAAAATAAAGAATACTATTTCCCCACAGCCTCTGATTAAAATTTGGAATTTCCAAAATGTGGAGAGGTCCAGGAAATTTGAAGTGGAGGAATAGATGTTTCACATACTGTTTCAGTAGAAATAGGTGAAAGCATTTCAGGCCTAGCCCAAGAGCAACAGTGACACACTCCAGTTGAGTAAAGTTCCTTTATTTGTTTACACCTTATAGATAGAATCTTGCCAGACTAAATCTTTACTACTGCTACTAGGGGATATACCCTGGGAGATTCTAGGGAGTGGCTATCCTGAACCACTTTTGTTCCCATACTCCCTCTGTGGACTGTATTGTCTTTGGCTCCTTTCCTCTCCTGGAATGCATCCCCTCCTTCCTGCTAGCCTTGATTTCTCACATCACCCTCCTCTTCGTAGACACAATGCATCACAGAACAGGAACCTATGGTAGGTTCTTGATTCAGTGTCATGTTTTATTCAAGTTTAACATTCTTATTTCTCTCTGAAAATTATGAAAAAGAGCATGTAACTTCGGCTTGTATATATCTGTCAGAAAGCGTATGAAGATAATAAATATGCTTTAGCATTTTGTTGTGCTTTGTAATATTAATCTGAAACTTCTAATCAGCCTTATTTTTCACAAAACCTTCATTGGGGGTGGAGGGGTGGGGCCGGAATTAGCTGTTTGTAGCAGACCAGTGCCAACTTGTAGTTTGCCTGGAGTACTGCATGCTTTGATATATGTTGGCTTATACAACTGTTTTATCTCAACCTGGACAGCTTTGGAATTAATCCTTTTCATCTTTTAATGTTTACATTTTAATAAAGTTAGGAGTGTTTATATTTTAACTTTTCTTTTTAAATGAAGTTTAATTTTGTTTATCTCTGATGAGATTGGTTTATTTCTCAATGAAGAGAGGAAGGACTAAATCATATAGTTGCATGTCTTTATACTACATGGCCAGGAGATTGTATTATTGAAGTTATTTTGCTTTGTGCATTATTACTTTTTAAGTGCCAGAAAGGGAGTGCAGGTTGTGAGAGCTGTAGCTCACTCACACAGCAATATTACAGGGTGGAAACCAGGTGAAGCATCCTCTGAAAGATAACTGATGGCAGCAGGAACTGCCATGCTGTTACTCCAAACCAGGAGGAGGCCAGGCTTCGAAGATCCAGTGGACTTCTGGGACAGGCTATTTGAGACTTTGAGCTGTCCACTACAAGATCTAAGCTATTAAACCCAATGGGAATTAAAGCTGAAGATACAAACATTGCTGAATCACAGTGACGAGGATCTACTTTAGCACTTTGCTTTCCACAGTATCCAGTGAAATAGACTGGAATTAATAGTATGCCACTCATGAAGTTATAAAAACCTTAATTTGTAGTTGGACAAAGCTCCCACGTTCTCATTTTAATCATTTTTACCAACCAGCAAACCTAATGAAGTTCACAACTATCAGTGTTTTTTTTTACTCCAGATACTGATTACTCATGTCCATTATAACAGGCTTGCTATTTCGTATTTTGTATGTAGACCTAAGTATTACTTGTCTCCCCAAGTACTTGTTTGTCCAAGCATGATGATCAGACTATGCATTTTGCTTTGTAATTGAATTTCATATGTTTCAGTTACTTACTTATGAATCCCATTAATACACAGAAAGAATGGAGATGGCAAAATAGCAAGAACTGATCGTATGTACACAACTTGATTTCTTAATATTGGGAAGAATGCACTAACAAAGTCAAACATAGATACTTTTTTGGAATATGAGTAGATATAATTATTAATATGAACTATTAAAAATAATTTTAGCAGATGGTATCTTTCTGATTTCTTAAATTTTATTTTCTTGAGAGAAACAAAATGTACAATAAATCATTTGCCTGATTTCAATTTACTTGTAGAGTAGATTTTGGCAGGAAACCCAGTATGTAATCTATCTCCTATTGAAGCCTATGATAAAGCTGACATTGATTTTGTAAAAAGAGCTGGATTGCACCCATTCACTACACAGCGAACAGCCTGTAAATTTCATTTACTAAACCTTAGTCATGTTGTCTGCCCTACTTAGCATCAGAACAAAACCATCCTTTTGTGAATAACTGGGTTTGAAACCAATTAGGAAATGGCTGTGAATGTTAACTATTTCCCTCTTCACATGTAGGAACCAATTGATTTCATGAACTGAAATGAAGAGCTAACGATTTAGTGCTGCAATTAAAGAGAGAGAGAGAGAGAGAGAGAGAGAGAGAGAATTGGGGTGTATGTGTGTATGTGCATTTA
Organism: Python bivittatus; assembly: GCF_059951505.1. Taxonomy (NCBI): domain Eukaryota; kingdom Metazoa; phylum Chordata; class Lepidosauria; order Squamata; family Pythonidae; genus Python; species Python bivittatus. Next base: position 35,688,947 of record NW_028277098.1, read on the forward strand.
TCAGTAACCCAGACTGAGATACTCAGGAGTCATACAGTGAATAACCTGTAATGATAATCTTTAGTAGACTTACTGATTCTTAAAATAACTATAGAAGAGAAGGCATGAAAATATATAATCCAATGCCTACCATGGGATTCAGGAATGTTGCTAACTGCAAAAAAGATCAACAAATTCAAACAGGTTTTGCATATGCTGATTTATGTGTAAACAAACACATTTAGAATGATCAAAATTTAAATTTCAAAAAGGTAAGACAACTAATTTACCATTTAAATTCTTCAATTTATAATCCAAAAATGGGATTAATCAATCTGCTTGTTTTTGTTTAATGGTTTTAAAATTTGTTGAAAAACAAACTAATTCCATTGTGTTTCTGCAACAATTTTTATAGAAACTCATGCCTTTTTCCCAGTTCAGACACGTTCATATGAATTTCTCCCACTCCTCACATTTTAATGTGGTTTCCAATGTACACGTTCTGTATGCATCTTTCTAATCTATGTGTTTCTCTGTTTATTTACTTCTCATAATATGCATTGTTATGCACATACACTGGAAGGCTGAGTACAATATGAGAAATGGATTCAAATTATATAATTGATCTGCATACCAAAATGTGTACATTGGAGAAAATGTATATAGTTTATAGATTTTCATCTGCATTTCTTGCATTATATGTGCATTGTAACATTCTGTGAAACATGTTAAAAGACTTTATTGCATCAGTGCTAAGGGCTGAAGCCTTTCTTTAAAAACCAGAAGACTCTTTCCCTGTTTGTTCCAAAAGTGACAGTCACTTGCTATGGCTTGTTTAAGTATGACAATTTTGTGATACCTTTTATGTCTGATAATTACTTATAAATTCCATGCCATTTTGATGATGTTTCCCATTAAAAGTGCAAGACATACAATCATCATGAAATATACACACAAACCAGGTTTTCATGTTTTGAAGAGGATCTGTAAAAGGAACAGAGACATCCACGAAGGCTTTGTCAAGTTGATGACATAAATATAATGACGATATAATTCAAGTTCTGTTCCTTACATACTCACGTGCAGTGTTGCAATGCAGATACAATGCAGGTAGAGTTTGTATTGTGATAGTGCAATGCATGTTTCATTATTTGCCTTCCTTTGTTTTGCCTTGTGGACACACTTGAGCATAGACATCTTCAGGGTAGGGCAAGGGTGGGAGGAGAGCGAAGTGATAAAACATACCACATGATGTAACATTCCTGTGTGTGATATTGCAGTGTAAATATGAAAAGGTAGAGCTTGCATCATGATACCACAATCATTTTGGCATCATTGTGTAACAAAAGATGTGATACAAAACTTTCCTTTAAGCTACCTTTCTCAACTTAATCCTTCCTGAGGTTTGAATTTCAATTCCTATAATTTCTAGCCATGCTGAATAAGAATGACAAAGTTGATCCAATACATTTAGAGGGCACTGGGTTCCAGAAGACTGCTTTAAAAAGTGATTCCTAATGGATTTAAAGATTGCTTTATCACTGCCAAATGTATTTCAGCTGTGCTTTTATGCGTGCATAACTAGTGAATCCCAACAACAACAAAAAAGTTGGTGAGTTATACTACACTGATCCTCTTAGCAGCCTGCCACTGAGGAGGGATACAGCTGGCATATTCAAACAAAATAGATGAGAACTTCAAGAGATAATGTGTTTATCCCATTTTTCAGAAATAGATTTTTTTTTTTAATCTTTCTTTTGCTAGGAAAAAAAGTTTGGTATAGATTCATGATGATTTAAGGAAAGAAAGACGAAGGAAAAACATTCTATTCTGCCTAAAAAGCTGAGAGGCACTAGTGATACTGCTAAACAATTCTGCCCCCAGGAATTAATAATTTTGTGCTCCTTCACACATTTGAGACTGCTGTATACCATATTTGGAGTATGGCATATGCCACTTCGTTGTAGAAACTATATTTTTTAGTAGAAAATTATAACTTTGAGTATCAGAAATGTGAACGTGCTCACCTAAAGTATTTTTTAAATTAAGATTTTTTAAAAAAGATTATTTTGTCAGCAGGAGAAAGGAATCATTTCATTGTGAATAGTGTCAACCGCAGTGAAGTTTCACATACACTTTTCACTTCAAATGTCGACACCAGGCCCATTTATCAGAATCCTCACTTATAGTAGTTTTCTGATCTCTGAGTGGTTATTTGATCTTTCCAATTCTGTGGCTGAGATTGTGGCCTCAGATCTGATGTATGGTATGTATGTAAGTGCATATTACATGTATGACGGGTGGGCTCTGATGTACAGATGACAGTCTGCAGCAGTCCTCCAGCTCTCCAACATGATAGCATATATTTCCAGGCAGCAGGAAGAACTGGTTTCATATCATCATCAACATCATCATCATCATCAGTAAACTACCATAATAAGCAAAGTCATTGTAAAAAATGAGAGACACTGTAAAGAACCCTTCTCTTAGTTAGTGACCTGCCCATCATCAAGCCAGTGATCTGAAACCGAAACCTGCCCCCTCCCACAATTAGTTTCAAGTTATAGTGACTGGATTTGATATGACTGTCTGATATAATATTGGCATTTTCAGAATCAAGATCACATTGAAGCCTAACATTTGTTCTTTATGGACTCAGTTTGGTTCAGATGACAGGTCACCGTAGGATTGTTTTATAGCTGGCAAAATTAGGAACAGCTTTATTTGTATTGTATTGTATTGTATTGTATTGTATTGTATTGTATTGTATTGTATTGTATTGTATTATTATTTACTTATACAGCCACCCATGTGCTGTAACCCCGGGTAGCTCATAGCAACAAAAAATAATACTGGCATCCAAACAAAACATCTCCTGGCACCCTACACAACACTCCCTGATACATAAGCAATTACAGTCCTGGGCTCCAACCTCACGCTATCCCAACACTTGGGGAAACAGCCAGCTTCTTCTGAAAAGCTAGAAAGCTAGAAACCTGTAGATCTCAGGGCAGGGGCAACTATGGAGAAGACATGCTTCCGAAATCCTGCTAAATGATAACATTTAAGGGACAGAGCCTGAAGTGTGCCCACCCTATCGAACCTGGTAGAATGGGCACCTACCCTCAGGGAGAGACAGGCCCACAGGTAATCTGAATAATTGCCATGTATGGCTTTAAAGGTGATAATCAGTTCTTTGAATTACACCCAGAAAGAAACTGGGAGCCAGGGCATGCAGCAGTAGTGTAATGTAGGCAAACTGAGGGGCACCCAAAACTGTGTATGCCACTGCATTCTGGACCAGTTTTGTAATTTCTGGATGGTCTTCAAGGGCAGTCCCATGTAGAGTACACTGCAGTAATCCAGGTGGGATGTGACCAAGGCATGAGTGATTGTGAGCAGGACTTTTTGCCAATTGGTGCACAAGTTGAATCAGTGCAAATGCCCCTCTAGCCATGGTTTCCACCTGTTCCTCGAGCAAGAGCCATAAATCCTGGACAGAGAAAATGTTATTGTGTCAAGACACATCACCAGATCCAGGAGGGCCAAGAACCAAAAGCCACTAGCCAAACAGAGTGGCTTTTGGTTCTTGGCCCTCCTGGATCTGGTGATGTGTCTTGACACAATAACATTTTCCAGCACCTGAATGGCATTGCCTACCTGGGGCGAGCTGATTGAATAGGCCTCATCTCCCTGCAGACAACTCCAGGGCCAAAAGGGCATGATCTGGCCATAGCAAGGAACTAATATTAACATTTCCCAAAGCCAGGTCATCCCGCCACTTCCTCAAGACAAAAACCAGATTTAATGGGTGGCCTCCCCCTGTGAATTTGGCTGTTAACAAGTTGGACCAGGTCCATGGTTGTCACAGTGGCCATGAACTCTTGAGCCATCTCTGACTCCAGGCCCAAAGAAGGCAGATTGAAGTCTTCCAGAACCATAAGCCTAGGGAACTCCACTGCCAATTTGACCACAGAATCAAGGAGCTTGAACAGGGATACTGTTACACTGCATGGAGGAAGGTAAGCAAGCGTCTGTGGTCCAGTCTCACAAAGACAGTCTCACCTTCAATTATGTCTGAAGCAGCGCCCTGAAAGGCCACCAGAGACTCTGGATGACAACAGCCACTCCTTCGCCCTTGCCTGGACTGCCAGTCAAAACTCAGGAGGGTACATTTCCAAGATGGGACCTGTTCCTCATGAACAACCAGCTTTCGGTAATGCACGCCAGCTAGTGAAAGGCACAATATAAAGAATATTCAGTAGAGGTACTGAAAGGAGACATCTGAACTTCCTGTGGTCAAATATGGAAATTCATTAGTGAATCCAGACTATTTACGTACTTGGCAATTGTAAGTCTATTTAGGAAATCTGAAAGAAACATAGAAGATGCCTTCTAGTATTTAAACATCTGTACATCCTCCTCTCCTCCTCTCAGACTGGGGATGGGACAGGGGCTTCTGTAGCAAGCCAAGATTTTATAAAGACGATGAAATGTGAATTGTGATGTTAAGATGCAATTTCCACCTCTTATATATAATAGTTGCATTCAACATCACAAAACAAGTACAGAAAAAGTGAAAATTGCACTGTGGCCTATGACCATAGGCATTCAAAGGGTGTGTATGATAAAATACACACTATGATACCACAACTAATTTGCATATGATGGTGCAATGCATGTATGAAATGGCCAAGCTTGCATCATAACATCACAATGCACATTTTGGCATAATTGTTGTTAGGAATGGCACTTGTGTGTACATGTGTAGACAAGGCAAAGATGGTTAACTATACTGTTGTCTGCATCCATCTTTTAAATTCCAAAATTCCATTCCATCATTCAGTACAGCATAATATGTCAATGTAAACAGTGTTATGTTTTAAATAAGAAAATAAGCATAGTGCCAGTGGTATCATATATAAATAAGCAGTCCTTATCTATACATTTAATCTTTAGCAAAGGATACAATACATTTTACTAGTTCTCTAGTATTTTAAGAAATCTGAAACACACAGAGAGAGAGAGAGAGAGAGAGAGAGGAAATGTTCTGGTCTATAATCGTTGAAGTGGAAAAATGGCATCTTTATAAACTTTGAAGTAGAAAAATGACATCTTCATAAACCAGAGATGCTAAGGAGGTCATCCAGGATCATTTTGTATAATTTATGATTCACTGTAATGTTCTACTTTAAAAAAAAATGGAAGTGGAAGAGATATTCAGATAATCACATTTAGGTGCATTTGCAAAGGCTCTTAGCATGCACAGTGCATCTAAGGAAACTGGAGACGTGCTCACTATGCTTGGGAGCATTGAAGTTCTCATGGAGTTTGAAAAACACTGCCAAAAATTTATTTACAGCCAACATTGTGCTATGTGCTACATAGAAAAAAAAAAGTAATATTGATGCTGATGCTGATGCTGATGATTTAAAATTTTATGCCAACCAACTCCAAGTGATTCTGGCAGATTACAAGATGGCAGCAGGGAGCAGATGCCTAGTGTGTAGCTCCCAGCCATTATCACCATAAACCAGCTTTCACCCATAGCCAGTATGGGGCTGAGGAGAGGTGGAGGTGTGGGACCCACGTGTGAATGTGGGGTGAATGAAACCCCCCAGCGTTACCTGAGTCTGAGGCGGGCTGTCGCGGTGGGGAGGAGAGTTGTGGTTGCAGCAGCTGGGACGAGGATGCTGAGAAGGGAGAGGAGAGGATGTGGGCAACAGGGACAAGTGTGGCAGCGGGCGGCGCTTGGACCCAGGGGGTCAACAGAGGCTGCGACAGCTATGGTGGCAGCGGCGGCGGGAGAGTGCTGGTGGCGGCTGCCGAGAACAATGCCCAGGCTCGAGGGGAGTGATGCTAGAGCTGAGATTTGGTCCAGCTGGGCCGGGAATGTCGGCGGAGCTGGGGCAGAAGCCCAGCGCTGCCGTTTTTGGCAATAGTAGCGCTGGCGGTGGAAGCACCGGCAACAGCGGTGGGACGGCAGCAATGAGGGCAAGGCTGAGACAGACTCGACAGGGGAGCGGAGGCCAGAGCCTGAGGGCCCACAGTACCTGAAGCCCACAGAGACATTGGGACCTTGGGGGTTGTGGGGTTCTAGCCCCTATGTGGCAGGGGACTTCCCTACCCCTAGAGAAGAGGCTGGGGGGACTCGAGTGGTTGTGGGGTGTGTGGGTGGATGGGGTGTGCTTATGAGTTGAATGTGCTACTCTGCCCGGATGGGAGACAGGGAGAGGGTAGGTGAATGTGGCCCTCTTCTCTCTGACCAGTGAAAGAAGTTGGTGGAGAGAGGGTGAGTGTTTGAGAAAGGGGAACTGGGGTGATTGGGCCCCTGTTGGTGCAGAGAGCAGTTAGCTGAAGGGGCTCATTTCCTTTCAGGCCTAGCCCAAGGAACTCCAAGAGACCATGTAAATTCAGTCCAGCAATGTTTATTAGCTACAACCTCTAGCAAGAATCTTCCCAGACTGAAACCCCAGCTCCCAAGTAATGCCAGCCACAACATTGTGAATTCTTCAGGGAGGTGCCATCTCATCCTCTTATCTTTCCCTCGCGCCTCAGGAGATGAAAGAAAACATTTTTCTCCCTGAGTCTGGCCTTCATAATTCCATTCCATCACATTTCCCCACCCCCTTTCTCTCCTCTCCCCTGTATGGTTGTGGTATGGCAGGCCCCTTAAGTTGGAGGCCAGGAGGGTGGGGGGAGGTGCACCTTGGGCAGTTCAGGGCAGGTATTCAGGTGGTGACGGGCATGGGACAGTATGATGGGAGCCAGAGGGCAGGGAGCCAGAGGCTAGGCTGTTTCAGGGGAAGATGCCCCCGATGCATTATACCGGTGGTGTGTTCCGGTCCCCTTGGCTCAAGCCCAGACCCCAGTCAGCAGGCCTACAGAGGCCTGGGCTTTTGGCTGCTGCTGCTGAATGCCAGGTCAGTCAATAATAAGGCCCCCTTATTCACGACCTTATTGGGGAGGAGCAGGCTGACCTGGCATGCATTACTGAGACCTGGCTGGCACCAGAAGGGGGTATTACCCTTTCAGAATTGTATTGAGCCGGGTTTAGGGTTTGGCACCAGTCGAGACCCCAGGACAGTGTGGCAGTTATCAGGGAATCTCTGCTGGCCTTCAGGGGCTGTGCTCCACAAGTTGCTGGATGTGAGACCCTGTTCCTGAGGTTGGGCACATGGGATCAGTTGGGACTATTGCTATTGTACCAGCCTCCCTCCTGCATAGCATCCTCCCTGCCCAAACTGCTGGAGGCCATCTTGGGGTTGGCAGTGGAGTTCCCCAGACTTATGGTCTTGGGGGACTTTAATCTGCTGTCCCTGGGGTTGGCCTCGGAGGCGGGCTGGGAGTTCATAGCTACCATGGCAGCCATGGGCCTATCCCAGGTAATCTGTGGCCTGTCTCGGGACAGTGGTCACACTCCAGACATGGTTTTCTTGTCGGAGCAGTGGTAGCATGATCTGGTGGGTGATTTTATATTATCCTCTCTGTCATGGTCAGACCACTCCCTGGTGGCTGTGAGATTCTCCTATGCTGGCCCCCTCCTCAGGGAGGCGGGACCTATTTGAACGGTCTGCCCCCAATGACTGATGGACCCGCATGGGTTCCAAAAGGAGCTGGGGGTTGTTCCTGAGGCCTTGCTGCACGGTCCAGTGGAGGCCCTGGCTTCAGCTTGCAATAGAGAGGTGGCTGTGGCCTTGGACAGGATCGTGCCTGTGCTGCCTCTCTTGGCCCATCGTCCCTGGCACTCCCCATGGTTTACAGAGGAATTAAGGGAGCTGAAAAGGGCTAAGAGATGTCTAGAGTGCCGCTGGTGGAAAACTAAAGACGAGTCAGACCGAACACAGGTTAGAGCCGCTATTAAGGCCTACTTAGTGGTGGTAAGAGCGGCGAAACGCCAGTATTTCTCCACTCTTATTGCATCCTCAGAGTGTTACCTGGCAGCCCTGTTTAGGGTCACCTGGTCCCTCCTGGGTAGGCGGGGCTTGGAGGACTATTTACAGGGCCGTGCAGAGGAATTTGCTGAACACTTGATGGATACAATCGCTCAGATCCATTCTCAGTTGGAGGCCAAGCACGTGGCGGGTCCAGTGGAGTTGCCCAGGGAACGTTCTTACTTAGTTATCTGGGAACGGTTTGATCCAGTTGGCCCCGAGGAAGTGGATAGGGTCCTCGGGGCTGTTAGTGCGGCTACCTGTATTTTAGATCCTTGTCTCTCCTGGTTAGTTAAAGCTACTAAGGAGGTGACCTTAGGGTAGATACTAGCAGTGGTTAATTCATCCTCGCAGGAGGGGCGTTCCCAAAGCCTTTCAAGGAGGCTTTGGTCCGCTCCCTCCTCAAGAAACCATCGCTAGATCCCACCCTTCTGGACAATTTTCATCCAATTTCCCACCTTCCCTTTTTAGGAAAAGTGATGGAAAAGGTGGTTGTGCGGCAGCTTCAGAGGATCCTGGAGGAAATGGATTATCTGGACCCCTATCAGTCAGGGTTCAGGTCCGGTTATGGGACAGAAACAGCATTGGTCGCACTTTTGGATGATCTCTGGCAAGAGTGGGATGGGGGTAGTGCATCCATCCTTGGTCTTCTTGACCTCTCAGCGGCTTTTGATACCATTGACCATAGTATCCTTTTGGGTCGGCTGCAGGAGTTGGGGCTGGGTGGCACAGTGTTTTGCTGGTTCAGCTCCTTTTTCCAAGGCCAAACCCAGTCGGTGTTGATAGGGAGCGAGAGGTCCAACCCATGGCCCCTACTCTGTGGGGTGCCTCAGGGTTCGGTGCTTTTGCCACTCCTGTTTAACATTTACATGAAACCACTGGTGAGATCATCCGGCACCATGGGATGAACTATTTATTTTATTTATTTATTGATGATACCCAATTATACATCTCCATCCCGGGTGACCTAAGTGATGCTGTGACTACCCTCCGCTGTGCCTGGAGGCTGTAGGGGCCTGGATGGGGGCCAACGGGCTTCAACTGAAACCTGGTAAGACAGAGTGGCTCTGGGTACTGGGAGCCTCAGGATCCAGGAGTTTATCATCTTTGGTTCTTGATGAGGTTGAACTACCCCAGACAGACCCGGTGTGTAATCTGGGCATCCTCCTGAACTCACGACTCCTGTTTGAACAGCAGGTGGCAGTCGTGGCTAGGAGGGCCTTTGCGCAGCTTCATGTTGTGCAGCACTTATGCCCCTTCCTCAATCAGGAGGCCCTCCTCATGGCCACTCATGCCCTGGTCACCTCCCAGTTGGATTACTGTAACGCCCTCTACATGGGGATACTATTGAAGAGTATCTGGAAGCTACAGCTGGTGGAGAATGTGGTGGCACGGACAGTTCTGAATGCCCCTAGGAGGGCACATATAACACTGCTGTTATGCAAGCTGCATTGGTTGCCAGTATGCTTCTGGGTCCATTTCAAGATGTTGGTCATCACCTTTAAGGCCCTTTAAGGCACAGGACCAGGTTATCTGAGTAGCCATCTTGCCCCGGTTATTTCAGCCCCCCCAACTCGGTCCAGCAGGAGGGGCATGTTGCAGACCCCACCGGTCAAGGAATTTCTTTGCAGTAGTCAAGCTGTAAGGCGGCCAGGGCATGAGTGACTATCCTAAGGGCTAACCTCTCCCAAACTAATGCCCTCCAGCTGTCTTGGACTACAACTCCCTTCAGTCCAGTGGAGATGATGGAAGCTATCATCAAACATCTTTTAAAAGCACCAGGTTGGGCAAGGCTAGTAAGTGCAAAAAAAATGTTGCCTTAAATACTAAGCTGTTATTTGCTTCATACTTTTGATCTCCATGCACAGTTCTTCCTTAATTATAACATAAAATATTTTCTGGTATATTTGGGGGGTGTTTGGGAAATATTTTGTAAGCAGTTTATCTTCCTTGTTTATTTGTTTGCTCAGTTTATATGCCACATTTTTGCTTAAATTGTATACTACAGGCAGAATATTGTTCATTCTTATTAGGCAGCTTTATTAAGATGACACAATTGTTTATGTACTTACATTAACTCCAGGTTTACCTTTGAAAAAGCTTCTGCAATGATTCAAGCCACTTCCATATTTTATTCAGGATGACCATTGCCACTATATTATGTAAGAACTAATCCCAAATGAAGTTCTTTTGTTTATGTACGAATCTTTTAAAGAAAATGCACATTTTTCATGAATAATGTAAATGTCTCTACCTTCTCACAAGCCCATTCCTTTAAAATATTACCATGGGGAATCTATTCTCTTTTTGTAAGTAACTTAATCAAGTATCCCGAACATTGATTCTCAGTAATAGTGAATGTAGAATCCCTGTCTCTTTTTTCTTTCTACTTCTAGAGGATACGTTTCTGAACTGATTGCTCATGAATCACTTCTCTTATATTGTAATTAGGCTGATTGTCATAAACACATGACTGGTTTCTCTGCAGTCCTCAAGTTTATCACTAAAATGACTGGCATATATGATCTCTGCATAGTAGGGTAACACGATGGTTTTAGAAAATTTCTCACCACTTTCTGATACTGTATTTCAGAGGAACAGAGGAAGGAAGCATGCTCAGCAATTAGTGTTGCCCCCTGAACTACTCCTACCTCTCTGTATCACCAGTCTTCACACTGGATGGTATTTACAAAAAGGAGCAACTTTAGTTGCTGATGTTAACTCATCAGGCCTTATACAGGGGCACATGTAATTCTTTAAAATTTTCTCATGTGCCTGTAGCTCATATGTCTGTGGGATTAACCCAATTGTTTAGCCAGGGCCAAAACTGTTACCTTCTTGTACTAAAATACCAACATCATGGTTGACAGCATTTTGCACATTTTGCTCCAGCCCTCTGGAACTAGTTTCTACCAGAATTACTCCCAGAGTCTGATTAATTAAAATTTTGAAAGGTACTAAAACTATTTTATTTTTATGGGCCTTTCTGAAGCTGGTCTGAATATTAATTAATTATGCAGAATGGTATAGATATAGGTCCTAATTATTGTTTTACCTGCTTGGGCCATTCAGGTTGCTGAGGCTCTGTATTTTATTTGTGATGCTCCACTGGGCTGTAGCAAGGTACAGTATTAATTTTTTGAATGTTGCATTTTATTATTTTATACTCTGCCTAGTTATAGGTCTATGAAAAATTAAACTACTGCTACTACAACTGCTACTAGTTTCAGATACTATGTGCCAGAGCATAGGAAAGAAACATGCTCAGCAATTAATGTTGCCTATTCAGTAAGGAAGAAACAACACATTCTTTATTCATGAAAAGTAATAAGGCAGATTGGACTCGCTGAGGAGCTACTGTTAATGCCTGAAAAGATACAGATTCTGTTTGCACATTGAAGAATGGCTTTATATCAAACAAAAAAAAAATTGAATGGAAATTAAAAATCACTTACCCCAGAAGTGGGCCATATATGATCCTTAGCAAGTAGCCCTCTGAAACCAATCCAAGACAATCTGTTTGCAGAGTTATCTCTGCCCATTTTAGGCTTTGACCACATCTACTACTGGTTCTGGAGCTACCATGCAGCACTCAACAGACTAATTTGAGGACAAATTTCAGTTCTCTACCTCTGAGTTTCAAATGGGTAATAAGTTACGGATTTATAAATATATAGGACAGAAGGAAACCAAGTGGAAACTATTAAGAGCATATTAAATATGTAAAATCTGTTAAAAATAGAAATATATGTGTGGGTACAAAATAAGAGCACAGACGTACCAGAGAAGTTGTTTTTCTGAAGCGTGAAATCATGAAGTGAGGGTACAGTGAATCCTGTGCAGTTTGGTTTGGAAATGAACATGAGACAAAAACAAAATGATGGGAAATAGAACATGTTCAGGCATGAATAATTAAAGAAGCACTCCAAATGCCATATTTAGAGTGTGAATTTACAACTTTCTTATATTCATCAAAACCAATTAAAAGTTAAAATCACATGTTTTATACTTTTTGTAGTTATGAAAAAAAAATCTAGAATACTTCCAAAATACAATTCAATTTCGGTTCATGCATTGTATTCATTAATTCATTTATGAAGCTTGGGCAGTTAATTCACTTTATCCTTTACAGACTTATAATTTTAAAATTTTAATTACATTTCACTTCATATACCACATTCATTAACTTATTCATTTAGGAATCATTTGTAATTTATTGGCTTTGTCCTTTATATAGTTACCAAAGGAAAAGTTAGTCTCATTTGTCTTCTAGGAATTAATAGTCAGAAGCATCATAGAGAAGGAAAGATTTGTTTTAAATTGAACATGCTTTCCTTTCCTTTTGCCTTAATATTTTGTTAACTTTCTGAGGTTTTACATGAAGTGCATAGGTGTATTTCTCTGCACAAGGAGGACAGGTGAGAAATTCAATTTACTTCATTTTTAGATAAATACAGAGGTTTTTTTCAGAACTGCTGAATGAAGATGATAGCCTACAATACATATGTGTTCTATAATGCAAACACTTCAGAATTTTGTAATGTAATTCACAAGTATTATCTATATATTACTATCTAAATATTTATCTTACTTACACACAATTGGTTATGTGCCATCAAGGCGTTTTTGATTGCTAGTGACTACATAGATAGATTTTCTCCATGATAACCTGTCCCTAACCTGGTCTTTCAGGTCTTCCAACATGGCACCCATTGCCAGTGTAACTGAGTCCATCCACCTTGCTGCTGGTCTTCCTCTTCTTCTCTTTCCTTCCACTTTTCCCAAAGTTAGAGCCTTTTCCAGAGCTAGGTCGTAGCATAATGTGTCTGTAGTAGGATAATTTGAGCCTGGTCATTTGTGCCTTGAGTGAGTTGATTTGTTTGATGATCCATTGGTTTGTTTCTTTGTCTGACCGTGGTATTCTCAAGAGCCTTCTCCAACACCAAAGTTCAAAAGCGTCAATACTCTTCCTATCCTGCTTCTTCAAAGTCCAACTTTCACTTCCATCGAGTGTCAGAGGGAATTCCATGGCCTGCAAGATTCTGATATTTGTAGATATAAACACATCACAATATTTGAATATCTTTTCCAAGGCCTTCATGGCTACTCTACCAAGTGCTAGTCTGTGACATATTTCTTGACTGCTTGTTCCTTTACTGTTGATGGTTGATCCTAAAAGGCAGAAGCTGTCTGCCACTTTGATATCTTCATTGCTAATTCTAAGGTTGGTTGTTTTACCTGTTGTCATTAGTTTGGTCTTCTTTATATTTATTTTTAGTCCCATTTTTTCACTTTACTCCTTAATCTTTATTACTAGAGCTTGTAGATCCTTTGCAGTTTTGGCTATCAGGGTAGTATCATCATTATAGCACAGGTTATTGATGTTTCTTCCTCCACTTTTAAAACCATGCTCATCTTCTTCCAATCCAGCTTTCCTTAATTCAGCATATAGGTTGGATAAATAAGGGGAAAGTAGCCTTGTCACACTTTTTAGCCAACCTGGAACCATCTGTTTCACCATTTTCTGTCCATACTGTGGCTTCCTGACCTGTATATAAGTTTCTCATTAGGACAATGAGATCTGGGATTTCCATTTTTCTGAGTTCATTCCACAGTTTGATGTGATTGACACAATCAAAGGCCTTTCTATAATCAGTGAAGCACATAGTGACTTATTTTGGGTATTCTTTGACTTTCTTAGTTATCCAGCATGCATCAACAATAATTTCTCATGTTCCTTAACCTTTTCTAAAGCCAGCTTGAACATCTGGCATCTCTTTTTCCATATAGGGGTCTAATCTGTAGGGATCTAACTGGATGATTCTAACGATTATTTTGCTAACATATGAAATTAATCCTACATTTTCATCTTTAATGTTTCCAATTTTGGCATTCTAGTTTCCAATCATAAGCAGCACATCTTGCTTGCATGTTTTGTCAATTTCAAATTGAATTTGATCATAAAACTTATCAACCTCCTCTTCTTCTGCATCAGTAGTTAGAGCATAAATGTGAATGATCATATTAAAGGGTTTTCCATGAAGTCCAGTTGATATTATTTGGTCATTGATTGCATTGTAGTCAAGTACTGTTCTTGCTATAACCTTCCAAACTATAAAAGCAATGCAGTTTCTTCCTTGTTTTTCATGTTCTGAGTAATAAACAGTGTGATTTTCTAACTGAAAGTGTCTAATCCATCTCAATTTGCTGATTCCTAAGATGTCAATCTGTAGTTATTTCATCACTGTACTTATGCACAAAGGGTTACTTTATTTATTTATTTAACATACCCACTGCACTCATGACAGACTCTCAGCAGTTTACATACATGTATAAGAATGCAACAAAATGTACATATTGCAAATATAAAAGAAGCAATAAAATAAAGTTTACATATAAAACAATCCAAGAATCAGTAACTGATTGCATCAATTCGTACTCCCAAAAACTCTCTGAAATAATAGTTTTTAACAACTTAGAATAATATAATAGTGTAGGGGATGATTAAATTTCTAAAGATTATTCTAAAAATTAAGTTCCCGAAAGAAAAGAGTGCCTATGAACCTCTATCACCACCCTTCCTGAAACTGGGTAGCCAGAAGCAGGTTGTCCTTGGATATTCAATTTGCACAGGTGTATTATGGGAGAATACATGTGGAAAAGGAAAAATCCTAGAAAATACCCAGAAAAGTATACCTTATGGGAACTGCATACAAAATAGTATATGGCTATTTCTGTAAATGTTCTGTCAAATGTGTAAACAGACTTGGAAACAACTTGTGATTAGTCAGAACAAAAATTCAGCAAAGCTGAAATTAATTTAATCATCCATGTCAATGCCATTGATCTCTATAAATTTCCATGAGATCATCAATTGCAATTCACTGTTTAATGCATAATTTTGTCACAAGAGACTATAGTATTCAGGTTGAAGAATTTAATTTCAATGTCTTTTATTCCTTAGTGTTTCTGGATTGTGGCTATACACTGTTCCCTTAAGTGGCAAGCTACTGTATCAGTTTCAAAGCATTTTTCCTCTGGCTTCCATCCTAGATTTATTATACATTATTATTAATACATTCTATATTTTATAAAACAATTCTACCACAAAATAGAAACTGCCAATGTTTAAAACAATTACTATTCAAATTAAAATTACATTAAACTTTAACATATGGTACATGCAGTTAAGTGTCAATGAAAGAACTAAAAGCTTTGCTAAGCTGAATTTTCACATAAACAGAATTCTTATTACAAAAGAATGTGGAAGATATATAAAAGTCTGCATGGCTTGAAATGACCTTGATTTATCAAATAAGCCTAGTTGAAGCTGTTAGATGATCCATAATGTGTGAAGCAGTTACACAAGAAGACTCTGAATTTAGAGTATTTGTTTGGTTGATTGGTAGTTAAATTTAGAAGGCTGCCCAGTTCCAAAACACTGAGTGGCATACGTTATTAAAAGCAATACAATTGAAAGGCTAAAGTCATGATTAGACACAGATGAGACATGACTATGATTTAAAAGAAAAAAAGGCTTCAAACCACTTCTAGTATATAAAAACAAATGCTTATTGATTCTTCACAATCGAAACAATGAATGAGAATTAGTTGTCATTATGTATGCCAGTTGAATTGAGGCTCTTACCTCATTATTGTGCTCATTAGAAGATATCAAGTATCTTATATCAGTTGCACATAGATCTGCTTGCTGAACTGACTGATAAAATCCAAATCTATTGATTTGGCAAAAGGAAGTATGGAGTTGGCAGTATTTCCATAAGGAAATCGTTCACAGTAATTTACATATATATTTTTTAAAAAATCCTAGCAAATTCTTAAGAAATTCAGAGTGTTTTAAAGTGATCAGGAATGGGTTAAATTTGATTGATTGATTGATTGATTGATTATTGCCATCAAGTCATTTTTGACTCCTAGCAACCACATAGATTTTCTCCATGACAATCTATCCCTAACCTGTTCTTTCAAGTCTCCCAATGGTGCACTCATCACCACTTTAACTGAGTCCATCCACCTTGCTGCTGGTCATCCTCTTCTTCTCTTTCTTTCCACCTTTCCCAGCATTAGAGCCTTTTCCAGAAAGCTGGTCTTCGCATAATGTGTCTGTAGTAGGATAATTTGAGCCTCATCATTTGTGTCTCAAGTGAGAACTTTGGGTTGATTTGTTTGATGATCCACTGGTTTGTTTTCTTGGCTGTCCATGGTATTCTCAGGAGTCTTCTCCAAATTAGTTAAATCTGGATTGAATTTAAAAAATCAGTGGTTTAGAGTTCAGTTCATATTAACCTAATAAACTCTAAAAACTTTCTTCAAATTTCGATCTGCAACGTTACATTACTTCTTACTGAAAAGCAAAACTTGGGCAAAGTTGGTCTTTTTTTCTGCAGTTTTCATATATGTTAATGTGCTTTCTAGGATGTGCACCTGATTTGCCTGAATTCCAATTCAGGTTGATACAAACCAGGCTCTTTCAAAGAGAATGAAATCAGAATCTCAACCCTTCTTCCCCTCCCCCAACTTAAATAAAAAGTGGAGGGTAAGGTTGAGGCTCTGTTGGCTCTTCTGGAACCCTTTGGACCTAACACAGGGCTGATGATGAAGCCAGTATTATTAAAACAGCCATTTGCACACTGTGAAATATCATTGTGGAGGGAGAAGAAATTGCTTCTCTATGTTTTAATAGCATCAGGGACAAACTGGAGTAATTTGCTACTCCTTTCTTCTGGAATTTTTTTTTTTTTCAATTTTCCAGTCTTGTTACAGTCCCAGAATTTCCAGTTGGTGAAGTTTATGCTAAAAAAGGAGGGTACATGGGACAGGCATCCTTATGTGCTCTATTTCATCTGCACATTTATGCAACAAAGTGCTGGAATAGATTGGTAGGTTAGCATGTGACTTGCAAAAGTTGTGGTACAGCAGCCTGTGTACCTATGATATTCCCATATGATGGCTCACAGTCGTCCATATGTTCCCTATCCTCTCCACTTATTCTTCTGAATCTTTTAATACCTTTTCCTAGGGCATGGCTGTGATGTATTGTCAGCCTTTTGAGATAGGCCAGGTCAGGAAACAGACTCCCCAAGAAATACTAAAACCCTACTTTATTTATATAGGCTACAGTAACAGAATCTTGAAAGCCTGACAACAATTTCTCTTCCCTGTTATGCCACGGAGAGTTAAGGCAGAACCAGTTTAAGTTTCTTCCTAATATTGTCTTCTTTTCTTGGGCTTAAATCATGTTTTCCTGACCACTGCATTCTTTTTCCGAGGTCATCTCTGTTGTTCTTTACATGTATTGTCATATAAATTGCTACCTCATCCCCCACCTCTACCTCCAATATAAGAAGGATTGGATAAGTGAATAATAAATTGAAGATTCTATTTCTACAACAGCCACTGCATATATCTTTCTAAATTTTTCAGGTATCTTAGTTAAGATGACTTCTCATAGCAGTTGCTTATGAAAAAGGGGCAGAAGTCCAACTCTGTTTTTGAAATCCTCAAATCGTAAAGGTTGCTCTTGTAAAATTTATCTTATCTATTAATTGGAAAGTTGACAGTCACTAGAGAAAATATGCCTGCAAAGTTTTTCTGTGTCTCCCCAAATGTTTAAAATGCACATTGTCTAGCACAAAATCTATTGCATATATTTATTTTGAATTTGGGACTTCCAAATAATCAGCACTAACTGAAAATTAAGATTAGAAACTATACCCAGGAAGGAAAAAAAGACCATCACAAATGATTCATCCCTTCCCTATGAGCTGCTATTTCTGAAAAGTTCATCCAATTCTACAAAACTGAAAAATGGTTGTTTTCTAATGATGCAGATTGATGTTTTTGAATCAAAATTTGGATCTGGGCCCCAACTCAAATCAAGAGGCTTTGGGTTAAAAAAAAATCTAACAGAAATTTGGCTGTTTTCCCATTCCTAATCACTTGAATAAATTCCAGATTGAAACTTGTGATTGATATACATCCCTAGTATAATACATTCTTCAGATACTACAGTAAAGCAGCAATATAAATGCAATGTCCCTTTTTAAAAAGTTACTCTTATTCTGTTTTTTAATGTTTTGTTTAATAAGCTGCTAGTGTTGATGCCATGTAATAGAAATAGAAGAGATTCAAATGTTAATAGCCCAGGGACAGGATATAACACCATTACTGACATCCAAATGATCAGCACTAACTGAAAATTAAGATTAGAAACTATATCCAGGAAAGACAAAAAGACTATCACAAATAATGATTTCCTCTGTAATTCATGACACTTCATTTCTAAAGTAATTTGAAGGTCTGATTCTTATAATTTGGAGACATTTTGGTCTTGCATGAAACCTGCAAATGAAAGATCTATTTGTATATACCAACTGTGGTATAATAAACCATGTGTAAAGGCCATTTTCAAAAGAGCAAGTTAAATGTGTTTAACACATTATAATCAATCATACCTTAATTGAGGTAAGGCTTATTATGATATTTAGTTCCGCCGTTAACAAGTGTATCACTTCTTTTTCAATCTGTTTTTATATTCTTTTATTTATTGTCTCTTTCTAAAAAGAAAATTGACCCACTGGGATAAAAATAAGAATGCCAAGGATCCCATTGTTTCATCCACATTGTTTTGTAAGCTTATTTCTTGCTGGGTAGAGACCTTGAAGCTTCATATTTTCTTTCAGAAAACTAACAATACTTACTGGGAAGAAGTTTCCCATTTCTTTTCCACTGACAAAAATTGTATAAATGGTATTAGTTTTCTAGTAGGAATCATGGTATTGGAAATCCAGGTTCCATCTCCATTATGGAAATAAGCTCAGCTTCATAATCCTTATAATATCCTTTGCTAGAACTAAGGCAGTTTGCCATACACTTTTATCTGGACCCTTATTTGAATTGTAAATAATATGGTTCCCACTTGACTATTGGATGTTCTTTTTATACAAGTCCACATGCCTATATGTAACGCATTGCCTGAATGAACTACCTCATAATTGTGGAGGTTTTACTGAGAGATGACAGAAATTGTCCTGAACCTGACGACTTTTAGCTTAGATCACTGTAGTGAAAACATAATGTCTCAACAAGGTTATAGGCTTTCCTTATAGACCATAAGTACAAAGTCTCTGGAGTGAAGTTCAACAGGAAGTCAGATACAGTCCCAGATTTCTCCCCACTTTCTGACACAAAATGCCAGTGGCACTGAACAACCATTTTTCCCCATTAATGACCCCCTTTCCTCTTTGTTTCTCATAAATATGAGCATACCATTAGCAAAATGTCAGCAATTAGTTTAACATTACAATTTCAAATTAACAACTCCTATTGCAATCAAATGGCTTCCTCTACAGATCTATTCTGGCTACTGCAAAATATGCAGCAATCTTTCTTAATTTCCAGGAGGTAGGTGACACATCCTGACAGCTTTACAAGCTTTGCTGTTTTTAGCTGTGGCTTATTCAGAATCTATCTTTGATGTTTCATAGTGTGGCAGATTAGAGCTATGGGAGAAAACTTTGAAGGATCTGACAACAAAAGCAAAAGTCATGCCATCTCATTTTACTTTACTATCAATTAAGAACAGAACTGACAAACAAAATAATCTGACTATAATCTAAGAGTAAAAGTGCTGTTCATGGCAAATTACTTGATTTGGGTAACACTTACATTGAAATAATTCAGTAAAAATCCTCTTTCTCCTTTCTCCACTCCTATGCAAACTCACTTAGTCATGTCATTTAGTGAATGCTTTACTTCAGGGAGAGACAATGTAGTGCTTTCCATGTATTCTGGACTTCAGATGTTTTGGACTTCAGTTTCTTTTGGCTGCAGCCAACATGGATAATGCCAAAATTTTGTTGGAATTGTAACTAAAAACATCTGAAGAACACTAAATTCCTTGTCACTGGTTTATACAGAAGATGTATTTATATTAGTAAAGGAATTGGAGAGTAGCTATCCATTTTGTATCTTGCAAACAAATCATTTGTGTTGGCATTCACAAATAGATTGTCAAGTAGTGCAGTGAATACAATGCTATTTAGATTATATCATGAATGTGGGGAATTATCCCCAGAGAAGATTTTATTTTTGAACTTTTATAATACGGGATACATTAATTGCAAAGAGTTTCATATTTTTCTTTTCTTTTTTTTAATTCAGAAAGGTTTGCCCACTGCAAGTAGCACATGTGGAAACCTTTATATAGATCTATGCTCCAAGGTTAAATTCAAGGCTTTTTCTCTTGCCTTTCTGAGTCAACAGAAACTTGGCTGTTCTTTAGTTGGCCTTAAGAGGCACCAGTTCTATTGTAACATATGATTCTCTCTATCCTGAGAGACTGGTTCTTGCTTGTTTAGCTTCATTCCTTATAGCATCACCTTTACCTATTTACATCTTCCTCTTAATCTGGAGTTGTCAGGTGTTTTACTACTCCTTTCATTTCGATTTCTTCAGTGGCTGAGGCTAACACAAACTCCCCCCATTCAGGCCTCTGTACCTTTACATCCTCCTGACACTAAACTGGGAAGAGGACTATTTTCATTTCTTCTATTTTGTTGTCAGAAATTCTCCCATTCCAAAGCTCATTTTCAGGTGGTGCAGTTTCTGTCTCACTATGTTTAGTTCTACAAATGTCTCCCTCCTGCTTCCCAAACAGATCCTCCTCCCCTTCAAAATCAAAACTGCTAGCCAGAAATTGCAAGTAAAATGTAACACAAGTTTGATTTGTGCAATTACAAGGAATGATCCAATAAACATGGTATCCACCTTCTATGACAGTCACATGTAAGGGAGAAACCAAGAAACCAAGACATTATCTCCAACAGCACCAAGAGAGGAGGGGGGTGTCCTGATGATGACAGTCAGAAGAGCACTTATAGGAGGCTTTGACATGCTGCTAAAGTTGATCTTAAGAAGTTACAGACTAGTTTGAAGTTTCTGGAAAAAACCAGGAGGCCACTAGAATAAGGGAGGTTTAGAAAGCATTTGGCAGCAGGTCCCTGAAAAGGTATCAACAAAGTGGAGGCATGAAGTAAGACATTAAAAGTGAACTCAGACATAAATATGAAATCAGGCTGTTTGTCTTCCTGGTAGTTTACTCTAAGGTAACTATTTATGATTTTTTTTTTTTTTTACTAAAATTTTTATACCACCCCATCACAAAATTTCAGATGGTTTATAGCAGTAAAATAAACAGTAAAGCAGGACTTTTAAACCAACATACCCTAACTGAGCCCACCCCATTTGTTGGTTTGTTTGTTAATTCAGCTTATATGGCACTTCATTTGCATAGTCTCCAGGCAGCTAATGAAAATATATGCCATAAAATTTGTCCTAATAACAGTACTGTATGTATGTATGTATGTATGTGTATACACACACACACACACACACACACATATCCAGCTTAAAAGACAGCCCAACAACACTGCTACAGCCTAAGTGCCCATTATGAGGCATTGTGTCAAAAGGTTTAATCTGCTTTATCTAGAATCTTCTGAAGGTGATATCACCCTGCTTTCTCTAAATTCTTCCCTGAAAAGAGAAGATTGGAGACGACACAAATTGGCCAATATGGCTGGTCAAGCAATGAGTTCAAATAAATGATACCACCCCTTCTCCAAATATGCATCAATCATCTCCAAAATCAAGCCCCACCTGGCTCCCCAAAGGAGGGTATGGGTCCATCCTACAACTCATGGTGTCATCCAGGGAGCCGTACTCTTCAATAACTACCACTTCCTTTCTGACCAGCAAGATCATGGTGGGGCTAATAACTGCAGAAACAGCACAATAATTATAATTGACCTTCAACAGCTATGGCCCAAGCCTAGCCCCCACAAATTTCTGCCTGCTTGGCTCATTCCCACGGTGCCAGTTCTATCTGCTCTTCACTTGGCCTCTTGTTTATAGCCAAGCCAACTTTACCGTAATCTCTTGTAACTGCTCAGTTCTTTTGTCTCTAGCCATAAAATCTGTAACAATCACCAGAATAGTGGTTCATCCTCAGCAACTGTTGTGATGACAAACACAGTAGTCTCCACATTACTCCTTCTTCACTGACCCTGCTATGAAACAGCAATGAACCACCCAAACATAGCACCCCATTCTGTTGCATCTCCAAGTATTTCATTGTTCCAAACTTCATTTTCATTTTCTTGTTTTTTACTTTCTCCCATACTTTCTCTTACCATTTCATGAACATTCAGGCCCACAACATTAGCCCCCTTCTCCTACCCATTTTTGATCGCCCTACACTCTCATATTCTGCTTCTACAATACCTCTCATAAACATTTCCTTCTTCTAAAAGCCCATAATAAATAATCCAGCATAAAAATAATCAATGGGATCCATGTAGTGAAATTCCCCCCCCAGATGACTGTAGATGATGCACAGAGGATAGGTGAATCTTTAGATAAAGTAATTGAAAGAGAGCTTTCCAAAAGTATGCCTTGTGTCGTGGGCCTCTGTTAGAAAAGAGTTGTTGAGAAAACTATGGTTCTGAAAAATCAGTTGGATAAACAGATGAGCTGTTTCAAGAGAGGCCACAAAAGGAGATGAAATAGGTCATATCAGAAGAAAGATTAACTCTTTTCATCTAGGCCTTTGACAGATGACAGGCCAGTTATAAAATCCACATTATATCCAAAGATCCTGCAAGAAGAGGAGGGGATGCAACATTCCAAATGGTTTGCTGGTCAGTGGCTTGATATGGCAACAAGTTATGAAATGAAGAAGCATAGGCCTTGCCTTGACATATGTCCTAATGCAAGGGACAGAAAGTAATGGAGAAGAAGATGGGTTGTTTTATATACTCCAGAATACCTGTCTGACTGGCTATTGTGGTACAGCTGCAACACTTTTCCTTCAAGAAAGGAGGGGTATATAATTGTTTGTTGTGGCAGAATTGTCCCATTACCAGGCAAAGGGGGAAGGGAGAATACTAAGAAATTGTGATGGAATGGAATTATGAAGGCCAGGCTCAGGGATATAAACATTTTCTTAGCTCCCCAGAAGAGTATGGGAGGAACAAGAAGATGAGACTGGCACCTCCCTGAGGAATTCACACTGTTGTGGCTGGCTGACTTTGGGAGCTGGGGTTTCAGTCTGGGAAGATTCTTGCTAGAGGTTGTAGCTAATAAACATAGCTGGACTGAATTTGCTTTGTCTCTTGGAGTTCCTTGGGCTAGGCCTGACAGAAATCCACTGAAGATCATCTATCTGAGTACACACGTATATATGTGTCCTACTGTTATAGAGTACATGTTTGATCAGTTAGAGAAGGAATCTCTTAGGATGGACCAGGTGTCAGAGAAGAATGCAGTGTTCTCTGGATGTGGAATAAGCTACAAAATATTCTGTCTTATGTGAGAAAACATTAGCTGCTTGTACTATGAGGTAGGACTGTATGAGACATGAAAGTTAAAACGAGAAAAAAATGGGATTACCTGATTGTCACTGTATGAGTTTGTGAGAAGTTGTTATTCCACACCTTTGAGAAGATAATGCCAATGCTGAAGAAACTCCTTGATAACCCAAAGTTTCTTGTTAACATCTTCATATATTCTTCTGGCTGGGAGGAGATACCTGGAAAGGAATGTGCAGGACAGAAGATTGTCCTAAATTCTGGATCAGATTGTAAAATTACAGGTCCAAAGACAGAAATTGGAAACATTAGCCTGTAGGGGCAGGTGGAATCTGAACATTGGAGGATGTGCTGAAAAATGAATGCTCAAGCTGACTTGCTGGGCATCAGAATTTCACTTTATTCCACTTAAAGTTCTGTCTTCTTCTTAGTAAGATGAATCAACAGTATGATCAGTGCAATGTAATTACAGTAAAGTACAGTAACAGTTGGGAAAACACAAAAAAATTATGTCTCTAATCATGCATAGGGACTCCCAAGACAGATTAGATTCTACCTTAGCTTTGATTCATTGGTACACCTTTCAAGGAAGTAGAGTGTTCCAGTACTTCTCAGGTCAAAGAAGCATTCCCTATCTTAGCATAGTTACTGTGGTTATGAAGACTTCAAAGAACTGCAGAGTAAATAACAAATCACCTGCATACACCATAAAAACTTTGTCCAAAGAATCAGGAAAATATGCATGAACAGCTTTATTGTATTTTCAAATTTCCCACAAGAATCAAAGGCAGTTAAATATCAACAACCATTTCCATGTGAATCAGATTGTAAGTCCCTTGGTGGTGGAATTTGGTGAAAACATGTCCCTTCTGCAATTATTCCAAGAATTTTGAAATGAGAAGAAGAAGGTAGTGGTTCCTACTGATTACAGAGTTCAGATCCTGGTACTCATGAGCTTCTCATCGTGAATCATCCCTTTTCTTGACAAGAGAGCTGGGAGCTTTGATAAGGAGAGGAGGAAAAGCAACTAACCCTATTCTATAGGTTACTGAAAAATTCCTAACATATTCTGTATTAGGTAGGCATGACAGGAGGGTGTTTTTGCAGAAGTTTGATGAATGGTGGTGATTATTTCACCTTGAGGAATCAAAGGTGATGCCATCTTAGTTTCATGAATATGCAGATGTTTGTCTGTAGCTAATCTGTCTACAAGACTATTGGAAAATGTACTGGGAGTGGCTGGCAATAGTGAATTGTAGATTCAGTATGCCCTGTGACGGGTCCTAGCAAAAGAAACAGGTCTCAATATTGTCACCCCTAATGGATTTGGATAGGCTGAATAGGCAGAATATAGGATTCAATGAAATTTCTCATGGCCCAAGAATGTATTAAGATTTGCAGTTGTATTTCATTGCCTGAGACTGTAGAGTAATAGGGATGGTTAAAGGGAGATGCGTAGTTCTGCATGTCTGAATTCCACTTAATTGATTATTCTTTTTTAATCTTTTAATTATTTTTAACAAAATAATCCTTAATATGAAGGAAAAGAAAAGAAAATTAAAAAAATTAAAATACAAACTCAAAATACAAATCAGAAAAAAAAATCTATGTTATATTTTATACTTACCAAGTCACTGGGTTACCAATGAATTCACTACAATGAACAATACAAGATATTACTATAAAATATCACAGAATCTCTGCCATATGGTTTTCCCCAGTTTCTGATATCTTAGGGGCTAGAACTGCCCCATTTCCTGATGATCTGTTCCCCACAAGAATGACAGTTGATGCTATAGGAGATGGGAGTCTTAAAAAGGCACTCAGTGGTCAGGTTCTCTACTACATAGACATAAAATTTCTGTGCAACTTCTCTTGGGCAAATATCAGAGATCTGTGGGTCCCCATCTGCAGGTGATCAGCTTCCAAAGTCTCTGATGGTAGTCTCTGAAGGAGGTGGAGTCTATGAAGGAGGTGTCTTTGTCTCTTCAAGGTCTGAAGGAGATGGAGAAAACAAAAGAGAATGGTGAGATTTTCCTTTCCCATCCCTACTTTGCTACAGTTCCCTGAGAAAGTCTATTAGTATCCAAAAAGAGATGGATTAATGTTGACATAATCTCTGGTATGCCGTGCCAGATTGGTCCAGGATCCAGGACTATGGTAGATTCTGTCTCATCTGCTAGGCTAGCTGATTCACCGTGTCGACTAACTTTACTATCTAGATTGCCATTTTGTTCCAGTACTGGAGCAAGGCATTAACAACCTGACCAACTGTTGCCAGCAGTACAAGGGGGTCTGTAGCCATAGTTTAATCCTTAGTTTCTAGGTTTTCTCCCATAACAATGGAGTAGGGGTGAACAAATCTAAATATTAAGAGTCACACTAGACTGTAAATCTAGTGGCTGTAAATCTTGTCTCCACTGCTATTCAACTCCTTATTCAGGAATTGGTTTATTCAGTAGAAGTCTTTCAGACATGACTTGGATGGATTAGTGTCATGGTTTCAGAGAAGAATACAGCCATTAATGTGGAGTAGATTTGCCTAGTGTAGCACACAGATATCAAAGCCTTTATATAGGTCTATATAATCTGCTTTAAATAGTTGCAGAAAGGTGCTACATTTGCATTCTCCTGAGCTCCAAATTATTTCCAAAGTGCTGCATAGCCCTATATATTGCTACTTTGAGAAAGGTGTTATCTGTTTAACTACTTGAGCAAGTTGTTTTATTCTGCCAAAGAAAATTAAAATTGTTTGTTCAAGCATATTTGTGTGTGTGTGTGTGTGTGTGTGTATACTGTGTGAATACATGTATGTGTGTGTGTGTGTGTGTATATATATACACATACATACATACATAAAAATATATATAATACATAATTTTGCTGTTCTGTTTTTGCTTGAGGAATTCATTTATTTCATGGCTGCATGTCTGTCCCAGCATGTTGTTTATAAACCATAGGAAAGAATAACATAGTTTTGCATGTTTTAAGTAAATAAGGAACATTGCATGGCTTTTGTTCAAGCTAAAAATTAAGCAATAAAAATAATGACAAGCATAAATTTCCTGCTCTAGTTTAGCATGTCTTCGGTCGATTTGGAAGGCTAAGACCAATTGTGATTGCAGTAATCCTATGAAAATTCATACCCTGGAGTAGCTTATGGATATTAATGCAATGAATACATGCATACAAATGACATAATAAAATTATGAATAAAAGAATGGAGTTAGTTCATCAGTATAGGCATAAGCATAATAACTTTATCACATTGTAACAACTGCCTACAAAGTCTACTTTTCAATACCTCATCAACAACTGTCAATAACAACCATGCTTGTGGCATTGTTTTTCCTGTTTTTAATTTTTTTGTTTCATTTTCACTGGCCTCATTTTACTATAGCACATAGAAAGAATAAACTAGAAGATTATCTGAATGGCCAATTCTGTTTTCTATATTGTCTAGTTTCATAAAAGTGGACTGTTATGGGTACCAGGTATGATCTCATTAAGAAAAATAATAACATTTTTTCCCCTCATACATGGCTTGGATAGTTCCTAGTGTAACATTTGCAAAGAAGCAGATTTCCTTTTATTTTCACAGCCATTTTTGCCCTATCCTCTACAAATTACCCAGCGCTACTTCCTGAATGGCTTAATTTCGGGATTGGCAATCAGCTCCATGGGTCCCCTGTTCTCCTTTACTGTGGTCCCCAGAGCTTACCCCCTCGGTGTTACAGCAACTTTTGGCAATATGACTGCAAAAAAAAAAAAAAATCACCAGTGGTGATAAAAATAACATCCTAAAATAGCTTTTAAATAACAAAGAAACATCCAACAAAGACACCTTGAACATTTCCCCCCACTCAAGGAAAGGGATGTTGAAAAAGTTATATACCCACATATAATTTGTATATGTCCCCATCCACTTCCATCTTTTCCACTGTGGGGCTCTGTCCCCTCTACAAAATTAAGTATAGAAAGCGGTGACAATAGAGTAGGTTTTATATATAATTTTATATAAAATTTATATATATAATTTTTTATTGAAACTTTCAAACAAGAAAATAAAAACTAATGCAAACTAATATAAAGTAAGGAAGAAAAAAGAAAAAGAAGGTAATCAAGAAAAAGGCCAAAAGTGCAAGAAAAAAAAAAAGTTAAAGAAAAATAGAAAAGAAAAAAATGATATAAAGAAGTAGCTTCTGATATTCTTCACAGCAGCTATAAATACAAGTATAGTTTAACCTCTTTCTCTAAAGTTACATCATATTACTCTTCTTTCTATAGTCTATCCTATCTAAACATCAAAACCATAAATCACAAGTTCATTTTTTTTTCATTTTTATGCAAAAAGTCCATAAGAGGCTTCCAGTCACCAATAAATGTAAATAGTCTCTTTTCACTAATCAAAGAAGTCAATTTATACAATTTCAGCAAAATCTGTCAAATTCATCAGCCCTTCCTCCACAGTGGGTAGTGTCGAATCTTTCCATCTCTGTGCATATAGTAATCTTGGCACAGTAATCATATACTGAAATCATCTTCCATGGCTTTTTTCTTAACTGTTTACCCATTAATCCTAAAAGGGAAAGTTCTGGACAATAGAGTAGGTTATAATCCTACCTACTGGTTCTACTTTCCTTGTGATACTCTATGGAAGTGAAAATTGGACTTTGGAGAAGCAGGATAGGAAGAGTATTGACACTCTTAAACCTTGGTGTTGGAGAGAACTCCTGAGAATACCATGGACAACCAAGAAAACAAACCAATGGATCGTCAGATCAATGGATCATCGAACCAATCAACCCACAGTTTTCACTCGAGGTACAAATGACCAGGCTCAAATTATCCTACTTTGGATACACTATGCAAAGTATGCAAACTATGCAAAACTCTAGAGGATGCTTTAATAATGGGAAAGGGAAAAGGAAATAGAAGAAGAGGATAACCAACAGCAAGGTGGATGGACTTGATTTCAGTGGTGATAGGTGCACCATTGGAAGACCTGAAGGACCAGGTTAGAGACAGATCATTAAGGAGAAAATCTATGTGGTTGCTAAGAATTGACACCAACTTGATAGCACATAATCAATCAATCAATTGGTTCTATTTAGTCTTGCATTTATATCATATGTTATTGACTTTTTAATTTCCACAAGATCTATAGCATTACTGACCATATAAAATTTACACTGCCTTTTGTGTTTCAACAGAAATTCTAAAACATAATTTACAGGTTTAAGCTGTAGTCCTATATCAATGTATCTAAAAGAGAATAATGACCTAGATATTTGACATTGTTGTCTCCTAATGCTTTTTCTCTTCTAATAGTCCCAAATATTTTACTAAGATCAAAATAAATGGAAAGGGAAAATTACTTTAAAGCTCCAAAGCCTTTTTCTGTATGCCCTTATTAATTTTTAATGTACACTAGTTCAAATATTAAAAACTCTTTTCTGATTTATAAATACAAAACAATATTACAAAAACAAAACAAACTATTAAAAAAAAAATTACTGACAAGGGAAGGTAAACATAAAAAGTGTGTTTTTAAAAGTTGCCTGAAACATGCGAGAATTAGCATTGTTATTTGTTACATGCCAAGTTAAAAAAAAACCAAAATGACAAGGTGAGGTGTGTGTTACTAAGACCTGGTTGAGCATGGGTGGCAGTGTCACCATCTCAGAGATTTGCCCTTTCAGGTTTTGGATTCTTCAGTGGCCTAGATACCAAAGGAGAGGAAGGTGAATTGCACTGATGTTTAGAGACATCTTCCTGGTGACCAAGGAGGGTGCTTCTGATGTGGTGGGATGTGAAGGCCTATAAACTAGGCTGTGCTGTAGAGAACAGCTGGGAATCCTTTTGATGTACTGACTGCCCCATTCCCTGGCAGGTTCATTTCCTGACCTGCTTGCCCTGGTCTCTGAACTGGTATAGGAATCAAGTTGCCTTTTGATCTTGGGTAACTTCAGTCTCCATGATCTGAAGGCTGGGTCAGGAAGAACTCAGGTGTATATGGCTTCCATGGTGATCATGGGCTTCTCCTAGGTAATCTCAGTTTTTTGTCATGGTTCAGGCCTGATCATGGGAGAGAATGGCATTGGTCATTGTTGTTGACCTTTGTCAGAACTTTCATGTGTGGGAGTATGCACTGAACCTGATAGATAGTCAGCATCCTTTAAGACCATTAATAATGATACCCTAGAGTTACTGTTTTAGACTCTTTCCTTAATGCGTATTTCCAGTTGGTTATAATGAGGGAGGAAAGGTTGGCACAGCAGTTGCACACAGGTTGGTTACCATAAGGTTTGAACCTCTCTTCCTTGCTGTTTAACATTTGCCTGCACAGGAGATGCTGTCAACAATCTTGACACAGTATCTGGATGGGCTAAAACAGGCTGTAGCTGAGAAAGATGGAATTGCTGTTGGTGGTCTTGGGGTTCTCTCGCAACTCTAGTGTTGTCTTTCAGCAGGATGGCACTAACCTTGAAAGATCAGATCTGAGATTTGAGAATCTTTATAGATTCATTGTTACTGCTGTATAGGCAGCAGAGACCATGGGCAGAAGAACCTCTGCCCTGCTCTGGCTAGTATATCAGTTGTGGCCTTACCTGGAGTGGGGAGACCTTGTGACAATAACTTATGCTTGTCCGAAATGGAGCAGCCAAATTACTGGTTGGTGCTCAGAACCATGGGCACATTACAACTGTTTATGGTGCTCTTCCTGTTGGCTCCCAATATGCAACATAAAGTGCTGGTATTGACCTTGCAGGGCCACCTTCTCCACCTGAAATTAACCTGCCTGATATAAGCATCCTGGGGGAAACTGTTTATGGCCTCCAGTGGTCATGAAGTCAGGGAGGCTGAAATGTGTAGAAACTGTTTTTCAGTGGCTGCACCTATCTTGTGGAATAGCTTCTCTGTGGAAATTAGGCTTGCCTCCTCATTGTTAGGTCTTCAGAATCTGCTAAAAACTGAAGTATTCTGGAGGGCTTACATTGAACATATGGTTGTTTGATAGATATTTTGATTTATGAATCTTTGATATTTACATTTAATCTGACTGTGACTGTTTTAACTGTAGGTTTATTGTGTGCTTGTAAAGTGCCAAGAGTCCAGTTGATTGTTGCTGGCATAAATCAAATCACTCAATTCATCAATATCTTTGATTAAACAAACACTTGTTCTTATAAGTAAGCAGAACTAGGAAGAATGAAATAGTACTTGCTGAAGAATATTTCCATTTAATATATCACAAGATATATTGTAACCTTATTTATATTGAGCTAGGTTTCTATGTTATTAGGAATGGATCAACTTAATAGGAAATAATATTTTGTTAATTATTTAATTTAAGAATTCATATTCTGCTTTTCCCCTCCAAAAAAAAGAAAAGAAAAGAAAAGAATTGTTCAAGGTACAAGTTCTACCAAACATAGAAATTAAAAAGCAGTGAACAGTGCCTGAAACATTGTTATAATAAGCTAAAAGTAGCAGAAAAGAGAACTATAAAAAACAGTCAGTAAAAAAAAATCAAACAAAAATACAGTCAAATGCTTGTATAAAGAGAAATTCCTTTGACTGCCAGAGTATCAGAAGGATAAACTACTGGGGTAGGGAGTTCCATGTGTAAGATGCCACCATCAAAATTGCCAACTATGCTTCAAAATACAACAGCACACATAAAGGAGATATAACAGCTGACTTAATAGATGAGCCTTAATTAATGAGGCTTACACGAGGTTTCACAGATGGAAAAGAATTAAAAGATGCCATTTGTAAATGTGTTAAGTTGCTCATAGGAGGTTAGAAAAGAAGCCGTAAGTAATGCTTGCTTTTCTCAAGCACATACAGATGAAAGCTGGAGGAAAATATTGAAACCTGGAATTAGAAGAAAATGTTAAGAATGGTCTAGTGTTAATCAATATCCAAGAGCATTGATACACACACACACACACACACACACACACGCACAATACACTTGGGCTTAATTTGAGCCTTTGGCAACCTTATACTGCTGTTTTAACACTGTTCTAAGTATGGCAACCCACAAGCCTTCTCAGTCCCCTTTTTAAACGCTTTTGCACAAGCAATCAGAGCATTCAACCCCATCTAAAACAACAAAACCTTTGTATGTAACATTACTTCTGATTTTATGTAACATTATATTTATTCCTTGAAGCCCTTATCACCAATGGTGGTCCCCTGGAACCTGTCTGGAATTTCTTTTTGTAGACTTAAGCATCAAAGATTGCTCATGTACCATATTTAAGAGAGTCACTGCACCATTCTAAATTGGAATAAAGAAAATTCCTTAAAGTCAGTTCACTGGATTGTGACCAGACTCCAGATGAATCATTATCTGCACAGCACTCTGTATTTTCCACCCTGAGGAACAAATATCTCTGTTTTGTTCCTGAATGTAGCGGAACATACTACTGTTTAACTGCCTATTGAGTGACTCATTTTTGTGTAACTCTGTTGAACATTAAAATACCATGGTATTGCTTCACTTCGGGGATGCTCATCAGAAGTTCTCAATTTTGTTTTCTTTAAAGTTCCAACTAGCTAGAATGTGAAGGAAAGAGGTGATAAAGACAACTTCACCCCAATTTAGCACACATCTTTGACTGTAGTGCCTCTTAAGTATTTCAGCTTCAAATTATTGTATAGCTGAAAATTATTACACATGTTGAGGGTATGTCATATAATGGGGTATGTCATATTAGAGAGACTTCTCCATGTCAGTGGGTTGCAGGCAACAGTATGTTACCTTCCAGGGTAGTGTCTGTATTAGAGGTAAGTGCACATGAAAAAGAGCCTGCATAAAATAGTGTGACCATGCTTAGAATAAAACTTGCCTTTGGTTGTGCTTTTGTCATAGTGGCCAAAATGTACCACTGTTGTTAATTCAGGAGGTCATGCTGCTTTTGGCATGGGTATCATTAAGACTGGTTACCTAGTCTACAAATTTTCTGTGTTATTAAAAAACATTAGGTGAAAATCTCAATTGACCAGAACCATAATGGGCAGCAGAGATAAATATGTATGGATCCAACTGATGATAATCATGTAATATAGAAGATTTTGACTTGGAATGTAAGAGGATTAAATGATAAAGAGCATGAATTAATGAATGAAATAAATGAAAGAAAAGTAAATATGTGTACCTGGGAAACTAAGAGAAGGTAGGAGAATATAATAGATCTGAAGGAAGGTAGACTAATCTCAGGGACCATAGCTAATGGATTTATCCTCCCAAGTTGCCCAGTTTTTATTGTTACCATCTGTACAATACACTCCACCATTATTTAGATTAAAATTTCACAACATAGTATTTTACTTTGATATATTTTAGCACTGTTATTTTAATTACTAGATTAAATAATATTAATTGTTTTGTTTTATAGATATATATAAATGTAAGATGGTTGTTATTGTATACTTTGACTGTATCTGGCCTTAGGGCTGTAATAAATGTCTATGTGTGATTTATACAGGACAGCAAAAGTGTAATTAATTATAAATGTAAAAAAATGGGATGTCAGAAAGTATGAATTTTTATCATCTAGCTGTGTGTATGAAAGTAGAAATCCATAGGATGGTGACAATTGCATGTTCTGCCCTAGTGAATGATGATACTGAAAAAAACAGATGAGTTTTGTAAAAAACTTATTGTGTCAAGCAATATAAATGGATGGGTGGCATTGGGATGGGAGAGTACAGAAAAACTGAGCCATTCAGTGACCAAGAATGAAGTAGAACAATGATTGTTTACTGAGCATCTGCCTAGAAATAGTTCCGCTTATTTTGATTACATGGTTAAAGCATCAGTCTATTCATAAGTACACATGAAAAAAGAATGAGTAAAAAAAGAATGATTGATTTGATTGTTTTTGATGAAAGACTGAGAGCGTTACTGAAGATTACAGAGGTGAAAATAGGTTCATAATTTCAAACACATTATTATTTGTAGTGTCAGGAGTGGACCTTTGGAAAAAATAGTATGAAAGAAAAAGAAAGAAGTGGAAGAAACTAGAGTGAAAGTAGAATCGCCACGGGAAGAGAAAGTATGAGTCTGGTATAAAAAATATTTGGTTGATTGATCTCCCAACAAAATGAATAGAAAGTGAATATAAAGAAAGAGGTTGTGGAAACTGCTTGGAATGTAGAAGAAAAATACGATGCAAAGTGCCACAGAAGTTTTGGAGTTATTTTAAAGAACAGAATGAAAAAAGGATTCTTGGCAGAATGGTAAAGTGCAAGAGGCTATGTATTTACAAATGCATATATGAAAATGATTACTGCAAAACGTAAGAATGAAAAAAATGTTAAAATAAAATATTGGAGAAAAAGGTAATTACAAACAATGTATCCAAAGAGAGAAAGAAACTGTTAAGATTAAAAGATGCCCCCCCCCCAAAATGAGTGATTTTAGTTAAATAAACATTTAGTTTGGAAGTAAGTGAAGAAGACTAAAGAATAAAAATAAAAGCGATGAAATGACTAGGGATGAAACTGAACGGAGAGAATGGAGTATTTTAGAGATTTATCTGGGAATTATAATGATATGTCAAAGAGTAGAATTAAATAAATGCTATAAGGGTTGGTATCCAGAAAGAAATGATAAAAAGGAAGTCATAAAAGCTGTGAGAAGCTTTTATGGGAAGTGGAATGCAGTGTTATGTTGGGTGGATGGTTTGTAGACCAATGTAGGCCATTGAGAAATGTATGAAAATGAGAAAGAAATATTTATTTATTTATATATTTATTTATATGTTTATAAAGCTGCCCAACTCTGTGATGATTCTTGGAAGCATACAATGATAAAATTATTACTAAAAATATATAAATAAAAAACCGCTGGCATCTGGAAGAAGAAATGCCGTTCATTCTGAAAACAATAACCTGCCATGCTGTCTAGCCCATGCTGTCTGATGCCAAAAAAAAAAAAAAAAGTTTTGAGGGCTCAGGAATAGAGGCCAAACAGATTTGGGGAAGGGTTGTTCTACAGGACAGGCTCTGCAATAGAGGAGGCACTCTTATGAAGCTGTGCCAATAATGAAGCCTTCCCTTATTATATCGCCACCAAAACAATCTTGTAAGATAGGCTGGGTTGAGAGAGAGTCAAAGCCCAAAGAAATACAGGGAGGTTCCTGTTAATTTGGAACTTGAGTGAGAAGGCACAATTTTACTGTAAGTTTGTTGATTTAGAGAAAATTACGATGACTTGAATAATGAATCCTTTGCATGACTGTATAGTTACAGGGTCATTGAATGTAATAAGCAATAAACGCAAGTTATACTAAATGTCAAAAAAAAAGAAAGAAAGAAAAGAAAGTAGATGAATTTGTGTACCCTACTCGAGTACCTAATGAAGATGGAGCAATTCTAAGAAATGTAAATGGTGGGATATAATGGGTTGCATGTTGTTTATAATGAGGAATGGATCTTTACATTCCTTTCAGGAGCCAAAATTGTTGTGTGTACATGATACTCTTCATTTTGCTATATGGAAGTGAAGATTGGTTAGTCAACTTATAGATATAAGTTTGCAGTGAGAATGGCATACTTAAGTATGTGAGGTGAAAGAAGAGGGAACAGGATCAAGAATGAATAGCTGCTGAATGGATGTGAACTGAATAAAAAAGTGACTGACCAGTATAAAAGAAATATGTTGAGATTACTTACCCATATAAGAAAATAAATGAGTATTGCAGAACAAGTATATGATAGAAGAATGAATAGGTCAAAAAGAAGAAGTCCAAGAGAATTGTGTTTGGATGGAGTTGGCGGGACCCTCAAAAAGAAGAGTGAAGTTGAAAGAGCAAAAGGCAGTGTTTGAAGGGGTATATGGATACTGTTGAAGCAAAACTAATTTGCAAGAATAGAAAAATATGGAGAAATACAATGAATGGTACTTTATATAAATATATAAAATATATACATTCATTCATTCATTCATTCATTCTTATCTCATGATCTTAATTTCCTTTGCTTAATGTTTCTTATCTCTTTTCTGTGCTTTGCATAACATTGCTTACTCCATTAATTTAGCTCAACTAGGGATGGAGATCTTTGGTTTATGTGGATTGTTCTTTTGGTCTTTGTACGAGTAGATAGGAGTGAGTGAGTTTCTAAACAGAGATTTAGAAAGATGAAAGGATAAAGAACTGGGATGAGTGATGGATGTACAGAAGCTGTGAACTCATGGCTGGAAGTGAGCCTGAAACTACTCACCACCATAGAGGATGATTGCACTTGCTGGTGGTAGCAAGAGTAGTACTCATCTTTTAAGGTACCTTGCCTGTGCCCAGGCTTCCACTCCTGAGGGGACCAACTATAAATATCAACAGATGGTACCAGTCAGTGAACAGAAGGGACTGGCCTTTTACGTGTGGAGTGCCATGTAATTTAATCCTTTCTTCCCAACTTTTTGGCATCCATATGAAGCTGCTGGGAGAGGTCACTTTTTGTTAGTCCTCCCAGGTCGGTGTTGTCCAAACTTGGCCACTTTAAGATGAGTGGACTTCAACTCACAGAATTCCCCATGGCTGGCTGGGGAATTCTGGGAGTTGAAGTCCACTCATCTTAAAGTGGCCAAGTTTGGACAACACTGCCCCAGGTAAACCAACCAGGAAACACAATTAGATGAGCTAATTCTACTTTATTGTAAGGCTACATTAACAGAATCTTGCAAGTCTGAAAGTACAAATCTCCCGCCCTCCCTGTTTGACGCCTGAGTAGTTAGGGTGGGTCCTTCCTAAGTTTCTTTTTCTGGCTGTTGCAGATTCCTTTTTTTTTTATTTGATGGTTTCCTAAGCCATATCTCACCTTCACATTCCATCACACTTTTGGTTTAGGGTGTGGCATCATCGATATGCTGATAGCACTTAATTATAAATAGCCACTCTGAACTATTCTGGCAATTTAGTTGAAATCTTATCTCAGTTTATGGAGTAGTTGAACTCAAGCAAGACAGAGCTATTGTTTGTTCATTAGGAGTGTCTTCCTGCTCCTGTGCTGTCTCTCAGAAGGATGGCACTGCCCCTGAGGGAATAGGTCCATGACTTGGGAGTCCTCCTGAACTCACAGCTACTGCTTGATGGAGGTTGTGACCAGAGGGCCTTTGCCCAGCTTCAGCCAGTTATGGTCCTATCTGGAGCAGGAGGACCTGATGACAGTGGCTTATACTCCTTTCACAACCTGGATGAACTGTTGCAGTGCACTTTGCATAAGTCTGCCTTTAAAGAGCACTCAGAAACGACACTTCGTACAAAATGCTATGGTCCATTTACTAACTGATCCTGGACACTACAAATATATTACACCTGTAATTTGGGCCAGCATTGGTGGCCTATACATTTCTAGGTGCAATTTAAAATGTTGGTTTTAACCCATAAAGCCCTATATGGCTTGGTACCAGGGACTCTTTAAGACTGCTTACTTCAGCCAGATTTGACCCATTCGATACAAGCTATGTAAGGAAAAAATGATAGTGCCATGCTACTCCAAATTTAGGAAGGCTGAGGCTAGGAAGAGATACTCCTCTGTTGCAGTTCCCATTTTATGGAACAGCTTTCAAAGTTCAGCTTGCCCCAGCCTGCTTGTTTACTAAAAGCGTTTCAAAACATAGTTTTTCCAGAGGGCTATTGATTAATTAAAGTAACATAATGCCATCAAACTATTATTGCTACTGGGGCATTGTTTTAATTTGAAATTAATGATGTTTTGATGGGTTCAATATTTTAGCATTATTATATTGTGTATATTTTTATTTTTGTAAACTGTCAAGAGTCCTAAGATTGTCGCAGCCTAAATGTATAATAAATAAATAAATAAATGGGTTAGCCTGATAGATACATATACATGTATGGATGGATGATTATGTTTCCTACTCCTTAATGTATATTTTCATTCTGATGGTCTGTTACAGAAAGAAATGGAATGGCCAATTTCATAGTGAAATGTTTTCTGATAGGCATAAAGGAATAAAGTGTATTCAGTAAAGAAAGACATCCATCACATTTGGGTTAACTCCTTTTGATGTTTATTGACTTATACTGAAGAAGATTTTGTGTTTTGTGGTGATATAAAGCCTGTTCACCTTAGTAATAGATTACCATAGCAATTGCTAGGTGAGAGTATACATTGCTAGCATGGAAATCCTCAAAGAATGAAGACTAGCAGAGTACAAGCAGACCTCTGTTCATACAATAGGATTTTCCTAACTATTTCTTGCTGGTGCTGCCCTTTACATCTTAGAAAAGTCACTCCTGATAGTTAAGAAATTCCCTGGGAAAGTTCAGGATATGGAAAACAACAGCACAGAAAATGAAGAAAGTTTTGTTACAACCTCATATTAAAATGACTATCCATTCAAGTCTTCTGGGGAAGTGTATTTCTTATCCTGAAATACTTGGCTAATTTCATATACAATAAGCAATTAGTACAGCTGTGCAAAGCATTCAGAAGAGTGCTTCACTGAGTGCTTCAATCCCATGAAGCAAAGGAACTGTATCTGCACACACACATGCAGACAGCCAGAGAAAGTCTTCGGAACAGCTGTGCCAAGCCTTCTGGAGCTTGTAAAGTGCAGTTTGGAAAGCTTCTCTTTCAGATATTTTGCAGAGCCCTACTGATTAATGTAAGATCCTTTTAATAATTATAGAATGTCCTGTTAATTACATGAACATACTCTTATGGTTGAACGAGAAACCCCGAAGTTTTTCCAAGAATCTATCTCTTAACCCAGTAAATATGTATTATTCTTATTTAACTTTTCCAATCAAAACAGACTGAAATAACTTATTGGAATTATTTCTTCACCATAAATTGCAAAAATGCTTATAGTTCAAGTAGAAAAATAGTGCAAACACAGTACACTTTGGTAGTACCTGTAAAATACTGGCTGCTATGGCAACAGAGTTGGTCTAGTTAAACACATCTAATTCTGAGAAAAATACATTGGATTTTTCTATTGTCATCAAGTAAAGGCATATGGGTTTTCAGGAAATGAGTGTACTGTGTTTAGAGTAGAAAAGAATTGTAAAAAGGTAAGAAATGTTTGGTTGCCATATAATTTAAAAGCTTTTAAAGGAAAATAATGGCTAAATAAGAATTAGATATACTAAAGTTACAAAACTGGTAGCCCTCTGAAAGGTCCAGATGATACATGAAAATGCAGACGTGATGCAAAGACAGAAAGTATATGGATGATTTTAAAAATAAGAATTAGCAAGTATCTAAATATTTTCTCCCTGTCTCCCTGACTTACCCTATTTGCAGCTTGTAACTCTTTTATCCCCACTGTAGTTCTAATTCAGGTTGAACACAGACATAATCGCCATTTAGTACTCTGGGCTGAATACCTAAGAGCATTGTGGGTTGCCGTTTCAGTTGCAGAATCGATGGAGCCTTCCATCATAGAGTTAATGCTGTCTATGTCTTTTGCATCATGATTGCCTTGCCGTCTCTTTGTTGCAGTTGTAATTTATTTTATTTATTTTTGAGATGGGAAATTTCCAGTTGCCACACTCAGTATTGCTTTGGAAGTAGCTGGCTTGCACAGGATGGTTAGCCTGGCATGGTTTCTATAGTCACTGGAGAGTACGTCTGACTCATTCCAACTTCCAGTTTTTGATGTCCCATTTGAAGGGCAGGAAGCAGAATTGCAAAAAGGAGCAAACATATAGAATTCTTATGCCAAGAGATATGCTGCATATTAAGCAGGCAAGATGTTTTAATTGAGTTTCTTTTGTAGATTGAGGGGATGAGGAGGGAAAGGATTTGTTTTTTCTCTTATTGGAAAGGAAGGACGTGTTCTGATTAACTGTTGATTTTCAGTGAGTGCTAGATTGATAGTGTAGAAATGCTTGCAGTGCTCTATTAACTAAAATGGTGAATGTAGCCCATTCAAATCCTGTTTCATGTAAATTATAAAATTAGAAGACATGGGTGATGGACAGGATAGGAATGCTTAAGACTACAGAGATAGTCAAGATGCTAGAGCAGTTTTTCTCAACCTTGGCAACTTTAAGAGGTTTGGACTTCAACTCGCAGAATTCTGCGAGTTGAAGTCCAAATCTCTTAAAGTTGCCAAGGTTGAGAAAAACTGCTCTAGGGTACCTTTTATAAGCTTTGCCTGATTAAATTGGGATTCTTTTGAAGATAATTTGAAAGCTGGAGCTATTTCAGAATGCAGTTGCTCAGTTGTATTTGAGGGCCAAGCACTTCAAATATATAGGAATAATTGTGGATATCAGTGCATTTCCAGACTTAAGTCATTTCCTTAAAGTCCCTACTGTAAGTGCCATCACACTTTTGGTTTGGAAAATATAAGAAAGAATCCTGCACCTTACAAGACTATTACAATAAGCATTTCAGATCTTGCTGTGAGACTCTGCTGAGACTCATCAGACTGGGAGGCAAAAGATTTTTTCCCCCCCTCCAGTGGTGGTCTAATTATTATCAAACTCTCTCTCATGGTTAATGCAATTAGCCAGTTGCAATGCATTTTTCAATGGATATTAAAGCGCTGGGTATTTACATCTGGTTTTCCCAGATTAATGCAAAGTTGGCTTAAGCTTTTGAATTGTCTATTTATTACTGTTGTTTTTTATTGTGTTCTTGATAGTATTTGTTTGTGGTAATTAGTATTGATTTTTATATTTGTTCTCATATTTGAGAAGCAGACATAAGTAATATATTTTTTGGTCTTTCCATTTCTACTGTATATTATTATACTTTGTGCTTGTATATTTATTTGCAATCATAAAAGTACTGCAGTTTCTGTATGAGTTAAAGACAAAGTTTATAATTTATATAATAAGATATGTTTTTCTTTATGTCATATCATTTGTTAATAGATATGTTTAGACAGTTGACAGTTTTACGAGTTTTGTATCCACAATGTAAAATGTGCATCAGTTGTGATAAAGAACATATATATGTAATATGTTGGAGAATGAATACATACACACACACACACACACACACACACACACACACACATTTATATAGCCACCCATCTACCAGAAGTTCTTCACTGTTTGACTTTCAGCATTTGTTCCAACTTATGAATTTAAAGCAATGATGTCACCCTCAAAGACTGTAGCTTGCCTCAAGAGGCATGTGGAGTTATGGAAACTTTTCTAATGTATATAATTTGAATGTGTCCTTAGTTAAGCCTGAAAATAGTTAAAGCATTTAAATTTAAAGCTTACAAAATATGATTTCAGGAAAACATTTTGAAAAAAAATCAATGAGGGTCTGGAAATTTCTTTTTTTTTTTTTAAATTCTGTGATGCAGCAATGTATATGTACTATGAGGGCAGTAAAAATTCCAAGCTACCAAAATAGTAAAGAAAAAATCAAAACATCAGATGAAGTTAAAGTTCAGCCCTTGTACTATTCAAATATGCAGACCAATATTTAATTGAGAAGTAGAACATAATGAAAACAAATACTAAGATCTGAGTTTATGTCCTTATAAACTGAGAGTTTGCAGCTTCAGCTGCTTCAGCTATTCCATTTGGAGTGATTATTGGCACACCTACTGATTTTTGTCTAGCTTTTTCACTAGAAAAAAGAAAAAAAGAAAAAAAGGGGAAAGAAAACAGAGAGAGAACCTCTGCATCCTGTTCATGGCTCAGTGGTAATAAACATTCCTGACATGCTGAGCCCACTAGTATTTCCAAAGCTCTTATATTACTTTTTTGTCCCTTCTTTCCATGATGAGCTGGAGTATTCATCAAAACCTGCTGTGCAAAGATTGATATTCATTGAGATGCCCAAGATCACCTGGAGGGGAGTTTATGAAATAATAATAAAATTACTGGAGGGAAATATAGCCTCTTTATGTCATGTACTTTTCTGTTCACCTTGGTTTTCAGCTTCCACAATAAATGTACAAATAGTCTTCACAGCAGCTCACAGATATAAAACAAGTTATGGCATGGAAAAGTCAAAGGTAATTCCTACATATTTCCATAGCTTGTGAAGGACAAAAAGGAAAGAGACTGATGGTTAGAATGGTTATTATTATAAAACCTACAAAATAAGGATAAGGAAGACTCAACATTATCTCATTGTCTGGCCCAAGAATTTTGCTTCCAGGGTCAAAGGACAAGACAGCAACCTGTCCTCATTCTCATGCAGAAATTGGTTGGACACACAGTTAATGGGTTGGCTTCCTCTACAACAGGGTTCCTCAACCTCAGCAACTTTAAGATGGCTGGACTTCACCTCCCAGAATTCCCCAGTCAGCCATGATGGCTGGGAAATTCTGGGAGTTGAAATCCGCCCATCTTAAAGTTGCTGAGGTTGAGGAACCCTGCTCTACAAGATCTCAGATGTGAATCTAGTTTATGGCACTAGATTATAGGGAACTACTGAAGAATATGGGATATGGAGGAGAAAATGCAGTTGCTCCCTCACTCTTCCTTAATGATATAGCTGACCCTATGTGACCTTTAAAATACATGTAATGACACTATGTTGCTATATGTATTCATGTTTCATTTTGAATATAATATCACTCTGTTTCCAGGATTTCATGATTATGGACTTGTCCCAATTAGTAACTAGCCCCATGAATTTATATATTAGATTTGGCATTTGAGTGTCACCAGTCAACTGAAGTGGAAGAACCCACGTGATTGCATTGTCATGAACAATCCCTGGAGTAGCAAAGAATCAGCAAAAAGGTACTGCTTCTTTTAAGTGCCCTCTTCCCTTTGGTAGAGCCAAATCAGGCCTTTGATTTATTAGCAGCCGAGTGATGATGGGACATTGAACATAGAAATGAAGTATATTTCCCTTCAGTAATTTTATTATTATTTCATAAACTCCCCTTCAGGTGGTCCTGAAGTCCTACTCCATGATACCGTCTGTTCTCATTGTGCAGCATGTGCTTCATCAAGATGTTAGTAGGGGAGAAATCATAACAGTTGGTGGTCACTGTGGGTAGTTTGTGTCACTCTTTACAGACCAAATCATATGACTGTGTCTCCAGTTATTGGAGCAGATAATAAGGGTGTAATACTGGGAACTGCTTTTTCCCACTTTCTAAAAAATTGCTTTTGGCTTGTAGCTCTTGAAGTTGTGGGCAGGGTATGTGGAGATATGAGGGCTGTACTTCTTGCTTCCTCAATTCTTGACCATCCTGACTTGATCATCAACCCCCTATTAGCTCCATGGTGAAGGGAAATGGTCAGGGCCTACTTTTGGGTGGAGTGTGCCACCTATCCATTTATGCCTAAAGGAGATGTTATAAAATCTCTGCTGAAAGCATGCTCCTTGTCCCAACAGATCTGTAAAACTATAGACGAGTGCCCACATTATATTTCTAGAAAATACAATTGAGGAAGTTATACAAAACAACTTGAGACATATTTGAAACTTACTGATCATCTGGACCCATATCAAACAGTTTCACTTGGGATAAAGTAATGAAACTGCCTTGGTCAGAAAGTGAATGCAGAATATGGTTTTCAACTAGTTTTAGTACCACTGGTGTCCTTCAGACCATCTTTTAGGACTGGATTTGTGGGCACTGTTGTTTCTGGTTGGCTGTGTCTAGAAGGTGATGTTAGGTGACTCCTAGTCCATCTTCAAGTCTGCTGGCCTTTGATGTTCCACATGGCCTACATGAAACTGATATTGATGGTCATCCTTGATTTTGGAGTATGCTGGTATCTGCTAGCCTTATGGCTCTTTTCAGTTCCAGGAAACAGTTGGCATTCTTGGATGTTGCCTAATGAATAATGGTTTGAATAATCTAGAAAGGACTGAAATTAAGACAAGATGGAGGTGCTGTGGATAAATAGGAAACTTGATTTAAGTTCAGCTTGTTCTGGATGAAATTGCACTAACCCTGGAAGAGCAAGTTTGTACTCCTAGAGTACTCCTCGATCCTCAGCTGTTACTGGATTCACAGGTGGCAGATGTGGCAAGGGGAACTTTTGCACAATTGTATCTGATATACTAGTTGCAGTCCTGACTGAGCCAATTGCATTTGTTGACAGTGATTAATATTTTGCTACATCTTGTCATGACTGTTGTAGTGTACTCTGTGAGACTACTCTTAAAAATGTCTGGAAATTGCAGTTGGTACACAATCTGGCAGTTGGATTACTAACAGATGCATATACAGAAAGATTTGCACTGGTTGCTAGTTGCTTTTCCAGCACTATTTATAATATTGGTACTAACTTTTAAATCCCTAAATAGCTTGTGGTTTAGACTGTCAAAGAAATCATTATAAACCTGTACAGCTGTTAAGATCTAAAAAAGAGGATCTTTTAAATATTCATTGGTTTTCACAGGTAATTTTTTGCATTCAGAAGAAGATCTCTATGCTCTCAGATTATGGAAAGTGCAAGGGTGTTTCTCTTTTACTACATTTTAAATTGCTGGTTTTAGTGTTTTTGCGAGAATTTATGTTTTTCCTTTTTTATGTTCTATTTTTACTTTTTAAATGTTGTTAGGCAATTTAAGTAACTTGCCAGACTAGAAAGCTGGCTTATGAATTTAGTAAATAACTAAAATAAAATAAGCATTTTTTTTATTCACAGTTACAGCTGAGTTTGTTCTTAGAGGGAATAATATCCAT
The DNA here is from genome assembly GCF_059951505.1 of Python bivittatus. Taxonomy (NCBI): domain Eukaryota; kingdom Metazoa; phylum Chordata; class Lepidosauria; order Squamata; family Pythonidae; genus Python; species Python bivittatus. The sequence continues at coordinate 35,732,863 of NW_028277098.1, forward strand.
ATAGTAGCTGTGTTAAAGTTCTTGTTACTTGATTTTGAAGCAGAAACTGTCAAATATAAAATATGAATTCCTGGCTGTTATGTATTGATCTTTACATTTCCAAAACAGAGACACTGTTAGCAGTATTTCCTTCGGAGAAAAATGCAGCTGAATTTTATATTGACTGCTAATCGACTGCATCAATTGTTTCAATATTATAGGCACTGTCAGAACCTCATTTCAATAACACTCTTCAATTTTTTCCCCTATTTTCTCCTTCAGTGCATTATGGTATAATTATGTACTTTGGATAATTGCTGTTTGCTTACTGTCAAAATGCAGAAAGTGTGAGAATTTTCTCAAACTGTGTCTTTGTTAATATCATAAATGAGTATGGATAACATCAACTCCTGTAATTTATTGAGAACATAACATAATTAAAGCAGAAGAAAGACAGACACATAGGAAAGAGACAGAACTAGGATGAACACAGTGATGGGAAGCCTCCAAGGTTATTTTAGTGGATAATTAATCTCATTTTACTGGAATGTTAGAGTGGGGAATGGACTGAATCCATCTTCACATGGTGCTGGCTTGTTCTCCTACAATAGGAAATAATTTCTGGAAAGAATGTCAGTTGTAAGGCTTTACTAATAATGTTTTAATTTTTGCGTTTTTGTTTCCTTACATACCAAATGGTGAAAAGGAAGGGTTTTGACTTTCTACGTGTCTGTTTTCTGTGTCAAAGAAATCAATTCTCAAGTACCATACAGTGCTCAAGTTGTAGACAATAGAACATTAACTCTCCGACCATGTGGAAAGGGGTGAAGACTTGACTCTGCCAACTCGCATGGGGTGAGAGGAGATACAACCAACTCTGGGGGTGGCTGGCGCCTTGAAGATGCTCCTTGTGTCTACTCTTAGTTAACATCAGCTTCTTGGATGCTATTTATTATTCATACAGGAACCTTTTGTAATGTGTTTTTAATTATTATTTATTCTATTTTAATTAATATTTATTTTTTTACTGTAAACCACCCATAGTTGCTCTGCAGTGAGATGGGCAGTGATAAATTTGAAATATAAATAAATAGTATTTATTTAAACATGGTTAAAATGTAGCTAATCACAAATGTAAATGCTATTTATAAGAACTGCTACCATTCTCCTTGCAAAACATTAGAATCTGGGGATAATAAGAAATAAAAGAGAAATTTGGATTGCTTCTATTGTTCACATGTTCACCTGGTAGGCTGCATTTTATTTGTATAGGAGAGAGCCATAACTCTTACACCTGCAGAATCCCTGTTCTCTTTTGCTAAAATGAACAAAGTAAGAGGCAAAGTAAAAGTTGTCTTTGTGAGATTCTATAGGGATGCTGCCTGTCAAAATAGAAAATGAAACTCTGGTAAAGGATGCAGAAATTCTGAACAGTGTGCCAGTAAGTAGACATAATGTTTATCTTCAGGTTTTGTTTAGTAACCAAGGTATTTTAAATGTTGTGTGGAAGTATCAAGAAATACAACTGTTCTAGCAATGTAAGAAGAATGTTTTGAGTATTACAACTCCTACAATTATTTTGTTCTGTCTTTAAGCTTCAGCCCTTACATACTCTTTGTACAAGATACTCTGATTCAGGCATTATAGATTATAGAAAGCCCAGGTAAAAGCCCACATAAAAGAATAATAGGAAGAAAATGTTCAAGTGAATGTTTTCAATATAGTTCCAGGCACAGCACTCTAGCTTTCAGGGGTTTATTGCTTCTCATCATTTTTTCCCTTGTATTCTAAGCTGTGTATAATTTTTCATGAAAGAGAAGGCTATTTATAATTGAGTAATTGGTAAAATATAGCTTCAGAAAATATGTTAAAATGTGTTTGTGTTATCTATTAAATCTATAAAATCATACAACATGTTCGTATGATAGCTAAGATAGGTTGCAGAAATAATTTTGGTAAGATTCCCTATATTAAGCTGAACTTTGCAACATTTCCTTTAAAAAAAAAAAAAGCATCTGTCACTTGGCTTGACTATGAAAGAATCACCCGATATGCTTCTGGAGACTGGCTTGCAGGGATCAGCAGGAATGGACTCTTTCCATTATTTATCACTGGGAAAAATATTTTTAAAATCAAAAAAGATATAGTCATGTATTTATCAGATAAATAAATATAAAATATGCGAACAAGTCACAACATTATAAGCAGGGGTCTTTGAGCTGCATGCTTTTAAACTGTTTTTTCTAAGCACCCATAACCTTTTTCCTTTTACCAGAAAAGCTATATGGTTGTTAAGCAGTGAAATATGCCAGATGTTATTGATATTGGTGCAGGAGTTTTCAAATTACAGTCTTTTAAATTCTGAAGTTATAAAACAGTAAGCATAATGTTTTTGTTTTGAGTCATAGTGTAATACAATTTGTTGGGAGAATTGATTCTTTAGTGAGAAATATGTGACAAATTTCAGACAGAAAAAGTAATTGGATTTTTTTTGTGCAAATGGAAGGTGGTCATAAGAAATAATGATGCCCCTTCTTGAATTCAGTGAAGCTGACTACCAGGGGCTGAAATACACAAATATAAAAGATTAACCCACTCATTTTTTTCTGTAAAAGAGAATGTCCTTAAACCAGTCAGGTAGTTTAGAGAGCTACAAGTTTTCGTTCTTCTGTGGATGGAAAATGGGGAACAGTGAGAGAAGCAAGATTCTATGATTGGACAAATGATCATAGTCTGATCACAAAGATCAGTCTGATTTGAAAGTAAACCTCTTAGTCATTGAAACCACTATTCCCATTCCCTCCTTCCCTTTTGCATCAATGCATTTCACAAGAGCCATAACCAATGCTGCTTAGAAACAGTTGTTGGAGTGTAACAGATTTCCTGAAGTGGAACTTCATGGAAGATTTTGAATCAGGGAGAGAGAAAAATAGCTGTTAATTCTTCTTTGAGTGAATTAAAAACTGTGGAATTATCCCTATGCATTTGGGTTTCAAGATTCACGCTAAACTGGTACACAGCCATAAAACTTGGTAGCTGGAATTATCAGTCAGTTGTGCAAATGAATTCTTGTAATTTAGTAGCTAGTTAAAAAATAGAAACCATGTAAGTATTGCTCTACTATGTAGGGGGTGAGAGGGGAACTGGGATTGCACTAAGATGACTTAAAAGGCACAAGAGCATAGTCATCCATTATATAGTTTTCATGTACCCAGTCTCATGCCATTCCTTGGCAAGTATGTATCTTAGATTTCAAGCTAGGTTTGCCTGTGCTGAATAGCACATTTGGCAACAATTGCTCTCCACTGATTCCAATTAGATCTCATTGAATTGCATCTGTTTTTTCAGTAATGGTTAAATGTATAGAGTTGGGTTGCCAGCCTGAAGCCCAACTTTCTTTCTTTCTCATCCAGGCTTAGGACTGGCATTGGTGGAATTCAAGTATACATTACATCACAGTAATGTTTAGGTCATGGACAAGAATTTAAACAATAACACTGCAATTATTTGAACTATTAAATTATTAATAATTAAATTAAATCCATACTAAATAGTTTTACTGTGAGGATATTAACTGTCAAATAAAGCAGCTATTTTTTAAAAAACAAACAAACCATAAACTAAATTACACTAAGCTGGACTCAGTGAGCCTCAAAGGCTTGTGTAAATAGCTAGGTCTTAATTGGATGCTGAAATGATGTTAACATGAACATCAGTTGAATCTCCAAAAGAAAGTCATTCTGTAGCCAGAGTCCCACATCATAGAAGGTTGTATCTCTGGGTGATTACAGATGCCAATGGTATAATGCCAGATAAATATTGGAAGAAGCCCTCTATGTGTTGCCCTGAATATCAATACTACCATTGTGGAATTTAATCAGAAACATTGTGGACATCACTAGTATATGTTGCTGTTAACAACAGTCATTTTTGCCATTAGCTGTGACTTTTGAATCACCCTCACAGGCAGCCTGAGGTAGAACAGATTGTGCTAATTTATCTGAACATGAACTAGTATAGCCAGATACGCCTGCCCTGGAAAGTCCATAAGTAGCAGTTCAGCTGAAAATGGCCAAAGAATTCAGAACTCTTCAAAGTCATTGACATCTCCCTTCCCATAGTTCATAATTGTCTGGATCCAGCTTCCCATTCTCTCCCAGGCAACACAAACAAGCCAGTTGGGAGAGGGATTAAGCCCACAGGTAGCAGAGCTCATCTCTAGAAGGACTCTGTAGACTTTCTCAGGATCCACAGGTTCTAACTCTTCCCAGATAACATTGTACCCTTGGCACCTCTTTTAGTTTCTGTCCAGTTGTCTTCTAATTCCTAGCAATTAAAGGTGATATTCTCTGCATAGTGTTCTGCTAAACAACATATAACAGCCTTCTAAAGGCTCTTCTGGCACATCCTTCTCTAAAAAGGTCCAAGCTACTTTTTCTTTTTTTCTTTTTTTACTTTGTTAGAAATGGGCTGCTGGATGCCACTCCACAGACGCAATAAACACAGAAAATAATTCTGCTTCACCTTATTATCAAGGCATAAGCTCAAATTTGAGTGTGTACTCATGCAGTTGAATTAATTCCTTGACTTCTCCTAGTGATGCTCTAGACATCTCTGACATTCACCTCCCAGAATTTCTCAGAAAACCAGGAGGCTTTTTGGGATCTGCATACAGGTAAAGACCACCCAAGAGCAATCCTGTTGACAGCCCCTGCTGCTTCAATATCAAGGGTGATTAGGCTCCCCATAGAACTACTCTCCAGATTCTGGAAGTCTGAAACATTGTATAGAAACCAGCTGGATACATCAGGCTTCTAGGGAGACTGATCTGTTTGATCCCATCTCCCAAAGGTGGGCCAGAGGTTTGTAGCATTAGTTTAGCCAGTGGTCACCAGAAAGTGATCAGTTCATGTCAGGGGTGTAGTTCCCCTCCACTAGCTTGCATTCTAAGTTATAAATCAGGTCTAACATGTGGGTCCTTTATGCATCAGGCCTATGATGATTTTCAGTAAACCTACTCTTATCATGGTAACCATGAAATCCCCAAGGATGGTAGGGTGAGGTATCTCAACCATTAACCCTGAGGAGAAGTGGAACAGCTGAGTTAGTATTTTTTTAGTGCCCAGTTAATGGTCCTTTACAGACTTTATTGACCAATAATGTTTGGTGATTCAGATACAAAGCTTTTTAATTACTTATTTGCTTATTTATAAAACTCTATATATTGCTCACTTCAGAGACTTTGGGTCATTTACATTAACAGTGACAACCACAACATTAAAACAATCCCCAAACACTAAACACATATACAACCTGATAAAAACACAATAAAATGTGATATACTAAAGTGGGTCATATAAAAAAGGCAGACCATGACCAGCATTAGTGCCAAGAGTTCCACAGAACAAAATTGTCTTAGCAGACATTCAGAAGAGTAGCAGGATGGGAGGAGCTGAATTTCAGAAGCAAACGTGGGGACCATCACCAAGGATCAACTTCAGACCTCCATCATCTTCTCCTCAGTTAAGATGAGGACCCTCTACTTCACCTCTTGGGATAAACACACAGGACAGACAAAGTCTGGTTGAGAGAGATGGTCCTGAAGGTACACAGGAACCAAGTCATGTAGAGCTTTATGGGTGAAGACCAGCACTTCATATCACCTCTGTTGGTGGCCAGTGTATTGACTGAGGCACTAGTGCTGTACTGTTAAATTTATTCACATTAACATCTGGGCCACTGCATTTTGGACCAATTGCAATTTGCAAGTCATCTTCATAGCCAGCTTTATGTAGCATGCATTAAAATAGTCTAATTGCATGATAATGAGGGCACAAGTAATTATCATAAGCTAGGACTCTGTTTAAAGCTCAGTGGTGGTCCTCTCAGAGAAATTTCTGTATAGGCATTCTCCCTGTAGACACAATGATATAGGGAGCAGTAAAAGCAAAGGGTTGGGAGAAAGTGTTATCTGGAGCTGTCATGTGTTGACTATTTGGGGGGTAGTAACACTTGAACCATGTTGATTGTAACCAATCCTACATTAATGAACTGAAAGTGAGAAAGAGTATTAAAGGCAAAACTTCCTATAGAAGTAAACACTTCTTTACATTTTCACACCAAAGAAAATGTGCCATCTCTATGTTGGTAAAGAGTTACCAAAATCAGCTCCTTTCTTAAATAAGGCCTAATGTTATAGTTGCATTTATTCATTGCTTGCTAGAATGTCAGCAACAAGCATCATTATTAAATTACAAGTTTATGTTATCAGTTGTAATTGCACATTTATATTATTAATTTCCAGATTAAGGTGTAATTTGCAGTGTCTACAATGAAAACCTCTGGTATAAATGCAAATGTACATACTATAGTTCTCTGATTTTTGCATTATGCCCAATTTGCCTTACAGAGAGTATTTAGTTCGTTATTTTGCTTTATCTTCTATATAATTGGCCACAGTTTTTACATGCTACAGAATGTACTTTCCATATACTTTACTGCAGTAACCTTCATCTGATCTCTGTTATAACCACAGTCTGACCATTTTTGCATATCAAAAATACTTTTTCAACCTGTTTGCTTATGTCTTCAAAATGTACTGTCATTACCTTTCTTATATCAGGGCAAGAACCATCTTTTCATTTACTGATAGCATTGACAGAATAACTAGCCAAATAGTTTCATTAACTGACTGTAGTTTTGGGTATGTATCTGCTGAACCACAAATATTCTGCCACTGTAAAACCAACCCATTTTTAAAAGAAGGTGGAACTTTTATGAATTTACATGTGAGCCTACTGTTCAAAGTTGACAAAAGCCTTTAAAATCCTTATTAGATATGCACAAATCCTTTTAACTTCAAGTGTATGTATGTGTGTGTGTGTATATTTTTATATTTATATTTTAATTTAAGGCCACTTTCACATATGTGTATGTATGTGTTAGAAGGACAAAGTATATTTTACATCATTCTTTATACCATTCTTCTGTTTCTACTATTCATTTCACAAAATTATGAATGCATGTAGCACATGCCAAATCAGTGGGGCACTAAAACATGGCTGAACTTGAGCCACTATACCATTTCATTCATAGCTTTTTGTACCAAGATAAAATTCATTCATATTTGCGTATGAATAGTTGTTGTTTAAATTACAATTATTTGAGTGAGATATGAATGCTTACAGCTAGAAAGAGTACATGCAAAACTGGAGAGAAATAATCCATAACTATTAGTTTCCCAAATTATGTAACAGTTTCAAATACTGACTCGGCATCTCTGATAGTGACTTTGTTGATTGATTGATTGACTGATTATGTGCCATCAAGTTGTTTTTGACTCCTAGGAGCCACATAGATTTTCTCCATGACAATCTATCCTTAACCTGTTCTTTCAAGTCCCCCAGTGGTGCACTCATCACCACTGTAACTTAATCCATCCTCCTTGTCCTCTTCTTCTCTTTCCTTCCACCATTCCCAGCATTAGAGCCTTTTCCAGAGAGCTGGGTCTTTGCATAATGTGTCCAAAATAGGATCATTCCAGCCTGGTCATTTGTGCTTTGAGTGAAAACTTTGGGTTGATTTGTTTGGTGATCTATCAGTTTGTTTCCTTGGCTGTCTACAGTATTCTTAGGAGTCTTCTCCAACACTAACATTTAAAGGTGTTATTACTCTTCTTATCATGCTTCTTTAAAGTCCAGCTTTCACTTTCCTGGAGTGTCACAGTGAATACAGTGGTTTGCATGATTCTGATCTTTGTAGATATAGACACATCACAGAATGTGAATATCTTTTCCAAGGCCTTAATGACTGCTCCAGCAAGTGCTAGTCTGCAGTGTATTTCTTGACTGCTTGCTTCTTTACTGTTGATGGTTGGTCCTAAAAGGTAGAAGCTAACCACCCCTTCGATATCTGCATTGTCTGGTTGATAAGGCTGGCTGTTCTACTTGCAGTTATTAGTCTTCTTTATATTGAATTTTAGTCCAATTTTTTTGGCTGTGCTCTTTGACTTTTAATGCTAGGGCTTGCAGATCCTTTGCATTTTTGACCATCTGGGTAATGTCATCAGCATAGTGCAGGTTATTGATGATTCTTTCCCCAATTTTAAAACCACACCCATCTTCTTCCTATCCAGCTTCACTCTGGTAGTGAAATAATTTTCAACTATTTTGATGTAGAATTTCAGAAAAATTTTTTCCAGACCCAATAAGGAACTAAAAACTGGTCTCTGGGGCAAGTCTGTGACAATTTTCTGTATGTCCAGATCAGATTCAGCTTATTTTCTTTTAAACAGTTCCTGTTGAAACTATTAAAGGCATTTTCTTTTAATTTTCTCTAGAAGTTATATTCAGGAGTGAGTTATGTCATTTCTTTTGTGCTCTAGTTGGTATGGAAATAAATAAAAAAGGGACTATCCAAAATGTTTTGTTTTTGTTTTGGAGTCCTATTATGTAAAAATTTGAGAATTGTGGAAGATTCCCATAGGACTCTAGGCCTTAGAATAATACAATGTAATCTAGATTAATATAATTTTAGGAATTTCCTTTGCTTCATACAAGCAATTTTCCTGATATGGTTGGGATTTTCTCAGACATGGTTTAATTAATATTTGACATAATCTTTTGAAATGTCAGAAATTTATTGCAGATTATGGCCATTTTGTCAGTCTCAGTCTCTGTCTTTTTTTTTTACAACAAAATGATAGATATGGAAGTGTGGGACTATGCAGCAGTTAGAATGTTTTAATTCTGATTAACATCCCTTTCCTGACTGGCAATGACATCCGATTTGGTGTTCTGTACTTAAAAATGAGATTGAGTACTCTCTAGATTTGTTCTTGAAAATTCAGCAGTACTAATGAGTCCCTTTTATGTACATAATTTTTTTTCCTTGAATCTTTTAGGGAATGACTGAGTAATTAATTATGTTAAATAATGCAATAAATATAAAATATTTTGTTTATATCAAAATTCTAAGTGTATTAGTTAGTATTAGGTGGATGGTACTCCAATTAATACTTAATAGGTTGAAAAGTTTTCTGTTGGTGTTGTTGCTAAATATGAGCCCTAAGCCTTTAAAGCCTGAAATGAGTTAAGGGCTAACCATCTGAGGGATTATTTTTTCCCATTATGAACCTATTGGACTATGGTGATATGCAGCTGATACCCTACTTTATATCTGGCGTATTAAAAGGGGGGGGGGCTGGGTTGCATCATTCACAGGACTTGTGGTGGTCCCTGTTCTCTCTGCCTTTAGAAGTATCTCTTTTACCAGCCTTTTTATTGTTAAATAATGACTGCATTTATTTTAACTTTTGTTTTTATTTTTTTTGTATGTAATATTTTATTTATGTACAAATTGAGAAAAGGGCAGGGTATAAATCAATCAATTAAATAAATATAAATAAATAGCCATTGATTAATGTCTCCATGGGTCTTTAAAGGAAGGGGATATTTATCTTTTGAGTGGGAAAACATATTTTCCCCTTTTTTTCCAATAACTTACATTTATGTCTGTAGTAGAAGGGGCTAGAATGGACAGAATCACCTGATTCTTTATTATTCCCAGCCCACATAGGAATACAGACTGAAGCAATGTGTTTTGGAAGTAAGGATGAACAATGCTTTCTATTGTTCATTGCCTTTAATTCCATTCTGTTACATTTCTGCATTCATCTGAAATTCAGATAAAATCCTTTTGAAAGCATTAATAATATGCATTTTAATGTCTTTTTAAGTGTTGTATTATTTTTCTCTCTTTCTTTGATAAAGGTGCTTTGCAATACATATTGCCATGAATAAAACACCTCTCTTGTAATGTTTTGCTTCAACAGTTTTTCCAAGTTCTCTCCACATATTTGTTCATGCAGCCATTTCTAACTGATAAGTGAAATATTGTGAAACCTAATATCATGAGAATGCTAAAATTTAATGAGAAATATAATATTATTGAAATCTCATGGGATTCTTGCAATTTCCTATGATCTTGCTGATCTGTGCCCAGTTATCATTGGGGGGGGAGAACTGGGCCCCCAAAAGTTGTTAATCCTTGCCGTGAATAATGACCTAATCCCATTTTCTCAGGTTAATGTACAGACCGAAAGCAAACTATCCACCAGAATGTGTGCCTCTCCAAAAGTCACAACAGTTCTTCACAGTTAAAACTCCATATTAGGGCTGTGCACATTATTATTAAGCAAATTAAGCAAATTTATGCATTCAGTTATATACTGTATTCAACATTATTCAAAAGAGCTGCTTCACAATATGCATTATCTAGGATACAGGAAGCGGTCTTCTATGTAGGAGGATAAAGCAGGACATCTTTTATGTGTAGCTTAGTCTCTTACTTACTGGGGCTCACAAATTCAAACAGGGTCCATCCAGTTTTAAGAACCAGAAACAGTATACCCTAATCCTAACTGACATACAGTATTTTTATTGTACTGATTCCCCCCACCCCCCCACCCAATACAACAGAATCTGATCTGACAAACATCAGATACTTGTCAGTTCAAACATGAGTGGTAGATTTTTTTCCCATCACTTTTTGTCATTATCTTTTTTTCATTCAGAATCAATTGACAAATATGCCTTGGGAATTTTGTCTAGGTGCACTGACATTTTGTGCTACAAATAATTAAGGAATGAAGGAAGATAAATAAATAGATGAAAGATAGATGTGGAAATGTCCCATGTTAAAGTTTGATTCAAAACAATTCTGCAGCATGACATTTCCCTTACTAAAACTTAATTTGTCACCTGATTGTCCAATGTTATAAATGCCTGTTAAGTCTCCTTAGAGTCAAGCTCTACAACTTGTAACTACATGGAACCATGTGTTTTCTTCTTCTCTTGCTAGCAATACCAACATGATTTGCCATTGCTCATGATGGTTTGTTTTGTTTTTCAGTATCTCAATTTAATTTACAGCCTAGTACTTCCTCATGGTCTCCCATCCAAGTACTGATTATGTCCAATTTTGATTAGCATTTTTGAGATTAGCCAAAATCAGCTAAGTGCTGCTCATGTTGTGATGATAAATGTGTATTTAGACGTAAATAGCACTGAGTTAAATGGGGCATATTCCCAGATGTCTGCGTGGATAATTACAGTCATAGATCCTTATCTAGTTGCAACTAGATCCCATTGGAACAAATAAAAGTTAGCAGTGTCCAGCTAACTAGACTTTATATGGAATTTAAGACATTATTACATTCCCTCCCATCCCAACCCAATCCAAACTATATCCTAAACATGTTTATTAAGAAGTAAATTCCACCAAATTCATTTGAATGACTAAGCATTAGATTGTTGACTCAGTAGCATTGATTTCAGTACTGATACAATTATTACTTTGTGAGTGATTTTCCACAACTTTGTTATTCCTCTACATATTTATTTTACATATTCTGTGTTCTGCTATGCCACTTTATTTCAAAATTCTTCCCTACTAACTCATAACAAAATTTCTCAAGTACTTTTGGATACTTTCTTAATACATACAAACATCCAAATACTGTTTCCCCTTATGCCTAATGAATCAGGCTAAATTAGTGTTGTGTCAAGATATCCTAACAGAGTACCTATTTCTTAACTTAACCCTGAAATGTGTTTTGTTCTAAGATCTGGAGGAAAGATGTTTACTAGGTATACTATTTATACATCAGTGATTTTTTTTTAAAGTTTTGCAACTGTTAATATTATTTATGAGTGTCAAGCCAATTAATCTCAATTGTACAAGGCCCTCAAAGATTAATAACTTGTTTGTGGCTCCTGCTGTTTACTGTGCAGCTAAAGTATTAAAAACATTATTTATAAAGATATAGGATGCATTTTCTGAAGCAAAGATAGTATAATCAAGTTGAATACATCTCTTTTCTTACAGTTCTATCCAGTTTCAACAAATATATTGTGGAGCAGTTCTGTGAATAAAAGTCCTGTACAGGTAGTCTTTGCTTAACAGCCCTAATTGGGACTGGAATTACCATGACTAAGTGGAGGGGTCATTAGGTGAAACATCATGTGACTGCACTGCTTAGTGACAGTAGTTCGGTAGTCCTGGTTGCAATTGTTAGGTAACAACCATGCAATTGTTAGGTGAGGACCTCATGCTTCTGCCCTGCATGAACTGCCAGCTCTCTCCTGCTCCCCAGCTGGGCCTGGCAAGCTCCCTTTGGCAGAGGAGTCTCCACCACCTTGCCACGCTCACTTCTACTTCAGTTCCCCCCCACCTGCTTATCTCTCCCATCTCTGCCCTTTTGGCTGGTCTGTACTCCACCGCCACCTACCCCTGCCACCCACTACCACCCCAGCTGACCTTCGCCATCTTTTTCCTCCTGCTGCTGCTGAAGCACACCCAGCTGAGACAGCTGCTGGCCCTTTCATGACACCTCCATGAGGCCTCTGGAGGCATTGCAAGGCATCGCAAAGGGCCATCAGCTGTCTCGACCAGGCACACCTCATCAGTAGTGGGAGGAAGAAGATGGCAAAGTTGTCAGGGGACAACAGGGGTAGGGGTGGCAGAGTGCAGGGTGGCCAAAAGAGGACAGATGGGGGGAAGATAGGTGTGTGGGTGGAGGTGAAGTACATGTTGAGGTTGTAAATGAAGGCAGGCTGCCAAGCACCTGAATTTTGATCACATGACCACAGGGGCACAGCAGTGCCCATAACTTTAAGGACCAGGCATAACTACCATTCATGCAGCATCGTCATAACTTCAAACGGTCACTGAATGAATGGTTGTTAAGTGAGGACTGCCTGTATGGATTGTCCTAAGGCTGTAGATTTCAGCAGAGTGTCTGATTTAATAAATGAATATTTAGTGCAGAGCCGTGGGGTCCCTCCAGTGGATATTTGGGACTCCCTCCTGGTAGTGAGAGTCTGGGGGGGAGTCTAGGAGCATATGGGGATGTGAGGCTCCACCTGCTGGGTGAGAGCCAGGAGGTGTGTGTGTGTGAATGGAATGCCCTCCCTGCCGACCAGTGAGAGAGGTCGTGCAGGGGGGCAGAGTGTGATTGTGGGGTGAGGTTGGTGGGGGGTGGGTCTCAGCCTGCGCCGAGAGCGTGAGCTGGTACATGGTCGAGATCTCCCCTCACCTGGGAGTATCTGGTTTCGAATGGAGATGCTTGATTGGATGGAGGGATCTTTGCCCCAGATTGGGAACTCCGAGGGCCTGGGATTGGAGGTATTTGGGCCTGGCACCCCCGGGGGTGATGGGGGGGCTACATTATCGAGGTGGTGATGGGTAAGGGACGTTATGGCGGGAGCAGGGGGCGGGCCATCTTCGGGGAAGACGCCCCTGGTGTGTGCTACCGGTGGCGTGTTCCGGCCCCCCTTGCTCACTCTCAGGTCCTGGCCAGCAGGTTCATAGGGGCCCTGGCCTCCAGCTGCTGCTGCTTAACACCAGGTCAGTTAAAAACAAGGCCCCCATCATAGGTGACTTGATCATTGAGGAGGGGGCAGACCTGGCATGTATCACCGAGACCTGGCTGGGGCCCGAGGGGGGGGTGCCCCTCTCGGAAATATGCCCAGCTGGGTTTACGGTGTGCCACCAGCCAAGATACCAGGGCAAGGGAGGAGGGGTGGCTGTTGTCATCCAAGACTCTCTAGTGGCCTTCAGGGGCATTGCTTCACAAGTTTCTGGCTGTGAGACACTGTTTCTTAGGTTGGGCACCCGCGAACAGTTGGGAGTCCTGCTACTGTACCAGCCTCCCTGCTGCATGGCAGCCTCCCTGCCTGAGCTTCTGGAGGCCATCTCGGGGCTGGTGGTGGAGTTCCCCAGGCATATGGTTCTGGGGGACTTCAACCTGCCATCCCTGGGACGGTCCTCGGAGGCAGCTCGGGAGTTCATGGCTACCATGGCAGCCATGGGCCTGTCTCAAATTGTGTGGGACCCAACCCGAGATAGTGGCCACATGCCGGATTTAGTTTTCTTGTCTAAGCAATGGCAAAGTGATCTGAGGGGAGTTGTACCACTTTCCCCACTGTCATGGTCAGATCACGTCCTGGTGACCTTGAGTTTCTCCTATGCCACCCCCCTCTGCAGGGAGGCAGGACCCATGCGATTGGTCCGCCCCCGGCGCCTGATGAACCCGTCAAGGTTTCAGAGGGAGCTGGGGGATATTCCCGTTGACCTGCTGCATGGTCCAGCAGAGGCCCTGGCTGCTGCTTGGAATAGAGAAGCGGCCAGGGCCTTGGACAGGTTCGCGCCTTTGCAGCCTCTCTTGCCACGTCAGCCCCGACACTCCCCGTGGTTTACGGAGGAGTTGAGGGTGCTGAAGAGGGTTCAGAGACGTCTAGAGCGCTGCTGGAGGAAGACGCGGACTGAATCCGACCGAACACATGTTAGAGCTGCTATTAAGGCCTACATCATGGCGATAAGGGCGGCGAAGCATCAATACTTCTCTGCCCTTATTGCGTCTGCAGAATGCCGCCCGGCAGTCCTGTTTGGGATCACCAGGTCCCTCCTTGGTAAGGGGGATGTGGTGGTTCATTTGCAGGGCCGCACAGAGGAATTTGCAGAGCACCTGCAGGATAAAATCACTTAGTTTCATTCCAAGTTGGACTCCGAGCGTGGTGCAGGGTCTGGGGAGATACCAGGGGATAGTTCTTGCCTAGTTATCTGGGAACGATTTGTTCCTGTGGTTCCTGAGGGAGTGGACAGGATCCTCCAGACTGCGAGGACCATCACTTGTCATCTGGACCCATGCCCCTCCTGGCTGGTGAAAGCAGCTCGGGAGGTGACATGTGGTTGGATCCAGGCGATGGTTAATGCATCCTTGCAGGAGGGAGTGTTTCCACCCCCTTTAAAGAGGCGTTGGTGCCCCCCCTCCTCAAGAAGCCCTCCCTGGATCCTACTGTACTGGACAACTTTCGTCCAGTCTCCCACCTCCCCTTCTTGGGGAAGGTGGTTGAGAAAGTGGTGGCTTCGCAGCTCCAAAGGGTCCTGGAGGAAACAGATTATCTGGACCCTTATCAGTCAGGTTTCAGGCCCAGCTATGGAACGGAAATGGCATTGGTCGCACTTATGGATGATCTCTGGCGGGAGCGGGATGGTGGAAGTGCGGCCATCCTTGCTCTCCTTGATCTCTCAGCAGCGTTCGATACTGTCGACCACGGTATCCTATTGGGACGGCTCAAGGATATGGGGGTGGGCGGCACAGTATTGTGCTGGTTCACCACCTTTCTCCAGGGCCAATCCCAATTGGTGGTGATAGGGAGCGAGAGGTCCCATCCTCAGTCCCTCCATTGTGGGGTGCCGCAGGGTTTGGTTCTCTCCGCTCCTTTTCAATATCTATATGAAACCACTGGGTGAGATCATCCGTCATCATGGGATGAGGTATCATCAGTATGCTGATGATACTCAACTACATATCTCCATCCCTGGTGAGGTAAGTGATGCCGTGACCGCCCTCTCATGGTGCCTGGAGGCTGTGAGGGTCTGGATGGGGAACAACAGGCTCCAGCTGAACCCTGGCAAGACGGAGTGGCTGTGGGTTAATGGCTCCTCTGTATCCGGGACGTTGTCATCGTTGGTCTTGGATGGGGTAGCACTGCCCCAGGCAGACCCAGTGTGTAATTTGGGGGTCCTCCTGGACTCACGGCTCCTGCTTGAAGAGCAGGTGGCAGCTGTGGCCAGGAGGGCTTTTGCACAGCTTCGGGTTGTGCACCAGTTACGCCCTTTCCTGGATCGGGATGCCCTGCGAACAGTCACTCATGCCCTTGTTATCTCCCAGATAGACTACTGCAATGCGCTGTACATGGGGCTACCCTTGAAGAGTATCTGGAAGCTTCAGCTGGTCCAGAATGCGGCCATGCGAGCAATTTTTGGGGCCCGAAGAAGGACCCATATAACACCTTTGCTCCGTGAGCTGCATTGGGTACCGGTTTGCTTCCGGGTCCAATTCAAGGTGTTGGTTATCACCTTTAAAGCCCTACATGGCATGGGACCAGGTTACCTGAAGGACTGCCTTGCCCCCATGATTTCAACCCGTCCCACCCGATCTCACAGAGAAGGCATGCTCCGGATCCCCGCGGTAAAAGAACTTTGATTAGCGGGGTCCAGAAGGCGGGCCTTCTCTGCTGTAGCCCCTGCCCTTTGGAACATCTTGCCCCCGGAGGTGAGACAGGCCCCCTCACTCCAGGCCTTTCGGAGGGATTTGAAGACCTCGCTCTGCCATCTGGCCTGGGGCAGGGAGGGAGGATATCAAAAATGGGTTTGGGTGGCCCCTTAGCAGCCTGGTGTGGCCTCTATCGGCCTCTTGGATTTTTTAGCCTTTTTATCTTTCTCTTTGTAACTTTGGTTTTATAATCTTTTAATTATGTATTGCCGATTTTAGTTTGTTGTAAGCCGCCCAGAGTCCCCCATTGTGGGGAGATGGGCGGGGACAAGTCAAATAAATAAATAAATAAATAAAAATAAAAAAAAATAGCCTGATGGAAATTAATTGTTATATCACATTTCTAAAAGTTTTTAATAGCTTAGGAAAGAGGGTGTAAGGCCAACTTTCCCTGCTCTTAGCTAAGGGATGTTGCAGTTTAGGAACATGGTGAAGAGAGATTTTCAACTGGAACCTAGTATGAAATTGCAAGAGGCACAAGCTGTCTCTGCTGAGTTGGTCTTTTCCTTTGTAACCTGATGTGATATCAGATGTCTGTTGCCTTCACTGTACTTGGCATTTATATTTGTGAATATTACAAAGTGCTGATAATTCTCTAGTGATCTTTTTTCTAAAGGGAATAAAACCTGGGCAAGTGTGATAGCTTGAAACTTAGTTGGGATGAACAATATTGCTTTTTTTTTTTTAATAGAAATTACATACTGTAGTACTGATAAGCAATATTGTAAAATATTACACTGTTCTGACCTTGAAGAACTGATCTCCCTCCTCCCCCTTTCCATTCCATATAGTTTTTAAGATTGAGCACAATTGCTCTCTCTCTCTCTCTCTCTCTCTGTGTGTGTGTGTGTGTGTGTGTGTATATCTGTGTTTCCACAGATGTAACTAGCTTTGGGAGACCATTGTTTTAAAAGCAGAATAAAACTATTCTGCAAATAGAGGGATAATAAATAAAATGGTGTGAAACTGGATATAGTTTTATTCCAAGACATTGTGAGAGAAAAGAATGCAAAAAATATGAACATAATGGCTCAAAAATTAGAAGAGTCACTTTTTGGTAAAAGTAACTACAGTATTTAAGATATATTTTATTATTAATAATAATTTATTGAACTTGTATAGTGCTCGATTCTCAATGACTTTGAAATATGAGGATCTTTAGTCAAAGAAACATGTGATATTCTGAAGGTGGAATTATGATTTAAATTATAAAACTGAACGATTTAAATTATTGATTTCCTCCATTTGTACAATGTTAAATTTGTTTCATTGTATAACTTCTTGTTGTTATACTATTTGTTTTCTTTTAAACTAATCAGTTAATTATTTTTAACAGTTTTAACAGTTATCAATAAACTTTATACCTTGCCCTTAAATTTAAATTTAAAACAGTAATGTACAATAAACTAGGAAATGGTTGTAGCAGTTTCAAACATTATGAATAGAAGGAATCATTCAAATTCAACCATAAGATAGAATTATAGGTCATATTCTCATGACATTGTTGACATTCTTGTGACATGGTTGGCTGAGTCAGCTTCTACTTGATCACAAGTATCCTGGTCACATGGAAAAAAATCGTACTAACAGACTTCCAATAAAAGTAGCTGCAGGATTATCACCCCATGCCCTCCCCCCCAATAAAATGTAGGTACAAGGGTGTCCATGGAGTGAACCAATAGAATCAAATGCTTTGCTTAACTGAGCAACTGAAGCCTGTCCTTTTGAATGTGTGTCACATACATCACATACTCCTAAGAAGGGGCAGGGTTCTGTCATCTCTGGTTGCATCCATCATTTTGATACTCTTGACCCTACTTCGCAGATGCCTATCTGGATATGTACTAGAGATATATGCAGATCATATAAAATCTGTAATGCTTAACTTTATTGTTCCAGTATTTTTTTCCTCCAACTCTTTTTCTTTAAGAATCTAAAGAAAAATTCACTCTGATGGACTGTGGGAGAGAGGGGATTGACAGTGTCAAAATGCACTAGGAACAAAATTCCCAAATGCCCCTAATGACATTTGTTGCTTATGCTTCTATTTTTCAAAATTTATTTTATTAATATATCTATTACTTCATAGAGAAAATAGAACAAAAGGTTGTGTATTTTGCTCAGTATAGAAAACTATCCCATCCCTTGAGACATAAGAAACACTTAAATTCTGGGCTCTGCTTCTGCCTTTTAATTTTCTCCTAATCATAGAGCAATCCATTTGAGCCAAAGATCTGTTACCCTTAAATGATTAAATTAATCACTTAAATAAGCATTATCATATCCTTTCCCCCTATTTGTTGATCAGATGCAGAAAAGTTACTTGAACTGCTTAGGGTCCCATAATGAGATAAACAATGGACTAAACCCTAGCCTACCTTAATTCTGATTCATTATCCTCTCTGCTAGCCAATTCTGCCACATGGTATTTAGTGATAATGACTATCCTGTTGAAAATCTATATTAATTCTTTCATAGTTTGTCCCAAAGGCCTTCTTCATCAGGAGCATTAACTAAATTAAGATATTATGCAAATACTCATCCTACTGTGGCAATATTGTTACATCATAAATTGTGAAATCTGGCAAATAATCAATTTTTTCTTCCACTGGGATTTTTACATAGAGATATCAACATATATAAATATATTAATATTTCTGTGCTTGAACTTCTGCCTTGGTTGCTGGCTTTCTCTTTATCAAATTTTCTGCCTCAGACTTGCTTAAATGAAAATCTCACTCTGTGCTCTGCTATCAAGTGTTGTGACATCATATTATCAACCATGGATCCACAGATACATTAACCAGTTTAATCTTTAGCAAAAACCTTCGATTTAAGTGTGTTGGTTCTGTTCTGAAATCCTGCAGAATATTTTATTACATAAGCAAGATACTTGTTTCACTGCCAACACTGCAGGAAGGTAGAAAATGAGAAAACTGCATTCCAAATAAGATACAAATTTCATTAGTATGTGCACAAAAATAATATATTTGGCAAATCTGCATATAATAACAAATGCAGGACAATTATTGCTCAGTAGAATTATACAACCATATACTTTTTGTTTCTCTCTCTACATTTTTAGTTCAAAAGCACAAGGCATTTTAGCTAACCTCCACAGTTTCATGCTTTTCCTTCTTTCATATGGCTGTTAGCTAATTAGTAAAACAGATAGTAAATGTCTTTAGTTAGTTAGGTATAGAAATAATTGAAAATCAGAAGAAGGTTCAGAATGTGCATTACTAGTGGCAAGTGACACTGGATGCTTTTGGCTTTTTTGAAAAAAGAAAATTGAACATGGAAATGAATGAATGAATGAATGAATGAATGAATGAATGAATGAATGGCACAAAACTGTAGACTGGAAAGATAACATGAGGTTTTGATCATGTTTTCTATGATATGATTATATATTCAGAATGAAAATGGCATTTAACAGAACCATCTAATGATAATGCTTTCCACACCTCCATTTAACTACATTTTTTAATGCAATGGAAATTGCTAGATACTGCATTTACCTCTAGATTTCTAATTCAAATATTTTGCCTTCCATGTTAAGGTTACTGGATGGCTACAGAAAACTAAATTGGTATATAATTTGCTTCATTTCTTCCCAGCAACAACAACAACAAAAAAATTAGTTAGTTAACACAGTCTCTTCATTCAGAATGTTTCATTTTTAAAAAAAATGTTCATGCTGGGTATCAAATTACTATTTGCTAATTAAGATTTATGTTTCTAGACTAGAATTAATTGAAATTTCAGTCTTTATTGCAGTAAATTCTTTGGATCAGTTCCTTTTGAACATGAGACAAAATATTAATGAAAATAGGTTAAGTATTGTTGAAACAACTTGGCCATCTCATATTGATTCTACCTAAATGAAAAACCAAACTATTTGATTTAGTTTGATTATTGCTTCATTTTTTAATTACATGTATTGATCTATGGGATTAAATAGGTTTTATCTACTGCTCATCATGGTATTATCAAACCAAATTTGAAGGACATCTGAAAACTCAAGTGGCATTTTATTTCATAAGAATAAACCATAGTTTATTGTCTCTCAGCCTGGCCTTTGAACTGATTATGTGCCATCAAGTTAATGTTGGCTCTTAGTGACCACATAGTATTTCTCCCTGATGACCTCCCCCTAACCTGGTTCTTCAGGTCTTCCAATGTTGCACCCATCACTATTGTAATTGAGTCCATCCACCTTGCTGCTGGTCATCCACTTCTCTTTCCTTCCACTTTTCCCATCATAGCCTTCTCCAGAGTGCTAGCTCTTCCCATAATGTGTCCAAAGTATGTTAATTTGAGCCTTGTCATTTGTGCTTCGTGTGAAAACTCTGGATTGATTTGTTCAGTGATCCATTTATTTGTTTTCTTGGCTATTCACTGTATTTTCAGGAGTTTTCTTCGATACCAAATTTCAAAAGCATCAATACTCTTTCTATCCTGCTTCTTCAAAGTCCAACTTTCACTTTCATAGTATATCACAGGGAATACCATGGCTTGCATTATTCTGATCTTTGTAGGTATAGACACATCACAGCATCTAAATATCTTTTCCAAGGTCTTCATGGCTACTCTATCAAGTGCTAGTCTGTGGCATATTTCTTGACTGCTTTTTTCTTTACTGTTGATGGCTGATCCTAAAAGACAGAAGCTATCTATCATTTCAATATCTTGACTGACAGTTCTAAAGCTGGTTGTTGTACCTGTTGTCATTAGTTTGGTCTTCTTTATATTTAATCTTAGTCCCATTTTTAAAATAATCCACAAGCAGGACATACCAGCAAAGGTCTTGTTGTGTCTGCTGGTGATTGGAATCTGCATCTGATCCTAAGACAGAATATACCCATGATGCAGCAGTCGTGAAAAAGCATCTCTAGCAGTATATTGAAAATATACATCATTTAACTGTTTGTCTTTATCTTTATCCTTATGTATTTGGCTTAGCCTCTACTTCCCACACCTTACTACAGCTAAGTCCATAGCTAAAACACTCATATATTCTATCTCGGTTTATCTCTGCTTTCTTTTCCCTTTTGTTCTTCTGCTATTTCCCTTTGACTGAATTTTAGGTTGTAAGCATCTCAAGGCTGGGGATTATCATTTTTTGTACTTTATAAATATATAATTCATATCATATGTGATGGCATTGTATAAACAATAGACAGATATAATCATCTCCCTCAGTAAAGTTTGCTTGAGAAATTTCCCACTGGAAATTTACATATATAGGAACATCATACAGAAAGATCAAACAGTAAATAAAATATTCCAAAGAATAACTCAATAACTCTTGCAAATAAATAAATAAAATTGTGTTCCAAGCTTCTGTGAATTGTCAGAGGAACTACTCTATTTATCCTTCTTGTTTTCGTGAATATAAAGTGTAAGTACTGTATTGCATCAGTTCTTTGACTAATATTTTCCTGGTAGGTGCACATTCTTAGCAAAGCTTTTAAAACTGAATTCAGGAATTGCTTATAGAGTCTTTTAAGCTTCTGTTTATAAATAGTTGAAACAGATTATAATCAATACAAGAAGGGAAATATCTGTGTATATGTATGAGTGTATTGTTCATTAGCACTGGATGTATGAAAGCAGCCATAATGTAGTACCCGGCTGCATAGTTTTATCAATCCAAGGGGATGATAAATCAAATATGCTATATACCCTGAACAAAAACATAGGGATTTTCAAAGGAAAAATAAACTTTCAATTTAGGCTGTAAATACATGCATACTTTGCCTGGGACTAAGCCTTATTGAACTCTGTGAGGCTTAGTCTTAATCCAAAGAGGCTTGTGGCTAAGAGCTAGGACAGAGGTTGCTTGCTCCCATCAGGCATAGACGAATACTGAAATATTTCTGAAAAACTTACTTCCTCCATATTTTGCTTTATTCTTTCTTTTACTGATCCTCCCTCTTCCCTATTTCTAGACCTTTGCAACTGTTGCCCCTCAGGGAGGGTGTTATTCAGTTTTCTTCTCTGCTACAGTTAAAAAATAAGAGAATCAAACCAAGAAGCGTGGGGCAGGGAAACAGGCCGGAAGAACAGATCCGTCCTGTGCTACTCAGTTAAAGAAGATAAGCAGAGACAGCAGCCACATCCACGGTCAGGATGTGAGTGTGGTACGTGTCAGGTAGAAAGTGCTTGGTGTTGCTGAAGAGAGAATCAGGACTTCCCTTACAACTCCCAACATGGAAAGGCATAGACCATCTCAAGGGTGGTGGAGGCACAACCCTTTCTGAACTACACTACACTATCCTCACATTTAATAGAAAATAAGAAACAGGCTAAAATATCACTGATGCTTGGCAAGACAGGAGAATAAGGAAAAATCTAAATGCACCGTATGCCTTTTATTTCTGAAAATGATGTTCTGTTTGATTAGCTCTGCATAGATTACCTGCTGCAACACCAGTTTATGTGCAATATTTATAAAGGAAGTATGTTCATTTTCATTGGTGGCATTTTGACTAGAAAATGGATCCATTCAACACTGATCTGTGGCATCGCTGGCTAAGTGTAATTGGGCATAATAAAATGCTTTGGCTTAATTACATGTATAACTGAAGTAATTTCAGAAATCATATCGGAACAAAACCTTTCAATCCCATTTGAACTGTGTGTTTTCATAAACACAGCTAGCTAAAAGCCTTGTTCAGCAAATTTTTACTGTGGATTTTAGTTATTTTTCCAATATAGTATTATATGTTACTATTTATGATTCTTGTTCTACATAAGTATTGAAAGTATTCAGCTAGAACATTGCCGATGAATTATTGACCAATACAAGGGTAACTTCAGATTCCAGTGCTGAGATTTATAAGCTTTAAACAATCTAAAAATTAATCCCAAGGTACGTTTCACAGACTTCCTTCGCTGGCAAATTCAAGTAAAATCTAACATAGTGGTTTTTTTGGTGCTATTTTAAAGGAAAAAGAGAAGTCCATGACTACTTTCTCACACTACATAAAACATTGTTTATTTAAATATAGTTTACTGAACAAACTACAATTAGCTGAATTCTCACAATATGCTAAACTTTAAATCAACAATTTACAAACCACAGTGGATGGAATCACATAAAATAAAAGACTAAACCACATTATAGCCAGGCACGAAATTTGAACACAGCCTGTCTATTGCCTTATATAGGTAGTCCCCAGCTTAAGAACGAGTTTTGTTCCCAAGGTCTGTTCTTAAATTGAATTTGTAGGTAAGCCAAAACAGTATTATTGTATAATACTATATAAGTAGTATTGTGTAATTAACTCAAACCGGTGTGCATTTAACTCAAATCATTGTGTATTTAACTCAAATTTTGCTACAGCAGGCTCTGTTCTTAACTATGGGTCATCTGTAAACAGGACATTCTTAACCCGGGGACTACCTGTATGTGTTATCTATATAAGATGCTTAGGTTACATATGGGTTGGAACTATATTCATTTGGGACTTGAGAAGTGTCTTTATTGACACTGCTTTCACAGAAAATATGAATGTATGGATAGAATTCTAGAATTCTGGGAATATTGATCTGTTGGCAAAATGGTATACAAGTGATTGGCATAAACTGAGTTGTTATTTTTAGCAGATCTTGAACACCACTGCACAGTTTCACCATTGTGCATCCT
Organism: Python bivittatus; assembly: GCF_059951505.1. NCBI lineage: Eukaryota > Metazoa > Chordata > Lepidosauria > Squamata > Pythonidae > Python > Python bivittatus. The sequence continues at coordinate 35,756,616 of NW_028277098.1, forward strand.
AACAGCTTCCTATTCTTTCACAAGAAGTGTCTTTATGTCAGAAAAGGTAAATGTGTTTCTTCATAACATTGCTGTGAAAAAATTAAGAGAATTTTTAGCATGAAAAGAACTTACACAGATTTGCCACATTCTCATGTTTTAAAATAATACAAAATAGGTATGAGAGTTTGGGTTACATTTTAGATGATTGTAGAAGCTTTGAAGTTTTTTAGTTTGATTCTCTGAACCCTGATTTAAAATTTATGTTTCCTCTTTTAACCATTTTTACTCAAGTCTATAGAAAATAAATTGGTTTTATGCAAGACATGCAAAAAAGAATATTATTGAAAACTCCACAAGAAGGGTGTGTGATTTTCTTGTACTCATCTTACTACTAGATTGCTGAAGAGTAGATGTAAATTTATAATCATTGTTATGGCAGTTTTCAGCCTCTGCAGTTTCTCATGCTTCAGTTAAAGCCTAGGAGAAGTTACCATGAGGCAACTCCTCTTATGGACCTTCCTTCCTTCCTTCCTTCCTTCCTTCCTTCCTTCCTTCCTTCCTTCCTTCCTTCCTTCCTTCCTTCCTTCCTTCCTTCCTTCCTTCCTTCCTTCCTTCCTCCCTCCCTCCCTCCCTCCCTCCCTCCCCAGCCAGCCAGCCAGCCAGCCAGCCAGCCAGCCAGCCAGCCAGCCAGCCAGCCAGCCGCTCAACATACAGCACTGAGCAATGAACAGCAAGTTCAAAACAATAAAAAAACCTCAACAAAAACTGAAACACATCATGCATAATCACACTCAAAACAGGCTCAAGACCCAGTGCCAAGTTCTTAAAATGTTATGGAAAGGTGCCATTTGAATCTTGGGGGGTATACTGTTCCACAGGGCAGGTGCAGTGACAGAGAAGGCATGCTTCCTAGGTTGCATCTGGTGAAAATGTTTAAAAGAAGGGACCCAGCACATGCCCATCCTGTTGGACCTTGTGGAATAGGCAGAAATAATTTGAGATAGTCATCCCACTGATATACTAGGTCCTGTATTATGAGGGCTTTGTAGGTGACAATCAGCACCTTGAGTGGCACCCCAAAATCTATTGGTAATCAGTGCAGTTCATGCAGTAAATTATGTTACATGGTGTACCAAGGTGTGCCCAGAACTACTTGTGCTGCTGTATTCTGGACCAGCTGCAGTTTCTAAGTAGCCATAAAGCGCAGCCTCACATACAGTGCACTGCAGTACAGGAATTCAAACAGTAGGTGACCAAGGCACGAGCGATCAAGAGCAGGACCTCCCAGTCCAGGAATGGGTACAATTGGCATGCAAGATGTACCTGTGCAAAAGCCCTTCTAGCCAAAGCTCCCACCTGCTGTTTGAGCAGGAGCTAAGTCTATGAAAACTCCCAAGTTGAGCACTACGGTAGTTCCATTCGAGGCAGTGCAACCCCATTCAGAACCAATGAGGAAAATTCCCAGATCCAGGGGGTCCTAAAACCTACAGTCATTCAGTCTTGCTAGAATCGAGCTTCAGCCTGTTTCTCCTCATGCAGGCCCCCACAGCCTCCAGACACTGAGAAAAAGATCTTGAGAACATCACTTTGTCGGCCAGGGATTGAGATGTACAGCTGAATACTATTAGCATACTGATGATTTCTGATGGTATACTATCATGTTACTCTACCCTGCCCTTCATTTAGATGTTCAGTAGGAGGGAAAGGATGGAGCCCTGCAGAACTCCACAAAGCTGGAATTTGAGGCTAGACCTCTCTCCCCCAGCTCCACTAATCAAAGAGTGATCTGACCATGACAAGGAAGTAATATTAACATCTTCCATATCCAGACCATGTCACCACTGCATGCACCACAACAACATCAATTGCAGCAGTAATCCCACCATGACACCCACAGACTGTCCAACAATTTATCTTACCCACCTACTTAACAGCCTGTTTCCTGCAGCCAATCACCAACTCTCATTCTGCCTAGCTTGGTTATGAAAAAGAAAAAATATCAAGACAGTACATACAACAGAGTGATTATTTATTTCTAATATTCCTATGCTACCCTACTCCCAGCAGCTCAGAATGACATACATAGAAAAACCAGAGGATTAAAAATAACACAATTATGATAAAGTAATGGCACTGATAACAGGGGTAGATATCAAAATCTAACATACCCAATATTCTCTCCATGAGCCAAGTTTTTACAGAAACTCCTTAGGGTGGAGGAATTTCTTATATATGATGGCAAACTGTTGCATAAGAAGGGCACCACATTGAGAAGGCACTGTCGTGGGATCCCTGTAGGTGTATCTCTTTCAGAAATGAGACCCTCTGCAGGGCTTCTGTCCCGAAGTTGAGCATATAGACAGATTTACTTTGGAATAGGCAGCCTCAAAGATAACCAGGCCCTGAGCCATGTAAGGTATGCAAGGTGATAACTAGCTATTTGTGTTACACCCACCAACTGACTGTCAGGCAGTGCAGCTTCTGGAGTAGAGGTGTTATGTGAGCAAATCTTGAAGCCCTCATTACTACCTGGGTCACTGCATGCCAAACCAGTTTAAATTTCAGGATGGTCTTTGGAGCAGCTCTATGTAATACAGGTAGTCCTCGACTTATGACCATCAAAATTACGATGGCACTGAACAAGGGGGACTTATGAGTGGTCTGCAAAGTTGCAGCCATTGCAGCTTCTCCGTGGTCATGTGATTGTGATCTGGGTGTTTGGATGCCTGGTTCACGATTACAATGTTGCAGCGAGCCATGGTCACAAGATTGCCATTTATGACCTTCCCTTTCCACAAGCAAGTCAATGGAGAAACTGGCAGGAAAGGTTGCAAGTCGTTCCCATAAGTCAGTCTTGCCACTTTTTTTTCCCCTATAGCACCCCCCTGCTCCTTACCTGGGATTCCCACTTCTTCCTGCTTAATGACCCATGTGGACCTGGGTTACAAAAGCAACTGGGACTGCTGGGATTGCTGTTGCTAAGTGATACGGTCATGTGATGTCATGCTTTACAACCACATCACTTAGCAACAGCAATCCTGATCCAAATTGCTGTCGTAACACAAGGACTTCCTGTAATCCCATCATTAAATGACAAGAGTAATGAAAGTAAAAGATACACATACAAAACACTCTTGGCCAATTCATAACAATAAAATAATCTCACAAATACCACCAAAAGAAGCTTATACTTTGAAAGTATCCTGTACATGAGAAAGCTTCTTTCTTAAGAGAAGAAAAAATATGTGACATTAAGCAACATTACAAAAGAGAATTCTTACAAAGCTGGTCGAATAAACTAATTATTGCATTGTTTCTTAGGATCATGGTCCCTTCTGATTTAATGAACTTTTTCAAATTTCAGGAAATATACCACAATATTGGTCTGAAAAATAGAGTAACTTTTTTAATAGCAGCTTTCACCTCTCTAGGTGGTTCTGTGTATAATTCCTTTGTTTATACCTTGTTGTTTTCTGTTATACTCTGTCTTCTACCTTTACCATGTCAGTGTTCTCGATCAGGTTCCTTTGTGGTGATCTTGGTCTCCCACTCCTGGAATTCCTAGCCAGCATTGTTGTAGTCTAACACATCTGGAGGGCTCCCCATTAGGAAAGCAGATGTAGGACACTGAGCATAAGTGGGAGGGCCCTAGAATGGGGATGCAAGCTTTAATCAGAATTGGCTTTATATGTCTTTAAATATGAACATATATAACATAATAGCAACATATATTTAAATCAATATTTAAATTTGTTCATTGTCTACTAATATTTTCACAAAAAGTTGTATTCATGTTTATGATAGTGCATAATATGAAGACTCCTCTGGTTATATTAGATACTTTTTAAGGATAGTTTGCACATTCTAATACCCACCCCTGTTTTCCCATCCCTGTGTGTCTCCTCCCACTCCTGAAATTTTTCTAAAGCAGTTACCCATTTTTTCTCTTGGAAAAATAAGCTTTATTTGTATTTTTAAGGACTGGCAAATGACATTTATAAATACGCATTTGGGATGCAAGCCAATGCACCTAAATGTGATGGAAGGTAGTGGAGATTTTTTTTTCCCCCCTATAGAAAATCAGTATGTCAGAATCAATAGCTGTGATTATCTTGCAGTAACTATGTTTAATGTTCATGGGCCGTGTTCTTTAGGCTGGATTACTGAGGCAACCAAGTGAGTATCTGCTGAGAGAAGATAAAGAGCACCAGTTGAGAGGAGGTGACGGTTTGCTAAGTAATCTACTTCCTTGACTGCATTCTGTAAAAAGCTAAATTCCTCTGGTAAAATTTCTTTTTACAATGAATGAATCAAATAGAAATACAGCATGAAAAATGAGAATAGGCTCCTGAGGTGTTTTTTTAAGAAAAGCTTATCCTATTAACAGTGAAGGCACATGAAATTATAAGGCTAGGTACTAACATTCAAAGCTATTATTAAAACCTGTGATGCAACCTTTGGCTTTAATGCATCATTTATATCTTAAACCTTCTGTCCCACTCTCATAAAGCTAGAGAGTTTATTATCTCCTATTGTTTTATTGTGATGATGACAACAGTTCAGAAAATTGCCCATTGCATGAAGCTGTGCCAGGTTGGGTGTTTAGTACAGACACATTTTTTAGTACATTCTGTAACAGCTCAAAGTTGTAGGAAATGTTACTTTGCCTATGCCAGTTAAATGGAAACAACTATTTATCATTTCACTGACCATCTAGCTCTGGCTCAAAACACAAAAATTACTGTCTGTATGTCAAAGACCTTGGTTATAAGGAGCCACTAAGTGGAATCTTCATCTTGGCTTATTCAGTAATCAGAACCATAAGTGTAAGATGGATGCCGTTTCCGTTTGTGTTCCAAAAATGATGGGAATTGCAGTTTAAAATAGCCATCTCAATTCTGTGCTACCAACCTGTAAAGACCTTGCTAAATTTTGCATATTATGATGGATTTGCAAATTAGGCTTTGTGCTCCCACAGTTTATCTTGGTCTTTCAGCTTTGTGTAGGGCTGAAAGGAGGAGTCATTCAGGCATATATTCAATCAAATTCAGCTTTACCAATTAGATAATAGAGATGCCCATTATTAATTTATTCATGATTCATTTATGCAAGGCATAATGCTTCTCTAAAGTTCCATCTGCTACACAGGTGTCTACACACAATCATTCTTTCAGATGGTTTTTCAACTATACCTAAGTATCAGAACCCTAGTTTTGGTACATATACAAATGGTGAGCTTTATTACACCAACGAAAAATTCTCATCATTCTAAATCAAGTGATTTCTTAGCTGAGGCTGAGTTAGAAGGATTTTCCTAATTGTAGACACTTCTTTTCCTGAATATCCCCTGCAGACTGCAGCACAAAATAATTGAGCTAACAAAAATTATAAGAGCTACCAAACTTTTAATTTCCAAAGAATTCTTCATGCACAGTTTTATGCTTTTTGTGCCTCTGCTCTAATAACTGGGAGAAGGAACTTCTTTTGAGCTCTGCTTGTCAAGTTCCAGTCCTCCTCAAGTTTCCCTGTATCTTTTGCTTCTTCCCAGAATTTCTGTGCAGCACCACCCTTTCATCATTTTTTTTTATTCTAACCCCAAATTTTCTAGAAAGCTTTAGAATAAAACATCTTGATAGCATATTGATCTTTGCAAGGAACCATGTGAAAAGATGGTGTATTATTATTGTTGTTGTTGTTATTATTATTATTATTATTATATTTGATTGGAAGATACGATTGGTTTCAGAGTGAGCGTATGGCTAATTATCAGGGACTTCCTATTTTGCATCTCTTCAACTACTATATTATGCCTTCTTAGGTTACCAAATCTGGCCTGCAAAAATCTGTACAACCTCTATATAGCAGCAAAAAGATTTGGTTTTCTCTGTCTCTTTCTTGACATCTAGTAGTCATCTGAGTTTCTGTAGTTTTGTAATCAATCAAATTTAAAAGAATGGAGGATAAACAAATGGTTTTGCTTTCTCCAACATTATTTTCTAACTCTAATCTTTTCTGTTCTAGTATGAAAAAAAGATATGACTTCAATTATTTCCTGTTCTTAAAAAAAATGGATAAATCCATATGTATTTACATTAACCTCGTTCAATACATATAAACATTCCTAGCACGTAAAGGAATATGTTATGTCAGTCATTTAGCCCTTGAAACTGAAGAGGCTGTCAAAAATTCAAGATGGCTGTCCTAGTTCTAAACTACAAACATGGTAATACATACATTTCAAAGTTGGATTTTTTATTTTCAGCCCCTTTCCTATGGATTCCTCCTCCATGTTAAAGAGAAAGAAGGTAGGCAGAAGTGCAGGGCTCAGATGTCTGTCTATCTTGCTTTCCTACTGGCCTGGTGATGAAGAAGACCAGTAAATCCACAAAAGGAAAAATGCTAACATATGTACAGAACTGATAACTGATGGGACAGACTTCAGAAACAGTGGATTTTTATGTCACGTCATGGGTGAAGTCTGAACATAAATTTGGTCCATTACATCTGAAATCTGTTGGATTGGTTAAATCAAACTTTCACTATATTTTGATCTGGTGCCAATAGTGTATATACCCAGTTCTCATATTATGTGTTGCTAAGTATTGCCACCTGTAATGATTCTGTGCAAGAATGTAATTATTTCATTGTTTTCCAGTATGTTAGCTTTTTATATAAATAGCAACACCTCTGACAGTGTGCCCTTCTCTGTCCTTTCAATAAAGTTTATATCCAGGGTTGATTGTATCTCAACCCTGTTGAGTTTCTCTGATACATACTAAACATACATTCTTGTTCACAATCAAGCATACTAATGCCTCCATCTTGACTTAGAGACTTCTAGTATTGTCATAGAAATGCTTATATATTATGACCTGGCATGGCTCTTTTTCATTTTCATTTCATTCTGTTTGCTTCCCTTTCTTCTCCTGACTCACATGACCACCACTTTAACTCACTTTGTTCCTATCTCTTACAGTACTTCCTGAAATATCTACAGTCTTCTGAAGTGGATACTGGCCAGCACCTGTTGACTTTTCTCCTTGGATCAATTTAAAAGCTGGTCTGGCACATTTTTAATGTTTGAATCAAGTGGAGCCCACCTCAATTGTATAAGTTCAGCTTGTCCTACTGCTTAACAAATCTAAACCTTCCCCCAACACAACCTTTTCATCCAGGCATTAAGGCTACTACATTCTGCTTGTCCAGCTGGCCCTACACATGGGATAGATCAAATTTTGATACCTTGCCAGGACTGGACTTCAATTTGCAACTTAACATAAAAAGCATCTTCATAAAATTATTTAATTTTGTCTTGCCCCACCTGTGAATTTCACTATCTCATTTTCTAAATATTTTTAAGAAATCCATAAAGCTTGATTAATTTCTTATAAAAATGAGCCATTTGAATTATGCATCCATTCCTACTGAAAAAATTGTTTAACTTAACATTGTATGCCAACATAATGTATCAACAAAGCCAAATTCAAATCATTAAAGGCTAGATAGGAAAAGCAAAGCAAAAACAAATACAGCTAAAGTATAAGCCAGGAGAGAGAGTGGTCTTACTTTTTAAAAATGTCTATAACATTTACTTTCAATTCTAACTGTGGAAGGAAAGCCTTGCAGCTGCCAGCATGGGCTCTTACTTCACATGGTTTTCTCCCCTGGGACATTAAAGAAGCTTGAAGAGCACTGGACCACACCTGAGTTCCAATTATAAAAGGAAAATGCTGATAGCACCTGAGTGCTGGAGGAAGATTTGTGTCATGTAGGAGAGCAGAGAGGAAAAATTGGCAGCTGAGGGAATGGAGCAACTTGCTTGGACTTCAGTAAACCACAGCAGACAAGATGTAAAGGGGGAAGCCCAGCAGCCTCACTGCACCACCAGAGATGCTGAGAGTCTACAGCCAGCCAGCTGCTGCTAAAGCATCTTCCTTCCCTGCCCCTATCCCCAGGAACCCTGAGAAACTACAAAACCAGTGCTTCAGCAGCAGTTCAGAACAGTAGTTGGCAACAACCAAAGCCAACTAGCTTGAAGGTAGCTAAACGGTTACTAAAGATTTTGTTGTAAACTCAGACAACAAAGGACCAGAGAATTGTTCATAGGACTGTTTAGGAATTAGATAAACACATAGACACAGACATGACAATATAAGTATAGTATAATATAGCATAGGACTAGTGATAATATAGCATAGATTTAGTGGTAAGTATTAAGTTGATTATGTGTCATCAAGTCATTGTTGATTTTTAGCAACCACATAGATAGATATTCTCCATGATGACCTGTCCCTAACATGGTCCTTCAGGTCTCCCAATGGTGCTGTCATCACCACTGTAACTGAGTCCATCTATCTTGCTACTGATTGCCCTCTTCTTGTTTTTCCTTCTGCCATTCCTACCATTAGAGCCTTCTTTAGGGAGCTAGCATTTTGCATAATGTGTCTGAACTGCATTAATTTCAGCCTGGTCATTTGTGCCTCGATCGAGAACTCTGGGTTGATTTGTTTGATGATCCATTGGTTTGGTTTCTTAGTTATCTGTGGTATTCTCTTTAGTGACCATTTAGTGGCTGTCTGTGGTAAAATCTTTAGTGACCATTTAGCTACCTTCGAGCTAGTTAGCTTTTGTTGTTGCCAGCTACTGTTCTGAACTGCTGCTGAAGCACTGGTTTTATAGTTTCTCAGGGTTCCTGGGGATAGGGGCAGGGAAGGAAGATGCTTTATCAGCTGCTGGCTGGCTGTAGAGTCTCAGCAACATGTGGTGAGACTGCTGGGCTTCCCCCTTTACATCTTGTCTTCTCCAACACCAAAGTTTGAAAGCATCAACACTCTTTCTATCCTGCTTCTTCAAAGTTCAACTTTCACTTCCACTGAGTGTCATAGGAAATACCATTGTTTGCACAATTCTAATCTTTGTAGGTATAGACACATCACAGCATTTGAATAACTTTTCCAAGGTCTTCAAGGCTTCTCTACCAAGTCTGTGGCATATTTCTTGATCGTTTGTTCCTTTACTGTTGATGGCTGATCATAAAAGGCAGAAGCTAACCACCACTTCAATATCTTCACTGTCAGTTCTAAGGCAACCATACCTGTTGTCATTAGTTACAAAATAAGTAAATTTGTTAAACTTTATAATAAAAGTCTCTCTAGAAACACAGGAAAGATATCAATAAACATTTCCAGAAGAACCCCCTCACACTAATGGAACAAAATAAATTGTTCAGATCTACTGATTGCATATTGTCCTGTTTCAGGTCTCAGACTTACACACACAGCTGCTAGGTAAGGAAAGCAATTTGTTCAAGGCTGAGCAAATAACAGCAGACAAGGGAAGAAATGTAAATCAGCAAAGTCGCTCAGAAAGTAAGCTTGCCTGGGTGGTTTCACTTTCAACAGGAACATGCAGAAAGTAGTCAAAATCCAGTCGAAAGTCCAGAAAGCCAAGTCAGGTTTTTTAGCCAGTCCAGTCAGTTTCAAGAGCAGAATTCACAGGAACACCACACCAGAGCAGGAAATCAGACAGTTGTTTCCAACAAGGGGACATGGGTCAGAGCTGCCTCTTAAACTACTCTGCAACCAGTTGTCAGTAATTAGATTTACTCCCTTGCTTGGCAAGGAGCCTAATAGACTTTCACTGCTCTGCTCTCTTCTCTACTCATCTGGTGTGGGGGCTGGGAGGCATTTTGTCATAAGGTGATCAGCCTCATGTGATTCATGGTTTTGTCTCTCCTGAGGCTGAGATTCCACAGGCTCAGCTGGAGCAGTTTCTTCAGGGTCAGATTCAGAATCTGAGTCCTGAGCCTGGGCCATGAGACATATTAAATATTTGATTTGTTATAATTGTTGTTGTTGTTATTATTATTTCATCCAACAATGTCAGCCTTTGGCCTAGGAATCATGGAGGTTTCATTGTAGTATATAGGAAGTTTCAAGTGAGGTGATTTTTTGTAAAGTCAGTGGTGTCAAATCTGATAAATTGAAAGTTTCTAAATATTTGGTGAATCCCTTTGATTTGGTAGTCTGAGTACTCTTGATATTATAGCTGACTTTTTCTTATGCCTTCCAACTTCAGTTTTCAAATCCTGAATTTTGTTACTTCTTCCTTCCCCCGCCCCCTCCCCCAATTTGACTATTTCCTGGTATTGCAACATCTATGAACCACACTTTTTTTCTTTTCAAAATCCTTCTGGTGTGTTGTTTCAGATGTCTGTCGATATGTATTTTAATCTTGACTTCCTCACTTTTTAAAGTGTGTGGTCCCAGTAGCCTTTCATAACAGTAAAGCCAAAGTTTAAATACATTCCAAAGCACAATTTTTCAAAACTCTACCATGAATTTGCTATGCTCAGTTTTGGCAATAATGTGGTGGTCTACAATTTTATCTTGGAGCTTACATAGTTAGCATTTACCATTATTTGAAATATATTTAATTTTGGCTTTGATGTTTGTTTGCAATCTTATGCTCTTATGATTGCTTCTTCATTTTCTTTTTTCAGAATTCCAGTTTTCAGCCACTGAAAATTCAATGAATATTCATATTTTTTTAATATTATGACTATATTGACCATGAAGAGATTTTGATTTCCAGGCATTAATTCAGCTTTCAGTAGTTCCCTTTTTGTAATGCTCTTTTGATTCGAAACTTTTCAGTAGTTTCTCTTTACAAGCTTCTGCCAGTATGGTTCCTTACCATGCCTGATATAATCATTCGCTTGGTATTTCTCTTTTTCAATGATCTACTTTACTTCAAGGAATTCCATCCTACCTTTATATCTGGCAAAGGAGAATCTGTCAACATAACCTCTTGGGTGAAAAGCATGATTCATAGTATTTTTTTTTCTTCTATCAAGTATGTCTAATTCAGCTTGTATCCATTCATTATTCCTGCAATATAGCAAAAAAAATAATAATAATGGAACAGTTCAAGTGTTTATGGCTTTAATTTTGTTCCCTGCATTTAATTTTGTTTTCAAATTTTTCATTTTATATAATTCATTTTATATAATTAAAATTTGTATTCATTTCAACTTGCCCATATAGTAAGTCAGAAGCTTCTGTTAATCCTAAATATTTGTACCCTTCTTTTGGTGCCAACTGGCCTATGTCTTTTCTATTTATTAGTTGTAATCTATCTTCACCGCTTTTGCCTCCTTCAGTCACCAAAGATGCATATTTGTCTGGATGAATTGCATTCCTGTTTCCTCAATCAATACATGAACAGTGGTCAGTAGAGACTCAGGTTCTGCTTTTAATTTTTCAGATAATTTTAGGAACTTGATTTGAAAGTTGATAGCCACATTTGGTTTTGTTTAAATTACTTATAAGTGTTATCATTGCTAAAACAAATAATAAAAGTGACATGTGTTACCATGGAATATCCCTCTCCTAATTTTGACTTTGCCAGTTTCTTCACCATTGGCAGTTAGATTTGTTTTCCACACATTAATCTACACTTTCAATATGTTTCAGGGTTTTTTCTAATTCCCCCCCCCAAAAAAAATTCTAGGCATTTTCTGATCCAACTTCTTGTTGTTGTTCAGTCGTTAAGTCATGTCCGACTCTTCGTGACCCCATGAACCATATCGCACCAGGCCTTCCTGTCCTTCACTGCCTCCCTGAGTTTGCTCAGTTTCATCCTCATTGCTTCACTGATGCTATCTAACCATCTCATCCTCTGCCGTCCTCTTCTCCTTTTGCCTTCAATCTTTCCCAGCATCAGGGTCTGATCCAACTATGTAAAATTAAATCAAATGCCTTTTTATAGTTTATCCAAGTCATTAAAAGTTTGTTTTTCTTTCTTTGACTTTTATCAGTTAGTGACCGATCATTTGTGTGTTGTCAATTTTGGAAAGTTCCTTTTGCTAAACAGTAAAGAGCACACTTTATTTCAAAGTAAGAATATATAGTTTGCTATAATTCCTGAAGATAAGTTAAATGATGTGGGAAGGCAAGTAATGTGTTGTGAGGATTAATGCCTTTTTCTTTATTTTTCTTGTATTAGAAAGCTTCTTCTAGCTGTAATCCATTCTTTGCAGTTTGCAGAAGTCCATTCAACTTTTTTCCCACTCTGGAATGTAGGCTGGTGAGCTGTTTGATCCAAAAGCCATATAATTCATACTGCCCAGGAACACCTCAATTTTTTTTCTCAGTTGGGCTTGCAATTGAACAAATTCAGTTATTATAATGATATCTTTCATTTGCTTTCCTTGAAATTCTTTCCTGACTTTGTTGATCTATTCTGCCTTTTTTATTATATTCTCCTATGTATAACTTTCCAAAATTTGGGTTTATCAAGTTTTATCAGGTCTTACCAGGTGTTGTAGGACTTTTTTCCATGATCAGCATCAAGGTTTTTGTAAAATAAACACTGATTTGTTCATAATAAAATGTTTTGCTTGAACTGATTAATTTTTTATCACTTAACTTTCTGAGCCATTGTCATGATTCATTGCTTTACTTCTTCTGAAATCTCTTAAATGGTCTTAGGACCAATATTATTGAGCTACATAAGACAGTGTTTAAATTTTTTATTTTTAAAGTTGCCCTGTTTCAAATTCTTCAAGTTACTTAAACATGAAGGTTTTGGGTGTGTTTGTTTTTTACTTTTTCTTCAAGTCAGATTACCATGTTAATTTTCCTTTTCTAAATGTCTTTGGGTTCTTTATTTCTGTTCCCAATCCTGTTGTTTCAGTGGTTTTTGTAAGTTTGCCTCTCTGCTATTTCTGTTGGAAAACTTTTGATCACCATGTTAATTTGCAAAATAGAGGTTAAATAACTGTATCGTCATCCTTTGTTCAGTGTTTTATAAATCAAGTAAGAAGAAAGAGAAAAAGCAAATGAATAAAAGAATTCACCACAAAAACACATGACCTGATTTCAGAATTATTATTTTGCTTCTTTGTTCTGGGAATTCTATTTAAATCAGAATTTTGGAGAGACTAACCATATAAGAGGAATTGCAAAGGATAAAAAAGGATTTTAGAATATTTTCAGATATAATTTATATTGCTACACCTAATTTTCTCTTAGCACTGTTACTCATTTCTTAAAGGTAAAGGTTCCCTGACATTTGTCACTGCCTTTTCCAGGACTTTTTTTAATCATCCAACTTAACTTGTAGATCTGGGACTTCTGGGTAGTTCCCATTCAAATACAAGCCAGGTTTAACTCTGCTTAGCTTCTTCAAGATCAGCTAGATGTTGCCACCTACTGTGACTATATTTAACAAAAGCCCTTTTTTTAAATGCTTCTGCAGATTTGTGAGAAATCATTTGGAGATGGAAAATTGGCTCAGGATTTTCTGTGCTATGTGTTGTTTGTTATAAGGGCCACATTTTTATATTGGCTAATAAAAATATCTTATTCTGCAGTATGCTTCATTTAAGAGATATTTGAAGCCCAAAGCTGATGCAGTAATATTTTTGTTTATTTAATACTATCTATAGATTCAGTTATAAATATATGTAATATAATGTTGGTTATGAAACAATAGTTTAAAGTAATATGTATTAATAAAGAAAATTATGAGAAAGTAATTTCATTATTATGGCATTATGTTCAGTTCACCTACTTGAAATTCTTATGAATGCAACTCTAAGGCTTCAGAACCAAGAATCATATCACATGATTTTAACACAAAATCCATTTGTAAAGTTATTTTCGCAGGGTAGGCTTCAGTGTTGACAGCTGTTGAATTTTTTTTTTTTCACAGTGTGAAAAATAGTATAGAAACTGATCTATATATCATACACCGTAAGGAAGAATTAGGAGACATAATAAATGGAATACAGAATTTCAAAACCTAATAGTATAGAATAAATTAATTCAAGCTATCATACCCTGTAAAGGAGATTCACAGACGTAAGCATCTTGGATAGGAAGAAAAAATAAAACTGTATCTCACAGAATGTGCTGAATCTTATTTTATTAATCCTAAAATAAACAAAAAAAAACCCCTACTATTCCACCATTTTAATGACCATAATTTGTATTATATATTTTTGAAGGAAGCCAGATCTTATTTAAGTCATCATTTACTGTAGACTAACTAGAATTAGGTTTTGTAACTGTGTCTCAAGTTATATTGTCAGTTATAACCAATTATGGTTTTATCTGGAAACTACATATCTGAAATTATCCCATGTAAGTGGCTGCAGCATTCTTCAAGAAAATATGCCAGAAGAATGGATCCAATGAATCCAAAAAATGAAAAAAAATATTTTTAAAAAATATCATTTCATTTTACTTTGTACATTTTCTACTGCAGGCAGATAGTTTGAGCCAACGGCACTCCTGGCAAGATTTTTGCTCAATTTCAGGGGCTCCTACGCCAGGAGTTTTTTAACTATCAGACTTTATAATCTGATCACATTTCATTGCATTAAATATAACATCAGCATCCCATGTATCAATTTTGTGTCAGTGCTGAGCAAGCCCATATGTGCAGTCCTATAAAAGCAATAGTTCAAAAGCCATTATTCATGAAGGTTGCTATGTAACAGGCGGGTTAGGTGTCCGATTAGTATTTTTGTTACTAAGCTGTATCTACAGTTTCTGCAGCAGGTTGGTTGGTTATGTATATGCCTGCCATCTCTAATATGAAAAGCTTTGTAATGCCTCAATAATAAAATGCATTCATAACCATATCTTCTGTAATCACTGCAGTTCCTAAGCTGCTATTTCGCACTCATTAGCTGAAACTGCCATTCACCTATAATTTATGAGAAGCATACAATTATGTGTTATCACTATTTCAAGTGATTATTACACTGTATGTTTTTGAGATAATGGCATGCAACACTCCATGATGAATTATACCTCTCTGGGTAGCTTTGCTTCTGTCATTAACTCTGTTATTTTCCTAAAACCATCATGGGGAGAATTATGTTACAAGGTTAGTACCTTTTTGAAGTAAGAGACTAAGGTCAGTGTTGAACAAACAGAGGACAGGATGTGGCATTTTATTATGTATATCCACACATAAATTTCAATAACCCTATATTTGTTGCAGGCTTATATTTTTACATTCAATTTGAAACTACTACAGTGAACAGAACCATCAGTTTAAGATCTGTGTAGAGCAGTTGTTTTCTGGATAAGATAAGTAGATACAGATACACACATACACACATTATATGGAGCCCTCTCCGTGTCATAGTTATTCTAGGGGTGGAGTTGCATTTATGTTAAAATGATGCTGTCTAAGCTTCATTAAAATTCTCCTGTTCGGAAAATGGATGTTGGAACAGAGTAAAACCATCAAGCCTAAAATGAAGAGCAAAGTAAAGGGTTTTTCATTTGGATGGGGGTGCAGAATAAGGTTCAGTATTTTATTGCAAGGAATAATAAGGACACAGAGTCCTTAGCTTCATTTCGTGCAGCCATCAGACTAATTTAAAAGCGTCTCCAAAAGCAATCTATTTAAACTTCTGGCAGGAGTACCCTGATCCTTCTGCAGGAGAAAGTGAATGAATGCTTCATCCCCAGCCATTTTTGGCTCTGGCACCATTCCCTGCTTTCTTCAGTCCCATAGATAATCACTAAAGGACTATGATGCTCTGTTAAAAAAAAAAGGTTGCCCAGGCCTTCTTTACACATTTCATAGAGGAGAAATTTGAGGGTTTCACAAGGCAATTGAAAAACTGAAGTATTTATTTATATGTTTACAGTAAGAGACTAAGGTCAGTGTTTATAACTTAGTCTTGGAGGATTCTGGATGGTGTACAAGCACCAAAAAACAAAATGATAAAATCAAGAATATAAATCTTTACTACTGTATAATAGGTGTCATCCCTCAATCAACTCTGGCCAATAGCAGGAAGAATCATGAAGAAACAATTGCAGTTTGTATCTGTTCTTCACATCACTGCAGAATGCTAATGGAAGCATTTTATGGTCACATGAAAGCTCAGATTTTTATGAGCCAGAATGCATTATTTGTCATAATATTGTATAATCTCAGCTTTCTATTAATTTAGACATAAAATGAACTGAAGCATGTAGGCTGCACTGGCTAAGGGATGAGTTAAGTTATTTTAAAGATATGGAAAGGATAAACTGTTCTGAATTAATAAGTGTGTGTAGGATTTGTTTAGGCTACTAAATAGTCTGATTTAATTTAATGTCTCCTTTAATTTAATTTTCCCATTCAGAATATCTATAGTATAAGCATTTCATTATATCTTGAGTCTAACTCTTGTAAATTTCCACTCCTAATTCCTTTTTTTAAATATATAACTTTATTAAAGTTTTTTAAAAGAAAGATAAAAACTAACAAACTATTATCTTAATGTTAATAAATCTTAATAAATTAATAATATCAATAAATAAGTTAAATTAATAATAGAAAGAAAGAAAGACAAAGACAAAGACAAAAGTGCAGAAAAAAAAGGAAAACCTCTTCCTTTTATATAAGGGCTTCCAGTCCGCATTAAAGTTAATGTCTTTTCTCTGAACAAAAATGTCAATTTGGCCATTTCAGCAAGTTCCATTATCTTTACCATCCATTCCTCCATTGTGAGTAATGTTGAATCTTTCCACCTTTGTGCTTACAATAATCTCACTGCAGTTATCATGTATAAAAACAAAGTACCATTACTTTTTTCCAACTGTTTATTGATCAGTCCCAAAAGAAAAGTCTCTGGTTTCAATTGTATATTAATCTTTAAAATCTTCTGCATTAGTTTATGTAGTTCAGTCCAAAATTTTCTGGCTTTTTTGCACATCCTCTAAGCATGATAAAATGCCCCCTCTTGTTCACATTTCCAGCATAAATTTGAAGTACTTTTATACATTCTAGACAATTTTTCCAGTGACATATACTAACAATAAATCATTTTATAAAAAATTCTATTTAAGATAATGTAAATTTTAGTTCTTTCATCCACATATTCTCCCATTGTACCATTTGTTTTCTCATCTCTCTCTCTCTCTTTTGATTTCCATAATGTTGTATAAAATAACCTTAATAAAAGCTTTACTTGCAACACAAACCATTCTTAAATCAGTGCCTTTATTTAAATTATTTTCAAAAAATTCTTTAATTTCATTTTATAATCCTCCACTATTACTTCTTTCTGCAACAATATTTCATTTAATCTCCAGCTAAAAGAATTTGATTTTCTTTTATAAACCAAACTCACAGGGTTATGATCAGAAGAAGCATTTGGTAAAATCTCTAGAGATCTTAGTAGCCAAGTTCTTTGAGATCCAGATCATATCTATTCTTGAAAAAGATCTATGTCTTTCTCTAAAATTACCATTTTTCTGTCTCGATATGTCCACAAGCCCTGTTTTCCATCAAATTAAAAAAAAAAAAACTTTTGGTAATTTGCCTTGGGTGATTTTAATATTTTTCTCTGATGTTCTATTCAGTTGTGGGGAGATCACTCCATTCCAATCCTCCATCAAACACTGATTTTCATAAGAGAAACCTATTAATCTCTCCATAAGTCATTTGTAGAAGATCACTTTATCCTCATTTGGGGCATACATTCCCAATACCATAGTCTTGAGCCCATGTAAGTCAACTTCCACCTGAACAAATCTACCATGTTCATCAATCAATACAAGTTCTAGTTTTAGTTGCAGGTTATTATACAAAAGAACTCCTTTTCTTTTCTTTTCTTTTCTTTTCTTTTCTTTTCTTTTCTTTTCTTTTCTTTTCTTTTCTTTTTCCCTTCCTTCCTTCCTTCCCTCCCTCCCTCCCTTTTTTTCTTCCTGCTGAGAGAAATTAATCACCCAAATTTTTATAAATCAAATATTTTGTATCCTTTTTTCTAATATGAATTTCTTGTAGGCAAATTATATCTTGTTTTAACTTTTTTTCAGTAATGATTTTTTTTCTTCTCTTTTGAGGAGCACTTGTTCCATATATGTTCCACATTAGACATTTGTAAACCATAATTAGGCCAAACATTTGGATAAGTCAATATCCATAGCACTTAATTTAGGATAATCTCTTCCAGATACCTTTTGCATCTGTTGTGGTCTTTGTATAATCTCCTTTGAGACCTCCCTTTGGACCTCTTCCAGTTCTTCTTTAAATTTTTCTAAAAATTCTCTTGCCTTTTGAACAGAATTCAGTTGAAATCTCCGCTGTTTAAAAGAATATTCTTTCTTGTCTGAAAGGTTAAAGCAGAAAAACATTCCATTTCACTGGGACAAGATAGAAGGTGTGAAAATCAACTTGTCCCAGTGAAATGGAATATTTTTCTGCTTTAAACTTTTGGTCAAGAAAAAGTATTCTTTTAAACAGCAGAGATTTCAACTGAATCCTGCTCAAAAGGCAAGAGAATTTTTAGAAAAATTTAAAGAAGAATTTACAGGCAGTATTTCTTCTTTTTCAAAAAATCACCAGTGCCCTTAAATCAACTGAACCAATTTGGTGAAAAATCCATTAAAAAAAAAACAAACTAGGAATGGAGGCTTCTGAGGAGACTAAAACAATAATATGCAAAGACAAGTATGAGAAGAGAAGTTCAAAGTATGATTAATGGATAAAAGAACTAAGACTCAGGACATGAGATGAACTTCCATTATCAAGAACTGCCCAAGAACAGTCAGATCCCTTCCTAAATTGTTTTCTAAATTGTAACAATATTCCATGACAAAATTGATGGAAACCAGCTGGTCAAAATCCAACATTTTAGGTTATAAAATAGAAGAACTCTATGCTTAAACTGTGTGTGTGTGTGCATGCAAATGTGTACAGTATGTATGTATGCTATTTGCCAGCTACTTCACTTTTCCACACTGGGAAAACTTTTTGGAATCAAGGAGGTACAAGATAACGATTAATAATTCATGACTAATTTAGATAACCTCTCTGCCTATTATAGTTGGGAACATTGTATTGATTAGTGATTTGTACCTCTAATTAGTTATGCTGGAACTGGAAAATGTACTAAATGGACAACTATACTCAAGCTGTAATTCAATAAACCTATACAATTGCTGCACTGTATACTGTTGCCTTCTGTGGTGATTATGCCTGCTAAATACAAAGACCCAGAGAGGGGAGGCAATAAGCTCCCTGTATTTTCCTCTCCTATGAATCGCATATAAGGATTCTGCCATGGATGCATCTGGGTCACTAGATATAGTTATATCCCTAGCTTGATCAACTCTGTGGCCCTACATCTGTGGTTTCCTTGGCAATTGAATCAGAAGTGTTTGTTCCACTTCAACGTTATAAATGAAGTGCCTGAATAAAAGTCTTGCCTTGAATGAGTGGAAGACTCAAATCTTCTTGACTTAAATCGGGCATTTGATACTGAATTATACAAGGGAGAGTGAAAATAAAAGGTAATTACATTAAACAGCACTTTTCATGATCCTTCTGAAAAATAACTAGATTTCTAATCCACATGCTACAGTGTGTGTACTTGAGATAATGACATTAGCCCTGTAAATATGAACCAGATTTCTGTTATAAAGAATAGCCTTGCCATCACAGCAGGAATCTTTCCATCTAAGGAGATTATAGGCCTGGTTCTGAATTTTTCAACTGAATGAAAACGTTCCAGCTATGTCAATGGAAAGCTTGTTTCTGAATAAGGATTAAATCCCTAAGTAAGGTTGCCAACTTTATCTTTGTGCCAGGCTTCTGTGCTGTTGATGAAATTTAGCAGGTGAAACTTTTCTTGGCATTAAGAGATTGCAAAAATAAATAAATAATTTGTATATATTCAGCTGTTAAAAAAAGGAGGAAACTCAGTTTTAAAAAAGTTGTCAACCACACAGTAATATAAGTTTGTGAAGTTGGCAAATCATTTGAAAGACTGATGGAAAACATGCAGCCTGAGAGTTGTACAGTAGCTCTCCATATATCTCTTCTCCAGAATTATCTCCCACAAGAGTGGGTGGAACCAACATTTTAGCCTTTTCAGCATTAATAAGGGATTTAAGGAGCAAATGGGAGCTTAAAGCTTTGTAGAAACATAAGGCATCCATTTCTGAAATCATCTCCCAAATGGATGTTGGCCCATATTTCTCCCATATTGGCTGAGAATATTGTGACTTGTGAAGTTCAACACATCTAAATGGGTACCAGAGCATGGACAATTGCCCTAGAAAGTATGTGTATGAAGAGACTGAAGGTTTATCAATCTGAATATTTATAGTTGCTAATTGTTAGCAATATTACTTGATGCTAATTCCTTAGCTATCATCCCGATTGTGCTTTAGGAAGTTACTGCCTATAGCCCGGAAGACCCACACCAGCCATTGTGCTTTAGGAGTTACTGGCTTTTTCAGTGTTTAACTATGTTCATCAGGGAGAAATAGTGTTTTTCCTCTCATGTGATAATTGCATCTATGAGACTTCCATCACTTCCTGACCATTACATTGCCTTTTTGCCTTGCAGTGCTTCAGCCATCTATCCCCAGCAGTCCCTTTGGGAGCCTCTAAATCAGAGATAAGCAAACTTGGGCTGCATATGCCCTTCCACCTGCACCCATTCTGTGACCCCAAAGCAGATCCACAGAGGATTAAGGCATTCATTTCACAGTTTAACCACTCTTCATCCTTCCCATTCCTCCCCAACCAATATTTCTCATTTGGGAGGTTAAGGGATAAAAAACAAACATGGGCTGAAAATCTCAGCCTTGTCAGTCTCATGTCCTCTGTATTTCTTGGATTGCATTCGCTTGTAAAAAGAACAAAATGCATTATTTGAATAGGTCTATTAAATGATAACCTGCAATGCTATACATCCTGACTCAGAAGTAACCACTGAAATCCGTGACACTTGCTTTGGATAAATATGGCTGGCTTTGGGCTGTTGGAATAGCAGCATGAAGTGTGCAGTTTTGCAAACATAATCAATATTTAGATAGTGTGAGAAGACAGGTGTTTCCCCAAATTAAATTTACCCAGGTTTTCCATAATTGGTATTCACTGCTATTGTTCTAGCTACACCTCAGTTAAGATTTTCAGTTTATTTGTCATGCATGTTCAGCTTTAATGGTTGCTGTCCTCAATGCAAAGTATTCTGTTGAGTTCAAAATTCAATTTCATGGTTAATTCAATTCAAGCAGCTTCCGTTCTCTCTATTAGAAACTTGCTGGGTTGGGAGACGTGACTCTATGTATTATAGTAGTGCTATCTTACTGTGCTGCCATGGAAAGTGACAAATATACTTTCCATTCAGTAATATATATTTCCCAAAAAGCATTAAGCACTGAAATATGACTATTATTCCCTTCCCTGACCTTCAAGTGTACATTCTGATTGCATTACATAATTGTTAACAAATAAATTATTCCATGGAATAGCTTGTATGATTAAAGGGGAATGGTAAAAGATGAATATGAGAGTGTGGATGTCTAGGTTTGGAATGGAGAAAAGAACTAAAATATTATTTTTCAAGATGGAAGATGTGTATATTTGTGTTTCTATCTAAGGGGGAGTTTGTTCTAGAGTTGTCAATTCCAGATTCTAAGCAGCGTTGTTTGGCTTTAAGTTCCTATTCAGTACAGATTATTTCAGGACTGCCTCTCTTCTAATGTCAGTTCACTGATATATAGAAGACATACATGGTATAATTCTGGTTTTGCCTTCTCTAGATTCTAAGCAACTCTCCAAGATAAGCAGGCTAAATCTTGTAACCTAGTGATACCTGTCTGTTGCCATGAGGAGGAATGGCTATTAGTGGCATAAGAAAATATATTAGTGAATTTCATAACCAGCCAATAGGCATCAGGATTGAAGTTAACAAGTCTGGGAAGTCCATTGACTCCTTCCCAAGGACTTGGGGTAGTCAGATGTTGTTGTTTGATGGTGTTAAAGGTATAATTGCAGGATGTAACCTGTTCCAAGTAAAGCTGCCTTTTGCAATTGACTGATGGTGATTTTGTCAGTGCTGATGGTCTTCAAGTGATACTTCAGATGTTCTGGGATTGTACCCAAGGCACCTATTAATGTTGGTGCTATCTTTGTTTTCTGTTGCCACAGTCGTTTTACTTTTATTTCCAGGTCTTTGTATTTTGTGATTTTGTTCAGTTCTTTCTCTTTTATTTTGATGTCTCCAGGTATTGCAATGTCCACTATCCAGACTTCTTGTCTTTCTTATCAACAATTGTTAAGCCTGGGGTGTTATGTGGCAGGTGCTTGTTTGTTTGAATTCTAAAGTCCCAGAGCACTTTAACTTCTTCATTTTCTATTACTTTGTCTGTTTTGTCATCCCACCAGTTCTTGCTTGCAGGCAAATGGTATTTCTTGCAGATATGCACCATTGCTGCTACTTTGTCATGCCATTGTTTGTAGTCAGTTTGTACAATCTTGCAGCAGCTAACTAGGTGGTCCACTGTTTCTTCAGCTTCTTCACAAAGGTGGCATTTGCTGTCTGTTGCTGTCTTCTCAATTCTGGCTTTGTATGCATTTATTCTAAAGCTTGGCCTTGTGCAGCCAGAATTAGCCCCTCTGTCTCTTTCTTCAACTATCCTGCTCTTAGCCATTGCCAAGTCTCGTTGTTATCTGCTTTGCCTCTAGTTTTTTTGTGTACTGGCCATGTAATACTTTGCCTTGCCATGTTTCTTTTCTGTTCTTCATTTGGTGTTTCTTGTAGGCCAGTTTGGTGTCTTCAGTATTCAGTAAACCTTCATGATGTACTAGCTTCAGTGTATCTTTTTCACTGTCCTTCAGATATTCTTCCAATGCCTTTTTTTCTTCTTCAACTCTCTGGTGTACTTGCAACATTCCATGCCCACCAATGCTCCTTGGTAAGTAGAGTCTGTCAGCATCACTGCATGGATGAAGGGCATGATTCATTGTCATTATTTTTCTGGTACTCCTATCCAGAGTTTCTAGTTCTGCTTGAGTCCAGTCCACTATTCCAGCTGTGTATCTTATGACTGGAATTGCCAAGGTGGTAATTGCCTTGATGATATTTCCACCACTGAGTCTGGACTTTAAGATTTTCTTCACTCTCATGATCCATTCACTACTAACCTTCTTCTTGACTTCAGTGTGCTTGTCAGCCTGAAGAATGCCCAGGTATTTGTAGTTATCTTCTTCATCCAAACTGTTGATGTAATTTCCATAAGGCATCTTGATTCCTTCAGTTTTCACTGTTTTTCCCCTATTAATGGTAAGGGTGGCACATTTATCCAGTCCAAACTCCATTGCAATATCTTGGCTGTATATTGGGACAGTGTTGAGCAGTGATTCCATTTCAGATGTGTTTTTTCCATACAGCTTCAGATTGTCCATGTAAAAGAGGTGGGATAGCCTGGCAGATGTTTGATAGCCATGGCCTGACTTGTTCAGCATTGTTGACAGAGGAATAATTGTACTGACAAACAGTAGTACCACTACTACTAGTAGTAGTGAGTACTACTCACTAGTGAGTCTCCTTGAAAGATTCCTCTCTTGATATTACCTCTCACAGTCTATCACCAATGACCAGCGACTGTGTCTTCCATTGTGCCATTGATCTTTGCACAAAGCTTCTGATGTTTCTACTGACTCCTGTTATTTCTAGGCACTTGATTATCCAGTCATGTGGCAGGGAGCCAAATGCCTTCTTGTAATCAGTCCAAGCTACATTCAGGTTGATCTACCTACTCTTGCAGTTTTCCAAGATCATATTGTCTATTAGGGTCTGATCTTTTGTCCCTCTGCTGTTTGGGCGGTTTCCTTTCTGCTCAGACGGAAAGAGGTTATTCTTTCTTCTAGTTGAAGATGCTGTTGCACTTCATCAGCTACCACACCAGTTAGCAAGTTGAAAGTTATTGGTAAGGAGATAATTGGCCTGTAGTTGCCTGGTGCTGCCCCTTTTGTTGGATCTTTCACTATCAGGTAGGTTTTTCCAGATGTTAATTAATGTTCAATTTCACCTCTTTGCAGTATGTTGTTAAACTGCTTGGCACTGAGTGGGTACAGACCAGTCAGATGTTTCCACCAAAAACCACGCAGATCGTCTTCACCTGGTGCTGACCAATTCTTGATCTTCCTTGCCCTTTTCTCCACCTTTTCTGCTGTATTTCAAGTTCTTTCATTTCAGCTTCTTTGTTATTCCTATCTACCTCCTTTATTCAAGCTGCATTCTTGTAGTATTTCTTTGGGTTGTCCCATAGCTGCACTGTTTCTTCTTTGTCAGGTGTTGACTGGTTCATTGCAGTCACTCCATTAATTGATTGGTAGAAACATTTCTGATTTGACTGAAATTGGAGATTCTGCCTATAGTGTGCAATTCAAGCTTCATATCTGCTGATCTTTTGCCTATGGCTATTATTTGCTGTTTTATTATTTCCAGTGCTTCTTTGATCTTCCTCGTTTCTAGCTGATATTTCTGGATCAAGTATTCTTTGATCTTCAGCTTTTTTTCTTTCATCTGTTCTAGCTTTCTTGCATCTGATCTTACCATGCTGCTTATTTTCCAACCTGGTCTTCCATTTTGGTGGTGTACTTTTTGACTTTTTTTCTTGGCTGTTGATTTTGCATCCCAGGTATTCAGTTATAATTGCAGCCATGCTGTACATTAGTTGGTTTGTTTCTTGCAGTGAGCTGGTAGATATATTTGATATTACAGTATTGGCATCTTTTAATACTTGTGCTAGCTGTTTCTTGTAACAAGCTTCAATGCAGGCAACCTTATTCTGTTGTTTTTGTGCTGTTCTAGATGCTCAGTTATTCTTTGTTTCAATTCCTCGTTTGTTAGTTAGAGAGCTTTGTTCTTTCCAAGAAGGCAGAGGAGAGGGTGTCTGGTTTGGGAATGAAAATGATTCAATAATGATGCTGGCTTCCTCTACTGCCAACTCCCCCTGGTTTGCCTATACAGTCTGAGCTACTTCTGGCAAGGCTTTGATTTCTTTGCCCTGGGTAGATCTGTGCAGTTTTTCCAATTCTGTGAATACTTTATTTCATGTTATAAATTGACGTTGATCTGCTAGCTCCTGTTCTGTTATTTCTGATTCTGGATGTTATTCTTTCCAGAACTGATGCATTCTTTTCAGATATCCTCTTCTCGTTGGATTTGATTTGTAATAGCAGATTATTATTTACTTGTTTTCAATCTTCATATATTTGTGACAGGTAAACAACTTTTCTTCCAGTAGTCCTGCAGCTGCTGGCCCTGGTTGTTCCACCTGCAGTCTTGAGTCCTGTAGCCCACTTGTCACCCGAAATCCAGGAATTAGAACACCTAACGTGGTCCTTATTGACCCGAGTGATGACCAGTCTGGTATATGCTTCTGTAAATTACATCTCATCATGTTTCTGTTGTTGTTGTTATTTTATCCCACCACTTTTATATATATGACTCAAGGCAGTCAACATACCTGATACTCCTGCCTCCTGTTTTCCCCACAGCAATAACCCCTTTTAAATGCCTTCTTTTTTGACATAGCTATTGTGGCATCAACATTTACAGCATAACAAAGCTGCACTACATCAAATTGTGTGCAGAGCATTGTAGAAGTTTCTGAATACACGGTAATGGATTGAAAAGATGTGTCCTCCCCCTTCCAGTGTGTAAAAATCTGCCCTGATTTGGAGTACAGGCATAACTATTAAGAACTATTTTCATTTTAATCTGGCTAACAGTAATGTTCTGTGAGAATGTTCTTGAGAGAAGGAGAAGGAAGGTCCACAGACTAAGCAATGGTCAGACAAGAGGCATCTTTGCCCACAGAAGGGTTGTGGATTTGGTAAACATCTCAGAAGTACCCTCCCTACTTTCTTGGACAGTAAAGGTGAGCAGGGGAGATATACTTTCAGACTTGCAAGATTCTGTTACTGTAACCTCCTCACAATAAAGATAGTGTTAGAACTCAGGGTTGGTGCTTCTTGTCTGGACTACCTCAAAGGGCTGACACTAATTGAATTTAGTACAAATATGTTAGAGAATATTCTCTATCTTAACAGAATGTTGCATAGGAGTAGAATCATATCATTATATCATTGCACATCTTTCTTCTTTTCTAGGATCTCTGATTATTTCACTTTAGCCCAGTTTCCAGTTCTTGTCTCCCATTACAGTTAGCTTTCCCTAATCTGGCAGCTTACATATGTGTTTCCAATGTAACTCCCAGAATTCCCTGCCAGGTTGCAGTCTGGAAGTTGTAATCCTAACACACCTGGAGATTGCCAGGTTACAGAAAACTAGTTTATAATGTAGACTTTGTGACATTAACTCTTAAATCACTTCACTGGTTCCCTAAATAAATACATTTGCCTGAGCCCAGGTGGGATATGAATACTGGGAACTTAGAAATCTTACCTTAAAAATAAAGGAAAGAACTCCCCGTGCTTTGATGTATCTAAGTTTCCCTCACTTAACATGGCAAACATTCTGAATGCATTTTGTGGAGATTAATTGGCTTGTTCTATAATTTGTTCACCCTGTGGCAGTGTGTATATAAACTGGCAGATCATGTATGACTCTTTTAATTCAAGAAGAATCAAAGCCTTGGAGATGCAGTCCCTTCACCCTCTTCCTGCCCCTTCTGACACTTTGAGCCATTCCAGCAATGAACAGATTTTCATTTTGCTTGTCTTAGCACAGTTCAGGGGGTGAGAGGGTGCAATGTCTCTTGTTCAAGGACCACAAACCAAATCTGCATTATAACAGCTATAAGACAGAAGTCAAATGCAACAAAGCAAGCATATAAATGCTATGGATATACAAAGATAGAAATACAAAGGTATGATAAAATGTTCAATATTGATTATGAAATCAGAATATTCAGTGGCTACAGAAAAGAGGTCTTCATCCCACATACGTTGAGTACCTAATTTTACTTGCAAGGGCCATACTTAAAAAGCATATGGGACCAGGGCCTTCTCTGGGGAGAGTTCAGATTGACGGGGAAAATGAAAACAGATGTGAGGTAGTGGATTGCTTTAGAGATTTCTTGAGTGTGCGGTGATTTCCTAGCATGGGGAGAGAAAAGACTCAAGAAAATCCTGAGCCAATTAGAGGAGAATATTATTAGGGTTTGTTTGTTTTTTTTACAGAACTTTTTGTCTTTTTGTCTATGTTACCTAGCTGGGTAACAAAACGTTTACAAGAAAACAGCCAAGCTCAGAGAACCCCAAGGACTCCACAGTTCAACCCTGAGCTACACATATTCGCTTCTATTGGTACTTTTGTTCTGTCTCTACCATCCCAGTTGCCCAAAGAACTCTTATTGTCTATCCAATTCACCTTTAATACATACACAGTGCCAACCCTCTCCATCCTCTCTCCTCATCTATGAGGCATTTCAATTAATCAGGCACCCATTCAGTTCATGTAACAGCATCTGCCTACATTCATTCCTTATGCTTTCCTATTTTCTAACTTTTATTATAATCTTCGCAGTTGGAGAGATACAGAGAAAGAGAGAGAGAGAGATCAAGTTATCTCCTATAAAATTCAATAGCGTGCCAAGTACACCAATTGCATTATAAATAATGAATACATATAATAGTAATAAGGAAAGCAATGAAATGCTCATTACAATATCAAAGATTGAGTCATACTCTTAGATAGGACATATTTTAAATCACAATTGTGATATTGCTGAATTCATTAGAAATCATTAATGAGGTTGGAGTGGTGGTGGTAAAAAATAAATAAAAAAAAATTAAATTAGAGAATGTAGCATTATTTCTAATTCCCCCAAAGCAGGATCCTTTATTCATTTGCTTCAGCAATTTATGGTCAGCCCCAGCAATTCCATTCTAAAGAATTCTGTCTTATGCATAGAGATAGTGGCTTTTTCTGTTCTCATTTTCTTTCTTTCAGATTAAACCCCTTAACATTGCCTTTTATTTGCCTTAGAAGGTCCAATATATATTTTTTTAAAATAAACACAGTAGTATAAGTCATCATTTGTTCTATGGAATATATGTCTGAAAACTTTGACTTGCCATTACAGGTAGTCCCCAGTAAGAATGAGTTCTGTTCCCAAGGTCTTTCCTTAAGTCTAATTTGTATGTAAGCTGCAACAGTATTATTGTATAATATTGTATAAGTAGTATTGTGTAATAAACTTAAACCATTGTGTATTTAACTCAAATCAGTGTGTATTTAACTCAAATTTTGCTACAATAGGCTCTGATCTTAACTATGGGTCATCCGTAAACCAGGCATTCTTAACCTGGGGACTACCTGTATTCAATTGTTTGTTGGCAGTGGGAACTGGAAACTTCATGGAATTCTCATTTCCATGATATACATAACAACACTGAGACACTTACTTTAATGTTGTAAACATATTGATAATTCTCACTTTATTATGGTTTCATGAGTGCATCATATACTAATACTTTTCTGTTTGTAGCCTTTAATTATTATTTTGTTGGTTTTGCCAGAATATATAAGATCACAGAAAAACCTGAGAGATTGTAGGCTTGGGATAAAGTTTTAAAAACTGAAGCAGATACCAACTAGGAATTAGCAATTTAGCTGACTTACTTTTGGAGTTACATGTTTTTTTTTTCCTATTTTGCTTTTTTGCTTTCTTTTTGTCAAGCAAGTTGACTACAACCCTTTAGCCAAAGCCCATGATATTGAGTATTTTGGATATGATCAACATTTTCAAAAGCCTGTTATTTTGTGTCCTCTAGGCATAATCTACTACTCCGTGGTGGTCTCAAAGCTTCTGTTGCTTTTTATTCCTTTAATTTTGTATTTCAGTGTCACATGGCAGAAAATCAGGAGGGAAAAATGGTACCATCTGGATTGGCTGTGATCACCAGCAAAAATGTTTGACTGTACAATATAGAAACTCTTGCAGGTTTTCTATTTTCACTGATGCTACAATGAATGGTTTAAAAGCAAGGTAGTTACATATATTGCAAAGGGCTTCTGGTATGAACATCTGGATTGCTGTTGTTGTTTTCACTAGATGCCAGTCTAAGTGAGTATATTAAATGCTTTAGTACTGAAAGCTTTTCAAGTTAATACAATAAATTGTTTTGTATTATTTGAGCAACTTAAAATGAATCTTGTTTGGAAATGTAGAATTATTGATTTGATACTGCTACCAAGTCATTGTTAGAATAATATGCTCCCAGCTATCTGGCTGAACTATCTAGTCACAATAGACTTCCTCTTCCATTCTTAGAAATACTTGCTTTCCTATTCTGATCTATAAAGACATACATTGGAAGAGTTTATAGGAAATATTAAGACTTCAGTCTTTAATTGATTTAATCAATATGTTAAGATCATATGTCTCCTTTTTTGTCATTGGGGCCTGTGACATTCTAAATTCCATTAATATATTTTTGTAATAGATTATTTTCAATTGAGTTAAATATAATCCCATGTATGAGTATAGAAAGGCAAGGGATATATTTGGTTTCAGCTGGTCAGAGTATCAGTTAAAATTTATCTTAAAAGATTAGGGTCACTGTATAAGTTATGTAGAGTGAATGGAGGAAAATAAGAGGCTTTAGTCTGCTAAAACAGCAGTGATCCTGGTGAGGTGTTAGTAGCATAAGAAAATTGAGAGTTAACTAATCTGGATGGTATAGAATCAGGAAAAAAAAAAGGTCAGGCTGAAAGTTCATAATGGTGAACAAGATTCTAGCAATTGATCTGATCAAAATTGTCCCGTTTCTTAATTTTTATCATTCAGTTGTTTTTATATCATATACTTTTAAGTCCACATGAAGAATCCCACAAGCTATATATGCATTTTTCCTAATAATTGTTCCAATATTTGTAGTGTTCTCCAACATAGCTTCAAATTTGCAGAAAAGTTTACATCTCTACCTAATGCAAATGAGGCTATAAATGTGATCCTGATCTGGATTGCCTGGATCTGTCTGAACCTTTCGGAGGAATTCTGGAAAAATGCTTTGTCGAAATGAGCAGATTTACCCATTGCTAGCCAAATGTTCTTCTACTAAATGAACTTTAGATTAAATGAATATCAACAACAACAGTTATTTTGAATCTACCTTAAATTAAATAAAAAGTGATCCAATGCATACCAGTACAACATACTTGCAGTTTAAAGACACTATTTGATTTAAAAATAAAAAGAAGCTCACATCCTGTTTTTCTAATAACACAAGTTAATAGGCCCAATTATATATTAACCATATACAGTATATCGTTTTTTTTCTCTGTTACCTCATGAGCCTGCACATCAGTATTAATGATATGATTTTTTTTCTTTTTATCCATTCTACTTACTTTGATGACAGAGAATTTGCTTTTATGTTTCTTTCAAAAGAGAAGAGAACCCTGTCTTTCTTTGTGCAATTGTCTCCCAAGTAGTTTGCAGTCTTCCTGGCTTCCCATTGAACTTTTTCAATGGGAAGTTAGGCATCCAGGACAGCTTCAGAATGATGAAAAGTTATGGATCAGAAAACAACAGAATCAGTAATAGCATCCTCTGCCATCTGAAATAATACAGTAAGCTCAAAAGGTCACTGTAAGATTATAGAAGAAAAATAGAACCTATTTCCACAGGGTAAGAAACTGACTGAGAAACTGCAAGACTGATTTTGCCACAGATTAACTAATATTAAATGCTAATTGTAGAAACACAGGAAACAGCTTTCTACCAACTCAACTTATCGACCCATTTAATATAGTTAGGGATGGTTGAGGATTCAGTATTTGCAAGTATAATACAATATAGTGAAATTTGCCCTTTATGGACTCCAATGGAGATTAGAACTTGATTCCTTGACTTTCTTCAGCACTTGATGAATGAACAGATATTTTAAGAAGAAAACATGTTTAGATATGCACTCTTAGCAACATGTGTTTAAAATACACATTTAATTGTGGAATCCTTGGGGTTCTCTGAGCTTCTTTTGTTAACAAAAGACCAGGTCATCTCCACACCAGCAGTCATCACCCAGATAAGCAGAGGTTACCACCAGGCACAAAATCAAGCAGTGAACAATACCCTAATCAAGGAACTACCAGAGGAACAAATCAAAAACCCCACCCCCACCAACACTGGCAGAGCATGCCACAGTATATAAACAGAGAGCAAACTCCATCGCATTCTAGCATTGAAGATGTTACCTAGCCGGGTAATGAAACATTTGCAAGAAAAGAACCAAGCTCAGAGAACCCCAAGAACTCCACAGTTCAACCCTGAGCTATACATACTCACCTCTGTTGGTACATTTAATTGTGAATTTGTGTGGGTCACTTTAAAAATCATATTCATATGGAAGCAGGATGAAAACAGTTTGGATTAGCATATGTGAAAGCACCATAAAACATAAATATCCTGTCTTCCTTATACTTATATAAGGAAGTATATAAGTATACTTATAAAAGTATTCCTTATAAGTATACTTATAAGTATTCCTTATAATTCATAAGTTCACTTTTGCCTCTTCTAACTGGTAGCAGCTTTATAACATTTCAGACTGAAGGTATTTCCTGCCCTATCAAGTAACTGAGTTTAGGATCTTTTGTTTGCAAGGCAGAGGCTATGGCACTGCCTCAGTGATGCATAATTTTATTTCTGATTGAGCAGCAAAAGCTTTCAGATCCCAGACTTACTTGAAATATATGAGGACTATGTGATTTTTGGGAAGGAAAGGAGATATTCTTAAATACATATGTATAAGTATTGCCAAAGGTCACTGAATGTTCCAGGTTTCTATGAGACTATGGAATTTTAACAGTTCACCTAACCACTGCAAAGATGTCTTCCTGCACTTGCCACCAAACGAGATCCTTGTATTTGTTACAACAGCAGAGTAGAGTAACATGACACTTGTCAGCTTCCATTCATAACCTCACAAGCCATAGTGTATCTTGTCAAGTTTCCTTCTTAGGCTGTTGGGCAAACCTCCATAATCAGGAGCAGGGAGAAAATTACACTGGAACGTCTGTATTTGACCTTTTCTTTGCTTCCCTTCTGTTGTAATAGCATCTAGTTTGTAGGTGGCAGACTAATTTCTCAGGCCTGCCATTAAGAATAATAATAATGTGGTTTGTACAGCCCTTACATTTAATAATCCATATGCAAAATCTCAAAAGTACTAGAGGTGACATATGAAAAATTCATGAATGGTAATTATGCTAATTACACATAAAAATTCAGGTAGCAAGTAAGCATTTGATCCATTTATTTCCAGCAGTTTGCCAATTAAGAAGCACATGCTAAAAGCTATGTCTCTTGAAAAATCTATGATTCAGCAGGTACCCCAGGGAGAGCTCTTACTTTCTTCTTAAACATTTGCATATCTTTAATTCATAGTTGTCTGTTCATGAAGGAGTGCAACAGTTTGCTTTACGCTGTGTGTCTCTCTGTATGCGTATTTTACTTATTTTAGATAATAAAAGCAATGCCTCTAAGGAAATAATAAATAAAAATATTAAAATTTTACTGCTTTTTTTTTTTTTTTGGTAATCAGCCAGTACATATACATTCAGAGATGAAAGTGCAATCCACTCATTCAATTTAATGCAACTCTTAAAGAGGAACATCCTTCTTCTTCTGGCACAGGTGAAAGTATAAGGTCCAAAGCACTTCTTCCAATTATTTTTGAAGTATGCACAGTCCTATGAAACACCTATTAGTGCAAATTCCTGATTTTAAGATAATAGTTGAGCATTTGTGTCTTTTTCTGTGAATTTCTGAAGGATGATTCTATGCTGGTTCCAAATCAGAATCAGTCCATCACTGATTTAGGCCTTTCCTTGCCTGCATACCTAAAGATGTGAGGAGGAATCTTTGATTCCTGTGGCTTTTTATCTCCAATTCACAAGATGTACCACTTTGAGAAGACCCCTCCAGTTCCTTTTCTTCTTTTTACAAAGAAACTGCAAGTTCAGTCTTGCTGAACTATTTTGTGTGTATCTCTTATGTATCTCTAATTCCCAATTCTTATTGCCAATTCTTGAGCACTATAGCAATTCCAGTGCCAAAGCCAGTGCATTTAGTAGTTTCATTGTTTTTTTGCATTTAGTAGTTTCATTGTTTTTTTATTGAGGGGAACGTGATGAACAATCTCTCACATTTGCAAGGTATATATTTTATTTATTTTATTTTATCAATTTCTAAGCCAATTTTCAATAGAGCTCCAACAGTGACTATTGGGCTAAAAACAGCACAAAAACACAATAAACCATGTTATTAATTAAAACTAGTTCAAAATGTTCAGCCACAGCAAATATTATTCTTAAAAAATATCAAGAGGAAAATGAGAGACTTTTAAAGCACTTAAGTTGGTACCCCTTGTATATCTCTTGGAGTGAGGAAGATCTCAGACAGTAGAAACCACTCTGAGAAGCTCCTATTCAGCTGATATCCAAAGCTGATCTTAAAAAGGATGTCTTTTTTATCCAGGTTTGTTCATTTGATCTTTCTGTTTGCACTGCAAAGACCTAAACCAGAAGTATTGGGGATTATAGCAGTATACAAACAAACAAACAAACAAACAAATAAAACAACTAAGTAAGAATAGGATAGTTCGGGTGAATTCAACAAAAGTAATTGATGATATAATTTGCTGACAGTCTTCCAAAGTCAACATTATATCTGTGCCTATAAAACTGAGTAAAACAATTCTAATATTTTGGGAAGAAGGATGATACTAAAGACATCCGAAAATGTCTTCACCCATTCTAACCATATGGTATGTGTTATCCCCTGAATGAAATATCATGGAGTGTCTAATTTTACTGGAAACAACACAAAAAATAGTCAAATCCTTTTTCCTCATTAACTGTGATTCATTGGCATATGCTTTAGTATGAAACTGAGCTGATAAGAAATATGTTGTCATATTTTCATTTTAATATCTAAAATTCTGTCATTCTTGAAAGAAGTTGTTACAGGAGAGAGGCTACTGCATTTCTTTTTTTGAGGGAGGGAGAAAGGGAAATATGTTAGAGCATTATTTGGTTAAACCCAAGAACAAATTTAAAAATAGCAGTTTGGAGGAAGTCAGCAGGTCACTCTGATGCACAGCAAAGAGCTGTAAAATCAACTAGAACTGAAATTAGGTTTCCAAGGTGTAGCATATGTTGTGATGAAGGTGCCAGGGAAGATAAAGTAGGCTACACTCTTTCAACCTGTTCAGAATGTGTTGCAGTCATTTGGAACCAGAATGAACTGCTCTACATTATGCAGCTAAAATCAGAACAAATTAAAACAGGGCTGCTCTTACAGTTGCATCCATTAATCCCTGCACACAGTCTGGCCTGTGTGCTGTGTTTAAAAAAAAAAAAAGAACCGGGCAAAATGGTCTTTAGAAACCCAAGTGAAAATGCCAGAAAGGAGATTTGTTATACACAGGATCAAGTATTCTGAAACAGCACCCAAAAAAGAAAGATAGAAATTGATTGCAAATATTTAAATGTCTGTTTAATTTGACATCAGGCTTTTGGTGGGTAACTGCTCCATTTCACATAAAAGCTCAGTCTCCCTCTTGTGGTTTGAAGTTTCACCAAATCTAAAAGGAGAAAGGGTGAGTAGAGAGTGCCACATACAGTATGTATACAGTTGAAAGAGTTACTGTATATACCTATTGCTTTACAGATACTGTGCTGGTAGACAAAGACAACAGTTATCCATATATTTATATACATGTACCTGCAAAGTGCTATCTAAGTATTATAAGAACTGGAAATAAGCATAGCCAATTAGGTTCTAAACTGGAACTTGTTCTATGTATGAATCAGGGTGGAGTAGACATGGGGAATTTTTTCTCTCAAGAGCCATGTGCTTCTCTGAGATAATCGGTTTGGAAGCACAAGCCAATGATGGAGAAGGTTGAAGGCAGAAATGGGCAACACTCATTCATTTTCTCTACCCCTGCCAAGTCCTCATCCAGCAGGCTGCCAAGGAAAGGACAGATACTGTCGTGCAGAGTGATAATCACAAACACTCCTGTTTGTGCAGAGCGCAGCAAAAACTCCAGGAAAATATTAGACATGAAAGCAAACACAATGCAAAGTCCATTTCTTGCTTCCCAAAGAAATCCAGTCAGAAAATATATACTAACTGATGTTTATTGATAAAAATGCCAAAATTCCATAAAATGCATACAAAATATAAAGAAAAACACATCTTCTCATTATATTGTAGCTTACAAGACTTATTAGCAACACAAGCTTAACAAAATCTCTAGCTACAAACTCTTAGAGAAGAGGTACACTACTTGGTAATTTGTTATAACTACGTAGCCCATAAAACCTACATAGTGGCTAACACTAAAACAACTAACAACTACTCTGAGAGGCTGAACATTTTCCTCTCCTTGTATTATAGCTCTATGCCACCCCCACTGGGTAACTAGCATACACACGCCAATAGGTGGCAGTAAATAGCACAATACACAACACATAATAACAGGTGTTTTTCACATGATCTCTGTAGTCAATATATTATTTGTTATTGTTGTAAAGATAACGGGATGAATCCTTTCCCATGAGAATGAAAATCCTGACAGATACTTCTTGCCAGAAACTGATTTCTGGAGACTCAGAAATCAGAGCTATAAGACGTGTGACCCAGTGGGGCTCTTAGTGCTTTTGAATATATTTAAATTATGGCCTAACACATAAATCAGGCCACAAGACCTATGTGACTCTGGTTAATGCCTTATCAACAACTCTCAAACTCCTTGTATAGCATGGTTTCTGTGGCTAATATTACTTTGTAGTGAAAGCAATGGCTATATGTAAAACTGAAGATTTTATACATTCCTCACAAAAAGTGCATTGATTTCAAGTAATGTTAATATTATATTCAGTGGGCAATAGGGTAGTCTAAGCTGGCTAATCAGTGCACATTTTCTGAGAGAGCAAGAATCATGTGAGCTAGCCTCAAGCTCAAAGTGGGCTTTTAATTTGGGCACTTGCCAATTTTTTCAACTTAAAAAAATAAAATTATGTCTCTCTCTCTCTCTCTCTCTTTTTTAATACTTTCTCATTTTGCTGTTAAACAGCCTGCCCTGTATGAAAAGTTTGGCACTTCTTGGTGTATTAGAGATATTTGTGTCATATTGTCTATTAGCATTTGGCAACTATCCATATTATCAATGAAATAGGTAGAATTCATTGTTAAATCAGGCTTGACTGGACTTTTGAGTGGGGTAAAATGGAGGACTGATGCATTTCTGAATAGTGGAGACAATGCTAAGGCAGAGACTGATGACCAGGCAGTAAGCTCAGGATAGCAGAGCATCTCCAGATAAGGAGAGTCCAGGAGATTACCATTATATGCTCCAGAAGGCAGCTGCTTATGAAGAGACTTGCAGAACTCTGCAGGTGACTCGTGAATGAAAGCACCTGGAGTCACAGAAAAAATATCATGCTCACAGCCTCAGCCAAGCCTGTTTAAGGACACTGGGTTCACCCAAACTCTACTTGGTAAAGCACATTTGGAATATAAAAGCTAAGAGGTCTTCTGAGTAGCAGAGCAACTATACCACCTGGTGAGTGATCCTTCAACCAGGACTAAAGATTAAAGCTAAAAGCAAAAAAAAAAAGAAGGAAGGAAGGAAGGAAGGAAGGAAGGAAGGAAGGAAGGAAGGAAGGAAGGAAGGAAGGAAGGAAGGAAGATAAGGACTTAAGATTAATGAAAGGCAAAAAGCTTGCTAAGAGACTCAATTAAGAAATGAACTAAGGGGACAGTTGAATTTGGATGGTTCAAGGCAGCAACACCCGGCCTCTAAGGGGCTAGCCAACCCCACACTTGATGGCTATGGCTAGTCAGGTAACTTGGGATTAGGAGGGTATTTGAGACTGAATTGTTAAAGGATATGTGATATGTGTACGTCATCTGCCACCACGCAAGAATGGTCAGTGTCCAGGTAACCCTTCTAGTGAATCAGATATTCCAGTCTACCCTTTTGTGCTAATCCAAAATATATTCCACTTTAAATTCTTCCTCTGAGCACTGGCAATGAGATGGATGTTGGGGAAGATGTGCATATGGGGTAAGTGTAACATTCTAGGACCAAGAGGAAACAATAGAACAATCAATGAGTGGTCAGAAACTGCTCCCAAAGGCCAAAGAATTGATTGTGCAGTTGCATGGAAAGGCTCAATGAACTTGTAATCTAGCTTCTTATATAGACAAATAGAGAAGAGAAATCTTGTAGGAACCCAGATGTGAACTCCATCAGCAGTGGTGGAGGTCTTCAATCGAATGACAGTCAAAATTTTTGTAGGAGACTTTGGCATAATCTAGTGCATATCTGCACCACATGTGGCCCACCAATGTTTTTCAAAACGTAGTAAATTTAGAGTGACACCATCAGCTCCACTAGCCATGGAACAGCTGATCTGCAATCCAGTATTTCTTTGCGGCCCATGAGGATTTTTAATTTATCAATGTGTCCCTTTTCCCTCAACGAGTTGTGCAGGCCTGATCTAGTTTATTTACTTATTTATTTATATATCAAATTTATATCACTGCCCAACTCCCCCACAAGGAGGGACTCTGGGCAGTTCACAACCAAACAATTTAAAATCAATAAAATATAAATAATACAGTATAAAATACAATCATTAAATATAATAAAATCCAAGTGATTGTGATATTATTTCAGCCTGTGACCAGATAATATCGGTCAAAGTTAAGACTAGGGAACCAGCCACCCCCCAAACTGACTATTCCCATCCCCACCCCGTGCATGATGACAAAACCAGGTCTTCAGTTTTTTTCTGAAGTCTAAAAGGGAGGGGGCCAACCTCACTTCTGGGGGAAGAGTGTTCCAAAGAGCAGGGGCTGCTGCAGAGAAGGCTCACCTCCTGGACCCCGTCAGATGAAATTCTGTTGCAGACAGGGTCCATAGCATGCCCTCTCTGCATGACCTGGTGGGACGGGTTGATGTAATGGGGATGAGATGGTCCTTCAGGTAGCCTGGTCCCATGCCATGTAGGGCTTTAAAGGTAATAACCAACACCTTGAATTGGACCCAGAAGCAAACTGGCATCCAATGCAGCTCACGGAGCAAAGGTGTTATATGTGCTGATCTTGATGCACCTAAAATCATCCGCACGGCCGCATTCTGGACCAGTTGAAGCTTCCGGATACTCTTCAAGGGTAGCCCCATGCATTACAATAGTCTATATGGGAGATGACCAGGGCATGAGTGACTGTTCGAAGGGCCTCTTGGTCCAGGAAGGGGCGTAACTGGCGGACAACACGAAGTTGCGCAAAGGCCCTCCTAGCCACAACTGCCACCTGCTCTTCAAGCAGGAGTTGTGAGTCCAGGAGGACCCCCAAGTTATGCACCAGGTCTGTCTGGGGCAGTGCACTCCACCCAGAACCAAAGATGGCAAATTCCTAGGGACCGAGGGGCCATTAACCCACAGCCACTCTGTCTTGCCAGGGTTAGCTGAAGCCTGTTGTTCCCCATCCAGACCTCCACAGCCTCCAGGCACCTGGAAAGGGCAGCCACAGCATCACTTACTTCCCCCGGGATGGAGATGTATAACTGAGTATCATCGGCATATTGATGATACTTCACCCCATGGAGACGGATGATCTCACCCAGCGGTTTTATGTAGATGTTAAAAAGGAGGAGAGAGTACCGAACCCTGCAGCACCCCATAAAGGAGGGGCCGCGGGCCCAAACTCTCCTCCTCTATCAACACCAACTGGGACCGGCCCTGGAGGAAGGAGGCAAACCAACGCAAAATTACACCGCCCACCCCCAACTCCCTGAGTCAATCCAGAAGGATACCATGGTCAATGATATCAAAAGCCACTGAGAGGTCAAGGAGAGCCAGGATGGATGCAGCACCTCCATCCCACCCACACCAGAGATCATCTCTAAGTGTGACCAATGCTGTTTCTGTTCCATATCCGGGCCTGAAACCTGACTGAAAGGGGTCCAGATAATCTGTATAATCCAGAATCCTCTGGAGCTGCAGTGCCACCACCTTCCCCATAAAGGGGAGGTGAGAGACTGGACAAAAATTATCCAGAACAGTAGGGTCCAACGATGGTTTCTTGAGGAGGGGGTGCACCAGTGCCTCCTTAAATGTCGCCGGGAACACCCCCTCTCTCAAGGATGTATTACCATTGCCAGGACCCAACCACACGTCCCCTCCCTGGCTGCCCTCACAGACTGCATTTACAGTCTGGAGGATTCTGTCCACTTCCTCAGGACCAACAGGATCAAACTGGTCCCAGATAACTCAGCAAAGGCGTTCGCCGGGCATCTCACCAGACCATGCCTCATGCTTGGTGTCCAACTTAGAATGGATCCGAGCGACTTTATCCTGCAGATGCTCAGAAAATTCCTCAGCCCAGCCCTGTAAATGGTTTTCTGAACCCCCTCTCCCCAACAGGGATCGCGTGATTCTAAACAGAGCTGCTGGGTGGCGCTCTGCGGATGCAATAAGAGTGGAGAAATACATTTCGCTACTCTTACTGCCACAAGGTAGGCCTTAACCATGGCTGTAGCTTGTGTTCGGTTGGGTTTGGTCCTTGTCTTCTTCCAGCGGCGCTCCAGGCATCTCTTAACCCTCTTAAGAACCCTCAGCTCTTCCGTAAACCATGGGGAGCGACGGCTCGAATGGGCAAGACAGGCCACACAGGCGCAATCCTGTCCAAGGCCCCAGCCACCCCCCTATTCCAGTTGATTGTTACGGAGGCAGTGAGAAGCCTAAAGTTCCTGGAGAAAGTAGGAGGCCTCTAGGATCAGGGAGGGCCAGAAAGCATTTGGCAACAGGAGTGGGTGGTAGCCGTAGGTGGCCTGACAAGGTGACATCTGAATGGGGTTATGAATCAAGATGTTATAAGCAAACTCAGATATAAATCAGTTAACTCGCTGGTAGTTTACATAGGAAGGTATTGCTATACAATGGCGTGTATCCTTCTCCATCTGATGATGGGCAGAGGATAGGTGGTGCTTTATATCTGATAGTTGAAACGGAGCTATGAAAAGCTCTTGAGCTGCGGGCCTTTGCCAAAAATAATGTTATTGAGCAAACTGTAGATCCAAAAAACTTGTTGGATAATCAGAAAAATTGTTCATCCCAAAGGGGGGGGGGCTATGACAGAGAATGTAATGGGACATCTTAAGAAGGTCACTGGAATGGCATCTAGGCTTTTGATACATGATAGGTCAGTTATAAAGTCCAAGTGGAAGGTTTGCTGGTCCATTGGCTTGGTGCAATGACAAACATGACAAGAAGGAACCTAGGCCTTTACATGGGTTTTAACATGAGGCCATTAAAAGTAATGGAGAAGAAAATCGGTCATTGGAGCTTCCAGGGGAGGCATGGCAAACTAAACACATCTCCAAAAGAGCAAAGACAATGACCGTGGCAGAGACCAAAGAACCAGAAAGCAGACCGGTTCTTCAGAATCTCTCCAGACAAGGAGAGGACGGGAGCTTACCCACATGTGCTCTGGATGGCTACTCCTTGTGAGGAGACCACAGGATAGCTGTTCCTGAGGGTTTGAGCCCTGGGAGATGACAGGATCAGCCATCATGCTCACAGCTACAGCAGAGCCTTTTAAAGGACACTGAGTTCGCTAACCTCATTTTCTAATCACTTTCAAAAAT
This sequence comes from Python bivittatus, assembly GCF_059951505.1. Taxonomy (NCBI): domain Eukaryota; kingdom Metazoa; phylum Chordata; class Lepidosauria; order Squamata; family Pythonidae; genus Python; species Python bivittatus. The sequence continues at coordinate 35,797,053 of NW_028277098.1, forward strand.
TGCTCATTTGACTATCTTAAGGCTATTAGAGATCTTTGGAATGACAAGTTTGAAAAGCCAGCTGGTGAGTTTACCTTGGTTATTGAACTCAAGAAAATTTAACCATAAGTTACTTAAAGAATTAGAAATAAATAGCAAAAAGCTAAATAAGATGTTGATATAAGAAAGATATAAACAAATTAAGGGTCTAGACAAATTTGGAATTTTTTTTTTTTAGATTTTTTTATCCCACCTTTATTATTTCTATAAATTACTCAAGATGGTGAACATACCTAATACTCCTTCTTCCTCCTATTTTCCCCACAACAACAACCCTGGGAAGTGAGTTGGGCTGAGAGAAAGTGATGTGAGACTTTTACTTTAAGATTTTGTAAATAATTAAATAAAATAAACAACTTTTCAAGTGAACCAAATTGTTTTGGCTATCTCTAGTCATAACAGAGATCTGAGACTTTATGATTTCACAAATTGGACACTAGAGAGAACTAAAGATTCCAAGCAGAAAAGGGAAAGAGAAAAAAATGTAAACTTGCCTTTGGTTTTTGGTTAGCACAAAGATTTACAAAGTAACACAAAATGCTATAACATTTGAAATACTTCAGGAGATTTTCAAAGAATGAGGCCAGAATTTAATAGCTACAATGTCAGCAGTGTCGACAATGAAGTCTGCTTCTGTGGGTAGACTATATCCAAAAGATGCCAGTGAAGTAATGAGAGATGCGAAAATAAATTTACCTGATGCAGAAATAGTAGAACCAGAAATACTGGATAACAAAAGAAGTATGGATTAGAAGATAGAGAAGGCAGGTGAAATGGAAATACAAGTGACAAGCCAAGAGAATGACCCTGATAAGGACTTCCTACTGGATACACAAAAGAAGTTGTTTAAGGCTTTGAAAATTAAAGTGGAATTACGAATTATAAACCAAGAGAATGACCTGGATAATGACTTTTTACTGGATGTACAAAAGAGGTTTGCTAAAGTCTTGAAGAAGCCCTTGGGATGGGAAAAAGAAGAATTGAAGAGAGACCAAATCCTACAACAATATCTGAATGAATTAAAGATCAAGACTGTCAGAAGTAAAAGGAAGGAATATAAAATTTGTTTGTTTGACCAAGGTTAAAATAAGACATGTTTCTATAAAGCTCTAGTAACCCTTTACAGACATTTTGCTGACACCAGGGTTGAAAAGTTGATGATTTATGGATTTGTACATAGATAAGGGATGAGTTGAGAGCCAATTCGGTACAATGGTTGAGGCATCGGGCTAGAAACTGGGAGACGGGAAGTTCTAGCACTGTATAGGCACAAATTCAGCTGGGTGACCTTGGGCCAGTCACTTCCTCTCATCCCTAGGAAGGAGGCAATGGCAAACCACTTCTAGAAAACCTTACCAAGAAAACTGCAGGGACTTGTCCAGGCAGTCTCTAAGAACCAGACACAATTGAATGGATTAAAAAATATATATATAAAGGGATGGGTTATGGGAAGAAGAGATATTTGTTTATAAACTTATAGGGGGTAAAGAGTTATCAAATTTGTTCATAGTTGTGATGAAGATCGGAAGTCACTTCTTTATATATTTCTTTTTTCTTTTTCTTTTCTTTTCCTTTCTTTGCACTTCTTATTCTTTCTCCCTATTTCTCTTTTTGTCTCTGAGTTTAGTTTGTATTTGCTTTTATTATTGTAATAAAAATTTTCAATAAAAATTATAAAAAGAGAAGTTAATGGGTCATTTTAAATATTCCAAAATGCCCAAGTGTCCAGGTGCCTTGGCAGAACTGCATTATTTATTTATTTTATGGCCACCCATCTCACAAAAAGTGACTCTGGGTGGATTACAACGCTTAATTAAAAAACAATAAATATATTTTTAAAAAATCATTATTTAAAAATATAAAAAGCACAAGGCACAAGAGAAGATAAATGTTAACTGCAGTACAGGAGCCACCTCAAGATCTCACTGGTCCCATAGGACCCCCAGGCCTGATAACATAGCCTTTAAGGAAGAAGGGATATATAACCAGTTTATATATCCTTATTTCCATCAAGAAAGTTAGATTCTCAAAATATGTTAACCAGATGTATTGAAAGAAGAAAAGGAGTTTAGATTACAGAAATATGGACACCTGTGTACATTTATCTTATCATTTAACTTGAAGTTTGTAAGGACAGAGTTTCCTTGATCCTGTTGCTAACCACTTATTGATACTGTAGGGAGTTAGCTAGCCTTTTTCTGATAAAGAAGGAATGGATGGATGGTCTAAACTGTTGGAGATGTTAGATTTTAGAATGTTCACTTGCTTTGCTGGATCCCCAAAATTAGCTTTCAGGCATGCCACAAAATTAGTGTAGCTGTCCAAGCCCAGACTCTTCTGAATTAAAAGGGGAGCTTCCCCACTGTATCATTCCCTGACTCATTAGGCTAATTATAAATCCTACTTGAGTTTGTTGTGAAATCATCAGATCTGATGGAGGTGCATAGTTCACAGTGAGCAAGGAAGGCAGTACATTTGCTTGTATTCCCACCATATTTGCCAGGTGAGGAGCTGGGTATTTACTGTCATGGGATTGTAATGCTATATGATCTTGGAGCGGGACTGCTACAAGGACCAGCAGTTGTGGTAGATCTCTCTCGTTTGTTAGAACAGCTGGTTAACTATCTGCGTCAATTGGTCCATTTGCATTGCCACTTTGTTCTGACATGGGAGGAAGGCATTGGCAACTTGGCTGATGGTTTGCAGGATTGTGAGACAGTCTGTAGCCATAATTTAATCTTTCATCACTAGTTGAAGGCTCTTTTCCTATAGTGATGGGTATAAGACTTAGCAAATGTAGCTGTGAAGCTTTACATCAGAATTAATTGTAAATATTGGTTCTCCAGATATTGAATTCTGTTACTGTATTTGGCAGAAAGTTTTGTCTCTTTATCTCACACTATAATGAAGCCATATACAGTACATCACAATATTAGCCCATTGCATTTTCCCAGCCAGGGGCCTATGTTCCAGGGTATAAATTCTAGGCATCTTCCTCCCACTTTCCTGAGAAGTAGATAAGTGGCCATCCTCTTGATGGCCTAGGGAGGCATCTGATCTACAATGACATAATGGTTTTCTCCAGCCTAGATACTATACTTCCTCACTAGCTTCATTCTTTACAATTGTATACTTTCTCCATTCCTTTCTTATCTTCCTTTCCCTAGAGGCCCTTGGAGAAATAAGGATGACAGGTGTGACTGTTGCTTTGCTCTGTAATCCATCAGCATTATTTTAGAGAGAAAGAAAGAATGCCACTTATGATTGCCTGATAATGCAGTAAAAAGAGATAACAGAAAAACAACTCACCAGCATTGAGGTAAAAAGAGGAGAAGGAACTGGGAGGACCGAACAATCAGAAATATTTGTTGGGCCCCCAAAAGTCATATTGCTCATATCCCCCCAAACCTGTTTTTGCAGCTGTCCCTGCAACATGCGCATTAAGTGAGCCCTGTTGGCTGATTTGTTTGATTTCAGTTCTAAAAGCTTACCACTCTATCTTCTTTAAATAGGGAACTTTAAATAGTGATATTTTAATAAATTAACTAGGAAAATCTTGAAATGAGCTCATTTGTTACCTGTATTTACTTCAAAACTTAAATACCATTATCTGCTATATACTTATGATGATGATGGACAAGCTTTTTAAAGCTATCACAAAGGAACTCCACACACGGGTTCGGACAATCTTTTCCATCTCTTCATTTGAGTTAAACAGATGCCTACAAACATATTCTTTCAATTTTGGTGAAAGGTAGAAGTCACATGGTGGCAAGTCTGGACTATATGATGGATGGGGTAAGACAATGAGATCCAATATCTCAGTTGCCCCTTGGATGGCTCATGAGGTGTGATGCCTAGCATTGCCATTATAACAAAACATCCTTCTTGCCTTCTGAACTCTGCTTAATTGTTGTTTCAAAGTTTTGGATGCTGCAGTGTAGCACTCTGACTTGATACTGATGCCAGGTTCAAGAAAAACCATGTGAATAACACCATCTACACCCCAGAAACCTATAACCATGAGTTTTCCTGCCAAAGGCTGGATTTTGATTTTTTTTTTTTTCCCACGGATAAAACTTTGTAATGATGTTCCATGGAGTGACACTTCATTTCTGGATCATGATATTTAATCAGCTGTCACATGCAGTGAAGAAATTATTCCCCTTCATTTATGTGGTGTGATAACAGTTGCTGCAAATTGAAGCTTTCATTTCTGCAGTCGGTGTGTTAGGAACCCATCTTGCACAAACCTTCAAGTACTGAAGAACATCAATAATGTGATCCATACATTCTTGTGAAATGCCAAGCTTGACAGTAATTTCCTTTTGAGTGATCCTCCAATTGTCCTTAATAAGTTCATCAACCTTTCTCGTGTGAAATGTGTTGGTTGCTGTCAGTCTTCATACAAATCCACTCACAGTTTACCATCTTTATATTTTTTGGGCCCAGTAATGCACAGTACTCATGTCAACACAGTCATTACCAAAAACAACCTGCATTTGGTGGTGAATTTCAATTGGAAGGATTCCTTCAGCAGTAAAAAACAAAATTAAACATGGCACAGTGCTTAAAGTTCACTGATGAGAAGTCACTGCAGGCTTTCATTTCACAAAAAATAGCAACCCAACCTTTTCTCACAGCTACTTCCCACCAACTGAAGACAGATGCTAAAGAACACTTCAGAGCTATGGGTACATCAGTACTGCCATTTGTTGGTGACTTACAACATAGGATGCATTACTTTTCATTCAACTTTCATATATTTCAAAATATTGTACTTTAGACAATAATGAAAACAGCCTTTAAAAAATACTAGACATATCCACTGCTAACATATAGTAGTCTTTTCCTAAGCAGAAAATCAGCTCTAACTGAAGTTCCTCAAGAGTCATGAGAAATCAGCATTAATGTCATTTCTGTCTAATGACTGTGGCACTAAGTTTAATTAATTTTTCTGTATAGTCATTCTTTATTCATAAGGAATAATTGGTGTTTCATAGAGATTTTTATTAATAAATTGCATTAAGTATAATCTTATGATGACCAGCAAGTGGCTGAATAGTAGAAGTAACTAGAAAGGGGAACAGAGATGAAGTCCATAATAAATTCTCAGCATTAATGAATGTATCATATAATTTTTTACTTAAATGTAATAAAATAATTGTATAAGTAGAGATCTTTTTCCTTTTTAATTAATTGCAACATAATATTCAAATGTAATACTTCAGATGATTCATTCTAGAGATGAGGATAAACTACTTTTCAGTGATGAATAATGTCCTTTCTACACATATCAGAAGACAAAAAAGATCATACTTTGAAATTGCTTTGTTAGCAGGCAAATAATGCAAAGGAAGCTGAAGATAATGGTCCAAGATTGTTTTCCACAATGACTTGCTTCATTGTTATCAAATATATTGATGTTAACAGAATTGTGTTAATTCCTTCAAACTGGGCTCGGGGTACATGTTGTCATTTAAAAACTCCCATGTACAAGTCTGAGTATCTTTTGGAATATTTTGTAAAATATCACATAATAATGATGGCATAAAAATAAGATTAACAACAAATACAGGCATGTTACTGATAATGTATGATATTAGCAATATTCATTATATCAAAGTGTTTACCTACATGTGACTATTTCAGGGCTTTCCTCCATTCATGATAATGTTTTCTTTATTGACTTGGGTTATGTGTTGTACTGATGAAACAGCCATCTTAAATATCCTTCAAAGATATGGCTTCCATGCTGCTATGAACTTTCTCAAAGTTCTGGGATACTGCTAAATCAGGAAATGCATTTATAGAAAAAGCAGTTTGCCGCATTCAAACTAGATTAGGTATGCTTAATACAGAATATGGAGATGGCCTTGAAAAAGGAATTCATAGGTAAATATCAGCTTAGCCCTAGAAGGGAGGAGGGAAAGAAACTCAAGATTGCCTTGCTTTGATTTTCTTTGGTATAAAGGAGAGAGAATCTGTGTCAGGCTTTCAACATTCTGCTATTATACACTTTAACAATAAAGGAGGATTCCATTAGTTCTTGTGGTATCTGTTTCCTGGCTGACCTTCCTAGAAAGGCTGACACTTAAGGAACTTCATCTGTACATATTCTGATATGAAAGGCTGATTCCCAATTTCCTACATCAGCGTGCAAATTGGTACTTATTTTATGGATCGCACATCTATTTGAATCATGACTAGATTGCAGCCTTCATGGTGATCTGACAATCATATTTTAAAACATCTTTGCCTTCTCGTTTTAAGTAGCTAGAAGCCCTTCTGCTGTTGTGAGTACCTCATAGGAATTCAGAATGTGATACAATATGTTTTCATTTCTGACGTATACATATAATACACACATGTCTCCTTCATGTATAACTTATGAATACATGCAAAGTCACAGGAACTGGATTTAGACTGTTCTGCTGGTCTCTGGATGGAACTGCCATGTATGTAACTTAAGCTTGAATGGTAATTGAGCCTCCAAATTCACTGTATAAATTAGGTTAAACTTCCAAGTTTCAAATCCTGGTTAACATTAAGGTAATATAGTAATATGATATGTAAAAATGATAACCTCTGTATAATTTTATCACAAGTTTATTAATTAGCTTTAATTAACGTTATTAACTTATAGAGTTTATTTATTAATATATGACATTATCTTGACAAGGATCCCCCTCTACTGAGATGCTGTGCATTTGGAAGATGTGCAGAATCAGCCAAATGAGCAGCATTATTTTGATATTGGTGAGTTATTCTAATGGGCTCATGGTATAGGCCTGGCAACAAGTAAAACAGCTTGCTATAACACTGATGCATCTCTCTTAGAACTCTATAATATCCCATCCATTTCAGCATTAAGCCCTTGATTCCAAAGAGCTGAGTTTTTATATGAGGAGCAGAGAGAAAACACATGGCATTTGATTGTTTTATAGTCTTTTAAAGGCTACCTACAGAAGGCATTTGATTGTTTTATAGTCTTTTAAAGGCTACCTATAGAAAACTTCAGAACTGCCCATTACGCTATGGAAACAGCTGTGAAAATACCTGGCTAATTCAATTTGAATGTAGTTTTCATAAGACTTATACATTCAAGAGGATAAGTTATTTAAATCTTTCATTATGACCATAGGCATTAAGATCTTAAAAAGCAATGCATTACATTGATTATTGTGATTTTTTATCTCTGGGTGCTTGTATAGTAAGTATTAAGACATAAGTCTAGAATATTAGTATGGGCATTCAGATTCCATTTGTAAGTTAATACAGGTAGTCCTTGCTTAGCGAATGCCTTGTTTAACAACTGTTTGAAGTTATGGCAGTGTAAAAACAATAGCTTTGCAACCAATCCCCATATTTACAACTGTCCCAACATCCTGTGGTCATGTGATCTCCATTCGGGATCTTCACAACTGGCATGCATTTATGACTGTCACAGCATCCCACAGTCACATGATCACCATTTGTGTGCTTTGCAACTGGCTTGTGACAAGCAGAGTTAACAGAGAAGGAAGTAAAATTGTAAGTTGAAGTCACATGATGTTTTGCTTAGCAACTGCAGCTGTTAGCGAAGGAGTTGCCAGTGCCAACTGTGATTGCTAAGTGAGGATTACCTGTATGTGGATTTGCTGCTATGCAGGGATCAAGTAGAAAGAAGAAAACAAACTGGCCAAAGTAAGACTTGTCTTCTTCATGCCCAATTATGCTTTTCCTATCTCCTATCTCCATTGAATTTGCTGTTCACAACCTTCTGGAAAAATATCCTGTTTAGACCCCATATTTAGATAGAATAGAATAGAATAGAATAGAATAGAATAGAATAGAATAGAATAGAATAGAATAGAATAGAATAGAATAGAATAGAATAGAATAGAATGATACATTTTTAAAGACTAAAACACACAAGTGAAACATACAGTGAAAAATGAACCTACATACATTATAGTGATTAAAACAAATTAAGCCTAACAAAAAGAAGCTTGTCATCAAATCTAGGCCAAAGAGAAACATATTGCCTCATCTTCTCATTTTTAGATTGTAAAGTCTTTAAAAATAGATAACAGACTTATATCCTAAATCCATTCCATAATATCAGGAGGTGTTAGAAGTTTCTTACTGTTTATGTAAGATTTGACTCTCCTGAACCCTAGGCTCGCTAATACCAAAGGTCTTCATAAAAAGTTAAATTCCATCTTTTAGGAATATAATTTAACATTACATCTTTAACTATTATAATTCATTCCAAAGTTGCATTACCATATTGTATGATTTGAAAACAAAACAAAGGCAAGGTAGCACAAGATCAAATCATATGAGTTAAAGAACTCTTAAATTTCTTACAACACAGCACAAAAAAAATCTCATGTCCACTCTTTGTAATAATATTTTAGAGGTCAATATTTTCTGATGGATTAATTTCATTCTTAAATCATAAAAAGTATGTTTTACATTTTGTAAAACCTGTACCCATTGATTTTTCCAAGACTGGATTTTCTGATTCTTCATTTCACATTCCAGGTATATCAGAATCAGAATACTTTAATGGCCAACTATAAAATATATACAAGGAATTTATCTTTGGTGAAAAAAACAAAAACAAGCAAGAACAACAGTGCATTTGGATAACAACTGAAAGAAGGAATGATAATAAGCAGCAGCACCACACAGTAGAATAACAGTACCGCCATGGACCAACACCTATTCATTTTCAAAAGGAGAAGCCACTGTCCAGCACATATCTTATCATGTAGTGTTTAGCAGAGCAATGGCATGAGGGAAAAAACTGTTCTGGTGTCTAGATGTTTTAACATACAGTGCTCTATAGCGCTGTCCTGAAGGAAGAAGTTGCAACAGTTTATGTCCAGGATGTGAAGAGTCTACAGATATCTTCTCCACCCTCATTTTGACCCTCACAGTATACAGTTCTTTTATAGAAGGCAGGCGGGTTGCAGTTATCCTTTCTGCAAACTTAACTATCCGTTGGAGTCTGAGCCTGTCCTGTTTGGCTGCAGAATCAAACCAGACAGTTATAGTTATATAGTTATATATAGTTATATAAAGTTATATAACTATAGCTATAGTTATAGAGGAACAGATAACAGACTCAGTGATTCCCCTGTAAAACTGTACCAAGAGCTCCTGAGATAATTTAAACTTCCTAAGATAACTAATATTAACCTTCATTCTGTGTTTTAATTCGATATAAAATTGGGTTGTTGGTTTTACTTCAAGCACTGCATCTCTTATGGATCCTAACATACTTCTGACACTGTTAAAGCATCCAGGCTGTACTGTTTTGTTGGTAACATGTTTCAACTATATATTACTAAGCAGATGTTATAGGTGAATCATACTTGAAATGCAGTCTCTCAAATTCAATTCAAATTCTTTAAAACAACCATTATTAAATCAAATGATTTAAGGTATTTAGCCCTTGTTTGGTCTGGGCACTCCAGTAGAACAATTTCCCAACTATCTTCAAATTTGGATTAGTCTACAATGTCAATTTCTTATGTAATTCTGGACCAAAATCTAATTGCTAGCCTATTAATAACTAAATATGTCCAGCAGCTTTAAAGGCTGGAAATGAAGATTCCTGTTTAATATACTTGGATCCTAAAACTTGCCAAGATTTCAGAAACTTTACGCACTTGCTTTATGAATGGGCCCAAAGAGGGCAATATTCAAAAAAGTTCTTATTCCAGAAAATACAGATGTTAAAAGCTTAATCCTTCAGTTCGAAATCTGGTAGATTAAAGCTTCCATCACTATAAGGCAACCTTAGTTTGGCAAAAAAGATATGAGGGGTTTTGGCCTATCACAGAAGCTTTCTTATTAATTTATCTATTTGTGTAAACTGTCTGAAAGGGATTAGCACTGGACTCCTTCTTAAAACATATACTAGTCCCAATGTGACATTCATTTTAATTGCATTAAACTTACTCCAGAAATTTAATGGAAGTTTTAACCATTGAACTATGTATATCTACTGAAATCACAGCTATAAAGTCAGACGTAATTAATTCAACGTATTGTGATACAGTTCAAGAAAAAAATAAACCCAAGTGTCTGTACAAATTGTAAATCCTTATTTCTTGCAATAGTGTATAGATGCTGTAGATGCTAAAGGCAACAAGTTAGACTTTCCAGTTGATAGCATAACCAAACTATAAACCATACTGCTGTACAGCTTTATTTATTAGATTTATAATTTTTGTACAGGAGCTCAAGCCTGCATACATAATATCCATTATCCTTATATTTACCCAGAGCAACAACTCCAATGAGGTAAATTGCGCTCAAAATCGTGACTGGCTCAGAATCACCCAGTGAGCTTCCATGGCTGAGAGTGAACTAGAAATTCTTCCTGAAGTCCAATACCTTAACCAGTATACCACACTGGCTCTCAAAAAACCTCTGAAAATCTCAGTGAGCTTTGGTAACGGCACTGCAGAATGATAAAAAATAGTCATAATATCATTAGCATAAAAAAATAATGTATATTCAGTTTTAGATGCCACCACACCCTTAACATCTTGAGAACGTCTAATGAAAAAAGCTAAGGTTTCAGTATAAAGAATGGCATTGAAAAAGAAAAAGAAAAAAAAGAAAAAAAAGCATTGGTCCTAACTATGAATATCTTCACACATGGAAAAATCTTGGACCAAGTAAGAAAAAACTTGGTCTATTTCACGCAGCACTGTTAAAGAAAGTGCCTACCCCTTGGGTCTCATGTTACAAAATATCTGGAAATCCCAACAGTTAAACCTGTTACTTTTTATATATAAGTATCAGCTTTACCACTGAGTTCATATTGTTGTTATATGTGTGTATGTATGTATCTATGCATGCACATATACATATATATAGTAGTTAGTTATTATATAATATATTATTATTATTATAGCTCAGCCTATGGATCTTCCCTTAAGCCAGTGTGTCTTAAACTTTTTGCTATCAGGACCCCTTCCCACTTTTAATAATTATGGAGGACCCCGAAAGAGCATTTGTTTGTATGGGTTATATTTATTGATATTTACTGTATTAAAAATTTAAATTGATGCATTCTAGGAATATTTATTTATTGAATCATTTGAAATTACAAAAGTAACATAAATAAAATATTTTTCAAGAAATCCTTATTCTTTAATAAATAAAAAATAGTAAGAATTACATTTTTTTAAATTTTTGCAAATATCTTCAATATCTGGCAAATAATTTTGATTTTACGGACTCCTGAGAGGGTCTTGGGGTACTGCTAGATATCCTCAAACCACACTTTAAGAAAATCTGCCCTAAACTAAAAGGAACTTTAGTAAATAATTTCTTATACTTTTCCTTTGAGGTCATCTCACTTTTTCTTAATATTTAATATTAAGATTATCTTAATATTAATATTAAGAAAATATTATTTTTCTTAATATTTCTTCATCATCCATCAATATTAGTATACTTTTTTGCTCTATTCGATTCTTTTGCTCTGTACTACTTTTATCAGGGGTTTTTATTTGGGGGGAGGGTTTGAGTCATTTTCATAAAGCAAATATCTTTATTTTCATTCTTGTCTTGTTTGGGTTCTTGCTGGGCTAATATAGTATGTATTGTGTGGGACCAGATTAAGGGGGGAAAGCCTGTTTAAATCAGTAGCTGAACATGTTTGGGGAGGTGTTTCATCTCTCTTCATGAATGGAGGAGGCTTTATTCCAGGAGGAGTGATTTTCAGAGCAAAGGATGCTTTTGAGTAAAAACAAACTAGTAAGGATGTGTCATAATTATTCTAAAACGTTATCTGATAACCTAGGAGGAAGCCGCTAGAACTCTCTTAATTTATTTATAGAGGTATATTAGGGGTATCCCTAAGTATGCTCATCTATCCAGTTGAGATTCAAAGCTTTATCTAACTGCTTTAGCAAACATACTCATTTGAATCAATTGGCTTATAATGATTATGAATCAGAGGAAGCTTACTACAGAGAAGGCTTTATTTTTAAGAATGCAATCGTAAGTAACCACGTCAACCATTCCCTGTAAAACTGTGTTTCTTTCTCTATACCAATAGGGGAACACTGCCATCCCTGTAGTCCACAGTACAATTGTGGTACTAAGATGAGATGGCATTATTGTTCTTTATTTCCTTTACGTGGGACTCAGTTATCTGGTAGGATGTCCCCTGTCACTAAAGAAGTGGTGACTGAAGCTTAATATCTTCCAGTGAGTTCCTCCAAGGAAGTTGGTTAATAATACCAAATTACTGGTAACGGTTAAACAAAATGTAACAGTACTGAATACCAAATAGGTTTTTCCAAATGGATTAATGGGTATTATAATTGTAAGGTTTACCCCGTTCAGCTGCAAGAAACTCTTGTGACACATGTGGGTTCAGCAAAGAAGTTTATTCAAGCGTAACATAAGTAAGTACAGACAAAGTCAGGACTGGCTTGTCATAGCTTACTGTCAGGATTTTCTTTCTCATGGGAAAGGATTCATCCCGTTATCTTTACAACAATAACAAATAATATTTTGACTACAGAGATCATGTGAAAAACACCTGTTATTATGTGTTGTGTATTGTGCTATTTACTGCCACCTATTGGCGTGTGTAGGCCAGTTACCCAGTGGGGGTGGCATAGAGCTATAATACAAGGGGAGGAAAATGTTCAGCCTCTCAGAGTAGTTGTAAGTTGTTTTAGTGTTAGCCACTATGTAGGTTTTATGGGCTACGTAGTTGTAACAAAGTATCAAGTAGCGTACCTCTTCTCTAAGAGTTTGTAGCTAGAGATTTTGTTAAGCTTGTGTTGCTAATAAGTCTTGGATGCTACATTAAATGAGAAGATGTGTTTTTCTTTATATTTTGTATGATATTTGCATTTTATGGAATTTTGCATTTTTATCAATAAACACCAGTTAGTATATATTTTCTGACTGGATTTCTTTGGGAAGCAAGAAATGGACATTGCATTGTGTTTGCTGTCATGGCTAATATTTTCCTGGAGTTTTTGCTGCGCTCTGCACAAACAGGAGTGTTTGTGATTATCACTCTGCCCGACACTTACATGGTATTTTATAGTTCCCCCGTTCCCGCGCTTTTCCCCGTTGCTTAGTTACAGATTACCCGCAGTAATCCCGCCTCGCCCAAATGGCAGATTCAGTCCGGTGCTTTTGTCTTTCTGATTGCCGTCTATGGGTTGTGCTGTTGTTGTCTTTGTTGGTTTCCCCGGTCGCGCGCAAAGCTGGGAGTTCTCAATCGTTCATTGATTGCTTCGCTTCAAAGTCTCTGCGCGTTCCTTTGTCTCCAACGCTCGAGGGAGGCCAGCGCTGATACAAAGTATCCGCTTGCGGTTTGAGTTAAGCGCCACAACCTGCCAGTAATCAGTTCGCGGTTTCACTTCCCCTTTTCCTCTGCTAGCGCCTGGGCGGTGAAATTGACTAGGCGAAGCCGAGTGGTGCTTTCGCTGTGCTGTGCCGTGCTGGCTGAATCTGACAATAATAACATATGCAATTCAACCCACTGGGCTCTTTCCTCACATTGTCATTCCATGTGACTTCCAAGGTGAATTTCATTCCCTCCATTAGAGCGCCTTTGGTATCATACATCATGGTAGAAGTATCAGGTTCAGCCCAAAGAACTCCAAGAGCCAACGCAAATACAGTTCTGTTGCGTTTATTAGCTCCAACCTCAAGACAGAAATCTCACCAGACTGAACCCTAGTTCCCAAGCCAGCCAGCCACAACACCGTGAATTCCTTAGGGAACTGCCAGCCTCATCTTCTTGAACTTCCCACACTCCTGTTGGGGGCTAAGAACACGCTTATCTCCCTGAGCATGGCCTTCATAAGTCCATTCCATCACAGAAGGGAAGAAAAAGCATGGTATCCAGATAGAGATGACAACATGTTCAGAATTGGTACACTTTTTTCCAAAATAAAATTGGCTGGCATAATTAAGTTCTTTTAAAAAAAAAATTGGAGTAACACTATGAATATCTATTTGGGACTTTATATCCTAGCCTATTATCTTGAATGGGTTTATTAGGCCATAAAAATAGAAGTAGATATTCTACAGGAAGTAATACAAAATTTAGGACTTGCTATAGGAGGTAATAAAACATTGAAGACTCTCAATTTTAGTTAATAAACAGATTTTTCCTTTTTATACACATAAAACCTTTTACAGTAATGTAAGTAAAAAATTAAATAATAATGTTGGCATTATTGGATTGAGTAACTGAATGGTATATTTGACATAAATATGGACTTGGCATTTTTCAAGCAGGAATCACAGATAAATCCCCTTCCCAAACTCTTTCTTAGTAAAATATTGAACACTTTAATGTAATATATATTTCTTAAATATTAAAAAAAATCAATAAAGAAAACATGGAAGAATACATCACATATACTGATGCATATAATCTGGTTGAGTCCACCATCTACAAAAGCCTTTGCGTCCATGTTATACATGCCTGTTGTAACTATCTTATACATCAGTTTCTTCTCTGTGTTGATTAGAAATGTTGGTTAAGCAGTGGAGAGCCACAGATGGCATCAATTATTTGTCATCAAACTGGTGTCAGCTCTTAGCAACCACATAGATTTTCTCCAGGATGATCAGTCCCCAACCTGGTCCTTCAGGTCTTCCAATGGCACACCCATGGCTACCATAATTGAGTCCATCCATCTTCCTGCTGGTCATATTCCCTTTCTCTTTCCTTTCACCTTTCCCATCATTATATATTATCAAGAGAGTTAGTTCTTCGTATAATGTGCTCAAAATATGATAACTTGAGCCTGGTCATTTGTGCCTGAAGTGAACATTCTGGATTGAATTATCTGTTTGTTTCTTGGCTATCTGTATTATTCTCAGGAGTCTTCTCCAACATCAAAGTTCAGGTGTCAATACTCTATCCTGCTTCTTAAAAGTCCAATTTTTGCTTCCATACACTATCAAAGCCATTGTCTGTGTAAGGTTTACCCCGTTCGTTTCAGAGAAACTCTCGTGACACATGTGTTCAGCAAAGAAGTTTACTCAGGTGTAACATAAGTAAGTACAGACAAAGCCAGGGTTGGCTTGGCATAGCTTACATGGTATTTTATAGCTTCCCCATTCCCACGCTTTACCCGTTGCTTAGTTACAGATTACCTGCAGTAATCCCCCCTTGCCCAAATGGCAGATTCAGTCCGGTGCTTTTGTCTTTCTGATTGCAGTCTATGGGTTGTGCTGTTGTTGCCTTTGTTGGGTTTGCCTGTTTGCCCGCAAAGCCGGGAGTTCTCGATTGCTTGTTGATTGCTTCGCTTCTGAACCTCTGTGCTTTCCTTTGTTTGCAGCGCCTGAGGGAAGCCGTGCTAATACAAAGTATCTGCTTGCGGTTTTGAGTTAAGCACCACCACCTGTCAGTAATCAGCCCGCGGTTTCACTTCCCCTTTTCCTCTGCTCACGCCTGGGTGGTGAAATTGACTTAGGTGAAGCTGAGCGGTGCCTTCGCCGTGCCGTGCCAGCTGAATCTGACAGTCTGAACTGTTCTGATCTTTGGAGGTACAGACACATCACGGCAACTGAATATCTTTTCTGAGGCCTTCACTGCTACTCTATCAGGTGCTAGTCTGCACCATATGTCATGACTGCTGGTTCCTTTATTGTTGATAGTTGATCCTAAAAGACAGAAGCTATCCACCACTTCAATATCTTCATTGATAATTCAAAGGCTGGTTGCTGTATCTGTTGTAATGACCTTGTTCTTTTTTATATTTAATCTTAGTCCCTTTTATTTTTACTGAGTTCCTTGACATCCATTACTAAAACTTGCAGTTCAATGGAATTTTCAGCTACCAGAGTAGTGTCATCAGCATAGCACAGGCTATTGATGTTTCTTTCTCCAGTTATAAAACTATGTCCACCTTCTTCCAATCTAGGTTCCCTCAGTAGATATATACTTTATAGGTTGAATAAATAAGGAGAAAGCCTTGTCTCACTCCTGGAATATGGTACCAACCTGGAGATATGGAGGTAGCATATTCGATCCAGACTGTGGCTTCCTGGACTGAATATAAGTTTTGCATGAAGACAATGAGATGTCCTGGGAGCATTTTCCTGAGTGCATTCCACAGCTTGACACAATTTTCCTAAGTACATTCCACAGCTTGACACAATCAAAGGTCTTTGTATAATCAGTGAAGTATAAATTGACTTATTTTTAGTATTTGTTGGCTTTCTTAATTATCCAGCATGCATCAGCAATCATGTTTCTTATTCCTGGGCCTTTTCTAAAAATAGCTTGAACATCTGGCATCTCCCCTTTCCATGTAGGACTCTAATCTGTGTTGGATGATCCTAAACATTATCTTGCTGACATGTGAAATTAAAGATATTGTGCACTCTGTTAAATCTCCTTTCTTTGGTTTTCATGTGTAGAGTGATCTATACCAGTTTGTTGGCCACTGTGTTCTCCAGTTTTGCTGGCATAATTTGGTTAGAACCTTTACAGATTCTGATCTAGCTTCATCTTTTGGTGCTAGAGGTTCTTGTAAATAGAAAATATATTCTAAGGTATCTTGGGTGTTCAAATATTTACTGTATAGAATTTCAATCTACTCCTTCCATCTTTGTCTGATCTTTGAATTAATTACCCTCTGTCCGTTGGTGTCCTTTGGCATGCTAATTCAAAGTTGGTACCTCTTTCTGAGTTCAGAGAGCTTTTGGAAGACTGTCCTTGTTTTTCTATATTTTTCCATCTTTGATGTTTTACAGATGTCATTGTAATACTGCTTCTTGTCTCTGCCAACTGCTCTCTGAAATTCTTTGTTAAGTTCCTTCCTGATATCGTTGTCTTTCTTCCTTAGGCTTTGGCTTCTGTTCTTGTCTTCAGATTTTTATCACCTGTTCTGATATCCAGTTTGCTTTCTTCTTTTTATTAGTGTTTGGCAGTCTCTTTTCACATTTATCTTAACTTCTTTGATTTCATTCTACAGTTCCCCTGGTTCCCTATCAATTAGATTCAGGAATTCAAAGTCATTTCTGATGTTCAGCTTGAAATTGGTGGGTATATGGTCAAAATCATATTGTTGAAACTGACTGACTTTCTTCCTCTGTAATTTAACTTGGAACTTACACATGAGCAGTTTGTGATCTGTTCCACAATTGTCCCCTGGCCATATTTTTATAGTTGTAACTGAGCTCTTCCACCTCTCTTAACAATGATATATCAATTTGATTTCTGTGTATTCCATCTGCTGATGTCCATGTATATAGGAGTTGTTTTGGTTACTGGAAGATGGTACAGGTAGTCCTCACTTACCGATAACTTGTTCCATGACTGTTCAGAGTTATGACAGTGCTGAAAAACTAACTTTACAGTCAATTTACAACCATTTATGACCGTCACAGCATCCCTTAGTCACATGATCACCATTGAAGTCATTATGCCTTTACCTGTGCCTGACCTGTGTTTGCCCCCCCCCCCAGAGCAGAAAGATTGGAGAGGTGGGGATTGCAAGAGAATAAGCTGTTTGCTTTTCTAGACATTGAAAGGAACGTGATCGCACTGGCAGCAGGAAAGGGTCAGGCAAAGGAGGAATTGCCTACAGAAGTCACTTGCTTTTTTTCTATTCCCCCCACCCCCTGAGCAGAGAGGTTGGAGAGGAAGAGCTTTCAAGAGAGTAAACTGTTTGCATAGTGTGCCCAAGGCTCCCATCCCCAGACTGCTGGTGCAATCATATTGCTTTTGATGTTGTCAAGACGGTAAGCAGGCACTCAAGCATTCCAAAGGGTGGGGCAGTGGTTAGGAGGCAAATGAAAGCCAAAAGTGTGAAACTAAGTACTTTTCTCTCTTTCCAGCTGGAAAATACAGTCATGGTCACATGATTTCCCACTTAGTGATTGCTTTGCTTAGTGGTGGAGTTGCTAGTCCCAATTAAGGTGGTTAAGTGAAGACTACCTGTATTAGCAATGAAAAAATCTGGCAGAACTATATACACCCTTTTCCTATGTCATTTTTGTTTCCTAGGCCACACAATCCAACTACATTTTCCTCCTTAATATTTCCAACTTTGGCATTCCTGTCTCTAATCACCAACAGCACATCTTGCTTGCATGTGCTGTTGATATCAGATTGAACTTGACCATAAATTTGTCAAACTCTTTTTCTGCATCAGTGGTTGGAGCATAAACTTGGATAATATAATAATAATTAGGATTGTCTGTGAAATCTAATTCATATTATTTGGTCTTTAACTGCACTGTACTCAAATACTGTTTTTGCTATATTCTTCCTGATTCTAAAACCAATGCTGTTTCTTCTTTGTTTTCGGTGTCCTGGGTAGTAAACAGTATGATCTTCTGACTATGTTGAGCTTTTCCATGTTCATGCTTATTTTCCATGTTTTATTTGCAGTTTTGGATTTCCTTTTCATGCATGGCAACATTAGGAACTAGACATCCCAAAAGCTTTTAATCTAGTTACATCATAAACACCATTAGTACTCTGAAATATGTTCAGGTCTTCCTCAAAAGCATGTTGTGGGCTATCAACCTGCAGGGCTTATCACCTGGTACTATACCATCAATCACTTTATCTTGATACAATACAGGAGTAATTTGCCATTGTCTTCTCCCTCAAGGTGTGAAATGATGCCTCTTCCATTGTCACTGAGGTGATCATCCACCATCTTCCAATATTGCTACTGCTCAATATAGCTGCCTGATCAGCAGCTTCAAGTCCTGAATGACCTGCTGGGAATATATACTCTTGGCATAGAGTCCCAGGGTTCTTCGCTCATCCCTCCCAGGAGCTAACCCTTGTCATGATGAGACAGCACAGCAGGACTTGAGTAGGGGGCAGAGATGACACATTCACTTGTAATATTTGATGAAGCCAGGATAGTGTATACTGGAGAGAGCCTCTCAAGATAGAAGCAGGTAATACAATTTATAATGATTAAAGGCAAGATATATGGGTCCTCCTTCAGAGTAGATGTATATGGTATTTTACAGTAAGCTATTTTATGGATTTCTACAAACTCTAGAAATTCCTTTTAGTTTGCTGTTAGAGGTATCCTTAATTTTAAATACATGAATAGGTTTCTCAAAAGACAATGAAGTGCCTAATAATTTCTGAATAATATTCATGCTTTAATCACATATGCTAACACTATACAGATATTTTAATTTTAAAAATCTGGCTATATATCTTTAAATAAATATGGAGATCCAGTCATTCTTAATACAAATCTATGAGGATTCCTCTTGCTTTTGTTTTAGCAAGTGGATGAAAGTGGCTGTAAATTAGATTCTGTGATATATCTTGTTCCTTATTTTTGAACTGATTAGTTTCATACTGTTGGCAGTGACTTACCCTGTTGAATTCAGCTTGGGATTTTGTAGCAATTTTCTGCATGGTGTTCAAACCCCTGAGGGACTGTGTAGATATTCTGTCAAACCTTTTCCAATGGATGTGTATTTCATTCTTTAGATGTACTGTGCTCATTTATAAGAACCACTCTTCAATCTGTAATGGAACATTTTCAAAATGAAGCTTAGAGAGGCAGAAGTCTGACACACTGACTGTAGTATTGTTCCTTCCTAAGATGTATTGGCTCCATTAATATGAATAGAATTTCTGTATTGTATTGAATTTTGTATTGTAGTATTCTAATTATTCACAAGTTATTTTAAGTAAAATAAGTAATATACAAAAATATGAGCATTTGCTGTTACTGGAATCACTACCACTGAGGTACTGGTAAATCTTTCTTTTCTGCCCATTTTAAAGTGATTTTTAAAAAAGAAGATGCTCTTCAGCACATATTAATATAACAAATGTGAGTAATATGTAAAATGTGGATCAGATAAGAAAACTACTTACCCTAGTATTTTGGTTCTGACAATAGGCAAGAAAATATATTTGAAAAATGTGGACAAGGTCTTTTGAAGTCTTGGTTCATGGCTGATTAGTTGTTTGTATTTCTTTGGGCTCTTTTTCAGAAGAACAAAATGATAGTCAATGCAGATCTTAATACCTCATCAAATAACTTGCACAAGCCTAGTAAATAAGATTCATTCTGATTTATGATCAGAATTACAAATATCTGCATTTTCCTGTCATTAAAAAGCAGGAGTGGGTAATGACAGAAAAGGTTGGGTGAACAAGGAGGTACTAAGAAATGTTGTTACTAGAGATTTTCTGATTTACTTCAAAGTTCTTTGGATATTTATTCTAAGAAGGAACTCACAAATTTCCTACAAATGTTCATAAACCAGATGGCAATTCTTAAGATAGCCATTCTTTATTACTAGGAAACTTCCATTCCATAACTATGTTATGGAACTATTAATTAATTAACTATTAATTAATTAACTATTAATTATTAATATTATAATTATTATTAATTATTAATTAATAATAATTATAACTATTATTAACTATTAATTCCATATTAATAATATAAAAAACAACCTTTGTAGGAAACTAAAAACATTATGTTAATTGCATCTTTCTTATTTATTTATTTATTTATTTATTTACAGATGTTACTTGGAAGATGGAGCTTCAAAAGGTGCCTGGCTGAACCGATCAAGTATTATTTTTGCAGGAGGAGACAAGTGGTCAGTAGATCCTCGAGTTTCAATTGCCACAGCAAATAAAAGGGAATACAGTCTCCAGATACAGAATGTGGATGTGTCAGATGATGGTCTATATACTTGTTCAGTGCAGACCCAACACACGCCCAGAACCATGCAGGTGTACTTAACTGTAAAAGGTATCAGTTATTCAATTTTTTAATTTTAATTAACTTTTACAAACAGAATCGATTTGGCATTTGATTTTAACAGATAATTTCAATTAATTCATTAATAGCGTTTTTTGATGCCTTGAATTAAAAATACAATTAACATAACTGTAGTCAGTTACAAATACATATGTCAAAATGTGGGAGAGTATGTATGTTTGTGTGAAAGAGGCGATGGATTTGTGCTTGCAGAAAGATGTATGGTACAGTATTTATTAAAATTAAGAGATGCAATGTATTCCAACTCTAAAGTTAGAACTGTAAGCAGAACTCTTGCTATGAGAAAGCTTTTGTTCTTCAGTCTCCCTGCATTGAATATGCACAAGTTTGCTAAAATGCTTCCTCTTATATAATCCTATTTGTTTGGCACAGCTAGATACCATTATGAAACAACCACCAGAAAAAAAGTATTGAAGATAAGTGTCATCTTCTAGTCTAATTCTTTTTCAATTAAATTATTTTGAGCCAAGCTTATTCCAGATGTTACTCAACAGTTTAGTTACAAGTTAAAATAATTTATATCCACAATGGTTTGAGTAATTATGAATTTGGATTAAATAAATCCTATTCTTTCTTGCTATTTAATTCAGTATCTGGTCTAAAACAACAATGACTTATTTTCATCTTTCTTTTGCACATATTTCAACTTGCAGTGTGAGATGTTCTCCATATTTTATCCTATGAATCTACAATTTCATCAATATAATGCAAAAGTAGAGCAAATTTCTCAGTTCAGTGTGGCATCTCCTTATTTTAGTGGAGGTACAAAGCAAAAATATAAATTATTTTCAGCCTATTGTCTCTCCGCTACAGCCAACATTTTTCTCCATTAGAGATGTATGTGGTAAATTAGATTATTTACTGAAGTTTTCTGTTGACTATTGCGATATATCCTAGTTTCATACAGAAACATTATTTAAGTGAGAAAAGCCTGTTTTTCCACAGAGTCTGTGCATTAGATTTGCTACACCACTTTTTTGATTAACCAATACTTCAAATATCTAATAGATCTAATATTTTCCACCACAATTGATGTATGGCCATGGTTTCATAGTTAACCAAAGTACAGAATCTTTGTCAAAATGTTTGAAGTAAACATATACATCAGACCTCTAAAGATAAGTGAAAAAGGATGGTCTATATTGTCAGAGGAGATGTTTGTGCATTGGCTATGTTCACATGTAGCACTAATATGTTTATCTTTAACAATGGATTAAGTATCTATTCATGATCTGCAACACAGACTATCACACAAACTGTTCCTGACAGTGGTTTGTCAGTCCCTCTTTTCTCCAGCCAATATCCTAACCATCAATGAATTGGCTAGCCAGCCGACATTACTTTTTAAAAATTAAAAAACAAAAAAAATAGAGTGCTATAGAGTAGCTGAAGTCAAAGCCATTCCAAGATAGATGGGAGCAACTAATATTTTCCCCATCCTTTTTTTTTCTTTTAAGAAATTATGCACAATTATGGGTGAAAGAAACCTAGGGGTAGTGAGCTCCTGCTATGGATGTGGCTTTGCTTTACAAGTACTCTTGTACTTCATATTATTTTCTTTGAGGATAATGGCTGTTCAGTTGTAAACTGGTCCTTAGTTATTATGGCTAGGTTTGGTTAGTCTACTACAAAGCAGTTACAGGTTACTGTTGAAGTTTTCTACCTTAACCAAAATTTGGACAATGGTACTCATTTAGGCAATATGCTAAGCTTAATCAAATTTAGCCAGATTTACTATATGATCCATACTCTCTCTTGATTAACGCTTGGTTTAGTCTGATGCTGTTTTAGGTCCTATGAAGGCTATTCTTCCAGGCACTTTAAGTAGTCTTTGTTCTATAATGTCTCTTCTCAAACAGTGACCCCTGTTGGCATCATCTCTGAGTAATTCTGTTTTTTTTTTCTTTTTTCTTTCCCCAAAATGAGATTCCCTCAAAGTGGCTAATAAGCCAGTAGAAGAGAATATATGTACCAGGGTTGAACTATGGAGTCTTTGGTGTTCTCTGAGCTTGGTTGTTTTCCTGCAGATGTTTCATTACCCAACATCTGCAGGAAAACAACCAAGCTCAGAGAACACCAAAGACTCCACAGCTAATAAACCATTAAAAAATAAATATATGCAGCTCATAACTAAGAAGATTTTTGTTTGTTGAATGCTGCCAAAAACCCTGAGAAAAAGATGCTTTGGCCAAGAGTCAGTGAAGAAAGTACTAAAAGTGCCTGGTATGGGGTTCCATAGTTTGAGAGACGAAATGTAAGAATCCTATTTCATGCTGTTACTGATGGTACTAGGCAAAAGATGGTCCTCTATCAAAGAAATAAAAATTGTGCACCTTTGAAAAAAACATTCTCTGAAATGCATATGACATTCTGAAAATACTGTAGATAAGATTCAGAGGAACTCATAGGAAATAGGGTCAAAGAATATGCTTTTCCTTCAGGAACTACAAAATACTTACAATTACAGTGTGGCAGGGAAAATAGAAATGGCAACTTGATGTTGGTAGGACAGAAGAGTATTTCTTTGAAAGGCAACATTCTTCCAGTATTTTTTTATAATGAAACAAATCAGCATTAAAGTCATTTTCTGCAAGTATTAATAAAGTTCAAGAGGACAGATATCATTATCGCAACTAGGGTCAAACTGAAAACAGTATAAATGTCACTGAAAACAGTGTTTTCTGGAAATTTATTTTCCTGTGCAAAACAAAAAACAAAAACATGCTGTCAAGCATTCTTTATTTCAGAAATTTCTTTCATCCTTGTCATGGCAACACAAGTTCAGGTGCACATTTGGACATGATGATTTGCATGGTAGGTTTCCAGATAGAATGAAACTGAATGGTTAGAAAGTCCCAGAACATTTAGATGTTTATCACCATTGATGCTGCTGTGCATTTTATATACAGAGCACCATTTCAGGGATTAGGCTGCCCTAATTAACTATTCTAAGGGACCGGTGGTTTAGGAGTTAGCAGTGAGATGAGGGAAGCCTGTGATCTCATGAGCTGCAGTCCAAAATTGGCCCTGCTTGGCAGAGACATTAAGCCAGGACCATCTGATTGCTTTCTGTCATTTTCCTAAAATGCCCTTTTATGCTGTCGCTTCAGCTTTCTGTATTTAAGTCCCAATAAAATACAAACAAAGAAAATCAGATTAGAAATACCTTGCGTTTTTTACAAAAGATAAAATGCTGAATGATTGAAAAAAGACCATGTGTTGCTTTGTTTATTTAGCAGTATTTATCTTGTAATAAAGTCTGGGGGCTTACAAGGATAACTATCAGTAATATGCAGGGTGCTGTATTCTAAGTCAGATCATAGGTTCATTTCATCTGATATTATCCTCTTCAATGACTGTGCCTTTTCAGATTTTCGACACAGGGTGTTTAAACTGAGGTTTTTTGTACTTCAGATGACATGGTTAACCCTTCTTGGCTTCCCTAGTGCTTCATGCACTAGTACAGTGTATGATAGTCATTTTGTAAAAAAAATAATGTTTATCATAACTGAATATAGAATTGTTTATCTGTATGCTTGTTTGATAAATACTGACAATACCCTTGGAGCTCTTACTTAAAGCACCCTGAACTCCCTAGGTTCGGGATATAGATAGTGACTGAAGTCATTCCTTTATTAATATTGCTATATGCTGGAAAATATGGAACAAGGAATTATTCTAATAAATGCCAGGTCTTTTGTTTTAGCAGCAGTATAGTTATGTTTGACTGCTGTCATGTGAACTCAACATTTAGACATAACCAATGATTTTTAAAAATCTACAAGAAGAATTTATCGTAGTACATTGTATGCAGTTAAAAATGCATTTTCCAGGTGTTCAGTTTTTTTGCAATTTACTGTATTTCTGTGAATAATTCCCCATAATATTTTGCGTATACTTAAGCTTATGATCATCACAGCTATACATGTTTTACAATATACAAGTACCTTTGAATGCTTTTCTCTAATACTGTACTGGCATTTTTTTCAGCATGTGTTAAATAGTGAATTACATTACACTAGTTCTGTCTTCACATTTTCTACAGTGAATTAGAATTCTTTCATTCACTGAAATGGTGAATACTCAAATGGTGATGATTTTTCATATGCAAGTATGCAACCCAGTCCCAGGCCTTTTCATTCTGACATTAAGCCAATGTACCTTCTTCCAAGAGTTCATACAATTAAAACTTTAGTGTATGGATTTACAGTCTGTGGCCCCAAGGCTGCACATAGCTGTCAGAAAGGGCTGCCCTCAAAGAGCATCCGGAAGCTTCAGCTAGTGCAGATTGCAGTGGCGTGGGCAGTTATGGGCTCCTTTCGCTTGGCGCATGTGATGCCTGTGTTCCGCGAGCTGCATTGGCTGCCAGTATGCTTCTGGGTTCATTTCAATGTGCTGCTAGTGATCTATAAAGCTTTTCATGGCATGAGACCAGGATACTCGTAGAACAGTCTCCTCAGTTGTATCTACCCATACTGTGAGATCCAGTAGGAAAGGCATGCTCTGAGTCCCATTCATTAGGGAATAGCGGGGATGAGAGTCTTTTCTGTTGTGGTGCCCACCCTCTAGAACATCATTCCCCTAGAGATTTGACCTACTGGCTTTCTGTAAGGCCTTAAAAACCTGGCTTTGTTGCCGAGCCTGGGCTCAACCTGTGTGGATGAGCCCATATCTTGGTTATGTTGATGGTGTTGGTTGGTTTTTTATCTTGGCTCCTATATTTATTATTTATTGCTTTTATGATGTTTTCATTCATTTTTTATTCTGTTAGCTGCCCAGGGTCATATGTTAAATAAGTTGTGGTTGAATTCTAAATTGTAATGTGATACACAGAAAAAAAATATTAAATACGTGGGGAAAAATCATAGAAACTCAGATGTACTTTTGCCATATTAATCTTATTTACATTTAAATTACATTAAAGCAAATTTAGGTTTTACTTTAGTTTCTATTATGTTGTAGGTTGTAGTCAAGAGGCAAGAGTATCTCTCAGAACAAAAAGTTGTGCATTCCATTTTTACTGAGTCACACATATTTTTGGTGAAAATAATTATTTCAACTTTTATATTGTGGATATTAGGAATAAAAGGAAGAACAAGACACTGCAAACTTACAGGTCAAATTAAGACAGTAGTATTGTCTTCTCTGGAGGATAAATTATCTCTTATGCAAACTTGAAATGAGTTTCCAGTTCATATTTCTTTATTTAACAAAGAGATACAAAACTACCCTGGATAAATAACAGAACTTAATCCACACTTTCTTCACAAAATAAAGTATACTCAGTAATGCCAAGGATACATTGATGCTAATTCTGTGTCCTGGTTATATATTTATTTTACAAAATGTGGCTTACTTTGGAAACATTGGTCACTGCTGAGCCAATCTGTGGCCCAAGACCAAATGTATGGACCTGAATCAAAAGTAGTGCTTGATAACTTATGTATTAAAACTCAAATAGAGAATAATTCTGGTCCTGATATATGTTGACTTGCCATCAAAGCTTGAGGCTCAAATTAGGCTTTCATTTATATTTATAAATATTGTCTTAGACTGAATCATGTTTTTTTAAAACAAAAACAAAAATGAAACAACAACAACAAAAAACCCTGATTACTTGTAAGACTCAGTAGAAAGATATGAAAGTTACATTTCTAACAACCCAATTTTGAGATGATAAAACTGGTTGTTGAAAGAACTGAGGTGTTTTTTGACATTAACATTTTACATTTCTCTAACTATTGTCTATATTTCTGTTACTATGCCTGCTAGGGAAAATAATATAATAAACTGTAACCCAAGCCTCATTTGTATTTTCTTCTGGAGTAATTAATGCATATGCAATCCTCTATCTATCTATCTATCTATCTATCTATCTATCTATCTATCTATCTATCTATCTATCTATCTCCACACTCAATTGTGACCGATTCTGCGGCGACTGCCTGGACGAGTCCCTGCAGTTTTCAAGGCAAGGTGTTTCAGAAGTGGTTTGCCAGTGCCTCCTTCCT
Organism: Python bivittatus; assembly: GCF_059951505.1. NCBI lineage: Eukaryota > Metazoa > Chordata > Lepidosauria > Squamata > Pythonidae > Python > Python bivittatus. Next base: position 35,823,895 of record NW_028277098.1, read on the forward strand.
AGAGCAGAGCCCAGCTGGCGAGCGCAGGAGGCAGGGTTTCCGTTGCTTCGTGCCTTTTTCGGACGTGCGCGGCTTCTGCGTTCCCAGCAACTGGTCCCGTCTCCCATGCAAGGCGCTGCCAGCATTTTTCCTCCCACTGGGGTGAGAGTCCCCATTTATCTACTCACGTCAGTTTCCGAGCTGCTGGGTTGGCAGGAGCTGGGGAGGAAACAGGAGCTCGCTCTGCTGTGCAGAGCTGGGCTCGGACCGCTGAAGTGTCGACCATTTCTGGCCAGCAACTTTTCAGCGTCATTAAGCCGCTGCACCACCACATCCCCCCCATATATATATGCAATCCTATATATATATATGTGTGTGTGTGTGTGTGTGTGTGTGTGTACACATACACATACACACACACAGAGAGAGAAGTAAACTCACTGAGTTCAATAGAGCTGGCTCCAAGGTAAGTGGACATAGAACCATAGCCTGAATCTGAAATATTTACAGCAAGTTATATTATTGGAAGAAAGCACAAAAGAAATACTGATAGGGGAAAAGAAGATTCAAAAGGAAAGCAAAAAATCACTGCACTGACAGTGTGTGTAACAGTGTGTGTAGATGATTGGCATGACAGTTGGGCAAAACATGAAACAAGAGAAAATTTCAAAAAAAAAAAATGGACAGATTCTTTTAACATTTGAAATTCTTTCTGCCCTAAGGTGAATTCTATTGACCTAAGAACATGTTACTGTAACATGACATGAGGGAAATGTCACTATTCACTTCCAGAATGGAAAAATGTCCAAATACATTGCCTCTCTTTCAAAATTAAACCTCAAGTGCAGGCATAGATTAACAATGAAAAATTCAGAATGAAATCTTTCTTTATAACTGTGAGATCTACAGTATTTCTTTTTAACTCTAATACTAGCACTACTCTCTAGCATTCCTTCCATTTTATCTATTTTCAATGTTCTCTGTTAACAATAAGCCAAAAACCTGTGATTTGGATTTCTGTGTGCTGCACACATGAAACACATCTCCTAGGGCACTGGGTATGCTTATCCTGGGACCAAATAATAAAAAATGAAATATCAGTCATAATTAGCCCATCACATTTTGGTTTGTTTAAAAACATAAGCATAAGAAACAGCGTAAAGTACGAAGACAAAAAAATTGGTTTCCTAGTTATCCAGGATTAACTAGTGTTCTGCCTTCGCTTCCACACTTGGACTCTCACTGGCACTAACATCTTGTGTTTGGGCTGGTTTATAAATACTATTACATACATACATGCCATATGATAGCTTCTTATCTTCCTCCCTATTGCAGCTTCTGAAAATGTGAGGCTTTCTGGAGTCAAAAACACCACAACATGGAAAAAGAAATTCACAATATTATTAATTAGCTTATTGTAGCCTTCATCACAGACTAAATCAACTTACATCAAAGGAGAAGAGGAATCATGTTTACTACCTTTTCATACAACATTCACTACTGCCACAGAGAACAAATCTATAAACAATCTTGCTGGAATTCAACTTTGCATGCACCAGCTTTCTGCACCTATAATCCAAATGACCACTAGGGGCAGTAGAGATTTAGCAAAGTTCCTCATTATCTTTACAGTATTTCCTTTCTTTGTCTAAAAGACTTCCTTTGCACGCCTCTGTGTAATGTGTCTCCTAGTAGTTAGGCAGATATTTTCATCCTTTCCTTCCTCAGTTCAGTTTTATATCTCTTCTATCTCTAGTCTGTACAGTTCAGAGTACCTGTCTTGCACTCTCTCTATAATGCAGAAGAACACAATACAGGCTCTTAGTTGTAGATAGACTTAAGGAACTCCATGTTACTGCCTAAATAAAGCTTGTCTATTTTTCTTTCACACAAGTATCAGGCTCAAGGATACTTTATTATAAAAATTTATATTGCTAACTAGTATTTCTCTCCACAGATTCTTTATCCAGTGTTTCTCAACCTTGGCAACTTTAAGATATGTGGACTTCCCCATAGTGGCTGGGGAATTCTGGGAGTTGAAGTCCACATATGCCAAGGTTGAGAAATGTTGCTTTATACTGTAAGCTATCTTCTATCAAACAAATCTAATATTCACTAAAAAATGGACTGATCAGGAATACAGGGGCTATATGGTTGAGAACTGATCAAGAATATGCACTAAAAAATGCATTGAGCCAGTGGCATATCAAAGCAAACTCTGTAACTCCAATATGAATACTGAAATTTTCCAAGACAAATGGCCTGGGATTTTTAAATACCACACCTGAGATCAATTAGTTAGCTCAGGAAGGGAGACTGATGGTAGGATGATAACTCATATGTGACAGAATTCATGACCCATCTCTGGACACTAGCCAGCACATAAATGAACTATTTTCCTGGCAAAGGAGATTGATTTTTTTTTAATAGATGATAATACCCTCCCTCCCCCTGTGGTTCTTTGGCAACTTATGCTGAAATGTGGAGCAAATAGAAACATGCAGAATAGATGCAGTTCAGTTTCCCCCACCTGTGTGTATTCAACATAAAGGTATTTAGTAAAGGAAAATTGATTCCCATCCATAACTCGTGAATGATGTAAGTGACATAAGGCCTCAGTCAACAGCTGTTTTTTTAAGAGCAGTTCTATCCTTTCATTATGCCATCTGTATAAAATCAAGATATTTGAATTTACAGCATCATGCGAACAACAGCCTACAAAGTTTAGCATGTGCTAGAGATGAATGTGATTAAATGGAATGCTATGTTTGCTTAGTTAGTCATTAGTACACCTGAAAAAAACAGATATATGTGTAAAATGATGCCAACCGAAATCAACAATAAATGTTCATTGACTATCCTGTTTCATCTATGTCACATTGACTTATCAACCTTTTTGGTACTTACGTTTTTGAACAATTCAGCAATCAGTCACACTGCATCTTCAGGCACATCAAATTCAGAAAAGCAATGCAATTAATCTACAATGATAGTCTATATGAGGCTGCATCACTGTGTCTCAATATCTGGGCAACTTAGAGTACCTAGAAGTTTGATGGCAACCAGAAAGAACAGGTAATTTTTATTTATTTACTTGAATTTACACAATTCATATCCAACTCTCTGTTCATATAAAATTCAATGTAATATTTTTTATTATTATTATTTGAATGACATCCATATAGTCACCAGGAGTCAAGTTCAACTTAAAGGAGACTTTAACTTGCATCAATGATATGTGCACTCTAGTATTTTTCAGGAAGTTTTCAAGATTCCAGATACAGACACTCATCAAATTATCCACCCACACAGTTATCCACCCATCACAAAAATCAAATTCTGTACAGGTAAGCAAAGACAAAAAACCACTATGGAAAGAGATCCTGTGCTTTTAAACAGGACTTACTGTCATTTCCTACCCAGATTACTAGGGAATACCAAGATACGTAAAGCCTTCAAAGTCTCATACCAAAGAGTATCTACTTTTCTTTCCTACTTATGATATGCCATGGACTGATTTAACCCTTTCTTATTTAACACATTGTATCTTTTGCTAAACTGTGCATGAATTAAACTCTATTTAGCCACAAATCACAACATTGCAAATTAGTTTTCTCCACAAACTGGAAAGGCAATCAGAAACGTATCTACTGCATTGTATTCTATTCATTATTAGTACTGCCTGAACCCTCATGATTTGTTATTTGTTGCAGGAGAAAATCCATGGCATATGATACTATAGAGAGTAGTATTTGGAGACTGAGTTCCAATGCGTCTTCCTGCAGTGAATGAGTTACTATTGTATCAATGACACATAATATTTCCCAATAGGAGAATCATTGAGTACAGGCACCAGAAAAGCCGCTAGGTCCAAGAATCAGTGGGAGGATTTGGATTCTAATTGGGTTATGAAAAAGAAAAGTGAGTAAGTTGATGCAAATTTATACCTTATTATTCAGTATTATGCAGTAGCAGTTGCACTTTTTTATTTTATTGTTCTCATTATCTCTCTATGAACAGGCAGATCTAGCACAGAAAAGGATATTGTTCTCCATTGGCATGCAGACTACAAATAATATCTGTGACAACAATAGTATCTAATGGGAAACCAGCTTTTGGCCTATGGAGCATCTCTATTGGAACTATCACTTCACTATATGACATAGAGATGAAGATGGAGAAAGCTGTAACACTGATATGAAGTTTCAAAGGCACAGATGAGATAAAACTGTTGATAACTTTTTCATTCTGTTATGATTTCAGAACTTTTTATATAACTTGTCTTGTTCAATAAAATGTATTCATGGTTTTCGATGTGTTTATGCAACTATGATGCATAGTGAATGGTATTCTGTTGTCATAATAATAATGAGAATAAATTATGGGTGTTCCACTATGAGTCTGCATGTAGAGACCTAATTAGAAGTTGAGTCTCAACTGTATTTACCTTGGGTAATGAGTGACTGATTTGTTAGATATATGTCCCACCTTTCCTCTAAGAATTCAGGATGGATTATGTGGATGTCTCCCTTCATTTGAATCCCCATAACAGCAACCTTGGCCTACTGAGAATAATTGACCCAAGTCACCCAGTGACTTTTCACAGGTAAGACTGGGCTTGAACCTGGATCTTCCCTGTCTTAGTCTAACATTTTAACCACTACACAATGATGGCTTTCAGTTGATTTTTTAAACCAAGCAGAATTGTTATTATTGATGCACAAAAGTAACTGAGGACAATTCAACACAAAAATAATTAGTAGAAGCTTTTAATCAGCAAGTAAACATGAGGGAGATAAAGATGGATGTAATAAAAAGGACTGGATTAGTTTAAAGTCATGTGAGGTATGACTGGGTATGTTAGTTACCTGCTTATTACTCAGAATTATTACACTTTATTAAGTGTGTATGCTTGCCTATCCTGTTTGACTAAGATTCTATACAGAGCAATGCTATAATTGATCCTATGCATAGAATTAAAGAATCTAGTATTTCTTACATTGTAGCAATGTGTTTAAGGCATTGCTTTGTATGAGTCAGTACCAGATGTTCTAATCTAAAAATTATCATTGGTAATTTTGGGTGGTAATCAAAATATCAGCTTTTCCAGATCTGAACATATATTATTTCCCATTTACTGTGCCATTCCACATGACTATTCTACACGACCTATGTGTATACAGTAAAAGTTTATGTGCAAAATTTTAAGTAACAGTTCATTGACTCTTGGCAGCATTCAAAGTCAGTTGACTATAGTCCCCATCACATTCTGCCTAATAGGACAGGTTCTGATCAGTTTAGCAATTGTCAAAGGGTTCCTTCCATCACCATAAAATAATCATAACTGCTTTTGTTACTTTGAAAGCTTTTTAAATATAATAAATATAATAAACTTCTCCATATTAATTTCACTATAAAAATGCTGGAATCTTTGAAATTTCAGAAGTCAGACAGATTCTCAAAGGAATTAGAATTTCCTTTGCAATACTGAAAAGCATTTAGGCATCTTGAGTGGATTATTATCCTGGTATCTTTGAGTATGGATTTCAGGATAAAATCAATATGCTACCAGTTTTTACAGTGATCTGAATAAGGACCAGTTCTAAATAACTGGACACCTCCATGGTATCTGTAAAATATGGTAGACAAAACATGGAGAATATCATTGAACTCTCTGACAAATGAAAACGAAACAGCTATGCATAGGAAGCTCAGGGCTACATTGAAATCTATAGCCTCTCTGCTCCCATTTTCACTTCTGTTCAGTATTTTGATTTTGTCCAAGCATGTAGCTCCCTTCCTATGTCATATATCTGCATTCATTTATCTATACATGTAAATACAATTTATAGATTCAGTGTGTCATTGCAATTGATGCTTTTGAATTAAATATGTTCAATATTTCCAGTGTAACGGGTGCTGCCCTTTTCTACTAATAAACCTTCCTAATGCCTCCATAAATATTAATGTATTGATTTAGTCTCAGCAATGTTTGTGAAGACTAATTTATTTCCTAAATCTGGCCGAGAGGGACTTGTATTTGGAACTAACAAGATAAATCTTATACAAATTTATTTAAAGTGGGGCAAAATAAATATGCAGAAGACATCTATAATCATACTAGCAACCACTTCCCACTTAAAACTGACAAAGCATTGCTCTTTTAAATTGCTGCTGCTTGAGATGTCAGTTTGTTATAAAATTAACTTCTTGATGCTAGTCACTGTTATCAACTTGTCTTTTCTCTAGGAACAAAAACAGCAAGATTGAGCAAATTTGTGCTGGGTTGCAAAGTAGCTTGGTAAGATTTAGAAAACAATAGCCAGGCAATCATTCTGTAAAATACATATTTACACTCTTTTATTGTGATTACATGGATGCTATAAATAATAATTCTTCTTATATGCTTTCCAGTATATAAAGTGGTAAACTTGGCAATCCTATATCACTTAGGTGTACAAAAAAATGGTATGAGTTTTTGTTCATCTGCTTAGTCGGTAAACCTAGCCAGAGCTCAAGAGGACGAAGTAGAGTGTTGAGCCAAGGCACTCATGGGTACCACCTGAGGCAGCTTCCAGATGCTTTTGAAAAAGGGAAAGTTTAAAGCAGTTTGTAATATGGCCTAAGAATCACCTGTTCAAAGATGGGGGAAGCACCAGGTAGTTTGCTTCTATCATAGCCATGATAAACATGGTAAAAAAGAGCAGATCTCTACTCTGCTGTAAATGAAATGTGATGTATGGTTCACATATAAATGTGATGTATGGTTCACTGAGTTTATACCATTTAAAAAAAAAATCCCAAAAGGTACTCTGGGAAACAGATGGGAGAAAATATGTAACAGCAGTGGTTTGTGAGATCCGGAACCCCATTCAGAGATTTACAAGGTCCTTTAGGAAGGTGTGAAACTTTTGCAGGCAGTAATAAAGATTTGGTGTTAGGTCCAGATTAATATAGCATCAGTTAAAAGAGTAAGAGATAGTGGATTTGAAATATGAGTCCATCTTTGGTCAAAATTCAAAGTGGAATGTGTTGGAGGCCACATGTTAAATGCAAAAAAGAGGGAAAGAATTTATTCAAACTAGGAAGAAGGCAAGTCCAGAGTAAAACAAACAAACAAACCATCCATCATCCCATCCATCCATCATTTATTCTCTTCCACACTATCCAGTAAATGGTCCTGCATGAAGGAATTAGAGCCATCCCAGAAACTTCTGGAATTATGGATTGTGCATCCATAGGTTAAAGTTGGAATAACAGCTTTATTCTAAGCCACATACTATTGTAGAATATTCTGTAAAATATCATATTTAACAGAAAAAAATCTTCACAGTTCTTGCCTAAACCCTGCCCCATCCATAAGCGGCTTTACCTACTTTATGTCCTCAGCTTTCCCCCCATTTCATCAATTAAATGCAGGCCTTAGAAACCAAAAGGTTTCCCTCTGCTCTCCTATAGTACATCTGTACTTCCTCTTCTGCATCACATTGCTCCAATTTCTTCCTGGTTGGAGTTGCTATAAGCAATTCTGTCATGCTTCTGATTAATTACTTCCTGTGCTAGTATTTATTACTGGTGAAATAACTTCTGGGTAATGCAGTGTGAGGCAATGAATATGTGCTGACATTTCACACAATATTTACTGCTGTTTTAGCCAGTGTAACTTAGCAAGAGTTTCACTGATGTAAATTCAATAATTATGTAAGATCATATACAACTGCAGTTAATTTTACTGAGTTACCCACTAAAATTTGCTCAGGACATTAATCTTGTAATAGCCCTTGAATGGAATTGCCAATTATATGCAAAAATTATCCATTGTATGGTGTGGTCCATTATTGTAGCAAGTTTTTTTGGCAGTAAATGGACAAAATATATTTTATAAAAATATTTCAATAAATAAAAGTAGGCTTTGACTATGTTTCAGAATTAGGAAACTTGACACTATAACAATTCTATTGAAAAGTTTATCTTGAAATAAGCATACCACTTGCTTTTGCACTTTGCTGTAAGCGTGCTTGGCAAACTCCTGAAATATGGGAGAATTCTTCATGCAAATAAATCTTTTTTTAACCATCCAGTTACAAAGAAACCCTGAGACTTATTTATACTCAGTATCAAGTGGTTCTTTAATAATACCCCCATTCTATTTGAAATTGGTTGATGTCATCTTCTTTGTACAATTACACAAACTATATTAGTTGAGTCAGCTCATCTTCTGTTAGTTAGGAACAGAGATGAGATAAGAACCTTCGTCTCCTGCAATTTCTGACCGTCTTGTCTGTACATGTATCTCTGTGTCTGCATGCACATGTGTACACAAAAGGAAGGACTGATTGGCCACACCAACTTAAACTGATTGGCCACTTCATTCTACTGATATAAAATGAATCTTAGAAAATAAAGTAATTAGAATATTTTAAAGAGTGAGTGTGATTTATTTAGAAAAATTGTAAATATTTGTAGGAATGGTGATCATTTCAGAATATTCTAGAATACTAGTATAAATTATATGGTTCATCCTTGAATGTCTGATAGGCAAATAATAAGCTATAAGTACTCATAAACATACCTTAATAGTCAAATAGCATGTGTATGAAACTGGTATAAAACAACAGTAACCCATCGCATAACCTTAGTTTCAAATCTAAAAATCAAGTTATAAACTATTGTAGAAAAGGAAGAGCCAACTAATTAAACCAGAATTCAACTTTTTTTTAAGGAGATTTAGAATGAATAGAAATGCGGGCAATCTATATACTACTGAAACTGTCATTGTATTTATCTGTCTGTATGTACCCTCATGTTAGCCCAAATGGTGCATTATATTGCAATAGTTATTGAATCAAGGTATCTAAAATCCATTAACTTAAAGAATGCATAAAAATCTGGGACCCACTACTCCAGTGGAATTGAAATTTCCATGAAGTTCAGACCAGTTTTATTCACCAAGTTGTGGCCATTGCAGTGTCCCCATGGTCATGTGATCATGATTTCCAGCGCTCCCTGCCAGCTTCCCACAAGCAAATTGAAAGGGGAACCCAGCAGGAAGTTGGACATTGCTCCTGCTCCCACTGCTTTTTTGCCTCCCTGTGATCATTCTGTTTATCTGTTTAGGTAAATAAATATCAACTTATTACTGAAGTTCGTTTACTACTACAATTATTTTTCTATTTATAATATATACTTTCTTAGATGATCATGGGACCATCCAACATTGGGGTAAAAGAAATAGGTCAGCCTAAAATGTAAGGTTCATTCTGGTCACATCAGACTGCACTACCTTTCTGTCACTGGGTTGTCTAGTGTTCTTTAAAGATATCCCAACTAATCAACTAAAGTTGAACAGATTGGACACCTTCTTTACATGACAGAAATCATTTTGGGACTTTGTGTGCCTCTTGGGAGTTTTTTTCAAACTGAGAGGCATGAGTCATGATTCTACTCTTTGATATAAAGCTAATGGTATCTGGCACATGAAATATTTCCAGTGAAATGTTATCATCAGTTAAAACTTTTCTGAACTTTGCTTAATGTGGTATGTGGTGAAATAGCTTTGGAAATAAAATTCCATATTTTCATCTTAAAGATGTAAGGATTGTTGAGAAATAGAATGTCTCAGGCCTAGGCTCTGAAGAGAAGATAGACAAGCAGGAACATCAATTTGTCCATATTTAAGTCTAAAACTAAGATTGATTTCATGATGGGTACAATCAGGTTTTTCAATAGATTTAAGTAGATTTTTCAATAATTGCAGTCCTTGCCTTGTATTGATCTCGTCATTATGAACCAAATAGATTTTGCACAAATTTGAGACAATATAACTAATTTTGGTTCTCTGGAATCAAAACAAGACTAGTTCCTTCAGCTTTCTGTGAAAAAGCTTGTGATCTCTGAAGTGATAAAATAACTTTGGTCTTTTGGGCAGGTATAATAACAATATTTTGCAATAATGAGGTATATCCGTTATTGATGAGGGGTTAGAGAAGGACCAGACCATTGGAAAAGGAAAAAGAAGGAAAAAGAAAAGGAGGATTGGTTTTCTCTTTACACATGAAATGAGAACAGGCAAAGAGTTCTAAAATACATCTGTTATGTCTGACATTCTACCCACTCCTTCATTTCTTAAAGGCAAATGATATATTTATACTTATTCATTAAACATTCCTTTTTGGCAGTTGGTAATTATGTACCTCCCTGTATCTTTCTGCTCACAACCTTGCAAGTTAAACAAATCTAATTATAAAAATGCAGAACATTACATGTATCAATAAAGGCAATTAAAATGCTGGGAATGTAATTAAGAAGAAAATTATAATTTTGAGAGGGAAAATGAATATGCTCAAGGGCATTTACATTTGGAAACAAGAGCAAAAATAATTAGAACAGTCCAGGAATGCTATAAACAATATTTATTTGTAAAGGAAGGTAGAAAACAGATTTGCAACTTCAGAGCTGAAATCAGTATCGGTATCGTGAAGGGCTCCTTGACTTTGTGTTCAGCAGATTCCTAGCTATAAGAATATCCCTGGCCCTTGACTTTGGTTCATCTCCTACTTCCCAGTACTTTTATTCTTTCAGATGGTGTTCTCTTGGTGAGTTTGCTTTTGTGTTCTGAAGTTGGACTGGATTTACAACCACACCATTAATTCAGTGGTTCTATTGCATCAATAATAGGCTGCCTTTTGTGAGACTAGGACCTTGGCTTTATATCTAGGGTTTTGATGCCTTTTAACTTTTGGTGCTGTCCTCAAGCAGATCATCTGCCAGTTAATGGGAGTTGTAGTTCAGCAGTATCTGGAGAGCCATAAGGGTCCCTGCCTATAAGTTAGTATCTTCTTAAAGAAAAGATCCCAAACAGGGAGGCCAAATATAATACACAAAGAAAGTTGAGTATGCTGCACTATCTCATTAAATAACTTTAAGGATGACTGCTCACAGTTGGTGTCTCAAAGGTTAGAGTATTTTCTCTGTTTCGATCCTTCACTACTTCATGCTGCTTTATAAAAAATAATTCTTTCCCATCTCTTTCCTGTGCTTTATACCAGAATCCTCTGAAAATGACTTTGTGTTGCTAAAATCCGTCTATACTATCCTTAGAAGAATGTTACCATAGATTTTATGAGGGAACCATCACATTTAACACTTGGGAATTACAGTGCCAGCCATTTTGATGCAATTTTTCTATGAAAGAGAAAGACCCATTTGAGTAACAACTCTGACAGTGGGTGATAGCTAGAATTGTTGATTAAGCTGTAGTGACAAAACATGCTTAAGCATAAGATCACATAATGTATCTCTTGGAAGAAATTTTACAGGTCATCTAGTCCAACATGCTACATCCTATTCAGTGCAGGATTCACTGAAACTTCCGTGACAGGTGGCCATCCATCCTCCATTGAAAACCTCAGCAAGGGAGATACCATGACAGTCTTTTGTAGATATTTGTAGATCACGATGTTATGTTAAGCAACAAACAGTCAAGAAATGTTCCACACACTAACACTTGGTGCATTGAAGGCCTTGGAAAAGATTTTCAGATGTTGGGATGTATCTATGCCTACAAAGATTAGAATCGTGCAAGCCATGCTATTTCCTGTGACCCTCCATGGAAGCAAAAGTTGGACTTGGAAGAAGCAGGATAGAAAGAATATTGATGCTTTGGAATGTCAGTATTGGAGAAGACTCCTGAGAATAACATGGGCAGCCCAGAAAACAAACCACTGGATCATCAAATAACTCACTTGAGGCACAAATTACCAGGCTCAAATTATCCTGCTTTGAACTATTATGTAAATATCTTGCTCTCTGGAGAAGGCTCTAATGCTGGTAAAGATGGAAGGAAAGAGGAGGAGAGAACAACCAGCAGCAAGTTGGATGGACTTAGGTACATTGGCAATGGGTGTACCACTGGAAGATGTGAAAGACCAGGTTAGGGACAGATCGTCATGGAGAAAATCTATGTAGTTGCTAAGAGTTCACAATGACTTAATGGCACATAATCCATCAGTTGATCATATCTTTTCTCTGAACTTTCTCCAGCTTTTATTTCCCTTTTTAAGTGCAGAGCCAAGTTCTATCTAACCAAGTACCACCAACCAGTTTCTCCATTTCCCTACCCAGATGCAGGAATTTACACATGTCACAGTTGAACATCAACTGCTGGATTCAGCCCAATGTCCAAGCCTGTAATCATCACTTTAAACTGTGTATCTTTTAAGGAATTAGCCAATCCCTTTAGCTTGGTGTCATCTGCAAATTCAATAAGCATATTTTCTGTTCCACTTACTAGATTATTTATAAAGTTGATGAATAGCACTGGGCTGAGGATGGGGGCCTAAGAGACCCCAATCAGTGCTTTCTTCTGAGGCGATACAAAACTATTTACAAGCACTCTTTGGGTGAAGTTGTTCAATCAGTTGCAAATCCAATTATCATTTATCCTACTTGCTTCCAAGATATCATGAGACACTTTAGTAGTAGTAGTAGATAAAAATATATACAGATATACATACTCATACATACATACACACAAACAGATATTTAGTCTGACACAACTGGTTCTTTGCCAATCCATATTAGTCCCTAATAATGATAACATTCTTTTCTAAATGTTCACATGTATGCTGCCTGACAATTTGTTCTGGCGCCTTGCTCAGTTTAAACATCACCCATCCCAATTGGCAGAAATGTCAGCTCACAATCTTCATACTATCATGACATAATGACCATACTCCTGCAGTCCTGGCTTCTGAAGTGCCAAGTATCCCTAATATGTTCAATCCAACATCAATGTAGTACAATGTGATATTACATTATAACGTCAATACAATTACAAAATATAGCTATGATATTTTACAATGGAGTAGAGGCAAAGTACATTTAAAACTGTTGTATATATTCAATTGCTTCTTTTAAACACTTGTCTAACTATAGCATTTGCCAAGATTCAAGTTTAGGAACCCATGAAATATGGTGAATAAATATCAGAATGCAAAGTTGGCTGGATTATACCATGTGAAAAAGATTGTTTCTCTTTTCCTTTCTTCTTACTTACACTATATATATAACAAATGTATTTCTTTTATAGATTGTCTGTAAAATTCAAAACACAGTAATAATGACCAAATCATCTGTTGCCTTCGTGTTTGAGTTTAACATGTCAGAGAGCTGACAAGCCTGCTGGTAGAACACATACTTTGTATGCAGGAAGTCTAAGCCTAGTTCCTAATATCTACAGTTAAATAATCTTCCTCTTCTACCCAATGAGAAATATTTGTCCTCAGGTCTGAGGAGCTTTTGCCAACAAATTTAACAATATTAGGCCAGCCAGTACAATGGTGTAACACAGCAGCAAAGCATGATCATTTCTGTGTCTTTTCAGAGAGTGGGTTGTACTGTGCACATTCAAGATCAATTGCTACATATGGCTAGTAGCACCAAATGGGGATGTAGTTTTCCCAGCCTTGTAATCAAGTTCAGTTGGGACCAGATATAAATGACTCTGCATCAACTCAGTGTATAGAGACCTTTCCTTCAGTAGAAAGCAAGAAGAAAGGAAAGCCATGTTGGTATGCCCCTTTTTGTATTCATCAGAATCCACCGTTCTGAATGTTATTGTGCCTTGTATCCCCCACTTTTTTTTTCTTATTCTTTTTTTCTTACAACCAAAAATAATACAACACTTGTATTATTTCATTAATCCAAATCATTTGCAACAAGTGCACTCAGTAAAACTGAAGACTGGAATAAAAAAAGTAAACTTCATCGGTTTCTTACTCAACCAAATCCACTTCTCAGCACTTACATGGCTAATCTGTTGCTTTTACCATTCAGAGGGGGAGGGCAGGGGAAGAACAAATGAGGCAGCTTTCTAGGCTATAGGCAAAAACATCCCTCCCCCTCCCCTGCAAAGAAGAAACTAAAAATGATCTGGAAATTTTGCAAATGTGGCTAGGCAAGTAGGATCATTTTCAGAGCAGCTTAAACTGATGTTCTGCCCCATTGAACAGAATTGTGTTTGATTCAGTTGCGCTGTAAAAATAAAAATAACTGTTTACCTTAGCAATAAACAAATCAGTGCTTTATATGCAATAAAGAGTTTTGCAACTTAAGTTAGACAAAATCCTATTTTGTAATGCATATTTTTGCTACTGTTTCTAACTATTATCATGCAAGCATCACTAATCTTATTTAGCCCTGTTCACAAGATTTGCAGCTCAAACCCAATTATATTTTATAGTATGACAGATTTTGCTTCACTACAAAGTAGGCAGAACTCTGTAATTGCATCTTTATTTCCTTATTTCTATGTGGACATAACATTGAGACTGTTTTTATCTGTGGTCAGTGCTCTTTAGCTAAAGATTGATGGAAGAATCAATTGAACTATTACAACCTTCTGTATCATTTGAAACCTATGATGATGAATATTGATATTGTAATTATCAGGCAACTACAAGATTTGTCTTCAAATAATTGCAATTGTTGGAATACAAGACCTCAAACTATCATTGCACTTTGGCAATACCTAGCAATGCCCTCTGCACTTTCACACTGGAAATAATGTACCTTCACAGCCATGCCACTATCTCCACATTGCTACACAATTGTATGAGTTGCAAGTAGTCATGGGAACTCCAGAATGACCCCGTTCTCCACTGCTCTCAAAAATAGGACACAGCTGACTTGAGTTATCTTTCTGACTTAGCACATGTACAAATCAGTCAGTGGAACTGGATTACCAGCATCATGCCCAGAGCACTTTTTCATCTAACTTAGGCCCTACCACTATGGTGATGATTCATTTAACACATTGAGAGTTTTGCCATGTTTGTAATTTAAAATCCAGGTTGCAAAACATCTTTTAACATAATAAGTGAGTTACAAATCCTTCTGTTAATCAGAGATAAGTTACATTAGAAGGGCATAAAGGGGTCTTCAGCAGCTATTGGTGTGATGGAATGTATCTACAAAGAGGAGAGTGATGCAAGAGATCAAGGCTATCAAGAAGGAGGGGTGGCATTCCAGGAGGGGAAAGGAGACAAATGACAATACAGTCCCCAGGGGGAGTATGGGAAGCGAAAGAGGTTCAGGATAGCCACTTCTTAGAATCTCCCAGGGTATATCCCCTTGTTGCAGTAGTATAGATTTAGTCTGGCAAGATTCTTTCTATAAGATGTAAGCAAATAAAGGAACTTTACTCAACTGGACTGTTTCATGTTGTACTTGGGCTGGGACTGAGAATTGGGTAGTCATTGAAAAAGCTTCTATAATTCATGAGTAGCCATTGAGAAATCTTCCAGGACATATATCAAGTGGGTTCATGGGGAAAGTTTTAAATATTTATTTTTTAATTGGTGTCATCTTCATTTTTTTCTCAGTGACAAGATTGTGGTGAGATCTATTCTTCCTTTCCTCAATCTAGCTATTTGAGGAGTGCCTATGGATATCACCCACTTCCAGAAACACTATGGAAAGTTGGATTTCGTTAATACTTGGATGGGAGACATCTAGGGAATCTCAGGGTTATAGTTTAAATTGAGGAAAAAGAAGGCAGTGACGATCCACTTCTGTACTGTCAATCAATCTGCATAATAATATCTATGAAGTAATCAGGAATTTACATTTTTTTAACCTTGGTAAATAAGTACTTAGCCTACAGAGTTCTTATTCTATTTTTCTTTAAGGTAAAAAGGTAAAAAATGGGTTTTTATTTTTATTTAGCAAGTTTTTAATTTTTTAAGTGAAAAAAGTCAATTACTTCTTCAAGAGAATATATTTTGAATGCTTTATTATTATGGAAAGTTGCTTTTACTTAAACAGAAAATATCAATTTACTGTATTTTGCTTTATCAGTTTTTTTCTGTTGTTCTGTTTGTTCTGCTTCTGATGTACATGGATAATTCCTATTAATAATAGAACCCCGTAAGTATAAAGCATTCCTCTAAGATGTTATAAATGACAGAATGGGTGGAGATGTATTGGTAAAGGGTCCATTATCTTTGGATTTTACTTTAAGCTATTTGATGTACCGTAAATAGATCTAAAGCAGAATTTATCAGCAGTTGCACAGGTAATTTGATTAAATAGAAAAACTTCAAATGTGTAAAATCAGTTTATTTAAATTCAACCTCTGAAGCACAAAGGACTCTTTCCTTTTAACAGTTTAATTATGAAGAAGCATTTTTGTGTGTTGTGATTCAACAACCTCCAGATGGAACAAAATATATTTTTTTGAAGTTTTAGCAGTAGGGAAACCTTTTAAATAAAACAGCATTGCTAAGTTGCAGAAACATTTTATTTATTTATTTAGCCAATTTTATACAGCCACCTATCTCACAACAGGCAACTCTGGGAGGCATACAACAAAGCCAAAAACAATCAATAAATACATTAAAAATATAAAAATCAAAATAGAACAAAGAATAAAAGGATGTTAAAAACAAGGAAGCCACTTCACTGATTCCCCAGTACTTATTTTGAACTGGTGTCTTCTTCAAATACACTTTTCAATTATATTATTTGTTAATGTTAAAACTGTTTTTGCACAAACAAATATTAGTAGGTTACTTTTACAGTTATCTGTAGATAACATGTTAAGACAGGTAGTTGGTCAGCTGTGCATCGGTTTAAGAGTTCCAGGGGAAAAAACAGAACACTCTGACAGAATATTTCACAGTAATTAAGTTGATACTTATTACATGTCAATCATGATACACTGATGAAATAGTTCAGGAGCACTTTGTGCAGTACCACTGCTGAAGTTTAGTGAACACTGACTTGATCAATGTTTAGAAACTGCATTTAGAGCCTTAAAAAAAACAGACAATAAATAAACTGAAAGGATGTCATGGTAAACCTAGCAAGAACATCTATATTTAATTCTCCAACAACAGCTGTTGTTACTTGTGAAGCATACTATGATCAAATGAGTGAGTATTATCTCACATATATCTCACCAAGCTCTATTATTTCATACATATCTGTTCACCATATAATCATAAAGGCTGTTCATTTAGTATTCTCCATACTTTTGGAGTACGGTGTCTATGAGCATCTGTCAACGATTTTGGAAACTGAAATCTAAACACCTGAAAGGCCCTAGTTTGCTCAGAACTAAACTTTAAGACAAGAGTGGCAGACAGAAAGAATTATTACTGAATTCTCATTTTGATAGAACAGTTGGGCAAATAAAGATTTTAAAGCACATAGAAATGACAAAATAAAAACAAAACGTTGTAGAGGAACTAAAATAATAAAAAGGGAAGATTTATGTATCACATGGCTCCCTTTTTTGTCTTTAATGAGACTGAAGCCCTATGGCCCTTGGAAGGACATGCATGGGATCATAGAAATTAGTGGATCTTCCCCTCCATCTGTGGTTGGGTGATGACCAGAGGCAGATATGTATATCCATTTCTAAAAGTTGATTAACTGAAGTATGAAAATTGGAGATTCTGGCTATGCAATATCAATATTCTGACAGCAGCTGCAAAAGGTGGAATTCTGGTAGAGATTTTGTGTTGATAAAGGGGAACTTAAGATGCACAGAAGTGAAAGCCTTTTCCACTTCCAGAATGACTGCAGAAACCTGAAGCTTCTGTACTTATTTTTTCTTCCACTAGAATCAATGAAAGCAGAGATATGAAGAGGAAAGGGCATTGGATATGAACATCTCTTTGCTTAGAGGTGGTGGGCAATTTTGTTTGGTCCACACTTATAAGCAACTTAACCCACTCTTTCTAGACTATTACGCATACCAGAACAAAATTTCCTCATTGACTTCTGTAAATATTTTGATTTTGAGAGACAGCTCAGTTTTTGTATTAAACCAAGTCAGTACAAAATGAACAGAAAAGTACATGCATTATAGAAAGTTGTATACAAACAGTTTTTTTTTCTTTTTTTCTTTTAACGTGTAGAATCATGCAGAATTTCTATGGCTGAATAAATGCAAACTCATACGAGGATACACTTCAGTAGATATATCCATATTTGGCATACATACTCAGCCTGTGAAAATCAGAGCTTGATCCTTCCTGAGAGCCCTCAACAGGAACTTCAGTGGGCCAGACTGAGTATGGCCCATTGGCAAAGCTTGGCCTCTTCTGAGCAGAATTAGGAATGGTGACTTTTGACTTACCCTTGTGGGCTGATATAGCTTTGTTGAATATGATCACTGGTTTGGGTTTTTTTGTTTTGCTTTTTGTAGGACTAGACGGCAAATTTGGTCCCCCTTGGAAGCACTCCACCACTGATAGAACTTGGTTGTATAAGATTTGGGGCTTACTCTTATGTAAGCAGAAACAGATTGGCACAGGTTGATACAATGCCATCGAGATGGACAGAACATAGATAAATAAGCTGGCACAGAAAAAGTGGCCTTCACAAACTTGCCACCTTCTTAAAAACAATAAATGTTTAATGCTAATATGCATTCACTCTGTATGAAGAGAATAAACCCACTCCAGTCATGCAGAATTTTAAAAGAAATTTTAATTTAAGAGTTCATACTTCAGCTCATATTTAGAGTGCTTAAGAGTTGATTGGAACTACTTTTATGATGGCAGGTCCAGCTGAAATATATGATATTCCACTAGCACAATGTGGAGAAAATTAAGGCTGGCCACATTAAGAATGTTGAGAGCTGGGAAAGTGAATGACACCCAAAACAACATTAGTATAGCTACCCCAAAAGACTTCTGATAGGCAGAGAGTTTAATGAGGTGGTAAACTGCATTGGCCAACTACTCTTGTCAGAAGCACTTTGAAAAGCTACAAAACATTTCATAGACACATAATTTAACAAGCTATTAATCTGTTTTGATGGGGTAATTCAATCAAAGCATCAAGAAATTTAAGCTTTTTTCTCTTCCTATTCTATACATTCTGTGCTTCATGTTATACAAATATGTAGGCAATGCACAGATAAATGTTCTATTATGGAAGTATTAAAGCTATGTTTCAAATGCAAGGTTTTTTGTACATATTTTCTTGTAAGGAAAATCTTTACAAGTTTATAAATTAAATTAAGTTTTATTTATTCAAAAATTTTGATGAGAGTGAATAATGAGCTTAACTAACCTGAACAGTCTATGAAAGTATATTTAGTGGTATCAAAATAAAGTTAATTGCTGTTTCTAAGATTGGTGTTTGGAATTCAAGACATTGGGATTTAAATTAGGCTTATAGTTTCTAAATCTGATATTAAAAACATGTGGTCATCTTTGCTCTCTTACTGACTCAAGTGCATAATATTTTGCAAGTATTTCTTTACCCTTAAGAATTTTACAAAAATCTCAGTTCTACAGTATAGAAGTGAGAGAATTTTGGATACATGTCTTGCCTAGAAATGTATGACTGAAATTGAATAATTGTGTGGAATAGGAGAAATCAGTAGGGAAATTGTATATGCAAGATACTGTGGCATGAGAAGATAGATTCCTTTGCGGTACTGAAGTTGTTCCTCTTAAACAGTCTTTCTCTTTTTGCATGAGGCTCTCAGATCTACATTATCAAGGACATATGAGAAGTAGTTCCACATAACTTTGATATAAAATGTTCCCATAGTTATTGCAGTTATTATACAGGAAAGTTGGGCAACTTCCAACCTTCTAGAGGGCCATAGAATGTCAACTGGTGATGTGAGGCCAGTACCAGATTGACTGTGGCCAAAATGTTGGGGGCTTTATGGATGGGAGGCAAATTGTTTCCATTCCAATCTTTTATTTTATGAAGAGAAAAAAACACACATCACTAAAATGTGGCCTTTTTGCTATCATCCTGTGGTGGTATGATCTCAGAGTATTGGGGAACTGCATATAGCCCTTCAATTGTGGTTGCTCAGCCCCTCTATGGGCAATTTTTTATATTGGAATTGGGATTTTTATATTGGAATTAGAAACACTTTGATTATGATGTTTAACTACAAAGGTACTCAACTATTATAAAATGAATGAAATAGAGCAGCAAATGACATTATCCATAAGGATAATGTCAGTCCTGCAAAAACAAGCCATGTAATGAAGCAAAGGTTAGCTTTATGTCTTTCACTTGTGATTGCAACATGGCTGAAAGCTAGGGAAAATTGAAGGAGGTTATTTTTATGTAATAATGTGGAACAGGAGCCTATAACTGAACTACAAGTGAATGGGAAAATGTTTGCTATTGCTCTAGTTCCTTTATGACCACTGATTTTTTTCCATATAGGCTACAATTTAACATTAGCATATCTTAGTAACATGTCCTGCACGATCTTAATTTTGGTGTTTCGAATGCTTTACTGCTTGGGTAGTCCCATTGTGTAGAGAGAATTTACATTCCTATGTTTCTAGTGATTTATATGTGGGATAATCTGTGGTTGATTGTCCCCATCTACATTGAAATACATTGTGCAAGTTACATCTGGGAGCTAGAGCAATAGCATCACCTTTTAAATTGCATTTTTGCAGCATTTCATTGACAGAGAGGGGCACTGCCAGCTTTCATAGCTGCCACCTAACTTTCTGTTCTCTTCAGAATGCTTTCCAACAGTGCCTTATGCTTGATTCATTTCATTTCTGAAAACAGAATTAAAGATAGGTCATGCAAGTTTCAGTCCAAGCAGGAATGACTGCATGAAGCTGCACTATAATGAACATTACTGTAAAAGAATGTTGGATATAACATAACCCAACTGACAAAACTGAACAGAAAGAAAGAAAGATCTTTTTACCTTACTTTATTGAACAACCCAGACTGGGTGCATTTTGCAAATTATGATTTCATATGTGAAATTGATTTATGACTTATTATTCTTGTTATGGTCTTCAGTGTCACATTTGTAATGTGTTTCTTAAAATTTGCATTTGCTTTTCACCAAACTATCTATGCTGGAAATAACATGCATCAACTTTTGATATATAATTACAATGAAAATAAACTTTAGAATATTTGCTAAGTTCTTGAAATGCTGTTTAAATAGCCAAACAACTTCCTCACTTTAGCAAGAAAAGCCATGCACTATGGATGATATCGTTTAGGCTAAAGAAGAAATGAGATATAATCAGAGAAGGTAAATCTAGCTCTAGTCAAATCAAATCACAATTATCAGCTATTGAGGTTCTCACAATTCATTATAACATGTAAGATCTTCTATAAGGGTTGGGGCAAATCCCATTGATGTCAATGAGCTTTGTATCAAGCTTTAAATGCAGTATGTTACTGCTCTCTATGTGCTAGATCAATTTAATCCCACCTCTGCACATAAATCTCTACTCAGCTTTTTAAGGCTAGTGGAGAAGTTCAAATGAAGGCCTTTCAAGCAGCAAGCTAAAAGAAGCATGGGAGCTCAATATCTCCTTTACTCTACAAAATGCTTTTCATTTCTGTTAGTAGGTTCAATTCCATAGCTGTAGACTTTGGTCTGTAGACAGAAATGATTCTTCAAAATAACCGTTTTCTACCTTTGTAAAACGGGCAGCATGATGTGCTTTTACATAAACTTCACTTGAATTCCAAACTTTTTTTTAAAAAAAAAGGAAGGAAGGAAAGCCTACTTTGCAACATGAGCCTTGCAATAATGTAACACTGTGACTGAAATTGTCTCAAAAAGGCATTAATTGAGTGGGCAGAAAGATATTTATTGTGAGCCACAGCCAAGAAAGTAAACAATTGCAAACAGTATTTCTAAACAAAGTAGGATATATTACACAGAATCCACAATAATAAAACTAACAGCCTTCTTTGGATTGAAAGTCCCTATTTTTGAGAAATATATAAGAAGTGGCAGCTTCATTGACTACAATTATGGAAGAAGAGTAAGAGAACAATGTTAGATGCAATTACATAAAGCTAATTAAAATTAGAAAATATGGGACATATATTGATAGAAAGGATGTGCAGGCTGTGAATAATGCAGAGTAACCATTTTTTCTAAACTGTGCCACCAGAAAACATAATCTAGCAAGTCAGTGTCAGGATTCAAACAGCATTTACAGCAAAGGGAAAGGAGCTGAGTTGGTCAGAAACCAATTTGGGATCCAAAACACTAGAATAGATCTTAGAGATTTAGAGGAACAGATATAATTGCCCAAGATAAACAGCTGGGACGTAGTGAAGACTGCACAAAGAGAGCCACAACAAACATGATTTGCAGCATTTGTCTGCCTGCCTTCTGCAATAAGACTTTTATGCCAAGGCAGCTGAGAGCTCTACCCAAACTCTGTCATACTTATTCATTCTTAAGGGAGAATGGTCTACAGAGAAGAAATTCCTGTCTCCCAAACTTTTGGAGAATTATTGCATGTAATTTACAGTTGAGTTTGCACCCAACAAACTTCCTGTCAGTTCCTATAGCCAGATCAGAGCAAGTATACACATTGCTCAGTTCAGCAAGCAAAAAAAGAGGTTCATGGTCAATCCAGGCGCTACTGGTAAAACTAGGTACTGTGTACTAAACTCTAAACACTGAAGCTCATCTTGGATTCTTGTTTCTTCTTTGTTAAAATAGGCAGTGCTGCATGTGTTTATTTTTCCATTTAAGTCCAAACCTGGTCATCTTTTGTGTCCTATATGATAGCCCAGCTTTGTTCCTAATTGGGTTCTGCAATTTAATTTCTCCCCCATTATTAGACCTTAATTTTTTTTTAATTGAATGTGTTTGTTACATAAGCATAGTACAGTTTGAATTTCTCAAACATTTTGCCCTTATTGGTTAAGAGATAGGCTCAAGTTTATTTTGATGGAGGGTCTATGAATGTTACTAAGTAGGGTTTTTTGTTTTTGGTCCATGTTTTCATTAGCATGGGACTCTAAACATGAGAAAAAATAAGTTCCAATGGCTGGCTGGCTTGTTTAAATTCTACTCCAGGAAAACAGATTCATCTCTGTGACCAAATTTTCTATGCCATTTTACAAGATGATGATTATGCGTGCATCCTGCGACTCTGTTTCCTTTAGGTTGCATAAGCTCCAGCCTCACTAGCTTTATTGTGCTTTCCTTTCTGCATTACTTGATGTTCTTTTGTAACAGTTCAAAGACCATTTTAAGCACAATTTTACAACCACGTTGCATAACGTAATATAGACTTAGATAATTTGCATCCAGTTTGGGTATGTCATATGCTTCTTGAAATATTCCTGTTTTCGTTATGGTTCATCGAGCATTGCAGTTGCAAACTGTCTTTTCCTTACATATCTATTGACATCCCATTTGCTAAATTAACTTTTCCTTGATAAGATTAAGATTTAAAAACACATCTTTGTTGCAGATATATTGAGTTGATGTACCACTATTCAGCAAAAATCTGTTTTCCTTTTCAAATTCAGAATCATGTCCAATTTCAAATAAGAATTTATTTGCTAATATAAATACTATTTCTTTGTACAATCTATTCAAAGGCTTTACTTTTCTTTGAGGCCACTAAATCTCATTATCTGTCTCTTCCTTTTGTATGGATCTTAGCACTATGAAGTCTGGATTCTCCTTTAATATACTCTTTGCTATTGCAATAATGACAAACTACGTTTCTCCCCATGATCTTCTTTAGAGACTTTTCTTCAGTTGCATCATTCAAATCATGCTGGTATACCTCCGGATTGGCAATTACATTCTCAAGGGAAATTTCATCATGAGGTTTGATTAACTCTACTATATATTTATAGTTTTCTAGTAACAAATGTTAACAATTCCTTGATTAAATCCTCAGAAAGGTTTATACTTTGTTTTAGTGCATTCTGAATAAATATTCTGTCACACAATCCGTTAAACACTCATTCCCTGATGATTTCAGATTTGTGAGTTTTTTGAACATTAAAGAATTATTTAATAGTTTGTTTTTAAAATTAGAAGATAAAATACCAAGGTACACTAACATAACAAAACTAAACTAAACAATTCTTACACTTAAAAAAAAAAGATTAAAAACAAAAAAAGGAAAGGAAATAAAAACAAATACAAAATTACCTTATATATTAAACTTATAGATTTGGTTTACTAATAAATACCATATAATACTACAGTATAATCAGATGCAAAATATTATTGTAATGTATCATTAAATCTCTGCCAAAAAAGAATATATTGCTTCATCCTTTATGTTGTGGCAAGCAGGCTGTGTGGACGAGCATCTAGACAAAGAGGATCCATTCAGAACTGACTTATCCAGTAGATTAATTATGGAAGAAACTCCTGCTAATCCCACATTTCCTTGAGATTAAGGGGGCCAGGATAGGAAGCTATGTTTTTCTGCTATAGCACCAAATTTTGGAATTAGATTAGCCTCCATTGTGACCATCTTCTGGAAAGCAGGAAAGACAAGCTATTCAGTAGAGCATTTGGTCTTCTCACTATTATGCAGTGAGAATTAATTTAAATTCCTTAACTGTATAAGATTGTTGTTGTATTTAGGAATACCTTTAATTATAGTTGTAGATCTTTATAGTATTTTGTTTCTTTCCCATCCTCAAGCAAGAAATTTTCCAGTCCCAATATCACTGCCATTTTCAAAAAGTGTATGCTAGCTTTATAGGCATGTAATAATTTAATTTAATTATTTAATTTAAGTTAATTATTTTATTTTATTTTATTTATTTAGGTACACCCAACTCCAAACAACTCTGGGCAGCTCATAATGTACCAAGAAAAATAAAACATAACAACAATTCAAAACAAAACCAACAAAACAAATAAATAAGAAGCAGATGAAGTACATGGTGGCAAATCTGGGCAACAAGAAAACTCATGAGAGGCTCCGGCCACCTAACCCAAGGTCTGGGAGAACAGCCAGGTCTTCAAGGCCCTCTAGAATCCTATCAGGGTGGGAGACACCCAGATTTCAGGGAGAACGTAAGTCTGGAGGGCAGGCACTGTGACGAAGAATTGCAATAGACCTTGCAGATCCTTTGTATTTTGGCTATCAGAGTAGTGTCATCAGCTTAGTATAGGTTACTGATGTTACTTCCTCCAATTATAAAACTATCTCCATCTTCTTCCAGTCCAACTTCCCTTAATATATATTCAGCATGTAGGTTGAATAAATAAGGGGAGAGGATATAGCCTTCTCTCTGCCAACCTGGAGCCATTCTGTTTCAGTATGTTCTGTCCCTTACGGAAATATTTGGGCTTTAATATTTGTATTACTGGTCTTACTTTTCAAGAAAAGTTATCCATCTATCTATCAATCAGAATTGGCTTCTTTATTTTGCTGGAAGGAAAACTAAAGTGATTTATCAGGACACCTTTCCTGGAGGGCCTCAGAATCACAGTTTTGTAGATTTGGTATAAAACGTATAAAATTATTGTTTTTGCCATGATCAGAGAAATCTTCCTTCAAAATCTATGCACGTGAAGCATTACTATATGGAAAATGCTATTTTAACATCAGTAAAGAACATTTATGACAGAAAGTAAACTAATGGTGAATTCGTGGAAAATCAGTTTATGCATTCACCCTCCTGCGTCTGTGCTTTTTCTAACAATCTCATGGGCAAAATTACTGTGCCACTTCCTGCAACACAAATAGTGTTAAACAAACAAACAAACAAATGAACAAAAGATCTAAACTGCTGAAACCAAGATATACTTTTAATGGTAATTTTTGTTTTATACTAGCTGGATCAGGATAATACTCATAAATTCATTTTACTTGTTGAGAGTAGTCTTAATCTGCACTTTGCATTTTAATTGTTGCATTATCTTGTATCAGCTCTTGGAGAAGGTTCAGCCAATCAGCCCTTTTCTACTTTGCTGACAGCATGATATTCTTTTCTGCCACTTTGTGGCTTGCAGCGTGAATCATAGGTCAGTCAGCAATCAATAACTAGAGTATAATTATAGTGTTAAAATAGCAAATCCTTTTGTCGTGTACACTTGCCCTTGAAATATCTGAAAACAATTCTTTGAGATATGAAAATGGTATTTGGCACACCAAGTTCATTAAGGTTGAAGGGCTAATGTAATATTGTTGAATTATTATTTACTGAAAGCTCCTTGACAAATGCTACCATTTGTTACCTTTTAAAAAGCAACTCCTTGTCGTAATGCTGCAGTCTGCTATATTAGGGTTTTCCTCTTTTGTTGTAGGATAATTACTCTGTGCATTTATCCTGGCTCTGCCAGACACTAATTGGCTATTTATTCACCTTTTATTTGTGGAATTGCCGTACATCCCAGTCATTGCTGTTCCAATAATAATAATGTCACTTTCAAAAAACCACACATTATGTGCAAATAGACAGACCTCTAGATTTCTGTCAATGTAATTTGGTAAATAATTAATCATCACATTAAATAGCGTCGTTCTAATTGCATTTCCCTGAAGGCCTTCTATTCCGCCTTCCAGAATTCTGATAAGATGTTCCCTGCATGAATATGTATGTTCCAACAAGATGCAATCTACTTTACTTTACTGCAGAAGAGAAGGGGTGGGGGGAATATGTTCCTACTTCCTGATGTTTTTCTTCTCCTCTTTTGGCTGTATAGCAGCACCAGCAACTGCCTCCCTTGAGTTAATGTCTTGCAATTGTATCTATTTCTAAGGTTTTATAGCTTGTCCATAAAACTTTGCTGGAGGCTTGCTTCCAACATACAAGAGATAGTCGTCTTTCAGGGTGGCAACTTAACTTCCAGTAGAACTAATAGGAGCTGCATTCCACTTAAGCCATTCAAGGGACCTTATTTGCCTGCAGCTACCAGCAGATATATGAATGAAGTATCACATTCATTGCCTCTATCCAGCTATCTATCCTGGAGAATTTCATACATTATTATGCGATAATGGCTGGTAGCTGGTATATACCAAGAAACATACAAAAATGCTTGAGAATCTTAGAAAAATATTCTGACCTATTTTTTTTTCAACTCTATGAAAATTCATCAGCAGTTTAGGGACCTGCTTACCAAAGATCTCAGAAATGTTATCAACCACACTGAACAGTATCTAAAGAGTCATGTATCTCTTCTTCCGATGGATATTCTGCCTAAGCCTGTCCTCAAAATGGTCTTCAAATTTTTACCCAGAATAAAATTTGTTGGCAAACCAATAGCAACAACTAATGGCAAGTCCATATTGTCATATGAATGAAATATTTTGGCATAATCTTTCATTGATATTCTTTAAAAAAAAAACTAGGAATATGGCTCAGATTGCAAATCAGAGTAGATAAAAGTGTACCCTTCTTTTTAATTAGGATATTTTTGGGTAGCAAATTAACAGGACATTTTGGCATGTTTTTGAAATGAACTAAGCGGTAAAAATCTTAGGGATATATGATTTACTGGCCACTGCGATAGAAGCTATTCCTCTAAGCATCTGTTACTTTTTCCTGTTTAATTCAGCCTTTGCTATAATGTTATATCATGCAGAGGTGGTTTGTACAAAAGTCACTGACATCTACAGATTGACAGCCAGTGCGATGGTTGTTCCAATCTGTCAAAAGAGGCACTGTTAAAGGTACCTATTACAAATTTCTTTTTTAAATGAAAGCATTTGATCCATCTCAATGGACTCTCCATGCAAGGAGAGCTCCAACAAAGAGAGATTGCTGGTGCCCATTGTTTGCTGCTAAAAACATTATTCATCTGAGAAAGGTACATACAAAACAGCTTCTACCTTGGAAATGTTATAAATGCATATACTATGGCTGTGTCTCAATGAAATATGTTAACAATTTTGTATTTAAAATTTGGTTAAGTAAGTAGGAAATGTATATGCTAAACACAGCTGCATAGAAAAACATAGATTAAAGATAGTCATATGAGTTACATGCAGAGGCATACAAATTCTTTTAGGAAATGCATGTTTTAAAAAAGTGGTAATACTGGCAACTTAATCATTGGGGGGTTGCAAATAGAGCAGAAAAGAATTGAAATTAAAAGAAAGTGATTTTATTTGTCATTTCTTCCTGATCAATCTTCCTCTTACCTCCCCCCACAAAAAAACAAAATCATCTACCTTTTCTTTAGAAAACTTTGACACAGTATACATGTGCGATTTTCATGGGATTTATCCATATAATATATTGAGATCAATCATGTTCTGTGAGGCCACTTTGTCTGTCTCAGGGTATTCAACTACAATATACAAGAGGACTGTTTTTGTTCTGGTACTCAGTAAGGGCCACCCATGATTTGGTAGAGTCACATGGGGACATAACAATAAAACCTACAGCTTTAGTTTGGTGGCCATACCAATGCATTGTTTGGAAGTAACCCCAACAAGGGATCCACATATTGCTGTATGGAATTGTTGGTTTTAACCATAATTTGTTAAATGAATAATCCTTGGTTTACAAATCACAACAGCTTGGTTCACATGTTCATGACTGAAAAAGCATCCCTTTGTACACATTTGCTATTCCTATACAGACTACAATTTCTTCTGTTTCTTTTCCTCTCTTCTTGTTTTTCTGTGTTTGAATAACTATCACACATGTATTACTTCTACCATTATGGAGCAGTGTTTGTTTGAAGTTCCCGCCTCCCTTACTTTTGATTCTTCCCCTCTTCTTGAAAGTCTCCCATTGGTACCTCTGAAAGACACTTAGTAAATAGCACCAGAAAGCCTATCCAGAAGATTTTCATTTCAAAGCCAAGGAAAGGAGAAATTAAACCACTGTGATGAGGTGCTGAGACTGTTTGTTTAGTAGGCAGCCTCAGCCATGCCTGCACGGTTTGTATAGGTATTCAATGTGTAAACATACAAAGGATAACTAAAACATCAAGAATGTTGAATTCTGTATTTTCCTTTCTTTTTTTTTGCAGAGTGTAAGGTGATAATACTATAGGTCTTGTGAAACTTAGCTAACTGAGAGCCAGACACCTCTGTGTGTGTGTTTGTGTGTGCTTAAATGTTTGCAGGATCATTATTTCTTTTATTCCTTTATAACAGTGTTGTCCAAACTTGGCCACTTTAAGATGAGTGGACTTCAACTCCAACCCATGGCTGGCTGGGGAATTCTGGGAGTTGAAGTCCACTCATCTTAAAGTGGCCAAGTTTGGACAACACTGCTTTATAAGAAGTGTGTGGGGTTTTTTTTACCTGCAGTGACTAATGAGTTACTGCATCCATTATGTTTTGTTTTTAATGAAGCAGCTAGCTATTTTTAAATTTTTCTTCTTTTCTCGGTTCTATTTAAAAATGTACAGTATATGTATATTTTAAAAAGAGACAAAGGGAGACAAGTGTATACAAATTAAAAAATGCAGATATTGCATGGCAAAGTTTCCCAAGTAATATTAAATAACACTAAAAGAAAATACATACTATTCAACTGGAAGAAACATCTCACTTTTATCCTTACATATCAGTTGAATTAAACAAGTATTAACATAGTTTCATTATAGTTTAACACTTTAGCACTTTCAAAACTGTTATATTCAACTGTTACTCAAATCAAATTTAAAGTTAGCTAAAAGATGTATATAATTAAAAAAAATTATAATTAAATAGTTTGGAATCTTATTTTAAGAGAACCCAAACTTTGGATGCAAGCCATGTACAGAATAATACTCTATAGACAGTTTCCATATTAAATTAAAACTTACATCTGACTTGTTTTTTCATACGTGAAGTTGTTTTGGACATTGATACATATTCTATAGTTTACACTACCATTCCTTGTTGGTTCTAAATATTAGAGAAAGATGAAGTTGATCATGCATCCGTGCACAACTCTCTATAGTCCCTCTAAATGCACTTGCCTGCTCTTCTGCACTGTTTTTAGTGTACCATCCATGCCATAAGAGCAAAGGAATATTTCAAGAAGTGGACATTTAAAACACTTAATTCTTTAAAATGCCTGTAACAAGTCTGCAGGATCCGACTGCCTCACGTGTCTTCTTTTACTTCTTCAAGCTTTTTAATTTCGGTTTTGAGTCACGGCCACCAATGTACACAAAATCATTTCTCCCTTACACATATTTAGTACAAATTCACAGATTGTTCTGCACTGAAATATTTCTGGCATTAAATCTCCTTTCATCTTTGTAGACAAGTGACAAGCTGAGAATCTAAGTTGTCTTCCATTTGTGTCCATAATGTATTTAAGAGTTTAGGGAAACTTTTACCCTTTACTATTACTCCAGATTTCCTCAGTCACTACTGGAGAAAGACTCAGATACCTGGGGGGCTGCTCCCATATAGCTGTAATGCCAAGAAAAAAATAATTCAGTTCTTCCATCTGAACTGATTCCAACAGACATTGCCACAAGTGTGGTATAAAGGTATGTTCATGAGCCATAACATGCCAAGGCTTTTCCTGCTAGGCTTCCATTAAATGTTTTGAGCTACACGTTTCTCTTCAAAGTATGACAGCGTTGAATGTGAATATGTGCAGTTTCCACAGGTAAGAGTTCAACACTCCCATAACATGAGAAGCTGAAGTTTCTAAGATGTCCCTTTGAATACTTGTTTGCCGCTTGTCAGCTGTATTGGCCTTATGTCATTTTTTTCTTATGTGGTCTTGTTATGTGGAGGAGGGGAGGCAGCCCATGGCTGCATATGTGGCTTCTAGAGCTTTCTCTGCCTGTCCTCACAAATTAAGGGTTCCTATAATTTTGAGATGGAAAAATGTGTTCAGTACTGTAGTGCAAACGTAAAATAGGCTTAGCACCCCTTAACTCAGAAAGGAGGAAGAGGAGGAGGAGATTGTAGCCCCTTGTGGATGAAGCTATTTCAACGACTTAGTATCAATCCTAGAAAGTCTAGTGTGTTCTCTTGCCAACAGAGTTTTCCTGCTCTGACTTAAAGTTCAACTCCCTGCTTCACTAGTTTATGAGCAAAACCAGGAATTTTTAAAATTTGTTTTAAAGTATGATGCTTCTTCATTTGTGGCCAGACTTTATGCTTTTTCCTTTTCACATTCGACTGAGTGATGTGTTCAGTTTCACCATAGATTTCACTATTCAGTTTCACTATAAGCAAGGATTACATTGCATCTCCTCTAACTTCAGAACAGGGAGACTGTTGGGAAATAAAGTTCTTTTCCAGGCTGCTGGCCTTCATGGTACCCTAAAGAAACTTATATTTCTCATGAAATAGTGGGCTTTAGTCTCCAGTTTCCTCTTAACCAATGCAGGAGAAAGAAAAATGAACCTACCATACATTTGTTTTTCATTACTGAGAGAGGTTTGTGTGTGTGTGTGTGTGTGTGTGTGTTTTAACTACAGTACTATATTAAGTAACCTAAGGAGGATGTTTATGAAAATATAGTTCTCTTTAAGGTTATAATGATAGCAGCCCTTTTGAAAAAAAAAAGACTAATATCCTATCAGGTTTAGAAACATTACATTCCATTAGTGTCTTCAGTATACAAGTTGGCAACTTGAAATATGCAAAGTCTGTAGATTTATCTGGAATAGAGTATTACTGTTATTGTTGTTGTTGCTAACAGAGGCCGAATAAAACTTACTTTCTGCCTGAAGAGAGGGCCAGGAATTTTTCTGCAGACCTCATTGTGTTTTTCGGCAATGTAATAGTAGGTCAGTGAAAAGCCCTGTATTCACAACATACACCAACCAACACACATAGTCTGTCCATATTTGCTTTCGTTCAGAGGTCAGTACTATTGCAAAGAGCTTAAGGATTCAATCCTATACACACTTAGAACGGGTGCTGCTAAGCTTTATTGAATGAAATGGGATTTCTGGCTAAACATCGCAGAATTATACTGCTAAGCATGAGTAATGCAAAGAAAAACAGCCAGTTGAAACCCACTTGATAAACCTCTTGATAAACTTCAAGGTTGGTATAGAGTTCCTTTTATATATGAATATGGAAAATGATGTGATAATAAGCTCTATACTAGGATTGGATATTTCTAGGATGTGATCATATGCTTTCAGCTGCTAATTGTATTAATGTTCATTGTGTTACAATAATATAAAGAGAGGGGGGGAAATGCTTTTCATTTCTAATGTATGCCCCATATCCTTGGGATTTGTTTGTTTTCAGCTCATTTTTGTGAGTTTCTGTTATTAGGCACATAACAGTCAGAGAGAAATGTTTCAGTGTAGGAGTATGGAATAATTTATGAATGCTATCACAAATTACCATTAAGTAAATCAACATGCAGAACAGCAATCTATTAAAATGTATATATGGGTAAGGGAAGATTATTTTAATATCTTTAATGACTATGAATCTATGTCTGATACGATTTTCAGAAATGCTAATGCAAGCCTTTAAGTACAGCCTTGAGAAATTGTTGTTGTTGTTATAAAGCAATTTTGATGTGTATTTTATGACAAAAATCAAGTTTTGAAAGACTGCTGATTATACATGCCATAAGTTTCCCACATATAATTTGTAATCTGGAATAGAGCTAGGCTGTTTAGATACTATAGAAATCAATGGAATTTAAGCAGCCTACTATACACAGAATCAAAGTCTTAGTTTTCATGTTGCCATCAAAATCACATTTTAATTTGAAAATGGAGGTTACTAAATATATCACTCCAGGTTGATTAGCTTTAGTATCAGCTCAGTAAAAAAATATTTCATGACTGCAATG
Source organism: Python bivittatus (assembly GCF_059951505.1). Taxonomy (NCBI): domain Eukaryota; kingdom Metazoa; phylum Chordata; class Lepidosauria; order Squamata; family Pythonidae; genus Python; species Python bivittatus. Next base: position 35,856,367 of record NW_028277098.1, read on the forward strand.
AAGGGAAGTGAGTCAGTCTGAGATAGTGGCTAAAGGCAGTAGATTAGAAACCAAGTGACCATGAGTTCCAGTCCCATTTTAGGTACAAACCAGCTGGGTGACTTTGGGCCAGTCAGTGTCTCTCAGCCCTTGGAAGAAGGCAATAGCAAACCCCTTCCAAAAATATTACCAAGAAAACTGCATGGTGTTGTTCAGGTAATCACCAGGAGTCAAGACTGATTCAAAGGCAAGAAAAAGAAGGAAGGGGGCAGAGATCCTCCTTCATATTCGGGAAGCGTGGACATCTCTTATTTGGTCTATTGTCATCTGAAAGGCTGCTGGCAAAAGTAAAATATGACTAATACCAGACATGATTAAGGTTCATGAAACTGCATACAGTATGGAAAACCCAAAATTAATATGAATTGAGAGAAGGACTATTTAGAATGAAACCAAATTGCACATTTTTTAAAGCAACTGTAAAGCAAAGATAAAAGAATAGACTATCTGGAAGGCTACAAGTCTGTTAGAAAAAGATGATTTTAACCATTCAGTAGAAGGAAAATGACAGTAAAGAAGATTCATATCCAAGTCCCTTTTCCATATCCCACCAAATGTTCCTTGAGCCTTGGTAGAGGATCATATCTAAAAATATTATTTGAGCACATACATTTATTCATATATTTATTTATTTCATTTTTTATACCATCCTCTCAAAAATTCAAAGCATACAAAGGAACAGAATAATAATGAAATACATAAAATTAATCACTCACAAAATATTGCTAAAAGTTGTATGCTGTCCCCCCACCCCACCGGCTAGGCAACAAAATTCTACCTAAAAAGAATACTTTTGATCTCCTTCTGAAATACCAGGGGCCAGGTGCACCTCAGGGACAGTGTATTCCATAAGGTAGGAGCCACCCCTGAGAACATATGGAAATGTCGTCTTCTCTTGTAAGTAAAACAGCTGGAGGGAATTTTAAAAGAAAAGTGTCAGCCTGCCCAGGTAGGCCAGACAGGAAACACAATCAGATGAGCTAATTCTATTTTATTGTAAGGCTACATTAACAGAATCTTGCACGTCTGAAAGTACAAATCTCCCGCTGTCTCCTTTATAGCCTGAGAAGTTAGGGAAGGTCCCTTCTGAGCCTCTTTCTCCACTCATTACGCAGCTGCGGGCTATGCCCTCTCTTATCTTACCATTCCCTAGGCAGCATCTCTTCACCCTGTTTCTCAAGGTCTTTCTCACATACAATTACAGCAGAACAGGAGAAGATTTTTGGAGGGCAAGCTACAAGGAAGAGGAAAGAATTAAACAGCACTTTCCCCTGGCATTCCCTGAGACAGACTTCAAAGCAATGTTTGGTATTTTCTACCAATCAAAGGCTGCAGCAAATATGTGTTATTTTGGCAAAGACTCTGTGATATCTTTCTATGTATCATACATGTATGCCCATCTTGCTCATCTCTCTTGGAATAAATAGTGTTATGCAAAGATCAGAAAAGGAGTAAAAAATAAATGGAAGGCATACCATAGCAAAAAGAAAAGAAAAGAAAATATAGCTACATCTGGTTTATTTCAACACATGTACTATACCTCTTTGCACTATTCTGTCCTGGTAAAACATCCTTCCTTCCACACACACAGTTTTGTACATTGCCTTTTATTCTTTAAACTTTTAACCTCTCTCTTGTTGAGGATCAGCTCCATTCAACCATTTCTTTCTTGGTCTTTCCCTGGCTGTGGACCCATTTCTTCTGCCTTCATATATTGGTTTTCCAAATTGATGCTCATTCATATATTTGTTCTGCAGTTTGTTCTTCTGTATGATCAAAACACCTCAATGTACTTATTTCATACTGAGTACACTCTTGTACTCAGTTTACATCACTCAACATTCTTGACCCTATCTCTTCTTACTACACAGTACCTGATTCCCACAGCATTCAACATTTATGTTTCTCCTGAGATATCCAGTTCCCATTTGGGTATAGCAGTAGACAGAAATGTGTGTTATACACAGCCATTTTTGCTCCTTTTGACAAACATTAATTCTTTGCAACATATCATATACTATATACTACCTTTCTAAATGTCTCTATTTTCTTTAGTAAACTTTCTACCAAGATACACAAATTCATCTACTTGCTCTACATTTTTCACCATTTGTGTATAATTCATAATCATTCATTCCATCTCTGTGACACATCTGTCTTGGACTTTGATACATTAATTTTCAGGGCTATATTCTTGTTGCATCATCCAATCTATCTAACATTTGCTGCAGTTCACTCAGGTTCCCAGGCAGCAACATGGTATTGTCTGCACATAAATGCACAGTACACTAATATTCACCTACCTGAGCAATGTATCTCTAACATTAATGTTGAATGTTGTGGGCGTTCTTATTATTTTAATTTAATATCTTTATTTTTGTAACAAAGCAAAGTTTATCTTAAAAGGGAAATAAACTTAAAAAAAATTAAAAGTACAAACTTAAAATATTAACTAATAATGCTAATTATTTGTTATTGCTTGTTATTTTATTATTAATTAAAATGAATATTAATTAATAATGTTAATTAGTTAACTTTAATACCAAATGTTATATGGATTTTTCTTGTGAAAAGATTTACTTTGGATGTTTTGTGTTCTTTATTATGGATGTTATTTATGCTGCTACTAAGGGCATTTTACTTTACTTTTTTGTAAGTCTCTATAAGTTGATATGTTTTGGGTGAATAAACAAATATACCATCACAAGCACTCCTCATACATTTGGCCATATATTTAACAATCAAGGGGACATTACATAGCCTTGTCTTATGCATTCCTCTGTGCTCTAATTATTTGCTAAGCATTCCATTTATTCTCACATATGCTTTACTTCTATTGTATGATACTCTTATCACATTCAGCAGCCATCAACTTCACAAAGATAACATTCCATAATTCAAGCCTATTCATGTTATCATATATTTTTTCTTAATCAGTAAAGGTACATTAAATTTCCTTTTCACATTCATATTCATTCTTTTACTATTGTAGGTATGAATAGACTTAAGTTTAAACCATATATTCAATACAAATAAGCCTTTCTCTAACCAGATACTCAGCAGTCATTATTCTCATTCTTCCTTGGATCTCTGAATGACCCCAACACTTTTCCTATCCTCTCTCATCCTGCTGTGACTATCCATTCATGTCCCCTAACAGAGTATCTTTCTTAGAATGCTTTCATTCAGAATGTAGTATAATTTTTTTCTCCAAATTCATTTCTGTTTTTTCTAATATCACCATACATGGGATTGTAGCATGCACAATCACCAACCTATGGTTTCCAGTTGTATACACACTCACAGCAGCATAGATGACATTGAATAATACTTTCTGGCATACATTTTAGCCATTTCATTCATAATTAAACCTATAACATCACTTCCCTGCATGTATTTATCAACTCCACTCCACAATAACAGATCATATCTTCATTTATATCTGTGAAACTAAGAGAAAAGAGAAAAATACATTAGACATGCAACTTGTCTATTTTCCTTCATTCCATTTTCTTTGTTAATTCATGCTCTTTACCATTTACTTATCTTACATTCTAAGACACAATCTTCCATATGCCATGGTTGTTACCAGGTGGGCACATAGATATTGACCTCTGCCACCCCTCATGGTTTGGTCAATTAAGGCTTTCACATATATTTTAGTATGATAAAATGCAGAGAAGAATGGCGTGCTTTAGTCATACTCATGCCACATGTAGCATTCCTTGCTAACCATAAAGTCAGTACTATTCTGTTTGGGCATACTTTATCCAGTATTCCACAAGTGCAATGAAAGCCCATTTGTATCCAAGCATGCTTACACAGTTTTATGCAAGGTAACATCTCTAACCCACCTTGCAAGCCAACTTACTGTTACCCTCATCTTACCAGATAGGAGCATATGCACTATACTAACAGAGACTCAGAAGACATTAATACTGCTGAGGTGGAAATAGATCCTTACAGAGCCTCATAGGAAAAAGTGTGAATGCGTCCTTGTGGATTTATGGAACAATAACAAGAGCTCCAAACTCCTGGCTATTTTAAAATTTTATTAAAGGTTATTAATGTAAGGTGTCCATTAATAAAATAAAATAAATTATGAAATTAACCAAATACTATAATGAAAGAAAGGTGGAACTTAAGCTGACATATCTACCATCCATTTTATTATTTAACTTTAATATCTTTAGCCTCCATCCTTTGTTTCCAAATTTATTATAAAATGCCCGATACACGCTCTGTTAAGTCTAACTTTCCCTAGGATCATTACATCTATTACTCATTAATGACCTGATAACCAGATGATTTTTCTCAAGGAGTTGATAAGCAGCACTCATCTTGCATGTCAGACCATTATGAAGTTTTTAAAGTTGTGTGAACTATGGCTGTTAAAATAGTCAGCTTAAGTAGGAACTCTGCTTCAATCCTCATGCCCTAATTCACTGCTTCTCTTTTGCTCTTGAAAGAAACCATCATATTTATAGCCTTGTGTTTATAAAAACTGTGTGTGTGTGTGAGAAAGAGCGGGGGGGGGGAGGTTAAACCCTATCATGTCATACTGTAGCCTGATCCTGTTCTGGCTCTTCCCTGGTTGCTGTTTTTGGTCCTTAGGAAAATCAAATTACTTGTCTTCCCCAGGCTAAGCAACAGCACATGTGTTAGTGGCTGGTCTCAGAACTGCCATGCTATGGAACCTGCACTGGCTTCCAGTAGTTTTCCAAGTGTCATTCAATGTGCTTGTTGCTACCTATATGGCTAAGACCCTTGGTATCTAAAAGACCACCTTTCTCCAATAGTTTCTGCCCATCTTGCCTGAAAACCTAGGGAGTGCCTGTTATGTGCCCCCATTTACCATCATTTATCATGTGAGAGGGCCTGATGGTGAGAGTTTTCTATAGTATTCACCCTCTCTGGAACAGCTTGCCTCTGAAACACATATGGACCTTGGCCTCATGGCCTTCTGGAAGCTGGTGAAAATATGGCTGTTCTGGAGGGCCATTGTGATTTGACATATTGTGACGCCATGTCTTAATGTTATAATTTTTAGCTTTTATTTTAATCACAATTTAATTTTTTTATTTGTATCTTGGTTTTAACAATTTCTGTAAGCTGCCTAGAGTCCAGCTGGTTTCTGGCAGTTATTGATTGCAATAATCAATCAGTGGTGGGTAATATTCCATCCAGATTCTTTTAGACCACATCTCTTGTAATTGGCCATGCTGGCGAACATTAATTGGAGCTGAAGTCCAAAACATGTAAAAAAATACCAAATTGGTTCCTTTTGTCACAGTGGAGTTACTTTAGTGGAGTTCAAACTACATTGCAAATACTGAAAGGTATTATCTGGGCATGTCTTGCTTTCAGCTTAAATGATCCTCAATTGTGATCTTTTGATTTGGCTTCATTCGTTTTATTTCACAGTGTTCTCTTGGGCATTTTTTTTTTTCACTTGCTTTGAGTTATCCTGACCCATTCTAACAATAGCACTACTGAATCTAGAGTCTAGCACTCTACAATTCCCCTTTTGATGCCCCAGTGCTTCCTTACTTTGGCCTCAACAGGCAAGAGTTTTGTGTCAAATGTGGGCTTTCCAACAAAAGAAAATATGCTCTTAAGTGCATGACTCGTTAAGAGCATTAAAATGAGGGGAAAGGAGATTAACTCCATTCTGGCAGGAAAATCAACTAACCACGATGTGGAGTCTTGCCTAATTTGAGACTTTTTTCCCCTCCAGTTCCAGTTGGCAGCTTTAGCATGGACCTAGCCAACCTTCACAACTGCAACCTCTCCGGTTGATGCTAGCCAGCAGATCATATGAAAAGCATTCAGAAAGAGGGATTTAATTTTTCTCTCTTTGCTGATTTCACAGCCAGACCGATTTTTGATGTGTGATTATCTCTCTCTCTCTCTCTCTTTTTTTTTTTCACCCAAAGAGAAGCTCCAATATTATTACAGTTTAGCCCTAGGAATACTGTCTCATACAGAGGAAATGGGTCCCTAAATTTGTCTCCAGTAGGCAGGCATTCCTTCCCTAATCAAATTACGGAATCTAACATGGGATTTAGTGCTGCTTATTCACTACTCAAATATTTATGGGGTCTAAGAATAACAGCTGAAGTAGCATCATGTGGCACCGTATATGTTACATGCGGGCATTTGCCCTTTTTTTGGAGAAAAAAGGTGTAGAATGGTCAGCAGAAAGGCTGGTCTTCAAATTAAGCCAAACATTGAATTTCTGAACATTTCTGTTTCAAATATCACCTCTGGGAAACTGCTAGATGTTCTATGAGGAGCATTCCCTATCCTGGGACCATCCAGGTATACTGGGACCACCCTTCCCAGAACATCAACCCAGTGCAAGTTGTAGTTCAACACACTCAGAAGGCTCCAGGCTGGATAGCATTGCCTTGGGCAAATCACTATAACTCAGTATGCATATCACGCAAAGCCATATACTGCCCAAACATGACTTACTTAATTGCTGCAATTGGCTGGCTTTGCATAGTACCTAAACTATGATTTATTAATCATAATGGCTAAGTTGGCACAATATATTAATCCAAAAACAAATGAAGCAGTTTTGACTTATTTCAGTCTATCTATAAAATGGGACTAATGCAGACCTGCTTGATAACACTCTTGATAGATTACTAAGGCAGTGTGTAAGAGATTATTTAAGAGTATTCTGAGTAACATATTCCAAGTATTATGTTTTATACACACACATGCAGACACACACACACACACATTTATACATACACATATATATACATACACATACACATACCCACAAACCTCCTCACAGTTATTGTAAGACAAATACTCTTGTTCATTTGAAAAAGAAGAAAGTGAGAATCAATGAAGGACTGCAAAAAACTTGCAGAATAGGATGGATGGGTTAAAATTCATAATATATGGTTGAAGTACCAGTCTTATGATTAATGGGGATGTAATCAAATCTGCTGAAGCTTTTAATCTGTTATAACAATCCAAAGATTGCTGCCTCCAAGGAACAGAAATAACATATAGCAACAAAACCAAGATGCATTAATTTTATTGCAGTTTTATGAAGGTGTCTTGAAATTTCTATTAGAGATCCTTAGTACTGAAGCAGAAATATTTTTTCTTGGATTTGGGAAATAGTGAAGCCACATAATGTCTACAGTGCAGTTGTTACTTCCTGTACACTGTGCACATTTTTACACACTTATAAAAATGGAAAAGCAGGTTATAGGATTCAACCTCTAGCAATTCCATGAAGAGCCATTAATAAAGGATCAACTAAAATTTCAAGTAGAATCAAGACAGGGATAAGAGATTTCTCTGGTTCTTGCCTGGCACAGAAAAGAACTGTTAACAGCAATGGAGAGATAAACTAACCAATCCTTTGCTTCTACTAAGAATATAAAAGTAACTCTGCAGTTTAATAAATGGATATCCCTCAAATGTGATATTCCCCATGTCACATAATCCAAACCTAGGCAGTAGCAAAGGCTGCAAGTCACGAGATTTTGTTTGCAGAATGTACCTGGTTAAATTTCTGGCATCTCCAAAGACCTTTTTCTAAAATTGTAGAGAACTCCTGCTATTAATAAATAAAACTGAGCTTCATGGGCCAAAGTATAAGCTAGTTTCCTGTGTGCTTCATAGAAACATGGAGGGCTACGTTTTCCAGGGTGTGTATCCTACTGGCTGTTTTGCAACCAAAAATCTTTGTAGACTTCAAGTCCTGGAAAACAGGACTGTAGAGTGAGATTGTTTGCACCCAAATTTCACAGCACATCAATTATCTTAAAACCCATGGCTTTCCAAATTATCCATGAAAATGAAGTGCAAATGAATATTTTCACTCACAGCAACAGTTTCCATTGCAACATCTAGACATATTCCCAGTTGAGAATGAAAGGTTTAAAGTTCCATTAGGCATAAATGAAACATCTTAGAAGTATTTATCACATACGCAACCACTTCTATTTACATAGGGCTACACAATATTTTCATTAATTCTCTCATTCAGGTTCATCCTGTTTTCCCAAAATGTTCTGACCCCGGAGAATCTCACATTTCTGATGCCCTGCCCACAACAGCACAGCAGAGCAAAAATAGGAATGCAGAGAGACCTCTCTCTCTCTGTTCAAGGCCAGTGCAAGGAACATTGCAACATTTTCCTTAGGTCATGGGTATAATGGAAGGCTGGGAAGAAAAACAACTAGATCCTTCAGCCCCTTGTTCTGTCTACTGTATTTCATGCACACACCCAATCCTCTATTTTTCCTCGCCTGGGCTTGAGATTCAATATCAGGGAGGGAAGGAAGGATTAAGAATGTTTTTGCAGGGACCAGGAAAAGGAACTGATGTGATATTTCTTGCTCCAAAGTTAGAACTCTTTGTTATCATTCTAATTATAGTTATCTCTTTAACCCTCCAACTTGCAAATATGCCAATAAAACACAATCAGACCTTTCAATAGCATAAAGTGGAATACAATGGTAATGCTTCTTTTTTGCAAGGGATAATAAGACATATTAAACAGTAACTTTACATTTATGCTGAAAGAAGTGATGGAGTTCTTATGCTTTTTTTTTTCTTTAAACCACTATAAATAATACATAAGAGATCTGACACATACCTTGTACAGCAAATAATTTTAATGTGAAATTGGTTTTAAAGCAAACCCAGGAATTCTTGGGATTTAGAAAAGAATGCAGGCCAAAACAGTTAAAAGAAAATGCACTCTTATGCTCCAGAGTGAAAATAGGAAGCAGGTTTGTGCCAATTAAAGAAAACCCATATCTAATGATCTGAAGGTTATTTAAAAAAAAAAGTATACTAAGAATATTCTTCTTTCTCCCCAAATACACTCTTTCTTTTTAAACATAACTTATACATATTTATTATATAGATCTTCTTCAAACAACCCTAACCCCCCTAAAAACAAACCTACAGGAATTTCTACCATATTCTCAGCAATTCCAGAATAACCTCTGGATTTTTCCTTAAAGGAAAAAATATAGTTTTCAAGAACTTTATTCCATGTATAGCCCAATAACACAAATTGGATTATACCACCTTTATTTATTTAGATGTAAAAAATGGTTTTATAAGATTTAATAACAGAGTGTGTGTCTCTTATTTCTGCCAAATTCCTTTCCAACATTTTGCTTGACAGGGATGAACACAAGATGTACCATAGTTTCTTTTCTTGCCAATCACACTTCAGGCATATCAACAACAGTGAGTGAGAAGCCACTAAAAGTATAAATACAAGTGGAAATAAATCATGGCATTTGTAACAAAGAAGTGTTTTAGAACTTAAGGAATTTTGTAATTAATAGATCCAGAAAATAAATTCCTTTGATTGATTGATTGATTGATTGATTGATTGATTGATTGATTATATACCATCAAGTTGATGTTGACTCTTAAAGATCACATAGATTATTGCTAGGACACCCTATCCCAACCTGTTATCTCAGATCTCCCTCTTTCCTTCCACCTTTCCCAGCACTATAGACTTCTCTGCATCTTCACATAATGTGTCCCCCAAAATATAAATACAATAATGGTGTTCAGTGAACTGGTAGTTTATTAGGGGCCTATATTATATAGAAAAATATATAAAACTAAAATCCATTAAAACATTAAAGTTAAATATTGACTTACACCATAAGTGGTTAAAAGCCTGTTCTGTGCCTTAAAAAACATGATTTCAGGGCCCTTTAAAATGCAAACGCACAGATAAACAGATTATGTCTGTCAATCTGACAAGGATTGTGTGTGATATCTTGTACAGCAGAGACTTAATCCTTGGTCTCTATCAGACAGGCCCATAATATCCATAGGTGAAATCCCCCAGATGACTTCAGACAGAATTGCAGCAAGTAGCCAGATCCATGCTGTGTAGGGCTTTAAAGGTAATAACCAGTACTTTTTTATTGTTTCTGAAGTAAAAGCTTGTTTATTCCATCAGCTAAACTTTCCCTTCATTTCTGTTAATGTTTGTAATGTCATTCTTTCATTCTTTTTATTTCTTTTTTATTTGATCTTATTTATATGGCTACCCATCTTACACCAGCAACTCTGGGCGCCAGATGCAATTAAAAACATCAATACAACAGTAAAGAAAATGACAATAAATACACAACAGGAATAAGGCTGAAGAAGAGCAGCTAAGGAGCAATAAATCAGCAATACTACTTCACAGGCTCACATGACTTCCCAACTCCCATGCCCGCAAGAACAGCCAGGCCTTAAGGGCCTTCCAAAAGGCCAGCAAGTTTGGGGCCAATCTAGTCTTGGGAGAATGGTGCCCCAAAGGGTAGACACAGTGACAGAAAAGGCACGTTTCCTGGTTACCACTTGATGGCACTCTTTAATCATAGACCTGATGGAATGAGTAGAGATAACTGGAGAAAAGCAATCCCTCAACTATCCCAGCCATGCCATGCAGGGCTTATAGGTGACAAGCAACACCTCGACTGGCCTGTCAGGAGCCAGTGTAGCTCATGAAGCAGAAGTGTTACAAGGGCATCATGAGGCATACACTGCCACATTCTGGACCAAGCTTTTCAATGTTCTTCAAAAGCAGACCCATGCAAAATGCATATAGGATGCATTGCAGTATTCCAATCAGGGGTGACCAAAGCATGAGTGACTGTGTGCAGTGCCTCATATTCAAGAAGGGGCACAAATGGCACACAACCGGAAGTGGTGCAAACCCAAACTTTTCATATAAATTCCAGTGCCCAATTTTGGAACTCTATCATGGCATTGCTTATACTCAGTTTGAGCTATTGTTATTGCTGCTGTTGTTCTTATACCATATGTTTAAGTGACAATCAATTGACCAAGAGCTATGCATTTATATTATTTCATTATATAGCAACACGTGTGTGGCCAAAACATCTTTCTAAGCTTAAGAAATATATTTTGGTCACAAGTATGATGCTGTAACATTTAAATATATGTCTGGGTTGGTTGGTTGGTTGGTTGGTTGGTTTAGGTTTTATTTTTCATATTGAACTACGTTTTGAAAAAATTTTATCAGCTGATTGAGGACTGATTTTTTTCAAGGGCTGAAAACATAAAACCTGCCCAAAGAACTCAAAATGTATGGAACAAATGTGTTTTTCATTAATAGGAAGGTTTTAACAGTGGTCTTTGCAGGTGATTTTTTTAATAGGAGCTAATGGGGAAAAGTGCACTACAGGTAAAATGTCACATGTTTATTATTTCAAAGGAAAATGACTGAAAAATAAGTATGCCTCTGTTTTGCGTATTTGTGTGAATGTGTTTGCATAGCAGAGGTCAGACTTGATGAACCAGCAATTTAATCAGCTCTGCCAGTTCCTATGTTCCTATCACAATAAATCGTCTTTAACTACTTTAATGGAAGCAGGAATCTTGAAAGGTTTGACTGATGGATGTATTCACTTAGAAGTATTGTATCATTTGATCTCTTTTTCGTTCTTTTTTTTTTCCTGAATCCAAACTTTGGGAAACAAATCAGCAGAAATGGCAGCCTTATTTTCCTTCTTTTCTTCCCTTTTATAACCATCAAGACACAGGCAACAAATATATCTCCAAAGCTCAGTATCTACAGCTCCCCCTCTTCTCTAACTCTGTTTTCTGAGTGATAAATTGGGTACAGTAATGAAAAAATGTTGGAGAGTGATGAAAGGTCTGCTGAAAGAACAAGTGCTAGTCCTCTCTCTTTCTCAGTGAATTCACCAAGAGAATAGTATGAGTCACAGAAAATAGGGAAAATCTATGGCATCAAAAACTGAAGAATGATTATCTCCAGAGAATCTTTCTCCTTCTTCATTGACAGGAAAATTGTTGCATGACAAAATAACTCTTGCTGAAAAACGAAGATCCTTTGATTCACTGACCCTCCCTTCCCCAACCCCCAACAAAATCTGCCAAGGTAGACTCTCAAAATCTCACCATGCCACACAGATGAATTTACCTCTCAGAAATTCATCATTGAAAGCTTATAGTTACATGAGCCTTACAAAGAGTCATCACATTTATGGAGAACCCTTTAGGAGCAAAAATATTCTTACTTAATGTTATATTTGAAGCCTGGCATAACTTCAGTTTAGTTTTCCAATATGTCCAATAGGGAAGTGACCTGGAGTATGCTCACTGATTAGCCATACTACTGCCATGGCATCTCCTGTCCCTATCTCCAGCTTCCCCTGATGGAAGCTGAAGTCTAAAGTGAGGAAGCTACTTTATATGCTCCCTGGATAATTTAGAAGCCTGATGGTACAGGATTTTAGGTCATGCCAGGCATCTCCATGGACAGAACAATCTCTGCCATCAGATTTTTCTCCTCCAGCATATGGAGAGTTGCAGGCCAGATAACTAGGATGCAACAGAGGAAACTGAACCAGTGAGCATCACTCTGCACTTGCCTTCACATGGCCATAAAGGAAGTCCAACACACTGCATAGGTCAAAACAACTTGACTTTTTTATGGTAATGTGGAATATAGAGAGAAACTAAGTGGACCAGCAAGTTATATTCTGATGTGGGATTATTTTAAGAAATTATTTTAGGTGAATTGGAATTCAGGAATAGTGATACAGAGTAGAGTAAAGCCCATAGAAAATAAAAGAATGGACCTTATAAAAAACTGTTCATCCTTAACTAAGTTAGAGGGTTACCCAGAATTATTTAGAATTTCCAAGACACCACAGTAATATCCCCACATTGGATGTACGGGCATCTAAATGTTAGGTGAAAAGTTAATGTAAGTAAATGCTTAAATTAGGACCTATTTTGCAGATTTTGTATATGTTTTTAAACTTTAACTTGCATTTAGCCAGATGGAATCTGAACTTAGGCAACTTGGCAAAGAGTTCTGGAGTTCCTGGGCCAAAATCCCATTTATATTTGCTGGCATGCATCTGTTTTTGTGTGTTTGTAATATTCTGAAGTGATAATATATTGCAAATTCCAGAATAGAGGGGAAATTGAAATGGTACTTCCCAGCAATCATTGGCATTTGTTGTTGCTAACACCATTACCAGCTGCCTGGGGAGCTTTAAAAAAAAAAAAAAAAAGATAGGGAACTCAAAGGGATTTGTTTTTTCCTTAAATTCTTCTCTAAACATGGAGTTGGCACTAGGCAGTTCTATTGCCTTTTTTGGAATCATAAACTTATCTGAAAATATAAATTGCTCAGGTAGTAACATCAAAGAGACCAGAAGAGAATCTGCATAATTAACACTGTGTGTTGAGTTGTATGGGAGAATTTGTGAAGATTTCTTTCAAATTTCAGGAAACACTCAGAATCAGTGGAACATGAAAGGAGTGTCTTGAAGTTAAGAGTACCCACTACAGAGTTCGAACTGCAATGTGCCTAAAATAAAGTCAATCTTACTCTTAGATACGTCAGGCCAAACATTTTGCCTGGTAGTTATCATGCACCTCTCTCCCCTTTCTTAACCTTTGAATAGTATCATAAGTACACTGGAGTTGCTTCAGAATAATAACTTTCAAGTTGGTCCAGATTATTAACAATTAGCACCGTACTTCAAAATCCTTAGCACTGATGAACTACTTTGTGTTATTATATATCATAAGTTAATTGAGCAAGGCGGAGAGAGCATATTCCTCTGAATATGTACTTGAACTAATTATGCAGGATGGATAAAAGCCATTATGAGTTATGTCCCATTTTTAGCACCAGAATATGAAAGCTGCTATCAAGTATTAATGATTCATCTTTGTTTTGAAACAATAAAGTTGGTGACAGCCAGAAACCCACCCACCTGATCTTCAGTAATTAAGAATGTATTTTCTGTTTGATATCTTTTACAGTAAGCTTTTTTTAATTATTAATATTTGTTAACGGTCAGAACCTTTATTGGAGGTCACTTATGCCATATTGTTGTGGCCTTCTTGCTAAGCATTTGCGCTTATTTTCATATAGCAACTTACAAATTTTCTTGTCTGCAACATCATTCATTTTCCTTTACCATAAAGCTGAAACTGAAATCAGACTGCAAGGAATCAATCAGTGGTAAATAAGTACATTACTAGGGCAGTAAATTTCCAGCTAAAATACACAGGCTTGTTAAACTAGATTATCTAAGTGCTTTATGTAATTCCAGTGGCAAGGGAGGAGTTTGATGATTCAGGTTAATCAAAATCTCAGTACAGGACTGCTGCTTAGAAGAATCTTTAATTTTTCCTCTACAATAAATTGGAAATGAATGATGAACCAAAAGACAGTCATTTTTTTTTTCTTTTTAATGCACCCACCATGTACTAAGCTAGGGCTGAAGTTTTCTTCATACACAATGTAAGTGGTGTTCAATAAGCAATAGGTAGAAACTTTTCAGTGATCTTGTGTCAAAATGCTGTTGTGAACCTAATGAAATAAATGCCGAAAGAGAGAGAGGGGAAATAAAGAGAAGGATAGTGTTACTCAGCCAATGACTAATCAATGCATATTGCACAATTATACTGCAAGAAATTGAATTAAGAAATAGTGCTGTTTGTGACCTGTACATAAAGTAGCTCTTTTAAGTAAGCACTATTCTCCCTATGCTGTTGTTGTTGTTGTTGTTCAGTCATTAAGTCATGTCCGACTCTTCGTGACCCCATATTGCGCCAGGCCTTCCTGTCCTTCACTGCCTCCCCGAGTTTGCTCAGTTTCATGCTCATTACTTCAGTGATGCTATCTAACCATCTCATCCTCTGCTGTCCCCTTCTCCTTTTGCCTTCAATCTTTCCCAACATCAGGGTCTTTTCCAAAGAGTCCTCTCTTCGCATTAGGTGACCAAAGTATCTGAGCTTGAGCTTCATTATCAATCCTTCCAATGAGCAATCAGGGTTGATTTCCTTTAAGACTGACTGGTTTGACTTCCTAGCAGTCCAGGGGACTCTTAAGAGTCTTCTCCAACACCCCAGTTCAAAGGCATCAATTCTTCGGCACTCAGCCTTCTTAATGGTCCAGCTCTCATAGCCATGCATTACTACTGGAAAAACCATAGCTTTGATTATCCGGATCTCTGTCGGCAAGGTGATGCCTCTGCTTTTTAATATGCTATCTAGGTTTGCCATAGCTTTCCTCCCAAGGAGCAAGCGTCTTTTAATTTCATGGCTGCAGTCTCTGTCTGCAGTGATCTTGGAGCCCAAATAAATGAAGTCTGTTACTGCTTCCATTTCTACCCCTTCTATTTGCCAGGAATTGATGGGTCCAGATGCCATGATCTTAGTTTTTTTAATGTTGAGTTTCAAGCCAGCTTTTGCACTCTCTCTTTCACCCTCATCAAGAGGCTCTTTAGTTCTTCTTCACTTTCTGCCATTAGGGTGGTATCGTCTGCATATCTAAGGTTGTTGATGTTTCTCCCTGCAATCTTAATTCCGGCTTGTGATTCTTCCAGCCTGGCATTTCTCATGATGTACTCTTCATATAGGTTAAATAAGCAGGGTGACAGTATACAGCCTTGTCGTACTCCTTTCCCTATTTTGAACCAATCGGTTGTTCCATGACCGGTCCTAACTGTTGCTTCTTGGCCCGCATACAGATTTCTCAGGAGACAGGTAAGGTGGTCTGGTACCCCCATCTCTTTAAGACTTTGCCACAGTTTGTTGTGATCCACACAATCAAAGGCTTTTGCATAGTCAATGAAGCAGAAGTAGATGTTTTTCTGGAACTCTCATGCTTTCTCTATGATCCAGCGAATGTTGGCAATTTGATCTCTAGTTCCTCTGCCTCTTCGAAACCCAGCTTGTACATCCGGTAGTTCTCGGTTCACGTACTGCTGAAGCCTAGCTTGTAGGATTTTGAGCATAACCTTGCTAGCATGTGAAATGAGCACAATTGTGCAATAGTTTGAGCATTCTTTGGCATTGCCCTTCTTTGGAATTGGAACGTAAACTGACATTTTCCAATCCCATGGCCTCCCTATGCCGGAAGGATTTATCCTTACTTTGCTGGAAGAGGAAGATAATGACAATGGATTGGCTTGTGATTGGGTGTGTTTGTTGTTGTTTTAAAAAACCTTCTGGAAAAGGTTTACCCCTGAAGTTCAGGTGGCTCCCACCCTGATGGTGTACTGGGAGGCCTTCAAGACCCAGTTGTTCTCCCACTCTCTGGGCTCTGGTGGTTGTTGAATGTGGGACAGCCACTTTGTTTTCATGGGCCACATTCACCAACTTCTTTAATGTTTTTATTCCAATTGTATATTTGTAATTTTGTTTTGTTGTTCTGTTTAGAGTGAAAGAATACAGTGAAAGCTGTCAGTGCATGCTATTTAAATTCTCCGACTCCTTTAGAAGGAGAACTGTTGAACGTATATGAGCAAAATCCTCTGTCTTTCCTCTTACTACATGCACAGACTTTCCTGTTTGCTTCTTGTTAGGCAGGGAGAAAGAGATTTCTTACAGAGTATAACTTCCTTTGATTCTCCCTCCCTCCCTCCCTCTCTAAACGTCAGGCACCATAGACCAATCACAATTTGTTTTATTAATTTTATTAATTTTTTTTTTCTCAGATAAAATGTTATTCTATTTAGGAATGTTCAAATTATCTATGGGGCCTAACTATTAGTATACCCAGTATATTAAACTGTTCAACATGAGAAAGAATTTGATTCTTTTTAACAGACATTGTAGGAGGAGAGCCATATTAGTTTCTGATGATGAAAAAATTCAGGAGTCTGGTAGCAACTTTTCAAACTAATAAATTTCATAATAAGACATAGGCTTCCATGACCTGCAACTCACCAGAATGGAAGGACTACACACACACACACACACACACACACACACACAAGATTGTGAATCTATCAAGCCACACCCTTGGCCAAGTTGAAAAGTCTGTTCTTGCACATGGTTTACTCTTTTGCCTCAATAAACCCACACAAAAGATGCAATTCTGTGGGGACCTTAAAACAATTTTTTTACCGCTTAAGACTTAAGGAATAATTTCAAGACTAGAAACATAATTCTGGTATGCGACTATAATAAAATATTGATGGATTGATGGATTGACAAGAAACATAACCCAGACATACAGACATCACCAACCTAGCCCATCCTGGGACAATATGTTAATTTGATTTTATTTTAATTGTGCTTTGGCTGTTTTTAGTACTCTAGAGTTGCTTTGGCATGATAGGTGGCCATACAAATTGAATTTAATAAAGAATTCTAAATAAATAAATAAATAAAATATTCATACAATTACAGGTCACACCATTTCCAAATGCATACATGCATGCATAAATAAACAAACAAACAAACTATATGGATGCCCCCAGATTGATGCTTTTTGAACACTGAATTGAATTTCTATACGGAATGTTTTTGCCAACAGATTAAAGCCACAATCATCAGTAAAGAATTCTTTTTACGCAGCAATCTCATCCAAGCAGAACAAGATGCCATCCGAGACCTCAAGAATAACAGTGACATCATAATTAAACAAGCTGACAAGGGAGGGAAGTTGTCATATTGAATAAAGTGGATTACATCAAGGGAGCCAAGAAGTAATTCTCCAACACCACTTCTACCAAATTCACTCCTCAGATCTCACAACAACATATCAGAGAGAACTATTCAAGAATATACAAGATTGTATCTCCATAGGAATATGCCAGAAGACCTGACCAGGCATCTTCTACCTATGTTACCAAATACAGAAACAAAGCAACCTGTGCCATCCAATTGTCTCATACATTGGAACTATCACAATTGGAACATCAGGATTCATTGCTTCAGTGTTCAGACCTTGTTCTACCAGCACTTCTGACTACATGCATACACCACAGACTTCCTAAGAAAATTGAATTCCATAAGCAATCTCCCTAACACCATTTTAGTTGCCCTGGATGTAGAGGCATTATATACCAACATCTCTCACAAACATGGAGTTCAAACCATCAAGAACATTATAATCAATGTCATTTTCATCATCTGGACCTATGGAAATGAATCTTTCATAAAATTCCATCATGAATTCAATAACTTCCATTCCAAGTACAGTATCTGATGAAGTAAGCTGCAGCTAACAAAATATTATGCCTTTTAATAACATTTGTTAGTCAGAAAATATGCAACCAGATTCCTTCTAATTCTTTCTAATATATCTAAACTAGATAATTGGTCAATGCCTTCTAACAATCACTGAAAAAATGAGCAATAATATTTTTCTTTTTTTCTTTCCTTGATATTATGGCAAGTGTTTTCACTGATATCATATGATTAAACAGGCTGCAGTAACTCAAAACTCAAAAACATAAAATCCATACAAATATCCTTCCATTTGAATAACTTTTGAGTAGCAAATTATGGCCAGCTAACCACTTTCTGTATGAAGGGCATATTTAACAGAATTCTTATAGTAGTGTTTTTATCATTCTGCATCTAAAATTCTAGATTATCTGAAGAAAGGGCAACAAACAAGTCTGGGAAATAAAATTGTTCATCCAT
The DNA here is from genome assembly GCF_059951505.1 of Python bivittatus. Classification (NCBI taxonomy): domain Eukaryota; kingdom Metazoa; phylum Chordata; class Lepidosauria; order Squamata; family Pythonidae; genus Python; species Python bivittatus. The sequence goes on from NW_028277098.1 coordinate 35,874,862, forward strand.
CTTTAATAACTCTGCAACTTGAAAGATATGCAGTATATCTGACGGAGAAAATGGTGTAGGAGACTTATCCCTAGACAGTGCAGTGTGGTTTATAGAAACCAGTTGTTAAATTGCCATACATATGGCAATTAATCCAAAATGTCACATTTTTCCTGTTCTGCTTGGAGAAGCTGGCTTCAGGATTCGGCTTTGCACGCACAGGCAAAATCAGAGTCCTGACAGAACCGTGCTCTACATTTTCCAGACAGATATCTTCTCCTGGCGGAGTAAGGAAAAAATAACATATTAACTGTAACTGTATTGAAAATAATGGGACTTAAGCACCTAATGAAGAATTTGTTTCTGTTGATTCCATTTAATTGTGGTTTATGGGTAAAATGCATAACAATGGCTCATGGATGAAAAATTCTCCCAAATATTTACATGAACATATGCCTATCTAGTTAGCATGGCTCTGGGCACGAAAAGTGTATTACATCAACTTGATTCTGGACACAAGTATAGCCAGTGAGTTTACAGCTGATGCCTCTTAATTGATAAAGCCTTTAAAATGGCTTTAGTAAGCTAACTGTATCATAGCAATATTGAAAAGGGAAGAAAGTTTAATAAGGGGGAAAAAATCTTTCTAAGTACTCATACTTCTACTATCCACATTCAGGAGTGATATCCAACTCTCTCTCCTTACAGGACCAAACTTTTATTATCAAGAAATTTGAATTCCAGTATTTGGAAGATTTTTTTTTCTTGTCTTACATTATATGGAAGATTTTTTTCTTTGTCTTAAATTCCAAAAGTACTACATTACTTAAGAGTTTCAAATTAAGTTTAATTAAATTGCATTATTTAGAGGTGATTCCTGAATTTGTTATATTGAGGGGTATGAAAGAATTTAAATTTTAGTTGTTCATGGCACCATAAACATGGCAATGTTATGATTTATTTTGTTTTTGTTTTTGTTTAAATAATAATGCAATTTAGTAAAATATGTTGGTGTGACCAGATTATTAGCCACTTCGATTATTCTCACTTTGAAGAGCTAACATGACTAATTATTGTTGGAGCCAATGTTACCTAAATTAGACAATACTCCTCAAGGATTGCAGTGATGTGGTCATTGTATTTTCACTCAGCAACCTGGATATGGTGTTTTAAATCAAGCCAAAAAGAGAACTATTAATTCATCTTGAATCTCATGTAATTTAAAACTAACAGTTCCCACTTCACCCATTATTTAATTTCTGAAATAGGCTATGTATCGAACAGTGTCTTCATTTTGAAGATCCATTTCCAGGAATGTCTTTTCTTTGTGAAAGGGTATAGAATTGAAAACTGGTTTTGTTTCAAACTGGTCAAGCAAGCAAGAATAGAAGATCCCATAAACAAAACTCATATCTGCCGGTTTTTATTAAATTCATCTGGTATTTTGAGAGGCCCAGTCTTCTGTAACTCACAGGTTGAAGTGGAACACACAATTTTAATGGACTATATGCAGATAACCACAAACTTATGAATTTATGATAAGGAAGGGCTGTATGAGAAGAAACCTCCAATTCCAAAGAGGCAAGGTTCATGCAACAATACTTATGTAGCTGTAGCTTTGAAGAGTAGAAACATGTGCAGTACAGGAAAAAATGAAGTGGCAAGATTACATTCTGATTGGTCCATTATTGATCAGATTGTACTGATCTTGTACCAATTTATCTTAGATATAATTCAAGGTGCAATAATTATAAAATCCAGAATCATTTGGGGCTGGGATATATTTATACTCCCCACCAAGATAGACAAAATTGTTGTGAACACCAGCAGGTGATGGCAATTCAATTGTGGACTTTTCTGATCACAGAATTAGACTGACCATTCCTTTCAGCTTTAAGTGGGTTATTAACTATGCATGACTTTCAAACTCTTTTAATGCAGAAGCTCCATTCAATGTGTTCATTTTTTAAAGAATTGTTCTTGTCTTTTACTGTGTATACATATTTTTAATTTCTTTGAAGTCATCTCAGGGGCTCTTTGGAGGCTGAAAAACAACTCAGAAATAAATATATTTCTTTATAATAAGTAAAACAAATAAGGAATGTTTCATTTAAGTAGATATTGGTGTAAAGCTTAGTTTAATGTGGGCATTTTTGAAACAACTTTAAGATAGCTTGGAATTAAGGATAAAATTTTAATTGTCAGATTAAAAGAAAGACAAGGAATAAAGGTTTAATAGAATATTAGGAAAACTAATATTTTTCCTGATATAATATTTTTTGGATTTGATCCAAATAAAATGAAGGTACCATTATGAGATAATGAGGACAGAAGTGAAATATGGAGTTTTGCTTCAGGCAATAGCTTGCTTGATAGCTAAGACAGCATTTGTCTTTGCCATAATCCTATATTTCAGAGCAAATGAAGTATTAAAAATAATTTTAGATGCTATTTTTAATTATGATTAGTTTACAAAAGGGCACAGCATGCATTTAATATATCTAGTTTTAATATCTATTTATATTAGAAAGATTAATACTAGTGCTTTTTTTCTAAATAGATGAATGGCTAGATTAAAATAAGGTTCACTGAAAAATTGTGGCCTTATTTAAGATCCACAGAAGCAATGAAGATAGTGTTTTTAGGGGACAGACCATAACTCAGTGATGAAGCATATTATTTTAATACAGAATATTCCAGGGATCCATTGGCGGAGGAATGTAAGGAATATGTCTGTCAGTCTGTAGAACTGCCGCCCATAATCCTGAGCAATGTGAAGAAATTAGCTGACTTAATAAAATGTAACTCTGACTGTTAGTTTGGAAATCAAACAAGAGACCTGTGATTGAATATTCAATTAAAAATTATTTTTAAAAAATCAGAGGAGGAGATTAATTTCAATGGATTTCCAGTGCTGTGGAAGGCAGCATTTAACTCTTTCCCCAAAGCTTTTTTTTCCAACCAAAATCATCTCTGAAATTCCTAAAGCCCAAAGGGGGAACTTATCATATAAGCAGGTGTACAGAGTAACTTTCTGTCACCTTCACTACCATACCTATAATATATCAGTAATAATTTGTCTTGCCATTACACAATCATTATAATTACTGCAAGGTCAAATACAAGTACTTCAAATACTCAGAAAAAAGAAAGGTGACTACTCAGAGTAAATTACATTGATAGCAAATATAACAAATCTCCATGTGAATTTATGAAGGGCTAGGATTGCTTTGCAAAGCAAATGAAGCATAAAGGATAACTTTAATTGTGCATATATTTAAAAGTGTATGGATAAAATCTCAAGTGCAAATGAATGGATTAGCTGTTTTCGACATCCACGTGTTTTCAGTAAATTAAAATTATTTGTTGTATTGCCTTGTCCTTAGCGATAAACTATATTTTGGGCAACAGGCCATATATATTGCCACTATATGCACTTCATGTTTTCAACCCCCATTCTCAAGCAAATACTCAATGCAGGCAACTGCAGTAAACTATTCTGGATACAGGAAATCAAGCCAGAGCCAAACTAAAAAGTTAATTTCTCAATATCTTAGCAAAGTACAGATAATGAAGAATTTACATAAAAGACTGAAAAAGAAAAACTCTAGTGAATTAACCATGACTGTGACGTTATATATTATTGAACTAATAATGTGGCCAGAATAGAAGGAAGTAAGATTGCAAATTTGGTTGCATGAGGAGAAATGGTAGACTGCCATGGGATATATAAGCCCACTTCACCCAGATCATGACTTGTTTTCATATTCTGGATGTCACTCAATCTTCATTTTTTTTTAAGTGCAGGACTTATCTGTGTTCTTTGGCCAGTTAGCGATTTTCTGCTCATTACTAAACCAATCCTAGTGGTAGGATTAGTCATCTATCCATATCTATCTATCTATCTATCTATCTATCTATCTATCTATCTATCTATCTATCTATCTGTCTGTCTGTCTGTCTGTCCGTCCATCCGTCCATGCAGATATGTGCAGGAAATATATCCAGAAGGGACAATACAATATTAGGGACACAAGTCTCTCTGAACCCAAATGAGTGAACATGCCTGAAGTGTTGAAGTGAAGGAAGAATTCTGTGTCTGCAATGTAAGTTCATGCGTGCGTGAATTTAGGTATGGCAATGGAAATCTCTTCCAACTTGACTCTTCACCATAATGAGGAATAAAAATATACTTTCCAAGAAGACCTGCAGTTTTGGGATTTCTACTATGAGTGCCTTAGGAGAGGGACAGTGGGGGAAGAGAGGACATGACAATTGTGTTTTTCCTTCTTTTGCTTAGGTAGTTAGCATTTCTGATGAATGCTTTTTTGAAAGTCAGAGTTGTATAGCAGAATTGGGAATAAAGTAAGATAGATCGAAAATATAAGTCATGGCTCCAATATTGTTCTTAGATTTAAACTGCTAATACAATTCACGGAGCACAATTTGCTGTGTTCTAATGATAACAAATTACATTTTGCTGGCATATTTCATCACAATGGGGCCCCGAGCGCTTTATAAACTGATTTGTAAACTATAAATAATCACCCTCTCAAGCAATATGGCAATGGATCATCAGCTCAGTTCAAACTGCAGTGAGAACTACTGAGCAGAGCAACCACAGGAGGCAGAAGCTTATTATCATCGTAGCACTGGGAGTAGAAACGAACAGAATTTAACCAAAAAGAGAGGATTAGTGAAATTACAACACTTTTACATGCAACTTGTGCCTGGGATCTTTATGGAAAACAGTGCAAGAGCTGCTCTGGAGTAGTGCTTTCAGACTGAAAAGCCTTCAATAGAAATTTTGCTTCGGTTATGAACCCCCTGTTTTAGCCATATCTATGATGTACAGAACAGTGCTGGGACCAATGGATAGACTGAAACTGCAAATGAATCTCCCACTTCCATTGTATATGTTGTTGAAATGACATTTGATTAGTGGTGTCTGGGCACACACTATAGATAGAAATGCAGGGAGAAAATGGTTTGATTTGCATTTTTAAAGCAGGATACAAATTCAGAGACAGGTGGCCCTCAAAACTAATTTGTTTTTGAACTCTCTAATTAAAATATGTGCATGATGGACTAATTACGTACAAAACAAATACGCTAATGAAAACAACACACTAAAAAGTTTGACGCAATACTGAGGTTTGCTAACACATTTAGGCAAAATCATGTACAGTGTACAGAAAATATGTTAGACCAATATTTAATTCTTCACATTCAGGAAACAGGAGAGGGGAAAACTGGATTTGAGAATGAAAATATCCCCATCCCTTGGGGTGAGAAGGGTTGCAGCAGCTGAAGAGAATGGAGGGGGGTGGGGTGGGGTGGGGCGGGGGCAGAGAAAGAACCACTGTGTCTCTGGCATCATATCTAATGCCATGGTGCTTTAGAGAACGCTGCCAGTGACACCTTCCCCTATGATGAATGGTAGTAACATTGGCTGCCCGCTGTGCAAGATGTGGCAATCTCCATTCTATCAAGTTGTTGGTAGTCATGGGCGGGTGCCTTGCAATATATGCACAGCTAGACCTCTATTAAATTGTGCAAATAATGGAAACACTTGGAAGGGCAATTTCAATTCTTCTCCACCAATAAATTGCCTCCCTCCTCTGCCATCACACCCTCCCCCCAAATTTAGTGACCGTTAGATGGCAGCAAAGAGATAAAGAAAACTCTTAACTCTTTGCTGCAATATAATGGTTGTCCACTTTTTTGCAGCCTAAATCTGGTTTCCCTACATTATAGGGATGGTGTAGCAATTACTGAGATACGGCTTATATGTTGAAATATAAGCGCTAGGTATTGTTGTTACTAAATAGTAAGGTCTTCTGCTTTGTATTGGTAGATCTAATCTAAAGCTTTTATTATTCTTTCTATGAGCCCTGCTGTGACCAAAGAACAGCTTGCAAGCATTAAACCCTTGGTTGCCCAAGTATGAGATCTAAATCAAGTTGCTGCTATTGTTATTTCCATTGCTCTTGCTCACTTTTGAGATCATTTACAAAAGGGCAGGTTTTGCTAGCACTCTGTAGGCTTCATTATTGAATCGTTCTTTATCAGTTTTGGAAGCAAAGGGAAATTACACTCCCACTTACTAAAGAGCCTGGAGGAGAAATAACAATATTTTAATGTCCCCCTTGCCACTGTACATTGATTTGAAGCTCTCTAGAAATTGTATTAATTTATTTAATGATTTCTATAGCCCCTGCAAGCACCAGCAAATATCAGAAAGGAGCTAACTACAAATAAGCCAAAAATGAAAGCAAGATGAGCTTTGTTCATCAGACAAGCCCTTGGTTCTACTTTAAAAACCAAAACAGCTTGCAAACTGTTAGGCAATTAATATTCAGAACTAATTTCATCTAATTGGTGTCATAGTTTTGATCTACCAATCCAGTGATTTTTGTTTGTTCATTTGTTTGAGTGATGGATTAATACCTGGGAGAGGGGACAGAAGACAAACAATGCTTTTTAATTAATTATTTACTTCTTTATGACATTTCTATCTCATCTTTCCTTTAGTTTGCTCAGGAATGCATACACCCTCACTCCAGTTTCTCTTGATCAGAACTGTTTATGGCTGGTAATATAATGAGATTTATGGCTGAATAATGGTTGTTCTAATGTGACTTAGAAGCTGTGATTGGCTCTGTCAGAAGCAAGTTACTCAGATTAAGTAGATCTGATGACTTTGTATCAGACAATTGATATGGGGTTACTCCCTGGTGGCATCTGATCTTGAAGCAGCAGGATTCTGGGTGGCTGTAGGAGTATCCAGTTGGCCTACCTGAAGTCATTATTAGTTGGAATGCCCTTCTGTGCATACAAAATACACCAGTAGCAGATTTTGTTCCTTTTTGTTCTTTTTCACTCAGAACATTGCATAAACCAGGCTAAGAGACGTCCATGTGGCCCAGTTTTTGCTCCTTTTTTACCCCAAATTCCTCACAAACCAGTTTGAGACCAACCTTCTATCATCTTCACACAGTTTCAAATTGCTGAGTAAAAGCATTCAGTTCTCCTTCCAGCTGGTCAATAGGAAATTTTAAAACTCTCACAATTCCTGGAAGAACAAAACCCCCTTTACCTCCACTGTGGCTTCTCCACACTTTTAGTATACATATCACCATTTTTATCACCATTTGCAATCAGTCAGTCAATCAACCAATCCATTGCAGGGGGGAGCCATGTTATAGTAAAGTTGTCCCATTCCTTTTGCTTGTATTACAATTAGGAATACCTAACTGGGATGCTGGAAAAATAACATAATAACTGGAGGCTTTTCATACATGTACATAGGTAAATAAAGTATTACTTTATATAATCTGTGCGGTTTTGTTATTTTTCTTTTTCTTTCTTTTGTATTTTATTTCTCCATTCTTGATTCTATTAAATAAATAAAGGCAGACCTATTTAAAATATTTATTTATTTATATTGCTTATACTGCTGCAATCCTGTGATTCTCAAGCACTGTACACATAAAACATCCACAGTGAAATACATATACAATTTTAAAAAGTTCAACCAAAATTAAACTAAGACAAAGTAATGCATAATTATAAAAAAATACCCATGATGTCCAATTATAAGCCCTTAGAATTTGGTTTTAACTTGCTTCCAGAACACTTACAAAGTTGGGATAACTCTGATTTTCTGGGAGATGTCCTTTCACCATGTATGGACCATCACAGAAAAGTACTTCCTCCAAATCTCATCCTCCCCTCAGTATCTCAATGACAGGGATTTACAAGTGTTTTTTCCAGGATATTTATATTAAACAGTTTGATTCTAGATGAAGACGGTAGTTCTGGATATGTTGTAGCATGAAGCCATATAGATGAAAACCAACACTCTAAACTGTACCTGGAAACTAATTGGAAGCCAGTACAGAGCCTATAACACAGATATGAAGTATGTTCATTGCATCATATGCCATGAGCTGATGCATTTAGTATCAACTGCAGTTTCTCTGTGGTCTGAAAAGACAGGCCCATACAGAGCACCTACCAGTAGATCAATGAGAACATAAGTCACTGTCACATAATCCTCCCATTCCAGATAGTGCCACAACTGGTACATTAGCCAAAAATGGGCAAAGGACCTCATGGTTATAGCTTTCACGGTCTCATCAAGTGGTACCCAGGAGCCCAGTTCCCAAGTCACAGATTTGCTCTCTTGATGACACTACCATCCCCTGAAGAGATAGCACTGCAGAATCTTGATGTACAAACAGCAACCCCATCTTGCCATGTTTTGTTGCATTTTTAAGGAAAAAGATAGTATAACACCAGAGGAGCTAAGGACAACTTTAAAAAGACTCAAGTATGGGTTGGATATAAGGACAAAGAAATATGGATATGGTAGAGAGAACAGGTTGCTGAGAAACCCACCACAGCTGGCAAGATCAAGGAAGCAAGATCTACATAGACTTCAGTAAGATATATTTAATGCTAGACTTGGGGTAAAAACAGAAACCTGGAAACTCTAGAATTTCAAACCCTCATATATATATTTTCTTGAATGATCTGAAATCCTTCTTCCCTGGTTTCTTATCACCTGGACTAAGTTGCTACTTAAAAGCTGTCAGATGACTCACCTTCTTTATCTCTCAATTGTTTACATTCACTCTTCTTTCCTTCACCTTCCAGCCTCCCCATCACCTCTCCTACCAATGCATGTTTATGATCGGGTACAAGGGTTGCAAGGCCCATAGTTAGGTTGTAGCAGACCCTGAACAAGGGCTTACTAACACTCAGGTGATGGGAGGTACAGTGAAGCAAAAGCAAGCCAACAGAAAAAGGCTTCAGCACTGGCAAACAAACAAACAAACAAAAAAATCCAGTTTTCCATCAAAAATTGGACCTAATTTGCAGCTAGGAAAATACTCAGTCTTGTAACAAGCTCACACTATGGGAACAGACATGGCCAGGAGTGACACAAAGAATGTATGGAGGGGCCACAATACATGGATGCCTTTCATAATTACTTATTCAGAAAAAAATATGTTACTGATTTCAATAGGTGTCAATAGATAATAACTACAGACATCACTCCAATATGTTTGCATAAAAGAGGATTGTAGGCTAAGCTTTAAAAATATTTCTCTCTGTGTTCCGTGGGCCTTATTTCCAAGTAAATGTGCCTAGGACTAAAACATTAACATGATCCAGGTTCCCTTGTTTGTAACTAATGGGATTAGAAGCCAGGAATATGGTTTACAATTTAAACTGACAGATTTAGTAAACTGGATACAACAATCCTTTGAATGTATGAATTGCAGCAAGTCTGTGAAAAATGTCCAGATTTTTAGAGGGTGTGTGTGATTTGTATTCAAATTAGATTCCAATATTGAGAACATGACAGTTATTGTCAGTAGGCAGTAAGTATTGCCAGAAATAATTAAATTAAAGTAGGGGGTAGAAAAGGGACTGTCATTGAGCATTGGCTTTCTTGATGCTAGTGTGTGATTTCATAAATAATGACAAAACTACCCTATTTTCAGATTGTTGTTTTCAGTTACAGCAGCTGCTATGTTTTCTACTGTAATTAATAGGGTGTACTTATATTATGGAAGTATTTCAAGAAGCTAGGCTTAGGCACCACTGTAATTTGGATGGGTGTTTATCTTTCCAAGTATTTTCACCATTATATTTTAAATTTCATTCTTGCAAACTGCAGAACTGGTAAACCTTTTCAGAATTGTATCATGTAGGACTGTAAACTGTGGAATCACATGGCTAAAAGCTCTCATCTATTTTTTTAAATAGCTGTGAATACAATTTAATGGCACCCTTTTTTAATCCTTCTGAGCATTGGAGGTCCCATTCTCTAACTACTGTTAGAGTTGTTGTATGACCCAGTTGGTCAGGTTCAGCTACACTTCTGGCTTTTTAAGTCTGTACCTATTTGTCCTAGCAGATGACCCAAACTTGTAATCCATTTTTTTTTTAAAAAATCTAAGTCTTTAGCCTTTGTATATCCAGAATATGAGTTATGATCTGCAGGCAATATTCTATCCAATAGCTTTACGAGAAATGAATCTGCTTCCATTTTGCATTGTAACCACAGAGAGAAGTTACAGATATGAATGGTATATAATGGAGTGTGATATTCATGGAAAACAAATTAGATTTTAATCATCTGGAGACACAATTTACAGATTTTAAAAAAAAAATCAGGCCCAGATAACATACTAATGTCTAAAGAGGCAGGGGCTTCTCTTTACATGTGTAAATTATAGCCATTTCTCTTATTTCTCAGAATTTCAGAAGAAAAAGTTGTTGAAAACAATTGTTCATAATCATATTTCTGGTTCACTCAAGTACATGATTATTCTATTCATTTATTTCAGATAGAAAAGTTTGACTTGTTTTTGCATTTGATCTGCAATGCTTAGACAGTGATTTTTTACTGAAAGTGATGCATCTTAGTTTGTAATTCTATAAATCTAAAAGTCAACTGACATACATTCATCATGAAGATGAATCAGATCCCTGCACAAAAGACTACTGTGTACAGGTAGATTTCATATCAGTTTATTTTGCATCTCTTCAGGCACAGGTTTTCAGCAGATAGCGCAGTCCTTCCTTCAGCTAGGGGGCAAAGCAATCCTAAGTGAAAATATCTATAGTTTTTTCTTGACTGATTAGAAGTCTTGCCTTATTTGGCAAACAGCACACAAATGCAAGCTGCTAGCCATTTACTAAAAATGAACATTTTTTTAAAAAAGATTGAGGTTAGTAACTTTTGTAGGTCTATCTATGAGGTAAATATTATAAAAATGTTAAGAGTATGTACAAGGAGAAAACATAATATGAAATGTTATGTTAAATATGGAGCAGTTTTACTCCATTTTGTTAATCCCTATAGCATTTTAAGGGATTAAAGAATGATTAGAAGAATGACAATTTGAAAATTACACATATAAATAGTATGTTTAAATGATCTTAACTTGCCCTTTTAATCATAAGCTTTTTGTTCTTGTAATATGATTATTATATTGTAGGTGCTTCATTTTAATTTTGTTCTTAAAATTGCCTTATAGGAAATTGATTTGGCAATGAGAAATTACTAATTTTTCTTTACATAAGGAGCATATATGAAATTCTTGATGTTCTCTCCGTTGTAACATTTTAACATAGTACTGCCATGCTTTGTGATACTACATTGCATTTCACATTAAATTTAAAATATCAAGCACTGAATTAAAGTCAGTTCATATCAGTGATCCTTTGATGCTTTCCTGCAGTATTATTCAGTAATTCCTTGTGCTATATTAAACCTTTTAAAAATAAAGATTTTCTGCAAATCCTTCTAATTAAACCATATTCTACCCCTGAGGATCTAATCACTAAATTTTCCGTCCTGTTATCCACTCATTCTATACTCTTTTTTTCTCACTTAGATTTCATGTCCAGGATTCATGTCCTCCTTCTTGCACTGAATATCCCACAGCACACTGAGTGTATTAATTAAAGAAGCTATGATATTACTCAGTTTTAGTCATAGGATGGTGCTTGATGGAAGACCAGTATTTCACCAAAGTGCTTAAACTATTTAAATAAAGTGTCACAGAAGAATTATCTTGATTCCATTTTGACAGAAATGACTAAATCAGGAAGAATTACATTATGTGTATGAAAGTAGGGCTGGGCACACTCCAAAAATATTTGGGACAACTGCTTCAGATCCTACATGATAACAGATAGTTTCTTATAAAGCTTATGTATGAATGAAATTGGGTAATAAATTGAAATACCCAGTCCCATCTATACACCATACAGCGTGAATGTGAATGAAAGCTATTTTGAAACCTTTTTTTGGAAATATGTATTATAATACCTTTTTATGCATGTAGTTTCTGATCCAACAAAATTCCATTCCCAGGAACTGGTTTGGAACAATTAATTCAGTATTTATTTGTCACTATATACATCTGTCAGTCATAGAGTGAAAGACAAATTCACAGGACCCTAAGGGGACTTTGCTAAGGCCCAGATAACATGGCATAGATTCTGCTAGTGTCTGTTGTTCTTAGTTCTAAAACTATGAAACAGTGTAGATTTTTAGAAGTTACATATAAAACCAGAAGAAAGAAAGAAAGAGAGAGAGAGAGAGAGAAAGAAAGAGAGAGAGAGAGAGGAAGGCTGTATTAAAAATAGTTGCATATAAATACAGTATATATTGTGAAAAATTATATGGAAAAAGTATATGTTAAGAATAATTGATTCCAAAGATGTAAACTGTGTATAATTGTTAAAAGTGTACATAAAACTATATGCAAAACTGCATGTGTTGAGAAAACACACTTCTAAAAACTGAACACTAGCAACTATTGATTATTTTACTTTTTATCCATAGTCAGACTCTGATATTATATTAGTAAACTGTAAAACAAGCCTTTGAGTATTCTCCATTCTGGTCTCCAAGGTCTATATTAAGCACATTCACCCCTGATTGAAATAATTGGCTAAACTTGGAGCTACAGTTTTTGCTACAAAAAAAATGGTAATGGACTTTCAGCTATGTTTAGTTATATTTACTACAAATTTTCCCTCCATTTAGACTCTAATCCTCAATCCGAACCCCCTAATTGCTTCATAGCCTTCAGCTCTCAGAATACCAACCTGGCTGAGGGACTACATTAAAGATACATGGGAGCAATCACACTGATGGCTCAGCTCATCCACTCATTCCAAGAAGTAACCAAAGTATTAAAAAGACCATCTTCCAAAACTAGAAGAAACTTCCCCAGAGATGTCAGAGGACCATAACTCTTCATTTACCTCAAGGTGTGCACCATGAATCCATTTCCTTTCCCTTGCAAAAATTAGAAGCACCTGCAAAGTCAAATTTATTCAGATAATCTTATGATAAGGAAGTAATCAGAGGTTTACCTACTTACAAGTCATTACCTCCCATTCCATTACAAAATATCAGATTTAAAATGTCCCTTATCACTTATGTGGGCCCTGTATAGTTTCAGTTAAGCCAGTTGTTCCAGAAGCCCCCCCCCAAAAAAACCCCTCCCAAAATAGTTTTACCCTTCATGTTACACCAGCAATCAATCATGTTATACCAACTCGAACTTTGTGGATTCAAGTTTCACATTTAAATTAAATAATTTAATTTAATAATAATTACATTTAATCAGTAATAATTATTAAATAAATTTAAATTAGACGTGTCAAGTTTTCAACTCTTTGAAACTAGCTTCTTAATGTGGTGCGAGGGTAAAGTCAGTGTATTGCTTATACAAACTGAAATAAAAAAAATATATGTTTAATATGTTTGGAACATACCATTTGCACCTGGTCTGACAGACTGCATGGTGACTTTTGGAAAGTAGCACAGCAAAGAGTGGAATATTGCATGAAGAAACTGAAAAATCCATTCATGCCCAGGCAATAAGGAATACACTTAGCAGTTCACAGCGTTGCTGTTAGTGGCATGATCTGTGGTTTAGTATAGCAGGACCACTAAGGACCTTTCATTCTATGATCCTTGCTGTCCAAGCTTGGTATAAAAAATATATCAAAAGAGAGTTGGTTTCTGAGTAAGATAAAGACACTCTTAGCTCTGTTCATTTACACAGTGAATGAGACTACACAGTGCTCAAAGTATGCTCATACTTGAGCCTAGTGATTTGCTTTGGTGATTTCTGAAATGTACCCATTATGCATTTTTAAAAGCAGGATGTCCACCAGGTGTGGTCAAAAAAGTCAAAATGATGGCACAATGATGTGATTGAAGCTTTACCTATACTTTGTATGTGGAGCTTCAATGGCACCATTGTGGCCACCATCTTGACTTTTTGGCCACACCCTGCAGACACCCTTGGTTAAAACAAACTCTGAACTTTATAGGAGTCTTAGTTTCCGGTCCTGATGATGAGATAGCTGCTATTTGTCAGCTGTAATTCTTCTGCAACTGACACTTGCTATAGAATATATTTCTGCTGCTGTTATCCCATCAAACAACATTGTTGAATACAACAAATAAATAAATAAACAACATTGCTGAATATAACACTTAAATTGTTGAATGCAATACTTAAGTACAACACTTACTACAACACTTGCAATCATATTTCAATTTCTGTATTTTGATCTGGTTTTGCCTTCATTGAAATTTAACTAATCAAAATGATATCCACATATCTCTATTTACCTGCATAACAAGAAGAGGGAGTTAGGCCAGAGTTATTCAAGAAAAGTTTATCATCTGTTTTTTCTCCTGAATTATAAAATAGTATTGATGTGAAGTTTAAACATTTGCACAATCTGCCAGTGGATTGTACATTAATAGAACTCTTTCCTGATAAAGCAGTGAATTCTGGGGATTAAGGGAAGAACACAGGCCAGCTTCTTTATCCTTACCGCTCTATACACTCTATACGCTTTTACTTTTCAGGAAAATTCTTGAGAGAATTATTGATTTTTTTTTCCAATTCTACAATTGTCTTTTTGTTTGATGCTTTTGCACCACTTGGACATAACTTTAATGCAAAATTTACTTCTTAAATTGAATTGCAAAAGAGAAACAAGAAACAACGTGTGTGTGTGTGTGTTGATATTAGCTTGGCTATAAAGAATCAAATGCTACCTAAAATGCACTGGTTTGGTCAGTATAAAAAAGCTCTGAAATGTGATCTTGGAACGAGAACTAGTAATGGTTAATCAGGAAACTGTAGTTCTAATGAAATGGTATTGCACTGGCAGTGACTGAGTTGGAAGACCACAAAGCAGTTATCTGCAAATTGGTGGTATATAGATTTGCCGAGAGTAAAAATGATCCGATCCAGACGATCAGGACAGCAACGCTGTTGAAGGGAAGGACATTTTGAATTTGTTAAAGCATTGGTAAGCTCAATAGGTTAGTCTGGCTACCCTAGTCTAATTTATACTTCTAATATGCAGTCTATGAGCAAGTTTCTGAATGATTAGACTAAAAAAAAAAAAAGATGGGGGGAGAAAATTGAGCCTATATTACCTCCAAATATTTTAAACAGCTAAGTGTTTAATAAACACTCCCTGTTAGTAAAATAATATAGGAGAAGTGCCAATCCTGGTATCAATAACCTAGTACAGTGTCTGTTGAAGCCTCTTCTGTAGCTTGGGGCACATAAATCTGTTTTGTTGGGCTAACAGAGTCTGGATTATCACAGAGTTTTAGGAACAACATATATGCACATCATGCTTCCTTCTCCATCAGGGCATTTCACGCCTCTTAAAAATAGCTGCCACTTCATTTAAAACAATTTACATCCAGACTTCTTTATATTCTGTATATTCAGTCAAGGCACCAAAGCAGCTTGTGTACTTTTTTAAAATGTGGTTTCCCAAATGTAGCAGCGTTTAGATAAAATAAAAAGCCTTTGTTTTCTGACAGAATTTACCATTGGCATGACAGTTAGTCATCAGGTACAATTTCAGGAGCATTCACCTGTTGAATATTTGTAATTGCAAAATCACAGGATGAAAAGAAGAAGTTGAATCACAAGAAAGGAGAAGAAGAAGATCCATCTCCTGCTGCTGCTTGTAGCCTTTTTTAAGATATCTTCTTCTTGCTAGATCTTACCAGGAGTACTCCAGTATTCTGTTTCCTGCAACTCCACATGGAGGGCATGAATACATTTTTTTTTTCCTCTTATGGCTTTCATCTCTCTCCAGGAACAGATATTAGACAAATGCTCTCTCTACCTATTGAGGTTCCAGTGTGCACAGTGGGGAAAGAATGAGGGCAGCAAAGAAAATAAGGCATAGCTCATGTTCCTATATGCAGAAATCCCTTCTTTGAGTGCCTGAATCTGGCAACAATCCACACTCTGCTCCCTTAAAGGCTCCCAGAGGATTAAAAGTGGCTTTGCACAGCTTGGTCCTTCCAAGTGTTTATCGTGTCATTTGTTGTTACGCAGCACTTGAAATGTAAGTCTCCTCAGGAAAAATCAATCACTGAAATTGTGCCCACACGTAAACAAATTGTTTTGTAGAAATAAACAGGAGATGTTGTCAAATTCTTTTCCCGTCTCTGGGAAGCAATATGGAGCAATACCCCTCCTATCTACTGAAAAATGGTACCTAGTATAAATTAAAAGACAAAAATGAAAAAGGGATGACAAATGCTGAACGGCTGCTTTTCAAGGAGGCAGTGCAAAAGGGGTGATGTCCTGAGGCCAGATTCAATAAACATTCCTTGCACTCCTTTCTATCCTGGAAGACTGCCTTGAATTGATTGGTATGCGTTTGTGCAGCCTTGCAACAACTCTTGTGAAAGAAAGCTGGTTAGAATTATTTTTATTGATTTTGCTGCTGTGTCATTTTTATAGAGCTGTTTAACCAAGGCAACTTAATACATATCATTACAGGTATTTCTTTTCTCAGTGTACCTGATGATCATTAGAAGACCACATCATGTAATATTACTGACCATTGATTCCGCCTGTCTTTGCCATTCTAGGGTGCTGTTGGAGAAAGGCAGAAAAGAGCAGGAGGATCCTGAGTGGTTTGTGGATAAATAGCAAAACTCTGAATTATAAGGAAAATATGAGAGAGAGAGAGAGAGAGAGAGAGAGAGAGAGAGAGAGAAGATGTCAGAAAGAAAACTAGAAAAAGGAACATGAGAGAGAAAGGGAATGAGTTACTCCACTCACTTTGGCTTGATCCTGGCCACCACTTACTTCAGTCCTGCTCACATTGCCATGTGACATGTTCTAGCACATTACACCTGTGATAACAATGCCCTTGATAGAAAAAATATATTATTGAAAAAATGCTTATATAGCTGGGACTGCAATGTCTCCAGGAAGAGGGAGTGGGAAAGACCTGTTTCTTTTCTTACTTCTATCTATGGAGGCTTCCTATATAATTTTACAGAGTTCTGAAGTTGGAGGGAACAGATTCTGCTTGACCTTGAAAATATTTGCCTTACAGTAGTCCCGAGTCACACACAGCCTGTGTGACTGGGGGCTATTTTAAGGTAAATACTGGCTAAAATCAGGTGTTCTTGGTTATAATCAGAAATATTTCTCACTCCTTCCAATTAAAAAGTGAAGGATGGGAGCTCACATTCCACCCATCTCTAAGATAGAAAGCAATGTGTGTTTGTGGGCACATTTGTGTGCCCATATCCATCCTGGCTATAGGCAACCCCTGAGAGATGATCAATGAAACTATGTCCAGCCACAAAGATACAGTATAACATTGCTGTACAGTACCATTCAAGTCCAGGAAAGCCCAGGTTTCAATCTGTGTTGCTCTATGAAATCCATTCTGTGATCTTGGACCAATCACTATTTTTCACCCTAAACTAACTCTTTGGACTTTTATGCAAATAAATGAGATGTAATTCATGAACATTTATTATAGGGGCACTACAAAAGTCAGTTTAGGTAGGCAGCTTCAGCAAAGAATCTGTTCCCTCCAACTTCAGAACTCTGTAAAATTATATAGGAAGCCTCCATAGATAGAAACACCCCTCACTGAAGACATTATTCTTTAATATATGGTGGAAAAAATCAGAATTCCTGAAATATATGTAGCCCTGTAAAGCTAAATGTTGTAACAGCCAATAACTAGCAGGGAAACACAATGCAGAGTGCTAATACAATGCCTGGGAAATAGTCCTTCATACTCATGTTCTCTAGTTTCAGTGGCTCATACAATTTATTTTCCTGGAGAATACAATTTTGAAACAAGGATAATTGTTGTTTGGGATTATGTGACTTAAAATCCAATTCATCTGAAGAGTACTGGATTGAGGAAGGTGTTATATAATAGTATCCTATTGCAACTATGATGACATCATTAAATTAATTGGCTTAAAGGAGTTTCATAAATAAGGAAATATTTAACTCCTTTGTATTCTTTCATTTCAGTTTCTGCAAAGATAAGTCATATCTCAAATGATATTGTGGCAAACGAAGGAAGCAACATCACACTGGCTTGCTTGGCTACAGGGAAACCTGATCCTTCCATCTCTTGGAGACATATCTCTCCATCAGGTAGGCTTTAAAAATTACTTTAACTGCTTCTCCTTCCCTGTTTCCCACCCTTTTGCATACAAGGCAAGAAAAAGTCTAAGTATCAGTTTGTTCAGGAACCTAGAACTGTGTTTTTCTGGGAAATTTGGAAGGAAAAAACTCAAAACCTAGTTGAAAATCAGTAACTAAATCACTCTGAGTGAGTCATAGTAGTGAACCTTTGTGATGTAAGTGTTAGTAGCTTAAAAAATAGTCATTGGCTTTGAAGCATTTTCAATTTTGGGATATTTGGTTTATTCACTTCAGTTTTTAGGTGGAAATTAAGACAAGTTTCTGGCCAAAGTATATGTATTATGTATAGAAGAATTAAGCCATCAAATGAAAGAAAATTGTATTGGTTTTCAAAGTTTGCTTTTCCATACTAGCAATGGGTCCTGGCTCACTGGGCAACCTCCCTTCCTGAAATATCCAGGAATAATGGAACAATCCAACCTGCACAATTAGCAGATTAAAAAGAAGATGACAGATGAGGAGCATAGCAAGAGACAGGGCCAGCTTTAGCCTAAGGTTGAGTAGATACTGGTCCTGGGCACCAAAGCTTAGGGGGCACCAACTCCCCTTCTTCTGAATCATTCTAAAAAACAAATCTTTGCCCTGGCAAGAGGTGGTACCATCAGTCAATGTGGCTTAGGGGCCCCATATACCCTTGAACCAGCACTGGCACAAGACCTTTGGCCAGTGGTGCAGATGGGAACACAACCTTGGCCTTCTCTTGCCAGAAGCAGCATGGCAAGGAATTGTAGTCCTGTTGTCTGACTTATAGAATGATTTCTTTTGTCTGACAGGATTTGAAAGTCATACATTGTATGGGAAGATGAATGGTGATGTTCCATTTGCCTGTAACAGCTAAAAGAAAGTTAAAGAAGAATCTAGTAGGGTTCAGTTAAACAATAGTGTGATCAACCCTGGAGAGGGATAGAAAGTACCCATTATTATCATTACCTCTTTTCCTTGTACTTCATCCCCTCCGCATCTCATTTGGATGCTGAGACACTTAATTATTTGTGAAATATGTATGAGTATGAGGATACTATCATCATAGTCATAAGCTATGCTTTTCCCACCCTTAGGGAAAAGAGAAAACTAAAATCTGGACAACTACTACCTAGCATCAAAGCAGTATCTCTGGTGCTGCCTATTGTAGTGGTTGTCTGGAATCTTGTACTCCAGATATGGTGACCTAACTTTCTGTGATGCTTATTCAATGAATGCACACGCACACCCACACACATACATATACACATGCACACATGCATGCATACAGACACATACAGACATACACACACACACAGACACACACTCACTTTCACTCACTTCAGATCTGCAAGTCCTTGGCAGAGCCTGCAGCCCCCCCCCCCCCCATGTTCACTGAACATACAAGTAAAGCTATACTGGAGAATGGGTGCTATTCTTAATTTCCTCTCATATTGGGAGTTAATCAGGCTTTGGTGAATGGGGGAAGAGTGGTTCTCATTTACTTCACTATTCCACAGGCTTTGGCAGAAAAATGGTTTTGCTAAAGCAGTGAAGCCAATAAAAGGAGACTCCCCATTTCAATATAGCTGGATTCTGAACAATGATGGCCTTTCTGAAAATGATACTGTGATTGCCCACTTTTGCTTACAAAAGATATATCTTAAATGGCTCATAACAATTCATCTCCAGTTGCCATGAAATCTAAATCTGTTTTGGTTTCATCCTTGCATCTCTATTTCAGTCCTCTCTGACCCTGCCTCCCTATGGCCCAGTGGGCTGGATCCAGATTTAGTCATCCTTGAAAGAGTCTCATGGGATTTAAGAACATAATGCAACATCTGTTGGATCAGGCTAAAGGTCTGTAAAATCCAGCTTTCTGTGTAACTCTGGCAGAATATAGGATAATATCCCCCTTCTATTTTTGAATCCCAACAATTGGATGATAAGACAAGCTGCCTTTGATTCTAAAGACAATAGACCACCTATCCAGACCAATAGCCACCGAAAGCCTAACTTCTTTTTTTAAAATTATCTCTACATAATAGGTCTGCACACTCTTCCAAAATGATTCAAAGCAAGTGTTTTAGCACTTGCTTGAATGTGGTATCTTTTGACTGTTCACTGAGCCCAACTTTTTCATGCTTCTATAGGAGCCTGAAAAAAATTGCTAGAAAGATTCCAGTGCTTTAAAGAATTATTATAGCTGAAGCATTTTAAAAAGCAGAACCACCTCTTTTTTTCAGGTCTATGCAGAAACCTGAAAAAAAGCAGTCTCTTTCAATGAATAGCAGGAGATGCTTTCAATGAATAGCAGGAGGTACTTTACACTCACACAAAATCCAAAACACTTTCCAAAACATTTTTTGAATCATGCAATCACTCTACTAAATAAAACTAAATCTGATTTCAACCCTCTGACTCTTCTTCATGATGTAGCCCAATATGTTTCACACTGAGTCTTATTTCTTCAAAGTGCTACACAAACTGAAAAGAAAGAGTTCTGCTTTCTTTTCTTTTCCCTACTCTATATTAGCTTCTGTTCGTTTTTATCTTCTTTCTTAAAAAATTTTAATAAAAATTATGTGTGTGTGTGCATGCACACGTGCACGCAGGTGCACACACACATGCTCCACAAACTGAAATAGAGGTTTTTCTGTGTGGAGGACATTGAAAAAATGTAAGCCCTTCAAGATGGACAGATGGAAAATGTTGGTTTTGCATAGGACTTGATCTCTCTCTTCTGTTTTGCTCTTGTTGGTGCTATCTCCCCATCTCATTTTTGGGTGAAATAATAATAAACAGCAACTGTTTATTGTTACAGCAACAAAATAACTCACTATAATCTTAACCAGTTCATGAAGGGGACTTCCTAATGACATTTGGATCTTACTTAGTTAGACAATATTTTGATATATTCTATGAATGTCATGTGGATATTGGTGGTGGAGTCAGATCCTGGTAGGACTGAAAGTAATGCTAATCAGCACTTTGCTTTACAGAGAAGGGCTTGAAAGAATTACTAATAGTGACCTTTCAAAGAGCAACAATTAAACCTTTTTAAGTGACCTCCAACCGAGTAGAAAAATCAGTTACATCATAAAGGTGGTCTTTAGCTAAATGTCAAACAAAATTGTATTGGGAACCTTGGGCAGTCTTCAAAGTGGGAGCTTAGGACATGAGTTCACCTAATGGTGTTCTCTGTTAAAATGACATTAATGGAACCCTACTGCCACCTTGTAAATCCAGCAGAAAGGTGGGGATTTCCCCAGCCATTGAATCTTTGATGAGATCAGCACAGTCCTCAAGTTTTTTTCAAGGTATAAGTCAATTAAAGCTGCAATCAAATCCTTAACATATTTATGCTTTTGAAATGAGTCAGTGGATAAATTTGGAGAAAATGAATGCAAGTTAAAAACTTGTAAATGCAAGGGAATGCAGAACCAATAAAAATAAAGTGCTTTTTCAAACATTTCAGAAAAGCAAGTGATTGCTTTCCACTTTGAAATGACAAGTCCAAACACGGAATTAAGGGTTTAAAAAGAATGGGAAAGTTATTCCACAGGGTAATTGATAGAACTGCAAGGGAACAAAACATACTAGGGTCTAATTGTGGGCCTGGCTATTCAGAAAAGGTAATACTGGTCACCAAAGGAGGCTGACAAGTGGAGGTATCGGTTACCCCAGGCCTCTTTTATCTACAGTATGTGTATGCCACCAGTGGCAAGCGGGTTGGCACAGTAAAACACCTCTTATTCACTGGGCCCAAAATAAATGTTCACATCAGGATGTGCAGCAACTTCCAGTTGCTGGTACAAAGTAAGCCTTCAGATCAAGGTTACCAGATTAAAGAATTTACATATTGAGTATGTGTGGTGGTTAGCATCCTCATCTTTGCAGTTGGACAACTATCCAACTTAATGGAAACTTCAGTCAATGGAAATTGACGCAAACAATCGCTTCTTTTTTACCTGGAAACAAGGCTTTCATGGAATTCATAATTGTAAGGTGTATATTTGAAAGCTTCTCCAGGTAGAAAAATTCTGCAAGTTAAAACTTAGACAACAATAAGGACAGCTTAAGTTCCATATTCTGCTTATTTTTTGTTAGATTTGTATACTATCTTTCATTAAGATGCTCAAGGTGGCATTCAGAACAGTTTATCCTCCAATTTTTCCCCACAATAACAGCCCTGTGAAATAGGTTGGGCCTTTTCATGGAAACTAGTAAATATAACAGCCAGTATAGAAATTTAGGTGTTGAGCCACCGCCTAGAGTCACTCCACAGTGAGATGGGTGGTGACAAATTTGAAATATAAATATAAAGGGAGGGAGGGAGGGAGGGAGGGAGGGAGGGAGGAGGATGACTGGCCAAAACTACCAGTGAATTTCCATGGCAGATGATGGACCAGTAGGTGGCTCAACACCTAAACTGCTGTACTGGCTGTTATATTTACTAGTTTGCACGAAAAGGATATGTTCAGTGAGTATGAAAATTCAACCTACATCTTGAAACCTTACAGTTCTACTTGGAGAATTAAAAATAGAAAGGATTTAGGAAGTCATAGATTTTAATCATTTATCCCAAAGAATCTGAGATAGATGTTTTTACTTGGAAGGTCATGCTATCTATTATGTTAAATCTGTGGTGTGCAACTCCCCTGCTATTTTTTACATACACATAAGAAATCATAAAGGACCCAAGAGAAATCAGAATTACTGTGCATTAGAAGTATCAGAAGAACCAGTTTAGGAACGGGAATACAAAGGGAAAAGGAAGAGTAAAACAGTCACAATTTGTAGTTTTATTTTTTGCAATTACACAAAAAAAGTTAAACAATTACTTAATATACCTTTCAGATTGCTTAAGATATAAGGTACTCACTATGCATTACATACTATTTTTTATTGAATATCATGTGGAGAAAGATTATAATAATAATAATAATAATAATAATAATAATAATAATAATAGCAGCAGCAGCAATAGCAATAGCAATAGACACTATAATGAGAGGCACTGTTTTTAGAATACCCATATCCATTTATTATTTTGTGAATGCTTGAATGTCTCATTTGGAGTCTCATTTGGAATTATCCTGGTATAAAGCAATTTACAAGATGGTGCTTTGTAAAGTTAGTTTAAAAATATTTGCAAAATTTTGAAAAGATGAAGCCCAGTGATCTGATTAAAATCCTTGCTAAGTAATATAAGCCTTGGGCTCATTGAGATATATGTGGACCTTTTCTTAAGCAACATACATTTGATTTTGCAGTTTGATGAATTAAAATTCACGACGACTTCATATTTTATTTCAGTTTATTTCAGATTTTCCTATAATTCATTGCAACACTGATATAATTATAAAGATATTGCTGTGAAATAAGGCACTATGAGTTTTTCATTCATCAAGTTCTGGGCTTAGAACACTCAACCCTCTTTGGAAGGATTTCAGAATGGTTGTAATACTGAAAAATATAGGTGCTTGAAGATATGCAGAGCGTATGGCCTTCCAAGTCAGCATAGGTAGAAAATGGATTATTGGTTTGAGTCAGTATGTGTTGTAGGACTGATGCATATATGTTTCACTCACACACAAACACAAACAAACACATACTTTCATAAGAGCATTAAAACATTACCAGTACAATCCCATTTATAAAATGGAGTAAAATTATTAGAAATTTCACATGGAATTAGCATCATTTCCTTAGTCAAATGCCAAGTTGGCTGAATCACTTAAAGTAGGACATTTCCTCTGTACTTTAGTAATATTCTGTTTCAGTTTTGTCAGACTCTCTGACCTGAACTTGACAGAAGTTATTCAAACACTCAGCCTTGCTTTCCAGTTTTTCAGCCTTGGGACTAGGGGGTACTTAATTGTAGACATTTCTCCAGTGGAAAAACTGTAGCTCTCAATATTACTTGTATTTTTTTAAAAAAAATCTGCGCTCAGTCGTTACCGACTCTGCAGTGACTGCTTGGACGAGTCCTTACAGTTTTCAAGGCAAGTGTTTCGGAAGTGGTTTGCCAGAGCCTCCTTCCTACAACAGAGCCCAGCTGGCGCGCGCAGGAGGCGGGGTTTCCGTTGCTTCGCGCCATTTTCGGGCACACGCAGGGTTTTTTTTTGCGCTTACCAGCAACTGCTCCTGACTCCTTTTTGCAAGGCGCCACCAGCATTTTTCCTCCCACCGGAGTGAGAGTCCCCATTTATCTATTCACGTGAGTTTTCGAACTGTTGGGTTGACAGGAACTGGGGAGGAAACAGGAGCTCACCCTGCTAACGTGAGGGCAGGACTCGAACCGCTGAAGCGTCGACCATTTCTGGCCAGCAACTTTCAGCGTCATTAAGCCGCTGCGCCACCGAGTCCCCTTTATTACTTGTATAGCTGAGTGGAAAATAAAGCATCTTCAATTTTATTTATTTTTAATCAAAAGGGAAAAGGGGGAAAAAAAGTTTTTCTGAAGAATTTTCATGGATGGGATGCAGGCTTTTTGCACTGATTTTGGATACAAGGTAGCTGAAGTAAAGGCATCAGAATTCTCCACATTCTAATTTGGAAGTATAAATGGCCAGGGAGATAGCAAAGTAATGGAAATACACGTAGCAGAAGCAAATTTCCTAGCTTGCAAAAAATAAAGTAACCTTTAAAATGCCTCAAAAGAGATTCAAAAGCACTTTGAGAATAATATAGAAAAACAGAGGTCTTTTCAAAGCAGGCTGCTGTGATCATCGCTTCCTGCATGGTTCAGGTAGCATATAAAGGATGCTTCTGTCTTGCTGTAGATCTGATTGGCCTTTCTCCAGAAATGTTCTGCCAGGTCAGATAGGTGAAGTAAAATTGGGACAAGCAAGACTCATGATTTGTATCCTCCATATTCTAGGCTAATAACATCCATAATATTTCCAGTTCAGGCATTTCTAATTCAGGCAAATAGTTTAGATACAGTGTAAACTACAGTTTGTCAAAAAGCTGAAGTCAGTGAAGAAATCTGGGTGTTGAGTATAAGCCTGAAACTTGCTAATGTAACACCAAAAGCAAGATTTGGTCATGTGTGTGAATCGGTAGAGAATATTAATATTTCAGTGGCTTTGTGAAATAAGCAGAAAGTAGATCAATCATCTCCCTCTCCCCAGTTATGAATGGGTGACTACAAGAAAGCAGGTGATATATATTCCTTGCTGCTGAAGCAAGATGTTGGCTAGCTACCACCTGGCAGTTTCCTTTTATGAAAAATGGCTCAGAAGTTCTACCAATACTTAACAACTATTGAAGAACTGCATTAATGAATGGCAACGCTGCTGGGTTGGCACATGGAAGAAAATATTACAGTATCAAGGATATAAAGTATTTAATCAATATACTGGATGGTTGGACATAAAAAGCAAATATTCTTGCCTGGTGAAAGGACTCATAAGCACCATGGATAGAGGGCATAGAAAAGAATGGTCAGTTATATTTGGTGGACACAATGATCAACAGCTGGCACAGCTGGAAATGCAAATGAGTGACAGTACAGAACTTAATGTCACATTTGTCAGGCTAAACATTTAACCAAACATGAAAAGGGCAGTCGACAATGAAGTAACACTTTCTATTCTGAAACTCTATTCTATTTTCTACCAATGAAACAAAGATACTAGAGTGAGAATTTGCTTTTCCTTCGGTGTGCTTTGTTGAAACTTTTAACGGTATCTCCAGGGAGTCTGCATAATTACAATATATACAGGCGGCCCTAGGTAACTAAGTAAAAACGTTGGATCACTGGATTCTTCATCAGTCATTGAAAACAATAAACAAATAGACCACAACCTTCCCCACAAAGACACAGACCATATTATATCTACAAATCTAAATCTAAATGGGACAACCAGGAATATTTAATGTTTCTGACAGTACTGGTGACCACAAGCAACCATGTTTTGTCTCCTTTTTGAGCAGGTGCTACTGGTGGTCCCCAAGCACATCAGGCACAACTTCCTTCTGTATCCCTATCCTCATCCACTGATCAATGTGTTGTGCATCAGTGTAAGAAAACTGCTTAGTTTGTTTCAGCTGCTCATCGTGAACACATCTCAAATTAGGCTTGAGAGAATCCGACCTGGAACATAAGTCACAATCTAAGAACAACATAGCTTTGATTTGTTGTTTTGTGCACTGTACTGTGGTGTGCAAATGGAACGTGCAAGCTTTTGATTCAGTGTAATATTTTCTCCAGACACAGCTCACAAAGCATGCCTTAAAACTTTGAACAACCTTTTTCAGCCACTCTGTTTATAATTGGATGATAAAGTTATAAATTGTGGCTCATTATTACTCACTGTTGTTCCATAGCTGTTCTCTCAATATTGTTATGTGCGACTATTGTGGAATAACTGGAAACAGGAGTTTCTAACAACTCTGAATACGCACCCAGCACTTAAAAGGTTGTCTCATAAATGGCCCTGAAAAATCTATATGAACTGAGATGGCAAGACAACCCATTCCCATGGATGAAGAGATGTTGTTTTTGTTATCTGAACATATTGGCAGCCACTCAGAGCAACTCATTGCAAACTGATTTGCTGGTCTATTCCCAGCCATTAAGCAAAACTATGAGCTAATACCTTCATCTTTATTACTCCCGGATATCCATCACATAGCTCTTCTAAGCTCTTCAGACTTGAGCTTGCAGCTTAGACAGTAAGATGTTTCTCAGTCCCCACATAATACAATCACTATAAAATGTAAGTTCATTAGGGTACTGATTAAACTCCACAAAGATTATTTTTGTGTATTCCAACCATTCTAGGTCGCTGGGTCTTTTCTAGTTCCTCACTGAATTTTCTCACCTGATGGGAAGACTCTCAATCTCTATGGGAAAAAGCATACCAAAGAATTTGATGAAACTGCAGTCCAGCAGCAGCTGTCAGAGCTAACCACAATTCCAGAGTGCTGTCCACCTGTTTTAACAATATATGAGTCTGACGCACCTTGTTGGCTATTGTATTTTACAGTTCAGGTTTCATTCCAACTCAGATTATCTTTCCTCTACTAAAACTTTATTGTATTTTTGATGGCATTAGTTTAGCATCTTTAAAATGATGCCCAAACTGACATTTCAGTATAATTGATACGGTAGAATTATATAGAATCCAGTTGTATTGATCTGGTTTTGCCATTTATTTCTAGTATGAGTCATATTGATGGTCTGTGTTCACCTTTTATGCCATAGATTTCCAGGTGAACCGTCTCTGTTTCACTATCAAAGCCTTCATCAATATAATGTGCAGAATTACTGCATTTCTTTTAAAGTATCTGGAGGTTGAGTCAGGGCAACTGGACTTCTTTTCTTTTGGTTTGATACATTTTGCTGCAAGCAGCTTCTTTGGACAAGCAGTGAAACGTATCAAATCAAAAAGAAAAGAAGTCCAGTTGCCCTGACTCAACCTCCAGACAATTCCACCTGGATGACTGAGAATCTTCATCAACTTCTTTTTAAGTAGTGACTTGGTTGCTTATCAGGAGCAAATCCTTTGCTTGTCAGAGTGACAGGCTCCCTGAATATGTCCCACTGAACTGTACTTTTTGCAGGTTTATCCTTTAAATCTACACTGAGCTGGTGTTTGTGAACAAGGATAGCACAGTTCATTTTGACTTGTAACTCTCTGTTTTTATGCTGCTGCAAGCTTATTCGCATTTGCTTCCACTCCAGACTACAGCAACATACTATCTTTAGCAGCAGTACCCACAGAGGGGAGGAATTTCAGATTCTCTTTTTGCCTCTGTTAAAAGACTTTGTTGATGTTGTTTTTATTTCACAGAATAGCTGATCTCTCAGTACATCATTTAATGCTTTATTAGATTTTTGACCCTTTATTAAATTTGCAATGTTAAGACAGCTTGTTAAGTTCAACTGCATATGTACTCTTCTCTTTCCAATTTCATTATTGGAACCTTAAACTTTCTGCAGCCAATAATGGTTTTGGCACCACTGTGGGAGGTTTTTTGGGGTCACTTAAACTTCTTAATAAGTTTCATGCTTTGCTTCCCATAACACTACATAAAACAGGCACCTTTTTTCTGCATCTTATTTCCCTCAAACTATTGTTTATATTTCTCTGTATATAACGTCCAGCTATCTGTGGCAGATCAAACAGATTTTCTGCTGTTTTCTGAAACTTCTTGAGGAACTAATTCTAATAAACCTGCAAGCATCACAACATTTACAAGCAGTCACAGTAGTAGATCAATGCATACACAATTAATTCATGATAAAAATAACTCAGTAGACTTCAATTTCTGCATACCACATTTCTTTGTACAGTACTTGTGTATTTCAGATATTTGTTGGACATTTACTGATCAAATTATACTAAAACATAATATATAGCAGGATGTTTTCAGATTTATTACTGAAGGATGAAATAATTTTGAGTAGAAATTATGTACCCAGCCTCAGGATTTGGTTTTGTTTTTGTTTTTTTAATCTTGTTAGTTGGCAGAAGTTGATAGCACATTTCTTTCTTTTTTTTCATTTTTAGAAAAAACTGGTAGTCTAATATGAATGAAAATAAACTATAAAGTTATTTTAACTTAGTACATAAATTAGAGCATGTAGCTTTAATGATGCTTGTTTAACTTGCAGTCATTATGTAAATTCCGTATTATAAATATTCATTATCCAAAGCTATTATGTAAATCCACCAAATCTACACATTTAGTGTAATACTAGAAGGAACATGGAGCTGAAGCTTGTAATCTGGAAATCTTATATTCTTGAAATGTCATCTGAATAAATTGCAGGTATTAGTTATTTTGTTCTGACATTTAAGAACAAAGTGCAACATCAATAGCTGAAGAATGAAACTGGAATCTTTAAAAAATGGGTTGTCTGAGACATAATTATGATTCTTAATACATATATGAGCAGTGTTCTTATCATTGTTTTATATCTGTATGTGAGTATGTAACTAGAAATTCAGATCTAGAAATGCTGCAACACAATCCAATCTTTTTGAAGTTTCCAATAAATATTATATTACACTTTTTTTTAGAATTGGTTTATTTCATTACATTATTTCACAGATTTGTTTTGTATGATGGCTCATACCTTTACAATGTGGCATGTAGAACCAGTTATGGTTTTGTTCTTCTGATCTTCACTGCAATTACCAGCTATCCTGAGGAACATAGGTGTTGAGATATTCACCATGTCGAGGCCTAGATATTATAGTATTTTGATTTGACACAGAATGGTTGAAAGAATTACATGCTCGCATGCTGAGGACATTTCAAGTTGTTGCTCTGTAGCGATGATAATTTATAAATAAATCCAGATACTTGTTCAGTTGCTGAACTGTTCTTGTGTATTCTACTCTCTTGTAGAGGTGAATGAATCAGAGTCCATTTAATCTGACATGTATTCAAACATGTCCTTTTTGTCCTCATTTGTCCTCATTTGGATTTCCTTATTAATCAGAAATTTTAAAAGGGAATTTACCTTTTTAATATGCAATTTTGCAACTTTTATTTTCTAAGCAAGTTTTCTAATATGTGCATAAAGACTGGTTCAAGTGTGTAGTTCAGAGGATATCTCTGCTTTGCATTTTAGTAAATTAAACAGGCTCATTTTAAAAGTGAAATTTTTCTCCATTCCTATGCCCTAGTAATATAAATCAGTTGATTCAATGAATAACCCATATTCAGCAGGATAAGCTTGTGGGAAAGAAGCATAATCTTTGATACCTTAAAAAAAAGCTATTTATCGATGCATGGAATCTTCATTGACAATATTCTAATTCATCAGAAAATATAGTGGTAAAACACATTGGATGGGAATCAGAAGAAACACATGAAAATAAATGGAGGACAGCGAGGAAGTGTGAGTGTATTGGTGCTAAAGCTCATTGGTCTAGTCGTGGTACAGATTTTCTACATGCTTTTCATTAGAGCCATTTCAAAAACTTGGGGTTTGATTCATATCTTTCAAGCTATTTATTCCCTTTGCAATAATGACATTATGACTAATTCAGGGATGAGTGTGACCCTTACATCTCCATAAGGTGCTGAATAGTGGTTGGAAGCTTCACAGCATATACACAAATCCCTTAGCAATCTAATTGCAACTAAAATTGTTAGGTAAGGAAAGTTAAATATCCTTCTCTTTCCCATTTGCCTACTCTTTCATGACCCACCCATCATGCAACTGCTGCTTTATTTCTGGAACCCAACTCCTGCATTCTCTCCATGAAGAAGCCAGACCATCCTAAACTTCTGTTGAGAATACCTTATAGTCACTGGATCTTGCACATAGAACTAGATTTATGAAAAGGCCCATTGATCACTATTGACCAAATGGCCTCCTCAGAACTGAAACCAGACTATCAAACAACCTAATTTTTTCATACAGAAAAAATGGTGCTGAAATCTGCCAACAAACAAACAAACAAAGAGACAGACATAAGCAATGACAGCTATAGCTATAACATTATTAACTAAGATGGGGAAGTAAATTAAGGAGAAGGGGAGTCAATCATAGCACCCTTGAAAGACTTCAGAAAAGACTCTGAAAGGTCCACCCTGGGAACCCTAAACTTTACCGTTTTGTTGTGAGAGTGCAATAGAGAAGAAGGCTAATCAAAAGATTTGGCAATACCTAAAATGGAGAAATGGTTGGTGAAGATGATAGAACTTGCTGAAATGGCTAAACTGACTTATTTGATTACAGAAAAGACAATATCTACATTTATTGGTGATTGGAAACCCCTTATGGACTTTTTGCATAAAAAAGAAAAAATAAACTTATGATTTATGGTTTTGATGATTAGACAGGATAGATTATAGAAAGAAGAGAGTCATGTTGTAACTTTAGAGAGAAAGGTTAAAATATAGATGTACTTATAACTGCTGTGAAGAAGATTGGAAGCTACCTCTTTATATCTTTCTTTCTTCTTTCTATTTTTCTTCTACTTTTTTTCTTGCACTTTTAGCTTTTTCTCTTTTTTCTTCCTTTCTCTTTCTTCTTTTTCATTCTATTTTAGTTTGCATTAATTCTTGTGAAAACTTTCAAATAAATAAATAAATAAATAAGGCTAATCAATATAGCATGTCCTACTGGCTGTTACAAAATGCAGTATGGAACTCTGTGATATACATAGTTCTCTTGCAGTCTTGTAGAAAAGTTATCAAGAAACCTAGATTATCCATACATGCTCAGGGTTCTGTGAGATTCTCCCAACTAGCCAAAGGACCAGCATTAAAATGAGAGCAAATGCACTATATGAGTATGTGATTAGAGAAAAAACATTAGAGAAAGGAAAAGTCACATGCTTGTTCTGATCTATATCACTATCTTCAAATATATGGCCAAGCAGAAGGCATAGTCAATGTGCATTACTCTTTTGGGCTATGATCATTGGGGTGCCACATGGTAGTAAACACATAAGGAGTGTCTTTTGCATGCTTTGCTTGACTCTTAAATTACACATCCATAGTCAAACTGTGCATTACACTGATTACAGATCATGTAGCTCCCTGGAGTGTTTTATTTACTTGAAAATAAATAGACAGGGCTGTGATTTCATTGGACCACCATCTTCAGGGAAGGGAAGTTTAAACATTCCCTCCCAGCAATGGAAGTAATTTCATACTGCAAAGTGAAATCCTCCGTACTTCTTTTCATATAAACAAAACCAATGCAAGATGTTGCATGTTCAGTAATTAACACAACTTGTAGATTAATATCTCCTGTGAAAGCATTCTTTCCTACTTTCTGTACTATGCATCAGTTTGGATTGGAAGCCCACTGGTCAGATTTTTTTTTTCCAAGTGTTGCTTCTGCTTAGTTTTCAGCAAATCATAAAAATCTGGATTGCCCATATTACACCATGATCTATAGTTTCATCATTTTTCTTCACAGCAGTGATTTAACTTTTCCTTCCCCTCCTTCAGTTTCAAGGTCCTTGTAAAGTATCAATTCTCATTAAATCTTTCTGACTCTGATTTGAATGAATGTTATTAAAATCAGAAAAGTGTCTGTATTCACTAGTGCATTAAATCATTATACAGTTTTCTTGTTTGTGGCACAGCATAGTCTATGTATCCAGCTATTGTGGTTTGTAAACCATGTTTTATAATTTTAGGGAATCATAATCAAAATGGAATATTATATTGAATGAACCCAGCAGTGGAAAAAGAAATTGAAATATTTCCCACCTCTGAAATTGTCCTGCAATTCCCTTACAACTATATTATTCCCTGCAGCATCAGAAGATTTTGGAATGTTCTCCATCCATTCACTTTCTCTTGTCCAATTTTATAATCTTTATTAAATGTCAGTTCTCCCTGTTAAATAGAAACAGCTGTCTGTAGCCTATGTAAACAACTGAAGGGCATTGTTGTCAGATGGGGGCATGTGTGACCTAGGATAAGGAGCAGGTGAATAAACCATGGTAGCTGAATATTGAAATAAATTGTATTTACATAGGCTGATTTGTAAGCCATTTGTAACCCACAAGCCATTAAAATGTGTGGCTTATATTATAAAGTAACAGGCAAAAAGATGCACTGGGAACTGCTGATGATACTGAAACTAAATGAGTTTAGGCTCTCACATGCTAGAACTGTGGGCATTACACTGCTTGTAATGAAAATGAAAATCTCAAGGCTGGTTACACAGTTGATAGTGACAAAGAATCTCCTGTGTGAAAAACATCTTGGTATTTGTTTAGTATTTGTCCCATTTCTGTGAAGGAAACTGAAATATTTATTATTATTATTATTATTTGACACAAAATCACACTCATCATTAATTCAATTGCATGTTTAAGGATGGCCTATTACAGAAATTAAGGCTCCTCTTTCCAAGGACATATGAAATGCATGTAGTGGCTCCTCTCAGGGTAAATACTGAGATATTTTGTAATCTGGCAGATTGACAAGAAAAGAAGTTCCTCTTTATAATGCTGTTGAGGATTCTAGCAACTTTCCAGATAGATTAATGAAGCCAAATTAACAAAGGCAACTCTAGGATTTATAATATTTGGCATAGCAAGAAGAAGCAAGCACCATGAACTTATAAAGCAAAGTTCAGAGATGGCCCTTCAGAGGTATACAATTCAACCCCAGAATTCTCATCAATAACCTCATTGTTGAGGACTTCAGGGAATCAATGTCTAAACATCTAAAGGACACCAAGGGCTGGGGGATTGGGGGCTTCTTGTTCTCCACAGGGAAAAAAATTAAAGCTCAAAGGAAGTGAAGAGGATGTTTTATTTTGTTATATAGTTTATATCCCAGTTTTTAAGATACTAATCTTTTTAGGTGGCTAACAAAATAAAATGTAATAATAAAATCAAGGTAATAATTGTTGTCACGATAATAATTGTTGTTATAAGAGGAAACAAGACGGCTTACCTGGAGCAAGAAGGAGCCATAAGCCCTCTTTTTCATGTTCATTCCTATGTAACAGTAGCATGGAGAGGAATTAGCTCTATCCAGCCACAGCTATATGAAAACTTAAATTTTCCAATGGGTTTGATGAACAACTCAGAGGGAAGACAACCAAAAAAACAACCAAGAAATTCTGCTTCCCTGTCAGGGAGTGAAATTATTTATATTAATTAACTTCTCTATTTTAATTCTAAGGAGAAACAATATTTCATGTTTTTCTGAGGTGTGTTTGTTTCTTTATGAGATCACAGCATCATTTTTTTTTCTTTCTTGCCTGAATCCATTTGTTCTTTTTGTAATGTGTAATAGACCTGTTACTAATAAAAAGTCTTTGTCTGATTCCTGATAGGAAGGGCTTTCCTGAAGGCCAAATAACAAGTTTGAGAAATCACAAGGGAATATACAAAAGCATTTCAGAAACTGTTTTTAAAGTTCACAAATCAAATATAAAAACAAGAGTATTTTTTTTCTAGCAACAGAAAAAGGCAACAATTATTTAATTATAAATGGCTAAAATTAAAATATAACAAAAGTTTCTGCATCATGTAGAGGTTAAGGACACATCCCTGGAAATAAAAAAGAACAGAATAATTATAGTCTGTTGTGAGAGTAAGTTCAGCATAGTATAAATTTCCTGTAATATACCAAGTGTTTGAATATTACTATCAAATTGGGCTTCACAAATCTGGTTGACCACTAACTGACAGCAAACAGGACCCTGGAAAGTCTACCCTGTGTTCCCCTCTAGTGATCCCCCAGATTTTGCAGCCCAGATCTGGTAGCACTAAGTTTGATGATAGAGTCAATATGTGCTTAAGCCTTAGCTTGGCTGCTTTTTCATCCTGTAAGAATACATCGCCTCCATTACCCATTAGCAGATTCTGGTTCTGCTTGTACAAGAGAGTGTGTGTACCATAACTGAACTTTATCCAATACAATCCCTATTATTTCTGGACAGTGCGAAAGCTCTGAAGATATATTACACTAATATATCATCATAGCAGTGTCATTCTGAAGATATATTAGTGTAATACATCTTCAGAACACTCAAATGATGGGACTGTCTAGGAGTTGATTCAATTCAATTACTGGACAAAAGGCATTGCTAGACAACTGAATGGAGAACAAGAAAGAATGTTTCCTGTGGAAGCCCTGCAAGAGCATGTTAATGCAAAAATATGGTCATCCTAGCGGGTTGCGCTATGTGCAGTACTGCTGCCGTGCTCCGTACAATGCAGTAAAGCACATGCATTGCAGTCAGAAAGTACCAAAGAGGAAATATCAGGTGAAATATATGTTTGCGCTTAGCAACAAAGAAAATAGATGGAATGATTTTCACAATCATGGCTTTGGAAAATAACTGATAGATTATTATGGTGAAGCTGCCACAATCATAGTGAATGGTATCTGTTTATTTTTCTGCTTACTCTGTGTGTTTGCAGGTGTGTGCAAAGTCATGAATGCACCTGCAGAAACTTGGTTGTACCAAGGACATTCAGAAATAGCATCCTATAAACAGAAGTAACATCCTTTATATGGTTTCATGCTAATTTCATTTAAAAACTGAAGAACATAAATACTGCACTCAACAATTTGGAGAAGGAGCCAAATGAAAATGAAATAAATAAAATGCTGTGCCAGCATGTACATTAATAACATTTATTATATGAAAATAAGAAGAAATGGACCATTGCTCACAGGATCAGGACAGGCTTTGCAATGCAAGCTGCCTGACAGGAACTCTGGAAAACCGATACCACTCAAATAAGGCAGGGTTAGAAAGATAAAGAATCAGACCTGGTATAAGACAACATATTTCTATGTTCAGAAGGGCACACTTACACTTTTCACCCTTAATATGTAAAGTGATCTTTAAACTGAGGACCAAATATCTGGTTCTTTTTAAAAAAAAAAGTGTTTGCCTAGAATTAAAAGATCATTTGTGTTCAGTTAGCCTAGTGAGCCCAACATGAGCCAAGATACTATAATGCAGACCTATACTTTGTGAACAAATAAGGCCCATGGAATTCTCTAGGAAGCCATGGACTTATTGCCTTGGCTTGGATCCTCCTACCTTTCCCCAACCCTTTCATCCAACTGTATTAAATGGGATGGTGATCAGTAAACAGTAGAAGCAATTCCTTATATGGCAAAGAAGAATCCAGAAAGAACTTAGGAGGGGACTGTGGTCTTCTATTAGGAAAAACAGTCAGGACCAAAACACATTTTCTGTTTTTCCTATGGCAAGGTTTCTATTCTGGAACAAACTCCCACTGAAGACAGGCTTCTTCCTTGTTGGGGTTAAAGAACAGGGTCAAAACTTTACTGAGGCATTTTAGATTGTTACAGATTTTTATACTGCAGTTTGTAGGGGTTTTAGTGCATGTATGCATGCATTATGCATGTGTGTGTGTGATAGACATAGATATGAGAGAATAAACATTTATTGCATGGAGTAAAGGAAGTAGCTGATCAGAAATAAGAGACGTTCACAGAAAGCTTTAAAATACCTTTTATTTTTTGCTATTGAAAGCTTCACAGACTGGGTGCGGAGTAAGGTGGATTCATGAAGGCTGTATGTGTCTTATATGTTTTGCTCTTTGCTAGTCTGTGTCTTCCAGATGGTCACTGACTCATTTTTGCAGCCCCTGGAATTCCCAAGATCACACTGCCAGAATTTGGTATCAAAATAGTAACTTTCATGGAGCACAATTTTTCTGTCCTCCCATCTCACCCCCCACCCCCACCCCATGTTAGGGCTACCTGATCTGGGCTACAAAAATCCAGTTAGACACTAGAGGGCAGCAAAGAGGCATGGAAAACTCTTTTTGCTCCCACCTAGTAGTTGGATATTTTGAGTAACATCCCTGCCCTAAACATTTGTAAAA
The DNA here is from genome assembly GCF_059951505.1 of Python bivittatus. Classification (NCBI taxonomy): domain Eukaryota; kingdom Metazoa; phylum Chordata; class Lepidosauria; order Squamata; family Pythonidae; genus Python; species Python bivittatus. The sequence continues at coordinate 35,911,190 of NW_028277098.1, forward strand.
AGTGTTTTTCAATATGACCATGCCCACACTGGTGACTCCATTGTGCACTTCAGAGATCAAAAATAATAATCAAACACATAAAGAGCACCCTCCCACACCCAGAATGTCTTTAAATTATTGTTGTATGGTATAAATCCACCCCCACAATATAGTATCTATACATACACAGTTTTGTGAGATTTTACTATTCAGATTAGAGTAATTTTTTTATTTTTTCTCCAGATAACCAAGAATTTATCTCAAGTATTTTCATACCATTTTTCCAATGTTCTGGGGAAATCATGTAAAACAATTCAGTGATTTTATTTGATGAGCCCTGACATACTTCCCTTATGCCATCATTATTCTGCTGGCAGGCAACAGCTTGATTATGGGCACCAGCACTGCACTTATCTTCCAGGTGAGAGATGGGGGAATGAGGTGAAACATCTGTTCCCTGCAGTTAGGTTGGAATGGTTCTGGAGACTTGCCAGGAAATCTTGAGTGGCAAACTGTACCAAGGAGAACCAACTGTGATTTGGCTAGGAAGAGCCAAAAGCTCTCAGGATTCTTGTATTTTTATATGCGGGGAAAGAGAAATTAGGACATTAGGCCATTATGAATAATTACTCTGGCCTGTTGAAAGCTATTTATCTCAATCTCAGTCTGCGCCCTGGATTTTACATTTGCTTTCATGTTGTAGAAGAGGTAAATGAGAATACACATCAGTGCCCAGATAAAGACTCTTTCATCCTCTCCCCAAAACATGGATTGAATATACTCTACTGAATACAGCTTTAAAAAGTATGATGATAATTGAAAGCAACACATGTCTTACAGAATTTTCTGATGATATTTCATAGTACTGTGCCAAAGTGTTCCTTCTTCAACTAACTCTGTTTGTGAAGATTGGGGAAAGTGAGACAAATTAAAGGAGAAGTAATCGATGAAATAACAAAAGAAAAAAAAAGTGTCTATAGCCTGGTCCACTTTAATATTTTCATTGGTTAAAATCACAGTAATTACAATGTTTTTGCCTTTGGATCACAGATCCTTCTTTTTCCAGACAAAGTTACCTCTCTCTATCGTGGAAGACTTGACCTACTGTACTATGCAGTTTGACTGTCTAACCTAAGCTGCCTTTTTACTTATACATTAGCCATGTAAATATTGAGTGATTGGTTGTGGTTTGCTACAGATTGAGACATTAGAGAATACTGTATAGGAGAGTGACCTATGGATTCTTCAGGAGCTCAGGAAGCTAGGTGAAAAGCAACATACCTTAGCACTTAAGTGTTGGACCTGGACTAGACAGACCCTGTTTAAATAGCCATATATTGTAAAATTGGGCAGCCATTGTCTTTTAGCCCAGCCAACCTCTCAGACTCACTGACCTTAATTCTCATTTATTCATATTTCATTATAGGGTCAAAAACTTGTAAAGAAACAAAACATGCTGTTTTACAATATTGCAAATTACAAGATAGAATAAAAGCTTACTTATTAAATATAAGACAACACAAAAGACACACAGAAGAAAAGGGAAAACAAAACAAGTTAATTGTGGGACATCTTTTTACAGATTCATATAACTAAACAAAATAATCTGGCAGTAGCAAGAGTCATGTTTCTGGATACTATCAGCCAGTAGAAAAGATAGATCCCAATCCACAGATCTTCTAGGGAAGTGATCAAGAATATGAGCAATAAATCTTAAGCACGCTGCATGGTAGAAGCTGCATCTCCCTTCCCACAGGACTGGAGATTACTATCTAATTATATATCCTAGAAATGACCAATTAGTAAAACAAAGAAGAGGGAATTGAATCTGGTTCTTGATAAAGCCTAGCATAATTTGGGCACAGTTAAGTTTTTCAGGTCCCTGGCATATCCTTTTTTGATATTATTAAGGACCCCTATGGGAAACAGTAGAACAAGTCTTACCTGCTGCTGAATATGAATATTGGAAATCGGCATCCCTATGTGATGGTCAAGGGTAGCCTTTGCCCTGGCAATGTCCTATAGACTAGAGTCAACCAAAAGACCCAAGTGTAAGTTCTATGGTGAAGGCAATAGCCCAAGCACTGTTGTGGTTGGCTTCTCTATGACAGTTGAGTAGACCAGAAGAGGAATGTGCATATATAACCTTCAACTAACAACTGAGAGCTATAAACCAAGTTCTACCTTCAGTGTGAGGAAAACTAACTTCTAAGAGCCAAAACTAACTTCTAAGAGCCAGTACAGGCCTGCCAAAAATCAAATATTAAATGACTTTACTTAACCCCCAGATCTGTAGTGGGATACCATATAACAACTGGGGTAATACTAAAGTGCTTTGTTTTAAAATAACTGTAGGGCAACTGGAATAAACTGCCTTAGATATAGTCTTGATACTATTAGTGACAGATTGAATTGCTGAAGTTCTATGGCAGCAAAATTATTCAGGGTAGGTGTATGGGTTATCCCCTAAAGAACCATTGGCACACCTTTTTTAAAGCACTTTATCTTAGATTTACTGAAATGAACAGTCAAAAAATAGTTAGATTAGTGATCCATAAACCAAAAATATACATTAAACAAATTTGGGGCAAGAATGCAGCCTCAGCGAGCCCCTTTTGGGATAACAATGGCTTAGTCGAATTACCTTTCCTTCTACATCTCACTCTGATGGTAGAATCTAGATAAAGAGGAAAAATTAAATAGAGAAATCTTTTATCAGAGGAAGTAGTCCTACATTTAAGCCAAAACATTTTCATTTAGATGGAATGGAAAGCAGTCCTCAGATCCATGCAGGAGCTGCTATCATTTTTTCTGCCATATGATTTAAAATGAGAGAGGTCAACTGTTGACCTTCCTTTCCTAAAGCCAGGGAACCAGCTTTCTATTAAAACAGCTGGGAAAGCCATTTTTCCTCAAACCAACCTTCCCCCAAAATTATTAAATTACTCTTAGAACTCAAGGGAAAAAAATATAACCCATGGAAACTGGAAGTTTTCCCACCTTGCTATAGATGAGTGTGAATTCTGTTACATGTTGATACCTATTTGAAATTATAAACATGAACAAGAATACATATCTTTGGGAAAATTGAGTGTAAACCTTTTTGTGAATAAAAAAATGTGTTCTGCTAAAGAAAATTGGTGACAAAGGTGTACATATAAGAATCTAATTAAAGATCATTGTTGATAACTTTTTTCCAGAGCTAATGCAGTTTTGTTAATTATTCATGATTATATTAGCAACATAAAATAAAATAATATTAAAACACTATTTTCTTTTTCCTTACCATCTTTTTTTACTTCTTGGTTTATATGTATAATATAATATAATATAATATAATATAATATAATATAATATAATATAATATAATATAATATAATATAGTAATATAATAATATATACTGTATATTATTATTATAATATATATATTGTAAGTCTGAAGCTTGTTTAGATTGTAAATCACTCTGAGAAATTTTCAGGCTGAAAAGTAAGCTCTGCATGTTTCAAATAAGTTAATAAATATGCATATTTAATGTGTATGTCTTTATAAGTATACAATATATAAATATATACTATATAGTATAATATAGTATGTAAAACATAAATACCCTGTGTTAAAAAGTAGACAAACCTGCATATGAATTGTCATGATGGCTTTTGAAAAACAGTCCGAAACTGATGTAGATATTTATTAGAACACATGTTAGATTCAGAGAAACTGAACCTAACTGAACCTGATAGTCACTTATCCTAAAGTTTTACACATTATATGAGTTCCCATAAAAGAATAATCTGGTTAGTTCTTTTTTAAATAACGCCACATTTAGATTTGTGGGATGTAACCTGTGGTAGTGATCAAGTGGTATGAAAAGTGTATATTTAAATCACTCTTATTGGCATCACCTCAGTAATAGGAATAATAGCAGTCTGCCTCATAGATAGTCATTCTTTGGTTCGTACGTGTAATTGCAACATGTGGGATAGTTGTAGTTCTGGATAAAAGAAATGAATAACACTAAATCAGCTGGTATCTATCATTTCATGAATCTTGGCTTCAAATTTTTGAATTCATGACCAATATGCAATTTGGTTCCACAAGACTTCCCTGGTGGACTCTTATTTATATCTAACAAGCTGGATTTGGCTATGAAGACCTTCTTGGTAATAACACATTGTGGAATGAGTTTAGATAGTGTTTTACCTGCTGTTACTATTATATTAGACTTCAAGTTATGTCTAATATTATAAGAAGCTATGGAGTCTATAATTAAAAGTACCATTTTAGAAATACTCTTAGGATTGTGTTTTGAACTCAGTGGAAAGTATTACCAGAATACCCCTGGACACAATCACACACACAAAAATGTGATGTTGATTTCTGGATACTGTTTTACAAGCCTGCCTATATTAGAGATACACAGAGTATAAATGCTGAAGTTGGGAAGTTTGTCTTGTGCATGTCTGTGACCAAGGAACATTCTGAACAAGCAACCTTGAAGAGAAACATAATTAACACTCTCAGTAACTATCTGGTTGCTCCCTGATTGAACACTGCCTGGTAGATCTGTACCTTTCTCTTTCTCTAGAAGGATGCCTCATAAAGCTGCTATCCAGATGGCATACTGATAACTGGGAACACTTTTTTTTTTTTTAATGTTTTATGTTCTCTCCAGCAGAAAGCAGTTTGTTTTTATCTTTTCAAGAGTATTAAACTGTAGTTAAACTGAATTTTTTATCAACATTCTACTTCTAAGGCAGCGAAATCGATACCCTAATATATTCCAGCACAAGAGCTGGTTAAGGATGCCTTAGTAAAAATGATTGCAAAAATGAACAAAGTTCCTTCAGAGTACAGCGACTTTATGGATCTTAGTTATATATGGTTTTACCTGACAGCAGTTCCACTCAATGATATAAAATTAATATAATCGTGAAACGAGGGGGATTTTTTTTTTTCAGTTTTAAAACCAGCATGTATGCTAGTCAGCATACTAAAATTTTGAGACAGCATTGAACCAGGCACTGTACTGGTAATATAATATAATATAATATAATATAATATAATATAATATAATATAATATAATATAAATTGATTAAATGAGTCCTTTACTTCTAGGTAGAAGATAAAAGTCAACTTTTTGAATAAAACAGCTGTTTGAGGATTATCATTTAGTTTTGAAGGTAGTCTGCAATGCAGCTTATTACCAAATTTTCATATATTACATGACAAGTAGAAACAGAAGTTTTATGCTGGTATTATCATTACTTAATAGTTTTGTGTTATTTTCCTGACACCCCTTTGATGATTGAGAGTAATATGAATTCAATAGCTCTAAACGTTTTGTAGGATTAAAGAGCACTTTTAATGAGCGTACGTTTATAGATTTGCACAGATGTTGAAGGAATACAGAGGGGAGAAAGAGATTCCTCCCAATACACACGCATGTCTGCTTTAGGCATAGCTACTAGAAGCTCATTGCTTGATTTTGAGCCAATCATTTCTCACCGTAACAATTGCCCTAAACTCTTTGGAGGAAGGATATAACAAGCTCTATCCAATATTAAATGACTGCATTGCCATTATCTCAACTGGAATTCATTCTCCTGCCTGCCTTCATGACCTCCATGTATTACCCAAATCTGTTCCAGGGCACAAGGCAACCTTTCAAAGCAGATTTGGGAGTGTGTGGAGAACGAGAGTAAAGGATTATTAATAATATGCATCACTGGTAGAATGGTATTACCAGTAGGCTGGCAACATTGAATCTAAACCAAACTATTTAAAAAATAAACCTCAATTTCCTAAGCATTAGCAATAGTAAACATCTAGAGACAGATGGCTCTGGAAAAGTTTCACAGTTTACAAAAAATTAAATTTGGAGAAATATCTGATATGCTTCCATCAGTTATCCAGAGTGAAACAGTTTTCTGCTAATCAGAAAAATATTCTCCAATCTTTGTCAATAGTACCTTAATGATTTTAAGCAATTTATTATAACTGAAATAGCTGCCCAACAACACTTGAGAAAAGCTGGATAATTCTTTCATACTATACAATATTGGAGTGTTGTATGATTAAGCATGTCTGTGATCTATATTGTTGATCTATTACCTTTGTCTGCCTGAATATGTTTGCAAACTCACTCCAATTAGTTCTCCAGAAGTTATAGTAAAACAGGGGGTAGAAAAACCTACTCCTGATTCTAGACTCTTGTTTGATCAGTACTGTACAGATGTTCTCAAGCCATATCTTAGCACCAGAGGGAGAGAAAGGGAAGTAAAACAAAAATCAAATAAAACATACAGAGCCAGAGTAATGCTAGATAGATCACAGTGAGCAAAAACAAAGGAGAAAAAGAGCAAAGCAGGATGGCTAATTTTGTGTGGGAAATGAATGTATTTGTTATTGTCACAGGTAACCGGACATTATTCAGAGAAACTTGAACAATCCTTTGAGGAAAATGAGATGGTTATAGAAAAAAGACCCCATTTTACTGAGTGTTATGAGTGTCAAAGCGTAGAGCTTATTAACAAGTTTAAGATACTTATAACAGCCCTCACAATTTACCTTTGCAGAACAAGTTTAAAAAATGCAGAAGCATGTGGCATCAAAATGATCATTGATTGCAGTCTTTTCAGTTTCAAAAGCACAAAGCAGCAGAGGGAAAGTACACTGCAGCATACAGAGCTGTTATTAACAAGCAAATTTAGTGAAGAGCTAAAAGATACACTGAGAAATTGTCTGGCCTATATAATTCTGAACATGCAAAAAAGAACCTTAACAGGTAGATTTAACATTCAGAAAAGAATTTGAAATTCCAGTTGTCATAGAAACTGCTACTAGATATACTATACAGCTGAAGCCAAATGTGAAAACAAATGTGAATAAGCTTGCAATAAATACAGAGAATAACAAGCCAAAATGAACTGTGCTACCATTGTGGCAGAGGTTTACACTCAACATCGTAATGCAAATTTGAAGGTGAAACCTGCAGAAAATGTAATATAGTGGGACATAAACAAAGAGACTGTCACTCAGGGAAAAACAAACCATTTGCTACAGATAAGCAACCAAGCCACTACTTTAAAAGAAATGCAGTACTATTATACATTATATAGATGAAGGATTTGATAGTGAAACAGAGACAGTTCATCTGGGAACCTGTAGTATAACAGGTGAAATGAGATCAGCAATATGTCTCACATTAGAAGATGATTGCAAAACCATATCAGTGCAATTAGATACTGGGTCTACCATATCAATTGTATCAAAATGTGGATCTGAGCAGCATTTTAAAGATGCTACATTAAAATAATCAGAAATACAATAAAAACTTATATTAAAGATAATTTATGTTGGACTGATCCCTGAAACTGTAAAATCTAGTAACCAGCAAGGTATTTTGGGCTTATATTATGAAAACATGTGGATCAACACTCTCGGATTGTGGCTAGCTGTGGCAGCTGCCAATGGAATGAAGTTCCATTCTAGGTGCACTGGGTGCTTCCTGTCATGGAGTTCATTATAAGCTGAAAACGTTATAGGATAATGCTATTCCTATACAGATAGTCCTCAGTTAATGACGGTAATTGGGACCTGGAATTGGATCTCCATCAGTAAGCAACGCAGTTGTAAAGCGTGATGTCACATGACCACATCAACTTACGATGGCAGTTCCAGCAGTTCCAGCTGCAGTCAGTAGGCGAATCCCGCATGGTTATTAGGTGCAACATCATGTGGTTGCTATTTGTAACCTCCTGCCAGCTTCTCTATTGACTTTGCTTGTCGGAAGCTAGCAGTGAAGGTTGCAAATGGTGATCACATGACCACAGGACACTGTGACCATCGTAATTGCAAGCCTGTTGCCAAATGCCCAAATCATGACCATGTGACTGCAGGGACACTGCAGTGGCTACAACTTTGAGGACCAGCCATAAGTATCATCATTCAGTGCCATCATAACTTTGAAAAAGCACTGAATGAATGGTTGTTGACCAAGGACTACCTGTATTCAAAGGTGGTACTGGCAGACACTCAAGCACATGAAAGCTAAAGTAATATTACAGGAAAATGCCAGTCCCAAATTTCACAAAGCGGAGGAAGCTTTGGGAATTCTTTCCAAAGTTGGTTAGATCCCATGGCACTGTGGTTCCAATAACTAAAAAAAACTGAACTGTGGTAATTTTAAAGTTCAATCAATCCATCAAGCCTAAGCAGTATCTCTTGCCTATGATTGAGAACATTTGTGCTAATCTCACTAGGAAACAATATTTGAGAAAAATAGACATACGAGAAGCGTATTTATCAATGGAAATAGAAGAAAATTCCAAGGTATTACTTCATATACTTATGTACGATGGGTTATATCATTAATAAGATACATGTTTCTAGAATAGCTTTAGTACCAGAACCCTAGACCAACTGCTACAAAACTGCCCAGGCACTCAGTGCTGTTCAGATGGTATCATTGTTACTAAAAAGAATTATGAGGAGTACCTTCTAAATCTTAAGAGAGTATCATGGATATTAGCAGATTATGGCGTTTGAGTATGATGCAACAAATGTGAGTTCTTTAAGTCTAGCATTATATATTGTGGGTCATACCACTGATGCACAAGAGAAAATTCAAATAGTCATTAGGCCACGAGACATGTCGAAGTTGCAGTCCTTTTTAGCATTAATTATTATAACAGATTTCTACCAAATTTAGCCTCTGTGCTATCCCTTGGCAGTGGACAAAACAGCAGAAACAAACTAGCAGAAGCAAAGATAATGGTGACATTTGACCTGGTGTACACACATTATAACTTGCACTTATCAGAGAAGTGGGCTAATGGTAGCTCACAGTAGGGCAGTGTTGTCCAAACTTGGCCACTTTAAGATGAGTGGACTTCAACTCCCAGAATTCCCCAGCCAGCATGGGAGTTGAAGTCCACTCATCTTAAAGTGGCCAAGTTTGGACAACACTGCAGTAGGGCATCAGCATCACATGTCATGAAAGGCAGCAGTGAATATCTAATACCGTTTGCATCATACTCACTCACAGCTATAGATCAAAATGTTGCTCAAATAAGGAAGCACTGAGTTTGGTTTGAGGAGTTAAACATTTCAGCCAGTATTTGTGTGGAAGGGGATTTATCTTCACTTATAGCAGCTGTTTGAATTCTGTGTTGGGCTTTGTTCCTTAGAGGGTAGAGATACATGAGGGCATTCAATCATGCAAATGTGGATAGAGATTCCTATGACATGTTTTTTCTCACAGATTGAGAATCTTTCCATCACAGTTGAAATGGTTCAAATACATCTGTATTATACTATAGAGACCGCTGTTGATAACATTTGGAGACAACATATTGACCAGCTGAGATGAGACCTACAGAAAGAAGTTACCTTTGATGTAGTTAGTTCAAGTCTAATTTCTGTCTTTCACCAGCAGCACCAGCCCCCAAAGTAAATAAATAAGTAGCGTTTGCTTTCCTGTCACTAGTACCATCAGACACATTGAACATCCCTGGCTTTGGTGAAGACATGAGCACATTCATGCACAAAAGCCACCACAGCACCTAGCTTTGTAAATATAACAGGGTCTATATCTTGGTTGGGAGGGCTGCATATTGGTTTATTACTATCAGTGATTGATTAAGCATCCCTGTGATGCAGTATTGTTACCTAATCACATTGGGCTTACTGTCTATGTTGTAATTTTGCAGACTTGCTAGAGTTAATTCTTTCTGACATTTCAAGAAAGCAAGCATCTATCATGACTTTTTTTTTTTATCAGTAGAAACCACAGAACAATATATTGGCAGGATATTAGCCTCTTCAGAATATGCATGATTCTCTCTCTCTCTCTCTCTCTCTTTTTTTTAAAAGAACTTTATTAAATTTCACTAAAGAGTAAAATGTAAAAAAATCACAGAAAAAAAGAAGATAGCAAATATATATATACAGAAGAGAAAAAGTAACTTCTGACTTTCTTTGGTACAGGTATAGCTATAAAATACATTCACCTCTTACTCTAATATATAAAAAGCTATAAAATAAATCTATGTCAGCAAAAAAATATTAAAAAAAGATTAATACAAAGTTATTAGTTATAGAATAAATCAGTCATCAAACCCCAAAATCAAAATTTCATTTTTTTGAGTCTCAAGTAAAAAGTCCAAGAGTGGTTTCCAAATAGAAACAAAGCCAGACAATGTCTTTTCATTAATCTAAGTAGTCAATTTTGCCATCTCTGCCAATTCCATTAATTTCACCATCCATTCTTCAGCTGTAGGTATTCATAAATCTTTCTATTTTTGTGCATATAAAAGAATATGCATGATTCTCAATTATATAAATGATGGACATTTATCAGATGTCTTTTAATTACTGTATCATTTTCAAAACGAAAACGGAAGTCTCAAATCTGAATGAATTCTGAGAATTAAATAAGTATTAATTATTAATATTTTAAAATAAACGTTTGAAAGAGTGGGTTCCCCTCCCCCAGAGTGTATTCCTAACATGTCCTTTTTTGATTGATGGTCAGGATAACATGACCTGAGAAATCTGTATGCAGGCCAAGAAGCAACAGTTAGAACCAGTCATGGAACAACCGATTGGTTCAAAATAGGGAAAGGAGTACAACAAGGCTGTATACTGTCACCCTGCTTATTTAACCTATATGAAGAGTACATCATGAGAAATGCCAGGCTGGAAGAATCACAAGCCGGAATTAAGATTGCAGGGAGAAACATCAACAACCTTAGATATGCAGACGATACCACCCTAATGGCAGAAAGTGAAGAAGAACTAAAGAGCCTCTTGATGAGGGTGAAAGAGAGAGTGCAAAAGCTGGCTTGAAACTCAACATTAAAAAAACTAAGATCATGGCATCTGGACCCATCAATTCCTGGCAAATAGAAGGGGTAGAAATGGAAGCAGTAACAGACTTCATTTATTTGGGCTCCAAGATCACTGCAGACAGAGACTGCAGCCATGAAATTAAAAGACGCTTGCTCCTTGGGAGGAAAGCTATGGCAAACCTAGATAGCATATTAAAAAGCAGAGGCATCACCTTGCCGACAGAGATCCGGATAATCAAAGCTATGGTTTTTCCAGTAGTAATGCATGGCTATGAGAGCTGGACCATTAAGAAGGCTGAGTGCCGAAGAATTGATGCCTTTGAACTGGGGTGTTGGAGAAGACTCTTAAGAGTCCCCTGGACTGCTAGGAAGTCAAACCAGTCAGTCTTAAAGGAAATCAACCCTGATTGCTCATTGGAAGGATTGATAATGAAGCTCAAGCTCAGATACTTTGGTCACCTAATGCGAAGAGAGGACTCTTTGGAAAAGACCCTGATGTTGGGAAAGATTGAAGGCAAAAGGAGAAGGGGACAGCAGAGGATGAGATGGTTAGATAGCATCACTGAAGTAATGAGCATGAAACTGAGCAAACTCGGGGAGGCAGTGAAGGACAGGAAGGCCTGGCGCAATATGGGGTCACGAAGAGTCGGACATGACTTAATGACTGAACAACAACAACAACAACAGCATAGGGAGAATAGTGCTTACTTAAAAGAGCTACTTTATGTACAGGTCACAAACAGCACTATTTCTTAATTCAATTTCTTGCAGTATAATTGTGCAATATGCATTGATTAGTCATTGGCTGAGTAACACTATCCTTCTCTTTATTTCCCCTCTCTCTCTTTCGGCATTTATTTCATTAGGTTCACAACAGCATTTTGACACAAGATCACTGAAAAGTTTCTACCTATTGCTTATTGAACACCACTTACATTGTGTATGAAGAAAACTTCAGCCCTAGCTTAGTACATGGTGGGTGCATTAAAAAGAAAAAAAAAATGACTGTCTTTTGGTTCATCATTCATTTCCAATTTATTGTAGAGGAAAAATTAAAGATTCTTCTAAGCAGCAGTCCTGTACTGAGATTTTGATTAACCTGAATCATCAAACTGAAGCATCACTGAAGCAATGAGCATGAAACTGAGCAAACTCAGGGAGGCAGTGAAGGACAGGAAGGCCTGGCGCGATATGGTTCATGGGGTCACGAAGAGTCGGACACGACTTAACGACAACAACAACAGGATAACAGAGCATTAAACACTGTGGTCCCTTGACACTCCTGGGGAAAGGTTCTTGATAGCCCCTGTATCAGGCCACTAAAGTTTACATGAGCCTAAGCTGCAAATTTACCACTACTTTTAAAAGATCTGTGGTATATCCGAAATTGTTATTTCTTCTATTGGTGATAGATTAACAGAACCCTTTCACAAGAAACAAAAGAGGCCATATGTAGAAGCAGTAAATGCATTCTGATTTTTCGTTCACCAGTGACTGGTTTGGGCTGCTTATGTTCTCATGTTGAATAAAATGATTGTGACTGAAGTTCCCTTTTATTTGGCATGTGCCTTGAGATATTTCTTGCCTCAGAGCATAGACTGAGACTGTGTATACTGGAGGAATTTACTTTTTTTCCCCTATTTACTGCTCACCAGATGTTTAGTATATTTTTCTAACAATTATAGAATAAATGAGAAAATATATTAAACATCTGGTGAAAATATAATGTTATTAATGAAAGGCAGCTGATAAGCCTCTAGGTTTAAACCAAATCATATGTTTATGTGGCATTTTTGTTTTATATTTCCAGATACCACTGTTTTACACTTCTAGAAATCTCTCTTGCAACGTCCCTCGTTCCTCACTCTTATCCTCCTTGCAACCTATAAAATCAGTATATGCTAAGGCAATGTGTCCAACCTAAGGTTACTCACCAAAGTTCTTGGATAAATAAGGGATTAAATCTTCCCAAAATCTGAGACGTTAATGAAGATATTAAAGCCTGCATTTATTCCAAGCAAGTGATATACTTGGTCCATAAGGTCTATCCACTTATGCCCACTCACTAGTGGACGTTCACTTGCATGAGTAAATAGGGAATGTTGTATTCCCACTGCCTGCAGGATTATTGCGTTTCCTTGTTTGCCTTGATGTCTATTTTGTTCGCCGTAAGTGTGGATTAAATTGATCCAAGTAAATTGTTGGTCTTTTTATTAGGCTCGTTGGTTACTTCTGTTGTGGTTATTTTTTTGTACTATTTGTTTTTAAATTAGATTTGTGTTTTAACTGAGCTTTTAACATAGTTGGATGACATTTTGTGGCCAGGGTAGGATTTCAAGTGAAAAGCCATTTATATGTAAAACTACTTCCATCTGGGAGTTAGACTTCATGTACGTTTTATGGCTGAACCAAGGACACATGCTCATGATGACAAACAAATGTAAAATATGATATTTCTAAAAAGCAATATAGCACATATTTGATAAGATCCTTTCTTTTTCGATCTGCGGCATACTTATTTATCTTTATTAAAACTGTAACATAATGAAAAGGGAAGGGAAGGTAGAAGCATATTTATCCATCAGAAAAATGTAATACAAGGCTATAGTTTTACAGTTCCTGGCTTCCTCTGCTGTTACCAATGCTTTAGCTATGAACATGGGCTTCACAGCCATTTTATGTGCTATATTTTGAAGGGTAGATCAACCTATCCACCAACACATAATGTCAAGCCCCTGCCAACCACTTACATAAAAGAAAGTTAAACACTCACAGAGTCTCATTATTCACATTTATTGCAAGGGGGGAAAAGAACTAGGTTACAGAACCTTGAAAACTGAATAAATGCACTTTAACCCCCTTAAGTTGGGGCTTTTGAGCCTTTTGAGCTTGCTTCTAACTAACATTTGACATAGGGGAGATGTTGCCTCCCACTTGCCAGATTATGGAAGGAATGTACCTCTATCGTGGCCCCAAAATATCTTGCAAATAACTATACCCATTCCCAGGCTCAGAGAATTTCATTATAGATACACAGCAAAACTCCAGCATTTCAACAATTATTTATTCATGGAGTACATCTCAGCTACACTAATCCAGATGGCCAGTGAATGACAGCTGAGACTTTTAACTCCTTGCTGCCATCTATAGATCAATATGTTAGATTAGATGTGGGCTGCATTAGATAGGTTGACTTGTTGACAGGTCAGTTATCGTTTTGGAAGAATTATATAGATGTAACCAAGATCACACAGTTTAACATGTTTCCCACATACATCAAAACCCCAGACTATTTAGGCAGCAGTGACATCTGCACAAAGCAAATGAAGGCAACCATTACATTGCAATCAAGAGAGAAGAACTCTTTGTTGCCATTGAGTGGCTATTAGGTAAATTGGTTACTAGTCCTTAGGGGACAAATTATTGGATAATTCTCCTCAAGTGTACAAGCACTGCTCCAGAACATATCCTGTACTGTGTTGGGGCAGCTTTTCCCCTGGTCGGTGACCTTCAAAATTCAGACAAGGGAAACCATCAGTCACTGCCCTTACAACACCATACAGTACAGCTATACAGATAATAGTACAGACCATCCGTTCCTGAGTATGCTGTGCGGCAGCAAGATTTAAGGTGATAGGAGTTCTTGCTGACTCCAGGACAAGAGGAAAGTATTACAAAAGCAGCCGTGTGGATAAGTCACAGTCTGTAATGTACTGTATTCTGTGTGCCCACTTCTTTCTTTGAAGGTTGTAAGAGCAAATTGATGGACGTCATCTTCTTTTGAACCTCTCCTGAGAATTCCTGCAGATTCCCATACTTAGACTTGTCTTTTCTGGGGAGTAGGGGGGGTGGCAACATTTTAGAATCACAGCACACAATCTCCATAAAACTATTGAATCTGATAATGATTTTTCAATATTATTCTGTTTGTAGCATGAAATTTTATTTGATTGCTATAGTATTTTCAGAGATGTGCCCCCACAGGAATGTTTGTCTAAGACATTATGGCAGAAACAAATAACAACTCTAATAAGAAAACTGCATGCTTAACAGCTTTTCTGCATTGCATTGCATTGCATTCCTGGAGATACTTGTTATTCAGTATTCTTTCACATTTCTGTTCAAGACACATACATTTTCTATGAAGTTATTTTTTCTGATGATTTTTTTTTCAGTTGGACTGATGACTGCTTCTTAGAATTTGCAAGTTGTGCCACTTGTGTGGTAGTGCTATACTAGCTGTACTCCTGAAATCTGCCACGTCTGTCAATATTAGAGTGGCAACAATACAGTATTGACCTTGGCTGAAGTTGAATGTTACTGTTTTCAAGACCTCAAAGCCACCAGTACTACAACCCTAGAAATGTCTCAAAATACTGTAAGAGGGATGGAGAAATCCCACAACGTGGAATTTGATTACAAGGAAGGTGGGAAGGAGAGGAGACAGGAATAAGAATTATTAAATATTATATCTGAAAGGGGATATTATGTCTATGTATATGAGAAATATCCATTATCACTTTAATACTTTTATTATTGCTTTTTTTAAGGTTTTATTTGGGGCACTTCCTATATATCCTTCCAGCTTTATTTCCAAAATTAGAAATACAAGTTTGCTACAAATAAAAATGCAAAAGTCAGATTTTCAGGAAGAGCCAGTTTGGTCTAGTTGTTAAGGCAGCAGGTTAGAAAGCAGGGGATGGTGAGTTCTAGTCCCACCTTAGGCATGAAAGCCGGCTGGGTGACTTTGGGCCAGACACTCCCTCTCAGCCCAACTCACCTCACAGGGTGGCTGATGTGGGGAAAATAGGAGGAGAAAGGAGTATTAAGTATGTTTACCACCTTAAGTTATTTATAAAAATAATAAAGGCAGGATGATTTTTTTTAAAAAAAGCTCTTCCTAGAGAAACAGTAACATGGCTATCTTAAACAACATACTTTGGGTGTCACGAAAGGATAGAAAGTTACTTAATGCATTGTTTTTTGTTTTTGTTTTACTTCCAGAATGAAAAGAGGTGGTTTGGGAACTATACATGTTGATTTGCATGTGTGGGATACAGATTTTCTCCTCTGATTCAGGTGACAAAAACTTGGTCATGATATGATATTCAGCTATAAATATCAACTATAAGAGCTGAAATCCAAGAAAACCGGAAGGTTCTCAACTGGAAAAGGGTGATTGGGTGGCTTTATCTATTTTCAGGGTACATGCTTTCTGCGTACTTTGTCCATAAAGTAAATATATATTCTGTTATTACTCCTAATATCCAATTATTAGTGATAACATAATGGTTTCTAATCTTTGTTGACATAACTTTTACCAATTTCCAGATTGAAATGGGATTGGGTTATTTTCTGCCATAGTAATTTTCTTTGTATTGCCTGAAATATGCTACTGATGGCTTTGTCAGGGTGAAAATTCCCCAAATGCAGGTTGCTTAACCATTTGAAATCATTCTTTTACTTTCTAGTGGACAAAAAACCCGATTTCTATTACACTGAAAATCTAATGAATATCTAATTCTCCACTTAAGATCCTGAAGATACATGTTGCCTGCAATGTGTTCTTCAGAGCAAAGTTTAATTCAGTGGAGCATTGATCATTACGAAGAAGTAGGATTTTTGCAAAGTCATCAACAGTTGATGGACCAGCTTTCCAAAGAGGACACTCATGTATAAGGAGAACCAAGGATACTTAGAATATAAGGTTACACATTGATTAGATAGAAGGTCAAATTTTCCTACCATCTTCAAGGATCCCAAGATCTTACATCCCCACTCCTCCACTTTACCCTCCACTGCAGTGAAATCAGCACTATGACATTCTCTTCAGTAAGAATCTCCGGCAAATCTATCCTACCAAAGTATATTCAGCTATTGCTACAACTGTGTGTGTGTGTGTGTGTGTGTGTGTGTGTGTATAAAAAAAGCTGTCTAGGCCGTACTATTTTCAGGCTTAGCAAGTATAACTGTTCTGCCAATCTGGTTGCTAACATAAGCTTCATTTCACATTGATAGCAAATAATACTTTCCTAAAAAGTCATTCAATCCATCCACAGTGGAATATAACAGCAGCTAACCACATCAATAGAACAGCTGGCTCTTTAGTTGAAGTTTACTTTTCACTATGTATTCTTTCTAAGCCGAAAAAAAAAGAAAATATTCCATTATAATTTGTTTTGTACCATTAATTGTTCTGTCTCTTTTTTCTCCTTCTTTACTTTTGCTTTTCTGAGGCATATTTGTGTATTAAACTCTGATTTCTACATTATTCCACTTGGAATGAACTTTGTTTCTGCCTGGAAGGCTAGGAAAACAGCCAGGAGAAGGGCAAAGTGGAAAATTGATACCATTGTTACCTGCCAAATTATACAAATGTATCCCACTGGATGGCATCACACAGTTGTATCAGCTGTGGGAGAATCCTTTGGGCTGAGCAGATGTGTGTCTGTTTTTCTCAGGCCCACGCCTCTAGAATTAATGGATATGCTGTTCCAGCCATGGCTTTTTCAGATGTTACAAAGCACTTGTTAAAATGACTTACTACTAAAAGGCTATAGGACTGAGGTTGGCATTTTTCCTAGCTTACAACTATTTTTGCTTCGTTTTTATTTATTTATTTTAAATGTGTTTTTAGGAAGAACACCCTGTTGGCCTTATTTATCTGTGAACTCAAATTCACATGTGTACAGATGTACCTGGAAAACATAGCAATATAACAAACTTTTGCTGAGACACAGTGTGCACATAGTAGACTTTACACCTGACAACTAAAACAGAGTTTACTTTAAAATAAAAAACGTTCATGAAAAGAAAATGAGTGTACCATTCTCTAGTACTTGACTGAGTGACTGTTCCTAATCATAATAACAAAACTATGAATAGATGGAGCTAGGATTTATGGTTTTCAAATAAATTGTGGGAAGAGGTTATAATGTAGCACCTTGGGGAGCTAAGCATAGCAAGGAACAAGAAAAGGAACATAAAATACTTCTTGGTTGTGATTATTTGGAAACTACAATGGGAATGTTCTTTATTAACCTTGGGACATAGTGGGGTAATTACGTTAGCTGATACTACATTGAGTTCTTCCATCTCTTTCAGGTCAGCTGATGTAGTGAATGATTAGGAGACCAAATGGTTGGCTAGGGACCCAAGAGCCTTGTAGAATGTAGTTCAGAACTGGAATTTAGAATGGAGAGTTGTAGCAAAAGGGACAGAAGGGAAGAGGAGCAAGGAAACATGAGGGAAGGAAAGAAGAGAAGCTAGTTAAATGTGTGAGAGTGCATGAGAATGAAAATGATTGCATGTGACTCAAGTTCTGCACTTTAATGCCTAAAGCTTCTAAATTCTTCTCTGAAGACCACATTAAACTTTAATGAGACACAACTTCATAGCTTCAAAATGGTGAAAAGTGATATGAATTTGAGTGTATATTCAAGGGTAGGTTCCATTTCTCTTAAAATCTGGTGTGTTCAAAATGAAACAATAGATGCTTTAATGGGAGTACGCTTTCACCAGAAGGTGGATTGTTCAATTTTGGTATAGCATGTGGAGTGTTTCCAGTCCTTGTAGTATGTAAAACATTTGAATCAGAATAATATTTCTCTTCGGACAATGACCATTGCCAAAGCTGTTTCTTAGAGAACATAGCTGGGTGCAGCAGCACTGACACTCCCAGTTTTAGATACGGCTTTATTGCTAGGTTTCATTCCCAAACCAGTCACATCAAAAATGAAATTGAACAATATTCAGCACATAATTAGATCAGATAGGATGGTATATTCTTCCTAAGCAAATGTTCACTTACGAATCTAACTGCTTATAATATATTGGACTGTGTTAACGCTATGAATTAGGGTCATATATTTTAGATACACTTCCTTTTTCATACTTTACCAAGAACTGGCTCTTGGGAACTAGAATATTTCTCTCTTATTTCTAGTTAGATGAATCTCCACTCCTGTTCAATAGGATAATACAACAGTGGCCTGAGTTTGGAAATGATTTGTGAGTAGTTTAAGTAAAAAAGCCTGAGGCATTTAAGTGTATCATTCTCTTGCTGCTCTGTTTCTTGATTTTGAAAGCAGGAGCACAGACTTTGTATGCTTGAGCTACAACACAATAGATATTGAAACTGTTAACTGAACATTGTGATTAAAAAGCCTAAGTCAAAATGAAGTAACTTTCCATTGCAAATATTTGGTGTATGTGTCAGCTTTTTTTTTCTAATTGAAGTGGAACTTTATATTTTGTAAAAGTCAATATAAACTGAGGTGTATTAGTAAATGTTCATATTCCCTACTGGAAGGCCATTCAACTCAACTGCCAAATGGGCCTAGAATTACGAGAGTATGCTGAGGTTAGGTAACTCCAATCTGTTATTAAAAAATGTATACAGTATGTTCTTTCATGGGCTGGCCATTGTTATAGTTCTGCCGCTAAATGAGGTTGTACAATGTGAGATTGTTTTCTGAACACAAGAAAAGAAGTAAAAATGTATTCATTCTTCATCTTCATTTTAGGAACAGTTCCATCAGCAATTTTGTGTAGCTAGTTATGAACTGGTTGTTTATATCTGAATAAGATTCAGTCATCTCTAGTTCCTTTTTCTCCGGATTTCCTATTTTCAACATCTTTTTCCTCTTTAATTGCAGCCAAACCATTTGAAAGTGGACAGTATTTAGACATCTATGGAATTACAAGAGACCAAGCCGGGGAGTACGAATGTATGGCCGAAAATGATGTCTCAGTTCCAGATGTGAAAAATGTAAAAGTCACAGTAAACTGTAAGTCATGAAAATTTAAAAAGATATATCATTAAGGACATTGTGATGTAGAAGCAAAAGGACATAAAAGCAGTTGTCAAGTAATGTTTAAATGTGATGTGAGCTCTGTGTAAAGGTTACACTACGTGAGAACAGCATAGCAGCAGGCTCTGACCACAATTTGTGCATCTTCCTGAGAAGGTCACTGACCATGGGGCTGTACCAGTGGAGACTCTTGTCAGTTCTTACAATACACTTACATTCCATGAGCATGTATTATTCCCAGCCACACATCTCAAAAGGACTTATTTAGAAGGCCTTTCTCATCCATCCAGAGGCTCATTCAACATGCTGACTGGCTGGGCTGCCTATTGATTCACACTACTATTGCTTTCTGTGTATGGAAAAAAGATCTGAGTTACAGGCACGCACCCATGCTGTTCACTCGTTTCAGTCCTTGATAGGAAGATAATAGAATTCCACCATAGATTTCAATAGGTTTCCACAAAAACAAGCCACTACGTGACAGAAAGCCTGAAATGAATGCAGACTGGGAGAACCCCTCATTCCCCACTGAAAAGGTCTCACTGAAATGATATCTTTGGGCCCAATGCACCAAAAAATAACATATTGGAGAAAAAAGTTATGTATGAATAAATGAACTATAAAAAATATATACTACAAGTAAAAAGGTTTTAATCCTAGTTTTTAAATACACATTCTGAAAAGTTATGCAGAAAACTACATTTATTAGGGAAACTCGTGTTATAACATTTTATATACCAAGGAAAGTTGTAAATAACTTTCAATTCAAACTTTCTGGGGATTTTATAATAAATAAAATGATAATAAATAAAACCCTTATGGACTTCATTTAGACTGATATGTATCTCCCTGTTTTCATGCTTTACAAAATTCTGAAATCAATATCTGTTATAGTTTCAGTAATAAAATTGTTTTGAGTTGCTGCATATTAAGATTAGGATTGAGTGGCGAGGGGGGGGGGAAACTATCTCAGCCCAATTTTAAATGATAAGGGTTGTGACAGTGAGGTTTTGGGGAAATGGGGAAAATTTACTGTTATCTTAGTGGCCATTCCTTCTCATACATGTAATGACTTTCAAGTTACACTTGTGTCTATGCACTGTTACACATGCATACACAAAGAATGCTCCATAATGCATAATTTTAACCTACAGCTAGTTTATTATTTCAGGGAAAAAATGGCAGCTATCACCCTAGGAGGAATGAAGTAACACAACCCCAATATCCCTAGTAACGGTATTCCAGAAGCTACATCTGGTCCAGAATGTAGCCGCACAGGCTATTTTTGGAGCTCCAAGAAGGGCCCATGTGACGCTGTTGCTCCATGAGCTGCATTGGGTACCAGTTTGCTTCTGGGTCCAATTCAAGGTGTTTGTTATTACCTTTAAAGCCCTACATGGCATGGGACCAGGTTACCTAAGGGACCGCCTCTTCCCCATGACTTCAACCAATCCCAACCGATCACACAGAGAGAGCATGCTTCAGACCCCCTCAGTAAAAGAACTCCGATTAGCGGGGTCCAGAAGGCGGGCCTTCTCTGCAGCAGCCCCCGCTTTTTGGAATATTCTGCCCCTGGAGGTGAGATTGGCCCCCTCACTCCTGGCCTTCCGGAGGGCTTTGAAGACCTGGTTCTGCCACTTGGCCTGGGGTGGGGAGGGAATACTTGAAGCATGGGGATGGCTAGCCCCATAGAGGCCTGTTGTCTTCAGCCCCAGATTCTTCATCTTCTTGGACCCTCCTTTTCCTCTTTTTTAGTAATGTTTTTTAAAATTGTGATGTTTTATGTATTTATATGTATTTATGGTTTTAATGTTTTGTGTGAGTCGCCCAGAGTCCCCCATTGGGGGGAGATGGGCAGGGGAGAAATTTAATAAATAAATAATAAATAAATAAATTCCTAGTAGAAATACTGGTACCTAAGAAGACACTCTGTGTCTTAAATCAGAAGGAGACTGGTAACACCTTTTCAGCCTAATAATTAAATAAGACTAAAGCTACAAATGTTATTAACTACAGATCACTGTCAGATTCATGGAGTAGCTAAACTGATGGAGGATTTAGATTGGGGTGAGGCAGGGAGAAAAAGCAGGGAGATGAGGTGGTTATGCAGAGGCAGGTTACATCTGAGACACATTGCAAATACCATATCAATTAACAATTGTAATGTATTAAAAACCCATTGTGTTTGTTGAGAGCTTGCGAGATCTTCTGATGTATGTCAGTTCTTCAGTCTTCTGGTCAATCATGCTGGTAAAAGTTTTGTTCCAAAACAGGTCCTTTGAAATACTCTTTCTCTACTGTGATACATGCTAGAATCTGCCAGCAATGTCCCTCTGAATTCTGTGTTGGACAGGCAGGTCAAACCTTGCACAGAAGAATGGACACCAGTTTGACAATGGGACTCAAAACAAGGGCAGTGTAATATCAGACCATTTTAACCTCACAGGGCACTCCATGAGAGATCTCAAAGTAGCTGTTTTGGAATAAAGAAACTTTACTACACCTCACAGTACAATACACATGCATCTGAAGGTGTGGGGTCATTGCATAAGATATCAACAAACACAATGGGTTTTTAATACATTACAATGTTATTTTTGTAATTTGTTTCATTTCATTTTTTAATTTAAAAAAAACAATTTTTGTTAAGTAAAAAAGCAACGAAGAAAAAATAGACAAAGGGATAGAATGCATAGATATAATTACATACACAGGAGTGTAGTTCCTAACTCACCTCTGTTATTATTGACCTTTTTTAAAAATTAATATTATTATTTTTGTTGCATAAGCTGACACTGAGGTGAGGGTTGAAGTGAGAATTCAAAAGATTAGATTTAATATAATGATTAAGAAAAATGAAAAAAAATAGTTAAAAAATAAAAATAAAATAAAGGAAAAAATGTGTATAAGAAAAAGCATTCAAGCAGCCACTGCTTTTTTCCTCCTGACTGCTAAATGCTACTTCAGTATTTTTATACTATGTTTTCAACTTCTACAGTTATTAATCATTTCTCTTTAGATCATTTTAATTATTTTTAAAGAGTGTCTCTCCTGTACAGTTGTTAATTGATAAGGTGCTTATAAGCTGTCTCACTTGTAACTTGTATCTGCATAACCACCTTGTCTTCTCCCCTGCCTCATGCAATACCACATAAGTTAGCCACTTTGTGCATCTGACAAAACAAGTTGTAGTTCACAAAAGCTTATGCCTTTTAACAAAATTTGTTAGTCCGAAAAAGTGCTATCAGACTCTTTTTATTTGGGGCTACCATATAAATCAGTGTTTCTCAACCTCCTCAACTTTAAGATGAGTGGACTTCAAGTCCCAGAATTCCTCAGCCAGCATGCTGGCTGAGGAATTCTGGGAGCTGAAGTCCATACATCTTAAAGTTG
Source organism: Python bivittatus (assembly GCF_059951505.1). Taxonomy (NCBI): domain Eukaryota; kingdom Metazoa; phylum Chordata; class Lepidosauria; order Squamata; family Pythonidae; genus Python; species Python bivittatus. Next base: position 35,934,227 of record NW_028277098.1, read on the forward strand.
AGGAGGTTGAGAAACACTGATATAAACTAACACAGCAGTCGTCCTACAGTGTCTGCTCTGTATTAGTATGCTGTGCTGGCAGTTTTCAGTGCCTATATTCACTCCAAAGTGAATTTCACCCTATTTTAATTCTAGCAGTAGATAATTATTCATGATTCATTGGGGCAGTTTGTGGATGATGGTGTACTTTGTTTATTTGGATTTGCATCCAAATGCATATGCCAGTGTGGTCCAAACTTGGCCACTTTAAGATGAGTGGACTTCAACTCCCAGAATTCCCCAGCCAGCATGCTGGCTGGGGAATTCTGGGAGTTGAAGTCCACTCATCTTAAAGTGGCCAAGTTTGGACAACACTGGCATATGCTATTGAAAACAATCTGTCATGGGCTGATAGTTGAATAAGTGCATCACATTTCTATACATCCATCCGTTAGATTATAATCTAATTATCTAAAATGTATCTAATGATAACTTAATCTATCCCAAATAATCAACTAAGATACCTGAATTAGATCTAAAGTACCAGCCCTTTATAAAGGATTTTGCACCATTTGGTAATGGAATGTAAAGATAAAAGGCAATAATAATAGGGACATATCTGTGAAACATGTCCTCATTTTCTTACTTCTGCGCTACCTTCATGGGGCTGACACAAAATCCCATGTGTGTTTTGCCCATTGATGCCAACAGTGGTGCCACTAATGTGAAGATTACATCCTGCTATACCTTTTTTTCTCCACTTGTTCAGAAGGCATAGTCCTGGTTTTAATCACTGCATTTGTAGCAGTCCCCATCTTGCTGAGGTTCAACAAATTGAACTTCTTTTCAGCATTGTAAGAGGATGATCAGAAGTACTTTATCATAAGTGCATCACACTATGTTCCTGTTAGATTTGAAGGTCCATAGTTACATGTGAATTAATAACAGAACATGACATATCTATTGATTATGATTTAAACATTAGAGTGATGCCATAGACTTAATGTGTAAAAATCTCTCTCAGTGAAGTGTATTGTTGAAAAAAAAAATCTGAATTCAGAATGTTGAAGTCGTATGTATGTAGATGAGAACAATGTAATGCGTTATTGTTTTATCCTCAGCCTACCTTTGGTATTCCCAGAGGTAATAGTCAATCCAGGTTATCAAAGGAGGGAGTAGATGGACCCTTAGTATGATCTAGCAAGGTAATTCCTCAGTGTTATTAACATTTGCAGAAAATGAGAGATGGCTGACTTCACTAAGCTCCTCCAGTTCTCCCTTATATTCAGATTCATAATATACAAGTTACTCTTCCATATTTTCTCCTCTCCATGGTGGAGGTTCTGTAATTATTTAGGAGAAGTGAGCTTTTGCTTTAAGCTCCCAAAATTGTGGCTTAAAGATTTCTATTGCTTAGTGCATTCTCTTAAACTTTTACTTTTTTTTCTTCATTCATAGACAGTGTTTGTTTCTGCTAACCTTCAGGGCTCCTTTGGGAAGGTCTGTGTTATGTATAATATAGTTTCAAAATAATTCTTTAAAGGAGAAGAAAATAATTCTAAATTGAACATATTTTTTTTTTTAAAAAAGGAAGTGGAGGAAGTCCTTAAACAGTTTCTTCCCCCTCTATGTGCTACTTTATTCTATATGGAGTTATTTTTTATTTCTGTTTTCTTGTCTGTCTCTACTTATTAACTCCTCATCTAACCCTGAAGGACAAAATGCAGAAATATCATCAACATCTGTTCCCTACTACAAGCATTTATTCTTTCTGACTGGACAGAATAATAACATTCAGCAACATTTTAGCTAAAGCTAACTTGAATTAGACAAAGTATATGCCTGCTATAGTTATCAAACTACTGAGTATTGGTGATTTGCACTGGATAGTAACTGTAACAAGTATAGCTCAGAGTACTGACTCATAAGATTCAATGTGCATTGCTCTAATGACAAACAGAAAGAAAAGTGATCAAAGTACTGTATGTTAGTTAAGGGAAGTCATAATAGCATCTGCATAATAAACTAATGTAGTATCAGCAGAATATAGAACACAAAATAAACGTTCCTACTTTTCTGTAATTGTACCCCTTCTTGCTACCTATTTGTTAGTGTGTTAGGAAAAAAAATACATAATTCAGAATATTTGATTGACTAGAAAGGCAAGTCCTTATTTGAATGAAAAATGAAAAATGTCAGCTCCCCCCCCCTTTTTTTTTTTGCATTCCTCAGAATATTTTCCAGTCACAATTGCAAAAATTAGTAGAACACGTTTTTTTAGCATTTTGATGCAGGAAACAGGGAAACTGGAGTGTCAGTCGTAAAATTGTTGTACGTCACCCAGAGTCGCTTTGTGTGAAATGGGCAGCTACATAAATGTGCTCTATCAATAAACAAATAAATAATAAGTAGGCTTGACATTTTAAAAAAAGATAGAATCCTCCCCCCACCCCAACCTTGGAAAATACTGAAAATCTTGACTCTGCTCGTATGTCTGAAAAAGCCTTGCCTGTTTTGCATCAGGTAATGCATCTGTTGACATTGTAAATCTAGAAGTTGACATGGGCATCTTCTTGTCATTTATTTGCCTCTTAGGCAAGCTACTCAATTTACTTGGCTTTGACACCACCCCCAAGGCATGATCCTATATTAAAATATCTGTCAGAGTTTCTTTCTTTAGCACAAACATGTTTAAAAAAAAAAAAATGCTTCAGGCATTTGTGTGTTTTCCCCACCGAAACAAAACAAAGCCTCACTAATAATACATCTTTGACTTTCAAAAGCTGGTATTTCAGGGTAATGCATTTTTCATCTTCATATGCTTTTTTTTTTTTTTTAATACATAGGGATTTCTTCCTCTCAATGGGAAATATTCGGGTAGGTCATCCCACCTGTAAATTCCCAGCACTTGAATAATCTAGAATGTGCTCCAAAAAACGATGACTGTATTCATTGAGCTCTTCTTTTTTCTGACTCTGACTTTAGCACATAGCTGTTATCATATCATATCATATCTATCTATCCATTCTAGCACAGAATTCTCTGTATACCTGGCGAGCCTATCATGCTACTAGCAATACATTGCCAGTGAGGTTTCAACCAGCTATTGCCTGTAGCTAGATTAGGAGCATTACAGCTCTTCCTGGATTGCCCAGAGCTGTCTCATTATGTCAGTCTGCACTTTCTGTCTACCTAAGAATATATATGTAAACTGTATATAGTACATAGTGTCTCAGCCATAATTTTATCTTTCATTAGCAAAATAGATTCCATTTGAATCCCAGCACTACTACTGTTTCGTATCTCCTAGATCTTCTGTGATATCTGTTACAGATCTTCTGTGACTTATGCAGTTTTAGAACCTGAATTCTTTTGATTTTCACAAAGTACGGGTTAATATAAAATATGCCCTACTTTTGAACTTCCCATCAATATCTTGCTGGCCACTTAGACATAGTATAATGGGCTATGTGGGTCTTTTCTGGATATAATACAGTGCTTTTTATTCTTGCTTGAAACATTCAAATATAGTTTACAAGATAAACGGCTTGTGATAGACATACTGATCTCAAACTTCCTAAAGCAGTCCAAAATTCTGTAATAATTTAATACTCCAGTGAAGTAAAACAGGATCTTTTTTTTTTAACGCAGTTCATATAGACCTTGACTTTCAGATCTGTCCAACTCTTTGCAAGGACAAAGGAAACAAGAAAGTAATGCATTACATACTGTACCGTATCAATGCCTTCCATCCATTTCATATATGTTTCTTTCTGGAAATCCCACTTAGAATGGCAGAGAAATCTCATAAAAGCATAGCATACTGTCAGATCAAGTCTTGTACTTGAACTATAGTATACTGTTACTTATATATATCTCAGGTCCTCTGACACTGGAAAATAAATGTTATTACCTTCCCTGCCAGATGAAAAGAAGATTTTGGGTAAACTGTTATATTATCATGGGTAAAAAGTCCAACTAGAAGAAAGATCATGATCCCTTGGTCCTTTGAAGTGAAAATTCTGTATCATTTACCACTTCACTGCCTTTGGACATATTGAACAGGATTCTGTTTTCTTTTACATTGCTGTAAATCCGAGGTAGCTGCCCCAAAATCAATGATGTTACATCAGATTTATGGTAGTATTGCGAAGTGCAATTTGTCCTAATGGCCTTGGCTCTACAATTGTAATTAAAGTAGCTGTAAATGTTGATAGATTGTGGAAGCTGTACGTGCAAGCCATGATTCACTGAGGAAGCTTCAACAAAGTGCAACTCTTGCAAGAGAGACATTGTGATCTCTGTATCATGCAAATCACCATATGTCTGGCAAGAGAGTTAACTCATCAAGATATAACAACCATTGCACCCACCAGATGTGCATTTAACAAAACAGCTGCAGGCTGGAAAGCTGCTCAGAGTCAGAGAAATGATTTATGGGTGTGTCTGCATGTTAATTTTCAATGAATATATATGTTAATGTTTGAAAACAAATTCCTATAATGCCCTAATCTACTTTGTTGCTTTCAATGCAACTAATTCTGAAAGTCATTTTGCTAACACTTGGAGTATGTGAGGGAAACAGTATATTTAGTCTCTTTTTTACTGCCTATTTACCAATGCAGCACATTGTTTCTATAAATAAGGAAGGATAGATTTATTCATACATATTTTGGAAAGAGAAGCTAATTTGTTCATATTTTTAAAATGTTCTTCCTTGCAAAATAAAGATGTAGAATGGCTCTTGAATTGTAATTTGAGAGAGGAAATGAGGTATTAAATACTTGTAATAAAAAAGAAAAACCGACAGAATTTTTCTTTTTCATGCCGATGAGAAGTCCACCCAGGCTGGATATACTGCCTAATAATTCTTGGCTATTATCAAACAATGGTACTGTCAGGCTGCAGTCAGACCTGGAAGTGATAGCATAGGACAAAAAAAAATCAAGCTACGTGGTTGAAAGCACCAAATTCAAGCAAGCTCTCAAAGAATGTGAGGAATGGAATTAGAAACATAGATTTCCCAAGCCCTGTAGAGTGAAGCCCTCTTCTGCCACACAAGCTATTTCCTGTGGAGGTAACACCAATAAATGAAGCCCAGGCTGGAAAGTACAAAGGATATGTACTTTTGAACAAGAACAACTTCTTTTCGGCTCTGCTTTGCTCAAACACAACATTTCATTACCCATGAAACACCACAGAAATACTGCCACTTGAGCAAACCATTTGCATGCATCTTTTGATTCAAACAATGTATTTAAATTGCTTTCAACAGTAAATGGTTTACTGTATGAACTTTATTCAGTAGAAACACTTTTGTGCATTAAATATTACAAAAATACTGTGTATTCTTTCCATCAACAGGAATTTCCTCCCTCCTCATTCCTTCCCACATTTTAATTTCCAATGAACCCAAACTTGTAACACTCAATTTAAAAACAAAGAGATGCCATGGACAAGCAGCGGCAGTAATAATCCTTAAATAAGGAAGAAGATCTGCAAGAAGCAAAAGATAGCTGGGAAATAATGGACAATGCTGATGCTTCATGATCATTTTTTACTTAAAGCAAAACGTTCCATATGACCTACATCAGTGTTGTCCAAACTTGGCCACTTTAAGATGAGTGGACTTCAACTCCCAGAATTCCCCAGCCAGCCATGCTGGCTGGGGAATTCTGGGAGTTGAAGTCCACTCATCTTAAAGTGGCCAAGTTTGGACAACACTGACCTACATAAAAGGATAGTGGTTCTCTTCACAAAGCAAAGGGACTGTACATGCATATACATGTGAAGAAGACCAGGCGTAGCATCTATAACAGCTATATGAGCTTGAATAAAGACACGCCTGCTTTAATGATTCAGAGAGAGTATTTTGTAAGTCTAGATAAAGACCTGCATCTTTCAGAACATTTACACAACCCTGCTATTAATTGCTCCTGGGGTTTCCCTCGGTTACAGTAAACCTTCTAAAAATCCCATGACGCAATGTCAGTGAAATGCAATTCACTGTTTTCTTCTGACCAAAAGATTTTGCTGTTTACTACTCTACCCAGAATTTTTTAAAGTTAATTCTAAGGAGCTACAGTATGCAACATAAACAAAAGGTCTATTTTTTTAATATTGGATATTCGTTTCTTGTCATAAACAGCTGCTTAGCCTTCCAAATGTATGCAAGAAAAAATATCCCCTTTAATGACTTTTCATGTGTGAAGTTTTGTACTTGGATTGCTCTGAGATGTAGCAAAAAGATTTCTGTTTGTCCTTGTAGTATATAATATACTTATATAATACAGTATATGTGTTTTTGGTTTTTTCTTCTGTTTTGATTATACCAATTGTGCTTTTTTAATTAAATATGTCATCCTGTCTTTGTCTTAAAAGATAACTTTATAAACACGATAGGTATTGGTGGATATGTGATGGGGGTAGATGAGCAGAAATAAATGTGTGTGTATTCTGTGCAGAATGTGCAATTAGTAGTAGAGGCAATGTTTAATTGCTAGTAAGAATACCATTCCAGCAGAATTAAAATAAGTAAGCTGTGTTTTATTTTGTCAGTAAGTTTTATTTGCATTTTTAATTGTAAGGCAGATGCTGATTTATAGTTTACCTGGGTTTAGAACTAACAAGATGTGAGTATGCCATACGAAATATTGGCTGGAATTTACACATATAGCAGTTTTGCTACTAAGTCATTTGGTATGTCAATATGTAACTTTAAAAAAGAAACATTAAGAAGGAGTCATTAAATTCTTACATTTCTAAAAACTAAAACTGGAATCCTCGAATATTTTAAGACAAGAGTATGCAACTTCTAATCTAAATGCAAATGGAATTAGAAAGTATGATTCTAACAGAAAGCCTTTGTTAGATACTCTTGCCTAAGTGCGTATTTTGGGAGACTGGTGTGAAAGGAATGTAGATCTGGCCTTGGGAGTGGGGAAGGAACAATGGTAAGGGGGGACATTCAGAAAAGATAACTCAGTCCTGAAAAACAGGAAAGCATGAGAAAGAAACTCAAGATAACCCTATCTTCATTTTCTTTGGTATAAGATAAGGCACAGAGAAACTCTGTCAGATTCTGTTATACTATCCTACAACAGTAAAGGGTATGCCTGTAATCCTTGTCATGCCTGTTTCTTGACCCTACCTACCTTGGAGGGCTGAACAAACCAAACTGTCATTCAGAACTGTTCAGAATACATTTATGAATTGGGGGGGGGACTATTCAGAGCTACAATTACTTCCATAATGCGTAAACTGCATAAAAATCAAAGATGTAAAAATAAAGGATAGCATTTAGAGAAAACAGGGGAAAAAAACATTTTTCTTTTTCTTCCTTGCTAGACAATGTGCGCTCATATTTCAACATTATCTATTTCTTTGGTCATCTTTAAATGAAGTAGAATTTTCTCAAACACAAAGCAGAGTAAAATCAACATAGGCAATAGCAAAACAGACTCATAAATAATAACTTCCCACATGCTGTTATTGTACTAGAACATAGCAGTTTGGCAAGAAATACAATCAGGAAAGAGGCATGGATTTTCACAACCAAAGACTGCATTGATAAATCAGTCTTCAGTCCCTGTCAGCTTCAAAGTTTCAGTAAATTCTGTTCTGACACATATAGTTATGTTCTGTCCATACACAGTTCTCCATAATACATGGATTTTGTATGCAACTTTTCTGCAGATACTCACTTTGGGGCATGGTTTTTTGAATTGAGAACTGTATCAAAAATTTGCAGGTACCTGGAAGGATAACTGCCTTGTAATATGTATAGTGGGGACACAGCGCAGTGGCTTAATGATGCTGAAAGTTGCCGGCCAGAAATGGTCGACAATTCAGCGGTCCGAGCCCAGCTCCACACAGCAGAGCGAGCTCCTGTTTCCTCCCCAGCTCCTGCCAACCCAACAGCTCGAAAACTGACGTGAGTAGATAAATGGGGACTCTCACCCCAGTGGGAGGAAAAATGCTGGCGGCGCCTTGCACGGGAGACGGGACCAGTTGCCGGGAACGCAGAAGCCACGCATGCCCGAAAAAGGCATGAAGCAACGGAATCCCCACCTCCTGCGCTTGCCAGCTGGGCTCTGCTCTAGGAAGGAGGCCATGGCAAACCACTTCCGAAACACCTTGCCTTGAAAATTGCAGGGACTTGTCCAGGCAGTCGCCGCAGAATCAATCACGATTGAGTGCGGAATATAGATGGATGGATGGATGGATGGATGGATGGATGGATGGATGGATGGATGGATGGATGGATGGATGGATAGATAGATAGATAGATAGATAGATAGATAGATAGATAGATAGATAGATAGATAGATAGATAGAAGTCCAGAAACTCTAAATTAAATTGCTTTGCCAAAAAATGACATTAGGTTTGTGGTCATTTTCATCAAAATGATTATGGCCAATCACAAAACACCCATGTACTAGAAAGTAAAGTGTAAGCACAAGGTATTTCAAAATTCTGGCCTTCAAGATTTTCCCTTCCACCACCATCCCATTTTTCCTCTGTGTATGTGTGTGTTTTCTGGGCAAGGGAATACTATTTTTAAAAAGGCATTGGACTTTCATCCCCCACCAGAGCCGTTCTTGGAAGAAGGTATTCTAGAGCATGGCTGGCTGGGGAATTCTGGGAGTTGAAGTCCACACATCTTGAAGTCACCAAGGTTGAGGAACCCTGTTCTAGAGTCAGACAATGTACTTCTACATCCTATCTTTAAAAAAAAGATCAGGACATGTGACCATGAGCAAGGAAACACTGCTTATTAGGAAACACCTTCTTTCTGATCAGTGTACAGTTTTCTACATAAGGGTATGTGATAGAATATGTTTGAACGCTTATGTTTATTTCTCTTAATGTTGAGAGTTGAGATTTGAAAACTTGGCAGAACCTATTCTTAATTGCTTTACAGTTCCCAATGTTTTTCCCTCTGGATTGCAGAGGAAATTTAGGGAGAAAAAAAAATCATATTAAAATTATGGATAAATTTGCCCTGTAGTGACTTGATTATCACTTAGTATCAAGGAAAAGAATTAGAATACTTTCAGTAGAAAAACATGTTTGAGTTTATTTCATTTCTTGGATATTTTAGCTTTTTACAGAACAGCTCAACCTATTAGCATTTCTTAGAAGTCTGTGTTACCGTTGCTATGGCAGTTTGCATAATATTAGCCATAATGCTCATTTTGCTTGGAATACACTTGTACTTTACTTGTTACTTGAACTTAATTATAACATGAAACCTTAAACCTACTGATGAAGAAATTAGTGGACGGTGATGTTTGTTGTAGTTTTGATGTCAATATGGATCATTTTTGCTTTAATCTTTTCAAAGATACATTGTTTTAGAACTTTTCAAAAACACTGAAGAAATCAATGTTTTTTTAGAATAAATTGCAGTTCAACCTTTTTTAAAAAGACAGTGGTTAAGCAGAGCCCCAAAATGCTGACTTTCCTTTCATGGGAAATGATGCCTAATAAACAAGGAGCATAACACCTACAATACAATTATTGGTGATAGATACAGTAATTGTAGACTTTCTTGCAGATGGTTAAAAATAAGATGTACACAGATCCAGCACTGTCATTTGGGAGGCATTCACACCCTGGTATTTATTTACAGTTTAATTGGCCTGACCAAGAACCAACTTTCTTTGAGAAATGACTAAATATAAACTGTCATTTCTGTCTGATTCCCAAACATTTCCAGTTGTGTAACTAACAGTAGCCTCCACATTAGACAGTTATTTAAAGTTCTGCTATTCTTGGATATTTCTGAAATTAGGAATCAGCAAATGTTGTCAGTTCCATAAACTAACACAAAGACCCAATCACTTCTCTCTTAGTCCCATTGAATGAGATCACCAAATTGCATCATATTTTAGTGGTCCAGTACCAAAATCTTGGAAAATATAAAGCAAGAATGCAGCTGTGGGATTTCCCATGATACTACTGGAATAGACATTGAATGAAAATGTGTGGTATGTGTGTATGTGCTTGTAATTTTGGGAGAAACATGTATAAATTTTACTGCTAATACCCATGTAGAGAAGCTTGAAGAAAAGCAAATTCTTCTCTTCATTATGCCCTGGATTTAGGTACCTACTTGTGCATTCTATATTTAGAATTTAGAATAGCAGGCTAACAATCCTGTTTACGTCTGTCTACAAGTTAGCCTATAAAGATATTAACTGATTAGTACTTATGATACCTGATCCCAAACTGACAATCTCACCCACCAATTTCATGTAGACATTAAACAAAATAAGCAAGAGTATTGTGTCTTGTGGCACCCTATGAGTGAGGGGTTGTGGACTTCATCCCTCCCTGCCAGTTTAGACTGACTAAAACTAGCCACAAAAAAAGGAGCTCAAACTTCTGATAGGCATCATGATATCATCACCACCTCCTTTTAATGCTTAATTCATATTTTTTTTGTTATATATTTGTGAAAGAGTATAAGATATAAATTATACAAATAAGAAAATCAGATACAGGTAGATAAACAACAAACTTGAAACATCATAAAACTAAAATATTCCAATGTATCATTAGTAGCTTATGATATTACAAAGTATTTCAAATCCATTTTCTAGTCAAAATCCACATATCCCTATTTAAATTTAAACTAAAGGTGCTTGGTTAACACAGTTCCAATCATTAAAAAGGAGTGTAGATAGTATATCAATACTAGGAGTGTAGATAGTAAATCAATACTGTCAATTATACATCAGATTAAGATATAAACTCTAAAACACAAATTTTGCATGTGGCATTATTTTTTATATGAATGAGATTGTAACCCAAGAATGGTTCCAATTAGAATAAATTCTGTACTGGATTTACTTTTTAAAGATTAAGTTATTCTAGATATTGAGTTAACCATTAACCACAATTTAGTTGACCATTCTTCTGAAGATAGAATCAGATATCTTTTCCAATTAAAGGGATATAGAATCCTTGCAGCTGTTAATATATACAATGCTAATTCAGTATATTTTGAAGAAACCCATAGTTTTATGAAATTAAAACTAACTCAGGTTGCAAGAGTGTTACTCTCTCAAGATTTGTTGCATTCTACAATGATAGTGTGGACATCTTCTAAAGGGCTTCTCCTAACTATTTTACTATGGCTTCATAATGGGAGAAATGGTCCCAGGCTGTAAACCATTTAGGGTTTCAAAGGTCAATCAACGATGCCAACGCCCGGATAAGTAATGGACAATCAGAGCAAATCTTTCAGTACAGATGTGAGAAAGATTCTCACACTGACAAAGAAGCCAGTATCTACTAGGTAGGCTGTATCCAAGTGCAAGCCAGCTGGCCTTAAAACAGACAGGCTTCCTTTCCCTTCCACCATAAGTGTAAAATAAATAAAGCAAGAAGTGAAGTGATTTGAATTACTTACATATAAGCTTCACATTTGAAAACAAAATATTGATGGAATTCTTTTTCTGTCTTTTTTCCTTGCTACATCTTACTAACTAGAGCTCAGAGACCCTTTCCTTGGTCTGATTGCTGCTAGAGAGGTCTGACAACAGGCATCATATAATCACCAAGCTGCAAATTCCAGATACTTTTCAAGTGTAGCTGTGTGTGTGTGTGTGTGTGTTCCAGGCAGCACTCAAACTAAGATCCTTTCCATTTTTCTGGGTCCCACAACTCAAGAAAATTTCCTTTCCTCATAAAACAAACATCTTTGTGAGTGACATTACCAGAAAATGCACACCAATTTCTTGGCTTTTTGAAAAGGGAAGGTAGAGTACTTAGTAGTTTTTAAAATCCAAATTATCATATTAAAACCATCCAAGGTTTAACACCTTGCTTTCATCTATATTCCTCATAGCAAAACAAAACAAAAAACCCTAAATATCATGCTTTGAGAAGACATACATAAATGGACCTCTAGAGGTTTTATAACATCAATCATTTTAAACTTATTTGCCACTTATTTGCCATTTTAACCAACCTATTTAGAATAGCCTAACCGAAGCAACGTTTCACTCTTTTCGATCCATCTAGAGCACGAAAAACTGCATGAAACCCAATCAGGTGTGCAGATTAAAAAACAACACTATTTCATTCCAAACTGACTCATATTGAATCGTGGAGAGTGAGTGCATGGGTGCTGCTCAGATCAGAAAGGGGATATGAGTAGGAACGGATGGATTTTTATACTTTGCAATTCTGCTTCGTGTGCTGAGGCAACCTGCAGCCAGACATGCAAACCAGCATAGAGCCCCCTCTCCCCTTACCTTCGTTTTGTGGACAAGGAAGGAAATGTTGCAGTCAGCTAATGAAGCTCTACCTCTTAGACATAATAGGAGTGAGTTGCAAGGTACTCTATACACGTGAACCTTTTCATACATATGCATCTGTTGGAACTACTCTGAACTTCCTCTGATAGCTGACAGATATTTTGCCATGAATAAGTACCATCTTTTATCAGCTGAGACATTGCTTCAAATGCAGTGGAAAACTCTGATTTCAAACGAATTCAAAGAAGCCACAGAAAGCTTTGCAGTCATACTGCCTCTTCCTATTTTAGAGAATTTTGCAAATGTTTGATATTGTATATCATTTTTGTCTAGCTCCTTGACTAGATATCTGATGTATTGGCCAATCTTCTCTATCCTGCTTCTTGGCTATTTTCACTATTATTCATATATTTTCAAGTATTTTTAGATTGCCATGAAGACTATAAAATGTAGTTTTATAATAATGATTTAGGTTCTGCTCTTGACACATTGCATAGAGCATTCTGTGCTCTTGCATAGAAGGCCTGTAAAACCACAAGAGATGTACTATTGTTAATAAATAATATAATCTAATTTAAATAAAGAATTTAACATTCTAAGATTGCTTAGAGTTGCACAAGCATTGTGTTTAAGGAAGAAACTAAAATATTAACATTTTAAAAGCCCATATTGTTGTATCACATATTTTTATGTCCAGACCATGTCCATTATATGGCAACGGTCCATCAAAATGAGCCATCATCCACTTCCAGAAAATTTGTGGGTCGATCACTTGCATGAACTGAGCAGCGCAAAAATGCAGCTTGGTTCCTGCTTGGAGCTACAAACCAGCTGATGGCATAACACTGGCGTTGTCACAGAGAATGTATGGCTTTTTGTTCAAATGGCAAGCTGTACAAGTCAATCAAGATGCCAGCAAATGTATAATGTTTTCCTTGCTCTAGGGGAAGAATAGACATATTTTTCAGCATGAGTTCCAGGCAGTCACACTGAATAATTATTGAAATTTTGAAAATATGTTCAAAGGAATTATTTTAATTGCCTTCATCCACTGTTAGGTTTCAAACAGAAAACATCAATGAATTTCTGACCCATGTAATAAAAAGAATACTTCCCTAATGGTTATGAAATACAGATTGGAGTAATAATTACCCCTAGGCTTTTCTGCTCTCTCTGTTATTTCTTTGATGGCTAATTCTCACAACTTACTGTGGAGTTTATTTTCTTTTACTAGACGATCAGTCAAGAATTGCAGGTGGTGTCACAGGCAAGCAATCCTTTGCTATTAGCTTCTAATAGGCATTTGAAATGTCCTAAAAAAATCTAGGGAATAATCGGTTGTTTTTTTCCAAGAGCAATCAGTGCAGAACTGATAGTGTGTGTGTGTGTGTTTTAAAGCAAGATCTTCAGTAAACAATATGGATCCCCCTCCCTTCTTTCCTGGATCCCCAAATAGTTAACACAGTGTGACAGTTGGGAATTAAACTGATCTTCCTATTGCATAGCAACACTTCTAATGCAGAATCATAGTAATATACAAAAATTAATGTCAATATTCCCTTTTCGGCTGTATAATCTATAAGTATGAACACAATGGACTTTGCCTTTGGTTCTTGATCCAACTCAAGCATTCCAATTCACTTTCAATTGAATCTATTACCTAAAGACAGTTTAAAGCAACAGAGCATTACATTTTCTGTTCAGAATATTTGTTTACTATTAATGAAGGGGAAGATCAACAGGAATAACAAACATGTAATTATCTTGCCTGTACTTATGTTTTAATCATGCTCCTTTAAAGTTATTCTTTGTGTGTGCATGCATGCAATGTGGGTGTATTGTAATTCCCACTGATTGTCTTATTTGATGGGAACCTAGCTCTATATAATGCATTGCCATTGAGTGGGAAACAGTGCTATGAAGCAGTAAAGTTTCTTTCTTGTGCTTATGAAGAGGGGAACTATATTCCAGTCCTTCAGATAGTTTTTTTCCATCACATTATTAATATTTCATGAGAGAGAGAATGGGATTACACTCATCCCAGCTGTACTACTTAAGTATAAGAATAACATTTGCAGCAAGGAATTCTTCCCCCTCTGCTAAAGTGGCCAGGTACTGTTTAGCCTAAAAAGAGCCAGTTTGGTGTGTAGAGGTTAAGGCATCAGGCTAGAAACGGGGAGACCGTGAGTTCTAGTCCCGCTTTAGGCACAAAGCCAGATGAGTGACCTTAGGCCAGTCATTCTCCCTCAGCCCTAGGAAGCAGGCCATGGCAAACCACTTCCAAAATCTTGCCAAGAAAGCTTCAGGGACTAGTCCAGGCAGTCTCCAGGAGTCAAAAGCTGACTTAAAGGCACCTCCCAAAAAACAAAACCTGAACATCATAATCACATATTCTTTCCTGAAACAATAACATTGTGGAGATATTGCAATTATCTCACCTTGCCATTCATGTATTGGGAGATGGGAACTGAAAAAAATACAGATAGACTCTTACTACTCTTATTGTGACAAAGATCTGATCAGTTATGGCTCTGATACATGGATGTCCTTTGTTCCATGAACTGAAAAACAGGAAATAAAACATGTGATTATACAGTATATATTGTGAAATAATACATTTTGGGAAATGTAGTTGAAACTGGTTTAAGGATTCTTGGTCTGAAATAGGTAATTGATGTGTTAGGTAATTATGCTGTGGGGACGCGGTGGCGCAGCGGCTTAATGACGCTGAAAGTTGCTGGCCAGAAATGGCTGACGCTTCAGCGGTTCGAGTCCAGCCTTCGCATTAAACAGGGTGAGCTCCTGTTTCCTCCCCAGTTCCTGTCAACCCAACAGGTCGAAAACTCACGTGAGTAGACAAATGGGTACTCTCACTCTGGTGGGAGGAAAAATGCTGGTGACGCCTTGGAAAGGAGTCGGGAGCAGTTGCCGGTAAAACGTGAAAACTGTGCTCGCCCGAAAAGGGCGCGAAGCAACGGAAACCCCGCCTCCTGCGCGCGCCAGCTGGGCTCTGCTCTAGGAAGGAGGCTCTGGCAAACCACTTCCGAAACACTTGCCTTGAAAACTGCAAGGACTCATCCAAGCAGTCACTGCAGAGTCAGTAATGACTGAGCGCAGATTTAAAAAAAAATAAAAAATAAAAATTATGCTGTAACTGAATAGTAGAAGTATCAAATCAATATGTCCCTAATGTAATTACAAGGTGTTGCATTCTACTGCTTTGTTTTTAAATGAGAAATAAGGGGGAAAGAAAGAAATCAAGGTATGGACATGTACAGTAATGTCATTAAAGACTTTGTTTTGACCAAGTTGAGTAACGTATCTCTAGAAATGGAAGTGTAACCTTAGGCAATGTAAATAGAAGTATAGTGTCCATATTATGCACTGCAGTGGTTCTATGCTATTCTACATCTGGAATACTTCTGAGTGCCATATCTTAAAATAACGAATTGGTTAGGACAGTCATTGGCACAGAATCCTGTTCCAAGAAAGAGCGGTTGAAAAAGATGGTCATATTTAACTGAGATTAGAGAAGATTAATGGGAGATGTGATTGCTGTCTTCACATAACTGAAAAACTGTCATAAGGAAGATGAAAACAGAATTATTCTTTGCTGCTTCAGAGAATAGGACTAGAATCAGTGGATGGAAATCTCAGAAAAGTAGATTTCAGTCTAAGATTAGGAAACACTCCATAAAGATAACTGCTGTTAACAGTGAAGCAGGCTTTCTTAAGAGATAATAAGACTTTCTTCAGTGAGGATATTTAAACAAAGGCTGCCTAGCAGAATGGATGCTGTAGCAGCATTATTTCATCCTGCATTAACTAGGGGGTTGAGTAAATATTCTCCAAGTTTCCATTCAATTCTAATATTCTAAAATCATGTACCTTTTGAAGAGAACAATCTTCTGTTGCACCCCAAAATATATATGGGAAGATTCACATGAAAGAAGTCCCCAACAGATTAAGGAAAAGAAAAACATATCCACCCACATCAGACAGTAGTATTTGAAAGCAACAGCTAGGCTAAAACAATTTTCTTTTATGTAGTAGCTTTTTACAGGCCTTGTGTGCAGGGAGCATTCAAAGGTGCTCCCATTTGCTTTTTGTATGACTACAGCATGTATTTTCAGTACTTTTAGATTACTTTTCATTGGCAAATATTACTTTAATAGTAAATTCAACATCTGTTCTACAATTCGATAGCCAGAAATTTGTTTTATACTGTGCTTCTTTTTCTCTGCCCCATAGGCATAACTGAAAAAGGAAATATTGTTTAGAATTCAGAGCAAAAGAGAGCTATTGCAGTTTTATTAAACGTTACCCATTTTCTCTAACTAGGGCCCTGTTTTCTCGGAACCGTTTCCAATCGATGAATCTAATTTTCTATCAGATTCCAAAATTCTTATCTCCACAGTTCTTACATTTCCTTGAAAAATAAAAGTGCTGGTGTAATGACTTAAAAAACAAACGTTATTTATCAGCCATCAACCTAATATACCATGTTTCTGACTATTTATAGCTTAGTTATAAAATTTATTTTAAGGGTGAGTGATCAGTTATGGCCTTTCTGTGACTTATTTCTACTTCCTGAAACAAATATGTAAATAAGCTATAATGTGCTGTCAATGAACAATTGTTTTTCAGTCTAAAAAACTGTTAGTAAGGCTGATTTACTTACAAGAAAACTGGCATGCTGTGACTGCTGCTGTCTTCATAGCCCCAGACAATCTGTTCTATGCTAACATTGACTTAACCCTCCCATTTATTATGTGGTCATAATGAGCAGTGTCCTCAGCAATATCATCTGATTGGACATATTTGGTTGATTTATTATTGTACATGTTCTGCAAAATCAAAAGAAATTGATACATTTATTTTAAGCAAGATCAGTTGCTTAATTGTGTCACCAGGGAATTAATTCTAAATAAATATCCAGAAGCATTGCTCAGAAATATTGGACATTTTTAACTCATAAATTGCTATGGAGAAAGCACTCAGATTAAGCAAACTTACATTCTTTTATGACTCAGTGTATAAATACGTTGACTCCAATGGGATATTCCCTTGATGCCGCACAATCTGGGTGTTAAATTCAGATGGGTTCAACTTTAACTCTATCTCACAATATGATTGTGATAGGGTCTCCAAAGGGATGGGACCTTAATTATGGAACTCTCTCCTGGAAGAATTACAGAAGGTCCTCACATTGTCTACTTTCAAATGATAACTTAAGGCAAGATTGTTCAGCTGGCCATTTGGAAAACAACAACTCAGCAGACTGCCTTTTGAATGAATTTTGTTTTCATTGTTGTATAATTTTATGCTCACAATGGATATACATGGAACAGGATTATACGAAAATATGATACTAGTTCTACCTGTCTTTTCCCAGTATGGATATTCAGGTTTTACTAGGCGTCTTCCTTCTGGAGCAATTCAATTCAATGTTTGTTC
This sequence comes from Python bivittatus, assembly GCF_059951505.1. NCBI lineage: Eukaryota > Metazoa > Chordata > Lepidosauria > Squamata > Pythonidae > Python > Python bivittatus. Next base: position 35,951,933 of record NW_028277098.1, read on the forward strand.
TACTGAAACTATTTCTCTGGATGTTCAGATCATGTCCAGAGGAATCATGTACAAAAGGCTATCTTTGCTGGCCTTCTGCTTGATGAAATACTAAGCCAGTAAAAATTTATCTTCCTTGGGCTTTCCCTACATGTTTTTCATCAGTTAACAGTGCACAAAGATATTCTGAAAATTTATGAAAATTATCTTTACTTTCTGAAACTTATCATAAAGCTGTCCAGATCCAAATCCATCTTCAAGACTTGTTCAGTAGTAGATGTACATCTTTATTTGCAACTGTGTTCGGGCAACAATTGTGTGCACTATTGAGATTGTTAATGTTGCTATCAGATCCCCACCTCCATTTCTACCTCCATGTATTAAGAGGTGGCCTATGATTAATTGCTGTCTTCACTGACAAAAACTTGGAAAATGTCACCATATGTACAATGAGCTAAAACCATAACTGTTGCTACTATTACCATCAGATTTCACTTAATGTTTCTCTGTATAGCATAGTGATCATCTGACAACAAGATTAATTGTGTACAATTTTGATGAGACAAAAATTTTCCATTGATGCTAATTATTATTCTTAATGTATTGTTTATATTTTATAGAAGAACAGGAAAGTTGTGTTGTCTCTGACACTTCTTGCACATGCTTGATCTATCTACTTATCTTATACCTTTCATAGAATGTCAATTCTTTTTTTTTTCTTTTTTTCCCCCCTTTTTTCTGTTAAGGACAGAACTATTCTATGATTTTCATATTACATGTGTGAAATCATTTCCCCTGCTTGTCTTAGCAACCATTTGATGAGCTCCATTTCTCCCATCTAAAAAGCATCATGAAGTCCTTCCAAATGTAATTAAACTTTCTATTCCTGATGCATATGGTGCTTGGGTTCTTAATTAAGCACAGTATGTTTCTCTTGGCAGATCTCATTTATATATTTCAGTTCCAATGCTGAAATAATGTTTGATGACGTTGCCGGTTTCAAAAGAACATTTCAATATTTTGTGTCATGTGTCAATACATTTCTTGATTACTGGTATCTTCAACTATTCTGCAGAATATTCTTCCAGGAAAATAAGGCAAACTATAAATTACTATGGTTCCCTCATTTCTTTAGAGTAATAATCAATTTGAAATTGAAAACTAAAATTGAAATAATATATTTCAGTTATTTGAGATACAAGTTGTTTATCTCATTCCTATTATCTAGTCTATAGAGACTTTAAAAAAGGTTCACAGCCCATTCAAATGCATATTTTGAGGAACAAACTCCTGTGTCACCCATCCTGTCCCAGACCAAGCACACACAAGCACACAAAGTGGTGGTTGCAAACTTTACTGATACGTTTTGTGAAGTAAGTAAACAAGCGGCAAAGGAAATGTGAATGCAAACATACACATACACACAGTTGAGAAACAAGTCCCCAAAAGTTCAGCAAGCTTGCCTTAAAAGATTTCCAATCCAAAACAGGAGGCACAAAAGTGGTCAAGTGAAGTTCAAAGGTCCAAATGTTGTGGAAGGTTCATCAGCCAGTCCAGGTCCAAAATCAAAGTCATAAGGTTTCAAATCGGGAGTCAAGGCACACAGAATCTGGTTAAATGAATGGTTGTTGCCAACAGAGGGGCTTAAACAGAAGTAGCCCTGTTGTTGCTCATTTGGAAGGGCGAGACTCCTTTCTTGTGAGGAGCCTTGCAAAGCACCTTTGCTCTGCTCTTCTCTCTGCACGGTGAGCCCTTGTACTGGGAGGGGGAGCAGCTCAGTCTCCTCATCTTCAGAGACCTGCAGCAGCTGTGCCTACTGGTTACCAGACAGCCCCACCTCTTCCGCTTGCAGCTCCTTGGGCAGCAGTTCGTCCGGCAACTCTGGACCTGGCTGCTCATTGTCAGTCTCCTTATCTGAGTCTGAGCTCTCCATCACATCACCATCTTCCCACCTACCTGCACCCTGTGCAAAATAGCATAGAGTGTGGCATCATGGACCCCCATGGAAATCTCTCAAGATGAAAAGATGAGCAGTAAAGTCTTACTGGGAATGCAGTTCCAGCTTTGTGTATTGCAGAGACTCAATGTCAGAGAGGTCTAAGTAAGCCTTCAGCCCATAAGGCTTTGCTTTATTCCAGGAAAAGCTGAAAAGCGCATCTGCTTCAATGGAGTTCAAGGTATTCGGGTCTACTCAAGATCCTCAAGATTATGGGTGAATACAAAGACAGGAAGGGTAAAAGAGGAGCCAGTCTCTATAATCTCAGAGCCATAGAGATGTCATGTTGGTGGTGGATATAAAAACTATTTTCTTGCTATGGACAAATCACTTTCTGGTAACCATGGCAACATCAGTCTCTGATGATAGATCGGTCTGTCCCAGGAACCTGATGACTCTTATGGCCTTTAGAACACAAAGGCAATAATTGCTCCTCTGTGGCTTGTCCCTGTGTACCAGTCCCGTGTTGCTTCTTAATTGTTTTAGGAACTCCAGGAGATGAAGCATCTGAGGTAATGCCTGGAGTGACACTGGCAGAAAGTGAGGAACAAATCTGAGTAAATACAGTATGAGTTCAAACCAAGGTCTAGGTCTATACCATGGTGGTAAGAATGGCAAAGTGAAAATATTTATCATTCATACTGCATCTGCAGAATGCTCTCCAGGAACCCTAAAGTGAGTTGGACCTTTTTAGGAAAGGATTGGCCAGAAAAACTCTTGACAGGCTGCTGTGATTGGTTACCAAAACAAAATCACTTGAATTTTCTTGGAGTCAGAAGTCAGCTGGTTAGAATTCAGAGAGGGGCTGAAGGTAACATCATGTTGACTTCAGGGGAAGGCATGGCAAACTAAGCACATCTCAGAAAGAGTGGAGACGACGGCCACTGCTAAGACCAAAGAACCAGTGAGTAGACTGGTTCTTCGGAACCTCTCCAGACAAAGAGAGAATGGGAGATGACCCACATGTGCTCTGGATGGCTGTTCTTCATGAGGAAACTGCAGGACAGCAGTCTCCTGGGGGTTTGAGCACCAGGAGACAAAGGAATCAGCCCAGCTCACAATCATGGCAGAGCCTTTTAAAGGACACTGGGTTCACTAGCCTCACTTTCTTACCACTTTTTATGCTGTTAAAAATCTTTGGAATGACAACTTTGAAAAGCCAGCTGGTGAGTTTACCTTCATTATTGAACAAAAGAAAAATTAACCATAAGTTTAAAAAATTAAAGAATTGGAAATAAGAGCAAAGAGCTAAATAAGATTTTGATCTAAGAAAGTTATAAATGAATTAAGGGTCCAGACAAATTTGGAATATTGAGACTTTTGCTGTAAGATTTTAGAAATAATTATATAAAATAAACAGCTTTTTGTGGCAACCAAATTGTTTTGTCTATCTTAAGTCATAACAGAGATTTGAGACTTCAGAAATTGGATACTAGAGGGAACTAAAAACATCAGGCAGAAAAGGTAAACGGGGGGAAAAAAGTATAAACTTGCCTTTGGTAGAGCGCATTACAGTAATCCAACCGGGAGGTGACCAGGGCATGAGTGACCGTGCGGAGGGCCTCCTGATCGAGGAAGGGGCATAACTGCCACACAACACAAAGTTGTGCAAAGGCCCTGCTAGCCACGACTGCCACCTGCTCTTCAAACAGGAGTCGTGAGTCCAGGAGAACCCACAGATTATACACCGGGTCTGTCTGGGGTAGTGTGACCCTAGCAAGAACCAAAGATGATAAACTCCTAGATTTTGAGGCTCCCCGTACCCACAGCCACTCCATCTTACCAGGGTTCAGTTGAAGCCTGTTGTCCCCCATCCAGACCCCTACAGCCTCCAGGCACCGCAAGAGGGTAGTCACAGCATCACTTAGGTCGCCCTGGATGGAGATGTATAATTGGGTATCATCAGCATACTGATGTTACCTCATCCCATGGTGCTGGATGATCTCACCCAATGGTTTCATGTTAAATAGGAGCGGCAAAAGCACTGAACCCTGATGCACCACACAGAGTAGGGGCCATGGGTTAGACCTCTCACTCCCTATCAACACCAATTGGGTTCGGCCTTGGAAAAAGCTGAACCAGCACAACACTGTGTCACCCGACCCCAACTCCTGCAGCCGACCCAAAAGGATACCATGGTCGATGGTATCAAAAGCCACCGAGAGGTCAAGAAGAGCAAGGATGGATGCACTACCCCCATCCCACTCTTGCCAGAGATCATCCAAAAATGTGACCAATGCTGTTTCTACATTATCTGTAGGAGCTTCCATTGTGTAGAATACTATTCCATAAGTTACAAGTTTTGTGCCCTCTGTCATATGAAGAATGTAAAGTATCTGAGATTTATGGTGCTACTTTCTAGGATGATTATAGGATGAATTGTTATTAGACTTATGCTATGTTTAATTATTATGATTGTTTCATTTCTGAATTATTAATATTGTATTATTGATTTTGTACTGTTATTGTTGCTTATCAGTGGCTTTCAGTAACAACTGAAGTAGCATAAAAGTATGTGCAATTAATCAGTAAATACTTTTTTGCAACTAGGGGTTAGGGTTGGACAGGAATAGCATCCTTCTTTTGTGGTACACTGCCTGTGAGCCATATCAGGGAATTTTTCACCTATTTTGGTTATATATTTTTATGCTGTGTTTTCATTGTGTCTGTTTATGCCACTTCACTGTAATGAAGTGTCTTGTGTTGATTTGTGATGCTTTTATGGAATTGCAGAATATTTACTGATTGTAAATAATTGTAATGGTATGTGGGTATGACCTTGGGAGACAGGGGGAAGAGCTGCAGCCAGGGGAATGGTCGGATAAGAGGCAGCTTAGCCTGCAGAAGGAATGTGGGTGTGGCAAACATCTCAGAAAGAGCCTTCCCTAGTTTCTTGGGCTGTATAGGCGGCAGGGGAGAAACGTACCTTCAGACGTGCAAGATTATGTCAATGTAACCTTACAATAAAATAGAATTAGTTCATCTGGGCATGTGTACTGTCCAGATTACTTCGCAAGGCTGACAGTAATAAATGTGATAGTAACTCTGTGGCCCTTAAAACTTATTGTCTGCTCACCACAAAGTTTGTTTGTTAGGTTTATGGCAAAATCTTTAAAGATTTTATCCAATACCTGCAGAAGATTTAGGAAGAATAATTCAAATAAGTTTAGACTGGCATGCATGCAAAAAGAAAAATCTTTCATGTAAAGAAAAATCATATATAATATTAAACTTGGATTTTGACCTATTCTTGATTTTGTATACATCTATTTCTTAAAAAAAGTAAGCCTGTCTTTTATTCAAAATACATTTTTAACATTGCAGTTAATTCGATTTGATTGATGCCATCAAGTGAATATCAACTATTAGTAACCCCATAGATTATCTCCACGATGATCTGTCCCCAACCTGACCATTCAGGCCTTCCAGTGGTGCACCAATCAGTGCTTCTTGCTGAAGTTATCTTCTTCTCTTTCCTTCCACTTTTTCCAGCATTATGGACTTTTCTAGAGAGCTAGGTCTTTGCATAATGCATCCAAAGTATGATAATTTCAGCCTGGTCACTTGTGCCTCAAGTGCCCATTCTGGATTGATCTATGAACCATTTGTTTGTTTTCTTGACCATCTATGGTATTCTCAGGAGTCTTCGTCCAACACCAAAGTTCAAAAGTATCAATACATTTTCTATCCTGCTTCTTCAAAGTCCAGCTTTCACTTCTATAGAATCTCACGAGGAAAACCATTGCCTCCATTATTCTGGTCTGTATAGGTATAGACATGGCATCTGAATATTTTTTTTCCCAAGTCCTTCATTGCCCTTCTCTACCAAGTGCTAGTCTGCCGTGTATTTCTCGGCTGCTGGTTCCGTTACTGTAGATAATCAATCTTAAAAGGCAGAAGATATCCACCACTTTAGTAACTTCATTGTCAATTCAAAGTCTGGTTTGCATACCTGTTCTTAGTTCATCATTATCTTCTTTATATTTCATTTTCTTGGGTCCCCCCCCCCCACTGTGATTTGACTTTCATTATTAGAACTTCTGGACCATTTGCATTTTCAGCTATCGGAGCAGTGTCATCAGCATAGTGCAGGTATTGCTGTTTCTTCCATTTAAAAACCATCTTCTTCCAATCTAGCCCTCCCTCAATTTATATTTAGAATATAGGTTGAATAAATAAGGAGAAAGTATACAGCCTTGTTTCACCCACTCCTTGGAACCAGTCTGTTTGGCCCTGTTCCATCCAGACTGGGATTTCCTGTCCTGTGTAGATTTTTCATGAAATTTGCATTTTCTGAAGGACATTCCACAGCTTGATATGGCTGATACAATTGGAGGCCTGTCTGTCTATCTATCTATCTATCCACCCACCCACCCATATATATTTTAAAAATGATTCCCACCACAAATATAAAAATTAAAATACACAGCAGCCAAGGTAGAAGTATACTCATAACAGAAGTATACTATGTGCTCAGTGAAGTACATATTGTTTTCTTTTTGGTATTCTTTGGGCTTCTCAGTTATCAAGCATGCATCAGCATTAATGTCTCTTGTTCCTCAGCCTTTCCAAAACCAGTTTGAACATCTGGCATTTCCTTCTCCATGTATGTCTCTAATCTGTGTTAGATGATCCTAAACATTATTTTGCTTGAATGTGAAATTATTCACATTCAAATATTATGTGATAGTTTGTGTAATCTGTTAGATCTCCTTTCTTTGGTATTGGCATGTACACTGACCTCTTCCAATCCTTTGGCCACTGTGTGGTTCTCCAGTTTTGCTGGCATATTTTAAATAGTTAAACTATTTACAGATCCTTTTTGTGTTGTTGTTGTTGCATATCATATTTCTGTAGATGTTCCAACAATTCCTATAGCCTTCCAACTTGGTAATGACCAGAGCACTGATCTAACTTGAATCTAATTGGGAGACATCTGAATCATCCTGGAACCAACTGGACTATTTTCCAAATTGCCAGTCAGACAATTGTTATGATATTCAAACCTAACAATGTTTATTAAAAGTGTATACAATATTGTTGATTGACGTAACCTTATTCAAGATGCTTAAAAACAATCACATTTTGAAGTATCACTTACAGAATATTTTAGAGTTGTCAAAAAAATTATGACTCCCAGCTGAACTTAATAACAATATTTTTTCTAAGGGAAAAATGTGGAAAATAAAATTAAAAGTTCCTCTTTGTTCTGGTATACAGTAACTATTCTTCAAGCTTAAATTTCATATCCTTCCTTCCAAAACAAGGTGTGTTGTCCATGAATTTGTTTTAATTTAAATAAGAACAGTTTTACCTTCAATTCTTTTTAAAATTCATGACTAAATGAATCCTGCTGTTATACTGTAAATCATACCTTCAGATACAATTATCATCTACCACTTGCATGTTTTGAACTTCTTAATGAGTAGCTGTGACTTTATCAGCTATTTTTATAGCCAGTTATAAGAATGTATGTCCATTAATAGTAGCTATGGAAGATTAGATATAAGAATCAGAAATTATCTAAGTTAGGTATAATTAAAATACTGATAATCATTTAGAAGAAATAACCGTGCTTCTGTTAGGAAAAGAAAATGAGGAAATGTATGTGAAAGCAGCTATTTCTCCTGAAATAGTACAGAAATCTAAATGCTTTGTTCAATCCTGTGGCTGCAGTTTTGAAGACCTGAGGAAAGAACAAAGGGATATCTAAAACAGCCTTTGACCTCTCTCTGAGATTGTGTGCCAGTCTTCTTCAGTTGTCTGATCTAAGAATAGCTACAAGGGCATTAAGTAGCCATGTGGCCAGGCTACCATGCCTTCCTGGCAATACTGCTGTCACTTATCATAACCCAGGCCCACCAGTGTCATCCTACACCATACCTAGGAGCTGTTGCAATTGTTCAAATGAACTGATAACATTCATTGCTCTTGATTAGACAAGTGCTGGGTTGGGAAGTTCCACAATCCCTATGCTCAGATCCCTACGATGACACCAAGGATGACTTGAGTTTTGGAATTTTACTAATATCATATAAAGTAGTCGTCACTTAATGACCACAACTGGGACTGGCAACTCAGTTGCTAAGTTACACGTTTATTAAGCGAAACATCACATGACTGCAATGGACTTATGACCTCTCTTTCACCATGGTCATTAAGCAAATCACCCATGGTCTTTAAGTGAGACATCACATGACCACAACTTGCGCTTTTACTGCTGGCCTCTCCATTGACTCTGCTAGTTGGAAGCTGGCTGTGAAGAGCACAAATGGTGATCACATGACCGCAGGATGCTGCAGTGGTCATAAATGCCCGCCAGTTGTGAAGTACCCAAATGTCAATCACATGACCATGGGGATGCTGCAATGGTTGTAATTACGAGGATCAGTCATAAAGTTATTTTTCCAGACCATCATAACTTCAAACAGTTGCTAAACAGATCAGTTGTTAAGTGAGGTCTACCTGTATAGGTAAAGTTTTGCTATGATAATACTGCTTATAAAACAAAGAAATTAACAGTTTTGTTTTTGCCAAAATGGTAGCAATGAACACATTGGGGAAAAAAATCTGTTTTTTGACTATAGAAACAATATTAAAGCTTGCACATACTTTCAGGTCATCTTTAAATTGTATCTAGTTCTGAATGCACACACAAACACACATATATACACTCATGTGCACACCCAAATATGTATACATATATGTGTGTGTGTGTTGTGTGTGTGTGTGTATACACACATATACTCGCAAGCAGACATGACTTTGAATACTCTTTTAGAGCGTTACATAGAGAAAAATGATGGAAATCGATGATGGATAAGGCTATCAGTGCCTAGATGGCAATATTGTGTTGCATTTTTATGGTTTTATATTGTGAACCACTCAGTTATTTTGAAGTCAGGTGGTGCCTAAACTATATACATACATGCATATAAACATACATACATTGCTGAATCACAGACAACCAACCTTAAGTAACAGCTGTGACAAGTGAAAGAAGGCTCTCGTGTTCATATCATGCTTCTGATCTTCCCAGACTTTTCTGCTTGGATTCTATATAAGATATAAGGATTCTGCTTATGTTTGTTTATATGTCTGTCTATTTTCTTGGATTGTACTTACAGTATAGGGAAGTAAATTTATACTAGAATAATCTTCAGACAGTTCAAAATCCTCCTTTTGTATTAGAACTCCTTATTTTTAAGGAATTATTAATTTCAGCATGTTGGTAAGGGCTACCAGATCTTAGTTGCAAAATTCCAGTTGTGATGGGAGACAAAAGGTTAGAGTTGCATCTTCTTATACCATCTAATGGTTGCCTGGATTTTGGTCATCATAAAGCTAGCAAACATTTGTCTTAATAACAACCTCAATTGTACAAAACAATTCTGAATCAGAAATGAATAAAAATGTGGTCCAAATGAGCCAAATGAAAGGTAAACCTTTTTGTGACTTTACAAGTAATATCATAAAATGTTTGTTTAATCAGACAATGTAGTTAATCACAAAGGTGAAACTGAAAGTTAGCACTTCTGGATGCTAGCGTAAAAGTTAATAAATTCACCTCATAATCATTATGCACATGCTAGTTATAATAATTTACTGTCCATATCAAATCTTTATAAGCATTGTAATTAAATATAAAAATGCACATTAGAATTATAATGAGTAATTAGGGTAACATAACTAATATGCAAAAAAATCCCAAAGCTCATTAAAATGTTAAAAGATGAAACCTGTTGTAGTTTTGGGGGTTTTTTGTTTCCATCTGAATGTCAATATATCTTCTGCATTGCTTCATTAGCTACATGTTTTAACAACATCAGAAAAACAACCCCAATCCTAAATTAAACTAAAACTTATCACTATTTTGATACATTCTGAGTTGGAATATGATAGCCACAATTTCTGTTCAAGTGAAGACATTTGGCTCTTTTCTAAAACGCTGTGTTCTGAAGAATGGGATGAGAGTTTAGTGATGCAAAGTAATTCTCAGAAAAGATGCCTGGATGAAGAAATCATGCAGGTTGACTGGGAAAAAAGGCACTCATTTGTTGTGGTAATATGCATCCAGAGAAATCCTCAAAAGCCATGAATATGAAAAGGTCCGAAAGCTTATTAAAAAGTTAAAAAGATCAACCCTGGAATGCAAAGAAGGGCTTTGGGTACTGTGTGCACCTCTCAGTAAAGTTTTCTAGGCTAGCCTATTTCATGCTTGTAGTAACTGTACAAGTGCTGAATAAGTATCAAGGCTTCGCAGGACATCTTCTGTATTGATCAGAGACCGGTGAACTAATTATGAGACTCATGAAGATGCCACTGAGTGCCTTGAGTTCTCAGTAAGCCAAACTGAGTTGTGCAAGCAGAATGATGCCACATGCAAGGGATAACTCCAGGTGCTAATGATATAACCTACTCCTCTGTGAATGAATCCTGTCATGTGGCCATATTATCATTTCAAGAAGTGCTAGAGAAGGGAAAACGTTTCTCTGCAAAAAACCCTGCTGGACTTTTTAAAGGTTAAAGAAAGCTGGGGAAGAAGCCTCAATCACCTCATGCATTTAGGAAAAAACAAAAATCAAACCTACAGTATAAGCTCCCAGCTGCTCTGCAGATGCTTAAATTTTAATTTGTTTTAAGGAACAGCAAATGCTAACTGGACTTTGTTTATGGCTACTGTTCATCCAGCTATAGATTATTAACAGCAAGAGCTCCAGATTTGCTCCCAAATAAATTGGGAGCCCAATTCTTTTATTAATGGCACAGTGACACTAATATTATTCATACACACACATCACACAAATCCTTCTCCAACAGCTTCAAAAGTACCATGTAAGATATTACATACAGTCAGTAAAAGAAAAATAAATTAGTTGTATGAGAGAGTTTAATAGAGGTATAAAATAAATCTTAAATGCATCTTGTATTACACCACCTTACCTTTTTTCTGTATTTATTAAAACTATTTTTTGTGTTGTATTTCAATTTTTCAATTTTTCTTTATTTTCCTATAGCTATCCTTTCGGTTTAATTTGTTGCAGTGTTTAAACTTTCCTTTTCTCTCTTTTTCTCTCTTGCACACACATGCATATGTATGTATAAATGTACAGTATGTACATGTCCTCTGTGTGTGTGTGTGTGTGTGTAAATAAAAAAAACATCCCCTCTCACCCCTATGGGTGGTATGAGTCTTCCTCAATCTCGGGTCCTCTACCAGAGGCCTGGGAGTCTGAGGATTTCTATGCAGTATCTTAGCTGTTCCTAGCACTACACTCTTTTGGACATAGAGGTGTGATGTTGTTCCTGGGATCTGTTGGAGCGACTCTCCCAGCTTGGGAGTCACAGCCCCGAGTGCTCCTACCCACCACTGGGACCACTTTGGCCTTTACTTTCCACATCCTCTCTAGTTCCTTCTTCAGGCCCTGGTACTTCTCCAGCTTCTCATACTCCTTCTTCCTGAAGTTGCTGCCACTTGGCACTGCTACATCTACCACTACTGCTGTCTTCTGGTCCTTGTTTACTACCACGATGTCTGGTTGATTGGCCAATACCTATCTGGACCTGGAAGTCCCACAGGATCTTAGCCCTGTTATTCTCCACGACCTTCTGTGGAATCTCCCATCTGGACTTGGGAGAGTCTAGCCCATACACTGTGCAGATGTTCCTATACATAATGCCAGCTACCTGGTTGTGCTGTTCATGTATGCTGTTCCTGCCTGCATCTTACACCCTGCCACTATGTGTTGGACTGTCTCTGAGGCCTTTCTGCACAGTCTGTGCCTTGGGTCCTGTCTAGTGTGGTAGACTCCTGCTTCTATGGATCTGGTGCTTAGTGCCTGTTCTTGTGCTACTATGATCAGTGCCTCAGTGTTGTCTTTTAGACCAGTCCTTTCCAGCCACTGATAGGATTTCCCAATGTCAGCCACCTCAGCTATCTGTCGATGGTACATCCCAGGTAGGGGCTTGTCCTGACATAGTCCTTCCTCTGTTTGAACTTCCTCCCATATCTCCTGCTGCCTCAGGCATTCTATCAGCAGCTCATATTTGGGTGCCATCTTACTGATGCACTCCTGGATGCTCTGGGTTTCATTCAGGATAGCGGCTTTCACATTCACCAGGCCCCGACCGCCCTCTTTCTGGCTGGTGCACAGTCTCTGGTTGTTCGACTTGGGGTGCAACCTCCGTACATTGTAAGGAGCTTCCAGGTCTTTACTTCAGCAGCCTCCATGTCCTCCTTTGGCCAGCTCACTATACCGGCAGGATATCTGATGACTGGCAAGGTGTACATGTTGATGGAGTGGATTTGTTCTTCCCATTGAGCAGGCTTTTCTGCCTTATCCTTTGGTGGTACTTGAATGTTGCTGTCTTCCTTGCCTCCTTATCATGGTTCCTATGTGACTGTGGAATATCAAGGTACTTGTAGCTGGTGTATATGTCTGTTATGTGGCCCACTGGTAGTTCTACCCCATCAGTCTTAACTACCTTCCTTCTCTTTACTACCATATGGCCACACTTCTCCAGTCCAAATGACATCCCAGTGTCGTCACTGTAGATCCGTGTCAAGTGGATCTGCGAATTGATGTCTTGTTCGCTCTTAGCCTACAGCTTGATGTCATCCATGTAGAGGAGGTGGCTGATGGTAGTTCCACTCTTGAACTTGTATCCTTATCCAGTCCTTGTGATTACCTGGCTGAGGGGGTTCAAGCCTATGCAGAATAGCAGTGGAGACAGTGTATCACCTTAGCACATGCTGCACTTGATGCCATTTATATGTCTTGAGTTGACTTCCAGTGTTGTCTTCCACAGTCCCATTGAGTTCTTGAGGAAGGTCCTTAATGACCTGTTGACTATGTATAGTGCCAGGCATTCACAGATCCGTATGTGTGGCACTGAGTTGTAGGCTTTCATGTAGTCAATCCAGGCTGTACTCAGATTGGTCTGTCTAGACCTTGAGTCTTGGGCAACTGCTCTATCTATGAGCAACTGGTGTTTTGAGCCTCTGGTGTTGTGCCCAATGCCCTTGTCAGAATCCTCGCAAATATTTTGCTTTTTTGCTTGCTTCAGTTCTGCCATTGGAAGATGTGGGGGAGGGGGCTGGAGAGTGATGGGAAGATGGATGGATGAACTAGCCGTTGGAGGCAGATGGGCTCTTATCAGAGACTGTGGAATGCTCAAGGTTGTACCAACAGGAGAATGTGAAAAGAAGGGCTGTTAGGAGGGGGAAGGGGGAAGAAGGGAAAAAGATAAAAAAGCAACTTTTGGTGCACACGGGTTCAGTCTTAGCAATTCTTTGGAACTGTACACTTATTCTCAATAAATGAACTTTCTTTTGAACCATGACTGATTGCAAGGATCGTTACTGGAATTGGGAGCGGTGAGTGTCAGATCATTATAGCCCTTCTGAGCTGTGCTCACGTACTAGCCATATGGTTTTGTAGCTTGGTGGCTATGATGCCTGATAGGGCTTTCCATGTTGTGGGGAGGCAGGTTATTGGCTGGTAGTTAGACGGTGCTGTTCCCTTGTGGGTGTCTTTCATGATCAGCATGGTCCTTCCTTTCGTTAGGCAGTCTGGGTGGGAGCCTGCTGCCAGCAGCTCATTCATCTGTGTTGCTAGGCATTCAGGCACTGCTGTTAGTTTCTTTAGCCACTAGGTGTGGATCGTGTCTGGGCCAGTTGCTGTCCAGCTCTTCATGTTCTTGACCTGCTGTAGGACATCTGCTACTGTGTTGGTGACTGGTTCCTGTTCTGGGAGATTGCTGTGGTCTGCTTTCAGATCCCACAGCCACTTTGCACTGGTGTTACGTGTCTTCTCTTTCTCCCATATGTTCTTCCAGTACTGTTCAGTTTCTGCTGCTGGTGGCTCTGCTTCTTCAATTTTTCTTGACTTCCTATACCTATCCTTTTTGTTTAGTTGTTCTTTTTGTGTTTATTCCCTTGCAGTGTTTAAACCTTCTCTATCTCTCTCTCTCACACACACACACACACGCACACACACACACACACTTCATAGAAAAAGACACAGCTGCCTTAATAATTTGAAAATAGATGGCTCATATGCACCTCCACACACTCCAAAGTACCCCTTTTGATGAATTTGCATAGTCTTATTAATAACGCCCGCATAAAAATATTTTATAAGACATGAGATATTACTGAGTGTTTGTGTTTTAAAATAATAAAAAGTGAGCTCGAACGGAGTCTGATTGGCTGGTTAAAAAAAAAAGGATTGGAATGATGTAGTATTACTTAGTGTATTTGTTTCCAGAAGAATATTAATATCAATTAGAACATTTCTAATGGCCTCACAGGAAATTTGCCAAGAACATTAGAAGGATTATAATTGCTCCTTGGATTTAGTAGAATTTAAATCATTTACTACCAGCATATTTAAAGGTCTGATTCCTCCTTGTCTGGTGCAGATATATTTTAACCATAGGCTGTGCTTTAGAAAAAGATCCAAACAATTTTACAGAAATTCTCCAACTGTGCTGTATATATGAAAACCCTGTGTATGTGTATGGTGGGAATGGAAAGACCCATTGAAATGGATCTTACTTCTGGTGCTTAGCAGAAGGCTAAAACAGTGATTGGGGAAGGGAAGAATTTATTATTCCCAACTGAACCACTATTCCGTTTTATCATTTCCCCTAATGAACATCCTGTGAGGAACACTTACCATGTAAGGTCAGGAGTTTGTTTTCAGTCCTTTTGAACCTGCAGCCTGTTTCTGTATTCATTAACATGCATACGGTTCTTAAACTTACATGCTTTGGAAAGTATAGATGGCTAACTTGGTTTGCCATTAAAACAAAAAGGTAACAACTTGGATTAATGGCTGGATGTAAATGCTCACCATCACCACTCATTGACAAGTTATTAGTGTACGAGAGGAGGGATATTTATTATTTTGCAAATAGAGCAAAGTATTTGTTGACTTACTCATCCCTTCTGCTGTTTTTGTTCAAATGCTCCTTCCTATCTGTAGTGAGGCCAAAAGTCAATGCTTTCTGTTCTATAGGTGATATTCTCAGTGTTATCAATGAACGTAGAAGATAGGAAGAGAGAAAACCCAGGACCAAACAACTGGAGGCACAATTATTGCTTCTACCAAGATCACTATGAAGGGGGTAATAACAAAAACTCCAGGATGGAAGTTTTGGAAGAACTGCCTAAAATTTCAGGCTAAAAGGTCCCTTTTAAAATATTTCAGCTTATATTTGCTTTCAGCTGAGTTATGTCATAGAAAAAAATGTTAGAAATTCACCAGGGAAAGGTAATCTGATTCTACAACTGAATAGACAACCCGAAGTCCTTCAGATACTGTGAACTATAATCTCCATAAGCTTCACTTGGCCTGACTATAGTGATTGAAGTCCTAAATTTCTGGAGAGTGCCAAACTACCTTCACCTGACTTATGCCATTTTCTTGCTGCTACATGCTTTCAAAATGTCATTTCTGTTAAGAAATATTGTCATATTTGGGGGTAATTCTCTGTGGCAAAATCTGCCCTATGGAACAGGATCTCTCTGAAGATCTGGATGGCCCCAACCCTGTTAGCCTTTCATAAGGCATAAAAGATCTGGCTGTTTTCCCAGGCATTTGGGCTGTGTGGTTAGGCAAACTAATGTGGTTATGGGGTTTTTTAATAAGTTGGATTTTGTTATAGACTTGGGCATTTGGTTTTTGTTAACTATTGTGGTGGTGGTTTTAACCATTGTACATCATCCAGAGTCACTTTTTGGAGTTGTACAGCCTTATACATTGAATGAATGGATGTATAAATAAATAAATAAATAAATAAATAAATAAATAAATAAATAAATAAATATTCATGGTCAATAGTAACAGTATTATAAGCATATGTTTAGCAAAGCAGTCATGGACATGACCAACCTGTCATGTTTCTGTTTTTCACCTTCTTTTCAAGCAGGAACAGACTTCTATTGTGCAGGAGGAGGCCTTAATATTCATACAGGCTACAAAGGGATGATTTTTTTTTTTTAAAGTAGAAAGCTATGTTGTATCAGGGCTAATTCTCGCTTGCTTGTTTTCTTCTCTTATTAAAACAAACAAAGCAGCAAACAAAATTAACACTAAGGCAGCAGATATTTACAGATATACTTTCATCCAGAGTTACTCCAGGTTGTCTAGCATACTGTAGAAATTCAAGATTGCTAGCCTGTACATTATCAATAATCTACCTGAAAATTTAGCTACACTACTAAAGTCACAAATATCTAGCATGTGCGTCTTTGATGATTTGCCATTAAAGTAAATATCAACATTAGTTTATCTCAGCCTGCAACATTTTTGCATCATTTTTGCATCATGGAATTCTAGTAATTTCCACCACATTTTCAAAATAGATCTGCTATTTATGATCCACAGGAACTTTTCTCCTCAAATCACTAACAAAATTCATAGCTTGAATTTTTTTTAAGCCAGACTTTTCAACTTTTGTAAAGATATGGGAGAAACTAAAACATACTCTGTAAGTTCCCAGGAGTGGCTGAAATTTAAAAAAAAAAAAACTTCCAGGATGCAATGGAGTAGCCTTACTATAAATTCCAAATATAATCTATTAAACAGATCTAGTGTCATTTCTAAATCCATGACCCATCATTGATTATTATTAAATAGGTCCTGTTTAATTCAGTTCCAAATTCTTAGATTTCAGACACAGTATAGGTAAAAAAATGGCCGTTATGTGCTGTACCTTCTTTTTAAAAAGTAGTCATTTTTACACCTGTGATGCCTCTGAAATGATACCAGTTCCTGATGAAGTATTATTTCCAACATATTGGGAGGGGATTATGAGTTGGAGCTCATTTGCTAAAAGTAACAATGAACCAATCTGTTAAAAAAAGACACGCACACACAAACGTATGCAAGCAGCTGTTCACCTTTTAAAATTAAGCCGTGTCCAGAGAATAAACATTTATTGGAGATGCTGCCTCAGTTTTCTAACTGAGAATAGGTGTACGAAACTGGGGTAGAATTTGAGTACCACATAAAGCTTTCTGAAAACATTTGGTGAAGTATACTTTTGGTGATTTTTATGAAAATAACATAATAGTATAATTGGCCCAGTGCCTCCATCACATAAGGTCTGCCAACTATAAGCCTGATTGATGCGCCACCTGGCTCATTCATGTGGCCAGGAGGAGCGTGTGTGGCTGGATTTGGGAGTTGCATTATGTTTTTTTGATGGAGGGAGATGGTGCCAATCTTCTTGAAGAAGGAAGTAATGAGCTGCCCTACAAAGAAGCTATTCCTGGTCCAGCTATTTGTACAACTGTCAGTCAATCTTCAAACATCTTTTCCTATAGATTCTACAGAGAATCCTAGAGGAAATGGATTTTCTGGAAACTTTGTAGTCAGGGTTCAGGCCTGGGCAAGGGATGAAAATGGCTTTGATTTCCTTGGTGGATCACCTGTGTTGGGACCCAGATGGAGGAAGTTCGTTCCTTTTGGTCCTATTACACTTCCTGGTGGCCTTTTATACCATTGTCCATAGTATCCTTCTGCACTACCTGTAAGTGTTGGGGGTTGGAGATACTGAGCTATGAGAATTTCTAAGTAGGCAGTTCCGTCTGGCATGCATGGGAACAGAATAGTTGTTTCCATGACTGTTCTAATGTGGAATTCCACTGGGGTTGGTCCTTCATCGAAGCTATTAAATATCTGCATAAAGTTGCTGAAGGAGATCATCTGTTGGTTTCGGATGAAGAATCATCATTATATTAATGATACTCATTGATTGAGTTGTACATCACCGCACCTGGCCAGACCAGAGATGCCATCCAAGTCCCAGCCCCGTACCTGGAGCAATAAGGGCCTAGATAGATCAAAACAAGTTTAGATTAAATCCCTGCAAGATGGACTTGCTGTTTGTTGATAAACCATATGAACCTGGTTTCAACTTAGACTTTGAATGGGTTACAGTCCCCCTAAAAGAGTGAGTATCCAATTTGGAAGTCCTCCTAGACTCTTGCCTCCTGCTAGAGCAACAGGTGAAAGCCATAGGGGAGGGCTTTGCCCAGCTTCAATTTGTCCATAAATAGTTGGCCTTTTTGGATGGGACACCCTCGTAACAGCGATTCCTGCTCTTGTTACCTCATGCACAGATTGCTGTAATTTGCTATACATGGGATTGCCTTTGAAGATGACTTGGAAGCTCTAGCTGCAGTGACTTACTAAATGGGGATAGGAAATTCAGCAACATTATACCTATGCTGCAGGCACTGCATTGGCTACCAATTTGCTTCTGGGCCCAATGCAAAATGCTGGTTATCATTAAAGACCTGCATGGCTTGGCACCTGAGAAATGTCAGTTCTATCTTTCCTACTCACATTCAGTCTACCCATGAGATCTTAGAGGTGAGATGGGAGCCTGAAAACATGCCTTCCTGCTGACTGCTCCTTTTTTCTGGGATGTTTTGCATCCTAAAATAAGGATTGCCTCAATCTCCTATCTTCAAAATGGTGTTAAAAACTATCATTCTGTTTTGCCAATTGTCAAGGCAGTGATCGGTTGCCCAGGCAATTGGTTCTTTTAGTTCTTTTAGATCCAAAGACAATGAACACGCCAGTAGGGAAGGAGATTTTAAGCTTTATTGTTAACTCTAGCAAACAGATTTAAACAGGAATACAAGAGCATAAGACAGAATTAAACAGAAGTACATAAACATAGTATAAAACATAGCATACCAAGCAAGATGATAAAACTCTTCCCCTACTGTCAAGAGTACTATATGGTGACAGAGGAGAGACCCCAAGATGATTTAGATAACACAGCACCTAATCCCAAGGCCTGTGTCCACGCTCCAAATTCCAAGGGCAATGCCAGGGCTTTTTATTAAAGTCTGGCACTGCAATCCCATGACTGTTTTCGAGTCAGGGGCTCTGAAAGTGACTTTGACCAGATATGATATATGGTCATCAAACAATTCCAGAGCCTGAGAACTGTATAGATAAGCTAGTGCTTAACCTAACAATTCTGAGGGTCCCCCCACCCAGTTCTAAGTAAAAGTGAAAAACAAGCCAGCCAAACATTATTATGATTTACTTTCTTAACGTGTGCAGGAGAATTCAAATTATGTCACCTAAACTCCTCAAAATAACAATGGTCTTCTGCATTGCCACTACGTATTCTGAAGAGCTTCTTGAACTGATGTTACAAGAGTTGCCTTGGGTTAGTTATGCCAGCTTTGATGGAGAATTATTTTTACTGGGTTGTTGCATTCTGATTGTAAACTGCATTGAGTTCCTTTGTGGAAGTGGGCAACCTATAAATAACTGAATGAGTTCAAGTGTGCACGAGTGAGTGAATAAATAAATACATTGTATATAAATGTGGTCAATTGTACTATTATAGTTAATAAGTTTGTATCCTAGTTCATTGTGCATTTTTATGGTCTCCACATCCAATTACCATTTGCAATTTCCTCTCACATGCAGTGTTTCTGCATATAACTTTACAAAATACATACATAGGTTTGAACATAAATCTCTGACATACCGTTTCTACATTTACCCCTGATGTCTTCCTTTCTAACATACAGTAAATGCCCCAACGCCTGCTTTTCTTTAGCATAAGTTTTCCTGATCCTAATATATTAATGCAAATTGCCCAATGTAAGGTTTTTTTAAAAAAAAAGTTTACACCCTTAATATTTTTTTTTCATATTCAACATTAAAAATCATGCATTCTTTTCTATACACTTATTTCTCAAAGAGATATTTTTAAAGGGGTTTTGACACTAACAGACTATTCAGAGCTGTTGCCTATGCTGTGGTGAAATCTATTTTGGTAGAACTTGCTAATATGTTCCTCTAGAAATAATTTGAGGGGAGGGGATGTTGTTACATCTTTAATTAAAACAGTATCGGATATTAGAGAAAGACAGCATAGGTGAGCAGTCTAGGGTTATGCTGGCCCTACAGAAAACGATGCCACTTCAGTCGCCCTGAATCTTTATTCGAAGCAGGGTTTTAGAAACAAAGCAAACAATATTGGCTGAAGTATGTTTGGCCATTGCACATATTGCTATTGATGGACCCAATAAAGGATGCATTTTGTTTTGTTCTATAGCTTTCTGAGTTCCAGTGCCTTTGCCTTTAACAACAGCATAACCATAGGAGAGAATCAGATTTGGATTTTGGACCTCCCTTTTGTCATGAACTCAGTGAGCAACCTTAGGTCTAAAGTTCCCTCTTCTGCAATATTGTAGGGCTATGGTAATATGTGGAACAAATTAACATATGTGCTTTAGATTCTAAGAAGCCCTACATAAATAATCAGGTTGCATTACAATATTATTTTCAAAAAAGTTGGCCGACTCTCTATTTTGAGCAAGGGAATAAACTTATTACCAAGCAACATGTTTGGCATGGCCTTCTAACAAGTTTTTAATGTTTCAATAACATATTTGTGCTTCCTTATAGTTGCCCCAACAATTCAGGAAATAAAATCCAGTGGAGTGACTCTTGGAGGTACCGGATTCATAAGATGTGAAAGTGCGGGTGTTCCTTCCCCAGCTTTTGAATGGTACAAAGGAGAAAGAAAGTAAGTCTGGATTCTTTCCTCAGGGGTCTGCATCTTATTAGGTGAAAAAATCTATCTGATTTTCCTTGATATGTGTGTTCAGAGAAAATAGTCAATCAAATGTGCAATTCAGTTACATAAAGTTCAGTTCTGAGGTTGCAAATATAGAGGAAGTATTCTTCAAACTTCAGTAGAGGTACCGAAATTCAGAAAGAGTGTTCGTTTTAATTTATTTTAATTATGTTATTTTATCTTGGGTTATTTAAAGAACTTCAGTGTTGAACTGGTCTAAATGTTGCATTTATAATCTGCAGTATAGAATTAACCACAAATATGCAAATTAAATATCATTAGTTTGACACTAAAATATTATTTCCATTAGACTATGGGAAACAAACAGAATACAGTTTGAATATCTAGTAAAGATTAAAATTGTTATAATAGTGCAATATATTATAATTATGTATTCAATATGTGACTGAGGATAGATATTCCTCAGGGCTGAAAGCTGATACATACATGTATTTTCCCCCTGAAATTTTGATATTCCTGAAAATATATTTTGGGGCAGGAGGACTTGAAGCGAAGGATAATCTGAATTTCTAAACATGTACTGAGAATTATGAGAGTTATAGTTTAATCACCTTTGGACAGTTTAGATTGGACAAAGCTATGCTACTAATAATTAATCATAGACATTGTGTACATAAAACACTATTTTTTTCATTTGCAGTTGATATGAATTGAAAACCGGTAATAGTTGTGGCAATAGTTGTAATTCTATTTAGTGTGTGTTTATAACTAAGCACAGTACAGGTAGATAAAAATAATATATTATGTAACTATAATTAGCATTAAACCAATATAACAATCAATATAAAACATTTCCTAATGCAATAATCAATATGAAACCTTTCTTAATGCAAGCACAACCATAATATAACTCTATAGCAAATAATGAGAAAGAGTCGGCTTCCAGCTTCATAAACTTCAAGAGATCAGTTTCCAAATGTAAATCAAGAAACAGTCAAATTCCAAAGAGTAGGAACTAGATGGGGAAAAGCCATATAGGGCAAGGCAGACAATTTAATACAAGGCAAAGCCAATTGACTTTGACTGTACAATCAAGCCAAGCACACAGGAGGATGAATTGTAATAATTTGTTCCCCAAATAACTGAATGTTCTTGTACATACAGCCTGGAAGGTCAGCACAGCAGTTTGAACTGATAGCATTACCAAAGACCCAACCAATGACAGGATTGACATAAAGAAGATATAAGGGTGTATCAGGAGAGATGTAGACCACATGAACCAGTGGACAGAGGGCAGAGCCAGGAAGGAACATGCATAGGGCTTTTTGAACTTCATTGGGAGAAGTGAGTGTGGGAGTTCTTTATTTAACATGAAAACAGATGTATCAAATTTATTGGACAAATTTCAAAATTCATTGCAGATTCATAGTGATCTTGAAATAACCCAAAAGCTGTGGTACAGAATGAACAGAATAAAGTAGTATATGTAATTCTGAACAGCAGGGAGCAGGTGCAATTAGCACTTTTTATTTCCTCACATTGAAATCAAATCTTCTGACAAGTAGAACATTAGAGAGAAACATTTAACTAACCTCATTCTACTATCTCTTTCTACATTCACTGTAGATTAGATATGAAGTATTGGATGGATTAACCTGGATTCTTTATGTCAGCCTTTCCCAAATTGGTGCTTTTCAGAATTATTGGAATTACAACTCCTAGAATTGTCAGTCAAAATCTGGAAGGCACTAGACCTGAGAAAGTCTGCCCTATCTCAATTATGATTAAATAATTATAGTTACTTCTGTTAGTTCTTGTTAATTGACCCCAAGAAACACATAGTTATAAAGGAGACTTTTTCCTTAGCCTCTTTCTAATCTATCCATTGTCTACATGAATTTAGAAACATGAACATGATACACATCACATTCCTTTTTCAGAGCAAATTTATAATTGGTAAACAAAAATTTAAAGTTTGTTTAAAAAAGAAGTATTTAAATTTTCAGCTCTATCATACATCTGCTTATGTGGAAATAAGCCCCATTATACACAGTATGATCATACATGCATGTATGGATAGGTAGGAAGGTATAGGATCATACATGCATGTATGGATAGGTAGGAAGGTATAGGATTATGCAGTAAAATATTTAAAAGGAGAAGTATTCAACTTTGCTTGATGCAGCAACAATTTAGTCTCAGGATTTTGAAAAGGATTACAGTATTTATTTCTTACTTGTGTGTAATGTACTGCTTTGGAAATATATGGTTAAACTAAAATGTATTTTATATGCAGAACTGTGTGTTGATTAAATAAAAAATAGGGCATTAGTGTAATGTACAATATTAAATCATCAATATGCAGCTATACCATTAATAATGATATATATGCATTTTGAGGCTAAATACAAAAAAAAAAAATGTACCTCTCTCCTAGATTTATGATGTGCTGCCTCCATATATCAAAATTAAATGGTAACTTGTTTATATAAGCATGAGTTCTGCTTTCAGGATGAAATATAAGCAATTCTCTGAGTAATCAAGCATAGCTAAGTATTTTCACATTTAACTATATTTTTCCAAAATCTGAATCTGGTCACATGTGCACAAATGATGAAAAAGTTCAAGAAGGAAATATTCAAATCAGTCAACATTGGTACCATGGGCTCAGTATATAAATGGTATTATTAATGATGGAAAATCATTTGTGATTATATGATCAGCCTCTGCCAGTGAAGAAAAGATGTCCAGAACCTTGCTAAGTTTGATTTTTTTTTTCTTTTTAAAGGGACAGAAAAAAGTCTAAGTTCTCCCTATTTGGAGAAATGAGAAGGGGGCATTTCCTAAGTCTGAGCTCACATACAACAGTAAAAGCATGTGATTTAACTGAGTTAGATCTGATTTTTCCTTCCACCAACAGTAACATCCATTTTGAATGAATACAGCTATCAATAGGTAGCAGTGGATAATTTTTGTCCAATTTAGTTCTTACCCCACTGTTCTAGGCTGTTTCTTAACTTCTGTAACACCTTTTCAGAAGGAAGGGAGATGTCTTGTGAATTTATTCCTTCCTCATCCCTCCAGTGGGATCAGTCACTGGATCAAAAATCAGAGAGAAAAAAGTATTTTCAGCCATGGGAGCCAAATTCTGTACTCAACTCAAAAGGCCAAATATAAGAGAGAAAACCATGAGCGTTCTATGCTAGCTGGAAAATGAGGCGTTTTTATTTAGAGAGACTTTTCAGCTTTCCAAAGGGAAAAAAAAAAACTCCCACACCAGTACACAGGCATAAGTCAGATTGCATTATGTTAAGCTGAATGCTCATCATTTAGTTTCAGCCTAAATTTGCTGTTAAATTTGCTGCTGTTTTGTGTGCATAATTCTAACCAATTGTTTGCTAGCTTAGTCAGCATGGACAAAATTGAAGAGAAGTTGAGAGACGGGAGCACAGACATTGAAGCAAATCTGATGCTTTATGCTCGCCCACTGATATGATAGCTTTTTCATGAGGCTTCATTATTTTAAACAAAGTTTTCTCCATAGATGAGTAAAGAGGTAAAAGGTTACCATTTTATGGGAAATATATGTGCTGGCTTCTTCAACAAACAATTTTGTAGTGATGACATTTTATATAACAGAAAATTCCACTGTGGGTAAATATCCATAAGATTAGCTATAGTCACAATATTTATCATTTACTATTATGCAGAACAATTTATACATGTTTACTCAAAAGTAAGCACCATTTATTTTAATGACGCTTCCATAACCTAATCCATGTATTATGTCTGTAATTAAAATGTGCCTGTCTGCTCTCTTGCCTTTATAAATATATTTTGTTTACTATTCACTTTTCATATACTATACATTTATTGGGAAAATCAGAGCATTTTGTAAAACAAAAGAAAAGTCAGAAGGTGATTATGATATGCAAAGAGAAGCAAAATGGTGGATCATTTGTAATCTATGAGGAATATCTTTAGGGGGTAAAATTCAGTGTTATTTTGGAGTCAGAATGAAAAGTTGTTTTGATAGGTGCACAAATCAAACAGGAGAAGTGAGCAAAAAATACGAGCAAGAATAACAGGGTCTACAAGGATGGGTCTCTACCGAGGACAAGGGGTGCAAGTGAAGTCACAGATACATCATCATGTGATTGGGCAAATGGTGTGTTGTACTTCACTTACTTCATGTCATGATGCAACTGTTGCAAATTACTATAATTTGTGTCATTTGCATGATGAAAATGACATGCATGATATCACTGGGGCTTCTACCAGATGCTTTTATCTTAAAAGAGCAGTGAATAAAAGGAGAGTGTATCAATAAAAGAAAACTGTATCATCGGTACTGACATCCTGTTGATCTGAATGTCAAAATCCAGAGATCAATGCACCCTGATACTTCTTTGGAAAGGAAGCCAAAATGTTATTTGCATTAAACAGTACTTTAAATTTTGCTGGTATTGTTGACGCATCTGAAGTGATTAAACTAAGCAGATGCTGGAGCCTATGGTTCTCCAAATATTGCTGAACTATAGCTCACAGCATCTGAACATGCCTGCTAAAGTTGCTGAGAATTGTTGCTCAATAACGTTTGGAGACCTCCAAGTTTCTCATCCCTGAACTAAACCAATTAACAGAGGTTTCCCATGGTTGGAGTGGAGGACAGAGACTGATTCACTAAGCAAACAGAGAGTATTGAACTGAAGTTCAAGATCTGTGTTTGCCAGAGATCCCTTTGTATACTTCTTGGAAAATTTTGATCATGCAGAGAGGTCCCAATGCAACTGTTCAGCTGACTATGTGGATGTGAGGTAGACATAACGTACACAGCCTTCCTTTCATTGTAACATTTAAATAGGGCTTAATTTCCAAGCTATCAATATATCATCTTGATGAATCAGCTCAATAATTTTCATTGGATTCTTCAAAAAATAAATTCAGTAACAAGGTATGTTGTTTTTACACTGCCTTGCTTTGAAATATAAGCTGATTTGAAGCCACATTAAATGTTCTCGCCTTTCCAACTAACTTGGTAGTGCCCAAGACAAGGAGGGAATAGAGATTCTTGGAAGTGCTTAAAACTCCTAGACCTATGGCCTGCTTTTTAAGTCTTTTTCTAATCTTTGCCTTACTCTGCCCTGATTCTCCTGGACTGTGAGTGCCTAGTTCTTGCTGTTTACCCCTAGCATTCAGTTTCTTGCACCTTTTCTCCTGACAGCCTACCTTACAACTGAAAGTGAAAAAAATAATAAAACTTCATTTAAAATCAATCCTAATTTTGTTTCACAAGTTTCCCCCACTGTATTATTTCATGTATACATTTATTGGGTAGCTTGTCCTTTTTTTCCCTAATCAACCAACCAAGTCTGAATTTAGACTCCCTTGAATTTAAGGAATTTGTGCCAAAAGGGGGAAAATACATTCTATGTTCTAATGCGTATGCACAGTTGTCTGCATAGATGATAGCCTTTTGCTAAATTATAGTCATTAGAAAAATATGGCACTAGCATTTTTTTTGTAAATATGGCATTAACAGTATTCAACATTTGTGTCTATTCTCATTTTTCATATCCTACTTTGGTGTAAGCTAGGGTTTTTCACCCACATATATATTAAATCAAAATGCAATTACATTTGCATGTTGATTCTAACAGTATATTCCCTTTTCTCCTCCATTCTAGATTGGTCAATGGGCAACAAGGAATTACTATATATAGTTATAGTTCAAGATCATTTTTAAATTTCAACAATGTGACAGAGGAGCATTTTGGCAACTATACATGTGTCGCTGCCAACAAATTAGGCACAACCAATGCCAGCCTGCTTCTTAACCGTAAGTCAAGAAAGATTATGAGAAATGTTCATGTGGTAGGTTTCCTTTTTCTTCTTCTTCTTCTTTCCCCTGAAGAACAGAAACTTGTCTAGTTCAGGTTCTCTTTAGGAACATTGTGACTTATACAAATTTCTCTGAGCAATTTCACCCTGGGGTTGAGAATACACCCTTAGTCTGTTCAGTTTCCATCTGAGTCTATTAGGTCAGCAGTGATTACATCAGTCCTTAGGATGAATTCAAGTCTCAGGCAGGTTCATACATGGCCTGATGAGATCTTTTTCAGGATGTAGTCCAGTATTGGTCCACTAGATGAGTATTAGACATGCATTATTTGGAATTCCTAAATACTCTTTCATATGCAATCCGTGTCATGGCATAATAGTAGTACATATATCAAGATATTCACAAAGACCTTCAGCTGATGTGTGTGCTCTCCTGACACAAGTAGGGCTTTGAATATGCACTGTTTGGATTGTTCAGCAAATAAGTTGTTATATTTTGCTACATAGTCTTGTACGTTAGGGTGAGTATGTACACTAAAACAGTGGTGGATCTACTATAATAATGTGATTGGTCAAAGGTTTTGACAATAAAAAGTATGATATTCATTTTGAAGTGTGCACTCTGAAAACTGCTGCCAGTTGCCATATCATACCCTATGTGTAATTCTTTTGGAATTCAATTAGCTGACAATAAGCAATTGACTGACATATTTCACTGAGTGTTACAATAAATAGAATTTAATGAAAAAATATTGCCTACCATTTTTAAATTAGACTTTGATTTCTTAATTAAAATGTGTATGAATAAATAAAAGCTGGTGATACATTAGGAAGATACAACA
This sequence comes from Python bivittatus, assembly GCF_059951505.1. Taxonomy (NCBI): domain Eukaryota; kingdom Metazoa; phylum Chordata; class Lepidosauria; order Squamata; family Pythonidae; genus Python; species Python bivittatus. The sequence continues at coordinate 35,979,176 of NW_028277098.1, forward strand.
AATAATTGAGCGGTTGGAATAGAGTAATTAGAAAAGCTGCCAATAGTAACTAAGAATACAGAGCCCCTGTTGGCCAACTATCTTTATTCCCCTGCAGTGTTACTATTGGTATATGAAGACACAGTGATTTTATCATGATTCTGTCACAAAGCTTGTTATAGCCCTGAAGCAACTCTTTCTGTTAGTGTAGAAGACAACACATTTCAGCTTTGGCAAAATTCCCACTATCTCAGAATCCAGCTAATTAACTGCTTCTATCTGTGTTTCTTTAAAAGGATTTGAATACCTATGGAAGAACAACAGAGATTGCATCTTTTTTCATGAATTCTGTTCTAAGGATGCAAGATAATGCAGTCTCTGTGGTGCTTCCAGTGTTAAACAACTCACATGATGAACATTATAATAGCAGAAGATTGAGTATTAATTCATATATTTAGCAATACTTATTTCTTTCTGACATTCGCAGTATAATTATGCCTGGCTTGTAAATTGAATGCTGCGACAAGGTACTCTGAAATAATAATGATTATTATGTTTCATAGCATGAGCCATACTTCTGATTTAAAGATATCGTGTTTGGATACACTTTTGATGTGACTTTCAAGCTATATCAGCTATAGAAAGACATTAATTGGGGCAAGGTAGTTTATAGGACTTGTTCATATGGAAATATATTTACTAAAACTAACAGAAAGTCTATTGAAAATATGTGTAGTTCTGTTTGCTTATATCAGAACATATAAACAGCTATGTTTGGATATTTTGTACCTATATGACCTACAAAAAACACAAATAATTTTTCAGGTCAGATTTTCTTGAGACCTAACTCAAAGTCACTATTACTTGTGACTTGTATTTTTCTTTAAAATTGGGAATTCCACTAACTAGAGAAAACAACAGTGCTATTAGTCACATAATTTTATTCCACAGCCAGCAGAAGGTAGGAGCTTTGGCTGAGCATCTTCAATCTCTACCAAACATAAAAGTGTTATGGCTAACACAGCATATGACTAGACTGTACATAGATGGAAAAAATCTTCGCTGATCTATTTAAAAAACCAAAATCTCTCTGATTATGTGTTTCCCCATTTTCTCAAAATAGCATTCAGATCAAGAATACATAAAAATAAGATCTTAACTAATAAACATCTTAATGAACAATGGAGTAATTAGAGATAGTCTCAGTATATTTCTTCTGACAACAAACTGAAAAAGAAATGACCATTTTATTTGCTATTTCAGAGAATTCACAGTACTGCAGAACAAAATTTGTTACTAGGATGGGAGAACACAAACTGAAGTCCAGGACCTCAGTATTATTGATGAAGCTTAGCAGGTGTTAGTCCCTAAAGGATAGATATCCAAGAACTACAGGAACTAAACTTTACACCTGACAGTTTAGAGGTAAAGAATACAGGTTTTATAGTATAAATTGCTAAAGACACAGAAATGCAGTTTGTTTTATAAAGAGGAAGATCTAGATGACAGAACAGATGTGATGACACGTTTCTTCAGATACTTTCCAGTGAGTGTCTTGTAAAGTCTGCCCGGAGCACTGATGGACAATTTGTGGCAAAGTAAATAACTGATCAGCAGCCAAAATAAATTCCAAATGCTACAGAGATCTCATAATGCCATGAGTAAAGTAACAAGTTGCAATATTCTAATTAGTTGTGACTAATCCATCATCTAGTCTTTTCCAAATATATTCTTTTTGAAATACATTGTTTGTGCTTCAAACACAAGCTGCAAGCTCTGTAGGGTTTCGAAGATAACCATTTTAAGCTTATGGGCGTGTACCGTGGATAGTCCCATCCTGCCATCTAGAGGCTCATTTGAAGCATCTCCATTGTTTACTTGCAGCTTTCTCTACAAGGCTGGCTCTTCTCAGGAATGTGGAACATTTTGACTTTGCTATAAGTAAAGGCATACATTTTATGATTCATTAAACCCATTCTCCCAAGGGAACAAGCACTTCTATGGTACCTATCAAAAGATAAAAAGCACAGGTTTTTTAATCGTTTAAGTGAGACAAAGAATGAAGGAGCTAAGTCTCATTTAAATATGCAAACTCTACTTCTGAATTAGCACAGGGTCAAGTTAAAAGCAAATGAAAAACACTTCCTTAAAAATAATTCTGGGGAAAATTGGAAATAATGCTAACCTTAACTCTCCATTACAGAATTGTAATTATTTTTCAAATGCAAGGAAATGGAATAGTTTTACAATTAAATATTCATATAGAAAGGTAGCAGATCTACATTCAAACTGCTAAAACTTCAGATAAAATACCCCTGTATCTTACGATATGTATAGTCAGACCAAAAAAAAACCTTGAAAGGGAAACTTGTTATGGGCCATGTACTTAATATAGGTTTCTACTTTGTAAGAGAGTCTGAGATAAATGTGCATAAGATTGCATTTGTGATTATTTGGTCCCTTGTTTGAAAGGAGCCTCTGTTTGAGATGAAGGCACTCCCATTTATTCAAGACAATATTCTTGATCTCCACTGACACCCCCTCCCAAACTTCCTTCAGTTTCCTCTGCATACCATTCTGAAATGTCTTCAGAAGGCCCAGAAGATTGAAAGGAATAAGGAGTTTCCCACTCCCACAGAATAGTAGTTAGAACTGCAAAAGTTAGGAAAGCTCTACCTTCGTACCTCTAGATTCAAACATAATGAGAATTCCCTCTAAAAACAATAGTCTGTTTTTGCACTTATCTGTTGAAATCATTGTGTAATGATACACATCTCAGCAAGTGACAGCACCTGGCTGACCATGCCTGAGTTTGTAAACTAAGCTGCAGTGAGCCTGGTTAGTATTTGGAAGGGGAAGTCCCAGAAATTGTTCGCTGCTCAGTCATTTGGGTTGAGATGGGCGGCTATAGAAATTACATAAATAAAAAATAAAAATAAAATAAAATAAAATAATAATCTTTACTCTTGGCTGAGATGTTAAAAGGCATTCTAAAAGAAGACAGTGTCAACTACTTCTGCCCTGTTGCCAACTGAACTTAATGGATGTGGTGTTGATGTCACCAAAGTTTTACTTAAGTGAGACTTTGCCTTTAAGAACATATGTCAATGAGAGTGTGTGTCCTAAGCTGGTTCTTCAGATATCAAGTTTTGGTTTTAATTTTAATTTTGTATGCTGTTCTGTCTGAAAAAAAGTAATAATTTGGCCGTGATATGTAGTATGTTTCAGATATTTGGCCTACAGTGAAGAAGTTGAGAATTATTGTCTTAGCCAAGCAAAAGCAATTGCACATGATATTTTAAAGAGAATTCAGCTGTATATTCCAAAGTGTTTATCATTGCAGAATGTTAGAATGTCATTAAGCAGCTGTCACAGATTCATTTTAATGTTGGATTATGTGATCTGTTTGTATACCTATCATATGTTTTCAGCTCTTTGGGGATGAAAGGTGCAATAGAAATGTTGAGATATGGTAATAATGCTGGTGAAATGTAAATACCATGTTGCCTTGAACATCTGCTTCAGTGGAAGAGGAAGGAAATCATTTCTTTACATCATGTAGAAAATGCTCTTCACTTTCTAACTAATGTAACATTCAGCAACAAATAGAACTTTTTAACCAAATAAAATTTAGGGAGAACATAAATTTGTGGTGTCATTTGTAATCTGAAGAATGGAAAGAAGGAAGAATGACCTATTCTGTAAATAGAGGCAGTATAGACAGTGTTCTTCTATTTAAAAAGGGGGAAGATGCTGAAACTAGCATCTAAAAAGGAAGAGCTGCTTAGATTGTCTCTCACTTATATTTTAGAAGCTTGAATCTCTTTTTGGTCAAGGTTCAGTCTATGCCCACGGGATCCCCATATGGGACTTGGATAGTATCCCAGGGCTTCAGCCCAGTTTGTTGGCTACCCCACTGGTCACATACTGAAGTAGTGAGAACCTACATCATCAATCATGCCATTGTAGAGTCCAAGAAATTGTTGCTACTCCCAACAAGTGGGGTGAGCAGAATCTTGACAAATCTCTGTAAGGTATTATCAGTAACCTTAGGCTTTCAACCTGGTTATGCATGCATTTTTTTTTCCATTTACGGCTGTGCTACAATTGCTGTTGTTGGTTCAAGTTCAAATATAGTGTATGTTTGCTGGTTACATGTCATCAAGATTCCTGCAGTTAAGCTTGAAATATGATATGTCCATATTAAGTAGTTCCTTCTTCCCTCAAACCAACAATCATTCTAATGGTGACTATCAGAAAGATACTATGTGCTTCAGCTATACACATGGAAATTCTAATTTGCCACAGTTCTTGGTGGTGCTGGTGGTGGTGATTATTCTCTTTATGAAGCTCATTCCTTCTTAAGTTAGGATTACTCATTTTTCTGTTGAGGACCTTGTGTGAAAGTAGGTGGCAAAGATATAGTATCTTTCATAGAACCAGTACTACTGACCTGAATGGTTTTTCTAAATGTTTGCTGCCATGTGTTACATGTACAGTAATACAAACCCAAGGTTAAAATGTACAAATTCTAGGAGATGAGTCTTGCAGTTTGAAAACATTCTTTGCATCATGTATAATTATAACTCTTGTGATTTGCAAGCAGAACAAATCCTATGTATGTTTACTCAAAGTGCAAGCTTAAATTTGATGTAATCTACTACTAGGTCAGTATGTATATAGGATTGTAGCCTAAATTCTTCTTTTTTTAAAAAAAAAAAACCTCAATGTTCTACAGACAGAGGTTAATTATCCAGTCAATATTCATACCTAATAGTAATTCACGTGTTTTGTTATTCTTTCATTTTCTCTAAATAGTTATTAATTTCAGTGCATCATGGTCTAGAATTCCAGTGCTATGTTTATGAAGCCAAACTTTGAAATGCTTTTGTCAAAAGAATACATTAATAGTGTAGTTCAGTGTGTGTATGTCTCATTAATCTTCGTGACCATTTGCATTGCCCATGACACCAGTGATCCATTTAATGTTGGAGTGATTCACTTAGATGGAGAAAGATTCCTTTGGCTGAATGGCTCCTTTGGATTGAAAAAAAATCAGCTACAGACAGAAAACTTAATATATCATGTATTATTTATCTGTGTACAGATGGCGATCAATGCAAACTCTTATGTAAAAGTCAGAACAAGCTATTTCTACTCTGTAATCTGTAAATATGCTGATTCTTTCCATGTGCCTCAGGTGATAGTATAAAGACTTCCATTTCAATTCTTCAGCTCTAGTGATGACTGTCTTTTGGCGGGGAGGGGGTGCATTGGGAAGGTGGAGACACGCTTCTCCAGATTAGAATCTTATACTGGATATTTGGTTAAGAGACAGAAATCAAATAATTCTAGATTTTGTAGCAGTATTTGGTTTTCATTGGGGCTGTGCAAAGCCCAAACCCAAAGCAGAATGGGTCATTTTGAGGTGTTTTTATTGTGCTGAGGCAGCTTCTCTCTAATTTGCCCCACCTCTGATTCAAAATCCTCTGTGGAGCACCACCACTGTTATGTAATTCTTAAGAAGGGGAGATATTCTGCTCAGCTCAAAACATTTCTTTTGATTTTTAAATTATCCTTAGGACTTTGGCTCAAATAATATCTTAATTATGAGAGGAGGAGGAGGAGGAGGAGGAAAAACTATGGATTAAAGACTTTAATGTTTACAGTTATAAAAGATATAGATGTGTGACTTCATTCTCTCTTTTGACCTTGGAAACAGCATTTTCCACTACCACCAATCCTATTTTACCCCTCCTGAGGGCTATGGGGTTGTTAATATATTAGGCTGTGTTACCTGAAAGATCAAGGATAGAAAAGGCAGGGTTCAGTCAATCTATAGTAACAAAGGTTTTTGAGACTGTTGCAGAAATAGTCTCAACAAGAAGGTGACATAGTAAAAAGATCGTGTAACTTTGAAGCCTCTGTTTGGAATGTTTTATTCCCCAGTCTAAATTTCCTGCAAATGTTGTACCTTTCCTTTTTAAAAAAACGAACATTGCTTGGTCATTGTAGGGGGCTATACCTACGTATACTAGATAATAGGAGAACAGAGGTGTTTCCCTCATCCATGTTTCAGCTGGGAATGAGTAGGAATGGGATACTCTCTTTTGACCATACAAATTAAGTTTAGCTACCTCTAAAGGCAAGGAGCTAGCCACAAAGCAGATTGAGTGATTCTTGTATAGATCTATATTTTAATCTACTCCAGGTGCATGTAAATATCAAGCCCTTCAATCTGATGAGGAAATAATGGCTCTATGGATATCATTTATGTATGATGTTCTCTGCTGTGTCAAATAGGGTCATTCCTATTGCTGCATTTCTATCTCTACATGTGAATATATATATATATATATTTGTGAGTGGACAGAGGTTATGTGAAGTATATGTGGCCAAAGGCTCCACAATTGAATATTTTACAATAATTTGTTATTTATAAAATGAACTGGAGGAAAAATGTTCACTCTACTTCATACATAGAATGGAAATATTGTGAGAAATCTTATCGGCTTCTGAGCTCTTACATTTATAGGTGGGTTTTTTTATTATTATTATTTGATATATTACATGTAATGCATTTCACTCTCTAGCAAAGTTTGCTAGCTTGTTTATTTTTTTAAATTCCATGATCTCACTGAGTACTGCTAAGCCCTTTTGCCATCTCTATGAAAGAAAGGCACTCTCCAGGGAAATTTAGTTTATTTCACTTCTGTGTCAACCAATAGCCTACTCTTTCCTAGCTCTGCTCATTTCACAGAATGCTAACCATAAATACAGTTCATGATGATATTGGACTACTATTTTATTATGTACTATCAGATTTAGACTGTAGAAGACTGTAGATTTTTGTTCATTTTTTGTTCTTGATTTGTTTTGTGTAATTTTCTGCAGGAAATTAAATCACGGTTCCAAGTTATAATTGTAATGTTTTTTTCCATTAGGCTTTAGAATAAGTTGCAGGATAAAATCAACAAAGAATACATAAAACAGGCCACTTGAAATTTTGCCTGAGTAAGAAAGCATTAAGTGCTCTTATAATTTACACCTCAGTAGTTCTGCAGAAATCTGTAATGGAAACCAGTATTATTGTCCCATATTATAAATAACATACTGAGGCCAGGAGATTAAACCTTGTAATATACCATCTAGTGAACTCATGAAGTAAGTGAGCTTTGAACAAACTTTAAATCCATCCTCCTCACCTCTCAACTACACTAATTCTAACTACAGTTTCAGTGAAGTTGCAACATTTGCCACTAAAGTCAAAGGGTAATCAATGTGATATTATAATGGAGGGCAGAACAATAAAATCTTGTCCTCATAGTGCTCCAATAATGGAAATTTCTAGAAATCCAGATTTCTGCCAAGTTGATGCCAGCAAGACATAACTGAATATGGAAAGTTTTCTTTCCTCGTCTTGTTGTTGTTGTTTCTAGGAATTATTCCCTGAATGCATGCAATGAAAGTAAAGTGATTCAAATCTGGCAAGAACTAATCTATTTGTGGTCTAATACTGGCATATGATGGAGAGTGGGATGGCAGATATACAGAGTTCCTCCCATCACAACTCATTTTCAACCCCAATAATGGAGTTCTGACATCAAGAGAAACAATTCTGAAGTCATGTTTCTGACAGCAAATGTCAAATTTTGTCTGAGATCAGAATCTTTCTATGGCCTCATAAGGAAAAATCCCGTGGCATTTGAATTGCCATTTCAGGCCACAGGGTTGCAGTCATCAAAGAAAAAATACTAATCTCTAAGGTTAATCAAGAGCTATCATTACAAATATCAATACTGGATCATTAAGTGACAATTGCTTTGATTAAGGCTGAATTTGAAAGGTAGGAAGTTGTTTTCATGAACATATTTTCCCTCATGAAAGGTGCATTATTTTCAGTAATTTATTTGGAGAGGGGCAAATGAGGTCAAAGGAGCACAGTTTCTAGCTCATATCCTTTGATTGTATTCACAGTTGCATCTAGAAAGATGACATAACTATAAGTAGCAAGAAAGGCCAATTATAAGAGAAACAACAACAAAGTTTCAACTAATTGGAGATGTGAAGAGAGTCATTCTGGACTGGTTTTCTGGGCTAGTTATAACCCTAATTTTAGCCAATAGGAAATCAAAATAAAATTATGTTATTTCAAGGTCAGTACATTCTATTCAGGACAGAACAAAACCTTTGTCAGCAGTTGTTGAGAACTGCTGAAGAGAGAGGTTTTTGGTGCTGATAAAAATAACCATCTTTCAGCTTATTCCTAAATCATGTACTACCCCAACTATATTTTAAAATCTAAAACATTATATTTTAACATAATTCAAACTGCAATATTTTCTGTTTTAAAATATCTGTTTTTATCTTGCCGTAACAATATAAACTGTTGATGCAAAAGACCTCTACTGTGTTCTTGCTGAATCACTCTGCGCTATTTTGCACAATTCTGCTGTTAGACTTTGTAAATCAAACTATATTGGCAGCAAAAACTTCCAAACAGTAATTTACAGTGCAATCCTGTATGTGGCTACAAAAAAGTACTTCAAACTGAATTCAATAGAGCTTATTCTATTGAAGTGAGTAACAGAATTGTAGCCTTGGGGGATATAAAATAATTCTGCTTTCTAGGAAATCATTGGATTTTTCACTCCTAATTGTTCTATGGTAGGAGAAAAGCTAGTGAAAACAAAGTCTAGCTAGCATTTATTTATTTACCTATCCATCCATCCATCCATTCATTCATTTATTCATTCCTTGCTTACAGTGATTTGTATATTGTCCAGTCCTAAAGATTCCATATGGCTACAATAATAAAGTACACAATTGTAATCACAAAAAATGGCTCCAACTAGAATAAAATCCATATAAACTAACATTTTTACTTCTCTCTTTTTTAATTTTTATTGAGAGTTTTTACATAGATAAAAGACAAATACAGAAATATATAAAGAAAAGAGAAAAGAAAAGAAAAGAAAAAGTGCAGAAAACAGTAGAGTTAAAGGGAAAAAAAGGTAATTAAAGAAGTGACTTCCACCCTTCTTTACAGCATTTACAACTCATTATCCCTCCTCCCTCCTTAACATTACAACAATCTCTTCGGCCCCTTATGTAATCCTTTTTCAATCATCAAATCTAGAAATCCCACTTCATGTTTTTCCATTTTAGCAAAATGTCCATAAAAGGTTCCCAGTCTCTTATAAAACTATGTATTGTTTAGTCCCTGACCAAATAGGTCAGTTTTGACATCTCTGCAGCATTTTTACTTCTCCAGAAAAATCCAACTCGTTTTTGAAAATATATAAGGTGTGCCTTTTTCTTTATTTTTACAGTAAAGTGTTTCAAGGATTCATATTACCCTTGACCTTTTTGCAGAGAATGGCTCTTGCAGCACTTTGTAGAATGACCATATGATTATGCAAGATTGTGTAGGTTCTGTGTGGTTTTCCTAAAGTCATGGTCAGTGGTGGCAGTGTGGCAGCAACTGGTTATAAAACCAATGGGGAACTGTAGTGGGTTGTGGAGAGCTCTAATGGGTCATTCAAGCACATAACACATGTGCCTATATTATGGCAGGTTGACCCTTTTGGTCCCCTTGAGCAGCAGTCTCTACGCCCTTCCCACATTGGCCCCTTACTGGACCCTTCCACATTCCTGGGAAGAGCCTATTCAACATCCTACTACCAACCACTTTCTATTAGAGAAATCTGTCTGGCAGAATTAGAAGAGATAAAATAGTGACTTCCCCCTGCTTCCTTTCCCTAGTTGTAGTTTAACCAAAGACTCAATAAAAAAAATCAACTCTTTATTATGTATATCCAGATTAAAGAACTAACCGGTTGAAAGCCAAATAGAGATTTGAAAAAATAAAATAAAAATCTAACAGTGGCTTCTGCAGGGTTTACCACTGTGGCTATTTCTCTAACAGGAAACACATGCATGTCCAATGGAGAACCCAGGCAGAACAGATAGAACAAAGGCACAAAATTCAAATCATTGTCAATAAAATCTAGAATTCCAATTTGCATCTAGTTCCATTGTCCTTTAGATGGTTATAGCTTTTGTAGATCTACACTTCTGGATTCTTTGGAACTGGGGTTTTGTCTTCCTAGGAGAAAAGAAACAAAGGCAAAATGGAACTTCTCTTCCTCTTTTTAATAGCCTACCAGGGAAGGGAATCTTCACACTCATTGGTTCTTTAGCATTTGATTTCCTAGATGTATTGACAGATCAGATTTAGGTTGTCCTGTCACTTTTTCATGTCTAAACCTTAGGAAATGAGATTTTTCCCATTGCTGTATCTTGCTCCATAGCTTTGTAGCGTGGTCTGATATCATTCTAAGAAGTGTTGTACAGTAAAAGGAGCCTCTGCAGAGATTTCCATACTGCTGGGAGTATACAGAACACTTTTGCTTTGTAAATAAAAGAAAACCTCAGAGAACCCGACCATTTCACATTTTTTCAGAAATAACTATAACCTACATCTAACCCTAAACAAACTAGTAAATTTAAGTTCAGATAATTATTTTAAAATCTACTATCAGTAATCTTGAATATGGGCAGATCAGCCTGACACTGACATAAAACTCAATGCTATTGGCAGGCAAAGAGTGAAGACAAGGAGGGACCTGCAGGTTTCCCCTTCCCCACTCCTTGCCTCACAGAGCTCTATCAGGAGCCATCATGGAAGAAGGGCGTATTGGGAAGGAGGGAATAAGTGGAGGAGGAACCATGCTATCCAGCTTCCTCTTCTGCTGCTATTCTCAAGTCAGCTATTGCCTTGATGGCAGCAGCATTACTAGCCCCTACTCTTCTTGGTTGGATAGACTGAAAGCGGGAAGGCCAGGCTGTGCAGTGTACTCTGAACATTCAGAGACTGTGGTGGCTTCTCAGCATGTGTTGCTGGTTTCTCATGTCTTCTTCTCATTCTCTCCTTCCGTCCTACTTGGGAAGAATGCAGTGAGAGAGAAAGTATTTCAGGCAGCCACATGGGAGGGGCACATGTACAATGATAAGTGTGGTTTTATCTGAAGGGACTGGGAAGGGAGGTTCCTTCTGAATCTAGCAGTCAAGCATGACAGGGAAAGGAACATACTGTGGTAACAGAGGAAGTGGAGACTCTTGCAGGACATAAGCTCACAATTGTGAGGATAGTGGAGAAGTGATTGGTTGATCCTCCTACTTATCTCCCACCAACTCCCAATTGTCACACTAGTGGAGACAGTCAGTGACACTTTCCTTTGAATCTGCCAAAGTGGGGAGATGCATTCCATTTAGTCCCTCTGCCCACACAAAAAAATTTACCTTGGCTCCAGAGAACTCTACATAAGTCCCTGTCAATGTATGCTAGAAAAGAATGTCAACAAGAATTTTTGGACTTCAGACATTTAGAGGTCCCATTCATTTTTGGGAAATAACTGTACTCAGGACCCTGTTTTTAATAAAACTTTTCCATGGACACATTTGAAATGTAATTGACCTGTTAAGATGTCAAAAAAAAAAAAATGTAAGTGCAAATGCTTCTTAAAATTATTACCTTGGAGTCTGTCCTAAGTAATCATTTTATTTCCCAAACTTTATTCTGTGAGCATTCTTAAAGTTGAGAATTGTGCTTTTGATGTTGAGCTAAAAATGCTTTGAGATAAAAAAAGAGAAGCACTAGCATTATATCAGTGACTCAGCTAAACCTAAATCTGGCTGACAGATTCCCAACAGCTGCTACCAAGCACTAAGTGCATAGCACAGCAGAACTGAAAAAGTTAAAAATGAAACTGCCACGTTTCCTTAGTCTGTTTGTTTGATTTCTGTCAGTACATTTCTGTGCTTTGAGCCACAATGAGGAATGGCTGGAGCCAAATTTAATCCAAATAACATTGCAAAAATGAGAATCCTTGGCAATCTTCTATTCGTTCAACCTTTGAAAACTGTAAATTTTTTATTGTATTTGTGGACTATCACTTTGATGCATGGCTTGCCTGCAAGATTTATCACTTGCATAAAGAATAACCTAGTTACGTATGCTATACATTGCCCTATGATTAAAAAAATAGGAAGAACCCATATACTGATTGCACGGGTTACCAGCTTCCTGAGGGTAGGTGAATTAAGTATATGTGAACTAGGAGAGCTTTCGGTATTTTCTGACTTCAGTCAGGCCATTGTGGAAAAGCCAGAGAGGCAAGTTAAACGCTGCAGGAACCAGAAGAACTCTTATTTATAGACCTGTTTAACAACATCTTGGAGTGAGTTAAAGGTCATGATTCCTGGGCTAAGTCATCCCTCCTGAAATTTACTGTTTCCTTATAGAATGGAAGAATTACAGAACAGAATCCTGATGTGTAATTTAACACTCCTCCAGAATCATTGACAAGCCAACATAGGAAGGAAGGGATGGTAAGCTTTGTGTACAATCTCTGGGGTGCCTGTGCAGACATTTCAAAAGCAATCCACTTTCTAGTTTGGAATCTTAGGCAGAGACTGAGAGCCAGGTTAGTTTTCAGAAGTTTTGCTTCATGTGCTCCTGATAAGATATTTGTGGCTGGTTCCAACTTTAATCCAATTTAGAGTCTATGTAAAAGTTGCTACTATGACTGAGAGGGTCTGAAACCATGGATCAAGTCATTACATGATAGCAGCAACCAGGTATGGTCTACTGCAATCTCACATATAAGCCCAAAATCTTCCTTTACCTTCATTTTTATCTTCATACAATGAACTTCTGGATTCTTTCAGTCATTTACTGTGATGGTGCATATTCTTTTTAAATGGCGTTATTGATTTTCAGTGTGGTGTAAAAATAAGGCAGAGATGTTTATTTAAATATGCTTCCAGAACAACCATTTGACCTTGAGGAATATAAGACAACAATCCTTTTCAGACATTCAGTACCCATCTCCAAAGTATTGGCTAGCATTTCTCCTTAGATGGCAACACATCCAACAGTAATTTTTGTCCCCCACCTAAAGCGTGGTTAACATTAGTCTCCTCCAAATGACAATCCTACATATATGCAATTATATTTATAAGATTCCTTTCACTGTAACGCTATTTACATGTCTAGGGATAAAACTAGCCCTTTCACAATACCCAAAGATACTGAGTGGCTGAAAATGGCTGTTTCTTACTGAAACATTTTACAACTATTTTTATTCCCCCCCCCCCCCATGTGTTTGCTTTCCCTGAAGCATAAAGAGAAGCAGGGCTCACTTGTGCTTCTTTATGGTTTGCAAAGCCAAACAATTAGAGCAATTTTTAATCTCTTGGGATTCTTTTATGAGTTTTAAAAAATAAATTTATTTTAAAAATTATATGCTTTCATCTGCAACTTTCCTTTTGGGGGACTTTTGTATACAATTTTCCCAAACATGTATACTGTTTAAATATAAATTCCTCAGGAAAGCTTTCAAAATGCAAATTTTGCTGATATCTTTTTTAACGTAAACTCATCTGATCTGCGGACACTATTTAATATTGTTTTTTGAGCTGTGGCAGTTTCCATAGTTGTGAATCTTGCAAATCTGTTCCTACAGAACTATGTACTGGAATATATTTGGATCCGTATCTGTGAGCTCCTTATAGGAAGCACAGGGATATCTTACAATTCAAAAGGCAAGATTCATATCAACACTATTGATAATAATCCTGTATTCTTTTACTGGAAGGTTTCAACCTCAGATAACTCCCTCCTTCTCTCTCTCTCTCTCTCTCTCTCTCTCTCTCTCTGTCCGTGTGTGTGTATGCATGTGTGTGTGTGTGTGTTAGGGATGTGTGTGTATGTGTGTTTTCTCAATTACAGATAAGGAAAAATATTGGGTTAAATGATGAAGCTGCTGCTTTATCTTCATGCTTGCAAAGGGAATTTTCCATCCATTTCACATGAGAATGAAGATTCTTTGTTTTGTTTTAAATGAACTCTGCATTTCAGTAGCCTTTGCTGTGTTCACTAGAAGCCAGTAAGATTTCCCATTATCTCAGTGGTGCTGTTTGCTTATTTTTCTGATCCAGAGGAAGCCTTAACAAGTGGCTTGAGGAGTTTTGATTAAGAGTAAGTGATATAAGGCAGGCAAATGAAAAATTGTGCAATGGCTGGAAACCTAATGAACAACTTGCTGAAGAGCAATATAAAATCCGCTCTTACCTTGAGATCCAGTGACAGTTGCAATTCAGAAAAACCTCTTTCCTACATGAGGAATGAGCAAACGATGTTATTTCTCCTTCATACAGTAGTAAAAAAGAAACAAACATTCAAACTTTGAAGGCTGCTGGATATTGATTATTTGACAAAGATTCTTAATATTAAATTAGTTTCCTGGAAAAATGTGTCTAATTTAATCCAGTCCTTTTCTGTTGATGTCAAGAAATTTACATTTTTTAAGAATTTTAGAATGTATAGAAAGAAACAGGGACTTGATCTGGGAAGACAGTTCTCATTTCTGTCATTTTATCATTAGGTTCTATTCCACTTTTTTTTTTTCATAAGATTCATATACTGCTTTAGTCTAAACGACTCTAATCAGTAAACACCAGAGTAAAAGTACGATAGACAAAATACAATGCAAAAAACTTTCATTAAAAGCAATCCATTAAATGTAACAATATACATAAAACAATTGGTGCTAGCCTCAATCAATCTCTGAAGGCTTCTGAAACAACTACATTTAACAAATTTTCTAAAGAGTAGAGGCTGCCTTTGCTTTGGAGGGGAACAGAATCCAATGGAGGAGAACTTCTGCAAAGAATACTCCTTTTTGTTACCTTTCTGATACATCTCACAGAGACTCCAGTAGCCTTATTCAGGTATTACTGTATATTATAAACTGCAGGTTTGCTGCAGCTGATTCTGGTTTGCTTATGGGAATCACAGTTTAGTATTTACGAATGAGCCAGAATAAGATGCAGAAATTATTGGGCTTACATTCTCTTATTCTCCTCCATTCTCCTCCAACACAGCCTTTATTTGTGTCTTTATTCAAACTGACAAACTGTGTTAAAGTTCATTGTGGTTAGTTTGAAAGAAGCCAATTTGAAACAGAAGCAGAAATGTGAAAACACCTAATCAAGAGGAGCATTTGTGGCTTGTTCGTGTCATCTTAAATTAGGGTTTGGCATGATGTTTGAAGTTGGCCATTGTAACATGTTGCAATTTGTATTGGCAGTTGAGCGGAGTTTCCTCATGAAGGCCTTTCCTTCTCAGAATGCAACTACAATGGACAGCAATGATTTGATTGAATGGTTTCCATGAACTCCAGATAGAAGTCCATATAATATCTAACCTGCATTAATGAATGCTTTCTTGGTTGTGTTTTTCTGTTTGTGGGGTACTCTTCCCCAGACATTCAACTGGTACAATCATTTATGTATCTGGCAAAGACACTTTTATTGTCCTATTTTTTTACAATTATAACTTTTAATTCGTGATATCATTTTATGGCTTCTTTTTATATCTACAGAATTTAGGTTTTATTGTGGCCATCCCTTAATTTATTTATTTTTTTTGGTGTATTTTTTTACTCTGTAAGCAGTCCTAGATTTCTTATATTCCTTATTTGAAAAGTAGAGAATAAAAAAGGAGGAGGGGAGGAAAGAATGAAGTTTTTAAGGAATTTTGGAAATAGAGGTCATAACCATAATTGGTTAGTTGTCTGGTATGATAAAAGGAAAATGTTATCTGTAATTTAATTGAATGGAAAATATTTATAATATTTATATATTTATTTGCTTGCTTGCTTTTGGTAGCAAATGACTTGAGCCTATATTAATTACAAGAAATTGCTCTTATTTCTGTGGCCCTGAATTAAATTGATGAAACCCCCTGAACTGCCAAAAAAGAAGAAAGAAAACCCTTTCATTGCTTTAATTTTGAACTAAATTCACAACAATGTAAAAATGTTTTATAAGAAGTTGGTTTCAAGAGAATCAAATGCTCTGTCTCTCACAGTTGATGTAATACTGCACTGTAATACCATGCTAATGAATTTGTTTTTCTCAGAATTTGATCTGGGTTATGAATGTTATCATGAAGTTCATTTCACTATGCATTTTATACAAATTTGTAACAACTCATTTGAGGGACATTGACTGTGGATTTCAATTCATCATGGATCAGTAACACAGTAATTACACAGTAATTATCAAAGATCTAATGTTCAAATTGCCGTAGTAGCAACAGCATAAGCACAGCTTGAAAAAAAAAAGGTAAATTGCCTTTATGTAACGTCTCATTCACAAGAGATTTATTTATTTATTTTTGGATGTCATCAGCATACATTTGTACAGAAGCAAGGTATTAGAAGAAATACATTGTCTATGTTAATGTGAAACATGGATGCCCACATGGTTTTTATCATATTTTAAATAACATTTCCAATTGTGGATTTAATTCTGCCCCTGCATTTAGGAAAAAATATATATTTTTAAAGTAATATATTTTAAAGTAATATGCAGCCACCCCTAAAATCAGACATAGGATCACACAGCTGCTTTAAGTAAGTACCAACAGGTGCTACATTCATGACCTCACATGTTCCATAGTATCTCCAAATCCAAAGTGCTACATGGCTCTAATAGATACAGATATATTAAAAAGCACATAATATGTAAAATCTTGCGGGGGGGGGGGACGTTGATTAATTTCAGAGAGAGAAAAATTCAGTTTAGAATGCCCAGCCACCTTGGTTTTTCCATCATTCTACATATAGTAAATTAGGTGTAAAAGAACATTGCCCTCAGCAGATTATTACACCAATCCTGTGTAGTAATAATTCTATTATATCACTGATTTTGATTGATTTATTTATTTATTTCTTAAATTTCTCCCTACCCATCTCCCCCCAATGGGGGACTCTGGGCAGTTCACACAAAAAAATTGTCTGTTCACTGTTCACTGATACCATTTTTATGTTTTTCAAGATCATTAAAGCTGATTAAATATATCAAGCAAACCTGATACCTAATCTAACAATTGAGGCTGATGCCAGACTCCAGAGTAGGGTTGCTGGCTGGCCAATTGACTGCCAGATTTGCGATGCTCATTTATGTAGCACCCACCATTATTACCGCATCCAGCCTATGGCTGTCACCCCTGGCTTGCAGGCTGGTTGAGCAGAAGTTACTTTCTCCCCAGGTAGCAGTGATACATCTGAATGGGAGCTGAATTGGCCCTTGGTGCCACTGTGTGGTGTGCTGCAGGGTGTGCTGCAGGGTGACATCAGTATTGAGGATTGCATTTTGGATCATTCAGCCTAGTGGGAGGTTGGCACAAGGCTTCACCCAGCTCTAGTCAGTTTAATGAGTTTTGCAGAGAAGTGAGGGGGTTGCAGTCGCAGGAAGGGAGAGGGGCCACACACTATAGCAGCACCACAACTCAGAGGGCAGTAGGTTCACCAGGGTCACATTCTGCTTTTCCTGAGCCCCCGGCTCCTCAGCAGTAGCCCAGCCATGTCAGCCCATGAGGTCAAGCTTGATAACTAAGAACATTAGCTCTTTCACTGACAGTAAGAGCAGAATCGTACTGCAGCATATAAAGATAAAACCTCATTGTGATTAGGAAAAAAGAAGGAAGAGAGGAGATAGATTTTGTTTCCAATAGTGGATGCTGTCCAGCCATAGATTTTATCCGGAATGCGTCAACCTTAACTTAGTGGTGTTTCTGTTAATCAATAGTAGTATTTAATAGATTAGATATTTATTCATATCGATGTATAAGTATGTGTATACACAAACATCAAAGCATTATTGGTCAGGTTGCAAAATATTTATTATGCATTTCTGAATATACATTACCAGACTGTGCAGGACTCAAGCACCTGGGATGCAAATGGAGCACCTGTCCACAACCCCTTAAACCAAAGGTGTGTTTTGCTAGGATCATGCTCCAACTGTAGAAGAGTAGCCATCTTATCCAGGAAAAGGCACTGCTGCTTTAAAGAGTTCCAGACAGCAACTGTTTTCATGCCTCTGTATTTATTTATTAATTAAATTTGTATAGCTGCTCATTTCACATATTTGACTCTGAGTGGAGTGCAAAGCTTCCTTTGGCCTTTGAATCCAAAGGATGGCCTCCTCCCAATACACTATATTAATGTAACATTATAAAATTAAGATCATTGCTATTTATTTCTTAAAAGTATATCCCACTTTTCCTTCAGGAGCTCAAGGCAGTGTACGTAGCACTCTATCCTCCAGCTTTTTTCCCACAGCCACAACCCTGTGAGGTTAGCTGAGAGAGAGTGACAGTAAGCCTTCATGGCTAAGGGTAGACCTGGGTCTCCCCTGTCAGTCCACCAACCACTATACCATAGTTTGAAATTTATTACAATCATTAGTAAGTTCAAAGGTCCAAACATTGGAAGTAAGTTGAAGACAATATCTTGTTGCTTTATTCTGAATACTGCAGACTCAGACTGACATGTTTTCATTGGAGACAGGAGGAATAACAACCTAGTGCTGCAGAAAATGAGAAACCTGTAACTGAATATCATCTGTTTGTAATGAAACATGGATTAATTTCCTTTGTAAGGTGAATGTATTCCATGCAAGCAGTAACTCTGCAGTTGCTAGGGACTGGTAAGAACGATGAGACATCTGTGCTATCTCATCTCTTAGACCTCTGGCTTCTACTATCCAACCTGAACTCCCAGCTGCCTGGATGCTAACTAGCAAAACAGGTGGCTTTGTTGTGCTGTTAAATGTGTCCGATCCATACATTTTGAACTCCCTTCCTCTTGACAGCGGCAGAAAGGGAAATTAACCACAATAGCTCCAGGGCTGGCTTAGCTGACAGGCTGAGAGCAGGCAGCTATGGAAAATGAAACAGCCAGTGGATTCCGTAGGAGCTCTACTTCATACTACCTGTGAAAGCATCATTTCAGGTACCCTTTCTGTTACAAGGGCAATGCCATTCTCAGATCTTTCACTGCAATGAAGCCCTCTCAGAAGCTGTACAAGAGCAGTATTGAGTGAGTGATAGTACCAATGCACCATTCTGATCATTTCCACACTGGGGCTATCCATGTGTCTTCTGCCTGCTGTCTTCTACAATTATCAGCAATGATTGATACATTTGCCTTCCTCCAACAGTGTCCACAGGGAGGGGTCAAAAAAGCCAAGATGGAGGTTATGACAGTACAGTCAACTCCCACCCCTTTTATATGCACATTGACATTGCACACAGGTACAAAGGGACAGCATTTCAATCACACTGCTAGGATTGTCATCTTAACTGATTTGACCCCCTCCCCCACAGATGCCAGTGGCTTTTTCTGAGTTTTTCTCTTATGCAGCCATCAACACAGATTTGAAGAATGACCTCTGAGAATAAAATTGTTTAATTATTAGAGTAGTGCTAATCAGATGGATATTTTAGACCAAAATCACAAACAATTTTTCCTGTGTCTTACATTATTCATGTTCTTTCTATTTATACATATTAATATAAGAATAAGCAACCAGGAGCATGAATACTTTGTCATTCTCATTTCCTTCTGTGCGAAATAGCTATAAAAATAACATCTTAAAGGACTGTTTCCTCTGACTAATCTGAGGTCTGAAATAAGGTTTTTAATGCAGATCTCGTTTCCACTTGGGAATGAGGTTGTTAATGCAAAATGTCATCATATGTTTTAAGTAAGAATATTGTTTGAAATTGTAGCATTTGAAAACAAACACTGTCATTATAATTTTATTAAAGATAAAGTAAAAACTTTACTGTCACTGAGTAAATGTAACACAGAGAGAACAAAATATAATGCTAGATTAAGGAACATCTTCTGTAAGAACATAATTGTTTTCCAAATCAAAATTATTACAGGGTCACCTGAAATGTAAGGGTAAAAAAAAAATCTTGAAGCAAATTCAGTTCCTGATAACTACATGGACACAACTATGTAACATCATCCATGATGTTTTTGACTTCTCAGTCTAGTCTGTATTCATGAGTTACTTATAGGTCTCCCATCTAATTACTAGCCAGGCCTGACCCTGTTTAACTTCAGAGCCCATACAAGTTCAGACTTTACATAACAGTAAAATGGGTTGACTGAAGTTAAATCTGGATGGATGCTATGAGAATAGTAGAGTGATATACTTAGGATTCCCTGTTCCAATAGGTTCTGCTCTCAAGTCAGTGCAATCAGATTAATAAAAGCTTAATTATGTTAGGAGCAACATATGAAACAGCTTTTTTCTTCACTTAGAAGTAGCAACAAATGGTCTCTGTAACCTCCAATCTAGTTTTGTGAAAACTCAACATACCACACAACCAGATTGTGACTGCAGTTGATAGCAGCATGATTTTTCACTCTCATATAACCCCAAGATATGTTTATTAAGGCTGTGATAGGCAAAACTTAGCAATATTTCAAATAAATAAACCCAAATCTCAGAAACTGAGGGAAAAAATAGCCAGAAATTCCAACTCCACTTCCTCTGATGATGTCACATCACCAACTTTGTTGTCCATGGTGGCCATTTAAAAAAGAAAAAAAAGTACACCCCAGCAATGAAAAGGATGCTCTGATTTCTGCAAACTGATATTTACCTATCACAGAACATTTAAGAACATTTAAGAACATTCAGTTCTTAAATATTTTAATGAGAGTTAGTCTATATTTTTTCAGATTCTTCCTGATTTAGATTTTTGTGATATCTGCAGTATCCATTACTGATTTTAAAAGTATCACAGTAATAGAATATTAAACCATTATATTTAACAGCAGAAATCATGCTTTCTGGGTTTTTTATTAAAGAAATAAAAACATTTACCTGCTCAGCTTTTTATTTATTAGAAATACATAGGATGTATTGTAAAGCATTCTCTTTCATTATCTCCATTGTGGATTTCTACAAATGGCAAAACTTCTCTTGCCAACTAGAGTATTTCAAATAGTATATGTACACCTTTAATACAATGCTACTTCAGTCATTTGTACTGTAACTAAATGACACTGTAAAATGTGACCCAAATGGGCAATTAAAATTAATGCTATGAGTCTTTCAGAGAAAGTTTAAAGTTAATTTCCTCTTCTTGGTTATTATTTATTTTTGTTCTTTAATTTTTACCTGCTAGTTCAATTGTTAAGTGATTTTAGGTTGATATTTCTGGAGGTGTTATATCATTGGATCCCTACTGCCCTTTTGTTCTGTTTCAAGCCAAAAGGAGAACTATCACTGAAGGAATCCTAGAATTATTTGCAGGAATAAAGTATTCTATGTCATTTCACTGTTATACACCTTCTTTGCGTAATTTGTTTTATTAATAAAAACACATTATTTTCCTTAATTCTTAATTCAAATGCCTAACATTCATACTCTTAACTCTAGCTCAATATTTAGATCATTCTCATGGTTGCAAATAAAATTGTGGCCTTCTGTAATCTAGAACTTGGCTGTCTTTTTGTTTTCTTCCAAAACATTTCTTTCAGTTGATCTTAGAGTGAGGCCACACCTTCAAACAAACAGCTCTTCAGGCTAATGAACAATCTTCATACGATACAAACATTTTCAGTTCTGCTTAGTTAGGACTGTCACAAAACTGGGCTACAAACATCCAAACATCTATGGTGAGTGAAGGCAGGATTATTTTCCATGTTTGTCACCACATATATAACCCTTGTTATAAATATAAAACAGTCCAGTCATTCAGTAAATGATTGAAAAGAAACCTCTGGTATTTAGTGCTGAATGGTATCTAATAAGAATTAGAAGAGAAATACTTTTTTTACAAGACATTATATATTTTCTTTATTCTCCAGTTTTTCTACATGATGCTTCTAAATAGTCACCACAAAATTATACACAGTACTCCATCTTTGTTCAATGGGTCAATATATCTACTAGGATTTTTCTGCTTGTTGACAGAGGTTTTTACAAACGATCCAGATTTTGAGGGAAAGGATTTTAAAATTTCTGATCACCACAGATGTGGTGATCTTAGTTACCCACTTTGGCATTTAGCCATGTGGAATAAATTGAAGTAGTTTCCTTAGGTAGTTGCTTCAGATGGCATATTCCAAAGATTGTGCCATAGTTCTGTAGCTACTGCTCCAATTTTCTTTTTTTGTTGGGTAAAAAAGGAAGAAGGTATCAGTCAGGTAGAAAGAAAACCATGTCTATTCCTATGATCTTGCAATTTACCATTCTAAGCAAAATAGGGTTTGTGATACTGCATCTGTAATCCACATGTGAGTTGATAACATAAAGCAGTGTCAAACGTGCAGATTAACCTATGATCATGGAGTTTAAGCTGGCCTCTACAGCAGTGTGGATGCAAAATACCATAAAGATGCAACACTAAAGTTTGGATGGAGGGAGCCTAAAAGGAGGCAAGCACCAAACAGCTGAAAGTTGCTTAACCTTTGCCCCTTAAAATTTGTCCTTATTGATTTTTCACTTGTTCAGTTGCTCACAAATATGTATTAAAAGCCAGGTGGTTGCAATAAGATTCTGTGGAAGCAACTTAGAGTATGTACAGTGCTTAGAGTCGGAATTGATTGGAGCAGCGTATAAGCCCAGTAAAACAAATTATATAAATCGATAACTCTGCAAAGATAAATTTATGATTTTTTTTCCTTGTCATACCTGCCCTCAAAATTATTCTCTCTGACATTACTACACTAATACCAGAATAATAGAATAAAAAATGATCTTCTATAATGCATATTTAAAAATAAATTTTAAAAAGAACAGTTTTCCTCTTCTTGAGCTTTCCATTCATATGAATGGAGAGGCTAATTTGAATGTGAACCTCTCCATTCAGATGAATGGTGATGCTACAGTACAAATTCCTGGATCAGGATGTATGTTCTATGAAAATAAAGTCTGGAAGCTGTTGGGCTGCATACATTTACTTTTTTTATTTTATTTTTTATTTTGTTTAAACATCAGATCCACCTGCAATATTACATAGTGCTTTTACATTTTGCTCTCCAGAATGCAGTATGATTTATACTTCCTTGGGTTCAGAGATAAAGGTTCTTTAATCCTGGCCTCAATTTATATTTAGTGAGGTGATAAATCACTGGATATCCCCCCCAAATTAAAAGTATTAACATTTGAGGAAAGGGCTCAACTGTTCAAAAAAAATCATCTGCATTAATTAAAGTGGTTTTGAAGTATAGTTTAATTACATTCAAAAAGATGAGGACAGACTGACTATAGAAAGGACAGACTCATCTGAACCAAGTGGGACATTATATATGTGAGGACTTTTCTTTCTCTCCTTTTGACAATACCCCCTGTACCTACTTAAGTTCTGAGTGCTTCCAGAGTTGGACACCTTGAGATACACATGGCTACTACTAGATTGAACAATCAACCAGTTGTTGGTTACCTTTTTCATTGTCTGTGACATGCAATACTACTTCATGCAGGCATGGCTTAATTCATGAATCTTCCACCTTATATCATGGCTTAATTCAATATCTGATTACCTTATCCCCCATACTCAGGAACTAGCTAACAGTGAAACCTTCAGATACTCAGTAGAATAGACAAACAGACTGACTGACTGACAGTTTTACTGAAAGCTAGAAATCCTATCTGCAGAAATGATTAACTACTATATAACACAGAAAAACAGAGTTCAACCCCTAAGGTTTAAATCCTTCATCTCTTTCTCCTTTCTTTTTGCAGTAATGGACTTTTTACTGATCTTTTTCTAGGGAAAAAATTGTGGCAGGTCCCTTTACTGTGTTTACATAATAGGTGTGTCTGATCTGAAGCTCTTTGCTTTCTCCCTAGCCATTTTCAGATCCCAGACATAATAAATGTCATTGTAGCTTGTACTTTTATTAAAATCATGCCTCCTCCCTGAAAACTAAGGTAAAATCTTTAAGAAATGACAGTTTAATGGCCAGGAGGATTATGAAAAGATTTCTATACTAATATAGTTCTCTAAAATAATAAACCATTAGTATCCTTATAATCACATAAGAAGCTTGCATTTATTCACTAGTTATTTATTCGTTTTATTTTTATACTAATTTTATTAATATGTTATGTCACCAAGCCTGGGGCTCCCAGGGAACCTGAGACATGCTTAGATGGCTCCATTGCTGAGGTGGCTATTCTTATCCTCTCTTTGCTTAGGGTTTGTATATTTTGTTTTTATATTATTTATCTTTTAATACTGATTCTTATATTTTTATACTGAGTGTTTTATATATGTGTTGCTTTATCATATTGTTGTATGTCACCCAGAGTCGCTTTTTATGAGATAGGCAGTCATACAAAGTTGATTAATAAATAAAATAAATTTAAAATTACAATTAAAAACATAAAAACTAATAGAAATTAAGAAAAAGAAATGAAAAAGAAAAAATTGAAAGGGCAGAAAGAAAATAGAAATAAAAACAGAAAAGAAAGAAAAAAGAATATAATAAAGAAAAAGAAAAGAAATATATAAAGAAATTACTTCCAAGTATAAACAATTTTAGTAACTTACCACTTTCTCTTAAAATACAACAAATGATCTCATATCTCATCTCTTATCTATAAACAAATCCTTAAAACCTCATCATTATTTATTCATTTTAGATATATTTACACATTCAGAAAACAAGGAGGATTCATACCAAATCAACAATCTACTATTACATGAATACAAAAAGCCTGAAAAATCATTTATACTTGCATATTGCACCAGCTATTTCTCAAATATTATATCTTTCTTTATGATTAAGACATCCAGTTGAGAAAATAGTGAGGAACAGGCAGGTGCTGGAATATGTTTACTGACTAGGTGTCTTCATTCTAAACATCTTCAAAGATTGTTTTAAGACTATGTATGTTTATTCTATTGTAGTATTAGAGGGTAAAACCAATTAACTTTGTGAACTGCATAGTACTTAAAAGGCCACGGTAGTTGGAAACCCTTCACGAAACTGCTTGATTTGCAGTATGACTTTCTTCGCTCCTCACCTAGGACTGGTTGAGATTGGCATGAGAGGAGTGCATTGTGGGCTGCGCTGGAAAGTTTATCAATGGTGCCGTGTTTTTCTGATTTTGGTTTTTCTCTTTTTGTTTTATTGTTTGCGTATATCGTTTTTATCCTTGGGTTGTTTTATCCAGAGTTTGGTTTAAGATGGGCAGCCATACACATGTTTGAGAGAGAAGGAGGGAGGGAGGCATGGAAGGTCAAACAATTCTTCCTGACACTAGCAAGACCCATCTTTACAACTTTACTATGCAACTTTTCAACAAGATGGGTGATGACAAATTTGATAAATAAACAAACATCTTCCCTGTGTCTAATGGAGGCTGTCCTCTGTTTTTGTTGATTTACTCAAAGATAAAAATGACAAACTCATTCAGGCTGTCATATGTTTAGAAAATAAGAAGAGTAACTGTTACAGTAGCACAGAAGGGTAATTTACTTGGTATCCATGCCTTTGGTAATGCCTATTGCCTATGTGTTAGTGTTTTCTCCCCTCCAAACAAGCAGGTAACCTTGTTAATGACAGTCTCTACTTTCTTATCTAGGTGACTGTAAGACCATTATTCAATTAGCCTGTACCCCTTAGAATGTTATGTAACCTATATAAGATCTATGTTGCCCTGACATCGGGATCCTGTGTTTTCTTGCTGGGAATGTAGCGATCACTGTATTTATTTGCTAGCTTAATAAAGGAGCCAGTTTCTGACGTCTCCAATTGCTTTGTCTCAATTCCATAAGGTGAGATTTTTCTACTGCAAAATTAAATCAAGAATTTAGGATGACGGGTTTTATTCTGGCAATGTATGAGAACTGACTTAGTTGATTGACAGTTACCGTGATTAATTTTCCTTTTCTTAGATTTTGCTTAGCTTTGGTAACCTTGACATCTGTCTAGTGTTTAATTATTTTGAGATTATTCTACTATAAACAATATACTTGTGAGCCTTTCAGTAGATTTACTTTTGAATCTATTTTCAGATAGATAATAAATACATCTATTTTTCAGTAGATTTTTTTGGTCAATAAATACTTCTTTCTGGACTATTTTATAATAACATACAGTTTCTTCTAGTAGAAATATATTAACAAATTCCAATGTTATTAATAAAATGTAGTAATAACACTTGCATTAAATGATTTCCTCCTGTTTATAGAAGTATTCAGTTTAGAAAGTCTGTACACCCACTTACAAAACATTTGCTTGAAAGACAGGAAAATTGTATAGTTTAATAGTATATGATACTGGCCTAGCATTAAGAAAATTATGCAAGGTGATCATTTTCATCATTCTTCTCTAAATGTGGCCTGGAGAATACTTCCTCACATCAAAAAACTGAGTTTATACAACAGTTTAAGGACAAGTACATATACAAATATGTAAGATTGTGTAGGTTGTACTCTGACATGCATAATTTCTTTTTCCCTCTATGTATCTTTCTCTTGTTAACATGCCATGTGTGTTGATAGCCATGTATCTTCTGCAAATTCCTGTTAAAAACAGGAAGAAGGGTGTGTGTGAGAAAGCATACTATTAAATGTTATTTATTACTTTATTATTTAATATAAATTGTTTGTATGGCCACCTGATTCATAAAATGCAACTCTGGAGGGCTAATAATAGGATTTTAAAGAAAACAAAATAAGCAAATATAAAAGAACCACAACAGCCCATTATAAAACAGCAAAAACACAAGCCAAAATCCCAGCCTATTCAAAATCCTAAACCAAGTTCCAGCTGGGCTTATCCAATGTTGTAATCTAGTACTCAGAGGGAAAGCCAGGTTTTTAAAGCTTTATGGAAGGCTAACAAGTCTCTGGGAATATGCTGTTTGAAAGGGCAGATGCCATGACAAAGAAGGCATACCTCCTGGGTCCCATTAGATGGTATTATTTCCTGAAAGAGAGTTGAAGAATGCCAAGTCTGCTGGATCTCATGGAATGGCCAAACATAAACAGAGACAGGCAGTTCTGCAAATAACCCAGCCCTGTGCCATGAAAGATTGTTTAGGTTATAAGAGGCACCTTGAATTACACCTGGGAGCCAAAGGAAGCAAGTTCAACTTGCAAATTAATAGTGTATCATGATACACCCATAACTGCTGCATTGTGGATCAACTATAGCCTCTGGATGGTCTTGAGAAGCAGCCCCATGCAAGCAATCCAGCTGAGATACGATCAAGAGTTGAGTGACCATGAACAGGGCCTCCTGGTCTAGGAATAAGCACAATTGGCCCACATGTTGGAGTTATACAAAGGTCCCCTTGGCCATAACTGCCACTTGCTTTTCAAGCAGGAACTGTGAGTCCAAATTGTTTACCATTTCTGTCTGGGAAAATGTTACCCCATCCAGAGATAAAGATAGAAATTCTCCAGAAACCTCAAAGATCTTATTGGAGTTTCTTTTTCTGTAAATTAACATGGAATATCACTTGAACCTTATGGGAATAGGAAGATATAAGACAATTGGTAGACAGAATTCTGGGGAAGGGAACATATTTGCCTTTCCCATTTTAGCCCATGGATTTATTTCCTGAATTAGCATTCTTAAGTTATATATTCAATCTTGTTTAATATAATGTTGTAGTCTTAAATTATTTGACTCAGATATATCTAAATATATATTCTTGACTATAAACCAACAGAGGCAGATCAACATGATATAAAACAGATATACAAACAATGTACTACTGTACATCAAAAATCCCTGTGATATTGTCTGAGACAGAAAAACAATACTACTGTGATGAACCCCAAACATATGGGCAGGTGTTTGTATATAGATAAATAAATCAAAAAATAAGTAATAGATTTCTAAGAATTCTCAGCCGTGATTCTGTAGTATGTTGATTATTGGAAGCTCTTCTGATAAAAGTACATGTTGACTGATTTGTGTCAAGTTAAAATATTTCAGTAAATATATAATCAACCTGTGCTATAAGCTACCCCCAATTTTACTAGACTTGTGCTAGGATATTCATCTTAAAACCATAATATAAAGGAAACACCTCTAACGCAGTGTAAGTATATTCAGAAATACTGTTTTCTGATGTAGCAATTACCATGATGTCATTACCAAGGGGTAAAAAAATGCCAATCCTTCATCCTCTTTCAGTTCTGCATTGAAGCAGCATTGGAGTGCTCTTTGTGCAAGGCTTTAGCATCGGAATCAGGACTTCCATGTCCTATTTTCTGGGAGAGGTTGTACATTTTCTATCTGTATATTCTCAAGTAAGCCAGATTTCCCATTACATATGACCCTGAAAACTCTTGCTTAATGTTAGAAAATAAACCAGGAACAATATTATATGCTATGTAATATCTCCCAGAGATGTGGCTAAGTTATTGTGTCACAGGTAACACCATAAGGTATTATCAGATATACTAAAGTGAATTGTTTGATTGTTGAATAAGTTTAATCTATATAGAAAATATGAGCTAATAATATCACTGGATATTATTATTGATCCTGCAGTAAATGTATTAATTTTTTATTGTGCTGCAAGTTGATATTCAGAGGCAATTTCTCAAGTCATTTTTAGCATGTGTACATAGAATTTGGAAGATGAGAAATTGGAAAAAAATGCCTCCTTCCTCTTCCACTTTTAAGATCGCCCATTCACAGAGTTCAGCCAATATTCTTTTCTTCAGTGGATACTATTTAATCACTGTGTTGGATCATCTAAATAAAATCTGAGTTTAGTATCAGGGAATCATCTATACTGTTAACTTTGATTTCATTTGCAGGATTATTTTGTTTCCTGAAAGATACGGAGTTTTACTTCTTCTTCACATGAGCATTTTATACATAATTCTAATAAAAACTAAAGGGTAGGTTAACTTCCAAAGAAAGCATAATATGTGCTATGTTAGAATGAAAATTAAATATCTCTTAACTGCTTTTTTACCCTATAATAAGAATGATGCTTGAATGCTGATCTGAAGAAATGCTATGGTATTTCAACATAAAAGCAACTGTGAGTTGTCTGAGCAAATGGGGGAAAATTAATACCATAGCTTCAGTCCTCGGATATGATTGACAGTATATGATATGAAATAATAGTCTTTCAAAGGGCATGCATTTTAGATTCTCAAAAGAATTTCAAAGTTACTGCATTTCAGGTCAAGGTCTTCAAGTAGCCCAATTATCAAGAAGTGCCAAAATTGTCTTCCATGTTTTAAAAAATGTGCTAATTTAAATAAGAGTTTTGTTGTAATTTTTTTTTATTTTGGGGGGAATCTCATATAATGGATTTACCCAAAAAAAAGTGCTCTAAGTGTAATGATGCACAATTTTGACATCATTTCAAATAAGCCATATTTCAAAGAAATAGTAATGTGCATTTTTCTTTTTAAGTTGTATATTGAATTGTTTTGGATTTGAGTCTGCTACATCAGTCAGTATGTGGGAAAAAAATATGTTGTGACATGGAAAACAGCTCAGCACTCCTAACTACAATAACTTGAAAGTAAGTTCTGCTAAATTAGTGTGACGTAATTCCAAACAAATTATTTGAGGAAAATTAGTTCTCTGTTTAAAAAAAAAAGTACTGCTAGCTGGTGCTTACTTCATATTCATCATATTTGATTTTTTTCTTGTTTAATATTTTTAAAAGACTATAAAAATATCTCTTTATTGGGAAGACATCTAATCATTTGATTTGCTAAACCTCTGTGGTACTACATACAGCTTCTATTACATCAAGGAAAACGTTTTTGTTGTTTTTGTTATTCAGAATATGTTCTCCTGGATGAAAACACTAAAATGAGTTTTACATATGAGTAGATGCATTTTGAATACCTTTCTTTGAGCAAATCTATCTATCTATCTATCTATCTATCTATCTATCTATCTATCTATCTATCTATCTATCAAAAGATAAACAGTAAGATGAGCTTTACATACCGCACTTAGTAATCCACTGAAGCTGGTTGCACACCAAGCCAACTAACCATAGTTGGACTTGGCTGGTACTTGACTGGCAGACCATCAGAAAATCCTAGGCTGTAGGATTTGTTGCTAAGAAAACTACAGAAACATGTCCATAAAGTTATTGGGAGTCAAGCTTGACTCTAGGGACTTTTTACCTTTTTCCTTTTTTTTTTTTTTTAATAACACAACACAGCTACCTTTGCAAACTTCAGGTAGGTTAGCAAAGGCAGCAGTTAAACATATTTAATGTGTTGTGCCTTGATTCCTGTGTCTTACTGATTTGTGCATAATGAAATTTCACCCACGGGTGTCTAGATACTGGTTACTACATGCTTTTCATGCACTTTTTGTTGGAGATTTTTGCTTCCTAAGTTGGCCCATATGTGTTGCATGCCCAAGACTGTTGACTCTCATTTTATGTTTGTCTTCCATATATAATTCATACACAAGCTGTTCTCTTTTTTTCCCCTTTTGTAGAAATTATTGAGCCTACTACTACTAGTCGTGTCTCAAGCTCAGGTCAGTATCCACGTACACCCCCAAAGTATGCTTGGGTACTCTCTTTTTCTCTTTTTGAGGAATGACAGTATATATGGTGTCATATCAATCTACATCCCATTGATGCTGAACAATATTTGTTCTGATACTGCTGAGTTGTTCCTTTCCTTCTTGTGTAGTCACAGTTTGTGCTGCTCTTTGGGCAAATGCTAGTCTGCCTTAATAGATTTCTTTTATATTAAAGCGCTTCTCTTTTTCTGCCTGCCCTAAAGATCATATAGCAGATGCATACAGTGTTGGCACAGTGGTGAAGCGCCTTTGCTTTTCTACTCCCTTTGTGGTATTATCTGTGGTAAATTGATTATTGGCTGTTTTGCTAGAAGCAAGGTATTGGTATGGGCTTCTGCTTTTTTTTTTTCCTTTCAGCTCTTTTTTGTGAATATTATGTTGCAACATTTATTGCTAAATGTTGAATTTATTAATCAGTTTAACACTGTATTAATGACAGGAGGGATGTTTGGCAAAGAAAAGGATCTTCACTGTAGAAACCTGAAGTCGGGAAAGCACCACAGTTCAAGAAATTGTGGCTTATTCACAAAGCCAAATGTGAGAAAAATGCAAAATTTCTGTATTTTGGTTTTGACTTGATAGGAAGCTAGAATAACTCCTTGATGCTTACATCCTGTACATACTTTTCATTATAGCCAACATCAATTTCAATGGAATAACGAACTTCAGGTTCAGGGGGAAAAATATAAAATTAGGGAGAACATGGGAGCCTGGGTAGTGTAGCAGTTAAGAAGCTGGACTTGGATGAGGAGAGCTTTCTTAAAGTCCCTACTCAGCCAGGAAGACCACTGAGTATCACTGGGCCAGGCAGTCGCTCTCAGTCTAATCTATATCACAAGGCCATTGTTGTGAGAATAACATTAGGTGAGACACCCCCCACCCACCCCATTATAAATCCCCTTGAGCTCTCAAGGGAAAAACAGGATATCTACGTAATAAATACACATATATCATTTTTATTAACTATTTGAGGAATGTCATTTTTCCTCATCTGTACAAAATTATAATTGTGAAATCAGGTCCCACATATATTCCAGTTACAGATGGAGACTGTGCAATACTGGTAACAGATTGCTACAAATCTGCTGCAGACTGAGTGTCCTATCCTTGGCAGCCACAAAGCTGAGGATAGATGTAAATGAAAGAATTCTGTCTAGCAGATGTTTGAAATGATATTTCGTCCATTGATATTGGTCCCTTTTTGATAATGTATCATTTCAGCTATGAAGACTGAGGTTCCCACTGCTTCTATGTCTTCTTTGAATGATGCAGCTGTCTAGTTATCAAATCTTGACATAGTGACTACAAGTAGTGGCTAGGATTTGTCTTTTGTTCCTTGTGTCATTTATGAGTGAAGAGGAAAGGGAACCATTCACCAGGAGAGATTTCACTCAGGGGCAATCAGTGCTAGCAATAGGATTTATAGCAGTAAATTTAAGTATATGTCTAATGTGCCATAGTGCTATATCCCGATCTTTGCAAGGGAAATGCAAGATGCAAATGTAATTTAAAATGTTTATTATTTATTGATTAGATTTATATTGCCCCTATATTATATACAACTGAACATGACATGCATAATGCTCACTCCTTTTGTTTTCCCCATGTCAACTCTATCAGGTGAGATGGGCTGAGAGATAATAAATGACCCAAAGTCACCCAGATGATGTCCATTCCTAGGGGAGGACTAGAACTCACAGTTTGCCAATTTTTAGTCCAACATCTGAACAGCTACCTCAAAGGGTTATAAATATAGTCTGTTGAGTTGGAAGTTCTGTTGGGTTTGAAGTGTAGAAGAGAACCTAAGTTGCAAATTTGCTTTGGGCCTAGAAAATAATACTTAAATCCTGTTTGCACAGAAATAGTTGATATAGCACTTGCTAAAAACTTTTCTTTTTACTGATTAGTGTTAGCCCACTAAATATCACAGAAAATATTTGCATGAAACACTAAGTTCAGAATACAGTAATTATTTCAGAATGCAAGGGAATGCTGCAACAATGTGCCATTCTTCAATTTGTTAAAGCAGCTCATATTTTGTAAGGCTTGTGAAGCTGCTTCAGAAGTTGCTCCCAGATATTTGTTTATTCAATTTATAATTGGCCTAATTGAAACAACTCGAGGCGACGTGCAGGATGTTAAAATCACATCATCAAAAACAAACTACATGTATTTGCATGTCCTATACAGCTACTTTGCTAGACTGGGAAAGTGAGACATATTGCCAAGTACTTTGTTCAAATGCTTTCTACATCTCTAGTATCCAATAGTAACTAAGTGGAGTATCTTCATTAGGAGAGCTATGACACTAATAAGAGCAGAGAAAAATTAGGTTTAAATTTGTTTCTGGCCTTCCACGTTACTATGTCTATGTTTTGTGGTGCAACATTGACATAACCTTTTTAACCCTTGAGATCTAAGAGTGAGGCATTTAAAGGAGTTATAATAATCCAATTACTTGGTAAAGATCAGAAAAGAAGTTTCTTACCTGCATGTCACCTCTGCTAGGGTATGTTCTGCAGTCCCAGTGCTTTGAGTCTGATAGGGCTCATTATTATAATTTGCAGCCAACTAGGAAGTATCTTACTAAAACTACACAGAGCTAGGAATAATTCAGTCCTGCCCCAAACTCATCCTCATATGGATGAATGCCAGTCTATTGTATAGCAGGATAGGTCTATAGAGATAATTGGAAGGAAGTCCATATTCCTTCCAGGGAAGAAAAGTGTTAATATAAATCTACCATAGTATTAAATATACAAAATAATTCATTTCAGTGAATTTAAAAGTATCTTAAATGTTTCTAAATTTGTGTTAGCTTGCAGGTTCTTTTTAAGATTAAGAGTTTTTGTGTCATTTTGTGTTGCAAGTTGTTTACTTTGCATGTTTTGGTGCATTTAACATTTATTAGAAAGGTTAGATTTTAAAAGTAAAATGATATAATTTGTAGTGACCTTGGTTTGTATGGTTCTTTCACTTTAAAGAAATAGGAGTGCAATTAATGAAGATTTCACAAAGGGGAATGCAGGGTTAGGATATTTAACTATCCTATCATGGGAAATAAGGAATCAGTGATGAGGAAGAACAAATTATGGGCTTAGAAAATTATATAATATGGGGAGGTTTTCGTTTTGATTTGTTCTTTTTTTTTTTTTAAGAACAAATTCTGATCCTGATTTTCATTTTCTATTGCTAACATTGATGGTAATAGTTTCCTCTCGGTATTAGTTTATCACACTTTCTCCTGCTGCCCCCTAGTAGTGAACATTTCTTGTTTGGAGCAGACTATTAACTTTCAGTCAACATCAGAAATACTGCGATGTGAATTTCTTTAACATATTCTGAAAAAAACAAACACAAATACTTGACAATTTGACAGGCAGGTGCTTCTGATGAACATTGCTGCAGCTGATGACAATTCAGAAATACTGGCAGCTTTGGACAGACACTAAACCAACTTTAGCTAATGAGGTTTTATAGTGAATTTTAAGTATTTAGTGAAATTAATTGACTAATAGGCAAGATTAATGAGATGAGAAATTTGGCAAAATATAAATGCTTCCTCTTCGGTTAAGAAGAGTTTTGGCAAATAAAATTATAGGGAAACGGGTAGGATAGGAATGAAGAAACAGATGGAGGAAAAGTCTGCGAGGTTGATCACAAGGAATTTGCAAATTTGGAGAATATATCTTAACTGGTGAAAGACTGGAGGACCTTATAGTTTAGTAATGAAGCCTTTTGCTTTGCATGCAAAAAATCCAGGCTTTGCTCAAGCCCAGCCCTCTCTCTGTTCTTCCTTGGCTCAATGAACGTACAAGTGAAATGAAGACATTTTTCTAAAAGAGAATTTATGAACTGGATCAGGACCACTGCACTTAAGATTATTGCTTCAATTGCCAGCTTGCTGAAGAATCAGCATTATTCTTCTCGGTTTCTCTGCCATCAGCTGTTTTACATGCTGCGTTAAGCCTTTTAAACTCTGCTGCTTCAAACTTTTTCCAATAACATGTGACCATCTCACCAGATCCTCAAAGAGCACCAATCAACTTAGCTTCTTCTCTGATCCATGGTAAATAGAGGTATTGGGAATTAACTTTCAAAATTCTTAACTGCTTAGAGGTATTTCTAGTAACAGTAACTCAGCCTTCCCTTATATATTAGCAGCTTTGCAAAGATTGGAGGCTTATTGGGATACTTTCATTCCATGTTTCATTTAAACCTGAGCTACTTACCATAATACAAAACTTGCAGTTAAGAAAACTATATATCGCAGCCTGTGTACATGAAATTATAATACTACTGCTTATTAAACTGCTGCCAGTTTGTAAAAGGAACATCTGTTGAACAAATAATTTAAAGACTATCAGTGATTTAGTTGATAATGGTTACATATTATAACTCCAATGCAAAATATTGTCATCTCACAAGACTCTCAAAGAGCACCAATCACCTATTATATATTATATTATATTATATTATATTATATTATATTATATTATATTATATTATATTATATTATATTATATTATATTATATTTATTATATTATATTATATTATATTTTATTATATTATATTATATTATAATGATTTATTTTATTCAGACTTGTCAAGACAGCTTGTGAAATTCTGAGCAACTGTTCAAAACAAGGTTTTCCTGCCTCTTTAAATCACATGCATTAGCAAGCTTCTCCCAACCATGAATGAACATGTTAAATGACTGAAGCCTAGTCTACCCCACTTGGTCCTTCTCTTCAGTTTGATGAGTAATTATTGATGAGCAATCCATGAATATGGTTTTCAAGACAGGGGTGCTTTGTTGTAGCTACCTGATCTGGGCAGTAAAGGCCCAGATGGACATTAATTAGAAGCAAAAACAGTTTTCAGTATTTCTTGGCTGCCACCAAGTGGTCATCCATGATGCATGATACAGTGTAACATGTTGCAGAAAATTTAAAATGATCCCTGGAGGTTCCATTAATGTAGGAGAAAATCATATACATCATGTATTGTCTTGGACTTTATCTGTGATATACAGCTGTGGCTGCCTTATAAATGCAACTGCCAAATCCAGAAAAAGAATAAATTGGCCAAGCTTCATTTCATTGGCAAAATAATTATTTCTCTCGAGCCCTCTTCAAATCATTAGCATTGAACATGACTACATTTATATTTATGAAATTTCAGCCCAATGTTAAATGATTTATGAAAAAAAGAAAACTCATCTTTCAAATAATGAATTGTAGCTATTTCAGAATGCTTGTATATACAGTACTTCTTTAACAGATAAAATATAGGAATCCACTCTCTACCAAGGCAGATCACCTGAACTGTTTTACTTAAATAGCAGCAATTCTATTCAGTTTTGAACTGGTCTGTTTCTCAGACTTGCTTGAAGATGTTGATGATTGAACACAGTAACGATGTGTTCTGTTGAGTCCCTTTTGGACTTTTCTGAAAGTAGGACTTGTCATAAAGAAAGCTACTATTGAAATCTCAATCTTTGGATGTGCAAGTCCCTACTCATATTTTGCAAGTTTTTCAGTTGGTTGCAACATCTGACTGAATTCTGTCAGAGTTTAGAAGCTAAGCTAAACTGCTTAGTAATTGGATGGGAAACAACCAGAAAATCCCAAGGATACAAGTTAGAGTGGAAATTCTGATAAACTTCCTGGAAGACAATGGCAAATTACTTCTGTACTGTTGTCAAGGCAGCTGTATCAATTTGCCCATGAAATCACCAGCAATTAAGCTTATTTTGAACAAGACTTTTCCTTTACTCCATAGAGTTAAAAGGGCTAAGAATCAATATGCACAAATATATTTCAGAACAATCCTTTTAATAAACTATAATGTTACTCCAGTTTGGAGAATACCTCAGTGGATGTCAAAATCTTTGGCTAACCCCAAACTGATTAGTATGTACAGTTCCAAATTTTAGTTGGCTTATAATCAGGCATGTGACAAACCAATTACAAGGTTTGCAAGCCCAAACTAAATTGGTTAAACATGACAAGTAGAATGAAAGAGAACTGAAAATTCATCTATTTGATCTTGATTAAAACTATGGATAAGTCAAAGCAATTTGTTTTTATCCATAAATCAAAACTCTTTCAAGTTTTAAAAAACAAACGTGTGAATTTATGGAAAACCATTCAGCTACTATATATTATCTCCAATATATATTGTGTAAATCATGGCATTTGATTTCTTTGAAAAGGTTGCTGCTGGCTGTGGAATGTGTTATGAGAGAGTTGTGAAAAAGAATTAAAATAAGTTAGCTGCATCACTTCATATTTGAAGCATTTTTTTCTCTCTCTCTTCTGAATCAATTCTGAAAAAAATCTATGGGATACAATTCAGTGGAAAGTTGAGCATAATAAATACAAAAAATAACCAATGTATCACACCAAGAGATATATTGTGCTAATACAAACTGGGTTTTCTTACTGTCCGAAGATTGTGATCCACCAATTCTATACAACTTGAATTTATTGATACAAAGCCGTACAAGCAGAAAGCGGGAGAATAAACATAAATGGTCAGGGTATTGCTGCAAATTTCAACTTCAGTATCCTTTGTTTTGTGGTTGCAACCCTGCATTGTGTACTTATGCCTTCCTTTTCCATCAAGCAATAACTATCAATGATAACTAAAACTAAGTAATTTAAAACTCTGAAACCTTAACAGTGTAATGAAAACAACCGGTAGCCCTTAACTCAGCAGCCCATTTACCTATCAGATGCTTGCTTAAATAAAAACATTTTTGCTTGCTAGTGAAAAAATAGGGAACAAATCCAATCTTTCTTTGAAAAAGTTATAAAGGAAGCTCTTTCCAGTGTTCCACTGAACATCTTTCTACTGCTGGTAGTCAGAAGAATTTGGGTTTGTACAACAAAAACAGCCCTACAAGAATACTCTGGTGTAAAGTTGTGTATGTCTTTTGAGATCACAACTAGGATTTTGAATTGTGCCTTAGAACCAGCCAGAAGTTGGACCTCTTTTAACAAGGGAATCATATGTTTTCTCTAATTACCAAAGGATTCTGAATAAGCTGGAACTTTTGGACTTGTCAAAGGGAATCTTCTTCCTCCAGAGAACATGCTACAGAATGTCTTTATTGCAACCAAATGATTTTAACAAAAGACCAGCACAACAGAGACACCACAGGCATAAATCTTGTCTTTGAGACATATTGATTCATTTGATTTGATTTGATTTGATTTGATTTGATTTGATTTATATAGCTACCCAACTCATATAATTGTGACTCTGGGCACAATTGCTTCCAAACAGAAAGCAATGATTACAAGTTTAAAAAAATGAAATTAATAATTAATATTTCAGAAACCATAAGACCAGAATCAACCCAAAACCACACCATCTCCCAGAATAAGGGCTTGTCTGTCATCCTGTCCCCTCTGAGAGAAAAGCTAGTTTTAAACCTTCATGGAAGTCTAACAGAGTTGGGACCATCTGAATTTCAGTGGGGAGATCATTCTAAAGAGCAGGCGCTGCCACAGGGAAGGCAGTTATAAAACTTCCAAATAGCTAAACTCTGATGGCCATCATGCATAAATACATATAACAGCAATAAATATTTAAATCAATTCAACCCCTTTACAGCTGTTTGCCATGGCTGCCATTACAGTAGCTCTGATATTTCTTGCTACCACTGCCTGTCTTGCCACTTACTACATTATGTTGTAGTCTAGATCAGCCAATAAAAAGGATATTATTTCACTACAGGATTCCCAGGAATGCTAGGATAGCAGCGGATAACTCAATTGGATTCCAGGAGATTTACACTTTACAATTCAGTGCATAATGCATTGGATCTCTAAACTGAAATCCAGAGATGTTCCAGAATTGATACCCTCTACCTCTCATCTAAATATGCCAAATGCATTGACTGAAAACATTGGGTCTTCAATCCACTGAATAACTGGGACCATAAATGTGTCTTTCCAATGTTGAAAAGCTAACCTCTTGGTAATAATCAAGGTGTGAAGAACCTATTTCCATTGTCCTGTCAATTTCCATGTAGTAAGTATGTAGTTCAGATGTATGAATCCAAAATATTAATTTTTGTCTTAAAGTCAAATTAATACATGTAATTACTTCTTCCAGAACATAATAACTTTAAGATATTACATTATTGTAATGAATTATTGCTTATTCCTTTTTTGTTCAAATACAATAGGATCCAGTAAGTTTTAAATGTTTTTGTTATTATTGTATTAAGCTTTTTTTTGTGTGGTGGTGGTAGTGGTGGTGGTTGTATAAAGCTGTAATCAAAATGTTTTCCCATTGTTTAGGCAAAATTTTAAATTCCTTATTCCATTCAGTCTTTAAAATTTGCATAGCAAATTGATTTATTGATAACTGATATTTATAAATATATTTATAAAGATTGATTGTGAGCTTTTTGGTCTCATAAGATTTAATTATTCCTTCTAATAACTTGGGTTTCTTGAGGCTGAAAATGTGGCTAGCCCAAATCAATATATTGTTAAATATTATAAGTATGTGGCAACTGAGAAATGGCATTTATCTTTTAACACAGAAAATGATAAAAAAAATAATTGTTATTATCCACCAGTTAATCTAACCAACTATTGTGACCCAGCATCCATTCAGATCTTCCATAAAACTGTTTTATTGAATCAATTTTGAAGTCTGGCTTATCTTAAAACATCAATTAAAAAAGGATCAAAAACACATTTTTCCAGAAATAATATATTACACTTCTGGAATCAATGTAATAGTAACAGGAGATATAGCAATTCTATTATATTTTGAACCCCAAAACAATCCAGTTAACTAAAGGTGTTATATACGCATATTCCAAAAGGGTCCAGGAAGGAAAATTTGATCTAAGTGAGGATATCCTGAATGTGGTACTTTTTTTTTTAAATAGTAATTTTATTAAAGATTACAATTTACAACAATAAAAACTAATACAAACTTAAAAGAATAAAAAGAAAAAATAGAAGGTGCAGAAAAGAAAAAATAGAAAGAAAAATAGAAAAGAAATAAGAAATAAAAATATAGTAAAGAAAAAGAAAAGAAATATATAAAGAAATGACTTTCCCCTTCATCACAAGTATAAACAATTTTAGTGACTTATCACCTTCTCTTAAAATACAACAAATAATCTCTTCTTCCCATATCCCATCTCTTATCTATAAACAAATCAATCAAGTATCGTCATTTCAGTCCTGATGTCAGTAGAAATCCATTAAGGGTTACCAGAGATAACAACATATCTATTTTAACCTTGTTCAAATAAACCAACTTTATATTCCTTCCTTTTACTTCTAACAATCTTGATATTTAGTGCCTTCAAATAATGTCCTAGAACTTGATTTCTTTTCATTTTTTCTTTGTCTTCTCACAAAATTCTTCAAAACTTTAACAAGACTCTTTTGTAAATCCAATATAGAATCCAAGTCACACTCTTGGTTTGTTATTTGCATTCCCTTTTAATTAAGACATCAACTAGTTTCTTTTGTATGTCCAGTGTAACATCTTTTTCCATGTCATACTTGTAGTCTGTCATTTTTAAATCCACTTTCAAATCAGTCACAATCATGTCGGGTAATACTTGTTCCTCTTCCACAGCTTTTTTTAAACACAGTTTATCTATAGAGGCAGACACTCTTAAAATTAACTTCTGGGTCCATTGTTCAAAAATATCCTTCAATATGTCTAATGTTAAAATATTTTCCTTCATACTATATTAGTAAATTGAGCTTGAGTGTTCTTCTCCTTCAATTGTAATCTTTAGTTCCTTCTAGTTCCCTCTGGCATCCAATTTTTAAGTCTTATTTATGCTTTTTTTAAAGAAATCAAAACAAAAGCATTTTCCCATGGGAAGGATTCTTTATAATTAATTTCAAAATCTTATTTCAAATTTATGTGGATCCTTAGTCCATTTGTAACTTTCTAAAATCAAAGGTTTAATCACCCTTTTGCTGTTTATTCCAGAAAAAAAAAAGTACAATAAGTCCTTAAACTTGGATTTAAAACTTCTTTTGCTAAGGATTGAAGAAACACCCTGTGCTGTAAAACCTGTCGATCCAAAGTCTCCTAATAGCTGAAAAGCAGTTAACAAGCAATTTCCAAAAGTGATTAGAAAAGGAAGTATGCGAACCCAGTGTCCTTTTAAAGGCATCAACCGTGGTTTGAGCAAGATGGCTATTCCCTTGTCTCCCAGAGCTCTAGATCTGCTGGAGACTGCTGTCTTGTGGTCTGCTTGCGAGGAGCAACTGTCTGGAGCACTTGTAGGTGATCTCAAGTTCTCTCCTTGTCCGGAGAGGAATTACAAAGAGCCGGTCTTCAGTTTGCCATTTATTCCCCAGAGGTCCCTAAATGTGGTACTTGTTAAAAGGTCTGCATAATAGCATAATTCAAGATTTGGAAAACCCAGACTCCCATCTTTAACTGACAATTGCATCTTTTTCAAAGATATTTTTGGAATGGTTGCATTTAACGTACTAGTCTGAGTTATGCACATTTATGCACATTTACTAGTATAATCTAGGCTTCCTGGTTCAGATTTAAACTTAGAACTATACCAAAGTGAGAGTCTACTGTAACCCACATAGCATACATTAAATGTTTAGAAAAAACACAGGAAATCCTCCTGGTAAACAAGGATTAATGTCACAATGCTTTATTCCATTTTCAGCCTTGAACTCCCCCTGATTATCATAAATTTACTTCAGGGAAACAGTGTAATGAAGTAACCTTTACCTTTTTCAAAAGAAACTTTTAACATGCACAAATTTAAAATTGGTTATATTTACTATGAGTTAATGATATGTTGTATTGCCCATAGAGAATACACTGTATGAGCATTGGGTTGAAATGCTTTATCAATGTTTATATTTGAAAACTGAAAAAGAAAATCCAGTTCTTATTGAAAGGGAACACTTAAAGTCCTCTACAATGAAGAAGCTTTAAATGGCAGTCCCTAAATTAACATGGTTGCTAATTTAAGTTAATTTACTTTGTTTAAATTTTGTAAGATGAACTTGTTTAAAATGTAAGAGACTTCTTTAATTAAGAACCAAAACAAAAGAAATAAAAGATGGCAAGTATTTCTGTTAAATATAGTATTATTATTGCAGGGGGCAGTTCACTTCTAAATTACAGTTTGGTTGTGTACTTATAAGGTTAAAAATGGGAAATATAGGTCTAGAACAGCCACTGAATTATGGGAATTATATAGGATTGCAATGTGGGGAATTGCACTGCACCACATCTGGAATGGTCTGTTGTTCTTACAGAATGGATTTATGGACTTGGGGTCCAAAAGTTCTGGTTATTCATTCATCTTGATGCAGTTTTGTTGGTTCAAATGGAAAACTGCCCAGGACTCCAATGTATTTGTGGTGCTCCCACAATTCCTTTCACAAGGATTAGGGATATTCCTTGTGTGGATTCTGCTCTGAAAAATGATTCTTTTTCAGTGCAGGGCAATGAGATTTTCATCATGTCATAATAACAGGATACTGTGAACAACAAAATAATATGTACGTGTGTTTTCTGCTTTATAACTCTTTCTGTTGTAAATGCTCAGTAATCATGAAAAGAGGTAATGCAAGTGTATATATATCACCAATGCCCTTGAAAGATCTGAGCATTTTATAAAGATATGAAAGCATTTAACATTAAGAGCATGACAGATAAAAACACACCAATACAGTAACATTAAATCTTGGAAGGCCTGGATAAATAAATATGTTTTTAGTCCCCTCCTGAACAATAACAAGGAGGGAGCCTGCCTCAACAAACCAGTTTGCTTTGCAGTTATACTGTGGGGAATTAGTTTCTTTTGAAGCAATTTATTCATCATGTAATATAGATGGTAATGTTAGTGGGAAAATGCAGGTTTCAAATAAGCACCGTAAATTTTAAAAAATGTGATCAAATAAAACAGATGTTTTGGCTGAGTCAGTATGTCTAACACTGTCAAAAAGTGTGTTTAGACCATGAAAAATCATAATAATATAATTCACTTTTCCTTGAATAAATGTATCCATTAGGAGCAGAAAATTTTCTATCAAATAAAGAACAGGACTTGAAGCAGGCCAGACTGACTTCACTGATTCCTATTTTCTATATAAATGAGAAATAACTGTCCTTATGAACCCTTATAATTTTGATGATTCTAAGAAGTAAAAAAAAGCTATTCAGAGGCCCTTCTATATTATCTTTAGTCGGATTCTTGAAAAACATTTTCTAAAAAGAAATTAAAATATAGCCTTAAGGAACTTGTGCATTATTTTAACTGATTAGTTTTGGGATGCTTTTACTTTTGGTTTTTCTAAAGATGTTTTGGGGCTAAATAATAAGGCTATGCATGCTCTGTATACGATTCAAAAGTACTTTGGCTCCCACACCTCTTAGTTATCCATTCAAGCGTTCCATCTTTTCTCAGGTTTCTCCATGAATGTGAAAAGAAGCAGTCACTTAAGGGACTTTTAAAATAAGGCACGACTTATTTTTCATCTCATGCAAAAAAATATAGTCTAGTTTAGAAAGGTACTGTGCTGGGCCCTTATTTGAAACACTTCTTCCAAATTCTTTTCAAAGTGTACACGGCCCTAGGCTCTTGTTCCTTTTTTGCCTTCAAAAAAGTTTTTCCCTGCCAATGAGTTTTGTGCACCAATCAGTTACATCACTTATATTAGCTGTCTAGCACTTTTTCCCCCCGCTAAAATGGATTGTGGTTAGGCTTATCTGTCAATGGTTGACAAACACTGTAATCACAACAAGGATATCACACCAATCAGTTATGTCCACCATGGGCAAAAATTTTTTGGACATGAGATTTCAACACCAGTGGCAGGCAAAGAAGGAACAGGAGCCTAGGCCTACTGCATAAAGATAGAAAAGGATCTACTAAGTTTTAAGTCTCTTAATACGTACTTATTTAGACTTTTTTCATGAATGTGCTGGTTGGTAATTCTAGGAGTCCAGTTCCCAACGCTTTGGAAAGTTGATGGGTATTGTTATTGAGTATACTCCACACACATGTAAGTTGCATTCACTACCAAACCTATGAAATGCCCCTCCCCCCGCCATACATGTGA
This sequence comes from Python bivittatus, assembly GCF_059951505.1. Lineage (NCBI taxonomy): Eukaryota > Metazoa > Chordata > Lepidosauria > Squamata > Pythonidae > Python > Python bivittatus. The sequence continues at coordinate 36,022,684 of NW_028277098.1, forward strand.
ATTACTTAAAGTGCCTTTGTAATAAAACATTTACCCCGAGCTGAAGTGATCCTGGATAGCAACAGGGAGAGAATCACTCAGGAATCTGTGGCCCAGTAAACCAAATTGTTTATATTCACTAGATTTGTTGAGGTGGGAATCCATGAAAGTCTTTAATAGCCTTTCACTGTATCAATGGCAGAATCAATGTCTTGGTAAATCTGTAGTCAGTCTAACATGGGATCAATATTCCCATGTCAGAACTGAAAGGGGAAAAAAAAAAAAAAAGCAAGTAGCAATATGGAAGTAGAAACACTGAGGAGAAACAGCACTTAAGAAAAGGCAACCTGTAGGGATCTGGTTTCACCTGTTGGCTAACCATTCAGGTTATCTGATTTCCACCGTAAGGCACTAGGAAGTCACATCTGTCTTATATATGATTCTATTGTATTCACAAAATCTGAAAGCTTATAAATCATGTTAGAAGTATATTTAGAGAATAGCTTTGAGTGTTCACAAACAGTGACAAATGTTTCTCTAATGTATTAGGTTGGACTTGCCCTCAGTTGTCACTTTTGCCTGAGTATAGAAAAAATGGCATATATATGTATGTGTGTGTGTGTGTGTGTGTGTGTGAAAAATGGAATATACAAGCTGTTGAGGTCCCATAATTTTTATCCTAAGAAGGCAACATGTGATGGCTTCAAATATTCAGTGATATTAATTCAGTTTCTCAGTACAAATAGGCAGTTTTTAGAATGAGTTAAGTACTGTGCAGCTTTCTGAAAGATCCAATTTTGCCTATCAAATAAGTTTTTCCATTATGGACCTCATACTGTATATGTTTGAAATTGCAGATGCTGGATTGACCAACCCACTTTAGTGGCATTGTCTTCGCTTGTGGAATTCCCATCCTAAGGACATTCTTCTGGCATAATTGTTATTGCTATTGACCTGCAGAACTGATATGACTTATTTACCAATGCTTTAAAAAAAAAATCTGCAGCATTGAATAATATATTTTTAATTTCTATTACTTTGCAGGAAAGTCTATAAAATGTTTACCTATTTGTTGTATATTTGTTTATTTAAAATGATATCTCATGACCATGTGAGGACATTTGATGAAATCAAAAGCAGTATCATTGACCAGTAATTGTTCATATTAACCAATTAGCTGGAATTGACCATAATACTTTCCATTTAGAAAATAAAAACAACTGGAAAAAAAAGAAACAAGAAAGATAAAATAGCAACTAATCGGATTGGGGGGAAAACAGGATAGTGGAATATTAGAAGGATATTATTCCATACCTCAAAATGCTGTTTTATTTTCCAAAAAAAGTAGATTTATTATTTGTTTAGTTTATATGCATTCATAATGCTTTACAAATATTGGGAAGAATATTCAGTACATTACTTTCCTTTACAAGGTTTCTTTTTTAACTATTGTTCATGCTGATCCTGCAATTTTTTCCTCTAATTATTAGTCTCCAGTCATTGGCTTTAAAAAAACAACAACAACAACAAAGCCAGAACTATGCAATTTTCCACTTTTCTTGCTACTAACTTCACATTATTTCATGCCATTAAAACAGTTACATTAAGTGGGTATGATCAACGTGTGTAACTTAGATCTTTTTAAAAAATAAATTCAACAAACATTATTTTCCAATGTGTGTCCTTGTTGGTATTCATAAATGCCTGTTAAAAGAAAATGAGAAAACTGCTCAGCAGAAACAGTTGTCACATGTTGTAAATAAGCAATCTGAAAGACAATAGGTAAACATTACATTTTTTTTCAGAGTCATCTCTTCTGTTCCTCTAATTAGAAGTGGGCATATGGTTTTCAGCTACAATACAATATTGCATTATTGTGAATCCCTTAACTATAAACTGCTGGCCAAATTATCTAATTCTGGTTTTATACTCATGTTTCATACATTTTATTACTTCAGTGACATATAACAGTTTGTTTCTTTCCATGAGATTGTGTAGAATTTTGATACCTTTGGCATTATAATAAAGCAAATTTTACAGTAGTGTTATGGGGATGGAAGGGGAAAACTGTATGAGTATTCCCCAAGGTTTGGATGTAAAAATACCCAATTTCTGAGTTTGCCACAAAAGTTAATATTAGGAAACTACAGGCACATTAAGAAATATTTCTAATTGATGGGTCTATTGTGAAACTGTCTTTAGCAACTTGAACTTTCTGAATCCCAAATGTAAACATCTGAGATTTAAAAGTTGCAGCTTTTTAAAAATTACTACAGGTAGTCCTCGGTTGGTGACTGCCTTGTAGAGCAATCATTCACTGTTACAACAGTGATGGAAAAATAACTTTGCGACCAATCCTCACATTTACGACCTTTGTAGGTTGGTAAAGCAAGGGAAAGCTGAAGTAAGATCATAACCACAGTCATGGTTTCACTTAATCACTGCTTTGCTTAATGACTGAGTTGCTGGCCCCAACTGTGGAAGCTAAAAGAGGACTACCTGTATTTAGGAAAAACAGGTAATCTTTCATTTTGAATGGGTGAGCTCTGCACACACCTAGTGCTCTGCTTATGTTACCGTAGTTGATATTTAAAACTCTACTTCCTTCAGATTTTTTTCTTTTTCTTTCTGGGTATGAAGTCCAACTGACTGGCCTGCTTTTATGAAAATCTGTCACTGACCTCTTTGGACTGAATCTTTAGTTCATTATTTTAAAAAGTACCAAGTGATAACATACCCATTTAAGATGCATATAAAAGCTATATAATAAAAGTTATATAATTGACCAAGAATATGAGGATCAACAGAATCTATTAAAGTGATTGTACAACAGGTGATTTTTTTTTCATTCTGCCACAAGTTAATCTGCTAGAGCCATGGGAAGAAAACAGTAAAAAAGAAAGATGGAAATATTTAATTTTCATATTGTTGGACTCCATATATTATTGTACAAAAATATGTCCTTCCATTCCTGAGGAGATTATTAGGATTGAAGAGGTGGCTTCAACAGGCCTTGCTTTTGAAGACTTCAGAGTCTGTTGCCAGAATTTCCTTGAGTTTTAGCCTGACATCTCTATTTTAGTTTTTCAGAAACTCCATCACTTCCTTCAAGCATGAGACTTGTCACTACCCTGAGAAGTACATTCACCACTAGAAAGTGACTTATCAGTAAGTGAATATGGGCTCTAGTTTTGACAGCTGGAGGCCTAGTGATGGCAGACAGAAACCAACCTTCCTTCCTTCCTTTTTCCTGCACCTTCTTTTCTTACAGTATCCTTGAGTCCCTGAGTATATAGACAGGCATGGCTGTCATTAAGCTAGTTGTTATCACTATATTCCTAACCAATATTTGGGTAATTTTTTAAGCAATTATCTTCACACCTAACTTAGATACTGTCAGGAAGCTGATCTCCTGAAATATGCTGTTTTCTTCAGTGAGAATAACAGTTGCTTCTCCAGTGGAACAGATATGTTGATACTGGAACAGCCGCCTTCTCCTGGACATGCAGCTGTTGGTTATCAATTCCAATCATCTCAGAGAAGATATTATTCTACTTTTGCACGGGAGAGTTATCAGACACACTTAGATATTACTTGGGGAAAAATTGATGGAGAACTTCACAAAATCATTTTCCCTGGTGTTCAGAGAAACTATGGCTATGAGGACTGGAATAAAATTGTGAAAAGTAAAGCATAGGTGTGGCATTGATTAGCTAGCTTTGTATATCTGTCAATTAGTAATACAGAAACATAATGGAGAACTACTACCACCAGCAAGTTTTTTTACATGGATTTTTAACAGATGATAAAATGGGATGATGTAGAATCTTAGTAAGTCACATCTCAGGACCGATATAACCTGAGAATTGGGGCAGGCCATTTACGTCTCATGTTTTCTTATTCACTAAAACAAGTATTGGTATTGTATTGTTAACATTTTTTGGAAAATAATATGTTTTGGTTTTGTTACCGGTTGATCAAGTCAAGACCAAATCTTAACTTTTGACAAAGAAAATAAGCCCTGGCATAAAAAAGATACCTGGAACTGGGAAGGAAGATGTGGTAACAATAGAAATACTTTTGCATGCAGTCTGATTTACAGAAGAAACCATCTTTTTTTTTCTCTAGTACTTTTTTGGTTACAGATACTTTGCTTGCCACAGTCTAGTTTTATGGGAAGATGAATGACCAAGGAATACTACAGGCTGGCATTCATTACTTTCATTCTCAAATAATGATGTGGAATCAGCTGTTGCTGCTGTTCTATCAAAAAATTAAGTAGGAAGAATCTTGTCATGGGCTTGTAAATTATTACAGTGAGCAAGATCTTTATAGAGTAACCGGCCTTGAATACTTTGAGAATGTTTAACCCATTAAATAGTTGTTTACCAGCTTGGGCGGAAAAGGGTATTGTATAGAACTCTGAACTTTGCAAGATTTCATAGGATGAAAAAAAAAAGGGTAACATAAACAGAATGACTGTAAATACAGAGCACTGAGTAATTAAGCACCCTGGGGTAGCCTTGAAGAACCATCTGTTTACTGGAAGGAGAGTGTGCACTTCTGAGGGAAAATGTAATCATTATTTAAGGAACACAGCTTTTGGGATTTAAGAATTAATGGAATGACTGGTAAGGTCTGCTGACCTCTCCTTACGGAATTCCTTTACTTCATTTGAAATGTGCTTGTTCTGTATGACACGGTGGCAGAGAAATCTTGTCAACAAAATAGTAACACATGTAACATGTGGCTTTTCTGATAGTCAGCTTGGAGCTCTGTTATCTGAAGGAACACTGCTTCTCTGTTATTGTCACCCAAGTTTTACGATCATCCTTCTCCAGGTGACCCTGAATGCTGAAGAATGGCAGATAACTTTGCAGAGGGGGGCCTTCTCAATGGTTACCTACACCACCATCCCTAAGAGAGGTGTGCCTGGTGCTTCCTTGGTTGCCTTTGGTTTTCAAGACATTTCAAGTTTACTTTTTAATCTTAGCACTTAACATAATCTGCTAATGAAATTTTTACTGTTAATTTCTGCTACTTAGCAAGTACAAAGTGATTATTTAGCATATTCTGTCATGTGCTATATATACGTATTTCTAGCTTTTTATTTAATCAAACCATTCATCAACAAGCTTAAAAATTAGACACAAGGAATCAATAATGAAATGTTTAAAAAAGCATGCCTCAGCCAATGTTAGAGCAAGGAAACTAACGTGTTTATATACATATATTGTGATCTATATGCAGGATTTTTGTCCAAAAGGCAGTTATATAGGCAACAGCATGTATTTTACCTGTTTATTATACAGTCCTTTGAGTTGCTCTAGAGAACTATTTTTAATAACTAAATATTTCTTCTGTCTTTACAAAGTCCCTTTCCTTCCTTGTATCCCAATTTACTGTTCAATAGGAACAATTAAAGAACTCAAAGAGGAAAAAAAACTGGTTGGTTGGGAGTTTACTAAGCGCTAAACCATTATCAGAAAGCGGTTCCTAATCAAAGATCTGGCATTTAGTTTAGTAAATTTAGCTAATTTTATTTTAGTAGATACTCACAGAAGACTCTGTACTCCTGGCAAACTGAAATGTATTCTGCTTTTTACATTTGAACTGTGTTGTATAAGTGCCTGGCAAGTAATTCTCCCATGTAAAATACCACCAGCCTATTACCAGTGCAGAAAAATAATCTTGAAAAAAGAAGAAGGCAATAGGACAACTCAGAATGGCCTAAACTTCCACATGAAGCCAAAATTCAAAGATTTTCAAAGTTAATAGTTTCGGGTTGAATTTTTTCCAACAGCCCCAACCCTCCAAATTCCCACCCCCCTAATATTGCAAAATATAACTTTTATTGACATGGACAAATACTTGAAATACTAGGGAAATCTCTCAGAAGCTGCCTCAAAAGAGAAATGATTATAGGACATATACAAGGCTGAGTGTCCCATAATGAGGCTGCAGTAATAATAATCCATAATAATAATTTATTAAACTTCTATGTCATCCAACCCTTAACTATTCAGTGTGGCTCACAAGGCCTGGGTGAAAAGCCAAGTCTTCACAGCTCTTCTAAGCAGCAGCAGAGTAGGGGACATCCAGAGCTCAGGGACAACCTCATTCCAGAGGGCAGGTGCTGCCTCAGACCTACAATCTTCCACAAAGGGAGCAACTAAGCTATACAAGAACAAAAGAAAGAGAAAATATATGGTTTTTATACCCTGTTAAACCATGGTCTGTTTAAAAAATTAGAATGAGCCAAAAACGTGGGCCTTTCAAAGAGTTCTTTGATAGGTGGGCCAAAACGATTATAACATTTTTAGAGGTGGGTGGCATCGTTTTGCAGTGGCAGTATGGCTTCTCTCTCACACACCCTTATTTCTGATGGATTTAACAGAGCTTATTGGCTTCTTTCTTTTCCATCCCTCCTCCTACTTCAAAATTCAACTCTTGGTGAATCCGTGGTCACATTTTCCCACTTGCCTACTAGCTGCATGAGGTAAGCCTAATGGAATCAGTAGGGAAATACCTCCTGCCTTAATGGCAGAGGTTTTAAAAAGGAGGAGGATGTGGAATGAAGCTGCTAGCACTACATATCACAGGCATCTGCAGAGGAGGACAAATCATTAAAATGTCCATCATGATGTCATGTCACAAATTGTGCCTCTTTTGTATTCACATAGTGATGTCCCACACAAGTATGGAAGGGGCACTTTTCATCATTTTGATGAAAACTCCATTTGCTATAGACATCTAAGGTACTTTCCCCTACAAATGCTTTGAACCCTTTGTCTCCATCCGAATCCATGAACTACTCTCATGTGAACAATTTTAAAAATCATGAAAAGTACAACAGAGCAAAAACAGGCCATGCTCAGTTCAATTGCAACTATTCAAGTGCTTTGCCTTCATTACGCTGGAAACTTTGTTGCCAACCTGCCCCATAACTACCCATGAAAACCTGAAAGGGAAGATTGTGTGTTGTGGAAAAAATGCAGCCTAATTCTAGCCTACCATGTCAGAGGCTTTGTATAACAAGTATTTACCCAATTTCTCCAGGCTGGTCTGATTTTTCCTTCAATAAAGTTGTGACTCTTTTTAATTGTTGCTAGAACTCTCTGTAAATAGTCTCTGAAGATCAAGCCTTTGTGTGTCCTTGGAAGTTGTCGTTAGGTGTGCATGCAAGCCTCACCTCCACTGTCCCTGGGCACCTGGATCTTCTTAAAAAGTTCATACATTGGCAAGAAAATGAAAGGGGTTTCTAAGTGTGTTTGGCTAAAAGGCTTAAAAAGCTCCTTGCACTCAGGAACTCATCCTTTCTCATCAGAGCTAGTCTTTTTTTATTCCCTCTCTTTTGTAAAGTATGTACTCTGTAACTGGGTGTATTAATTAAAATTAGTTTTAAAAGCCTCAGGTCAGAATGATGATTCACTACCCAAAGCTAAGAGGAGTATTTCTCCATTGTTTCCCCCTGTGTCATTTTGTACAGCATTATGCCATATAAACCTCTCTACACTTTTCTAAGAATAGCACATTTAGATAATGTCACAACCATTTTGCCAAATACAAGGGAACAGAGTACAATAGGAAGAGAAAATGGTCTGAATGGACTTTGATGATCAGATAACTAGTTTTTAGAATTTACCATATTGATATGTATAAAGGACAGTATGCTCATTTATAGCACTACATCAAGAGCAGTTTGAATTTATTTTACATTGTTCCCTAAAGTCACAAGCCCAGTATAAGCTTCCTTAAAAAAGAAGTACTGTATTAGATATAGTAAAAGCACCATTCTCATTAGCATTTTTTTTACAAAACAAGGCTTTAAAATGAACTGAGAATTACATCATTCTTCAAAGCTTTACCAAGAAATTGTTCTCTCTTCCTGGTTAGGTCTAAATTAAATATTATGACACCTAAGGGAGTCTACCAAAATCATTTTACATATGACATGATGGTTACATACATCATGTCACCATAAGACTGTTATGAACTTAGACACACATAAGTGCGAAACTATAATGTTGAACATCCTAGAATGCTGTACCATAACTATTTGAGTTGGATCTTCATTGTTATTCTTTGAACCGGCCTCATTCCAATCAGGAAAGGCATGGGGACCCAATTATTGAAATTATATATTTATTCTGTACCCCACTCCACATTTTCATATGTATCAGGCAAAGAAAGGGATTAGGATACATGTCTGTCTGTCTGTCTGTCAGTCTGTCTGTCAAGGACCTTTGGTGAACATATGACCCTCTCCTGGATGGATAAGCAGGCTTTGTTTGCATCTGTGATTTTATCTTGTTTATTTTATCCCATAAAAATCAATGGAATCATTAAGGCAGCCTCTTTATTTAAAAAAAGTATTTCCAGCTTGCAAAAATTAAAGTCCATTATAAAACATAAAATGTTAAAATCAAGCCACCTCATCAAAACCAAATTAGTTTGAGTTTGCTACCACTTTTATACAAAATTAACACTACAGAAAGGTACATATGAACAAGGGAATACTAAAGCATTGTCTTACCACTGAAAAGGTGCTGTTTTGTACGACTACTGTTTTTATTTCACACCTAGTAATAGGGTTTTACTTCAAATTCAAAGGCAAAAATATGCTTAGAAGTATACGGGGATACAAACATAGCAGCTTTCTGCAGCTCCTTGAAGCAGTTGTACCTTTTCAAGATAAACCCTGAAGCATGTTTTTGCCTTTGAATCCAACATGCTGTACAGCTGCATCTAACGTTAAAGTAATTTTGTCAGTATCCAGATCTTGATTTTGTACTTGGCTTTTGAGTGGTATGTCAAGTAAGTGGAACCAGGACAAGAAGTAAATGTGATTTAATTTCAGTTTAATGTATTTAATTATTTTCTAGTTTCTCATATAAAAGCAACAATTCAGTACAACATCTGAAAGGCTCTGATCGCCACACCCAGGGCTTGTAAATGATACATTCACTCCTGCTGTGAAGTATAATGGAATGTTGGGAACTCTAGAGTTAGAAACTTAATTGACCCTTACAATCCTAAAGAAATTTGATTAAGTCCCATCAAGTCTGTGTCAACATTTTGATCTCATTCCCTTGTTCCCCTGGTTCCTTATCAATGACTTTATAGTGATTCCTGAGGTTCTCCTTGAAAATGGTGGATAAATGCTAAAGACCATATTGTGGAAACTGGTTGACTTTGTTCTTTCACATTAGTTTGACTTGGAATTGCGCATGAGCAGTTCATGATCTGTTCCACAGCCAATCCCTGGCCATGTCTTTGCTGTTATAAGTAAGGTTTTCTACATCCTTATACCAATTTAATAGTCCATGTGATCTTTGTGGGCTGCATCTAGTAATATTCATGTATATGATTGTTGGTTTTGGTTGTTTGAAGAATGTGTTGTCAATGAAGCAACAGCTGGATTGGCAGAAATCAGATCATTGGCATAACTTATTCTGCTTCATTTCTGTTCTCTAGACCATAAATTCTCACTATATTTTCCTCCTTACTATTTCCAACCCTAAAGAAATTGCAGTATCTAAGAATATCTAAGGAACAGTCTGACCCATTACAAACCTATTTAGCTGATGAGTACAGCAGAAACTCTCTTGAGATATCCTGTTTTGATAAACCAATTGAGAGTTGTTTTAAACAACATGAAATTAATTTCCTGCAATCTTAAAATGAGGTTATTGCCAAAACAAAAAAGCTACACTTATATTGCGTAACTAGAAAAAGATTAATAAGCATTAGTTACAATCCCCTTGCTGATAAAGAAGCAACTCTATCAGAACACTAACTTACAGTAATATGGTTTGGAATTGTCCTATTACCATCACATATTGAGGTGACATTAGTAGAATTTTTAATATGGTTTAATGTGTCTTAGAAATGCATATGTTCTTCTTGGTTATATTCCCATATCAAAGTATGGAGAATTCATGGATTTTTCAGGCATGGGAGTTGGCTAAAAGAATTACCATACGCTAATTTGCAGCAATGGATTGTTGTGGTTTTATCTGTCAACATTTCAATCAGTTGTTTTTCACAAAAGTGGCGTAAGGGAGAAGGTTTTGGAGTTGTTATATAACATAATTTGCTAGCCCCCCCCTTTTTTTCCTTTTAAAATTATTATCATTATTACTATGTTTGAAATTATATTATTTTTTAATTCTGCTGCTGTACAATGCATACTTTCCTTATGTTAATTATTTCAGCAGAATAAAATAATTTAAAAAGAGTTCCTTTTGAAGATGCCATTGAGGCTATGGAATGCAATGTTTGGTTCCCCCTCTCTCAACATTTAGAAAATCTATAAAGATGCCTTTTGACTTAGATTAATTATGGGCATCTCTTTCTCCAGGCTTTTAATTGTTATATTACTTCAGTAACTTACTTCATCACTAATTTTAATTTTAATTTGTAGAGAGGGGTAATTTTGTTTGGTTGGTTTGTTTTCAGCTTTGTTTATCACTTTGACTACTTCCAGAGCAGAAAGGCAGGATATAAATCAGTAAGTAAATAAATATCTTTAACATTGGGACAATTTGGATAGAACCCACATTTATTTCATAGTATCATTATTGTTATGACTTGGCCTATTCTAAATTAAGCATTATGTGAATTGCAGATTTAATGCTGTATAGTAGGAGTAAAAGCTTGCTATTTTAAAAACGTGCCTATTTAGCACTATAGAAGCGAGCTTTTGCAGTGGCTCTAACCTGTAATCTGAGATGTGTTTTCGACTGACAGTGCCATTGAAACTCTACCTGTTTTTATGTGTGTCTCACACAAGACGTGTATAGAAAACAGGCAGAGCTTCAGTCACGCTGTTGTGGCCGCCATCTTGACTTTTTTTACTGCGCCCTGCAGACATCACCAGGTGTTTGTAAGAAGCAAGTATCATTTTCTCTACATTGGCTTGTTTTAAATTGCCTGCTCCACTGTACCTCCTTTAGGATGTAAGGCTGATTGAAGATATGTACATTGTAGAAGACACTTCTCTACTCCTTGAAGGAGCTTTATACACTTTCCCGCTACCCATGTGCTGCTGGTCAATCACTCTTCATTTCCATGAAAGGAAATGTACTGAAAAGGCAAGTCTCAGAGAAAATGATGCCAGTGCCAAGCAGATGGCAAAATCAATGACAAAAGCTAATTGCATATTGGCAAACAAAGGAAATTCTCTGAAAGCTGAAGTTGGCTATTTTGTCATGAGCTGAAGTATATGAATGATTTAAAGTTTATCTAGCTAGAACATATAAATATAATACAGCACCAGAAAGAGGGAGAGGTTATAATTCACTTTGACTGAGGCTGGTGTTAATTTAAAATGGTAAAAAATACTGTCAAATGTCACTTCCAAATAAAAAAGGAGCCTGCTTTTCTTCACTTAACAGGAGGGTCGAATCAGACATGACATTAAGTGTATTTTTGCATTGAAGATTCATGAGTTTTAGTGTTCAGCTTTCATTAGCTGGGAAAGGATGTGATAATTAGCAGGATCGATGCAAGCCATGGATGGAACATAACTTGTTCTTATTATGAACTTGAGAAAAATAAGCAATGAATGCTCAGGAGTGCCACTGCACTGTTCTCCATCAGCTGAGACACCAAAACTTTTTTCTGAATATGAATTTATCTCCCTACAAAAACAAACGAGTGCTGGACCTCTGTTTTGGAGGTCCAATAAGGTGAGCAAAATGAGCACCCTAGCTATGGTTGCTCAAATTTGACCTTGCCTTTCCTGATATTTATTTGTGACATTTTAAGCTTGTGAAACTGAAACTGGCTTTAACATCAAAACAGTTTAAGGTGCATTCCTAAATGGATTTATTAGGGAGCAAACCTCATTGTGGGCAGTGTAACCTGTTTGTTAATAGGTATACAAAGTCTACACTGGTAGTTACAGTATTCTGCATTTGTCATAAACTGACACATTAAAAACAGAAGTGCAGCAAAATTTCATTAATAAGTTATCATTAAATGTATTGAAAAAACAACAACTTCTGACTCTGGGCTGGCCATGCCTTTAATAGCAACTCCCGTTTTAAATAATTGGAAGGCAGTGGTAACAGATTCCAAAGATTGGATCTTCCTTTCATTTGTCATTATTGTCATAAAATATCAGATGCTGACTTAGTGGTAATCTTATGTAATTGATCTCTTTCTGTGATCTGTTTCTTGTAACTACTAACATCATGAGATATCTTGAGGATAATCTGATTTTTGAAGTGCTGCAATGGAGGATTAGGATGGCATGTTCCGCCGCAGGAAAATCTTGGATGAAAGCCTTTGAATCCAAATTAGGAGGGTGGGATTTCTTTGAGTTAACTTACCAGATTTTATGAATGATCATCTTACATTCTAAAATACTGTTATTGCAGGCAACGCCTGGGGGAAAATATTGTAACCACAAGGGGCTAGAAAGAGATCTACTTGCTGCTTCATTTTGTCCTCCTGTTAAAACTGACAGACTGGTCCCCACATTTCTCTGAAAGCAAATGGAGATGCAAACTGAGTTTTGTCCCAGCTCTTTTTTTCTATCCAAAGCTTTGGGCCTTATGTTCTTAGATAGTTATCCATGCATAGACAAGCCAACTGATCAACATCTCTAATCTCTAGAATCAAGAAGCAGAATATGCATCAGTTGTGTTTATACCAGTTAAGCTTTTGACATAACCACAGTTAATACATTTGCCCATCCCTGTCTGTCTCCTGTCATAAGGAAGCTTAACTGTAACTATTGTGAAAGTAGTTCCCTTACCAGTCATCAAAACTGATAGAACATGCATCTCCTCATGTCCCAATTCACATTCCCAACCCATATTCCTTCTAGTGAGATTTGACACTTGATGGCATACAGAGACAAATTACCCCAATCCCTCCCTCTGTAGGAGATACAGAACAACTAAACTAGTGCAGAACTCAGAGAGAGGCCTGGGAACAGCACAGGACTAGTATTGTCTCCCACCAACCCAATATTAAAGTTTGACATTTCCAAGACGCTGGGAAGATCTAGGAAAACTGAACCAGAGGAAGAGATGCCTCAGGTACTGCTAATTCTCTAGAAAAAGATACAACATTCAACCAGAAATTTTGCATTAGATTTAATTTTTATTTCTGCATACAGCCCATTGACTAAAAAGATTGGAATCTCTGCACTAGGGCATCAACACATAGACACTATCATAAAAGTTAAGATGAGACATCCTGACAGTGACCATTTTCAGGTACCAGCATCTTGAAATCCCAACCACTTGTTCAAAGTTTGTTTGTTTATTTTAATGAAAATGTTAAATATAGATTCAAATAAATGAATCTGGCTGTCCCACAGTATTGACATTAACATTAACAAATTCAAACTTAAACAGTGTCTAGATTCACACATGGGGCCATATAAACCACACAAAGCTATAAATCATGATTTACAAATTGCAATAGCTGGATCCATAAAGCACAAGAAATCAAAATTAAAGCATATGTTGGTTTAGTGTGATGTGTTAACCCCACAAAGGCATTGGAAAGGACAAATAAGTTTTTGAGGAGATTAGAAATGGCCGAATTCAACTCATAGCTTGGCAAAACAAAACCAACATATTGTTTTGTAAACAAAATATAATTGGGAAAGAGTCAAGCAGTATCTGGAATTCAGCATTTGCACTTTAATAATGCATTTTGGGGGGTGTCCTTAAAATCAGTGTTGACTCCTGGCGACTGCCTGGATAAGTCCCTGCAGTTTTCTTGGCAAGGTTTTTCAGAAGTGGATTATCCTTGCCTCCTTCCTAGGACTGAGAATAACTGGCCCAAGACCCCCCAGCTGGCTTTGGTTTTTAGCCTGGTGCCTTAACCACTACACCAAGCTTGGTCTCCTAATAATGATAGTATATCCCTTTTCCCCATTTTCATCAGTCTGTTCTTGCAACTTCTTAGCTTCTGGAAGGTTATCTGTGCCATTTCCCATCAGAAACACTATTGGTTGCTGAAGATAGTAAGACAGCATTAAATTGCTGCAGAGTGAAAGTTGATACATATAGCACAGCTGGAGGCAAAAATAGAATGTGAAATGTCTCAGCTCCATGTGGGAAGACAGGGCGTATGCTTGCTGGCCCCTAAGTGCCATCAGGGAGACAATTAGTAGTATGTCATGGAAAGCAAGTTCCATCCTTTGAGTACTTATTGTTACAAGTTGAAAAAGCAGGGAGGCTATAAATATGCATATGTCTTGAATCTCACCAAGGAAACTGGGACATTCAGTTCAGTGGCCTCAAGAAATCTGCAGCCATTTATAGGAAAGAAAAGAAACACTTCTAAGTGGAAAGTTTGTCTTAGTGCAGGAAAAAAAGCAGTGCAGTTTTCATTAGGAATACAGGGACAAGAAGTGCTTAAATAAATGAAGAAAGAACTAAATCTGGGGAAAAATAGTTTTCAAAATGCTACATTTATGTCACAAATCATCTTTCCCCTTTTCTTCTTGCTACCAAGATACAAGTCAGTTTCTGGCAAAAATAAAACTGTAGACCTTCCTTGCAACTCCTTCCTGGCACTCTATGCTGCCCATTCTATTACCTGGGGAAAAGGCTACATAAAATTAAGCATAAATACCTCTTGTTATGAGCACTAAATGGCATTATTAACATTACTTACAATGCTTCTTTGGGGGAGGGTCAGAGTAGATTATAATTCATACTATGAGGTCTGTCCTTCAAAAGTAACTGAGACGCAGCTGATAAAAGGTGCTCCAGCTAGAATAAGTTCTGGTATTATGTCCACATTTGCAAATAAAAATATTACCCTGCCTCTATTTAATTTATACTGTTTTCCATTTGTTTATGGGCCCAGTTTAGAATGTTGCTTATTGTTTTTAAAACACTACATGGTATAGCTTGGGATCAGAATATCTGAGAAGCCTACTTTTGCATGAACTTGCTCATAAGTAAAGTCTGTCCCCAGAGGCCCCTGTCCATCTGCTGCTGCCAAGACAATTGCAATTAATCGGGGTCTTTTAACTTCCTATATGTATGACTACCCATTGGGCTGTTCCCTGTCAGAGTAAGTAGTGTTACACAAAGCACTGAAAAGGAACATGGAATAGTAAGCCCCCCCAAAATGAAGGCATATGGTAAGAAAAAGAAAAGGAAACATAAATCTGATTTACACGAACACCATCCACTATGCCTTTTTTCGTTGCTTCCACCGTAGCCAAATCGCAATTTATACACTGACCTTTTTGAGATCTGATCAACTCCATCCAAGCATGACTTTCTAAGTTTCCACTCCAGTTCAACCCATTCACTCTTCCTTCATATATTTGCTTTGCAATTTGATCCTCATTCATTCTCTCCATATGACCAGACCAACCCGATCTATTTATTTCATACTGGTCAATCACTTTGTATCCAGATACATTCATTCAGCCCTCATTCATTCTTGACCCTGTCTCCTCTTCTTTTACCACACACTCTTCTTAAGTACCCCATGTGGAGTCCTTGGTGCTCTCTGAGCTTGGTGGTTTGCTTGCAGATGTCTCCTTACTCAACTAGGTAGTGTTATCAACTAAGTAACATCACCTGAGCTACATATATTCTGTCCTACTGGTAAGTACCCCGTTGCTGTTAGTTTTATGTTTTTTTACAATACGCTGACATCTTACCTTAGATAACAAACTTATATAGAAAAGCACACTCTTATACATAATGATTTTCATCTCATTTAACAAGCACCCATTCCTCAAAACAGGCCACATATTACTTAATACCTTTCTACATGTATTTGCACATGTTAAAATGTTTCCATCCACTTTTCCACCTTTAATAAACATTTCACAAAAGTACATAAATTCATCTATTTGCTCTAGTTGTTCACCATTTATGTATAACTTGCAATAATTCACTCAACTTCTCCCTGTCAAATACAGCTACATTATCTTTGATACATTAATTTTCAAGTTATGTTGCATCATACAATCTATCCAAGATTCAGTGTAAATCATTTAGGTTCTCAGTTAACAAGGCATTGTCTGCATACAAAAGTACATATACATTCACATCCCCAAGTAACAAATGTCCAAGTTTGTTTGTTAGAATGCTTGGTGAGCACAAGCATTTCTTATGAATCTATTCATAAATGCATAAACCACCAAAGGGACATCACACATCTTTGTCTTACTCGCTGCTCATTGCTGACTCATTCATTAAACATTTCGTTTATTCTCACACACGCTTTATTTCTACTATATACCATTCATAATGCATTAATCTATCAACCTTCAACATATTCATCCAGAAATTCCCCATTTCAGCATATGGTTTCTCTAAATCAATAACCTACTAAAGAACAAAAATTTGATCTGCATGCACCCTGCCCAGGATAAAACCATACTGCAGTTTCCAGACTCATTGTTATCTCTTAACACCCTTTCAGTCATAATTCTGCCAAACTCATCCCCAAACTTAATAAACAAACCTTCCTTTAGTTTTTACATTCACTTGCCATCTTTACCTTTATATAGGACGACCATAAAAGCATTCTTCTAATTGACAGGCAGAATTTTTTAAATTGTTATGAATCATCTTTTTGATCTTTGTAGAATTGAAAAATAATTTACAAATACATACAGTATTAAAAAGCAAATCTAATACTATGGTAAAACAGGTTTACTGAGAAAGTATCACTGAGATATTGAGATAGTTTTAAACTGCTGTTGAGCAGCAACGTTACTTCATAGGTGTTTTCTTCAATGAAAGCAAGTTAACTGATCTATCTAGATGTGATGTGATGCAACATTTCTGCATCTACATCCAGTAGGCAGTAGACAGAATGTTAATAGGATTATCCTCTAAGTGATCTAAACCTCTACTAAAAAGGGCCAAATCTCTGTGGATATCCCTAACCCTAAGGTTTTCTGGATTCAGGTAGAACATGTTGGGAGAGACCAGTTGCATCCATAGGGAAGGTCAAATGAGGTCAGAATGATGTAATCACCCCTTTTCTACATGCACTGTGATGTCACATGTATACCTAAAGGATGTGTTTATGATGTGTTTAAGGGCTGATGCTGGGCTCTACAGTCTGAGTTTTTGACATATGGCTGACTCATCCTGTCTCATTTCTAACAAAGATCTGGAAGAAAATTAATTACATTTGTTATATTTTATGGTAGACATACAGTGCAGAAGTCACCGTGGATGGTATAGCTTCCCTCGATATATCAATGTTTACTTTCCAAAGAGTGCAGTTCATTATCATTGTCTCCTATCTTTGTCTTATATTACTGAGGTGAACTTTAAAGCAGCAATTTCCTTTCTCAGTTTTATCCAAACTATATTAAAACTGGCTGTATGTACAAATATAGCCCTGTGATATTCAAGAAACATTCCTTGCATAGAAATGCTTGTGCCCTCCTGAGGAAACAAAACAGCAAGAATCAGCAGCCTGCAAGTATTTCCAGGAAGACCTGCTCCCCGCACCAAGGTGCTTGAGAACATTTGGTTCCACATAGAAATAAAATATCCACTAATGAAAAATGACCAGGCTAAACTAATTATTAGGGTGCAGTTAAGTAACAAATGATGGCCTTAACACTCTGCTGTAGCTCATATCCAGTGGAACAGCCCATTTACAAGTCTCCAACTTTGCTTCTATGCGACAATGAAATTACCTTAATGGGTGTCGAAATGGCAGAATAGATTAATGTCTTTTCCTTAAGTCATTTTCTGATAAAGACACATTGCTCAGCTGCAAGATAACAAACTATATGTTCAAAGTGACAAATCATTTAATTAAAATTTACAAGCGGTTAAATACTGTTTGACCCTAATGGAGGCAGTTATCATGAATCAATTTTAGAGGGGGGATAAGGGTGCTCAAAGAAATTGATCGCTAACAGCTATGGTACCTGGATGTACTCTGCATATCTCTGCAGCCTTTTCTTAAAAATAGCCCTTTCGGCAGGCTGTGGTGTACAATTCGTTGAGAAATGATTTCAATCAGGTTGAAAAATAGTAACACTTTTTACTTGGGTGGTATCTGAACTCACGCTAGTCTCATGAATACTTAATAGCACATAGAGGGTTCAGGGGGGAAAAAATCTTGTGTATCTTAAGAGCAAATAATTCAAAATTTGATGAGTTATGCTTTTTTATTACATATATAGGCCAGTGGAAATTGCCATCATTTTTCATGAAATGTCTGAGTACTTTTATTGTTGAAGAACAAGTATGGTCGTTACTTTTACTAACTATTATAGTGGACGCAGCATGTCTTGATAATGTGCTTTATTATGTATGCCATCAAGCAAGTAATGTTTAGTAGTTTTATTATAAACACACACAAACACACACACCTGCAATTTTCATCTGCCAGGAAGCTGTAGGTCTGATCTACATGTCTTTTCCAATGTCCTTCTCTTTCGATTATATCTTGTAACAAAGAGCTTTCTTTCCTTGATATAAAGGACAAAATGATACTGCTTTTTGCTTGAATTCACACATCACTGAAGTCCACTGAAATTTATTATATATGATTTCCAAGTGTTTAATGAGAATTCTCTTTTTAAAAACCTAAATATCATTTCTATTTTCAGACAAAAAAAATACATAAGACACTACTACTATTAAAATAGCATTCTACTTATTTAAACGATCTATGGCTCACTTGTTAGTTCTTCTTAATACACACTAGGAAAAATATTCTCATGAAAGAAAGTTTAATCCACAGACTATAATATATAATAACAGTGATATTATGTCTTAAAAATAATATTTATAACAAAATGGACCCCTATCCATGAATGACATGTTCATGTGTGAAACGTGTAGAGATGTGCAGTGTTCTGTATTTGAAGACCTTAATTTTGGGCACTGACATAATATATGTCAGCAAATTCTTAAAGCAGCCACCTCTTTCCTTGCAGCTGCAGTGTGATCAAAAGAAAGACTGATTTGGTTTAAGAAGTTGTGTATGCCCATACACTCAGAAGCATCTTTTTGGTTTTGAATCAGAACCACTGCACAGCTGTAATGGTTTGTATTATTTTATACTTTCCAAATGATTATTTTTAGAAGTTAACAATTTAAACACTCTTAATCCTGACTCATAATGGTGAGCCTGATGATGTGCCTTTTTCATCACTTTGTAACATCTCTGGCATGTTTTTTGCCTTGATTCATAAATCATGTTGACATATGTCATATCTGCATCTTTAAATGTTGTTAAAGTTCTTGAATTCATGCTTGATAAGCTTAATAGATGAGCTGGGTGTGTGAATATCCATACTTTCTTTAGATTGTTTATTTATTCCCCTCTCATTTTCTTTGTGCACAAGCTTGCACAAATCAGGGATAGTGAAAGATTGGAAGGACAAATTTTTGCCACCTGGTAGCCAGCTAGGAGCCAATAGGTTATTCAGGATTCAGAGATAATAGGCTGAAACCAGAGTGAAATGCCAAAAAGGATTTATTGAATAAATATCAAGAGAGTTGCAGAGAAAAAAAAAATCAATATATCTTCAGGTTGCCACAAACCCCAGAGGACTCCCTTGGGTAAGTCAATAGTTGTATAGCACCCTCAGAGGAATTGGGTCGACTCCAAGGTTTAGTTTATGGAGCTTTTGCCACCTTTTTATACCTTTCTTAAGGAACAGGGATTATAACACCTGGCCCAGCTGGGTAGCATATCTTATCAGTGACTTGGTCACAACTTCAGGCAATTGACCCTCTGCCAGTGTTATTTTAAATAAGGCATTGTGTCTAGCAAACAACCCTGAGGATGGTCTGATGACATCTCTTGTCAATAACTTGAGGGCCTTAGCATAGACCCAAAGTCCTATGAGGGTGCCCCACAACGATTGGCTGGCTCCGAGGGCCGTAGATTTTGTGGTCTCTACTATGGCCATCTAACAGATGGCCATAGTAGAGACCAAGTAGCCAAGAAGATGGCTATCCAAGTAGCCATCTACAGAAAAACTGATATCAGAAAACATGTTTGACAGATTTTTGAGACACCCTGATGATAGAATAATTCCTTTTTTCCCCATTTTTTAAAAAGACACTTGGAAGAATGAAAACAGAAAAAAAGTTGAATTATTATTATTATTATTATTATTAATGCTGATCTCATAGAAATATGTTTGGTTTTTTGGTTTTTTGTTTGTTTTTATGTCACATTGTATGAGCTACAGAAGGTTGGTCGGTTTGGGATTGTCGTAGGATGACTGGATGGAGTCTCCCAACTATATAAGTTGGTTTTCCTACATAATTATTGATATTAAAAATTTATATCAGTTTTATACTGAAATAATTATTCAGGTGTTCAAATCATTCAAATGATTCAAGTGTTTACTTGGTCTAAATGGAGAATTGAAAAAGTGTGTCTGTGAAGATACTCTCAAGGTTTAATGTACAGGATTGCATTCTATATAGAAAATTGGATCTTTTATTCAATTATTATTTGGTATCGTCGGAATCAAAACCTAGAAGGGATTTTTAGCTTTTATCAAAATTGCAAAAATAACATTTAAAAAAAATGTTCAGCAAAATTAAGTGTGCTTGGTGGCTGCTTGTTCAATGACATGTGCAGAAGACATTTCCACTAGCATTTCTAGCAGAATGAAGCAGGTAGAAGAAGCAAAATTGCCTGTCTCAACACTTCAATTGGAGGCACTAAGGTGAAGTATCGCACACTGTCAAGTAAAGGTGCCAAATTGTAGCATATTATTCCAATGATCAAAAGTGGCTTCACAAAGCAAAGTCGTGCCATTTGCACTGATGTACTAGTTCCCATAGAAAAGAAAAATTCTTAGAATTGTTATATAGTAATGAATTACAAACACACACCAAACTACATGAACGGAAATAAGGCCTTCCCCAAACTGATGCCTTTTAGTTGCAGTACCCCTGTCCATAAGAATATACCCAGTCTGATTAATAACTGTAAACAAGGCTACCAATCCATATTCTTCTTTATCAAATCTGGTGGAATGAAGTCCTCTCTTGGGGCCTTCCCCCATTTCAGTTGGGCAATCAACTCCACAACTTCAGCAGAGACAACTGGTGGTCATACAGATAGATCTGTCAGATTGCTATCTAGTTTACTGACAGTATAAGTCCTGCTGTATAACTCCTTAAAATATCTTTCCAAGGTTCCTGGAAGAATGACATTATCTAGCAAGAATTAGTTCATGGACATGCAAACAGATGCTAAGCACTAGAAATGGGCAGAGTTCTTAGACTTGACAGCTTAAAAAAGATGGTGCCGTGCTGTTTTCATTTTGTTCCCTCTTCTTTCACTGCAGAAGTTGCTTATACCAAGCTAACATCTATGGATTCAATAGTAGTCATTCTCTCACAGAGGTCTGCAGAAGTGGAATTGGGGTTTGGGTATGTGATATTTACAGTATGTTGCAACATTACAGCTAACGTTACATCACATACCCAACCTCAGTTCCACTTCTGCAGACATCTGTGAGAGAATGGCTGCTACTGAATCCATAGATGTTAGTTTGCTGTTTAAAGGACTGTTTACTACATGACTTTAATTTAAGAAAAAAGGGTCTTGTAGAAGTTTCATGGAAGTATATATTTTATAAAAGGTCAAATTCATGAATACTTTGCACATAAGCTACTAATAAATGCATCTCCTTTAAAAATTTAGAAGTACAGCTAATGCCTTTAAAGCTGTTTACATTACAGCTCCTGAGGTCTAATTACCTACTCATGAATATGTGACAGGGATGCAAATGCACCAAAAATGGTATCAAATTGGAGTAATTAGTATCCTAGTTCAAATATCTGCATGAATTAAAATGCTCTTACTTTTTTCCAGCGCGACAGTAACAAATGAAGGGATTCTTATTGAAGAAGTATAGTGCCAAAACTATATGCATAAATATCTTATGGAATGTGCAATGCATATTAGGGTTGAAGTATGTTTGTCCCAAGTTTAATTTATCACCTTGTAGCTATTGTTACAGCGTGACACTTTTCTGCTAGGCATATTTATCAAAATAGAATGGGGGCATGTGTCGCAAATTTATTCTATTGCTTATGAAAATGTGTGAGACTTGGGTATTGATTATGGATCCCCCTTGCTGCTCCACTGTTACTGCTGATATCTGAGGCAGCCACTGCACAGGTTCCATTCAGCTCTGCTTACAGCCCATGAAGACGTACAAGTATTGCGCAACAGCATAGATGCAACTAAGCGAAGGCCAAAAATCCAAATGTTGGTTAAGAAAGCGCCACCATATTTTTAAAACGCTTGTAACAAAAGGAAGTGGCTGTGTGAATGTGCCCTTGCCACTCTGTGAACCACTGCTGACTACTTGCAAGCTTTGTTGCTGACATGTTTGCTTTTCTTATACTATGTTGATCTGCCTGTAGACATATTTTGACCTATTTTTCTCCTGTCGTCTTGTCCAGTACATCTGGACGTCATGTCCAATATGCTCAAGGAAACCTCCTATGGCACCTACGCTTCTTTGGGTCACCTGACCTTGTATATTTTTAAAATAGCTTTTTTTTTAATTTCTTGTATTCTTTTAATTTCTTCAGAAGTTTCGAAACTGAAACTAGCATTTTTTTTAACCCTTTCAACCAGTGCCCCCATTTAGTGTCTTTCATATAATGGTAGTTTATTGTTGATGATTGGTATTTATATATGTTTTAATGAGGGTAGGAGGTGGTTGGCCCAGAGACTGTTCGTATTGGGATTGCTATAAAAATTGTAGAAATAAATATTTCCAAGAGCTACAACATGTTCTTAATTTTTCAAATGTTTCAAAATGGATGAGGCCCTAATTTAGAGAACTTTCCATGATGTTTAGCATCACAAAACTCCATCGTGCTATTTCCAGAATGAGTGAGGTATCAGGAGACTGATTAGCAAAGTACACTTTCTTAAGTCTAAATCAATCTTTTTATCACTCGCTTTCTCTCTTATTCTCTTGCATAAGTTTAGAGATCAGAAATATTTTAAGTGTGCATTAAGAATTCTTTGTTTTCAAGTACACTTTACATTTTTTCCCAAGGATTTTGAATATAGTTACCACAAGATTAACTAAAAGCTTTGGATATTAACATGAAATATAACTGTCATAAAAATCCTCCAGTAATTTGGGAAAGGCTTAAAGTGTTCTTTTTTTAATCTTTCTTTTTTTTTTAAGTTCAAGATTTTTTCCCCCATGTTTTGAAATGTATAGCCAGCATAGGGTATAATTAAATTAAATATGACATCCAGGCAGTAGAAGGGGGAAAAAAGTAAACAGGCCGTGTTCCAAGGGTATTATTTAGTGTTATATACAAATTGTTGTGGCAAAAATATTTCTGCTCTTATAGCTAGCTGAGATTAATTAAAGCTGTTACCCTTGAGCTGACTTATTAAAAGGCAGGGGACTACATGTGCTTAGTCAAAAATATGAGTATGTTCTGTCTATAGAGAGGTTCTAATTCCCAGGCACGGATAGGATAATGGTGTAACTTTATGCGTAACTTATATGTTCATTCTTTGGCAGCTAGAGTTAGGATTTGGAAAGATCTGGAACCCTGGAGAGCTACTGGCAGTGCTAGGTACTGCATTTCTGCTGTAACTCAGTATAAAACAGCATAGCATTTCATGCTATGCATTATATACCATTCTAATTGGGATTGCTGGAAGTAATCCCCATTCAAACACATAATAATTATGCATAGGGCAAAAGTGTTAATTTCCCAGTTAGTCATATACTGTGTCGAAAATGGTTTTCTTTTTGTTTTCATTTTTTTGTTTTTTATTTATTTACTAAACATGGACGCCACTGCAAGCTAGCGTCTCTCACTGACTTATAGAGTATACAGTATAACAGCAATACAAACATCTGTGGTATGATTTAAAACAAATACCATTGTAAAACTTCAGCAAACAAGCAGGGACAAAAATAAATAAAAGTGGTCAATGCTTAAGAGAATGCCCTCCAGAATCGTTCTGTTTTCAGTAGTTTCCTGAAGCCGGGAGGGAGGAAAAGAGCCGGATCTCCACACAGAGGCCATTCAAGACTATCAGCACCACCACAGAAAAGCAGTGCCTTTTAGTCTCACCCTCCCTCACCTCCCCAAACTGTAGGACTACAAGCAGCTGCTCCGTACAAGATCTGGTAGATCAGACCAATTCTGGTTGGAACAGATGATTCTGCAAATACCTAAGTGTCAAGTCATTAACAGCTTTATGGCTGGATACCGGCGCCTTAAATTGTACCCAGAAACCAAGGTTGTGTAGGCAACCACAGCAGAATCTGCAGAATTGGTATTGTGTGATGCCATTGCCAAGAGCTAGTAACTGGTCCATAATCTGGACCAGTTGTAGTTTCCAGGTAGTACTAAATGGGGTGGCCCATTTAAAGCATGTTGCAGTAGTCCAACCAGGTGGTAATAAGAGCATGCACTACTATAGATGTGGGATCTGTTCTCCTATTGAGGTCAATACTGTTCAGATGAATAATGGATAGGTTCTCTTCTCAAGTCCTGGCAAGGTGGGATTAAGTTGAAATCTCTGATTAACAAAATAAAGGAGAAGGAGGTTCAGAGAATGAGATCAGTAAAGTCCTGCATATATCAGCTTTCCTAATACCCCACATGTTTCTTATGGTTGCACAATCTGTAGCTGTCTACACCTTTAAAATTGTAACTCCTAGTAGCTGTAGCCAGAATAGCCAAAATCCAGAGCTCCTGGAAGGTTTTTGTTCAATAACACCTGAAGTCCACAAGTTCCCTGCCTATTTTAAGATTGCAAATGATGAATCAATGACTGCATTCAGAATGGCAGCAGACACATTTTATCAGAATTCTGTCCTGATCGGCATTGCTGTTTATCAGATTCCTTCCTTCTTTTTTCCTAAGACTTTAAATCCAGGATTGGTAGGCTAAATGTTCTGCATTGTTGTTTTTACTGAAAATACCAAAGATACCTTTGCACAAAAGTCTATTACTGTCCTCCTTTTGAGTTCTAATTCAGCACAATATCTTCTCTATCCCCAGTAGGTGGGGAACTCAAGGTACATGTGATAATTAAGGAATAATATTTTCCTTTCCCAATTTTTCTTAAATGTGATAAAAATTTAGCCTAAGAAATTGTGTCCAGATCAAAATTATCAGGTGTATATGTGAAAAAAGCAGACCTGCACATGCAGGAGAAACACTAGGAAGAGAGAAATATGTGAACCTGTATCTCCCTATTCCTAATTCAGAACTCTGAGCATTATGCCGCACTGGCACAGTAACGTAATCTGATGCTGAGGTTTGGTTTGGTTTTTGGCAAAGAACCACAAGGCACTGACATTTCTGCAGAGCACTGGGATGAGATAGGCTACTTGCAATGGCCCAGTATGAGCTTGTTCAGTTTACCCTAGAAAAATATGCCCTATCTATGTGACCACAATGAAAATAAGCAGCTACTAGTGTCAAAGTGCTGAACAACTTTAGGCCTGACTAATATACTGGTACAGGCTTTCATGGCCAGTATCTGTTGGGCGATGTTGGACTTCAGGGTTTTAGTGACCATGGTCTTTAGGCCTGACTGTCTGAAGGACCACATGGGGATAAATATAATCCCAATCAGTGAATCGGAAAAGGTAGAGGCAGCAATTTATATAGCTAGGAAAAAAACAGAAATAATAGAAGCAGGAATTAACTGAAGAACAAAGCTGTATTCTTGGGGGGGAAAGGAAGGAAGGAAGGAGGGAGGGGGAGAGAGAGAGAGAGAGGATAGATTCATTTCTATAAATAAAGTTATTTGCATTCAGTTGAAAGTGGCATGCCCTTCTATAAAAAACAAATGTATTTCACACTGGGATATTTTCTCCTGTGTCACTCTCAAGCTATGAAATGCACATCCCCAGGAATTGCATTTGAGCCCAGTCTTAGCACCTTTAGAAAAGAATTACAATTGTTTTAATGAAAATTATAATATTAATTACACATTTTAATTATGCTTTAATGATGTGTTGATCCTATTTTTGTGGGTTATATTAGCCACCTTGAATGTCCTGTCAAATGGAAAGGTGGAATGTTAAATTATTAAGTAAGTAATCCTGTTACCCTTACACTGAAGTCCCCATTAGTTAGCCTGTTGATGCCAACGAGAAGCAAAAGAGTTGAAGTGAATTCAGTAGCATTCAAATGCGTAGAAAGCTAGCAGCATAAATATTCACTCTTCTCCTTGTTTAACCTTGAGGGAAGAGGTGAATGCAAAGGGCTAAAGAAATGGTGGCATTTGTTGGTGCATACGCATGTGTTGCTCAAGCATGCCAACCTTGGACATGGCAGCTGTGAGGAAAAGGAGGAGATGAAAGAGCCTGGGCACGAGGCTGTAAGCTGTCACTGAGCTATTCAATCAGCTTCATCTGTTTACTTTAACAATTTTATTTTTCCCTATAATTCTGAAGGATAAGATAAATTATAGTATCAAACACTTGACTTCATGCCCTACCATCTACTTAAAAATATCTGACTTTTCTGTGCCTATCTTTTAAGATTTCTGTTTCTCTAGGGAAGAAACATCCTTTGTGAATGTCTGATTGAGGCCATTGTAATATAGCTATCAAGGTAGCAAGCTGTGAATACCAAATTTAAAATTTGCATGCTGTTGTCTTGTATTTGTGGTTATAATTCCAAGTGATAGTGAACTGTTTCATAGGGAAGAATAATACATAACCGATACATCAAGCTGAACGTAACTGAACAATATTCCATTCCATCACTTACCCACCCTGTTCACAGAGTCACTATGCCTTTTCTCAGGCCGTTCTACCAGTGAGAAATGGGTTTATCTGGAAAAAACAGGGGGAAGGCAGATTTGGCCAGACACAAAATCAGCCAACATGTTCATTTTTTTCTTTCATGGTGAAGATCTGTCTCCACCATTACAGGTGTCAGTGACTGTATCGTGATGATGTTTGAAGGAATGAATTCAAGGTTTGGTTTGGCACTCACGGTTTGTGTGGAGACATTTGTTACCCACTTAAATGATTCCTTTTGATCTGGCAGTCACACTGGTTTCTCCTGACCAAATTCAAATAGTTAATTGTGCAAGACTATTATGTTAATTTGGGATATCACATTGAAACAAAATTACTTTCAAATGAATATTCATTAGGACAAATCACTCTCCTATTTCTAATGAATTTCTGTCCTTGATATAGCACTACTGATATTAGCTCCAGCAATAGCCTGCCGAGCTCCTTTAGTGCCAAAATCATAATTTCTCTATCAAGATGTTGATCCTCTATTATAACCATTTGGTTCCATTGCTACTATTTCAAACATTTTTATGGATATCTGTAACAGTGCTCTAATGAAAGCAAAACATCAAACTGAATAAAACTGAAAGCCAGTATGCTGTAATTAGTGGTTAGGACTAGACTAGGGTTTGGATCATACACATGTATGAACATCTTTTAATGACCTTGTGCTGTCACTGTCTTTCATGTTATCTTACCTCGTTGTGAGTGTTAGTAGACTGTAATTCAGCTTGAACAATTTGAAGAAAAGCAAGATAGAACTGCAGTGTATAAAATAACATACTGTATATTTCAAAGAATTTTTTTTAAAAAAACTATTTATAAAATCAGTTTCTGAATGCTGGTGTATTTCAAGGATTGAGTTATAAGCAGAAGGGGCTGCACTCAAAGAGCATTTGGAAGCTTCAGCTGGTACAGAATGCAGCAGCCTGGGTTTTAAATAGTGTTGGCTACTCGGCACATGTAACGCCACTGCTTCCAGAGCTGCGTTGGTTGCTGATGTCTTTCCAGGTGCTATTCAAGGTGCTGGTTGTCACCTTTAAAACCCTTCATGGCTTGGGACCAGGTTACCGTCTTTTCCCAGTTGTTTCTACCCATCCAATCTGGTCCGGCAGGATGGGCGTGCTCCTGGTCCCGTCACCCAAGGAATGTCGGCTCTCAGCGACCAGGAGCTGTGCCTCTTCTGCTGTGGTGCCTTCCCTCTGGAGATTAGGATGGCCCCAACCCTTTTGGCTTTTCAGAAGGCATTGAAGACCTGGCTTTATGCCTGGGCCTGGGGCCCCAAGTGTACAAAGGGCCCCATTTCATGGTTGTGCTGATACTGATGGTTTTTTAAAGCTCTCTTGGCTGTATTTATATTTTTTCTGTATTGTTTTACTTGTTTGAGTGTTTTTATTATTGTTAGCCACCCAGATGGTCTGAGATGGGCAGCTATATTGAATGAATGAATGAATGAATGAATGAATGAATGAATGAATGAATGAATGAATGAATGAATGATTTCTGTATAAAGTTTCAAAAGGATTCCTGTGGTTAGTAATGTCATTTTCCAATATGAATCCCCTTGATCCCATAAATTTAAGGGGTTCTTAAATGTATACCGTTATGTGGAAGTTTCTAAAGGGGGGGTACAATGGTGTCTTCTGTTTTCCAGAATTTCTACAGTCTGGCATATCAATGTTAGTATCCATTCAACATATCATTTTATTTCAAGAAAGAGTAAGATAGCTGTTGTACCATGTTACTGAAGCCATGGAAAGAGCCAGCTAGCTTTAACACTTAAACTGTGAACGTGTCCTTTCACTTCTTTTATTTATTTTTTGTTTAAAACAAAAGTGTATTTTTAAAAAAGGTAATATCAATAAATGGAAAGAAAATTACTAAAGTTATACAATTAATGCTCAGTATGACAGCAATAAAAGATAATCCATGCCAAGGAAAGCTCATTGAGTTGTTTTATGATATAAAAAAGAAGTATGAATATTTAGAGCTTAATGCGAAAAGTCTCTACTGTATTATTATTTATAAATATTTTTTAAAAAGAGAAGAAAAAGAAAGCACCTCTAAAAATAATTTAGATAAGTATTTAATTTCTGACTTCCCCAAGTTCCTGTGCTATTGTATTTTAGTCCTTGTTGACCAAAATAGGGAAAGAAAAGAATCTTTGTTTGGAATCTATGTTATGGCTATATGGTATCTTGTTTTTTGTAGAGAGAACTATGAACTTCCTTCCAATACCCCATAAAATGCTTTCTAGTTCTAAACAGCACTTGCAAGGATTTATTTGAAGGTTTAGTACTATAGGGAAGGCTTTGGTGCTTGAACCACATAAAAGAGGAGGTATATATTGAAGTTCCTCCCTTAGATGCCTCTCATTCTTGATCAGTGCTTATGGGACTGCTCCTTCACCATTCAAAGAAAGAAAGAGAGATGGGATGGGATGTTGACATTATTCAACAATCCATTCCAGCAGATAATGGATTAAAGAGACTTTCCATCTTTATGAACTGCCTTTCCTAACATGGATCACATCACTGGGAAATGCCTTTCATGTATCAGCATACTCACAGAGGACAACTCTAAGGGTATATAGAGATAGGTACTTTCAACCCCATTCTTCCCTTGAATTCTTAGTGTGCTATAGTTGTTGTACTATCCTGTTCAAATAAAATTTTATCTTTTTCAAGTATTGTTTTCAAGCTCTGAAATTTTGATTTAAAGCTGAAACTGAGAATGTTAGTAAAGAGAAGCATTCTTTTTGGATATATTGTTTGTCATTAGAAAAATAAATATCATAAAACAGAGCTTACAATTAAATATATCTTGATAAGACAGAGAATATCCATTTGCAAGTTACTGTAAGCACATTCTGATAAAATGAAATTATGTAAATAAATAAAAATAACTATTAATTGCTTGATTTTGAGCACTTGTAGCTAGTAAGAGAGAAATAGATCTGAGATGTACAGGAGACATGGGAATGAATGGTTTGGGGGTAAACTGATGGTCTTCCACTCACTATAATTTTCCATGGTATTTATCTGTGTCCTCTGTAACCAAAAATGTATCACAAAATTAAGACTCCAGTAATATTTAATTCAAAAGAAAATGAACGTAATATTCTCCCTAGAATGTCTTGGGAAATGTGAGGAATTGTGGAGCACATAATACTGAGATCACATTTTGGATCCAACTTACAAACCAACCTTACAGTGTTTAGCTGACTCAAAATGTTATGTTAGTTTCTTCAAGTGAATTGCTGTGACTGCTGGATTACTAGAAATCCTTGAGGTGAGAGTTATTATCAGCTGAACAGCTTGAGTGAATCATACATCAAGGTACAATTAAAACTACCACTTTTGTGGTGATTTCAAATTCTTTATCAAATATGTATTTGAAGATGTGAGTAAAATGTAATTGAGAGAATACATTTTTCCCAGTGAAGTTTCTGATTGTAGTGCAGTTTTTCTTCCACCAACCCAAACCAATCCAATTTAATAGTTTAAAGGTTCTTTATTTGTCAGTAGCTAAACATATACCAGTAACCAAGCTCTCTGTCCAACTGTAACAGATGATACTTGACGTGTACATTTTTTAACAATTTATTTTTCTAAGAAGTAACACCACCTGCTCTCACTTCAGCCTCTCTTCCCAGCATTAGGCATTTGCTACACTAGAGTTCCATATTTTGGTATTTTTTTCGGAATAATTCAACAAGCTGGATTAATGATTATATTTATAAGAATAGTTACTGCTTTTTTTCCTTTCCTAACAGCTATAGGAGCTGAAGTAGACCTCTGTTCCTGCATTGTTTCAGAAACCCAGTTAATGATACTTAGGATTCCAATTTAACATGCAGAAGCCACCAATGTACATGAATTTTCAAAATGGCGTTGAATTAAAAATACAAACTCCAATTTCAGGGTATTTCAAGGAACTGTGCTAAGTAGTCCAAAAAGTTGTATATATTATATAAATTCAGCAATGTGTGGTCATTTTACATTGTTCATAGTCAATGTTTTTCCAGTTCCTATGATTTGATTTTTCAATTCATATTTTAAATCTGTTTTGCTAATAATTTTTATTGATGTTTTAGGACATTACTTAATGTCTTGGATGTTTGATGTAAAGAAAAAAAATGTTTTAAGAATAAAGAAATATAGAAACTGGAAAAAATGCTTATCCTGAAAGATTCTCAACAATCTGAGCAATGTATAGCTGCAGAAAATCCAAAGTGAAGATATGATATATGCACTTTACCTGCACAACTTAATGGGATAATACATTCTCATTATATCATGATAGAATTTTACTATTCATTGTTTTCATTGTTATGCCATGTATAGAGGCAAGAAACCATGAATCTGAAAGTAGAATTTATTCTGTAGCTCAGAATCATTCTAAATGCAATTAATCAGCCTGTTGTTACCATAATTGTGCTACATTTATATATATGATGGAGAAGTTCTCATTTCAGATACATTCAGTGTAACCAGCATACACTTAATCAAAATCGAAATATTACTGTTGAAGCAGAATAAATTAGAAACAGTTTGCATAATTTTTTCATCACCTGTTCATCTCAAAAGTTAAAAAAAAAACTTGAAACAATGACATTTAATAATTATTAAATTCTATTTATGGATGAGATTGAATCAGTAGATTTAGAATTATGAACTTTGATGCAAATGATACAACAGTAGCAAAAGGAATAGGACTGGTCCAAACAGATTACAGAACTTTGTAGGTTATCTGTAAAGTTATAATCACCTCAGGTTTTTTGGGTTTTTTTTTTTAGTAGGGCTAAAACAGATATGATGGCAGTAAAACTACTTCTTTAGTTTTCACATTCACTTCAGTAACACATTAAGAAGGAATAGGGAGTAAAATTTCATTTTTATAATTTAAAACCTAGACTTTAAGCTATAAACTGGAAAAATAGAATAAATAAAAGACCTAAACTAATTCAAATTAAATATGAAATTCCGTGATTCCTGTTCCATGATTTCATTTTTTAAAACTATTTTAACTATCATTGACAAATAATATAATGATAAAAATAACAATGATTAACAATTAAGCTTCTGTGTAGGCTTTTATTATTTCATTATAAAATCTGGCATATATCTTGACTAGAGACACTAAAAAATAATTGCCTTCCTCAAAATCTTGATCCTTGTAGAAAGCAGAAAACCAGGCTTCTAGCAAACTAAGCACTTGGTCCATTTTTAATGTAAATTGTATTTTTCCCTATAACTTTGTTTCCAGAGATAATTAAACAACTAAATTGCTCAATCTCAATTGATTCATAGTAGCAAAGGCATAAATAGCTCATCTCCCATCAACAATTAGAGAGGATGTTAATTGAAAACTGGCATTATTTCCTTCCTGGAAGTAAATTCATTAGCTTTAAACAACAGTCCTTTGCATCTCAAATGTATAGATTTTATTAGGAAAATAAGTGTATAAATTAGATTTTTTTTTTTTACACAAAAACAGAAGATTGGGATCAGCAATCAGAATAGAATTCTAACTATCTGAATACTGAGGATTCACAATAATTAATTACCTAGGAGTAAAAGCAGGATATATGAAGATGTGTCAATAAACATTTAATTACTGGTTAATGAAGAAAATAAATTAATTCATATCTGATACAGAAAGTTATCCTTGGAACAGTAAAAACCCTCAAACCTTATCCTATTTGAAATGAGTATCTTTTAATACAGTACATTCATGAAAAAATACTGTTATCAACTGATGATATGCTTAGCATCCAAATGTTGTTTGGGGATACATTTTGTTTTTAAAAAATCAGGTAAATTTGATATTACATAATTTCCACTACTGTATCCTTTCAAAAGGAAAAAATTAATATTATAAGTTGATTATAGGGGAAAAAGTCTCTTCCTGACATATTTCCTTTGCTTTTTAAATCAGGCTCACTATTTTATAATAACTTGAGACATATTTAGTTTGGATCTAGAATGTAAGCCAATTTAGAGTAGGTTAATATTTCATTTCCGAGCCAGTCAAGATAAATAGTAAAAGTTAAAATACATATTGTAACTGTTGTAAGAATCACAGAAGCCACTTTGGATGCCAGATAGAATTTTGAAACTGAGTCTTCATTTTGTTGTCTATTATTTATTTTTAGTGAATTTACTAAATAACAGGTTTCCTAGGCATCTAGGGAAAGTGTAGGACTTATATGACTTTTCTAATATAGAGAGTTTTTGTGACATTATATCTGTCCTATGCTGTTCTATGTTCAGTATGAAGCACGTATCACCATATATAGCCATCTAATAGAAAAGATTTGGATTTAAGTTAATCTACGTTCATTGATTTTTCAGTCCAAATACTAACATTTATCACCATAGGTCAGTTAATACAATGCCATACTTACTGTGGATAATTTCAAACCATTTTTTCAATATTAAAACAAGCTGAGCACTATTTAAAACTTAAAAAGCTCATTTTAAAGTTTTTCATTTACACTGACTTTGACTCTTGAGAAATGAATGAAGGGAGAGAATAAGAGAGAATAGCAATTGTAAGTTTCCTTAATTCAGATCCTTTGTGCATTTATTCTTGTGTTCTTCATCCAAGGTCATTGTTTCAATTATCCTAGTTTGGCCTTCAAGCTATAAATTATAGCTTTCTTTTTGACAAACTTTCCTCCCATCAAAAACACTCATAATTCCGTTGTGACACATTCTGAATAGATTAGGTCTCCTATCTCAAGTCAATGCTTTCTAATTCAATATG
Source organism: Python bivittatus (assembly GCF_059951505.1). Lineage (NCBI taxonomy): Eukaryota > Metazoa > Chordata > Lepidosauria > Squamata > Pythonidae > Python > Python bivittatus. The sequence continues at coordinate 36,056,201 of NW_028277098.1, forward strand.
TTTATACAGCCTGTTGTCCAGTTTCTCTAAAGTCATAAATCCTCAACTATAATATTTAGTTATTTTATCTGTAGGACTCAGTTGGGGCTTCACAACTGTACTATCACCTCATCTTTACTCTTAAGATACAATTTTGACAAGGTATATTTCTTATAAAAAGGGTTCTGACCTTCAGTTAGCTATTTCTTTCTAGTTTGTTTTACTTCCCATTTTATAACGTAAATTTATTACCAATTTATTACTTAATAAATTAAGTAACCCTTAATTAATTCAATGAGAGTGGTATGGTGCCTTTAATACGATTACTTTATAATCCAGTTAATTGAATTATCCATGTATATTTAGAGATGTTTAAGGGCTCTCTGTCTTGTGAACTTTGTAAAGTGGATTATAACTTTATGTTGTATAATGTGAGTTTATCAAATGTAAAGTCTAATTCTATGCACTCAGTAGTATTTACTTCCAATTCAGTGTGTACAAAATTGCAGTATAATGATATTTTACAGTTCCTTTAACATTTTAGAATTGTTCCCTATTTTTCATTATCAGAACAGATAAATAGTTGTAGGATAGGTGTAGTGGTCAAGGCATCAGGCTAAAAACCAGGAGACCATGAGTTGTAGTCCCACCTTAAGCACAAAACCAGCTGGGTGACCTTGGGCCAGTCCCTCTCTCTCAGCCCTAGGAAGGAGGCCATGGCAAACCACTTCTGAAAAACCTTGCCGAGAAAACTGCAGGGACTTGTCCAGGCAGTCACTAGGAGTCAATGGCATAAAAAAAAAAAAGAAAAAAGGATAGCGCAGCACATTTTCATCTACTATACCTTTATACATTTTAAGCTTATTCCAGTTACAGCCATCAGAGAAGAATGAAAGAGAAACATGGCAGGGGTTGGCACAAAATGGTGGGAGCGGGGGAGGAAATTTATTTCATGCTCAGTACAGATTAACACAACTTGGGAGTATGATCTCAAGTATTCTGCATTCCAGAGGAACAGAATGCAGAATACCCTGAGTGTTCCATGTTCCATCATAGGAACAAGCAAAGATTCTGCTGTGGGGACCAATAAGGACACTGTACTAGTCCCTGCCTCTTTAAATGAAAACATTTTTTATATCCCCATAGGAAATGAAAGAAGTGAATTACAGTCACATTGTTCACACTGAGCCTAGCAAGAAGCAAGCACACAAATCCGGCCTAAAGTCAGCAAGAAGCAATAGCAATAGTTAATTGGATTCACTTCAGTATATCCATGATGAATAACTGAAAGAAAGGGGGAAAATGCATTTCTCTCTAGTTATGAGTTAATTCACATGAATTTTGTATTATGAACCTGGCCTGCAAGTTCTTAAAATCCAACCTGAGCACAGTTTGGCAATGCATTAACTCTCTCTAATGGAAAGCTCTGAACAACTGCAGCAGGGCACATATTTTTGCATTTCAGGATATTAGCCCACCAAAGTTCAGTGCACAAAAGCAAGTTCATAGTGTAATTTTTGCATAGAAAGATAGCATCTGAAAACTTCAGTCAACAGCGTCATCAATACTTCTGACAGGTGCTTTGCACAATTTTGCATTTGTTTATCTTCAATGTCTGCAAAATAAAAAATGCAGAATAGCACTACATTAATTCATGTAGCTCTAATTTCCAATAGAAAGTATTTAAAAACAGCAGTAAAAGTACTTCAAAGACAAGTAGAAGTATTTTTCTTACATCCAAAGTAGTTCTAGGTCTCTTAACTTGTACTTCAGTGGTTCTCCCTAACCTCACCCCCTTTCCTAAACTTTTCACCCCAGCCAATAGCACCAGGGATGGGATGAGAATACTTCTTTTATTGATTAATGCAGGGCAATTTAAAACAGAAAAATAACTAATCCCAGTTTGAAAACAAGCATTCATAACATGGGGAAAAACACAATCAAAGTGGCCTCATTTTCTCCAGAGCTCAGTACAAAACCAGCTGTTCCAAGATTGAGACAAAACTCTCAGAATATAGGTGTTGATTCCGAATTGGAATATTGTATATCCCTATGCTCATTATGACAGCAAGACAGCAAGCATTTCTGATCTGGGGAGAAATTAACAATTTGTTTTTTTTTAATTTGTTATTTAACTCTTTATACTGGTTTTATAACAAAGACATCTGAAAGCTGCTTGGACCTATGTGATAAAGGTTTTTAATTTTTGTTTTGTTTAGTTTTTGTGAGCAAGCTCCTGAAGCATGAAAGGTTACTCATCTTGACAGACAGCAGAGTGATTGGGGAATGGCTTCCCACAGCTATAATCATGTTACAGGGATAAGGTTTCACTAACAAGTCTTTCCCCAAGCTGGTATGCGTATATTCAGTTCCCCTATTTAAGGGGTAAAGTCCCGTCACATCTGGAGAGCACCAAGTAGGGAAATACTACACCATTAAGCTTGTGCTGATTTTCCAGAGAAATGTATGTTCAATGCCCTCAGACATCTGTATGTATAGATTTAGTATATTTTTAGTTATTTTCATCCATCCTATCCATCTAAGTATAAAAGATAGGCCATGGTGTTCAATGATAATATGTACAGAGTTTCTTGTAAAGAGATGTACAAAACTATGCATCCACAATAGATGGACAGAACCATACCAAAAAAAATAAATTACATACAATGATAACCTGCTGACCAGGAAGTCATGAAGAATATATTGTTGCTGCTTCCAATATAATAAATACTGTTCTCCAAAGAATAAAACAGATGCCTTTCCTATATGTGGTCCTCTTTTATTAATAGGGCACTCCATTGATTGAGGATAAAAGAATTCTACCTTCTTAATATAACAAAATAATATGTTACCAAATCCTTTCAATCTTTGTTATCATTCTTAAGGAACTGTCTTATTTTAAAACATAGTAATTATATATTTACAAGACTCAGGACTTGTTCTGTATGCTGTTAACCAAAATGAACACCCACATTTTCTTCTTCCTTTTTGTTCTTATATCAGAAACATTGTTTAGGAAACTCAGCAGTCTCCATCCAGGCAGAATGTTCCTTATCTTTACATGTATCTGATAAATAATGTATGGCAGCATTTGTGAGTACCACACATTAATTACTGCATTTCATCACTTCCAGTTGAATTAAAATTATAAATCCACATGATTTACTCACTAAATGTTGTATACTGTTTTTTATTAATAAAATAGACATGTCTTCTTATTAGATATTTTGTCCTTACATTATTTTCTGGAAAATATCAGCCATGGCAGACTCCCATTTGGCTCAAGCCTGTATTGTAAGCAAGCCCCATTTGCTAAAGATTATTCCATTGAACAACTGTTTGCACATGCCTGTTGGTGCAGTTTGCAGAGTCATGTTTTAGCAGTAAAAATTAGTAAAGAATATAATAGCTTTATTTAATGCCAATGTATTTATTTCTCTCTTACTATAAGGTAGGATTCTGGTTCAGTCCTAGACCAGCTGGAAAATAAATTCCAGTATCAAACTGACTGTCTAGGCATAAAACACTTGCATATAAGAGCGGGATGAATTCTTGAGTACCATTATATAAATGCTTAAAAACTATACGCAGTACTGTATGTTAAGCAACAGGCAATAATGGTATTTCATTCTCCTATCTTTTTAACTGGATATGTTAAGACTAGTAGCTTACTGTATAAGCTCTCATTACATGCCAATGCCATGAACACAAATAGTGTTCCATATAAAGAAGTATATGAAAGTTACGGGAATTGTAAATAATTTTAAAAATGTAATGAACACGTGATGGAGAATAACTCAAATATATATTCTATGTCCAGTGTGTTCCATATAGTCCAAACTAGATTAATGTAGTATCATAAACAGCCATAGAAAACAATCATAGTCAAAAAGAAGTGATCTTCCTATTGATTTAGTTTAGAGAGATGGATGCAGAAAATGCGAAATTTTAAGGTAAGCAATAGATCCATTTAAAGTACACAATGAACTCATTTGAGCTTAGTGGCCTTCTCCGGTGGATGGCAACAAGGACTCCTTAAATGGCATGTCTATTGCTTTACTGTTTTCAAATAGTTTTTCACTGTTCTGTTCTTAGTCAACTGTAACAATGTTATAACTTTGTTAAGTTCAGTATATATACTAGCCCAGCTGAGTGCTCCTGTTTGTTATATTGTATTCATTATATTCAGTGGGATCCTAAGTTTCCTCCCTGAGAACTCTGCTTTTCAGTGCTTTCAGATTTATTCATTCTGGTTGTATAAGAAAAATCCACTTATCCAGACAGCTTCTATTCATACTGGAGCATTAAGGAAGAAGCATAGAACTAGAACAATATTTGTCCTTCTTCAACCAAGCCTGTTCAAGACACAGTATAATAGGTTTAAAGCAGAATTCTCAATTAATATGGCTATTGGGCATGCTGACTGGGAATTCTGGTACTTACCCTATCACATCTAAAGAGGACTAGGTTGGGAAAGAATGAACTGATTTTAGATTTCTCTTGAGGGTACAGTAAAAACTTTGAAGAGAATCTCCGAAAGCTTTAAAGTGATTGAATGTGGAGTTTATAAATAAAACATTTTCTTCAGGAATCACTAGAGTTATATACTTCCATGTTTGTTGTTATGTTCCATCAAGTTGTACCCAACTCCTCAAAGAGTTCTGTACCACAGCTTTCTTCCTCACAATGCTGCAATTACTAGAGTTGCTGCAACCTTGCCTGTGGCTACCTGATCATAAGCCCAGCCAATATATTTCATCTCGGCCTTACGCCAGTACTGACTTCCTGCTGCCTGCAGTCTGGGAGATGGGGTTGGACTTTTGAGGTGGTCCATACTCACCCTGTCCCACTGCCATCTTTGGATTTCTGTGGCATTTTTTAAAACTGTATTCTTCACCACAGTCGTGAAATAATTATTGTAAGATAACACACCAATGACATCATAAAGCAACTTATGGAGCAGTACACCAGAAATTACCCTCTTTTTATACATGGGAATAATTTTTAAGTTGAATTTGACTCCTGGTGACGTGGAGTCTTCTTACTGTTGTCTTTTACTCAGTTGTTTTTCACCTTCCCAATGTAGCATACAGCCCCAGAATTTCATAATATTCTGCCATAAAAATATTAGCTTGGGTCCAAGCCAAGCTTGGCTTTTCAAGATCAGCCAGTCAGTTATTTGTATCTATATCTGTATTAGAGATAGTTGGAAGTCACTTTCTGTTTCATTTTTCTATCTATCCTCACTATTTTAGTTTTTGTCTTTTTCCTTTTAGCTCTATCTTCTTTCTTTGCTGTACTTTCTGTTTTGTATTTTAACTGTACTCTCTAATAAAACATAATAAAGTTCTTATTAAAAAAAAAAAAGATCAGCCAGTCAATCGAGTTGCTGCATAGCTGGACTTCTCTTTATACTGATAAATACAGCTTTTTAATCTTTATCTGGAAGAATAAATAATTCTTTCTGTTTAACATGATCATATACAGTTCATGTATATGGTTGCCTACAAAAGTTTATGCAATCCTTGCCATACTGTATGTTTTGATGAAACAGAAGGTGACTCAAATTCTAATGTCCCACAACTGAAGCGAAAAAGAGGTTGGCTATACCTCTGAATCACTGAAAAGCATTTACAGAAAAAGGAAGCTAACCGTTTTGGAATGGCTTTCCCAGACTTAAATATTATTGAAAATCTGTGGCGAGATCTCAGATATGCAGGACCTGCAAGGAGACCTAAGAATATTTTTGAGTTGGAAGAGTGGGTAAAAAATCTGAAAGCAAAAATACAAAAACTCTTAACTGACAACTGGAAACATTTGGAAGCTATTATTTTTGCAAAAAGGAGTTGCAAAGTACTAACTAAAAAGATATGTAGACTTGCTGTATTCCTTGTTTTCTTATTTTGCATCTGTAAACAACTGCAGATAAATAGTCTGTGTACATTCAAATTTGCAGAAGTTTCCTGTTTTACTGTGATTCATTAATACATTCAGTTTGATCATGAGTGCCTAAACTTTTGCATGCAACTGTACATTCAGTGAATGTATATAGAGAGGATGTTTACACAAACTACATAGTACTATCAGCAATGAGGGCATCTTTTGAGTCACTTGATCGTAGGGTCCATCCACAGTTATAAAAGACAGATAACAGTGAATGAAAAAGATATTCTTCTAAGCCCCTGGATTGCTGGTGCCTTTCAGAATAAACAGTGCTAGGCTGGGGAGACCAATAGATTGAGCTTAAGGCAGTTTCCTTTATTAATGTCTGTATATGCAAATAAACTTTCAGTATTATTAATCAGATAATACTTGTAATATGAAGAATCCAGAGAAAGACTTACTAAAATTCCATACTTTCTTAAAAGATAAAATCTGAAGACTCCTGATTTTGATTCTTTTAGGATATAGCTGAAACTTCTGCATAGTAATCTGCAAGCTAGTACACATATACATTATGGATTTCCCTGACCCTGGTTGGACACAAAAGAGAAACGTGCATTGTATTGTTTGCTCTTTTGGATTGTTCCCATAGTCACAGTGCAATTGCTATTCTTTCATAAATGAAAGATTGCTATTGGCAGTAAAACTCATTTCTGTTCGTCCATGTGTTGCCCATAGGACATACTAATAAAGTTCCATGTTCATTTCTGTTTACACACATTGTAAAACATTTTATCTGCTGAAAATACATTGGCTTGGATCCTAAATTTTGTTTGATAAATGGAATAACCCTCCTCATTCTCTGGGAGCTGGACCACCTTTTGGAATAGTGATATGATATGGCAATGGCTGACAGAAGAATGTGCTAGCAGAAATAGCCCAAACAGAGCAAACAAATTAAGATTCAGTTAAAGATTTTGATCCTGGCAAACCATAATATTCATACCATTCACTGTTTTGCCAAATTTTTCTCTTTAAAAAATAGTTGCAAATCACAACCAGTAGATGCATTGCTGGAATCATTAAATGCTTTTGATGTACAGTTATTTTTAGGAAAAGATGAACTCTGGGAATATCTGTAATACTATATGCAAAGAATTTGAGAAACTATTCCTCTAGAATATAAGGTCTGTAGAAACTGATACGTTGCATTAAAAAACTTGTCTAAATGCAGCAAATCTTTGGGCACCATCCTATGTTAGCTGGAAGCAATCCAGACCAAGAAAATAAACCCTACTCAATTAGGAGGGAAATGTTTGGGCTTACAGCTTTGATGAGCCCAGTTTCATACAAGCGGTCATCTCAGTAAAGTTGAACCTTGCAACTGAAAGAGAAACGTGCATTGTATTGTTTGATGTTTTGGAACCATCACATTTTAAAATTTTTCTAATATTCCTATTTTTATTTCAAGTTTTTCAAAACAATAATCTAAAAAACAATTTCCCTTAAGATGTATAACTTTAAAATCTGTTTTGATTGGGCTTCTTTAGAGGTGTAAATTACTTCTGTATATTCAGGAACGGAAGGAAATAATATCAGGATAAGCCCACGCAGTACAGAGCAAGTCAGCTCATAATGGAATTCACAAAAAGGAAACCTCTTATGCTTTTACCATCTACTAGTGCATTCCAGAAAATTGCACCATCCAGCATTGTGATAGCCCTTATCAATGAAGGGATAGCAATATAGCATATATACATCTCCCATCACAGTACATAATGATACATGCATGCATATTATATTACAAATACAGCCTCTCATCCTTCATTTGTACGTTTCTTAGCATACACGGAGAACCTTGGTGCACTTGGAGATAAAATGGGTTGCTGATTTCTTTTTGATTTGGAGATTTATGTCTTCCAGTTTAGGCAATAAACTCAACTTGCAGCTCATTGCAAATTCTAAGATGGAGTAATGCTGTTAATGTAATGGGATGGTCACATATCAAGAAGTTGTGCATGTCAAGCAACTGGAGCTTATTTTTCTTCCTGCTGCATTAGAATTGTCTGATCTAACAGCAACAGAAGCCATCTAAATATTTCATTTGCTTACTTGAAACTACCTTTCTAAATAACACAATTTAAAAACAAAGGATAAACGGTAGAATTTGGCACATTCGTGTTTTCACAATCTAGATGTGATTTAAGCTTCCACTTCATACAGAGTAAAGCAGATTTGCATAATTTTCCCCCAGACTTCATTTAAGAAGTCACAGCAATCTCAACTGCCTCCTACACAGATGAACTGTTTAAATATGATTTTTTTAAAAAAAAACTTTCATTCTGATTGATCTTCCTGGCTTGATTTTTGATATAAATGAAATGTTGGTTTGCCATACTGATTTGTAATTTAATTTTCCTTTGTAATCAACAGAACTAATATTTAAAACTACCCCACTGTTCTCTTGCTTCAACATCTTTCAGAATTCATTTGATTGGTGAGGTTTGTGACTGAAAGTACTGCTTGTACAAACAAAAGTTCTTGAATTGGGGGCTAATTTTATGTTCTTGGAAATGGAAGGTAGCTGGTAAAACTTCTCCATGTGGAGTAAAAATTGTGTTTTGTTCATCTCATACTCTGTGCATAATAAGAAGCAAATACTGTCAAGAGGGTGACAGCTGTGCCACTGATTTCCTCTTACAGGGAAAATGAGGAATTGAATTTAAGTCTACTATTCAAAACACAATTAAATTGCCAACTCAGGGGACTGTGCAGCCACAAAGAAAACAGAATGTGATGCACCTTTATGCTTTTCTCCCATTAATATTACCATATCTCGTGTGTTTTGTACTCAGCTAAGCTTAAAAAAGGACTTTAATTAGCAAACATTAAAGTATTTTTGTTTGCAATGGCAGTTAATGCAGAATTACAAAATAAACATAGAGCCCGGTTGTTCTTTGTAATAAACTCAGATGTAAGCTCTATTGATTTATATGAAGATTGTTCCAAGGAAATTAGTGTATAGAGATGTATTTCTGTGCTCTGGTAACTTGAAGAGAACCATGACCGAGAGAGCTTCCAGTGTTAAACTTCAACGTTAAGATTAATTTTCATGAAAAATAGACTAAATATGTATAGATACAGATAGAGAGATAGAGTACAGAGAAAGTATAGGTAGATAGAAATTTGGGATTATGATTTTACTATTTCTGTTCTCTGTGCCACTTTTTTTGCTTCACGTCATGGTTTAGCATTAATTGGCAAATTAACCCGCAAATCTTTACCACATGAAAACCATGTGAAATCCTATACTGTACAAATCTAATTAAAAAAAAAAAATCCCATAGAGTTTGGTGTGATTTATTCCTTGGTGATATTTCCTGAGGGTCCTAAAACATTGCAGTAATAGAATCAGACCTAAGACAGCTGCTTTTTGATCTCTCTCTCTCTTTCTCTCTCTTTTACAAAAACATATGTTGTTTCTTTTTAAGTCTTCCTCACTATGGATAGATACTTTCCAGAACCATGTCCTTGTTCTTATTGTGATGTGAGAGAGTGCAATGCTTCTTTGTTATTCCCACAGCTTTCAGTGCACGTGGCCTTAGTGGCTAGTTAGCCACTGAACTCCTAATTCAGAGGTTTCTTTTCAACTTGTACCATGTGGGTCATCAGCCTTTACAGACCAGTTTAATTGCAATCTGTGCATTCTCTTTGTTAATAGTTATTCCTGCTGGCTGCCGAAAGGTCTAGCTTTAAACTCAATGTTCAAAGAATACATCCAGCATTCACAACATGGAGAGGTCTGTATACATTCCTCATGCAGGGGTGAATCTCAGCTGGTAAGATCTCCTCAGCTATGAGAAATTCAATTACTATTTTCTACTCAAAGTGTGTGTCAGTGGCAATTGTCATTTTGAACTGCCTGGTTGTGTTCCCCTTTGTTGTGCAGGAAGACTAGGAAGGGAAATCTTTTTTGGAAGTACTCAGGAATAGAAATACTATCTTCTTCATATAATCTTTGATGGCAGAGTTAGGGAAATAAAGGATTTTTCCCCAACCAAAGTTATTATTAGAAATATGGAGAACTATACAAGAAAGATGGCCAGTGGAAGTGGGTAGCTGCTCCCTCTATTTCTCGAGCCCACAATCAAAAAGATAAGCGGGTTGGTTTTGGCAGTAGATAGGAGAGAGCAGTCACTCAGTCATTCATTAATGGACTAAAACCTTATAATTCCAAACAGTCCACAATAATTAGCGCTTTGCATTGGATATTGGTGAATGGTTGGGGCCTTGGAATGGGTTGTCAAGTCTGCAAAGCCATTACCTGTGATTTCCTCTTCCAACATATTGGCAAGGTCAGTGTAAGTGGAGAGATCTCCATTGTGGTGGGGAATGGTGAAGAAATCATTATATTTGTACAGTTATCTTTGTCAATAACTATTGATCTAGCTGAATGCCGTAATTGAAGTCCTAACTACTATTGATAATGGCATTTTGCTTAAAATGCTCAGATGTTGTAGATAGGGTACAGATTTAATAACATTCTCACATCATCAATGCCAAGTTTGGTTTGATTATACTTTGTTAAAGAAACCAAAATTGCCTAGTGACCCACCTACTAAGTTATAAATAATAATTTATACAACACAATAAATAAATGCCCAACAAATTTGGTTGGAGTTCTAGGGCTATGATAACACCCACAAGCATTTCTGTTGCCATCTTCATGGTGTTTACATTGTAAAAAAAATACCAATTTTGAAAAATAGAAAGTTAATATGTTGGAAAAAAATATGTTTCTCCATACGTTTTCTAAGAAAATAAAAAGGTTGGGTGCTTTGTTTGGAAATATTTGAAAGCCCATATGCCCAGTAAAAGGACAAAGCAAACAGTAGAAGTAGGAAGCATCTCAGAACTAGAGGGACTATAGATAGAAGTGTAGTACATCAGTGCTTTGTAATTAGTTACATTTTTTGAAACATAACAAATTACATCCACCAGCCGGACTAGAAATCCAACTCAGCAATTGCAACCAATTCTGTTCCTGCTCTGCTAGCCCACTGCTTGCTTGCTTGCTTGCTATCCAGCTGTGCAATGGCAGGGAGCTAGTGCTTATGTACTAGCTAAACTCAATGTTGGTTTTCTAGAAGAATTAAAACTTGGCATTAATTTTTTTACCATGAACATCAGGATTTTCTGTCTTGGCTGCTTATTCTAGTCCCTTGCCCAGTCAAACAAAGCAATAAAAGCATTGCAGATGCTACACCTCACCCTTCAAGTGAGGAGACCACATTACTTTGAGAAGCAGCTTCAAAAGAATGCTTACTCAAACCTTAGTTGATCTAAGTACTCCCGTGAAGTCTGCATATTCATATAATTCTTAGAGTTTCCATAGAGGACATTTATCTGGATAGACTCATATAGGAGTATTTTAATAATCTGTGAAGTTTCAGAAGTATTTGTCCTAGTGGTTGAATAAACTTCTCATGTACAGGTTTGAAATGCAGATTGTATTCTTTATTGGACAGTCTCAGCTTCTAGCTGAAATGTGGAGAGTTTTTCAGATCTATGGATAAAAATCTAAAGGTTCTCATCATTAGCAGAGGAGATGAAATTGACTTGGTCCATTTAAAAATGTTGTCTTTGAATAATTTGCTTCATTGAATTCAAATTGCTTAATTCATTTTGACAACTTTGACTTCATTTAATTTGCTTCAACAACTTCAACCTTGCTTAATTCACCTACTTTGCCAGTATTTTATATCTGGGGCTTCTTGCAAAATTGAGGTCAGACCTTGATTTGCATCTCTACCTCTCTTAACTTTACTCTTGAAGGGCATTGTGGATATTTTGTGTCAAACCAATTGTTATTCATTTTGGAAGCTGATTACCAACAACTTTATGAAACTTAAATGTAAGCTTACTGAGTCAGGGTGCTCAACTAGTTTAATTGTAGCCTAATTTTGTAAACCAGTAACACTTGAAATACCAACCAAACTCATCCTAACAACATGTGGATAAAGGCAACATTTTGCTTCTGCATTTTGCTTTTAGAGTTCACTAGAATTAATTAATGAGTACCATTGACTTTGAGGCATAAAAGAAAATGCACAGAAATACATGAATCTCAGGCTTTAAAGTAACCAGCTGCTTTGTGTGAAACAAGACGCACACGTAGGCGTCTTCTCTTCGCACACGTACTCTGCAGCTCTGTCTATACTCATAATGGGCAGTTTCCTGCCCATTATTGATCCCACAGAAGAAGAGAAACAATGCTTAATGCATTGTTCCTTATGAGTTCCTTATGAGGTGTTCCCGCTGGTATATCTTCCCTAATTATCTATAGCTTATTTGCCTTGCTGCCATGTGAATGGAAAAATTGCCATTTAAAACTTCCTGCATAGTTCACTTCCTCTCAGGACACTTAAGTGTCTGTTGCCTTTGTTGGGACTATGAATATTTTTTATTATGGTTACTGATCAGAATTTCAAACAAAACACATTAAAAATAAAAATAAAGTAAAAACAAAACAAGATAAATATTACAATTGGTGGTGGGTTTGTCAGTGGGTAATCAAAGTCTGCCTAACTTTACAGGCAGTGTAACAAAATTTAGCTACGTTCAAGGAGATGGAATCATGCTGATCTGATAACAACTGTACATAAAAAGATCAGAATTTCCCAGGTGTTTTACCAGGTAAGGAGTTATAAGGCAAATCCTTGAGCCCTTATAGAGGGAACAGTGTAGCAGGACATGAGCTGTAGTTTCAACAGCCCCTTGCCCACAGAGGCCCAGGCTCAGTTCCTAGAGACCTTTTTTTGTATCGGCCCTCCAAAACTGCTGTGGGGAGAATGTTGAAGCTGTAAGGTTTACCCCGTTCGTCTCAGAGAAACTCCCATGACACGTGTGTTCAGCAAAGAAGTTTACTCAAGCGTAACATAAGTAAGTACACACAAAGCCAGGGTTGCCTTGGCATAGCTTACATGGTATTTTATAGCTTCCCCATTCCCACGCTTTACCCGTTGCTTAGTTACAGATTACCCGCAGTAATCCCCCCTCGCCCAAATGGCAGATTCAGTCCAGTGCTTTTGTCTTTCTGATTGCCGTCTGTGGGTTGTGCTGTTGTTGCCTTTGTTGGGTTTTCCTGTTTGTGCACAAAGCCGGGAGTTCTCAATCGCTCGCTGATTGCTTCGCTTCAGAGTCTCTGCGCGTTCCTTTGTCTACAGCGCTCAAGGGAAGCCGGCGCTGATACAAAGTATCCTCTTGCGGTTTGAGTTAAGTGCCGCCAGGTGTCAGCAATCAGTTTGCGGTCTTGGCTAACTTCCCCTTTTTCACTGCTAGCACCTAGGGCAGTGAAATTGACTAGGTGAAGCTGAGCAGCAGCGTTCGCCTTGCCATGCCATGCCAGCTGAATCTGACAGAAGCGTGCTAAAGTTAGTGCTCTTTGGAATTTGGAAACAGTTATGTGTTGTAAGTATCTTGCTGGTTTGTAAAAAGGGACTTGCCTGCTGAGAAAAATGTTCTTATGTAGAACAGACTGGTCCTGTTGGACTTCCAGTCTTTGATACGTTGTTTAAATGTGCTGAGTGCACACCCTCTGCCTTTGTTGTTATTCCCTTGGAATAACTTCCCCAACTAATTTTGGGCCAAAACTTTATGTTTTAAGAATTTATATGGAATAATACAAGTATTGTGTTTGTTTCTTCCTCTCCCTTGCATCATCTTTATGCTTGTGCATTTAACAAAAAAAACAAACATGACATGAATAATACTTTTAAAAATGTTTTCTGATCTCATATAGCTATTGCAATGACAGAACAAGTAAGCAGAAGAAATATATTTTACAAGCTCATCATCCTCACCAAAGTAATATATTTTAAGCCATTTTTATTTCTCCATATATTAGGTCTTAAATTATAGGACTTTTGGTGTTTTGGGTTGCTGATGTTATTTTGGTTTATCTGTTTTAAACAAGTTTTATCTGTTTTAAACCTGCACTGCCTCATTAGCACCCAGATTGGTGGAGTGATCTGAGAAATCTCTTGAATATGTGTTACTGTCAGATTTACCAGAGTTACTATCTAAGCAGAGAGCAGGGAATCAGAAATCATGACAGTCTTCCCCACCCTGCCTTGGTCCAGATTTAATAAACTTCAACAATTACAGATCAAAAACAAGCCAGGAAAACACCAAGTTAGGCAAGGCTGAGTTATGATAAAAGGCAGTAATCAGCATCAAAGAACAATTCAGAAGACAAAATCAAGAAGTGACTAAAAAGTTGGGATCAGAGAATAAACTGAGATACAAGAACACCTTGAGTGCAGGAAAACAACGTTGCTGAAATACAGTCTGTTGGAACAGGGAACTTGCCATGCCCCTTCATTTTCAGGATAATCTCATTTTGTAATCCTAAAAAATGGATGATTTATTTTAAGACTACATTTTTAACTATTCTTATTTAGCAGAAACTCAGATTGCCAAATACTTACTTATGAATGACATTTATAGGCCATTGAATTAAAATGTGGACTTAAAGTAGTGAAAACAAGTATTAGGCATCCCCTAAAGGAAAAAAAAAAAAATGATTACCTTGTGGCCACCATAGATCTTATATGTTAGACTACAAATGAGCTAAATTATTTCTAATGGAATCAAAGTTAGAAAAGACAACCATTTCTTCAGAGCTTCTCAAACTGAATAAATCATTTTGTATTCCTAAGGTCACCTCTATATGACTGCCATTGCCACCACCAAATACTCCCCAAACCTATTTTCCCCAGAGCAGTTCTCATAAAGGCCCATAGCAGGAATCATCACATACGTGGTGAAAATTACTAGGGTTACGGGCTTCCAGTGTGAGTCATGGCTGATTGAAGATGTCTCTGCAAACAAACAGAGATGATGACCACTGTGCAGAATGAAAGACCAGCGAGTAGACTGGTCCTTCAAATTTCTCTGGAGAAGGAGAGATCAGGAGAACTCCCACAAGTGCTCTGAATAGCAGCTCTTTGTGAGGAAGCCATAAAACAGTGGTCTTCTACAGGTTTGAGCACTGGAAGCCGAGGGCAACAACAACTTGCTTTCAGCAGCGGCAGAGCCTTTCATAAGGACACAAAGCCAGCCAAATCACTTTCTGGAATCACAGTTTTGGAAATGTTCAATTTAACCACTTTATGGATATTAGAAATCTTCAAAACTGTGAGCTCAATTTGACACCTGGTGAGTTTTGCCTTCTTCAGATTTAATAAATTTTAAATAGAGTCTCAAGAATTTAAAATAATATACAATAGGCAAAAAGCAAAAAAAAAAAGGATTTGGATTTAAGAAAGTTTTAAACAGATTGGGAGACCAGAGAGATTTGGAATATTGGTTATTTTTGCTGTAAGATTTGAAAAACAAGTATATAATTAAATAATATATGCATGGGAAATGACAGAAATTGAACTAAATCCATATTAGGATCTGAGGCTTGATGAAGGTTGAAAAAGGACACTAAGGGGAATTAAAGGACCAGGCAGAAAAGAGTTAAAATGGCTAAGCCAGCTGTAACTTACCTTAAAGAGTTTTTTTACATGGGCTGAAATATTAATAACTAACACCTCAGAAAGAATACAGATTTCAATAGATAAACTTTTAGAAGATGATGAGAAAAACTTCTACCTGACATAGACATTACAGAGTTTGAAGGCATGGAAGACAACAAAATGGGAATACAAAAGGCAAATCAAGAAAAGAATCTGGACATGGAACAGCTGCATGATGCCTCTTTATGGGAAGAAAAGGATCTGGGTATGGAACAGCCATGACAAGAAATCCTGGCCAATGCCTCTTTAAGGGACTTACAAAATAAGCTGATGAAAGCATTGAAGACTTCTTTTAAATACCAAAGAGTGATGAAAGATCAAATTCTGCAATGCCATAGGATTTAAATGTCAAGATTGTGTAGAGCACAAAGAAGAAATATAAAGTTGGACTATTTGATCAGGGATAAACTATTTGTTTGATATTTCTAGTAACTCCTAATGGACTTTTTGCTGAATTAGGACTGAAAAAATGATGATTTCTGGAGTGTGAATAGATAAAAGTTAAGCTATGGGGAAAGGATTTTTTGTTTTTATTTGTAACTTTAAAAGAGGGTGAAAAGTTAATATATTAGCTTATGCTTGGTGTGATAAAGGTTGGAGGTCACTTCTTTATTATTGTCTATTTTTTTCCTTTTCTATTCTTTTTTCTTTTTCTTTTTTCTATGCTTTCTGTACTTTTCTGTTTCTTTTTTCTTCTAGTTTAGTTTGTATTAGTTTTTACTATGTTTATTTAAAAACTTCAATAAAATTATTTTAAAAAAAGAATTACTAGAGTTATGCTACACTTTTAAGTCTCTGGCCAAATTTCCTTTCCAATAACATTGCTTTGTTATGCCGTCATTTAAGGAAAAAGAGAAACTGATCTGGCTGCAAAAAAACCAGATCCCAGTGCCAGGGCAACCTAATGTTCCAGAGACATCACAGCTGAAGGGAGTGGAGAGGGTCACTGAGATGGGATGGGCACTGGCAGACATTCCCATCAATGGAAAAGTTGTCTACCCTGAAGCTCAGTGAAGTATCTCAGATTGCAGAATGGAAGGTTAATTGTTGGCGTTTTTAGCAGCTAAGTTGGGGGGGGGGGAGACTCAACTATCCAAGGACAAAGCCTGTGTGAGAATAAGGGCTGTGGTGCTTTTAGAGAGTAGCACCAACATTCCATGTGGATTTGCCCAGAATGATGTTGTTCTGCTGCTTCTAACAGCTCAATGCACCAAGCTTTAAGCCGGATCAAAGGAAGATAAAAGGAACTCTGCAACATACGGTAACTCCACAAATGTCATGGGATTTTCAGTAAACTTGGAGAAATTTAGGCAATATTTATAGATTCGTGGATCTAGCAGTTACATTTCTTACAGATGGATCCAAAAGATATTACTTGCATGGGTGGAAAGACATAAAATTCATTGAAGCTTTAGAGAAAGAAGAGAGTCTAGCCAGATTGATTGTCTTTATGCAATAAGTTAGTATATTTAATTAACTGAGGGAGAAGAGAGACGAGCTGCAGATTTGCTTGGATCTCAGATTGTTTATTAAAGGTATACTTAAACAACATGTTTCATTCAAGTGTCAATAATTGTTCAGTACTGTTGGCTGAAAAGCCATTTTTTTCATTATTCCGCATGCAAAATATGGATTTGGCAAGTTGGACTAGATAGAGAAGCCCTATGACCTTTTTTTTTCAACACACCATGGGGATCGATACAAATTATTATAATTATTAGATTTATATCCCACATTTATTTTGTACAATTCAAGGCAGTGTACATAATGGTCCCATCTTCTATTTTCCCACAACAACTCTGTGAGGTGCATTAGACTGAAAGGAAGTAACTGACCCAAATCACCCAACTGGCTTTCATGTCTAAGGGAGGACTAGAACTCATGGTCTCCTGGTTTCTAGTCTGGCACTTTAACCACTACATCAAACTGTCTTTCTCCATTCTTCATAATTTCCACTATTTAAGTTCTTCAACAAAAGTATGATGAAATAAAGTGGTAGCAAATTACTTAGTTACAATAGTTTTGTTTTTTGAGGAACGTGATCTGATTCTGAGAAATGTGGCGAAGTTCAGCCATTGGTTCAGTATAAGTCATTGTCCAAAGAATAAAATGCACAGGTCATATTCTCTACACAAGAGGTCTTACAAGAAGATGACAAAAGTTGAGATAACTCGGTCTCACACAATCACTCTATTTCTCAAACATAGCGTAACAAGAAATCATGGTACAGGGCATATAAAAATAAACTAATTTCTTTATTATATGACATTATAACCTACCACAGAAAATTTAATAGGGATTATACCTTACATTCACAAAGAACGCCTTCCAACACTGTTATGAACCACTGTTCACATCTTTTAACAATAAACCAGTTTTAATACAAGGTACAGTGGTACCTCGGTTCATGAACTTAATTTGTTCCACGATTCTGGTTGCAAACCGAATTGGTCGCGAACCGAATCAAATTTCCCCATAAGGTTCAATGTAAATAAGGTTAATCCGTTCTGAACCATATGTATTTTTTTTTAACCACAAAAATATGAAACAAAGTACAGTACAGTACAGTATGAAGAGAGAGAACACTAACCTTGCTTGAGGCGACACCAAAAAGCTTCACAGCAAGTGTCTGTCTGCAACCGTGATCTCACCTAGAGGAAGCCACAACCACGTGTCAGAGCAGGGAAGATGTTTTCAGGTCATGTTCATCACCCGATGCGGTGTTCACGAATGGAAGCAAAATTTGCGAACACTGCTGTTTGCAAACTGAATTGTTCGTGAACAGAAGCGTTCGTGAACCGAGGTATTACTGTACTTTGAGTCTAATGAAGAAGCATATTTTGAGAATACTTTTTTCCCTTTTTCAGATTACTTTCAAAGAGTTAAACAAGTGTTGGTTTTTCATAACTTTTTTTGATGAGCAGTAGCTTTCAATTACAAACTTCCCCATTAATCTACAGTTTCAGCACCATTTTAGGTCTTAAAAGTTGTCCTCCTTTTTCCTAATAACAACTACATGTCATAAGGCCAAGCTTATAGAAATTCTGGCAAAGAAATGCTCGTTGCAAATTATTATCAAGAAATCAAATGTCAAACTTTGCAATAAGACAGGAATGTTTTCCTTGGAGGAGAAATTGTCCATTCAATCAAAGCTAAATTTTATACATATCCTGAAAAAGGATTTCTAAATGAGTCTTGAAATCTTACCCTGGATAAGATGGCTAGGGAGGAGTGGCTAAGCAAAGGAAACAAATTAATTCCAGATTGTCACCAAATAAATTTCAGATACTTTTGATTTGTGATGACATTCATGATTTTTCTATATAAGTCAGAACACTAGGGCACTAATGTGTTAAGAATTGTATTTGCGCCATGTTCTATATTCTACAATAGGGGGTAGTATATATCTCCAATACAAGCAGGGAAATAATAATATTGCATTATAATAAGGAATAAAGTTTGATTTCTCATGTCACAAGTCAAATGGCTATCATTCAGATGGAAGAGTCAAAGTTCTATAAACCAGCTGATTCAGAAAGCATTATCAATTTTATTCTGCTGGAATATACCACAGAGAAATGTGATGTACTTGTCTGTTTACTAGTGGTCAAGATGCTGAGAACAGTTCTTCTTTCCTTTGGGTTAAGAGCATTACATTGGTTGGAAGGTTTTTTTCTGAAGAAGTACAAAGTGCTGGTTAGAGCTTTAAAGACCTTCATGGCTTGGGTTCAGGCCAAAAGAATGTCCCTCATTCATTGAGATTATCAGAGGAGGTTCACCTAAAGTTACCTAAGGCCAAAATAATTAACCTCTGGCAATTTGAGGTCATGTTTTTTCCAAAGCCATCCCAGTTGGGGGGATGTAGTCCTGCTGAACTGAGAAACTTAACATCTCAGTCTTTTGATTTAACCATGTTAAATTATTTCATCGTGCTGAGACACTTCATAAGTGATAGAAGCAGAAAATCAAGAACGGTATCAGGTTGAAAGAAAAGTGATGCATAGAATGAATCTTGTACATGGAGACATTTTTATCCTAATAAAGAATATAGATCTTACATTTCCTGCATTAGAGCAGGAAAATGCACTGTCCATAAAAAAAAAGATCCAGACCTGTCTCCAGTAATTATTGTCAGACATACTTACATTTCCTTTTCCAGGATTTCATGCCAAATTGAGGAGGATTAATTCAACGCATATAGACTTATCATAAAACCTTGCTAAGAACAGCCCTTCCTTGGATAACTTACCTTTCCAAAAGTATACATTTTTCCTATTCATTTCTATCTCTTCAGCTGTGTGTAGCAGATGGCTGCTATTTTTGAAACATATTTATGAACTCATCCTAACTTGCCGTTTTTTTAAAAAAAATAACCTATAGTAAATAAACAAAATAATGAACAGTGGTAGTGAAGCAGCATTAATATTTAACTACTCTGTATTCTTCTCTTTCCAGCTCCAAGTACTACCCAGCTTGGGATCACTGGGGGCGCTGAAGTTCTCTTGTCCTGCTGGTACCTTGTGTTGACACTGTCCTCTTACACCAGCATAATGTACCTGAAGAACATCGTTCTACAATAAATGTAAAGAACCATGAAAAGCTTTTAAGGATTCTTTGAAAGTGCTGATGACTGGATCCAATCTGGTAGAGTTGGTTAAAAAACGTCGTGGGATATAATCAGCAGTGCTTATATGGGAATGATTGCCTTCTGTAGAATTGCTCATTATGTAAATACTTTAATTCTACTCTCTTTTTTATTAGCTGCATTACCTTGTGAAGAAGTACACATTGTCCTTTTTCTTTTCCCTTCTCTCTCTCTTTTTTCCTTTTTGAAAGATGTGAAATTATTTTTAGAGGATATTAATTGTGAGTTCATGTTTGTAATCTATAACTTTTCAAAAGCATTCAGTCATGGTCTGCCAAGTTGCAGACAATAGTTTACATTAAAAGAACCCAAATAATTGCAGTTTAAAAAAAAATGTGATCTTTAAGGCTGCAATACAAGCATCCATTTCCCTCTTTAAATAAGATTCTATCTGTATTGACACAGAATCTTTTTTTTTTAACAGAAAAAGCTAAATAACATTAGCTTTGATTCATCTCTTCAAAAATAGAATACATATCTAGATTTTCTTCTAGCATGACACTCAGATTTCAAGAATGAGCTTTGTAATATGACTGCCCAGGGCAGTTAAGCTTTGATTTTGATTTTCTTGTCTGTTCAGCATGGGTGTGCCTTCATAAGATACTGCTTTTCTCTTCCTCTCGGATGGGAGATTATATAAATATATATATATATACATATATATATTTTGGTAGATGCTAAGTTCAAGGGTACTGAATCTCTTATTAAGAACAAAGGTGCTATTGGCTGTGCCATTGGGGAAAGGAACTATCCAAACATTGAGAACAGAAGCAGACAGAGTAAATAGATGGTACTTAAAGTTTCCCCCCCGCCAAATCTGTAGAAAAACAGCAGATATCTCAGAGGCTTCTTTATGAATGTAGCCCCTTTTATTTGTTCATATTGTGTCATGATTTTTAAAAGACTGCAGAGGAAGTGAGTTTTGCTTTATTTTACTAAATGTTAATAAGCAACATCAAAATTTGCATTTCGGCATTGTTCTTCCTGTTTAGTATATAATCTCAGTAAAAGCTTAATCTTTTGAATGGTCAGAATGTTTAAAAATATTTTTAAAACCTACATGTTTTTAAGATACGTACATTCATGTGCACAGACATCAGGAATAGCATCTGTTCCAATAACAGGGCACAGATGCTACATAGGTATGTGCTAATGTATCATTGGTACTCAAATGTTAGTTTGCTTAAAGAATAAATGACTGTTTCCTCTCCTACATAAACACGTGGCTGAAGAATTTCTCAAACATTTGCAGTAACTGTGCCATAATCTTCACCTGTTTTATGTGTACTAAGGAGAGAGAGGTCACGTAAATGCTGGATTATGATATTATGCCACACAATGTAGGGAAAATTATAGAAAAATGCAGATGGATATAATGTTATTCTGAAACATGCATATTTAGAACTTTCAGAACACAGAATAGGGGTATAAAAGAGCTTTTCCCTCCTCACTCATAATTTATCTTAAATGCAACTTGTAAGAAGTCAGTATTTTTTTTCAAATGTTTTGTGCTACACATCTGGTTGCCATAGTGTTAATTCTCTATCCTTGTCTTAGCATAATGTCGCATTTTCTCCCCCGGAAGGGACCTTGATGTATTCTACAATCCCTGTTCCAACACAAATTAACCCTAAAAATAACTCTAAGTTAGACATTAGTCTGCACAGTCTAGTAAGGAACTTGTAGTTCTGTCATTCTAAATAGATAATCTTAACAGAAGAAAATGGGAGAAATTGCAAATTTATAGTATCGTATGTGCTTGACAGGAAATGTTGCAAATTAACAAAAGATTTTAAAAACTCAAACATGTATCTGTAGATATACTATTCTGGTATAAAGTAAGTGGATACTTCAGCAAATGCATAGACTTCCACTTGGACTCTGACATACAGTGAGAAATTACTCTCTGTTGCTTGACTGAGGTAGTTTCCTTTTCCCTGCTTTTCCCTGGTTCAGGATGAATGATAACAGCTTGTTTCTTTAATTGAAGTTGCTGAGACTTTTATAACACAGTGCAGTAAAGTGACTCAGAATGTCAGATAAAGTGTTGTTTCTTAGACAAGAAGGTCTCAAAAGCAAAACCCAATTTAGCAATATCTCAGAGGACTACTGAAAAAGCTACCAGGTTTCGATCCATATAAATGGTAACTGTAACTTTAAGATAAATGATTAGGGTATCCATTCTTGACCGCGTTAGAGCTGGAAGAAAGGGAAATTTATTGACTGAGTACAAGTTCAGCCTTTTTAATATCATCCACCCAAATATCTCTAGTTAGGAATCAGCACAATCCGTTCACATGCCTGCCAGGTTTAAAATGTGTTATACCTTTCAGTACCCTGCTCTTTTATTCCATAAATAAAATGTTAATAGATTAAGAGGGGAATCCATTACACCAGTGTTGTCCAAACTTGGCCACTTTAAGATGAGTGGACTTCAACTCCCAGAATTCCCCAGCCAACATGGCTGGCTGAGGAATTCTGGGAGTTGAAGTCCACTCATCTTAAAGTGGCCAAGTTTGGACAACACTGCATTACACCTAGCAGACAATTCTTAAGAAAAGGAAGAACATCCATATTATGACTATTAGATGATTAGCTGCCAGAACTGGGTTGTAAAACTCCAGATGACCCACTAGATGGCAGCAGAGAAGTGCTAACTCTTTGCAGCCATCCAGTGGTCATCTGGATTTCTGCAACCCAGAACTGGGGGCACTCACATATTAGAGCTATCACCATTCAATGAAGCAGTCTGTATTCCTGTTTTGTTCTGCTATTGATCAAATGTTGTTACATAGATTTTTTTTATGGAAAAGCTTAATTGGATTGGTTTAATGCAATATTCTGACATTTGGCTGCCCAGACATTCAAGCTTAGTAGAGTAAGGAGAGCAGTCAATATTTTCTGTGTTGCTTCACAATGAATATAAAAGTCTATTCATATATCTCCTGTAGAATGTTACATATAAACCAAGAACAGGAAGTATGAGTTTATCACACATGCTGTGCTCCCTGTAAGTTTGAATGCCTAGAGCCATTCTCTTTAATTTCTCTTGTATTGCAGCTTTAAAGTTCTAGAATGCATTTAACAGAAGAACAGAGCAATACTGCAGAATCTTCTGTCAGTACTCTCTTAAGGAAAAAGAAACAATTCAAAGCTATGTCACAAATAGAGAACCCAGCATTCTTTTTCACATCCATAGAGAGCTGCTTTAATAGATTTGTTTATCCAAACTCTATAGTCAAGTTAACTGCTTTCTTATTCCTCCCCCAGCACATGGAGTCTGATGATTCCTGCAGCAAACAGGGTGATTTTTTTTTTCTTATTACCGAACATGAAAATACCTGTGATGAAAGGATTAGTAATGTTATTGTTTGTATGGGACTTCCCACCACAATAGCAGTTGGAATATATTAGCTCAATGTTTAGCCCAGCCTCTAAATGTTCACTTGCAATTGTTGAGTGTTTTCTTTTAAAATGCATTAAACCCCTGGTTGTAGGAGAAAACTTAGTAGAAACCACTTCCTGATTGTGTAGGGGAAATGTATATGTATAAAACTGGGTTTGATTCTGTAAGTATTTACTGTCAAACTGGGACTAACTCAATAAATACTTTCAGGATTTGCCTTGCAGAGGCGCCTTTGCAAAAACACGTTCAGCCTAATCCTATCAAGACAGACACACAGAGAATTTTGCACTGAATAGTCCCAGTAATAATTTTTTTAATAGCAGGTGTCTGCATATTGACAGGATTGCCCCCTCACAAAAGTTCAGCTTTCTTTGGTAAGCCTTTTCTATATGATCACTGTACAATTTGGGATTTAATGGGACTTGATGTGGATTGTGTTGGTTGTTCAAATTACAATAACATTTTACAGAGTTTATTAGTCTTTAAATTGTGGGGTATGTTTGCTTCTGTTTCTTACATGATAAACTGTGGTCATCTAGTCGATATCATTGCTGTTTAGCTCTTTAATCAACCACTGTTATATTTCTCCCAGTCATGGAATATGTATGTGTGTGTGGGGGGGGGGGGGTATACACACACACACACACACACACATGGACACACACACACACACAAATATATATAATAAATGGATTGATTCCATGTAATATAACTGAGGACTTATTATACAAAAATTGTCCCAAATGTTGAATTGTGACAATCTTTCAGCTAAAGCAAGACAATTAATTACAATTGTATTGTTACCAGATTAACATACAGAAAAAATGAGTTGAATTCCTGTGGTGTAGGTAGTGGTGCTGATTGGAATTAAGGATGTCTTAATATATGTAATATGAATTGTGATTTTTTTAAATTAGCTTAACTGGGAAATTGCTATGAAAATTCAATTGAAGTGATTCTTTTTTGTTCTTCATATTATTTTAAATTACAGTTTGTTTCAGGTACAGATGTGCTGAAATCACCATCACTAACTGTGCAATCCTATTCATATCTACACAGGAATAAGCCCTACTGAGTTCAGTAAGGCTTATATCCAGGTAAGTGTGTATAGCATTGCAGTCTAAAGTGTGTTTTTTTATTCCCTGAACATTTTCAAAATCAGTATTTAACATTATGCTGACCAAAATACCCATCTACCCCACAAAACTGTGTGCACTTAAGATTGTGTATACCAAAATATGAATATACATGGATAAAATGCCTTAAAGCTTTAGTATGCACTTACTTTCAGGGACTGGACCATTTTTTTCCAGTCTGAGGAAAATAGTCCATATTTCATAACTTGCAGTGGAAGGGTTGTTTGTTTGTTTGTTTGTTTGGAGAAAAAAAATCATTTTTACCCCAAAGGAGCATTTGGTAATTTCAAGTATTATTTCACCAAGTAGACTGTGTCAGAAATTTCAAAGCCATGGTAGAACTCAAACCTGATATTCCAGGTGGGCAGACAAATGTTTTGTAAGGAAATGATGAATGTTGCAGTCCAAATCCTTTTGCATCTGGTGACATTTTGCCTTTGATTTGATTAAGTAGGGTGATGGATTACATCTGGAAGAAGTGGTAAAACTTTCACTTTGATCATCCTTGTTGGTAGATAACTGGATGGTGTAAACTCAGTCAGTCAAAATATGACCCATCAAAGTGAATGTACTCCACTAACCCGTATCTGACAGCTCACCATTGGATGCCAACAAATCTTTTGGTTTTAATGCCAGTCCAGGACTACAGAAGCAAGAAGGTTGTCAAGTACCTATTGGACTATGACATACAGATGTGTTTGATTTGTTGTTCAGCCTGGTGCACACCGTAGCAGGATTTATCCTGTAGCTATTAAAAGAAATACTGTGAGTATGAAAATAAGGTAAATTTATTTCAGTTACATTTGTAAAAAGTCCATTGGTGATCCCTTTGTATACATTTTGAGCACAACTGCTTCTCTTCATCTTCCTTAAACAAGGCATCCTTCTTCTATCTTTTCTAAATGCTTCTTGTCTGTCTAATACAGAGTGCCTCTGTTGCAAAACAAATGAATCCTTTGCAGCATAGGGCAAAAAACTGGTACAGAAGAAAGGACAGTAAAATGATTAGCTTTATTAGAAATTGATAAGACAGAGATAAGGGAAGACATAAAAATTATAGTTGTTGGACAAAAGCAAATTTATTAACTGTGTATGTACCTTTTCCAAAACATTTGCAGAGCCTGGCTGGGGGTTCTTAGACAGAACTTGCATCACTAGGGCTGTGCTAACCTTTTGAAAGAGATATGAAGGAGCACTTACAAAACACTATTTTTAAATAGTTAAAACAGCTTCATTTTCTTCCATGATCTCACAGTTGCTTCAAGAGCTGCTCTTGGCTATCTCCGCATGAGACAAAGCAAAGTAACTTCTTTGACAATTTGAAAAGACCTGCTCCCGCACTTTCCAAACCAGCTCTTTCAAAGGATTTGTGCGGCCCTCCTCGATAGGATTGGGCATACAAAGCAGGCAATGAATTTCTACTCATGTATTTTATATGTAAGATGTTGCCTTCTGTAGTGTATCGTCATTTAGACAATGAATGTGACCAATATATTCTGATGCTAACAATGCAATTCTGTACTTGACTATCAAGGGGGTTTTCTACCAAGTAAGTGGGCATACAGTTTTCAGCTTGAAGAACACAGTCCAATGCACATCTACTCAGAAGCAAATCCCACTGAGTTCAGTGGGCTTACTTTCCTGTGTGCTTAGCACAGCAACTTGAACTGAAGAGTAAAATTAGTATTACGCGTAACAGAAGCATGGATGATAAAGGAATTAGTTCAATTACTTCCATCTTCTACTACTATGAATGTGTAATTGTATGTGGGAATGACCTTGGGAGACAGGGGGAAGAGCCACAGTCAGGGGAATGGTCAGGTAAGAGGTAGCTTAGGCTGCAAAAGGAATGTGGGAGTGGCAAACATCTCAGAAGGGACCCTCCTTGGTTTCTTGAGCTGTAAAGATGACAGGGGAGAAATGTACTTTCAGATTTGCAAGATTCTGTTCAGGTGACCTTACAATAAAGTAGAATTAGTTCATCTGGCTGTGTTTCCTGTCTGAACTATCTCGCAAGGCTGACAACAATTTTGCAAGTCTGAAAGTACATTTCTCCCCTGTCACCTTTACAGCCCAAGAAACTAGGGAAGGTCCCTTCTGAGATGTTTGCCATGCCCACATTCCTTTTACAGCCTAAGCCACCTCTTATCCAACTGTTCCCCTGGCTATGGCTCTTCCCCCTGTCTCCCAAGATCATTCCCACATACCATTACAGAATTATATATTTCTTTCTGAAGTCACATTTCCTTGAGACAAAGGCCTCAGCTGTTGATTTTGCCCAATATTTCCCACCAAAACCAATCCCACCAGAAAATTTAACTTAGTCCACTCTCTGGATGAATATTCTTGGTCAATAAGGCAAGCTTTTTCTTTGAAAATCCTCCATTTTTTCTGTAAGTGCTACGACATAGACCCTTTGTGCAGGTTCCAAAGGCCTTACTTGGTTCATAGTATTCAGATCTGGCTGTAAAAATACAGACAACTACTATATAGTAGTAGCAAAGAATGAGAGATTTCTGTATCTTTCTGCTGCCATCTAGTGGTCATTTGGATTTTTGCAACCCAGGTTTGATAGCTCTAAGAGGAAGCAAGCAGATGATAACCATGGCATGTGCAGAATGGGGCTTTATTTTTCTGCCCATAACATTATTCTGATTTGAACCATCTTTGCTCACACCTCCTGACTGCAGTTAAAAGAACGTGTTCATTGATGCCTCATACCCATAGGGAGATCTTCCTACACAAAACTTCAAGCACTGTTGTGCCTAGAAACTTTAGTAGCCACATGTCAAAATTTGTGGCTCCCCAGCACAATGTTCTTAAATGTACCAGATAAAAAGTCTTCAGTAAAGGTCTGTGAAATAATTATTTTCTCTAAATCATTTTGAAGCTGTAATTACCTTCAACCAATGTACTAAACTAAGCTGGACCATGGTCTGTTTTTAGAGCTAGTCCGTATATCCAATATTGAATATTATTGAATATTAATATTCAATATCCAATATTGAATATTCACTATTCTTCAACAGGGTAATCATAAAGGTATGTAGATATTTATACTATTATCCTTAGACTGAGAAAGAGTAAGTCATTTCCAGTTTGATTAGATTAAGAATATTCGTTATCATGCAGGAATAAAGGATTAGATGCATTAAACTAGTTGTGTTTCTATAGCAGTTCAATCCTTCAATTCTGCCTCTTCTCTTTATTACATATTAGAAAGAAATAATAAATTAGTTTAGATCTCAGTACTAAGTCCCAATACAGGCTTTCTGTTTTTACTTCCTTGTTATCTTCTGTATCCAGCATTGTTTCTCTTTCTAAAATATTTATCAGAAAACACGCTAACACACTGGCTTCTACAGGCTTCAACTTTCATAAACTGGAGATAACACCAGCTTGAAAATGGCCTGTCGTAAATGAGATTCTAAAATTCATTGCAAATGCCAAAGCTATGTCATTCCATAGCAAGGGCATTAAAGAAAGCAGTATTATTTTACTCTTTGAGTTTTAGAAGATGGGAGTTTTCCTACCTTTTGATCATTATTTTTATTTTCTGGTAGCAGCGAATTCCCTTCTCGGGGCCTTCCATATGTATTGGATGACAGTCCTCACCAGTGTAAGTCATTGATAGGTGTCCTAGTCCAACATGTTACAGAAGGTTGCCGTAACACAATTTGGCATGTCAAGATAAAACAGATCAACTGGCCAAAGTTTGCCTTCAGTGCTATAAATAGTGACAGAAATAACATTCAACTTCCGCACTCTATCTTGATCTGCTTTTGTCAAATAATTTTGTTACCAAATAACCAAAGAAAGAATCCACCCTTGTAAATCATTATTTTCTTCAGTGCTGATGCTGGAATGCTAGAAACATTGATGTATATTTATATGCTAACTAGCTTTCCAAGTAATAACATTGGGTGCAACTCAGCCAAAGCAAACTACTTTAAGTTCCATTGATTCCAATAGCTGAGTAGAATACATGCTTAAATCTCTCTGAAATCAGTGGGTCTTAAAAGAGCTCATCTTTGGCTGTTGAGAAAGGTATTTTTTCTATAACAACACTTACAGATAATAATTTTCAGCCAGAACCCAAATAATCCTTATTCTAACTATGTGTAATAATATGAGATTTTCACTCTTCAGACTGACTGCGTTTATAGCAGCGCTTCCATTGACCTTATACTGTAGTAGCCTTAGAAGCATTCATTTGAAACGAGAAGAATTTAAGATAACACAATGGATTTTGCTTTTTGATATTTGTTTTCATTCAGATGGAAAGGGACAGACATTTTTCTCTGTGCTGCTTTTTCAGATTTTGCTGTTTTTGAGCAACAATATACTTGGCTTGGAAATTAGAAGTTCTCTAGATGTGTTTAAAATTTTGTCTGTCATACTGGTAGCACTACTTCATCTATATATAAAGGTGAAAAATAAAAGAATTACAGATAGCACTATGAAAAGTTGACTAGTCTACTTGTATGTAGTATAATGGGGCAGTTTTTTGCACAATTTTAAATTAGGAAGAACTGCAGAAGTGTCATGCTTCATTACGTTATGAAAGCTTTTAAATGTTACTAGGATGATATCTCTTGCTCTCCCTATAAAAAGTTGCTGAAACATTGGAATGTTCCTCCAATGGAATTCCGCATGTGTGTTTTTTTCTAAATGTCAAAATGCTCTTTGACTTTTACAAAAAATAGCACTCAAAGTAATGAAATAGTGATTGTTTTGCTACTTTATGGTACCTGAAAACCAGAAATGTGAGGGTACGATGTAGTTTGTTTCTTAATGACTTGGGCACATTGGTTGGAGTTTGCAACCAGAAAATCCCAGTGATGCTTGTGGAATCACCTTCCCTTAATCTGTTGCCTGCCAGATTGGACTTCAGCAGCTACGAGAATTCCCAGGCAGTGTAGTCATTTAGAGTTGTACTTCCATCACTCCATGCTGTGAAAACCTTGCCATCACTACGGTGATTTGAATTTAAATTCATAATCTCTGCTCCTATTTTTGCTTTTTGCTAGTGTTCTGTTTTGTTTTAATACAAGTCCATCAATATTGCTTAAAAAATACACTGTATTCCAGTTTTAGGAATATAGGAAAGTATCATGTGCAAAATAAATATAACTGTCCATGTTTTCCATTCGCATGTCTTTCTGCAGCTATGCTTAGCTGAGATAGTGATAGGACCATAGCTCAGTAGTCCAGCACATGTTTTGCATGTAGATAGTCCCAGACTAAGTTCCTGTTATCTCCAAATTAAAGGATCATATAGTAGATGGTGTGAGCCTCCTCTTCCTGCAACTTTGGAGCTGTTGACTGTAAGAGTAAACCACTAGGCTAAAGGAACAGAGACAACATGTTAACGCAACATGTTCTTGCATTATCCAATGGTCCGCATCCTGCAGGGAAAGCTATGGCCAAACTGAAGTGACCTGTGGCATTTACCTACATTTGCACATATGATTTAGCAACAACAACACTCAAGTGTAGGGACACTTGCTAATATGTGTAACATGAAGTTACCCAAATAATTGCCATAATATATACATGTACTTTCTAGAAATGTGCCTTAAAAATGATCCTTTTTTTTAAAATGTGGGACTTTTTGAATATGTTTTGTATCTAAATCAGATCTGTTCAATTGGCTTTTCTGCCCTGTACACGTCATAGCAAAAGCAAAATGCATTATGCAGATTTTGTGCCCTGATAAACTACCTAACAACCACTTGAGGGATGACCTGTGGAAAATGTGGTCAATGGCTCCTTTAGAGATATTTTCTTAGAAACCAAAATGCCTCTTATTTTAAGCTGCTTTAGTCAGTGTCTGTCAAAAAGCATATATCTCTTGTTGCTTTCAATGATCTGGAAAATAAGCTTGCAAGCCAGCCATTGGGATTTTAGAATTTAAACACACACACACATATACCAAACATAGCTGACACATTCATTGAAGATTGGCACAGAGATATTTGCATAACAAAATCTTTCGACACAGTTAGTCAAGTAGACAGATATTGAAAATTACAGAAAGATTTTTTTTTAAAGTCAGGGAGGCAACATAACTGCAATAGAAAACACACCAAAGCATTAATTGATCAAGGATAGAGAGGCAATCTACTTCTTGGACAATTCCTCTCCAGCCCAGTCAGCATAGCCAATGGCAAGAAGCACATTAGCCCAAAGTACCTGGAGAAGGCCACATTGTTTCTCTTTGGTAGATGTCCTTCTGAAAAGTTAATGGAAGTTCAGAATAGAATCTGAGAACTTTTGACTGCAAAGCATACATTAAACTATGGCTCTTTCTCACATAAATGGAAAAAGAGTCTTCCATACCTATCTGGATGAAGAAGAGTATCTGGATGAGAACCGAAAGGGCAACGCGTAGTTCTGTTCTGATCTCAGAATGGGGTTTTCTGCATGTAGCTGATGAATTACAGTCATGCTCAGTATTTGTTGAGCAGGTTGATGGATCCAGTCTCCACAACGTCTTTCTTTCCTGAGAACAATTACTGTTAGCCATAATCATGGTTTGATGACCAGGAAAATGCATTTTTGGCATGTTCACATTCTCAGATTCCAAACCCTACAAAATTCAGCCTACAAATTCACATTTCTCAAAAGTTACTGTAAGCTAAGAAATCGACTACGTGTTCTATTCCATATCTAGGTTGTAACTAAGTTTCAGCTCAAGGAAACTTCAATGGAATGGAAAAGGTAGCTTGACTTTTTTTCCCTAAATTGCATTCTGGATGAAATGTTGCCTTTGCCCTCCAGGACCTTGCAATTAAATGGCCAGCGGGGAGGGGGCTAAATAATTAGAATTCTCCTACTTTATGTGGCATGGGAAATAATCAAAGCTGTCTCCCTCCTTTGCATTTTCCTTTAAATGAAGCCACAAACGCAGACTTCATATTATACAGAGGCAGAATAAATAAATAATATATAAAAACAAAATTTAAAAATACATAGTTGCATACTAGGTATCTAATGTTATTCCTTAGTTTAAGCTATAGTATTGAAAGGTGATGCTGTAGCTAACATTTTCTTACTGCCGTATTCTTTTTCCTTACTTTTTTTTTTAAGGGTTAAAAAAATGAAGCAGCATAAAAGCATGTTTTTGTATTGTAGGTTTCCTTTCAAAATATATATATATATATATATATATATATATATATATATATACACACACACACACACACACACACACACAACCTAGGGTACAATTATTTCTATAAAAGATCATAGGTGTGATCTTCTCTTAGAAGAACTTGAAGGGTTCTTCTGTTTGTGACTCTTTCTCCTCAGGCTGAATGTGCAAGTGTTGACTTTGCTCTGAGGAAAAGTTACAGCACTAAAATGTTGCTTTTTATCTAAGCGTATATTTATATTCTACATCTGCAGAGCATATGTTTGAAAAGAATGCTACTTTTATTGCAGGTGATCCACCTCTTTTGAGGGGTAGACACAGCCCTGATATTTGTATACAATCTACAAAATAAATCCTTTTGCATTAACTGCATTTTTATTAGCTTCTTGACTATCTGAACAGAATTTCCTATCAATTACTGCAAGTAAATAACATAATTATAACTCTATGTAGTATATAGCACATATGCTATTTTGGGTAAAAGAGATGAACTATGCTTATGCTTTGACATTAATGTCTGAGTTTTAACAGTGATCCCCATCTAACATGCAACTGTACCCTAAAATAGAAGCAAATAACGATGAAATTACATTCAACATTATCTTTCATAATCAGGTTGAATTACTTGTAAAAAATGATGTTGCCTTGCTGATGTCTAGATGCCTAAAATTGAAGGAGGATCCCAAATTTTTTAGTGGGGAGTAAGATTAGTAAATACCTATGTTATGTTGTGATCTCCCACTAGAAAATTATAGAAACTTCTAGAGTGATTCAGCAGTTGTTGTGCCAAAATAATAATAATGGGGACAGGCTTCGTATTATTTCAACAATGGATGAGGGATGCTAGGAAGATGTTTAAGTCACTACTGCAGAAATGGCTCATGTGTCACTTCTCTGTTTCCCCAGTGTTCCCTCTGTTCCTTTTTGCTCTGCCCACATCATCCATTTTTGGGTGCTTAGGTAGTAGAGAGATTACTTTACTCACATAGGCTGTCCCTGGGAAGAGGAAATGATAGGGCAACCCCACTTTCCCCCTAGAAAGATAGTTAATCACATGAAAGATGTTGCAGGTCCATCTTTCTGTCTACTTCCTCCTTCTCAAGATATTTGCACACATGAGAAGCAGAGACACCAATACACAAATAAGAGGGAGGAATAAGGAAATAAAATTATTCAGAAAACTTGCAGCTTTCAGTAGAAAGAAAAGATCCAAATCTTGAAGGTAACACATCCATAGGAAAGGATCAGTGCCTGTCTTCTTAACAGTGAAGGGGCCTTTGTGTTTGTGCATTTGTGTACACATATATAGATGACATTCAGGTCACTGGAGAGAGATTTATAACTGAGAGCTGATTTAACTAATCCATTGTTTAACTAGTTCAATATTATATCATCATAATATTTTTGGGTAGCAATTTGCTATTTGCTATCTTTGAGGAATCTCCCAGTCTCTACCTGGACAGCCAGATGGAGACAAGGAATTCCACTTGGATATGCTTTACCACCATCTTTCAGTCCTATGCCAAAGGGAGATCTTTCACAATGACCTTAATCTGCTTTTTAAAATGAATACAAAATAACTCTAGTTCAGGATAGGGACGATATTGATATTGCAGTTCCCAGTGTTTATGAACAAATTAAGCTGCTTTTGTATAATAATATTTCTTTAAGCAAAGCGTGTTTATCATTAAATTAATGCCATTAAGAAAGGTTTATGGGTACAATGTTGATAATGTTGCTGAGAGACCCTCTGAAGAAGGAATGCCCAAATATGTGATTGTATTTTGGTTAGGTGCAGGACACTTTAGCAACAGTTTTTAATGGTAACATGTTTATTAAGTCACAGATCTAACAAAAGGCAGCATGACTAATTGCTTAGGCAACTGCAGGATGTGTTTTAAATCTGTGGCTTATTAATCTGAGGTTTCTATAAGTGCGCAGCTACAGATCTTGTGAACTTTGTCAGTTAGAAATTCTTAAGCAATTTTAAAAAAAATAATTAGCAGCACATACGCATCTCACTTTTAGCTGATTTCTGAAACTGAATTTACACATGAAAAATTAAACATCATTCTGGCAGTTTGCCATGAATTAGGGCCATTCATTTGGCAATATTGGGCATGAGATGAGACAGTAATCCTATAGCGATTCATCTGAAATGTTTCTCATGAAAAGTGAGATTTTTCTTTGAGTATGTTTGTAATGCAAAATATAACACCAGCACATATTTAGCAGTAATGGAAGTTTATAACAAAGGGTTACTGATTACAGTGCTGAAAAGTAACCATACACAAAGTACTGTTCTTTTTAAAATACAGTGTTTACATCAATAAGATGCTATAATGACATCTATCCTTTTTTTTTTTCCTTGAACTTTGTTTATAGACTTTTTTGTCCTTCGAGAAGAAATAAAATTGTGCACTTACTTTGCCTTCTCATTAAAATCTATACCATACATCACCTGAACTAGCATTGACATCTGTATTTTTTTAAGTTCAATATGTGAAATCTGATATTCAGTGCAAGCTTTCAGATTGCATCTAAAATAAAACTTATAATGCAATCACTAATATTTCCAGCCTTAACAATTGCAAAAATATCTAAGTTTTATGTGGCCATTCTTTTCATTATTCTGGTTACCATTCCTCCTAATCTAAAAACAATGTATAGGGTATATGACATTTTTCTGTTTCTTTCTTTCTTTCTTTCTTTCTTTCTTTCTTTCTTTCTTTCTTTCTTTCTTTCTTTCTTTCT
Organism: Python bivittatus; assembly: GCF_059951505.1. Classification (NCBI taxonomy): domain Eukaryota; kingdom Metazoa; phylum Chordata; class Lepidosauria; order Squamata; family Pythonidae; genus Python; species Python bivittatus. Next base: position 36,090,744 of record NW_028277098.1, read on the forward strand.
TTCCTTTTCTTTTCTTTTCTTTTCTTTTCTTTTCTTTTTTAACAAAGAACAAATTTAACAAAAACAAATTACTATGAACTGGCATGTGCTTCTTGTGTGTGCTGTTGGATCTAAAAATAGCTCTTTAGGTTCTTTATCTAGCCTGAAGAGGGGAAAAAAGCTCCCATGAAAAGTATAAATGGCCCAGGTCATTTCTGGAAGAATACCCACTGAAGTGTTATAACCTCCCCAGCAACTTGTGAGGAATGAAATGGAGATAAAACCAGCTACAGAATGTTTAAAAAGAAAAGGATATTTTATTGTTGATTGCACAGTCAGCCAGATGTTTAGACTGGATTTGGCATTTTTATCCACCTATTGAGTCCTTCCCAAGGACCTGGGATGGGCAGGTTTTGTTGTTTGATGGCATTAGAGGTATCGTCACAGGATATAAGCTATTCCAAGTAAAGCTGCCTTTTGCAATTGACTGATGGTGATGTTATCAATGCCATTGGTGTTTGAGTGGTGCTCCAGATGTTTTGGGATTGCCCCTAAGGCACCTATAACTATTGGTACTATCTCTGCTTTCTTTTGCCATAATTGTTCTATTTTTATTTGCAGGTCTTTATATTTTGTGATTTTCTCCAGGTCTTTCTCTTCTATTCTGCTGTCTCCAGAATTGCAATGTCCACTATCCAGACGTTTTTGTCTATTATTATTATTATTATTATTATTATTATTATTATTATTATTATTATTATTCAGAATACTCATGCCATTCATAAATGTTCTAATTCTCTCTCTCCCTTTTAAAACAAGCCAGGCATCAGGTCAGATTTCCAAAACATCCACTACTTAGCAGGCTTCTTGAAGTAGCTGGCGGCAACAGCTAGAACATCAATTTAAATTCCCCCAATGACCCAGAGTCAGTAGCACTGCCTGGATTGGCAAGATGACTCCAGGTATTTCTCACATGTTTTGTCCAAGTTTCCCCTAAGATCCTACTCAGTTTTTCCTGCTGTAACTAGCAAAGATCCAGTCTTTCTTTGGGAAAGCATTTGGCATGCCATACAGGGAAAAAGTTCCAGTATACTGTAAAGAAATACAGCAATCATGTCTAACGTCTTGTTTTTCCCAGTGCCTCCAGAACCATCTGAGAGCAGCACTTGCCGCTTATCTCTATAATATGATCAAACTCTTCCCTAAGAGGGAAGGAAAATACTTGTGTTGATTCTGCTGTTTAGTAAGGAAGGACAATGAAGGGGGACAGAGTGAGCAATCTGGAAGGCAAAGAAGCTTAGGCACATGGCAGTTGGGGGGCTTTCTGGGTCGCTGGGCCTAGCCTTCCAGACTTATCCAACTTTAATAGCATAATTGCTCAGACATTGCTCACTATATTAAGAGACACAATAGGAAATTAAAATGACAGCCACATCAGGCACTCAATGCTAGATCAGGAAAAAAAGAAGAACATAGGGTAGACATCAGTATGAGCTTTTCCAGAGTTCCCAAGGATGTCAAGTATGACACCAACTTTGAAGTTAATCCTCTCACCTGCCTTGATGTCACATCTAGGGTCATTAAACTAGTAGTCTTCATCCCAGGTACTATTCACATAGGAGGACCATTGCACATAAAGCTTATCTAAGATATCACATGGAAGAACAAGCATTATTTGTGCTAAACTAGGCCTGATGTTTAATACACCTTTGCATTTCATGTGTACATATTTTAAAAAGTCAATAACATGAACTGTCTTCTGAACCCAGTATATGTAAGGATGTGCAGAAGTTTGAAGGAGAGATTTATTCTGATGGAGAGTTGTGTGATGCATCACTTTGAAAGGCCTCTGTCATGTGGAGCCTTTCTTCTAACCAAAGCCATGTTGCTTTGTGGCTGCTGTGCATACAGTATATGGCACACACAGCCACTATTCACAAGCTGGAAAGCCTATCAAAGCAGATCAGCTACACTGTGACTCTTTACCAAGGTAGAATATTTCATTTCTTAAGGCAGAGTTCCCATGATTGCCATACCTCTAAGATTTGATTTGGTCCGGGAAGGACTGATCCTTCCCAAACTGATAAGAGTTTGAGCAAAGCAATTTTCTTCAGGATCACAAGAAGAAAACATATTGTTCTACCTAGTGCTTTCCTGAAATTATTTTTTAAAACCTGACAAAAAGTATCTGCTGTTTACTTTTTTAATGCAAACATTACATACAAAGTACCTAGTTTAGGTGTATGTAATATCAGCAGACCTCTTGAAATGTGGTATTCTTTGCTTTGCTGCCTCACTATTCAGCACAAAGTTTATTTTATGGTAATCTGACTGGGGGGCGGGGGGGCGTAACCAAAATACTGAACCCATGGCCTTTGGACAATAAATATTCGATTCAGTTTCATTTATATTAGTAGACCCTGACATCCTGTAATATAATTTGAGTCATTAGTTAAACTCTCATTAATTTCAGTTGAAGCAAGATTGGACCCTTCCAATTGGATCTGTAACAAGATTAAAGGTGATCTCTTAAAATAGCAATACCTCCTCCAAACTCACATTGAATTCATAAAAATGAAAGTTACCTTAAAAAAAAACAGGGCCCTATTATGCTCTGCAGGCCCAATTCAAAAGGGGCACACATTGAACAAGTTGCATGTGTATGTCTGAATACCACAACCTGTTCTCACAGGAAGAATCCAATTACAATATGGAATTTCAGACACGTACATTAGATCCAATTGATTCACTTTGGAGGTTTATCAACTGAAAGTCTTGTGACAATGAAACTAAGTATGCCTTCTTCTTTACATATTTTTACATTGTGACGGCCACAATTTAATATTATTCTCCCCCCCCCAATATGTAATGGCAACTAATAGCACAAAAATAATTTTTTTCTCAAAAATAGTCTTTATGTCATGTTTTGTTGATGCTAACATTTCCACTCTTTTCATAACGGGACATACAAATGTGCTCCATCCATTTCAGAGTTATAGAAACGGCCATGTATAAGCAACTCTTTTGCATACTCCCAGAACACATCTCCCTCATGAGTCCAGCCCCCCCAAAAAAACCCTCTCTTTTTTCATGTTTTTAGGGATTTGGGAGAGTTTTCAAAACAAAACCAATACTGTCAGCCTTGCAGAAGTTTAAAAAATGCATTTCAGATTTCAGAACTCATGAACTCCCACCCCAAATGCAACCCTTTGCCCCCCTGTGGTCACTCAACTAATGGAAGTTGCACTTCTCTGATGCTTTGTTTTCTTATATTTGTACTTTTTGACCAAAAGCTTGTATGTAACTGGTATTTACTGTGAGCTTCTCAAAAGCTCAAAGAGGCTTTTTCTCTTCCACACTTAACTGCCAGTCTGCTTTTACCTTTTGTGAGCATTTCCTAATAAGTGCTTGAAAATGCATCTTCAGTCTAATGTGAAGCCTTTGGAAATTGCACAAAGAGCACATTACTCATTATCCTATGAATGAGGCTTGCAATTATTATCTTCCCTTAATCAGACAAACAACAGTGAATTGGAAGGAGAGAGAGGATGGGGGCCAATGTACTTGAAACTACAGCAGACATAAAGCAGAGACAGAAGCACCTTAAGAGAAGCTTCGTTGCATATCAAAATCCAAAATTCTTACTAAAATCAAAACAATTATTTTTAAAATGTGACCAAAACTCCTGGGTCTTATACAGAGATCACCTAGAGTAGAGTTTGATTTCCCCAGTGCGCTATGAAACCTTTCAATAGGTTGTCATTTATTGTCACTTTAACACAAAATCCATGAAATTTCACACATTTTTTTTAAAAAATACTAAAAGTATAACTCGTATTCAATCTGCATATGCCACATACCAGGCAAGCACTTTCTTTCAACTTTTATACAATGAGTTTCTCAATTGTATGTATCTTGCAGGTGAAATTTAGGTCCAATATTTCGCGTGTAGCCAATTATCTAAAATACAGATTATATTGTTATAGATCAAAGGGTAATATAGAAAGATATCAGGACCTGCATAATGTTTGATATGGCGTACATGATGAGACCAAAAAATACACATGGATTTAGCCTTAAGAAGGAAGTGAACTCCCTTCCAATAAAAGTGTTCAAGCAGAAGCTATGAGAGAACTTCAATACCAATTTCTGTACTTAGCAAAAGGATGGGCTGGGTGGTCTGTCTGATCCCTTTCAACTCTGCAATACTGAATATTGGATGGACTTTCTGTGGCCTTCCCTAATTTTGGACTAGACAAAAAGAATCTCCCAGTATGAGAGTCTGACATGAGGTTGAGAAAAGCAACAATGAACCAATGTATAGAATAACCTGTTGAACAGTGTGTAATCCTTCCAAAGTTACTAATTCCATCTACTTTTTGCCCCATTCAGCAGTGTCAGGGATGGTAAGCACTGGAGCTTAACCATGTTTGAAGAGTCATAGGTTGCTCACCTGTGACCAAGGAAGTCATATCTTTAGTTAAGTCTAAAATTAAAATGCCTAGAAGTCACAACGCAATATAATACAAGGACAAAAGTGTCTTGGGAAGATTTTTTTAAAAATACTAAAAATATAACTCGTATTCAATCCTTTGTTAATTAGTCAAAGAAAAAAAAAACATAATGAAAATCATTTGACATCCTTTAAAGTAAGATGGTAGCATTTTCTGGCAATGACACCCACAATATATCACAGAAGACAAAGAAGGGGGGTAATTTGAAAATATTGCAATGTAACCTCCAGCTTTAAAAATCTTTAGAAATAAAATCAAAAGCTGACATGCCTTTGCTAATAATTATGGGTTGGCAGGCAGACTCACCAGCCCCATTATATGAAATCGACATCTTTGCATCTTTGTTGAAGAGCAGGGTTTTTTAAAATTTCCTTATGCATGTCAAATTTCAGATTAAAAATTAAGCAGGTATTAAAATTTCACACAACCTGAATTAAAAAAAGAAAGTGTTCTTAAATATTTAATAGTTAAAATTGTAAGTAGTTCTTAATGAGCTCCAAGAAAATCTCAAAATGAAACTAAAGTTTGAATTTAAAGACATAAGGGCCCAGGTATAACTTTTGTTTTTGGTGTAGTGATCTAAGATAGCTGTCTTTTCTAAAATAGAGTCAACATTTCTAATAGGAAAAATCAAATAAATAAAGGAACATTTTCTTCTAAGAGTAGACCCGTGTATCAATTTCAGTATCCAACTTGGAATGAAAATTGTGTCCAGTATCCACTGCTGTTAGTGGGTGATTAAGCACATCTTATTGGCCTTATGGCATATCAATGCTACTATTAAAAATACTGATTAAGGGCAATAGACTTGCAACTATTGAAGCTGTGATTATTCCCTATTGTAAATCCTTAGAAGTCAGTGGGGTCAGTGTGTGATTTATACACTGTCATTCAAATTGGACACAGTAGCAGTGAAATGTGATCTATATCAGGTAGTGACAAGAAAGTTAAGAATGGTGTAAAGAGGGAAGAGAAATTGACTGTTCCTGGCTGGCCACTTTGGGAAAGAGCAGGATATACTACTGACGGATCTTTGGACTGATCCAGCAGCACTCTTATCTTTCTAAGGCTTGGTGAAACTCAATATTCAATGTGTTTCCAAGAAAAAAAAGATGATTGAACTATTCATAGTGGAGTCCTTTCTTTGAAGGGTTTGTGCAGAGAAAAGCTTGAGGAAGTGTAATGCATGGGCTGCAAAGCAAATCATTTGTTGAGTGGTAGCAACTATTGACCTACCTTGTGCCAACTGAGAAGCAATGGGAAGAATAGGTGGGACTAGCCTCATACATGCTTCATGTGGTGCTTACACTCATTAAAGACATGAAATGGATACTTTGCTCAATCCACACTAATTTATTCAATGTGAATAACGATATGTCTAGCTTCATTTTTGAGTCAGAGTGTTGATGCCTCTAACCCACTATTGCTTGTCTCCTTAATGTTTCAGGCACAGCTACTTTCCTGCTTAAACTCCTTTTAATTGGCAGTGGTAAAGATGAGCCAAAGACCATCTGCATGTAATCATGTGCTTTATTAATGGACGATTGTCGAAATGTGACATTACATGAATGTCATGCATTTAAATTTGAATGTTACAACATTACTGCAGATCCCATGAAAGTTTAATTTTGATCTGGAGCTTGATATTAATGGACATCTGTCTGGATTTATATATTTTCCAAGTTATTCTAGTCACCTTAAATTATTACAACCCTAAAATTAGAATATATTATTGCAACTAACTTATTTCTGATAAGATACAGTAACACAAGATACTTAATCCTGGAAAGCATATGTTGTGGCTCTCCTCTATTTTAGGAAACATGCATCATTATTCCATCTGTAGTCTAGATGAACACAAATATCAAAAGTAGGACCATTTTATAACCAAGCCACAGAGTTTCAGCTCCAGATAGTGCATGCTGTCCTGCTCTCTCTCTCTCTCTCCTTATCTGTATAATCCTCAGTAAACATTTTTATGTGCCTATGACAAAATAATGCACTGTATATTAGGGGGAAAAGTCATCAACCCACAGTTAATAGTGCTGTAAATGTGAAATTGCTCTCCTTCACAAAACTACATGGCATAAAAACGGTGCACTTTGTGAATTTCCGTCATTTCCAAAATAAGTAATAAGATGTGCTATTGTTGCCTGTTGGGAATCACATGACAGCTCCTGAATAGAGAATAATAAATTTGTATTTCTATTATCCCTGGCCCAGTTCTATGTTGAGGGCACTGGAAAAGCAAAACAATAGCTTCTTTCATTGTTTCTTTCCAAGAGGTTTTCTCTTTCTTGCCAGTAAATTTCTTCTTTAAAAGCCACTGGTGGTTTCTATGTGCTACACCCAAGTTTGAAGTATAGCAGGACCAGCAGTAATGAAGCCAAAAGCAGAAACATTTCTTATCTTTTGTAGGTGCTCTGTTCTGTACGTGTGATTTGTGGGGGTTAATATAATTTGACTGGCTTTGTTAATTTTCTGGAGAGGCTTTCAGAGCTCTACCCAATGACATTCAAGGGAGTTAATAGCATTTACTGTCAGCACAAAATCATAGAGTGGCAAGAGGAATTGGGAGGCAGGGAAATGAAGTAAGATGGATTTGACTATGTTAAGTCATGCTCTGAGAAAGCTACAAAAACAGGATGGGGGAAGATAATTTTTATTTTAGAATAAAGTTAGGGATACACTTTATTCAAATATGTAAGTAAAACCTGACATTTATGTGAGGAGTGTTATCTAGACAGCATCTTTCTACAGAAGCAAAACCAATTGCTCTGCAAGGATCTCTTACTTTCCTGCAAAACTCAGCATGTTTTCAGCTGTAGCATATGGCAAACATGCGCCTATCTTTGGGCTGAGAATGGGTCAGCTGCTGGCTTTCTTTCTCTCAACTTTTTTGCAACGAGATCCTTTGGCATACTTGGGAATTTGTTTCAGATTAGATACAAACCAAAGAATAAAAAATATCTTGTACTTTTTCCTCTTTTCCAGGGCATTGAATAATTATGCTCATAATCAAAAATAAAAGTGGAGTAGATATATCCTTTCAAAAATGAGCAGTACTGAAAAATATTTTTTTTAAAATTCTAGCCTGTTATACTAGCTTTATAGACGTAATTGGTATCCATAAAGCTGTTTAGATTAACTCTTCCTTCCCCTTCTCCATTTCTTACTTCACTTTTATGTCTCTCTTAGTGTTGTTTTTTTCTGATGACTAAGGGTAGCCACTGAAGTACAAGAAGAGACAGGAGATTCCTTTCCTTCGTCCTCCCCTGCAACATTTCAAACTTCTGCTATTTTAAGTTAAAAAGTCAGATTAATGATGGAATTTATAGGAAAGATTAAAATATAGCCATTTGGTAGACTTTGACTTCCCAGAAGCCACTTTTTTTTCCTGACAGTACCATGACAATTATGCTTCATTTGTGATGTCTCTTTACCAAAAACCTGCAATAATCAATCTTAACAGTCTGGCTAGCAACCAGACATAAACCAATATGTTCAGCACATTTTTTTTCCCATTCTTTAACTTCCATATTCTCTTAACTATCATCCTCCAGACTTAGAAAGTTTGGGGTACAATAGTATCTTAACTATTCTTGAAAATCTCAGTATGATATTAATCTGTTGCAAAACAAATACAAGGAACTGAGCCACATAATAATTAGGCCACAAGTTTATTAAAGAGATTGGAAATAGTTAGAAATACTGAAAAGAAACTCCAAACCTGAATCCATGCAGATAGTAATTCAGTAGAATGTCACCACTTCTAGGGGTAAGTTATTCCACACAGGTCTGATTATCACCTTTTCTTTGGGCCTCTCTCACCCTGTCTGCTGTAATTGTTCCACTGTAAACTATGAATCAGAGACTCAGTTTGGTGTAGCATTTCTAGTCCTGTCTGAGGCACAATGCCAGCTGGGTGATCTTGGGCCAGCAGTCTCTCTCAGCCCTAGGAAGCAGGCAGTGGCAAACCACTTCCAAAAATCTTGTCATGAAAACTGCAGGGACTAGTCCAGGCAGTTGCCAGGAGTTAACACTGATCTGAAGGTGCACACACACAAACTATGAGATGGTACACATGTGGGTTCAGATGTAATTGTGCTTTGCAACAGGAAAATGCTGCAGTGAAAGACCAGGTGGAACAACTGTTTCAATCTCAAGAGAGTGAAAACCTATTTCAGAAAGCCACCCTAAAATGTTGCTTATTAATAAACCACGTCAGCCGTTGGCCTTAACTGCAGTGAGAGAAGGCAGGAAATTGGAAATATCCAACCTGTTTCTGGATTCTGAAGAGAGAAAACAATTATTAATCTATAGTACATGAATGGGGAGAAAGGAAAAGTGCTAAGGCAAAAACCATATGGGCCTTTCATGGATCCAACCAAGACTGCCATGTTTGTCTAGTTACAGTTAGTGGTCTTCAAACTCACTTTTCAGACCCAACAGCCCAACAGGAAGGCTGCATGACTTGCAAGAATAAGCCAACATTTCAAGGAGAGATTATCTCATTTGCTACCAAGTTTGCCTCAGTAACTGAGTTAACTTCAAGAACACAGAAAGCCATTAGGCTGAACTTAGTAAAGGTTAAATCAAATTTGATAGAGTCCCCATATAGTTTTGTCTAGCAGAAAGAAAGTAGACCATTTACCTGTGATTTTTCAGTCTGTGGGGCAGAAACACCAAGTTGTGATGTCAACTTACCCATTTTACTTTGTATTAAAGTGAGTTTTACAAGTTGTAAGAATTTTACTGAAAATGAAGAAGTTACAAAGTTTAGCAATAGCACACTTGACAATAGAATGAAGCTATTGGATATGAGCTGCAAAAATCTGGATGACCAATAAATGGCAACAAAGAGATCAGCCTAATGCTTTGCTGACATCTAATGGTTACCCAGGTTTTGCAGTCCAGATGTGGTTGCCCTACAATAGGTGAACAGTTCAAGATTCATTGTTTTTAAAAAGCAGTACTTAATTACAAGATAAGTAACCACCTCGGATTATTGTGGAGTTAGTATTGCTACAGCTGACTTGAATCATGTGACTTCAGCAGTACATACATTGAAGAACTGAAATGACCTCTTGGATTTGGCAAAGGTGACCATGTTTGCAGGGTCACCATTGGTGTTTGCTGCTGTTAAAATTAAAATACTGCTTTTTATTTTTTGACATTTATATCATGGTTATTTTTTTACTGATACAACCAGAAGTTTTGGGATTGCACCTATCATCCATCCATCCATCTCACAACTTTACTGAAGCTTCTTGGTCTGTTGTAGCAATGAATTGATTAGGAAAACCTCATTTTTCTGGGTTGTATTTTGTGCCACTGAGCTCTATTAAACAGTCAGCCTACAGGGGTAGTGTAGCTAAGTTTGTAGGAAGAGAAACCTTAAAGAGTACAAATTGGGATTTGTAGCATTAGGTATATGTTTGCCACAGCTACGCCTATTTTAGGAGCTCTACACTGTTGTTGTCTTGCAACCAGGAGGAGCTAAGGCTTCTTGGAAATGGTGGTGTTTATATATATTTTGTGTACTCTCAGTTATTTCTTACCCTTAGTATCGTGAGATAACCTTGTTTAAACTGTTGCCATTGTTTTTAACCTATACAGCTTATTTTATTTCTAAGCTTAGTAAAGTTTCCCAAGTTTTTAACTCTCTAGATTCAGTCTGCTTATTCAGAGACACTCTGACTTCTGGCATTGATTATTGCATTTTTAGACAGTTTACACTCAATATACTGTAAGCTTTTAATTCAAAATAGATTTTAAATTAATACGTTGTGAGGCAGTACCATGTGAATTTAAAAGACACATTATTGTTAAGGGCTTTTATTCTCTGTGTGTGTGTGTATTAATATTAACACACACACACACACACACACATATAAAGTATCCCTCTCACCCCTATGGGTGGTATGTGTCTTCCTCAATCTTGGGTCCTCAACCAGAAGCCTGGGAGTTTGAGGGTTCTGCACAGTATCTTAGCTATTCTTAGTACTGCACTCTTCTGGACAGAGAGCTCTGATGTTGTTCCTGGGATCTGTTGGAGCCATTCTCCCAGCTTAGGAGTCACAGCCCCAAGTGCTCCTACTACCACTAGGACCACTTTGGCCTTTACTTTCCACATCCTCTCTAGTTCTCCCTTCAGGCCCTGGTACTTCTCCAGCTTCTAATACTCCTTCCTGATGTGGCTGTCACTTGGCCCTACTACATCTATTACTATCACTGTCTTCTGGTCCTTGTCTATTTCCTGCCTGTCCATTTGGATCTGTAAGTCCCATAGGATCTTAGTCCTGTTATTCTCCATGACCTTCTGTGAAATCTCCCATCTAGACTTGGGAAAGTCTAGCCCATACACTGTGCAGATGTTCCTGTACACAATGCCAGCTACTTGGTTGTACCATTCAGTGTATGCTGTTCCTGCCTGTATCTTACACCCTTTCCTTTCCAGCCACTTTCCACTTTCCCAATGTCAGCCACCTCAGCTATCTGTTAATGGTACATCCCATGCAGGGTCTTGTCTTGTCATGGCACTTCCTCTGCTTGAACTTCCTCCCATGTCTGCTGCTGCCTCAGGCATTCTGTCAGCAGCTCATCTTTGGGTGCCATCTTATTGATGTACTTTTGTATGTATGTGTGTATGTGTATATGTATACACACACATACACACAAAGAACAAAAAGGAACTATGCCAGTTACTTCATATTTTATCCACTCTAAAAGCTTTTAGAATCTCTTGGGCTCCTTGTTCTTTATGTCTCATTTAAGCCAGATAAAATCTACCACTTGCCTTGGAAACCCTAACAATTATTGTATGACTGTGTCTATATAATATAATATAATTGTTCCAGATACATGGAGAAACAGAGTGATCTGATTCAGACAAGATCAGAAATTTCCATAAGGGCAAGTTTCAACAGAGAGACTGACATTATGGCATCTGTTAGCAGTAGAGCATTTGGCCACAAAAATGTCTGTGGCTTTGCCATTTCATTAATAGTGTTGTCATCTGAGATCTTGTGAAATATCTGGATGAGATTTAAAAATATTAGCAATCTCATGAAGTTTGGGAGGAAGGGGTATGGTGTTTCAGATGTGGAAAGGTTGATGACTCCACAAGGCTCTTTAGCTAATTACTAAAGTAGCCCTACGCTCCCAAAGCTGAGAGACATTCCAAATGTCTGGATTTCTAAGACCTCTTTCCCCCAAAACAAACTCCAAAACTTAGTTTATATAACAGCAAAGTTTGAATGTCTTAGCTGAAACTTATATTTCCTATACAAATAAACAGATCTGCTCGGTTTCTTTGAACTTTTCTTTCCCATTGAAATCAACAGTTGTTTCCATTACAATGCTTTGACTTTCGTATAGGAGAAGCTATATTTTTTATTTTGATTTTTTTAAAGAACATCATTAAGAAATGTTAATGGTGATGTAGAATAAAGTAGACTTCTCAAATGTATCAGTTCTTTGAAGCTATTCAGAGGTCTGGAATGGAAACAGTTGCTTCAGCCAGAATGGATTAATGAACTCACTATAGGATAAAGTGCTCAGACCTAATCTGGTGGATAAAATTCATCACATTCCTTTTTGCTTAATTCTATTGCTGTCTAAGGTGAAAGAGCTATATAAGTAGTTAAGAGTGGCTTTTTAATGTTTTGCTGCATTAACCATATTAAATACGTTGAATAAATACACTTGGTGTTTTTTACTGAATCAAAGTTAATAGATGTATCTATTGGTGTGATTAACTATATCAACAGGAATGGTGGTATATGAATTCATTTTTGCTTCCCATAGGATTCCATTAGTGTAGCCACAGGGGAAAAAAATTGCTGCTGTTTCTTTCATTAGAATCAGAATAATTTTGTTTCTCTCTGTTCACTTTGTTTCAGACTCTGCATTGTGTATGAGTAATAACTTAATGGTTTACCTGAAATGCAATAATAGGGGCTTCTGATGAATTAAACCAATATTCATTCAAATTGGAGCTTAGGAAAAATGTTCCCTTGTGATAATTACAAGACAAGCCACTCTATACTTGTAAAAATCCACTATTAGTTTGAGCTCATGCAATTGATGGGCCTATTGAAACAAATTTAGATCTATAAAGTTTAACTGTATTTCATTATGTGACATGATCTTGGGCATTATTTTCAATGAATGGTAAAAGAAAAACTGACTTTGAAAGGGGGTGTGAATTACACCAATGCAATTGTGTCTCCCAGTCCAGTTCTGGGAATATCCATTTAACAGCAGTTTTACAAATAATTTGTCTTCATCTGTCTTCTTCTTTCCTTGATCATATCTCTTCCTATACCTCAGTGATGGGCTTCTGATTTTTGGACCAAAAATTCTATAAATAAATAAATCCAAGGCCGCATGTGATTGCCACACTCCTTTCCTGTAGCCTCATAATTGCCCATAAACTGCATTTGGCTCTAAAGGCAGAAATTCCACAGTAGCCTCATGTTGAAACAGCTTCACTGGTTGCCAGACTCAGGTATTCACCAATGGTGTATAAAACTTTACATAGCTTAGCCCAAGCTACTTACAGGACTGCCTACCCCCATACTGTCTGTTTGGCACACTTAGGCCATCAGTGGGGCACCTCTGGTGGGTTCCACCACAAAGAAGTTTGAAATCAAGGACCAATTCTGCTTTCCCTATGGTGGAGGCCATCTTATGAAACAGACTATCACTCAAGTCAAAATAAGTTTTTATTGCAATTCAGAAAAGGGCTCAAATATTTGTTTATCCAGGTTCCTTAATGTTATTTTTTATGCTAAATGTGAGTTATTTTATGGATATTTTTATTGTTCCTTTATAAGCTCATTAGATCCAATAGGGAAAGAGCAAGGAATGAATGAATGAATGAATGAATGAATGAATGAATGAATGAATGAATGAATCAGTCAGTCAGTCAGTCAATCAATCAATCAGTCAATCAATCAATCAATCAATCAATGTTGACCAATGATAGCATGGATTCCCACTATTTTGGCATGTGAAGTACACCAACATTTTAACAGAAATCCTAAATAGGATGGTATCAAAAAATCTTAACCTAAAGTGGCACAGTACCTCCCCTTTTGCATCGCTATCCTCCCCCCACTCCCATTATGGCCCATATTGTCCCCCTATGTGTTAAATGCTCTCCAGACACCAAAAGATGGAGATGGGGAAGAAGATGGCATAGCAGTAGTTGTAGCAAGGCTACTATCTGCCGGACTTGCCATCTTAAGGGAAGGCTACTATCTTTTCCACCCATCCCTTGTTTCTGAAGTTTCATTGCAGTGGAATCTTAAGCTTAGTTAAATTTTTTCCTCTTTTTATATCCAACAACGCAGTGAGCCCTTTTGCATTAGAAATCATGAATGAATGCAATCTTCTGCTTGTCAAAGCAAACTTAAAAGAGTGTGATTCTCTTTCCCTACAGATACCTCCCAATCAAAAGGCACTGGAGAACTCCCCCGCCCCCACCCCTTAAGAGGTTAGTTTTGGTCAGGAAAACATGATACACTACAAATGGAAAACAAGAGCATTTGGATCTCCCTGTAAAATTTCTAGGAATGAGGCAGAACAATTTCATAATAAAATCTTTATTTATAAGTTCCTCAGATTTTTTGCATATAAGACCAGTTAAGCCAGAATGTCAGCTACTAACTACTACTACATTTTATTGAAGAAACAGGCTTTATTTTAGGCTGATACACTAAGCATGCGGTGTTTAATTGAGAAAAAACCACAACCACATATCCTTGCAGAGCTCCTGACACATAGCCTCCCTCTACTACAGTGGAATTTTCTTCGGTGAAATCTCAGATTTCTAACTGCCAATGGCTCGTGATCCAGTTGCCAAGCAGATGTGCTTTTTGATACTTAGGCTAATTCTTCCTGCATGCTCAGAGTTTGCTCAGCACAGGTAGGAATCTGCTCCAGTCCAGAAAGCATTCAGAATATGACTGTTTGTGTATATGAAATCATAAACTTCATCTCACTTTCATGAGATTCCTTTGGGTCAAGGCTAGGCCTTATGCTAGCTCATGATTCTCATTTATAGTAGCGGCGTAAATAAATTTCTCCAGAGACGTTGCTTGGAGTGAATTTTAGTTTTTTATTTCAACAGATCACGGAGGAATAAATGCTAGCATGAATTAAGTCCAGAATTAAGTCCATTTATTTTTCCCCATTTAAAAAAAAAATCTGACTCACTTTTCACATACAGGAGACTCTTTGCATTTTAAGTTTCACAGCAAAAATGCACCTTGCACTCATGGCAGTGTGGCACTCTCCGCCAAGACTGCTTTTCCCTTTGCAGTACTGTTTGGAATGACTGCTTGACCACACATTGCCTGCTCAAATTCCAGGAGAAAGAGCAGTCTCTGCAGAGATTCTCGTGCAAGTGTGATCCTGCACAGAATGTTTGCTGTGTTGAGCAATATACAGTGAGGATCTCATTGTATTTAAAATTACATTCAGTTTGCTGTACTAGCTCATTCATGTTATGGAATGCCATATATTCTTGGGAAAGATTGATATGTTTCTTGCAGTTTCAAAAATGCACTCCTCAGTTACAGCCAAAAGTTTTATCACAGCAGCTCTATCTATCTAGCTGTTACAGCAATCGCTGCCAAGAAAGACGGAGCATTCATAGTAAATTCACATTCAGCTGGAGTCTTGTATTTCCCCCTCTGTAGATAGGGTTACACAAAGCGAAGACCTTCATGGACTTCCAGTAATACCAGTGAGAAAGATAATGAATAATGGACATTTCTCTCCATATAGCATTGAATGTAACAGCTCAAATACTGGTGCCCAATATGTTTGCCATGGGAACAAACAAAAACAATTTCAAAAAAATAATACAAAAGTCCACATCTTACAAGCACTCACATTTCACGATTACAAATGTTAGAATAACCTTTATCAATACAGCACACTGAGGTACAATGTTGCCTATGATAAATAAATCTCTAAACTTTCTCAGAACTTTGAAGGTACGAATTCATAAGCAGCATTATAATAGCACCCTGGGATTTGCAAATAGGACAAACTGTAATAAATCTTCCCACTGATGGAGAGGACTAGTAAGAGAAAATTACGCTGTCCCCTACTTCACTGGTTACATCTTGCTATTTCTCAAAAGGAAGAGAGGAGATTGACAGGAACATTTATAAAACCATGCGTGATCATGTACCCATCTTGCCTTGTGAGTGTATCATTTGCATAAGAAAGGAATCAAATAGGAGAAATTAAAATACAGGAAAATGATAAAGGTGGAACATGTGATGTCTTCTTGCAGTTCTCCTAAAACAAAGCCACTCTTTAGATGTTATCATTTGCAAGTCTAGCCGTGTGTTTATGTCTTGTATTTTTTTGCTTCTCACTTTTTTTTTTTTAAGTACATTGCTGGCATTATAGCATTAGTTTGTACAAAACTGTCACACGTTCATTCATCGTTGTCAGCAAAATAGTTTAATATATGTAGGCAATTATAATGGGAGTAAATGCTGTGGAGGAGGAATAATATATGCTTCACTGTCAACTCAGACATGCTGAATTAAAAACATCTTTCTGGTCAAATGTTAACACATTTTATGACCCCTTCTTAAGCTCTATAAAAAGCCATGCAATGGGTGATAAAATTCTGAATAGAGTTGCACATATGCAAATGTTGAGAACATGTTATTTAAATCTCAAATTCACTTTTGTTCTGCACTTGTCTTTCTTTCTTTACAAGGAGTTGGAATTTGTATTATTCGGCCGACCAGGAATATTTCAAAAATAAATATGGGATATGGGATATAGGATATAGTCAGAATATTTTAGAAGAATGCTTAACGTTCAATATTTTTGGTGACCAAAAACAGCATCTAGAGCCGGAGACTGCTTCTCATTCATTGTAGCCATCATGGCCACTCTCCCTACACACATGGAGCATCTTCAGGGGCATATCAAGTTCTCCATAGTGAGCCATCAACAGAAATCAGAACTGCAATCCTCCATAGCAGTGTATTATTGCTTCTAGGTACCTTGGTGATAGAGTATAAATTCTTACTGGGCATATCACTGACTTTTGAATACACTGAGTTTAGTAGTAGTCATTAGTGGAACAAGCATCCTCTGTGGTCACTGGTAAACTAATATCTTGGCAGGAACCAACAGGACCAAGGCTGTCATAAGAAGTAAGCTTTGCATGCTTCAAATGTTTTCATTTTTAGGCCAGCTGCATCACTGTGAGAGGGTAAGGGGATGTATATGGCCAGAATTCTCTCTTGATTAAAAATGTAAAGCTTGGCTATCATTTGATTAGGGACAGCACAAAAGGCCAAAATCTGTACCTAGAACAACTAGCAAATGGAATTTGTGTATGCAGTATCTTCAGTTCCATGGCAACTGTTCGTCGTGCCCTGTGAAGAAAAATAGACTTAATAAGTACAAAAGGGTTTCTGTTTGGGGAGCTGCTGCTAGTGAGATGACCCTTGCAGCAGAAAATTGCTGATATCCCTTAACATTGTGGCTGAACCATTTTCAGCACTGACACTGTTACCACTATCACCACACATTTTTCTTACACAGCCTCACTCTTGGGCATCAGCAAGGAAGGGATACTTTCCTGCGAATTCTTTCTTCTGTTCCTCTGCTGCAGGGAGTGTAAATCGTAGGGTTATACGCCTCCAGACTTGCTGCTCAAAGTACTGAGGTGTTGTGACTTCTTGAAAGCTTAGCACAGTGTTTTTCAAATTTGGCAACTTTAATTCCCCATGCTGGCTGGGGAATTCTGGGAGTTGAAGTCCACACATCTTGAAGTTGCCAAGGTTGAAAAACACTGGCTTAGCACAACCGCTTCGAGGGCCAGCGTCCCTCATCTAAGCATACATGGGCGTGCACAGAAGACATTTTCACCAGCATTGCTCTCAATGCTATCAATAAGAAGGCACGCAGCACTGTGGGTAACAATATTGCACTTCTGAGAAGGCCATACTGCAACTCTCCAAATACTTGCACTCTGCTACAGAGAACTATTGGGAGTGCAAGTTATTACAATAATATTGTAACAGCCAGTACGTATAGGGGCTAGATCATAGGGTTCTCCTGTGTGAGCTACTACTAAAAACAAGGCATCCAGGACTTTGTGAAAGGATTTAGTACTGGAGGGATAAACATAATCTACATTGTTGTTGTTGTTAAATCTAGTATTTAACATTAGATCATTTGACTAAGGATTTAAAAATAAAATAATCAACATCCTAAAGGATCATAAGTTAGCAATAACAGGGTTATAAGGGAAAAAACATCATTTGCTGGACACAGTCATAAAAGCAGTATTTGTGTTCTTGTTATTAACCAAATGGCTTTTTAATGGATACAGCTATAGCTGGTATGTAATAATCAGACTACTATCAAATGCCTTCTACTAACCATTAATTTAAAGGCTGTGTTGCTTCATTGTTAGAATAAAATATTGCATTATCATAGAAGGATTAAAAAGAGATGAAATTTGCTTGTACAATAAATCCACAGGACTTTTCTATTTTAGTTTTTGCCACATATGTTTATCAGTTTGAGTAATAGCACACTCCCCCTGCCCTGTATATATAGCTGATAATATTTCCGAGAAATTCCAAAGGAGTTTCTCTCTCTCTCTCTCTCTCTTTGTCCTCCTCCTCCTTCTAAGATTATTAGTGATAATCAAGGTAGACCCTAATTTAATTGTAAGTTTAGAAGTCCTGACAAACATCGCTTCTCTGGAAGTGCTATTTGCATTACAATGAAATCCTCTTTCAGTACCAAGGAGGAGAATCCTCCTCCTCTTCTGCCTAAGCCGACAATAGTTTTCCTCAGATTTCTTTTAGAAATCTCAGATTCCAAAATAAGAAAGCTCATTCTTTCACAGGCAGAGTTGTGGGTTAAATTCAAGTCAGTATGCACACTTTGCCAACACTTTAGGCCAGTCTTTGTGATGTCCTACCCATTTTGTATCACTTCACATTTGCTTGGGTGGTCTTTATGATCCCCTTAGCATTTCCGAGATAAAGCGTTCGCCTGTTGGGCTCATGCATCAGTCTTTGTTCCAGCATAAAGACTTTGTTCCCTCTCATGGTTCTCAGTATGGCAGGAATGGATACAAAAATGGAAACGCTGAGTGCTCTTATTGCATAACGGGATTGTTGATTCATCTGTTTGCATTGCGGCCAGGAGTCATGTTTTTGAAAAGATGGGCTCGGTTATTTTGCTTTATGGTTCTTTTTGCTTCAAGACACTAAAAGTGGCATAAGTAATAATGTGGTGTTATCCTAAGTGGGAAGTTAGGGCAATATTTTCAATCCCTCTTTGTGTGTGCGTATTTTAGAAGAAGTAAGATACCAGAAATTTTACGCATGTTTTAAGGACTGTGTTTAAGGGACAAATGTTCCCACTAAAAAATCAATGATTTGCCCCCAAATTTCAGTCATATGAGCATGGGAAGGATCAGGAGCTTCACAAATCAGTCTGGTGAACTGATTGCATATTGCAGGTAGCCTTATTATGAAGATGTAATCATTTTTTCTTTAAAAAATCTCACTCTAATCTTCAGAGATAAATAACAGGTCATGATGGTCCAGGGCCTTCAGTGCAGTAGGCATTATCTCACAGTGCAGAGATGATCTCCCTGTACGTGTAGACATTGAGGGAGAATTAAAATACTACTTTTGCTAATATGCAAATGAGCACAGTTATTCCCATCTTCTCTGAACTAAGCAGGAAAACAAAAAAAATTGCCATTCTGTTTCAGTTCAAGAAAACAGAAGTAGTTGTGTTACATAATAAGCAAAGCCTGGCTTATTTTTTTCCCTCGGTTTCTATTTTCCCTTGAGATACCTGAAACTGCTATGAAAATTAATTCTAGAAAAGCAGCAGTAAATTCCCATTGGTGAAAATGCAATCCATTTCCAACAGTACACCTGTAAAATTGTTATGGTGTGAATGCACCAGGTGCCTAAAGCTGTAGAAACAGCTTTTCTATGAAAATGTCCCATAACCTAATTAATCATTATTAAATTATCATCATCATCATCATCATCATCAAGAGCCGGTTTGGTCTAGTGGTTAAGACATCAGGCTAGAAACCAGGAGACTGAGTTCTAGTCCCACCCTAGGCATGAAAACCGGCTGGGTGACTCTGGGCCAGTCACTCTCTCTCAACCCAACTCACCTCACAGGATTATTGTTGTTGGGGGAAAAATAGGAGGAGGAAGAAATATTAGGTATGCTTGCCGGATTGAGTTATTTATAAAAATAATAAAGGCAGGATTTTAAAAAATCAAAAAAAAAACTTACTTTCCATTTTTTGTAATGAGTCCACTTTGAGTATTAATAAGCCTACATTAATTAATTGTATTTTAATGATTTTGTAGGGAAGGCTGATTTTATGGTTCATTTCTCATGGAATCATGATTCTCATGACCTGCATTAAGTACTAGCTACTCCTGATCAAAGATCCATGTGACTGATTTTTGGCAACAAGATCGCACTGGATCTTCTTGTAGAAAAACCCTTCTAGATATGCTGTATAACAGCTGAAAAATGTTGGTTTAAGCAAGCCACTACTCCTATCTAATCACCATTGGAAATATGAGAGTGGGGACAATTCTAAGAACCATGGATCTCAGTTCTACTCTGAATTCTGAACTGAGATGGCTAAGGAACCACATTAGCATTTGTGAGATAATATTGTCCTAGGACTACAATGCTTCCCCAGATTGATGCCTGTTGACTGAAATTGGTATATATATATATTTGGTTTGATTTGGTTTTTGCAGTTGTATAGTGATTGGGTACTCAATGCATAACTGTTATTCACTGCTGTGGGCTTTTTCCAATAGGGAGGGTGGTATGTGAATTACATAAATGTGGTCAGTTAATCTTTTTTTTTTCCCAAACATACATGCTCTCAGATACATACATAAAGCAAAGTTTCAAGCAGGCTTTAAGTAAGATGAATCTAGTTTTTAGAACGATGCCACAAATATTAATATATTTAAAGACTGTATAGTAAATTAAACCAAAAATAATAAAACTCACACAGAGAACTAGAACTGTATGGCTACCACTTGAAGGAACTTTGATTTCTATACACATTTAGTAGTAAATACTGTCTCCAATTTTTCCCTAGGACAATAATGAGCATGCAAAGGATACTAAGGTTTATGTCATCCTGCCCTGCTTTAATTTTTTTTTAATCTTTCTTTGAAAGAGACTGTTGCCCAACCCAATTCAGAGTTGCTGCATGGAAAGTGAGAATAGCCTCCTCCCCAGCTATTTCTCTCCATTTTTAAAGGAAAAAAATAGTGTCACCACCATTAATACTCCATGGCTATATTTTCTGTAGAAAAAGGTATTAATCTCTACCTTTTTTTTAGAATCACAGCACGCTTTAAGCTTCATTGTTTCATGGAGAGAAAAACATCTGTAAAATGATGTTAATTTTTCTAACCCATTGTCATCCTGCTGGGAACCAAGCAAATATAGCTTCCCTTGATTGACATTCATATTATACACCCAGTGGACTGATTGACTTTCAATATTTATACAGCACAGTTAGATCAACAGTTCCGAGATGGATTGCTTCTTGTTACAAATTCAGGATGTTTAATTAAACACAGAAAACTGGATATGTGCTTTTTTCTCTATGGCCACCTTCTGTTCAAGTTTTGACTGAGCCCTTCCATTTGTGACGCCGAAATGGGATATATTTTTGTATTCCATTGGGCCCTCAATATTGAGGCACTTGTGTTTTGAATTGATTGTATCTGCTACTAAAAATAATATATATTTAAAATATATATTAAAATAAAAATAATATATATTTAAGACAGGAGCACCTCTTTTTCAAAGGTTGCTGCAGATATAAGGAGGCTGCAACAGAGGTCAAAAATGCTGCTCAAAAATAAATAAGCATTAATACCTCAGGATTATGTTTTAATGACTGCTTTAGTGTTCTGGGATTTTGAAAAATGGCAGAGGAAGGAAGGCAGGCAGGCAGGCAGGCAGGCAGGCATTTAAAAACTCGTGGTGAGCCATCTGTTCTTCATTCCACTGATAGATTTTCATTAGTGGTTCTGTACAGAAGGTTAGTGCATTATCATATGATGAGACATATTAAAACAATAAATAAGTCCTGTGCCATGCAGTTTAAAATTAAAACACCATCATGACCATGCAAACTGATGGATAATAGTAACTCACTGAGCTAAATATAGCTTAGCAAAAAAAAAAAAAGCAATTTTCAGACAAGTAAAGAATGGTATTCTCTTACATAATATATCAGGAACAGAGAATCAATGTTCTACTTGTGGCAGAGGGTGGGTTTTTTTATTTTTTTGGTTGGTGGTAGGTTTTTTTTAATTCACATTGAACAATGAATCTCAGAAATAGATAAAACTGTCTCATGATATGTCTCTCCATAGCAATAGCCAGTACTAAATTTTGCCTATAACCATAAATTCAGGAAGAATCACAACAATAGATTCTGTGGCTTTCTTGTATTACAAATCTGTACACTATATACCTAGAATAAAACTGAATATAATACTTGATTCTGCAAACTCTTATATTCTTAAGAAGTTGATATTTTGTATCCTCAACACTATTATAAAGCCATCTCACTGGTGAGAAAATTAAACATGTCTCAATTTCTCTGTAATTAGTTATTTGAAAGAACTAAAACTCTGTCACAGTTTCATTCTGCAAATCCATACATTTCAGTACTCAGTGAGATTTACTGCCTACACAATATATATCAGATTGCAGCATTAAGTACTTATTCCAAACTGTAGATTCCATAGATATTTTGTGAGAACCATAGCTATGAAACCAGTTTCCAGAATGTTTTAAATCTGTGGTATCAGTGAGCCTTCAAAACTAAGGGCACTGGAAGATTTTTTAAAAATCTTATTTTTTCCCCATAACCTTCTCTAGCCTTCAATATATCCTGAGCCTTCAGAAAAAGAAAACTGGTAACTTAATTGCTACTTGTCAATTAGTTGTTCAAGAAGTGTTACATGGATTACTGTTTATTTGATTAGGGTCTTTGCAGATGAGAAGATTAGATCTTTTAGACAGCAGAACCTTCTATTTGTTGATTTTTATTTTTTATTTTTGTGGGGGGACTTTACTGTTGACACCCCTTTATCTACCAAATCTTTCATACCCTTATTACTAGAATATCTCAAGGATTGTCAGAAAACAGTCATCTCTTTGAATTTACTGGGGTGGTCTGAATCCAGTTCAAAAATAGAGAACCATAAGAAGGGAGAACAGGAGCTTTGAACTTGGCTCCAACAGCAACTAAACATTAGCCTGAATCAAAGACCCACGGGAGCTGGTCACAATCTTCCCTACTATAATACTGCATCCTGTTTAAATTATAGTAATTAATTTTAACTCTTCATATATATGCCTGTGTGTAAGAGAGACAGAGTATATATTACCATAGGGTTTAATTTATGCACCCAGCTTTCCTCTTTTATAGGAATCCATTTCCTTGGTTTTTTGTGTAATATCTAAATGGCCATTAAGATGTGTCTGAATCATTTCTGGCTTTATCACAAAAAATCCTGCTCATTTTAGACATCCTCCTGGCAACTTTCCCCAGTCCCTAATAGGCCTAGGAGGACAAGGGCCATTTCTCAGCAGCTTAACCCATTTCAAAATCATCTGTTTCATTTCAGCTGTTTCAAGCAGTGAAGCAAAATTCTTTTTTGCAGGAATAGCATTCAAATGCAGAGAGCGCTTTCTGGCCTATATAGCTCAACTGTGTGAAACATCAACCAGCCATTTTGGACAATTAAGAAGTTTATCATCCCTGAGCCAAGGAAAGTGACAGATTTTATTTCATTTTTTGAAATATATTTCAGCCTGGCACATAGACAAGCCTGGAGAATGCTATGTAAATCACTGTCATGGCAGAGGGCACTGTACAAATCAGTAACATCTTACAGGTGATGGGGAAGGGGAAGAGGAAAGGGGGTTCAGTTGCAATACTGCAATATCACTAGTATGTCTTGGTGATCTGTGTCCTTAATGATTTCTTGTCAGGTCAGGATATGAAATGGTTAGATAAACTGCTAGTTTACATAGCTTTAGGAAGAAATTAGACGGGAATATTAATGGGGAAATTTTTTATTTATTTGTTTATTATTATTTTTATTTTTTTTGGTGACTGGAAGGGTGTTATCAAGCTGTGACTGCTAAATACAAACTTTCCTGTTTATGGGCAATGGAATAGAAAGTCCATAAAGGTTAACTTGTGATAGATTGTATCTCCTTCAACCCCCACTTTTGAAAACAGTTGCCTGGCTTTCTGGTATTTTTAAAAAGAGGTGCTATATGTCCACAAGTTGCTCCCTTAAAATCAGTGAATGGTGTGGGGCAAAAAAGAACTCTGCATGTAATTGGAGCCTCAACAAAGCTGTGATGATTCTTGACACCAAATAGAAAAGACAAGGCAGAAGTTGCAAAGTGTGAATATATGCATATGTGTACTCATTATAATGGGGTATAGCAGGAACAAGGAGCAAGATTAAAGCCTACTAAGACAGCAAAAGCAATTAACAACAACAACGGTATAATGGCATCTAAGGATGATCTAATGCAATCCATACAACCCCAGTCATGTTAAGAAAAATCATTCCTACGAGCTCACCCAACTTCTAGACCTCACACCTGAGGGAACATCCAGTTCAAGGACATATGAAATGCCAGCAGGTTCAAGGCTAAATTAATGTTGGGGATATTCCCAAAGGTTCCAGAGGGCAGAGGCTGCACATTTTTTGGGTCCCACCAGATACTAGATGGGTCCTGGAACACGTCCATTGTGCCAGATCTGCTGAGACAAGCAGAAACAAAGAAAGGTGGTCCTGCAAATAAATGAATCACATGCAGAGAAAGAATGAAGTACGTCCTTGCTCCTCCATTTGTATGTTTACTTTTTTTTCTTTTTTAAGGATCATTACTTTTCCAATTTATTTAAACAGAATATAAATATTTTTGTCCCTGTTGATGGAAGCTGCTGGAACTGCCGTGAATGTACCAAGAAGGCTTCCTCCAAAACAAATCATACATTGATTAAAAAAAAAAAAACAGCCCTCTGTTCAAGTATTATGTCTGAATAGATAATATTAAATACATTGAGGCCAAGTCACGCAGGCTTCTCTCCACTGTCCCTTTGTGCATTAATCCAACTGTCACTGTTCTTGGCCTTCCCCACCTTAATCTGGAAAGTGTGAAGGGCGTTTCTATTTCTGGTTGCTTAAAAACTAGGTAACTGCAGTTTGCAATCTGGAGTCATGATAAAGCAAACTTCGTGATATCATCAGTCAAATTGGATTAGAAACTCTCTTCAGGTCTCCCTGTTTATCAAAGAGAAAGAATTCGTGGAGACGGCACCTATCCCCGTTAGCAGGGGAAAGAGTGGGGTTGAAGCTGCTCTGATTCTTAGTCTCCTGTTGATGCCATAGAAGCACAGAGGAGATGGCACAATGCCTAGCATGGCATCCACAGCAAGGTCATTGACAGCATGACACAATTTCTGCACTGCCACAGCTCTGAGGAGGACGTAGGAAGGATAAGGATATGAGAGGACTGGCAGCAATCCTTTTTCCATTTTCCCACAAGGGTGACATTTCCTGACCTTTTCCTTTTTCCCACAAGGTGACGTTTCCAGAACAGGGAAAAGCTGACTGTTAATAAAGAGTTTGCAGTAAGCAACAGTTATCCTTCCTTTTGCTGCTGAGAACTTAGAACCCCTCCTTGACACACCAGCTTTCTTCCTCAGTCGCTATCAGTTCACTGAAGCCCAAGAGAATCCATTGACATGAATCAGTAAAACCAAAACAGGAGGGGCCATTTCACTATCTTATTTTTCTCTGAAATTCTGCCTCAAATTAACGAATTATTGATAAAATAATTACAGCCCATGTTTCTATTAAAATTAACCCTCAAAGATCAGCACTTACAGAATTTCCACCTAAGTCCTCTCACTCAGGTACCAATCCAGAAACAGACTCAGTATTATGAATAATATCATCAGTATACAACACCTTTTTTTGCACTAGCGTTTTCTAGACTCTGTTCACAATAATCTGATACTGAAATAGTAAGGTGACAAAAGGCATGGATTTGCACTTGAGTAAACATGCAATTTAGCTTGTTTTCAACCTACACAATTAATATTCTGGCATCCAACCTGCTTTACGAAAACTTTTACCATTCCCAAATTCTGACCTAGACGATTCACATACGCCATTTAGAATTTCTGGTGCAAGGAAATTAAATGACTCATCTCCACAGAAAAATTATGGGGAAACCTTGTGATACAGAAACATTTTTGGAACAGGTTTCCTTAACCTGGAGCTCAGTAAGTTTGGAAATTTTGGAAGGAGTTTTCTACAAACAGCTGGAGCTCATCAGCTTGAAAAAAAAGCTACTCTGATATGTACTGCTTCAAGGAGTGCTGTTTAAAAATACACATCCATTTTAAGAGTAGGAAACACTTTACATTCATTGTTCATGTTTCAGAAAACTGTATAACAAATGGTGCATGTTTCTCAACAATTGTAACCAGAATTTCCCCAAAATTCTCTATTAATATAGTTCACTCTTTGCTGAAAGATGCTGAAGAAAGTTTAACTAAGCAGACAAGAGTTAACAAAATGGTCCTCATTTTAAGCTCTTATTTTACAATAAAGCAGGAAAGTTAAAATGGATATTGGGCATCTGTATGTACTGAAAAAGTTCCAGCAAGTATCACATTTACTGCCTGTTCCATAACTCAGGCTCTACAGTATGTATGTAACCCTGCTGGCTTAATGTAGGGGAACGAAGCCCAGCAAATTTACATGTTCTAATGAGCTGGCTCAATAAATTTCAAAAAGAAAAGATCTGTAGTTAAGCGAGTGAGAATGTAGCATTGATGCCTTTCCATGAATAGTACCCTTCATATTACTAAATTTCAGGCTAGTGCCCAAATAATGACACTTTCTGATTATTTCAAGGGTGCTTACCCTTAATTATGAACTTTTGCTATATTTCTTGAGTATGTCAAGCTTAATTACTTGTATCTCTGATATATCTTTGTCAGTAAATTGAGCCAAATGGAGATGAGACTGACAGAGAAATTAATTCTTCTCTGAATAAATTGAAAAGATCTTGCAACTTACAGAGTAATGTGATGTGAAACAAGAGCTTTTCTTACCAAGGGTTTTCCTACTGTGTTATACCCACACAGCTTTCTTCACCTCATTTACCATGGTTGATCCTACCGTAAAGTTGAGTAAGACCTTGGCCTCAGGTGGCAGAGATAGATGGAAAAGGGTCTATTTGTCTTGGACTCAAAAACCTCAGGTCTCTTAAACTATCCTACTGCATAAGAGATGGTGCAGAACTTTATCCTATCACCAATGCTGAAGGTGCAATTATCAGTCCAATTGGCTTTTGAATGTCCAAAAGGGTGCCATTTTATCTTTTGTTCCGGGGGGTGGGGAAATTACTTGGGCCACTTCTGCCCTTTACACTTTCAGTTCAGTACCTGGGATGCTCTTCAAGATATTTGGGGCTTGGATAAATAACTCATATCTACATTATATCTTTAGCACTGAGTTCCTTTCATGTAAACTTGTATGCACCATTTCATTGGCAAATGAGCAAAATATCCTTTTGCAAGTTCCTTGCATATGAAAAATGGCACTGAAACAGCTTACCCTAATCTTCTCATTAACAGGAAATATTTATTCTGTTTTACAGATGAGTAAAATAAACTTGAATGAAATGAAATATCTCGGGCTACCCAGGTAGTCTAAAACTGAGCTGAGTTTTGATCTTAATGTTATAAAATATATAGCTAGAACTCTTGACTAGCATTCTCTCTGCTGGGGAGAAATCCTTTGTTTTTGTTTTTTGTCCTATAATGTACTTTTTTTAATGTACAATGATGGGAATCAAAGTAAGGACTTAGAATGCTAAAACATTTACATTGATGACAACATAAAATCTCCATTAGCCACATTGGCCAGCATGACTTCCAGGAGTCAAGCTTTCCTGTGGCTTTCATTTATTATTAACAGAAACATCAGTCCATTGCTATAAACCAAACTATATCATTCACTGATCTTTATTGAATCCAACAGCCATAAGATTTGCATATCTTCATTTTTCAAATGCACCATTGTTCAGTTTCTGTTGCTTTTGTTACTGGCACTGATGCTCTTTGATAGAAAATGTGGTAAATGAGCTGTGCAATGGATTTAATTTACTGAGGTCTCTGAACTCTGTCTCCTCACTCAGTGAAGTGAGTTCAGGAACCAGTGGGAGAATAGAAAATGTCCCTTGGGTCACGCTTGGCTCCTGATAACTTCACAGGCATCTGCGTGTAGTTTGGGCAACAGTACAGAAGTGGTTTGCCAGTGCCTTCTTCTGCAATGATTTTCAACTCCCCGTTTTGGCTGATAGTTTGGAGGAGTTTGCCTCAGGCCATTCTAAGCAGCTGGGCATTTTTAGCTTTAAAATCTGAATTTTTAATCTAAAGGTCACCGTGAGGTGGTTTTTTTTGTTTTGTTTTTTTACCCTGTTATCATTCTTGTCACTGTTTTTATGTTTACTGGATGAAAGCTATGTTGTAAAGTTACAACTGTACGCAAATATAATTAATAATTGCAACAACCGTGCTCTAGTATCTTTTGTGCTAAACAGGACAAAACTGTGAAATTGAGAGAAAAAGCAAATCTAGGCATCTCCATGTAGGAAAAAACAGCATTCCATAAAAATTAATTTACCCCCAATATTCTGTATATTTAAGGGTGATGCTGTTTTGTATCCAAAATGATATTCAAGGCAAGCCAGTGGTTGGAAATAAGGATTAGTGAATTCAGTTAGATTTAGCTGGGAATAAATCAGGCAGCATACAAAATATCTATTAATGAAAGGAATTAAAGAATGAGCATTTTTATTTTGAAGTTATAAGTAACAAAAATTGTCTTTAATTCCTGGTAACAGTCCATCAATACCTTTCACAAGCATCGCAATATTGTCCTGTAAGAGACAGACATTGCTTTTACATTTATTTCTGGAAGTAAATTGCTTCCATTGTTCTAGTTTCTTCTATTTTTTATGGTCATTTTAATAATACCATATGATTTTTTTTACTGTTACTATTGTTTTAAATTACTGTTATTTAAAATTATTATAATAATTATCATTATTATAACAATGACTCCATAGTCAGAGATATAACACTTGGACATGACTTTGTAATCAAAGATTATGACAGTTGAATCCAGATGTTGTAAAAGTGGCTCTACTGTTCTATTTACTTGACCTCTACAGCATCTCAGTAACTTTATGTACTTTTTGCCTCATGAAGTGTAGTAGTTCTTTAGCTGTGTCTAACATGTACTCCCTTTGAAAGAAAATAAGATTTTTATCTGTTCCTAAATTGTGTTTCACTATTTAAAGTAAATGGGATATACAAGGAAGGATGTTATAAATCTTTCATCCTTAGACCAGATGGCTTGAATCAGATAGCCTTTGATGCCCCATCTAATCATGTTACTCCATTATCAAAAAATTATAACTTCTGCCTTTCCCCCTCCCCCCAGCTTATTATGAGCAGCACCTGGCAGATGTGGTCACCCTACGGATTCCTTACTGTGAGATTAGGAGTCTAGGAATGGGGAGGGATCATGTTTCAGTGACAAGGCTCGGGTTTTGCTGGCATCTGTAGTTAGAAGGTTCTAATAGCAGATGACAAGCAAGAACAGTGCTCAGGTCGTGAGAGAACTACTGCTAACAAAGTGGACAATACTGAGCTAGCCAAATAAATTGTCTGATTTGAGATAAGGCAGGTTGCTATGTAATGATCTCTTTATACAGTATATGTGAAGAACAAAGAAAGGCAAAAAATTTCAATAACACAATTTTTAACATGGATTGTTTAGTGGACACCATTACTCTGAAACTGTAAGGGGAGCATATATCCTTAATAAAAAGAAATACTTTTTTTTTTTTTTTACAAAGTTGTAACTTTTATTAACTTCTAGCACCTAAGAGTCATTAATCAAAGCCTTGAAAAATATTCTTTCCTGACACAACCCTAGAAATGCATCTGCTCTCCTTCTGTCTATTCCATTGTTTTTAATCAGATTTTTTTCCCTGCAAAAGACGACTATAAAATTGCACTCATAAAGGACTGAATTATCTGAACAGTAAAGCCAATGTAAATGTCAACCTATAACTATGGCTCTGTATGTTTGCAAGCTATGTTCAGTGATTTCCTCACTTCAGGGCATTTCAGTGCTTAACTTATAAATCATTAGCTCAAGTCATCATTGTTGACTAAACAGATGTGCTTGATATTTATGCTGACTTGAGTTTAAAGTAAGTTGACTGATAAACATATAGCATTTCCAGCGACATGCTTAAGCATTTGGCCTTTACACTGTAGGCATTTTGCTATTTAATTATGAGATTGTGCAAAAATGGAATCAGTGAGTAGTGAAACATGTCTGCAGTGTAAGCTTTGGCAAGTATGACACAGAGCGGTTTCCGTCATATTTGAGAAATTGTTCTGTGGAAGTAGCCTTTGATGTCATAGATACTTATCAGCAAAACAAGGCTCAAAAGCATTAAAAGGAAGGAAGAAACTAATATTCATCCTTATTTTCAGATGTAACCTCCACTTATATATGGACATTACACTTATATGTACAATTCAAGTTGAATAATATTATGAGGTATTTAGGTATTTAATCTGTGATTACTTATCACAGTCTCTGGATAAAGACCGTGAAATATGATAACAGTGGTTAATGTCCCAGAGAAAAGCCAGTGGTGTTAACTGTTGCTTTGATGGGTATATCATTTCTTCAAAAGAGACCAAGCTGCAGGTTTTAGGGCTCCTGTTTAAATAGTTTAATTTAAAAGATCAGCATATTATGAAATAAACCCAAAAGAAATAGCTTTCCCATTGGAAGGAAGGATATTGTTCTGAAACTTTTGGCTTTCTTTTTTATAAAACAGAGGGAGATGGTTTTAAGTCTTTGCCTAGAACATTATTTCTGACTACCGTTTGCTTTTCCAAAAAGCCACCATTTTCTGAAAAAAATAAAATGCAGGAATTCCTGTACTCCTGTCTTGAGAATATCCAGAAATATTTCTTTTTGCAGCTGTCAGAGTTGATGCGCCTCAGCTATGAAAAAAAATGACCCAAAATGGAAATAAGGTTTTATTTTATTACATCAAATCATAAAACAAAATTAAACTGGACTGAGTAGAAGCTGAATATCCTTTCTTTGCAGTCTGAAAGGGATAGAAGGATCAAACTGATGATAAATTTTGCTTTATGAAATTATGGTGCATACAACTGAGGCATGGTTAAAAGCTCAGTCAATGCCGTATTCGGTAGATCTGTATGTAGTGTGTATACAAGTCTGTCCCTGCGCTGGGAAAAACAGGTTCAGATATTTTTCTGTTAATATGGACTTGGCTTTAGGAGGATGTGTCTTCACTTGTTTTTCCTCCCATGAGACAGTGTACGTATTTCCACAGCAAATATTCCATTGGCAGAGCATCTCAGACACCCAGCTGGGAATCTGATTTATCAGAGTAGAAGGTGATATTAACTATTGGTTAGTATTCTGTACCTCATTATGTTCTAATCTATTGGCTCATGTGGGAATGATTTGGCAAGACTCAAAGGAGAATCTATTTCCATTTGTTTCAGTGCCCCAGTGATCCAGAGCAAACATTGATTCTCTTTCTTTGTTAATTTTCACAATAAGTAGCAAGACATAAAGACAACATTGCACCTCATGTACCCTGTGGTGGTGGGAAAAGGCTGTGTTTTCAGTAGCCATATTCCTGAAATGTTCCACTAGATAACAAAAATTATTGGGTAGATTGTGAGAAATTTGATAGAATTAAACTGCAGGAATCAAAGACGCCAACGCTAAGCATGCTAAGAAATATATGTAAGGATGTTTTATTTAATCAAAAATGGGGGGGGGGGACTACATTTAAAATGTAGCAAGTTAAAGAGGCACATTGAGAGGAACACAGGAACTATGTTACCCAACATAGCAGCTGTCCCAAATCCCACTTAACATGTCGGTCATTAGCCTGGAAGTGCTTTTCTCATTATCCTGCTAAAACAGGAATGGATAAATTCAAATTAGGGACATGAACAAAAAAAAAAGCCACCTGGGTCAGTACCCTTTCAAACTACATCACTACATTTATTAGTTTCCAACTGAATTACAAATGTCAGCTTCTTCATAACTTGGCAACACCATTGTGGCGAATCTAAACCAAATTAACCATTTGACTCTAAAATGAAGTTCTGTGGCATTGCTAGATGCTGCTTCAGGTCAGAGGTAATCACCGCAGTTTGTCTCATTTATTAGCACATCCATTATTCAGACATACAATTATGCCCCCATTCAGGCAATAGATGGCTCATTTTTACAGTGGGAAATGATCACATTATTTTCATTTGGTCCTATCCATTCAGGTCTGCCTTTTTTTCCCTGATTCTACTCTACAGTTAGATCACAATGTCAGATGCTAAGCAAGACTTGGATAGTTCTCTTTTTTATAGTGCTTCTCTAGATCTCTCCTCTTGACATAATAGAACAGTTTTATTTGTTCCATAGTGAAAGAATAGATGCCTTATTTAGAAGAGGATGCAAGATTTTCTGAATGCAAATGATTTGGGGTTCCACATGTAACTTCAGAAAGAACAGTGGAAGAAATCTTAGCTGGGGCAATTTCTTCCTGGGAATAGGGTTAAGTAGGATGTAAAAGATATTATTACATACAGTCAGTTTGACAGCAAAATAAGTAAGAAACTCTGCATAATAAGAAATGGAGGTCAGAGAGAAGTCTTGATATTTGAATCTTGGTTAACACTTGCAAAGACTTACCTAATGAATATTCCCAACACTGATATTAACCACAGCCTAGAAGATGATGTAGTTTTCCACTTCATTGCAAAGCACTGTCTGCAGAAATGGAGCTAGTAATTCTCCAGAAAGATGGACTCAAAAGGTGTACTGGATATTTTCATTGAAAACGGAGGCCTTGCAAAATAAATAAGCTATATTGTCATTGCCCAACAACTGAGATCCAAAAAGCTGATTTTTGTTTTAAAATTAAAATGCAAAATGGATCTTGTAGGAACAAAGCTGCAATAGATACACTTCAGATTTATCCTATTATTCTTATTAATTATTGGTTTTAAAATGCCTGAAATACATCCTTAATTCAGTTGTGAAAGTTTTATAAACTTTTGATTCATTTCGCTAGAATGTTCCTTATTTGGCCGTACAGACAATTGGAAGAAAACTCCTTTGTAATTAGAAGGGCACAGCACAAATACTTGCAGTTAAGAGGGAAAAATATCTAGGTATAGGCAATTATAAAATGTTTTCTTGAAGCAGATTGAACTTGAGTCTCTAAGGGCACAAGTACCATGTATTGCTGGCAGGGTTCTTGTTTTAATCTGGGTCTACTCCAACTTTGTGTACAGAAAGGAGTGTGGAGCACAAAGAACGCAACCAGGAGGAATGTTAATTCTCTCTTCTACACGTATCTCCCTACAGGTTTTCCCACACAGGAAAATTTTGCTCTTAAAAATCACTCCATTCTATTCTGAACATGATTATAAGATTTAGTGCAATCATACCATCATATGCGGGTTGGGCCTCAGGCTTCAGACTCACAAGCATTTTCTTGGAAGAAAGTCCAAATCTGTTGGAATTTTCTTCCTAGTAAACATGGATAGGATTTGGCTACATGTCTGACTTTCCAGATCCCAGTATCACCTTATAGGACTTAACATATTTTTTCCATGATCTGCTGTCCTCTGGAAAGATTTTATAGAAATTATCTCTTGATAGATTGCCTAGCGAATATGCAGAAATCTGACAATGTAGAGAGATTTGCTGCTATTATTCTTGGGACTGCAACCTTGATAGAACATTTTTTTCTTCCTTTCTGTTGTTCAAATAGGAAAGTGCAGAACTGGGACTTACTACCCCAAAAATTGTCCCCTCCCCAACCCAGCATTCAAGAGATTTCTATACTTTGCAATGTATGGTCCCAAAAAGATATATAGGAAGTCTATTATTAGCATTGGATGTATTTTTAAAATGTAGGTCCCAGGCCTGATCCAGTGATTCTTTGGTACCATTTGCATGGCACATGTCTAGCACATGTGTTCTTTTCTACATCACAAAAGGGATGTGGAGATGCATCACCCAGGATTAGCACAAGACTACTGGATCTGCTGCCTCATCATGGATAATGCTTCATTTGTTCAAATGGGATGCTCTCTAGCGGCGATGTTATGCGCACAGAAGGCAGAAGTCTAGCTTGGTCCCTTTTGTAACTGAACTCCAAAGGGGTTGGTTCTGTTTTTGGTTTGGGTATGCACAAAACTGTGTCCAAATGCAAGGCCCTCTACTTTGTACACTTCGAACAGCCTCTGGATTGGAATGAATATCTGTGAACTACTACAACAAAGTCAGTATCTAAATATATTTGAGCACTATGAACTGCATGCCTTCAAGGTTTAGAAGTATCAGATAAAGATTCTTGGGGCCATGTTGCAAAACACAGCACTGGGCTGTGATAAGAACTGCACATATTCAGACGCGAGTGTGCCATTGATTTGATCAGAAGCTTAACACTCTTCAGTCCTGTGCAGAGTGCTGCGCAAATCTGATGTATCCAACTTTGAATCAATGTACAGCATTTTATGATGCATGTCGTATTTTAAGTAGCAGCAGAATATGACTTTGAGGGTTGCAGCCTAGAGTAGGATATTACAGTGTTTCTTGCTTCAGTGTAATATTTTGTCTGGGTTTAGAGAAGATGGACTCTGTTGTGCATTGTTTGTGAAATGTTTCTTATCCCAGAGAGGTGTATGATGTAAAATACGTCAGTGAAAAGTGTATATTTTATGTGAGAGGAAAATACATTTTATTAAAGGTAAAGCTTTGTTAGCTGTATAAAATGGCAACTGTTGAAGTGTACAGTAACTTCTTACTAATGTATGAAAATCTGTGATATTTTTGATTTGATTGTATTTGTATTGCCCAAATAAAACATTTTGGCTGTATTGTTCCCAATTTTTTTTTTTTTTTTTGCACACTAGTTAACACCTATTCACTATCTTTTCCAAATGTTTTTTTTCTCCCTTGTCCTGAAAAACAAACGATTGAGATCTTATAGCAAAAAAACAAGGTGTTTATCCCTTGCAGGTCTGTGTATCACAGGAAATAACACTGTTTGCATGATCCTCAGGATAATACTTTGAACTATTTTTTCCTCTCACTGAACATAACACTCTTTACAAATGAACAGTTAGAGAGGGAAATGTAACACTGGTTATTTAAGTGCATGATACAGGTTTATTTCAAGTAAAGCCCAAAATATCTTTTTTTTTTTGTCTCTAGTAACTTTTTTTGTATTACTCTTTATCATTCTCCCATCCGCTTTTCAAAAGTGTGCTGCAGATGAGTTAGAAACATATTTTGCCTTATGAATCATCAGAAAAATTTCACTTCTGAAATTGTTTTAAAATAAGATGAGAGCATAATATCACTAATTGCCTCATTTGCCCTTAGTTATTGCCAGCTATCATCAGTGACTTTATCACAAAGCATATCTAGTTCCCTGTTACATTATTTACTGAAGATCAGGGATACTATTATATGAAGAAGTGCAGCAAGATGACATCATCCCATTCCTTATTCCCAGCTGGGTGAATCAGGCATGTAACTAATTCAGGAAGAGATGCCTGAAAAAAGAAAAGTAGCAAAGGTGTTGTGCTAAACGTAAAGCTAAATTCCTGCTTGTAATGGAGAATCAGTTTAATTGGAAGAGTGCATTCAGTTGTAGCCTATCATCAGCCAATCAGGTTAGGACATAGCAGAAGAGCAATGCTGTAGCCCAGATGGAGCTCTCTCTAATTTGCCCATTGTCCATAGAAAGCCAAATTCCCCATGGCCTGTGCTGTTTTCTCACGTCTTCTTCACCCAGCTCTAGTCCCACCTGTAGTCACAACTCTGAAAGGGAAAGGATGTAGCTGAAATATTTCTAGGGTGAAATTTCAACACCAGCCAAATTGTGAATGGCCACTCAGATACTGAAACTGGTAAATATTTTATGCAACCCTATACAAAATTCATGTGAGTGTTGCAGTATCTGACATATATATTATCCAGTGGATGGAGAAATGCTCACACACAAGGGATTCTCACTTTTCATAAGCCTTGAGTATCAAAGAAAACCACAATGCATTGAAGGGAAAACAGCGCCTGTACCTGCCATCAGTTCAAACTGAGAAAACTAGAAGTTAATAAAAGTTTGTGAAAGAAAAATAATTAAATCTAAGGTGCTTATTAACAGAACTATAACATCAAAATGGTTCAAGAGCCAGTGGGGAGATTTAGAAATGAATGGTAGGATGATGAGAAAGAGCACTATAAGATTAGGAGCAGCTGTATTTGAGATGCATTTCAGCTAAAGAAACCACTCTCTGCTAACCTCACAGATAAGAATGGCAATTGTCTAACCATATAATTGAAAGGCAAAGAAGGCATCAACTCACATTTCCAAATCTTTTCTGTCAAAAATGACAGACTTGCTGTCTGGATCATCTTCTCAAAGGTGACTACAGTGCAAAGTTAAAGATGGTGGGATCATAACTCACAGATTATTATCTTAGAAAGCTGGACTTCAGAATGTGGAAACTCACTGACAGTATCTCTAAAGCAAAGTGAACAGCATTAAGTACAAAATGAAGAACTACCTAATAATTGCATGCTGCTTTCTCCAAAGATTATGCAGAATGAAATTTCATGAGAAGGCATAGTAGTCCCCGGAGAGATGTATTCTTTATAAGTCTAGCTAGACAAATTCAGAGCAATTCAGAGGAAAGTTGGAGAGGAAGAAAGTAAATTTCCAGAAAATTAGAGGAGTTTGGGTTTACTGTTCACAAGTAGTTTATCTTCTTGTTTCAAAAGTCATAATGGATAGCTGGTCATCAGCTTTAAGCTTAATCTAGTCAGGGTGTTTTCACTACTGGTTTAATTTGCTGCTTGTATGCTATAATTAGATTTGTATCCCATCTTTCCATTCCAAGGCCAAAGCAGTGGGGCTCTCACTTCCTTTAGTCTCACAGGGGCTGAGAGACAGGAATTAAGTTGCTCAATAAGCTCCGTGGTCAACTGGGATTTGAATCTTTATCTCCTATCTAGTACTTTTAACTACTCATGCCTCACATGAATACATTCATTCTCATAATGAAAGATGGACTTCTGTGAAAACTCAGAGCCTAAGCTGCGCCATAGAAAAGCGCCTGGTATAAAGAATCCATTATTCAAGAACACAGGTGGTTTGAAATAAAGCATTTCTTTACACAATTAAACATAGCTAAATTTTTCTCATTGATAAACAGTTTAAGGGTGTTTGAATTGGCAAAATTGTTTCACGTAAGACAACAGGTGGCAACACCCAGCTAATCTTGGCTGATATTGGAAGCTAAGCAGAGTTGGCCCTGGTTAATCTTTAGGTGGGAAACGATCTGGGTTTTTTCAGGGATTTTGGCTAGGCTGGGAAATTGGGGGACAAAGACCTCAGAAAGGGCAATGGCCAACCAGTTCCTTAACAGTGCCAACACTACTTCAAGAATGCGCCATCAGAAGCTGAGCTTCACTCAAGGATGGCTTTACATTTAAGCAGGTGCCTAATACTGGATGAAGTCTTCATTGAATATTAATATTTTTGTCTCCCCAAAATTATTCTATATTTTCCTCCAAGTAAGTTCACTTTTATCGGTTGAAAAGTCTTTTCAAATGAGGTAAGAAAACAACAAGATGTTCCTACATCAAAGGGTTTCTGTTTTGATCATTGTCAATCTCTCATTCCTTTCTAGTCACCAAAAACGTAAATGAGCAGATGATATCAGATATCAGGTATTTCATTATTATAAATTGTCATTAGCTGCTTGAGAAATGGTTATAGAGCAAGAAAATATTTCTGGATTCAGGCTTCAGCAGCCCTGACTATATTTGCTTTGAAAGATTTTCATCTGATGTGACTATGATCAGATATGTACTCCTAGCTGCCTGCACCCAACTTGGTCAAGACAGTACTGAAACCTGTAGTTCAGCAACAACTGGAAGACCATAGTGATCCATCCATGCCATAAATAATGGTAATTTATTAAACCAATCATGAGATTTCAAACTGAAATGGAAGCATAATCCTTTATTGCTTCATCAAGTGGCATAGTTTCAGGTGTCATAGAGAGATTCTTCAAGGTCCAAATAATGAACTTGGATGGATTCAAGATCAATAGCACATACTAATAACATTTATTTGTTTTATTATATTATAATCTCATGTCATGGTTTGGCTGTTTGCCTAATCAGATATAATTCCAATATGCTTTTCAAAGAATACCTGGAAATGATGGTAGAAATCAGAGGATATAAAAAGACGATGCAGCTTGGCCATCACACCCAAACAAATTCAACTATAGGATGAAATGCCATAAACACTCATAATCACCTTTTTTTTTTTTAAAGAAAAGAAATGAAATGCTTTCTGCCTTAGGCATGCACATTCAGCTTATATTTCCTTTTAACAGTAACAAATCAGTATGAGATATTCAGCATTTTAGTTCCATGCAATCTGAAACTCTGGAATCAGAGGATGCAACCACTCCTCTGCTTTCTCTAGAAAATAAAGATACCCTCCAGTTGTACTCATCTCCCCATCCAAATATTAACCACAATCAACCCTGCTTAGCTTGTGAAATCCACCAAAGGTGGCTCGGTGCTGCCCTCTGCTGAGGCACATGACTAGTACTTTGTACTAAATGACATTTGCTTTGTGGAAAGCTAAGTGAGAGCAAGAGACCATGCAGAGAACTTGATGACTAATGGAAAGCAATATACTATCATTTCTCCTCATTGCCTGCAGCTGATAACGGCACATATATTTTCTCAGAATATTTGCTTTGTCCAGACAAATGTAGACTTTATCACTCAACAAATTCTTTCCTATTCATATTTGGTCCCCTCAAATATTTGAGGGAATGAGTACAGGGTTAGCAACAACCTCTTTAAAACCTATCTATTTTTTGAAACGATTGTCCTTTATTCCAGAATATCACACCAGCAAAGGACATTATAGGGATTATGAATGCCACAATTCCACTACATTTATAAAATCTTAGCCATGAGCTATAGCTTTGAAGCTTTGGGGTCCAGATCCTTATTATCTGCAACATCCTGCTAAATTATTTTCTAATAAGCAAGTTTCCTGCAACTGCTTTCTTTCATCCCAAAAATACATTGTGTTTTTTTTTACTTTATAGTTTCCCTGTTGACTTTTAGCAAGCAACAGCCTTCCCTCCTTCTACAGCAAAATCTAAACTTAAAAGGGAGATTAATTTTGTGTGTTTGTTTCTTTATTACACAACTGGGTTCCCTAAAACAGGGTAATGACAGAAACAGTTTGTAATACTGGTGCAAACTGGGAACCCTCTATCATCACAATAGGCATAAAGCAATGGTTTACGGTATCCATATGTCATGACACTTTTTAAGTGTCTCCAGCACCTTTTGCTGCAAAACTGAAGTCACTCAGGATGTCTTCAGCACCTTTTCCAGATAAAGTGCTTTCTCACTGATGCTTTCTATATTTTTATAGACTGGCATATATTGAAAGTATGACAGAAGGTATCCATGTTGCATAATTGCACAAGAGCATTCAGAACTCACTCCTTACAATCCTAAAATTGTTTATGGGGAGGTAAATACCTTCTGAAATTTCAACAACTTATCCTTCAGCATAAGGATGTGGTCCTTTCCTCAGGAGAGCAACGGGGACTGGAATGGGACACTTTCTGGATCTTTCCACTCAGTCTAGATGAGAAATCCATCTTTCCCATTTTCTTTTCACACATATTCAATATGTTCCACTGATTTAAAACAGACACCCACAAAAATGTTCATTTATCTCCAAATTCCCTTGAATAGGTGTATTTAAGAAGTAACTTGCTTAATACATGCACTTCTGGGTATAATTTTTGAGCTAAGTAACTACATTACAATATGTTGGTAAGCACACCAGCAAAAGCACAACTGTGTGTTTTGCAGATAGGTCTAAGTGAATGTTCTCTTGTGGACCATATGAAATTATCCCTCCTTTCTAGTCCAGAAATGGGTTATGTGGCTCATGGTACAGTCTCTGACATAATGCAGGATTAATAAACATAGCACCAAAAGCCTCTTGTCCTAGACTGGGCTCAAAGGAAGGATTTTCCAGCTTTAGTCCAGGGTTTGGGTGGTGCCCATAGACCCCAACATTCCCATGGATGCCTCGTTTGGTGCCTGCCAAACTTCCTGCCCCACCTTTTCCTTTAACATTCTTTTTCTTAAATTATGGTAAGTTGGCATGCTCTACTTTATTTCCCAGGCCATTCATAAACAATTCAAATGCTGACAAGATTTCTTTTGAATTGTGCAAAGGTAATTCAGCATGTGCTGAGCTCCAGTTATTCTTTTCCTTCCAGAAAACTGACGAACCCAGCTCTTACAAGCATTTGGATCTTTGGGCCACTGGTAAAAAGCTTCATGTGTGGCATTTAACCTTATTTCTAACTCCTCCTCATTTCTAAAGCAATACACAGACTCAATTTGGCAGATTTGCCTCCATTATTTTGTTAATAAATGAAAGCCCTCGCATAGTGTACAAAACACTTTGCTGTGCCAAAGAAATTTGGTCAATCGGCCCACAGCCAGAAACATTGTGATGAAAAAACATTAACTTACTGATCAATACAGAGCAGCTTAAGAGTAGGTAGCTCAGTGTATTTTCAAGTGAAAGCCTAAATATGCATACGGGTAAGTCTCACTAAACTTAAAATGGGTTTTATAAATGACATGATATGAATAGGATTGCAACCTGTTTTCTTGTTAATGATTATTAATTAAATGCCATTTAAAAATTAATCAGGTTCTGATCAATTATCCCGTTGTTGTCCCCCCCAAATTGGCTGATATGTTGCATAAAGAAGAGTTATTATAATAGCTGGAGCACCACAGATGCTTGATGGAAATAGAAAATGAAATGAAAATGACCAGCCATCACGGGGATGCAAAGCATGCATGTAACATTGTGTGTGTGTCCATAAGAAGCAGAACTTGCATTGTGGCATTGCAACCCATTTCATCATTCTGAAAAAAACTCTCAATTCAACAGGCACCATTGCAACTTCATACTTCTTATCTGGATGAATGTCTCATTACACTGGCTAACTTTTTACTAGACACATGTAGGGTTTGCACTGTTAATGCAATAGATAAACCAAAAGCCTACCGTCATGTCTTTATTTATGAATTAAATTCAAGCTGCAAACAAACTGTGAAGAGTGAACAACAGTCTCAGCTAGGAAGGAGCCAGATACTGGGAGAAGAGACCAAGAAGAAGAAAAAACAGAATTTGAGGACAAATCAGATTTTTTCTCTCTTATAAAGAGCAACTTCTCTTTTCCAGAGACAGACCATAGGAAGGACTTGTGGGAAGTGTGAAGGCTGAAGCAAGTTGATTTCTCAGTTGGTGGAAGTGGGACTAGACCAAAAAAGGTTGGGGTGCTCTTTGTTCACAATTACAGTCATTCCACTACATGCCCCTCTCCACTTTTACCAGATTGTTTCTGGGCCAAGGCAAGAAAATTCTTGTATTTCTGTAAGTTTGGGGGAACCTTTGAGCCTTTTAATTTAATTAAAATTAAATTTTAAAAAAGCCCTTTTGTTTCTAGCTGATGCTACTTCATTTGCTACATAAGCAATTACACTCATTCTTTCCCTCTTACCTTTAAAAATAAAGATACTCAAACTTCAGCCAATGAACCCGGAATTGATTGATGCCGTTTGCTACCATCATACCAGTTATGGTTCTTTGTGTCTATAGCAAGTACTATTTCAAGGCAACACAGGCCATGTTTATGTGATTCTGCAACACTAACATTGTATAAAATGCGAATGAAACACCTATCACAAATGCCCATTCTCATGTTGCTTCAGCTGACATAACCATCATTAAATTGGCCTGTTCCAGTTTCACATGCCTTGCACAAACATCCTTGAATGTGTAATGCTATGAATAAAAGTACCCATGTGTATTTCTGAAAATGTCACCCCAGAACAAAATACCTGCCTCATTTCCCAAGGCTCATATTATTTTTGTAGTCTGATTGCACTCACAAGGGTGTGGGTGTGGGTGGGTGGGTGTCTCCTTACCGATGGAGGCCCAGAGCTGAGAAACAAGGAAATCTAAACAGCTGTCATTTGCAAAGCATGTTCATGGAAAGTCCAAAGAAATAACTGCTTCCTTTGAAATCTAATTTAAACTATTAATGTAGGTCCATAAGGCAAAGTCACATAATGTGAGCCAAGTTATTTATGGGCATTGGGATCTCACTGATTATGGCAATAAATAATACAGCGTATATCGCTGGGAAATAATGTAAAATCAGTTAATCCACAGGAGAAGTAGAAGGAATTGGAACAATTCACCTATTCTTCTAGTGTCGCAATTTCAGCAAAGCAGCTTTCATACAATTGTACTCTTTTGGGGAGAAGGCAATTTTGCTTTTTCCTCTATTTTTCTCTTAAAGCACTAGGCAATTTTGACTCGTCTGATAATATTTTTTGGAAAAGGGTGGGAACATTCCTATTCAAACTGATGATCGTTTGGATGGATCTTCCAGTTTTGCTAGTTCAAGCTGGCAGGATTCCTGTTCTTTTCAGCATCCTCCTCATGGTGCCAGGAAGATTTTAGGTTATCCAAGAGCTACAAATTCAGCCTGTTAACCTATTTCAATTTACTTCACCTTAACTTTGGCAAACAGCCACAGCCTCTCAGTCTGAACCCTGCTAAAGCTATTCTCATCAGGGCTCTACAGTATCTGGAAAGTAACAAAGTTTTATTCTCTATTTCAGTTTCATGTCCATAAGGAGCAAGGTGGAGCATTCATTTAATTTGTCAACAAACGCTTTAAAAAAAAAAAATGCCTTGAAAGGGATTACATTTGGGGGGCCAGCAATTCTGAGAAAGGGCCATGGGTGTTATAAACAAATGGCTACCATGATGGGAAAGGTAGCCATTTCACAGCAAAGCAAGCTGAAAATTTGATCCAATAGCAGAAGACAGAAAAGGGTTCTGAAAGCAGACCTATTCCTGGGAACTCATAGTTCTCACATTCAGAAATTCCCTAACTCATTTTCTGTCACATGCACATGCCCACCCACTATCCAGTTGGGCACTCATCCTAGTCATCCCTTTCTCATTCCACACTAACCCCCCCAAATTCACACTATATCCCGAAAACATACATCCGGTGGCCAAAATACCCATATAGCGATCCTTGCCCTGTTTTTTCTGTTCTAGGCCTTCTTACCCACAGCATTCCTTATCTCATTCTCAGTCTTACCTTCCTTCCACTTCATCGGGTTCCCTCAGTTCTACTCAGCTACCCCAATCCTTTACTGATTTCCTTAATACGGCCCCCAGGCCTCTCTTCTTATCAATCAGTGGCAGTGCGATCAAGTCCGCTTTGGGCCACCAGGAAGTCTCTAATACAAATGGGTTGGTCTTCAGCCACCTATCGATTCCTAAAAATGGCTTTGTGGAAGCCAGGTGGAAAGCAAAGGCATTCATGGAACTAGAAGTAGCAGATGACAAGAGGCCAGAGCTTCTTTTGGAAGCCATCCCATACTTAATTCCATTTTAAGAAAATTAAACATCACACGCATTCCTATGCATTTTGTGGACCCACAGTCAACATTTTGCTCCTATGTCAGTCTTCAGTGGCAATCTGACTAAAGAATACAGTCATTAAGGTGTCAGACCAAGGACCAGGGAGACCCCAGTTCGAGTCCACCCTCAAGCGAAGAAGATTTCTTGGGTGATTTTGGAGCAATCACTCTCCTTCAGCCCAACATTCTTCATGTGGAGGAAGCTAAAATGTTTGGCTTGGGGGAGGGAATTGTGTTTTTGAGTGGACAGTCAAGCAGGAGACTTTTACTCCAATAAAGGGGCACATCAGATGTTTATCCACCTATACGTGGGCTTACTTCATTCCCCTCCAAAGGTAGAATAGCAAAAATCATACTACTGAAAAATGCATCATCAAAAATTTAGTGGAACAATGGCAATATTAAAAGTTCTAGGCACTGCAAAACTAGGTTTCATGGACCCCA
The DNA here is from genome assembly GCF_059951505.1 of Python bivittatus. Taxonomy (NCBI): domain Eukaryota; kingdom Metazoa; phylum Chordata; class Lepidosauria; order Squamata; family Pythonidae; genus Python; species Python bivittatus. The sequence continues at coordinate 36,134,563 of NW_028277098.1, forward strand.
TTGCCCACCCTCAGATTAAGACTTTCTCTGTGGTGGCACCTCATGATGGAATGGCTCTCTCTTCTCAAGAATGCTTGCTTTCTTTTGCTTCAGAAACCTGGTATTTTCTTTGTTTTTAAGAGAAATCTTGAGTGATATGACCAAGGGATTTTGTTATAAGATAGTGTTTCTGTGATATGTTGCAATTGGTATTTTCTTGTTCCTTCTTGCTCTTATTAATTCATCTTCATCTGCATAATTTATTGATTATGTGCCATCAAGTCAATGTTTCTTTCTCCAGTTTTAAAACCACCCTCATCTTCATCCAATCCAGTTTCTCTTAATATATATTCACCGTAATAAGGGGAGAAAATACAGCCTTGTCGCATTCCTTTGCTGTCCTGGACCCAGTCTGTTTCACCATGTCCCATCCAGTCTGTGGCTTCCTATCCTGTGTATAGGTTACTCATGAGGACAATGAGATGTTCTGGGATTCCCATTTTTCTAAGTACATTCCACAGCTTGACATGATCAACACAATCAAAGGCCTTTCTATAATCAGTGAAGTACATATTGACTTCATCTGCATAAAGAAGCCTATTAATGTAAATCACAATACTTGCAAAAAGCCAAAAAGTTATTAGAAGACAAAGAAACCCATGTCCCAGTTAACACCAACCCAATACAGAAACTAGACCACCTGATCAAGAGAACCCTTAATGACCTGGCCAAGAAAGGCCAGATCACAAAAGAAGAACAGTGGTGGATGAAAAGCAGCAGATCCATCCTCCCACATTTCTATGGATGACCAAAAATACACAAGCCTGACATACCACTCCAACCAATTGTATCTTTACCAGGGACCCCAACATACAACCCAGTGAAAGAACTGACAAAAAAGCTTGGACATCTCATAGAGAAGAGTGAATATTCTATCAACTCCTCACTACAATGCCTTCAGAAAATCAAAGATGCACAATAGATGAAGATGAAATTATGGTCTCATTTGATATCACAGCACTCTTTACATCCATAAACCCAGAACTAGCAAAATAATCCATATCAGCAGTACTACACAACACACCTGACCTAACCAAATACACCGAGATCGAAATACCCAGAATCATAGACCTCATCAACTTATGCTCACTACCTATTTTCAGTTTGATGGACAAACATACCAACAAATCAAAGGCACACCCATGGGATCACCACCTAGATAGCACTTCCACACATACAACCTAAAGTTTGGATCCAGTATGTAGATGACACCTTTGTTAAAATAAAAAAGGAACAACTAGAGAAGACACATGAAACCATCAACAACATCTTCAAAGAAATAAAATTCACCAGAGAGGAAGAAAAGAACAACACGCTAACCTTCCTGGATATCCTCATCAGCAGAGGAAACAAAAGCAAATTAGAAACCCAAATCTATTGGAAGACAACCCACACTATCAAATACTCCATTACCAAAGTAACAACCCAACCTCCCACAAGAAGAGCTGTGTAAGAACATTATGCAAGTGAGCACAAATGCATTGCAGCAACCCAGAACAGCAGAAAAAGGAAACAGACCACCTAAACAACATCTTCCAACAAAATGGATATCCACGCCACTTTATCAAAAAGTGCCTGACCACTCAACCTACTACAACACAACCAGCACAAGCTATGAAAAGGATCACACTGCCATACATCAGAAACACCTTAGAAACTACCAACAGACTATTACAACCACATGGCATCTCCATAGCACACAAACCAACTAAAGTCCTCCAAAACATCTTAAGCAAACCAAAAGACCCAGTAGCCCAAGAAATAAAAACAGGAGTCATCTACAACATACAGTGTAAGGACTGTAACAACCACTATGTAGGACAGACAGGCAGAAGGCTTGCAGAGTGCATCCATGAACACCAACTAGCAGTCAGAAGACATGATGAAAACCCCTTAATCTCACAACACATGGCAGACTTAACCATAGTTTTAACTGGGAAACTGTCAGCATCTTACACCAAGCTAAATCCAAAAATGTGAGGGAATTCCTGGACGCTTGGTATTCAGACAAGGCAGCCATCAACAGGCACATAGAGATAAACAACATCTACACACTATTCAAAAGAGACAATAGAAAGGAAAACAAAAGACCAGAACATCTGCTCACCAGCAATCATCACCCAGATAAACAGAGATTAACACTAAGATTATCACCAGACATACAATCAAGCAGTAAATGATATCCTAATCGTTTACTGCTTGATTGTATGTCTGGTAATAACTACCGGAGGAAAAAATAATACAAAACAAAACCCACACCAACACCGGCAGGGCATGCCACTGTATATAAACAGAGAGCAAACCCCATCCTATTCCAGCACTGAAGATGTTACCTAGCCAGGTAACAAAACATTTGCAAGAAAACAGCCAAGCTCAGAGAACCCCAAGGACCCCACAATATATGAGCTACACCTATTCACTTCTATTGGTACTATTAATGTAAGCAAGCAAGTAGCTACAATGATAAAGAGAACCAAACTAAAAACAACAATCCATACATGCCTCCTTGTAGTTATATGATCCTTTGCACAGTTGTCTGTCAGGAAACCATGATCCCATTTCTCTTGATTCACCTCTTTTATGTTCTTTAGAGCACCTGGTAGACAGTTGTTAGGATGGAGGTAATTAGTATTCAATTATCACCAGTTGCATTTTCACCTGTTCCACTTATAAATCCCTGGAAGTTCAAATGTGCTCAATTAGCCTGTCATACTGCCACCTCTCAGAAACATCCACGTATCTATGGAATTGATCCTTAACCCATACGTTTTGTTTTTATTATAGGGGGAAAAAACCCTTAATGAGCAGTGGTGGCATGCATTACCTAGCTAAAAACCAACCTACACATAGTGATAAATGCCTCTTTGCATCCATAGTCAGGTTTTTGTTTGTCTTAAAATTCAGTTCCTCAACTGGGAAGGGTAGATTTGGTAATTAATGGGATCAGAGCAATCATTAAAAGACGAATCACCTCTTCCAAGTTGTATTGCTGCAAAGCAAAGGCTAGTTTTAAATGAAAACAAAAAACGGATTGTGCACCTTAGATGAACAATAAGTCTAGTATATACTATTTTGTTTTATTATGATCACAATGCAGATTCCTCCTCCTCCTCCTTCACATATCTCACTTCAGACACTCTAGCAGGAACTGAATTCATGAACCCTTGCACTTTAGGCAACTATATACGGTGCATTTGTTTTAGGAACTGTCCAGGCCTTGAGACTCAATAATGTTGTAGGAAGGAATAGAGAGAGAATAGTATATATAATCCATCTTCTTTTTCATATTCTTTCAGATGGAGAGGTATAGATGTTATAGTATGTCTTGCCCTAACCTGTGGAAGTCATGTCAAAACCTCATAAAATGAGGGCATGACATACTATAACATCCATACCTCTCTGTCTGAGAGCTTATGAGAAGTCAGGCGGGCTGCATATACCATTCTAAAGACAGAGTTTGAATTTTGTTCCTGTCAAACTCAACTTTAAATTGAGCTTCCCTTCTGGTGACCTCATGGATTAGGGCTACCAGAGTTGTCTGTATCTCCCTGCTGCCATCTACTGGCCATCCAGAGTTTTGCATCCCAGATCATGGACATATTTTATTTTATTTATTAAAGTAATTTATATGGCTGCCCAACTAACTCACAGTGACTCTGGGCAGCTTACAGAAATAAAATCCCAAATACAAACCCATTACACCCCCACCCCCCCTGGCGACAGCAATACATTCAAACAATCCACTTGATGGGCTCTGTATCAACCTGGGATCCCCAAGCCCACTGGCAAAACTATGTCTTCAGGGCCTTTTAGAAGAGTATCAAGGTGGGTTCAGTCTTATCTCTGCAAGGATGATGTTCCACAGGGAGGAAGCCACCACGGAGAAGTCTCTTCTTCTCAGTCCCACTAGATGGACCTCCTTAATGGTGGAGGGGGATGGTAACATATTCTGCCTCCCCAGTCTGGTGGGTCGGGCAGATGAAATTGGGAGAAGGCGGTCCTTCAAATAACCTTCAAATAAATTTTCTTGGCAAGAGCGGAGAAACAATTTGCCACAGGCTTCTTTCAGGATTTTTAATTTAATTTTATTTTCTTCCATCCCACCCCTTGAATTTCCTGATGGGCTCTCATCTAAATACCAACTAGACTTTGCTTTCTTTTCAAGCCCAGGCAAAGTTGGTCAGGCACGAACAAATTTAACAACACAAACATTCAGGACTTTTCCACTTATTATTAAACTTATTCCCTAATCAGAGAAAGGAATGTAAGATTCCTAAATTAGGTCAGGCAGAAGAGGAAGAAAGGATATAAAAATATTTGTCATTGGACCCTTCAAAAATACTTAACAAACCTATGATTGTCACCCCTGTTTCTTTTTTAAAAGCTAAGTCTGAATAATGATATGGATGTGTAAGGGGCACTTATTCTTATTTTTGCCTTTTTGATAAAGGATAAGCTCTCCCTGTGGGTTTTTTTTTTCCCCTTGGAGTTCCATAAACATTATATCAACATGTAAAACACACACTTCAGGTCCTGAGTATGACTCACCTTAGGTTATGTAGTAGCATTAAAATTAATTCTAGAGTCTAATTAAGTAAATTTATTCCAGGAACAAACAAAGAGGAATTTGAAAATGATCAGTTGCTTTTAACATAAAGTGAAATGTAGGATTAGCTAACTAAAATGTACCTCACAAGAACCCAAGTCCACAGATGCATAGGAGTTCTGGATATTTAGAGTCAAAAGATATTTCTTAGGAAAAACGAAACTCCCATAGAGAGGCCTGTGATTCAAACTGACAACTCAAGGTGGAGTTGTTCATTATTGATAGGAGTATTTCTAGATAAGTTTAAGAATGTTTCTAGGTTTGCATGTATGAAGGGACCAGAGGGAAAATAACATGTTTGTTCTGGATTGGATATAGGGCTGTCCAGCACTTTGGATTCAAAAGCATAGGAATGTATGGTGGCACTTATGTAGTGCCTGTTTGCTTGATTATATGCCATCAAGTCATTGTCAGCTTTCAGCAACCACGTAGATAGCTTTTCTCCATGATGATCTGGTTGGTCTTTCAGTTCATCCAATGGTGTACCCATTGCCACTATAATAGAGTCCATCCACCTTGCTGCTGGTCGTCCTCTTCTTCTCTTTCCTTCCACCTTTCCAGAGATCTGGGTCTTTGCATTATGGGTCTGAAGTAGGATAATTTGAGTTTGGTCATTTATGCCTTGAGTGAGTGAGTGAGTGAGTGAGTGAGTGAGTGAGTGAGTGCCTGTTTATAGGATCTTTAAACACTTATATCTTTTCTCAGGATCATCCACAACAGCACGGGGTGATGCACAATCCTGGGGAAATAAATGACAGCTTTAAGCAGACAGATAGCAGAAGATAGTGAGAACTTTGTGTGAGGAAATACATTCATGATATTCTCTGAGTTAGAAAAAAAATCAGAAAGAGAATAAAGACAAGGCAAACCAGCATTTCTCGGCCATGATACCCTGGTTCATTTGTCATAGAAAGTCAGTGCTGAGGAACAGAACAGATATTTAATTCCACAAAATGGGCAAACTAATGATTTATTCTGCATTCAGTAGGATTAGAAGGAATAGAAGAATGATTGGTAAATGTCACTGTATGATACAATGACTGACATTTCCCATCCAATAATGATCACCCTGAATCACACTGCTTTCCTATTGTGAATTCTTATACCTTACATGGCTTCACTGAGGGTTGTCTAGAGCATTATAATTTTTCCTCGAACCTTATATTTTTAAAAAATAAGAAGAAACTTAGCTTTGCTGTTTAAATAAAGTAGTTCCATCTAAGGAAGGCTGTGTTTCCCTTCTGGGGGAACTCAAAACAATTTCTTCTGCCTCCCTTCATTGTCAATTAAAATAAACCTGCAAGGGAATAATAGCAAAGCAGAAAATATCCATCTGAAACAAAGAAAAAGGCAGTGCACATTATACATGTGTCCAAGAACTTACTTTAGTTAGTCCTTTTGACATATTTGGAATGCAAATCACAAGAACTTGTGCAGATAAAACTTTCAAAATATCTAGTTGAAAATATTTTAAAATTCCCACTAGAGCCAAGATATACTCTATGGTTTCCCAGGTTTAGCTACACACCTCTGGCTTTGAAATGTCTAAGGATAGCTTGCTCTTACATTTCACACAAAATGTGCCATGTCAAAGCAATCTGTGCAAGAAATCTACGCAAATGTTGTAAATTTATGCAAATGTTCAGCACATGAAATTTATCTCAAGGACCAGTCTCTAACTAATATGTTCTTGTATATATTATTTTAATACTCAACAATTAATAATTCCAGATGTTTGATATGTCTGCTTAACATTTATGTGCCTACTTCCCTGAATACTAGTCTGTGAGAAAATTATTCATTGCATATGATAAAGATTTGGAACATTTTAGGGTTGAGAACAGGGGTTCAGTTCTAGGGCAGATATATACAGTCTCTAAAACAGTGTTTCTCAACCTTGGCAATGTGGACTTTAACTCCCAGAATTCCCCAGCCAGCCTTGCTGGCTGGAGAATTCTGGGAATTGAAGTCCACATATCCAAAAGTGGCCAAGGGTGAGAAACACTGCTCAAAAACCTTAAGTTCATCCTTCTGATCTCCACCAAGTTTATGCCAGATTGTAACCCTTTATTATACTTAATATAATTTTAATTACATTTCAGTTAAATCAATTTTAATCTAATGATACATCATTTTCTTTTGGAGTATAGCCCCTGCCACCACATGCAAAGGCCATACAGAGCTACAGCTGCCACATCTGGACTGTAGGTTTTTAAAAATCTCTTTTCTGTCATCTAGTGGTGATCCAGATTTTTGCAATGAAGATGTGGTAGCCCTAAACCAACTATGTTGTCCCTGAGTCATATCTACAAACCTAGGTTCCATGAAACGTCATTCCATACCTTGGGCATGAGGTTGCAAGGGTAGACAACAGAGGCAGACCTAAATCAATACAATTCCAGCCAATATTAATAGCTAAAGCAAGGATCTACACCTTGTGATTGAATAAATCATCCAAATACAGCGGATACATGTATCTGAAAAGCCATATTAGCTACATTCTTAATCTGAAGTGCTGACATGCTGTCTCTCTTTCTATGGACCATTTTTAAAGCTTATTCTAATGGATGGGAATAGCCTTGAGTTCTGAGAGGCTGTGGGAAATATTTGGAAGATGTCAAGGCTACGGATAGTTCACATCTGGAAGTCCATTATCTACAAACTGAGCTTGAAAAAAGAAAAAAACTCTCATAAACTTTAGCTGGTTTCCCAAAGCTTTTGCTCTTACCAAGTTTTCAAACAAATCTAATTGTACATAGTTCTCTTGCCAATATTAGCTTTTACTTTTCACATAATGGTAGATAAGATCAATACATCAGACAGTTTGCTTAAGCTTATTTTTCTCTTTTCTACTTTTTTAAACTGCCTGTGAAAGTCATCTGCCCCAGTTCTATTTCAAACCTGAATAAGAACTATTGATTGGATCATATTTCTGCATATGAAATAGCAAATTGAGCAATGGGTCCATGTGCAAAAATTGCTTCAGTTTTGCCCTCCACAAAGTAATGTTATCCAGGTCCCATAGCCATATGTAAATTTCCGATGATAGTGCTGTTTACAATACTAGAGAATTAGAAACAGCATGATGGTCTGTCCCATCCCACTTAGAGCCACCAGATATTGTTAGACAAAAATCCCCATCATCCTCACATGTCATGAGTTTGGAAATTATATGAATTGTAACCCAAAAGAAAAGTTGACCTAGGGTGGAAAAGACAAGCAATGGAACAGCAGTTGGTAGAGCCAACGGCCATACAGTAAGTAATTCTTCTTTGAAATTTAGGCAAGAATCACTTTAAAAGTACAGGTAGTCCTCGTTCAGTGACCACAATTGGACCAGCAACTTGGTCATTAAGTGAAATAGTCACTAAGTGAGACTGAAACTGTGTGTATGATCTTACTTCAGCTTTCCTTTGCTTTAGACCTCCAAAAGTGATAAATGCAAGGACTGGTCACAAAGTTATTTATTTCATCACCATCATAACTGCAAATGGTCACTAAATGAGGCAGTTGCTAAAGAAGGGCAGCCTATAAGAGTTTCCATATGGTCAGTATCCAAAGGGGCTTATGCATAGCTCACACTGTTTGCTTACACACAAAGGAAGAAGAGTTACAGATTTTAATTGCTGCTAATAGTTCTTCTGTCTATGGAATTGCCTTGTGGAGTGTCTCCTAAGCTTTAAATATTTTGTGAGAAATTCCTTTAGAATGACACACACCCTTTCCTATGTGCATGCTAGCCCATAGCATCTTTTTTTTTTTTTAATTTTTATCCACACTCAATTGTTACTGATTCTGTGGCGACTGCCTGGATGAGTCCCTGCAGTTTTCAAGGCAAGGTGTTTCGGAAGTGGTTTGCCATGGCCTCCTTCCTAGAGCAGAGCCCAGCTTGGCGAGCACAGGAGGCGGGGATTCCGTTGCTTCGCGCTTTTTTCGGGCGTGCGTGGCTTCCGTGTTCGCGGCAACTGGTCCCATCTCCCGTGCAAGGCGCCGCCAGCATTTTTCCTCCCACCGGGGTGAGAGTCCCCATTTATCTACTCACGTCAGTTTTCAAGCTGCTGGGTTGACAGGAGCTGGGGAGGAAACAGGAGCTCGCTCTGCTGCGCGGAGCTGGGCTCGAACCGCTGAAGGGTCAACCATTTCTGGCCGGCAACTTTCAGCGTCATTAAGCCGCTGCGCCACCGCATCCCCCTGTAGCATCTTTATCCTTGGGTATAAGAATCACAGTCTGACTGTTGCATTTATTATCCTTTAGCAATGGAAGCTGCAGAAGTTGAAAGGCTGCTTTTGATCCTGGAAAATCCATCAGCAATCAGAAAAAAGGAGGCTAGATATGGCCACCTCTGCTTCAATGGCAGTATAATCACACCTTTATCTCAATAGGTGCAACAGCAAAACAAGCAAGATTTTTATCTTTCCGAAAGCAAGTTTTATGTGAAGAAACTAAAGGAGGAGGAGGAGACACCGCTCAGGAAAAGCCTTGCCTATATCATCTTTCACAAGTGCTGAGTTGTGGAAGTAACCTCCACGCTCTGGAAGCTATGCTTGGTAACCTATATTACTCCCCCATATTAAAAACTGAATAAGTTAAGTTATTTTATTAGTCAACCTGTTCTTAATTTACAGATGTTTTGAATGGCTGCCCATTGCTGTCACAAACCCAGGAATAGCCTCTAAATGTGGTTAACAAATGCCTGAAAAACAAATTATTTGGTTAATTACACTGTTTAATTGATATCGCTGAGCAATGCTCGCAGTTTTAGCTAAGTGGTACTCTTTTTTCCCCACATGTATAATGAAAACCCGTGACATTGGAGGAGGCAGAAGAGGAGAATTTGTTGGAGAAGTAAAAAAGACAGAATGTTGCTAGGTGGCAGCAAAAGATGTTTTCTCTGTCTCTCTGCTACCATCTAGTGGTATTCTGGATTTTTGCAGCCCAGATTCGGTAGCCCTAGTATTGGCCAACATCCATTATTTTTACGCTGGCTGATGAACATTTCCAAATGACAACGGATAGATTTGAAGACTTGAGGACAGATATATTAAAAAGTATAATTCAAGGGCGTCCAATCATGTCAAGGTATGTTTTTCTTTCTATAAATGTTCTTCCTAAACTCCATGATTTGGTTCTGCATTGTACAGAAGAACATGGTGCAATGCCCAAATCAAAAAACAAACCGCTACAGTCTGACCTTTTATAGACTTGAAGACCCAGAATAATGGCATGAAGCTGAGGGTGGATGAAGAGAGCAGAGCTTGCTGCAGGCTGAAAGAAATGAAGCAGCAAATAAAACCTCAGAGACCAATTGTAGAAGAAATAACCTCAGAATGAAATGAATGTAACCATTTGAAAGGCAGAGTTGCTGAGACCAGGTCAACTGATTTATATGAAATTGAAAACAGATCCAAACTTTCATAAGAAAAGACTCCGATATTTGTTGGGTGCTTCAAAAAGACCAAATGACTTCCTTATTTTCCCTTTCCTTTTGAAGCATATTTTCAGTTTAGTTTCTTTTCTTTTTTTCTTTTTTTCCTTTTCTTTGGGGGAGGGGGATGTTGTTTAAACAACTAAAATATTTCAGAGCATCTTTACTGACCACTGCTTATGATCCAGAAATATCAAAGTCATTTTAAATGGTTATGCTTATTTTTCTATCACAAATGTATGCAGATACTCACTTGAGTATACTTTTACATTGGAAATTAGTATTCTGAAGTTAGCTTTAAAATACTATATGTTAACTGATTTCTTAAATCATGAGAATAATAACATTCTCCAATTATCCATCAAAAATTCTGTGGTTCCTTTAAAGTTGAGAAGTTGTACGGTTCACGTTTTCTACTAGGGGCATATGGTTCCCCCCCATCCCTTTTTGTGGCCCCAGACATGCCAGACCATGAATTTTCCCCACTTTCATGGAAAACAGGTACATGCATACCTGGGAACATTGTTTAGGACACCTTGTTTCCAGCCCATGAGTGAGACAGGCTTAAATTATTTCTAGCTGCCCTGGTGTTAAAGCAGTATAGATATTATTGATCATTTTATATGGATTTGTGTTTTTATGTTTATGGACATATAAGCCACAAAGTCTAGTGGGTGAGCAGCACACAAATTGTGGTAGCAATAATAATCAGGAAAGCACCATTTGGCATGAACCAGAATAGACACAATAAAAGCAAGGTGGACATCAGCAATTAGGGCAGCAGATTTTATACTGATATGGTTTTCTGCCCTCTCAAGGACAGGTAGAGTCCTTTAACTCAATAGTGGGGAAAGGTCTTATACCCTTAATCCTTTATCTTTGCAGTTTCTTTAGGAACAGAGAAGGATATGGCTGTACTGAAAATACTGATGATTATAGGAAAGGAGCAGAAATCAGGAATGAGAACTGCTATGCTTGCAGTTGCATAGCAGTTCTAAGTGCTCTGTGCTCAGCAATTCTGTACTCAGACATTATGACACCAGGACTCTCAGTTACAGAAGAGATATCCCAGTCTTTCTAAGAAAACTAAACTCCATGGACAACATCACCATTTTAGCTACCATGGATGTTGAGGTGCTTTATACCAACATTCCCTGCAAACATGGAGTTCAAGCCATCAAGAATATCATCACTGATGCCAAAACAGCAGGCCTGGCTATGAGACTGTGACTTTGTACTCACCCATAACTACTTCACCTTTGGCAATAACATGTACCTGCAAATAACTGGCATAGCCATGGGCACACCCATGGCTCCTCAATAGCCAACATCTTCATGGCTGACTTAGAACTATGTTTTTTTAACTCTCATCCCGTTTAGCCCCTCCTTTACTTGAGGTTCATTGATGATATTTTTGTCATCTGGACCCATGGAAATAAATCTCTTATCAAATTCCACATGACTTCAACAACCTCCATCCTATCATCAACCTCAGCTTAGACCTTTGAACAGAACAAGTTCATTTCCTTGATGTCACTGTAAAAATACACTATGAATGCATAAACACCATGTTATACAGGAAAGTTACAGGTTGCCATACATATGTACATGTTCTAGCCCAAAACACACTACCAAATCTATAGCCAGGTTCTACACTACAATCATATTTGTTCTAACCCCCATGCATTCAACCAGAATACATTCAACTGGGCATTCAAGAGACCGAACTACCTACCCAACAAGATCAACAGACAAATCAATAGAGTCACATCCATTGCCGGGGAAGATCTATTAAAAAACAGGCCAAAGAAATAGAACACTGTTGTCACCTATAGCTCACAATTCAAACCGCTCAAACACATTATTAATCAGCTACCGTCCATACTGGACAATGACACTCCATTTTCTCAGGTTCTGGGTGGCAGGCTCATACTTGCATACAGACAACTACCCATCCAGAGGCAGATTTTCACAAGTAACAACAGGAAAATGATGCCAACATGGTAATCAGACCTTGCAATGAACCCACATCTATACCCACAGCACTATCACAGGCCCCAACAAGTATGCACACAAAGTTAGAGGCCATCATCTGCCAGCAATGCTCCTCTGGATTCTACATAGGACAAATGGGACAAACTTTGCACAAAAAAATTAATGGCCAAAGACTGACCTCAGAACTCAAAACAAGGACAAAGTAATATCAGGGCTGGTATAGGCTTTCACAACCAGTATCTGTTGGGCAGTGTTGGGCTTAAGGGTTTGTTGACCACAGGCAACTGAGCAGGGACTGACTGGTGTAGCAGACCACTTTGCCTCTGAAGATGCCAGCCACAGCTGCCACTGAAACATCAGGAAATTTGTTATCTAGACCACGGTTACTAAACCCTGAAACCCAACACTGCCCTAATACCAGAACATTTCAACCTTCTAGGACTTTCCATAGCAGACCTCAGAATGACTGTTTTAGAAAAACAGGAATGTGTTAGCATCGTTGAGTGAGAAACCGTTGGACTTATATTCATCAAAAGTTTTCAGGGAATCTCAGAAGGTGTCAAGAAACCCAGTGGGTTTGTTTGTTTGTTTTTTAACATACTGTATTGTAATTGTTAATTGATAAGATACTTGTAATCTGACTCACATGTAACCTGCATCTGCATAACCAACCTCCATCCCCTCCCACCTCACCCCAATGTAAATCCTACATCAGTCTAGCATCTCTACACATCTGATGAAGCAAGATGCAGCTCACGGAAGCTTATGCCTTTTAATAAAATTTGTTATTTGGAAAAGATGCTACCAGACTCCTGATTTTTTGCCACCGTAGACTAACACAGCTCTCTTTCTACAATGCTTGCTAGCAATAACCTAAGAAAAACTTCCCTAGAGAAAAGAGAAATCAAATGAATAGACAGTGGCTGGCTAGAAAGAAGCTATTCCCAAGTGGTCAGCAAATGTTGGTAGACAGAAAACTGAAAACAACCTAATATAGAATGGATTTGTTCACAGGGATGGTAAATAGCAATCTCTTATTCTTCATAATCATCTGCTGGATTTGAAACTGTCCTTCTGTCTTTCACACAAATGTATCAACACAAGAAGGAGACTCCACAGCACTTTGAAGGCCTCACGTAAAATTGGCCATATTTTTCTTTAATGATTAGTGCTACAGAGGAGGACATCACAAAAAAGTGAACAAGGGCGATTGGTGCAGGACTGTACAGTCTGTCTCCTGACGGATTCTGGTCTCTAGAGGCTCGTTACATACTAAAATGTCTGCACAATCGTCTTCAAGGAACAAGGCAAGGTACTTTTTCCAACCTATAAAGTATATAATGCTTTTCTTCAGCTTTTAAACATTGTTTGGCAAAAAGAATCTATTGAAGGGTTTGCACTGGGAACACTATTAATCAATGGCTAAGCTGCATTATATGAAGAATTTTCATTAAAAAACAAACAAGCCTAGCCCCTGAATAACACTGCTGTTTGTTTCAAAATTACTATGGCTCCAATCCAAAGATGGAAATAGTAAATGGTACACAGGGGGAGTGTTTTGTTTTTTCCTGAACTAAACCTTCTTTTCTGTGCTTGTCCTGCATTACAAGAAGTTTAAAATAACTAAGAGGTGTTTGAAAAGCAGCCTGTGAAATGATGTTCAGATAGAGGCTACTGCTTTGGGAAATGGTGCTTTCTGGCTCAGGGTTAATGACTGAATGATTATTAATTACACCTTTGTTAGGGGCGGGGAGAGGGGAAATCAAGTAGCTGTCTATTTCTTATGATGCTTCTTCACCAAGTTGCACTGAAGGGCTTCTCTCTCTCTCTCTCTCTCTCTCTCTCTCTCTCTCTCTCTCTCTTTGAGGGGAAGGAAAGTCAAAGTATCTCTCTCATCAACCAAAGCCCACAAATATCCCTGTTATTATCTGACTCATTCTTCCCCAAGTTTGAATAAGGAAGGAATCACTTTTCATTCATTTGTTTCTTCTGACAGACCTATGTCTTATCTTGCTTCCGTGAAAAATAACTTGGGACCTCCCTCTTTCTCCCACACTTACTTGGCCAATACAAACAGATATTCTTCTTATTTTTAGGCAAAAATTACTTTCAGGAAGATGATATCAGTGCAACTAAAGATACCTTAAGGCTTTTTCATTGGATTGGGGTGAGATCAAAGCATCTCATCACCATACCATGAGATTGTGATTGGGAAAATTTCTTAGGAAATTGGTGGCTAGGGAAATTTCTGGGGAGATGCAGAAAAAATATTTTATGCCATAGTTAGGTGCAAGTGAGGAAAGGCCCAGAATCAATTAGGTCACAACTTCTTGTTTCTTTATAGGTGTTTTTGTACACTTCATTGTATGATACAATGAGACATCTAGATCTGGGCACTAATGTAGTGAAAGTCAAGATAGCTGTGTTTGAGAAGAAATGTATGAATGTGAGATTGCATGTTATACATAAGTATCAACAAATTACAGCAAGTAGATGAATTTACATACCACAGTCAAACGTTTATTTAAAAAGGGGAAATGGATGGATAAATTTTAAGATGTACAAATGCTGGGAGAAAGATACAAGATAATATGTTGAGTGAGAACGGCTAGGAGAATTTAGCCATTCCTGATCTCACTGTCAGAGAAGTCATCAATAAAAGCTGAGGTCCCAAAGAGTCAGCAATCCTTTCCAGCATCCCTCTTGTGAACAAGTTATAGCCAATCACTGAGCTGAAACAAAGAACTGCAGGGCAGCAGAAGCTGCTATCAGAAACCTAAAAGGGACTTAGTCAAGCTTCCCCCCCCAAAGTATTCTTTAGGCTCAGAGGAATACACTCTGGCAGATGCGGTGGTGTGGGATTCTCCAGGTGGTTCAGAGGGCTCCACCCCTTTGCTGCCTTAAAAAGAGCCCCGTCAAGGCATAAAAACCTGGCCATAACAAACAGTAAACAGGGGTAGGACTTGGAGAAATGTATTGAAGACTGGGAGAAAGAAGTCTGAAGGCAGCTGTTTGCAGGGCCAGTTCCAGGCCTAGGCAACCCAGGCAGTTGCCTAGGGTGCCAAGTTTTAGAGGGCGCCAAAATTGAAAAGACTTCCAAAATACACGGTATGAGTATAAAATCTTATAATCTTTCTTCACTGCTTTAGAACCTTTTCTTGCCATGCTTTTCGAACTTCCCCTCAATCTCAGTCGAGTGATAGTGAACAGCATACTAACCAGATGTTGCAAGTTACAAAAAAAGAAATTATTATTACAGCTGTGGACCTCAGGAAACTGCTAATATTACCGAAACAAGACAAAGGTCTGATAGGAAGGTACTAAGCGAGCGAGTCGCGTGACCATCAGCTTATCAAAGTTATACCCAGGAAAGCGGAAACAACGCACTCTGCCCAGTGTGCCCACTCAAGGATTAAATATAATTTCACAGAAATGTTGCCATATGACAACAATGGGTGCTGACATAATTAAAATTAAATAGGGTGAAAATGTCTGAGAAAAGAAAAAAATTGTCCGTGGCTGAAAATCATAAGCATAAAGCTCAAAAACCTGAAGAAAAAAGAAGCAAGAGAGTGCTTGTTTGAAATTCCTAACACAACTGGAAGATGAGCCAAACCATAGGGAGCACCAGAATATGACTTTGCCTAGGGCACCAAAATGTCTAGAGGCTAGTTTGGAAGACTGGAGTAGCATCTCACCTGAAGAAACAGGCAAGCAGCAGCCATTGCCAAATGACCAAGGGTCAGCTATAACGCCTAGCAGAAAGCAAAGTAGTCATAGCTGTTCAGCTCAGACCAGTAGCCTGCACTAAACAACAAAAGGCAGGCCTGGGTCTCCTCTGACCACAAAGGTAGAAGAGTAACTACAAAAGAGATTCTGGATAAGCAGTCTATAGCTCTGAACCTTAGCGGGCTCCCAAAATAAAGCCATAAAAGTCTGACCAGGATGGGCCAGAAGTTTGGGAAAGGACCTGAGGGAAAGCCAGAATCCAAGTAGAATGTCTTGACATTCCCAGAGAAGACCTAATTCAAACCCTCCAAAAGACTGGATTGAGAAACACTGGGGAGAGGGACAGAAGAAAAGGAAGACACTCTGAAATTCTTCAATAAAAATCCCCTAACATGGAATCAGATCCTTTTACACATGTGAATGTGAGTGCATCACTTTAGAAAGCCCCCTCCAAAAAAGAATGGAGTTACATTGACCACCAGGAGGCACCACATGACCAGTTTCATCATCTTGGGACTCATCAGACATGGGTAGCCAGATATTATTCTCTGGGATTCAAACTGTCTCTACATAGAAGCTATCAAAGGGTATATATAATCCACCTTCCCTTGAACACTCAGAGCAGAAAGATACAGATGGTACATTATGCCATGCCCCCTGTACAGGGTTTACATGGCTTCTAACACACACACAGTGGGGGTGGGGAGGGAGAATGTGTCCATTTTTACAGTGTATATCCTGTCTGGAGTTTTCAGTTATGTTGACCACCAGGAGGCACCACAGATCCAGTTTCATTCTATTGGAGACATACAATACATACATGCACAGGGATGTGACATAATGTAACATCTGTATTTCTCTGCTCTGAGAGCTTAAGGGAAGGTAGACTGTATATGCCATTCTGATAGCCCCCAAAGGAATATATGATCATTGCAAAGAATAAATGTTTGTTGAAAAAAGCAAATGTCTTTCTAGAAGAGTGTACTTCTGCCCACATTGTTATATGAAAGAGAGAGGTAAGTGTCAGGAGAAACAGACAAATAAGCTAAGTGCAATAGGAATGTGTTATTGAAGAAATGTGGGTAATAAAAGAAGATATAGGGTGTAGAATGAGTCAGTGCTGAATGAATGCAGACTGAATACAAAACTGAGTGACCAATATAGAAGTATTACATTGAGGTAGTTTGGCAATATACAAAGAATAAAGGAGGATGAGTTTGTAGAACAAATATAGGGAGGAAAAGTTGATGAGTCAAGAGAAAAAGGAAGACTGAGAAAGTCATGGTTGGACAGAGTTGATGAAACACCCACAAAAAGAGAGGTAAGAAATTTGAAGAACAAAAGTCAATGTACAGACATGGTGGAATCAATCATGGTTTGCAAGGAACAAAACAGAAAAGAGAGGAATAGGGAATTCATTGGTATAAACCAGATATGGCTATATTTCCTTTCCATTTACTTATCTCATGCCTAAAGTGTTTAGTTTACTATTTCTTACTCCTTTTCTGCCCTTTGCAGAACATGGCTTACCCAAAAAACAGATTAGCCTGATCAATATTTAAGGATGTAAGAAAGAAATACCAAACACACTCAAAGTTTATACAATAAAAGCAGGCCAGATAGTCTAGCATATTTCATCCTATGACATTCACACACCTCAAATAGAAAGGTGTTCATTAGCTGGTGAAAAATCACCAGGGGGGTGTCAACCTAGTCTCCATAGGCAGAGTTCCACAATTAGATGGCGCTACTAAGGAAGCTTTTCTCTTGTCCCCAGCAACTGCACCTCAGCCACAGTAGAGACATTGAGAAGGACCTATCCAAGGATAGGAGCAGGAAGTCTGATATGGAGGTTGTCTCCAAGGTGAAGTAGAAGAGAATTTCAAAACATTTGTGATGCAACATGGTCCTCCATTATTCAGAGGGGGAAAAACATGAAAACAATCTTCCTGGCCACGTCCAAACCTTTATATGTGCCCCAGGGCTCTTTAATCTGTTGTATGAATTAAGAAACACCCACACTCAATCCAGCATCAAACGTCATTTCACAGGGACAACCCAAATGAGCACCTGCTTTAAAAGCCACATATTCAACCTATGTTTAATCAATGAGTTGAACGATTCCGACAATTAGCCAATTAATGCATTCATCCATAAATCATGGAGGTACCTAACGTTTTCCTTGGAGGGTAAATAAATCAGATATTCAGCTACAGTGTACACAGTAGCTACAATATGCTTTTTCTTATGGATGGACATCATAAATTAAAGAGCTTTGCACAGACAAAAACAAAAAACAGAGCAAGCACACACTCCACCGCATACCTAATTTTTCTCTTGAACAAAAACATATAGCAAACAATAGTTATAGAAAGGGAGTTTCAAGAGATAACACTCTGCTAGAAAATTGTTTCTTTGAACATTACAAGTGTGTATCTTTGACAAATTGTTCCTCCCTCAGCCCATTTGTCCAAACAGGGGCAAGGCTGATTATGTTACTTCCAAAGCTTTTGTTTAGCCAAACTCATTTTCTAAACAAGTTTCTGCAGAAGATGCTGTCAGTTTTTCAAATGCTTCCCAGTATATTGTTTTTATTGCAAAGATGCAGTGTCCTTGATATGATTTTTTTTCCCCAAATGCATGCTGATGCAGAAGTTATCAACAAAGAACTTTAATGAAAAGGAAAAATTGTACCTGAAAGTAAGCCAAGTTCCATTCTGCATCACTTTTTGTAACCTTATATTGTTAATTATTTTCCACATTCTCCCACATCTCATAACACTTTATTATTGGGGTCTTACTCTATTATTATGGAACATTTTCAGCCCTACTAGTGCTATAAGGGGCAGGCCCCTGTTCATTTCTTGAAATGAATAATATTCAATGGATTGAATCTAGACGGGCTGTTCCATGAACAGAGGGGCTCCACTGATTCTCAGACTGCCCTTAGATTAAGTGGAGGCTCCCAACTAGCAATGTAGTGCCCTATATTGCTTCTCAAGTTGCACATGCTGAGAATGCTTTCCAGACTTTCAAACTGTTTTTCAATAGGCATAACAACTGTTGGAGTAAGGAGCAATTGTCCCTTCTTCTAGTCCTGAATTCCTGAGTTACTCTGGAGCAAATCCATTGTAAGCCAGGGAAATGTTAACATCCTACCTGCTTTACTACTCCAGGATTGATCAGATCGAAAAACAGAAGCAGCTCAGGATGAGATTTGTTGCTATGATTGCTATTCTGTCTAACAGTTGTGGCAACATCTAGCTGATCTTTGCTGATTTTGAAAAGCTAAGCAAGATTAGATATGGTTGGTATTTGGATGGGGGATCACCAAGGACATCCCAGGGTTATAGGCTAGCTGGAACTAATAGTAATAATCAGGAAAATGCTAATAACAAGTCATTTCTGGATTACAACACTATATAAATATTATAGGTATTTATGTAAGTATGTTATTTTAACTAATTAGCATTACTGCTTTGAATGAAAAGTAGAAATTCATCTGATCATTTCAAATATTGAATTACCATGTCAGGACCCAGCTAGATACACTGACTTCACCTAAAAATAAGTGAAGAGAAGAACAGAAGTTGGGGAATCAGCTCCAAGTGAGGAAATGGGTTTAGGCCTGGCCATCCCCAAACTGGCACTGGAGAATTTGGACCTTGAACTGGTCAAGGCCAGCCAGCTGCCAGAAATCATGGATGGCACACAAAAAGCTAAATGATTGCAAGGTGGAGTCTCCATTTGCAAGGACATGCACTTGATTAAAGAGGAGGTTTTGCTGAATGTGACTTCAGTAACTCAGGAATGTTCAGTCTCAGATGTGCGTGGGGAATCTGGCATATTTATGGTTCCCTCAAAGGGGATTCACCGATGGAACAACTTCTGTAACAGCCTTTACTTTGATGCCTTGGGAAGTGTCTGCTGCTTCAATTCATGACCCCTAGACCTGTTCACCTTATTTAGACTGCTTATTGGAAAGTTGACTTTTGGTTTGAATCAGAACATTGCTACTTCTTAGCCCTCTGCCATTTAGATTGAAGACTAGGAATTGATTCATGGCTTGCTGAGCAGTGTCTCAAAGACTTATGACCCAGCCTGTTTATATTTTGTCAGTGCTGCGTTAGTCTGTGAAATGTATTTGGGGTAGATTCACCTCTACATGTTTAGGCTACTAGACCCTAGCTGCAAAAATGTAGATGATCATTAGATGATAGCAAAGTGGGAAGCCTGAGGCAATTGTCCCCTGGGATCATCTTGAAAAGGCCTGTAAATGTTGGCTTCCAATCTGCTGGCTTCACAATTTCCAAGCTAACACTGTAACTTTTATTTCCACCATTTTGTGCAAACCCCCCACAATAGGGCATGATGACAATGGCCATCTACCAAATGAAAGCTCATAGCAGGTAAAGACCCAGCAAAAAAATTCACTGAGAACACAGAAAGCTGATTTATATTGATTGGCTTCACACATTATGCTTAGTTATGGGGTTCTTTAACCACAGATTGTTAGTGAAGCCATAATGGATGATAAACCATAATGCCTGGATTCATATATCATACTTAGCCAGAAAAAAACCTTAGCCCCATGCATGAACCCTAAGTTTAGTTATTTGTCTAGCCCAGAGTCTCTATGGGGCTACGTCATATAAATATGGTCATGCCAAGGGCCACATCTGAATGTGCATGACTGTCAAAGAGACACACTGCAAAAAGTGGATGGGCCATAACATATGGTTTTAACATTTGTACTTCATATTAAAATATTATGTTAATTTAATTAATTAGCACTTTCCCTTTTGCAACAGTATATGGGTACACAAAAGCAGGGTTGTCCGCAGGGTGGGGGCTGCAACCATGGGATTGCAGGCATGCAAAGCAGTGGTACACTGAGCTACAGAGGCAGGATCAGAAAGGAAGGGGCAGGTGGAGCAAGAAAGGCAAGAACAGGCATCCTAGCCCCTCTACAAATAGGAATATTCAAACCTGTATACGAGCAGCCAAGTTATAGCTGCCGTTTGCTATCTTTGTTCTCACTTTCTGCCTAGCGTACTTATCTCTAGCTTGCTTAGAAATAATCTCTTCTAGCTGGATGCTTGTCTCTGTCCATGAACTGTGGAGGGATTTTTCCCCCCAGAAGCTATAGTGTTTGGGTTCTTTTTTCCTTCCTTCCTTTCTTTCTTTTTAAAAAAAAAAAAAAAAAACTCTGACTGGCCTTGGATCAGTAGAAACTACGAATCTCCAAAAGTCAACCTTACAAAGGAATTGACAGTTCATTACCTGACTTTATGCCATCAATGAAACTGCAGGGAAGCTCCATTCATCTTGTGCCACCATAGCAACCGGGGAAGGGGGGGAAGGAGGATATAGTTGATGACGGCTGATAGCTTGTTTGCATGGCCGACACCAAGTTACTTACATAGGAAAGCATATGCTAGAGCCGTTCCCTTCCACGTTGTGCTGTTGCGTTAATAAAACTCTTGAGGCTTAACATAAGCAAATATTGCAAAACCGTGCTAGAGTTTTCCATGTTGGCTCAGGGAAAAAGCCCGCTTAGCCATTTGACGAACCTTAGAGAGAGAAGCCTGAGATGCAGGGGGAGATGCAGAAGCTGAAATGTGTATGCACTCATCTATTAGCTTAGGGCAGGGATGGTCTCACAAAGCTGAAAGACACAGCCACAATCACAGATAGGAGGAGAAAGCATAAGCACAACGGCAGCCTCTTTTCTCTTTTTCCTGCTTCATAAATCATCCTGTTTATGTAATGCAGCCAATAAAGCAAGACCCCGTTAAGAAAGCATTCTTTCTTTATTTCTAATAAATAGTAAATGATTGATGCTGTGTATACAAGAATGTACAAGAAAATCACAGTATTTGGGGGATGATTTACTGATACTCACTGAAAAGTGGACTTTGGGGCACTGTAAAATGCCAGATGTTCAGATATAGAAATGATGGAAATAATTGCAAAAGGGCCTTATAAAGGGAGGACTGAATATTAGAGGTTTTCTGTGAGGGGGGTGGAGGATGGAATAGCGACTATTTCTCTTTATACTCCCATGCTCCACGTCTGAAATAGCAGTGATTCAAGAGTTGCAATTTCAGATTTCTAAAGACTAAGCAGAGTTCTTCAATTTCAAAAGGCAAACCCTTATCTCCCAGGCTTGACATCTGTAAGACAATGTATTAGTTCTGCCCTAGAATAATAATTCTCAGTTGACTATAAGCAAGTATTGTGTCGGTCTCTTCTCCCCTCCACCACACCTGCGCTACCAGCACCCAAAGATTGAAGGATCTAGAGAAGTACTATATAGTGAATGTGTACAGCAAAACATGACTAATAGGATTTGAATTTATGGATTGCCTGCCATGAATAGCTTTTCTGCTAGTCCTGATATCTTCTGTAATACATCAGAAGCCATTGGAGCTATAATGGTGCAGGCAGTCATTTTGGATGCTATTGGTGTCAAGCAAAAATATTGCCCTCTTCTTCTGGGGTAAAGTGTGAGCTGGACAGGCCAAGAAAGGAATGTGGTCACCTCACACATCCTCTAGGAAGATGATCACACTTCAGGCATTTGAAGGGCACGTAAAAGAAAGATAATATGACTAAAGTCCGGCAGTAAACTGACAGTCACTCTCCCAAGGACTCACACTTGGGAATATATCACAAGCTCTGCTCCTTCCTGAGGGAGAAAAATGCTGGCTACTCAAAGCATAATCCTTTATTCTCTTTGTGAGTTCCTAGGAAAACCAGTAGGGGCCCTGCTGGACACTTAGACTCCACTTTCCTGCCTGAACATTTGGTCAACTGAGAGGACTGTTCTGTAGCTTTCCGTTTTTTGAAACCTCTCCCACGGACCAGTCACATGTCTGTACTGAATTAGGTGAAACCCTCGTTTACTTCACTCAATTGGTGCCTGCCCTGGCCTGCATATGTAATGGAAGGTCCTTCAAAAAACAACAGGAAACACTAGGAAACTAGTGGCCCTTGAGCTAATTTTGTGCAGCCTTTGGCCTAATTTCAAATGCTCTCTCTGAGAGCTCAATTAAGATTTCTGATAAGAGTTACCTATCCCTTCCCTTCCATGCTGCCAGCCGCTCAGGATAAGGATAAGGTCTGTAAGTGACAGACACATGGAAAGGAAAGGAAAGGAAAGGAAAGGAAAGGAAAGGAAAGGAAAGGAAAGGAAAGGAAAGGAAAGGAAAGGAAAGGAAAGGAAAGGAAAGGAAAGGAAAGGAAAGGAAAGGAAAGGAAAGGAAAGGAAAGGAAAGGAAAGGAAAGGAAAGGAAAGGAAAGGAAGGTCAGGGATAAATGTGGGTGTTTCCATTTTGGCCCTGGCTCTATCTACTGTTTTCTTTAGCCCTGCATGTTATGTGGCACCCCACAGATGATCCCCTGAATGGAAAACAGAAAAAGAGGTGGAGGGGCATTGATCTATTATGTACAGTTTGGATTATCTGCAATTTGGTACAGCCTTCTGCAGCCTGATGCTCTTTTGAAATCACCAGTTATGGAATTCTGGCTTAGCATATGAAAAACTTAGAATTATTTCTACAATACATTGCAATTCTCCTTAATTGCCTTATTCATGGCATGGATTGGGAAAAGTTCATTTTTGGTCTCTGTGTCATCGCTTTGACAGTTCATTGCTTGAGGCTGCCTGCTGTGTTGAAAGAAGAAGCTCTGAGAAAAATATAGCCCACAAGTATACACGGAGCTGGCAAATGGTGAATTGAAATCATAGTCTTGGGAACATCTGGTTACTAACAAATGCTGCTGGTTGAGGCAGCAACAATTCTTTTAGTTCTGGACTATGAATCTGTAGAGAATCAAGACATACAGCTAACAGTCCAGGGTGTTTTTTTCCCCATACTTCTTGGTATTCTGAATATTTAGACTATCCATGAATTGGGTGCTTTGCATGTATCATGATAATTGTTGTTATATAATTCTATGTGCATGCAGCCCATTTTCAAGCAGGGAAAAGCAGGCTCCAGGATCTTACCCTGGGGTCAGTTTTCAACTAAAAAGAGGTCATAGCAGCTTATGGCATTTCTCTGATATGGGGTTTATTTACATGTGCTTAAAACCTTACCTATTTAGGCTATCTTGATCCAGCATGTTTTACTGTCTTTTGCCTTGTATTTCCCGATTTGTAGAAATGCAGCTGTTCCTTGAGGAAAGAGCTGTATTTTGAGCACCTTAATATAAGATGCTAGATCCCCATAAAAAACACAAATGACAGATTTGATTTCTTTATCCAAAACATTTCTGACTTCAAGGGAGCATCCCAAGGTAGCTTATACTGAAGAAAAGTCACCCAAATCCATGAGCTACAATGACCTTCAATAATAAAACAGTAAAAAAAATTAATAGAATCAACAACTCTAGCAATGATAAAACACATCCAGCCCAGGGAATAATAAAATCCAAAACACAACAGCACCTTTTTTTAAAAAAAAAAAAAAGTCAAGATCAGACCAATAAAACACAGAGAGGGAAAGGCCAAAGAGGACAGGATATATATGTAGTGCTATTTTTAAAATCTTCCAGGTCAGGTTTTTGTTGGCAGCATGTGTTGAAGGACTGAAAATAAAAAATGCAGTTCTAAATGTTTAATATATTTGAAGAGCAGCAGAAAGAAACTTTTTTTCTTAGTTGGACCCAGGCCAATCTTGGTTGACCTCAAAAAAAAAAAAAAAAGGCTAAGCAAGTTTAGACCTGGTTAGTGTTTGAGTGGAGATCAAAACAACATTTTAGCACTGCAGGTTAGCCTGGGGAATAAAAAAAATCATCCAAGAAGACAGCAATAAACCACTTTCATATAATTACCAACAAAAATACATGAGTGTATTCATGCAGTCCCCAGGAGTCAAGGTAATTCACATTACTAGAACTGATAATGGACATTTTAAAATTGTCTCTGCATTGACCAAAGTGCAAGTGAATCTTTTCCAGGCCTTTTCAGATTTCATGACATGTTAAACCCATCTTCATCATTTGTCTTTCAGTTGCAAGTCTGTGTGCAAGGATTGCTCAGTTCTAATTTTATGTACAAGAGCAGGTTTTGGAATGGATTTTGTTGACAAATGCATAAGTGATTCTGCGGCTATTGCTGGACTTGTATTTCTACCAGTTCCATCCAGCATAGTAAATGGTGGCTAGAGAACATTTGGAGGACCACAGATCCACATTCCTGATCAAAAGTTTTGTAAACAAGACCTAACATGTTTATATTTATCTGCCTCACAAGCGATCATTGTATTATATTTAATTCTAGAAGCAGGTGTGAAGAAGAGCTACATTTTATACTTCTAAATTTTAAAAAGGAAGAACCAGAAGTTGTTCTTTAGTCCAGTAATTCTTGATGAAATCTACTTTAAATTTAGCATGGTCCAATTCTAGATTTCTGAAAGCTGATGAATCATAGATATCATGTCCTCTACCTGTGAGTTTCTCAAGGAAATTGTTCATGTTTGGAGCAGAATGTTGCAACCGTTGATCCAGCAAAGCAATTCCTACATCTTGACTCTCCATGTCATTTGCATAATGCCAGTCCTCCTGAAAGTCTTTTGTACCCCCTTCTATTCTACTGGTCATGCTGAGCACAGAAAATAGAACTGTTAAGATGACATCTGAACTATGTTCAACATTTCTATATATGCAGACAGCATGTTGTGAAAAGCTTTTAATGATAGCTAATGAATCAGGCTGAGTGAGGCAATGCAAACAGTAAACAATGTTATTACGGCAATTTATAAATATCTTTCATTATTGAAAGCAGCTGCTCAGTCATGGAGTTCTAAAATGTATTAAAAAAATAAATTGGGAAGTGATTTTGAGCCAACCAACCAGGTGTCAAAACAATGCTTGTTCACTTGGTTTGTCAGTGAAGTTCCAGAAGATGGTTCTAGGTTGTTTTAGTTTCTTCCCAGGGCAACAGGAGAAGGGCTGACATGGCATATAATAGACCGCAAGCTTATCCAATGATCCTTATAAAACTGAAGGACACTTCACTTACACTTGATTAACTATAAAAGCTACAAATCTAAACATGGAAGAAAGGTTCTAGTGGTTGAAATCAATCTTCCCATAATCTAGGTCAATATTCCAAGGTATAATCAAAATGAAGAAGTGCAAAAAGAAACACTGAGGTGTACAATAACCCTCTTTATATTCCTCTGTGGTGGTTAGATGAATTTGTGTTTTATATTTAATTTATCTTGTTCCTCTGCAGTGGTTAGATGAATCAGGCTATTTCATTTTTGCATGTACTCAGTCATGAATCTGTTCCGTCCAATTACTGCATGATTCTATTTTTCAAAAGCATAAGAATATTTGTGATTATTTTTGTTTGCAACTTTTCCTGACAAACATTTTAAAGACATCTTTTCCTACTTACACATGCTGGTACTCAAGTTTCCTTTTCGCATGCATTTTGTATGCAATTTTTTGAGCTGAGAAACGCATTGCAAAATGAATAAATAAATATAATGAATGATAACTTTGTTTCAGTCCTTTTAGGGTTAATTAGGTTAATTTACATTAAAATGCCAATTAAAAAAAATGCAAACATCTGTACCTTGGAAAGCCGTACTTTCCAAATCTTAAAGCATTAATTTTTACATTGTAGTAATAATGCATTCAATGTATCTATTGATATTGTGGTCTAATAATGTAAAAAAATACTTTACTAATATATCTATTAAGATAGTCCATATATCTATTATGGCAGTCAGAAGACATGATGAAAACTCCTTAATCTCACAACACATGGACAGACTGAACCATAGTTTTAACTGGGAAACTGTCAGCATTTTAGACCAAGCTAAATCGAAAAATGCAAGAGAATTCTTGGAAGCTTGGTATTCAGACAAGGCAGCAATTAACAGACACATAGAGATAAACAGCATCTATATACTATTCCAAAGAGACAAAAGATCAGAAGACCAGCAATCATCACCCAGATAAGCAAAGGTTACCACCAGGCACACAATCAAGCAGTAAACAGATGCTAATCAGGGAACTACCAGAGGAGCAAAACAAAACCCCCACCAGCACTGGCAAGGCAGGCCACAGCACATAAATAGAGAGCAAACCCCATCCCATTTTAGCACTGAAGATGTTACCTAGCTGGGTAATGAAACATTTGCAAGAAAAGAACCAAGCTCAGAAAACCCCAAGGACTCCACAGACAGTCCATACTACTGAGTAGTCAAAGTGAAGAGCTACTACATATGCATATAGATTCACAGGCAGGAGAGCAAATAATCTTTCTTTCTTTCTTTCTTTCTTTCTTTCTTTCTTTCTTTCTTTCTTTCTTTCTTTCTTTCTTTCTTTCTATTTATGTCACATTTATATGGCCAGATTAGAGGGAAGAAAGAGAAGGAGAAAAAGGGAGGAGAATTATGAAAGAGTATACATTTTATAGAATAAATCAGGAAGCTAAACTTTTTTTATAAGCCTATAGGAGTAGGCAGAAAGCAGAATAATATAACCAGGGGCATCCATGGGCAGTAAAAAAAGTCAAGATGGCAACGGTGGCCACACAGTCATAGCCACTATCCTGCTTTTTGACAGACATATATGGATGCCCATGCATGTAACTTTGGCTTCTGCAACATGCTATGTTGATAAGGAGGAAGCTACTTTCCAGAACTTCAGGTGGAAAATAAGTTACAACTGCCATTGTCTAAAAAAGATGTTTTCTTTCTGTATAATTCTGCCTTTGTGAAAAACTGATGATTTGCTGCTTCTCATAAGTTTATTATAATTATTTTACAATGGTAACCTTTGAATTCTAGTAAAAAACAAAGTATTTCCCACAAGCCTAAAGTCTTTCCTATTAATCTGAACTGTTGGCCATCCCTCCAAGTTTACTATCTTCTGAATATGCTTCCTCATTGTGATGGAAAAATAATAAAATGAAGCTGGACACTCTTCCCCCCCCCCCCCCCGCCTCTCCAGCAAACTCTTTTCTCCACTTCCTCCTGCCATTCTTTGCTCATGCAAAACTGGATTAGCTCCAAGCTATTGCATGACCCAAGAGTGACCATGTTCCACTGCCAAAAATAGCCCTCTTAACACTATCATATGAAATAATGGGAGGGATAGGTCCATCACCTATCTGCTTAAGGGCTTTTGGTTCTTATCTCACAATAGAAAAACCGTTTATCCCCCATTTAACACCTATCCAAACCTATCCTCCAATCAGATCCCTCAGATTTCCTGCCTCTCAACCTCAAAAGTGTATAAATTCTGTGCTTTTCTATTGTTCAGGGTCCCTGTTTCTTGAAAACAGGCACCCAATGATCATTGCAATAAACATGGTTCTCCTCAGCGTTGTGCTCCTGTCTTTGGCAAAAATTCCACAACACTCATCATTACTAACATTCTCATTGGGATCTTATTAATATTCCAAATAGCTCCATATCAAGGACTGATTTCTCTGATGCCCCCCTTCTTAATTACTGGGCCAGGACCACAGCCCCATTCATATCTATGGTCCTGGCCCATTCCAGCATCAAATGTAATGCAGAGAGAACTCAAAAGGAACCATAACTGAGTGCATCAGATGCTTGTGAAAGCAACATGAATTATAGGACCTGGGTTGATCCTGTAATATTGTCTTCCTTCCATTTATTATGCAGTAGCTACCTAGGCAGTCATGAATTAACGCTAACTATCCTGAATGATCACATTGCATATTTTGATTCCAGAGTTGCAAAATTGGATAGCTTATTTTCTTTTTTAAATTGTTATTTTAAAATTTCATTTAGGAAAAATGTCTTGCTTATAGCCAAAAGCATTACTGTGCTATAGCCAAACATAGGCATCTCTAAACAAAGCATCTCCCACTGATTACTCTTTTTGGTTGTTGTTGCTGTTATCATCATCATCATCATCGTTGTGGTTATTATTCAAGTTACCAAGGAAAACTATGCAGGTGTTTTCAAATAAGGGGGGGGCAGCTGCATAAAATCCCAAACAGAAAACTGTAGTTATTGTTAAAGTAGATTCACATTTTATTACCACAGATGTGCAGGCAGCTGTATAAAAATCCATCAGTAGATGATGTTTTTGAAGCAGTGACAATTAGTCTTCAGGGAAAATAAACTAAAAAGGGCTAATCCTGGATTAAAAAGTATGCAGATTTTTCTCATTTTAATGATGAATAAAGCTAAACAAAAAAAAAAAGACCTCATGTTCAATAGCACAGAATATAAAATTTGTTTGGAGGCGGTTTGATGATTTAGATCAAGCAGACATCCATGTCTCAAGATGACCTTGCCTCTCAGAATTTGAAGATGTCTATATGCCCAAGGCAGGTTTCAGGACTCCTTTAGAAGCCAAGACGTATTTCACTACAACAAAGCAGAAAGAATATTCCTGGTAACTTCATGTTTTGGCCATTTGTTATGGTCCAGTCCTTCTATATGGCTCTACTGCAATTCCTTTTGGCCACTAAATCTCCTAGCACTTGGTGCAGAACAGCTCATGTCTCTCTGGAGCAACGTTTCTCAACCTTGGCAACTTTAAGACGGGTGGACTTCAACTCCCAGAATTCTCCAACCAGCCATGCTGGCTGGGGAATTCTGGGAATTGAAGTCCATACATCTTAAAGTTGCCAAAGTTGAGAAACACTGCTCTGGAGTATTCTTTGAATTCTTTAACTCCAGAACTGCTTACCTGATCAGAGGGGGACCTTGTCATGTGCTTCTTTATTAGTCCACCAAGGCCTTTTTCCCCAAAAGCATGTAACTTGTTAATTTGCCATCATTGTTTCACTTTTTTGTAAGGCATAAGACAACGATGGCTGGTGTGGGTCTTCCAGGCTGTGTGGCTGTGTTCTTGAAGTTTTGTTTCCTAACGTTTCGCCAGCACCTGTGATTGGCATCTTCAGAGTGCAGGAGCACAGACAGGAGCAGTTCTCTCTGTGCCCAGGGTGATGTGACCCTTTTGTGGGTATTTATAGAGATCTGGGGGGGGGGATTGGGGGTGTGGGGGGGTTGTGTTACTGAGTGGCTGCTTGTTTTGGTGTCGGAACCTGTGTGTATCTTCCTGGGGATTAGGCAGGGTTTTTTCTTCTATTGAATTGTTAACGAGGGGCTGCTGGGGGTGATTAGCAAGTTCATTGTGTGAACTGTTCACATGTCCTGGTGGTTGAGCTGAGTTCATTGACCTTTTGCAGGCTGTATTTTTCAGGATTGGTAGCCAGGTTTTGTTGATTTTTAGACTCTCCTCTTTTTTATTGAAACTGTGCTGGTGTTTGTGAATCTCAATGGCTTCCTGGTATAGCCTGGTATAGTGGCTGTTGGTGTTGTCCAGTATCTCTGTGTTTTCAAATAGGATTTTGTGTCCAGTGTGCTTGAGAGCATGTTCAGCTACTGCAGATTTTTCTGGTTGCTGTAGTCTGCAGTGTCTTTCGTGTTCTTTTATCCTGGTATGGATGCTGCGTTTTGTGGTCCCGATGTATACTTGCCCGCAACTGCATGGTATGCGGTATACTCCTGCGGCGGTGAGGGGATCCCTTTTCTGTTCTGCTGATTTTAGCACTTCTATGGGATAATGAGTACTACAAACAGATGGACGGTGTCACCATGGGAAGCCCCCTGAGCCCAGTCGTAGCAAATTTCTACATGGAACATTTTGAAAAACGGGCTTTAGAAACCGCATCCATTACCCCAACAGTCTGGTTCCGATTTGTGGATGACACCTTCACAATTTGGAGTCAGGATGAAGAAGACCTAGAGAAGTTCCTGAACCACCTAAACAGTGTCCACCCCAATATACCGCCGATAAAAGAACACGAAAGACACTGCAGACTACAGCAACCAGAAAAATCTGCAGTAGCTGAACATGCTCTCAAGCACACTGGACACAAAATCCTATTTGAAAACACAGAGATACTGGACAACACCAACAGCCACTATACCAGGCTATACCGGGAAGCCATTGAGATTCACAAACACCAGCACAGTTTCAATAAAAAAGAGGAGAGTCTAAAAATCAACAAAACCTGGCTACCAATCCTGAAAAATACAGCCTGCAAAAGGTCAACGAACTCAGCTCAACCACCAGGACATGTGAACAGTTCACACAATGAACTTGCTAATCACCCCCAGCAGCCCCTCGTTAACAATTCAATAGAAGAAAAAACCCTGCCTAATCCCCAGGAAGATACACACAGGTTCCGACACCAAAACAAGCAGCCACTCAGTAACACAACCCCCCCACACACACACCCAATCCCCCCTCCCCCCCTCAGATCTCTATAAATACCCACAGAAGGGTCACATCACCCTGGGCACAGAGAGAACTGCTCCTGTCTGTGCTCCTGCACTCTGAAGATGCCGGTCACAGGTGCTGGCGAAACGTTAGGAAACAAAACTTCCAGACCACGGCCACGCAGCCCGGAAGACCCACACCGGCCATCGTATGCCGGCCGTGAAAGCCTTCGACAATGCATAAGGCAACCTCAGCCTTACTATTACATTATGGAAGAAGCATGGTTTTGTCTGTCAAGTAAGATTTGAAGCAGTTGAGCCTTGTCATTACACTTTTTCCCTTTGGCAGTTATTGTTACATGTTTGCTATTACTTTACTTACTGGAACCATTTTAGCAGCATGATATATGGTGGGTGGATGTACAGACAGACACACTTTCACCTAAATAAGTAATGACAATATCAACTATGGCTTTAACATGATTAAAAACTTGTAGCATGGCTAAAAAGGCGTGTTTAAATGTACCATTGCCATACGATGGGAAGCTGTCCTGACCTAGTTCAGAAAGGAAAGAGTAAAACATGATGCATAAACATTAATACAGCAAGTAGAACTGCAGTTCTCCCTTCCCCTTTCTATACTCACAGCAATGAATGTGAGAGAGATATAAAACGTTTGTTGAAAATCTTCACTGTGATAGGAGAACATGAAACAAGCCAAGACTTTTTCTTGGATCACAAAGTCAAAGATCATAAATACCAGTATCTTATGAACTGCAGGGCTGGCTCATCTTTGGAATTTTGCAAATTGTGTCCCTAAAATACGGCTGTGTCATTATGGATATAACAGCACAGAGGGAGTATTTTAAAATGTATTTATACTGCATTAATTTTAACATAAGTATGGCAGTTCAATAAAAACCAATTCGAAGCATATTTTCATCTGAGTGCTTCCTAAAAAATCCTCATTTAATTCCTCAAATTCCCTCTGTTGCCTTTTCCTCTTATCCACAGAATTTTTCCCAGTTACAGATTTGAACTGTACAGTTCTGAAAGTGTTAGAAGTACAGCAATCTGGAAAATAAGCAAGAATGCCATTGTCTTCAACAAAAACCAGAATAGCTGCAGCAAATTTCTGACGCCATCCTGTTAAAATGGTCACTTAGTGACTAAGCTATATAATACTATATACGCTTGTGAGCCTTTTAGGTGTTCAACCATATACTGTATGTACATTACTTAATTTTAGCATCCTCTACACCCATTTCAGAAAAAAGCAGCCTTCTTAGCAGCATCAGAATTACACCAATATTGTCTGAGTGCTTGAAATATTCCTGCTAGAGAAACCTAAAATAAAGGCTCTTCTTTTTATAGGAAAATCAGTAAAGTCTAGGAATGGCTATAATGTTACTGTAGTTTTAAAATCTGCTATATAAGCAAATATTTACCTATGCATTCAAGAAGATGAGTCAGGGACATAATCTGCCTACGGTTCATTTCTAATTATATTAATTATTAGGAAAGGGATATACAATAAAAGAACATTCATACAGTAGAATACAGTAGAAGAGAAGAAGGGATATAATTAGAGGCAGATATGCTATACCACCATAGCATATTTCTCAATCTTGAGAACTTTAAGTTGTATGGACTTCAACTCCCAGAATTCCCTAGCTAGCATGCTGGCTGGGGAATTCTGGGAGTTGAAGTCCACATTTTTTAAAGTTGCCAAGGTTGAGAAACACTAAGCTATACTATCGGTATGGCAAGCAGCTCCAATTATATAGCTTAAGCCTTAAAAACACATAGCCTGCTATTTTCCTGAAAGGAAATTTTAACATATCTTATTGTATGATATAGCCTTTAGGATTCACAACTTCACTGTTAATGTGTGTGTCACAGAAATAAGGCATTAGCCAATTGATTTTTCCAGTAATGTCACACAGTGAAAGCAAAGCTGGCTTGGTATTTTGGAATCATTGGTGTAAAACCAGAGTGGACAATCACAGCTTCAGATATTCTTAAATCCTAAAGATTTTCCAGACATTATGTAGATAGAGCTCTCTGCTGGCATCCTGTCTACACAGCTTATCATGTATAATTTATTGCAGATCCCATCATCTTTAACTTAGAATACATGGTATGGTTTTACAGTAAGTTTCAACAGACTTGTGCTTACTTGGGTTAACTGTGTATTTCAGGCAACATTTAATTAGATTATGCTCCATTCATTCTATAGAAAGTAACATGGAGTCTGCATCTTCTTGTAATTCATAAAATAGTGACCCTTAGGGACATCAGCAAGTGACAGGTATGATAATGCAAAATCTCACCTACCCAAACTGGTTGCACTGATCATAACTTCAGATCAAACTGTATGAATCTGTTAATGCCTAGGTCAGGCTTCCTCAAAGTGATATATTCTCAGACCTTTTGCTTTTTAAACAAAAGAGCAGTTGCAATACGGACTGGACTGGACTGCAATAGCACACGTAGACACACCCATTGCCACTGTCATTACTTCTGATACATCCCTGTTACAAGGGTATCTATAGGCAGCATTTGGTAACCTTAGTGCCTTGTGCTTCACAGGGTGGTTTGTGATCTCATTGGAGGGGATTCTTTACTTACCCCATCTAGCCATGTTCTAGCAGGAATATGTAAAAGAGTCCACATGCAGAATTGTCAGCAGGCCAGCATTAGACATTTGGAAAGCAAGGCAGATTTGCTCCCATAGCAAGTACACAGAAAATGCGAGCAGTTTATTTTGTTTTACATTTGTGAAGAGGGGAAAGGATATGTATGAAAGGATGGACTGAGGGTGTAGACAAAGGACTCAGTCATTATCAGCCCTACTAAGTACACCAGACCAGAAATCAAGTCCACATGAAGGCTAAAACTACTTTTATTGAGACTGGCTATAATAACAGAATCTTGCAAGCCTGCCTGTGCTAAACGTCCTTCTCCTCCTTCTTATACTTCAGTGAATTAAGGAGGCATCTGCTGGAGTTGCTTCCAAATGTTTTTTCACTGTTCTGGACTTAAAAAGTGTTTCATTCCCTTATTCCTGCATATTTCCCTCAAGATCATCTTCCTTACTTTTTGTAGTTATTGAGTGACAAGTGAGATCTCATAGATCTCCATGGCGCCAGCTTCAGGGTATATGGCACCCCTGGGCCACACTGACTGAAGGTGCCATCTCCTGGCAATGCAAAGATTTGCATGTTTAGAATGGTTCAGAAGGAGGGGCAGCGTTGGTGCCCTCTAAACTTTGGCGCTTCTAGGCCCTGGTTCTCTGGACTTAACTATTAGGCAGAAATGGCAATGACTGACTGTCCGAAAGTTCTGTGTAAGAGTTAGACTCACAAATGTATAAACATGCATCATAGTACAGAAAATAATTAAAACAGCCAGGATCACTCTTGGATAAATTTTAAACTGGATGCAATATGGCTGTTAAACAGAAAAGCTGATAACGTGGAACAGTCTGAGATGTTTTGGAACTGCCAAAAGTGCCAGGATGTGACATATGGAAATGTTTGCCTATATTGATTGAGGTGATACATAGATGATAATAGAGAGATAGAGATAGAGATAGAGATAGAGATAGAGATAGAGATAGAGATAGAGATAGAGATAGAGATAGAGATAGAGATAGAGATAGAGATAGAGATAGAGATAGAGATAGAGATAGAAAGGCAGACAGACAGACTCCAGGATACTAATCAAGACAAAGAAACTGTACCCAAATGGAAAGTTATATTCAAAGAGACTTTGAAAAAAGACCTTTCTTTTAGAAGTAATACTTAAGGCTCTGGTAATGAAAAACTCAGAACCAACTAGTCTTAGGTAGTCATTTCCTGCTCTGTTAATGATGATGCTAAAAACTTGTTGCTTCAATTTCTTTGGGGACTTTCCAAAAGAGGATGAAGTTGGGGATGGGTAGAGGACTGGCTATCCCAGCCTAGATGCAGCCCCTGTGGGGATTGCTAGGGTTTACCTGCGTCATTGGTAAGTCAGTTTCCTTTGCTAGAAACAGAGGGTGCAAGAAGAAGAAAAGAAAGGTAAGAAGGGGGGCAACATAGGACAGCAATAGGATCGATTAAAAGATGTTTTTGCATTTTGAAATATGCAGATGGATTCTAAAATTACTCCGCTGAAACCTTTGCATTTTTATCCAAGGCTTCTAAACCTGTTCCTGCTTAATTGTATAAAGTCATATTTCAAAACAAAGAAATCAGCATTTTAAAAAAACAAATCCTGTATTAACACACATAACCCCACCCCACAATGCATAAAGCACTACAGATGGAATTTTTATATACAGTTGTTTGCTCATTAGATGGAATATTGAATCCTTCACCCATTAACTGTATCGTTACTGCAAATGTGCTGCACCTGCTATTTTACATCTCAGTATACTTCATATTGAATATTTATGGCTCATTCCAAATGAAATGTTGAGGGTATCTCCTTCTCAAGTTTTAATGGCACAATGCTGACACCTATTGAGCAATTTTAGCAATATTCAGGCTGCTGCCATAGCCAAATTGACATTTATTAATTTATTTCATTTATTTCAGGACTGGTGTCACTCAGCATATGCTTTATTCATTTTTGTTAATTAACTCTGAATAGATTTGCACATGAATAAAACAAAATAGATGAAAGAGGGAGGAAAAACACCCATGCCGTTTTTCTGTTCATATCATGCACACTCATACCCTAGCATAGCCTTCTCAAGCCTGATGTTCACTAGGAATTCTGGGAGTTGTAGTTCTGATATGTTTGGAAGGCTGAGGAGTACAATCCTAGCATATGACCAAATCTATTTAATTTCTCCTGAGCAAAAAAACACGTGTGGAAATGTGTGAGGAAACAGAGAACGCCCTCTAGACTACTTTTCATATATATAAACATTAAAAAGAAAATCTGCTGCCTGATTCATTAGAGGCACCTGTTTAATAGATTAAGATGTTTTAAATCAATCTAACCTATTCAATTAAATGTTACATCACAAAGGAGAGCAGGTGGATATTGGCAGTGAACTCTTAAACATTGATTCTCTTCACACAAAGGTTCCCTTCTTTATGATCTTTTATCTGGGTAGACAAAAGGGAGGTATTTTGGGTGACGGTCTCACTGAGCAGAGGAAACTCATCAATGGTCTGGACTTAAATAGGAGTAGAGGGATTTTCTGTGGGAACATGGTGGAAGTAGGCAAAATCAATGCATATGAAATTATTTGAAGCCCCAGCACTGCTAAGATGGATGTCTACCTCTAGTCTATGCAGTCAACATCCACTGGAAGGGTGAAAAGCCATGAAGGTACATGGGGATTTTCACTCAACCTAACAATCCCTATAGAGTTTCAGGGGACTTTTTCACATAAGGGGTAAGGCATCTCTCTGCCAGGCATTTGTCTGCAAAGTGTCCCATCTGCCTATAATATATGCACAGCACTTGCTTGTGTCTACAGGATTTTTCCTCAAAGAAGTGAGGTTCGGCCTTCCCAACCACCATAGTTCCTCATCTGCCATTTTCATGGATTGGTACATGTAAGGCATATTTCATTCCATCCCTTATTGGCAGTACTTCATGGTGCTCCCTGATGATACTAAGCTTATCTAGTTTCAAGCTGGCCATCTCTTTTAAGGCTCAATTTAGTAGTCTCCACACTTGCCAGATCATCCCACTATCTTCCCTGAGGCCTTCTTGATACTAATCTATCACATATCCTTATTCCAGATTAAATACTCTGCTACCAAATCCTGGCCCAGGTGGATCTGCTCCGATTTTCTGGTTTGCTAACATTGCTCTTTGTGAATCTTCAAGTTCCAGCTTCATTTTAGCAATAAATACCAGAAAATTATTAAGCAGAAGACTTGTTCTAAGAAGAGTCTCATTTAACAGTTGTTCCCATCACCAGATTGATGCTAAAGCCCACCCATTTGTATCATCCATAAAATCCTCCACTTGGAGTTGTGTGTATAACGTACATTGAACCAGATATGCTGGGAAATGTTATGGGGTTCCATCAAATTATTCCAAATATGCTACTGGAGATTTTTACTGGGAAAGCAGTGGCACAGCCTGCTTCAGTTGAACCTACATTATTTGTAGAGCTGCTGCTCATTGAGACACTTGATCCCAAAGTGCTTGGCTTTCTTGCAGCAATATTCCATCTGGATGGAGTGGATGGCCAGAAACTAGAGATAAACTGCTGTGTCTGTCCTGCAATCAACAAGTAATGAAGAAGGCTACCAGACGCTCCATATTTTAAAACCAGAAAGTACAATAGCAGGATTTGTAAGCAAGATAGAAGCATAGTCCAGTGAGGCAGGCATAAGATTGACCAAACCAGCTTGATCTAATAACGATGCTGGCATGGAGAGCAGAAGGGTCTTTGGTTCCTTTTACTAGGCTTCTGTACCCAGCCCCTTTGAGCCAAACGGCTACTTCTTAAGGCAAAGACAGCTATCTTTCCCAAATGGCCTAAACCTTTGTTCTTCTCCTCAGCAATGGCACTGTCTAAGATTTCTAGGCTATGGCTTAGGAATGGAGATCTTACCAAGGTTCTGGACATCCTCTATTCTCTCTGAACTTGGCAGCTCAACAGGGTCAATGTCTTTCATTCAGACATTTCCCCTTACTTAATAAGTATCCAGTCCACCCCTGTGATTGATACAATGGACTTAAACACATACTTGTAAGAAATTGTGTTGTAGACTAGAATTGTACATTGATTGATTGATTGTGTGCATATACTGCTTTCCCTCTAGTCCAAGGATTACACTGAATACTGCATGGCTCAGATTTACCTGTTTGCCCTCTTTTGTCAACCAAGAGGCTCTCATTCCCCTCCTTACTTTAAAAGGTAAATTATAATTTTTAAAATATGAATGGAAAGGCTGGCATGTTATTAATTACCAGTTTCCAGCACATTTCCAAGAATACCTCTTATTATTTTCCTTGAAGTTGGCAGCGCAGGAGGAAACAAATATGGTGCATTTAAAGTATAATCCTGTGTCAATACATGTAGGCAGGTATTGGTAAGGTAATCCTCTGCCTTACATGTAGAGTTTGGGGCATATTACTTTTCATTCAGTGTTACCAGTTTACCTTCTGGGAAATGGCCACAGAAAATCTTTCATTTTCAACAAAATAAATAAATTAGGAAACCCATGCTTGGAATGGATTAAGTAGACAGATAGCAGAGCACTAAATTCTTCCTTTCAGCTGATATGAGGTTCATGGCTTGCCTGCTAATCTGTGCAGCTTGATTCAGCACTGGAGACTAAGAAGTATTTACCAATATCATTATTCAGGGCATTGAGTAAAGAGGCTGAACTTCATTTAGTAAATGATTTGTTGGAATCTTACTCCAGCCATCTATTTATATATGCCTGGAAAAAAATAGGAAGTTCTTCTTTATAAACGCATGCATTAAGTCAAATTCAACAAAAGAATAATGCATGGCACAAAACTTCTAAGAGATGGTGCAGGAGATAAAGAAATTTGCTTCTTTATATTATATAGAAGAGCTATATCACAAAGTAGAGCTATGCATGCATAACTCATTTCTCCCCCCCCCCTCATCCTGGTAGATGTAATACCAGTAATATTTCTGAAGATTATTCTGTGCAGTTGTTTCTTGTGGGATGCAGCTCTCAGGTGAAATCACAGGATGCTGTCCTATTGTCAGAAATGAAATACCAGTCCATTTTCCTTTTTGTATATGGAGAAGAGTCCAGTTTCACTTCATTCAATGAAATATCTTGGGCTGGCCCTTTGAAAGAGAATGGCATGCCGAGCTACCTTAGGCATACTAGACTAGGCCAGTTCTGAGTTGGCTTATGTTGGTAATCTGTTTTGGGGTCATGGAGTTAATCTCGTTGTCTTTTGTCCTTTCCAATTCTGTGACTGTAAAGTTAGATCAAACTCAACTTTCTGAATACATATTACTTCCAGTTTATGATTTGAAACAGAACTGTCTTGCAATTTGAAGGATTGGTAGCAGGTGGTGACTCACTTCCACTGAGTGAACAACCATATTTTGGTTATTGTCTTCAACAAATAAAAAATATTCCTAATGAACTACGACAGGTTATTTGGAAAGTGCTGACAAACTGGGATCAGGTGCAATTTTTGTTATTTTTCAATATTCATCTAACCTGTCAGGATCTCATCCAGATTTTTATTATTTTATTTCATATTTGAAATAATAAATGGAATTGTTTTATCAGTATTGATGCAGAGACTGCGTGGTAGGGGGAAAATATATTCAACTGAAATGCTGCCATACAGATCTTTTGTTTAACTGACAAGAGTTGTCATGTTCTTTTGGTACCTGATGGGCAGAGTGTAAACTGATAAACAGCTTAAAAATGAAATTGTCAATCACTATTACAAAGCCTCAGCATTCTTTTTCTTCAACTGGAAAACAGACTTAAGCTTCAGAATTCAGCCCCCTGTGCCTTTGTGGATACTCAGTCACAGAACTTTAGAGTCTACCAGCCCAAGAGAAAGAAAACATAACTTCCAGTCCCAAGGGGAAAAAGTTATAATTATTCTGGAAATAGTAGGGATTTTTATTTTGTTTCAGGAAGGAAAAAAGAATGCTGCTTTACGTCAGGCAGGCAGGAAGCAGGGATCATGGGAACGGTCCTCATCCTAGAGAAAGCCCAACTCATCTTCTCTCCATGCTTTGGTAACTTCACTGAACTGCAGTGATGCACTCTGTTTGCAGCTGCAGTTGAGGCTGTTTCATGGGTTGTAACTAGTGCAGAATACAGTGGCTAGACTACTCATGAGGATTCTTTAATGGGTACGTATGATTCTTGTGCTGAAATCTCTATACTATGTGGTCAGTTAACTGCAGATCCCTATTCAAGGTTTCACTCTTGGTTAATGCTGTTCTAAATAGCTTAGGATCAAGTTATATGAGAAGCCACCTTCTGCCACATCATGTTATGTGAGAAGCCCATACAACACTGTAGGCAACAGTATTGGATCCATTTGCCCAGTGTTTCTCAAGCTCAACAACTTTAAGCTGTGTGGACTTCAACTCTTGTTGAAGTTGCTGAGCTTGAGAAACATTGCACTAGCCAAAGGTTGTCCTATCACCCCTTCCTCTAGCCCCACTCTCAGTGACAATTGTTGGTTCCCAGGTTGGACCCACTTCAGAAGGTGAGGAATACTTCTTCCCTCTGTTCAGTGCTCCTTCCTTCTCCCATCTAGGAAAGTTTATCCTGCAGAGAACATGATTCTTACTAAAACCCCAGCTTTCTGACACTCATTTGTCTACAAATGTCTTCTGTAGAGAAGGATTTCCCACTAAGAGACAAGGGGCTCCAATTATGAAGTTTTTTCACAGTCACCTGAAGACTGGATGCTCAAGTATTTGCTTAACCACTAATTTTATCAGCAAAATTTTATTGATGGGTTTTAGAATATTTTTAATTGCTTAATTGCTAATCCCCTTTTGGATTTCCAGTGGGAATGAAAAGCAGGGTTTTTTAAATGAATGAATGAATGAAACATAAATTAAAATTATTACAATAATCTAATTCAGTATTCTTTTGCAGAATGAAAGTTCTTGGTAAGGAACTTTGAATAAGTCCCTTTCACCTGACTGAGCTATGGGTAATTTTTTTCATGATGCCACTAATCTTTCGGAATGGCCCTTTACAATAACAATGTTATAGGGCAGCAGAAAGTTTTTAAGCCCAGACCCCAAGCAAATATTTAAACCTGCTAGCCCTGAAACCAGGTCTGAGCTAATGGCACATCCTTGAACCAGGAAAGCCACTTTGATTTGTGCCCTTAGATTTGAAACCAGATAAGAGAGTTACTTTGGAAATAACCTGAGGAAAGAAAAGAATAGTAAGAGGAAATGGTTAAGTGCTGTCCTGTCTCCTGACAATTTCTTTATTCCTGATTTTATTAGAAATTGCTTTTTTATCAATTAAAAGAAGAAGGTCGGAGTATTGTTCTAAGCATTTGCACTTATGTGTAATTTGGGAAAAAGCAGGAAAGGAAAGTTGGTGCTATAAAATATAATATTACAGGATTTTTGCCTAGTAGGAAGCTCTATCAAGCCCCTGTTGTTTCTAATATGTAACAGCAATAATAACAGGTTGATTGAGGACCCTGCCTGCATCTGCTTTTACAGGAAGATAGCTATCAGCATAGTTTTGTTGCTGTGGAGGGCCTCCATCAAGCTGTGCCATAATGCATGGCACAGATGGTGGGAAGAAGTAAGCAGGAGTGGGCGGACTAAGGCAGAAGGAAGGTGAAAATCTTTTTAGAATAATGAAGGCAGTGCTCTGGTGTGGACATTCATCCCACAATTATCTCTGGCCAAACTGCTCTGCAAGTATTATAAGAACTTCAGACTGTAGATGATGATGGGGCAAAAGAAATGAATATGAATACTCCAGTCAACAGTTTCCCATCATATCCTCTCCAGTTATCACCCATTATACGAGAGAGCTGTTGTATATGATAAAGCAGTAAGGCTGTGAAGACCCAGATTCAAATCCACCATCAGCTACAGAAGCTCACTAGCCAACCTTGAGTCCAGCATGCGCTCTTAGCTCAATCTACCTATCAGAATTCCCCATCTAGACTGGAATCAATGCCAGGAAAAAGAATCTAAGAGCTCTTATTAATCATGTTTAAGGAAGGTTAAGGTTGCAACACAACTAAAGCACCAAAGCTCTTGTGTGTTCTCTTACATTCTTTTTTGAAGGCAGAGCAATATCCATCTATACACTATGTGGTAATGGCTATTCTCTTTACCAGCATGAGAATTACTTCTCATGCCATAGGAAAACATGGCTGTTGCAAGGAAAAGTTAGAGGAGGGAACGCTGTGTGCACCATCCTGACCTCCTGAAAGAAAGGCAGGATGTAAATCAAACCAAATACTAGAAAAGCATTATAGACCTTTTTTGAGTTCGTGGAAACCCTTCATAGCAGTAACGGGCCATTTTAAAGGCAAGCAGGACTGCAACGAAGTATTGTAACATGGAGGACACCTGTTCAGGTTTCTAGAAAGCCAGGTCATTCCATCAAGACAAGAGGCACACCCCTTCAACCCACGCCATGGTCTCCCTTCTGGCCAGTTCCCCCACAATGACAACTTATTCTATAGACACTATATGGCTCTCGATTCAAGGGAGACGGAGTGATTCGGAGAGTGCTGGGCCACTTGTTGAAACCTCTTCAAACCAAAGGCGTCTTGTTTTGAAGGATGCAGCAGCTGTCCTGCAAGCTGAGGAAAACCCATTTCTTTCAGGAGTTGCTGTCAGGTTCTTGTGGAAAGAAGCCCCCCTAGAAAAGTGCAGAAAACACCAAGTTTTTCTTCCCAAGTATGCCTATAAAGAAGTATAGCTGTAATCCATTGAGGAATGTCCTCTACATCTTCTCTGTAGGGTAGATGAGCAACTGTTCTGGAAGCAGCAGGAATCTCTGGGTTTTCTCCATTGCCTGGCCAGTCAACTGACTAATAAATGATGCTCTGGCAGAAACAGAGGTGAGGTGGAGAAGGAATTGAAGGTTATTGTTGGAGCTGATAAATATATATGTGCATGCGGGTGGGTGAGTGAGCGAGAAGGAGAGAAAGAAACCGAGATTGATCAAAATATACAGTTTTGTAAGAGGGAAAATAAAGAAGACATGAGTCCAGGAAGACAGTGAGAAAGCTAAGAGGAGTA
Source organism: Python bivittatus (assembly GCF_059951505.1). Lineage (NCBI taxonomy): Eukaryota > Metazoa > Chordata > Lepidosauria > Squamata > Pythonidae > Python > Python bivittatus. The sequence goes on from NW_028277098.1 coordinate 36,177,313, forward strand.
GCTGAATCACTATGGGGCAGAGAATAAGATAAACACAGGCAGCTGAACAAACATTGATGGAAAGGAGAAGCTGTCTTGCTACAAAGGCAGAAAGAACAGGTGAAACTGCTGTCAAGTGACTCAGCCGTTCTGGAATCTGTGAAAGAGAGAAACAAAGCAACAGAGAGCTGGTAGGAACGAAAAAACCATGTTAAAAGCTAAGACTGAACATAAAAGCAAGAAATGTTAGAGTGAAGGAAGGAATCCCATTTAGGAAGCAGCAACAAATATTGGAGAGAGACTGGAATAGCTGAACTCAGTCCACAAAGCTGAGCAAAATGCTGAAAACTTACATACAGGTAGTCCTCGACTTATGACCATTCATTTTATGACTGTTCAAAGTTACAACAGCACTGAAAAAAGTGACTTATGACCAGTCCTTGCACTTATGACCATCACAGCATCCATGTGGTCACATCATCAAAATTCGAGCACTTGGCAACCAGCGTGTATTTACAGTAGTTGCAGCGTCCTGGGGTCATGTAATTGCCATTTGCAACCTTCCCAGGGGGCTTCTGACAAGCAAAGTCAATGGGGGAAGTAGGATTCACTTAACAACCGCATGATTCATTTAATGACCATGATGATTCACTTAAGGACCATGGCAAAGAAGGTCATAAAATCAAGCACGGCTCACTTAACAACTGCATCACTTAGCTATGGAAGTTTGAGTCCCAATTGTGGTTGTAAGTCGAGGAGTACCTGTATTCTAATAGGAAAATATCATGGGTATAGGATAAATTAGATATAGGAGTAGGATATAGCTAGGAGTAAGACTTTATATTAGTAAAACTAAACTACTGTCTATATTTCTCTTAAGAAATAAAGAGAACATCAGCTACCTGTTGTCTTCCTTGTGCCTAAACCATCCAAAATGAACCTAAGACATTGCTTATGAGAGAGCAGGGAGTAAAGGGTTTGCCTATGTTATCAAGGGTATTGTTATTCTTTCCATATATTTTATATTTCTATTGTATTTGCTGGGTTCTTATAATGATTTCAGTCAGAGAGGCTCTTTCATAGATCTTAGCCACTGCCAATATGTGAGAATAGAAAGGGGGCTATTTTCTTTATTAATATGAAAAGAAATGTCTTCCACTATTTTTGTGTCTTAGCACATTCATATGGTAATGCCATGTGTGTGTGTGTACATACACACTTACCCTGCCTTAGAACATTTGAATATTAATGCACATGGGCTGAGATGGCTAGGATAAGGGAAGATCTGTGAATAATGAACATTAGGAGAAATTCATATTTGTGTTATTCTTAAATATGAACAAATTATAGCTTTTTAATTTTTTGGAAGGAAATATTCTGTCCCAGTGCTATATCAGTTTGTGATTATTTTGGTTAAAAGTCAGCATCAAAACCCATATGGATTTTTGTACATATTTTTCCTAATGTGTGATTTTTTAATTCTGTTTCCTAATATATGTTTATTTGCAAGCAATTTTCATTAATGCTTATTTTGGTATGCAATTTTCTCTAATGTGCATATTTGTTATCAGAGAATTGCAGTGCAAAATTCAGAGAAGAGCAAAAATGGAAGGATAACTGTGTTCTACATCATGTATTCATTCCACAAATTTAAATTATGATCATTCATATTAAAATATGAACCAACAATTATCTTCCCATGCATGGATACAGTTTTAAAAAATCTACCCTGCTGATACATTGAAGTTTATGTCTCGTCCGGATTAGGGCTATCAGATTTGGCCTGCAAATTTTTGGATCATCACTAGATAGCAGCAAAGAGGTAGAGTTTTCTGTATTCTGTGGCTACCATCTTACTTGTTCTCCGATTTTTATGGCCCAGAACTGGTAGCCCTAATCAGATTAAATCATTTTTTTAAAAATTCTCTTAGATTTCCTGAAACTAAGAATGAGGGGGTTTGCATCTAATTAGGAATGACAGGACCTCACTCCATTTATCTATGTGTCCCATGCATAATATGTGTGTGTGTGCGTGTGTGTGTACATATACATATATATTCTATAAGAAATGTTTTTAAATATACTTTGTACAGCTTTGATATCAGCCATGAATTTTTTATTGAAAATGTTTATATGCTCTCTCAAAAATGGCTTTGTAAGCATCTACAGGATCTTCTTTTCATCTGCCTGTTTTACATTTTTATGAGGCCCATATGTTCCCAATGCTGCTTTTTAAGTTATATTTTATAGAGAAATTAAGAAATCTAAATATTAACTGCAAATACCTCCAAAGAACATATGTGTGTACCTCAGAACTAGAGAATCCATAGCCTTCCAGATGTTGGTGAATCATAATATGGCCACTAGTAAGAAATGCTGGGAGTTACAGTACAATGAAATTCAGAAAAACATTTTCTGGCTATCGTGTTTCAACAGACCCGTTGCATTCTTGCTCACCATGTTTAAGCCTTATTATATAATTAGTATATGTAAAATATTCTATTTATGCAGAGGTATGTAAATTTTGTTTTGAGAATATTACATGGATATGGAGAGGTGTGGCCAGTTGCTCTTCTCCTGACCTAGCTTTCCTGATAGTTTTTGCAGTTTATTTTTTACTAATATTTGACTAATTGGCAAGGTTAACAATAAACAGATGTCTAATAAGAGTAATCCCCCAAATAGTAGGGGAATTAAGGCTTACGTGGATGAGTTGAGGACAGCTGAGATGGCATCCCACTCTGGCAGTGAAGAAGAGATGGCAGAGGAAGAAGATGCCCCATCAGAAGACACAAAAGCCGAATGCCATCTGAGAAGAAGCTTAGAAGTTCATTTGACAGGAAATCTGATTAAGCAACTCAAACAAGAATTAAGGAATGAGATAAATCAGCCAAATTAATTCAAAAGAATTTGGCAGATATGTATGAACAAGTTAATAAATGACTAAAAGATTTGTCTTCTCAAGTTGCAGAGGTCATCCAGTCCACTAGCAAAGCATATGATGTTGGTATGAAAAATGGGCACAATATTGGAAAAGTTCAAAAAGATATTACTGACATTTGACTGGATTTAGCTGATGTACAGGATTGGAACAGAAGAAATAATTTGAGAATCAGAGTAATTAAGGAAAATGCAGAAAGGGCTAATTTAACTAGATGTTTTATCTCAAAATTTAACAAGCTACCAGGTTTAAAGCTTTGAGAAAATGACATTGAATGCGCCCAGTCAAATGCCAAAACCAAAAGATATACTAATAAGATTCATAAATGCTCAAGTGAAAGAAAATATTCTCCAAAAAGCTTGTGGTCTAAAAGAGATAAATTAGAACAGAGATAAAGTGTTATTTTTTTTTTCAACATATTAGTCCTGCCATGCTACAAAAAAGAAAACCCTTCAAACCTCTGACAGAAGAATGATTAAAAAGAGGACTATGGCATAAATGGGAGTTCCTTTTCAAACTAATCATATTTCATCCACAAGGAAGAGAGATTATTTTTGAGCTTCTAGAGATGAATAAAGCCTAAATAAACCTAAAAAATGCTTCATGAAGGATTAATAGAGGACAAGATTTAAAGAACTGATAAAACTTTATGAAAAGAAGATCTGACAATGGGATCCTTTACCATTTGGTACTCATAAGGTGGTTGCTAGTTATAACATAAATGTTTTATACTGTTTCATATTCATTGGAAAATAAGCAATACATAACACAAGAATGGTAAAGAACGTTATAAGGCAAAGTTAATATAAGGACAAGGCAAGCAGGGAAGGGAATTGCTGAGGCTCAACATAGCACTTTCTTAAAATAGACTAGCTGTTTCTCAATCAAATTCCATATATGTGGACTTCAACTCCACGTATGGCTGCTCTTGGGAATTCTGGGAACTGAAGTCCATACATCTGGAAATTGCCAAACTTGGAAAACTCTGTTAGAGGATCTAATTCACATGTGGTCTAAATGGGTTGCAGTGGGAGTGGGAGGAATAAATAAAGAAAAGAACTGAGGGGGAGCTGGGACAAAAGGGTATGGAAGCAAAAAGGGATGGCTAGTCAGAAAATACATCCTATTTTTTTCACTAATTTAATCACAAATGAGTTGATCAGTAGGATAGTTGAGATTTCACTGTTGGTAAGTTTGTTTTGTAGAATGATAAGCAAGACAAGACTAGCAGAAGTTTAGCAGGGCAATGGATGAACAATATAGGATAATTTCTTTAAATGTTACAAGGTTAGGCAATGCAACTAAAAGTAAATACTTAAATCCTTCAGTTCATTTGTGGTAACATTATAAGAAACATATAAATCAGAAAAAATAAGGATAAATATCTGAAAGGCATTTTTTTGCAGAAGGGACTAATAAGTCAAGAGAGGTATCCATCTTATTTAAAGCTAATATATATGTTATGGTATAAAATATTCAAAAGGAAGATTTATTTGTATTAGAGCAACGTTTGATAATAAAGCTATAATATTGCCCTCTATATATGTACCAAATTAGAATTATGTGTTTGTTTGTTCAATTTATATAACCATCCATTAATTAATCAGGGTTTATACAAAAGTATTGAAAGGCTTGAATAAATTGGGAGAATTTGGGGCAATTTAAATATTGATGCAGGTACACCTGGTGATAGAACAAATTGTCAGAAAAATAGAAGACAATCCTTACCGTTTAAGAAATTGCAGAATTTTATGTAAATACTTGGTCTTCTTAATATTTGGAGTACTATGCATCCATTAACAAAAGGCCTTACATATTACTCAAGTAGCACAAATCTCACTCAAGGACAGACTATATTTGGTCTTCAAAAATATTTTTGAATCAATTAACTCAAGCAGAGATTGCACTAATATATATTTCAGACCATGCTCCAGTGATTTTGGGATTTAGTTTTGATGACAAAATCCTATTCACTCACTTGTAATGTTTTAATTCTAGATCGCTATATAATTTGCAAGTGAAAAACGTTTAGGTCAGGACTTGATTTTTTTTTCAAGAAAATGATAGAGAACAAACGTTCTTAACCATAAGATAGGATGCTATGAAGGCAATAAGAGCTGAATGTATGTCAAATGAGCAGGATCGGATAGAAAGCTATGCAGATGATGAATCTATTATCATCAGAAATTAAGGATTTATGGATAAAATATATAATAGAACAGGCTCAGTTAATATATATAAACAATTATTAAAATATTATGAATTTAAGAACTCCAGATTACTTACAAATAAGCTTCAAAAGAAAAGAAATATAGAAAGGCAATAAAAGATACTAAATGTCACATCATTAATAAGAGTAAAAATATTAGTAAAAAAGTTTGTAGATTTTTTTTTTTTAATTGTACACTTCTAAAATAGAAGTGTCATAGAAAAACATTAGTTTTCAGATAAGCTGAATTCCCCAGAATTATCTTTAATGGGTGCTCTCCATTTACACATCTAAAAATACCAAAAATGGAAAAACTCCAGGTCTTGATGAGTTAACAGGTGAATTCTATAAAGCATTTAAATATATTCTTATATGAGAATTTTTGTCATTAAGCATAGCACTACATGATAGAGGTGTTCTTCTATCCTGGAACAATTCTAAATAACTTTAATTCCTCAACCAGGTAAAGATCTACTAGAGGTTTCTTCTTACATACCTATCTCACTTGAATTCCTGGGGGGGGGGGTGGTATGGCGAACTGAAGACAGCTCTGCAAAAGCAGGGCCAACCGACCATGGCAAAGACCAAGGAACTGGTGAGTAGACTTTGAGGAGCCTTTTAAAGGACACTAAGTTTGCAAACCTCACTTTCTAATCACTTTCGTAAACTGCCTATTAACCATCTTAAAACTATTAGAGACCTTTGGAATGATACATTTGAAAAGTCTTCATTGAGTGAGTTTATCTTCAACTCTGAACCAAAGAAAAATTAATATTAAGTTTAAGAACTTATAGAATTTGAAATGAAGAGCAAAAAGCTAAATAAGATTACAATCTAAGAAAGTTATAAACAGATTAAGGGCCCAGATAAACCTGGAATATTGACTTTTACTATAAAAAATAAACAAATTCTCGTGGGAAACAGGCTTATTTTGGCTGTCCTGGGTATTGCAAGTCATAACAAAAGGTAAGTGATGATTTTAGAAACTGGACACTTAGAGGGGGCTAAAGCAGAAGGAAAAAAAATACAAGCCTGTTCTTAATGTCAGTTAATACTGGGATTTACAAAATTACACAAAACATTATAACATTGGAAATATTAAAGGAGATCTTTGAAGAATGGAGTCACAAATTAGTAACTACAGTATCAACACTGTTAGTGATATCTGCTTCCATGGATAGATTATGTCTAAAAGATGCTAATTGAGGAATGACAGATGTGGAACACATTTTATCTGACATGACAGAGAAAGTATTGAAGTGGAATTACAAATGACAGGCCAAGAGAATTATTTGGAAAAGGAAGCTTTACTGTATATTCAAAAGAAATCGGCTGAAGTTTTAAAAATTAAAAGGGAATTACAAATAATAAACCAAGAAAATATTGGACCTGGAAAATGTTTTCTTATTGGATCTACAAAAGAGTTTTGTTGCATAAACATAAACACGAATGTTTCCTGGCCATGTTGATAGCCTTTTATGATTCTCCAGCTGCCGTGTTTTTATTTTTTGTGTGTTTTATTTTTAAAGTTCACTTTAGTAATTGTATATATTTTTATTTTAAAGTTGTGTGCCACCTACAGTCATGTATGTGAGATGGGTGGCCATATAAATCAAATAAATAATGAAATCCTAACCCTACAGCAAAGAAAATTTGAGCTTTTTTGTTTCAGTACTAAAACATTTAGAATTACTAGAAAAAAATCATATATAGACCTCAGCAACAGAGAAGAGGGGAGCTTCATTTTTAAAATTATATTATCAGGCAGCATATTTGGACATAATATTCTCTTCATATTGGAAGATCCAATAAGACAATGGATACAACCAGAAAATGTACAGGAGGCAAATAAATTCATGAGCCAGAAGTGTTTTCTTCCACAATATCTTTTTTAATGGGTAATATAAATAACATGTTCACAAAAACTATAATTCAGGTTTGGAAAAAAAGATATGCAGCATTGATAGAGGACATCTCCCCTCTAATACCTTTACTGGTAGACCCAGGATTTTATAATCAGGACAGGTCAACACAATGGAAGTCTTGGAGAGATCTCAATTGCAATAGAGTGAAAGACTTTTACTGTAAAAGACTCTATGTAGTAAAGAAGGGATTGAATTACAAATAGGTTCCCACCTATCTTGGCTATCATGGCTCGAATTTAAATCCTTTTTGAATAAGAAGGACATAAAAGAATCAGCATCTTGTTGTTTAACTACATTTGGAAAATTAATCATTAATTACCCTTCCAACTCAAAGGAACAATCTCACAATTGTATAGGTTATTATTGGAACTAGAGCTGGATTAGACTCCCCCTCTAGATTTAAAAGTTTGGGATACAGATTTAGGAAAAGAAATGGAAGAGATGAAGTGGGGGATGCTTTGGAAATCAGATAGTTTTCTATCAACTTTCACACAAGAGATGCAGTGAAAGTTCAACCACTGGTGGCATTTAACTACAATTAGATTAGCACAAATATCTCGTAATTATTCATCAAAATGTTGGATTGGTTGTAATCAGAAAGGAACAAGTGGTGACTTTGTGGAAAGGTTGTGCTTTGTTGGAAGACAATATTCCAACAAGTTAGAATAACTAAACAAAAAATAGAATGTGTTGGGATTATTACATACAGTATTTTTGAGGGAGATAACTCTAAACTAAACAGAGTTTATTATATTCTTACTCCTGACTCCTAAATCAATAATTGCCATTGAACAACTGGCATGCTAAGGTATAGTCAATTGCTCTTATGGAAACATTTCTGGTAACAGTTGAACACTGACTTCAAGTCAATTTCTTCTGAATCACATTTTTATCAGATCTGGAAAGATTATATAAATTACACTAATAGTAACAACTCTTTATTTGATAAATTTAGTTGTATATATCAACTACAATTGAACATTCAGGTATATTGCTCTTTGGTCTGTTATCTTATATTCTTGCTTTACAAAATGCTCTAAAAGTGAAGAATAAAAAATAAAATAAAAAGTAAACTTAGAAAAAAACCTTACCTGGATACAGAACAAAACACAATAATCAACACTGAATGACAACTTGATCTGGTGCTGGTGGGAGTTACAACACTTTGTGTATCTCTTTGCCTACTGTATGATTTGTATTATATGAAACCCAAACTGGCTCAGAATCAAAATCTGTATTGTAAATGTCAGCTGATTTGTTGGCAAATAAAGATCTGGATTTTCTTGGCAGAATAGTATGCACAAGTGCATCATGAGTCATGTATTTTCAAAGAAAAATCCTGTAATTGAAAATATTACTTTGAAAGTGCAATGTACTGAAGGAAAGCATACCCAAACCGATTGGATGAGAATACACTATCTATCAAAACACCACTACAGCTGATCAGAAAAGATGAAATGGTAGGCTTAGAGTATATATATATATGTGGGGGGGGGGTAAGGGTGGTTTCACTATGAAACGAGGACTATATTGATGCTCTAGTACGTTTTTGCTTGGCTGCATATGTTCTGATATAACGTAAAAGTATTTTTATGGTATAATCGCTCATTTAAGAAGTCAACATAAAAGCAGTGAAGAACCATCCCCACTGGGGCAGATCCACCAAAGGATGGAGGGATGGATAAGCAGATAATCCCTAAGCGGGGTCTTTCTGACATTTTTTAACAGCTCGCCAATAGCAGTAGTGCATATTCTTGAATATTTCTGATAAGACAACTGGATCATTCTTGCCTGTTAGCATATTTATTCTATTTATTTTAAGCTACACACAAAACTGCTGTAAGTTACACACAAAACTGCAATTGATCTTCCGTCCTTTGAGAGAGAGATTGTGTTGTTTTGTCTTCGTTTACATCCTACTGTGCTGCATTGAAACTAACAGACATGAAAAAAACAGTAGGAAGGCGAGTATGGTGCATTTAAGAAGGCCATGTTGACAGGGTTTTAAAACAACATTTAAATATGTTCTGAAACACTTTGTTGTGTGTATACGTTTGCATGACTTTTTTTTAAAATCTGTAACATATTTTAATGCAGTGCCAGCATATTTAGCATAGATAAGCAGAATGTTCCCGAGACTTTTAAAGGCTATTGGGCCTTTAATTAAAAACTTCCTTTTCTTATTTCTCCTCAGTTCATTGCTTCCTATTAAATAAACAATGAAATTACTCCTTAATTAGCCAACCTCTGATTCCTATAAATAGAGGGTGAGATTCATTACTACTTTCTCTCCCCTTTCTCTTTATTTTTTCCTTTAAGATGAAACAATGCTACTTTCCCATAAAATAAAGTTGATGTGGAATACTGGAATGAAGTTAGTTGTTAACCTTCACCCTTGTCAATGTACCGAACTAACTAAAAAAGCTTCATTTAGATTATATGAGACAAAGTAAAAGACCAAAGTTGTTGGCAAATAAACTGACCCGTGGGAATAAAGATTAGTGCAAATACATTACGTTACGTTACATTGCACGGCATTTAATTACATTACATTACATTATGTTACATTTCTGCAAAATATATTTGCATTTTATTGGTGTTACTGATATATTTGGGATGGTGTTTTGGCATGTTTTCTTCATTTAATGTAACGAGAGATTTATATGCAAGTGCTAATGTTTTATCTTTTGCAACATTACAGATTGCAAAAAAATGTCTTCCAAGTCATGTCAGCTTGAGTGACATGTGAGCGCCCTGCTCTAAGCATCTGTTACAGAGATTCTATTAGTGAAAGTCTGTCACACTCGAAAATTGGAACAAATGTGGTAGGAGACCGAGAGGGGTAAAATGTTACGAAGTTTTTTAAATGAAAAAAAAAAGCTATTCCCCTAGGACAGTGTTGTCCAAACTTGGCCACTTTAAGAGGAGTGGACTTCAACTCCCAGAATTCCCCAGCCAGCATGGCTGGCTGGGGAATTCTGGGAGTTGAAGTCCACTCCTCTTAAAGTGGCCAAGTTTGGACAACAGTGGCCAAGGATCACAAATAGCCTATTATATTTTTGCAGCAGATTATAAACAATGAAGCATTGCTTAATCATTTACACAATGATTACACACAAAGTACAATGTGTGTACTTGCAATACTCTTTGGGAACACTGCAACAAGGTATGGTTCCTGTGAAAACTGAAGTGGAATAAATTAGAATGGTACACAAACCACATTTGCTAAATCGCTTCCAAGCAAGGAAGCTGCAAAAAAAAAAAAAAATACAATTCCTAAAACAAGACAGTAACTTCCTGGTACTAATAATCACAGTAGTAAAATATATTGTGTTTAAATATAGGTACAGTGGCCATATGTCTTTTATTATAAAGGACGGGCTTTTATTTCAGAAAGCTGCTTTAAGATTTATGTATTTATTTTCAAAAGCTCACTTTTGTCTTTATTTTGGTCATTTAACTCTTACCATACAAATGGTACCACTTAATGCAGAGTCTTTCACATTCATGTGAAAACTATGGAACTTGAACTTTTATAACAATAAATTTACATATACTGATTGATTTTAGAATTTTTATTAGAATATGCATTTTTGTAAAATTTTTATTGGTTTTGCTCTTGAATTTACCTTTGTAAAACAAAGTTATAAACATAAGCAAAAATGTTTCTCCTTATGAATCTCTTTCTGATTTACCTCTTTTTCAGTTTGTCCTTTATTTTTTCCAAGAAAATATGGTCACCATAAATATAGGTCTTGACAAATCAAAATTTATTACCATAGAAGGATTACATACACTGATGATAACAAATGATAAACTTAGGACAAGAATCACAGAATTTCTGAAGCAGATCTACAAAGAAAACCCTCCATTTCTACTTTCTAATAATACTACGTACTAATGATTAAAACACAATTGGGGGAATTGGCAAATAACGTAGGTCTCCAACTCCAGATATTGTAGACTTCTGTATCACTCCCAAATTTCAGAAAGCACTGCTTTTTTAAAAATTAATTTTATGGAAGAAATTTTCACAGAATAAAAACATTTAAAGGAAAAAGAAAACAAAGGAAAGTAAAATAAAAATGGTGAGAAAAGAATAAAGAAATGAAAGAGAAAGGAGAGAAATAGAAAAAAAGAAAAATCACTGCTTTTGAAATGATTGTTAGTTCCCACTTCCTCTGCTTTCAGAAACAGATTTGGATTTATCTTTCCACTCAGCTTTTTTTTTTTAAAAAAAAATTGAGCCTTTAGTATTTCCTTCCAGAAGTTCAGAATTTGAAAGAGGGACACTTCTCAAATATATGTTGGAAATGAGAACAACAAGAAGGAACTTTCTATCATCTTTGGCGGACATGTAATAAAGCTAAAAAATGTTGGACTCAAATACATATATTAATTCAGAAGATTTTGAAGATTAATATACAATCAAAACTAGAAATATTTCTTTTGGGACTGATGGATAAACAGTTGGAAAAAGCTCACGGACTTTTGTTTTTATACATGATAACCACAGCTAGACTTTTATACGCTCAAAGGTAGAAAGATTCGACACTATCTACAATGGAAGAATGGATGGTAAAGCTGATGAAGTTAGTTGAGATGGCAAAATCGACAGCTTTGCTTAGAGAAAAGACATTGACTAACTTTAATGCTAACTGGAAGCCCCAAACACAAAAAAATGAAATTATGATATATGGATTTGATGATTAGACAAATTAACAGACTATGCAAAACATATATGTTAAGATGTAGTTTTAGACTAAGAGGTTATTTTATGTTTCATTTACATCTGCTGTATAAGAAGTCAAAAGTAATTCTTTTTGTATTTCTGTTTTTCTTCTTCTCCTTTTCTATTTTCCAGCACTTTTGGTTTCTTTATCTCTTTATCTCTTTCTTTCTACTCTTTTTTTTATTATTATTATTAGTCTGTGTTAGTTTTCACCTTTCTGCTTTTTAAAATGTAATAAAGCTATTATAAAAAAGAAAAGAAATAGGGACACTTCAGTGTGCCTTGAATAGCACCATGCAAATGTCCTTTGCTTCTTTTCCACTTTCCCTGTTATCCTGGCAAATATTATTTCTTTCAGATGCTAAAGGCACTGCACACCTTGAAAATAATTCAGACGAAGTTCTTTGGACTTTGTGCAAGCACTCAGTGCTCAGGCAGCCCATTTTTTTTCCCAGGCACCCGCAGGAGCCTAAAAAAGATTCTGTTGCTTTAAGAGTCACATTCACTTAAATGTATATCCCTTAAGGCAGCAACATCCTTCCCCCCCCCCCCCCCAGTCTTTCACAGCCTGTAAAAAGTTGTTCTGTTTTAAAGAAGAGTGAAAGGAGCGCCTCTCACATATTTCAGGTTTGAAATATGTCTAATGAATCATGTTCAAAGCATGCTTCATACATTTTGGAGGTTTTATATATGTCCAAAAACACAAGCCACCCCAGTAATGATATATTTATGCTTACTTCATTTAGATGACACCAAAGTGGAGAGCCTTCTGCAGCCTAATTCTGACAAAGGTGTCGTGCCCAGCGTCCAATTTTGGTGGGGCTTATGTTAAAGTGAACACAGCCCCAAAGAGACCCTTCCAGGATAAACAAGGCCATTAGCTATTTTTATCTTTCCCTTGCACATCAGTTCCATACATCTCTCCCTGAATGCTGACTCCAAAGTAAGCAAGGGAGCCAGCCCACTCAGAAGTGAGGCTCTCCAGATCTAGCAAGGTTTCGTCCCAGGTGAACCTGGATACAATAATAGCTTCCTTACAGATCAAAAAAATAAGCACAGTAGCAGTTTTGTGACTCTCCACTCACCCTTTGTTTTAACTGACCAATGTAAAGCCATCTTCAGAAGTACTTTTTTCTGTAGAATGTTTGGGTAAATTTTTGTTTGCACCTCATGCGTGCCTGTTCAGAGGTGATGGTCACACAGCAGCCTTCTTTAACAGAATTAAACACTGGAAGCATAATCAGGCAGCAGTGACTTCATTTATATCAACTTCTGAGAAAAGGCAAATATTCCTATTTCTCTATTCCCTCCCATTAGCTTGTAAGTGACATGTGTGTGCACAAGTGGGAGGGAAGGATTAAGGAAGAGGGGGGCCTCCCAGAAACCACACTCCAAAATACAGCTGGACCAGAACAAAAAGAAAAAGAAAAAATTGAATGAATTACTACTAATTAAAATAATTGTCTGAAAACAAGGTATTTCTAAAAATGCCCTTGAGTCGAGCTCAACTCCAGGTGTCTACAATCAGGCAGGTTTTTGGCAGCAGTACAAAAGTGGTTGTTATTGTCCTTTTCTGAGATGTTCTTCAAGTTTACAGTCTAGCCTACATTCTTTGGTGTTCTTCCATCCAAGTTCTAAGGTAGCCCAACCCTTCTTCCTTGGTAGTTTAGACAAGGTCAGCCAAGTACTACCACCTGCTGAGGCGAAATAATATAGCCCACTTAAAAAACAAAACAAAATGATTTTCCATCTGCATATACTGTACCAATCATTTTCTCATTCCCACAGAGAACCACACAAAAACACATTCTTCCGTCAGCACCGCAAAAAGAAGGAAGAAAACAGAAAGCAAGAGAGAAGGGGGGGGGCTGCACTAAAAGGGGGGAAGGAGAAAGGAGAAAGCAAATCTGGATGGAGGTGGAAGGAGAAAAAGAGGTAACTAATCAGAGAAGGAAAGAAGAGAGAAAGAGCAGGGCTACCAGATGCAGCTTGCAAAAATTCAACCAATTATTATACAGAAAGATAACTTTACTGCCACAAAATACTCACCTGGATTTTTGCAGCTTGGATCTGCTAGCCTTAAGAGAAACTCTGTTATGATTCCTGTTACAAGAATAATCAAAATTCAGCTGGCCCACTAATTCACAGGTAATTTATTTTGAGTGGAGAGGAGCCCACCTCTTCCTATCATGCAAATCGATTGCTCAAGGACTTCATAAACCCCTGAGGTCCTGAATGCAAAGGAAATCATCAGGCTTAAACTATAGATAGGAGTCAGTGGGCCATATTTCATTTCCCATTGCCTTTCCCTTGAATTGCCTGCAAGAAAAGATCATGATTCCAACAAAAGGAGAATGATGTATCTTCAGCTGATAAACCTCAGCCACCCAGCCAGTAGAAATTATGAGAATTATAGTCCAAAGTGTCTAAAGTAGAAGTAAAATACCATAGGATATCAGGTGGAAATAATTCAGTTTTGCTCTGAAGCACCACTGCAGAAAAGCTCTGTATAAAGTAAGTGAAGTCTCTTTTGGGTTGTAATTTTATGGACATATGCATGGAGACTTGCATTCTTCCAAGATATTTTTTTTAAATTTCCCAATCTAGCTTATAGTCCTGGGATTTGTTAGTGGTCTGCTATCCAGGCACATACATTCATACATATGTATGTACGTACATTCACTCATTCATTCATTCATTTACCTTCAAGTCAGCGGTGACTCCTGGGGATTGCCTGGGCAGGTCCCTGCAGTTTTCTTGGCAAGATTTTGGAAGTGGTTCCTAGAACTCAGTCTCCCAGTTTCTAGGGTCTCCTGGTTTCTAGCTTGGTGCCTTAACCACTACACCAAAGTGGCTCTCCATCCAGGCACTAACCAGATCCAAACTACTTAGGTTTTTGAAATCAGCCAAAGTTGGCTAGCACCTGCCACATGGTTGTACTTAGTACACCCAGAATGTTACATATCTAAATGCAGTTTCTTTTTGTGGGTTTTGTTATATAAAGCTAAAGAAGTCTAAGGTTCTTATATGTTTTCTCTGCAAAAGTATCACTTTCCTGGATTGCTTTTCCTCAGTTACATCGATTAAGTGCAACTGGACCAATCATATGAAACTATAACCTTATAACAGATCAGGCTCCTTCTCCATCTAGCCCAGTACTTAGTGGGTCTTACCAAAAGTGACTTAAACCACCTGCTTCCTGACTCTCTACTTTTAAAAATAGACATTGAACATAATGCATTGTTTTTACTTTGCTCCTCAGCTTAAAAGGTTCCCAGAGAGGTTTATGTAAGATTGCTAGCAAAAGAGATACTACCAGGGCTGTACAGAACCTCAAGGAGAGCTTGGATTTTTAGGATAATGAGCAGCTGACAATACACCAGAGGTCCTGACAATAAAGCAAAGTGCCTGGTCGATCCTCACTGATACCCTTTCACTTTCTAAAAGGCCTGACACAGAAAGAAAAAGGATGGGGAGGGAAGAAGGCACTTTTAACATTCTTGAAACAACCAACTGGGATGGAAGCAGTTCAGGCTGAGAAAGACCCAAACAACACTCCTTTAGAATGATAGCTGCCTTGGGGATATGCTAATTTATACAGAAAGCTGGTGGGAGATAGTGGAGAGAACCAGAAGGTACCCTCTCAGAAACAAAGGAGGGGGGGATACAATAAGTTTGAAAAAACAAGCATAAAAAAAGGAAAGTTGCTAGGCTCTCACCAAATTCATCACACTTGAACCTCAAGAAATGTACAAGAGAGCAATGCAGAAGGGCTATGCAGAAGGGCTATATTTGAACTGGAACTATGGCCAAGATACCTAGAAATGGTATTCAGGTGCTAAACTGGGCCACAAAAGGTGATGGATAGCTGTCTTTCTTCAGGAAAACACCTGTCTTTCTTCAGGAAAACAGAAATGAAGTTTTCATTCTTGAACATTAACCAGCCAGTAGCCTAGATTTTAATTCTTATTTGGACAGCTGCATCCCATCCATAGGCTACTGTGCTGACAAGATAGTGGTGATCCTATCATTTATTTATTTATTTATTTATTTATTTATTTATTTTCAAATTTGTATGCCGCTCATCTCCCCCAATGGGTGACTCTGGGCGGCTCACAATAATAAAAAAGAAGAAAAAACACAGGACTCTCCAGACATGGACATAATCTATAAATAGTTAAAAAAACATATATTAAAAATGGCCCAAAAACCTCCTATAATTTGGCCCTAAAAAACCTGGAAGATGCTGGGGGGGGGGCAACCCCTCACCCCACCAGCCATCTCCACAGGTGCGGGCCCCCCTCTGGCCCCCAGGATTTGGGAATCCTAGATGTCTCTATAGCGAAATGTATCTATCTCTGAGTTACAGTCCCTTATTCAAATCACATAAGTATTTCATTGTTCACCAGTAGCAGGTACTGTACTTGGATTTCTAGAACCACTAACTTTCTCCCACTGTTAGCATAGACCAATTGCACTTTAATCAGTAGACATAAACTGTATTAATCTGTTGTCAATTTTCCAATATTTTGTCTTTGTATGTGTTTATTAGATTTGTATTCCACTTTTCTTTACGAACTCAAGATGGGATATATTCTGTCTTCATGAAATGTCATTGGAAGTTGGCTTCTAGTGCATATGTTGTGCTAGCAATACTGAATCTTTTGAACCAGTGAAGTTGTTGCTATTGCATCAGTGTGTGTGACTTTATAACAGCTAGTTTTATCTTTGTTTTTCTTTCTCCTAAATAGTGCATTTAAGATCCTGTTCCCCACCCCCACCCCCCGGGTTTCAAATTCCACTTGTCTCATTGAGAAAAAAGATCACCACAGACAACAACATGCATTTTAGTTCTGCAACTCCAATCCCACTCAGGGCCAGCAGATTTTAGATGTCCCGAAAGGTTAACACATTCTTTTTTCCTCTCTCTTTTATTTTTGTTGCCAAGGTAGAGGGAGATGCTTGTATGATTTTTTTCTGCCTCATGTGCCAAGAGAACACGTGTAGTTTGGGGTATAATATCCCTTGACTTGAACAGCTCTGGAGCTGATATTTCCCAATATGCCTTCAGTATCAAAAGCCTTTCACTAGCCCTGATCATATTCCTTAACAAAAGATTATCTCAGGAAATGTCAATCCTGATAATGTTTTTCTCCCAAAAAGTTTTAGATTGCATAGAGTGGGACTGCTGTCCACAAAACATGAATTTCCTGCAGAATGAATAAGTAAACACGAGCTATTCCTGTGAGTAATCAAATATGCACAAAGCAGGCATGCTTTTGTTTCCACTCTAAATATTTTTAAGGTAAATGTCATAGTATGCTCCTGGCAGTTGATCTGAGAATGAATACATTATTATAAATTAGATATATGAGTAAAAAGGATAAAAGATGATATGAAATAAATAAAGTAAAATAGTCCTGGCACATACAAGATTTTATAAACAATGAAGTAGAATCAGACAAGGAAATAGGAACAGAAAAGAAGCAGCCCTATTCCTACATGAAACAGATTTATTGCATCAAACTGGCATCTGCTTGTTCTGAAATACCTTCCTGACATCGCCATGGATGTTTACTTTCCCTGAGAACTTGAAAAGGCTAGATAGCAGTATGCTGTGTTGCTGATGACCAACAAGGGCAGTATTTCATGTTAGCTATGTTTTATATTGGTATGTGGGAATGACCTCGGGAGACGGGGGAAGAGCCACAGCCAGGGGAATGGTCAGATAAGAGGCAGCTTTACCCACAAAAGTAATGTGGGCATGGTAAACACCTCCGAAGGAATCCTCCCTAGTTTCTTGGGCTATAAAGGTGAAGGGGAAGAAATGTATTTTCAGACTTGCAAGATTCTGTTAATGGAACCTTACAATAAAGTTAGAACTAGTACTTCTGGGCGTGCTTCTTGTCTGGACTACCTCACAAGGCTGACATTGTAAGAAAAATGCTGTATATTGATATACTTTTAGAAATTACGGTTTATACCTTTTAGAAATGCTGAGTATTCCCAGGAACATTCTGTAGTGACCCTATCTCAGTTTGGATTATGCAGCCAACAAGGAAAGTGGACATCATATGCATCAACATTATAAGAGAAGGCTATAGGAGTAATTCTAGTCCCCTCTCACACATTCAAGGATTGGGAAATCTGACAACTTTACAGTCAAAACTATAAATGCATTTTGCAATTCCACAATTATTCATTTTCAATGGGTTTTAAATCACCTACATCCATACAGCTTTTAGAGCCATGTGATTGAAGCAGCATATAAATCTGAGAAATAAATCAATCAATTCCAGAAATGCACATGGGAATGAGAAGGGATAACAAACTCTACAATTAGTGTAGGAAGTCTTTTGCTTTGCACTTTAAGTATTATGCTGAAAGCTGGAGAACCCAATGGGGTAGCAGGACATATTTTAGGGAATGCACACCATGCTTTGAAGGCATCCTGTCTGAAGGCAAAATTAACATCACTATTTAGTTTGAGCTTGGTTCTCATATTGCAGCTTGACCACAACAGCCACTGGCCTAACCTTAGATAGCCATATACTCTTATGTTTCCATGTGGGCTAAAAGAAATACTCTTTTTCACAGTATGATGACAAGACTGCTAGCTCAGGTTGGAGAACACATGCACATCAGATCAGTTCTTTATCTTCAGTGGTTTCCAATCTATATCCAGGCTATATTCTTATCATGGTTTCAATCTTCAAGAGCCTTCTCCCTGGGGGACAGAGGTCACTGAAGATCTCCTTTCATCCATTTTTCTAGTACAGTGGTCCCCAAAGTCTTCAGCTCATCAACCCCTTCACGAAGTTTCAGATTGTTCATCGACCCCCAAACATTTATTGTGAAAATATGAAATAATTTAATAAATACTATGTTAACTAATAGTACTATGAATAATAATAATAATTACAACAATAATGGATAGTCCTATTGACCCTTGGGGGTGAATATTGACCACTTTGGAGAATCCTGATCTAGTATCTCCCCACAGGGATGCATTCTGAAATAAGAGAAGGTCTTCTCTGTATTGGCATCAGAGCTGTAGAATCCCCTGCAGTGACGCTTGTATAGTACTCCTTCAGTTATTTCAGTATTAGTTAAAATTTTGTTTTTCTGGGCATCTTGATCTTAAAGTCATGTTTAATCTCTGTAACTGTTTTATTCATTTATGGTTAGTATCTTACATTCTGGACAAGCCAGCAAGTTAGTATCACAACAGATTATTGGTATCCCAGCAGAGTAATAAGGTACATCTGTCACAATAGGTCCAGCTTTTTTTTACATAATTAAAACTAAGAGGTCATTAACCCACAGATTAATTTAAAATAATTTATTTGCAAGAAACACTCTTTTTGTTGATTAAATTTCTTTAAAGTTATGAGCTGCACCTCCTGGGGGGATCCATACCAAACAGTGAATCATGTCAACTCAGTGGAAGTTAAATTAGTCATTGCTAACCTAAATCCTGTTGATTTCAAAAGATAAGATGCAAGTACAATGGTCTGGATCCACCCCATTATGTTCATGCTGTAGCCCCCAGTTGTTTCTAAATTATAACCTGCACAAATACCAGTTAGTATGTACATGATTAAGAATTTGGGAATTGAAGTTCATAACATCTGGAAGGTATAGTAACAAATTCCCCATTCCTAGTGTATGTCAAGATTTAAATAACAGATTCGTGCATGCCTTCACATTACCGAATCACAGTACATTCACAGTAATGAATTCCATTACTCTTGAAGGTTCCCAGAAGCATTAACATTCACTACATTGGTTTTCCAGTGAGGTAATATAATGGGAAGATTCTGCTTTCAGAGTTAATCTATGCTTCACACATGCAAATCATCACTACAGTTCTTATGCTAGGATAATTAATTACATAAAAAGCCCTTTCTTCAGAATTCATTTTATGAATAAACAGGGTAGAGCTGAAGACTTTACAGAAGTGGGCCAATTTTCTTTTCTTACAAGTGCTACAGTCTTTGTAAGTAAGGTGGGTAAGGTTTAAGTAAATCAATATCTCTTTCTGACTTTTTTTCCCTGACTCCCTCTTTTCTGCCTATCTTCCTCCCTGTGAGATGGCTTAGGATAAGTTGCTTTTCACTAGGAGATTGAGTCACTTGATTTCAAAGAGCTTTGAAAATTGGGCTGAGGGCTACAGAAAGCCCAGACCTGTTGTATAGATACTGAGTCGGATTTCTCTTAGTCATACTTAAAGTCAACACACTGAAATCAATGAAACTTAATTTAGTCATGACTAACACGTTTCATTGATTTAATTGGTTTATTCTAAGCATGAACAAGTCTGGATCTCATTTGGAGGAGTGATGTGCTTAGCATGATATAAAAAGGAATTAATGGAATTGAATTCTGTCTAAAGTACAGTGCTTCGCTCACATATGCTTTATGCTCCAACCCTAACAAATATGTGTACAAAATGTTTACACTTAGCAAGAAATGCTGACAAACTGCTTTAAGCCTTTTTATAGATGGAAGTGTGGGGTAATTTTTTTTTTTTTTAGTTTCACTCTGAATGCAAATGTTCTACTTTATTGTAAAAGCAAATATGAATTGACAGTAAAAATGTAATTATTCCACGGAGGCACTTGGTGTTTCCATCTTTTGACCATTATATTCCGAAGATACTTTTTAAATCTCTTGCCTGCTTGCCTTGCAGGAGTCAAATCAATGGTATATGTTATCAACAGGCAAATACACAAAGTAGTCTGATATATTTTATCATACCTGTATTCCAGAATGCAGCATTATTGGCTAACTTTGCATTTCAAACCTCAGTATGACTCATGCCTAGAGATAATACATTTTATATTTTGCCAGATAGAACTGGCAATTATATTTTAAAATATTTATTTTTACACCTTTTATAAAAGATAAGCCTCCATGGTAGCATTCCATCAACGCGGGATAGTAACGTTGTGCGTAGCTAAAGTGCCATCTGCTGTATCATCAAGAACAGTACAGGTATTGCTAACAAGCCAGGTTTGAAAAAGAGGACCATATAAAAAATGCAATAGGGGCATTGTTCATTTAATCTCAGCCCATTCTTGTGCATATGTTCAGTTTTCTGACACAATTCCATGATTCTTGTGGTGCATCAGACTTGTGCAATGCAGCATTACATTTCCTGGAACTGCCTTGAGTTGCTTCAAGGAGAGATTTGATTTGAGGTAGGGTTTCAAGTCAAAGGAGTGAGACCTCCACCTTGAACTGAAACACTGAGATAGGCTATGTGTTTTGAGGAGGTGTTCCACTTTACGAAATGGGCCAACAGAAGTGTCTTCCTCACGTGCATGTGCAGAAGATTGGCAAATGGCTCCAAGCATCTGTTTTGATGCACCTTGGCTGTAGAGAGCCTTTGATAGTGATTGGGCATCACTCTGCGCAACAGCTCAATGGGACATTTTGATTGAAATGAAACATCACTTCAGAGATTCACACAGCCTAATTACCAAGCCCTCACCAAAAGAGCAATGTTAGTATCTTAGAAGCTCCAGGGAGATCCATTATTAGCACTGTAGCCAGATGATTTAAGATCTTGGATTTCTTCTTCAGTTATCTGTACTGTATAAAGCAATGGTGAAGCAAGCACACAAATAATTTTAGTGTAAACAACATTTCATAGTAGGAAATACACAGTATAGGTATCTGTGTGTGTGTATGTGTATGTGTATTTCAATCAAACATATGAATATGCCTACAGTAGCTAGTTTAATTCTTTTCAAAGAAGAAACAATGCTGCAGTGACTACCTTTGGTCCTTATAAGCCTTAGAATACTGTTAGCAAAATTTGAGAGTTTCTGACTCTCCCCAATTAGGATTCAGTCCGGCAGGAGATCAAACACGAAAGTACCAGCTGAGATTTTAAAGTTTTATTGAAAGTAAGCCAATTGAGTCAGCTGGGGTCTCCCCTTAAGGCAGAGGAGACCCCTCCCACACCCAAAGAAGACAATTTTATACATGTTTCTTACAAAGAGATACAGCAATTAACAAATGATTGGTTGAAATTGGCATAAGTTTTGGATCCTCCTTATTACTGGGGGAAATTTATCTTCCTGATGACCTATTGGATGCTAGTCAGAGTCCAGGGCACCCCCCCACCCCCCCACCCCGTCTTTATGGCCTCAACCCTTATGGAGACAGGATGTCTGAATGAGAGAAATGTGTGAAGATTCATGAATGTCTGTGTTATCCCTTTGGTTTTCAAATGTAAAGAAGTAAAGATAATGTCTGAGAGAAATGTGTATCCCTTTGGTTTTCAAATGTAAAGAAGTAAAGGTGATGTCTGAGAGAAATGTGTGAAGATTCATGAATGTCCGTGTCTGTGTTATCCCTTTGATTTTCATATGTAAAGAGGTAAATATGATGGAAACTAAGAGCCCTTTTTCATAAGGTTTCAATACTTCTGTTGGGTATCATTATTGCTTCTCTCATCACTTGCTCCTTTCTGGTCATCTACAGACCTCAGGGCACTAGTCCCTGTTTATCACAAAAACTAATTTTAAAAAGTATTGAGATTATTAAGACAGCAGCCTCTAAAGACAACTTGAGGTTGATCCACACTTTCTGCTTGCCTTGGCACAAGGATGGGCCACCTACCATTTTGAGAAGGCAGGAATGGAAGATGTTATCAGGAATGGAAGATGTCATCCACAACCCACCTTTAAGTTCAGCTGGGTTTTCTGACTCACCATCCAAAGTAGTGTTTCACCCCCTCTGCTGGGGCCAGGAGGGCAATCCTGTCCACCTGCTGTGCTTCATTCCGTCCCGCACACATGCTCTGATCCTGGAGTGGGCTCTGGTGGGAATCCTTCCCAGTCCCTAATCTCCACCTTCAACAGCTGGGTTGCCTGTCACAAAAGACAGGATCTTTGTGTGTGCACTTCCGTTTCTACAGGTTAAAGTAGTGAAGCCATTTCTTTGCTCTTTCTCTCTTAGCTGGGTGAAATTGACAAGAGTTCTGCCAAGTTTCCTCTTTTGGGGCAAGCACTGTAAAAAAAAAAAAACTAGCTTTCTGCCCGGTTTTAAATATGTGGGGCAGAGGAACAGTAAAATCGTGAATGCTCGCGGTTACTTTGTGGTTGCTGCTTTTTACACTGGGTGAAACTGACAAAAGTATTGCCAAGTTTCACCTTCTACCCCAAATGACAGGAAGACCTGTAAAACTTATTTTCAAGCAGTTCTCAAAAGACCTGCCCACAGGAAGAAAAGCACTTGGCCGTTGTTTTCCTCACGAGTAGATGGGAAAAAGAAACAGGAAAATCTACCAATCAGGGACTGTGTTAACCACAGTCTGAGCAGAACACCTGGTATCACTGGTCCAAGAGGAAGAAGGGACTGGGATCCAGAAAAAGTGTTCCTAAGTCTGTTTCATTTCCAGCCACTTTAGTACGAAAGACAAGCTGTTGAAGGCTGTAATGTGGAAAGTCCTTTGTCCTGTCACGTCACCTATCACAAAAAGAAAATGCCAGATTCACTATTCATGGCATTTTCTGATTTAGCAATATCTGGTTAGCTTGTATGACTTGTAATAAATAATCATAACTCTGTCACCTTGTATTGTATTCCAGAAAACTGTGGATAGTAAATAATGGCTCTTCAGTTAGACCCCAGGAGCACCATATCCTCTTTTAATTTTTTTATTGCAATGTTTGTTTACAACATGTATGCAAAGGTGAATTCCAATAATAAAAAAAAGAAGCAATAAAATTGAATATAAACAAACACATGAAAAAGAAGTGTTCAGGCAACCATGTATTAGTTCAGGTTTTCCACATCATCAGTCCTGAAAACAAACAAGAAGACTGGAGATACTTTTAAGAGAATGAAGGGGGGGAAACTGAAGATAAGCCCCTGTCCAGATGTCATTAAGAGTGCAGGATATGCTGCTAATTTGTTAACGAGGGATTCACTCAAACTGAGGGGGGAATGGAGAGGGAGGTTTTTTTATGCTGCTCCTGACTTCCACTCTACCCAGGTACTGAAGCTCTGCTGGCACCACTCAGATGCCACTCACAAGTCACGCCAGAGGCCATCCGGCACTTGTGTTTGGAGTTCTCTTTCATTTGTAGCTTCCGACTGCACGACTGCTGCTTGCACAACTGCATCAAGCACTGCCCTTTGCACATTCTAAGTCATCTTCTTTTCTCCTTTTTCCAGTTTTCCAAGACGAAGAACTGTGGCTTCTTTTAGAATGCTGAGCTAAAGTCTGAAAGGGAGGATTTCCTCCTGGCACAGGAAAAAAATTAAATCCTGCCCTCTAATGGCAAAAGATGAAGGTGATTGCCTTTGCTCACTTCCATCTTTGGTGATTGAGGAGAAGGGCCAAAATCACAACTTTCATCAAACTTTTTTTTAACGAGGGGCTCAGATTATCCCCAATGGTAAACAAGTGGTCCTCTCCAGAATGGTGTTGTTTAAATATAGAAAAAAAGACATGGCAGCTAGTGTCCTACTCCAGATCCAGTCTGTCACTCTTTTCATATGAAATGTATTTCTCATTAGTAATGCCTGCAGTAAGAAAGGAAGATCTCCCCTGAGTCAAGCTTGACTCTTCGTGACGTCATAAACATCTTCGTGTAGGTTCCTTGGTGACAGTACAGAACTGATTTGCCACTGCCATTTTCAAGGATTTTTTTTTCCCACTTCCCAGTCTAGCATACAACTCTGAGATTTTCTAGTGGTTTTTACCTCTAAGTACTAACTTGGTCCAACCCTGTTTAACATTTTGGAGATCAGTCATGATCAACTAAGAGCTGCCATCTACTGCAACAATGCCTGAAAAGGGCTTAATTATTTTAGAGATGGGTAATTTTGTCAATGTCAGTTCAGGTTCTCTTTTTTCAGATCTTAAGTTTGTTCCATCTAATTTCCTTATCAGTTTGTTAGTACGTACACTCAACATGGAAATTCAAGAGTGTTTTCATGTAATTTTCTCCAGTTTGTTTTTGCCCTTTTTTTTCATATTCATATTTTTCTGCAATGTTATGCAGTTTTGTAAGCTATTTCAACATACCAGCTTCTCTCAATGTAAGTGTGTCTGAATGTGCTTGTCCCTGACATTTTGTTCAGAAAAGTGAATCACAGCTTTTGGCAGAAGGGTGATTGCGTTTTGGTCCAGCTGTTGATCTGAGAAATGCTAATTTGCAAAAGCAAAGAACAAAGAAAAACAAGAACTGGATTCATCTCTCTTTTGTAGCTTTTTTTCAGTAATCTGGGAGAGTAAGCCTAAACACTTGCCTATATCCTTGTCCAGTGCAGGAAAGGCTGTAGAAATTGTGTTTCTATGCAAACTCAACTACTAACACCAGTTCTCTCCCCCCGCCATTTGTTTCCTCTCACCTGCCCTCCACCCTTATGCCATTATCGTTGTTCAGTCCCTCAAGTGCTTATAACTCAGACATCATTTTATTAACTGTTTCCAGTTTTTGTAGATTTATGTTTGTGAAATCAAGTAGCATTGAATCGTCTTCTTGCACATCTTCTTGCAGGTGTGAATATTTTTACAGTTTTCTCCAGCACCACAATTCAAAGAGTTCTTTGTTCAGCCCTTTTGATAGTCCAGCTTTCATAGACATGTGCTGTTATTTTATTTATTATTTATTTATTTAACAAATGTATATAGCCACCTATCTCGCAAAACATTACTCTGGGTGGGAGAGAATACGTAAAAACAATAAACATCATAAAACACTAAGTAAAAACAGAAAAACAAAAAAGATAAAAACTCAAGATAGTGGGAGAGGCAACCATCACTTAACATCACACGACCATCTTGCCGGCTTACCATGGGACCCCTAAGGTTGATGGAAAAACCACATCTTGAGGGCTTTCTAGAAGGCAAGTAGGGATGGGGCCTATCTTGCCTCAGAGAGAATGACATTCCATAGGGACATTAAAGGTGAGGGAACCATAGCCTTAATAATATGTATCTTTGTTACCAGTATAATGTATCAGCAGTTTAATGGTTTGTCCTTCTCCCCAAGCTGTAAACATTTCTCCCTCTCCCTCTCTCTCTCTTCATGACTAAGGTCACCATCCCTGTAAATTTTTGAGTCTAAAAAGATAAAGTTTACTACTTTTTATCATTTCACATTAACATTGGTCTGTATTGGCACTGTCTCTTGAGATATTTTTTTTTCAGGGGGACTTCTGCAGACAGCATGGCAGACTGAAGACAGCTCCACTTTTGCAGCAAAAAGAGAAGCCAGTGAATGGAATCTGGATTAAGGAGAGGACAAGGATCTCCCACAAGTTTGCTCCATACAGAATCTCCCTGTGAAGAGATAAAAAAATAGTGATCTAGTGGGTCTGAGAGTTCTGGGAGCTGGGGGAAAACACTGTGCCTAGGCTGCAGTTCGGCGCTTTTCAAAGAGACACTGGATTTGCCTATTTCCTCTGTGAATTACTTTAGGAAGGTGCTTTTTACTGATTTCTTAGACGTTAAGAATCTTCCAAAGGGCAAGTTTTATTAGGCCAGGAGAATCTCCTTCAACCCTGGATGAAAGAAGCTTTATGTAAATATAAGGATTAAAAAGAAAAGATTTACTTTTTAGAAACAGCAAAAGAAAGATGAGAATGTGGATTTGGAAAGTTAAGGGGCTAGATGGACTTGAATATTTCCTGTGGGTGTTTAAAATTTACAAAAGAATATATGAAATTTCTGAAATTAATTGTAAGAAATCCTCCCATGAGAAAGTTTTGTTGACTGGAAAATAAACAGATGATAAGAAGGAACTTGAAAGTTGTCTAGAGGGAACCAGAGAGAATAA
Organism: Python bivittatus; assembly: GCF_059951505.1. Taxonomy (NCBI): domain Eukaryota; kingdom Metazoa; phylum Chordata; class Lepidosauria; order Squamata; family Pythonidae; genus Python; species Python bivittatus. The sequence goes on from NW_028277098.1 coordinate 36,203,903, forward strand.
AATATTACAATTAAAGGAGAAGAGACACATTAATAAAATGGAGCAATATTATTTGTCTATAGAAGAAATTAAGCCTGTTTGGGAACAATGTACTCAGAAATTACTTACAAGATTGTCTGATGCTATGGCAGGGGATATAGAAGAACAACAGATTTTATTGGACAAAACAGAGATTAAGGCCGATTTGAATGTGGATTTGGAGTTTTAAAAAACATTGAATTATAAAAGTGATATGGAAAAAGATGCTGTGGATTTGAAAATGGATTTAAAAATATCAGAGTATAAGAGTGATATGGAAAAAGATGCCAAAATGGATTTACAAATGAAACCAGCTGATGTTATAATAATTAAAGAGGGTATACAAATAATAAATCAGAAGAGTGACTTGGAAAGTATTCTTATTTTGGATTTACAAAAGGAATGTGTTAAACCAATGAAGCTGTTTCTGAGAGGAGAGAAAGAGAAACTACTGAAGTTGTTCTTGAAAGGAGATAAAGAGAAAATGATAAAAAATCAACCTGTGGGACACTATTTGACAGGATTAAAGATCCAGCTTTTTAAAAGTAAACAGGTTTACAAAGTGAACTTATCTGACTATGGTTAAAATATATGTTGTGATTTCTGGTAGCTATCAGTGGGACCTCTTTTTGACCAGGATTGAATGATGAGGTTTTAAGGATTTGTTTATAAGTGGGGAGAGATTTATTTTGCTTTACTTTTTAGAGAAAGTGATAAATTGATTAAAAAATGGATTTTTTAATCAATTTATTTTAATCAATTTAAAATATATACATGATTATTTTTGGTAGCTCTTAATAGACTTTTGCTGATTAGGATTGAATGATGAATCTTTATATTTGATTATTGATAAGGGATGAGTTATGGGAAGATTTTTTTTCTTTTTATTGAAATACTAGACAAGGTGTTAAGTCCTTCTTTTTCTATCTCTTTGCACTTCTCTTTCCCTTTTCCTTTTCCTATATATTTTAGTTTGTATTAGCCTTTTATCTTTATATTTGTAAACTCTAATAAAATTATTATTAAAAAAGGTTTTTTTTTCAGTATTAAGTAGAAGACCGTCTCTTGCACTCTTCCACCTTCAACGGAAAATCTTCCTCTCTTCCAGCCATCCAATGCATCAGGATATCTGAAACTACTGATATTTCTTCCAGCAATTTTAACTCCAATGTCTAATCCTAGTCCAGCATTTCTCATGATATAATCTACACTGTGCATATAAATTACATAAGCAGCCATGGAACGCTCCTTCCTTAATTTTCAACCATGTTGTTGCTCCATATTCTGTCCTGTTGCTTCCTGATCAACAGGCAGATTTTAATATTTAAGAGCTACCCAACAGCTTCCTGTGGTCTACATCAGTGTTTCTCACTGGGAATTCTGGGAGTTGAAGTCCACACATCTCAAAGTTCCCAAGGTTGAGAAACGCCGGTCTCCGTAATTAAAAGCCAGTACAGTACAGTACAGTACAGTACAGACCAGTCAATAAAGCACAAAGCAACTCCTACGTCACCAGGCCTGCCATAAAGTCTTCCAAAAGCTAGAGGTCGCTCTCTGAACTTCCCAGCCTTCGCCCGCCACTGCCGCTTCAAGGACGGCTAGTGGAATGCCTGATGACCTCCGCTTTCTGCCTTCCTTCCCGAATCCGTTCGGCAGCTTTTCCCTAACGCTCCATGAGAGGCTACGAGGGATTCGGGCCGGCAAAAAACAACTTTGCTGTCGGAACCAGTCACGGCGGAGCAGGCGATCGAGGGGGCAGACCCATTCCCCGCAAGGCCCCTCAGGTCCTAGCCAATCACCGCCGAAGCCAAGCTGCTGCTTGTTTCGTGCGTGTCCTGCGAGGCGCGGAGTGGAAACCTTTGGGCCGTTCCCGCGGCCGAGATGTCGACCAAGAATTTCCGCGTCAGTGACGGGGACTGGATCTGTCCCGACAAAAAGTAAGGGAGCCAGGGCGGAGGAGCCGGTTGGATGTGGCCTGCTGAGGCCATGGGAGGGGACCCGGGCGGTCCCGAGGCCTTGCTTGGCGTGGTGTCGTAGAGCGGAGCGGCCCTAGGGTCGCGGGAGCGGGCGAGCTTCCTGCGGGGAAGAAGGGCGGCCTCTCTGCCCTTTCTTGTCCCTTCCCTCCTTCAATGGGGCCGATCTTTTCGGAGGCCGATGGGTAGCCCGTGTTTGTCGCGGCCCCTGCGATTCCTCCTCGCTAGGCCTCCGTCCTGCGAGACGGCCAGCGCAAGGTCAGAAACCACCAGTTTGACATTTCCAGGAAAGGATCCCGGTATAAGATATTATTTAGAACAATAGTAGAAATAATAATAATGATAATAATAGCCATACACTTCTGTGCCCAGCTGCCCAGAAGCAAATTGAGGTTTATTTTTAAGTGCGTTGTGGATTGCATCGTCTCAGTGAATGCTTTCTTTAATGTGCCTATTTGTTTTTGGTTTTGTTTTGTTTTTTTTTTTGTTATATTGGGTCTGTATCATATTTTAAGAGGTTGATACATTATACAGGAAATGAACTGGGTAATTTAGAAATGTAAGAAATAAATTAAAGCTTTTCAAAGCCTTGCTACGTTATGATTCACATTTAAAATTCATACTATATTCAGTTACATTTGGATTTAATTGTAAAGTGTTTAGGCATTGCATTACATGCTTCTAAAAGTTTCAAATGTGTTCTGACTTACTGTGATCGTGTTGTTTTATGTGGGAGAGTTTGTAGTGGTAGATGATTAAAAGGAAATGGCAGTTACTTTGTAATTGTGAACACAAATTTTTGTTTATAAACCATCTTAAAAAGCATTAAATTTGAGGGGTTCAGAGCTAATTTGGACAAACCAAGACTTTTGGAACTATTAATCACATTGAAAGTTCTTAAAATAATGTTTCTTTTGTTTGCAGGTGTGGAAATGTTAATTTTGCTAGAAGAACCAGCTGTAACAGATGTGGTCGAGGTGACTATATCAACTGTGTTTTGATTGGAATGTTCCAAAACTAAATTTTCAGGAAATTGATTGAATTTCATGTCTGGTTTCTATTTTCAGAGAAAACTACAGAAGCTAAAATGATGAAAGCTGGAGGGACTGAGATAGGGAAGACACTTGCTGAAAAGAGCCGTGGTCTCTTTAGTGCTAATGACTGGCAGTGTAAAACGTATGTTGATCCTGAAGCTTTAATTTATTCTTAGTTTAATCTTACTGTCCTTTATTTTTAGCTAATTGTTTTTCTACTCCGAATGTGCCTCTTTCATAATTTGTTCACCCTATTCTTATACCTATTTACTCAGAAATGTGTACAGAAGATTTTATTGCCAAATAAGTGCACTTAGGGTTTACAGCCATAACGTATTGCTGTTATCTAAGATTGCAGAGTTAAATTGACTCATTTGGTAGATCCAGTTAGTTGGTTGGTGCATTGATTAAGAATCATTTGGTGAGGGGGCAGCCTTAAAAAATGAAATTAATGAATAATAGCGAGCTGCACCTGTTCTGTACTTGATATTGAATATAGTATTTAGCATTCAGTGAGAACTTCTTTAACTGCAATCTTTTTCTAGCACCATTCATCATCGAGAAATCTCTCTAAAGTTCATATTGAGAAATGTTTGCTGTTTCCATATAACCTTGGACAACTTGTGAAGGCTATTAGAAGGCAATTGAATTGCTTTTTAAAATATGTAACGTTTATTTGCATTACCAATGTAGTGTGAGTTTTAATTGAATTTGATTTCATTATTTGTTGTCTGCCAGCATTTGTTTAGCTTGCTTTCATTGGTATTTTCATTGATACCATATGGGAATTGTGCCATTCTATAAAATCTATATATGATAGACAAATATCTCCACCTCTTTAGCTTGCTGAGTTGCAAAACATCAACCAAACGAGCCAACGAATTTTTGGGTCAAAATACAATATTTTGTTTGCTTTTTTTTTCTTATATTTTGCTCAGATTTAGATTCAGTCATACTTATGAGGAGAATGTGTGTGTGTATATGTGTGTACCTATGAGGAGAATGTGTGTATGTGTACACACACACACACACACACACACATGGACTAAACATATATTAAAGATAAATATGCACCAATATGTGTGCTAAAAAAAGTTACATGTATTTTGCTTGACATTTAAATGCTATTTGTTCTTGTATTTGCATTATGTATATCTGAAATATAGGAGAAAAGCCTTTCTGGTCTTTCAATTAAAAATGATTTGAAACGTTATAGTTCTTCAAGTGTCAGCTAATGTTTGCCTTCTTAATTGCTGTACTAATATTATTTTCAGTTTTTAAACTGACGTGTTTTTCCTCCCAAAGATGTGGTAATGTTAATTGGGCCCGGAGGTCAGAATGCAATATGTGCAACACTCCAAAGTATGCCAAACTTGAAGAAAGAACAGGTAATAGCCTTAGCTAAAACATATTTTAGAAAATACTCTATACAAAATAGTCAAGGTGTGCACCATGGGAGAGAGCCAGCGAGTCAATTCATTTGGAATTCCACATTGATTTGTTGCAGATTCCTGAATTGGACTATCTTATTGAATCAACCTGAGTGTGTACATGGGCAAAAGCCATCAGATTGACATTAGATTAATTTAGGGACAACTGATTTAATAAAAATTGGATTATCAGTTCATAAATTTGATTGAGATAAATTTGCTAGCAGGTTTTAGAGGGATTCAGGTCAACATGATACTAGTGGCTTCCTGGGGTGCCATTTTTAATGTAAAAGGAAACTAAATAATGTGGGAATTGTCCAAGAATAGCTGGGAAGGCTATCTTGGTAAATAAAGATGTCAAATTCTCTTTAGGAGTTAGCAAATTCTCTTTAGGAGTTCCAGGCATCTCACTTCTACTGAGAAACTGCAGGGGGAGGATGCGATATTTGTAAATGAACAGATTACTTGATTTTATTTACCATAATTTTAAAATACAGTGTCATTTTAATTTGACAGGAACATCTATTCACAGTTCTATTTACCACTTACACAGGAAGACCACTTTCCTTTCTGATGAATCTGATTTCACCTATTGAGCCTCTCTTCCTTCTCTTTTAATAAAAGTGCTGAACACCAATGCTTCCTTTTCTTTTCTTTTTTTAATCTCTCTCTCCCTCCCTCCCTCCCTCCTCTTTAAGTTGGGAAAGGTGAATATTTCCCAAGCTCTCTGGTAGTGCATCCCTTTATCTTTCAAAACAGTTGATTGAGGTGGGAACCATAAACACTGCAGAATGCAACAATTGAAGCTTAAGAGATGCCAGAAAAAGTTGAAACTTATTTTTAATAGAGATGGATAGCAGTTGGAGGAAAGCGGGGTAACTTCCAGTTTCAGGTTTGAGAATTACCATCATGGTGCTGAATATTGTGAAAGAATGCCCATTTGCACTCTCGTCATTCTAGATTTCAGAAAATGCTCAGAACAAAAGAGCTACAATCACTTTGAACAGCACATGTGTAACTGAAACCTTTGCACCAATTGGCTGGAAAAGATGACTGGCAGGACACAGAAATAGTACTTATAAAAGGACAGATTCATATTGAAATTTGCTAATTTTAATTCAGAGTAAATTTAAGGTGAATCCTCTGTTTTAAAGTGAAGCACTTGTAGTGAGCTCTTCTCAGCATCAAACACATTTCCTTGTATACTAGAACTTGTTCCTGTTTCGTGTACAGCTACTAATACTGTGTAAAAAGCTACTCTAAAGTTTTACAACTTTTGGAAATGGCTCTGAGGAAACCACAGGAATTGCAGTATTGGGGAAGAATCTTTGGCTCCCCAGTGAGTGTATAAGAAAATTTCCATAGCTATGTGGATTTTACATGTAATGTTTTTTAATACCATAGCAGATGATGATTAAAAAAAAAGATTTCAATATAGGAAAATGTTTGCTGAAATAGCAGATGCTGCATCTAACCAAGGAGTTTGATGGGAATTGCTTGTATGCTATATGCATGCTGCTGAAGATGTGATTTACATTCATAGCTTTGACAGTGTCTAAACAGTTGGAATTGGTGGGGGTGAAAAACGTGCAACTAAGTTGGTTCCTGGAACTGTTTCTGCCCATCTAACTGAGCTTACACAAGGTGGTTTCTTTCGGATTTCTGCAATCTTTCTTTCCTCTCTAAGAGTTTCTCAGAGGGTCTTGTGCTGCAGCCCCACTCTGACAGCTGCCTTGACTCAGGTTAGTTTCAGATAATTGCCAGGAAGAAGTTCTCTTGCTTTTGTATACTTCTAATTTATCTGCACAGTTAAAACTAATGATACATAGATGGCTCCCATGCCTCTGTTTCTCTTTCAGTTTGTTCTGCAAACCAGTAGGCACTTATAAAAGGCTTCACTGTTACTTTTAACAGCTTACAACTAAAGTAGTATATCATGTTCTTGGGGCATCTGTTTAGTTTTTAAGGTTTTTGGAAACTTCTTTTTGTAGGATATGGTGGGGGCTTCAATGAAAGAGAGAATGTGGAATATATAGAACGTGAAGAGTCAGATGGCGAATATGATGAGGTGAGTGATGTGTATGTAATGAAATGTTACCTTTAAAATAAACTGATGGGAAAACTCAATAATTTCATTCCTTTAGTCCTAATTCATAAATATAGCTCTGTAAATGTTGGGAAACCTGATAGGCTGTAACACTTACTTTCACCCACAAAGCTTAGCTTTAACATCTTTATAGAGGAATAAATTCCCAAGGCTTGAAACAAGCCACAAAAGCATGGACAAGGTGACTGCAAACACCAAATTTGATTTAAATTTACTTAGTAAAAATGGGTACTGTGATTACACTGAATATATTTCATGATTTTCCTGGTCTAGCATGTTAAAATTCCATTTTGGCAGCAAGCCTTGGATGGTTCTGGGGAGCCTTATCTAAGATGGGGAGGGTTGTATAAAACTTCAAATTCTTTATCCATGTAAATTACATACTAATCAATTCTTCCATTAAGTCAATTTGTACACCAAATTGTTCCTCTCTGTTTACTTGAGAGGAAAATTGTGTTGAATTTAACCAGTCCCCACCAAAAGAAGGAGTAGATAGAAAAAAAGGTCAAAACACAAAAATTAAACCATTCTGGAGATAGTTTTTCAACCAACAAATGTATACACGAGACATTTGTATATAAATATAAATACTCTGGCCAGAAGCCAAAGGTAGGGCAGGAGAAGAAGTTAGTATTAATTCCATTAATGAATGAACTGGTTGCCTATAAAATAAGAAATTCTATTAGTAAAAGTAATGGTTCCTTCATACAAAAGCAAACCATTTTTCACATACGAACTAATCTCTTGCCTGCATCTGCTACGCATACATATATACACACACATTTGCACAGAGAGACTCTGAAAATCTCAGCAAGCATTAACCTCTGCATTCCTCTGTTAAGTCCCACTGAGTTAATCTTAAAATATATAGGTGCGCTTGTGCTGGAGCTAGATCTGTTTAACTCAATTAATAACCTGGGTTGGAAAATGGGAAAGAGATGGATTGTTCTTTCTTTCTTGCAACAAGAATATGAGGCAATAGAGTCGTTTGTGCAAGTACAAGAAGAACCATATACATACTCTGTAATAAGCCAATGGCTCTTAATTCCTAGGTAAGCATGCTGTAACAGCTTAAACATTTACCAGTGTTTTGTTTTTGTTTTTTGTTAGTTTGGTCGCAAAAAGAAAAAATACAGAGGGAAACCTGTTGGTCCTGCATCTATCTTAAAGGAAGTTGAAGATAAGGAATCTGAAGGGGAAGAAGAGGAGGATGAGGATGGAGATCTGTCTAAGTATAAATTAGATGAGGTAAAAAAATCCTCAAGGTGTAACACTCTATTCATAGATAAATCTATAGAATGGTATTAGCCTTAACTTTGCAGCTCTAAAATGTCAGAGATCACTTGCCTTATCCAGCAAGGTGAGAAACTATTAGCACTTTTATTTCTGCATATTAAGTAACATGCAGAGTCTTCTAAATATTTGGAATATTCTCCCCCCAGAGGTGCAGCGGGCCCCTATCCTCCCAACTTTCTGAAAAAGTTTAAAGACCTGGCTCTGTCAGTGTGTATGGGGTGATATGGGTTCTAGCCATCCCTCGGGGTAGTTAGCCCCCTGATGATGCTCCCTGGGAATTACTTGCCAGTCTTCCATCTTCTTGGAACCTATTTATTTTTAAGATTGTTTTTATGTTGTATTTTAATGAATTTTTATCATCTTGTAAACCACCCAGAGTTGTTTCACGAGATGGGTGGTGACAAATTGGATGGATGGATGGATGATTTTTTAGAAAAGGGAACACCACAATCCCAAGAATGTATAATTAGATCAGGTTTCAGTAAAGATCTTATAGAAGATGTGTTTTTCCAGTTAGAGATGCAACAGCTATTAATGCTTATTTAGCAATAATGCTAAATATTGTTTTACAAAACCACTGTTTTGTTTTGCAATGAAAGAAATATGTATATTTAAGCAAATGTCTTCTGTTCAATTTCCCAAAGGCCCTCAAGGGAGCTTTCAAAAATCAAGAAAGCAGATATGCAGTCAAACACATCAATGATGGGCAGAGATAAATAGTTATGCATTTTTTTCTGCCAATTCTAAAGTTTCCTTTAGAAATTCTTGCAAAGGAGAAAAGAATTTCAGACAAATTCCCATGGGTGGCAATGGCCTTCTTACTCTTTATTTATTTATAAAATACCCAAGGAGAATATGTGAATATCCTTTTTCTCATTGTACAATCCTCTCTCCAGCCTGCAACCTCCTTGGCCTCCCATGCTCCAGTCAGCACATCTGGGACCTGTGACCATTGGGTCATTTTAGTAGTGATGCTAGTGTCACTGTTAAAAGGAGAGCTGTTCTTGAGCAGTTGTTGAATTTTTTCTTCCCTGGGAGAAGTTTGGAGAAATCATCCACCCAATTACTCTACCCACATATTTGATGGACCACTATGAAACACTGTTTACACTCAGCTTCAGTTTAGAATAGGTTAAAGACCTGGTGAAAAATATTGTTAAATTTTTAATATTCAGAAAGAAATCAAATCTCTGGGGAGAGAGTTTTGCAGTTTTGAAGCACAACCCAAAAGATCCATTCTTTGGTCTCCATCAAATGCCTTTGATGTTGTAGTCAGTTTGCAAGCAGCTTTACGTGGAAACAAGTGGTCTTTCAGGTAGTGCCAAGGTATTTATAGATCAAATTGATTGCACTGCATTACATACTGCAAAAACAAATAGCAGTGTGAGATATGGTAGCTTAACATTGTATAAAAGAAAGCAATCCTTCTAGTGTGAATTAAACATTTATTGAATCTGTATGAATCTATGCATGCACTCATGATTCCTGCCAGTTGAATTATCGCTTAAAACCAGTTTTTAGCATCAGTGTGATCTGGTTGAATAAAGAAAATGAATTTAGTCTTTAAGGACTGGGGGGGGGTTCCCCTCAAAGGAAATGGTGTGATTAGATTGTATTATAACCACATCATTCTGTATGGAACTAGGGGTAATATATATGGGGTTATTCTGTAGTGCTTTGATGTAGGTAAGTCTAAAGAACAGGAACTAGCCACATCAATTTTCTAACTAAATGAGGAGATATTGAGGTCTTCTGTCCAAATCTAAAGTTTATAGAATTCATGTGTATTACATCATGTGGAAAGGCTGTATAAACTTCCTAATTCCTATTGAGAAATGTTATGGATCTGCTCTGGGGATTTATTATAAGGTTAGTATGCGTGCTTTTTTTCCTAATGAGTGTAATAACTGCCAGGATGAATTATTTTCATTATTATTTTCCAGGATGAAGATGAAGATGATGCTGATCTCTCTAAATATAATCTTGATGGTAGTGAAGAAGAAGATTCTGCCACTAAGAAGAAATCTTCCACCGCTAGGCGCAGTCGTTCCAAGTCTCGATCTTCTCCTTCACGATCTTCATCTCGCTCATCCTCCCGCTCAAGCTCAAGGTCTAGGTCCAGGTAAACGGGTACAGGTCAAGGGTAACGCCAGACAAAATGTCAGTATCTAACTTTCTTTATTTACATCTCTTTTGTGATTAACTTTTAAATTATTTTTTGCAGTTTAAATTAATCTAATAAATCTTACATATCCAGCCTGCAGAAATAAATAGCATTTAAGCTGAGTGAATTGGAGGTGGTTATTCTGTGATGACAGTTATTAGTTTAGGAGCCATGAAAATTAAAAATTTGGTTCTTAATTTTAGTATTTTTGTAGCAGCCAAGTAAAATATAGACCTGCTATGTCTGATAGACTCTGTGACTTCAAAATATGTCTTTGTCAGTGGGTCGGTGAGAGGCAAGTATTAACCTAAGTAAAGATCTGCTTATTGGCAGAAACCATATAAAAAGTAATGGTTTTTTAGGGTAAAAAGTTTTATCCTGATTTTTAAGGGAAGGGACTGGAATTTGGAAAGGAGAGAAGAATTTGTAGTTTCTTTAAACTTCTAAATAAACAAGGGTTTTGATATACATATTAACATTCCTTTTTCTAGTGAACCTCTTTAGGAACCTAATTTTTGGCATCATTTCTTACCAAAAAGTGTAGCATCTCCATTTTGCACCAGTTTTATGATGAATTATTCATAAAGAGTTCTGTATGAAAAACTGTTGAACACAATGTTATGCTTTAAAATGTCCCTAAAGTAAAACTATGTTGGATAAAAATTGACACTCCAATTAGAAATAATTCATTGATTTCAGGAGTCTGTAGTCTCCATATTTCAGATTTTTTTCATTAACTTAAAACATGTTTATACTATCCTCAACAGTTTACAGTACCTTGTCATATGTAGCCCAAGACCTTTTACAGAATGATATTACTGGAACAAAATAAAATTCTCTGTATTGGATTGGATTCAGACATAACATTCTGTAAACAGAAGACTTCCTTTCATTTTTGGAAAGGACTCTAATGCAATGACGTGACTCTTGCTGGAAGAAAGGGAATAATGAAACCACTATCTGCTTCTTTGCCCCTCCATCTGTCACTGGAGATCATCATCCTCATAGTGTGGAAACTTATATGTCATATTTGTCCAGCTAAGAAACAATCTAAAGCATATTAACGTTAGGCTTGTTCAGGCTTGTAGACTCAGATGCCCTTGGTTTTGATTGATATGTAAATAGCTTTTTCTAACTCACTAATTCAGGAAAAGTTGGCTCAAGCTTACATTTTAAAATCAGTTAAAATTAATTAAATTAATTTTACTTCATTTAATTAGCTAAACATGCAGGGTGGAATAATTTATTCTAATAGAAGCGAATGTGTGTAGCTCAGGGTTGAACTGTGGAGTCCTTGGGGTTCTCTGAGCTTGGTTGTTTTCTTGCAAATGTTTCATTACCCGGCTAGGTAACATCTTCAGTGCTCTGAAGATGTTACCTAAATGGGTAACGAAACGTTTGCAAGGAAACAACCAAGCTCAGAGAACCCCAAGGACTCCCTAATTTATTCTGGTAAATATTAACATTCAGATGCTTAATACATTTAATACATTTCTGTTATAGCTCAAACAGCATGTGTAATCATAGAAGAAAACATGGATTGGTTTGCATGCTTACCAAACACACTGACCAGCATAGAACAAGAATGGATTAGAATTATTCGTTGCAGAAATAATGGAATTCCAAAGGACTTTACTTCTGATTGTTCTGAAGATTAGAAAAAGTTGCTGCATAAAGCTACCCTATATCATCATGAACTGAAAGGAAAACAATTCAGCCTTTTGTGGATACCATCCAAATACTGTCACCAAACATTTTTTTTACAATGCTTGGGCAACAATAATAGGACAAGTGGATCAGGGATCCTGGAATCCAAAACAGTTTGATTACAAAATAAATTAAAAATAGTTTGCTTAAGATCTTAACTAACAGTATTTCTTAAGGTACAGATTTTTTACTTAATTGTTGAAATTGTGAACTCAAACCAGCAGGGTAGATTTAAAGAAGAGGATTTTTTTTTAATTTAGATTTTTCAAGGTTTTAAAAGATTATTTTAAAAATTCCAGTTTTCTTGTGAAGAAAACAGTATTACTATACTTTTCATTATAAATATGTGAAGCTTATAATTAAAATTTTATAAAATAAAGGTGCCTAACATACATTAAATTACTTAGCACTTCAATATGGGTATTTTTCATCTTTTTGAAATTGTCTTATTCAGCTTAGTTACTGCTTTTTCTTTAAAATTCTGGACTCTGTAACATTCCAGATGCAAAATTACACATTATAGCTTTGTTTGATCCTTATATGGTAGTGAAACTGTCCCAAGTAAAACAGAGAAGTTAACACACAAACAGTATATAAACGGCAATGTAAAAAGGAACTGTGAACTAGAAACTAATTGGAGTACTATGCAAATATTTAAGAAAGATACAAAGAATTATTAGTCCAAACTAATTGGCAAAAGATCCATCAAGAGAATACACAGGTTTAAACTTTAGATCAAACAAGAAATTTAAATTATGTTTTTTCTCTTGGTGATTTAAATCAACCCACCTTTGCATTGAACAGTCTCTTTAAGACACTGCATTGAGCTGTCAAGGAACTGGCAGATACAGTGAAGAACAAAGCCAGGAGATTGATTCAGCAAGTGAACTTTTGAGCTTAGCTGATTTCTGTGCTTTGCAGATAACAAGTCAAGAAAAGCAAGAATTCTGGCCCTGTGGATGGGAGCCAGGTGCTTGACTAAAAAGGAAATGGCGTTAGGGATGTTTAATTCTTTGTGAACTTTGTTCAGTTTCTTAAGGCAGATTAATACACTTAGATAGCTAGACATCTTGATACAAGGATTGGTCAAGAAAAAGAATGTTTAGAGTAAAATATAGTGAAAGGTTTTTAGATGAATATGGAAAAGGATTCATAGCTCTCGGTTATATCTAGCATGGTCTCAGGTTAAAGAAAACTGAGCTGAGACCTGAATAGAAACCCAGGGTTATTGACCAGTGCATATCTGCCTGTAAGTGGGCAAATAGAAATTTCCAAATGGTAAGAGATGTTCAAGAATGGAACAGCCTGACTCAACAGGGAGTAGACTCTCCTTTGCTAGAGGTGTATAAAAGAGTCTAGATGGCCATCTGATAAAGATGTTGTATTAGGATTCCTATTTTGGTAGGGAGTTGAACTAGATGATAGTTCCCCTTCAACCCTTACATTCTATGATTTTATGAAAAAAAAAGTGTTAAGAGCACTACCAGGAGTCTATCATTATTTAACTTCTTGTCCTAAGCAAATGGTTTGTGACTATTTTTTTCTTCACCGGGGCTTTAAGTTGACCCGTGCATAGAATTATGTGTGCTGGCAGACTGATGGCTCTTAATTAGCTATACGATGCATGAGTCTAGGAGATGTCCCTGTGAATTTGATTGGCAGAGATGTAGAGGTACCTCTGCTGAATTTAACAATCAGAGACCAAGCAAATTCTTCAGTTACTGGTCTTTTCTTCTGCCATCTCCCAGCAAGGCCAACTTTATCAGGAATAAAATGAGTCAAGCTATTGGAATAATGTTAAGTAAAATGTAAGACATCAAAATTTGCTATTACTGACATTCAATATTACTGAGTTCCTCTATACCACCTCCCAAACAATTATAGTGGTTCCCAGATACTTTATTATTTTTTCCAGGATGGTTAATATTGAATAAAGAATCACAAAAAGTGTACTATTCATCCAGCAAGTGCATTTTGTAAATCCAACTCAGCTCATGGGAGTTCTGGATCCAGTCCATTTCTTAAAATTAATTAAAATCCTTCAGATTGAAAATACGTAATTTATTTACTTAATGCTCCTAGACCTTTGTATGATTGATAAATCACAAATTTAAGCCAGAATGGTAATGTTAAATACATTTTCTAAGGATTTTTGGAATAAGGTTTTAAAATAAGTTTTTAGTAAGCAGCAAATCCAAAAGAAACTGCATTTTTTCCTAAGGGTAAATGAAATTGTAGAATTATCCTGTTTTGTAAGATCTGTTATGGGAACACTTAAAATTGGAATAGACATATACAATCTAGAGGCTCCCGTTTGTGTTTTCCTCGTGTTAACAATTTCTTGGCCTATAACAAAGCAAGCTGTATAAAAAGTTGTTTTAAAAAGTTTTACTTCTCTAAGCAGTCTTTGCAATTTGCTGCTGTTTAAACTAAAAATAGAGAAAATTTGTCACAATAATGTTAAGGAAATAGGGAATAATCAGAGAAATAGAGTTTTAAAAATGAAAGGTATGCATGCTTAAGCTACATATATTATAAATCAACAATGCTCCAAAAACATTTTTCTCAAATGATAATGGGTGAATCTTGAAAATAACTTATTGAACTCTGAGGCTATGCTAGAATTGAAATTAATTAAATTTTGATAATGACTAAAAAGACACCAAGAAACCACTCCTTTTCATATCTACTTAAAAGTAAATCTCATAGAATATACTGGGGTTTACTTCTAAATATATAACATAGGATTATGTCAAAACAAATCCCACTACACTCAGGCTTATTTCTGAGTAGATAAATTTAGACTCATGCAACTAAGTTTTGACCAAGAGTTGTTGAATTGTAATTAAATTGCTTTCAAACCATTGTAGAACATATCATCTGTAGTAGCCTTCTGATTTAGGTAACTTTAACTTGACCATTTTCTGTTTTGAACTGTGCAGCTCTTATTAACTTACAAGATTTGTTTTTGTCTTTGTGACTTACACACCAAAATCCATTGGGAATTTTCTTAAAGTTTTAAGATAAATTCTTTACAAGAGAATGTAATTTAAACTTTTTTTTTTTAATTCATTGATTAGACTTTAAAATTGGCAAAAAGGCAATAAGGTTATCTTCTGTGATAACAGTCAAACATAATGTATGACAAATTATTTGGGAAGGATTTTTCAAAAACAACTTATAACATGACCTGGAAGATAGATAAAAATAAGTCCAGCTAACTTAGCTTATGCTATTTCAAGCAGCTGTTTAATTCCTAACCATCTTTTTGTTTAAATCACTCTGTGAAAAACTTCCCACTGAGGTAAAGGAGATAAAATAACGTTAATTTCAAATACTGTTACATTTAAAGTTAGAGATCATCTGATTCTTGTCTTTCTGTTTCACCCCAAAAGAAAAAAAAAATCTTCATGTTGTTTCAGGTCAAGAAGCTCTTCCAGTTCAAGGTCAAGGTCTCATTCCACTTCCAGAGAACGTTCTAGATCTCGTGGGTCGAAATCAAGGTGAATGAGGTAGCAAGCTCTGCTTGTCAGAGGGAGAGAGAGAGATGAAGAGGTCACCATCCACTACTATTTTATTATAAGCATTTGCTACAAATGTCTTTCTTTTAATATAATTTTAGTAGCAAATGAAATTTTACTTACTGAAGTAGCAAAATGATTATAACAAATTCTCCATGAAAAGCTTTAAAAATTGGGAGAGTGAAGGTGTTTACAGCAGACTATGAAAATTGGAGGAGGGGTGCTCTGATAATTGCTTTGGGCTTTTAGAGGAAAGGCAGGATATAAATCTAACAAACTACAATGTCTTTGTAACTTCAGTTTACCAGAGGGTGTTATCTGTATTCTAAGCTAAAATATGTGCAGATGCCCTGAATGTTTCCTTACGGTAAATGTGTGACATATTCAAGGCTGAACTTGAATATTCAGTCTTAAAGTAACAAAGGCTCTTTCCCTACTACTGTTGCTTGTTTGTCTTTGGAAAAAATAGAAAATAATGAATAGTTATATTAAAATGTATGTCCATAGGTAACTTTTTCCCCCATGTCTAAAACAGGTACAGGTAAAGTACTGCCCTTGCAGTCTGATTTTATCCTCCCAAAATCTGTCTGAAAATATTTGTAGTGAAAATGGTTGCTTACAATATAGGACAGGATTTTTTAAAATTAATGTTGACACAGTTGCATGCAAAAGTTTAGGCACCCCTGGGCAAATTGTATGTATCAGTGAATCCCTAAGTGAACAGAAGCTGACAGAATTTCTACATGGTACAGTATTAAACACAACTCTTTCTGAAAATTTGAATGCATGCTTACTATTTATATGATGTTGTTTATACATTCAAAATGAGAAACAGTGAATATGGTAGGTGCAGAAGTTTGGATATCCTACAGCCAGCACTTTATAACACCTCCTTTGTAACACCTTCAGATCTTTCCTGTAGCCAGCTAAGAGTTTTTCTATTCTTGTTTTTGGAATATTTTCCCACTCTTCCTTGCAGAGCCAGATACATCTAGCTCAAAAATATCCTTAGGTCTCCTCGCCTGCACTGCATGTTTGAAATCTCCTCACATATTTTCATTCTAGAAATTGGGTGGTCATGCTAAAACTTCTTCTTTTCTGTAAATGTGTCATGGTTGATGGGAGGTATGTTTCTGAAATATTGCATCTGTTTTTAGCTTCAGTTTCATTACTGATTGTGGGGTTTTAGTATCTGGGATATGTTGATAAGTAGTTCAATCTATTCTTTCCAACCACAGTATATTTCCCATGCAAATATTTCCCTAGCCCCACAGTTTAGTAAAGGCAGGCAAGGTACTCTTTTCTTCAAACGTTTCACCCTTTTTTTGCTGCAAATGTAACTTGTGTGGCTTTGGTTCTGTAGTTCAGTTTTTTGTTCATCAGTCCAAAGCATTTTATTCCAAAATGTTTCAGGTCTATTAAAGTTTTCATTTGCATACTTTAGACAATAACTTTTGTGATGAGGTCAGAGAAAATGTTTCCTTCTGACAACTTGTTCATGCAGTTTATTGTTGCATAAGCAATGGTATAGTGTGTACCCTTGGATAACTAGTCCAGTATAAGCTACACTTTTCAGAAGAGCATTTGCAATGATCAGTTTTGCAGATCTATCCAAGAATTTTTCTTGGTCTTCCAGATCCTGCCTTGACTTCAACTGTTCAACGTAACTTCAATTTCTTAACAATGTTTCTCATAGTTGAATTTGTTAACTGGAAGTATATAGAGATAGCTTTCTTTGCTTTGTAAAAGTGACTGATTTTCATGCTCAGGCAGCTGCTCAAAGGAGTCCATGGTTGTTACAAATAGAATAACAAATACAACCTGTGAAAAGTCAGAGTATGTGGAATTGTCTTCACTTTCTAATTGTAGGCCTAACAAGCTAATAACCTTTTGGTACCTTATCAACAGCTTTACAGTAAAAAAGGAAAAAGGAACACTGAAGCAACTGGAAAGGTGTCCAAGCTTCTGCACCTACCTTATTCACTGTTTTCTTATTTTGGTTCTGTAAACAGCTGCACATGAATAGCAAGTATGAATTCAAATTTGAAGAAAGATACCATTTTTAACTTTGTACCATGTAGCGGTTGTATAAACTTCTGATCATTTACAAATTCAATGAAGTGTACAATATACCCCTCTGGTGGGGGTTAAAATTTTACATGAAAATGTATCTGATATTCACTAAGAGCTGAAATCTGTGGTATTCAGTTAGTTACATTTTTTAGTTAAGCTATATACAATTAAGGAATATTTACTGTGAGATTCTAACTTTGACCTGGCAGAGTTGATAGATAACAAGTACTTAGAAGCAAAGTGATTTTCTTTTATTTTATTAAGAGGCATCAGAAAATTAGGGTGGTACAGAGGATTTCAGAATCCAGGCCTTACCACTATAGTCTCTCTTTAGGGACTGGGTTATCCTTGTCTAATATGGGTAAAGTTGGCTTCAGCTCATTGTTTCTGTTTTGTTTTAATCTAATGAATACTTGTGACTCAGTTAACATTTTATTCTTTGAGAAAATAAAAGGCTAACTCCAAAGCTGCAAGGCATGGAAACAATCTTTTTTTGGAAGCAAAAAAAAGCTGTCCTTTTCTATGCAATTTTTGCCATCTTTATTAATCAGGCCAAATATTTTTTGTCAAGAAATTGGCAGCCAGAAAATACCCTTGCTGTGTTTTCTTCTGAAAGACTATTAGCTGTTGCAGATGAATGAATCAATTTGAAATGTTACTGCTTTATATGTTTGAGTTTTAGAGCTATTCAGGCTGAAATAATAGCCATAAACATAGGGCTTTTTACTTGCCTGTGTTTGCAAATGCAAATCTCTTACCAACATATTTCCAGTATTACAGTATGTAAATGACTGTTTCCATTAGTTCAGCCTAACACTTTGGTCAGATACTCATTTCCAAGAGGTTGTTATTAAATATATAGCATACTACATTATTTA
Source organism: Python bivittatus (assembly GCF_059951505.1). Lineage (NCBI taxonomy): Eukaryota > Metazoa > Chordata > Lepidosauria > Squamata > Pythonidae > Python > Python bivittatus. Next base: position 36,222,104 of record NW_028277098.1, read on the forward strand.
AATTGACTCCCTACCTTTCCTCTTCAGTATATGAGTAATTTATTTCCCCATTATTTCTTCATCTTAGTATTCAAGTTTGCTGTTGCTGAAAATCAACAATTAAGCTAGCATAAAGGGCTTCTATATTATATAGTCAGTTCTGGACAGTCTATGAATTGATGTGGCCATAGACAGATTCTATCTAAAATGGTTGAATTTTAGGTCCTTGTTAACGTGGCAGTAAGTATTTATACACTAATATGTATTCTGTGAATCTGTATTTGTATATTTTTTGATTTGATATATTATAGAATATTGCACTCTTGTTTATGCTAGGATTAAGTCTGATTTATTTCTTAATAAAGATCCAGCTCCAGGTCCATCAGGGGTTCTTCAACCCCAAGGAAAAGATCTTACTCAAGCTCTCATTCATCATCCTCCCCTGAGAGAAGCAGAAAGAGAAGTCGATCTAGATCTTCTTCTGGTGATCGCAAAAAAAGGCGAACAAGATCACGGTCACCTGAAAGGTTTGGGTTTTGTAGAATAAGAATGGTTGTTCTTTAAATGCTGGCTTTAAAAGGATCAAAGAGCAGAATATGTTAAGCTGTGTGTATGTGTATTTGTGTATGTGGAGTGATAGCTGTTTTCATTCTGTCTAGCTGTGGCTTTTAAAATATATTCTTGTGGCCTTTAATTATCAATCTTAAAGATAACCATAAACATGCAATGCAGAAAACATGGTTCTGACTCTTATGGCACTCTTGTGGAGTTGCATTTTTAAACATTTAGAAACTCTTCTTAATCAAAGAGTTCTAAGTTTTATGTGAACTGTTGCATACTAATAAGGTGCAGAGATGAAGTCCTAATAAGTACATTTCAAATCCTATTCTCTCTTCCTCTTTTTTTCGCTCCCTGTGACATTCATAACACTTAAAACTTATTTGTTTGCATGCTTTCTCCCATTTTTTATCTTTCAGAAACCGCAGGTCATCATCTGGATCTTCTCATTCTGGATCTCGTACAAGTTCCAAAAAGAAATAACATATAAAACTCAAACACGCACACACAAAAATAACAGTCCATTGCATGAGACAATTTAAAGAAGTTGGTGTTTTATTTGGTCAGAAATGATACATCCTGCTAATAGAGATGCATGTTTAATGGAAAACTGCAGCTAGTTTAATTCATAAAACATGTAATGCAATATTTTAAGCCATAAATTGATCCCAGAAAGGCAAATATGTTATTTTTGTTTAATTGGGCTTTAACTTTTTAATGGGTAGCCTTAATTTAGTCTTGTTTGAGGGGTTAGCTTGCCAAGTACCAGCCTGATCTGTTGCTGTGTCATCATGTAAATTTTATACTCTGGTTTCTGAAAAAGTCTAGTTTACTTTTTCTTTGTCATCTTTATAATGTTAGTAGGCAGGAGTGTATCTCAGTTTCAGAGTAGAATAATTCTTTAGAGGGATAACTTTTTTCTACTATGTTTGTGATTTCTAACTGAGAAGAATCCTAGTATAAATTATTTCCTGGATATTTTGCAAAGAAAACAAATCTTTCTGTATAATTTTCTGCAAAGTTTTGTGTGAGTAATATGTAAGGCATGTAACATAGAATGTGTTTAATTTGTGATTCCATAGTCTTTCATTCTTTATTGACTCAGCTAATTAATAGCTGTGCTTCTGCTGCAGATAAAATATGGAAAGAAATGTATTTCTTTCAGGCAAGGCTGCTATATCTCCTTTATGTTATCCCCCTGCCCCTCGGCACACATTTGAAGCTAGCATTACTTGGTCAAACTATAACAACTATTAAGAAAAAGTAGGTATGTATAAAACGTGTCATTTCAGTGATTTTCCAGAAGATAATTTTCAGAATCAGAAGTTGTTTGTGGTGTTCTGGCAGCAGTCCGGTCCAATATAGGCCTGTCTTGACCAGAATACCATCTCTGGAAAACCACAAACTACTGGCTTGGTGAATTAAGATCTACAAAGCTGCCAGATTGGTGTAATCTGGAGAGAAGCATTGTTCTTTAAATTTTTTGTACAAAGGAATGGAAATCCTAAAACCTCAAATCTGTTTGACCTAATTTATGGCTTAAAATGTTTCATTTTCACTTTTGTTTTACTATCAAATGTATTTGTTAAGTACTGACCATTCTTAAACTGGTTGGGGAAAATGTATATGTCATCTTCAGTCACATCCAAGGTAAGTATGTTAAGGGAAATTAACAAATCTAGAGAATAAGCAGTATGCCTTCAGTATCTTGCGTTTGGAAGATCTGCTTCATAAAACAAACTGCACAATGGCAAATGGAGCAGAACTGCCATCTTATTTTTTCCTTTTATGAACATCTTAAATTTGGTGAGGGTGGGGCTGATCAAAGACATAGCAAAAAGGCTTTGCTGTGCAAATATTTTGGATAAATTTTGCAGAAAAAAATGCCTTGTAATCCTGTATTGCTTCCTCTTAGGTATCCTCTTTCTTGTGCTAAATGTAGCATAGATTGCACAAGTACAAATAGTCTTGTAACTGTGCCTCTCTCTGACTTTTTGAAAGTCTGTCTAAAAATGTGAAAACCAGATTTGCTAAATGCTACATGTTAACAGTTAGCTATTCTTGTGCTTTTATTCACAGTATTGTACCTAACAAGTTTTAATCTTGGCATATGATAGGCTATAATGACTAAGGGAAAATTATGGGTTTCATTTGGCTTGGATTTAAACTGTATTGGTTATATGAAGATCCAATTCTGTGGACATGTAAATAAAGCATGCCAGTTGAAAATGTCATTTATTTGTGATTTATGTCCTTTCTGTCTAAACAATGCCAGATGTTGCATAGGTTGCAGTTAGTATCATTTACTTTCAATATTATGACTTGAAATAACTCAAATTTACTCGAACCTTAGATCCCAAGTAACCTAGAGATAGACTAATAATGGTATCCCTAGCATGGGGGATATAAGCAGCAGTGGGCTTGTTGATACCTCCTTTGTCCAAGCCCAACCAGCTGAATATTTGATTTTTTTAAATTACTTCTTTATGAATAACAAATGCTTAGATGTTATCCATAAACACTTTCTATGATGCATAAAGATCTAGAACAAAATAAAGGGGTGCAGAATGGAAATGGTAATGTCTAAACAATAGATCACAGTATAACTAGATGAAAATATAAATTTGATCCTTGAATGGAAAGCATGCTGTTTGTAGAAAGGACTAAGATACAGGAGTCCCTTTCTGCTAAGTGCAAATTTCACAGACACCCAGTTCCATTCCATTTTATTTTAGGAAATACCCTGTATCCACTGTGCAGTGAACAAGAAATTATGAATATCTGTCTCCCCAGTAGAGTGTCTCATGGGTATTTGGATTTATGGGTAGTCTAGATCCCACCCCACAGTAAATGAGAAGATCAATCCTACAAGCTCTAAACTGTCAGGTCTGTACCAGTGTTGGCTACAGACCAGCAGGTGCCCATAGGAAGGAGAAACATTTGTTACTGCCTTCAGTTCCTTTTTTTCTTCTGTTTTCTTTTGGGTTTTTTGGTTTGTTTCTAACAAAGAAACTTTGTTGCACTTCAGTTTTCCAAATTTACATGTTTGCTTCCACATTATATTATGAGCCCAGAAAGAGGTGAATAAGATGAAGACAACTTCATGGAATTATATTTCTGTTGTAGATTCTAAAATATACAATGATACTAACTTTGCTGGGAAACAATTTTTCATTGTGATCTTTTAAAATTAGAAAACCGCACTCTTGTTTAGGTAGCAGGATGCCTAGCAGCAATGAAGATCTGTCCCTGTCAGTAGTCCCTGTCAATAGTTATATTGTCATGTCATGTCATGACATGACTACTGTTGTGTTGTGTTGTTTTGTTACGTTATGTTATGTTATAACATTTCCTTTATAATCAAAAGCCAATTTTTTTAAGGACATAATTTCAGTCCAGTGGAATGTTTTCTATGGTGTAGCTGTGATTAGATTTTGTTTCGTGTGTAAAAATTCATAAAAATAATGATTTTATGGGAAAAGCAGGTATACAGTGTATTCGGAAAGTATTCAGACCCCCTTCACTTTTTTCAATTTTGTTATGTTGCAGCCTGATACTACAATCGTTCAAATTCATTTTTTTTTCTCTCATTAATCTACACTCAGTACCCCATAATGACAAAGTGAAAACAGAAATTTAGAAATGTCTGTAAAAAATGAATTTGAACAATTGTAGTATCAGGCTGCAACATAACAAAATTGAAAAAAAGTGAAGGGGGTCTCAATACTTTCCGAATGCACTGTATTTGAAATGTATCTTGTATTATTAAAAACACTGATAATGGTGAAACTTGATGTTCCATTCATTGTCATACTTCATACAGGAATTAGATTCAGTTAAATTCAGTTGTAATCATATGACAACTGAGCTAGGAAGTAATATTCCTCTAGTAAAATCAGAAGTTAGAGTGCATGTTAAAGCTTTCAGAATGGTCTTACATTTGTTATTCATTAGGAGCCCTGTGATTCACACAGGAAAGTTGCATGCCTGCATAGGTTGGAATTTTCAGTTTGGAATTTTCCAGAGAATTCATTTTATAGGTGCTCTATCATATTTACTGTGTGACTAGGTACAGCATCCCACAAATAGCACAGTTCATTTTGACTACCACAGCTTTAGGACATTCATTTTTTAAATCTGATAGCCTTTATGCTTTATCAAAATTATCTCATTTTTAAAGTCGCTTTTCCCCCCCCTTTAATTTCCATTAAGTCTTCACTAACATTCCTTGGAGAGTGGTTTGTCAGGACACTTGGTCTTTCCATTGCAAGCATTCTACCCTTCAGTCTTATTGCCCTAAGGGGCCACATTTTACAAGTGCCTACATGCATAACCAGTCCTTCCCACCCCCATTTGGAAGGGCATAGTATTGACCTCTTTTCCCTTGGGCAAGATAAACGCCCTAAGTAGTGTCTTGAAAACATTTCCAGGTTAACTGCAATTGTTTATCCTGATGGGAGCATAATCCAAACCGACTATATCCCTCTCATCTTCTTCCAAAGCCTCTTGTTTTCCAGAGAAGCATGTAACATGTCATCATTCCTGTCTTATTTGCCAGAGGTCAAGAAGCAAATTTTGGGGTCACAGAGAAACACCAAGCAGGGATTAAATTTGCATCATGCAGCTAACTAGACAGCCATCTTTCATGATGCTTCATCACTGCACAGAGTTGCTGGGAGTTGGGTGGTGTATACATTTAATAATTATTGCAGTGGTGGTGGGCTTGCTTTGCTGGTTGACACTGGAAGCCAAGACTAGAGTTAGGGAATGTTCCTTTGATGAGGACTGCTTATTCAGCAATAAGACTTCATACAACAGTAAATAGGAACTGCAGCAGTGCTATATCATTCCCTCTTCCCACCCTCAAGATCCCACCTTGACTAAGGAATGCCAGTTTTTTCAAACAAAGCATATAGGTTTTGTCCAGAAGCTTTTGCTGAATGTCAGCACCAATTTGTTGCTCAGCAACAAGGACCCATAAAACACGTACTTTGAATTATCAAAGTAGCTTAATGCTGTGCCAGTCTCCTTGTGCCTTTATGACTGTAAAGGGATTCAACCAACTGCATGCTTATCATTCCTTGGGGGCTGTGGTTTGCTTCATTGCCAAATCTTGCTGGTTAAGAGTATCTCCACCTTCTGAACTGGTCTGATCTACATGTATAAGGGACAAGTCTTCTATTCAGACTTCAGTTTCTTCACTCTTAAAGTTTGGAAGATTCGATTCCTTTATCTCTCCAGGACAAAGTAAAGTAAAGCAAAGTATATTGGCTCTCAGAAGTCTTCCACAAGGGCTTCCTGTACAGCTAAATCTCCTTTGAAGGTTGTGTCTGGATAATACAATTTGATCCCTTCAAGATCAAGTCCATCATATGTGAGCCTTTATCTTGCATTTAAAACAGCAAAGCTTAGCTTGTCTTCAATAAAAGTACACCTTACAACCATCTTTTTTTTAATCATCAGAAGGCACTTCTTTTCTAACCTGCTGATAAAACATTTTGTGAAAGACCAGGCACTTCTGTCCTCCAACATTTCAATCTGGGGCATCTGTCTTATATTGTCCCTGTTCACCTTGCTTTCATGGAAGATGTAACGTTAATATAGGTGTGTTTTATGGAACAATCCTTATTTTTCATGAGTACTTTCAAAGTACTCATTTGCCAAATACCTCCTTCCTTTCAAAAATGGTGTCAGCTCTCCACTATAACGAAGACACATAATCCACCTTTTCACCCAATCCCTCACTCTAGATGCCTGACACATTCTTGCTTTTTCTGTGGACTACACAGCAATGTCTATTTCTAGCATGCTTTCTCCTTCCTGTATATTGTCCATATATACAGTGAAAATAGATAGATGGCAATATCAAGTTTTTATATTAGCTGGCTAAACAGCTGTGTCCTCTTCCAACCTGTGCTCACTGCTCAGGAACAACAGCAACATCATCAGCTTTCTGAATTATTTGCTACTGGATCTCTTCTGGGCAATAGGGTTCAGCTTTCCACCTTCATCTAGCATTATAGGCTGGACCTACAGCTGCAGCCTTTGGACAGACTGCCATGTCTGGTTACTTTATGACAGGTTCCTCCTGCAGGTAAGAAACTTGTTACTCATCTGTGTGTTTGAATCAAAGACATGATGATGTGTCATCTGTGAATTCACACAACCTCCTAACTCATTTGATCTTTGTGACTTCTGTGTTCGCTTGGATTTGCTGTGTAGGTCTTAGGAATGGATTGAAAGGATTCAGGGGAAACCTAATTAGTCATAGCAGTGCTCTCACCAAGCAGTTCTCTAAGCTTTCAGTTGAAGATGGCATGCTGAAAGTCTCACTTATCCCCCTACTCAATATTTTCAGCTATTATCAACTGCTTATCTGAACTTAATTCCTTTCTAAAGCAAGTAAACACAAAGGGGTACTTCACCCCCCCCCAAAAAAACCTAAAGAAACAGAATTTACATGAAAAGAGATGAAAACAAACAACTGGCAGTCCTCTTCCAGTGGAGAAGAGGAAGTTGAAACCAAAATACAGCTCTTAGATTATCATTCCAAAGAATTTAAATATGACTTGAAGCTGGAATAGGAGAAATTCTTCAATAAAATATTTTTTGGGTGTGGTTGAAAAAGTAGTTTAAAGACCTGTCAAAGCAAATACTGGACAATGTTCAGACAGCTAGTCAGGCCTAAGATTTAAGCACTAAAAATACTTCTAGTATTAAAGAAAATGAGAAAGACATTGTGGTGGTTAAAATGTATCTAGAAGATATTGTAGATACATAGATGAAGCAACCTCCATTTTAGAGGTATTAATGAAAGAGCTGAGAACAACATGGTAAGATTATCTTGTAACAAAACTTGATCTCCCAGATTTTCATTTATCTGACAAAGATATAGTACATACACATAGAGTTTATTTATTGATTTATCTAAAATATTTATGGCTGTCCATCTCATAGAACACAACTCTGGGCGGCTCACAACGATAATAAAACTAAAAACAGTTAAAACAAGAAAACCAGATGCCTAGTCCATCATCTCCAATACATCAGTCTGTACATCAAATCAAATCTTTATAGACCAGCTAACAGTCTATACAATCCTCTGACTAAACCCTCAGAGTTCAAACTCTGGGCTTGCAAAGTTGAAAAAACCCGAGATTTTAATGTAGTTTTTTTAATGAACATACTAGAGACAGAATTACTCAAGAAGCTCAAAAGCTAAAGAAAATAAGGGAGGAACATTTTAAAGACATTTAAATTTAACATTTAAATTTTTGAGACATAAAGCCATTTAAATTTTAAGACATCAGCCAAATTACAAAAAAAGAATTGCATTCAAGCCTCTAACAACTCTTGATAAAGGGGAATTTGATATAAATGGGGATTTCCATTTAAACTTGTAATTTTAAAATCACAAGGAATAGAGGCAATTTCTACCATTCAAGACATAAATAAAACTCTTAACAGGTTTTGAAGACTCCCCTGAAACTAGGGCAAGAATGAGCTTGGAAATTAAGCAGATACAGCTGCAAAATCACAATTACAGACAAAGGATTCTGACAGAAGCAAGAAAAAAAAAGGAAAAATAACATTAATTATATTGGCCAGTTAAAGATCTAGCACAGTATAAAAACCTTAGTTTGCATTAGAATTAAGTTATAAGTACATAATGAAAGTACTAAGGAAGAAGGAAATAGTGAATGTGGGAAAATTGGGGAACAGATTTGAACAATATAAGATTAGGTGGTTTATTTCCAGCAGTATATAATTCATTATGTAGGGAGGAGGTAAGGGATCAGCAAAACCTTCCTTAAACCATGAAGGGGCTCAGAGTAATCCATTGTGAATCTCTGGAGTCCTTGGGGTTCTTTGAGCTTGGACTCCACAGTTCAACCCTAAGTACACATATTCTCTTCTGTTGTGAATCTCTGCAGGTTTACTCCTGGTTTGAGATTGAAGAGGAAGGGGGGATGGATAGAGAAGGCAACGTGGATATTAGAAATTTAAGGATCATCCTAGGGGAAAGCATGGAAGGGAGGGATGGGTTGGAAAGGGTTGGAAATCAAGGAAGGAAAGAAAACACAAAGAAACAGCAACAAAATATTTATTCTTATAAGCCTAAATAAACTTGGGTTTTTTTATAGGATGCAAAGTATCTAAAGTAATAGAAATTATATTTTATGAATGGCATGTAATTTTATTTCATTGAATGTTAGAAATTTGGGGATTGCAATAAAAAGATTTACACTATTTAGATATACTGTATAAGATCTTTTCCCCCCCTTAATTGTTATGTTAGAAGAAACTTATAGGATACATAATATCAACGATTAATATTTCATTAAGCATAATTTGCTGTAGACACTAATAAATCAAGGGGCCTTGCAATTTTATTTAAAACTAGTCTAAACTTTAAAATGCACAGATTACCAAAGGACAGCAATGAAAGATCCATATTTATTAAGGGAAAATTAAATAAATTACTAGTTATTGTTCTTACAAAATTCTTACAAAAGTATTAATGAAATTGGTAAAATTTGAGATGGAGAATTTGATACTAGGAAGAGATTTAAACAAACACAGGCACCTCTCAGGAAAAAGTGGAGATAATGTCTGCAATGTTGTCATTTGTTAATATTGTTGCAGATTCCAGGACTGATACATCGTAAATTATGAAGCCCCACCCCCGTCAAATGGATTCATACCTAATTCAGATAAATATAACTCCTATTCCAGATTAGATTATATATGGATATCTAAATCATGAGTAAACCCTATCCAACAAGCAGCAAATAGCACCCATCTGCCTATCTGACCACAGCCCAGTGATCTTAGAACTCAAAGTAGGAAGCCCTGCTGGTTTTACACATTTCTGGTGATCTGATCCAGTATTTACTACCCAGTCAGTGAAAGAAGCTTTGTCCACCCCAGTTTTCTTTTCCAAGACAATAATATCAAACGTCTCCCGTGATAAGATGGGAAGCAATGGAAGCAGTAATAAAAAGGCAATGTATTGATCAGATCAGCATCATTAAAAAGAAAAAATACTCATCAGATAAATTAGATTTGGGAATTAAATAATTGTTAGCAAACTATAATAAAACAGGTTCTTCAAAGTCTAGAACAGTGAGAATGAAAAAGGAATTGGCAAAGTAAAAATCTCACTGAGCTACTTTTAGCAACTAAATCGTGAAATAACAAAAGTAGCTAGATATCTCAGTGATATAATATGATCTGGTCTATAGCTTCATTTGACAAAGTCTCTGATTAAACCATTGTATAAGGCAAAGTAGTGAACAGTTCTACAAGTAATTGTGGGATTTCGTTGTTTATATAAGCAGCATCCTGGCAATAGTTTGTATCAAAAATTATGGATTTGTTCAGATGTACCAACACTTCATAATTATTTATTTTAAAAGGATCTTGAAAGTGAAAAAAAAAAGGTATAAAGCCTATAGAGGGTTTCAGTGTGAATGCGGAACTTCTGTAAATTTACAGACAATCACAGGGAAGTAACAAGTTATTTTCACATTTCCCCAAACTGCTCCCATCAGTCCTCCATCTGCTTCTGGTACAAAATCCACTTGTTACTGGGGTCTTGTTCTTTCTCATCCAATTTCTGCTTGGACACACTGTGGTTCAGTTGCTCTTCCAAGGAATGTATCCCACTAGTATTAGGCACATACATTGGGTTTAACAAGGTTTCTAGTTCCTTGGAGAAAATTACAGAAAATGTTTTATTCCTAAGCACTGGCTGTTTTTGCTGTATGATTCGAAAACTCATAAAATGAAACAGACACAGAGGAGTGTTTTATAATTAATCAACATTGTAGAGCAGACAATTGTGTAAGGTTCACGGCTACCCAGAAAACTTGAAATCAATCAGCAGCACAAAATAAAAGACTTCAAGCAGGGACTTCTCTAAGCAGCGTTTTCTTTGGCTGAGCAAAAGTCTGGGTGCTCACACCACGCACCAAGAGAGAGCAGGGTGGCACACTCTTGGAGACAAAAACACAGCCTTTTATAGTATTTTTAAAAAGGCAGATCTTAGTACCATTATAATAAAGATGAGTTTTACAGCCAGTCAAAGAAACTTTAGCAGAATACATTATTCCCTGCCCTTGTTTGCTTACATTAATTTAAAGGAATTCCCCCTAACTCTTATACCTTGTCAGTCCCTGCAGACCCTTGTTCTGGGTCCTCCCTCCTCTTATCAGGCCTCAGTCTCTTCGGGAGGAGTTTTCCCTATTATCTGAGCTAGCTCATCTGTGGTTAGTTGCTTCCTCTTGCAATTTCGCTAAGTGCTGTTAGTATTGAAGCTTGGCTATAGAGAACTCTGTGCATGCTCTAAAGCTATAAAGTTAACATTGCCAATTTAGATATTGATTCATTGCCACTTTAGATATTGATCCCTTCAATTGTTTCTCAATCGTTGGTCTAAGTCAGTGTTTCTCAACCTCAGCAACTTTAAGCTGTGTGGACTTCAGTTCACACAGTTCAGCTTGCTGGCTGGGAAATTCTGGGAGTTGAAGTCCACATAGCTTAAAATTGACAAGGTTGAGAAACACTGGTCTAAATCATTAATGAAATGCTGTTTTAAAGCACTGGGATAAATGTACCTGACTATGTGTCAATATGTTGCATACACCTCCTAGGGGATAATATGTGGACAATAGCATTTTCAGTTGCAAGGTAGTCTCTAGATTAAGGACCTTAGCTTGCATGAACAGTTGAGCATATCTGGGGCAAAACTGGACTTGGGTTGTGTTTGGAACATACTGATTAAAATGTGCCCAAACGATAAATTAAAGCAACATGGTATTTCTTTCAGATGGGAGAGATTAGAAGGAGTATTTTTTATGTATAAAGAGCAAAGATTTAGAATAAATTCTATTTTAAAGGCAGAAGCCTCTTTGGAAAAATATAAGGCAGACTTTTGCAATACCCATAAAGAAATAGAAGATAAAGAAAAAGAAAAAGAAAAGACTACAGAAGACATCGAAACCAGTGTGGATTTAACAAAATTTGGGGCTTCTGGAGTGGATTATAAAAGACTCTAATATAAATATACTTATGGATTACAAATACTTAACCTGGAATATAAATGGAGCAAATGCTCCTCAAAAAAGAAAGATTTTTTTTTACTTTTTAAAGAAACTGAATTTGGATATAATCTGTCTGCAAGAGACACATATTTGTAAAAAAGACATTAAGTACTTGGTCCGGAAACAAATTGGAGAAGAATTTATATCGGCTGGATCAAAAAAGACTAAAGGAGTTGTTTTGTACATACAATCAAAATTGAATCCACAATTTATTTTGACTGATGATCGAGGAAGATATGTGGCAGTTGAAATTAGTATACAAGGGGTCAAAACACTAGTTGTTGGACTGTATGCCCCAAATGTTGATAAAGGGATATTCTATAAAAATTTAATGGACAAATTGATGGACTTACGAGAATTGGTGCCTTATGGGTGATTGGAATGGGGTGATTTCTCCAATGGAAGACAAACAGTCCCCAAAGGGGCTGAGACTTAAACAAGGAAAACTACCCCAAACATTCTTTGATTTGAAAGACATGTTGGATTTACAAGATATTTGGAGACTTTTAAATGGAAATTCCAAGGAATTTACATATTATTCTGAGAGATTTAAGTCCTTTTCTCGAATAGATATGTTTTTGATTTCTAAGTTGAAAGACTTAGACTTTTTCAGACCATAATCCTGTTAAGTTGACTATTAAAGGGAAAAAGAGTACATTTCGATATTAAATGAGACAATTTTACAGAAAAATGAAATAGTTGATACTTGTAAAAAAAGTTAAGAGTTTTTTCAATTGAATATGAACGAAGGCACTAACACACAGACTGTTTGGGATGCTAGCAAGGCTTATCTGAGAGGTTGTTTCATTCAGTATAATGCCCTGTTGAAGAGAAAAAAACAAGAGAAGATGCAATTGATTTTAGATGAAATTAAAAACAAAGAGATTAAGATGAGAAACAATCCACTGGATGAGACTTTGAATACACAAATTAAATTCTTAGAAAAACAAATGTCAATGTTAATGATACAGGAATTAGAAACTCACTTGAAATTTACAAAACAGAAATATTTTGAATCTGCGAATAAACCAGGTAGATGGCTAGCTTATAAACTGCGTAAACAAAGACAGAAAAGATTAATTTCTAAAATACAACACGAGGGGAAGACCTTAATGGATAATGCAGGCATTCAAGAGGCCTTTCTCTGTTACTACTCATTATTATATAAAAAGCAAGATGTTCATTCAGATGATATTGATAAATATCTGTCTAAACAAAAATTACCTATTCTTACTGATCAACAGAGAAAATTACTTAATGATCCCATCACATTAGAGGAAATGTCAACTGCCTTTAAGAAAATTAATTGTGGAAAAGCACCTGGCCCAGATGGTTTATCAGTGGCTTACTATAAATATTTTGAGGAGGAGCTTTGTCTTCCTTTACAAATGACTATGAATTCAATCTTAGACACAGGTGTAATGCCAGAAACTTGGAAAGAAGCCCATATTACCCTGATTCCAAAAGATCAACAGGATTTGACCTTGACAAAGAATTATAGACCAATATCTCTATTGAATAATGACTATAAGATATTTACAACAATTCTAGCAGAAAGAATGAAGAATATTCTTGTAAAATTTATCCATCAGGATCAAGCAGGATTTTTATCAAAAAGACAAATTAGAGATAACATCCGAAATGTTTTGGATATATTAGAATACCTGGAACAACATTATGAAAAACAAGCAGCTTTGATATTTTTGGATGCTGAAAAAGCCTTTGACAATTTAAATTGGCCCTTTATGTTTAAAGTCTTGGATTCTATGAAATTTGGGGAAAACTTTGTTAAATGGATTAAATCAATATATATACCACAAACCGCAAAAATAATTGTTAATGGAGACTTTACTAAACCATGTGAAATTCAAAAAGGTACAAGACAAGGATGCCCCTTGTCTCCATTATTATTCATACTGGTTCTAGAAGTATTACTTAGAGATATTAGACAAGATGATAACATTTTGGGAATAAGAGTTTAAAAAGAAGAATATAAGTTAAGAGCCTTTGCTGATGACCTAGTCATTACTTTAGAAAACCCACTGGAGGGGGTCGAATCGTTAATGCAAAAATTGAGAGACTTTGGGTCACTAGCAGGGTTCAAAGTAAACATACAAAAAACAATGATTTTAACTAAAAATATGGATTTTCATCAACAGAAGAAACTGAATGAACTAACTGGATTTACGATAGAGAAAAAAATAAAATACCTGGGAGTATATTTGACATCTAGGAATGATGGTTTATTTCAGAATAATTATGTTCCACTCTGGACAGATATTAAAAAAGATTTAGACCGATGGGAACAGTTACAATTGTCATTACTAGGAAGAATATAGGTGATTAAAATGAATATTTTGCCGCGAATTCTATATCTTTTCCAGACAATTCCAATATTGACTTTAGAAGCACCCTTTAAACAATGGCAATGTGATATTTCTAAGTTTATATGGCAAAGGAAAAAACCAAGAATAAAATATAAAGTTTTGCAAGATGTGAAAGAAAGAGGTGGTTTGGGTCTTCCTGACTTGAAATTGTACTAAGTAGCTTGCTGTTTAGTATGGCTTAAAGAATGGATTACCTTAAGAAATGAAAAATTATTAAATTTGGAAGGTTATAATTTGAGATTTGGATGGCATGGATATTTGGTATGATAAAGTTAAAGTTAATGTGGACTTTAAAAACCACTATATTAGAAGATCTTTATTAAAAGTTTGGACTAAATGCAGACCACTTTTATGCCCTAAGATGCCGATGTGGACCTCTATACAAGAAGCCTTCTATAGAACTGAAACAAGAGATGAAAATAAATGGATGAGATACAAAGACTTATTAGAAAAAGAACAAGGAGAATATAAAATCAAATCAAAAGAGCAATTGGTTTTAGAAGGACATACCTTTCAATGGCTTTCTTATGTGCAATATAAAGAAAAATTTTAAATTGATAAAAAAGAATTTGGATTTGAACAGAATAAATCGGAATTTGAAATTCAATTATGTGAAACAGATGAACACTTAATAGCAAAAATATATAAATTATTGTTGAGAGAAGAAATGGTTGAAGAACAAGTTAAAGAATGCATGATTAAATGGGCAAAAAATATTGGACATAATATACATATGCAGCAATGGGAAAATATGTGGTCTAAAGGATTAAAATTTATGTTATAATTTTTATAAAATGTATCGATGGTATATGACACCCCAAAGACTATCAAAGATGTATGGGACAATTTCCAACAAGAAGGGTCGTTTTACCATATGTGGTGGACGTGTAAAATTGCAAAGAAATTCTGGACTCAAATACAAACCTTGATGCAGAGCATACTACAAATACAGATTCCATTTAAACCAGAATTATTCCTGCTGGGGATAATGGATTTTCAAATAGGAAAACATCTTATTAGAATTATTCATTACTTGATTACCGCAGCAAGACTTCTTTATGCATAATTTTGGAAAACCCAGACACTACCAACAATACAAGAATGGTTGTTAAAACTGATGGAAATGGCAGAAAATGATAAACTGACTTGCTTATTAAAAGAAAACTCAAATAATTATTACCTTAAAGAATGGAAACCATTGATGGACTATTTGCAAAATGCAGGTGGGGTGAAGCTTACATGGGGATTTGAAGATTAGATTATAAATGTAATGGGATATGATTTGACAAAGAATTATTCCTACTTAATGCATTAAAAACTAGCACTTATGATACTCTTATTATTCCTAAGATAAGAGATAGATTGGAAATTATCTATTTTTCATATCTTTTTTCTTTATCTCATTTTTTCTTTTCTTTATAATTTGTATTTTCAATTTTCTTTTTCATTTCTAACTTTTAACTTTGTAACTTTAAAATTCCAATAAAATATTTAAAAAAAATAAAATGTGCCCAAACTGACAAAGCCATTACTTTCTCAAGAATTGCTACATGTGTTACAGATATGACTAAGACCAGTGACTTAGTCCACACCTTCTCTATTTTATTAAAATGTGTTATGTGAAAGCATCAGTTGATCAAAGCCATGGTGTATGAAAATAGAGAATGTTAATGTTACGCCTCTATAAAAAAGAAAAGAAAAAAGAGAAAGTAGCAAGAGTAACTGCAAAAACTACAGAATATCAGATTTTTAACTGTGCCTAAATGATAAAAACTAGACCAAACAGATGAATTTGTGTACCTTGATAGAACACTTCAAATAATGGGAAAATGGATAGAAAAAAATAAGATGTGTAAATATTGGTAGAAAGGTAGTTGTGGTATGTGGTCTATTGCAAGGAATGACTGTCAAAAGAAGCAGAAATGGCTTTATAACAGTATGATTCTGTTCATGTTGTTATATGAAAGTGAGAGCTGGATATATCAGGAGAAACTTTAAAATTAGTTGAATGCACTGGGAATGGGGTACCTAAAATGTGGGTGTGGTAGAACAAGACAGAAGATCAAGAATAAATGGATACTGGATAGATGTGAATGATCAGTGCAAAAGAAGTATAATGGGGTGGTTTGGTCATAGAGAATGAATTAGGATTGAATTGCAAAACAAAAATGTGAAGGAAGAGTAAATGGGTTAAGAGGAAGGGGAAGACTTAGAAACTTGGTTGGATAGAGTTGATAAAAAAAGAGAGAGGTGAGAAGGTTAAAGAACAAAAAGCAAGGTATGAAGCAAGGAATGGGCATGGAAAAAGCAAGGATAGAAAGCTCTGAAAAGGTACAGTTAACATTTTAAAATATAGCGTTCTCCAAAATAGAATAGCATGATGAATAGCATATGCATTTGTACAAGAAAGTGTTGCATTGGAGCTAAATAATAACATTCCTTTTTGTAAACAAAAGCTATGAGAATTTGCTGCACGTGTAAAGTAAGACTAACACAGCATTACCTTTCTTAAACACCTACATACATAATTTACTTGAATAAAATATATCTACCCATATCTTATAATGGGATTGTGTATTTCTACACCTGCCACAAGGCTATAACTTACTTAAACTTATTTGGAGACCGTTCACTGCAACTAGCTATGACAAGGTAAAACAGCGTACACTTAAAGAACTTGATTTTTAACCACTTCCTGTACCGCCCAGAGACATATTCTGCAATTTTGCAAGTAATATCCTAGAAAACTACTTTGAGCATATACTTTTATGTACAGGAGTCATTTAGACAATCTATCTGGAATATGCCTAGCCTGGATGCTTAAACTAGAATAAATCCCCTTTGGCTTTAAATACTGGCTAGTGCTTTTAAATTTTTAGAAATACGTCATAAAAGCACAAGCCAGGCTATTCTTTCAATTAGATAGTGATGTCTGCATAGTCTATTTTAAAAAAAGGTTTGTGCATAAAGTGGATTAGGGCCTTTTCAAGACTCTGAGATGGGAAGGGATGAAATGCTCAATGAAGCTTCTACTCCTCCCCCCCCTGCTTTTTTTTTTTAACTGCATTTCATTACAGTATTTCTTTTTTCTGACCTTTTGAAATTGGTGGCCTAGTAAATAAGAATGTGTTGGAAAACCAAAGTGCAGGAATAATTCTTGGGATTATAGTTTAATTGATAAATGTTACAGCTCTGAATCACAGCAACTATTGATCCATAGTTGGATGGCATCTCTTCCATGTGTGAAGCCTGGCACAATTGCCCCCACTACCTCACCTTAAGGTGTGGGGGTGAGTCCACTGGTTTATGGCAGTGTTGTCCAAACTTGGCCACTTTAAGATGAGTGGACTTCAACTCCCAGAATTCCCCAGCCAGCCATGCCAGATTCTGGGAGTTGAAGTCCACTCATCTTAAAGTGGCCAAGTTTGGACAACACTGGTTTATGGGAATACCAAAAAAAACACACCATCCATTAGTGCATGGCTACACACAGGTGAATACAACTGATGCGTACTGGTATCTTTTCTCACTAGGTGGCATTACTGCTATCTTCATGTACAATACCTTTTTCTTCCTTGTTTTATTTTGGGCAGAATGGGCCCTTTAAAAACAAAACTGCAGCCAGAAATAGTCAGATGTGTGATTGGTACATGAGGGCAATATTTAAAAACTGCAACTCAGTGTGATAACATCAGGTCTGTGCACTGGAAAATACACGTTTCCTGGTAATCAAGCAGCTCCAGTCACCAGTGATACACAGCTAGAAGGCCCTGGAGGAAAAGTTAAAGGAATTACGACCACTATCTGGTCTCAGCAGAAGTATGTATTTTGCAAAAAGGGCCCAGTTTGCTCACCTCCCAAAGAAAGACAACCATACCAATTCACCAACCACACTGGCCTAGAAGGACTTGACCAAGTACAACTCAAACCATGGAAAACTTTTTCTTTCTTTCTTTCTTTCTTTCTTTCTTTCTTTCTTTCTTTCTTTCTTTCTTTCTTTCTTTCTTTCTTTTTCTTTCTTTCTTTCTCTCTCTCTCTCTCTCTCTCTTTTTCTTTCTTTCTTTCTTTCTTTCTTTCTTTCTTTCTTTCTTTCTTACATTTATATAGCCGCCCATCTTATAAAACTCTGGGTGGCTCCCAACCAACAGTTAAAACAACATAAACATACCATTAATACTTAGAGAGGTCTATTAAAGCTACAAACTTTAAAACCTGGCACCAAGTTAAACTTTCACATGCAGTCCATTACTAAGTCCTCTTAAGTTTATCCTAACTATTCTGAATGTTAACTATTAGAATACTCTGTTAGAATATTATAGTATATTAGAATATACTATAGAATATTAGAATAGAATGTTAACTATTAGAATAGATAATGATTCAGAATGTTGACTATTCTGTACAGAAGCCTGTTATTTCGTAACACCCACACCCCATAAACCATATTTCATAATCCCCCCCAAGATATTCACCCCCCTCCACCATGTTCCATTACCTAAATCTGAGTAGTAGACTACTATTCCTACATAGTATAATACTAATATTATAACGCTACATAATGTGGAAAAGATTTCAGTTGTTAAACCTGGTATCATTTATTGCTGCCATCTCAAGATTTCTGGCACTTTGAAGTGTCTGTTCTGCTTCAACTTTTATACCGCTCCCTTAATCCTGTGTCATGGAGTGAGAAGTCTGTAATCTGTGCCTTGATTAATTCCATTAAATTATTCACTGCTGGAAAAGAAAGGAAAAATAGGATCCAGGCATCTTGTGAGCAGGCCGATTATGTGACCCTGCGTGCAACCAGCGAGGGAAACCCTGCGATTGGTACCCAGAACCCAACCAGGGGATAGGAGGGAAAAGTGAAGATGGGAAAAGCGAAAGTTCTGCCACGCAGAGAAACTGCATGTCCAGGGAGAGTCGTGGGCGCTTTCTGAGCACTTGCACTTCTGTCTCCGGTTGCCTTTTCTGGCTGGGAAGCAGGAGGAGCGTGGGGCCGAAGCGGAGGGCAGAAAAGAGATGCAAACGTTGGAGAGCCCAGTGTTGCCAGATGCCCAAAACTTAATAGCCCAACCAGTCTCAAAATTTAGCCCAAAAGTAGCCCAAATGTCTGAAGAGAAGTTATGCAAAGAGATTCTGCGGATGTGTGCATTGACTTTATTAGTTAAATTACAACTATTAATAAGTAACTTTTAATTAAAGTCAATGGGGAGTCTCATTCCGGCAAGGAAGGTCGCAAGTCAACTGGGTAAGTCTCCCCCTCCCCCCACCCGCCTTTCTTAGCTCGCACACACCGCGCCCTCCTTCTCCCCTTTGCTGGCACCCACCACCCCACACCCCCTTTCCCAGCCCCCCTGCGCTGGCATGCACCCCGCACCCTCCTTCCCCGGCCTTTCTGAGCTCGTGTCGCACCCCCTCCCCCGACTCACGCGTGGCCTGCGCCGGGTCTCCCAGGGCCGGGCCTCCCCCACCCCACCCCACCTGCGGCACCCCCGCGCTCCTTACTTGGGACTCCCTCTGTTTCCCGTACACGCCCTTGAAAGTAGCCCAAAGTAGCCCAGAAAAACTGCAACCCGTAAATGCCAAAAATTTCCCGCAACTGATCTCCAGAACTAGCCCAACTGGGCGTGAAACCCGCCCAAGCGGCAACCCTGGGAGAGCCTGGTTTGCTTTCCATTTGCGCGAGTAGCGACCGAACGGGAAGAAAGAGGCGCCTGATGAATGAAAGCTCCGCCTTCCGCGCCTTTAAGAGAGCGGCGGGCCGCGTCCCTCATCCACTTGAAGCTGCGTGTAGCCCCCAGGGCGGCTGGCGAGAGCCGGGCGCGCGCGATGGAAGGGGCTGTCTCGCGCTGCGCTCCCTCGCCGCACCTCCCGCCCTTCGCGTGCGCAACATGACTTTCCGCGGGCTTTGGGAAGTCCGGCTCAACTCCACTCAGTCCGCAATGGCCCTCCGCAGCGCCGTTGCGGGCCCGGAGAAAGGCAACGGCACCGAGACCCTCGCGAAGGAATGCGGCTCCGTCTCGGTGGCTTTCCCCTTGGCCATGATGATCACAGGCATGGTGGGCAACGGACTGGCCATGCTGTTAGCCTACCGAGCCTACCAGAAGAAGGAGAACCAGCGGAAGAGGCCGTTCTTGCTGTGCATTGGTTCCCTGGCCCTGACAGACCTCGCTGGGCAGCTCCTGACCAGCCCCGTGGTCATCACAGTGTACTTGGCCAATCGGAAATGGCAGGCAGTGGACCCTTCGCAGGGCCTGTGTGCCTTCTTTGGCTTGGCCATGACTGTCTTTGGTCTTTGCCCCCTCTTCATCGCAAGTGCCATGGCTGTGGAAAGGGCACTGGCCATCCGGGCCCCCCACTGGTACACCAGCCACATGAAGACCAGGCTGACCAAGACTGTGCTACTTGGTGTGTGGCTGACTAGCTTTGCTTTCGCTCTCTTGCCCATCGTGGGCATCGGGAAGTATACGCTTCAGTGGCCAGGCACCTGGTGCTTCATCAGTACGAAGGATCACGACAATCCCTGGGTGGGCAGCGCATTTGCTTTCTTGGGTCTGCTTTCCCTCGCTGTCACTGTGGCATGCAACATGGCAACCATAATTGCGCTGGTGTGTCGCTGCTGGTCCAAGAGCTCAACATCCCGGTCCAGGAGGCAGTGGGGCAGGATTACCATGGAAACCTTTATCCAGTTGCTGGGAATCATGTGTGTCCTCCTTGCTTGTTGGTCCCCCCTTTTGGTAGGTTTTTTCCTGCGCATCCAGTGGCTGGAGAGCGGCCTGTCTGCAAAAAGCCAAGCTATAAATTGTTGTAGTAATCTAACTTGCAGAGCACCCAGTTAGAGAAAACTGGTAATTGTACATAACTTTTTACAAATGTTCCAATTTTTTATTACAATGCTTGAGTACGTCTTTATGTTTAAAAATGTGAGAGAAAGAGATGGCATCTTAACAAAATTTTATTTGAAGTTCATTATTAGATATTGTGCTACGCGGCTTCTGGCAGTGCACTTTTTCTGTTTAGATAACCCGTGTCCTTTCTTAAGCTTTATTAAAATTCTTGATCTGTCTAAACATCTCTTGAGATGAGCCATACACACATTTCTGATTGCATTTAGCTAAAGATGGTTATAACTGAAAGTGGTTGGAGAGATACTTAATTTCATTTTAACAGTCATAGCATTCCCCCTTTTGTTGTTTTTTCCTCGTCTTATCGAGGTTTGTGCTCAGTCTTGTAGATCTCTGGAAAAATATGAAATGCTTTACCCGAGATGAAAATGAGGCGGTTGTATATTCTATAATTTCAACGGCTTCTTTCAAAAGGAAAAATAGGACAGTTCTTGGAAATAGGTCAGACTATTTGTTCATCTCCTAACTGTGATGTTCCAGAGTCTCAAGGAAGGCCTCTGTAATAAGTTGAAACCATGCTTTGAGCCTGAGGTTTATCCTTTGCAAAACGTGTGCTTTGCTACCAAATTGCATTGACTTCAGCTGTCCAGGAAGATAGCAATTGCCCTATGATGCTGCCTTACCTATATTTAGTTAGAGAGGATGAAGGAGATAGAGCACCAGTCAAATTTGGAAATACATTTCTGCTTTTAAGCCGCACAAAGATTTTCTGACTATGTATTCTTTAAGATGAGTATGTATCCAGAGAATGAAAAGGACCAACTGATCAGCTGTTTATATATGGTTGATGGTATTGAAAGTCACTGATTTAGGAGACCCAGGATGTCTCCTAAAGGATGTCTGTCCCACCTGTCCCAAGCCCTCCAAAGGTCATTCACAAGCACAACCAATGATATCTCAGTACCGTATCCTGACCTGAACCCAGACTGAAAAGGGTCCAGATAATCTGCTTCATCCAGGGCCCTCTGAAGCTGAGGGCCATCACCTTCTTCCCCAAAAAGGGAATGTTGGAGACTGGACAAAAGTTGTCTAACAAGGCTGGGTCCAAGGATGGGCTCTTGAAAAACCAGCACACACCACCACCTGCTTTAAGGCAGGTGATACGATCTCCTCCTGCAGCGGGGCTGCACAGACCCAGCCACATGCTTTAATAGGTTTTAACAGGTTGTTACTTTGATCCAGAGATTCTCAAACTCTCAAACTGTGTTATGCTATAAACCCTCAAAAGTTTAATTTATGTGACTCATTCAAATAAAACTAATTATTTCATTGCAAGAAAGTTTTGCAAGAAATAAATATACCACTTGCTTTTAATACTTGCCCAGTCTTTTGGAATGGGCTGGCTATATCTAATATAGTAAGATTCTATATAATAAGAATAGGAATAATTTAATATATATGTCAAATAAAACAATGATAGCAGTTTGCAACTTTTAAAATATTTTCATGGTAAATAATAAAACAATCAAATGTAAAACTGTTTTTAATTGGAAGAGTTAAAAGTATAGATGAAATCTGAACAATGGGCAGAAATGCTGAACTTCATTTCCAAAGGCGCTCCAAAGATTCCAGATGTACGAAAGGCCACAGCAGAAGTAGGCAACTGTCAAGCAATCTTCCCAAATATTAGCACTAGATATTAGTCAAAACTCATTCCAGGCTCTGTTCTCCTCTTTGCTGAGACAAGCTGGGGGTTGCCTTCTCCAGGCAGAGTAGAGGCAAGTTCTGAGAGTGATTTGGCTTACTCACAAGCCCCCACCCCCCAAATTTGCAACTCCTCTCCAATTTGCTTTTGACCTCCTAAGGGGTCACAAACCATGACCAAAACGAAGAACCGTGTTTAATGCAATTTATTGAGGTGTTTCACCTGTTTTATTTTTCTACTACTGATGACAATTGTGTATCTTAATCTGCAGTTTTTGCTTTTAACCTCTGGGGGGCTATTTACAGGAAAGGATATTCATTTAATAAATAAGAAACACATGAAACAGCTTATCTTCAACTGTTAATTTCCTAGCAGGGTTTACTTTCAGTCTTGAAGGCTCACCCGCAGGGAGCAGAGAAAAGGTTTTTAATGAAGCGAGTGAATGGTTCTGCAACCCATTGAGGCATATTTTCAATTGTCCCCAATCCTGTCTCTCTTTCATAGAAATCAGTGGATAATTTAATCATAGAGCTAGTTAGTTTGACTATGCTCAACTTTTAAATCTGAATCTCTCCCTGTTTATATTGTTCAGCAAATGTAATCTATGTTAAACTAAACATTTGCTTTTTCTCCAAGCCTACCCACACTTTCCAAAGAAGGACTGAATTTACACCCATCACTCCAAAATAGTTGCTGCTACCAGTGACAGCAAAAAATAATCATCACTTGGGACATTTGTATGAACAAGTACAAGAAAGTGTCATTAGTGGCATTTTCTTTCCATTTATGACTACTATAGTATCTTGTATTCATTTTGATATATGTACTAGCTTTCTAATCTTGACCAGCCTCCAAGTTGTTCAGGGAAGCAGCTGGTTTTTTTCCCAGTACAATGATGGAAAACAGATTAGACTGTAAATAGAGATATCTGCATAATGTGGTACTTTCATTAAAATGATAAAAGCAGAGTCATGCCATAAGCTCCATCCCTTTGCATGTGACATCATGACACACATACAGAAGGGACAGCGTTTGTACTGTGTTGACACAACACTGCTTTCTTCATTTGACACACGCGTATTCCTGCAAATGCTGCTGATTGTAAAATAGTGACTTGTCCATGGCACCCAGACTTTTACAAATTAAAATGAACTTGAGTTGTAGACTTCAGAGTAGACAGGCTATTTGAATTGGCTCCGTCCAAATACTTTTTGAAGTGTGCCATTCAGAGGCAAAGTTCAGCTCTTGGCCCAGAAAAAGTTTTGCATACCTAATGATTTGCTGGAACATTCAGACACTAATACCTACTAATCTATTATATATATATATATATATGACTGATACTTCCTCATTAGTCTAAATACTTTCATGATAGTTGTAGGTCTGAGTTCTTATGTAACAGTAGCAGTAGCAATAGCAGTACTAATACTAAGTAATTAGCAGCTGCAATACCAGTACTAGAACTATGTAATCATCGTTTCATTCTGACATTTCCCTTGTGCCTTGTGAACTGACACAACATGCCTAAGAACTGTTGTGCTTGTCCTAATAGCTATGATAAACAGTGCCAACAGATTTGAAGAATTAAGGCGACTGAATTGTAAGTTATGCTGTTTTCTTTATCTTCATGTGTATGACAGATATATGTTAAACATTTCCAACATGTTTAATTATTTGACCATGGGTTACCAATAGAAGAGAATATATGTAGCTCAGGGTTGCATTGTGGAGTCCTTGGGGTTCTCTGAGCTTGGCTATTTTCTTGGGGGTCTGAGTCCTTGGGGTTCTCTGAGCTTGGTAGTTTTCCCAGGGCAAGCTACTGTATATAAACAGAGACCAAACCCCACTCCCTTCTAGCACTGAAGATGTTACCTAGACAGGTAACAAAACATTTGTAAGAAACAACCAAGCTCAGAGAACCCCAAGAACTCCACAGTGAGTAGATCTATAGTACATGACTCATTTTTTCTGTATGCCGTTTTTTTTCAGTTTATTCATTTATACCCCACTTTTCCAATCAGTTGAACAAAAGAATTTTTAGATTTATATCTCACCTTTCCTTCAGGAACTCAAAACATTATACATAGCACTCTGTCTTTTTCTTTTCCTCCACAACAATGATCTGTCAGGTGGGATAGGCTGAGAGTAACTAGCCCCAAATCACTCATTTACTTTCCATGGCTGAAGATGGGTCTTCCTTGTTCTAGTCCAACAACTTTAAGCATTACATCACATAGATTATAGCTTGGAATCTAGCCAAGTTAAACCATTCCAGTTTAAAATAAAAAAGCAGTCTTGTTACCAAGGGCCTCCCAAGGGTAGTAAGAAGAGCGCCAAAGATAAACTGTACTTCAGTGCCAACTCCGCCACTTTTGCACATGCCTTGTGATGTTGCAAGGGACTCAACCTGTTATGAAATCTAGGCTTGCTGCAGACGTCTCCACTCTTGGCCCCTTAAGGCTGAATATATTTATTTTGGTATAAATTTAGTGAACTACATTCTTCATCCATTGTAGCCTCATCATGAAAATGTATGCGCTGATATGTGCTTAGAATTTAATTTACCCAAAGAGTCTTTACAGTTCTAGTTTTATTACCTGTTGAGAACTGGATAGCATGTTTACAGATACTGGGCTATCCAGAATATGACAATATCTAATGACCTGGAAATAGATTTTTTATTTATTTAAATGAACAAAGTGACTTGAGCTGATCCTAATTTAGTCTGTTACTTTTTATTGGTTCATGCACTGAGCTAAAGCTCTTGAAGTGACTTTCTTATGTACACATATAACACTGTGACTTCAATCAGACAAGCAAATAAGCAGTTGTTTCATTGTTCCAGCACTAATTCAGATTATGGGAATTTCTGCCCTTGAGGCACCTAGGTTTCCTTCGCACAGTCAGAAAAATGCTTTCTCTCTTTTCTTTCTTGCCAATATTTGTCTCAAACAGATTTCAGCTGCTGACTGGGTAAGGTTGTGACTAGCACCAAATTACACAAGGCTTTGCAGAACAGCAAAGGAACAAAGTATGACAATATCCAATGACCTGGAAATAGATTTTTTATTTATTTAAATGAACAAAGTGACTTGAGCCGATCCTAATTTAGTTGTTCCTTTCTGTATTTCAAAACACAGGTGAAACCACAGAATCACCTAATCACTAGTGGACGTGATACAAGAAAACTCTTAAAATATGTTAATGCATTTCAGTCTTACAATTTAATCTTAAACATATCAAACAACAAAAGGTTTTATCCTTTGCTGTGGATATTGATATTTGCTCTAGATGTTGACTTTCACTGCAGAAAGCAGAAGCTCAGTGAAACGTAAAATAATATCTCTGTGGAAGTTTGGCAGATTGATGCAATCATCCAAATGGAAAAAGACACTTACTCCTAAATTAACTTTGTTCATTTGCTGTTCTGCAAAGCCTTGTGTAATTTGGTGCTAGTCACAACCTTACCCAGTCAGCAACTGAAATTTGTTTGAAACAAATATTGGCAAGAAAGAAAAGAGAGAAAGCATTTTTCTGACTGTGCAAAGGAAACCGAGGTGCCTCAAGGGCAGAAATTCCCATAATCTGAATTAGTGCTGGAACAGATGACATGGCCCTGTCTTTATCCCTGCGCTATCATCAAACTCTGATGTAGAAAAAGTAATAAATTCAGTCATTCAGATTAATAGGAAATGTTTCAAATCTCAAGTTTCAATTAAAATAAAACTTCCAGAAAGGATAGAACAGAGATGGGAAACCTATGACCAGATGTTGGAGCTGCTGAGAGTCAAAGCTCAACTTTAGCAAGCTAAAATCCTTGCCTTATAGCAGTGCTTCATGCTACCAAATTCCCTGTTTCCCCATACACCACTAAGTGCTGTTTGATGACAGAACCATAATAAACAACTAAAAAGAAGTGAAAAGATTTGTATCTTTCCCTGAGTAAGAGAGATATTTATCCTGGAATACCAGTGTACATCACAGACCAACCCTATTTGTACATCACAGACTAACCCTATTTCTTAAATGTACCGGCTCAAGTTATAATCAGTGTGCTAATAACTCAGTTTTTCCCCAGCTTGTGCATCTAAATTCTTTTTCTTTTTTATCTAAAAATATTAATAGTTTGGTTGTGATTTCTTAACTCCTAACATATTTTATATTGCCATGTACTTTATTTCCTGTCCCCTTGTCTTATCTTCTGTTAATATTTTTTCTGTGGCAGAGTCCAAATTAGGGGACTCCCTCCCCAAAGAGCCAGATTAGCTCTCTCTTTTTTTACCCTCTAGTTTTATATGGACCATGAAAAATTGCTTTGGGGAGGTATATGGCTTTTAATGAGTTTTAAATGGGGTTAGGTTGTATATTTTGTTTCATTCAGGTCATTTTTTATGGATTTTAAATAGTATTAAATTATTTCTGGGTTATTTTAAAGAAGGTTTGTGCTTAATTTGATTGTTTTGCTGTAAAATCATTTTTCGTAAGAGATCAGCGTAAGTTTCCAAGTTTTATATCACTTTGGAGGCCCTTTCAGGAAGAATCATAAATGTTTTAATAAAAAATAAATCAGCTAATCTACACACTGTAGATACTAATAGAAGAGAATATACGTAGCTCAAGGTTGAACTGTGGAGTCCTTGGTGCTCTCTGAGCTTGGTTGTTTGATTGCAGACGTTTCATTATCCAACTAGGCAACTTCAGTGCTAGTGAGTGTAGTAGTTGGTACCCTAATCAAGGGACTACCAAGAAGAAAACCACACCCCCACCAACACTGGCAGGGCAAGCTACTGTTTATGAACAGGGAGAAAACCGCACACTCACTAGCATTGATGATGTTACCTAGTCGGATAATGAAATGTCTGCAAGCAAACAGTGAAGCTCAGAGAGCACCAAGGACTCTATACTGTAGGTACTGCTTGAAACACAAGAACCTTATTCAGAACACAAGCAATCCAGTTGGGCACTAATTTAAGTCAGATCATTTTAATAGTGGCTCTGGTAGCACTTAGACTAACTGGATCAAAAAGCTACATTTGGGAAATACAGAATCCTACTCAGATTCTCCAGAAAGTACAGTACTAGATACAGTGGTACCTCTACTTACGAACGCCCCTACTTACGAAATTTTCAAGATACCATCAGCTCCGGCCCCAAAAATTTACCTCTACTTACAAACTCGCCTCGACTTACGAGCCATTTTCCACCCGTGTCACATGGTCCATGGCCATTTTTCCGCCCGTGCCACGTGGTCCGCAGCCATTTTCCGCCCGCTCCATGTGGTCCGCGGCCATTTTCCACTCATTCCACGTGGTCCGCGGCCATTTTTCCGCCCGTTCCATGTGGTCCGCGGCCGTTTTTCCGCCTCTGACACGTGGTCCGTGGCCATTTTTTCCGCCCTGCCGTGTGGTCAGCGGCTGTTTTTCCGCCCCTGACACGTGGTCCGCAGACGCTGGAACGGATTAACAGTAATTACATTGAACCTTATGGGAAAATTTACTTCGATATGCGACCAACTCGACTTGCGATCAGAGTCACGGAACGGATTAAGTTCGTAAGTAGAGGTACCACTGTACTTGCAGAATCCTTGTACCAGAAGACCACTGGCAAAGCTTTATATAATTACCTGTCCATTCCCATTTGTCAGACAGATAGCAGTGCATATGGAAGGCAAAGATTTTTTTTAAAAAGGAAAAATGGCAGCACTCCAACCCCAAATGCACACAAAAACATACAATTCCCACTCACCCTAGCTGTCAGTGTTATCAGACTCCTTCTACAACCCCCCTTCTCCCCAGACTGCCACCACACAGCATTTGCAACATCTGCCCCTGTTTAGCATCACCTACTCCCCCCCCCTTCAGTGGGAGCCTGAAAACCCGTGCACTCCCTCCCTGAATGCAAGGCCAGTCCCCACAAAATGTCCCATGAGAAGAAAACTACTCTTACATCTTGTTAAAAAAATGTTTTAACAACAACAGAGAGCTATCCCAAACCCCAGCAAACTCGGCAGCAGTGTTTCTCGACCTTGACAACTTTAAGATGAGTGGACTTCAACTCCCAGAATTCTCCAGCCAACGTGGCTGGCTGGGGAATTCTGGGAGTTGAAGTCCACTCATCTTAAAGTTGCTAAGGTTGAGAAACACTGCTCTACAGGGATGCAACCAAAGAAGGTAAGAATTTGGGGGGGGGCAAAATAGAACATATGCAAGTAATTCAGAGCACATGTTTGATATCCAGAACGCAGGACTGAGAATTTAAGACAGCGGCCACCAGACTCTTGATCCATCATCTAAGCTAGGTATGCAAACTGTCCTCCCAAGCAGTATTTTTTGGAGTGTTGTTTGTTTGCATTGAGAGAAAATATGTGTAAATGTTTTGAGAAGCTGGGCAGGAGGAACTCTTTTCCTCATTTGGAGTTATTGCTAGTTTAAGCACTTTTCAGGAGGAGTATCTGCAAGCAGTGGGAGGTGCAGCTTAGTTGGCTCCTGAGGGCAATCAAGTTTAGCGGGGGCATATTCAGTGCATTTTATAATAGAAAGCCTGGCTGCCTTATACTTTTTCTTGAAGGACTGACTTGGAGTGACTGGCAACTGTTCCATCTTTGACTGGGTGATGGTATTTGCATGACATGGCTGAATTAAGGGGGGGACCCTTTAACCAAAGCAGCCCTGATTATTTTTAATCAAAACTGCTCTTCTGTAATCTCAGGGTGGACTGGATTTTGCATAGCATCACGTTCCAGGTGTTATATAAACACAGCCAATGGATAGGTACAACATACAGTGATGCACAGATAATAACAGAAATGGGACTAAGGGTTTTGAAAATTTGCTCATGCCTTAAAATAAAAAAGTTTAAAATTATAACATAATGCTTTTCTTTGCAGGGAAGTAGGAAAGACAGCAGGCAGAAGGCCAGGTGATCTCTGTTTGAGATGAATTAAACATAGCTCTGTTCTGCTTCAGTGTATGTTACATGTAATATATTATATTGTATTCATTGTATGGAGCAGAACATACAGATTGGACTAATATTAGCTGCATTTTTTAAGGCAACAAAAATAAACTCTCAAATTTTCTGCAGGATTCAATATTGTGCATGTATAGAATCAATAACAGTTATACATGACTTTTTTATATTAGTTAAATGCCAAATCAGGTCCCATGTTTTCATTACATGTACATTGCATATAGAGTTTCTGGCATAAGAACTGGCAGGAAAAATGCCCTTTCAGAGTATTCTGTAACAAATTTCATAATGGAAAAGATTACGTAACAATAAAATCTGATAGTCTGAACTCTGGTTATGTTTACCCCTATCCCTTTTACGTAGAATTAAATTAAAAGGCAGCTGTGCTTTCAGTGTTTGTGAAGGAAATGGAGAACTACAGAAAGAGGTTAGTGAGGGATAAAAAAGTGAATGCCAACTAATTTATGGAAAAATAAATATCACTTAGCTTTTTGTCAGAATGTATTCCTTGTTTGCATAACATAGAATCAAATTGCAGGCTTATATCTAATTGATACAATTTTATGGTTATTATATGAAGAAAATGGACTGACTCTAAAGGTATAGGATACTCTTATACAATCTTCAGACTTTAATGAGTTCGAATGATGGGAATGTTTATTTTCCCGAGGATATTATACAGTTTGTCAGGCAAGTGGCTCATGAACTGAGCTGGAATTTGACATTAGGAATAAGTTTAATAATTTGCTAGAAGTTAAATGATTTTTCTTGATTCAAACTGAAAAGACAATTTTCCCCCCAAGATGATTAAGATGATTATGATTAAATACTGATGTATTTGTTCATTTCAGAATGTTTTCTTTACAGATTAGCTGGTTTTCATAATGCTTTAAAACCTGCAAAATATTTTTGATTAGAAATGTTGTTGAGAGAAAAAAGTAGTAAATGGAAACAATGCATGTATAAATCAATTCTTTTTAAAATTGTTTAAACATTTAAATTAAAAAAAAATTTTTTTAATCCCTGGAGTCTTTGGACTTGTGACAGGAGAGAGTTAAGATGGGCTAAAATAAAAATTATCTGTGTTGGCAAGATGTTTCTGATTGACATCTAACTGTGCAATATTAAAAACTATGGATATTTATACAGTATGTTTTTTATATTTTTATATTGTATTTTTATTGCTGTAAGCTGCCCAGAGTCACACATTTAAGATAGGCAGCTGTATAAATTGAATAATAAAATTATGGCTCAAACATCCCTGGAAATCTTTTTTCCTGCCATTCTGCTGGAGAAAGTATAAGAAAAAGCAACCAAAACTTACTGAAGAGGTGGAAAAACTGCCCTATGAGGAAAGAGCAGAGTCTTTGAGAGTATGTGGTTCAGAAAAGTTGTGAATAAAGGGAGAATAAAGAAAGTAGATAAGGAGAATCCCATCTCTTCCTTTCACAATATTAGATTCTGGTTCCCTCTAGTGAGGCACAAAAAGAGGAAATCGAGAACAGAGAAAAGAGGGGGGGAGTCTCCTTCTAATCAAACTTACCTTCTGGAAACTTTATGGATTGTTTGGTTGTTTATGTGTAGATATTTTATCCATCTCTCACATGTGCCATCAAGTTGTTTTCCGCTCCTAGCAACTACATAGATAGATTTTCTCCAAGACAATCTATCCCCAACCTGTCCTTTCAACTCTCCCAATGGTGTAGTCATCGCCGCTATAACTGAATCCATCTATGTAAAGTTTTAGCAACTGTACAGAAGAGATTTGCCACTGCTATCTTCTAGAATTTTTTTTTTTTACTTCCCAGCATAATTTGCAGCCCAGAAATGCCTTGGTGATCTCCCGTGCAAGTATAATAATGCCAGACCCTGCTTAGTACTATACAGAATTCACTGTTACAACATACAATGATGGTTACCAGTTTTAAAAGATTAGACAAATGTATGAAGGAGAATGCTATTGATGTCATAATAGCTATACATTATCTCCAGTTTCAGCAGCAATATACTTTTTCCTCAGAATCTGTTTCTGGAAATGAAAGTAGGGTGTGTGCCTTCTGTTGCCATCATGTTTTCCTTATATAAGGTATCTGGTTGCCCATCTTAGGAATAGTATGTTAAATGAGATGGTAGAGCTGGGCAAATCCTTCAACATGCAAAGTGCCTTTCTTGTTCCACAGCGCAAAACAGCTGGAGCAGTTTGAAGGCTCAGAGTAGCTCCTTTGGGGCTTTCCTGAGATCTTCTATGTTTGATGTATCAAAGATCATACTAAGCCTTTGAGTGGCTACAGCTATCATGGTTCTGGATTCAGAGGATCCAGAAAAGAACTTCACTCATGAAGAAAGCACCTCATTGAATGATTTGCTCGGGCCTACTGTGCTTCTGTAGTCTTAATTCAAGCAACTAGGACAGCTTCTCCCCACAAGCCTCAGGAATATTATTCTCCCTTAATACTGTTAACTATTATGCTGCATAAAGAAATGATTTAAAGCAATGTCTTGAGTGATTATAGCATACTTTTTTCCCCTCTTGTTTTTTTTAGGTGACAATGTTGAAAGTGACTTTTAACCCCAACCCTATGAATCAATGCAGAGAATCCTGTAACCAAACCCAAAGTACAGAACAGCAGCCAGAATGCAATTTCTCCTTAACCAATATCCGCTTGGCTTCACTGAATCAGATCCTGGACCCTTGGGTTTACTTGCTACTCAGGAAGATCTTCCTGCAGAAGTTTTGTCAGGTAGCCCATGCCATTTCGTGCCGCTCTCAGGACAGATGGAAAGGGCAACATGTCATTTTATCCAGCAAATTCAGAAACACGACAGTTTGAATCAGCTTGCATGTCAGTGCTTTTCTTTAACTCATTGTTTTCCTTACTGTGAATCTGGGTGTCCAGCTCATGTCCATTTCTGTCTGTAAATTAATTGCGAGGAAGTTACAGGTTAAGTAGAGTTAAACTGGCAGATTGTTATGCTGTTCCTGTCTACCAGAAATGGTTAGATTGTAAAGAAATTAAAACAGTTCATGCAAGTCCTGTATAAAGTCTGTAACAAAGAATATGACTGTGCTGAAGACGCCTGGAAATTTTTCTGCTATATAAAAAAAAAATATTTTAAATTAGAGGCTATAAGCTGTAGATTCAAAGTCTAATAAGGGATTGTGATCTATATTGTCTTTGAAATCATCGCCAAATATTTCCTTTTGTTTCAGCCCTTTTTCAGTTACCAGTTTAAGTTAGAAGGAAAGATGCTTCTTTTTCATGAAGAATCCAATCAAAGAATCAAAAATGTTACTGTTTGTATTATTTGCCTGGCAGCTTCCCTTAAGAGCACTGAGAGTAATAAAGGACTTTTAAATACACTGAGTTGCCATCATAATCTTCAATAAATACTAAGTCCCATTCCAAATTATTATTTGTTTTGTGTATTTTACAAAAATCAGTTTATGCAAATCTTATTTGTTATTTAATTATTACAGAGATGCCACCTGTCTCAGCAAAACAGTCCTATTGAAAGATAGCAATGGTAACTTTTAATTTATTGCTTTTACATTCAATATAAATCAAGAAGGGATAACATGTGGCCTTCCAGATATTAAGCTACATATCGCATCATTCCTATTTCAGACCACGAAAAAATAGAGTAAAAAAAAGAAAATCCATATAACAAGTCCCAATAATATTAATGTACAACACACTCAGCCCTTTAATATGTTATTAAATCTGGACCATATAAAAACTTTTCCTTTCCACAATGTAAGGATATTTCAAAAATTGAAATGCAACATAGTCATAAATCAGCATTAAAAGACAGTCTGGTTAATGTATTGTCGAAGGCTTTCACGGCAGGAATATGATGGCTGGTGTGGGTGTTCCGGGCTGTGTGGCCGTGTTCTGGAAGTTTTGTTTCCTAACGTTTCGCCAGCATCTGTGACCAACATCTTCAGAGAGCAGGAGCACCGACAGGACCAGTTCTCTCTGTGCCCAGGGTGATGTGACCCTTTTCTGGGTATTTATAGAGATCAGCGAGGGTACCTGAAGGGGGGTGGGGGGGGTCAACGAGTGGCTGCTTGTTTTGGTGTCAGGATATGTGTGTATCTTCCTGGGGGTTAGGCAGAGTTTTTTCTATTGAGTTGTTAACGAGTGGTCACAGATGCTGGCGAAACGTTAGGAAACAAAACTTCCAGAACACGGCTGCAGTCTGGTTAACTTAGAATGCCTAGGTCAATTTTTTTTAAAAAAATCACATAGTACCTAAATAATTACAAGCTTGGAACCAGGCATATCTCAGTTGAAACAGTTTTCAATAAATTGATAACCTTAACAGAGAAGGGTGGTTTCCAGTCAGTCTTTAGGACTTTTTTTTTCAGATTCTTTTTCATCTGCCCTTTACACTGACATCCATTTCTTATTCATCTAGTCCTTTAATTGACAGACTGAAGAAATGTCCTGCATTCTATAGTTCTGTAATCCTTACCAGATGCCAGTGGATCTATTCTAAGCATGGCTTAATATTATAATATATTATACAATATTCACCATTTTCCATCTATCAAGATGAAGTTGCCATCTTACCTGTACAATGATATGCATGTAAGTCTTTCATAATCATCAACCACTCATTAGCTCTTGGGGGCACTGTGGCTCATTACTGAAATAGTTCTTCAAAGGACTTGCTGTCCCCAAGCCCAGTGCATTGCATCCTCAGAAATAAAGTTTCTGAGGGTGTATTGGAGATTATCTACTACTGTTTGTGGAGGTCAGTGTATATTATAACCAACTGTTCAGACTTGCAGTTGGATACCTCATAGATTTGACTATAGAGCTGAGATCTGTCTATGAGCATGTCCTCCTTTAAGAGGAGCACCTGAGAATACTGTGCTCACAACAATGCAGAGTGCCATTTCCTTCTGGGGCAATTTCTTAGAAGAACATTCAGTATCTGAAGCAGTGTTTCTCAACCTTGGCAGCTTTGAGAAACACTGGCTGGCTGGGGAATTCTGAGAGTTCACAAATCTCAAAGCTGCCAAGGTTGAGAAATACTGATCTAAAAGTTACTTATGCTTTTATTGCTGACATTTTGTGCCCTGGTTATTAGCTGCCATTGTTGAGTACTATGAAGGAAATTGCTTCCAATATCGTAGGTATTTTATTCAAACTATTATAAGTGGAGTATGATGGCATAAGTAATTCACATACATTATTATAACATCAACACAGAAAGACTTCCTTTGCTCTAACCAATTAAAGTGGTGCTACTGTATCTTTATGAACTTTGTTAGATTTTGTGTCTTGACTGTAGAACATCTCAGTGTTCGACTGTTTTCCTTGTTATCATGAAAGCATAGAAAATCTGCTTAGTATAAAAGCAGTGACAACATAGGCAGTTTGTTTGGTTTTTTTTTTAAATAATTATATTTGAACAAGAAGGTATATTGTTTTGCTTCTGTCTTTAGCACAGCTTTTAGGTGCTGTAAACATAATATGGAAATGGAACCATTGAGTGAACATGCATCCCTCAAATACGAAGGAAAAGTTTCATGTTCCTTGGGATTCTTAAATGTTAACAGTAAAGCCTAGAAATATTCTTATGCAAGGGAGGCAAATAGAGATTTATCATAAGCTATAAATTACAGTTTTGTTGTAAAATGTCTGCATTTTAGGAATACACTGTATAGTTTATGACCCAAATGAATTTCTATCTACTCTTGGCTCCAGGTTTTGGAGAGCCTTTGGCAAGATTCCCTAAAAGGGTCCTCTGCTTGAATGACCCTACTTCTTTCTCACCTCTGTTCCTGCTACCTACTTGCTACTTTCTGAAACTACAAGATAAGTGAAAGATGTTCTGTTTCCTTAATGTGATCATTGCTTGCATCTTGAAAGATCTCAGGAAAACAGGATACAGTAGCAAAAGTAAGAGATAAACCCATGATTGATAGTAGGTCACTGTATGATGTGGGTCTTGACAAGTATCCAGGAATACCTATCCTTGATTCCAGATTTAAATTTATCATTGTTCTTTTCTTTTAGAGAGTTATGGTAGCATATATGGAATTCTCTTTATTATTTTAACATTTTTAATTAAATACAAAAAACAAAGGAATAAAGAACACTCAAACCATATCTTATTAGATTTTGGATCAGATTATGTATTGACCTAGTCTGTTTGGATCACTGTCAGAAGGCCCCAGCATACAGTACCATAATAATATTTCTGTCAAGGGTTATATTGGCTATAATGAATTCTAATTTTATATATAAATTATTGGATAAAAGGACAATTATTTCTTTACTTATGACAAGCACCAGAATTTAGCAGGAGTCATAAGCTCTGGTATCGATCTTTGTTCCAAATAACACAAACAGAATTGTATTGCAATCTCCCTATTCACAATGAGAGTAAAAGGAAATTAAGAGAAATAATCAGGAGCCATTGTACATCAAAGCCTGGCTAGGTGGCAGCACATAGCCAACCTTCACTGATTTACAAAAACTAAGGATAGACCTGATTAGTATAGATGAAGATGAGAGGTCTGTAGTCTAGACTAGAATTTTTTTTAAAAAAAATGGCAGAAGGTGGCAATGGCAAAGCAATTCTCAAATGCTGCCATGAAAATTATGTGATGTGTCCATGAAATCACCAGCAATTAAGATAATTCTGTTAATCAACATTGCTTTTTTGAACATTTTTAGGGAAGAACCATCCATGGAAATAACCTACTGTAACATCAGAAGGGCACCAGGGAATAGTCATGTTTTCTGGTTCTGAAAAACATGGTCCAGTATCTGTGCAATATTACAAAAGGTGTCAGATTTTAGATTTAGTAAAAACGTGCCAAATTTGAGAGAGTCTTGGGTTGACTATCTGATTGGACACTGTGACTGGTTCACGCTTTGCACTAAGTAAATGTGTGATTTGTTTGGCTTTAGTTTAGCATATTGTAAGAATCCAACCAAAAGTAATATGTTAAGCCAACCAAATTTTAGTGTGTTGTGCAACCTACTTTATGAAACCATTATATTTACATGTTGCTGAATTCCAAGAAGAGATTGTCCTGATGTAGTTGTAAAACTGCAGTAATGCATATCTGATTGTTTTTTCAGTAATTGTTAAGTTGCACACTGAATTTATATGCCTATTAATTGTATTGGATCACTGGATCTAAATTAAAACAGTCACATTAATGCTCCATTGAAATCAATGTAAAACTATCCAGGGCTAAAATCTCAATGATTTAAATGAGATGTGTGACCTGAATCCAGCCCATATTACATATATAGTAATATATATGTAATACAGTATTCAATGTAGTTAATGTAGACTCATACTCTAGTTAAAGTATTTCATGTGAAGTTTTATTCCAATATTAATTTTGAAAATTAAGTATAATTTTCATCGGACATACATAATTATCCTTGTATATAAGATACATTTCACATCACCCAGCTAAAATGTGGATTAATCAGACTTCTGTATGTGGTATCCTCCAGTTGTGTTGAACTTCCATCATCCTCAGATGGTACAATCGTTGGACAGGTGGCCAAGCATTACAGTAGTTATAATCTAATAGTCCAGGCAAGCTAAATTGGGGAAGTCTACATTAGATAATACATAAATGTTGGCATAATACATGGACTTCATAGATTTTAGTTCCTGGTAGATTTGGCAGCCAAGTAAGCTGGCGAAATCAAATTACATTCCAATCAAATTAATTCAATTTCCTGAGTTGAATAAAATATTTTATAACAGAATCACTGAAGTTAGATGAAATGCAACTTAACCTTTTTTAAGGCTTTTAGCTTTGCAGATATACTTTTAATGGCACCAACAAGGTCCCATTATGCTTTTCATCCAAACATCCTGATTTTATTTAATGTTCTCAAGTTTTCTCTTTATTACCTTATTCCATTTTGTTTGATTATTATATTTCTTAAGCACATTTGCTCATTTAATTATGCCCAAAAGCTATGGCTAGAAAAGAAAATTTGGACTGCATACAAAATCATAACACCTAGTGGTAAACAGACAGAATATAATCCACTATTTGAATAACAAAGTCAAATTATATAAACTGTTGTACTTTTCTATAATTAATTGTAAAATTAATTTATCTAAACATTTATTTTTTTTTTCTATTTCTATTTTGTTGTAAAATTGTCACTTTATTTTTAGGAAAGTAATTTTTAAAAAATCCAGAAGCCAGTGGGAAACAATGTGCATATTATTGCTAAGAAACACTAAAGGACATATTCATATTGTCACCAGGATTCAAACTTGATTTGAAGCAGATGACACAAACAGCTGCTGATACACACCTAGCTGATTTTGGCTGATCACCTCCTGCTACAAAAAAACCCAATCAGGGTTGAATTTGATTAATACTTGGATGGGATTCCACCAAAAAACAAACAAAAAACAAAACAGCATTGTAGGCTAGATTTGGAAATCTGAAAAACATCCCAGGGGAGGAGAGTGGCAAAGCATTTCTTTATTGCTGTCAAGAAAACCAGATTGATTTGTCCATGTAGTCAAGCTTGACTCAAGGGAATGTTTATCTTTTAGGTATGAATAATGTTCATTGGTCATGCCTTTCCAAAAGGAAATTTTATTTTCTATGACACAAATCCAAATTAGGGCCATCTTTGATGTTGAAAATGTGTGATGTCCTCCAGATGTATTGGACTTGAATTCCACTATTTCTGGCCAAAGGTAGTGACAAAGCATATGGGAATCAAGGCTAAGGTCCAACTCCCACATCAGCCTCTGGATTGTCTAGAAAATGGATATACCACAAACTTCAAAGCTAAGTTAAAGACATAGATAGGCTGAAGGTAAGCAACAAAAAGAGAAATAGAAATAATCAGAAGGCCAACACTTGAAAAAGCTTTGCTTGTAGCATATGTTGCTCAACAAAGTAAAACAGGACTGTGAAAATGCCTCTGATTTCCAACAACTGATCAAACAACTTTCTCCTGCACTCATATTAACACCTAAACAGACACTCCACTCACACATAATTCTACTTACCACACCTATAAAATCTTTCCAATAAATCCTGTTTTTCAAACTACTATCTGTTGTAACTCTGCTCTAACTCTCCCTAGCAAAATTCCTTTCAGAGAAATACAGTACAGTTCTGCAGACTGAAGAACAAATCCCAATCTTAATCATCCTCCCAGAGTTACACAATTATTCTAAGTTAATGCCAGTTGAAGTTTCAAGTAAACACATACTATTCTTGTCACAAGTAGAAACCAATTCAAAATAATAAATGAGCAAGAACTGGAGCCTGAAGCTTGTCAGGGATATTGTGCAGAATATCTTCCTAGGTCTACTTAAGGCCAGTCATGACATAAGCTATGTCAGCTGTTAGGCACCAGCAGGCAACTTGCTCCTTTGTATATTCAGAGAGATGTTGCCTACATAAGATTAATATGAAGTAAAACACACATAGGGAATGTGACACAACTGGTGTTGGAGTGTGTGTGTGTGTTTATGTGGGGAGGATATTGGTGCATGTATAACTTTCAACACACTTCCACTGATAAATGAGGGCTTGTTAGTGAAATTGTGGTTGTACTCTAAAATTAGAAGAGAGACTTAGGAGAAACAATTATATCTATTTATTTGGCCAACAGTGGACTTTGGGTACTGAAAGTTGATAGAATTGTCGCCAAAATGGGGCAACTGACAAATAAGAAAAATAAAGTTATCAGCGAGTTTGGGCAACTTTGCAAAAGTATTTTTAAAACACTCTTAAAATATCATTAAAGTCTGAACATGCTCAAATAAGGATGAAATGTAGAATACAAAATGAAGGATGACAGCTGGAAAGGTAAAATGGATAAGGGAGAACACAATGGAATATATTCAGATGGAACAGCTGATTAGAACACTGGACAGGAACGCTACATTTAGGAGGAAGTTCCACTGCAACATTTATGGCAGATCCAATTCCTTTCTAAGCAATGTTTGTGAGAGTTTCTGATATTTTTCATAGGATATATGGCAGGATCAGAAGCATTCTAAGGCTTGTAACAATGCAACACAACATTGGGAAGAAAAATTAGAATTCTGGAAAAAAATTGTTGATAGCAGAAATCTGAAATAGGGGCAGTGCAATGTTTTATTGCAAATTCTACTTTAAAGCACCTTAGTTCACATGTATCCATATCACTGATTGCAAATGTGACTTGTGGCAGTAGGCTAATCATAAGAAAAAGATATAGGCTCAATCGTTTTTTGCAACTTGAATGCCAGACTAAAGAGGAAACAGAACATCCATATCCTTGGTATGATCAAGTCAGTAAGTAAGAACTTGATCAACTCAGACAAGGAATGCAAGTTGTCCCTTTTTGAACAAACCTTTTTTTTACTTCCCGGTGTCAAGCACAGCTATCATAGAATAGTTCCAGGTGAAGATCACAGAGATTATCTGGCCTATGTCCATTATTGTAGCTATGATTATGCCCACTGTTCTGATGACTTTCCTCCTACATCACATATCAGAAATAAACAGAGTACTGTCCAATCAAACTTCATTTCTTTTTATGATTTTTCTGAGGAAGGAAAAGTATGGGTCAATTGACTATAAAGAAGAACTATGCCACGTAAATTTATTTTTCAGTCTAAGAAAAATGGCTCATCCAGAGAATAACATCTTGTTCGGTTGAATTCAGTGAGATAACGTACTAATTTTTATAACAAAATGATGCACATTCCAATAAATGGAAAT
This sequence comes from Python bivittatus, assembly GCF_059951505.1. Lineage (NCBI taxonomy): Eukaryota > Metazoa > Chordata > Lepidosauria > Squamata > Pythonidae > Python > Python bivittatus. The sequence continues at coordinate 36,262,387 of NW_028277098.1, forward strand.
GAACAGAAAATCCATTCATTTTCCATTTGATTGCATTGAATGCATTCTTTCATACTGAAGAAGCAGGCTTTGAAGTTGTTACATGGGATAAATATGGGACATGGGATAAATATGGTAAAAAGGAAAATGATGAATGGAAATTTCTATTCAGTTTGGTTCTTTTTTTCCCATTATTTCTGCAACTTTTAACAGTGCAAACCTATTTACTCAGAAGTAAAACTCCAAAAGTTAAATTAGGTTTTCTCCCTTGCAAGTTTAGTGATTAGAATTCAGTAAAGACCATGTATAAAATGGACAGCTTTTATAGCCCATCTGTTTTAATTTTAAGTCTAAACTTTGGAAATTTTATGCCAATCCGTTTCAATAACACAGAAGTCACAAGCCAGACAAAGTGAAAATGTTATCTCTCACAGATATCATTGAGAAGATTATAATTTTAAAATTGCTCCTCTATGAAACAAAAAGCCTTTATTTTTATATATAAGCATCTGTTATGGCTGTGAGAGCTGGACCATAAAAAAGGCCGAGCGCCGAAGAATTGATGCCTTTGAACTGTGGTGCTGGAGAAGACTCTTGAGAGTCCCCTGGACTGCTAGGAGGTCAAACCAGTCAATCTTAAAGGAAATCAACCCTGATTGCTCATTGGAAGGATCGATAATGAAGCTCAAGCTCAGATATTTTGGTCACCTAATGCGAAGAGAGATCTCTTTGGAGAAGACCCTGATGCTGGGAAAGATTGAAGGCAAAAGGAGAAGAGGACGGCAGAGGATGAGATGGTTAGATAGCATCACTGAAGCAATGAGCATGAAACTGAGCAAACTCGGGGAGGCAGCGAAGGACAGGAAGGCCTGGCGCAATATGGTTCATGGGGTCACGAAGAGTCGGACACGACTTAACGACTAAACAACAACAACAATCTGTTAGAACCAATTCATGTGGGAACTAATACAGTATTAAATGATTTGAATAATATTTATAAGGTAATTTAATTCTAAAAACTGGGTGGTGGATCAGATCTCCAGAATGTATTTAGCAACATAATGAAATAAAATCTAAAATTTATTAAGAGCCATTGTTTTCTTCCATTGTAAGTTTTCATAGGACACTTAGCTCATTTTTCCTTTATATATTATGTGATTGGGAAACAAGTTGCATTACTCCTTTTGTATTCATAAAAAGAGTATTCCCAGTCACTTTGTGCAAACAAATGCTAACCCCACCACTACCAAGTTTAGTAGCCTCTGATTAAATGTATGACATTTTAAAACATACTCAAAGGCTGAGTTCACACAATTTGCTAAAAGAGGTTGTGTGATTTATGCTTTAGCATTAATAGGAATCCAGCTATTGCTTTAGCATGTTGTGTGAACCATATCATTACATTAACCTAAAACAGGGTTTCTTTAGACAAAGTGTGATATATATATATAGACCAGAGGATATATATATAGAGGTCTTGTGATTAATGATGACGGCATAAGCCACCATGTCCCAAGTACAGCCACAACCAGTGCACCAGCTGAAGCTGGGCAAAGGCCCCCCTGGCCACAACTCCCACCTGCTGATCCAGGAGAAGATAGAAGTCCAGGAGAAGCCCAAGTCACAGACTGCTCCTTCATAGGCGGTGTAACATCATCCAGAGGCAAAACAGGGTGTAGAGGTCCCCCATATGTATAAATAGTATATCTGTCTTGCTAGAGTTTAATTTAGGCCTGTTCTGTCTCATCCACACCCACATAATCTCCAGGCACTGGGACAGGACTTTGATAGCATCTCTGATCCAACTTGGGGTTGCAGCATACTGCTGGTAATCAGCATATTGTTGATTTTGTGTGTGTGTGTGCGCCTTCAAGTCAGGGTTGACTCGTGGCGACTGCCTGGACAAGTCCCCACAGTTTTCTTGGCATAATTTCAGAAATGGTTTGCCATTGCCTTCTTCCTAGGGCTGAGAGAGAGTGACTGGCCCAGGGTCACCCAGCTGGTTTTGTGCCTAAGACAGGACTTGATGATACCAGATCCCAAAACACCAGCTGATCTTGCCCAGCAGCTTCATGTAGATGTTAAATAGGAAGGGAGACAGACCTAACCCTTGTGGCATTCCACATGGGAACAACCATGGTACCAATCTCTTTCCCACTGATTACCACTGAGTGAAACCAACTGCTGAGGAAGGATCAGAACCACTGCAGAACAGTGTGTCCAATCCCCAGTCCCTGCAGCTGGTCCAGAGGATACCATAGTTTATGGTAGGCTGCTTAAGGGTCCAAAAGGAGCAGGACAGGTATACATTCCCATCCAGATCCCAGCATAAGTTATCAACCAGAAACCAATGCTGTCTCTGTCCCCTGCCCAGGCCTGAGCCCTGTCTGATATGGGCTTAGAAAATCCACTTGATTTAGGGTACTTTGTAGCTAATCTCCCACCATCACCTCGACAATCTTCATCATGAAGGGAAGGATGGAGACCAGGCAATAGTTATGTAAAACCTCTGGTTCCACAGAGGGTTTTTTTCTGGTTCTGATTCCATATTCCATCCTTGTTCTGGTACTACAGATGGAAGAGTGCCTGCTGACACTGAAAAAAACTCTACAAGGTTACTGAGGCAGGATTTATCTTTGCAGAATCTATAATGATTTTCCTTGTTCTTCTACATGCTTGGCTGTTTTTGCTTAGGTTACCATATCTATCAATTTGTCCAAAACAGATATTACGACAATCAGCCTGTATTCTTTTTTAAAAATGGGTATCACATAGGCTCCTTTCAGATCCTTTGGTACCCTTTGGGGAACAAGTTACATATTTTTAATATGAAGTCAACAATTTTACATCTGACTTCTTTAAGGAATCACAAGTGTATTCCATCAGGACTTGATGATTTGTGGCTATAATTTTTCAAGGTGTCCAAGCTTACTTTATTACCTCAGTTTGCTTTCATTGTGCCAATTCTGTCACTGAGAACATAAACACAGATTCAAGTATTATCATATATGTTCTGTAATAATGGCAGATATACAGAATTCATTCAGCTTCTTTTCAGTCACTACATCTTCCTTGAAAAATACTTTCATTCTTTTGTCATCTAATGGCAATAACCATTTTGGCCAATGTGCTCCTCCTCTGCTAAACTCCCTCTCAAAACTCCTCTATTTCTGCTTGACTTCCTGTTTACTCTGAAAGGTGCTATGTAAGTCTCAGCTGTTGGTAGAGGAATGTTGCTCCAGCCACTAGTTAATCATTTATTTGATGAGTCAGCTATATAAGCTCCTCCCCCTTAGAACTTTTGCTGATGTCCACCTAGCCAGCAAAAAACATACAACCACACCCAATTTGCCAAACAATCCTCTTTAAATACAACTGATCATGCCATAATATTTGCATAGCATCTGCATTTTTAACCCCTGTTTATCCTCCTGTTTGCTTACTCTGGTGACCCCTAAGAAAAGCAAATTCTTCACTAGATTGTCACAGATTTTCAATTATATGTATCAAAAGCAAAGAGTAAGCCTACTAAAGGTAATAGTACACACTGTACCACCACTTCTTTTGGCTTACATTCTTAATCTTTTGCTTTTCTACACCATCAACAGGTAGACCTTGCTTAATGACAACAATTGGGACTGACAACTCCATCGCTAAGTGAACCATCATGTGATCACAATGGACTTATGACCTCACTTCTGCCATGGTCATTAAGCAAATCACCCACCGTGGCTAAGCAAGACATCATGTGACTGCAACTTGCAATTTTACTGCTGGATTTTCTATTAACTCTGTCGGAAGCCAGCTGTGAAGAGTACAAATGGTAATCACATGACTGCAGGATGCTACAACGGTCATAAATGCCCACTAGTTCTGAAGCGTTCAAATCTCAATCACATGACTCTGGGGATGCTGCAATGGTTGAAAGTGTGAGGACTGATCATAAAGTTACTTTTTCGGCACCATTGTAGCTTTGAACAGATGCTAAATAGGGCAGTTGTTAAGTGAGGACTGCTTGTATTTGTGTGTTGTATGTTTATTGAGAATACAATACAGGAGGAAAAGAGTCATGCTGTCTTGCTCCAGAACCACCAAAACATTCCAGTGCTCTGAAAAAAATACAGGAGCTCTATCATTGCTCTCCCAAGATCTAGTCTACCTTCTATATGAAAGGTATATACAATTATTTTAACAATATTCAATAATGCTATTTGTGTACCCTGCCTTCTGCCCATAACTGGTCTCTAGTCCATTTTATGTTAAGATTCATGAAGGAATTCCAAGAGCATTACTCTGTACATCAGTAGTGTTCACTTAATTTGCTTTATATGATCAGGATATGATTAGTCTAATAACAGTTTTACTAGAGACTCAAGTCTTGCCATAACAAAACCTTTCAAACGTAGTAACATTGTATTGTCATTTTAGCTGGGGAAGTTTCTAACTGCCCTATCTACTCCTAAAGATCATTCTTCTTCTTTCCCTATCATGTTTTTTTTCCGTTGTGTATTAACTTGTGGCAATATCACTGATATTTTTAAATCTACCAGTATTTTTATTTTATCTAACCAGTGAATGTTGCTGTAAACTTTGCTCAAAACAAACAATTGACTGATTTGGTTGACTGATTACTAAACTGATAAATGCAATGGCAGTTCATAATATTATCTGTATATTGATTTTAACTCAGCCTTTCTGAATAGAATATCAGAACCACTAAATTGGGTGCAAGTTTAGATGAGTCCAAGACGAAAGATACCCTTAAATAAGAGGAAAAAGAAGTAATTTTATTGCACTTTCATGCCTTTTGTTTGGCAAGGAAGACCTGTTTATTGGGCATGCACTCAGCTCTGAAGCCCATAGGAAGTCTCAATGCCCCCTACTTTTGAGTAGGATTTTATAGGTTAAACATGCTAAGACTACATAACTACAAAACCCAACATGCTTCTCTGTGGGCAAGACATGATTATCAGCCTCACACATGTAAATTCTGTGATGGCTTTTCATTCCTTTTACCATAGTTTTTGAATAACCTACTCCCACGCATTTCAAAATCAGCTATTTCTCCCTCCCAAGGATGGGATTCAGATTGACTTCAGGTGGCCTTTTAATCCTAAATGACACAAAGAAGATCATTACCTGATTTTTTGCCTGACAGTGTTCTCCAAAGAATTCCCTCATACTACCCCTAGTTAGCACATGGCAAATAAAAGCTTAAACATCCAGAGCAATAAATGTCAAGTATTTTGCTTGCCCCTTTACATAGACATCACAGGCGGTGTTTCTAACCTTCTCTCAGGAATATGAAAACTTAGAGGATCAACAAAAGTCCAACCTTTGGCCTCTTTCTACACATTCAAGCCATTGTAGGCATGTTGTATTACCTGCCTAATTCTTGGAACTGCTGAAAAACTACTCCTATAAAGCAACTCTAATTAACGTTCACCAGAGTTAGGAATCTCCACCTGAATTCCATTGTACTCTGCTGTTTTGCATAAACCACTTATCTGAGTGCCTTGAACTCCTGGAGGAAAGGAAAGAGAGAAATCAAATTGCTAAAAATATATAAATACATTCATATTCTAAATTACGGCTTATATTATATTGCTGTAACTTAGGGTACTCTTGCAGAAGTGTTTTATAGCAGTTTAGAAGCAGCCACAGACCTCAGACTTTATGATGATGAATAATTTAGTCCCCTACGCTTGTATGTGGAACAGAGCTAATATTTTCCTTTGCAACACTTCAACTCTGGAGAGCTTACACAATTTTTTTTTCCTGTTGAGGAGAGCTCTTCTCATTCTGCCTTCTGCTCCAGAATGCAAGGCAAATTTTACTCTCACCCCATCCTTCCCAGCTGCAGAGGCTTGTTCTTGGTGCCTATCAATGGCATAGTTCAGAATGTGTCTCCCCCTCACCTCAGCCAAGTAATAATGGTGAAGGCTATTGGGAAGAGTGCTGCAAAAATGCTAATGTACTATTATTTCACTATTACAATTTGCAATATACACTTTTAGGCAGAAGGAATGGTGTGTTTCAGATCATGAGCTTCTTACTGCAAAATTTAGGCTTAAATTGAAGAATGTAGGGAAAACCACTAGACCACTCAGGTATGACTTAGATCATATTCCTTGTGAGTACACAGTGAAGGTGATGAATAGATTTGGAGGATTAGATTTGGTAGACAGAGTGCCTGAAGAACTATGGATGGAGGTCCGTAACATTGTACAGGAGGCAGCAACTAAAACCATCCCAAAGAAAAAAAAAAGCAAGAAAGCAAAATGGCTGTCTCATGAGGCTTTACAAATACGTAGCTGTGGAAAGAAGGAATGCGAAAAGCAAGGGTGAAAGGGAAAGATATAAGCAACTGAATGCAGATTTCCAGAGAATAGCAAGGAGAGATAAGAAGGCCTTCTTAAATGAACAATGCAAAGAAATCGAGGAAAACAATAGAATGGGGAAGACTAGAGATCTCTACAAGAAAATTGGAGATATGAAAGGAACGTTTAGTGCAAAGATGGGCATGATAAAGGACAAAAAAGGCAGGGACCTAACAGAAGCAGAAGAGATTAAGAAGAGGTGGCAAGAATACACAGAAGAACTATACAAGAAAGATCTTAATGTCCCTGATGTCCACGCTGGTGTGATCACTGACCTTGAGCCAGACATCCTAGAGAGTGAAGTCAAGTGGGCCTTAGGAAGCATTGCTAACAACAAAGCTAGTGGAGATGACAGTATTCCAGCTGAGTTATTTAAAATACTAAAAGATGATGGTGTTAAAGTGCTGCACTCAATATGCCAGCAAGTTTGGAAAACGCAACAGTGGCCACGGGATTGGAAAAAGTCAGTTTATGTTCCAATTCCAAAGAAGGGCAATGCCAAAGAATGCTCAAACTATCGCACAATTGCACTCATTTCACATGCTAGCAAGGTTATGCTCAAAATCCTACAAGCTAGGCTTCAGCAATACATGAACCGAGAACTACCGGATGTACAAGCTGGGTTTCGAAGAGGCAGAGGAACTAGAGATCAAATCGCCAACATTCGCTGGATCATGGAGAAAGCACGAGAGTTCCAGTAAAATATCTACTTCTGCTTCATTGACTATGCAAAAGCCTTTGATTGTGTGGATCACAACAAACTGTGGCAAATTCTTAAAGAGATGGGAGTACCAGACCACCTTACCTGTCTCCTGAGAAATCTGTATGCGGGCCAAGAAGCAACAGTTAGAACCGGTCATGGAACAACCGATTGGTTCAAAATAGGGAAAGGTGTACGACAAGGCTGTATACTGTCACCCTGCTTATTTAACCTATATGCAGAGTACATCATGAGAAATGCCAGGCTGGAAGAATCACAAGCCGGAATTAAGATTGCAGGGAGAATCATCAACAACCTCAGATATGCAGATGATACCACCCTAATGGCAGAAAGTGAAGAAGAACTAAAGAGCTTCTTGATGAGGGTGAAAGAGGAGAGTGCAAAAGCTGGCTTGAAACTCAACATTAAAAAAACTAAGATCATGGCATCTGAACCCATCAATTCCTGGCAAATAGAAGGGGTAGAAATGGAAGCAGTAACAGACTTCATTTATTTGGGCTCCAAGATCACCGCAGACGGAGACTGCAGCCATGAAATTAAAAGACACTTGCTCCTTGGGAGGAAAGCTATGGCAAGCCTAGATAGCATATTAAAAAGCAGAGACGTCACCTTGCCGACAAAGATCCGCATAGTCAAAGCTATGGTTTTTCCAGTAATAATGTATGGCTGTGAGAGCTGGACCATAAAGAAGGCTGAGCGCCAAAGAATTGATGCCTTTGAACTGTGGTGCTGGAGAAGACTCTTGAGAGTCCCCTGGACTGCTAGGAGGTCAAACCAGTCAATCTTAAAGGAAATCAACCCTGATTGCTCATTGGAAGGATTGATAATGAAGCTCAAGCTCAGATACTTTGGTCACCTAATGCGAAGAGAGATCTCTTTGGAGAAGACCCTGATGCTGGGAAAGATTGAAGGCAAAAGGAGAAGAGGACGGCAGAGGATGAGATGGTTAGATAGCATCACTGAAGCAATGAGCATGAAACTGAGCAAACTCAGGGAGGCAGTGAAGGACAGGAAGGCCTGGCGCGATATGGTTCATGGGGTCACGAAGAGTTGGACACGACTTAACGACTAAACAACAACAACAAATGGTGTGTTTGCAGCCAGAGGGCTTCCCGCATTGCAGTTACTCATGCTCTCCCTCCCTCCCCTTGCCAAAGGTACACAGCACATATTCCAATTATGGAGGTGTTAGCAATTTATTTTATGGCTGTTTTGTGGAGTGGGGAGGTGAGAGGATTTTTATCAATTCAGGAATAGTGATAACTGGGGACAAGATGCTGACCAAATGATATTGTTTTCCTTTTAGTCATTTGCACAGAATATTGATTGGCTCAGTGTGTTCCCTGCATGTTCTCAGCTTTTCAAAAGCACTGCTTTGTGAGGGACTGGAGAGTGGAAATGGTATGGTATAAAAGTACCCTTAGTATGCAATGGAAAGCAAGGTCAAGTTCTGCTTGTTTGACAAAATTAAATGAAATCCAGCAAGATTTCATAACTGGTACACATTTATAGCTATAAGATCAGAAGCCAAAACAAAATGTTCTGGTACATAAGATCTTATTGGAAAATTAAGCTCAAATGTCCTATCCAGAAATTTGCCACAACAACTTTTAAAATGTATTTTGAATATGGATAAATGAACCATGATTTTCACTCAGTCATGCAGGTTTTGAGAATTCACTTTTGCAGTTGCTGAATCAAAAACATAACAATGTACATTTGAAAAGTAACAACTAATAAAATCTTATAAAGCTGAATTTGTAAAGACAAAAGCAATAATAATCTTGTTATGGTAAAAACAACAACAGATTAATACAAGTTTAAGAAATGTAAGTTCATAATTATATCATTCAAAATACAAAATACATATTAAAGTGAGACCTCTGAAAACCCTCTACCTCATCACTTTTTCTTAAGCATTAGTTTATCTTTGATCACATATTAATGTGGAAAGTGCAATGGCACAAAACTTAACTACATTACAGGAAATGCTCAGTAAAGTTTAAATGGTAAATAAAATAAAAATTGTTTATAACAGAAATACACTTTTCCTTAGTCTTATCTTTTCAATCAGTTTTTGCTGCCTCACTCAGCATTCATGGATCAAATAGTCCTACACTGAAATAATTTAGTTGATTTTATTCATAGGAAAGACCTATTCAGATGTTTCAAAATATCATTCAAATATTTTAATTCAACTATATTGATCAACTAGAAGACATTTAATTATTATTCTTGGTATCAACAACCTATCCAGCTGCTTTGGGGTACCCCTGCAGTAAGACCACACCGGAACAGTCTAAGAACTGTCTTGCCAGCTTGAAGATGTGTGGCTTCAACTCCCAGAATTCCCCAGCCAGCATGCAAGGTTGAGAAACACTAGTCTACAGTATTTTACATAGCAGTCATAGGATTGCACGTAGATTAAGAGCAATCCCACCCCAACACTGTTTCCCTTCTCAGTTCCTCAGATGCAATTTGAGTACAATTTGGGCAGATCATCTTCAGCTCTGCTGACCTTAAAGAACTAAGAGCAAAGAGGAAAAAAATACTGTCCCTCCCTGAATTGTAGCAGGATGTGCAGCAAATAAAACTTCCCCTATCTGGTACCCCATTCAAAAGATCAATAGATTGAATTGCTTGCACAAATACCCCAACATCCCCATCTTTATATCTTGTTCTGTATATTTGCCTGATCATGTGCAAAAAACAATAACAATAAAGACAATAATTTCTGTGAGGGAGACCTCACAGAATGAAACCACTATCAAACCACTTTTCCCCTTGAAAGGTCTAAAGTTTAGAAGCTGGAAGCTGCGATAAGGCAGGAGTTTCTACAAATGAGCAAATGCAATGTCCACATGAACTGCAGAGCTCCAGAGTTTCCGAAATAACTTCTCCATAGATCACTTTTACTGTGGTTTCAGCTGAGCCCAAAATAAAAAAAGCTTTGCTCTTACAGCCACAGTTTAGAGTTGTGATAGTGTACCAAGAATTATGGGTCAGTCAGTGCTGCAAGCAATCTCTGACCCACTTTCACCTGATGATCAACTGCTAATGGATGGAGACACACTGCAGCCCACCTGAAGAGAAAACTGAATGAGCTCATAGGGTTCCACTCCCCATCCCCAGAAAGGCTGGGTCTAGGGACTTCCATTCATTCTAAAGGTGCTTTGGTGTACCTCCTAACTAATGGACTTGCTGATTCCTTTATATTTTCTTCCTGGGTGCTTTATATGCAGTGCATACGTCCCAATCTCCTTCTTTCCTCTGCCAAGCACAGCAGTGTAGTGAAGCAAATACATTCCAGAGCTAACCAGGCTTGCAAATAAAAATTCTTACAGTCTCTTTTCATATTGATCCTTAACAATTTCTTTGATTTCATTTCATAGTTCCTCTGATTCTCTATCATTGAGTTCAGGATTTTCTCCTTGCAAATGCTGGGCATATGCTTGGGATCATATAGAATACAGTTTCTACATATAGATCATGTAGAAACTGTTCAGTTTGGTTCTTTTGCTTTAGTTTGACTTGGAACTTGCACGCGAAAAGTTAATATTTTGTTCCACAGTCAGGTACTTTCTTCCTTTTAGCTGGGTAGCTGGGATGGCCTGGGATAGGGCTACCAGATATCCAGCATGTCTTCTGTCTGGAAGGCATAGCTTTAAAATCAAATATTGTCTGGCTTTTTGAGCGTCTTGGGATTTTTTGGATTGTTTTCACAACAGTAGTCATTCAAACTTCCGTGTATTGTGACCTTGTAAATTGTTTCCCTCATCCATCAACAGCCTAGATTTACATGATTTATTTCCTGATTTCAGCAATCGGCTTCAATCCAGCCCTTTCAAATCTATGATCACTGTACTCTGTAGATCACATGACTCATACATTTCTATGGTGAAATTTGAAAAGCGCATATCATCAATGCTATATTATCACTAGCATACGTTCTTGAAAATAAAGATTTGTTGGAAAAATGTTGTGATTGAAAACCAGTCTTTCAGATGCTGGAAAAAGTGATTTCATATACATGTAGGCCTAAGTACATTTTTTGCAGTTTTTTTCCTGTAATTTTTGTCACAAATGTCAAGGAAGTTAAATTATCCTCCGCCCCCCCCCCCCCTTTATCTACTTTCCAACTGTCCATGCCTCTTTTGCCTTTTCAGATATCTGGTAGCTCTAGCCTGGGATGATCCTGTTGGATTATATACTTTTTATGTATCCCTACCAGGAACAGCCTTCCCCTACCATGAAGAGGTAGCATAACAGGAGGGGGGAGAGGGAGTAAAGACTAGACAGCCATTTATGCTTCAATTTGAATATCTGCATTGAGCAGGGGAATTGGGTTGAAGGCCTAATTAGCCCCTCTCCAGTTCTATAAATCTAGAAAATTATGTTTTTCACTAACAGAAGTTACTTTCAAGAAGTCTCCTTCTGTTTACAGAAAGCTATTCATATTATTGATCCTCTTCTCTTTTGATTTGTCCATTTTGTGAGAGAACTGATAAGTATATTGTGGAACGTTTTAAAATAAGAACCTGCAGCACATACATTGATTTACTGTCATAACTTCAGGATGCAGGATCATAATTACCTGTAGCATGGGTGTCTCGTGATTTTACAAAATCAGATGTGGAGCCAAATTCTTGGTAACAATGGAAACATGACATCTGCCTTGTTTGTCAAATGTACATATACAAAACCAATGTTTAATCCAAAGGCAACCTCTAAGAATAAACTCTTAAGAGAGAGTTGTTCATCTATTACCTGTAATAATAAATGCTAGGAACTAACTGCATTATTCAGACACTAGTGGTACCCAGGAGCTAATGGATGTGATGGGAAATTAAGGTTGCAGGTGTCATAAATGGAGATAGCAGCATGTATATGGACTGATAACATCACTAGTTAATTATCACTTTCTAATAAAATGCAAAAAGATTTTCTTCTGCCACCTCCTAATGTTGTCATTAGGAAAGCACATTCTATGGTAGTGGTAATCAATAGCTGAATGCTACACTTTGTCCTCTCCCTGTCCATAGCTAATGCAGATCGCATATGTTCTGTATACCAGCTTGGCCAGAGAATATCCAATTACATTCTAAAACCTCATTCCCTACCCTGTTCAGCAGTAATTTAAGATGTTAGATTTGGACTGAGAAGATCCAGGTTTTAATCCCTACTCAAGCACAATGCTCACTAGGTGATTATCGACCAGTGTTTCAGCCTAAACTACTTAATAGGGTTGTAACTGGGAGATACTTCCTAGCTCCTATCTAAAAATATAAGTGCTGTTAAGATAACTCATGAGCCAGCATCTGCAAACGCCTAAGCAAGCTATTAGGAAGACCTACTTGTGTTCAGGGGCCTTGGTAGTTTAAAGACCTTGGTTTGATAGTTATTCAGGTATTTGTTTTACCCCTTCAGTAAGCAGTTGGTAAGTAGATTGTGCATTACAGACAGAAAGGCTGTAGATAAATTGGATCCCAAAGATAGCTGGGAAATTCTGGGAGTTGGAGTCCACACATCTTAAAGTTGCCAAGTTTGAAAAACACCGCTTTAAAGGAAGGCAGCAGGAATCAGGAGAAAAGCATTGATATCAGCAAAATGGGAGTTAATTGATTAACTCTAGTCCGACGGGGTCGTAGACTATTGCGCTTCCACCCCTCCACAGAACATGCCAACAAGCTCTGTGGTTAAGTCTGCAAAAGAGTTGAAACAGGAAGATATTAATCAGGTGTGAAGTCAGTTAGCAGAAGAACAGGAACAGAGATGTAGATGTGTATTCAGATAAAGCCTAAAATAAAGACGTTCTATAACCACTAAGTATCCCAGATACAGAAGACCACCAGTTGGCATGGATACCGCCATACATGTGGTTTTGAGACATTTTATGTTATTACGGGATATTAGTTATTAAGTACACATGCTCAACTATGTGACCAATCATGTAACCCCTGATTATGATGCTGTCTTTGAAAAGGTATAAATGATTCATGCCTTCTATTTTCAGGGCTCCCTTCTTGGGAAGGGGTCCTCACTTACTAAGGTGCCTTAATAAATGAGTAACTGAGTTTCTCAAGTCCAGTCTTTCATTGGGTTAAAGGGCTGGGCTGCAACCATGATTTGTGGCCAACAGCATGGAAGTCCTTTCCTCCTTGAAGCTGAAGATAAAGCAAGGCAAGTTGGGAATAAGCAAGAAAGTGTGCTCAGGAGGGATTCCACCTGCACTGAAATACAGAGGAAGGCCCACTATGGAGCAAGGCTTTTGATTGGCAGTGCTCAGCCAAAAAGAGCCTAAATGATCAAGACCCGAAGACCAGAGAGAGTATAACAGAGTCAAAACCCAGCCACATGAGGCACCTGGTCAGTGAATGCAGAGATGGAGAAAGAACTGCAGAGGGAGAGAGTCTAGAGCTGTTCCACCAAGGATGGTGGACAGTCTGGTATCTCTTGGGGCTTTGATATCCACTGTGGCTTTAAGACTGCAGTGAGCTGAGCACTTCAACAGCTACTCTGTGAAAGAACTTGGAAGAGATTTGTGTCAGGGTTTTTCCTATTTTAACTGTTTGTATTTATGTAAGGATGTTTGTGAATTGTAAACCAGATTTATTTCTAAAATTAATCAAGCCAAGTTTTTCCAGAGAGGGGGAAGGAAATTGGCATATCTTATCAACCCCTCTCCACTCATGCAACTGGGTGGAGGTACAGTATCAGATTTTGTTTAGAATAAAATGCAAAAGAGCTGGGGGAATCTATACAGAAATCTTGGGGAAATTGCATCCTCAAACTCAGGACTATCTCCATCTTAAGATGAAGCTACATGTATATTAGATGACATCTTGAGATCTCATACAGAAGGTGGAATATCATTGCAAATTCACTACTAGAGACCTGTCTGCAAATCCAGGTAAAGAGTATAGCCTTAGGATTTCTAAAATAGCTTTCCTAACATTTTCATACCTGTTGCAATTCAGTACAGACTTATGTGCATGTAAAAAGAGTGATTGCATTGGGGTATAATTGGATGGTGTTTATAGTTTTATGGTAAAAATAAAAACAGCTGAGAATATCACCAAAAACAAAAACAGTCCAACTGCAGTCCAAGTGTTTTTTTATATACTGTATATTACAAAGTCCAATGCAGTTCAAGAAAGATCCTTCTTTAGGAGCTCTTGTTTGAAAAAGTGAAGAAAAACGTATTTCAATAGTTTGAAATGACAAGAGAAGCATTTGATAAATAGAAAGAGAGGCTTATGGTCATCCACCAAACTTTATGGCCGAGTATGGATTAGAAGCTAAATCGCTCACATTTAATATTTGCTGTTTTGCAAGAGAAGCTTTTTGTTAAAGATTCTGTAAAATTGAAAATATCCTTTTTTAAACAGTAACAAGTATTACTGATGTATAATTCAAGAGCTGTCAGCCTGAGAGTGGAAAGTAAGACAGTTAAAAATAGGTAAGGCCTTCACACATAGGTATTCTGGATTTATCAATTAAACCTCAAAGAGCAGAACATGATTCTATCATTAAAATCCTATCATGTTTATATTACATTTTCTTTTTCTGACACATTATTCTATGACTAAGTTATTTTGTTGTTAGCTGGATGCAGTTTAAGTAGAAAGTAAAAGGCAACTCATGCATCTGTTTGCCTAGCTCTAAGACAGTATACGAAGGAGACATTTATCTATCTCTGTATTGTGGATACTGATAATAAAAGTAAAGGCTCATTTAACCCATGCTAATGATTGAATATTTTTAATGAGCTTACATTTCACATAAACTGCATTGAGCATCAGAAATGCCCTATAAAAATTGTTATAATAAACCATAAAACAAGGGAACACTTTCAGAAAGCTAGTAAACCTGGAGCCAAGTTTATTGTGAATCCCGATTAGCATTCGGCTCTTTAGTTTTACAAGTGCCATAACCAACAGGATCCCAGCTTAACACAATAAACACATTTAGTTAGATTTGCAGTTTCAGTACACCATTTGACTTATTAGCACTGCATCTAGACTGAAACATGTCCATATCACTAATACTATGTACAATATGTTTCTGTGCTCCTCCAAGCTAACGAGTCCTAGGGTAATTACAGCAACAGAAAAGGATGCTCAAAATGTACTTGTCTTACAGAAGTAGACTGCTCTAAATGAAAGCAATAAACTAACTTTGTTTTCAAACTGAGGGTGCTTTCAACCGGAGGGTTCAGCATTCCTGCTTCAAATGATAACTCAGCCATTTTCTGTGCATCGCTTCCATTTTACGAATCCTTTTTGTCTACCTTAATGCAATCCCCTTCCTCTGGTGGCTTGGGTTCCCCTCTCCAAATCATTATAGTATTATTATTACTGTTGCTTTGTCTTTGCTATAAGTTTGGGGTGATAAGAAATCAGTCATTCCTAGCTTTAATTGCCAGTCTAGCTCTTTTTTTTTTTTCCTGCAGCCACACAAGGGGGTGCACCATATGATCAGAGATGTTTACTTTCTTTTCTCTACTGAGGCTGTCTTAGCAGCTGATATACCAGCAATATTTTCTGTTGCTTCTGATTGCCTGCTCAGCCTCTGAACCGAGCTAAAAGGATACCAGAAATCACGGTGTAATGTTTTGCATGAACTGGAGGTTGAGTCAGGGCAACTGGACTTCTTTTCTTTTGGTTTGATACGTTTCGCAAACAAGGATAATTCCACCTGGATGACTGAGAATCTTCATCAACATTTTGCATGAACTCACAGTTACAGTCCTCAATTTGGCAATGATTTCCTTTTTTCTTTTCTGTTTGTTGGGGAAAGACTTATGATTTTAAATATTATTATTTGCATTGTTTTAGTATTAGGCAAACAATAAGCAGTAAAATCAACAACAAAACCATTTCTTAGAGCCAAGAGAAATGAGAATCCACCTCTTTGCTGCTTTTACCAACCTTTCTCATCAGTTAGATTCCTGGCCCTCTTTTCCACCCGAGGTCATGGCATCATGGCAGAGGCAATTAGCTTATTTATACAGCTATTTTAATATGCTTTCCTCCAGGCCATGAGGTGGCAGAAAAGTATGCAAGCATAATTTCCTCTGTCCTGACAGCCAATTTATTCCACCTCACTAATGAGGACAGGGAATGCTGTTGGCTGTACAGTTTCACTGCAGGGCAAGTTAGGGGCACTGGTTGGTCTTGCATTTCCCCTCCCATCAGCATTCCCACTCCAACTTGCCAGGAGGGAAAAACTAACACTGTCTTTAATATCATGGTGGAGAAGAGTCAGGTGGTAGGAGTCTAGGAATGAGAGACCTAGCACTCTTCCTCCACTGAAAGGTGTTAGAATCATTTTGACAGATCAAGAGTAATTGGAAACAAAACAAATGTCCTGTGTCATTTCTCAAGTTCTCCAAGTGACAAGCCACTGTGGTGGTGGGGCTCTGCAATGGTAGTCTGTTATTATGTGCTGGAGGGAAGTTCTCCAAACCCAATTTTCTTTATTCTATTTTCCAAAGAAAGGCCTAGCAAACAGGCTTGAGTTGCAAATGGGTACTACTTTCAGTCACAACTCCTGGGACTGATAACTTGTTAGTTCTCTGAGTTAGCTCTCTGAGTTTGGATGGGGAAGAGCAGGTCCAGCTCATCCCTGACAAATCCAAGTAGCTGTGGGTGTTTGGACTCTACAGACCTGGAGTTGTTCCATCTAGTCCTTAATGGGGTAGCACTCCCCATTTCAGGACTGGTGCACAATTTGGGGGATTTATTTATTTATTTATTTACTTACTTACAGAATTTACATAGCCACCCATCTCAATCTTGCAACTCTGGACTTCTTGGACTCAGCTCTTGCTTAAGGATCAGGAAGCAGCTGTGGCCAGGAAGGACATAGGACAACCCTTTAAGACCACTTAGAACCTGCAGATAATCCAAAAAGTAGGGACACGAGCAATTATGGGCATACCATATGTATAATTATGGGTAATACCTCTGCTTTATGACCTCCACTGATTACCAGTTGGCTTCCAATGCAATTCAAGGTGCTGGTTATCAGCTATAAAGCCCTTCATGGCATACGGCCTGGTTATCTGAGGGACCATCTATCTTTCATAGTTTCTACCTGCCTTATACGACCGAACAGAGTAGGCATGCTCCAGGTCCCATTGATTAATCCTTGAAATCTGATGGGACCCAGGAAGCAGGCCTTCTCTGTCATGGTACCTACCCTCTAGAACAATATTCCCCCTGAGATTTACCTGGTTCTCACCCTGATCTTATTTAAACAAACTCTAAAACCTGGCTCTTCCCCGGGCCTTGTGCTAGAATAGGTGGTGGACCTCTTGTGGGATGATTGGCCTATATAATGTTCTTGTTTTATCCACACATTTTTTTATATATTTGGGCTACATTTATTATTATTTTATATTGTTTTTATTCTGTATGCTGCCCAGAGTCATGCCTGATTTGAGTGGCTTATGAATCAAATCAAATCAAATCAAATCAGATCAAATGAATCAATCACCCTTTGAATAATTCTCATTCCACATACCTAGGCCCAACCTGCCACACTCCAGACAATTTATTCAAAATCTTGTCTAAGGCACTGTGAGAGACTCATAAGAATTACACTGTTCTCCAGAAGCGGGAGATCCTTGCTGTTGACCTGGGAGCATGCACAGAGTTTGCTCAGGCAGAGCTGGAATTTACTCCTCAGAGCTGACCAGTATGTAGCTAAATGAAAGTCTTATCAGTGAAAAACACTTTTACCACTCCCTTCATTTTGCAGTTGCTTCTTTCAGATATGTTTCCTCACAATGCATTCATGTGTGGCTTTTGCTGATCTGCAGATAGTTAGAAACCACAAATTTTAAAAGAGTGTCAATATCTTATTTAAATAAAAAGCAAAGCTTGGCAGAGAAAGCAAAAGTCCATGTTACTTCTCTAAGACAGAAATCAGTTTTGTATTTCTGAATACAAAGAACTTTACTGAATGTTGTAGGCTTTATATCAGTGATCCTCAACCTTGGGAACTTTAAGATGTGTGGACTTCAACTCCCAGAACTCCCCAGCCAGCATGGTTGGCTGGGGAATTCTGGGAGTTGAAGTCCATATATATCTTAAAGTTCCCAAGGTTGAGAATCACTGCTCAATATCGAAGCAGATAAGGCAGTAAGAGGCAGCTCTTTTGGCTGATGCCTCTGAATTTTAACTGTACCACAAGTGATCTTCTTATACCTTTTTAAGACCCTGATTATAGAAGTAAGGAACTTCTATAACTATAGCCTGCCAACCGGTATGTCTTAATGAATACCTGAAGTAGTATTCAAATCCTCCTCATTCTTTTCCTCACGCAAAACGATAATCAATACATAATGCTCAATAGTGCCCATAAGTAATGTGGCATAAATGTACACTACTCTGTGCTTGATAGTGTTATTTGGGCTGCATTTCTGGAAATGCAGAAATGCAGGTACTAAATTCAGCCCAGTCTTTGGACAAGCTCTAGATTTTACTTCATTAACAAAGTGCTGACCATTTCTGTGTAAAAAAAATGCTATATGAATCAGCATCAAGGGAGCAGTCCATTACTGATTACCATTCTGGTACTGTGACAAGGTAAGCATAATAATAAAAGGATTACTGGATTAGTAGATGAAGTATTTGTTTAAATCTTGTCTATTTCTGATGAAATTTTTGATGACAAAGGACTTTGGAAAACAAGTTGAATTAGGAATGGAGGATGCAATCTCATTAGCTGTTATGAAAATGAAATTGTGAATCATGCTGAGTTCATTCTATTTCTTCATAAAGACAAAGTTGCATCTACCCTGATTAAAAATAGCCTATGAACATTCCATCCTTAAGAGTAACCTAAACTAATAGCAGAAATATTGTTTAGGCTCATCTCATATTGTGCATGAAGACAGTCATGTTGTAACTTAAAAGCACATGTCCATTATTTAGGGAGATTGTGCTTATTTCTCAGTAACAGTTTGTTAATTGGACACATTTCAACTGGACTGATGAATTCTACTGTACAAGTGGCTAGATACTTCAACTGGGGCCATGTGCAATCCTAACACACCTTGACTATTGACTCTTTGACTCTATCACACCCATGCTGTTTTAATCACATTAAAGCCAATTGGTTAGTAATGCAGGCAGAGGGATCTACAGGGAGGTTCACAAAAGTCAGGATGGAGGCTGCATCAATCAAAGTCCCACACCTTTTTACATAAGTCATGCATGTACTGCACAAAAAAGGGGCTGAGCTTTGATTGTGCAGTTGTAGTTGCAATCTTGACTTTCCTGATACCCCACCACCTAGATATTCCTGGGTCCCAGGCTTTCCTGAGATATTTTGTTGTAGAGGCAAAGCAATAATTTGCCCCTAAGGTTCATCTTACATCAAAGTGCAACTTATCTACGGTCATTTAAATTACTTGGACACATGTGCAAGATCAGAAGCAGATTGTCATCTACCACTGCAATCCTCTACCACAGGATATGTTTTACCTCTGTCACAGTTGACTTCCATTGCCATCAAGCCAACATCCTCCTCTCTTGAATATGTCCCATCCAATGGTGTCAGTGGAAACCAGTGGTGTTTCTGAATGGGAGATGAGCTAGTTTTTGGCTGCACACACAACCCTTCTACCCCAATACAATGCTGGACCTGGGACACAGCACTGGGGGTAATCCAAAGTTGCCCGTCTTTCAGAAGTGCTTCTGCCCACTAAGTCTGAGGAACAGTGGTTGTGGCCATACTTCTGAATGGGCATGACTGCTATTCTGCACTGGCTAGCTTCCATATTAGATTATCCCAGGTGTGATGCTCAGGGTTCAGGCGTAATCTAGCTGGCAGTCAGCTGGGGCAAGAAAAAGACAAATGCCAACTCTATAAGGTAAAGCAGGGTGATTGCACAATAAAAGCACTCTGTGAAAGGGAAGAACAAAAGTTAGGTTTGTTCTTAGCCTTTTCAGGTGTTCTGCAAAGTGCTGATCGGTGAGGCTAATTTTGCACAATATAGTAGATGAAATTTCGCTGCTTGACCTGAGCTGTTTCTCTTAAATTAACATTCATGTTTACCATAAAAGGGATTCATCTAAACTATGTATGGCTAAGTATATGGATAGACTGTATGGCTACACTGTACATAATATCAAAGATGCTCTCTCCTAGTCTTTTTAACTAATATTAAGGTTTTTATTATGGTATAATTTCTAATGTTCATTTTTTTTTGGTCTGTTTTTATTGTATACTGCCCCAGAGTCACATGTGGGAGGTGGGCGGCTATATAAATGGAATGAATGAATGAATGAATGAATGAATGAATGAATGAATGAATGAATGGTTTCAACAATTGAATTACTCAAGCCATTCAAAGTCGCTTTCCACACTTCAAAAGTTCCCCACCCTCTGGAATAGCACCCCACCGAGAGATACAGACAGTGCCCTCTCTGCTAGGGTTCCAAAAAGCCCACACAACTGGTGTTGATCCCAGGCCTGGGGTCAATGTGTTGTGGGGGGGACTGTCATGTTTTGTTTTAATGATTGTTTTTAGTCCAGACTGCCTTTTTCATTTTGTCTATGTTTTTAATTGTTTTAGTTTAATATTATATTTTGTAAGCTGCCCAGAGTCTGCTGGAGGTGGCAACTATATTAAATTATTATTATTCAGAGTAATATTTACTTCAGAAAACATGAGGAAAAGTTAAAGTGAGAAATAAAAGCTATAATTAGAGAGTCTGCAATTATGGGGGCATCTAATAAAAGCAAAAGGCCGAAGATCAGGGCTGTGGATGAGGCAAAAAAACCCAAAAACATTTAGGTAAGGCAACAGTAAGATCCTTTTCCTTGTCTCTGCCATATAAGATTGTGTAACCGAGAGTGAGTCAATGGAGCATCTTAATAAGTAAACAGGCTTTGAACATCTTGATAAGTGAAAAGGCTTTTAACCTCCGTCAGCTGTATCCGGCTCTGGTTAACAATCTGGCTGTTGAATTTGACTAATTGCAATTTCTGGGAATTTTTACAAGAAAATATTGTGGTAGTTTATCCATAGTCTAACCAAGACATGTATCACCATGACTAGATCACCATCCTCCGGGAACTGGCAAAAAAAAAAAAATCTTTATCCTGGTTCGAAACAGATGGGAAAGATCTGACAAACAATGTGTCTTCTCAGATGGATTGCTTTTCCCACTTATTATACTAAGAATTTCCTTGCTAGTGATGTATGGCCGTTGTTGTGGCTGTCTTCATCACAGCTATACAGGACCAGCACAGCAACGGTGGGATGGTGCTAGAAGATGCTCAATCACCAGTGTGAGGAAAGAGCTGAAATTTCTGCTTATTTGGTTGCCTGAACAGGACTGCCTCAAACTATTTCAATTGTTTTCATTCCTTAAACTCAGAAGTATGCATTACCTTAAAGATACAGTAGCTATCTTTCTCCCTATTTTACATAAAAGGAAGCATGGGAATCCAGTATGAATCAGGACCATAGCATGGGGCTGCACTTTTTGGTGGTGCAGTTTTCTGGCATATGGGGACAATGTGTTGAGTTAGTTCAGTCTGAACTCTTAACCCTATATTAATTTCATCTATTAATTCAGAATTTCCACAGAAAGGAGGGAGAAGTATCTATCTTTTTATAACCTCTCCCAGAAATGTTAAATAGATATTCAAAAACATAGGAAGGGGCCTGAAATCCTGCTAAACTCATAACTAGCAACAAAGATGATGAGACACAATTCCAAGCACTGCTTTTAATACCTTAAATATGTCACCGTAAATCTAGGAGTAAAGATGTTAATCTCTTTACATCAGTATATTTACGGTTGTCATGGGGATGTGTGGTTTGACAATCGTTGTGTCAACTGATGTCTGAACTATGTTTTATTTTCCCACATTGTGTTTTTTCCCCAGGTATATAGCTAAAATCCACAGACACTTGTGCATCAACTTGATTTAAAAGCACTGACTTAATATTTTTAAGCTCTCTGTATCTGTTCAACTGTATAACTCATTTGGGAATAAGTACCATCAAAACGTAAGATATTATGCATTAATATATCTGACCCGGGTGCTGTGAGGCTGCCAGGATATCCCAGGTGGTAGATTAGACTGGAAATTAAAAAAAAAAAAATCCTAGAACAGTGTTTCTCAACCTTAGCAACTTTAAGACGTCTAGACTTCAACTCCCAGAATTCTCTAAACATCATGCTGGCTGGGGAATTCTGGGAGTTGAAGTCCAGAATCTTAAAGTTGCCGAGGCTGAGAAACATTGTCACTGCATTCTTTAATGGCAATCTACTTCCATATTATTGTCAAGAAGATAACATGTCTTCACCCCCAAATTCACAAGGAGCTGAGCTCAACTTGAGAGAAATTTTACTTTTTTTGTACACTGTATACAAAAATACTTCTGACAGATACTCATGCACACTGTTCTACCGGCATTTCATTATTCTGAATAAAGGTATAGTGTTTTTCAGCTTATAAATTAAATTTTGGTTCATTGGGGAGCCTTTTAAATCATACCCTTTCCTAACTGTGATACCTCACATAATTAAATTGCATATGTAGTTCATTAAAAGATAAGATGAAATTTTTCAGTGAGATAGTTAGACATTTAAGCACTTTTTTTCAAAAGGAATAAATACAATTTAGCTAAAATACAGACGTTAGAAGTCCAAAGAGGACAAATAAAGTTTGTCAAAAGTCCTAACACTGAAAATGACAGTCAGGTCACTGATATTAACTGGAACAACTAGGAGGTTCAGCGAATGAGATAAATGAAAGAGAAGTTGAAAACTGCTGTCTGAATGTGCTTTCCCCACATCATTCTTTTTATCCCATCCATTTTTTTAATATATATTGAATTCAGTGCACAACGTACTGAAATAAAGATTAGGTTTTTCCTAACCCTAATCCCATATGTGTTCCAGATATGGCATGTTCCCCACTTGCTTACATTAGAATAAGCACTGCAAATGCCAAATGTGAAGTTGCATAATATAGATTTCATTTTTCATTTATCCAATTGTATTCACCCAAAAGGAAGATGACCCAAAATTTAAGTTGATCCTCCTATCTGGAAAATATTAGTTAGAGATTAAAAAAAAAAAAAAAAGTCTACTTCCATTACTGAATTCCCAGTGATTTTGAGAGAGGTCTTCCATTTTAAAGGTTTGGAATAAAAAATAAATACATAAATGCTGTGTGGTCCTTAGGGTGTTTCCACTGGAAGCTTTTGATATGCAATCATTCCTGTCCTATCCACTGAATTTCGGGTGGTAGTGGTGATCCAGAAGACATGGTCTTCCACTGTCTTCCATTTTCCATGTTTTCCCATCACTTCTCCTATGTTTTCCACTGTGATGCAATGTCTTTGGCACCATCTGTCAGTGAAGAGTTTCAGTGGCAGAATCAGGGCTAATAGTGTGTGTTCCTGGTAAAGACAGGTTCCCGTAACAATTGCCTCTACGGAGGCTTCTTGCTCTTGCTTTTTCCAGACAGAATCAAGGCAGTAATGATGAGTACAACATAGCTGCAAGTCAGAATATACCCAAATTAATAATTAACTATAAGCTATTGGGAAAGCTGGCAAGCAAAAATGTTTGCTTTACAAACAAGGAACAAAGTATGATTTCTGGTTCTTACCCGCTGTCAAGGTTATAAATACAGATCACAAATCTGCTTCTTCTCAGTTCTTCTTTTTACTTTATTTACCCATGGACCTGCCTATTTTGTTAGCAATTATTTTCATATTTGTTTATAAAACAGAATACCCTTAATGTGTGCAGCATTCTGAATAATATGGGCAGAAGCCAGATAGAACTATAAAATACAGTTCAAGAGGGCTACTTTATACTGAAAGTGATATTCTCCATATAATAGTGTTTTGGATGTATAAGAGACAATACCTAAATCTTGGAAACTGTTAGACTAAAAAATCTAATGCCATTTAGGAGTAAAAGGTTGCTTTAACAAGGTACTTTAGCAGATGTGGCCAAGAAGGCTTTTGCTTTAACAAGGTACTTCATCTGGTGCGCCCTTTCCTAAATCAGGGGGCCCCTCACACAGTCACTCATGCCCCGGTCATCTCACAGCTTGACTACTGCAATGCACTCTACATGGGGCTGCCCTAGAAGACTACTCAGAAGCTTCAGCTGATCCAGAATGCAGCAGAGCAGGCAGTGATGGGCATGCCTCAGTATACCCATGTAACTCCTCTGCTTCTTGACCTGCACTGGTTGCCAGTTTGCTTCCAGGTACAATTCAAGGTGCTGGTTGCTACCTACAAAGCTCTACATGGCATAGGGCTTGGTTATTTGAGGGACCACCTGTCTCCTATAGTATCTGCCAAACCTGTTTGATCTGACACAGTTGGCGCGCTCTGGGTTCCATTGATTAAACAGTGCCACCTATCAAGACCCTGGAAGCACGCCTTCTATGTAATAGTGCCTGCCCTCTAGAATAAAGTTCCCCCTGAAATTCGAATGGCTCCCACCCTACTGGTATTTCAAAGGGCCTTAAAGACTTGACTCTTCACCCAGGCCTTTGGAAAGGACAACTGATAACCATTTCTTCCTTTCTGTTCCCCTCTGGGTTTACTTTCTTTACCACCATTGTTTGTTTGTTTGTTTTGGCCTGTGCTGTTTTTTGGGGGGGGGGTTCCTATTGTTGTTTTAAATGTTTCAACAATTGTAAATTACCCAAAGTCACTGGTAGTCGGGTGGCACATAAATTTAATAAATTATTATGGTTGGTCACACAGTCAGCCAGATGTTTAGACTGGATTTGGCATTTTTGTCTACCTATTGAGTCCTTCCCAAGGACCTAGGATAGGCAAATGTTGTCTGATGGTGTTAAAGGTATCATCACAGGATGTAAGCTGTTCCAAATAAAGCTGCCTTTTGCAATTGACTAATGGGGATTTAGTCAATGCTGATGGTCTTCAAGTAGTGCTCCATATGTTTTGGAACTGTCTTTGCTTTCTTTTGCCACAGTTGTTCTACTTCTATTTGCAGGTCATTATATTTTGTGATTTTGTCCAGTTCTTTCTCTTCTCTTCTGCTGTCTCCAGGTACTGCAATGTCCCCTATCCAGACTTTTTTGTCTTTCTTATCAACGACTGTTAAGTCTGGGGTGTTGTGTGGCAGATGTTTGTCTGTTTGAATTCTAAAGTCCCAGACCACTTTAGCTTCTTCATTTTCTATTACTGTGTCTATTTTGTAGTCCCACCAGTTCTTGCTTGCAGGCAAATGGTATTTCTTGCAGATATTACAATGCACCGCTGTTGCTACTTTGTCATGCCGTTGTTTGTAATCAGTCTGTGCAATCTTCTTGCAGCAGCCAGCTAGGTAGTCCAATGTTTCTTCAGCTTCTTTGCAGAGATGGCATTTGCTGTCTGTTTCTGTCTTCTTAGTTCTGGCTTCATGTGCATTTGTTCTTAAGGCTTGGTCTTGTGCAGCCAGAATTAGCCCCTCTGTCTCTTTCTTCAACTTTCCTGCTCTTAGCTATTGCCAGGTCTTCTTGTTATTTGCTTTGCCCGCTAGTTTTTTAATGTACCGGCTATATAATACTTTGCCTTGCCATGTCTCTTTTCTATTCTTCATTTGGTCTTTCTTATATGCCAGTTTGGTCTCTTAGGTATTCAATAAGCCTTCATGGTATACTAGCTTCAGTGTCTCTTTTTCACTCTCTTTCAGCGTACTTGCAACTGCCTCGTGTACTTGCAACATTCCACGCCCACCTATGCTCCTTGGATAGAGTCTGTCAACGTCACTGCATGGATAAAAGGCATGATGCATTGTCATTATTTTTCTGGTCTTCCTATCCAGGGCTTCTAGTTCAGCTTCAACAGTCCACTATTCCAGCTGTATATAATGACTGGAATTGGCCAGGCGTTAATCACCTTGATGGCATTCCCCCCACTGAGTTTGGACTTTAAGATCGTCTTCACTCTCATGATGTATTCACTACTAACCTTCTTCTTGACTTCAGTGTGCTTGATGTTGTCAGCCTAAAGGATGCCCAGGTATTTGTAGTGATCTTCTTCATCCAGACTCTTGATGTTTTTTCCATTGGGCACCTTGATTCCTTCAGCTTTCACTATTTTTACCCTGTTGATGGTCAGGGTGGCACATCAAACTCCATTGCAATATCTTGGTTGCATACAGGTAGTCTCCAGTTTAAGAATGAGTTCTGTTCCCAAGGTCTGTCCTTAAGTCAAATTTGTATGTAAACCAGAACAGTATTATTGCATAATACTGTATAAGTAGTATTGTGTAATGAACTCGAACCATTGTATATTTAACTTGAATTTTGCTACAATAGGCTCCATTCTTAATTATGGGTTGTCTATAACCCGGGCATTCTTAACCCGGGGACTACCTGTATCTGGACAGTGTTGAGCAACAATTCCATTTCAGATGCTGGTTTTCCATACAGCTTCAGATCATCCATGTAAAGGAGGTATGATAGCCTGGCATGATTTCTTCAGCATTGTCGACACAGGAATCAATGCAATGACAAACAGTAGTGGTGATAGTGAGCCTCCTTGAAAGATTCCTCTCTTGATGTTAACCTCTCCCAGTCTATTGTCATTGACCAGCAACTGTGTCTTCCACTGTGCCATTATCTTGCACAAAGCTTCTGATGTTTCTACTGACTCTTGCTATTTCTAGGCACTTGATTATCCAATCATGTGGCAGGGAGTTGAATGCCTTCTTGTAATCAATCCAAGCTACATTCAAATTGGTCTTCCTTCTCTTACATTTTTCCAAAATAATCTTGTCAATTAGAAGCTGATCTTGTTCCTCTACTGTTTGGACAGTTTCCTTTCTGCTCAGATGGAAGGAGCTTGTGTTCAACTAGATCTGTTGGACTGCATCAGTTACCACACCACTTAGCAAGTTGAAAGTTGTTGGTAAGGAGATAATTGGCCTGTAGTTGCCTGGTGCTGCCCCTTTTGTTGGATCTTTCATTATCAGGTAGGTTTTGCCAGATGTTAACCAATTTTCAATTTCATCTCCTTGCAGTATGTTGTTAAACTGCTTGGCAATGAGGCAATGAGTGGGTGCAGACCAATCAGATGTTTCAACCAAAAACCATGCAGTTCATATACACCTGGTGCTGGCCAATTCTTGATCTTCCTTGCCCTTTTCTCCACCATTTTTGCTGTTATTACATGTTCTTTCATTTCAGCTTCTTTTTTTCCCTTCTCCATCTCCTTTATCCAAGCTGCATAAAGAAAAATAACTTACTGGGATTCAAAATAAGATATTCCATGTAATCTGATGAGCGAGGCTGTAGCTGACAAAAGCTTATGTCTTTTAATAACATTTGTTAACCTGAAAAGGTGCTACCAGACCTTTTCTGATTTTTGACTACCAAAGACTAACCTGGGTTTCCTCCTACAATAGGAACAGTTCCAGGCTAAGATTGCTATTTGAAGCAGAGTCAAAATGATACTCCATACATTTTAGAGTGACTTGAAACTCTTGTCTTCCTTAAATGTCTCCTCCCCCTCCCCTTGCACTGGGATGAAAACCACGGCACTTAACCTGGCTTCATCATAGCAAGGCCAGCCTTAACAAAGAAGATGGTCAAAAGCTGCAGAGAAATTGTAATTGGTGTTGCTTCATTATATAGTTCAACCTTTATTATATTTTAAAACAGTAAATGGCATTGGTTGCCAATGGAGATAGATAGTTGGGGTATAATGAATTTCCTAGGGATGATACTGGCAGAAAATATTGTCAGATTCCTTGACTTGAATAAGGAAATTAACTGAATTATCAAAGTAATGTTTAAAGCATGGCCATCTACATGGTGCTGAAGTGAAGTGGGCAGTAATCAGACATTAAATATAATTCAATACAGTTTTGATAGCCACATCTTAATTTACTGTAGACAAACTTAGTATTGATATGTAGTAAAATAACACCAAAGAAGTGACGTTTGCACTTTCCATGATCATTCCAGCAGGAACAAAACAATCAGAAAACTGTAAGGTGTTTTTTTAAAAAAAAAATAAAAATAAAGAATTGCATTTATTCATATGGTTGATTACATTTTAAATATAATTTGTAGTTAAATACCAAATAAGTAGACATGGATGGCAGCTTGATAACCAATTAGTAACAAATGGTTATTTGGCATTAGATAGAAATTATATGTTCATTTAAAAAAAAAACATTTTGGACCTTGAACTTCAGCAGGCAGGAGATCTGTTTCCCTGAATTCAGATATCTGTTTTCTCATAATTTCTTTTATTTTTAAACTTTTTTAATTAACTAAATTAAAAAAACAAAGAGAAAGAACACAGGAAATTATTTAAAAAAGAAAAAAGCTAAAAAAAGAAACAAAAACATATAGGACATATATTTACAGACATGTATACAACAAAAAAAGCTATGATCCGTTACAATCATCCATAGCTAATCCATTTTAATCAACTCTGCAAACCACTGAATACTTGGAGCCATTTGTTTGTTTTTCTGATGCTGAACAATAAGTTTTTTGGCTATAAGACTGTTTTCTTATTTAGACAAAGAAATATTTAATCAGCTATGATAGAGATAAACTTCCACAAAATATAAACATATGAAAATATTAAATCTCAAACTTGAATTAATGCATGCAATTGCTCCTTACCCAAACGGAACAATGCATTTCAATAAAGCATTAATTTCAATGCATCTCCAACAACATAAATGCAATAAAGTCATTTCTAAAATATTATTTCTGGTTGAAAAGAATGTAATCTAATAATCTGTTGAACTTTTTGTTTTTTTAAAAACATTTCTTCTTTTTTATTGTTTATATAAGACATGCCAAGAAAAAGAAAATAAAAAATCCATATACTGTACATTCTTAAAGTATTTTGAAAAAAAGGAAAAGCAAAACAAACAAACAAAAATTAAAGAAATAAAAAAGGGCATCCTGGGTGTCTGCCTCTCCTTCTTTCTCTCCCCCCGCCCCACTTTTTTTCCTCCAGCTACTAATTGCTACTTAAATATTTTTATACTATTTTCTCATAATTTCTGATGCATTCAGAAGCAAGTACCAAAGGGTGGTCAGACCCAACAGAATGTAGACAAATATAAGAAATAATAATGATGGTACAACACAGTGATACAATAAGGTAAATTCAATGATTTCATTTATCACCCATACTCTATGCATAAGAAGCATGAGAAGAATGTGACAAGTATCAGTGATATGGTGCAGAAAGCACTCTCAAAAAAAGAGTCCACACAGAGAAAAGACACTTACTAGGCAAACACTCCAGTTTGAGTTGTTGAAGAGCAGACCAACATCCTCCCACCAGAGTGGAAAAGTGGTATTCAGTGTGGAAGCCACTGAGAACAGTCCAATTTGTACAACTTCCTCTTTCACAGATTTTTGGGAAGATAGGGACAGGAAGAACCTGTCAAATAAACCGTCATTTATCTACATTACATATCACATTTGTGGAGGAAATGCTTCTCAT
The DNA here is from genome assembly GCF_059951505.1 of Python bivittatus. Classification (NCBI taxonomy): domain Eukaryota; kingdom Metazoa; phylum Chordata; class Lepidosauria; order Squamata; family Pythonidae; genus Python; species Python bivittatus. The sequence goes on from NW_028277098.1 coordinate 36,291,953, forward strand.
TGCCTTACATGGCAATACATTCTATAAGTTAACCATGAAGATATACTTATGTTTCGTCTGTTCAGAAACTAAAATTGGTCAATTCCAGGGGAAAGGAAGTTATTATTGTTAGAAGAAGAAAGTAGACTAAATACAGTAAGTCAAGAACCTGGTAAATTTTACCTGATTCAGAAGTAAAACCTCTGCCTTCCATGATTCCCTCCAATTGCTATTCTAACAGTTGTATCCTAAAGCAGAGTGATGAGTTAATGTTCTTATACAGTACCTTGACTATAGCCTGGTGTTACTTTTATTTTTTAAACTATTCTGCCACAAGCCTATTCTGCCACAAACCATATCCTGTGGAGTTTTCTTCAGAGCAGTAAGACAGAAACAAATCAAATGGATATCTTGTGAGGGAAAGTCTTTTCAAACATTTGATATGTCACAGATACTATTTTTGCTTTAAAATGAGACAGACTTATACAGACAAAATTAAATGTGGCAAATGAGTTGGCCAACTCCAAAGTCAATCAGTCCATCCATCCATCCTTCTGGGGGAGATGGGTAACATACAAATCTAATACATAAATTAATAACTTAATTAATTAATTAATTAAAATTAATTAAAATTAATTAATTAAATAAATAAATAAATAAATAAGGATTGGCCAATGACTTACTAGTATGGCAAAATCCCTTGCAATGTATTTTATATACTGTACTATAAAAATGACATATTATTAAGTTCAAAGTCCTCTGCAAGGCTAATCTATTCTGCTTTGGAAACCCATTAGGCAGATGAGAAAACCTGGGTGAAACCAGGTTGAGAGAAAATTGTCAAAAAGGGAGAAAGAAAAAGTGTGTTTCCTTACTAATCCTTTCAGACTGGCAGGTGTCCCTTGATGGATTATTACTTGAAAAAATGTGGTTCTTGACCAAAAAGAAAGATGTCCTTCCCTCTGGCACACAGCAATGACATTATGTCAACCTTACACTAGAGCAGGGTTTTTCAAACTATGATCCTCAGAACCTGTCAGGTTTTCCAGATTCTGTTATTATATCGTATAATAAGGAAGTGGAGTTAGAGTAGTCCCTATGGTGTCTGTTTCCTGACCTGGCCTTCATCAAAGGGATAACAGAACTACAGAGCTCTGAGAAAACTTTATGGGGTTTCATTAGAGATTATGGGCAAAAAATAAAATAAAATAAAAAGTTCACTTAAATGCAGCTCCAGGGATGTCTATACCAATATTGGTAAGGTACAGTGGACACCAATGAGTTACCACCAGTAGAAACACTCCCAAGGGGTGGGTGGGGCTTGTGAATCTTAGCTGACAAGCTGACAGTCTGAAGCTCCACCCACCTCTGGGGGCCATTTGTGCTTGTGATGACACACTGCTTTGCCTCTTGATTAAAGGTTTCACTATAGCCTGAAAAAGTTTGAAACTCCTTGCACTAAAGTATACAAGTGGAGTCCATAGAACAGTGCCATTTTCCACAGGATTCTTAAAATCAAAGCCTAATACCCTTTTCAGTAGAGACGATCTCTCTCTCAAATAATGTGAAGTATTTTCAGCTGTTAATGTACCTTGCTCCAAGTGATTTAATTATTTTTAAAATAAATTTAGTTTCTTAAAAAACAAAGACTAAAAGCCTATGTTGCAGTGCTGGACTCCTGTGCCCATTATCTTTGGGCCATGTTATTAAACCGAGTTAAGACTTGCTTTGGAATTGCCCCGATTGCTCTGAATGACTAGCAAAATGAATGATCTTTTAAAGCAGGTGGCTATGGCAGCGAGGAGTCGTATTTGCATGTGTGGTATTCAGGAAACTCTTCCCTCTGGTCATAGAGGTTTTGCAGGTGTTTCTGAAGCACTACAAACAGCACCTGACCAGAGACAAAAGGAAGAGGCACCCTTACAACACTGCCAACCATCTCTCATTCCTACTGACTATATAGCTGTGGAAAACATAAACCATATGGAGATTGTATATACACAGCTCCTGGAACTTTCTCAACAGCAAGGGCAAAAAAGGCAATGAGGTTCATGGTAGCTGCTGTACAGATCTCCATTTTCAGGCCCAGTTCTTAAAAATGGTGCCTATCTGTAGACACAGTTCAGCCATAAGCTTTCCAACATCTCTATCTGCTGTTAGGAAATCCTTCGAAGTAGACCGGAACGCAGTTCCCCCAAAAGGTTAAACTATATCTGTCCTGATGGTTCTTATATAGGAACTTTTATTCAGCCTGGCTTTCAGTAAAGGTACCGATATTTTATCTCTTCATCTTTTCTATTTCTCCATTGAAAAGTATATTAGGAAACAATTCAGTAGTACGTGTTGCTTGCATATACTGTAGCCTTCTGAAGCTCTCCGTTTCCTTCACCAGCCCTAAAAGGCAAACAATGCAGACCTTTGAGAGCTGTCAAAGATAATTTTCTATTGGAGGAAATACTGAACTTTTTCATATGTGCCCATTTTATTTTGCAGTTCAGTTTACTAGCACACATGTATAATTTTAAAGACTGCATTCAGATAATTTGCACAACTCTGAAAGCAGCATTTGTCATTTACTGATTTATAGTAAATAAGAACAAAAGCACAGATGTGCATTAGTTGAAACACTGAATTTCCTAAGAAAGAATATTTATTTATTTATTTATTTTTATTTATTAAATTTCTCTCCGCCCATCTCCCCCCAATGGGGGACTCTGGGCGGCTCACACAAAGCATTAAAACAATAAATATACATATAAATACATAAAACATAAAAAATTTATACAAAACATTACCAAAAAAGGAGAAAGTACAAGAAGATGATGGATCTGGGGCTGAAGACAGCAGGCCTCTATGGGGCTAGCCATCCCCATGCTTCAAGTATTCCCTCCCCACCCCAGGCCAAGTGGCAGAACCAGGTCTTCAAAGCCCTCCGGCCAGGAGTGAGGGGGCCAATCTCACCTCCAGGGGCAGAATATTCCAAAGAGCGGGGGCTACCGCAGAGAAGGCCCACCTTCTGGACACTGCTAATCGGAGTTCTTTTACCATGGCGGTCTGAAGCATGCCTTCTCTATGTGATCAGGTGGGATGGGTTGAAGTCATGGGGAAGAGGCGGTCCCTTAGGTAACCTAGTCTCATGCCATGTAGGGCTTTAAAGGTGATAACCAACACCTTGAATTGGACCCAAAAGCAAACTGGTACCCAATGCAGCTCATGGAGCAACAGCGTTACGTGGGCCCTTCTTGGGGCTCTCAAAATAGCCCGCGCGGCTGCATTCTGGACCAGCTGTAGCTTCCAGATACTCTTTAAGGGTAGCCCCATGTACAGCACATTGCAGTAGTCTATCTGGGAGATAACAAGGGCATGAGTGACTGTTCAAAGGGCATCCCAATCCAGGAAAGGGCATAACGATGCACAACCCGAAGTTGTGCAGCAGCCCTCCTTGCCATGGCTGCTACCTGCTCTTTGAGCAGGAGCCATGAGTCTAGGAGGACCCCCAGATTATGCACTGGGTCTGTCTGGGGCAGTGCTACCCCATCCAGCACCAAAGATGACAAAGTCCCAGATAAGAGGAGCCATTAACCCACAGCCACTCCATTCTACCAGGGTTCAGCTGAAGCCTGTTGTTCCCCATCCAGACCCTTACAGCCTCCAGACACTGCGAAAGGGCAGTCACAGCATCACTTACCTCACCTGGAATGGAGATGTATAATTGAGTATCATCAACATATTGATGATACCTCATCCCATGATGATAGATGGTCTCACCCAGTGGTTTCATGTAGATGTTAAAAAGGAGCAGAGAGAGAACCAAACCCTGTGGCACCCCAAAAAGGGAAGGTGGGAGACTGGATGAAAATTGTCCAGTACAATAGGATCCAGGGAAGGTTTCTTGAAGAGGGGGTGCACCAATGCCTCCTTAAAGGCAGCCGGAAACACTCCCTCCTGCAAGGATGTATTAACCATCACCTGGATCCAACCACATGTCACCTCCCCAGCTGCTTTCACCAGCCAGGAGGGGCATGGGTAAAGATGGCAAGTGGTGGCCTTCCCCATCCCCAGGATCCTGTCCACTTCTTCAGGATCAACAGGATCAAACTGTTCCCAGATAACTGGGTAAGAATGGTCCCCTGGTATCTCCCCAGACCCCGCCCCACACTCGGAGTCTAACTTGGAATGAATCCGAGCGACTTTGTCCTACAGATGCTCTGAAAATTCCTCCGCGTGGCCCTGCAAATGAACCACCACATCCCCTTTACCAAGGAGGGACCTAGTGATTCCAAACAGGGCTGTTGGGCGGCATTCTGTGGACGTGATAAGAGCAGAGAAGTAATGGCACTTCACTGTTCTTATCGCCATAATGTAGGTCTTGATAACGGCTCTAACCTGCGTTCGGTCGGATTCGGTCTTTGTCTTCCTCCAGTGGTGCTCTAGACGTCTCTTGACCCTCTTCAGAACCCTCAACTCCTTCATAAACCACAGGGAGTGTCGGGGCTGATGTGGCAAGAGAGGTCACATAGGTGCAATCCTGTCCAAGCCCTGGCCGCCTCTCTTTTCTTTAAGTATTCAGACCCTTTACTCAGTACTTTGTTGAAGCACCTTTGGCAGCAATTACAGCCTTGAGTCTTTTTCAGCATGACGCGACAAGCTTTGTACACCTGGACTGGGGGATCTTCTGCCATTCTTCTTTGAAAATCCTCTCAAGCTCAATCAGGTTGGATGGGGACCGTCGGTGGACAGCCATTTTTTGGTCTTTCCAGAGATGTTCCATAGGGTTCAAGTCAGGGCTCTGGTTGTGCCACTCTAGGACATTCACAGAGTTGTCCCTAAGCCATTCCTGTGTTGTCTTGGCTGTGTGCTTAGGATCATTGTCATGTTGGAAGGTGAACTTTCAGCCCAGTCTGAGGTTCTGAGCACTGTGGAACAGGTTTTCATTGAGGATATCTCTGTACTTTGCTCCATTCAGCTTTCTCTCAATCCTGACCAGTCTCCCAGTCCCTGCTGCTGAAAAACACCGCCACAGCATGATGCTGCCACCACCATGCTTCACTGTCGGGATGGTACTGGGCAGGTGATGAGCGGTGCCTGGTTTCCTCCAGACATAACATTTAGAATTGAGGCCAAACAGTTCACACTTGATTTCATCAGACCAGAGAATCTTGTTCCTCACAGTCTGAGAGTCCTTCAGGTGCTTTTTTTGTAAACTCCAAGCGGGCTTTCATGTGTTTTGCAGTGAGGAGAGGCTTCCATCTAGCCACTCTGCCATAAAGCCCAGATCGGTGGAGGGCTGCAGTGATGGTTGTCCTTCTGGAACTTTGTCCCATCTCCACACAGGATCTCTGGAGCTCAGTCAGAGTGACCATTGGGTTCTTGGTCACCTCTCTTACTAAGGCTCTTCTCCCCCAGTTGCTCAGTTTGGCCAGGCAACCAGCTCTTGGAAGAGTCCTGGTTGTGCCAAACGTCTTCCATTTGAGAATTATGGAGGCCACTGTGCTCTTGGGAACCTTTAGTGCAGCAGAATTTTTTTTGAAGCCTTCCCCAGATCTGTGCCTTGCAATAATCCTGTCTCTGAGCTCTGCAGGCAGTTCCTTTGAACTCATGACTTTTGCTCTGGTACAGTATGCACTTTCAGCTGTGAGGATGATGATGATGATGATGATGATGATGATGATGATGATGATGATGATGATGATGATATAATACTGCCAAATCACTAAGGATTCTTGATGGTTTACAGACAAGGTACGTAAGAAAAAACATACAATAAAAACTATATAAGTAAAAGGTCCACAAAGTAATGAAAAACATAGAATAAAGTTAAACAAACCAAACTACAGACAAACTCAGAGGGGATCAAGGCCCAAATGCCTTCTGGAAAAGCTCTGTTTCTGATGTTATCCTTTTCATAGCTTGTGTTGGTTGTGTTGTAGTAGGTTGAATGGTCAAGCACTTTTTGATAAAAGTGGAAGATGTTGTATAGATGGTCTGTTTCCTTTTTCTGCTATTCTGGGTTGCTGCAGTGCGTTTGTGCTTGTTTGAATAATGTTCTTACACAGCTCCTCTTGTGGTTCGATTGTTACTTTTGTAATGGAGTACTTGATTAGTGTGGGTTGTCTTCCGATAGACTTAGGTTTCTAATTTGCTGTTGTTTTCTCTGCTGATGAGGTTATCCGGGAAGGGTAGCATGTTGTTGTTTTCTTCCTCTCTGGTGAATTCACACAAACCAATTAAAGCCCTCCAAAACATCTTAAGCAAATCAAAAGATCCAATAACCCAAGAAGAAAAAACAGGAATCATCTACAGCATACAGTGTAAGGACTGCAACAATCACTATGTAGGACAGACAGGCAGAAGGCTAGCAGAGCACATCCATGAACACCAGCACATCCATGGACACCAGCTAGTAGTCAGAAGACACAATGAAAACTCCTTAATCTCACAACACATGGACAGACTTACCCATAGTTTCAACTGGGAAACTATGTCACCACCTTAAAACAAGCTAAATCCAAAAATGCGAGGGAATTCCCAGAAGCTTGGTATTCAGACAAGGCAGCCATCAACAGGCACACAGAGATAAACAACATCTACACACTATTCAAAAGAGACAATAGAAAGGAAAGACCAGAACATCTCCTCACCAGCAATCATCACCCAGATAAGCAGAGATTAACACCAAGATTATCACCAGGCATATGATCAAGCAGTAAACAATACCATAATCAAGGAACTACCAGAGGGGGGAAAAAAATAAAACAAAACAAAACCCACACCCACACCCACACCAACACTGGCAGGGCATGCCACTGTATATAAACAAAGAGTTAACCCCATTCCATTCTAGCACTGAAGATGTTACCTAGCCAGATAATGAAATGTTTGCAAGAAAACAGCCAAGTTCAGAGAACCCCAAGGACTCCACAGTTCAACCCTGAGCTACACATATTCTCTTCTATTGGTACTTTAGATAGCACCCCGCTCACTTAATTGGAGGTCTGAGGTTAAAAGAAATCTTAAATAACTATACAAGACAATGCCTCAGTCATGATCTGGACCCTGCCCAATGGAGTCAAGACTTTAGAAAACCTGGGCAACGTTGTCAGTGAAATGTTGTATTAATTGATAACAGGGACTGGGTGCTCTTGATGTTGGTTCTTTCCAAACAGGAAACTAACCACCTCAAACAAACCTAAGAACAGCAACTCACTATCACAAAGTGAGGAGAAATAATGATATTTTGCCTCTTTTCTCACCAAAAAATAGGCCCCAACATAGACATGAAAGAAATCCTGCTCAGATCCATTTCTTCAGTTTCTCCACCAGCACCCTAGGCATCACTCCTGTTGTTTCATCTCCCACAGGCTCTCAGTAAGCTAAGGAGCTATCCTGGATCAACCAACATAGAAAGGCCACTCAGGGGGATTTTATCATCCAGGTTGTCTGACAATGTCATCAGTGAAACAGTCTCTCAATAGATTCACCCACTAGATTGTCAGAAAACTCCCCAAGAGGCCACTAATAACCAACCAGATCTATGAGATGTCTGTGGTAGACAATTTAAATAAAACCACCTAGGAGGGTGGCAGTCAGTTGAATCTGGACCAAGAAATGACAAAGGTTGGTAGTAAAGCCCCCCACATCCAGACCACATAGCAACTGCTCCAAAGCAAAGACAAGGGCCAAAGTGTGTCCACTTACATGTGTTGGGACTGAGATCACCTGAGATAAGCCCATGGTTGCCATGGAGGCCATGAATTCCTAACCTAACTCTACCCTATATCTGCAACATGGAGACTGAAGTCCTGTAATACTTAAAGGTGGAGGCTCTATTACCAGTCCAGCAACCAGGTCCTGAACCCCAGGGAGGGACAGTGCTGGGCAGAAGGTCGCCAGTACACCAGCAGGATCCCTAGCTTGTCCTTATGGCCTGCCCTAACACATAGGCACTCACACCCCACCACTTCAGGAACAGAAATCCTGATCACACATAAGGTCTCCCAATAGACCAGGGCCAGATATCTGACAGGGATGACAGGAATTACAATGCAAAATATCCAGAAGTCACCAACCTAAAGAAGTTTGAGTTATGTTAATCATGTTTCAGTTACGTAAACCTTTACATTTCATTAATATTTCAAAATGAGACTAAACCTGGTCCTTATATTATAGTCTTAACCTGGAAATAAGCAACATATCCAAGAAATCAGATGCATGTTTCCTTCCTGTTAAAAGATAAAGCAAATCCAGAGCAAATCCAAATCATACCTCTTTTATCAAATAGCTGGAAAGGAGCAAGGAGAAGTAGCAGTCATCATTCATCAGAGCCATGTGAATCAGCATCAGTAGTAGTAATTTTTGTAACTTTTAACGGGGCATATCATTATTGCCAGGAGCAACATATAATTGGGCAACAATATTGGTTGCTCAAAGTCAAACATCCAGCGATAAAAAGCTCAATCCATGTTATTATTCCTGGAACAATACAAAAACTCTTTCTTCTTAGTTTATTTTTCCCTCATAAAATGGTCAAAGGAAAATAAATAGGTTCTATATTGGCACACTGGGCTATATTAAACAGTTCCATCAAATTCAGTTGGGCCATGGGAACATCCCTAGATTTACTAAATTTCAGGAAATGGCTAGCAGGAGACAGAAAGATGATGTTAATATTATTACCACTGACAGTTTTATGTATGCTCCTTAATAAATTGCTTAAGGACCTCAAGGTGTCTAGCAATCTAATACATCAACTTTGAGAGAAAAGAAAATAGATGAAGCTGCCAACTTTACCATTATCTATTTCATGGGAAAAAATGTTAAATAATGGATTATCTTTCATAGAACACGCTGCAGACCAGGCAGGAACAATGTTAGAAAACCAGGCTGCAGTTTAAAATAACAAAACAGGCCTAAAGAAATAACTTATTTCAATCCATACTTATTAATATAGAACACTAGATCTGAAGGCCATAATTATGTCTCAAATGCTTACCTGCAAGGTTTAACCTATAGTGTTTCTCAGCCTTGGCCACTTGAAGATGTGCAGACTTCAACTCCCAGAACTGATCAGTGTCACAGGGCTGACACTTCCAGAAATTTAACATATATTTACCAACACTGTGAAATTCAAATCCTTAATTGTGTATTTTGAAAGCAGCTTGCAAGCAAATGAGCTTTCAGTTCAGAGCGAAAGAAGAAAGCATACCAAACTAAAACAGAAAAAAATAATGTTTAAATACACAGTTGTTAAAACACAGCTTCTACCTTCCGGTGAGTGCAGCCTTTTTTTTTCTGTGGGTGTGTTAAAGTAAAGCTACCAAATCTGGGCTAAAAAATATGGACCATTAGATGGCAGCAAAGAAATACAGAAAGCTATAATGCTTTGCTGCCACCCAGTGGTTGTCTTGGTTTTGGCAACCCAGATGTGGTAGTCCTAGTCCTCACTTACCAACCACTAATTCAGTAGTTACAATGGTGCAGAAAAAAATAATTTTATGATCCATTTACGACCTTCATAGCATCCTTAGTCCCATGATCACTTTTACAGTCAGTACACATTGTACTGTGCCTGACTTGTTTTTCTTTTTTTTCCCCACTTGCACAGAGGAGAGATTGGAGAAGAAGGGATTAGAAGAGAGTAAGCAGGCACACAATGGGGACTATACCAGCTGTTTGCATAATGTGCTTGCAGCTGCCAGCGCCAGCATGTTGCTTTTGATGTGTATTCCCCACTGTGTGCCTGCTTACTCTCTTCTAATCCCTTCTTCTACAATGAATGTAAATACAAACATTAATTCTCTTCTTGTTAATTATCCAGGGGTGAGCATTCCAAAGGGTGGGGGAGTGGTTAGGAGGGAAACAAAAGCCAAAAGTGTGAAACTGATTACTCTTGTCAGTTTCGAACCAGAAAGCACAGTCATGGTCATGAGATTTCCCACTTAGTGACTACTTCGCTTAGGGACCAAGCTGCTGGTCCCAATTGTGGTTGCTAAACAAGGACTACCTGTATAGGTGCAGACTCTAGTAGCCCTAGTTCAAGAGAAGACAGGAGAACCTATGGCCTGAGCCATTTCTGAGAGTTTGGGACTCTTGAAACTCTGAATATAGCATGCTTCCCTAATATGATGCACTTTAAAATGGCTAGAGTATGTTGTCTGGGAGATATGAGAATTGTAACCCATACATTCTTAATGTATTGAATTCAGAGCCTCATTCTGACCACCCTAGCTGCCCTTGCCTTCCATTTAGTAGAGGAGGAAGAGACAGAAAATTTGGGAAAGTGCCTCAGGAAATTGTTTCAATAACTCATCCCAACTTTTCTGCTCCCACTCAGTTTCTACACACATGTTCACCTGTGCATATTAACTCTCACCCCTGCTTTAAAAGGAAAATACAGTTAAGGGAACTAAAAATACACATGTAATATTATTTGTTTCTCAAGCCACATGTTATATCCAAGATAGTCTGCATCAACAGAGGAGGCTGGTTAATGATCATTCTTCAGCTCATTACATCTGCTTTTTATTCATAAGAGTAGAGGGATTGTGGATAGGAAAAGATATCCTCTAGGACCCATTTAGATGTGAACAGTCTGAGCGTAGTATTTTGAAATGAGAAAAAAAAAGGATTGGAGGGGAACAGCAGCCATGCTGTACTTTATACTTCTTCCATTCTAATTTTTATTTATTTTATTTATTAAACAAATTTATATAGCCAACAACTCTCACACAGTAACTCCAGATAGCTTATAGTATTAAAATCCCCAATATAAAAAGCCCAGTTCAGAATGCTTTGAATTTACAGTTTTAAAAAATCACAGGGGAACTGTAGAAACTACAAAGTGGTACTAACACACACATATTTTTGAGCCTTAAACAATTCTGGAACACACGACAGATTACCTTATTTGACTTCTTAGCCAACAATTGTCATAAATCTGCCTAGCCCAACATGACTAACAATAATCAGTTTATTCCAGATTAATATTACTATACTTCAGAAGTGTCATATATTGAAAGTAGTTGGTATTGGCAGATACTGAAGAAAACCTTAAGGTGTGGGAAGTTCTACTCATTCATCAAAAAACCTAAGCCTCTGGGTGGCCTGTCCATAATAGACGAACTAGGTGGCTGCCTAGGGTGCCAAATTAAGTAGGGCACCAAATTTTGAGAGAAAAAAAAAAGACAAACACTCTAATACTTTTTGTGGATAGGGCACCAGTTGTCTGCCTAGGTGTAAGTTTCTGGAAACTAATCTAGAGCAACCATTGCTTCTGAGATAATTTTATGAGTGCCTAGTAAAATACTCTCATTGTCTCCCATCACCCCCCCCCCCCGCATCATCTCTGTATCTGAAATACAATCAGCTGAATCAACTGGATGGACTTATAGTAATCTAGTCTGAAGAGTGGTAGAACATGGTGAAGCTGGATCAAAGACTGGCACATCAGGGAGATGATTGAAGCAAGGAAATAAGAAAGTGAATGGCTTCCAGAGTGCTAAATCATAAAAGCAACGCTATCTAATACAGACCCATTTCTTGTCAGTGTTAAGATAATTTGAGTGCCAGGCCTATTGCTTTCCAACTGAACTATAATTACCCAGAAGAGTAATTACTTGACTTAATTCTGTAATTTAATGCATTTGCTTTCTTTGTAGTCTAAAGTCATGACATAAACATAATGGATTCTGAAAAATATCAGTAGCAATTGGAGCAGAGCGGGTCGACAACAAGCCAATTTTCCTAATTGAGTCATTTTTGCTTGTAAACTTCTACATGCATTCCTTCTGCGAAACCAACTAACATTCCTTCCCTTCATTCTAGGATAGCATACTAAATGATTTGAAGTTTTAGATATTGTTTAAATGCTGCGGATTGTCTTATTTGAGGTTCTGCAGGATCCCTTCTGTCTACAGTTGTAATGCACTCGCTATCAATGGCAAAAACTGAAAAAGAAAAAGGCTTCTATAGTAACAACAATATCTTGCTTTTCTCAGTGAATGGTAGAACTAAAAGCAGATGCAGGCATTCAGGGATGCAAATCTCTGATAAGTAATTATTGAATTTTTAGTATTGAAAAACTAATGAAGTTGTTATAGAAGAATTCTGTTGACTGTTCTGTATGACATGTATATTCCATTTATGGTAAAATCAAAGTTCACATTTTTGACCCTTTTTCTCCCACCCATGCAGGCAATGCACTTGAGGTCTCTCATTTTGGCATGCAGAACAGTTTCCACCTGTCTCTTGTTACAATCATGGATTGTTTTGTTTTCAGGCAATGTACTGTGGATGTTGCCTGAACTCGCTCTTACAAATAATATTAAAGTGTATTGGACTCATTGCTGCATGTTATTTACAGCATATTATTTGTAGATTACTGAATTCAAAGCCGTATTTTGAAATGAAGCCATGTGTATTGATAAAAAATGAATTATTTTGCTAGTTGCACTGGAATTTAGGAGTTAAAAGTCTAATGCAAACTGGTAGGAGTTTACAAGGTAGTTTCAGCAAAGTTGAATCTGGTTGCAAAGGGTCTAAGTCTGTACTAGTAAGTTAGAAGACAGCTGCTCTTGTTAAAAAAAAATCAGGGGGGAAAGGATCCCCTGAAGTATAAAGTAATAGGGACAAATCAGAGGAAAAAATAAACTGCTGTTAGATGGAATGGAGTCAGGGAGGAAATTATAGTAGAGGGGCAGAAATGAATCTTAGGAGGTAAGGAAGAAAGAAATGGGAGGGTGACTTGAGAGTAAGCAAGAAGCTAGAAGGGGAAAACTGAATGCAAAAACTCCCTACTGCCTTCGCCTCAGAAGGAATCCCCTCTTTGCAGCGAACCTGGAGGGATGCAGAGAAGAGAGCGATTGGGTGGGCCACAAGGAGCCAAGAGAGGAGTGGGAAGTAATGGGCCATGTTGAGAGAGGAAAGAGTGCCTAGTTGATGGGGAAAGAAGGGAAGAATCAATGGCAGTTTCACCAGCAAGGAAAACTTCCTTCCTTCCTTCCTTCCTTCCTGTGGTTTGGCTGGGCTGGATCATGGCTTAAAGAGCCAAGAAGGATAGTTGGGAACAAAAAAGCAAACTGGATGGGCCAAAATGGAGGTAATCCAACCCAGAAGGAGGAATTAAACAGCAAGATGGAGAAGAGCAAGGAATAGCCCTAATTACTGCAGCTCTTAACTCTTGATGTAAGGTGTTCTCCAGAGGATGGGGAGGAATATTCAGCCCATTTAGTAGGTACTGTGCCTTTAATGTGTACTGTGTCTTTAAGACTGCTTAATCTGCACCAGATGAAAAACTTCAGATTAAGTCTGGGAAGGGAGGATGTGTGTGTGTGTGACAGAGTGAGGAAGGAAGGAAGGAAGGAAGGAAGGAAGGAAGGAAGGAAGGAAGGAAGGAAGGAAGGAAGGAAGGAAGGAAGGAAGGGAAAGAGAGAGAGAGAGAGAGAGAGAGAGAAAGAAATGCTAGTTATCAGCACACCTTCTCTGTACAACAAAAGAGAATTCATCCAATTGCGTTCAATAGCATAGGACACTTTGAAGTTACTCTTATGGTTTTAACCAGTTCTATAGCTGTGCAGTTGCTTATTGACAGTAATAACAACTAAAGCTTAAATTTTTTTATTGAATTTACCTAGGGAAGGGGAAGACTAATTAATCCATTAGCACCCTCATGGGTGGAGGCATTGCTAGGTGCCACTTGGATTTAAGTAAAAAGTAATGGGGGGGGGGGGGAGGTGGAAAACAGAAAGGAATCTTGGGGAAAACCACCGGCTGTCAAACTCAGGATATGTATCTATCTTAACACAGGGGTTACACTAGCAAACATCAGTAGGAATATTTGGGAATAGAAAAGTATGTTATATAATATGTACAGAGAATAATCCAAAATATCTGCATTTTCAAATTTGGAAGAATATAAAGGTGTTCTACTATAAATCTGCAATTAATTTGAATGTCAGCCTGCAAGTGTGTGATCTTTACTATCAGAAGCAAGAGGGCAAGGAGTAAAATTATGGCATCCTGCTTACAGAGTTTCCTTTCCAAAGTTATATGGCAGCACCTTACTGTTGGTGTGATTTAGATACTAGTTAGGAATTTTGTTCCTTCACATTCTAACTCTTTATTATCTTCTTTATTACCGTTTTAAGAGAGATGGCAGTGTGATTGTCAACTCACATGAAATCAACTGATGTAAAATGGTTTCTGAGTCAGAACAACAATCATGCCAAGAAATCAACAGATTTTTAAATGGGAGGAAGCTGAAGTAAATTATAGATGCATATACAGCTATTTGAAACAGCAGTAGGTCATGAAATATTTGTTGAGAGTTGCTGCTTATGTCATACAGCACTCTCACAAAGTTCTAGAACAGGGACATAAGAAACTATGGCTCTAGGATTACAAGCAGCCAGCCAGCCAGCCCTATACTGAAATACCTTTCCAAGAGATTAATTCAGGAGTTTGGTAACAATCTGCTCCCTGTGTCAGAAGAGAATAGTGCCTGCTTACTTTTGGCTTCAGCCACACCCACTGCTGGGGCACTAACAGGAACTTGTAGTTCAATATATCTGAAGAGGGAGTGTAGTGTAGTATTTAAGGTGCTGGGCTATGAACAGGAAGATCCACATTTTAGTTGTCCCTTAGGAATGAAGTCAGCTGATTGACTTTGGGCTAGTCATTCTCTCTAAACCCTAGATCAGGAAGTTGAAAAACAAAATCTGGACCAGTGTGGTAGACAACAGTCCATAACCATAATGAAGAGGTTTTCATCTTGTAGTGGACTGATTTGGGCTGCTGGTGGTAAAAATATAATAAATGAAAACCACATACAGTAATATTGAGAACTGACAGGCAAATAATCGTAATGAAGAAGAATTGGGTATGCACATCAAGCACAAGAGATCACCAAATCTCACAGACTAGTTTCAGAAGTTGTGTTTTGTAAAGCAAAATAAGATCTGACAGGCAAAAAGCCTTAAGTTACAGGATTTTGAACTTGGAAACGATGACCACATGTTGTATAATTCAAACCTATTTGCAAAATAAACCATATTAAAACATGTGCCTGAAAGTTATATCATAAACAGCAAACACATTTTACCAAAAAAAGAAGACAACAACGACTAGGTTTGCATGAGAGAAAGTCAAGATGACCCAATACCAGCCCTACATGGATGCTGGTATCATGGGAGGCCAACTCTTGATGGGCAAATTCTTAAAGCACAGTTTGACCAGTTTTTTGCATTTGAAGTGATCTCATTGACTTTTACTTAAACACATAATGTTATACCCTCTGATACAAAAGCACATTCTAATGGCAACTCTGAGCCCATAGCACAAATCTTGGCTTAAAGATACCAAGTTCTGAAATGGGAGCCAATTAAGACCCAACAGATCCTCAAAGGAGTGTGCTCAAAATCCTTTGAACCTAAGGCATGCCAATTAAATAAATATACAATGTCTGCTGGTTCACTAATACAATCATAGATCTATCACAATCAAAGCTTATATTAAATTATCTATTTATACTAAAACATTGGTCTTTCAATTCAATCATCCTATTAACTCTCCCTCCTTGAAATGCAATATTTCTTCTGGAAAGGCCTGTTTTCCCTCACCATCAATGACTGAAAGAGGAAAATTGATTTAATTATTGTTGCAGTCTGATTAATGGCAGAATTGGCCATCATTAAAAGCGTAGATTTAAATCCTTAATTTTAAAATATGACCTAGCAAGAGAAAAAAGGCAAGAACCTGCATTAATAAATATATTTTATTACATGATAATACATAAATACAAATGCAACACAACTTGCATTTGTTTCAATGGTCTTATATTTTCTTCTAACATATTATCTTTTTTCTTATTAATTTCAGACCTAGATAGCTTTGCATAGGAGGAAATATAGGATTCTGAAAAAGAACAGATAAGAGGATGGGCCAGAGACATGGCATGATTAGTTCTGCAAATGTAATACTGCTGTGTTTATCAAGGTTCAGTCTTCAATCCACATAGCACAAAAGAAAAAATGACTGTCAAGTGAGAAAGCATTTTCTCCATAAATTTTAGTGACTTCCACATGTTACCACTTTTATTCTCCTGTCTTTCCAAAGCAGTCTGAAACAGACTGGCCAATTATCTTCTCTCCTGCTGTTCTTAGAATATCAAGAACATGCTGACAGCACAATGAGCCAATGGTTTTGTGCCTCCAGGTGACCACTAGAAATAATCTAGTCTGCAAAGAAATAATTCAATCAGTGTTTGACCAGGCTAGTGGTAGTCCTTGAGCAACAGATGAGCCCTTCCACTCCACACTAACCAAAGCTGAAATAAATTGCTAGCGCCCCCTCTCTCATGGTTCATATTTTCAATAAAATAAACGTTCCCTTCAGTTGAACTCAAATCAGGGTGACTTGAACACCACTCAGCTGAATTACTGTAATGTGCCTCATAGGGCTGCCTTTGGGGATGACCTGGAAGCTGCAGCTGGCATCCAGCCTGGAATAGATATGTTTTCTCTGTATTGACTCATGATGGTAAATTTTGAATTAACATTTGAGAAGATCCTCTGAACCACTGAATGCCATAGAATGGGAAAGTTATGTAGAGGTAATAAAGCCCATCGAACAGTAAATTGGGAAAATAGTTGACATCATAGTTGCCTTTATGGAGGATAATGCTTTGGCAAGAAGTGTATGTGGGACAGAGTGGCAAAGGAAAATGAAATATGACATCAACATGAAATGAAAAATGCTGATTATGACCTATAAAGCCCTTCATGTCATAGGCCAATGTTTTTGGAGGGAATGCCTATCTCTGGTTCTGTCCATCCAGGAAGATTGGGCAGAGTGGGGGCACTTCAGATCCCATTGATTAAGCAGTATCATCTAGTGGGACCCAAGAAGTGTGCCTTCTCTGTCATGATGCCTGCCCTCTGGAACAATATCCCCAAAGATCCAGATAGCTCCCACCCTGATGACATTCAGGAAGTTATTGAAGATCTAGCTATTCTCCCAGGCCTGGGGGTAGGTTAATGGTGGTGCTCTTGTTGAATGGGGGGTTTGGGTTTGTGTGTCTTCAGGCTGCTTATGACTTTTTCTTTCTTTTATGGTATTGCTTATTTAACTGTGAACCTCCCAGCGTCATTAGGAGTCCGGTGGTCTCTAGATTGTTTAAATAAATGAAACCAGAAACATAATAATGGCAGATTTCTGTGTGGTTTAGTGTTGTCACATGACAGATTGTTTGAAATAAAGGTCACAAGCAAGAAAAATCCAAGGAATTAATCTTGAAACATATGAAATAATGGGACAACTGAAGAATAACAAAGTCTTGCTTGAAGTCTGAGATCAGGTGAAAGATTTGAATATGTTCTCAGAAAGTTGACAGAGGGAATTTCACACTGAAGCTATTTTCCCAGCCATTCAAGAATGTAAGAGTCACTGAAGAAGAATTGAATTATTTTCTCAGTTGCTTCATTGTGCATTACAGTCATTCGAAGAACATTTCATGAGGTCAAGAGACACAGCAATGTATTTGGAGTATTGTGTGATACCAATACCAATAGTGTAGGTCATTAGAGAAAGTGTTGATGTGTGATGTGGTGTGTAATATGGATGTGAGTGATTTGTATGATGATGAACTGAAAGCTCTTTCAAGATACATTTTAGCAGGATAACTTCCAAATACTATTCTGGAATTTATTTACCAGTGTGGTATAGTGGTTAAAGCACCAGGGAGGCCCAGGTTCTGGTTCACCCACAATCACAGAAGTACACTGGGTGATTTGGGGCCTGTCACATACTTTCAGCCCAACCTACCTCATTGGGCTGTTGTGGGAAAAAAATAGGAGGCAAGAGCACAATGTACGTTGCCTTGAGCTCTTGAAATGTGAGGTAGAAATCAAATAAATAAGAAGGATGACCATTTTATTCCCTATGGTTTTTGTTGCTCTTCACATATTGCTAATACTTGTTAGATGTGTTGCCAAAATGTAACCTCTCCATGCTGAAGACATTTGTGTCTGCCATGACACAAGAACGATCAATCAGATTAAAATGCCAATATTATTACTTCTCCATTATTGAGATAGGTAGCAGAGTTGTACCATGAGAGGAATAAAATAGGAACAAGGCAGAATTGGGACTTTGCAAATGTTGGGCTCAAGCAAGGAAACATTGGGATGTTATCTGAGCTCCTCACCTCAGATACTAAAATGTGGGCTGGTCCTGCTGTTGGCTGAAGTGGAGGAGAAGGGACAATAATTTCTGAATAAAGTACAGATTGCAGCATCCTGGTATGGAAGTTTGCAGAGTAATGCAACATTTTTCAAAGAAGGCAAACTAATCTTTAAAAGTCAGTTTGTGAACAGAAAATGCAGTTAAAATGCCAAAGGGTGCACTACTCAGACTTTTCTATCAACATCTGGGAACATCCTGACACTGAAACTAGTGATTGCTACAGGATGGAAAAGTTGAATGGAGGTAGTAAAGCATATCAAACACTGAATGGAAAATATATAGTTGACTCAATGTATTTATTTAATGATACTACAAAAATATGCTGTACAAGAAAACACAGCACATTATGGATCACAAACCCATTTATTAGTTGGTTAAGTCAGCTGGGGCTTTGCTCAGATGTGTCACAAGTCAGATGTTCTATTTTACTTTCTAAGTTCACGGGGTATTACCCACAGAGTGTGAAAAGTGTAACAGTATGACTTCTTAGGAAAGCAACTTAAGTAGAACTGAGGTCCTGACATTTAATGTTTGTTTAATATATGAGTGCTTTTCCTCCAAATGTGAATAATAACAAAATCAAGAGGAAAATCATAGGTCAGTCCAGCCTTCTGAATGCATTAATCCTACCTAAAAAATTTTTTTACTTCCACAAAAGGATACACAATAAGTGAAAGCCTGAAATTACTCCTGACTGTGGGAATGAAAACTTCAGTTGTGTAAAGTTGAATCTCTTTGCCACTAAATGTCAACAGGTGTGACACATACTTTGTCATCCTATGAAATAGAAATTCAATATGTCTTGGAATTCAGTATTTCTTCAAGGAAGGAAAACCTATATGTAGTATGTGGAAAGTAGAAAACAACTGTTTCCAAAGAACTAGATTGCAATAGTTAACTCTAAATGAATTTAAAGAAAGAAAATTCTTGCCAAAATAGCATTTAGCATTTTTTTTCCCAGTTCTAAATACTCTCAAGATGCTTTTGCATGAGTTGAACAGCACACAGTATAAATTCTGGAATGGGACACAACAAAGTAAAGAGTTATTCAAACATCCACAGAGAGTTTCTTTTTCACACTGGTAGCAAGCCAGGTTATGTTCTCATGAGTAGTTTGCCAAAATACACATAATATATTTTAGTTTCTAAACGTTTATACTCAATTCTGACTCCAGATATACTGCAGCCTACAGTCTCTACGTCCCTGCTATGATGAAAAGGAAAGCTGTGTGTTTTCTCACACAGTCCCAACTGTGCCCTATTGGATTGTTTATATTATGTGCTCCCATATAATTGACTCTTTAAAAATAAAGATCAGAAGTACATATTTAACATGTTGAATAATTATTTGAAAAATAGCTATAGTACTCTGGGAAACAGAAAAAAAGAAGAATGAAAGTTCTTACATAATGGGTCACTTCTACAGAACAACATATCCTAGAAACAATATGTTAAAAAATAATAACTGTGAAAAAGCTATCACCTGATGTAATAGATGGGGACTTGAAATTAAGTGTAGGATTTACCAGTTCAAATGGCCACTGAATTCAGATAATGATAAACAACAATCCTATTTCTGAACTGTTTTACTTGAAAACTGTAGAAGTTCAAGTTTTATTTTTAAAAAGACAGAAAATGTGGTAGAAGTGTGATTCTCTGCATCCAATTTTGCTGTCAGATCATTCCAAGACTGCACCACAGAATGTTGGCGGCAATGTGGAAATTTCAGGCAGTCAATATTTTGCTTTTTAAGGTGAAATTAAAGCTAGAAAAGTGTCTTTATTTTACTTTAAAGCTTGTACCTCTGCTAGCTTTAACACATTAGTCTTGTCTTTTCCTTCCAATGAAGTTGGAACAGCCATTGTGGACTGTGTAACTTTGATGCTTTTGTGTCTGGGTCATCAAGATGTTCTTTGTGGACTGCTCCCTGGCCTTCAGCAGGCTCCATGCTCTACCTGATTTATTGTTTTCTATGGAGGGGTGGTAACTTCTTTTAATTAAAAAAAAATGTAATAGAGAAGCCACCTTGCTACAAAGCAGAGCACCAGCCTCTGAATCATCTTTATTATCAAAAAACCTTCTAGGATCCTGCAGAGGCATTCTTAGAAAATAAAGATGAAAGCGGGCTACAGCCTAGTGCTCTGCTTAGAAGTGTGTGCTCTCCAGCTCATAAAACTAATAGAGGCATACAGACGTGATAAGTACCATTTGGGGAAGCAGAGAGCAGCACATCATTCAGTCTTCAGACTGGTCATGGCAGCAACTTTAAGAAAGTGCTTATAACATGCTTTCAAAATTCCAGATGTGTCCACTGGCTCAGAAGAGTTGGTGATTCCAGATTTAGCATATTACCCAAATCCAGCCAATAATGGTTTGTTCAACTAAGTGATTTGGCTAAATAAGCTAAGGCATAGCATGATGCATAAAGCAGGTCCATGTTTCTCTGGTTAAACAGTGTGTGCTCAATTCTGTTTTATCGAAAGATCAAAGTTAGCCCCATACTACTATAAGAGCAGAAGGGATCACCTGAGTTAATGTCTCATGTTGTGCTACACTGTGCCATGTTATCAGTCTTGGTCCTCTGTTCTGAAAATGCCCCAGCATTAACTGCTTGGACCAGCTGGATGAGGAAGACAATGCTTTCTGCTAACCGACCTCTCTTCTGTGTGAACCAGGAAGTTTGCTAAATTCTATTCAGGAAGAATTGCTAAATGGAGGATTGGGGTCTTATGCTTGAACCATTAACTTAGAGTTCATATTGCTATTTAATAGAATATATAACAATTTCTAATCAAATACTGAAATGTTTTAATGGTTAGTTTGTCTTTATGTTTATTTTTACCTTGTAATGGTTTTGGTCTTTGAGTGTAAATAAATAAATAACAATTCAGTTAAATAAGTGCTTCTGGTCAATTGAATTAGGGATGCCATGCCTGAAATGTGATGGTCCACACTGTCTTGGGCTGGGATCCTAATCCCAGCTTCCACGCAATTCCTGCCACCCTTCTTTGGAGTCAGATTCTGCCCTAATTATCTTTCATTGCAGAGAAACAAAGCAGCTGAACTCATGCTGGAGAAGAGCCTTTCAGCATCTCTTTGGTACGTAAGACCCGCTGATACGGACTAAACATGGAAACCTTTCTCATTTTATCTATTTATCAATTTCAGTCATAAAGCTGGAGGATTTATTATGTATTCTTTTTCCAGGAAAAAGGATGCTAGAAAGGGGGGGAGGAACACTCCATTTTTCTGCATAATATCTATCCAAAGTTATTCTGTATAATATCTATCCAAAGTTGTGCATAAATATGTTTCAAAGGCTGAGACTGAAAATATTTTGATTCAAGATGAATGCAGATGGGTATTACAAAATGGCTGGCAATGTGAATGCTCAAAAACCCCATAAGATATTTGAAGAAAATGTTTTTCTTACTGAGTTAAAACAGGCACCACGACTTTCAAGCATCTACTTATTATATTACACAAGTGCACAGAAATTAGCAAACATTTAAAATTATGTGGGCTCTGCGTTGCTTCACTGTCTTGATTTCATTCATGCACATGTGCACACACAAATACACACACACAAGCACACACAGAGACAGAAAGACAGGCTGGCATAGTTGCCAATCTTGGGTTGTAATCTGAACAGAACATAATTATAAGCTGCCAGTTTGCACAGCAATAAAATAAACTCGCAATTCATCAAAGCCTCTCTTATCCGGAAACCGTAATGGACATTAAACAAGACAATTTAATGATCTAGCACCTTCTCCAACCACATGTTCTAAGTCCCATTAATGGCTTGCAAGTAGCATTTTCCTATAATACGCTCAACCTGTTTAACTGCCATATTAAAAATATATAAACATGAAAAGCTTGAACGTGGAACCCAGTCAAGAATTATTCCTGGGATCCTATAGCTTATATAGAAATGTCAGTAAAAAAGATTGGTTACCTCACACCTCCTCCCCAAATTATAATTGCCTACATTTTTGTTGGTTCCTTGTATGATAAGAAATGTAGGAATGGCAAGGTGGAAATCAGTTCTGTCTTACATACCTTTTTATAATTTAGCTAATAACTTATAAATAACCAACAAATAGCTGAAGTACTGTACACTCTTCATTTCTGAATATAAGACAGTTCAGGTGTTTTATTTTCCCAAATAGTTTCAGTGCCTAGCCTTTTTTAAAAAGTTTAGAATCTTTTAAATAGCAAGCTAGCAAAAGCTTATTGCAAAACTGAATTTTGGCATGTGCCTTGGGAAAATCTGTATAGCTTTTTAATATTTGCTCTCCCATAACTTCAGGAGCATAACTTATTCATACATTCAATTTTACAGGGAATGGATTTCCTTTTGGAAAAATACATCTGGTGCATGAGAAACCTTAGGAGCTTCAATATGTAGACATAAGCTCTGTTTGTGAGGTTTCTGCTCTTTACTTCAAGGGATAATAATTTGTATGTTTATATTACGGCAGGAACACTTCCTGGCTCAAAGAAAAGAATGTGGACACCACTTCTATATTCTAAACACATAAATGCACATTAGATAGGTTGTTAATCAACCCAGGGGAAAAAAGCCATCTGTACTTTCCCTCAAGCTGATATGTTTTGTGGAGTTTTCTCCATGCTTACGCATGATTGGACCTATAGAAGCATTCCATAATCCTCGTATTTATGTATGTATATTGGGAATTTATCTTCTTTTACCACCACTTTTACTGCTATGAAGGCCTTCTGTATTCAGACCTAACATTATACTGCCAGAATTACAAAAATCTGAAAAGGCTTCTGTAAGTAGGTTTATTGCCAGGCCACCATAATTGTATCTAGATTTACAAGTTATATGTGAACATGTATATACATACATATCTACATATATATGAAGAGTATAGCCATATGGCCAGACCCTGCTTCTGCTGATCAACAGAGTACTTTATCTTTTCTAGCAATCTTGATGGAGGCTTACAGTTTCAGAGTTTTCAGCCACTCTTGATTCTCGATTAATACATTCTAACTGTTCTAGTATTCTTCCTCTATTCTTCTTATTCTTCCCCAAATCTAGACTGTTATTCAGCTACACTTCTGTGTATTTTCAAGTGAAACTCCCCATATTAACAAAATTAAGGTAAGGGCTTTCTTCCAGTTGACATTAGGCTCTTTGGAAAGCCAATGCTCTGGAGACAGGTGGAACTCAAAGATCTACCTGTCTCAGAAGTGGGTACTCCATAGAACAGGTTCTGAGCAAATGGATGTCCATGGATCCACTTCCTTTCCTTCTGGTCTACCTCATTAACTAACAATCTAGTCCAATTAACTGTCTATATTAATTCAGAATTAAGGCAAGCTAACTGCAATGGGACTTCTTACGATGTAGCCTATGAAGAACTACAACCTCAGTTTATAAATCAGGCCCTTTCTATATATACCACGGTTCTTTTCACACATTCAGGGCTGCACAATAAGGAGGAACCAGAGTCTTAGCAACAGCTTTTCTCACCAGGTTCTATGCAGTTCTTAAAGTCAGTGCTAAAAGTGAGGGGATGTGCCTGATTGGCGCCTTTAGATGTTCTATTCAGCACTCAGCAAGTTATTAATATTATATAAATATAGACAATATGATCTGTAAATTAACCCTTTCCCACATTCTGGGATCTTCTAGGTTGGAGTTGTGGACAGGTTTGCTTATATTGGTGAACGTTCATAACTTGAAAGTTCGTAAGTAGAGGACTGTTGCAAAGAACCCAGGGTAGATGGAAAGCCCGAACAAATTTACAGGAACTAAATTCCACTGTATACTTAAGTCTTGCATATGAGAAGAAATATGTTTAAACTACAAGGTTTAATTCCTGTTTCTTATTTTTCTGGGTCTAATGTTAATTAGTAACAGTAATAAAGGTTAGTTCCCCAACAGCTATAAAGATTTATAGTAACTAACCACTTTACTTATTTCTCAATATCTCCACCTTTCCCTCAATTGTACAATCTTGATTTTTACCTGAGAGGAATGTTAACATCTATGCCATTCCTATTTCATTTTTATTCTTTATCCTAGTCATCCCTTGTGATTAGAGGTGACACATTTATTTCCCTGCTTTAAACAACTGCTGCTTTTTAATGAAAACTGCCTGTTTAGCTTTTTTCTCATCAATTTTCAAGCAGATGAATTCTAACACAAGCAAGACACAATTCAGATATATATTTGAAAGTTACTAAGGGCAGCCACAAAGAAAATATTTGCCTATTCTTTAATTCAATTCAGTGATAGTTACCAGAAGATAATTAAATCTGGCTTGATTTTTTTTTTCAGGTAAATCGTTTTTTCTTGTAGTCTTAAATTAAGAGTGAATTATCCAGTACTGTTATTTTTGTATGTTTTCACTCTCCCTGCTAATGTTCGCATCTTTCACATCAGCAGATACACAATGTTCTTATTAGTCCGATGAGAGATTGTAGGTACAGGAAAGTTAACTAGTGTAGTGTTATTCTTTACATGACTACCAGACAGGAAGTCCTGTGGATTCAATAGGATTTATTCCCAGATAAGTTTGCATTGGATTGCAGCCTTATCCAGTCCTTACCAGCAAGCAGAAAGAATATCTAATTAAAGTCTTGCTCTCCTTCATTCTTGATAAAGAGTGATGGGTCTGTTCCATAATTGTATTTCCATTCTTGTCTTGGAGTCACTCATGGCCAGAACAGAATCCCAGAAAGAATCTTACAAAGGTTCATACTTCCTCACATCCTGAATAAGAGGGTGTAAGTATAATTTGCTGCTCAGAATTCGTACTTTATTTTTACTAAAGATTTGTCCTGAGGATTTCCTGAGGATTCCTCATACTTTCCATTGCTCCATTTATTTCAAGCCATTCTCCTTTCCCCATTTTTTTTTTCCTGCTGCCTTCTCCCCCTGATTCTTTGAAATTAAGCCAATGCGCCTTCTATATTCTATATTTTTTATTATTTTAGTTAATCTAGCTTTTTAGGCTTTATTTTTGCACTAATGTATTTACATAACCTTCATAGTCTTCACATTAATTGTAATCTTGTTTAGCTATGGGTGCATGGGTTTGTTTTATGTTTTGTTAGTTAAGTTTTACAGCTTGTAAAATTTATCCTCATTGGATTGGTGGTAAATTTTGTTAAAAACTGTTTTTGTGCAGGTCTATGACTGTAATAAATTAACTACAGGTAGTCCTTGACAGCACTGGATGAATGGTGGTTATGATTGGTCCTTGGAATTCCAGCCATCCCAGCACCCCCCCCCCAGTCACGTGATTGTGATCTGGGTGCTTAACAACCAGTTCACACTTATGTCCTGTTGCAGTGCCCCGCAGTCACATGATGACCATTTGCAACCTTCCCTGCTAGTTTCTCTAGTAAGTCAATGGGGATGCCAGCAGGGAAGATCACAAATCACTGGGATAAGTCTCCCTCGCCTGCACACCCTCCCCTAGCCCCTCTGCATTTACACCACACTGGCCACTCGTGCACCCCTGCGCACCCTCCCCAACCCTCACCACACCTCCCTCACACCCTTGCGCACCCTCCCTGACCCTCCCATGTACCCACACACACACCCTTGCT
The DNA here is from genome assembly GCF_059951505.1 of Python bivittatus. Taxonomy (NCBI): domain Eukaryota; kingdom Metazoa; phylum Chordata; class Lepidosauria; order Squamata; family Pythonidae; genus Python; species Python bivittatus. The sequence continues at coordinate 36,317,762 of NW_028277098.1, forward strand.
CCCTCCCCCACCTGGTAGCAGCCACTTACCTGCCTGCCAGCCTGGGACTTGCAACTGCCTGCCAGCTTCCCCACTAACTAACGTGGGAAGCTGGCAGGAAGTTGCCTCACCTAATGACTGTGAGATTCGGTTAATGACAGCAACTGGGACTGTAGGAATTGCCATCACTAAGCAATGCAGTCATGCTTTAAAATCACATCATTTAGTGACAGCAATTCTGGTCCCAATTGCCATCATAAGTCAAGGACTACCTGTATCTTCTTCTTTGTGTTTGTCCCACTTGGTTGCTAGGTCAACCAATGTCCCAATCTCATAAAGAGGGTCTTACATCTGGTTATGTCTGGGGCAAGGCCACTAAAGGCCACCAGAGACTCCCAAATAACAACAGCCACTCCTTCACCCTTGTCCCAGAGTCATAACTAGAAACATACCCAAAACCCAGAGGGCTTATCTCAGAGAGAGGAACACCACCCTCTGTGCCCAATCAGGTTTCAGTGATGCAGGCTAGGTTGGTCCTCTTGTCCACAATTAAGTCATGGATGAGTCCAGAGTCCCCAGAGGAAAAGGCAAGAAGCCACCAAAATGGCTGCTCTACAATGTACCAAGTTAGCAGCAGCTGCAGAACATGAGCCGATTTTCCTGCAAGACTGCCGCCTTGCTCCAACTCCTGCTGCCACCAGCAACCTGGCCACCCAAGTCTTTTCTTACACCAAGAACTCTTATTGCCAGGATGCTGTAGCAACACCACCTTGCTGCATCACATCAGCCCTACAAAACCTCATCCTCTCTCCTGCACTAGTCCCAAGATGGAGGGCAAAAACCAGGCTGAAGATCTCCTGCCATTCTCTTGCTGCGCCACAGTGTCTTCTGGAACCAGCCTAGCACCCTCATCAGCTGAATCAAAAAGAACTGATCTGCAGTGCCTCTGGTCTCCACTAACTGCTGTCTATCCACAGCAGAGCCTCTGCAGTGGAGAAAATATTACCTGCTGCACCACTTGTCTGCAGCCCATGGAAATTTGGACAGGGTTTTGCCAATGTTCTTCAGCCCTTGGTCTGGCCACCTATTCCACTGCTGCTGCTCCCACCAGCCTGGACAACCTTCACAGCTGTTGATGGCAACCCACTGTTCTGGTTAGGACCACCACCAACCTTGCACACCACCAAAAACATACTAAAAATCTTCATCAAAGGTGAACCCACATACCATACATCACTGCAGCAGCATCATGGGGGAAAAAAAGCATTGGAAAAACTGTCACTGAAATGTATTTTTAAAATCTAGAGTGTGCAAAATGCAAGTTCTGACTGTGACCAGGATTTGGGGCAGAACAAGAAAATGAAATGAAAAATGAAAATGAAAAATGAAAAAGAAGCCAGCGAAGCAATTACTATTATACTGACTTCGCTGGCTTCTTTTTCATTTTCCAAGAAGAACCCAAAGGGCAAATTAAAACCTTTGAAGTCATTAGCCCAAGGATCTGTAAGGTAGAGTCTCATCTCATACCATTGTCCGAGATTGTCAAAAAGCACCCTGTCCTACGTCCCACCACTATTGCTTGGGAATTTGGTGAGCATATGGCATATGGTCTCCATTGCAATTCCCAGACAATAGAAAGTTTTAGTAGCCACCCTTCTCCCAAAGGATATTTAGATGTCTTTGATGTGAGTGCTTTTGTTGGGCAGGCTGCTTTTGTTTCTATGTTTTTCTGAATGGTGCTGTTGGGTTGGATCCATTGTACTATTTGGCTAGTAGATGCCATATCACCAACCATGTATAAAAAAAATGAATAGAGCCAAGTCCTTGGGACCCCTCAGAGCAAGAGCATGTGCAAAGAGGTTGTGAGGAAGAGAGTGATTCCATCCTACCCACAGGAGTATACTCTGAGTGCAGGATGCAGACTTTTATTTTATTTATTCACAGTATTTATATCCCACCTGTTCTCAGGGAATACAGGATAGAAAACACTGGTGCCTTCCTTGTTTTATCTGCAGATTTATTGTAACCTGTGAGGTAGGTTGAGCTAAAAAAGGGTGTCTGACCTAAAATCACCCATTGAGCTACATGGTTAGGATTTGAACCTGGATCTTCCCAGTTCCAGGACTATACCTTACCACTATGCTACTTTGCCTCTCATTGGTTGCTCTGGTTCGCCCACTGATGGGATTTAGAAAAGCAAATGTTCTAAATAATAAATAAGTATGCACATGCATATAGAGTTTTTGTTTTACTGTGCGCCAAAATTTATTTTCTGTCCACTGATGATCACACAAGAAGATAGATTTACATTTTTTAAAAACTCGATTACTGTTTTATTACGAAGATGTGCCAAAGTAACATGTACTGTTTATATTTCATCTCCACTAATATTATCCCAGAGATGCATACATTCTAGATGAGACAATTAAGAGAATGTCCTGCTCTGCCTTGCAAGGAAGCAAGGCCATTCAGATGGCATGAGAACCTTCTCTTGAGAACCAAAGTAATGTATTTCAGCTGCAATATAAAACATTGCTCACAGCAAAGTCTTTCTTTGCAGTTCAGTTTCAGCTTTACAATCAAAATGCATGAAGAGCACATTGCAAATAGACTGTGTCCTTGAGTTGTCAGTCTTTTCTTCTCTTCATGTGCTTCAGGAGATCCCCTCCTTTGATTTTTTTCAAAGCAAAATATAAGATTTCAGACATTTCCCTCTTTATCACTTCATATGTAACTGCAGAACTGCTTTGGAATGTGTTTATAGGTGGTGACATCATCAGTGGCAAACAACCTGTGGTTATCTGCCTTCTGTTTCAGATACGCAGAACCTTCTAAATTTCTTTTTAAAAGCTAGAGATAATCATCATGCTTCTGGAAAGATTTCCCTGTTCTACATACATGCTTATGTGATGTTTCATCCAAACTACAAAAAAGTACCTAATCAGCATCTGGAACAGCAAACATCTGTTCTTCTTGTAGCTTTTCTGATAATGCATTTTGATTGTTAAGATACAGGTTTTCCAGTATATAGAGTGGAGGAATTTAACCTACATAGATCAAACTTTAATATAAATAGAAGATAGTTTAAAATAACCTAAGCACTTCAGGTAACCTAGATTATGAATTTATCATGACCTTATCTTTATTTCCAAAAAGGTTAATGATGCAGCAAACTAATATAACTGAAATAATTTGCTTAAATATTTGTGTGTGTGTGTGTGTGTGTGTCTTAGATATTTTAATGATGGAAAGTTACTGTAACTAAAATAGTTTGTCTAGGTTTAATTCTATGAACTATCAGATGCAGTTTAGCCATAGGACACAAAGTTATTGGATAATACACAGATTAGAAATAGGCAGAAACTGAGCAGGCAAAAAAAAATCTCTCAATTAGGAAGAAATACATTTTTCTTCCAGTTTGTGTATAATAACTGGGATGTTCCCATAACAATTGCTTCCTATAAAATGGTACTGTAATTAATCAATACACAATCCAGGAGCTCTGTACTGTGTGCACTACACAAAATCCCTCTGCATTCAGATGGGGTGTTTCATTCCAGTAGAGGGAGAGGTATGAACATTTCTCCCCATTGTTGGATGAAGGGTAGCCCTTGGAGCTAGGAATATTGTTTGAACTCCTGCAACCGATTGGAACCACCAAGTGCAGTGTCAGATTAAAAAAAAAAAATCAATAGCATGCAGCAAGTTTTGTCAACTTGATACTATCCAAATGTTCTGGACTAGAATGCTTCTCAACTTTAATCAGCATGGCTGACACATTTAGAGAGCAGTAGGTGCTAAACTCTGCAGAGAAGAGTTAATAAGAGACTTCATGGAGAGATCTGTGCAGTTCCTTGGCAATGCAACAGAAATGATTTACTTACGCCTTCTCCCAGAATGTTTTTATTCTTGTCAACAGCCCTGGAATTTCCAGAATGTCCAAGCCAAGAGCCAAGCCTGGTTAACTTCCAAGATTAGGCAGTCAACTAGATAGGCATCAAAGAAGCAGTATCCATATCTACCTTTGGACACGATTTCCAACATTTCTTTACAAAGCTTCAAAAGAATTCAGAAATCCATGAATGAACAATAGAGCAGAATGTATTCTTTTTCTGCTTTATTTCTTTGTCTACATAGAAGGGAGGAGTACATGAAAATTACAAGGCTCTAACTGGGTTTGTTTGTTTGTTGCCTCCAAGTCAGTGTTGACGCCTGGTGACTGCCTGGACAAGTCCCTGCAGTTTTCTTGGCAAGATTTTGGAAGTGGTTTGCCATGGCCTGCTTCCTGGGGCTGAGAGAGAGGGACTGGCCCAAGTTCACTCAGCTGGATTTGTGCCTAAGGCAGGACTAGAATTCATGGTCTCCTGGTTTCTGGCCTGGTGCTTTAACCACTACACCAAACTGTAGACAAAATTGTAGACAATAATAACTAGACAAGAGTCATTTGCAGACACCAGAAGGGCATAGAAATAAGCCAAAGGTGTATAGAAGAAAGATGAAGATTGGCATACATCTTCAGTAACAGTGGAGTATTGTGCACAGGGTAGAATGCTGATTAAGTGATACAAATATTTGATTAAGGTCAAACAGGTAAATTACTATTGCAGGTACAGTTTTCTATTCAGCTTGTTAGCCAAATGCATTTCCTTTCAACACCCTTCAGCATGTTTTATTATACATTTGTGAATACTGAACCCTGTGAAAAATATTTTTAAAAAAGTAGAAAATGAATCCTTTTTTCTGATGAAGTAATTCTGTACATAAGATGAAGAACATGACCAAAGAAAGGCAGTCACACCACTTTTAATTATTAATGTTGTTTGATTTTAGGGAGCTGCCCTGCTGTAATATCTGTCCTTTGGGGGTTTTTTTTTCCTTATTGTTGCATCTTATTTTGTTTTTGCATTGTAAATTATCTCAAGCATTCATGATGCGAAGGATAGATTAAAATACATTTTTTTGCTTAATGATCTTGAAAAACATTTTAAAACATTATTGTAACAGAGCATCTTTATGGCACAGCTAATATAACAGGCCTTTGGCTGGTACATCAGTTGAGGCCCAATATGGAATGGCAGCATTAGCAATCACGATGACTTCCAGCCTTATCACCTTCAGATTGGGCCACTGCCCCATGCTGCACATGGAGTCACTTTTGAAAATTACCCAGCAACTGCAATTAGCAGAGAATGTGGCTGTCCACAGGTTAGCAAGTAAGAGCCACCACAGTCATGTGACTCTGTAGCTGCTGTGCTGGCTATAGATAGATTTCCAAGTACTGTATAAGTTAAAGTTCTGATTCTAACCTCTGAAGGCCTACCTGGCTTGGGTCTGAGATACCTTCAGGATGGTCTCTCCCGCATGGAATCACCTTGTCCTGTGCATTCAGTCCTCTCCCTCTGTGAGGGACTCAGAGACAGACCTTCTTGGTTGCTGCTCCTGTCATTTGGAATACTTTCCCCCCAGAGCTCCTGATCATTCCTATCCTGTTGTCATTTAGGAAGGCTGATAAAACTATTCTGCTTTCTAGGGTCTTGAGGGTTTAATGGTCAACTCATTTGAATTCATTTGGGAAGATGTGATGTTGGTTTTATTTTATTGGTTGAATGTTTTTATCGTTGTATGCGGATTTCATAATGCTACAATTCTATTTTGTTTTTATAGGTGTAAACTGTGAAGGAACACTTTGAAATTAATGGAACTCTATAGAAACTGTGAAACAAACAAATAAAATTTCCCTTTTGATCACAAATTTAAATTTACAATTGTATCTAGGGGCTGCCCCCAAGGGTTTTAGAAGTTGCAGTTGGTCTGGAGGCTACAAATTGATCAACTTTGAGTTTAATAACTATAATATATCCTAGGCCAGAGTAAAGCTGTGACTGTTCCACCAAGTCCACCTCAGTCATGTACCAAACATTGGCAAGGACTTGACAAGCTTTTTGTTCTTGCATTCCAATGTTGTTGATATGTAGCATATCTAGGCTGCATTTGGCCTAATATGTAAAAGATTTTATAGGTTAGTTCTAGAGTTTATTTCAGGAACATTAAAACAGATATAACTTTTCAGTACCTATTCAGTGCTTGTTTATTGGAGTGATACACAGATAAGTGTTGATGAAACTACCCTCTTATCTGTTGGTGAGGGGTTCATTATGCAATTACCTACTTTTTCCCTCATGTGAATTCCCACTACTACATGTTTATGCAGATATACAGTGGTTTTTTAAAAAAAAATTGACATAAAAATACTACAGTATATTTTTATTTGAGATTCTATTTCTCACTAGAGGTAGATAAAAGCAACTTGGATCAGCCTGATCAATTACTAACATAAGTTGACAGTCTGTCCTCCTAGAATTGAATCCACTGCTGTACCCTAAGAAAGTCACAGAGAAACTTAACCACTAGCACCAGCTTTTATTGAGAAGTAACTGTATAAGTGAGAATTTTGCAAGAAATTGTCTTCTATAAATGAGTAATCAGGCAGGTGCATAAATTTAAAAGTCTTAAAATCCAGGCAGTATGTAATATTTCAGTCAGACAGTTCCAGTGAATACATCAGTTCTAGATGGATTAGCTTACTAGCTTCCTTGACATTAAAGCCTTACAGACAATTTCTGGATAATGTCCATAATGGACATTCCATTTCATCAAACTTTCTAAACTGAAATGTTTAACCCTGAGCCATTAAGGGCTGATCTGAGAATAAATGCAGGTGGCTTTGTGCTATTTCCTTACCCCCACCCCCGGATGTTCAGTATGCTGCAAAGTACATTTATGAGAAACTTAAAATGCAAATTAATTTTGATGCAAAGATTAGACCTTAATGACATCAATTTCTTCCTAATTTGTTATGTACTAAATATCATCCGGGTGATTAAAAATGACACAAATGACCTGAAAATCTAGAAAATCAATAAAAATCCAGTTTATTATTAATAACCATTCAGAGATATACATGGTTAAAACTTTTTGAATTGACCAAATTCAACCTAATACTTAGATCATCCAAAACCCAACCTGAAGTGCAATCTTGATCTATTTGTAATCTCAGTTAATCCCCATTATCCTGATAATTATGTGGCCTGGCACTATATCAGACAAATAACTGAAGCTTAAAAAAATAACTACTGTACTGTATGGTAATTCTACCAATAGGGTTATTCATATTCTTACTTGACTGATACATAATTAAAAAGTGTTGGGTTATTGATCATCTGTTGGATGGTTTCATTACTTGTATTTGGATTAAATATACACATATATCTTATTGGCACAATTTATACATGTCTTTCTGATAAACTGAAGAAACATTGATTAAACAAATAATTCTTAGAAAAAGTAATTTGCCAGAATCAGTCATGAAAAATTGCTCCCATTAAACATTTTACATTTATGGAGAGCTTCACAAGAGTAGTGAAGGATATAAAATATATCAAATGAACCAAAACAATTTTAAAAGATTCTCCCAAAATATGAGGCTGGGCAATCAGGAGATACTGCTAGGGAAGTGATAGTAGGAAGTTGCTTTATGACTGTTGTTGCTATTGTATCTCACAATTATATTACTTTTTATGGACAAATTTTTGTGTACACCAAGGACTTGACATTAACCTCAGGACCTGTTCCCTCTCTTTAAGATATACAGTAGAGTCTCGTTTAACCGACCTTCGCTTATCCGACATTCTGTCTTATCCGACGCCCCTAAAAAAAAACACAACAACACGCATAAATTGGCGATGAGAAAAGTGTGCCACTTGTTTGCGAGCGTGAGTGTACTCTTTCTTGTTGCTCCTGATGGTGCGGCGCCTCAATGCAAATATCAATTGCAACAGGTGCAGCAGGCGCACACGTTTAGCCTATGACTCATGTGTCGGTCATGTCTCGCCTTTCCTAATGGTCACTCAGTGCAGTTTGTTATTGTATTATTATATTATCCAACATTTTCGCTTATCCAACATTCTGCCGGCCTGTTTAGGTCGGATAAGCGAGACTCTACTGTAGTTTAGATGGCGGTAATGCTTTATCTTCTTAATAAATTACCTTTTATTTCAAATAAATATCAGTCAACATTCATTAATGGGTAGTCCAAGATGATACTTAACATCCAAGACAACTATTTTACTGTATGAGCATTTTACTTTTTCAATGGGAAGCTTAATTTTTTCTTAATGACTTAATATTCTTTCAGCATTCTGTGCACGTTCAGGAGCACATCCTCTAATCTGCTGAATTCAAACCTCCAACACAAATATATCATTACCCCTGATGTCTGAAAGGAGTGAAGATAGTTTAGAGACTGTTGATATGTTGATATGTGCACTGGTACATGCAACAGTAACCTGCAAGTAGCTGAAAAAGCCTACAGCATGGAGAGTTTAGATAGGACATAGCAATCAGAGGTTTTCTCAAAATGACAAAATGTCATGTGATGTCATGACAGAAACTTTGCCTCTTACATAGTTCTGTGCACCCTATAGATACCTGTGGGAGAGATTTAAAATATTTAATTTCCTGAAAATTGACTGTTTTTCCTGCTTCAGACGTTCTAAAAGAAAGACAGTAGCATTCAGGTAATCATGCTATTTGTACTGCTAACTCTCTTACATGTTTATCATTTGTCATTCATATATATGAGCTAAAAAAGCTAAGTGCAATTCAGGATTAGCTATATTCAATTTACCTGCCCTTTCCTGTTGCTATCGTGTTAGAAACTGGGAAGGGGGATCATTCAGAACTTCATTGGCAGAGTCCTATTTTCAAGGGGTCTGCAGAGACAAGCAAGAAGGGCACCTGGAGATATCTGTAGGGATGGGCAAGGGGAAAAATCCCAACATGTGCATTGTGCTATCATATCATGACTTATGTGCTTGTGTCAGACGTCATAACCCAAGTATTAAGTTGTGTCCTCTGCACAATGACATCAGGATATACATGCTGTCATTTTGACACCATCTCAGTTTATTACAGATGCATGGCATCAAACCTACATCCAGAAGTTGGGGACTCTGCCTGATGATCACAGTTTGGGGGGGGGGCAATTAATAAGAAAAACTGCCTAAATTAATTTCCAACACTTATTCATCTCTTGTGTAGATTGTAAAAAGTTTATAGTGAGTGTGATAGTTGCTGGTAGATTGGTGCTTCCAATAAATTATATGGATTATAAGCAGGGAAATAAAAAATGAAGATAAATACAAGGACAAGTTTATTAGAGGCACTAGCTAAGCAAGATTGACAATGGGTTGTGATCTGCCCTGTGGTGATCATATGACTGAACAAAAATGCTGTGTGTACTGGCAATGTATATTCCAGGTTCTGTGGCACGAATTCAACAACACAACAGAATTCAACAGCAGAAAAAGAAACAGTGGATGTTGTGTGGATACTGAGTGACAGAACTCAATAGAACTTGGAAAAATACTTCTAAATATTGGGAAAGTATTGGAAAACTATTTTTTTTTATCCCATTCTTATTCTAATGGATAAACTTACTCAAGCTGGGAGTGACAGGTGGCTTAGATTAGGTACTAATACTGACAAAAACAAACATCTCTATGAAAAGAAAATAGGAGTTATTTAAAATGAATTGTGCAATATTGTCCTCTTGGTTATTTGTAGATGAGAAGGTCCAGGTTATAAATCATGGATATTAATGAAATGGGAGACGTGTATGTATGAAGTTTATAAGAAAGTGTTTATATGACTCCTTTGATATCTTGCCAAGAGCTCGGTGTCTCTCTCAGTCATAATTCTCCAGAATGTCCAGCATTAAATACTGCAAGGTATATTTGGAAGATGCTGGGAAGTTTTTTAACTGTATGAATTATTGCAAGTGGAGTTTGAATTTTCTAAAACTGAGAAATGCCAATCTTTTGATTTCACAATTTGGTGCAGATGCATTAGCACCATCCAAAACTCCTTATCAATACTGATTAAAAACAGAATTGAATGCATTTTAATCATTCAATTCTGTTTTTAATTTGTCTTCAGTTTTTCTCTATCTCTGCAACTATTTTTTGTGCCAGGCAGAATGAGAGGGAAGGAGGGAGACAAAGCGAAAAAAGAAAGAAATATTTAAAACAGGACTCTAAGCATATGCCGAGTTAAATCCATGAAGAATTTTTACATATTTTTTTGGAAATTTATAGTTAGGTTTCTAGTAAACATTGGCAATTTAAAATTAAATTAGAGTTGTATCAGAGGCATGTACCTGAGGAGGGTCAGAAAAGTCCAAATGTGTGTGATTGAAGCCTTATCCCTTTTTACAAGCTGTAAAAGAATTTAGAGCTGTCTTTGGGGAAGGTATGAAAGAGCCTTTAAGTGGAAGGGGCTTGGAAAAGACATTACACAGTCCCAAGATAGATAGAAAGAAGCGTGAGAAAGAAACTAAAAATAAACTCATCTTGATTTTATTAGTAATTAAGACACAGAGAAACTAGCTTTTGGAATTCTGTTATATTACCCTATAGCAATAAAGTAGCATTCCTGGAATCTCTGTGGGGTCTGCTTCCTGACCAGCTTACTTCAAAAAGGCTGACACACAAGTTGCACAGGTGATATACATCAAAGAGGACTTCCATCAAACTGTGGTGGATGCCATCTTGACCTCCTTCACCTCCCCTGCAGATGCCTCTGGGGTTTTAAAAAGACTTTCAGTGTGCTTTACTGCTGCTCAAATATTACTTTTTTTTCCCCACCCCAGAAGGGGTGGTCAAAAAGTTCCTTTCTCTTTTAAGCTTAATGTTCATGTGTAAAAAAAATTGTTATTCTAATTTTTGCATTAATCTTTGCATTTAAGGCTGAACCTATTAAAGGGATATGCTGTATTTGGTTCTAAAGGCCAAAAATCCTCTTTCCCAGTTTGTTTTCTGTTGGTTTTTACAATGTGAGGATTTCTGGATTATGATGCTACTAGGTTTTTTAATCTCACTGAGAACCAAAAGGAACTCTATCTTCATTAAAAACACTCTGGGGAGTCCTCTATTTCCAAGCACAAACCTCAGCATGATTCCTGCTGCTACAAAGGCCACAGTATGTAGAATAAATCAACGCATATTGCCAGATGTTAACAAGAAGATAACAAAGTACTGTTGAGTAACCCTAGTGATCCTTAATCAAGGAAATTATGTAGTTGATTGGCCTGAACTTTTCAGAATGTCCAGTTAAAAGCGGAATAACCATTTTTCTACTTGTGTATTTAAGGATTAGTACATTCCAGAAACAGAGTAAAGTAATGGACATTTATTAATGCACAAAGAACAAGAAGTACTCATAAGTTGCTTTTTCATTTCCAATCTATATACAGTCATCCAGAAGTCTATACACTGCTTACCCACATATATTTGTGGGCAGCTGTATTCTTCCCCTGGCCTTAGCTTGTGAATCCAGCATCAAATCTAAATCTATGCAGATTAAAAAAAGGGCAGGATCAAGCAAGTGAAAATTCTGTTTTTTACTTAAGGAGGAGTACTTGCAAAAGATTCTTGAGGATCTTGGGTGCCTCTTAGCTACAGAAATAACATGGACCAATTCTACTATTTATCTTCTGTTAGTAGACTGTATGGACATATACATGAGTATATAGTATATAGAGTAGTGTTTCTCAACCTTAGCAGCTTGAAGATGTGTGGACTTCAACTCCCAGAATTCCCCAGCCAGCCATGAGAAACACTGACCTAGAGTATCGATATACTACTAAAACTCTCATTGTGTTTGTCTGTTTGTACCTTCACGTTAGCCCAAATGGTGTGTTATACCATGACAATTTTTGAATCAAGGTACCTAAAATCTGCTAACTTGAGGTGTAAAAAATCTGGGACCCATAACTCCTGTGGAATTGAAATTTCCACAATGTTCACACCAGTTTTATTCGCAAAGTTGTGGCTGTTGCAGCATCCCTGCAGTCATGCGATTGTGATTTCCAACGTTCCCTGCCAGCTTCCCACAAGCAAAATCAATGGGTAAGCCAGCAGGAAGTTGGAAGTTGCTCCTGCTCCCACTGCTTTTTTGCCCACCCATGGTCATTCTGTTTATCTGTTTAGGTAAGTTAATATTGGCTTATTATTGAAGTTTGTTTGCCACTATAATTATTTTTCTATTTATGATATATACTCTTCCTAGATGATCATGGGACCATCCAGCATTAGGGTAAAAAAGTATGGTCAGCCTAAAATTTAATGTTCATTCTGGTCACATCAGACTGCACTAACTTTCTCTCAAAGGATGACCCAATGGGTCACAGGGTTGTCTAGAATATACTTTAGGAATCAGTGAATCTGATATATACTAGTATCAGATTCGCCGATTCCTAAATTCTGAATCAAATTAGGTAATTTCAAAAACATAGACTAAGAAAACATGTACATTTCTCCCCAAGAAATTTATATCAAGAAAAACTTCAAGATGGGAATAAGAGAGGTTCTACTTTTGTGACAGAAAGACAGCTCTGTCTTCTAATGACAGTGAATGGTTATAGAGAATAACACTAGCAATTCTGCTGAGCACATCCTTCCCAAGACTGGTTTCCATCTTGAAAATCAATTTTATTCACTTGTTGTATATATTACAATCTACTTCCTAGCATTTTCTTTATTTATTGGCTTAGATCATCTTTCCTGTTCTGCTGTTCTTTTTCGACTAATACCAAAATGGATCAACACAATAAAGTAGCTACTAGATCCTGCATTTTATCTGAAAATTGTGCCAGAGCTGACTTTCTCAAAACAAAGTTGAGGAAGAGAACAGTATTTTTTTCTATTTTAGAACCCATATTCTCTTGTCAACAAAAAACAACATATGGCAAACTCAGATTCAGGTTCTTTGTTACTACTGCTCATTCTTAGTATATATAAATCACATTTAAAAGTCTTGAAATGAATAGTCAGCCACCTTTCAAATATTTTGCAAGCTTTCCTGAAAGAACCAAGAGCAACACAATATTTCATTCACTGTTTTATAAATTATTATAACCAAGAATCATAGCTTGGATCATCCACAGCTACAAGTAACTTTATGCCATGAAGGACTGCTAATGTTGAGCTGGATCCAAATTAGCATTTAACTGAATTCCACTCACATTAGAAGATGGAGAACAAAAGGCAGTTTTCATGATTTTTCCTTTTTCCTGCAATCCTTGTGTCTTCTTTTAAAAAACTGCTCTGAAGAACTGTGGAGGCTTTCCAAGAAGCATGACAGGAGACTAAAGGGAGAATTTCCAACCTTACCATCCTCTCCTCTAAAGGGAAGTCTAGATCCTGGTGCTTGTTCTTTATGAATGAAAGGAACCCTCTAAAGATCTTTATTTCTCATCCTTGCATTGCTCCTTCAGTAACAATCCTATATACAAGCGGTGGTGTCTACAGAGGGAGGTGACAAAAAAGTCAAGATAGTAGCCATGACCATTAATTGAAGTTAGGCTTTGGCTTCCTGGAGGTCTGTGGTTGAGTTGGCATCATGGTTAACTGTAGGATGAGTTTTTATCATTCATGGCAGATTGGTGAAGGATTCATTCCAGAGTAAAAATTAGAGCAAAAAAAAAAAAAATCTTATTGGCAATTGGCTGAAGTTAGGATTAAGGTTAAGGTTGCCCAGTCCTGTCAAGCAATCACCATGCATCATAAATCTAAGACTACCTCTACTGATAAAGCCCAAATGATCGACCTACAATTATAAATCACAGTAGATCTGAAGAAAGCCAGACCTAACTATATCCTGGCACGTAATTCCTACCATAATGTGAGTATAAGACTGCCAGTAATAATAAAATCTCACTCAAAAGCTAATGTTATCATTAAATTTAACTGTAAATTTCAAGGAAGACCAGCCCTTGTAGCATCTGCTGGGGGAGGCTATTTGTGGCTAGTATGCTGCTTCATGATGTAAGGCCAAGACAATACTAGCTTCAACAAGTTAGTTTATTCACAAGAAACAGGCAGACAGACCCAACAGCCAGAACACATAAAATGACTGCAAGCGTACACCAGAACTTAGGCAGGGCAATAATCTTTTATGCAAATGAAATCCAATTATTACAGGCAGCTGTGCACTAGGCCTTTGCTGAGTCAGCTCCACCATACCATAGCCCTACCTTATTAATGGGATTTACACTAAAACTCTAGCCCTAAGTCATAGATTTCAAAGAGGCCTAATTCTCTCCCTTTTGCCTATATAAATATTTTATCCTAAACTTACCAAGCTATCCCTTTGCAACATAAATCTAAGACTTCTATTAGCCATAAAAACTCACCCTGAAGGTAACTTTCATTGCAAATTGAATCACAGAGCTCAAAGAAGTTTAACCCTAACCCTACTGTCACTCTTTCATTAGCACTAAAGTTAAAAAACTCACCCAAAGGCTAAATACTGCATGGAATCTGTATTGATATGAAATGGATCTGCTAATTGCCTGAAAAATAAGACTCCAAGGTCAATATATAATATATTACAGATCAATCTAGCCTTGTTTTCTTTTCATTTAACTAGAATATATGTAGTACATAGAATACATAAAGAGAATCTATTCATCATTAAAGCATCAGCCTATATTATGTGATCCTTGTTATGTATTTTACCTCACAAATATATTCTAGGAATTTTAGGGACCAATAGGTAGTATGTGGTCCACAAAAAAATTGGCGACAATCTACCTTTTGAGCATTTGTGTTCTGTCCTGAAAGATGAAAGTTTGCTTTAAAAACCTCAGAAAAACCAAGTGATTCCTTATTAATCATTAGATCACAGAAACAATATAAAGTTTTAAATCATGTTCCTATAAATGAATAAATACATATGAATACAACTTTGCATTTCTAGCTTTCTCAAATAAGTTACCTGGCCAAAAAAGGAATTTAGTTTGGACAGATACGATCTGGTTATAATAAATCCATGTTGGCTATTCATGTGCCATTCATTTCTTTGGAATGGTTACACATTCATTGTTTTAGAAATTGCCCTGATAACTTCCTATGGTAGAAACATAGACCTTCATTCACTAGCAATCTAATACACAACTGTAGTATGAATCTCCCTCTCATACTTCACAGGAGAGCCTACATTAGTACGTAAAGACTTTTTATCATGCAGGGGGGAAAAGGCAAAATTAACAAGATATATTTTCAGGCTCTGTAGGAAGGACTCAACTTCCAGGTGGTTTCACCTACAAGAAATGCCAGCACCTCCTACTAATTGAGATGCATTCCAACAGCATATCCTCATAGTACCAGCACTGTATCTATTATCTCATTCATCAGTCACGTGGGTCAAAGCTATTTCCATTATGCAGATAAAGAGTGACCTTTTCAAATATCAAATCTGTCAGATAAACTTGTTCCAAATTTAATGTAGCCACATTCTAACTTATGTTAGCTCTCAGATGTGGTTTACTTTTTGTCCAGAGTTTATAGTCACATAGGAGGGTGCTATTTTTCCCATTTCCACGAAAACTATAACTGCAGTGTTTGTGTATCAGTTATTATCTCACCAACATTCCAGAAGGATTTTGATGCTTTTCTAGATACCTCTATATTCTGTTTCAGCAAAATCTAAACATATTTCTTGATTTTTCAAAGAATTTTTGAATTAATATTGTCATGATCTCTGCGGTTTTAGATGTATTTTTGTGATTTTATACTTTATTGTTGCAAAGGTTTGTTGTTTTGTTGTTTACATTGTAAAGCTATATTAGAGTTTTGAAGAGGAAAGGATAAATATATAAATTAAAGAAAAATGCTACATATTCAGTACTGCTGCTGCTAATTGTGTTAAGGGATCTTTGACTGGTTGGCTGATTATATGCCATCAAGTTGGTGTCAACTCTTAGTGACCACCTAGATAGCTTTTCTCCATGACAGTCTGTCCCTAACCAGGTCCTTCAGGTTTTTCAATGGTGCACCCATCACCACCGTAACTGTGTCCATCAACTAGCCATTGGTTGTCCTCTTCTTGCAACATTCAAAAGCTAGGAATTACAGAAGGAAAAAATACTGTTTTCTAAAAGAACTCCAATCAGTACTTAATAATGTAGGATTCATAGACATTAGACTTGTTATAGACTAGAATTTTGATGACAATAATCATCAGATTCAGGGTTTTTTTCCACTGAGACTTTTTTCTAAGCAAATACATATTTGTAGAAAAATAGATTTGCCCAAATTGTCATGTGAATTACTTAGATATTTATCTGTGAATACAGTTTTAAAATACCATGCAGCTACAACGTTTTGTTTTGTCTATTATACTAGCCTTCCCAACCTGATGTCTTCAAATGTGTTAGACTATAGTTTCAGTCATTCCCTGACAACGTGCACATTGGCTGGGGTTAATGGGAGTTGCGGTTTCACATTTGAAGAGCTGTGATTTCAGGAAGGCCGCATCAGCTGCTGTCAAACTCTGACAAATAGCAAATGATCAAAAGAACAGCTAAGGAGGCAATGAACCATGAAGGACTCTTGTGTAGGCTTTTGCGTAGTTGCCATTCATTTTGGTGGTATTTGAGCAGAAATGTTAGGCTTGTAACCTATGTGTGAACAAGAGGTTAGCCTTTGTATATGTTCAACATTCTTTAGACAATTTCCTCTCACAAACAAGAAAAATGTTCACATTGGCCAGATCATTACCTCAGTATTGTTTGCCCTATTCTCATGTCACTAAGTATTAGAGGCAGAGAATGGAAGAATGTATGTTTATGTACTGGCTGATGAGGCACATGAATAGTCACTAAACTAACTAAAGGTAGGTTTTGAATTGTCTGCTGATGATGACTGATATGCCATGTAGGGTTATCATGGGCATGATTGAATACTTGTGTTAGAACAAACATCACATATATCATCACTGCATTTCAGAATTTTATTCTGGAAATGGATTTTGCAGACCAGACTAGGAGAATCAAAGATTCTCTCTACATTTCCATTTCTCTCTAGATTTCCATGCTAAAGCAATTGGAAGATATCTATCTTATGTGGTGGAGAGGAGAAACAAGATTTTTTAGCCCTTCAGTGCCACTTTCCAGAATAGGCAGATACAATAGGTTCTTAAATATTTAATGGCAATGTAATACAATATTGCTCTGCACAGGTCTTACATTGTGTTTTTCTCATACTGAATTTTACTGTAAGTCCAAAGTATATTATCATGCTCCGTCCTCTATCAACCTGTCACTCTTCATATGTTGGTCTTTGACCGTAATAAAGATTTGATTTGATTTGTTACTCTTCATTACATGTGATATAGTGTGATGAATCTGAAACTATTTTATTTATTTTGGACACTTCAGGTCCATAAAAACTACATATCCCAGCTTAAATGATAATAGTTATTATTTTTATTTTAATTTATTTTAATTGTTTTATTGAATAATTATTTATTTATATTCTTTGTTATGATGCATTATTAATTTTATTAAAATTATTTCAATTTCATAATGCAGTCAAGGCCTTAATTTCTAAGCCATTAAATGTAATTTTAAAAAGTTAATATCTACCATTAACTAATTCAAATTGAAAACCCCTGGCTAAATCAGAAAGCCATAAAAACATATGCCTACTTTAATCAACCATGATTTGAGCCTATGTAGAATGTCTGTCTTAAAAACTTATTTGATTATAGACTTTGATACATTTCCTGCCTTCGCAAAACATACCTTAATTCTTTACTCTAAAGTATCAGCTCAAGACAAAGTTAGAAAAAGTGATTGTATAACTGAGCAGTCTGACATATTGATAGGATCAATGAACACATTTTAAATGCTGTCCACAGTGTACTGGTCAACCACAAAGTCTCCTTCAGTCAGGCTTCATTCCTAATGACTTCATGAATACATCCATGGAAATTTCTTGGCAGCAAAACAAAAGTGGTTTGCCATCTTCCAGGAGGTCTTTTTCAATGTCCCAATCTAGGCTAGAACCTTAGTGTTCCTTGCATATCTCCCATTCAAGTACTAATCAAAACTATTACCACTGATCTTACAAGCCAAACAAGGTTGGCAAGATGCTGCCACCTACTGAAACTGGTACTTCCTACTGATTTAAATTATGTTACTTTATTGCCAGTTTGGTAAGGTGGCTGACATCAGGCTAGAAACTGGGGGACTGTGAGTTCTAATCCTGCCTTAGGCATGAAGCCAGCTGGGTGACCTTCGTCCAGTCCCTCTCTCTCAGCCCTAGAAAGGAGGCAATGCAAACCACTTCCAAAATCTTGCCAAGAAAACTTCAGGGACCTGTCCAGGCAGGCACCAGGAGTCAACACTGACTCAAAGGCAAAAGTAAAAAAAAAAAAAGCTTCATTATGGTAATTAGTTACATTGTGGGGTCCCCCCCGCCCCCATTTTATGGGTATTTTTATGATCCACTTCACAGAAAACAATATACATCATTTGACTGAATGGATAATATGTAAATCAACTCTCTTCCTTTCAACATTTCTTTCATGAAGGAGATCATATAAAAATATTATCTGCTTAAAATTTTATTCTTTTTTCTGCGTTAACATTTCCTTACATTTTGTTGTTGCACAGTTAATCACTTTCTCCACAATTTCTAGGCAAGGAATCATTTTAAAGATTGGAGTTTCACTGTACAGTGTTGAAGGCCGATTCCAGTTTGAAAAATGTTTGTGTCTGATTAACCTCATCTAAAATTTCACACCAGAAAAAAAAAGATAACTTTGAAAAGATAAAACATGTACAGCAAAGAGCAAAATTTGAGCTGATCCACTTGTGCCGACATCTTTCTTTGGATTGCATAGTACAGTATTTCAAGGATTGAGATTAACTTTTCAAAATTTCTCTTCATAATAACCACTCCATCTTGCTTAGGCAAATCCTTTCACTGTTATACTCACTTTCTACAGCATTCTCCATCAATGAGGTGCGACTGAAAAGGATGAATAGATTTTTTTCCAAAGTTCCAAAAAACCTCACACATGAAGATTACATTTCCAAAAGAATGAACTCCATGAAGGTTCAGAGAATGATTTGCACAAGGCACAAATAAGGATTTGGGATTAATTTCTTTGATTTTTGCCTGAATATCACCATGGATACTCGCCATAGTTGCAGGACTGTCATATCCTTGACAAAAACAGAGGTTTTTGTCCAGCCTAATATTATCCAGTTTCAAGATCTCTTCTGTGAGCTTAGCAGCAGTCTTCCCTGAAACAGGAAAAAAAGTCTAAGAATCATGTCTTTATTTCAGCTTTACCATCTTCAGTATGGATGAATCTGATCTCTTCACACATTTGATTGGTGTGTGAAACATCAGGAGTGCTATCAAAAAGAATTCCAAAGTACTTTGATTTTTTAATATCCACCACTTTTTTTTTTTTGCCATAATTTGCCAGAAGATGAATGAATGAATTGGAGACAAGTATGAATTCAATTTCCCTTTAGAAGGATTAGCACGTTTAACGTTTATAAAATGTTCCTTCAAAATTGGATTGTAATTTGAATGTAATTCTACCAACTCCAAAAAAAATTCCTTTCTTTCTTTTCTGCAACTGTGTGCATCGGTGGCCAATGGCATGCAGCTCCAAGCGCTCCAGCACTGTCAGGCCCAGCCCAAGAACAACGATGAAACGGTCCAGTCACGTATAGTTCCTTTATTTGCTTACACCTCGAAGACAGAATCTTGCCAAACTAAATCTACACTACAGCAACTAGTGGCTATACCCCGGGAGATTCTAGGGAGTGGCAATCTTGAATCTCTTATTCTTACTCTTCTCATGCTCCCCCTGCAGACTGTGTTGCCTTTTGCCTCCTTTCCCTTCCTGGAATGTACCCCCTCCCTCCTGATTGCCTTGCTCTCCCGCATCACTCTCCTCCTCGCAGATACATTCCATCACAAGCACCGACAGCCACCATGCTGCCACTTCCCAGGGCTGGTGCCATGTGACACGAGGGAGGCAAAATGGCTACCAGTGCAGACAGGCTGCTGAGCAGCAGCTGCAGGATCCAGGCTGATACAACCGCACCATTGCCAGTTTGCCATGCTTCTGCTGCTGCCAAGCCACCTTTGCCAAAACACCAGTCTCTCCAGAGAAGGAAACCACCACCATCTGATCTTCTGTGCCCATTGTCTGCTCACCTGTGGCCACCTCCACTCACCAAACGACACCACAAGGCCCCTGAAGTGTCACTGGATATATCTCCATTGCTGGGCCACCACCAACCCTCCAGGTAGCCTTCTTGTTGTCTTCAGCAGGTAAGAGGCTCTTGTCAGGTGCCCTTCATCCCCAGATCACCCAAAGGCCTGACAAGGAGCATTGTAATCTGCACCCCCTTATTGCTTGCCCTCGGGGCAGGCCCCTTCCACTGCTCGGCCTTTGGGACACCATTGAGAATAAGCATGTTGATGCATGTTGCTGATTTATTCCAAATTGCTAATGAGAGTAGTTAAACTAAACAGGGAACCTCTAACTATGCTTTGTTGAGCTGCTATCATCCTTTGAACAAACCATGGTTTAACATTCTGATTTGTTAGAAAACCAGGAAGCTAGGTGTCCTGATTTGGATGTAACATGTAAAACAAATTTTGAGTGAAGGCCCCAGTTTTGCTCTGGCACTTCTGCTAGCAGAAGGAGCCAAGTGGAAGCAATCAGATGACATATTGTTAGCCCTGTGAGGTAATCCAGACAAGAAACACACCCAGGAGTACTAGCTGTATCATTTTTGTAAGGTTACATTAACAGAATCTTGCAACACTGAAAATATTTCTCCCCTCCTTTCCTTTTACTCTCCAGAAAACTAGGGAGGGTTCCCTCTGAGATTGGTTTCCCATGCCATCCCCCTTTCTGTGGGCTGAGACATCTTTTACATGCCAGTTGTCCCATCTGCGGCTCTCCCTCCTATCTCCCAAGGTGATTTCCACATACCATTACACATATATTAGCATGTATGCTCCACTGTGGTGAGGACAGTTCTTCAGAATACTGGTTTGTTGTGACCTGTGAACTGAGCAGATATGTTTGGACACACAGACAAAAATCTACAATTTTATTCCACACCTGTTCCTTCATCTTTGCTTAAATGTAATAAAACATTTGTAAAATGTTCTACTCGCAGAAAAAAAAATGCAAATAGACTCCTGCTAAATGTAGTAAGACTAGAGATTAAAGGGTAGATATACAAGGCAAGCCCTTTGTGAGTAGCTCCATGTTTTTACACTGAGTTTTTCATGCCAACTGACTGAATCTTGGAAAGGTCTTATATGGAAGCTGACGATATATCCTCCTGAAATTTTTATTTCTCTGAATAGAATTCAATATCCAATCTAAAGCTGTACATCTGACTTATTGAAAGTAGAATTTCTAAATTTTGGCTAAATTTCATTAGAACTGCAGTCTTACATATTTTTAACCTAAGAAGAGATTACTTCAAGATCTTACTTCAGTCACTTCTTCATGCTCAGAAGTGTATCTGACAGAAAAAATAGACATTTGAAAATAAGTCTGAAATAAGAAAGTGAGGGTATCCAGATAAAGCATTTATCATATCTTTCTAAATAAGATCTAACTAATGATGGGGGGGGAGGGTTTGAAAAAAATCACATATATTATCATTAATGTGATGGCCAATGAAAACACCTTTTTTCTACTTCCAGTTTATTAAAAAAAAAAAGTAACTTTAATTTGCTGCATAATTGGAGTGATTTTAGCTGCTGTGGTAACATGCCATCAACATATCAGTGTCACATTTACAAAGATATAGTTGTATCCGACTCTTTTATTTGAATTTTAATAGTGAAGAGTGAAGAACATCATTTGGGTTCCTCAAGAAAACTATGCCTTCCTTTCTCTTTTCTAGTTTTCATGTCCATAATCTGGCCATGTCAGCCATAATCTGTATATTTATCTTAAACATAAAATAATGTGTTAAATTGATTAAATTCCTTCTCTTTTTTTAAATATAATTTTTATTAAAGAATTTTTTTACAAAGTTAAAAGATAAACACAAAAAATATAGAAGATAAGTAGGCAAGGAAGAAAGATAAAGGAAAAAGTATTGAAAATAATAGTGATGAAAAGAAAAAGAGGGGGGGAAAAGATACTTAAAGAAGTTACTTCTGATCTTCTTTACCGCAGTTATAGACATACTTACTACCATTTCCCCCCTTCAAAATTACATAACGTAATTCCCTTCTTCCCATATATATATATATTTTTTTGTCTGCGCTCAGTCATTGCTGACCCTGCAGTTCCATCTTTGTGCATATACAGTAATAACCTCCTGGAGTTACCATATATAAAACCAATTATACATGAGTCTTTTCTAATTGACTATCCATAAGTCCTATTCCTACTTTCTCATTGATTATTTCTAAAATTCAATAGAAGAGAATATACAAAGCTCAGAGTTGCATTGTGGAATCCTTTGTGTGTCCATTTTTTGTCCATTTTTGTCCATTTGTGTCCATTGTGTGAGCTTGGTTGTTTTCCTGCAGATGTTTTATTACCTGGCTAGATAACATTTTCAGTGCTTTCTAAAATTCCTGCTGGTTAAAAAGAGTATTTCAGAGCAACCAATATTAATAATGAAGGAATTTAAAAAGGGATGAAGTGCTAACAATCCAACAGAGCAAAAGAAATATACAGTCTATGCTGATTTTGGCAAGCATTAAAACAACTAACATTTTCCTGTGAATTTTAATTTCCCTCATACATTTTAAAGAAACCAGATTAAAAAAACAATTAAAAATCGATATGCCAAATAACTGCTTAGAACTGAAAAATGGTATGTTTCAATTTTTCCCTAAGTGAACAGATACAAACTCTACATTGTACAAAGTTAAACATGATATCTTTCTACAAACTTGAATGTATAATTATTATTTATGTGCAATTGTTTACAGACTCAAAATAAGAAAACTGTGAATGTGGCAAGTGCAGGCATTTGGACACCTTTCATCAATACTTTGTAAAATATCCTTTGGTAGAAATAAGAGCTTCCAAACATTTTCTATAGCCAACTAAATCTTTCTGCTCTCAATTTTGGAATTTTTTCCCTCTCTTCTTTGCAGAACTCTTCTAACTGAAAAATATTCTTAGGTGTCCTTGCATGCACTGCATGTTTGAGTTCTCCCTAATGATTTCAATATTTAAGGTGGGACATTGAAGGCCATTCCAAAATATTTAGCTTTCTTTCTTATAAGTACCTTATGGTTGATTTAGAGGTATGTTTTGGATCAACATCATGCTGAAATATCCAACAATTTGTCAGCTTTCATTTCTTCACTGATTATGGGTCATTAGCTTCTAGGATACGTTGATATTTAGTGGAATCCATTTTTCATTCCACCCATAATATATTGTACTTCTGGTGCCACTGGCTATCACATAATGGATCCACCCCCATACTTAATGGTTTACAAGGTGTTCTTTTCTTCAAAAGAACTCTTGTTTTTTCACATCTATATTGTGTGATTATGGTTGTACAGTTCTTTTTATTTCATCAGTCTACAGTGAAGCATTTAGTTCCAAGGTGTATCAAGGTTTTATTTATTTATTTATTTATTAAATTGGTATGCCATCCATCTCCCCCGGAGGGTGACTCTGGGTGGCTCACAATTAAAATAAAACCTGAAAACAGTTGAAAATATAAATGTTTGATTGCAGATATTTCATTACCTGACTAGATAACATCATCAGTGCTAGTGATTATGGGGTTTGCTCCCTGTTTACATACAGTAGCTTACAGTACAACTCCCTGCCAGTGTTGGTGGGGGTGTGGATTTCTCCTTGGTAGTTACTTGATTAGGGTATTGTTTCCTGCTTGATGGTTTGCTTGTTTGGTAGTTCCTTGATTAGAGGATTGTTTTCTGTTTGATTGTCTATCTGGTGTTAATCTCTGCTTATCTGAGTGTACACTGCTGGAGAGGATGTGTTCTGGTCTGTTTGCTTCTTAGCTTTCTTATTGTCTCT
Source organism: Python bivittatus (assembly GCF_059951505.1). Classification (NCBI taxonomy): domain Eukaryota; kingdom Metazoa; phylum Chordata; class Lepidosauria; order Squamata; family Pythonidae; genus Python; species Python bivittatus. The sequence continues at coordinate 36,341,657 of NW_028277098.1, forward strand.
TTTGAATGGTGTGTAAATGTGGTTTATCTCTATGTGTCTATTGATGGCTGATGTGTCTGCCAAGCTTCCAGGAATTCCCTAGTGCTTTTGGATTTAGCTTGGTCTAGGATGCTCACAGTTTCCCAGTTGAAGCTATAGTTGAGTCTGTCCATGTGTTGTGGACAAGAGAGCACATGACAAGACAACACAACAAGACAACAAGCTTGGCACTCATGCACTCAGCAAAGGGCTCTCCCAGCCAAACATGGGGCTAATCCAACTTCTTTTTGGCTAGCCCTGTGTTTTAGCCACCTGCTCAAGTAGAGCTAGGTAAACAATTTCACAGGCACAGGTGTGGCTTTAGCCCCCAGATCTTCCTCCTTGGACTCCTCCTCCTGACCCATCTCTCTTCCATCCTTTCTATCTTCCTGTTGCTTCATCTTCTGCCAAAGCTTTTCCAAAGATCTCTCATGGTCTTCTCTTTGTCTCTCCCATTTCCTTCTGTCCTGTTCAAACTCATCTCGGGACTCACTCTTCACTCTCTCCCAGACAGAGATAGGAGTTGGCTGATTTACTTCAGAGTGTGCTCAGTGCCTTTCTCTGTGCTTTCTTGGCCCTTGCAGCCATCCTTCTGGTAGACATTGTGTGATGCACCTCCCTCTTGGCCACATTTTTTTTTTTGCATTGTGTTCCTTGTGTAGGACTTGATCTCTGTAAAGGATGACACATTCTCTCAAGGTAGCTTCCACCTACAGCAATCACTGACTGACAGAAAATTGTTTTCCAGAGATCCAGCATTTCCCTGAAAGTGAGTACAGAGTGTTACTTTGAAACACTTGCCTTAGAAATGGGATTTGAGTGGTCTCAAGAAGAAGACTCTTACTTCCTAAACCCAGTTCATAAAGAAGATATGCTAGAGATTTAGCCCCCCAAAGCTTGATGGCTGCTGGAATATAGTCATCTCCTCTTGTGTAGAGGAAAGACAAAATAGCTGCATACAAAAGAGCCCTCTGAACTGCATATAAATATGGCTTTTATTATCAGATGAGTAGAAAAAGCAAACCAGCTGCTCAAATTTCTGTCCTTTAATTATTCAAATCAGGCTTCTGGATGTTTTTGAAAATACCATGAACTTAGTTTAATAGCAGCAACTGCTTCCTGCAGAAGAGGGATAAAGATCAGAGTGCCCTCTTCAGTCCTATTGGAGGTAGTGATGGGATCACTGCATCCTGTGCATGGAGAAGCATCGCTCTGTGCCTATCTGCAATATTTGGTTGATGAAATTTTATTTTAGTGATTTATCATAGAATTCATGTGGAGCCATAACAAAGCTTTACTTAAATTCCTCTCCTGCTATACTACATCTTACCTTCAGGTAAGTCTTAAGGTAAGAATAAGCAGATGCTGATCAATTGTCATACCTCTAATCATGACCAAATTCCTGCTTAAAATCTGTAAATGCAGCATATAAGGCAGAGCTTGGTTTTGCTGTGCATTTTCCCACAATAGCTCAGCAGGAACCCTGCTCTATCATACTTCTGCCAGCATTTAAACCCACCTGATATTTCATTGGCAAGAAATATCAGGAAGGTTCCCCCATCACTGCTGGAAATTACATTTGACTCTCTTACCAGATTTCTCCCTTGCACATGACCTAAGCAGCTGGATACCAGGTTTATTGGACCGTTCATATAAATGCACAGATCAGTCTGTGGCCTTTTGCCTGCAGCTTGCAGCCATCCTGACAGTACATCAAGTTTTCCACCATTCCCTGTTGGTCCCACATCATGTTCCCCACATCCTTTGGGCACCACAACCCACATCTCAGTGGGAGGGAAGGAAGAATTCAAGGTGCAGCTTATTTTGGACTCCACCCACTATCATATACACATTTGGGTCAGTCATTATCAATTTCTCCACATGTTTCATTAGGCAATGCCATGTTTGTGACTTAATATGAGGAGACATTTCAACTAACAGGAGACTCTAATGGTTAGACTTAATTGATACTGTTAAGCCATTGCTCTTCAAGGGGAAATAAATCAAAATATAGAAACAGATAATAAAATACATAAGCATTTCTCATAAAACAGATATTCCAGATATACTTCATGCATCTACAGCCCCAAGAGACTATGCTACTTGATGAGCCCATTTTCCAATTTCATTTTGATTGACTTCTTACAGCTGTATTATGTTGCTCTTTTTAACGTACATTCCTATTAGAAAGGCAGGATATGGACTTTCCTTGAACAGGAAAGTAACTAATTGAGTCATTATCAGAAAATAAGTCAAAATGTCATAGAATGTCAGTTCTGGAGCCTTACGGGATATAAGATTAATTAGCAAGGCATCTGTGAAATTATGATCTTGCCAAGTTTGGAAAAATAGATCCGTTAGTTAAGTTATATAATGCAGATTAAGGTACACCTGCTTTCCTGACGTTCTCATCCATCACTTTATTTATAGGATGCTTGTGGGAATCACTGAACTACACTGAAAACCATTTATAGAGAAAAAGAAGCAAGTGTCTGATTTGAATCATGATATACTTCCTACCTGCCCAACTCACATAGCCATGAGTTTGCAAATGAATTCTGAAAGTGAGTTTTCAAATGAATAAAAGCTCTATTTCATATTGATTGGCAAATGCAACTTTTGTACTTGGTCTTTCAATGGCCCGTAAGAGGCCATATTTCCCAAAGTGGCTGGGGCCAGGAATAACCAGTTAATTTAATGCAGTATTTCTTCTGTCACATAAAAATTACAATTTGGGCGGCAGCTGTATGGAAGGGTTCAGAGGGTTGCTTGCATGGGGTCCTGAGATCACTGATTGTGTAGCTCTTAATTAATGGCTAAAAATATTCTCAGTAATTCAGTTCTCAGAAAATGGAACATGTTGAACATGAGAGATGCACTATGTGCTTTTATATCATAGCTGTACATCAATCTGTGCTACTCCAAAGTATCTATGAAGATTTGTAATACTGTAGTCCTTTCCTCAGTAATCAAGCAGACTCCCTAGGAGAAAAGTCATGTGGTTTTCCCACCACATCCCACATAATCACGCCTGCAAGTTAATGTTAAAAAACTAATCACACTTTGCTAACTATGCAAATGGTGTCTTGTCTAATTAAGTCTTTGCTAAATCAAAAAGTTGTTGGGAAGTTATGTAAAGTTCCATGACAAATGCTGATTCCCTTCCCTCAAATCTTCTGGCTAGATGGCAAAATGGTATGGCACAATAAAGTCATGATAGTGTCAAACAATAGATGCATCAAAGCCCTATCCCTCTTTTACACATATTGTAGCACACATAAAAAGGGGCCAGGGCTTTGATCACATGATCATAACTCCTCTCTTGACTTTTCTGACCCCCAGCAGTTGGCCATGATGACACAATTTGTTTCTCCCTCCATACATTGTGAAAGCAATATCCTTGGATTGTTGTGAAGGAGAAATATCAATTATATTGTTTTCTGTTGTGTCTGGAAAACTGGGGAAGTAAAATTGCCTCATAAACCTAAGAAACAGCCTCCTCTTCCTTCTCCAGCTCTGGGTAAGCTATTATAGAGCAGGGGAGTGAAGATTTGAGTGAGAAGCTACACACCCCATCTTGTGAGACTTGAGCAGAAACTCCAGTTCAAATGGGAGCTATAAAGAGAGCAATTTTAACTTCCTAGATTTCTTCAGTTGTTTCAGTTGCTTGAATACAGAGAGCTGGAACATAACTGAGAGTTGCAGACTGCTCAGGTCTGGAGCATTAATGTATTTCTTAATTTCCTTTCTTCCCTTTTGTGTGAAAAAGACACAAAAATATATGAACTACTTGTCTTAGGAAGTAACAGCACAGTTACACAATTGGCCCAGATGGAAATACTGCTTTTATAGTGCTATGTATCATTCTGTGAAACATAAAATGCACAGTATTTTAGAAGCCCTTCATTCAAACCTCGCTGGGCAGTAGCTAAGCGCATCAGCTTCCTTTACATGATTAGCAGGCAAGCAGAACCTCACCCAGTATTGCTTCTTGCATTATGGTTAATAAGTTATATTTCATAAAACAATAATCCATGTACAGAGAGAAGCAATGGGCTGAACAACCCTTCCACTACACAAAAGCTCTTGTTTGTGTCACATAGTCAGAAGACCATTGCAATAGAATTCTTTATTTTTAAGCTAACGGGGAATAGCATTAAGAGTTTCCCTGCAATTACTGTAAACCTGGTAACTCTCAGCTGTCACAATTATCTTCACTAGTAGTATCTCTACATCAGCAGTACATGGAGGGTACTATGAACATGACTTGGGTTGGAATATTGAAGTGGTGCACCAGTGTTTTAATATAATGCAACCTAGATGTGACCTTTGCGTGCACAGATTGTGAATAGACTGCAAGAAAGAGGCCATCACTCATCCTCTAACAGGACATTTTGTAACCCAGTAGATATAAATAGGATCATGTCTAGACTAATCCTCCCCATCTGGATGCCCTTTAGATGTGTAGCGATTGAAACTCCTAGAGTTCCTAGCTGGCATGGCATTTGGTGCCCAAAAGAAAACTCTGAGATTTTCTACAGTGCCTATGATTATCGCATTACGTACAACATTTTTGTTTTGATCTCTATGGAGCAGAAACAAGTGTTTTCAGAAGAGAGGACTTTAGATAAGTAAGAATGTATATTACATAACCAGTTCATAGTAAGCAACATTTGATCCAGCTAATGGCTCAGTGGGAGAAAAAAAAAAGTTGTGATGAAAAGGAGCAGATGAGAAGTTTAAATCCCACTTGTGGAAGGTGTTGAAAAGACCTCATAGCACACTTTATCTTTTGAGTGACCTGCTGCTGGAGACAATAAACTTTAGGGATTACAGTTATATTTACTTTTGTTTTTGTTTTTAGCCGAAATATTGCTAATATAATGCAGAGGAATTTAGAAATTACCAAGAAAAATGATGTGGTCTGCAATAAAATATGCTAAAGTACAACAGATCTGTCTCAATATTGTCTGAGTAAAAACTACTAATACTACTAGTGAAATAGTAAAATTTAATGTATGGAGGTTGGGTCTTAATTATCTAATATACACACCTTCCAAATTTCAAGAGTACTTGCTGTTGTCATGGAAATACCAAGGCAGCAATCAAAAGTAACACCCATTGTCACATGAATTTAAAAATAACATGTTAGGAAATCAGAAGGTTAATCTAAACTATCTTCACTAATTTATTTGATAACATAATGCCATGCTACTCAGCTATGCGATGCCTCCAAATTTACTGAATAATAAAGACATTATGGTGTATGAGCCAAGAGGCAAGCTTTTCTAAGCTTCACTAAGCAATTCAATTGCAATTATAATTTCATTGTTCAAAATAATATAGCATGACAAGTTTGATCAGCTTGCAGTAGCAATGTTTCACTCATCTCACCCCACACCAGATGATTCTGAATATTTTCAGAAGTTAATTCATATTAATGGTATTGTTCTTTTTCAAATTGAGAGGAGATGAGGGAAAACAAGTCTACGGACAAATGGGTTGGAGACTTTATACCATCAAAGAATGAGGCAGTCCCAGATAAGCTTTTTCCAGAGACATACATACATATTAATAAACACATATTCCTTTTATTCCCTTCCACACACCTTTCTGAAAATGTACCTTCCTAGTCCTGGTAAATAGAAATTAAAAGGCCCTCCACTGACACCATCAAATGCTTCCTTAGTCTACCTGCAGTTGCTTGGCGAGTATTTCTCAATGGAGACTTGTTAGAGAGTGGAGGATCAACCCTTCTCTTTGTTGAAAGACGACACAGAATACATCAACATCCTGCCCCCTATCACCCCGGGAGAACAGCCAGGTCTTTAATGCCTTGCAAAAGGCCAACAGGGTCAGGGCCATCAGGATCTCTGGGGAGATGTTGTTCCCTAGGGCAGGCAGTGCAAAGACTGACTCAACTGGACAGCTGATCAATAAAAACTAAAGAAAGTGGTATTTTCAAGTGAACATGCTGCTGAATAACTTCAGGCTGTCTTATGTTCTAGAAGAACAGAGAGCTAAAAAGAAACTAGAATGGGATTCTGCAACTACAAAAGCCATGGGACACTTCTCTCTAGCTATAAGTGATCATTTACTAGAAGACAGCAAACTTCAAAAGAAATATGGGGTAGACTACAAGAATTTAAACAGAGCAGTATAATTTCACAAGTTTCTTCGATGTTGCAACTGTATTACTAGAGACTTAAAATGTAAATGTTTTACCTGCTCACATGAACTTTTTTCTTCAGGGCTGGATTAAGGCCTGATACTCTAAGCACAACCCAGAAATGGTGCCCCTCGGCCCTTCCATTGCTTAACTGACAAGACATTAAGATTCAATAAGTGCTGAAGGTGAAATAAGAAATTAAAACTTCAGTTTTCCTCCAGGCCATCACCCAGGCCAGATCCCACTACTGTATTAAATATAAACTTTTTATTTTTTAAATTTATTTAACACTAAATAGCTGTAAGCAACATAAGCAACATTTTTACCTATAACTAGAGCAATAGAAAAATGCTATTTTTCAACACTTTTTAATGCACTTTATAATAAAAGTGTTATAAGGGAAAAATGCACCCTTTCCCTTGGTGCCCTAAGCACATGCTTATTTTGCTTAATGGTTAATCCAAGGCTGTCTTGCTTGAGACCAGGAAAGGAGATAGTGGACTAAGACATAAAAATGCCTGAAGTTGATAAAATAGATTTTCTGCTTCACGTCTGCCCCCAGAATATTGGTAATTATCAGTTTTCTTCAAATAAGAACAAATGTCAGCTTGACTTTTGATCAAGACCTCCTGCAGAAGTTTCATCTCAGAAAGGAGACACAGAGAAAGGTAGAACAAGTTTATTGATTGATTGACATATCAAAAAGAGTTGCCCAGGAAGAAGTGTAACCATCGGTCCTCCAATGAATCCAAAAGGCAGATTCCAAAGAAAGGAATTAATGGGAAACTAGACTAATTAAAACAGAAGATGGAAACCTAAGCTATGTATTGCAGAAGAAAGCATTTGCAGAGTAAATCAACACAATCAAATTTATTTGCACAGTGGGGCAACTTTCCATTAAACGTAGACTATTTCATAGATCTAGATGTGAGTTAGAAAATCCCAGTGCATTTTACAAATGGACAAACCACTGAAACTGAAAGAAAAAAGCCTGTGCAATAGAACTGTAAAAGTCTACTATGCTCCATGTTTAGAAAGCAGTCTCCTCAGTGTAAGATATGCATACGCATGTATGCATATATGTATTTATACAATTTACATAACCACCCATCTCATAAGAGTGATGCTGGCTGTCAAGCAGAAACTTACAACCAACAACAGCAAGACAATGAAAAATAAAAATCCAAAGCAAATAATGTAACATATGCTTGACTTCTAAAACAATTCTACTTCTAATCCAAAGCTGGAACTAAACAGATCAACCAACAGGGCTCATTTAACCTCCCAACTCAAAAGTCTGGGAGAACAGCCACGTCTTTAATGCCTTGCAAAAGGCCAACAGGATCAGGGCCATCTGGATCTCCAGGGAGATACTGTTCCATAGGGCAGGCAGTGCAACAGAGAAGGTATCTGCCCTATAGAACATCATTGCCCCAGAGATCCAGATGGCCCCAGCTCTGCAACAGAGAAATTGAATACTATAAAGCAGGACTTTCATAAAGACCACCTAGATTTGGCAGGTTTGGCCATATAATGCTTTTCAAAACTAGTGGAAGATTTAACAAAGGGATTAAAAAATCACGTCTCTTAATTTAACTGTGCCAACTATATTAAAACAAATGTAACTAGAGTTATGTACAGGCCATCAAAGGAAGGAAAACAATTAATTCCTTCAGATTTTTGTAGGCCTTTTCAAGTTTAAATGTCTGGAAGAAATGTTTACTTCTTGACATTTCTTGATATTTTTTTCAAAATATGTTTTTACTTACCTACATAAAAACTAAATTTTTGAGAAAAGCTTAAAGCCTTTGTGCTCCTATAAAGGGTGAAAACTCCTACAACAAGGCAACACAGTAAAGTGATGCCAAACACAGAAAGGGGGCTACAAGCTGTGAGAGAAAAAATTGAATCTTTCCACAATAAAATATAGAGTCTCACAGAATTACGGAAAGAGTTAAAGTCCATTGGATGCAAATGGCTCTTCACAATTAGGTGGGGTGCAGAAGGGAATATCCAGCACCACAAAGGTAGACTGCCTACCAAGTGGTATTCTCCAAAGTTTGATGAAGACTACAATGAGGCCTTTGGTATAACTGATGAAGCATATGTCAATAAGAACACTTCTTAGCTTTGGAACTTCAAGAAGAATGCATGGATATAAAAAACAGCTTTCTTGTATGGAGACAACAAAGAAGATACTGTATATACAGGCAACAACCAGTAGGATTTCAATAACCTGGAAAAGAAAGGCTCATCTGCAAGTTACAAAGGGTATCTCTGGGCTTAAACAAGCAGGAAGAGCTTGAAATGGAAAGCTAAATCTAAAGCATGGTGTATTTTCTTCCTTCAAACTTTAAAAGACAGGGATGCCATCAATGTTTTAACTCAGGTATTTTTTTAAAGAGTGTCAGTTTCATGTAGTGGTTAAAGACACCAGCCTAGAAACTGGGAGACCATAAGTTCTAGTCTTGCCCTAAGGATGAAGCCAGCTGGGTGACTTTGGGTCAGCCTCTCTCTCTCTCAGCCTGAGGAAGAAGGCAATAGCAAATCCGTTCTGAAAATCTTGCCAAGAAAACTGCAGTGACTTGTCCTAGTAGTCATCAGGAGCCAAGAATGACTTGAAGGCAATAATCATTTCTTTAGAAATCTGCTATCTTTCTCCTTTGCCCATCCCACCCCAGGGTATACCCAAAATAGCAGAAATGCTCTGAGGCAGCCTGTTCTAGGAAAGAAAAAAGAACAAAGAAAAATATTGGGAAGAAGAAAGAGGTAGTTCTGTTTTCTTGCTTCTCTACTTAATGTTGAAACTGAAACTCCCACCTCCCTCAGAAAGTGGAGTGAATCAACATCCACAGTAATGTACATGGCTTTTGTTTTTGTGATACTCAAAAGTCAATCAACATCCTTCAAGTATCTTATTTCCTATAGAAACACACACACACACACACACCTAAAACAGAATCAATAATGTATTTGCACAATATGTTTAACCAGCTCAGTCAAAGACCCTGAGGTTGCTTAGTTAATTAATCCTGATGCTTTTGTTTTGTTTTGATGGCTTACTGTGTGGTATAAAAACCCAAATCTGTTACATTATTTAACAAGGAGATGAATCGCTTAGCCTGATCATCAGCCAGATAAAGCAATGCTGTGCAAACACAGTCTACTGGTGGTGGGGATAGGGAGACACATTCGTTCATTATTCTTGCACTCACATGGGCTGAAAGGAGAAAATGGCAAGCTCCTGTTAATTTCATTCCAGATCACATATTCCATATTCCAAATATGCCTGTTGCAAGAGAATGCTGGCAGTCAGCAGATTCGGCACCTGGAGTAGCCCATGCAATACGCAAAGTAGAGTAAGAGAAACAACATTGCCTTCCCGCATTTATTTGAGACCAGTGCTTTAAAAAAAAATGACCCCCCATTTCAGTAGTCCACCAGTGAACTGCTTAAAAAAATGCTCAGTGTTTCATCAGAGCAGGGTGGGGGGAGGCAGTTGAACCATGGGAAGTTTCCTTCTAAAGAGGGGTAGCCTAGGATGAAATGGACGTAGGGGGATATCATAGCACATGCTAGCCAAGCAAAGGTGATACATTGCCTAACAAAATGAATTGCAGCAGACAGACCATTTTGCACAGCTTGTACCAGCAGAAGTAGGAAAACACTCCTTTTGTCATGGAGCAAAAAAAGATGGTCAGTGGGCTGAGAATGTGTGTCAGTCTTACCAGGTAGACCAGACAGGAAACATGACCAGATAAGCTAATTTTACTTTATTGTAGAGCTACATTGACAGAATCTTGCAAGTCTGAAAGTACAATTCTTCCGCCATCTCCTTTACAGCCCAAGAAACTAGGGAGGGTCCCTTCTGAGCCTCTTGCCCCACCCACTTTCCAGCTGCAGGCTATGCTGTCTCTTATCTGACTGTTCCCTAGGCAGCATCTCTTTGCCCCATCTTCCAAGGTCTTTCCCACATACCGTTACAGTCTCAGGTGTCAGGAAATAGTTACTAGTCTGTCTTCATGCTGGAGCAAAATAACTTTTTCCATCCATTTACAAGGCAGAAGGTCTTTCTCACTGCCAGACTGCCCACTTGGGTATCTGAGTTGTTTAAAGGTTAAGCCTGCTTCCCCTTTCCTCCATTCCCTAAGGCACTGCAACCTGATGAAAGTGGAGACTGAGAGGAATTTTTGCTCTCAGGATAAGGATAAGGATAAGATCTATTTTTTCTATCATATAGGTTCACTGTGAAAAGCTTGCTAAGTAGTGTAGGACCATCTCTATGAAGTGATATGTACAAGTGGTTGGGAAATTACTTGCTGCTTTTATAGCCCTGATGAACTGATCGATGTACCAGTCTGTTGGCAAATTTGTGAAGAATTACTGCCTTTGTGTCTGTTGTTTTTTCCTTATTTGTATCTGTTGCTTACTGATAGTATTTGTATTCTATGGTAACATCCCGAGCTATGTTCTGACTTTGTTTCTGCATTTTGAGCATGTAAGTTGTGGCTTAATTAGTTGTTTGTGATTGCCATGGCAGGAAGGCTAACCAATTTAAAATATAATGAGTGGTCAGAGACAACTGGTTGCTGGTAAATGGAACTAGAGACTGAAATTAAAACAAGTCCTTGAAATATTTCAACCATCATGGAAGGCAGAATCAGCAAAGGATTTCAAGGCAGAGGGAGACCATCCAGCATCATAATTCATGATTATGACTGACTGACTGAGGTGAAGCAGTTGATATATTTGCTCCTGAGCATGTTTTCCATTCTGGTGAAGCCAGAAAAATTCCTTGGTTTTCAGAGTGATGAAACAATAGGGGAAACAGCTAAAGGCAGCCCCTGGCTCTTTTGCAGTCCCAGAACCTCTTCTGACCATGACTGCTGAAAATTGGGGATGTGGATTTCAGATACTAGATGTTTGTTCACCTCAACAATAGCAAAAACAACCAAAGACTCCACGAAGCAAGCATTCATCGGCATCCTTGTACATTTCAATAATGCAGCCTGATTATAACTTGGGATTATAATGCCCTAAACAAATGTGCTGCCTTGAGTTCCTAAAGAAAAGGCAAGATATAAATCCAACAAAGAAACAGACCTTAGGAACAGCTAACTTGGTGTATCAGTCTCTTCTGACTACCATCAAAAGTCATTGTGCAGTTATTCTCTTTTCCAACAGGGAGGAGAGGAATTATCATATTAATTTCAGTCATTGACCAATAAAAATACATACAATAAAACAGACAACAATATTACCCCTTTCATCAATAACTATTAGCAACCATTTGCGGGCGAAGCTTACACATTATGTAGCAAAATTTTGCAACTTTTAAAGAAATAGATTTATCTTGATTATTTAACAAATAATGCAAGTAAAAATTATCGGAATGCCCAGGGAATTTAAATAAAAGAGGGGTAATCAGCTGAAAGCGAATGTTGCTATAATACTGACAATACAAGAGAACATGGACTGTGGTTTCAATGGCACCTGTACCACAGGGGTAGTATCGAATATCATAAGGGATTTTCCTGTATCTTCCTTCTAAAACAGCTGTAGGGAGAGCATTAAATCAAGCTAAGGATAAAGCTCTCCTGAATTTTGGGACTGTAATATGATACAAGTATGAGTGGTTTGTTCACTAGAATTTGGTTATTTGCAATTATATTATGGGTAAAAACAGCAGTTTCTGCTTGGCCTTCTATACCTAAGATCCTTTGCCTTAGTAGTGACCTGGCTCGATCAAACTCTAAAGTCAAAATGGCATCGTTGGAAAACCCATAGAGACTGTTTCTTTTGGATAGCTGTTTTCCAGGTCATCTCAAAGTTATCTGCCAGTATTAGATGGGTCAGCCCACTGGGGTTATGGTGTAATTTTAGCCAGTGGGTAAAGATATTAATCCATAGATTGGTTTCAAGTGTACTGACTCCTGCTTCCCGTCGGAGTACTGCATTTGGAACACAGCTGGGTACCTGGAAGATGTTTCTTAGAAATTTTGTTTGAACTCTTTCCAAGGTAATCATGTTGTTGTATGGTCCTAATTGGGCCCCATATAACAGTTGTGCTCGAGCTTTGGCTGCAAACAACTTAATTGCAGCGGGAATAAACTGCGCTCCTCTGGAAAAGTAATAGGTTTGGATGGCTAAGGCAGACCTCTGTGTGTTACGGGTTACATAGTCCAGATGGGCATTTCTATTTCCTGAGGCTTGAAAAACTATCCCTAGATATTTGGAGACTTTAACCTGCTCAATGGACTGTCCGCCTAAATTCCAACTTCTTTGTTTAGGGCGTTTAGAAAAAGTAAGGATCTTAGTCTTGGTATAATTTATTATTAATTCCTCCTCGATACAGTAATCTATAAGTGAGTTCAAAGCTCTCTTAAGGCCAATAGAGGTTAATGATAGAATTACTGCATCATCAGCATACAATAATAAGTTAATATGTCTTTGGGCTAATTTAGGGGGGTGAAATGTAGAATTACATAAATAAGACACTAATGAGTTTATATAATAATTAAATAAAACTGGGGCCAGTACACTTCCCTGTCTAACAGGGAGGAAAGGAGAGTCTTAAGAAATCACAGGTGGTTCTAAATTGAATACACCTTTGTCTGAAGAAGGCAAGTTAATTGAACAAAAAAACCTTTACCCACAAGTCCAGCTGAATAAACAATATAAGTACACTCATGACTATTGCAGGAAAGACCAACTAGGAATATCTAAACCCCTGGGTTGATTCCAAAACATCAGTCCAAGCACAGCAAATATTATTTATGGACTCACCCAGTGCCATCTAGATCACCGTGTCCTTTTAGAAAATGTCAGAAGAGATTAAGACATTTGGTGACAGTTGTAACTATGGAGAAACTATATCTCAGTTATAACTATCAATCAGCCAATCAAAGTTTATTGATTAGCCCTTAGACCATATCAAAATACAAAATTTCAGACACAAAATATTAATAAAACCCTATGTAAAACCCTATGTAAAAACAAATTAAGTAAAATAGAAATAAAATACAGTGATTAAATATACAAATGAGGGAGAGTACAAATCATATTTCCAGGTCACCCCTACAATTTACCCCAATCAACCCCGTGTATGCAGATCTCAACTGTATTGTTTTACTCAAGTACCGAGCTGTATTATATGTTATTTTCTAATTCTGACCACACATTAAATATGTTTTAATATGTAGTTCCCAGTGGGTCATTCGTTTAATGTGTGGTCCAAGATACATATCTTCTTCTTATACAAATTACAATCAAATAATATATGTGCAAAGTCTTCTATCTCTGACGTTCCACAAATACAAATGTGTTCGTTAGAAGGAATTTGATGAAACTTCCCATATCTAACCATTGTATCAAGCTGGTCAAATTTTGCTTGGGTAAATACCTCCCTAAAATGTTTTGGCATTCATATCCTTAAATAGTTGGCAGTTTGGAAAGTTTGTTTATATTGGCTCAACCATTTCAAACTGCCAACCTTACTAAGGGTGGTTATATCTTTCTGTGCTTCTATTTCAGAGATTCTTTGAGCAGCTCTCTTTTTGACTTGTTCTCCCGTTGCACAAGAGACAGGAAGACCACAGCTTTTTATATAATTTGTCAATTGTATAATCCAGGAGGTCTGTAATTGGGATTTTATCTGTTCTAGTAAACACAACTTTGGAAGTCTGTCAGTCTCCATTTCATTAATTTTACACCAATAGTTATATGCTCTGATTTTAGACAGTGAGTAGATTGTATAAATTCCCAGTTCGGCTCTAACTGCAGCGGCTAAGGTCCTTTTATCTACACCCAAAATGCTTCTCAGGTGCTGGGATTGTGTTTGTTCTAATAATGAAGTGGAATTTAAGCCCCAGCGTCTGCTCCGTATAAGAGCATAGGAGTAACCTTAGCTTTATACACTTTAATTATTAGGACTAGGGAACCTGGATAACTATGATTTTTTAATTTAAGCAGTAGATTCAAACATGCCCTTGCTCTAAGTGAGCTCCATTGATGATGACAAACCCAAGATCCAGTCTCAGAGAAAGTTAGCTCTAGGTAAGGAAAGGTGTTAACTTATTCAAGTGGTTCACCATCTAAATGCCATCTATGTCTCTGATGTAGTTTTCCAAACACCATAATTTTTTACTTTGATTTATTAATGATTAGAGAATTATCCTGACAGTAGGAGCTAAATCTTCTTAACAGCCTACGCAGTCCTACTTGCAAATATGATAATAATATTATATCATCGGCATAAAGCAAGATGTTGCAATATGTGTTTAGGACCTTAGGCATATGTGCCGTGGGATCCTTCATTAATCCTGGTAAGTCGTTGATGTATAAATTAAATAATAATGGTGCTAGTATGCACCCTTGTCTTACCCCTTTGTATGTATTGATCCTATTTGTCATAGCTCCATTAACCCCAAACCAAGTACTTTCAAACAGGTACTTGTATAGAGCGCTTTAATCAAAACCAGCAGTCTGGCTTCTAATTTGAGAGCAGTTAGTTTACTCCATAATACTTCTCTATTTACTGTGTCAAATGCTGAAGTAAGGTCTATAAAAGCAGCAAACAAGTGTCTCCTTTTACAGACATATTTGGCAATTAGATGGTTCAAAACAAAGCAATTATCAATGATAGATCAGTTTTGTCTAAAACCTGCTTGTTCTTCCACAAGAATGCGTTTTTCATCTACCCAGCTTTCAACTCTGCTCAAGAGGAAACTAAAATATATTTTGGCAATGATATCAATTAAGCTAATGGGCCTCTAATTACTAGGGTCTTTTTTATTCCCTTTTTTATATATGGGGACCACTATTGCCATCTTCCACCCAGCTAGAATATGGCAGGTGTTATTTATATGTGTAAATAGACCTGCCAATAGAGGGCCCCACCAGTCGGGGAATTTTTGAATAATTCAGCTGGTAGAAAATCCTCCCCGGGTGCATTATTACTCTTTAGGCCATTTATAATGGACTGTATCTCTTTTTCTGAGACTGGTGGCCAAGAGGGAGAGGCTTCAATAGATGGTAAATCATTACTTAAGGACTGTTTCTCTGCAGATTCCATTAAAGCAAACAAATGTCAGTAATAATTCTCCCAGTCCTCAGCAGAGATTGATATATCAAATACAAATCTCCGTTCCTTTAGGATTCCTGCTTCTTGGCCTTTTGGCTAAGATCAAGTGTAGTATAACTAATAAAAGACTAGTTGCATCATATTTCTTTGGATCCAACTTGAATCTGGAATGAACTTTTTTTTCCATGTTGTAAGATGCTAAAATTCTCTCCTTGTGTGCACATACATACATACCCACAAAATGGGAATAATCAAAGGTTTCATTCTGGGTATCATAAAGATCAGCATCTTCTTTTCTTCCAGAATTCCATCATAACTGAAGTGATTCTCAAGTTTGTTAGAGATGTAATATTGGCCACGATCAGTACCAAGAACAACTCACACACACAGGTAGTCCTTGCTTAACAATTGCTCATTTAGCGACCATTCAATGATGGCGCTAAAAAGATGACTTGCGACCAGTGCCAAAGTTACAACCATCACAGTGCCCCCACAGTCACATGATCGCGATCCGGATGCTTGGCAACTAGCTTGCACTTACGATGTTTGCAGCATCCCAGCATCATGTGATCGCTATTTGCAACCTTCCCAGCTGGCTTCTGGCAAGCAAACTCAATGCGGAACCACATGATTCACTTAACAACTATGTGATTCACTTAATGGCCATGGAGATTTGCTTAACGATGCTGCAAAAAAGGTCGTAAAATCGGGTCCAGTCATCTGATTTGCTTAATGACTGCATCACTTAGTGATCTAAATTCCAGTCCCAATTATGGTCGTTAAGCAAGGACTACCTGTACCTTTTTCTGTCATGTACAATTACTCCAATGAATTTGTGTCTTTTGCTTATATGGATTCCAAGATGGACTGGGACCTGGTGGCATTTTTCTGCAGTTGAATTACCAGCAGAATTTTCAATGTCAGTGATCTCCTAATTGCAGTATTTATAAAATTATTGATTTAATTGAATTACCTTTGAATATGTCTCTGTGTGTGTGTGTGTGTGTGTGTGTAAATAACCAGACGCTTGCAGAGACTGTTGGCACAGAGAGTACAATTCAATAAGCACAAGGAGATTAGAAATTATCTTGGCTAGGTCCCAATTGTTGGTTTAATTTCTTATTTTAATATCTATCTACCCGACACGTCATCACAAGATTTTTTGAAGGACTGAATATAAGGGAGCTAACACAACAAAGCCAAGCACATAGAAATTCTGCAACTATAATCTTTAGACTTTCATGCCTACTTTTTTTCCTAAACAACTCTTCAGGTAAATTGGACCTAAAATCAATCAACTTTATGGATAATCCACGTGCACATGAACTTTGTCGTATATTGCTTATGGAAATAGTACTTAATTTCAAATAGCTAATTTACCAAGAACTTCAGAACTTCAAGACAAGGAAGATAACCAAAATTATAATTAAATATATATATTGATAAATCAAGAGATATCAAATCAAATTTTCAATACTTAACTTTTTAAAAAGTAACACATATGGTGTTATGTAATTAACTGCTACATTTTTTTCAGTATTGCACAGTAAAGAGAAATAACAGATCCAGACATTAAACTTGTCTCAGATTCACATTTTCAGATCATAAGTTTGCTTCTATCCATTTCTGTATCAGTTTGAGAGCTTGATAAAAAATAAGCATAAAAATGTATACACTGTTTTTTGTGGGCATCTCCCCAAATATATGCACCTTCCTAGTGCATGTATTTTTAAAATACATTATTATATATTTTTGTGAGTACTCATTCTTACTATACACATTTTTATTTGTCTTTGCCCTTAATATCCACCATTCTTAAGTGGAAAACCATGTCACTAAATTGCAAAATGTATTGCATTTCAGTTAGCATGGAAATTTGAGAAAATACCAATCATAAAGGTTTGCAAAATTAACATAATTTTTTTGGGGGGGAGTTGTATTTGAGGCAGGGTTGTTGCTTGTTTGCATCAGATATCAACTTTAAAAAATCTGCATCACAAGTAAATAATGAAGGGGAAGTCTGATGCGCTGACATACCACTATTTTGAAAACTGTTCCATAATATTTATATAGCGCTTTCTAATCTTTAAAGGGCTTCATATGCATTATTAAGAAGTAGTCCTGATTTGCAGCTCAGCTTAGCCCCAACATCAGCTTATGCTAAACAAATATAGATATTATCAGGCAATTATAAACAAACATATTCCTGAATGTGAATCATGATAATCTGAGAGCTAATGTAAATGTAATGTAAAGGTGAATATTTTGATTCTTAAAATTAAAAGAAGCAGATGATTAGGAAATGGCCCATTTGAAAGTCTTTGCAGATTCAGTGACCTGAGGATATCAACAAACACCTATAATGTTTTCTCGGTTTTCTATAAATCAGATCCAGTGGAAATTCATGAACGACTGAGCAGCCAGTTAATCTTCCCTCCATTACTTTGCAAATTAATCAATTGCCACTTCAAGTTTAAGACTCCTAGTTACGGATTCTATAATCAGGAATCTGTAGAAAGAGAAAACAAGTGAAATCACATCAGTAATTTTCTTTCAATTGTCAGAGGAGACATTTGGAATGCAGAAAGGATTGAAGAACATTGCAGGCTTTCAGAGCCAAGCTGCTTTGTTTCATCACATTAAAAGAACTATAATCTAATACAGTGTTTCTCAATCTTGGCAACTTTAAGATGTGTGGACTTCAACTCCCAGAATTCCCCAGCCAGGATGGAATTCTGGGGGTTGAAGTCCACACATCTTAAAGTTGCCAAGGTTCAAAAACACTGATCTAATAGAATAATGAAGAAGACCATCTTTACCGGCAATCATCATACACATCAAAGTAATGCTGGCTGGTTTGCAAATTGCTATTCTTAGTATTTGTCCTGCTTGGTCACAGGGTCCACATGTTTTGCATTGTGCTTGCACAGTTCTTGCAGTAAAGCTATCAATGTGATAATGGGAGGGGGGTATTTGTTTTTCAGCTGGCTTGCTGCAGACCCTGATGTGGATTACAGCTGAGAGGGAGGGACTGGCCAAAGGTCACCCAGTTGGCTTCCATGCCTAAGAGAGAACTAAAACCTGAGTCTTCTCACTCATAGTCCAACACCTTAATCACTACACTATGCTGGTTCTCACTGCTTTTCAAATAAAGAGAGAGAGAGAGTGTGTGTGTGTTTTAAGTTTATTCCAACTCTATGGTTTTCAGCATGATACCCCCAGAGGTCTATATGATGCACGTCATGCTATTTGCTTCTTTTTGGGTCTCTTGATCTTTTGTTTTTAATTAACAAAAATGGTCTTCCCAGACAGATGCTACTCTGCACTCATATGTCTTCAGCTCATATAAGAGCAGAATTGGTTTGTTGCTATAGAACTGTTCTCATCATTATAGTTTCCACAAGGTAAATTTTGAATAATGGCTAACAAGTAACAGTGTTAGCAACGTGATAAAAGCCATGGTAGATTAGATAAAAGGTTTATCAAATTCAGCATTTTGTTCTGTTATTGGATTCTCACAGATGAAGATGTCTTTGGGAATCCCACTAACATTCTTCCAATCATGTTCCTAGCCATTGGTATTCAGAAGTATACTGCCATTAAAACTGAAAATAATTGCATAGTTATAATGGCTAGTAGCTATACATGGAATTGGGCAGAAAAAATTAAATGGTGATACTAAGCAGTACCCAGAAAGTGAAATTAAATATCTATAGGCAAATAAAAGCAATTGTACATATTGATGAAATAAATGTGCTATAGTTTTTCAAGTTATTTGACCAAACGAATATCAGAATGATAAAAAATACTATTTTTGCTGAAGATATAGAGGAATTATAAGAAATTAATAAAATACTACGTGCATTATCAGGTGAGTATAGTATGAAGTGACTTACCGCTGCTTTCAGAGCTTGGTCCAAATCTTCTAGTAAATCTTCCGAGTCTTCCAATCCAATAGATATGCGAATCAACGTATCTGATATTCCAAGGGCCTCTCGGTCTGCCTTTGGAACTGAGGCATGAGTCATGATTGCACTGGAGAAGAACAAATAGTCTGTGAGCGGAGAATTATAAATAAGGGAAACACAGCAGCTAGCACCAGTAATTAAATGTAGCAAAAAGTGAGGTACTGGCTTCTACTATCAATCCATTTGCAAAATGCCAGTGTTTTTCTTTTGCTGAAATCAGATAGAACTCAGGTCACATTCATGGGCTGGCATTCTGGAACATTGTTTTATTACTTTATAATTGTTTTATTGTTTTATAGCATTGTTTTTTTTGTGGTTGTTTTATAGTTACTGGTTTTTACTGTTGTGAGCAGCCCAGAGTTGTTTAAGATGGGCGGCCATATAAAACTTTTAAATAAATAAATAAATAAAAATAAACATCCCCCAGCTGCACTGGGATACAGCCTCCACAATTCCTAGCTACTCCCTAAACATCTGGAAGGCAGCCAATTGGGAAAGGAGAACACCAAATTACATTGTCTGAAATATGCTGCAAACATTTTAGGCTATTGAGGGCAGGGGAACTATTCTTTCAATAGTAAGCAATTTCTACAGAACAGCTGTCAGGAGAATCTTAACAGTACCATGCTGCATTTGAAATCAAAGACATACTGTATGTGAATGTGCTAAACTCAGGGATTAAAAAGTAGGTTTCTAATCTTGAGGATACTGATAGAAATAATGATTTATGGGATGAAGAAGAAGAAATCCCAGTTTAAAATAAGGTTATATTTATTCAATTTCAGTACTTAAAAGTGAATAAAAACATAAGGGTTGAGGAGAAGTAAACCGTTTCAAATTAAGCTGCATATGAAAAACAATTTCAGATCTTCCTAAAAAGAATCCAAATTATATTCCATCCATTAAAAGCAGCGTTCCAGTGTTTCCACCATTTTCTGATGGTAGAATCAATTTTGGGGCATCTGGTTCAAAAGAGACCACAAGTAACCCGATTCTCTAAATACAATTAATAAAAATGAAAATAAAGGGAAGCCTCACACAATTTCCAGTCGAAAAGGAACATTATTTTATTTTATTTTCTTCAAATACTTTAAAGAAAGAAAGAAAAAAGACTTGAGGCTTTAATCTCTCATATTGATCTCTAGATGTATTTGAGATGTGTGAGTTTAAGACGTTTTGTTGAGCAACAGCATTCATATCTAAAACAGCCCAAATTTACATACATTTTCTCCAACATGGTCAACAGGAGGGGCCTGTTTTGTTATCCATAGGACACTGAATATTAAAAGAAGATTCTCACAATCCTTAATATTTTTTCTAACCACTGTATAACATTTCCTCCGAGTCAGGTACGTGCTACTGTCAGGCTGTATTTACATTTATATAAAGTTTCCATTTGTTCTTTATTTCTTTGTTTATTATTGAAAAGGGGGGAAAAACACATAGAAAGTGCTTTAACAAAAAAGTGAAAGAAATATAGCAAAAAAACCCTATGCTGATATGTTATTATAACAGTAAACAATAAACTTTCCCATTTGTATGATGCCTACAGATATTATATTTAGCTTATAGGTGCAGTTAGTTTTTTGAAATCAATATGCCTTCCTCTGTAAACAGTTAAAACAGTGGCTTGTCTATTAATTAACAGTATTTTTATATAGTCTATATCATCAGACACCAAGTGATGTTCAAAAATATAAAATTAACATTACCCATACAATAAACCTCATAAAACCTACCCTCAAATCAGAGTGAAATAACCCCCAAAACATACAAAAAACAAACAGTGTCTTCATAAGATCAGTTTATGTAATGGATGGCATGAGCGGGGAAGATTCTGGAATGGAGCTTCAAGGTTGTCAGGAGGGGGGAGAGACATTCCAGGGCAAGCGCCTCCTCAGCCCGCAGCAAGAGTGTGGGAAGACGAAGAGGATGAGGCTGGCCCCTCCCTAGAGTCTCACGGGTTATAGCCACTAGTTGCTTTAGCATAGGTTTCATCTGGTGAGATTTTGTCTATTAGGTGCGAGCTAAAAAGGAACTGAACTGTAATTGCCTTGTTGCTGTTCGAGGGCTGAACCTGACAGTTTCTTATTATATATAATTATATATTGTATTTATGTTATATATTATATATATTTTTATATTATTATATTTTTATTATATTATATTATTATATTGACTCCCTGGACTAGTCCCTGCAGTTTTCTTGGCAAGGTTTTTCAGAAGTGGTTTGCCATGGCCTCCTTCCTAGGGCTGAGAAAGAGTGACTAGACCAAGGTCACCCAGCTGGCTTTGTGCCTAAGGCAGGACTAGGACTCGGTTTCCAGTCTGGTACCTTACCCACTACACCAAACTGGCTCTCCTTATTTTAGATGCAAAGCTTATTAAAAGTATATATGATAAAGTTGCTGAGTATTATAGACTGACAAAGTGCCCCTCCCCTCAATAAAACTCTGTAAACTACACCAATCTACCTCCTCAACAAGTAACCCAAAGATGGCTCAGCTGTGAAACTGCAATATAGAAATCTAGCTATCTCCAAGTATAGATGTCACACAAAAGTTAAATTTAAAAACAAACTACTTTTGAAGCAACATTAATTTATGAAAGTCATAATAATGTAAAGGAGCCACTCCAGGCTTTTTTCCATCCTAGATTTCTATCATATACTTTTTCTGGGTTACTTATCAAAGACTGAGTGAAGATAAGCATGCATTAAGTTTAATATTTTCACCTATTCTCTTTAAAATGTGTGAAGCTCAATACATGTGTGACGCCTGAATGAAAAAAAAGTCTCCTTATAACTTATGTCTAAAAATGTTGACATGTACTGTCTGAATCATGTGGAGAGATCTGACACTAGTGACATTCTTAATCACTGCATGATTTGTATGTGGCCTAGTCTTTCCATTTCTCAAATTACTTCAAAGCAGTGAGATTTCTAATCCTCGTGAGAAAATAACAGAATCCCTTCTCAGATTCTGCCCTATATTAACCTTGGTGAATCTATCTTTACGAATGCACCTCTAAATCAGGCTTCCTCAACCTGGCACTTTCTAGCTTTTACTGGCCTACAGTAACCACGCTACAGTCTGTTCACCATGCTGGTCATTAATGGACATTATGGTTAATGAAAGTTATAGCCTGACACATTTGGAAGGCACAGAGATGGGGAAGTCTGACAAATAAAGAGAACAAGAGACTGAAGTAGATATTTATCAGTATAGAGCATTGGTTACTGATCAGTATTAATGTTCATATATTGAAAAATTTGGCTGATTCTTCCCTGCAAACCAATATAAAACATTGTGGCATAACTTAATTTTTTTTCCCCCCAGAAAGTTAGGGTAAAAGAAGTATCTCAGCAGTGAATATGAAAAGAGGCTCTTATAAAAAATAACATTGACCGTATTGGATTAGAAGTGATTGGCAAGGGCTTACCCTTTTTTATGTAACTTCTACTAGGATTTTTAAAATGTATTTCATAAATAACTAAAATTATTATCACTGTCATGTTAATCTTATCAGGAAAAATAGGTCTTGTACTGTGTTTAAATATCAGCACATATCAAATAAAAATACTAAACCGTAAATGTACTCATCTAGAACGGAAACATAGATAGCAACATAAATGTGAATCTTGGAAAAAGGATATAGGTGAGTTTACATACAGATAGTTAGACAGACGGGCACTTATTTAAGTTATATGCCACTCTATTTCTGGTCAAATGTTGGCTCACTGTATAGCATGAACTCAGACTTTGTGGTTTGTAAACCATCTTTTATGATTAACCTATGTGAGCTCAGCCAGCTGAGAGTTATTCAGCAACCATAAATTAAGTAGTGCAATGTATGAACCAATAATTTTAAGGCTAAGCACAGAGTGTGAACATGACTAAAATTGTGCAAGAAGAGATTCTACACAAATTGCTTGTTGGCTGGTGTTGTATTACCAGAGACTCCCAAGCAAAGAGTGTCAGGCATGAATCCTTGCACCAATGTTATTATTTTCTATCTGTTGTACTATTTGAGTACAGTAAGTGCACAATTTCCTACTTAGCCATACATAGAAACAAAGGACCTATTTACCTCCATCAAACTTTTGGGGGGCAAAGTTAAACAGACTTTGGTTTCTTCTACTTTCTGATCACCCCTGCAACCTAACCTTTGCAAGGCCTTGCCATATGTACTACTCTGACCTCCTTTAAGAAAAGTTGAGATACAAAGATACAATACATGCAGATGTCTAGATCAGTGTTTTTCAACCTTGGCAATGCTGGCTGTGGAATTCTGGGAGTTGAAGTCCACACATCTTAAAGTCACTAAGGTTGAGAAACACTGGTCTAGATATCTGAAGAATGGTAGTGTTTTATCACAGAGAAGAAGAGGCTTATGGAAGAGGAACATCCATAATGGTGAGCAAGAAAGAAGACATAGTCACCAAGTAAACTTAGCAAGGGTGATGTTAGGAAAGTCATATTTTGTGTCAAATAATATTAAATTATATTAAAGTGTCAAATATTTTAATATCAGTATAATACTTTCATTAAGGGATTTCATAAAAATTTACTTACGGATGTTCTGCTAGACTTTCGTATCCTCCCAGACTTTCAGCCAGGGTAAAAAGCTAGAGAAAGGAATGTAAAATGTTATATTTCAACAATTATTAATTCAAAATTTCATTTTAAGGCATGCAGTTTAGTCCTATGCAAACTTAATTGTGTGTTAGCCTAGTAAAAGCAAATGGACAGAGCAGACATAAAGAATTGTTTTTGCAAAATAATGCAAGTAATGCAACATACTGCATCAAAACAGAGGCACAAATTTGCTTTCATTTTAGGTCACCTTCTCTTGAAAACACAAAGTTTAAAAACATGATATCAGTAACAGATGCTAAGTTGCTTTTTAACCTGAAAGAATAAATTCTGGCAATCTGAAACTGAAACTGAAACCTATGAAATTTAAGAGAGAATGTGCTTTTCCCCACTCCACCAAACAAATGCTTTTCTGCCTGACAGGAAGATTGTTGGCAATATATGGTTTCTCTACCAAGTTTCACAAAGCTTTTGCCTGGTAAGAAAAGAGATTGCAGCAAACCCACTCCATGCAATCCCACAGGAGTCTCACACAATCCAGGACAAATCAATCAGATGCAAAAGGATGTGCTTGCATTGCATGCAGTAATGGAAGATTGGCATGGTCTCATCTGATGGAAGAATAATGCTTTATTTGTGAGACAAGATAGCTACTGCCTGTTCAGCTACATCAATATTGGCCTTGCAGGCAGAAGTGTAGAAGCAATGATATCACCAAGACAGCACAAAAACACTCTCTGATATTCTGGCCATTTCTTCCCCTTATTTTTTTAGGGTCAGAAGTGCCTCACACATTATGTTCCTAGTACTGTTACTTTCAAGAGTATAAAGCGACCTCAGGTATTTTCAGGGATCTTCCTCTGTGAAATTCCTTTTCACTGTAAACTTGTCAAACCCTGCATATGAGAACAATAAGATACTGCTACTCAAAAGGTTTTCAGTGGCCGGCAAGGCTGGCATGGCCATCAGACAGAAGGATTACCTCAGACATGAAAGCAAAGAGGGGCCTCCCCATTGGCCTGCTCTCTACTCTCTAAGTTAGGTTACTATCTTGGATGTTGCGTGTGAAAGTAAGATTCAATAGTTAGTTATTTGACTTTTATTCATAAAATGGCAATAAAACACTTCGATCTGGGCCTAGGAATTGAGCAAGAGCATGAACTGCACTTTTAAGACTAGTATTTTGGCTCCACGTGTTTAACTAGTGGTGCAGTACAAAGTGGGTAAGTCTGAAAATGTTCGATCCTTGAAGGGGGAGGTTTAAAGGTCAAAATGGTTCCATTAAGCTTTGTCCTGTTTGAACCCTGGACTTTCATTTTGGCAAAACATTAACATCACAGAAAATCAGTCATTTTGCTGACAAACTTCAGTGGCGTGAACTAAGAGTGCTCTACAGATCACCAAAGTAAAGCTGAAAATCATACTGGCTGGGGAATTCTGGAAATTGAAGTCCACACACCAGGAAGTTGGAAAGACTGGACTACAGATAAAATGGTGGTTTAATCTCAAAATCCCAGTTGTTAACATATTCTTACCAGACCCAACCCCAATTAGAATATAATACATATGCTCCATGCTCTTGATTCTTGGGATGGTTTTGCAGTATTCACAAATACTGTCACCAAACAGAAAGAACATTTAATTAAACATATGTTAATCTAGACAGCATTAAAGAAACATCACATTTGGCCACAGCCAATGGCTACAAGCCAAGATAAACAATACACAACTAGTAGATATCCAAGGGATTTGATTGCACAGCTCTATTTAAAACTGAATGCTTTTCCCGTGATATATGCTGACAAAACAATGATTTGGCATCTTCTGAAGTCAAAGGTATGTCAGATTTTAAAAGCACCATGCCACTGTTGAATCAGCAAAAGCTGTTTTACTTTCAAAGTCCCATTTATAATTGTGGAGGAAGATGGCAGAGCAGTGCTAGAATGCTATTACATGGCTTATATTGCTTGACTGAGTACTTCCCATTCATTCTGATACACCCATTCCCTTCCCTTTCATTAGTGCCACTTCCCTTAACTACATGGGCTATTTACATTTTGGGAGCTCCCACAAATGCTCAAAATCCATAATGGCTTCAGCAGGGACCACCAACTTATTCTGCAGTACACAAATCCTGACAAAGTCACAAGACAGTGAGGTTGCTTTTTTAAAGGCAGCGTACAATTATAAGTTTTACCTTTAAGTTTTTAAGGAATCTAGAAGCATGTTCAAGGTTTCCTTTGATGTAAAAGGAAATCATTCCTGGGCAGCCCGTGCACTGACGTTTCATCAGGTCATATTGTGGGTGTGACTGCAATCCTGCAATGAATCATACATTATACAAACGACCCAGCCTGCATTATTACTTTAAACCACACAAACAAATTCAATGGCTGACGTGAGCAGATGTTTCCAGGTGAGGCTTTTCTAGGGGATGATGACATCTCTTATCTGCAGTCCCTCCATCTTCTTCCAATATGCCTTCCCTCATTTTCCCTCAGAGGAAATCCACTGAAAAAAGGGCATTGCTTCATAACACGAGGGGCCCTTTGGGAATGCTGAGTGTGTATAATTTTTTTAAAAAAATCATGACTTATGGAATCAAGATGATCTGCGGCAGGAGGAGATCATGACTAGGAAATGGATATGGAAGCAACCAGATTGGAGCTTTAGTCAGGCAGCTGGTCAGGTTTTTCCCAGCATGTTATGCAAAAATCCTTCTAGGAAGACTTCCAGGTTATATAAGGGCAACATACCAGGGAAAATGACTTTTTCAACCCTCGGATCTGACTCAAGGTATTGGGCCACAGTCAACGCATTGCGAAAATGCTGTTTCATCCGGATTGGCAAAGTCTTTAAACCTCGGTTGCAAAGGTAGCAATCAAAAGGAGATGGAATCGCTCCAATGGCTATAAAAGAAAATGCAGATATTATTCTCTTTCCCACATATTGCATTTTTTTAATATGTATTTATCATTTTTTAAAGGATATACCAATTGTCAGAATGGACGTATTCCCTGGGTAGCCTATAATATGTTAAAATAACAATATAGAATAGTTGAATAGTACTTGGAATATATAATAAAATAGGTACAGTAATTAAAACATGCAAGAAAATAAATAATAAAAATAGTAATCAGAGCAGTTAAGACACTTCCAAGTAGCATATTCCAAAATGGCTCTTCAGCATCACTGGGCTAAGTCAATGGTTCTCAAACTTTGCAGTACTGTGACCCCACAAAATGATCAATGAGTTTGATCCCCCCAATGAATCCACTCATGATTTCATTGGTGTTACGGTTGGACTAGATATATCTTTTTTAAAAATAATTAAATCTGAATCAGTGTATCACAGAGTTTCTCAGACTTTGCAACACATCACCCACTGCTGGCTTGTGCAGGCAGAGTACTAGCAAAGTCAAGCTTGAGGTTTGACAGCGCTCCCATCTTACTTCTCCAGGGTTAAAAAAATAGTGACCCTCCCACGTTCTTTGTGAACCCCCCCCCCCGCCCAGATGGTCCCAACCCATATTCTGAGAACCTCTGCAGTAAATATTTGATGGAACTAACCAAATGTAATTTTGCTGATTCTTTAAAATATATTTATACATTTAGAATAAACCACATTGATGTCTTTCAAATAGTTATTCTGCTTTTCAATTTAAAAAGCACCCAAAGCATGAATTCAAAATACTGTATCTTAATAAGAGTTCTGATTCAAAAATGCATGTTCTGGTGACCTTGTGGCTGTTTCCAGTACTGAGGTTTGAATCAGAACTGAATCAGAACTATGGCCTGAATCAGAACTATTTATCCTAAGCTTCACATACATCCTGCTTGGTCCAAAAACAAGTAATAGAAGGCAGAACCTATAATTAGGCAGTTAAGCAACTGACTCAGGCAGCTGATTTTGGAGAAAATAAAATATTACATATTTAATGTATTATAATTGTATTTCTATTTCCATGGAGACTGGCTTGTTTGGATTTGTGGTCGCAAGTGACCAAATGTCCAAACTTGCTTAGGAAGCCCCCTAATCTGGGGAAGAGGAGTTATTTGCAAGTCAACTTTAGGCAACAATATGTCTGCCCAAAGCAGATGCAATCCACGAACTTGTGTTCTGCTGAGGGGTTGGGGGTGTACTCTAACAGTAGAGTCAGGGGAGATGGAAATTAATTTTGACTGAGAAAAGGCAAAGATGGAACATTAACCTCACACACTTCGCACTACTGTCCCAGATTACCGTATTTGTTTTTTAAAGGGAGTATTTTGAAACTGCTTTGAAGTACAAAACCAAATTGATAGGAAATCCCAGGTACAGGTCTGCAGAGTCACTTCTATTTTGGCTGGAGGAACTAATTTTTTTTGGTCACTACAGTACTTATTTTTGAGATTACAGTTTTTTCTTTATGATCTTTTTCTCCCTCCAGACAAAGCAGCCTCAAAGCGTTAAAAATTACAAAGTGTTAAAAAATACTAAACACCAATTAATAACAGTTGCCTGGGCAAAATTTACAGTGTCTTCTATACTGAGGGTGAGTTGATGAAGACCTGACTAAAAAGAAAATGAATCAATTTTGCTAGAGATTAAAAAAAAAAAACTAAATGGATGTCAAGCATAGCTCCTTTACAAAATCTACAAACCATACTTTTTGGTGTTTTCTATTCATACTCACAATATTGCAAGAACCTGAGTTTCTCGTGGAGTTTATCATCATTTACTGAAACCAATCCCATTACAACATCACTGTGTCCTAAAAATACAAGCAGGCAAGTGATCAGTTCTATTTATTTAAATAAAATGGCTGACCATGTTCAAATATCACACAGGTAGGTTGACAATAAAGATGTGAACATGCTTGCTCATGATAACTGGTTTCTCCCACAAGCGGATATACTAATGAGCATCTATGTTAGCCTAAATTGGAATAGTAGCCAAACACTGAACTGGTTTTATTTGTCTGGAAAACAACAGAGAGCAAAGCCATCAATTGATTTTAGATTGTTTATGACCTTGTTTCAGGTTTCTACAAGTGGGAAAAGCAACAGTCTAGCATTCACACTTCACACGAGCCTGGGTTACAACACCCAAGAGGGAAGAGCCAGTGTGTTGTGTTATTTGTTGTGTTATTTGCTTAACAATAGGCTGAGTAAATGTGATGTGGAAACTGGGCCATGTATTTGCAGGTGCTATTGCCAATATTCTGTTATTCCAATGAAAGTTAAAACCATAATACCAGATTTCTGCTTGGGGTATCATCTTTCTAAAGCTGCTTAGCTCAGAGCTAAAGCTTACACTTGGTTGCAAAGGCATGATTCTCTAAGGTAAGCTAAGAGAAGCTTTTAAAACAATATTGGATATAGGAGGCACAGATGATGTTCAAAGAAAGCCCAGATTACAACTAGTAGCATATGAAAGATTCTCTGTCAGTCCTGGATCAATTAGAAACAATATGGCTTTCAAACATTCATCTAGTTCCCAGGACAAAAATTAAAAATGCAAATACCCTTTAAAAGGAGACTATACTTATCCATCCAAATACGATACATATTCAGATATAACTTCACCTTCTGCTATTTTAGTTACATTTAAAAATACATTATTAAAGAAAATTAATCAGCCACTGACAACAAACAACATGGATAAGAGGAAATGCGTTAAAAGATTATGAATTACATTATAAGACACATAATCTCATTTTCATTTTCAAAATGAATAAAATAAAGATCTGATGGTATATAAAAAAAGACTTGGACGATATAAAAAGCATTACTACTATTGTTCACTACAAAATGAACATCAACGTAGCCTGCAGATCTAATTTAACGTCCAAACACTTACCATTCATGTATTTGGTTGCTGAATACATACAAATGTCTGCTCCTAAAGACAAAGGACGCTAAAACAGAACAAAATAAGAGATTCATTTCATTTTCTGTTGAGAAAATCAATAGGAATTACCAATGAACACTGAGGCATATTGCAAATAAAAATTTCAAGCAATTCCTGCTACACAGAGGTCAAGCTTTTGGGAAGAGGGCCATTTATCACTAATACTTCAGTGAGCGTGAATCTGAAAAGGTTTAAAGGGAGGAGAAATTGAGTATCACCTATGGAAGAACAAACAGTAAGAGAAAGGAATTGAAGACACAGCTCTCAGTTCAAGACTGGATTCCATTTCTCTCTTTTCCCAATTGGTGTCACCCAAATCTCTTTGCTTATCAGCATGCAGGCCTTGGCTGAAGAAAATCAGAGTGCCGCTATCAACTTAGTGTTTGATTTGACCTTAGGACCAGATTTAAATCCAAATCCAACCACACAGCTACTAAAGCGCTTTGCATAAATTATTTTACTTCACCCTTCCTTTCCTCTCAGATCTGTGAATTAAAAGGACTAGCTGTCAAGAGCTTATAGCACGAATGGTGGGAAATTATAAAAGCAATAAATAAGTTGACACTACAATGTCACATCTTTGATGGTGAAAGACCATGTCTAGTTTGTAAAAAGGGAAGAGGCATCAAAGCACCTTGTTTACCCTCCATATGTTTGGGCTTCTCAGTATCTAGTTTCAAATGCCAACTGATTTCTTTTAAATAACAGCCAACAGGATGTTGTGAAAGTGCTTTTTGGCCCAACAATGTATACAATTTCCAGATCCCAACCTTCCAGTCTTCTTTAGAATCTGGCCCACTGATCTTGGGCATTCTTTCACAAGGCAATTTTACCACCCAAAAACAAAAGAGGGAATGAATTCAATTTATTTATTTATTTGATTTCATGTTGCCTAACTCCAAATGAATCTGGGCAGCTCGCCATACACCAGAGAATATAAAAACAATATAATAGGAAACACACCAATTCACAGTATCTTGTTGGTGTTCCAAAGGGCCATAAAAACCCGGCTGTTCTCTTGGGCTAGGGTGGCTGGAGTTCCCTCCGCTGGATGTTAGATGTGGGTGGGAAGTTCTTTGGTTTGCTTCTTTCTCCCTATCATGGGGCCAAGTTGGGATGCTTGTATGGAATGGGTACTGCTGTTTGGGGGATTTTAGCATATTGTGGATGGTCAGAGGTATTATGTTTTAGACTGGATGCTGGAGGAGTCTTCTTGGGTTGATAACCTACTGAACTGGGCTGGATTGGCCTTTCTTCCCTGCTGCTACTGAGTCAGCCATCGCCTCAGTCACTTTGCATTGACTGAAGGGGTAAGGAAAGACTCATGGAGTTAGGGCCATTGCTGTGATAGCAGCAAGGGAGAACTTGCTATGCGACCCTCCTCAATTGCTGCAGTCTGGAAGAGGCTCAGTGCCAGGGCAACAGTATCTTATTGGGGCAGGGGGCACATTACTATTACTGCTACTATGGTAGCAGTACACTAAATAAACTATGTTTACTATGGTAGCAGTAATGCAAAGTCAAAATATTTATCCATAGTTTATTTAACAAGCCATACTAGTCTACTCCTACATAATACTAAGCCAGAGTGGATAAGGTGACACCTTATTTAAACCAAAAGCACATAATGGCTGTGTATTACATGTTAGCCAGCTTTTTGTTTTTCCCTTTCCCCTAAATTCTTCTAGAAAATAAATGAAGTTTTTTTTTCCTAATTTGCACATTAGGTGCTGCATTGTGTTTAAACAAAAAAGCATTCTTCCCCTTCCTTGCTATCTCCTTGAAGACTTGGATGTTTCCTCAGGCATGAGGTCTGGAGGTTAGATAAGCCTGTCACTATGAGTTTGTCTTTCTTAGGTGAAGTTGGGTTTGTCCTTGGCTGCCATTTACTTTTTCATTTTTTTTTTTTACTGTGTTCTGTTTCATCATCATTTATTAAGATCCAATATAAAACAACTCAAGTACAATCCAAAAACATAATAGCATTGCACCAGTTTAATACGTAGTGTACTTCTACTAACAAGTCTGGATATGTCATAGGCTTATGACTAAGGCACAAAACTTAGCAATTACAAAGGTGATTTCAGGACACCTGTCATTTAATTTCTAGATAACATTGGTCAGGGCAGCCAAGCACTCTTTCCGTTAGAAGGTAGATTAGTTGAGAACACAATTCTGCCTAAAACTTGTACCTTAGAAAAAACATGTTCTAGGGTTTCAATTTCATCAAAGGCACAGGGGTGTTGCCTAAGCACTATAGGAATTCCTTTATATCTGCTGTTCATAGTTGCAGAAAGGAGGGCATTAAAGCAAGCTTGGGAAAAAGCCTAGTAATGGATAAAGGATAACTTCAACAGCATGCAGGTTGTGGTTCCCTTGAATCACTGAGATTATCTAACCTAGGGGCTGCTGCTAAATTATGCTGAAGTTCGATGTCTTCTAAGCTTTGTTTAATAAGCTTCATGGCTTTATTGCAATCCATATTTAGACAGAAGTCAGGAAACATGCCAAGGTGAATCAGTTTCTTGATTATTGCTATGTATTATCTAGATTTAAAGACATTGCATGGGATTGGGGGGTCAGAAGCCAGGTGGGAGACATTCTAAGGGACTCAGATTAGAGATTAGATTAGTCATAGAGATATGATTAATTGCCAAGATCTTGTTTCAATGTTAATCAGATTGGCCTCTGGCCTAAATACAGCAATGGAAATACTTCTAGGCATAGAGAATATGGCTTTCAGAAAGTATGACTGTATTTGTTCATATGGTTGGAATGTTATGCCAGAGTACTGATGTTCTGTTTTGCTGCTTTTAATCCTATGTGCACCACCTAGAGTTGCAATTGTGAGATGGGAGGCTATATAAATTGATACAATAAATAAATATCTTTTATACTCTTCTGTACTCCACAGCAATTTGTATCAGTGGAATTATTTCCCTCTATTATGTTAGCTACTCTGTTAGGAATGTTTAGCTGGAGAATGGTTAGATTATAGGCTTATGGCATTGTCACAATTCTAATTCTATGGAATTAAAATTGTTCCATTTGCCACTTCATTTTCTAAAGGCTTCCTCAATGTAGCCCGGTTATTACTACCATGACAACACTTCCTGTTTTCCAATAAAATATTAAATTAGAATGTCTGCACCTTCATCTTTCAATCCTATATTTGTTGGTCCTTCTGCATCTTAACTCAGAAATAAAATCCACTATGTCTGGTGGAACTGGCTCAATAAAGTGCATTTAGGGTCACTGTACAAAGGAAGGTCAAGTATTAATGGAATTCCTGATGTCTCTATTGGAAAGAGAGTCTCTTCTGATATCTGTTTCCCCAGAACTACTTTTCATATGAACCCTTTGTGATATGTTCCACCATGTGAGGTGAAATAGGTGACCAGAGTTGGCAGTGATCTGCCATGGCCTCTCCAAGGAGACTGTTTGATGCCTGCAGCACAATCCTTTTGATACCAATCAGAGACATTTTCACATCCAGATATTTTAGAAATTACTCTTAGGGCTATTAGAACTTCATACTCTCTTATTATGGGTTTACATTCTGTACTTATTAGCACTGCTCCAGCCAATTATATCATTCTAATTGTGTAATTATGTTGGTTTTGTTGTATATTATGTTCACTGCCTAGAATAGCTGAGCTTTAGAAGCCAAATAAATAAATAAATAAATAAATAAATAAATTTTGAGTAACCAACTTCAGATCCTACTTCTGCCCTTGTGCAACATTCACCAGGTGGTTTTATTATCATTATTTTCCCTTTGTAAAAAGAAGAATCATACAGGCATAAGATAAAAGAATGCAAAGTATTTAATAGATCAAATTGTGCTATACAAATAAAAGCAGCTATAGCAAACCAATGAAAAATGGCTTACCTGGAAATATGCAGACATAAAAGTATTGTCTACTGCTAAAATAACTCCTTTGTGTTTACGAACAATGTTCGCACATCCTTGAATATCAACAACTTTCAGTGTTGGATTTGTTGGTGTTTCAATCCATACAAGCTGTTATTTTTGGAAGAGAAGGATATTAAATATATATTATTTTGAAGCTATCGACTCCAAAGTACATTCTTGTTTTCCATTCATACTTTTGTAAGACATTGAACATTGAAAGATAATATCAAGAACTTTCTCCTTTTCACACATGACCCTTTATTTCATTACTACTTCCTTATAGGGAAGTGTGGGAAATTATTTAATATTGGCCAGCCCAAGTGATCCCATGGAAACATATTTAGAGACTTTTAAATATTTCAGCTCTTTCTATAGTTACCCTGAGATAGAGTTGGATTGTATAGGAAGCACTTTAAAAATGCAGCTTGGGAGCAGATGGCCCTTTCCCTCTTTCTGAATCTAAGAACTCTTTGCAATCTCCTTTTGTCAATTGGTCAGCAGATAAGAAGGGCTTTCTATCTTTCTCTCTATCCCTCTCTCTTAATTCCTTCCTTTTGGTAGGTGTACTGTATGCATAAGTGTGAGTGCATGTATGCGGAATATGCTCTAATAAAGTAATATGCTCTCTAACAAAGAAAATATTTGATCTTGCTCTGGCTTGTTATGTGTGGTCTCCACAGATGTGCACTCTGATACAAGGAGTCCCCAGGTTAAGAACGTCTGGGTTATAGATGATCCATAGTTAAGAATGGAGCCTTCTGTAGCAAAATTCAAGTTAAATACACAATGATTTGAGTTTAATACACAATGATTCAAGTTCATTACACAATACTTACATACAAAGGACTTAAGGACAGATATTGGGAACAGAGCTCGTTCTTAAACTGGGGACTACTTTGCATATAAGATTCTATATATTTTGTAACACCATCCAATTTTATGTTTTAAATCCTTCAAATAGTTACACCCAATTATCTATACATCCCACAATGTTAACATCTATGGGTCAGTTCTACTGTCTTATTAGCCAATAGGGGACAGCCTTCAGTTAGTTCTGCATGGAAGAAGTCACTGAACCAAGCTAGAGCAGACTAAATGACAGAGAGCCTCTGGATTTGTAAGAAACTTAAGGCAGGGGAAGGAGGGGGAATTATCCTCCAGTCATTTCACCCAGAGGTCCATAGCAAATATGCTATTTACAGGCATTAGGGCTGCCCTAACAAACTATACCACAATTTAGCCAAAACTACCAAACCAGAAAGTGTATCTTATTCTATACAAACTGCACAGAGTTAGCTTGTATTCCCCGCTGAAATAAATATTTGGCAAAATTCTCTATATTTGAAGCTCTCAGCCAAAGACACCAAAGGCTCCCTAGGAAAAGGTCCCTAAAAAAGCAAAGAAACTGCATCATTTCTTATGAAGCCTACAATCCCATAACAATCATGTCTGGAAAAAGCTAATAGTGGGACAAGACCTGGACTATGACTAGAGAGACCCAAGTTCTCACTTGTTACTATCTTGGGCCAGTCACTAACTCTCAGCTTATCTTCTCTCATAGATCCATTGTGAGAAAAAATATGGGGGCAAGAGGAATCTACAGGGAACTGGGCAGCCTCAATAAGGATATTGAATTCTCCAAACCTATTCAAAAGGAATGAAGAATCCTTTCTATCAGCTCAACTGGAAAGTTTAATCTGCTAAAAATCTCACCTTGGTCTCTCACAAAACTTTAAAAGAACTTTAGGAAACCTCCATCAGCGCTTAAGACCTGCCTGGCATTACTTTTTCACCTGTTTTATGGATTCTTATGAAAGTCCTGGAAATGATCATGATGATCCAGACAGACTCTAACCACTTTAAAACAGATCAAGGTTTTATTGCTCCAGTTGTATTATGACACATTTGGATGGGGGGGAAAACCCATGCAATTTTCTCACAGTTTTTCAGCTTGACAGATTAATGTTCTTCTGCTTATACTGTACCTACCAACACTAGCAAAGAAGCCAGTTGTTAAATTTACATCATACCCCTTCTCATACCAAACAAGATGAATTTAGTACAGCACAGTCTGTATAAAGGAAAGTGTGTTATATCATCTTAATCTCTTTCTACATTTTTGTTTTGATCAGTTGTAGCCAAACATAAACCCTATCCATGCATGATACAGAATCTTTGTAGTTGATTGTGAGAACTGGAAGAATAATCACACCCGTTCCACACATGTGATGTAGCCATTCCTGCAGGTACAGCACAAATCTCTGTAGGAAATGGTCCTTCCAGAACATTCTGTCCCTAAATAAATTCACCCAGTCCAAGTAGATGGCCAGAGGCAGGCTGAATCACATGCATGAGATCAGAACAGAGTTATGTGACTTTCATGTTCAGCAAAATAGGCAACAATACCCAATTTTGTACACAGCAGGAATTCCTAGTCTGCCATATAGTCATGTTGGGAATGTCATTTTACTGGTTTTCCAGTTTTACCTTGGTCTCCGGTGTAATTGCATTCTCAAGGCATTCCAGTTTGGTGCAGTCAACAAAAACAGCATTTAGACCCATATCTGTTGCTATCCTTCGAAAATATCTATTTGTACCTACGATGGAAAGACACTCATCTTTACTGTTTGCATGTCACATTAATGTCATTAGGGAGAATGTGTCACTAAACTCTACACTGTTTTACATTTCACATTTTGGAATGAATGACGTCTCCAGTACTATATAAGAGCTTCAGATAATACTGATAATAAACACTGCCGATGGATCTTGTCTCCAATGGCTGCCCATTTAAATATTTATTATTATATTAATATCTTATTAATGTATTTCTAACCTGCCTTTAAAAAACTATCAAGAGGTATCCTGTTGATCAGTGCAGAAACTCTGCAGACTGCAGCACAGAAGAAACCAAGTGCCAAAGAGAAAAATACTCAATTAGAAGAATACTAGCTACAGCTTTGCCTATAAAAGATCCCAGATTCAACCTCTGGCATCTCCATATAACAAGAATCCAAGAAAAGATGCTAAGAAAGCTTTCCTGAGATCCTGGAGTGGATGCCACTTGGTGAAGCCAATACCAAACTAGATTTTGAATTCTCTCCTGTAGAAGGGTTATGTGATTCTTCTGTATCTGCTATGTCTCTGGCATCCGAAATTGGCAATATTGTGCAACATGTAGAAGTGGGATGGCAACTTCCATAGGCTGGAGGAATGAACCAGGCTTTGCCTTCTGCATAGAGGGCGGCACTCACAGAGTTCAGGAGTTTTAAGAGATGAAACAAGTATCATAAATACCTGGCAGGCTTAAGGCATCCAAAACACAGAAAAGGGGGTCAAAATATTTGGCCCCACCCTATGAGACAGCTTTGGGGATACTGAAGTTAGGATTGCAATCTGAACCTTTTTTAAAAAAAAAGCTACTTGGACTACTGAAAGTTTTGTAAACAACTTTACAGATGAACGGGACCTTTCATCAGCTTGACCGTGCTCCAATACAGAATATCAAATGCTCTAGTCTGCATGCCATGGTGTCATCAAGCATTCCCAGAAACAATATTTTCAAAGCTACAGGCCTATTCATGTTTTCTGGGAAAAAGATCCCAATGCACTCTAGAAAGCATACAGTATATGAGTTGACACACATATGTTTACTCTTTCAATAAGGTTAACTGAGGAATTAGGGAAAGTGACAGACATTATAAAAGGACTTTTGTTATTGAAATAGGCTCCAGTCTTCCTGGAGGCAAGCACCACAGAATACAAAGGTACTTACTTATATAGAAAATATGCGATTACAGAAACTTTGGGTACTTTTAATAGCATATTAAGTGGAAGGCCAACTCTTCCCGCTAGATTCTGCCTTTAAAAAAAATTCTAATCCCCTTCATTACATACAACTGCGTGCTATAAATGCATTGTTATATTGAGTTCCAGAAGGAATTAAAGACAAAAACCACAATCCCCATGTAGATTCATATTTTGCTTTGTACACAATTTTTGTTATTTTGAAAAATACAGAATATTATTAGTACCTTCACCTGCTCAAAAAAAAAAAGGAAGCAATGTTTAGCTGGTGGCATTGATCCAAGATATTGCTTGCTTTTGAGGAAACATGTTTTCCTTCTCCTATTGCTATGTGAGACGCTCTGTCGCAGGGCACACATTACATGGCTAACCCTGTGAAGTAAATGGATACCTATTTTGTTTATGGCTAAAGCCATCTTGGCTGCTGTCCTAGAAATTCTATGCATAAATAGCAGAAAGGTCAGCAGTTCAGAGATGCCCCATTAAAGATTAGAGGTCTGCACCTTCAGCCAATATAAATGTAGGTCTGCAATTCCTACGTATTTATTTTCAAAGAGCAAGTGTAAAGGTTCAGAGTAAAACTTTATTGCTTCCATTTTATGCCTGAATTAGCTCCTTAGCTCGCTTAATGCATTGCCTGCACTATGTTAAAATTCACAGTAATTGTTCTAATATCCAGGTGGAAAAGTTGCAGATGAATCAAGTTTGATCATTTGTAAAACATAGTGTAAAGAATGGCACGGATCTTGTTAGGAATGCTCCAGCCTTTAAACATATAATGGGACATAGAACAGCAACTTTCAGGGAGAGCACTGAGCAACCAAAATGCTCAGCATCTGTAATGCTCAGAACCCAATGATGGATAGCAAATGGAGACCTTAGCTCAGTCTCTCATCTGCCAGGCTGCTGGGGCTGGCCCTTGAGCAATGAAGTAAATCACTGCTCCATATTTCCTCCCTTCTTTTGCCATCTGATCCTAAGCTCTTCCATTTTACTTCATTCATCTTAGACCCACCTCAGAACACTACCTCCTCAAAGTCCCACATGCTCCTGAAAAGTATGTGGGAAGCTAATTCCAGTGTTAAGAGCTGATTCCATTTCTCACTCCTAAGTTAGTTGGAAGAAGGGTTGCAGATCAGCATTGTTTGGTACAATAGCATGTAAACATATTACATAAGTAATATGTAATAATAAGTAAATCTTTTTTTCCCCAAATTTACATATAATAAAACCAAAATGTTCAAAATATTCTGAAGCAGCAATGCCAAACCATGACTTGTTGTTACACATACTCTGGGTTCATGGACTTTTCTCTTCCTTTATCCAGAAACAGTTTGTTTCTTCTGTAATTCAACCCAACCAGCAAAGTATAGTTTGCACTTGTAATCCAAACCAACTCCTCTCTTAGTTGAGAGACAAGAGACAAACTATAGTTCTCCAGTCTAGAGAAGGATTAGGTGAGAAAGTAAATCAAATGCATGACTTCTTACTGTAAATTCCCAAATGTTTAAAATTTAAATCATAGATCAGAAGACAGAATCATTATAAATTAATCACCTATAAATCTTTGTAGCTAGCCACCATTGTGGAAGAATGACACGCTTGCAGTATCATCATGACACAAACCCCACCCTTTCATAGTTTACATCCCAGTGTCTTTCACTGGTATGTAAGTTATAGTGTTTGCATTGTGACATAATAACACATATTCTATCACTCTCCCCATGAATGCCTGTATTATCAAACCTTGGTAGAACTACTGCTTGGTAAAATCATTCATCTGGAGATTTTGCAAAACTAAACTAAGACAAATCCACAAAAATCCATCCATTTTCAAGGCAGGCTTTGTGCAATGTATGTCTATGAAGAGGACTACCTAGTGCTTTTCCCCACCCCACACCCCCAAGCTATTATTATATCCAGATATTTGTATCAGAGCTGCTCATAACTATAGTTTATAAGGCATATAAGCAACATAAAAATGGATAAATAGGGCCACTCATGAATTTGGTAAGACTAAGGGTATGAACATCTCCACTAATGATCTTTGACCTACTGTGGCTGTTTACCATCAAGTTATTCTTCATAATCCAATCATCAAGTAATAAACATAAATATACATACTTAAGTAAATTTGTTTAAATCACTTTTGTGTCCCAGCCTAAGAGATTATATCCAAGAATGTTTCAAACACATGCTGCTATACTGCTTACCGCCATAGACATCGTCTGTACAAATAACAGTATCTCCTGCCTTCAATAAGTGTGCAATGTTCACAGTTGCTGCTAATCCAGAAGCATACGCTAAACCTGAAGTAAAAAAAGAAGCAAATGAAATCTGATTAATTTATGAAATAATTCTTCAATATATTTAAACATTACAGGTAATCCTTGACTTACAACCATTTGTTTAACGACCATTCAAAGTTATGATGGTGCTGAAAAAAGTGACTTACAACCAGTTCCCGCACTTACAATTGTCACAGCATCCCCATGGTCATGTGATCAAAATTCAGGTGCTTGGCAATTGGCATGTATTTACAATGGTTGCAGTGTCCTGGGATCACGTGACAACCATTTGCGACCTTCCAACAAGCAAAGTCAATGGGGAAAGCCAAATTTGCCTAACAACTGCATGATTCACTTAACGACCATGGTGATTCACTTAACAACAGTGGCAAAAAAAGGTCATACAATCAGGCATAATACAACAACTGCATTGTTTAGCAACGGAAGTTCCGGTCCCAATTGTGGTTCTAAGTCAAGGACTACCTGTACAGCAAATAGGTACTATCACTTGTGACTCTGAATACCTGCTTGATGGATGGGTAGTCTCAGATAAGAATAGGAGCTTTGTACTAAAAATTGAATCAGATTTAAGTACAACCAAAAGTTCTAGCCATTATTTCAAGTCTGAAGATGTGGATTGACACATGCATCAATATTTCAGAACAAGATTTCTACTGGGTTTAAGAAAACAGATCAAATGAAATGATGGTCCTGCATAATGTCAGAGGCGATTATATCTATGTTTCAAATTTATGTTGCTTTTCCAAGAAACTAGTCTTCATACAAGAATAAATATAATATTCATATTAAAAATATTGATAGCTCACAGTATTTGGCACCATCTAGTGCTGCCACAGCTTTTTCCAAGCAGTCACGAGTAGGATTTCCACAGCGACTATATTCAAAACCCTAGGAAAGAGAGGGCACAGAATATCAAACTTCTTTATCAGTCATTGGTGGAATTTGCATGAACTTTATAAAGATTTACTGCAGCTCTTTGTGCACCAATTTACTTAAGAACTCAGATCATGAATGTGGATTAAATTTTGCAAACTGAAAATACTTTTATATAAATGAATTCACAATTGATCTGAGTTGGAGAGTGATAAATGAGCAGACTTCTTAAAGATTCAGCATTCAATTGCTCAAATGTCAAGAATACCCTATCCTTACTTGGGTTCCTGCATCATGCTAAGCCATTGCTTGTTTTCACATGGCTTATTAACTAAGCCACAATGGCTATGTTCACACATCGTGGTAGGAAGGATAGCCTTGTTTTTAACCATGTTTTATGGATTATTGTGAGCCACCTAGAGTCATTGTATGAGATAGGCAGCCATATAAGTCCGGTAAATAAATAAATAAGCTAAGTAGGTGCCTGAAATGCACAAACTTAAAAAAAAAAAAAAAACCTATCATGAACTTCATGCATTATAGTTTACTTTGCAACATAGTTTTAAGCAAGTGGGCAAGAACTGCATGTTCAGCCAAAATGAGCAAAGAAACTTCTTATACTTTTCTAAATGAAGCCAACTTGCTTACTTGGCTACAAATGCAATAAACACTGAAAAAAAACTTGGCTGTATGGTTGATTTTTATATCTACATCTATATTGCTTTCTTGCATTATAGGTATATAAATTATATCTACAATCATTCTTGCATCAGAACTAATTGCTTACAAGCTGCAATACATCTTCTACAAAACTGTAATAATGCATTTGTTGCACAGTAGCCAGAAACTAGGAAATAAGGTATTACATACAAATGCAGAAATGTCATGGAAAGATTTTTTTACACCATCCTTCAGTTTTAGCTTTAACTGCACCTACCTGGCTAAACATTCATAGGTTAATTAGTAATGCATTAAATGTCTTCTTGGACATTAACTATCTTAAACTGCTGCAGAAAAACCAAGAAAAAAGGTTTGGGTTGAGAGCTTAAACATATGATTTCCATGTTACTTTTACTGAACTTGATATTTCAGGCATATGATTTCTACAACAATACTTTGGATGGTTGCCACTTACTTATGTAATGTTCACGTTGTGGTGAATAATACAGAGAGAATAGCAAGGCAGGTTTGTTTTGCCCTGCCCTTAAGCATTTGCTGAGTTAAAGTGAGTGAGCATTTCCTTGGAATTACTCAGAACTATAATAATAAGGATCCAGAAATTCAACACTAATCAAATGCTTCTTAGTTATGTGTAAATATCATTATGAAGAGAGTTGGAAGTTTCACTATGATTTTTATAACATGGAACTGGGAATGAATTTAAAAAAAAACTCATTTAAAATAATTTGCAAATAAGCCACATATTTTAAAAATTAAAACAAGAATATAGAAATTAATAACAAGGATAAAACAAGAAGATAGAAATTAATAAAACTGCTGTTTTATTAGAGCAAAAAAAATTTTTTAAGTAATGTGTCACTTCATGATTTTTTGGAATAGTGTAGATGTAATCAACTTATTTCAAATTCCTTTTTAAATAAAACTGTCTCACACTTCCATTAAAAATAGCATTTTTAAGATACCTAACAACAAAATAACAGGATTTAATTTGTTGGGCAATATAATTCCCCACCAATTAAAACCTATGTCTAAAACAAACCAACTTGGACACCAAAGTCAATCTGAAGAAAAATGTATTTCTACCAAGCAAACAAACAAGGAATAAGCCTAGATTCCACTAGCAGGAAGTTTGAGAGCTGAGATGTTCTTTTCCCATGTTCCCACCAAGGGTACTACTAATCAATATGAGACAGAGAAGAGCCTCTAATGAGAAACTTAAACCCAGGCAGACACAAATGTAAATATATGGCTTCTTGAAGAGCTGGTTTGCAAATCAGGTCTTAAAGGTCATATAGCAAGTCCTTTAAACTCTCCACAGAAATGGATAGTAGTTGTTACATAAGAGTTACATGCTCCTATAATTGGCCTTGGTCATAGGCTGGCTGCAGTAGTCCAGTTCAGCTGAATGCATTTCAAAGCAGACTGACAGAGGAGAATTTGAAATGGGATATAATTCAAGCATGTGTTGCTGTGGCCAGTTCTAGGATCTCCAAGAATGGGTACAGTTAGCACTCCAGACTTAGCTGAACAAACACACTCGAAGGTATGTATACCAGCTGCAAACCTGAGTAGGCAATGGGATCTTCATCCCAATAAAAACAGGCTGAATAATATTCCCTGACTTGAAAGTCTAACTAATTTCCTGAGTGCATTTTTGAAAGCATGCAAGAGTTGGGAGACTAATAGGGCAAGTTCTGGATTGCAAAAGTCTGAAAAATTTGCCACATGGATTTCTTGAAAGAACCAGAGAGACAAATGCTGTCATTTCCAACAACAGACAAACAACAAACCACACCTAGAGGGTAAACATCATCTGAATTTTCATAAAAAGCTCTATTTTGAAATAAATCCCTTTTAATGCAATTGATACACTCCAGGAACACATCCTCTATCTTTCTTGCTTGGTAAGATTAACCTTTCTCCAAAATGACTCCCTAGATTCCACACGGAATCTGAATTTAGTTTAAAAGAAAAAAAACATATGTCAGGAGGCATTAAATGTCAGGAGGCATTTCATACCTATAGAATTACAGAACTGGAAGAAGCCACAGAAAACAAATCACAGCATCCTTAACCAAAGGTTGCTTCACCCATCCACTCTCTACTTGATTAGTCCC
This sequence comes from Python bivittatus, assembly GCF_059951505.1. NCBI lineage: Eukaryota > Metazoa > Chordata > Lepidosauria > Squamata > Pythonidae > Python > Python bivittatus. The sequence goes on from NW_028277098.1 coordinate 36,385,085, forward strand.
TCTGACAACTGCTCCTGCTGTTAGGAAGCTCTTTCTATAACAAAGAATCAGAATCTGCCTGCCTGTACTTTAACTTTGAATTCATCATTTCATGTCCTGTACTCTGGAAACATTGTTTTTCAAAGTAAGGCCACAGCTGCTTCAGGGGAGAAGAAAACAGATTGTCCATTTTTATCAGGAATACAAGACCAGAAGGATTGACTGAAAGCAGACACATACCAGGGCTACCACGGTATTTAAACACACACACACACACACACACACACACAATCCCCTAGTTTGGCCTTTAGATTGCATATGACAAACATGACTGGAAGAGCTACTGTCATTTACATTGCACCAACCATCATCTTTCCCCTCCGATTATAAATCATTCTGCCGGACTTTCCTGTTCTGTCATTTTTTTATATGTGCAACCGTGACCACGTATTTTAGTTGGACTCAATATACCTTTACGGTAGTTGAGTACTGTAAGAGGCTCAAGGACACAGCGTATGTTCCTCCCTCCCTCTCTCTCTCTCTTTTAAAAAATACTGCAGCCCTAATGCGGAATATTGCAGGAAATTATACAATTAGCATCGGGAAGGCTGAAAAGAGATCCGGGCGGCAGATACCCAAGGGAGCAATTGTGCAATTCCCCTAACAGTAACAGATGCAGGCACTTGAGGAAAGAGGACGCTTCCGCGATGTGAGGACAGGAAAACGGCAAGATTGTAATCCACGGAAGCTTCGACGACGATGCATGAGTTGGCTTTCTATATGTCGCAAGTCTCTTTGTGGGTTTAGCCCGAAGTAGGCAAAGAGCGAGAGAAAACGGCCCCCGCCCCTGAAACCCGACGTCGCCTTCCTCTCCCCATCCTCACTCACGCTGTGCTGCCCGGGCGCGCGCTGCTTGAACGTGGTCGAGAGGGAGATCGGGGGCACCACAGCCAGCGAGTTCCATTGTTCGGGGTCTTGCCCCACGTGGATAGCCTGCGTGGCGAAGTGCCTGAAAGGCGGCAGGAAGCTGGAGCTGCTCTCCTTAGTGTCTTCCATTCTGCCCGCTCACTGGCCGCGGCGACAGGTTTTCCCTGCGAGGAGCGCGAAACAGCGGCTCGGGAGCAGGAGGACGGTCAGACCGGAGCGAGCGCACAGGGCAGCGCTTGAGCTGGCTGGCGCAATACCGCGGCAAGTTGCTTCTTTACCGGCTTCCTCTGGCTCGCAGGATTAACTGCCTTAAGGCGGGGACGCTCCGCTCGGGTTGGCTGACCGGAGCGTCGCATCACACAGCGATGGGTGGAGACCCAGCAGCCCTATCCCGCCATATCCTGGTCCAATCCAAGTGTCCGATTGGCGCAAAAGGAAGGCGCGTCGCCCGATGCCCGGGTTAGTCTTGGGGTCGAAGGACTGGCGAGCATGTGGGCAGCAAAGAGGGTGGCACTACTGCGCCGGATCATTGGTTGGGGCGCTGCGCCTCCCATCCTTTGGGGTCAATGAGAGGCAGGAAACGCGCCCGCCTGCGGTGGGTAACAGCCGGGAGATCGGGCCAAGGAAATCCTTCCACCGCTTCTCATCTCTTCCCGCAATGTTGGGGGGGGGGGGGGTCATTTTGCGACCGGACTTGGGGTTCTTCTCCTTTTAAAAATTCACCTCTGGCTATTTCCAAACCAGCGTCAACAAGTGATGTCACCATCACTGGAGAGAGAAGAGTTTGCATTCTGGAAGAAAAAAAGTATACGGCCTCCCTGATGTGTCTCTGAATTAATAACAATCATGAAAGGTATTGTCGAAGGCTTTCACGGCCGGCATACGATGGCTGGTGTAGGTCTTCCGGGCTGCGTGGCCGTGTTCTGGAAGTTTTGTTTCCTAACGTTTCGCCAGCACCTGTGACCGGCATCTTCAGAGTGCAGGAGCACAGACAGGAGCAGTTAGGAAACAAAACTTCCAGAACACGGCCACGCAGCCCGGAAGACCCACACCATCCAATCATGAAAGGGCTCGGACGGCTGGCTGCAAATGGCGAGGAGCGGCCGCGTTCCATTCCAGAAGCCTATGAATTAGAAAGGCTACCAGTCCCGTCCTCCCCAGCTGCCCTGGCGATTGGCCGACAAGACGGATGTTGCAGCCTTAAATCGGAAAGGCTGAACAAAGGAGGACGTTGAGGTTTCTATGATGAAGGGCTGTATCTTCTGCTTTGATCTGGGGAAAATATTGGTTGGAGGACTGGAACTACCGAGTTGGCTGGAAAGCTACAGGATGCAGCTGGAAGTTAAGGCGCTGCATTCTCACCTATGAAGGATGTTAAATGTAGCAGGGCTTGTGCCAGCATCTAGCGTGCAGAGGCATTTACCCAGATCTGAATAGGTGCCCAGGAAAGCCCCTTTGGGGGTGACACCTTGCCAGCCTTCCCTAAGGGTCTCAATATTAGCCACCCCCAAGAGCACTGGGTGCTGCTGTTCCCCATCTTGCCCTTCCACTAACCAGCATGTCAGAGCAACTAATGAGCTGCTACTCCCTCTCAGAGCTCCCAGGGTTGCTTAGGAAGCCAAATGCCAGATGGAAGAAGAGGCCAGAGACTACACCAATCTGGGGTCCTAGGAGAGAATGCTGCTCAGCCAGCCCAGTGCCTAAATATCCTCTAAGCCTGTGCTAAGAGCATAAACATATATAATGTATATGCCAGCTTAATTATATTAAATGCATTGATGTTAGAGGACTTTAAACGTTTAATGACACATAGGAAGTTCCAGCATATGGAGACAGGAGCTTTAATTTATCTCTCCCCAACTATAAATCTCAGGAAAAGCACCCCCACACTGCAACTTAGGCTATTTCTGTTTTGAAATCCCATTGGTGTCAATGTCAGCATTTTCCTATTGTTAACTGTAATGCAGGATAACACTTTTCCTTAATAGCCGATAGCTGAGGAATACCATGATCCTAATGAAAATCACTCCCTCCGTTACATTTTTACAATTCCCTGAGTTATTAATGTGCACAATGTGTAGAATATAGATAACCTAATTATATTAAATTTCATGGAATGGTAGTAAAACGTATTTTGCGTTTTGTTTATGATGCCATGGAACCTGAAAATCCATAGACATTTCAGTATCTTCCATAATTTCAGAGCCAAAACTGATGGGACATTATTTGTGCAAATACTTGGGGGGGGGGGTTGGGTTTTTTTTAAAAAAACATTGCCACGGAGACTTTGATCTGAAGTGGGACATGATAGTAGGAAAACTGTGACATTAGGGTTTTATATCTGCTTTGATTCTTAAAAGGATCAGGGAATATTGCTCTTATTTTATATCAGAAATAAACCACCATTGGCAACCATGCTTTTTAAATATTGGATTCATCTTTATAAAATAACTGACACCCCTTCTACTTCATTCCAAGACACAAAGCAAATTGTGATTACTTGGAACATATACTGATCAGTGTGAATTTCTTACTGATTTCAGTATAATGGCAAGTATGAATATCCAGTTCACAAGTGGTACCTTGAAACAGTGTCCCGTTGAGATAGTGTGTATCTAATAGATAAAACCATCTCTATTGTCTAATCAAAGGATGAGAATTAAAAGTGGTACTGCTTTTCCTTCTCCAGATCCCACCTGCAAAATGTGATGGCTTTTCACAATTTGGCACAATGACAAGGTCCTTCATCTGTGGTTGGCAAATTCTTCATGTTGCACAACAGGATGCATTTGCCTTACATCATTTGACTTAGGGTCACCAAATATTCTATCAGACCTTGAACCACAGTTTGTATTTAACCGAATGGGGCAAATTATTGACCCATTAAAAAGCTTTTAGAAACCTGTTTGTGTATGCCATATATTGAAATTCTCTATTCACATCTCCTTTAGGTATTCCTTTCCAGATCTAATAATCTGAAAGAAATAATGTGTCATCTCCCACCCACTTAGTAGATGTATTGTTGGCTACCTAGCAACAAACTTACCAACCAGGAATTAAACCCTGTCCTTTTCTTCTGCTATTAATAGCAGACTGCTCCGCAGAAATCAGCATGTTATTTTTTTCAGCAATATTATTTGCTGTGAAAGGGACAGGAATAGAAGCAATAAAAATACTGGTGATCTTCACTTGTAAGCCTACTTAGGCAGTATTACTAGATGTAAGTCCTATCAACTTCAATGAAACCTATGTGCAGATTAGTCTGCATATGCCTGGAGTTGTACAAAACCATTCTAAATTTGCTTAGAAATAATTAATTTTCCTAGACTCCCTATAAAGCTTCTTTAGGATTACAAGTAGTGCAGCTGTTACTATTCTCTGCAAGCTTATGGGCCAAAAGATAATGACAAAAACAAAAACAAAAAATCCTCTCATGTATGGCTGGTGTGGGTGTTCCGGGCTGTGTGGCCGTGTTCTGGAAGTTTTGTTTCCTAACATTTCGCCAGCATCTGTGACCGGCATCTTCAGAGAGCAGGAGCACAGACAGGAGCAGTTCTCTCTGTGCCCAGGATGAGGTGATCATTTTGTGGGTATTTATAGAGATCTGAGGGGGGGGGATTGGGGGTGTGGGGTTAACGAGCATCTGCTTGTTTTGGTGTCAAAATACGTGTGTATCTTCCTGGGGATTAGGCAGGGTTTTTTCTTCTTCCCCACCACACCCCCCCAATTCCCCCCCCCCCCAGATCTCTATAAATACCCACAAAAGGGTCACCTCATCCTGGGCACAGAGAGAACTGCTCCTGTCTGTGCTCCTGCTCTCTGAAGATGCCAGTCACAGATGCTGGCGAAACGTTAGGAAACAAAACTTCCAGAACACGGCCACATAGCCCGGAACACCCACACCAGCCATCATATTCCTGCTGTGAAAGCCTTCAACCTCTCATGTATGATTAAACTTGGAGATGGATAAAACAACTGGCAAGATAGGCTGCAAAATTATTCAGACCTAGGAGTAAATCCCACTGAAATCAGTGGGGCTCCTGAACTGATATATGTTCTAGGATTGTACTATTAGCTTTGAAGAGCTGGATCAAGATGATGATGAGTCAAATTTATAACTCATTCACAAAATGAAATTACAGAAAAATTGTAATTTTAAGTGGCATGCCTGAGGATGGTTTTTGATAGCAATTTCCAAAGGGCAGTCCCTTGGATCTGTCACAGCATAATTAATTATTGACTCCAGACCTTGGCAACAGCCATTGAAAAATTCTGTCTGGCACTTGCCCCCAGCTTGGCTTTCATCTTTAGATCTCAAAGATGCAGGAAGCAACAGAAGAGAAATGCCATTACCTCACATATGCTGGATCCAGTCCATATAGGATGTGAAGGGCTACATTTTAATTGTGTATTAAATAACTTCTGAGTGAGCACAGTGGTACTCTAACTAGGTAGGTCAGTAGCCTACTTGTAGTGGGCCTAAAACAGCTGTGGGGGATTGGTTATAGTTGGTATGGAAGGGTAGCTTCAAACAGGCATTCAAAAATGTCTTAGCATTGGTGAAGAGGCCAAGAAATCTAGAATAACAGTTAGAATTCTATAAAAAGCATGATTGGTCCAAGGTTCTGGCTAGGATTATAATGCAAGAAAAGATCTGTTTGACAGTTGAAAAATGATAAGCACTTGGTTTGCATTGAAGAAAGCAGTGTTCCTTTCCAATTTCTGGGAACCTTTATTTTTCTCCATATTGTTGAACTGAAGGAGTGTTTCTTGGCAGAAAGGCTTGGAACTGCTCAGTAGCACAGACTACCTTATGTCAGGAATGTTACTGTGACTGATGGAGATTGTCATAATTCGGGGATCTTAAGAGAAAGAGAGTCTAACCATACAAGGCATCCTCTTTGATCATATCCATAATATATTCTGGCAGCAGGGATTTGGCATCAAAGAGAGATCATCTAGGAGTTACTAAGATTCTCCAGCTCCTACTCCAAACTGGGTCCCTATTTGAGTGACTGAATAATGTGATGTTTTTAACCCTATACAGGTAGTCCTCACTTAACAGCCACAATAGGGACCGGAAAATTGGTTAAGCCGGGCAGTTGGTAAGCAAGTCACCATGTGACTGGACCCAATTTTTACCATTTTTATGACAGTCTTTAAGCGAATCACCACTGTCATTAAGCAAATTACATGGTTGTTAACTGAATCCAGCTTCTCCAATGGACATTTTTTGCCAGAGTTCGCTTAACAACCATGTGATTCGCTTAACGAATGCAGTGACTCACTTAACGACCATAGTGCTTTGCTTAACAACCATCATGAAAAGGTTGCAAATCGCAATCACATGACCGAGGGGGATGGTGCAACGGTTTGTGACGGTTGTAAGTACAAGTTGTAAAGTGCTTTTTCGAGGCGGTTATAACTTTGAACCGTTGTTAAACAAACAGTTGTTAAGCAGGGAGTATCTGTACTTGGCATCCTAAGCTGCTTAGAGCCTCCAGGAATTAGTAGCATACAAACCTAATTAAATTAAATTAAAAAATGACCAGAACGTCAGTGGAATAGCCAAAAGCAACTATCAGTTTTCCTGGAATTGCCCAACTGCTTTGGAGAGAAAGATGTGCTTGAGATAGATGGTACATGCGTGTTTCCTTCAAATCCAGATTATTGCATAGCCTTATCAGAGAAGTAGATATAAGACTGTACTTCCCTGATCTGTGTATTAGAACTGTTTCTGGTGACTTAGTGTTGAAAGGAGGCATTTAGCAATGTGTAGCTGAATACTGTTTATTTCAGAGGTTCAGAATTAAAAAGTTCTAGTGCTGTTGAAATGAGGTTCTACAACTACAAATGTAAAATGTTTTCTGTGCTACTTATTATCCTCTTATTATAAAATATGTTGCTCTGGATGACAATGAGAGCGCTGTAGAGTTGCCAAGTAAGCAGGAAACCAGCCTGGCATACTGTACTCATGTGCTTTTAACAGCAGATGTATTTGCAAGAAACCAGCAAACGTTTTCATACTCATGTTTGTAGATGAGATTGCATGTATGGCTTCTTTGAATAATCCTAAAATTTTAATTCTTTAATTTCAGTATTATCCCAGTGTATATGCTCTTATCATGGTGGACAGTTACTGGGAAAAGAAATATAAAGCAGACCCAGTTATTACATCTCTTTGCTATCATACACTAGTTAACAGGAAGAGAAAATTATGTGGGAAATTATATATTGAATTAAATCTCTCCTTCCACATGACTTTTGGCCACGTGCATGCTCAGAAATATTTTATGTCTCATAAAAATAAATTACAGGAGAGATGGCAAGGATGGTTTAGTTTGAGCCTGACTATTTTGAAGTGAATTTCTCTACATCAGCTGACTCATATTCTAGTGTATGTATCAACCAGCAAAAATCTCAGCTATTCTTCTGCTGTTTGTATAACTCAGGAAACTGAAGCTTTCATTTTATTTGAACTCAGTATAATAATAGGATATGCAATATACTATTATAGTTTTATCTAGACTTATTTCAGCATAATAGTAATAATAATAACAATACTGTATTAAATTTATATGCCACTAAACTACCAGAACTCTGGGTGGTTTACAATTGTTAAAACATTTAAAAACAAAGATCAATACAAAAAACACAGAAAGAGCACAAGTCAAAAGAACAGTGATGGCAAAAAAAAACAAAAAACAAGAAGGGAGCAGAAAGGAAGAAATGGGCATCAGTCATCTTCTCCAAAGGCCTGGGCAAAGAGGCCTTAAGATGTTAGGGACAGAAGTATTTTAGGCAAATTCTAACCATTTTTATATGGATAAGTCCAATACATACATATTCAGAAGTTTATCCCAATGTTATTTATTTGTACTGCAAAAGTCTCAGTGATTCACATACATCAACAGAAACAAAATTTTAAAATCCATGGTAAAATCACACAATAATCCAGCAGCCAATCTGATGAAGTCAGCTGTTCCCCCAAGAATCTCCAAAATAACTCAATATGTAATAGCTCGGAGAAAGCCAATACATGGCTTTTTGCAGCCCCAGAGCCACAGCACGCCAAAAGCCCCTTTGCATCACACTTCTGGGCGAGGCTGGGGCTGGGCTTCACGCTACAGCTCTGGGGCTACACCTCATCAGCAGCAGGAAGAAGACGTGAAGGTCAGATAGGGCGCACAGAGCGCAGGGCAGCAGAGGTCTCAGAGTGCAGGGTAGCGAAGCTGATTGCAGCTGGGATTGGGCTGGGGCAGCTGCAGCTTCCCAGGGTGTGGCAAGCAGCCCCCAAAGGGCAGAGATGGGGGGGAGATAGGCAGGGAGGCTGGAGGCAATCCCTTATCTTACTGAGGCTCAGGGCTGTGTGGGACCAAGCCCAGAATGGTTTGGATTGGGGTGGGTCCTTGGCTAACAACCAGCAGAATTTGCTTAACAATTGCAACAGGGAACGCCAGGATTGCCAATGCAGTCATATGACATCTCACTTTACAACTGCATTGCTTACCAATGGAAATTCTGGTCCCAATTGTGGTCGTAAGTCGAGGACAAATTGTATACATTTTTGAAAAGCTTTTCTTGGTTTTGCTCTTGAATTTTCCTTTGAAAAGTGAAGTTATAAACATAATTAATTTTTTTATCCTTATTGACCTCTTTCAGAATTTCCGTTTTGGGTTTGTCCTTTACTTTTTCCAAGAGAATATGGTCACTGCACTGACATAACACCTCTCAGCCCGAGGAAGCAAGCAGCAAACCAATTCTGAAATTCTGCCAAGAAAATTGCAGGGACTAGCCCAGGCGGTCTCCAGGAGTCAACACTGACTCGAAGGCAAATAATTCCTTTATCTGTATCTTTAAAAAAAAAAAAAAGAACAGGGAAGGTGATCGTAAGAAAGATCCCTTTATTAATAAGACAACCGACCCCTCTGAGTTTTTTGTTTTATTTGGAATCCACCCGCGCCTCTTGCACCTCCACACGGGAGCTCTCAACAACGAATCCTTTCCCAGTCCTCTGGATTCGGGGAAGACATCCAATCCACTATTTGGAATCAGCCCACAGGCACGTGACTCCGACGTCTCGTTCCTTTGCCCAACGCGGACTTTCCACGCCCCGCCTCTGTTCAACAGCAGGGTAAGGTCCCCGCTCCTTCCGCCACCGAGGCTCCCGCGCTTTCCCCAGGCCACAGCCACCCCGGCGACAACCTCCAGCGCCACGTGACCTAGTTCCGCTCCGAAGTTTCTTTCCGTCGCTATCTCTAGGGGTAACCGTCTCGCGATACCTTTTGTGATCTCGCTTGGCCGAGCGCTTTGGTCTCGCGAGATTCCCTCGACAAGATGGCAGCGCGGTCTTGCTGGTGAGCGGGGCGGCAGGTGGAGGGGACTTCGAAGGAAGCTCGTCTGGATTCGGAGGTTCTCCGCTCGCGGAGTGTCCCCGGCTGGGGGAATGCCGACGGGACGGGACTCGCCACCGCGGCTCTAAGCGCCCCGAGTCTTCCGCAGCATTTGCAGCGCCGTGTCTCCCCATCGTGGCCCCCCAACGCCCGGGGCCGCCGCTGGCGATGACCGGAGAGAAGCTGCGCTCGCTGCGCAAGGACCACAAGCCCAACAAGGAGGACGGGGACCTGCTGGGGCCCGGCGAGGAAGAAGCAGCGGCCGCGCCTGGCGGAGGCGCTTTCACTGGCGCCCGGGTGGGAAGCGGCAAGGGCGGCCGCAGCTCGAGCCACCGCATCTTCACCAACCATTATCGGCTGCCGCTCAAAGGAGGGCCCGGGAGCTCTTCCCCCGCCGCTTCCACCCTCGACCCCATCAAGCCCCCGAGCACGCAGTTCCCCGTGCACGAGTGTGTCTTCAAGGGGGACGTGAGGCGGTTGTCGGCACTGATCCGCACGCAGGGCATCGGTAACAAGGATAGTCACGGTAAGAGGCGATCCTCGCCCTTCTCTGCTCATTTCTCCTGGAAGTTGGAGCCTTCAAATGCCTTCGGAAAGAGGGGTCGATCGTAGTCCTTTGATTCTCCTAGCTTATTTGTAACCTACTCGTAGCAATCCTGCGTGCCCTCTCCCAGGATTAATCTTCAGTTCTCCATCTCCATGAGAAATTAGGAGTCTGTTCTTGTCTTATTTGGCAGAGCTGTTCGAAGAAAGGGTCTTCCATCCTTTGAATTTCAACTCTCACCTGAGAGGGGGCAGTCTTTTCTACTCTCCTGAATGACCAAATGTAAATGACTCCTTCCAAGCCCTGTAAATTCCTCCTGTTGCTGATCAACATGGGGAGCTAGTATTTTGACAGGACTGGGATCTTTTTATCTCTGTGGAAAGTATGTCACTGTATTTTCATAGGACCCCTTAATTCAAGAAGGTTTTGCTCCTGTAGTGTTTTGGGTCTTGACAGTTTTATGAGTGATTTTAAATGTTGAAAACGTTATTTTAAAAAGGGTCATTTCTCACAAAAATATATTTGTAATTATGTTTCTGAAGAAGTAAAATTCTTGTTGAAAAATCCAGGTTGCATGTAAGAATATTGATGGGGGTTTTCTTAAAAAAAGAGAAGTATCTGTTCTTATTTTGTCAGGTCTCTTCCTGTTTTAGTCTTAACTCTTTTCATTTATGCAACTTGTTTTCTGTTGAAGGAAAACAATTACCTAATCAGTGCTTTAAGTAAAATAGTACAGTGTCTCAAGTCTGAAGAGAATGTACTACTTAGAAATGTAGGTTTAGTAATTAAGCCTTCACTTATCCTTCCCCTTTAGGATGGGTCCGATTTTTTTTCCTGATCATTAAGACCATGAGGATAATTTTGCCATTATATCAAATAAAGTTTTTTTTTAAGGCTTCATCTGTACTTATTGCATAGTTCTTCTCCATTGGTACAAATATCCTTTGTAATCCATCACTGCCTAGTTTTAAGATGAAATGTATCTGAGTAAATGGCAGACTTTCCAGCTTCAATCCTAAACACTGATAAAAGTAAATCCTGTGTAATGTATTTGTGTTAGCAGCATGTAACCTGTTCATAGGAAATGCTGACCTTCTTATAAGAGAATAGGAATGCAACCCTTCTGGGGGAAAAAAAACCCTTGCCCCTTCAGATATGTTTCAGTGTTACTTGTTATGTTTTTCCAGGAGGATAGTGATGTCACCCTTTTCATCTCTGGTGAATTGCTATGTTAGTTTTTATGATAGTGATACCCTCTTTAATAACATATATTAAAAGAAAGTTGATTCTGTAACCATTAATATTAATCTAATGGAAGACAATATATATAGCTCAGGGTGGAGTTCTTGGTGCTCTCTGAGCTTAAGTGAGTATGAAGTTTACCGCCTGTTTATGTATAGTAGCTTGCAGGTTACTATCTATAAACTGTCATTCAGTTAGGATGCTGATGACAGGTTCTGCTCAGACATCCAGATTTAAAAGAGAAAAAGTGATTCAGGGTATAGAAATGCATCTTATACCTTTCAGCACCTAATTAAATGTGTATTTTCCTGGAATCATACAACTGTGAACCCAGAAGAAGACACAGCTTCTTTAAGAAGTTGCTGACAGAGGTAATGTTCACATCTGCATGCACTCCAATTCATCTTTTCCTTTGGATTCTGGATCTCTGTAAGTCCTACCAATAAGTATTTACATCACTTATGTTTCTTATGCTGGGTTCTGAGGAACATTATTCTCTAAACAATCTGGAGGCTCTGGCTTTGGGTCCAGACTAGCCACACAAATATTCTGTCCCTGAATGAAGAGGAAAAACTGGCAGATCCCTTCTCCAACATCTCACTGAAATCTGAAGAAAAAATGGTTGAAGACACTAGGATAAAAGGTCACAGAAACTATGGTTTTTCAAGTGAAAATGCATTTAAGTCCAACCTTTTCTTTTGACATACATTAGTGAAGATGGTATTAAACATTAAAATAAGCTGAATATTATGCTGATTTTGTTTTAAAAAAAACCTTTAACACTGTTGCAACCCAATATACCACCTTTTTAGCAGTCATAGGCATCTACTTTTCTAGGGCCAATGTGGTAGAGAACACAGGCTTGCTGAGTTACAAGATTTTCTGTAGGTTGAACTCAGTTCCTGATTCTGGTTTAGTCCTTTACAAACACTTTTTAAAAATGAATTCTATTTCTTACTTTTTCTGTTGTAATTCTTTGAACCTGCTGATTGGGTTTGGTTTTCCTGTGAGAAATAAAAAACTTGGAAGCCTGCTGTTATACAACTAATTGCAAATGTATTACAGTCTTATGAAAAGTCTTATTCATAAAATATCCAACAGATCTTAGGCAAAGACTGCAAATAAGGCAGGGATGGGTATTCCATGGCATGTGGCTAATGAATCCTCTCCTGATCCCCCCACAAAGAATTTTGTTATTAGCCATTTTCACTCTGCACTGTTGTCTAATCCGTTACAGCCTTCAGATACCCAAAATGGTAATTCTGCTCTCTGGCCACCAAAACATTTCCTACCCCTAAATTGAGTTGAAGAAGCATATAGTCCAAATCACATATCTCTCTTGTTAATTGCCTGTAAGATTTGTGGGTGAGAGTGGACAACCTTTAACACTCCCAAGTTGCTAAAGTACAATTCCTAATAGCTCAAAGCAACATGAATAATGGTGCAAAATGGTGGGAGCTGTAATTTAGCAAATAATGGAAGGCCACAGGTTTTCTACTACCTGGCAAAGAAATCTGAATTGCCTCCTATTTGTTCAAACATCAGCAATATCAAAACAATCTAAGTTTAAGGGTTATCAGTAATATATTTGTACCAGCTATGAGGAACTCAGAAAACAAAATTTAAAATTCTAGCAACAATCCTTTTATTTTACTGGTGTTTTTGCAAAAACTGTTTCGTGTGTGTGTACCTTCAAGTCAGTTTTTGACTCCTGGCAACTGCCTAGACTAATCCCTGCAGTTTTCTTGGCAAGGTTTTTCAGAAGTGGTTTGCCCTTGTCTGCTTCTTAGGGCTCAAAGAGAGGGACTGGCCCAAGGTCACCCAACTGGCTTTGTGCCTAAGGCGGGACTTGAACTCATAATCTCCTGGTTTCTAGCCTGGTGCCTTACCCAGTATACCAAACTGCCTCTCTGTTTCATCAGTCAGGATAAAGCAATTGCTCCTTCTCATGCCTCTTTATATATTTCTTAACAACATAAATATGAACAAGAATAGAATTATCACCAATTTTTAAAACATACATTTGTTAAATTTGTGTCTTGTATGATTGCAACCAATGCTAGTACAAAGCCAAGGTGAAGATATATTAGAGGAAACACTCTACTGTTTTCTTTTAATTAATGCACAGAATATTGCATCTGAAAATTTCATTAGAGGTTCTCAGTGGTAATGTAAGCCCAATACTTAATGTATGCTTAACATCATGTATATTCATACTTACTGAGGTAATCAGATTTGCCAACTTGAAGAAGCAGATTTTAATATGCTAAATTACTTGTATATCTTCCTTTTTTCATATAAACAAAACATAATTAAATCAGGAAATAGATGCAGTTATAAAGCCTTGTAACAATAAATACTTTCGATGATTGAAAATTGCAGTCTTAGGTTCAGGCTATAAATGTATAAACCTATATCAGAAAGAATTATAACATTGCAGTGATGTACCTTCACTTTCCATGGATTCATTCACATGATGACTGACAGTACTAGTAATGTAATGCTTGGATTTTACAATTTCAGTGTATTTTCTAAAGGCAATGGAGACATTTCTGCTTTCAGTAACAGTTGACGGTGTTTTAATTATTGGATTTCAACAAATTTTGGTAAAAGTTTGCTTCTGAGTTGTTCCATTGAATTCTTCAATTAAAATGTAACATTTATATTATAGTCTGGCGGCAGGCTCATTCCTATATTAAAACACATCTTCATGTAGCCACATAAATGATTTGGTATATCTTTACAGTTAATAGTGCAAAGAGGCTTCATCACTTGATTACATATGGCAGATTACAGGGAGCATAAGCTATATAGAGAGGGAAGGATATGAGGCAATGAACTTTGTATGAATAAAAATCTACTTCGCCTAAAGTTGGATGTAGCTCCAAGGTTACCAGGTTAGTGATTCCAGCTAGCAAAGGTAACAACTTAATACAGTTGAACAAAATTGGCATTACTGCCATTTAATCTATTTCCAGCCCCGTATTTTGTTACAAAACTTGGAATTCTGCAAGTCTGTTAACTGCATCAAAAATTATATTGTTTCCAGTTGTCATTGGGGTCCTTCAAACAGCTAGAAATGTTGCTTAGCTTTACATCCCTCCTTCTGAGATTTTTCAGCTCTTTCTTCCTTCTTTCCCTTACATAAAAAAAAATGTTGATGTTCTCAGGAGCCTAACTGCTAGATGCATATCAAATAATTTCCTCTTGTATCACAACTACAGAAAACAACATATTTTCTTGTATAATTTTTAATTGTTCTTTTTCTGTTCTTTGGAATTTGTTTAAAATACTTCTTTATTCCATGGAGGTTTGTATAATAAGCTATAGCATAATTTCAGAGTATTTTATTGTGCTCAGCAAGAGTTTGTAAATCTGGATCTAAGGTATGAATAAATATTTTTTTGGATGGGGGTTGATTAGTGACCTAGATCTGTCCATTGTGATAACACTGGAGACTTTTCAAACCTTAATTTAGGCCAGAATTCTGTCTCTTCCCTTCCAGCAACCCCCCATTTTATTAGACTTGCTCTAGTAAATTCCTTGGTATAAAATAATAGGTAAATAATAAATGCATTAATTCTGCTTCCTTTTATCAAATTAAAAATAATGGCATTGTTACTTATCTCCTAAATGAGTCGAGGATAATTAGCAGCTTATTTAATTATGTTGAGTAATATTTCAGTTAATGTAACAAAATTCTTTCTTTATAGGGAATACTCCTTTACATCTTGCTGTGATGCTGGGGAATAAAGGTTGGTAAAACTGTGGATATATCTGTTTTTATAAAAATGCATTCTCACCAGTTAGCCTCCAGAGGCCAGATTTTTCTTCCCTTAGCATTATCTTGAAATTGCCTGAAGACAGTGCTAGAGTAAACAAAAAAAGAATTGTTTTCTTTCCTTTTTTTCTTCTACTCTCAGCTATTTTTTAAAACCAAAAATTAGCTGTGGAAAGTGAGGAGTAAGTGACAGAAGCAGAGTGCAAGTGAAGTTCTCTTCCTTCTCCATCAGCTATTCTCTGTTGGGGGAAGGAAGTAGCAGCTGGATGTCCTGGGTATATCCATTCCACTCAAGTTCATACAAACCTCCTGGTAAAATGTATAGCTCCCTTGTTATATTGATTGATAGTTGTAGGGCTGGGAAGTACTATATTCTTATACTCCTTTTTGTTAACTGCAGTTTTGTTGAAATGTTTTAGAAATATTCCATGCATTAAAAACTATAATCTATCCAAAGAACCTGGAATTTGGGAAATAGAAGCATAATAATTGAATAAGTATGTTTATGAACAAACCAGAACTGTTGGGTGAAAAATAAGAGCTGTTGCACATTTGGGTACTCTCTAAGGCTAAGAGAAAGAGGAGGGTCAGTGCTTGCTCACATTGGTTCTTATTTGTCAGAAAGCTTTGCAACAATTGGACAAGGGTGATGATTTTTTTTTTAACTGACTTCAGAAGGGATACAAAGATAAATAGGATTTGGAAAAGTAGTGTTTTTTCCTGTGCCATTGGTCCCTATTATTAGAAATGTAGGTGGGAAATATCAGCCTCCTTCAAATTTTATAATAAAGGGATTTCAACTGAAAATCACAACTCAGTTACTCCTTTCATTTTTATCTGAACTAAACCTTCTTGGATTCAGCTTTGTTAAGCTTAACCTGAACTTACAGAAATCACTGATATTTAATTAAACATTTTCAAGTTTATTCTAATGTATGGCTAATTATTCTGTAGTTGAGGCTTATATGTGCTTTAGGCCTACTGATTTATTGAAACAAACACAAATTAAAATGTCTATAACTTTAGTTAAAATACTGTACAGATTTTGTATAATTTTGTATAAGCAGATAAATAAATTAACTCACATTTTTAAAGATTTCCAGTGCAGAGAATTTATTTAAACCAAGCATTCAGTGTGCACTTTTATAGTTTCATGACAAATCTTTTGTTTATGTTTTGAATAGATGGATAAGTGTCCATTTAATTATTGGAAATGGCTTGGGGAACAATTTTCTTCTCCATTGGCAAAAAGCAATTTTATATTACTAATACTCAATTCTTCAGAAAATATTGGGTCTGAAGCTTGTTAAATTGGTCCTAATCAGGATCACTTTTTGCCTTCTTAATTTTTTTTGTGACATAAAGCAGGGAAGCTGTTAAGTTGTAAATTTCAAGTAATGGGTAGTAGATTCCATGTTTGTTGTATCTTTTTTGAAAACAAAAGGCTCCTAAAGTTTATTTTTTAAAAATAAGCAATGTTACACTACTCCTTACATTCTCTTTCATTCTCTTCATTTCAGATGAAAGTTAGTTGATTTAGTCAGGCATTTATATTTCTAGCATTCTTTCATATTTAATTAGAAAAACAATATAGGATAAAAGAATAAAGCTACTTTAAATTGATTATGATGAAGATATTTTTCTAATCACAAATAACTCTGTTATAAATCTGTTATTAGTGTGTTTTGCTGGCTCAAGTAAGTAAGATACTAGTACTAAACAATTCCATAAACTCAGAGTGACTGTAGCTTAGGAAGATTAGGTTCATGGTAGAGGTCCTTTATGCATTCATCCCATTTTCTGTTAATCGTGGGGATAGAATTTGTTGTTGTTCAGTCGTTAAGTCGTGTCCGACTCTTCGTGACCCCATGAACCATATCACACCAGGCCTTCCTGTCCTTCACTGCCTCCCTGAGTTTGCTCAGTTTCATGTTCATTGCTTCAGTGATGCTATCTAACCATCTCATCCTCTGCCATCCCCTTCTCCTTTTGCCTTCAATCTTTCCCAGCATCAGGGTCTTTTCCAAAGAGTCCTCTCTTCGCATTAGGTGACCAAAGTATCTGAGCTTGAGCTTCATTATCAATCCTTCCAATGAGCAATCAGGGTTGATTTCCTTTAAGATTGACTGATTTGACTTCCTAGCAGTCCAGGGGACTCTCAAGAGTCTTCTCCAGCACCACAGTTCAAAGGCATCAATTCTTCGGTGCTCAGCCTTCTTTATAGTCCAGCTCTTACAGCCATACATTATTACTGGAAAAACCATAGCTTTGACCATGCGGATTTTTGTTGGCAAGGTGACGTCTCTGCTTTTTAATATGCTATCTAGGTTTGCCATAGCTTTCCTCCCAAGGAGCAAGCATCTTTTAATTTCATGGCTGCAGTCTCCGTCTGCGGTGATCTTGGAGCCCAAATAAATGAAGTCTGTTAGTGCTTCCATTTCTACCCCTTCTATTTGCCAGGAATTGATAGGTCCAGATGCCGTGATCTTAGTTTTTTTAATGTTGGGTTTCAAGCCAGCTTTCGCACTCTCCTCTTTCACCCTCATTAATAGGCTGTTTAGTTCTTCTTCACTTTCTGCCATTAGGGTGGTATCATCTGCATATCTGAGGTTGTTGATGTTTCTCCCTGCAATCTTAATTTCTGCTTGTGATTCTTCCAGCCTGGCATTTCTCATGATGTACTCTGCATATAGGTTAAATAAGCAGGGTGACAGTATACAGCCTTGTCGTACTATTTTTTTATTGTCGTATCCTATTTTGAACCAATCGGTTGTTCCATAACCGGTTCTAACTGTTGCTTCTTGGCCCGCATACAGATTTCTCAGGAGACAGGTAAGATGGTCCGGTACCCCCATCTCTTTAAGAATTTGCCAGAGTTTGTTGTGATCCACACAATCAAAGGCTTTTGCATAGTCAATGAAGCAAAAGTGGATGTTTTTCTGGAACTCTCGTGCTTTCTCCATGTTCCAGTGAATGTTGGCAATTTGATCTCTAGTTCCTCTGCCTCTTCGAAACCCAGCTTGTACATCCGGTAGTTCTCGGTTCACGTACTGCTGAAGCCTAGCTTGTAGGATTTTGAGCATAACCTTGCTAGCATGTGAAATGAGTGCAATTGTGCGATAGTTTGAGCATTCTTTGGCATTGCCCTTCTTTGGAATTGGAACGTAAACTGACCTTTTCCAATCCCGTGGCCACTGTTGCATTTTCCAAACTTGCTGGCATATTGAGTGCAGCACTTTAACAGCATCATCTTTTAGTATTTTAAATAACTCAGCTGGAATACTGTCATCTCCACTAGCTTTGTTGTTAGCAATGCTTCCTAAGGCCCACTTGACTTCACTCTCTAGGATGTCTGGCTCAAGGTCAGTGACCACACCAGCGTGGACATCAGGGACATCAAGATCTTTCTTGTATAGTTCTTCTGTGTATTCTTGCCACCTCTTCTTAATCTCTTCTGCTTCTGTTAGGTCCCTGCCTTTTTTGTCCTTTATCATGCCCATCTTTGCACTAAATGTTCCTTTGATATCTCCAATTTTCTTGAAGAGATCTCTAGTCTCCCCCATTCTATTGTTTTCTTCGATTTCTTTGCATTGTTCGTTTAAGAAGACCTTCTTATCTCTCCTTGCTATTCTCTGGAAATCTGCATTCAGTTGCTTATATCTTTCCCTTTCACCCTTGCTTTTCGCATTCCTTCTTTCCACAGCTACATATTTGTAAAGCCTCATCAGACAGCCATTTTGCTTTCTTGCATTTCTTTTTCTTTGGGATGGTTTTAGTTGCTGCCTCCTGTACAATGTTATGGACCTCCATCCATAGTTCTTCAGGCACTCTGTCTTTCAAATCTAATCCTCTAAATCTATTCATCACCTTCACTATGTACTCACAAAGAATATGATCTAAGTCATACCTGAATGGTCTAGTGGTTTTCCCTACGTTCTTCAATTTAAGCCTAAATTTTACAGTAAGAAGCTCATGATCTGAGCCACATTCAGCTCCTGGTCTTGTTTTTGCTGTCTGTATAGATCTTCATCTTTGGCTGCAAAGTATATAATCAGTCTGGTTTCGGTATTGACCATCTGGTGATGTCCATGTGTAGAGTCGTCTCTTGTGTTGTTGGAAAAGAGTGTTTGCTATGACTAGCTTGTTCTCTTGACAGAACTCTATTAGCCTTTGCCCTGCTTCATTTTGTACTCCAAGGTCAAACTTGCCTGTTATTCCGGTTACTCCTTGACTTCCTACTTTAGCATTCCAATCCCCTATGATGAAAAGGACATCTTTTTTTGGTGCTAGTTCTAGAAGGTGTTGTAGATCTTCATAGAACCGGTCAACTTCAGCTTCTTCAGCATCAGTGGTTGGGGCATAGACTTGGATGACTGTGATGTTGAATGGTTTGCCTTGGATTCGCACTGAGATCATTCTGTCATTTTTGAGGTTGTACCCCATTACTGCCTTTCCCACTCTCTTATTGACTATGAGTGCTACTCCATTTCTTCTAAGAGTTTCTTGCCCACGGTAATAGATATAATGGTCACCTGAATTAAATTCATCCATTCCCGTCCATTTCAATTCGCTGATTCCCAAGATGTCGATATTCAATCTTGTCATCTCATGTTTGATCACATCCAGCTTGCCTTGGTTCATAGATCTTACATTCCAGGTACCTATACAATATTGTTCTTTACAGCATCGGACCTTCTTTTTGCTTCCAGATACATCCACAGCTGAACTTCCTTTTGGCTTTGGCCCAGCCACTTCACTCTTTCTGGAGCTACTTGGAATTGCCCTCCGCTCTTCCCCAGTAGCATATTGGACACCTTCCGACCTGAGGAGCTCATCTTCCGGCATCATATCTTTTAGCCTTTTGACATTGTCCATGGGGTTTTCTTAGCAAGGATACTGGAGTGGATTGCCATTTCCTTCTCCAGCAGACCACATTTTGTCAGAACTCTCTGTCATGACCTGTCCGTCTTGGGTGGCCCTGCACGGTATAGCTCATGGCTTCATTGAGTTATGCAAGCCCCTTCACCACGACAAGGCAGTGATCCATGAAGGGGAGGGGGGGGATAGAATTATTAATGCATAAATTGAGAATGAAATCTCTCTTATGTTGGCTTAACTTCCTTGCTGAGTATGCAATACTTTCTAAAAGCATACAGTCTTCAGTATACTATTACAGGTTCTAGGCTTTTCGATATGTCACTTCAACAACTGCTTCAAACTAGGTATCTTATTCTGTAGCTGGGCCCTGCTAGTAAGATCATACATTGTGTAAATAGCATTGTATTTAATTAGTCTCTCTCTACTGATTAAAAATTATTTGATTCAACACGTTTCCATCAGTGGACTGAGGAGTGAAGGCAATTTTCACTCCTCCTCTTGTAACCTTCTCTGCTACATTTTGTGTAGTTATAAGGATATCTCATCCCTTTAAAGCAGACTTGGTAACTTGCAGGGTAAAGAAGAAATTCTCAAGTTTCTGTTTTCATTCTGTTGACCTTTACATCAAAAAGTCTCCCAATGGGATTTAATCTTTATAGTTGTAGAGATATTGAGTTGGCTTAAGAAGAAATTGCTATTTGTCCTGTTGGAATCAGTGAAACAAGTTATTCAGGACAAAAGCTTTGATTCAGTTGGAACCAAAGCATTACTAATTTCTTTTGATTCAGCCCACTGTGCTGGGAAATCCACACAGTACATGTTGTATAGCTCATACCAAAACACTAACTCAAAATCATTCAAAAGCAAACAGTACCCTCCATTAATTTAACACATAACTCAGTTATCAAGAAATTAGTTATTTTTGTCTATGTGATTTGTTATAGAAACTTAATATTATTGTTTTATCTAATGCAATTTATTACAGAATGTGCTCACTTGCTTTTGGCCCACAATGCTCCCGTAAAAGTGAAAAATGCTCAGGGATGGAGTCCTCTTGCAGAAGCCATCAGCTATGGAGATAGGCAAATGAGTAAGGAATTATTTCTCTGGTTTTATGTAAGAAAACCTATTTAGTCTTTAAAGTAGCAGTACATGAAGTCCTGGAGAAGTGAGGTTTTACTGTAACTATGAATAAATCAAGAACAAAGGCGTGGGTGTGTATACACATACATACATACATACAAAGAAAGAGTTAATGAAGCATATGTTAAAATTCAGAGTGTTTTGACTTTTTAATTTCCAAGAAGTCAGGATAGTGGTGTGATTTGTGCTTCCAGCTGAAAAGTTGTAAAAGTTTGAGAAACAAACTATATCTATATAATTATAAGGCTCAAATTCATATCACTAATAGAGCCTTTTAAAAAATGAAATCTTATGACCAGTAAATACCATTTAGTTTGTTCATTTCTAAAGCAAATATTTTCTTCAATATACTTGTAGATTGGTATGTGCTTGGTATATGTGTTATAATTAAAATACACAAATACAGAAATTTATTTAATATCTGTAACTTTTCTGTTAACACTTATCTGTAATCAGAGAATGTTTTTGCATTTTAATTATTTACAGTTATATTAAAATATATCCTCCTGTTCATACTATGAAAAAGCATAGGAATGTGTTCAAACCTTTTTGAAAATATTGTAATAATTGAATGCCAGGATATATTTGCAGTACATAGTGTAAATGGTAAAGTTCTTCCAAGTACAGGGAATGTCAATCCTAACTGTAGCTGAGAGGGTTATGCTTGTACTTAAATTTGCCAGCTTAATGAGAACTTCCCTAAAGAGCTTTCAGCTGATATTTGAATTTTTTAAAAATCACCTGAGAGTTGGATATGAAAGGCTTAAAGGACAACAGCATTGTTGCAGCTGTGCCATTTCTGAAAGGGGAACTCCCTGAGAAATTGAAAAGCACACAAGAAAGCTTTGTGTGTATGTCTGTATTAAAAAAAAATTGCATTTCCTGTTCCTAGATGGGACTTCCTTCTGTATAAACAACCAGCTCCATGCCAGGTTATCACCAGTAACGTTAGAGCATGTAGTGCTCCTTGAGTTAGGGCAGCTTTAGGCATTGCTCAGTAAATAAGAACCCACGGAGTAGAGGTGGAACTATATTAGTGCTGATTAGCTCCATTCCCCCCCCCACCATGTCTTTATGTCCCAGTAAGGTGCTCCCCATTTTTGTGGATACTTGATTGTATTACATGATACATGGCTTACAGTGAATTTGTTTAGTTACAGCACTCCTAAGGAAACTGAAGCAACAGTCTAGGGAAAGTGTTGAAGAAAAGCGACCTCGATTATTAAAAGCCCTGAAAGAGGTAACTAAATGAGGATTATGTCAGAATTTTGTTACTTTTAATAAAATAGTTTGGGTGCATTAATTTTCAAATACTTTCCAGGAATACTGCACCCAATGAATATGATGCAACCAGCAGATAGCTCACAACAGGCTTTCCTGCTATGGAAGTTACAGTTTTCTTAATTATCCTTGCATTTCTAAATCTCATTTTGCCCTGTAGATTTTGGTGCTGACCTATAAGTGAATCATTATGTAGGAGTGTGGATTTTTAGAAAAAATATTGTGGGTGAATGACTTCTATAGTTGTATGATGCTTGTATCTGCTGAAAGCACTAGGCACTGATGAAAACCTACAACATTTAAAGCTTCAGGAGAAGATCCAGTTAGTATGTTCTAAGTTAGTTTGTTTTGATTGGATTATTCCAAATGTTATGAAGTATATATGCAGACCTGTAACTACTCCATCTCAGTCTATATAGTATTGTGATCTTTTGAATAGTAATATAAAATCAAACCTGCTGTGGGAAAGCAGAAGCTATTTTGAACAGTGATCATAACCATATGTAATCTGCATATTATAAAATGGAATGAAATATCTTTATAAGATATAAGAAAGATGTGTAAATTAAACTTAATATGTATTGTTTTACAAGTATGTTTGGTAAGAGCATGCTAATATTGCCAACTGAAGTATGTGTTTACATTTTTTTAAAAAATCCCCAGTATATTAAGTTTTAATTGACACATGTATTTCTCTTCAGCTAGGTGACTTTTATCTTGAACTTCACTGGGATTTTCAAAGTTGGGGTAAGTTGTTTTTTTTTAATGCATATATGGAGTGATTGATTATGATTATGTACCATCAAGTTGTTTTTGACTTCTGGCAACCACATGGATAGTATATGGAGTGATTAAAGAAGTTAATAGTATCGCTCCAGAATATAGTTTCTGCTTGGGAAGATGTAAGTCCATAAGATACACTTTTGTATAACTTGCTGTGCTTGTGTAGCACATTAGATGTAGAAAATCCAAATACCATTATTTGTACAATATGTTTTCAGAGCTCTTGTAATTAATATTTTAATTATGTATAATATATTCTAAACACTACACTGAATTATAAGGCTTATATAGCATTACGCTAATGAATGAAAGCAGCACAAGCGTGATTCTTTGCTGAGCATCTCCTGTTCTGATGATGTACATCAAAATCTGCTGGAGAAAAAGCCTTGATCAGTGGAATTGTATACAGGGAGGCTTCCACCCAACTTCAAATCCTAACTATGCTCCTTCATAGTTGTGGGGAAACTTTCATGTATTCTGCTCTATATATGAAATCCCCCTGTTGACATTGGTGCTACGTGGATGGATTCCAGATTGAGCAGGTGCTTGAGGTCTTTGGGGACGAGCTACTTGATATTTGTTTTGCTGTTTCTCCTAAGTTTCCTAAGTCTAGTATGCTATAGTTAGGACACATTTCTCCCCTGATCTGATTTAAAAAGAGTTCTAACTTGTGACATCATCTGTGTCTTTTGTCTCTTGATCTCTTAATCATGGTTGAAGATTGGGAGCAGCCCCTGAGCATGTATGCTTCACCCCTCTCTTTGGTGCTGTGTGTTCCTCAGGACTTCACATGCAATTTCCAATTTAATCCCCCCTCCCCATTTTCCTTATAAGAGTTATAGTTGCTGTTATATCTCTATCCTAATCAGACTTTAACCCAAACTCCTAGCTGTGGCTTAAAAGCTAAGTGTGACCAGTGTTCAAATTAATGGAGCAAGAATGCTACTTAAGGGTGCTGAAAAAAAGAGAGAAGCTTGAGTAATCAGGGAAAAAGCTCAGCACTCTGAAATGTATTCCTTATGTAACCAATTAGTGACTGATTTAAAAAATTCTGCACTGACCCTACATTGTAACAGAAACTGTTTACTCACAACAAGAATTGTAATTTTACTGTTACTTATACTGCACAACATTACTTTCTTTTAGGGCTTTGTGAACCATTCAAAGGGTGCTTTGCAAAGTGATTAAGTGCTCTTTTGAACCTATTACTCAGAGCATTAAAGGAGACTTGCAAAGCAGCTGCACTGAAATTTGAGAAGCCACAGTACCGTAGCTCTTTAAACAGCAAATGGTTCACACAGCTCTCCTTTTAGTATTTTACTGTTTCTTCAGAACTCAAACTGAAATGGGTTTTATTGTTTTGTTATGTAATATATTTGATAACTAAAAAAAGTCACTATCAATTTGAATTCCAAGATTTTTGGTATGCATGTGTGCTGTGATGAAAAAAAGTATGTTGGTGTTGTTATACATGAATTGATGCATTATAATGACATTTAGTCAAACACTATCTTTTTGTCAAATTCAGTGCCTTTACTTTCCCGAATCCTGCCTTCCGATGCATGTAAAATATACAAACAAGGTATAAATATCAGGTAAGAATATTCAACCTGCATGACATTAATTTATTATTTTTGCTTTATAATATTAATGGCATAGATTAATATTCCTTTTTTTCCATATGATTTAATATAATTAAAGAAGCAAATGTTAACATTTCTGGTTGGGAAATAGATTGTATGTAATATGTTTACCAATATTTTGTTTAGAATTACCTTCATATTTTCTATAATATTCTGAAAATATTGATGAATAGGCATCCTCACAAGCCCATGATTTGGAATAACTTCGTGTGATATTAGACCAGTGACAAAAATGGAAAAAGAGAATCTGTAGAAAAACTTAGTAGCCATGAAACTGGTATATTTTCAAAACTGTGTGTATTCTAATAGAAGAGAATATATCTAGCTCAGGGTTGAACTGAAAATTTTAAATACCATTTAAAAGATACAATCAAAAGCCTAGGAAAGAAACAAATGACCTAAAACACATCCCCTCCAGCAGCGAACATCCAGATAAGCAGGAAACAGCACGAGATAAATAATCAAGGAAGAAACAATACCCTAATCAAGGAACCATCAAGGAGGAAGCCACATCTCCACCAGGACTGGCAAAGCAAGCTACTATGGGTAGCCCTCACTTAATGACCATTCGTTCAGTAACCATTCAGAATTACGACAGCACTAAAAAAAGTGGACTTACGACCTGTGCCCAAAATTACAACCGTTGCAGTGCCCCCGCAGTCACTTGATCAAAATTCAAGTACCTGGTAGCCCACCCACATTTACGACTGCAGGGGTGCTTCAACTCCCCCTAGCCACCTATCTCCCTCCCATCTCCGCCCTTTTGGCCTCCTGCTGCCCTGCACTCCATCACCCCAGCTGATCTTTGCCCGCCATCTTCTTGCTCCTATTGCTGACGAGGTATGCCCAGCCTAGCTGCTGGGCCCTTTGTGCTGCAAAGGAGGGATAAAGAGCCAAAAGCAGCCTTTTTTTCCAAGTGCAAAACCAGCCCTGCCCCTGCCTAGGAGCTCCAAAAAGGGTTTTGTGCTGCAAAGAGGGGAAAGAGAGCTAAAAGCAGCCCCTTTCCCCCCCCTTCTTTGCAGTGTTCCCTCTCCCTGGGGGCTGGCTGAAAAAGCTCCATGCCGAAATCCAAATACAGAGCTTTTTCAGCCAGCTCCCAGAGTCGAGGAGGAGTCCTCTTGGCAGACAGCAGCAGCTTGTGACCTTCCCTGCTGGCTTCCCCATTGACTTTCTGGGAAAACCGGCAGGGAAGATTGAAAACGGTGATCATATGATCGCAGGGTGCTTGGCAATCGCAAGCCTCTGCCGCCTGCCAAGAGGATTCCCTGTTCTCTGGGAGCTGGCTGAGAAAGCTGCATGCTGAAATCCAAGCAGGATTTTCAGCCATGGAGTGGAGAGGCTTCAGAAGCCTCTCGACTCTGGGGCTGAAAATCCAAGCAATTCTGAGGCCCTTGTGCACCTGGCCTGCACCACACCCCTGTGCACCCTCACCGACCCTCCCACATACCCCCTCGCTCCCTCCCCCACCTGGGGCTTGCAACTTCCTGCCAGCTTCCCCACTGACTTGATTGTGGGAAGCCGGCAGGAAGTTGCCTTGACTAACGACTGGGGCATTCACTTAATGACAGCAACCAGAACTGCCAGGATTGCAGATGCTAAGTGAAGCGGTCACATGATAATTCACTTAATGATTGCCTTGCTTAGTGACCTAAATTGTGGTCCCAGTTGTCATTAAGCAAAGACTACCTGTATATATAAACAACTGCAAACCCCACTTTCCCTTGCACTAGTGGTATTACCTAGTTGGGTAATAAAACATCTGCAAAAAACAAGCTCAGAGAGCACTAAGAACCCAACAATGTATTTTATTTAACTACAATTTCTACATAAGCAGTATAAATCTCTCTTTCTGGATCAATTCACATGTTGGAATGTTTCTGCAGGCTTGATACAACCCTCATAGATTTTACTGACATGAAGTGCCAACGGGGGGACTTGAGCTTCATTTTCAATGGTGATGCTGCGCCCTCTGAATCCTTTGTAGTTTTAGACAACGAACAAAAGGTTTACCAGCGAATACATCATGAGGTAGGCCCTAGCATAACAAAGGCATGAACAGGTGTTATGTATTCAAACAAAGTAAATGATTTTAACCTGGTTTTAAACCCACCCAAAATTTAAAAGCCTAAGTTTAAAATGTGCAAGGTATAGCTCTGTGAAACAGTATTTGCTCCTTTTTGAATTTGCTGAACTTTTGCAAAATGTAGCACTTGTTTCATTTAGGGTAGGGAGCCCTAGGGTATTTCAAGGCGGGCATAGAAAAGCAAATTGTATTATATTGCCAATACTGTCTTGTTGATGCCAAAAAACATACCAATTACTGTCCCATGTCCGTATCCGGTAACAGGACCTAGACGGGGGGTCACAGGAGAAAACCAAGGTTGGAAGGGGGCCACAGGCAAAAAAAGTTAAGATTTAGGTTGTTATTTGTTCATTTAAATTCCTCCTATTCCAGATAGGGCTGCCAAAATTCTTTGACAGACATACCAGTTGTAACCGTCACTTAAAGCCTTTATATTTCAATAGGAACCACATGAAGCACTGATAACATTTATTGGAGAAGATAAGTAAAAATTCAGAAAACCCAAAAGCGAATAAATACTGTTTTCCTGAATTGTAATTAGCCACGTTAAGGACAGTAAGGTTTTAGTTCTGAATGCTATTTCTTGGACTGGATCCCGTTTTGCACAGCAGATATGTATAGAGTAGGCCTATACAACTATTTTTAGCATGATATTATTATTATTATTATTATTATTATTATTATTATTATTATTATTATTTGTCCCCTGCCCATCTCCCCCCAGTGGGGGACTCTATAGTATAGCTGTTAATACAGTGTATCAAGCTTTTGTATTTGTGTTTAGTGTCTACTGCTAATGATAATAGTGGCATTTCACTTTAATTGCCAGCATAGTACTTTATAGATAAGGTTGGAGGAGGTCAGAATACTAAAAGAGAGAATTCTAGTTACCTATGATAGGGGAGGACAAATTAGCTTGGTGGCCACTCCTTTGTGGCATGCTCCAAGGTTCTCCCCAGTTTTTAACATTTTTATAAAGCCATTGGAAGAGGTCATCTGTTCGTTTGGAATGAGCTGTCGTCAACATGAAGATAATGCCCAGTTGCACATTGCCACCCTGGGCCCTTCCAAAGATGTCACTGAAGTCCTTTTCCACTGCCTGGAGCTGGTTAGGGTCTGGATAGGACAAAAACCCAAGGAAGATAGAATTGCTGCTTGTTTATCACAGTTCTGTGTTGATTCCTGTGTCGTCTCTTGAGGGGGAGGCCCTAGCCCTGAAAGAGCAGGTCCACAGCTTGGAGGTTCTCTTAGACTCACTGCTGCTGCTGAATGGCCAGGAGGGCCTTTGGCAGCTTTGGCAAGAATGGGAAGATCTCACTATGGTGACTCAGGCCTTCATCACTGGATTTCTGTACAGGTAGTCCTTGAGTTACAACCATTTGTTCAGTGACCGTTCAAAGTTAGGACAGAACTGAATGAAGGGACTTAAAACCAGTCCTCGAAGTTCCAGCTGTTGCAGCATCCCCACAGTCACATGAACAAAATTTGGGTGCTTGGCAGCCAGCTCACACTTACAACCAGTTGCAGCATTCCACGGTCATATGTTCGCCATTTGTGACCTTTCCTGCCAGCTTCCCACAAGCAAAGTCAACAAGTAAATCTCCCACCATGGCCTTTTTTCACTCACATGCACCATGTCCTCCTTCCCCCCATCACTTGCATGCACCCCGCACCCTCTGTCTCGGGCCTCCCTGCACTCGCATGCATGCACCACGTCCTCTTTCCTGGCCTTCCTGCGCTTGCATGCATGCACCCCATGCCCTCTTTTCCAGGCTCCTTGTGCTTGTACTGCACCACAGCACCCCCCTTCCCCCAATTCATGCACAGCCTGTGCCAGGCCTCCCAGGGCCTCTCCCATCCCCCAGGGACTCCCTCTGCCTCCTGCTTAATGACCTACACATCTTGGGGTACGACCATCACTATGCGATGCAGTCACATGATGTTGCACTTTACAACTGCATTGCTTAATGATGGCAATCCGTGTCCCAATTGCAGTCATAAACTCAAGGACTGCCTGCAGTGTTCTCTGCGTGGGGCTGTCTTTGAAGACCACTCAGTAATTACACTTCATTCAGAATATGGCAGCTTGTTGATTGGTTGGTGCTTGTTAGCATGACCATATTATATCTATGTTATGCTCCCTACATTGGATTCCAGTAGGTTTCCAGGGGCAATTCAAAATACTTACTTTAACCTTTATTATTATTAGATTAGATTTTATTATTATGGTTGGTCGCACAGTCAGCCAGATGTTTAGACTGGATTTGGCATTTTTATTCACTTATCAAGTCCTTCCCAAGGACTTGGGATAGGCAGATGTTGTTTGATGGTGTTAGAGGTATCGTCACAGGATATAAGCTGTTCCAAGTAAAGCTGCCTTTTGCAGTTGACTGATGGTGATTTTGTCAGTGCTGATGGTATCTGAGTGGTGCTCCAGATGTTTTGGGATTGTGCCTAAGGCGCCTATAACTATTGGTACTATATTTACTTTCTTTTGCCATAGTCGTTCTACTTCTATTTTCAGGCCTTTATATTTAGTGATTTTCTCCAGTTCTTTCTCTTCTGTTCTGCTGTCTCCAGGTATTGCAGTGTCCGCTATCAAGACTTTTTTGTCTTTCTTATCAACAGTTGTTAAGTCTGAGATGTTGTGTGGCAGGTGCTCATCTGTTTGAATTCTAAAGTCTCAGAGCACTTTAGCTTCTTCGTTTTCTATTACTTTGTTGTATGATCCCACCAGTTCTTGCTTGCAGGCAAATAGTATTTCTTGCAGATACTCCAATGCACCATTGTTGCTACTTTGTCATGCCATAGTTTGTAGTCAGTCTTTGCGATCTTGCAGCAGCTAACTGGGTGGTCCACTGTTTCTTCAGCTTCTTTGCAGAGGCAGCATTTGCTGTCTGTTGCTGTCTTCTCAATTCTGGCTTTGTATGCATTTGTTCTTAAGGCTTGGTCTTGTGCATTATTATTATAATATTTTTATCTGGCCTTTTTTATATATTTGAGTCAACTCAAGGTGGCAAACATACCTAATACTCCTGTGAGGTAGGTTGGGCTGAGAGCGTATGACTGGCCCAAAGTCTCTCAGTCGGCTTTCATGCCTCAGGGAGGCCTAGAACTCACAGTCTCCTGGTTTCTAGCTCAGCACCTTAACCACTACACCAAACTTTAACTTGTAGCCTTCTGGGAATTTGTAAAAATTGAATTATTCCAGAATTTGGGAATCAATGGAGATGCCACCATCCATGTTTTGATAGTTGTCATTTTTTCCATTTAATTTATATTTGGTTTTGATTAAGAATATTTTTAATTATTATTGTTTGATTTTTATTGTGTAGTTATTGGTCAGGAGTCCTTGGAGATTGCATCAATATGTGAATTTAATAAATAATATCAGTAAAAGGTATGGCACATATCTCCTGGTGCTGGATAAATTACACCCTTAACAAAATAAGTTAATTATTGGGAGGCTTGTAATTAAAAACAAATTTGGATAGAGAAGAAAGTGCTTATGTTTAAATGTTTTATTTTACTTAAAAATATTGAATTTTATACTTACTTAGGAATCAGAGATGGAAACCGAGGAAGAAGTTGATATTTTGATGAGTAGTGATATTTATTCAGCAACATTATCAACCAAATCAATTACCTTCACACGTGCCCAAACAGGATGGCTTTTCCGAGAAGATAAAACAGTAAGCCAATTTTTTATTTTAAGATTATTGTCCATTTTATATTACTGTGTCAGTAAGGTTGCACTAAGGCAAAGAAGATGAAGTGACTTAGACTATTATGGCTCCTTTGTTTAATCTCAGAAGTGGAAAGGTCCTAAAAGGTTAAGAGAGGTCCAGTGAAACTGGAAAAAGTAAGACAAGTTGAGGAGAAGATGGTGGACCAGGGTGGGCAGCCTTTTCATGGCTGGGGTACATGCTTCATGTTCTGGGAGGGTGAAGGCTATAGCGGGTGTACCAATGATGCAAAGCAGACAAGATGTTAATCTTTGGTACTCATATCTCCAGATTTCAGCAACACATTTGCACATTTGGAGGAAGCTCTTCAAGAATAAAACAAAACAATTTGCGGCTCTATGTAGCCCTGGACCAACAGCTTGCCCACCCTGGATATAGGTAGTGAATAGGTAGGCAATAAATAGGAAGCCTCACAATTCTAGTCTTCATATCAAATACTCTGTGTGTGTTTATGTCCTTAGGTTTTGTTTTTTTTTGCAGGAAAGGGTGGGAAACTTTTTGGCAGACTTCTACCTGGTGAATGGGCTTGTTTTAGAATCAAGAAAAAGACGGGAACATCTCAGTGAGGAGGATATCCTTCGAAATAAGGCTATCATGGAAAGCTTGAGTAAAGGTGGAAATTTGATGGAACAAAACTTTGAGGTACAGCTGAGCATTTCTTAAATTGCATGCTTAGCATATGGCTTTTAAATGTCAGATTTGAAACTTCATTCTGAATATTTGGTAGAGAACACAAAATACATTACAGCAGTCTTAAATTCTGAGAAGAACTTCCTTTCCTTTGTATACAGGTAGTCCTCGTTTAGCAACCACAGTTGGGACCAGCAACTCGGTCATTAAGTAAAGTGGTTGTTAAGTGAAACCATGACAGTGCTTATGATTTTACTTCAGCTTTCCTTTGCTTTACAGACCTGCAAAGGTCATAAATGTGAGGATTGGTCATAAAGTTACTTTTTTATCACCATTGTAACTGTGAATGGTCACTAAACGAGGCAGTTACTGAACAAGGACTACCTGTATAAGCTTGCATTCTGACATTTTCTTGTGCTGCCATGTTTCTGAAACTTCCTGAATTTCAGTGGTGATATTTGAGAGACTTTGAGAAGCAAAGGTCTTGAGAGCATCGAGGGGGACTGAACTTAACCTGTGACTGTTTGGACTTGGTGTCAGGTTAGCAACTGATCATTTAGTCATTCTCCATAGTCATCACTGAAACTTAAAAACGTTTCTTTTGTGTTTTTGTAAAGGAGGGTTTACTTAATACAATTGACATAGAACTGTGACATCCCATTGCCCCTTTAGTTGTGTAAATTTTTTAATTAAATAGGATTTAACAGAGTTTCTTGATGCCTCTCAGTTCCTACTTCAATTTGTTTTGTCCAAATAGTCTGCCATATTTCGGGTGTGCTAGTTGCTTCCACACCCCTCAGGAGGTAGTATGATGTTTCCTAAATTTTTTAAATATCAGCACAATATTATTAGCATCTTTAATGTTCTGCTGTAACTTGTTAAAATTTTGTCATTTTCAGCCATGTTAATAATTCTAATCATGTACATGTTTTTATAGATGGTAGTCTTCAGTATCAGTTAACAATTTAAAAACTTCCTTTTCACATAACAGCTTAATGGTAGGCTTAATGCTTCAGTATAAAAAAATAATGTTTCTAAAGCTTAACCAACAAACTGTAGTAGACCAAAATAGTGAGTTGTCCAGTGGATAACTGAAATGTAATACAGGTAGTCCCCGGGTTTAAGGACAACCCATAATTAAGAACGGAGCTTATTGTAGCAAAATTTGAGTTAAATACACAATAATTCAAGTTAAATGTGCAATGCTTCGAGTTCATTACACAATACTACTTATAGAGTATTATACAATAATACTGTTCTGGCTTACATACAAATTCAACTTAAGGACAGAACTTGAGAACGGAACTCATTCTTAAACTGGGGACTACCTGAGTCCTATTTGGAAACAGATGTCAAAAACCATTGAGGAAAATTATTCTTTCTCTTAGCATCAGAAATGATTAGTGCAAGTTTGTAATGGCTTACTGCTCTATAAGTTTCCTCCAGTGATATGGGGTAGAAGATCTCTCGTGAAATGAAAATACAGCAGTTGGGGGGGGAGGGAATCACTCCTATATTTTTTCTGAGGAAAATGTTTCACTTTTAGAAGTACGTTGTTAATATTATAATATAATGAAAGAATACAACAAAGTAAGCATTTGGAAACTCTATAGTGATCGTCAAATCTGAAACTGGACATGAGAGAAGAATGCCTGACCTTGAAGAAGAGTTTCCCAGCTATATGATCCTTGATTTCTAGCTAGATAGCAACTTGAGCTGTTTAAACATTGAAGAACACTGTGCTTAAATAAGTGAAATTGTCATAGGAATTTAAAGGAAAACTGGAGCATTCATGTCATATATTGGACAACATTTGACATTCCCCTAGGACTGCTTCCCCATCACTGACAGCTAGTAGAAATTAAGTTAGAATTCATTGAAAGTGGCTACATCATATAATAATAATTCATTACAGAATTAGATGCTGTTTGTGAAAGTCCAAAAATTTAAAGTTGGAAGTAGTTTTAAAGGAAGATTGTTAATTATCCCCAGCATCTTCATGTTGTATGCACACCATAGATTGCCATCTCTTTAAATAGAATGCCTTTAAGAGTCAAAAGTATGTACAGGCAACATTCTTTAAGCTTGCCTTACTCCTTATCTTGGTCTTTGGACAGCTATTTCATGCAGCATTAACACTAGTCTTATATCCAAATTTAAATTTTATTAAAAAAAATATCTTTAAGAGGTATGTCAGATTGATCCACCACAAGTCATTTGTTGAGCTTGCGGTAGTGTAGCTTTAGATTGGACCAGTATTTCAGACTGGTAGGTGTTGTCCTCTGTGGTGGAAAGGTGATGTGTCTGTAGCTTAGAAATGTGGTGGCTATTGAATAAATTCTTCTGTCTTTTCTTTAAAAAGCCTGTCAGGAGACAATCACTTACTCCACCACCACCCAATACAATATCATGGGAGGAATACACATCTGCAGAAAATGGAAAGTGAGTATTACTGTTATATGTATATGGTAATAGAGCCTGCTATGTGCGACCAAGGTTATTTGCAAAATATGTAGGGTGCTTGACATTAGTAGGAGCCAAAAGTATCTATTGTTCTAGACTTTGAGTCATGAGATAAAAAAGAATAACTGGTTGTTTACATAATTATTTATTTCCATTGGTTTGTTTTTTTTAAAGAGCACCCAAAAGTTGCTATGCTGATTCCTCAATATACTTGAAGAAATCAGATGGATTCCCCTGGTACACAATTGATGTTTAAAATGCACACTTATGAAATTTAGTATGGTGTCTGAGACTTGTTCTGGCACCCCAAGTTCTTTTATAACATGCTGTTCTTGACTATCTTCCGAAGTATTTGTTTGATGCAGGTAGCTCAGAGTGTAAACATAAGCACATAAACCTTTTTTGGTATCTGTAGGGCAATGAGATGAAATCTGATCAATTTGAAATGGAAATATCTGTTTATAATTTCATTTAGGTTTTAAGTCTTATTTTACATATTTTTATTAGACATTTTAGAGAAAATATAAAACCATGAAAGGAAAAAGAGCAAAAATAAAGGCATATCTAGTAAGCAAAGATACTAGGCGATAGTGTCTACTTTCTCCATTATTATTTGTAATAGCTTTAGAAGTTTTAGCAGACAAAATCTGGAAAGACAGACAAATATGTGGGGTTAAAATTCAGGGATAAGTATACAAGTTGAAATGCTATGAAGATGGGCACTATATGACAGCTGATGAAAGTAATCAAAGACTTCAGTAAATTCTCCAGATACAAAATAAATGAAAAGAAAACAAAGATAATAATGAGATATATAACCACAAAAGAGATGACTTTCTGAAAAAAGTGTCTGGCTGTGAGATAACAAAACAACAACAACAAAAAAGTGAAATATTTGGGACTTGATTTGGCAAGAGGCAACAAAGACACATTTCAGAACTATTATAATAAGTTTTGCAAAGAAATTAAAAAAAAACCAGAATGGTTGAAGAACTTAAAACTTTTTTGGCTAGGACTCATTGCAACAGTAAAAATGTATACATTACTTAAGTTGAACTTTTTATTTCAAATGGCACCAATTCCAATTTCAGACAAGACCCTGCAAGATAGGCAAAGAACAATCAACAGATATATATGGAGCATGAAAAAATGAGAGTAAGGTTCAAATTTTTTCAGAATTCAAAAGAAAGAGGTGAACTTGCATTTCCTAATTTTAAATTATATTATTGTGCAAGCTGTTCATTGTGGATAACAGAATGGGTAGAATCCCCACATAGTAGAGCATCAATCATAGAAGGAGCCAGCTTAGCCAGTGGACTTCATAGGTGTTCATGGTATAAGGAAACAGAAGAAAATAATTGAAAGAGACATATTATAAGACAAAGTTTGATAAAAATATGGAATCTAATCTAAAAACAAGATTAAGTCTGATGACATCTCCATTGGCTTTACTATCAAATGCCTTTTAATCCAGTGAAAAATATAGTAAGAAAGATTTAATCATGCATGCCAATGTGGTGCGTCCAGACTTAGAAAACAGATTAAAGATATAGCAAGAATTGTTCGGTGAAGGTAGGAATTTACCATGGTTGATGTATTTACAAATTGCTGAAAAAATAAAAAGTGACCTCAGAAATGAAGGAGGGACCTTGAGAAAGATGACAGAATTTGAAACTCTTATACAAAACCAAAATAATCTACGAGGTTGTATATATAACAATATGACATGGAGATGGAACAAATCACACGTTGCATGATCGCGTGGATTCAAAACTTCAGCTTCTTTGAAGTAACCACAGTAGCACAATGGGAAGAGTTATGGAAAAAATATAATTCATTCCAAGCTAAAATTTGAGGGAAAATTAATATATGATATTTTACAGATGGTATACAGTATAATGCTGTCCATAATGACCAAGATAGACAAATCATATAATAACAAATGTTGGAAATGCCACAACAGAGAACATTTCACCATATGTCATGGATATATAAAAAAAAACCCTCAAAAGTACTGGAAAGAAGTATATCAAAATAGTCAGAAAATCCTAAACATAAAAATTGAACTAAAACCACAGGTATTCTTATTAGGTATAATTCCAGAAAATATAAATGAAAAGCACCAGAATTTACTAAGATATATGCTAGCAGCTCCAAGAACTAACTTGGCACATCAGAAAAGAGGAGCAATGCTGACAATACCAGATTGGGAGACCAAAATTGGAGAATATCTGGCAATGGCAAAATTGACACTATATATCTATAATAGAAATCTAGCCAGATTTAAGCTCCCTTATGTATGACATATTACACAAGGCAAATTTAGACATTTAGAATATGGTTTCTAGAAAAAAGTTACGAGACCATTTAAAAACAACTAATGAATGTATTTGAGCAGGAACTGGCAACAATCCTTAATGTGTAATGTAAAGTAAAAAATATCAAATTGCCCTTAGCGGTTGGGGACACAAATCAAGGGGAAAGGGAGAATGTGCCACTAGAAAGTTTTCTCACAATGCTTTTTTATTAATATTTAGTAGTTGTTTCTTTTTGTTCTGTCCTTTTTTTCTCTTGTGTTTCATTATTTTAATAATCATACTGTTTAAGAGCAACAACGAAGAAGAACAAAAGAAAAGGCTAAAAACCTGAGGTGAGGTTGGCCTCATCACTCTTGAGCTTCTAGAAGTCTCTTAAAACCCAGTTATGCCAGCAGGCCTGGGGACCCCAGGGGACAGGGGAATTAGTGAGGTGGCTCCCTTCTGTTTAACATCCTTTTTTTTTCCCTTGTTCTATTTTGATTTTTATATTTTTAATGTATTTATTGATTGTTTTTAGCTTTGTCGTACGCCACTCAGAGTCGCCTGTGGTGAGATGAGCAGCTATATAGATTGGTTTAATTAATAAATGAATTTAATAAATAAATTAAAAAGCACAATACAAATGAATAAATGAGAAATTTACAAATATCATAGATACGATAATTTTCTTGTATGTTGTCGATTGATGGTAAATAACTGAATGTATTATATCATTTTAAAAGCTTGAAAATCACTACTAAGCTCTAAGTGGAACACAAATATCAGGAGCTATAGTCAGTACAATGTGAGTCATAAAATGAAATTATGAGCTACAGTAAATTCTATGCATGATGCTAAACGTTTATTCTAATTTTTAAAATCCCATAAATTGGAATTTAGATTTTATACAGAGATGAAGTTGCATTTTAGATGTGGCACATATCCTTGTATTGAACTGTAATCAAGGAATGGTTTCCACTTTGAGTTAAATTCTGTCTCAGATTTATTTTTAAGGTAAAAAGTTATTCTAAGGTTTAATTTTTTAAAAGAAATTAATTGCACCCTTTACTTTATTATTGAAAATAAGAGGTTCTGAAAGTACTTAAATTTATATGTCCGTGTGTGCATGAGAGAAAGAACAGCAACAAAGAGAGAAGTCAGTGTATTTCTTCTCTCTCCCTCCCTCCCTCCCTTCCTCTCAAAAGAGCTTTCCAAGCTTCACTGAATAATTTCCGTTATCCTTGTTTCCTGCTCAACAAAAATCTGTTTCAAGGTGCTCTGTTTCTGTATTTTATGTATTAGAGAGATTTTCATTTTGATTTTCTTTAATTAGAGCACCTCATTTGGGTAGAGAACTTGTCTGCAAAGAAAGCAAGAAAACCTTTAAAGCTACAATAGCCATGAGCCAAGAATTTCCTCTAGGAATTGAATCGTAAGTCTCAATTGCTTATTACAGAAGATCGTGAAAGAACGTGATACATTGAAGTTATATTGCTGATTATATTGTGCTTATTCCAGAGACTCTAATGTATAGAATAAGAAAAAGTTGTATACAACAGATGAGGTTGTGATTTGTTCTGTTGTACAATATATGGGTTCTGCATAGCTTCAGTTTCAGCTTTGGCTGATTGTGTTATCCCTTGGTGAGTCATAAGCATTCTCTTCCAGATTAATCAATTTCTGTAAGTCATGTATCACTTAGGAAATTATTTCTCTGATGTTGCTTACTGATTTCCAGAATGTCTAGACTGGTGCAAAGTGATGTCACTTTGCAGAGTTTTCTTGCCTTTAGTTCCTGAAGCAAAGGGGTCATCCCACTGGGAAAACCTAGGCACTCTGCCTTGGTTTCTTGTAAGTGTTAACATCAGCTGCTTTGCTTTGCTTGGCCACTTCATTCTGATGGAAATATCTTATGTCCACTGATGTGCAGAAGAATACTAAAGGAGGAAAGCCCATCATACCTTGAATCTCCTAAGGCTTTCCAAAACAGCCACATCTTAGCAGCTTTCCTAAATGCCAGCAGGATTGGTGCTGACCTGAACTTGGTTGAAGGATAGGGTAGCAACAGAAAAGGTGTACCCTCATGGTCCCTGATGGCAACAATCCTTCAAGCTGGGATTCAAAGGATTCCCCTCCCTATTAGATGGGCAGAAATCACTGGGAGAAGGCAGTCCAGCAAATATCCAGGTCTTAAGACATAAGGGGCTTTAAAGATGACTATCAACACTTTGAATTGCATCTGGAAGCCAACTGGCAATCAGTACAGCTCTCATAATAGTGATGTCACGTGGACAAACCAAGAGACATCGTAATTACTTGAGCTACTGCATTCCGAACCAGCTGTAATTTCCAGGTGGTCTTCGGGGCATCCACACATAGAGTGAGTTGCAGTAGTCCAATCATGAGGTTACCAAGACATAAATGACTGTGAGCAGGGCCTGGAATGGTTGTAACTGGCACACAAGATGGAGTTGTGCAAAGGCCCTTCTAGCCACAGCAGCACCTGTTCCTCGATCAGGAGCTGTAAATCCAGGAGGATTCCCAAATTACAAGCCAGTTGAAAGGAAGTAGCTCCTCTGTAGTCCATGGTCTGCAGGATATTGAAACTCCATCAGAAGGGCTGGAGAAGGCCTGTGAATGGGTTAGTTTCTGAACCTTTCAACATCTACATCAATGTTATTTTTTAAATACTTGCTTGTATTTAAATACCCAAGTTCTGTATCAAGATTACAAAAATGTTGGGCATGGGATTAGACCTGGTGCTACCCCTTTTATCCCCTCAAAAAACAACAATCACAGTTTTCTTGTGAAATAACACAAAATTAACGTTTACTCACATGAATTAGTTTTTCTTCAGGAACAGCAGTTACAGTAGCAACAAATAAATGGCAAATTTAAAGTATTAAGTAAATTAGAAAATTAGGCCATAATTAGTCTCTGAGCTGAATAGCTCAGACATGTGCTTTCGCCTTGAAAGCATGGTGGAGGAGGAAATGGAAGTGACCTCACAGAGTCTCCGCCTCCTTCCATGTGTCTGTCTATGAATACAGGAGCTGTGAGTTTTTGACTGCATTATCCTACAAAAAAATGCATATTACAGGCTACACGCTGTACACATACTCTGTGTAACAAGCAAGAACAGCACTCATGAGAATATAATTTATATTAAAAAATCGGTAATTTATTTTTGGATGCTTGAATCTGCTTCTTAACACATGATGGTATTTTTAGAATATCTATTGCTGGTTGTTGTATATCTTGATAGTATCTTCCGTAGTAGAATGGAAAACTGGAATTTTGGAATTAATTACTATGAAAAATGATTAAGGCTGCCCACTTAAGCATTGGGTTTTAGGACTGGGAATTGAATAGTATGTTTGAAAACTGCAACTAGAGCAATTATGTAGGTTTGAGAGAAAAGAATTGAATGCTAAAACTTCATTTAGTCAATCAGCATTGACTTTGCAAACATGGTTTTGATCTGATTATAGGAATGGATGAGAATAATACCTTCCCTTCTCAGTTGCTCAAATCACCTGGGTAATTGTTGAAGCTGTTAAGAGATGCTGTTGTCATGCATGTCTTCTCTTTCAGGTTGTTGAATGTTTTAGAAGTAATTGCACCCTTCAAGCACTTTAACAAACTGCGGGAATTTGTGCAGATGAAACTTCCACCAGGCTTTCCAGTAAAGTTAGGTGAGCTATGGATTTCATTGGATAAAACAACTCCCAGTCTTCCAAAACCAGGGGTTATTATTTGATTGCCTCTTGGGGTGGGGGGAGAAATGCAATAGGTTCCAGTCGGGCATTAAGCAAAATAAATGTGCCAATTCATGGTCTGCTGAGTGGAAAATACATAATACAAAGTGAAATTTTTGCCTGAACAGGAAGGGCTAGCCTAGGCAAAATACGAAATGTGTGGTTGCATTTCATTTATCCTTTGTTAAGCAAGAGGGAAACTGTCTGGCAGGATTATTGGGATTGGGACTGTGGTTTAATCCTTTCCTTGTGTTGCATCCCTTCCCTCCCTGAAGGCCCGGAAGCTTCGCTGAGACAATAGAGAGGTATAAACAGCTAGTTCATCCTTGTGCTGAAGTTCTGTTTGGGCTCCAAGTTAAAAGATGTTTTCCCTTCCTTATGAACTTTGCTCCTTTTATTTTATTTTATTAAATAATAATAAATGATAATATTTATTATTATTTACTTGTATAAGTAAATGCCGTTTTTAGCAATGTTTCTTTATTCTGCTTGAAAGCTAGCCAACTTCAGCCATTGTGAAGTGGGACCCACAGAAAGTAAGTGCTTGTGAACAAAGAGGCCACATATTTTATGATGTCTGTCCATTTTTTAAAAATTCCATTGTGTTCTCTAATTAAAACAAGTTTAGTAACTTTCTCTGACTATATAAACTTTGGAAATATTGCTCAGGGCCAAAAACAGGATGAATGCACATAATAAGCACTAATATTACTTTAAAAGAAACATAGAACCTTGGCTAGGTTCTTACAAAGACAGACATTGCACAGTCACCATGCAGAGGCCGACTGAATTTGACAGTAGGAGGTAGAGAAACAACTTATCAGTGTTTTGATATGTGGATTAAAAATACGGGGTTGGGCCTCTCTAAAAGATACAAAGTCTTGTTTAAAGTCATTGATTGACTCAGTGAAGATTTATGTATTAATATACCCCTGCCTCATTGGAACAAAACAGTTGATGATGAATAATATAAAGCACAGTCGCAGCAGGAAAACAAAAGATTTGGAGAAATAAAGTTTTTACAATTCTGTTACAAGGGGAAAAAGAACAGCATGAGTTGATGGATGTAGGAGTTTCACAAGTGTGGGTTAGTGTTGAAAATGAGCCTGTGCCTTGTAGCCACTCAGCTGATTCTCTTTTATGCTCAAAAGTAGGCATCTCAGTTTAAACATGGTGGTCCAGCAGCTTCATATGGATGGAAGCAGTTTATCAAATGATCTGGTTCTAAATTATTTAGAGCTTTAAAAATTGCCACCTGTACTTTAAATTAAGCTTGAAACCTAGTGAATGACTGACATCTAATCAGACACTAGTCCTCATCAAAATTTGGCTTTTGCAGCAATTTGTATTTGCAATCTGCCTTCAAATTATAACAGTTTCATCCCACCATAAGCTGACAGCTTGTGCCCATGCTATTCAAGTGGGAATATAACTCCTTTCAAGGCCAACTTGGGTTTTTTTCCCCTCAATAACATTACTTTTGTCCGGCTAGATGTTTCAGCGATCAATTCCAGAACTCTTTTCAGATGCATGGTGCCTTCCTCTATTATTCCCTAAGATCAGTAGATAGAAATGAGAGGTAGGGATGCTTATTGCCTGCATATTGATGATAATACCACAGCCCAGATCGGTAGATGATCTCTGCCAGCAGTTTTCTTAGGTGCTGGAAAACATTGGATACAGGGTGGTCCATTAAGGCATCTCATTGGCCATCAGTTACAACATTCCTCCATACCATCCTTTGGACCCTTTCATCAAAAAGGGCTTAGAATCACATGAAACTACCTGTGAGGCCCACCTTGGCTAGGTGGTCCAGGAGAATATCATGGAAATGATCAGGAGGAGTCTTTTGTTAAAGAGAATAAGGGCCCCTTCCCTGACATTAATGGTTCTGTTCCTTTCCTCCCAGATATCCCTGTGTTTCCAACAATCACAGCCACTGTGACTTTTCAAGAGTTTCGCTATGATGAGTTTGATCAATCAATTTTCACAATTCCTGATGACTACAAGGAGGACCCTAGCCGCTTTCCTGATCTCTAAACTTAACTGGACAGTTAGCAGCGAATAAAGAATACCAGCATGCCTCAGAAAACAAGAGAAGAGAAGGACGCGGATAGCTCAAGACTTGTGTCTGGAAGTTGAGAAAATGGAAAGGATAAAACTTATTTAAATGAATTCAGAAAGGGAACACAGAGTGAATTTTATCTATTGTAACATATAGCAAGCATTCATCTGGTGTCTCAATGACAGCAGGTCTCCTGATGTATCACATCCATTTATACATCTAGACTTGCAAGCATGGTAGTCTGGCACCTCAGTGACCCCCCCCCACCTCCCAAGATACATACATAACTGCTATGAAGACTATAATTTGTTTTTAGATTTTTTTTCCCTTGGTAATAAAAAGCACTCTTGGACCATTTGGATAAACACTAAAATGTCTTACCTGGGTATTAGCCCTTTTAAACACCCGTCAGAGTCAAGATAACCTTCCTTCAAGGTTTGTTTTTCATACATTGTAGATCCTGTTTTATTCAGCAAATTGAACATCATCTGAGCATTTAGAAGAAGGAATTACTTTTCTGTAGATAAATGAGCCAAAAGCTAACCTTTTATAAATAGTTGCTTTTATTTATTGCAATACATTTCAGTACTAGAACATTCACTCTGCAGGGAATAAGGTACCTCCTTTAGCACCTTAGTGCAACTCATTGTGGTGCTATCTATATTTTCCCCAAATTGTTGATTTATCCACTGAAGATTGTTTACTATTTTCATGAATATCTTTTCAAGCTGGTTGGAAATGATCTTGCAGTATTTGTTGGAGAACATGCTAGGAGATTCTTCCTTGACGTTTATTTGGGTTGCTCAAATGTACAAGAGTGACTCAACAAGCATACCAAATTTGCATTTATGTTCTGCAGCATTGGGAACATATTGAATAATATGCACTTAGGTTATAACAATCTCAAATGTGAAGTGTGTTTTCTCTCTCGAGAGAAAATCTAATAAAATGAATAAGGGCTGCAGTAAAATAAGAAAAATGTACAGAAATGCTAAGGGGTGTTTCCAGTATGGTTAGCTTCAACAAGAAAAACTTTTGGCTTTTTTCTTCAAATTGATTTCTAAAAATTAGGAGTATTACATGGTTCCAGCCAATGAAACAGGAGTATAACCTAGTATTTTTGCTCTACTGTCTCAAACTGTCGATACCTACGTTCATTTGTGTTGCGAGATTTGGCTTTTGGTAATGTGTATGTGTACAGAAATGTAAATACTTTCAGAAGAATATTCTTTGTGCGGTCTAGTCAATTTTTTTTTTTTATTTGGGTCTGGAAACTGCTTAAGTCACTTTCAGACTTGCAGAAAACCACCATGCAGGGTAACACCCAGCACTGGCAATATCTTAAAATGTGAAATGAGGTTTTCTGAGGCACAGCGCTCAGTAAAACAGACTCATAAGCCGCATCAGCTCTGTCAGGAAAAAGGTACAGAACTAATTAAGGTTGTAGCTTTGCATTAGGACCACATGCAGAGAAGCAACTCAAGCCAACTGCAGCTTCATATTCTAAACCAGGGAATAAATACTGAGCTTAATTCCAGAAATATTGCAAACTTGTTAGAAGTTTAAACCAACCAGGACTGGCAGCTGTAAGTGTGAAGACAGCCTGTTAGGGCTTTATGTATTGGGCCTTTATGCTGTTGGGCCGTATTTTGAAAAGTGCCGGGTTATTGGCAGAATCCATTATGAGAGATTCAATCTGCCTATGAAATGCAGTTAAAAACATTCTCATTTCTTCTGTGAGTTGATTCAGGAGGAGACATTAAGTCTAAAAGTGCTTGATGCTATAGGTTGCATCCAGTTAGTGCCACCTGCCCACAAAATAACCTCTGTCAGAGAGATGGGAGTGATTTTCACATATTCTTATAATCCCTGTGCCCTCCAGCTTCTCTAAAATAGATTCAGGGGAGGAGGAGAACAAAGTCCTGTTGTTTGAGTGGAAGTCTCCTCTTTTGTCATTGGATTGTGTCCTTTGTATTATCTGTCCTGTGAGCATCTCATAAAAAGAATATGCTGTATAGGAATTTACAGCACCGTTCTCATGGGAATGATGGACAGTATGAATTTGATTGGATGACTGTATCTCCCCCAAAT
This sequence comes from Python bivittatus, assembly GCF_059951505.1. Taxonomy (NCBI): domain Eukaryota; kingdom Metazoa; phylum Chordata; class Lepidosauria; order Squamata; family Pythonidae; genus Python; species Python bivittatus. The sequence goes on from NW_028277098.1 coordinate 36,428,812, forward strand.
GGTAGGAACTTGATAATGGTCATCTCCTGTATCTGAAATTATCGGATTAATAATGCCAAAGTTATCTTTCATTGAGTTTTAGGGAAAAAAAATAATTGCTTAAGAATCTCAGCTCAGCATATGGAATACATAAATCTTTCCACAATGGTTAAATACTAGGTTGGATCCAGATTTAATCACGTGGGAAATAAAAAAGATACCAGTTGAAATCAGTGAATTCTTCAGAACAAAGACTGATTTCAGTGGATCTAATCTAACCATAATCTGGGATCCAATTTAGTGAAGTTTTTTGTCCAGTCTAGTCAGTCATAATCTAGTAAGATGTGAAAGGGGGAAAGAACTTTACTTTGATAGTTGCTGGTCAACCTCTGACAACAGAAGAAAGACCTCAAATTTTAGCTTGTTTGCACTGAATAAAAGAGAACAGCCTCTTAGTGGTTTCAGCAGATTTTAAAGTTGTGGTTTATATTGTATCACAACCCTTTTAAAAAATTGTGTAGGTATAAAAGCAGTGTTTTTATTTTGTTCCAGTGATAGATTTTCAGGAAAAAAAAATCAGTGCCCACTGCAGTTGATCTGATTGCATCCAAGCGCATATGCATACAGCTCTCTTGCTTTCATGGAGCTTCCAGTTCATGAATTTGGGAAGTTGATTTACACATGCAATAGGAAGGCACATATACACTGACTTTAAAGGTAATGGGAAAAACTTTTCTGTAAAGAGAGCTCTTTGCCTGCAACAGTGTTCCCAAATGTAGAGGAAAGACTGCATTCAGAATCTTAGAACTAAGTAATAAAGAACAGATATTAATGAACAAAGATAGGTTGGTGCTTGACCATTAAGCCCTTTAGAGAATCTGCTGTGACTTCTTTTTGGTTGTACCATCTAACATAGTACATTAGGTAATTGTTGCATCCCAAATATTTTGCATTGGCTACATCCACCACTCGTTAGAATGACAAACTTTTGAGCCCAAGAGTATTCCTGAATCATTTTCAAGAATTTTGGATTTATGTATAAGTATGGTTGCATTATGGGAAAGAAGTCCATATAAAAATATGCAAAATTTATTATAAATGTAGCACAACTGGCCAAGATATAGGATGATGCCATTTGCATATTTTTAGGCCATGGCTAAAAAGGAATGTTATTTGGGAAGCAGATAGTATTAGTGTAGGAATGTGCAAAATTAGTTGATCTGGGAATGGACTGTTCCAGACAAGTCCAGAATGTTCTGTTTTCTTCTAGACCATGCCAAATTTTTCCAGGGAAGGCACTTTGGCAATTCCCAGAAATAAGTTCTCCAGACTAAACTGCAATTTAAGGGTCAGATCACCCCCAAAACACCTCAAACTACTTTTGGTTTGAAGGATTTATTTTGGAAAGCTGCTTATCATCCCCTGAAACAAAATATTGGAGTTTTCCAGAATAATCTGTTCCTATATCAATAAAGTTTGCACATCCCTTGTTCTGAATAATTTGGAAAGGTGTTAAATTTAAACATGTTAAATTTTCATTTGAGAAACATCTGAAATTTCTTTGAGGTTTGACCTCTGAAAAACTAGCAAAGTGTTCTGTCAAGCATTAGCATAGGATCTTTTAGAAGAACTCAAACTCTTCCTTAATCAAACTCAGTCTTACTGGTCTTCCAAATAATTGCTTTAATTTATAACAAAAGGAATAATACTTTTTCCAAGCAGCTGATTTTTCAGTCATTGCAATTCATGTATACCTAGCAAATAGTGCACCTGTGGATATAATCCAATGCTGGAAAGCCCATCTTAAGCTGAAGCATAATATATTGAAAGTTACATACTTGTTGACTTTGATTTATTAAAGATAAATATATTTAAATATTATTAACAAACTTTCTATAATGCTGCAGTTTTTCCTTGACAGTTTATAATTGTAACAATGTCATTTTTTGTTGTTACATTTCATGTTCTTTGTCTAATCTAAACTCACCTTCACTAAAAAGGTTTTTGGTTGTACCACTTAGAATAAAGACCAAAAGATGCTGTTTGCTTTTGAAACTGAATATATGAAAACTATATTATAACTTACATGGATACTTCCTCCTTATTAGAGGAAGACTAAGATGTACAAAAAGGCTGTTACAGTGTACCACTTTCACAAGGACATTTTATTGGTCAGTTTTTCAATAAAATCCTCAATTTTCAGTGCATTGGTGTTGATTTCAGTCTTTTAACTGAAGCTAGTGAGTTAGGCCACGTAAAGATGAATAAGTATACTGCTTGCTTAGATACCATGCTCATAGTGTAAGATGATAGCATTCATGAGCCACATCTCGCTTCAACTGTAGAATGGATGCTGTACTCCCAAATAACTCTCTATTCTTCCTAGTGTTACTTGAGTGTTTTGTTAATCTAAAATTTGTTTTAAATTGTTGTTGATCAGTCGTTAAGTCATATCCGACTCTTCGTGACCTCATGAACCATATCGTGCCAGGCCTTCCTGTCCTTCACTGCCTCCCTGAGTTTGCTCAGTTTCATGCTCATTGCGTCAGTGATGCTATCTAACCATCTCATCCTCTGCCATTTTCTCCTTTTGCCTTCAATCTTTCCCAGCATCAGGGTAAATGTGTGATGTTTTGTAAGCTGATGACCTACCAACTGACCTCCCCAGAGTGATACACAAGACTTTTTTAGTCAGGGAAAAAAAAAAGACCACAAAGTCAGTAAACAGCTAAAGGTCAAAAGCCAGGAAATTGGCCACAAAGTCTGAAGGAAAACAGGAGTCAAGGCATAAATCAAGAGTATTAGAGACCACATGCCAACTGCTGAGATCACAGAATCAGGAGGAGGATTTGTAACTACTGAATTCCAGTTAAGTTGTTTCTCATCCAATCCAATTAATTCTAATTTAAGAAATTGCATAAAATCTGCTGCTTTCTGTTCAGATTGGCTCCTCATGCTATCCTGATTGTCAACGCATGCACATACTTTGTTTTTGTGAACCTGGGGGTGTTCCCCATAGTTTTAGTTATGGGTTAGACAGGTTGGCTGGACTCTGGCTTTATATAAACAGCAACAATTCTTAGATGCTTCCTCAGATTCAGCCACATTTTAGCCAAAGCTTCATTTTTCTCCTGAAACTCCCTGCAGTCATGCAGGAATCCATTACTATAAAATACCTGACCGTGACCATCCAGCCTTTGTCTAAATAACCTCCAGCAGAAAGTCTGCACCTCCCAACTGTTCCTCATAAGCTTTTCCTTCTGGACCCCTTATCATTTTGGTTGTTTGCCTCTGGACACATCTGTCTTTCCTAAAATTTGGTACCCAGAACTGGTTGTAATATTTTGTCTGATCAACACCAGATAGAGAGGAACCACCCCACTTCTTCTTCCTGGATTTTTTATCCAGGTCCTTATCTATCCAATAAGAGCATAGGCCAGCCCACTTTTTTATATTCTCTGGTAAAATTTCATTGGAGTCTTTAGTGAATTAATTACTGAAGTCAAGGTACACTATATCCATGACATTACTGTGATCGACTATACTAGTCACTCTATCAAAAAATATGGGTTTTTTGGCATGATGTAGTCTTGTTAGAGCTATGTTGACTCCTGGCAAACAATGCATTATTTTTTAATGCTCAAACTGAATTTTTAATATAGGTAGTCCTCAGTTTACAACTGCAGTTGGGACTGAAATTGCTGTTGCTAAGTGACATAGTTGTAAAGAGCAATGTCACGTGACCATGCTGCTTAGCAATGGCAATTCCAGTAATCCCAATTGCCATTAGCAAATCAACATGGGTTGTTAAGTGAGGACATCATGTGGACATCATTTGCAACTTCCTGCCAGCTTCCCCACTGACTGCTTGTAGGAAGCCAGCAAAGGTTGCAAATGGTGACCACGTGACCATGGAGATGCCGAGACCATTGAGGACCAGTCATAACTACCACTCATTCAGCGCTGTTGTAAGGACCACCTGTAATCTATTCCACATCTTGTCCAATTATCCACATCAAACTCATGGTTCATGTAGCTCTTTTTCCCTGTTTTTGGAGATTGGAACCCCATTTCCCCAACATTAATCTCTCCTCCATCATTTCTCCAAGATCGCAGAAAAGTGCTCTGAGATGACATCCTGAAGACCTAAGATTAGTTTATGATAGCCTGATCCTCTTTATTTTCCTTGAGTTGCAACTCCCTCCTTTGGACAATTGTTCTGCTTTGGTCAGTAAGAGCTCTGCCCTCTCCCCATCACCTGTTACTATCTAACCATCTTCTAGCAGTGGGCCCACCTTTTTTCCTACTGACATAGCTAAAAAGCTCTTTCTGTTGCCACTAGCTTACCTGGTGAATCTAAGCTTTTCCTTTCTTTTAGTTATAGCTGCTTGCTGCTACACCTGCTGAAGGTATCACCCATCTTCCATTTCTTATGCAGCATCCATTCAGCTCAGCTGAACTGAAAACTTCCCATATGCTAACGGAGGATGCTTTCAATCTTCCTGCCCATAACCTATAAATACCAAACTTAATACAGTGCATGTCTATCCTGAAATAGGAGGGTAACTGCGGTCCTGCAGATGAGAAAGGTTTTGGTGAGAAACACCTTTATTAAACAAATGTGGCCGAATTGCTAGATGAGTTTGTTGGGGAAAGGAGAAATATAGGAAAAACAAGGAATGCTATAAAGAGCTCCAAATAAAACCTAGTAAGTCTAGCTAATTATTCATTACCTTCTTGCCTGATGCTGGTTTTCAGCTATGTTCAACGTAGGGTTGAAGATGGGAGAAAGATAATATGGGCCTCATAGCTGTTTGGAAGCATCTTCATTTTTTTCCCCTCCTCTTGAGGATTTTAAAAATGTGTTAAAAGTAAAGCCAGCCTATTTGAGGAAACTGACTTTTGCTTTGCACAAAAATGCTGTGCCATTTCTATTGTCCTGAGTCTTGTCAGTGAATCAGAAATTATCTAGTAGTCAAATCCATCCATTCTAGGTGGAATTATAAACTTTACTCTTCATCATCAGCTGTAAAGTTGGTGGTAAAGTTGAAATTCCATCTGTTCAGTCCTCTAAGCATATGATCACTTTATGATTTTTTAGGGAGGACAACTGTGCCGTAACAAAAGCTGTTTATCACAGGCCTCAATTATAGAAGCATCTCTTAAATGTTTAGTGCTGTTTGCACTATGAAAAACTTCCTTTTAAAAGGAACTCAGAATTGTACTTCTCTCTAGACATGCACTACATTTGTTGTTCAGTCGTTAAGTCATGTCTGACTCTTTGTGACCCCATGAACCATATCGCGCCAGGCCTTCCTGTCCTTCACTGCCTCCCTGAGTTTGCTCAGTTTCATGCTTATTCATTCATGAGCATGAAACTGAGCAATGCACTACATAGGATGTATATAAATATTTAAAATAAATCGGCCAACCTGATTTACTCATTTTTTTTAAACAAAACATTCAAATACAAAGACATGTTAAATGCAGGATCTTCTTTAAAGAGAGAAGAATGCCATATGGGGGAGTCCCAATTTATTGAGAGCAGCTTCAGCATTTACTATACTTAATAATTTGAAATTTAGTGAGAAGAAACTGCAAAGATTAACTGAGACATCTACAAATACACTTCTACAGATATAATCAACAAAATTATCTCAAGAGTTTCATTTTCCTTTTCTGTAAAAATTCATCTTGTTTTTCAGAGAAAACAGGCTGGGTAACATTTTTAATATACTTTGATATATTTAGGAAATGCTTATTACTAAAATTATAAATTCTAAAAATTTTATTTTCACTGTCAAACAACTGTAGAAAATACTATTTCAATCTATTATTTCAGTCTCATTTTTTTTAATCCAGCAGATAATATAGCTACCCATTCTAATTTGCAATGGTTTTTCTTTGGTGACTGGAACAAATTGGAGGATTTTAATAGATTATTATTCTGAACCAAAAAGAATTCAGATGTAATTCTGTTCTTGCAAACTTCTAACAACAAACACCAAGCAATATGTTTGTCCAATGATACTAAATATTCAAAATATATGGAATATTTTCTCTTTTGAAGGCCTGCCCCTCTTTTTTGGGGGGGGGGGAGTGGTGGTGGTTGTCAGATTTCCAATATACAGGAGAAAACCATACTTAGAAACAAATTATCAACATACTGGACATTTCTGTGGTAACTAGACAGATTTAAACAATGATCCTAAATGAAAATATAAATGAAAAAAGGTGAGGTAGCTTCATACAAATCAGTAACACTGATACACACACACTTTAGTACAAATCAAGGTGTATATTTATGGGTTTTTATTATCAAAGTCTTGTAAAACAATTTCAGAAACTGTACATAAACATGGCACAGACTGTAGCCTACTTTTGCTTTTTACCTGCACAAAAGTATATGCCCCCAAAACTTCCAGAACTAAAAGAACAGATTGCCCATATACTTTGCATAACATAAAATTACTGTGTCAAAGGTTACTACTTCAGTGACTGCAACACAAATGCATTAGTTTATACAACTTGAGATCAAATACATTATCAAGTAGACTTGTTTTAAAATCATTATGAAATTCCATTTAAAATGCACTACCCTTTTTTTTTTGCAGGGTTTTAATACTCAAAATGAAATGCAGCTTCTAAAAAACTACACAAGATTAACTCTCTGTCTCATCTGCAGAAATGTTCTTTATTACCTCAAGAAGTCCAAGTTGTCAAAAATCAAATACCCCACCTGAGAAGGATTGAGACTCAAAGTTTACCTTACACTGGGCATCAAAAGACTAATGCATTTCAACCTTGTCAAAGCCAAACAAATCCACAACAAAAAGATTCAGCCACAGGGCTAGAAATATTATCTACCTCTATCAGAAGATTTCTTTCCAGATGAAGCTAATGTTAGTTTTTTTCTCTACACTGAAGATCCTTAGTAGATCCACCATGTTGTAGGAGATGAGGATGTTCTTGCCACAGTTAACATGCAGCCAGTTCATTCCCTATTTTGCTCTATTATTGTAAATAATCAAACTCTAGAAACACTATTGTAGGTGAGCTGGTTTACTAAAAAGATCATACAACACAAACAGTCCATGCCTGTGAAAGATGCATGCAGCTTTTTGCTCAAAAAGGAAAAAAGCAGCACCAAGCTAGTAATGACTGCTGGGCTACTCAGTTCAATTTAGCCAATAACAAGAATGGAAACCCAGATATCACTTTCTCTAAAACTGTTGATGTAATTATTTAATATTAGGAGCTTTACAACCATTTATAGTTACAGCTGTATACATCTAGTTTCGAAGGTTAAACAAGTACAGCATAAAGGAATCACACAGGAATGACACTGATGCATGTGGCCAACTGTTTTCACTGCAAAGGCAATATTCAGTCGCTCATATCCATATCCTCTTCATGATGATCATCTCCATTGACTTTGGACTCCCTTGCCTCACCACCCCCTTTCTCCGGTGACTCTTTAAGCTTTGGGGAAGTGGAATCGGCAGCTTTTTCTTCCTTTTTCTCTTTTTCACTATCATAGCCTTGTTCTTCTTCATCATAATCTCTTGTGACCTGCTTTGCCAAGACAAAACAGAAAATAAACCACATAAGACATGTTTCAAAGGTCTCTGGGTTTCAAATTAAGTAGGGAGAAATATATTTAAGCATACTTTGACATCTTTGTCACTTTCTGACTTTCTCTCTCGATCTTTCTCTTTGTCTTTGCTTTTTTTCTTTTTACTTGTTGACCTTTCACGTTCATCCCTGCTTCTCTCTTTATCTTTATCTTTTTTCTTCTCCTTTTTATGTCTGAGGTGAAAAAAACACTTGAGAATGAGAATACAAGCATTTCACAGGATTACTGAAATGTTTTAAGTAAAATGTGTCTTTGGGCAAGTTGCACACAAATTTCTGTAATGAAAACTGTTTACTGATATGAGAAATGAATTTGTGTTACTATTTACAAATAATTAAATTATACATGTTTATTGATATATGTCAATCTACTGAAAACCTTCAAAATTACTTCACATTCCCACAAGCAAAGAAAGATCCTAATGCCAGTAATTATTGCTAGAATGAATGGTTACTCAATCACTGTTAATTTAACCACATTGACAAATACTGCCTGAACAAGATCTACGGCATTTCCTACAAGAACAGGAGAACTGCAAAAGAAAAAATTATCAAGTCAGTAAATTAAACAGACAAACCTTTTTGGTGAAGGGGATCTAGACACCTTTCTCTTAGGTGACCTAGGCTTTTTAGGTGATCTGGAGCCACTCCTGCTTCTTCTGCGGCGTCTTTCCCTGTAATGAGAGTGTCTCCAAATCAACCTTTTCCTTGTGTTTACTAACATCCCTAAACATGTATTTAATCTCCAAAGTATACTTAAACAAGAAAAAATATTTTAATGGCTTGAGCACTTCTTTGTAGCAGACAAAACTATAAATACAAAATAGAAGGTTAAATTAAATCAGACTTTCTGAGCCCATGTTTTGGACTTTAACTCCCAGTGATCCCAGCTAGTCTAGTGAAAGGTCAGGGATGATAACTAAAAGTCAAGAGCAAGACACAAAGCTGGCACTGGTTTTGCTGGTAGCATAAACCTTGCAAAACAATGTTTCTGATGCAGAATGCATATACCCTCAATTTTCAATTAGTAATTACCTGCTGCATATACTGTCCTAAGATTTGCAAGCACGGAACAAGACCCCTACTTCTAGCAACCCACATTTTGTTTAGCCTGAAAAATTAAAGGACGAGGCCTTGCATAAGGAGTAATGTTCATATTTTGCACAACAACCATGCACAAATGCAAGACATCTACAATGTATGGATTTACTTCCAACCAATAAATGACCTCTACATGCTGGTTCACTCACCCTCCAAGACAGAAACATTGACAGATAATGTCAAGAATTTTATCTCAGTGTTCAGGATCTAAAGCAGTACAATTCATCGAAATGCTTTTTGTGTAGTATGAAAGCACTCTCATTCAAACAGTTAAGATTCTCTATACGTCAGAATAGTAACTCATCTGGGCAGCCTTCAAGAATAACACAGAATTACACCAAATATCAAACCTGCTTGTGCTTCTGGATCGCCTGGCCGTGCTGTAGCTTTTGGGTGGAGTTTTAGACCGTTTCTTCTCCTTTTCTTCCTTCTTTTTGTCTCTAAAAAATGCCAGTTTTAGATTAAAAAGCATACCTGATAAGTTGTTTTCACTGTCTTCCAAAATGAAGAAGGATGAGCCTTTTTTGTTTCATGTATTCTCCCAATATTTATCTATTTATCCATCCATCCTGATTACAAGGTAGGATTTACTGCCAATATTATTTGATCCAGCAGAAGCTTCCGGTAGCAGCATCAGGCGAGAAGAAAAGTTTGCCTGTCCCTTTCTACCACTGATCTCTTTAACACGTTTGGAGTAATCTTTAAAATTGTCTTGAGGGTTGCCCCTGGACACTGCAGAGTGTGGGGGAACTGGCGAAAGTTGTCTCCTCCCCGTTCCATACATGGAGCTTTTTGCTGGATCAAAGAGTTTTCCATTAGGCAAGAAGCAACACCGACTACAAACCACGTTTCCAATATTTTTATACCTAACAGAATAACTTCCTCCAACACAAAACAGAATTCAGAATTATATGAAATTTTCTAGTACCTGGATTTGGAAGTGCTCCTAGATCTCCTAGTACGTTCTCTGGAGTGAGATCGCCGCCGTCGAGGACTTTTAGATCGTCTTCTGCTTCTTGACTTTGAATGTGACCGTCTCCTTGATCGGCTTCGTGACCGTCTATTAAGCAAACCATTAATCAGATCAAAGATAATGTATCAGACCACACTAAAGGTATGAACTGTATGAACGATCAAATGCAATGAAGCTTAGTGAATGAGCAAATATGGACTAGAGATACACATCTATTAAATACAGTATGGGAATTTACTCTTCCCCATGCACAGAATTAAATGTCTTCAGAATATAAACAAACTGTACCCGCTTTCTTGAAATCTGACAAACTGAGGGTTTCTTTGCATGGGGAAAAGATAAAATTTCACTATTAGGCACTGTTGATGAAGGGCTGGCGGACTATATATTATACTGCCTGAGATAATCTAACTGCTAGTGGAAATACAATATATGGAAATGGAAATGTTTGTATGTTTGATCTGGATCTTAAATAACTGATTAGGATCCTCTCAATAATAAAGACAAAAGAACAGGAACTTAATACATTTTGAATGACATGAAACACAAGGAACCTAATACATTTTAAAGCAAGAAAAATTGTTTCTCAATAATGGAACCAGCCACCCACTGGGATTCCCCCTTTCCTGTGCAATACTATCTATACCCATTCTAATGATTTCATATTCAGCTTATTTACATTAAAAGTACAATCAGAGTTTCAGAAATGATTTGAAAGTATTATCCAACAAATTATCTAGTGAAAAATGGATGCATTCTCTTACCCAAATTTCAAAAACACTAAGGCTATATTCCTACCCACACAGTTATCTAAAAATAAGCCCTAAATCAATTTATTTAATACAATTTATTTCTCAGTCAACTCATTTAAGATTTTACTGTGCACTGCTTTCTATTATCATGTAATATAATAACTACTGTCTTATCTTACAAACTTAAAACTTGGTAAACACTTAGGGGCCCCATTTTATGAACCCTTACCTATGTCTGGAAGAAGAAGGTGTTCTCCTCCTCCTTGAACGTGATCTGGATCTTGAATGCCTTCTTTTATCATCCTTTTTATCTGAAATCAAAACATCAGAAATGTCAGTTACAGCACAATCACAAGAAATTAGGTGCACGCTTTTAATTTCTTTTCTGAAAATACGTAAACTGTAACTGAAGGAGTTTTTCTGTCTCAAAAACAGTTTTCTGCTATTTCTACCTATTCTGTTAAGGGTCAAATGAATTTTTCAAATAACTATGAACATTGTAATTCATATTCCTAAAGATAAAAGGAAGTTGGATGTATTATACACATTTCCTCTAAGCTGAGGCAACTGAAGTATTAATTAGGCTAACATCTGAACAGGCCCAAGGACAAACATAAAAAGAGCTTTTTAGATCATATCAAAAATAATTCTGGCATTTCATTTCCAATAGTGCTCATCAATATGCTCCTGGAAAGCCCACAACTGCTGTATTTTTCAGCAACTGTCACTGAAAGTCTTACTGATTATGATCCTTAAGGCATCTTAGCCACAATGACCAGCAGCCCCTAATGTTAGCTGTATGTCCACAAATATGTTAACCCCCTCTTTTTAAAACTATGCAAACTGGTGGTCGTCACTAGAACCACTTTGAGCTGCTTTGGTATAAGAAGTGGTATTAAATAATAACAACAGCTTATGGCAGTAAATTCCATAGTTACGCTATATACTATAACCTTAGCAACTGCTTGTATACTTATTAGTGCAAATTTGATTACTGAAACATTAGTTTGCAGTAGGAATAGACATGAAATGGAAAATGCGTTTTATTTTGAATCTCAAACAAACAAACAAACATAACTTTCCAGAAATTTTGCTGAATTATTCTGGACTGGTTATAAAATTAGGAGCTCAAGAGTGTCACCTTATGGGTAAATGGGGTGAGACTGGTATATGTAACTCCCCTTCCTCAGTGCTCCCAATGCAGCATGTCCCACTGGTTTACCCAGTCCCCCGATTTTCCCAGTGCGTCCTTATTACCTCATCTCCGCCGCTATGTCATTGCCACTTTCTCACTTTTTTCCACCCACCAGAAACCTTCTGTGCAACCATATTTCAGTCTGTATGCTGAATAAAACAGCTGAATTTTGTTCCATATTCAGGGCACTTTTAAATGAACAAGTTGAAATAAACTGTTTTCCACGAAGAATGGTTTGTGCAAGAATAATTTTTTACATCCCTAGTAATACTGTAATACTTAAACTGATTATTTGTTGTATCAGTACCTCAAATTAATAGTTGCACTACATCTGTTTTGCACATTTTATTTAATTTATTGGATACTTTTTTGGCATATTCCTATGTAGGGTATTTTTTTTTTTTTACAATCAGCAATTATGACAGTTTACAATGTTATGTACAATAATATAGGAATAGGACTTTTCTTTTTCCAAGATTACTTTCAGTTTTATTGTGCCTTGTTCAGGCTTATCCTCACAATAAGGGTGAACAAAAATGAACTGCCTGTAACTTGAAGCAAAGAATGATAATTTTCACCAATTTTCCTCACAGTTCCTACTAAAATATAGTATATTGTTCTGGAGGATCCCCAAATCTCAAGTGAACAGCTATTCAGGGGAAGGGAGGAATACTCAAAAATGAATCCACATCCTTTAAACTCTTTAAATGGATGTTTATTTAATGACTAAAAATCCTTTTATTCAGAGACGTCCAACAGCAGCATTATTAAAATAACTTTCCTAATCACCCCATGTGGAATAGGCTTTCTTTATTGTACTTGTTCCCTGCTACAACATCACACTGTGATGCTTTGCTTCTTTATTCAGAAGCATCTTAATGAATATATGAAATTATGTTTTTCTTTCCAACATTTACTCATACCTGCCTTTCTACTACTATTTCATACAATGCACAGTTTTCCCATCAACCAGAAAAACTCGGTATTACAGCAATTTTCTGTAAGGCAAAATTATTTAGGAGACATTTTAGGTTACTTTACCTGGCTCTATGGCAGCAGAAATCAGGGATTGTGCTTCTCGTACTCGTTTCATGGCTTCTTCTATTTCTTTACTGGAGGTATCTGTTTTCAGACTTGGTGAAACAAGGCCTGCAGCTACATGATTCAGCCTGAAGCAAGTAAAAATATTAAAAATTTAATTTTTAAGCCCATTAAAAACAGAATATATACACGTAACTAACCCTTGTTATCCATTAGAAAAGTAATGACCAGAGTCTCCTTTTGTAGGGCATTCAGTGAGAAAGGCTGTTGATCGCTGACAGTGGCATTTGGGGGGATGATGCTAGGAATTTTTATTAAGTATTTTATTGTATTTGTATTCTGTAAACTAGCTGGAGTCTGCTGAATCCACTGGCATCTACATTTTTGTAAATAAATGCAAGCATGTATGCATACATGCTAGTTTCAGGACTACTACTGAAACTTACTTAACACCCAATTTTAAAAATGGACACTTAAATTCGCTTGCTGTTTTCATTTTTTTCCCCTTGTGTATAATTTATTAGATTATTTCACTGTCTAGAATGTTTTTGCCCTTTAATATATAATACTCAGGTAATAATCTTTTTCATAATACCAACAATTGAATTTACTTGAAATTAATAGGGATATTCCAGCTTCTGCTCTTTAAGAAGTACTAGAAATCACTTGAGATTGCATTTCAAGCATACGAGACAGGGAAGAATGTTCTAGTCCAGGCCATTTCCCAACTACACTGACACATATAAAAATAAAGAAAAAGCAAAGGTCATGGCTGACCAGACTTCACTCTTTTGCAATAAACTTCCTAACTAGAACAATCCAGGACTAATGTGGGTCTCTTCAAATTCACAACAGATGTGTAAGTTACTTTATGTCAATTTGTAAAAATAATCTGTTGTCTCTTGTTGCTTTAGGATTTAACCTGGGTATGGCTCTATTGCTAAGGAAAATGAGTGTACTCTCCTGCAAATAATGTTTTTTTAAATGATTTTTATTGGTTTTTAATTATTTTTGTTATGTTCTTGGTTATTTTGTTGTATTGCTTGTTTTTAATATTGTACGCTGTTCAGACTTACATATGTGAGATGGGCAGCTATATAAACTTACTAAAGATAAATAAATAAATAAATTTTGAAGCCAAGACTTAATATCTCTACACATATGAGTTTCAGAAAAGACTTTCAACAGCTGAATCTTCTCATTCATATATAGTAATGGGGAAAAGGCGACTCTTCTAATACTACAAACACACTTGGTAATTTAGATCCACATTTTGAACTTTCATTTACATGTGTAATTTCACAGCCAAAATATTATAATCAAACTATACATAGAATAAAAATGCTGTGAAAGTAAAATATGTAAATAAAAATAATTGGCAATACAGGCTTACAACCGCAGCACTTAATTTAACAATAATTTTAAAACATTCTTAGTTAACTAACCTATAAAATCTAGATCTTCCAAAATTCCATTTTTTTTAAAAAAAAGATGAGAGTTTCTCAACTGCTTATTCTCCATCCCCATCAACAGTAAGTTAACTCTGTGCTTAGGATGCATACTGTGAGTGCCATGGAGACTACCAAGGAGAGGAAAACATTTTACTTCCGAAATTTTGTCCTACAATTCAAAGGGCAAATAAAATTATGGCATGCATCTAAGGGAAAATCCTGCTTAGAAGATCAGAAGGTGCTCTCTCATTGTTGCCTGTCTCCTCTTCTTAGAAAATTAGGAAAGTAAAACTAGTGGGTTAAAACAGTCTTGCATGGTACCATTTCCTTGCTTTCACTATGGCAAAAATAAAAGGACAAAAGGAGATCAGTGGTGTGCAGTATTGGCATCTAAAGCAGGCAGCAGTGCTTTGAATTTGGATTGGCACAAGGACTCACAAAAATATTTGTGTTTCCCTGAGCCCAGGCAGTTATCATGCAAGTCTAGGAAAAGATTCTGCTTCTTTAAAAAGCATCTGAGAAGTAGAGAAGATGCCCATGCCGGACTCAAATAATCGCTAAATTCTACCAAAAGGCATTGCTTTCAAAAATTCCCTACAAGTGGTTTACTTTTAATCCTTTCCTCTTCTTTCTTTCTCAAAACCAACTGCACAATAGTGCAATTCTAAAAGCCCATACTTACTTTGGATCCACTGTGCTCATAAGTTTTAGTAGTTGATCTGCTGCAAGAGACTGTAAAGAAAAATAAACAGAAATTGCTTTTAAATATGTGGATATTTGGAGAAAAGAAGGAAATTACATCCAAATGCCTTTAAATCTAACCAAAACGAAACAACACAAGCTACTATACACCTTAGAGTATATCTACCTTTGGCTTCATGTACATTTAAGTTCTCTGGAAGTGCAATATATTTCCAGATCCAGGGTATTTTTTGTTTGTTTGTTTCTGATAACTAGTTATTTATGTTAGCATTTGCAAGAGGTTTTTATGTTTAAAATTACACAGGAGTCCTTAAGCATTTGAGGTTTCTGCCATTGGAGGAGGGGTTGCCCATTCACAAAATGACTGCAGTGGGAAATATACCTAGATTCGAAGCATCAACAGACAAATACAATGAAGACTGCATTTGATTCAGAATTGTTATCTAACTATCCTTAACTATAGAAACTGTATTATCCAAGTGTGAAGAACTCCTAAAGAGTATCAGTTCTCATACAATATATCAATGGCATGAAATATCCCCACTACCCAGCAATTCACCACATCTGTTCCAGGTAAATCCCTAACCCTCTGAATCAGACTTGAGATATGCAATGTGTTGTTCCATCAATATTATATTAAATATAAACTCTGATAAAGCCAAGCAGAAGACGCAAAAAGAAAAGCCCAATTAGTGCCTGAGAATTGTAATGCGGTGTTTTTCACAAACAAACTGTATTGCCAAGCACTGGCCAGGTGCCAGAAAATTGGGTCTTTTAGGATCCAGAGACAACGAACACACCAGTAAGTAAGGAGATTTTAAGCTATATTGTTAATTCTAGCAGACAGATTTAAACAGAAACACAATTTAAGCTTTATTGTCAAAATAAGCAGGCAAATTAAACAGAAACATAAAAGCATATAACATATAAAAGCATAACATACCAAGCAAGATGAAAACCAATATCCCTTCAGCTGTCAGGAGCCCCAGTGTAATGACAGTGAAGATACCCCAAGGTAGCCAATTCACACAGTACCCAGCGCTAGATCTGTGTCGAAGCTCAAGCTCAAGAGGCAATACCAGGGTCTTTTATCCTCATCTTACACTAAAACCTCATGACCTTGTTTCCATGGTGCTGAGAGTGCAGGACCTAACCTTGGCTAGATGGTGCACCTGTTCATCATGTGACCTGACTGAACCATGGAATGTCTGGGAACTGTACAGGTAACTTTGAGGTCCTACTACAACTGTGTGAAGATTCTTCCTCTCTCTTTATTCCCAAGCAAGAGTGAAAAACAATAATAAACATTATTATGACTCAGAATGAACTCTAAGCTTCTAGAACCTTCTTAATATGAAGGAAAAATTAAAAGCTATTACTATCTCCTTGAAATACAATGGTCTTCCACAATGCCACTACACCAGTAAATATTGCACCATGAGAAAACGTTTTCTCTGTATTGAACTTCAGCTAATTGGCCCTCTTCTAGTCTATTCTAATCTGATACTGGTTCAGCACATAAACTGCTTTAATTGCATTAAATATAGAATTGTATGTCACAATCTACTAATCCTCAGATGAACTCACTTGTTTCATATTGATATGAAAAACCACAGAGAATGAAAAGAATCCTACAGGATTTCACAATAAAAATTCCATGGGTCTCAAATTACATAAATGTTAAAACTGACAATTTTCTAGAGTTATGTTTATACTTAAAAGCAACATACCTGTGAGTTTAAATTTGCCCCAGGAAGACCTAGAGCAGCTAGGGCTGGATCCAGAGTTGGAGCTCCTAAAGCAGCCAAAGGAACAGCACCAATCTACAAGAATGAAAATTAGGTACAATCTATGCATTTTTCATAAGACAAATACAGATACAGGCATATTATAACTGTTCTACAAATTTCCAAATCTCTAGAAAACAGGAATAAGTTGTAACCTTTTAAAGTTCTGAAATACTGACATTATTATATTAATCTGAATACAAGAAGCTGTTTTATACCAAATCAGACTATTTATCTAATTGTCAACTCTTGTGAATCCAGTGCAGAGGCTTCCTATCTTCTAAAGTCCACTTAAACTGGAACTGTTGGTGACTAAACTTGGATTGTTTGGCCAAATGATGCTGCCTTAGGTTGGATAGTCACCACACTGGCTACAGCAGCTGGTGGCAGCAATCCAGTTTTCATGCAAGAATATTTATCATCATTTGCTAGCTGATTATTTAAAACAAATATTGGAGAAGGACAGAACATGGACTTGTTTATGCAAGTAGGAAATATGTACTAACACTGCTTTTACTTTTCCCTAATTTTTACAATGTACACTCTAAAACTGAAAAGTCCAGTTAATGAAATCAGTAATTAATTTTTCAAAACTATTTCATTTATACTAAACTGGCTGCATCTCACAAGCATTTCTCTTCTCTCTTCTAAACTAGCACCTTCTCTCCACTCTCTGGATGGCAGGAAAGGAGAAAGAATTAGAAGCAAGCAGGTGGTTCAGAGGATCTGCAAGCAGTACCTCTAGTAGCCACTGCCTTACCTATTGGGAATTTGTACATTTGGCTAAACTTTAGTTTTGCAACTATAAACTGTTTAAGGGAAATTCACATACTCACTGCCAAGTCTTGATTCCCACTTGTATACCTACCAATGTTCTGTTAAACAATACTTCCAAATATTGGAAAGGAAGAATAATATTCTTGTTTCTCATGCAGCTTCCGTGCTGCTCTTTATTCATCATTTTAAAATCTGGATCCAAGGCTCTTCTGTTCTAAGGTGAGCATGAAAGCACTCACTCTTCGGCTACAATCTAGGTAAACTTTCTTAGCCACACCAAAGGTCTGACATTACACTAAAAAGGCTGCAACTTGGAAGCTCCAAGAAAGCACCTTCCTGAAAGCTGCAAACACAACTCTCTCCTCTGCAGCTTTATGGGCGGGTAGGGAGGGGGAATATCCAGAAATGGTTTTTAAAATGCTTGATTGCTACAAAGCATTTTCATTCCAGAAAGAAAAAAGTTCTAAGTATCATGGAACCAGGGTAAGACGTAAGTACTGCAAGCGTTATGCTGTGTGAAAGCACACCAATTCTTCTTGCCTCTTGAACTGGGCTCGCCCCTAACTATAGAAATGGCAAAATGTTATTTCTGGTCACAGTCTTTCATATGTTTTAATTTCAGAAGTTAATTTATGGATGGAGAAAGAAATGGAAACTCTTTTTAAAAACAGCAGTGAATTAGGTGTCAAACCAATAAGCTAAAAGGAAGAATGGGATCCTGTCTAGGAGATCAGTTACTTTGGGGGGAATTCTTATTCATTATAATTCCACTGTAAATATTGCAATAATTTTGGTATAACCATACTTCCATAAACAAAGGAATATAAACAATATGATTGTGCCATGTTTTATGCACCATGTACTTCTCCTTACCTGAGATAGTGGGTTGGGTGTAGGCAGGAGTCCACCCCCCGGCAGAAGGCCTGCCACAGCATTAGCTGGTGCCAGGAGAGATAAAGCCTTAGTCTCATCAGGAATAACTCCTGCAGAAAGACAACTTTGCATTAGAAGATACTCATCAATTATCTTTTTTTTAAAAAACCACACACAAATACACCCAGAAAATGTCTCCCTGAAACACCATCTGAGTTTGCTGAAAGTACTTATGTTGGCTATAATACAATGTTTGCTCTCTTAATAATTTATCATTAATTTGTATGTCAGAATGAAACTTCAATGTGTGAAAATTTGTTCCTTTTTCTCTACAAAAGGTTAAGTTCTAGAATAAAAAATAGCACAATACACACTACTTTTTTGTTAACACTGCCAAGATTTCATCACCTGTACTCGATTTTTAAGTCATGAACCAAACGTAAGCAAGCACAGTCGGTTCTCCAGGGGTGTGCTCTCAACTTTCAAAAGCTGTTTTATGAACAACGACTCGTGTCGGCTGCTTCACTATAAAGCACACAGAAAAATCAAGATACACAAGACAAAAAAAGTTTGATTTAGGGGTTAATAATATGGCACAGTTCACTATGATTTCTTTTACACCTACCATACAATTTTGTAAAACTTAAGAGAAGGTAAGAAAAAGTGTAGGGCTTTTGCTGACTTCTCATTTGGATATGAAGGTCTCCACAAAGGTCCAAATGTAGGTTCTGCATATGTGTCCATGTGTATGTGTTTATGTAAACACCTAAAATGTGACACATTCTTACCTGTGCAGTAAAATACATGCTCCACTCTGTGTCATGCTTACTGTACCAAGAATGCTGCTGCGTATTGCCCTTTCAGAAGAAACTTCTGATTTGCAGCTTGTGGCCTGTTAAGTATCTATTTTTACTGCCTATCCCTGAACAAAGAATAACCTTCAAAAGGCCCAACGTGAGACAAACAGTAATGTTGATCGTTGTTATTTTAACCAACAGCAAAAGCCCTATACATATGGATTAATCTGTTAACGTGCCCAAACCCCCAACGTGAGAGAGTTCAATAAGACAACTGTACTATATATTTGCAAATACCAGAAGCGTTTCTGCAATACATATTAAAAAAACTGCATCTCATCATAAAACATACAATATGTACAGGGCACTTAAGAGAAACTGGATAAGCTGCAGAAGAAAACTGTTGGGTGGTATTTTCAGCAGGGCCTGGTATATAGTTCAGGCTGAACCAGGGAAAAGAACTGTAAAACACAACAACAAAAAAGAAAAACCACTGTTAAATAAAGGTAATGGTTCCTTCCACCTATACTGAGAAGTGCCGATAATATAAACAAATGTATAATACACAGCACTGTTATCTTTCTTCTGTCACTGAGCTGTCATAATTTCAATACCAAAAGTTATGGTGGGAAAAGGGGGGAAGGTCATTTAGATACAGGGCATTAATGCATCAATATAAACATATCTATTGAGATTATGGGATAATTTTGCATGCAAATTATGTCTCAGAGGATATTATTTATGTTTACACACAATTAGTGCAACTATAACATTTCTGGCATCTAGCTAAAAATCCTCTTGAGACACCTCACAGAAGATCTGCATCCATTAAGTAGTCATGCATCTGATCCTCTCATTTTTAGGAAAAAAGTTATTCAGAAATAAAACTACAATTTAAAAAAGCAATGAGGCCCCTCACCAGTTAATTTTCATGCGTCAAGAGTTTTTTACTGCTGCTTTGTTAGAACCATGACATACTGCATGAATGTGTAGAAATGAAGAAAAAGAAACAGACAAAAGAAACAAACATTAACCAAAGAACCTACACAAACCCACCCAAAGTCACTGTTAATATCTGCATTCCTTCCAAATCCTTCCATTTCATCACGAAGATTATAGTACTATGCCTTACCGTAAACTTTGTGTTAAGTCTAGAACACAAAGCAACAATCAACACCAAGATGTATGAACATACTAAGAACAGAAATGCGACTTGATACTAGGGGATATGATCAGCACAATGCATATTTTAATACTTGAAGAAAGGTAATATCAGAACATATCACCACAATAGTAAAAAGTAAAGATTTCAATTCAGCAGAGTACTTAAGCATATGCCTCAATACATCTGAACAGTTTCACTGATCCTGAAATATCTTTCTGAGCAATGCTTAAGCACTAGCAAAAATGGGGTCTTGTGAAAGGAAGAGTTGAAGAGTGACACCCATATTCTTTCACAGATAAGGAAGATTTGCAAGAACAGAGTAGACAAAGTTCATAGGAAAAACCATGGGTCCATTATTCTGATAAAGCACTTTGTCCAGAATTGTAATACACTGCCAACTACAAAATGGTGTGGATCCTAAAAACCCAATATGAGTTCCTGATAGGTAGCAGCTGCTCAAATTGCATTAAACAAACCTCAGAAAAATTCAGAAAAGTCATCTCTTTTGACTGATATCACAGCATCAGATTTATCAGTCATTCTACATGTTTATAAAGAGGGAAAAAAAATTACCTATAGAAACCATTCCAGCTCTTAAGTGAGACACTATTCTTAAACACTACTTGCAGATATATTGGAGACTACTGATTCAGTTAATTAGAGCCAAGGTGAACATGACAGCGGCATTCCTTCCCCAATCACATAAAAAGGTGCATATCCATGTTTAGTAATAAAAGGAACACAAAGAGGCAAGGGCCCTGAAACCTACCCCAGCCTGCTGCTTATTTCACCACAGTTGCTTTCTGCAGGTGCTGGCACAGTTGCAGCACTGGAACTCAGATAAAGAAAAAACAAAGGAAGACAGACTGCAAGGAGGTTAAATTGCAGGCACAGGAAGGCTTCTATACACTTCACCTATGTGCCCCCTTTGCTCTAAAAAGACAGCCTCCCACCCTTCCTCTTTCCACAAAATTGGGATCAATCCATGTTGAAAAACACAGCTACTGTCGCATCTAGCTTGGCCCTAATACATACAACAATTATGCAAGAATCAGATACAGATATATCTGACATTGTTATTTGGCTCAGAATTACATGTAAGTAGTAATACTTTAAAAATATTCTATTCTATTCAGCAATGTTAAACCAATGAGGATTAAACGTTGTTTATATTAATTATAGTTTCAGTTTGGAATATCCTAACATTAATTAATTAGATCTTGCCAGTCATGTCTGCCTGTTGCATATTCTTCTGCCTTATTAATGGGTAAAAAGAGGTACTACATATAAAACATACACTACAATCCAGCACAATTAGTCTGCATAAGTCCCAATGATTTTAATGAGATGTAATAATCTCTGTATGCAGAAGTGCAGCATAAGTGAAGTAATTTACTGTAATCCCGTGATCTAAAATGAGTACTAGTTATCAGTTAATAGCGCCTTTGAAAGAGTTGTGGTGGAATCTACAGAAGTTCAACAGAACTCATTAGAAGAGCAGTCTTCTTGATAGAGTTTTAGTTATATTTCCAACCTGCTCATTGTTTTTCAAATTACTGTAACACCCTAAAAATGTAAGAAAAAGAAGAGAAAAAAAATGTTGTTAACAAGTGAGTGATTACACCAGGAAAACACTTGGGGACTTGAGTGCTTGCTGGCCTTTAGTTAATGTCTAGAATCCCCTGTAGCTGCAGAGGACCCCACTGTTTCAGTCATCTGGAAGGGCCTTTGCATTTGCCTTCTCCACTATAAAAATCACACACACAAATAAGAGAGAAGAGTTTATTATTTTAGAGAAATTCTAGAATATATAGCAAGGTTGAACAAGAAAACGTGGAATAAGATCTAACACCCAGTGCCCATTTAGCACCTTTGGAGATATCTTCTGACTAACAGAGATAATCAAACCCTTGGTGTACCAGAATTTATATCGAGGGTAACTGCTTTTCAATTGTCAACTAAAATAAGCAGAACATTGCCTTGTAATTGATAAAATGTATTCACTAACTCTCCATGAGGGAGAATGAATCATGTGACAACACATGCCAGGTAACTTAAAGCAACACTGCTTGTTTATGTATTTCATTTTAAAAAGACAGTTTAAAAAATTTCTTGAGGCAGTCTGGTGAAAATAAATCAAATAATGCTGCTTGAATATAAAATTATTCTAAAAGCCTTTGCAAAAGACTGATGGGCAAGTTTCAGCTACTGTTGAGTAACAGTATTTGTTTCCGTTGTATAGAAATCAAAGATGAGGGTATACCAAGGGTTTTAAAAAATGCAAATAACTTAGATGTTTTATATGCTAAACTTCATGCTATTCAACTACATCAGGATTTAATACCAGAGCTCTATGGCTTCATAGATCTTTAAACAATTCACAAACCTTCTGCGTAGGGTACGACTATCAATGCTCTGTCAACGAATACAGTATTTGTCAGGTGCTGAGCCACAACTGCAGAGTCAGGTTCTTGGAACTTTACAAAACACACACGGGAAGAAACAGGCAAAGGGGAGTCACTGAAAAAAAACAACAACAGAATATGAACATTAGATGCAACATGAACAAAAGCAAGCCATTATTTGACTGAAAGTGAAACTATATAACTCTATACAGACTACAAAACCATTGGGTGTGGACCCTAGAGACTTTCTGAAAATTCTTACTATTTTTAATGTGATAGAACAGGGAAAATTATTAAACATATGCCTGGAGAACCATATTGACTATACTTAACTTTAATTAAACTTAAATAAGTGTAAATAACATTAAAATATACCTGTCCTTTGAAAATTATGAAGAGTGTAACCCTACAGTTCATTCAGATGTATGCGGGGCTTACGCTTGGTTCCTACTATATGTATTTGATATTTAGCCTAACATTGAAATCTGGGAGGATATCACTGATATCAGGGAGGATGTCACAGGTAATATATGATAGCTTGGATTTCTCTCTTTGAGAGAGGGATCTACCCTCAGGCAATACATCTTCTATCTCTTAGACAGATATATGCAAAGTGTTTCATACCCTGAACACCCACTTTTGGATAGCCTAGAACCAAACATTCTTCTGAATGGTGAGTACTTTACTTTTCCAATGATAGAGAACATATGTTGCTCAGAATTAAAATATCAGGTTCTTGGAGTTCTCTGAGCCTGGTTGCTTTCCTGCTATGTTACCTATGTTACAAGGAAATGGCTGCAGGAAAACCACCAAGCTCAGACAACACCAAGAACCTAATGGTTTAGCTTTACACTAAATAATAAGATCCAGTGAGGTACAATGGTTAAGGTGTTGGATTAGGGGTGAGAAGATCCAGATTCTAATCCACCATTAGCCACAGAAGCTCACTGGGTACTTTGGGCCACACTCTCAGTCCAACCTATCACACTAGGTTTTTGCTCTAGAGAAAAATAGGAGAGAACACTATGTGAGCTGCCTTAAGCTCCTGAATTAAAGAAGAGCTATACATCAAATAAACCATCCAGATCTGTAGCTACAGCAACAAAGTAAATGCCCAGACACAGCTATATAAATCACTTATGGTGAGAAATTAATGACCAACCTTCTTCCAGAGAAAATTATTTTACTTCCTAACTTATTTCAACGTGACTAGTATAATTTAATATTATATTGGGACCAAGTTACATTTTAAGTACTGATGATATGCAGATATTTCCTGAGATGTATCCTTATAAAGTGATTTATGAATTCTGAAATGATGCCTGACTCTAGGTATCATGGATTATAATGGTCAATTCTTTTGCCATGTTGGCCTTGCCTGATAGATGTCCTAATCATGTTAGGCAGAATGAATAATTTTATTCAAACTTCTGCCTAAAGATACGTAATACAACAAAAAATAGCTGTATTATGTACTTCATATTTCAATACCTCATAATTACATTTTGCAGTGCTTTTTGCTCTTCATGCAGAAAATATGAATATTAGAAAAAGTATTTTTTTTCTTCCTGTTGCATTTTGTGCATAGTCAAAATCTGTGGGAGCATCTTTTTCTCCTAACATGGAGCCCTCAAGATATATTTCAGTATAAATCCCAAAGTATGGCTCTGCTGGTTGGGGAGGATAGAAGCTACAGTCCCACAGATCTAGAAGGCCCCAGATTGACAGCCACTCTAGAGTATGCTTTCAGCTTATATGGGATACAGGCCAAGCCTGCTGAGTTTTCTTGTTGCCAGAAGTGAATGGAGAGTACATTCTCAAGGTCAACGCTTTCCTCTATCTATAGGTGGGGGCAGTGGCATATGTTATGAAGGGACATCAGCAGCTGAGGCAAGTGATAAGAAAATTGGGGAGTGGTTGGGCCAGTGGGTTATGTTGCCTTGTCATCTGCTTGAGATGGGCTGCACGTAGTAATCTTGTCTCCTCACACTGCCTGGATTTTGTTTTGTTTGAAACCTGGAACAAACAAAACGTTCTGGGTTTTTTTTCTGCTGATCTGTAGCTGACCTGTAACAGTTCAGCAAAACTTCTAATACAGTGCAAGTACTATGTTCTGGATTCAAAACAAAACAATGTTCCTATGTCATGCACACACCTAAGCTCTCTTTCGGCCACCACAGCACAAGCTCCCAAACATGCTCCCAACAAAGGATATATGCCTAGGAGTTATTGTGGCCCTTATCAATTCAAAATTCAAATCATGTTACTGGGTTATCATTCTGGCTTGTTTGGAATCAATAAGGCTCACATCCCAAGGATATGACTTATCACTATGCACATAAACACTCACTGAAACGTATCACGAAAACTTAAGCTATTCACTTGAAAATGTTACAAAAACTACAAATTCTATTACGGTCGCAAGGAAAAAAATTACTTTGTGTTACTATTTAACTGGCAACAGGAAGCAACTGTGTGGATTAGACCATAACTTAACTCTTTCTCCTCTTATAACAGAAGTTTATTTCATGCAATACTAATACCAATTCATTTCACAATGTGGCTCTCACATTTAAACTAGCGAACCGCGAACACTACTTCGTCCAAAATAGAATTTTAAAATCTCCGTAAGCCCCCTCCCCATAAATAAATCGTCAATCAGTGCCCAGGAGAACAGCGGGATCATCCGCCATTCCAAAACCAGATGGGTTTTTTCCGCCTCCTCCCCTCCCCCGGTTTCGAAAGCAGAGGAAGGCGACGAGCCAAAAAAAAGCAGCTACAGCACCGGAAACTCAAGATGGAGCGGGGGATGGTGAAGAAGGGACCGCGTGATCTGCTTAACGCTTCAGATTTTGGAAGCTTCAGCAGCAGCAGCAAGCTCGTGAATTTCTGCGCTGTCCTCTGGCCCTCATCCTCCTCCGGCCCCACCCCGGCCAATCAGGGCCTAGTACTCGAGCGACGGCTCCACAGCTTCAATTAGGCCGCGGCCTTTAAAAACCGACCAGCGTCTCTCGAGGAGAGCTCGCGAAACTTACTCGGGAGGGAAGAGGCGTAATTCTTCGATCTTGCCCAGGAAGCCGAAGAGAGTCCGCATCTGTTCCGAGCTGGCACTCGGGGAGACATTTGTGACCTGAATCACGTCGGTGCCGCTGCTTGAAGCCATCACGCTGCCTCCTTCTCCGGCACTACAAACGCATCGAGGGGAGAGGGGTCAAGGGCCCTGAGGAACTGGGAGAAACCTCCTTCGCGTGTCCCTCAGTGCTTCCCGTCGCTTTATCGTAAGCAAGAAAAAGGCCCTCGCGCGCAAAGTAACGGCTACCGAGCGATCGTTTCGCCACCAGACTCCCTGGGCCGCAATATCCCAAGATCCTCAGCGGCTCTCCACGATAGACGTAAGAACCTCTCAGCCTGCGCCTGCTCAAACCGGGTCGCCTGGCGAAACGAGACACGCATAACTTGTTTTCTGCGCATGCCCACTTGCTTGAGACTCCTTGCTGCGCATGTGCGCAACGTGCCGGTGGGTCTAAAGGACTTGTTTTCGTAGGAGCTCGTGGCCGTGGGCGCGAATAAATGGATTTGTCTAGCTTTATTCGGTAGGGGGGATTTCTAACACTGAACACTACTAGCCTGTCAACTTCCTAAAGTCTATTTGAACTGAGGTGATGGATAGGTCGTATGAATAAATCGTGTGGTCTTATTAGCTTCTCCACGTTGTAATAAAACAGAGCTTGCAGCCGGCTCAACATCTTGGGTGTTTTAGCCTCCTGTATGTATGACAAGCTGGATCACCAGCGCAGGAGACGCTCAGAGCCAAAGTCCAGGAAGTGCAAATAACCATCCCTTTCGAAGCAGAAAGGAGTCTTCTGGCCATGAGACTAATTAAATGTGCAGTTTCTAAATACTGTGGAAATTATATTTCGCACTATGCTTTATTCATTAGGTCGTTCCCTGTTGACAATGATATTTCTTGGGGCTTTTGTAAATCTTATGCAAACTGCTTTGCAATGCTTTTCCAAAGACTCCAGGTTAATTTTCTGTTGCAGTATTTTCACATAACGTTGTTACATTGTAGATCTTGGCTGAAAAGAGAATGTTTACGGAGGGTTTATATATATTTATTTTGCAAGAACTCGAGAGGGTAGTGCCGGAGAAGGAGGCAGCGTGATGGCTTCAAGCAGTGGCACTGATGCGATTCAGGTCACAAATGTCTCCCTGAGTGCCAGCTCGGAACAGACGTGGACTCTTTGGCTTCCTGGGCAAGATTGAAGAATTACACCTCTTCCCTCCCGAGTAAAAGAGTGTTTGCAAAAACACTCTTTAACAGTACATTGTTTAAAGCACTATACTATAGTCATTAAAGCAGGAACGAATATGCCATATATGTATGTTCTGAAGTTTGCCAGATTGCAAACTTTTTTTTTCTGAATTCAGAAAAAAAAACCCTGGCATTTTGCAAATGGATTGATAGTAGAAGACAGTACCTCACTTTTTGCTGCATCTAATTGCTGGTGCTAGAGCCAGTTTGGTGTAGTGGATAAGGCATCAGGCTGGAGACTGGGTTCTAGTCCTGCCTTAGGCATGAAACCAGCTGGGTGACCTTGGGTCAGTCATTCTTTCTCAGCCCTAGGAAGGAGACAATGGCAAACCACTTCCAAAATCTTGCCAAGGAGTCAACAATGACTTGAAGAACACACACAAAGTAAAAAAAAAAATCAACATGCTAATGGCTGATGGTAACTAGCTGAATCTGTATAAAATTGCACTTACTAAGAATAGTTAAATGTTAACTTTGTCATTCACTAGAAATGCTGCTTTCTTGATTTCTGGACAAAAAGTAATGCTGATACGTTGCTGCAAAATCAGAAGGGCTTGTGGCATCTTAAGACCAGCACACCTATAATGTCTTAAGTTTTGTGAATTATGGTCCTTTCATTAGATGTCTGAAGTTTAGAACAAAGGGAGAAGCATTATATATACACATAGAGGTGAGTGGAAGAAAAAGGGAAATAGTAAAAAAGAGATGAGTTACCAGTGGTTAATAACAATTAATAAAGCTGTAATTAGATGTGATACAGACTGGCTAGGTTTGCTCAACATGAGTAAAGACTTCCTTGAACTGAGCTTGAGTCTTGGTGATCATGTGGACATATCCACATAGTTTTCTTGACATCAACATGATAGTGGTTTGCCATTGCCTTCTGAATTGTTTTTTTTAGATTTATTTATTTCCCAATCTACTATAGTCCTGGGATTTCATGATAGTTTCCCATCAATTTACAACAACAGGGTCTGACCCTGCTTAGTCTCTCCCCACATCAGCCATCGTTAGCTAGGTTCTGCCACTTAGCTAAAGTGCAACAATACAACTGAGTAGTTTGTACTTTGTTTTATTGTTGGAACCTAGTCATCATCTTGAGAAGGCATGGTGCGGGTCCCGTCTGCCAGAGAATTACATCTGGCAGGTCCCAGGAGGCGGGCCTTCTCTGCCGTGGTGCCCACCTTGTAGAATCTTCTCCCCATAGAAGCAAGATTAGCTCCATCCCTCTTAACATTCTGCAAGTCCCTCAAGGCCTGGCTGTATGATCCGGCCTGGGGCTCCCAGGGGACCGGGGAGATTTTGCGATGGCTCCCTTATTAATTGTATCCCCTCCTGCTTTCTGTGCTTTTATAGTTTTTTGTTTTTATCTTTTTATTCTTTTTAATTGTTGTATGCTGCCCAGAGTCACTTTGTGTGAGATGGGCTGCTATATAAATTAAATAAATAAATAAAATCATCTTGCTTGCAGACCAAACTTAATAGAGGTTATTTGGACAAAATGCTGTGTGATATGGTTTATTAATCTGGGGCTGTGCTTTAGCAATGGTGTGAGTCCAGCCACATTCTTGCAATGATGTTAACATATGTAGTGTGATAAGAAACATTCATTTTAATCTGAAAAATGGTGCTAATTCTCCTAATCAATTCTAGTTTAGTTGTTTGAAGAAGAAATTGTTTGTAAATTGTAATTTCTCAAGGAGAGCCATCTCGAGGTCAGTAATCCTGTGGAAGTTTCTCCCACTGATTCTTGGATACAGTATTGTCATTTTAGATGTCTGATTTGGGTAGATTTACTTTTTTGTTTGTAGATTGTCTAGCGTTTACAGAATTGTGGGACATTCCTCAGAGGTGAAGGAATCAATTATATTGCAAGATAATCAAGTGTATGTTTCACAACTTGTGGGTGATATTATGTCTTGGAATAAAATTAGATTTACTCTTTGGACAGAGTTGGCATCTGGGTCTGTCATAAGGCTTGGTCCTGGTTAACCCTACCTCACAGGAGAAGCACAAACGTCAATCTGAGCAGACACGCCTTCTGAAAAGGGGAAAAGTGGCCGCATCGTTTCATTTCTCAAATGGGAAAGAGGCCACGTTTCCTTGAGAGTCACGCTCATTGGGAGCCCCCGTGTTTTCCAACATCAGAAGCAAATATGGCCGGCTGAAACTGTTTGCCGCTTAGTTTTACCCGGCTGCAAGACCGCCTCCTAGCCCGTCTCACGCCTCCTCCCACAGACGGCGGCAGTGGTAGCTGCCTGATCCGCCTCCTTTGCTAGCAAAGGTGGGCTCAGATGTAGCCGGGTTTCTCGCCGCGCCCCTGGAGTTCAGGCAGGAGGAGAGCGGAGGCGTCCGCGATGTCTGGCGCGCGGAGAAGGGGCGCAGGGCATTCCCTCGCGGGCTTCAGGCGGGGCGCAGGGCAGGGCGAGGCCAACGCGGCCGCCATACCCCAGGGCTTGATCCGGGCGGCTAGGAAGAGCGGCCAGTTAAACCTGTCCGGCCGGGAGTTGACCGAAGGTGAGCAGGGCCAGAGCCTGGGTCCCCCACCCAAAAAAGAGAGAAGGTAGATTTAGCATATATCTACCTAGACAGGGACGGCCTGTGTTTCGTTCCCGAGCCGGAAGGGCGGGGATTCAGTGCCCCAACCTTTCGGAAAGGCGAAGAGGCCCGCGGACTTCGGTCGGGAGGAAAGATCATTTTGCACGCACGGAGCTGCACGGTTGTATATGTTTCACGTCCTCTCTTCTGCAGCCGGAATTTTTCCACCTGCGGGAATAACCGTTTGCATGTATTGCATTTATTATTTTTTTTCCTTGACTTGCTGTGGTCCTATGGGTTTTGGTACAGTGTGAGTTTCTAGTTCCTGGAGCAAAAACCAAAAACCAGTATTAATCAACAACATGAATTAAAGCTCTTCCTGCAATTTTTGAGCCAGGTGTTGGAGCAGTATAAAGCTTGACTGCATTCATGATTTATTGGGATCATCGTTGTGTCCTCTTAACCACAGAACAATGATGCCTTACAAACCACTTTTAGAGGGCCTGTCCTCATGATTCAGCATCTCATCCCCAGTCTGCCACAGAGGCAACTCACATTCATTTTTCCTCTTCTCTCAGCACAAGCCTTGCCCTATGAGACATAGTGCCTATGTCTCATTGATGCTGATGCAGTCATGGCTGAGATTGGCCCAGCTCCCGTTGGTTCAGTTTTGGTTGCTGTGAGCATTCCCCATGCCCTTTAGTCAAAGGGCACTGTCCTCTGTGGTCTGGGCTGAAGGAGAATATGGGCACTTAGCTTCTACAGACATCTGCCTGCATAATGTCTGATCTGTTGGTGCTTTGCATAGCACTGATCAAGCATTATGTAGACATGGATCTAGTATTTTTTTTTTTCTGGAAAGCTGTTATCTGTTTTTAACATGCTTAGTGGCCTTTTAAAAGAGTGGTAGACCTGTGTTTAGAAAACTGGACTAGTGCTGTGTGGAAGTTCAATTTAAACAGGAAAAGGTACAGTTTTTCTGCCAGCTGTGTCTTGCATGCTGGCTCTATTTCAAATGAACACATTTTCTACTCTTTTTGCTGGCAGTGGGGTTTGTGCAGCTATGCTTTTTTCTGGTTTTATTACTTTGGGAGTGTGGCACCATTTCTCCTACTCTAGTACCATTTTGCACACTACATGGGATACTTCCAAATGTTGCCAGCCACAGCCTCTTGTTGCCAGCACTGCCTTTCCCTTGCAGCAAGTGATAGGGATATTTGGGATCTGAGATGAAATTCGCAAGAGTGCTGACAGTTTTTTTTTTCTTTTAAGCCCAATGTAAGCATGACCAATAAATCTCTGTACAAAAATATCTTGCTTGATAGGCTGGTGGAAGACCGGTCTTGAAGGAAGCAGGAGGGACTCCTTTAGATGTGCCATCTGAGGTCTAGTACACTGCACATTTCCTGTGCCACATTGACTTGTGAACTGGGCTACATTTTGATGTGGTTCTATTGTTCTTCCAGAAGACCCATGTTCAGAAATAGCCTTAGTGACAAGTTGCCATTGAGGAATAAACTGTAATTAAGACAAGTTGAAAGGTAGCTAACGCCTCCAACCCAGGCAACCACCCACATTCTCTCAAGCCTGCCCCACCACACTTTTCAGTTAGTGTTTGTTTTTCCTGCTGATTGTGATGCTAGGTGGGAGGCAAAAATAGTGGAATCACAAATTGCTGCCTTTAGATTGTCCTGCAGTAAAGCTATAAGGACAGGATCATTCACTAGCCTTGTTAGTAAGGCAAATTAGAGCTTAGCTGTTGGAGAGCATAAAATATGCCAGTGTACTTTTCTGCAGTCTCCAGGAATCAAATGTACTTAATTCTTTTGTAGTTCGTGGACTTCTGAATAAAGTGGGATACTACATCTTTTAAAATTTAAGAAAATGTGTAATTCTTTTAAAAAATACATCTATTTTTTTAAAAGCTTTATCACTGATTTTGGGATATATCCAAAATCTGCTAATTTATTCCAAAATCAGTATTAGCTTTCAGAAGAATAATACCAATAGTGGAGTGTGAATTATGGTTATTGAATGATTTGTTTATATGAACATATCATATTTTTGTATGTAGTACCTCTACATGTATGGCGGATAAATTTGGATACTCCAGAAGAGGCCCACCAAAATCTCTCTTTCAGTGCTGCTGAACGGTGGTGGGAGCAAACTGATCTCAACAAACTGATCTTATCTTCCAACAAACTGCAGTGTCTTTCTGATGATGTCAGACTCTTACCTGCCCTCACTGTGCTGGATGTGAGTAAAATAACTGATGAATGACTGTTGCCTTTATGTTACGAATCTTGCATTGAAACTTTTGGGGGAAATCATCTGGTCTATAAACTGTAAAAGTTTTGTTGAATGATCCAAATCTTGAGGGGCATATAGAGATCTCTCTCTTGATTTCTCTGTTCCTTCCTCCCTTACACACATACACATACTGGTAAGCCCCTATAGAATAAAGGATAGAGAGCTTTTCTTGAGTTCCAGTTCAGATCCTTGTCCAATTTGTTACCTAATCTTAACTCAGTCACTGATCCCATTCACAATAGGTTGTGAAGATAAAATGAATGCTGTCCTTGTGTAAACAGATGGCTGTTTTCTTCATCGTTCTGAACATTAAGAAACCTCTGATATTTGAAATAAAAATGCTCCTATACTTTAAAACTCTATTAAATACAAGTTGGTGAATTCTTGGAAAAGACTTTGCCTCATATTTCCATTGCTAGTTCTTTAGAAACCTGAATGTATCCCAAACCATCCATATATAAGTAAGCAAGAAGTTCATTGTTGTAGTTGTACAATCCATCCATATGAAAACTGTTCTCAGTGCGAAGGTGGCTTTTCTTCCTTGCTCTTCACTCTTCCCCCCCCCATCATTTGCCATCATGATGAAATGGCAAAAATAAGAAGCACAAACTTTCTAGTTTAAAATAGATTACAATGGCTAGCATTATTGTAATTTTCAAAGTCTATGTTTTGGCAGAATTGAACATTTAATGTACTGTATTTTAGGAAAATAGGTGTTCTGACAATTTCTTATTACTTTTAGGTGCATGATAATCAACTTACGTCTCTCCCTTCTGCTATAGGATCACTAGAAAATCTTCAGAAACTTAATGTGAGGTAAATATATTCTATAAATGAAACAAGAATATTTATGAAATAGAACCTTTTGAAATACAGATCTTAATATCTATGTTAAAAAGTCTTTGAAAGCCATAGTGTTTCTATTTTTTTATATATATATAGAGAGAGAGAGAGAGACAGAGAGAGGATATTTTATAAGAGTAAATTTTAAAGGTGTATTTGGGAAGAGAAGTGACTTTTCTTTTGTATAGAAAAATCTGCTTTATCAGGTCAAATAGGTCATATGTCTGGTTCTGCATAAAGCAAATCTTTAAGCTCACAGCTAAATCTCCCTCATCAACCACAACTTCTGGTAATTACAAGAACATGTTGTTTTCTTGGAAAAAGAAAGAAATATCTTCTTTATCTTCCCAATGTAGTCACAGCCCTGGAATTTCCTGTTGATCTCCTATCCCTGTACTAACCTTAGCTTTTTCAAGAGCTGGTCATGGCTGGCCACACATGATTACCTGATGTGACCAGATCCTGTGTGTACCTCTTCCCAGTTGTTTCTACTGTGAGGAAAATGAGGAAAATATATCTTTGGGTGAATCTTTGGGTGAAAGAAGCAAGTTTTTAGAGGCCTCAGATAAATGGATCGCCTTAATAAAATTGAAACATGAATGTGCAGCACCCTTGAAGCTGGTATAAACTAGGCTGATTATAAACCCCTTATCACAAACATCCCCATAGCAAGAGAGGATGTCTTCTTCCTGGCAGCTGGCACCTTGAGCAATTTGTTTCTTCCCCTCTGACACTATTGCTTTCCTTATAGATAGCAGTTGTTCCATCCTTGTAGATAGCAGCCAAGAACAGGGACAGAAAGTAACTTGAGAAGTATTTTTCATTTAGGTATGCCTGCATCATCATATGAATATGTATACGTATGTGTTCTTTTCCCTTCCCCTTTCTTGTAGAACTGTAAAAATACCAGGGCATCCATTTTCCCTACAGGGGAGTGTCTCCCACTAACCTTTGGTGGGGTCCCCCTCCAGTACGTACTGCCTAATAAACACTGCAGTGAAGTCTTGATTATTTTGCCTTTGTGTCCTGCATTTTGATTCCATAGAAACTGGTGTCAGAAGTGGGAAAGTTAACTCTTTCCTGTTTGTCCACTTTTTATTTCTGACTGCAGCTTTTGATAATTATGTTCCCAGCTACTGGCTTTGCTTTCTGCCTCTAGTTTATTGCTATTAGATAACAAACTACTTCAGCTGTCTCTCTTTCTCTTTGGGCGGGAGACTCAAAATATTTTTGTTAACTCTATCTAGTCTGGTTCACTCCCAGCTTCCCCAGAGCAGCCACTGAATACAGCTATAACCCTTTGTACCATTATTCCATATTCTTAATTACTTTTAAGCCAAACTTCTGTTGCATAAACCTAACAGGAGCTCCCTGTGGAGCTTCCTTCAAAGCATGCTTTGTTTGCAAATTACACATTTTCTCCTTTCCTCTCAGAGATGCTCTTGCCCTTTCAGATATTACTTATCTGATATTTGATCTCTGCCCATGACTGGGATCTGGAGGTTCCTCTTTTGCTGGCCTCTCTTCTCCTGCGTTGATTATTTTTGTCCTTGGATTGTGTCCAAGGGCTGCTTTCCACCCGGAGGATCAGCTTTTATGTGATCCCTGGCACTTTCACTCCTTTTCTGTCACAAATGCACTCAAACACCTCTCACAGTCTACCTGGACACCGTTAACACTTCCCTCCCTGCCTATTAGCAGCTTAAGGCAACTTCATTCAAAGGGAAACAAGAAGAGGGAGTTTTAGCAGATTCTCAGGGTCAGCCTCTGCTTGACACAAAAGGAACACAATTACTCTGCCAAGACCAAATTCCCCCTTGCTTTCTAGACACTCCCGGTCATTGCAATTAAGCTCGCAGGAAGGCCAGGGGTGGCTGAGAATTTGGCATGGCCAGGCATCCAACAAACCTCCCTAGCCAAAATAGACTTTTAGACACAGACTGTTGCCTTACACACACACCTAAACGGTGCCCTTATATGGCAGCGGGAAAGGGACATGGGATCAGGCTCACCACAACACTCGCCCCGTAGGGCGCCCTGCTGTTGTCTCCAGTCGCAGCTCGAAGACTGTGGATCCCATTGCTGACACCAGTTTCTGTGGAATCAAAATGCAGGACACAAAGGCAAAATAATCAAGGCTTTACTGCAGTGTTTATTAGGCAGTACATACTGGAGGGGGACCCCACCAAAGGTTAGTGGGAGACACTCCCCTGTAGGGAAAATGGATGCCCTGATATTTTTACAGTTCTACAAGAAAGGGGAAGGGAAAAGAACACATACGTATACATATTCATATGATGATGCAGGCATACCTAAATGAAAAATACTTCTCAAGTTACTTTCTGTCCCTGTTCTTGGCTGCTATCTACAAGGATGGAACAACTGCTATCTATAAGGAACGCAATAGTGTCAGAGGGGAAGAAACAAATTGCTCAAGGTGCCAGCTGCCAGGAAGAAGACATCCTCTCTTGCTATGGGGATGTTTATGATAAGGGGTTTATAATCAGTCTAATTCATACCAGCTTCAAGGGTGCTGCACATTCATGTTTCAGTTTTATTAAGGTGATCCCATTCATCTGAGGCCTCTAAAAACTTGCTTCTTTCACCCAAAGATGCACCCAGAGAAATATTTTCCTCACACTACCATCTGTTCCAGCATGCTAAGGAGTGTCGACTGACGGGGCCCAGGAGGAGAGCCTTTTCTGTCACGACACCTGCCCTCTGGAATGCCATCCCTCCAGAGATCTGATTGGTCCCATCCCTGTTGGCCTTCCGTAAGGCCCTGAAGACATGGCTCTGTGCCTGAGCCCAGGCCTGCAAGTGTGGGATGGAGTCCGTTGCCTGGCTGTGTTGAATGTTGGAGTGTGGCTTTGTGATCTTCTTTCTGGCTGCTATGGGTTTTATATTTTTATATATTTTTCATTATTTTTAATTTTGTAAGCCACCCTGTCATGTGTGTGAGATGGGCAGCCATATAAATCCAATAAATACACACACAAAAAATGTATTTGTTAATAGATCTCATTGAATTCAGGGGATGGATTCATTGATTGATTGATTGTACCTTCAAGTCAGGGCTCCTGACGAGTGCCTGGATGAGTCCCTGCAGGATTTTTGGAAGTGGTTTGCCATTGCCTTCTTCCTAGGACTGAGAGAGAGTGACTGGCTCAAGGTCACCCAGCTGGCTTTGTGCCCAAGGCGGGACTAGAACTCATGTTCTCCTGCTTTCTAGCCTGGAATAAGCCCTCAAATAAATGTACACAGATTTCTGTCTATCTGTAAATATTATTTTAAAAAATGTTTTAACTCAACAATAACATATGATCTTGCATTATATTGATGAGTTATAAATGTTTCATAAGTGACAGGGTTATATTAATCTGCAGAGCTAAGTACTGTTTTTATCTGTGCTCTGTACCTATTTTATTGAAGATGTAATACTTAATCTCTATTCCTTAGTGCAGAAATAAATAACCTTAGTCTCCAGAGATATCTTTGACTCTCAACCCTCCTTTTTTTTTGCAGTCTCAGACAAGTAAAATAGGGTTAATTTAGTTTCAAAGAATACCATCCCCCGAACCCCTCAACTCTAGGAAAAAAGAAATAAAAATCTTGGCTCCAACCTTGGGCATGATACCTTCTTGTCTGCTTTGTGTCATTTTCTAGTGCCAATCTTTGCCTTCCTGAAAAATGTTAAATGTGGTTAAACGTTAAATCAAAAGTTTCCCTGTCCTCACTTGGCAGATATATATTATTTTCAATTTGCCAGTCTCAAGGCATTACTATTAGCTTTACCGTAGGGATGCAGACTATGATTTGCTTATAAAAAGCCTGTTGGCATAAATACAGTGGAACATGCTTGGATGACCTGGAATTGTGCATCTAGATACCTTTTTAAAAAAGCTCTGGCTGCATCTAGTGATTTTACTCCCTTAGTGCAGAGGTTACAACTCTGTGGTCCTTTAGTTGTTGCTGAACTATCAAACTGCTCAGCAGTATTGTGCATGCTAGTAACTGCTGTCACGTGCAGAATCTCCTGTAGAATCCAGTGCTTTCGTTGACTTATGCCAGCCGTTCCACGACTCATTACAACTTCCTTTGACTAGATACTGCTCCTGTTAGCTGTTCCACTAGTGTTTAAGTTGTCAGAAGAAATCCTATCCCTCCTCTAGTTTTTATATTGAGATACAACTCTACCAAAGGGTGAGTTTAGAGGGTGAAATAGGTCCCAATATGTACCAGCTTTGGAAGGTATACCGAACTGTAGAGATGTGTACAAAATGAAAGTGCATTTCAACATCAGAAGAAAACAATCTTCCTTGTAATGTTCTAACAGAATGTTCTGAATTGGCTGGGTTCTGGCCATAGCAAATCATGGAAACTTGGAATAAGCACTCTAGGGCCATATAAGTAAATTGAGAGGATAGTCTGTGTTGACTGCTACCTGCCATCTGACATACAGAAAAATTGGGTAAAATACATATAGTGCAATCTAGGAAAATATGCCTTTTCTTTAAAATGTTGCAGACATGTGCTACATTTGTGATCCAGTGCTCTTGAGCACTTTTTGGAGATAAATCTGAAAAACTGCCGAACCCTAAAAAATATGATTCAAATTTTGAGTGGCATAGTTTTCATCTGGAAGCTCAAACAAGTCTGTGGCAGCTGGTAGGGGTTAGGGAAAACAAATCAAAGTGTACTCTTTTTACTTAAGAAGTGAAGTGTGTAATAACAGCAATATTTGGGAAGCACTCTATGCTCTTAAGTTGTTGAGTTTTTAAAATCTTGAATATTTTTCATTTTTAAGAAATTATATAGGTACTTACAGCCTTTGCCATTTTATTTTAATTGAGAATTTGTATTTTTTAAAATAAAAATAAATAATAGATGTGAAAATTATTATCATCTCTTAATTATTTATTATATTTATTTTATATTTATATTATTTTGTTAATTATTTCTCTGAATTGTAAGCCACCAAATAGTTCTAGATCACATGATACTTAATTCAGTTCTTATCTGCTACAGAATAATCATTAAACTATTGGCAGATTATTTGAGGTAGTTCAAACAAGCAAAAACTGTTCTATGATCACAGTTATTTATTAAACTTGACAGCAGACGGAGTATGTTTTGAACAATCTTATATTAATGCAGCCCTTCACAATTCCTATTTCATCAATAGTCATAATAAACTGAAAGATATCCCAGAAGAACTTACTCAGCTAAAACACTTGAGGAGTCTGCTTCTGCAACACAATGAATTATATCACTTGCCTGATGAATTTGGACAGCTTGTCAGTTTGGAAGAGTTGGTAAGGAGAAGCTTTATGGCTTTATGGTTTTCTCTTTTAGTATTAGCTACTACTGTTTTAATTAATTTGCTACTGATACAGCAAGTACATTATTTTATATTTTTTGGTTTTGAAGCAGGCAACCCACAAGTAAAGTTTGCTGAAGGAAGGGTGGTCAGTTTCATTTCTGTTTCCCAAATTTCCATAAGAAGATGAGATACCCCCTGTAACAATGCAAGAGGAGGCAGTGGAAATTGCAGAAGAAAGGGTCAAAAATCCCCATCCTGGATGGCAGAAAAGTTGTTACTGTTGTTGATATTGTTGTTGTCGTTGTTATTATCCATTGGCTCTGGTCATTAGGAATAGAAGAAATAGCCACACAATGTTATTGGGGAATTTGGGTGATGCAGAATGAATACATCAATTTCCCTCTTTGTCTTGAGGACAAAGAAGGAATCTGGCCCTAATGGAGGAGATCCAACATCAAACCCCTCTCCGGTGACAATTTCCATATGATATGCCTCTCCAGCATTGAGTTCCAGCTAGATATGGTGTCTAGTAGTTCAGAGGAGGCTTTGCATACACATTCTCCAACCATGCTCTCCAACACAGTGAAGGGTAAAAATGATCTCTCATGCTGGAACTGGAATGAACGGAACCGAGTTTGCTTCTTTCTGGCTACATGAGTCTGATAGGATGTGTCAAAGGCCTTGATATCAGAACTCAAAATGGAAGGTAGAATTGTCCTATCCGATTTGTTTTCAGCTAGCCCGGGTTCAAGTTTCTTAAATTGGTTGTAAATTATAGCTTACATTTTCTTTCATAACTATTGTTCAGAAAAAGTAAATATGGTTTTCTTTCTTCTTTAGGATATCTCTAATAACCATATCTCTAGTATCCCTACAAGTTTTGCTTTTCTTACAAACTTGGTGTGTCTCAATTTAGCTTCTAATCAGTTAAGGAATCTGCCAGCAGAAATGAGTGCAATGAAAAGTAAGGACCTATTGAGTTATAATTTCATTATTGCTTTATTTTTGTTGTCTTATTTTCCTGCTTCTAAGAGAGGTTTTCTGAAACATTGCCATCAGTCTTTTCTTTTAAAGAACTTTGTTTTCATGTAAGTGGAAAGATGGCATGCTAATTTTGAATAAACTACTAAACTAAATCTGTTGTGTAGGCAGGCAAGCAAAGTGTATTTGTATCCAGTTATTAGTAGGACTCTGCATGCATGCAGGCTCCAGGTGTAGAAATTGTTTATCATAAACTCTGTGCAGCACATTTTCTTACTAGTTTAAATGGAGAAACAGAAGCAGTATGTTTTGCCAATTTCTCTCTCACATCTATTGTTTTAATGGATTGCCTTTATTCTGTTTTTATTCTGAAATAGCACTTTTGTAAACCACGCTGGGATAGTTTGCAATGAGATTTTAAGAATAGCTTCAGAATAGCTAGAAATAAAGGCTTGAATTTTAAAAAATGGTCTGTTCTGCTTACACAACATTTCATTGCAGATTATGAAAGCCCTACTTCTCAGTGTAAGGAATCATTTATAACAATATATGATGATGGCATAACTGTAAATGGAAATACTTTCTGCTGACAGGTGGTCCTTACTTACAACAATTGGGATTGACAACTCTGTCACTAAGCGACCCAGTCGTAAAGTGAAACATCACGTGACATGGCATAGTTCTGGCTGCAGTCATGAAGCAAATCACCCACGGTCATTAAGCACAATGTCATGTGACCGCGACTTGCAACCTCCTGCTAGCTTCCCCATTAACTTTGCTTGTCAGAAGCTGGCTGTGAAGGTTGCGGATGGCGATCACTTGACCGTGGGACACTGCAACCGTTGTAAATGCATGCTAGTTGCCAAGTGTCCAAATTGTGATAATGTGACCACGGGGATGCCACAACAGCTGCAAGAGCTGCAAGTTCAAGGACCGGTCATAATCTTTTTCTGCGCTGTCGTAACTTCGGTTGCTGAACCGTAGTCAGTAAGCGAGGACTACCTGTATATGAAAGTGAAATATTCTTAATAATTTTCATAGACAGTAATATAGATCAGACTGAATCCCAACAACATTTCTATAACCTTGCATTTTCCAGTCACCAAAGAAGCCAAGTTGATAACATTTCATGGATGTACTCGAGAATCACTTCTTACTGATCTATCTTAAATTAAACATTTACATGCTTTCTAGAGGTAGCATGTTGAATACCTGTATGGTTGTGATCTTTAATAAGCCATCATGATGATTTTGATACTGATGGTACACTTCTTTCTCCATTTGCTCTATTCCTCTAGGTTTAAGACAACTTGATTGCACTAAGAACTTCCTGGAAGCTATACCTCCTGAATTGGCCAATATGGTTTCATTAGAACAACTTTATCTAAGGAGAAATAAATTATGTTACCTGCCAGATTTTCCGTCACGTACATATTTAAAGGCAGGATTTGTTTTCTTTCAATGCTTGGGCCCATTAGCAGATAACTAATTGCTTTTGCTAATTGAGTTGTCAATTGAATTCAGAGGTTTTATCAAAATGACAAAATCTGTGTCATGATGTCACTGCAGAAGTTCCAGCTCTTACATACTTATATGCAATGTTGGGACAAGCATTTTTTCATTTGCCCCCACTTTCCCTTTTCATAGACATCTATAGCAGACAGTAGTAATATTAAAGCATATTCAGTGATTTAAAAACCCACAGTTTAAGATTGCAGTTAAAGCTATATCATGTTTGCTTAAGCTCTAGAAAGATTGGAGGATAAATCTGAATTTATTGGGTCGGTGAAAAAGAAATTAATTATGACTGAGTTGGCAATATCCTCCTCCTTTACAATGAACTTGACAATTCAACTTAAAAGTATGGAATAAGCTATTGGTAATCATTTGTTCAAGAATTACACTTACTTTTTGTAGGGTGTGTACCACATATACTTACTCATTAATTAAAAAAGAAAAAGAGAAGAAATAAAAGAATAATGCAGGGCCCTGTAGATGGAAATCTTTTGGAGATGGGATCCCCAGCAGGCGTTTCCTGGTTCTCAACAATGAGCAGATTCACACTGAAGCAGGCAGTCTTGGAGATAACCAGAATTTCCCCCCCTAAGTTGTATTAATTAAAGGGGCATTTCTGTGTCCCTTCCAGTTTTTAAAGGTTTTTATAGTTAGCTTGCTCATATTTTAGTGACTATATATATAGCTCAGTGAAACTGAGTTAAGCTTGATTGTTAATATAGTTATATATTGAAATTGCATTTTAATTTAATTTTAGTTTGATAACAGGATTAGAAGTTGTCTATGTATAATGTATATATTGTTTTCTGATAGCATATTTTTAGGAAATGAGGAATATACTTACAAGTTGTAACTTTGTGCAACATATTTTTAGGATGTGGGTAGATTTTTATTGGTATATTCTGCTTTTTAGACTGTTCTTAAATCTATTAAGATTAAATAATGTGATTTCTTTTTTATTTTTCTAGGAATTGCATGTTGGTGAAAATCAGATTGAAGTATTAAGAGCTGAACAATTGAAATATCTGAATTCCCTGTGTGTATTGGAATTAAGGGATAATAAGTTGAAATCATTGCCTGATGAAATTACTCTGCTACAGGGGTTAGAGCGACTAGACTTATCCAACAATGATATTAGCAAGTAGGAAGCATATTTAATATTTTTACTCGCTGTGGAGGGAGAAATATTATATGTTAACTAAGACCAAAACTATATTTTTGCCTTTGGAAAGTGTGTTATTCATTGTTTATGAAACTGCAGAAATGAGAATCTTTTCTAATAATGAGGTTCAAAATAATGAATAGTGGAAATAATTATGTTGCAGTTACTTGGTTTGATGGATGTAATATTTAAAAAAAACACCTTTATGTTGTCAGTCTTCCTTGTAAGCTAGGTAACCTTTCTCAGCTGAAGTTCTTAGCACTGGAAGGAAATCCCTTAAGAGCATTCCGAAGGGATGTTCTACAAGTAAGTATACATAACGTACATACCATATTACTTATTTCTGCTCCTTTAGAACCACAATATAAATTAGTTATGCTTTAATTCTTTCATTTTAGAAAGGAACACAAGAAATCCTGAAATACCTTAGAAGCAAAATACAAGGTAAACAATTTACTTGAAAGTAGAAAGTTATAGTTAAGTGAGACTTTGAAATACCTCTTGGATAAATAAAATATTCTCATTTGTTCGGAAATGTTTTAATAATTTTAATGGGAATGTGTATTTTTTTGGAAAATGTGAGTGCCAAGTAAGCATGCTGCTTTCCTGGACAATGGAGTAAAATGTTGTGAATGTTACTTACTGACCACTTATTACTGAAATATCCTTTTACTAGTAAGTTTTACCAGTTTTGAAGATTTTTCAAAGAACA
Source organism: Python bivittatus (assembly GCF_059951505.1). Taxonomy (NCBI): domain Eukaryota; kingdom Metazoa; phylum Chordata; class Lepidosauria; order Squamata; family Pythonidae; genus Python; species Python bivittatus. The sequence continues at coordinate 36,471,144 of NW_028277098.1, forward strand.
ACTCCAAATATTTTCTAGGGATGCTACATTTAGAGCAGAGCCTAAATTGGGGAGGGGGGGATCATTCCTGGTGTGAAACAATTACTTTTGGTGATGGACAGTCTTAAAAGTGGGAACAGATATATTTACTGTACATTTGGTTCTGTCTCTACAACAACCATTCAATGTTAGGAGTCTTCAAATTCATTAAACTGAACAAGTTTGATTTTTGAATGCACATATATAGCATGTATTGCAAATGTAGCATATATTTCAAGTTGAATATTTTTAATCTTCTCTGTTAAGATACAGACTAAGTCTGTTGGTAAAATTTAAAACAATCTCTAATATTTGTCAGATGTTACATGAATCTCTATATATTTTTTGTAGATGATGAAATAATTAACCCAAATGGAGAATTTCCCATGACAGCAATGACTTTGCCAAGTCAATCCAAAATTAATATGCATGCTATTACTGCGCTGAAGACATTAGATTATAGGTAGGAATATTTCAGTTTTATAAGTTCCAGATTTTCCTGTAGCTGCTTGCCTCTGGAATGCCTTTCACCAAAAACTGAAGGAATTGACCTCTTTCCTGAAAATTTTAAAAAGCTTTAAAACAGATTTTCCATATAAGTATGGGCTTAGTACAAGTACATACACAAGCTTTGTTAATTATTTTAATTTTAATTGTTAGTTTAATATTTTATTAATTGTGTGTTAAGTTTTTTTTACTATATACCACCTTAAGAAAATGTTAGTTAGCAGTATAAAAACTCAATCAAAATAAATGAATTCATGAAAATATTCAGATTTAAGGTGGGTGAGTACCCAAATCTTGATAAACTATAATGTTGTTTGAATTTATTTAGTGCTATCTATGAATCCAACCATTGTGGTTTATAGAGCATAACCTATGAAATCAGTCATTATGGCTTAGTAAAAAAAAACATGTTTCAAAACTTGTGGCTTAATGTGTTGCGTGAGACCAGTCAATGGCCTTTCACAGGTCATTTACATCAGAAGATTTCTTATTTATAGCTGAAGGAAAGAAACATAGCAACTCATCTTTGTGACCTGAATTGTATTTTCTATTTAAATCATTGTTTGCTGAGCCCAGTAGTCTGCCAAGTAGACATCATTGCAAAGACTAGATGAATGGCTTCACTTTACATCTGCAGTATTGCTTTGTGACATAGCTATCCTGTCTTAATCTGGTTTGTAGTTCAGTATGGTGAAACCTTGTTTTAACAGACCAGTTGTGGGTAGGGTCTGTTACTGAGGAAAGTTGAATTAGAAAGTGAGATATTGTGGAGATTTATATCATTTGTGTATGGGGTTATGAAGAAATCACAGCAGAAATAAGCCCACACTGAAAATATTTATAAGGATAAAAAATCTAAGAGTTTTCCCATTGATGGAGCAGGTGTTGAACTTTTAATGTGTTTTTTATAACTTTCCAAAGAAGGAATGTCTAGAACAAATAAGATTAATTATCTTTATCCTTTCAAATAAGATAACTGTTTAAAATGCTATTTAGTGAGAAACAGGTCTCTGTAATACCGGATGAAGTTCTGAATGCAGTTGGAGACAATCCAGTCAGTAACGTAAACTTCAGCAAGAATAATCTGACTGAAATTCCAGTAAGGTACTAACTTTTTGTAGTATTTAATATTGCTGTTTCTTACAAATGTATGAAAGAAGATGTACAGGTAGTCCTTGCTTAACAACTCCAATTGGGACCTGAATTTCCATCACTAAGCGTTGTGGTCATTAGGTGAAATATCACATGACCACAGCACTTAGTTATGGTAGTCCTGGTTGTGGTCATTAGGCGAGAACCACGCCATCATTAGGTGAGGACCTCACACTTCTCCTGCCTCGCTGTGCTCACCTCTGCTTCAGCTCTCCCCACCCACCCGTGTCCCTCCCATCTCTGCCCTTTTGGCTGCCCTGCACTCCACTGCCTTGCTGCCCTACACTCTGCTGCCCCTGACGCCCTGTGCTCCACCCTGAACCCCCATTGCCCTGCACTCCACCGCTCCTGCCACCCTGCACCGCCGCTCCTGCCACCACCACCCTGTGCTCCACCCTGCACCCCATCACCCCACACTCTGCCATTCCTGACACCCTATGCTCTGTTGCCCCCACCGCCCTGTGCTCCACTCTGCACCCCCACCATTCATCTCCACTTCAACTCTCCCCACCAGTCTATCTCCCCTCTATTTCTACCCTTTTGACCACTCTGCACTCTGCTGCCCCAACCAACCAGTGCTCCACCCTGCATCCCCACCACCCCACGTTCTGCCATCCCTGCCGCCCTGCGCTCCGTCGCCCCTGCCACCCCCACTGCCCTGTGCTGCACTCTGCACCCCCACCACACTCCACTGCCATTAATGTTACAAGATAAGTGGCCAGTCTCTATATCTTGCCACCTCGCCATGTGGTGAAATGTAGGCTTCCAGATTTTTGTTTGTTTGTTTCTAGTGTCTATCAGCAATTCCCCATGTCCTTTTCTCAAGTAGTATGTTTGTTTTACTTTGGACGGCATTACATTTCTACTGTGAAATCCACTATAGGCCAATTACAAAACTATAAAAGTTAAAATACAGTATCAGTATTTTTTAAAACCGTTCCAAATATTGCATATCCTAACAAGATCAATTAAATTGCTTGCTTGCTTAGTTATTTATTTATTTTTACAATTTCTCTAGAATTGTGGAACTAAAAGAATCTGTGAGCGATATCAATTTTAGTTTCAATAAGCTCTCTTCTGTTTCTCTGGAGCTCTGTATGCTTCACAGACTGATACATTTGGATCTCAGGTAAGCAATTCCTGAAAAGTTTCTTTCTAAGGTATGCTTGAATTATAACTACTCGAGGTTTTTTTCCTCCCAAAATCCAAAAATTATTGAAATGTTAACCAAGAACTCAATTCAGGAGTGTCAGAGTAGGATAAAAACAATTCAGGTGAGATGCATAGGGTCCTATAAATTAGCCTTTCTCTCAGAATTGCCAATATTATCAGGCAGGAACATTTCAAAGGTTCAACTTCATTCACTTCAGTGAGATTACAGAATTGTGGTCTTGGGATCCCTAATAAAGTAAAGTACACTGGTTGCATGGAAATCTCTATTTCAGATTATTATACATAGGAGCCCCCTTCAGAGTTTCCCACTTAATATGGGGGCAAAACATATTTGAGCAAAGTTTGTCTTTGCTGTTTGTACTCTATTCTTGTGAATCTGAGATATGGTTGAAATACAGGATGTGAAAGTATGTAGGATTTGCTTATATTGGCATTATATGAGAGCCAGTGTGTTATGGTGTGTAAGGTTTTGGATCAGGAGTGGGGAGACCTTGGTTCTAGTGTACCTTCAGCCGTGGAATCCTGCTGGTTGACTTTGGGCCAGTTGCACTCTTTCCTACACAGGATTGTTATGGGGGAAAATAATGTTTGTACTATGTTTAGATTCAAGCACATGCCAAATAAAAATACTAATACCGATGACAATAATCTCCCTAACATCAAGAGAAGAAACTAAGCCATACTTGCATAATTTGAGACCCATCTATTTAAATCTATTCCCCTAGCCGTGTAGAGTAGGTACAACTAGAAAGAGGATCCCTATGCAATTAGGCTGTCTATAGTAGAGTAGTTCCCAACCCTTCTAGCTGGAAGTTCACAAGCAGGTTTTGAGAACAGGAACTTTTCCTCTTATTTGATCCCAGCAGGTAGCAGAACTGTGTTCCTTCCAAACTCAGGTGTGTTTGTTTATGTTTGACGGGGAACATCATTTTATGTATGTTTTATATTACATGATTCAATTGAAATATTAGCATATAATAAAAAGTAATTGAAGCATTTGGTTGCTTTTCTGTTTGACAATTTAGAAATAACATTTTGACATCTCTGCCAGATGAAATGGAAGCACTGGTAAAACTACAGATAATAAATCTTGCTTTTAACAGGTAAGTACTCTTACAGTTAGACTCTTGTTTTCATTTGGTAATATTATACAGCAGTGCTGTTTGTATTTTGGAAAGCATTGTGCATTTAGGTCACCCAAATAGTCTGATCTATAAACAGTATCACGTTAACACAGGAAACTTTAAGGAGATTTCATATTTGAAAAAGCCATCTCCTGACAGTGGAAATGCCTGTCCGTAGATGTTGAAATGTTATGTTCCGTTCCTCACTATTCTACAATCATTTGCTTCATATAGAAATTGAATGGTTTGGGATATTTATAGAGCAGTTAACATGAAATTTGTTTGTCATTCAAAAAATCAGTTATAAATAAAAATACCAGTATTTAGGTAGAGCAGTTTGTTCCATCATCTCAAAGTACCTGTGCATACTTTGCATACCGTAATTTTTGTCAAACAGGAAAATAACTAAGCAGTAAAGTAGGAACTGAACATTAAAGGTATCAACATTATTGTTTTCAATAAACATGTTCATGCTTTGAAAATGATTTAGAAGAAATACTTCAGTCCTTACACGAGCACACCTCTATATTCATGTTCATGTAAGCCTGAAAAAAAGTGCTGCTGCTTTAAGAGTAGCATTAAATTTAATGATTGGATTTCTTATTAAATTCCTCAGTCACATTCCTCTCCAAAAACTGAAGCAGCTGGTTGGTCAGTGGGCAATGTAAAGGGAGAACCTAGTGCGACTCAGAATGAAGTGTTCCCATTTGTTCTGGGTATGGGAGAATTGCCTTGACCCAAGTTCAAAGCTTCCTTGTCCTACTAAGGCATCAGCATTCAAGAGCAAGCACAAAACCTAGATGCAGTGGTAGATATGTCAAGGGAGAAGCACTCTCCCTCTAAAACCAATAAGCTCTGTGCATTATTTTGTAAACTGCCCAGAGTCGTTTAACGAGATGGGCGGTGACAAATTTGATAAATAAATAAATAATTTTACAATCCCATCCACGTCAGGTGCTTGCAGACAATTGCTTCATCCTCCCTCTTCTGCTTTGTGCCTTTCTGTAGTCACAAAACAGTCATCAAGTGATGAGAAGTGATGGTCATATACCATAAGCCTGATGATGGGGCAAATTTGAGGGACAACTTTTTCTGGGAATGCTGAGTCTGGTAGCTGAGAAGTTAGGCAGATAAGGCTCAGAATTATGCAGCTGAATATAAGACAAAACCCTTTCCAATTCAATCCCATTCTCCTCCATTCCCTTATTTGGTCTCAGTTTGATTTGAGATGCCTCAATGGAACTCCTAATGCCATGATCTTCAGAAGAGGACAAGTTCCCCAGAGAACCATTACCCTTTTTTTTCTGTTCCTTATAGTCCTCATCTCTGTTTTCCTGCTTGTTCAATCACTTGTATTTCTCCCTCATGAAATAGTCAGGGAATGGCTCAGAGTTTTAAGCAAATTATGAGTTTGGGGGTGGGGGGGCATTGCTCTGGCTTGTTAGCTGCAGAGAAGGGTACATAAATGTAATGATTTTCCTGAAGAAATTTCAAAGAAATAAGCAACAGGTGGGGTTCCAACATGGCTAGTAATTATTCTCTGATCCCAACTTTCTGTAGATATCCTCATTCTCTGAAACAAAACTAAAAAGTTGGAGAATTTATGTGAAGAGAAGTGTCTGCTTGAAAATTAATGGGATTAGCTGAAAATCTAAGGTATTGGACAATTTATTTAGAGAACATTGGTTCATCTCCTGAGTAACAAGAGTCAGGAAGCTGGATAGAGGTAGGGGAAATTCCTCTAGTTTAGAACTCTTTCTGCCTTTTTTTTCCTGTAATCAGAGTGCAGTTTGTGAACCAGTTCCCTTTTCAACTCCTAGAAGATAAAGGGCATGTTTTAAGGACAATAGTGTCATCTGTTAGAAACATACAATATGTGTTGATTGAGAATATAGAAACTCAAGTATTCACCGGGATCTGAGCTATTGAGGAAGATCAGCCCAAAACTTTTGATCCCTAAAATACAGTAGAAAAATAGGGAGAACAGGAGTCAACCAGATTATTATGTCAATCCCTCATGTGTGGCCCTCCATTTTGCTGTGGCAAGAAAATAATAGCCTGTTGGTGACTTTCCTGGCTTCTAAGTATCTATTGGCTATAGCAGCCAATTCTCCATCTAAAGTGAGGTGGCCCTGTTCCACAGTAGTTCAGGTCACTTGCCTTTCCTTTTACCAGGATTTTTGGGCCTGGTCATAGTCCTCTTGAATGTGATACTTCAAGCTGCTTGATAGACTTCTCCTTGGCTGACAGATTCAGGCTTAAGGCCTTTCCCGACTCATACCTAATTACAGTACAAACCTCTGGCAACATTTTTATTACATTTTTCTCTTGACACTAATGTGAAACAATCTTTAGGTATCATTAGCTTTACCAACATTAAAGTAATATCTTCTCCATTAAGCATCCATTGGCAGCTGCAGTTTTCTGTAAAAATAGTGGGTAGGATCAGAGCAGCACTTATTGGTTTTTCAGGTTGATGTGAGCATGCTTTCCCCTCTCTCTGGGCAGCCTGATCTGGTGTTGTTCCACTGTTGTCTCTCTAAAGAGCTGGATACAGCAGTGTTGGGCCCGTGGTCTTATCAGAATTGCACAGAATTGCTAGACTGCTCGGCTGGCAGTACAGTAAATGTGTTAACTCTTTCCCTTACTGTTGGGAAGGGAAAGAGTTGAAGGGCAGGCTAAAATAGCGCGTAATGTGGCCTAACCAAGAAATTACATAACTGGGTGCAAACAGTGGAATGATTTGCCAACTCCTTCCCCCCTTCCCCAATTTATAGAGCATGGACAAATCTGGAGTTTAAATTTGTTGCCTATATAAAGAATAGAAATGAATGGGAGAGCAATTAGAATAAAACTTTTTTTTTTTTGTAAAAGAATGAAATACAGGTAATCCTCAAGTTATGACAGCAGTTGGGACCAGAATTTCTGTCACTAAGCAATGTGGTTGTAAAGCTCACTGTCATGTGACCACATTGCTTAGCGACAGCAATCCCTGCAGTCCCTGTTGCCATTGTTAAATGAAAATCACAGGTTGTTAAACAAGCACCTCCTTGCAACTTCCTGCCAGCTTTCCCAAAGTCAGTGGGGAAACTGGCAGGAAGTTGCAAGTCCCAGGAGGCTTGCAAGCAGGCCGGCAGGCAGGTAAGCGGCTGCTGCTGGGTGACAGAGGGACCAAGGGGATGCATAAGTGGCTGGGGAGGTGTGGGGCTTGGGTTGGCTGCTGCCAGTTGGGGAGGGTGCGCGAGGGTGTGCAAGTGATGGAGGCGTGTGAGTGCAGCGGGGCTTGGGGTGGCTGCTGCTGGGTGGGGGAGGATGTGTGAGGAGTGGGGGAGGCGTGGTATGAGTGCTGCGGGGCTTGGGGAGGGTGCATAAGTGGCATGGAAGGCACGAACGTGGTGGGGCTTGGGAGTGGTTACTGCTGAGTGGGGGAGGGTGCATGAGTGGTGGTGGGGCATGGCATGAGCACAGCAGGGCTTGGGGTGGCTGCTGCTGAGTGGCGGAGGTGGGGGAGAGTGCGAAGTGGCCAGGAAGGTATGGTGTGAGCGCAGAGGGGCTAGGGGAGGGTGTGCAGGTAGGGGAGACTTAGCCAAGCAACTTCTGACCTTCCCTGCTGGCTTCCCCATTGATTTTGCTTGTGGGAAGCCAGCAGAGAAGGTTGCAAATTGCAATGATGTGACTGCGGGATGCTGCAACCATCGTAAGTGCAAGCTGGTTGCCAAGCTCCCAGATTGTGATCACATGACCACGGGGGTGCTGGGATGGGCAGAACTTTGAGGACCAGTCGTAACCACCACTTGTTCAGTGAGTCGCTGAACAAGTGGTGGTTAACTGAGGACTACCTGTATAGGAGGAGGGCCACAGGAAATAGCTTAAAGATAGTCCTGCAACCAAACACACCCTATTTCTGCTGTATACCATGATTGCTGGATGTTTTCCTGGTGACTGTTGATGTGTAGAAGGGACTCTTGGAGGAATGAACAAGTTGCTTTGCTTTTCACATGCTGCACTTGCATAATTAGGACAGTACCATTTAGCAGTGAGTCAGAATAGGGAAAGCTGTTTTACGCTGACTTTCTGTTGAATTGAAGGACAGGAGGATGGTCTTTTAATTCAGTAGCAAGAAAAGCCCTTAGGGACTTCACTGTTTTTTCTGCCTGTGCCTTGGCAACTAAGATATAAACATATGAAGTCAGCAGAAGGTTTTAAGTATGTTATCTTTATCCAATTATCATTATTAAAAATGTTATTTATCATTTTTTCCTTGGCAGTTAATATCTGTAGAATAAAAAGTCAAAGAGAAACTTCTTCTGTTCTTTATTGTTCTTAATTGAATCCGCTCTGTTCCTTTTGGAGATAAACTTTAGTTAGGAGATATATAGTTCAAAACATGTTTAACCTATTACCTAATATGGACTGAAGATTTTTTCCCCTCTTCCTGGATTAAACAGTACAGTAGACTTACGTGGTAACATCTGCTGAGTGTCTTCATGTGATTTAGAAATGATCAGATATTCAGTTTGTTTCCAATTGTCAGCACTTTTTCATTTATGAGTATATTATTATATAATTGATACAAATCATCTTTTAAAAAGACTTTCTCATCTCAAATCACAGCTGGAGTTTTACCATTAAAAATAATTCTATGTATTTTTTCCCTTATAATTAAGATTTTTATAAATTTCATGAGTTTAGAATTTACTACACAGTGATCTCACTATCTTTAAGAATATTGGATATATAAATCAAAGAATTTGATTATGTGCCATCAAGTCAGTTTTGACTCCTTAGCGACCACATCGATCCCTGACCTGTTCTTTCAAGTCTCCCAATGGTGCACTCATCGCCACTGTAACTGAGTCCATCCACCTTGCTGCTGGTCATCCTCTTCTTCTCCTCTTTCCGTCCACCTTTCCCAGCGTTAGAGCCTTTTCCAGAGAGCTCTGTCTTCACTTAATGTGTCTGAAGTAGGATAATTTGAGCCTGTGCTTTGAGTGAGAACTCTCGGTTGATTTGTTTGGTGATCCATCGATTTGTTTTCTTGGCTGTCCACGATATTCTCAGGAGTTGAAGAATAATATGTATACATTACAATCTGCATATCTTTTTTCTGGTCAGTGGGATTTGAATAGTTATAGGCTAGTAATTTTTTTTCTAGTACATTTAAAGAACAATTTCTAAATTCATCTTATCTAGCTTCTGTTTATGTTTTCACTATTCAGTGCTCGTAGCACTTTAAAGCAAAAAAAAAAAGACAAAAAGCAGAAGAAAATTATTTATACATATCTAATGTAACTGGGGCATGATCAATCATTGTTATTGTGCCTATTGTATATTTGATAATACATGAACCCAGTAAATGAGATTAGAACACTATTCTTGAATAAGTTTGGAATGTGATAAAACGTATAATCTTTATATAATTTTTAACTAATTGTCTATTATCTAAACAACTATGTATTTGATACTTTAGAACGGGCTTGAATAAAAAAGTAAGAGGGTACACCTCCCAGATAATTACAATCTGTATAAACTATTGTGTATTTGTAAGATTAACGGTAGTAATTTCTATCTCACTAATAGCAATGGCTTGTGTACACATTTTACCACTGGCTTGTTCAAGTTTTTTGGGCACAGCTTGAAATGGATTTTAGTCTTCTGTCTGTGACGTTCACTGCAGCTGCTTAATCGTCCATCTTTATATTGTTTTTATCTCTTTTTCTTCCCAGTAAGTTCTTCAACAGCTGTTTGGGGCCTCCATAGCTAAATTTCAGTCAGCCAGTAATACTGATTTTAACTTTAAAATTTTAAGCTTGTATTTGGTACCTCTGCTATACTAAGACCTTTCGTGAATTTTTATGAATTTAAATGGGAATCCCCAGTAATAAGAAATATGCTCATCCCATAAAGATACTATGTATAGTTTGAAGGAGTATAGAATATTTTGTGAAGCCTATATATTCGACTCTTGATATTTGAGCAATTAAATCCATTTTTTAATGTAATTATTCTTTCAGGATGATTCAGGTCTAGAAAAGCAACAAAAAATATTTAAAGAGAGAATCATTGTTTAGCTCTCTAGCTACTATATATCAAATTCACCCTGCTGTTCCGTCTAAATACCCAAGCACACACACTCCACCTTCCCCTTAAAAATATTTGTTTGGATACATGCTTAATTGCACTTTGGTCTCACTGAAATAATTAAGACTTAAGGTTACAATTATCGTGGTTTAAATTCTATCTGTATGTAAATAATTTGTTTCCAGATGTTTTTCAATAAGGTGTTGAAAGATTAAAGAGTTTGCCATGTTTACTTTCTAGTAACTATGTGATCACAAGAATTTAACAGCATATTTTTTGGTTGTTTCCACTGGATTTTTTCTTCAGTATAATTAAACTATTTCAACTTACCTATTTATTGATGGGTTTTTATAGATTTAAAATATTTCCAAATGTCCTCTATCGCATCCTGACCCTTGAAGTAATCCTCCTTGGAAATAATCAGATTGGATCCCTAGATCCTCAGCAGTTAAAGAAGATGGACAGGCTCAGTACTCTAGATCTTCAAAATAATGATCTCTTACAGATCCCACCACCACTTGGGAACTGTGTCAATCTCAGGTGATTTCATGAGCTTTGAATGTTTCTAAGCAGCATATTTATTTTAGAAAAATACTGTACGTAAACATTACAAACATTTATTAGTACTTTAGTAGGGTTTATTACTATGTTTGTGTCTATTGATTTGCTTTTACTTTTGAAAATATTTATTATTATTTGTGGATATGGGCTGTCAGACAATATTCTGTTCCTTAGCACAGTTTACATTTTCATTTGGAGACATGCTCTGCCTATATTTAGTTATTTATTTGTTCAATTTATATAGCCGCCCATCTCACACGTGTGACTCTGGGCAGATTACTGAGTTAAAAACATGAGAAACAATACAAAAATAACCAAAATCATATCAGCAAAAAAACTATTAAAACACATTGAAACAATAAAAACGATTAAAAAACCACAAAAAACATAATCTGCAGGAAAGTGCAATCAGTCAACTATTTGCAGCCTCCACACCACCACTGCCAGATACCCAGGCAACATGCCCCTTCTGATTGGGCAGGTGGATGTAATTGGGGAGAGGTGGCCCTCAAATAACCTGGCCCCATGCCATGTAGGCCTTCATAGACCATTACGAGCAGCTTGAATTTAATCTGGAAGCAAACTGGTAACCAATGCAACTACATAACTACCTGCACCTCCACATTTTGCAGCAGCTGAAGCTCATGGATGCTCTTCAAGAGCAGCCCCATGTAGAGTGCATTACAGTAATCCATGTGGGAGGTGACCAGGGGATGAATGACTGAGGGTAGAGCCTCTGGTCCAGAAGACCTAGGTCCTATCAACATAAGTAAATTTTTGAATGTGAACTCTGTCCAGCTCCATTTAATAAAAATCCCAGAATCAATTTGTTGGAAAGGCCATGTCTAAATAAACTCAATTCATTTATAGCCATCCTGTGGGGAGGGAAAACAGCCCACTCTTAGTCTTCTGACAGTTCCAAGTGATGGCTATGCAGTTACTTACCTAAAGTACAACAGTTCAGTTTCAAATTAAATAAATTGGTAATTATTACTCAAAATACTAATAAGCCCCAAAGAAGGTTAAAATGATGCTTTTATTGTGTAGACCTTGTTTAAAGAATTTAGAGTGGGTTAGGAGTTCTTATACTTCAATGTAGCAGGCTTCTCCTGCAAAGAGGAGCAAAGCTTGTAAGAACACCAATCAGTCAGAATCTGAAGCTGATTTCAGATCTGCCTTTCAGGCAGACAGTACACTTTAAAGAGAGATGCTGAGAAGACATAATTTCAAGGGTAAGCCTGCAGAGGAGAAACACACATTTTAATAAGTGGGAAAGTATCATTGGAAGCTAAATAGATTATATATACTCAGTTACTGTTGAATGTTTGTTTAATCTAGCAAAATCCTCATGTGAATGGAAGCATTTTGAAGATGTTGATTCAGCTTTCTGAAGTTTGGGGGAGAGGCAGTCTTCACTGATTTTCCCACTCCCTTGCCATGTTTCTGTATCCCTATAAACTCTGCATCCAAATGAACAGCACTTCTAATTGGTTGTCTTTCTCTTAGAACACTTTTACTGGAAGGTAATCCTTTCCGGACTCCTCGAGCAGCCATTCTTGCTAAGGGAACAGCTGCTGTGCTTGAATATCTGAGAAGCAGGATTCCTACTTCATCTGTGGCTGCTGAGGTGAACTAACAAGTGTGCAACATCTTACTTTCTGAAGAATGAAGATTGCAGTGTTTGTTCCTGAGAAACATAACTTGAAAATGCAAATGCTGGGAAGTTGCTTTTAAAGTTCTCAAAGGATTTTACCCTACCTGCAAGCAACTCAGGCTATCCTTGGGTACAGACTTGTATGGCATACATTTGGGTGAGTGGTGTATGGCCCTGCCCAGCAAAAGGAAATGGTTGCATATGGCCTTCTCCCCATTCAACATATATAATTGGCATGAATGTATTCTATTTTTATGTTTGCTACTTCTCACCCATTCAGAATTCCATTTATATATTTTAAGAGGATCAAAAAGGGGTTTGCTATGTTAAGGCTTTGGTCTTAGGTCTATTATAGAAGAAATATAAGCTAAAGATTCAGTTCCCGTTGATATTTTGGTACATGAATGCAATATGTATTTGAAAATCAGATTCAGTTTCAAAAATACCATTTGTACATGTTTACAAATGTGAAAATATTTATGGAACAAATGTACAATACAGAGTATCACAAATTTTAGGAAGCAGTTCCCTAACCCAGAGTATCCCTTTGGGGCTGGTAGGCATATGAGTTTTGTGAATGACACAGGCATCATTGCAAAATGGTAATCACAAATACTAGTTTTGTAGGAAGCAAACTGGTGAGGTTCTGTTCTGTTCATTCTTTTGTCATTTCCCCCCATATACCACATTGTAAACACCCTCTGCTAATGTTTGCCTTGCTTTTTATCCTCTCATATGTCTCTTAATTGGAATGATAAATACACTTATTTCATTGCAGTACCCTGCTTGGCTTGCTTTCAGATTTTGTTCTGATATAAAGTCACTATCTGAGTGAGGATTCCTGCCAAATTCCAGTCCTAAAATATTAAATAAAAGTTCAGTTAATTGATGAGTTGTACTGTTGAATCACCAGTGTTGAGACTGAGGTTTTAATCCCTTGTACAATGCTATCTGTTCAGTAATACATGGAATTGTTTATTAGTTGGATGCTGTACTTTGCTCCTGGGACACTCTCCTTTCTCCTGCAAGAACTGAGGTGATTGTGAAAGATACTGTCCTAATTGAATACAAGAGTAAGAGACAGCTGACTCTAGCTTCGACACCACCCCTGCCTACCTCAAGTAGCTATTCCAGCAGGGGGCGTACTCTCCAAAGTCCTGATGTTAGATGTTGGCTATTGATACACTACATGGAGGCGCATTTTAGAGAAAGAGAAAATGTGCCGATTAAGAGGTGAAGAGGGCGCTATAGTGTCTTCTCAATGTTTGCTTTTTCTGTATAATAGATGTTTTGGATTTTCTAAATACGCTGGGAGGAATTCTTATAGATCAAAGAAGTGCTTCCAGGCATTAGTTTTAATCCAGTGCAAGTATGCTTAAGTGCTCCAGTGTGAGGCAGTAGACATTGACTCTTTTAGCAGCTGGGAAGATATGGATAGCATAAAGGATATACCAGTGCATCACATGCTATTGACTCCCCACCCACCCACCAAGCTGTGCCAGACACTTTCCACCCTATATGAACTTTAGGTGGAGCAGGATCATCAATTCAGAAACCCCAGGAGAGCAGATATTCTCTCTGTGGTGGCAGCTGCTGGAAAAGTAACCTTTAAGCTGCTCTTTTATTTTCCAAACTGTGCTTCAGATAAACTTGGGAGTCCTAAAAATAAAAATAAAAACTAAGTCTATGAAACTGAGTGCAAATAAAACTAAAGTTCCAACAAGAGGCTTGCTGCTGATTATTGATACTTGCTTTCTATGAGTGAGCAAAAATGAAATTGTTGCAATACATTTTTCTGAAAGGCAGAGTGTTTACAATAAGGTGACTTTATTTATACAATAGACTTTTTAATATATTATTCAAAACACTTTTTTTTAAATACTGAAAAAATTTGAGTACGTCAAAGCCGAAAATGGCTCTGCTATACGCTGCACAGCATTGTTTGAGTCCCTGTATTCTTTTTATGTACAGAAAGCATCTGCAAAATGCATTCTAGACACACTATACACCTTACCAGTTAGTGTCAATACGCAAAGTAAAATGGAAAAGATACTATCTGTATGTGCAAATTAAAGATAATTGATTTCACTGAATCAATTCATTTAAAATATAGCTTTAAAGTACTTTTTCACATAAAATGAAGCAGCTTTCAAGTTCAGTAAATTTGTATACTGCAAAACATTGAATTACATTCACAATCTATGTTCATAAAGTAGTAAATGATTCTTCATTCAGCTTTATTTACAATGATACTGTAATTAAACTGAAAAGTATTTTGTCATATAGCAATCTTTGTAACACATACAAAAATGACAGTTCTGTATATAATTTAAGCTCAAAATCACAATTGTTTCAAAATATTAATTACAATACAGCTATCTCTATAATTAAACATGTGTTTTATAAAATGGTAAAATTTGTAATAAAGTAAGTTGTTGGTTTTTACTTGGTTACAGTACTCACAAGTAGAAAAACATAACTAGTAAGTCTTTGTCTTGCCCAGTGTTAAGCCACTTAAGCTAGCAAAGAGGCAGGAAAGGCCCCGATTTATAAAAATTCAGCCTCTTGTGCTGAACTGGTGTGGCTTATTGATGTTTAGAATAAAACTTCACAAAGGGGCATGAACATTCTAGATGGAATGAAATGGTGTGCATATATATATATATATATATATATATATATATATATATATAGAAATAGAAATTTAATGCACATCTAAAGTTCATAAAGATTAGCAAGAGCAGTCTGAGTTAATTTTTTTTATAAGAAGAATTAGCTATCAAGAATTTGTGGCTTATTGATGTTTAGAATAAAACTTCACAAAGGGGCATGAACATTCTAGATGGAATGAAATGGTGTGCATATATATATATGCATATATATATATATATATATATATATATATATATATATATATATATATATATATGAATATATATATATATATATAGAAATTTAATGCACATCTAAAGTTCATAAAGATTAGCAAGAGCAGTCTGAGTTAATTTTTTTTATAAGAAGAATTAGCTATCAAGAATTTGTGTGCTGGGGCAAATATTCATAGCCTCTGGGTGTCACTGTTGGATTTCTCAAACAGGATAACCATCATAAAAATATGAAAAGAATTTGTTAACTACCTGAAATGCATTTTTATCTAATTCTAACTATTGATTTAAATCTTGCTTTAATATTTGTTTCCTCTTTGGAATGCAGTGTAAGAAAGGCAGACATGACCAAAAGGCAAAAATATTTGATAGCAATTCCAAATGGATGTTAAATGTTTTACTAAAAAGAATGTTTTATAAAGATATAAATACTCTTCGATTCCATCTTTTACTTTAGGAACATGAAAGCTATAAGCATGGAAAACTTCAAGCCATCACTGAAAATGGTTGCTGTTGGCATGATTGATTCTGAATCTTGCCAATGGCTATTATCATTTGCTTAGGCATTTTGAAGTGTATAAAGAAAGGCATGCATTGTGGCCAGAAACAGAACTCAGTACACTCACAAGCTAGCTCAGCACAATGCTCATCTTTTTACTGAGAAATAGGAGGCACAGCCTGCTGCAACAAGTGTTTAACATGCTTCTCAACTGAGAATGTACTTTCTCTGAATTGTCATAGGCATGAAGTTTACAGTGGAACAGTGGTTCACTGCTTATATTAAAAAAATAAGATTCAAATGTATGAGGTCCTTGGTGCAGAAGAATGTGCTGAAGCTATGAAAGTAATAAATCTGATACTGCAGTGAAAAGCTACAAAGGAATCTGTGCGTTACAAAGTGAAGGAAGACGATTGTGACGAAACCGGGGCATTAGACTTAACGAATTTTTTGAGAGATTTTAAATGGTACCATTGGCAGCGAGGGCAAAATACACTAAACAGAGTTCACTTTCCTAACCATTGTCCTACTGTGCCTTCCTGATTAATAGCTAATTATATGTATTTTATTATTATATTAATATTTACATACACATTAAAATCTTTACATCATTTGTATGAGAAGAGCGGATGTCTAATTTTTGCCAGTTGCAATTTTTAAATAGGTGCTTGTATTAAAAATAGCTTTAAAAATTGCTGCCTGGATAATTCTTTGCACTTTTTTTAGTTGATTTTAAAAAATGTTATACCTACCAAAATGATTGCATATGGTACTTACAATAGGATGTTTTAAAATTTATTGCACCTACTAAAATGATGTCCATATGGCATCTTAATAACTAGATTGCTTTTTACATTATGTAAATAGTACTGGGAAGAAAATACTTAGAGGGATTCTGAGAGTTAAAGCTTGTAGAAGACAATTCTGTCAAGCTGCTGTTGCAGGCAAATGGCCTGGCTGCATGCAGGGATGCAAACCAATTTGCTCTCCAGACAGCAAAGTCCGGTTTCTCCCAGGGTGTCCCGTAAACAGCTGCTGTGCTGAGTGGGAGCCAAAGAACAGAGCTGTCAATCTGGTTCTTTTAATCAAGCTTTAAGGCATGTTTGGGCAAAGAACCTTTGTATATGGCCAGGGTTGGCTCGCACAACTGTCACCATGGCAACAGATGCAGCAAAGCCCATTTTGAATGAGAAGTAGTTGCTGAACAGAGCAGTTTCTGTTTTGGATTTCACATAAGCCTTTAAAAGCATTGCCAAAGATGACAATGAGTAGATCTACCTGGATTACCTGCTTGAGAGTTGAAAGCAGCAGGGGAGATTTTAGCTACAGTCTTTGTTCTGTGATTTTCTAGATGATCAGAACTGTCTATAAAGATTATTCTGGAATTAGTGACATACATGAATCACTTCACAAACTGAATAAATAATTGTATATTGTATGAAGCACTACATTTTATTTAAAACCTCCTTTCATTCAAGAGCTCGAAGCCGTGTGTGCCTTTTTCCCCACAGCAACAACCCTGTAAAGTAGGTTGGGCTGAGAAGGGCTGGCTGAAAGCTACCCAATAAGCTTTCATGATTAAGGGCAGACTTGAATCTGAGACTTCTGCTGCTGGTCTAACAGCTTAACATCACACATTATTCCTAATCAAATGCTCAGTAAGTTTAAGGGGATGGGAAGAGAGAGAGATTTCCATACTTCCTCTCCTTCCCACCCAAGCTCCCTTTTCTGCCATGGATGTCTAATGCAACTCAGCTGGGCGTGCCGCACTTTGGACCAAGACATTTTTTGCCCTTGTCCTCAGTTCTGTTTTTTAGTCCCCAACCCCTGCATCCCCCAGTTGGGTGGCTGCAAGATGGCAATTCCCAGCCAGCATGTTGTCAGATTCATAAAGGCTACTAGGATGGGATGGAATGTAGTAGTAAAAAAAAAAAAAAAAGTTTCTGCTCACATTAAACCTGAGCAGAAGCAGGGGGTAATGTTTTCTTAATCATTTTGTCCCCTTCAAAAGGGTAGACACCCTAAAGCTCCTGAAATAACATAAAAATTGTTCTACTGGGGGAAAATTGTCCATGTATGTATGGTAACTAAGGTAGTACTCTTTGATTTGGATATGCTGCCCCCACTGCTTTATGATGCCATTTTTTTTCAATAAAGGGTGACAAAAACAAGTGATGCTAATTTGGATCTGCATCAGAATGCAGTTTTCAGAACTACATCTTGCCAAGGTGCAATTGTGCTTTTAAGAAGAAGTGTAGTATCATGCACATCCCGATGCAGATTTCGATGCAATGATTTATATTGGCATTTTAGAAAGAAGAGCACTGCAGTCCCACGTTCCTTACTGAATTCATCTCTTAGCTAAATCTGTAAGATTTCTGATTGCTTGAGATGATTCAGTAATTAGAGGGGGAAAAAGGGCTAGTTAACACTTGTTTTAAAAAAAATAGTAGAACAAACCATGGATAAAAATGGCTAAAATGTAGAGGCAAAGGATCTTTGCGCTCCTGCAAAGCACATTTTTTTTCCTTAAAAATTCAGCAGAATTCTAATTTATATTATGAATTATTTAAATGTTCCTTATCCCTAGAAAGATAGAATGTTAATTTTGTACAAGGTTTGTATAAAGTGTTAGGGAAAAAGTATTAATAAATATCAATTTGTTATATAATTACTTTTCTACTCAGTTTGAGATAACCAGTTATTTTTGATAGGAATGAATAATTCCAAACCCAGGCCTCTTATTCAAACCATCGTGTGTTTATCTCTGGAATCAAAATTTCCTTCTCACACACAACCTCATTGTTCAAAAATATTATTCCAGGTTAAGTCCCATCTAGATGAATGCTAACATTTTTTAATAATTAAAACATTGCCATCAGTCTAAAGAATATTGTAGCAATTAAAAATCTATGATGTTCTATTTACTATGTCCTCAGTTCTAATCCAAATTGGGAGCACCTGACAAAATTCATATCTCCCCCTTCAAATATTTAGTGTTGTTAAAGCCATCCCTTTATTTACCCAAGCCAACGTGCACAAGGTGGGATATCTTTCCTGTTTAACATGTTTTTGGTATGCACATGTTTCTGCAGAGAAATCTTTTACACCAATTTTGCAGTAGCTGAACTAATTTGTATCTAGAAACAATGCAAAATGATGGCAATTATCTTTGATGACCTAAGTGTTTGGAGTCCAGGATACTGAAGGGAATATTATTTCCCTTACTAGCTTGGTTGCTTATTACAGACAAAATGGAGATTTTCTCCAATGGTCGTCAGAACTCAAGAAACAGCCAACTTTATGGTCACACATAAATTATTCTGACAGGTATCTGAACTGTTGGACTGATTAATCTGTGGCAAATTTTCTGTCTCCTGAATTTCAGAGTTCAGTTTGTTTCAGCAAAATCAACAGAGTCTTTTGGCACATTAAAGATTAGTGCATTTATCATGGCATATTTATGGATTTATGAATTCTCTATACCACCGCAGTCAAAAGACTCTTGGCAGTTATCGGATGCATGGCGTATTGAGTTACAAGAATATACAATTTTAGTCTTTCTTGCACTATGTGAGGAGCAACAGAATACTTGTATTTCCTTTCCTTCCTACCACTGGGTTCAGAATTGTACCCTTCTAACCATGTACATATCTGAATGTTCTGGTAACTCAAAGTAACATTTCATTCATCTGATGAAAGTGGACTACAGTCCTTGGAAGTTTACACCAGCTTGTCCAATTTAATGTCTTCTAAATATGTAGGGCATAACTGCCAGCATAAGGTTGTGATGACTGGAAGTTATGGGAGCTGTAGTCCAAAATATCTGGAAACCATTGTGTTGAGAAAGGTTGATATGACATAATTCATTAGTCTTTAAGAGATCACTTTTTTGTTGTCCTTTTGTTCAGAATACTCCTATCTGCTGTTGTCCTATTTAACTAGTTTGTACTGTTACTGTTGTTTCTGATTTTGCTACATTTATATTGTTAGCTTCCTTGAGGCAAATACATGCAAAGGAATATGCTTTCTTAATAATTAATAGTGTATATAGCAAAGCCTGGTTTTGCCAGCGTAGATTCCCATTACTCTCCCAAATAAATTTAGTATGATTTTAAATGTAATATTCCCCTCTAAGGTATTTATGTATTTACACTGTATAAAAGGGAAAACTGAAAAAGGTAACAGATCTGCAGTGCAACCCTAGACCTATTTCTACAGAAGTGAGTCCCATTAAGTTTAATTCTCATGTTACTGAATATAGAACTACTAAAATATTCTTTATAAATCATTTATATCTGATGTGAGATAGAAATACTTTATGGGAATTATAATTTTACATAATTTTCTTTCTAAAAACATAAACAATTGTGAGGCAGTAATTTTGATGGAGGCCAGGATTTGTAAAGAGCTTGTGTGTGTTTCTGTGTCCTGAAATAAAGACACCTAGAAACAATTAAAAATAATATTTTAAAAATAAGCTGGTACCAATGCATAGCCAGAGACTTACAAAGAAAAATAATACATAATCACTTGGAAGTTATATTTATATAGTTATTTTTCCCCCGGTGATCAGTACTAACATATAATATTATACATTTGGCACTATATTTGCCATTGGTCCAGCAATTGGCAAAAAAATGTTAGGCATATTTTATTATTTATAAAAAATATTTAGACAGTAAGCTCACGTTGAATAATCAGGTCTACTGTATTCTGGAAACTCTTCAGCAGTAATACAGCTTTTTCATGTTCCATATGTACAAAACTGTGTCCATTTGCCTGCAAAAGACAAAATAGAAAAAAAGTGTTTTAGAATTTAGTAACCTGGAGCGTATAGTTTAAAGATCAACTGAAATCCCATAATATGGTATAATCCTTAAAAAAACAATACCACAGAATCTCCATTAGGGTAACTTTGAACCTCAAACATCTGTACAAATTTCATAGCATGTCATTAAGCAATCATCAACTTTATTCTGATGTCTTTCTCATATTATGCCATTACTTATCATTTGGATAAGTAATTTGTTCAGTTTACAGAAGCAAGTCCCAGCATTGTGCTCTCCATGTACTTCTAGAATTCCCATCAGCGTGCTCAGTTGTTCATACTGAGTTCTCTGTAAAAGATGGGGATAAGCAGCAAGGCATTCACCTTCTCGGATCCTGCTTCACTGGACTGGGGCCATCATATATGATCTAGTAATTGATTAAAGCTGTCAAATAACGGCAATAACAGCAGAGAAATCCAAGTTCAGCCACACAGTGCATCAATCAGCACAATGACACTGGTTGTTTCTTCATCAAAGAGTATTTGAAGAACATGCTGCTACTGGTGACCAAGTCAGAGCTTGTAATATAACAATTAATGAGTGATATGAACAACGATAAATTTCAGCAAGTTCTGCATGCACTGGTCTTGTAAAAAAAAAAAGAAAAAAAAGTAATTTGATGCTAGAAATGCTTTGCATGCAAGAGATAACTTATTTACTTAGTTCCATGGTTGTTTTCTATTGCTTCAGCAAAATCAACCAGATGGACTTGAAACTGCTGAAGCAACTTAAAAGCACTAAACAGATTGGTCATGGATATAAATTGAATTGGATTATTTATAGGATGCTCTATGTAGCCCACAAAGCTTTGAAAAAATAAAATCTTTCCTCATAATTGTGAACAATGGACACAACTGCACACATCTGGTGTTTGCTTCATTGTACATGCCATCCAGTGCTCGTCAGGCATTTCTGACTAGTAAGCAAGCTCTTAAATAATGTGTTTTGTTTCTGATCTATCTATCTATCTATCTATCTATCTATCTATCTATCTATCTATCTATCTATCTATCAATCATTAGCAGTAAAATACTGCTCATTCTTGAGGATAATGTACTCTGACATTTTAATCTACAATCAGAAGTATAGAATTTGCCCAAGTTTTCATTTAAGCAATTTTTAAATAATTAATGTAACCATCTCTGAAAGCTTTGGATTTGAATCCCTGAAGAATTTGGTATTTGTCATTCTCTAAGAAATTTGCTTTTAACTTGATAAGCAGAGGTGCTACTACATAAAGGAAAAGTCTGATATTTAAACTGAAAAATATGCTGGAAGGTAGTTGTTGTTTTCATATCAAGTCCTAAAACGTGAAGCTGATTTCAAGTACAATCTTAATTTTAAAAATATGCCATCTGGAGGATATTGGAATAAGGCAGAAGTCACTACTGCTGATGGTAATGTATTTCCTCCAGCTGTTTCCAAGTTCCGCCAAAAAAGCAGAGTGAGAATCAGCAGAACAACAACAAAGGCAGATAATGACTGGAGCAAAGAATTACCAAAGTCATACCGCACCATTATCAGACTATAGAAGCATTACTAATGCCAGTACAAAACTGGTCTCAGTTAAATAATCCTAGTAATTTCCCACTTCTTGAATCCCAACAGGCACTCCCAAAACCATTCCTACCTGTTATTCCAGGCTGGAAAGAGTTTGAATTCAGCACAAATTCTAATGTCTGATCAACTGGGTTTATGACTTTATGACTACTTAGGAACAGAATAAGCCAGGTCACAGAGTTAAACTTCTGAAGCAATTGCTTACAACATCTCTGTCCTATTCCAAATAGCCTTTATAGCACACCAACATTTAATATGCAACAAGCAGAAGCCAATCAAATGCTCAGTGTTAATGGAAAGAACCAATATGCTCTAAGGAAAGTTCCCCCACTCCCAAACTGTGTCGTCTGAATTAGGTAATAAGTCTAATCAGGAAGAGGGTTTTTTTTTTTTTTTTGGTTAACATTGTCATTTAAAATGTTGAGATATCCTATGCCTTTATCATTTAGGATAACTATTTGTGTAATAGGGAATTTAATTCTGAAAGCATCAATAATCTTAATTTACTCTAGAACTCTGTAAGACTTTGATTTTATTAGATTCAGCATCTACATGCAAATTTTAGCATTTTTATTGTAGCATTCTAAGAGCATCTGTAGCTGAAGCAGTCCAGTCATATTACTTGCATATTTGTTCATCTGTATGAAGAATATGAGTATGGGATACGTTTCATGCGTTATGCTTGGACAATCTCAACCATTTCTAATGATCATCACAATGAATACCATGTTTTGGAGGCCAAATCTTATTGTTTAATTTCTTCTTATGCATGTTCTAGTACAGAATTCCAATTTATATATACAGCTTCTACTCCTCAGCTTTGGTTTAGTAACAGTTTGGGGTATAATAGCACAATCTAAGTGTCATTGCTGTAGCACAATGTGGCTATTAGTTTTTAGTTTATATGTTCCCTATTCTCCTCCACTCCTCCCACATATTCCCATTCCCATAGTCTCTTGTGGTTTGAACAAACCACTTTTTGCTTTCAAAACTGGGCATTCAAATTCTGGCTTGGAGGCAAACTATACTGTAATTGATCAGTTTGCTAGCATGACAATTTATAGTTTGTTCAAATCTATAAGAAAAGAAAGAGATAATTGCAAAGAGAGGAGGAAATCAGTGAACTCAAAACCCATTCAAGGAAAAATGGGTTTTCACTGAAATAATCCTTAAGTTCAAGTCTGATCACCATGCCCGGATAGAAGAAGTTTGGTAAAAATAAATAGCAGAGGAAATTGTAATCCTTCCTTGGGTATCTTGAGTGTGTTAAGACAATCCACGTAACTCCTGGTTGGTGGATAGACATTATGTTGGCTTACAAAGTAGACTTTAGAGATCCTAACATGAGTACGCTTGAAGTAAAACTACATTGGTGGCACACTGTCCAAAATGTACTCAAGCTAACTAGTAGTATGACTTTATCATTAGCAGAGCACGCTTCATATGGTGTGGGTATAACTTAAGGCTGATAATTTAAACTTCCTCTTATTCAAAGTATTATGTGAAACCTTTGGCTGATCAAAGCCATAACATGAAATGAATAGTTTTGAATTATGGGATGTTTTGCATGAATATGGAGTTGAAGGTTGGTTGCCGAATGTGATAAGGCCAGTATATGATGAAATAAACCACGTGTGAGACTAAATAGAATGGTTAATAAGTGGTCCAACATTGAACACAGAGTAAGACAAGGGTAAAACAACCCATAGGTTGTTTGACATATTTTTGAATAAATTTATAAGGAATGTTTGTGGTTTGTTGGGGACATGAATGTACTTGTATTTTTATATGGATATGAAATTAAGGTGGTCATGTTTGACAGGGCCTTTGGAGTAAATGATAGCAAGTAATACATAAATAGTGAAAAATTAAAGCAAATAGCTGAATTTGTGTACCCTGGTAGAATGTTTACTAAAGATAGGAAGATGCTAGACATGGAAAATGCTGGTAACAGTGGGTTTTAAGTAGTCTGCTGAGAAAAATGAGTGTTTATAAAAAGAAGTAAATGTTACTTGGAAGTGAGTATTGGATATGTGGTAAGAAATATAAAAGTACATTGAATGCAGTGAAAATGGGTTATTTTAGAACTGTGTGGGGAAAACAAGAAAAGATAGAGTTAAGTAAAATTGGGCACTGAATCAGCGTGGATTGAATACAAGATTTAACTATCAATACAAAAATATGTAGAGATAGTTTGGGTTTATAGAGTGACTGAATTAGAAGTAATATCAAATTGCAAAACAAATATATGAAGGAATAGCGATATGTTGAGAGGAAGAGGAAAATCAAGAGAGTTATGGTTGAACGGAGTTGATGAGGTCCTCAAAGAAAGAGATGAAAGAAGAAAAGGCAATTTATGAACCAATGTACCGACGTGATAAAAGCAAGGATGGTTTACAAGATTAAAGTAGAATGCAGAAGTATTGTACAGTGAACAGCATTGATGGAAACTAGATTTAGCTGCTTACTGTTCTTTTTCTGCACTTTCCCTAATGCTCCTCCCTCCCTTCCTGTTTTTGTGTTTTCAAAGCAGTTGTTTCAATACCACAACCAATATGACAAAATACTATTCCAATGGGGAAAGATTTAAAAGAAATGTAACATTGATTTGGTCTTTGGTTCTTTTTTCTTTTTTTTCCAAATTCTCATCCTTTCTTTGATGAGTTTGATGCAATATACCAGTTCCCATTTAGTCTTTCATGGCATCTATCAATATATACAGAAGTGTCATTCTATTCAAACAAAGATGACCCTTCAGATAAAGAATACTATATGTATACGAGAGCCTTCTATACTCTTAAGAGTTCTTTTATTTATTTATATTGAGTTTATATGGCTACCCATCTCACAAATACAACTCTGTAATAACAAAATACAACACAGGTAGTCCTTGATTTACAACCATTCATTTAACAACTGTTCGAAGTTACAATGGAGCTGAAAAAAGTGGCTTATGACTGGTCCTTGCACTTACAACTGTCACAGTGTCCCCATGGTCATGTGATCAAAACTTGGGCACTTGGCAACTGACATGTATTTATGACAATTGCAGTGTCCTGGGGTCATGTGATCACCATTTGCACCCTTCCCAGGGGGCTTCCGACAAGCAAAGTAAATGGGGGAAGCTGGATTTGTTTAACAACTGCATGATTTGCTTAACAACAGTGGTGATTTGCTTAATGACCATGGCAAAAAAGGTCGTAAAATCAGGTGCGTCTCCCTTAATGACCACATTGCTTAGCAACGGAAGTTCCAGTCCTAATTGTGGTTGTAAGTCGAGGACTACCTATATATAGATTGTTATTAGATTACTACTTTTAATTGCATTGATTTATAGAGAAGGCTGTCATAGCAGGCAGTAACAGCTAATCAAGCTTGATTTTCAAAAAGCTAAGCAGATAAGATTTTATTAAAATTTATGTTAGATGGGAAGCTACTGGGAAATTCCAGACTGAGGAAATTAAATAGATGGCAAATTACTTCTGTATTGTCAAGAAAAAAATATGGGCATGTCCATGTAGTTACCAGTGATCAAGCTAGACTCAAAGAGTACAACTTTATAAGGTGGATTAGTGAAGATCTAAGTTATAATGCATTTAAGTTCTTACAGATACACTGAGATGTGTTATCGTTCTGTTCACAGGTAGCTGATGCCTTGCCTTACCCAGACACCTTAGCTTTAACTTTCCATTGTTTATAAAAAGGAGCTACAGTATGGGGAACTGCTCAGAATAAAAGATCTATTGCTTGGAGAGCCTGCTTCAACTCATTATTTGGGAATGTTTCTTAATGTCTGGTTTATATCTTGAAATTAGTGTTATTAGAATTAATATGCTGACCCATTCATTAAAATATAGCACTAGGAATTAACAAAAATTCTGTTCTGTAGCATGAATGATTTGTTCTCTTTACTGGTGTGTGTAAAATAAACATCTGCTTTTTAAATATGAATCCTAGTCTGAACTACTAATTTCTAGTTGCTTAGGAGAATTTGAAGAAATTGTTTCTCATACAGCAGTTAGAAAGTTTTCCCTAGTGCAGTCAAACAGCAACGCATTAATTTACAGTGCCTAACTGATCATGTGTGCATATCACATGGGTGTGCAAAGAGAGGATGCCCAAGAACAAATGGTAACGTATGCATTGTTAAATACATAGAACTATTGCTTTTGTATAACAATGAAGGAATTGAGAAGTGTAATAATAAATAGAGAGTCCACACACAAAAGATGTTTTTTTTAATTAAGTTAAATGTTGCTTTAACAAACAGCAAGAAAATAATTTAAGAGAAAGAGTACAAATTCCAGACAGATAAAAGACATTCAACAAAGCCTTGAATTACGTGTGCAAAACCTCAGAGGAATATTTTCTGGCAGCCAGTCTTATGCTGGCCTCCATTTGGTTTTTTTTATAAAGGCTGATGGTCCATCATGTTGCAGTAAGTGACCTTAAGTGCAAAAACATCTGTCTGCATGTCCCTTTCTCATTTCCTGATGGCCTAAATTTGATTTCCAAGCTAAGAATTAAAAACCTCTAATTTAGGCCACAGTTCTCCATCTATTTACTCCAGAGCAATCTTATGGTTTTTTACGGGGAATAACATTTGAAAATGACTTTTTGATTGGAAATGAGCAAAACTATTATTATTTTTTAATTATTATTCTATTTGATTTGATTGTGATGCAGTGCAAAGGGCTGACCACATTTTCTATCCAAGGAGTTTAATCAAAGGATCAGTATGTGATTCCTAAACATGCAGCATGGATAAACTGACACATGGTATATGGGCTGGAATGATTTACTTTACCATAAGCAAGCTTTCAGCCTTCCTTCTTTTACAGCTTTTCCCTGAATGTTAGAGGCAAGTGACTACAAAGACTCCAGGAAAGTATGAGAATGCTTAAGGATTCACTGCTATAATAGTACATGCTTCCAGATGGTGACACAAATGGAGGCAGCAAAAAAAAAGTTGATCATTTGGGGCAAAATTAAATTATAAATTGTAAGTTTCTCAAAAGCTTAAAAACACAAGAAAAATTAGAAGTACGGTGAACTTCAAACTTCGGAGCGTGAGGATGAGAAATATGTAACCAAGGCATCCAGGCCTGCTTGGTTCCACCCTGCAGTGATACCATTTTACTTCAAACTCACAAGATTGTCATGGACATTTATAATATTTGATGGCAACATGTTTTGATAAAGTGCAAGATGAAAATTTAAATGGAGGTATAATACTGATCCAACAGATCATATATGATCTCCTTCATACATAAGCCTAAACCATTGTCTTTAATAAGAATTGCATGCTGGTCGTCTGAATAACGGAGTATGATCCTTGTATACCACATATTCCATTTCCCTAAGATTTGTTCTTGAAAATATGTTGACTTGAAAAAGCTTCAATTATTTCTACTATGGGAGTTATTCACTCATTTGTCTTTTTTTTTTTTTTTTTTAAACAGAAGGTAGTCTTTGTAATGAAAAACGTCCTCGGTTGATGAGCTCTGTTAATGCATGAGGCAGGCAAAACAATGTATAGGCAAACTTTAAGCTTCCTTAACTGAAGCGTGTTGATGAAGCTTTGTAGTGGATTGGGTAAGTCAGTGTTTTGCTTAGAGACAAACAAATGGGATTTAAGAGAAATCCAATCCTTCATGTGCATTCGTGCCATCTGTAATAAGAACAAATATATTTCAGAACCTCAGTGCTAATTTTGTTTCACAGCAATTCTTATTAGGTTTGAATTCATTGCCAGACTTACCATGAAACCACCCCAGGTTTGTTGGCCACAAGTCAGGGTAATAACCAGTTTCTGAAATCTGAAAAAGGAAAGTATTGTGGCTGTGGTTTGGCTACTTTGCCACTGCCCACTTTATTGATAACTGGTACTTAAACAAAAGCAGTTTCTATTGAAAGCCTGAGACATCATCTGTATACTAAAGAGGACCTCTTATGCCTCACTTTTCACAACACAGATGCGCTTTTAAGTTGGGATAATTTCTGTCTTGCCCACTTACACACTGGATAAAGTGGATGTGAATTGCCACGGTGAAAATGGAATGCATTCAGGGCCCAACTACATGTGTTACAGCAGACCTGTTTTTTTAATTTAAACACCATTTTGCCCAGCAAACATATACAAGAAATGAAATGGGGTAGGAAAGGTTCACAGTCCACACATCTCAGGAGGGTAAGGGAAGCCAAATTTCACTTCTTGCACCCTTTCTGGAGTCCTGTTTCTGAGCACTTCTCTCCTGGCTGAACCTATTTCCAATATTAGAAATCAGATGAAACTAACTTGCTTGAGGGGACCAGTTACAGTAAGTAGCTGACATCTTCCCTCATTTTATTTAGGAATGGGCAAATTTAGACCGAAATGAGTGTTCATTTTCCCATCCATTACTAACAGCAGCAAATATTAATTAAAGAGTCCCCAGGAAGCCACATATGGTGTAAAAATCTGGATATAACTACATTTGTTATGGCAGTTATGAAAATCTGGTTATATTTGTCTTAGAAAAGTGTAAGCAAAAACATTCCACGAAAGGACCAGTTTATTATTCCCATAAGCTTACGTATAAAACTAACAATTTGCCATATGGTTTCAAAAGTTGCAGACAATAACAAAGTAAGATTTCAAGATTTTATAGTGTCCATTTCTGGAACAGCCAGTGAGTCATTTTGCATGAAAAGTTTACTGAGGAGTAAATGTTCATGCTCAAATGACTCTTAGTCTGCTAATTCATTGTGTGAACTGGACCCAACGGATGGCTTATTATAATCTTAGCATAAAGACAAGCTTGTATTCATGCATATTTATCAACTGTACTGTTCAGTTGTAATGTGCATGTGTGAATGATCCATTATAGATTAACAACGACAAACAGAACTATCATTCCATGGCAGTTGAAACATACTAGTTTGAATTGGCTAAATGCATGAACTACCACTTATCAGATGATGGATTTAAATATGACTCTTCCCAAGGGCTCTTATATAACCAGATAGATAGTGAATAATAATTGAACAAGTATAAAATGTATTTTAAAGCATGCTGAATGTGTTGCCCCACAAATGAAGTAGAATACTCTGGCCCTGTTTTGTTTGGAAGATTGATGATTCCATGCCAATTACACTTCAGGCCTCTCACTCTACAGCACTTACACAAGAGAGTAAAGGATCATTCTCTATATTCGTTTTGGTATAACAAAATCATTAGGAAATTTTATTTCAATTATTTCTCACTATGAATATGTCTTCTAAATGTAGAAAGGTGCCACGGAAAAGAGGCCACCATGGAAAAGACCTTTCTCCTTCTGTTTCAGTCTGACCTCCAAAACAAAACAAAACCCTAAGGCAAAGAATCACCTGAAGACCTTAGTATCCGCAGAAAAGGAAACAGGTCATATAGAAGAATGCACTCCACAAGGTAGACAATAATTCAACACTTGACCCACTCACTCAGTAGACAGGACATGCTATTAGAAACTTTTCTTCCCTTTTCTGTGCTCTGCTTTATTCTACATTCTTTACCAGCTTTTTTTTTTTTTGGGTAGAAGTCAGGTCTTTTAGCCAAAATCCATAACTGATAGATTTCAGCAGCAATTATTGCTGTGTTTCTGACAAAGGATCATACATACTGTATTTATATATTTATCACTTTTTTTATATCACTTCTTCGTAAGACTCACATAATACTCAGTTAGCAAACAAAAGATCTAACAATGACTTAACCATATCAAAAATGAGCATGGAAACCAAGTCTAAAGTACAACAAAACACAAAACAAAGCCAAACCTGAGAACCCAATGTGATGTGGAGAAGAGAGTGTACAAGTTGGCAGTCATTTTCAATCTAGAATGCCTCTAGTCACGATCAAGAAGGAATTGCATCTGAAATGTCTAAAATTATCTGCAAAAGGACCCTTGATAGTTTAAAATGTGTAAAGTTTACGTGATGGCAGAATTCACTATGATTTAGGTCTTAACTGAATGTCATCAATACGGCTCCTGAAAAACATATAATGAAAATTCATGCCAAGTATGCTGTTTTCAGAACAGTTACTTTTAAGCTGTAAGCAAATAATATTTCAGAGATATGCTGATGTGGAGATATTTTTACCATGGATACTTTATACGTGTCTTTGTGTACTATGGCAAGATTGAAATTAAATAAATAAATAAATTCAAGAAATCCTATGATTTCCATTATTATCTGTGTGATATGCATTATCTGTGGTAAGATACTGACCTAATTTCAGCTTCTTAACATTATAATTATATTGCTTCAAGCTGTCATGATCAAACATTTATTTTCCATCTCCTGCCCAGATTTTTAAAAATAAGACAGGAAGTTACACTAAGGGATAAATAAAAATGTTCTGAATCTGTAGTAAACATGTTCTCTTCATACCTCTCTCAGTGTAATGGTGGCAAAATATATAAGCAAAGAGAACATACATCTACTGTGATGATGCCCCAGGTACAAATAAAATAGCCTTTTGCTTTGCACCACCTCATAACTAAAGGCTGCCCTTCCATCACCAGCATTCAAATGCTCTGCAGAATAATAAGATCTTAAGTGCCTTCCTAAAGAGAGAGAGATTATTGGCATTCTGTTTCCTTAGGAGGGGCAGGCTCCACTCTGCTCACTTTACACGTAATGGGAATCCTTGACATATCCTCCCAGAAAAGTATGCAGAAGGTGGCCTGAATCTTGCCAGGGAATATGGTCCTGTAAATACCCAGGAGTCAACCCATATAGAGCTTTACAGGTGATAACCAGCACTTGGCAAATAAATTCCAATGTACCAATAGTATCATTAGTGTTAGTGTAGAGGGCAGAGAGAATGGTCTTGAGGGACAGGAGGAAGAGCCACTGCCAAGGCAACCATCAGTTAAACAAAACCCTGACTCCTGGGTAGAACTGTAATGTATGTAAACATCTCAGACAAGCCCCCCCGCCCCCGTTTACACAAAGATAAATGGAGAGAGGGGAGAGGCGCATTCAGACTTGCAAGGATCTGTTACTATAACTTTAAAATAAAAGTAATATTGGTCTACATGACTTTGGTTTCCTAGTCTGGTCTACCTTGAAGGGCTGACAATTACATTGTTAAAGCTGCTACCCCCAGTTAGCAAATAAGCAGACAAGACCAGTGTTAGCTTCCAAGTCATCTTCAGAGGCAATCCAATATTAAGTGTGCTGCAGTGGTCTAACCATGAGGTGATGAGGACATGAGTTGCTATT
Source organism: Python bivittatus (assembly GCF_059951505.1). Classification (NCBI taxonomy): domain Eukaryota; kingdom Metazoa; phylum Chordata; class Lepidosauria; order Squamata; family Pythonidae; genus Python; species Python bivittatus. The sequence goes on from NW_028277098.1 coordinate 36,502,439, forward strand.
GTCAGGGCCTCCTGGTCCGAAAAGGCCAACAACTGGCACACCAGCCGAAACCGGGCAAAAGACCTCTCTGGTTATGGCCCCCACCTCCTGGTCTAGCAGGAACCATGAGGCCAGGAGGATCCTCAAATTACAGACCAACTCCCTTAGTGAGAGTGAGACCACATGCAGAGTCAAATTTAGATCAAGCTAGATCAACCATCAACAAACAGCAACTTTGTCTTGCAAGGATTTAATCTGAGCTTGTTCTGATCCATATGGCCTTCATATCTTCGTCGTCCAAGTTAGGACATTGACTTCCCTGGTCCTACATCCCCAGCTGAAATTGTACTTTTAGTTTGGATTAAACTAAAAATACATAAAATGCAAGAAAACCCACAGCCTCGCCCAATTTATACAGTGCAGATGATAAACAAGGGAGCATCCTGCTTATTACCTTTCCTTTTTCTTTGTACTGGGATTGCTAGAAAGATTTGCTGGGATTGCAGAAAAAATGCTGCAGAGGAAGAGAGAGGTAGGAAAGAAGCAGCAGAGTAGAAAAGGCTAAATTACCAACTGCTTCCTCTTCCTGCAACTTAATTTTTCCTTCACCTATAAATCCTGGCCTCTTCTATATATATGCTTACATACATATACTTACCAACAGGTCTGCCACTGAATTCTAGATCCATTTTGATAGAAATTGAGAGGCCAAATTCACAAAATGCCATGTATCTTAAAATCACCTCTTTATCTAAGCCTACCTGTATTATCATTATATGACAATGCTGGTAATATTAAAATAACTTAGACAAATGTAGAAAACAAATGTTGAGGTTTTGGTAGTTTATTTTTATTACAAATTCATATTCATATTTGTTAAAATTGATTTATGTATTTATTTTTCTCTGTAGATGCCAACGTAGGACACTGCTCTAATTACTGGGAAAGGGAATGAATGAGGGAAAGAGAAGGATTCAAAGAGTGATTGCATTTGAGTAATAAAAAAGAAAATGAGTGTAGGTGTGCAAGATATATGGTATATGATAAGCATGTTTAAGAAAAAATCAAGTGCAAGAGAAGCTTAGTTTTGTTATTCCCTTAAAATATGTTTCCACTGACAAAGAGACATGCCACATATAAAAGTAAACCAGATCCATACCAATGACCATATCTGTAATATAAGATCAGTGACTTGCAGTGAATACACATTCTGTGAAGTATCTTCATAGGGCAGATCACAAAACTCAGACTGCCTCATCCTATAGAAATCTGCCTGTCTATCAACATCTTCAACAAAATGTTTAGCGCTTAATGTTCCAGTGCCATCAAAGTTGTAGCTGATGATCACCATAAGTCACAATCTTCTTGCTGATAGGAGCAGAACTGTGGAATATCTGGGATATATATATATTGCCACATATTTCTAACAAGCAATTAAGACAATTTGTTTCAGTCTATCTTTGGCAATTTTGAATAATTATTTTTCACTAGGACATCATTTTATCTTGTATACCTTTAGTATACAATATTTCTTCTTGCTGTTATACAGAGTTATTGGTTATATTACATAAATGGCTAGAAAACTAGTTCAGTGCTTGTACAGAGCACATATATTTTGCTGTAGCAACAATGATCCAAAGATTCTGTGTAATCAATATATACCTGAGCTTAAAACTGTGTCTTCAAACCGAGTTGGAAGGACCAGCTCAGCAAGAGAGGAGAGGTGAATATTTTACATATATGCCCAATGATCTTAGTCACTTACTGCAAAGAGTTACTTCTTTTTCTGAGTAACTAAAGAGTATTCTAATTCCCATTATAGAAATACAGTACTACTTTATGTCTAACACTGCTAAATACGGAAGCCCATTCACATCAACTTTTTCTTTCATATGCTGAACCTTGCACAATTTTACTCAATCTGAACAATTCACTAAACATCTTAGTACTTTACAGTCTGAATCTAGCCCACATTAGGTGAGGAAGTTCTGTTAAATCCAACAGTATCAATGCTGTGCTGGTAATATACTGACTTGGAAATAAGTCTTACTGCCTTAATTGGTAGTTATGCTTAAGCATGCATACTTAGGAAATAAGGACTAATTGGCTTAAATCCAAGCATATTCATTTAGCAAGCACGTCTGACAGCTATCCAGCTCAATACACAGAGGACAATTCTTTTACATTTAGTAGTTGAAAATGTATAAATGGTGGTAGATATCAGAAGTCCTGATTTGGAAAAGGGTTTTCAATTAATTGCTTATTTATTGCAAATGGTTAAAAGGCACAAGAATCCTCAGCAATTTCCCTGGACAAGTTTTAAGAATCCATGATCCAATCAGCTTAAGAAGCACTTATACTGATGCTCTTTTCTGGTATGAATAGAGAATGGCACTATGCCCTAGAAATTAAAATAAAATTGTGCCCTGACATTTGCACTGTAGTTGCATTCCTCTATAGTGCAAACTTGTGGGGAATTAACACAGGATTGTGGTGGCAGGTATAAACCCACAGGTTGGGTGGACATTTAAATGTCTTACAAAGTGGTTATTACCACAGAGAACATCTTGAGTGCAGGCTGGCTTTTTAGAGTTTTACAAGGAATAGACTCAATCAGGTAGCTGGACAAATTATAGACGATTTTTCTTTTTCTTTTTTTTTACAAAAATTACTTATGCTTGATTTAGAAGTATGAGTTCACGCTTACAATAAGAACCATTCAAACTCTTCAGTGCTCTGATACTGAAGAACAATAAACAGTAAAAAATAAGTAGGCAAAAAACTTAAACAAAGGGGGGGGGAATCCAAACCTCTCCTTTTATTTGGAACAGCAGACTACGGTATAGAGTTTGAAGGTAATTGTATTTTGGATACAATAAAATCCAATAAGGATTTATCCCTGTGCTAGCATGAATATTGTATAACATAAGCTAATAAATAAAAATTAATACAGCTCCCAATTTTTTTGTTCATACTGAATCTCATTATAACCTACAGAGGAAATCAAATCCTTTACTAAAAATTATTCAGCTCTTTCATCTTATCTTCAATGTTATTACTGGGTAGTCAACTAATACAGAAAAATCATTGGGTGAATCCTGCTCTAATTCTGCCTTTTTAAAAAAAAGATTAGTTATACGTAGGTGTCTCTTCAGCCAGCTTCACATTCAGGAATAAAATACCAAGTTCTATATGTAAATAATATAGTTTTTAGTTCATAATGGGCAAGCCTCACATTGATAAATCACTAACACTAATAATGAATATTTCTATCTAGAACATACTATCTCCTTCAAACACCCTGCTTCCTCTCTCTTCTTCATACCCAGCCAACAACAGTCCATGTCTACTTGTGAGAGTAGCAATTCTGTGCAGATTGCCAGCATTATAGCACTTGAATCTTAGTCTCAGGCTATTTGAACCTTATTTTGGGCAGGCAGAGAAAAGTAGAATATGACAGCATGCAGATGGGCAAGGATATCTGCAGTAAAACCATGCTTTCATGATGTAACAGTTCCCACTTACCTGAATAATCTTATCACCAGGCTGAAGCAGGTTGGATGCTGGTCCGTCAGGCTGAACCCTAGTAACAAAGATACCCTATAAGTCAGAAGTAACAGAGGTTAGACAACTGTTACCGAGGATTTGCTAAAGGTTTCTGTATAAATTAAATCAATGACTGCCATAATAATAACAAAAAATGATTACTACAATAATGGTAAGCAACCTCCTTGTTGATTTTTAAGATTCTCTATAAGCTAACAATGGCTGATAACTTAGGAGGTAGAAACATGACATCAGATAACCAGAAAAAATAGCCAGTCTATAAAAGCTATTGTTCAGATATACATCAGAGTTAATGTATTGTTTTATTGGATTGGAAGCCACATCCTCTGAAACTCTATCACACATGTTTATGTTTTCTGTGTTAAGGCATCTTTCTCAGTCTCCCACAAAATGCAACTTACAGGTTTATATCACATTAGCTACTACTGTATTGTCTTGCACAATATCTATCCCCATAAAACAAAACAGTATCTGCAAAGATTTTGTAATATTAAACTGTATTCTTGAATTAACATGTGGAAGAAACAGGATTTCAAGAAATATCTCTTGGAGCTAAATCAGAATGTACAATGGGACTAAAGAACAGACCAGATCCTTCTTGTAAACTGAAATCTTGTTTGCTATAATAACATTTTCAAAATTTCACGGAAAGTTGAAGTACATGTTGAAATGGCAAGGAAAAGTCTGTATATCTCGCCACTGTCTCATTACTGCAGAATGTACATTCAGATAAGGACCTTCCCATTTGTTTAAATTTGCTAATGCAAAAAATATAGGCACTTGTCTTAATAGAATGTTACAAATGCGTCAAATAAATATTAATGCAGCTACATATATGCAACACCACTTTCACCAAAGAGTCTAAATGCCTAATTGAATAAAAGACAATAGCTAAAGAACCAAACACATTTAGGAGAAAGGGGGAAAAAACTCTAAAAAGATCTGAAACTATTAATGAAAAACTCCAAGTTTGAACACTTAAAAACAAATTAAACATAAAGAAATTGCAGTTAATTACTTCACCCATAAGTTATATGTTTCAATTCCTAATGGACTGTTAAGGATTGAAAACTCTTACATTTTTGAAAATGTAACATATTACCTTATCAGAAGGTTTGAATGGGTTTCCTTGTCCACTTATTCCTCCACTGATACTAAATCCAAGGCCTGGATTCTTTTCTATCCTTACACAAAACTATATATAAAAGACACAAAGTGATGACTACATTCTTGCATTAAATTAATAATAAAAATGTGTGCTCCTCTGATTATTGTGCTGTAATTACTGTTATTTTAGTAAGACTGCTCTTGGTGACCTTTATTCATTATTTAAGAAAATTATTTCTTAGTGTAATCCTCTGCATTGCTATATATAATATATTTCATCATCCTTATTTATTTAATGAAAGCTAGAAACATGATACATTGTACAGAAATACTGAAAACCTAGACATCAGGAGCAAGGGGTGTGCAAAACCCAGCATTCCTGAGAACTCTGGAGCATTCCTTTTCCCTAACAAAGCATTTCAAAACCTCTTCCTGGGCCATGGTCTTTTGAGGTTCAGCAATTTCCAGAAAAACTCCTCTGAACTGGAAGAAATTCAGTGTTCTGGTTTGGAGGATTTATTTTTGGAACCTGTCAAACCCTTCCAGAATGGCAAAGAAAGGGAGCAGAATATTCTAGGCTCCTGAATCAGTGAGTTTTACACATTTCTATCAGAAGTTGTGGTTGCACACTGTTCAGTGCTAAACTGTAATTTCTTAAAATTACAAATCTGATTTAAACTGTATATTTTAAAAACATCGACACTGATAATTTAAAATGTTAAAAATTTCAACATTTAAAAACTTCAACATGAAATTAGATAAAATTCAGTTTCATGTTTCTATTCTGACAAGCTGAAAAAAAAGACTAAACATCTCCAAGCCCACAAGATGTGTTGTAATTTGTCTTGTTGTCGTTGTCAAAGAAAGCTAGACAAAGGTTGCTTCCTCAACTAGACACTTAGTGTGAAACCACTGCAGTGTGATATGACACCATTTTGACCTTCCCTCAAATCCTTTTACAACTTTTACCCACATGATGTTCTGTGACATGCTCACCTGTTCTGGATAACCATCCATACTCCTCTGCCCTTTAGTTTGGATGACACACCTCCCTGCTTGTGGTGGCCGAGAGCTCTGAGAAGGAATCTGTATTGGCAACGGTGGCTGATACTGCTGGATTGTGACTTTGTTCATGTTGCCCTCGTATGGCTGCTCTCGGCTACGATGCTGTAGACTTTGTGATCCCATCAGAGTCTGGATATGGCTACCTGCCTGTGTATAACATCAATCCATTAGACGAGTAATTTATACAATGATAAAAAGGAATACATAAAACTTTTATACAAAAACAAACCTTATGTTAGTCTTCAAAGGTCAAGTGTTAACTCTAGCTCCCATCAGCTATAATTAAAAATAGTATCATGCATTTATTCATTTAAAAATCCTTCAATTACACTTGAAACTAAATGAGCAGAGAATCACAAAACGGAAGCACTGCTTTTATTACTTATGTACTATGCTCAACTTTTTTAAAAAAAAACTTGTAATCTTTATTGGCGTCCCATGTAAATGTTAGTGCCATATAACTTTATCTAATTTAAATAATTAGTTCATTCAAAATAAGAGAGGAACCAATTGCTATTTAAGATTCTGTTTAATATCTATTAGCTTAAATTCACTAGAATTTCCCAAATTTGAATGTAACTTTGGGGATTCTGGTTGGTTTGGAAATAGATATTTCTGTTTTCTTCAAATGATATACGTCAATAGGTAAATCCAAGGTCTGAATAAGTCTTAAAGCATGGATCAGTATTACATTTGAACTGAGTCAGTGTGTAAATATGCTGCCAACTGTAGTTTTTCATATATGAAAAAAACAGCAAACAAATAACATGAGCTTCAAACTTTGCTCTACCTACACTTTAATGTATTAAAAATCAAATCATGTCACAGGTGTCAAACGAACTACAACTTTAAACACATTTATTGTAGTTTGAGTCACTGAACAAGTTGGATATCTAAGTCAGTTTAAATTGAAAAGCTGCTACCAAATGTGTTCCTATCCCAGCTACGAATACAAAATTTGACCACTAAAATTTGAACTTCCAGCCAATTATATTTACTACCAAGTTGCAGTGACTTCATTTGGACTGGGAGAAAAATAACATCTATATTAAACATCTTCAGCAGGAGTAAAATTATTATTTTGTTAGAACAAAAACTTTAAGTATAATCCAGACAGTTGCATTGAAAAGTTCATCCCAATGATACTAGGAGTTAAGAACACTATTATGTAACTATGCAGGTAGTCCTCACTTACTGACTGCAATTGGGACTGGCAACTCCATCGCTATGTGATGCAGTCATAAAGTGAAACATCATGTGACTGCACCTGACTTGCGACATCAGCTCCAGCTGTGGTTAAGTGCAATGTCATGTGACCATGACTTGTGGCTTCCTGCTGGCTTCCCTATTGACAGCTATGAAGGTTGCAAATGGTGATCGTATGACTGTGGGACACTGAGACCATCATAAATGTGGACCAGCTGCCACGGGCCCAAATCATGATAACATAACCGCGGAGATGCTGCAACAGCCACAAGTTCAGGGATCAGTCATAAACCTACTTTTTCAGTGCCATTCTAACTTAGAACAGTCGCTGAATGACCAGTTGGTAAACGAGGACTACTCATATATCACAAATACCAATGAAATTAGGAACATTTTACTTTTCATGAATTATGTCATGCAATATTCATTTACATTGTTCATATATGGTGCTGCAAGTTTGGAAACCAGGATTTCATATATATAATTATTTATATAAAATATATAATATATATCATTATTTACATAAAATCCTGGTTTTAAAATATATTTACTGGTTTTAAAGTATATTTAAAAATATGCATTATTCATATATATTTAAAATATATATGAATAATGTAAATTATGGAAGATATCTGCTTTTAACATTTGGCCTATATTTGAGTCACTAGGAATTTTAATTTTTTTTTGTATGCATTTTAATAGTTTAACTTTTAAAAAATATTTTGAAGTCAGATGATTTGCACATTTGAAATCTTCAGTTGGTAAAAGAGAAATAAGATACTCAAGGTCAAATGCAACGAGAGATCAGCTCTCCTAAAACTGGATGCTAAAAAATTTATCAACTGACAGTGATAGGTAAATAATTTTTAAAATTCATTTTCTCATCAATTTTAATAGATTTTGTTTTGCAAACCTTTATATTACTGTAACTTAGGTATCCATGATAGAATCTACTGTATAAATGAGCTAAAACTCTTTTTTTCTCAGAAAAACAAAGTGAATTAGTCTGATTGAGATAATAATTTCTATTGTTTTCACTGATCTTATTTTTATTGTCTATATTCTCCTAACATCTTCTATAAAGTTAATCAGTGTAAGCTTGCACTCTTTTATTGACAGCACATTTCAAATTATTGTCAAATAGTATAACGAATAATATAAGTTAAATAAATTATGCCATGGGACTAATAAATTAGTAAACAACATAAATAAAAATGTAAATGCCAGTAGTCATGGTTATGACTGGTTATGAAATTAGAAAAGGGTGAAACAAATGGTGAGCTTTCTTTCCAAACCCCTTTCTTTAAATGTATTTTCCCATTTCACATAAATACACAGGAATATGTATTAGATCAGGTCAAAATCCATCATCCTCCAGCATTTTTTTTCTCACAGTGCCAAAGCATTCCTTGCAAGCAGGAAATGGAAACTTACCCTCTCCTGCCATTGTTCCCTTGCAACTGCTATTTGGAGGTATGCTACTCCTAATCTGGAGGTAACATGAATGGTCCTTGACAGATGTATCCTCCAACAATTTATCCAAAGTCCTCTTCAAACCACCTAAGTTAGTGCCATCATATTGTTTCGTGGTAACAAATTCCACAGGTTCAGCTTAGCTATGGCTATTGTATCAGTACTATGATTAACGCTAAAAATTTTAACTTGGGCTCATTCACCAATTTCGAATTCTAATTTCAAAACATGCCTAACATGGAATTATCGTGACTATATAATATTTAACCATGTTTAAATGCAATTGAAAAATGTGCAATGGAGAAAGTTCATAACACTATGTTCAGTTCCTAGACTCATAACTTTAGCTCTGAGATCACTGGCAAATATCAGATTTGGTCTTGTTTATTTATATTATTTCAGCATTCATTGTTTGCAACATACGTTACCTTTTTAGTAACAGTTTCTGGTGGTACATCTCGCCTTCCAAGAGGATATGGATTCCATTGGTTGCCAGTAGAAATATCTTCTTGTCCATTGTCTAGAATGCTGCTTTGTTGTGATGGGGTCTATTTTTAAAATGTTGATACATTATTTAGTCAGAATAACACAAATACCCTTTTTTGATTTACTTGTATTAATTACTTTATAATACTATAGACACAATACCTTTCTTGCAGTTTACTAATACACACACACACACACACATTAAAAATAATATATTTTTATAGGTTGTTGAAAAATTGGATAAAGACCTTAACACACTTCCAAAGTATACAGAGAAGCTTCCAATATCTGATTATTTCTACTGTACAAAGATGGTTAAATACAGTTAAATACGGTTAAGCATGGCTTGGTTTCCATTTCTAGATACTTTATGACAGGCATTTGTACTATCAGAATGGAAAAAAAAATAATCAAATTCTCTCTCCCATTCAAAATTTAATATCAGTATGGAACTGTAATTAATTATTGCAAGGATTGTACTTAACAATGTAGTCTTTGCTGTCCCATATTAACTTTTATTTTATAAATATGAAAAGACTGGTTTAATTAGAGGAAGAGATTAAAAAAAGAGATTACATGATAAGCATTAGGATAGGTGAATCATTTCTGGATTTAAGACTTCTATAACTAATTTTAGATGCACCAAGGAAACAACTGTCTTGCAGGACCATAATACTGTAACTGTAATATGGTATAATGGCCCCTAATGTCCAGAGAATAAAAACATTTGGAGTCTCATATACAGGTGCTTTTACTGCAGTTGTCTGCATGAAAATATAATGTTCAGGATAATAAAATAATCATAGGAAGAAATAAACATATCCAGATTAAAAAGACATCATAAAAAAGTTAAATGAACTTTGCCAGAGTCAAATCTTTTTTTTTTTTTTTTTGCAGCCACAGAATTTTATATATCAGAAAAAGTGCCTCAGGCACTCTTTATAAAACATTTAATTAAAAAACTATATGTAGGTAGAGACTGCCAACCACATGAGCCTTGAAAAGATACAACTGCTTTACAGTTTGAAAACAGATGCTTTGTTCAAGCTAATGCACATTGTGTAACATTTCTTCTGAATGCCTTGTACAGCCCTAAAAAATATTAGGAAAACTTATCCATACAGGATGGTTTTTCCCCCCCTTATCTTTAATGAATTCATCTTCATTAGAGATTTTTACATGGAGACTTGATCGCCACTTTATTAAGTGAACCTTTTAATCAAGGAATGTCCAATTCACAGGAAGATCAGCTGATGACTGAAATTAATGATTAGCTTAAACTCCTCAAAGTATTATCAAAACATCTTATTATGCATATTTTGATTGCTTGTAAAGAAGCAATCAAATGCTGTTTAATGACACACTCATTTCCTTTCTTTAGTTATAAATAATCTTGGCATTATCAGCCCTACTTGGCAGAGGCAAAAAAAAAGAAAAAAAGAATGCACATTTTTTATGCTTTAAAGGTAGGGGACAATGAATCATGGTTAATGTATTTAAGTCAAATCCTATAAAGTTTCTAGTAAATCTCTAATCCAAAGGAAATCCTATGCCATTACTCTAGAACATAGATTCTTATTCTATGGTTGGAGAAAACCCTTAGCAACAACAAGCTGGTATGAATCCAGTGACTGCATTTACAGGAATATCTAGATCAAATTTCAGTTTGAGGAGGTAAACAAGAGCTTGCAACGGGGTGTAAGTATTCTTCTGTTTGCACTGTATTCATACACACCATGGTCTTAGTTAAAATTGGATTAATATTTTCCATAAAGAGGAGAGAATCAGACTAAGACCTTAGAATTATATTACATGAAAACTACATAAAACTGTGCAATTTAAGCAACAATTCATTAGTTATTCTAATTTCCAGTTCATAGATAGAAATGCAAAATCAGCTAAATGATACAAAAAGAAGATATATATCAGTGGAGAAAAAGAAGTATTAATATATATGACAAATGTACATAGTTTTGCAATTTGTTGGCTTTGATGTGCCAGATTATGACAAATCACGACACTAAAGCAAGACTGGTTATTGATTAGTTATTTCAATGCCAGGATCCACTAGCCCATTTCAGCAATACCCTTCAATACACTGAGAAAAAGAACATATGTCTGCTCACAACAGATTGACTGTTAAAAAAAAAATGAAATAAAATGAAAGGAGATTATTAGTGTTGCTAATTATAGAAAACATACAGAGAGGCATCAGTATCATAGGTATCTGCAGTGATGCAAAGTGGGTAAGGGACAAAATGTGCATGGTGGTATCATGATACAAATCCCATTACTTGTGTTCAGTGTCAGGACACACATACGAAAGGGTACTTTATAATTTGAATCCATTAATTCATATCCTCTGTTCAGAGCCATTTTTTGTTGACTTGTGTGCACTTTAACATGTTAAAAGCTTTCTGAATCTGGTAATATCTTTTGGAATACCATTTACACAAACACGAAAGAAGCCTATTTGTTTGTGATCAAGAAACTGAATGGATTAATTTGAGCTTCATTCAGAACAATTCTGTAAAATGTTGTGGGATATATCCCATCTGGATTTTTAAAAACACATGGGCTTATATACAACATATAGCTAACTCTATAGCAATCTACATAAAGAAACACACAAATACAATAAAAGATGTGAGCAGGACATAGTACATCTGACATTTTTCTTGAGTTAAGACTGTATGTTAATCAATCAGGCCCCAGAATGCATATATGTAGACTCTGATTCCTGTAATGCCATCTTAAATTTAAAAAGTTTGTGATTAACTTTTGGTAATGTTAGATAGCTGTATCATACTAATGCCACTGACATCCCTAAGCATCGACAACATGAAACATAACTCTCAGATTTTTCTGGTTAACATATGGAGAACATCAGTCTGCAGGAAAAGAGCAGAAAGCAGCATGACAGAGATGTGGTGAGCCAAATCACTTGGAGAAGCAAAGAGGTTACATAGGCAAATTATGTTTAACTTTGCTTTTTGGATTGCTTTTGGGACACAAGCATGAATAATAGAAATGAGCTAAAAAGGAAGAGGAGTGTGGAAGGGTATTAATTATGTGATGTTTGATATATGCAAGCTATCTCATACTTACTTTCGGTAGAGGTAGCTCTTGATGCATTTGGTTTTCAAATTTAGATTTAGTCTGCAAGTTTAATGTCATGCTTCTGCCCGCATGCATTGCTGACAAACCTCCAGAGCGCAGCATGCCAAGGTTAACAGTGTTGTGTTTATAAGCAGCAGTCTGAGTAGGGGAAATAACAACCACGTGACAAGATATGAACACACATGCTTATTCAGAAAAAATATTGCACATATATGATTTTCACATAGTCTCAATTAAAGCAAACAAACAATACCAAGAAATAAGGAGCTTACTTATGCATGCACTGTGAGACAGAAGCACAGAGAGTGCTAGTTGTACATAAAATGGTTACCATCAAAAGACACTGACAAAAAAAAGCAAACAAGATCTACCTTCATACCAATGGTGATAAACCAGTTAACTTTCTGAAAAAGGAAACACTGGAACGCCATACCATACATACCTCTTTACAATAAAATATTATATTTCATCTCAGCAAGTAAATAAATTGGGAAGAATATACAGAAGGATTCTGCCCTATCATCCAGAGCTTTTTGAGAAAGGGTTTTGAATAATCACATTTGGGGAAAGAAAAAAAAAAACTGTTTAAAAAGTCAAATAAAATGATACAGTGGTACCTCTACTTACGAACTTAATCCGTTCCGTGACTCTGATCGCAAGTCGAGTTGGTCGCAAGTCGAAGTAAATTTTCCCATAAGGTTCAATGTAATTACCGTTAATCCATTCTGGCGGCCGCGGACCACGCGTCAGGGGTGGAAAAACGGCCGCTGACCACGCATCAGGGGTGGAAAAACGGCCGCTGACCACGCGGCAGGGCGGAAAAATGGCCGCAGACCACGTGTCAGGGGCAGAAAAATGGCCACGGACCACGTGGAACGGGCGGAAAATGGCCACGGACCACGTGGAACGGGCGGAAAAATGGCCGCGGACCACGTGGAACGGGTGGAAAATGGCCATGGACCACGTGGAACGGGCGGGAAAATGGCCGTGGACCACGTGGAACGGGTGGAAATGGCCGCGGACCACGTGGAACGGGCGGAAAATGGCCACGGATCCTGTTTGTAAGTCGAGGCGAGTTTGTAAGTAGAGGTAAATTTTTGGGGCCGGAGCTGATCGTATCTCGAAAATTTCGTAAGTAGGGGCGTTCGTAAGTAGAGGTACCACTGTACTTGTTGGTGGACAAGCTAAACCACACCAAAGCATGATGTGGCTGGATATCTGAATTTTTCACAATTAGTGTATTAGTTGGTAAATGTCAGCAATCCCAAGAGGTGAATTTCACACAGAACAGTGTTCATTAAACTCTTCCATCAAAGGCTGTATTTTAAAACTGATTTTACACAACATACTGCTGTATATCAGAACGCACAGTAAATTATTCCTATGTCAATTATGATGAATACACACCAGCAAAAGATTACGCATTATACACTATACACAATCTAATTTAGAAAAAGCAGAGAGATCCTGACTTACTTGATTCCTATTAGGTCCCCAAACAGACTAGGCTGATTTAGCATATCCCTATTCTAAATAGTGATAAAGAGAAATGCTGACATCCACATATAAAGAGAATTCTTGTTTCGACAGCTAAAACACGATCATATGCTAGTGTTACCTTAGTGTATACTTAAAAGCATGCCTAATAGGATTGAAGGAAAAAGGTGATTTGGAACAAGTGGAACTGCTCATCTAACACGTTCTGGCAGCTCTTTAAAGCTACCCACTTTCCTGAGCTTGCCACACAATCCCAGGAGCCACTGCAGCTAGTACCCAGTGCAGCTCAAGGAGCAGCTGGAGTCTCATGGGCAGAGCGCAGCATGTCCATCTCTGCCCACACTGCTGCATTCTGGACCAGCTCTAAACTTCCAAGTGGTATGTCGGTATGTACATAGGTATTTATTTAAAGTATTTATAGGCAGCCCCATGTAGAGCACATTGGACTAGTCTACTTGTGAGGTGATTAGGGCATGACTGTCCAAAGGGTCTCCCAATCCAGGAATGGGCACAACTGGTGTACTAGATGAATTTGCGTCAAGGCCCTCTTGGCTACAGCTGCCACCTCCTCTTTGACCAGGCATTGCAAATTCAAAGATGCACAGATTGCGCACTAGTCTCCGGGGAGAAGTGCAACCCCCTCTAAGACTAAAGGTAGAAATGAGGAGGGAATTCCTCCCCATGACCCACCGGCCTCCAGATATTGACACAAGTTGACAGTATCACTTAGAATGTGGTAAGCCAATTTAAAACACTGCTAAAATCCTTCTCTCTCATATCATATTTAGGTAGTAATATTTCTTCTTTTTAAAAGAAATACAAATGCCACATTATATTCATTCATACATACATTAAAAGAAAAATAAAATAAACTAACTAAAGGTTTATGTTCATAGCTTGCTAGAACAAATTCTTCTCCCTTTTCTTTGCCCTAGCATTCAGATTTAGGGTTGGCAATCAGTGTTAGATCTGGGCCTTCTAGCACTATATAGCACAAAAAAAAGACAAGAAATAAGATATTTTTCTTTCTGCCTTCTGAGCTCCCTTTCTGCGTTCTCCAAACTAATGCACTTATTCCAGGGACTAGAATATGAACATTGTTGTTCAGAATGATGATTCATTGCAATACTTTTTTGGGGGGGGGGGGAGAACCTACTTTGAATTATAATTATTCTAGTATTAATCTCCCTGTCTCCCTTGCTCCTATAAGAGTTTGTAATTAATTTGAACATAATAAAATAATTTGACTGATTCATACTGGCACTCAGAATTTGTGGATTAAAATTTTAGCCTGTTATTTAAGCACAAAAGTTTCTGGAAAAAAAAAAAGGAACCAAGAGCCTTCAGGCGAGCAATGTGGTGAACACATATGATGAAAAATATAATTTAAATCATAAACCATTATCCAAAGCTTTTTGTGATGAAGTGATATATGTATTATGGAGCTTCCCATCTCAGAGGGAAGCTGTTTTATCAAAGGATACGACTCCACAAGTGCAACCTTAATGCCCATAAAAAATATGAATGGTATGGGTGATCATGCAACATTTACCTATCAGATATGTATAAGCTAGAATATTTCCAAAAGGGTAAGTGCTCTGATTTCATCATACCCAATCATACAGAATCCCAATCATACAGAAATTCCATCCCCATAACTTTAATTCTTTATTAATGTAATGGGAAGAAGGAATAACCTTGAGGAACAGGAGGAAGAGCCATAACCAAGACTTTGTGATGCTAAAAGAAATCTGAGTCCGGGGAAGAACTGTAACCTGTGTAAGTGTCTCAGACAAGACCCTCCCTAGTTTTCACAACGATAAAGGAAGGGAAGATAATCTTATAAAAAAAGTAACATTAGCATGCATGACTTTGGTTTCTTAGTCTGGTCAATCTTGAAGGGCTGACAGTCTCCCACTGCTGCATTCATTAATGAGGGGTGGGTGTTGGTATGCTGTCCATTTCCAAAAACTCTGGGCAGCTAACAAGATCGGCATAAAATAAAAAGCAACTCCCTCAAAAATAAACTCACCCATAATACGGGCAAAATTGCCCTCAAAATAATAAGCAGAAACTATATGAAATTATGTGCCTGCAAAATTCCAACCTTCACTCACATCATACCTTTCTTCTATATGGAACAATCAGGTCCATGATATCCAGGATGGAAGGAACAGAAAGGATCTCCATAGGGAGAGAATTCCAAAGTATGGGAGCAGCAATTGAAAATGCCCACTTCTGAGGTCCCATCGGATGACAATCTCATACAGATGGGACCTGGAAGGACTTGATTATTCAGTCTGATCAGACAGGCAGATGAATACAGAAGGTGGTTCCTCAGTCTAGAGCCACCTAAGGTCTTAAAAGTGAACAACCAGTACCTTGAATTGCACCTGGAAACCAACTGATAGCCAATGCAGCTCCCACAGCAGTGGAGTCAGCCAAATATATTATGATATCCATACCTGCTTGGGTTGCTGCATTTTGTACTGGCTATAGCTTTCCAAGGGCAGCCCCATGTAGAGCACATGACAGTAGTCCTAGTGAGAGGTGACTATGGCATCAGTGACTGTTGATGTAATTATCTATTCTCCTACCTGACACTTTTCTGCTCCTATTAACTTACATTCAAAACTTTTCCCTGCAGAGAGTTCCAACTGCAGGTTAATTGTATTCATAATTCTGAATGGAAAAGTGAAGGTGAAGGGAGATAGTTTGGACTTAGTAAACTTCATTTTTAAATTCTCTGCTTCTGAACTTTTAATCACTGTATCTTCACAAGGTTCCTGTACTTCATTTTCTACACCGACTTTACTACTGTCCAATATGGCTATTCCAATGATGATGATGAAGATGTTAAAACTATTTGATTAAATGTTTAGTAAGACCCTAAACACTGTCAATTAGATTAAACCCATGTAGATCTCTAGTTTTCATTTCCTGATGATTTAACACTGAAATTACAAATCAAAAATGTTATAATTCTGCACACATAGAAACCCAACATTAAAAATTGGGAAAAAGATGGTGATGTGGAAAAATTGGATGGAAATGGGGATATTAAAAATTGGATATTGGAAGTGGACCAATTTAGACGATGAAGATGAATTTTTAACATATGCTATGTTAAGAGATAAATATCATCTACAGATGTAACCCAATGGCAAAATTTACAAAATTTTGTTAACAACATTGTTTGTGAGACACCCGAGATACTAGAATAACTTGTTAAATCATTTAAAACTAAAAAAAAGTATTATTAGTTTTTATAGATATTATCAATAAATCAATTTGATATGCAGATGCTAAGAGATGAGTGGAATAAAGAATTAGAAGTTCCTATATTGCCTAGACAATGGGAGAATGTCTTAGCAAGAGTGTCAATCGACCTTAAACTACAACTTATGCAACAAAAAAATAGTATTTAGAATTTATTGGACTCCATTATGTTTGTATAGAAAAGGATTGTTTAAGACAGCATTTTGTTGGAGATGTAATGGGGACAATGCTTCTTTAAAACACATGTTTTTACAATGTCCTATACCTACTAAGTTTTGGGAGAAAGTAGCGGACCATATAAATGTGACCCTGCGACAAAAGCTAAAATTTTCAGAGGATAATATTCACTTGCATTATATATCTAGTACATGGAACTTAACCACTGGACAACGTAAATGGATTCTCTGTGCCCTTACTATGGCTAAAAGACTGATATTGCAGCACTGGAAAGATAATTGTATGGCCCCATTTATTCAATGAATTGAAGACCTGATTGCACTTGCCACTTATGAGTGGATTGCCTGTAGAAGTAGACTTTGTATGGACAAGTATAATGAAATATGGGACTCATTTATACAAACTACAGTAAGTTTTAAAAAATATGATAGTCATATAAATGTATTTGAAATATATACATGAATATTTGCATTAGATATGTATAGAATTGTAACTGTTTACTGTTATAATGACATACTGTTTTTTTCCTTTGTCATACTTCTTTCATTTTTTTGTAAAGCACTTTTTATGTTTTTTTCCTCTTTGACAATGTATGTATCTCCATCATTATTATCATTGTGTTTTGCACTTTTTCTTTTTTGTTATTAATTAAAAAGCAATAAAAATAAATATAAAAAATAATTCTGCGCTCATAGGACTGTACCAATCAACAGTGTATATTTGTTTTGTTTGTGAAAACTAGCAATGCTGGGGAGAAAAAATAAGATAAAATCTCTGTGATATACTTCTTTCTACATATGCAATAACGGAGTACTAAAAAGATTGTATCATAACTGAATGGTTAATTTAACTCTCACTGAATCACAGGTGAACTGTGAACTGCTTCCAGACATTCACTCCATTCTTGTTTCATTATGCTTATTCAAACATGCAAAATGCAGTAACAGACTCTGAGATATATTCTGTGGTTAGGGCCACAGTAATTTTGTAACAGGGAATTTGAGCATAAGTATTATGGGCTTCATATTTTCCAAAATAATTCAAGTATTTTTGCTAGCATATTTGTTTATCTCTATTTTGCCCTTCTTTTACAAGAATCTACAGGGATGAAAATCTTCAATTAGATCTGTAATCAAGGCAACCTAGATGAAAAAAGAACAGTATACAGCAGACAAAATAAATAAGAAAAACTAAAAAAAATGTCTGGGAAAGTTTACGAAAGAGATAGCTCTTTCAACAAATCCAAAGTAATTAAATCAAAATAACTAAAAGGTACACATTTAGTGTAGTTATCTCATTCTTTTTAACATTTTTTTTATACAAAATGTATAAAATGTAAAAAACATTTTTTTAAGCTACAAAATGCAGTTTGAGACAAAAACCAGTTCTGCAATTCTTTTCCTTCAAAATGCTTTCAGTGTAGTTCTCTAAGAACTTCCGGAGATGTTCTCTTTTCTTATACACAATTATGACGTTATAATTTCAGGAGGAAAATTGTTTTTCAAATCCTTTCCTTTCAAACGGTTATCCTACTGAAAACTGCTTTTCTCAACTGCTTTTACTCTCAGTGGATAAAGAGATATAAGTGGCTGTCTTTTGCATGGAAAACGTAGGCCTGGGAATAACATGCCTCACAGTGAAAACAGCATAAGGGGAAAGACGTAGGGATATCTTTCTATGCAACAGCGTTCTGCTGAAATTACAAGTTCAGACTGAATCTGATGTGAAAAACAGTGTCAGAGAAAATCCTGAAACTCTCTGTAATGCACTGCTTCTTTCTCTGCATATATGGCTTCTAAATTATTTCTGGCTATTTCAGTTACTGTAAAGCATTTTACTCAAAGAGTAAACACCAACATCTTAATACGGCTCAAAATAATACAATGACTAGTAATTACTTCCACCTACTGCAAAAACACCTACTTCCACTGAGTTAATCTGTACATTTACCAGATAATCGTTGTTACTTAGGAACCTTTTTCTTTTGTATATTTGGAATGCAACTTAGAGTTAACCTAACTGGAGTTTTTCCCTAGAGTTTCTAAATATACTTAGATATAAAGTCAACTTAAATCAGTTAACTTACTTCCAAATAAATTGGTTTAAGGGTTAGGTATCAGAACATAAAAATGTAATTAATTCCTTTAATTAATGTCCTCTAAGGGATAAGAAAACTGACAAATTAATCTGCCATGACTGAATGGCACATCTATCACTGTGCATACCCAAAAAAGCCTTACTCATAACACAGAGAAAACTCTGCAGTTCTAGTGGGTGCCTCTGGATGTCCTTCAGAATTTTGGATTGTGCCAATTCAGTGAAAGTCTTACTGGGACATAGTTCTTCATAATTTTTGTTGTGGAATTTATCTTTTCATTTTCTCTTTATAATTTTTTTTTAAAGGTAGAACATAAATACAGCCTCAGTTTAGTAGTCTCTTGATAAATAGTTTAACAAAAAAAAAAAATAGTAACCCATCACTGAAGCTAGCACTATTTGAAGCATTAAACAGAAAAATTAAATGAATGAAGTTTTTCTCAATTCTCATTCAAGGACTCCCGAAATTTATTCACACTTATCTATCTTAACAGAAATATGCTTATAATACTACCAGATAGCATATTAATCACTGCAAACAGAAACTTTCAATGGGTAAAAATATAAAAACTCAAGGCATTAATTACAGAGAAATGCCAGACATACCCTGTCTAACCTTCTAGCTTCTATATGTCTAAGTAGCTGTTGTCTCCAGTCAGCAGGCATTTTACCACAGCTCTCATTTCCCTTCACAGGGGTAGGCCTTGTCTTTAAATCAGGGTTATCTGACGGCTTCTCACCATAGTTACTCAAGTTATAGTCGGATGGTATTTTTTCCAATAGAGCTGCCATTGTAGGCCTAGCTGAAACTGGCCTGGTTTGGGAGGTACCATAACTCTCTGTACTGTAGCTTCTTGCAGACAAAGGCCTCCTTTGTGTTAAGTTTTTAACTGGAAAGCTTCCAGACTGGGTTTTCACTTCTTGATATGAAGGGTGTTCATCTTCATACCTGCCATTTCTTTTGAGAAACTGGGATTCAGACACTGAAATGCTGCTTTGGCGTTCCATAGCTCCTCTATACTGATGTCTGTTATACCTATCGCTTTGAGGCATTTCATGTGGTTCACTGACTCTTCTATACATGGACATTTCAGTGGAACTAGCCAATGAATCTGCTCTTCTTAAAAATCCAGCCCTTGATCCCTGACTTGACAACTGAGTATTGACAGTCTCTTCATTAACAGAAGGCTGTGAGAAGGAAAACATGTGTTCCATGGGTGGATAGCCTCGATAGGTTCTTGGACTAACCAAATCCTTAGAGACATTTTTTGTCTGTTGGGGAATGTATTCTGGAGTATGCTGGAAAGGTGGTGGTAGTCTCTTTTCAGCTTTCACTTCTACTGATCCTTGAGGATTAAAACTTTGGTCAAATTGGTATACTTTTTTAGTCACAGAGGGCTTTTGCTGCTGCTGGACCTTTACACTTCCATAGGTCAGCAGCTCATCATCAAGCATTGGCACAGACTGGCTACGAGACATACTAGACATTCCATGTTCCGGCCCCAACATTTTATCTTGTCTGTCATGTATCCCTGCGTTATCAGTAGTAGCTGCATAGTTCTCTAGTGGTATGTTATAAATTTTATATGCACCAATATCTATCTCATCTATACTTTGTGATTTCTTAAATCTACTTGTTTTTAAATCTCTCATCATTGGAGAAAGCCTCTCTGTACTTTTGCTGATGGAAATAATATTTTTAGAAAGCTCTGGGCGACAGTGAATGTGTGAAAAGACATTGCTGAGACTTCTGTTAGTATTGGAATCATGATAGTCCCATGGTGTTCCTGGAGAAAAAGTACTAGATATTTCAGGAGAGTCTTTAACAAGGTCTTTCCTTTCAGGTAAAGGGCTGGTAGTAGGGGTGCTCTCCAACTTAGAAGGAAAAGCTGTCCTATCTTCAAAGGGGCTAGGTGTTCTTGTCCAGTTCTGCCAAGGGTTTGATGGAGGCACTTCTGATTCAGGGGTATTTCGGATAGTGGGCTGTTCAAGTTCTAGGGGAATACCAACTATCCTGTCTTGCCTAATTAAAGGCCTGCGTCCATGAGCAGATGTGCTTCTTGATTTAGAGCTTAAGAGGGGATTAGTGCTAGGATTCTCCACTGTGTTCTCCTCTGCCACAAATCCTGTGTTATCATAGTGAGAGCTGTCATTCCAACTGTCAGCAAAGGCGTCACTCATTGGACGCCTATCATTATGTTGCTGTAAATTTCCTGCTGGAGCAGACTCCCGCTGACTGAGTAATGGCTTGGTCTCAAGAGGTTGGGGGAAAGACTGGACAAGCCTGCAAGAAACAAATATTTTTAAAAAACTGTATCAGAAAAGAAGCAATTATAGCAGAATAAAATGTTAACAAATACCTGATCATTATTGCCTACATAGTTTAACCAACCTATTACTGAATGGAATGTTTATCTAGGCTGGAGTGGACTAAGAAAATTGATTGGGGATTTGGGCAATCTATTAACGCCAAAGATGATTTGTTTTAAATTCTACAATAAACAAAATATTATACAAGCAGAACAGACAAATTTTGTGAACAATGAGGCCAATGAAGCACTTCTAAGCCATACTGATGTGCTTTGCTCTTTCTTTGTTATCAGTTTGGAATGAATTGTTTCCCATCCAAATAGCAGAACTGGAGTGAAGGAGAAACTGGAGGGGGAAGGAGGGAGGGGCAAAAGAAAAGCAAAAAGAACTCCCTCCCTCCCTCCCTCCCTCCCTCCCTCCCTCCCTTCCTTTCTCATCTAATTTCTTTGTAATAAATTCAGGAATACATTTATATCCTAATGAAATGTAAGCACATAGCACTAAGCCTACAGTGTCAAAGCCTCTTTCAAAATCTAATCTACTATATCCCTCAAGGAATAAAGTTGCTCTGTTGTTAATTTAAACATGTATATATTGACTGAGAAAATCTAGATGACACATAATCACTACATCACCTTTTATGGCTTTCCCATTAATATTTTCAGTAGAAATAGACACTTGGGAATTTGTGAAAGGTATAAGAATTTTGATTCATTCATGAAGCATTAAAAGTTCTGAATTCTGGATAGAAGATCCTCAAGACAAAAATCATGACTAGGGGCTGAGCATTTATCCTCTGCACTTTGTTCAAATGATAATTAAGTCCATAAACCCATGTTTCCAAAGAGAGCTGCCAGTTTAAAAAAAAATTTAGGATTCACTGGATTCCTTTTAGCTCCCTTTATTTAAGCTTTATGGTTGGGATATATCCCTATAGTCAATTTGAGTCCTACCAAATAAACACACCTGTTACTCCACAATGAATTATTTACTGCATCTTTAGCTGTAGTCTGCAAAGATCCTATTTTAACATGAGCATTAGAAGACCCAGAAGAAGCTTGTGATGGGGAATAGTCTGAATAGGTGCCTGAAGAAACACTGTTATTCATGCAGTGAACTTTATCAGCTTCAGACTCATCAGTTGACTCTGGAAAATATAAAATAAATTGTTAATATGAAATTAAAAATTCCAGGAAGAATGAAAATTGAACAAATATATATGAAAAAGATATGTTATAATTAAATCCAGAAAAATGATTTTCAATTCTCTTCTGTCCCATTTAGCCACATGTCTGCCTCTGCCTGGGCTCCACATAAAAGACCAAGGCAGTTATTCAACATTATTGATTCTCCATCTTCAGTCACACAGGACGGTTGCACACATGAGGGCATTATACCAATCAATTATTGCAGATTGCCTTACACAGGTGTATTAATTTACTATTATCCTTTTATGTTTTGCTTCCCCCAGTTACAGGTACTCCTCAACTTACAACCATTTGTTCAGCAAATGGTTTGAAGTTATGGCGGTTTGAAGTTATGGTGGTGCTGAACAAAGGAACTTACTACCTGTGCCTGAAGTTATGACCGTTGCAGTGCCCTTGGGTCACGTGATCAAAATTTGAGCACTTGGCAGCCCGACCACACTTATGACCACAGAGGGGCTTCAACTCCCCACACTTGCCTATCTCCTCCATATCTATACCCGTTTGGCCCCCTGTCACCCTGCTGTCACCCCAGCTGACCTTTACTGTCTTCTTGCTCCCACTGCTGATGAGGCATGCCCAGCCTGGCTGCTGGGCTGGGCCTGGGCTTCACGCTAAAAAAAAAAAAAAAAAAAAGAAGCAGAAAGCACCCCCAGAGCCGTGATGCACCAAAAAACCCCTTCACGCAAAAGGGGCTTTTTGGTGTGCTGCAGCTCAGGGACTGCTTTCTGCTTTCTTTTCCTGCAGGATGAAACTCAGCCCCACTCTGCCCAGGACTGTGGCGCAAAGGGGTTTTTTGGTGCACCGCAGCTCTGGGGCTGCTTTTTATTTATTTTTTTTCACAGCACAAAGCCAGACTCTGCCCAACCCAGAAACGTGGCACAAAGGGGCTTTTTGGCACACCGCACCTCTGGGGCTTTTTACTTTTTCTTTTGCCCCATGAAGCCAGCCCCAGCCTGGCCCAGCAGCCAGGCTAGCCACACCTCGTCAGCAGCGGAAGCAAGAAGATGGCGAAGGTCAGCTGGGGTGGCATAGCACAGGGCAGTAGGGTTCTCAGAGTGCAGGGTGGTGAGGGCAACTATGGCTGGAACTGGGCTGGGGCAGCTGCAGCTTCCTGGGGCATGGCAAGCAGCCCAGTGCTGTGCATTTCTGGGACTGCTTGCTGCCCCACCAGGCAGGGTACAGGGTGGCCAAAAGGGCAGAGATCAGGGGGAAGATAGGCAGTTGGGGGGAATTGAAGGTAGTCCCTTACCTTACTGAGGCTTGGGGCTGGGAGGGACCAAGCCTGGAATGGCTTGGATTGGGATGGGTACTTGCTTAACAACCCGCAATTCTCATTTAACGACAGCAACCAGGACTGCTGGGATAGTTGTGGCTAAGCGATATGGTCGCATGACATCTTGCTTTATGACCACATCACTTAGCAATGGAAATTCCGATCCCAATTGTGGTTGTAAATTGAGGACTACCCGTATATGTATATTTTGTTAAAATAACTATTTTTCTTTGATTAAAATATATTAATTATATTGATAGGAAGGAGGAGTTGAATTGTTTGTTTTGCTATTGAAAGATGCCTTTGCAGCAGTCCACACTATCCATGAGCTTAAGCAAACTGCAGAGGTCACAAATGGGATGGCCTAGGAACTTTGGTTGGAGATGGACCAGTTCTCTTTCCTCAGCTGAAAAAAGTATTATAGCTATTACCAAGATATATATTACTATACAATATCTTCTCAACTATAACTTCAATATGATCAAATGTTCATAATCTATGACCTCTGTGGTATGAAAAATGTTACCCTTACACATAGTTTTGCGAGTAAGCAACCACACTACCATAAGGTGTTCAGGAACAGTTTGATGCTTTATAATCTTACACTTAAAAGTATTTACCACAAAGCATTTCTGCTTCATTAGAGATGATTAGAAGGTAATCTTAAAAACAGAAATTAAAATTCTTGAGTCCAGAATAGAAGCCATTTGCATTCTGAATGACAAAACTCATATCATGGCGGTATCTTTAAGTCTAGAATCCTTTTTGAAATAAAACATAATGTATTACCAAATGTGACACTCCAGATTGGAACTCCCAACATAATTCTGAAATGCTAAAACAGGCAATATTGCTAAAGAAATAACACTACCATTTTGCTGATTTAAGTGTACTCCCTTCAAAACTGCTCTGGTTAGTAGTAAAAAAGAGAATATGGTATAAAGAACAATACTAGTTCTGCATCTTTCTTCACCCATTATCTCCAGTTATGACACAGGAGTTCAGAAAAATCCAGTACCTTTTTTTTCTTTTCCTAAGAGAACAAGTTTAGGTTGATATAATGGTGCATCAGCCATTGAGGGGCGAAGTTCTCCTATCCTCATGTCATTCACAGGGTGTACAAAAGAATCCTGTAAATTGAAATAATATTGGAGAATTAAATATCAAAAAGAGACTACCAAAGGGGAATGGGAAATTAACAACTTTGTCAAAAGCATAAAAAGTAGAATACTTTCAACGATAATAGTGATTTTAAATATTACAATGATAGAATTCTGTAAAAATTAATAACATTATGGATGGAAAAATGTTAAAATATACAATGAAAAATAAACCAAATGCTTAAAATAATTTTTCTTTTGGCAACTGATTTTGTTCAATGTAATTTTTAATTTTCTTGTTAAAGAAAATATAAACTGTTCACATTAAATGTGAAAGTTCATATACATATTTTTTCTATCCTTCTGCTGCTGTACTAGAAATTGCAGAGACTGGAAAAAGATGTGGCTGTTTTAAAGAGGTTCCATGTGTTCTGAAGTACCTCTTCCAAATAATTTTCAAAACTACTACTGCCCTGCTAATAGTGCATGAAGGAATGAATAAACATGATTTAACTAAAACCTGGTTCAAAGTTGTGACCAGCCTTTTAGCAAATTCTTAATTATAATTCTGAGCTTTATATGTTTTTTTCTTCTTCCTGACTGAAATCATATATTGTCTGAACTGACCAGCTTTTGAAATCTACATTCTCAAATTTGTTTCATATTTTCAATTTATGGAAAAAAAATATCTGAAAGGCTCAGATTCAATAACATGCCTTTAAATAAAAAGTGCTTGTTTCTAAAAATTGGATTTAACATGCTGTCAACTGGAGATGTTAAAAACCATAATTTACAATATAAATTTTGCCAAAAAAATGTAAATTTTATCTATATTATTTCAAACAACTTCAAAATAAAACCAAAATCTGAAGAAATCAATGTTACATTAAGAATATTAAAATCAGGCAAAAAGATGAAGAAATGGAAAAATATTTGACTACTTATAACATCTTAAACTCTAGCATTTGAGAGGTGAAATATCAAAAAGGCTTCCTCTTAGGTGCCTCTCTTTACTTTCAGTGCCTCCTCCAGATTGCAATTTCCAGTTAATATATACTGTTATGAGAACTACTGAGAGCCAGTTTGGTGTAGTGGTTAAGGCACTAGGCTAGAAAGTGGGAGTGAGTTCTAATCCCCCCTTAGGCACAAAGTCAGCTGGGTGACTTTGGGCCAGTCACTTTCTCTCAGCCTTAGGAAGGCGGCCATGGCAAACCACTACTGAAATCTTGCCAAGAAAACTCTAGGGACTAGTCCAGGCAATCACCAGGAGTCAACACTAACTCAAAAGGCACATACATACACATGAGAACTATAAATAGTTTCCGCCAGTTAATGTTAAAAGTATGTTGTTTCATCAAAACTGTATTAGCTAATGTAATGTTCTTCCTCTTCTTCATATTACGCATATCAACTGACTACAGAATTGATACTAATATCTGAAAGTCAGAAATTTCCACTGGAAGTTTTGTGTGATTTAAGATTCTATTGATCCTCTGGAATCATATGCTATATAAGCCCAGCTGGTAGAAAATATATATCTTACTCAAATAGGCACATGACCTACTCTATAACTTTGTATATTTCTGCATGAGTGACTTACCTGTTCAGTGGTAGAGTACTTTTGGGGAAGATAACTGCCCAAATTGTTAAACTTTGTAGTATACTGTTTCTCCTCTTCTTAATTATTAATGGAAACAAGTCTTTAATGAACTGGATATTAATTAAAAAGTTACTTGGAGCAGCATGAATAGTAACTGCATTCTCTTGGAAGACAGTGGCAAATATTACCTGGCAGAATTCAGTATTAAAATTATCCAAAACATTAACCCACATATTAAAAATCAAGAACCATGACTAGCAAACTCTTGTTCACAGAAGCATTATGTCACGCCCCTGGCTGAAGATGCATAATTAGACATGTCTGAAGACAAGCAGACAGCAGGCTCTCGGTAGTTCCAAGCTGCAGTAGGCCTGACAGTGGAACTGAGTCCTGCCTCGCCAGAGCCTTCCACCTCAGGGACTACTCAGCCAAGACCAAGTGACCTAGGCCTTGATCTGGAAGTTAGATCATCCAGCCCTTCAGAAAGACACAGATACTGAGTACATGTTCAGAAGGCTACACAGCGCAGAAGTGTCAAGCTGGCTTAGAAGGCTGTAAGTTTTGGCAGGAAAGCAGACGAGCTGCTACAAGAAGATTGATGACTCTCAGCTCTATGCTAAGAATGGACTCAGAGTAAAATATTTAAACCTTCCCTTATATGTGGCAGGTGCTAAAAACCATTTCTTAAAACACTTGGAGTATTGCTTATTTTACCACTGGTTATTATGTTCCTCTTAGACTTAGTCTGTTGTTTCACTATGCTTCTGGACTTCCCATCTTGTTTGGTGTTTTAGTTCAGCTTCTTATATCTTCTGCTGCAAGATATGATTGCCTAAGGTATCTAAAGTCAAACTTGATTGCTTCCCATCTTTTGCTATTGCTTTTTCTCAACTTATTCCTCCTCTACTCTTTATGTGGGATTGAAGAGTTTAATAACCTGTCTTGAGTAAGGCATTTACAGCTGTGTAATTAGCCTTAATGGTCAGGTTGCAGGACAAGCAGGAAAGATGATAGTTTTTACTCCTCCTTTTGTTTTCATCAGTTGACTCCTCCCTGTAATTGATTGCCATTCTGGATGACAGTCATTCTATACTGATAATTATTTTCACATCATACTAGCAAGTTTCCTGTTTACTATTATTCTTTTCTTATTATCTGTATTAATGGTTTTACATAATGGTTTTATTTAGTTTTTTATGTTAATAAAAATGATTTTTTAAAAAATGACTTGTGGGCAGAGTCATCTACCTGTGCAATTTGTTTCTATTGTATGTGCAAAATTGCTGAAAGAACACTCCATCCTGCAACTAATAATTATGTTTCTCTCATTCAGCAGTCAAGGAGTCTTGCATATTTCCTAAAACCCTTATGGAGCATCCTACCTTCTTTATCTATTTACTCTTGAGGAACCATGCCAACCCTTGCAGCCTTTCTGTTGGTCAACTGCTCCAGATTGTCTAGATCTAGAAGTTCTCCAGATCTCTAAATCAGGATAATAATTACTAATAAGTACTGGAGAGATATAACAATATCAGTAAAAAGATATGTACTAGTTCAATTTTAAAAGCGTTAATTTAAAGGGCACTGGTATTTATTCTTTGTTACCTCCACTGACAGCTCTTTTGTTGCCATGGGCCACTTGTGCTCGAATTTGTCTTTCACAGCTTGTTCTGCACTGGCAGATGGTGCTGAATTCTCAGGCCTCACTCCATGGGTAGATTTGCCCACCAGATTTTGAACAGATTTCACCATGTTCTTTAAATCTTCTGGATATGGAGTTGGATAACGCTTTAAATTTATTTCAACCTAAATATTTAGTTAACAAAATAAATTAAAAGCAGAAGTAGAAAAGAAGTATAATTGTTAAATTTTTCACTTTGATTATCAAGGTGATATACATTGCAAAACACAGACAGTGAATTTAGGAGTTTGAGACAATGTTAACATAAAACATTTGCTACACTGCATCTTTGAAATGCAAAAGCCAGTATCATTTATAATAGGGTGATGCAGAATTCCAATCCATTGTTGTCAATATAACAATTTGATTAAGATTATACCATGATACTTATGATGCAAAATATTCCTCCAATGGTTCAGGCAGATTCTAGAAATTCACTAATATATGGAATCTCACTCTGGATCTATAATACAAGATTGTGACTGCTTATCTGAATATACTGGTAGCAATCCAAAAGAAGCCTAATTGTCCTTAAGGTTACAGAAAACAATGAAACTTAGGTGGATTGCATTCAATATTGAACAATTATCTTTCTTCTTTGATAGATGAGTGTATTTGAATAAACTGGGACACTATATTTACCACAAACATAAAATATAGATGTACAGCCAAGATTCCAAAGCATACACAGGTTAATAGGCATCCATTCAAAAAAGCTTGACTGATGTGAAAAATACAGACTATGGTAGAAACTTACACTCAATGTTGAAGTATAATAAAATACGCATTACAGACAAGCACATCCAAACATAGACCTCAGTAGCAAATGTAAAATATTACATAACAAGTCAATGTACAGGTCCAGCACAAGAACTACTTAACTATAATGAGTGGATATAATATCACTGCAGCTCTAATTGACAGTCTAAAGACTGCAAATGCTGATAGGCTCATCTAAGTACTTGTATTAGTACATGACCTGGGCAATGGCTTAACTAAAGCCCAACACAATCTAAAAAACAGGAGGGATGTAAGCAAATAGTACATGCATTGCAAAGGATACTAAAAATACAAAGTAACTAAACTAACTACACAAAGATATTTGAGTAAAGCCAATTTATCTTAGATCAATATTAACTTTCACTGGTAAATGTATTCTCAGATGTGCTAAATAGAATTAGGGTGAAGATATTCCCATATTAATATTAAAAATGATAATTACCAATGCAGTCTAGACTCCCTTTCTATTCATGGTCTTTTATGTTTCACATTTAAAGTTACCTCAGAAGTAGCATGCCGCTGGGGATAAAAACCTTCCAAAGTGCAATATTCCTGGATAGAAGAATTTCTTTTTTAATTTCTACTGTCAAATTCAATTCAGCAAACAATGATATACTTGACCAAAAGCAAATGTTATAAGATCCATCAATGCAAATTAGTTATTAAAATGTGTTATAAAATTTGGCTAAGTTAAATGTAAAAAGCAACTTATATGTACATAGCAGGCTGCTTTAGGACAAGCATTTTCTTGAAAATCAGGTCTTTGATGTTGATAGTTCTTTTGCCCCTTAAACTATTGCCTTCATATTCACCTAAGAGAAAGATATCTGCAGTGCATACTACAAGCAGAGAGAGGCAAGATATCAAATAGATTGATCAGTTCTAAGAACCTACAGATGAAATTATTACCCTCTGTTACATTTCCTGGATGAAAGTGAAAGAAAATCACCTTTAAACACCCTTATATTTGTCTGTCAGTAACTATCTGGTTAGATACCCAGACTGATAATGTAGTACACACATTTCAATGTGATATACTTCAAACATATTTAGCATTCTAGAAACAAAGAACACATTGAGTTTTACTTAAGTCATTTAAATTCATATCACTGAAAGTATTTTTAAGTTTCTTCAACTTTAATTTTGAAAAACTTTCCATTTAATTAGACTTGCAACCATTTTAGGAAAAATGCTGATCTTTTTCTGTATTTACATCTATGATGAGAGATGACTAGGCATAAGTAACCTGTCTCTTTAGTATGGGGATTTAAAAGGATACGTTTTCAATTCTTCACAAATCTTCAGTTGTTGCAGACATATACTTCTTAGCATATTGGAAGCTAATCTTGGAAAAATTTCTCAGAATAAATTCTTGTTATCGTATTAACGATATTTATGGCTAACAAGGATTTTTCTTAATCCAGAATCTGGAATCAAAGTATAGTTTCAGAGTCTTATTTCAGAAAAACTCTGGTTAATCTTAACTGAATAATTTCAGTTTGCTTTCAGAATCTAGCTTCTGATTTGTGAGCTCCATTGGACATAACTGATTTTGAAACATATAATTCATAGTGTTGTGTTCTACTATATACTGTGGTCAATTACAGCTTTCAAGTTGATCCTAACTACTGTGTCATTCTTTGCATTTTAAATTAGACTATTTTTTGCTTAATCAAGTGAAAAGACAGGCTTGCTAAAAATAAAAATGCAGTTTGTACCTTGAGAAAAATATTGTAATATATTGATAAAAATGTACATAGATGTAGTCTATTTGTTATTGCTCAGTTTGAATCTGTCAGCTATAATAGAAATCTGGCAATGGCTATTCTGTAATTTTTTAACTATCAGAAGTACTGGGGATTTTCATGTGAAGACAGAACAACTAAAATCAGAAGGCTAGGGCTTAACCTAAAACTACAGGATTTTTAAAAATGTATTTATCATGTATTTGCTATCCTCCTGGATATAAAAAATGTAATTTTTAGAACCTTCATAAGTAGCCTACAGAGAGATGGGAGGAATAGAAAGTTATTTTTATTTTTATTTATTTTAATTAAGTATTTCAGATAATTTCTATTTGCTAGTAAAATATTTTATGTATTTATTTTTTATGAATATAAAAAAATGCATATCAGTTATACTGTTATTTTTCCTTTAAATATAAATTTATTTTTATTTGAAGATTGCATGAAGACTAAGCCAGGTTGCATGTTTGTAATATTAACAAAACATCTCACTAAAATCAGTGATCTACTTTGCAATGCAAAGAGAGCAAAAAAAGAACTCTGCTGCCCATCTACGGTTCATCTTCATGCTTACTGGCAGACCAATCAGCTTTAAAGAGGAACAGGAGATTTACTTGAACCTTTCATTTCCGCATCCAGCTATCACTTTTTTCTTGTTGCAAGCTATATGTCTTTTCAGGAAAAAAAAGTAATTTAGACCTTGACTGATGAAAAGTTAAACAGAGTTGGACTGGAAAGAAAAAGATATTTCTGGAAGAAAACTGGAAACCAGTTTTATAATTTTATTAATATATACATGATGAGTCTACCCAACTCAAAGGAGATTTTACTTTTTAAGAAGCAAGGGCTGAACAGAGTTGTCCACAAGTCTCGATTTCCCTGCCAAGTGTACTTACTGCTCACTTGTTTTTAAGTTGGTAGGAAAAAAGCAAAACCATGGCTCTTGTGTGCTTTACAGAACATTTTCCACTCCTAACACTTAGGCAATTAAATAAAACAATTTTGTTCTTAGGGGAGATTGAAAATTCATCAGCATTTCAGTAAAAATGTATTAGATGGCAGAAAATAAAGTTGAAGTATAAGCATTAAGTATAGAAATAGTTTTCTCTATGTGTGTGGCGGGGTTATGTGTGTTTGTGTGTACACATGCATATGCCCCTGCATCTGTGCTCGGTTATTTATTTATTCAAGAAATTTGAATAAATCTCAGTCACAACAACAACAAGGAAAAATATCATTCTAGGGCAGGGATATTATTTTTCTTTATTCCTGTCAATGAATTCTATTCAATTCATATCCTTGATCTTCCAACCACCACTTAATTGGCTAATATGCTTCTTGGTCTAATTTTCCTTAGAATCAAATATATTTTCAAATGTCTGCTTTAAATAAACTTGACATATAGCCTCAAGGCACAGGCCCCCATATCTGACTGAGGAAAGCTAGTTTATTATAGCGGTTAAGGTATCAGTACTTTTCAGGTGCCTCCACCCCAGTTCCAATCTCTATTTGACCACGATTCTCACCAGCCAGTCTCTTTCAACATAACTTATCTTACAATATTGTTTTTGTGGGGTATTCTCATGCAAGTCATCTTAAGGTCTCATGGGAAACTCAGCATTCTAATTTAGTGCAATAATAATTCAATAAAGATACATATGACTTTACCCCCAATTTCTGTTGTTGAATCAAAATATCAAAATAATCATGATTGTAGCCAAACATTTCAGATATGGAGCAGGCTAGATATACTAAGATTGGAAAATAATTTTTTGTATAAAAAATATTGTGTGAAATATAAACCTTATTGGGTTTACCTCTTTCTTATGAGATTGAGACAACAGTAGTAAATCTAAGGGACTGAAAATGAAGCCTAGGTACAGATCCTCAGTTTAAGGATTTACTCATATATTCACATTATTTTAGAGCCAAGGGCATTTTTATATGACCTGCTCTACCCTTAGACTGAATGAGGTAGTCATTTAAGGAAGCGCATGCTAGTATAAGGGTATAGAGATATGTTTAAGGACTGAGTGTATATGTTATATCTAATTTCTTCTGTTTCACCTAAATTAGGAATTTGTTCTGCTTTTCTCATGTATTGCTGTCAGTGTTGAAATAACACTCGTGCTAACCTGGTTGACTTCTATACATAGAATAGGAGGTGGAAAAGAAAGGTATCTTTGGTTCAGACACCAAACTGTCTTGGGCCACCTCTGATGAATATGGAATTGAGATAGTTTCCTTGTATAACATATAGAGATTCAAGAAGAAATTGTAAAATAAGAAGGGGTCTTATGGTCAAAGTACTAAATTCTATGAATGTAGAATGATGTTCTTCCATAGGATTGCACATAATTTCATTATCAATATACTGTATCAATTTCCTTGTGAATTAAAGGGATTAAATTGCTTTTTGCAATTTTGAAAAAAAAGATATTTATGTTGTTTTTTTTTAATCCATTCAATTGTGCCCCATTCTTGGAGACTGCTTGGACAAGTTCCTGCAGTTTTCTTGGCAAGGTTTTTCGGAAGTAGTTTGCCATCTCTCCTTCCTAGGCTGAGAGAAAATGACTGGCCCAAGCTCATCCAGCTGGCCTTGTACCTAGGCGGGACTAGAACTGTTATTGAGTTAGTATGAGTTAATTAATTGAACTGTTATGATATTCCCTCTTGTGTAATTGCCTCTGGGTTGGTTTAGTAAATGAATCTAATGCCCTCTATCTTCCCCCTCCATTTTACATAGAATGAAAACAATTGCATCTAACTTATTAATCTCCTCTAAAGTGACAGCTGTCTCTTAACTAACAAGATAAGATATTTGTGAAGCTAAGCCATCAAGTTCCATTGATCACATACTGTTGTTCTTTTTTGAAACAGCACAAAAATGGCACAAGAGGCATTTAGAAGAGAGTCATTTCAGTTCTGCCAAACCTAATTTGTAAGAAGGCAATATGTAATTTCAATCTCCATAGATATTTATAACACTGACAACTGCTTTCTTTCTAAATGTCACAAGCCTTTATGGGCCATTATACCAACTATCAAGAAAACCATGGGCATTAAGAAAAGATGGATATTACAGGAACAGTAGAACACTAAAAAAAGAGGATCAAAATTATAGAATGCCCTCAAACAATGCAGACCTATACATGTGTAGGACTTTCACACTGTTAGCTATGGAAGAGGAGGCTCTAAGCATCTGCAACATTCCATCTGTCATAGCCAGCCCTGGATGGTTCAAGCAAAGTCCCAAGAAGACAATCAATATTTCAAAAAGACATTCATACATAATCAATAATCTCTCACATATACACAGTACCTACTCCAGTGGTCAGGTACTTACAGTACTCAAAATGTTACTGAACGACAACTATCAGCAGATCTAGCCAGTTTGGCTCAAAGTGAGAGTACTGACAGTTTAGGTTCAGCAACTTCTAGAAGGTCATAGGTTTTCAACCCATAATTTATTTGTTATCTGATATTCACTGAACCTTACCTGAACTGCACCTATAATCTAGAAATATAATCCCACTTACCTTAACTTTTCCTGCATTTTCCTCTTCTTCCTTTTTTTCCTCAAACTCAAAGGCCACTGTCATACGTTGCTGCCGCTGTTCCTCCCACAGAGTAGGATTAAAACTATCACTGTCAGACTGGAAATCTGTAGTTAATTTAGAAATGAGGGATAGAATCAAATAAATTAGCTAATAAAACTTTATTTGCTATTCTTTTAAATTTATAATGACTCTAAAGTAAAAACGCATAGTTGCATACCATGTACTATTTTTTATTACTAAATTATTCATTTATTGATTCTAAGCATTTATATTCTGCTTATCTATGTTTAGTGCAAGTAGACCAAAATATGTCATGATTGACCCTTTGAAAAGTATTGCAAAATTATGCTTAGGTTAATTTCAATCATTATAAATCTTTATGGCATGAAACCCAAGTTATGATATTACGATACACCACCTAAGACTTGCTATCCTAAGTCTGGAATTATTTTGATACTGAGATCCAATATTTCTAAATCTGTGCAAGTTCTGTTTCCTGTAACACTCTGGCTTTGGTACATAATTCTGATTGCAGAAAGCAAAAGATAGTCTAAGAGAAAATGCTCAGGAAATCAGTAGAACTAAAAAAGGCACACCTTCCTGAAATTGCTTCAGAATTAAATAAATTATTTGAGTTGTATTATATTGAAAAACCAACAGAACTATTAATAAGATTTCTAACTACTTTTGGATATTGTGCATTTAGAAAATCTGGCTAATAATTTTACCTTCATCACCACGAGGTTGTTGTGGAAACATGTAGTTAGTTAACACTCTTTGCTTTGTTTCTGGATGTGCCTCAGTCTGAAGAGGAATCAGAGCCTTAGACTGTAAATAAATAAAAAAATTATAATATTCTGCCTCCCAGGAAAAAAAAAGTAATGGTGGGGCAAAATAAAATGATGGCATTAAAAAATATTATGAATGCTAACAAATAGTGTTCTGTAACAAAGGATACAGCTATTAACCTTCATTTAAAATGAACGTGTGCCAAAATATAATATCCAGGTGTGAAATTGTATCACAATATGATTTCTGTAACATCTCCAGACAAGAAATGATGATGCACTATTTTCTTGTGATTTAGTTATTGTTTGTTATGTTGCCATACTGTTTTGTTACAGAAAGGAAATAACAATATCTTTGAAACTATGGATACGATTCAAAAGCACACATGAAACATATATTATTTGGACAAGTTTTACATACGTATATATTCATTCATTCATTCATTCATTCATTCATTCATTCATTCATTCATTCATTCATTCTTTCAAATTTAGATACCGCCCATCTCACAAAAAGTGACTCTGGGCAGTTCACAATATCCATTCCTATAGCATCTCTGCTTAGCTCACTTAAAACACATAAAAAATGCACTGTCATCTTTGAGGGGTAGGGTATGGATATGATAATATCAAGTTTCTTCCTGTGCTTCATACAAAACACTAAACCACTATATGATTTGTTTTTAGTTAGCGTGGTGTTCAGACTCATTCTTCCTGGCTTAGCATTATGTGCAAACTCAGTGATTTTATGAAAGACAATCCCTCCATCAGCAGAGTTTACATTTATCTGAACAGGAGAAGGCACTGTGAAAAAACAACTACCTGATCTCAATTAGTATAGTATTTTAGGGGAAAAGACATCTGAGCACAAGGACTGGGGGCTCAGAAGTTAGGAAACTGCTGTTTTTACTTGCATGTAAAAGTCAGCTTCTTTGTATGCTTACTCAAAAAAAAGTTTCACAATGGTACTTGCACCTAGGTAGATGGTTTATGTAAATAAATGGAAGGGATGGGGTTTTTTTCTTCTGCAGGCTGAGCTAAACCTTTCTATTCATGTTGGGGCGGGGTATGATTGGGAAGAGGAAGACCTTTGAATCCTGTGGAACAAAACTATCCCCCAATCTGTCCTTGCCATGACTCCATCTTTTTTTTTTTCCTTCCTGTTGGAGTTCTACCAATAGTAAGGAAAGGACAGGGAATATTTCTGCAGAAGAGAAATCTAAATGATCCTATACTTTCTGAGATGCTTTTCCAGGATCACAGAGTTGGTCTGTAAGAATAACACATATTAGAATATAGTTCAATTAAACTTGCCTTTTTGAAAAGTAATAATTGCTAATGAAAATGATTTATTAAAATAAACTCTGAATTCATATCTTGCACTTACATTAATTCAAAACAAAGCTATTTGTTTATCATATTTTTTAAAAAGCTAGAAACCATACTCTTAAAGAAGAAACAAGATGTCTAGATATTGCAGGCAGTTTCCTGATAGGCAGTTCTTTTATCAAGCATCCAGATTCTTTCCTATCAGCAGATTCACTGAAAAATCTGATGATAGTGAAAAACTTGGGGGGGGAAAAGTATACTTCTAGATCCAAAAAGCACAATCTGAAATTCTGGCGTACTGATTTGTCATGGTGATAGATAATGTACTTTACAAATATAAATCAAACTAGTACCCTGTTGTTTAGCTGTTATGTGCAAATGGATATTGAATATGTACCTGGTTGTCTGAAAGCCACAATGCTGCAAGTTCTTTCAGCTTTGTAAAAGTGATAGGTAAATTTTTCAATCTGTTAAAAAACAACAATATTCAGACAACGTGAATCCTTGCTAAATACAACAGCATTATTTAGGGAGACACTGTCAATTCTTTAAACAATACTTTGCAGTGAGACCACAATAAACATTTGGCAAGTTTTAGTATATCTTGTCATTGTTTTAAAGATGTTTTAACAGAAACATGAACTTCCAATTATGTTTTTTTCTCAGTTTAAAATGAAAAATATATTTCCTAAATCTTTAAAATAATGGTTAAAATAATAAATGAAAGAACCGACAATTTCACAAAACAGCTGTGATTTACTTATCTATATGCAAAAAATTATCAGCGCTTTAAAGTAGGAATCTGGAAACTTCAATTTTATTAAAAGAACAGAAATGTTAATATATTTGAAAGGAATATATTTTCCTATTTTTTAACATTTTTGGTGTATAGTTTCCCTCTAGTCCTATTTTCTGTTTTGTAATGTTTGAATTTTTTTTATTTATTACCTGAAAACATTTATTCAAATTAGTGGCCATATAATTGTTTTCCATGATAATATATAACAGTAAAAATGAAAGAGATGCCTGACTGAGATTCTGATTTATTTGCTCTATTAAACTATTATTTTGAAACTGGCTAATATAAAAGCAATAAGGTGTATTCCAAAAAAAATGTTTTAGCCAATGCATGTAATCAGCAAGTCCCCAGTCCCCTTTCTTTAAGAGGAGCCTGCAATGCCACAAAATGACCTTTGTGTCCTACTGCCGATTTTGTATAAGATGTATAAGTTGTATAAGACACTCCTTTCATGCTTCTGCCACAAAAAGATGAAAATGATTTGGTGCATATGTAAACCATCTTATGCCATTGAAGGAGCTCATACAAATGCTGGTGTCATTCTCATTGTCTCTGCAATACAGCATGCCCAGAATTTATCATACAAAAAGAAGACCTTAGAAATACAATAAGGATATAAACTAAATTCCATTCTTGAGATCCCAAGAAGCTTTTGTTTCAAGCTCTAAATTACTTTGTATTAAATGAAAGAAGTGCCACGCTAGATCTGAACAAAAGGATTACCTATCCAAAATTCTATATACATAGTGAATAATCAGATGTCAATAGGAACCCTACAAGTAGGACATCACTGCAGTAGGACTCTCACACTCATTTCTCTAGCAGGTGGTATCAAGAGGCCCACCGTGCTGCAAAACCTTTAGCACCGTGCATAGCTAAACTCTTCAATTAATAGCCAGAAGAAAGAAATGGATTTTTATATTAGCCCAAGCTGCATTTTAATACCTGTTTCACCTAAATAAGCACAATTATTATTGTATTGTAAGAATTATATTATTATTGCTATTAATCTATAGAAAATATAGCTTAGCTTCATGTCATTCAAAATATGGCTTAAAATGCTTAAGCCATAAAATATTCAAAAAAGCTAACGACTATTTAAGACTATTTAAATCTTTTATGCACTGCTTAAGTTTTACTTTAAGAACTGGATATAGTTTTCAATAATTCCAAAACTGAACTCTCACATTAGACTGTGGCCAGAACTACACCTTTTATATGTACTGAAGGCCAAGACTGGCCAAACAGAACACATTTTGTTGAGTCCTAACTTTCATAATACAATACAAATACAATACAATACAAATACTTTAATGACCAAGTATAAAATATATACAAGGAATTTGTCTTCGGTGACGAACAGCAAGATCAACGGTGCGGTTGGATAACAACAGAAAATTAATAAACAGTAACAATAACACTACCCAGTAAAATAACTTTTCCAAAAAGAAGAAGCCACTGTCCAATACATATCAAATCATATAGTAATTAACAGAGCAATGGCACAAGGGAAAAAACTATTCCGATGTCTAGATGTTTTAACATATGGAGCTCTATAGCGCCGTCCTGAAGGAATAAGTTGGAACAGATTATAACCAGGATGAGAAGAGTCTGCAGATATCCTCTCTGCCCTCCTTTTGACCCTCACAGTATATAGTTCTTCTACAGAAGGCAGATGGATTGCAATGATCCTTTCTGCAGACTTAACTATTTGTTGGAGTCTGAGTCTGTCCTGTTTGGTTGCAGAATCAAACCAGACAGTTATAGAGGAGCAAATAACAGATTCAATGATTCCCCTGTAAAACTGTACCAAGAGCTCCTGGGATAATTTAAACTTCCTAAGTTGCCGCAGGAAAAACATCCTTTGCTGTGCCTTTTTAATAATGGCTGTAATGTTAAACGTCCATTTCAGGTCTTGGGAAAGTATAGAACCCAGGAACTTGAAGGACTCTACCTCTGATACTAGGCTGTTGAGTATGGTAAGGGGAGGAGTATTAGAAGGATTCTTCCTAAAGTCCACAATCATCTCCATGGTTTTAAGTGTATTCAATTCCAAGTTATTACAACCACACCACGAGACCAGTTGTTGAACCTCCCGTCTATATGCTGACTCATTTCCATTTTGAATTAGACCAATGACAGTTGTATCATCCACATATTTCAAGATTTTAACAGAAGAGTCTTTTGAAATGCAGTCATTGGTATAAAGGGAGAAAAGCAGTGGGGAAAGCACACATCCCTGAGGGGCACCAGTACTGATTAACCGGGTACTGGATGTAATTTTGCCTATCCTCACGTGTTGTTTCCTACCTGTCAGAAAACTGATAATCCACCTACAAGTATGCTCAGGCACAGTAAGCTGGATCAGTTTGTTGTAAAGAATTTCTGGTACAATAGTATTAAATGCTGAGCTGAAGTCCACAAAAAGAACTCGTGCATAAGACCCCGGAAATTCAAGGTGTTGCAGAATATAGTGCAAGGACATATTAACAGCATCATCCACTGACCTGTTTCCACGGTAAGCAAACTGCAGTGGATCTAACAGGGGATCCGTGATGGCTTTCAAGTGAGCCAACATTAACCTCTCAAAGGTCTTCATGACCACAGATGTCAGTACAACCGGTCTGTAGTCATTCAGCGCACTAATGGGGGATTTCTTAGGAACTGAGATGATTGTAGAGCTCTTAAAACAAGAAGGGACATAACCCATCTTCAGCGATTTATTAAAAATATGTGTGAAAACGGGGGCCAGTTGTTCTGCACAAACTTTCAGACACGAGGTGGTCACACCATCTGGACCTGGAGCTTTTCCAATCTTTTGCTTTTGAAACAGACCTCGCACTTCTTTTTCTAGGATCACCAGAGGTAAGGGACCCGGGGGATTGGGGACAGGTGAAGAGAAATTTAATGCTGATGATATATCTGAGATACAATTGGCAGCAGCAGATAACAGTTGTTCATTCTCAAACCTGCAATAAAACCTGTTGAGATCGTCTGCTAGTTGATGACTCTCTTCAATCAGGAGAGGTGGGTTGTTATAGCCGATAATGTTCTTCAGGCTTTTCCACACAGTCGCAGGATCATTTGCTGAAAACTGACTTTTCAGCTTTACTGAGTAGTTCCTCCTTGCCGCCTTAATCTCCCTCGTGAGTACATTTCTAGTCCGATTATACATAATGCTGTCCCCATTCCTATGGGCCTCCTCCTTGTCACGATGCAGCTGTTTAAGCTTTGCTGTGAACCACGGCTTGTTGTTATGCTACAACCAGCTTGAATGATCCAATAGTAGCCATGAACATAACTATCCTCTAAGAAAGAGTTTAAAGCTGTAATAGAATTTGCTAGCTGACCTTTGATCAACTGCAAATTGCATATTCTAGTCAAAATGAAGAGTATCAGAATTCCTTCTCAGAATTACATTTGAAGGAGTCCCCTATGTATTTTGTCTTTCTTTACCTAAGGGGGGGAAAAGGCCTTGTGGCTTTCTAAGCAATGTTTTCGAGGTGCTTTTTGGGACAGGACAGATCCATTCGTTCCTTTTTTTGTTTTAGTCAGATTGCCAAGAGATCTTTCAGCTAGACTTAAGGGTTTGTACTGTAGAATCCAGGGCATAGAGAATTAAAGAAGGCCCCAATGAGAATTAAAAAAGAGCCCAATGTGTCTCTGAGTAAATGATCAGTTCAGAAATTTGTTTTCAGGGATAAAATTGAGCTCTCAGCCTTTTCGTACAAACATCTAGTGCTGATTACTATCTCTGCTGCCAGTTCCTTTGTGTTTGAATTCAACTGTATTAAGCAACTGGCAATCAGAAATGTTTTCTGAATTTTTGCATCTAATTAAGTGACCATGTAGATCCTGAACTATTGTTCCCTACTCCAAATCTAACCTAGCTCTTTTTTTTTCCCCCTATCCCTTCCTGTCTCCTTTCCTCAGTTCTAATCATATGGATTGGATCATCATTGATCAACCCCTAAAAAAACCTCAGCTGTTTTATGATTAAAATGAAATAACTAGAGCAGGAAAATATAACAGTTTCAAAACAGAAGTTTTTCCTGAGGGCAAAATATCTAGAAGCAATGAGCACAAATTTGTATTTGTTATTCTGTTCACTGATAATCTGGCAACATTTTAAAAGAATATTTTAGTAATTTACACAACAGATGGTACTCTAGTCTTGTGATGCTTATAAGACAAGCAATTTTAAAAAATAAAAATATTACCTGTTGTCACTCAAATTTAAGACACGGAGTTTCTGCATCTGACCAATCTCATCGGGAAGAAATTCCAGTTTGTTTGAGCGCAGGGACATGACTGTTACATTCTTGCAACTGCCAATCTGTAGACAATGAAGACAACTGTTAGACATGTTCAATGACATTACTATAGGATTAGTGATTAATTGTATATGTTGTCCCACATAGCTCAGATTACAAATGGATTAAACTGAAGACATATTTGTTGTTGATAGTCTCTATGCACATGAATGTTTACATAGCTTGCCTTCTTCAAGGTGAATACAGAAATATTGGGAGAATATCCTGAATATCATTCATGCTCATCCTAGAAGTGTCTATTAAGACAGAAATTTAGCAGCTTAAATCTTTTACTTTATCTGAGTAATGAAATGCTCTAATACGTTTATTTCCCACATCACTTCTGTATCAGTAAGGTGATGTCAGAAGTGCCTATTATCCTTTCATCCCTTGCAACATACATTGGCATGCAAATAGCTTAGAAATCTCACGATTTGCTTGGTTTTCCTTCCTAATTCATGTTTTGAAGAGCCTATTACCAAGACTTATTTTGAAAAATAACCATTTTTTCCAGTTTAATCTGACACAAAGCTATGTTGTGTAAACTCTATTGTGTTATCCCCTTCTTGTTTGGGGGAAGTATGGTGATATGACCAGACCAATCTTGATCAGCAGCTGATAGATTCACAGGGAAGGTGTCTGCATCCTAGGAAAAAGGGCAGGGGTTCTCAAATTTTGAGACATCTTGACCCTCTAAAATGCTAAATGAATGTAGGTAATGCCCCTCATGAATGAAACTCATTATTTCATTTGGACTATGTTTGGGAAAGAAATAAATATGCCATCTAGTAAATGATACTAAATCATAAAGCTAATGATATAGTCATCTTTACCTTTCCTCTTACCACCTAGCAAAAGTTTCTCTATTTTGAAAAATGGCATTTTAGCATAACATATACTGAATTTAATTAATAATACAATTCTACAAACAGTCCAAAGACTATGTATGTATTGCTACATGCTACAACAGCTGACACTGCTGTGATTGGCAGATGATTTCAAGAGATAGCTTGAAAGATAGATCCATGGGTTTAATCAACTCTCAAAACTTGCTGTAGGTTTTGCTTTTATTGCTTTGCCTTTGGAAATAGGGAGTAAATTTTAACAACGTTCTTGCTTTGCATGCACAAACCTAACTAGCTTTTTTTTTTAAAAAAAGGTAAACTTCCTCTAAGTTGCTTGCAACCCACCAAGGGAGTTGCCTATCTTCCTTCTCACACCAATGGGGACAATATACATATGCACCCAGGATAGCAATGAAAGACCTATCGCTATTCTGGCAACACAGCTTGTTTATTTACTCTAATGTATATGCCACTTCTACCTAGGACTTAAGGCAGCTCACAATAAAATATGTCTATGCAATATACATTCTGAGTTACATTAAAAATCCCTAATTATGTCATTCCATGGTAATATATGTTTCTTGTATTGGTAATAAGTGATCCATTATCTAGACAGCTATATCGGGTGCAGAAGGGGATGGAATATGTTCACCTACATTTTTGTGGATTATAAACACACAAGAAGCTCCTTTTAGATCAGTTGCTTTATTCCAAACTGTTCTTTCTTTCCTCTGTCTACATAGCCACAGTGCACAATCTGCAGGGCCATGACGCAAAAGTGGGTGGGTGTTAATTGAAAGAGAATCTCACAAGAAAAAAAAAGAAGTAATGTCTTTAAAAAATTAAAATAACAAAAGACACCCCCACAACATTACTGATTACTAAAAACAGAAAAAGAAGGACATGATAATTTGCAGTCCACATGCAGACCAAGAGCCATTGATTGTCAATGCTCAGATTGTGCCACCAAAGGAAATCAACATTGGAAACTGGTCCATCAAAAACCTTCAAATGCTCCATCTTGTTCAACTTTTGCTGTACTTCATTTCCTCATTCTGCTATACTTCAAATGTATTAGATGCAACACCGTTGACCAGGTAATCATCCTCATTCCTGGCATGAATCAGTTTCTAGTTCTGAGAATAAACATTATTTCAACCAGCTTTTCCTAATCTGGCTAGAATTAACATAAGATGTACTCCAACACACATGGAAGGCATCAATTTGTGAAAGGCTGGTCTAAACCATCGTTGGTATATGGAGATAATATCACAATGCAACTTGTTGAAAGCATCCTCAGAAAGAAAGAAAAGACCAGAAATGTGTTGGTGAAGAAGCTCCATGTCTTCAGAGGCCAAAGGATTAATTTCTTCTTGGAATTTCTTGAATAATTTTGCTGATATCTGATGGTTCTTCTGTTTTTTCAAGATAATTTTAACACCTCATCTAATCTATTAAAAGACTCGTGCCTTTCAACTAGAATTCATTGACTGAGACAATATTCCTACTGCATGTTCTTCACAGATTTACGCAGAATGGGATTCTGTCCAAATTAAGATTTTGCTCTCCCAGAAACATTTTTAAAGAAGTTGCACTGGTTATTTTGATTTATATTTCCCCTTCATCAATCTGACTTACAAAAAGTTAAAATTATAATAAAATATATGAAAATTAAAACATGAAACTCTTCCTTAAAAAAAAAAATCAGCTTCAAAGCAATGGGCCAATATTTTTACAAATATTGTAAAATGTAAAATAATGTAAAAATATTATACAGAGGAATAAAGGTAGTCTCAGGACAGGATTTGACAGATAGTACAAGCATTGTATGAAAATATGTTAGAAGACTATTAATCTCCCCAAAGAATGAACAGAAAGTGGACATGAAGAAAGAGGAGGTGAGAGCCTTTTGGGATAGACTAAAAAGAAGAAAACCACAAAAGTGATTAAGGTTATGATAAAAGGAAACCTGTAAAAGGATAGTTGGTGGAATCATGAACTGGAAGAGTCTGTAGGTAACAAAAAATGAGAATGACAGATATTGTGTAGCATGAATATGAAGAAAAGGATAGTGTTGTAAAGAATGTAACCAAAGAATGTAAGGAATGGTTAAGATTAAAAGAGAAAG
This sequence comes from Python bivittatus, assembly GCF_059951505.1. Classification (NCBI taxonomy): domain Eukaryota; kingdom Metazoa; phylum Chordata; class Lepidosauria; order Squamata; family Pythonidae; genus Python; species Python bivittatus. The sequence goes on from NW_028277098.1 coordinate 36,546,951, forward strand.
AAAAAAGTCCAAATGACTTTGATGGAAATAAATAAAAAGTTTGGAAGAAGATGAAGAGGGTTAAGTAAGGAGCTATTAGCTGAATAAATGGAATTAAAAATGAAAGTGGTGAAATTATTGGGATGACACTGAAGTGAGGGAATGATGGAAGGTGTATTTGTAGTTTTGTGTAAGACTGACGAGGTATGTCAGACAGAATTTTTAAAAAAATGCTATTAATGCGAGTATTGAAGAAAAACTAATAAGGCTGCAGAAGTCTTAAAATACAGGTGTGGCTTTCTTTTGAAGTGGCTGTGCAATGTATAATGTATGGATTCGTTTGTCAAATGTGCCTGGGAAATGTTTGTGGCAAAATTCTGACTTAGAGGGTACATGAAGAGACAATGACCAAAATTTGGAAAATGCAGCATGGCTTTATACTGGGTGAGGGGCGTGCAGACCAAATGTTTGCTCTTCAATAGGTCATTAAACCATACGCTAACATAATCAGGCTTGAATAATGGAATGTCTTATGTGTACATGGAGTTGAAGATTGATGAAGGAAGTAAAACATGCATGAGCATAAATAGAATGTTTAGCAAATGGTTCAAAATTGAATGAGGAGACTAAGATAAGGATATGTGATTGGTTGATTAATGTATTTATGAATAAATGCATAAGGAATGCTTGCGTTGAACTTAGATGTATGTTGATTGGGTACATTAATATGTGTGTACTTTGGTATGCAGATAGTGCTGTGTTGAACTTAAATGATTTATATTAAAAACTTGAATGATTTATAGTGCACGTTAGAGTGTATGGTGCTATGATGCAGTATGTACGGATCTGAAAATCAACACATTAAAGAACAAAGCAGTTGTATTTGACAGGAAAAATTGAGTGAATGATTGCAAGTATTATAAACAGCAAAAATTAAAGCAAATAGATGAATTTCTGTACCTTGATAGAATATTTACTAAAGATGGGAAGATGGACGGAGATATTTTAATATGTGCAAATGCTGGTAGAAAAGTAATGGGTAATATGCAGTCTGTTGAGAAAAAATAATGTTTGTCGAAAGAAAAAATGGCTGTGTATAAAAGCATGCTTTTACCCACTTTGTTCTTTAAAATGAGAGGCTTGTCAGAAGAGTATGAAAGTAAGTTGAATCCAATGAGACTGGACTACTTAAGAAGTGTGTGTTGTAAAACAAGAAGAGAAAGGGTCAAGAATGAATGCATGTTGAATGAATGTAGAATAACCAGTATGAAAGGAATATGTATGGAGGTAATTTGGACATACAGAGAGAATAGTTAGGAATGTAATTGTAAAGAAATAGATGATGGAAAATATATTTGGGTTGAGAGAAAGGAAAAGACTGAGGAAGTGGTAGTTGGACAGAGTTGAAGAGATGAGAAGAGGGGAGAAGTATAAAGAAAAGGCAAATATATGAAGCACTTTATGGATATGGAGACATAAGGATGGTTTGGAAGTACAGAAAGGAGCAAAGAAATAAAATAACTGGTGAACTAGTTCAGTTGTATTTCCTCTTTTTTTTTTTTGGTCATTCTTCTAATTTCTTTGCCTATTTCTAATGCAGCTTTCCTGAAAGGGCTAACGTTATGGTATAAATGGGGAACCCACTGTGTAGGCCTTTTCTCCTGTAGCCAATGATCATGTTTCATAAGTTGAAGCAACCAATGAAGGTAGGTCAAAGCGTGGAGAGTGTCTTTTCTGGAATTCTTTCTAATCCCTTAATAACAGCTCTGCTCTGTGTCACTTGTCTGGGAGGAGCTTAGAATGGAGGAGTCAGCATCTTTCCAAACTGCCTCTCCTATAAGAATGGATTGGGGAACATTTTCAGAAATTTTTATATCTACAGCTTTAGTCACAACCTGCCAATTTTTGAATTCAATCCTTATTTTGCTACTTCACCCCCACACTAATATTGGTCCCCTCAGGTTTAGTTTTTGGAGCTATCCTGCAGACAGCAGTCAGAGCCCTGACCCACTTTACATAATTTCTTTCTGACTTTTGGTTGAAAGGCTTAAAGATAAGAATTGTCACTTAACTAAAACAAACTAAAAACCACTGAAGCTAATGAAGAACAAGCATAATGTGATCACATTGCTCAGGTCCACTTTTATTTAGCAGCTTTATAGCTATATTGTGAACTATCTTAAAGTAAATGCAGTCGTTGAAGTGTCTTCCAAAACAATGTGAAATTTATTGAACGTTCTGAATAGAGTAGATATAACGACCAGTGACAATTATCAGCTGGGCAGGCAATGAATGAATTTTGTTTTTGACTTTGTATGACTGAAATTAAATGAGAACATTCTGAAAAACTAAGATGACAACAACCATCTTGTTTGATCACTGAAGAATTTGTACCCCAAACTAACATATGCAAAAAAGAGGATTTTCTCTTAGACTGCATCCAGAGTAGACTTTAGATGATCTAGTTTCTAAGTCATCTGCAGTACATTTTTATTACTATTTACCACAAAATTATAGATAGTAATATCTACTCATGATCAGATTGTCTGGCTCCAGAGAAGCCCTCACACCACACTTCTCGCCAGCCTTGTCCCTTGGATAGCTAGCTATACATTATGAAAAGCACCTCCATAACTGATGATGCAAGTCAAGTGGAAGCATATCTTCCATTAGATGTATATGTTTTTCCTACTCAGAAACCATACCCAATGCAGAGTCTATGGGTAGGGATAGTAGCTTAGACCTAACCTTCCTTCCTTCCTTTCTTTCTTTCTTAATTAATTAATTAATTAATTAATTTTATATGCTGCCCTTCTCCCCCAGAGGGTGAGTGGGGGAGAGGGCCTTATGAATAAGTTCCTCTTTCTCACGAACATTTGTTGCATTGGACTGAGGACCTGGCCCAGGAATGCTGTAAGAAATTCTTAGAGCTGTTTCCTTAAACTATCTGTTTACTTGGGTTATAGAGGAGGGGATGAGGAAGAGGAAGCAGAAATCAAGCTCTTCTAAAACAGAAAACATTGCTACTGTATGTGCCCACAATTCTTCTCATTCAATAAAGCATTATGTCTCAGGGTCTCAGAAAGGTGGAAATCAGACCTATATTATACTCTTCTACCTATATACTTTCTTGAGTATAGGGTGCTCCAGGTCTCAGTCTCTCTGTGCAAGCTATGCTAATAAAAGGGAAGAGTCAGAAACTATTATGATAATAGAAAACCAGCTGAAGAGGAAGTAATCCGGTGTCTGCTAAAGGTGCAGTGCTAAGAATGTAGTTGAAGATGGGGGAGGGGGGAGAATAAGAAAGATTCCTTGGCCACCTTTAACTGATTACTCTGACTGCTACAGAAATTTATACAGGCCAGAAAATGTATGGAACCTGAATCATGAAAACTCAGGTTTCCACAGAATATTTTGTTGTTTTTGCTGCAAAACTATTCTTCTCAAAATAATAATAATAATAATAATAATAATAATAATAATAATAATAATAATAATTTCATACACACAACTGAAAATATGCTTCCTTAATTCTATGATTGGAAATGTTGAAAAGTTCCTCCCTCAATAAATGATTAAGAATGCTGAAGTCATAACAGATGTGACATTATTAGCTTTTTCATTTGGCTCTGAGAGTTCTCTAAAAATACTATCACTAAGGCAAAGTAAATCTGAAAGCAAAATGAAATAGGTCCTCCTTGATTATACTTCTGGATTAAGGACTCTATTTGGTCTGCTAGTTGCTAGAAGCTCTTCAACTATTCAGGAAGGAAAATCTTCAATAATCTCTTGGGTGCTTTTACAATATATACTACTCAGAAGGAATTGAATGGGATGGCCTTTGCTGCCTGTAGCAGTACCTATCTAACCACTGTTCCCCACATTATAGACCAACACTACTTTGATATTATAAAGAAACTGCCTCAAATCTCGTGAGACTGTTACCATTTTCTCTTTGAAATGTGTTAGCTGCTGCATTTCTTTCAGAAAAGAAAGCAACTCGTAGTGGCACTTGATCACTCAGACAGCCACCATCAATACACTTATACTTAAATCTGGAACTGTTACAAACTAAAATGTTTCAAGCCCCAAACTGACACTGGGTATTGGATACTATCATTTCCCATCAAATCAATGACCAAAGTACACATTTCTGATATCCTTTAATAATGATTTAAATGAAAAATTATTTTAGATGAAGACTAGGCATTACTGAAGTAGATTATATTTCCCAATAAATCCTTACTTCTCTGGGAAGTTCAGTCAGGAAGTTTTCATCTACAGCTAAAGTTCGCAGACTGTGCAGATAGCCAATGGTGGGAGGTAGAGACTCCAGTTCATTACAGCTGCAGTCAAATTCTTCTAATAAAGATAAACTGAAATGTTAAGTACATTTGTTAGTCTAGCTCTCAAAGGGATTAATCATGACTTTCTCTGCAATTAATTTTCTACATTCAGATCTGTGAACTATGCAAAGAGGAATAGGATTTTCAGTGGGTGAAAATATCAATTATCTTACACTTTTTGGGGGGGAATTACAACATAAAGGTACATTGGAAGTACAAAAGGGAGAGAGATTTGGAGTTGCTCTCAAATTAAAGCAAGCAATAGTCCATCCAGTACACTACTGTCAAAACAAATTGCCAGTTTTCCAGACTCTAAAGGCTACTTCACACAAGACTATTTCTATGTGAAGGCATAACCTCAGTAATGTGTATGCAGCAATGTAAAAGACACACACACACTTATAAATAACTACTTGTCAAACGTTGCTGAGAAATATAAATATAGCAAAATACACTTCTGTGTACTTCTCTACTGCAACACGTACATGAAGCGAAATAGGGATAGTCAAATTTCTAATAAAATGAATTTTATCAATAATTTTTAACCATCAAATCCTGTAAGCAAAATGTCAACAATTAAAGTTGAAGTCTTATACAGTTATAACAACAAGCTACAAATCTTCCCAATACCACTTTTAAGTTTTAAAACGTTTTGGTTTAAAAACGTAATGGATTGTTAGTTGGTATTACTATATTTTCTTTAGGCATTGTATTGTTTGTACATAATGGTTTCTTAATTCCAATTGCACTAAAATCAGACTATTTTATAAACGTCGAATAGTGGGCCTGCTCTGGAAAGGTTACAGTTTATACTTGAGGGGAAAAAGTTGACAAAACAGAACTTTATACAATATATGTTTCCACTTCCATCATCTTGCTGATTGGAAAGAATAAAAATTCACAATTAAACCTATGTCACCTGCATCACCCCTGGTATATGAGGCATTCAAGGGAAATTTTATCATTTGTAAGAATGTTTTGTTTTTCAGACTGACAGGTAACATTCCATATAGACCTTGCATCTGAAAAAGAAATACAGTGAAAAACAATTGCTGCCAGAAGTATTTAGTGATGTAATTATTTATTGTAAAATTAAGTACATATATCAAGAGATGAATTTGAAGTTGCTTGGTTAAGTACATCTTTATTCTGGTACCTATATTAGAACCAACAGTTTCACTGAATTACCTTAAATGTCTACATTTGACATTCTTTGCTATTTATATTCTGTTTACAAATATCTAAATCATCCCTGAATAAGTCTAGGGGAGGATTTGGGGCAAAGAACAGCTGTGATTTAACAGGGATATTCCTGGCTGCCAATTATGAAATGCAGGAGGAAAGAGGACACATGCTGACATCTCATAGTCAGAAGTAATATGTTTTACAGATGGCCAGACTCCAGCCTTCTTCCTTGCAAATTGACTGGACTCATGAAAAAGTAATGAACATTCTGTAAGTCCTCTATTCATTTTCTTACCTTTAAAATTCCTTAGCCTAACAAATCTAAAATGGTTGATCTATAACCAATGACCTATTTAGTTCCCCATATATTTTTCCTGCTAGTAACTACTCAACTATACTTGTTTGAAAGACTGAAATCTGTCATCCTTTTGAGAGCTATGTGGTGATTAATGAACTAGGTTGAGAAGAGAACAGCTGAAGGCTTTGTTAGGCTTTTGATTTTATGCTTGTGCTGCCAAACTGTCATTCAAACCAGAGAAAGCAATCGTTTTGAAAGCCAACATTCAGAAAATTAGCTGAGATCCACTTTATACTTGCACTAACAGAAGCCAATCCAGACTTAAGTATTGTGCTTTAGCAGACCACCTGGCGGAATTATCATGCTTCATTGTCTCTACAGCCAACCAAGAGATGTGATATTCCCTTATAATTGTCACTATGGCCTAAAATAAATAAAGCCGGAAATATTAGAGGAAATATTACTAAACATAACACTGTGTTTTGATGACATTCATGCTAATATGACTCTGCACATTTCATGTAAACTTATAGAAAGGATTGAATAGTTCTCTAGTCTGCAAATTAATTACTGATTAGTATAATGCTGAAATCACTTATTTTGAAGTCAAACTAATAAAGAAACTATATATTAATAGATTAATGATGTAATAAAATATTTATCTACTCTGGCTTCTCAGTACTCTAAAATCAATTATCCTCATTTAATACTGTTCAACAAAACTTGGCATTCTAAGATAATCTACTTCATCTAGGTCCCTCTAAAGCTGCAGTCTTAACAAGAAGGTTGGAGAAACTATTGGGACCAGCAACAGCTTCTTGAGTAGAGGGATGAGCCATCTCCTCACTCAAGGATGCATTCAACACCACATGGACCCAGCCACATATTATCACCTGGACAGCTTTAATTAATTAGGAGGGACATGGGTCTAAAGGACAGGTGACCAGGTTAATAGTCCCAAAGATCTTGTCTACCTCCTTAGGAGTTACAGTGTCAACCATCTACCAGTTAACAGAACAAGACAATGCCTCAGTCAATTCACATGGACTTGCCCAGACAGAGTCTAATTCTGAGTGGATTTAAGCAACTTTATTTAACAAGTGCCTGGAATATTCCTCATAGTGGCCTTGAGGATATTCCTGTGACTCCTCACTCCTCAAAAGAGAGCATGTCACCCTAAACAAGGCCATTTTTTGGCTACCCCCAGATGCAATAAGAGTGGAAAAATAACCATGGTTTGCTGCTCTTATTGCCATGATGTAATTCCTAATGTGGGCACATGTTCAATCGGATTCTCTCCAGTAGTGCTTTAGTATTGGCAGTGCAATGCCTCTGAAAGTATCTTAATCTTCCCATAAGATTAAGATACTTTTCTGAGATGATTGCTAAAGTCATCTCAGCCACATCCATTAAGACTCTACAGTTATAAGGATCAAGAAAAATTCAAAGAACATTGAATCTAATTTAGGTAAGATTTCAAAGACAAAATATTTATCAACAGAAGGGCTTGAAGAATCCCACTAATGACCAATTTGTGTCTTCATAATGAAAGGGTACAAATACCATTGCGTGTTTTATGTCAGCAGTTTGCTGAATATTATCCAAATAGATTTGTGTTAGAAATGGAAGTTTCTTACAATTATTGATATGAGTATACATTCATAGATTTTTTTTATGAGATGTTGCATATGGTTTATTATGGACACTTGAACTGACCCTAAAATTCAATTTAATATTCTTGTAGTTTTGTCATAGTAGTTTGTGAGATATTGCAAACTATAGGACATAGTTATAGGCAAATGTTCAAGTGATGCAAAACTCTTAGTACCAAATTTGTAGATTATTACTGTTATCTGTTTTTATTTCCCTGTGGCTCTAGTCTGTTACTACCAAAGCAACTTTGAAGTTTTGTTATTATATAGGTCAGATGGACTACTTGAGGACTTTCTATCTTAACTCTACAAATTCTCTGTGGGCGAAACATTAATGTGGTAATATTCCACACTGTCTGTTGCATGAATTGGCTTTGGATACTACCACTGCAGCATTAGACTAGCAACAGATATATATTATCTGTCAGAGATAATATATAAATTCTTCAATCATGTTCAGACATTTTATGAAAGAGAAGAGCTAGCCTTTAACCATGGGAAGAAAAGGCAAGGTTATGAGCTTAACAGAACTGTAATACAATAAGACATTATTTCATTTTAATAATTTGTAAATTAAGCTGGCAGTTGGAAATAGTTTTTTGACTATTAATTTTAGGACAACGTGAATAGGCCTATAAAAGGTTTTTACTGTTCTTTTCCCCAGTATATAAAAAATAGACTTTTAGAAAATTACATAGGAATAATTATTCTCCCCATTACTTGTTCTTCCTAAATCTTTTTTGTAAATAGATCTGAACTCAATAAATCTTCCTTTAGAGGAGTTTCAATTTATATCTTTTGTTTATAATAATAAAATCTAAGGACCAGTTTAATGTTCATAAGAAGCATAAAAATGCATCACCCAGACTTTGCAGTGGGAAAGAGGTAATGAGCTTTGCTAATGTTTTACACATACAATGTCTTACACTAAGAAAACTACCATGTCAGAAAAGAGTTTAGCCTTTTACCACTATCTATTTTATAAATATTTTAACTGAATAGCATAGGCTTACAGAGAAATTTTATCTAGAGTTAGCTATCCAGTGCTTCTTGCATTATGTTTCTTTTCTGTGAAGACTTACTAGATGTAAAAATAAACTATTCCCTGCTTTCATTCCAATTTTCTATTTATTGTTGTGCAATAGATAAAGAGCTCAAAGGTAAATCTCAAACTTGTGATTCTTTCCATGCCAATCAAATCCATATGTAGATTTGTCATCAAAATGGGTTATAAATGTCCTTTTATGTTAGTTACTCACTTTGCAAAGGAAAAAAAAAAAACCTAAGCAGCATTGCAAAGATGAAGGGAGTCATTATCAGCAGGAGAGAACCTAGTTCATTACCATTTAAGCAGGCAGATCTGCTAGCTCCAGACTTTGGGCTGATGCTCTAATCATGTTCAAAACTGTCATTTATCTGGAATTAGCAACATGAGCAGCCACAGGCCAACTCATGCTGAGCTCATTTCCACCAATTATGCCCTTCTCACAATAAAAAGATTTGTCCCTATCCCACAAAAAGGAATAGTATGATAGTATACCACATCAGTTTCTAAGAAGACTTTTAATGAGTGCTTCAAAATCTTTTGAGGGTTTTATAAGAATCACAAAAATGTCTGTAAAGAATTAGATGATTTCTAAACCAAACAGGCTGCAGTTCACCCATTTTTATTTTTGCTTCCTTGTATCTTGGATATGTTGATTAATGGAGAAAAAAGGGAAATGCCTGAAGTGTGTAAGATCCTATTTTGAGAAGGGGTTTTTCTATGCCTTCCATCCTGAAGTTCTGTGAAAATCATATATTCTGGACTTCCGGGGGTGTAATGGCAGATTGAGGATGGCTCCATTTTCGCGGAGCCAATGATTGCAGATGATTAGAATTGCACCGGCAAAAGGTCCGGTTCTTTGGAACTATCTCTGGACGAAGGAGATGACTGGATCATCCATAAGTACTCCTTACAGAGGTTCCCTATGAAGAGATAGTAATTCAGTGATCTCCAGTGGGTTGACCACTCTGGGAGTCGTGGGAAACATCGAGCCCAAGCTGTGGTTCGGAGCCTCCAAAGAGACACTAGATTTGGTTTCACTTCCTCTTTTAATTACCTTTGGAAATTATTTATTAACAATTTATTTGGAAATTAGAAACCTTCTGAAAGGCAATTTGCTATACACCAGGAGAATTTCCTTCTATCCTGGAAGAAAGAGGATTTGGGTAGGTCTGAAGATTAAAAGGAGAAATCTTGACTTTTGGAAACTGCGAAAGGGAGTTAATAATGCTGACTGGAGACCCCTGGCCAGAGGGATTTGAAAAAATAGTGGGGGGTTTTTTTTGTTTTGTTTTTTGGTAATGGACTGTTTTAAATTTTATAAAAATACAGCAGATGATTTTGGGCTTAATTGTAAGAAAACCTATTGTGGGAAAGTTTTGGCTTTGAAAATAAACAAAACATAAGAATGGGCTTTGAAGGTCAACTAGAGGGAACCAGAGAGCAATTAAAGGAAAAGATACACACTAACATAATGGAGGAACATTGTCTTATTATAGAAGAATTTAAATCTGTTTGGGGACAATGTATTCAGGACTTATTTTTAAAATTGGATTGAACAGATGTTATAGAAGAAGGAAGGATTCTACTGGATAAAACAGAAGGATAATTTGAATAAGGAGTTTAAAATGAACTTTAAAGAAATGCCAGATTATAAAAGAGATATGGAACATATGGGAAAAGATGATGTGGATCTGAAAATGGACTTAAAGATGTTTTATTACAAGAGTGACATGGAGAAAGAAGTTGTAATGGATATATAAACTATGCTGGCTGATGTTTTAACAATTAAAGGGGATATCCAGGTTATAAATCAGAAGAGTGAGTTGGAGAGTTATTTTACTTTGGATCCACAGAAGGGAAGCATTAAATCTCTGAAGTTACTTCTGAAAACAGACAGGGAGAAAATGATAAGAAATCACTATGTCGGACATTATTTGAAAAAGCAACTGGAAATCAAGCCTCTTAAAAAGAAAAAGGAATTAAAAGTGGACTTATTTGACCAGGGTTAAATTCTATAAGTTTTGATTTTGGGTTGTTACTATTGGAATTTTTTTTCTGACCAGGACTGCAAAACAATGTAAAGATTTTTTTATATAGGGATGAATATTTTATTTCCTCTTTGTTACAGAAAGTTAGGGGTTAGTATGTAAAATGGACCTATTGGATCTGGTTTAAAATATATATATTACTATTATTGACATTCTTTATGCTTACGGGGATAATTTTTTTTATATTTTACTTATTAGAGAAAGTTATAAGTCAAAATGTAAAATAGATTTAGTTGTCTAAGCTTAAAATATATGGGTTATTATTACTGGTACTCTTAATGCTTTTGCTGTATAAGACTGATCAATGATTTTTTTTAATATAATTTGGTTATTGTTTAGTGATGGGAAATGGGAAGAAGAGTTTCTTTTTCTGTAATATCAGAGAAGGTGTTAAGTTACTGTAAATGCTTATACTTGTCTGGAGGGAAGAGGGAGTCACTTTTTATGTCTTTCTTTTTCCTTTTCCTCTTTTTCCTTTTCCTCTTTTCCTTTCTTTTTCCTTTCGGTTTGCATATCTTTTCTAAGTCTGTATTAGCTTTTAATTTACATAATTAAAACTATTAAAACTCTAATAAAATATTATGAAAAGAAAATAATATATTCTGTGCTAAGTTGGTGAGATAGTTCTATCAAGCAGACTCGATGAAAATATATCCTGTGTGTGAATTCATAAGAATGAGAGACGATAGAGGGAATGTGTTGATTTCATCTGAGATACTGTTTTATGCTTTGCTTTAAAATATTTAAGGGTTTTTAAAATGAAAAAGCTGGAAAATATTCTTAGGTGAATAAAATAATTAAATATAATTGATATGGTGATGTGCATTTTTTTTTTTTTTAGTGCTGCTTATTTGGTGGGGTATGCATTGCACAGGGGTAAAAGGTACCTGAGATATACCCTTCTGACTGAAAATTTCAAAAAGGGTTCAGACTTATTAAATCAGCAGTTGCCAATTATATCACTGAAAATAAATGATCCAGCAAATAATTTGTGCCCAGTCAAAAGTAAGGGCTCTATGACATAAATTTGATACTTCAGATGATGACACTTCCACTTAAACTCACAATTTAAATATATATGCATTTCTTTGAGTTCTCACTAAAGTTTTGCTAACATCTGAAAATGCTAATTTTATAACTTAATACAACTGTGCAAGTTGCTTACTACATTGATCTTAATTTTTACTTTTATTAATTCATCAGATGTGCATGCTACTTTTTTCTGGGAGCTTAGGGTAGCATGGCTAGCACTCTTCCTCCTATTTTCCCATTTCAAACTTGTGTTAATTTACACTGTAAACAAATAAAGCATATTGTCAGTTTCTATTCAATAAAGCAAATGGTAAAATCTTGCTTTAAAAAAAAAATGACATTAAAAATAGTCCAGATGTTTGTTTAAAATAATGGGACCAAAAAAACCCAGTTATAGGTTTATATTTAACACATACCATAAACCTTGTTCCTTGGATCTTGGTCTTCATTATTTTTGGCTTCACACCAATTGACTTAATTCACACATTAACAAATAATTTAATCATAGGCTAAAAACTACAATGATTGAATGCTCACAGCATGCAAAGCCCAAACCAACCATACTATCATAAAATGCTTTTTTTTGTTGTTGTTCTATGAACAACATTGCTTCAGAAGCAGACATATCCATAGGTTAGAAGTCTGGAAAAATTCAGGTTTATGTGCTTATCTCTTCATCAACTGAAATCAATAGATCAGTGGGTATGAAAAGAAAACCAAGATCCTTAACTTTATTTCCTCAAGTAGTTACCTATATAGGAACGTTTATGGGGTTTTGTGCTTGCACAGAGCAATATGTTGAAATTTCTAAGGTTAGGTAATAAATGTTTTAGCAGGAAATCTGTGCCTAGGACTCACTGGCTACAGCTCTGTCATCCAAGAGTTATTGTCAATGAGGAAATGATTGAACAAGAGCAGGTTATAAAGATCTAAAGGAGAAAGAAATATTATATAGCAAAGAACAACAATTAGGAATATCTATTCTTTCTATGATTCCTATTCATATATGGAAAATAGCAAGATATCTTGCTCAAAATTGGGGCAGGAGGTAGATAAATAAATTCTGAGGCCAATATACTCCTTATTGCATCCAATTTACTTCCTAGCAATTAAATCAAAGAAAAAAAATGTAGGGGTCCCATATAATTGCAATGATCCATGGATGCCCAATATTCAAGAGCTAAATTCCATAAAATCCAGAAAGGTTCATTGAGAGTAGCTGCACTAGAGAGAGTGGAGGTTATAGTCATCCATAGGAAGATTATGGGATGGAATAAGGGACAAGTTCCCTGATTTCACATTTAGAGTAGCTCCAAGTTTCAGGTCTCTCTTTAGAGAAATTCTTCTTGGGCCAGGTGTCAATATAGTTCCTGAAACAAAATTAGGTTTATCCCTTTAATCCCTCATTCTCCCTGTCTTTCTCTCCCACTTCATTTAGACTATGGATGAATACTCATCTTTGGATAAGTCTTGCCTGGGAATGTGGAACTGCCTCCATAATGATGTTGAAACTGATACCAATTCAGTGGCTGCCTGTACCAAAATGCTAATCCTTTGAGTCAAGCTTGACTCCAAGTGACGTTATTGAGTTGATACCTAAATTTGACAGTAAGTATACTCTCATGGAGAATGATATCTTAGCATGGCTATAAGAAAAGGCCATGCCACTGGGAACTGCTTTCCCATCTGTTTCCCCATCTGGTGGGGAAGACCAACCAAAAGTGATTATATGAATAGAATCTAGATGGATTGAACTACATTGTCTATGAAGTTTCAGTGACTTTAGTTTTGACATTCCTGCTTATAATACTGTATAGGACACTATTTGAGTTCCTGGTGAATCCAAGGTGTGAGGGAACCCATCAACACAGAGATGACTGAAATAAATCAAAACTCAAAAAATACAAAGAAAGAAATTATGCTACAGAAAAAAGTAAAGGAAGAAAAAAACAAATGTTCTCTTTTTGTGACGATATAACCAAATGAAAAGTTTTTAAATGTTTTCCACTTACTTTCCAATAGCATTGGGCAGAACCGTAAGTTGATTGTCATCTACTTTCAGTGTTGTAAGTCTTTTCAAGAGCCCTGGAGAGAAACAGGGAGAGAGAGGGAGGGAGGGAGGAGAGGAAGAAAATTTTTGTTAAATGAAAGACTGGTTAAGAGACAGAGTAAAGGGGGTTGTGCAAGCATATGCCATATTTACTTTTGCAATGCAAAATGCAGCTTTGTGTGTGTGTGTGTGTAGTTCTCAGTACTATTTGCTATGATGCCTTTTAAAAGATGTCTGAGCAGAACTCACTTGAAATAACAGGATTAAAAAGACAGACAGACAGACAGACAGAATTTGACAAATCAACTAAAAGTGTCCTTTTTCCAAGGATTAGCACACTGCTTTTCTAAAGATACTTCAGTTTTTGCTGCCGCCAAAATCAAATACAGTGCATTTAAATGGAAAAAGACATCCCATTTAAAAATGAATTCCTATATTGTATTTTTTAAAAGGCAGTTTGAAACTCATATCTGAAGATGTTAATTTTACATAATGTGAGAGTAATGATTCTTGGTTACATCTTCTAAATGAATTACCCATGTGTATTCTAAGACACATTCTGCAACAAAAATATGCTACTGGAAACTTTAAGAAACATATTCAAGCATGAACCACTACGTATGAAAATGACATACTGAGCAATTTAATGAAGTGCATTTCTTTATACTTTGAAGCATGACATGAAAACTTTCATTTGTGTTCTTGAACTTTAATGTAAGAGCAGTATATAATTTTCAAGGTAAAGTTGCTAATGGCTCATGTTTACTATAATTTTCTTTACTACTGAGAGGAATCTAAATTAGCATCTATTACCCCAAACCCAATTCCAGAACAGTCATTATTCAGTCAATACCTATAGAATCTGGCAGTTGCTGTAGCATATTGGATGACAACAGTAGATCTTCAAGGGCTTCACATCCTGATATGTCCAGATCTATACTTTCTATCCTATTTTTTGACATATCCAAGTATATCAGTTGTTTTAATCGTCCTATAGGCTTGATAAGATCACATAAGAATATGGTTAGTTGATTAAACTATTCATTGCAGTTACTAATATTGAACACAATGTAATAAATTACAAACTTAAAAGTTAATGAACAGGCAATGTCAATTTATTGAAGCAAAAGTAAAATGTCTTGATGTCTCATTGATCAGATTAAATGGAAAGACCAAAGACAACCAAAATATATTAGTTTTTAATATTTTTTGGTTATTTGACTGAAGCTATGGTTATTAAACTTTTAAATTTTGTGTGTAACATCCTTCCAAGGTGAACAGTCATACAAGGTGATCATAAAAGAGCATAATACACTTTGTTTTACGTAGCAGTGAACCCTTGGCAGTTAAACAGACTGATGTACTAAATGAGAGGCTTAGGTATGCTACCATATTTCAATTCATTCCACTTCCTTGACCAACCTGAGAGGCTAGGACTGACAGGAATATGGGGGATACATTAGAACAGGTGTGTTGCATGCACTTCTATGTTACTGAGAGGCACCAAATACATATTATACTTAATATGAGTATACCTTCATGCATTTATACTCTGTGTTCACATGGGAATGATGTTTTTTAGCTTGTTAAAAATTGTTTAAGAACCAACTATTAACTAATATATTATATTAAATATTACCCAACAACTACTCAAAAGAGACAGGTATTGGTAGATTCATCAGGGATCTGAAGAAGGTTCTGGAAGAACCACATACACAAAATTTAAAAAAAAAACAATAAGGGGAAGAACTATGAATGGTAATAATTCTGTTCCAGTTGCTACCAAAATTTTCAGAGCCAAAGTCATCATTCACCTCTACTGAGTTAGTCCAGTGCAAATCTTTGTGGGTTTTGGACCAAGTAACCCACTGTGTATTTAACTCTCTCCTGAGGGTGGAATCCAGGCTAATCTCTTGGATTTGAAATAACTTCATTTTATTATTTATTAATTTATTTTGAAGTAAATTTGAAAATTTGAAAAAAAACCAGGGATTTCAAATGCTGGATTAAGATACGTGTTTTGGTAAGCATCCTGGTCTCTTTGATATTGCGGTACAATGCCATGTCCTTACGGAAGGCAGGGATTGTTGCAGACTCAAGATATTACAGACTATCAGCTCATTACTCGTTTCTGGAGAACCTGGTTTCAGCTGAAACAATGAACCTCTGACAAAGGCATTCAGCATGATTTAAGCAAAGCTCCAACTTTGTATTGCTCTTGTATGGGAGACCGCTTTCTTACACTAAATATTCTTTGCCCAGCCCACAGGACAGCTTTTATTCTCTCCTGCTACATAGTGATATTGATCTTGTTAAAAAGCCAGGTCATAGTTTTTCTGTCAAAAGGGATTTTGTCCTTACTCAGTGGAGAAAATAAACAATTTCTCATGAGCTCTTGTGATGCCCCTTTTGAACACCATGGCAAACTGAATTAATAACAACTCTTAATTTCTACCCATGCTAATTTAGAGGAGATTATTTGCCTCATCTTAGTTAGATATCTCCAGAAAGGTCACTAAATTTGTTGCAATTGCCATTCTTCTGGCCTTATGGACATAATAAAGATTCATTTGATTTTCACAATTGCCATTCCCGAACCTATTTACACTGAAGCTATTTATAAATGTCCCCAAAAATGAAATAGAGAACTGTGAAATGGAAATAGATGGAGAAGCACAAAATTTTAATTGCACTAAAGTTGGATATCAGTATATCTACTCCCCAACATTACTAGCCTAAAAATTAGCCCAATAAGCCAGTGAACATAGGATCATGTCAGACTGCTGGAAAAGGGAAAAAGAAAAAAGAAAACTGAAGTGGACAAATAAGTCAAACTATCTAGAGTCTTGAACAGAACCATTCCATGCTGGAAGGTTTAAGCAGAATTCAAAACAAGTCATTAAAACAAATATTTCAACATTTTAAACAGGGATCTCCTTTTTTCACAGTATCTAGTTAGCTCACAATAAAATATGAAAGAAAACCATTAGAACTATTTTAAAGACCATTAAATAAGTGTTGATGTTCAGTATCAATACAGCCTCTTCTTGTCAGGTGTACGGACTGGTCTGAGTCTGAGATTGTACACTTTTTATTGGCACACCTCCACTGAAATATCTAAAAGAGTGCTAAATTTTGCTTTATTGCAATTGCCGTCAGAAGCCAATGGCTTTAAATTTGTTTAGGGAATGCCTGGTTGTTTGGGGACTATAAAGTTGTTTGCTATAAACCTTAATACTATGTACTGTCTTACTACTGATGTTTATCCACACAAGCACACATTTGACCCTACCTTATTTGATGTTAATCTCATGTGTTATTTTATTTTATATGTTCTTTTAATTCATTTGATCTGTCTTACAAATATTAAAACAATTGGTATTTGTCTGTAATTTCAATAAAATGAAATAAAATAAAAAGATACATGTTTTGAATATATAAATCAGAATGTTCAAGACATTTTTGAATGACAACTCCGAGCAGCATGGCGAATACTAAAAAACACTGTAAGTTTCTCAACAGAGTCAAGTGAGCCTCAGGTTCTCTATAACTGAGATCCCTCAAATAGGAAAGCTCTATCTTTCTGAAGGGCTACTGAGTTTTCTCTCTTATTAAGATGCTGTTCCAAAGCTGCTGTAGTGCATTAATAAGAGCTCTTAAAATTAATTATGCAAGATTAGCAGTGGAAAAGGAGCAACAACCCCAAAACAAAAATCCAGCTTTGAGAATCATATAGGAAGAGTTTTTATCAGCCAAACATTCTTCAGCTATATATGCAGGGAAGATACCATAGGATATATTTTTAAACTTAGTTCAAGATTACACACATAAGCTCTTAAAAATGATATATCTCATTTTAAAAACAAAACTACAATTATACCTTTTCAACATTTGATTGAATTGTACTTTCCTGGAACAGATCAACGTTTTACTATATACACATTGCTATGGAATGACACCTTATATCCAAACTAACCTCAATAAAGGAAAATGATCTGCACTTCCAAAATACATTTATTATACAATTATGCAATATTATATAGCTTATGTATATATATATATATATATACACACATACCCCAGGTAATGTTTGAAGTGAATTGTTGTCCATCCATAATTCTTTTAGGTTTTGTATTTGTTCCAGGACCTCAGGCTATAAAAAAGCAGCTTTTATATAAACATACAATCTTAAGTGATTATTACATTAAGTAATACTGATATTCATATTTGTGTTTAAGAATGGTTTCATCAGTCTATACCTCAGCTGGTCAACTAAGTATCAGTTTCATGTTCTTTAGAACTGGGAAGAAACTGTTACAAGCCCAAATAACTGTAGTAGATCTGGACAAGAATTTCACACATTCTAAACTTTTAAATATTAGGAGTTATAGAAAGTATAAGCCTTTATTTTCATAATTTCTATGTTACTTTGCTTTAAAGCAAGATCCTACACCACCATCTGCACTTTCCCATATTAACCACAAAATTTAGAGCACTAGGTGCAATAAACAAATAAATATCTGTATTTCTGATTCTCCTAGTCTATTCTTAAAAAAAAAGTTCACATGCAGAAATAAATCCATCACCACTCCATAGCTGATTTTTTAAATTACCCATGCAAAACAGAACTTTGTTCTACATGTAAGGGAAACAAAACAGTACAGCTACTTATTTTCCGAAGGCAGCAAATTTGCCTTACAGAGCATAAGGATCACTAGACTGGAGGATTTGGATATTAAATGACTGCCACTAGTCTTGAGGATTTGTATATTAAATGATTGCTTTTGTTAGAATGTTTTGTTTGCTTGCTTTTGAACAAATGTTCCTTACCAGCTCAGAAAATTCATTATTACCCAGGTCAAGCCTCTCCAGCTGGGTCAGTTTGTGCATTGACCTACAAAAAAGCAAAGACAAATTATAAGCATTTTACCTAATAATAATTTTAGTACATTTATAGTATGCAAAGCGATAAGGTATGCATTGTTACTCACATTGTTAAAACTAAACAAGCCACAGCAGTCAGGATTATTATTATTATCATCATCATCATCATCATCATCATCATCATCTTATTAAGAAATTGCTGTTTTTATTATAAAGGTAATTTGGGACACACAGTCTTACTGTGAAACTGAGAACCCTAAAGCTTAAAATATGTGAGCTTTTGTGAGCAGGCTCTCATTTCATTTAAACTGAGATGTTAGATCTGTAGAAGAATCAGAATTTGATCCTCTTCAAGGAACATTTTGATGAACGGAAAAAGATTAATGCAAACCCCACACCTACATTTACCAAGAAAATTCTGGATCAGAAAGCTAGCACTCTGTAATAACAGATTGGGCAATTTTCCAGTCTCAAAGTACTGAAAATATCCTATTAAATATATTATATGAATATACTAAGCCCACTGTACATGGTCTATATGAACATCTAAAACCATATTTTGCAATACTATAATACATATGCTAAATACTAAAAATGTAATAAAAATTATTTTGGCTTGAGTTTTCCCTCATTGTGAATGTTATACTATTTCCCCTTTATTGTTCGAGTATTAACAATACTCATTTGTTATTACAAATAACAAATACTTTAATACCAAAATATTTGTTATTTGTAACAATATTAAACAATCAATGCTAACTACTGGGCAAACAATGGAACACATCACTTCAATATCTGGATCAGTCGTCCCAATGATGTTCTCTAGATGCGTTGAACTTATGCTTTGATAATTCTCTGCCAAAATGGTCTTCAGATTATCAGATCAGAAAAAGTAGCAGGGAGAAAAAGATTAGAGTAAAATACAATTGTACAGAGTATTGGTGCAAATAAATCTAAAATCCTGTCACTGTTTGACTTGGAAGCTTATACAACCTATTACTAATGGGTTTTGTATAGTTCAACTACTTCTATATATATGGTACTGCCTGTCTAACTGTATTCGTTTTGTACCCCCTTTACATTTTATTAACATTTTAAAACATAATCAACAAGACATCAGAGAGTTCATATAAGAAGCATCCTCCTCCAAAAGGAAATTGACTTAAAAAAAATGAACTTAATATCTGACCACACAAAGTAATATTTTCTATTCTTAATTTTCACTTGATTATACTCCATTCTGTTCCTTTGATTCCTTCTCTCAATAGGCAATTAATCACTATTATAAGCACACTAGACTGATCATGGCTGGAGGCATGAATAAACTGATAGCTGCTTCTCTTCCAAATGTCTTTTCAATTTGGGCAACCATTAATAAAAAAAGAAATTAACTGATATGTAGAGAAGCTTTATTTGTATCTACAGAACAGTGACATGCTATATGATGATCCTTCCTTCCTTCCTTCCTTCCTTCCTTCCTTCCTTCCTTCCTTCCTTCCTTCCTTCCTTCCTTCCTTCCTTCCTTCCTTCCTTCCTATTTTAAAAGTTTTATTCATCGCTGTTAAATTCACTGAGAGCATGAGTGAGGCATTTATTTGGCGTAAATTATTTATCTCAATGGTATACTCCATTTGCCTTTTATAATTACAAAATGGTTCTCTGACATTTCTTTGAGATACAGCCTTTTGAACAACAAGCTATTTTAGCATTATGGAGATTCAAATAATTATATAAGAGCAAATCAGCACTAACACTGCTGTAGATAAATGTTGACCTCACAGGAAGCAGGTCAGAGAATTTTACCCAATCTTATTTTTAGACTGTGTACTTAGTCTTGGAAGAATAAATCAGGGTAGGGACAATATGGCAGGCATGGAACTTGAGGCAAGGAGTCCAGCAACAGCACATGATAACTAATGATCCAATCTTACGCATGTCTCCTTACAGGAAGCCCAAGTGAGTACTTGGGAACTTATGCCATATACTGTATACTGGGGTCAGGAAGATCGAAGCAGCAAGAAACAGCTAGATCCTTCTGAGCGTCACTGTTGGATGAGCGCTGATGAGACATCTTTAAATTATGACTGCTGCATGAAGGGACATTTTATCATGCATGGTGGACATGTGAAAAAGCGAAAAAATACTGGACACAAATACATATGATGATGTAACAAGTTTTAAAAACGAATACTATGATGAAACCAGAATATTTTTAATAGAACGTATGGATATACAATTTGAAAGGACTTATGGATGATTGGTTTTATATATGGTAACTGCAGCAAGGCAGTTGCACAAAGATGGAAAAATACAGAAGTACCCATGATAGTGGAGTGGATTGTGAAGATGGCAGAACTTGCAGAGATGGTAAAATTGACTTCTTTAAGGACAAAACAATAACTACTTTTATAAAATACTGGAAACTTTTTTTGGACTTTTTGCTGAAAATGGATACAAATGAACTGGTGATTTCTGGGTTTGCTGATTAAAGGGGGTTGAATATGGGAAGAAGGGAACTATATAATGTAGGTCTAAAGGGGGAGAAATAATAAAAGTTGGTTGTAACTGCTGTAAAGAAGATTGAAAGCTGCTTCTTTAACTTTTCTTTTTTCTCTTTCTCTCTTTCTCTGTTCCTTTTGCACTTCTGCACTTTTTCTTTTATCTTTTTCTACTTTTCTTTTATACATTTGTTCTTGTTTATCATTTAATTATGTAAAAATTTTCAACAAAAATTATAAAAAAAATATTATTCCTGAAAATATAGGAGATACTGATAGCAAGGTAAATATATGTAAAACCAACTGGTTGAATGAAGTTCACTGGCTATATCACGAAATGGATACAGTTTATACTAAAATCCTAATCAGATGTATATTTTATATTTCAAATCCATTGAGATGGATACACTTGTATTTCAAGAAACTGCTAGGATTAAGTGACACTAATATTATAAAACATTAAATATTTTACTTACAAATATTAGGGGTAAGACAAAGAGGAATACAAGTATTAAAGTATTAACACTAAGTTGGCAGGGTCTGAAAACATTCTTAAAATATTCATATACTACTAGCCAAAGTTCCACTTATATGCCTAATTGATTCAGAGGCCATGATAACTCATTACCAAGAAACCTAGCAACAGAGGTACTGAGTGATCCTAGACAATGCCTCTGTCTTGTCTGCAGAAGACTTGCAAGACTTTCTTCTCTCCTATGCATACTGAAAAATAAATACATTCTGTTGGGCTGAATGGAAGCTAGAAGTATTGCTGCTAAGAATATCAGGAATGCTTATGACCACAGCAAAAGTCATAACTGATTGTTAGAACCTAGATGCTTCTACCAATGGAATCCTATTCAGAGGCACCTACATGCTCTACACCTATGAGAAAAGGACTAAACTAAAAATTAAGAGACTGAATTAGGAGGCATATTAAATCCTCAAATACAATGAAGATTCAAGGGCAATTCTCAGGGGTGACTTTTCATATGTCATATGAAACATAAAATATATCCATAATGAACTTCCCCAATAACAGTTGATTCAAAATAGTCTCAAGTAGGTTTTACTGCACAGATTAAGCACAGACTCATTTTTATGTGAAACATTATCTAAAACTACATAATATACTATGAGTTGCTAGCTTAATTGGGCTGTAATTCAAGGATTTATTTGAAAAAGCTATTTATCTTTCACTTACTTGTTTCCCAGTCCAATATTTAAAATCTTTGTTTCAAAAATACTACAGAATCTATACATAAGAACCAGAATATTTAAATCAATATTTTCTACATATATAATTCTAAAAAGACAGTACAAATGTAATAACATCTACATATTAAAGTAAATTAACTATCATGTTTGGTAACAGATATACTTACAGACAGTAGAAATATTTTAGCCTAGCCAATTAAATACAGATCATAACGCTGAAATCCCAATGAATTGGTAATGTATTAATTAATGAAGGTGAAACTGAAAAGATTCTCTACATTTTGATTTGAAATCAGCTGGCTTCAGAAATTACACAGCATCAAACTTCGAATTTCACTAAGTATTCACTCTCTCCTAGCATTCTGATTAACATACCTGAATGATACGTATATTGTGTTCATACACTTTATATCTTGAATAGGTACATTTAAATTTCAAGTACAACCAATTTCTGGACAGCATCCTACTGTGAATTGCTCCTGTAGATAAATAACTGTATTTTCCAAGTAACAACAGCATTATAGTGAGAATCTAGAAAACGAAAAATGGTCCCCTTAAGATGGACTCAAGAGCAACTTGTTCCTACTTTCTCACTGGCACTGTAAAGTAAATGTATATGAGAAGTAAATATGTGATATCCCACCTTGTGGAGCATTAATGACTATGCAAGATCATATTGGTATACAGAAAATGGAGAGAAGGAGAGATCATTAGGTAACATTTAAAATATCTCTAATGTTTCCATTTCAACACATTGGAAAAAAGTAATCTATATTTTCATTTATCAGTACTGATATGGTCCTAATACATAAAAATTATGATTTTTTTCCTTAATAAATTAAAAAGAATTCAACATCCATCCTTTTAATATTTTACGACCATTACCAGTTTCGCTAAACTTCGTTCAAATCATCCATCTGCAGTTATTTGTTATTTAAATTCACCATAATCCACTCCTACCTTTATCAACAACACATTATCGATCTTTTAAAACACAAATCTGAACATATTTTAAATGATGCCAGTGAAAGTGTACATCACTTAACAAAACACACGTGCACACACACACCAATAGATGTGCAAGTGTAGTGAGTGATACTGTGCTAATACTGTACTATATATAAATGCCTCTCAAAATGACTGGACTAATATAAACTACAGAACAGAGCAAATTGTAATCAGCCTTAAGCTTAAAATGCATAGTAAACTTTATATTCTTCTAATGCACAATATCATCCAAACATAAACTTGGTTAGAGAACCCCACACAATAGCTACATTATTAGCTGTAACTGAAAAATAGTAATGTTAGCAGAATATACTCCTTTGTTTATATACAAATCTGTTTATTATAAAAAATCCAGAGTGTAATCAAGAGAGAAAACATGAGTGACTTCGGCCTCCTGTCTCAATCTTCATATCTTATTAAGAGGAAGATGTGCATATTCCTCTCTTAGATAAAAAACATGTATTTCCTCATTGAAGATATGCAGATCTTTTTAAGTTCAGTGCAACCCAGAATATGAGAATATGAAAAACAAGTCACTCATACTTCCTCTCTTGCTTCTTTGCTAGGAAGGGCCTAAGATTTCCATCTCTCTCTTACAAGTCTACACTGGTGCAAATTTTTCTAAACTTCGTTTTTTTTTTTTAATACAAAAGTAACCTCCAATCATCCATGAGCAAACTTTTAAAAGCAAATTTAATAGAGACTTGAAAAGCTATCTATGATTTTCCTACATTTAACCTATTATGAGTAATTTAAAATTCATTACTTTTTTCACTTTTAGAATTACAGGAAGCAAAATGGCTGCTTTGACCAAAATGCAAATTAGTAACACTGCTCTTCAGTGATAAAGTTCCTGGGAACTGGCCCAAAGTTATCCTATGTAGAAGTTTAAGTTTGGAAAGGGCATCTTCTCTTCTCAAAGGAAAAGTGCATATTCTAAAACATAGCAAACATTTGGCACAAAGATTATCTAGTAAGAGGCAGCCTCCATCAGCATTGTAGTATCCCCAAACTGTTTTGGTTTCATAGTATTAGCATGGGAGAACTACCTCAACACAGTCTACTCGTGCTGATGCTCCTGATGCTGCCATTTCAGGTGCTCGAAAAGGTGCTGCCTTCACATCCTCTGCTGTTGGTGCCATTGTACTCTCCCAGGCGATGGGGCAAGGGGCACACTCTCGATCTTCACACGCTAAGATGAGAAAAATCAATTTCAATGCCCAAAAAGATGGAACTGCTTGAGCAGAAGAGGTGACTAAAACTACCAAATGGATTATGGCACTTAAAAGAGAGACAGCTGACTTACAACATTAGGAAAGAATTTGAAATTATTTTTTCCAGTTTTTCTAAGTCATCCTACAACAAAATTAGAAAGTTGGAGACTGAAAAGAGAGATTTCCCCCTTCCTTAGACCAGAATAAAATTGCAGAGGCCCAAGATGGGGAAAAAAAAATTTCTTCGCTAGGAAATGTTCTTAGAAAGTCTCAGTTTCTTAAAAATATTCCTCCTTTTTAAGGGTTTAAAATTGTTTTGGTCATGAAAGAGATTTACCTAAAGAGCTAGTTATAACATCTTATTTTTAGTAGCGTTCTAAGCCTAGATACGTCTCTAAACCCAGACAAATTTCTTGTGCTTTGTGTTTGATTATCATGTGATAAACCTTTCTGAATGAACTCTTACATGGTGAAATCTAGTATCTGAGCCATTGAAGGCATTCACTGAAAACTAAAATGTGTAATATTTTAAATTCCAGATTACATTACATGAAGCTTACATGAAAGAATATTAAACAAATACATAAAATGTGAAGATTATGAAAACTGGGATTTGACTCTGAGAAACCCCTAATGTGTTAACACTTTAGGTGTATTTTTTTCTCACCAATCACCAATATAGCATCAAAAAAGCTGAATTCTACAATTCATTTGGGATCTACAGTGATTCTATTTGCATTAAATGTCCACCAGTACCAAAGCTGTAAATGAATAAACCCTTACCTAGGAGTAAGCTTCATTAAACTCAGTGGAGCTTATTTCCACTAAACAAACAAGTTTAAGATTATACTGTATCTATGATAAACAGATTAAAATTCTCTTAAATATGTTGTCATAACAATACTATTTTGGTCTTGCTCTAGAGTTGAATTACCTTTTATATACTAATTTTATTATCAAATACAACTCAAAGAAAATTGTTCTGTACAAAACTTAAGTCTTTTTGCTTTTTACATATTCTTTTCAATGGACAAATGTGTAATTCACTATAATTTGCAAATGATTGTCAGCACCAGGACCTTTACTATTGCAATTTAAGAAGGATGTTGAAGTCCTAAATGGTATTGGAGGTCACTCACTACTGGACTGGATGGGAGTAAATGCACAGCAATTAAATCTGGGCAAAGAAATGGTTTTAGCCAGGAAACCTAACTGCCTAGGGAGAAATGGTTATGGATGGATTTATACTCTTCTTGAAGGATTAGTTCTATAGTTTGGAGATGCTCTCGGATTCTCCTTTGCTTTTATAATATCCAGGAGGCAATTCTCTCCAGGAGAGCTTTTTTTGACCTTTAACTAATATACAGACCCTGCTATTGAGGCAGGCTATTTGGCCGTACTCTTACATGCAATTGTTTCATCTTTCATCTATGCTGGATTCACTTTAATATATCCTATCTTCAGAAACTTCAGTTAGTGCAGAACGCTGCTGCTGGTGTTAAATGCCAAGATTCTCACCTCTGACCCCAACACTATACCTACTACAAGCACTCTAAATCTGTTTTAGACAACTGAAAACACCTTCAGCACATCCTTGTCAATAAATTGGAAACTGTAAATCAACTACAAGTTATTCAGCTACATTTTTCATAGCCTGATAGGAGACTAGAAGAAGGATTAGCTTTCCCAAATGTTCTCTTTTAGCTGGAAACTATATTAAAAAAGCCCACAGAATCAAGATTTCGAAAAATCTCTTTCTGTTTTCTAGCAGTAGTTCCATCAATTCAGATTTGTTACTGGTCCCTCCTTTAGAAGACTCACTATAGATTCTACAAAAAGATAAATGCAAGGTTAGGTATCTGCACTGAACAGATCTGCATTGTGTCCAGGGGAGAAGTATATTCTGATGGTAAGTGCCACCCTGCCAATGGATACATATAATTGAACATATCCCAAAATTTGCTTTCTTATTTATTATTGATAATTCAGATAAGATACTCTAATAATAATACATCTGCATATGGTGAGGCTGATTTATTGGCTTAAGAAGTTCTCAACTGCTACAACTAAATAATGATGAATAGTGACTGTTCCTCCATGTAATTGTTTTGCGGTTTGTGTGATTGGATACTTGTACAAATATATGGGAATGGCTGAGAAACATATTATGCTTTCCATAGGGTTAATTTCCTTTTGCTTTTAAGGCGCTGGATTTTGTTATTCGGGAAATAAATGGTATACATAAATACAATAGCATTCACATGCTCTGACAATCATCAGATCTTCGCACCTACTGTTGGAATTACAGCATAGGCCTTTAAAGGCATGGAATCCTATCCCTTTCTGTTTCCATACATGTAAAAATGCTACATTAAAAAAAAATGTCCATAAAGGAAGATACAACTTCTACCTCGATATATTCTATAGTTCCGATCCTCTTAGATAGATTGGAGTGGGGGTAGCAACCCCCTATCGTTGTTGTTGTTCAGTCGTTAAGTCGTGTCCGACTCTTCATGACCCCATGAACCATATTGTGCCAGGCCTTCCTGTCCTTCACTGCCTCCCTCAGTTTGCTCAGTTTCATGCTCATTGCTTCAGTGATGCTATCTAACCATCTCATCCTCTGCCGTCCTCTTCTCCTTTTGCCTTCAATCTTTCCCAGCATCAGGGTCTTTTCCAAAGAGTCCTCTCTTCGCATTAGGTGACCAAAGTATATGAGCTTGAGCTTCATTATCAATCCTAACCCCCTATCACTCAAGTGTAATTATTTAAGATATGAGACACTTCCTGCAGACTCTCTTTACATGAACCACCCCAAGTTAAGCATGTTTGAAATTGCACTATCAACTAAAAATATGAGATATGTGAAGTTCCTAGATTAATTGATACAGAAATATGTACAGCCTTCTGCAATTTCCTTTTGGTGCTGTGCAACATGAACTCTTCCTATTGTCAGATGCAGAAAAACCTTCTGAAAGAATGACGTGGGAATATCCAAACTATAAAACTTTAATATTCATGCAGAATTCATATTTAAATTTTTAAAAAATAGAAAATCCTGATGGGTTATTAGATGAGCTATAAATATATTATTCACAGCAATGAGGAATTCGAAGCATAAACTGTTATTTGCAACTCATGAAAACTTAAAGAATGATGTTGGAGAAAGATGCTTCAGAGTCAGCCTAAGGCATTTTTTTTTTGTCCTCAATGAGATGAGATGCCTTCCTCTCATTTTATGTACAAAAGCTGATGAGACTGAATTCTGTTAAGGAATATATTTTTCTATGTGTAGGAGTGATTAGCTTATAAAGATATTTAGTTGGTTTAAATGAGAAATTTATTTTATACAAATTGTAATAGCTTGGAACCAAAGACATGGCTGTTTGGTGTTCCATACAATTAACTTTCGCTTTAATGCTCACTTTAACATGCTCAAGCCCTAAAGTCAAGCATGATCCTGGTGAAAAGCCATGGAACAGAGTTTAGCTTCTAAATAACAGCACTACGGAAACTGATAGTTCTGAAGGGCCTTAGCTACTAAGTCCAGAAGGGGCTAAAGTTAACATCTTCTTGGAAGGAGCATATACAGTAGCCTCTGGTCTGGTCTATTATGGGCTCTCAATCCACCCCCTATTCATGTTCGGCCTAAGGTTAAGTAGAGTGCTTCATTTAGATTTATATAGCAAAGAACTGTAATTTTGTAGCAGTACTAAAGAGACTTGGTGCCATCCTTACACTACCCATAAATATTTTTATATTGCCCTCTTTACTTCTCATAAAAGGGCATTCACATTGGCAAGATCTAATGCCCTACTCTCAAAGGACATGGAGGGGAAATTTAATAATATTAAATATGTCTATGCATGTGGTCAGAGGCAGAGATTGAGATAGTTGCACAGGTTTTATTGAGTTGCCCTTTATATCTTACCTACACACAGAGCTAAATTCTCCCCTTATTGGCAAAAGCTTGGGCTGGCCTCAGTCAGAAGTTCTAAGGTTTTTTAAAATTGTTGGTCGCACAGTCAGTCAGTTGTTTAGACTGGATTTGGTATTTTTATCCAACTATCAAATCCTTCCCAAGGACCTGGGATAGGCAGATGTTATTGATGGTGTTAAAGGTATCATCGCAGGATGTAAGCTGTTCCAAGTAAAGCTGCCTTTTGCAATTGACTGATTGTGATGTTGTTGTTGTTGTTGTTGGACCAAGCTAGTGAAATTTCTGGGAAAATTAAAAAATTCTGTGTCATCACGATGCCTATTAGAATGGGTTGGATCTGATTCATGGCTAGATAAGAACAGATTTAGATAAACTTGGGGAGGGCGGAGCTGGCGTCGCGGCGATACGGCGGGCGATCCTGGGCTCCCAGGATCGCAGTCGATATCTCCTCCCCTGGACGGTCCCAATGGACCTAAGCCATCCCGTAGAGATGGCGATCGCAAAGGGCGCGTCCCGTGGATCTCAGGGACGCCGCAAGTCCCAGATTGATCCCGGGAGAAGCTCTTGAAGCCGGCGGAGAGGCAGCCAAAATGGCTGCGAAAGCCGGGACAGCTCCAAAGGAAGAAGGAAGAGAGGGGTGTCAACTGGGTGAGATGGACTTTTACTATCCAACTATTCTTAGAGAACACCTTAAGTAACTTAAAGAGATTTTTAAAAGTGAAGAAAAGTGGATTAAGTGGCGAGATTGAGCCTTATAAAAAAAGGGGGGAAAATTTTTTTTCTTTTCAACTTTCCCTTTTTAGTGGAATTGGCAAGATGTTTTTCTCTTAAAAAAATATATTTTTAACTGGATTGGCTTTTTCTTTTTAATACTCAATAACTCTTTATCTTAAGCCTTTTTTCTAAGATTTCTTTATTGTTATAAGAAATTTATACTTTTTGATTTTGAAATGGGGAAAGTGGAGTTAAGAGAAAGTAAATGAAAGAAAGTTGCACTGCCATCTAGAGGCTTGACGTAGTGCTTTTTTTCTTCTATTGTGACGCATGCTCAAGGACCCTGTGCTTTCTAAAAAGATAGTGGGATGTGCATGTTTATACAGGTGCCATCCGTAACTATAAACAAGAAAGTGGAGTTGAAAGCGATTTTGAAAATATCAAGATGGAAAGTTTGAGCTAGTCACAAGAGCCCTGATTAGTGGCAGTAGCTCTTCTTTCTGCTAGAAGCTCTGCTTTGCTCTCCATTCCCCCCTCAGTTGGATTTTTTTTAAAGAGACTTAGTCTTTTCCCTCCTCTTCTTTTTTTTTTTTCTTCTCTTGCTTTTTTTTCTTCTTATTTTTGGCAAGAACAAAGATAAAGAATCCTTTGACTCAATGAAGGTTTATCAAGATAATAAACTATACGAGAAACACAATGCAGAAAAAGATCTTTAAACTATTGAGGATGACTATAAAAAACTGGAAGAAGAGCTGCAGAAATTCCCGCAAAAAAAGAAAAAAAGATATTAAAGCTAAAATGGACTTAATTAAACATAAAACGGGATCAATGGAAAAGGAAGAAATAGTACAAGAAATCAGAAACATTAAACAGAATTATTGTGAGGCTTATAAACTGAGAATTAAAAGGGTTAATCAACTGATAAATGAACAGGGACAGACTTGTTCTTGGCACTGAGGGTGAGAAAAAGATTATACAAGATTATAATGGAAAATCGTATTAAGAGAATGCACAAAAAAGAAGAAGTAAAACAATATTGAAAGAAACTACTTCAGATGTTTAAAGAAAAAAAGAGGGGAATACAACAATGATGGAACTGACAGAAGCTTCAAAAAGCAGAATGTTTGAAAGGACATTTATTATTGCTTTCTCTTATCCAATAATATAGAAAAAGGAATAAACAGCTAAATATTTTGGGATATTGAATGAAAAGGGTGAACTCAAAATTATGCAAGCGCTGGAATAAAGTATAAATCTGAGATATGTAGTTAAAAATTGTATTTGATTGTAAATGTTTCAAGAGATTAGACTAAAATTTATACATGGTTGAATATAGTAACATATAGATTTTAAACTAGAGACATTTTTGTTGAAACATGTAGTGAAGAATCTGGTTAGAACTGTAACCCGGTTAGAACTGTAACTGATATTGTAACTGATACTGGTTAGAACTGTAACTTTTAAGAATTGGAAAAATTAAAAAGTACTTATGCAGGAGGAAGTTATTGAAAATTATGGAATGTGCAGAGATGAGTTAAATTGAGATTTGAAATTAGAGTAAGAAGATAAGTAATTTTATATGACACTGAGAAAATATAGTAATGTAATGGATTAGGAAATTTTATAATAGAAATTTGATATTAATTATTATATATATACACATATAATCGATAGATGAAAATGTATTACTAATCCTATTGAAAGTTAAAATTTCTTGTAATAAATGATTCTATAGATTAGCTATGAATGATTAATAATTGTTAATTGATAAGTATACAAGTATATTTTGAATAGATGATATGAGAATTTAAGATTATGAAAGGGGCACCAACGAGTTGGTAACTGGTTGACACACGTTATAAAACGGAAGATGCTTTTTTTATGCCTTTCTATGTTTTTGTTTGTTCATGTATGTTTTGTGTTTGTTGTAAAAATAAAAAAAATATTTTTTTTTAAAAAAAAGAACAGATTTAGATAAACTTATTGGTTTATGAAGTTCATATGTATTTTATTATTTTGTCTTTTTTAAATTGCTTTTAGGTACATTGGACTGATTGTTATGTTATCTTTCGGTCTACAGTCATATAGCAAATAAATAACTAAGTAATGAAACAATCCTCAGAAGAAGAATTGATACACTGCTTAGAATAGCCAGTGATATATAATATAATGGATATCTATGTAAGCGATACATTTTCAAGATAATCTGGACTAGAAATTGTACTGCCTGATTATATCCATTTTTGCAAAGCAAAAAAAATAACACACAATAAGGTTAAATGGCTGTAATAAGGTGAAACAAGACTGAGGAGTAGGTCCCAGGCCAGAGTTCTTTTTCAACTGATAGATTTCAAAATTTTTCAAGAAACAGATGGAATCTTCACTCTCCCTGTATTTTAGAAATGTGTACTTTTCTGCAAGAGCTGCTGGGAGTGTTGGATTGTTGGAGTAGAAGATACCCCGTTCTTTAGGTTCACCCTTTCTGACTGAAAAATCCACTTCTCTGTCTCTAGCTCCAACCTTTAAAAAATTTCTGTTTGTTCCAGTTTGTTAAGGTTTTCCTCCTTCTCCCTCCAGAATTCCAGCTCTACTCTTTTTCATCATATCTGGGCTTGGCTTTCTCATTTCTTGAACTCAAGTGGGTCAAATCCAGAAGCTAAAAATGAAAACATCTTTTGGGTACAAGTCACTTTAAACTAAAAATGATTTAAGAAAAAGAAGAATGAAGGGGTGGAGGGGTGGAACCTGTCTACCTATCTTGGTTTTAGACTCTTGTCTATGTGTCAGGCCCAAAACATCTTAAAAAAGAAAACTTTTTTTAAAAAAGGAAAAAAATGACCCTGGAGTTTCCCTAGTGTTCACTTATCTCACCACTGTTACTGGGTAGCAGCAGTATGGCTGAGCATGTAGGGTATAAGGCTGAGGTCTTACACTTCCTCTCCCAGAAGCCTTCTGGGTGAACAAACCCTAGTTTCACATTTGGCCTTGATGTCTGATTTGATATTGACTGTTGTAATAACCTAATTTCCATGGGGAAACCTTTACCTTTACCTGACATCCTCCCTGCAGAGCAGAGATAGGGCCCCATAACATCTTACTGAAATATAAAATGGGAAAAAAATGATAAAAGAGAACTAAACTCTACAGCCACCATGTGACCCTGTGCACTGGCATGAAACTAGGGAAATCAACTTTGGGAGACTGATTACTCTCACAAGATATAAATAGAATCAAATTTGATTAAAAGAAAAGTGAAAAGATAAAAAATCCTTTTTAACTTGGAATATTCAGATATAAAACATTTAGACATGTAGAAGCTAAAAATAGAGCACTCCTAAAATCACAGGCAGTATCTTGAAAGAAACTCCAGATACAAGAAAAGCAACTCTGTTATAAAAGGTTCCAATAGATGTTATGAACAGTACACCTTCCTTTCTTATTTACAGTATTTGCACTCTCAGACTAGAGAGCTACAGATGGTAATCTGTCTGGGCCTCATCCTAGAAGCCTCAAGACCTCTCCCTAAGTTTGTATAGCTTTGTCTTACAGTGGTTATACTCACTACTGCCCACTAGAAGAACTTGAATATAGGTAGTACAGTGAAAACTAAGAGGTTGCATAGTGCTTCTTCATGGTCAGTAGTGAATATAACCACTGTAAATCAAGAGGTTCCAAATTGCCCAAAAGCATACAATTTATTAAGAATGTTTAGTGAAGAGAAAGCTCTTGAAACAGATGTTACTCCTTTGCCACTTTATTTCCTGGAATTCCTTCCTCCTGCAAATTCCAGCTTAAATCTGATGGAAGATTTAAATTCCACTGGTTCCTCCCTCTCATCCAGCAACTTGATTTTAAAAAGACACTGTTCTTCCCTCTAGCAGAAAGAGAGGGGTTTGAAGGGATCTGCTTTTTTGCATGCCAAAATCCTGCAAGAGTGAATGTAGGAGTCAGGGCTTGCCTGTCCATTCACTACTAATAATGTTTGTATGTTAGATTTATAATCTACCTTTCATTTAGAAGCTCAAGTCAGCATACATAGCATTTCCTCCACCCATTTTTCCCATAAGAATAACTCTGTGAAGTAGGATGGGTTGGAGAGAATGACTGGCCTAAAAACACCCTGTGATCTTCCATGGCTGAATGTGGACCTGAATGAACATGCTGTTGAAACTGAGAAACAGTGATTATTTTCATAATTTAAAGATAAAGCTCATGTAGTTTTAAAAGTAATTCAAGAAAATATCAAAAATAGTAGTTTGCAATTACATAGGTTCTCCAGTTTTTATAAGGGACTCTTCTTGATGATGCATTTCCTTTTTGTTAGGCCCTCAAAATTGATATGGTATCTTTACTAAACATTATATTTTGATTATCTCTTTTATTTATTAAATTTGCCCCCCACCCATCTCCCCCCAATGGGAGATTTTTGCTGTTTTTCCACTCTTGTACATTTGTACATCCTTCCAATCAAAATTTCAACTTCTCCTAGGTATTAAATAATAATTCTAGTACCA
This sequence comes from Python bivittatus, assembly GCF_059951505.1. Classification (NCBI taxonomy): domain Eukaryota; kingdom Metazoa; phylum Chordata; class Lepidosauria; order Squamata; family Pythonidae; genus Python; species Python bivittatus. The sequence continues at coordinate 36,580,579 of NW_028277098.1, forward strand.
ATTAAGCACTTCAAGGACTCATGCTTATAGAATAAAATCATATTAATCATGCTCAAGATGCAGACATGATATATAACCCCAAGGAATACAGAACTATAATAACACTTCTTTAAAAGCCCTCACAATGATATGGAATGCTGATTAATTCTTGAGAAGAAAACAGGGAAATAGAATGAATAAATTAAGAACTTGAATAAAGCAAAATGATTGAGAGATACAAAAAATATAGGGAAAACTGGATATTTTTGATTCACTTTTGAGAAGATGTTTTTAAATTTTTTATTGAATTTCTAAAACTTTAAAAAGTTGTCAGCACAGTAACAACAAAACTATAAACAATAAACAATATATGTATGCTAGGAAAATCAAAGGACTGCATAACTGCCTTTTGTGAAGTTGTCAAGGGTTTTATCTACCCATTATCAATTATTGTTTATGATGAGCCTACCTTCAGCCATGGCTCTTTACATATTCATGTATCTATGCAGACACCCAAACAAAACAGCTTGTATTCACTTTGCGAACAGGAAGCTCAGAATTAGTTTAGATCCTCATAAGGCATAGTTTTCATAGGAAAGGCAAGACTGGTATCAGTATCAGATCAGATGCCATGCCATGAGTTTTAAAACAACCTCAGAGAGAACTCTGGGAAGGAAAAGATGAGAAATGGCTACCTGCTATAATAGCTAAAAAGGACTTATACAGCATTAGTGGCTGATGAAGATGAATTTGTGGTTTCAATCCTCAAGAAGGCTAGGCTTAATAGATCCTCAAGCAGATTAGGCAGTGTTTGTGCTGCTGAAAGTAGGTTGTTCATGAGTGGTTCAGAGTCCACAGAGTATTTGAAGGAATAATCTGGGGAAAAATGCTGAAAAGACCAGTATAAGGCATAATCTACACTTCACAGAGAACTCTTGGTTGGGCTGAAGATGATGGAAGAAAAGCAAATTAAAGGTTTTACTTGTCAGAGGTTTACTATCTAGATGTCAGCTTTGCAAGGTACTCCAGACAAGAAGCACATCCAGAAATACTAGTTCTAACTTTACTGTAGGGTTATATTTACAGAATCTTGCAAATCTGAAAGTACATCTCTCCCCTCTCAATTTTAGAGTCCAAGAAACTAGGGAGGGTCCCTTCTGAGACATTTGCCATGCCCTCATTCCTTCTGCAGAGTCAGCTGCCTCTTATCTGACTGTTGTCTAATCCATGACGCTTCCTCCTGTCTCCCAAGGTCATTTCCACATACCATAACACTAGATCCCAGCAAACGGCCAGTTTCTCTGACTAAGAGAGAAAAGACACAATGCCAGTTATATCTGTAATTCCTTTCTTTACTGTAGAATTTAGAAGAGTAAGTAGGGATATGAGAGCTAAAGACTGTGAGTTCTAGTTCTGCCTTAGGCACAAAGCCAGTTGGGTGTCTTTGGGCCAGCCACTCTCTCTCAACCCTAGGAAGAAGGCAATGGTAAACCACTTCCAAAAAATGTTGCTAAGACAACTGCATGGACTTGCCCAGGTAATCACCAGGAGTCAAGACTAACTCAAAGGCACTCAAACACATACTACACAAAAAGGGAGGGATAGAACTTTAGTGCACACACGTTAAGCTAGTATCCTATTTGGCACAAATATACTTAGAGCTGACTAGAATTGAAAGTTGAGTTCAGAAAAGAAATAAAGCCCATCGCTTGTATTTTTGAAACATTCTTATCTGAACGGCAGGGAGAAACTGTTTATGAAGGTATACCAATCAATTACACGGCTCTAATCTTATTTGCAAAGCTTGAGGCTGAAAAAATGAAACTACTTTGCTCTGTTTTGTCAGTTTTTTGAATGAAGTGGAAAACGAACCCCTGGAATGTATTCTTTCAATCAAAAGAGTACTAAAAAAGGAAGACTAAACAATAAGGACAAAATAGGACACCCATGACTTCTCTCTCTCTCAAAATAGCCCTTTGCTGATTGGTAAATCAAAGTGACACAGTTTAAAATTGTACAAGCATATAGTTTCCATTTATTTGTTACAAATAAACCCTTTAATATGATTACCTGCTTTTTCTACATCAGAAATATATTTCATGTACATAATCTTTAGAACGCTTGAGGCCTTTAGAATCTTTTGCAACTTTTACATCCATGGATTTCCTAAGAACAAATCTTTACCTTCTGCATCTCTTCAACTCTGTCTGGACTGGGATGCTAAGCAAGATCAGGCCTGATGAGTATTTGAGTAGAAGACTAGCAGGTGAAATAATATAACTATAGATTAGACTTGGAAGTTGAAAAAAGTATCCTAAAATAAGACAATGGCAAATCACTTTTTATTGTTGCCAATAAAACCACAGGGACATATCTATGAAGTCACCAGAAGAGGATCTTCATATTTCTATTTTAGTTTTCCTTCTAATACTGTTCTTACATTACATAGAGGACATATCCATAAAGAAATCTGAGATTTGTTATTACCATTTTAAAGTTAAATAAATTCCCTTGGTGAAAAAAATAAGTCTTTTTTCCTACCAAGTGATAAAGGAGGTTCAGTGCTGCAAAACTAATTACATTGTTCATAATTATAATGAACAATAAATAAATTGTTGTATACAGTAATTAGGTCTTAAATTTATATAAATTGATCAAAATTAATTATGTAATTCATTAATTTGAATAAGTGATCAACTTATGAATAATCCGTCACATTAAATTCCCCTTAATCAAAACTAATCAGCTCCTGAGCTTAGAAATATAATTGCAATAATTCAATATTGACTTTATAAGAATGCAATTAATGTGAAATTCATTCCTTAATGCTCAAGTTAAATATTTTGTTCTTCCAGATTTTTTTTTTAAATCTTATCCAGATAATAGAAAAATGTCCTTCTGTTATCATAATATATTGTGTATTTTAGAGAAAAATGACATAGGAGAAATGTTTAGTTGGCCTGAAACTTAATGTATATTCAGAGCAAAATAAAAGTTGCTCTGAACTTACGTAAAAGTTAATGCTAAGGATGTTCCTATCAGCATCCTTTACCAAGTGGACTGTGGCACCCTTAGTCATTATTAAGTAGGATTAGATAAGCTACATTCCTACAGATATCCCTGGTTTTCATTATTGATATCTGTTGTCTGAAGTATGAATTATGGCATAGCTGGCCATTTGCAGTAAGGATGAGTAATCACCCGGTGGAGTTGCTGGTGTTTGCCTATTCTTGGTGTTCTACCTATGTATCCAATACTACTGTTTTTCTAAAGATACTCTGGATAAATAGGATCTCTTCAGGGAATTGTCTAACCTGTATTTTAAAACAGTTATCAAATATGTGTATCATCATACCCTGAGAGCCAAACCAATGAAATTAAAACTCTCCTAAACCAGTTGTCCATGAAATTAATAATCTGTCAAGCACTGAAAAAATAATGTTGAGCCGTAGTTAGTAACACTAATAAGTAGTTCATTATTTAATTTTTCGGACCTTCAAATATACTTCATGCTTTCCCCATCTGTGTATTCCCAGTTGCTTACAATAAAGTATATAACATCTAAAACTGAAATATAAGAGTGATTTAAAGGGATAATTGTTAACATCTATAATTAATACACTGCATACATTGAATTTTACCACTGAATAGTAAAATATAGGATTCATAACAAAATGATTTGTACAAAGTGCGAAGTAGAAGTCATCTGCAATTTCCATGTCCTATTTTCACAGGGAGTTATGCTATATCAGATCATAGCATTAATCCATCTAGATTAGCATATTCTATACTTCCTTGTAGAAGTTCTCTACAGTTTCAAACCTTGAGACTTTCCCAGTCCTAACTGGAGAAATCAGGGTCTGAATTTAAATAATTTCAGGTAAAGCATATGATCTTTCATTACATTCTAGCTCTTCCATTATCATGCCTGAAACACAACAGTAAATTTAAAAAATTTCAATTCATGGTCACAAATATATGTTGCTCTGTCTAGGAGGACGGGCAAAACTTTTCATTGCAGAATGTTCCAAAATCAAAATGGCCTGTCCCAACCTTGGAATGAGCCATTCTTAGTAATTTGGACATGGTCTACCCTTGGAACACCCCATTTCAAAAACAGCCTGTGTTGGATCAGAATATTCCATGATGGAACACTTTACACACTCATACCTTGTCGCTTCTGTACTATATTTGGATCAAAGCAGAATAACTTATGGATTAAGACATACATAAAAAAATAACTGTACAAAATATGCCACAAAGTAGTATCAATTGATCTACTGCTAAATGTACTACCATACTACCTGATATGGTTCAGATGCAGTGGGAAATGTATTGAAATTTCTGCAGTTCAAATGTAACTGAAGGACATCAGGTTGGGGAAGGAAGAAAAATATTTATATTTTATATTAATACAGAGGACAGTGCACAACCATTAGATTAATATGCATGTTATCCAAAGATTTTTTATTCTTCTCCAAGAAGAGGAAAGATACAATGAACTGGTGATAGGACTATACAAGTAAAGTACATGATACAGCATCAAATATTGATGTAGGTTTATTCACCTTCTGAAGTCATTTCTATTGTGTTCTGAATTGTCTGCAGTAGACATGTTATGAATAGATGTTATATACGAGTTTTACTTTCCTTAAAATAAAATGTGTTGTAAACTACTGGCAGCAGCAGATTTTCTGTTCTCCCTGGAGATGGTGATTTTGGAAAGAAAAAACTAGGATACCAAGATTTCTAAATTTAGAAGGCAAATGTTTTGTTAAAATGCACATGTAACACATTGTTGACAGTGAAGAAGGCTGAATTATTTACAGCAATGAGCAGTGTTTATAAAATTGCTCATATATTCTAGAAGTAGTTTGCCATTTTGGTTCAGGTGCTGATCCCCTTATTCTGAGATTGTTTAGGCAACCTTATTAAATTCTATTTTGCCATAGTAAATAAAGTTTCTGAAATATAAAAGAATTTGTCTAGTCTAGGAAGAGCTTGAAAGAAAGAGTTTCTAACATCTTTGCCTCTAAGATCTGCAGTGTGAATTCTTAGTTATCTTATTATTCAATAATGATTTATTACAATGTAGAAGACAAGACAGTGTCTTTCAGAGTATACACTGCATATCTGTTATGAAAGTTCTCTTAAAAAATTCATATATGTATTTAGGAAAAATATTAAATGAGGCAAGCTTAGTTACAGGTAGTCCTCGACTTACAACCAATATTGGGACCAGAACCTCTGTCACTAAGTAATGCAGTTGTTAAGTGAATCATGCCCAATTTTACAACCTTTTTTGCTGCTGTCATTAAGTGAATTACTGCAGTCATTAAGTGAACCACATAGTCATTAAGCGAATCCAGCGTTTATTTGGCTGCTTGCAAAAAATAAAATAAAATCTGAGTAGGAGAACTTTTATGGTTGCATTTGAACTTGTTGCATTTAAAAGCCTCTTATAAACTGTGATGATGAAATGATAGCATGTCAGCAGTTTTGTAAGTAGGCACTTTCCCCAGTAGAATGGAAAATGGGAAAGGAGGGAAGGCGCATTTTAAACAATGCTTGCACAGTTATGATGAGCACCATGATGAAGCTATACAGGGCATGGGTGTGGGAGACAGTAAGAGAAATCTGGCTGCTGAAACCTTGCAATGGACAAGACAAGAGTTCCAACCAATGACAAAACAGACTGTCCATGTGTTCTGCAGAGCTGGAGCATTGCAAAAAGTCAAAAGAACATTGATCAAGCTTCAAATAAAACAGCACAGAACCACAAATAAATTGATTTAGCCATCAAGATGATAAACAAGTCCAGAACTGCTTCTGAAATGTTGCAAAACTTTCCATTAGGTGTGCCAACAATTGTAACTAATTAGCCTTTCTTGCTGGAGGATTTCCTTAGTCAGTGCAATTGGGATAACAATAGTTCTTCCTTTTCCTATATTCCTCCCACCCACCCTCAACATAGAAATTATTGAATCTTCTGATACCTAGGATATTTTAATGGCGTCAGTTATATTCCTGGCAATTTATTTCTGTGACACTTCCTCAGGACTCCAATAAGTGTTTAATGGATTACATATATTAATATGGCCAACAAAAATAAGTGTGTGTGTGTGTGTGTGTGTGTGTGTGTGAGAGAGAGAGAGAGAGAGAGAGAGAGAGAGAGAGAGAGAGAGAGAGAGAGAGAGAGAAACAGATGGGAACAAAAATCCTTTTCAGACATTATAAAATCAACAGGGCTCACTACGGGAAGGAGTCACCTCTGATAATACTGCTTGAAAAGCATCTCTCCTGCAGCCCTTCACACATTCATTCAGTATTATCAGGAGCTTGCTGACATGGATAACAACGTATGTACAGTCATATGTGCAAATATTTTTTCCTGCAGGCATTTGCTCTAAATGTGTGACTGTCTCAAGGTGCAAAAGACTGTGAGGGGCTGGGAACATAACGGAAGGAATGTTGGACATAAATAACCAAGAGATAAGGAAGTAGTTTGATCCAAGCTGCATTAGCATGGCCAGAAAAGATTCAGATTGGTCAAAGATAATCCACAATAAAATAATAAATAAATGAGAGCTGGAAATTTTATTGTGGTTACTAGTACCTTCTAACCATGACATTAAGAACACCTTATAGAAGTCTGCGTATTTCTTTTTCCTTACTTGTACCTTGCTAGGAGGGGTCTGATATTAGCAGGTTGATGTCATTTGAGCAATATTTACAGAGCATGAGGCTTCCACAGGCCAATCTACTACAAAGCACTCCAGGGCTTAATTTTTCAAACTACAGGTGTCACTCTCAGGTACAAATGGATCTTAGGCATGATGGCCTTTATGGTCAATGGGAATTAGTCGAATAAAATGGTTATATTCAAAAATATGTTTGCCTCATTTTCAGAAAATACAGTAAAAAGTGAATGACCCACTGCTGTCACATTGTGCGTGCAGAACTATCTTAAGGCTAACAATAAGTTAAATAACCATCAATGATTGAGGAGTAAAGTGGAATGTTCACACAATTTATTGTTCAAACTATACCAACTAGAACTTTTTACCAAAGACTTAGGGAACCACTTTCTTAAATCAAGTTCTGACATTAACATGAGATCTCAGGGGTTAAATCTTCTTTGGATGCCAAGGATATACTTGATTTCTAAGCCATGGCTTAAATAATACATAAGTATTCCACATGCCCCTTTAAAAATTCTAGATAAGAGAGTTAGTTGGGTTAGACCATGGGAAAAAGTCTTTTGACATTTACAGCTCCCAAATACACAGTGATAAAATATTTCATGGACTGGTACAAATGCTTTATTACTTTTAGTCAGTAATATTTATTTAAAAAATTAGCAATGCTTTATAGCACTTTTTAAGAACACTTAAATATATTAAATTCATATTTCACAAACTCATTCTGTGGTTTACTCAGAAATAAATTTGACTGATTGTAGTTCAAATGTGTCTTTTTAATAGTTGTGAAAGGATAGAGTATAAATAATCATATAAACAAATTCACACCCAAGTAAGGATTCATATAATTACAAGTTTAGATATCCTTAATTCTTCCTGAAATGTGAGAAATTGTACAAATAGAACCCAAACTATTTATAGCAGATAAATAGCCACTGGACACTCAGGTAGTCAATTGATTATGTAAATACACTGCATTATTTTGAAAAACATGAGGATCTTTGATGCAAGTCTCTAACAAATTATAAAATTAGGTAAGTAATTATTCTGAAAAATCGTTTGTCATAATCAGTTACAGTTATGCCAATTTTGGGGTACAGTCTATTGACAATTACAGGTAACATAGCTTCAATATCATCTAAAAAAAAAAGGAAGACACAAAAAGAAAAAGATGATTCCTGAGTAAAGAACAATTTTCCTATTCACTATTTCTCCATTTCAAACCAACCCTGCTACTTTGCTTCTTATCAAATGCATGGCCAGTCAAAGCAGGTCACCTAAGTATAACAGATGGGTGAAAAATTAGTAGCTTTATAAAGAAGCCAGGTAAATACTACCTGCTTTGGGTGAATATGTAAATCAAGAGCTGCTTGTTTATAGAGACAAAGCAGCAGCAATAGTATTAAATGTGCCATCAGCTCTAGTGCAAATAATAGCAAAAACACACAATTTCTAACTGCAACCAATGTTTCAGGCTTACTATAATTTTTGAAACAAAAATGTGACAAAAATGCCTTGTTCTTTTTGTTATTAGCATGTGTCAAAATTGCATACATTACAAGAAATATCATTAAATAGGTTTTCTTCCCTGAATCCCAATGATTTTTAAAAAATTCAACATATCCTTTCATAATATAATCCTATTCTTTTATAAATGTTATAATTCTTTTATAAGATCTTATTCCCATTATTAGTATAGTTGATCATTTTGTTGGATAATGTTCCACGTATACCTAAAACAGATGTTCATCTTTATACACCGGAATACAGTTTGTATTATAATGCTTCATCTCTGACTAAGAAATTTTGGACTTATTTGCTTTCCCCAATTCCAAGTGCATGTTACAGAGTAAGTGAAATTACTATCAACAAAGAAGCTGACACAAGTCATATTCTTGTTTTGGCTATAGTACATTCAAATCTTATACTGCCACCTGGATCTGATGGCAAGCACTGAACCTCAGTGTTATGTGTTGCTTTTTATCATGTTATTAGAAACAGGCCAGAGCTTAGATACACACTTTGATTCTATAGATACGCTGCATCTTCAGTCAGTGTAATAATTACAGGTAGGTCACAATTAGTGTGAGTTCAAATAAGGTAATATTCAATTTAGTGCAAATTGTAAATTGATACCAGGTTGTGTTTAATACGACCCAGAATTCAGTTAATGTGAAGCTAGCATGTGCGCAGTTGAGGCTAGCAGTTGTGATTGGGGTACTAGACGCTGCTAATCTTTGTCTGTGTAAAATAAAGAAAAGGAAGATTCCGTCAAAGGAAAACAGTACAAGTGTATAAAAGAAGAGGCTCATTATTACATTAGAGCAAAAACTTTATGTAACTGAATGACATGAATGTAGTCATAGCAACACTATAATAGGATGAGATGTTGGAATGCCTGAATGTTTTTGTTTTTATTTTGCTTTCTATAACTACTTTGTGACTTTGTTAACCATAGATTTAAATTATGTATTTTTTTATCCTTTACTGTAATATTTCATTAATATACATATACAAATTTATGTTTAAAATTTATGCCTATTTCCATCAAGCTGGAACCAATTATCATATTTTCCATAAAAATATCACTTCGAATAGTGCAAATTAAAATAATGCGGCCATTTTGTGGGATTCATTAACTGCTCTAATTGAGACCTACCTGTAATTTCAGTATGAAATTAAAGTAATATTTTAAGTTGGCATGAAAATAGTGACAATTCTACTGCAGAGCTTGTGTGACCTTTTCCAGTATGTTCACATCAGACAAGTGAAAATAATTCCAAATCAGATATCTGAATCTCAGAGAACCATTAGACCATTTAAATATTTACCTAATTTTAAATCTACACAATGAAGTTTTTAACTTCATTTTTTCCATCAAAATATTTTTCAAACCAGCACATGCAATAATCCACAAACTCTCATTCCAAGAATATCTATTGTCTTTATTTCTTTTAAAAAATGTTGCCCTATTAACACAATTCTCAGATATTTGTAAAGTATTTGGAACTTGCATTTTCAATTACTTAGAAATTACTTTATAGCAAACTCTTCAACTGATGAAGACATATAGTACTTGTCCTGCAAAAGTAACACAAAGATTTTTTTTCTTCTCATTTCCTGAAACTATATCTACAAATGGCACAGACTAAATGTAAGTTTTGTAAGGACAAGCAGGTTTGTCACTGCCCAATCAATGAGTCATATGATGATGATAGCAATAATGCCTCCACTTCAAGGATAAATGCTTTATGTACCATTTCAGTAAGGAACATATTACCGAGTTAATTTTAAGTATTCTCTTCTGTGGATGCCTATAGTAGGATGCTACAGCTTAGTAATAATACCAACTGTACACCAGATAAACGTATATTTACACACATTCACCTATATCCATATTGACACCTTATTTGCACAAATGTAGCAGTTATTAATCTTACTCCTGTATCTTTTCTTCTCTTCAAGTAATTGCTCTGTCAAAATGTTTTTCAAGAGTAGCAATCATGTGCATATTGAAAGGACTGTCTCCCTTCTTTCTGTATAGGGTTGTTAAAGCAAAGTTCTAGCAATTCTTTCACCATAGGAAGAGAATTAATGCAAGTGCATTACCAAGGAGCAACTAGATACCTGAAACCCTTTCTCCAGTTAACAGATTATCTCAATAGCACCCAAGCAATATGGGATGGGCAGGGAGTCTTTTCAACTTGCCCTGCATATGATCAGCAGCATTGTAAGAAGAGAATCATCTCAACTAAATTGCAGTCTTCCACTATTAGACACACTTCTTGTTCATCCACCCAACAGGCAGATTCAAGGTACAATACCATCACAATGCCACTCTCTGGAGAAGGGATGCCTAGCACAATCACCAGATGCCTTAGTTTCAGAATACATAATTAAGACCTGTTCTAATTCAAGTTGGAAAAGGAAAAAACAAAAACAAAACAGATACCTCATTCTTCTGAAAGATACAGAGCAAAAATTCACCCATTACTGTTTTATCAGCTTTAATACTTTTCTTAAGGCACACTTGGCATGGAAGTAGTTATACTGATTCTCTTCGAGCTAACATTTTGATTTTTTTTTTAAAAAAATCTGCATTTGTAATGTATGTGGGACAGACATTCTAAAGTAGTTTTTCAGGTGTGACAATTTTATGCTTAAGTACAATTCCTAATTATGTTCATAGGACCTTTGCAACTATCTTACTATTGATTAAAAATAAAAACAAGAAAACATCCTATTACTTTCTAATGTTTACAGGGTTTTAAAGCTGTCCTATCATTACCTCATATAAGTTTGTTCAGCTTTTATAAATACTTCCTATTTATTAATTTGCCTCTCTCAATTAATTTGTAAAAGTTGATTGACTGTAATGCAATTGGTTCTTTCTATGAATGGAAAGCTCTTTGATCCAGAGGAATAAATGGGAAGGGATTTTTTTTTTCAACTTCCTCTTATCCTCTACAGCTTTCACTGCCCCTTCCTATGCTATACAGGAGATGGTAAATATTTTGAGAGATCCTGTGAGACCATGGAATAGAGGAAACATTGACAAAAATAATCCTTTCAACAGAAAAGGTAACTTTCGACACAAGCATTGATATTCTACATAAATATAACCTATATAAGTGGTTATATAAAACTCTTGTATCCCAAGATATAGTGCAAATATTAACAGGGGTGCAGAACACATTGAATTTTTGTAAAGGGGGCATAAAGACATTTAATAGATTTTTGAAATAGCAAGACTCTGAAATTGTTTTGGTCATTATTAGGAAAGACCCTTGTTAGGTTAACCATCATCTTGCTTATGCATGTCAAATCTCACAAGGGGAACAGAAGAAATTTGCATCAGAATGGAAGGAGAGAGTTGTGACTCATTGCTAACCAGAGCTAACAGAATATTGTTTGTCCATGAAGAATCAAAATTATATTTCACATGACAAATTGACGATAACTGGCACCTCCTAGTATTTGAATACAGCATCAAGTGTGGGAAGTTTTTATGTCAGCAGGCAGCTGAGATAGACAATTCTATTTTAGAAATGCTATGAAAATGTAATGCCATCCAATAGATAAGCCCTTATATAAAATGTGTTACTGAATTTTGTTTAGAAATATATTTACTATATATCAAAATAGGTTGTTTTTAAATTTGTTTGCTTTCTCTAAAGATTTGATTATTTATCATTTACAGTCATTACTACTTGTCTGCTTACTATAGTTTAAAATAAATGCCCCAATGAATAATTTTCCAAAACATATAAACCACAACTTGAAATGAGAACTGCTCAGAAAAAAAGCAGTACAATATTCAGTGAAGAACGAATTATATTCTTGGAACATTTCTGTTTATTACAATACACAGGCACTTACTTTGGCAGCGTTTTCAAGTGATTCTCTCGTAATTCCAATATTCGTAATTTAACAAGTCTGGAAGTAATAAAGATTAAAAAAAATTAAATTAGAAATTCATTAATTGCTAGGGAGTTCATTGTTCCAATGCCAATGATGCAAACCATATATGTGCATAGAATTATCCCTGTGCACCTGCAAAACCTCAAATGACAATCACAACTATATGTCTGCAGCTGAAATTAACAGGTCTAAATTAATTTCTGATTACATCTACAAGGCAAATATGCTGACTCTTCATATTCAGCATGTATTTCTGGCTCTAAAATGTTAGCTAACTTAGATGGCATTAATCAGCTGTGATTGCTGGCAGTATTCTTCAGGAAATCTTGACGAGCCACATGAGAGCAATTAAAGAGGAAAAAAGTACAAAAGGCTTCAATAAATGGATGTTGCCATCAATTACTACTTTTTAGATTTACTCAAGTCATAGCAAATGCAAAATACCCTGAGCATGATTCAGCATGTATATATTTATTTTGATTTTCTGTAGCACTAACAAAAAAGAATTAATCATGTTTTTGTAAGTTAACTGGTAAAGAGAAAACTTAGGAAGAAAAAGCATCCTATGGAGATAAAGGAAAATAATGTTTTTGAAAATGTCAAATCTTTGACAGTGATAGCGAGCTATTAGCCATGTAATCTCTAGTGCCTCTAGAGAGAATAAAACATGTAATGTTTTCGAACATTTCTCATGATGGTTGACTAAGATCTATGTAAATATAAGGTATCTAAAATGCCTTAAGTACAGTGCAATAGGGCAATCTGCAGGGCAAACAAACTATTGGAAAAACTATAAGAAGCCTCAGTAACTTATTAATTGCTATTTTTAACATATATACATTTTAAATAAAGATTCCCCTGATATCTTTTTTTCCTCCTCTGCTTTAGAAGTTCACATTTTATCTGAAAATACATTAGAATCATATTATGGGACGTGCCTCCTTATTTACAGGAAATAATTTATATTTTTGTGGGAATATATATTTAATACAACACACTATATATTCTAATTTTGCTGTTTTAAGACTAAAAGATATGTTAAAATAATGGAATTACAGAATCCAAAATAGTAACATCAATGAGTCTAAAAGTTATATATTTTACTAAAAACACATCATCAGCTGACCATATTGAAAGAATGTAAAATTATAATAAAATTATAATGAAAAGGGAAATGATATGTGTACTACCTTCATTCATAGTAGCAGCCATAGTACTCATTCATGCATTAAAGGAAAGTGTGAGCAAATTGCACTTTGACCTTCCCTATTTTTCTTGAAACAGGCAAAGTGAAATTCGAGCATCTCGACTGCAGTTAAAATCAATGAACGCCAGGAGATATCTAGAGCTCATACATTACGTGCATGTGCAATTCTTCACTTTGCACATTAAAGCTGAATTGGGTAAATCAAATATGTAACTCACCTATGTTTCTGCTTGCTTTCCCTGTTTTTCTGTAAAGTATCTGACATAACCTATCATCATACAAATAATTGGATACATGATATTGCATGTATTGGAAACACAATTATTAGGGAACAATCTATAACAATTAGGTGACAAATCCTTAAGGCTTTATCTATATCTTTTTCCAATCAAGTGGTTTCAATGCCTGAGCTAAGATGCCCAGTTTTAGATTTACTAATCTATTTCATTAAACAACTATATTGTCTCAAGAGATATACTGTCAGTTTGCAAACTGTAACTTTAAAACAGCTTCAAACTGTGATTAAAGATCCTGGTTAATAAACTGTTATTTCAAATATATTGGTTAAGCCAGATATAAGCATTAAAGAAGGGGACAAAGAGAAGGAGAATGCACAGAGTCTTGCTGTTTGTCTCCAGCTTCAAATTATGGTAACTAAGACCTGAAATAGGTCAATGTAACTGACTCAGTTCTACTACAGGACATTTTGGAGCAAAGATTTCTTGATATAAAGTAGGAGCAGGAATCAGTAAAAAGACTCTGCTACTGTTGTCAAGCTCAAGTTTTAAATGTTACTTATATAGGCAGGAACAAAGACCCAGCATTTCATGACCAGCTTCCTCCCACTTGCTATCTTGATAATGGCCACTGTTCTCAGTTATTCAAATGTCTTTAGAAGAAAGCTTAAGCAAGGCTGAATGAGTGCACAGTGTTTACAGCACTGTACAGGTATGAGTAAACAATGTTTTCCAATAGTTATGAATACAATTATGTTTGCTGCAATATACATACTTTTGATAATCCTACATATTTTAAATATATGTATATATAATCCTTTCTTGGTGGAAGGGCAAAACCTTAATATGCAGCAGCAAAAGAAGAGCATGGGTTAAAAGTAGGGGCAACACAAAACTACTGAGATTTTGGCTTGCACACACCTCTTCCCATTGTAAGCTCTTAATTACTTTCTGGTATACAGCTAATCACAGTTTTCCTGTTCAGTGTTATGGCAAACAATGTGCATGTTTGCATAATAAATTAAACCGGCCTAGATGATTAACAGGAACATCCATGTAACTTTTTATCTCTATTCCATGAAGTTTTTTACAAGATTGGTTGTTCCTCTGTAGTTAAGTACACTTATGACTGCAGAACAGCCACTCCCTGAAATTTGAAATCAAGAAATAAGAAGGATCTCAGCATAGAGTTTATATTCATCAGAAATTGGTTCTGTTTGTATGGCATTTGAAATAAGCAACAGCCATTGATAATCTTAATTATGTTGTTTCATGTAATAGTAGGAGATAGAAATTGAGTTCATGTTACTCTAGATAACTCCTCCTATCCTGTGAGACAAAAGTAAGTATATAGCTATTTTTTGGGAAGGAATAAGGAGATAGTACTCACATTGTTTGCTCTGCCATCCATGACTATAGATCAAGATTTAACCATAATTTGTAGGATAGTGAAAACCAGTTTAGATATAATAGCAGATTATGATTTGCTGTAACTCAAAAGCGAATTAAGTAGAAAATGCAAACATTAGAAGGAATATGCAAGCAAAGGACTTTTTTCTATATTGCTGAACCACTAAATATGAACTGTTATTTGTGTTGCTTGTAAATTCCCAATGCCTTTGTCTCATTTTAGATGATTATCAGCATTTCTGACTTCTGTTACCAACACTAGATATAAAGTTCCTTTATAGATCATCAACATATGCTTTCCAGAACAGTAATAATTGCTAATAATAATAATTGTAAAATACGTATTTGACAAATTAGTAATAAGTGGTAGATTTCTAGAAAGGAAAATAAATGAATTAAAATAAAATATTAATTTACTGGCTTAACATTGGAAAAGAGACACTTTGCTGTCAATATCAGACTGGGAAACCAAACCAGGGGAATACACAGCAATGGCAAAATTAACAGTATATATTCAGAACTGAAGTTTGACTAAATTTAAGAAGAATGGCTCCCCGTATAAAAATTATACACAGACATTTAGAGTATAATTTTTAAGGGGGAAATAATTGATGTAAAGATAATAATTAGAAACAATTTTGATGTTTATAAATATGTTGATGCAATCAGTTGAGTACAATTGGAGAGAATTTAAAACCATGTAGTTTCCCAATATTGTTTTAATTTATTTTTCTCGTTAAAAAAAAACAACCCCTTTTTTAAATGTTTTTTCCTTTTTCCCTTTTTCCCCTTTCTTTTCCCTTCACATGATTATGTGGATCTACCCTTGAAACAGTGATGATATCAATATTAATATTATGTTCAAAGTTTTATAGAGATTTCTAATTATTTCTTAAGGTGGCTTAATTAGTTCTATATATTTAATTTTACATATGGTAATTGTAAACTATTTACTGATATTTTATTCTTTCTCTTTTTCTTTTATATACCTATTTCTTCTGTTCCTTTAAATGTTTTATTAAATAAATTATAACATAAGATAAAAAAAAATCAACCTACTCCTCAAAGTAAAAAAATTAATACCATAAAACTTCTCAGAAACAGCTACACTTAGTGGGATGCCAATTTATAAATGTTTGCATTAGTAAAAAGCACAAATTATTTCACAGTCACTACCACTACCATCTCTCTGTGTTATGTCACATTATTACTATCAGTAGTAGTAGTAGTAGTAGTATATTTTAAGGAAAAGAAAATTAAAGTCAGGAAAAATTGCAGTTAGTCACTGTTGGAGTCCAAAGCTGAGCAAAGATCTGAAGTGGTCTCTTTGATCCAGCCCAAACTTCCATTATTTAAATTATGATGATGCAATTTTATTGATCTTTTAGATATCTGAATTGTCACATCCATTTTTTAAAAAATATATTCTATATTCATTACCTCTGTATCTCTCTCACTGTTAATTATGGAAGAAATTAATTAATTATGGTTGTACTGGACCTCTTTTCTTGCAAAAAGGACTTCCATCTCCTCGCAGCTGTAACTACTACATACTCCCAGATTTTACCCAAAAGAACTGGCTTACTCTCTGGAACACTCTGAAGACACATGAATGGAGCAAGGGAGAGGGAAGCAGACCATCCCTCTATTTCCACTGACATAAGCAGTTCTATTAGCAGAAACATTCCAGCAGATTTTACCTTACATCCTTTTTTTTGGCAAGCCAAAACAAAAATATTATTTTCTCATCAATAGAAAAAGTATGCTGTATCACAGTGTTATTACCACTCAATATTTTTATATTTTTTCTTTCAGTTTTATGCTTTTTATAATTTTAAGCTTTTAATAATAATAATATTAACAATTGTTTTGTAAGTATTAATTGTTTTTTTAGCTTTGTTGTACGCTGCCCAGAGTCACTCATTTGTGATGTGGGTGGCCATATAAATTTGATGAATAAGTAAATAAATAAATGACAACTTTTCAGCTGCTTGGTTGCCAGATACGATTCCACATTTACATCAACTGATTGAATACCACAACAGTCTTATGTTAAACTCATTTGCCACTGGAGATTTGTTACCACTCTGATCCAGCTCAGCACTATTCTCCTTCCATCTGTACTGGAAACCATTCTAATTAGCTTTCCTGTACTGGAACAGATCTCTTTCCTCAAGCCTACAAAGCAGTTATCTCAAAGAAAAACCTATTAAATCACAGTTCTAATCCAGAAAAAAAGTGAAGACCCGTAGTTACTAAACAGTCTGTCTTTTAGTCTTCATGCTTTTAAATTTGCAATCTTATCTTCTGTAATCCAAAATCCTTGTTTTGTTTTGTTTCGGTTTGGTTTGGTTAAGACTAGAGGGAATTCACATATGTAAAACTTAC
The DNA here is from genome assembly GCF_059951505.1 of Python bivittatus. Lineage (NCBI taxonomy): Eukaryota > Metazoa > Chordata > Lepidosauria > Squamata > Pythonidae > Python > Python bivittatus. The sequence goes on from NW_028277098.1 coordinate 36,597,921, forward strand.
CTTCCAAAGTTAGCTGGAAGAAATTCCAGAAAGGCATCATTTAGATATAGCTGGGCCAAATTTAAAAGCTGTGTGAAACCATCTGGGAGCCTAAAAAATGAGTTAAAGATTTAGCATTGATGCTGTAGGAACTGTTCAGATGTAAGTCCCAACAGATAACATGTCCTCAACCCCATGCTCACTGCTAGAGCCTTTTGTTAGAGCTAACATTATGTCTGTTATAAAACAAGTAACACAGTGCAGTGCTGCATTGAATAATGTAAGCTTATATCATCTCTTTTATTTGGCTATGTAAGCATTTCAGCGGTGAATTAAATTTCAAAATAACTAGATGATCTGCTACTTTTTGCAACAACTGGAACCAATAGCATTATGTACATGCAAGTTTATGCTGACTGAGGATTACTGCTTTGGAAAATATGTTGCTATTTATCACTCTAAAATAACCATAAAATATTATTATTTATAAGAGTATGTACTGTACCTTATTTGCATTGCCAAAACTGAAATGCTCAGTAAAAAAGTGTAGGGGAAATAAAACTGCATGGAAGAATTAATAAATCAATATTGTAGAGTTTAAATAAAATAGGGGGCAAAGGACAGGACTACTAATTTATGCATAAGAAGGGGCGGTTTGATATATTTCACCTAAACTATTGATGATATCAGTTAATTTACAGAATAAACACTTCTCTAAGACATCTTACATTCACTCCCATGAGTATTTTTAATACATAATTTATTAACAAAACAATCCATAAACCAAATAAGAGGAACACAAAAGAACGTAAACAATCCCCAAACAAGATAAGTACTATAAACCACAGCTCCTTTAGTTAGATCTATCACTGTTCTCATTTCCCAGTTTTATCTCATATCATTGGTGAATTACATCCTTTCAAAGTAAACATTGCTGTCCTGCAGCCTATATTTCTTTGTAACCAAGAGAATGGCAATCATTTCTCAATAAATATGTCAACTTGTCATTGTTCTTGGGACAATCTTTGATCAATGTCTGTCCAGAAAAAGTATATGCTTTGATTTGTCCATCCAATTTTTTATAGAAAGTTCTGTAATCCTATGAGTGTCTAACTGGAACAAAGCTCAGTTGTAGTTAAACCAGTTCAAACAGGTTTACTTTTCATGACAGTGTGCATAAGGTCTATAGCCTTAGCCAATATATTCCCACAGTATCAACACCTTTGTAAGTGACACTGCTACATACAGCCCAGCTATGTGCTAGCACCTATCTAACTTGATTTTGAAAAGCCAAGGATTGGCTCTGGGTAGGAAACTACTAGGATATATCAGGGTTGTAGGCTGGAGTGGAAAGCTGAAAAAAATATCCCAAAAGTATGCAATGGCAAACCACTCGCATACTGTTCCCAAGAAAATTACATGGATTTAGACATGAAGTCATCAGAAGTCAACCTCAACTCAAAGTAGACTTAATATTTTTATAATTTTATCAGAATCATCATTCTGACACCATTCTAAAGCCTTTCGTAAAGCCTTCTGGCTACGTGTCTGGGCCTGGCGCCCCACATGTTTTAAAGACCCTGTCTCTTGGCTATATTGATAATTATTATGATAATTTTCTCAGCTGCTGTATATATTTGTTTTTGTATTGATTTAATTATTTTTATTGTTTTAGAATTGTTTGCCGCTCAGAGTCACTTGGTTGAGATGGGCGGCTGTAGATATTAAATAAATAAAATAAAAAAATCTTACGGATACTGCTGTAGATGTTGTCACGGATGTTTAATAAAAAAGTATTAAAAGAGATGCAACTGAGGAACCAAACCAGCTGTTAAGAAATAGGAGTGTCAAATATCATTGGTTCAAGCTCCATTCATAAAACAGACCCTCTCCTCCTACTATAATGTAAACTCTTCTGGAACATTAGATCTCTCACATTTCAGGAACTATGTTGTTTATATTTTATTTATTTTACAGCAAAAAGGCCTGAAAAATATGCTGTTTATACATTCAGACTGTTTTTAACCCTGATGAATTATAATTCCTGCTGCACACGAAATAGAATTGTATTTTTGAGACAACACATCTCTGACACATTTAATTGATTTTTTTGCTATCTGTTTTTATACAGACAAACAAAGGCAGTTCAGAGACATGTTTTCTTGTCCTCTATCATCTATGTTAATTTACAAGCTTGCGGGTAAGCAGACCAAAGACCCCTTGTAGGGTCTATGCGAACTATCCATATTCTTCTACCTGATCTAAATGATAAAAGGCAGCCAATAAATTCTTTCAAGACAAGCTCTGAATGACGACACCCAAATGTGCTGCCACACTGGAGTCATTCATATTTCTATCTTTGCTATAAAATATGATATACCTTTACTAAACACTGGCATATGTTAAATACCGCACACATAAAAGAGGCAGAGAAAAAATTCCACTGAGGAACACTTACTTAGAAATAGGATTGACACTGGCTTCAATTATTGTTAAACACTTACAGCACTTTATATTTTCTGGAAAATCTTGGATCCCTAAAAGAAAAACAAAACTGTTATATTTATGAACATAATTGGTTACTTTCCTCCTGTGTTTATTTTAGTAGAAAGACGTAAGCCATTAATTTAGTCCCAAGCAAATCTGAACTATATGAAGCTCATGACAAACCCCAGGGTTCAAACAGTCCTATCAACATATATTAATATTTCTGAACAGATTTCACACACAGATACTTAATATAATGCCTCATATTTCACTTGGTTTCAAACATTCCTTGAGTTGAAGAATAGTTTCCTGACCAACATAGTTACCTACCAATACAAAAAGACCTGTTATACAAGAAAGGTTTTGTTGAATCGAAGCTATATCTATAAACCATTATTTGTAGCTGAAATAAAGGCTAGCCTCTTGGATGAACTGTACATCAAACAAGCATGAGGATGAGCACACTGTTGGAAAACCTGAAAGACCAGGTTAGGGACAGATCTTCATGGAGAAAATCTACCTGTGTGGTTGCTAGGAGTCGACAATGACATCACATAATCAAACACAGTTATAAGCCACTGGACACTTACTATTAAAAATATCCATATAAGAGGTGTATTGTACAATACTTCTGTTATAAAATACGCTATGAAACTCATAGTGATGCAATTCATTTCTAAGGGTCTTTTTTTTTTTTTTTAGAGTTACTCCATTCTTAGTGCAAATCATGCAGAATAAGTATAGGCTTCCTAAATTTAGGTGACATAGAATGTAATTCATTTACATTCTAAAATTGGAGAATAAACTTGCAATTTCTTTCAGTACATTGCAAAACAATGATAAAAATACAATAATAATTTTCAAAATCACACTCTGATATAATCACTAGATGTAATAAAAGCCTATCCATTCTACGTAAACTTAAAGATTAAAAACCTTTCTTAAAATTAAAAAAAAACAACTCTCAATTACTGGCCTAAATGGGCCAACGTTATGACCCTAATGGAACCCCATAATTGTGCAGCTACCACAAAAAAAACTAAACCAGAAGATAGAAATGTTACACATGGGATACTCAGTGGGGAATAAGTGGGGAATTGTATTGGGGGAAAGAGCCCACAAATACATTGGTAATCAATGCAGCTCTTGTGCTAAATTTGACTGCTGCAATAAACTGAAATGCCTCTTTTCTTTGTATAACACGTTACAGAAGAACAGGGGCCAAACTCCAAGTTATGGAATTTAACTCCAAGTTAAACTCCAATCAGTCACTCACACCCTGGTCATCTTTCCTTTAGACTACTGCAATGCACTCTACATGGGGCTACCCTTGAAGAGTATCTGGAAGTTACAGCTGGTTCAAAATGCGGCCATGTGGACAAACTTGGGTGTCCCAAGGATGGCACATATAACACCTTTGCTGCGAGAGTTGCATTGGGTCCCAGTTTGCTTCTGGGTTCAATTCAAGGTGTTGGTTATTACCTTTAAAGTCTTACATGGCATGGGTCCAGGCTATCTGAGGGACCGTCTCATCCTCATCACATCATCCCGTCCTACCTGGTCAGGCAGAGGGGGTATGTTACGGACCCTGTCAGAAAGAGAATATTGGCTGGCGGGGCCCAGGAGGAGAGCCTTCTCTGCCATTGCCTCTGCCCTCTGGAATATTCTCCCCCCAGAAGTGCGGTGGGCCCCTTCCTTCCTGGCTTTCTGGAAAGAACTGAAGACCTGGTTCTGCCAGCTTGCAGGGGGCAAGAAGAGTTTTAATCAACCCTAGGGGTGGCTGGCGTCCTGATGACGTTCCCTGAGCCTAATAATTTTTAGCTACCATCAATTATCTTGGAAGATTATTTAAGACTAATTGTTACATTGTATTTTTAATTAATATTTACCTTTCCTGTGAACCTCCCAGAGTCATTTTCTAACAAGATGGATGGTGATAAATAAATAAATAAAGTTAAAGTCAAAGCCTGCTGTTTCCCACAAATAAATGTAGGGGCTCAACTAGATTGGAGCCCCAAGGAGACAAGTTTCAAAACATGTTTAGACAACTGCTGGACCTCAGGATACATGTTTCAGTCTCAATACCTTTTTTTTTACAGCTGAATCCTGCTCTTAATAAAAATTAGGATATAGCTTTCCATCATTTTGAAAATGTATAATTCTAAATTGGCTTAATACATCAAATAGTTTCTCACTCTTGGTTCAGATCTTCACTTCTCAATTTTTTTCTTCTCAGTATTTGACAGCCCTTCAAGGTGGACCAGACTAGGAAACCAGAGTCAAGCAGGCCAATACTACTTTTTTTATAAGGCCATGGTAACTGAACATTGCACATCTGAATGCACTTCCCCCCTTCCCTGTCTTTATCTTTGTGAGAACTAGGGAGGGGCTTGTCTGAGATGTTTTCTCAGGTTACAGTTCTGGTTCGAACTCAGGTATCTTTTATCTGACTGTTGTCTTGGTAGTGGCTCTTCCTCCTGTTCCTCAAGGTTATTCCTCTTTTCCATTACAGTATTCCCCCATTGGTATTACATGATACATACAGTGGTACCTCGGTTCACGAACTTAATTCGTTCCGTGACTCTGGTCGTGAACCGAATTGGTCGTGAACCGAATCAAATTTTCCCATAAGGTTCAATGTAAATACGATTAATCCGTTCTGACCCCTCCGAATTTGGTCACGACCCGATTTTTGATTGCGTCCCGAATCAAATTTCCCCATAAGGTTCAATGTAATTACAGTTAATCCGTTCTGAACCATATGGTTTTTTTTTTAAACTGCAAAAATATGACACAAAGTACAGTACGAAGAGAGAGAACACTAACCTTGCTCGACGCGAGTTCTGGCGTGGAGGACAGGAAGGCGGGTGGGGAGGCGGATATTGCTTGGAGGGAGAGTCCCCCTCCCTACAGGAAGCCGCGACCACGTGTCACGGGAGGGAAAATGGCCACTGATTCTGTTCGTAACCCGATCCGGCGTTCGCGAACGGAGGCAAAATTTTGCGAACGGAGCTGTTCGTGAACCGAATTGTTCGTGAACAGAAGCATTCATGAACCGAGGTACCACTGTATTTACAAACAGCTGCCTTGATTATAAATTATTGAGATTCTTTCTTTGGTTTAAAAAACATACATTCATTGACAAGCTTATCTGAATTCTTCTATATTCTGTCTTTACTCATGGTACATTGTTTTTGTGTACCTTTTTCCCAGCAAGGAATAAGGGGTTATGTACCATTTTCCCTGGCTTCCTGTTATTAATTTGTCTTACTATAGATTGAAAGGAGGCTGACCTGGCACACATTCTGATAATATTTTTGTGTCAAACAAAACTCTGTTTATTTCCCCAAATTTATCAATCCTGTTTACATTCTTTTTGCACAGCTTAATTTTTGTTTTCAATCAGGCAGTTTCCTTTTATACTGATATTTATATTGTGGTATATTAATATTCTTGCTTTAATGCATTTCTTTCAATTTAAGTTTATAACCTGCCCTCTTGAAAAGCAAAGTATAGATCAAACAAGCCCAGGTTCTATGGTTCTCCGAAAAGACTTTTGGTGGAAAAGAGGGGTTACAGAATAAAAAGGGGAGAAGATCCCAGTAACACTAGTCAGTTGTCACAGAAAGAAATCTCTTTTACTCCCCTTGTATCCATGAACTTTAAAGGCTTCGTACGCTGCTAAATCCTCACTGCTCTTAATCACTGCTAATTTATATCAGATATCATGGAATATGCAAACAGCACATACATCTACTCTGTGCAAAGAATTACACTTATTTCTTCATACTAAAAAGGGGGGGCAGCATATTACTCTGCAGTCGATAGACTTTTGGGCAGTTCTACAACCACAATACAACAGCCAAGTCTATATACCAAAGTTGATCTTCCTAGCAGAAATCTTACAGGGTGTCTAGAGATAGGACTAATTCAGAAAAGAGCTAGTTAAGCATAACATTTTAAATTTAAGAGTATCAGCTAATGTCTATCTGCAATTATATGTGTTCAAATTAGGTGTTAATATCATAAAGTGCTGCTGATATTCTTTAGTCACAACAATCTATTAAGTATTTGTCCAAGACAACAAACGGAACGCTCAAATAGATTTTATTTGCTTTGCCTGAAAGCGTACAAATTTTCTTAGCTCACTGTAAGTTGCTTATTTTTTATTACTATGTATACTGTAGATGTTTATTCTGCAAATAAAATGGAGTGTATAATCTTAGATAAAATGCAAAAGAAGCCACAAATAAATGACTAAGAAAAGAAAAGCATTACATTCTGAATTTATTGCTCAGAAAATAGGATACTGTCCTTGTTCAAAGACATCTTCTCTTTGAAAAAGAATGAACATTTCTAATCTAGTTTTACTTTTTAAAGGGCTGCTTGCTTTGTTTATGTTTCTGATTACATTTGGATGTAATCTAGCAGACAGCTTGCAAATGGAGGAGGAAGGCTTGTATATATATCCTCAATTTCAGTTCAGCCACATCCATAGACCAGGAAGCACAGCTACTTAGTGGTTCCCTGCATTTTCAACTTTTTTAATAGTGAAGGCAACCAAGCCAACCCCTCCTCACTCATTTCTGCATTTAGTTTAAAACCATTGGAAATTACCTTAAAAAAAAGAAAGAAGAAGCCTGTAACTGTGACTGCAGGAGGAGAAAGGTTAAGAATCCCATTGCATTTCTTTAACTGGTACTGATTCTTAGTAACAGATTGTATTTAAATACTCTCTATAGCTTAAAATAGCTTCATTTTCTGTTTATTAAAGTTTTAATTTCATGGCATCTTGGGCTGTTCTCAACTTTTCCAGCTCAGCTTTACAATGTGGGCATTCAGAGAAAGGCTATTTAGTCTGCCCTCCTCCAATATCAGGTTTGGAAGAACTAGATCCTTCTCTTGGTGGGACTGGTGGTCAGTGCCATATTTCCTCACTACAATATGCTGGAAGTTGAATAATCTTTCACAGCATGATTGAAAAAAAAAGATATCTGCCAGAATCCAATAAATGAATGTTGTATGTGTATTTTAATAAAAGGAGGGCCTAAAATAGGCATCAGCTGAAATTCTTCTTAGGGCAGCAGAACACTGGCAACCAAAGATGACATCAACAACAGTTACCCAACATCAACACTGGACCTGCAGATGACTTTTGTAATTATTTATTAACACAAATATTACATCTTCAACAGCTCTAATCACACCAAGTTCCTTTGAAATCAGAAACATACACCTCTTTCAGCAGTTTTATGAAAAAGTAAGACAGAATTCTTCTTAAACTGACTGCTTCTTTCTTTTCTTTTTAAATCAGAGTCTTTTTGCTGCGGTGAACTAGTTGTAAAATACAATCAGTATACTAAATGGATTTATTTAGTTTCAAGACTGGAAATAAATTCATAGAGAGGAGCTGTGAAAGTTTAATTTACATTGACTGTTTTAAAAAGTGATGAAATAGCACCAGTGCGCCCTAAGGAGGTTGAAAATAATACAATGTTTATTTTAATGATAAATCCTGTACACTTTTTTATTATTCCAATAAGATCAGCAGAGTTATCCAAACAAAATGCTGTACAATTAAAGTCAATTATTTTGTCAGAATTTGGCCTTTTTGAGGTTTTGCTTTGCTCATAAAACTCTCCTATGCTTTTAGACATTGCTTAGTTTTAGGCAATTTCCAGACTGGAAGATATATTAAATTGCCTCTACAAAGTATACCATTCCTCCTTCCTCTTGAAGAACAACTTTTAGCTGGTCATCAAAGATTCTGTGAGATTCTGCTGCAAGTTATTGAACAAAAGCATCTAAAAGCTCTTCCCAATTTTCATATATATGGCAGAACAAAATACAGTTTCCTTAAACACAAGCATATGAAAGTGTACATTTTTTCTTTTTTTCTTTCCTCTGTAATTAATTAATAATTTGTAGAAGCAAGAAATAGAGACAATACTCAGGCTGCAAACTACTGAGTTTGCTCCATTCCTGGGGAAAGGTCCACTCATAGTTACTTCCACCAGTGAAAAAACTATGGGATTTTCAACAATTCTCCAGGTAGTATTTCTGTTCCTTAAAATCATTTCCAGAGTGCTCTTTGGTTTCACTGTTCCCAAATTGCTTATTTGTAAAAAAATAGACTGATTACCACTTGATTACCTTCTAAATATTTATTTTTATTTTGACAAGAGGACAAGAAATGATTCCTCCAATGCTAGAAGTCTAAAAAAGTAAAACAATGTCCCTTGTTATTGCATAGGATCTTTCACAAATAGAAGTAATTTGTATTTAAATAAGAAATTATTTTATTAGCTTCTCTGATCCTTAACAGATTTAAGACAGTATTGCCATAAACCAAATAAAGATTGCCATTATTACGCTATACTTGGTGCCCTCATGAATTTTATCATTATGAATATATTTGCACAAGGCTATAAAATATGTTTAAACTGCATAACCTAGAAGATAACTAATCATGCCTCTGTTACCCATATTCTAGGTAATTTCAGATTTTTCCTTTCCATGGTCATTAATATATTAAATTATTGCAATCTCAGATTACTAATTTGGAAAAGATTTTGAATTACAAGCTGAACATTTTGTTTCTGCCTTGCTTTTGATCCGCTGCATTCTCTCAACAGGTTCTACTGACCTACTTCACTACATAGTTCTTTTTTTCCTCTTCCGTTCACACCTACTTCTCAAGCAACTGCCACTTCAAGAACTACAGATAATTTGAACCAAAGCTTCATTTGAGTTAAGACAAAAATATCAATTAAGGCACGAAGCTAATGATGCACAAATTAGTCTTGTAATGCTACATTCTCCTTTTCCTACCCCCACCTCATTTTTTCTCCAGCATAGATGTGAAAGGAATGGAAGCATTAACTGTCTCAAAAACAATAAGCTGTGATGAGTTTAAAATATAGTTTTTAACACTCATCAGAATCAAAGATCTGATCCTGGTCGCTTTCAAGAAATTATAATATAAACTAACTAGAATTCCCAGTTCTGATATGATACTCTGGCTAGTTTAAACCAGGAAGATTTTTTTTTTCCAGTCTCCTCCTTGCAGCTGTTTTAGAGGATTTAGCATATGAACCAAGGAACATTGTCACTTTTTAGTCAACACTAAATCCGATAAGCATATCTGGAACAAATAATTGTTCAGTTGAACATTTTAAATGTTATATGAAATGGTCTGAAAAGCAATGTATATTCCAGCATTCCATTGTTTTACCATGGCTTGGTAAATAATAAAATTGATGATAAAATATCATATTGTACTGTCTCTTCAAGTTTCTCTCCTGTCTGCTCCTTCTTTGTAATCTTCATTTATACACATAGCAATAAATCTGATAGATTCCATCTTGTGAAGTTTCAGATTAAAACTGGACACATAAACAGATAAAGAGGATAGAAAGGAAGGGAAAGCAAAGCAGGGTAAACTAGAACAATGAATAATTATTTATAAAATCTCAACTGATTTATGCAATTAGTTCTATAATAAATTACTAGTTGTTCCAAAAACTTCCTAAAAAAAGAGTTTTGATAAAGATATTGGATTTCTTATCTGCTTCATAAAATTTAAGGACTGGTGAAGTCAGCCTTCTGTATATTTTGAGCATTTGCTGTATATTTATTTGTTGAAAGCTGAGGCTTTCCCTAAATGCTTTTTACCTTGATTGACTGATTGACTGATTATGGGCCATCAAATTGTTGTCGACTTTTAGCAACCACATAGCTAGATTTTCTCCATGATGTTCTGCCCCTAGCCTGCTCTTTCATGTCTTCCAATGGTGTACTTGTTATCGCTGTAACTGAGTCCATCCACCTTGCTGCTGGTCATCCTCTTTCTTTCCACCTTTCCCACCATTAGAGCCTTCTTCAGAGACCTAGGTCTTTGCATAATGTATCCCAAGAAGGATAATTTGAGCCTGATCATTTGTGTCTTGAATGAGAACTTTGAGTTGATTTGTTGAATGATCCATTGGTTTGTTTTCTTGGCTATCCACAGTATTCTCATGAATATTCTCCAATACAAAGTTGAAAAGCGTCAATACTCTTCCTATCATGTTTCTTCAAAGTCCAATTTTCGCTTCCACTTTTTTTATCTTAGTTTCTGAATTATAGTTTTTGAGTTTCTGAGCTTAATTAATGAAGTAAAAGACTATCAGTTCTATAGTTTAAACTTAAATTTAGAAGGTAATTTGTAAGCTAAGCAAAACTATGCTTCAGTTTCACAGTTCACAATGAAACATTTATTTTATTTTATGTAAAACTAGTTAAATTCATGTATATCTCCACATTAACTAGAGCAGAAAGCTTTTTTTTTTGGTCTATTTCATAAGAACCAACTGATTTGTATAAAATAAGAAATTATTTATCAAAATAAGAAATTATTTACCAATGTTATAGTTAACACTGAAATATTTTTGACTCTGGAAATCAATTTTAAATACAAAATGAGATATAATTAAGGCATATTAACAATTTTGTATCTTGTCCTTATGGGAATAATGGGGTTCTTCTGCAAACTGAAGCACTTATTACAATGGCTCTGTGGACTTGTTCTCTTTCTACTTCCTTACATCAGCCTAAACAAGGCAGATAGATGCAGAATTCAACTACTGATTCTACAGCAGCAAATAGCATTCAAACCCTAACATTTGTAGAGGATCAGGTGTTTGTGCTGTTTTCTGAAATGTTGGTATTATATGATGGCAACTGATATTTCAGAGCAGTTGGTGTCCTCAAATCAAGAAAGTTTTTTATTCAAAGGTGTTTGCTTTTAAATTATCCATATATAGTATTCTGGAAATGGATGTAGGTATAATTGTTACCTCTTAAGAAGAATGGACTAGCTATTATCTTTCCCTTGTTAAATATTTATGAATCTGTGATAAAAGAAAATGAATGAAACATATTTTTTCTTACCATTTTTACTGATGTCAAGTTCTTTGAGATTAACTAAACTGGCAATGCTGGTTGGCAGGCTTGAAAGGTCATTGTCTGGGATACTCAGTTTACGCAGAGCTTGACAGTTGAATAATTGCTAAAAGAACAAGGGAAAATCAGTTATAAAAAATTCCCATAAAATTTTAGTATGTTTTAACATTTAGAACAATCCTAAAAGAGAGCATAAAACAGCCCATATGTGCTCATAGCCAGTAAGAATCAGTGGACATATCAGAAGAATTTTCTCTTTAACAGCAGCTAATCAAGTTTCTTCTTCACAGCCCCTTCTGAGGGTGCATTCTCTTCTACATAAAAACAGTAAAAAGATATGTCACTAGGAAAGAGAAGTTAACAAGATTTTTAATTTAACCAAGTTTCCTAACAAGAGTGAAAAGAAAAATATAAGGCCTACTGAGAAAAACTTGGGGAACATATGATTTTGCAGACTTCCAAGGGTAAGAAGAGGTACATGTGCTGATCAGGAGTTGATTATCCTTAACTCACCATTTTTAAAGGGGCATGAAACCACCATCTTAATATGCTTTTATGTAAATGCTGTGAATTAAAGCAGAAGCAGAATCCTGCTGCTGTAGGATTTTCTCTGTGTGCATGCATGTGTGCTTTTGAGTCAGTCTTGATTCCTAGCAACTGTCTGGATGAATTCATACGGTTTTCTTCGCAACATTTTCAGAAGTGGTTTGCCCTTGCCTTCATCCTAGGACTGAGAAAGAATGACTGGCTCAAGTCACCCTGCTGCTTTTGTAGCTAACACAGGACTAGAATTCATAGCCTCCTGATTTCTAGTCCAGTTCCTTTAACCACTACACCAAACTGGCTCTCACAGTAGAACTAGCGAAACTATATTCTTAGAGGGTTAAAATCTAACCTGTGGGAAATTAAAATTTATAAAATTTCTGGTGAATAAACTACAGATGAAGATATCTGAAAAATCTAGTGTGTAGATTTGCATAGCTGCCTTTGATATATTTTATGAAGACACCTATCTATTCAAAATGTATTTCTTTGGAAAGTCTGATAGCAAGTGAATAAAGGCCATTCTTTGGGGCCAGTAAATGTAGCAGCTTAGTGCAAACTAATTTTCATTAAGAAAGTGATTCCCTTAGAAATAATGCTTTCATCCACCCTTCATTCTGAAATAATTAACAGTAAAGTAAATGTGAGAAATGTTCATGAAATTACTTGTTACAGCCCTTTTAATATATGCATTTTCTAAGGAAGTCTTATTTATCCAAAAATGATTATGACCTGGAACATTTAAGTTAGAATTACTGATATGTAATGTGTACCTATGCTTAACTTCCTGGCTAGGCTTTTGGTTAGATTGGGAAGTAAACAAACAAACAACAATAGCAGAAGGCTATAACAAATGTCTTGCATCATGTTGGGAAAATTGAATGGATGTATCCATTCAAGTCACCAGGAATTAAACTCAACTCAAAAGCAACTTCAATCTATTTATTCTTTTTAGGCAGGAACGTGTACACTGCTAATAATACTGTTAGCATTAAAGTACAGTGCAGTATAGTCTGATAATTCTCAGCTCTCAAACACATCTGAAAGCTTTCAAGGGTTGGAAAAGATTGGTATTTGAGAGTGTCCAATAGGAGCTTTATCACAATTAATTACTTTGGTCTTGAAAAATATAAATTGCCATTGTGGCCTTGTTAGTGTAATTCATGATCTTGAGAAATGCCAAGAAAGCTTTCGACTATAGTACTGTCTTCCAAATTAATGTAAGATGTTATGCTTATTTTGTGTGTCTGCCTTAGAATGGCTTTAAACTAAGCTGTTCAATAAAAGCATGTGATTAAAAAAAAATCTTTATATGCTTGGAGCTGTGCAGGCTTGAGCTCTCCAGAGAAATGGCAAGGATTATTTTGGTTTAAGGCCAGCACTTGCTGATAAGGAATTGTGAAGAACAAAACTTAGCTGCACTTTGTATTAGTTATAATTGAAGGATAACCTTGCTTAAATTTGTAAGCAATACCTGTACCATTGGAAGAAATAGCAGTGCTGTTACTAGATGAAAAATCTGCAAGTAGCTTTTTGTTTTAAAGGTAAGTGACAAGAAGGACAGATATTGATACTTCAAATAACTTCACAGGACTTTTATAATAGACCTGGGATATTCTACATACATATTTTATTCTTGAACTGTGATGTCTAGTTCTGGTTCACTCCTGCAACATTCTTCCCCACCCATCTTCCTCTCAATATCGTCCCCTCACTCCTGCAAAGATGCTTTTCACAGGGAGGCTTGAATTCTTGTGGCTTCCATATGCTATAGAACAGGGTTTTCCAAACTGTGAGGTTTACCTTCCTCGGGGAGGTGCAGACAGAGTCCGGGGAAGCTGTGAAGAACCTTTTAGTTACACTGTTTCAATAAATCCACCTTCCCCAAAGTTTTATTGTATTGTTTTCATTGTTTTTATTGTTCATTTTTGTTCATGTTGGTGTTTGGATTTTTAGGGGAGATGTGTACATTAAGATTATACTAAAGGGAAGTGTGAAGTTTAGGAACCCCTGCCATGCAAGAAAGTTTATATCAGTCTGAGTTCTATAACTCTTACTGCTAGTAGTGATTTCAAATCTGTCCCAGTAAAAACCTATCTGCAAGTTGGGGTTTGACAAGATGCTGTGAAGTGTCACAGGGGACACTGCTGAGAGAGGAGGAAGAAGAGAAAACGAAAAGAAAGAAGAAAATTTCTTTGCGTAGCAGGATCACTTCTAAAAGAGAAATTGCTAGGAAACCAAGTGTTCTGGCTTTCTTTGAGTTATCTCATAGGAGGAGAGAAATGCAGGCAATAAATTGGTGATTTTTTTAAAAGCTATGTATTTTCCACGGTCCACCTATGAAGCTGTGAACAACTGCACAATTAATTCTTACAACTGCAGCAGATGTACATTCATCTGGAGAAAAATAAACCAAAAATGGCAGCAATTGGAGCTCTCAGATGTAGTACTGAAGGTGATGAAACACACATGGCTTTTCAAATGCTTCCTTACTTCATCCATATTTACTGTGCTGCTTAGATACTGGGGTATAGCTCATGCTCAGGTTCTAAACAAACAATAGTCCCTGAAGAGCTATTGCATTTGGAATGAATGCCAATGAAACATGCAGATTCACTTCTACTGTAATGTAGATTCAGGTAGGAACAAATGGCATGGATCAACGCAACAAAATACACAAGCAAACAGAATATCAGAATAATTGACTGGTGGGTGATACCATCATTCCAATACCACGTTTGATAGAGCTAATCCAACACAAAAATCTAGTAGAGGCCTGGGGGTGGTGGTAGCCGGCTGAGACTGCTGAAGACCCCAGGCCTCTACTTCAGTCCCAGCCACCTCCAAAGAGTGCTGCTGTGCAGGGCAGTCAAAAGGGCAGAGATGGAGGGGGGGAGATAGGTGGGGGAAGTTGAAGTGCTTCTATAGTCACAATTGCGGGCAAGCTGCCAAGTGTCTGAATTTTGATCAAATGATCATGGGGGCTCTGCAACGGCTGTAATTTCAAGGACTGGGCATAAGTACCATTTGTTCAGCGCTGCCATAACTTCTAACAGTCACTGAACAAATGGTTGTTAAGCAAGGACTACCTGTAGTAGCACCTGTCCTCTTGAATTAGGTTCTGGAATGAGTTGTTGGGAGCTGGGTGGCATAAAGGTTTAATAAGTTTATTATTATTATCATTATTTATTCAACCCTTACACTGAATATATATTGAGGGAAGCTGCATTGGAAAGAGATGAGCATTGGTTTAAAACTGGAGAGAGAAACATCAATAACCTGTGCTATGCTGATGATACTACTCTTAGCTGAAAACGCAAATCATCTGCAAACTCTAGTAATAAAAATAAAGGAGCACAGTGAAAATATGTCAGCCCTTCCAGGTAGTCCAGATGGGAACCAAAACCATGAGTACTAACACTACCTTTATTGTAGGCTTACAATAACAGAATCTTGCAAATCTGAAAGCACTTCTCCTTTCTCCACCCCCATTCCTTCTGTGGTCTGAGATATCTCTTGTCTGACCATTGTCTAGGCTGTGGCTTTTCCTCCTGTCTACCAAGGTTTTCTCACAGCCCATTACAGGCTATGGTTAAATATGAAGACCACCAAACAAATGAGAAATACACCAATCAGTCTTAGAACTGACAATGGAGCTAACTGAAGTAGCTTCTGCATTTAGAATTGACTAGCAACATTAAAGAAACCAGCAGTCAAGAAACATGCTGCAGACTAGCACCTGGTAGAGTAAGATGAAGACCTTAGATGCCATGATGTATTTATACCAACAAAGATCAGGATAATGGAAGCAATGGTTTTCTTTCTGACACTCTAAGGAAGCAAAACTTGGACTTGGAAGAGTCCAAGGCAGAACAAGTAATGATGCTTTTGAACATTGGTGTTGGAGAATACTCCTGAAAATACCATGGATAGCTAAGAAAACAAATGTATGGATCATAGAGCAAACCAATTCAGAATTATCACTTATGGCACAAATGACCATGCTCAAATTGTCATATTCTGGACACATTATGCAAAGACCTAGTTTTCTTGAAAAGTGTATAATGGTGGGAAATGTGAAAGGAATGAGATAAGGGGAACAGCCAGCAGTAAAATGGATGGACTCAATTACTGAGTGGCAATAGGTACAACGGATTCAGTGATAATGGATATACCTTTAGAAGACCTGAAAGGCCAGGTAGGGGACAGATTATCCTGGAGGAGGTCTATCTATGTGGTCACTAAGAGTTGATACTAACCTGACAGCACATAATCAATAGGTGCAATTCACTCAACTACTAAGTAAGGGAATCTGTTCCCTTACTGTAAAAAGCATCTTCTAAAATAACTTGGAACCTCTCTGGATAAGGAGAGGACAGAAGATTTCCCATATGTGCTGTGGATGGCTGCTCCTGACCAGGAGATGGCAGGACAGTGAGTTTGAGCACCGGGAGATGATGGGATTAGCCATCTTGCTCTCAAGTGCAGTGGAGACTTTTAAAGGACACCACGTTCGCTAACCTCACTTGCTAATCATTTTCGAAAATTGCTCATGAACTATTTCTAAGCTATTAGAGACTTCAGAACAACAAGTTGGAAAATGCCGGCGAGTCTGCCTTTAATTCTGAATGAAAGAAAATTTTAATAATAAGCTTAAGAATTTAAAGAACCTGAAATGAATAGCAAAAAGCTAAATAAGATTTTGAGCCTAGAAAGTTATAAATGGACTAAGGGTCCAGATAAAATGGAATACTGAAACTTTTACAATAAGATTTTGGAATTATTATAAAGTAGAAACAGCTTCTCATGGGAAATAGATGCTGTTTTGGTTTTTACAAGATATAACATAGATAAAGAATTTCATTACTTCAAAAACTGGACACTAGAGGGAACTAAAGATTTTAGGTAGAGGAAAGATATACAGGCCTGCAAGATGGTGCAAAATGTCCTAACAAAAATACTGAAGGAGACTTTTAAAAAATGGAATCAGAAAATAGCCATTATATCAACAATGTCAGTAATGATGTCTGCTTCAGTGGATAGCCCATGTCCAAAAGATGTTATTGAACAAATGTCAGATGTAGAACAAATTTTACCTGACAAGATAGAGATGGTATTGAAAATGGATTTACAACTGACAGTCCAAGAAAATGATTTAGAAAAGGATGTTTCACTAGATCTACAAAAGAAATTGGCTGAGGTTTTAAATTTTAAAAGGGAAATACAAGTAACAAACCAAGAGACTGATTAGTAATTTTTTCCTACTGGATTTACAAAAAAAAAATAAAATGTGAAGCCTTAAAGAACTCTGTGTGATGGGAGAAAGACGAAATGAAGATAAATCAAATCCTACAACAATATTTGAATGAACTAAAGATTAAGACTGTTAGAAGCAAAAGGAAGGAATATAAAATTAATTTATTTGATCAAAGTTAAAAATAAGATAGGTTGTTACTTCTGGCTACCCTTTATGGACTTTCTGCTGACATCAGGACTGAAAAGTGATGCTTTATGGATTTGTTTATAGATAAGAAATGGGATTTGGGATGAAGAGGTAAATGTTTGTAACTTTAGAGAGGGTGAAGAGTTACTAAATTTGTTTATACTTGTGATGAAGGTTGGAAGTCACTTATTTTTATATTTCTTTTCTCTTTATTATAGTCTTACTTTTTTCCCCTCTTTTTTCCTTTCTTTTTCCTTGTACTTTTTACTCCTTCTCTCTATTCTCTTTTCTTTCTTTAAGTTTAGTTTGCATTAGATTTTACTATCATAATCAAAATTCTTAATACAAATTATATATAAAATAACTTCTAACTCTGTTAAAGTATGTCTACTTTTCTCTGTATATGTCATGTATACAGTATACTTATACCTATAATTCTGTATATAGGTCCTATATACTTCATGCAAGGAGGTAAATGCATAAACCAACAAGAGCTAGTTTTTCCCCCATTCTTTTTTCTAGAAGCTGTTATAAGAAATTTAGTGCAACCTGAAGCCATGTCATTCCTTGATGAAATCCAATTTGTATATCTGTGGAATAGTCCTACGTGTAACTAGAGACTCGCGAGATGAACAATAGCTATTTTCACCTTATCACCCATCTATTGTTTCATTTACATATTGCTTTATAAAACCTGGCTTCACATATCAAGCTAAACCAAGGTTTATAAACCACTGTGTATAAACCTTTTAAATGAAAATCAAGCAAACTACATTACTGTGATACATGGACCATATCAAAAAAAATTCTCAAACTCAAAAGTTTATCTGATCCATGTTGCAAAATAAAAGGATTATTCTGATGTAGATCATACATATTTTAATTACTTAAAATAGCTAACATATTTTTTTTAATATGCCTTGAGTTTCCTGCAACTATTGTACTATATTTGTTGCGATGTGTAGGTTGAAAATAAAGTTTGATGTCTTGACTTGAAAATTCAATAGAAAATATGCATCGTTTAATGTTAAGCATTAAGGAATTGAACCTTTCATATTGTAGCTACTTTCTTTTAATATATCACAAACACCAATTTCGCCTAAAAGCTAAGTAGGGTTATGCCTGATTAGAACTTGGATGGGAGACTACCAGGAAATCTCACAGCTGTAGACTAGACTAAGAAATCATTTTTTACTGATTTTTGTACATTTTAATGTGTTTTATTAATATTTGGCCACTTTTGTGCAGGTTTTATCTTGTTATAACCGGTGGTCAAAATAATAAATAAATTGATTGACTGATTGACTAAGAAATCAAGAAAACAGGAACGTTTTACCAAACCACTTCCCTACTGTTGCCAAGATCAATATGGATATGTCCATGAAGTCATCAGGAGTCAAGCTGGACTAGAATACTTTTTTTTTCAGTCAGACAAGAAATGCAAAGAAATTATTTCTCATACAAAGAAACTTTCGCTTTGCTCAGTGCATCGTACATGTGTGATGTCAGGTGACAGTGAAATAATATCATAAACCTACAGTATATTCTGCATAATAATAAATTTTTTAAATTATGTACTATTGGCTTTAAGATATAATCTACGGTATAATCCTATATTTTGATGCATGTACGATGCTTTATGCTATTTTTTAAGCCAAAAATGTTTTTTAAAATAATTTTTAATGTATTACTACATAGCGATACATGTTATGATCAAAAAGCAAAAATATATCTGAATTATACATCAGAAACTGACCTCTGTCACACTCCATTACACCTTTATGAGACAGAAAAATATGATTTGGTATCCAGAGCCTTCTCTATGAACAGATATGTACAGCTGGGAAATGACTCGATTCTGTATATCACTTTTCTATCAACCCCTAGAGAGTATAATTAAATTGCTTCTCTAGTTATAACCAGTTGTGCAATGGAGTGAAAACATCATTGCATCAAGCATCTGAACTGGGCTAAAAGGGCAGGAAGACAGCTAAGCAAAATCTCACTATAGTGTTGGATAGATCTTTCTAATACTATTATGTTAAACAAATTTATGTTCTACAGCTTAATAGGAGAGTTTTAAGCACAGGCTTAATTTTAATATGAAATTAATGGAAATTAAAATAGTTTAGGTAATGAGAAGAAAATAAGTCATATTAAATTCTGTAGAACTTAGCAGTAAGTAAATATATACTGTTTTGACTATACATAATCCAAGCTGCACATTTTGTGCATAATAAATATCTCATGAACTGACAATTAATAATACCAAATGTTAAGTGCCTTGATAGATATTGAAATAAATCCATATTACACAAAATGCATGCAATATTGTGTGCATGCATGTATTGATAAATACTGTTTATTTTTTTTGTTTACTGACTGAAAACTTTCACAGTAGTGGCTCACGCATGGATCTGCTCTATGGACTAATTTCATGTAGCCTTTAACATTATAATATTTATTGCAAATCCACCTTCCTCTTCAGACTCCCATCTTGGAATTACCTCCTCCTCCATTTTTTTATGCAGGGTCTAGTCACTATCAGCAGCAACTTCTTACTGACTTTTTCCTTATGTTATCTCCATACTGAACTGCACTGAGAGATGATTATACAGTAAAGTTCACAATATAACTGAAACATATATTGCAGAACAGCCCAAAGGCTTTATTCACCCAAATGTTAGGGTTAGCAGCTGCTCTAGATCAGGGTTCCTCTACTTTGGCAACTTTAAGACGGGTAGACTTCAACTCCCAGAACTCCCCAGTCAGCAAGGCTGGCTGGAGAATTCTGGGAGTTGAAGTCCACCCATCTTAAAGTTGCCATGTTTGAGGAACCCTGCTCTAGATGATCCACTGATCTATTCCAGCTCAAATTCTATGGACAGAAGAACATGTAACAGTAACAGCAGACGTGCTTCTTTAACAATGGCAATTCTGAGTCAGTTTCCCTTCCTGTGTCATAAGAACATAAGAATGGCTTTATATTGATCAGCTTATTGGTCTGTTTAGCCCACTATTGTCAAAACTGACTGCTAATGGCTCTCCAAAGTTTCTGGGTGTACCTAGGTTTCCGCCTTAGTTAGAAATGCTAAGGGATTTCTCGTGCAAAATATATGTTCTGCCACTAACAAGATTTATTTATTTATTTGTTTATTTAGTCATTCATTCATTCAATTTGTATGGCCACCCATCTCAACAAGTGACACTGGGCAGAAACCAAAATTAAAATAAAGTAAAAACAATTGCAACAATACAAAATATAAAATACATAGCAGCCAAGAAAATATCATATCCCATAATCACAAATACAAGAAGAAATGGGTCCCTGCACACACTCGAGGTCCCAGATCCATGTCCCTCTCCAATTTTATTTCACTATTTAGATTCTTTTAATTAAAAAAATAAAATAAAAGGGGAGCTGTCATGGTCTAATCTTTGTTTTCAAAACTACCCAGCACATTCCTAGAACCAGTAGATAAAAATAATATAGGTTGTCAAAACTCCAAATTTGCCCACTAGCAAAAAAAATAAATAACCGTTCGGAGCCCTTATAGTATCTCAGTCCTTATGGGGATGCCTCAGTGTCATGAATTAATAGATAATTTTGAAATGATGCACTTGTAGAAACAAAATCCAGTTCAATCTTTTTATCTCTGCTAGCAAAGCAAACAGAAGCATCTTTTCTAAAGGCTAGAAAATGGGTGTTATTAGTTGCCACAATGAATTTTGCCTATACTGAATGTTCTTTTTATAGAGTATGCTTCAAAAGTTCATTTAGCTAGACAGCTGCATTTACATATTATAGAAAGGAAGAGTTTACCTTAGGAAGCTCTTCAATTTGATTGGCATCTAGATAAAGCTCCTCTAATGTCCGTTCAAAGTTAAAAACCTCCTTTGGCACTTGCTGAAGGCTGCAATGGGAGTAATCAAGCACTGAGATGATTTCTTCTTCCCCTCGAAAACATCGGCATGGCACCAGGCGGCCAATAATTTTCCTTTTAGTTGTCATCTCCAAATGCCGCACTAAAATAAAAGATAAAAAACTAAGTTATTTTTCAAAATCAGTGCTCATTTTATTAGAAGAATTCTTAACAGAATGTCCAAGATCATTTCAGCAGAGAATCAACAAATTCTAGAAAACAGCAGCCCCTTTCCTTAACACCTAGAACCAATATCAAGTTACTTAATGCTTTTTGTTAATTGCTTCTGGCTTGGATGATTTCTGATTGTGGCTCATAAACTAATGTAGAAGATTCCATCTGAACACTCCAGAATCCTGAGAACATGTTGTTCTACAGTTTCCTTAAGTGCAGCCACTGTACACTTCAGAACATTACATTTAGGATCAGAAAGCCAAAGAAATCTATTTTTCTTTTTTTTAAATCTCCACCCAGGAATATGAGTGGAAATTCCCAAACCAATTGAGAAGGAAAAAAGTTAAAGTTTAAGATCTGTGTTGAAAGTACAATAAACCAAGGAGAGTGTTTGCATAATTTACAAATGATTGTAACTTGACGCCGAATGGATTCTTTATTTTATTTTCATTGTACTCCACAAGACAATATTTTAACTTAATTAAATAATTAAAATATTTTATATCAAGGCAGGGTTTTGTTAAAATAATCCAATAGTTTAAAACATAACCAAATACATTATCCAGAGGTGTCCACAGATCCAATGCTTTCATCAACATGCCATCAGCTGTGCCCTTTTTGTATGTAGGTGCAACTTTATGATGCCCATATTAAAAGAGGGGGAGCTTGTGTTGTGATGGAACAATGCTGCTTTCATTATCTGCTCCTCCTGACTCCCCGTAGAAGCCTCTACCATTTTTTGCAGAATAATGAATTACTATTAATTATTGCTTTTTAATTAAAAGAACCCACGATTTTCTCACCATTCCTTCAAAGAAAATGTGATTACTTCATTTTATATTCACAATCCAAGCATTTTAAATGAAAAATAGGAAACTTAGCACACCTACACAGGAGACAAATGTATTAATCTTCTCTTACTCTACGAAGGAGGAGAAAGAGGTTTTTCTGTACAGGGTGATCACTGCAGAATCTGATTTCAGGACAGGCTGTATATACCTTGTGAAGTGAAAAACAAATAAACCTCTGGAAATCGCATGTTTTTGTAGGTAGTCACATTTTATACAAATCTTACCTAATGCCAGCCTGTCATAAAGCAAATTAAAACAATCTGTTTTTGAATGCAGAATGTGCATTCAAAACCATAGTGGCTTGTGTGTTGACTGATCATCCACAACTCCACACAGTGTTCTGTATGAATTATTATAGCATCATTTCCAACCCCCCCCTCCCCCACACTGCATGAAGTATTTTGTCTGACTCATCTCTTTGGATCCCATATAAGCCCCAATCCACTGCATATTATATGGCTTCGTTCTTTGCCAGAAAAGGGGACTATTTAGTTTGTACCCATGGGACATATTATATAGCAACAGAGCTGCATTAGTGGTAAGCCAAGCACATATCCAGTGTTAATATTTGAGAGAACTGTAGTTCTTTGGTATAATAAAATCACTGAATTTTGTGCAAAGCTCACTGAATGACTTCGGGCCAGTCCCTTTCTCTCAGTCCAAACCACCTCACAGTGGTTTTTGTTGGAAAAAAATCAGGGGAGAGCCTCATGAATAGCTGTTAGAGAAAAAACAGAATATTAATACAAGTAATAAACCAGTCAGTCCTGGGGGTGGGGGGAGAGCCCTTAACAACAATCACAGGCTTCAAAATGGAAGGTGTGACCAGGTGTCTGAAGCCCCGCCCCTTTTGACATGCATGCAATGCACATTGTAAGGAATAGAAATTACCTTTTAACAAAACTTCCTGGTGTTCAACACTTAACAAGGCTTTCTGATATTTAATGTTTAAAGTGATTAGGTTTGGAATTTGAAGGTGTTTACAAAAAGGAAGGGGTCACACCAAGGTGAGACATGGGAATGAAAGATAATGAAACAAGTGTTGCTTTTTGTTAGTAAGAATGTGTGAATCAGGGAAGGGAGTAAGAGAACAACACAAAAGGGCAGTGATTTAGTGGAGACAGGATGACCCTGGGCCTTGACACTTATCTCAAGAAAATTATAAACTGTGAATAAGAAAAGGGGGTTTGGGAATCGTTGTGCAAAAGAAATAATGTATTCATTTTAAGTTCTCGGACAGGTTGTGAACTTGGATTTGCCCACCCCAGGGCAAAAACGAGGCAGGACCAACGCGATGTGTGAAGGGATGCATAAAAACCTTGCTGAAATTTCTAATGGTGTGCTTCTTGCAGCCTGCAAGCTGAGTAGCGTCAGCCTTTGCAAACACTTGGAAATAAACTTTGCCTTTCCAAATCCAAGAAGGATTATTTGTGCAGCTTTGTTTCTCACAACATGATGCATGCTTAAAAGGGGGTAAGGCTTTGATCACTCTGTCACACCTGCCATCTTGAAGCGAGTGACTGTCACTGAGGACACCCGTGCAAGGAAACAAAATGGCATCTGTTTTCCAGATCACAATTCCTAAAAATACCCACACTAGATATGGGGAAAGATATTTCAAAAAGGTCCAAAGCTGCCTATAGACAAGGGAACAGTAAAGCAGATCCCAGTGGGCACCAAAGTACACAAATGGTTGCAAAGCTCAGGAACAATACAATGAACAGATTATAAATACAGGAAGGCAGAAAGAAGTCTATGGAACTATTACACTTCTATTCATGCTCACATTGTGACACTGAAGAAAATTATTTACAGAAATAATTTAATTTAAACTATAATGACATTATATATTTCATAGAGAGTAACTACAAACAGATGTAACAGAATAACGTGCCATCTTCTATAAAAAAAAATATTCACAAAACAGATATATGGCCATTATAGCCAGAAGAGCCAGAAGATTCTCTGACTTCTAAGAACAAACTTTCTTTGAGAAGTAACCAAAGCATCTATTTTAGAATAAAATATTACTTCTATTGTTTTCTATTTTTTAAGTGTAAGATGCCCAGAGTCATTCTGGAGTGGGGCGGCCTGTAAATCTAAAATAAAAACAACCACACAATAATTCCAAGCTAGGAGCAGCCATAGTAAGAGTAAGATAACAAGAAAGGGGTGTGTACGCTGTTGACTATTGTTTTTCTGTCTGTTCACTATTATAGCAAGCACTATACCATAAACTTGATTGTATTTGTGTCTCATTTGTTAATTTCCACATATAAAGCTGCACAATTTTTGTTTACTTGGAATTATTAATCCTTGATATTAATATTAGATAGTGATAAATGTAAAAGGATTCTTCAGAACAAAAATTCATATTTCAACATTTTCTGCTGACTACCTTACAAGAGTATATGTGTATCTATCTAAAAAAAACTATTACAGAATTTTAACCCACTTTATGAAATATACACAAGATTTTCAACTGCTTTCAATTTGAAAATTGTCAGCTAATTTTAGCTGATTTTTTTTATACTCATGACATGGAACTTTTTCTTAAAGTAGTAAATGTTGTTTATAACTGAAAAATAGAAAAATAAAGAATTAGTTCAAGATACATAGATGTTAATGTGAGGGAAAATCCATATCCGAATATATTTAGGTATTACCATTTCAGGTCCACATCAACTTTATTGTATGGTATCATGTGGGAGGAACCTGGTTTAAGCTTGGTTATAGACATCATGATTACAGACACTTGAAGCTATATCCTTTTTTTTTTTAAAGTATCCTAGTAGCTGTTTCACTACTCTGGTTCCTCATGAGAAGCTAACTTTCCCTACAGTTCATATATTTATGGCCCAATTCCTGCTAGTTTATAGGAGTCAGTTTGATCTAGTCATTAAGGCAGCAGGCTAGAAAGCAGGAGACGGTGACTTCTACTCCCGCCTTAGGCGTGAAAGCCGGCTGGGTGACTTTGGGCCAGTCACTCTCTCTCAATTCAACCCACCTCACAGGGTTGTTGCTGTGAGGAAAGTAGGAGGAGGAAGGAGCATTAGGTATGTTTATCACCTTGAGTTATTCATAAAAATAATGGAGGAGGATAAAAAATCTAAAAAAAAAAATCAGTAGGGATTATACACAATTTGTTTATCCTTTTTCACTGCAGCCTCCAGAAAAATGACTTCAGAAGGATAAGGGCCTCTCTAAAATAGCACAGATTCTCAGGTGTGGGTCAGTGGTTAAAGTGTTAGACCCGAACTCAGGAGACCAAGTTGCAAGTTTACCTTCAGCTATGAAAACTCACTGGATGACTTTGGGCCATCATTACATATTATTCTGACATTTTATTGAATGTGTGGAAGGCACAAAGTAGGACACAGCCAGAACATGTGCTCAGGCCATTCCTCCTTTCTCAAGCCTCATCTGTAGAGAAAGGAGATCTGAAGGGTCAACATACTAATATTGATTTAAAGGCAAGTACAGGTCTCTACATGATCCAGAACTTAGGTAGAGCAGGGTCCTGGATCACACTGACAGCTGTTCTCATGTTCAGATCAACATGAATATGGCTTCTCTTCATCACTTCCACCTTAATGGAAGCTGAAAAGAAGCGGGGGGCTGCATGCATTCTATTCTCTCCTAAGTGTCAGCTCTTTGTTAGTTTTCAGCCTAACTTACCTCACAGATTTGTTACTGTGGGGAAAATTAGGAGGGAGAAGTACTGTGCATGCCAATTTAACAGTCCAGAAGAAAAGTCTAGCAAATAAATTGATCTTGCCACCTTCTTCCAGAAAGACATTTAGGCTGGACCCCCCTTTACTACACAGAAAAGATACTGTTCATGCAAAGAGACATCTGAATCTGACTTGTTTATAATCATTTAAACTACATCAGTGCCTCTATGTCCATGTACTAAACTTTGTATGTTCTTCCATGCATAGTGATTAAATATTTGATTTTATTATGTTGATACTTCTGAGCTGGAATGAGCAAAGATAAATAAACATATATACAAACGTTTCAAGATATCGAGCTTATTAGCAACTATTTGCAGAACCAAAGTGTCAGTATTATAATCACTTTAAAATATGATTACACTTTAAAAAATATATTTAAACAGAGAAATATTACTGCAGAGAAGTATGTAATAACATTATGGTCACTGAAGGAAAAAATAAATATCAGCCATTTATTAAAATTAAAATACTAAATTGGCATATGGAGGAAGAGAATGGTATTCCATTTTTCTTTTCTTTTTTTGCATACTGAATTTAATTACTACATAAAGATTATTCAGAGAAAACATATATAAACAACTATAATAGCAGACCCAGGCTGACATTATTTCTCTCTTTTTAAAACCATTCCTAATGTCTTCTTCCTCCAGGTTTTTTTTAATAGTTTAATTATGGAGAGTGGGGAGCCTCTTGCTTTAGCAATGGTTTTCTATAATTCTAATATTTTTACATATTTAGTTAGCTCAGTGCTGAAATAAGATAAGTCAAAATAAAAACAAGAAAAATATACTTTAAAAAAATCTAAACATGAGGTAGATAAGGGAAGCCATTCAATTTAACAGAAATTAGGAAACAAACTCTTGCTGACCTTGCAAATTGGTCATTTGCCATCTTCCCTTTCCTTGTTTTATGAACGTTAATTTGCCTTTCAACTTTTCTTCAGTCCTAACACTTATTTATTTCCACCTTGTTCCCTCATCATGTATTTATTCAGCATGTATCATTCTAGTCTTTCCAACAGATTTTAGACTGCATTTCAGGCTAACTAGCACCCAACAGTGTAAGATGCTGGGAGTTAGAATTACAGCTGAGCAGCATCTGAGGACCCACAGGTTAGGCGCCCTTGGGCTAGCACTAATCCAGCAATTTCAGAATAGAAAGCAAATGTTCCACCATTTTATACTCTTTTCTTATTTTTTACTAACCATAAATGGTCCCACATAGAGATGCCTTTAGCACAATAACTATAAAAAGCAACCTGATTAGGCAATTAATCTTAAATTGAGTCTATTCATTAAATAAAGGAAAGAAATATTTAATGAGTAAATGGAATAAGTTAAGCAAAATGCAAATAAATGAATCAAAGCTGTGATAATAATGCAAATAGCATCTCAAGAATGTTTTCTTAGAAGTAAACTATTCTATTTAGCCGGAAGTTATAACGCTGCAGAATATACCTTCTTTGAAAAATGTTATTGGTTTTTTTGTACATAAATATAAATAACATAAATATAAATACTATATATTACATAACATATATTTATTTTTATTATACCAAAAATTGATTTATGCATGAGACTGATTTTAGAAAGTAACTCTGCACTCCCCACCACCACACCTTCTGACTCTGGAAAAGGTGAAAAAGTCTTGCTGCTGCACAACTCTAAGAATAGGCACAGCTGTTTTAAAGAGCTGCAGACAGTGCTACATTCATACTCTCATGTGCTGCAAAGCTTCTTTTTGGAACTGAATCTGAAATGCTGCACAGCAGTTGTATGTATGTATGTATGTATGATCTCTCTCTCTCTCTCTCTCTCTCTCTCTCTTTCTTATGGCACACCAAAAAGATCAGTATATGCCAAGTCAACAAAATGCAACCAGCAGTGCTTGCTTTCCTTCTCCTGTATAATAGTGCCTTCCACCTATTTTCAGCATCTGAGCAAACTGCTGTGTGCACTATTAATTCCCATGAATAATTTGGGTCAGAATTTAGTTAAGTAATGTTACCAGCTCATATCAAAAATACTGAGTTAATCAGTGCATGAAAGAGTTCTAAGAAAACAGGGAATCATTTTTTTTCCTATTTCTTATATTTTGTATGAATGAAAAAGAAAGAATAAAAGGCTATTAAAAGTTTTAAGGCGGGGAAAAATCAGTGTAATTGCATTAGTGTATTAGCTTGATGCATTGATATTGCCTTCTGACATAAGAAAAATAATCTAAATCATAGTTATTTGTGAAAAGCCAAGACCTTCACATCTGATTTTTGCAGATGAATCAAGAAGAAGCATCAATAGTCATTGAGTAAGGAAATCCAGCTTCCAATCCTTACTACATGAAGCTGCTCCTGCATTACCTTTTTTAAGGCAATTTTTTGAGGATAAAAGAACTATATGTATACTGTCTTTAGCTTTTTGGGAATGAAAGAGGAGAAATAAGCAAAATAAACAAATACAGGTTTGGGTTCTGTTTAGAAAGTGGTGAAAAATGACGCACTGTTCCTTTGGTCAGTTTCTAATTGTTATTTTCTACATGCATGCTTAAACACACACACACACACACCAATTTTGCTTAAAGAATAATGCTAATAAAATAGAGGAAAGTAACTAGCTTATTTTACTCTGTTACAACTCTCCTGTGCTAAAGGAGCCTTCAAGTGCATAACTGTTTCAATATACTTAGACCTCTGCACAAGAAGATTACCATACAAATGCTGCTAGGACAAATTCCCTTTCCTCCTTTACAATTTCTCAAAGGTGAAGAACAAGCAAATGGTGAAATGACTATCAGTGAGACTAAAGGACAGCTGGTGCCATGTTTATCCATGACAATAATGAACTTTCAGTCTGGCTGCTTTCAGCCAAGGAATATAAGCTAAAACAGAGCGCAAGGAATAAAGCAACTTTAAAACTGAACTGGAGCAGATGCTGATTTTTGAGCTTTGGACAGTAATCACTTTTAATTAGGATCAGCTGTAAAAGCTTAAATATAATTCTACAGGGTATGCAACTCAGTTTGAGGAGTGTAATTCCTTTTCTCAATGTTGAGTGAGGAAAGTGGACAATTATCTCTTCCACAAATCTGAAAAGGTACTTATCCACTATGACATAAAATAGTCTAGCACATGGAAAAGATAGGGGCATGAAAACCTTCCACGTTATAAAAATGTCCCATTTTCTTCAGTTACAGTAATGGATAGCTGCAATCAGTGCCTCTATGGTGAAGGCTTTCACATACCTTCTTACATTTATTTATTTAGCATATTTATATAGCCACTCATCTCACAAACATGTGGCCCTGGGAGGTGTACAACACATACCTAATATTAACAGGAAACTTTTCAAAGATATAACATTAATGCCTTGGTTCATAATCACAGTAACTCCTCAGAAGCAAAATGTACAATATCTGAAAATGAAGGTTATTCTCTTTCATAACATTCTTGAAAATAAATACTATTGTATTATTATATAACAAAACATGTTTGCTCTCTATGGCTGTATTTTTCCCCCTAGCAATGGAGAATAACTTATTATGGAGAAGTAGCAATTCCCCTTCCTGCTAAAATTTACTTGCACTATTTATTCTGCTGGCATATCAACTAGTCTTTATCAAAAGAAAGTTTTATAATGCTACCCAGAAATTTTCCAAATCCAGTTTAAAAAAGTATTCTGATTTTGTTTGTTAAATTTTCTGGTCTCTGTACATTTGTGTGCATGTCTGTGAGAATGAACAAGCAAGCATGTTCTCTAGAGTCTGATACTATGCTAGCAAATTATTCTAGGATATTACATATTCTGTAAATTCTTAAATTGTCTAAGGTTAACAAATATAGAACAATGACTTGTATTGAGTGGCATGTCTTTACAAAACACACATCCCCATAGGCATGGGCCCAGGTTACCTGAGGAACCATACCGTCCCAGTTACATTGGCCCATCTCACCCGGGAGGGCATGTTATGGACCCCATCAGCTAAAGAATTTTGACTGGCAGGGTCTAGAAGGAGAGCTTTTTCTGCCGTTGCCCCCGCCCTGTGGAACATCTTGCCCACTGAGGTGAGATTGGCCCCCACGCTTCTGGCCCTCCAAAAGAGCATTTAGACCTGTCTCTGCCAACTAGCATGGGGATCCAATGGGGGTTTGAAGCACTGAGGGTGGTTAGTGGCTTGAGAACACTCTCTCTGTCTTTTAAAGTTGTATATTTTTGTAAAGGGTTTTATAGTTTTTTATCGCTTTTTTACTTGTAAGCCACCTAGTGTCACTTACATAGTGAGATGGGCGGTGTACAAATTTGATTAATAAAATAAATAATAAATAAATAAATGACCCAAACAGCATTAGCACTGCATACATTTATTGGACTGTAAATGTAGGGCTTCAAACAGATCTTAAATGCCATTTTGATAGAAACCCATAAGAAACATGAGAAGAAATGGAAAATGAGGTTATTTATAATGTAGTGTAATATAGAGAAACATTATAGCTTTAAAATGTCAACAGTACAAATAACATGCTTTTTTAATGTTATCCAAAGTCTTCCAAAGACCACTGCAATTTATTATTACATTCTTGAAAAATGAAGCTAACACATAATGACCTTACTATTTAAAGCCCAGGAAGCTATTCTGATGCTCATCTTAAAGGATGAAGCATAATCTAATTTTCAGAATAAATATAACAATTCATCCAAGTTTCTACTGCTTGAAAATGGCTGTGTATAACAGCACACTTTGCGCACTTTATTATAAAGAAGTGAAAGTTGAGTATATCACAAAAAGCATAAAAGTACATTCCCACTGCAGTGGAAATGGTGTATTTAAAGTGTGCATAGTAGAGTCAAGACTGAGTAGATGCTGAATGAATCTGGATCAAATACAAACATGAGAGGCCAGTACAAATGGATAAATTGAGATTGGTCATACAAAGAATAAATGAGGACTGATCATAAAAAAATAGAGAGAGAGGAAGGGAAAAACTCATGGCTGAATAGAGCTGATGAGATCTCAAAATGAGAGAGGTAAGAAGTTTAAAGAAGAAAGGACAATCTAGGAAGCCCCATATGGACATGCTGGAAGTGAGGCTGATAAGAGATATATGGAGAGATACTGAATGGCATTGATATAAAATAGTTTTAGCTGTTTTTTTAATCTCTTGCCTTTAATTTTTTGGCTTACAATTTCTTACTCTTTCTCTGCACTCTGCATAACACTGCTTGCCCTGAAAGATAATAATGTGATGGGTATATATTTAAATATGCATATAAAAACAGCCCATTTAAAATTTTGTTTCTCTTTTAACAGAAAGAGTTCTTCTATATAAAATAATTTCATTTGGACTACATAAATGCTTCCATGTATTAACAGTCAAAATACCTAAGCAAAATATTCCTAAACCTGTATTTCACCTTCCTGTTACCCATCAATGCTTAGTTTGGTAACATGTGAGATTTCAGATCTGACATTACGTTATTGTAAGAAGTGCCACTTTTTATGCTGAATTTTAAAAAAAATATGGACCTGGACCTGCCATTTGCCAGACTGGATAAAGAACTTTAGAATTCCTGTAATGCTATTAATGGAATAGGTAATTCTGATGAACCACTCACACAATGCTTAAATTGATTTGTGTAACTGTTTGGTTTATTCTAATTTCTGTAATCACACATACTCATTGATACAGCATCTACAGTTTTTTCCTTTATACACATAACAATTATATTTAGTTCAACTTAAAAGCAATGCAAGTTTTGTAGAGTAAGACTGGGAAAAGAGTGGAAAAATTTACTGGAGAACAGGCAAAGCAAGAGGACCTAAAGTTGCAAATAATTTGAAAGGTAAGAAGAAATTAGGTCAGTTAGAAAGCAGAAAATAAGAACTGATAGAAAGATTGCCAAGAAGATAAGAGGAACACTGAGATCTCTAGGAAAGTGGTTTATTGACTGAAAGCTAAGTAATTTATTGAATGTTACAAGAGACTTAGGATAAAAAGAAGCATCTGCACAAGTCTGAGAAACAACTAAGCTAATCAACTTCAGAAGAGATTTTTGAAGCCATGGGTGTCAGCCCTTCAAGGTAAACAAGTTCAAGAAACAGGCACCACAGAAATTCCAGGAATGCTCTTTATTGCTTTAGCGTGGAATAACAGAGTCTTGAAAACCTATCAGAGTTTCTCTTTACTCCAACTTAACGCCCCCCAAAAATCAAGCAGGGTTATTTTGAGTTTCTTTCTCACACTTTCCTTTTTCTCAAGACTGAGAAATCTTTTCTGAAACTCATCCTTTAATGGTTTGTTCATTCCTTCTCCCTTCCCAAAGACAGGTCTACATTATTTCACAATGGATGTACAAACAAAGCTATGACCTCTGAAGACATCCACCACTCTGGATTTCTCTGTGGTATGAGATGTGAGTAATCATATCTGAGTATCAATAGGGAACAGTGATATATTTCATAAACTTGAGCTATACTAAAGATCAATGTTGACTTCACATGTGGTTGCTCAGCATCCCTTTCTAACATTCCTGCAGTGCCTTAACTTGTGCATAACAATTCTGTGCACAGCAAAATATTTTATAAATCACTTCCTTTTCATATATCTCTAGCACACAGCTGAGTTTGTCATGAATATTTATGAAATCATAAATGAATTGAAAAAATGAACCAACAATTTATGAAAGTGGCTTCTAGCATGTGTTACCATAACCACAGGAAACAAAAGCCAACTCATTGTTCAAATATAAGAAGTTGGAAATATAAAAAACAAAAGCCAGTCTCAGACTTCTCGTGGCTGTATGTCAAAGTAAGTTTGATAACTTCTTTTACATGAGGAACCTTGAAATTAGAATATAAAGAGAAGTTTTCTGGATCAGACCAAAGGCCTATATCAACTGTTGGGAGTGTGTCTATACAGCAACAGAGAAATTAAAAGAGGACTAACCTCATAATGACCCCCAGCATAGTCTGTATAAGGAAACCATGGCAAGTGTGCGGGATTAAGGACTCTCCAACACCCAGCAATCTTGATTAATATAATTTGGTGGTGGAAAGGCTATCCTTTCCCATTCCCTAAGGATCCTAATTGAGAACAATGTTTTCCATTTCTTTGGGATCATGCCTGGAAGCAAGGATAAAGCCTTTCCTCCTGAATTATTTGGATCAGTGTCTTCAGAGAGAGAATATGTGCATCAGTTAGTAAATTCCCAACCAATTAATATTGCCTCTGGATAATCCCATGGAGTTCAGTGCAGCTATTCCAACCAACTGTTTATGACTGCATGGGTATTCTCAAAGTCAGAGAGATAATCAGAACTGACGCTGGAAGTAATATATGACTACTGCACTGTGACAGGTAGCTACTGATAGCTCCATGAATTTGTCTAATCTTTTTTTTAAATAGTTCAGGTTGATTGAGGTCATTACATCTTCCAGAGGCCAATTCTATAATTTGACTATGTATACTTCCTTCACCTTTTCTGAAACTCACAGGATTCAAAGTCATTGCAATTTTATCATGCCCCATCCTTGCTTGCTTTATCCTAAGCCAAAGATTTCCCAACCTGGCACCTTTTCTCATAACAGAGATAAACCAACGAATTAATAGTTTTGGACATCCTTTTCTAAATCTCATGTTATAAGTACAACCCGTTTTTTCCCAAAGACTAATAAACTGTGATATAATGAATATTACATTTTTTTCTTCTTCTGGCTGGGTCAAAAGTGTGGGGGAAAAAAGTTAAAAAAAAGGAAGTGAATATAAATAATGGTACTTAATACCATGGTGCTAGTTCCATCTTTATATTTGTGTGTAAAGTTTATCCTCTTTGAAGGATTTAATCTAACATTTAATCTAACAAAAAATGGTGGAAAGGAAATTAATTAATTCCTCTTTTATTAGATTATCTTTTGTCCAGCAAAATTGCTAATCTTTATTTTTCATGAATCAGGAGATGTGGTTACTTTCTTCCCTGGGTGAAATCAAAGCTAATAATCCAGATCCAAAACAAAACTTCTTGTCTGTCTCTTGGTGTCTATCTGTATATGTGTGCATACATACATATGTGTGTATGGTGGTGCATAGCATGAATATGAATTGAAACAACTGTTTTGGATCTCATATCAGCATAGCACACCTCTGCTGTTCATTAAAGATTTCTTTCCTTTTTCAGACTTCAACCCAAGCCAAAAAAAGAGATGCAGCTGCTGTAAAAGTTGTGTTAACTTCAATTAACTTACAGCAGCCATACCTTTTTTCAGGTTGATGTAGAAGCCTGAAAAAAGAGGGGTTGCTTTAATAAATTGTGTAAGGTCTTGTGCTTGCGTGAGGTCCAACACATTTATTTCAAGATAGTTTTAAAGTATGAATAGCCTTAAAATAAAGATAATATTATTTTGTGCCTACTAATACAGTTTAGAAATGCTAATTTCTTACCTATTGTGACTCTGTTTTTCTATTAATAAATGTAATTCAAATCTTGATAACAAAGAGATGGGACAGCTAAAAAAAATCCAGAAAATGCTAAAACTATTATGTAGGATATTGTTTGTTGACAAAGATTTTTCAAGAAACTCTCTATGATTTTTATGTAAAATACAATAATATGTTCCCAGGCTTCATATAAACACAGTGTTTGTAACAAAGAATCTTTGAAAATGCAGCCTGGAGTGGCAATCTAATATTGGAGTATGTTATGAACATACTGTACTTCAATGATAACATGAACAATTTAGAAACAGATTGGCTACCAGTTAGCCATAAGTACTATTCTTGTCTTCAGACGTTATATAGTAGTTTTGGGCAATGATCAAGAACTTTTTCATCTATTTTCATTGCTTTAGGACATATACTAGGCCTCTTTCTGTATTTACTGTATATTCTCACTCTCTCTTTGGTCACTATATTTCTCCAATTTGGTTGTCTTCACATCCGGTGAACTTTAACTCTTGTACTTCTTAGTTATGTCTGAATCAGACAAGTGGAGGAGAGGGAAATGGTTCATCTCTGATTTAAAGTATTTTATATATCAAGCATACTTTAGATAACTATCTTTAAAAAGTATATTAGAGGAGTCCCTATATGTACACCTTTGATTGCCTTCATTTTAAACCAATCAGATATTTTAAAATCCCTTTAAAGCATGACAATATAGTGAATGATACTTTCAGTTTTAAACAGTTGACAAGCTAGTCTAAAATGTAATTTCTAAATATGAGGCAACTGAAACATATGTGAGTTCAGCAGTAGCAATTAGGGTTGTCAGTCATGAGAAGTCAACAGGCAAGGCAAGATCAATTCAATGGATTGGCATACCATTCTGTCTTAACAAAACAATATCCAATAAAAGAAGGCATATGTAGCTCAATGCTGAACTGTTGAGTCCTTGGGGTTCTCTGAGCTTGGTTGTTTCTTGCAAACGTTTTGTTACTCAACTAGGTAACATCTTCAGTGCTGGAAGAGAGTCTCTGTTTATATACATTAGCTTGCCCCAAGCTTTTTCTTGGTAGTTCTTAGGTTAGGTTGTTGTTTACTGCTTGATTGTTTCTCTGAGTTGGTAGTTCCTTGATTAGGGTATTGTTCACTGCTTGATTGTTTGTCTGGTGTTAATCCTGGTGTTAATCCATGCTTATCTGGGTGTTGATTGCTGGCGAGGAGGTGTTCTAGTCTTTTTGTTTCCTTTTTATTGTCTCTTTTGAATAGTGTATAAACATTGTTTATCTCTATGTGCCTGTTGATGGCTGACTTGTTTGAATACCAAGCTTCCAGGAAGTTCCTCATGTTTTTGGATTTAGCTTGGTCTAAGATGTTGACAGTTTCCCAACTGAAACTATGATTAAGTCTGTCCATGTATTGTGAGATTAAGGAATTTTCATCGTTTCTACCAATTCAGTTTCTCAGTTTCTACCAACTCAGACAAACAATCAAGCAGTAAACAACAACCTAACCTAAGAACTACCAAGACAAAAACAATTCCCCCACCAACACTGACAGGGCAAGCTACTGTATATAAACAGAGAGCAAACCCCACTCCCTTCCAGCACTGAAGATTCCTAGTCAGGTAATGAAGCATCTGCAAGAAAACAACTGAGCTCAGAGAACCCCAAAAACAATAACCATTCCAATTCCAGTTCTCATCCCAAAGGTCTCTTGGTGGAGCACTCATAATCCAGGTCCAGGCTCAGGCATGGTTTCTTTGCTTCAAGTAAAGAATGTTTTACATACCAGTGCCTTTTTATACAAATGTCTTCTGTACTAATTGTATTCCAAGTACAAGTGTTTCCAGTGTGGAGGAAACACTAAAGAACTGACCTTATGCTGTGTTCATTTAGAAGGCATTTCATATAGTCTCCTGGTTATTGCCATGGACTGTTGGTGGCTCTGCCTCAAATTCTCCACAAATTCTTTAACACAACTTTTCCCCTATGTAATTACAGATCCTCAGTTTTCATTCCTATCACATCCACAAAGAGAATTTTGCACTGGTTAAACAAATTGTAAAATTCCACCCTTGTGGGAACAATGAAAATGAGACAGAGCATAATTCAAATTAATTATGATTCCTATTGTGCTCTGTAATACAGAAATGAGAATTAGAAAACAGAGGGCATCTGGTACCCCTCCCTTTTAAATTAGAATACAGAATACATAACTATTTTATTATATAAATTTGATAAATTATATAAAGAATTTTGCAAAAAGTACTGATTAGATTATGAGGATGGAAGCTATTATTTTTAATAATAAAATAAAGGATATATGAAATATTCATGCTATTTTAGGTACGGAAAATTTAAATATGCAAAGCATTTAAAATGATCTAAAGAAAATAAGGATATGCAAATCTCTACCAATGCAAAATAAGTTATACATAAAGCTTATACAAAACAACTATAATACAAGTTTATGCCATGGTTATAGTTATAAAAATGCTTGTTAGCAAGTTCTCCATTAATTATTTAAAACTCTATAGCATTCCCTTTTATGGAATGCTACTGTAGCACTCAAAACATATTTCAAAAGATTTCAGGAGGATCCTAGCTGCAAACTCTCCAATGCCAAGTTCCTTTTCATACACTTTTGGAGACATGCATGTTAGAATAATGCACTGTCTAACAGGATCCACGAAGTGTCAAGTTTTAGATAAATGGAAGATTAGTTAATTACATGGTTGATTTCGTGTCTGTTAGAGCATATAGACTATCATTAAGAAACACAAAGCACTGAGAAGGGGGGAGATATATGTTAAAGAATCATCTCATGAAAAGCCATACTGCCACCATCCAGAATATAAAAGTATGAAGCAAGACGTAAAGTGAACAGAAATGAAATATTGACTTTTTCTTTCTACTGCCTATAAAATATCTCCATCTAGCAACATAAAAAGGGTATTATAGCAAGACTGAATCAGTATATTTTCCCCCAATGTCTTTTACTCCCATAACTCCTTTCCTATAAGGTATCCTTGCAGCATGATAAGTATGTGGATGTTTTCAATGTCACTAAAAATATACTTGTTTTAGCAGTAGTAACACCAAGAATAAAATCCTCTCTATGCTCATTAAGAGATAAGTGCCAGTAGCAAAATTGCAGATTATTTTGTATATTTATACATTGCCAAGGACACATATGTAGCCTGTCATTCTTCTGAGGTGAAAGAAGAACAGTCTCTTTTGCAGACAGTTGGATGATCTCTATCAAAAATACTATGCTGATGCTGAACTAGATAGCAACTTGGACTGATCTAATACAGCTTCGGGTTATAAAATCAATGGAAATATAGCTATTTGATATGGGCTTTGAGTAAATGTTTAAAAGAATGCACACTGCAGAGGGCAGGAATGGACACCCTTGTGGGGGAGCAAGTGTATATTTTCTGTTTCAGCAAGGACAGAAAAGAAATGTGATTCTTAATTATTTTCCAACTTTAAATTGAAATTTAACTAGAATACCAATTTAATATCAAAAGATGTTAAACACTGCACCACAAAATTTCAATAGTGAATAATGACACTAAACTTAAGAAAGATTGATGGAGTTGCACTTGATCATCTTGGGGACTATGGCACAGACACTTTCAGTTGGGAGCCTATTTATTGTGATGACTAAATTTTCATTCATTCTTATAATACTTTACAAGTTACCTTTTAGTGCAGAGAATAATCTAGAAAAATTTCATCTCTTGAAACCACAGCAAATTTCTGTGTCCATGATGGTAAAAACCATGAATAAGTAAAAAGAGAAAGAACAACAGGAGCAGAAATATAATGATATTATCTTTAAGCTACACTGGCAATTTCCATTAATGAATTTTTGTTCAAATCTGATTTGCGCCATTTCTATGTTCTATATTTAAAAATCATTTTTGGGAGGCAATGCCACTACGTTTCTAAACGAGATATCATTATAGCAGAATAATTAAAATGTACCAAACAGAGCAGAATGCTGTGTTATTTAAAATAATCTGAATAAAGCAATGGAATGTAAATATATTCATATGGACTTTATAGTCTCATGCACCAAGAAATTTAGAACAAAACAAACTGTAGTTTCATTCAATAATTGGGCATGATTGAACGGGTTAAAAAAACCCATTAAACATTACTATATTGTGCGATAGATAGATAGATAGATAGATAGATAGATAGATAGATAGATAGATAGATAGATAGATAGATAGATAGGCAGGCAGGCAGGCAGGCAGGCAGGCAGGCAGGCTGAGGAATTCTGGGAGTTGACATCCACACATCTGCAAGTGGGAAGGTTGGGAACAGTTTTAGGAAGTACAACATATTCACACTGTGGTTTGCTGGGCTGGTTGAGCATTTATGCACTTCTGCACTTGTACTACAGTGAAAAATCAATAGGGGTGTGTGTAAGATGTCTTTAAGGGAGCTAATCTGCTGTTGTATATCCTGAAAAACTATGATAAGTTTGCACTGAATTTGCATATTTAAAAATCACTTATATGAACCTGCACATTAAGATAAATAAACCATGTAGTTTAAACAAATACTCATTTCATGCTATTGTGCTGATAGCATTTTATTGATTATCCAAGTATTTTATGGTGTTTTTTCCCAATTTCTCTTCATAATTTTTGATACGTTAATCACCTCCACAAGAGCTTACAAAAGGAAAAGTGTGCCCATGATACTGAGCTAAGCAATATGAAAATTTTAATGGCAACAAAAAGCCTTCAAAGTGGGAGGGTTACAAGCAATCAGGTATACATGATAATTATATCTTATACTATTATTAAAAATAGCAGTAAGCCTCTACACAAAATGCAATTTGATATACTTTAATAAATAGGGTCAAAATATGTGGGTAATATTTTTTGATTATGTGTCTTCAAGTGATTCTTAGTGACCACATAATAGATTTTCTCCTGGAGCTTATACTATTAGTTACCTCTGTATGAAACCTACATGAGAAAGAACAGTTCTGCATTTTCTCTATGAGGAGTGGTGCATATTGAAATAAAACCTGCAACCATACATATAGATACACATGCCAGAAACATAAAACATTTGATAAAACAACACACTAGCCCCTTCACACAGAATGATAACCCAGGAGAATCCTGGCACACTAGTGTGAATGAGTTGGTTGATGGCGCACCATCTCCTTACTCTTGCTTTCTTCCTCTCCACTAGCAGAAGCAATACAATAATCAGGCAGGGTACCATCCAGGCCTTGGAACTACCACCCAAGCCTTACTCCCAAGCAAGCAAGGATTTCTAAACAAGCATTTGTTCTTAATTCATTCTCTGGAATCCTGCTAACTGTACTGCTAAAAAAGGTGGCTATTATCAAAAGAAACCTTCAAGAAATGTTCGTATCTTTTACTAGGGCTGTAGAAACCAATCCAAAATACACTTTACTCACAGCAGCGTTTATTAAATGATCATGTCATGATCCTCTGCATGATCAATACAGAAATGTAATAGTTACTATCTTGCCTTGAATCTTTGTTGCTATGTAGAGTACAGTATTCTAAAGAAAGTACATTCTAATTCCTCAACATTCCATACACTAATGTCTTATTACTACTTTTTCCTAGTTCCCTTTTAAGTCATTTTTATTCCACTTAAATCTCTGCAGCAGTGTTTGGATAAACTAAAAAACAGATTGCTTGGCACTACCGTACAGAATTATCTTACTGTGGCCTGGTCTTCTATTTGCATGCACTCCAGATTATCAACCTGCTATGAAGGCTGTTTAAGGGTAGCCTTTTTGTGTTACACTCATTTTGACTTAATATGAGGACCACAACATTTACAACAGAATTTAACTGGTTGTAAAACACCAGGAGGATCTCAAACTACTTTTATCAGCTGTCAGAAATTAGTAGCAATGAAGTTCACAACCATAATTTCTTATCCAAGACCCATGCTTATTTTCCTTCCAAGATTTCAGTATATCTTCCTTCCTTCCTTAAAATGGATCAAAGGAATGTTGGATTCAGAATCATGATGGACTATATACTTTGAGAGATAGTCCAGTTTAAATGTATAGTTTAAGATCATTTACTATTGTCACCAATTTTCCATTTTAACACTATTGCACAAACTATTCATTATCACTTCTGGGTAACAAATACAAATTAAAGCTTATTAAAAAATGAAAATGACAGGTTTTGGGGAACAGAGATACAGAGAAACTCAGAAGCTGCTCATTATTGCTTTTCATAGAATTTTAGTAAGTTCTGCAAACTGTATGACAGGCAACCTCCTGGATGTCTATAGATGCCAATTTCATTAACTTTCCAAAACAACTTAAAGCTGCAGTAGCTGCAACACTGGTAAGCTCAGAGAATCCAAGATTTGAAATGATCAATTTTCCTGTCATGGTCACAGCTTGGTTGCTCAGATCAGTCGTTGTTTCTCTTATTTTTAAAAGGTTCTGCTATATAATTATTTTTCTTTTTGTTGTCAATTTTTGCACACCAATTCTGTATTTTCTAAATGTTCACTGAAGTTAAACTTGCTTTTCTGTATATTCATTACCACTGAACTTTATTCCTATTATTAGAAAACGAAACCCCACACTGTACCACTCACATTAACCAGATTTCTTCCTCAAAAAGAAGAAATTCTGGGGTGGAGTAAACCTAGTCTTCAAAATATATGAACTGAAAAAGGTTCAAAGAAATCAATTTCTAAAAAACAAGAAAACAAGATTTATTCAATGACAAGTTTGCTTGATATTTAAAGGTTCTTTCAGCCTAGCGATTTCTAGTTGTGAGTTCACTTTTAATCAATTGTTTTTACTTTGCTCTTCAATGTTACAGTTATTATAAATTTTAGACTTTGGCTGTTGAGCCTTTCTCAGCAAAAAGTAATTTTACTTGAACCTTAGGGTTTAGACAGAAATGTTGGAGTCTTAACTACAGTAGGATCTAATTCATCTCCTGTAAGAATAGCTTTCCTTAGCTGGATTTATGAACATTCTCAACTCTATTCCTGTTTAGGTTTAGTAAACTCATTTCTTCAAACATACTGTCAGATACCTTGTGTCAATCCCCCAAATTATTACTATTTGTGATGGAAGGCATGAGCGGGGAGGATTCTGGAATGGAGCTTCAAGGTTACAGGGAGGGGGAGAGACATTCCAAGGAAAGCATCTCCTCAGCCCCCAGCTGGACTGTGTGAAAGTCAAGAGAAAGAGACTGGCCCCTCCCTAAGGGCATAATGGTTATAGTTGCTGTCGTTGGGGGATTAGAGTTAGTCTGGCGAGATTCTGTCTATTAGGTGCAAGCTAATAAAGAAACTAAGCTGATTTCTGGACTGTCTCGTCGTGATTCTTAGGCTGAACCTGACACTATTCCTCTTTCATTCCACAGCTTCTTCCTACAAATTGCCCTTTAACAGAGGAAATAATTCAATAGAACGATAGAATGTAAGGGTTTTAAAGAGACCTTGGGGATGTAGTCTAACCACCTCACTGGTGCTGGAATCCATTACCACAGCATCCTTTATAAATGGCCATCCAGACTCTGTTTAAACACTGTCAGTTCACTACCTTTCAAGGCAGCATATTCTACTGTTGAACAACTCTTAGTATTAGTATTTGGTTGATGTCCAACCAAAATCTTCTTTGGAATCTAAAACCATGTCTTCTTGTCCTGTCTTCTAGAACAACTCAAGAATGTTGCCCTATCTTCTACATGACAAGCATTCAAATGTTTGAGGACAAGTCTCCCTGTACTGCAAGCATCTCCAGGATTATAGCAGCTGTAGCGTATACCAGTTCATTGGATTGAGTTATGGTGGTAGTTGGGATTGTCGTGAAGGCTCTATTGGCATCTTCTAGCATACTATCTGACAATACATCTCTGCTGAGCCTTGGAAATTGGTCTCGAGGGTTGACTGCAGCTAGTTTATTCATGATCTTATGCCTCATATCAGCTGCTGTGCTTGTAATGGAGGGGGTGGCAGTGACATTCCAGCTTCAGGTGTTGGCTGCACATCCAGTTGTTCTTCCTAGTCTTCTTGAGTCCGGGATGTAATGTGTAGTTCGCCTATCTCGAGTTATGACACCAGCTTCCTCTTCACTATGTTGTAGTGTTCGGTAACTAGCTGTTTCTCAGTTAGCATGGATGTAGGTCTTCTGTCCATCCATAGTTCCCTCATACATTTCATATATCCCCTCTCATTATGTCTACTGTTGCAGTAGCATTCTATCAGTTCCAGGTTCTCTTGTCTCGA
Source organism: Python bivittatus (assembly GCF_059951505.1). Classification (NCBI taxonomy): domain Eukaryota; kingdom Metazoa; phylum Chordata; class Lepidosauria; order Squamata; family Pythonidae; genus Python; species Python bivittatus. The sequence goes on from NW_028277098.1 coordinate 36,640,705, forward strand.
CCACGCATTGTATGTATGTATGTATGTATGTGTGTGTGTGTATATATACACAACCAAAAATATAACACTGTTCTATAACTGAGGCTTGCAAGGGTACTACTGAAAAGTCTACAGAATATTGGAGGGAGGGGGATTTCCCAGCTTGTCTGATAGAAACTGTGATCCAGTTTTCAGTTAAACTAACTACAGACCCATATCATCTGCTCCTAAAATAAAGAAAGGTACCACTGATGAAAATATCAAAACTTCTAAGAGACTCAAGAGAATCACTCCCATTTTTAATTGACATACGTCATCCCACAGGTGAACAAGGTAATTTCACTGCCAAACCTAAGCCTAAATCTGATCTGAAATATACCTAATTGTCTTACTGAATGGCTTCCAGATACAATTCAAGGTGCTGGTCATTACCTATAAAGCCCTTCACGGCATACCTGAGGGGCTGCCTATCTCCAACTGTTTCTACCTACCTGGTATGTTCTATCAGAGTTGGTGCACTTCAGGTCCCCTCTTTAAATGTGGCCATATTACAGGACAAAGGACACTTGCCTTCTCTGTTGCAGCCCCTGCCTTCTAGAACAGCATCTACCCCCAGAGATATGGATGGCACCCTCTCTCCTGAGGTTCCAAAAAGCCCTTTGGTCTCAGGTGTGGGGTTAATGTGTTGTGGGGGCCCTGTTGTGATTCTCTGTTATTATGATTGTTTTAGTCCAGGCTGTTTATGTTGTTGCATGTCTTTAAACTGTTTTTATTGTTTTTGTATTCTGTAAGCCACCCTGAATCTACCAGAGATGGTGGTTATAGCAAATTTAAATAAATAAATAAATAACTAGAGAAAGAAAGAAAGAAAGAAAGAAAGAAAGAAAGAAAGAAAGAAAGAAAGAAAGAAAGAAAGAAAGAAAGAAAGAAAGAAAAAGAAAGAAAGAAAGAAAGAAAGAAAGAAAGAAAGAAAGAAAGAAAGAAAGAAAGAAAGAAAGAACTATTTGTTTTCTTGGCTATTCACAGTATTCTCAGGAGTCTTCTCCAATACCAAAAATCAAAACATCAATACTCTTCTAACCTGCTTCTTCAAAGTCCGGTTCAAATACTGATTCCTTCCCCACCTCAAATGTGTATTGCCCAAAAAGCCATTAATTCAACATGCCAAAGTTTATCTCTAGGCTTACAGAACTATTAAATATTACATTTTTATGATTACACATTAATATAATAACAGATTTATCTCCATAATTTCATGAAATGCAACTCAAGGAATTCATATTTATATGATAGAGCATGTGTGTAAGTGATATGTGTATTGGAGGAAAACACCTTTTTGGAAAATTACTGTTCACAGGATCAATTTCTACTTTAGTGTTTAAGACTGCATGCTATGCAATATTAACTAGCATGCAACTTGAGGTCAAATTTCCCTTATGTTTGCAGGGAAATAAATCTAACAGATCTCAATAGAATATAGTCTTTCAGCCTTCACATCTGGTCCTGTACTCTGAATATCAGCACTCTATTATTTCCTATTATGTAACAAAGAACTACTGATTTAGCAAAAACATAGCACTCAGTTAAATTCTACAAAAAAATCCTTTGTAAGTGATATTTCCATGCATGCGTTTAGAGTTCTTTTAACAGGAAGCTGCCTTAAAGTCAGACCATTTGCTCATCTAGCTTACTATTGTGAGAATGACTGGCATCAACTTTCAAGAGTTTACAGACAAACCCCTTCCTAGCTTTATCTTTTTAAAATTGTATATTTATGCAGTAACAGTATTCTTTGAAAGGCCTGATTCCCTGCTCCTAGATGAATGATGAAATAGCAAATTTGATTTTTAAAAAAATCATTTTCGAAAATCTATTGAGAAATTGGAAATATGCTATTATTCCAGATGTCATAGAATGGTTGCTGGAAATGTGTGATGTATCTATTTTGTAAAAGGCAATATTTTTACTAGTCAAAGGATGCAGCACAATGGCAAAGAATTTATATTTTACAATAATATTTTGTCCTGTTTATACGGTAGTAGTAAATTCATTAATAAACAAGTGACTATTGATAAGTATAAAATATAAGGTGGATTTTTTTCTTTTCTTCTTTCTTAGTTCATATTTTTAGTTTGCTTTTTATTTTTTTAAAAAAATCCTTTAAAATTAAATATTGATTTGTTAATTGTTTATGCATAAAATAAAGAAAAAATAAAAAAAACATTTTAGAAAATCTAGTATTAAAAATGTATAAATACTAGAAGTAGTACAAACATGAACAGACATATATAAACAGAACAAATAATATATATAAAAGAATATTCAAATACAGCCTACAATTTGCATACTATATTAAGTATGTGATAGAAGATGACAACAAAATGGACTCAGTCTTTCTTATCAAAAACAGTGTTAAGAGAATTAAACAACTTTATTTATTTATTTATTTATTTATTTAGCCACTGGGAAGGCTAACTGCCAATAACTCACCCAGGAAACTCTCACGAAATGGTACCAGGCAATCAATTAATTCATATGAATAGAATCAAGGATTCTATTAATGTAAAAGGAGAAATCTGATAGTACAGGGAGTCCCCAGGTTAAGAACGCCTAGATTACAGACAACCCATAGTTAAGAACGGAGCCTATTGTAGCAAAATTCAACTTAAATACACAATGGTTTGAGTTAATCACACAGTACTACTTATACAGTGTTCTGGCTTACATACAAATTTGACTTAAGGACAGACCTTGGAAACAGAACTCATTCTTAAACTGGGGACTACCTGTATAGCATAATCTCTTAACTGGTGAGCCATTTATGAAACTTGGGAATTAAAGATCAATTAACATGGAATATATCTAGAAAGGCTATACCTGGAAATGGTAGTCCATAAAAGATGGAGTAATCTTAGAAAACCACAGAGCTGGAAGAGGCCATTTAGGTAACTGATACCAACACTCCTGCTCACTGCAGGGATCCAAGTTATTGGTTTCATCCTGGTTAATTGGTTCCTGTTGAACTACTGCTCCTGTTAAGGAGGTTTTTTCCCAACATTCATGTCAGCAATCTGTTTCCCTCTAACTTAAATCCATTACTTTGTTTCTTGCATTCTGGAATGATGGACAATAGGTCTGACCTCTTCTGTATTACATCTGTTCATATCTGGAGTGCTATCATATTCTCACCCAATCTTGTCTTCTTAAGACTAAATATTCCCAGTTCATTTGATCTCTTTTCATAGCAATTAGTTTCTAGTTTCTTGACCATCTCTATTGCTGTTCTCTAAAACTAATCCAGTTTGTCTGAATCCTTATTAAAATATGATATCCAGAACTTAAATGTTCACAGTGCTGAGAAAAGCAAAATAAAATGAACAATCACTTCCCATAATTCTGAAACTATAATTCATTTGATGCTAACTAAAATTTCATTTGCTTTGTTTACAGCCATATCACGCTGCTAATGTATTCAGTTTGCAGTCAAGTACTTTTCCAAGATTTTTTAATACATCTGTTATCAAGCCAGGCACCCCCATCTGATAGCTATGTTTGTTCCTAAATGAAAAACATTGAATTTGCCCCCATTAAATTTTATTTTGTTATTTTCAACCCATTCTCTAATTTATCAAGATTGTTTCTAATTCTATCTTTGTCTTGGTATTAGCTAACCCAGCCAAGTTTGTTAATCTACAAATTAACTAGCCAACATCTTTTAGTCCTTTGCATGCTAGTTAATCTTACAATTATAAGTTAAAGCCAGTAGCATGTACAAAGTTGTTCATTGATGCGTTACCACAGAAAGCAGATAAAGCAAACAACTCTTCTTTATAACACATCAAATATACCATGAAATTTCTTTAATTTAATCAGACGTATTTCTGAATCTAAGCCATTGTCAGAAGATGTTGTCCCTCAGCTTTCTCTGGCTTTGGATACATAATCCATTCCAATCCAATTCATGCTGGAAGAAAAGAAATATATCTAAATACAGATTGGAGAATATGTTCAGAGGTTTTTTCTCCATATGATTTTTAGGACTAACGAAATGCAGCTGAGCTTATTCCATTATGAATCTGCCTGTCCCATAAGAAAGCTTAAAGAAGATCTCTTTTCTCTGTCCAAACTAAGCTGATGACTCCAACCCTGTGAGATTCTCTGCCATGCAAATGTCACCTGCTTCCAATACTTAACATCTTCAAATGTGAAATAAAATTTCTTAAGGCTTTTGGTGGTTTGGGGTAACACTCTTGAACTTCTTGCGTTTAATTCTTGTTTTTAAATTTGGCTATTATCTTTAATTAGCCAGTTGGAGTACCTTCTGACTAAAAAAAAGGATAAAGTATTTTAAATCAACAGATAATAAAAGGCTAATGAGAACCAGTAAAGTTACCTTGCTTGCCTGTCAGCAAAAATGCAACATGTAAAATTTTAATATGAACTTAAAATGAGTAAGCATTTTATATTTTCATTACTGAATCCCTTGGGCTTCTATTAGTGAACAATAAAGAACTTGAACAAAAGTGTCTTTATCAAGCTGGGAAGGGAAAAGGATATACAGCTGCCTAAAGGAGGCAAAGCTCCAAAAACTCTTTAAGGGAAAGCAAAGAGACAACTACATCAATATTCTCATCTATTCATACTGCAAAATGTATGGCATGCCCAGTCCTTCTAAGCCATTGGTTCTCACCATATTTGGCACTTTTAAAAGGTCTCCATTGATGTCTTTTTTTCCAAATAATTTTATTAAAAGTTTTGAATAAAACAATAAAAGATAATACAAGCTAGAAGAAAAAAAGAGAATAAATGCAAGAAAAAAGTGTATTAAAAAATACACCCCTCCCCCTGCCAAGAAAGTAACTTCCCACCCTCACCACGTAAGTATAAACAATTCCCTGATCTCTTCACCTCCTTTTAGCTAACGAATATAAAACTCTTCATCCCATAACCTGTTTCTTAACAATAGGCAAATCAAATAAGTAAAGTCTTCTTCAATCTGATTTTCAGCAAAAGATCCAAACAAAACTCTAAGATTTTAACATTAATTAACATATATAAAACCCAACATTACACATCTCAATTCTTAACTATAACAAAATCCCATGTAAAAATCATAAAATGGTCCCAATATCCTTATATAAACAAAATGAAAAAAAAACGAACATTACAAAAAGAGATCATTTCTCCTTTACAAAAGACAAGCTCCAATACACAACATTCCAAATAACAACTTATCCTGTTCAAATACACATTCCATATCTCCACTCTAAACTATAAGCACATTCACATTTCACAAATATAAAATAATCCCAGTATCCTAATATAAACCAAAGGCTAAAATTTAAAATAACAGAGAGAAATAATTTCTCCTTTAAAAAGACAAATTCTCCAAACTTCCTTACTTTGAATAAAGAGAAATGGTTAAATGCAAAGCCAGTTTAAATACTATAAAATTAGGATTACATTTATTTATTTATTTATATTTCAAATTTGTCACTGCCCATCTAACTGCAAAGCGACTCTGGGAGGTTTACAGTAAAAAAAATATATGAATTAAAATAGAATACATATTAATTAAAAATACATTACAAAAGGTTCCTATATGAATAATAAATATCTTCCAAGAAGCTGATGTTATCTAGGAGTTATTAGACTCAGGGAGCATCTTCAAGGGGAGCATCTTCAAGGTGCTAGCCACCCCCAGGGTTGGTTATATCCCTTCTTGCCCCACGCAAGTTGGCAGAGTCAAGTCTACACCCCTTTCTGGAAGACTGGGAGAGTGGGGGCCCATCTCACATAAAGTAACTATAGGGGAAAAACCTTTTACATCATATTAAATGTAAGCAAATCCAGTAAACTACATTTTTCTAATTAAGATATCAATAAATCCAGAAAGTACCACCCAGAATAACAACATATCCCATTTTATCCCTGGTCGAATAAACTGACTTTGTAGTCCTTTTTTTTCCTGTATACAGGGCAGACTTTCTCTGTATTCCATTCAGATTATTGATCCTTGTAAGAAATTTCTTTAGCACTTTAAGCAGTCCCTTTTGTAAATCCAACAAAAGGAAATTATTCCAATTGTTCTCTGGGATTATCATTTTTATTTCATTCTTGATTTTTAAAACCTCATCCAGTTTTCTCTCTATATCTGATGACAGATTCTTATTCAGAGTCTCGTTCATATTTTCCTCAAGTAAATTTTGCTGCATATTTCGTTTTTTAACATCTTTGGGAACAAACTGTTCTCAACAAGACACAACAGAGCTGACATTTCATGGTGCAGGTCTCTACGCAGTTCTTCAAAGATGTCTCCAAATGCCATTATAAGTTGCTTGTCTTATAACTTCAATCTCAAAAACAATTTTTCCTTCCCACAGACATACATTTATTTTTTAAAAAAAAATTAATTTCAAAGTCTTAATGTTCAAAGTCCAAAACTCCAGTGTTTTCTGAGCCCTCAAAACTTTCTGTGGCCAAAACCTTGTCTTACTTTTTGCTGCTTAAGTTCTTAAAAATTATAAAAATGGATCTTCATATTCTTATGTTGAGGAATGAAAGCACTCACCCAGTATTTCCAGTCTTGTCACTCTGCAGGTGTCTAACTTCTTTGAAAGAGTTAATAGGCAATTTCTGAAAATAGTTAGCAAGGGAAGTGCACAAACTTAGTGTCCTTTGAAAGGCTCCATTTGCAGAATTCCTCTGCCTCCTGGTTCCCCCCCCCCCCCGTAAGATCACTGTCTTGCAGTCTCTTCGTAAGGAAGAGGAACAACTACAGTATAAGGAGAAACAGCTTGGGCTATCTCACGTCTCTTTCTTTGATCCAGAGAGGACTGTAGGAGTCGATCTGCTTCAGCTCCCTTGTAAAATGCTGCAAATGTCAGTTCCACTTGTCTGCGGAGCTATCTTCAGCCTGCCATCTTCCCCTGGAAGCCATAAAAGGTCTCCATTGATGTCTATGGAGACTGTTTAAATTCTCATTGTCAAAAACCAGTGGAAAAGACTTGCAGCTGGGTTAGGAACAGATAATCCTCCTGTTTTGCACAGTGCAACTGCCCTAAAAATACCATTCCTTCAGGCAACACTAAGGCTTTTAAGAACTGGAGGTAACAGTGACTTTTAATAGTCTTAACTATCCTGTGTGAGGGAGAATGGTCAGGGAGTAGGGTAAATGGTCACAGCCCTTTATGTGCCATGACTTCTTCCAAATCAAGCTTCCAGTGCAGCAATTAGACTTTTAAAAAGTTTCTATTATGTCAATGAGAGCACTGGAATAGCTTAACTGCAACATGGTGGGGAAAGGAGCCAAAAGGTATGAGAGAAGAAAGAAGAATGGAGAGAAAAGGGGACAGAGAGAAGTGAATAAATGATTGGGATGCATGAAAGAAATAGTGTAGTATGTGTTTGGTCCTACCAACTTTTGATTCCAGCTTCACTCACCAGTGACACACAGCTCTCATAAGATGCTGCTCTGGCCAAGAAAGATATGAGTCCCTTAACGGAGACCTCACATAAGTTATGAGACCAACAAGCTCAGAAGATCCAGCTGTCTTTGATAGAAAACTATTGTCTTTAAACTAGAGAGACCAATTAATATGACATTATCCAGAACAGGTCAAACACTTGCTCTCAGATGTAATTTAATTCAGGCTAATGAGAACCAGTAAGGTTAAATTGATCTTGTCACGCTCAGCACAGAAAAAGGGTTTGTTTCAGTTAATTGTATTTTATGCTCTTTAAATTTTGTTTCATTAATACAAGACTTCCCATATGAAGATTTTCAGCTCTGAACAATCAAAGTAATAAAAATCATATGTCACTCTTATTGTCCTGATTGCAACTCAGTGTGTACAATGTTCCTAATACCACAAACATGCACAATTTAAGGGAACAATTTGACATGAATGCTTGGAAACAGCAAAACATTTAATTGGCTTTTTATGTTTATCAGTAGAAAAAAACACCTAGTGTTTCCTTCTCCTACTTTTTTTTTCACATCAATTCTTGATCTCTTTGGATGTACAGCTTATCTTCCCTGTGTTTCCGTAGAGCTTTTATTATTCAAAAAGCTTAACAAACTTACTTTTTCTTACCTTAACAACTTATCACTAAATCTATACCAAACTTATACTAATGTATATATGTCTATGTCGCTATATCTTTTTAGATTTTTTTATCCCAACTTTATTATTTTTATAAATAACTCAAGGCAGTAAACATATCTAATATTCCTTCCTCCTCCTATTTTCCCCACAACAACAACCCTGTGAAGTGAGTAGGGCTGAGAGAGAGTGACTGGTCCGAAGTCACTCAGCCAGCTTTCATGCCTAAGGAGGGACTAAAAGTCACAATCTCCTGCTTTCTAACCTGGTGCCTTAACCACTAGACTAAACTGGTCTAAACCCAACAAATGTTTAGATATTTGTATCTAAATCCTAAAGAGTCCTATAAAGAGTTCTTTTCTCCCTTGTTGCCTGAGCTGTACAAATTCTTCAGCCACCATTTGGCCACCTTGAAGTTAGTTGGCTATTATGGCTGCCAGCTGCCACCCTGAACTGCTGCAGAAACATTGGCTTTGCACGGTCTTTCAGTCTGTGTCAGGGTGCGGGTTGTTGAAAGAAGGTGGTTTGCCAGCTGCTAGTTTACTGAATGCTGTCAACATCTCTGCTAGAGTGAGATGGCTCCCAAGCTTTTCTGCTATTAGCTTGCTGGAATCTGTACCCAACTCCTCCTGCCTGCATTTTATCCTAGTATCTTCTCCATTCTCTCACCTGCAGTTCTCCCTTTTCTGGTCTCCCACAACAAGAATCTCTTTCCAACACACACCCACACTCAGATACTGACAGATTTTCATTTTGCGGTTGGAGCCACAAGCTTAGTCCAGGATTCCTCTTGTTGCCTTAAAACCCCAGGAGGGGTGGATAGGTTAGTGCAGTGTTGTCCAAACTTGGCCACTTTAAGATGAGTGGACTTCAACTCCCAGAATTCCCCAGCCAGCAGTTTGGACAACACTGGGTTAGTGGAACAACAAAGGGAAGGAAGTGCTTGTGTGACTGCTGCAAGCCTCTCCTTCCACAGGACAACAGGTATATAAAGGTCCAAATAGAACGCTGCTCTGTGGTCATCCACCATATATTTTCAAAGAATGCCTTGGAGGGTCAGTGCTGGAGATGTAAGGGCCAGATCAGGGGGAGGAAGCAGGGAGTATCTTTCAATACAGATGCCCCCTTAACACTTTACTTCATCTGTTAAAGTAATCTAATTTAAGCTTCTTGACTTTACCAACACTTTAAATAGCCACAGAACAGAAAAAAGTGTTTTTGGAACTTGCAGGAAGACTTCATTTTGACTGGCATTATGAGAGTAAAAAAATCAAATGTGTAGGATAACACATTTAAACCATATTCTCTATGCTAATTTGTCATTTTTGTTGTTGTAAACAACACAGACCTTGCTAAAAAGTAAGATAGAGTCTGACAAACATATGAACAAATAAGTTACGTTCATTCATGTGTAGAACTACTGAGCACATGAGAGCCTTTATATCATAAAAGGCAACTTACAAATGGTTTATTAAAGAAGGTGCCCAAGGTGTGGTCTGAGAATATATGGTACATTCACTTTTCTGGACACCTGAGTCAGCATGAAGGTATTCTGTAAGGTGTGCTTGGTGAGAAAATGTACATATCAAGGGACTTTGCATTTCCATCTGCCCTGCTTCTTCTATTGCTGTAGAGGCTGATAGCCCGCTACCTGAAGATGATGTTAATATAAAGTGTGTTTCCAATGCACTATCTATAAATCCCAAACAAATTATGGGAAGAGTACCATTTTTAGGTTACACGGGATGAAATTGACAGAACCACACAGTTAATGTGTTCCAATTTTTATTTCCTGGTAATTGCACAGAATACAGGTTTATTTATCTCTTAATTTATTATCTGGCACATTCAAGTATTAACCTGGAAGAATCTTCTGAAAAAGAGCATTGAGTGGTCATGGCCTAACTGAAGGAAGAATGTTATTCTAGGTGGACTTGCAAGTTAACCAAATCTTATAAAGATTAAAAATGGCAAAGAAATAATTGTTCCAAGTTAATACATTAATAATTTCACATTCAATATATCTTTCACATTCAATATATCTTCTTGTAAACGCAATTGCCACTGTGTTTTATCATAATGTAAAAGCTGCCTTGTTTAAGCAGCCTTTTATTCTACTGGATGGGTAAATTGTATCCAGTGTCTCCAGTTTATCTGCTCCATTTGTCTGTTATTCATTCTCTTTTGGGATATTACTGTATTTTTAAATTGGTTTAATTGCTAGCTGCTCTGAGAGATATGAGTAAGCACTATAAAGGAGGAATATAGCTTATAAGCAAATATGCTTATTACTAGGATTATTATCCAGTTTTTTAAATCTGTTCCACTTGTCTGTATTACATCTTCTTCCACTCTGTTCTTGCTGCCAATCCTTAAGCACAGGAGAGAACCCTGCGCATAAATTTTTAGCCAGCACACAACTAGACTTTCATAATACCAAATCCCTTTCCAGCCCCTGAAATAGAGGGCAAATCTGCTGCTATGGAATACTGAAGAATAATTTTGAAATATCAATCCATCAGTTCCTTGTTTCAGGCAAGGACCAGCATAAAAACAAGAGTAAGAACAAAAACAAAGCAATTTAACAACAGTACCACACAGAAAAGTTGATTTTGATTACTTTCTATGTATGGGTATAACACAGTAGTATTAATACTAAACTAAAAGGATCTAGAAATTTTGATTACTTTCTATGTGTGGGTATAGCATAGTATTATTAATACTAAACTAAAAGGATCTAGAAATCAAGCTAAGAATAATTAAAATCTGAAGTAAAATCATGATATTATTTTTAAACATTGTCCCTAGCCAAAACTAAATGGCTGGAGTCTGAAAAACATTATTGGGAGATGTCAGTTCCCACCTAGTTTATATGGCAGACTTCAGTAACATCCAAGAAAGTACATTCTGACTGGTTCGAGAGGAAGATTTGCATGTAAAAAGAATCTATATGCCCAGGGTATTTTGGTAATATGAGGGTAAATGAAACAAGTTCTGGAATCCCAATAGAAGCTGCAGTATAATAAAACATGAACAGCAGATTCTACAGTACAGTGGTGCCTCGGGTCACGAACGCTTCTGTTCACGACCAATTCGGATCACAAATAGCTCCGGTCGCAAAATTTTGCCTCCGTTCGTGAACGCTGGATCGGGTCACGAACAGGATCTGTGGCCATTTTCCCTCCCGTGACCCAGTCCACGGCCATTTCCCCCCGTGACACGTGGTCTGCGGCCATTTTTCCACCCCTGACACGTGGTCCGTGGCCATTTTCCGCCTGACACATGATCCGTGGCCATTTTTCCGCCCCTGACACATGATCCGTGGCCATTTTTCCGCCCCTGACACGTGATCCGCGGCCGTTTGTCCACCCCTGACATGTGGTCGTAGGGAGGGGGACTCTCCCTCCAAGCAATAGCTGCCTCCCTGTCCTCCATGCCAGAACGGATTAACAGTAATTACATTGAACCTTATGGTAAAATTTGCTTCGGGTCGCGACCAGAGTCGTGGAACCAATTAAGTTCGTGAACCAAGGTTCCACTGTACCTGTGCCACAAGAACACAATCAAGTAGCATAGGGTATTTTTTTTATACCTGCCTTCTAGTACAGCAGATGGTAAAGCATTAAACCAAGCTAAAATTAATGTTTCAGCTTGGCAACGGTGATAGAATTTAAAGGTCCCACTGGTCTGAGTTTGGCTACTTAAGAAAACAACTCTGGATAGATGAGACTGATCTAATTGCCTTTCTATGTCCAGCACACACTGTGTCAATACCTTTATGGCCTGTTTATACTCTAGAAATAGGAGAGCTTCTTTGGAGAACGCACAGAAGTGCAGCTTCTCAAGTAGATATCTCCTCCATCTGTTGAAATTATAGGTAGCCCTCATTTAACAACCATTCGTTCAGCGACCATTCAAAGTTACACAGTGCTGAACGAAGGGGCTTATGACCAGTCCTTGAAGTTCTGGCTCTCGCAGCACCCCTGCAATAACGTGATCATGATTCAGGCACTTGGCAACCGGCTCATACATATGATTGTTGCAGCATCCCATGGTCATGTGAGCGCCATTTGTGACCTTCCTTGCCGGCTTTCCAAAAATGAAATTAATGGGGACGCCAGCAGGGAAGGTCACAAGTCACTCCAGGTAGTTGCTCACACCCTCCTCCACTCAGCAGCAGACACTCCCAGACCCTCTGTGCTTGCACCATGCCTCATGGGCCACTCACACACCCTCCCCCGCCCAGCAATAGCCATCCCCAGCCCCACCACACTCACACCTTACTTGCCTGCTAGCGAGCTGCCTGGGACTCACTTAATGACCCACAATCCTCACTTAACGACATCAACAGGAAATGCCAGGATTGCTATCATAAACAATGTGGTCATGTGATATGGGAGATCAAGGCTATCGGGAAGGAGGGGTTGCATTCCAGAAGAGAGGAGGAGCCAAGAGGCAGTTGACTCCACAACAGGAGCATGGGAAGAGGTTCAGGATAGGCACTCCCTGGAATCTCACAGAGTATATCCACTAGTTGCTGTAGTACAGATTTAGTTTGGCAAGATTCCATCTGTAAGGTGTAAGCAAATAAAGGAACTGTACTCGACTGGACTGTTTCATTGTTGTTCTTGGGCTGGGCCTGACATGTGACACTGCACTTTACAATTGCATCAATTAGCAACAGAAATTCCAGTACCAATTACTGTTGTTAACCGAAGATTACTTGTATCTCCTAGTGTCGGAGGATCACGCCTATGGGCAGAATTTTTAACTTTAACTTTAACCAAGAGGTAAAGAAAATTATGGATCACTGCCTTGTCGTGGCGAAGGGGCTTGCGTAACTCAGTGAAGCCATGAGCTATACCGTGCTCATCTGTCTGATGAGGCTTTACAAATAGCTGTGGAAAGAAGGAATGCGAAAAGCAAGGGTGAAAGGGAAAGATATAAGCAACTGAATGCAGATTTCCAGAGAATAGCCAGGAGAGATAAGAAGGCCTTCTTAAATGAACAATGCAAAGAAATTGAGGAAAACAATAGAATGGGGAAGACTAGAGATCTCTACAAGAAAATTGGAGATATGAAAGGAACGTTTAGTGCAAAGATGGGCATGATAAAGGACAAAAAAGGCAGGGACCTAACAGAAGCAGAAGAGATTAAGAAGAGGTGGCAAGAATACACAGAAGAACTATACAAGAAAGATCTTAATGTCCCTGATGTCCACGCTGGTGTGATCACTGACCTTGAGCCAGACATCCTAGAGAGTGAAGTCAAGTGGGCCTTAGGAAGCATTGCTAACAACAAAGCTAGTGGAGATGACAGTATTCCAGCTGAGTTATTTAAAATACTAAAAGATGATGGTGTTAAAGTGCTGCACTCAATATGCCAGCAAGTTTGGAAAACGCAACAGTGGCCACGGGATTGGAAAAGGTCAGTTTACGTTCCAATTCCAAAGAAGGGCAACGCCAAAGAATGCTCAAACTATCGCACAATTGCACTCATTTCACATGCTAGCAAGGTTATGCTCAAAATCCTACAAGCTAGGCTTCAGCAATACATGAACCGAGAACTACCGGATGTACAAGCTGGGTTTCGAAGAGGCAGAGCAACTAGAGATCAAATCACCAACATTCGCTGGATCATGGAGAAAGCACGAGAGTTCCAGAAAAATATCTACTTCTGCTTCATTGACTATGCAAAAGCCTTTGATTGTGTGGATCACAACAAACTGTGGCAAATTCTTAAAAAGATGGGAATACCAGACCACCTTACCTGTCTCCTGAGAAATCTGTATGCGGGCCAAGAAGCAACAGTTAGAACCGGTCATGGAACAACCGATTGGTTCAAAATAGGGAAAGGTGTACGACAAGGCTGTATACTGTCACCCTGCTTATTTAACCTATATGCAGAGTACATCATGAGAAATGCCAGGCTGGAAGAATCACAAGCCGGAATTAAGATTGCAGGGAGAATCATCAACAACCTCAGATATGCGGACGATACCACCCTAATGGCAGAAAGTGAAGAAGAACTAAAGAGCCTCTTGATGAGGGTGAAAGAGGAGAGTGCAAAAGCTGGCTTGAAACTCAACATTAAAAAAACTAAGATCATGGCATCTGGACCCATCAATTCCTGGCAAATAGAAGGGGTAGAAATGGAAGCAGTAACAGACTTCATTTATTTGGGCTCCAAGATCACCGCAGACGGAGACTGCAGCCATGAAATTAAAAGACGCTTGCTCCTTGGGAGGAAAGCTATGGCAAGCCTAGATAGCATATTAAAAAGCAGAGATGTCACCTTGCCGACAAAGATCCGCATAGTCAAAGCTATGGTTTTTCCAGTAGTAATGTATGGCTGTGAGAGCTGGACCATAAAAAAGGCCGAGCGCCGAAGAATTGATGCCTTTGAACTGTGGTGCTGGAGAAGACTCTTGAGAGTCCCCTGGACTGCTAGGAGGTCAAACCAGTCAATCTTAAAGGAAATCAACCCTGATTGCTCATTGGAAGGATCGATAATGAAGCTCAAGCTCAGATATTTTGGCCACCTAATGCGAAGAGAGATCTCTTTGGAGAAGACCCTGATGCTGGGAAAGATTGAAGGCAAAAGGAGAAGAGGACGGCAGAGGATGAGATGGTTAGATAGCATCACTGAAGCAATGAGCATGAAACTGAGCAAACTCAGGGAGGCAGTGAAGGACAGGAAGGCCTGGCGCAATATGGTTCATGGGGTCACGAAGAGTCGGACACGACTTAACGACTAAACAACAACAACAAAGAAAATTAGCCAAATGTTTGTTCTGATCTTAATCATACCAGTCTTACAGAAGAGGGCTATGTTTGAGACAGTGTCGCTCACTGGAAGATGCTTTGTAGAAATTTATATTGTACAGTTTCTAATTTGGGGTAGTTACCACAGGACCCTAGCTGGGCACCCTACATCAAATTTATGTTCCTAAATGAATCATGTATGTTCCATAAATATATAAAAGTTTACATTATCAGAGATTGATTTCATTAAAAATGAAACACAATAGTGTTTATGACTTTTTCTTTAAATATAAATTTGAACTAAGTTATCCTGTAATTGTAATTAGATGCAACCTGTCATTAAATCCATATATAGTAAAATCCATCACATGGGCATTTTAAATCAAAATAACACTGTCTAATGCTCATATTTTCATTCTACACTATCATAATATTCAAGAGAGGGAACCCTACAATGTTTCATGGTTAAAGTTGTGTAAAGAAAGAAAATACCTACTTGCACTCTTTTGTAACTCACATGATTAATTAATTAAAATTAAATTAAAACTCATTTCCAAAACTCATTGGAAAAGTAAGTTGTGTACATTCAGAATCTGAATCTACCTATCTATATTTAAGTGTACTGTATCATTAGCAGACCTTCAAAATCAGCAAACCCAAGCTTTGCCATTAATTTGTCAATGTGTTTGCCAAGAGATCAGACTGATTAACTAAAAATGCTGATTTAGAGGTATTAAAAATATCCCTTTCAACAACAGCCTTTCCTATCCTAATTTCCAATGAGCTCCTGATTGCCACCATGCCTTAATCTTAAAAACACAGAGTTTGTTTGTTTTTTAAATTGCACACAACCATTCAAGCTCTGTGTTACTGATTCATAAACAAAATAGCCTAGAACAAGGTCAATATATAATAATTCAAGTACAAGCTTGGCAGCAAACAAACAAAAAATGCAGTGCTTAAAATAAGGTCTTGTTAGCACAAACTGAAAATATGTGGTCTATTTATTCCTTGGTTTCAACAAATCAGAGTTATGTTAAGAAGGCCCAGCCTTATAACAAATTTTGATGCAAATTTATCAAGTAGCAGTCTACTTTCCAAAATTGATTCAAGACATTTTGCATGAACATGGCAATTGTTTCCAAATCAGCAAACAACCTGCATGAGTTCAAGTGCTAACTTGGGAGCAGCAGCATCAACATCTGTAAGATAGTGAATGCAGTGTTGTAATCCAAGCTCTGCCCACCAGCATGCACATACAGAAGGACTGATGCTTGAAGTGTGACACTGCAGCTGCAATTTTGCAGATTTTGCCCCCCCCCCAATGGATACCCATGCACAGAGGTACAGAATTCTATCCCAATTCCTCATTGCCTTTACCTTACCTGTCTTTATTATGGTACAGCTTCTCTAGCTACACTTAATGATTTAAAATAAATATCAAGTCATTGATTTTAGGAGTATTGCAATTGACTACTGTATGTACAATTAATCTTAGACACATTGGTTCCAGTACAAATAGAAAGATTTCTACTCACTCCCTGGAAATATAAATTAAAAACAATCCTAAAATATTTAAATTTTAAATGATCTTCTGAGATAAATGTCAGAGTTTAAGATGTCTCTTGGAGATCATGACTTGATAGTGAACAAGAAAAAACCAAACTATCTGGATGCATTTCATCACTGGCCTGTAGCAAAATTTAAAGGACATAACGTGCACAGGATGTTTCAGTAGATGTCAGGATAAAATGTGTGCTAGGTTCTGTCTCTGAAAGTCACCATGAAACATCTATGAAGCAAATTCCAAGTCCATGTTCACTGAATACTCATGCCTGAAATATAAGCATCAATGAGAAGGATTAACTAGGCAACGAAGATTTATTCAAGACTATTGGGAAGTGAACAAGAAGTGAAAACTTATGATATTGTCACATGATATAGGGACTAGGTGATAAAGTGGCTGCTGAAATTTAAAGATCAAAAGCATTAGCCACAATTCTACTGAAAAGCAGTTTATTTCAATGATTTGGCATTAACTATCTTTTCAGTAAAAGATCTGACTGCAAAAAAATGAAGACTATCACTTGACTTGAATTCAGTATTCCGTGAGCTATAGTTAAGCTAAACTTCAAAGCCACTATGAAATCTGAACGATGACTCTGAAAACCAGGATGGTGCTAAGATATTATTAACCAGAAAAGGTCACAGTTGTTATCTGTAAACAACACTGCCACCTGAAAACAGTAGAGAAGTAGTGCATGGCCCACAGCAGATTTGATCTTTCCAGAAGCACAATCCTGTGGAACAAAAAATTCCAGAAGATCTGTAAGAACATTTCTGATTCACAGGTGTATGAATGGAGTCTACAGGTGAAACTCGAAAAATTAGAATATCGTGCAAATGTTCATTTATGTCAGTATGGCAACTCAAAAGATGAAACCAATATATGAGATAGACGCATTACATGCAAAGCGAGATATGTCAAGCCTTACTTTGGTATAATTGTGATGATTATGGCGTACAGCTTATGAAAACCCCAAATTCACAATCTCAGAAAATTAGAATATTACATGACATCAACAACACAAGGATTGGAAATAGAACAATATCGGACCTCTGCAAAGTATAAGCATGCATATGTACTCAGTACTTGGTTTGGGCCCCTTTTGCAACAATGACTGCCGCAATGCGGCGTGGCATGGATGCTATCAGCCTGTGGCACTGCTGAGGTGTTATGGAAGACCAGGATGCTTCAACAGCGGCCTTCAGCTCCGCTGCATTGTTCGGTCTCATGTCCCTCATCTTTCTCTTGGGAATGCCCCATAGATTCCCTATGGGGTTCAGGTCAGGCGAGTTTGCTGGCCAATCAAGCACAGTAATCCCATGGTCATTGAACCAGGTTTTGGTACTTTTGGCAGTGTGGGCAGGTGCCAAGTCCTGCTGGAAAATGAAGTCAGCATCCCTATAAAGCTTGTCTGCGGAAGGAAGCATGAAGTGCTCCAAAATCTCCTGGTAGACGGCTGCGTTGACCCTGAACAGTGGACCAACACCAGCAGATGACATAGCTCCCCAAATCAACACAGACTGTGGAAACTTCACACTGGACTTCAAGCATCGTGCATTGTGTGCCTCTCCATTCTTCCTCCAGACTCTGGGTCCTTGGTTCCCAAATGAGATACAAAAGTTGCTCTCATCAGAAAAGAGGACTTTGGACCACTGGGCAACAGACTAGTTCTTTTTTTCTGTAGCCCAGGTAAGACGCTTCTGATGTTGTTTGTTGTTCAGGAGCGGCTTGACAAGAGGAATACGACATTTGAAGCCCATGTCCAGGATCCGTCTGTGTGTGGTGGCTCTTGATGCACTAACTCCAGCCTCAGTCCACTCCTTGTGAAAGTCCCCAACACTTTTGAATGGCCTTTTCCTGACAATCCTCCCCAGGCTGCGGTCATCCCTGCTGCTTGTGCACCTTTTTCTACCACACTTTTCCCTTCCACATAACCTTCTATTGATGTACTATTGACGAGCAGCACTTTGGGAACATCCAACTTCTTTTGCAATTACCTTTTGGGGCTTTCCCTCCTTATGGAGGGTGTCAATGATGGTTTTCTGCACAACTGTCAGGTCAGCAGTCTTTCCCATGCTTGTGATTCCTACTGAACCAGCCTGGGAGACCATTTAAAGGCTCAGGAACCCTTTGCAGGTGTTATGGATTCATTAGCTGAATAGAGTGGGACACTTTGAGCCTAGAATATTGAACCTTTTCACACTATTCTAATTTTCTGAGATTGTGAATTTGGGGTTTTCATAAACTGTATGCCATAATCATCACAATTATACCAAAGTAAGGCTTGACATATCTCGCTTTGCATGCAATGCGTCTATCTCATATATTGGTTTCACCTTTTGAGTTGCCATACTGACATAAATGAACATTTGCACGATATTCTAATTTTTCGAGTTTCACCTGTATATATTATTAGTCAGTGTTTAGTAAATACAAAAAGTAACATGCTTTGATTTCGTCTGTTAGCCCACGGACCAGGAGGACCAGTGGAAAACTGCATCCTGGGTTTCTAAGAAGAAATTAATTACCCTAACATCAGCACTCGGTTCCTAATGAAATTTGTTCTGAAACAGGAGAGCTGAACAACAGCACACAATGGCCCCCATTCATCTGGCCCCATCTAATGAGCAAAGAAACAAAAGCCACATACTGTTATTCAAGGAAGGGAAGATGAATTCTACTTACACTGCATACAAATCCCAACACATCGCTCATCAGATCTTTCTGGCCTTGATGAATTTCTCCCCTTCTTGTATATCGTGCCATTTCCTGCTGCTTGTGTGTCCTGCCTTTTCAGATTGTGATTCTTACTGTAGGGTTTATCTCTAATTTTTTAAATGTGTTGGGAACTCAGTAACTGTCAAAAAGTGGAACAAAAATGCAGTAAATATTGTAAAAACTCACATCCAAGCAGAGCAAAGGTCCCAATTATTAATAGAAAGCTATAATGACTATGACGGCATCCCATTTCAACTTAAGTGTTTACACATGCTGCATTTTTAGTATGAGAAATCATACGAGATGCATGGTTATGTTTTCAAGTTTAGGAATAAATAATGTGTTGAATATTATTCTGGCACAAGCTGTATGATTTCAATAGCAGAAATTACTTTAGTCTCTGTAGTGCATATTTTTGCAAGGGAAGAAGCAGAATGTTTAGGGATCAGCCTCAGGAAAAATCCTTTGTTTAAATTTAACAATCTGATTGGATTTTATAACGTATAAAATTACTCAAATTTATAATTTAAGAATCAAATCTCTGTAACGTGCAGTAGCTCTTCTTGCCTGCAGCAAAATGAGTATCATTTTGTTGCTGAAGTATTTGCTGAAATTATGATAAGATGACCTAAGTGTATAATCTAATGCACAGAATCACAATAGAACCTATCTTTTAAGATAAATCTAATGTCCCACTAGACAATGCTGTGACCCATTGGGTCATCCTTTGAGAGAAAGGTAGTGCAGTCTGATGTGACCAGAATGAACATTACATTTTAGGCTGACCATATCTCTTTACCCCAATGCCGGACAGTCCCATGATCGTCTAAGAAAAGTAAATATGATAAATACAAAAATAATTGTAGTGGCAAACAAACTTCAATAATAAGTCAATATTTACTTACCTAAAGAGATACACAGAATGACAATGGGCGGGCAAAAAAGCAGTGGGAGCCGGAGCGACTTCCAACTTACTGCCGGCTTCCCCATTGACTTTGCTTGTGGGAAGCTGGCAAGGAGTATCAGAAATCATGATCATGTGACCGCGGGGATGCTGCAACAGCCACAATTTTGCAAATAAAACTGGTGTGAATATTGTGGAAATTTCAATTCCACAGGAGTAATGGGTCCTGGATTTTTTACGCATTCTTTAAGTTAGCAGATTTTAGGTACCTTGATTCACAACTTGTTGTGGTATAATGCACCATTTGGGCTAACTTGAGAGTACAAACAGACAAACAATGAGAGTTTTAGTAGTATATAGGTATGAGAGCCAGTTTGATGTAGTGGTTAAGGTGTCAGGCTAGAAAGGAGGAGACTGTGAATTCTAGTCCTGCCTTAGGCACAAAGCCAGCTGGGTGACCTTGGGCCAGTCACTCTCTCTCAGCCCTAGGAAGGAGGCAATGGCAAACCACTTCCAAAAACATTGCCAAGAAAACTGCAGGGACATGTCCAGGCAGTCGCCATGAATCAACACTGACTTGAAGCAACCTCTAGTAATACCAGTTATAGTGAGATTTGTAAAATGACACATCAGAACCAACATGTCCTGTGTAATCAAAACATAGGGTAGGGAGGGTGTTAGATAAATTTGACCAAAAATAAAAGGCAATGCTGAGAAAAGCTTACTGCAATTCTTTGATACAGTATACTTTAAAAAATGAAATTGAATGTTTTCATTTACTAAAGTACTGTTTTCAACCTAAAGTACTTATCACATCAATTTTTAAGTTTTCTTAATGTTTCATTTCTCTCAAGCATTCCTTAATTTTTCAAAAGAATGTGTCTTTTTGTCATTGCAAATGCTAACCTTATACTGTATGATCATCTCTGAAAATTAAATCTGAAGAGTATGTTCCTTTTTCTTCAGTAAATGTTCCTTGCATAGCTTTTGACAGGCTTCTATTTTTAAGTTTTTAAATGAGCTGTCTCTGGTACTTTTAACTGCTGAAGTATAAGCATTGTTGTTTTGTAATTATAAACCAACATATTTTAATTTTTGTTCTTGACTTTTATTAATTGTCATTGCAAATGCTAGTCCTCCAAAAGCTTCCCTTATAAATTCTATATTTTATGCTGTTTTTCTACATGTTTGTTAGTAGCAGCTATATTCTATTCTTGGAATATATGCTTTTACAAAGTACAAACTGCACTCTATTTTGAGTTGATGGGGAAATTTCTAATGCATTGAGAAGTTCTGGGCAGTAGTTCATTAAAATTGTTTCTTTATAAAACCATTCCCAAAGGCTGATGTACTTGATTATGTCATGTTGTTCCTTCTCCAGAGTCAACATTGTAGATACTAATTGTGGAAAAATGGATTACATTGTACATTGCTCCTTCTCTTTGTATGTTCTCTTCTACTAATTATAGCTCCTATCCTTTTGTCCAATAGCAATTTAAAAAATAATTTGTTAGGAACCATCATCTGAGCATTTCATGTTTTTAAATATATTCTCTCTCTTTATTTTGCATGAATAGGGAGTAGTTCTGGAGGGGTGGCCTGCATATTTCCTCAAAATTAGTACTGATGTCATCATACCTTAAACTCTCAACATCTATAAATGTCTTTTCAATTTTTAGGCACTCGTAGAGGCACTACGGCTCATGTTCTTTGGCAGTTCAGTAATACAAAGAGATATGTAATTCAGTTGGATTGAATGTATAAAACCAAAATGAAAGCATACCTGTAGATTCAAGAATATATAAAGCAGGGAATAATATGATGTATATTGCACTATCATTTCATTTGCAATTCCATGATGCTACAATAATTTATTTTGTGGGTACCTTAGATATTTGTAGAAGCTATTTAACTAAGATGCAAAAACAAAGAGACATGCAGTGGATAAATGCTGAATTGCCAATCATCAGGCTTCACCCAGATCACTACCCAAACTCAAAGGCTATCAGCAAGGAGACAGCTGTATGGTAAGACAGAGCAGTTTTATTACATAAAGTAAAAAAAAAGAAGAAGCCATAATTAGAGCAGAAAGTGACATCTCTGAGTTAAATGACTCAAGCTCTCCATATATGTATAGCAGTCCCAGGGTCCAAATTTTGCATCTGTTTTTCTCACCTGGGTACCTTATCAGATTAGGAGTTAGTCATTTCTTAGTGGGAGAGGTGGTTGACATCTATGCCTCTTTGGTCTCAGACTCTTTATGTCTGGTCTTAGTACCCGTACTACTGTACTCACACCAGTCATCTCTGCCATCAGGGATCTTTACACTTCCTTCAGTAAACCTCAGGCCATATCAGGAAACCCTAAGCTGTAATAAGCAGTGTTATTCAAAAGACATTCCTTAAAAATGCTGCAGCAGAAATAGCTAACACTGTGCCCTCTGAATTGTTCACTGTCATTGATTTCACCCCTTACTATTGGCTGTTAACTCTGGGCCTAATGGGATAATTTAAAGATTGAAGAGGGAGGGAGGGAGGGAGGGAGGGAGGAATGAAGGAGTAGATTGGTGGGGCAAGATGTATTGGTGATACATTCACTACATAATTTGGAATAAAGTATCACTGGAGTTGAGGCAAGCCCCCTCTTTCTTAACGTTTATAGTATTTCTGTTTCAGTTTGTGTTTGCCTATTATGTTTTTAATGTTGCTTGTATAGCTACTTTTATAGCATCTTTGTAAGGTTTTAAGAGAGTGGATTGTGTATAAATTTTCTAAATAAATAAAGTGAACAATATTTCAAATGTTTATTCTGATTTTATCAGCAGTGTCATGAGCTTCGAATAGCATCAAAACACATTTTAAAAAATGCATGCCATTAAAATTCAGGAAAAAAGTTACAAGTTTAAGACTTCTTTTGACACTTCTGTCCTATCCATTTGACTTATACTGTAAGCAATGTAGGACAAGAACTAGGTCATTTAGTTCTGCACAGCACCTAGTACACATTTGGTATTGAATCAATATAAAATTATAGTGCCAGCTGCAGGTAATAAAGCAAGTAGAATTATGGAAAAATCAAATGAAATGGAGTTGTTTTGTATGTGATCCAGTGTACGTATTCATAAAGATTCTTGTTTTATTTTAAAGGCTGCACATGTTCTCCAACAAAGTGCATCATTAATTATTATGACAAACTGTCATGATACAACAGAAATATTACTGAATTTAATTTCACACTGACATGAATATCAGCAAATTCTAAAGATCTATTTCCTTTTGCTAAGCTAAACAGGATTAAAATAAACTTATTTAAGTTGGAAGATCTCTTAAATTCCCTGCTGTTATATACTTTCAATTTATATTTTAATTAACTTAAAATCTAGAGCAGGCTGTCATGCAGCCTTTGACCCTTCAGGTGGAAAGAACTCCTGCTTCTCATGTTGAGACAGGAATGTGGTAACCACCACTGAGTTAGAACAGTACAGAGGTTTTGTTAAGAAGACCGAACCTAAGATTTTGACTGATGGCCAGAATGTAAAATGGTCTCCCATTAAGTATATATGGTTGCTTTAAGCAGATTTGTTTAAGTCGTCTGCTCCGCAAGATTCTCTTACAATATTAATACTGTATTAGTTTTTATCCTGTTGCTCCTTCTTAAGCAGAGGGGATTGTTTTATTTGATATGCTATCATTATTTATTGGATTCACCCATGAACCATCTCAAGTACACCTTGATCTACAGAAGCAGACACAGATAGAGGTAAACAAAAATGAAACACGAACAAAAAGTGACACTACTTCATGTTTGCTGTTATGTTTGTTATAATATTCTCACATATTTGGCTGCCAAAACTGGAAATGATCAATAAGAAACCAGCCAACTGGCAGGAGGAATATGTATTAAGAAGCCATTTCCCAGGCTTTCGACACTTTAAATGATTACTTCACTAATTATGCTAATTTCAGAATCAATGTTGGCGCAACAACAGAAACCATTTTTAAAAAAGATGTACTCTAGAAGTTTTATAGGGTCTGTAGTATTAGACTGAAAGAGGAACAAAAATGGGAAAGTTGAAAATCAAAGTATATATCTTATTGCCAATAGAACCTCATTGTCCACAATTTCTACATATGAATAGACTGAATACATCAAAATTTAGGCAGGAAAGCATTCAGACAATTGGAACTTCAGGTAAAAGGATAGGAATATGCTGTAGCTGTATATTAGCATAAATCTATACCAGCAGAAACAAACAACTACTTTTTGGCCTCTTAATAAACACTGATGTTAAAACAAAATTTTTTAGTGGTGACTCCAGGTTATGAAAAGATGTATTTCTTTTCACAAAGACACAGTATTCTAAGTAAAGGCAGAACTATAACTGCATATGAGAACCCTGACATTTAGTTACAACCCTTGGGTGAGCCTTAAGAAAGAACAGCAATTATTCCTCCTTCTAAAAAAGAAAATGGGTGGGGTGTTTGTTTACATAACTAACTAGGTCTTTAGACAAGGCAAACTGGAAAAAAAATTCTGCCATGCATGAAAAGCTCCTATCTCTAATTAAAATAATAATACCATCTGGTTTTGAGGGTAAAATTGAACTACCCCCTCCTCTTCTCCCAAACAATAAAGCTACAAGCTAATTCTAACTCTTGTTAGTTATTAGTTTTCCAAAGGGCTGCCCTACAAATATTTGTCTATGGTAGTTTAGATGGGCAAGTAAATTCACAAAAAGCAGATTTATAATCAAGTTGCATATTTCACCACAGTTTTACGTTATATTTTGAGTATTTCATCTGGTACCCCACTCAATTTTTTATGGAAGTATGTAGAAGTATTGCTATTAATAAATTCAAATGTGGAAGTTTTTTTGCTGGGGAGCAAAAAAGAACCTAATTCTAGGGAAATCTCTGAAGAACCAGTTTCAACCAGTAAGAACTGTAACAGTTTGTAGATGTCAGATTGAAATTGGTTGTTCAAGTACTGGGCTTTAGAAAAATCTTTTTTTCTCTTTCATATTTAGAGGTTTCCTTTTTTAAAAAGCTGGGGTTCCCTACTTCAGTAAGGATCTCTGCAGGGCCACTGTGAGGAATATTCCCACTATTTGGCAGATGAAGTTGCTTGGATCAGCTCAGAATTGGACTCCAACTGGACAGGTTCACTTGAGGTGCCCCAGGCAAGGTCTTGTAGGGTTTTCTAGAACTAGTTTGATTCCATGAAGTAGACAGGGTTCTTCAGTCTATGAGCTCAGCCATCTGTTAGACCCAGGTCCCTCCTGGATGGTTAAGGTCACCTAGGAGGAGACTGTGGTTGGGGCCACATGGTGATATCTGTTTCCCTGAAGGAGGGAGTGGTCTTCTCAGACTTGAATAAGGTTGTGGGGCACCTTAAGAGGCCATTGATGGACCCAACCATCCTGCACAATTTCATCCAGGCTCCAACCTCCCTTTTGGGGGAAAGGTAGTAGAGAGGGTGGTCAGGCTTCAGTTCCAGAGGACCCTGGAGGAAATAGGCTATCTAGATCAATTTCTGTTGGGTTTTAGGTCAGGGTTCTATATGGAGACAGCATTGGCCACATTTGTGAATGATCTGTGGCAAGTCAGGATAGGGGTGGTGCACCCATGCTGCTGCTCCTTGATCCTTCAGTGGCTTTTGATATCATTGATAATGGTATCTTTTTGTACCGGCTTTGGGTTTGGGAATGGAAAGCATCATTTTCTCCTTTTTCTGTAGTAGGTTTCAATAGGTGTTGTGGAGTGGGGGGAGAGATTGCACCCATGGCCTCTCACTTGTGGTGCTGCAGGGTTTAACTCTCTCTCCTCTCTTGTTTGACATCTACAGTCAACTGCTGGATGACATCACCCATTGGTTTGGGGTCAGGTACCATCAATATGATGATGATACCCAATTGTACATATCAATTGTACATATCAAGCTTAACCCTAACCCTGGGCAGATCAAGAGATGCTGCCAAAGTCCTAGCCCTGTGTCCTAACACAGGCACACAGAGGCTGTGTGGACCTGGAGAGGGAGTAACAGACCCAAGCTCAGTGCTGACAAGACTTAGTGGCTCTGTTTGCCATTGGCCATTGGCCAAATGTGGCCAATGCTGTCTCCATATAGAACCCTGACCTAAAACCCAACAGAAATTGATCTAGATAGCCTATTTCCTCCAGGGTCCTCTGGAACTGAAGCCTGACCACCCTCTCTACTACTTTCCCCCCAAAAGGGAGGTTGGAGCCTGGATGAAATCGTTGGCTCTGTTTGGCCTTCCCAGTTCTGGAGATACTCCATCTTTAATCTTTGATGGGGTTGCATTCCCCCATGAGAGACTTGTGCACAATCTGGGGGTCTTCTTGGACTCACAGCTCCTGCAGAAGGCAGCTGTGGCCAAGAGGGTCTTTGCGCAGGTTGTGCTTGTTCCTAGACCAGGAGGCCCTTCAGACAGTCAGTCACACTTGGTCACCTCATGATCAGATTACTGTAATGTGCTCTAAATGGGCTGCCCCTGAAAACTACCCAGAATCTATAGTTGGTCAAAGATGTGGTGATGTGGGCAATGATGTGTTTGTCACAGTATGTTCACATCTTTCTAATGCTTTGCAAGCTTTACTGGTTACCAGTTCATTTCTGGGTGCAATTCTGGGTGCCTATAAATCCCTTCATGGCATAACGCCTGGACCACTTGCCTCCAAATTCAGTTGGGTATCAACTTGCATGACTGAGGAAGTGTCCCTTCTCAATGGGGATGCCTGCCCTCTGGAATGACATCTCCCCAGAGATCCATATTGCTCCCACTTTAATGACTTTCTGAAACTATTAAAAACATGGTTGTTCTCCCAGGCCTTGGGATAGGATGGTTGTGGAGCCCCTATGGCTGTTGTGATATTGAGTTAGCCTTCTGGTTGGCTTGTAATTAAAAAGAAATATAAAAAAAGAACATATTTTATATATATATATAAAATATGTTCTTTTTTTCTATTTCTTTTTAATTACAAGCTTCCCAGAGTTGCTGAGGAGTCGGGCGATCCTGAAATAAAATAAAATAAAATAAAATAAAATAAAATAAAAATAAATAAAAATAAATAAAAATAAATAAATAAATCTATCTATCTATCTATCTATCTATCTATCTCACGGAATGCTTTTTACAGACAGAATAAAAAGCAAGCTGTGTAAAGGATGGTGAAAGGAAATGGGGCTTTATTGATCAGTCTGTATAAGCAGATTTTGGTTACATTATTCATTATATTTTCTCTCAAATCTGACTTCTGCTGTGAGAAAATATTCTTAGAAATCAGTATGGTGCATTGTAACTGAGATAATGTGATTTTTCATATTTTATGTGTATTCTCACATATGTTTTATTATATTAGTTGATCATAGGATTAATGCTATGTTTTTAATTATTAAATAATATTTACATTTTAAAAAATTCATTGATACAGGATTGCATTGTTTTGTCTATTGTGATATACCTTAATGCCACTTTCTTTCTTTCAGATGAAAGGTAAATTTCCAAAAATTAAATGTCTAGAAATAATAATAGTTGTTATTAATATTATTATGTAAAAATATTCTCCTCCCCAGTCTGAATCCTGCATGCCATATTTACACACACACACATGTAGAATCCAGTTGTTTGGATGTTCTGTATCTTGTTACTCACCAATATAAAATGGAAGAGTATAATTCCAAGAATTTGTATTTTTTTCCAAATCACTCTTCCTTCAAATTAAAATTCTGTGTAAAAGCATGAAGCCCTCCACATATCTTGAAGTGTATTTTACTGATCCATCTTATTCATTCCTATCCAAGAGACAGCCCTGTCATTCAGCAGAGTGAGCTGATTATGTTACTGCACATCCTTTAGGTCAGGCCCCATTTCTCTTATGCCTCCATCCATAGTCTTTGTCCTCAGCCATTATCCCAATACCAGCTATCCCAACATGTTGCTACTTTTTGCTGATACTTGTCTTTTAACTTTCATAACATTAATAAGAAAGGTCCTTGGTCAAGTAAATAAACAGAAGAGCAGCCAGCAGGCCCAGCCAAATACACCAAAAGGAATATAGGTTATCACACCATTTCTGGAAGCAAACAAATGACAAGTGAAGCTGTCAGCTGTCTAACGTCAAAAGACGTTAGAAAACCATGTGCCATTCAGCTTGGTGCCATTATGTATGGTGCAGCAAGGTGTCCCACTACCAGGTTTACACAAGAGACAGCTGCCAGTTATTTTTATAAACAGAATGGCATCTTGTTCTTCATACTAGATGGTATGCTATTTTGAATCAGCCTTGCATTTCCATAATTATATTTATTTATTATACATGAGCTTGAGGAACTCATTTCCAACAAGATTCTCTTAAATTACATTCAATCCAATGCTAAACCAAGGGTATTTTTAATCAAACAAAAATTAAAAACTGATTTTGGTTTAAAATTTCACTACACTAATGCTGAATTTCTTGTAAGTGGCAGCTTGAGAACAACATGCTTGATTTGCTTATAGACAGTTCTTGCTTCATAGCTATGTGCAAAGCTTTCTGTCCTAAGAGGTAATCTAAAATGCTAAATAAATTTTAAAATCTGAGTAATACATTTTATAAGACATTGGGGAAAAATGGGATAAATAAAACCCAAACACATACATAACTAGTTGATAATAGTGTCACTGTCAAACTCATGTCAACTTTTATCCTTAATCAACATTCTAGTTTTCCCAGTTCAGCTTTAAACATCAAGGGACCCAAACACCAGCTCTACATTTATTTAGGCACTAGTCCAGATTAGAGATAAAAATGAGAGCAGTATAAACCAGTGACACAGTTTGATCAATCAACTAGGCAGGTTGCAGAGTAAACAGAATATTTTCTATATTTTATGTAAATGAAATATAGAACTGCAACTCAACACATGCCTTCTTGGGAATAAAAATAACTGAACTCAAAGAAACTGTATAAGATATGCAGGTATGTACAGAAATTGGTTATATGTTATTTGACTTGGGAAGACATCTTTCACCATATTTAAGTTTGTTGAAATGGATTGCACTAAGCTTGCATAAAATTTATTATTAAAAATCTGTTTTGTTGATTTTATCACGATAGTGGAACAAGTGTTCTGAGCGATGCTCTTTCCGCCTGATGAACCTCTGCTAAAACTATTAAAAAATAATCTGACCAATTATTTCTGAAGTCAATTACCATTCAGTGTAAGACAGACAAAATAATGTTGCACGTATTTTTCTGGACATAAACATGCATTGGACTGAGTGACATAGCTGCAGAATTTAGCTATACATATTTAGCAAAATATAGATGGAGTAGGAAACCTTATATTTTGTTTTACTTTAATATTTAGAATTCTTTGGATGGTTTATTAAGAGGCAACTTATACTGAGTACTGGCATTACTGAAGAAGTCATCTGCAAGATTTATCTGTCTTAATGCAAGTAACACTTACAGACAGTTTTGTTGGGTGAGCAGTTTTTACGAGTGATACAATTTCATGAAAATATATTATCTGCAGTCTGGAAATACCAATTACTTTATTCACTTAGAAATCTACTAAAAATCTTTGAAGCTATATAATGAGGTTGCTCTCCAAAATATGGTTTAATTGCTCATGCCTTCTATGTGTACTTTTTGGCTTTTCATATAAGACAAGTATGTCCATAAATTGCATATAGTTCTGAGTTGGGGAATACAGGCAACTCTATATGGCTTACAAAGTAGTCTCTAGAGCAGTGTTTCTGAACCTTGGTAACTTTCAGATGTGTGGATTTCAACTCCCAGAATTCCCCAGCCAGCAAGGCTGGCTGGGGAATTCTGGGAGTTGAAGTCCACACATCTGAAAGTTACCAAGGTTCAGAAACACTGCTCTAGACTATCCTAATAACATAGAATAAGATAAGCAAGTTTGTGATTAAACTGGGCTTCTGTTGACCTGGATGGAATGTGGCCCTTCTCTTCATGTTGGACTTCTCAGTGATGTTGGTACCGTTGACCATTTTATTTCTTTGCCTTTCCCTAAGGATACCGTATTTTGCCCAAGGAAGAAGATGGGAAATTGAAATTTGTTTTTATTAAGTTTTTTTCCTCTCACATTTCAAAAATTTTCAAAACTTTTCTATTTTTATGTAAAGTTACCATTGTTCCTTTTAAGAATACAGACTGCCTTGCAAAACATTTGAAAAATAGCACATAAATATCTTAAGTAATAAATATCTATGCAATTAAATCTGATAAAGCATATTTTCAAATGTCTGATCTAATTTTTTTTAAGTAATCCAACCACTTATGCTACTCAATTTTCCATAGGTTCAAAACAATTATTATTAAGTACTTGATGCAAATTATATATTTAAAAGATAAACACAAGATTAATTCAATATAAAGCTGTTCCAAGTCTGAATTTATCCTCTGTATATTAGGCCGTCATAGTAGCCACAATATTTGCTCTCTTTTTTTTCATTTTTGAAATAAGAGTTTAGTTTGATATTTGACTACTACTCTGAATCTAGAGAAGTCTTATTACTAAATTAGTACAGTTTAGGCAACATTTATTTTGCAAATAATGATTAGAGGACTAGATATTTGGAATTCAGCTCTATGTAAATGTACCTAAAGTAGAATCTACATAGCAGTAACAACATTGTTTGAATCGAGATAATGTGCTTATGGTGGGGATAGGGGGGGACAGGATTGCATTTACATTTTAATAGTTTTATTCTAATTGTTAACTAATCTGGGTATATGACTGAAAGGTAGTCAGAAATATTGAATATATTAAAAAGATGCATAAGACATTACACCTGTACTCTCACTCTTCTAGATTCATAGCGTATGAATTGATTTAAACTGTTTTCGTTCTAACCATCCATCAGGTACAATCTGGACTAGAAACTCCAATTTAGGAAATAGTTGTGTCTGTGTTATATGTTTACTGGATAACGATAGTCTCAACAACACATACATTACAGCAACGCAAATCAGCTTTATTGATTACAAAGATGCAAATATGAGTATTCTCTCTCTCTCTCTCTCCTCTCTCTCTCTGGCTTATCTTAAAGTATGCGTATTCATATAAAAATTCAATAGATTATTTTTAAAGATTTAAGTTCACTTATCTCTTACAACAAAGAAGTTCACAAAGACAGCAATGTGTGTGTGGTGCAAATCTAAACACAGCACCTTGGTTGTTAAAATGTAAGAGTCAAATCTTGACTAGCTGCCAAAGGGACAGTTATTCATTTATTTGTGTATTAGATTTATATCCCACCTTTCATTCAGGACCTGAAAGCAGCATACCTCACATTCCCTCCTCTTATTTTTCCTACTACAAATATTAATCTAAAATACATCCTTTAATTGCATCCTCTTAACAGTGTATGTCCTTAAAACATATACTGATAAAGGGATAGCTGTCAGGTTCAGCCCAAGAACAACAGCGAGACAGTCCAGAACAGTTTGACTCCTTTATTAGCTTACACCTAACAGACAGAATCTGGCCAGACTAAATCTATACCACCACAACAGTAACTATAACCATGAGGCCCCTAGGGTGGGGCCAGTCTCATTCTCTTGGCTTTCCCACACTCTGGCTGGGGACTGAGGAGGTGCTTCCCCTGGAATGTCTCTTCCCCCTCCTGGCAACCTTGAAGCTCCATTCGAGAACTTTCCCCACTCATGCCTTCCATCACAATATCTGAATTCTAGGCTCTTCCTCTCCATTACAGCACTGTGGGAGTGTTTAGGTTAGGGTTAGTTAAAATTAATAGCAATTACTATGCACCAGGAAGATACATTGAGCCAAAGAAGATCCTAGAAGGTTTCATTTCCTATCTAGTAACCTAGCTAACTGCCAATATGTCAGAAGAAAGAGAGAACACAGAAATCCAGGAATATTCTAAAGGTGTAAATTAGTAGGAAGTATTAATAAAGATATATGAAAAAAATGTAAAAATAAATTCTAGCTGGATAAAATATAGAATAATGTAGTATTGATAAAAGTGTATATAAAGAGAAGCTAAATTTATTATGGAGAAGGTGATTAGAAGGAATCGTGTATTAAAATTGGCTCTAGACAGGACATACCCAGGATGTGAACTTTTACTAACAACGTGTACACATCAGTCATGAAGCCTGTGTATCTTAACCATTAGGCTAGTGTTTATCAGTCAATTTTTATTTAGTCATTCACCAGCAAGTAAAACAAAAGAATCACAATTAATTAGGATAAAAAAAGAGAAACACATAACAATCTAAAATATCTAAGAAAAATGAGAGGAGGTACTACTGTGTATTGTACAAACAATAGAACAGTATTTAGCTGTGGTCAATGAAATGGAATCAGATTGATCTGATAGTAACAACTTAAGATAAAACAAGTCAGAACGACCAGGATGTTTAGTAAAGGATGGAGATAATAATTCCTGGCAAGCACCTGCATAGAGGGAATAATACCAAATAACATGTTCCATCATTTCAATTATTCCTCCACCACATGGATGCAGCCTCTGTTCAAAAGGGATATTTTGGTGTCTCCCTTCAATAACAGCTGTTGGGAGGGCATTCAATCTAGCCAAGGATAAAGCTCTTCTGAATTTCAGAATCACTATACAGCTTAGGTATCTGGCTGGTTGGGGAAAACATGCAGAAGGCCTCAAAAATATGTTTCTAGGTAGGACTGATAAATCTGATTGCGGCTCTAAATCGATGGCCCTTTGTTTGAGATCAGCTAGTGCACATTCATAGACCACAAGTGATGGCTGCCTATGTAAAGCCATAAGATTGCAATTTAGGATGTATTGCCTGGCACCAAGAAGACTGAAGCTATTGGTCATAATTAAAGTGGCCAAGCCGACTGAAAAAAAAGAGAGCTTAAGCCAATAGGAGAAAATGTAAATCCAAGCAGAAGTTTCTATTTCTCATGACGAAGCACCACATTCAGAACTCGGCAAAGTACTTGAAAAATAGATTCCAGAAACTTAGATTGAACTCTTTTAAGAGAAAGAAATTACTTATAGGGGCCCAACTGAACTCCAAAGAAGAGCTGGGCTTGGATCTTAGCTGAGAAGACTTTAATCACTGCAGATATATACTGAGCTCCTTTGGAGAAATAGAAAGGTTGTAAAGTTGACACTGTTTTTTTTCATTTAAGCTGACATTATCAGCGTGGGACTTGTGGTTGCCCGTAGCATGAAAAACAATCCCCCAATATTTAAAGTCTTAACTTGCTGTATAGGATGATTATTTAGCTGCCAGACATGTGCCTGAGGGTGCTTAGCAAAAACCGTAACCTTGGTTTTAGAGTAATTATTTTCTAGCCGTTCTTCTCAGCAGTGCTCAGCAAGTATATGAAGCACCCGTTTCAGGCCAATCTGTGTCTGAGAGAGCAACATGGCATCATCTGCATAGTGTTTATTAACTACGAGGGGAGTGGAAAATAAAACTCTTACAGATCCCTAAATCTAAATAGCCCCAAAGGAACAGAAGGAGGAGACACAAGTCAAATCACAAAGAAGGGTACAGCAAAGATCTATCTATACCATAGAAGTTGTCATTTGAGATACATAAATGCATACCAATGTATAGAATTTGAGAGACATAACAAAAGCAGTCTTCAGAATCAGCTCCTTTTGTACAAGGGCCAGGAGATGGCGACCAAGTACCTTCCCATTCATTCTGTTTGTGGCCTTGCAAGAACCACACAGAAAACCACACAGAAATGTTTTGGATGAGATCAGCCTTTACAAGAGGTTAACTGTGTTCTGGAGGAAGCCATAACAGGTAAGCAGCCTTGTCTTCTATTTTGTGAGCTCTGTGCAAATCAAGTTATGGGCAAGTTGCCTTAACTGGATGTGAACATAGAAGGATCTTGTGATTAAAAAAAAAATGTTGAGAGTGTTCTCCCCACAGTAGCATCTGATTTCGCCTACATTACAAAATAATCAGCCTTCCCAAAAGTACCAAAACCAGATGGTAGCTCTAAACACTGGCAAAAAGGAACACCTCCTTGTACTGCTACTGAGTCCAAATAGGTTTAGGAGGATTGGACCTGCAGAAAAAGTCTATAGCTAAATGGATTGCTTTGTTGCATCATTTTAAAGTTAGTTATTGTAGCCTGTAGACTGGAAGATTCTTTTTAGGTGGATATAACCCATAGCCATATATTTTGTTTCATGGAACTGTTGCTGTATTCTCAGATGAAAGAACTCTTTCAGAATCTAGGAGTTGGACCCAGAGTTGGGTTTGAGGAGAAAGACTAAGACTTTTCTTTGTTTGATCTAAAATTATAATTCCACATTGTGCTGTAATATACTGAAGACAACTTCCTCTCAGGCATATTTGGAAAATTAAAGTTCAAATGGAAATGGGCAGCAGGCTTCATAAATTTAAAAATGCTATTTTTTTAAAGCAGTAATGTATTGCAGACTATTTACTGATTTAAAAGAAGAAAAATGAGCAGAATCAACCATTCCATGAACAAAGAGGGTATTTTTCTAAACTGCTAGGCTCTAGTGCAACCCAATCGCAAACATAACTCTTTTAAAGAAAACCATGTTTTGAACTGAAGTTAATTTTCCACATTTCAGGGAGAGACCTGGATCATGTCTTTGAATAGTACCTCAAATATACCATAGTCATAATCCACATAACGTATCTCAGACCCTCTGAGGATGCAGTTTTCCATTAAACAGATACTACTGGCATCACCTTGAATGAATGCTGTCAGATCAAGTAATTCTCAGATTATTGACTGGGCTGTTGAATTTTCTTCTTTGGGAGCTGCCCCATTCTCAAAGAAATAAAATGGTTCTGGAAATGCTGCTTTTGTCTGATGATGACGCAGAGATCCAGAGAGTGTCCACTCACCGTTCTTCTCCCACCACAAAAGACTGCTTTGCTAAGGTACTTTTAAATATTAAGGTTCAGATTAAGTGTCACAAAACTAATTCTCTGATTTACAATTTACACTTTCTGATCTTCTTTCTACTTAGGGTTAGGGTCCTTTTAATATGTATGTATAATGACAAATTAATTTAGTTCTTTTGTTTTACCATGACAGACAGTTGCACTACATGCATATCTGATTTTAAGGGGATTAATGAAAAGCTTTGAAACAAAGGCCTATTTTTGAAAAATTCCAATTATCCATCATGGAAGGTGACAGAGTAATAAATGCTGAAATCTGTGACAAAGAGCAGAGTCGGGCAGCATAACCTACTTCACAAGATTAAAGGTGCAGAAGTCTTTATTACAATGTGCATCTCACTATATTCTGTGTAAACGATAGGAATGGCACAATTATGTGGATGGAAAGGGACAAGGCCAATTGAAATGCTCATTGTAACCCTCAGGATTTTGGTAATGTATAAAAACAATGGATAAATAAATGTATTTACTGATCCAACAATGGCTGCTGAATTTCATGTATTCAACCTGATATTTAGACTATAAGTAACTCTTATGAGAGGCATGGAGTAGTTGTGGTATACAGTCACATACCAAGAAACTACACAAATCTACTACTTTTTGTTTGTGCATGAATATGCACACTTTTAATTCTAAAAGTGAGGAAAATCTAAGGATATAATACTTTCACTATTCAAATAGCAACAAGGAGCAAATACCTATTCAAGACTGCAGAATCATGTCATCCAGTTAAAATATAATTATATATTATGAAACATGATGTGAATCACAAGAAGAAAAAAGAACTGTATATAAGTAATCAATCTCTTCAGTATGTACCAGCAGTACAAAAGATACACATTTCTTTAAATACATAGCTGCAATGATAACATAAATCACTGTTGTAGATTAATTGCTTTCATTTGAAATAATTTAGAAATAGGGATACTGTACTTTGCATCCAGATATTGTATAGCCCTACACACACTTAGTTCAGAATGAATGCTAAACTATAATGTGATTTTTATTCACATATCACAACAAGCCAGGAATAATCAGGTATGTGTTTATTATGTGTTCCTAAACAAGTTCCTAAAACAGATTTTACAATGCTAAAACAAATCTTGACTCAGAATTGTGTATGAACTAGACCTCGAAGTATTGAAATTAATAACGTTTAAGCAAGTTATGACAAATGTAAATGTTATTGGCTTAATTCTAAGCCAATCTAAGTTTAAATAGGGGTCCAAGCCAATAATTTAGCAAGTTTATACTATATACTATTTAATACATAGAATATATTGCAGGAACATTGTTTGTTTCATATATCAGTGCAATTTGCATAGGCTCTTAGGGGTTCATATCACAACAAAAATATATAAAACCAAATCAGCAACACAGTTATCAAATAATACTGACCCATCATCCTCCAAATACACTCTGGAAGAACAGTTTTCACTAGCTTCCAGAAGACCTCTGGAGTAGGCACTAACCTGGCCTCAAGGAGGACGCTGTTTCATAAAACAGAAGTTGGAATGGAAAGTTACTGTCTACATGCCCATGCCCCCTTAATTTACCAGAAATGGGGGACTGCTAGCATGTTTTGCCAAGAAGCGTACTCCAGGCAGGTTGATTCTATATGAAGAAGGCTGTCCTGAAGATCCCAAGAGCCAAAGCATCTAGGGCTTTATAGGTTAAGACCAGAATTTTGAATTTCATTCAGAAACCAGTTGGTGGTAAACACAGAGGCTATAGCACAGGTATCACATCCCTACAGAAACTTTCATTTACTAAAACATGGGCTGCTGCACTTTGTACAGACTGTAGTTTCCAAGTGATCTTCAAAGGCAGCCCTATGTGGAGAGCACTGCAGTAGTCTAGTAATGTAATGATAAGGGCATGAGTCACTATCATTAGGGTTTCCTGTTCCAGCTATGGCAGTTACTGGTGCACCAGCTGAAGCTGGGGAAAAGGCTTCCTTGCCACAGCTTCCACCTGCCCATCCTACAGCAAGTGTGAGTCCAGGAAGACTTAAAGTTGTACACTTGCTTTTTTAGGGGAGTGCCGCCACGTCCAAGGTAATAAATGAAGACGACAGAAAGCCCTTTTGAATGAACAGTACCACCATCTTACTAGAATTTGTCTAATAAGGAATTTTTTAGTTATTTTGTCCCATTTGGATCCCAACAGCCTCCAAACATCAAGTCAAGATGTTCCACAACATTTCCAGCTTGAGCCCAAGTAAGATGTAAAGCTGCGTATCATCAGTATATTAATAATACTTCACCCCAAACTGATAGATAACCTATCTAAGCTGGTTCAAGTAGAGACTGAAAAGCAGGTGAAGAGAACCAAACCCTTGGCACTCCAGGAATAAATGCTCACTGAGTCAACCTCTTGTCCCCCATGACCACTGACTAGAACTTCAGGATTGAAGAAACAGAATCACTGTTAATACAGTCACTTTCTTGACAACTTTCTTCAGAATGGAAGTCTGGAGATGAGGTGATAGTTATCCAAAACATTTTGGTCCAAGGAAGACCTGTTGAGAAGAGGTGACTTCTTCAAAGGGTCTTGCATTATCTCTTATCTCAAAGATTATCCCCTGACCCCAATTCATCATCACCTCCCATCCAGCCAAAGGAGTCACAGGAGAATGGATCAAATCCACAGATAGTGGAGGTCATGTACCCTATTCAATTCATAAGAGTCCATAGGCTGAAAGCAGTTCCAGATAACCCTGCAAGACATTGAGCCATGCACAACTTTAGACTTCACCCAGTCTAGACTACACCAAGTGTCAGCAACTATATCAGCATAGTGTTTCGCTAATGAGTCAGAGCAGCCAGGAAGCAATTTTTCCTGCCCATCCTTAATCAGATTCATTTTTGGTCTTCTTCCACCAAACTCCAGGCATCATTTCTGCTGCTTCATCTAACCCTAACACATAGGTCCTCAATAAAACAATGACTTCCCAAGATCAGCCACCAGACTGCCAGATGCTCAATGGAACTACCTGCCAAATTATTAGAAAAGTCCTCAAGCATTTTTTGGAATCCTTCTGGATCCATTAGGCACATGGGCAGACCATCTTAATAGACCCCTCTGTCCTGCAGAGGTATTTGGCAGTCACAAATCTCATCTAGACCAGGAAGTGATCTGACCATAGCAAAAGACTCAACTTAATGTCCTCCATATCCAGTTCATGCACTGAGTGCTCTGAAGTAAAGATGTGGTCCAGTGGTCCAGCTGTATGCACATAGCCAGCTATTACCAGAGACAAGTCCATAGTTGACACAGAGGCCAAGACCTTCCTCAAGCCTGCCTCCAATGCATAGAGATTTAAATCACCCAACACTGAAAATTGAGGAGGCTCTAAAACCAATCTGGCAACCAAGTTCAGGAGCTTAGGAAGAGATTCTGCTGGGCAACAGGAAAGCCAGTACATGAACAGGACCCTAACTTTTCCTAGTGTTCAGATTATATAACAATTACATAAAAATCTGTTATATATAAATAATTAAATCCATTTTATTCTTCCCCATATATTTTTAATTATCATTTCCTCCTAATATTGGAGGCACATGGTGTGAATTTGTGGACAAAAATGAACAAACTGATGTGCTGGGATTAGATAATGCCCTGGAAAACTGAACCACAAAAAATGAGAGCAAGTTCTTTCAGTGGCATTAAGCCAGAGTGGACATTCTGGGAGTATTTTATTATCTGTGTCTAATTAGTTTGGGACTGTGTTCTGATCAAAGTGAGAGAATGAGGCCATAAAATACGATTCCTTATTGTGAGAATAAAAGCATGGGTGTCATCACTTAAAGCATGTAAGAAATCCAATTACAAAGATTTTCAGTCTTTCTTACCAAAAATATAACAGATTAACTCTATTTCATTCAAATCAACAGATATTAACAGATATTTCCACAATGAAGAAGTATGCCCATGTTTTTCCAAAACAGTGTAGAGTGTCTCTGAGTACCGTTTCTGTTTCCTTTTGTCTCATTTTTTTCACATGTACAGATAACTAATTCACACGGACCTGAACATAAATCTCACAGAACTCTGTGGTGGTATATATTTTTGAATAAACATGCTTAGAATTAATTAGGTTCAGTGGAAGCTGCTGAATAAAGCAGCAAAGCATACCTCCCTCCCAGCTCTCTTTAGACAGTTGCTGGTCTGTTCCATGCATAACAGACAAGAATCAAGAAATGCTTCAGACAATTGCCTTCCTGATCTTCAAGTTAGCTCTACAATGAGAAACTCCAAATGAAACAAACAAAAAAGAATTAATACTAAAAAGAAACTACTATTCCTCGAAACTGCAGATATTCTACCTGTCAAATGTCAAATTTTACATAATTTCCAACCTCATTTTCAGCACATTCTGCACACAAACCACATACAGTAGTTACTAGATTCACAGACTGCACTAAGGCAAATGTGGTTTGTTTTTAAAAGAAGAGATTTTGCTTTTAGATTGATGTTTTGTTTGATGTTTAGTTGTTTGTTGTGTGTGTTTGATGTTTAGTTTTAGTCTGATGTTTGATGAAGAGGTTTGTTTTTAGTTTGATGTGAAGCTGGGGCAGTTAATGAATAGCCTATAATTTATTTAAAGTTGTAAATCGGATTGAAATTATAGTTTGCTATTGGCTTACTAATTGATTTACTAACTGCTGCTTCATCTTTAGAGATACATGACTTTTTATGATTCCCTGGCTTATATCTGCCTTACTTTTGTGCCCTGACAAAATCTCTAATCCAGGAGTGGCCAGCGTGTTGGACGAGTCACATGTTTTAAGAAAAATCCCTGAATGTGTTAAGGGCCGGCCTGGGTCTCAAAAATGCACAGAACTATGATCTCCCAGGTTTTCTTGGGGGTTTAAGACTGTTTGCAATAGGTTTTAAGTATTATTGTACTGAATATATTCTAAGGATTAAAACTTTATAACAATTATAATAATTGTAACAAGATTGAAAACCACAATATTTTTGCTACTGAACGGCTGAATTTTATGGTGGAGGAGTATTTATAACTGCAAAAAAAGTGATTTTGGGTTGTCAACTCACAGAGGTGCAGGAAAAACAGTTTAAAAGGAGAGAAACAAAACAGAGATTGTCCAAACAAGCCATAATTACTTTGGCTTGTTTAAGAAACCAGGATTAAAACAAACCACAATTTAGCAGGTTATGCAAACATGGTTAATATTAGATACAAGGAAGTCCTAAAAGCCCTTCCAAATAATATTTTATTATGAGAAATACAAGCTGTAACACTATCATACTCCTTTCCTTTAGTGAAAATTAAGCTGTAGTAGTTTGGGAGGATTAATAAACATTTGGAATAAATATAGGAAAATTAAGAAAGGATTTGTGCCAGCAACAAACCATTGTTAATCAGAAAGTATAATTTAGCCCTGTGTATAATTTCTCCTGTGGTTTGTTTGTCAATTCTTTTTTTCATTTTCCATTTTTGTTTAATAATGTTTCCTTTTCTGTTACCCATATGGCTGCTAAGTGAAATACCCATACCAAAGTTTAAGGCTCTACATTTAATGGAATGTGAGAGAACAGGTACAAATGCTAATGCCTTACAAAATAGAAACACTGAATTTAAATTTCCCATTAATACCAATAACACTTCATTCTGTTCAGATTACACTCAGATTTAATAACTAGTAGCACCTGTATACGTGCAGAAGAGATAAAACATTCAAGTAAAAAGAGTTGAGTAGCATGGAATTGTAGAATGTAAGTTTTCTGTGATCCAGTATTTTTGACCTGATTTTAAAGCATATTATTTTCATTTGGAAAATTTTATAGAACCCAGGAACCAATTTGGGGGGCATAGGGACAGATTCTCTGACCTGCAATATATACATTTGCTATATGACTAAGCTCATGGGAAGACAAGAATATTATTGCCATCATTTGTTCCACTTGGAAAGAAATTTCATTTCAATCTGTTCATCCTTGGAGATTAGATGTTTGCCTGGAACAGATCCCAAAAACGACATCAGTTTACTGGACTGTAACTTCCCTACAAGGTTAGAGATGCTAAAATGAGAGATTATATTACAACAGGATTTATATATGCGTGAATCTGAATTTTCATGAATACATTACAATATTTTAAAAGAACTTTTATAGGATTTACATTAGGATCCCCTGTTGGAGATCCTTTCATGACAAGAAAATAATATAGCTTTTCAGAATATTCCTTCAAGGTAGACAGTAACAGTAAAAAGAATAAAATGAGAGAGAAACTCTATCAAGGAACTAAATTGTTATGTCAGATTTTCCAAAGAAATAAACACAAGCTATAGTATCTAGCAGCATCAACAGCAAAGAGTAAGAAGCCCAATGAATAAAGACTTATTGTTTATATCGATTTTTCTGGGACAACAGGCATATTGCCTCTTCTGTAAAATAACATGTTTCCTTGTACTTTTCACTCAAGGAATATATCCTTCATTTGACTGGAGCTTGTAGTCCTTATACTACCCAGCTTACGAGGCCTAAATAGGCTCAAATTTTTTCACAGTAATCAGCAATAAACCTGAATCCATACTTATGTCTGAATGACAGAAAACATTCTC
The DNA here is from genome assembly GCF_059951505.1 of Python bivittatus. NCBI lineage: Eukaryota > Metazoa > Chordata > Lepidosauria > Squamata > Pythonidae > Python > Python bivittatus. Next base: position 36,682,277 of record NW_028277098.1, read on the forward strand.
CTCTGCATGTGAAGAAAACATGCCATAGAAGTTACTTGAAATGACTTGCATATGAAATATTTGCAACAGGTTTCTATAACTGTTGCATGCAAAATTGAAAACAAAAATCTAGTCAAGATAAACATACAGTACATACCTAAATTACTCTATCACATTCTGCCTAAATACAGCTGTTTCAAACTGCTCCAGATGTGAAATGCTTAGTCCACCTAAATATAAGTACTGAAATACTAGACCACAACCACTTCTATTTGGGATAAATAACATCTTAGAAGAAGTGTGCAGGGCCAGTTTGGTCTAGTGGTTAATATGTTCAACTAGAAGTGGGGAAACCTGAATTCTAGTTCTGCTCTAGGCACGAAAGCCAACCAGGTAACTTTGGGTCAATCCCTTTCTCTCAGCCCTAGGAAGAAGGCAATGTCATTCTGAAAATGTTGCCAAGAAAACTGCATGGACTAGTTTATGCAGTCATCAGGGGTCAAGATGAATTTGAACACCTCCCCCATCCCAATGTACTGTAGTCCAAGTTATCTGAATTAAATGAAAAACATAAAATACAGAACATCAAACAAGGCTAAACCAGAACATAATAAAACCCCAAAGATCTCAAAATAAAAATGTTTTCACTGCAACTGAAAGATACATATGTAGAGACCCAGTAAGTCTGGCTAAAGAGATTAGCATTCCTGAAAAGGCCCTATCTCTTTCAGCAACATTTGCCCAAGAAAGCAATACAGGTAGTCCTCATTTAGCAACCACAATTGGGACTGGCAACTGAGTTAGCAAAGCAGTCGCTAAGTGAAACTGTGACTGTGCTAATGATCTTACTTCACCTTTTCTTTGCTTTACAGACCTGAAAAGGTCATAAATGCACACATTGCTTGCAAAGTTACTTCATCACTGTCATAACTGCAAATAGTCACTAAATGAGGCAGTCGCTAAAGGAGGACTACCTGTGACTCAAATAAAGACCTTGGATTCTGGAAAGAAAACATTACAGTAATCTGGGCCCAGCCACCAATAGCTTAAAGCAAGCATCTAAACTGGACCTATAAACTGATGGCAGCCAGGATGGCAAAGTATATAATTATACAATTATATAAACTGGTCCAGTTACCAGTTTAGCTATCTTTTTTATTTTTTATTTTTATATAGCTCTGCATATAAGACCTTACAACAAAGAAAATGGATGGTTAGTAATAGTTGGAAAGCTAATTTTGTCCCAGTATGGTTGTAAAAAACCCTTCTGCCACACTTCCACTGTATGGAACAGACCCCTGGAAGTTAAGTTTCATTCCCATTCTTTTCACCTTTAGAGAAGAAGTTAAGATTTTCCCATTGAGCCTGGTCTTTGGATTTGGTTGATTACGATTTTAAACCTTATTTACATACTTAAAAAAAAACTGCATTATAAAACTATATGCCCACAGATTCAATAGAAGGAAACAGAGATAAAGTTGGTGAAGGCATGCAAGAACCATTAGCAAGTAAGGGACATTAAATGACATTTCACCTCTAGGAAAGGAGGAAGGCATGCCAGAGACTCAAAATAACTTTGCCTTGATTCTGTATGGTGTAACAGAGAAGCTTTAGCAGGCTTTCAAAATTCTGTTATTATATCCTGTAACAAGAGAGTTCCAGTAGTCCTTGCAGTGTTTGTTTCCTGACCTCATCTACCTTGAAGGGCTGACATCAATCTTGAAAGCCTCCTTACTTTCTAATCAGAGAGGCATTGAACCTTGCCTCTGATTGTGAAGTCACATCAGATCCTCAGGGCACTGCAGAACAACTTACTAAAGTGTTGCTACAGCATCATGAACAAGTGGATAAAAATCCACATAATTTGGGACAAGACTTGTCTCAGCCAGGAGCACCTCAGCAGCCTGCAGCCCAGCCGATATTTCTTTGCTCTCAGGGAAGTTTGCCGGAGAAATTTGGAGGAACCCAGGATTAATTTCTGACTTTCACAACTCAGTGTGAATTGTTTATGGTGGGCTGGCCAGCAGAATTTCCTACAGATCGCTCCAGGGTGACTTTTGTTCTGAGTCTGCTAAAGGAAGGGATAGCCAAATGGGCTGTGCCCCTCATTGAGGGTAATGATCCATTGCTGGGTAATAACCAGAACTTCATACAAAGATTTAGAGCTACATTTGACAATTCAGCTAGGACAGCAATAGCAAATTGAGAGATTTGTAAGCTGAAACAAGACAGACTTTGTTGAATACATAAGAGGATTTTCAATTTCTGCCAGAGATGTAGGGTGGAATGATCTTGGTCTGACTGATCAGTTTCATGAAGGACTTGAACTAAGAGATGAGTTAGTGAGATAAGGCACACCAGAAAATTAGGAAGAGCTATTCCAGTCTTGTATATTAATTGATGAGTGACTGGAAAAACTGGGGCATGGAGGAAATAGTAAAGGGAGGAGGTTTTGCAGCCTCTCTTCACCCCTACCCTCCCTCCCTTGGATAGCAAACCTGGAGATACTATGCAAATAGAAGTAAAAAGATCTGTGTCCTCAGCAGAGAAACAGAGAAGGAGAGACCTCAGTTTATGTTTTTAGTGTGGAGCTCCAAGACATCTAGTCAAGACTTGAATCACTGAAGTACAAACATTTTAGTGAACAGAGTGCTGCACCTGTGGAACTTCAGGCCATGTAAATTGCTCCAAAGCCTCATCTTCACAGGCTCCCAGTTAAGAAAAACTCCCACAACTCTTATTACCCCTGTTTTTTTCATTATCCCCATTACACTTCAGGTTTAGAAATACAACTCTCTGCTCTTGTAGATTTGGGTGCAACCACCAATTTAATAAATGAGACCGCAGTGCAATAGTTTAAATTGCCCATACAATTATTAGAGAAACCTATCCGTCTGGAAATGATTGACAGACAAGCACTTCAAGCTGGTCCTGTTTTGCAATGCACTACACTTTTGCAATAAATGTCCATATAGCTTCCTTACATGTTCCCATTCTGCTGGACACTGATTTGCTATAAACCCATAATCCAGATTTTCACTGGGAACAAGGAACAATTTTTTTTCTTCTCAAATATATGAACAACTGACTTGCAAGCTTCCAAATCTTATCCTTATCTCTCTCCTGCTCAGCTCTCTTTCTAATCCTCAAACCCATAAATCACAAGTTCATTTTTTTTTCTTTTTTCAGGAAAAAGTCCATAAGGGGTTTTCAGTCACTGATAAATGTCGTTGATCTTTCTCTAACCAAGCAAGTTAATTTTGCCATCTCTGCTAGTTCTGTCATCTTCACCAACCATTCCTCTGTTGTGGGTATTTCACAGTCTTCCCATTTTTGCACAGCAGTAAACAATGGATTTTATTACTGATCTTCCTCTTGTGCAGAGTTACCTGACCATTTTTGTGATATTGGATTTGCATACCAAGATGGTCCATTTTATTCCTTGCAAAGGCCTTCCATTGGTTCAGGAGACTGCACAACTTTTTCTAGACCACATTTTTAGGTACAGTGACTTAATCAATCAAGTCTTCTTGGATGATGGTTCTCAATTTAGATCCAATTTTTGAAAGGCCTTCTTCCAGCTATTAGACATTCAGATTCAGTTGCCATCATTACATCATCCAGTCTGTGGTGGATATTTGGAGAGAATGAATCAATTAGAACAGTACTTGAGAAGCTATGTCTTTTGTCAGCAGGACAATTGAATTGCAGAAGTTGGATGTAACAACTCAATACATTCCTCCATAGGCATGTCTTTCTTTCAGGCAATCTATGGCTATCAACCCCACATCCTGCCCTCTAGAACTCTGGCATCTATTGCCCCTTGTATCTTGGATTTTCTGCAGGAGAGACAGATGGCTCAGCTCCTCTTAAAGGAACATTTAGGTTTGGCAAAAGCTGCATAGAAGTGTGCTACAGACACACACAAGCAAGAGGGGACCAAGATTGGGGTGGGGGATTTGATGTGGCTTTCCATTAAGTTTTTATCTTTTGTCCGCCCACCTACAAAGCTGGACTCAACGTTTATTGGCGCCTTCTCAGTTACCCAGCAAATTAACCCAATGGCTTTTCATTTGTAATTGCCTGCTTCTATTAAGGTTCAGGAAGAGAAACCAGTTCCAATGGGAAAGGTAGCATAGAGGGAAACAGAGATAAAGTTGGCAAAGTTATATAAGAACTGCTGGCAGATAAAAGAGACGGGAAATGACATCTCAGCCCTGGGAAAGGAGGGAGCATAAGAGACTCAACTTTCTGTAAGTTATAAGAGGAGGCAGAGGGAAACTGGCAGTGTTTCAAGATTCTGTTATTATACCCTACAACAATAAAATAACATTCCAGTTGTCCTTGCAGTGCCTGTTTCTGACCTGACCTACCTAGAAGAGCTGACAGATTCCTCCCTTAACAACTAGCAAGCTCCTTGCTTCACTTTTTAGGAACTATTTTAATTTTCCTTAATTAAATGGAACAGATATTTTGTGTATCAACATACCAGCATTTTCTTTATTTTTTAGGAATGCCTCTGGACCCCACATAAATGCTATAAGCATTCTCAGAAAAATGGTAAATGTTTTCAAGCCTTAAAAGACTTGGTTGTATTGACTGGGAGAAGTTTTTCAGTGTTAGTGTTCTCAGCTGCTTTTTTATGTTATTTATCATTTTGGTTACTGTTTTTTATTCTATTTTTATTCTGTTTTTTAATTGTTAGTCATCCAGAGTCATGTATTTGAGATGGGAGGCCAAATAAATATATTAAACAAACAAACAAACAAACAAACAAATAAATAAATAAATAAGCAAGCCATTATATTGTTTGGAAATGCAACAAGTTGTTCAGGCAAGAAAACAAACAAAAGGTGGGAGGGGATGGAACGTACTAAGATGCTAGAGCAGGTTCCAGGGAATAACGTCAACTTTCTTTCTGACAGATAACTGGCCACATTAGGATAGACCATCTTTCCCATGGTAGCCTTAAAGTTTTAGGCCAACTATCTGAAGACCATATCAGCTTCTTGTAATTGGGATTCACTCAGTTAGTATGTGAATATTCTGTTTTAACCCAGAAACACTTGGAAAGCAATCTTTTTGTGATCGTTCTCATGACACACTCTAAAAATTTTGATCGAAAAAAGTGGTTTATCCTGAGCCTAAATTGTTATTTTCAATGTTCTTGGCCAATTATATTTCTTCAGGAAGTAGTGTGATTTTTTTTTTTAAAAAAAAGCAAACTGGTATTTCCTCTCTAAAAAAAATTACAATCTGCTATATCCAAACATCTTCTCCCTATAAGCTGTAATAAATCAGGATGGGCAAAAGGCAAACATACAAGCAATAAGAGAACATGATAATGCACCCTTGCATCCTCAGGCCTGTTTATACCAGAGTGTTTAGCACACTCTGTGACATTAGTTAATAAATCTTTTAATCCTTGTACAGAGCGGGTCACTTTGCGAAGAAATAAAAACCAGAAAACTCTATTGCAGTGCTTGTTCAGTTAAGTAGCCACACAATTCAAATGTCAAAAGTGTCCAGATATTGGAACTGTATATAACCTCAGGTAACAGAGTGAGTGAAAACAAACTTAACAAGGTTTATAAGCAAATAAACAAAAAAGCCTAGCTCTTGCTCCAGTTTGTCTTTTATCTCCAAATCAGAATTTAATTACTTAAAAAGCATAGACTCTGTGACCAAATATGCAATATTGCAAGCTATTTTAGGCACCAGAACTTCCATATATGATGAATTCATAATGGTAATTGCTCCATACTTCATAGTCAGGTCTTGAGGTGTGGGGGGTGGGGTGGGCAAGAGGGATCAGTCAAAAAGAGGGGGGGGGAACACAATACTTTCATTTAAATCTAAAGTGTGAGATCAAATTAGCCAATATGGAAATTTGTTCTGTTCTCTAACACCCACAACTCCCAGAACAGGCTGAAGTGCTGGCATGAATAAAAACCATTTGTCAAAAAAAAGAAAAAAAGAAAAAAAAACCACCCTCATAAATTGTCAAGAGTTTATAAAATTGAAGAATTTAAGGGATGCCTTAAAAAAAAAACACCAGAAGGGAGGTTAGCATATTAAAACAGGATGCCCTTAGGATCACTGTAGGATACACTAGTTTAGCCTCCACCTGAACTTTGTGCACTTCACAACCCCAAAGATGATTGAGATGCCCTTTAAGATGCTGACTTAAGACTGCAATCATGATACTACACCTGGTGGAATGCTACTATCAAGCATGTTGAATGTAAATCAATATTGTTAATCATCAAATCATATATTCTCCTGGGCATTATTAAGGATTTTTCAGGGGGAGTGAGGCAGCCTACAATGTAATATATAATAAATATAGCACATACTATAAGAACATGTGTATTATTTTTCCCTTAGAAGTGCTTTGTTGCTTAGTATTATATTCCATGACAGAAACATAGGGAAATAGTCTAAAGGATATGCTGAAAAAAATGGGTGCCTGACCTTTTTCATAAATTTGACTTTATATAATTTGTCAAAAGTTTCCTTAGAGCGGTAGCTATCTACCTGGGTCTTTCTTAGAGATTAAACTTGGGACCTTCTACACACAAAAGTGTCACCAATGAACTTCAGTCCTTCCTTTCATTTTGGAAGCATTTATGGGCATTCTATAAAATGTCATAATGGAGTTATGGGGAATGTTTTTTCCAGCCAGAATAAGGAGAAATGCATATATTTAGCCAGAGTTTGGAGCTCATTTTATTTTCACAATATTGCCAGCTACTGTTTTCATCATCCTAACAGAATGCAGCTTTTGCTTTACAGCTCTGCTCTTCTCTCTCTCTTTCTCTCTCTCAGTATGAAGGTTTGATAGTGTCAGAGAACAGGTCTATAACTAGGAGTCTTTCTGGTGACCAAGCACACCCGTTTTTAGGTTAACCATGATATATACACCTGATCTTAAAAACTACTACATTAAATGTATACCTTATTTTTCAGTGGAAGAACCTCCTCAAGAGTTGAAATCCAAATAACTTATTCAAGCCCCAAGCCCTATAACAGTATCTTATATTAATCACAGACAGCATGAAGTACTGCAAAACAAATTGATGCTTAATTCCATTCAGGCAAAAGGCAGATCTAGGAATTAATAGTTGCCTTAACATCATTTTGAAGGGAAAAATAGGATGATATTATTATTGTTGGTGGTGGCAAAGTCAGCCAGATGTTTAAGACTGGATTTGACATTTTTATCCACCTATCAAATCCTTCCAAAGGACCTGGGATAGGCAGATGTTATTTGATGGTGTTAAAGGTATCATCGCAGGATGTAAACTGCTCCAAGTAAAGCTCCTTTTACAATTGACTGGTAGTGATTTTGTCAATGCCAATGGTGTTTAAGTGGTGCTCCAGATGTTTTGGGATTGCACCCAAGACGCCTACTACTATTGGTACTATCTTTGCTTTCTTTTGCCATGGTCATTCTATTTACAGGTCTTTGTATATTAGTATTGTTGATCACACAGTCAGCCAGATGTTTAGACGGATTTGGCATTTTTAGCCACCTGTCAAGTCCTTCCTAAGGACCTAGGATAGGCAGATGTTGTTTGATGGTGTTAAAGGTATCGTCACAGGATGTAAGCTGTTCCAAGTAAAGCTGCCTTTTGCAATTGACTGATGGTGGTGATATTATTATTATTATTATTATTATTATTCCTGGCTTCCTTCAGTTATGTAAAGCCACGGTCTTACTTACAGGCTCTGCTCTCTAGATAACAAGATGTGCAAGTTTCTTCATAACAGAGACCTTTGTAATGTATGAGAAATCATTTAGCACAAGGCCTACCCTTCCTTTTCCTAAATCAACTGTATTGCACAAACAATCAACTTCACTCTGTGCAGTACATTTATTCAACAAACCAATACACTGCGAGGGAATTTGACTTCCCCATAGAGTTGATATATACTATTTTCCCTGTGCTAAAATGCACAACTACTCCTCTTGTGGACTCTCATGAACATGGTACCTGTCAGAATCCCACACAGACTATGAGAAACACAGATGAAAATTATATTTTATTGTATTTTATTGCATTCCCAGTATATATATGCCATGACACAGCTGGCCATTTCTGAGCACATGGGAATAGGAGTGGAGAGAACTTACATGTGGTCTGATCTCAAATCTGTTGCGGGGTCACTCCTATCTGAAGACTTGGATTTCCTCTTACCTTTAGCACTCATAATGTCCATTGATGATAGATGCTTACTTACATTCTCTGCATTTCCATTTTCTCCCATTCAGACAGGTCCATCAGGTTAGGCTGAACTTTTTCAGCCATCAACCAAGACCTGACATCACCTAGGTTTGGTCTACAAGAGGATATAGGTTACCTATGGATTGGTTCTTTACAACTATTTTTCTCTATTTCATTCTATCTTTTTTTGTTCAGTAACTTGCATATTTTCTGTAATACATTGTTGTATTGGTATTCCACATATTTTTCAGGAATAAAAAATGAAACTTATAACCAATATTATAAAACGTTTAAAGGAGACCCTTTTATTTTTTTCAATGAAGAAAAAATGACAGCAGATAAAAGAGATTAGCCTTGAAAGGTGCTTTTAAAAAAACTGGTAATGAATACGGAAAACAAAGTTTACAAAAGACCTTGTGCACTACTAGAACATAAGACCTACATATGCATGTCTGTCTTCTAATATATATTCCCACATGGTTGCTTTTCAGCAAGCTGCCCAAGGCCTAATAAAGGGTGTACTGTCAATACAAACCCACTGACCACACTGAGCTTTTAACTGAAGTATCAAGCAATCTGTGTCCCCGGCTGTACAATGTCTTCCAATAACTTGAGTAAAAAGTGGCAAGGTTCATACCTCCCTGCCCTTATTAAAAAGTAAATTTGAAATCATGTCAAAGACTTAAAAGATTAATATTCATCTTGGAGACAATTAGCATTTAAACATTTTCTTTATATTTGACTCTTCCTCAGCGCTCCAGGCATGTATTTAAGAATATAATCATTACATTGAAGGGCAGATCATAAAACAAAAAGCTTATTTCATCATTTTTCCTCAAGTCAGTCAAGCTGATTTTTTTAACAAATCAAAAATAATTGCATTTTCTTCTCCAGCTGTTGCTTGTGAACTGCTGTATTTAAAAAAGAACTGCAAAGAATCCTAATGTAAGTCAAAATGTGCAAACTTACTCATTAGAATGATTAGATCAACCTTGAAAGTTAATACATACTGAGTAATCAATGGACTCAAACTTAAAATCATTACAGCACAATTTTGTGCTATTATATGAAACTGGATGTTGTAATTTGAAGCTTTGCCAGCTCTCATATGATACAGACATATATGCAGCACCATCAATATTTAGGTACCTTGTGTTTTCTCAAGTAATAACTTGAGAGATTCACTGAACACTTCAGCTTTCAATGCATGCTATAAATACTTTAAATTAAATATATAATCAATATAATGGACATCTCATTGAGGATGCAAGTATTTTCTATTTTTAAAGTATTGCTACTATTCCATCACTATAAATAATATGTCTTTTCATTTTACCTTTATTATATGTACAATAAAAAATTAAGCTGAGGCTCAAAATATACATTAAAGCTTTCTCCTTATCTATTTGTTCTCTCCTGATTTGTTTTTGTAAATAAATATGAAACAATATTTCTTCCATCACCACCAGCATACTCAAGGTTAAGTGATTGTACAGTTCTATTTCCTATATGAATGCAACAATTATTATAGTCCTTTCACTTGGAAACTTTCACCACTTAAAAAAGTATGCCCACCCAAATAATTATATGCTTCCCTCTAACAGCTAACCATGATCCATAGGCTTCTTTGTTGCCAGGATTTTTATGTAGAAGACATCAGTCATGTACTTTGTGCATGGGAGGGTTCAAAAAGACATCTAACGATACATGCAAAGTTAATCTAGGTGCAACTAAGTGAAATGAAATTCAGTATTTTTCACAATTCAGGACATACATATGTTTCCCCACACACCACAACCAGGCCCCCTATATGAAAACAAAAAAATCTGTTTTTTCTTGACTGTCTTCAGTAAGTACAAAAATTCACTCCCTTAATCTAACAGCTTATGATTGGTTACCCTACAAATTCTTTGTGTCCCCCCCCCTTAAGGAAATCAGCAGACCCTTGTGCAAGAAGGTAAAATTGCACAAGGTAAGGTTAAACAACAGAACTCAAGGGGGAAATGTAGAATGGGACATTAGTCACACCAGAGACTGTCTACTAATATTTTCAGTGTCCCCAGTGCTAGCATTGTAACAATGAAAAGCACCCCAAAGATTTGTAGTCCAATAATCTTCACTTTATACATTGACCTAGCTGCCAAAGAACCAATGAGATTTTGCATAAGCAGGATGCACGCTTCATTGGGCTGTGGTTTAGGAAAATTTAATCTGCCATTGCTATTCTTGACATAAAAAGTATTCCACAGATTATATTCTGAAATCCATAAACTGTATGAGCTAAGACATCATTTGCTATAGTTAAAGTATTTCTAACATTCACCTCTATAGTCCTCAGAAAATATATGTTTATACTTTTTAAAATTCCAGGCTTTTTAAAATGGATATGACTCCTATTCTTCGCTAGCAAACCTGTACAGCAGAAGTGTGGAAAACTGTGCATCCTCCCCCTGATGTTATTAGACCAACTAATAACAAAAATACTCAAACATTGGTAACAGCTTTACAATCCTTTTACTACTCCTGAGTGCATTATCCATATCAGCTGCATTAAAAATATTTTCTGCCAAAGTTTGTGCACAGCTCTTATTTAGAGCCCACTTGAAGCTGTACAGTATATCTTTTTTGCTTTCTTAGAAAAAGCACAATCTAAATTTCTGAGGACAAGCTTCCAAGAGGCACAATCCTCTGCTGTGAGGCTGCTGTGATCTGTCTGGAGACTAATGCATGGCTGTTTATTTTTTCGTATTGCTTAAAGCTTTTTTTCTGGAGGGTCTAGTCCCTTTGATCTTGGTTGATAAATTTGAGTCATCTTGTAGAAGATTGCTTTACCAGAAGTCACAGTGGTTTGGTTTTTCATAAGACACACTTTTGATGATGGGCTACATTAGATGGTGTCAGGCCTTAAACAATATGTTATGGATGTAGAAGATGAGTTAGATTTGTCAGCCTTCCCTAGAAATGTGCTTCTGGGTAGCTAGTCCCCTTTTCTTAGACCAGCAAGATATTTAAATCAAATAACCATTTCCAACTTCAGAAAAGCATGAACCCGCAGCATGTTTTAATGTATTCCCAATATGGAGTTCAAGTTCAAAATAGAGAGTAATCAGAAACAACCCAGCAAACTCTATCATTCTAGATAGAAAGCACTTGCAGCGTTAAATATATTTTTAAAATATGCTTTTGGAGAGAGTATAATCTAAATTCTTAAGGTCCATATTTCAAGTTCCACAATGTGTTCCTAATGTGATTTTGTTCTGCAAAGCCTCTGTGACCAAAATTGGATCTCATATCTGGACATGCATCCTCTTACAGTATATTAGCTATATTTTTCCCCCATGGGCTCTCCCCCCCATTTTAATTGATGATTTTGTTTCTTCCTGGAGTAGGACATTGCATGAAAATTTGTAGTGCTATGGTTTCTCATTTGATATAATTCTGATGATGGAACATGAGCATTTAAACTGTGTACCACAGATCTGGAAGCCAATTAAATATGGTGGCTCTAAATACACATTCCTTTCTTCAATCTGGCAAGATATTTAAGACAAATAACGGTTCCCAAATTCAGAAGAGACCTAACCTCTGACAAGATTTAATGCCCTTCCAAAAGCTGTTCTCGAGAGGAAATTTTGGGATATTCCCTTTGAACAAAGACTTTGCCTCTGTGGTAAAGGAGCTAGTGAAACATTAAGCCATGTTGCTTCTTTTTTGAAATTGACATTACCATTGTAAAGTTTACTGATTGACTGAGGGAAAAGTCAGAAAACCTTTTTATACATTAAGACTTTGCCTTTATGGCAAGTGAAAATATGGGTCATGTTTTGCTGCACTGTCGATTTTATAAAGTTGCACAGCTACATTTTCTAACTCCATTTTTAACTAATTTTTCAGACCACTCAGCTCTATTCTATGTACAGCTGCTGTTAACCGACCAACTGACTTGAATGTGGCCAAATTCTGTTTTACTGTCTGTAATATTCACTGTGACCTAATCACATCAACCATGTAGCTATTTCTGTTTTATTTTTAATTTATTTAACTTTTTATGTTTAACCTTTTATTTTGTTTTTAGTGGAACCTAGTTATAATGACAGCAAAAAAAAAAAAAAAGTCTGTTCTATTCTAAACAACTACTAACAATTCCAGCCACCATGGTCAATGATCAAGAGTGATAACACTGTATAATCTTTTTATCAAGATTAGTTCACCAATTAAATATTCCATTTACCATATCTGTGGGAGAAAAAGGAGGTAGATACTTTTCTGTACATAAACTAATATCCTCCCAAAAACATATGATAAGCCTGCTAGATCAGGCCAACAGCCCACTCAGTCCAGTATGGTTGGTTCTATAGTCACCATGCAAATGCACTTAGGAAGCTCATGAACAAGGACAGGAAAGCGACAGCCCACTTTCACTGCAGCCCTAGAACCTGATACTAAAGAATGCGAACTGTGAGTCCAGAGACAGCAAACAGTCATCTCTTTTAGTCACTGATAGTCTCATTCTCCATTAATTTGTCCACTTTACTTATAAAACTGACTAGATCAGTAGCCATCATCACCTCTAAGTGGCAACAAATTCTATCATTTAACTGTGCATTGTATACAGCAAATCTTCCTTTTTTTCAGTCCTGAATCTTATTGCATATAATGAATGATCTTGAATTCTATCATTGTAAGAAAAACTTCTATTTAGCTACACCATGCAACCTGATACACCCAACCGCAATGAAACTCTGTTCTAGTCATATAAAAATCATTTTAATATGCCTTATCTTCACAATATACTGTCATTATTAATCTATTTTTTGCTTAGCTCTTTACCTATCAGTTGTTTAGTACTCTTACCATATTTTGTAGTCATCAATCTAATTGTTATTGTTAGATTCAATTCTAGAACTTGAATCTGGACCACATATTACAGTAATAAAAAGAGAAGTTATTTCTGCTATTCTTGGTATTTTCTATTTTTAGTGTTAAGTCTTGGGTATTGATTTTATATAATTTAAATATAATTTTATAGAACCAAAACAGCACTCCCCATGCACAACAGAGATATGAGGAAACTCCAAAGTTTGCAAAGTTAAATAGAAAAAAGAAGAAGAAACATAATGAAAGAAAGTCAAAATGAGCTTGAAGAAGACTAAATATACACAGTAGGACAGAATGTTAGTTAATGCTGCAGGGGCCAAAGAGTGGGAAAAGAATTGAAATGGAATACCATGGAGGACCACACAACAGTGGGAAGCCATAGAAATTGAAATTATAAATCAGTAAGTAAGTAAGTAAGTAAATCCTGGTTTCCCTTGTTACTAACTGCAGATGATTATATAGTTCCAAAGTAGCTTAAGATTCTGTTAGTAACAACACTGTCTGGGGTTAGATACTGAGTGAAGCTTTTAAAATAACCTAAATACTGGTTCTTCCATCCTCCAAATAGGAGATTTGCTTGAGTGACACCATCTCTTTCGTATCGATACCCTCAAAACTGTAACGCTCTTTAGCAGGGATTCACAAATGTTAGACCAGCTTACGCAACACCCATTATTTGTGGTTATTGAGGGAGAAATGGAGCCTTTTCTAATTTGTACTGAACTTTTGAGAAGGCAATAAACAATTATACTGTCTCCCATTGCTTGGAGGGGATTCCTATCATTTTGTATCTCTTCCAAATCACTGCAGCACAAAATGAAAGCCCTGGAAACTTAATCTGTATTGTGAAGTTGGTGACTCTTAGAGACAAAAATATGCCATTAGATTTTTTCCATCTCTTCAGGAAACTAGGATGCCCTTACTAACCGGTGATACATTTGTATTATTGTAATTGCTTAAGGCTACATACATTTAAAATTAAGCCCTATATAACATTTATAGAATTGTACTGTAAGTTGCTGACTACTCCTTAGCAACCCTATTAACCAAGATCTAAACTGAAGTGCTTAATGCACACTTATATTGGTTATGAAATGCAGCAAAAAAAAAAAAATACTCCATTTCCCCCCAAGGTTATATTCCCTAAAATCTTCTGCCATCTATCATGCCACTAAAATGCTGAATATTATTATATCCTCATATCTATATGGTATTAGCTATATAGTTCCACTGAGACATAGGAGAGACAACAATCCAAATGCTGCCCAAGCTTGATGAAGCTTAATCCACAGCTGTGTGAACAGAAGCTTCAACCTTTCTTTTCATAATACGTTCCAAAAAGTCTGCTAAAGGGCTAGGGGGTCATATAGGTTGTGGTACAGAAGGTTTGAATGCAGGGTAATCAGTGAATAATTTTACTTTGGCCAACTTGTTGTCATTCTAGAAAGTGACAACACCTATCTGACTTTGGCTTTGAAAAAGCTAAGCGGGGTCAGAATACGGAGGGGAGTCTACCAGGAAATTTCAGGGCTACAGATTAGACTGGGAAATTAAAAAAAAAAAAATCCACGAGGAAGGAAATGACCAACCATTTCTGGATTCTTGCCAAGAATGCCAAGAAAGGTAGACCTTGACTTGAATGAGTCTTTACTTTAGCTACACTGCTTCCCCCTATGACTTGGCCATACCTAGGGAAGTCTTCTAGAATCTCTATAAAATTTCTGGGGGATCCACAGGTCTATGCTAGACATTAGACAGGAAAACCCTGTTATGTGAAAGATATATCACTTAGGCATTTTTGAATCAGCCTTATAAAATCATAGCTCAAAAAAATCTCAGATCTACGAGATTTTCCAATTAATCTTTAAAACAAATTTAAATAAGCAGAACCAATGTATAAACTGTATACTGCTAAAAATGCAATTTGCTGCTGAAATGCTATAAAGAAATGAGTTAATCAGAATAATGATTGTCAACTTTGAAGCTTTTCATGAAGTAATACATACATATCTAATTAAATCAGTCAATGTACTAAACTATGTTAACTGTCATACAGAAATCTTCCTGAAGTATAATCATTTGTTTGAAGAATTACAAGGTAAATGGTAACCACTATCAAAGTCATACAAGTCTACTAAATACATGCTTAAACTAAGCATTCTACTTCAAAAAGAATTGCATCACACTACAACTCTTCCTAATTTGATTCCATTTAACTTGTTAAAAAAGAAGTATAAAATCAACTTAATCTAAAATATACATTAAAATTTAGGGAAAAAAGCAGGTAATTTTTCTTCAAAAGAGATACAACTCCATTCAAAATAAAGATTTACATAATTAAACTTGCTCAGTTATGTGTCACAGCATTGCTATTTCTTTCAAAATGTGCCACTTTTTTCTAGAACATATGCACTCCAACATTTGACGAAGAAGGGAAGGAGGGGGTTGCCATGGTTAAGTCTGTATCTTTTGTTGTATACTGGAATAAATTGATGCATAGATCCGACACCCACATAACTTACTTACAGCATAAGTTACTGATTTTTTTCCTTTGCATACGTAACATTAACAGGAATGTGTTAAATATAATTGTTGTTATTCAAACTTCCTTTCTTTGCTTTGCAATCCTCCCAACACCTCATCCTAAGAAAAGCAAGAATAGAATTCTCTGTTGAGCTTTTCTTAGGTGAAAATGTCAGAGGCCAAGTACAAAGCATGAAAAACGTTACCATGGTGATAATATTATAAATTCCTAAGATAAGAATATACCTATCTCCCTTGGGTCAGAAACCTATGCTTTAACAGAGCTATAATATTTTTAAGTGGGCCATAAAGTAACACACTTCCATAGAGAGATCTAGTTCATTCTTACCACAAGGACTGATTAAATTCTCACCCCCAACAACCAGAAACAGTATTCTAAATCCAGAGACTTAGGTTACAATTTTTCTTGAAATGATTATTAAGACAAGTAAATATACAGAATAACCAAATCAGGTTTTCCCATCCAGGGAGCCTCCAGATGCGTTAACATGAACTCCAATCAAAATCTTTGGGAAGTCCTGGAGAAAGATGACCTAAATCATCCAGGCAAGGGATAAATGATTTCAACAGGTGTGCAGTAGAGAAGTGGTCTTATATCTCCACTTTTGCTGTTTTAAATAGGACGCTAAATTACAGGCAAGCAATCTGATTCTTCAAATTTTGGAGGGCCCTTAGACAGATTGTCCCCAAATTACATTAAGACCTGCTTACACAAAAGGGAGCAAAAATTATACTCATCATTTTGCATATACAAAAATGAGAGTTACAATGTTTGCACATGCACAAAACGGAAGCCACCATTCTATTTCATGCATCCCCACATAATGCAACAAGCACAAAAAAACAGGCGTATGCAAGGATTCCTGAAACAGACACTTGTATAATTACAGAACTGCCTGCATTCCCTTGTCACTGAACATATTGTTTAGGACTGATGAGACTTTAAGTATAAGACATAAAAAAGCATCAGATTACCTCTTTCTGTAGCAAATTTATTAATTTCAGCTACCTTCTTTAACAAGCAATGAAACTTATCTTTAAGCCAGCAGTTCCTGTTTCCTCCTCCACAAGTGAAGGGGAGAAGGCCCCTTGACTTTTCACTTGAGAAAGACAAAAAATGCAGGGAAACCAGTTAAATTCTCTTTCAAAGCTGTCAGGGATTGGGAGGTGGAAAAAGTAGTCTGAAAGCTTCAGAAATATCTATCTTGGGTCCCCAACATGGCACTTAGAGGAAACAATTTGTTCACCAACATCTGCCAAGGTCCCTACCCTACCTAATTTTTTAGTCTGTCTGTCTGTCTGTCTCTCTCTCTCTTTCTTTTTTCATAAATGGGAAGCTGGCACACTGTAAGGCCAATCACCAGTCTGAACCATAACATATATTTCTAACAATGCACCTTGGCCTGAAGGTTTTCTTAGAAAAGAAAATGGAAAGTGGCTGTAAGCTGAAGACTTGGTCACCTTCTGTCAATGGCTCTGTAAGGGTGTTCGTCTCTCCGAATGTGCCCAGTAGCTCAAAACAGTGAGGACTCTTAATCTATATAGTTCATGGATGCTACAAGCTATAATACAGACCTAACATACATTATAGAATGAGTATTTCATGAATAAGAACAAGATCTCAAAATGTCCATTTGAATATATGACATGCTTCCATTTTTTCATGCAATGTAAATAGATGAAACACAAGAGCCAGTGTGGTAATTGAACATATCACAAGGTTGTTATGGTGGGGAAAAACTGGAGGGACTGCTCTATAGATTCTTTTTATTCCATGAAAGAAAGGCAGGATATAAATTTAACAAACACAATCAGAAGACAGTACGGCCACTGGGCATGGAAAGCTGACTGATTCTTGCAGAAGAGAAGAGAAAAATAGTAAGAGGGCAGCTGAACGAAGTGTAAAACAAATGCCCATGGCTGGCCGGGTCTTTGAACAGAAATAATATTACAAGTCTCGCTGTAAGATGTTTAAGTATGACTTTTCAAACTGTTGGGTTATTCTAATATTTTAAAGCAAACTTGGGGTCAAGAATTGCATCACTGATACGGACACAGATCAGTCAAATGTTTTAAATGATCCCATTAAACAAATATTCTTTTGTTCACTGTAATTCTTAGGAAACAGCTTGACTTTCTCTATTAGTTTAAGTGCAGTTATACTGTTGCAAATAAATACAATGTAGATTCAATGGAATTTTAGATATAATGATAGGCACATTGTGGGTGTTTAATGAGTAGGGATGGCTAAGAAGCAACAATAAAGTTGCATCTCTTTCATACAGATACCAAAAAAGCCATCCTGAGTCACAACCCACTGGGGAAGGGAGACTGAAAGCAGCAGCTCCAGGAGTTTGAAGCAGGTTGATATCTCAAATGTCTTAGCCATGCTTAAGAGGTTATGAATATTTTAAATACTTTTAATATTAAAAGTATTTTGTAGCACCAGAAGCATAGATTATAATAACAAACCACATAAGATTCTGTATTTTATAACAAGAACATATCTGTGATGCCTGCACATTAATATAAAGCAATTACCACTGGAGACAGTGTGAACTGCATTGAAACAGGTGCCATTCTAGCTACTGACCTTTCCATTTTGTTTGTACACCCACTCTTTCAGTGACATGTTCAAGTGAGAAAGTCCTAATTGGGTTTTTTGTGTGTACAAGAAACAGGCAGCTGGTGTTAAAAAGGTCTCTACGAAATATTAAATATTCAAGTCCTTAGCTCAATGTGTTTTTTTAAGATTTCCTAAAATGCTTTGAAGCCATACTTTTAGCCTGTCCTGTTATTCATTAATTTAGAAGACCCATAATGTGCTACCAATGCAAGCAACAATATGATACCATAGGGCAGTTGTCAAGGGCCTAATATACGAAAAGAGCCCACTAATTAGATGCTACTGAGATGTACTCACTTGGAGATTTGGATCCTTATTTGAGATGGAGAACCCTGCGTAAATGAAAGAACTTCTATCTCTAGCCTCTTTTTCTGGACATCATATTGAGGACAAGTAGACTAACAGGATTGCCACAAAGTGTGTATGACAAAAAGAAACTGATATATCCACTCACTTGTTCATGTTTCTCAAGAATGGGAAACAGAATGTCTCTGGCCATATCCACAAAGAAAGACCTCAACCACTTGTGTTCTCCTTCAGCCATGTCTAAGCTCTACTACTGCAGGGCCCAGAGGGAATGGGGTGAGGCATCCCTTCCCTCAATTATATGTGCCCTCTACCTGTAGATATTGCACCCAGCAAAAACAGTTGGGTTGATTCCAAATTAGAGAACAATGTTACTACATTCATCTTTGCATCCACCCTCCAGTGAGCAAAATTATATCCACTATGCTGCCAAAAGCAAGAAGGGTCATAAAGATAAGACATGGCTATAAAGCATTTCCACAATAAGGAGCGGGAACTTGTGGCACTCCAGATGTTGTTAAGCTACTCTGTCCAGCATTCTTCACCTTTTGCCTCACTGACAGGGAAAGCTGGTAGTTCATCACACTGTCCTACAGGGAGAGGTTCCCAATGCACATATGTCTATTCTCTGAACAGTGCCACATGGAGGCCAAAGAGAGAGCATAGGTCTGCAGGTAGCCAGAAAGAGCTGCTCAGGCAAGGAGCAACCAAATCATCTCTCCTACAGTCATCTCTACTCTCCCTCTGGGTTGCAGAGAAGTGGGTTCTGGGCATAACAAGCCCAAGCCTACCTACTGCATTGTCTAGAGCAGGGTCTGGAGGGCAACCGAGGAAAGGCAGTGGTTGCTTCCACTCTTTCAGGGAATCCATGCTAAGGTTCCCCAAGCAGGCAAGAGATGTCAGAGGAGAGGTTTCCTGCCAAATTCTTCTGACCATGCTATTAAAGAACAAGAGAGTAAATAATTGTGCAAGAATGGTAAGTGATCCTGCTAGCAGCAGCCTCCTCTCCTCACTTACAACATTACCCACAGAAAAATCAAAGCAGATAAGAAAGGAAGCCACCACATCCTTTCATCTGTTTGCCTTCCCCCTTCAAAGATTGGGGCCAGCAGGTTCATCCAGAACAAATGAAAAGAAGCTACAGCATCCAGTTTCCACCACTGTGCCTAGGTCACCTAGAAGGAGAAGGCAAGTGAGTGAAGGTGGTCCAATTGGGCCCAGTATGCCATCTACGGAGGGGGAAGGAAAGCAGGTGGTGGCAGCTTCTCTCTCTCTCTGCAGCACCACAGGGTCCGATTTTCCCTCCATGCTAACCGTTAAGGCAGCATATTCAATCAGCCACCTCGATCCACTTGTTCACACCCTCTTTCTTGGTGTCACCGTGCTAATGGCACAATTTAAGGGGGGGGGTGTCCTTCTAAAGGGATTCAGAAGGTACCCATAATCAGGAACTGGACCTATGTGCTGCAAGGTCCCCTAAGCACACCTACCAAGAACATCTGCCATTCCAAAAAAAGCTTTTGCCACCTTGATCCCTGCTCACGCCAACCAGCCCCTTCCAAACCCACACGGCTTTTAAAAAGAGGGCTACAAAATCTATGAAGGAGGATCCCTGTCCTCCCTCTCTTTCCTTCATTGCAGCGAAGCGTTTTCCCCTTAGCAACCACTGCATTTCATCTGGTTACCACCAGCAGCAGCACCCTGAGGCGCCTTCTTCACTCCATCGCTTACCCACCGCAACCAAACCCACCATCCATGCATCCGCCACCAAACCGAGGGGAGCATCGGGAGAGGCAGAAGCCGCAAAAAACAACTTCCCCCAGCCTGGAGCCTGCCTTCCCCATGCAGGAAGACGGAGCGCGCGGCGCCTTCGCTGCTAACACGCCCCTATAGCAGCGCGACCGAAGGATCAGCAGCAGCAGCAGCAGCAGCCCCTTCCCCAAGCAAGGACGCAGCCCCAGAGAAAATACTCACATTGCAGGGTGGAGAATCTGTCCTTTAAGTCTCCGTTGCCTGCAGATACTGACAGCTGGGGTTTCGATTCCTATCAAGAGACCGGGGGTCCGCGGTTTATGGGGCGTGGGAAGCTGGAGGAAAGGAGAGGGGAAGTGGGGTAGGGCGGCAGCAGGATGGCGATTCCCCTCCGGTTGTGGCTCCCCTCCCCCATCCTAGACCACGATGCGGATACCCTTCAGGAGAACATCTGGGCATACTTCATTTCCCCTACGCGGCCGTCTGGAGAACAGGTACCTTGTCAGCTGAAGTCTCTCCGTTTGCCAGACCCCCACGGCAACCACCCCAAAAGAAAGCTCTTCATCCAGTAAATCCTTTCGGAGCGAGCAGCCGAACGAAGAAAAGGGGCTCCTGCCGCCACCAGAGCCGCGGAGACCGCGAGGCAAAGAAAGGGGGGGGCGAGCCACCCCCTTCCCAGCGCATCTGTCAGAGCGGGGCGCAGGAGCGAGACATCACAAAGGCGTGCGAGGAGGGCTGCTTCCCATCTCCGCGGCGACGGCTGGCCACGAGGAGCGCGGAGGCGGCGGAGCCTTCCCGCCCCCAGCCCGGAAAGGTTCGGAGCTGGTGTTTCTCTCCCGAGCGTTAAGGGCCTCGTGGAGGAGGCAGCTTCGCTCCTTCACAGGTGTTATGGCTGCAGCGGAGTGACAGACGGGGAAAGAGGCAGGGCTGCCGCTGCTGACATGTGGCCGAGCCTCCTTCGCCGCCGGTTCCTAAGGCGGCAGCGGCGGCAAGCTTTGGAGGAGCGCCTCCGCGTCCGACGGCGGCGAACAGGGAGACCGAAGACGACCGCCTGCAGCCCCCGGGAAGCGCCGGCCGTCGCGATCCTGGTCAAGAGGGCGCCGGGCCACTAGGTGCCTCCTCGGGGGAGGGGCGCGGGGGGTAGAAGAAGCTGCTCCTCTAAATCCAAGGCACGGGGGCGGAGACGGGGGGCGTTTGCACGTCGGTTGGCCGGGGAGATAGGAAGCCGCGAAGCTCCCTCGCAGAGAGGGAGGATGCGAAGTAGCAACAGCAGTTCCCGCCCCCGCCAACTCCGCGTCAGAGCTCTTCACAAGCCGCCGCCGCCGCCGCCTCTTCTCCAGCCCTTCCCCCAATTCTTCCCGATAGTTTTTTCAAAGGGGGGGGAAGAAACGAAGTGGGCGTGATGGGGGTGTAGAAACGCCACGCCACTTCTGCCGCCCTCCTCCGTGCTCTGCACGTGGCCGCCAGAGTCCCGCAGCAAAGCACACGCCCCTTTTTTCAGCTTCCCTCGGAGCTGCACCTGACCGTTCATTTGCAGTATCTGCCCAGCGATCCGGGCATCGTAGGCAGATCCAGGCTCTGCTGGTCCGCCTTCCATCGAGGACAACCTTGGGAGGTTTAGGGTGTACCACTGTCTGGTTTTCAATCACTTGCCAGCCCCGTTTACTCTTTGGGGCATTGGTGGCAGGATTTGGACCAGCTAGAAATATTAGGTGAGTGAGGGTTTTGTTCCTGTTGCCCTAAGCCAAGGACTCGGCACTGCTGCTTTGCCCAGCTCCACGCATAGCATCCACCATATGAGCAGAACACTGGCTTAGACAATCCAACCCCAGATGCTTTGCCTTTGCACGTGCTCCTGACAGTCTGTTTACCAGAAAAAGTCTCTTCTCTTTAGAGGCTTCTGTCTGATAAATCACTGTCCCTGCACTTGCTTTTTAAGGACATCCTTAAAACAATAATGGTGTAAAATAAATGCTAGTGTTGTCATTTTCAAGGTCTCTGCTTCCTCCTAAGGACTCCTAAGTCGTTAAGACGTCTGAACTTGTACCAACGCCAGTGTGTGAGCAGTCATCATGCAGCAAGCTGCCTGTTAGTTCACCCACCACAGCTATTAGGGTACAGTTTAAATAGTTGATCACCTATATTATTTTTTTCTACCTTGTTAATCAAAAAGACCTCCACCCTTTTCTTTTACTCCAACTGATTGAAATATTACAGAGTAAACTAATACACCCTGCAGTAATATTAAATGTAGCTTGTTATAAAAATAGCTATCTCCTTTGCCTTTAATTAAACAGGACAAATTTTAAAAAATTGAAAAAGATATTGATATATAGATATAGACTTATCTCTGTATATAAAATTTTACACTACAGTTTCACTAAAGGTTGACCATATTTCATTATATTTGTCCATATATAGTCTACATGTAGAAGCAATCATTCCTAAGTCACAAGTAACATCAGGTCTTCAATCCACTCAGTAATTGGAGTCTTAAACTTATCTTTCCTAAACTGAAAAGTAAGTCTCTTGTTCTTCAACAAAGGCATGGAGAATCCATTTCCATTGTCCAGCCATCAATTTTTATGTAGTAGGTATACAGTTAAAAAAAATGGACATCTGAAAATATTAAATCCTGTGTCCAAGTCAAATGAATATACTGATTTTAAAATTTAGCTGTTTTCACCTATGAAAAATTAGAAAGTATGAAGCGTGCACTATATACCACAGTGAACCATCGCTAATGACTTCCAAATGGTGAAACTTCCCTTTCCTTTCGTACCAAACACACACAAATAAGCACAACATACAGTCCTTACTGAAGGAAACCATTGACTTCATTAATATGTTGTGCTATATCATAAAGGTAGTTTGCTTGAACTGGATTACTGACTGGCTTATACAGCACATGGCTTAGCATGGTGCATAAATCCAGGAGATTAGAGGACGTTGACGTTAGTGAGCATCTTCACTAGTTTGCTTTCTTATAGAGACATTTTGTGATTGGGCATACCCATTTTGGCAGCCATTTTGGGAATTGGGCCCACTGGCCCAAATGGTTTGAGATCTCTACGTTATATGCAAGGCAGATTATATAATTAAAGATATTATCCTGGCTATTAATGCATGCCTGAATAATTGTCATGTTTGCTGTATGTTTTCCAGATACTCAGATTACATTTGAGATGCTTCCATGCAGTGCAACGCGTAAAGCTTGGTGACAAGCAGTTCCTTTGGGGTATTTCACATGGAACAACATTTCTAGACAGCATTGTAGAAATTGTAAGAGTTTGTTGGAAACCTGCACGTACATCTATAAGGGAACAGTTCTACTTGAAGAATTTAAGCCTGAGTCCGAAGAGAGATTGGGATGTCAATTTCGAAATAACTCCTACAGTGCTTTTAAAAAAGCAAACCTTACATCTTTTTCTTGGAAAATCAGAAATCTGGCATCACCTATGACCCCTTGTGGGTATCCCAGATGTTGGACTGGGAACCAGCAGAGAGAGGCCATGGAGGAGAAGGAAGCTCAGCAGTGACAGGATGTGCCTCAAGCGGGAATGAAGTCAGCAGTAGTCTTTTCTTCCTTCCACCCCACCGGGAGAGCCAAGCCGCTTGCAGCTCTTGTAGTTGAGCCCATCGCCAGGGGCCAGAGCAACAGAGAGCAGCACCAGTAAGTTGTGTCCAAAGCTGCTACCAAGACCCCCTGACGATGATCAGCCCCAGGAGATAAAGACAAGAGGAGAGAGAAATAGAAGGCAGAGAGCCAGTAGAATGAATCTGGGATCTCTAGATGAATAACTGTCTCTGTGTGGGTATTATGTAAAGCTAAGCTAGAAAATGCATAGGCAAAAGGCTAAATAAATTGGTAGAATAAGAAGGTGAGCTAAAGTTAGGCTGCAGCAGAAGTGATGAACAATTAAATAAAGTTGCTGCCAGATAAGAAGGGAAGAAGAATTCAGAAGTGAAGATAACACTGAAGTGATTAAGACCAGCTGGCAGTTGGTTACAGCCAGCTGGAGACGTAAGGAATAAAAAATAGAAAAGTCAGAATGATCTCAGTGGAATATAATTTAGACAGAAAAGTTCAGATATAGGAATAAGCTGTAGGACAGATGCTGAATAAGTGTATATGAAACAGAAAATGTACACTAGATACCAAAGCATGTCACTGTTCATTTAATACTTGTTGCACACCGCCCAGACTCACTTTTTGCAAGATGGGTGGCCCTATACATTTGATAAATAAATAAAATAATAGGCTAAGGTTATTAATAGACCTAATAAACACAATGATGCGCAATAAGAATGGTCTGTGTTCTGCCTGAGCTTGTTTCCACCCCAGAACCAGTAAGACAGATTTTCTTTTTCTTCATTTAAAATGATGTACACATTGGGTTGAATCCATGCTTAGTAATAGTTAAAAAAGACTCATTAAAATCAGCACTGGAAGTTACTGTAATTTAATGTGAATTGAAGTGTGAATCTGGACACAGAGGCATCCATCAAGGGCTGGGGTGGGGGAGATATAGCATATCGTTGCTGCAACACCATCTCTGCCCTTTTTGTACCTGTGCCATGGCTTTGCAGAGTGGGTGTTGCAAACTGCAATACTCATTTCGTCATTGGGCCAAAAACTGCCTAGCGAATATCTTCATTACCTTCCAAACAAAGCTAATTTCATTTCCCCAAATTCTATTATTTTGCTAATGTGTTTCTTCTTCCATTTCTCTTAATCTTTATGCTAGAAAGGTACCTCATTTCCTAGAAGCGTGGGCCTCTATGTTTTAAGAACAAGTATAACCTAAAGACTCAGCCAGAGGCAGATTGTCAGGAAAAAAAGGAACCCAGATTGGCCTTTCCAGACAACAATAAAATCTAGATGTAATTCTTCATATGATCAGTACTGAGGCAATGCTGGTAGCCTGATTCTCTACTGCTCTCCTTTGCCCCAATGCATGGGATGGCTAGCTGAAGAACAGGGTTGTGCTACTGTGGACTGTTTTTAAGGAGAAGAGCATTTGTGTACCTGAAAGGTGGGAAATTCCTGTTTGAGCAAGGAACCTTTTACTGATACTTGACAACATTTAAAAAGGCTTTAATGAGCACTCCCAGAGTGATGCAGTAGAAAGATTTCCACTGTAAACAATTGAAAAATTGCTTCAAATCTTAAAACTGTAGGACAAATATGAAGGACAGGTCTATCAGTTGCAAGCTGTGATGTTACAAGTGCCATTCTAAAATAGTCCATAATATTTATACCAGTTCTTTTGGTGCATCGCTCCCTAATCCAGGAACCCAGGAAAGGGTTTTATTTTAACATTTTCCAGTATGATTCCTAAACTATAGAGGTCTATCTACCCCCCCCCCCCTTATTACTCATTTTATATGAACAGGGAGTGACTTTAGTTAGAATCTGTGAATGGTTCTTAGTTTCCTATCCAGTGATACATGGGAGAAGGAAATGGCTTTAAAAAAACTCAAAAAGGGTAGAGGTGGAGAAGACAATTCCCTCTCCAACCTCAAGAAAGCTCATAATCCATGACTGGGTTCGCATTTTGTACTAAGTGATGGTGTGGCTTCTTTGGTCTGACTTACTGTGTTGTATGAGCTGAAGTATGCTTTGTAAATTATGGTTTATGGTTTATTGTGATCTGGGAGCCCAATCTGTAAATTTCTAAAAAGCGTTTCTAAAATAACAAGATACAGTAATCTATAAAGCTATCATATGCTTATCGTGGAATTCCTTGCCATTATCTGATACTAATCAGTGCAAAGGTTAGTTGCCACTGCAAAAATAGTTTGTCAGAGAGGAGTGTTGGCATGTTAGTGTTTTAGAAGTGCCACAAGATAAGTTGTCTCAACTTTGCTTTTTCAAAATGCTGAGGCTGGCTATTTTAAGTAATTTCTATAGCCATTACTGTAATGTCTCCCGGAGCATCAAGGATCCTGCAGATTTATTACTTTGGGTATGAAACATTTGCTGGTATTTTTAACAGAAAAAAATTAGATAACAGCTTATGGATGCAGCTACAAAAGCTATTAAAAGCTATGAGATGAAAAATAACTGCTGGATTAAGGCTACAGAGTTTATTTACATTCACCATCCTTGTTCGATCATGATTTTTAAATAACTACAGTTGGCTGGGTTGGTATAAAATATTAAGCCATAAACCAGGATATAGAAACCATAGAGGCTGGATTCATGCAACATACTATACACATGCAAACTATGTAATGGCTATACTGTAAGAGGAGAGCCACGTTATTGTACGGTTGCTATTATGGCCATAGTCAGCCTTACTTCCTAGAAAAGAGGCACAGAATTG
The DNA here is from genome assembly GCF_059951505.1 of Python bivittatus. NCBI lineage: Eukaryota > Metazoa > Chordata > Lepidosauria > Squamata > Pythonidae > Python > Python bivittatus. The sequence goes on from NW_028277098.1 coordinate 36,708,919, forward strand.
GACAGTCTGCATCCAAGATGACTGATGAGAGGAATTACTTCTTTTTGTTTTTGTTTTTATCTTTCCATTTAGCAGAAATCGGCATAGGTGGAGGTGAAGCATGGTCCATGATGAAGCTGGGACTGTGCCTATGCTGAAATACTTTTTGAAATACCTTTTTTTTCTTAGGTTATGCTTAGAGTTAAGAATGGAGAAAGCCAACTACGTCAAGGACATATTGTGCTAATCTGAGTGCAAGCTCCAGTTTATTTATTTATTTAGGTTCCTTTGAGTCAGTTAAGCTCCATTTATGTATGTATGTATGTATGTATGTATGTATGTATGTATGTATGTGCCTTTGAGTCAGTGTTGACTCCTGGCGACTGCCTGGACGAATCCCTGCAGTTTTCTTGGCAAGGTTTTTCAGAAGTAGTTTGTCATTGCCTACTTCCTAGGGTTGAGAGAAAGTGACTAGCCCAAGGTCACCCAGCTGGTTTTGTGCCTAGGGTGGAACTAGAACTCATGCTCTCCTACTTCCTAGCCTGGTGCTTTAACCACTACACCAAACTGAGTCACAAGCTCTGATACTGTTGTTGAATTCTAACATGAAACTTGCATTCTATAATAAAGGAAAGACAGCTTCCAGGAAGACAAGCAGAAGAATGAGAGAATACAGTGGAAAAGAGGCATTGGTTTATTGCTTATAGACTATTTTTAAAAATGCTATTATGAGGAATCGAGTGTCTCTAAAAAAGGGATTAGAAGAGTGATGGTCTTTTATTGAAGCCACTGATTCATTGTAGTGTCTTTTTTATGTACTTACTCATTGCTAATAATTTCATTTTAATAAGAAGTTAAAATGAAAGAACAGAACTAATATTTATATATTATTTAGAGTCAACCTCTTGACAGAATCTCTATAATATCAAATTAAAAAACAACTTGGGGAGACAAATGAAATTCAGGTCCAATAAAACCTGCACAGAGATGTTTCTGACCCATGAGGTAGTAATTAAGAACCATTTCACACATGACTTTCATTTATATTCAGATAAGTATCCTAAAGAATAAACAAACATTACAGTATATATTGCATCATGTTTGTTTTACCACAGAGAGATGGACCATAGCTTTTTAATCAAAGCTTGATGACTTCAGGAGGACGTTCTATTTGAATCTCCTAAAGGATCAGCCAGACCCTTCCTGAATCAAGAGAAAGGTAGAAAGAAAATAAGAGGGTATCAAAAGGACTCACCATAACCTACTCACTGCTAAAAGCAGGGTTGAAGTACACACATCTGTAATGTCCAAGATTGTGTAACTTCACTCCTTTTTCATGAGCCTGAACTAAAGGTGCTGCTGCTTCACCAGTAACATTAATGAATGGATTCTTGGATGTGAGGGCGATCTGGCTGCAACATCTGTCACCCCATTGATCGCCAGGGTTGATTTGGCTGATCTGGCTGGCTAGGCAGGTGTCCCCTTCCTCCCTCACCGCTCCATGTGCGTCCCTCCTGAAGCTGCGTGCTCGGTGGAAGAGGACGACCATCCCAGATAGAAGGAGTGTACCAATCTTCGGATTCTTAAAGCAGCAGCTTTATCCCAAATTTAATTCCTAAACCAATAATTACTCTGGAGGTCTTCTTGCAGACATGTGCTACTCATAGTTACATGTACATGAAAGCATTTATAAACATATATTGAAATCAATCTATACAACCAGATGCTTAAACAATTGTGAATGTCACTAATTTATATTAACTGATCTTTAGTATGCATAGCTTTGTTTTCCTCTACTGTTTTGCACACCTATCTACTAGAAACAAAACCTCTTCCTTGTTACATTTAAGGGGATCAACAAAATCATTTAACACAGATAAGTTACTGTTTAATACCTTTTAATTATTATGTCATGCAAGGTTACTTAACCCAGTGAAATTGCTTCTCAATATCTCTTAATTACTATGTCATACAAATAGGGTACATCTTTTGTAATCTGTCAGTAAAAGTTTATTGGTGAAATGAGGATTCTAATACATTCTTACTGATGTCAAACACAGAACAAGGACTGATGGAATATAAGAGAATCTGGAAAAATAAAGTATAAATAAATATGTGGTCCTGATGGAACAAATGTTTCTTGATTTATAAATATCTGCTCTCAGTAATAGATCTCATGGAGATTGCTTGCTGTTATACCTAAAATTCTCAATAAAATCTAATAGTACTGTAATTCTGTAGATCAAACTATATGAAACATACTATATCTTCTGGCAAACTCCAGTTCTCTCTGTATATGATAATTTCAAAATGTTAAATATGACTTTATGCCTTTTTGAGATTTTTAGCAGCAAATTTCATCACTAAATTGACATTTCTTGATTCTGCTGCTGGACAGTTATAGGCCGGACAGCTTTACCCAAATATGCAATGTGTAGTTAACATGCAGTGCAGGTTTTCTGCAGTGTGTAAGAGAATAACAATTCATCTAACTGGTTTCCTACTTGTATCTGTCAAAGTAAGATCATCTCTGTGGGTGAATATGCATTCCTTTCTCATCCTCCTTGTCCTTAATGACCTTTCCAATAATTTTAATGTATAAACAGTTTGTTAAAAAAAAAAAATGCTATCCACTTCTCATTAGCATGGCATTAAATGTTTCACAGCTAGCTCATTATATCTTGCTTATTTCATTCTCCTGAATGTATTCTCTCTGCTAAGTTATATATTTATGTAACTCATATGCCATTTATTTTTCTCTGTATCATCACATTTTGAATTTATTATTTAAGTCCACTTACCTACAATCCTTTCAATAGAATGGTGAATATTTTACTATTTGCCAATAAACAAGGGAATCTTTTTGTACATTCCAATTGGACAGCAAAGAAGATTTACCTTTCTCAGTTTATTCTGTATTTTGCTACAGATTGTTTTATGTTCATTTATTTTTCTGCACGTACTGGAAATACAGCTTTAAAATTTTAAAAAGGATGAATGACATTTTCTGAGCCAAAGACAATTTTTTACCTTTTCGAATGTACCACAGGGTATAGTTCAAAAAGTAGGTGCAACCAGGACCCCCCAAATGAGCAGACTCTGGATAAAGACTAAATTTGGTTTAATTGAATTTATATTTAAATTAAATGCCCTGGATATTTGTAGGAGTACCTATTCCCAGTAACATCTCTGCCCAACAAGATCTAGCAGGGCAAGCTTTCTTTGATTTTCATAGAGATTGACATACCTTCTCAGTTATCACCCTCCTCCTCTGGAATAGTATCTCCCCAGATATTTGAATGGCTCTCTCACTCCTAATTTTGAGAAAATTTGTGAAAACCTTGTTATTTCATTAAGACTTGGAGGCTGAGAAGTTATGACTATCTCTTGGGATGATGAATTCATTGCATTGTTGCACTGAATGTTGAACCGACCTTTACATGGTTATTTACAATGTATGGTTTTAGTTTTAAATTTGATTATTTATTGGTCTGTTTTTAATCCCCAATTATGGATTTGGGAAGTTTACACTGCATTCCCAACATGACAAAAATTGCTGGGATTGGTCAAAGCTGTAGTTTGATACCTCAGAAATGTAAACAATTACAGACTATTATTCTGACAAAATATGCATACATTTTGATAAATAAAGAATCTGAGTTAGATAAATTAATTTGCAATGGTGAAATAATCAACAATGAACATTCAGTTCTGTCCAGATGCTTCGGTTGTTATGTAACTTTATGAATTAAGCAAGGGATTTAACCAATTGTATAACAGCTGTAAAAGTGTTTTTCTTGCTTTCTCTGCCAAAAGCTAACCTGATCTATTCTATTCCACTCATCTTTGGAGAGGACAAGCCAGAAATAGTGGCTATATACTGAGCTGATCCAGAAAGGAATGCAGTGTATTGCTAAATGGGTGAAATAAATATCTATTTTAAATGATCATCCTAAAAAACAGCAACAACAACAACAACCAGAAAGCTGGGAAAATGAAATACACATCAGCAATACAGCTATGTTAGTTGCTCAGCCAAGCAACCCCAAGCATTCTAATAACTTTTATAAAAAGGAAGGGAGTTTGAAGGTTATAAAATGTGATGGAATGGAATTATGAAGGCCAGGCTCAGGGAGATAAGCATTTTCTTAGCTCGCCGCAGGAGCGTGGGAACTACAAGAGGATGAGACTGGCACCTCCCTGAGGAATTCACACTGTTGTGGCTGGCTGACTTGGGACCTGGGGTTTCAGTCTGGGAAGATTCTTGCAAGAGGTTGTAGCTAATAAACATAGCTGAACTGATTTTGCATTGTCTCTTGGAGTTCCTTGGGCTAGGCCTGACATCAAAGTTTGAATCCCAGCTTTACATTATACCAAGATTAAACACCCCTTTTAACCAACAGCAAAAAGAATCTATAGCAGCTTCACCTGTCAGAAGATCAAGCAGTTGCATGTCTGAAAGAGAGCTAAACAGGAGCTAGCTCTTTGGAATTTCTGAAGACCAATCAGAAGTTTATCTGGATGAAAAAAACCAATCACGAACTAACTTTCTTGGACCAATCAGAGATGAGCTCAATTGGAAAGTTTACAACCACTCACCGGTTAGCAACCATTCACAAATACAATGGTAATAAATGGTAATAAAAAACTCATTTTCTGACCAATGTACACATTTACAACCAAATTTCATGCACCTGACAACAACACACTATGAAGTGAGAGTAATGCTGGCATAGCTGTATGAAAGAACTTTATCTAAATGAGACAGCAACAACCAGTAATCTTCGCAGCATCTCTCTCTCCCTCTCTCTCTCAGTCATGTGTTCACTTAGTGACCATTTCACTTAATGACCAAGTCAGAATGGAACACAGTCACTAAACAAGTAGTGGGTATATTCAGAATCTAGATTATTCAGATACAAAACCCCAGTTATTCCTTGCTCAGTTGCCTGTGAGCCACCAAGAAGTACGTTATGAAGCTTTGCCTATGAAGATGCCAGCCTCAGCTGTTGGTGAACTGTCAGGACACAAGAAAACTAGACTGTGGCCACTTAGCCCAGAAGCTCATTTCTGTTTGACTGATGCTGGCCATGAAAGCCTATACCATTATAAACCTTGATATTATTGACTAAAAAGAATCTTAACACAAAATTAATTTTGGATACAATTCTTATGAAAGTTTAGATGTACAATCTCAGGCCTTCATCTTACATATTGAATATTTGGAAGGATTTTCAGTGTTGTAAATACCTCAACGGACAATCATGGAAAACTGTATTAGAATAAGAGAGAGTATATTTTAAAAGCTTACTTATTTCTACTCTAGTTATATCCCATCAAAATCAGTAGGTCAGAACATGACTGGACTTAAACAGCAGTACTTTTTGGCCAGGGGGTCAGAATCAGCTGCTGTATTACTTTATCTGAAATACTAAACTATATATACATAAAATAAATCAATTTTACTTTTTGGAATCATTGATTGACTTCCATATCGCAATATCCAACTTTTATTCATAATATTTATTGAATTCAAGTTAACAGCGCTGTATTATTTCTTCCTATGTATGAAATCCTCTAAAAAAACAGAAAATGAGGTTAGGTGCTTTTTAAAGGCTTGAGAAACTTGTATTACATAAAAATGAATTGCTCTCTCTTTGAGCATAAATTTAAAATAATTTTGTACTCTTTCTTTGCAGTGCCTTCATACTTTATACCAGATCAATATCTCAAATGTTTGGTTTTACCAGGATCACTTACAACCAATATATAAAAATACATGAGGGACAGAGCAATTTGAAAAGGTGACATGACCCAGTTTTATTACTATGTATACCTTTGTAGTTTCTCAGTGTAGCATATTAAGAGAATATACAATAGCACATTCTCTTAATATGTACAGTAGCTCAGTAGCAGATAAAAGGCTCTTCAACTTCTTAGAGTGATCTCAGGCACATAACTAATTCAGCCAAAAAGAAGGATCTCAATATTTCTGTACTGCATTAGAATGAGCAAATAATCTCAGTGCTTCCACTAGTACCTAGTTTAGGGGCTGAAAGGTAGCCAAGAGTGGGGAACAGATATGGACTAATCATGATTACTTTTTATAGGAAGTAAAGTGTTTCCAGTCAGAACTAAGCACTCAAATACGTGGAATCAATCATGGAAGACCTACGCAATCTTCAAAAATTCCAAAGAGAATATCAGTTGACCAACAAGACATAATAGCCAGTAGTACTTTCCCACTGGAACAGTTCGCCCCTCCCAAGGCAAGGTTCATTTCATTCTCATGGCCTTTTGGAAGCTTGTAAAGACTTGACTGTTCCACAAGGTCTTTGGGATTCAAGTATTATAGTTGTTTGGCACCAGATGTGAATGTGATTGTTGTATATAAGTTACTGTATGGTCTGGTTTTACTGTATTTATTGTATACTCATTATTTAAATTCTGCTGCTTCTACACAGGAGCTTAGAGTCCTTGAGATTGAGGCAGTTTTAACATTTCATAAACAAACACATCTGTGTCAAAAGGGGGAGGGAGAGAATCCTAAAACTACCTGGCACATCAATCACAACACATGGCTGGCATGATAATGGGAGATATTCATTTACATATTTGTTGTTTGCCGGATCTCCATGGACTGTCCGTTAAAGCAGGAGAGATTTGAAACCTTGTTTTAATGGAATAATTGTGGGAGAGGGTTTCCATTATGTTACTAGCACAATGATGTCATTAGGCAAATGATGCAAGTTAGAGCATTCACATCATTTGCATGATTGATAGAAATCACCTAATTTGTGTCATTTCGGTAATTATGTCATCATAGAAATGATGTAAATCACTAAGGAGATATGGTCTGTTGCATACAAAGTCTATTATAGCAAGATCTGCTAATTAAATTTTTACTCCTTTGGGGGCATCTAAGAATTTTATCCAATGTTAATTTTGGGAGGAGACACTGACAGTCCCTATAGAAGCAATGCCTCCTCTCCAGAATAAGAGATGATATGTTCTTAGCAGCTTTGGATGCTAAGCTAATGGCTTTGGAACTTTGAGCAGCAGGAGGAGATGAAACACACTATGCAGAGACACAAGAATTGTAGATCTCAGACACAATCCTTATCAGTATAATACACAATTATTTCAGTTCTAAGAGGCTATCATTGTTATAGATATCTTTTGGGCTTCCTGTCTTGTTGCTTCAGTAGAATGCTCAAAGCTGTATCCTGCTTTACTGTTTTTCTTTCATTCACAAACAGCAGAAGAGCAGGCACTGGGATCCAGGAGCAAATGGGTTAGAATAAAGGCTGTCATTACCACTGAGAAGCCAGGAAATGTTAGACGATTAGCTATAGAAAATATGGAGCTTGAGTCCCTAACTATATGCTATGTTTCCGTTTGTTTGAAACATTTCTATGCCACCTTTTCAGAACAAAAGAAAATAAGTTGGCAGTAGCTATTTTGATAAAATACAGCAGTTTGAAACAGCAGTTAAAATATCTTACAATCCAATCCAATACTATTAAAAGCAAATTGAACTACTGAAAAACATAATGTAGAATACAGTACTATTAAAAGCAAGTTGAAACAAATTAGTTTTTAAGATCTGCTTCCACAAGGATGCTTTGAAATGAATACACATATATTATAACATTTGCCCTGTTGCAGTGTGAGCTATGTCATGGAATTTGTAGAGCAGACCTCTTCAAAACTGAAGAAGAATTTCTGCTAAAAGTGCGCTTTTTTTCTTGTTCTGGGATAATGTTTTCCAGCAGGATAGTTGGAAGCAATGTTCTTACTGACCTATAAAGTAGACTAAGAACTAAAACTGTAAGATAACATTCTGTGATGGAATGGAATTATGAAGGCCAGGCTCAGGGAGATAAACATTTTCTTAGCTCCCCAGAAGAGTATGGGAGGAACAAGAAGATGAGACTGGCACCTCCCTGAGGAATTCACACTGTTGTGGCTGGCTGACTTTGGGAGCTGGGGTTTCAGTCTGGGAAGATTCTTGCTAGAGGTTGTAGCTAATAAACATAGCTGGACTGAATTTGCTTTGTCTCTTGGAGTTCCTTGGGCTAGGCCTGACACATTCAGTGCTCTTCAGACATCTGTTTCTACAACAGGAACTTTATTTCCTCCATTCTGAATCCTTCTGTACTCCTTAAATTTACCTTAGTTGATTTCCCAACTTACACAAGAGATTTGATGACTTTGTGGTCCACAAGGAGAAGCAGAAATCCAGTATTGACAGTGCCATTTCATTGATGGGTGGGTTCAGTTCACTACCTGGTCACATGTAGGAAGCAGTGGGACGTTACTATCAGGGACACAAGCCTATTTGCTTCATATATATATAATTTTCTTTACTGAGACTATATAATAATAAAAGCAAACATACAATATAAATTTAAAGAAAAGAAAAATAATAAAGAAAGCAGAGCAAGTGGATAAGTAAAAAAAAGTAAAGAAAGAAAAGAAAAAGAAGAAAAAATATATATATAAAATATAAATGATTGGCTTCTGACCTTCTTTATAGCAGTTATAAATAAATTTATCATCTAGACTACCTCTTTATGTTTATCTAATCATTCCCTTCTTCCCATATTTTCCCCTTTCTAATCATCAGATCCATAAATCACCAGTTCCTTTTTTTCCTGTTTACAGCAAAAAGTCCATAAATGGTTTCCAGTCACTAATAAATGTACTTGTCTTCTCCCTAATCCAACAAGTCAATTTTGCCATTTCTGCAAGTTCTGTCATTTTCACCACCCATTCCTCCATTGTGGGTATTTCAGAATCTTTGTGCATATAGTAATCTTGCTGCAGTTACCATGTACACAAAGAATCTTCCACAAGTCTTTTCCAGTTAACTATCCATAAGTCCCAATAAGAAGAATTCTGGTTTCAACTATATATTAAATTTTAAAATTCTTTGTACCCAGGATTTTCTACCTTTTTTACACGTCCACCATGCATGTAAAATGACCTTTCATGTTTTCCACATTTCCCACAAAAATTAGAAGTACCTTTATACATCCTGGACAATTTTTCTGGTGTCATATACCAACGGTACGTCATTTTATAAAAATTCTCTCTTAAGTTAAAATATAAATGTCAGTCCTTTTAGCCACATCTTCTCCCATTGGTCCATCTGTATGTTATAACCAAAATTCTCAGCCCATTTTATCATGCACTCTTTAACTTGTTCTTCCATTTCAAATTTCAGTAAAAGCTTTTATATTTTAGCAATCACATGTTCCTCATTTGTACATAATGCAATTTCAAATTCTGTCTTATGTAGTTCAATCCAGGTGTCTTTTTGTCTACGTCAAACCTATCTCTTAATTGTGTGTACGAGAACCATTGAAAACTAAATCCTTCTGCAATAAATTGTTCTCTTGGTTTTGTTTTAAGTTCACCATTTTCCTGTAATAACAAGTTTTCGTATGTTAACCATTTCTCCTTACCTGCTGCTGCTTTTCTGTAAAGTGCTTCCTGTGCTGAAACTAACAAAGGCATCTTCTGACACAACCTGGTCTTGTATTTATTCCATACACTCAATATGGCATACCTAACATAATGATTTTTAAAATCTATGTTAATATTAACTTTATCATACCATAGAAAACCATGCCACCCAAACCTCAAGCTATGATCTTCTAATTCTAACATCCTTTTATTTCTCAGAAGCAACCACTCTTTCATCCAAACTAAACAACAGGCAGCAAAATACAGTTTAAAATCTGGCAGTCCTAATCCTCCTTGGGACCCAAGACTATTTCAACAGTCTGGTCATCATAGAATGAGTTGGATGTCAGCCCACCAGATAAGCTGGGGTGGCCATGAGCATCTGAAGAACATAATGCCCTACCAGAAATAAGCAATTATAGGTTTATAGACCCCTTCATGGATCACTGCCGTGTGGTGGTGAAGGGGCTTGCATAACTCAATGAAGCCATGAGCTATACCGTGCAGGGCCACCCAAGACAGACAGGTCATGGCGGAGAGTTCTGACAAAACGTGGTCCACTGGAGAAGGAAATGGCAACCCACTCCAGTATCCTTGCCAAGAAAACCCCATGGACAATATCAAAAGGCTAAAAGATATGACGCCGGAAGATGAACTCCTCAGGTCGGAAGGTGTCCAATATGCTACTGGGGAAGAGCGGAGGGCAATTCCAAGTAGCTCCAGAAAGAGTGAAGCAGCTGGGCCAAAGCCGAAAGGATGTTCAGTCATGGATGTATCTGGAAGTGAAAAGAAGTCCGATGCTGTAAAGAACAATATTACATAGGAACCTGGAATGTAAGATCTATGAATCAAGGCAAGCTGGATATGGTCAAACATGAGATGACAAGGTTGAATATCAACACCTTGGGAATCAGCGAATTAAAATGGACGGGAATGGGTGAATTAAATTCAGGTGACCTACTGTGGGCAAGAAACCCTTAGAAGAAATGGAGTAGCATTCATAGTCAATAAGAGAGTGGGAAAGGCAGTAATGGGGTACAACCTCAAAAACAACAGAATGATCTCAGTGCGAATCCAAGGCAAACCATTCAACATCACAGTAATCCAAGTCTATGCCCCAACCACTGATACCGAAGAAGCTGAAGTTGACCGGTTCTATGAAGACCTACAACACCTTCTAGAACTAGCATCAAAAAAAGGTGTCCTTTTCATCATAGGGGATTGGAATGCTAACGTAGGAAGTCAAGAAATAATTGGAATAACAGGCAAGTTTGGCCTTGGAGTACAAAATGAAGCAGGGCAAAGGCTAATAGAGTTTTGTCAAGACAACAAGCTGGTCATAGCAAACACTCTTTTCCAACAACACAAGAGACAACTCTACACATGGGCATCACCAGATGGTCAATACCGAAACCAGATTGATTATGTACTTTGCAGCCAAAGATGGAGAAGCTCTATACAGTTAGTAAAAAGAAGACCAGGAGCTGACTGTGGCTCAGATCATGAGCTTCTTATTGCAAAATTTAGGCTTAAATTGAAGAACGTAGGGAAAACCACTAGACCACTCAGGTATGACTTGAATCATATTCCTTGTGAGTACACAATAAAGGTGATGAATAGACTTAGGGGATTAGATTTGGTAGACAGAGTGCCTGAAGAACTATGGATGGAGGTTCGTAAAATTATACTGAAGGCAGCAACTAAAACCATCCCAAAGAAAAAGAAATGCAAGAAAGCAAAGTGGCTGTCTGATGAGGCTTTACAAATAGCTGTGGAAAGAAGGAATGAGAAAAGCAAGGGTGAAAGGGAAAGATATTACCAACTGAATGCAGATTTCCAGAGAATAACAAAGAGAGATAAGAAGGCCTTCTTAAATGAACAATGCAAAGAAATCGAGGAAACCAATAGAATGGGGAAGACTAGAGATCTCTTCAAGAAAATTTGAGATATCAAGGGAATGTTTTGTGCAAAGATGGGCATGATAAAGGACAAAAAAGGCAGGGACCTAACAGAAGCAGAAGATATTAAAAAGAGGTGGCAAGAATACACAGAAGAACTATACAAGAAAGATCTTAATGTCTCTGATGTCCACGCTGGTGTGGTCACTGACCTTGAGCTGGAAATCCTAGAGAGCTAAGTCAAGTGGGCCTTAGGAAGCATTACTAACAACAAAGCTAGCAGAGATGACAGTATTCCAGCTGAGCTATTTAAAATACTAAAAAATGATGCTGTTAAAGTGCTGTACTCAATATGCCAAGAAGTTTGGAAAACTCAACAGTGGCTACAGGATTGGAAAAGGTCAGTTTACGTTCCAGTTCCAAAGAAGGGCAATGCCAAAGAATGCTCAAGCTACCACACAATTGCACTCATTTCACATGCTAGCAAGGTTATGCTCAAAATCCTACAAGCTAGGCTTCAGCAGTACATAAACCAAGAACTACCGGATGTACAAGCTGGGTTTCGAAGAGGCAGAGATCAAATTGCCAACATTCACTGGATCATGGAGAAAGCACGAGAGTTCCAGAAAAACATCTGCTTCATTGACTATGCAAAAGCCTTCGATTGCGTGGATCACAACAAACTGTGGCAAATTCTTAAAGAGATGGGGGTACCAGACCACCTTACCTGTCTCCTGAGAAATCTGTATGCGGGCCAAGAAGCAACAGTTAGAACTGGTCATGGAACAACAATTGTTTCAAAATAGGGAAAGGAGTATGACAAGGCTGTATATTGTCACCCTGCTTATTTAACTGATATGCACAATACATCATGAGAAATGCCGGGGTGGAAGAATCACAAGCCAGAATTAAGATTGCAGGGAGAAATATCAACAACCTCAGATATGCAGACGATACCACCCTAATGACAGAAAGTGAAGAAGAACTAAAGAGCCTCTTGATGAGGGTGAAAGAGGAGAGTGCAAAAGCTGGCTTGAAACTCAACATTATAAAAACTAAGATCATGGCATCTGGACCCATCAATTCCTGGCAAATAGAAGGGGTAGAAATGGAAGCAGGAACAGACTTCATTTATTTGGGCTCCAAAATCACCGCAGACAGAGACTGCAGCCATGAAATTAAAAGACGCTTGCTCCTTGGGAGGAAAGCTATGGCAAGCCTAGACAGCATATTAAAAAGCAGAGACGTCATCTTGCTGACAGAGATCCGCATAATCAAAGCTATGGTTTTTCCAGTAGCAATGTATGGCTGTGAGAGCTGGACCATAAGGAAGGCTGAGCGCCGAAGAATTGATGCCTTTGAATTGTGGTGCTGGAAAGACTCTTAGAAGTCCCTTGGACTGCTAAAAGGTCAAACCAGTCAGTCTTAAAGGAAATCAACCCTGACTGCTCATTGGAAGGATTGATACTGAAGCTCAAGCTCAGATACTTTGGCCATCTAATGCGAAGAGAGGACTCTTTGGAAATGCTGGGAAAGATTGAAGGCAAAAGGAGAGGGGGACGGCAGAGGATGAGATGGTTAGATAGCATCACCGAAGCAATGAACATGAAATTGAGCAAACTCAGGGAGGCAGTGAAGGACAGGAAGGCCTGGTGCGATATGGTTCATGGGGTCACGAAGAGTCAGACATGACTTAATGACTGAACAACAGCAACAACAAAAGGTTTATAGAGGAAGAGTGATGGGGGTATATCAAGTTTAAACACAGAAGGAAAACAATATAATTATATGTAACATTATGAGTGATAAATGTTATGTTTAGCATGTGTGTGTCAGGTATTAGATTATATAAGCTTTTTAAAAAGAGATAATTTGCTGATTGGAGGTTTATTTATTTATTTATATGTCACATTTACATATGTGGATTACAAACTATTTCATCTTTTGAAGTCCATTTTTATGTAGCATTTTAAAATATATCATCATCTCATATATAGGAAAGAAAACTTACTTGGTTTGGATAAACGACACTGATGTATATACAGATGTGCAAGAAAACACAAAGTTGGATAACATTTAGATAATATTGGTCTCTCTGTATATACTGGATCCAATGGAATTAAATTTTCATAAGCCTTGTATGATAGTGTGAGAATTCAGGCTGTATGTTTAAATTTTAAAAAGATGCTAGACTAAAAATGTTTTCAATGTAATTGTGTTGAAAAGCATTTCTGGTATTAAGGAGAGAGATTTAAAGATATCATATAAATTCCCCGGGACTTCCAATGTTAGCTTGAAAAGTGGTTTTATCCAAAGTTTTTGAACAGTAAATTTTGACAAGAGACAAAATAGAGTTGCAAGGAATAAGCAGCATACAAAGGTAGTCATAAATAAATATTTTTTTTGCATTTTCTCCCTTTAACTATAAAAAGTATAGTTTCTATAATTTCATTCCCCCCACCCATTTCCCCCTCAATTTACATGTTGGGGCAGTGATCTATTTTTGTTTTACTAATACATTTAAGCTTAGAGGATGCATTGACTCACTGAATTCTAAGGGAATTATAATTGTTTAATCTTATAAAAGCCATTGGTGACAAAAAAGATAATAGCCTCAGAGATGTTTGAAGAGATAGGTATTCAAAGTCTCCATCCTAGTAAAATAACCTAATTTAAGCAAAATACATGTACTGCTAATAGTAATGCAGGATGGTGATTAGAGTGATTAAATACAAAGCAAATAGTACAGTTTTGCTAATTAGTTCAGGCTTCAACAGTGTTTCAGTTATGGTTGAAATCCAAAGATTCTTTGCCAAGTAGTAGCTGCCATTAATTTTTTTTTTTTTAATCCAACAGTGGCTTAAACAGAGGAGAGCAATGCAGTTCACTGAGCACGACCATATGCCCTGGCTTTTCAGTTTTCAAATAACTGACAGCTAGACATGAAGTCAAATGCATCTTTGCATTTAACAGACTGTATTTTAAAATGCAATTCACATCTTCTGAAGAATGATATGATAAGATGTTGATGTGTTCCTGCCATGCTGAGGATGTCAGCGTTTCAGTGGAAGAAAAATCCCCCATATGGCCATCTAACCTGCATATTACTGTATATACAGGCACAATTAATTTAACTTTTAGGAAAACATAACATCATGCTACCTGAGCAGTGGCAATAGGAATCAGTTCACACTTGGTTGGCTATCACATAGTAAGGCTTTAGTGAGCCAACAAATAGTTGTGCAGTTTCTCTCTTAGCCGAAATAGAATTAAATTTACCTTTCTGTCCTGAGCTCTTCCTCTTCAGTCAGCACAAAACGTTGGTCCAAGTTCAACTACAGTAATGATACTTCAAGTAGGTTAGAGTTCAGGCCAAAGCTTGCTATAGTACTTAAGTTAGGTAGCAAATGCATTCAAGAAAAAGTAATGAAACTGAGAACACTACATGGAATTAAATGATAGTCCAAATCAACTAAAAATATTGAATAAGGAATCAAGGAATGGTATGAAAGCTGACGTAGTTCCTGTTTTGAAATAACTTGCCCTAAATAATGTCAAGATTAGTCACAAACTGGGCCTGGATTATTTCAGTCTTTGCTTCAGGCATGTATAGGCTTTTCTGCTGAGCAGCTTTTTGCAACTCTGCCTGGATGGGTCTGACTTAGACATTACTGTGAAAACGGGAAGTTCTTCAAGACAGAGACATAAAATTAATGACTTAATGTATGTAACTTCAGCTGCTTATTTTGTATAGTCTGCTAATGAAATAATTTTGATCCATTCAATTACCCTCTCTCTTCTGAGCCTTTACTTCCTCTTTGGAGAAATAAATAAAATAGACCAATAAATTTCTCAAACTGAGAAATCTTATTCTGGTCACCCACCCCAATTATTAAATAATTAAATAATTTAATTAATCAAATTAAATTAAATAATCACTTGATGCAGAAAACGTTCTTAGGCTTTTGAACAACTATGTATAATTGTTTAAACTTAAAGAATTGTGTAATTTGTAATGCATAATTTAATAAAAGCCTTAGGACATGTTCCTCATACCAAAGTATGCCAGCCAGCCATGTCACCGATCAATCCTCTTTTGAAAACGACTCCTTTGAAATGCAAGGATCTGTCAAAGCAGATTGTGATATTCTTTTTAAACACAAAAAACTGTAGATGCCTATGCTTTTCTGGTTAACATATGCACATGCACTCAGAAACACAAATCTTTTATTAGATTGTGAATTTTTTCCTTAGGCTGTTTTATCCCAGTTGTCTTAGAAACATATCCATGATACTGTATATGAAGAATTCTTATCAGTTAATGTTTCATTGTTTTAGTAATCTTGTGGTACTACTGTATATATTCTTTGGTACTGTAATCTTTATTTTGAAACATAATAAAATGCTGCAAGGATTAAAAAACAGTCTTATAGTTGTATTTAGTGACTTAGGTACCTCTAAAAAGCTCTATTTTTGGTCTACATCTTGCCTCCTTGCAGTTCTCCTATGTTTCCCAAATCTGCTTTGATGGTTTTAGGGAACACATTTGGAGGCTCAAAGGCTCTGCAGGACAGAGTAGACCAGTGTTTCTCAACCTCAGCAACTTTAAGAAGCATGGACTTCAACTCCCAGAATTCCCCAGCCATCTTAAAGTTGCTGAGGCTGAGAAACACTGGAGCAGAGAAAGGGGAAGTTCCACTGACTGCTTATATAGGCTATAGATCTTTGGATTAGTCCTAGGTAATTTACTCAAGATGCATTTACCAATTTCATGCCATCTAGCAGAGTTTCTTAAAACTGACACCACTTTGACTTATTTTTTTCCCCTTGTTATGACAGTGGCAATGTCATATTAGTATTATAGTACTAAGCTAAGGAAATTATTTAAGAACCAGGAGTCAAAATTTAAGATGCCGGCAATGAATCAAAGTGAAAAATGCTTAGCTCAGAATGACATCAGTAAACTATGTCAATAATATCTTGTAAATGCTGTCTGTAGTCACTTCCCCACAGGATTTAAAAGTCAAGCTGCAAACATGGCAAGCTTGTATGATTTAAGAAAAACTGGCAGGGATGGGTGTTAAAAAATTTGAACGTGAGTACCAAAGGCAACATATCTGTGCTTATGTTTAATTCTTTAGCCTGAAAGCAATTAGAGAGCCAACTGTTTTCTTTTTTGAGCCATATTCCTTAGAAGTTTTAAGAAATAAGCAATTCAGCCTTTCTTGAAGGATGGAAGCCAGCTGGCAATTGTCTTTCTTTGTATGATTTTAAGGAATATTTACTCTTTTAAGAATGACAACCCAATATAATGGTTAGTATTCTTTTCCAGCACTTTTTAATTTGCCTAAAATGGTTGCAGACATTTTGGAGCAGTTCAACAGTGGTGTGCAAAATAAGAGAGAAGCTGCAACTCATTTACAACTCTGCTAGACCAATGAGCTATGCTAAATATGCTCCTGGCCCAACAACCCAGATTGCTCAGTCAGGTACAGAATTTTGCAAATAATCCACTGACGATTCAGAAATGTGTGACTCGCTCTAAATTCTCCATGTTTTATGCCCATGTGTTTTCTTCAGTTGCACCTATGTATATATTATATATTATAGAAACACAGTATTGTATACAATAGACATGTGCACAGGCATGCACGCACACACCCACATTGGTTATAAAATACGTGTGTATATATAAACCTGAATGCCTTTCTGATGAGTGGAGGCTATCCTCAACTTGGCTATAAGAAAATTAGAACAAGTCCTACAAGTGACTTTCTGGTGTTTTCCATTCATTTGTAACCAAGATGATAAAAATAATACTTTCAAAGTGATGGTATGGATGTTGTGTTCCATTGCCAGTAAGATCAAGTTATTGTTTTAGAAAGCTACAATCTGTAGGGAAGATATGCCAAATGTATGATGCAAATACTAGAAAATAGTATGATTTATTCCACTAAAAACAAAACATCAGGATGAGGAATTCTGGAAAACTATACAAATAAGAGATATTTTCCACCAGTATGGGTGTTTTAGGATATTTGAATAAGTAAAAAGGAGACAAGAAAAATTTATACTTATATTTATAATTATATTGTCATGCCCAGCCTGAACCATCAAATCATTGATCATTATATTTATATTATGTGTGTGTGTGTGTGTGTGTGTGTGTGTACATAACATACTATATATATATATATATATATATATATATATATATATATATAATTATATTTCAGTTATAATCTATTTAAATATATAGCTTGTACATCTGTCCTGGGTAGTTGTCATTGACTGCGATCCAAAAGATCTACAAAGTCCTTGAATAGGTGGAGTTCTGTCAAGCAGGGTCTTTCCTTTATTTTCTATGTAGAGAATGATTGCATCTGTATCTCTGATCTAGTCAATTTAATGAGCTTTGCATATGTTTAACATTACTGATTTTCTATATTCTCACTATCATTTTGCCAGAATAATTATGCATGATGAAAGTATTCTTCTGGTATTTTTATAATGTTTTCACAATATATTATCAACTTCCATTCTAAAGATTCTTGATTTTTATTTTATTAGTTGGTGGTATCTTATAATCTTTTAAATCAAGTATTCATTTTTGGAGTCAACACGTATATTATGGTAATGCTATTAAGTACAGTAGTGCCTGAATTGCTGCTGAACAAAATCCATATTATATTTATTTCTTTATTAAAATTTTCAACTGCCCATCTCCCCCCAATGGGGGAACTCTGGGCAGTTCACAACAAACATTAGAACATAAAATATATTAACACATAAAACCTTAATTTAAAACATTACTAAAAAGAAGGAGAGACCAAGAGGATGAAAAATCTGAGGGTGAAGGCAGAAGGGCTCTATGTGGCTAGCCATCCCCATGCTTGGGGTATTCTCACCCCAGGCCAGGTGGCAGAACCAGGTCTTCAAAGCCTTATAGAAGGCCAGGAGTGTGGGGGCTAATCACACCTCTGGGGGTAGGATGTTCCAAAAAGCAGGGGCTACTGCAGAGAAGGCCTGCCTTCTGGACTCTGCCAGTCGAAGTTCTTTCACTGAGGGGATCCGAAGCATGCCCTCTCTGTGTGATCAGGTGGGATGGGTTGAAGTCATAGGGGAGAGGCGGTCCCTTAGATAACCTGGTCCCATGCCATGTAGGGCTTTAAGGTGATAACCAACACCTTGAATTGGACCCGGAAGCAAACTGGCACCCAATGCAGCTCACAGAGCAGAGGCGTTACATGGGCCCTCATTGGGGCACCAACAATAGCCCACGCAGCTGCATTCTGGACCAGTTGTAGCTTCCGGATACTCTTCAAGGGTAGCCCCATGTAAAGCGCATTGCAGTAGTCTATCTGGGAGATAACAAGGGCGTGAGTGACTGTTCAAAGGGCATCCCAATCCAGGAAAGGGCGTAACTGATGCACAACCTGAAGTTGTGCAAAGATCCTCCTTGCCACGGCTGCCACCTACTCTTCAGGCAGGAGCTGTGAGTCTAGGAGGACCCCCAGATTACACACTGGGTCTGTCTGGGGCAGCACCACCCCATCCAGCACCAAAGATGACAAAATCCCAGAAACAGAGGAGCTGTTAACCCACAGCCACTCCGTCTTACCAGGATTCAGCCGAAGCCTGTTGTTCCCCATCCAGACCCTTACAGCCTCCAGACATCTCGAAAGGGTGGCCACAGCATCACTTACTTCACCAGGGATGGAGATGTATAATTGAGTATCATCAACATACTGATGATACCTCACCCCATGATGATGGATGATCTTGCCCAGTGGTTTCATGTAGATGTTGAAAAGGAGCAGAGAGAGAACTGAACCCTGTGGCACCCCACAAAGGAGAGGCCGAGGATGGGACCTCTTGTTCCCTATCACCACCGATTGGGATTGGCCCCGGAGAAAGGAGGCGAACCAGCACAAGACCATGCCGCCCACCCCCAATTCCCTGAGCCATCCCAACAGGATACCGTGGTCAATGGTATCGAAAGCTGCTGAGAGATCAAGGAGAGCAAGGATGGTCACACTTCCACCATCCTGCACCCACCAGAGGTCATCCATAAGTGTGACCAATGCCGTTTCTATTCCATATCCGGGCCTGAAACCTGACTGGAAGGGATCCAGATAATCCGTTTCCTCCAGAACCCTTTGGAGCTGTGATGCCACCACTTTCTCAACCACCTTCCCCAAAAAGGGGAGGTGGGAGACTGGATGAAAATTGTCCAGTACAGTAGGATCCAGGGAGGGTTTCTTGAGGAGGGGGTGCACCAATGCTTCCTTAAAAGCAGCTGGAAACACTCCCTCCTGCAAAGATGTAGTAACCATCGCCTGGATCCAACCACATGTCATCTCCTGAGCTGCTTTCACCAGCCAGGAGGGGCATGGGTCAAGATGGCAAATGGTGGCCTTCACAGTCCCTAGGATCCTGTCCACTTCCTCAAGAGCAACAGGATCAAACCGTTCCCAGATAACTGGGTAAGAAGAGTCCCCCAGTATCTCCCCAGACCCTGCCCCACGCTTGGAGTCTAACTTGGAACGAATCCGAGCGACTTTGTACTGCAGATGCTCTGAAAATTCCTCTGCACAGCCCTGCAAATGAACCCCCACATCCCCCTTACCAAGGAGGGACCTAGTGATCCTAAACAGGGCCGCTGGGCGGCATTCTGCGAACGCGATAAGGGCGGAGAAGTAGAGGCGCTTCACCGCTCTTATTGCCACAAGGTAGGCCTTGATAGCGGCTCTAACCTGTGTTCGATCGGATTCGGTCTTTGTTTTCCTCCAGCGGTGCTCTAGCCATCTCTTAACCCTCTTCAGCACCCTCAACTCCTCTGTGAACCACGGGGAATGTCGGGGCCGATGTGGCAAGAGAGGTTGCATAGGCGCGATCCTGTCCAAGGCCCCAGCCACTTCCCTATTCCAGGCAGCAGCCAAGGCCTCTGCTGGACCGTGCAGCAGATCCGTGGGAATATCCCCCAGCTCCTTTTGAAACCCTGACGGGTCCATCAGGCGCTGGGGGCGGATCAATTGCATGGGTCTGGCCTCCCTGCAGAGGGGGGTGGTATAGGAGAAACTCAGGGTCACCAGGACGTGATCTGACCATGACAATGGGGAAAGCTGTAGATCTCCCCTCAGATCACTTTGCCATTGCTCCGACAAGAAAACCAAATCCAGCATGTGGCCACTGTCCCGGGTTGGGTCCCGCACAATTTGAGACAGGCCCATGGTTGCCATGGTAGCCATGAACTCCCGAGCCGCCTCTGAAGACCACCCCAGGGACGGTAGGTTGAAGTCCCCCAGAACCATAAGCCTGGGGAACTCCATCACCAGCCCCAAGATGGCCTCCAGCAGCTTGGGCAGGGAGGCTGCCACGCAGCAGGGAGGCTGGTACAATAGCAGAACTCCCAACTGTTCATGGGCGCCCAACCTAATAAACAGTGTCTCACAGCCAGAAACTTGTGGGGCAATGCCCCTGAAGGCCACTAGAGATTCTCGGATCACAATAGCCACCCCTCCTCCCCTGCCCTGGCCTCTTGGCTGGTGCCACACCGAGAACCCAGCTGGGCACATTTCCGAGAGGGGCACCCCCCCCGGACCCCAGCCAGGTCTCAGTAAAGCATGCCAGGTCTGCCCCCTCCTCAGTGATCAAGTCATATATGAGGGGGGCCTTGTTGTCAACCGACCTGGCATTAAGCAGCAGCAGCCGAAGGCTGTTATATTACAATATTATATTATATATTATATTATTATTATATTACTGCTATATTATAATTATATTATCTTCCTAAAATTTCTGTCTCATCAATCAGTATTTTCTGCTTCTAACATAAATTCATCCTGAATTTCAGAGACTATATTATTGTTTACAAATGATGCTTCTCTGCCTTATATAAAAACATGAAGCTTATTTCTCCAGTTTATCTTACAGCATTTATTTACCCCTCATGAAAATGTGAAATTTATCCATGAGACATGTTTGGAAATTCCAAGAATCTCATGGAAATTTGATAGATTGCAATGGAAAAACAGGGATACCAAATAACTACAAAATATAACCGATTTCTCTCCTGCATGCCTTGTCATATTGGTCCTAAATCAATGTTGTCTATTGAATAGCATTGTCTTTCCAAATCAGGAATTTTTTTAGCCTTACCTGGAGATGTCAGATATTGAACTTACCATGTCCTCATTCATAGACATATGGCTCTTCTTCTAGAATTTTAATGTATATAAATATCATAAATACAATTAACTTTATCAAGAATTGTTAAAAATACTCTTCCTATATTGTTGCTGCTAAAATTGACAGCGCCAGCAAGCAAGCCATCAATGATTCATGGGTCTATTGTATTATTTCTGGATAACCCACATTGTACTACATAAACTGATTTATATGTTGAATGGGCCATAGGTAAAGCATTTATCAATATAAAAAATCATTTGTCCTGTCATATTTACCGGATACCTCTGTCAACTCCTAGCAATTTTGATGGACATGCTGCTGACATGCTAACACAATAAATAATAGGCAGAGTTGTGATGAATGCTTTAAATATGTTGGCTTGCACATGCAAAATTTATATGGGCAAATAGTTCACTTCTGGCTTCAGTATATAAAATGTGGTCCTCTTTTTCAGGGTGGTAGTGCATACTGGTAAAATCAATAATGAGTGCACTTTATGACTGAAGATAAATAGTTATTGAAGTATGATAGTTTCATAAATTTGGTGGCATTTTCACTTTCCTGAAATATACTACTTGTAGACCATGTCTCTTTTTATTGCATATAAAGTAGAGTGCTGATTTGCACAAGCAAATTAAAAGGAAGACAACAAGGCTATGATAATATTAAGATGAAGCATCCTGAAATTTGTTCAATAACTTCTTCTTTATGGCAACAAAACTGAACTGGTCCTGGTTAAGTTAGTTCACTATTGATTTCCCTAAAATGGAAATAGCAGAAAGAGATAAATATGGTCTAAATCCAACTCCCATGTAATCCTGTTAGTTTTTTAGATGGAATAGGAAGGCTTTAAATTTGAGATGTGTTTTTTTACAAATGCCATAATGATGTAATCATCAGCTTCCTAACTTCAGTGTGCTAGAGGTGATGGAATTTTCTGAGCCTAAGGGCCATTTGGCAAACAGTGCAGAACTAGAAGAGATGGACATTCCATCTGCATGTCCAAAATGGATAGCCAGTTCCTCCTCAAATCAAGAAAGAGCAAGAAAGGGAGTCAAAGGCATCAAGGGGGACCTGTTTTAACATACTTGCTAATAAAACCAAGGCTAAAGTACACACATATCTAGTTGCTAAGATTCTATAACATAACTCTTATTTCTTGTCATAAATCTGGCAATGAGACTATGTAAGAATCTAGCTTTCTTGGTTACTATTAGGAGGTTTGACTTTAAGAGATAGAGGAATCCCATTGTATCCTCAGTGTCAGTGTTTGCCACAGTCATAATATCTGCATTGTTCACTCCAAAAGGCACAGATTGTAAGATGAGAGAAAAATGAGAACTGGAGTAAAGAATACCCATGTATCATTGTAGGCAAACAAGCCTTCCAATTCCTTAGAAGTGATACCACAGAAAAATGTGGCATCTGCAATATCACATGGCTAGAGAATAAAACTACAACAGCTGGTTGACATAGTTGCTGTAGTTCCCATCTACAAGTAAAAATTCTGCAAACACTTTTCTTTCTACTGCAGAATAGACGGGATGCAGAGTTTCAAGATAAAAGCTGAAACTTTTGTCCATGGATAGAATGGACATTAATACTGTTGCACCCCAAGTTATTAAAATAGGCTACAGAACCATGCTTTATTTTAAGATCCTCTTAATCTATAAATCCAATTGCTCCAACTGGATAATGAGCCAACTAACTATAATATTGAGCAGTAGAATATTTTCCCAACTGGAAAGGGAAAACCAAGAGGCAGAAGCTAGCAAGTCTGACCTTACTTTTATTATTCCAAAGAAGCATGATGACTATACGATGATGCAATGTAAGAAACAGAGACAAAATGTCAGCCCAGGGCCATAATGTTTGATAATATGTCACAATTAAGTAAGTGGAGCAAAATAGTCATCTTGGCTTTGCCAACTAAGTGGTAATTAAAGTTGTCTGCACAGTAAAGCCAGAGAACATCGCTTTCTGTTCTGTTCTGCACAAGGCAATAATTCGGATGCTTCAGTTAACAATGAAGTTCTGTGGTGTAAGATGAATACTTTATATGGCTTTATTCTTTCCATTTCCCTTTCTGTGATAGAATACATAAAATATATTTTGAAAATAAAAAATAAAGTCAAAAAGATCATAGCCATGAATAGTGTGATAATTAAAAAATGGATCTATGTGCATTTGGTATTCTGGGTGGAAATGAGATCTGAAATTCATAATGAAATTTCAATGAATTGTTTTTTGAGTGTGCCTGTAAAGGAATAGTTAATACTTTGAAACACTCCTCTGCCACCAGCAGCTCCCAGAATTGTATTCTCAATCTGATCTACAATGGCATTGCTGCTACTATGCTCCCCTCATGCCACAAACATTTAAGTAGCAAGCACAGTATTGTGGAAGCTCCACAATGCTCTCAGGGGTCATCCAAACATCTGTTTTAATGTGCTGTCCTCTTGTCCTTAAGTGGGCAGAAAAGTATGTTGACATAACTCCCCCACACCTAAGGTTTACCGCATCTCAGCAATTAAGTTGTACGATGTTGCTGACAATTTGCATTGCAAGATGGTTTCAGAGTAGCAATGGGTGGATTTCCTGTCATCCTTTCCCCTCACTCAGTGTCATCTACCAGAGGGAAAAACAACCACCAATCATCTCCTGAACATGTGAAGAGGCAGAATTTGGGGACTTCTACCTCTGCTGCTTCATCTTGCAGCCCTCTTAGGCTCTACTGGCCAGTCAGCTTTAGTAATGGTTTTATGAAATTCAGACTTGTTAATACTGATTGATTGCCTGCTTGCCATGGGCATATTGACTCCATTCTCCATTTCTGAAAGAAAATGATGAAATCTAAGCGCAAAAGGAAATCCAGTGATGAATCCGGATAAACAATGATAATATGGGATGGGAAAAGAGAGAGCATCATTTTTGGGGGCTTTAGCTCTGGAGAAAGCTCCCTTTTAGGAAAGGAAGATTAACTTCTTGGAAATACAAAAGATATAGATGCCTGGGTTTAAAGCCTTTAAGACTAGTTCTACTTGCTCAGCCTCCTTGGCATGTTAGGCACTTTAGTTTATTATTATTCTTATTCAATTTATATTTCAGGCCATTTCACAGATGTGACTCTGGGCAGCTAATAATACATTTTAAAAAATCTGCTACAGTGGCTGCCAACACAAACCCAATCAATGGTCAGCAGAACAGTAACATCTCACAAGCCATCTAACCTCCTGCTCCAACTTCTTCAACAGCAAATTTAAGATTGAGAACTTTTCAGGACCTTGGTATCAATTTCCATTCACTTTCCATTCACTCTTTAGATGACAGATGATTCTTTAGTTTTAAAAGTTGGATTTAAAAAGTTGGATTTGCTGTTGAAGAAGCTGGAGCAGGAGATTAGATGGCTTGTGAGATGTTACTGTTCTGCTGACCATTGATTGGGTTTGTTTTGGCAACCACTGTAGCAGATTTTTAAAAATGTTAAAAATATTAGCTGCCCAGAGTTGTTTGATTCTGAGGAATAAAGGTCCTTCTCAGATTGGGGATCTGTGGCTTCTGGACTGAACTTGGTGACAGACTTCTCTGGCTTTTATGCTGGCTATTGCTTAATTTTACCTGATCTAATTAGTTATGTATTGTTTGCACATTTTACTGTATATAGTCTAATTAATCTATTCTTTTCATTGTCAATACTTGTTTGGTATCCCACTATTCTTTTAGAGTTATAGCTGCTAGGTTTATAATATTTTGTAATTTTGTACATTTTATTTAATTGATATACACTTAGTTTTTAAGGACAATATATTGTTGTTGCTGTTGTTTTTATTACCTGCTGCTCATTAAAGTCATCTTTTAAGGCATTCTGATCTCTTCTATCTCTCCCAGATTCTTTTCTCCCAGATTCAAATGAGCTAAATCCATGCACATGCGTTTCAGAGAGAGGAACGGAGTTTAGCACTTCAACTACGGTTGTTTGTCAAACAATTCCCCTCTTTGCCACCATTCAGGTCCTCTTGCTCAAGCTGGTTCATGAAGGATAGCCCTATGTCAAAAAATAAATGAACAAACAGGAGAATCTGGGAAAGATGGAGAGATCACGCTGTTAAAAAACAACCTGAACAGAGTATTATTGTTGGTCGCACAGTCAGCCAGATGTTTAGACTGGATTTGGCATTTTTATCCACCTATCAAGTCCTTCCCAAGGATGATGATGATGATGATGATGATGATGATGATGATGATGATGATATTAGTTATAAGTTTAATTCTAAACTTATCACTTTGGTTAGCATCCTTTCACTAAGAAACCCAGGAACAAAGATAAGCTTGTTAACCAACTCAAGTTCTTATTTCATTCTCACAGTTTGTTCCTCTGTTGCCATCTAATTGGTCCATCTGGTTTTAGAAGTGAAGCAGTGTTCAACCTAATCCTTTTGACTTAGTCCAAAGTAATTATGCATAGGAGTAGAAAGAGAGACTTAATCTCCCATTCTAATATTTGTCCTATACTAGCAAATCTCTGTGAATAAGAGGGTGAGCTGTCTCCTTATTTTAAGGTTTAAATATTTAAAGTATCAAACTAGCTGCAAAGGTGGGCGGGGGAGAGAAAATCCAGCTCTACTTTTCATCCTCTCCTTCATCTGAGATCTTCAATTGTGATTATGTGTCAAGGAATCCTCTTGAAAATCTGAACAGAAGACATGGACGACTGAGAGAATAATACTCTAGTGCATTAGATCCCCATTGAGAGCAAGTTTGATACAACAGTTAAAGTCAGTCTAGAAACCAGAAGACTGTGAGTTCTAGTTCTGCTTAGGCATAAAGACAGCTGTGTGGCTTTGGGCCAGTCCATCTCTCTCAGTCCTAGGAAGAAGGCAATGGCAAGCCACTTCCAAAAATGTTGCCAAGATAATTGCATTGACTTGTCTTGGAGGCACGTATACACATGCATAAATACACACATGAAGATCCCCATTGCAGTGCCTTCTTTAACTAGTTTTGTTAAAGGAATGCAAGCCACTCTATTTACTTTCTCTTTCTTGACTAGGAAAGTAACTTTGTTCCATCTTTGAGTAGTAAACAGTATGATCTTCTGACTGGAAGTATCCAATTCCAGTCCATCTGAATTTGCTGATACCTAAGATGTCAATGTATCATTGAATCATTTCATCTTTTACTGTGTTGAACTTTCCCATGTTCATGTTCTTACATTCCATATTCCCATTGTATTTCTTTCTTTGCAGCTTTAGATTTTCTTTTCCTGCATGGCAACATCAGCAACTCGACATCCTGAAGGCTTTAATCTAGCCATGTCATAAATACCATTAGCTGAAAGATCCTCAGCTCTTCCTCAGTAGCATGTTGAGTGCCATTGTACTCGAGGGGCCTATCATCTGGCACTAGATCATCAATCACTTTATTTTGTCTATCCATGTGATTTTCTTAGTCAAATACAGAATGATTCACCATTGCCTTATCCTGCACAGTATGAAATGATGCTTTTGTCATTGTCACTAAAGTGATCATCCACCTCCAACACCTTCCTACATCACTGCTGTCCAATATAGGTGCCTGTTTTCTTTTGAAGAAGGTCTAACCTCCAATGAGTGGATGTTGTGGCACTCAAAACCTTGTATATTACATTCATAAAGACATGATTTCTGTTCTATTGGAACATCAATACTGCCTAGCTTTTATCTAATTGGGTACTATATGTAACCATTTAAAAAGTTCTTTGCAAATTCTACTTTTCCCTCAGCTACTGTGGGAGAACTCAATAAATAATGATCACTAACCAAATGCTCATCAGGGACTTCTATAACTGCAATTTCTTTACCATAATATGTTTATCTAAGCAAAAGAAGCAGAAATAAACATGTTTTCTAGACTGCTAATTCAGCATATCAGGAAAGTAAGTTTTGTTGTGTATAAGGGTTTGAAAAGCCAAGCTTTTCACACTACTTTTCTTCTTCTTTCCATGCACATGCAATCATTCTTCATTCATATGTAAATATATGCAGCCTTTGGGAATGGAGAAAACAAGCAGTACAACTCCATTTAAAAAGGAACAGACTGAGCAATGCTGATATCCCATGTCCTGTGACCCACAGAATAATCCTATTATTTTTGTCACTATCAACCTAGTCTTGCAACTTTTGCTCTATTTTAAGCGGCTTACAGGATTTGCTACTGAAAATTGGGCAGCAAAGTCTGTGGAAACTATAAATCAAGAAAGTTGACACTTGTTCTGAAAATAAATAATGCAGATGTCAATTTCTGCTTTCTGAGGGAGGGGAGGGGGGAAGGAAGGAAGGAAGGAAGGAAGGAAGGAAGGAAGGAAGGAAGGAAGGAAGGAAGGAAGGAAGGAAGGAAGGAAGGAAGGAAGGAAGTTTGTGCTATAGTAGGGAATGCTGTCACAGCATTTGACCCTGAGCCTATTTATCTGAGCCCTCAAGACCTGGATATTCCCCTGCAGTGCCCATAAAACTAGACAGAGCTTTGATTGCACTGTTGTGGCCATCATCTTGATTTTTTTTACAATATTTGGTATACACCCCTGTCCCAGGGCTTTGGGTTTGAGAGGGTGATGGACCCCTCCTGGGGAGTTTTGGTTTTTTTTAGTAGGTGTTGCTTTTCCAGGCTCTTCATTGAGATTTTTATACCTCTGTGTTTTCTATTGTTTTATTTTATGAGCGCCCCCCCCGCAGTTTGTTATAGATTGGGGTGGCCTATATATTTTATAAATAAATAAATGTTCATTTAAATACTGAGTGAGGTAATTAGAGGTTCATAAAAGGGTCACTATTCAATCATTCTAAGGTTGTGCCACTTGCAGACTGTGGCATGGAAATTCAAGGAGATTCAGACTTACATTTTATTGCCCAAATTTGGAATACCCACATCTCTCAATATATCTAGCTAGTATGCCATGGAATTATCTAGTCTAGATTCATCTGCCTGAGAGGCTGAGTCCTTAGAGGTTGAGACTGCTGTAGAGGAACATTCAAATACTTTTCCTTCACCCAGATTCTAAAATGGCACCATCCCCAAAGGATTTACAGACAGGCCTTGGATTCATGAATTCAGTCAGGAAAGAAAACATTTAAAAACTGCAAAGTAAAAAAAAAAAGATATTTCTCTATATCACTCTGTTTAGGGATATACACCCTCTGTTTTGTTATTTTATGAAATTACTTTTTTAAAATCTTACATCTATCTTGCAAAGAGATTGTCATTATCAGATTGTTATTTTTATGGCATGTGAATCAAATGGCACTAACTCTGTGTGTGTGTGTGTGTGTGTGTGTGTGTGTATCTCCTAGCTCTAAAAACATGGTAAATGCAAAGATACCTACAGGCTTCTAAGAATATGATTGGAAAGTAAGCCATACTGAAATTAATTGTTCTTTCTTGCAGATGAACACAGTTAGAATTGGACTTCAAAATAAAATCATTTTTGAATCTAGACTTGTGCATCAACTTAGGCTGTCAAGTAGTCAACTTTTCCTTCCAACAAAAATGCTAAAACAAATCTAGGAATTGCTTAGAATTATAGGGGGGGGGGAAACATTTTCCAAAAGTACTGCTGTTTTTTGCATTCAAGGCTAATGGAAATCTCACCAGTAAGAATCAAGTTGATTCTCAAGCCAGAGAACCCATAAAGGTTCTAGTCATTTATCTATTGACACAGTTTCAGGGTCAAGGTGTCCTGAGCTTTAGAAAATTTTACCCAGTGGGACTTCTTTATTCTTTCCCAGACAAACTGCAAACAACATCTTTGAAATTATTATTACAGCCATCATAGAAGGTACTGTTCTTCTTCTGTACAGGGAACCACTCGGATCCTCCATCCTTCTCGTAACAACTGCATGGAGTATACCGTTCACACATTGTTATATGAAATACATCTTATTATTTACATTTTGTACTCAGGATTAAACATACTGGGTAATGAGGTTTGCATATATTTATTTCTATTTCTCTCAGTTAAATTTCATTCTTTTATTTTAAGCTATTTTTTTCTAGCCCACTGATACTGTTTGAGCTCATTCTAAGTTTTAGCTTTCCTGACATCCTCTTTACACCCTCTTCACTTGGTACTCTCCCTTAGTGATTTGGCCTTCTCTCTGTTCTTGTTTCTAGATCTTCACTAAGCTTTTAGGGTAGTTACACTGACTTGCTCTGCTATCATCAATTTTTTCCTCATCAGAATGATCTGTAATTGTGCTTTTAGAATCTCCTTTTTAAAGAATTCCCACCTATTCTGAGTCCTTTTACTCATTAGCTTCTCTTGTCTTAGAGTTCTACTCGAAATCCCTTTAAATTTATTAAAATCTATTGTTTTTTTTAAGTATTTTTGAAATCTAAGATAAACATTTGACTACACTCAGATCAAATGCATGCAACAATACACTTTCCTAGGATCGCAGATTGATCAAAGCAGTGAATGCAGTCCAGAAATAAAGCATCGAATTGCACGAGGTTGTACAGCAACGATGGGCAAGAAATGAGTATGGAAAAGCAAGGACATCAGCCTGGCTACTAAATGCAGGTTAGTCTGCACTATCATGCTTCCCATAGCTATCTATGGTTGCAAAAGTTGGATCATGAAAAAACTAGAGAAGAAGAAAATCGACTCGTTCAAGCTGTGGTGTTGGAGAAAGCTCCTACTCATTTTTTGTTCAGCAGAAGTGGCAAACAAGCAAGTACTGAGCATATAAAAGTAGACATGTTACTGGAGGGCAAAATCACAAAATTCCACCTTACCTATTTTGGCCATATCATGCGATCAAACTCACTCAAAAAAGGCAGTTATGCTTGGAATGGTCAGCCGTAAAAGGAAACGAGGCCGCAAAAAAACACGGTGGCTAAACACCATTAAAGCCAACATCAGCCAGAGCATAAAACAACTGCAAGAAGCCATACAAGATCAAAAAATGTGGAGAGAGCTGGTCCATAGAATCGCTGAGAATCAGACACAATTGAATGGATAACATCATCATCAATTTTACTTTCCCTTAGAATCAGGAAATCCGGCATTACATGGCTTTTTTCCTCAAAAAGTTCTTGCTACTTGCACTTCTCCAGCTAAGACTTCCCTGTTGGTTAATGTCAAATTAAGTACAGCTGATCCTCTTGGGCTTTCCTTCACCTTTTGAAGCACATCTTCTTTTGTACAGCAAAATAAATAATAGCAATCTATGACCCTTCAATTTTAAACAATTTGCTCTTGTTAATCAGGATTCTTGGGAGCTGGAAGACAAGTTTTCCTTCCTTCCTTCCTTCCTTCCTTCCTTCCTTCCTTCCTTCCTTCCTTCCTTCCTTCCTTCCTTCCTTCCTTCCTTCCTTCCTTCCTTCCTTCCTCCCTCCCTCCCTCCCTTCCAAAATATGAGACCAAGCAAAATAATGTTATTTAGTATAATATTAATTAATTGGGATCATGAACACTATTTAGGTTTAAAACATTCGGGTTTCTAACTTTTAAGAAACAGTTCATGCCCAGAAAATGGAACACTTATATGCACAAAAACAGCAATAGAAGATTAATTGATAGATCATAATTTGGTATACTGTTTCATCTATTTTCAAGCTATTAACCTGCATGACATTTCTCTGCAATAGTCTGCATACTTCCACAAAGTGATCTAGTATTGTGATGGCTGATGGGGGTGTTCCGGGCTGTGTGGCTGTGTTCTGGAAGTTTTGGTTCCTAACGTTTTGCCAGCATCTGTGACCGGCATCTTCAGAGGACAGGAGCACAGATGCTGGTGAAACGTTAGGAACCAAAACTTCCAGAACACGGCCACACAGCTTGGAAGACCCACATCAGCCATCGTATTCTGGCCGTGAAAGCCTTCGACAATACGGTGATCTAGTTGAGCTCCATAAATAGAAGGTAATGATGGCTGGCTGGCTGGATAGATGGATAGAAAGATACTCACACATTAGCTAGGAATTTAATCTGCACTCATTGGAGTGGTAAATCAATATTAATACTAGTAACCATAGTAATACCTAGTATGGGTACTATTGCTAATATAGATTCTATATAGTAATTAATATATGTGCTACCCTATGCTAATAATTAGCATAGGTACTAATAACTGTATCTGGAAGTATGTTGTATACCAGGTTGTATAAAGTACAGAATCAGCTTTACTTACATCTCTCACAAGTGGCAAATCTCTTTCTCTTTTCCTGATTCCTGAGTATGTAGCCAACTTTCCCCATGTGGTTGATATTGTATCTTTTAAAAAACATCACTGGATTGACAAAAACTCTAGTACTACACAGTGTCAGACTGGAAGAGAGCAGCAAAGTGAGATTCTGCATGGATGATAAACAGAAGATCTGTGTAAATACTGATGCTGTGAACATTTTCTATAAACTTTTAGTGTATCCAATATTGTATCATGGATAAGTGAAAGAATATCACAATTCTGGCACAATGTATGATTGTTAGGATTGTTGTACCGCATATGTGAACTTAAAAACCAATAGTAATTGCTAAGGAATGATCTCCAAATATATTGAATGCATTGGATCAGTTCTCATAACTTCAAGCTTTCAGACTTCATCTCAGGTATACACTCTCATGTGACAATAGAAACTCATTTGAACTCTGATCTATATTGGTTGTTAATCCCTCCTTCCTTAATTTGGCAAGAGATTGTAAGAACTAGAACTGGGCAGCCTCACAGCCAAAGGTGAATCTGTTGTTTAAACAATCTACTAAGAAAACATACAACAGTTTTAAATTATAACATCATAGTATCAAATTGATTTGGAGGCTTTTTCCCCCCAGATACTTTTATTAATTAAACAAAAACCATAATGACCATTAGATGCTTACTAGAGGATCATTAGTCAAGCTCTTGATGATTATGTTTTTAAGTCTCATGGAATATTTGTTATTTTTCCTCTGTCTGATCTACAGTAATTTGTACATCCATCTTTCCCATCCTGTACCTTCCAGCTGTGTTGAACTGCAACTTCCACGCTGGATGAAAATTACAGGAAAATTGCAGGCTTCCCATATGAGGGCAAATTACATGAGTTAAGTCTGGAACTGCTTCAGGTTTTCAGGGAAATAATTCTGGCCCTTTGAAAGGTCAGTGAGTATCTGTAAACTAAGTTGCATCAGAAAGGACAATATGTATGTTTATTTACTGTCTTTTAATTTTTATGTAATTATTAATTATTTTGAATGTTGTTGTAAACCACCAGCAGTCTGTAGAGTTTACAGCAGGGTACAAATCTGATAAATTAATAATAAACAAATACATTCTTGGCTGGATAATCAATTACATAATTAATTGGTGATTCAGAGTAAAGGTGTAAAGTTATGATTAATTTTTGCTCTGCTCCCTCTCCTGAGATGCTTCTTGGAGATATCACTGATTTTCTAATTGGAGCTATATGAGACCAGGTACATCATTCATTTACATGTTCAGTTCCTTATCCAGTTTGAAACTGCCCTTCTTTAAAGCTTTTCTGAGAATACCTGCTTCTTACAAAACACAAACAATTATTATTGGGAAATGGACCATAGATCTCAAGAGCTAAATATTGGCCATGGAAACTCATTAGTGAAATGCTTCAATAAACTTCTTCTGTATCTTCAGCTATAGGAAGGGGGATGCCTAAAATAAGGAATATATTTCTACCTATGTGCAGTCCACAAAAGTGTTGTCCAGAAATGGAATAAATGAGACTGGTGCCTTTTAAGAATGAATTGGTTTATTATATGGAAAATAATAAGTTCAGTTGGATGCAAGGAAATGTTCTACAGGAAATTAAAAATAAGGTGTTTTTTCTTATTTCAAGATAGGAGAAAGAATGAATGTTCAATTAATTTATTGCATTTAAAACTATTGATTTCTACTTAGATTTCTCTGTAAAAGTTGGGTTTCATGAGCAAGAGACATAGTTCCTTATACAGAGATGTAGAAAACACACATATGATGGAAACTAGATGTGCAGTTATGAAAAATTCAGTCACTTTCAGAATCACATTCAGAGGTTCTAGGAAGCACTTTATATAAAAAAATTAAATTGCCAGTTTGTCTCAACCAAACGCCTCATCCTACAATATCCATGCAAATAATAACACAGTACTAAGCACTGACTGTCAAAAAAAAATTTTTCTACACAAATATAACCAAGTGTCTATCACGATTCTTTAAAATTCTTAGAGTTATTAATGCAGAATTCATAAACTGTTTTTTTCCAGCAGGGTGAGGGTTATCTTGTTTGTAATTATGGCTAACTGGTAATATAACAAGAGAAAACTCAGTCAAATTTTGATTGACAACAGGAGTGTACATCTCTACTTGGATGATACATTCCCATTTATCTATTTCTGCCTCTATTATTATCAGTAGCTACCACTATCCTGATGGTATCCCTTCTCTGACAAAACCTCTTTGATCCAGCAGAAGCTTTCACTTGTATTAAGGGACGGTAGATTAATTTGAGTGAGTCTGCCTTCCTGTACTGTATTCCTTGAAGTCCCATAAAATCTTTTCTGTAGGTCTGGAGCAGCATGGAAAGTGCCTCCACAGCTCTGATTCCTGATTTCACCAATGTCAATCAGCCTGGTTCATGAAAAAGATGCTAAATGCTCAGCAGTTTATCCATGAGATCTTTCTAAGAAAGCATAAAATATATTTCTCGAAAATAGTCAGGTATAAAAAGAGCTCCATGGAAGAAAAAAGTACTTTCAGTCTCAAAAGCAATGGTCCATTTCAATCATTTATGGTGATTATTTCCAAGAAGCTTCAGATCTGAGATCTTCTGTTAACTGACTTATCTTTCTTTTATGCACTGTCTATATTGAGTATCATAGGATTGAAACATCTATTTCATATGGAGTTGTAGTTTTATGTAGGTTAACACTCAGCAGTACATAATCAGAGTACATATAACTCTTTCCTACTGAACAGAAAAATATTCTAGGTCTCTCCGTGGGAGAGTTGGCAGGAACAACCATTTGACACACTTAGCATGCATATGGTAATACATATGCATATTTTGCCCAAGTCATACCTTGAAGTTTCACAAGGAATTGCACAATATTATGATACATTGACCACTTCATTGTAAGTAACAAAATCTGAAGGGATCACAGCTGGTTCAGTCCATTCTTGCTGCTATGATCAGTGTGTCCTATATTCAACTTGTTATATAGAAAACCAGAAAATCTAGATCAGAATCACAATCAGATAGTGAGCTACGACACTTGTAGAGATTGTAGGGGGTGGTGGAGTATATGAAAAGATGGTTATAGAATACTACTTGATCATAGTGGCAACAATAGCTGGAATAGTTGCAACAATTTCAAATTTATTATCTACATTAATTAGGCTTCTATTAATTTAGGCCTACACATTACTTGATTTCTGTTTTAAATGTTACTATCATATATCACTTACAATAGTAACAAAACAGAAATCAATATAATATACTGTAATAAGATATCACATCCATGCTGTACTATACATGTTAGTCTTTAATTTTTAATTTTTTTACTAATAAGGATATATAAGGCCACCCAATTCATAAATTATGACTCTGGGTGTCATACAAATATAAAACCAGTATTAAAAGGAGAGAGAGAGAAAGAGAGAAAGAAAGGAAGCAAGCCACGGCTGGGAATAACAGCCACTCCCTCTCCTAACAGGGCAGGCTCAGATCCCATCCTGACCCAATGAGTGGAAGAAGAGCCAGGTCTTCATGGCTCTAAGAAAGACTAGTAGGGTTGGGGTCACCCTTAAATTGGGAGGGTGGAAACTTGCTCAAAGGGCAGGTGCAGCAAAACAGTAGGCATATTTTCCAGGTCTCATAGGATGCTATTGCCTCAAAGAAGGAATCTGAGTGCCATAATAGTCTTTGCTGCAGTAGATTAACAAGTGTATCCCTCCCACAATTGGTTTATCCAAATTCTGGATACTTCGTTGTCTATCCTAAGCAATATAGACATTTGAAACTGTCACTTTGCCAAAAGAATGTCTTGGAATATGTATTTATTTCACAGCCTAAATCATTATTTTCACCAGCTGTGAAACATGTATGATAAAAGCACAAAGCTCTCCTTCCACGAAACATCATTCCTTCTTCTTCATGAGCTTTCAATTTTCCAATTTTTCTAAACCTAAATATCGTCTGAATGAAAAAGTTGACCTTGTCATATAGATTCTATGTTAACGTTTGTAATACAGATTCTAAATGCAGATCGTAGAAGCTCATCCAAACTCTTAGCTTTTTTATTTTTATCCTATGACCACTTGTAAAGTATGTGCATTTGGCTACACAGAACTTTTAGATAATGGTTTACAAGGGCAATTTTTCACCAGTGGACTTGGCTCCCTCTCTGTACTTCTGGTAACTGACATCAAAGATAAGGATAGCTATTTCCAAAATGGGTACAGTTATTTTCTTTGCTTTGGTACTCTTTTATTGAAAAACACATTTTCCACAGCTTAGTTCCAGAAGCCAATTTTCTCCATCAATGGCTTTTTCTTTCATGTTTTCAGAAGAAATGGTTATCTTGCTAATCAGTGGGCACACGTTCACACACTTACTGGTAGTGGGAAATGAAAAATCTTCAGGGGCTTTGTATTATTTGCAAAGCCCCTAAAGATTTTTACTTTAACAAAGTAATAAAGGCAATGATTACTGCCAACTGGTTTGGTCAGCCACAATTTTTGGAGAAGAGGTAAAGTGATACTCATAGACAAAAGCCTTCTAAAAATTTGAACCAATAGCATTATTGGTATGCATACATATGAGCGTAAGACTGAGGTGGTGGGAAGATGATAGCACTCTTCATATACCTGAAAGACTGTCACACAGAAGCAAGTCAG
The DNA here is from genome assembly GCF_059951505.1 of Python bivittatus. Taxonomy (NCBI): domain Eukaryota; kingdom Metazoa; phylum Chordata; class Lepidosauria; order Squamata; family Pythonidae; genus Python; species Python bivittatus. Next base: position 36,745,325 of record NW_028277098.1, read on the forward strand.
GACCTGCTCTCCATCATTTTACCATGCAGAACATAAAAAGATGGATTCAAGTTACAGCAAGACTGATTCTAACTGAACTTCCTTATAGTATGAACAATTCAGAAGGGGAACCAATTATCTCAAGATTGATGAACAGCCCTTCACTAGATGTTCTAAAATAGTCTAGATAACCATCTGTCAGGAATTATTGATTCATTGATTGAATTGATTTATATGACTACCCATCTCGCAAGTATGACTCTGAGTGGATAACATGTAAAAACAATAAAACACAATATTAACAAAGAATATAAACTACAGTGGTCACTGAGGGGAAACCCAGACAAAACAGTCAAGAAAAACCTTTCAATAGGCAATCTAACCTCCTGACCCTCCGGTCCTGGAGCTGTCAGCCTTCCCAGGCAGATCCGACAGGAAACACAACCAGATGAGCTAATTCTACTTTATTATAAGGCTACATGCAATCTTGCAAGTCTGAAAGTACAAATCTCCTGCTGTTTCTTTTTATAACCTAATAAATTAGGGAGGATCCTTTCTGAGTTTCTTTCTCTGCCCATTATGTAGCTGCAGGCTCCTCTCCCCCTGTTATCTGATCATTCTCTAGGCAGCCTCTCTTCCCCCTCTCTCCCAAGATCATTCCCACATACCATTACAGGGGCACATCCAGGTCTTCAATGCTTTATGAAAGGTTGGCAGGGTCAGGACCAATCTAATATCAGATTTAATATGGATTCCTGCACTGAGCAGAGGGTTAGATTCAATGGCCTAATCAGTTCCTTCCAACTCTATGGTTCTATGAATTCTGACAATAAGATTGACACTTGAGCTGTTACAACAACTGCAAAATATAGGCTTTATATTCAGGGAACAATGTCAGCTGGATTTTTTCAGTTCAGTGCTGTTCTTGTTTGAAGAAGTATTGTAAATACAGCCAGATATTCTGTATATTAATTTCTTCCAGCACTATCCAAATTGCCAGTAAGTGGTTTCTGGGGAAGAAATGGCAAACTGAAGATGGTTCCGCTGAGACTGCAGCCGAATGAAGAGCTGGTGAATGGACCAACTCTTCACAATTCCTGTCTGGACAAGGAGAGGTCTGGGATTGCCCACAAATGCTCCAGAGAGTTGCTCCTCATGAGGAGACCTCAAAATAGCAATGTCTGCTGGGTTTAGGGCTCTGAGAGATGAGAGAATGCCATTGTAGCCCAAACCGCAGTTCAAAAATGACACTGGGTTTGCATACTTCCTTCCTTAATCACATTTGGAAATTGATTGTTAACTGCTTTTCAGATATTAGGAACCTTCAAAACAGCAAGTTTTACTACACTGGGTGGTTTCCTTCAATTCTTAGCAAAAGAAGTTTTATACAAGTTTAAGGACTTTAAAAATTCTTCTTTTCTGGAATAAACAGCAAAAGGGTGATTAGAACATTGATTTTGGAAAGTTATAAATGGACTAAGGGTCCAGATGGATTTGAAATAAGATTTTGAAACTAATTATAAAAATCCTTCTCATGGGAAAATGCTGTTGTTTTGAATACCTTAAAAAAATGATAAGAAGGGATTTTGAAGATTGGACACTAAAGGGAACTAGAAAATATTACAATGAAAGGAGAAGAGCATTTAAATTTGACTTACTAATATAGAATGGAGCAAAATACTTTAACATTGAACATATTGAAGTATATTTGTGAACAATGGACCCAGAAGTTAATTTTAAAAATGTCTGTCATTATAGACAGACTGTGTTTGGAAGATGATATGGAAGAAAAGCAAGCTTTGCCAGATAAGACTGAGATTGACTTGAAAATGGATTTAAAAATGACGGGCAATGGGAATGATGTGGAAGGTGATGCTAGACTGGATATACAAATGAAACTGGTTGTTATACAAATGAAACCCAAAAGAGTGACCTGGATAACTTTCTTATACTGGATTTACAAAAGAGACTTGTTAAAATTGTGAAGAATTTTGTGAGAAGGGACAAAGAAAAAATGAAAAGAAAGAAATCAAGTTCTAGGACATTTTTTGCTGGGATTAAGGATTAAGATTTTTAAAAGTAAAGGGAAGGAATATAAAAAGATCAAGATTGTTAAAAGTAAAAGAAAGGAATATAAAGTTGGTTTATTTGATCAAGGTTAAAATAGATACATTGTTACCTCTGGTAACCCTTAGTGGATTTTTGCTGATGAGCCTTTAAAGATTTGTTTATAGATAAGAGATGAGATATGGGAAGAAGAGATCATTTGTTGTATTTTAAGAGAAGGTGATAAGTTACTAAAATTGTTTATACTTGTTGTTATGAAGGGGGAAGCCTTTTCTTTTTGTGTTTCTTTTTTTTTCTTTCTTTCTTTTCTGCACTTCCTATTTTTTCTTTTTCTTTTTTCTCTTTGTTTAGTTTCTATTGGTTCTTATCTTTTTAATTGTAATGTTCAATAAAACTATTACAAATTGCCAATAAGTCTATGTCAGTCACACAGGCATTCAGAGTGGCTATCCTGAAACTCTGCATGTTCCAGCACAAAAAAATTTCAGAGCTGAAGTTTCAATATCATTCAGTATGAAATATTCCACATAGAAATGATTTGACAGCTGGAGCTTATCTTTCTTTAAGACCAATGTGGAAATTTCCAGGAAAATTGTGAAATTGCAAAAGAGAATACAAGAAGCCTACCTTTATACTCAGAAGGAAGATCTTACTTTCAGTTCAGAAGTAAGAGAAATAGTTTAGGTACATGGACTCTAGGCTCACTTTGTTAGGGAATGGACTGTACACTTGTTGAAAGTATCACAGAATATTAATGGCTAGGCTGAGACAGAACATTGATTTTGATAACTCCTGAAAAAAGTACCAGGGAGAAAAGTACTTGACACACTTCACAAAACTGAAGATTTTGTTCCCTTGATTAGATCTACCAGGAAGTAGCTGTTTCCCACAGATCAGTCTTGCACACAATAGCTCAGGGATGCTGGAATCAACACATTTGGAAAACACTGGGTTGTGAAGGGCTTCTGTGGGTTATTGAGGAAAATAAGTGGTATCAAAAGCTTTAAAGCTTGGCAACCCAGAGTGTCCATAACTTATATGAAACAATAATAACACAGAACATTTATTTTGAAAAGGATATTTGTAACTTACAGGCTGAATGGATAGAAAGACAGCAAAAGATAAAGAAGTGCATGTTATTAGATAGATCCTCATGGGAAACTCCTTAAAATAGGGATAGGCAAGTTAGTATCCCTTGAACCCATGTGTGACTAATGCCTCCCTTGATGCCCACCAGATTCCCTGTTTTCATTTGATATGTTAAACACTAAATATTATTTTTTTTTTCAAAAAAATAAGAAAGTGGGCATACTGCAATGTAGACCAGGGATTCTGTCAGTGGGAGGTTAAAAAAAGTCAAGATGGTGGCTATGACTGCATGATCAAAGCTCCACCCCTTTTCTGCATGCATCCTGTGGACATTCCAGAATGCAAAGTCCAGCCTCTAGCATTATCTTTATTTATGAGCATGCTTCTATCCCTCCCCCCATGTAGCCCCATGAGCATTCTTAGAATAATTGCTGTTTGGCAATGTCCCCATCTGCTCCCTGCAAAATATGTTCATGTAACAAATCCTGGAATATTTGTTCTGCCGTGTAAACTGTGAAGCAGCTGAGTTCTCCTCCATGCTTGGTAAGTGGCAAATCTATTCAGCCATCCCAAGTTTAAATGCTTTCAGATGAATTCCCAAGAGAAAATCCTGATCTCCACTATCCAGTTGGCTCCAGTCCTTTAAGGAAGGCATAATATTCCAGCCACTGATTTAGTACTGCTGTTAAGAGCTTTGCAAATCCTTTGAAAGAGGTCGTTCAGAATGCCCAGGACTGCATACAAAATACCACTTTCTGAATTGTTAAAAGCAGCCATGTCTTTTCTCAGGTTCAACCAACTACTTCAAAATCTGCTCCTGGCTGTCTTTGTGAGTGTGTGTGTTTTGTGTCTGTGTGTGCATGCACAGCCAGTTCATTTTATGTTTTCTGAAGCATGTTTTTGGAAGGATTTGCATGGTCTTGCTATTCATAAGAACTTAGAAAAACATATGTACCAATAGAAGAGAATATATGTAGCTCAGGGTTGAACTGTGGAGTCCTTGGGGTTCTCTGAGCTTGGAACCAAGCTCAGAGAACCCCAAGGACTCAACAAAAACACATGTAAATGCTACTGCTGTTTCATCTTTCCAAGCTGTGAAGTTTAAAGAAGACCCTAAGAAATATATTGTGGGAAGAATACTGTGGATCACCAGCCATAGCTAACAACATCAGACCCATATGTTTTCTCCAACCAAGATGGAAACGCCAGTCCCATTTTAAATTTATTTATTTATTACAAAGGCTGTCATACTACTTTGGTCCAATGAATCCAAGTGATTTTCAAAGCCTATATACACTTTCTGCACTGCAGATCAAGTATAGTGCACATTTGCAGAGCTGCGTCTTTTGAGACTTGAAAATAATGCTAAGCATTAACACATGAAGAGGGATAAAATAATCGCATCTCATCCATCTCCTTGGGAATGCTGCAGTTTAGCTTGTTTGCTCCTCAAAGGAAGAAACGTTGAACATCACACTCTACTGTCGCAGCATGAAAGTTTTTTCCCCTGTATATTTAGTTGAAGTTTGTTTCTAGTCATTCTAAAACTGTCAAACCAATGAACCACATAGACAAGAATCTCCAAGGGCAAAAAGAAGAGAATTCCTATAGCTAGAAAGAAGAAGAAAATACTTTCATACATTCTTCTTTTTTATTGTGGCTGGTGGAGTCAGTGCAGAAAAAAAAAATCTGAAAATGTAAATGCCTTTTGCAAAAATGTGTCTACAGAAAGGCATACTTTAGGCATTTTAAAAAAAACCTATGTGGAGGTGACCCAGGAAAATTCTTACCCTTTACACCTATGACCTTTGCTGATGGCTAAGACCACAGGGAAATTGTATCCTGATGTAACTAATTTAAGCTCCATGATCTGTACTATTAAGAACCAATGTGAACTATTTTGCCAAAATCAGCTGAATATGGTCCCAGTTTGCCTAACATGGGGGGAGGGGACTCAGAGATGGAGGAAATAAATAATAATAGCTCTTCTTCATATGCAGATTTTTTGAATGCCAGAGGGGAGCTTTCATGTACTGTAGATTTTTTTAAAAGGTCAGAATGAACAATGAATGAATGAATATATGACATTCAGAATGTAGCTGTGATGCCAGAATTCAGGACTTTATTAGTTGTAAACGAAATAAATGCATCCATACACATTCGTTTTCAGTTTTTAAATGAATTCATAACATAAGGAATATATTTTTCTGTACTCTTCAGTTACGATGTTAAAGTGACAATTTTATGAACATTCTCTCAACTCACTGAATGTCATTACCGATAAAAAATAATAATTTATTTTTGCTTATATCTATCCATCTATCTCAGTCTTTTTCTTAAAAAAAAATATAGAAGGAGTAGAAATACATCACTATAGAGTACATTAGCTTTATATCCTATTTTGGATAACAAAGAATAGAGTACTCAATTTATTCTACTGGGATCATCCTGAACTGAAATATTTGGATCAATCTGTAGCTATGCTTATGTAAACATGAACCTTTTAATGTGATCAGTTTGAAAAAGGCATCATTGCAGAAACTTATGATTTATAATATCTAACAGATGCACAAATGAAAAGACCAGAATTTTGAAAGGTATCATCCATAAAAATGAACATAAATATTTTGTAATTGTGCATCATGTAACCCCCCCCCTTTTTTTTTCTTAGTTATGCTGCTTCTGATTGGAGTTTAAATAGTTTCACATGAAGGGGAATTAAGCTTAATTTGCAGTTGCAGCTTATCTGTAGGGTCATTGGCATGTCGTTATGTTCTTTGTGGAGACAATATTGGATTGGAGATTGTAAATCACCCAGAATTTCTTGGCGTGGGCAGCCATAATAAATGTAATTAGTAAGTAATAATAATATTCCCTTGATTGTTTTCTTGAATGATATGAGAAAATGCAATCTGTGCTCTATAAAACCACATGTACAGTGGTACCTCGGGATACGAACTTAATCTGTTCCGTGACTCTGGTTGCAACTCGAGTTGGTCTCAAGTCGAGGTAAAGTTTCCCATAGGGTTCAATGTAAATCTGGTTAATCCGTTCCGCCCTCCGAATTTGGTCGCAACCCGAGGCAATTTCCTCTTCAGAGCCTGACTCCCGCCAAGCCTGCTCTGCATTTTCTTTGGAGCCATGCTAACATGCACAGCAAAAACCTTCACAAAACACCGCAAAACACACCAGGAGCCTCACCGAACATCTCCTTGCTACCGCGACCTCGCCCACAGGAAGCCGCGACTGCGTGACAGCAGGGAAAATGGCTGCGGATCCGGTTCGTAAGTAGAGGCAAGTTCATAACCCGAGGTAAAATTTTCCTGCCGAAGCTGGTCGTAACCCGAAATGTTCGTTAGTAGAGGCATTCGTATCCCGAGGTACCACTGTAGTTAATGTTATCTTCCCTCCAACCTTTTTCCAAATGTAAAAACTTACTAAAAATGCAGAGGTGTTTTTGCATCCCTATGTGAAGTGCAAAATAGATGAATTGCATTCCCCTGCTACCCTATGTTTATAGTTACAGAGTGACTTAGTAGATGGATCAAAACTTCAGCAGCATGGGGGTGAGGGTGGAGGGTAGACTTTGCACATTTTGGAACTGAAAAGATGAGTGGCATGTTGATAGGAGTTGAGAGGAGTGACTCTTTTAGGCATGTTTTTATAGATTATTTCCCTATCAACTTTGCTGGGATTGACCTATTTCTCAGTTTGTATTGGAATCCACTCTCTTGCTGCTTTCATATCTGGAAAGCCATTTTATTAAAATATACTTAAAGGTATTTAAAACCCAACCCAGAACAAGCAGATCATTATCTGTGGAGTGCTTGGTGCTCTCTGAGCTTGGTGGTTTGCTTGCAGACATTTCATTACCCAACTAGGTAACATCATCAGTGCAAGTGAGTGAGGGATGTGCTCCCTGTTTATATACAGTAGCTTGGGCACTCCACAGTTCAAACCTGAGCTACATATATTTTCTTCTATTGAGATCATTATCTATTGACCAGGAACACTTGGCAGACTTTCTTCTCAGAGTGTATTTGTAGTTTTTCTACAAATATTTTGTTAGTTTCCCCTTTTTATACCAAGTTTAGGCAATACTGAAAAGGTAAAGAATGTTTTAAAGTCATGCTCAGTTCCTGGTAGAGAGCCAGTTTGGTGCAGTGGTTAAGGCAGTTTTGTGTAGTGGTTAAGGCATCAGGCTAGAAACCATGAGTACTAGTCCCGCCTTAGGCACAAAGCCAGTTGGGTGACCTTGGGCCAGTCACTCTCAACCCTAGGAATCAGGCAATGCAAACCACTTCCAAAATCTTGCCAAGAAAACTGCAGGGACTTGTCCAGGCAGTTGCCAGGCGTCAACACTGACTGGAAGGTATGCACGCACATGCATGCACACACACAGAGTTCCTGGTAGCTGCACAAACATAGTTTGCTTAGCAGTGCAACAGAAACAGTTGATTGCCATCTTCTTCCAGAATGGTTTTTGTTTTACTCCTCAGTCTAGCAAACAGCCCTCGAATTCCCAGGTGGTCACCCATCCAAATACTAATTATTCAGACCAACCTTACTTAATTTCTGGGATAAAAAGATTGCAGTTGTAGTGGGCAGGGGCCTGGATTAGATGTCTCTCTTCAATCCCTTACATGCCATAATTCTAAGGACGGCTACATACCATAAAGGCCCACATGAATATTAGGACAATTCAAAAGCATATAACATAATTCCCCTTTGGGAAAGAGACAGAAACTCTATCCAGGCATTCCCTTTAGGGAGGACACATGTAGAAGGACAGCATGAATTTTGGAGGGACTGGGCCTTTCCACAGAGGGCTGCACATCCTCAGACCACCCTGTGATTTGCAAGCCTACGCGATTAGGGTTAGGGTTATTTTTAGGGAGATCTCTGCATTTGCTACTCTACACACAAAAGCCCTTTCCTGCAGATGTTTGCAGTGTACACATACAGACCATTGTGGAAGGTACTGTGATATTAATCAATTTGATTGCTGACGTTTTTATTTCAAAGATTTGCATCCTGTCTTTTCTTCAGGAATTCAAGGTAATTGTGTACAGTATTCCCTCATTCAATTTTCCCCCAAAGCAACTGTGTACAAGAAAAAAACTCTGATGTAGGGGTAATGACTGGTTCCAAAGTCAGTCCAGTGAATTTTCATGGCTGAGAATGAATCTGAACTTGTATTTGCCCATTACACTACACAGGCTCTCTATACACCCTGTTGCAGTGGGACTACCCTTTATATGTTAATTTTAAGAACAGCTTCTGGATGGAATTGAGGCAAATGAGCAGTTTCCCCTTCTGTCTTTCTGTTAAGATTTTTACCATCCTTCCAGATCTACCATTTCCTCACAGTATTTTCTTGCTCTTAGAATCTCAGCTCTTTCTGAACTTGAACTGTGCTGATATTTTCTATGTGTCTCTGAGCTTCTCACCTTTACTCCTTGTAAATCTGTCTGCCTTTTCATTTCTTATAAATATCCCTTTAACCTTTTTCAGCTTCTCACTTAATATTTTGTGCAGCCACATCCCTTTTTATAGATCTCACATGTTTCTTTGCCAAGAGAATTGTTTTTGATTGATGATTTGGTGATTCCTTCTTTAGAAGACCCACTCATCTTGGGGCTTTTTGCTCTGTTAATATAGATAGCCACGGAATCCTACTAATAAGGTATCTAAGCTTTTTTTCCTGAGTTTCCACCCCCAGTTCCTCAAAAGCAGTTTGAGAATAACCTACATCTCAGGATCCTACTCCAAGTTCACTCCTATTCAGGGAGAGTCTGTAGAGGAGTCAAAAAAAGTCAAGAGGGCTGTATCTGTGCAATTATACACCTGCCCTTTTTTACATGCATCACATTGCATGATATATGTTAAAAGGAGTTTAGCTTTGATCACATGGGCAAGGCTACCATTTTGATTTTCCTGATTCCTTCCTCCAGGAAGTCCTTGCTTCTATTCCACATTCCACCCCCAAGGAAGGAAGGAAGGACTCATCCTTCCTGGCACTTTGCATACAACTTGTCTTCTATGAACAGGAGAAAACTGACAGAATTTTGCTTCACCGTGGCTACTAAGGGGGGGGGGGTCATACAAAGCTGTCAATTAGTATTTCCCTTACAGGACTAGCTAGAACTGCTGAAACTCAAGAGATGAGAAGAGGAGCAAAGCAAGAATTTATTCTACTGGGAAAACCCTCACCCCAAATTCTGCAGAGTTCTAGCAGTTCCAGGTGAAAACCTCCTTTGGTGAAATAAAGAGTAAATTGGTTCAGCTGCTGAAAACAGCAGGAACATTATGCGAAGAGTCATGATCATCAATCAGTTTTGGGGTAGAATCATATGAAGCTTAAGTGATTACTTGCTTCCGTCTTCTGCTTTCTGAAAGAGGAATATACCAGCAAGCCTTGCCAGAAATGTGTGGTTCATATTATAAAAGGGAAAGGGACAGGGAAATTAGAAATGTGGTTGATGCTTTGGGGGCAGTCTTACATATACTGTAATGTTTAGTTCTAGGCTCAATAGCCTTTACAAAACCTATAAAAAGTCAGTTTTATGACTTCCTCGTATATCAGGCTAAGAAATGTTGGCCTCCTTAGGATCACACCTACTGAATGTATGATCAATGTAATTTATTTGTTCTTGACCATTTTTATATTACATTCTTCTATAAATGTTTTTATTTTATTTATTTTTATTTTATTAATCAAATTTATACAGTCCCAGTTCATCAAAAGGCCAATAGGTGTGGAAAGGCTAGTTGCAATTTTGGAAAAAAAATGAGTCTTACATTGTGAGAATCAAGGTCATGTTTGGTATGAGAACATTCATGTTAGGAGAGTGGAGAATATGAATATGAATTGCAGTGCCATCAATCAACCCACTATTTTATTTCCTGTGTTAAAGAAGTTTGGTAGCCATGGAAATGTGCTAGAACTCAATTTGTATGTTTGTTTAAAAGTAACTTTTACAGTACTCCATTGCTCTTTTGCTACAAGTGACAAAATTATTTTTCTTTCTTTCCTCTGTAGAAAGTCATTAACTCGAATGAAATGTCAAACCATAGGATTCCATAACAATGCAATTCAGAGTTCTTACAGAAATAAGATGATTCACAGAAACTCTCCTTGTACTCCTGGATGAGTAAACTGCCTATTTTTCAGCTTGTTCATAGGAAAGAAAGCATGAGAGTACATTTCAAGCAGACCAGCATTTCCCTTCTTTTGGAGTAAAAAAGGACTCCTGAAAATTTATCCAGACATAAGATGCCTTCCCTTTAAGGCTGGATTTACCCAATGCATGAAGCCATAATGTGTTTTTTTCCTTGAGGCTTACATAAGCAGATTTCTATTCATTCCTCCCAAAATTGGACTGATGAGACCCATTGACATCTGCTTTATAGATGTCATATACATATTGCTTCATTACAACTCTCCCGTTTTTATGTCAGCTGCTTAAACATTGATTATTTAAAATACAGCCATCATAGTGAGTGCCCTTGAAAAGATTTTGCTAAATCTAATTGTGGGAGATTATTATCTATAATGCACCTGGAAGCAGCCTTGGTTAAAATGTCCTCATTAGATTTTCAATTCCCATTTCAGTTACTGTTTTTCCAAAGTTTTGGAGTTTGTCCAAATTACTTAATCAGATGTGTATATGGTTAGTTGGATAGAAAATAGAAAGCTACTATACATCAAGGCAGATCATGTGTAGCCTAAAATGATCTATTACAGATTGTAATGGCTCTCCAAAATCTCAGCAGGTGTCTCTCCTTGTTCTCTACTATTTTCCAGAACAAGGAATGAGCCTGGGGGCTTCCTTATGTGAAGTATGCCCTCTTGTCTCTGAGATGTCTTCTGTCTTGTAAAGGTGACACCACTATCAATTGGAAAAAGATGTTACTTACAGAACATGGCAGAAATAGATGATCTGCACATTATTACGTTCAGCAATAGAAGGTGGAGGGTTCAGCAACCATCCTCTTTCAAAATATGTGCAAACACTTCTTTGTTTGTTTCCTTTTATGCCTATAAGAGCAGCAAAAAAGTAGGTAACTTGATGGCAGCAAATAAATGTTTACAGTATCTTATTTCTTCCATCATTCTTCTGCCAAAACCATCCTTGAACCTGACAATATTGGACAATTTTCATCCTGTCTCCAACTCCCTTTTTGAGGAAGATTGTTGAGAAGATGGTTGGACTGCACTACAGAGGGCTCTGGAGAAAGCAGATTATCTGGATCCCTTTCAATATGGATTCAAACTTCGTTATAATATTGCAATGATATGTGCCTTACTCTACCCATATAACCATACCTCTATAATACTGGCTCCCAGTGGACTTCCGGGTGCAATGTGCTGGTTGTCACCTATAAAACCTTCATGGCTTAGAGCCAGGTTATTTGCAGGACCACCTGTCTCCAATCCTCTCTGCTTGTCCCACATGGTCTAACAGGGTGGGTGCACTCCAGGTCCCCTCTATTAAACAGTGCCATCTAATAGGACTCCAGTATTGAGTGAGCCCATTTTGTTGTGGTGAACGTTGTTGGGTTTTGCTTTGTGTGTGTATGTTTGTTTTTGTTTTTAACCAGTATTATATTATTGTATTTACTGTTATCTCCCAAGAGTTACATGTCAAGTAGGCATCCATATAAATCTATCTAATAAATCTAATCATTCTCCAGTGTTTTGCAACCTAGATCCAGTAGCTCTAGAGTTAATGTGGTAGCCCATGTTTGTAAGCAGTCTGGTATTTTTATCAAAATTAATTCATAGGCCTGTATGGATCATCCCTGATCCAATTTGAGTTTGTGATTTGAGATTCAAGAGCATACTGATTTCAGATTTAATTAAAAAAAAAGAATTTATCATAAGCTATTATGGAAAAGCATCCAAAGATTGTAGCTGCTTCATTTTAGTCAGAATGGAATGAAGATAGCAGTGATGGTAGACCCCTAAGAGGGGATTAGTCCTGTGACTTTTCAGCTGGATGCCTTTGATGTTTTAAATACTTTCCCTGCATCTCTTTCATAGAATGGATAAGGAAAGAACAGTACAAAAATTTACCCAGAAAAAGCCTACATTGTACTGAACCTGTGCCAAAAGTGCTGTACTCTGTGTGTGAGAGAGAGAGAAAGAGAAAGAGAAAGAGAAAGAGAAAGAGAAAGAGAAAGAGAGAGAGATCATTTTAGAATTTATTCTCTGGGGTACCAGACTTCACATGACATTAAGTGTCATGTGCATAGATATTCCAGTGTGAGGTGATGTACTTTGCTGCATCTGCTAAACATATTTTGTAGATTATTTGAATTGTCAAGCCTCCCCAGCAATAAACGCTATCTTCTGCTCAATCTTTTCCCTTTCTCCTTGTATTTCTTTACTCAACATGGCCAGTCTTGAGTTACCAATATAAGACAAAGATGTGCATCACTTTCAGAGTTATGCTGGAGGGGACTTGATGGGGGATTATAAGAGCTCCTTGTTTAAAAAAAAAAGTTTGATAAAATTTAACACTGCAACCAAGTAAGGTAGCAAGATAAGGCATCTTATCTGCTCATAGCAGCCTAGTCACATCTGCAAAGTGAAAAATCACAGAAATCACTGAAGGATTGTTGCAGCTCAGTCCTGTATGAGGGGTGCCAGGTGGGAGACTGCTAGAAGAAGACCTAAGAGAAGGCATTCACTCACTGTGATCTGCTTGCATTAGTCACACTTGTCTCTTGACTCATGTGGTTGAGCAGCAGGTTGAGAGTGCAAGAGAAACAAGCATGATTTTGTTTTTGTGGACTTTTTAGTAAAGACTTTTCTCATCCCCATCTTCGTTAATGTCTCTAACTGGAAGATGCTTTTAACAAACTGGCAACACAAACCTGATCACATTGGTATTCAAAAAATATACATGCTACTTCAAAAGTAACACAGAAAATAACAACAGCTTATTAAACGTGTATGCCTTCTGATTCCCAAGGACTCTGGACGGCTCACAACAATCAAACAAAGAAATTACAATAAGATCAATAAAAGATAAAAGATGGTAAGTGCGATAGATCGGATGGAATGAAGCAAAGGATTTCACTCTCCCACACCAAAGGACTGGGTGAAGAGCAGGTCTTCACCACTTTTCTGAACAACAGCAGAGTGGAAGCTATCCAGGGGAAATCTCACTCCAGAGGGCAGATGCTGCTACAGGGAAGGTGCACTTCCAGGGTCCCAATAGATGACATAGTTTAATGAACCTGGAGCATACCAATACTGCCAGATTGAATCGGCCGGGCAGATACTATGGGAGAGAGGCAGTGCCTCAAGTAACCAAGTCCTATGCTATGTACGGCTTTATAGGTAACAACCAGCACCTTGAATCATACCCTGAAGCAAACTGGCAAACCAGTCCAGCTTGCAAAGCAACAGTGTTACATGGGAATACCATGGCATGCTTATCACTGCGCACGCTGATCCATTCTGGACCAGTTGAAGCTCCTGGGTGCTCTTCAAGGGCAGCTCCATGTAGAGTGCATTGCAGTAATCAATAATGAATAAAATGAATAAGCAATTTACTTGTTGCCTTTTCTCTCTAGTCAAAACTGTCTTCTACTGTTTCTCTCCCATCTGTGGGAAGGTGTATAACCTCTCATATTTTGTTCAACCAAGTGGAAAAGCAGAAAGGAGACTATTTTGATCTTTAAAAATAGTGAGAAATGACTGGGATAAACAATTATATGTTCAATCCTAACCAGTTGACTTTGAGTTCCCTTTGAGTTTGCCAACAGAAAAGAAATATTTTTTTTAAAAAAAGTTGTTAGGGATCACACACCACCCTGCCTCTCCTCTCATTTGACCCTTAGTCTATGTTTTAACACTAGAAATTGGTTATCATGGTATGTGAGTCATATATTACAGTAGGACTTTTTAAAAAACATGCTGTTATAATTTAGACCTTGTTCCATCTTCACTGAGTCAATACATGTGAAATGAGTGTGGGAATGTGCCTCAAACTCCTACTTGCTTAATTTATGAAGGCATTCCTAATGTCTCACTTGGATATCTTAGTGGGGGGGAGATGAACTTTTGTGTTTTCCCTTCTTCGAAAGGGAAACTCTGAAGGAGGAGGAGGAGGAGGAGGAGGAGGAGGAGGAGGCTAGGAAGCAGCAACAAGGACTTTTACTGCATAATTTATCCCTCAAATTTACGTGCATATGTTAAAAGCACTATGGAGCCTCAATAGGCTTTTGATCTGCTAGTTTTATGAACAATCTTGGGTACATTATATCCTAAAACAATCTACCAGCTGTTAAATGTTTGCTTTTTACGATTCAGAGAGCTTCAACTGTAGAATGCAGACAGATTTAGCTGCTTTTTGTGTGTGGTAAAGCTAAGCCTCACTAGGCAAAACCCAAATCCAAGATGTTTGGTTCCTCTAAAAGGGAGAGAGACTATGAATTTGGTCTCAGAGACTGCAAATCACCAATTATTTGCAAAAAGAGAACTATATTTATCTTGTGGAACATGAGTACAACTAAGGGAAAGTAGAGTGGTATTGCACAGACATGTTTTCCCCTGCCGCAATAAAAGAGAAGGGGAGAAAAGAGAGGAGATGGGCAGAATAGGATAATGCTTTGAAATTTCAGGACATGGTGAAGGTTATTGGTTGCCTTCAAAGTTGATAAGAAAAGAAAAATCATACACTGCAGCTGAAGCACACAAGTCAACTTCCTTATGCATGGAAAACAAATAAAAATGGTTGATGAGTCCCTCCAACAGGCCCTGAACTGAAGGCAACTCTTCTCAAAGCAAAGACTGGCCAACTGCTGCTCTTTTGGTGTTATAGACAAGATCATCATTTGTACCTTTAGCTTGCAGTCCCTGGTGGGTATCCACATTTTGGAAAACTTTAGGAACATGAAAAGAGACTTGGATCAAACCGAAGCCCCATATACTTCTGTTTGTGGCAGTAAGGCCGACGAGAAACAATAAGGCCACATGTAGGATATGAGGGCAATGACTTCTCACATTAAGTATGTGGGCAGTTCCCTAGTCTTTTATTTTGCATCTATCACATTCATTTTGTTCTTATTTTTAAAGGTCAGAAACTGTGATTAGGTCGTTGGATAGCTTTTATATATGATCTATGGAAACTTTTTAAATAATATGATCACAGAAGCAGGTTCCTGTTTTTTGATGTGTTTTTCCCCCCAAATTACCTAAGTATAGTATTTAACCCTGGCATTTGTAATTCTTTCTAAATACCCTCTGTGTTACTGAGGTAATTCTGCAGTACATAAAGTACCATGTTTCTTTAGTTGCCATGGCAAAATTTCTTTTCTCCCTCTCTTCATTGCAGAGCAACTTGTGTCTAAAAACTCACATTAATTGCTCCCACACACTAAACACTTTTTCCTGCATATTTTCTTAACCAGCAGTGAGCAATCACATTTTGCACTAAATCAAGAAATTGAGATGTGAGAGTCAACGGCTGGATTTCAAATGAACATTTATTAATTTCCTAAATGTGGTGGTGACTGCAAACCAAAATGTTCAACTGTTATCTCATTCACCCGCTTTCCAGGAGATTAGCCCCAATATTCTTTCCTGGTTCTGCCTCTTCTGGATAAGTCTCCAATGACTAGGCCCAGTCACATCACTCCTGAACACATCCTATTACTATATAGCAGTGTTTCTCAACCTTGGCAACTTGAAGATGTGTGGACTTCAATTCCCAGAATTCCCCAGCCAGCCATGGGAAGTTGGGAAGTCCACACATCTTCAAGTTGCCAAGGTTGAGAAACACTGCTATATAGGCTAGTCAGTTATATTCCAAGTAGAGGATGCCATACTCAACTCTATCCAGCATATTTACCAAATTACTATTCTCAGTCAACTAGTAAGATCTTGCATGCTAAACAGCAAAATTCCATCATTAATCAGTTTCCCCATGTCATGTGGACCTAGAGAAGAGAAGAGAAGAGAAGAGAAGAGAAGAGAAGAGAAGAGAAGAGAAGAGAAGAGAAGAGAAGAGAAGAGAAGAGAAGAGAAGAGAAGAGAAGAGGATTATCCAGCAAACAGGTCAGCCTTTTTGTTGTTCAGCTGTTAAGTTGTGTCTGACTCTTTGTGACCCCATGAACCGTATCGCGCCAGGCCTTCCTGTCCTTCACTGCCTCCCTGAGTTTGCTCAGTTTCACGCTCATTGCTTCAGTGATGCTATCTAACC
Source organism: Python bivittatus (assembly GCF_059951505.1). Classification (NCBI taxonomy): domain Eukaryota; kingdom Metazoa; phylum Chordata; class Lepidosauria; order Squamata; family Pythonidae; genus Python; species Python bivittatus. The sequence continues at coordinate 36,761,677 of NW_028277098.1, forward strand.
ATCTCGTCCTCTGCCGTCCCCTTCTCCTTTTGCCTTCAATCTTTCCCAGCATCAGGGTCTTTTCCAAAGAGTCCTTCTTCGCATTAGGTGACCAAAGTATCTGAGCTTGAGCTTCATTATCAATCCTTCCAATGAGCAATCAGGGTTGATTTCCTTTAAGATTGACTGGTTTGACCTCCTAGCAGTCCAGAAATCCTCAGGAATCTTCAGAGAGACTGTCCCATTTTCCATGTTAGTTGTGTCCCAATTTCCATGTTAGCTGTGTCTCTACAAGCCTTTTAAAGCAAAGGGGTACTTTTCTCCATATGAAACTTCCTAAACTGTGTTTAGGTCCAACTGCCATCTCAATACCATAACAAAGGACGGCCCATTCTTGTTCTTAGATTTCTTTACTAATGGAGACTCACCCAGCACAAATCCTGCTATTATTTGAGTGGCAGGTAAATTTATTCTTTGTTTGTATGTCGAGCATTACATCCCATTTTCAAAAGTAAACATATTTTTCTTTAATCAGGCAAACCTTTTGGACCATTTTGATACTGTTTTCTTTTTTATTAGGTATGGGTTTTGTGCTCTGTAATGACCTGTTGTAGAGGGAATGCTTATCAAATTTTCAGATAACCCAAAATTAGATAGGATAGCTAATGCCCTGGAAGACAGAATTAAAATTCAAAGAGAACATAATAGGTGGGACAAATGAACTAAAAATAACCAGATTAAATTTAAGAGAGACAAGTGGAAATTCTTGAAATACTACCTGATTAAATACTGAATTTAAGCCAGGAGTGTGACATGACTGCAAAAAAGATAAATGCATTATTTGGCTGCAATATCAAGTATATCTCCTAAATCATGGGAAATAATCATTTCACTTTATTCTGCGTTGGTCAGACTATAACTCAAGGGTTTCTTCAGTTGGGAACCACAGTTTAAGAAGATCCCAGCAACCTGTAACAGATGTGAAGAAAGGCAGTGAGGATGATCAGGGAACTAGAAATTAAGTCACAGGTAGAGTGATTGATGGAATTGAGTTTATTTAGCTTTGAGAAGTAAAAGCTGAGCATGGTACCTGGAGGAGTTAAGATCTTTTCTTCATCATTCCAAAGGGGAGGACACAGAGTAAGGAACAGGAAGGCAGATTCTGGATGAATATTAAGAAAACATTCCTAATAGGAAGAGCAATTCAGTGGTGAAAACCAATCATCCTGAGAGGTGGTGGACTCCAGAGTCTGTAACTTTTGGGGGATGCTATATTTATTTATACATACACACAGTTTATAGGCCACCCAAATCCAATGACTCTGGGCAGCTTACAATTTAAAAAGTTTTTTAAAAAAAAGACAAAAGACAAAAGTCATAAACATCCTAAAGGCAAATATAGTTTTAAAAAAACCCACCAAACATCCAACAAGTTTCAACCTTCACCCTGCCCTAAAGTTTGGGAGAATAGGTTGGTTTTCACTAGCTTCATGAACATCATCAGGGTGGGAACCATCCAGGTCTCTTGGGGATATCATTCCAGAGGAGGCCTACATAGCTCCAGCAAATCCAAATTTTATGCTTAAGTATTTGATTCTATGATTCAGTAACACTATTGCTGATGAGATTAAAAAAGAAAATAGTAGTAGTAGTAGTAGTACTCTGTAGAGAAGATCTATTTCATTTAATTTTTATGCAATGCCTAGAATTCTAGGCATTTTATTAGTAATCAGCAGCAGCAGCAGCTTCATGTTCACTAGTTAAAGGAAGCTGATAGTTGTTACATGTAAATTCCAGTTTCTAAATGTGATTAGAATCCAGTGTTAATATGAAAAAAATAAAAAAAAAATAAACTTTGCAATTCTATATGTGAATGCATTTTTTCCATTCTCAAATAGCATCTGTGAGAAGATTGCATATTGAGCTCTCTGAGTTATGGAAGAACAGATTGAAGAACAGTGGCTTCAAAATACTCCTACAAAATACATTTGGCACTGTTGATATAATTGTTCATTAGCTTAAAATATCTAATGGTAGGTGGTTAAGAGCTCTTGCTTTCCTGCTGCTTGTTAGATGTGGATTATTGTCACAGCAACAGTGGTCCCAATCAGAAAACCTCTTTCAATATCAGGGAGGCAATAAAAAAAATTAGCATGAGAGCCCATTCAAATTATGGGAAACTACTCTTCGGAGCAGAAATTGTTTTTAGGATACAAAAACCAAGAAATGTAAAAACATTAGAATTCAGTAATGTAGAATTATTAACCTCCAACAGTTTGATCAGTCAGGCATCTTCAGATTTAATAGTGGTGCCAGGAAATTTGGCATTTTAAAGAAATGTTTCTGATAGGTTTTATTGGTTTTGTGGTTAAATATTAGTCTGGCTTCTAAGTTTTACTAGAATTTTATCTCCAGTCTACAAAATCAGTGTTAACTAAAGCTACACTTTCTACTTTAAGCTGACTGAGAGTAATAGCAATTGATGCCATTTGAAAGTTCATCAAATGATAATCCTGAAATCTTCCATTTGGAAGACTTGAATATGCCACATCTGAGGGTAATACATATAGTTGTTCTGTACTATAATAAATTCTGCAGTATTTAGAAAAAAATATATATATTTTTGAAAATAAAATACTTGAGCTATTCCCTAATAAAGACACACTGATTATCTGCACATAATACCCAGAAATGAACAATAGAAAACTCTTCAGAGAGAATCTAGGGGTTTTTTCCTTTAGTACTGTCATATGAGCTCTCACAACTACAGATGTTTTTCCTAACCTTAGGCTGATGGTTAGGAAAAACACTCCATGGTTGCTACAGATTTTAATCATTTTGAACTATGGCCTAAATCACTAATTGGAAAATCTTACAATTTGCTAATCTCTAATGCTCAGAAACATACCTAATCTTGCTTTCTTTATGGTCCTGCCTTTTACTGTTCTCATGCATTTTCCATTAGTGACCTACACCTTGAAAAGAGCTGCATGGATATCAGAACCAAAATTCCTTCAGGATCATTGCTAATGATATATTGGGTATTGAAGACTAAGTGCTGAAATGTAAGATCAACCCTGTTAGTGGTCCATGGAGACCCAGTGTTTTATTTCAAAGATTGGGCATATCCAAAAGGAAGAGGTGGGCCTCTATTGGGTAGTTGAAAGTGGATTTCCTTCACTGCTTGATGAAGATTTTCCTAAATTAATTTTGATTAAATAGTTTTTTCCCCCATTAAATGCAAAGGATCTGAGACAGGCAGGTGCTACTGCAGAAAAGATGCATCCCTGTGTCACTGTTAAAGAGCACTCCACACACTGTCACACAAAAGCAAGACTTCTTTGGCAATTGGGAGTACTGTTGTACCTCTGTGATGGAATGGAATTATGAAGGCCAAGCTCAGGGAGATAAGCATTTTCTTAGCTCACCGGAACTGCGTGGGAGGAACAAAAGGATGAGACTGGCACCTCCCTGAGGAATTCACACTGTTGTGGCTGGAGGACTTTGGGAACTGGGGTTTTAGTCTGGGAAGATTCTTGCTAGAGGTTGTAGCTAATAAACATAGCTGGACTGAATTTGCATGGTCTCTTGGAGTTCCTTGGGCTAGGCCTGACAACCTCCAGTTAAGGGCTAACATCTTTGCTAACACATGTAGAGTTAATACATTGAAAATTGCGCATTAGGAGACTGGAATTCAGTGCAAAACATTTAGCATAGGTGTAATGTGTACAATAATTGTGAGCCGCCCAGAGTCAACCTCCTTGGTTGCTGTATTCTGCACTAGCTGTTCCTAGAGAAGTTCCAAGAGCAGCCCCTGGTTGAATGCATTGCAGCAAACCAATCCTGAAGTTATCAATACATTATCCTTCAACGATACACAGCCAGATGCTTCAGGAAGTTCACTAACTGGGCATGAAAGCAGCTACAGTGTATTTAGGTTTGTTTTGTTTTTTAATCAGTTTGCCTTCTGATGATAGCTAATCTGGGCATCTGAAAGTTAATGAAGACAATTCAAAGTGAAAACAGCTTTTACTGAGTGTTATTTATGGCCCTTCAGATTTTCTAAAAAAGAACTCTTTCCATAAAATGTATAGTACATTATATTTAAAAACTCTGTTGTACGATAAAACTCACCAACTGATAAGAGGGGTTTTATTATTTGGGGACCATTAATTAATACAGGAGTTTTATTTTTTATATGTCGATAACATTATGTTGAATTGGGGAAAAAAGAATAGACCTGCTATATTCTCCATTCATTTCACAGATCAGAGGAGGTAGGGTTCAGAATTTAGCTTACCATCAAAGGAGAAAACGTTCTGAAAGTAAGCCCTCTAAAACCAGTAGGATAAATGAGAGTTCAGCAACTTTGTCATTAATAAAAGTAATTTTAAATACAGACTCTCCCTGAGGACTGTCCAGTATTAAGCTCTTGGTGTCTGTTCATAATTTCTATAAACGTACCAGATACTAGTGTTGGCTGTTGATGTCTTCCACATTCCTCTTGATGCCATCTGCGCAATTTTTAGTATGAGACTTTAAATGGCAGGTCAGTATTTCTGATGACACAGCCAAAAGTTCAGTAAATAACTAATATTATACCATTTGGATCTCTCATTTCTGGAGAGACAATTGTTCGAACTTCTTTGACATTTCTTCTGGTATGGCATACTTCTAGGGCTGTGTGTTTTACATGATAATACTATTTTCCATACATCATCTTCCAGAAACCTGACAGGTCCCCTCACATTCAACCTTTTATTGTAAGTTCAAAATATGCAGAAACATGTGAGATTCCCTTAAAATTTTGAGAGCCTTTAAAACTGTGAAAAGTATAAGCACAAAACATTTGTTTTTAGATTTCTAAACTGCAATGTTGTCATAGCAATAGAATTCTGAGCAGATATAGAGGTATACTATTTTAATCAAAATAATTTTTCCATACAAAAAATGGTTAGCTATGCATACAAAATTATGAATAAACACTTATAGGGAAATAATGTTTAGCTAGTTGGCCCTAAGGCATCCTCAATGCTCAATAGTTGCACAACCTAAGATTTCATACTTCTCAATCAAACATTATAGGTAGGAGGAGCATGTCACCTGTTATCTCAGACTTAATAAAGACTTGAATCAAGAGTGAGACATAGTGTAGTTCCTCTGAATTCTATGAAATGCACATTAGTCAACTAAGCTATGTTTCCTTGATTTTAATAGATTAGTCTAAATTTCTTTAACTCTACAAAAAAATGATTATTTTTTGACTATTTTTTGTTGGTTCAGGTAGAAGACACTGAAGGTTGACCCAAATAACCATTTACTGAGCTTGTGACATATAACCATTTAATGGGCTTCCATTTATTGTGTTGTGCCTGCAACTGTATGAAACTTCAAGCTGTCAAATGCCCAAGGAGATTCCTCACGTCTCAAAACCGAAACATCAAATATTACTTAGACCTGCTTGCTTGTTGAAAGTGGGGTGGAACACTCTTATCCATGCCTATAACTGAAGAATCTTCAGGAAGATGTGGTACCATTTACGCCCTACAGATCATGTTGTCCCTTATAGCTTTTAAAATGTTTATTGTGCATGATATAATTTCATGAACAATAAGTGCTTGAAATTGTCTGTTTCCCTTGTTTCATTACTATCTTTTTTTCCTTTTTGCCTTATGACTCATGTTTATTTTTTTTAAGGTTTATGATTTAGAAAACTTTATGATGGTGCTATACAAATAAACAAACCCCAATCCTTTGATAGTAGATATTTTAGAGACTGGTTGTAGATTTGCCAGTTAAGAGAGATGCATTATGCCAGACACAAAAACTGGCATTTAAAATCTGGCAATGATTTTGAATCATACTTCATTAAGAAACATCCTCATGCACTATGGGTAATTGGTATGATGTGGCCTAATGGGATTTCCCTACCAAGTGACAGCATGAAGAATATCATCAGGAGTCCCCTGGAGTCACTTAAAGTGCTTTAAGCATGAAATCCATCTGCCTGAGTAAGTGAACGCAGAACAAGTGCCAACGTTTACCAAGGCACAGTCTATTTGCTTCTGGCATAATTTAACAGCAATATCTGATAGACATGATACAAGCAAGGAAACTGAGCAGTAATTTTCACTAATGAATTCCACACCCAAAACTCACAAGTAAGTTGGCAGTATGTTTAATCAACTTATATGTTCATAAGAAAAAGAGTGATAGGAAATATTCCCTCAAGTGTTTGAAGCTGTAATCCAAAATGAATGTATTCAAAGGGATTTCAGTTGGAATCAATGATACTTATATTCACATGAATGCCAGGATCTTTAAACAATACTTTCAATGATATAATAATAATAATAATAATAATAATAATAATAATAATAGTAGTAGTAGTAGTAGTAGTAGTAGTAGTAGTAACAATAATAATACTTTGCACTTAAAAGATCTTCTCAGCTAATAAAAGACTGCAGGACATTTTAAAAATTACTTATTATATCCTACTCTTCATACAAGAATGTTCATAGGGCAATCTCTCTGGAATATTGTTGTAAAAATCCAATAAAGGACATAGTTAATGTATTGTTCAGTGTCAAAAAAGAAAGAAAAGCAAGAGACCTACACAGGCTCAATTATTAAATAAAGACCAAAAGAAAAGCATCTGGCTTTAAGATCTACCATACATAGAGAAAAGTTAAACTCAGTGATGAGATACTATTATTCTTTATTTAAATTTGTTATGGACATCCACTCCAGTAGACTCTGGGCAGCTTACAAAATCTAAAGAAACAGTTAAAAATAGTTAAAAGTCTAAAACTACACTTATTTATAGTTTACAGCCCGGGCTTAAAACAATAACAAAAATCCATAACAGGGCCCCACAAATATATTAAACCCAGGCCTAGACCTGGATCCAGAATTTAAGAGCTTTCCAGAACCCCAGGAGAGTGAGCATGGTCCATATCTCTGGTGGGATATTGTTCCAGAGACCAGTGGCTAAAACAAAGAAGGTACACTTCCTCAGTTTTGCAAGATGACAATGTTTAATAGAGTGGACCTGGAGCATACTCACTCTGCCAGAACATACTGGCTGGGCAAAAATAATTGGAGATATGTGGTCCCTCAGATAACCAGGCCTTATGCTATATAGGACTTTACTGGAGACGACCAGCACTTGAATTTCACCTGGAAGCCAACTGGCAGCCAATGCAGCTCGTGTAGCAGTGATGACAGTGCTTGCGCCACTGCATTCTGAACCAGCTGTAGTTTCCAGATGGTCTCCAAGGGCAGCCCCATGTAGAATGCATTGCAATAGCCCAATTGTCATGACCAGGGCATGAATAACTGTCTGCAGGGCCTCCCCGTCAAGGAAAGAGTATAACTGGTGCACAAGATGAATCTGTGCAAAAGCCCTCCTGGCCACAGTTGCCATCTGGTCTTTGAGCAGTAGCTGCAAGTCCAGGAGGACCCCCAAGTTGTATACCAGTCTTGAATGGGGAAATGCTACCCCATCCAAGACCAATGATGAAAATGTCCCCAACCCCAGAGATACAAACAGCCCCTCAGTCTTGTCAGGATCAAGTCAAAATCTTTCCACCCCATCCAGACCTAATTAGCCTCCAGACACTGGGTCAGTACATCAACAGCTTCACCCGTGCAGCTCAGGTTTGAGATATAAAGTTGGGTTTCATCAGCGTAGTGATAATACCAAACCAGTGGATGACCTCACCCAGTGGCCTCATGAAGATGTTACACAGGAGAGGGAAGAGCATTAAGCCCTGAAGCTCCTCACATATGAGGGGCTCTGGGCACACTCTCTTCCCTACCTGCCCCGGTCAACACTGACTGGAACCAACCACTGAAGAAGGAGGTGAACTACTGTAGCATAGTGTGTCCTACTACCAACACCTGCAGCCAGTCCAGAAGGATACCAAGTTGACAATATTGAAAGCTGGTGAGAGATCAAGGATCACCCTGATTCTGGCTCCACCAAATATCACTTAAAAGCATAACCAATGCTGTCTCCATACTATACCCTGGTCTGAAACCTGACTGAAATGGGTCCAGATAATCTATTTCCTCCAAGGGTTGGAGGATATATACATAATCTCCTTAAAGTATATAGAAAGATATGGCAAAACTCATCAGGATCAAATCTCCAGGGGTAGAATGTTCTATAGGCAGGGTGGTAGTATGGAAAAGGGCTTATTAATAGTCCCCATTTGGTGCATTTGGGATTTAAATAATCCAGTATTTCTTAATCTGATGCTTCTAGATATGTGGAGGCTTCACATGTTATCAACTCACCCAGCATGGCCAACATAGCTGGAGGACATAAAGTTGGGAAAGGCAATATATCTAAATGTTTTTTCAGCCAACTCTGGCAGATAATACAGGAAAAAGAGTTTGAAACCAGGTCCTTACATCTATTTGGTGCATTTCTCAGTTATGTGATCTGATATAACTATGGGGTCAAATCTTAGTTATAGGTAGGCATCCATTTACATAACAATTCAAGGAAGGCAGGCAGGCAGGCAGGCAGGCATTTTAAAAAGATGCTGCAATTTAAATACAACTACAGTGCACCTTATCACCATAGCTGTGATAGAATGCCTAACATAATTTGTGGAGGCAGCAAGACAGTTAAGGGAGGAAACAGGGCCATTACAGGAGATATTCTTGAATCCAGGGAAAGGGAAAAACATGAGAAAGAGACCCAGAGTAACTCCACTTTAATTACCCTAGTTATAAATTGTGCGGAACTACTTTGGTAGGTTTTCAATGTTCTGTTACATTATCCTACTAGTAGTAAAGATCTTTCTACAAATCCAAGTGGCTCTTCTTTCTTGAGTTTGCCAGCCTTGCAGGGCTTGACAATAGTGGACAAGTGGAAATAGTGGAAATGACTATGACCAGATGGCCTACGTAACTATTGTTTGTCCAGTTCTCCAGCTGCTAACTTTAAGTGCACAGAAGTTCCCAGCTTTTCCTTATACAGTTATTGACATTTCTGCCAATGGAGCATCTCTCAAAGAGAGGAATAGTCCAGCAACAGATTGGATTGGGGAAACCAGTAGTTAAGCCAAGGGATACAGAGTAGGAGTCTATAACTGAACCTGTAGACCCATGAAACGGTATATTTCTCTAAGGAACATATTCTCAGATATTAAAGAATTTTTGTTCACCAACATCTACTTATAAGTGTAAATTAGCACAAAGTATAACCTGACTGATAGCCTTTGGAGGGATAGTACAGGTTGAACAACTTTGGGGGCACTGATAAAGCTTGAAGAGAATAGCCAGGTCTAAGAAGTATGATAGGCCCCTGATGAACTTCAGACTTGTTGCAGCCAGTCTTCTTCCTGGGCCTATCCGGAGACTTCTGTCTCACTAAGTTCCCTAAGATATCTGTCCTGTCTCCAGTCTTGAGGTCAATCAAAACATCTTTATTTGTGAAGATACAATGTCTTAATGCTGCTTCAGGATCAAATATCCCATCTCTTTTCAAGGAAAACCCAGTGCAGATTGGAAGAGAAACACAAACTTCCAGGCATCTCATTGCATTTTCTCAGGTCATTATTCAGCACTTCTCAGAGGAAAACAATTGCATATTTAATCTTCAGATGACAGTTAGATTCATCTATCCAAACTCAAGAAGATGATTAGGGGAGCTGCTGAAGATATGCTTTTTCCCATATGATAAACACATATAATAGCTGCTCATGAGGAGCTGATGGGAAATACAGAGTTTCTTTGCTATCAATTTCTAATTGCACAAAATATACAAATATGAGCTATGAATCCACCATCTCATCTGCCACAGATGCTGAAGCTGACAGATGAACCCAAACCTTTTCAGCAGATAATGGAAAATTGCTCAAAACTAAATTTCTGAAACTTTTAGATTACTGTATACTGTTTATAATTAGAATTACAGGGGGTGGGGGGAGGAATCAGACAAGAGACAGAAGGCTTAAAGTAGAGTGTTGAACCCTGAAAATATATTAAGCAATTATATGTTGAAAGGATGGAATTCCAGTGTAGGCCTCTAGAGCTCCCTCCCCACTCCCAGGGTAGGATACAATGTATGACTTAAATACCCTTGGGGTGCACATCACATGCAAAATCACTGATGCCCCTCAATATGAACATGCATTTTTACACATCCTGATTTTATCTACCCCATGTGAATTCCAAACATCTTGCATATCAGTTCATATGGTACAGAATGCTATAAGATAACTGAGAACACCTGAATGTAACATAGTTCTTCAGATTAAACTCAACCAATCAGGAAGATAAAAATCTGTCAGTTTCTACAAAGTAGAAAACACTGGGCATAATTTCAGAAGTTGTGGATGACTTTCCATTTTAGCTTTGGCTAAGACAAGGCACAGCTTGGAATGCCTAATCACAGCTGTTCTGAAAAAAAACGAATTAACACATTGCAGGCTAGCTGGCTGATGATGCTGGTGTCCATCAGCTTTGGGTGGTTCCTCCATATGGAGTCATTTATTTATATTCTCATGCCATGAGGCCATACTAGTCTTTGTAAGAGACAATCCTTCTGTTATTCAGCCTCATGACTGTAAAGGAAGGGATCATCTTTCACCAAAGCCAATTCTTAGAGGTGATAACTGGAAAATGACTTAATCTTTTCTGTTGGCTGAATTTAACATATGCTCCCCAGTGTGTCTTATGTAGCTAGTAACAAATTAACTTCAGAACAACAGCCAGGATATCTAATGTGTTTTTTTAACTAGGCCTTAGATTGGATTTGACATTTGTTTCTGTGACACTCAAGAGCTTCTGTTTTGAGTAGCACATCACTTTGGTGGAGTGTTGTCTCATGACAGCTCTAGGAAGAATGAGAGCAAGAAAGAAAACAAGAAGCCAGTATGATAGAATTGCTAAAGACTTGGATCTGTGAAATTCAGATTCCAATTCCTGCTTATGAAGCCATGAAATGATGTTCAAATTCAACTGAGGGTGGGGGTCCAAATGTAACTTTTTTTCAGAATAGAAGCTCTGAAGTCCATATTTTACATTATGGAATAGATAGATAACTTCGCCAGGGAATGAACAGCCAGGGATTACTATCCTGCCTTTCTCCTGAAGTACCTGCAGATTTTGCTGTTTTTCACTGTATTACTTTTGGAATCATTTCTCTAGGATGAGATCTGGGGATCTGGGGCTTCTGGACCTTCCTGGAGGAACTATAAAGCTTAAAGTAGTGCTAAGAAATTTCTCTTAGTCATTAGCGTTCAGGTGCCTGAGGCTTGCACATTGATTTATACATTTTAAAATTATCTATATGATGATACCAGTATGCAGATGGCATACTGCTCTACCATTTGCTTCTACCATCTAATCCCAGGGAGATGCCTAGAATTTGTGTCTAAAGGGAACATTAGCATGGAAAAAGCAAGCTACTGATAATTTTGATAAGATGAGATCTTTTGGTTTGGCAAACCCACTGTTCTGTCTTCAGTGGTTCTGGCTACTCCTGAAGAATCAGATATATATCTTGAGGGTGCTCCTGGACACAACACTTTTAATGGAGGTGGAGGTGATTGCAGTAGACAGGGTACCTTTAAATGATTGGTGTGCCAGCTGCTGTCATGTTGTGTAAGTGGTCTTCTAATTAGTCTTATTTCTCTTGTTTTAGATTCTGGTCTCAGGAAGTATTTTCATTTAACTGATCTTTTAAATTCTTTTTTTGTGTGTATGTGTGCGTGTTTGTGTGTGTGTGTGTTGCTAACATTATATTTGTATGACTGCACTGGAATTCATTTTATGATGCTGGTCTTGTTCTTGTTTAAAAGTTCTTGTTTAAAAGGTTCTTGTAAACCAATTTATAGAGCTTATTGTTTTGAAAAGCACTTTAGATCACTGTATATACAGGAGGAACTACCCCATCCGAACATCCGGCATTAGATTTTGAAGCTCACGTGCTCCCCTCCTGGCCCCCTGTACCAGGCTCTGTGATTATAAAACTCATTAAACAGATGAAATCGAACAAAGCTCCAGGATATGACTTCATCTCAGCGGAGGTCATCCACAATAATTTAGATTGGTGGGTACCTATTTCGGTTTCCCTATTCACCTATATTGATAACTATGCCAAGTTCCCTGATGGCTGGGATCTAGCTCTGGTGATTCCAATCTATAAAAAAGGAGGTAAGGATTTACCTTCCAGTTATCGGCCCATTAGCCTTCTCAGTGTGGTTAGTAAATTATATGCTAGACACTTGTAAAATAAGCTCCTGGATTGGATTATAACTGAGAATGTCTTGGCTGATGAGCAGGCAGGCTTCAGAGAAGGCTGCTCAATTTTTAACCATGCTTTAACTCTTCAACATCTAGTTGAGAAATACTCCTCCAGAGCTTGTTCAACACTCTACACCATGTTTATTGATCTTAAATGTGCTTTTGATTTCATCTCTAGATCCAATCTATGGGAGAAATTGAATTTTCCTCAATCGATAGAAGATTACTTGTTCTTATACATAAACTCTATGAAAACTCCTGGATGAAGGTGTGATGTAGTATGCACAGACACTGCACCAAGGAAATCCCAGTCAAGAGAGGAGTGAGACAAGGGTGTATTCTAGCTCCCCTTCTCTTTAATCTATACATCAATTCCCTCATAGATAAACTGAATAGTCCATCTCTTCATCCACCAAAATTGGGAAATAGACACATTTCTGTTCTTTTATATGCCACGTTGCTCTCTCTCAGACACAGACTGGCCTGAAACAGGCACTTCATATACTTGCTGAGTATTGCTGAGAAGTATAGCTAGAAATAAATTACTCCAAAACCAAGGTTATGATTTTTGCTAAGCGCCCTAAGGCACATGTCTGGTGGCTAAATAATCATCCAATAAAGCAAGTTAAGACCTTTAAATATTGGGGGATTTTTTTTGTCATGCTACGGGCAACTGTAAGTCCCATGCCGATAACGTCAGCTTAAATGTACAAAAAACAGCGTCGGCTTTACAATCTTTCTACTTCTTCAAAGGAGCTCAGTATACACCTGCAGCTATTAAAGTCTTCTCGGCTAAGATCTGAGCCCAGCTCCTCTTTGGAATTCAGTTGGCCCCTATAGGTCATTTCTTTTTTTTGAAAGAGTTCAATCCAAGTTTCTGGAATCTATTTGTCAAGTACCTTGTTGCGTTCCAAACATGGTGCTTCATCATGAGGCTAACCTACTTAAAATAGAAACTTCTGCTTGGATTTACATTTTCTCTTACATTGGCTTAAGCTCTCTTTTTTTTCAGCCGGCTTGGCCCCTTTAATTATGACCGATAGCTTCAGTCTTCTTGGTGCCAGGCAATACATGCTAAATTGCAATCTTATGGCTTTACATGGGCAGCCATCGCTTTGATGGGCTATGAATGTGCACTAGCTGATCTCAAACAATGGACCATCGATTTAAAGCTGTAATCATATTTATCAGTCCTACCTACATCTTATTTAGCCATTCTGCACATTTTCTCTGACCAGCCAGATACCTAAGCTGTATAACAATTCCAAAATTCAGAAGAGCTTTATCCTTGCCTAGATTTAATGCCCTCCCAACAGCTGTTATTGAAGGGAGATGGAGGTGGACGAATAATTGAAATGATGGAATATGTTAGTTTGTGTTGTCCCCTCTATGCAGTTGCTCGCCAGGAATTATTATCTCCATTCTTCACTAAACATCCTGGTTGTTCTGAATCGTTGTATCTTAAGTTGTTACTATCAAATCAATCTGATTCCATCTTGTTGACCACAGCTAAGTAATGTTCTATAGCTTGTACAGTACGCTGTAGTATCTCCTCTAATTTTTCTTAGATATTTTAGAATGTTATGTATTTCTCTTTTTTTATCCTAATTAATTGTGATTCTTAATAGCTAATAGTAATGAGGGCTACATATTATTTCCAATATTGTTGGCAGCATGTCTCTTGGTTATAGTTCCTGAGTTTATGAATCTGTGGCTTTCATGTACTGTTTTCTCATTTCACACAGGCATCTGATTAGAAACTGTAGGAACAGAGTGCTGGGCTAGACATTTCTTAGATTTCTATGTATTAAATGATTATAACCCTAAGCCATCTGTTTCCAAGTCGTATTTAATCATCAGTCTTTCTGGAAAGGCACATTGGCTAAATACACTTGAATGATTGAGTTTAACTTACATGATCATATTGGTTTCCTTCACACAAAGTGTGTAGGAACCATTTTATCTCTGAAATTATTGATAAACTAAGTAAAAAAGAATTCTGATGAAAACTCTGTTCTTTCCATATTATGAAGAATGGTGCCTTAACTAAAGTTTCAGTATAAAATATTTAAGCATGTTAAAAATACAACACACCAAGAATTCAAGTGCCCTGTCCCAAATGTTTTGAATTCCTAATTGCTATGGTCATCTGGCTAGCTGTAAACATGGGCTTTCCATCTGGTTTTCATTTAATATTCGTTTTTGAGAGGTATAAAAGCCAAAGAACCACATGAAATTAGCAATGAGTTTGTCCCATTGTAAAATTTCCTGTCTGTGACATGCAAATTAATCTGTAATTAATTCTAATAATAATTCCAACTAAATCATATATACTGCCATACATAGTACAACAAGTTATTTGACTTGTGGATGCTGAAGGAGAAGGAAGTGATGGTGTCTTTCTGGCAGAAACTGCAAGGGGGAAGGCAGAAACTGGCATTAGAAAGGGTTTTCCTGGAGGATTTCTCTCCCTAGAGGTCCTGGATGAGAGTATAGTCTGGAGGCAGGGGTCACAGAAGCAGGTCGCTAGATTGGATCCTTGCCCTTCCTGGTTGATGACAGCTGCTAGGGAGGTAACAGAAAGTATCCTTGAAAGGGGTGATGACTTCGGCCTTGAAAAAAGACAGTGGTATGCCTCCTCTTCAAAAAGTGATTACTCAACCCATCTATTTAAGATGATTACTGGATGATCTCCAACCTACTTCTCTTAGGGAATGTTGCTGAGAAGCCCTGCAGTTGCAGAGAGCTCTGGACAAAATAGATTATTTGGACCCTTTTCAGTTGGGTTTCAGTCCAGGCTATGAGACCAAGATGGCTTTGAGTGTGCTTGTCAATGACGATGGTGAGACCAAAGGAGGGTGAGTGCAACCATCCTGACTCCACTGAACCTCTCTTAGTGGCATTCCATACCATTGATGGTAGTATCCTTCTAGACCACCTCTGAGGTTTAGGAGTGAGAGGCATCATTCTGTGGTTGTTTTTCTTCTCCTTGTGTAGACAATTCCAGTTGGTGATGGAGGAGAGACTGAGCCCTTGGGCACCCCATTATGGGATGCCCAAGAATTGATCCTCTACTGTCTTCTATTTAATATCTATCTAAAGCCTTTGGGGGAGGTTATTCATCAGTACAGCGGTTATGTTCCATAATTATGCTGATAATACTGTTGGATACCTCCATGTTCCAATCAGGAGAAGCTGTTGTGGTCTCATCCCCATGCTTGGAGGCTCCTATAATGTGGATGGGGAGAAACAGACTTAGAGTCAGCACAAAGAGACAGAGTGGCTCTGAATTTAAAAGCCAATGGATTCTGGGAGAATTATATCTTTGGCACCGGACAGGGTTGCACTCCACTGTGCAGTAATCTGGGGGTCCTTTTGAACTCATAGCTTCTGCTTGAAGAATAGATGGAGGCTACAGCTGAGAAGGACTTTACCTATCTCCAACTTGTTTACCAGTTACAGCCATTCTTGGATTGGAAGGCTTGTTTCCAGTCACTTATGCTTTGCCACTTCAGGTTGGACTATTTGCAACTCATTCTACTTAGAGCTACCCTTGAAGAGCCCCCTGAAACTTCAGAAGTAGTACCACTCTGTTCATCCATGTGCTACTACTACTTTGAGAGCTGTACTGATGGCTAGTGAGCTTCTGGGTGCAATTCAGTGTGCTGGTTGTCACGTTTAAAGCCCTTTGTAGTTCAGGAGCGATCTGTTTATAGGGCCATCTTGTGCCAGTGAAATCTGCCCATCTAGTATGTTTGAGTAGGGAAGGCTTGCAGTGCATCTTGATGCCTATGGAATGTTGACATCAGAGACTCTGAGGGTAATCCTTCTCTTGGTCAGCCCCATCCTGTAGAACAACATATTCCCAGTTATAAGGGCATCTTCTTCCTTGTTAGCATTCTGGGGGGTGAACTAAGACCTTCCTTTTCTGGAGGGCCTTTCAGGTGGTATGGGTACTTGAATGTCTTCTGAAGAGGTAGTGCTGGGGGGTGTTTAGTATAGCTTTGTTGTGATGTTTGTCAGTTATGATTCATTTTGTTAGCCTTTCTGCCATATATAAAGTCTTTTGGGCTTATTATATTTAATCTGTTTACTGAATTTATGAAGTGGAAACAACTCAGAGCTGTTCTGATTAGAGTGTCATACAAACAAACATGCTTTGCAAAATGGCTGGTATTGCAATCCAATGCATGCCTACTCTAGAGTAATCTAGGGAAGTATTATAGAATTACATTGTATACATTGCAGCAAGGGTGAACCAGTCTTCAGCTTCAAGGACTTCACTCTCCTCTTGTCATTGCCTTACTGAGAACTGTGGCTTCAAGATTCTGGGGTATTCCTAGGGGCCCCTTTGGGGCTTTGCTTCTGCTTTTCCATCAGAAACAAATATAGCTCACTAGAGAGCTGCTACTTCAAAGATATTTATTTTCCTATCTATATAATTGGATTGTGGTTTGATACTTTCTCAAATGAATTAAGGGTAAGCCTTGTTTAACATTCAACATTTGACGGAAGGCTCACTTGAGTCAAGTCTAGTTTCACATGGCAAATGTTGTGACACAGTTGAATTCTCCTTGAAATCCCTACTTCATATGAGTAAAGTAGAAGACCAAGGTTTGGAAAATGAAAATTCATCAGTCACTTCTGCTGTATCAGTTGACTCCTGTGTGTTGATTTTTTTCTTGACTCTCTCAACTTCCCTTCATTAAGGAGTATGCTGCACATGATGACCCTACATTAATAGGCAAATCTATTCCTCAATAATATACTCTATCAAAAACATGCACATGTGTACAAAAATGGGAGAAACTAGGCAAACAAAATAAAAATTTTAATGAATAATTTAGGAATGTTCTGTATTTACTGATAGTCATTTAAAAACTCCAAGGGCACAACAGACATTTTATTTCACATTTAATGTCCATTATTTCAGAGCAGTGCAGTTTGTTTGTCTATTGACCTTAGATACGGTGTTGCATAGAATGCCATGACCTATATTTTACAGATATTCGGCCTCTGATGCTGGCAATCAGCTGAGTTACTCAGATCCATTCTCGAGTATAATGCATTCTCTTTCACAGCTTCATCTGTGTCATATGTAAAGGAGAGGGATATTTTATCATCATTTCTCTGGAACATCTACAACATGGAGGATATTAACAATTCAGATATAGCCAAGCAGTTTCAGTGTGCAAAATCTAAGTAACAGAATCCATCTGTCTAATTAATGAGTGCCTGGAGTAGGCAGATGTAATTGTAACCAGGGTCAGCAACCAGTAAAAATGCACGGAGTAAATTATGAAATTGTACTATGAAGAGTCACATTGACTTTCCCTTATATTTGTAGTAAAATATATTTAAAAATCATGTTTACCCATTGATAAATCATGGTCGCTAAGATCATTCATAAAAGAATCAAAGTATCATTTCCTTCTCTCTTCTAATTGGCTGAGTTATTCTCAAAGACCAATACTGTTTAATTTTGAATCCATTACTTTTAAAACCAATCTAACATATTTAAAGAGTGTAAATACAAGTTATATTCATCATAAACCAGGGCTGGAGTCAAACCTTTTGCCCAAGAAAAAGAGAAGATTCACAGATCAGTGTAAAACATGGAACTGTTTTATAAGCTGGTCTTAAATTCAGTCTTGGTCATCTCCAGTTTAAAATATTTCTATGAAGAACTGGAAAAGACCACACAGAACAACCTTCATCATTCACTATCTTCCAGGAGTGATGGAGTTTAACTTGGCCAGCATGATCAAAGGCTATGGAGGCTGAAATTTCTCTGAGTAGCTCTAGAGAGTACCAGTTTGCAACACATAGATATAGAATTGCTCCTGGTCATAAAGGAGACAATATTGAGCATAGGCCTAGAAATGAAACTAGCTTAAGAAATCCCTGCCAGGATTTCAACCCTTTTCTCCATGCTGGCCACAGTGAAGGGCCAGGTGTTCTATCAGTTTGTAATTAACAGCCCCCAGTTGATGGATGCCTCTTCTGCCCCAGCATCCTGTCAGTGACTCTACTCCTGAACATGGGTCTTGTGCTCTTTTGAAAGAGTGCTAAATCTAAAGCATGATTAGCCCAATGGATAGGTTACAGGTATGCAGGAAGAAGAGTGCAGGAGGGCTCTCTTGAGGGTTAACCACATGTTAAAAGAGCAATTGGAAGTTGTTTTTCAATGCTAATAGATGATGCTCAGTGGGAAGGAAAGTGAAGCCATGGCAATCCACTGCTCACTTTCCTTATCTTGTCCTGTATTAAAATTGTAAGGACAGCACCACTCACAATGAAGCTTTCTTTAACCATTATTTAATTGGGCTGCCAACTAACCAAACCACTGGTCCACAACTGGGTCCTATGCTTTGAACAGGTATCAGCAGGTAAAATGATTCATGGCTGAAGAGTAGCAGTGGCACTTGCTGTTTAAGCCTCCACCAAACACTTGCCACATCCTACCACCCAGCCTTTGCATTGCAGTGAGCCTTAACCCTCCCCTCTCCCATGCTATGGCTGCAACTGTTCGGGGGGAAAAAAACCTAGCTGCAAAGCAATGGTGCTGTGCCATTATCCCACAGCTATTCATGTGAATTGATCTGCAGCAGGAATGAAGCCTTGTATTAACTACTTAGTGTTTGGGGGAAATGGCTTAAACATGTACTGAAAAGAGGTGAAAGGGAGCAAACAATTTATTCTCCCTTTTCTGGATGGAGTCAAGCAAGAAGATCTTTGTTTCTCTGCCTTAGGTTGAGGAACAGGGCTTTGAATCTATGATGCCTTTATACTTTCCTTTTGGTTGGCTTCAGGGAGCACCAAGGGGCTGTAGCATTTCCTGTCTGTTCTTAGCATTCTTAGATCAGCAGGAGTGAAGATCATCAGCTGATTAGCTTCAAAAAGCTTTGATGAGATTGGGGAATGAAAACAGTGCCAGATGGAACTTTCCTAAATTCTTTTAAAAGTTCAGGAACAGGTGTACCATTGAAGACAGTGACAGAAAGCCCAGAATCTATGAAAGCTTATGCTATAACAAATGTCTTGGTCTTTAGAAGTATTACAGGATTCTTTGTTTTTTTCTCCAATAGACTGAAATAATTAAGCCTCTGGAAACAATTGCAAACTATTGTGATATTCAGCTGAATGAAGATCTTTAGCAGTTCCCATGGCTGATTACTCTAATGCAAGAAGCTTTACTAATCTGGCTGGGATATCACAGGTGCTCTCACAAAATGTTAGACATGGGATAATAAAAAAAATGACTACTCATCTCTTCACTCAGATTCTGTAAATCGGTTCCCTAAATATGAATTTACTATACAAGTCTATGTAAATCTATTCAAAGAATGGTTAAGTTTCAAACAAATCCTCATAATTCCAAGTAAATCCATGTCTTATTGAAATTCCAGGTTTGGTTCAGAATAAATGTGTACGGGATTGTACTTCAAGCCTGCGATTTGAAGTTCACCTATTAGCAATCAGCCCTATTGAACATAACGGACATGCATCTCAGCAAATGTGCATCTGGCTGAATGTTTAGGCACCCAGTTGTGACATTTCTGATATAAGGCTTTCTTTGCCAGATTCATAATTGGCAATAATTGCTACCTGACATTTCATTCATATTTTAAGCTGGTCGCTGTAGAGCTTTTCAGCAATGAATGAGCAATCTGATTGATGTCTGGGGAGTAATAATAAATTCATTTCAAAAGAAATGAAATAACTTGTAGCACTGCCAATTATTGACAGGCCTGGACTTGTTTTCACAAAACAGTCCAGTAGGCAGCTGGAAACCCATAAGCCTGCACTGATGTTCTTTCAAAAGAGATACTTTTAGAAGCATGTGGGAAGAATTTTGAGAAGGCTACAGCAAGCCAATCTGAGATTTTTGAGTATAATTTAAGTCAGCTCTACACCAGTGTAAAAAGGGTTGGCAGAATAGCAGATATGGGTACCAGAGACTCTATTGTCATTCCAACTGGTGCCTATAACTCCCCCCAATTAAACTGAAAATGTAGAAATGTCAACATTGCCCCAGTTTCTCAGTATAGGCAAGAAATCTCATGAGAGTTTAGTATGCTTACAGAAGAGCTTAAGAAATCCCTGCATTCTTATGGGAGATTTGATAAGATTTCAGTATTCCTTTGGCAGCTCACCTGAAAGTTTAGACAATGTGGGAGGCATGTGGCCATTGCACAAGACTGCTTGATAGTACCAGCAACCACATAGATTGCCAACCTTTTGCATCCCTGATAAATGGCCATCCGGATTTTACTTAAAGGGCTCCAGAGTAGAAGACAACCTCTTCCACTCTCAAAAAAGATTTGTACATCAGGAAAGTTTCCCTTATATTAAATCAGATCCCTCTTTCTTGTAATTTGAATATATTGCTTTGGGTCTGTCTCTAGAGCAGCAGAAAATATACTTGCTGGAGATAAATTGTACGACTCTTTTGAAGTTTGGCTCTCAGTTCCCCGGATTTCCTATTATTTCTTTTGGTTATTTCTTTCTCAAATACAGTATTCTGCATATTCATCATTCAAACTTTGTTCAAAAATTTTGGTGTTGGAATATTTCTTTTCTTTTTAAATAATCAGGTGCAATTTCAAAGTATTGTCTGAAAAAACTTTGGATCAACAATAATGCAAAAGAAGAACAATGACTAACAGTATAAGATTCAGCGTGTTCATTTTGAAATAAATCAACTTATCTCAGTGGGCCTCCTTCTTAGTATGTTTGTTTCAGATTACGGTGTAGATCATACGATACCACAAAAAAAATTAAAACAATAAATTATACGAGAATCCAAATGAGAACCTAAACAAGGATTTCTTTTGCTGCCATTTAAAAACAGAGTGAAGTATGATGATGGGACGCTCTGGGAGAACGTTCTACAGAATAGTTGCAATAACAAAGGTTGTTACTTTTTGTTGTGGAACTCATTGCCACAAGTCTTGGTGGTTGGCACTAACTTGGATAGTGCAAAAGGGATTGGATAAATTCATGAAGTCTCTTGAGGACAATTCATTTTTGCTCTCAGTGTAATTTCCAGGTTACAGGAAGCATGCCTCCGAACACCAGATAGGAGAAAGCTGTCTCATTTCTTGTTTGTCTAGAGGCATCTGTCTGGCTGTTCTAGCAACAAAAAAACTATACGTGTTTCGGTCTGATCCAGCAGAGCTCTTCTCATTTTATGTTCTTATGTTCTTCATGTGATCTCCTGTCCACAAGATGCAGTGCAACAATCCAATTAACATTTGGTTTCGGCTATATAAATCTCCATTTCATGCTGGTCCTTTTTAGAAAAAGAACAAAACTCCTTGGGTAACATTAATGTATGACTCTTTAAAGAAAGAAAAGAACAACTTGAAGTTAAAGATATTTAGAATGGTTAATATGTCTCCTTGGCTTTTATGTTTGTAAAATGGTGGTCCAGCCTCAAGTTTGCTTTTGGAAACAATTCAGAAAGGGAAAATAATCTTTGGTTTAGTTTTTTCTCACTCTGTCGACTATACCCTTGAGCTATTGCTCCAATGATGTGTATGGATTTTGCTTTTGGACCAAAGGTATGAATATATATCATGCTTCACATTGGCTCCTTTCTAAGTAAACCTTTCGTAAAGTGCAAAAAAAAAAAGTTTCATTCATTCACATTTCACAGTTCACTTCAGGGACAAAATATGCCCTTTTTCATAACAGTCTCAGTTCTTTCCCTGGCTTCAGTTTTGCTTTCCATTCATGCCATTCATCCAAACATAATATGAAATCCAGCTTGCTGTCTAATTTCTGGCCTTCCTGGTGTGTATAGACACTGACAGAGGTACATAGACATATACACACAAAGCTGAAGAATCAAAAACGACTCTTTCCAGTTAATTTGTAGAATTCAATTTGTACTATTACTGATGTTGTTGGTAATCCACAGCACCATGTGACTTAGCTTGGTAAGATTCTTCCTCTCTCAGTCTCATTGCATTTCCTTGCAATATATATATATTAATTGCATGTCCCTCAGTGTAGAGCGAACTGAGGGAATGGTTAGCATGGTGCAAGGAGTATTGCCCTGGAACAAAGATGGGAAAATCTAATCTATTTATGTGTGGAAGAATAGGACTGTACGGATAGCATTATCCAAATCAGGACTTCCATATTTGGGTTGCAAAGTGCTGGATGTCCACTAGATGACAGCAAAGAGAGATAGAAAACTCTAACGCTAGCGGTTGTCTGGTGCTGGTTGCCTCTTGCAAAGAGACCCTATTAACTCACTAAGAAAGAAGGCTGGAGGGCCTCTGTCTCAGTTCTCAAGATCATATGCCCCAACCCTAATTCTTCGCATTAAAACTCAGAAAAGTTTATGTGAATTCAACATAATCTTTATTTTATGGTAACTGCATAGAAGGATGGCTTTTGACTAATTCTAAGGTGTCGTTTGGAACAGGATAATTGAAGTACCTCTCATTGGCTGTGCTGAAATGGATTGTTTTTCAACAAACAGGAAATGATGGGAGAGAAATATTACACTGTTTGCTCTCTGTTCAAAGTCTAATTCTTCAGCTAGGAAAAAATGGTCAACTGCTTATCACTCAGTTCACAGTGAAGCCTTTGCTTATCCATACAGTTCTTTCTGATTTATTTTCAAGGTATCGTTAAAGGTCATTAGGAGCCCGACACTTCTAAAACAAATAGTTTAACTCCAGTGAACACTTTACACATTTCAAAGCTAGTAGATAACTAGAGCTACCACATAGTTCTATTCCTTTCCAGTAGAAAAGCTTCTAGCTAGTTTGTGAAATATGAGTAACAGGGTGAAATATCAATTCATACTAAATCATGTGTCTGAACTCTGGCTAAGACTGCTCACTGGCGTATGTGTAAAGTACAACATTCAAGAAAGCACATCAATACTAACAGCCTCAGTCTCCAAAGGGCAATCCATTTAAATCACCACTCACTTATTTATGAAAATATTAGGGCTCTCTTGAACCCTGAAAGGAAAAATTCCCATAGTATAACATTCTGTTGTAGTTCCCACTAGTAATAGATAAAGTGAAGATTCCTTCAAGTCCTAGCAACATTGTAGACACATCCTTATAGTTTACTTGATAGAAATATGGAAGTAGTTGACTGTTTCCTTCTTCTAGGATGCTTTCTGATTTCCCTATCTGGCCTATACCCCTATTATTTTCTGGTGGTCTCCCATTTAAATAGTAAGAAGCCTGATCCTTCTTAACCTAGACAAGGTTGGCCACATACTGCCACCTGCTGAGACATTGGTAATATATGTGAGACATTGGTTAATATATAAACAATTCAGAAGAAATCCTTCAGACCTCACATGAGCATAGCACCTCTCTACTCTTTATTAAACCGTGTCCAAATATCATAGGGCTAATTTATATGTTTAGGATTTCCCTCCATTTAGCTTTCCCTATCACACCAACACACATCTATCATTGGAGGCGAATATGTGTAGCTCAGGGTTGAACTGTGGAGTCCTTAGGGTTCTCTGAGCTTGGAACCAAGCTCAGAGAACCCCAAAGACTCCACATCTATCATTGCCTGTCTTAGCAAAAATGTATAAAAAGAAACCTGTAAGTCTGCCCATACTCTACCCAACCACCTCTCAGCTAGTTGTGTAGAACTAACATGTATATACTACTAAATCTCCTGTCTGTTTGTCTATCTGTAACCTTCAGTTGGCTGAAACAGTGCATCATAGGGCAACAATTTTTGAAGCAAGGTACCTCAAATGGGCTAACTTGCAGAATGCATCCAAAATCCAGGACCCATGACTCATGTGGAATTGAAATTTCAATGGCACCAGTCTATATTATATGTGGAAAGAAGGATGACCCAATGGGTCATGGTTTGTCTAGTAAGGAATAAAGATAGGATAGATGGAATCATATGAAATTGAAGCATATGGGTTTATGAAATCCGACAGGATACTATTTTGGCTGTGGTCTTAAAGTGTGGGTCAGAACCCCATGGGAGGTCATGAGCAACTTACAAGGGGGTTCTAATTTTTTAAAAAACCAGATAAACCTCACACAGATAGCATAGGAGGATAGTCAAATCCTATAGGCACTGGTCCTTGTTTTATCTAAACAAGCTTCTATGGACAGTTGTGGGACTGCAAAATTTGAAAACCATCGAAATATATAAATTAAAAGTTAAGTATTAAAAATAAATGGCATGTTTATTACTTGCCCAACTATAAGCCAAATGAAATCATGAGTTTTATTAATGGGGAGGTTACACAAACCCATATATCATTTTCGGGGATTATGGTACGAAAATGTTTGAGAATCCTTGCTGTATGTTGTTCAATGTTGTGCTTATAATTTGTGCATGGTCATGTAACATCATCAGAGGAGAGAGAAACAAGCTGGACCCAAGAGCAACCTTCTCTAGCAGTTCAGAGAGTGATTAATTTAGTGGTTGTCTAGACTAGGCTAAAAGGGAGAAGAGCAGCTAGGTCAGTAGCTCTGATATTGCTGCGGTTCAGTGTAAGATGTAAGATTAATCTGGGTCCTTCAGGTGCAGCAGAACACTTGCTGTCATCTCACCAAGCACAGTTATTTCCTTGGTTGGAGAGAGGTGCTAGAGGGGCCTTGAGACCTGAAGGAGGTCTCCATCTTTCACAAGCTGGAGAGCATTCATGCCTGGGCTCAGTAACAAGGCAAGGCAACAAGGATGGCTTGGTAGGCACGAGGGTATTCTTTAGCCTTTTTAAGCTCAAGAGCTTAAAAGTTCAGGTGACCACAACAAAGAGCATTTGCTGTATCTCTTGTGGTCACCTGAAATCATTGCTTCCATCTAGTGGTAATCTGGAGGTTTGCATCCCAGATTGGTGGTGGTGGTGATGGTTCCCTCCTCCTCCTCCTCCTCCTCCCAACATTTGTACATTTAACTATTACCAGTGCCCAATAATGATCTGTGGCAGTAGTATGAGATTAATACCTCTTTTGCTAGATGCTGTTCTTCAGATAGTGAGAACATAATCGGAGAAAGGATGGAATTGGTCCTGTAGTTATGCTTAATGATATCTTCTTGGCTTAAATTATGCTAGGTTTTGGCTAACATATATATGATAGTATAAAAAAATGTTGACATATACATATAAATCAGCAGTTTGTTCCATCACTTTTTGAAGGGATGCCTTCAGGCATAGAAATCCACCCCATGTTAAGTTCCATTTCGGAGATCCTTCTCAGATGGATGCCTTTGAAATTGGTTATGTTTGGCAAGCAGAAGGCCTTCTCAGTGCTGGCCAGGAAACTGCAAATTTCTTCCAAATAGGATGTGTTTCTTATTTCATCTGTATACTGTAGCTTTGAAAATTCTTTCTGTTTAAGGCTTTCTTGAATGGTGTTGGTTTTGTGTGTCTGTGTGTCTGTGTGTTAGCATTACAGAACAATTTCTCAGTGTGGTCTACTTGCTTGCTAATATGACTTTTAGATCTTTGAAATCTGCATCTTTATGGGCTTTTGTACATGAGGCCATAGCCTACAAATGATTTGAATGCTGTAAATCAGTAAAAATAAATATTTATATTTTATTTGACAAGCCTATATGGTGTAATAGTAAATATTGATATTTTATCTGACAAACCAGTAATGCTGGACACAACATCATTTCTATGCTGAGTGAAATTTAAACCACTGGAACATTATTGAATGCATGAAGCCCCCCTGGCATTCTAGCTAAGAAAGAAAATTAAATGTTGTTATGTAGTTCCTAGAGCTTTTGACTCGGTTTAATGCCTTAATCTTCTTTTCAGAACCCCAGCATCTAATTTTTAATTATGCCTCCATTTTTGCCCTGATTTCTTCTACCCTGTTATGTAGCATTTGTTCTCAGTTTAATTGTAGCCCTCCTGACCTAACACCGTAATGCTAGGATTAGGAACTTCAGACCCAGAATACCGATGGAAACATGGACTGATTGCTGTGTTGGGGAAAAAAGTATATCATGGACCCTGCTGATAATCCATTCTTTTCAATTAATTCCAACTTTGCATTTAATGACTACTATAATAATGGATTGCTGCATGGGGTGGGGGTGGACTAGATGTTCTCAAGTGCTCAACCCTGCCTTCTATAACTCTGTGATTACCAGTTTATTCCTTTTTTCCCCCAATAAAATGTGCCACCTTTCCCAACACGTTGTCCTTGTTAATTGTGAAAACTTTCATATCCCATCAGCCTGGAGTGTTTTGTATCGAAAGGTGTTATAGAAATAATACACTTACCATTACTCAGGAGCTCTGCCATGCCAATGCATTTTCCTGGCATTGCGTTAACACTTTCCCTAATAAATCTGATTGTTCTGGAAGTCTACATAGGGCAGCCAGCAGCAAGGGAAAGTTCTTGATTATTTTTTTAGTTCATAAAAAACAAAAGGGTCTTGTGGTCTTATGTAAGTACGTAACATTTCTCTCAAGCCCGGCTCAATGATTACATGAACTACATATCATTTCCTTTGCAAACTGGCAACAATGTGGAACAGATTTGTTACTACCTTGCTCCAGAATTTTTTTTTTTTTACTTCCAAATCTTCTATGCGCCTCTGAGATTTCCCGATGGCCACGCACCCCATTTTTTTTTTTTAGATCACCAAGGTTGACTATGTACTGCCACCTTCTGTGACTGTGACACTTTAAGACTAGCACATTTATTATCACACAAGCATTTGTGAATCACAATCCAAATGCTGTGATAGGAGTATTATATATACACAGAAGAGGAGAGGAGAAAGAGAAAGAAAAGTACTGAATAAGGTAAGGTTTTGAAAGTGATCAAATATAAGCAACAGTTTTGTCCTCTACTGCAGATCAGTGAATGGGAGTTGTCATATGCAAAAAATGGGAACTTGGAATCCATGAAGATCGAGAACTTCAGAAGACCAAACTAATCAACCATCCAACAAGGATAACCTATGAATCTGGATCATGGGTACAATCCTGGAGAAAGAACTGCATGAGCATTCATTCCCTTTTTGCTTCTTTTCTTCCAAGAAGATCTGCCTGATCATCCTTTGGAAGCATGACTTTTGAAAGGTGTTGCCAGCTAGTCTTAAATCAGCAAAGAAGCCAAGAGTAAAAAAGAGAGTGATATGATTTATTCCCTTATTCAACCTCATCCTAGATATGCCCAAAGCTATTATCACTCGCACTATAACTGCTCCTTTACTTGAGTGTTTTTTAGAGATTTCTTGAACACTGTGAGCCTTCATCACCAGGTCCAATGCATAATGAGAGTTTGTCATTGGTCCCTTGGCACAACATCCATTCCTTGCTGTCCTAATTGAACTTCTCTACAGTTGAAATATTATTAGCCATGGAGCTTCCCTATTACCCTGTTCTATATTCTCTTGCTTTATTATATCTTCAAGTAGAGCTTCGTAATCTGTGGCATCCATGGTTGCATTAATTCATACCAGTCCACACCCACTGGGAGTTCAGCCTAGAACCTCTTTCCTGTTGGGTAATAAGATTAAGAGAAGACAAGAAATATAAAGATCAACCTTTATATGTATTTCAAAATATACAAAAGAGAAAAATTAGGCATAAAATATATCTTCAACAATACATAAAAGTAACAACAAACAAATAAATAATACACTACAAATATACCAAGACAGCAGGGAATTAAGCAATGAGCCTAAAAGGAAAAATCAGAAAAAGCAAAACAAGTAAGAAGAAGAATATTTCTCTTATACAGAGTTTGCCACCTGATTCAATTATGTTCACAGCCAAAAAGCAATCTCTTGTTAACTCTATAGTTAATTCTATTAAAGCTGTAGAACTTGCAAATATCCAACACTTCCCTCCCAGAGATTTCAAACATTATGTTTGCAATGGCAGCATCAAGGCCATCCACCAATGTTTGGAGGATCTTTCAGGAGCAAAAGATCCTGTGTCTTATATGGAGAAAAAGTGCCATGGCTCTTAAGGACTGTTGGCTTAAATTTCAGGAGATTATTCTTCTGATGTTCAAGCCAAGAATGAAGACCTTTGTGGAAGCTTTCTGGAGCCAGGAGCTTTAGGGAACCAGTTGCTACATTTTCTTCCTGCTTCATGTCCTAGTTCCCTTACCTCTATCTGTATTTGTCATTTTCTTCAGGTTGGTTGTGTTTTCCATGATTACTGTGGTTGTAAGAACATCGGTCTAAATGTCAAACAGTATCAGGTGGCATTTGCCAATAAGCAGAACTTATATGCCACATAATAAGATATTAACGAAGCTACACATCCTCTGCCCTGTAGAGCTTGTACCAGTGTGATGAACTGAAAAGGGAAGTAAGAAAAGGCTCTTTTTCAATTAGAAAGACTGGCCACATAAAGACCTTCCACTGAGGTTTTTCTTTCAGCAAGAGACTCGTGAAAATTGCGATGCAATTTAGCAGCACCCCTCTTAACGCCAAAGGTTACCATGGAAACTAGAATCTCAGATCAACATGAAAGGCTTCCAGGAATCAGGCTTTACCATTAGCATGATCTAAGCATTCTCCACACCACTAACACTCAAGCATCTTCTTCAGGTTGTCATTAATACTCATTAAATGTTCCTTTATGGGATTTCTGAATTCCTTGAGCAACAGAAGCATGTGCCTCTCTCACGTGTATGGATATGTGTGTGTGTTTTACATACAGTAGTACACATCCACTGTCTATCCTTTTCTTTTTGCATTTACAATAGAAGAGAATGTGTTGTTTCCTCTCTAGCAAAACAATATAAGCAAGGACTAATCCATGTGTAATTTACTGCAATCTCAAAAAGTATAGCAGAACCCTAAACTATTAGGGTTATGAGTTAGGTTCATTTATTTCCCCACAAAGCAGTGAGGTCTACAACAGGTTTAGTCAATCATAAGCCCCAGCTCGTTCTCTCCTTATTGGCATGTTCAGCTTGATTTACTGTATTTAGAACCCAACATAATATCTTTGGGTTTCAAACATGGAACTTATTGTCTGTCCTTTCTCAGAATTGAATCAATTGAGGCTATACTAAATGTCCAACAAGCTTTGCCCAATCTTCTTTTCTGTAGATGTTTTGGCTTCATATCCCATAATGTCTGGAAATTATAGATCAAGAAATCCAACACATCACAACAGATCCAGATTGAGAAAAGCTGTCCTTGGTTTTCTCTTGGTTCCTTTTTAAACTTACATTTCTTCTGAGGTGCATTTATGCTCAGATGTGCCATCTTAGAACATTTATTATTGAGTGACTGACAAATGTTAACTTTAACAGTGCTCACTGAAACTTCGTGTTGGTTCTCAAGCTTTCTGAAAACCACAAGCCTTTTGACTCACCTGGTGCATTCTGAAACCTGTAAACCTACCTGGCAGTACAAGCAGGTTTGGTCCACAAATATCATTATACTTTATTGATTGAACCTTTGATTATTAGACTCAGTCATCTATTCTTATTTGTCTTAGGGAACTCTGGGATCAGAAGTTTTAGAAGAGACTACAGCAGATCAGGTAGAACATTTGTTTCTATCCCTCAGGATAAAGCCACAAGTTTTCTTAATATTTTAACATTTAATTTCCATATGTTGTTTTTTCTCAAAACAAAACAGGGCCAGGTAGAGAGTGGGAGCATAGTATGTGAGGTTACAGTTTGTAAATCTTCATAGCAGTACTGGCTTAATTTATCCCTGGATAAATGAAACCTGACATGTTTTTCAGCACCTGATTGTAATATCCTGTGCCCTGTCAGCTGTTCATCTGCCTCATGAATCTTTTCAGTCAGCTCAGATGGTTACTCAATAGCCAGACTTCTGGGCCAGCTTTCAGTCCTTGTAGCTGCTGATCAGACACGGCTGTCAGCTGCCTATGAGTGCACAACCACCATTTTGATTTCTACTAGACATGTTCCTCCTTTCTTCTTGGATCAATTTATAGTTTCTATCTAAGAAATAGTAACTAATTTCTGGCATCATTACTATGTCCTGTTTTTCTACCTACCTGACAATCCCAGCATGAAAGTTCAATGATCAGTTTAGAAAACCATTCCCTAATCCAACATTTTAAAGTGGGTTGATTTGCAGCCCTCAAGCGCAGAAAATGGATAAATGGGTGCCAGAGAGTGCCTTCCAAGCAAATCCTTTCTACGTGAGTTTACTATTTGATGCAAAAGTATGCTGAATGCTTAGCAACTCTAGAGTCCTGTGTGAAGTCTGAGAGTTCCTTTTCTCTGTTTGTCTTTCAAAGGAGGAGTTAGGGTAGTTGGGGGAGACAACGTTTGTATGCAGAACTCTGATCTAGCCTTTACTCTGCAGAGGGAAGTATGATGGAAGTGAGGGAAGGAGGGGCTGACAGCAAGGCTGCAGCAAGGAGAAAATTGCAAGAATGGGGAGAGGGATTTACAAGCAGTATTCTGGAAGAGAAAGAGAAGATGGTTTGTGACAGTTATCTCGGGTGGGCTATGGCGGTTGAGGAAACACCAAAAAGCAGCTTATAGCCTACCAGTGTTTTACAAACTGCAGGTTTTAAAAGCAATTTTAAAATTGCTTTTTTATTTAAGCCATGGAAACTCCTTTCCTTTTGTGAATGAGGGGTTATATTCAAAATGAAACCCACATTTCAGGAATTATGCAGAAGTAAGCAAGCTCACCCCCCCCATCAAAATATGGTTTTAAATTTTATCAGAGGGGAGGGTTGGCTTATTTCCAGTGAAGTGGTTTCATTTTATAAAATGGCGAAGTTCTATAATTGCTTTATTTAATATATGAATTAAATGCATATTAAAGTTACTTGGTATATATATTTCCTGCCCAATCCCAACACTCATGAAATGATTAATTTTATACATGGGGATAGCAGTACTTTATTTATGATTTCAAGAGTCATGGTATCATAAAGTTAGAGAACCTGTATCCTAACCATTAACCATTTGAGAGAATTTCAGACAGAAGACTTGAGTATTGGTAATCAATCAAATTTGCAAAGGATGTTCCATCTGCTGCTGTAACAATATATTTATAGAAATAATCAAGGTAGGAAAAATGATAATACTAAGAAGGCTGATCTAACTGGTTCTTTACCTGTACTGTTAAGTCCTGAGAGCTGTTAAGTGTAGTTCTCTACTGTCAGGAGGTGTCTGGGTGAGGATATTTTGTCATGATCTTCTGTGCATGTGCAATACTATACAAGTACA
Source organism: Python bivittatus (assembly GCF_059951505.1). Lineage (NCBI taxonomy): Eukaryota > Metazoa > Chordata > Lepidosauria > Squamata > Pythonidae > Python > Python bivittatus. The sequence goes on from NW_028277098.1 coordinate 36,793,089, forward strand.
TGTGAAGGCAAGCATCTAGATCAATATATCAGCATTTCCGGACAATCCCTTATTACCCTGTCTGATCAACCATGATCAACCTTGTATTGCAGATTGAGCTCACACAACATGCTAAGGCAACATGTCAAGTGGCTGGGTTCACACAACACACTAACAAGTTATATTATTGTTCTGAGGGTAAAGTGTAAATCTGACCACTGTGGCTTATAAACCATTGTTTATAGGCTTGCAACCAACTAACCAACTGTGGTTGATTCAACAGCACTTTAGCACAACATGTGAGCCCAGCCAATATGCTATAAGTGAAATCAGTATCTCTGCTTCAGAACTGTTGGTGTCTGTCAACATTCCAAAACTGTCATTCGTCTTCAGAAGACTGCCATGAGCCACAGACAAGAAGTCAACTTTTTCTCTAGAGCTCTGTGCATCCATCAGATAAATTCATGAAGAATAATTGATCTTGTAAAGGTGGGGAAGCAAATCAGTGTTTCTCAACCTCAGCAACTTTAAGATGTCTGGACTTCAACTCCCAGCTTGCTGGCTGGAGAATTCTGGGACTTGAAGTCCACACATCTTAAAGTTGCTGAGGTTGAGAAACATTGATCTAAATGTTGTTGAACTACAATTCACAGCATTCCTCATTATTGGCCATGCTGACTGGGGCTGCATAGAGTTGTATTTCTGCAACATCTGGAAGCCCATATGTTGCCCATTCTTCTTGTAGGGGAAATTGGAAGGACATTTAAAAAGTACTGGCTGCAAAATATGTCCTTGTGGAATTGGACACTACTTGTTATCTCCTTATAAAGTGGCTGTTTCATTAATTAATACCTTTTAGTATCCAGTCAGTTCACATATATCTAATTAATGAGTTGTCCTGTGGTATTCTGTCAAATGCCAGCTGACTATACTATGTCCAGAGTACTCCTGATTATGAGGGACTGGGGAAAAGGTGTTCTCATCATTATGCTCTATGGAACAATGAAAGCATGCCAGTTATTTAAGGGTAGAAAAATATATAGTGAGAGTTTCCTTCTGATGTTTTCACTTGGAGATTGGAACAAGATTGACAATCACACAGCAAGCTGTAACAGTTAATGAAGGAAATTAGTGAGCATCAGATTGAGAAGCTGTAATTGCTGTGAATTTTGCTTATATTGCACAGAATCAAGTCTAATTAAGGGCAAAGGCAGACGTTCTAAGTATAGTAGAAATATTTTAAACACACATTCATCTTGCTCTAAGACACATTAGTAGATGTGTAGTCCCAAGGATTTCTAAGACTTTGACAAATTATTCTCCTCGAAATGTACAGTAGTTTTAAATGCCAGAATTCTCAACCAGCATCTCTGGATACCCCCAGTGGTTTAGGCCAGCTGCGTGGGCTCTTGAGAGTTTTATAAGTCCTGTGCTCTATGGGTAGAGTTAGAGTTAAGGTAACACTAGGCTTATCATATCTGGGCTGCAAATATCTGGACAACAACTACATGGCAGCTAAAAAACTGAGTTTTCTGTATCACTTTGCTGTCATTTAATGGTCACCCAGATATGATAGGCTTAACTATAGGTATTATGTCCAGTAGATGATCCAACCCTGCCTTTGACAGTTCAACTCCAACACATCTGGAGAGCATGGAATTTGGGAACAGTGCACTAAGCATTTCCTGACAATAATTTATGATAGTATCAAACTTCTAGAATGGCTCCTCCTGCAATAAAAATAGAGACCACTTGAGGAATTTGAAGGAAGTCACTCAATCACTGTGGTTGTGTTGGCCATTTTATACATTTACTTGCAAGAATTTGAAAATAAGAAACTAGTCCTAGAATATTAAGCTTAGATGTGTTCTTTTATTTCCATCATGGTCAAAGCAACAGTACATAGATAAAGAAAGAGCTAGAACACACAACAGTATTTTAAGAAGCTTGAAGACATGCATTCTAGGATTTTCTTTTTATATCTTCATCTTCCAGAAAAAAAATGGCAAAGGCTACATACACTGCAGAGTCATTTAGGCATAAGTCAGAATGTCTAAATATGCTTTTGCACCTGCCTTTTCTAACACTATTATCAGGATAGAAATGTTTAAAGTTAATAATGGAACTAATATGATATTAGAGAGGCAGTTTGGTGTAGCAGTTAAGACATCAGGCTAGAAACCAGGAGACTTTGAGTTCTAGTCCTGCCTTGGGCATGAAGCCAGCTGGGGGATCTTGGGCCAGTCATTCTCTCTCAGCCCTAGAAAGCAAGCAATGGCAAACCACTTCCAAAAAAACCTTACCAAGAAAACTGCGGGGACTAGTCCAGGCAGTCACCAAAAGTCAAGACTGACTCGAAGACACAAAAATCAATAAATAAAAATGTAATATTGGATAGAAACATTTAAATCTTAGAGCACTCCTATTATTCCAATCTGATCCTTATCGCTGCAACTGTAGGGCAGAAGTAGGGAAAACATGATGCTACCATCTTTTAATCCTCCTGTCCTTAAAAAAAAAAAAAAATGTGGGGCATTTAATTCAAATAGTCTAGATTTCTGGCATGTATGGGGTGATTAAATTATGGACCTCTTGGCAGTTTTTTACAATCAAGATATCCCAAGCTTGGAAAAGAAAAAATCCTCTTGGGCTGGTATAGAGGCAGAAGGTAGAATCCAGTGGTGGACTTCCACCTTTGAGGTTGAACATCTTGCTTTGACTTCAGAGGGGGAAGCCATCTCCAAAAAGCAAACATCATAAACTTTGTCCATTTTTTGTGGCAGGAAAACCAAGCTAGTAAGATGCTACAATGGTGTTATTCTGATTCTGTGCTAATCCCTTTTGCTTTCTCATTTCACTGCCCTATGATCAACAAATACTTCTATACTTTCAATCTGAGTCTTTGTTTCAAGTATTAGACTTTCTATGTAATTAATAGAAGTCCAGCTGTCACCTCCTAAACAGGGCTTAATAGACTGCTGTTTTGCATTATTAGTGAGCTAAATCTCATACCCTGAAGGTAGAGAGAAATTATTTCAGACTTCTTCAGAGTAAATGCAATATAATTTTCACAATAACAGTGCAACACTAAATCTGTATACTCAAAAGTAAACCCCTCTCATTTCAGTGGACTTACTAGCTACTAAATCCCAGCCTACAGCAGGCAGCAACATCTACTTGCATTGCCTGGAAATCCCAAAGCTCTAGGCTGCATTGGGAGGTCAGAAATAATTCCCAAAGAAGTGCTGGCACTAATGTAACATCTGCATCTCTCTGTTCTGAGAGACTTAGGGAAGGTGGACTATAGATACCATTCTGAGAGCTTCTATATATCCTTTCCTGCAGCCAGTGGGTATTATGACCTGGATAGTCCCTAAAGGTAATGTACTGTATACACTAGTGTAAAGTGCAAAGGTCTGTGAGTTCAATTCCTGGGTAAAGCATTTGAACTCTATAGAATAACATCTGGCTACCCACATCTGATGAGTGTGAATAGGATTAAATTGATCGCATGGTGCCTCCTGGCAGTCAGTATAAAAGAAAACTACAGGGCCATTTCCTACAGTCAAACTCTATGCAAGGGTGTTACCTTTACCTTACCTAAATCACAGTAGCCCCAAACTTAAGCAACATGCCTTTGCCATACTGCAAGTTTATTTTTTAAACTCTGGCCAAAGTTTACAAGGAGTCTTGACCGTATATTTCAATAATTTTCTTCACTGAAAAACAAATTAAACATAATTTCAGACCAGAGAACTCATAATGGATGAAAAAAATGTGGCAATTACAAGTTAGCACAGATTGCAACATCTTTGTTAATGCAGTTTCTTGCCCATTAACTTGGAATGAAGCCATCTATTATTATTTTACTGAGTTGTGCTATTTTGCTTAATAATTCATTACTTAGCTAATCCTCCCTCCAACCATTTTATTTGTAGGGGTATGTCACCTGGACTCCCCCAAATGTAATTTTAAGGTGATAAAGGGAAAACTATTAAATGCATAGGAAGTAAATTAATTGAATCAAATTACAGGTAGTCCTCGCTTAACAACAGTAACTGGGACTGAAATTTCCACCAGTAAGCAATGCAGTCATAGAGCGTGACGTCATGTGTCTACATCGCTTAGCAACTGCAATCCCAGCAGCCTCTGTTGCTGTCATTAAGTGAGAATCACAGGTCATTAAGCAAGGACCTCCTTGCAACTTCCTGCTGGCTTCCAACAACCAAAGTCAGAGAGGAGGCTGGCAGGAAGTTGCGATCTCAGGTGGCTTGCAAGCAGGCCGGCAGGCAGATAAGTGGTTGCTACTGGGTGGGGGAGACTTACCCGAGCAACTTGTGACCTTCCCTACCAGCTTTCCCATTGACTTTGCTTGTGGAAAGCTCGCAGGGAAGGTCACAAATGGTGATTACATGACTGCAGGGTGTTGCAACCATCATAAGTGTGAGCCAGTTGCCAAGCACCCAGATCATGATCACATGACCATGGAGGTAGTGCAACAGCTGGAACTTTGAGGACTGGTCATAAGTAACACTCATTCATCACTGTCGCAACTTCAAACAGTCACTGAACGAGTGGTTGGTAAATGAGGGCTACTTGTAATTCCATGTAATTTAAATGTAAACTTCACCTAAAATCAAATATTTTTAACCTGGCCCTGCCTAATTTTGGATCCTTCTGTTGTAAGAACATCAGAGCAACCTTCAACATGACTTCCACATTCTCTAAAATCTGTACATGTGGCTAGTCTACATATTTAAAGTCATGGTGGTCACAGCTGGCTTTAAGGTAGATAGAGTTCTTCCTCTTGGTATTCTTTACATACATCTGGTTTTGAATACTTACGGTAAATTTAATGAGAAATTATTCCCTTGTTACTCCATAATCAGGTCAAAGTTTGTTATAGGGCCACATCCTTTTATGGAATGGGATCAAGTACTTCATCTGTGAGAAACTGGGATGCCAAACCAAATTATGATATAAATTAGATGAATTAATTTTACCTCTTGTGATGACAAATATTAGAAATGAGCCACCCCTGCTGTCTTCTAATCAAGAAGGATCAGGAAGGTCAAAATCACAGAGCTGTTTAAGGAAACTATATTGCTCAGGAATGTGATATGGAACAGTTCACCCACTCTGAATTGATCACTAGATAACATCTAGATTCTTGAGTATAGGCTCTGTCTCCTTTGGTCTCCTGGAGAATATTTCAACTACTTACATTTTCTGATACTTCTGTGAAGTGATAAAAGTACAGCGTAGTGTAGTGGATAAGATGTTGGAATAGGACTGGAAAAAAATCAAGGTTCAAGTCCACCATGGAAGCTCACTGGCTCTATCAACGTTTCTCAGCCTAATGTACATCACAGGATTGCTGTTATGCAGAAAATTAGGGGAAAGGATTGCTGTGTATGCTGCCTTGAGCTCCTGGACAAAAGCAGGGTATGGATCTAACCTATGGATGGAGGATGCACAATCTACTCATATGCGAAACCTTATGTGAAACAATTACTACACTCTTTCCTCTCTCTGGATTAAAGAAGTTCCTCTAACGTATGGAACAAATGGGAAAAAATAGGAAATAAGCTTGAATAGAATGCTTCAAATGGAGGCGATGCTGAAGATACCCAGCTATGACTTTTTATACTGCAGCGTGAAGACAACAGCTACAATTAAGTATGAACGCTGCTTCGTCTGAGTGCCCTGCAGATATTGAGAAATGAGCTGGACAAATGTAATACCATCAAGAGCATTTAAAAGTTTAAAATATAATTGCCAGGCCTGGGATTTTCCTTCATGCCCAAATAAGAACCAGTTAACGATGACGGCATATTATGTGTGTAGGTGTATTCACAGAGAGAGAGAAATATAGGAAGGATGGATAAAACGTATCTATGGACAAATAATTGCTGTAGAATGCTCCCAGTCCCAATAATACAATATTCAGTAAATTAAATAACAAATCCCATTAATTTTTGAGGATATGTTTCCATGTATAAAATCTCTCTCTGCATATTGTATGTACCTGAATATTTCTAGTTACATTACAAATAGTACTTGAACTATTAAAAGAAACCATGGAAACTCACAGTTACCACAGAAACACAGGAAGATGCAGAAAAAGAACGTAAGGTTAAAATCCAGGTTCTTAACACTGAATTTCTGCACTCACCAATGCCGAAATAAAGAAAGGGATTTACTGGTAAATATTTCATCCACATGTTTCTCCCCATGAGGTCTCTTTTGAATCTTCCTTTTACTTCTAGCATTGGCTCATTTGTGTTCATCTGTATTTCCACAAGGTGCGTGCAGCACATCAAGGGATTAATTACATAAACCCATGGTTTCTGAATGTTGTTAATTTAGGAGGGAAGTGAGAAAATGGCCAGTATTATTTTGCATGGATGAATGCCATTCTAGCAAATGCAGGATTAATCCCAAATGATTCTGTGCCACACCTGATGGCCTAAGGTAATTCTACTTGAATTTTGCCACATGTGGATATAGATTAGAAATGGACAGCTTTTGGTGGCTGAAGGCCACAATTAATATCTAGAAGGGGGTAGGGAGGAAAGTAGCTGAGGGCCACAGTGGGTGGTATAATAATGAAAAGGGTGTGAGATTGAGTTACATACCCGGTGTGGGATAGGGGAAGTTTTTGTTTTTTCATAATTTGGGGAGGCAGTTGGGAGGGGATATCTTTATACTGAAAATAATGGTGAATATATTTGATGGCTTATGCTACAGTGTTTGCATGTTTTCTGCCTCAAAGCACCAGAAGCCCGACTGCCACCATAAAGCTTCAGTAGTAACAGGAGGCTCCCAGGGCCAGAAAGCAAGGGAGTGAGGGACAGGGGGACTCGCCCTCTTCTGCTATGGAGAGGAATGGACAGATCATTCATAGCAGATGCATCTATTGAGTGTGGAGGTGGTGGCTGTGGCAAATGTATGCTGATTAGCTTTGTGAGGCATATTCAGAAATGCCACTTTGTGGCTGATGAACTAGACTGCCTGGCAATTGCAAGCAGGCAGTCTGATACAGACGCCTGCTTGAATCTGCATTATGAGGAATGAAGAAGCTATCAAGAGGCAGTCGAACAGTTGTTGCTGCATTGAAATGCAGAAGCACGATAGCAACACTCCCCCTCCCCCGTTACCCACTGCACTTTTTCAGCATGCATTACCCACAAATCTAGTTTGCCAATCTGCATGCAATGCCTTCATTATGCATGCACAGCAGGATTTGGAGGCAGATTTCCATATTCAGAAGGGAGGGTAGCAGCTTTTCTCTGCTTCTCTGTGTGCCATAGATTGAAAGGGCTTGAAAGTACAGAACAGTTGCTCCGTTCAAAGAATATGCCTGTAGCACACAACAGAGTATTGCTGATCAGGAATCATTGGTTACAAGCCAGAAAAAGTTGAACATGCTTAATTTGCACAGAAAACACTTTGCTTGCTTTGCTCTTTTTACATTTGCATGATTATGTTTTCATATATGGGATTCAAATGGTTTATATTAATTTATGTACTCTGTTATCTATCAAAAAGGTAATGCATGTATTTGAAGAGTTTGGAAGGGTATCTGGAAGCACAAAAGCTAATCAGTAAATCAGGAATAAGGGATGTTAGGCACAGTGGAAGTTAGAAATATTAAGACTTAAATCTCTGCAATCCAAAGTCTAAACAGCAGTAAGTCCCATTGAATTCAATGAGATTTACTGCCAGATCAGTGAATATGCAATTGCAAATTTTCATTAAATTGAGATTAAAAATATTGCAAAATATAACACTACCACTAAAGAAGATGAGATAAAACTTGACTAGCAATTTAATTTGAATTCATTGTGTCATTTTATGTCATTATTAAAGTAGAATAGATTGGATCCAGATCTAGTCTGACTTGGAGGAGACTCACTGAAATAAGTCAGTCTTTTTTAAGCAATAGGCGTGCTTACATCTAGATCCAACAACATGGAAGGTAAGCATAGCGGCAATAAAAAATGCTAGTTGTTATTGAGGTAAATATGGTGAGAAAGATATCACAGAAAAGGTTCAGATGAACCATTAGAAATAACTTTTTTCTGATAGGCAGTAAAGCAATAAAATGTTAAGGAAGGGAAACTAACATTATTCCTTACTATGCTACTATACAAACTGTGCCATCCTATCGGGGCCAGAAAAAGGATGGGAATTTGTGTAGAGATAGAGAACAACTTGACGCATCTGTCATTTTTAGTTAATGGATTTGGGCAGGAAAAAAATAGTGAAGCTACAGATAAAGTCACCCTATAGGAATGTTTTAAGTTTTAAAAAAATAGAAAAGAACTGAGCCTTTGCAGTCTCCCATAGTGATTTTTTTTATCCAGGATATGGGTAACTGAGGCAACACTGTCTGTTGAAATAGGCCACAGAGTTTAAAAACTAAGATGGAAAAAAGTATTCCATGAGAAAGAAGGCACTTATCTCTGAGGGAACAAAGATAGGTCAAGGAATTACAACCAAGTTATAATTTTTTATTGTAGTAAGAATGCAGTTATATCTAGAACTTGTTAAACGCCTCTCCTACGCAAAAAATGATGATAATTGTGCTTACTTCCTTCTTGTCTGGATTGAGGGTAGAGGAATGTGGAGATAACCTTGGTGAAAGTACGCAGGAGCCGTCAAAAGAAGAAAAATGACGATTCATTCCTGGGAAAGGGGAAAGAAACTTAAAATAACTTGGCCTTTATTCTGTCTGATACAAGAGGGGACAGAGGGAAATTCTGACAGGCTTTCAAGATTCTGTTATTATACCCTACAACAATAAAGTAGCTTTCCTGTAATCCTTGCAGTGTCTGTTTCCTGACCTAGCCTATCACGACGGGGTGACATCTAGCTTTAGTTTATTATTTCAAATCCACTCCATTACTAAAGCCAGAAATTGATTCAAATCTGTTATTATTTCAAATGCGCTCCATTATTACAGCCAGGAATTGATTCAAGTCTTTTCCAGTGTCATCTGCATTTGATAAAAACTTGAAACAGAATTGGAGTCAATTACGTAGAAATGACTCCTCACTCCATACCTCTAGAAGTCCATTCTTGTCCATTTCAAGTGAACCTTAGATGGGGTGGAGGGAACCATGTGTAATTGCTGCATGCCATAAGACTATGCAAAGCTCTGAAAGGGTGCTTTGATTCAACAAAGCTTTGATCCAATCACCCAAAGAAGCAGATTCAAGTTTTAAAGCGGAAACTTGCTTCAATCTAACAAATCAAATCAGGTAGCTGCTATGACTTTCCTGCACTTCAGGGGTTCTTACCGACAACACACAATGTCACAATTTCATTTCCAATATGGGCAATTCTGAGAGGAAGGTGATGTGATGAGTAGCCAGCCAATGAATTTTATTACCTTATTAAACTCTCTGCTTATCAGTGCTCCTTTGGGATTGTAGAACGATGCAAGTTTTCGCTTCAAGCTTCATTCACTTTTTCAGCTTTCAACATCTCTAATGAATTCAGCCATAACCCTTAACTTCTGCCTTTTTCATGTGTTTATGGAAGATTACGCTTTCTTGCTAGTTCTGCCAGATCAGCTCTCAACACTCTAAATATGGGCTGCAGCTTTGTGAATGTTTTCTAATGTGGCAGTTGAAGAGGCCTTGTTAATCCACATCTCAATTGTTATGTTATCTAGAGTTTTCCAATGTTGGGTAATTATTATTTTCACTGCTAGAATTAAATAGATAATAAGTGCCTTTTTAAAAGCTTGAGGTTTGATCCTGTAAAGAAATCCAGTAAGCCTAACACCGGGGGGCTTTCAATTCAAGCCATAATTCTGATGCAACAGAGAGTGCCCCACATCCTAGAAGCCTGCAGCGGGGATCCTTTGCATGAGGAACCACATTTGCCAGGCAGCTGTGTTTGTCCTCTTGACGCCACACAAAGCCCAGTGATCAGAAGCAGCAAAAAACAGCAGCTGTCAAGGACCTGTCCATGGGCATTTCCCAGTGTCATGCCAGGTCTGGAGTTCCAGAACAGTAAGTAGAAAAGTAAGGACATACTTTTTTTTTTCACTTTGAAAACTTTATTTGAAAGTGGCACGGGAAACTTTCTGCATTAGTTCCTTTAGTACAACGTAGGCTGTTCATTGTGCCATTCGGAAACTGCTGTGCTTTCCTTCTCTCATCCCTGTGATGCAGAAGGAATAGTCCAACGTTTTATTGTAGTGAAACATCTGAAGGAATCTTGCTGAAGTTTAGCAGGGTTAATCTGCTGCAAAAAGTCTCTCACCTCTGCTATTTTCATCCCGTTCTGCCAATATGCAGAAGATGCAGGTCTTTTGATGCTTCCCCAGAATAGCCTACGGATAAGCCCTTTTCTCTGAAACAATTCTTCGGTTACAAAACAACTTGAATTGAACTGATTTGCCTCCGTATCTCAAAGCTCAGACTTGACTCAAACCATGCCTTTCTTGAATCTTCAATTCAAATTGAATCAGCACTGATTGGTACAGGCTTCGCACATGATTTTAACCACCAACCTATTTCGCTCATCCCTAATTACATTGGGATCTGCTGCCTGCAGCAAAACGTAATGATGGTCATTAGATTTAAGTGGAAATAGACAAATTCATGCCTATCAAAAATGGTTACTAATCTGGAGGCTATATGGAGCTTCCCAGTATATCATTAAATGCCAATATCAGGCAAGCAACAGTGGGAGAAAACTCTTGACTCCACATTCAAAAGAAAGACTTAACAGTTTGCTGCTGGACAAGCTAGATCTGCATCTTCTCCAGTTCCTTAAAAGTTTTCTGGAATTTCATTCATGATTTTAGTTTAGGCAATACAACTTAATGTACTCTGTTGGGTTTGCTGGTTTTTCTGAGCTCCATTTTCTTCTTGCAGATGAATAGCAAGAACCCAACAATATTATCCCCCGCTATTAATGTTCTCTGTTCATCCAGTCATTCCCTAAAATATACTCAGAATTCCCTTATAAGACAGCTTTACCTGTAATACCTCTGTTGATATGACGATGTTTCTCACTAAACATATTCCATATGCTATTTTGCAGATTGCAATTTTCTTCCTTGGGAAGAAAATAAGTTCTTTTTTTTTATGTATTTGTTGTGCACAGTAACCACCCTGTCCTGGTTCTCCAAAAAGCCTTATAAACAATTCATTAAAAATACATGTGATGATAAAACTACTTGGACAAGTCCTCTGCAGGGATCAATTAAGATAAGGTTGCTTTGTTCACATGGTCTAGCACAAATTAAAATATGGAAAAATCTGTATGTTATGATTCAAATTCTTTGGAAGCAAAAGGTTTCTGTAACACTAGGGAAGAGTTGTTTGAAGGTACAGTAATACCTCAGTTCACGAACGCTTCTGTTCATGAACAATTTGGTTCGTGAACAGTAGCGTTCGCAAAATTTTGCTTCTGTTCGCGAATTCCGCATTGGGTGACGAACACAACCCGTGGCCATCTTCCCTGCTCTGACACATGGTTGTGGGTTCCTCTAAGCAAAATCGCAATCACAGACAGACACTTGCTGTGAAGCTTTTTGGTGTGCTGTTTAGCACATACAGTACATCCAGCATGGCTCCAAAGAAAGTGCAGAGCAAGCATGGTGGTAAAAAGAAAATGCAGAGCGGTAATGAAGGTGACAAGAACGTGCAGAATGGTAATGAAGGTGACAAGAATGTACAGAGCAATAATGAAGGTAACAAGAAAGTGCAGAGCAAGAATGGTAAGAAGAAGGTTTTGAAGAAAATAACTATTGAATTGAAGAAGGAAATTTTAGAAAAGCATGAGCGTGGTATTTGTGTGACTGATCTGGCCTTGGAGTACAAGATGGCGAATGACAATCTCGACTATTTTGAAGAATAAAGATGCCATCAAAGGAGCTGATGGGGCAAAAGGAATAACGATGTTAACCAAGCAGAGGACACAAGTGCTGGAAGAGGTGGAAAAACTTTTGTTAGTGTGGTTGAATGAGAAACAGCTGGCAGGTGATAGCATTAGTGAAGCTATGATCTGTGAAAAAGCCAGGAAATTGCACAGTGATTTACTGCAAAAAAAACTCTCTACAAGTGCAACAAGTGAAGAATTTAAAGCCAGTAGAGGGTGGTTTGATAAATTCCACAAGACAAGTGGCATCCACGGTGTGACAAGATATGGTGAGGCTTCCAGTTCTGACAAGGCCGCTGCAGAAGCCTACAAGAAAGGCATAGAGGAGTTTGTTGAGGACCATAAGGAGGAGCTGACCATGGAAGAACTTGTTGAACTCCAGAGTGAGCAGCACAAGGCGCTTGTTGAGGAGCATTCCACTGAGGAAGAGGAAGACAGGGAGGAGGTTCGCAGTGATGTGATAAAATCCATTATGGAAAAATGGAATGAGTGCCAGGATTTCTTTGAGAAGCACCACCCCAACATAACTGTAACGAACAGAGTGTTGAATCTGATGAACGATAACGTGATCTCTCATTTCCAGAGGGTTATGCAGCGCAGGAAAAAACAAGTGACATTAGACAGATTTTTCGCCAAAACTGAGCCTGCAGCTAAGAGACAAAGAAGAGAGGAAACCCCTGAAGGAGATCTCCCCGATGTCCTTTTGGAGGTGGACTCTCCCTCCAAACAATGACCGCCTCCCCCCCCGACTTACTGTCCTCCACGCCAGAAGTCACCTCAAGCAAGGTTAGTATTCTCTCTTCATATTGTACTGTACTGTACTTTGTTTCATATTTTTGTGGTTAAAAAAAAAACATGGTTCAGAACGGATTAACCTTATTTACATTGAACCTTATGGGGAAATTTGATTCAGTTGGCGATCAAAATCGGTTGGCAACCACATTCGTAGGGGTCAGAACGGATTAACCTTATTTACATTGAACCTTATGGGGAAATTTGATTTGGTTCATGACCAGAATCATGGAACGAATTAAGTTCGTGAACCGAGGTACCACTTGTAGTTCTGTCCTGCAGTAAGGACTGCAACCAAGGAGGCAGATCCGAAGAGCAATTGAAAAGATTGGGGTATGTAAAAATCATGCATGTTGTGGAGAAAAAGGACAGAGAAAAGTTGTCTCCTTTTCTCAGAATGCCTTTGGCCTGAATTAATTTTGGGCATCATCATAGGCATGTTTGTAATCTTACTGTGGTTTGTGAATAATTGTTTTGAAACAGCTTTGAACATCTTTGTCTTTGTTTTTGCTTTCTTCTGAACCACCCAGAGACTTTCAGGATTTGAGTAATCTACAAATATTGCAAATAAATAAATAATAACAAGATGGCTAATAATAATAGTAATAAATAACTTGGAAAACCTTAAAACAGGATTGGGTGAATCCATGGCAGACAATTCTGTCAAAGGCTATCAGCCAAAGATTCAGTGTTACCTCCAAACTGAGAGTGGCATGGCTCCATTAGTTGACAGAAGAAAGCAGCTTCTTGCTATATTGTTATATAGTGAGAAGGGGATTCTCTATAGGCATGTTTGTGCTAAGGGTGGGTCCCACTAGAACAGAAAGTGCCCACTGGACCAAAATCCCTATCTTCGGAAAACCCCTCTGTTAGAATAAAGAGCTAATTCTGTAGTACTGTTTTTGGTATGGTGCCATTTCTTGTCATCTAGAAGTTCCTTTGAGGATGGCACATCTCCTAACATCAGAACAACAAGTAGTAGAGAACAACATAAAAGTAGCAATCTTTTAACAAAGGTCATAAAGGCAAAGCAAAATATTTTACCATTTTACATTTCTTTTTGAATAATCTTCTCACACACACACACATGGTAGTAAATTTCTGAGTCAGAATATAGATTCAAGTCATTTTGGAACATCTAAGTAGTTGAAGGATCAGCCAAATGGACAAGGGACAACAATATTTCTTATTTCTTTCTCCCACTCTCTCCCTTCACATACACATAATACATCTATATTAGTGTGAAAGATACTTCCAATAGTCCAGTTTCATATCACTTAAATTTTAGATATATGAATATAATCATGGAGATAGAACCAGTTAAGCTGATTGTTCTGATCTAACTGGCACTCTCCCAAGGCATTCTGCTAAAAGCAAAATGAATGTTGTGTTAATTTATTAACAGTAACATACATTGAAATAGTTAAAAGAGAATCCAAGAAGAGCAATGCTCCTGCAAAATGGAAGAACAATCATAGGAGATACAGATTACCAATCATAATATTTTGCTGGGCATTACCAGAGAAATTAAAACATTCCAATCTTCTTTGAAGTTATTAGCTTAGCATATTCTCTAAGTATTTGCAATATTCCAGATCAGTTTATTCCAGATCACCTAATTCTCCAGCAGCATGTATTATTCTTTTACTTCTGGAGTAAAAAGATCTTAAAATAATCTGAAGTGATAATCTTGCTTTCTGCTTCTTTCTCCTCTAACTGTATGTTGAATAGCCATCTAGCTTACCACCACTATTCTGGGAGGAGTTGCATCTGAAGAACTATTTTAACATCTGCCAAAATATATACCAGGTTAAAAATTAGCCTGAAAAAAAAGATACCAAATTCTGAAGATAAACAAGTTGGCCTGAAACAAATGGTATAGTTAGGGTACTGAATATGCACATATCCTTTCCATTCATACTTAAGCAATTAATTTTAAAGCAAGGAAGTGGGGAGTAATGATCAATAATAATTTAGGCAGACCTAACTGGTGTCCTCAGGAATCATGTATGTATTTATTGTAGCAACTATGATTGCACTGCTGGGCCTTGCTCCAGTTTGAACATAATCTGTCAGCCCTCCGGGTAAACCAAATAAAAAAACCAGACTCCATGAGAATGCTGGAAATCTATTTTATTGAAATAGGTCATAGTACATGTAGTCCTCGTTTAGCGACTGCCTTGTTTAGTGACCATTTGCAGTTATGACAGTGATGAAGAAGTAACTTTTCGACCAATCCTCACATTTATGACCTTTGCAGGCCTGTAAAGTATAGAAAAGCCGAAGTAAGCTCATAAGCACAGTTGCAGTTTCACTTAGCGACCACTTTGCTTAATGACTCAGTTGCTGGTCCCAGTTGTGGTCGCTAAACAAGGACAACCCTTACCGAATCTTGAAAGTGAGACTGTTTTCCCTTTCCTCCCTCTTATACCCCAGGTAGTTAAGGTGGAGTCAGTTTGAATTTCTTTCCAATGTTTTCTTCATTTCCCAGGCTTAAAACATGTTTTGGTAATTGTCGGCACATAGTGTCTCCAAGGTCATCTCTATGGCTATCCGTATAATCTTCATTCATATCTTCCTCCATCATTTATGCAGCATCTAAAAGGTATCAGTACAAGAAAGACAGAGGAGATCACAAAGCTATGGAGAAACTGTACTTTGATGGGGCAATCTGCATATGGCTATTCATGCCCACTTCCATTGTGGAAAAGACATATACTGTTAAATAGACATTTCCAAAAGGCTGCATCATTCAAACAAGCTGGAAATCAATCTGGAGAAACCTGATTAAACATCCTCACAGAGATACTGTACCCGGAACAATTACAAAGCCAACATATTAAAAATGATGAGGGAGCCACTTCAGGTGCAGCTGCTGGGTAGTGAGAAGGTCATCCACCTTGTGGCCTTTAAGCTAGGTCCCTGCCCTTGGGTGCAAGGCAGGATGTTATCCATTTGCCAGTGTTGACTTAAGATGCAGCTGCCCGTGGGGTTAGGCTTTGCGCATATAATGGGGAAGCAGCATCTTATCCAGTTCAGGCAGCAAATTCTGGCAATTCTGCAGGTGTGGCCTCTGAGCAGGAATCATCCTAGCAGCACCTCAGGCACAGGTTGGCTTGGCTCAGATAGCAGCAGCATGGAGTCTGACTCACATCATGAGAGATGAAGGGGGGGGGGACTTCAGTGTCTGGACAGCCCTCATTTTGTTTGCATTGTTGCTGGCATTTCAGCAGAACCATTTACAGGACTTGAGTTTGACTTCTGAGGATCAGCAAAAGAACATCTGGCAACTCATGAGAAGCACATGATTCTGTTCTCATGCAGAGAAATCTGTATTGCTGATCCATATGGGTGGAAAGACTTCCATATCACAATCCGTATCCAATCTAGGAATGGAGAGTATTTGCAGATGGAAAACTTTGGCTGCTGGAGGCCAGTTTTATTAAACTGCTGCTGCAGCTACGAGTATGACGAATGCACTGGGGCCAATTTCCCCTCCGCTTGTTCAAAAAGCAGAAACAAGTACATAGCCTTTTGCTTCATTCTCCAAATAACTGAATATCTTGCCAGCAATATATTAGTAGTAGTAGTAGTAATCTACAATTAGATTCACAGTCAAAGACTGGTGAAAACTTAATAATTCAAGTCCTAACCAATGACCTAAGAATGATTAAGGTAGCATCTGAGGATATAGGCAGTTCCAAGCAGGGTATTTTTTTTTTGTAAAATTAGGGCGTTCAGGTCCGATGTATTCAAAATTTCCAAATATCGAGGAAGTCTTTAGGTATTGCTGCTATTATTATTATTATTATTATTATTATTATTATTATTATTATTATTATTCATACAACTGGCCAGTTGTTTAGGCTGGGTTTGGCATTTTTTATCCACCTATCGAGGATGATGATGATGATGATGATGATGATGATGATGATTAGGCTTATCTGAAGGAGGCCCTCTCCTGCTTCTGCCTCTTTGATAAAAAAAAGTAGAAGGATGATACCCAAGGGGAACCCGAATGCAAATGGGGAAAACTATTTGACTAATGTTTATTTTGAGAACGGTAAGAAAAAAGTGTAATGTTCTGGATAGATAACAATCCATGCCATATCAAGAACTAAATCTATTGCAGAAATCGATGCCTTTCAGAGAAGTTGGCCTCCAACTCTGGCCTTCTTGACTGGAAATTCTGGTATTATAGTGTATTATAGTACAATATATCTGGCAAATCCTTGGTTGGAGCTGGATAATGCAATACATCAGTACCGGTTTCTTCAAAAGAAAGACTTTTGTCCCAAATTAATAAACAGAAATAAATAGAAAGCATTAAAAAAAAAAAAGGGTGGACCAGTTTTATCTGGACTGCAGCCAGTTCAAATGGAAGATTTAACCTTTCCCTCTGCACTTGCAGCCCTGATAAAAAATCCTCCCCATACTGTTATTTAGTCTAGAAAGAAGTCCCTTAATCAATGTAGGTTGGAGACGAGCCAAGTTTTTGTTTAACCTCGAACAAAGCAGTTTTGATATGAAACCAATATAAAAATGAGAGCTGTGCTGGAGTGTTAGTTAATTTGAAACATGGGATATTGCTGCAAATGGAGATTTGAAGCTTTAATACAAAATGACATGGAAAGTTATTAACCACACATAGCCAAAAATATATGGGGACTACTGTGAGCATCTTCACCTATTCCTTAAATACTTGGCTTTAAATACTTGCTGGTGGAGATTTCTAAAAGCCAATCAGATTTTTTTGCTACTGCTAGCTTTTCATAAAGCTGTCTCCCACAGTGCTTCACAGAGCACTTAATTACATATTAGCAACAAGAAAATGCAGCAATTTGCAATGTTCCAGCAATCCATATAAAGCTCTGAATACTGAACCCTCTTTCCTAAGATTAATGCGTTGCTTACAGGCATATTGAGCACTGTAGCTTTTGCTTAGAACATTTCAGATTTATGTCTGATAATTTCCAGAGGAATGGGTTTAATATGAGAGTGTAATACAGTCCAATCTTGATCCAGGAAAAACAAAAACTTGTACCTAGCTCTTCACACCTTGGTTTCAATACATGTGGATTGCCAGCCAAGACAGCAAGAGTAAAGTTGTAGTTCCCTTGATATTACTTGTTACCACTGATACTGGAAGTCTGGCTGAAACTATTCCCTAGCTGAAGAACTTGCTACCATCCTAAATACTAGACTCTAAAAACAGTATTTTTCAAACTTGACAACTTTCAGATGTGTGGACTTCAACTCCCAGAATTCCCCAGCCAGTGCTGGCTGGGGAATTCTGGGAGTTGAAGTCCACACACCTGAAAGTTGCCAAGTTTGAAAAACACTGCTCTAAAAGCTAAGTTTTACTGAATTCCTTCCCCAGATTGGTGACAAGGTCCCAGTAGGCTGTAAATCTCCAGCAGAGATTATAAAAGCTTTTACAAATCATAAAATCAACAAAACATTATCCATTTCATTTTCAAGAAAAGTTGATGCCTATAGTAAAACATCAGATTCTATTAAACTGGGCTACTACATTTGGGGCTGCAAAATCTGGATGACCCCTAGGTGGCATCACACACACACACACACATATATATATATATATATATATACACACATACATACATACATACACATACATACAGGGTGTACCAAAAATCAGGGCCCATAGGCCAGGTGCAATATGATTAATTATTTTTTCCAGAGAAAATGTTACTGTACATAGGAATGTTCAAAAGTCATGTGTCAAACGAGTAAGGAAATGTTAAGAAGAAAAGGGCAACCCATTCAAACGTTTAATGTAATTTATATAATAAATAGTCCATGGGGCCTGACTTTTGGTACACCTTGGGTGTGTGAGTGTTTGTGTACACACACACAAACATTCTTTTAAAACTCAAATCATTAAACATACAGTAGTCAGTTATGATCATAGGGACGTATACATTGAAATCCAGCAATTAGCAATTGAGGTTGCTAATATTGTGCACACTGTTTACACAATCACTCTGGATTGGTTTTGCATCAACTAATGTCTTACTATTGGTTATAAACCTGACGATGACTTGCACTAAATGGCTGAACTAAAAGGTCTGACCGACCATATGCACGGACAATCTCTCATGCTAAGCCTGAATAAATGAGTAATGCGATAATAATGTAATATGGTGGTGTAGTGGTGAATATGTTGGAGGAGCACCAGGAAAATCCTGGGCATGGGTTAGACCTGGTCTCCTGGTTGTATGGATGATAGGTTAGATCACGCCATGCTGCTATGTGTTTTTATTTCTGTTTTCTATTATGTATTTTGTGTGTTTATTTGTTTTATTGTAATCCTCCTAGAGTCACATAAAACTGAGATGGGCAGCTATATAAATTGAGTAAATCAATCAATCAGTAAAACCCAGCTTCTAGGCCATACCCAGCCACACTCTGAGCCAAACATTTTCTTTCGGCCCAACCTACTTCATCATGTTTTTGTGGAGACATATGGGAGACTGAGTACTACACATGCCATCTTGAGCTCCTGATCCACAGTAGCTCATCAGCTAAGGCCGTCTGTGCAGAATGTATGTCTCCAAACTGGAAGAATTCTGTGTTGAATGCAAGGCACCTCACGTAGTGACTGATGTTAAGTCTATATTGGCAAGAGCCAATGGGTGAATATTAGGATACGTGTACATTTTCTAGAGCTTTCTTCACAGCTGGATTAATTTATCTTGTCAAAATTGGCACCAATTATGCTAATTAAATTTGAGGAGTTCATTAGTGAAATGCTAATTGCAGTAACATGCATTAAAACATGACGATTTACAAAATTTGCTTTCAAGAAAAGGAATGTGTCCCTTTTAAGATAATCTCTCATAAGGCCACACTAAGCGGAGAAAGAGCAAATGCACTGAATAGGGAAAAAAGGCATAATCATTTTAATTAACTATTCATTTAGGTAACATCATCTTTCTTCTCTGACTTTCTCTCTCTTTTTACTTTTACATCCATTTGCCCATCACTTCTAACGTCTCCGTTTTCGTGCTTTGCCCTTGAAAATCTCTTAGTTAACTAACTTATTATAACTATATTTGCACAAAAAGTTTATTAAATAGCTAACCTGTGATATTTATTTGTTTGTTAGATTCACATTCTGCCTTTTATCCGGGAACCCAAAGCAGTATATGTAGCATTCCACCTTCCAATTTTTCTCCACAACAAGAACCCTTTGAGGTAGGTTCACCTGAGAAATGATTGGCTTGAAGTCACTGAAGTCACTGGAGTTTACTGAGGCTGGACTTGAACCTGGGGTTCCTCAATCCTAGTCAAACACCTTAATCACTGTACTACACTGTTTCTCCACTATCTACAGTCTCTACAATATCAAGCTGCCTTCTCCATTCTGCAGTTCTAGAGTTCCTAGTTCAACAGCACCATGTTGGGAAAGGTAACCCAACAAAGGAATTTACAATACCCCAAACTACAACAGAGATAGTTTTTTTGTGTGTGGTAAGAAACTCCAAGTGGCATCTGCAACAGAAGAAGCAGTGTATTCTCATCCCCATGAGGGATGTTCCTGATTAGTGTTCAGGGCCATCTGGGACAGGAACCCTACATTTAAGAGAGCATTAAATGGCTGAACTGTAGGCTGTAGGGGATTGTAAGGGTTCAGCCCTGCTCATTTCTTCTTCTCCTTAGAGAAAAAGTAGAGGGAGCAGGATTCCTACAGACTTCTAGACTGAGAGTGACCATGAAAAGCCACTGGAGGCAGAACCCTCTCATCAGAATTTTTCCTTTCCATAACTGTTGCCTTGCCTGGGTTCTTGGCTAGCTCCTACATTCCTAATTATTATCACTAAGGTTACTGAAATAAAAGGCGATATCACAAAGAATGTTTGAAGGATCTTTTTGTAATTAAATGAGGAGCAGGCCAACCATACTAGTCCCAGCTCCAAAGTCATATATCTCTTGTTTTCTATGCAGCTATGGTGTCTTACAAGTATATAGAAGGATTAAATCTTTTTCTTGAGTGGCCCCCATTTTAATCCAAACTGCTAAGCAGTCAGTCACCTGAATTTGTTGTTGGAGGGAATAATGATGGCATTTAAATTAAGCATTAAATAGCTCTAAAACTGCCATGGAATTTCAAAAATTACATCTACCTTATGGTAAAGGAAATACTACAGAAATTGGGGATATCCTTCTTCCTTAACTTTATAGCTATACCAATTGAGTTAATATTTTTAAAGAATCATCATCCACATTAACTAACAATTGTCCAATAACAAAATAAGGAAAATACCATAGATATCGTTTCTGGAATTATTCAGCTTCTGTCTCTTACTGAACCAATAGACGTTTTACCTGACCTCTAAGTATTAATAGATAACAATAATTTAATACCACATTTTTAATGTTTAGACCCACGTAGTCATTCAAAGAGTTACATCTCACATTAGGAAGTAATGCCAAAGCGTTTAGTATTCCTTTTGCAAATATTATTTGGATTTGTAAAACATACTTAACTTTGATTCTTCTTGTGTTCTTGCTGGCAGAAAGACTTGAGAAAGAACAACAGATTTAGAATGTTTGCTTTTGAAGCCAGAGCATAGAAATATACCATATAGCCTATGTATTCTGAATAAAAAACTCAGACATTCCACTGCAAACATTTTAGTTGTAAGCTATATATTTTGCCATGTTTGTTTTCCCAGGATCACTGAGGAGGAGTTGCAAAGCCATCAGGCTGGCAGTTTACGTAGAAGACCTGAAGCTCAAAGCCAGGAGCAGTGATGGAACTATAGCTTTGGAGAAAAAAACTCCAAAATCCTAACTCTGCATAATTTTTGTCTAGCTCACAGCTGAGCCAGAAAGATCAGTTCTCCCTCACTGCTGACATAGTGGAACAGTCCAGAGCTGCTGTGAAACTAGCTCAGAATCCTTTAATGGAAGCACCTCACACTCACCAAAATACCTCAAAGCCTGGTGCTGAATTGTCATTACCAATGGAAGACCAATTCCATTGGGAATGACATGTAGTTATTATCAGTGCATATGGGAATGATACATTAGGTCAATGTGTACGATTGTCAACTATTCGATATCTTGGCAAGGTCTAGAGATAGAGCCTAGAATAGAATCAGGATTGGAACTGGAGGTAGACTGTAGTGAATTTAGGTGTTGAATTGTGAGTGGCATTCAGAGGCTTTTAGTGGGTCTTGGGGTGACACCTGTACATATTTGATGGATCCAATAAAAGAACTAAGTGCAAAAGTTCTCCACCTTCCTAAGAAGTACTGCCAAGAAACAACTGAGAGGGAATAAATTCAATCTTATCCCCCTTGCATTTCGGGCTACTGGCAGAGGACAGGAAATGTTGATAAACAATAGCTAGCCTTTTAGTTAGCAATCCTATTGTCTTGGCCTGTGTAACAGAAACATTAGGATGATGGTTTTACTACAAGCGCGTTCCAGAATTTCCCTCCAACTGCACATTCACTGTGTGGAAGAGAAAGGAAACTTTGTCCTAGCACCATTCCTGGTATTATATATCCTGCTGATCCTGCCCCCGATGATGTCTGTTGCTATAGGTTCATTCTAAACACAAACAATTTCATTAGCTAGGCAGGTAAAATGATATTTAAATAAATATATAAACCTGTAATATAGACAAAGAGTCCATTTTATTCATTTTTTTCCTTTTAAATAGTTCACCAACAAGCTTTTATAATTTTTTAAAAAAGCAATTCCATATAGAAAATGAGTAAAATATATAATATTTGTTTGTTTGTTTGTTTGTTTTTATTGAATTTCTCACCGCCCATCTCACTGAACAACTCTGGGCAGTTTACAAAACAATTAAAATCAATTAAAATTACAAAATTACAATAATAAATAGAAAATAAAAAGATCCAAAATAATTGGCAATCACTCAGGGAGCGTCATCAAGGCACTAGCCACCCCCAGGATTGGGTAAGGTTGTTATCACCCCACGCAAGCTGGCGGAGCCAGGCCTTTAATTCTTTCCAGAAGGCCAGTAGGGTAGGGGCCTGCTGCAACTCTGGGGGGAGAATGTTCCAAAGGGCGGGAGCAACGGCAGAGAAGGCTCTCTTCCTGGGCCCCACCAGTTGACATTCTCTCACTGACAGGATCTGCAACATGCCCTCTCTGCCTGACCAGGTGGGATGGGCTGATGTGACAGGGGTAAGATGGTCCCTCAGGTAATCTGGACCCATGCCATGTAGAGCTTTAAAGGTGATAACTAACACTTTGAATTGGACCCGGAAGCAGAGTGGGACCCAATGCAGCTTGCGTAGTAGAGGTGTTATATGCACCGTTCTTGGGGCACTCAAAATTATCTGCGCACCTGCATTTTGGACCAGCTGTAGCTTCCGGTTACTTTTCAAAGGTAGCCTCATGTAGAGTGCATTGCAATAGTCTAGCTGAGAGTTGACCAGGGCGTGACTGACTGGAGAGCCTCCTGATCCAGGGAGGGGCGTACTGGTGTACCACACAAAGGTGGGTAAAGGCTCTCCTGGCCACAACTGCCACCTGCTCCTCGAGCAGGAGTCATGAGTCCAGGAGGACCCCCAGATTACCTGCCAGGTCCATCTGGGGCAGTGCAACCCCATCCAGAACGAAAGATGGTAAATCCTTGGATACAGAGAGGCCTCCAATCCATAGCCACTCCGTCTTACCAGAGTTCAGCTGAAGCCTGTTATATCCCATCCAGACCCCCACAGCCTCCAGGCACCGCGAAAGGGTGGTCACGGTATCACTCACCTCACCTGGGATGGAGCTGTATAACTGGGTATCATCAGCATATTGATGATACCTCATCCCATGGTGACAGATGATCTCACCCAGTGGTTTCATGTAGATGTTAAAAAGGAGCGGAGAGAGTACCAAACCCTGGGGCATCCCACAAAGGAGGGGCTGTGAGGTGGACCTCTCACCCCCAATCAAGACTGATTGGGATCGACCTTGGAGGAAGGAAGAGAACCAGCGCAAAACCTTGCCACCCACTCCCAACTCCCCAAGTCTACCCAAAAGGATACCATGGTCGATGGTATTGAAAGCCACTGAGAGGTCAAGAAGAGCAAGGATGGATGCACTACCCCCATCCCGCTCCCACCAGAGATCATCCATGAGTGCGACCAATGCTGTTTCCATCCCGTATCCGGGCCTGAAACCTGACTGAAAAGAGTCCAGATAATCTGTTTCTCCAGGGTCCTCTAGAACTGCAACACTACCACCTTCTCAACCACCTTCCCTAAAAAGGGGAAGTGGGAGACTGAATGAAAATTGTCCAGTATGGTGAGATTCAGTGATGGTTTCTTGAGGAGGCCTAAGAAATGTCTGAACAGCAGCATCTTTTTATCTATTTAGTCTACTCTTTATCTATTTAGTCTACCCTTTGGTTGGGGAGGGAAACATTAAAGTACCTTTTGTTCAATTGCCTGATAGTCACCTGAAATACTATCTGTGATATCCCATGACTTCACATAATTAGTGGCTAAATTAAGAGAGCAATGGCTCCCAGGTTATGTAGTGCAAGTTTTGTCAAGACTCAGGCAATCATGACCAAAGCTTCTAGCAGACCATTAAGTGTGGGTATAGATTTTCTCATGATTTTTAACAATATCTGCTATCGTAGAATCCAAGAGTTGCAAGGAGACACTTAGGTCACTGAATCCAACTTGCTGCTCAGTTAGGAATCCAAATTAAAGCTTCACTGATAGGTGACTATCTGGCTCTGTTTAAAGATATCCAGTAAAAAGGAGTCAACCACATCTTTGAACAGTTGCCTCTTACTTGTGTCACATTTTGGGGGGAAGGAGGGTAGAATCTTAGAATACATCTAAAATGCATTATAGTATTTTGAAATTGAATCTTTGCATTAAGAAAGTTGGGTAGAATTTCAGCTATCACATAAATGATCATGAAGCCCTTGGCTTCGCTGCTGCAGAGGGTTAACTTAGATCCATATTACAGAAAGGTAGATTTCAGCTGATAATTAGGAAAAATATGTTTATATTGTGGGATCAAATATAAAGCCTAGTGCCTTCCAAATGTGTTGGCCTATATCTTCCAGAATTATGGAGTTGTAAGTGAATACACCTGGAAGGCTGATGAAAACAGTGATGAGCTCTTCATTAAAGGAGGTCTTTAAGCAGAGTCATATGATTGGGAATCCTTTGTACTGGATTTCCTGCATTCTGTTCTTTGGCCTATATTTTGTTTTGAAACTTAGCTATACCTCTTTTATTGGAAAAAGATGATAAACATTACACAATGATTAACATCAATAAAAAGTGGAGAGCTTGGCTCCCTATTTGTGGGAATAGGGAAAAAGAGTAACAATGTAAAAAAGTGTAAAAAGGATAGAAGATAGTATCACTAATTTATATTAAAAATTACACATCATTAATGTAACATGCATGTAGAATAGCTTAGTGTGAGTCACTCCCTAGAATGTAATTTTTCCCATACAAAGGATATTATATGCAAAAATTGAATTGACAAGACTAGGTATTACACTTGATTTTAGCCAAATAATTGTCCCTCTTTTGACAGACTCAAAATATTAGTTTTAGCTCTGAATTTTAGCCTAAAGAATAATCTGTTTTATTATACTATATCTATCTTATACTATATCCAAATATAAGCTCACGTGGATCTGGTATTCTCCATTTCGTCTTAGTTCTTTCATTGTTTGTCCTATTGCCTTACTGTTTTTGTTTTTGTCTTGTTATTGTTTTATGCTGGCCACTGACCAAAATAAAGGAACTCACTCTGTCACATAGGCAGAAATTTTACCCAAATAAATCTGAGATGGTACCTAAATATACGGTCAAAACAAAATCCTTATTTTTTAGAAAAATAATGGTGAGTTATACTGTATGCTCATATATTCAGAAAGATTGCACCTCATATAATTGGTGGAAGGCTGCCTTAATGCAATTTTTAGAAACGTGGAAACTGGCAAGAAAATGCTCTTTTTGGGACATTATCTTAGGCATGTCCGAATCACTTATTTGTGAGCAGCTCTTGCCCAGCCATGATGACCTGACCATGTGGGGCTATTCCAGAGGTATTCACAGGGGGCTTAAGGGGAGGCAAATGACAAAAGCAGCCTCTCATTAACATGACATAAGCTCCATCCTTTCGTCCATGTGTCCTGCTGTTAAATGAACTTACAAAAAGGGAAGAGCTTCATCAGTGTTGGGTGATTCTGTTTTAGTCACTTTGACAAAAGCCCTAGATCCTGCAGATGCCTCTGAGCTACTCTCTTGGAATCATCACTACACTAGGAGAGTATGTATGCTGATACCAGGAGAAAAATCCGTGGAAAGACCAGGAGAACAGGGAGAATGTTTAAATTACCCAAACATGAGGAAATCGCAAGTTTGTAAGTGGTTCTCCTGGGAACTATACCTAAAGGCCTCTAAAAATCATGGAGTCTTCTGGTTGTGAGATTAAGGATCCTAACTATTAAAAGCAATTAACAGATTACCATGGGCACTAGGGGACTGTACTTATTTTAACTCTGGAGCTAAAAGTTGGAGGAGTTGCAATCCCAAAATATCTGGGACACCAGTTTAGGAAGAGTGATGGCCCAGAGCTATTGCAAATAATCTCCTGAGGAGTTAAGCATCCAGCATCTCTTGAAATGTCTTCCCTCTGCCCACCAGGGGCTGTTTCTTCTGCCACGGGAAATTGGGCCAACCTGACAAGGTTTAGGTCCTCAAAGAACACATGCCTGAAATTGCATTCTCAAGAAAGTATTCCCTGGGCTGAAATGTGCTTTCTGCTTTAATCAGCCCCTGTGGGATTGCTTTTTGCCTGATGGTTGATCTCACTTGCAAATATAGTAGGAATGAAAAGAGGATTTAATTATTAAATATGCCTAAATGGGAAGGAAAAATGGAAATATTTCTTCCTTAGATTTATGGCTAGAAAAGTTCACATTCCTAGAGCAGAGGCACGCTTTCAAAAACAAGAACACAAATCAGCAACTAGAGCAAGATTCAGTTCAATGCAGATCATGCCACCTGTCATGATGTGAAATATCGAAAACAGATCTCTAGCTGATGCTGGATTTGCCTTCAAGACACGGGTAAAAAATGAAGTGTTTATTGACTTTTGCAAATGCACACTTCTGATCAGAAGTCCTGCAGACTTTGTGAATCAGAAAATGGAAAAATCTTATAGGGGCTCTCTTCAGGGGTGGGCTGTTCAAGGTTGTGGGCTGTATCTGGGGTCAAATTTAAAATAGTTCATTTAAAGGCATTTAAACAGGTTGCTCTTTCTATTAGAAATGTAGAAATGATGTAAGAAATAAGTTGCATTTTAGAATACTATAAACACTGTAGCCAGTATTTACAATAATTCGGTTTTTACAAAGGTAGACATGTTTGGAACAACAAAAATAGCAACATCAACAATAATAACAGTTAGTAATGTCTTAAAAGCTAACATTTTAAATGACATAAACTTCTGTTGGCTTCAGTTCCCATTTCATCAAATGTATGTCATGTTACCCTGAGACAGGGTATTTCTTAAAATACTTCTTTATGCATGTGTTGAAGCAGACTAGAGTTTATAAAAGCTTATGTCATAATAGTAGTGCCACAAAAATTCTTTGTTATAATCATTCAGGAGTATAATCAGTAACTTGTGCCTCTTGCCAACATGGAAGCCTTAATTCTGCACTGCAGATGGTAAAAAAATCATACATTTACATTTACTATCTGACTAGGCTATTCCAGCTGACCTCAGAGTAGAGAGAAAGAAAAGGGCTACTTCATCATCTCTGTCTTTGGTCCTCCCTCAGCAAATTATCTGAATTGTTTTCATCCTAGGTAATCCATGATTAGTTTCAATCCATGTTTACCTAGGTAGTCATGATAACAACTGCCACTTTAAAAAATGGTGGTCCTGTTTTCTCCTCCTTACCCTTTTTTCCTTCAATTTTTTAGATTGAATCTTCAGCACTATTATGTATGATTTATTTATGTATTTACTGATTTAACATCACCCTGGCTGTTGAATTTTTATTCTGCTTCTTGAGATGAACAGATTTTCACAATGACTCACAAAGAGAATTATTTTCAGGCTTACAGCCTGCAATCTAAGTAAAACACATAATCTGAAGCTAAACCATGTTGAACGTATCTTCTAAGCAGACATGCATAGAATGGTTCCATAAGTGAGTCAGGCAGAAAGATGAGATTTGGAAATGCGAAGCAAAAAAGTGTTACAAAACACATCCATCTTCCTTCATTGCCCTGACAATACCATTCAGATTGCTCAGAGTAAGGAGAGGAAGCAAATATTTTGCCTGAAGACAGTGTTAAGTAAGGGTAATGCTATTGGACTCATTTTTGTGTTGGAGACAGGAAGAATTCAAATATCACACAGCAACATCAGAGACTACAATGGCTTCTAAGAAGAGCAGACTTTATCCTCCTGTGGAATTCCCAATCTCTGAAAGTGGTCATATCACGTATGTTACAATGATGTTTTTAGTTTAAAC
The DNA here is from genome assembly GCF_059951505.1 of Python bivittatus. Taxonomy (NCBI): domain Eukaryota; kingdom Metazoa; phylum Chordata; class Lepidosauria; order Squamata; family Pythonidae; genus Python; species Python bivittatus. The sequence continues at coordinate 36,821,290 of NW_028277098.1, forward strand.
TTTTCAGACACAGCATTTTTAAAAGTTTGGAAGTTGCTTTAGGGAAAGATATGTTTTGAAAAAGGACATGTAATTTTGTAAACAGTAAACAAATCAATCTCTTAGAAATCACCAGAAGAATACACTCAGAATGTGCATCTTCACGCATATGAACAAGCAAGTGATCAGAATACTGAAAACAGTCGAGAAAACATATATAAAGATGGTAACTAAATAATTTAAAAGTGTATGTAGTTGGGTAGCTTGACACTATTGAGTGAGAGACAAAGGAGGGGCAACACATTATTTGCCACTCTGAAGTCTATCTCAAAGGCTGCATCTTTAATAAAGGTGCAACTGTGCTTGAAATAGCTCTAATCTTATACAAATTAACAATGGAGAAAAGCTATGCCTCTATGAACAAGAATGAGGAGACATTTACAGGCTGGTGACTGTAGGTCTGTTACAGCTAGGAAGAAGTATCTGCAACCCTGTACTACATCTTTCAGCTGGCATGCATTTTTCATCATTCACAGAAGGATTCATGATAGCATAGTTACATATTATCATGGATGGATATTTTTCATACATCCACATTTCCAAACATTGCCAGCAAATATCATAAAACTCTTCTGTCTGCACAACTATGATATCTAAAATTGCTGTGTTCATTGTAGATTCACAGAGGATGGAATCTTAATGGAATGCTATTTGTAGGATTCCCACCAGGCTTCTAGATGTACTCCAACTCCCCCAACCATCCATACAGTGACATTTAACAGCCACCACCCATTACTCAGCTAACATTTGTGGGCAGCTACCTACAAAGAATGTTCAAACCAATGAAAATAATGTTCAAGTATTTAAGATACAAGACAAATGATCTTCACACAGGGGAAGAATTCACACTCATGGTATAAAGCTTAATTAAGACAGGAGTTGTCTGAGAGTTGAATTGATTGTGGCAGGAACTTCATGTGATGAACAAATGAACAAATGAATAAAATTTGTTTTTGATTCCGGTAAACAAACCCAGGATTTCTGCCTTAAATCTGTTCAACAGTAACAGGAAATATATTTCTAACTTAAGCAGAAAAAACATTTCTAACAATATCTCAAGAGCTCAGCAAAGGTTGGATCTGCCCCTCTTCTTTTGCCCAGTTTAGGCTCAGGGTATATTTATTCACTTTCTTTTGTGTCCACTCACACACCTCCCTGGGGAATTCACAATCTTCTGCTTACTCTGGCAACTCTGATCACAGAGGAATTAATAATCATCTGCCCACTAACTGTAACCAACAGGTTCGGAGGGTGACCTTGAAAAGAATATCTGACTTTAGATTCCTGCTTATGTCACTCTGCAGACTTTCCAGGCTGGCTTGTTTCTGAGGTCAGGAATCCCAAAACCTAGAAAACCCCCAAACTCTCCCAAAGATCATGGAGATCTAGGAAAAAAGCAAAGTAAAACCTAACAAGGTTGATGAGTAGTAGGGAATAATGATATATATTTCCAGACATTTCTCTCCCTCATATCTATGCAATAATTTTAGCTCTTCTCTATGGCTTGAGGCAGCTTTCACAGCAGTTCATAATGATAGTTGGTCTGTTTGCTGCAATGTGTCTATGCATTTGGTAGATATTAATTGGGTAAACTTGTAGGTTAAACATTACATGGGAAGCAGAGTACTGACTTCAAACCTCTCTTGAATATTGTCAACAGCTGTTAGAGGAAGGAAGGAAGGAAGGAAGGAAGGAAGGAAGGAAGGAAGGAAGGAAGGAAGGAAGGAAGGAAGGAAGGAAGGAGGAGAATATTTCTAATGTTGGTAAGAAAAATAAAAGCCCAATGCATTCTGGAATTGTGTGTTCGTGTGTGTAGGGCTAGGGTCCTTTAATCAGCACAGTGACCTTTAAAAAGGAGTTTTCTAAAATGATTTAGGCTTTTACACAACAGAGATTTGTCTTACTGGCAATTGAGACTTTCTCCTTCTATCTCCCATGTTCACAGTTTTTCAGTGGCTGCCCTCTTCCTTTCTGTTCAACAAATGATGGGACGATATAACTGCTCCTGGAAAGTTCATTCATTAACCTGTCCAGTAAGAAAAGTTTGTTAAGCACTGTTCAATACAATTATATGCAAAGAATTAAATCATACAATTAAACCAATACATAAATCAATGATCTGTGAAGAATAATTATATACATTACAATATGATGTGACATTTCATTTGGGGCACCAAAAGTTAAGCATTTATTATATGCACAGTTCTGTTACACCAACAAAATAATCAAGCTTTATCACTGCACAGTAATAAGTCAACATTTATTTTGTAATTGCTTGAGATATAGTCAGGATATTCAACTTCTAAGACATTTTTTTAAAAAAGATTCTGGTTAAACATGGTGTACATCCTGGGAGTCTGTCAAACAATAGCTTGCTATCTGTAGATTCAATGTTCTGCTTTTCATATGTCCCTCTTTTAATATTTCAGCTGGAAAAGGGAAACTCTATCAGAATGCAGACCTCTTTCCTGAATTTCATTAACTGCTCTCTGTGTGAGTGCCTAAGAAATCATTGTTCTTGTCCAACTTTTCTTTTTCCTTTCATTCTGTAACTTTGACAGCTCTTATCTGATTCTTTCAGTATGGAGATATGCACATTTTTGAAGAGATACAGCAGTGATATCTTTTTAAAAGATGCAGTCCTATCTGACAGCTCCTAAGACAGCTGTAGTAATATATCTGCATGGATATGCAGGTGGTTGGATAACCAATGTCAAGTTGAATAATAAATATATCTACACTGGAGTGGAAGGAGACTACTAGTAACATTCTGGAAAGTTTACTAGTGCAATTCACAGCTTTATTTGGTGATTCTCATGGACATTAGCTAAATTTGCAGAAGAGATAAAAAGCCAAAAAGTGTTTTTGTAGTTTCAGGAGCATTTTCAAACCTAGAAAATCATGCATGCTCTCCTTTTATTTTCCCTAGTAACATTAAGTTTAAGAATCAACCAATAGTGATAATAACCCAATATTCTACAATGTACCAAGCCTGCTGCTCAACTTAATAATATACTTGTTAGTTAATTGCCTGGAAATTTTTTTTTTTGGTTTTGTTGTTGTTGTTTGTTTGTTATTGAATAATCAGGAAGTCGCCAAATGTGGGGTTTAATTTTGGTAGTATGTTCAAATTTGGGGTTTAATTTTGGTATTGAAAAGCTACATTTAATCCCTGTTTATGTACTGCTATGTATTTTATCAATTATTGGGTATATTTTATCTTGTTATTGTCTTGTCTTCTTTTATTCAAACTTATTATACCTAATTTTTTTGCTTCTCACTGTAAATAGTGAATGTAAATAGATTGCTTAAATATGATTTCATGCTTCAGTGAATGGACTTTGCATAGAATTGCTAATTGCTCTTACTCTTTCTTCAAGGGATTCAGAATTGCATTTTAGGCTGTTAAAAATATTGTGAGCAGGGCATCCAGAAAGGGTCAGTGATGTCAAAACGTCAAGTGCAGCCAGGTGAACAAAGCTCTGCCCATTTTTAATGTGTGATTTGTACATTGCTAGCTCTTTAAAAAATGGTTGAGCTTTGATTGTCCCGGTGGCACTTGCCATTTTGATGCTGTTGACCCTCCTCAAGTTGCCTATGACTGTGAGATGCCCTTTGAACATTTTAGTTAGTGGGACCTGAGCCACAGTTTGCTTGTCCTAACCCAATGCCCTGAATTGAATCTATATCAGTGCACTAAATCCATATCAAATCTCCCTATATTCTGCCACCATCCTTCTGAGAATTATCAAAAGGCAACATTCCCTTAAATTCATGTGCTGTTCAAAAGGGAAGTTCCTAACAGTTGTTATGGAAACTCTACCAGATACAAGTTGAGACTCTCACACACAAAAAATCCAACCCAAATTGGTATTTTTGGAAGTTTCTTAATCAGAAGCTAGCCATAGAAGGAAAATAGCCAGTTCTGTAGAACATATGCTTAATTCAGCAGTAGAAAAGGAATGATTAATTCCATAGTTGCAAATTCCTAAATACTAGCTTTGGCCACTGTCTTTCTCCTCCATTCTGGTTAGAAGGAGCAGATCAGCTGAAGACCAGTGTGGAGACCATATCACACAAGACAACAATCCATGCAATATAGAATTATTGAATATAGAATTATTGAATATAGCCAGGTGAATCTGATCAGGCAAACAAACCCTTAATTTTGGTTTTAAAATTCTATGGCAGGTAGGATTGCTGTCCCCACTGCCATTATTAACAATAACTACTGAAGAAAATTCCTCTCTGAAGGCAAGTATTTCCTCTTGAGAATAACTAGAATAAAAAAAAATTACCTTCACAGTCAATTAACTGTTTTCAAATGTAATTAATGTAAAGAAAAGAATAGGGATGGATTCCTGTAGTTTGGTCCAACTTCAGAAGAGAAAGCCCAATATCTGATTCCCCTTTTGCCTCACCATTAATCTCCATAGCTGAGTTTTGCCAATATGGAAGAATTCTAATCAAGGTCATGACAGGACTTGAGCAGGAGGGCGTGCTGAGGGAAGCTAAAGATGCTAAAAAACCCAGCACTTTATTATGCACCTAAATATTTGTATGAGCTTTAGAGCTCATTTTAATGTGTGTTCCTTCCATTACTCCCAATGGAAGTTGCTTTTTTAAGGGAATGAAAGCAGGAAGAGCAAAGAGAATCCTTCTTTTTCTCAGTTCTGCCCTGTTGCCTGCAGAGCTTTGAGTGTCTCAGCACACTGGACTGGATGTCTTTTACAGCTTGGCCTTTAAGCAAGAGCCACAGTTTTCTTTCCATGACCTTGTACAACTGATTCCAAGCACTGATGAAATAGCTGGGAAGGTTTTCTTGAATTATGTTGGAGGGCACAAGGTGACTGAGGAAAAAAGGCAGTCTCTGAAATATAATATGCTCACCCTGTGTAAGGCATTCTACATCAGACCATGTCTTCTCCCACCTTTTGGTACTCTGGAATCATTTTCTGCTAATAACTGTGATAGAATGTCAATGACTGACCAGAATAAAAATTAGATTCAATGTACCTCTTGAGAATTTCAGCATGATAGAATTGAGAGGGCCAGAGCAGTTTAAGTATCTTTCCCCATATAAAATTCCATTTTCCCAGCAGTTGGCATAATTAGAAATTACATACTTGACTGATCTTCTAGAACTAAATTTAGGGAAAAAATAATCAGTATTGTTAGAGAAGGTCAGACCAAAATATGTTGCAAGAATGTAAAGAACCTTATGCAGTGAGCACTCCAGTGCTATAAAAGACCATTTATTCAGTACCTATAATGTTTCCTTGCTCTTATAAAGTCCTTATAAAAAACAGTGTTCAATATAATGGCTAGTTTTAGAGCAAATAATTGTAATATTTATTGCATTTAGCTGTACATAAAATATTGACATGAATAAGGAAAAAAAAAGGAAGAAATATTTATTAAATCAGCAGATAGGCTTCCTTGATGCTATGATACATCTTAAACAGGTTGACTGATAATATTGTTATTAATTTTTGTTGGTTTTTAAAATGTCATTATTTTACATTTAATTACATAGTAAAATTAGCTAATTTTGTTATTATATAATAGAATTTCTAATAGATTAAATATAGTGACAATAATACAAAATAATGCACTGCTCAGTGCTTCATTTTAAACTAACAAATATCTGAACATAGATTACTGTGTATCTTAGGAGAAGTATATACACTGGTATCTATCTCATTGTTCATACTCAATAAAGCTATACCAAACTGTTAAAAAAATCATTTTCAGCTATACCGAGCCTTTCTCTTCTTTTTGCTCCTCATTAATTAAATATATTTACAAAGCAGGAGAACTAGACTCTCCAGTGGCTGCCAGTATCCCTGTGGACATCTTGCCTGGTGCTCTTAGGCTCTTTGTCCCAACTGATATACAGTAGTTTGAGACTGGCTGTAGCAGCCATTTTGTGACTGGCCAAATCTCTCCCCTATGGGAGTTATAGCATCTACAAATGCAATGAAAATTTCAAATGTGCTCGGTGGTCTAAAATATTAGAGAACATCATGAATTATTTTTGATCTGAAGAACTGATTTCTAGAGAAAACTGCTAAATCACCCCAGAATGGCCAGATCAGTGTGTTCTGGGGTATTCCAGAACATTCCATTCCCTAAATGGTCATTCTTACATGTACCTAATTTTGATGAGCAGCATATTTTCAGTAAAGGCCTACTTTAAAATGAACAGGAACTGCAGGTCCAACAACATTAGCTCTGTCCATTGACTTGTGCAAACCAAGACTTAGGCAAAAAAAAAAATAAAAAAAAAAATCTAGCCAATTCCCAATGAATAGAATGAGCAAAAGATTTCCCTTCCTTCCTTCCTTCCTTCCTTCCTTCCTTCCTTCCTTCCTTCCTTCCTTCCTTCCTTCCTTCCTTCCTTCCTTCCTTCCTTCCTTCCTTCCTTCCTTCCTTCCTTCCATTATTATGCTCCTTAGGTGAGTGAAAAGCTGACTGCCTGATTCTTGATATGAACAGCTAAGGTAAGGGAAAATGCAAGGACTCCTTCAGAAACTTCTGTTGTGATTTACTCTTCAGAAACGGCATAAGGTCCACTTTACCATTTTTATACTCATGTGAGTGAAAACCTAATCAGCAGCCAATGCGTGAGTCTAAGAGCTTTGGTTATCATCCTTTGGCTCTCATTGCCCCTGAATTATAGATAGATTTCCCCACCACTGGTCCAGTTAAACATATTCTGTTAGGAAGGCCTGATACTGTTTTATTTTATTACCTGGTAATGTTGATTTGTCGTTGCTTGTGAATGTGCTTTCATATACCTACAAGTCCAAAAGCCAGCACCCACAAAACTGTTTGGTAGAAAACCATTTAAATGATACTGTGGGTCAAGCAACAGCTCTAAAACAGGTTTGTGAAGATTTCTGTACCAGAACTTCCAACTTCACTTTTAGCACCAACCTAAAATCCTCTTTCCCTTAACCCACATGCCTTTTGCTACCTGACAAGCTCTCTGCATAATTCTAAGAAATAAGCAGTTTTTCTTATTTCAAAGGCTCACCTGTAGTAGAAAAATAATTCTGATCCTCACTACTTGAGAGAGGATGCTAATAAAACTGCATGATAAGAACACAGTTGGCCTGTCAAGCTTGCAAGGATTCACAGGGGCACAACACACTTTTTCAATTATTCTGGGACTAGATAGAAGACCGGCTGACAGCGAAGTGGAAGCTGGCAGGGAGATCAAGAGCCAAAGAAAACATGAAATAGAGAAGATACTTTCATAATAGCCTTTCTGTATTTCTTCTAGGTATTGTGGTGTTAAGACCTATATAAACCCTAAGAATATTTATCCTTGTGGGCCCTTGTTGCAAGAATAATCTGGATGTGTAGGGTTATTAAAGGTATTCCCTGGATCTACATTCTTCAATAAGTCACAGGGAATAAGTTGCAGTAAATATAAGCATAATAAAGTAGTAAAATATATTTAATGCAGAATATGTAAGTTATGGGTTTACTGTTATTTTTCAGACTGTTTTTTAAACTTAAAACATTTTCATACGCCCCCCCAAACTTCATAGGCCCTAGGCATTTGCCTAATGGATAATACAGACATATTTCTAGGGCTGTGCACTGTCTGATCAAAAGCTCAAGGTAGAACGGGACATAGAATAGACTGTCATTGTTTGTTTTCTAGAGGTTACTTATTGCTAAGATTTTCTTTAGCAATAACTTGTTATAAGGTTGAAGAAGGTTCTTTTTCTTGAATGTATGGGTATTTGTAATTTAAACCCAGGATCTAGTCTGGTTTCCACTCCAATAAAAATTACCTCAGATTTTTAAAATGATAATTTTGTGTCATGGAATGTTGAAGCACTGAGAGGGACAGCTAAAATAAGGCAAACTCTATTTAAATCGAAATCAATGAAATCTAAAGTCTTTTTTTAAACAAGAAACACATATTCTTCCAAATAAGAAAAATGGGTTGGCAAGAAAATGGTTTGAAAATATTTCCATAAGTAGAAATTCAAAATCTGCAAGAGGAGTGGCAATTTCAGTGAGAGCATCTTCTAATTTTATATGCTGAAAAGAGATTGAAAGTCACTTTATAATTTTAGTAGTTAAATATGGAAATCTTCCAATGATGTGGATACATTTTTATAGTTTAACTAAAGATAAACCAAATATTTCCAAATAATTGTTTTGCTATAAGTTTGCTTTGGGTTAGATAATAGTTGCCGGAGTGTTAAATTTAGTTTTAGATCCATTACTGGATAGGAATAAGATTTCTAAAAAGAAAATGAATCCCCAGAGTTGCACTGCTCTTTATATGTACATTCAAGGTTTTAATTTAGTAGATATATGGTAACTGTTTAATGACAAAAGAAAAGAATATACCTTTTTATCTATCCTGGTATTTCTTCAAGACTAGACTATTTTCTAATATCACGCTTGTTGGTCAGCTTAGTGAAGAAATGTAGTACAGTATGTGTCCACTTTTCATTTCTGACCATGCACGTGTAGTGATGTTACTGAATTTGGGAGAAAAAATCCAGCTGCTAGGAAATGGTATTTTAATACTCATTAGAAGATCTGGAATGTGTAGAACAATAAAAGAAAGATAAAGATTTGTCTTTTCAAACAAACAGAGCTTCAACTAACTTGGGGGTAGTTTGAGATACATTTAAAGCATTTATCTGTGGTAAGATAATAGCCTATGCTTAATGGTAGAAAAAGATGCATGAATCACAACATATTTCAATCACAAGTAAAACAAGCATTGAAAGAATATACAGTACCACAAAGTGGACTTAGGAAGCATATTGTGTCTTTAGGTCTATTAAAATGGAGTTAAACCAGTGATAGGCCTTGGATACTGTGATGGAATGGAATTATGAAGGCCAGGCTCAGGGAGATAAACATTTTCTTAGCTCGCCAGAACAGCGTGAGAGGAACAAGAGGATGAGACTGGCACCTCCCTGAGGAATTCACACTGTTGTGGCTGGATGACTTTGGGAGCTGGGGTTTTAGTCTGGGAAGATTCTTGCTAGAGACTCTAGCTAATAAACATAGCTGGACTGAATTGGTATTGTCTCTTGGAGTTCCTTGGGCTAGGCCTGACATCAATCTTCCCAGACTAAAACCCCAGCTCCCAAAGTCATCCAGCCACAACAGTGTGAATTCCTCAGGGAGGTTCCAGTCTCATCCTCTTGTTCCTCCCACGCTGTTCTGGCGAGCTAAGAAAATGTTTATCTCACTGCGCCTGGCCTTCATAATTCCATTCCATCACAGATACAGAATATTTCTTAAAACAAATTAAACAAATGAGAAAAACTTGGGAAACTGTTGTCTTCTCAACTGAAACATGTGTGATAGGTTAAAGTAATACTGTACATCTAATAAGGGATTCCTTGGGAACAATGCACACCAATTATAATGAAAAAAAATTTTTATTTCATGAAAAATTATATTCTACAAATGTAGATATTGCAGGCAAGCATTTAGACACCTTTTTAAAATTTAATAAATACAGTGGTACCTCTAGTTACAAACTTAATCCGTTCCGTGACTCTGGTTGCAACTCAAGTTGGTCGCAACTCGAGGTAAATTTTCCCATAAGGTTCAATGTAAATACAGTTAATCCATTCCACCCTCCGAATTTGGTCGCACCACGAGGCAAATTTCCACATAAGCTTCAATGTAAATACGGCTAATCCACCCTCTGAATTTGGTCGCACCACAAGGCAAATTTCCCCCATAAGGTTCAATGTAAATACATACGGTTAAACAGTTCTGAAACATATGCATTTTATTTTTAAACCACAAAAACATGAAAATAGTCGAGATGGTCGACTTCACCATCTTGTACTCCAAGGCCAGATCAGTCACACGAATACCACGATCGTGCTTTTCTATAATGTCCTTCTTAAGTTCGATCGTCACTTTTTTCTTCAAAGCCTTATTCTTGCCAAGCCTGCTCTGCATTTTCTTTGGAGCCATGCTGACAAGCACACCAAACACCTTCCAAACTCCCACCAAACACCTTCCAAACGCCACAAAACACACCACAAGCCTCACCGAACGTCTCCTTGCTACCGCGATCTCGCCCACAGGAAGCCCCGACCGCGTGGCAGCAGGGAAAATGGCCACAGATCCAGTTCGTAACTCGAGGCGGAGTTTGCAAGTCGAGGTAAATTTTTGGGGCCGGAGCTGGTCATATCTCGAAAAATTCGTAAGGAGGGGCGTTCGTAATTCGAGGTACCACTGTACTCTAGCAATTTCAAGTATACATTCAGGAGAGCTGGCTGCACCTTTAACTTTACAGAACATCTACGGTGTTCTTGATGTGATAAAATTCAGAAAGCTCCCTGGACTAAAATGTGTAACAATAGAATGGTATAAAAAAGGTAAGAAGAAAATAGCCCCTGTACTACTGGAGATATATCAGATGTCTTGTGAAAGGAAAGTCCTACCAGCTTCATATTATGAAACTGTAATTTTGAAGGTTGGTAAGGATCCTACTCATTGCACAAGTTCCATGTCAAGTTTCAAGGGCTAACTTTGCTATTAAGGTTGCACACAATTTGCATCTAACTACTTGACATTAGTGGAGAAAGCTTCCAGGTCTACATTACTTCCAGGTTTCTTCATTTTATACCTAGGGACATCCACCCAGGGAGCTTCAAAAATGTCAGGATGGCAACTATGACCATGCAATTGAAGCCCTGTCCCTTTTAAAATGTGTGTTGTGGGTTCAAATGCCAAGTAATGTCTTGAAACTTCTGGTTACCTGCCCTGCACGACAACAAAGTCCTGCCCAAAAGCAGGACTAACCAGGAATCAGCTCCCAAAAATGAGCAAATCAGAAACTTGCCTGGACAAGGACCCAATCAGGACTCACCTGCTCAAACTAACCAACCAGTACCCAGCACAAACAAAGAACCAATCAGAAATCAGCACTCCAAAACTTTTTTATATATAGTCAAGCCTGAGATGCTTTTCCAAATTACATTTCTGCCTCAGACTCAAATTTCTTTTATCTGACCTTTGTTTTGGTTGTGGCTGTTCCTCCTGCTCTTCACGGTTATTCCTACAGCCCATTACAGAGATACAATTAACTTGAAGATACAGTAATGATTTGGTCATGGCCCTTGGTTGTTCTACATTGGTTGGATATTCTTAATTTGGTGAATCAAGTTCTAGGAAGGGAGTTAAGATTTTAATAGGTTAACATGCCAAATTGTATTTCAAAACTTTGGAACATCACTATTTATGAAGAACTTTGAATTTATCATGCTTGAAGTGATGCTAAAAAGATTTGTTTGTGTTCTTGGAAGGACTCTTATGTACCTAACATCAAAGCTTTTCTTGATGAAATGTGTATACTTTCAGCCTTTGAAATGGCTCAATGCACTGGAGAACTGGACAATATGATTTTGTGTGGTCAAGATTTAATTTGTTGTTTAAAAACTATACTGTATTGTTTTTATATACTCATAAATGTGGAATCCTTGGTGCTCCCTGAGCTTGGTTGTTTGCTTGCAGACATTTCGTTACCCAACTAGGTAACATCATCAGAGCAAGTGAGTGTGGGTTTTGCTCCCTGTTTATATATAATAGCTTACCCTGCCAGGATTGGTGGGGGTGTGGTTTTCTCCTTGGTAGCTCCTTGATTAGAATATTGTTTTCTGCTTGATTGTATGTCTGGTGTTAATCCCTGCTTATCTGGGTGTTAGCTGCTAGAGAGAATATGTTCTGATATTTTTGTTTCCTTCTTAACTTTTTTTAATTGTCTCCTTTGAATGGTGTGTAAATATGGTTTATCTCCTAGAGCACTAAGGAGTTCAACCCTGAGCTACATACATTCTCTTCTATTGGATACTCATAATTATCACTGTACTTCATTTAGTTTCTTGTTATATATGTATTTCTCTTCTCTTGTTTTTTTCTCACAATTATATCTTTTGTTTTCTTCTTTTCCTTTGTTGTAATTGTATTGTATAAGTAATATTTATATATACACTCATGTTCAAGACATTGCAGGGAAGTGTCAAGCTGCCTACCCTCTCCTCCAGCTACTTTCAAATTCTCACACATTCAGATGAATACTTAAACAGGAATTGGCCAATCCAAAATGAAGATTTAGTGCCTAAACTTGCTGTTTTTCTTGTTACAATTCCATCTTATTGTTGTTGTTAACTCTGGGTGTTAGATGAAACTTCTGTGGTTGGGAACTGTGTCCATAACTTAGTTGCCTGTTCCATGTAAGGTAGGGGTAGAATTCAGATTTCCCCACTTATTGTCCAGCACCTAGACCCCGCTGTCTGAAGAGTGTAATCCTTTTCCGCTGTGCTATTTGCCACAGTTTTATATAAACAATCTGATCTTTGCCCTGTTGAAGGCCTAAATAGGATCTTAAAATTAATATTGGGATCATGGAGAAATTATAAATAGCTAAAATGCTAAGAATTCAGGATTTTGAGATCTACCATGCCATGGAATCCACTAGAACTGAACAGAGCAGTTTGTAGCCTCCTGACCCTTTATGCCATCTCCTGAGCCTTTTTAAACAAGCTGTTAAAAGCCTTCAATTGGATTCCAAAAAGGTGCTTCAGAGTACATGGGGTGTGTGGAATAAGCACCCTATTGAAACTCCTTAAAGCAACTGTATCTTTTCCCAGGATCATGTGAAAACTGAGGAGGGCAATCCCAGGAAAAGATGCAGCTGCTTTAAAGAGTTGCAATTAGGTCCTACATCCACAACTCCAAGTGCTCAAATCAAACCCCAAGTGCTGCACAACCCTAGTCGTTAATGATGACACTGAAATTCAGCAGCACAATTGCTGAAAAGTGACGATGCAGTTTCCTAATATCTCCCAACCACAACCACCCCACCAAATGACAACAGAAAAAATATAGATGGCTGTGCCCACACATATGATGAGATCCTGCCCATTTTGTTGCCTCATCAAATGTGGCTATCAGCCCCTTCAAAATGTTGTTGATTCATCAACCAACAAAGATTGCCAACACTGCTTTAAAAGCCCTGGGTTTTTAAAAGTCCACTTCTGTTACCTTTTTTTTAAAGTAGAACATGTGTTTACCATGCCCTTAATTTTTTGTCAAGTCTACTGAAAGCACCATCATGTGGTAAGATTATCAATTATTTCTATGTCTTATAAATCACTACAGGTTACTATTAGCAGGATATGTATTATTTATTCCATTCTATTATTTATACACATCTCTTCTTTGGCTCATAAAGGTTTAAAATAGACAACAATAAAGATATCAAAACAAATCACAGCAGAATGGCACAGAAACATGAACAGAAATTCAGAGTTCCGTGTTGCTGTCTTAAAGCTATGCCAAAATGCCACCTATTTAAATATCCTGTCACAAATCTTTTATGTCAGATAAGGCTCGGCTCTGTATCCACCCATATAAAATAACAGCGTGCCAGCTTAGCCCTCTGATAACCAAGAAGCATCCACTGAATTTCACTGCATTCCTGGGCTCCGGGTTCGAGGATAAAATCCCACTGTGCCTTTCTTGGCATCCGGTGGGTCTCTTAGCAAGCTGAGACCTAATTTTCTACTTCCCTGATTATCTAACAATTAAAGCTGTCTCAGCCAGATGGTTGAATCGTGTTGGTCCTCTTCCTTTTTTAAGTGAGGGTTTCACTCTTGCCAGGTGCTTTGGGATTTCTCCCCTGCGTTCGCTGCATTGGACCCAACAGAGACTGTTCCTGTGGGCGAGAGAAGGGAAGGTGTTTCCACCATACATAAAGCATCTGGTGCATCCATCTTCATTAGCAGCACGAGCAATTTGTTTATGTACTGTGGGCACTTAGCAAAAAGGGAGGAGGACTGCACAGGCCTCCCTCTCAGTCAAAATATTTGCATGAACCACCAAATTCAACTGCAGGAGATAATATTTTTGGCCTGGTAAACCTAGTGCTTAAGGCCAAGTTCTGTTATCTCTGCTGAGTCAGTCTCCAGACAGGTTGACACAATCAGACAGCATCTAGATGTGCTGGGAGTACAATTCCCAGCAGCCCCAGGAAGCCTGACCAATGGTCAGAGGTGCTGGTTGCCATTCAGCAATACAGGTAGTCCTCACTTAGTGACCACAATTGGGACCAGCAACTCTGTCGCTAAGCGATGCAGTCGCTAAGTGAAATGTCATGTGACCATGATGGGCTTACTACCTCACTTCCGCTGCAGTTGTTAAGGAAGTCACTGTGGGTCATTAAGCAAGACATCATTTGACCATGACTTGTTATTTTACTGCTGGCTTCTCCATTGACTCTGCTTGTCAGAAGCCGGTTGTGAAGTGTGTAAATGGTGATCACGTGACTGCAGGATGCTGTGACAGTCATATATGGCTGCTGGTTGTGAAGTGCCTGAATGTCTACCACATGACTGTGGGGATGCTGCGACAGTCGTAAATGCAAGGACTGGTTGTAAAGTTACTTTTTCAGCGCCATTGTAATTTCGAATGGTCGCCAAACAAGGCAGTTGTTAAGCAAGGTCTACCTGTATCTAAAAGGCCACAGTTTCCTTAACCCAATATAAAAGGAAGGTTTGATGAAGTTTAAAATGCCAGATGTATCCTTCAGGAATTATAGCTTGGAAATGTACATACTCATCAAGTGCAAAACTGGTGAAGAAATTGTCAGAAGGCAATCATCATCAGTTTAGGGATGAGCCTCACTTTCTGCATGGTACATCACCAGTACAGGTCTTCATCACATCCTGAGTGCAGGAACATCATGCTCTTCTTACACCTAGCCTACTGCAAATGCACCCCACATCCTTATTTCCAGCTTTGATTCAAAACCACTGTTTTCCAATCTTAAGCCATCTGCCGTGTTTCCTTCTGTTCTAGTAACAGCCTTAGCTCTGTTCGGCTCTAGCATCCAGCATGTCCTCTCACCTTGGCAGCTAGGAGGGGAGAAGGCATTTCATCCTGGGCTTCTGGGCTGCTATGCTCTCTGCTGGTTGATAGCTGCATTTTTTTAAATAAAACCTTGCAACTGATGGAATTAAGATCCATTAAGTTAATGAACTAGCCTCAGCCCTAGAAGCTCATAGTCCATTTAACCCTTGCATCTCCTTGTGGGCACCCTTTCCACTTCTGGCCATGTTGGGTGAAGCACACTCTCTGTAATGATCTGCCACTCACAACTCCCAACTTCAGTAACTCTCCTTACAACCAGTAATGGTTCAAAAGAAAGTTCATTTACTGAGAACAAGTGTACAGTTCCAAAGCATTGCTAAGACTGAGCCCGTGTGCGCCAAAAGTTGCTTTTACCTTTTTTCCTCTTTCCTCCTTGCACCCCACTAACCCTCCAGTCTTCTCACACTCGCTCATTGGTACGACCTTGAGCATTCCTCAGTCTTTGATAACAGCCCATCTGCCTCTAACGGTCGTTAGCATTTCGTTCACCCATTCTTCCAGCGCTCCCCCCCCCATATCTCCTAATGCAGAACCGAAGCAAGCAAGCAAGGTGGCAAGTAAGGTTGTTAATTGATTGTGAGGATTCTGACACTCTCCTTGTTTTCCTGCCCCCTGCTCAAAGCTCCCATTCCCTTTCCTTAATTTTTTTTTTTTTAATCTTTAAGTTGCAAGGCAGGAATGTTGCTACTTCATTTTTATGAAGGTAAACGATTGGTTCTTCCTTGCTACAAAATTTCCATGGACCTACAGGGAAAGAACAACCTATTGCTTTGATTACTGCAGCATTAGAGTAACAATGGAACCATAAGAGAAAAATTAAAAAATAGAAAGGGTCTGATTTAGTGTCAAAGGAGATACTGTGGGGAAAGGTTTGTGCATGTGAAGGCATTCGTGTGTGCAAACATTTGGAAAAACAATGGAAAGGCACAGAGGTTAGTGAGGAAAGAAAAATCCCTAAAAGTAAAAGGTAGGCACTGATAATGTCCATACAGGTGCCAGCCAGCGAGGCTTCCTTTCCCTGCCATGATGGGAAGGGCAAGCATCAAGGCAACACACAACCAGGTCTTGCAGGACCCATAATCTGGACTGAACCCAGTCCACCAGTGTTGCCCACCTACTGCAGGACAGACTGGTATTCCTGAAGTTGGCTTAAGAAACAGCTGGGAGCAGCCTGGGAGAGGCACAGCTTCGGCTGCAGTGCAGAATTGCTATCTATCTCACTCCATCCAGGTAAGTGTATATATCTTAAGCAGAGGTAGCAAGACTGTCAATTTGTTTTCTGGTATGTCATACTTTCACTAGTAGAGGAGTGTTCAGTATATCTAGTCTAGAATTGTTGATTCAGGTTTCTTGGACTTTTTAAGTTTTCCAGTTGTTGAGAAAGCCCCTATTTTTACAGTCACAAATATTGTGTCACTCATGAGCCACACTTCCTTGGTTATCACAGTGCTTATCCAATGTGTGGCTTGAATATATCTGTGCACAGTACATACATGTATAAGCAGATCTCCATTACACAAAACCAAAGCATTCCTCCCAAACAGACACACGTCCACCAGAATCCTGCATCTTCAGTGGGATTGCTGGGAAGAAGGGAAAGACCCGAAAGTTTCCAATCCTCCCGCTTCAAACTTGCTGCAGTAGAAATCCATAATCAACTGACTGGAACACTGCAGGGATCATGCTCTGTCATGCTTGAGAGTTTCTAAGTGCTGGGCACAATACAGAGCTTGCCAGCAGTCAGCCAATCAACTGATTGCTAAGAAGGCAGCAGATCCCTGCAAGACCTGTGTATTGCTGGGGGTCACAAGCTGACATTCTCCCTTTAAAAGTATTGATAGAACTTCCACCAAAGAACCTATCACATTGTGATCTCATGCACCTACTTAAGAAGTACAACATAGCACTTCTGTGTAAGTAACGTTAACACTCAGTCTCTCTCTCTCACACACACACACAACCTGTCAAATTGATTGAGTGAGTGAGTAATTATGTGCCATCAAGTCAGTGCCGACTCTTAGTGACCACACAGATAGATTTTCTCAATAGTAATCTGTCCCTAACCTGGTCTTTCAGGTCTTCCAGTGGTGCACCCATTACCATTGTAACTAACTTCTATTTCCAGAGTCTCAATATCTGATTCTGGCATGTGATTCAAGTTATTCAATATTTTATAATTGTTTTAAATCTGGGAGGAACTCACCAAATTCTACAAATCCCTCTCTTCTTTTGCACACAAAGATGACTGAAAAAGAAACACATCTGCATATGTGTTGTTGTGTTGTTTTAATATGCACACTTCTCTGTCATCCTAGATATGGAATGCTGGCGTCCAATTCTCCATTTAATTCAGTCAGGTGTACTGTGAGAGATGTTTCAGGTAATTCTAAGCAAGGGATGGATTTGGACAGCAGATAGGCTCAGTGAAAGAGCTGCCACTATGAAATGCAAGTCTCATGAAATAGCAATTTTCAGGCTCCACATTATAGATGAGTGAGAATTTTGTTCTCTTTGTGTTTTGGGAGGGAAGAATCTGAGTTTCAATAAATAAATAAAAGGAAGGCTCAACTGAGAGATTCCTTCAGAACAAGAAGGAAAGAGGGAGGAGGGAGGAGGAGGAGGAAGCAACCGGCTCCATCTCCTGGCTGAGTCTGGATGTTATTCCTCCTTCTGGGTGAGAGCCAGAGGGAGAATTGGTAGGGAGTGCTTGGAAGGGAGCCCTTACTGGCTGGTGAGAGCAGCAGGGACGGCTCTTGTGATTGTTAGGCCTGTTAGGTTGTATGAATGCATTGTGTGCAAGTGTTGTGGTGAGTGGGGAGATGGTGGCTGGGTACCCTGTTGACACTGAGAACCTGTGTAGCTAAAGTGCCTCGGGGTGCCTGGCTTCCCCACCCAGGGTTGCTTGTGGAGGATGCTAAGAGGTTCCCGGTCTTGGGTCTTGGGGGGCACAGGTATGGGGAGGGGTCTGTCATTGTGGGGCTGGAGGTAAGCCATATAAGGGCAGTGACAGGCATGGGGAGATATGGTGAGAGACAAGGAGCAGGCCATTCCAAGGGAACTCGGGACCGATGTCTCATACCGGTTCCATGTTCCAGCTCCTTGATCTCAACCCCGGCACCCTGTCAGCAGACTTTCAGTGGCCCTGGCCTCCAGCTGCTGCTACTGAACATCAGGTCAGCCTGCAATAAGGCTTCCCTCATTCATGATTTAATCATTGATGAGAGGGCCAGCCTGGCATGCATTACCGAAACCTGGCTGGGTCCAGAAGGGGGAGTAGCCCTCTCTGAGCTATGCCCAGTGAGTTTTCAGGTGTGGCATCAGTCAAGACTCCAGGGCAGGGGTAGGGGGTGTGGCGATTGTCACCCAGAAATCCCTTACAGCTTTCAGGAGCGCTGCCTCACAGGTCCCTGGATGTGAGACTCCATTCCTTAGGTTAAGTTCTAGGGATCAGTTGGGATTGTTCCTGTTGTACCAGCCTCGCTGCTGCATAGCAACCTCCCTGCCTGAGCATCTTGACTCCATCTCGGGGTTAGCAGTGGAATTCCCCAGACTTATGGTTCTGGGGAACTTCAGTCTGCTTTCTCTTGATGTGGGGTCCGAGGTGGCTCGGGAGTTCATGGCTACCATGACAGCCATGGCCTGTCCCAGGTTATCCAGAGCCCGACTAGGGATAGTAATCACACTCTGGATTTGGTGTTCCTGTTGGAGCAGTGGCTATGTGATCTGAAATTGGGGGAGCTTTTGGTGTCTCTTTTGTCATGGTCAGATCACACCCTGATTTCCATGGGATTCTCTAGAGCCGCTACCTACTGCAGGGAGGCAGGACCCATTAGATTGGTCCTCCCCGGCGACTGATGGACCTGGATGGGCTTCAGAGGGAGCTGGGGGTTCCTTCTGCTGGTCTGCTGCACGGTCCATCTGAAGCTTTGATTGCTGCTTGGAATAAGAGGGCGGCTGAGGCTTGGATCAGATTGCACCCATGGTACCTCTCCCCTCCCATGGATTCCATAACTCACCATGGTTTATGGAGGAGCTGAGAGAGATGAAACTAGAGAATAGATGTCTAGAGACATCAACTAAGGACGAGCTTGACTGGGCATGGATTACAGCTGCTATTAAGGCCTACCTGGTGGTGGTAAGGGCAGCAAAGTGACAATACTTCTCCGCCCTTATTGCATCTGCAGATTGATGCCCTGTACCCCTCTTTCAGTGACACAGGCTCTCTTGGGCAAGGGCAGCAAAGTGACAATACTTCTCCGCCCTTATTGCATCTGCAGATTGATGCCCTGCAGCCCTCTTTCAGTGACACAGGCTCTCTTGGGTAAAGGGTGCTCTGAGAGGACTTTGCTCAGCCCCTGCCAGATAAAATCACTCGGATTCATTTGCAATTGGATGCTGGTTTTTCTGTGGGTCCAGAGGACATGCCTGGGGTAGAGTCTTGCCCGGTTATCTGGGAATGGTTTGAACCTGTTGGACCTGAGGAAATGGACAGGGTCATTCGATCTGTGAGCTCAGACACCTGTTCCCTAGATCCATGCCCCTCCTGGCTTGTGAAAATGGCCCAGGGGATGTTGTGTGAGTGGGCTCTAGCGGTGGTTAATTCTTTTTTGAGGGAGGGGGTTGTTCTGTTGTCTCTCAAAGAGGCTCTGGTGTGCCCCCTCCTCAAGAAGCCATCGCTAGTTCCCACCATACTGGAAAACGTTTGTCCAGTATCTAACCTCCCTTTTTTGGGTAAGGTGGTTGAGAAGGTGGTTGTGCAATAGCTTCAGAGGGCCTTGGATGATGCAGATTAACTGGATCCTTTTCAGTTTGGATTCAGACCTGAGTATGGGATGTAAACAGCATTGGTTGCACTCCTGGGTGTTCCCTGGCGTGGGCAGGATGGAGGGTGTGCATCCATCCTTGCCCTACTTGACCGGTTGGTGGCTTTCAATACCACTCACCATGATATCCTTCTGGATCGACTAAGAGGATTGGGGGTGGGCGGCACTGTGTTGTGCTGGTTCACCACCTTCCTCCGGGGCCAATTCCAGTTGGTGGTGGTTGGGGAGGAGAGGTCCCACCCTTGGCCTCTGTATTGTGGGGTGCTGCAAGGCTCAGTACTCTCCCCCCCTCCTATTTAATATCTACATGAGGCTGCTGGGTGAGCTCATCTGTCACCATGGGGTGAGGTATCATTAGTATGCTGATGATACCAACTATACATCTCTGCCCCTGGCGAAGTAAGTGATGATATGGACACCTTATCCAGATGTCTGAAGGCTGTGAGGGTCTGGATGGGGAACAACAGGCTTCAACTGGCAAGACTGAGTGGCTTTGGGTTCGGGGTCCTGCCAGTTCTGGGACTATACCATCTTTGGTCCTGGATGGGGTAGCACTGCCTCAGACAGACCCAATGTGCAATTTGGGGATCCTCCTAGATTCACGACTCCTGCTCAAAGAGTAGGTGGCAGTCATGGCTAGGAAGGCCTTCACACAACATGTTGTGTGCCAATTGTGCCCTTTCAGGAGGCTCTGCTCACAGTCACTCATGCCCTAGTCACCTTCAGATTGGACTACTGTAATGCGCTCTACATAGGGCTGCTCTTGAAGAATATCCGGAAGCTTCAACTGGTGCAGAATGCAGCAATGTGGGCAGTTATGCATGCTCCTAGAAGAGCACATGTTACACCTCTGCTTCGCAAGTTGCATTGGCTGCTGGTTTGCTTCTGAGTTCAATTCAAGGCACTGTTTTTGACCTTTAAAGCCCTTCATGGCATGGGGCTGGGTTATCTGAGGGACTGCCTCTCCCTGATCACATCAGCCCGCCCCATTAGATCCAGCAGGGAAGGTATGCTACACATTCCATCGGCCAGGGACTTGCATTTGGTGGGTCCCAGGAGGCGAGCTTTCTCTGCCATGGGTCCCTCCTTGTGGAGCATTCTCCCCCCTGAAGTTAGGCTTGCCCCTTCCCTGCTGTCATTTAGAAAGTCCCTCAAGACGTGGTTGTGTCATCAGGCCTGGGGGTCTTTGGGAACTGGAGATATTTTTAGATGGCTCCACTGTAATTGATATTCTGCTCTCTCTGTGGGGTTTGCATATTTTAAATTTTGTGATAATGTTTTTATTCTAATAATAACTTCTTATCTTTTTATAATACTTGTTTTTATTCACTTGTTATTTTAATTGTTGTACACTGTCCAGAGTCACTTTGTGAGATGGGCGACTATATAAATGTGATGCATAAATAAAGGAAAGAAGGAAGGGAGGGGGAGGAGGAGGAGGAGGAGGAGGAGGAGGAGGAGGAGGAGGAGGAGGAGGAGGAGGAAGACTCTGCCTCCCCAGCCTTTCCCAAAGCAGATGCTTTATCTGTAACAGCCATAAGGCAGGCAAACATGTCAAGATTTACTCCATGCTAAAAGTTGCTGGGTCTTTTGAAAATGGTTGTTGATGCAGAGGGATCAATGCAAAACTAATTTTGCATTACCAAAATAAAATAAAATGGGATGAAGATGGGGTGGTGGTGGTGGTGATGATGATGAAAATAACATAAGATTTGAATAACTGAACATGGAAAAAAGAATACTAGATTCATCCATCCTTATTTCCAGAATGCATAATGATCTCAGTGTGAATCAGGTACAGATCCAAGCCAATCTGGGCTTGCAAATTGCCTTTAATGTAAGCCTAGCATAATACAATTTTGTATGGCACCAATTGCTCCCAGCTGGAACATCCTACTATGACATTTAATATTCTTTATATTGGAACAGCTAGCACTCAATGCTCCATCTAAACCGAGCATATATTGTACTGTGCAATCTTCAACAGAGTGACGCTCAAACTGGTTTCCATTAGCACCAAATGAGTCATGCTGCTCCCACACCATTTTTAAATACAACTTAACGGAAAAGTGGCAACTCCACAGATACCTGCCAGCCGAGACAATTAAAATGCATTTCCACTGGAAGGGATTAAATTGTTACTCCGTCCATGTAATACCATTTGATAAACATCATTCTATGCAGCACATAGAAAGGGGACTGGCAAATTTTGACAAGAGAGTTTTTTTGTGGTTGTTGCTGAAGTGGGTGGGGAAATAGTCAGTGGACAGGCATACTGTGTTATCACTACAGCCGCTTAACACAATATGACACAAGAAGTTAATTGCTGGTTTGCTCAATCATCATTGCCAAAAAAGATTAGTGTTTTGCAAATTACAGCTTGTCTTAATTACTGAAAACAACCCTGGGTTTTTATTTCTCCAGAAAAGCAGAAGTATGAGGTGTGTGTTTGAAGTAGATTGTACAGCTTCTTTCAAAGCTTTTAAAACTGAAAAATGTGCCTCATAGGCCCAACAATTCCATTTTCCAAGGAAATCCAAGACTACGGTTATTGTAAGCCTTACCTATCATTACTGGGGTCCTCAAAAGATAACAGGGCAGTTTGTGTAAGTGAAGGAGATAAATGGAATAAGGTTTATGTAACAGGCTGACCATCAGTATCTTGGAACAAAAGCTTTAATCAAACATACAATCTGGAGTCCAGTTCCTACTTGTAATGGTACGTAAGAATGTCCTTGGGAGACAGGAGGAAGAGCCACAGATGGGAAACTATCATGTAAAAGATGTGTCCACAGGAAGGGGGGGGGGAGCTCAGGAAGCATTTCTGAAGGGACCCTCCCTAGTTTTCTGGAAAATAAAGGAGAGGAGGGGAGAAATACTTTCATTCTTGCAAGATTCTGTTAATGTCACTTTATGATAAAGATGCAGTTAGGACTCATAGTTGTGCTTCTTGTCAAGACTACCTCAAAGACTACCTTCTTGCCTGGACTACCTCATACCTTGACTACTACTTCTGCCCCCCCCCTCCCCAAATGTATTCTAAAGGCAGGATTGAATTTCTATCATGGAAGGTTACAATTTGGGATACTAAACAAAGCAATCCTATAGCTGCCCAGAGTCTGTTGGGCAACTACAATAAATTTAAATAAAAAATAAATAACTTTATAAGGAGATAATTTTGCTTCAGAAAATCTGAGTGCTGTGCAGGGACACTTGCACATAAAAATGGGTGCAGCATCATTAGTATGGTCATAGCTGCCATCTTGAGTTTTTTTAGTCCCACCCCAACCCCATGTGGAGGCTGAGCTGAAGATGCTAAAGAGAAACAACCCACATGTTTCTTCAGCAAAAGGTCAAGGTAGGCCAATAAATAGCTTGGCCTTCTTAGTTTCTATCTCTCTATTCAGGCTATCACGTTATAATCATATTGAAGATTGAAGTTTGGCCTAATGATCTTTCAGTGTAATATTTATAAAGATAAACATCCTTCTCTTGCTACTTGAATTCCCCATGGGGAGAAAGGCAGGATATGAATGGAAATAAACATGGTCATGATCCTATACAGAAAGAATGGGATACTTTGGAGAACTATTTATTATGGCTTACTTCAGTGCAAGGGTTGGCTCTTTTAATAGCAGTCTTCCTTCATCTCAGTTATAATGGTTAGATAAATTAGAGAATCGCCTCTGCCAATATGCCAGAAATTGAAAGGACCCTATCAAAAACTTGTAGACGCCTGTTTATGCCAGTGGTGGTTAGTCTTTTTCTCATTATTAATAGGAATCAGACTTGAAAAATGCAGACAATATACCAATATTTCCTGCTGAAGAATCAGCATGACTGCCAATGCCTTGATTTCCAACAGAACTTGTAATCTTATTAATGATTTCTTCATGAAATTTGCATTCTGGCATGCAAAAGAGAGAAGGCCAGAAGATCAGAAAAAGGAACATAGACATTCTCAAGGCTTAAGAGCACAATAATAGATCAGAAATGCTTCTTCAAAGAGGATCCAAAGGGGGAGAGGAAGTTGTTTGCATTTGTCACACAAAACTTGTATTTGTGAACAGTGATGGGCCCACAGAGTTCATCAGTGCTGGAGGACCACAGGCTCACAGCTCCTCTTTTGGTAATGTGTGCAAAATGAGAGTGGTAGCACTGTCAAAGGAATCAGATCTCTTCTGATGCTGAGGCTCTGGCAGAAGCCCAATATGCTTTCTGAATCAGCTCTGCTGATTAGGAACTTGTCATTCATATGTTAATTATCGCATGACATCAATTTTCTACTCTATCATTGTGATCTAGTTTGGGCTATCTTAGGTAAAAGTTAGACATCTCATTAGTTAATATAAAACAGTTCCTGTGAATATTGTCATAATAAGCTGTTTGGCAGAATGGGAAAACTCAGAAGTACTGAGTAGTACAGCTGGCTGTAGATTTCAAGTAAAAGAGAAAATGTATATAACAAACTCTTTAATGTCTTTCTTCCTGTGATAACAAGATATTCGAAGATAAAATTGCAAGTTCTGAATGAGCTATGAAAAAAGAAGCTCAGTGGAAAAAGGAATATCGTAATTTACAAAGGTTTTTCATCCAGGGTGGTGCAGAGATCTGGATGTGAAGGGCACAGTGTGATTCAGAGCTTGTGTAGGCACATATATGGTGCATGTCAGGAACACCTTAAAGCAACAGTGTCTTTTTCTAGACTCTCCCTGGTTATAAAGAACCACAAGAAAAGATGCAGGCTCCGAATCATATTTTGTCTTTAAATCTAACCCTAATTCTAACCCAGAAAAACCAAATCACTTGCAGAAGCTACCAATATTCCAGAAGAAAATTGAATTTGGAAGTACATTTACACACAGAAGACTCTTACAGCTAAGCAATACTTACATGTACTGTAGATATAACTGAAGTCTTATTCAACTATCATCTTATGGGGCTTAAATAAGAATACTTTGCATTATGCCATATAAATATAGATGTTTACACTAGAAGAGATTACATTTCCTGAAATCTATTCACATCCAGCTTTAAGGAGCTAGTGATCATAAGTATGTTTCTCACCCATCACTCAACCACTCTAAATTCTGCCCATCTATAGAATCATACTGAACAATCTGTGAACCTAGCCTTTATGGTTTATAAATAATGGTTTGATCTTAAGGTATTGTGTGAGCCCAGTGAACTGTGGTTGTCCAATAAACCAAGGTTATCCATATATATATTTCACTTAAGAATATTGTTCTTAAACCCATTCTTATTAAGAGAAAACTGGAGGCATAGTTGACTTACAGACATTTAAGAACAATATTCCAGTGAAGAATATCAGGGCCTAGTTTGTTCAAGATTGCCCTAATATCCTCCGGACTCATGACCTACTTCCTAGTCCATCTGCATTGCTTGCAAAAGTGACCCCATGGCTATGGACAGCTGGCTTCTCAGAATCACCAAGAAGGAAGAACAGGCACCTGCCTCTTCTCCAACGCTCCCAGTTCTCTCAATTATGTGCTGCAGAGATGAGTCAAGACCATCTGGTTCTGCTTTACATCAAAGGCTGGCTTGGGAAGAACTGTAAAAATTTAAGTCCAATGCAGTCTGTGTATTTGAGATGGCTTATAGCTACAGAGAGCATGTCTTTTATTAATGTAGGAAACCTAAGAGTTTGAATTTTATAGTAAATTGTCCTTCATAGTACAGTTAATATATTTATATGATTTTTACTCAGCCTTTCTGTCTAGAGGGAACTGAAGATGACTAATTCAAGAAACAATATATTTGTAATTGTTGTATGTGATCATATTAACAATTTATTTGTTGGACAGCGCTTTGGGTCATTAGACCATGACCCTAAATATATATACAGGTGGGAAAATGAGCTTATTATATTCCTGTTGTTGCTGTTGTTGTTGTTTACTTAATTTGTATACCACACAGCAGCTTACAACAATAGAAAGTATCATAAAGAATCCCCAATAGGATGAAAACTAAATCCACAGTCCCAGATAACATAAATACAGTTCAACATTAATCAGAAACGAAAAATAACAAAATGATCAATGGTGGGCCATCATTCCCCTAAGGACCTCCAGAAAAGTTCAGTCTTCACCAGCTGCACCAACTCAACCGTATAACTTGTAGGAGGAGACAATTCTAGACAATTGGTCCCAGGATAGAAAACATGGGGCTTTCTATCTCTAGGCTCTTATGGTACCAGGGCATTTAGATTCTCCTTCCAGGTTGATGTCTCCAGAGTGTGCTTGACAAAGGCAACAATATTCTACTTTGCTGTTAGTCTCTGTTTTCGATTACTTCAGTACACAAAAAATAATGATGAGAAAGAGCAAATGTTTTCAATGATGGGAATATATTTAGTATATATATAAAGTTGTGGGTTAAAGAAAGAAAGAAATCTCTCTCTTCCTCTCCTAACTGAAATGAAGATCCTCCAATTGACTGTTTCTTCTTTTACTTTTCCAACTTTCTCTGTTCCCAGTGTTCCCACTCCTTCTTCCCCATTCCCCACTACCGTAGACATACAAGCCACTAGTTGCTTCATATTTGGTTTTTTTGGGTTTTTTTGTCTGCGCTCAGTCATTGCTGACCCTGCAGTGACTGCTTGGACGAGTCCTTGCAGTTTTCAAGGCAATTGTTTTTCGGAAGTGGTTTGCCAGAGCCTCCTTCCTAGGGCAGAGCCCAGCTGGCGAGCGCAGGAAGCGGGGTTTCCGTTGCTTCGCGCCCTTTTTGGGTGCGCGCGGTTTTTCGCGCTTACCGGCAAGTGCTCCCAACTCCTTTTTGCAAGGCGCCGCCAGCATTCTTCCTCCCACCTGAGTGAGAGTACCCATTTATCTACTCACGTGAATTTTTGACCTGTTGGGTTGACAGGAACTGGGGAGGAAACAGGAGCTCACCCTGTTTAACACGAAGGCTGGACTCGAACCGCTGAAGCATCGACCATTTCTGGCCGGCAACTTTCAGCATCATTAAGCCGCTGCGCCACCGCGTCCCCCTTTCATATTTGTAGCACAAAATAATTAGGGACAGGGACAGGATAATTCAAGGCCAAAGCTCTGGAAAAGCTCTGGAAAAGTTTGCCTTTGCAGAGGCACAAACCATATCTCTGTCAAAACTAACAGGATTATAATTTGACCCTAGGCATCTTGGATTATGATGGAACCTCAAGACAAAGTCAGAAAAATGACTTCCGGTGAGTAATAGCTGCACGCTAGGCTCTCTTTTTCAAGCAGAGAGTCATCTTCATAGACTTTTTTAGGCTCAGGCAGGCTCCTGGAGCCTGAAGAATTCTCTGGATCCAAGGAGAATCCTAGAAATTGTCCCGTACGACCTCCGGACAGCCTTTCACAGCCAGAAGACCTCGAAATGGAGACTTTTGGGATCAACTGGTGAGTGATCAGCTGGGAGGCGGGGTTGCTAGCAAGTTTCAAGCTGCAAAGAAGCTGGAAAAAAAATGGTCACTTGTGCTTTCTCATTTCCAAAATCACCTTTTCTTGTTTTTCTTTCTTTTCTTTTCTTTTTTACTTCTATAGGGTTAAAGAGAAGCTTTCTTTAGTTACAGTGTATTTTTTCCTTTTGGCCACTATAGGTGCTTCATGGAAAGATTTACAATCTTTTTTTTTTATTAGGATAATTTTTTTTTTTAATCCGTACTCAGTCGTTACCGACTCTACGGTGACTGCTTGGACAAGTCCTTGCAGTTTTCAAGACAAGGTGTTTTTTCGGAAGTGGTTTGCCAGTGCTTCCTTCCTAGAGCAGAGCCCAGCTGGCAAGTGCAGGAGGCGGGGTTTCCGTTGCTTCGCGCCTTTTTCGGGCATGTGTGGGTTCCACGCTACCAGCAACTGCTCCGGACTCCTTTCCAAGGCGCCGCCAGCATTTTTCCTCCCACCGGAGTGAGAGTACCCATTTATCTACTCACATAAGTTTTCGATCTATTGGGTTGACAGGAGCTGGCGAGGAAACAGGAGCTCACTCTGCTGCGCGAAAGCTGGGCTCAAATAGTTTTGTATATTCAGCAAAAAAGGCAAAGGCTTGGACTTTTTATTAATGTTTAAGAAACAAGAGAAAAGGATTATTGTTGTTGTTGTTGTTGTTTGCCAAATCTGAGCTTGGGTTTTTGATATTGGAATGTTGATATGGGAACTGTGTGAACTCTGCTTTGTTTTCTTACTTAATTGGCCCTGATTGGAGAGGAATTTTAAACAAGATAAAGAGACTTTCTCCCTTTCACTATTTACTTTGGATAGTATGTAATTTGTAATTTTGAAACTAGAGAGTGCTATTGACCAGGGCCATTAAGAGAGAGACCAAACGGCAGGGATGAGTGTTTCAAGATTATGTTTCAAAACTTTGCAGAAAAAATAATTCAGTCACTGGAGAATAAATCTGATAATTTGAACAAGAAACTTGATGCTAAATTAAATGAGCCTGTTACTGATGTGACACAAGTTGAACACAAGTTGGACATTTTGGAGAATAATATGGATAATAAAGATATGGAAGAAGAAAGAGAGATGGATATCTTACTGGATCTTAAAGAAAAAGAATCTTATTTTGGACTTACAGTTACTTTGGATCAGCCTAATGATGATATTGTTCTGGATTTACAAAAAGAATGTTTGAAATCACTGAGAGACAAACAGAACTTATTGAAATAGTTCCTGAAAGAGGAAGACTAGGATAAAATAATAAAGATTCAACTTGCAGGGCACTGTTTGCTAGGTTTAAAGAATGAACTCTCTAAAAGTAAACAGAACTTGGATCAGTTTAATGGTAACACTATTTTGGATCTACAAAAAGAAGGTCTTAAACTACTAAAAGATAAAGAGAATGTACTGAAGTTGCTCCTGAAAGAAGAAGATAAGGAGAAAATAAAAAATAAAATAAAGACTCAATATATGAAGTACTGTCTGTTAGGATTAAAGGATGAACCTCTTAAAAGTAAACAGAAAGGGTATAAAGTAAATCTATTTGATTATGGTTAAAACATAGGCTGTGGTTTCTGATAGATTAATGGTAATTTTTGGGGGCCAGAACTGTATGATAATGTTATTAAGATTATTGTTGCTTAATTGTAGTAAAAATGAACATAGGTTGTGACTCCTGATAGTTATTAGAGGGGTTTCTTGTTGATTAGGACTGAATGGGGAAGGGCTTGATGAAGGCTGTTTGGGATGTATTTAAGAGCGAAACAAAGTACACCATGTTCCCAGTAATGTTTAGCTTACAGGCAGCAGTCTCCGCGGACATGTAGCTCACCAGGTCAAAGACTTGATGAGTTTCACTGCATTGCCATTTAAATCCTAATTTAAAAATTACATCTTCACATATTAATTAGACTACACACCATCTTCTTTTTTTTTTTTTTTTCTGGTGATAGAAATCCTTTACCATCATCTCATAGCAGCAATTTCGTGAAGTA
This sequence comes from Python bivittatus, assembly GCF_059951505.1. Classification (NCBI taxonomy): domain Eukaryota; kingdom Metazoa; phylum Chordata; class Lepidosauria; order Squamata; family Pythonidae; genus Python; species Python bivittatus. Next base: position 36,850,528 of record NW_028277098.1, read on the forward strand.
AATTATGCAAAGACGTATTATCTTTGAGTGGCTATGCTTTGATAGTAGTGAACCCACTGCTGTCTATCATCTATCTATCTATCTATCTATCTATCTATCTATCTATCTATCTATCTATCTATCTATCTATCCCTCCCTCCCTCCCTCCCTCCCTCCCTCCCTCTTCTTGTGGTTGTTTTGTTATTTATTTATTTATTTATATTTATTATTAAATTTGTATGCCGCCCATCTCCCCCCCAGTGGGTGACTCTGGGCAGCTCACAGTTAAAATCAGAAACCCTATCAACAATTAAAAATGGTCCTTAAATAGTTAAAATAAATTAATCCATTAAAAATCAAATATAGACAACAAACCCTGTACATAAATACTAAAAACATTCAAGATGATGGGGGTGGCAAGGTCAATCACCCCACAAGCCACCTCCACTGGTGCGAGCCCCCATCTGGCCCCCAGGCCTTCTGGCACAGCCAGGATTTCACCCTTTTCCTGAAGGCCATGAGAGTGGGGGCACACTGGACCTCAGGAGGTAGATTGTTCCATAGGGTGGGGGCCACAGCAGAAAAGGCCCTCTGCCTAGACCCCACCAGTCAAAATTCCTTGACCAGTGGTGTCTGCAACATGCCCCTTCTGCTGGACCGAGTGGGGCGGGCTGGAGTAACCGGGGCGAGACAGCTCCTCAGACAACCTGGTCCTGTGCCATGAAGGGCTTTAAAGGTGATGACCAACACCTTGAATTGGACCTGGAAGCAGACTGGCAACCAATGCAGCTCACATAACAGCAGTATTATATGTGCCCTCCTAGGGGCATTCAAAACTCTCTGTGCCATCGCATTCTGCACCAGTTGTAGCTTCCGGATACTCTTCAAGGGTGTAGAGCACATTACAGTAATCCAACCGGGAGGTGACCAGAGCATGAGTGACCATGTACAGCACATTACAGTAATCCAACCGGGAGGTGACCAGAGCATGAGTGACCATGCGGAGGGCCTCCTGATCGAGGAAGGGGCATAACTGCCGCACAACATGAAGTTGCGCAAAGGCCCTGCTAGCCACGACTGCCATCTGCTCTTTGAACAGGAGTCATGAGTTCAGGAGGACCCCCAGATTACGCACTGGGTCTGTCTGGGGTAGTGCGATCCCATCAAGAACCAAAGATGATAAACTCCTGGATCTTGAGACTCCCCATACCCACAGCCACTCCGTCTTACCAGAGTTCAATTGAAGCCTGTTGGCCCCCATCCAAGCCCCTACAGCCTCCAGGCACTGTGAGAGGGTAGTCACAGCATCACAACATTGTTATGTGCTTGGTCACCATTCTATATTTTGTATTTATGTATTGTATAGTTTATTATTTTTTTCCTTTGTTGATTTATTGTTTGTTTTTATGCTGTATGCTGCCCAGAGTTACACTGATTGAGTTGGGCAGCCTTACAAATCTTAAAAGTAAAAACATATATACATACATACGCCTCCATCCATCCATTTGTCCATCTAACTCAGATGGGCTTGTATGTCTCATTCTCAAAAAGCACTCAACAGAGTTTATACAATAAGTATCAACACATTGTCAGCAGAAAATCATAAAATAATTCTTAAACCTGCAGACTGATATCCAAGATACATAGAAAGCCTCAACAAATCATGTTTTTCTATGGTGGCCACAGGTTGATGGAGTATTTGTGAAGCTAATCTGGCTCTCAATTAATTCTAGTTTTCACTCTTGAAAGAGGAACAGAAATTATTCTTCCCCTGCTTCCTCTATACTGCATACTGTCACAAACTCCTATCAAATCTTCTCTTGGACTCTCCTGATTTAAATAAAGGAGACACTTTAGCTTTCCTTTAAAAGGAAGAAGTTCTTGATAACTGTGGTTGCCCTTTTCTGCACCTTTTCCAAGCTTCCAACCTTGGACATAAGCTTATTTCAGACATACACAGCATTCTGGGTTTGCCATGCCACTGATTCTATAAAGACATTATGATACTGCACTTGTAGTTTAAATCACTTTCCTAATCAACCCTATCATGGAGTTTGCCTTTTTCAAGTCTGGCCATTTTCCCTATCCTGAGCTGATATGCCCATCAAACTATCCAATGTGCTCTTAAGATACCTTTCCTGGGTAAGCAGCAGCAGCAGCAGCAGCAGCAGCAGCAGCAGCAGCAGCAGCAACATAACACTAATTTAAGCATTCAGTCATCATTTCATCCTCATTGTAGGCCTCTTACCATCCTTACTTTCAAGGAGATGGAATTATAGTCTTTTTTTCCCCCCTTCTCACTCCTGCCAATTTAGTTATCTGAATCTTATCTGACTTTTCTCTCTTCCCTCCAACCCTCCCTTCAGCATTTTTCTTCTTGTGTATCTAAACTTCTTCATAGTTTGCAATAATCTTCTCCCAAAGTATTTTGATTTTCTTAAATGTATTCCATTTGTATTCTGTTTTCACTAACTCCTTACCTCTCCTTCTTCCCTCTTCTTCTTATGAAAAACAATTCTTCCACTGCTTTTAACGCTTCCAGGACTATTCAATTTCATATTTATTTTTTATTTGGGTGGAAAACAGTCTTCAAATCTTTCCTGTGCATCACTACCAACTCTGTATCTTTAAAGTACCTAAAGACTTGATACTGTTTTTTCTTATCCTCTGACCATTGCCTTGTGGTCTCATCTAAGTACCAACCACATCTGACCCTATTTAGCGTTTTTTGGAGGGGGAGGGGAATCAGCCAAGGTCAGTTAGGGGCTGCCATCTGCTATGGACAAATATAAATTACAGTCTTTATCTCAGCTTTAAAAGATGTTGGGTCAATTCTGTATGGCAGTCTAAGCTATGCTGCTCCCAGCTGTTCCTGAAGCTGACTTTTAACAATTCCAGTGTGGATTGCAGTGCTTTAGCAACAGGGTCAGGTGGTACTCAATCCAGAGTATGCCCATTGCAAGCCAATAAGACCAATTCCTTGTTTCTTGCTCTTCCCATTCCTGTAGGCAAGGTAAGCCTCACTGGCTGGCTTCAGTCTACCAGCGCCTACCTTCTATTTTTAGAGGTTGTCCCCTCTTGCCAGTCCCCATTCTTTTCTTTTGCTTTCCAGATGTTTGCACACAGGAATGCTTTCCCACCCCCTTCCCCCATTCTCTCCTTAGACACCAACATGTAACCTTTCTCCCCTGATCCTTATTTTGCCATTGTTGTTCAGTGCTACAATGATTAAAGGAAAGGGAACAGGTTATTCCTTTGTCCCAGTGTAGTTCCAGAAAAAAATTGGGGCAACCGAGAACTGATGTTTTGCTCAGGTTCACAGAGTGAAAAATAGCATTCATTGAAACTCTGTTGCTTCATTCCAATGTGATTCCATCGTCACTTAATGATTTTTTAAAAAGAGAAAAGGGAACCATTATAATACAGTGGCCACAAGGTGGGAAAGAAGGGAGAACATACTTCACCCAGCCTAGGCAAAAACCAAAGGAGATGTAAGATTAAAGGGAAGTGTCTTAGCAAAAGGGGTGGAGACAACATGGTGGCCAGAAGACTTTACTGGATGTCATGGTCTTCTTGGCCATTGTTGAATCAATGGAAAGAAAAGAAAGGAAGCCACTGAACAGCTGAGAACATAGCAGCCCAACGACGCAGGATAATAGGACCATATAGGAGAGCAACCAGCCCCTAGAGGGAAGGGAATATGCCAGAAGCGGTAGCCAATCAGAGCTGGGGACGTTGCTAGGCTGGGATGAAATGCAATAGGCCAGGGTTTTTCAAACTTAGCCACTTTAAGATGTGTGGACTTCAACTCCCAGAATTCTGCAAGTTGAAGTCCACACATCTTAAAGTGGCTAAGTTTGAAAAACACTGCAGTAGACTAAGTGCTGGGCATGTGAGGATGATGTCATCTTTTCCTGCACTCAAGAAATGGTGGCCCATACTGGTGATGGGGCAAGCAGAAAGCACTGATATGGCCTAGGAAGAATACTGGGGAAAGCCATTACCACACCCCCAAGCAGTTCTTGTAGGCAGATAGTAAAATGCAGAGAAAAATGTCTGCCTTCTCCGTCCCAGCACCTTTCAGTTAAGTTTGTGCCAGTTCCCATCCTATCCAGTACATTTGGTTGCACTAAGTTGGAAGTATTTTGCTATAAGGTAAACAATTAGTATCCTCCAGCTAATTTAGAAAAGTCTCATTATACAGCTTCTTCTAAAAAGATTCCTGTTTACAGCAGTGCCTTAGTTCTGAATGGTCACTGAGGATAACTTTGTCAGTAGTGGAACGTTAAGTCCAATACGCATAATGAATTAAAGGCAAAGTTACTCATATTTGTAATCGATCCATTGAACAAAATGGGTGTTAACTTCGTTATTACTCATCTGCTTAACCTACTTCAAAGGGCAGTATATGCTTGCTAATGTACATCTTACACAAAGAGAAATCGTTTATGACTCGATATTATAGGGAAGAGCTCTGTTTGAAATGAACACGCAATAATGTAATAAAAGATGGTGCAAAACCATGGAAATGCAAATAATTTTGTCTGACATATTCAAGTCAGCTTTTTGGGAACCAAGTGGTCAAAAATTGAAGACCTGATGAAGTAAAAGGCTTACGAGCCTTTAGTCCAGCATATAAGTGATTGTCCCAACTGGCTTCCTTTTTCTGGGACAGTCTCTTAACCTCAGTAATATGGAATTCCTGACTACTTAACAATCAGTCTTTTCTTCATTCTTTCCCCTAATTTGCCTCATGCATGCATTACCCTGGGTGACATTTTCTACTTGTAGGAGTATTTCTAAGCCATTTACATCTATGCTTGTTCTTAAAAAAAAAAAAAAGCTTCACCAGGGAGTAAAGTTAAAACAGGATTTATTCAGGATTGCAATTAATTTGACTGGCCTGTTTCCTGCATAGGAAAGCTGATCAGTGTCATTTTAAAGCCTTTTTCTATCTGGGTCTTGAACCAATGCTTGGATTTGTGTAGCACAAGAGCGAGCAGCTTTTGGTGGCCAAGAGCTGCCCTTAAGGGGGCTGAAGGCAACTAAAAGATGGATCATAATATCGCATGTGGGTGCGGATGAGATTCAGAAATTTTCTTTTTCTTTTAACTGTGATATACCTGCTTTAAGGCTTACACTATTTATTACCAGGGATGCTGCAAGAATGGAGTCAGGAATTATTTGTACCAGGATCTGGAAAACCTTGTCTATCAGTCCTTTGAACTAGGCCAGGTCAGGAAACTGCACTGCAAGGATTACAGGGATTCTATTTTATTGTTGTAGGGTATAATAACAGCATCTTGAAAGTCAGACAGAGTTTCCCTCTATCCCCCTCTTATACCTAAGAGAATCGTGACAGGGTTATTCTGAGTCTCTTTCTCACACTTTCCCCTTTCCCAGGACTAGATGTGATGGAATGTGAGGGTGACCTTGGAAGATGGGGGGAAGAGATGCCGCCTAGGGAACGCTCAGATAAAAGAGAAAGGAGTCCGCAACAGAGGAACGGCCAGAGAAAGAAACTTAGGAAGGACTCGCCCTAACTGCTGGGGGTAAATAGAGAGGGTGGGAGATTTGTACTTTCAGACTTGCAAGATTCTGTTAATGTAGCCTTACGATAAACTAGAATTAGCTCATCTAGTCATGTTTCCTGGCTGGTTTACCTGGGAGGGCTGACACTAGATGATCATTTCTCTTCCCGTAACAGCTCCTGCGTTCCTTCATCAAGGTTATTTTCACAGTCCTTTACATTGTCCCACAAAGAGACCAAATGCTTTGTCAGCCCTGGCATTTCCTGGAGGAGGGAAAATAAAAATTTCTACTTCCTGTGCTTTAATGAAATCTGGCAATGGGGGTAAATAAAGTAAATGACTGAAAACTCCAGCAGTCATATTCAATGCAAGTCTGTCACTAGATGAAATAAAGCCAAATAAGGAGGAGAAGGCCTCATATTCGGTCCAGTGAAGACGTCCTTAAATAGCAGTTCCAGAATCGTTGACATCCTACTTGGGTGTGCCTGGGAAGTGTCTATGTTAGCAGCCTTTCCACATGAATTCAGCCACAACCCCAATTGCTGCTTTGAAATAAAGCTTCTTTCTTCTTTCTTGCTCAGTCAGAATGGTCTTCTGGTGCTCTTCTGGTGAGTTGGCTTCCCCACCTCATCAACAAAAAGGCTCTCTATTTTGTGAAGGCTGACATCCCTCTCAAGCCATTCTGTCCCCATTGCTCACTCCTGTCCCTCTGTTTGGATGACAATTGCAGCTTATCCATCAATACTGCAGTGCCTTGGATTTCAGCATTTTTCTGCCTATCAACTTGCTCCTGGCACAATTAGAGGGGCTGAGAGATGGGATTCCCTGTTGTCCTTCCATGCCACAACTACAGTTCTTCTTATTTCAAAACTGAGGGAAATTCTGTGGTCAGTTTTCATCAGTCAAAGCATAGAGAGCTTCAGGTCAGAGAAGGAGAGCTCTTCCAAACAGGAGTTGAAGAACTTTTGTGTTCCTGGTCTCGTAGGTTGCCCACTCTTGGAGTCTTTACCAGCTTCAGCTCCTGGAAATCCTTTCTTTGCTCTTGACATGGGTGCATGTTCAGTTTCTCTTCCTTAGCTTATTCTCCTAGCCAATTTCTTGCCTGTATCTCCTGCATCTAAATTGTTCCCATTCCAAGCTTCTCCCAAACACTTACCTTGGTGTTTCTTTCTCCTTTCAGATGTCAGGGTCTTTTTCTTCAGCAGATGAAACTTCCAAATGACAGACTGCTCCATCCTCTCCTATTGTGAGGCCACAAAAGAACAACAAACCCCTGCTGTTTGCCAGGAACCACTATGGCTGGTGGTGCCTATGTGGGCTTGCTCATCCAACCATCTGCAGAAGAAAAGGGAAGATGAGGTGTTTCACAGCAAAGTTAGGTGTGATGCCCAACACCTTTCCATCAACTTTTCTCTTTTTCTTCTGGAGCTCCTTTCTGAACAGAAGAACTGTTGAAGCATGTTGCATTATCTCAAAATCAGCCAAATGGTGCATAATCAATATCATTCACTCCAGATTATTTATTGATCAATTTCCATTCTTAGTTCCCTTCCTGAGAGTTCTGTCCCCCAAATAACTTTCTCTTTTCAAAATCTTCTTTTCTCTTTGAGTGGTTGGCAAAACGTTAGAGCTAAATGCTTCCATGCTGTGGAGTCCTCCTACCTGCAATCTGCTTTGATGGGTTATTCTTAGGTTTAGGTTTCTAATGGATAAACCTTAGTTATTATATCCCTCAATATGCAAACATCTGACCCTTCTGAACTTTATGAATGCATATACTTGGTTAGAAACTGGAGTTGATTTAGTTTTGTCTAGCATAGGAATTCTCAATCTGTGGTCTGCAAGCCACCAATGGTCTGTGGAGATCCACCAGGTAGTTCATCATAGTCCCCCCACATTTCCAGCCAGACCCTGCTCACCACCTCATGTCCATGCCTCCTCACATTCATGCTGATCAACTGGCTAAACCCAAGCTGCTCACTGCCTCATCACTACTTCCTTATGTGCACTGTCAGTCAGCTGCCAGACCAAAGCCAGGGGTTGCCATTAAGTGTTTATGAAAATGAATCCCTGGCTGAAACTTGGTTTATTGAATCACACAATTGATAATACAAATAGTAATGTGAGTAACCACAATTCTGAAAACTTACAATAGTGAACAGGTCTTGGATGTTGTCACTGACTGTAAGTTCACATGTGCCAGGATAATCACATGGAACTGTGATTTTGCACAGGTAACCCCTCCTCCAACTGTTAATCTAAAATAAGCAATGTATGTCTAAAAATGGGATTTCATTGGACTGAACATCCACTCCCTCCTAGCAACTTAGTGCTCAGAAATTTCTGTTGAAGAACATTCTTGATCAACAAGTTTCTGCTAAGTGTTGCTGTTATATGACATGATGTGCATGGAATAACTCAAGTGGTAAATAAATAATAGTTTTGGATTATTTTTTAGTACAACATGTACCTTTAAAAGGCTTTCAAAAATGGAGGGGATAGGAAGACATACATATATGCAACTTTAATAATTATCCTTATTTACACACACGCAAAAACACGAACTCCCATGCTCTTAAGATGAAAATGTTGGGAGTGGGTAATTCTTGCATTCCAAATGTTTATTTAGTGCTCCACAATTGCCATAAATTTGAAAACACTAATCTGGCATAAAGCAGTTTTGCTTACATGCCTGTTCACTCTGTTTTCTACCAGGGTTTTGAAGAGATTTTAAAAAGTAGGAATAGGACTTCTCTTTCCCCACAGGTACTAGCCATATACATGTGACCATAAATCAGCCTCTTCCCGGAAGAATTGTCTTAATATGGGATGCAAAAGCAGCCATTCTGCTAGCCACCGGCTACAATGTCTGTCTTGATCTTTCACTCCAAATCCCAAAGAACGTGAGGCAGAATTTAGTAGAGGTCATTCAGAACAGACAAGGAGGGACCCAAATTTGTTTGAATATATTAACGTAAGAGTGAGCAAAAAGGGCATAACATTTCAATTCAACCTTGGATGAGAGAATAAAATGAGCTTCAATGGTTGAAGAATTTGCAGTCATAAAACCTTAAATTAATGCAGGAAGTGGGAATAATTATTAGCCATCTTTCCAAGATGCTAGATGAGAAACTGGATACTGACTTTAAGAAAGGTTTTGTAAGATAATGTTTTTGTTGTTCAGTATATGGAGCCAGGAGGGTAAATGGAACAGAGCTACTTAGTAAGTCTCACAGGAGAAGAGAGAATCAGAGGCTTACGTCACTGGCCATGATGGATGATAGCAGTCTGCACACTTTCTTTCCCTGAGCTTTCCAGCTTGCTGACTATAGCAAGTAGCAGGAGAAATCTATGTGAGAAGACAAAAGAACTCTTAAAATTCCAATAACCAAGGCATGGTCCATTAAGGTTAGATTTCTGGGACAAGGTCCAGAGCCCCCAAATAACACCAAGAGGCAATGGGGAGAGAAACATATGGTTCAATGTTTTTTGTTACTTTTAAAAACATGTCATCATCTGAAGGTAGGAAGACAACAAAGCATATACATTGACTACAGTTATTACTTTTAAAGTGCCTTATTTCTTCCATACTCTGTACAACAAAATGGGGTTATTCATAAGCATATATTTAGCACCAAGGGAGCAGATGCAAAGTTCACATTGTGCCTGTAGACATCAAACAGCTGTAAACTCAGTAAGTTTAAAACATAGAACTGCCAATCTTCCTTCCTTCCTTCCTTCCTTCCTTCCTTCCTTCCTTCCTTCCTTCCTTCCTTCCTTCCTTCCTTCCTTCCTTCCTTCTTCAGGGCTATCAGAGACATAAAAGGAACAGTTGTAAAACATGAAATAGGGATTGGGCAGGAAAAAAAATGAAAACTGAGCGATTCCACAGTTGCTTGTCTCCTATGCTACCCCTCTTTGTTTGTTAAGTCACCTTCAGAAATTCCAGTCCAGATGGCACTGAGTTGGCAACACAGCCAGGCTGGTGCTCAGTCCAGACTACAGCTGGTCCTTGCTTAATGATGGTATTTGGGACCAGCAACTCCATCTCTAAGTAACATGGTCATAAAGAGTGACGTAACATGACTATGTCAACTTATGACGGCAATTGTGGCAGTCCCAGTTACCTTCGGTAGGTGAATCCCGCATGGACACAATGTCCTGTGATCATGTGATCATCGCCTTTTGCAATCTCCTGCCAGCTTCCCCACTGACTTTGCTTGTTGGAAGCTGGTAGTGAAGGTCACAAATGAAAATCATGTAACTATGGGGACACTGTGTCCGCAGCAATTACAAAGACCTGTTGTATGTCCCCCTCTTTCAGCACCATCAATGATCACTGAACAAGTGGTTGTTCAGTGAGGACTACCTGTGTGACCACTGCAAGACCCAACTGGTTGTTTTCCACCTTCATGTCCTTTCCATCAAACAGAGAAGGCAACCCTCTATTGTGTCGGCCTTTCCCTTTTAGGGATTGTTCCTCCTCACTATTCCCTGTACCTTTCCTTGGCTTTTTCAGATGTTTGCACACATGGATGCCTCTCCCTCCCAGCCTCCTGCCAGGCTAACACTGATTCTTTTTTCCATTCTTTTTTTTTTCCCTTGATAGTATCATCATGGCTTTGACTTTACAGTAATCAAAGCAATAGGGAACAGGTTGTTCTTTCACTCTTTGTTCCTCTGTAGGTCCATGGAAACTTTGTACTAAGGAAGAACAGATAGTTCAGCTTCATAGAAAGAAAAGGACAATGTTACTACACTGCAGCTTGAAGATGTTTTTAAAATGTAAAGGAAAGGAATGGAAGTTTTGCAATACTTTGGGCAGGGAGTGAGAAAGCAGGGGGAGCTTGCTTAAGCAGGGCAGAGACCAGCCACTGGAGGAAAGGAGATATGCCAGGCACTGCAGCCAGAGCTTGGGGCTGCCACTAGAACAGAAAGAAGCCCAGCAGGCCATCTGGTATCTGCTCTGAATGGCTTAAGATGGCTTAGGTCAAAACGAAGAACCACAAATATAGGGTGTATTTGCAATGGGCTGGTAGTGGGTGGAGTTTGACATCTTCCATTCTGGTATGCAGGAACAGTGAGTGGCATGTACCAACAGCTAGTGGGCAGTATGTTTAATAATGATGGAGAAGCGAGCATTTCAGAGGTTGCTGTTTGTCATGTGGGCACAGCACAGATAAATTTAGATGCTGCCCTAATTCCTATCTGTTAAAGATAAGTAGGAATTAAGTTATTAAAGGAAGAAGGGCAATGCTTCTCTTGTAATATGAAGCTTACTTCCATGGGGGCTTTAAAGTAAAAAAGAGGAAAACAATGTTAAATTAATGATTGGTTTGTGAAATGCAAATAAGTAAATAGTGAACTAAGTGAGAGTTTACAATACAAATACAATACAAAATACTTTAATGACCAAATATAAAATATATACAAGGAATTTGTCTTCGGTGACGAACAGCAAGATCAATGTTGCGTTTGGATAGCAACAGGAAATTAATAAATAGTAACAATAACACTGCCCCAACTTTAAAAGTTTTTATTCTTCTAAATCTAATTTGTTCATTATATTTTTTGCTTGGCACTTCCCATTAGTGACCAGAGTAGAATTTAGTTACCACGTATTCCAAGAAAATATAAATTATGGGATGAAAAGAAAATTTATGAGATCAACATAAGAAATCAATCATTAGTGATGAATCCTCTGCATGTTACTACTTTGGAACTGGATAGGATTTATTCTTGTCAAATGTTAACCTTAAATATTTACATTTTTATTAAGTGAAAACATATTGCACACCAAAAAGCAAAATGGATACCTGAATATCGAAGAGTTACAATGTTTGTCTTTATTTTGTTTGCCATGCATAAAGTGAACTAAATCTAGATAGTACATTTTTATGATAGTAAAAAATATATCTCTGAAAACATTTTTTATTATTCCATTAGCATCAGCAATCAAAACTCTTAATTAAAATTAGACATTCTCAATTACTTTCTAAATGAATCTTGGTGACTTCATTAATTTGATATGATTAGGCAATGGCAACACTTAATATTTTGGAAAAGACAAGCTAGATTATGAACATGAAATAGAAAGTTGATCATCCCTGCTAGCATTAACTAAAAAAACTGAACAGCAAACATTTAAAATCCATACCCATCTCTGGACTTTACATGGAATTCAATCCCATGCATTTAGATTCAGAAGGACATTTCATTGCCAGGTTAACTTATATATAATAAGAATGTACTTCCCCCTTCTCCTTCTGCCCCAGTAGTACTTGACAGTGGAATCATTTTGAATGATATGCTTGAATTGCATTTAATTTGATTACTTCAGACATATTTTAAAAGTTTCCCCTTCTGTCACATAAATATTGCAGTTGAGTCACAACTTTGCAAGGGGTTCCTGAAACCGCACCTAAGGCTTGTTGGCCGGGGGTGGGGGGGCGGTTACCCAAGGCCTCAGGTTGTATACCTTTGTATATAGGACTGCTGCTATATATGCAGAGAGTACAGAAGATGACCTTGATGGAAAGATCTGTTACCAAGGCAAACAGACAGATGTAGCTTAAGTCCATATGAAGACAGAAGTTTACAGAAATGCCTTGGACAGGAACCTCCCCCTCCCCCCCTCCAATTCTTAATAAAATAAAAGAGGGAGGAGGAAAAGCACATTCAGACTTGCAAGATTCTGTTACTATAACCATTCTAATAAAAGTAGTTTTAGGCCTACATGGCACCTGTTCCTTGGTCGGGTCTTCCTTGTGGGGCTGACAGTATGAAATGTCTATTTAAAAACAGCTCTCTTTATGTTCAGTGGGGCTCATTCTTCCCAGATGAGTGAGACTGATAAGATTCACACACACTAACTCTATACCCTGGTATAATGTCATAGCTTGATCAGGCTAGGAGGGAGTGAACATTTGGACTAGTGAACATTTTTCTCCATGGAAAGGTGACCCTAGAAATGTGTCTGTCTATCATCTATCTATCTATCTATCTATCTATCTATCTATCTATCTATCTATCTATCTATCTATCTGTCTGTCTGTCTGTCTATCTATCTCTATCTCTATCTCCTTTATGTATTCACTGATCTGATGGAAACAACAGAGGCCTATATTGGACAAACCCTCCCATTGTCCAAAGGATCCCTTCTATCACCAGATCATGTATTTTTATCATCAATTCCCATATTTGGTATTTCATAACAAATGATTAGAAGAGGTGTTGGGAAATGAGCACCGTCAAATAAACATCCAGGTAAACCTTGCATCTTATATCTAATCCTTTATCTTGAAAACAAGTTTGAAGTTGAAAGAGCACTATGCTTTATTACTGATCTTTGCCAACATCAAAAGACTGAAAAGAAGTTTTTATACCATTGTTCCCCAAAGAATGCCATGATGTGCAGTAACCACGTGAAGCATTCATAGTGGGGAGGGAAAATACTACTCTTAAGACTTGGATGTTGGATTTAAAAGTAAAATTCTTTTTACAGTGTCATCAAACATGTAGAAAGAGGGAGGGAAGATGCCTCCATATTCTCAAGTATATGTTGGAAAATCATCTTAATACTGTTCTTTCTCATGTGTCAGTTATGTATATGTTGTATGTGACTCTTCCAATTTAAGACTGTAATGTCAAATGTTCATTTTCAAAATTATCTCAGATTAAAACAATTAGATAGTAGGTCGAATGCATCTATGCCAGATCACATTTGATGGTCCTTAGCCAAGAGCATTCTATCTGATCCTGAATTAAGCCCTATTCCAGCATTAAAGACCACAGGACTAGGACATGTATGTGCTTCAATAAGGGAACCTAGACATATTCATGTAGGACTTTTTCTTATTTTGGATCCAGCATTCCAGTGTAAGTCTTCTGAGAACCTGGCAAGCTTGTCACTGGCAATGTAGATTATCTCTATCATAAAAGGAGACCATCTTCTATTATCTCTATCATAAAGGAGACCAACTTCTAAGAGTTCACAGTGAGAGTAAAGCTGGAAGATTAATCAATTTTCAGTCTACGCCTGTTTGGCGAAGTTATTTTTTATTCTTTCCAGCCCAATGGAATATTGGAAAGTAATTGTGTAAAGAGACTCAGTGTATTGTTCATCTATGGGGAGGCCTTGACACAAGACGTAAACTTTATCTCTGGCATGGACCATCTCTTCCCATGGGTAGAGAGGGACTGTCATTCCTCACTGTCAGGTAATTTTCCAGCCAGATTCTTCAGACATCGCAATTCATTCCCTTACAGTATACACTGCCTCCATCCATAACAACAATGGCTGAAGAATCAAATGACCATCTTATAACAGCATAGGTAGTTTTTCAAAGAGTGTAGGTTAAATCAAACCAAACCAGCCATCTTTCATAAAGTTTATGAAGTGCATTGAGCTATCAGTTCTTTCATGCAGGTGAAAATGCTCCAGCTAATACTTCTTAGATGCTTTCTGTCCAGGGTCCTCACTAGACATGACCTGGTTATTTATAATCCTTGTGCAGTTGTTGGGACTGACCTGCCAGTAGGAGCCCAATGTTGCAGCCAGATTCCTGTATGAAGCATTAGTTCTGCGTTGGTAGAGTAGCTGCCTCCTGGTTAGATGCCATGGTTTGGTAGCTAGAGAATTCTTGGAGTTGAAGTTCATACATTTTAAAGTTCCTAAGGTTGAGAAACACTGGGGTAGAGAATACTTCAATTTATTGGGGGAGGGGGGGAAGCCTGGTCAGACTTTATCAGCCTTGATAATAGGATGATATAACTGATACACTGATTAAATGCATTTCCAAAATAACAGTAACTAACAGCTTCAAGAGTCAGTGAATGATTCTTCTAGAATAAACATGCTGACCACAAGGGAGCAGAGTCTGGCATATACGTCTGACCATTATTAAATGGAACAGGGCTATACTTAAAGGGAAGATATTATTCACTATTTGCTATCCATCTTGTACAAACTATATTGAGGAAAGTAATTAAGAATTCTGCTTTGTTGAGGATGGAATAAACCAGACATACAAACAGCATCAGCTGGCTCAGAAGCCCCAGCTACTTTCCCAACAGTGTTTCTTCTCCTTTTGCAATATTGGGGAAAAGTGCTATTTGCTTACAAAGCACAGAACTTTAAAATGCGATGTCATATGTAAACAAAGAAACCTATCAGCTAGATTGCAGTCACCCAAATAGACTAATTCATGCTACTAGTCCAACAAATTAGAATAAATCTAGTTCCTTAAGCCTGAGCATATCCTACCTGCTTAAGCTGAGCCTCAAAGCAGCAGAAAAGGAAAATCAGAGTATTTTTCTATTCTTACTTACAGGTAAAAATTGACATGGATGGTTGTTAAATGAAAGCCATGATCACTAATTATTTATTTAATTGATTTGTTTGATTTGTAGCACAGCTTTTCTACAGGAGTGCAAGACAGTTGACGTGAGGATTTTCCTTCATTTTATCCTCACAACAACTAGTGAAATAGGTTAGTTATAGGGAGGGAGATTGGTCCAAATCACCCTGTGATTTCCTATGGACAAGGGTTGACTTGAAACAGAGTCTCCCTAGGCCTAGTCCAACTTCTTAACCATTGCAGCACATTTGGCTCTTGCTTTAACATTCTGGCATTTCCTTCATCAAAATGCAAACTTAAAATACTGTACTTGATATAATCCATGTTATTCATTTAAAAACAAATTTACAGAATGAGTAGACTTATACTCTTGGCAGTATCTCCATAAACTTTAACACACATAAGATGATATATTTTGTTTTTGAAAGATAAATAACCCAAAGGTAACATTCAATCAAATTTATCATACTGGAGGGCACATTTTGTAAGGGGAGAGGAAAATCTCAAACATCAATCTTTTATCATTCTCACCTCTCTGTTTTGTGTGTGTGTGTGTGTTTTCATGGCAAGTGAAAGAGCAGGTACTTCCCTATATCATTATGCTGAAGACACCAAGAAATGAACTTGAAAGTATAAAGCTTGTAAAGAAATAATCTGTCTCTGGGCGGCTTATTGAATTAAAAATGATGTTAAGCATCACATAAAGGTCAAATTCTCTTCTAATAGACATAACCATTTTGTGCTTTTGAAAACACAGACTAAAGATATATACTTAGCACCCTTCCTTGGGAATGAGATGCATTGAAATCAATGTCACACTGTTCCATTAGGACAAGGATAAGAGCGAAGAGCACAATCTGGTTCAGGAATTGCAGTAATTTATTTTCACAAGGGCTCTGCTGATTTCTACCCGGATTAGTTTGCTTCCGAAGAACAGATGACTTGAATCCCTCCAGAATGATTAACTTTCTTGGGAGTAGTCAACAAGGCTGGTGTGGAATTGTTCAACTTTAAAAAGGTATTTGCTTTGAAACATTGATTAGCACTGCAGCATCCATTGATCTAAGCACAGCAGCAATTCACTGAAACTCACAACGTACCCCATGCAATAAAACTGTAAAAACATAAATTAGCAAGCAGTCAATAAATTTCTTCTTAAAAGGGCAGTCTCATCACAAGTACAGCAGCTCTTTAAAAAGGGGCAACCACAAAAGTATTCTTAAACAGAATTTTAAAAATACCATGAGAATGGTATACCTCAGCAATTTTAGTGACATGTGTACCTACTGCAGTTGTATAATTCCAGTGCAGATTCAAGTGATTTGAAGAAATAATGGATAACAGAGCCTAGAAACCAAGGTCTTATATGTGAGATGTTCCTGCTCAGCACAAAATCTATGGTGCACATAATTTGTGTGCTTTGGCCATTCAGCCTGTTAAGTGTTATTGGCTACCTGTTCTACTTTCTGAGGTATGGTGGGATAACAATATTGAACGGAATCTTTCCAGCTGTGGCAACTCACCTCCAAATGTCCTACCTCTGCCCAGTACTTCTTCCTTCTCCTCATCAAAACTCTGCCTATATTTTAACCGGTTAAGGTAACATTTCACTTGGTTAACACTCAGTACATTGGTAACTTGTAACTATCCTGTTCTTTTAGGTATTAGTTTGAATAGAAGCAACAGGTTGATACTTATATTGTTTATTATTATATATCCAAATAGAGCTTTCAAAATACTTTTGAAGCATCATCTTTTTGGACTAAATCAATAATTGTGTAAGACCAGCATTACTATCCATGGACTGCATCAGGCAAGAAGCTGAAAAGGAGAACTGCCTGGTGAGCTTTGAATCAAGGGTTTCAAGATTCCCAGCTCAGTTTCTTTTTCAGCCTTCTAAAACATGAGAATATAGATATCCAACAGCTTTGCATCTCCTAGGAAAAATGAGTTGAAAAGGTCATGTTCCATATTACCATCCATCAGATAAATAGCCAACAACATTTAACACATTGACTAATTCATAGCCAATCCGCACAGATCGTGCCCTTCATACACATGACCTTCCACTTCTCTTAGCCATTCTGCTAGAATGAATGAATTGTAAAAGTGATATCAAACATTGGGGGGGGGGGGGGGTTTGGAATAACAGTAGTTCAAAATACTGAATTTGCATGGCCTGCCTATAATTCCAAATTGCCTACGAAGGAAAAAGGGTGAAAATAGGTGAGTGATAAGGAATGGATGATTTAGTGGTACATAAGAGCATAAGAATCACTCTGCTAAGCAGGCCGAGGCCCATCTTAGACTAGCATTTTGTTTCTCTCAGTGTCCAACCAGGGGCAGGAGATGGAATTATACCCCTTCCCCACTCCTGTTCCCCTGCAACTGGTGTGTGAAGGCATGTTTCCCCAACTCAGAGGATACTGAGTCTTCAAAACTAATAAACCTATCCTCTATGGATTCATCCAATCCCCTTTTAAAACCATCCAGTTCAGTAACCATCACCATGTTGCGTGGTAATGAATTCTCTGTCTTTGAAGATTAGCTCTTTTTTGCCTTTTCTAAATCTCCTTCCAATCAACTTCAATGAGTGACACCCGGTTCTAGTAGTTGGAGAGAGGGGGACAAACTTCACCCTGTCCAGTCTACTTTCTCCAAGTCATCCTTGCTTTTCACTGCCATGCATAATTTTAGAGCACCTCATTTGCACGCAGAAAGTCCACAGTTCAGTTTGCCTAAAATTCTGGACAGCCATTTCTAGTCTGTGTTGACAATACGGACTCATGATATGGCACTATGCGACTTGTAGATGGGGCTCAATCTCATATCTATAGATCACTATGATGGAGTACATATTACTTACCCTATTTGTATATATCATTGTTGTTTTAATATGTTGAAGGATAGTTTTTAAGGAAATTTGCTTCCTCTTGTAGCACAGCTTAGTATGGCTGTGTCTTCCAGTTTTTTGTCCTCCAAGCCTGGAGAAGGTAAGCTCCATCTGTCAGAATTGCTATGGGGAACATCTGTCTGCTGATATCACCATAGAAGATGGGATGCCCTCCAGAATGATGGCAGCATAAACCAGAAATGTTGTCCCATACAAATATTGTAAGAATATGTTAAAAATATTCAAATTATTCATCTGTGCAGTTGTCAGAATAAATGAAAAGTTTATATGTGTCTAAGTAACTATTGTGGAATACATATGTGATATATCTATGTGTACACATAAATATTATTATTACATGTTATTGTTATTTGGCTGTCTGCATTGTATTTGGTGGCTACTGAATCTGTGTCACATTTTGATTTCTGATGGTTAACCCAATTATATTGCAAGTAGGCAAGCTTGGTACTATGTTTTGCTTGGCCAATAGAGAGGATGTTGAGGTTGGCACAAGAAAAAGGAGATAAGCACCAGAGACTGGTCTAGCCAGTAGAAAACAAGTATAACAAAGAATCAGTAAGAAATCCAGCAACCGTGTTCTCTACAGATTCACATTGTGGGCTTTGCTTTATGAATTTTAGTAGAAGACTTCTCTGCTTGATTTGGATTAATTCTTCTCTCTGATTTGGGACAGTTCCCTCTCCCATCAGAGTCCCATAAGACTGAAGTTCCATTGTTCAGAAATAGCTTACAATAGTTGGTAGGTCCGTGCTCCACCCCCCAGCACCATTTTGTAGAAAGACTTTTTGGAGGCTCAGTGGCGGGTAAAGCTGGAGAGAGAAAAGATCGGTTATGTGGTATTCAACTTACCAAACATTTGATTTCACTTTTTAAGTCACAAACATCACTTTTCTAGCATCATAAACAATGATTATATCTATTCCCATGAACTATAGCTGGATTGTAGCCACCTCATAGATGTTGCATCCAATGCTATTTAGAAATAAAGAAAATCCTATTTTTCATGCTGAAAGATACTGATTATATTTCTTTCCATTCCTGAGAGGCTTAATGTCTTCCATGCATCACTGGTATTCCTAGGCTATGGATCTTTCCCAGTCATATCTCTGTATAGTGTATAATGTGAAAATATTTGAAAATGGCAAACTGAAAAATAGTTTGACTGAAACAAATGATACATGCCTTGAAAACATCTTGGAAGATGCCCAATGGACTGTATTACATTTTTAAACATTTATAAGTCTTTAAAAAACTGAACTTGATTTCATGAGTGAGGTGAACAGTAATTACTTTTTGTGTTTGCATTGAACAAAAAGTGGACTGAAGGGGGCTTGTAATGCTAAGATACAAATATACTTCCATTTGCATGTACTCACTAACTAAACATCTATAGGAAACATTGGTACAAAACAGAAGGACATTCACATTTTTTGGATTAAGCAATGTCAGACTTCCCCAAGACATTTTTTTCTGCTTTCTGTCATATTCCAGATTTGGACACAAGCTTTTCAGCTGAGTGTTAGGATACAAAAGATTTGCAAAAGTCCTCACTGTATAGTTAAAAGAACATAGAGAAACTCACAACAGAAATATCCACGTATCAAGATAATGAAGACTAACTAGGAACAACTGAGCTTTCTCTGTTACCTTCCCTTTAGAATTTTTTAAGGACAATGTCTTCAAATACTGCTCCTTAGAAACTCCTACATTTTCCTTGATCTCTGCCATTCTACTTTCAGGACAATGCTAGATGTGGAGATTCAAAAGTAGACTTGCTAGCATCACCAAAATAGATATCTCAGGAACAGACTGAAATCCTTTTTACTGGAAGTATATTTCATCAAGGGAGGTGAAACCCAAAATACATACTTTCCTATAGCAGCATTTTCCATCTCTCTTTGGGTTTCTAAACAGCATTTCTAGCTACTGTTCTCAGAGACAGGCATTTCCCATTAGCCTTACATTTACTTTTAGTTCCCTGCATTCTATCCAGGGTCTCAAGGCTATGTAAAACATCCAAGATGCTTTAGTTGGCACCCCAGCCTGACATCTGCTAGTTATTGCCCATAACTGAATATATGACTATGACTGAAACAACTCTTCAAAACTCTCATTTGGATTTCAGTCCTGAAATATGGATTGAGGTATTATCCCATGTAAGCTATAGAAGTTCTCTTATGGATGTGAGTCAATGACTTTAGAAACTCCACAGCAGAAAACAGAAATGGAAGCGATAGTCTTAATTTTTCTCTCCCAGAGAGATCATCTTCACAGACTGGCCACTTTGTGAAATAGAAGGATTTGATTAAGAGGGATTCTTTACCAGCCTTCTCTAATTTGACCCTCTCCAAATATATTAGCACTATAACTCTCAGAATTACCAGCCAGCCTGAATACTGGGCATGCTGGCTAGAAATCTTGGAACTGAAATCCCAACATACTATAAAAGATGTCAAGTTACTGAAAGTTTTTCTTATCTGTATAGTGCTGGAGAAATACATCTGACAATGGCAGTGCACCACAAGACCTTGGAGATTCTGCAATACATTTGAAATGCTTTATTTGAGAACTGCAATAACCTGGGTGCATTCTGTGTATGACAGTCAATTGTTCTTGAAATGTGCTCAGAATGTTGCTTGGAGACCTGTTGCTGTAACCTTGCAACTGTGACATATAGACAATAGCCTCCCAAGCATAATCAAACAATTATTTTTGCATCTATCTTTATGATCTCAATTATTGCTTTGCTCTCACATATTCAAAATGCATTTCTGAGATTTAGGTGAAGGTAACGCACCCCATTTGAAAATGGTTCTGTGCTCATTGTATTTTAAACGTGGTGTTTTTTAAAAATTGACACCTTGTGTGTCATCTCTGTGCAGAATGTAATCATTATAGAATTTGAAAATGTATATTACATTTTTCCTGGCTATCGTTTTAGATTATAACTATTAGGAAGAACATAATTTTTGAGTTGTGTTTTGCCATTTTCTAGGAACCTGTCACAATATTTTTATGAGGTTTAGGTCTGGACTTTTGACTCAGATATTTCAACTACTGAATTTCTTCTTCATCATCCATTTTCTTCTAGGCTATATGTTTGAGATCATTATCTTGCTGCATTACTCAGTTGTGCTTCAGCTTCACCTTCAGGACAGATTGCCCAATCTCTGATACTGTCAGGTTCTTGACCTAAAAGCAGAAGTAATTCCTTTTCAAAGCACAATACTCACAGAGTTTCTTTAGCAAGATTTATTAGGAAGAAAGGCATAAGGTTACACAAATTCTGCAACCAAACTATTTCCCACATACTGTAGGACCATTTTCTTTTTCATTTCCTTTTTATAAATCGATGAACTGGCAGGTCTCTTCATTGATAAGGAAGGAAAACTCCTTTAAAAACCATCCCTGGAATCTTTATCCTCCAGGGAATAAGAGATAAAAAGCCTTCTTCAGTGATAGTAAGTTGTGCAACTCCTGAGGCAGCAAAGCTTCCCAACCTTGAGGCTTAAATATTGGTATGAACTGCTTTTTGTGGAATGCAAATTGCTTTCTTCCAGACAGAATGACTCCCACATTCCACTTATGACCCAACTGTCCACAGAATTTTCCTACAGAATTCTGCATAGTCATCCAGGTGTTTTTTGGAAAACTTGAGATAATCATCAATTTTTTTTTAGTGATAAATGACTTCCTTCTTGCTACTCTCACATGAATTCCATTTTTATCCAGTTCTTTACTGATGCTTGAGTCATGACGTTTGTCAAATTAGAGTGACTTATAGATCCCTGGATGTTCTGGGATTCTTTGTGACTGTGTAATTGTATGCTCTGCTCTTAGAATGCTTTTGATAGGATGGCCATGTTAGAAAGATGTGCTCTTATCTACATCTTAAGGCTAGGTCTCTGAACGTAAATCAATAAAACCCCAGACCTTTAGAAATAGTTTTGTGAACTTTTTCCAGGCCAAGAGGCATCAATTATTTTTGGGGGTAGATAATCTTCAGAAATCTATTTTAGTGGGTCATGGTGTGCCTCTAGAATCTGTATGGAGAGAACTTCATTGTGCTGAGAGGAGCCAACATTTATGAGATTTAGAGGATATAGGGCAGAACTGACCCAGAACAATCCTGATTATTAAATAAAGTGCTCATACAGATAGAACTGGTTTCCCTTTAATTTAATTGATTGAAGGGGCACGGAAATTACTTTTTCACACTGACACATCCTATATTGGTTGACTTTGCTTGTGAAATAAATGAAGCAAGAATCAAACTTTGGTGTCATTTGTTCTCTCAGATTTTAGATGGATGGATGGATGGATGGATGGATGGATGGATGGATGGATGGATGGATGGATGGATGGATATCACATTTATATAGCCACCCATCTCACACAAAGTGACTCTGGGTGGCATACAACAATCAAATAAAATAACAAATGGATAAAAACAATCCTTATAAAAAAATAAGTGATTATTAAAATAAAATTTTAAAAATTTATATGTCAGTAGGACCCGCATGAAAATCTGAGAATACGGAATAGCAAAGATATGCAAACATTCAGAAAGTCCAAAAAAGGAGTGAATACTTTTTCACAGAACTAGAACTGCATGGTGCTTCCATACCCAAATGTGAAAGGATCAGAACTAGTTGTGGCTCTCATAATTAACCTCCTCCACTCCCAGGGGGAATAAGAAAACCATAGGGAGATTTTATTTTGGATCAGTTTGGCATTCAGCAATAGCACTAGCAGACTTCCACTGCTGTGATGAACCTTCTTCCAGTTATGTTAATACTAATAAGGGCATCTGTCTCCCAATTATTCAGCTTGGTTCCTAGATAAGAGCAGTGTTACAGTATATCAGGCTAAGATGACAGAAGATTCTTAGCTCTACCATGAAGAACCACAGAACCTGTTACTTCTATTAAACAAAAAAACGGTTATTATGTCTCTTTCCCTCAAGCAGGCAATCAAAGCTGCAAAGGTAGAAAAGGAAAGGGTATCTCCATTGTCAAGGTTCTTCACAGCCAACTGGCTTCAAGTAATTCTTCAGGCCATAAACCAGATGCTGATTTTAAGTATAAGAACATAATAGGCAGTCAGGCAGCCTCCATAATATGCATTAGATAAAATTTGGTATGATTTCCATCAGACTCCATCCAAAACTGGCACTCAAGAGGTGCTATTTTAAGAACCTGGAAGATCAAAGGAAAGGCAAACTACTTAAATGTCTTATCTGGAATCGAGTGGCCATAATTGTGTCCAAAGATGATCACCATTCTGTTTCTTCAAGAATAAAAAATACCTTTAAACTATCTTCCATGTTTACACAATCAAAACTAATTATCCTATAATAATGGGTATTACTATGGCACACTCAAATCAATTGGTTTGCATAACCATCTGTTATTATAGACTGTTTCTTCTTGCCTCACTAAATCTATATAATGAATTGTTTCTACAATCAATTCTTCAGCCATTTGTCTTACAAATTCTATTAGCCATATTCTCTTTTTTTATTTAAAAAAAACTAGCTATATAGCTTTCCTGTATTACGGTAAGAATTTCCAGGAATAATTTTTTTTCAGGAATAACCATAGTGGGACACACCTGAGCAAATCTGCATTGGACTACAAGATGAAGCTGACTTTCAAACCAGGCATAAACAATTTTTTAATTAAATATGAAGGAAGCAAACATAGGAATATTATCACTGGCCTAGATAACTATTGCATCTATAGTTATAATATTCAGTTCCATTTCTCGGTCATTTTCAGCTTCATATATGGTTGAACTTTTCCTCTTCCTCAACTCTTCTATTTGTTCCCTGGGGAAGGTCCTTCTTACCTTCAGACAGGTATGAACTGATGGTATATGTAAAAATCTGCAAGATGATGGGTGTGGCATTGTGATTGAAAGCCCACACTTTCGTATGTGTGCATGACATGGACACACACAGAGACACAAAAGGAGTGGAGCTTGGCTTGTGACACCACACCTGCTCTCTTTCAGGAGTTGAATCTATCCCCTGTGGATGCAGCTGTGTGTGATCTTCCTTCTGTATACACAACCTGAAGCTACAGGGCAGCATGTAGTCATAGAAAGCCTTAGGTATTGTTCCTCAGAGCCTCTCCCAATTTTGCCATAAAACTGTAATTGTAATGTTATTTAAAGAGAACATTATTAAGAAATGTAGATAGCCATGTTAATTGCAGTTAGTTAAAATTAATTATAATTATGTGTGCATTAATTCAAATCAACATCTGCGCCATTCTTCTGGACTGCAACTCCTAGGATTCATTCAAAGACTATGTGTGGCCCTTGTCCAGAAAAATATTGTTCAGTCCAATTCTACAGAGAGCAATTCTACTAACTTAGCAGGGCAAGGAAGAAAGAGGTCAAACTGATTTCCATTTGGAAGTTGGTCCTATAAGTTTTCAGGGTTTCGGAGAAGGGAGATAGAGGTCTTCTTCACTTCCAACCAGCCTCATCATTACATCACAACCAACACATGCTCTGCACTCTCTGCATTCAAAGCTCTTCACCATGCTAGAACTGTCACCATAAGGCCTATATTCTCCTCTACAAACCACCTGCTAGATCAGATGGGAACAATGAACCAATCAACCAGCCCAGAGCTGTGTCTTTTCAGAATCTCTGCTTTGTAGTAGGATGTTAGAAGATATCAAGATGGCAAGATCTTCTGTTCTATGTAATTCCCAGTCTTATTCTCCTGTTTATGCAAGAGTTATAATTGTTTCTGAGGAAGCTATTATCTTTTGCTGGTAGATCTTACTAAAACATCATTAGCTAATTTTGTTTGCTCTTTGCATGTACCACTGAATCATATTTCTTTCTTCTGGACTGTTGTTGCTGTTATTAGTATTTTTTTTTTAATTTTGGTATTTTTCTTCCTATTTATTAACAGCAACTGCCTTCAAAAATTGTCTTCAGACTTTTCATTTCTAGCTCTTTCATTTTTCTAGGCTTGGAAAGAGGTTGCTGAAGTATCTGCTTTCTGATTACTTATGATTAAGCAACAGTAGGAATTGATTGGGCAATAATGGTTGAAGATGCATTGTTTCCTCCATATGGGTTTCATTTTCATCTCTTTTCTCCCTACACACTGACATTCTCCTTAGATTGTTGTGAAAGTCAAGCCTTTTGAAAGAAAAAGTGGGGGGACCCAAACTTTGCATTCATATTTCTGCTATTTTAAGGACAATCATTATATGTTGAAATTTGACTCTGTAAATTGAACAGCAAGGGTTCAGATTTATACTAGATCTGCCACAAATTCTTATAATGTCAATAACCTATTGCTAGCCAAGAGCACTTGGAAGAAAGGAATCAGAGTCAAAAGGTGGTATGGCCATATCAAACATGCATGAGAGGGTAGATTCTAGGAATTAATTGTGATATGCCTATTTTTACAGTTTCACTACAGTTTTCATCTGTTTATCACTTCAGAAAGGAGGAAAATTGAGCTATCAGCTTTCAGCAATTATGATCATAGGGACTCCAAGGGCTTCAAAAAGAGAACTTGTGGAGCATCATTTCCCCATCATTAGATTAGAATGAACCAAGAGCTCTGCATGAACCAAAATATATTTGGTCCAACATTCTGTTTCCAACTGAGATAAATCAGAGGCTTCTGGAAAGGTGCGGAGCAGGAATTAAAGTAAATCCTGCCCCATATTATTTGTCCTCGACCTCTGGTTCAGTGGACCTCCTTATCTGCAATCTTGTTTTCTGTGATTTTGCATATCTGCCACTGATAAATATAGATCAGAATTTGTAATACACCATAACTGGTTCCAAGTATCCACAGATTTTGGCATGTAGTTTTCACCTGTGTGTTATTTTCTGCATGTGGCAAAGTATGCATCTAGCCTCACCACTGCAGTTTGCCAGAGATCCCAGTGATTTGCAGCATTCTGTTTTTATATAGTTATCCTCTTCCTGCACATTCCTTCCTCCATAGTGAAAATGAGGAAGTGCACAGAGGAGAGCTCTGCTAAGGGAAGTAGCAAATGTTCACACCAAGTGTTGCTCTTGTAGTTTTTATTTTGATTTTTCAGTCATTTTCCAGGGCACCAGAACCTAATATCCCAATTCCTACAGGCTCAAGGTCACATTATCCATTTTTTTTTAACCTGGAATTGTACTATGAAGCATAACGTTTGCAAATAATGAGGTTTACCACATGTACGCTTATTTAATATGAATATCCAATTAGGCAAGGATCTGGAACCTGTAGCCCTCTATCTAGAGTTGCATTGGATTATAGGATTTACTGGCCTCAACATCATGACCAATGGTCAGGGAAAGGTGAGCTATAATCCAGCAACTTCTAGAGAGTTACAAAATGTCCATCTTGTATTTAGATGTTATTGCAATTACGTAGTCTGTTTCAAACTGCTTTGGAGAGGTAGGACAGTCAGAACAGGGCTGTGTAGAAATGGAAGATGATTCATTCTTGAAGATTACTGGAATATGCTAAAAATGGGTGGAGGGAATTACAAACTATAAACATAGTTTATTTATGTTTTATTGAATAAACTCGGTTGGCTGGTTTCATACAATAATAAGCCTAAACCAAATATATCATATGAGCTCAGTCATACCGCATTCTAAATTAATACATAATGTTCATATTACACCACTTTACAATCTCTTCCAGTTTTTGTTTTTGCTTCATTTTGTTAAGGATTTAAGGCAAAAGGGTCAAAGTCAGAAAGCTTCAGTTTTAGAAACATAAAAATGTATAATCTACGAAAATAATTTGAAAAAAAAAAAGCCTTAGAACTACGTTCCCCAGCATGCTGCTTCCTTAGCAGCCATCAAGCTTCCAGACCTTCCTGAATGTTTATATTTTTCTAAAAAGTATTTTTTTAAAAAATGGAAAGATGGCATGCTGCAAAGTTAAGCACAGCCTGATATATCATCTTTGTTTCTACGTTCCCTTGTGGGATCCACAGGCATCCTTAAAAAATAAATACATAACACATCTCTTTGCTTGGAAGTGGATCACCTGCCCAAAGAAAGAATTCAGATTAGCAGGATTAAATGTATTCTCTATTGATTTTCTCCCTTGTTTGTTTGTTTTTTTTAGTCTTTGGAAGGCTAAAGTATATCATATGCAACTGGGTGGGCATTTTGCTTCTACTCATTATGTGAGCTGGACATTATCTGTCCATTTTCTTGAAGAAGAATCAGCCAGAATATATAAGCAGAATATTTGGATCGCTTCAAATGCCCTATACCATCTTCATATTGAGTAGAAATTGTTGCTTGTAGAAATTTTGCTGAGCTGTAGGTGCCCTCCAATTGTCAGGCATCTATTTCCTCCACCATCTTTCCCTCCCCCCCCCCCCCGCCCATGGCAACAAACAATAGCAACCTTGTCATTTTACCTTTAGTACTTATTCTTTCTGCCACCTGAGAAAGGATTCATGAATCAATCCCCAGTACAGCCTTGAGTACAATTAAACTGAATTTGCAGAAGAGTGTGTGTGATATCAGGTTACATCAAGTTTGAAGACATATATCATGGAAAATTGAATGACAACCTTATGCTATCTCTAAACAATCAAGTTGAACAGTTTAACAAGTTTAACGAGAAGCAATGAACAAGAATAGGTGAAGAAATATAGATTAATCACAAGGATGTACAAAGTGTTGCCCCCAAAGCTCCTTCAACACTTGTCACTGTAAGTAATTTATTATTTAACATATGAGGGAAGTTATTAAATAGTAGTAATCATATTAATTGATTAATTAATTTTCAATTCAATATCAATGAAATGTAATCCTTGTCCTTCATTGTCCTAGCCTGCCCACTTTTCATAATGTTGTCCCAATTGCAGTCCTGACTAAAAAAAATGTTGCACACATTGCCTTAAAATATATGAATTTTTTTATATGTTAGTTTTTAAATTTGCATTGCAAAGGATGTGAATAATGCAAGAATATATTGACCACGTGTGCAAAATGCATGGTCCTTTCCCAGAATATTTCAGTATTTCCTGGAGCATTCCTTTTTTTTAAATCCAAAACAACCTCAGAATGCTTGCACTGACATATTCAGATGGAAAAATAGAATGGTGTGGAATACCCTGGAACATTCCAGGAATTGACCATGCTGGTTTGTAAATCCATAACATTCACAACCAAAACTCATGCTTAATATACATGACTGGAAATAGCTGCAAACAGTATTATAAGGAACTAGAGCTACTGTGAGAAAACTAACAATAAGACGTTATCATAGAAATAGCAGAAAAAAGAGAACAACGCTATACTATCACTATAAAAATGAATAAATTTTTTACCTGGTACATAGTATTTAATTTTAGCCAAATCCAATAAAATGGATGTATATTATTTATCTCAGCAGCCTGGTGAGCATGACATTTTCAGATGCATTATATTACTGACAGCATCTTTTAAAATAAATTTATGGTGTAGACACCTTTAGAATATTGTTCTGATTGCCTGATCCCAATACAGCATTCTAACTAGAAAAGGTGAAGAACAGCAAACAGAATGAGCAAAAAATGATATCCTTATCCTTAAGAAAGGACCAAGAGAGGAAATGATAGAAGGCAAGTGTTTGTAGTCTTCTGAATAAAATAGTTGATTTTGGATGTGTTTCAGTTAATGAATGTTATAGTACTATTATCAATATTTCATTTAAATAAGAGGGCTTATTCAAGTTGACCGCTCATCAGCTCTGCAGCCTGATGTAAGGATAACTAGAATGCTCTCTTTATTCTGTCAGTATGGATAGATACTTAATAACCTATCATATTCAACTTACAATTCATACTGCGGTTGTTGCTTATATAAAATGTTCTTCCCAGCTATCTTCATGATCAATTGCTAATCACATGAAGATAAATATGTTAGAAAGCACACCTATCACTCCAAGATCAGGACACTTCCACACTGAAAGTTACTGACTTGTTTGAAGGAACTAACTTATTTAAGCAAATATTCAAAATATTAACAAATCCCAAGGGAAAGTGCTAGATGAGATCCTTCTCAATTTCTTATTAGGTAATAAGGAAACCAAAACAAAAACCACAATTGAGACATGTTTGATTTACTATATTCTTCCACATTCCAGGATCTGCCAAGAATTAAACAAGAGCTCAGAGAAAGAAGAAGGATATTGGAGGTTTGGAAGACCCCAAAGCATTTCTGACTGGTCTCACATTATCCTGAGAATTTTGAATGAACTTTCCTTTCAGTGACAGCAAGTCAACAGTTCTGTGCAATTCTTTTGAGCTGCCTGTTCAGGACAGAGTAAATTATCAGATATTGGTGGCAACATTTGGAAAAGATTCCTAAATGTAATGAGATAGTTGAAAGATCAAGATTTTAGCAAGATGGTTTGTTAAGCTAAAAACTCAACTTGTCCTTTTGAAGAGATGAGAACATGTTCTTTAGAAAACAAATGACTGTGAGTATTTTGGATCTGGTTCATGCAGACCATTATTACAAAACCTAACCTAATATTGGATATTAGGTTTGGTGAGTGTATGTCAACCTGCAGCAATAAATCATAGAATTTTCAAGTTCTGGAAAAAAATCAAAGTAAGGGTTGATATAGAAAACATTAATAAGCCTAAAAGTAAAGGAGAACTGCAAATAAAGTTCTGTCTCTTAGGGTCATCTTGTGATTTTTTTTGGAGGAAAACATGATCCAGATAATTATCCAACATATAGAGTCACCTGCTTCTATTGAAAAGGAGAAAAATAATTTTGCAAGGCTGTGCAAAACAAACACAAAACAGAATCTTTAGTTAGGTTTGTAGCACGCTCTTCAACAATACAAAATCTTCAGTAATCCTACAGTCCTATAATTATTGATGTTATTGTATGGGTGTAATGGGCTGTAAGAGTAACCTTGATGAACAGGAGGAAGAGCCGCATCCAAGACAATAGTCAGACAGAAGAATTTTGAGTCCGAGGCAGAAATGTAATTTGAAAAAGCATCTCAGACATGACCCTGCCTAGTTCTCTTATAGATAAAGGGAGAGGTGGGGGAGGTCTATTACTGTAACCCTACCATAAAAATAGCATTAGCATTCAT
The DNA here is from genome assembly GCF_059951505.1 of Python bivittatus. Lineage (NCBI taxonomy): Eukaryota > Metazoa > Chordata > Lepidosauria > Squamata > Pythonidae > Python > Python bivittatus. Next base: position 36,880,414 of record NW_028277098.1, read on the forward strand.
AACTTTGGTTTCCTAGTCTGGTCTACCTTGAAGGGCTGACACTGGGAAACACTGCAATTTTTAAAAGCTTTAAGAAATAGATTTTCACTTTATTGATTTATTTCATTAAATTTCTAGACCACCACAGTTGTGTGACTTTTAGAAGTGTACAAAAATAATTATAAACGTAAACATAAAATATCCATAGTATAATGATTACAACATAATACAAAAATTAAATCCAAGAGCCTAATTGGGGCAATACGTACATTCCTATGGCACTCTCTCAACTAATTAAAAAAGCTCTCCAGAAAGCTTATTTTAATTTGTTTCCACAAGGCAACAATGCTGGGCTAATCTACTGTTTCATAATATGAGGATCATCACAGGAAAACATCTCACGTCAGCTGCTGCAGTTTCATACCAATGGAGATCTACAAGCATTATTTTCAAGATGCTCACATCAGATGGGTTAGATTCTAGATTAGGGTTTCCCAAACTGTGAGGTGTACCTCCCTTGGGGAGGTGCAGACAGAATCCAGGGGTGTGTGTGAAGAACCTTTTTGTTACATTGTTACAATAAATCCCCCTTTCCCAAAGTTTCATTGTATTGTTTTCATTGTTCATTTATGTTCATTTTGAAGTTTGGATTTTTAGGGGAAGTGTGCACATTAAAACTACATTAAAGGGAGGTATAACTGAGAGCCACTCGGATATAGTGGTTAGGGCATCAGGCTAGAAAGCAGGAGACCATGAGTTCTAGTTCCGCCTTACGCACAAAGCCAGCTGGGTGACCTTGGGCCAGTCCCTCTCCCTCAGCCCCAGGAGGGAGGCAATGGCAAACCACTTCCAAAATCTTGCCAAGAAAACTGCAGAGACTTGTCCACGCAGTCACCAGGAGTCAACACTGACTTGAAGGCACAAAAGGGAGGTGTGATGGCAAAATGTTTAGGAATCCCTGTTCTAGATGAAGAAGGCAGTTCTAAAGGTACCTCTGGGGCAAGCCAAATATGGCTTTATAAGTTTAAACCAGTGCTTTAAACTGGACCCAGAAAACTAGCAGCAGTCAACACAGGGTCTGAAGCACAAATGTAATGTACTCTTGGGGTCTAGTGTTATTTAATGTGTTTGAAAACATGCACAGAGTTAAACCTTAATAATTAGGTTAATAATGTGAATACCAATCCACAAGAATGCATTGAAGATTTGCTTTCAATTCTCTTTAGTGGCATAGGGAAATTATATAAAACATATGTAATAGAATTGCTGAAACCCTATCATCCATGTGTATGTAGAAGGGTAACATTTGATTTAAGACCCAAAGTGAAAGATGACATGGCATAGTTGAATTTAAAGATTAAAACCGATTGTCTGAGTGATTGGATTAATTCTTAGGTAGTTGTAGAAATAAAAATAGACACAAAATATTTAAATAAATGTATTAAAAAATGAGGCTACTTTGGTCTGTCAAGAGATTTTTACTCAAATGGGAAGGGCTACATATTTTTCATGTTAGCATTTTTCTAATGGATTTTGGCAAATTATAATTATTACGCACTTTTAATACTTTGGAAGTAACATTTTAGAATCTGCTTTACAGATTGTGTTATTCTGAAGTTTTTCATAAATACAGAATTGAAAGGACCAGGTGCACACTGATAATGTCATAATTTGGAATTCTACTTTAAAAGAACATGCTTTTAAATGTTACATATGGCATTAGTGAAAGCTCAGAAAACTGGGCTGAAATCATCTGAGGACAAATATAAATTAAAGTAAAAGAACTGGCATATTTAGGTGAAAACCTTACAGAACAGGGCTTAGGGAAGACTATTAATGAAATGCCTGAACCTATTAGGAAAAAAATGCAGGAATTAGGGCATGGTAAAGTTTGTGAGCAAATATAATCTAAACTTCAGAACAATGTCATTTGAGGACTCTGCTGGATAAACAAAGTTCAGGGGATTGTCAGCATTGCAAGCAATTTCAGGATCTAAAAAAATGATTAAAACTACACTTGTTGAAATACTATGGTTCTACAGACTTCCTTAAAATAATATCAGTGCATCTCAGCCTGGGTTAGGAGGAGCACTGCTAGTACAAAGAGGCCACTAACTTGTGCTTCAAGAGTAAGGTCTAAAGCAGAATGGCAATATGTACAAATATAAAAAGAAGCTTTGGCACTAATTTATGCATAGGAATATGTATGGTCAAACTTTTGTGACAAAAATTGATTATAAGCCCTTGGCTAGTATTAAGGAAAGATGTTTGGCAGATGTATTTCAAACGCTTTCAACGTTTTTTTTTTTTTTAATCAAAAACTTCCTTCCTTTTTTTTTTACTATAATTTTATTGAAAGTTTTAAAAAGAATAAAAATTAATACAAACTAAAATAAAGTAAGAAGAAAACAATAAAAACAAAAGAGAAAGCTAAAGTGTGAAAAGAAAAGAAAAAAAGGTAGAAGAAAAACAGAAAAGAAAGAAAAAGTATATAAAGGTGCCTAGACCAGATGGGTCACCTGCTTCTTACTATAAATGCTTTGAGGATGAACTTTTACAACCTTTACAAAATACAATGAATTTTATTTTAAAGAGGGGAAAGATGCCAGAGAGCTGGAAAGAGGCTAATATAGTATTAATACCTAAGGAGGGACAAGATTTGACTTTAACAAGAAACTATCGGCTAATAGCATTATTGAATAATGACTATAAACTGATTACAATGATTTTGGCTGAGTTTTTAATTTTGCAAGAATTTACTCATGAGGATCAATGTGGGCTTTTGCCTAAAAAACAGTTAAAGGATAATATAAGAAATAAGTTGGACATTTTGGAATACTTGGAGCAACAAAATGAAAAACAAGCCGCATTGATTTTCTTAGACACAGAGAAGGCCTTTAACAATTTGAACTGGGCCTTCCTGTTTAAAGTTTTGGAAGATATGAATTTTGGAGAGAATTTTATTAAATAGGTAAGATTGATTTACACTTCACAGAAAGCACAAATAATTGTCAATGGAGATCTAACAAATCCCTGTGAAATAAAATAAGGGACAAGACAGGGATGCCCACTGTCTCCCCTCTTGTTTATTTTGGTTCTTAACATACTGAATAGAGATATAAGACAAGATGAGAGAATTGTGGGAGTAAAGATTATAAAGAAATCAAGATGTTAATTGGTCAACTAAGAAAAGGGAAGGCCCCGGGAGCAGATTTTATTCCAGTAGAAGCATTGAAAAATTTCATGGAATGGTGGGCTCCTATGCTAGCATCTCTCTTTACCTACATCGATAAGATGGGACAAATCCCGGAGGATTGGGGCTTGGCTATTATAGTCCCAATCTTTAAAAAAGGCAGGCGGGACGACCCTACAAACTATAGGCCAATCAGCTTACTAAACACAATCAGCAAATTATATGCTAGACACTTGCAGGAAAAACTCAAGGACTGGATGGTCCAGAAGAATCTGACAGCAGATGAGCAGGCAGGATTCAGAGAGGGACGAGATACCATCGAACAATGTCAAGTTCTTCAACATCTGATAGAAAAGTATTCCAGCAACAAGATAACATCACTGTATGCTGCCTTTATAGACCTCAAGGCAGCCTTCGACTCTGTTTCCAGGCCCAAGCTTTGGGAGAAGCTGGAAGCTGCATCAATAGACAGTAGGCTTCTCTATTTAATTCGAGCGCTACATACTAATACCACCCTCAAGGTCAAATGTAATAGGCAAGGGTTTCTTTCAAAACCAATTAAAGTGCAAAAGGGAATAAAACAGGGATGTATCTTGGCTCCCTTACTCTTTAATTTTTACATCAATGACATGGTGAGATACCTAAACCACCCGGATTTTCACCAACCTAAATTAGGGGTTCGTAGCATTGCCCTGCTGCTTTATGCAGATGACGCAGTTGTCCTTTCTAGGACACCGATTGGTCTAAGAAGAGCTCTGAGAACTCTGGTCCAATACTGTGCAAACAACCTTCTAGATATAAACTATCAGAAAACAAAAATTATGGCCTTTTCCAAAAGACCAAACCAACACGTCTGGACTATCAACGGTCATAGAATAGAACAAGTGAATAGTTTCAAATACTTAGGCATAATTATGCATTCCTCCAGATCAAGGAGAGCTCATTGTGAATATGCAGCTGGTTTAGGTCTTCGTTCCACCAATGCCATTCTAAAATTTTTTCGAAGTAAAGGGGGGTATTTTGTCCCAGCAGCTCTCAAACTTTTCCAGGCAAAGGCGCTAGCCCAACTTCTCTATGGGTCTGTTGTCGGCTCTCCAGCTTCAAGTGTGACATATTTGGAAAGAGTCCAAGCTAAATTCATCAGGGCAGTCCTGCAAATGCCCAGATGTGTCTCCAATGCACAATTACGCTTGGAAACAGGCACGATAAAGGTCGAGTCAAAACTGCGCCTAGCTTCGCTGAATTTTTGGCTAAAAATAAAGCACTACCCACAGGGCCTAGCTCCACTTATCCTTCAAGATCAATTTCAATCCTTGTGGAAAAAGGATATCGAGCTCAACCTAAGTTAGGCTATTCTTTGGCTGGGATTCTAGCAATGGAATATGAGCAGGCAAGAATGGTCATAAAGCAAAGGACAGAGGATACTGAACGTCAAGCAGATTTAGGGAAGGTTCCATCCTTTTTGTCCCCGCCATGTAGCAAGTATACAGTCACTGCTGCCAGATATCTAGCACAGCTTGAGGTCCCCAGTCAGCGGAAAGCATTCTCTTTAGCCCGTTGCCATGTTCTTCCTTCAGCGGTGCTGGATGGCAAATACAAAAAAATTCCATTAGCTGCAAGACTTTGCCCTTGTGATGCCAAGAAAGTAGAAGACATGGGCCATATTCTCCTCTGCTGTATCTTTTACCAAGTCCCACGGAGTAAATTGCTTGCACCCCCGATCAGCAAGCAGCCTGGCCGTCAAGAATCAGATTATCTTCAAATGCTTCTCATGGATGACCGGCCTTACATTACAGCGCAGACAGCCAGGTTCTGCCCGGCAGCAATAAAGATCCGTCAACATCGGATAGGAAGCTGCTGAAAGGTTTTGCAGTAATGGATTATAGCCAACTAGTATTTTAGTTTGCATTAACAGTTCCCAAAGAGACCTGAAAATACTACTTTGAGAGTCAGGGGGCCTTGCTGAGTGGAATCGATTTGGTACAGGTGGACTAAGTAGGTGATCATGAAAAAACAGACAGAAATATTACCAACACATTTCAATTTTAGATATTATCATTTTATCATCACCTTATTTTAGCTAACGATTAATAACTGTAGGATATCATAATTTAAGAAGTAATAATTATGTAGTGTAATAAATAACACTATAGGATAGGGCGTTTGACTTCATGTATAAATAACATTTAGGCGGCCAAATTATACTTATGATATAGATTTTACTTGATATTATTATATCTAAGATATTTAAGTAAACATGTTATGTGCATTTTTAGTTGTATTGGTCTATGACTGTAATAAACTGATTGATTGATTGATCAATAGTTTTAGGATAGATTATAGAAAGGAGAATCACGATGTAACTTTAAAAAAAGAGGTAAATCTACAATTGTACTTATAACTGCTGTAAAGAAGATTAGAAGCCACTTCTTTATATCTTTTTTCCCCCCTGAAAACTGTTATTTCCAATTGCTTTAGCACCCTAGAAGCAAGTGAATCCTTGATGATTAATCTTGGTCATTTCAGAAAGACAGAGATGTTTGTGAGGAAGAGATGGACCAGGCTCATGTTAATGAGCTAAAGAACTGCATTGGAATTTTTAATCAGTTTTTGAGTAAATAGGTATGGCTGAAAAAGCTGAAAAGACCTTGCAGGGTGTAATAGAATCACTGCCACGCCAAACTGATCTGAGTGCACTAAAAAGTCTATACAATAGACTAATATCTGACATCTTTTACTTTTACATTAATATCTGACATCCATATTGATGAAAATCACAGGGTGGTGATTCCTCAATCTTTAGACATAGGATGTTGCACTGAAGTTATGATGGGCACTTAACTGTTCAAAAATGCAAATAATTATGCTCATGCTGTCATTTATTAGCCTGACATTAACTGAGATATCCACAGTTTTGTATGAGATTGTGTAATTGTCAGAAATACAAATATTATCACATGAAACCCCTAGCGATTATAAATGATTATTTTTGAGCCCATAGTCTAAAGTAGAATAAACTAATTTGAATAAAGAGGTGACAATATTTATTAGATTTATAGTATCATTCTGATTATAGTTTAAATGCTGTTTACATGTGGGGAGATGGGCGGGACAAGTCAAATAAAGAAGGAGGAGGAGGAGGAGGAGGAGGAGGAGGAGATTATTTTTTTGCGAGAAGTGACATTCCATTAACTAATATAACTGATAATGGACTACAGTTTAATTTGTAAGTGTTCAATTTTATTCATTTTACAAATCAAGTCTGGGGTATCTACCCATGAGTTGGTTAAGGAGATTAAAACTATTACATAAATAATAAGAAGCAAACACTGCTATATAATAAGAAGCAAACATTTATATTTGTTTAGCATTATTGAATTATAGGTCAGCATCACTGGAACTGAATTTCTTTCTTACAGAATTGCTTTGCAATTGAACATTTAGTACTATATAATCTGTGATAATGATGTTGCGTTAATTTCTGTACTATTCTTTTAGCTTGTGCATTATGTTTGGTCCTCCTCTTTTACTTTTAAACAGTTTGTTAATTATTTCGTTCTATACAGGTAGTCCCCAGGTTAAGAACGCCCGGTTTAAGGACAACCCTAAACAGAAATTGTAGCAAAATCTGAGTTAAATACACAATGATTCGAGTTAATCACACAATACTATTTATACAATATTATACAATAATACTGTTCTGGCTTACATACAAATTCAAGTTAAGGACAGACCTTGGGAACGGAACTTGTTCTTAAACTGGGGACTACCTGTACTGGTCTTTGACTGAAATAAAGTTTGACTATGACTATGACATCACATTTTGTTTCTTTAAGATATGCAGCAAATGAATGGAAACCAACAACTAATTAAAAAGTGATATGAAAGTTAGCTATATATCTGAATTGTGGAATAAATTAAATATCCACTTTTGCAGAATCAGTGGGTGATTCAAAATACGAAATACACTTCTTATGATTTAAGAAGAAATTATGAAGGTAGAATAAAAATAATGCTTCCGCCTCTTTTTTAATAAATGAAACAGGAAAATAATCCTTGAAATCAGCTCTTTACTTCTCCACACAATCACCACCATTCGCTACACACTTTGGCCAATGATGGACAAGCTTCTGTCATGAAAGAACTCACATTTTGTCTCTTCAACAGGTCCTTACAGTCCATCCGATCCCTTCATGCCCATGAAGGTATTCCTTCAGTTTTGGGGAAAGGGGGAAGTCATGAAGAGATAGAATGGACTGTAAGGATCTGGTGCCAAGGCTGGACTGTATGGCCAATTGAGTAAGATGGTAAGATCCAATTTTGCAATTCCCTTTTGGGTAACTTAGAGGGTAAGCCCTAGTGTCATCATGTTGCAGCAAAATTTCCTTCTTGTGCTTCTGAACTCTGCTTAATCATTGTTTCAAAGTTTTGACTGTGGCGCTATGTTCAAGGAAATCCATGTGAATGACACCATCTGTGTCCCCAAAAATTTCAACCATGAGTTTTCCTGCCAAAGCCTGGGTTTTGTTTCTTTGTTTCAGATGAAGCTTTGTGATGATATTCTGAAGGCCAGCACTTCTTTTTGGGTGGTAACGATGAGCTCATGTTCAGTCATGAAGCTGTGAAGAAATTCCTCATTTTGTAGCATGACAATTGTCAGCATATTAGGAATCAATGTTGCATAAACCTTCTGATACTGAAAAATATCAATAATATGACCACGCACTCATGTGAAGTGCCAGCCTTGAGAGCAATTTCTCTTTGATCTGCCAATTGTCTTTAAACCATGTGAAACTTTTTGGTTGCTGTCACAGATCATCCATTTAATTTAATTAGTATATTTATTTATTTTTTCTTCACTGCATAATCATTACTTTTTTTCTCTGTTGGTGATATAGTCCCTCTCTCTTTCCCTCTCTCGCTCTCTCTCGTTCTCTCTCGCTATCTCTTTTTTGTAGTTCACCTATTAAAAAATTAATGTTGCATCTCATGTTCAAATGAACAAAGAAAAATATAAAGTGGCATGTAAAAAGAAAATGTGTTCTTACAGAGTTGCAATACTATTACCATAACTGAATATCAGTGATACAGTAAAAATATATAATGGCCTGAATTGGAATAATCAAGTAACAACAGGAAAGAAGTTGGCTTCACATTTTTGTTAAGGATAATAATGGAGCCTGTATAGTAGAAATCAAAGACAATGGCAGTTGTTATATAGTATAATGAAAGACTGTATATATTCATCAATAGCATTTCATCAAACAGGGGTAATATTGATGAAACGGCATGGAACATGTTGGTAAACTAAAGTTTACTTTTAAGAAGAACAGTAGCATCAAAGATTGGGTGCATATTATGGTTCAGTCACAGTTTTGTTGTAGAAAAATGGGAAGATATAATGATTTAAGTGTTATTCTTTCTTTAAGGACATGGAATTTTGAGTTAGGAAAGAGTCATTTGGAAATGGGCTGTTGATTGCAACTGATCCTTACAAGATGAGTTGCTATAAATATTAATTGTATTACTTATTAATAAAACATATTACCAACATTTGTATCATTCTGCTAGTTTTCATAATCTTTTTATAAAATGATGGACTATAAGACAACAAGTCAACACAAATGAGAGAATAGCATCTGTGGATGGAAGGATGTGTAACAACTGAAATGCCCAAACCCTTCTTATCCTGGTTCTTTTCAAAGACCTCGTCTTTATCAAAATGGAAGAAAGCAGAAGACAGAAGATTGCATGAAGGAAAAGAAGAAAGAGCTGAAGTTCCTATCAAGAGAGTAATGAGAGCTGAGTACCGCAAGTCTCAGGAAAGTCAACCAAGCTCTCCATGCATTTCAGGCACCAACAGCTAAAGCCTGGATATTGACAAGTCCTTCAAGGGACCCAAATGTTGACAAACCCAGCAGACCCAGTACTGGTATTTGGAAGTAACTCAAAGTCCTGGCAATTAGCCCAGATGTGAGCATATCTACAAGTAGCCCAAGCACTTGCAACTAAGGATGGCAGCTCAAGGGTCTAGCTTTCACCCACTTGAAGTGCCCAACAGCAGGAAAAGCCTTCCAGAAGAGGCGTGCTTCAAGTGATATGAACCCTCCACCCATCACCCAATCAACTAGAAGTAATGTAAGGGACTATGAAGCACTGTGCACTGGTAAGGACCAGCATAATCAGAAGACCCAGAAAGAACAAACACAGAAATGGCTAAATTAAAAAAAAATGATATAGAATATTAAAGATACAAGTAATAAAAATGTAGAACATATCACAAAACATCGTTTTTAAAAGGATTATAAATAAGAGAGAAACTTTTGTTGCAGGAGTCACAAAACTAAATATCATTAATTCTGAATTAATTATTTGGCTATATACAATGATGTAGCTAAAATGGTCCATTTGGGACAGTGATTATTTTGCTTTTTTTCTGAAAAACTAGGGTAGACTCAGGGGTATCCACAGGGAGAGGGTCAAAAAAGTCAAGTTGGTGCATCAGTGAATGTAAAAAAGGGTGAGCCTTTGCATGGTTGTGGCCGCCATCTTGACTTTTTTGAACTCCTCTCTACAGACACCCTTGGGAGGACTGGCTGCATTAAACCTCTGCAAGGCAAAATGAAGCCACCGTCACCTTTAAGCCTTCATCTTCCTGCAAACTCTCTGCCCTGCCACCACTTCCCTGGGCTGCCACCACTTCCTCAGACACATCTTCCTGAAACTCTTGAAGCCAATTTTGTTTAAGTGCAATCTGTGGTGCAAACAAGGTCCACCTCTGTCCTACATTAAAGCCACATTAAAATATTTGGTCAAGCATATGACATCATATCAACCTGTGTCTATGAGAAGGTCTGTTCCATCTAAGGGAGAGATTTTCACACACACAAAAATATTCCTTTAACAACCATAAGAGAGACAGCCTTCTCCAAAGGGAGTTCTAAAGTGCCGGATTATAAACTGCAAGTAACAAAAGAAATATTTATATATTTGTTTATGTGTCAGATTTATATCCTGCCTTTTCTACAGGAGCTCAAGAGGGCCTCTATTGCATTCCTTCCTCTTGTTTTTCTACATAAACACCCTGTGAGGTAGACCATGTTAATGATCTGCTGAGTCATTTGCAAGCAAGCTTTCCCACGTGCCTGCCTCCATTTGGAAGCTCCTTGTAAGGCAAAGGAGACTTTCTACCTTTAGTTCTGGATGGAGCTACACTTCCCCATTCAGAACTGTTGTACTATCTGGGGTGTCCTCCTGGACTCTCAGCTCCTATTTGAAGAGCAGGTAGAAAATGTGACCAGGAAGGCCTTTGCACAGATCCATCTTATATGCCAGTTGTGCCAACTCCTGGATCAAGAGGCCCTCCACATGGTTACTAATGCCTTAGTTAGTTCACATGTGGACTATTGGAGTGCACTCTGCATGCAGCTGCCCTTAGAGACTACTTAGAAGTGGCGGCTAATCCAGCGTGTGTCAGCACAGGCAGTACTGGGTATGTGTCAGTATATGCATGTAACAGCCCTGCTCCATGAGCTGTACTGGCTACTGGTAAACTTTTATATGCAATTCAAGTTGCTGGGCATCACCTACAAAGCCCTATATGACATAAGATATATCTATTAGAGGGACATTCTGCCTGCCCTGTGTGATCAGCCAGAGTTGGTTCGTTTTGAGTCCTATCCATGAAACAGTGCTATCTGATGGGATCAAAGAAGTAGGTCTTCTCTGTAATGGTGCCTGTGTCCTAGAATTATATTGATTCGAAGGGCCCCACTCTGCTCTTCTTTAAACACACCCTAAAGACAAAGCTCTTTCCCCAAGCTTTGAGCTAGAGTAATGGAGTGAGTGGCTCCACTGGGGATGTGACTGCTTTGGAAGATTTCACTGTTGTTCTTTGCTGACTGGCTTGTTTTCATACTTCGTTTTTATTCTTGTACACCACCCAGAGGCATATGATTTATAAATAAATAAATGCATCTCGCTATGTACTTTGCTGTAAATTCAAATAATTAGCAAAATGTTAAAATGGAAGGAATTTCAGGCGGCATTTTATTTATTCGTCTAAATCATGAACGCGCATCCATCTGAATGAAAAAGAACTGTTTCTTTCTGCTTTGACTTAAAAAGAAGCAACTTATAAGAGGAAAGAGATAAAGAAGTGGCGTTATCTATTCCTCATTCTCAGAACAGATGCAATGAATTAATCATTAGAGACAGTTTTTAAGGAGCTTTTTGAGTGAAGCTGGACTCTTTTTTAATTATCCACTTCTCACTCACCTCATAAACAAACAATAAGTTTCAATGTAGGAATTAAGGGTGTGGAAATGGAAGATTAAATTCCAAAGTATAACAAAGAGGGTTTTTTTAAAAGAGCAAGCACAAGATGGAAAGGCATGTTTAAAAATGATAAGATGTTTTGTTTTGTTTTGTTTTGCATAAGATAAATCCTTGCCCCAGTAGTAGATTATGAGAAATAAATGATGAGAAAAAGAAGGTTGAAAAGCTAAAAGCACAGTATTAGTTTCTAATACAACATGAAGCCTGAATCGGAACTTCAGTTCCTCATTGCTTTGAGACAAGCTCTAACTAACTTCAAAATACCATCAAACCATCACCATCATAGCAAGCACTATCACCCTAGCACAAAGCACCAGGATAAAATGGAAGTAATTTGATGTCATTTTTCATTTGCAAGTGAAACAGTAATATGCTAATGTGGTGGACTTCTCTGAGCAGCATATGCTAATTCACACCATTCATCTCCATGCCTGCTGCATTATTTGCCTCTATTAAAGTTCCCTTCTCCCACTTCCTTTTTTCTCTCTCTATAAAGACTCAGGATGACTATTTAGAAGCATGTATCCAGTTTCCACTATTTACTTGCGACAGGTGTCAAGCCTGGTGAGGCTGGCAGACTCAGGAGACAAGAACCACCTGAATTTCTGGAAAGATCTTTATTGCTAGTAGGGTGATGTAGCAGAATCTTGAAAGCCTACCAAAATAATTCTCCTGCACTATTTACACGTAAAGTAATTAAGATGGAGTTGCTCTGAGTCTCTTTCTCATGCTTCTCCCCTACCTTGGACTCAGGAGTCTCTTCTACAATGGTCTGTTTTCTCCCTTAACTGTCTCGTTTCCCTCCTCCAGGTTCCCAAAGTCTCTTAGGCTTTCCATCACACCACCTCACCATTTCTTCTTGATCCCTGGTTTTAAGTAAACTAAAGCTATTTTAGTTATAGCTAGATTGAGGTCTGTGTGAGCCGAAGTCAGTCTTTACTACTCCAGATTGATGAACTTGTTACTTAGTGATTATGTAGGAAGGAAGGAAGGAAGGAAGGAAGGAAGGAAGGAAGGAAGGAAGGAAGGAAGGAAGGAAGGAGCTAGTTGTCAGCTAAAGAACTAATTTCTCAGAATGAACTTCAGGAAAGTGATAGGAAATGGAAATGGAATCTGTAAATAGCATTGGGTTTTCAAAGGTTCAAAGATGCTTCTTCAGTTCTATCCATAGTATGAGAGTGGGAAGGATCTCTGAGTCATGGCACTGAAGTTTATGTAAAAAGAAACCTATTGAAATCATAGCATGTGCAAAGTAATATCCAGAGAACAAAAGAAACACTGAAGGTCACCTATTTCTTCGTTGATGAGAACACAAAAGCCTAAAATGCCACCACTTCAGCTGGATTTTTCTGCTGCTAAGTAATGTTCTCTGTGTACTACACATATTTCTTATATACTGTAGATCTACAATCTGTATAATTAAAATCCCACATCACAGTTTGTCAGCTCCAGTTTCCTTCCTACAATTATAAATCACAATATCCTAGCTATGAGGAGGCAAGAAATTTTACTATACATTTTTATGCATGCATTTATGTATAAGCATAGGTGAGATTTTAACTTTGGTTTTGCATGGCAATCAGAAATACAGCTCAAGTGAAGGACAGGAAGGCCTGGCGCAATATGGTTCATGGGGTCACGAAGAGTCGGACACAACTTAACGACTAAACAACAACAATAGAAATCCTAAAGGGAAATGGTCTGACTGCATAGCAAAAGATTATACACACAGGGTTGTTTCTATTACCCATTACAGAATTGTCAGAAAACGACAGACACGGGTTCGGTTGTCCAGTAGACAGAAGTTTTTTATTGGGCACGTTTGCAAAGGTGGGTCCCTCCCAGCAATGGAGGAACCCCGAAACAAGGTCTGACAGGTTTTTTTATACCCCCTATCTGTCCTCCCCCTCCTAAGAGGGCTTGGCTCACAATCTCACCTTTTTTTTACCACCCCGGAGCGCCGCTAATTAACCGCAAAACCACAGACATTCCACTTTCCGAATCCAATCAGCGCAATACACATTCCAATACCCACTTGACCCGACAGCCGCCCCCTGCCGTTTCTCTTCACTCTGGTGCAAACGTGCCTCCTGCCTACAGTATTTCCTCCCTCCTGCCGTCCCTCTTCACTCTGGTGCGAATGTGCCTTTTGCCTACAATATTTCCTCCCTCCTGCCGTCCCCCCCAAGGCTGCCCCATGGTGCACAGCGCTCTCCCTTAGCAAACATGGTTTGTTTGAGGCCCTCACTTCTCCCTGCCTTCTCACAATCCCCCCTTTTTCTTTTCACACCTCTGTTGGGCCTCAAACCTGGCTAACAGGATTGCTCCCTCGTCCCGGACCCGGGGCTTCACACACTGGGACAGGTAATTCCCACAAGCAGGGAGGCATTGCATTAAGCAACATACTAGGACCAGTAAGGCAATGAAGCCAATAGCTAGCACAGAAAGTTGTTTTAACCAAGCAAAGTTAGGTAACCAACTAGTGAGCCACGACCAATTCCATCCCTCTGGATCCTCGGATATGCGAGAGGCTAAGGTCCTCAACTTGGCTAGTTTTGCTTCAATATCATTCTCATTGTTGGTTAGGTTAAAGCAACAAAGACCTTGAAAAGATTCACAGCCTTGTCCTGCCCTTAATAGGAGATAGTCTATAGTTATCTGATTTTGAATGACCGCCCTCCTGATCTCAGTGACTTCTTCAGTGAGAGCTGCAATGAGAGAGGATGTAAGGTCGACACTTTTAGCCAGGAGGCAGGCCACCTTCCTTAGGTCCAGATAAGTTCTTCCGCTTAGTGCAGGAACCCCTACTAAGGAGAGGGCCAGGGCCATGGCTTCTGTTTCGGACAAGAGTGTCACATCACTCTCACAAGCAGATGGCAGCTCCCTTTTTCTTTTTTCTTTTGATTGGGTGCGCTTGCATTGGAGGCAGGGCATATAGAGAGGTCAGGCGCCCTACGGCACAAGGGCCCCCTGAACTATAGGCTGGAACATAGGTATAAGCTTCATGTCCACATAACAAAAAGAAACCTTTAGGTAGGTATAGAGGGGTTGAAGCGTAAGGGATATTATAGACCCCCTCCACAAGTGAAAGCAGGACCTTTTGAGGGCAGTGGGTGGGTACGGTTCTGGGTATTGTTGAAATATACACATTGAGTTGCATTGGTTATCCCCAAGAGATTTAGAGCCATTTGCCTTTGATTAGTCCAGGGTCTTGGTGTGGGAGAAGACCCAAAATGATAGAACATCCCCCCCCACGGGGGATCATCCCCAGTGATATCAATATTCGCTATCTGAGTAACATTCTTCAGTGCTTCCAAGCTGATGGGCATTCCAAAGAAACAGGTGGAAGTGACACCATTCACAGTCAAGAGTTGCCCCACATAAAAAGTTGTGCTGTTCAAAGCTGTCTGTGCCAATTCTACAAAAAAATTGTTGTTAGAGCTGTGCTGTAGAGCATCTAAGCAGTGACATAACAGAATAACCTGGATGCAAGCCTTTATGTTGGTCATCTCCTCCCCTGCCTTAGTTCAGTTCCTTTTAAGTTTTACTTTGAGTCCGTCTCCCGGTTGGGCAGTCCACGGTCAGGGGTCGGGAGCTCGCTTAACCCGATGGTAGTGGGTCCAACCCCCCTGTCGGGTCCGAACCGCTGATTCAGTTATCAGGAGAACTTGGTATGGTCCCTCCCAAGATGGTTTCAGCTTCTCATCCTTCCACGTCTTTATCAGGACCCAATCCCCTGGCTTGTGGGGGTGTTGGTCTTCCAGCAAGGGGGCCATTGAGCGAGGAGTCCCTGTTTTCTTAGAGACAAGAGAGATTGTGACAGTACCAAGAGATACTTTCTTAGGAAGGTATCCTTTAGCTCGGGGATAGGCTCTCCCATTGGAGCCAGGAAAGGTCTTCCCATTATCAGCTCGAACGGGGAGACCCCAACATCCTTGTGAGGGGCTGTCCGCATTCGAAGCAGGGCAACCAGAAGTGTCTTTGTCCAAGGTAGCCCTGTTTCCAATCCCAGTTTGGTGAGATGTTGCTTCAACACCCCGTTGGCCCTTTCCACTTTCCCACTGGAGTCAGGATGCCAAGGGGTGTGGAGTTCCCATCGAACCCCCAGGCTCCAGTACCACGGCTTTACAGTGTCTACTAAAGCCTGCACCCCCCAGTGAGACCCTTTGTGCAGTTTCTCCAACATCCCCCTCATGTCAGCACGGCTCACTACTGGGGTCCCCTCAATTGTAACCCAATGACCTGCTTCCTCCCTGCAACCTTCCCTTTCCAGCAGCTGTGAGTAAACCCCGTTCCAGCCAAATTTTCCCGAAAGTGTGCACTACTCCCCAGGCGTATCGTGAGTCTGTGTAAATGGTGAGGGATACTCCCTTTCCCAACTCTAGTGCCCGTTTCAAAGCATGCACTTCACACAGCTGGGCTGACCAGTCCGCTGGTAGTGCCCCCTTCTCTACTGTCTCTCCCTCCGCCGTCACTATCGCATATCCTGACTTCCTTTGTCCCTGCTCTACTCGGCTAGACCCATCCACAAATCAGACCTCACCCTCCTCCAGCGGGACCTCCTGCAGGTCCTGTACCAGCCTGTAACTATTGTCCTTCTTCTTCACAGCTAAGATAGGGGAGTTGAAGGGGGACATAGCCGGTTCCAACAGCCCTTGCCGCCTCAGCCCATCTATGATGGGCTTCAGCCCGCGCCTCCCATCCCGGGACAGCAGGTATTGGGCTTGCCGCAAACCTGTCACCCCCGTTTCAAGGGGATGCTAATTGGGGCGATGTGAAACCGACCCGCCCCCCCTCCCCTGCCCATACCTCAGGGTTCACAACCTCCACGTCCGCCTCCCGCAACAAACACATCCTTTCTGCCTGTTCCACATTCCACAACTCCACTCCTAGACTACCCATTAGATCCCTTCCCAGCAGGTTCACTCCTGCCTGTGGGATCAGTAACACATCTGCAGTTACCTCCTTCCCATTCCACTCCAATCTTACTCCCTCCAGTACGTCTGCCTTGACCGGAGAGCCTCCCACCCCCATCACCGATACCGACATGCCCCGGGATTTCGCAATCCCTGGGATCGGTTGGCACAGCGATGTTCGAGAGGCTCCGGTGTCCACGAGGAACTGCTGTTCCTCGCCGGTGGGACCCACCGTGATGTTTACCAAGGGTTCCCCGTGGGTTCCGGTTGGGGAACCATGACCCCCCTAGTCGTACAGGGGGAAACTCCTCTCATGTTCTCCCGATGTTCAGCATTATTGGGATTCCAATTTGGGTCCACCAGAGGGAATTTAGTATCCGCGGCTAGGGCACTCGGGACGTTTGCATTCCTTCGCTCCCAAGCCCTGAGCGCGGCTCGCCGAATCTGGCCCCTCTCTTCTGGCGTACAGAGGTGGGCTAAAATGTAATTCAGTTCCCCCCAGGAGTATTCCACCGGGCCGAGAAAAAGTTCCAATTGTTCGGCGGTGGTATGGGCGTCCTCTTGCATACGAGGGAGGGTCTTTTTTAATTCCGTCAACTCACTGGGTTTGATGGGAACCGTTACGTAACTGGTGACGGCCACCCCCTGTGCGTTCGTTCCGTTCGGGACCTCCAGGACGGGGAAGGCACTGGCCAACCTTAGAATAAAGGGCAAGTTCTGAATGTCTTGGTTCAGCTGGTCCAGCTCTTTCCGCAGCCCAGGATAGGGTGGGGGTGCCGGAGGGGGAGCGGTAGGAAGAGGAGGAGGAGGAGGTGGTGGCGGCTCCCATTGGGGTCCAGTCAGCCAGAGGTCCTCCTCATCCTCCTGTTCTTTTTGGACAAAAATTTTGGCTAACTTGGGTCAAGGCCCCTCCCAATGAACATGGAACCAGACTTCCACATAGGGTTCCTGTGTTAACAATTTATGCTCCACAATGTAGTTTTTTTTAGTTGGGTCACCCAGTAATTACTGGGGATTCCAAGAGTATCCCAATGATAGGGGAATTCGGGGTCTACTAGTGGATATTTTGGCCATTCTTTAGTGCACAAAGTTATCATGGTCGGTTTCTCCAGACCCCTGGTGAATGGACACAACCAGGGTGTCTCCAATTGTTGCAACAATTGTCCTATGGAGAATCCGTGGGGATTCCCCCTACTGCCCCACTGGCCCCTGGCCTTACACTCTTACTCTGCGCCTTACCCATCCTTCCTGACTATGTTTCCCACCTTACAGAAGGTCCCGGACTCTTCTGTCCCCTTGCAGCGTCCAATGCCTCGTAACCACGCTAATCTCCCCGAGATTATGGGTAGGCTGTACTCACCAGACCTCCCGGAGGTCCCCTCGTCAGCCGACTTACTCTTTACTTCTGTCTGACTGGAGATTGGAGTCCCGTCCCGGACCCGACTCCGGGGAAAACGAGAGACACCTCAACGGGGTATTACGGCCGATTACTCACCGGTTCCCCACAGTCGGGTCCACGTCGAGGACTCCTGGCTGGCTCGCCAATTTTGTCAGAAAACGACAGACACGGGTTCGGTTGTCCAGTAGACAGAAGTTTTTTATTGGGCACGTTTGCAAAGGTGGGTCCCTCCCGCAGCAATGGAGGAACCCCGAAACAAGGTCTAACAGGTTTTTTTATATCCCCTATCTGTCCTCCCCCTCCTAAGAGGGCTTGGCTCACAATCTCACCTTTTTTTTACCACCCCGGAGCGCCGCTAATTAACCGCAAAACCGCAGACATTCCACTTTCCTAATCCAATCAGCGCAATACACACTGCAATACCCACTTGACCCAACAGCCGCCCCCTGCCGTTTCTCTTCACTCTGGTGCGAACGTGCCTCCTGCCTACAGTATTTCCTCCCTCCTGCCGTCCCTCTTCACTCTGGTGCGAACGTGCCTTTTGCCTACAGTATTTCCTCCCTCCTGCCGTCCCCCCCAAGGCTGCCCCATGGTGCACAGCGCTCTCCCCTAGCAAACATGGTTCGTTTGAGGCCCTCACTTCTCCCTACCTTCTCACAGAATGGTGCCACTTCTTGGGTAACCAGGAAATGTGTTCTCATGGACTGGTACTATCAGCCTGAACAGTTGTCAAGCCACTGAAGCCAGCAAGTGATTTACATACATGATCTTGATCCTCTGATGCTGTTTAATCTATCAGCTAGCATGGTTTCAGAATACCAATTGTGTCGGGCAGAGTGATAATCACAAACACTCCTGTTTGTGCAGAGCGCAGCAAAAACTCCAGGAAGATATTAGCCATGACAGCAAACACAATGCAATGTCCATTTCTTGTTTCCCAAAGAAATCCAGTCAGAAAATATATACTAACTGGTGTTTATTGATAAAAATACAAAATTCCATAAAATGCAAATATCATACAAAATATAAAGAAAAACACATCTTCTCATTTAATGTAGCATCCAAGACTTATTAGCAACACAAGCTTAACAAAATCTCTAGCTACAAACTCTTAGAGAAGAGGTACGCTACTTGGTACTTTGTTACAACTACGTAGCCCATAAACCCTACATAGTGGCTAACACTAAAACAACTAACAGCTACTCAGAGAGGCTGAACATTTTCCTCCCCTTGTATTATAGCTCTATGCCACCTCCACTGGGTACCTAGCATACACACACCAATAGGTGGCAGTAAACAGCACAATACACAACACACAATAACAGGTGTTTTTCACATGATCTCTGTAGTCAAAATATTATTTGTTATTGTTGTAAAGATAACGGGATGAATCCTTTCCCATGAGAAAGAAAATCCTGACAAATTGCTCTGGATAGCAACCTATCAATATTGAACTACATGTTTACATCATGGTAGGCAAAACAATTTATAGAGCTACCTTTGAAGACACATGAAAGCTACAACTGGTCCAGAATGCAGCGGTGTGCACAATGCTGGGTGCTTCTAGTTTCACCCACGTTACACTCCTGTTGTGCAAGCTGCACTGGTTTCTGGTTTCCATCTGGGTGCAATTCAAGGTGCTGGTTATCACCTTTAAAGCTCTACATGGAACGGGACCAGGTTATTTGCAGGTCCCGTTCCATGAGAGTATCTGCCTGTCCTATCAGATTGGTTACGGGAGGTACACTCCATTTTCCTTCCTTGAAATGTTGCCATCTAGCGGGACTTCAGAAATGTGCCTTTTCCATGGCTGCCCCTACCTTGTGGAACACCTGGTGATCTGGCAGGCAAGACTCATGTTAGCCCTTGAAGATAGACCAGACTAGGAAACCAAAGTTATTAATGCTAATACTGCTTTTACTATAAGGCTTCAGTAACAGACTCTTGCAAGTCTGAATGAGCCTCCCCCCTCCCTTCCTTTATCTATAAGAGAACTAGGGAGGGTCATGTCTGAGACGCTTTCTCAAATTACATTTCTGCCTCGGACTCAAATTTCTTTCATCTGACCGTTGTCTTGGTTGCGGCTCTTCCTTCTGTTCCTCAAGGTTACTCTTACAGCCAATTACACTAAGTGGTACGCAGAGAATTAAAATTTTAAAAAAAGAAACCATAACTTGCAAACTGAATATCCAAAACAATGTTACACACAACCAGGATCTAAAAATCATTCCATTTCCAATCACCATAGATAAGACAAACTTAAATGCCTGGGGAACATCTAGGTCTTTAATGCCTTATGAAAGGCCAGAAGAGTTGGAGCCATCCAGATCATGTGGGAGGAGGAGGAATGATGTTGTTCACCACTCCACATCCCACAAAATGACATGTCCTAATAGAAGGGACCTGGAGCATGTTCTATTTAGCTTATGTTATATACAACTCACAGCAGCCTGTTCTCCAACCCACGTAATATTGGATATAAGAATATTGAGAACTAAACAGAGAAAGATATCTGCTTCACTTGCTGCACCCAGAATATGATAATTTCAGATATCCTGAATGCTTCTGGAGAGTGGAAGTGCCAAGTTGAAGATTTACCTTATTCTCCCATGGTACATCATTTGTTTTACTGAAAGATTAGAAATGAACCATATTGCAAGCGATGGACTGAAACTACAAGTGTCCAAGTAGCAAAAATGTGGATATCTGACATGACACCTGCAATAATTTCAGAAGCTACTGTTATTCTCCTATAGCACTGCCAGTGGAGTAAAACATGAATCAAGTTTGTTCCATACTGTTAACATCTCTCTTTCCCAGCACAGCAAAATAAGATGAGAAATAATAGAAGGCTAACATGAACAGAGTGAATGTGCTCAGTCCCTAAAGTAGTTTTGTGAAGACTGTACAGGCTTCTACACAAAAGCACCCTGGGCAATGGTCTTCTGGAAAGCCTTCCCATGGTTGTTCCCCTACTGTTCAGCTTACTCTCTGCTTCTGTGTCACAGTGCCAAAGACTGCTACCACCACCATTCTGCCACCATTGCTACTACTGCTATTGCCATTTCTACTTTCTCTTCTGATAGTTCTGCTAACTGGCCAATTCACATTTCAGAAGCTACCTGTTATTTTGAACATTAAAAATTAGCCAAATATAAGGAGCTGAGAATTGAACCAATCAGTATTGGCTCTAGAGGGTACCCTGCCAATGAGAGTATGTTGCTATTCCAATTAACTCATGAAAACCCATGAGGACATCATGAAAACCCATGAAAATATCATCCAGTTGATTCAGTTGCCCACCACTCAGTTGGAAAAAAAAATTTCTTCTAAAATGGTAAACTGCTATAGCAACCTTGAATACTTGGGCAGCACAGCAGCTCACTATTACTGTGAATCATAAAGCTTATTTGCAACTTTCCTGGAACTTAGGACTCCAAATTAATAGCCCCCACCCCACTTCTAGAGATTTCAGTGATGTATAGGACAGAGATCTTCAATGACCTATGCTTTAGCTTCAATTTCTTCCAAAGATGGAGCTCTCTGGAGTCCATAATCCTACTTTGAGGCCTAGATTTATATTCTTATCTACCTCAAAGGATATTTTGTCAGACATAAGTCCCACTGAATACAACAGTTGATGACAGGTGTGTTTAGGAATACATCTAGTATAAGTATTTTAAATTTGGTTTCTTGCTAACTAAGGATGATACCTGGACGACTCTGTGCTAGAGTCATTCACATTTCTGTAATCATGTCTCTTCATGGGCAGAGACTGACATGGTGCCTGGGACAATGTCTTTCAATCTTATCTGGGACTCCTTTCAGCCTGTGGATTCCAATGAAGTGGGCAGGGAACACTCTAGCATAACCTCTGCCACATGTGGGCTGAATCCATGCTCCTCCTGGCTCCTTTAGATGCCTTTCAATGTGTATGTGATGAAGTGGACCTGGGGGAGTGGTCAAAACTTTTCTGAGGGAAGGGGTGCTGCCACCTCTTTTGAAGGAAGCTATGCTGTGCCAGTCTAGATTTCATCCCAAGCATGGGATGGATATGTTAATGGTGACTGTAGCAGATAACCTTTACTGACCTAGATGGAGACAGTGCACTCTTTGTGTATTTATTAGACCTCTCAGCAATGTTCTCCCATTACCAAGAACTGAAGAAGGTGGGAGCTCACATTTTTCTGTTACAAACCCTATGCTGTGGAATAATCTTTCCCTTGAGGCCAGATTACTATTGCTTACGGTTTTAATATTGTTTTATTGTTACAAATTGCTGGAAGTCCAGGTAGATCATTGCACATAAATAAGTACAGCAACCTAAGTAAGTAAGTAAGTAAATATAGTCTTCTGGCTAGATTATTATGTTTTTATATTGCAAGTCTTCTGG
Source organism: Python bivittatus (assembly GCF_059951505.1). Classification (NCBI taxonomy): domain Eukaryota; kingdom Metazoa; phylum Chordata; class Lepidosauria; order Squamata; family Pythonidae; genus Python; species Python bivittatus. The sequence goes on from NW_028277098.1 coordinate 36,902,631, forward strand.
ACAGAACTTGAAAAATCCCCTGGAGATATATATGCAATTAAAATTTGCATTTGTATTTATGATTTTGCATTATGATTCATTTGGAAGAAAACCTGAGAAATTTCACCATTGAGATATGACATCAATTCCCCCCACAGGGTTGCAGCTATAACTGAATACCTGCTAGCAACATTTATGAGTGCATTTTTCTGCATTCTTAGCACTCATGTAATTTTTTTTCAGTTCATGCCTGTCACTGATAAGCATCATATCTATGCTTACTGTGCAGAGTTTTATAAATCTTTCAATGAAAATAAAAAAGAGGATAAAGAGAGAGGGGAGAGAGAGACTTCTGGTTTGCAAGAACCAGGTGTTACAATTCAGTAGGCGGTTATAATTATCTTGTGTGAGTTGTGTTTTTTGCCTTCAAGTCAGTGTTGACTCCTGGCGACTGCCTGGACAGGTCCCTGCAGTGTTCTTGGCAAGATTTTGGAAGTAATTTCCCATTGCCTTCTTCCTAGGGCTGAGAGAGAGTGACTGGCCCAAGGTCACCCAGCTGGCTTTGTGCCTCAGGCAAGACTAGAACTCATGGTCTCTGAATTTCTAGTTTGGTGCCTTAACAAGCAACACTACACTAATCAAGCTCCAAACTATACCTTTATATTGACATTCATCCCACCTTTTGAAGGACATTGGACATCAAGCTGTCCAAGGTTATCAGGTAAAGAGAAAGATGAACTTGACTCTTTCATACCCAATTCCAAGATTATCTATGGCGTATTTATCTTTACAGCAGTCCTATGAGCCAGCTTCACCTGACAGAAGGTAACCCTCTCAAATAAGCTAAATAAAAATTCAGAACTATAGGATCTGTTATACTAGATATATATATACTAGATATAGATATATCTGTTATATATCTGTTATATATCTGTTATACTCACAATGGCCATAAAAAATAAAGGACAAACCTGAAAAAGGGGCAAATCTGAAAGAGATTCATAAGGATTAAAAAAAATGTTTATGCTTATAACTTTGCCTTACAAAGGAAAATTCAAGAGCAAAATCAAGAAAATAAATAATTAAATCAATCTGAAGGACAGCTTTCTGCAGTAAAGGACTGTCCTTTATAATAAAAGGATATATGGTCACTGTAGTGATATTCCTGGAACAGTAAAGGGTTCTAGGGTAGTTGTGATAGGATTCTAAGATTCTAGTGACAATGACAAATTTGTTTTGTCCTAAAGAGACATTTATGCAGGGAAGGCATTCCCTTTATTATGTTACTGTTGGAGAAACCTACACCACCATAATATCCGTTCTGCTATAGCTTTAAATTCAAAGGTTGGCATGGTAACAGATGTTCCCACATGGCTGGGTCGGCCTTACCCTGCCATTTTGCTCAGGTTTCCTGGTAACTTTGGATTAACCGCCTACACTGTTACATACTGAACAACTGAAGTGCGAGGAGCAGCAATAAAATATGACGCACACATACCTGAAGTCTGGCAAGAGTAGTTCCATGAGCTGCTTTGTAGCAGTTTAGCCACTTTAAATAGCCTAAACTGCCTATGTCACCCAACCTGTCCAGGATAGTTCCAAGCTTTAGCATGACAGAGTTTCAAACATTAGCAACCAAGTCCTGCATCTGGAATTGGGGCTGGCACAATCATTTGTTCATCTGTGGTTTGTGGTTTGCCCTCAACAGGGAATTGTGCATATTTCCCAATAAAGAGATGTAAAGTCAAATCAGTCTTGTGGAATGTGCAGGTCTCAGCAGTGCTGTGGACATTCTCTGGACAATACGTACATCCTCCAAGATGTTGGATCCTTGATTAACCTGATGCTTATGTCTTCCAGCTTCAGATAAAAACTGTTGTTTTCTCACCTGGGCTCTCTTAAGCCCTTCAGAGCAGTTGGTCTCCAGTGCTTCCTTCCATTCTAGTAGCAGCCCCAATTCCACTTGGCTGCCATTCCTGGCATACCCTCTCCCCTCCAGCTGCTGATTGCTATCCAGGGCACCTATTTTGTCCTGGGCTTCCTAGCTGCTATGTTCTCTGCTGGTTGGAAGTTCCTTTTCCTGTTTTCTTATATAATCTTGCAAATGATTGAATGATAATCCATTAAGTCAGGGAACTTTTTTTTTTTTTTGGTGCCCTAGAGTCAGTGTTGACTCCTGGCAACTACATGGACCAGTCCCTGCAGTTTTCTTGACAAGGTTTTTCGGAAGTGGTTTGCCATTGCCTTCTTCCTAGGGTTGAGAGAGAGTGACTGGCCCAAGGTCATCCAGTTGGCTTCAGGCTTAAGGTGGGACTAGAACTCATGGTCTCCTGCTTTCTAGCCTGATGCCTTAACCACCACACCAAATTGGCTCTCCCAGGAAACTATCCTCAACCCTAAAAGCTCATGCTTTATCCAGCCCTTACATCTCCCAGTGGACACCTTTTTCATTTCTGCATAGGCTGTGTGAAGAATATTCCCCTTGCTTTCCCACCTCATACCTACAGTATTGCAAAGCTTCTCTTTCCTTTATTTTTAAAAACATTTTTAAGTTGCAACTTAATAGAAACATTGGTACTTGTATCTATGAAGCTGAAATATCACTTCTTCCATGATGTAAAGCTTCCACGGACCCAGAGAGGAACTAGGAATGAAAGAGCAACCTGTTCCCTATTGCTTTCATTATTGTAGCACTGCAGTTACAATGCTATGATAAGGAGAAAAAAGAAGGGGAAAGGGTCTGTATTAGTGTCAAAGGGAATGTGGGAAGGGGGTGTGAAGGCATCCATATGTGCAAACATCTGGGAAAGCAAAGGAAAGGTACAGGGATTAGTGAGGAGGGAACAATCCCTAAAAGGAAATGGTAGGCACTGATAAATCAGTCCACACAGGAGCCTTTCCTTTCCTGCAGGGATGGGAAGGACAAGAAGCAGGGGAATGACAGATATGGTGACCATAGTGTGGACTGAGTGGTAGCCCAAACCCACTGACAAACCATTGCAATCCAGACCAGCATTTCTGAAATTGGCTTAAGAAGCAGACAGTGCAGTTTAAGTTGCAGTGCAGAATTGCCCTAACCCCATCAAATGGTTTGGCCCATTTTGTGCTATAGAATGGTCTGAATTTAGGTTCCCACAGGAAAGCTTCTCTCATGGGAGACAGAAGGAGGGACTGCTGGACTAAGCTGGCATTAAGAGAGAAGTCTGTAAAAAAAATCAGAACATTAGTGGAAGAACTGAACAGAGGTTTGAACAATGGCTGGCCACTAAAATAGAATCAGGAGTAAATGGCTGTTGAAGATGGTTTCTTAGTTTTAATACAGAGAAAGTTTGGCTGATGACACTAAAATGGACTGGTCAGCATTCATACTTGTGAAGGCTCCTTAGTTCCCAAATGGTCCTAAACTCATAAAATGGAGCAGTGCACAATTCAGAGAAGCATCCAGAAGACCAGGAGAGGATGAAGAGCATCAGGGGGAGATGGTGGTGGAAAATAAGAAGATCAAAACCTATCAGCTAGAAAAATGCCAGTCACCAAATCATCTGAGAGAGAGAAATTTGTTGTCAATCTCTATAAGCCCTTCCTAAACTCTAGAAATAGGACAAGATATTAAGCCTGTATCATAACCTGCACATATACACACACAAAGAGAGACTTAAAATTGCTTTATACTGAGGTCTTGATTTTAGAAAAAAAAAAGATATTCTTGCTGTGTTTTAAAGACAAACAATTCTCCTGTCTTATCAACTGAGACTAGAGAAGATGGAGAAATCATTCACAATGGCATGCAGCATAATTAGCTAGATTTGAGGCTGAGGAAGTGAGAGCGCTTTGCTGTTCTCTTGGCTCTGTTTTATCAGTAGCTTGAATAAGTGGAAAAAACCAAAATGCTGTTTCATACTGAATCTCAATCAAATCCCCAGAACTGCACACTCCCCTCATGACGTAGGGTCTCTAACCATAGTCCGTACCAAGATCAGTCTTTTACATCAGCTGCCAAACCCCTGCCCAGAAATCAGCCGAGTAGGTACAGTTAAAGGTGGTATAAGCCAGAGAAGTGGAATGGGTGGCAATTCCAAAACGGCCAGAGCAGACGGGAGAGGAAGGTGCAGATAAGATGGCTATTTCGGAGAAGCAAGCTAACCGAGAGGAGATCATACCCACATGATCCTCACTGTCAGACAGATCTAGTCAAGATAGGTAGTAGCAGCAGCAATTTTCTTATTATTATTCTTTTTGTTGTATACAGTATTTTAACCCCTTGTAGGAACTTAAAAGTAATCAGACACACAGATAGCTTAGCCTATAATAAAGTAAGTGCACGTGCTCCTCTGCAATGTCTCTCTGGACTGGGAAATGATTAGAGGTGCCTAGTATACAGGGAGCAATAGGGACATTAACAATGTCTCTAGGTGGGCAACCAATGGCACCAGGGCTGCATCTGGCCTCCACCCTCTTTGCTGTAGCTCTGTCAACCTCCTCTGACCATTTCCATCAAAAAAATCCAGCAGTATAAGTTCCCACTATTTTAAAATAGGAAAATATGCACACACAGACACAAGGATATGCAAACCCTAGAATAAGTTTAATAGAGTTCAGAAAACAAAGCATTCCCCCATACATGGTGTGACCCATCCACTGTGGCATTTGGCTGCCCCCTGCCCCCATGTTTAATAAGGTTTTGGCCACCAAAGCAATGGTTGTTTTAGGACAGTGTTGTCCAAACTTGGCCACTTTAAGATGAGTGGACTTCAACTCCCAGAATTCCCCAGCCAACATGGCTGGCTGGGGAATTCTGGGAGTTGAAGTCCACTCATTTTAAAGTGGCCAAGTTTGGACAACACTGTTTTAGGAGAACAAGCTCAAATCAGAAACCATCCTTGACATTGCCTTCCTCACTTCCCTAAAGCCCTTGTGAAGACTGATCACTGTTCAGCTTCACTGTGTTAATATACTGCAGTTTGTTGAAACTGAAAACAAAACTTGCCATCTCTTTCTTGCAATGTGCCACTAGAAGCAGGGAAGGCAGAGTTTCAGAAATACAAAGCTTACCAATGCCCACATGTAGTCATAAGGTATAGATGTCAGCAGTCTTCTTGCAGCTCTAAAATACTGGCGGTTCCCCTAACAAATTCATTCCATGTGCTTTACAATTGTCTTCAAAATGTGCTTCATAGGAGCAATAATTTAACCAAGTTGGCAATAACAGCATATTATAAATGGGACGGAACTGTGTAGGTTCCAGCGTTATTAGCAAAAATCTAGTTCTAGGCACATAGAAAGCTATAACCTAATCAGAGACCCAGTGGGATGAAAACAAGATTAAAGCCAATACTGATCAGGGTTAATCTGTCAGGAAGAAATCAGAACACTATTAAAGCCAAAGATTCATCCAGTGGATGATGTGAAGATGCACAGCTCCTTCTGGAAACAAAAAACAGGCACAGTCTAAAACAATGTTTTTCAAACTTGGCAACTTGAAGATGTGTGGACTTCAACTCCCAGAATTTTGGGAGTTGAAGTCCATGCATTTAAAGTTGCCAAGTTTGAAAAACACTGGTCTGAAATAAGATGAAGCAAAGACAGTTGAAAGCATTAAACAGATACAGTAAATTAGAATTTTAAACTATAAGTTTGGGAGTAGCAGTAGGAAGTAGCTTTGGAGATGAGGCAAAGATTGCAGGCAGTCTTGTATTGTTTATAATTACAGAAATCAAGAAACCTCTTCCTACCTGCCTAAGAAGGAAGCTAATTACAAGTGCCCTCTTTTTCATATATATAATTTTATTATAAAAAGGCTATATAATGAGAAAGGAAAAAAAACAAAGAAAAGAAAAAATAGAAAACGGGGGGAGGGGAATAGGATTTCAAAAAGATACACATCCTACAAAAAAAAAAAGAGGGGGAAAGAAAAAAAATACATTTAATAAAACTAAGGAAAAATATCCTACCTAAATTATAGATAAATTATACCTAAATCTAAAATATATAGAGAAAATTTTAATTAAAAAAAACACTTAATATATCAGGCTATTAGAATTCTTTAACTTTCTTCAATTTCAACATTATGATTCAATTTTTAAACACTGAATTTAGATCACAACTATTCTCAACTGTATCTGGAATCATACTGTATGGTCTTGCCTCTCCTCTGGTACAAAGCTAATTCATTACGCCAACATTTAGAGCTTTTCCAACTGCCCTTCTAACCAATCTCCCTGAGTTACCAGCAGTCCCAAAGCATTGGGTGGGTTTGCAACTCTCTCTCCCACAATATTTTAGGATGTTCTTAATCTCTATATACTATTTCCTTTGACTCACTGATGTCTGCAACACAAAGGAAAACTACATTACAAAAGACGTGCTTCTCAAATGCCAACAAGACTATGCCAACATATAGGAGAAGTAAATTCAAGATAAGGTAAACATTACTAAATTAAATTAATATCTTATATATTTTGAATGCCTCCCACATTAATACAGTATACGTAGAATTATATGATTTCAAATTGATGGGTGAGTTATATACATTGGGTTAAGCAACCCTACATTCACAGGGAAGGGTTAATTGTAGCACCTAGTACTTTGTTAATACTATATGTATATGTTACGCAGACCCATGGTGGTTGTGAGGGTCTGGAAGATTCTCTTAACCTCCCCTTTTGTTGCCTTTGTTACTATTCCTTTCTTTTCTCTCATGGTATGATCACACGGAATAATGCCCTTTTCACCTATTTCTTTCTGAACATTGGCACTTTCTGTACTGTAAATAAAATACATGTTTGTTTATAGGAAGATAGTGTAATTCTTTAAGAAAGGCAACTGGCTCAAGAAGGGAGCGAGAAGGAAAAGAGAAATAAAGATAAAAATGGAGCTGAGACCAGTTAAAAGTAGTAATCACAAGACTGTCGAATAATTTCTATTCTTTATCATGCCATTTGCTGCACAGAATAACTCGTACTATGCAACAATGAATACTGCAGAGAGAGAGAGATCCCCATGACATCATCTGAGCAGAATCAGTTCATAATGATATGCCATCCAATTGGATATGTTATTAATTGACCACACCAAACAGGAGAGCCAAAGATTTTGACCACAATGAATCTCAAGGAGACTTTTGAGGTGATTGGATTAGAAAGTGAAAAGCCACATTCTTCTGCTGGAAACTGCTTTCTTCTTTAATGAAGTTCTACAAAAAGATGTAAGTCCCTGTGGGAGAAAAGAGCTTTAAAAATAGATTCATTGAGGAATCCTTCCATACACTAGTCTTTTCCAGTCTATGTTGGGAGTGCAAATGGAAGCTGAATGGGAATGCAGAGAATTGTAATCTAGACAAACCAAGAGGATAGCAGCTGGGAAAGCTGGAGTTAAGCATGCTTCAGCTCCCTGCCAGCCTAGACTTCATTTTAATTTTTTTCTACTTCTCTTTGGACAGACTCAAAATACAAACCTATAGGTCATCTCAAGTTAGACTCTCCCATACTAAATCTAGTTTCAATTTCTTTTCAATATGAAAGACTGCAGGAAAAAGGTCAAATGCATGGAGAAAACTAATTTTAGGACTTGGCACCCCTGGCTACTGAACAAATGCAAACTTCTGTCCCATTAAAAAAATGCATATGTTGATTTAAACATAGAGTGGGATACAAACACAGGGCAAGTATTGGGGATGTGCCTTCTGTATCTGAAAAAGGCAGCATGCTTTCACTATACGAGTCCCCCTTGTATATGAATAAATAGTAAGAGCATTATTTTGCTCTCTGCCTCCAAAATTTCAAGATAGCCATCACATCAGCCCCACCAAGACTGAGCCTTTTAGAGTAACATTTCTTGCAAAAGAAGCAAACAGGAAAGTGTTGGACACCCTCCAGGCATGTTAGACTTCAACTAGGAACTTTATTCCTCCCCATTCACCATGCTGGCAGAGAAGTAGGGGAGCTGATCCCCAATGTTTCTAGACAGCACCAGGTTGGGAAGGCTACTCTGCAGGAAGAAGTGCATTTTTCTGATATTTGAAGTAGTAGCATAATATCTTATAACCATTGATTAGGACTAGAATATGTGATCATTTATCTTAAACTATCAAGAAAGGCAAGTTCCTAAAGTATTGTCCCTTGCATGTTTATCCTCCAATTTGTCAACCATTTCAACATTACCAAGTTTAAAGTAACAAGCCAAGGGAGGGTTACAGACTGCGTAAACACAATCTTAGTGTACAAGCATGGCTGAAGTATGTTGATTGTTTCCCTATTGTTGTTCAGCTATTGTTTAATTATTGCTTTCCTAAGTCTTACTAAATAGGTAAGCACAAGCTATTGCTAGCTAACAAAAGGATTCAGTGTCCCTGTGTTTGCAGAGAGTTTATCAACACCTGGAGGGTAGTAGGTTCACTGACCCTGCTTTGTGGTGCTATAGTATTACTTGGTTTTGCTGCAGTGGACTAAAACTATCTGAAGATCCTTATGTTAAGTAGGTTTTACTTCTGACCTGCACTGACTCTGGCTTCTTCCTTTAACTAAGATTTGCCTGCTGAAATAGTATTCTGAATCTGAGCAAAATATATCATAAAAATAGTTTCCAGGTTGAGGTGCAAGATCACATCTATTCCACATTAATGTGGTTTGTTTGTTTTAGCTCTCAACAAAAGTTATCAAGGCTGCACATTTAAACAATATTTCTTGGATGTTAAATATTGCTTCTTTAACTTCCATTACCATTTAATATTTGAAAGGTTTATATCAGAAATTATTTCTGTTAGAGGCAAGATAATTATGAGGTTTGCATTACACAAACTAGAACATCTTTTATTTTTGAAAGCTCTTTTCTGTATTTAAGTTTTAAAAAATCCTTTAATCCTTATTCAAAATTTTACCTTTCAGAAATGCTCAGTAGCTACATTTACAAACACTCATGTCTACTTTTTGTTTTGTTTTGTTTTAGAAAGTTAGTCATTTTTTCATTTCTTCTAGATTGGCTTTCCTGAACCAAGTGTCTTCCAGATGAGTTCTGGTACAGTAGCCCAGTTAATCTTGCAGATAGCAGATAGAGGAGCATATCCTAGATTTCTCTTTGCTTGTTAAGAATCATGAGAAGCACTTCACATGGACATTATGTGTTACTTTTATATACAATTGTTTATTTATTTTATTTATACCCCGCCATTAATTCAGGAGCTCAAGGAGACATACATTTATTCCTTCCTTTTTTTTTTTCTCCCACAACTCTGTAAGGTAAATTGGGATGAAAGAGTCACCTAGTGAACTTTCATGGCTAATGGTAGACTTGAAGCTGGATCAGGAGAGTCCTAGCCTAATAGCTTAACTATTTCACAACACTAGCTCTCAAAATGTGTTGATTTCCAAGGAAAATCAATGAGAGATATGAAGCTCCATACTAAGTTCAATTCAGATTCAGCCTCTAGATCATGTGGCCTTCGGAGCCTCCCAAGTCAAACTGGACTGTTTTCCAAACCACTGAAATCTAAATGGAATCTTGTAGCCTAGTGTCTTATGTCTTCTGCTGTGCGCTGTATTTAGTAAATCTCATTTTGTCTTTGTTCTTGCTTCCTACTACCAGTTCTGTCAGATAACGTAGAGAGTAAAGAGGGTGACCTTGATGGAGAGAAATCTATTAACAAAACAACAAGGAGCAAAACATAGCTTGAGTCCAAAACAAGAAGGTATGTGTATCAGATTTGTTATTGTTGTTGTTAGCACTATAAGAAACGTGAGGCTCTCTGACTGGCATGATTTGGTAATGTTCCTTTATGTCTCTTTCTTGGTTTCAAGTGGAAGGCAAGATGTTAAAGAATGGTTCAAGAAAAAAGTTCTCTACAGATTTTTGAAATGTCTTTACATTGTAAAAATGAGAAACTGGAGCAATATATTTTTGTATGGTTTAGATTCAACAATATGTTAAAAATTGGGCTAGTTCTACAGTATATTAATATTATATTGACCCTTATTTTACTCATTATTGTATATTTTTCCCCTTTTGGATACAAAATAATACTTTTGCATTGTTTTTGGTTTGCTATATTTCACGATTACATTTTTTTTAAAAAACAATGATTCTTGCAAGAACAAAACCGTCTACATATTTTTGTTTCTGGTCTGAGCTTTATTTCTGCATTTCCTTGCTCAGTTTGAGAGGGAGAGGGAGAGGGAGAGGGAGGGAGGGAGAGAGAGAGAGAGAGAGAGAGAGAGAGTTATTAGTGTTTGAACTGAGTCCAATTGAGCTTGAATTTGAATTGAACTTCTATCCTTCCCTTTCCTTTGGGTTCCTTTTTGTACAGTTTTCTCTTTCTCCATGGAATAGTTCATACCATACTTGCTGGCCTCAGTTATGAAAGATGTTTTACTTCTATAATTTTATTTCTTGTCAGAGTAAAGAATTGATTATCTTTACAGTGTATGGTCAAATTATATTTATCTTCTTGTTAAGCTTCTCAGAAATATCTAATAAATCTTTATTCTAGCTGGAAAAGTTACAGAAACAGAAAAACAGAAAACCATCTAATTTTGAAGCTATTAAAGAAAGCAGAGAGCTAATTTAAGAAGACTTGGTATAACAGCAAAGTATTTGGCTGTGTTGTCTGGATAATATGGGAAGTCTGTGGAAGGCATATCAATGCAAAAACTTATTTTGATAATGTATAACAGCATTATAAAATTGAGATTTACTAAGTTCTGCAATAAATCACACTTTCTGAAGTTACTTGTATGTTTACTCCCTTGGTACAGAAAAAGCAAGGTTTTTCTTTTTTCTTTTTATCTAATTCCAATTCCTTAGGTTAATATTCTACAGTACACAGCAGAGAGATTATTTTGCACTTTTGCTTTAAAGCATTTATTTTGAAGCCACCACATTATGGACAGTTATCTCCAGAAGTGTCAGATAATGCCAATCCTTAATACACTTCACCAGCAAAGGAACTGACAATACTGTACTTTTTTTTCCCCTTTGGTGGCATTTGTATCAAGTGAAATGTCCAAGAAGTAAATTTGCTCTGACTTAAATGTGACACGCTATGGGGCTGCAAATTAAATTGTGGAGCGTTAATTTGTTGAATGCTACAGTGTTGCTTTTGCAATCCTGTAAGGCACCTGAAATGTTTTAAAAGCACTAAAATTAGGGGGTGGGGGTGGGAAGTCCAATATAACAAGATTCTTTTAGTAGCACAATCAGTTTCTATTATTCATTATGTTCTCAAACTTGCTAGCAAGAGTGTATCCCTTTATATACTTGATAGACATTAATTTTAAAATATTGCAGATATATAAAAATAATCTATGAGTCTTGTTGCATCTTAAAGTCTGTGGCATCAGTTTTTGCAGACTCTAGTTCTCTTCATTAGGTATAAATATATCCAATTTGTGAGGTAGGGGATGGGACATAGACTAATCAAATGGAATATAAATTAGTAACCCTTACTATATAAACTCATAATATATCTTTGGAGGTACATATTTATATATTATCATTTACATTTTCATTGTACATAATCAAACTTTTCTGATAGTTTACCTCAAAATATCCAGATCTTCCATCATTAAAAATTGCCATTATCAACATTCAGAGAGGTGGGATTCCTTTTGTAATCTACAAATGATCTAATACATGTCAGTTAAAATGAACAGAGAGAAATACTCATGAATATTTTGCACTTCTGCAGACCTTCAAACTGCCCCCGTGTGGATTGTGCTGGTAACACCTGTTAAACAGACTTCTCTAAAGATGGTGACTTCTCTTACAGTATTGTTATTTTCACTTACATCTCAATTGACTGCAAGGTGACTGGGTATGTTTCTTCCAGAAATTCATTGTTTTATTGTTGCACCGGGGGGGGGGGGGGGGAGAATTCAAATCATTAAAAGTAGATTAAAGGAGAATCTGCAGATTGAATGTGATAGACAAGGATAATAAATTGTCTCTAAGCCATTCCAGAACCACTCTGAAACAGTTCCTGCAGCTATTTATTAATTATGGGCTATTTGTCTTTCTAATTAGGCAAATATTCACCTTACTTTAAGGATACAGACACACACACACACACAAATACACACACAGACACAAAAATATTGTGGAATTCATAATTAACACAGATTAATTCAAATTAACCAGGTTAAAATATAAATAAGCTCTTTAATAAAAAAAAGTATATATTAAGGAATTTAAAGAGGCAGTGCTTAAAACAATGTAATAAGTGCAACTGATTAGCTTCTGTAAGCAAAGAAGGTTGTCTTTGTTAAGTTTTATTGTTATTTTCATCCCACTCCTCTAACCTATAAAGATCATGAAGTATTAGCTCTCCTACCCAAACACATTTCATCCCCTTTTTCATCCAAGTGATTAATGAAAAAATTGAACAACACAGGGGTTAACTTGTGTAGTATTCCATTTGAAGCTACTCATTAAAAAATGAAGTAAAATTAATCTGGCAAGACTTGTTATTGACAAATCAGTGCCAACTTCTAGTAATCACCACATTGTTTTCAAGGTATTTACAAATTAATTGATTTATGCTATGAATCTATTTGCACAACAAAGATTTTGCTAATGCAAAAGCTGTCATTATTTGCATTTCCAATTCTCAGTATTCACACAGACTTTTTTTCTTTTTTTCCTTCCAAAATAGTCACAGCTCTGACTTACCTATGTTCTAAATAAATAATATTTCAGAATTAAGTTATTCATAACAGGGTAACCACAGGACAACAAAATGTGAAGTTAGAAAGTGCCACAGACATCACTGCTTTTTTGGCTCATGTAGTTTTCTCAGAAGTTCTCTCTTCTCCTGTGGATATTGGTCTCAAAACATGGGATGTCAACATGAGAACACCACAAAGATTTTTTTTTAAGTGTTCTGCCTCTTTTCATTTTATGCTAAATCAATAATCAAACCAACATGAAGTGTTACATCACTGAGCATTTGAAATAATAACACAAATAGTCAGCCTTCTTACAATCCTGCATTCCTAAAATCACTGGAATTTGTTTCAAAGCTTCTGTCAAGATAATTAAAATCATATGTTGAGGGTGTATCAAATCATTTCCTCTGCTCTATGATACAATATTTCCCCAAATTTTCTGTAACAAAACAACAAGAGGAAGGGGAAAGAAAACACACTGCCATTAACAACAAAGTCACTCTTCTTGTGTTTTCTTTTGATTCAACTGAAATAACTTTTTATACATCATGATTTTTAAACAACGGTTTCATCTAATGTTGTTTCCACTCATATTGTTTTGCTACCATACCCTCATTTTGAACCATTTTCCTGACTATTGTTGTCTTGTTTTGTTTTAACTTATTTTGGTAAACCATTCTGTAGTGAAATCATTGAAGGCTGAAATATAATATGTCTGAATGAATAACTACTATATATTGGAATACTGATGACTTCCAATTTTCTTTCTAACCTTAATTATTGTCCATGTAGTCATTCAACCAAGAATGTTCAATTACCGATATTCTTTATTCTTTAAAGGCCATCTTCCAATAAAAACATATAACACAAACTGAACACATTTACTAATTCTAGAGCAAGTCTTATACCAATGTAGCAAAAGTCCTTTAATGGGACTTGTATAGTTCAGAAGACACTAGGAACCATTAGATTCTTTGTCTGCAAATACAAATAAACAAAGCTTGCGATTCAATCATAACAGCTTTTGAATAATTTAGAAAGAACATGTTACAAAAAACAATTCACTACACCATATTTTAAACAATTGTGCCAGGTCTGCAATAAGGCTAGTAGCAAATATATATGGTTTGTCACTGAAATAAACTGCTTTATTTACATTTATTTATGAACAAGAGTCTTGCAAACTTTATTCTCAGTTTTAAATATTTTGGTACAAATACTTTAAATAAACAATAATTAAATACATTCTCTCCTTTCCTTCTTTTTTTTTCCTTGATTTTTACAGCAACTTTCCTGATAAAAGTTTATTGAGATATATATAGTACATATAGGCAGTCCCTGGGTTAAGAACAAGATCTGTTCCTAAGTCTGTCTTTTAAGTCAAATTTGTATGTAAGTCGAAAAAGATTATTTAGTGTCAGTTAGCCAAATGTTTGTCTTAGTAAATAGTATTTATTTTACCTTTCTATGCATATAAAAAGAAACACTTCCAAATAAACTACATCTTAAACATAATATACAGTACATAGTAATGATAATATAGTAATAATAAAATAAACAGTTCTTAAAACAGTTTAGATAGGAAAAAAAAGAAAAAAGATAATAATTAAAGGTTTTTACACTTCAGAGGCATGGTAAATAGTAAGAGAAAAAAGGCAACGTGATCCGACTAAAAATCGTGGACGGCGTTCTCCTTTCTCGAGCTGACAAACCACTGAAGCCACACAGTGTTTTCATGAACTGCTGAAAACCGCTGAAAACAAGCTGTATATTAAAAACACACACACTAGTTTGTGACACTCATGAAAACATTATGCGGCTTCAGTGGTTTGTCAGCTTGAGAAAGGAGAACGCTGTCCGCCATTGTAATAGGCAGTTCATTTGTAAGTATGAGTTGTCCGTAAGTAGGACATTCTTAACCTATATATAGTATTCTTATATATATAGGCAGTCTCCAGGTTAAGAATGTCTGATATATGTGTGTGTGTGTGTGTGTGTGCGTGCATATAAAATATGTGTATGTGTGTGTATATATATATATACCTGTATTCATACATACACACACACTATATACAGAGAGAAAGAGACAGAATATATATATTGAACATGTATACATATATTGTTTATGTGCGTGTGTGTGTATGTATATACGTATGTGTGTGTGTGTGTGTGTATCACACACATTCACATATATACACATATACATATAGATATAGATACAGACACAGAGAGCCAGTTCAGTGTAGTGGTTAAGGTACCAGGCTAGAAACCAGGAGACTGTGAATTCTAGTCCCACCTTAGGTACAAGGCCAGCTGGGGGACTTTGGGCCAGTCACTCTCTCTCAGCCCTAGGAAGCAAGCAATGGCAAACCACTTCTGAAAAACTTTGCCAAGAAAACTGCAGGGACTTGTCCAGGCAGTCACACATGCACACACACGCACGCGCACACACCCCTTGAGTTGCCCTGATAGAATAATCACCTTAGTATATATTTTGGAGTATTCTCAAGATCAGTCTGACTCTTGCTTTCAGGGCCCACCACCCAAGCATTTCATGAAGATTTAGTATAAACATGGTCCTATATTAATTTTTAAAAATTCCTCTATATGCAACTTGTTTTCCTTATGCTTTTATTATTGGATTCACTTTCAGCCCTCAAACAACTGGGTAGTCAGTTAATGCACACACACACACACAAACACCCATCTCCTGTTGCTGAAAGTAGCACAAATAATACATAAATACTTGAAAGGCAAATCAATACAGCATAACCTTATTATGGAAGATGTCTTCCCTCACACATTTTAAACAGGCTGTCAGAAGTACAGGCCTGAAGCATCTTTCTGCATATCAATGAAAAGCTGTGTGTGAGCAATTTCATTTGTATGAATTTCTTGCTTTTCCTTTTTTTAAAAGGATCAAAGATTTCTTCTCTTTTATTAGGAAAGCTATGAATCTGTCAATGTCATTAGTGACATCACATATTTTGCCTGTGCCTTTCTGGCATTAATTACTTCACTACTCAGACAAAATCAAAGAATCATTCACCAAAATAATCACCGTGCTGCAGAATGACAATGTTATAAAGGTAATATTTTATTTGCCTTTCCTTAGCCATTATCTTGGAGTATAATCGTTTTAGTCGTACAACTTTATGTCATTTGTGGCTTATTTGATTGATAGAAATGAGGCTGCCTTTCTTTCTGTGAAATGAATCCGGTTTCAGTTCTCCCTATAGAGTATCCTGCAGGCAGAAAATCTGAACCAGTGTAGATAGGCAGTCAGTCATGATAACCCAATACAAAGAAATAATAATAAAAATACATATAAATTGGCTTCACATATTCTGCTAAGTTATCATGTGGTCTGTTTTATTTTAGCTTTGCACGTGGAATGAATCTAACCATTATCTTTCGTAAGCCATTATTTGTGACTTACTGTACTGTGAGAACCCAGCCAGTTCAATAAATCATGGTTAAACCTGAGTTTGATGAAAAATCCCAAATAGCCTAATTCATATATAGCCTTGGCCATAATGGGTGGCTTTACACATCACAGTAAGACAGAAGCACACCAACCAACCACTCGATATGTTAACCTGTGTGAACCCTTCCACAGTTTTACCTAATTGAATTAATTCTGCAACTAATAAAAGGATTGTGACTGCTCTACCATTAATATATTTGAACATGCTGATCATTGCAATATTTCAGCACTCATTGCCAGAATACTAAATGCATCAGTGTATTGGTTACTGAGTATAATATTTGCTGGACATTTATCTCCACAAGTAGCCGGGCTAAAGCTTTAGTTTAAAAAAAATATTCAAGAAAGGACTTGTTCCCTGCACTGCCTCTTACTGGAGCCCTGATTCAGGCTATTTTTAATGTACTCTCTGATATTCTTTCCACCTAGCCAACTTGCAGGGTTGTTATGAAGATACACTGCCCTGAACTTCTAGAAATGAGAATGGAATAAAAATGAAATAACAAATAAATCAGGAAGAAATGTGTCAGGTGAAAAATTTGAGATAGGCTTGATTTTTTTTTTTTTTAAGATAAAATATAAGATTTTTACTTGTTACTGTTTTTATTAAAGAGATTACATTGGCTGACCATAGCCTAAAACTTGTTTGTTGTTCTGGAGTGTGAGATGTATTTTATTAATATGGGCATGCATAACTATTTCATGTGTTACCAAGCTTATTTTTTTTATATTTGTTGGCATCTCCACATGAAAAATCAATGATGTCAACATCTTTTAAAGATTTTGTTATTGACAAATTGACGCACAATTTGACGCACAATTGACAAATAAGATTTTGTTATTGACAAATTATTGACTGGGGAAGAAATGGTAGACTGAAGACAGCTCCATGAAAAGCGGAGCCAACGACCACAGTGGAATGAAGAGCCAGCAAGTAGGCTGGCTCTTCGTAATGCCTCTCCGGACAAGGAGAGAACTTGAGATTGCCCACAAGTGCTCCATACAGCTGTTCCTCATGAAGACCACAGGACAGTAGTCTCTGGTGGGTTTAGAGCTCTGGAAGAAAGGGAATAGCCATCTTGTTCAAACAACAGTTGACGCCTTTGAAAGGATACTAAGTTTGCATACTTGGAAATTGCTTGTTAACTGCTTTTTAGATATTAGGAATCTTTGGATCAACACGTTTTACAGCACCAGGTAGTTTCCTTCAATCCTTAGTTAAAGAAGTTTTAATTACAAGTTTAAGAACTTTAAAAATATTTTTTGGAACAAACAGCAAAAGGGTGATTAAAACTTTGACTTTAGAAAATTACAAATGGACTAAGGGTCCAGATAAATTTGAAACAAGATTTTGGAATTAATAATAAAGAATCCTTCCCATGGGAAAATGCTTTTGTTTAAAAAAAAAAAAAAAAGATACAACATTAAAAATTGGACACTAGAGGAACTAAAGATTATAATTAAAGGAAAAGAACACTCAACTCAACTCACAATTACATAATGAAGCAAAGTACTTTAACATTGGACATTACTGAAATATATTTTTGAACAATGGATCCGGAAGTTAATTTTAAGAGTATCTGCCTCTATAGACAGACTGGGTTTAAAAGATGTTATGAAAGAGGAACAAGTTTTGCCCTTCAAGATTGAGACTAATTTGAAAGTGGATTTAAAAATGACAGGCTACAAGAATGACATGGAAAAAGATGTTACATTGGACATACAAAAAAAACCAGCTGATGTCTTAATAATTAAAAGAGACATACAAAGAGAGTGACCTGGATAATTTACCTATATTGGATTTACAAAAGAGGCTTGTTAAAGTTTTGAAGGATTTTGTGAAAAGGGACGAAGAAAAAATGAAAAGAAATCAAGTTCTAGGACATTATTTGAAGAGACTAAAGATCAAGATTGTTAGAAGTAAAGGGAAGGAATATAAAGTTGGTTTATTTCATCAAGCTTAAAATAGATATGTTAACTCTGGTAACCCTTAATGGACTTTTGCTGACACCAGGACTGAAATGATGAGGCTTTATGGAACTGTTTATAAATAAGAGATGGGATATGAGAAGAAGAGATCATTTGTTGTATTTTAAGAGAAGGTGATAAGTTACTAAAATTGTTTATACTTGCTGTGATGAAAGGGGCAGTCATTTCTTTATATATTTCTTTTTTTTTTTTTACTATATTCTTATTTTTTCTTTCTTTTCTATTTTTCTTTCTATTTTTTCTCTGTTTTTTCTTCTTTTCTGCACCTTCTATTTTTTTATTCTTTTTTTTTAGTTTGTATTTGTTTTTAATAAAATTACTATAAAAATATTTATTCCAAATTATTCTGTTCCTGGCAAATAAATGTTTTGTGCAACACTGTCACAGAAAAAGCTTCCCTTGTGTCTAGCCATGGTCTAACCATGTTTCACAAAGCAAAATCAAATACACAAATACATCAAATACATTTAATGGAGATGCTTTCTGAATCCTTTTCCATCTCCACTATTTTTTCTCAGCCACAAATTGTTCACAATAATACAGCAATTTGACTATTTAATTATGCCAGAGAAAACATTTGATAATCTCAGTGATCCTGCAAGAATGTCCATTATAACTACTGAGATGTCACTGTAGATTTTAAAATGTCTTATTTCTGATCAGCTTGTAATCTTAAAGTGTGAAGATAGGAGCCCAGATATGCTACAGTGAGCTGAACACTTCTGAAAAATAAATCTGGCTAGTCAGCAAACAGCTAGGACATCACAAAAGCCTCACTCTTATTTCACAGATTCATATACCTTTATGAAATCAATTGAACTGTGAAGAAGCTCTTAGTGCCTCCCCCAAGATGTCAGACCCTCACCGACCCACTGAGTTAAATTATCTACAAACCAAACTCAACATGCCACTTTGTATTAATTTCAGCATCACATATTGCTTTCACAACTTGCTATAAATGGGAGTTCTCAAGGAATTATATATTTACTGAGCTGCTGAATAAATGACCTTCTCTGAACAAGTTAAAAGGAGAAATAATAGGGGTTTTATCAGCTAATAACTCAGATGATGTTTTATTTGTTTATTTTTCTGCCTCAGGGAACAATTTTCAGATTGACTCCATGCTGCTTAACTCTTGCATTTCTACTTTGTGTGCTACAGAGAAGCCCCTGAAATTCCCTGTAAGGCTCAAGTTCTGTGCCACTTGCCTAGCAGACCAGTTGGATCCCACCTTGGCCATGTCTGCCCTAGATTAGACACAGAATCTTTGTATGGGAGCCTAATCCAGATAATCCAGATAAGAAGAATATACTACCATTGTTGAACATCTGATAAACTTGTAAGAATCCCCAACTTCATCTAGAACTTTTTGAACACCACTGACATTTAGCAATAATGTAGTCCGAAGCAAACTAATAAATATCCATAAGTTCAGATAATGGGATCTATGGTCTGTTCGTGGTCAAGTTTCAAAGCAAGCAAAGAAGAAGCAATATAAAGTAAGAGCAGGCACTGTTTGGTTGACCAGATGGATTTATTCTAAGCTGATTTGCTGCAATTTCTCTTCCAGATGCTGGCAGGTGACACAATTGGACAGCCAGGCTGCATATCTACAGGTTTATGAACTGAGGCTACAATGCTTTATGGTGTTCTAGGTAATGAGGACAGAAGGGCAACTAGGCCTGGCTCTGGAATAAAATCAGCCAGTTCTTGAGTCACATCCTGTGACTGAAATGTGATTACAGTGTGCAAGGCAGTGACATAGAAAAAACATTTTTGAGTATTTTTTAAAAACCCAACACTTTATCTTATCTTGAAGATCCATCTTTAAACCACTGGATTTGGCCACTGATATTGTTTCCCACTTAAATAGCTATACTTTGTAGAAACTAGAGTGTGTATAAATAGCCTTCTGTGCTTATAATATTAATTTTGTCTTTATGGATTTATTAATGCTCTGCTCATTCAGAAGCATAACATCTATCTTCAGTTCACAGATGGATAAATTAATTCTACTTTATTGGTCACTTGTGGCTTACTCAGGCATTTAAGAACACTTCATAATGTTCAACCCAAGATGAAAAAAGAGGATCTATACTCAGAATATTTGTTTCATTCACTCTGCCAGACTCCATTTCCATGCATGTAGTGGGTTGATGTTTTATGCTTCTTTTTCTACCACTTACTCACAGTTCATGCACTCTGAAATGTACTGTACTAGAATTTTTTACATATCACCTAAAATGCTTTTACACCTCACCAAACAGCTTCAGCTTAGCCTTCCCAAAAGTACATCTTGGTGACAGGCAAATATAAAATAATAATTGGAAAATGTGGCAAGGTCTGATCTGGGAAACACAGGAGTAAAATTAATAAAAACTCTTTTAGCCGATAATCACCCATTTACTACAAGAAAAACCCTACATAATGACTAATAATGAAGCCTATTATAGGATAGTAGGGTACCTATACTAAACTTGCTGGGTTTTATAAAAGCTAACTTTTGTCTATGATTCAGAACTTATACCAAATTACTGTACTTATAGCTAATCAATTTTCTTGAAAAAGAAACAAATTAATTTGAAGGCTGTGCATACAGTATATGTGAATTAATATGTGAGTCCCATTGCATTCTTAGCTACTATCCAAGTAGCTTATGCTCAAACATCAATATCCTGGGAAAACAGATATTTCTTTTTTTGAAGTTAAGCTAGTTACACTCTCTTGCATGCAAAGCGATAAAGAAGCTATTTGTACAACGCAGTCTTATAAGCTCTACCTCAGTACAGTCCTACACATGTCAATTCAGGAAAGCTAGAAACATAGAGATCCCATTAAATTCCAGGTAAAGAGGTATAGGACTGCATCTTTAATAAGGGTTTCAATTTCATTTTAAAGGAAATGTAATTCTCACTTTTCTGGGGAAGTATCATCTTCCTGCTGATGTTATAATAGTGGTGGTTTATAAACTATAAAGACCCATTTAAGATTCTTGTTGTCCTTTGTATTGGCTGTGAATGCTCAGAATGTTATACTCAGTTGCCCTCCCTCAGTGAAAACCTCCCTGCAATTCCCTAGTGCGATTCCGGTCAATGTTCCCTTAGTAGCACATAGGTCATATGCTTCTGACCCTCTACATGTTGATAACCTAAAACTTCCATCATCCATGGTTCGAGAATTCACTATGTTGACTGGGACTTATGAAATTTGAGTCCAACCCTATGCAGAGAATGAAATGTTCCTACTTCAGTTGCTGTACAAGCTAGGTCACGATACTAGATAGCAAATAGGATTTGATTATGTTATTGTATGATGGGTAAAGCTGGCTAGAACACTTACATGGTGATTCTACTCTTCTGAGATCCAACAGTAAATGGCAGAACACTATTACACTGGTCTAGTTCATCAGATGCATAGCTTCAGGCCAACATCATTACTTAAGTTTTCTTTACATTAAACATCAGGTGAACTTACTCCAATTCTTGTATGTTGTCTAAAGACAATATACAATACATGCTGAGAAAGTAAATACTAATAATCAAATGACAAAACACCAGCACAGTACACTCCTTCTGCTCTTCTGCAAGATGTTCAACAGCATGCAGAAATAAGTACTGCAAAAGAATAGAGAACCCACACTATTTTGCTTAGAAGTTTCCTCTGAAGGATAAAAGCCCTCAGTCTGTTAAATGCAATGAGATGCTTCACTGCCAGAAACTACAGTGCAGATTATTAATATGATCAAGATCCTCAATATCTGTGACTACAATATTGAAAAAATTCTAGAAAAGCATTTTAGTATTGTAGCAAATGCATCTTTATGCACACCTCCTGTTAATCAACTAACTCACATTATATACAGTACAAGCAGTCCTTCCATGACAATGAGAATTCAGCTTGTACCAGTCACTCAGAAGAGTTCTGCCAAACAGCATTTGATAGCTTACAAAAACACAGAGACCTGGGAAATACTTTTCATTTAGATGAAGGAGATCCAGAGGGAACTATTAGAATAATTCTCCTGTTTATTACAGAATAGATCTCACTTCATCATTCTGAAATATTTACAGTATTAAAATCCTTAACATTCTATAGAGGAAAAAAAGCCCTGAAGCTTACAGATCTCATGAAAGGTGTAAAAGAAAAGGTAACAGCACCATCAAAAGTTTAGTTTTCTAACAGATCTACAAATAAACCTAAAAGTCATTATTGTTCCCATGTGGCATTAGATGCCTCTATTTCAATTGCTGTTTATTCCAAATGTGTTATAGGATGAGTTAATGGCCAGTCACTGAAGGGTTGAGAAGTTGGGCTCAAAGTTGGAAAGGAGACCTGGAAAGTATGAATAATGATTGTGCAAGAGTATCTCCAAACACAAGACATTCCAAGATGTTCCAAGCCAAGTGCGAAGGGATACAGAATGTAATATTAGAATCAGGGATATGTATTGATGGGCAACAGTTAAATCACAATCTATTTTGCAACCTTAAACACAATTAGCGAGATATAAACCATAAAACAGAATAGTACTTCAATATGGGATTATCAAGTGTTCTTAAAAAATAACTGTATATAGCATCGTGACTGGACCTGTACAGTGAAAGATTTGGAGGTCTCAAATTTCTTTTTTCAGAAGCACTCTAGGTCTATATGTATTGGCCATCCTTCCTACCTGGTATGGCTACTTAGTTATTATTGTTGCCACCATTTATCTTTGAGG
The DNA here is from genome assembly GCF_059951505.1 of Python bivittatus. Taxonomy (NCBI): domain Eukaryota; kingdom Metazoa; phylum Chordata; class Lepidosauria; order Squamata; family Pythonidae; genus Python; species Python bivittatus. Next base: position 36,925,459 of record NW_028277098.1, read on the forward strand.
GAGAACCTCACGGGGCATCCTCCTCCAATGCTGGCCTGTGAGAGATAGGCTTCCCACAACTTGTGCTGACCTTTCAGCAAATCAGAATATAAAAATGAAATAATGAAATCAGTTCTATAGCAACCTCTGGCCCTGCAGTGTACAGGTATGTCACTAAAGGATGCAACTCTTCCTCTCCCCTTTTGTGTTATAAATTGTAGTTCTTGGAGTAAATTATAATTGGAATAGATGAATAGATAAAAACAGCCAGCTAAATATAAAGGCAGGTGACTCTCTATACTTATTGTAAACCTGGAATCTGGCAGTAAACTTATATGGATATGTGGTTTGTGCTCTTTTTATGGCTACCTGTTGTAAAGAATTAATGTCATAAAATAGAAAACAAGTAGTAGTGACCTAGGGCAAGATCTCTGCTTTCAAAATTAGAATTCAGCTCACAAGAATTTTCTGAAAAACGGTCTGAAATTCCATATAGTACTTTTGTGCAGTGTAATAGGAACAAGAGACAATAAAGCTTAACTAACGCACACAAGATAAATTAAAACTTAACACAGCTTCTGACTGAAACCATTATCTTTTTCTTAGTGATAACCTGAATTCGGAATCAAAGCCCTCAGCTTTTTTTCCCCTGGATCTGCCCCAACTTCTTGGGATAAGTCAAGCCATTTGTTTATCTAGTGCCCTTTAAGTAGGCTCAAAATACAACTCCTAGAATATTAATATAATACTTAAATCCTTGTGTAACTAAATAGTAGCAATAAAAGAGGGCATGATAATATTCTAAGAGCATGTAAGTAATTTGAATTGATGTGTTTCAACTCAATGGGAAGAAGATGTAAGTAATTTCCTTGAAAATATACATTAATATTTATAGTGTCCATTTTCATAGTCTTCCTCTTTTCTTAGTGTAGGCAGTCTTACAGAGAGGACTGGAGATTTCTGTACCTCTATCAAATCTGTTTTATTTGCAACACAAAATCAAAATACAGTGGAATCCAGCAAGCACACCCAGAGAAGGCAACAGCTTCTTAGACAGTGATGTGTACAGCTCCAAGAACAAACTGACTACAGGTTTGAAAATCTGGCACTGTCTCCTTCACAATCTCCAATTTAGTGCTTCTCTTTCACTTTTGCCCTAGGACATTTCTTTCCTAAAAATGTAACAGCTAACCAAGCAGATGGCAATGGAAGTAATGGAACCAATGTTTGACTAGCTTTCATCACCTCAGCCAGTAGGAAAAACTCTTTCAGTTAGCATGAACAGGGAATCATTTGACCTATCAGAAAGAATCAACCAATAAATCCCAGAAGTTTTCCTGAAGTTTTGTCAAGACCATTGTATAAGACAAATGAAGATCTTGATTAAATCAATTGAAGATATAACTGCAAAAGGGAAAATAAAAGATAATCAAAAACTAACTAGGAAGTCTTTTCTTGCTTAAACCAAGGGCCTGTATAGGACAGATAAGATTTTATCCTTGTTCTATACAGGCCTGGTTTCTCTTGCCTTATATCCTAAAATGTGTTCTCCAACTGTAGGGCACTTGGTAAGACTGTCCCCAATGTCTGCCTGCCCCACAGCAGTAAGTAATAGCTTGTATGCTATAAACATTTGTTCCAGGTGGGGTTAAATATTATGGCCTTATGATGATGATGGGGCTAATTATTATGCATATTATTGTATGGCACCTTTTATTTCCCAAGTCTCAATAAAGCCAAATAAAAAGACTTGAGACGAGGCTTCTTTAAGATAACAGATGTATTTTGATCAAGACACAGCTGGGTGACCCCAATCAACACATTCAGAAGAGAGGTTGATGAAATCACACCTTACAACACAAACATCAGAGACTTTATAGACATGTAAATCTGTAATCAGATAGTACATCCCCTCACACCCATACAAGGGATTTTTGGGACGGTCTGAGCAAGTGAAAGGTGGTTCTTAGGAAGGTAAACTTAAATGTAACTTATTCTTCTGGTTACCAAGAGAATGGCATACAAGATTTTTCTTATCTCTCTCTCTGGAATGCAGGGCCCCACGACTGTTGCAAAAGCTTGGTAAAACAAACAACTTGTATTCATCTAATTGTTTCTTCGAAGACAATCTGGCATTCAGCAAAGAGATAAGGGGGGGAAGAAGAAACCAGTGCTCTTTACAAAGCAAAAGCAAGTTAACCCTTTAGAAATAAAATAGAGTGCACTGTTACAGGTATGGTTAAACATTGTGTGAAGCATATATAAAATTGTGTATATATAAAATATAAAATTGTATATCAAAATAATGCCCTTCATTTCCTCCCTTTGCTTTTGAACATAAGATGCTTCTTATGTAGTCAGTTTCACAACTTGGGTTGTGACCAAGCCAGCACATCTAGGTGTTTGTGTGGCTGGTAAAGTCTATGGTTTCAAATCTTCTGTTCCTGAATTAGGCCTCTACCGGTGGACCTAATTAGTCCTTGAAAAGATCTGCTGGTGAAGCTAGAGAGCGCTGCAATTTTAGTTTAAGTCCATCAACTGAGGAAACTTGCCAGGTATCTGGGGGTTCCTTCACCTGCTTGATCCTGGATCCATGCACCCAAGCTTTGATGCCTTCAACTTTTACAGCAGTGGGCGTGCTCAGGAGTACTTGCTTCGGCTCGGACCACTTTGGATCAGTGCAAGATGGGAACAGCTCCTTCACTCTGACCCACTGGCCTGGCTGGGCGATGGGTGGTACATCAGGAGCAACTGGCAAGGCGTCTCGAACCTGTAGTGAAATAAAAGATAGGACGTGCGCCAGCTTCTGCAAATATTGAGAAATGTTCTTTTCACCTGTCCATGCAGTTAGCACTTCATGAGATACAAACGGTCTCCCATAAAGCATTTCAAAAGGTGACAACATCAGTGGCCCTCTGGGCATGGCCCTAATACGTGTTAAAGCAAGGGGCAGCATCTTTGGCCAGGGGAGCTGAGTTTCTTGACAGAGCTTTGCAAGCTGAGTCTTTAAAGAGCGGTTCATACGTTCCACTTTGGCTGAAGCCTGGGGCCGATAACTGGAATGTAGATGCCAAGGAATGTCCAAGAATTTGCTAACTTGTTGAGTGACATCAGAGGTAAAGTGTCTCCCATTATCTGACTCTAACCCTTTAGGGACCGAGAATCTTGGGATGATGTGTTCCACCAGGGCCTTGACCACTTCTCCTGCACGTTGAGATGAGGCAGGAAAGGCTTCAGGCCATCCAGAGAACAAATCTACAAAGACCAAAAGATGATTTTTGGGTCCCTTTTTGGGAAGCTCAGTAAAATCCACTTGCCAGGCTTCTCCTGGGTATTGAGCAGTACGAACGTGGCCTGAAGGAGTAGATTTACCACTCCTTGGATTATTTCTGTGGCAGATAGCACATTGAGCCACAGCTGTTTGGCAGAGGTGCCTCAGCTTCTTGTTACTGTATCTTTGAGAAAGCCACTTGAAAAGAGGTTTGGGGCCACAATGGGCCATAGCATGACTTCTTTTGACAACCATCCATAGGATTTGAAGAGGTAACTGAACACGATTGTTAACAATCCACCATCCACCCTTCCACTTTCCTTGTGGATCAAGATGATCTCTTTGATCATAGAGAGGGGGTAGTGGGTGATCAGGCTCTATAGGAATGAGGGGTAAAAGCTGGTGAGTTTCTGCAGGCATGACATCACCCTTACGAGCAGCTTGTTTGGCCCAATAATCAGCAGCACGATTGCCTTGGGAGATTTCACCTCGATCAGTCTGGTGACCTCTGCAATGAACTATAGCTAATTGAGTAGGCAAATGCACAGCCATAGCTAGTTCTTCAAGCAGTGGTTTCATCTTCAGAGCTTTTCCATCTGCCCCCACATAGCCCCGGGCTTTCCAGAGAGCTGCATGTGTGTGTGCAGCTAAAAAGGCGTATCTGCTGTCTGTGAAAATATTGGCTGTCTGCCCTTTGGCAAGATAACAGGCTTCTATAAGGGCTAACAGCTCAGCTGCCTGTGCTGACCAGTGAGAGGGCAGCTTACGTAACAAAATAGGTCCATCAGTGGTGACCACAGCCAAACCTGTCTGGCGGACCCCATTTTCAATAAAGGAAGAACCATCAGTCCAAAACTGACATTCTGCCAAGTTAAAAGGTTCAACTTGGAGGTCAGGGCGAATTCCAACAATAATCTCTAAAACCTGATGGCAGTCATGGGGGCCTTCCAATGAGCTAACCTCCTCTGATGGTCGAGGCAGGAGGGTGGCTGGATTGAGCTGCTCACAGCGAAACAGTTTAACTGAATCATTTTCCAAAATTAAGCTGGCATATTTAGTCAATCGGGCTGAAGTGGCCCATGCAGGAAGTTTTTGTTCCAGTAATGTCTGTACAGAGTGGGGTGTATATACATCAACTGTTGCTCCTAAAGAAATCTTTTCTGTCTCTTGAATTAAAAGCGCTGTAGCTGCAATTGAGCGAAGGCAAGCAGGCCAACCTTTTACCACAGCATCCAGAGTTTTGGATAGATAAGCAACAGGAACCTTTTCCGGGCCTAATTTCTGGGTAAGGACTCCTAGTGCACATCCTTGCTTCTCAGTGACAAATAAATCAAAGCCTTTAGACTGATCAGGAAGAGCAAGGGCTGTAGCTCTAGCAAGAGAGTCCTTTAATTCCCGCCAAGCAGATTGATGTTCTCCAGTCCATTCCCAAGCCATATTTTTCTGTGTGAGTTGGTACAGAGGCTTGGCAAGGAGGGAATACCCAGGGATCCAAAGTCTTGCATATCCAGTTATGCCTAGAAATGTTTGGAGTTGTTTGATGTTTGTTGGCACACTTAGGGCTTCTATAGCACTCAGGCGACTCTGATGAAGCAGCCGAAGGCCCTTCTTGAGTACAAATGATGCGTTGAACAAGATCCACATATTGCTGTGGAGACTCACGATAAGGAGGCAATCCTACTCTCCAGTTAAATAAATCACTGGTAGTGAAAGGAGTGTGAATAAAAGCCAATTGGTTGCCCATTGGTACTTGTCTAAGAGGGGCAAGGAGATTAGGGTCCTGCCCCCGTAGTGGAGCAACAAAAATATCAGGAGAGTCCGTGTTGTAAACAAGTCCTGTCCTGGTATGTGAAGGGCTACTCACAGCCGTTGGTGACTGTGAAGCTGCCACTAAAAATTCTTGAGAAGCTGGCTGAAAAGCAGCTGCAGAGGTTAAAGGCAGTGGGGGGGCAGTCCCAGCTGCGGGGGTTGCTGCAGCAGCAGAGCCCGTGGGGGCTGGCAATGGAGATGCCTGAGGAGCTGATGCAGGAAGCGGAGGAGGGGCCATTGGAGTACAATAAGGGGGAAATTCCTCCTCCTCCTCCTCCGTTTTGTGCTTTAGCTTTGTTTCTGTGTCCTGCTCAGCTCTCGGCTGCAGGGAAAAAAGTTTTACAGGGTTGGTTTTCAGCCCACATAGAACTTGAAGGTCTGGGCGAAGGAAGAGGTTAAAGAAAAATTTAGCATATATCTCTTCCTCAATTCTGCCACTTGAAGCCAAAAAGCTGGCAAAAATATTTATGAACTCTCCATCAACAGTACCTTCTGGTGGCCAAAATCCTACATTTGGGCCAATATAATAATGTGGCCAAACGAGTTCACAAAAAGTTTTTAGTTTATTCTTTTTAAAACTCAATTTCATTGCAACTCTGGGTTTTAAAATGTCCCAGTGCTTAAGAACACACTGCAGCGGCGTAGGGCTTTTTGCCGGCATAAAGCTTTCTGCCGCGGCTTCCTTCCTTGCTGTTTCACTCAGGCGGCTGTTGCTGTTCCCCATAGTGCCACCTAGTGGATTTTCTTCTTTTTCTTTTCTTTTTCCTTTTTCCTCTTTTTTTTTTCTTTTTTCCTTTTTAAGCCTTCTATTGCTGTGAGTTATGGTGCGTGCTGCCTAGAGGATTTCTCGGGTCTTTCCGTCGACTCGGGATTCTTTGAGAGGCACAGGAAAATTTCTCGGGCTGCCTACTCCCTGTTCGTCTTTCCCTCAACACAGGGCCTCAGCTCGGGATTTCTAGGAATTTCTCGGGCTGATTTTTCCTTCAATCAGCTCGGGGTCTGGCCAGAGTACCCTCCCTAATGTGAAATCCTTTTCCATCTAATAGTGCACCCTCCTACCTTGGAATCCTCCTCTAGGACAATATATTCCAACACACACACAAATCAACCACGCGGATCGTCGTGGCCTCTATCGCCTCACATGGGTAATAAGAGGAACCGCACTAAGATCCTCACACACTCACTTCATGGGCAGATCTCTAACAGAAGTTTCCCATGTCTCATTCACACACTCACAAGGCACCACTCCCCACCTAATAAAAGCATACTCACCCTTCCCAATCTGTCTTTATACAACGGAAGGGAGAAGCCTCAATTTTGGAGCATTCAGGCCCAGCAGGAGCGGAGTCTGCCGACGGCGATCAGCACAAGGTCACTGGAAAACTTTCCAGGCGCGCGCTTGACATTGATGGATGGTCTCCGTCGATTTTCCCCGTCCGCTGTTGTGAAGGCAATGAGGGGGGCTTAAAGCAGCCTCCCCAAGGAATCCCTGCCTTCGGGACTCCTGGCTGGCTCGCCAAAAATGTATGGCACCTTTTATTTCCCAAGTCTCAATAAAGCCAAATAAAAAGACTTGAGATGAGGCTTCTTTAAGATAACAGATGTATTTTGATCAAGACACAGCTGGGTGACCCCAATCAACACATTCAGAAGAGAGGTTGATGAAATCACACCTTACAACACAAACATCAGAGACTTTATAGACATGTAAATCTGTAATCAGATAGTACATCCCCTCACACCCATACAAGGGATTTTTGGGACGGTCTGAGCAAGTGAAAGGTGGTTCTTAGGAAGGTAAACTTAAATGTAACTTATTCTTCTGGTTACCAAGAGAATGGCATACAAGATTTTTCTTATCTCTCTCTCTGGAATGCAGGGCCCCATGACTGTTGCAAAAGCTTGGTAAAACAAACAACTTGTATTCATCTAATTGTTTCTTCGAAGACAATCTGGCATTCAGCAAAGAGATAAGGGGGGGGGAAGAAGAAACCAGTGCTCTTTACAAAGCAAAAGCAAGTTAACCCTTTAGAAATAAAATAGAGTGCACTGTTACAGGTATGGTTAAACACTGTGTGAAGCATATATAAAATTGTGTATATATAAAATATAAAATTGTATATCAAAATAATGCCCTTCATTATACATATACATGAAATAGGAAAGGCCACAAGAATTGGGAAGGGAGAGAGGTTATAAGGAAAGTTCTTTCTCACAAGCAAAGAATTTGCCAACATCCTTGATTAAAATTAGTGGCCTGTTCTCACTATTTTAGCAATCTATCAAATCCTGGTACAAAACCAGAACAGACTTTTTATAACAACCAGATAAACCATGAGGGTCAATACCTTTTCCAATTTCTGCTTTCTGGAATTAATATACTTTAAAAGGAATTTATTTGTGAGCAGCTGCATTTTGTTATAAACTTGGTCTCATTTTTCAGACAAAGGCATGATAACTCTGTGATCAATCTCTTAACGGTGAGCAAATGTTTTGGCAATTTTAAATGTATAATATTTTTCTTGAAAACCTATTTGTGGAGAATGGGACTCTTTAGGAATTCTCAAAACTTTCTTCCTTATCCCACTCTGCTGGGTTTTCAACAGAAATGTTCACAATATAAAAGAGGTGATCAAAGAAAAATGTAAGACGTGCGATGCCGTTCTCATCTACACCAATAAAGGTAGATAAAGTAGTGGGGGACATTTTATTTTCATACTTGCTATATTTCTTTGTTTTTTCCTGTGTGAATAAGATACCCTGCAGAGAACCAACCAAAGATATTTAGAGCACAGTCCACAGTAAGCTTGTTGCTAGGCCCCTTGTGCCTGTGAAATATAGACAAACATCATGCTGCTTTGGTACAACAGTCATGGAAACATACATTCAATCACAGAGGAACCCAATTTTACAGCACAAGCATGTAGCTTTCATTGTTTTGCTATAAATAATATTGTTGAAACGAGAATGACTAATTTTAGAACCAAACGCCTTTTTGTATTTGACTGTGTGAAACTTGGCAAAATGTTGTAATAGGCAAAGGATCTGGGCAGATCCAACTGGCTCTAGTGATACAAGAATTTGTTGTGAGTCGCCCAGAGTTCCCCCATCGGGGGGAGATGGGCGGTTGAAAATTTAATAAATAATAATAATAATAATAAAATAATAATTATGAAAGTTTTAAAACCTGCAGAAAATATTTCACATACCTATTTCAAGTAGCTAAATCCCTTCACCAGTGCTAAAGGCTGAAGGTTGAAGCAAGATTAGAAGGTTCAGAAGGGGATAGGTCTATCTACTCTTTTTCTGACATACTTGCTCCTCCCCCCCCCTTTTTTAATTCACTCATTCACCCAAGCTGCACAATATGGTGAAGGAATTTTTGCAGATGGCTTTAAAAGAGGGCAAGAACTATATTAAATTAGATCAAGGACCAAATACAGCCCTCAGGCTACTGGTTACTGACCCTTGCAATTGCATAATCCATACCATGCAAAGAAAAGTGTAGAGCTATGTAGGTTTGCTTGGTTTATATTTCAGTGGATTTTACTGAATATTACCAAAAAAAAGTAGACAGAAAGGAGATTTCTATCAGATAATGCTACGTGGAACAAAGGACATGGTTACCCCACTTTCAGTCATTTTGTGAAAGTGTTTCTAGCATGCAAGTAAGCTCTGCTGAACTGAACTGGAGGCTGGATGGAGACTTTTTTCAACTATAGTATCAGGCATGGGATATATATTTTCTACATCATTTGGAAAAATAAGCACAGCATATGGAGATAATGAAGGAAGTGGGCAGCCTATCAAAGCTTACAGACAGAAATTACACCTCCATATGACAGGACATCCCTTCATACCCAGTTTGTCAGGACATGTACTTTTGCCAGTCAAATATACATTTTGCCTATATTTATCCAAAGACTAATTAGTTGGTGGTCTAAATTAAGGGCATTTTAGTACTACCAAGTAGATGTCAACAACATCTGGCAGAACAGTGTTTAGTTGGACCAGTTAGGAATGAATTATTGTAATCTGTAATAAATGGAGAGCTCACCCAAATTCTTGTATTGAAGTATTATTTTAGAGCTTTTAGAACCTGTGTGGGCTGATTGTTCTACTGAAATGTTTTGATGCCATGGAAACGCTAGCAGATATTTTCTCTTAATTGCATGAATGGTTGACAGATACGTTTGCAGCACAGTGGAATTAAGTTCTTGATTGCCAATGAACTGTGCCTAAAGCAAGAATGAAGCCGGAAATGCAGAGAGCTGAAAAGACCAATTTGGGCACGATAACAGTTTCAAGGGACATCTGAACTAGGGAGAAGCCTGATATTGTGATGATGTAACTTAGTCTACAAGCTTGTAGCCATACAGGGTGGGAGAGAGAAGACTAATTACATCAAACACTGCACTGCTGGTTCTTTCCCCCTTTGGGACATAGTTTGCTCCTTCTTGAAGAGACTTCTTTTGCCTTAAGGATTAATGGTATCTCTTCCCATTCATCTCTCAAAGAGTAAACTCAGTTTGAATGGCCTGTCAGTTCTTGAGGGCAGCTTTGAATCTGTTCATGGGAGCAAGATATATAGTTTCAGGTATTTATCTTCAAAGATCTATTACACATGGAATCCAACTCAGTCCTTAAAAATGCCAACCCTGTTGATAGAGCCTCAAATGTCCCTCTGCAAAAGGGATTATTAATATCCATGTCCAAATACTGGGAAATGCTGAGAAATATCCTTCCAGCTGCAAATAGAAAATATTGAAGAATCTCTTCCCCAACCTGGTACCATCTAAGTACTCTGGACAAACATTATCATACTAATGGGGGACTTAAGAGATTTGGTTTGATGTAAGTGAAGGGCACCAGCTTTGTCATGACTACTATAAGAGCGCTGCGGTGCTATGAAACGTAGCTGCCAAGCATAGCATTTCTAATGGTTATAAACAAAGTCCGAAAGCATAAACCCTATAGACTCTAGCAATTGTGCAGCTCAAATTCCACCAGGAAACATAAAATTTAATATAACTACAGTATGACTTTGTATGATCATCTAATGTTAAACTCCCTGTATTGTTAATGTTCAATTTCAGTTCAAATTATTACAGCTTTATCAACTGTGATGCCTAACTATCCCTAACAACAGTATTAATGTCCCAGAAATAATCCTGTTGCCAGTTATGAAAGCCATTCATATACATCAAGGGAGAATTACATCCCTTAGATTGTATGCACATATTAATCTAGGGACAAAGCCTTATATTCAATAGGAATTCTCATTTAATGGAAAGACCTATCCTCAATACCCTTTAGATGGGATAAATGTATCTGTTGGTAACCATACAACTTCATTCCTGCAGAAACTCCTCTGACTAAATGGATATGGGAAGTCTGGCACACCTCCGTGGCATTACTCAAATATGCTCTGATTTTATTTTCATCTCATTTCATTATGCCTATCAGCTCTGACATTTCATATACTTTACATTTACTTGAGTACCAAAATTGGAACTGTCAAAATAGAAAATGGGGGAAGTGTGCATTAAAATCAACTTAATTAAAACCATACCTATAATGTCATGAATGTTCATAGTGCTGTATAAAAATTTAAATAAACCTCTTTGTGATATGAATTATGCAAAAACAGCATAGAACAAGAATAGAGAACATACAAAAAGCAGGTTAAAGAACCTCTTCAGTGATAAATAGTATTTGAACATTTCTGAAAACATACCAATTGAAATAGAAAACTGACTAGATTAGAAGATAACTGGGATTTTGCTACTTACCCAAAATTTCATCAACACCCTTATATATGCTGGATGGGGAATTCTGAGAGTTGAAGTCCACACATCTTCAAGCTGCCAAGGTTGAGAAACACTGACCTAGAGAGTATGCAATTGAAGAGAACTTTTGAGACTACATTTGGCTCACAATTCAGTCTTAATCTCTGCCACATATGCTAAGGAATTCCTGAGCTCTGGAACAGAATATAGCATATATTTTGCTACTAGAGCTAAATTCCAGGGCTCTTCTGTAAGACAGTTATCATACAAGAAAGTATTATTCCTTTTGAGTTATCACATGACAAAGTCACACAGAGAGGAAGGCACACAGAGATAAAATGATATCCCTTTAAGAATCACAATGTTTATACACGCACACACGTGTGTGTGTATGTGTGTTAGACATTCAATTAAGTCAAATTATGCTAAAATGTCTGAAAGCCAAAAACTCTCCTGTGTATACTTTGTTCCTAATGAAACACCACACCATATTTTTCTGTTCTGATATTAATCAGAATAGATTCAGAATTGGCTGGAGCAGCAAAGGAATAAACTGTGTCAACCTATTCAACATCCAACATGATTTTCCAACAATTACATAGCTTTAGGAGTTCATGTGAAGAAACAAAAGCTATATTATCACCTGCATCTTATAAAAACAGAATTATAATCATTTGTATTTTATTCATTTCTAATTCTGTAACCATGATACTAGCATATCAGATAAACATCATTCAAATAGCTCAGGTTCTATAATCTATTTACAAGCCTAAAAAAGGAATTCAATAGCACCATCATGTGGCAAATACAAAGCATGCAAACGGAATGAAAGAGTAGATATGAAAGGAAAAGGTATTTTGTTCCACTGAGTCTTGTTTGTTTATTTATATTGTTCATGGACTTGAACAAATGTATCTGTCTATCTCTCTGTCTGCTCTTGTATTAATTTTGTAACACCTCTATTAATTTTGCTATTGTACACAAGCTAGTTTACCTGACCTTGTATCTTCTATCAAAGAAGAATCAATATATGACAAAATAATTAAATCACTTTGAACCATTACAGTCCATCATAGTCTTTATTGAATTTGGGACAAAGATAAAGAAGTCTGCCCTAAATCAGATTGGTTAATTTACCTTATATTGCTGCCAAGTTATTTTTAAGCTACTGTTAAGGGTAAAACTCTTGAAGGATTTTTGAAGTATAAAACAGTGTTATTCAACAAAATTAATCACTACAAATAAAGCCAGCAGTCCAAACATTAAATAACCCAACAAAAACAAGTCCCTATTTCAAAGCATAGAAGTTTTGCAATGAAAGCACTTAATTAACCCACAATGGATGCTCATTTCAGAAGTATGAGGCTACTGATGAAAAGGCCTTCTTCCTGTGTCCTCATCATTGCAGCCATTTTTTATCGTAGGCAAGTGAAAAACAATCCCAATGACCTTAAATGAAGGCAGATTTGTACAGAAGACAGGCCTTTAAGTATTTCTGATTCCAAATAGTTTAAAAGCAGACTTAACACTGGGTTTGGAAATCTTGGAAATCCATAGAATTGTGAAATGAAGTCAAGTGAGCACTTCCCTAACTCATAGTATCTGGACAGACATATTCTGAACCAGCTGAATTTTCCTGAAACACACAAAACCCATTATAGCAATTCAGCATGTCATCAGAGTATAAATATTTGAGAAATAACAAGGCACCTCTAGATAGTACTGCAAGTGACACAGAAGCACTTGAGCTCCTCCAATTAATGCCAAGCACATACAAATTCCTAACGTCATACACTAACATGGTGTGTAAACCTTTATCCAGCCTGGTGAACTTCCAGCATTATTTTACATCTATCTCGGCTGGAGGCTAATCAAGTTTATTTGTCCTCATCCATCCAAAAATTGCCTTCCTATATCAGTTCAAGGAGTCTATAAAGCCTCCTTCAAAACATTAGATGAAAATGAAAATTACAGTATTAATGCTTTACCCCAGATATCTAAATGGCTTTGTCTATTCATTTTACTTAGATGCTAAAAAAAAGATGTTAAAAGGGGACAAGATAGAACCTTATGTCATTCCACATGCCGTTTATCATGAGGTGTAGCACAAGTCCTCAAACATCAACTTCAGAATGTTCATCCAGGAGGATCTATCCAAAGGATTAGGTGGTTAATGCTGTTTAAAGCCACTGAGCAAAACCAAGGACATACACCATAATCTAATCTCTGATACAATGCATCTACCAGAGCTATTAAGACTGCTACTTTCCCAAAGCCAAGCACGATGCTGGACTGAAATGGATGCAGATAATCAGCACTATCACACTCAGTATACTGTATACTAGCAGAAATCTCAGGCAAGATGGAACTCTTCCAGATTCTCGTTCTGTATTTTTAATATTATATTGACAAGTTAGCTTTTGCTGGGTATAAAGTATGAAAGATACGGCCTGCAAACAAGTTCTGAATTATTTTAGGATCTGCTCACCCCTGAAACTGCTTCTATAAGAAAAGATATAACATCTTTTTATATATAAAAAAAACCCTAAGGCTAGAAGTCTCTGTTCAGTTATTTGGAAATGAGGCTCACTGACCAAAGTAGGAAATGTCTCTGTCTCTACTGTCTGCATAATGAACAGGGATATTATAAGAGCAGGAAAACTACATGCACAGACTTTCACATGAGCTCCTTCACATGTCTAAGAAAGAAAGGAAATTCTTACAACAATTATACATAACTATATAATTATATTGACTCCTGGCGATTGCCTGGACAAGTCCCTGCAGCTTTCTTGGCAAGATTTTGGAAGTGGTTTGCCATTGCCTGCTTCCTAGGGCTGAGAGACAGTGTCTGGTCCAAAGTCCCTCAGCTGGCTTTGTGCCTAAGATAGGACTAGAACTCACAGTCTCCTACTCTGGTGCCTTAACCACTACACCAAACTGGCTCTGTATATATATAGTATAGTAACATAATTCAATGCATTTAAAATCAACATAGCAAAGTTTATAAATATTCGTTCTGTTCAATGCACTCTCAGAATTTAAATACCCATTTAATATTTATAGAAATCCACAGAAAGGTCAATAGCTGCCAAGATTATCCAACAATGATCACTAGAAGGTACTGCCTATCGTAAGTTCTGAAACTGAGGAAGGAAGTATTACTATTCTGGGTAAGCAAGAAAAGACATCTGAATTCAGATCACATACCATGGCCTGCAAAGTCATTCCTATTTAAAATTGGGGCAATGTGTTAAGAGAGCTGCTCTTTTGTAATTGCATGGTGAAAACAGCAGCATCTGGCTAACTGCAGGGTGAAAGATTCTTTATTTTCCTTTTCTTGAAAAGGGAAATAAAAGAAGATATTCTTTTTCCAATTGAAAATAAAATTGAGATATTCAGTTAAGGGATGACGCAGAATATACTAAACTTTTCCCTATGTAGAGCTTGAAGAACTAACATTTCATTTTTTACAGTTAGCTGTGATACAATGTTTTAAATATTTATAACATACAATGCATAATGTTATGTGCATGTTATTATATATATATAGTCATCACACTGTAAAACTCACATGAGTCATCCACTCCAAAGTCCTAGCACATTCTGTGAATCTTTCCTGCAGTTCTGCTGCTATCACAAATTTGTATGCACCCACCCTTACATCCAGGTATAATGCTATGATTTTTTTTTTAACATTCTTGTCCTCTGCCATAATAAAGCCACATTCTGCAGGATTTCTAATTGTGTGTGTATGTCATATGTTTCTTCTCTCTCTGGCCACTCCTGTTTGCAAATATATAGTCTATATTCTGTTGGCATGGATGGATACATGACAAGATATAGCAGTTAGCTGGAGCAGGATTAGGGAGACCAACATTTCAAGTCCACCTCCAGCCTGGAAGCTTTCTGGGTGATCTTGGGCCAGTCACTATTTCTCCATCCAGCCACTACACAGGATTGTTACTGTAAAGATAAAATTGGAGAAGAAAGGGTACTATGAGTTCCTGCAGCAAAAGCAGGACATAGATCTAACAAATAAGTTTCCTTCCAAATGTATGCTAGAGTTTAAAAGTTTTTTTTACCTTTTTAACCCAACACAAACGGCCAAATTAATTCTGTAATTGAGGGTACTTACAAAGGCACAAAAGCAGTTTTGAGAAGAAATAATACATACATACATACACACACATCCCTCTAGAGAACACATACATAAGAATTAATAGCCCCATAAAAACTGATCATGCTGAGTGGGAGAGATCATTCTTACATGATGAGAAGAAAACAACCTGATGGCAAACCTGTCTGTTGCCAAAACAAGATGGAAAGCAGGCCTCCTGCCCCTAAGAGAGGGCCAGCCATTCTCCTGCTAAAAAGTACTAACGTAGTACTGTTTATCTGTTTATGATAACATCCACTATTCTTTAAAAAAATATTTCCCTGTAGTCATCAGGTTTTATTGCAAATTCACCAGCGCATATGAAAATAAAAACACCTGCATAAAAAGAAATTATAACTTTTACATGAAAATGTAATATGTTCCTTTCTAAAGTTGGTTATATATCCCAGCAGTATAATAAATGTACATTTATTAAAAAATAGTGGATAATGGTTGGGAAGGCTAATATGCTAATTTTAAATTCATCTTGAAATTAATTTGAATATTTAATTTCCAATAGGCAATGCAGTGAATTTAATCTCCTTTGGAGTAATCATTTTACATATTTTATTTCTTAATTTCCAGAACTTAATGTTCTGGAAATTAAGTTACAACAACTTGCTTCACCAATAAGATAAATTAGAGTATCAGCATTCAATTTTATTTCCAATTATATAACGCAAAATCTAAAACACATAAATGAATAAAAAATTCCATAAATAAGGACCAAAAAAAAAACAAAAACCCCTTGGTGGAGTATACAAATAATAGGAAACATTTTACCTTCTAACTTTTGTTATTTATGACCATGCTGATTCTTGTTTAAAGAAAAAGCTAGATCTTGCACTCAATTTAATATTCAATACATAATATATATTATTATATATCATGTTTAATGTTTGTCTCTTGATTTTGCTTATGAACCACAACACACAGCATGTCTGTAAAATTAAGGCCAACTTCCTTATTGAAGGTTATTTGAGAAATTACTGTCTTTTTATCAAACAAATATACTCTGAATTCATGAGGTATTATCTTTCTCTTTCAACATAGTTAAATTTCTTCCTAAATACATACATTTATACTCTTAAAATTACTGCCTTTCAGGTAAGCAATGGTATACAGAATGTAGAAAAAAATAAGAAATAGTAAGCCAAAGAAATTAAAGGCATGAGATAAGAAAAAGGAAAGGAAACATAGTTAAAACCTCTTACTATACCTATTAATATTTTTTATTCTTGCACACTATTTTTGCTTCTATTATATTCGTATAGCACTTTATTCATTGCCTTTTGTTTTTTAAACTTCTCACTTCTTTTTTCCTATGGATATCATCAACTCTATCCCCCCATGACTTCCCCAGTCTACCACATCCCGTTCATCCGGTCACTCTTCCTTTATATATTTGTTTTGCAATTTGATCCTCTTTTATTCTCTCTATATGACCAAACCATCTCACCATCCTTCTTTTATACTATTCTCTTGCTTTTATATTCAATCCATGTTCATTCATGTATTTGAGATGGGTGGCTATATAAATTGAATAAATAAGTTCCCATAATTTCATTTTACTTTTATGTTTCTCCCAACAGATCCAACCCTCAGTTCCAAAAAGCAAAGTAGGCAGAAGCACACTCTTAAACACACCCTTTTTACATCTTTTGACAAACATTCATTCATTTCTTGCAGCGGACCATACACTACATTTCTCCTTCTTTAGAAGGCATTTAGCAGATGGGCATAGACTACAGATAGTCTTCTCACACCTTGTTGATGCCTCCTTAATTCAAACATATTTTTTTCTGGGTTGGTGCAAACCCAGGAAAAGACAGAGTTTCTTAGAAAGGTAAGGCAAATAAAGGTATTTATTTGATAATAAATGAGTAAGATAAATAAATTGAACATGAATGTCAGAAGAATTCAAATATGTTGTGATAAATGCACTTAGAATTTTGCCTTATGGTTTATTTTTAGTCTGTGCTCTGAATCATTCACTGGGTATGTACTTCATTCTAAGATCTTAATATCTGGGAGTGCAATGTGTGAACCTGCACATTGAGGTATCACAATGGATGTCTAAGCAATTGTGTGAACCCTGCCAACTGTGGTTTATTCATAAACCACAGTTAAACCATGGGTTAGCATCATATCAGTCCCAACCTCCCACAAGAGGAGCTGTGTAAGAACATTATTCAAACAAGCACAAACACACTGCAACAACCCAGAACAGCAGAAAAAGGAAACAGACCACCTGTACATCTCCAACAAAATGGATATCCATGCAACTTTATCAAAAACTGACTGACCACTCAACCTACTACAACACAACCTACACAAGCTATGAAAAGGATAACACTGCCATACATCAGAAATGTCTCAGAAACTACCAACAGACTACTACAACCACTTGGCATCTCTATAGTACACAAACTAACTAAAGCCCTCCAAAACATCTTAAGCAAACCAAAAGACTCAGTAACCCAAGAAGAAAAAACAGGAGACATCTACAGCATACAGTGTAAGGACTGTAACAACCACTATGTAGGACAGATAGGCAGAAGGCCAGCAGAGCACATCCATGAACATCAACTAGCAGTCAGAAGACACGATGAAAATTCCTTAATCTCACAACACATGGACAAACTTAACCATAGTTTCAGCTGGGAAACTGTCAGCATCTTAGGCCAAGCTAAATCCAGAAATGTGAGGGAATTCCTGGAAGCTTGGTATTCAGACAAGGCAGCCATCAACAGGCACACAGAGATAAACAACATCTACACACTATTCAGAAGAGACAATAAAAAGGAAAACAAAAGACCAGAACATCTCACCAGCAGTCATCACCCAGATAAGCAGAGATTAACACCAAGATTATCACCAGACATACAATCAGCAGTAAACAATACCCTAATCAAGGAACTACCAGAAGGAAAAAATAAAACAAAACAAAACCCACACCCACACCCACACCCACACCCACACTCACACTGGCAGGGCATGCCACTATATAAACAGAGAGAAAACCCCATTCCATTCTAGCACTGAAGATGTTACCTAGCCGGGTAACAAAACATTTGCAATAACAAAACATTTGCAAGAAAACAAGCAAGCTCGAGGACTCCACAATTCAACCCTGAGCTACACATATTCTCTTTTATTGATATCAGTCCCAAACTGGGGTGGTAGAATGGGCTCTGTTTCAGTGTGGAGAGTGGTGGCCAATCTGTCAGGTGTCAAGGGAATGCTGAATGGTGATGCAGAAGCAGCTCAGAGGTGGTCTGTGTGATGGCCACTCAGATTCAGAAAAGTCTGAGATGGAGGAATCTACTCAGGATGCCTCAGACAAATACCAGCCTCAGGGGGAGCCTACCAATCAGGCATCCGAGGCTGACATGATTGAGGAACATTCAAGGCAGATGGAGGTAGCAGAAGATGAGGGGCTGGATTCAGGACCTCCTCCCAGCCCTAGAGCATGTAGGGCTCCACACAGAGCAGAAAAGAGGAGTTCTATGAGATTTTTTGCATGGCAAGGGCGTTCCTGCCCTTGATTATTTGCACTTGGTGGAGGCTCCATTTAAGAGCCACTACTGCCCAGTTCTCTGTTAGGAAAAACTGCTCTGCTTGCCAAAACTCTGTGCCTTTGCCTTCTGAATCTGTTGCCTGTGGAAAATCTGTTCCTTGGAACCCAGATCAGATAATGCCGTTTCGATTCCTGGAATATTGGACTGTGACCTGACTACACATCTGCCTCCCACTTTGGACTGTGCCCATTTGGAATGCTTTCCAGGCGAGATCTTTAAGGATTTGAACTTTGTTGGTCTGTGCGTGCTGTTAACTGAAATCTATGTAAAGCTCCTTGAACTAATCCTGAGTATGTGGGTATCTGGCCTGGGACAGGACAGTCTGCAGATGGGCCTAGTGTGGTATACAGAGGTATCTTGGAGTTAGAAGGGCTCGAGGACTTGGGGGAGGGATGGCAGAGAATAGGAGGTTTGGCTGATAGGTGACAAAGGGCAGATAGTAATATCTCAGCTTTGATGGGCAGTAGGAGGTCCAGTGGGAGATTCAGTGGGAGACAGGGCCAGCTGCTCTTGGGGAAGATGCACTTAATACCATGTACTAATTTCATCCTTGAGCCCCCTGGGCTCACCCTAATGCTGCTCATCAGATCCTCAGTGGCTCTAGACTCCAGCTGTACTACTAAATGGCAGGTTAGTCTGTAATAAGGCCTCCCTCATCCAGGTTCTTATTACAGAGAAGGTCAAGTTGGTATGTGTAAAGAAGAGGTGGAGGGCACAAAGGAGGGATACTCTTTTCTTCAAGATATGCCCACCTGTGTTTCATGTGTGGCATCAGTTGTGGCCTCAAGGTAAAGGTGGTGGTGCGGTACTGTCATGCAGGAAACTCTGGTGGCAGGAAACTCAAAAAGGGGTGAGGTAGGGGTACATTTTAGCCCCCCTTCTTTTTAATGTATATAGTAATTCAATAATCTAGCTCTCTCCGTTCTCTCTCTCTCATACACACAGACACACACACACCAGTATTAGCAAACTGGTGTGCAGACTTTATATACAGACTATGTTGTAATCATGTTGTCTCCCAGGTGGAAATGAGAAGGGCACTGAGGGCATTGGACTCTTTCTACCTAGAAGAGAAACTTGTAATAAACCTTCAGAAAATTCAAGTTTAATATTTGCACAAAACTGCCATAAAACTCATGATTTATGGGATTTCAATCAAGTAGATATGCATTTATAAACATCCTGCAGTGCTGTTTCAGGCCTCACTGTTCTGGAAAAAACACTTTTATCTGACTAGTGCTACTCAGCATAGCTCCTCAGGTATCCTTAGATTCTACCATTCTAAGGGAGCACACTTCATCCCTGCAGCTTGCAAGGTCCTTTCTCAGGTTTTCTGTGATGTCCAAGCTTGTATTTTTACAAAGGTTGACATCCTTGAAGCTGTTTCATATGGGTTTATTAGAGTTATTTTTCAGTTCCCACATATATTAAGAATACTGCATTACATTTAGAAATGGGCTTGGTCTCTATGGGTGCTAGATTGTAGAACAACATTTTAACTCTGGCTAAAGTTGATTTTCTCCCTAGTGACTTTTGCCCCACTAGTGCTCATCCCTTGCTGTGGTTATGGAGCCATAATTGCTCAGAAGGTCCCTTGACACTATACTGGTGTAGACTTTCATGGCCAGTATGTATTGGGCAGTGCTGGACTTCAGGGTTTAGTCCATTATGTCTAGACCACGGTCACTAAACCCTGAGGCCCAACACTCCCTTGACACTCTTCAACCTCTCCAATGCACTCTAGAATCTGCTAACACCCTGTATAAAAATGCCACTTACTTTTTTCAAGGCCTGAATGCAAATATGAATATGCAGATTTATGTAAATGAGGGGTTGTGGAAATCAGGGTTCCAGCTTCACCAAAGGTGCTAAAACTCCTTGCACTGCCTCTGGGGTTGCTCTTAAATTTTTGCGATTTCTGGCCACTTTTTTTCCCCTTGCCCCCTCAGGCTAGGTTTGCAGCACAAGCTCACTCAGTTATCCAAACCACTATTTAGCCAACTGAATGGGCTTCCACAGCATATTGAATCGTCAACTAACCATAGCGGCCAGCTGCAGAGAAGCACCCAAGGTAAAACGAGCGGCTGCTTTGTGGTTCAGAGTGGCACGTGAATACAGTAACTAGGTTTAAACCCGTCCCACGAGTCGGCCTACAAACTGCCGAGGATTTCACCCCATGTATCCCATTACACAGGGAAGTGAAGAAATCACAACTTCTCCTCCACCCCCAGAATTGCTTCCACCTTCCGCGGCCCGCAGAAGAGAAGCCGTGTTCGTCACACCTCCGGTCTGCGAGCACGCGCACCTGGCTTCCGCCTTCTGGGTCACGCGACTCCTCACTCCGCCAATCAGAAACTGCGGAACGCAGTTCAAACCGCCAGGCAGCAGTTGCTCGGCGTGGACGTTTTCCTGGTCTTCGTTGGTCATTCTGCTTGTTGGCTGCGCTATGCTGTAGTGACAATGGAGAATCGGGTGGTCTCCCCGGGACCTTACCGCGCCACCAAGCTGGTAAAAAAATGAAAGAAAAGAAAAAGCGGGGAGGGGGCTTTCTGGCGGGCGAGATCGCACTGAAGTTGATTGACTTCCCGGATTTTCCTTCCCTAATTATTTCTATCCAAATAACGTTTTATGTATGTGTGGCACCTGTCTTTGCGTGCAAATACACCATTAACACATTTGCTTGTTGTACAGTGCAGTCCACGAAAGCTTAAAAACTGTCATCCTGATACACGGATTAACCTGGAAGGTACTGCGAGTGTGTGTGTTGTTAACGTTTTAATTCCCGTTGGTATAGGCTGTAACCGTTCAGTGACAGGAGCGTCGCTGGATGGTGATGAGGCAAATCTCTGTTAAAGAACCAGGATTCAGCCGAGTTTATTTTGTCCACCTTGAGATTCCACGTTTTACAGCATTTCTAAATGGTCATGTGGATGAACCCTCAGATGCTCGTTAATGCTCTTTAACTTGCTCTGATGTAGTAACAAGAAGGGGTATTTTTTTCTACAGTTTCACCGGACCTTAGAGCTAAAGTGAAGATTTTGCTCTGTATTGGTAAAGCCTTGGTTGCAGCACAAGAGTGTCAAATATGTTAAAACTACTATTTTGTCAGAAAATTGTGGTTGACAAGATAAAGATCACTGTATGTACTTTTTGACTATATGTACTTTATTTCTCTCTCTCCGTTTGCAATTTCATTTCTCTTGACTTATAGTGGAATGAAGTTACTAAATATTTTCGGGCACAAATGCCACAAAAGAAACACAGACAACACTTCAAAAAATATGGAAATTGCTTTACTGCAGCCGAAGCAATCGACTGGCTTCATGAATTACTCAGGAATAATTCTAATTTTGGTCCAGAAGTTACTAGGCAGCAAACCGTTCAGCTGTTAAGGAAATTTCTTAAAAATCATGTGATTGAGGACATAAAAGGAAGATGGGGTTCAGAAAATCTGGATGACAATCATAACTTGTACAGGTAATTTACAGAATTATTGACAGAAATAATATCTGGTAAAAATATCAGATATATTGAATATAAATGACTGGTTTCCCTATTTTGTGGTTTGCTGTAACAGAAGCATAAATACATTTTACCCTTAAATAGAATATGGAATTTCAAATCATTTGTTCCATAAGATCAAATGTAGTTGCCTAATATAATAGGTGCTTTGTTTGTGCCAAGAGTGTTATATCCCGTAAAATGCCACAATAATCTCTACTATAGTACCAAAAAGTAACAGATATGCCTATTTTCTTAATGAAAATTATTTATTTGGTGTATTGAAAATGTTTGCTCTTTTCTAAATGCTTTTTAATCTTCAAATAGGGCTATTAGATCTAGGTTGTAAAAGGATACACTCTTCAAGTGACTTCATTAAAACTGAATTAAATTACTACATTGAAATGTTGACTTTTTCTGTGTCAAATTATAGGTTTCCTTCAGCTTCTCCTGTTAAAATTTTGCCACGTCGATATCCATTGAAAGAAACCCCAGATAATGTGCCTAAAAAAACAGAAAGTATGTTTAAATTACCACAGTACTCCAAGAGACTGCCTAAAAAACATGACTTTCAGGAATGTCAGGTAATATATTATTGACTAGTTGTGTCTTCAGTTTCATGCATACACACCTGGGACTGAGCCTCATTGAGATGACTTGCTTGTTGCATTGCCTATTCTATGGAGTATTATTCCCCTCAGGTTTGGATGGTCCCAACCTTCAGTAAGGCCCTGAAAACATGGTGGCTCAGGATGAACCTATCAAGAATGAACTATTTCTGAAAGATCTATGTAATAATTGATCTTGATTAGGCTCTTGTTCCTTTTTTTTGCCAACCAAAGGTGAGATTTGCACCCCAATCAATCATGTCTGGCTTGGTTGGTTTGTTTGCCTGTTTTGGTAATATTCAACTGAAATCTCTTGCTCTGAATAGAAATCCATTATTTCTTGTCTTGTTCTTTGGGATGATAGAAAACAGGTCTTGGCTTTCTGTGTGGCATCTTTTCAAGTCCTTGAATATGTCCTCATGGTCTTCTCAGTGTGGAACCTACTCAGATCTTTCAGTCTCTCTTCATGGGGCTTTGTTCCTTGTCCTCTGATCATCTCTGATCTAACTGGCACAAATTAAGTGAGGTGATTACTTCTTGTGATTTGGAAACTATATTTCTCTTGAAATTGACTAAAACTGCATTTGCTTTTTCTATAGCCTTCATCACACTCCTGACTCATAATCAGTTTGTAATCATTTTATTATGCCAAGATCTTTTTCACAAGTTCTATTGCCAGGCCAGGTATCTTATTCTAAATCTGTGCATAGATTTCTTTTTCCAACAGGCTGGTTTTCATTGTGTCTCCTGACTGCTAGTTGGTGTTCATGGATGCACTCTGCTAGTCTTCTGCCTGTCTGTCCTACATAGTGGCTGTTACAGTCCTTACACTGTATGTTGTAAATGACTCCTGTTTTTTTTTTCTTCTTGGGCTACTGAGTCTTTTGGTTTACTTAAGATGTTTTGGAGGCTTTAGTTGACTTGTGTGCTACAGTGATTCCGTGTGGCTGTAATAGTCTGCTGGTTGTTTCTGAGATGTTTTTGATGTACGGCACTGTTATCCTTTTCATAATTTGTGTTGGTTGTGCTGTAGTGGTCAGGCACTTTTTGATAAGACACGAGCAAAGCTCTTAATCTCACAACACATGGACAGACTTAACCACAGTTTCAACTGGGAAACTGTGAGCATCCTAGACCAAGCCAAATCCAAAAACACTGGGGAATTTCTGGAAGCTTGGCATTTAGACAAATCAGCCATCAATAGACACATCAAATAATCCATATTTACAAACCATTCAAAAGAGACAATAAAAAGCTAAGAAGGAAACAGAAACACCAGAACACATCCCCTCCAGCAGCCAATACCAAGATAAGCAGGGATTAACACCAGACAAACAATCAAGCAGACAACAATATCCTAATCAAGGAATGACCAAGGAGAAAACCTCACCCCCACCAGCCCTGGCAGGGCAAGCTACTGTATATAAACAGGGAGAAAACTCCACATTCACTAGCACTGACGATGTTACCTAGTTGGGTAATGAAATCTCTGCAAGTAAACAACTAAGTTCAGAGAACACCAAGAACTCCACAGTTCAACTTTGAGCTACATATACATATTACAACTCTGATCAGAGTGAAAGCTCAGATGCTGTTGAAATAACCCATTAACTGGGATATCCCAGAGGAAAGAGTTAATGATGTACACGTGCCAGTCCCTACTAAAATCAGAATTCAACTGGTAAAGGTTTTCTGTGTTATTGTCTTGTCCTAATTATTGGAGATCATGAAATGAGAAATAACTTGCTTGGTGAACATCTGCATATTTCTTATTTTATAACTTAATAACTTTGGCAACAATTGTTTTTAAAAATTATGTACAATATTTTCATAGTTCCTGCTGCTGTGCACGAAGAATGGGTTTTGAGCCATTTAGAGTCATATAAGGTTGCTATTTGTTTTACATAAAGTACACATTACTTTTCTGCTAAAAAGATGGCAAGTAATGATAGATTTTCCACTTTCTGAGATTTACTGCTGTGTTTTGAAATAAATATTGTAAAGGTCATCTGGTTGATAAGCAAGTGCCACTATGACTACTAGCAGTCTCCTGCTAGCTTCCAGATTACTTGGGACAAGAAAAAAATGGATTGTAACTAGATAGCTATTCTTTCCTGAATCTTGAATAAAAGTCTCACACTTTTATGAC
Source organism: Python bivittatus (assembly GCF_059951505.1). Lineage (NCBI taxonomy): Eukaryota > Metazoa > Chordata > Lepidosauria > Squamata > Pythonidae > Python > Python bivittatus. Next base: position 36,950,305 of record NW_028277098.1, read on the forward strand.
ATGCTTGTAATTACATTTTTGCAGAACAACAAAGAAAATGTGAAATGTGAAAAGGATAAAAAGTGGGTTACAAGTGGCAGGCAAATAACTCAAGCGGATATAGAAGAAGTTTGGCGAAATGTTGTTATGATACAGTGAGTAACAGATGTGTTTCCTTTATCCCTAAATTTTAGATATGAGGATAAAATAATTAATTTCTGGGGAAAGATTATTCTGGTGTCCCAGTGATCTTTCAAAAACAATACCCTTCAAAGCCTTTTTTTTTTTAAAGATTTTTTTATCCCACCTTTATTATTTTTATAAATAACTCAGGGCAGTGAATATACCTAATACTCCTTCCTCCTCCTATTTTCTCCACAACAACAATCCTGTGAGGTGAGTTGGGCTGAGAGAGAGTGACTGACCCAGACTCACCCAGCCAGCTTTCATGCCTAAGGCGGAATTAGAACTCAGTCCCCTGGTTTCTAGCCTGGTGCCTCAGCCACTAGACAAACTGGCTGTCTTCCATTTTATCGTTTTATCGATATGTAAACTTATTTTATGTTATATGCACTTGCACTGCCACAATATTTTGAAAAGTAAAATTATGCAAACTTACATACCAAACTGATGAAAAAAACTTGCATTTCTAAATATCACTTCTACTGTATCATAAAAAGTTCATTTATTTTAATTACTTCAATGACTAAGTATGATAAAGGAAATATTTCATCTATAGAGGAAGTTGTATTGTCCATGCAGAACTTCATCAAATTGCTGCTAGACTTAAAATGACAGTTTCTTTCAGCATTTTTCTTGTGTGATCTCACTAATAATCTGATTCATTGGCCCTAGGATGCTTTAGGTAATACAGGGAAATTTATATGTGCAAAACTTGTTCCAGGAATGGAGCATTCTGTGAAACACAGGAATGTTATGTTTTTCTTCCAGACCACACCAATCCAGCCTTTCTAGATTATCAGTTTTACAGAAGTACATCTTCCAGAATTGAAAGTAGTTTGTGATATTTCAGCCTTGCAAACAACTTCCTGTCTGAGAAGATTTACTTGGAGAAAACTATTCACTTGTTTCCAAAACAGATGGATCACCATAGTTTGTTATTCCCCTGAATGTTCCATAATCAGAATAATAAATTTTGCACATCTCTAGAATTTTGGACTAGTCCTTTTAATGCAAGCTAAGAAGGAGATAATTCTGCTGTATTAAATGTTATTTAACTCTTTTTGTCACCCCATGATTAAGTCAGCATGGTATATAATTTAGCTCGTAGACAGTGCCATGTAAAATATAATTTTTATTATTTCTGGGTTGCCTGAAGCAAGATATGTTGAATTTTCACAAATTCAAATTCAAATTGAGAACTTTTGAAAGAGATTTGTTAAGTTTCTGAGTTGATTACATTTTTTTTTCCTCTTCGTAGTTTGCAAACTATTTTAGGTATACCATCTTTAGAACACATCTTGCAACCAGAACAAGTAATTCCTTCCTACATAATATATAACATGACTAATACAAGTAAACATGGAGTTGTTCTTCTACAAGATAAATCAGGCAAGTCCTATAATGTAATTTTTAAAGTGTTTCGGTTCTTTCCAACTTAAACATGAGCAAATTGTGATATAATATTTTTGTATTTGGGGATGTAACAATTGTATTAAATCTAACAACTGGATCTGCACACATTTAATGGAAAACTACAATGTCTTTAGCACTCTAGATAAATATATTGTAGCATTTTGGTTTAATAATAGATAGTTTTAGCTGAAATGCAGTCTAAAATTAGTAATCAAAATTTTAAAAGTTGACATATTAAGTGTGTGCCATTTCTCAATTTACTATTTGAAATATTAAACATTTACTATTTGAAGTATTAAAAATAAACCAGTGTTGGGACTGGGAAAGGTATAGTCAGATTCCCATTCAGTCACAAAAAGAGTTGCCATGAGTGATAAGGCTCAGCATGATTATACCTATACAGTAATTATGACATTTAAAGTGAGGTGCTTTCTAAGTGTTTTTCTCTGTGTATTGTTGTATTCCTTGGATGAATGATGAAATACAAATAGAACAAATATGTTTAACTAGCTTGGTTATGAAAATAAGAGCTGGTAAATCTTTTTTCTCCCCCATTTCTTGCAGAAGATTTCCCTCACTGGGTATTGTCAGCTATGAAGTGTTTGGCAAACTGTAAGTTAGACATATATTAGGAAAATGCAATGCAAAAAAATTAAACAATGGGAATGCTATACTTGTAGGTTCTATTCAATTATTTTGTTCTAAGTGTCATAGTATCTGAATTTAGAAGACAAATGTGAGATAAGAATAAAGACAAAATGCTAATAAAAAAAGAATACAGATCCACAATATACAGAACAATGGGGAAACGTGCATCAAAAATAGAGAATGAACCTGTTCTTTATAATGGCAATTCTTAACATTGTCTTGCTGTATCATGCATAAATAGATAAAGTCTTATATCCAGTAGTATCCAGTTTAGTTTCATATATTTCATCTGACAAATTGTTAATGTAGGATGTTAGAAAAGCAATGCTATGCTATTCCTGGTTCTTGAAATATCATGGAAATCAGTGTTGTTGAGATTTATTTCCTTTTGCATTTTAGGGCCTAGATGTAATGACATGAGTCAGCCAACATACATGGGTTTTGAGCGAGATGTATTCAAAACAGTTGCTGACTATTTTCTCAGTCTCCCTGAACCTTTGCTTACTTTTCGGTACTATGAATTATTTGTGAAGATCTTAGGTATGTACCCATTCAGATCAGGGTGATACAGAATCCTGGTTTACAGTTGAGATGACCTAAGATACCATGAGTATGTATACTAGTTTTGGAAAGAAGTATGTCTAGTTTCATAGAAGAAGTAATCAATTATAAAGTGTGATTACTATATGTAATAACAATCTTAGCTTTTGTGCAGACTGCTAATCATAATATGATTTGTTATGTGTACTCAGTCTTGCATATGTGACCTATCCTTTGCATGTATGTTTCTGAATACCTTCTGACTGAACATATAGTCTTTCAGCACCACTAACTTTTAAATATTAATCTCTATTTTAATTTTTCTGATTATATCGCTTGTGCTTCTAAATTGCCTGCATTTGAATTTGTATTTCATTTTCTGATAGTTTTGTGTGGCTACATCACAATCCCAAACAGATCCAGTGGAAAATTTGGTATCCAGAATGATTTGGTATTTTCAAAACCTTCTCATTTAAACTCGTTCAAGTCAACTGAATGTCTTCTGTTAAGTTTGCTTCATCGTGACGCTGACAAAGAGGATGAATCTGAGACTTCTGATAAAGGTTCTAAAAGGCATACAAATGAAATGGGATGCAGTATGAATTTTCAGCACTCTAACATGACTTGTAAAGGTGGCGCTATTCATGTACAAAAAGGTGGCAGTTGTCAGAATCTTTCACAGCTGAAAAATGAACATACTCTGCCTCTGAAGCTTAAGACAAGATGTCACTCTTTGGAGGGAATTGCAGATACAACCTCAAGCAAATGTAGTAAAGATGGATTTAAACAATTTTCTCAAGCTGGAATTCATATGGTGCCGTTGACAAGTAATGAGAACAAACTGTTGTGCTTTGAGAATAAGCCAGTCTCCTCACTGGATCTTTGTTCGGATAACATTAGTGAAAAACAAACTCATGGCTTCAGGGGAGTTTCTGCATCAAGTTTTCCTGGCCAAGAGCAATCCAGTGCTAACCACAAATCAAAACAACTTTGCCGGTCTCAAAGTTTATGTGGAATTAGAAACTCCAGTTGGTGTGGCATACATGCTCCAGTTGCAGAGATTACAGTGAAACCACATCCAGTAAACCTTGGTCCCAAAAGTCAAAGCACTACCAGAATGGCTGTTAAAATAGGAAGTAAATCTGTGGGTTCTGATATGGCTATCAATAAAAGATTCCACAAAAGTACAACACAGCTTTCAGAATACATGTTTTCTCCCAGCTCCTTTACGCTGCCTGGCACATCACGTAAGATTGCTTTGTGGAGCATGTTTGTGTGCATTTGTACTAACTAGCTTGCTTTTCTGCTTTTTTTTTTTAAGGGGGGTGTTTTTGCCAATCCCAGTATTTTAAGTGACTTAATAGTTCCAACAAGATTTGTCAAGAGACTCTTTAGCCTGTGAGGTTAAATAATTTTTAAGCTAATACTATCAGCTCTGCAAGCATCAGTATTTTCCAGAGTGCATGATAATGCAAAATGTATGTTTTCTTGTTCATGCTGGTATTTCTATAACTCAAGATTATATCAAGTAACTTAGATTTAACTTAAATCTTTTGCATTGTGACTTTAAATGACTAATCACTTAGCAGACAGTAGGAGAGGCAGTGTGCTGTAGTGGTTAAAGTGTTGGACCAGGACTGGGGAGACCTAATTTCAAGTGCAGCCTCAGCTGTGGAAAATCACAGGATAATTTTGGGTCAGTGACTCTTTCAACCCAATCTACTTCACAGGATTGTTGTGAGGATAAAATTAAGGGAGATCCCCATGTAAATTATCTTATGCTTCTGGAGAAAAGCCTAGGCCAGTGTTTCTCAACCTTGGCCACTTTAAGATGGGTGGACTTCAATTCCCAGAATTCCCCAGCCAGCCAGGCTGGCTGGGGAATTCTGGGAGTTGAAGTCCACCCATCTTAAAGTGGCCAAGGTTGAGAAACACTGGCCTAGATTATCTAGCAAATAAATAATAACATGCGCATTAGTCAGACTTTACTTGCATTAAAGTTAATTTTAATTTCTAGAAAAGTTGCAAAAATAATGCCTCTCTGATTTAATAATTTTCTAGATTTGTTGCAACCTCATTTAGAAAGAGTTGCTATTGAAGCACTGCAGATTTGCTGCCTATTGCTTCCACCACCAAATCGCAGAAAACTTCAACTCTTAATGCGTATGATCTCTCGGATGAGTGAAAATGTTGATATGCCACGACTTCATGATGCAGTAGGCACCAGAACTTTGGTAGGATTGCTTCCCATAATGTTGTTGTTGTTTTTTAAGCAGGTATTCTAGTTGCATCATTGACAAGTGGATTCATATTTAAAAATCTTCCTTTCTGCTCTGTCTTGTATGTCTGATCACCTGCCAGTATTTTAATAGCCTTGTATGGGTTGGCAGAGGAGGGTCTGAGAATTTAATTGTTCTACGGTTAAATTTAAGGAAATAAAAATAAGGCCTGCAGTCCTATCTTGCTTGGTTTTCTCATTCCAAAAGTGGCCACTCAGACCAGATGTCTTTAGGAGGCCTGAAAGAGGGTGGGCCAGCAATAGGCTTCTCCTACTATTGTCCTCCAGCAGCTGGCTCTGATTCTGAAGATTGAAGGTAGCCTTTGAGACTAGTCATGATACCATATTCCATGCTCAGAATCTTTTTTGAACCAGTCCAAGGTGGTGCCTTCACGCCTTGTGATAGAAAGGTTTATAGATAAACAGCTTCTATAATAGGTATGAGTGAAGAGAAGGGAGATCTCTAGCCACATACAATTTCAGTTGTGGATACAGAAGAGAGGGGAATCGTTCCACCTGTCCTCCACCAGTCTGTTTACTTACCTGCATGCAACTCTATGCTTTTTCCTGCATGTAATTCCTTGTTGCTTGTAACCTCCAAGTAGGCACTGAAAATGCAAAATTGGATGTAATGCAGCCCCCCAAATCCTGGAGTGAAACTTTAGAGATACTTCAAAATTTGCCATCCAATGTTAATGTTTAATAGAAAGAGATACTTATTAAATATATGGGGATAAATCATACAAGCAATATTGAATGTAATGCAATTTTAATTTAATGCAAATTTAAGTCTTGTGTTGCCGTATCCTGTCCTAGCACTTGCATGTGGGTTTTTTGTTTTGTCTTTTGTTTTGTTTGTTTTTTGCATACTCGAAACCAAATATGATCTTCAGCCCCAAAACTGTTACAAACCTCTGCTGTACGAGAAAGTTATTTCAATACCTGGTGATTCATAATTGCATGTTTAAATGCTTCCAGATGATACAGACGTTTTCTCGTTGTATACTGTGCTGTAAAGAAGTGGATCTGGATGAGTGGCTTGCCATAAGATTCGTTTCCTTTCTAATGGATCACCAACAGGAGATTTTAGGAATCCCAACATATTTACAAGTTGCAGTACAAGACCACATAGAAACATTAAGAACTACTCAGGTGAGGAAAATGATTAAGTGATGTCTATTAATCTTTAAATAGAACTTCTTTTGAATCAGATATTTATATAAATAATTTGCTTTTTTGACAGCCATGGTCTTGGAATTGTTTCTTCAAACTTGTCTTACCATTACTGCTACTTTCCAGATTTAAATAAAATACTGTGCATTGATGTATGGCTCACATTCTATAGCCCATGTTATAAATTCCCCTATAATAACCCTTTGATCTAAATAAATTACTGTATGCATGATTTATCTGGTCAGACATTTGTATTATTTTCCATAGCCAGTTTGCAGGGTAATGCAGGAAGAGTGAACTGCCGTGCATTGCTGTCTTGAATTCTTGAACCATTTCAATACAAAAAATTCATAGGATCACAGTAATCTGCATCCAGATCATCAAGGTTCAGATAAACCATATGACACTGTGCACTTAATAGGTATAAAGAATGTTTTATCTGAGTATAAACAATTATTAAATGTATAGTAATGCTATAGACTGATAGAATTCACTTATAATTTAGCTCCTCGTAAAGATTTTGTGGAAAATTTTTTGTTATCTTTTACTCATGATTTTGTTTGGTCTTCAATAAATTCTGTGGACCTCTGAGTCTGTTTATGAGTAGGAATCAGAACCAAGGTTTTCAGTTTTCTGTAACTTTAACTAAAGCACACTCAGTTGTACACAGCAGTCCAGTGACTCATAATTGGGCCCCATGAACTGTTCAGAGGCTATCTCAAAAGCATAGGAGTTTTTGAAATTTTACTTAGTTGCTTCTCTGAACCTACAGTGACCCCTGTATATGAGATTATACTCTTTATTTCACACTGAAGATAATATCTTAAGTCTTAGATTTCTCCTTTTAAAAATAGTACGTAGCAAACAAGGATCAAACAAGAATGCCTTATCCTTACTTGCAAAGTGTGACCTAGTATGGAAGTCAGAAAGATTTCATTAAATGTAAATGTTTAAAATATACTTAGATACTGGAATGAAGTCATCTCCTCTGAAGTACTTTTTTGATATTCCAGTTGATATTGATACTCCAACTTTTTACTTATATCATCAGGGGTATTTAATGAAGTTGCATTTGTGCACATTAGTGAATTAAAGGCTAAGGATCGCAACTACAGGTTCCTATATCAAAATAAAATTCTTCTAGTTGTGGAATTCATTTCATATTATTATTTTCTTCGGTATCTTATTCTCCTGGGGTGTTTCAGCTGCTGTAAGTGTATTTGTATTATCCCCATATTAAAATTAACTGAGAGGATTCTGGCTTATCAAAAGGCTTCTCGCTGGGCACTATTTTAGATCTCAGATGGGAGCTTCAGAATTGAAGTTCTTGCTGCTAGCCAGAGCTGGTGTTGATGTCCATTTGTTAAAATGCCTTTTTGGTTTTGCTTGCTTGCAGATGGAATGTCTTGAAGAAGAACTGAGCACCATATTTCCAAGTTACTCCTATTGCATGAGGATTACATCTCAGGAATTTGATGAACAAAAGTTTTCTATTTCTCAGGCAGCAGTTGCTGAGCTTTTGGAAAATATTATTAAGGATAGGCATTTATCTCTGAAAGAGAAGAAGAAAAAACTTAAGCAGGTAACGCAACCGGTGAACTGTTTAGATATCACTACTCAACAAGAAGGCCTCGAGTAATTTGTGGAGGTTTTATTTTCTTTTTGACAGATCTGGATAAGAAAACCATTTGTCTGGAAATAAATGTGTTCTGTGGGAAACATGGGTCCGCATCCCTTTAGCTAGGTTATTTTTTAAAGCTTTCTACAGCCCCACTTTATGTTGCCGCTCTAGCTCCTGTGGTGCAAAGACTTAGGCTGCAATAGCAAAAGTGGTTTCTTAAGAATCTTTACCATTTGTCAAGAATAACAACTTGGACCTAAACTGTTGCTTTAGTTTTGCTATTATACTGGATGTGAAGGATTTCCAATATCTGCCCTCCCCTGCTAGAACCTTCAACAAGCTATTATACTGGGCCAGGGTTGTACCTCTGTTAAAGATATGAGATGATGTCAGTTCAGTTAAGGGTGGTAAAATTGTTGCTCCTCTCCTTTTATATCTTCTTGCATGAGTGCAACACTCAGGAATTTTCTGGTGTGGCAGGATAACAGTTCCTATTCCAGCCCAAACAAGTTGTGTTGAAAGCCATGATGGGTGAGCATGGCATCCTCTTTTGCAGAGCTGGAACCCTTGAAAATGATATATAGAATCAGACTAAATGGTAGGGCATTTTGCAAACTAGATTTGCTGCCACTTTGTGTTATGTTAGGTTGATAATAGGAACAGACAACCCATGGCATTCCAGATATTGTTTAATTAACTATCACTCCCAGCATCTCACCACAGGCAGTGCTTCCTAAATGGCAAATTATAATTCAGCAGCTATTTGGAGTGCCACAGGTTGCCTGTTTTTACTATAGACTAAGAGCAAATCTGCATGAGAGATTAGGAAAATGTTCTTTGCTCTTGCATAACAAATTCCCTTAAATTCAGCATGTACTAGGTTGTTACATTGTGTTTTGCAGCTAGCATCTTTGATATTATTAATATTCTTAAAATGAATATATTATGAAAACTTGCATATGATACTAGATAATTGTTTTCTGAATATTTACTTGGTTTATTCAAGTTCACCTGACACAGTTTATTGTAATCTGCTTTGTGGTAAAGTAGAACAATTATGGCAGAGCTTAATACAGAGAGAAATTTCTCAGAACAAATTGCTGCCTGGAATTATACTTGTCCTAGGATGTATTAAACAAGTCTCATGACTCAAGTCTGGCTCTAAATTAGCAGTTTAAGTCACTGCATTGAAGTTACTGTTCTTTATTTTTTCCTCTTACATTCTTTCTGAAGCTTCCAAATAGTTGAAGAGACTTGAGGTTATTCTATTTAAATTAGCAAAAAGCTCGATACCAGTATTTTATAACACAATTAGACTTTAAAATCTGACATCTGTTAGAGCTATGTTTATGTTATGTATATGTATATATGTTATGTCTAGCTGTTTTCCCAACCTGATATCTTCTAAATATGGTAGATTACAACTTGCAAGATTCCCAATTAGTGTGACTGTTGGACATACAGGTAGTCCCCAAGTTAAGAATGCCCAGTTTACAGATGACCCATAGTTAAGAACACAACCTACTGTAGCAAAATTGGAGTTAAATACACAATGGTTGGAGTTCATTACACAATACTACTTATACAGTATTATACAATAATACTGTTCCAGCTTACTTACAAATTTGACTTAAGGACAGACCTTGTGAACAGAACTTGTTCTTAAACTGGGGACTATCTGTACTTGCTGGGAATTGCACTCTCTCTAAAGGGCAGCAGGGTAGGCAAGGCTGCATTCCTCAATGCATGTGTTTTTTTTAGGAGTTAAAAGAGGAACAGCAATTTGTCCTGTATTCTCACATGAATACATTAGTATTCACAATCATGAAACATACCTGCTGTTATGTAATTTTACATGTAAAGAGACATAAGTGAAAGATCCTCTATAACTTATTAGGTATGATAGAAAGGTCATGACCAACCATTGTTTCTATTCCAAGTGCTAGCAGAAACCCACCCACCACCCCCCGGTCTCTATCTGGTCTTTGGCTACATTTTTTATTTAGAGATGCTTGAATAAGAATTTACTGGCTGCTGAGAAAAGACCCAGCAGTACAATGTTTACAAATGCCCAATACTTTCTGATTCCAGTTGTCTAGTTGTGTCTGGTTTCTCAGCTGGAAAGCCATTGCAAATCCTATATCTGTTTTGACACAGAATGGTTAGTAAAGATGGGGATCAAGAGCTATATGTAAACAATGTGTCCTTTTAAATAATTCATTCTTTAACCTTGGAAACAGGTAAAGATGTAGACCCATAAAAGATCAGATACTTCTAGCAACATGATTTTGTATGTAGGTACATATTCAGAAATAGAAATAACCTTCCAAGTTTATATTGAACATTTAAAGGTAGTTGTGACTTAGGAGTAATATTTGCAGGAATTATTAGTTGATTTGGCTAGAAAAATATTTTTTGCACAGGGTAACCCAGTTTTTGAAAAAATTCATATTGGTGTTTTACTGTTTTGATTTACAGTTCCAGAAGGAATATCCACAGATTTATCAGAACAGATTTCCAACCTCAGAGAGTGAAGCCATTTTGTTTGATGACAAGCCTACAATTAAACAGCCGATGCTCAGCTTGCGAAAGTCAAAGTATTTTAGCATGAAAAGTTAATCTATACCTCACTTGTCTATTTATGAAGAGACTTTTTTTTTAAATGAACATTAGAAATATTTCAGTATGCGCATATATGCAAGTACAGATTTTATTAAATGTGCTTAGCTGAAGAATTTCTTCATGAATCCTGAAGACTGTATTTTATAAGCATTGTTTACAAAGCAACCCCCAAAATTGTAAATAGTTCCTTTTTTTAATGAACAGAGCTGAATGAGATACAGATGAAGAGCATATTAAATACACCAACAGCAAAAAAGAAAGAAGGGTAGCAGTAGCATTTATAAAAACAGCATGTGCTGTAACTCTTTGCACTGTTTTTGAAAGGAACATACTGTATTCTGGATACCACAATATTGTCTTAATATTGATCTTGTGTGTGTGTGTGTTAATGCTAAGTTAAATAACACAGCTGAGAACAGGAAGCATGGAACATCACCATAAAGATAGTGATTGTAAGCCTGATTTTTATTGAACCCTTTATTAGAAAAAAGAACTCTATTGCTTATAAAGCCATAAAGGAGTAATTCATTCATTGTTTCTAATAGTTTGAAATGGTAACTAATGGTCTCCTGTTTTCTGTATGTGCTCACATCTTTCAGTTATGCTTAAGTTAGTTATGGTTCACTTTTCATGTTGCTCTCAATGAGACTCATACATAGCTAATTTTATTTGGACTCAATAGCATGTTCCTTAGTAGAATTAGATTGCCCAGATTCTCTTCCCCACCATACTCCTGTTTGTGTTTTCTTTCTAAGGATTTTCTGTTTCTAATATATATTTGCAAATATCTGATTTATAAAAATCTCTCAGAAGGTTGTTTGAAGAAACTTGTCTAATTCCTGGTAACTCAGTTATATCTTGTATAGAATGTTTTATAAAATGCATTACTGTACACACCCAGAACTGAATTTTAAATGGAAGAACTTAAAGGACATTGTTTCATTCCCTTTCTATGTACCACTGTGTACCACCACATTATATTATGGGCACTTTCTGATGTAAACAAACTTTTCCAGTGAGTTGCGGGTATTTTCCTGAAAGGAGCAGCTATATTATATTCTGTTTTCTAACTATGAGGGATAAAGAAGGGACCTCATCTGGTGGAAAAAGTATTTTATTTTTATTTTATTTATTAAATATATATGACCACCCATGTCACACAAGGTGACTCTGGGTGGCGTACAATAAAGCTAACAGTTAAAACAGTATGCAAACACCAATTAAAACAAATATAAATAAAAAGGTGACAAATGGAAACATATCAGAATATTGTTCATGATGCATCCAATGCATTTTAATTATCAAATTAAAATGTTTTAACCACCTCATGTTAGTTGAGCAGGCTAAGTAAGGAGGAACATTTAGCAGATATGGGTTAAGTAGCTGAATAGTTGCTAAATTTTGCATAGTATTTTTATGAATGGAATAAAAACCACAAATTACATTTAGATGTTTTAAATATGAATTATATATTTATTTAATAAATTTCTAGCAAGATGTTGTGCTGGTAACAGCAGATCAGATCTGATGTCTGTAAATAGCTTACTGACTGGCTGGTCAAAGCAATATATAAGCATTTAGCCTTGCCACTCATGGCTAAGATTTCATTGACTTTAAGTCACAGTGCAGTAGCACCAAGGAAGCTAAATGTTTTGCTCCTTTGACTTGTTTAACTCCATGTTTACATCAGTTTTTTATTTCTTCAAGTACTGGCTGTGGGTACATTCATAGGTCAGCCTTCCTCCCAGACCCTAGCCAAGGCCAGCTAACTGGGTTTTCTGATTTGATGTTGAAGTAACATTTTCCATTTTTTCGCAGCAGAAGTCTATGTAAAATTTGTGTGGTTTCAGCAGCAATTGAGGTGGGGATACAGTTGGGCTGGGATCTGTCCTGCTCCTACTGGCTGCTTGCAGTTGTTGTGGACATACCCATTCCTCTCCATCACCACTGACCTTTCTCCACAGCCATTTTGGTTTGTGCCGCTGGATTGATATGACACCAGCAGCCAAACCATATTGCTAAAGAAAGTGATAGACCAGGACCTCTTTAAAAGCAACCTGTCTTTCAGACCTGTGTACAGGTAGTCCTTGTTTAGTAACTGCCTTGTTAAGTGACCATTCACAAATACAACAATAGCAAACAGCAGTAAAAAAAAATCATATTCCAACCAATGCGCACACCCAAATTTCTGCACCTGACAACCCATGCCGGAGTGTAATACTGGCGCTGCATGAGAACTTTATCTAAATGAGACAGCAGCACCAACAATCTGCAGTGTATATCAGTCACATGGTTCACTTAGCAACCATTTTGGCGGAACTAATTGCAGTTGCTAAATGAGGGCTACCTATATACACTAATGCCCAAGCAGTTACTCGGCCTCCAATGCCCTAGAAGAAGACCTGCCTGTTGGGGTTGCTATTGTCAGACTTCCCTCCTTGTGGTCGAGACTGAAAAGTTAATCAAACAACAATTTAGGAGATCTGATTACTTTATTAGAAGAAAGATGATTATTAAAACAAGAATTCCAGCAAGTACCTTACTTTCAAAGGAGACGGCTTTAGGCAATTCATGGTGGCAAAACACTTGTCTTATTTCTTCCTGCTTTTTTGATACAAAGGATTGGAAGTTTACCTCTTTAGTGAAAGCAAGTTGCTCTGCATCTTTTCACTGCTTAGGTAATTGCTATATTTTTTGTGCTTGGAACTCTATAGCAATAGAGCAAATGATGCCAGTAATTTGTGCCACCACCTAACCTGGAGAAACGTCCATCGAATCAGCAGTCTGGATGTGCCCTCACACTCTCACTCGCCAGGTTCTTGACCATCCTCACCTACACTCCTCTCTCATATTCCACAATATCTTACTCAATTTTTATTTGTCTTCTATGAAATTTCTTTTGAACTTTTTTTTTAATATAATACCCTTTTTTGCTTTCAGCCTACTTTTGCCTTTAAGCTTCTCTCCACCTCTTCTTTCTTTAGGCTCCTCTTTTTCCTTCTATTACCTAACTTGGATCCTTCCTTCAACCTTCTAGCTCATGGGCTTTTAACATTCCTCTTTCTAATACAATCTCTGTTGCCCTTGTGGAGGTTTAGAATCCCTAGCCAAACTCAGAATGTTCCCCTTTCCTCAGAAAATGGACTGCTGTTACTCAGAGAACAAAGCAGCTCTTGTACAAGTCCTCCAATCAAGATGCTTCACTGCCACATGTACAATAGCAATTATTTTTTTATTCCTGAATTCAAGAATCTCTTGTTCTGACCCAGAACTAAAAGTGAAATTGGAATAATGAAGGTGATTATAAAGACTAATTTATTCAATTCCTCTGTACTTTCCAGTCATAACTGTTTGGTCACACCAGTGTATATTAGCTGAACTGTTATTCATCCTTGAATCAGCAAACTCTTTCTTTGTTGGGCTTGTATACTATTGTGATTGCTGGCAACCCTGAGCAGTGTACATATCCAACATCCATAAATTAGGTTGAAAAGTAAAGTTATAATATGTATTTAAAAAGTCTGTCTATCCATCAATAGCAGGAACATCAATTACATTCGACAAATTGACTGTTATCCCTGAGAAGATCAACGAAGGCTTCTGTGTGACTTCAAAAAAAAGCTACATGTTTATATATTCTATAATCAATAGGCAAAGGCTTCATTCTAGACCTGAGAAAAGAAAACAAGAAATGTTAGAGGTCAAAAAATCACCATATTGCTAAAACCAATATAGCTCTATATTAGAAGGGTGCAGCTTCCATCAGCATGAAAGCGTTATTAGGCTTTGCACAGCATGTCAAAAGCCACACACCTTAAATGAACCATGATGCATTTGGACAATACTTGAGGGTTTAAAAGGGAGGATGAAGTAGATATTTTATGTCTTTGCCAGGGCTAACTCTAACCTTAAACCATTTTTCTTTTATCCTTTGCCCATTCTAAAAAAAATGCGAACAAGGAACTCAGGGGACAACAAAAGGAATGCTGGCAGATTATATGTGTTGAAATACATATGCTGAAAAGTTGAAAAAATACAGTGGGGCAAAAAAGTATTTAGTCAGCCACCAATTGTGCAAGTTCTCCCACTTAAAAAGATGAGAGAGGCCTGTAATTTTCATCATAGGTATACCTCAACTATGAGAGACGAAATGGGGGGAAAAATCCAGAAAATCACATTGTCTGATTTTTAAAGAATTTATTTGCAAATCATGGTGGAAAATAAGTATTTGGTCAATATCAAAAGTTCATCTCAATACTTTGTTATATATCCTTTGTTGGCAATGACAGAGGACAAACGTTTTCTGTAAGTCTTCACAAGGTTTTCACACACTGTTGCTGGTATTTTGGCCCATTCCTCCATGCAGATCTCCTCTAGAGCAGTGATGTTTTGGGGCTGTCGCTGGGCAACACAGACTTTCAACTCCCTCCAAAGGTTTTCCATGGGGTTGAGATCTGGAGACTGGCTAGGCCGCTCCAGGACCTTGAAATGGTTCTTACGAAGCCACTCCTTCGTTGCCCGGGCAGTGTGTTTGGGATCATTGTCATGCTGAAAGACCCAGCCACGTTTCATCTTCAATGCCCTTGCTGATGGAAGGAGGTGTTCACTCAAAATCTCACGATACACGGCCCCATTCATTCTTTCCTTTACACGGATCAGTCGTCCTGGTCCCTTTGCAGAAAAACAGCCCCAAAGCATGATGTTTCCACCCCCATGCTTCACAGTAGGTATGGTGTTCTTTGGATGCAACTCAGCATTCTCTCTCCTCCAAACACGACGGGTTGAGTTTAGACCAAAACGTTCTACTTTGGTTTCATCTGACCATATGACATTCTCCCAATCCTCTTCTGGATCATCCAAATGCTCTCTAGCAAACTTCAGACGGGCCCGGACATGTACTGGCTTAAGCAGGGGGCCATGTCTGGCACTGCAGGATTTGAGTCCCTGGCGGCATAGTGTGTTACTGATGGTAGCCTTTGTTACTTTGGCCCCAGCTCTCTGCAGGTCATTCACTAGGTCCCCCCATGTGGTTCTGGGATTTTTACTCACCATTCTTGTGATCATTTTGACCCCATGGGGTGAGATCTTGCGTGGAGCCCCAGATCGAGGGAGATTATCAGTGGTCTTGTATGTCTTCCATTTTCTAATTATTGCTCCCACAGTTGATTTCTTCACACCAAGCTGCTTGCCTATTGCAGATTCAGTCTTCCCAGCCTGCTGCAGGTCTACAATTTTGTTTCTGGTGTCCTTCGACAGCTCTTTGGGCTTGGCCATAATGGAGTTTGGAGTGTGACTGTTTGAGGTTGTGGACAGGTGTCTTTTATACTGATAACAAGGTCAAACAGGTGCCATTACTACAGGTAACGAGTGGAGGACAGAGGAGCCTCTTAAAGAAGTAGTTACAGGTCCATGAGAGCCAGACATCTTGCTTGTTTGTAGGTGACCAAATACTTATTTTCCACCATGATTTGCAAATAAATTCTTTAAAAATCAGACAATGTGATTTTCTGGATTTTTTTCCCCATTTTGTCTCTCATAGTTGAGGTATACCTATGATGAAAATTACAGGCCTCTCTCATCTTTTTAAGTGGGAGAACTTGCACAACTGGTGGCTGACTAAATACTTTTTTGCCCCACTGTATATATGTTGAATAATGTTGTAATATAATGTTGAAAAGTCTGTACAGGCTACCTGACTCAGAAGTAATTAAATATTAGATGCTGCAATCTTTTGTTTATTGTGCTTATCTGAGCCCTTCCATTGAACAGAAGAGAGTAACTAGGAGTTAGCAGTATGCCAATGTCTCTAAGTTGAAAGTTTGGGAAATAGAGCAAAGGGCTGGTGCCAAGGAGAACACGTTACGGACTGTGTGACTATAGCTTTCTTTGTTTTCTCTTGTCCTTTCTTCCTAATCCACTTCTGCTATGAGGATTTAGGTCCCTGGAAAATATTCAAACCACAGCAGGATAAAATCTCATAAAGCTCCAGCAGGATTTGAGTGCTGAAAGATACTTCTGTTTCTTGGGGCCAAGCTGATTGGCTCATACATTTCCTTAAGCAATCGCTTCCATCAGTAAGACAATATTCATATAAATATCCAGTACAAATCTCTTGCTGCTGTGCTCTGCGCTTGGCTCAGGAAAATTCCCATCCTTTCCTGGGGAGAAAATGTCCAGTCAGTAAGTATCCTCTAGGATTTTCTATGAATAGAGAGTTAATGCTGACCAAGCAAGTGTGGTCATGATGCTAGATAGCATATTTCTAGAAGCTGGGGCACAAAACCTGTGTGTTGTCAAACATTGTGCTAAGAATCTGAAGAACTCTATGGAAGAAAACATGTAAAAGTTCAATTGATTGTGAGAAACTGGACATTTAGAAGCAATTATTTCCATACTTTTAACTGTTGAAATGAAACCTATTGATAGAAGTCTGTTGAATTAAACTTCCATGTAATAATAAAATCATACTTCAGATGCTCTTAGATGTAATACTTTTTTTTCTCCTTTGAATAGCAGAGCCCCATGTCACATTTCATTTTTTAATCTTCCTGGTGGAGTGACTTATGGAGAACTGCTGCTGTTCAAAATTGTATATCCAAAGCTTCACTAGGCAAGCATAGTTGAAAACCTGGTTCTCTGGATTGTAACAAAAATGCTTAGGATGAGGCTACAGAAGTAATTGTACTGAAGGGTTCATGTGTTTACAATATTGCAGAAAGAGGAAGAAATGTAGCACATGTAAGTATATAATTTTAAAATGCTGAAGGAATGTTATACTGTATGCAGATTCCTGCCACTGAAAACTTCCCTTAGTTCCCGACATGTATTTAGAAACACAACCACTATTCTAAAGAAAAAAAGGCTTACTAGTAACTTTTCTTAGAAGATTTGCAAGATCTCACTCCACTTATCTTCTATCCTTTCTGAACTTTCATCCAATAATTGGAAAAACTATTAAATCAATCATCCTTAGCTTTTTTTAACATCTTGCAGAATTGAGCATCCAGCTGGTGGATACAAGAAGCTTTTTGAGACTGTGGAGGAACTGTCTTCACCGATAACTGCTCATGTTACAGGTTTGTGCCTTGCAAGCTAAGCACAGTCAGCCCTGGTTAGTACATGGATAGGAGTCCAGGGCTACAGCCTAGACTGGGAAAAGGGAATGGGAAATCATTTCTGTACAATTATCAAGAAAACTGTATGGATGTGCCCATATAATCACCATGAGTTGAGCTCACTTTGATGGCATCTTTACCTTTCTACAACTTCTGTAGCCTTCATTTGCCTTCATGAAAATGAAATCATTTCAAGATGTGGATAACTAAAATGAATGGGTGGAATTTATTATAGAAAGCCAAGCCTGGTTCATAATTAAGAGCAGATAGATTGGTATTCTCTAGATATTTAAAATTACCATTCCTACAATACCTGGTCATGGGCCATGCTGGCTGGGACTGATGGGAACTGAAGTCCAATATTTTAGGACAACATCAAGCTGAACCCATAACACTAAACTATAATGTGGTTTGTTTTTTCTTTTGTTGATATCTGAACAGAGTTTTACAGAACATATGGACTGGTTTGAAAACAAGGGTTTTGTACTATGTGTTAATGCAATCCTGTTAAAGTGGGGATCATTTGAGGGAATGAAGGTGGATAAACCTAAACTACTTTTTATTGCTATACTAATTTATTCAATTAGATGTAATGGTTGAAATTCTGAATCTATTTCCACAAATAAAGAACTTGGTTTATACCTTGTTCTAACTATAAATTCTGCAGCAATTCAATGAAATCCTGTGCATCAGTGGGCTAAAGTTAAAGTTAACCTGGCAAGCAATAGGTGCCAGCTGAAAAGGACTAATGTTAGAAAGTAATGAATTGCAGAGGATATCAGGTTTTCCAGAGCAAAACTTACACATCTTTGTATCCATTCCCCATAAATGAATATTTAGGTTTAGAGCTTTTCTAAACACACACAGTATGGTATAAAGATGGATGCCAAAAAAGATTCTTATTTGTTGCAGAGATCCCAGCTATTCTCACAGGGGGAACACCTGAGAAGGACTATAGTTGTTAATCTTGCTAATGTTGAAAGGATATGAGTAGCTCAATCCCAAGAGATTTAAATCTTAAAGGAAAGTTCAGAGGTGAAGAAATGGTTAGGCAGCTCTTTAAGGCTGTTCAAACTAGTTCAGCTCATTTTCAGCGTGGGCTTCCCTTCACTGGTTGTGTGCAACCAGAGGCTGAGCAGGATTTGTGGCCTAAATGGTCCCTTTTCATTCTCTGATTCTATAAAAGCATAGTACAGTGGTCCTGTCTGGATGCCAGAAATGTATAGCAAGGTAACAATCTCCCCCAAGCCAGTTAACACAGAATCCAAGAGAACTCCTAAACTGTGCTTTGAGAATACAGTAGTCTATACCCATCTCAGACCTGCTGCAACCTTCTATTGTTCTTATAAGCAGCCCTCAACTATCTGAAACAGTGTTTCTCAATCTTGGCAACTTGAAGATGTGTGAACTCCCAAAATTCCCCAGCCAGCATGCTGGGAGTTGCAGCCCACACATCTTCAAGTTGCCAAGATTGAGAAACACTAGTCTAAAATATATCTCAAAAAGATGCGGGCTGGAGGTTTGTGAGGCAGGCAGATGACCGGGCAAATAACCAGCCTTGCAATCCCAGAGATGGTCAATCCTGCACTTCCAGCCACCATGACCAATGGTGAGAAGTGCTGGGAATTCAGTACTGTACACTATTTGGCTGAGAATGAGAGCTGAAGCCTATGTACCTCAAGTTTGTAGCAATATATAATAGGTATCTTTAGTTCAGACAGTGAAACTTCAATAGGACCATTACTTCTCAACTTTTTAGCCAATACATTTTGCTCTGTTTACAACAGGTAAGATTCCAGTTTGGCTGAAAGGCAGTTTGCTCAGATGTGGGCCTGGTTTATTTGAAGTTGGGTCAGAACCATTTTATCATTTGTTTGATGGCCAAGCACTTCTTCACAAGTTTGACTTCAAGGAAGGGCATGTCACCTATTACAGGAGGTAAGTAACACTTTCTGCCTGCTTTCTTCATCCTGCAGTCCAGCAACTCATCCACCCTTACCAATTTAATTAAAATTGAATTTACATTAAAAAAATAATTCTGTACCAAAACAAATATGAATTTTTGGCTGCTTGCATTCTGTAAAAGGAAAATCTGTTTCACAAACTGTAGGGAGGAAATATGAGAATTGTAAAGCACATAAACAATGAATATATAATTCTTCCATGACAGCTGTACCTGATTTTCTGATCCTGCCCCAATCCAGGACTGTGTTTTTCATTGTCAAATCATTTCTATTTTCAAACTGTCATTCATTGCTGAGCATTTCATTGCTACTCCTCTTCCATGCCTGCTTGCATACTTGTGATGGAATGGAATTATGAAGGCCACACTCAGGGAGGGAAACATCCTCTTTCGTCTCCTGAGGGGCGAGGAAGAGATAAGAGGATGAGGCTGGCACCTCCCTGAGGAATTCACTCTGTTTTCACTGGCTGACTGTGGGAACTGAGTTTCAGTTTGGGAAGATTCTTGCTAGAGGTTGTAGCTAATAAACATTGCTGAACTGAATCTGCATGGTCTCCTGGAGTTCCTTGGGCTAGGCCTGACAATACTGCTTCTAATAACACATACAACTTCCAATCATATACTTAGGATGATTGAACTACATCCTACTACTTAGGACCTCTTTTAAAGTTAATCTCAACAGTCCACTTATCCAAGCTTCTATAAGTAAAATATACAAACATCTGACATCCAAAGTGTCATGTACTTTTTCTTCCGAGAATTTCAACAGAACAGAACTGCAGAACATAGAGATATGCTGCAGTAGTTCCTAAGCTGTGAGATAACATTTATTTAAGATATTTATATACTGCTCTTTGAGATAAGGCATCCTGAAGGCAGCAGTGGCCATCCAGACTGGGATTGCTAGGAGTTGACATCCACTGATATTAAGTTTCCTATGTTGGGAAAGGTTTGAGACAATGCATGTAGACTCTATTTCTCCTAACTTGATAAATTCTATTGGGGAAACAAGAGTAGGAGCAAAGCATGATTAAATAATTGTAGTATTCTTTTAAATAAGGCCCTAAGTTTCCAAGGGATTAAAGATTATCACATAAACTTTAAATTAACACAGTACAACTGATATTGAATTAGTGTTACATGCTGTACTGTTTAGCCCTTCCATACTACCAGGACTGTATCCAATTGGGAGGCCAATGGAAATTCAATTCCCGCTAATTTTTCTCTGCCTTTAGAGTTGCTTTTAAAAATAAAGCTTTGGTCTACTTTTATGCCCCCACCCATCTCAATTTTTAAGCTGCCTACAGACTTGCATCTCCCAAGAATACAAAAACTGCATTAGTTAAAGCTTCTGGACTCTCTATTGACACAGCATTATGGAAGTCTAGTTTGTTTGTGACTGTAACATAACTACTTTCTCCAGATAAAGACTCTGCTGGCAAATCCTTGATGACCAATGATACCTGTTTCCACATATATTAATTGGGGGACTATCAAGAGAAATATTTGATTGTTAAAAAAGAATTCCAGCCCATCCAACCTGTTTCTGTATCTCTATCCAGATCAATATTTCCTTTCAGAGTATCTCTGTTCAGACATTATTTAAACCAGTGTTTCCTTGCAGCTCCCTGCATGTTTGCTTCCTTGCAGCATTTGCACATTTAACATGAATATCTGCAAGAAGAAAGCCACCCCTGCAAGAACATGGCTCATGGAGAAGTCAATGCAACTTCTCTATTGCAAGCATTCCCACTTTCAGCCCAAAGAAGGTAGGGCAGTTCCTAATTCCTGAGCGAGTCTAGTAACTGTCCAAATTAAGTCTCTACTTGTTTGCCTTCATCAGTTCCAAAAGTCCTTCCTGGAACATATTAAGTATTGCAACACTGTCCCTGAGATTACTGAGAGGAAATAAAAGGTAGAATTGCATGCCATCCACATATTGCATATTAGATGTTGGACGGAGTTTCTTATCGGCCTCATTTATGAACCTGTGATCCAGTTTCATCACAAAGATGACTCTGGAATATATTAATAGAAATGAAAAATAAGCTGGTAAAATATAAGTAGGGTGGAGCAGAGCACATAATCTTATAGCTCTCCTTATCTCGCCTTCTTTCTTCATAGGTTTATCCGGACTGATGCCTATGTAAGGGCAATGACTGAGAAAAGAATAGTTATAACAGAATTTGGCACATATGCTTACCCAGATCCATGCAAGAATATATTTTCCAGGTGAAAAAAATAAAGGTATATTATGAAAACCTAAAACTTCTTTTTGCATTATGCAACAATCTAGAAATAATCTACTTTCTTTGTGGTTGTGTCTGGCAGATTTTTTTCATACTTCCAAGGTGTGGAGATCACTGACAATGCCCTGGTGAATGTGTATCCTGTGGGAGAAGATTTTTATGCCTGTACTGAGACAAACTTCATAACAAAAATCAACCCAGAAAATCTGGAAACAATTAAAAAGGTATTTTAATAAAGACAGTCAAATGAAAACTGGAAATGAGTATCAGTGGCACACATAATGTGTCATTAAAAGAACATCTAAAATGGGGATAGTAATATGAATATTACTGAGTAAATGAGTATTTATAGAGCATTTCACTGAAATATGGAGTCTTAGAGCTCTATATTCTAAATTTATCTGCAGATTGGAATCTCATTCAATCTCATTCTCATTTACTACAATAAGAAATCACCAGAAAGCATTATTAAAAATACAATCAGAGACCAATTTAGAATTGATGTTAGAACCAAATAAGATTTTACCACTTGGGAAGCCCTGATAACTACATTTCTGACACATGTTATTTTTATCAGTCTGTTTCATGGAATCAGAGATGCAATGGCTATTTAGGCCATTGAGTTCAACCACCCACTCTATGAAGGAATCCAAATGAAACTATTTCTGACAAATGGCTGCCCACCCTCTACTTCTCTTGGAAGATACTGTAGATAGCAAGTCTTCTGACCTATTTTTCATATGATATTGCTTCAGGTATCTCAAAAGTGCTATTGTACCCTCTCTCAGTTGCCTTCTCTCAAGACTAAAGTGTCTTCCATCTCTCCATGTAAGACTTAGCTTCTATCCCAATTATCCTTGCTGCCATTCTCTACATCTTTTCCAGAAGTTAACTCTTCTTCCTGCATTCATAGTGTGTGTTATTCCAGGTGTCTACCACCTTTATTTCCTGGGATATACCCAGGGCCCAAACGGACCCAGAAACATTCTTAGGAATTAAAGATAGTAGAAGGAGCAAAATAGAAAATAAATGTTTCTATGGTATTTGAAGCAGTTGCAGCAACTCCCCCAGTCAAAATAAGTCTATTGACTGGTCAAGAGATTAGTCTACTGCCACTGCCTGAAGGCAGGGGCAACTGTAGAAAGGCTGGGGATGACCCAGTGGAGAGATGGAGGTGATTCAACTTAGGGAGAGGAAGAAATGGGGGGAGAGGGGGAGAGACTGGGGCTTGGAACAGTTATAAAGTAGAGGCAGGGAGATTAATTAAAAGTGGGAAGAATTGCAACTTATTATAGGAAGATTTACAGAGGTCTGCAAGGCAATCTAACAGGAAGGTCAGCCTGATAAATATACAATAGCTAATATTGAAAGGTGGACTTTCTCCTAGTTGGTACCAGAGGATCAGATAAACCTGCCATCAAAACATTAGAATAAGATACTGACCCTTTCACATATAACATTCTTCACACTAATTTTTGAACATGGTTTAGTCTATTTGCTGTGAGAACATGCACTGGAAAATTTAAATAGCAGCTTCACTGAAGCCTCTTATGTAGCATATTATCTGCAGTGGTGATTATTCCAGTTCCATTGTATGTGTTTGTCTGTTTCTATATATACCCTGGGCTCATTTTTCAAACAGAGCACCTAAGAGAATTTATATGCAGAAGTTAAGAGAGGTTAAGATATCCCTTATAGATATCTGCACATAGGAAACTGATTGCAACTGAAGTTTTTATAATGTCCATAAATATAATAGGTTACATGCTAGCTGTTGTCAGTTGAAAGGCAGAATTATCATATACTATGGAAATCTGGTATCCTTCAGATATTTTGAATACTGGCCATGCTGGCTGGACCTATCAATGGAAAAGGAGCTTTACAAAATGTATTATTTTGCAGTTAAACTTACTTTTTAAGTCATTATAGGTAAGTACATAAGTTTTTTCATACATACATACATACATACATACATACGTATGTACCATTAAAAAAAAATCCCCTTTAAACCCTATGGATGGTATGTTGTCTTCTTCAATCTCGGGTCCTCCAGCAGAGGCCTGGGAGTTTGAGGATTCTGTGTAGTATCTTAGCTGTTCCTAGCACTGCACTCTTCTGGACAGAGAGCTCTGATGTTGTTCCTGGGATCTGTTGGAGCCACTTTCCCAGCTTAGGAGTCACAGCCCTGAGTGCTCCTACCATCACTGGGACCACTTTGGTCTTTACTTTCCACATCCTGATAGTTCCTCCTTCAGGCCCTGGTACTTCTCCAGCTTCTCATACTCCTCCTTCCTGAAGTTGCTGTCACTTGGCACCACTACATCTATCACCTCTATCTTCTGCTCCTTCTCTACCACGTCTGGTTGATTGGCCAGTACCTGCCTGTCTGTCTGGATCTGGAAATCCCACAGGATCTTAGCCGTTATTCTCCACGACCCTCTGTGGAATCTCCCATCTGGAGTTGGGTGGGTCTAGCTCATAAAGTGCAGATGTTCTCGTACATAATGCCAGCTACTTGGTTGTGCTGTTCAGCGTATACTGTTCCTGCCTGCATCTTACACCCTGCCACTATGTGTTAGATTGTCTCTGAGGCCTCTCTGCACAATCTGCACCTTGGGTCCTATCTAGTGTGGTAGACCCCTGCTTCTATGGATCTGGTGCTTAGTGCCTGTTCTTGTGCTGCTATGATCACTGCCTCAGTGCTGCCTTTTAGTCCAGCCCTTTCCAGCCACTGGTAGGATTTCCCAATGTCAGCCTCAGCTATCTGTCAATGGTACATCCCATACAGGGGCTTGTCCTGACATGGCTCTTCTGTTTGAACTTCCCCCATGTCTGCTGCTGCCTCAGGCATTCTCTCAGCAGCATATCTTTACAGCATGTTTGTGTTACGGCAGTTGAAAAAAAAGAGCTTTGTAACCAATCCTCACATTTATGGCTGTCACAGCATCCCAAAGTCACGTGATTGCCATTTGTGAGCTTCACAACTGGCTTCCAAGCAGAATTAATGGAGAAACACAGAAATGAAATTGTAAATTGTGGTTATGTGATGTCTTACTTAACAACTGTGGTGATTCACTTTATGACAGAAGCAGAAGTGATGTAAGTCCAGCACAGGTTACATGTTGTTTTACTTAGTGATCACAGCAGTTAGTGATTGAGTTGCTGGTCCCAATTATGGTCAGTAAGTGAGGAATGAATATGAATAAATATATATAAAATCTAACAGATATTTCAACTGAATGCTATGTGTTGGATGCCAATGAATGCAGTTACTGCTCTGTAATAATCAAAATTATGCAGCTGGTTAATTATGATTATAATAAATTTTGTTTACTTACACTGAGTGAAAATTGTTCTTCTGAACTAGATTGAGAATTAATGTTCTTCTCTAAATTTATGAAACTGCACCTGTAGCTGTTCAGAATCTCACCTCCATTGCTATTCCTCAACAGCATTTACAGTTCTTGTTTTGAATTGCTGAGCAAAACAAGTGCACAGATTTGTAACAAAAAAAGTTTAAGAATCCTGTTAAGCTGTCTTCTAGGATATCCCAGTCTTCCACTTCCACCTAAATAATCAGTCTGTATTTTATACACAAGAGTATTTAGTTTTCATTGAAGTGTTTTGGAGGTTTTCTTTTCCCACCATTTGAGATTCCCCTCAAAGTCAGCAGACTCCTCACTTTTGCACACAGTGTCATTTTATAAGGATAAGCAAACTACTGTAGTATGTATGTTTTCTTTAAATTGACAAAATACAAATTGTTTAAGGATAATCAAATTAGTATATATGTTTTATTTAAAATCACAAAATACATTCTTCAATCACAATGTAATATATTTATAATGAGTGCATTTTGTTGATGATAAATGTCCCCTGAAATTACTTTTCTGTTATATTCTTCAGGTGGATATCAGCAAATACGTTTCAGTCAACGGGGTAACAGCACACCCCCACATCGAAAATGATGGAACAGTTTATAATATTGGCAACTGCTTCGGAAAGAATTTTTCTCTTGCTTATAATATTATAAGGATACCTCCCCTGCAAGCAGGTCTGTTCGCTTCCAAGCAGCAGCTGCTAATATCACAGTATGTTTCTCCCTTCCAGGTGCAGGTTAAATCAACTTCATATACATTTTCATAGCTAAAACTTTAGAAGACTTCTTTTTCTGAAAAAGCATCAAAAAGACTTTTCTTAATTACAGCAGAACCAATGTTCAGAGAACCAATTCTTGTATCTGAATTCTGAATGCTTGTTTATTCATTTGAATTGTCTGTTTTCTTGTTTTTGTATGCAATTCTCATTACTTGGTTTGTACAAGTGAACACCGATAAATGAATTGCCCCTCATATTGCCACCTCCTTGTCTTTCTCAGATAAGAAAGATCCAGTGACAAAATGTGAAGTGGTAGTTCAGTTTCCTTGCAGTGACAGATTCAAACCATCTTATGTGCACAGGTAAAAGGCAACTTCTCAAAAAGACTGATTTAAATACTTTAGGCAGAGCTTTATAAAATATTGTTAATTTCTTTTATTTATCATTTCTTTTATATACATTTTAAAACTTCTTTTATTTAAATTTTAAAATAGCCAAAGCTCTCTGGTTGGTTTAGAATAAAACACCCCCCAAAATACAATTCAAATTAAAACATATATAATAAAATCAAATAAAATACTGTACAAAATAAAGACTACATCCAAACTGGGCAGGAGCAAGACAGTCACGGAGAAACAAAACAATATGCATTAAAATACAATTTTAAAATACAAGATACAATTAAAATACAATTAAAGATACCCTGGGAAAATAAAAATGTCTTTACCTGGTACCGCCACGACACTAACATGGGCACCAGTCGAGCTCTTTCTCTTGTAGAGACTCACCTCACTTGGAGGGGGACCTCATTAGATGAGCTTAAAGTCCAGGTAGGTACATAATGGAGAAGTTGCTCATTCAAATAACCTGGTTCTAAGCTGTTTAAGTCTTTAAAGCCAGCACTTTGAAATTTGGCCCAGAAATGGACCAGCAGTCATTGTGTTTAGTGAAGTACTGGCCTAAAATCATTGTATTGTAAGTGAGCAGTCTAGCTGCTCTAGTCCAAACTAATGGAAGTTTGCAGACCGTTTTCAATGGCAGCTCCATGTACAATGTTTTGCAATAATCCAACCTGGAAATGACCAGATAATGAATAATTGTTGTGAGGCTGTCTCTATCCAGGTAAAGTTGCAGTTTGTAAATCAGCTGAACCTGATGAAAGGCACTCTGTGCCACTGAGGCTACCTGGACCTCTACTGTCAACAATGAATCTAAGATACCCCCGAGCTGTGAACCTGCTCCTTTAAGGTGAGGGAAGACCCTCCAGCACTGGCAGGACATCACCCAGCTACAAAGATGCACCACCCACCCAGACTTTATGCAAAAAATCCAGATTTGAAGACAGCTACTTCTAGCCAAGCATTCTTGTCACATACATAATAAAACAGTGTTTATTGAGCTCAAATTTGACACTGACACATTAAATCTAACAAGTAGCAAAAAGAAAGAAAATAAACTTTTGACATTTTTAAAATGTATAGCTAAATGTTGAATGTCATTTACATATGCAAAATGCTATGCCATATTATATACAATTAACTATCTTTCTGAACAGTTTTGGGCTAACTCCAAATTACATTGTGTTTGTGGAAACTCCAGTGAAAATTAATTTGTTCAAGTTTCTTTCTTCCTGGAGTCTTTGGGGAGCTAACTACATGGACTGTTTTGAGTCAAATGAAAAGATGGGGGTAAGTGTTCTCTAATTTATTACATTAATAAATTCATATTAAATAATAAGTATTTAACAATTTGTATCATTAAATAATTTGTATTCATTAAATAATTATTTAACAATTTGTATCGCATTAAACAATAATTATTAGTCCTTTTGCCCTATCTACCTCTCTCTGTGTATGTATGTCTGTGTGTGCATGCGCGCACACACACAGACACAGAAAAAAGGAATATACAGTGGTACCTCTACTTACGAACGGCCCTACTTACGAAATTTTCAAGATACGATTAGCTCCAGCCCCCCAAATTTACCTCTACTTACGAACTTGCCTCAACTTACGAGCCATTTTCTGCCCATTCCACATGGTCCGTGGCCATTTTCCACCCGTTCCACGTGGTCCGCGGCCATTTTCCGCCCATTCCACGTGGTCCACGGCCATTTTTCCGCTCCTGACACGTGGTCCGCGGCCATTTTTTCCGCCCTGCTGCGTGGTCAGTGGCCGTTTTTCCACCCAATGCGTGGTCTGCGGACGCCGGAATGGATTAACGGTAATTACATTGAACCTTATGGGAAAATTTACTTCGACTTGCGACCAATTCGACTTGCGATCAGAGTCACGGAACGGATTAAGTTCGTAAGTAGAGGTACCACTGTAGTTTTATTATTTCACATGGTTTAATAATATTAACTTTTGTAGGTATGGATGCATGTAGCTGACAAGAAAAAAGGGAAATACCTCAACATCAAATATAGAACTTCACCTTTTAACCTTTTTCATCATATTAACACTTATGAAGATAATGGATTTCTTGTTGTGGATTTATGTACATGGAAAGGGTAGGTACTATAAAACCTACATATATAGAAAACCAACTGTAATTTGGAGCAATCTTTCTAACCTAGTTATTGGACTCCAAGTCCCATAATCTCCTAGCAAAGGCTGAGGATATATCTGAAGAACGTTAGGTTCAGAAGACTAGCTTGTGAATTCTATGTGCTCAACTGCTTTCAACCATCCTATCTTCATATATCTGCAGCATAACAGATTGCTTTCAGGGATGAACACATTAGTTTATTATTCTGTTCAAATGAATCACAATAAAGCCAAGAAGTAATTCATTTAGTTGCACACACACACAGGAAAAAACAAAGGAACTACATGAATAGAGGACTAGTGTCAGTCCCAGTCTCCCTTTTCCAGCTATAATATGGAAGTCTGTCTGAATACAAGCTAAAATTTATTCTTAATAGTGTAAGTGACATTTGTTAAAAGTCACTTTTTCTTTTTAAGGGTGAGAAACATAGACTGTGTGTAAGCATACATAGAATAATGCTGTGCTGGCAAAGAATTCAACCAAATAAATTTATTTGACTTTTCATGGAATGCCCATGGATAGTGAAAAAGTCCCTGACTTGGATAGTGCTAGTTGTTTTATTAATGTGCTTGTAGCTACATTTTTATATCTGCACTTGAATTGGGTGCCATTCACTGTGGATATAAATTGACATACAGTGATAACTTGCATAATTTTTTCGCAAATGCATTTCAGTGGCCCAGAACTTTCAAGGAAATTTAATTCATCACTGTCTTATTTATTCTGCCATAGTCAAATAGGTAACTGTTAGGTTAGATCCCATGACCTGTTCATTTAGAAGCTGATGCCTTTTATTCCTCTACAGATATGAATTTGTTTACAATTACTTATACTTAGCCAATTTACGAGAAAACTGGGAAGAAGTGAAGAAAAATGCACAAAAAGCTCCTCAACCTGAAGTTCGGCGGTATGTCCTCCCCCTAAATATTGAGAAGGTAAAAGTTAAATATTATATATTGGAAAGAAGACCAATATTTTGCACATGTAATGTGTATAGATATTCACAAGCAAGGACTTCATGGAGAATGCAATGCACATTGGGCTGGTTGGGGGTGAGTTAATGTTCAGATGTTACACTTATTTGGAACATTATCTTCAAGTGCAATATTTTATATTTTCCCAAAGGACAAGAGGCATTTACTTATACTGTACAGGAATAATAAAAAAAGATGCTTTGGGAGAACACTATTGAAGTAGCATTTCAGTTTCCCCTCTTAAAATCAAGACTAAAAAAAATAGATTCTGAGATCTTTTACTTACATTGTTGGAAGAAGGTGGAATGTTGAAAAATGTTGAACAGCATAGAATGGATGTTTTTTCTTACTTTCTTTTGGGGGGGGGGGAATATTCTAGGCTGATACAGGAAAAAATCTAATCACATTGCCTAATACAACAGCAACAGCAATTCTGCACAGTGATGATACCATCTGGCTGGATCCAGAAGTTATTTTTTCAGGGCCACGACAAGGTAAGACTAATCTTAGCAAAAAGCAACAAGAACATCCTAGCAAATACAAGGAACCAACTAAATGTGTTTGTTTTGCCTTATAGCTTTTGAGTTTCCACAAATAAACTATGCAAAATATTCCGGGAAACCTTATACATATGTATATGGTCTTGGATTGAATCATTTTGTGCCAGACAGAGTAAGTATTACGTATTAATAGACTAAATTTGTTTTTGCAAAAAGGCAAAGAAAAGTGCAATTCCAAATACTTTCACATGGCTCGTGCCAGCAGTGATAGGAATATACAAGATAGCAAAGCTGAATGCATCGTCTTTGACAGCTTTTTTTGCTGTTCAGGTTCCTACTGGACTTACTTTCAATTCCAGTTTAACAGAAAAAAAAAGATTATTGGAAAGAGGAACATTTTCCATGGGATGCTGAGAGAGAGTTATACATACTTTGCAAAGCCAACTCTGGATGCCTATATTTATTATAGGAATAAACACACCCACAAGTGTTTAGTCCATAGGTAGCAACTATATAAAAAGGCTTTCTTCCAAGGTCACAGTATACTGACAGCAGTCCCAGCTCCAATGACTTTATCCTTAAAGAGGCATGTGGGTATAGATACCATAATGTGAACAGACTGAGTTTCACATAAAGCCTTGCTCTTTAATAGACTTCCATTCAAACAGCATTGCTCAGTTCAGCCCAGCCCAACCTGCTCCTGCACTCAAACTATCAAGAAAATACAATGTATTTGCCCAAATGAACAGATGCAAATGTTTCATGCTTCGATAAAAAGAGACTTTATGCCTTCTGAGACTTGCATTAAAATTCACCCCTGAGCTTGCTGTACAAAAGCCTTTAAACATCTAGCCAATTCTGACCTGCCTGTTTTGTGTACTGGGCCAAATCTGGCCTATACTTGTAGAAAGTATAGTACTTATTCTTTTTAGATGCTAGAATAATACATATTCTACAAAAGATTATGAGACTTTTGTAAGGCTGAATTTTCACTTTCAATATAGAGCAATCAAATCAAAGTGACATCTCCCCATCACTTTATTATATTGTTGTGGTTCCATCCTATACCTTATTTCAATTCAATTTAGTTCAATTCAATTCATAAGCTGCCTAACTCAATTGTGACTCAGGGTGACATACAATATACAAAATTTAAATTTTTATTTTAAAATAAAACAATATTTTGTTTTACACACAGTACAATACAAAAATAATGTCTAGAGAAACTGACCATAATCTCAGATCAGACAACCCACAAGGGGCTGGCCATTCTCTCTAGGCCAAGTCCTGGGAAAAGAGCCAGGTCTTAGGGGCTCATCTAAATAAGATCAGGTTGAGGTCCATAAGAATATCTGGGGTGATGCCATTCCAGAGGGCAGACACTGCAACAGAGAAGGTGGCATTGCTTCATGCCAATTCTGCCAGATCATATAGGGTCATAGCAGCAACTATGGAACATAGGTGGTCCCTCAAGTAACCAGGCCCTATGCCACGAAGGACTTCATAGATGATAACCAGCACCTTGAATTGCATCTGGAAGCCTGCTAGTGATCAGTGCAGAGCCTGGAACAGAGGTGTTACATGGGCATACCAAGGCAAGGCCACCTGCAGCTTCCAGGTGGTCTTCAAGGACAGCCCCAGGTAGAGTGTATTGCAATAGTCCAAACATGAGGTAATCAAAACATGAGCAACTGTCTTAAGAGCCTCTCAGTCCAGATATGGGCACAACTGGTGCATTAAATGAATCTGTGCAAAGGCCCATGTGGCCACAGCTGCCATCTGCTCAAGCAGGAACTGTGAATCCAAGAAGACCCCTAAGTGGTGCACCAGTCCCAAAGGGCATAATGCAATCCCATTCAGAAATAAGGGTGGAACATTTCCAGATCTGGGTGGGCCAAATACCCATGGCCACTCGGTCTCAGTGGGCCTGTCAGAGTTAAACTTCAATCTTTACATTTTTAAATGCAGTTCATTTAAATGCACTTTAACAGCAAGACACAAGAGAATGCATAGGAGACCAAAGTTTAACAATCCAACCTTAGCAGGATTACCAACACATATGTAAAGTACAATAATGTATGTGCACGCATACCTTTGCATTACCTGTGCAAAGGTAATAAACCACAAAATACGCAACCTACACATCTATCCACTTAAATCCTAACTTCTCCATAGCAATTTTTTTTAAAAAACCTGTAATTTATCAAGCGTACAGCTCTGAATGGTCTTCTCTTTGACTATATGCTTAACTGCTTCTTTCAACACTCCACTTCCATTCATCTCATCAATTCTAAACCAATAACAACAGGAATATGACTAGTCCCTGCTACTGTACCAGCTACTCTGAAAAACTTTGAAAAAACTCAACCCAATCATAAGCCAGAAAATAACAGCCCAATCAGAGTGCTTAGAAAATCTGAAATGCTGTCACTTAAAAGATCCACATTTTGTTTTGATTTTTTAATAAAACTCTTGAAATACTTATTTTATTTCATGTTCAAAACACTCAAAATTGCCATTTTAAGATTGGAAGGTTTAGAGTTCAGAATGATTTGCGCATCCTAGTAGTTGACACATTTGACTGTTTTACCAGCCTTTATAGCCTAATGCTTTTTTTTTTTTTATGAAAATCTTTTATCTTTTTCCAGCTTTGCAAAATGAATGTGAAAACTAGAGAGACATGGGTGTGGCAAGAACCAGATGCATATCCCTCTGAACCAATCTTTGTTTCTCACCCAGAAGCTATGGAGGAGGATGATGGTAACGTTATAACATTTTTACTGAAGTTTAGAAAAATTCTCTGTCCAAATTTGGCTCTATAAATATGAAAAGAATCGGCAAAAAACTTGGTTTATACCCACCAAATATTCCCTGGTGGAATAATGGAAAAATTATTGTGGTCCTGAATCATTGTATTTTCAGATTTGAACAAATCTTTCTGCTGAAGCTTTTGTGCTTCTTTGCTTATGTAATTTGCATTTATTTTTGGTACAGGTATTGTCCTGAGCATAGTCATCAACCCTGGCAGTGGACCAAAACCTGCCTACCTTTTGATCTTGAATGCAAAGAATATGAGTGAAGTTGCCAGGGCAGAAGTGGACATAAATATTCCAGTTACTTTCCATGGTCTCTTCAATAGAGCATGATGTCTGTCTTCAATACATTTAAATCTTTCTTTTTAATCCAATGTGTACAAAACAACATAAAGCATCCTTCTAATTATCTGCCAGTGATTTGCAAAATTAGTTTAACATTAAGAACTTCCTACACTGAGGCCCAATTTAAATATTTTAATACTTAAGGAAGTGTCCATTTTTAAGAATGCTTTTGCGATTGTAATGTACTGTAAATAAAATAAGGGTAAGCAAAAGTAATTAGTAGATGCTGATTAACAGCATCAGCATTTTAGTCTCAGTAAACTTCAGATGAATATTTAAAATTTAAAATGGTTAAAATTATTTGGTGATGGAACATGGGAGAAACACAGCAAATAACCTTGAACGCTGGTAGATTAAGTAGTGAGCGATGAGAAATAGGTATTCAGCAAATAATTGTTTTGGAACCAGCTGAGATTCCTATCTTTGCTTATATTTTAATATTTGAAGATAACAATTTATTTTTTAAAAAATTAGAATGAAATAATTTGCATTTTTGCCACTTATCAGGGAAAAGGGTATTTTGAATTTGATCTCTCTGATAATTTAAACATCTTTATTTTACAAATGATTGTCTAATACACACTATATAAAATGTGAACATTTACTTTTAAAAAAATATTCAGTCCCTCCATATCTTCGACTGAAGATAGCCCGTCCCTATCTTCAGATTTGAATATCTATATAGTCAGAGTTTATTTTGTATGAACTCTGAGAACTGAAAACCTTTACAGCTAGAAGCAGGGTTTTTACATCAGTTGGCTAAAGGATGTGAGAAGATCCCCTTAAAAAATGTACTGCTGTACTCTAGCAAATACACTTTGAACTTCTGGCTTAACTGGTTAATCTATTGTGGGGGTGAATTGCTGAATGCTAGTCTTTGGAATTTTGGGATTTTTTTCAAAGCTGAAAACATTTAGTGTAAGCTGCTTTAAATCTTGGAGACTTTAAAAAAAAACTTAATTTCTTGGTTATATAAATGCTATATAATAGTGTCCTAACAATAGAATTACACTGGGAAGTAAAAAGTACATCTTGAAAGAAGGCAGTGGCTTTTCTTCTCCACTGTTGCCAAAAACACATACGGACGTGTCACTGTGATCACAGGAGTCAGGGTTGACTTGAGAGCGTCTGTACTTTTACCTACAGCATACAGACAAGAAAAACACATGACTGAAGACTGACATATAAACATTTGTTAAATCCAAGTACTTTTCATACAATGATGTCATAACGATATTTTACTGACAACTTTAATATATTATTATCTGACATCAACCCAATCAGATGCTCATTTATAGGCAAGCTTTCTTGCTTACATTCTTAAGACAGGAAGAGAAGACTGTTGCAGGGATGCTATCTGGTAACTTTGTTGCTTCATAATTCTTAAGCATTGCCCGATAACCTGCCAAAAGGTAAAAATTAACATCAGTGATAACAAGTTGAATTCAGATCAGGAGAGAAAAGGTAGAATAATACAGAGGTTTCCATGTGCATTTATCAAAACCACATGCCAGTGAGATAGAATGGATATCTCAGGAAAGGGACAATTTAGGACATGTTGAAATTAGTAAAAAAAATGCTGTATTTTAATCACAGATTGTCTTATGTATTTTCAATTATTACATGTTTATATGAAAAGAGTGTACACATTTCTCAGTATTCAATAATAGTAGCACAAACATTAGAAACATGAAATTGGATCCACGATAATTAATTACTTGGATGATACAGAAGTGTATGTTTGCTATTATTGATAAAGAAAAATGCATTTATTCAATATTTTTTTCAAATAGGAACCAAATCAATATTAAACATTGACAGAGACTCAATTTTAAGTTCATATGAAACCAAGATAATCCTGTGATTTAAAAATCCTATTGATGTCTCAAAGAATCTTTATCCCAAAATTCAGGTATCTGAAACAACTGTTGGATTATCCAAACATAACTGTCCTGGACAATTTTATCTAGAGTTTTTACATTCCTGATAACTGCATTAATTCTCTGAAACTCTTTCATGTTTCTCATTATGACACCAAAAGCATGAGCCACATTTTCTTCCTGGGAAAATATCCACTACATTTTAATACTGCATACACAAATGACAACTATCTTCTGAAAATATTACACTACAAAACTGTAGTGCATTTAACTGCATTAAATGTAGATGCAGGGACAATCATTTTAAATAACCTTTTAATACAGAGGAATGATTTGTATACTTTTGGATAATGTATTGACAAAAATAGCCTTGGTAAACTATGCCCCCGTCATTCCTTAAAAGTCATGGTCCTAAGTAGATGTAAAGAATAAACTGGCAATAAAAAAATTAAGAAATGCTATGTGCGGGGAAGCAACATTAAATACTGCATTGTGTCATGTCAAGAAACTCGATAGCTT
This sequence comes from Python bivittatus, assembly GCF_059951505.1. NCBI lineage: Eukaryota > Metazoa > Chordata > Lepidosauria > Squamata > Pythonidae > Python > Python bivittatus. Next base: position 36,985,768 of record NW_028277098.1, read on the forward strand.
ACTGTTAGAGCAACAGCAACAAAAAACTAGCAATTGGTTCACTTGTCCTAATTTCCCTTTCTCAAAGAACAAACATATTCATGGAGTATACAATCAATAACTGCTCAGAATCAGTTCTGTTTGATTATCCTGGTATTTTTACAAATCAGGCAACCGAAGTTACAATTCTATGTACTTCCTGAAAGAAAACACAATTTTGAACAGAATGGTGACTATCTCTAAATAAATACATAAAGGCTCAGTCTCTTATGTGGGAAAATATAAGGATTTTTTTTAAAGTAATGATTAGAAGTTAATCCTCAATATTTGATTAGATATCACAAACCTCATTATGCATCAATGTTTTTCATTTGTTACCCACTACAGTCAAATGATTCTCGACAGCTTACTATATCACCCAATACATTAAATGGCAAAATAGTGCTTCCTACAGTATTGGGTAAGTTGGCCTTGAACATATTTTTTTCAGTAGGCATACCTGGCATAATCTGTTTTAATGCAATCTTTTAACTTGTATAAACTGACCAGTGCCTGTCGTTCAGCTCTTGGCTTATTGTTTAGGTGAGTTCAGCCATTAGTTAATCTTCTCACTTGCAGACTAGATTTCTGGCATCACAAATGGAGAGGATAATGAAGTGCTAAAATGCTGCATTAGTCAAAAGCAAGTAAAGGGATAACCAGACACTTCTTTACAGGTATCCGGTCCCCCACAATTAGGACCGGAATTTCCGTCACTAAACAATGCAGTCATCGTAAAGTGAGACATCACATGACTGCACCACTTAGTGACAGCAATCCCGGCATTCCCCATTGCCATCGTTAAGCAAATTCCATCAGTTGTTAGCCGAGGACCCACCCCAATCCAAGCCATTCTGGGCTTGGTCCCTCAGTAAGGTAAGGGACTGTCTCCAACTCCCCGCACCCACCTATCTCCTCCCCCAATCTCTGCCCTTTTGACTGCCCTGCACCCTGCCTTGCGGGGTGGCAAGCAGCCCCAGAACCACGCAGCTCTGGGGCTGTAAAAAGCCCCTGAGTTGCAGTGCAGCATGAAGTGGCCCCTGGAAGCATCAGCCACCCCAGCCACCCCCCCCCCTGCAAACCGCAGCAGCCAGGAAGCACCAGCAAGCATCAGCTAGCATTTGTTTGCATAGCTGCTTTTTCTTCCAGTTCCCTGCACCAACTTTTTGCCTTTTCCACCCAACCACAGTGGCCAGGAAGCACCAGCAAGTGACAGCAAGCATTCGTTTGCTCAGCTGCCTTTGCTGTCTCTTTTTCAGACCCAGCTTCTCCTGCGAACATTTCCTCCATGTGGCTCCCTGTGCCTTCGGAGAGCTGTAAGATTTGTTTGGGAGCAAACATACTTAGAACTGTGTTAAAACCCAGCATCTTGTTCTTTATTGTAAGACAATGTAGTCTTGAATAATTCCATCTAAGATAACTGGTGGGATTAACAAACTACAATGACAGAGGTGATTTTAAAAGGAAAAATAAACTGCAAGAAAAAAATAATAAATGAGTTTTTGGGAATAAATAAACAAAAAGAAAGAAAGGTTCTGAACACATATTTAGTGCATACCTTCCTTGAACTCTGGGGCAGGATTACTCCATCATCCCAGATCCTGGCAGAAGAGTAAAATGCACTACTTTCTTTTTGCAGCCTGGAAATATAAGAATTTATTTTTTAAGAGACACATATCTGTATCAACAGAGGTGAATATGTATAGCTCAGACTTGATATCTGTATCTTCAGGTATATATAAATGAAGACTCTGTATAGTCTTTATGTGCTTAATGAACAAATGACAACATACTACAGTTGTACCTCAGGATACGAACGCCTCTACTAACGAACTTTTCGGGTTACAACCAGCTCCGGCCGCAAAAATTTACCTCGATGTGCGAACTCCGCCTCGGGGTACGGCCATTTTTCCGCCCTGACACGTGGTCCGCGGTCATTTTCCCACCACGCAGCGTGGCGCCTGGCCGTTCTCCCGCCGCGCGGCGCCCGGCCGTTCTCCCACCACGCTGCGCCACACCACGCGGCGCCCGGCCTTTTTCCCACCGTGCGGCGCCCGGCCATTCTCCTGCCCCTGACGCATGGTCCACGGACGCCAGAACGGATTAACGGTAATTACATTGAACCTTATGGGAAAATTTGCTTCGGGATGCGACCAAATTCAGAGGGCGGAACGGATTAACCGGATTTACATTGAACCCTATGGGGAAATTTGCGTCGGGTTACGACCAACTCGGGATACGCCTAGAGTCACGGAACGGATTAAGTTCGTATCCCGAGGTACCACTGTATATAGATTTTTTCAAGAATGAGAGGCAGAGATTGATCATGAGGTACATGCAAAACCCACTGTCCTGGGAATGGACCATTCTGGGGAACTCTGGAATATTCTATTTCTCCTCTGGACCACACAGACTCTACTGTCAGATGGTGGTTTCTGGAAATTAACTCTACAAGCTGGAAATAGTCTGTGGTATTCTGGGAATATACAGACTCAAACCAGGTCTGTTTTTGTCTAGGTCAGCATGAAATGTTCTTTACCCAAAACACCACAAATCATTTCCATTTGGAGGATTCAGAAAGCTGCTGGATTACTTCTGGAAAAGCTAGGCTTAACACAGCTGTTTTGCACTGAACCCTCAGAATCCCAACAGTCCATCAAGGTGAACATTTCAGCTCTGGCTCATTTTGATGAGATATTTGGGTCATCAGCCATGCAACCTCAATCCATAAATGCTTTCAAAAATACAACTAAAAATGTGTCCTTCACTGCCAAAACACTGTCCATCCATGAACTAGAAGATACAGTCACTCCAAAAGCATTCCCAGCAAAAAAGATGCAGTAAAGAAAATTCAGATTTTAAAGACTTAGAAGTTACATACTGAAATCCAAACAGAAATGTAGTATCATTAATTTAATCATTTATTTATTTATTTAGATCAAATTTGTCACCACCCATCTCATTGAAATGACTTTGGGTGGTTTACAAAATGGTTAAAATCAATTAAAATTAAAATTACAATATACAATATCTTAAATAAATAGAAAATAAATAGACCCAAGGATAGATGTTAAAATTGGCAGTCACTCAGAGAGCCAGCCACCCCCAGATCGGGTAAGACTGTTATCACCCCACGTAAGCTGGCAGAGCCAGGTCTTTAATCCTTTCCAGGAAGCTGGGAGGGTAGGGGCCTGCTACATCTCTGGGGGGAAAATATTCCAAAGGGTGGGGGCAATGGCAGAGAAGGCTCTCTTCCTCCTGGGCCCTGCTAGCCAAAATTCTCTCACTGACAGGGTCCACAACATGCCCTCTCTGCCTAACCGGGTGGGACAGGTTGATGTAATGGTTGTTAACGTACAGTCAGGTCCAGAAATATTGGGACATCGACACAATTCTAACATCTTTGGCTCTATACACCACCACAATGGATTTGGAATGAAACAAACACAATGTGCTTTAACTGCAGACTGTCAGCTTTAATTTGAGGGTATGTACATCCAACTCAGGTGAACCGTGTAGGAATTACAACAGTTTGCATATGTGCCTCCCACTTGTTAAGGGACCAAAAGTAATGGGACAATTGGCTTCTCAGCTGTTCCATGGCCAGGTGTGTGATATTCCCTCAGTACCCCAATTACAATGTGCAGATAAAAGGCCCAGAGTTCATTTCAAGTGTGCTATTTGCATTTGGAATCTGTTGCTGTCAACTCTCAAGATGAGATCCAAAGGGCTGTCACTATCAGTGAAGCAAGCCATCATTAGGGTGAAGAAACAAAACAAACCCATCAGAGAGATAGCAAGAACATTAGGCGTGGCCAAAACAACTGTTTGGAACATTCTCAAAAAGAAGGAAGGCACCGGTGAGCTCAGCAACACCAAAAGACCCGGGAGACAACGGAAAACAACTGTGGTGGATGACCGAAGAATCCTTTCCCTGGTGAAGAAAACACCCTTCACAACAGTTGGCCAGATCAAGAACACTCTCCAGGAGGTAGGTGTGTGTGTGTCAAAGTCAACAATCAAAAGAAGACTTCACCAGAGTGAATACAGAGGGTTCACCACAAGATGTAAACCATTGGTGAGCCTCAAAGACAGGAAGGCCAGATTAGAGTTTGCCAAACGACATCTAAACAAGCCTTCACAGTTCTGGAACAACATCCTATGGACAGATGAGACCAAGATCAACTTGTACCAGAGTGATGGGAAGAGAAGAGTATGGAGAAGGAAAGGAACTGCTCATGATCCTAAGCATACCACCTCATCAGTGAAGCATGGTGGTGGTAGTGTCATGGCATGGGCATGTATGGCTGCCAATGGAACTGGTTCTCTTGTATTTATTGATGATGTGACTGCTCACAAAAGCAGCAGGATGAATTCTGCAGTGTTTCGGGCAATATTGTCTGCTTACATTCAGCCAAATGCTGCAGAACTCATTGGACGGCGCTTCACAGTACAGATGGACAATGACCCAAAGCATACTGCAAAAGCAACCAAAGAGTTTTTGAAGGGACAGAAGTGGAATGTTATGCAATGGCCAAGTCAATCACCTGACCTGAATCCCATTGAGCATGCATTTCACTTGCTGAAGACAAAACTGAAGGGGAAATGCCCCAAGAACAAGCAGGAACTGAAGACAGTTGCAGTAGAGGCCTGGCAGAGCATCACCAGGGATGAAACCCAGCGTCTGGTGATGTCTATGTGTTCCAGGCTTCAGGCTGTGATTGACTGCAACGGATTTGCAACCAAGTATTAAAAAGGGAAAGTTTGATTTATGATTATTATTCTGTCCCATTACTTTTGGTCCCTTAACAAGTGGGAGGCACATATGCAAACTGTTGTAATTCCTACACGGTTCACCTGAGTTGGATGTACATACCCTCAAATTAAAGCTGACAGTCTGCAGTTAAAGCACATTGTGTTTGTTTCATTCCAAATCCATTGTGGTGGTGTATAGAGCCAAAGATGTTAGAATTGTGTCGATGTCCCAATATTTCTGGACCTGACTGTATGTAACCATCATAATGTTGATGCTTTTATTTTTTTTAATACACTTACTTTCCTTTTAATAATTTTACATCTATTTCTGGTTCTGAATAGTCATTGTTCCAGATCTGTGTGAATGTGAAGCTACGTCTTGAGTCCACAAGGGCAATTCTTGCATTTGGCCAAAGGAATAAGAAGTTTGGATCAAACGATCTTCCACACTGAAAAGGGCAACATAAAAGCAATGAATTCAGAACAAAGCTCATTTTTAAGTTAGCTGAACAAACTGTCTATTTATGGATAACATTAAAAAAACATAGAAAGACTATGAAACATAATGGCAGCACCTGTCTCAAATATTAAGTAGGATCAGGCCTGATAATACTTGGATGGAAGATATCCAAGAATAGCAAGGGTGCATGCTAAATTGGTAAGTTAAAAAAAAAACATTCTGAAAGAAAGGGCAAACCATTTCCATGTAAGGAACCACTTCCATGCTAAGGAAATTACATGGATGAGTCCATGTCATCACCAAGAGTTGATCTTCACTTCAAAGAAACTTAATTTTATCTTAATAATTTGCATAAAAATACTTAAGGGATTCCACATTAGACACACAAAATGACTGCAACAACTATAGCACTAATTAATATGTGCATATTTTATGAGAAAGTTATCATAAAGCTGTAAAAAAAAAAGGGGGGTTCATTTTTGTTCCAGGGCTACTCATTGGTGCAATGAGTATCAGTTATTTTACATTATTTTTATTGTATGATAGAGATTGTTCATTCATTATATAAAATGTGAAACATTGCTGTGCTGCGAATGTTTGGAACTGGTGATTAGGAAAGGCAAGTTGGTTATAGACACAAAGTGGTGACAACCTGAAGTATTAATAATCATAGAATCATAGGGTTGGAAGAGATCTTGAAGGTCTTCTAGTCAAACAGCAAGAATCCTCAGACCATCCCAAGCAAACAGGATGTTCAGCAATCTTACCATAGCATAACTTTCACTTCCAAAACAGCCACCAATCACAACTGTTATCTTTGGTCCAGGGGCACAGGCAACTGCAGCCATCATGGAGGCCTGTGCCTTTAACCGATTAGCCTGATCTTCTGCCTAATTTAAAATGCAAACAATTGACAGTTATTTTATTTTACACAGAGAGGTTCTATTTATTCCTTCTAATTAAAAGTTCGCTTGATTACACTGCTCAGTCTGTTCTGACTGGAATGGACTTATAAACTGCAAACAAATAAAAGTATAAAGGATTAGGTATTAATTTATTTTCTTGGCAACCTAAGAATGGGTGGCAGAATGTTAGAGTCTTAATGGAGTCTTAATATCAATGTTTTTAATATCAATGCCAGAAAATCACTACTAGAGCCCACTTTTTAAAACAAAGAACAAACGTGTGTGTGTGTGTGTGTGTGTGTATGTGTATGCGTGGATGGATAGCATAGGGGTTAGAGTGCCGCCCTTTGACATGGGAGACCAGGGTTCCTACCTTACCAGTAGGGGTCCTTGGGCAAAGACCCCCTAACGTTTCACCTGCCTACCTTGAATATGAGAGTGACACGAACTACGAGAATCATGCTGCTCAGATGTCACCCAGATTAACAAGGTCCACACCAGATGTTGGGGAACCAGGACAATCTGACAATAAGTGAGCTACTGGAACAAACCATACATGGACAAGACAAGAGAACCTGGAATTGATGGAATGCTACTACAACAGTAGACCTAATGAGAGGGGCATATGAAACATATTGGGAACTATGGATGGACAGAAGACCTACATCCACACTAACTGAGAAACAGCTAGTTATCCAACGCTTCAACATAGTGAAGAAGCTGCTCTCACAACTTGAGATAGACCAGCTACATATTACATCCCAGACTCAAGAAGACCCGGAAGAACAACTGGATGTGCAGTCAATACCTGAAGCTGGAATGTCACTGCCACTCTCTCCATTACAGAGCACAGCAGCTGATATGAGGCATAAGATCATGGATAAACTAGCTACAGTCAACCCTTGAGACTGATTACCAAGGCTCAGTGGAGAAGTACCATCACAAAGTATGCTAGAAGATGCCAACAGAGCCCTCACGACAATCCCAACTACCACCATAACTCAAACCAATGAACTGGTATGTGTTATAGCCACTGCAATCCTGAAGATGCTTGGCTACATGATCAAGAACAGCAATACATACCACCCCGCTGGAAAATGAGGTTGGAGGCTAAGATCAAGGCGACCTGGAGAGACGTTAGTCAGCTGGTGGAACTACAGAATGGTGTGGAGATTAAGGATAAGACATGGCTGCTGAAAAAATTCAAGGGCCTGACTCCATCTGAAGTCCTAGAGACTGCTAAACAAAGGCTCACAGCACTGGCTAAGGAAATACACTAGAGAAGCAGAGGCCAAGAAGATAAATGCCCTGTTCTCCAAAGAACCATCCAAGATGTACTCCCAACTGCAGTGCAACAACACAGTAACAGCAGAGCCACCAAGAGCAGAAACTGAACAGTACTGGAAGAACATAAGGGAGAAAGAAAAGACACATAACATCAGTGCAAAGTGGCTGCAGGACCTGAGAGCAGATCACAGCAATCTCCCAGAACAGGAACCAGTCACCATCACAGTAGCAGACATCCAACAACGGGTCAAGAACATGAAGAGCTTGTCAGCACCTGGCCAGGACATGATCCACACCTACTGGCTAAAGAAACTAACAGCAATGCATGAAGGCCTAGCAGCATAGATGAACCAGCTGCTAGCAGCAGGCTCCCACCCAGAATGGCTAACACAAGGAAGGACAGTGCTGATCATGAAAGACCCCCACAAGGGAACAGCACTGTCCAACTACCAGCCAATAACCTGCCTCCCCACAACATGGAAAGTCCTGTCAGGCATTATAGCTGCCAAGCTACAAGACCATGTGAGCCAGTACATGAGCACAGATCAGAAAGACATTGGGAACAACACCACAGGCTCAAAACACCAGTATAGATAGAGCAGTCACTTGAGACTCAGGTTCTAGACAAATCAATCTGAGCAGAGTCTGGATTGATCACAGGAAAGCCTACAACTCAATGCCACAGACATGGAACTGCGAATGCCTGGTGCTATACAAAGTCAACAGGATACTACAGACCTTTCTCAAGAGCTTAATGGGACTGGGGAAGACAACATTGGAAGTCAACTCAAGACAGCTTGCACAAATGGCCATCAAGTGCAGCATATACCAAGGTGATGCACTGTCTTGACTGCTGTTCTGCAGAGGCTTGAACCCCCTCAGCCAGACAATCACTGGATACAGGACTGGATACAGATACAAGTTCAAGAGTGGAATTACCATCAGCCACCTCTTCTGCATGGATGGCATCAAGCTGTATGCTAAGAGTGAATAAGATGTTGACTTGCTAATCCACCTGACACGGCTCTACAGTGAGGACATTGGGATGTCATTCAGAGTGGAGAAGTGTGGCTGGATGGTAGTAAAGAGAGGGAAGGTAGTTAAGATGGGGGTGGAACTACCAGCAAGCCACATAGCAGACATAGAGACCACCTACAAGTATCTTTGTATCCCAGTCACATGGGAACCGTGATGAGGAGGCAAGGAAGACAGCAACAAAATGGCTTCTCCATTTTGGCTTTCTTTTTGTAAAATAAATGATGACATGGTATAATAAGTCATGTCTTGTTATTCATCTGAGGTTGTATTTACCTACTTTTGAGAACTGCTAAGGACCAGATGATTTTTATTATGTCCTGATATGTAAAACCACAGAAGTCAAAGAGGGTGTACTTTCTTTTTCACACAACTGTACATACATACGAAGTAAAAAGATGCAAGAACTTTTTAAAACAAACCCAAGCCGTATTACTAGTGAATAATTATCACTGGAGGTAAATATATAATTTCTTGGGTTTCCAGTTTGGTGCTACAATTTTCATCTTAGAAACATAAATTATCTTTACTATTCATGCATCCTTTTTCTTTAAAGTGCTATTGAATCAATGGAAGGGAACCAGAGGGGACTCAGGCTAAACATGGACAAAGCACTGGAGCATCATTTAAGGAAAAGAATAAGATCATTGGTGTTTGTATCTTGGTTCATGTGCAAGAAGGGAGAACCATCCCTTGCTGTTCATATATGCGTGGGTATGGAAAAGAGTTATTAGTTCCTTGATCTCGGAGAAAGTGCCTGAGATGCATACAAACAAAACAGTTGTTTTAATGGAAAATCCAGTAGTCATGAATTGGAGCTTCACAGGAGAAACAAGACATCTCAGGATAATAATGTAAATCCATAACACTATCTCTTGCTCAGCTAGGTGACAGTTGACTGATCTAAAAAATGATTGGACCTGGTTTGTACTTGAATGGTGAGATATGCTAGAGCTATAGGACAAACTAGAAGTTGAAAAAATATACCCCCACCCCCACCCCCACAGACTGGAAAATCACTTCCATACTGCTGCCAAGAAATCCCTATGGACATATCTGTGAAATCACTGCGAGAAGCTAAGCTTGACTTTAGAAAGACTTTACTATTTATCTTCTTCTTGGCATCATTGAGCCAAAGGTTGCTCAGAACATAGTTTAAAATATCACTATCCTAGATCTCTCTCATGCTCATACTTTACATAATACACATTAACTTTTTATCAACTACTTGGGGCAGTGGAGATCCAGAATGGGTTAAACTCTGCTGCTATCTACTGTCAAGACTATGACCTTTTGAGGTAATAAAGCTGAGCCTCTAATGTAGAGTAATTTGAATGTGCTTGGTATTAGTTGCTTACCTGTGTGAGATTGGTTGGCTCTGCAGTATATGGAGCAGTATTGACGAGAAACAGGATAGGAATGTTTCGCTGGCTACAAAGCTTTATGAAATGGCAACCTTTTAGAGAAGCATTCTGAGTCAGCTCACCATTGTTAGCCACTATTCCAATTAGCTGTCTAACCAAAAAAAACCAAATACAATCTGTACTGTAAGCATACTGGACATCCTGAAGTCAGAACAGTAAATATTTTCTACGCATTTAATAAAATGACCTTATAACAGCAATTTAAAAAGCCATTTAAACAAAATGTTATGTATTTCTTTCGTTTCATGTTAGTCCTACAGACTTATTTAAAAACATACCTTTTTTGGAGCCATGCCAATGGACTGCAATTTTTAAAAGAGAGCCTTGCATTTATTTTTGCTTTATAGAATTAAACAAAATATATCAAACAAAGCAAAGCTAAAACATTAGAAAAGGCAATGTGAAATGAAATACTAGTGAAAAAAACTAGATTAAAAAACCCTCAATCTGTTTTGAAATAAGACTATTTCTTGGGAGAAATTATGAGCTGCATACAATTAAAATGATTAAATATAAAGCAATAAAATAATCTACACATTTTAAAACATCTTTTAATAAAATATAATTGTAAAATAAGGATGAAAAATAATATCTGGACTTAGTAGTCTAAAAAGTCTAAATAATTTAACTATTTGCAAAAATATTGTAAAAGTGCTTCTGAAAATATGTCTGCCCTGCCCACAAATTAGTAATGTGGGCTAATAGTACAGTTGGTTATATTTTTCATAAGCCTAAGTATTCCCTTTTGAAAACTAAATATTGTTCTTATTTTACTGGCAAGACATAGTACAGCACATTTCAGAGGTACTACAAAACCAAAGTTAAAAGGCCTGAATACACATAATAGATTCAGCTACTAAAAAGTATGCCCTGTTTAATCATGTTTTATTGAATAAACAAATTTTGGCTTAGCTTATCAAAAATGCTAGTTTAAACTAAATAAACTAGACTATGGTCAGCCAACTGTGGACTATTCAATAAATCAAGCAGCTACCTTAGCACTATTTGTGAACCTAATTCCTTTCTTAAAATGGGGCACCAAAACTGATCAACTCAGAACAAGGTAGAGATTTTATTTCATATTTTCTCTAATAAAATTGGATAAATCAGAAGCTGAGGACAATTTGAATAAGGATTCTAAAATGGACTTTAAAGAAATGCTAGACTATAAGCGAGACAGGGAAGATATGGAAAAAGATGCTGGGGATCTGAAGATGGACTTAAAGTCGCTTGATTATGAGAATGATATGGAGAAAAAGCGACTGAGATGCATACAAACATAACAGTTATTTTAATGGAAAATCCAGCAGTCATGAATTAGAGCTTCATAGGAGAAACAAGATATCTCAGGATAATAATGTAAATTAAATCTAAAGTTCCTTCTGCTGCTCCCTTCATCCAATGCCCTACCCGTCTTCTTTCAGAATATATAACTATCAAAAGTGGTAATCTTCCTAGCTTGCTAAAAGTTATAAAGAAAAGTATGTACTGGTGTAACACTAATTACAACTACTTGTCTCTCTCCTGGCCAAATAACACCCTGTCAAATATTTCATGTTAATATCTCATCATTACTCAGGTGCTTTGTTTTTAGCCAATACGCAACACTCAAGTGAAAGGGGTCTAAGTTATTGATTTTCAAATTTCAATTCTGAGAAAAATGGCAACATTTTATACAGAGCAATTCCTGCCTGTTGCAACTATATGTAGCTATACTAAAAGAAAAATTAGAAATTGTAACATGCTTTTTAAAAAAAAAATCCATAACACTATTTTTTGCTCAGCTAGGTGGCAGTACCTAATTGACCTTGACTGATCTAAAAAAGTAAAGAAAGGTTGGGCCTGGTTTTTACTTGAATGGTGAGATATGCTTTCAGAGCTATTCTACTGTGGAAACCCAGAAGGGAAACACTAAATCTCTGAAATCTTTTCTGAAAATAGAAAGAATGACAGAGATTACTATATGGGATTTTATTTGGAGAAAAGATTGAAGATTGATCCTTTTAAAAAGAGAAAGGAATTTAAAGTGGATTTATCAGATCAGGGTTAAACTGTGTAAGTTTTAATCCTGGGTTGTTAATACTGAATTTTCTTTTTCTGACCAGGACTGTAGGACAATGATTTACACCTGTAAAATGATTTATTTGGTTTAATTTAAAATACACATTATTATTATTGGTCTTTCTTATGCTTATGGGAAGAGATTTTTTTATGTTTTATTTGTCAGAAAAAAATTTACAAGTTAAAATGCAAAATAGATTTGTTTAAGCTTAATACATAGAGTTTATTACCACTGGTACTCTTAATGCTTTTACTGATTAGACTGAAGATTTTTTATAATTTGGTTATTGTTTAGGGATGAGAAATGGGATAAAGAGGGCTTTTTTCTGTAATATTAGAGAAAGTGTTATATTACTGTTAATGCGTAGGCTTGTTTGGAGGGAGGGGGAAGTCACCTTTTATATCTTTTTCTTTCTCTTCTCTTTTTTCTTCTTTTTTTTCTTTTTGTTTGTAAATTCTTTAAGTTCTGTGTTAGCTTTTATAAATGTAAAACTTTAATAAAAATATTATATAAAAAAAGAACAGAGTAGAGATTTTATTTCATATTTTAAGGTATGATGCAGACAGTACTCAGCTTCTGGAGCTAAACTTTTATATTTTGGATAAGTTCAGCTCCTAGACCTTAGCTCCTAGGCCTAGTGAGTTAATGCAAGAAGGAAAAGAAGGTTCAAGGAGGGACGAACTTCTTTTTTGATCTTCAGAAGAAATTTCTAAAAGCTTCAAAAAAGGGATTAAATCTAATACTCAACATATCTGGTTTGTTTCCCTCCTAAGACATAGACAAACTGAACTACTAATAATTAACCAACTATAAAGTGCTTGCACTTTTAAATATGCTAACATAAAATATATCATTTTCCTATCTAAAGACAAAAATGTATTAAGTGAATATTAAATTCATAGGTAAAGATTACTGCAGTTAACATTACATATTATATCAATCATCATATGTAAATAAAATTTAAAATAACATAACATTCCAATTCAAGAAAATATTTTTTCATTTGACAACCGGAAGAAAATAGTATAATTTTATGAAAAAAATTAACCAAACAAGTTCAAACAACCTTAAATTTCATTCCTAACATAAATTTCTGCTTTATTTATTGAAGAGAGAACAAAAATATCAACACAATGAAGAGACACTACCAAATGCCTATTAGAAAAGCTTCCAGCACAAGATTTTAAAAACGTCAAGATGTTATGACTAATCTTTTACGTCATGTACTTAGAAACAAGGTTAATATCATTAGAAAATATTAGGATTCTAAAAAATAACTCTTTCACATATTACATGAAACTTAAATATTTGAGCTTTTAAAAGTTTTGAGAGCTTGCAAAAATAGCCTTATTAACAACCCTAGGGAAATAAAACTAGTTGCTTAAGAATTCAAACTGGCAGAATACCGAAGGCAGTATTTCTTCAGGTTCTTTCATGTTATATTATAAGCACTTACTAATCTAAACTTGGCTTAAACAGCTGATTTTACAGATTGGATTTTCTGCACAAGAAACCATTACACAAAAATGCAGCATCACAAAATTGCTAAAACAGAAGTAGCCCATAATATCTAAAGGTATTGGTTATATTGAGTGGACTAAAGCAGAGATGGTCAAAACATCGCTACACTTAGAAGAAACAGCAACATGCCAATCTGGCGCTGTGTTTCACTTTAAAGAGGCTGGGTATACAGTGTATACTGAAGAACATTTTGTTAAGAATGCATGTTATGAAAGACTCACAAAACTGCAGTGTTATGGATGAAAAAGGCATCCTTACGATTGTTTGGTGAGATCCTCTTTTACTCAGTAAGTTAAGGTTAGATAAATACTCATAATCAAGCAGCACTAAAGAATACAGCAGGGAGGAATACATTTTTTCACATGAAATACTTTGAAAAACAAATTAAGCTTTTTAAGGGAAAAAGAGTTAAAGAGGACTTCGTTATGCATCATTAGCATTGTGATTATCTAATGCATACACACATCCTCAATGATAGTCCATTTAGCATTCACATATGCAATAAAAATATTACTGTTGTAGGGAAGCTAGAAAAATCAGACTTCCCTAGAAACTGAAATAACAATAAGCAGAGGATTGCAACTACCTAATGATTTTATTATCTAAAACAGTGTTTTTCAAACTGTGTTGAGCAGAATCTTAAGGCTCTGTTGGAACTTGATTACGATCCATGACTAAGGGCAAAAAAAAAAAAAAATCACTTGAACTGAGTGCATTTTCTATCACTAGAGCTCTGGAATTGTGGCTGTGGAATTCTTCTCTTTTTTTTAACTTACAGGTTTTCCAGTTTGAAAAACTTTGATCGAAGAAAGCTGATAGGGCTTCAATTCAGGAAATAATTATTCTTGAAGATGAGGCTTGGAAGCTGGCAGTAATCTGCAGCATATCAGCTTCCAATTTTTTAAAAATTAAAATATTAATTAAAAGAGGTTTTAAATGTTGGAAGGGGCAAGGAGCTTAGGGGGGACCAAGAAAGGTCTTGCAAACAACACAAGAAAATAACACATGGTAGCAATTAAAATTTAAGATAACAGTAAAAGTGGGAAATAATATTTGATTTTTGCAGGTACAAAAATCCCAGCATGTTTTCACAACGATAAAGTACATCAGAAACTTATTCTGATTCTTATTTAGTGCAATTATTTTTTAAATTAAGCCCAGGGCAATTCTATGAACTTAACTCAGAAGTAAATCCCACAAAGTTCAGTGATGATTACCTCAGTATAAAGGTACTCAGGATTGCAGCCTATGAACTGTGCACCTACTACAATACTGGGTTGATTTAGATAAAATGACTCAATAACCATTAACATATTTAAGTCATTTATTTTGAACACTGCATTCATAAAAATTGTAAAAATAACCTGGCCCATTTATTTTATATTCACTCTTACCCTTCTATGCAGGCAAATCCTGTTACCAAAGTTATTCCATAATTAGCTTTGAATTCTTGAAATCTGCTGCCATCTATTATCCGACTCAGAATCTATAAAAGATTGTTTTAAAGAAATGAAAAATCAATATGAAGTCTTTTTTTCAGTGAAAAACTATTGGCTGATTTTCAATTGTTAATCTGAAAATCAAATACAGAATTACATAAAACATTTTACTCGAGGACAAAAAAATAAGATGCTTAGGCATCAAATGTATACTCAGAATTTAATTTATTTTCAGTCTTGAAAATTCTTTTTCTAATTAACCAAATCACCTCAGCAGCATATCTATGCATAGAGGAATATATAAATGCCAGCAACAATAATGGCACTAGTCTATTACATCAATATTAGTAGAAATTCTAATAAGACTCTAAAAACTTATTCGAATTTTTTCTATGTATAACATCTCTGTAGCCTTAGTTGACTTTATTAGATGTATACTGTGATCCTCAATGAAGAGTAAACATCCATGTGAAAATACAGGTTTACACTTCATATACGAAATAGATTCTGGCCCACAAAAAAAATACAATAATAAAACTGGTAAGTTTTTAAGACGCTCTAGCTATTCTTATTGTTTTCAGTAGTAGAATAAGCATCCGTAAATGGTCTAAGCATGTTAAGGGCCTCAAGACTTCTATTTTAACCATTCTTAGCCGCCCAGTTAGATTGCTCAGTCTTCTTAAATCAGTGTGAATTATATAAATCAATTTAACTATGTTCAGACCTGCAACTGGATTCTTACCAATTTTATATGTAGTGTGTAACTGTAATCTTGTGGTGCAAGTCCTAGGAGGTCATCATCACTGTACAAGGGATTATCAAATTCTAGACTCTCTTCTATAGGCATCACGTAATTCAGTGTTGAAACAGCATTTCTAATACATTCATATGCTTCTTTTTCAGAAGTTGCAAAATGATCAACACAACCACTGACTCTGAAAAACAGATTTCCTAAATATATATCTAGTATAAAATACAACATTCAGGTTAAACTATTAAAAATATTAGTATTAATAATAAAAACATGAAAGACTAAGATCTATTTTTAAATAATAGCTATACCCAAGGAAAAGAATATTAAATATTACTTTTCTTGATGCTACTTCAAAATGCACATTTGAAAATGTTGCTACTATATGTGGCCCTCTGAATTTCTGAAATACAGTCATTTGAATAGAGATATGCCTGTGTTCAAGGCAACCTAGCAGTCACTCTTCCTAAGCCAGATGGCTTATTGTGCATGACTTAGTTATGGGAAGTACAGGGTGCAAATAGGGCTGTGCAGCAATCCGGACTTGAAAGACAAAATGTGATTTGGCTTGCACGTGTGTATGCACACAGCACCTTAAATCAGCTACTTCTTTTATCCAGCTCAATCAGCTACCTGCATTGGTGACATACTATCATGGGAAAGATGCATTTGGTTAAAGGTATTCTCAACAGGCAAATGTACATGCCCATGCATCCTCCAAATCACATTATGTCTTTGCATCAACATTACTGCACAGCCCAAATGTACAAATACTATTACTTTTATTGTTACAGCATTCACACTAGTTAGAGATTCTACTTTCAAAGCAAGTGATGGAACTGAGCCTTTATGCATTTGAATCAAATTAACTAAAACTTGTATTGGCAAAGCTTAGATATAATTTTAGGTCTAGTGTGATACATAATCAACAGAAGTGCAATAGAATGATGTATCAATAGCTCCTGGTCACAGTTGTACATTATAACAAAGAGGCACAGTATAATCAGAACCATGTCTACTCAGAAATAAGTCCTAACTACAATAGGTTTATATGCATGTTAAATTTAATAATATTTCACCATAAGTGCTGAGGCTGAATCAAGATCAAAATTCTTGTATATCTAGATTTTCTATCCTCAAGGTCTAGATTGTCTAGATTGCAATAATTTCTAAGGTTGTGTATTTGCATATCACATAGAACACATTCCTAAACACTGCGTATGCACACATACACACAAAAGAACTGAACCACACATAAAAGTTTCTTTCTAGATCTCACCTGTTTCTAAATTTAGTTGACAGTAATTGATTGAAAGTCAAAGTAATGGTGTTTTACTTGCACTTAAAGAATTCCATATACCCTCCTTTGGGGAGTCTCTATATATCCCTTAAAAGTTCACCCAAAGTTGAAAGATCTTCCGAAGTATCATTTGCCAAGGTGCTAGGTATTCTACCAGGAAAAGGTATGGCCCATAAAACAACATTTTTACTTTAAGTAACTAGTGGACTGAAAGAAGTGTTTGAAAATAATTTTTGCATGCAATACTAGTAATCCTTATTCCCTGCTCTCTTCTTTTACATTTTAAAAGAAAATAAACACTAACATTTTGAATGAGCTGCAGAAAATCCTAGACTTTAAATGTGTTAAAAATATGGTTTTACAAAAGGCCTTAGCAAACATACAATACAAAAATCCCTTGCCTAATACAAGATCTGAAGTGTCAAATACAACTGCATCATCCCAACAGGTGGCAAACCAACATCTGTTTAAGTAATTCCAGTGAGGATGAGCCTAACATCTGCTGAAGCAGTCTGTTATAGTACTGGAAGTTTTAGCTCTTAGAATTACTATGGTTGGTCGCAGTTGGCCAGATATTTAGACTGGATTTGGCATTTTTGTCCACCCACTGAGTCCTTCCCAAGGACCTGGGATAGGCAGATGTCATTGTTTAATAGTGTTGAAGATATTGTTGCAGGATGTAAGCTGTTCCAAGTAAAGCTGCCTTTTGCAATTGATTGATTTTGTCAATGCCAATGGTGTTCAAGTGGTGCTCCAGACATTTTGGAATTCCACCCAAGGCGCTTATTACTACTGGTACTGTCTTTGCTTTCTTTTGCCACAGTTGTTCTACTTCTATTTGCAGGTCTTTATATTTTGTGATTTTTTCCAGTTCTTTCTCTTCTATTCTGCTGTTTCCAAGTATTACAATGTCCATGATCCAAACTTTTTTATCTTTCTTATCAACAATTGTTAAGTCGGTGATGCTGTATAGCAGATGCTTGTCTGTTTGAAATTCTAAAATCCCAGAGCACATTGGCTTCTTCATTTTCTATTACTTTGTCTATTTGGTCCCACAATTATTATTATTATTTTTATTATTATGGTTGGTCGCATAGTCAGCCAGATGTGACTGGATTTGGCATTTTTGTCCACCTATCCAGTTCTTCCCAAGGAAGGATAGGCAGATGTTGTTGTCTAATAATATTAAACATATCGGCGTAGGATGTAAGCTGTTCCAAGTAAGGTGCCTTTTGCAATTGATTGTATTATTGCTGGTCACACAGTAAGCTAGATACTTAGACTGGATTTGTATTTTTATCTACTTATCAAGTCTTTCCCAAATTGTTCTTATTATTTCCCCAGTGAGGTACTACCTTGATGTGGTTGTGGGGCTTGCATGCTCCAAGGAGGATGAGAGCTATGTCAGAGGTTCAACCACACTGGAGAGGTCTCATCAGAGTAGCCAGACGAAGAGTGTCTCTCCCATAAACAATATGGTGAGATGTAATTTACAGAAACTTATACCAGATTAGTTGTTGCCCGGATCAACAAGGACCTATCAAGTCCTTCCCAAGTTTTTCTTGTTATTGTTGTTGTATTGTTGTTATATTTTTATCCCACCTTTTGTAATATATATTTTGGTCACCTCAAGGCGGCAAACATACATAATACAGTATACATATGTAAAATGCCTATTTTCCCCACAACAACAATCCTGTGAGATGGGTTGGGCTGAGAGGATATGACTGGCCCAAAGTCACCCAACTGGTTTTCATGCCTAAGGGAGGTCTAGAACTCACAGTCTCCTCATTTCTAGGCCAGCATCTTAACCAAACTGGCTCTCTCTCGAAAAAAAAAGATAGATTGATTGACAGACAGACAGACAGACAGACAATCTGCTTCATAGCAATGTCTATTTGTTAGGGAAGGTTCTACCTTCTAGAGCAATGTTGATTTGTTTTCAGTATAAAAAAACTTCAAATATCTGAAGAAAACTACCCCATTTCCCCTTAATCTTCTCTTGGTCAAATTAAATATGCAAACTCTTTTAGCTATTTCTCATAGTTAGAGATGTGCAAAATCTTCCATGGATGGAACAGCTGTTTTTGGGTAGCTTGTCCCCAAACCAAAACATGCCTGTTTTATATTTTGGTTCTTATATGGAATGAAACGGGGCTGTTTTCTTTTGAGACCATCACAATAAAGTATAGGTGCACAGGCCAGTACACTGCAGCAGTAGTTTAGGGGAAGCAATGGAGGGAGGGAAGAAATAAAATGCTGGAAAGATTATGGGGATAGGCAGCCAACACACAGGCTATGTAGTGGAGGGGAGAGGGGGAAAATTGGCCAGCCTTACCCTACTCATCCTGTAGATCTGTCCAGTATCGTTTGTGCCAAAACTTGGAACAACAAGAACAACCAAAATATTCTGGCTTTTGTTTCTGCTCAGTTGTGGTTGATCCAAAGAAGTTTAGCAGATCTTCCAGAATGAGACACTTTCTTTCAGATTCAAAACAAAACATATTCTCCATTTTGTGCACACCCCTATTCATGCTATTTTGTTTCCAGTCTCCTGACCATTTTGATAATTCTCCTCTGGACATATTCCAGTTTGGCAATTTCTTTTTACACTGGCTTGTCTTCTACTAGATAGTTTCAGCATATTTCAGGCATTTCTTCATTATAGAAAATTAATTCCTATAAAAGAATACCTATGACTGAATGTACAATTCAATTGATATTAAGAGCTGAGAAACTAATGTTTTACTTAGCATGCAGACTGGCTCCCCCTAGTTCTTCAGGATGAGTGTCTTCTCCTGTGGCTGCTTTAACTAAAGGGGGACCACCAAGAAACACTGTCCCAATTTTATCTACTATGGCCGTTTCTTCTGCCATCACAGGAATATAAGCACCTCCAGCAGTACAAGAGCCACATACAATTGACACCTACAAGACACACCAAGAGAGCTGTGTAAGAAAAAATAGATAAAATTAAATTTAAATTTCTAAGTAAGTTTTAAAGGCATGCTATCTTCATGACATATTTCTGAGAAGCAGTATTTAGTGACTCATCTCAGAAAGCACCATAGTAACAAATGAATCAAGATTTTTATTTTAGGATACAGAACCAAAACTGCCATCTAATTTCTACATTACAACAAAAATAGATAATAAGTATATAAACAGTGTATAAACATGGAAAGCATAAGTGTACATTTCTATTTACTCCGTAACTCTGGGTGGTGGGAAATCTTATTTTGGTTTGATATATACCCCAAATCAGACACAACCTACTGGAATTTTGAAATGACTTACGTTTACATTTTTCTGAAGAGGTAATACTTTTATATGACCCACTAACTGTGCCTCAGTAATTCACTGCAGAGAATAAGATAAAGAAGCTAATATAAATGCTAAACGTACTCATTAATTCATTAACCAGAAATCTCTCTACAAAACTGTTTCTGGATCATAACAAGGAGAATTATCAACAAATGAAAAAATTAGCTGCTACATGTCTCTTCTGAAATATTATTAAGTGCTATGCTCAATAGTTGTTTATTCTTCTGCTTATTAACTTAATTTTGCTGAAAAATATATTTTAAAATGTACTATCCAATATAATATCACACCTGAGGGATTTTCAGTGCAGACATTACAGCCTGATTATAGAAAATTCGGCCTCCATGGAACTGGTCAGCAAACAGCTCTGCCTAACAATTCAGAGGCAGAAAAAGCAAGAGAAAACAATGATAATGAGTTTCAGCAATGTATAAATTTAGAATCTTTAAACATCATTTGCATAATCAAACAAAAGACATATTCAGTTTCTGTATTACATCCAGTTTTAGAAAAGCAATGCTAGACAGTGTTAGTTTTTCAAGATTTCATTTGTTCTTTTTTCATGCAGTGACTGAATAAAGCTAAAGCTTTGTTAGACAAAAATTTACAAATCCTAGGTCTGTCTAGAGAAAAATGTTCTTAAGAATGGCATGTCAAAAGTTTTTGAAGATACATTTTTATCTTTTGTTTTATTACCTTCTTTCAATATATTTGTTGTGTTATCTTTTGCCAATGGGGTTTTCTTTGGCTGAATAGTATTTTTTTTTAAGTAAATATAATTTGTTAAAAGCAAATTTGTTTACATTAGTCTCTTACATTAACCCTTTCAGAGCAAAGTTAAACTTATGTGGTAAAAACTTTCCCCTGGATCCATTTGCTTATGTTTCCAAATTAAGGCAAAAGGGATCAGATACTACCCAAAATGAATACGGACAGTGCCTTCCTACCCAATAAAATAAAAATAATTTATAAGGAGTTGCACTGGGAATACAATCTGTTTTATGTCACTGGTAAAGGTTTGAGGTTATAACCCCTCTCTCCCAGGAAGAACACAATGAAAAGGGGAAAAGCAAGTTTCCTAATTGTTATAGAAAATTTGCATTCAATTTCCAATTCTCACAGGATTGCCCAGTATCAAAAACACTCCTCTCTGCTATTGGCAAAAACAATCTTAACAATCTTTCCGCCCCTGACACGTGGTCCGCGGCCATTTTTTCCGCCCTGCTGCATGGTCAGCGGCCGTTTTTTCTGCCCCTGACGCGTGGTTCGCGGACACCGGAACGGATTAACGGTAATTACATTGAACCTCATGGGAAAATTTACTTCTACTTGCGACCAACTCAACTTGCGATCAGAGTCACGGAACGGATTAAGTTCGTAAGTAGAGGTACCACTGTATTTTATTTTTGCTTCAATGCTATTTTTCAGTATGCAGTTTGTTGAGTCATTCAGGTTTTTAGTAACAATTGCCATAAAAACTCATTCATAATCTATATTTCATTTTGCTCTTGTAGTATGAGTTTGTATTCTACCAACATGTTTTTGGACCCAGAAGCGAAAACTGACCACACCAGAAATGGAAAAGAATAATTTTAAAGCAGATTTTTAAAACTTGATATACCATACATACTCACAAATAAGCCAAGAATTTTAGGTGCCAAACTACACCAAAAAAATTGGATTTCACTTATCCACAGATGGGATTATCTGCAAATATATACAGTAATACTTTTTAAATGTACCTTTATATCCCTTATATATCCATGGGTAAGCCCAGCCACAGATAAGCTAACCCTCAAATTTTTAACCAAAATACCATGAAAAATGGGTAGGCCAATTGGGTAGGCCAATTGTGAAAATTAAAACAATAGAAAATTTCAAGGGTCGGCTTATCTACACGTGGCACATTTTTCATGGTACTTTGGTTAAAAATTTGAGGGTCAGCTTAACCGCAGATGAGCTTATATGCAAGTTGGTATGGTATGGTATGGTATGGTATGGTATGGTATGGTATGGTATGGCATGGCATGGCATGGCATGGCATGGCATGGTATACGTTTTACCTGAAGTGGCAAGAATGCTCCCCCACTATCTACCAAGTAGACAAATGGAAGCTTATTTTTAATTGCTATTTCTTGAGATCTTAATAGTTTCTTCAGTGTAACAGGATAAATGGTTCCACCTTTTATTACTGCATCATTTGCTAGGAAAGCACACCAGATGCCAGATATTCTTCCAATTCCTTAAACAAAAGTGAAAAGAATTGTCATAAAAAGAAGTATTAGCAGGCTTTCTGCATGTGCAAATAATTTATAACTATATATAGCATTAAGATATTGTACAGAACATTCCAGAAAGTTTTTTGTAATTTCTTGAGCTGCCAAGGAGATAGCTCGATTTTCAATACTTGCTACATTGCTATGATGGTAGTGTTGGAACAAAACAGAGACAAGACAGATAATTCTTTTTTTTTTCAAAACCTGTATATTAAAATCAAATTATCAAAGCATCTTGAAAGTTCAATTTGTATCCTAATTTTATTTTGCTTTCCTTTAATTTTAATTATTACCTTTGTCCAAAGCATAATAATTCTACCAACTAATTGAACAATTTAATTAATAATTTGGTTTTTAACTGATCAGTCTATAATTTATATTTCTGTGTTAATTGACACAATTTTGGAATTGCTTTTCATTTTAAATTCCCAATACTTATTCATTCATTCATTCTAGGTTATTCCTGCAACAACCAAAGATTCTAAAATATCCAAAAATTAATGTTCATAAGTTCAATCATTCCAATTAACTGATTAAGCCTTTGGTTTACTTATTAATCAGTTAAATAGATTATTTAATAGCATACAGATCTTTGCAATACCACAAAAGGATCTCATTTCTATTAGCCTACAAATGAACAGCTTTACTACCAGCTCCATAACCATATGACTACATATTATGTGATAAGAGGTAGGCAATCATTGTCCCATTTAACTTTCCCAAAATATCTCCCCAAATCACAGTGCCAAAATTCAGAGGTAAAAATGCCAATTTTCATCCAATTTCCTTTTTTTTTTTTGCTCAAACACAGGGTTAAATGGATACATTTAATCTTTGTATGGTTTATTGCATTCCTTTTACCTCTCAAACCATCTCCAAAGCATCCCAAAATAGGCTGAACATTTCAACCTTGCACATTCTGCTGATAACACTACATCGCTGCTGTACTTTCTAGGATCTCAGTGGCCAATAAACAAATATCACCAGCCTGCTTCATTATAAATTATATCATTCTCCCAATCCTGTAGCTTAGATTCTACTGCTAATATCATGTGTCACTTATACAGTGGGCCATAGTGCAGCTAAGCAGAAGAGCTAGCAAGAAATTAGCTAGACATGAGAATACTTTCTCTTCCATAGTATAGTTATACATTCACACAAGCTGGTTTTCAGAAATTTTCAATTACTATCATATAAAATGTTACTTTAAAAGTATATATATTATAATCATACCTTCATTAGAAAAGTGGTAATCACGGTAATCATAAATTTATTAAGCTGATGCTAATTTTGGTTCAACTATGAATATTTTATAAGATATACCAAAACTAATCCTAAAAATGCGTCAAAACAGTAACAAAATACCACACTGATATCCCCTCTAATTCTGTATTCAGCAGTGCATCTTTCAATATGCACTGTTTTCCTTTTGTTGTTGTTATTGTTGATAGCAAGCCCAATTCCTATCACATCTGAACTGATTAGGATATAATGATCAAATTTACCTTGAATTTCCCCTTATACAAAACTTACCAGTGATACATCCTGCAGCAGGAACATCACCATATGGCATATCAAGCCCTGCAAGAGGGGAAAGCTCAAGAAAAGATTCCTCATCAAGAAGCAGTTTTAAGCGTTCATGAACAAGCAATTTCTTTTTCTTCTGAGTATGAATCAATATTGCATTTTTTGTTCTGCCTTTGCTGACCTTCTCACACAGCTCTGAATACCTACATGAAAAAGAAACACTCAAAAGATCCTATATACTATTTAAAGATGTAATGATTCTTTTATATTTGCTATATTCTCTTCATTCCAAATATTTTGTATCAGATTATTGGTTTTAAATATTACATTTTAGTACTGCATTCTTGCTGATTTTTTTGAGTTGACTTGATATAATTTTGTCATTTTATATTGTAAAATGGTCCTAAAAATTTATATAACCTATGGTTAAACAATAAACATATCTGTATCTTTATCCATCCATCCTATCTATCCATCATTAATAAACCATGCAAACCTTTTGAATATGGAAAGAATATGTGAGATACTTGTGGGAACACCTCTTCCTAATTATTTCTGCCCATCCCACCAGATTGGGCAGAATCAGCATGCACTGGGTCCCATTGGTGGAACAGTGTCACTTGGTGGGCCCAAGGAAGTATGCCTCCTCTGTATTGCACCTGTCTTATGGAACAGCCTCCCCTCCTCTCCATCCCGAGATATGGATGGTCCCAATCCTGCTGGCCTTCCATAAGGCCATGAAAACCTGGCCATTGCTCAAGGCTATGGGCCCAGGGTGCTAATGGAGCTCTGATGTAAATGCAATTGTATCTCTTACATTGCTTGCCTTTTTTATGTATTGGATTGTGATTTTGATTGTGTTTTTTTTCTGTTTGCCACCCATAGTACCTTTGCTAGATGAGTGGGAATATCAGTATGCTAAATAAAATAACATTTTAATATATATACATTATTGATTATATATAATTTTGATTATGCACTATCAAGTTAAAGAATGCAATCTCAGCTAAAGCATACAAAATGACTTCAGATACAGAGAGAGAGAGAGAGAGAGAGAGATTTGTTGTTTATTATTTGTTATCATTTTGGGGTTTTGGGGTTTTACTCAAAGTAAACTGCAAGTTTGCCGCCCAAAATTGCAACTGTGAGATGGGCAGTATATAAATCAATACAATAAATAAATGAATAAATATATTACCCCCAAACAGTTTGATGTTCAAGTGAAAGAAGAAAGAGGTAGGAGTACTACAAACAAGGGAGTTACCTTTGAATACATGTCTCACTGTTCCTTGCATTTCCTTCAAATATATGTCTGTAAAGTGAAGGGATTTCACCCTCTAATACTGGAAAATTTCTCATATACTGATGTTTATTTTTCATGCTAAAATTCACAGGTGAAGAATGTATCATGTTATGTGGAACTTTATTGACAGATTTTATTGTAGACTTGCAGTTCAGCAAATTCCATATTTGTTGTTTGCCCATGTCAATTTCCTGCCACTGCCTCTTGGATCTTTGGAATAATCTGAAGTAGGATGTAAACAAAGGGCACTGTGAATTCTTGGAGAATGGAGTAAAAGCGATACAGTTCCACATCATTTTGTAATGATAAAACAAAATCAGTTATTATTAATACAAAAGTAAACATAATAATTACAAAATCAAATAATCTAATACAAGTCTTTCCCCAGTTTCATGGTGTCCAGATTGGTTGGGCTTTTTTTTTTTTAATCTGCGCTCAGTCATTACCGACTCCAGTGACTGCTTGGACGAGTCCTTGCAGTTTTCAAGGCAATTGTTTCAGAAGTGGTTTGCCAGAGCCTCCTATTTACTGGAGTTGAAGTCTATATCTTCCATATGGAGGGTATAAATTTGGGCAACATTGTGCTAATGTATAACTAGATTTGGTCAACCATTTTCAGTGTCATATGGAACTATGTAAAACTGCTTTATCAAAGCAAACTTTCTCATAGTCAATCTCAGTCTATTTCAATAAGATAAAAACTTAATAGGAAGATAAGAGTCCAAAACAGTCACCTTTATGGAAGGAACCTCTATGGATAGTAGATAGATCTACTATCTATTAAAGTAGATGGAATCCAAATCCTTCCAGAAGCAAAATCTTCTTAAAAATTCCCAGATTAAAAAAACCAAAACAAACAAAATACTTCTAAAACCAATACCACAGAAGAAAGCAACCAGAAATTCAAAAAACTGCCATTCAATTAAATGATGCCAAATTCTTACATCATGAAGAATGAAATGCATCTCTTAATTACACCACGTATAATTCACATATAACGAAGGTTTCTGTTGTCATCTTTTTTATCCTAATTCAAACCAATATATCAGCTTTTCCTTTTGGGTAAAATGTACTAGTCTCTAGATAGTCACTTTCTACACTTTTTCCTAACTCTGTGATTTCCTTTTAAAACTAAGGCAATTTAACGTTATGTTTTTAAACCCTGAGCTTTAGAATTAAATTAGAAACACAGGCCAAGATTATTCTATACAGTATTCTTAGATTCTGAATTAGGCCTATCATATCTGGGATGCAAAACCTCAGACTAGTGCTAGAGAAGATACTGTTATAGTAACTAGTAAATAGTAACTTTTTAGTAACTACTTTCTAACAATACTCAAGCTTTGGTACCCAGTTCTAGGGATTTTTCAGAATTAGACATAGCTTTTCTAGATGAAGATGAGGAATTTCCTAAAGATGTTCATGCCTGAACAAGCCCAGAAGTGAGCAGATAGTCTTTCAGATAATCTGGCTGCAAATCACATGGGGGTTCACAACAGTCAAAACTAGCAGTTTGAATCATATGCAAAAGTAAAAATAAAATAGAATTCAGTTCCAGGTAATACAGAGGTATACTGCCTGGTTCAGATCAAGTTTCCAAACACTTTTTGAAGGTAGTTCTGAACAGAGTATTTTTCAACAGTAACTAAGATATGTGACAGCATGAACCGTATTTGACACATCTAGGAAAAAGCGCAATTTATACCCTTCCCTTAACGTTTAGGGGAATGTGGACTTCTTTGCAACTGTTGCAGACTGGAGTGGTTTCGCTCAGTACTGGTCAATAAAGGCGCTCCCCAACGAGAAATTTTATGACTTCATAACCAAAACGCTCTTAGCAAAAAACGACGGAAGCAGGCCCGGGACCTCTCAGACCATTGAAAAGTTTGAGGGGAAATGGCCGCTGACGGAGAGACTGCCTTGATCTTAGCCGAACCGCCAGCTCCGATAAAACGATCTGACTGGCTCGAACGCCCAGCGGCCTGCCCACAAACAAACTCGGCAGTTTATACCGTTTATGAGGCGTAAGGCTTCCCAGAAGCTTCACCCTGCGCTACAACACACGGCGCCGCGCCGGGAAGGAGGGAGGGAAGGAGAGAGAGACGGCCGTCGGTCCCGGCCCTGGTCTTGGTCCCTCCGGTCTCCGAGACCCGGAACTCCCGCCCGCTCCGGGACGAAGTGCGCAGGCCCGCTCACTTCCAGCCACGGCTGCTTTCCCGGCTTGGTTCTTCGCCACGTGCCGAGGAAGCGCCGCGGCGGGGCTGCCTCAGGTGAACGCCCTTCGCCTCCCTGGGAACCATTGACTGGCTGCGAGCTCGGCTCGCCGCTTTCCTCGCGCCTCATCTCTTGCTATTCAGTTTCCTTTTTCAAGTAGGAGCTAATTTTATTTTCATTCTGGAAGCCACGCGCAAATGGCAAGAGCTCGCTCTCTTTTCGTCTTCGTTTCACAAGGCGCTTTTTAAACATAAACCGGCCGTGAGAATTCAGCGGGTGCCCCCGCTGGGGCGGCGGTGACCAAAAGCTAAACCTTGGCTTGGTTATTTTTCTTTGCTTCCTTTTGGCGTATTAATTTCGCCCCGTGAAAAATAAAGTTAGCAATACATGAGCGCTGATTTGGTGGGGCAGAGGACGGTGCAGCACTTAGGGTTTTCGTTTTTTCTTTAGAACTATCTTAACTCTCACCGGGTTTTTTTAGATGTTTTTATCCCGCCTTTATTATTTTTATAAATAACTCAAGGCGGCGAAAATACCTAATACTCCTCCCTCCTCCTATGTTCCCCACAATAACAAACTTGTGAGGTGAATTGGGCTGAGAGACAGCGACTGGTCCAAAGTCACCCAGCCGGCTTTCATGCTTTTTTTTTTTGCCAAAAAAAAAGGCAAAATCTCAGTCTCCCTCAGGAGATTCTGCCTTGTGGTCTTAGACTTGACAGAAAAGGTTGGGAAAGGGATAGGATGGAAAGAAGAGGAGAGAGAGAAAAGAAATAGCTCAGGAGGAGGATGGAATGGTTGCCCTTTGATATAAATGAAAAGATGGTGACAGATTTTCAGGTCATTTCCTCACTAGAGATTTATAGCATCATCCAAGTTTTGCTGTGCTGTCATAAACATAATGAACACAGGCTTGAACTCTGCAGAGAAACTCTGGGAACTACTTCTCTTTCTTCCCTGACAGTTAATATATTAGGAGAAAGCTCTGATGTAGCCTAAGGCAGTGTTTCTTAAAGTGTGGTCCTAGCCCCAAGATCCTCTCAGGGGTCTGCAAAATCAAAATTATTTGCCAGCCTATGCTGAAAAATAATACAATATTAAAATCCCATCAAACAATCATGAGAAGTGGTAGTGGCAGCAAATGTATCAAATTTAATTTTTAATACAGCAATATTGATAAATATAACCCATACAAGCAAAAGCTGTTTTGGGGTCCTCCATAATTTTTAAAAGTGGGAAGGGGTCCTGAAAGCACAAAGTTTAAGAAACACTGTGCTAAGGAAATTAGCAGAAAATTTTAAATAAGACTCTAGGTATTTAATTTCTTCCTAGCATTTTTCCCACACATGCAGGGTCTGCTTTTTTTCAGATCAACCAAATGATGTTCCATTAGTTGCAACAGGAATGGACCAACCAGCTTGTTGCCCGAGCCTGACGTCGTGGGCTGAGAGAGAGTGATTGGCCCAAAGTTACCCAGCCAGTTTTCATACCTAAGGTGAGACTAGAACTCACAGTCTCCTGGTTTCTAGCCTTATGCATTAACCATTAGACCAAACTGGCTCTCCATAATCTAAATTATGGTAACAAAATTATCACTTAACCCAAAAGTATCCCACCCTTTTTCAAAGTCCCTATACTTTCTTATACTTCTATAAACCATTTTTGGCTTATAGGCTAATGCAAGAGGGGGTGAATTATGCATGGTAAATTACTAAACCTTGTGGCTGAGAGGTATTTGAATCCAGGTCTGCCCTGTTTAATCCTGCACTCTTACCGTGTTACACTTCTCCCAGCTTCAACTTCCAAGGCATATTTAAAACAATATGAACACTTAGCAGTGTTATATAAATACAAAGAATTTCAAAATGTTGTAAAGTAGAGTGCTCCTGTTTATCATCAGCCCACAGTTCTGAGTTACTTAATTCAAGTTTTCCTTCTCTACACCCCAGACATGTTTCCTGTTCACTGAGCATGCTCACTCTTCATGGTTGCTATTAAATAAGAACATTTCCATCTTCATAATTTTTACT
Organism: Python bivittatus; assembly: GCF_059951505.1. NCBI lineage: Eukaryota > Metazoa > Chordata > Lepidosauria > Squamata > Pythonidae > Python > Python bivittatus. The sequence continues at coordinate 37,015,396 of NW_028277098.1, forward strand.
TGTGATATTTTGACATGTGTTCAGGATTTTTTCAAAATATGATTTCCCAGTATTTAATCAGTAGAAATAGATAAAAATCATAATTGTTGACTATTCTTATGTATATACATTATATTGCTAGTACATTGCCTTGGAAATGACATAATTTAAGTGTAATTAATGCTTCTTCCTGGTTTTCAATGTAATGGTCCACACATAACTTAAATGCTTATTTTCAAATTATTGGTGAGAGTCATTTTGGCGTAGTGGTTAAAGGCACTAGCCTAGAAATTGGGAAAATCCTGCCTTAGGCACAAAGCCAGCTAGATGGGCCAGTCATTCTCTCTCAACCTGAGGAAGAAAGCAACAACAAACCACTTTGAAAAATCATTGGCAAGAAAACTACATAATGTAGACTTGTCCTTGCAGTTGCCGGGAGTCAAGCCTGACTCAAAAGCATACCCACACCCAAAGTTAATTGGTGGAACATGCTTACTTATAATTGGTAGCCTTCAATAGTTCAGTCCTGTGAATGACTGTTCAAAAATGAGTCCACCAAGTGCAGCTGGACTTAGTTCTAGTAAAAATCTATACATAGGATTGCAGCCTAGTAATTTAAATAAATTATACTTTTATCACCTCATTCTTCAGGTGAAAACACTTTATTTAATCATGAAAAAAGGAAGTCCCTACTAAGAGGGTTGCAGGTTTAAAGGTACAATATAAAAGGGGAAAGAGATTAGAAGGAAAGAGGGGAAAAAGAAACTGAAGTGTAGAAACAGGTTTTTTTTACAATCACCTATAGAATGAATAAAAATAGTTTAAGCCTGCTGGAATTCATTTTTGCTAAAACCTTTCCTCTTGTCTCCTCCTGCTGAAGTTTAATGGAATGCCTGCTGCTAAATAATAGAGACTTAAACATTGTTTGTGTCACATAGTGCTTAAACAGGATTCATTCATTTGTGTGTGCTTGCTAAGACTCATCCTTATGTTATCTTGATCAGATGAACATAAGATTGCACTGTTAGTTTTCCATTTCTTCTTTTCTTCAGTGTATATTAAACATGGACTTTTCCATTTGTACTATTTCTAAAGAGGTATCAATCTGCATTCAAAAGAAAAGTAGATGTAACTTGATGTAATTGAATTTAAATTATTTGTTACTTTAAATTGTTTGTGATTTGCTTATATATTAGTGTATATCTGATGTTTTACAAGCTAGCTTGTTCACATGTTGCACAAGACAGTGCTTCCTTTTGCTATCCCACTCCCACCCCCACAATCCCCCCCTAGGTTCGAACAGGCAGAAACTAATAGAATTAACCACTAGCTTCAACCATGGTAACTTCCCTTCACTATTTTTTCAGTTAGGTTTACTGTGTAATCGTGTGTATAGCATTTTGAATTCAAAGGGCAAAAAGGAGCTTTGGAGCATGTGGGATGGCTCACATAGAATCTTTCAATTTAAAACAGCTGCAGTTTTTTGTGATTTATATGGCTGCCCTTCTCAGCTGTGGTGTGATCCCAGGAAAAGACATGTTTGGTTTAAGGAGTTGCTGAAAGGTGCTATATGTGTGCCCACACACTTTTTTTGCTTTGAATCTGAAGTGCTGCATAACCTCTACTGAATAAAGCTTGCTTTTACTTCCTTGAAATTAGTGAGGACAGGGACATTTAATTAGTAGTTGCAAACATGTTTACATTGCACAACACTATCATACTAGCTAAATCTGAACTCCAGATATTGATATGGATGGTGGTTGTTCCTCCTCCTCCTTAATATAAATTTATGGCTTGGCACCAAGTTATCTCCAGGACCACATTCACCTACTACAATCAGTGTAACTAATTTGATCTTGCTGGGAAAAGAGCTGGTAGTTCCCCACTTTTGGAAGTTGTAGGCTTGGAAGCACTGTAGCCTGGGATATTTAAAAAAAACATTCTGGAAGAAAGAAATGGCAAATCTCTTCTGTACTGTTGCCAAGAAAACTGCATGGCTGGGTTTATGAACTCATCAGGAGTTGATCTCAGCCTGAAGAAGACTTTATCTTTGTTATCACATCATGAGAGAAGAAAGTAAGAGTTTCTAAATAAAAGTATGAAGAGTGATTAGTCACATAGGACAACAGTGACAATATCTAATATTTCACACACAGATAATGTGACACGACTGGAAGGGGTATCATGTCTTTCCCCTCCTTTTTTTAATCATACAGTAAATGAAATGTGTGAGGGAATTGGTATAGTTATAACATTTGAATGGCAGATGATTTAATGTTTAGAAGTGTCATTTGCAAAAGTCTAAGGTCAGGTATATTAAAGTCATATTTCTTTTCAACTGGATCACTAATCCTTAAAATGTTCATATATAAGCCTCTTATATAAATTATATTAATATCTCACTTTGTCTGACAGTCATCTGTTCAAGATTGGAAAACAGTGCTTCAGTTACTCACTGGTATATTTTTATTTAATTAGCATGGTGTCTGGATGTTTAGCATCACTGATAGCAAGCTGTCATAATCCTCTGAGGAAGGGAGCTTTTACTTGTACAGAAAGTTTCCTCTCCTTTCTTGCAGCATCCATTCCATCTGTGATGAGGTAGAAGAATGCAGAATTTGCAGTTAACATCCTATTTTCGTGTAACCCTCACTGCTTCCTTCTTTATTTAGAATCTTTTCAAGGCAGGAATATAGAACTGTGTCCTCCAGACAATGCTGAAATAAAACTCCCAGGAGCCTGTTAGCTTGACCAATAGTGATGGATGCTGGGAGGTGCAATTCAGTATTATCCACAGAGCCTTGTTTTCTCATTCTTTGCCTAGAGATGTATGTATATATGCATGCATGTATTTGATTTCTATCCCACCTTTATTTTTGTACAAATCCAGGTAGCACACATAATGCTGCTGCCTATTTTCCTCATGGCAACAACTCTATGAGGTAGGTTGGTCTGACAGAGTATTACTGGCCCAAGGTCATCCAGGTGACTTTCATGTCTGAGGCAGGACTAGAACTCATAGTCTCTTGGTTTCTAATTCAACACTTTAACCACTACACTTTTTCAATAACTTTTCAGTATTTACTGATTTTTGAAAGAATTTCAAGTAAGCTTAGAGTGTTTTTAAAAGTGATGTACGGTATAACACAGTCATGATCATTAGCGTAATTGTAGCTTCACTTTTTATTTATGAGCACATCCATGTACTATTACAGCAAACATTTATATTTTCTTGTACTCTCAGAGTTAATAGTTGATGAAGTAAATGTATTATCAGTTAAATGTCTCCTAGACATTTATGTGACATGCTGTTGCTTATTTAGACATTATTTATTCAACAAACATACCTTTACTACACTTATGACTAATCTGTTCAGCGCTTCCATTAAAATTACAAGAGTCAGAAACTATAGTAATTTTGGATGAGTTTGAGGGTTTCTTCCACAATAAACACATGCATGTTTTTGCTGATTTAAACACATATCAGTTACTGGTGATCAGAAGGTGGTGACAGACTTTTGAGCACTTACTTTAAAAATTTGAGTGTTTCATGAAGAGAAAATTAGCTGTAGGTGGAACAACTCAGACTGATCAGTACTGGGAATAACAAAATAAGCTAGAACAAAAGGATGAAAAATCTGTAGAGTTCAATGCAATTTTTATGGTTTTTTTAAGAATACCTTCTATAATCTTATAAATTACCTAAGATAAATTTATTCTTTGCTTGTAAGTGCGTGTGTGATATGTGTGACATTTCATGCAGTGTCCTAGGTGCTACTGAAAATGCTATGCACAATTGTGGACAAGGCCAGTGGTGTTTTAATACTAGATTCCTACATGCATCAACCACAATACCAATTAGACTGTTTGGCTGTGATGAGACAAGAGAACACAATTTTGCAGTGGTTCTGAATGTACACAAATAGCTAGTTTTCATTCTGAGTTACTATTGATTGATGGCATGGCTTTCCTCTATTATGTCCTGCTGTTTTCCATCTTCTATCACATGCTGTTTAATATTTATATGAAACTGCAAGGAGATTATTCATATATTTGAGAAAATGACTTTAGAACATTTATAATATCTAACTTTACATTCTCCCTCACATTCCAGAACACTCTCAATATCTTGAATTCATACTGTAGATTAGTAAGGATATGGGTTAACAAAGTGAAATCTTTATCAATGTATCTGTAAGATCATTCAAATGTCCTGATCACCCAGTATTTTTTTTTTCTTAAGATGGCAGCTCTCAATGTGCACTGTTCTCATACAAATCATTTATTGAAAAATATTCTCTGAATTGCTGGAGCCGTACAGATTTTTTTTAAGGAATGAGCAACCAACAAGTGTTACCCGGCGCAAGTGTCACATATGTATTTCCAAGTTTTTTAGTCTTAAAGTGCAGTTTCTTTTATGTTATTGGTTCATTTTTTCAGATTCATTTGATTAGTACTCTTAGCTAAATTTAAATTTAGCTTCTTATGAACAGGTATAAGTTCTAGCAAATTTTCAGGAGACATCTACAGGTTACAGTACAATGCCTGGCAATTTTGTCCAAGTTCATCTTGCTCTGGTTTTTGCCTGTGCAGCACAAGTCTGAATAAAAAGTGCCTGGAGCCTGATTCCCAAAGGTACTACCTTCATTAAGATTTCTTAAGGAATATGGAAAATAGTATGATGCTGATGGATTTTTGTTGTTGCTGTTCTTATTTCATGGCTACAACATTTCTTTCCTGCTGCCATTATAGAATTAGAAAGTTGAAAGGAGCCATTCAGACCACAGGTCCAACCATTTGCTCAGTGCAGCAGTCCCAGGTGAAGCATCCCATCAGATTTACCTCTGTTTGAACAAATCCAGTGAAGGGAAGTCTACCATCTATGGGTAGTTTGATCTTTTATCAAACATCTCTTACTATTAGGACTTTTTTTCTCATATTCATTCAGAATCTGTCTGCATGTAAATTTATTCTGGGTCCTGCACTCTGGAACAAAGTAGATCAGATTTTAATCTTCTGTGTAATATCCTTTCAGATATTTGATCTTTCATCAAGGGTAGTTATAGTGAGGTCCTGTAATCTTTTATTATAGGACTTAGTTTATAAAATTTGAAGATTCTCATTGCCCTACTCTGAATCTGTTCCAGTTTCTATGAATCCTAAAGTTTGGGTGCTCAGAACAGGACACAGTAGTCTGGGGGTGGGACTGTGCAGTATAATGCAGTATAATATGGAACTATTAGTTTCTGTGATTTTGACATTATATTTCTATTGATGCAGCCTATAATTGAATCTGCCTTTTTTTGGAGCCACATCATGCTGCTGGCTTATATTCACTTTGCAATCAGTTATTATTCCAAATACTTTTTCACAAGTACCATTATCAAGACAAGTATTTTCAGTCATATTGCTGTGAATTTGAATTTTTTTTTCCTAAGTGAAGAACTTTGCACTTGTTTCTGTACTTTTGAAAATGTCTTGATTCTTCAGAAATTGATTTTTCAGTTACTTAATTCCTATAGTACTTTCTTTGTGCATGCACCCTCCAGTTTCTCCCTTTTGTCCTTGGAAAAAATTACATGTTCCTGAACTATAACACAGTGTGGTTCCTATCTCCAGTGCAGTGCTTTTTCTTTTTAAAAAAAACTCATAGAAGTGTTTATATGCTTTCCCTTGGTGATGGGAGGTGGTTGAAACAATGTTTTAATGTGAGTCATCAAAAGTCTCCAAGCTTATATAATTTAGTAAGAAGTTAAAGCATTCTTCAGACTATAAAATAAAAGTAGGAAGACTGGTTATTGCCAAGTTCTTGCACATGTGTTGTGCAAGGAACTAGAATCCATCCATATCAGCTGCAAACTATTATTCTTTGTGTGAGTCTGGTAGATGAGATAGATAGCAATGCTAAATTACCCTGCTTTGTGCCTTTACATTTTGTTTGATTTCATCAAACAGCTGGAGCTAGGCACTTGGAAATACTCTTTTGCTTGTAGCTATTGTGACAATCTTTGAATTACCAGGTGACCTGTTCTAAGTTCTTTAGTACTTGATCTTTTCTTCCCTTCCAGATCTGTTTCCTGGTATCAGATATTTCTCATTAATTAATTGACCGGAGTTCAAGGCAGCATATGTGAGCATTTCTCCTCCCAACAAGTCTGCCAGGTAGGTTATCATAGAAAGATACTGGGCCAAAGTCACCCAATGAACTTCTTTGGCCAAGTCTAGACTAGAACCTGGGTCTCCTGGTGCCAATCCAGTCCCTTAATTGCTACATCACTGGTACTCTGCAAATATCTAATCAGGACCATGTATGGCCTTTCTCCCTAGCTGATACCAGGTATCTGCTTCTAGAGATCTGTATATCAAGAACAGTTCTTAAAAACATTCTCTCAGTCTCAAAGATAACAGTGTCCCAGCACTGTCTATAGCCTGTAAGCACTAGACAAAAGCACTATTTTTGTTAAGAAAAATGGTATGTAACTGTTAATGATCCTCATCTGAAACAACTGAACACTATAAGATCAGACTATTAGTTTTCAGAACAGACATGTACTTATTTCTGTTACATGTTGGTATAAAAATGTGTGCATTATTTGAATCAACTTCGCATAAACTTGACAGTATGGAATATAATAAGAGAAGCATTTGTTCATTACTCATGTCAGTTAATTCTGCAGGGAGCCTGCCAGTTGAAATGGAATGTAAAGGAAAAAAGGAAAAAGAAAATGGAAAGAACTGAGTAAGATGGCTCTTAAAATGTTTGTTACTATAATTTGCCAAGTAAGATTTGTTATATAGAAATGTTGGTTTGAACTATTTTTGAATAAGAGTCACCTGTGGTTTCTTTGCAGAACTTTTGTTCAGTAAAGTGGGTCACAAGGATTTTCATACTGAAGATTCTTCCTTACTGTCTTTCTCTGTGGTTTTATAATCTGACGGTGTGCCAGATATACAGCGTAAGATCTTTAGTTTAGTCAAAGAATATTTTAAAGGCATTAGCAAATGACTGTAGTGAAACAACTGAAATCATTTGTACAATTTAATATTTGTGCCTAATATTTATAGTTTCTGTTTAAGAAATGCAATTCAATTTTGTATCCTGAGTATATGTCAATATACTGCATATATCTCTGAGCTTATGGGATACAAGCAACAGAACACTGGTTTGCAAGGTAGATTAGACATTTCATCTTGCACAGAATATTGTGTGTATGCTTGGTTTAATTCTGAGCTTTGCTTGCTCTTGTGGCATACTGACCAAAATGTTCCAAAAGTGACCGATATTGTTGTTGCCATTAGCAAACAATGGTGCATATAGTTTACACCTTCTCTATTTTACTCAAAAACATTATGTGAAATCCTCAATTGACCAAATGCATAATGGGCAGCAGAGATCAATATGTACGGGCCCATCTGGTGACAACCATGGCATATGAAAGATTGTAACTTGGAATGTAAAAAGAGTTATTACTGTATACCATACACGTAATCCTCATTTGGCAACTGCCTCATTTAGCAACCATTTGCAGTTACGACGGTGATGAAAAAGTAACTTTGTGGCCAATCATGTTTACAACCTTTGCAGATCTATAAAGCAAAGGAAAGCTGAAGTAAGATCATAAGTACAATCAGTTTCATTTAGTGACTGCTTCACTTAACAACTGAGTTGCTGGTTCCAGTTGTGGTTGCTAAATGAGGACTATCTGTGTAATAAAAAGTAAAACACAACAATTGAAGCCCAGTACTCAGCAGCAGTGAAGAATGAAGACACTTGAGAAAAATATCAGGATTTCATATTTTCAAGACTACTTTGTTTTTTGGGGGGGGAACAGGGAGGTGATGCCATTTCTTCATCCCAGCAGCCTTTGGAGGAATTTGTGATTCAGTGAAATCTTCTTGATATGTCAGCTTTTTTGAATGTCTATAACCAACTCCCACATTCCATAATTAAATGTAGATTTCCCTGTTTGAATGTCAGCCACTTTTCAGTCTTCCCTTCACCCCCAGTTTTGGCTCAGTAAAATTAATAATGTTGCTATTTTTCCTGATGAGAAGTTTGACTGCTGAAAGATAAATAACTGTTCATAGTATTACATTTCTGAAATACACATTTTAAAAGTTTAATTGCCTTGTGAGTTCTGTAGTTCATCAAGCCTATGAGTCAGATGCTCCTGCAACTTTGTAAATATCCTTATATTTAAAAGCATTTTGATTCACATATTTGCAGCAGCAATTTTTATGTTTATATAATCCCTCTTTTCTAAGAAAAGAGTAGTTGTTTGTGGTGACAATGGAAAGCTTTTGTTAAAGTCTGGCCAGGATCTACCACCCATTATTTAAGTATTCCCTGTCTGTTTTCCATTTGTGCCTCTCTTCTGTTCTATAAAATACTGTATAATTTTGTTGTATTGCAAATCAATCCAAAGCTATTATGATTTTTATTAAAGTCATGGATTTGGGTTTTTTTGAACTAAATAATTCAACTATGCATAAATGATTAAGTATTTTAGTTATTTACTTCCCAAAAGTAAAATAGTCCATAAACCAGACCCTTTGTTACATCATTTAATATCATGAATGTTCTATTTTTACTTTTCTTTTTTTAACTTTAAGTGCCAGTTTATTTCATAAGAGAATAACAGTATCCTAAAAAATACATGGTTCAGTACCTTATAAATTATTAAATATCATATGAATAATTAAATCAAATAAAGCTTTTATTGAATTTCCTGGCTGTATATTGTCCTTTACAAAATGCCACTATGTAATTAATTACATTTGTTTAGTTGCACATTTTAAAGTCAAATCTTTGAATTAATTTTTAGTTGGAATGACATACAGTATTTATGTAAGATAAGTTAAATATGCCACATATTCTTATTTATTTTTAAAACATATATTCTGTTCTTCTGCACTCTGATCCCAAAACTTTGAAAAAAGGCACAACACATCAATAGGTACAGTATTTTTTCTTATAAATAGCTGGAACTCTAGTAGAGTACTTAAAGTACAACCTTTGCTTAGGGGGGTGGCAGTACATTGTTTCTAACATAATATAGGAGAAATATTGCAACCTAAAGTAACTCCAACAGGGTATGCCCATAAATTTAATTTTCAAAAGTAACTTAGAGTTTATTCCTAAATAAGTTCACATAGAAGTTTAGCCTTGTATAGAAGTAACTCTAATTCTGCTAGCTGATCTTAACTCCCAAATGTACATATTTGAAGTATGAAATTTCAGTCTTCAGTCTAGATCTTTTTCATACATTTTTAGTGTATAGTTGTGAAGACCTGTAAAAGAGAGTACTGTTATCAGGATGAATGGACAAAACTGTAACTCTGAAGATATATTTGAAAGACCAGTCTAAAACTTTATTAAGCTGAAGATTTTTTTGTTTCTATTGGTGAACAAGAATTCAGCTTTCTTTATTCTTCTTCAAAGGAATTAACCATTGGCAGCAATTTATTTATAATTTATATGTTTGTAAGCAACCTTTCTGGGCCTAGTCTGCACAAAATGAACAAATCACAAGCATAAAAATAAGATGATATAATATTATAATACAACTTTAATTCAGAATAAATACACACACACCATAGAACATTAGTGAAGTACTATGGTATATATATATATATATATATGGTATACTATGGTATAGTCATAGCCAGAATCAGAGTTTGTTCTTACTGTCACAGCATGACAGGGTTTGTTTTTGAACTGGAGGCGTATTTCTTAGCAAAGGTGCCAGTGGACATAGAAATACACAACAGTGGGGGCTTTTTATGCTTTGTACTATATACACACACACGGGTGTATGGGGTGTCCAGGGAGAGGTAGCACCTCTGGTGGAGGGGCCTGCCATGCCCTTTCTAGGCTGCTTGTTCACCTTGGTCCCCACCTGGTGCTCAGCTCTCACCTGTGGCTCCAAGTAGCTGTAACATGCAGCAGCTACACCCTAGTAAACCATCTTGGCAGACGGGTCTTCAACTCTCAGTGAGATAGGGGGGTTGTCTATGCCAGCATGTGAAGTCTGGCCCTGGCAGATTGAGCGGAGGAGGTTGATCAACAGTTCCAACCATCAAGAAGGCAGGCCCAGTAGGCATTGTGGAATGCTAACAGCACAACAAGACACTTAGATATCCTGGTCATCCACTGCAGCAAGAGAGGTCTCCAGCTGTAATGCACCTCCATGCCACTGGATTAAGGTCTCTTACACCGAGAGAGTAGGACTGCCCCTGTACAACAACTGTTCCACTTAAAACTCCATCACGCACAGGTTTCTGTTGTGCAATTCATCTTCATCTACAACTCATCTGCAAATCATCTCAGTCCAAACCTAATTTATTGAGCCCTGTGGTGATGAGGGAGTGGCAAAGCAACGGGTGGAGATGACCACTGGCAGTTGTAGTCACAAACCTGCACGTGGGTGGCCCTTGGACCAGTGGTTGCTCATCTTAGTACCCCGGGGCAGCAGAGATGTCCAGCAGTATCCAGGGCGACTGGGCAGCCCTTCTAGGATAGCACTGCCCACCCTCACATGAGGGAGGAGGTTAGAAAAGGTACACTAAACATTGCCTGCCCCACAACATCTTGCTAGCTAACTGCGGCTGGCAGATCATCTTGGTCAAACATCAAGAAAAATGAATCAAAGAAAATTCATTTTCAGAGCCTGAAACATTCCTACTTGCTGGATAGAGACAAGGTGTCAAGGCCTGAAAGACAAACAGCGTTCATAGCAGCCAAACTTCACCATTATAGCAGTGACATTGCCGCACTAAGTGAGACCAGGCTGGCAGACAAGGGTTCATTACAGGAAGCAGCCTGTAGCTACAGGGAGCCCAAGGTTAAGAACGCCCAGGACCCATAGTTAAGATTGGAGTCTATTGTAGCAAAATTTGAGTTAAATACACATTGGTTTGAGTTCATTACACAATACTACTTATACAATATTATACAATAATACTGTTCTGGTTTACATACAAATTCAACTTAAGGATAGATCTTGGGAATGGAACTTGTTCTTAAACTGGGGACTACCTGTACTTTACCAGCCCGTGCCAAATACCAACCCCATAGAACCAAAAATCGCTTGATGACACCCAGCTGGCAAATGTAAACAGCTTCAAATACTTGGGAAGCATATCTCGAGTGATGGGTCTTTGGATAAAGAAACTGACTCCAGGATCATCAAGGCCAGCCAGGCACTGGGGTAGTTGCATACTAGAGTGCTCAATCAACACAGTGTCCATATCTCCACAAAGCTGAAGGTCTACAGAGCTGTGATTATCCCTTCTCTCTTATATGGATATGAGTCCTGGACTCTGTACTGAAGGTACATCGAACAACTGGAGAAATTTCACATGTGTTCTCTCCGTTCCATCCTCAGCATTCGTTGGCAAGACTGTGTCTCCAGCCTGGAGGTCTTGGATCATGTGGAGTCCACCAGCATTGAGCCCCTGATTATCAGAGCCCAGGTGCGGTGGGTGGGACAGGTCATCAGAATGGATGACCACCGTATACCTCACCAGTTGCTCTATAGTGTACTGGAGTTTGGGAAGAGACCTCGAGGTCGACCATGCAAGCACTACAAAGATACTATGAAAAAAACCCTACACTACTGTGACATCCAGCCAAGGGGGCTAGAAGCTGCGGCTGCTGACAGAATCCATTGGCAAGCCCTGTGCTATGAAGCTTCCATCAGCTTTGAAGACAGGTGCCGCCAAAAACTGATAGAAAACCATGAGTGGCATCACAGAATAACACCCACAGTTACTACAACAATGGACTTCCAGTGCCCCCATTGTGCTAGACTCTGCGCTTTCAGACTGGGACTGCAGAGCCACCTCTGTGACCATAGATGAACTGCACAAGAGCATGTCTTCTTCGAACCTGAAGGACTACCATATAATTATATAGAGATATATGGAGTCCTTGGGGTTCTCTGAGCTTGGTTCTTTTCTTGCAAACGTTTCATTACTCGGCTAGGTAACATCTTCAGTGCTAAAATGGGCTGGGGTTTGCTCTCTATTTATGTGCTGTGGCCTGCCTTGCCAGTGCTGGTGAGGGTGGGGTTTTTTTTGTTTTGCTCCTCTGGCAGTTCTTTGATTGGCATATGCTTGCTGCTTGATTGTGTGCCCGGTGGTAACCTTTGTTATCTGGGTGATGATTGCTGGTGATTGATTGTTGGAAGCAATATATATTGATTATTGGTGAGGCGATATATAGAGATATTTACAGCAAGTATTTACAACAGGACTAAATAATACAGTCCTGGTGTCAGGTTACCTCCCAGGTCTCCCTACCAGTGACTTTCCCCCCTCTAACTCTCTTGCTTCCTCCCCCTTTCTCTTCTTCTCCCTCCCCCATTTCTGGGCTTGATAATAGAAAAAAGAAAGAAAGGAATGGCCTGGAATTACTGGAGTGTACTCAGCATCGCTTGACTTTTTTCCAACTCAGCTGAACACCCTTTACTTCTGCATTGGGGGAAAAAACCTCTTTCAGGACTTCTGCCCAGTTTTTTCCCCAAAACCAGGGCTTCTCTACTGGCAACTGATTTCCTTTGTCCCCTCCAGGGTCTTGTGTGAAGCTGCTGCCTACAACCAGCCAGACCCTCCTTCCCCTCCTAGGCCTTGGGTGGAGTTTGTCCCTTTGGGTCTTCACTTCCTGACTTCCAGGGACTGTTGTTCTCCTCTCCCCGAATAGGAACTGACAATTGTCCTGCAAACTTCACTCTCCAACTCCTCTCTAGCCTTTTCTTTCCAGCTTCTCTATTCACTCCAGCTACAAACTTTTACTCTCCTCTCTTCCTCTCCACCCCTTCTCTCTCTCTCTCTCTCTCCAATTTTTGGTTAGACCAGCAGCATGTCCTACAACAACTGAGGAGGTGGGTGTCCACCCAGGGTTCTAGTCCCCAATACCTATAAACCTTGCTGCACCAATGGGACTGCTGACTCAAAATCTCCCCACACCAACCCTGACTAGCAGCCAGGTCAGCTCATCAGGACTTATGATAGAGCGGCTGCCCTTCAAGGCCAAGAGTGAGCTGTTTCTTTTTCTCCTTTTCCTCACTCCATGTCTGGGTCATGCCAGCAGAACAGCAGCTAGGCCAGGTCACAAAATCCATATGGCACACTTAGCTAGCAAGGAATATGGGGAAAGAGGGGAATATGATTCAAGACTGCTGATGTGTCACAAAGCTTCCTGGAGCTCATCCGAGTATGGTTCAGGTTTTTTTGTTTTACTTGATCAGAACTATTGCTGATATTCACCTAATCTCCTTTGTGAAGTCAAAAGTGAAAAAGTATGCAGTTTGTTGTCCCCTCCATTATTTCATCATGAAGCTGATAGAACTGTGGACAATTAAGTGTATTTGACCTCATTACTGTCAGATTAATTGTTTGTCAAATTAAAACATGTTCGTTTAGTACAGAGGAAAGATTACTAAATGTCCTTTGTATATGTGATATAAGAAAAAACAGGATCATTATTTTGCAAAGGAATTAAGATGATTATTTGGCTCTGCTCTCTAAAGCTTTTTTGGACTGAAGATGTTCAAAAGACGTTCATGGCATTTAATTAAATAGCAATTTCCTTTTCTGTGTAATCATGTCTCTCCTAACTATAAAAACAACAGTTTCTGCCTTCAGGCATAAGAGTGTCTTTATTATTAGATGCAATTTCATTTGTTACTCTTTCCATCTGTTGATTACAGACACAGAACTTGATCTTCAGTTTAAACATCCCAGATGTGGGAATTTCACAGATTAAGCAAAAAAGAATCAAACTGTTGAGAAATATGAATTGCCACAATGAAAATTGAATGCAGAATACACCAAATTTGCCACCCTGAGTTGACCAAAGTATATTAAAAAAGTGGGATAAAAATATAACAACAACAACAACATAAATTGCTAATATAATTCACATAGTTTTCCACTACTGATGAGGAGAGGCAGAGGGCAGTCACTACTTCATATAGGAATTAATGTTCATGAGCAGTTAGAATGTTATCTTATAAAGTAATAAAGTTAACACAAGCAAGTACTTTAACTTAGTATAATGATAAATACAAATTAATTCAAATCATAATAATAGTCTTGGTCACTTCTCACTAGCTAAATAGCATAATTTGTTGTCATTCAATTTAGTTCCCTAATTCTGTTCCTATGCCCGCATTCTTTTCTAATGATATATTTCCTTTCTGATCTTTTCCCTTATTTTTTTTCACACTCTTTTTCTCCAAGTACAGAAATTCAATTTTGACCCTCTTCTTTCTTACATCCTGTGGTTTCCCTTCAGCAGCTATGTAAGCTGTGGTCTTACAGGAAAAATGTTACATTTCAATCTACCACAACCCTAAAAGCAGTTTTATCATTATATTTTGATCCTGGGAGGAACAAAATTGCTTCTAAAATAGCTTGTGAAGGAAAAGAGGAAAAGTGATTAGGTGTTGTTGAAGGAAAAATATAGCAGCCTATATTCACTTAGAGGCCAGTGGGTATGTATCTTATTTCTCCCCATCTAACAATGTATGTAAAACATACTGATTTTCTTTGATTTCTCCTTTTCTTATCAGGCTTCTATACATTGCTTGGGAAAATTCCCCTTTTCTTTGGAAGATGCATTTTGGAGATATAGGATGATGAAAGGGGTTGCGGGCATCCTTCCCCTAGTAGTCTTCAAGATCTCTGCCAAAGGGAATTATCTGCATAAAACATTACTTTTATGATGCATCCCCAAGCCTTATTTTGGGATGCCTTTAAATTCTCCAGTTCTCTACTACAAAGAGTAACTATGTAACATGCCAACATGTAAGGGAAAATCTGTACAGGTAGTCCTCACTTACTGACCACTCATTCAGTGGCTGTTTGAAGTTACGATGGTGCTGAAAAAGGAAACTTACAACCGGTCTTCAAAGTTGTGGCCATCACAGCGTCCTCACAGTCACATTATTGCAATTCAGGCATTTGACAACCGGCATGCATTTATGACTGTTGCAATGTCCCACGGTCATGAATCACCATTTGTGACCTTCACAGCCGGCTTTTAACAAGCAAAGTCAATGGGGAAGTTGGCAGGAAGTCATAAGTCGTGGTCGTGTGACATTGCGCTTAATGACCTGCAGTGATTTATATAACAACCACAACCAAAACTGATGTCATAAGTCAGCGTGGTCACATGACATTTCACTTAACAACCATGCCACTTAGCGGTGGAGTTGCTGGTCCCAATTGCAGTCAGTAAGTAAAAACTACTTATAGTAGTTTTCTGGCAGTCTAGTTGTGTACTATATTTATTTATGAAAGCTTATGTGCTATTCCTATCTAAAATAACACTAATGACTTATGCATCACCCATTGCCAAAGGCCCTCTGGCCAAAGTCCTTCTGGAACATCAGCAAGGATGGGGCAACCTTATCTCTGGAAGTTCATTGTTCTAGAAGAGAGGAACCACCACGAAGAAGGCTCACCCTCAGGGTCCCTCATGCTTTCTCTATTGGAACTAATCAGATGGAGAGATTCCACTCAGAGAAAGCATTCTCAGAGGTACTGTCAGGCCCAGCCCAAGAACGATGGTGAAATAATCGAGTTAAACTCCTTTATTTGCTTACACCATATAGACAGAATTTTGCCAGACTAAATCTATACTACTGCAACTAGTGGATATACCCTGGGAGTTTCTAGGGAGTGGCTGTCCCGAACCTCTTATACTTCCCATGCTCCCCCTATGGACTGTGTTGTCTTTTGTCTCCTTTCCCTTCCTGGAATGTACCCCCTCCTTCCTGACAGCCTTGCTCTCTGTTGCTATCCACCACATCACCCTCCTCTTCGTAGATACAATCCATAACAGGTACGTAGGTCCTGAGCTTTAAAGGTACAACCAATACCTTGAATTGGACCTGGAAACCAACAGGCAACCAGTGCAGCTGTTGAGGAGTGTAGAGATGGCCTTGAAGGAAGGCATTCATCAGCTGTTAGCCCTGAAAAGGAAGACAAAGTGAGGAAGAAACTCAAGATTGCCCTGCCTTGATTGTCTTTGGTATATAAGAGGGGGGAATCTGCCAGGTTTCAAAATTCTATTATTATATCCTGCAACAATAGAATGGAATCTGTTTCCTGACCTGGCCTACAGCTTGAAGGGCTGACACGAGCTCTCAACCTAATGTGCAACATGGACAAAGAATCACACATTCAAGCTGTTGCATTCTGAACCAGTTGTAGCTTCTAAATGGCCCTCAAAGGAGATCCTGCGTAGAGTGAACTCTGACAGTTGAAACTGGGGGGGTAACAGAAGCATGAATGACCATCAGCAAACATTCCCAGTCCTGGAAAGAACACAACTGATGCAGGAGATGGAGTTATGCAAAGGTCTTTTTGGCTATAGTCTCTTAAGTTTCTTCAAGCAGGAGCTGTGAGTCAAAGAGTCAGATTCCAGACTCATTCTGCAGGAACAAGGGCCACTATATCTGAGACCAAAGATGGAATTCCAATAGTTCTATACCTACAGCCACTCTGTCTTGCTGTGATTGAGTCTAAACCTGCTTCTCCCCATCCACACCTTTACAGACTCCAGGCAAGGCAACAGAACCTCATGTCAGACTGTTAGTAGCTGCTGAACTGAAAATGATTTTTCTAAGCACAGATCTCCCACTTTGATATGCTTTATTAAGATGACAGTAGTGATACAAGAGTTCCAGCAAATGAATATTTTAAATTCAGACCAATATATTATCAACATATTGATGGTACCTCACCCTGTGCTGATGGATGACAATTGCATGATGACTACATGTACATATTAAATGAGAGAGGATCAAATTCTGTGGCACCCCACATTGGAGAGCCTGAGGGCTTGACTTTTCCCCACCCTTGACTGGCACTGTCTGCTCAAGAAGGAGGAGAACCATTACAAAAAAAAAACATGATCCCCACTCCTGATCCTTGTCAGCAGTTCTCTGTGTGGAGAATATATATTAATTGGGCAAGATGACATTATAAAGGTATCTATTATCCCCAGATTGTATTTCTAGCACCACTTATGATACTGCATCAAATCATGAAAGGGTTTAATTATTTGATACAGTATCATAAGTGGTGCTGGAATTATTATGGTCAACTGTGGATTAGGACCATTGGGATTAAAATATTAGTTTACTACCTGCATATTTGGCTAGGATGAAGCAAGGAAACACGGTTTTGCAATGCTTCTGATTTTATACTTATGGCTAATTTCTCATTCTACTGTTTGATGTTATGGCTTTGCTCTATTGTGTCCTGCTGCTTTCTAATCCCAGGCTGCTTAATGTTTATAGGAAACTTCAGGGAGATATCATTCAGACTTTTGAGAAAATGTCATTAGAACTCTCATGATACTTAACTTTATATTTTTCCTCACATTCCAGAAGAGACTCAAGATTTTAAACTAATATTGTAGATTAATAATGATATGGTTTAACAAACTGAAATCAAATTACAGATTAAATAATATCTATAATATATTTCAAATGACCTGTTCCTTCAGTATTTGCAAAATATTTTTTTTTCTCTAAAGGGCAGCCTCTCCAAAGAGCACTCTTCTTGCAGGAATCATTTATTGAAAAGTGGTCTCTGAATTGCTGGAGACAAAGAGGTCTTTTTAAGGAATGGGCAACCCACAGTTCACATAGTTTCATATTCAGGCACAAGTACCAACTAAATATTTCCAATTGTTTTATCTCTTTAAGTGTGGTTTCTGGGTCCCCCCCCCCCTTTTTAAAGTATTGAAACAATGTTCACGCTTCTCCACTTCCCCTGTGCTCCAGAATTTCTCAACTATTTCAGTCAGTGGCTCTGAGGTGACATCTGCCAGTTCCTTTAACACTGCATAATCTATCCAGTCCAGAAGACCTGAATTTGTTCAAAGCAACTAAGTGTTCTCTCACCAATTCCTTATCCTATTTTGATCTGCATTTCTCTTCTGCTGCCCAGGGTGTAAGTCGAGACACTTTCTCCTTTTGTGAGAAGACAGATGCAAGGTATGAATTAAGCAGTTCAAACTTCTCCCTGTTGCCTGTCACCATCTTGCCATCTTCTCTAATCAGTGGGCCAACTGTTTCCTTGACCTTCTTGTTCCACACATTCCCAAAGAATCTTTTTTATTGTTTCTGGCATTCATAGCAAGCTTTAGATCATGCTGAGTTTTAGCCTTCATAACCCCATCCTTGCAATTTCAGGCTATTTTCTGATATTCTCCCTTTGTCACTTTTAAAACTTGTCCTTTTCATTTTTCAGAGAGATCTTGTTGCAACCATGCCAGTCTCATCAAGTATCCCCCATTTTTTTTTCTCTGTTATTGTTTGTGTTTTAGTCTTAATTATCTCATTTTTCAGAATTTCCCAACCCTTTTGAACTGTTTTTCCTTCAGGATTTCCATCCATGGAATCCTTTCTACTTTTTCACTTAACTTGGTGATGTCAGCTCTGTTGAAGTCCAATCTGGCTACCTTCAGTTCTCCCTGCCTGCAATACGGTGAATTATAAGATTACATAGTCACTCTCCTCAGGGTCTTACCACTTTCACTTCTTTGACCACTTCTTCTCTGTTAGTAAGTATTAAATCCAATATAGTTGATCTTCTGGTTCTCTTCTCCACTTTTTGGACAATGAAGATTTCTGCAAGGCATGGCAAAAACCTATTGGATTGCCTGCTTGCTGTAGAGTTTGATTCCTAGTTGATGTCAGGGTAGTTGAAATCCTCCATGATCATAGGGGTGTGTTTTCTGAGTATCTTGGCTATCTGATTTGCAAAGATTTCATCTATATCTTCTGCTTGGTTGGTTGGGTTGGATTGTAGTACACATCCACAACAATGATATTTTTGTTCTTTTTCCCTTAATATTCAACCAGATACTTTCAGTAGGGTTTTTATCCTTGGGGTAATGAATTTGCATACAGATGTAGTCATTCTTTACATATAATGCGACTCCACCTTTCCTTTTGTTAGGTCTGTTTCTTTTGAACACATTCTGTCCTTCCAGTACTATATTCCCACCATGAGATCTGTCCCACAGACCATGATTCTAGGTAGCAAAAGCCTCTGAAAGCCTGGGTGCAGCTTATTGTACTTCTTCAAAAGTTGCCTCTAAATTTTAATTTTTAAATGACTGAAGGACAAAATAATTAAATACATGTGGAGAAAACATAGTGTTCCTACTATTCATACAATTCATTTAAGTTTTAAATAAGTTTAAATCATTTTTGGTTTTGTTTGGCCTTTTGTTTCTAGAGTGCAGCTCCAGTCATGTCACAAATGGTAAGTGGTCTTTGGCTAGAAAAAGGTTGCATACCTTTGCTGTATGGAATGATTGCAATTGCTCTGTCCATTCACTGGACCTCTAGTGGTATAAAAACAATGGGGGTGGATGGGCAGGGGATATATAGCCCTATCCATTTTTGTCTAACTTCAGCATACATAAACTGAAAGTCCATATGAAATCTATTGATCACCTGAAATAATTTAGGTTGATAAGATCCATCATTCAAGGAAAATAACAGCTGTTCTATTTTGTTAATTATATGGTCTAAAACTATCCTGCAAGTTTTAAAAGCTGTTGCTGCTGTTCTTTGATAAAGGGAGAGGAGCATGCAGTTTAAACACTGTCTTCTGCACTCACTAATCCTGCAATGTCACACAGAAATTTAGACAAGCGAGATCAGCACATTCCCCTCCAGAAAAACTGGAAAAATTGTCATTGGAGCTGTGCATCTACTAAAGTTCCAGTCCTAAACATCTTTAGCAGAGTGTAAGTTCCACTTACCCTGAGGGAATGGGGACTTAATTTTCAACAAACAAGCTTTCATTTGTGGTATGAGACAAACTAGTCATATGCACAGCATGAATTTTATCAGAAATACAAATGAAATAGAGAATTCTGAGTAAAACATTCACAAAATTAAATTGCCGAGCAGAGCAGACAATCTTGGAAAGATCACCTAGTGTTTTGTTTGATGCTCTATGTGTGTGTGTGTGTGTGCGTGTGTGTGTGTACATACATACATATGTAGAATTGTATACATACCTACAATTCTATCTCTGAAATATCCAGAAGACTTTCAAATACATATAGGTGCCCATAATGTATAATATTTCCTTTTATGGCACTGATTGCTGTTTTTTTCATTCTGTGCTTCATTTCTATCTGGTCAGGCTCAACTGAAGCAGTATCCAAATAATCCAGCGTGTCTCTGTGTTTGGAACTTGGGAGAGAGATAACTGTCTGTGGCTTAATTGAGGCAAAAGTGAGATAATGTTTCTGTCTTGGAGGAATCTGTGAGAAGAGGTAGAAAGGAAAATTCATATTGGCAGTGCAGATAGAGCAAAATGCACAAAGCCTTGAAATGGATGATTCATATTCTTAGCAGTAGGGGGTGTTCATGTTATTATCCTTCTAGACTGCCTCTCGCAGGGCATTCCTTCACAGAGCATTTATTTCTTGGCAGCAGAGTAATGTATTTCAAACCTTGCCAAACAAATGCATGCCCACACTGTGAAATCCTGTAACACTTCCTGATATGAGCTCTCTGTATTATCAGGCCTGGAAAAGAAAAAAGAGTTTGAAAACTCATTTCACTGCATTTTTATTGTGCCAGGAGAGGTCAGAGAATGGAAAGGAGGAAAATTGTAGTTTTGTCTAGTATGCTTCATTTAGTCTGTGAATTAAGTCATGACTTATGTTTTCAGTTTTACCATATAATTGGCTGTTCTGCAAAATTTAAAATGAATTTATTTGTCTTAATTAAAACAATACTTTCCCTCTTCTGCATGAAAATCATATTACTAAGTACATTATGATTTCTCTTTCTTTGTCTTTCTCTCTCTCTCCCCCTGACACCCCTCCCTCCAAACATTTTGTTTTGTTATTCCTAGACCTTTTTACATTTCAATAATAGAGTTCGGGGAGGGCATTTAATTATTAACTAGCCAAAAACTCAAAATCTTTGCAGATCAATTGCAAGCCACTCAATAATTTATTAAGATGTCCAGATATATTTTTGACTCATATCTGATTTCTTCTCTGTATTGAGTTCTTTCTAAAAAAAAATTCTAGGTATTTCCTGAAAAAAGGAGGAATATATTATACTTATTGGGTTGAGCCTTGACTTTTATCATAGATTCATTATTAGATTAGATTATTCATTATACTAGATTATTCAATATCATTATCACAGGGAGGGGAGGCAGGTATGGAGCTCTTTGGGACTGCCTGCTACCTATTCAGAAAGGATAAGACACTGAGATAAGATTGGGGTTTTTTTCCATCTTCCCCTTTTGTGTTCTCTGTTCTTGGCTGCAGTGAAGCAAAATTCATACAGCAGATGAAGGTGAATGAAGAAACAAGTGGCACGTACCAAATTTTATGGCTATTATACCTTCTTCTGTTCCAGGGTTTTTAATGAGAGACAGAGAGGCAGAGGCAGGCAATATTTTTGCAGCAAGGGACCACACCAGACTTTTGGGTTACCATTGATCAACTCAGAAAAGGAACCCAGCATAAGAGCAGATTTTTTTCCCCAAAGTTAGGAACAGTCAGTAACCTGGGTTGAGTTGGATCTTTTTTATATTTGGGGTAGCTATAAAATTAGGTATGGTTCACACATCACAGCTGGAATACGTTTGGTTGGTTTTAGCTTAGCTTAAGGTAAGAACCCAGCCATTCTGATTTGCAGAATGTGGTTTATAGTTTAGCTTGATGTGTGAAACAGACTGGTAAGGCCTATTCAATGAAACCCAGTTTATATAAGTTAAAGTTTAGCACAAGGCCTATCTGTCAATATATATAGTTCACTGTTCACCTTAAGATTTATTTGATTATAACTCCCAGATTTCCCAGCCAGCAACATCACATTTGCTGCCTGGAAATTTTGGGAGTCCTGCAAGAGTAGATGGCACCTGTTTGGGAAAGGCAGCTCTTCTCCCAAAATGAGATACTGCAGGCTGTCTTAACAATGAAAAAATATTATTTACTAAGCTAGTGTGAAATTGTTACTTGTGGATCTACAGTATTGCCAGTACTTGCTCCTAGAAATACAGTAATGCAAAAAATCACATACTGTATATACTCATGTATAAGTCAGACCCAATTTTTGGGGTGTATTTTGGCATTTAAAATTCTCGGCTTATTCATGAGTATATACAGTACTTGATTGCTGAGATAGGTCTCAGTATCATACAAGTTTAATAAATTATATTATTATTATTTTATTGTTATGGGTAATCTACAATTAGATTCACAAAGACTGGTGAAAACTTAATAATTCAAGTCCTAACCAAGGATCTAAGAATTATTAAGGTAGAGTCTGAAGACATAGGCAGTATTATATTATATTATATTAATATATAAAATTATTATTATTATTATTTACAAAAGCAGTAGTGAAGTTAACAGTAAGGGTGAACTGTCTCTATAATACAGCTACATATGCAGCAGAAGAGATGCAGCATAAATCATTTGAATCTTGCATGAGCATAATTCCTCAATGTTGTTCATTAAACAGGTCCTCTTTTTCCAGGCTTCCCTGCAAGTTAATTCTTGTCACAGAAACTTCACTTTTGTCATGGTTCATGTGGAAATCTGACAAAAGAGAGACTGCTTTAATGAGTAACATAAATTTTCTGTGCTTGCTTTATGCTAAAATACTTCTTTTGAATAATTTTTTAAACATACACAATCCTAATGTAGAGGTGCAAGTAATATATTTACATATGCCCAGTTAGGTGACAGCACCTAAGCAGTTTTGGTTGATTTCAGAAAGTGTAGTCAGACCTGGTTAGTACTTGGACAGGAGACCACTAGGAAATCCCAAAGTTGTAGTCTAGACTGGGAAGTCTAAAAATATCCCAAAAGAAGGCTGTGACAAAAAAAAAACAACCTACATGTATCATGAACTATCATGAAGTCACTAGCAGTCAAGCTCGACTTGAGGGGGATTTTGTCTTCAACACGTTTACATAATAAAATTATAGTTAGTTTCTGGATCAGATCAACAATTGTTTGATTTAGCAACCAAGTTGCTTTCTGGAAATATTACAAATGAACAGCAGTTTGGTTCTGGTTATAGCAGCTATTTTTGTTAATATCTGACCACTACAAAAATATATTACCTCAGACTGCTGTCTTGACTGCTACCTAGTGAAAGTGCCATCTTTCACTAATTATTCTAATTTTATTTAACTTATTTTTAAAATGGACAAAATCTAGGGAGTGCAATTTGGCTAGCTGGCACAGAATAAAAATATTTTTATAAGTTAATAATAATTATAAGAAATGGATGTATATGGATTTCCTACAGTTTCCCAGATCATCCCATGTCAAGAACTATTGCTGAATGTGAAGATAAGTAGCCAGTAAATAAATATAACCTAATAATAGACTTTGAGTATTTGAAACTAAGTTTCAAATATTCAGGGGAGTGGAAACTGTAAACTAAACCATTAATTTATACATAGAGGGAAGCAAAACCAGATTTTTTGCCAGCTTCTGTAGGTGGATTATGTTATCTGAGTTCATTGCCCAGATAGATAAAACTTTGTTCTCCTTTTTCTCTGCACCTGAATGTAAGACCTTTGATGAAACTGCCTTTAGTTTTAAAAGTCATTGTTTTGCTCAAAATATTGTGGAGATGGTATTAATAAGCAACTGTCCACGTCTTTTGCAAACAATGTGAACGAGTGTGCATTTATTTTTTAAAAATGGAATACTGTATGAATTTTGATGAGAAAAGGCTGCCTAAAGTTTCTTGTAGATGAAAACAGGACACCTTTCACTCTCTAGTCCTGTGTCCTTAATAACACACCTTTGTAAGAGATTGTGCTTATCTTCTCACTATGAGAAGCTTCTGCTGACTTTTGTAGGTAAATTACCAAGACAAGAAAAAGCAGGCCAGGCTGCATTTTTTTCCTGAGTAGTTGGTAAACTTAACATAGAAATTTGCAGCAGGAATCTTGTGACTATTCTTTTAGCCTTAGCTTTGTAGCTTTCCTCCTCAGTTAAATTCTGACTGTAATCTTGAAATAAATCAATGTAGTTTGCTTGGTATTGGCTTAGCATGTTGTATGTATTAAGCAATTGTGTTTTATAAACCATTTTTGTTCTTAGTACAATGTGCGTACTTGCCAACGTGGTTTATTAAACTATAAACAATCTCGCCGTAGTGTAATTTCTGAGGTCAGTAGTTTTCTTTATTCCCAAGTGTTGGGCTAATGTGATCACTTTAAAAGAAGTGTAATTTTCTAGAGAGTTGAGCTTTAATCAATAAATATTCACAATATTGCTGAATTTAATACACAGAAATTTTACTTTAAAGCTTCTGTACAAATGCAGAGGGTTGGCCATCTTCTCATAATTGAGAAGGAATGTTACCCCCATAGCATGACCATATTTAAAAGTTAGTTGATATATAATTAAAATGGAAACACAGTTTGAGCAGAATAGTAGTTGACAGAATTAATATTCATTCTGTCTGGTTATGTCTCCATATATTTTAAGGTTGCAATCCTATCCATACTGCCCAGGATACCAGTCCTATTATGCTAAGTGGGACTTGCTTGTGAAAGAAACATGCTTCATTTGGAGCTATGAATATAATTCTTTGAATTTTGGGAATAAAAACCATATGAATTCAGTGGAATTAAAATCAAGCACAGCACTGAGTAATAAAACAATTCATGAAGATGAACTGAAAGGTTTTGTATCTAGGTTCATCCACCTTCTATTTGTTCATGTTTAGACAGAGGGCTGTGTCCCAGATATCCTTCCTCTTAAAGTGACTGCTTGCTGCCCAAACGGAAACTTCACAGTTGGACAAAAAAAGGAAAGTTGGCAGGGGGAGGGGGGAGTGTCTAAGCCTAAAATTTATGTGAAAAGTTTTGTAATTTCTTGAATATTTGGCATTGTAATGTTCCCAGTAATCAATTCAGTTTACTTTTATGAAATATTAAACCTATTTGGCACTATTTTGTGACTATTTACTCAGAAGCAAAATCCATTGTGCTTTGTCAAATTTATTCACATGTAGTATGGAGCCAATTAATTAACTAGCTTAGCAAGATTTAGTATGACAATAAAGAGGCATTTACCAATGTTAGGTGACATTTATTTATTGATCATATTGATCATATTTTGTATAGCCACCCATCTCACAAGAGAGTGACTTGGTGCTGCAACTGTATTAAAGGCATAAATCAGTTGTATTTAAGTTTTTAAGAAGTTTGGGTTATATAAAGAAGGTGGAGTCTGTTCCATACTTAGTATTGGAAATACTTATTTAGTTAATTCAAAAAAATTATATGCCACCCTGTTATAAACTCTGGGAGGTTTATACACAAACAAATTAAAAGTATACGAATAATTTTAAAAAACAGCATTCTAGGTTCAAACTATCACACTTAAAATCATAGCAACTAGATAAATACTTACCAGCCATAATAGCTGACAATCTAGATAGCCTTCTCTTCTCCCCTCAAAGATAGCAAAAAGGGGTCATTCTAGAGGGTGAGCAAGCTGGGGGAAGCAACTGAAATGGTTTGCCTCTCAGCCCCACACATCCCAAGCGAAGGGGATCAGAGACATCCCTTTCCAGAACAAAAACTCTGGAATGGGCAAACTCTACTTGGAGTAGGTAGTCCATTAACCATAACAAGGCCCTGGCTTTCTGCATTGTGAAACAAACATTTCATGGCAAGAGGGGACAGAAAGTGGAGAATGGGGCAAGGTTTCTGAATCCTAGTTGTAAAGCAACTAGGCTTCCAGAAATTACATTGATAAATATTTTTTTTTAATTAGAGACAGACAGATGTTGTGGTACAGAGGATGCCAGCTCTGAAATCTGAGAGCTTGGCCAAGCATTTGTTGTCTCAGTTTCAAATATATCATATACGTTTATACTAGGCACTGTCATATCCGGGACAAATAACTTAGAATTCCATTTGTGTGTGTGTGTACACACACACATGGAATTCTTCTAAGTTATTTGTCCCGGATATGACAGTGCCTAGTATAAATGCACAGTGCTTTCCAGGCACTTAGATTTCTTATATTTGGTATTTAGAATTTGAAAGTTTGGAAATTACCTATTATGTAGTAAGACTCCTGGAAAGCTGGATCTACCAATTCAAGCTGAATTCATAATAGGTAAGAGCCTAAATAAATGATTATATACATTTTGCTTGGGTGGATGAGTGGGTATTATTTTCACTCCCACTATTTTCTCTTCAGGCTTTTAAGTTGTAAACAGTTACAAGGCTGCTTTTTGGCTTAATGCAAGCTTCCGGAAAACACAGAATTTTTCAGAAAAAAAATTGAAAGGAAAAGCAATTGATCGTGGGGAGAAGTTATAAAGTATTTCCCACCCCACCCCCTTAAATATAAATGTATTTACGAGATCGCTTTCATTGTTCCTGCCTCTATTTTTCTAAAATCTGTTGGACCTTTTCAACGTTTTGGCTTATGGATATCATTCCAGAATTCATTAGATGAGGTCCTGGGAAACGCATTGCGAGATTATTCCTGAGTTGTGGGAATCCACCCATCTCTCTTCAAGTTGTTAATTTAAGCAGCCTTTCTCTGGCTTTCCCCCACTGCTATGTGAGACTGACACCAATTGCTGCTGAATAGCTCGGGGAGGGAGAAGGGGAGAGAGGAGGAGGAGGAGGAGGGAGGTGGGTATCATGTGATTCGCTTTCCTGCTCCTTTAAAGCAGCCACATGCACTCAAGGGCCGGCTACAATCACGGCTCCCGGTAGAGAGGGAGCCAGGTCCGGGCTTTCCCGGGCAATCAGTGCTGAGGTTACCTCTTCCTTCCCATCCTTTGCAGCTTTAACTTTTACAGCCGCCGCTGTCGCAGATAGTGCAGGAGAGAAAGCACTGCAAAAATGGCTGGGGCAATTATCGAGAACATGAGCACTAAAAAGCTCTGCATTGTTGGCGGGATCTTGCTGATTTTCCAAGTCATCGCCTTTCTGGTGGGGGGTCTGATCGGTAAGTGTTCCAGAAGCAAACTTTTTCTCTTCTTTCTCGTCCTGCTCTCGCTTTGGCTTCCCTCTTGTCTGTCTGGATACTTGTTACTGTATCCCTGGCTTGCTTCTATGATCTCATTTGCCCTGCTATTGTAGTTAAGAAAACAGCGCGCCACGGGCCTCTTTGTGCCCACTGCGGTCTAGCGGCCGCAGGCAAAAAAAAAAAAAAAAAGGAGGGGGGCACTGTGAAAAAGTTTATGGCCGAGCGGGGCTTGGCACCGTCCTAGGATCTACTTGACGGAAACGAATGGAAGGATGAACCTCTAAGCATGGCGACTTAGTTGGTGCAAAAGCCCTTGGGGTTGAAAAGTTGATCTTCAGCCTCCCCTTCCTTTCTCTCTCTTGCTCCCCCTCCCCCTCGCCTTCTCTCCAACTTGGCTGCAAAGAAGGGACCTAATCACCTTCAGATTAAAATAAGAACTGCTCCGGCCCACGAAAGGCATGTTCTGGCATTGTATCTCACTTAATGGTGCTTTGCCTTTCTCCCTTTTTCTCTGGAGCACTGCTTGATTTCGCATAGGCAGCCTCTCTTTAGATTGGATTTCAGGCTCTAAGGGCGGGGAAGGGTTTAGCAGAATGGGAGGAGGAAGCTCAGGAGGAAAGAGGCAGTGATGCCTTCCCCCTCCAGGGAGAGGGAAGAGTTTTGCTTTTGACTTTTTAATTCCCCCTCCCTTCCCACTGAAAGTCTTGTGGCTTCTTTTGATGTTGGCTGGACTTCCTCCATGAGATTCTGTTGAGGGGAAATCTTTAAAAATGTGCATTGTGACTTTGAGGGTTTTTCCTTTCTCCTTCCCAGCTATATAACTTTTGCTGCTGGTTGCATTAAAGGAAAATAAAATGTTGTCTTAATATATATCCTCATGAGAATGAGGAGTATACGAACACTGCCTAAGGTTACAGGAAAGGGTATCTTGATTCTCTTCCCTCAAATGTGTAAAACCTGTATTGCCCCAATTTCAAGGGCACAGCTAGGTCTCAAAATTCCTCTTTGGTGATATTAAAAAGAGTGAAATTTAGACCATCCACAATGTTAACTTGTTAACCCTTATTTTTTGCAGTTTGGACACAGCCACTATTTTATCATCCACCTTCTAGTCTTGGACTTGAATCAGTTTGGTATGTCAGTGGACCATTGGTAAAACAGCTTCAGTACTTGTATGGCAGATGAGCTTATCCCTTTATTTTGTTCCACAAATAATAGCTCTGTTTGTGTTGTTTAAATTAAAATCATAAGCCAAATTGTCTATTCTCTGCACAAACAGTGCCAGTTCAAGAGAAAAGTAGTTAGAGAAGAAATACCTTCCCCAGAAAAATCTGTTCATGTTTAAGAAACAAAATAAGGAACAGCCTAGCAGATTTTTTTTAAGGGAAAAGAAGAACAGAAGAACTTTTAAAAAGCTAGCCCTGCAGATGCCTTAAATTGCACCTTTCAGCAATTCCTTTTAAAAGGTGATCTTGGAAGAGTATTCTCAGGAGAAGGGGTAGGAAACCATTCTGTTTTGTTGTAGATACAGGTAGTCCCCGGGTTAAGAATGCCAGACAACCCATAGTTAAAAATGGAGCCTATTGTAGCAAAATTCAAGTTAAATATACAATGGTTCAAGTTAAATGCACAATGGTTTGAGTTAATTATACAATATTACTTATACAGTATTATACAATAGTACTGTTCCGACTCACATACAAATTTGCCTTAAGGGCTGACCTTGGGAATGGAACTCTTCTTAAACTGGGGACTACCTGTACATAGCCTTTAACGGATCAGTTAAAAGGTTTTGTGATGTAAATTTTAAGGTTGGCTTAAATCTGTTTTTGTTGTTCTTTATCAGTGTGAAATTGCGTATACTGTAAGGTCTTTGCATATTACTAAGGTATTTCTAAGACTAGACAGTATGAGTCTGCCAGACACCATGAACCAGCTGTAACGGGCAAAACTCAGACATGTTGCAACGCATTTTAGCCAGCTTTTTGTCTCATGGATGATATCAGCACGCTTGTACTCTGCATCTGATTGCCCTCTGGGTAGTCTCATTTTACCTAGGTATAATTTGGGGGTGGAGTAAATTCAGTGTATCCTAATGCATCGTGTTACTTTGCAGCATGACAGCTGTGTTCTGATACAACTCATACTTCCTGGTTCAGCATTTTTCTGAAGTATATATAGATATATTCATCTGCATGTTTGTGGTTCTTTTGAATACTGAGCTTTGCAGATAAAATGCCTTGGGATATTAAGTTATAAGTCACTTTGAAAGCACTTTGTCCTATACAGCAGAATTTAATAGTTGGGAATACAGTGCCTCAAAGAGATGCCATGTGTTGGGCGTGTGTGTGGGTACACACATTCTTTCGTAAATGTAATGGTTTGGTATTTTTGAAAGAACTTCCAGTAGTGACTCCTGTGTTTTTTTTTAATATGCAGGTGTGCATGCACATTTCTTTTTCTTTTACCGTGGTATAAATAAGCTCAAAATCATATGGTATCCAGACGTCCTGCTGTGTTGTCCCATAATGCACTGCAAAACCTGTATTAAGAGTGTTCTATCCAAACCATAGAAACTTCTACTATATGGCTACAACACAGTTATAGGTGATGCCTGAAAAAGCAATGCTTGTCTTTTTTGTGGTATATGGAGTGATCCAAAGAATGTGTTCCTTTTATTACATCATCTTTTTCAAAAACAAGCAGAACTAGTTTGGTTCAGTTAAGCATTTTAAATAGATGAAGTAGGCTTCTTTAAAGTTCTGCTCTGTTTGCTTTCAGACGAAGCAGGTTTTCAAGGCAGTTTATAATCAATTTAGTTGAATTTAAAGGCAGTTAAAGCTGTATCAGGAAAGCATATATTTCTGCAATTAAGCTTACAAAAGTTTGCAGTTGATATATTAAAAAGCAGTTATACATCCAGTCCCAAATTGTTACAAATTAAAAAAGCAGTTTTGATCAGCTTTCTAAATAAGAAGAGTGAGCAGGCTTGGCAAGCCTTCCTGGCAAGAAACTCCGCAGTGAGGCTTCCATTACTGAAAAAGCCACATTCATTATAGCCACCAATATGAAGATTTTTTATTTTTGCAACTCTGTGGAAAAAGGTAACTAATTAATCTGTCAATGATCAAATTATCTAAGCTTATTAATTTGGCAGAGATACTTTATAAATAAGGATATAAATATCCCAAAGCAGCCATTGGTAATTCATGTGGCAATGCAATGTTGATAAATGTTATGTGGTATGGAGAACTATGTTATTTTTGTAATCTATATTTTGAAGTAATGGATCCCATTCTTTTGATGTGATTTCCAGAACTGATTAATTAAATTTGTTGTTCTTGCTTTTGTCTTTTTAATATGCATCCAGATCCTAATTCAGACATTCCATTTCTGGTCCAGTTTTGTTTGTTTTTTTAGATCTGGCATGCACTTGGTACCCACGTACTTCCACTGTAATGTGAGACTTCCTCACTTTTAAATTGCAGTTTATTATTACAGTCAGTTAATGCTTATTTTCAGGGAGAGCTTAAGCCACAGTTTACTATTTGGATATCACAGTGCCCATGAAGACATCAGGAGGTGAGCTCAACTTGAAGGAGAATACCAGAGAGAAGCTAGGAAATCTCAGATGAAGTTAAATGCAGAAGGAGAAGGACATACATTTACATGGCGCATTTCTAATCCAGTTAGCCTGCCTTGGACAGGAAGTATAGTTACTGAGCCAGCTATGTGGAATATTTTAAATGAGTGACATAATTTAATTCACACTGCCAATTGCAATAAGTGCAATTCCTGATGTGTACTTACATGAATGCACACACGTGTATTTCTCTCCTAATCTATTTCTAGGGATACTTTTCAGAATCTGCAGGCATGGGACATTTAGTGATATTTCATATAGACCCATAAAGAAAGAAGACTTGTGTCAGGTAGTAAAATGATAGCTGAGTTTGAACTTGCCAGTTTTGTTTCTGATTATGTAATCCTACAAACTAAAACAAAAGAAATCTAATTGTATAGCTCATTGATGATCTTATCTCCAATTGGTTATCAATATTAGATGGAGGTTTGCTCATGATTTATGTTACAAAATTTGTGTACTGTGGAATAATTTTTTGTGAAGCATGTCATAAATGTGTTAAGGCTGTAGTGGTGAACAGATTTGAATATCAGATGGTAGTCTTCTGTATTTAAAAGATTCATTCAGATGGTGTTTGTGACATAGATTGTTTTGCCAGTCTAGTGCCTACAGATTTGTTAAACTTTAATAGCTATGCTAGCCAGGTATTATGGGAATTGGGATCCCCAGGGCCAATTGAAGGTCCCCAGGTTGGAAAATAAGGGTAGAAATAGTTAACCATAGAAGTAGTGGTTTTTTTCCATGACCCTCCACACTCTTGCTTTCTTCCATTTCTGCTAAGATAGAGCTGGGAACTGGGTATCTTATTTCTGGCTTCTTTGGGAGAAGTATCATAGAAAAAATATTAGGAAAAGAATGTCCATAAATATTTAACCACTCCCATGGTTGGTTAAATGAGGTTTCAAGAGGTTCACTCACTGGTTTCAAATTCTAGCTCACCATGAGGGCAAATGGAATGTAAGGTTCAGGGTAGAACATAGATTGCATTAAACCCACATCAAGGATTTGAATTTGTTTTTATCTTTTGCTTACAGTAAAACGTACTTTCTGCAGCGAACTGCTTTATTGCTTAAGTTTTATGTACAGTCCTTTGTAGTTGTCTAGAACTGTGCATATAGATTAGAAAAAAGGTTTCTGAATTTGAACATAAAATGTTACTGTTGTTTGTTTTTAAAAAAGATTTCCTGCTATTAAGATGTAGATAAGATCTCACCTGCAAGTATTGAGTGTTCAGAAACAGCTTGCAAATTCAGACTTAAAAACTTTTGCAGCTTCATTAACTGATTAACCTCAAAGAAGTAATTGGGAAGATAAAAAAGGCTAGGAAGTGCTATCAAAATGATGATAACCCAATTGAAAAATAAATCCAAAACAAATGTAAACATTGAGAACAATTACCTCGTTTAAATTAAAGTTCTTTGCCTGGATTAAGGATCATGGATGGAGCATTTAGGAGAGAAATAACTTCTCTATTGAAGAATTCCTTTACACTTGCCTGGAACTAAAAATCTAACTTTTGTGATGCCTCCATTGAGAGGAAAGGTTACGTGCACATACCAGAGGTGCTTTAGCATTCCTTCAGGCATAAATGTGATAAATGTGCAGAAAGTCTGTTTCTGAAATGAGAAGTGCTTGCTATCTGTACAATTGGTTTCAATGCACCAGTTGCTACCTGAAGATCAAACGCTTTAAACTCAGCTTTAAAAATTGGCTGCTTTCTCAGAGCTGGGCTCTCTTCACTATGAATGACATGGGCTCATCACTTTTATTTAGAACTGCTTGTGACTGATTTAATGCCTTGGCTGGAGTAGCAGGAAACATGTCTTTTCAAAAGTAAAAATTGACAAAAGAAAGGCTTAGGCAAGGCCCAAGCGTGTTTTGCTGCAATAAGCCAATTAGCAAATGTTCCCCTTTTTGGAGGTGGGATAGCTTAGCGTAAAAATAGTTACACTATGAAATTTAAATAATTGGTTTTCAGCTATAGTCACTGGAGCAGTTAGTCATGGTAAACTTGATACCTAATCATATTTGTGACACAGATTGATTAGTAGCCCTTCTTTTGTGCTCTTTCAGAAATGGCTTTATCCTTATTAGGTTTGTAAAGAAATTGTGCTACTTTATGATCCAAAGAAAAGATCACTGAAAGATTTTGTTAAGATGTAAAAGTGAGAAAATGCTGATCCTCATTTGAGCCTCATAGTTTAAAAAAAAAAAAAAAACTTCTCAAGTTTTGCATCTCTTGGCGTAAGTGATTTGAAGAATAGTTACTCTGTGTCTGGTAACGATTTTGCAGCTGGCAATCTCAAGATATATCTGAACTGTACAGCATTAAAAAAAGAATCTACAGCTAAGAATGAAATTGTTTAGCAGTACCATATTTCCAAAAGTAATAGAAAGTCAGCAAAAATACGTAACTGTTGCAGGTAGACATATTGTGTTAAAGCAAACAAGGGTGATAATGCAGATTTGAATGCAGTTGCCAGTTTTTCCAGTGATCACAACTGACAGTCTTTAAGTTTCATCACTTACCTATGTTAAATTTTAGTTTATTTGTTGTCCTGAAATAAATAGACTGCTGTCCTTTACAAGATTTTTGGATTTATCTACTCTAAGCTATATTTGTCTTGTTTAGAGAAATATGAGTTGATTCTTTTGTGTCTCAGCCTTAGTAGAGCATTACATGCTCCTGCCTAAGTTCTGTGCAACCACACTTCTAAATCCAAGCCTAGAAATTCACTATTACTATGAAACAGATCATTTCAACTTGTCTCATTTTTTTGTATTAATGTCTGGTTCCCTTGGGTATGTGTTTATTTGTTTCTATTTACAGCCTGTTCCATTCCACAGTAGCCCTGGAGTGAGCAATGCAAGGGAAAATAAAATAAAAAGGCAGCACTGAAGAAATAATAATCAAATCAGAACTTAATGGCTCTATCTCCACTCTCCTGCTCTTTCTGCATTTTATAGCACCTGGGATAGGACAGATAGGCTTTAATTTTCATAAATGAAACAGAATGTTCTTTCCTTGGGATGCTTCATAAACCATGAGGCCATGATTTTAGTGCCTCTAGTCCTGATACAACAAAGAAGAAAGATTGCATGATGGTTGCTCTTCTGCCAGGTATGAAAAATAAGGGCCCCCAATTATGCTGCTGACTTGGTTTAGTTGAAATCTTCTGTCCTTATTACCTGGAGAGTTTTGTCTTGTTTCTGAACATCTGAGAAAAAATATCTGGTAACAGGAAGTATTTTAATTTGGACCACAAATTTATTCTCTTCTATACTTTTATTTTTGTTATAGTTTTAATTTTCCATATGTTTAAAATCTGTTACATATGGGTGAAACTTCATTTTTACAATCCTGAAAGCACAACCCCAAACACATTTACTCAGATCTTTTAATTTCAGTGTCATATGAAAGTGTATAAAGGCTTGAAGTCTTTACAAAAGCTGTCATAAAGTGTCTGCTTTCAGAATAAATAAAACTGGTTTAAATTGTCCTTTCCCAGTAAAAATTAGAAATGCTGGGGGTGATGGGTGTTATAATCCAACCCATCTAGAGGGCCCCGGGTTGGTTTAAATGCTATGAATTTAGTGAGCTTGATGTTACTGGATAATTAAAATCAAGAAAGAAAAAAGAAAAGATGCTAGGCTGGTAAGATGAGAGAGGTAAGGATGATAAATTAGCTTGTTTATTCCTATCCTGCTGTTGAGTTAGTGTAATGAAGCAGAAGGCCTTTGTATGCACTCATTTGGTGGTGATAGCCTCTGCTCAGAAGGGGGTAATTGAACAGAAAAAGAGAATGCTTTTGGAGCATGGGAGCAGTTAACATCACATGAGGTCACTAGGCTTCAGACTTTAATCAGTGTAGACACCATGCAATTGAGATTTTTCTAAAGGATTTGTAGGAGTGTGAACAAGGGTCAGAAAATAATAATACTGAAGGAGCTGTAGGAAATAATGGGCAAAACTCCTATGGATACCTTTTAATATCAGGTTGGATATGGCTTAAATGTTGAAATGAGAGCCTGAATATGTTTAGCTCCTCTAGTGCTTAAATAGGTCATAGTAGTTGTGTCTCCCATGGTTTCCCAGAGACCCCTAGTTATGAGTTGGCTTGAGGGGAAATGACTGATATTGAGGTCTATTGCTGCATTATGAATTTTGGAATAATCTCTGTGGTTGAAGAAGGCTATTCAGAAGAACCTCCTTTGAATCCATTCAAGGAAGCTCCATATTTCTCCCCACTTCCAAATAGATGGTACCCTTCCCTCTGCTTTCACATACTTATATAATCTCAATTCATACGGCCACCTATCTCAAGTTCATGACTTGAGGTGGATAACAATAATTAAAACAGCATAAAAAACAAAGAAATAGCAACATGCACGTGATGATCCATAGTCGAGATAAAAACCAAACTTACCAATAACTAGTCAACATAACCTCAGCCACACAGATCCACGGGGCCAATGACAGAACCATGTCTTTAAGGGCTTGCATAAAGTTTAACAGGGCCGAAGCCAGTCTAATATCTGGGTGAATAATATTCTATGGGACTTGGCAGGTATAATAAATTTAAATAAATTACTATAATAATAATCCAAAGGGTAGGTGCCACAACAAAAAATGCTCCCTTCCTGGGCCCCACCAGATGGCACCTCTTCAGCCAGACCAAATGGGATGGGTAGACATAATCGGAGAGAGGCACTCCCTCAAATAACCCAGACCCATGCCATAAAGAGGTAACCAGCACCTTGAATTAACCCCAGAAGTATTCTGGCAGCTAATGCAGCTTGCAGAGCAAAGGCATAACACACTGATTGAAGAGCACACACAACTGGCTGCACTGCTGCATTCTGTAGCATACTGATTATAGCTCACCCCATGCTATCAGGTGACCTCACCCAGAGGCTTCATGTATATGTTAAACAGGAGTGGAGAGAGCCCCAAGCCCTGTCGAATCCCACAAAACAGGTGCTGTAGGCTAGACCTCTGCTCCCCCTCAAAGCCAACTGGCTCTTACCTCGAGGGAAGGAAGAAAACCAGCACATATATTATCACCCACTTCCAAATTCTGGAGGCAGTCCAGAAGGTAGCACAATCAATGGTAACAAAAGCCATCAAGAGGTCAAGAAAAGCAAGGATGGATGCACTAACCCCATCCCATTCCTGCCAGAGGTCATCTACAAGTGTGATCAGTGAGGTTTTGGTCCCAAACCCAGGTCTGAATCTTGACTGAAACTGGTCAGATAATCCATTTCCTCTAGGGTTCCCTAGAGCTGCTATGTGACCACATTCTCCATAACCTTCCCCAGAAAGGGAAGGTTGGAAATTGGATGAAAATTGTCCAGTACAGTTAGGTCCAGCAATGGCTTCTAGAGGAGGGGGCAAACCACTGCCTCTTTTAAGACAGCAGGACAACTCCCTCTTTCAAGGAAGAGTTCCCCACCACCAGAACTCAACTATATCTAAGATGGGTGGGAGTGGGAAGGATCACCTCAGTTTCTAAGGCAGCATTGGCTGTCAATTGAATATTATTTCAGTCAACAATCAGTGACCTGTCTTCATTTATGTTAAAGTCAGGTGTAATGGTATGTGAGAAAGATCTTGAGAAATGGGGCAAAGAGATGCTGCCTAGGGAGCAATCAGATAAGAGGGCATAGCCCACAGCTGCATAACGGGTGGAGAAAGAGGCTCAGAAGGGACCCTCCCTAACTTCTCAGGCTATAAAGGAAACAGTGGGAGATTTGTATTTTCAGACTTGCAAGCTTCTGTTAATGTAGCCTTACAATAAAGTAGAATTAGCTCATCTGGTCATGTTTCCTCTCATCTACCCTGAAGGGCTGACTTCAATCTTGCAAGTTTGAAAATACAAATCTCCTAACACCACCTTTACAGCCTGAGAAATTAGGGTCCTTCTGAGCCTCTTCCTCCACCCATTACAGTGGTACCTCGGGTTACGAACGCCTCTGCTTACGAACTTTTCGGGTTGCGACCAGCTCCGGCCGCAAAAATTTATCTCGGTTTGCGAACTCCGCCTCAGGGTACGAACCGGATCCACCATTTTCCACCCGTGCCACGTGGTCCGCGGCCATTTTCCACCCGTGCCACGTGGTCTGCGGCCATTTTTCTGCCCATGCCACGTGGTCTGCGGCCATTTTCCGCCCGTGCCACATGATCCGCGGCCATTTTTCCGCCCGTGCCACGTGGTCTGCGGCTGTTTTTCTGCCCTGCCGCGTGGTCCGCGGCCGTTTTTCCACCCTGCCGCATGTTCTGTGGCCGTTTTTCCGCTCTTGATGCGTGGTCCGCAGACGCCGGAACGGATTAATGGTAATTACATTGAACTTTATGGGAAAATTTGCTTCGGGTTGCGAACAAATCGGGTTGCGACCAAAGTCACGGAACAGATTAAATTCGTAACCCGAGGTACCACTGTATTTGATCATTCCCTAGGCAGCATCTCTCCACTTGTTTCTCAAAGTCTTTCTCACATACCATTACATCAGGTGAGGAAAGCCAAACATGTCACTTTTAAGTGTCTACACACAAACATGCATTTTAAAAAATTGGGAAGCAGATAGTGCATTTTAAAGAAAAGTTTGCTTCTTCAAGAGCTATGGCTTAGGAGCTATACATCACTGCAGCAGGTTTAGTTATGGCAGGTTTAGTCTCTGGCATACACAACAGAACTTGTGCTGATGATCTTAACAGTTACACAGGTCTGTAATGAAGAGGGTGATCTGTCAGGTGTTCCAGTCCCAAATTTGGGACTTCATATGTTCAGTGCAAAACTTTGAACTGCATATGTGTTCTTTCTGAGATAATGCAGGCTCCCGTAATGATTGTACCTGGAATTATTTAAAAAGACTCTCACCGTTCAGCCTTATCCACCCAACACTGAGTCCAGGCACTGTTTCAAAAAATGCGCAGCATCTCCTGAATCCTATGTTAGGAGAAGATGAGCTGAGTGTTGTCAGCATATTGATAACACCCTGCCCCCAAACTCTCTGCCCAGTGGTTTCATGCAATGATTAATAGTTATCTACTATCCGATACTGTCCTTGAAAATAATTCAGGATAATGTCATGGTTGAAGGTATCAAATGATTCTAAGAGAACAAGCAAGATCAAGTTGTATTTTCTCTGCCTCATTCATAGGAAGTCATCTATCAGATGAATAAAACTAATTCCATCCCAAAAGCTTGCCTGTATTCATTGCTGAAAAGAGCTGAAAAATTGTAGTTTCTAAGGTCTGCAACCGTGCAGATACTGGCCCTTCAACCTCCTTGCTTCAAAGAGTTGTATTTGTGGGTCAAAACAGCTGTGGAAGACTGATTATGGAACAGTTATTTTGAATTAGAAATATTTTGTGCATCTTTGATGTACCATTGCCTCCCTTAAAATGATTGGACTAGTTCATCACGCACAGTTGCATTCTTCACTCCATGCATCTATCAAATTAACTCCTTTTAGCTAGATCAAATAAGTCAAGATAGGAGAGCACTGATGGATAGTTACAAATGTCCACATTCCCTGCCCTCAAAAACAACCAATCCTATACAATTGGACAAGATAACGGCACCTTAATATGTACTATAACAAAAGTAGCATTCAAGTCAGGATGAAAAGAAGTGATTTTATCCTCAAAGTGCCTCATATTCTGTGTTTCACTTTTCTTCCATTTATCAGTAGCTACCTTATATGGATTATAAAGATTGTTTAGTCAGTGATCCGTATTTTAAAGACACTTGGTACAAATTTAAACCGATTCTGCAGTATAGATTTTAATTTTGGTGTCCAGCAAATCTCCCAACATCTAAAGAGGCAGTTTGTAGTTGGCACTAAATAATTAAAACAATATTCCTAAATAAGACCCAGACATTCCAGACATGCTTTTCAGATAAAACTCTCTGAGTTTTTGTATTTGAAGTAGATGATTCAACAAATTGTGTCCTACAGAAAATGTTAACTCATCCACTCCTGTTCTCTGCTTATGAAATCAGCGTGAGTTTAGCTGTCCTATCACAACTATAAATTGTTTTAAACTAGTGTTCCACAGGATCTTCCCTGGCAAAGATGTGTGAAGAAAAAGGAATGTATGTATTTTATTAATTATCACAGGAGGTGCCCTAGATCACTATTACCACTTGGCTTTCATTACAGGTTTCATCTTTAATACTACTCAGTAGAAAAGAATATTGAACCATGTAGAGACTAAGAGTTTCTTTCTGAAATGGCTAAATGTCCTTGCAAAGAAAATGGGAAACAAAGCTAGCATGAAACATATTGTGTTCCACTTCCATGCAAAGTGTGACAGTAATCATTTTTATGCTTCCATTTTTACACTGTTGTACATTAGACAGCAATAGTGATTAGATTCAGAACAAGAAAGGCATAAACTTAAAAAAAAATGCAAACAGCCTGCCTGCTATTTGATTTCATATGAAAGGAAGTTTTGTTTAGCTTTTCCTGTGCCTAGGAAAACAATTTCTGGATAATATTTTTCTCCTGAAATGGTACTTTGCTAAAGTTTCATTTTAAAAAGTAAGGAAAAAATCCATTAATAGAATATTGAAGGTGTGGTTTTAAGATTGAAGTAGATAGGTAATAGTTTATGAAAAACTTCTAGTTCCTAAAGTAGGGTTGAAACTGTTGTCTGCAGCAGCATGACTGCTGGGATCCCCATTGTGCTTGCAGCCCAATCTTCTGTTCTTATTTTTTAAAAAATAATAGACTCAATGAAAAAAGAAGTGTAGGTGTAACATTTAATAATAAAAAATAGCCACTGAACAAACCACAGCCAGTGTATCTTAGAGTGGGTGTGTGCAAGAGAGGGAGAAGAAGTCTTTTTTCCAGTGAGGCTTCTATGATTTGGTTTCACGTATTTAACAGTTTGTTCATCATACTGTGAAATAAATTTGCAAAATCCAATATCAGACAAGAAGAGACCTCTAGTGGGTGAGAGGCCCAGGGACATTCATTTGGTTCATGGGAGCAGGTCACTGCTTGATGGGCAGGATTAAGAGGCCAGCTAATTGAGTAGTGTTAGTGATACAAGTGTGTGCTCCGTGAGGCAAAACAAAAGGAAGAATGTGTAGAAATTCATTGCCATTTTCAGAATCGGGGGGGGGGGTTATTTTGTGTGCCAAGCTACACCATACAGTAAAACCTTCTGATGTATAATCTGATTCTGAAAACTGACCTGCATAGATTTAGAAGCTGATTGACTCTCTTAGGTGACTTTTTTTTTCATTACATTGTACTGGATCCATAGCCAAGGGCTGCCTAACTCACCTTGGTGCAGCTGGTTGAATTCCAATAATATCCATCTATTATGATGGACATCAGTAGGAGAAAATGGTTTATAGGTTATTCTTGCTGGCTTCTTAATATGGATTGCAGATTATCTCTATTCAGTACTTTGCCTTGTATACTGTTGAATTAAATATGTGTGATAATACACTCAAATATATCGGCATGCATATCTTAATGTAAACATTTTAATAAATCTTGCTTTATTAACCTATTATCATTGCACCAGTAACTGTCTTATGGACACCAGAAGGAAGAATAAATGGAAAAGATGGCATTTTAATAAAAAAAAACTTTGAGTCGTTTTACAGTTTCTGTGTAGGCTTGCTGACTAAGCCAAATAGGTGTCCCTTTTGCCTGTTGAGAACCTCCTTCTAAGAGTAGAGACCTGCCTGTCAACA
Source organism: Python bivittatus (assembly GCF_059951505.1). Classification (NCBI taxonomy): domain Eukaryota; kingdom Metazoa; phylum Chordata; class Lepidosauria; order Squamata; family Pythonidae; genus Python; species Python bivittatus. The sequence goes on from NW_028277098.1 coordinate 37,055,768, forward strand.
TTTTCTGCATCCTTCTAGCCCTGTTCCCTGAGCAATTTTCGGTTGAGTTTGCACTAAATTGTGATACCTTGGGGGGGACTTAGCATTTTGTGTGAATTGAACTATCGGTGCCTTATTCAACAAATCAAAATTAAGGAATCTTTGCTTAGTACAATATATGATACCACTCACAGAAATATAGAGGGCAAGGAATCTGTCTAGATCAATGTTTCTCAATCTTAGCAACTTCAAGATATGTGGACTTCAACTCCCAGAATTCCCCAGCCAGCATGGCTGGCTGGGGAATTCTGGGAGTTGAAGTCTACATATCTTAAAGTTGCTAAGATTGGGAAGCACTTCCTAGATCCATGTGAAGTTCCAGTCGGTGAATAGCTTGCTTTTCCGATCGTGGTAACACTGATGTTTTATGTGAAACGTTTTTGGTAAATTGATACTTCAGTAGTGTTATTTTGGGTACTGCCAGATTTATTTGTTTGATTTACATCTTGTCTTTCATTCAGGAGCTCAAGGCAGTTTACATGGTGCTCCTTCGTCCTGTTGTTCCCCACAATAACCTTATGAGTTAGGTTGGGCTGAGAGAGGGTGACTGGCCAAAGTCACCCAGTTAGATTTCTTTCTATGTGTTTTGTGAGTGCTAAAATGATTATGATTTTTGTTTGTTTATTTGTTTAATTTTCAGCTCCAGATCCCACTGCTGCTGTGCCTTATATGGCAGCAAAGTGCATAGATTTGCAGAAAAACCATCACAAGACAAAATGGTTTATACCTTGGGGACCTAACCAGTGTGACAAACTCAGATATTTGGATGAAGCTGTGAACAGACAAATAGAAGCTAATGACATTGTGTTTGCCATTCACATACCACTTCCCAAGAATGAGATGAGCCCTTGGTTCCAATTCATTCTCTGCATTTTGCATATGGACATTGCTTTCAAGACTAACAACCAAATTAGTAAGTATTTGGAGGCATTTCTGAGTTAATGGAAGTTAATGGAGTAAGTGTAAAAAAAGATGAAGATGTAAATTAGTTGGTGTCCATGTACTAAAATTTCAATGAAGGATGACTATATTTCATTACAATGATCCATATATAATCTGCCTCTTTAATCTCTTAGAAATGAAAATGGTATGGAGAATCTATTCCCATTGTCTGGCCATCAATTTCAATATTATAGGTATATAGTTCAAAATAATATGGGCATCTGACAATATTAAAACCTTTCTCCAGGTCAGATTAATATATGTAATGTAGGGTGAATCTGAAATATATTTTAAATATATTTAAAATATAGTAATTTAAATTTACTGAATTTTTTCATACATTAAGACTCTCTCTCATTGTTCAGACAAAATGGGGATCTCCAGTTCCTTGTTCTATTCAGTATTTAATATTTCCATATTGAATTGTTTTATTGACAACTACTTATAAAAACAAATGGTTGGTTTTTAGTCTCGTATCATTTGGTAATCACTTCTCATAAATAAGGTGTCTCTGAAGCAGAAATGCCACTGATTCAAATCAATATGTGATAGTTGTTGTAAAATATTGTTAGTGCAAAAACAATGATATTTTCTCTTTAACACAGGAAGTAATACAAACTCATTAGCATTCAATAATTGGTCTAAAGTAAAAATCACTGCATCAATTCAAATTTTCCATAGTGTTTTTATGGATTTTAACTGGTTTATCCCATAATATCAGTTTAACATGAGCAAATGGATAAAAGTGGATTTTCCCACAAATAGTATGCTATAATCTTCAAATTGACTTAATGATGACAGAAGTTAATATTCTATCCAATTAACTAAAGGTGCTACGTATAAATATTCCAAGTAGTAAATGAAGCCTTTTAAAATTTGGTACTAGTAAAAAATATGCATAGTGGTATAATTTAAGATTCAGAAATACACACACACCATCTTTATCTAACAATTGCATATTTTTTCAGGAATATATGAGACATGTGAAAAATTGCTAGAACTGTACATCCTAATATGAGTTAAAATTCATCAGCTACTTTAATTTAAAATTAATTCAGTTCAACAAGCACTAAGATTCTCGTGGGATTTCCTTTTAAAATTTGGAAGAAATGTATGGGTGCCATGGAGATTAATTAGGATAATAATTGTTTAAAGAATTGTGAGTTTGCAACTAATGCTGACAAAAATAATCATTTGTTCCAAATTCATCTGACATCAGTTGTTTTCCTTTCTGACTGATGTTGTTCTTGCAGTCAATAACCATGAAGGTGAAAATCATTTGAGATCATTCTTGGCTTGCTTTTCCTCTCTAATTTGAGTGAATATAGTTCTACCTTGTCTTTGCCATTTCTAGATGGTGAATGAAAGTATCAACTGGCCTGATTCCAGACTAGAATTTACTCTTAACAGCTTTTTTTATTATGTAGGCTTTAATCATCATCCAGTGTGCTGCTTTTCTTAATCCTTATCCTTTACTAATTTGCATTAACATTAGGTAATAGTTGGCAGTGATTTTGACTGTTTGGAGCTAGCTTTAGCTGTTTTACCTTAACTATAGAAATGTTTAAGTTTTAACATTGTCCTCAACATTGGCCAGGAAATGCTTGGTTATTATATAATTTCCATGCTTGAAGATGTACTGTAGTTCTTTGCAGGCATTCACCAGCACATCTGTAGAGCTATAGTAGAAAGCGGATTTGGACTAGAGGTAAACGCTGGATTTTGTATCCTCAACTAGTCCAACTGGATTCTAAAACTTGAAAAAGGTGGTGTAAGTCCATGCTGCTGGCTATGTTTGCAAAACCCACAAAGGGGACTTTGGTATGTCAAGCTTCCCAATCATAGGAGCTCTGTAAAGTCATATGTCATTTGGAAGATTTAAAAGATATCAAGTTGTGGCAGGAATACTAGCTGCAGGGTCTATTATATTTATTTATGAAATTTATATGCTGCTTCAGTCTTGAAGGACACTTAAGTGGTATACAAAGGCCAACCATGACATAACGAATGTAAATAATATGAAATGCAATAAGATTTAAGAAATTACATTATAGTTACACATCTGACACTGCCAACTCCCTATTACGCAGGCCCTGCAAAGCCTTCTGAGACAACCAAGTTTTTACATTTTTCTGGAAGGCCATGAAAGTGAGAACCTCCTTTGCCATAAGGGGCATATTGTTCTACAAGAAGGGAGATCCCACAGAGAATAGCTGCTCTCAGTCTCTTCCTGCTGTACCTGTAAGTAGATGGGGACCTTCAGCAGGTGTTCTCTACTTGGACAGGACAGGCAGAATCTGTGTGGGATATGCACTCTGATAGATAGTCAGCTTTTGAACCTTACAGGGCTTTATAGATGATCCATCTTGAACTGCACTCAGAAACATACCAGTAGCCAATGTAGAAGTGTTTCATGGCAGTTATGAGACTGTCCTGTAATCACTGAGGATGCCACATTTTATACCAGTTGAAATTTCTGAATACTCTTCAAATGGAGCTGTATGTAAAGCGAGTTATAGTAATCCACATAGAAGATGACAGGGCATGAGTGAGCATCTTCGCTGCCTCCTGTTCTCTGTAAGACTGCAATTGGTGTAGCAGCTGGGCAAAGTCCCTCCTGGCTATGACCTCCAACTGCTTTTCCAGCAGGAGCCCTGAATCAAGGAGGATATCCCAATTGTGGGTCTATTCTCTGTGGGAGAATACAATCCATTTAAGATCCAAACATCATATAATTCCAGAATCAGAAGGCTTTTGAATCTTGCTTCAGTTGAGCCAGTTTCTCCACATCTAGATCCTGATCAGCTTCCAGATCAGGATTTCTACCACATTCCCATTTGACCTGGTGTGGAGATGCATAACTGGGTTTCATCAACATATTGATGATACCACACCCTTAACTGGCACTGTACACCCCCCCAAGCAATTTCATAAAAATACTAAATAGAATAGAGGAGAGGACTGAGTGCTGGAGCATTCCCTAATGCGCATGTACCTACCTTTCTTTCTGCTACAGTTCTGTTCATCTAGTACTAGTACTGTATAGAGCTTCGGTAAAAATAAAAATAACCTCAAGTAAATCTCAGTTCCTGATGCTTCAGGCAGTTTTCTTGGCATCAATATGGAAATGTTTTGCCGTTGTGTTTCTCCAGGATGTTTTTTCAACTTCCCAGTTTAACCTACAACCCTAGAATTCCCTGGTGATCCCCCATGCAACTTCTAACCAGGGTTGGACTTTATAGTTGTAGTTATTTCAAAAACTCTGTGGCATTGGTGAGCCGTATTGTTTTCCCAAAAGCCACGTCAAGTGAGTGACCTTCATAGCTGAGTGAAGATGGTGCAAATATCCCTTATGGGGTGCTATGCAGCTGAATGAATGTATATACTACGTGAGATGCTTGCTTTCTTTGTCCTCATTCTCCTCATTCAGGTTCAATTTTGGGAGAGGGAAAAAAACTTTGTAAAGCAATTGCAATTCTAAAAGGCTACAAAGACTTCTGTGTTTTAGCAGGGCCAATCAAAAAGCTTAACAGGCCCTTTTAGGTATTTGCTTCATTCATTCCAAGAGCCTCCAAAGGAGAATGGGGCCCTGTGTGCTGTTGCTAACACCAGCATGGCTGTTGTACTTGATCCCCACAGACTGCTTTATTTGGGGCAGAAGGAGTGAGGTGGTTGTCTGCATACTTCAGACCTTTTGCCCAACAAAATAAAGATCAGGAAGGAAAGGTAACAGTAACCTCAAGAAGAGCAACTTTGTCTATAGCAACAATATGTGGGGCAAATGACCGTGGGACGCTCAATTGTGAACTCAAATTATTCATCATGGTTTTCTTCCATGCCATTTACATTTCAGACAGAGACAGCCTTAAGCATAGGGTTGCCATATGATCTGGTCAGCCAGTTGGGCCCAAAGCCTGAAGGAATATGAGCCGTAGTGACAGTTAGTCTCAGGTGGGAGAATTCATGCAGGAGGCTTGCTCGTGGCCAGGAAAAAGAGTATGGTTACAGCCAGGAAGGCAAGCAGAGGACTGGAAGCATGTGAAAGCACATGGGAGAGGTGATTGCAGTTGCAAGCAGGTGAACAAAGATGTCCAGAAAACGATGTGCTATGCAGCAAGAGAAACTAAATTGATGAAGAAACTAGTCAAGAGATGAAGAGTATTATAGCACTTTTTTAAAAAAAATTTATTTATATTTCAAATTTGTCACCGCCCATCTCACTGTGAGGTGACTCTGGACAGTTTACAGTAAAAATAAAATATTGATTAAAATAGATAGGTATTAATTAAATAATTACAATATGTTCAAAACACACTTCCTTTATAATACATCCAAGAGGCAGATGTTAATTAGATGTTAATAAACTCAGGGCGCATGGTCAAGGTGCCAGCCATCTCCAGGGTCAATTGTATCTTTCCTCACCCCAGGCAAGTTGGCAGAGCCAAGTCTTCAATTCCCTCCCAAAAATTGGGAGGGTCGGGGCCCGCCTCACCTCTGGGGGGAGAGTATTCCATAGGGCAGGGGCAACAGCAGAGAAGGCTCTCCTAGGACCTGCCAATCGACATTCTCTCACTGATGGGACCTGTAACATGCCTTCTCTGCCAGACTGGGTGGGACGGATCGATGTAGTGGGGGTGAGATGGTCCCTCAGGTAGCCTGGACCTGTGCCAGGAAGGGCTTTAAAGGTGATAACCAACACCTTGAATTGGACCCGGAAACAAACCAGAACCCAATGCAGCTCCCGTAGCAAAAATGTTACATGTGCCCTCCTTGGGGCACCCACGATTACCTGTGTGGCCACATTTTGAACCACTGTAACTTCTGGATACTCTTCAAGGGTAGCCCCATGTAGAGTGCAATAGAATAAACGAGATGACCAGGGCATGAGTGACAGATCGGAGGGACTCCTGATCCAGGAAGGGGCGTAACTGGCACACAACATGAAGTTGCGCAAAGGCCCTCCTGGCCATGACTGCCACCTGCTCTTCAAACAGGAGTTGTGAGTCCAGGAGGACTCCCAGATTATGCACCGGGTCTGTCTGGGACAGTGCAACCCCACCAAGAACCAAAGATGGTAGACCCCCAGATACAGAGGGGCCTCCAATCCACAGCCACTCTATCTTACCAGGGTTCAGTTGAAGCCTGTTGTTCCCCATCCAGACCCCCACAGCCTCCAGGCACCGCAAATGGGTGGTCACAGCATCACTCAAATCACCCGGGATGGAGATGTATAATTGGGTATCATCTGCGTACTGATGATACCTCATCCCATGGTGGCAGATGATCTCTCCCAGTAGTTTCACATAGATGTTAAACAGGAGTGGTGAGAGTACCAAATCCTGTGGTACCCCACAACAGAGGGGCTGTGGGCTGGACCCCTTGCTCCCAATCAACACCTATTGGGACTGACCTTAGAGGAAGGAAGTGAACCAACACAAAACTGCCACCCACGCCCAACTCCCTAAGTTGGCCCAAAAGGATACCATGGTTGAACGCTGCTGAGAGGTCAAGAAGAGTGAGGATGGATACACTACCCCCATCCCACTCCTGCCAGAGATAATCCATGAGCACGACCAATGCTGTTTTCGTCCCATATCTGGGCCTGAAACCTGACTGGAAAGGGTCCAGATAATCTGTTTCACTCAGTATCCTCTGCAGCTGCAATGCTACCACCTTCTCAACCACCTTCCCTAAAAAGAGGAGGTGGGAGACTGGACGAAAATTGTCCAGCACAGTGGGATCCAGGGATGGTTTTTTGAGGAGGGGATACACCAGTGCCTCTTTAAAGGCGACTGGAAACACCTCCTCCCTAAAGAATGAATTCACCATTGCCTGAACCACCTACATGTCACCTCCCGAGCGGCCTTGGCCAGCCAGCTAGTTGACAAGTGGTGGCATTACCAGTCTGGAGGACCCTATCCACTTCCTCAGGTCCAACAGGATCAAACCGTTCCCAGGTAACAGGATAAGTCCGTACCCTGGGCATCTCCATAGGCCATGCCCCATGCTTGGAATCCAACTGGAAATGGATCTGAGCGATTTTATCCTCCAGATGCCCAGAAAACTACTCTGTGAAGCCCTGTAAATAGGCCACCAGGCCCCCCTTTCCCAAAAGGGATCTGGCCGCTGGGTGGCATTCTGCAAATGCAATAAGAACGAAGAAATATTGATGTTTCGCCGCTCTTACTACCACAAGGTAGGCCTTAATAGCGGCTCTAGCCTGTGTTCGGTCAGACTTGGTCCTTGTTTTCCTTCAGCAGCGCTCTAGACATCTCTTATTTCTTTTCAAGACCCTCAAGTCCTCCATAAACCACGGGGAGTGTTGGCTCAGTGGAACAAGAGAGGTTGCACAGGCGTGATCTCGTCCAAGGGTCCGGTCGCCTTCCTATTCCAGGCAGCGGCCAAGGCCTCCGCTGGACCATGCAGCAGATCCTCGGGTATAACCCCCAGCTCCCTTTGGAACCCAGTTGGGTCTATCAGTTGCCAGGGGCAGACCAGTTGAATAGGTCCTGCCTCCCTGCAGAGGGGGGTTGGATAAGAGAATCTCAAGATCACCAGGGCATGATCTGACCATGACAATGCGGACAGATGTAACTCCCCCTTCAGATTATTTTGCCACTGCTCTGACAAGGAAACCAAGTCCGGTTGAGACCACTGTCCCAAATTGGGTCTCAAATAATCTGGGACAGGCCCATGGCTGCCATGGTGGCCATGAACTCCTGGGCTGCCTCCGAGGCACATCCCAGGGATGACAAATTGAAGTCCCCCAGAACCATAAGTCTGGGGAACTCCACTGCCAGCCCCGAAACGGCCTCCAGCAGCTCAGGCAGGGAGGTTGCTATGCAGCAGGGAGGCTGGTACAGCAGCAACAATCCCAACTTCAGGAACAGGGTATCACAACAGGGTATCACAAACCCACCTTCAGGAACAGGGTATCACAACTGGCCACTTGTGGAGCAGCGTCCCTGCAGGCCAACAGAGATTCCCAGATGAATTTTGTATCTATAAGTTCTTTATAATTCTAACATAGATACCTTAATGTATCATTCAAGTTGGAAGTTGACAGGTTTCCCATATCAGAATTTTATTTGGATTTATTAGTGATTTTAAATTGTTCCTATTGTTAATTTTATATTTCTGTTCTACTTTTGTTACTGTGCTGTAAATCACCCTGGGATTTGTTTTAAAAAAGAAAAAAGGAAAGTGTGCATATTTATGCAAATACACTAGTTTGCATAACATTCACATAGGCTGCCTAAATTTGATGATTTGGATATAGTAACTAACATTAAGCAAGCTTTTTTTTTCTTTTTTCTTTTTTCTTTTTTCTTTTTTACTCATCTCACCTACTGGCATGCCTTTAGGAAATAAGTATTAAATGCAGTGTTTGTCTCTGATAGGACTGAAGTTTTTGGCCAGGAATAGTTGTATTGGGAATACTTCAGTTCACGTCTTTTTTTACATAATTCATTTGTCTTCTTATTCTAGCATGATTCAAGAGAAGCCATGGAATGCATGCAGATTCTGTTATCTATAAGACTCTACAACATTCTTTGCATTCCTGTATCTGCTTTTTCTCCCTAACTATTTACTAACTTGGCTTTCAGTACATTCTCTCATTGTCTAATTTTTTTTTCTATTCTTACATTCAGTACATTCTCTCATTGCCTTTTTTTTTTTCTATTCTTAGGCAATGCAATCAGAAACCTAGTCCTAAAATATCTGCCATAATTTTTTGCTTCCAATTGTTTCCTGGTGGGCAGAGTTATTTTGGTATTTGACATTAAGATTTGCAGAGGGTGTATATAGGCACATATAAAAATCTTGGGGGACACCAGTGGAATAAAAATGGCTTCACTGACTCATTTATGTGACTCAGTCCACTTGCTTCCTTTGGCCAGTACCCCTGGGCTGCTTTGAGTCACAAAATGAAGATGATGGGAAGCTCAAGTCACCAATCTATCTAAATTTAATTACTTACTGTGTTTTGTTTACTTTGCACAGTGCTGAAATTCAGCAATGATGTGAGTAATAATGTTGTTGAGTCCTTATAAAACCATCATTTAATGAGCAGAAGTTTTCTGATGGTGACCTAAAATCCTGATCTTTGAATTGTCTTCAAAAATATTTTGTGGTGTGAGTGTGCGGGTGTGTATTCTCCAGATAATGCAAATTCTAAAATACATCCTGCAGGCTGTTGGTGACCTTGAAGGTGTCCCCCCCCCCTTTCTACAGGATATTGTTTATGCAGACTTATGGAAATTAGGTCTTTCTACTGGCTAAATATTGTATTTCACTTAACTATTGCTATGAATAGAATTAATGTAATATTTAAATACATGAATCAATTATCTTTGTGCAAGCATTAGACTGACACAAAGAAAAAGATTGTTCAGCAGAATATTTTTGCTGATTTTAAGCATTAAGCACAGGAACAAGCAACATCTTGTCTTTACCTGAAATGAAACCAGCATCATGGTGAGAGCTTGTTCTGGCAAGGTCAGATGCAAACTGCTTAAGACCAGGCTAGTCTGTTACAGTACTGTAAGAAGAGACAAATAGCAATTGTTCCTACTGCCCCAAAGTGGAAAGCCTCCAGCCAGCTATATCACATGGGCAGGAGAAAGAGGCACTAGAACTGAACCTTGGTTGTACTATAAATAAGCATTGTATTTTATATTTGGCAGTCATTGGGATTCATTTCTATCAATTTTCCTAGTTCTAACAATAAACTTCCTTATCACTGCCTGCATGACCTTCAGTTCTAGTATCTGTCAAGAAAAACCTGACAGCGATTATGCCTCTCTTATGGAATGTTTTATTTGGGATTATATATTGCATATATATCTGTATCCATGTATTTCACATTTTTAAAACACCCATTTAGCAATAAAAGGTTTCCAGGGCAGATTACAAGAAAGATTATAAAACAGTGCAAAATAATTATCACCATCAAATAGAAGAATCAGGTAATAGCGAGCATCAGTCTATGCAGCTATAGGAAATCACAGAAAGATCATATTATATGCTGTGCTAAACTTTGAGAGGAAAGATGATGCTACTTCTGATAGGCCCCCATCTAGTGGTCACCATCTATCTTAATTCAAGTGGTGGTAGCGATATCTAGAGGAAAGCTTGGATGATCTTGATGACCCAGCAGAAGATGGAAGAAAATGGTTGCTACCGAGACTTAGGGCTGAAGACAAGTCAGTCTTTCAGTAGTGGAAAATAGATCAGTAGCTACTGGAATTGTTTGTGCACAAGCAAGGAATGATTCTTACTGTTTCACTCATTTAAAATATTTGGATTCTATCTTTCAGTGTTTGAAGAAGGTACATGTGGAATTTCTGCAAAAGTGAAAATTATGCAGCCTTTTTTTCAGTACAATGCTTTTTTTTTTTTTTAAACTGGAGGAAAAACTTTGTTGTCTTATAGAAGTGACTAAGATCTGATTTTAAATAATGTAAGCTGTTGAACATTTTGGGCCCCTTTTATTTTCTCATTTTAAGATTGCCAAACTGATTTCAGTTTTTGTTCTGATCCAGCAGCAAGTCATATTTTGCATGAGCCCCATGAAACAAATACTCTGTGTGAAAAATATTGACTGTCTTCCAGCAATAACACAGCTGTTGAAAGAGCTTAGTCATCCAGGCAGTGGATGGAATTCTGAAAGGAAATATTTATATGCAGTAACCATATATGTGACTAGATGGGACCATGAAGCAGAACTAAAGTGGGGAGAAGTGCTAGAGAGACTTGCGTGAGAATCCCAATTTCCAAAGAAAAAAGTATCTTATTTGGGGATTACTAGAAAAGGATAATTCTGAAACAAGGTAGTGGAATGTTCTGAAAGTTACCTTTTCAAGTAACTTTAAGTCAAAACTTTAGCATTCTTATTTTCATTATTTCTGTAATTATATTTTTCATAGTTCCTGTTTTACTTGCTTCAATAATTTAGACTGAATTCAGATGGCAGTTTGCTATTTTGCTTTAAAAGGACCTCAACATGGAGATTGCTTTGTAGGAGTTAGTACTGAATCTGCATGCCTAGAATTTGCAGAGTCACCTTCTGAATGTAAAAGAAATCTAGCTTCCCAGATTTCTTTTACATTCTCTCAAACATTGTCGATGCTAAGAACAACAACAACAGAAATCTCACAATAGGGCTTGTACATCCATGCCCTTCATGTATAGCTCTATTTAAAGAAATAAATGAAGGGATGGGATCTGGAAAACTATAATCAAATTATGAGAGACATGCAGACTTCTCTACCAAAGCATAGTATCCAACTAATAAGTGTTAGTAACTTATCTATTCTGTTTGGACCAGACCTCAATTGTAGTACTAATCTGTTCTGGCATCCAGAAAAAAGATGATCCATTTAGAAAAGAAAGATCGAGATGAATGTTCTAGAGCAGTGTTTCTCAACCTTGGCAACTTTAAGATGTGTGGACTTGAACTCCTAGAATTCTCCAGCCAGCCATTATAAACTTATAATAAGTAACACCAGAAATGTTGAAGTAGTTCCCATTTCATTTTTCTTCTAAGTTGACTTCTTTATTTATTTTCTATCAAGAATATAGCATACTCTGAGAACCCCTATTTTTATGTTAGCCAGTTGACTCGTCTGTTATTAGACAACACATCCAGCACTGGTTAATGTTGGAACTACGATTCTTTTATATACTCATACATATCCATTTAATATGAAAGCTCTAGTACATGGTATTAATTTGATACACCAAGGTATTTTTTAAAAATGCACACACATTACTGTGGAATAAAATGAAGAGTTTTATTCAAACAGATATATGAACTTAACATAAAGTTAAGAATGGGTAATGTTAATAGAAGATTATGACCATTGCTCCTGGAAGGAATGTAGATCTTTTCTTCTTCACTTTTAGGGAAAGGGAATGAAAAAAAGGGTTCTACATTTGAATATTTTAACTTGTTTTAGAACAGGTAGAAGGTTAATTGTAGTCCCCATCTATTTTACTGGGATGAAAATAATGAGAGGGTAATCCACCAGCCCTGCTTTTGGCTAGGCCTGCCCAAATCTTTAGTACAAGTGATCCCTTAAGTGTTGTTTGGCTCCTGTGCTTCCTGACCATTGGCCATCTTGGCTGAGGTTGATATTTGAGTCCAATAATATCTGGAAGGTCACAGGTTCCTCACCATACATCAGAGCAATGTTTCTCAATCTTGGCAACTTTAAGATGTGTGGACTTCCCAGCATTTTGGCTGGGGAATTCTGTGAGTTGAGGTCCACACATCTTAAAGTTGGCATAGTTGAAAACATTGCATTAGAGTATAGCGCTCCTATTGATAACATCCAGCTTTTTAAAATAGTATTTTCCATTATGTACATTTTTTTCATATACAGAGAATATTTGACACAAGTAAACATTGAAGTATTTGGATGGGATATGACAAGGTATAGATACAAGCAACAAGGACTACTAATAGATACGTTGAAGCTCCAAGATGAATCTTTAGCTGGCTTCACCTTATTTAATGTCTGCCAACACGTTTGTGCAGCAATTCAAAATCTTTGCAATCCTTTTGCTTTTTTAAAAATCAACTTTGGTAGCTACATATTTGTGCAGCAAAAGTATGTGAACCTTTGCTTTCAGTAACTGGCGTGCCCTCCTTGGGCAGCAATAACTGCAATGAAACATTTCTGATAACTGTTGATCAGTCCTGCACATTGGCTTGGAGGAATTTTAGCCCATTCCTCCTTACAGAACACTTCAACACAGGGAAGTTGGTAGGCTTCCTTGCATGAACTGCCCACTTCGAGTCCTTCCACAACATTTTTCTAGGATTAACAATTCCCATGGATTGACTCGGCCATTCCAAAACATTAACTTTCTTCTGCTTTAGCCATTCTTTGGTCGTATGACTTATATGTTTTGGTTGTTCTGTATGACCTCCTTTCTCTTGAGCTTCAGTTCAAGGACGGATGCCCTGACGTCTTTCTCTAAAATTTGCTGGTACAATTCAGAATTCATAGTTCCATCAATGATGGCAAGCTGTCCTGGTCCAGAGGCAGCAGATTTAGAATACCTCTCACGGAGCATATGTTTATTAAATAAAACTAGATAAAAATTAAAATGTGTAGCTAGCCTATTTATTAAAATAGATAAAGCAAATATAGTATCATAGCTCAGCAGGAAAACTGCTGCTCCATCACCATTCATCTCCAGAGCAGCAAAGCAGGCCCAAACCATGATGCAGATAGTTCCTGGGTTAAGAACTCCTGGTTTAAGGATGACCCATAGTTAAGAACAGAGCTTATTGTAGCAAAATTCAAGTTAAATACACAATGATTGTTCAAGTTCATTATATAATATTACTTATACAGTATTAATAATACTGTTCTGGCTTACATACAAATTTGATTTAAGGACAGACTTGGGAACAGAACTCATTCTTAAACTGGGGACTACCTGTACTACCACCACCATGTTTCACAGATGGGATAAAGTTCTTATGATGGAATGCAGTGTTTGCCTTTTGCCAAACATAACACTTTTCATTCAAGCCAAAAAGTCCTATTTTGGTCTCATCCAGCCATAGAATATTTTTCCCATAGCATTCTGGTTTATCCATGTGATCTTTTGAAACTGTAGATGGACAGCGATGTTCTTTTTGGAGAGTAGTGGCTTTATCCTTGCAACCCTGCTATGCACACCATTGTTTTTCAGTATTCTCCTGATGGTGATCTCATGAACACAGATATTCACCAATGCAAGAGAGGCCTTTGGTTCCTTAGACATTATCCTGGGTTTCTTTGAGACCTCCTGAAGTATTCCATGCCTTGCTCTTGGTGTGATCTTGGTATGATCTGCCTGGCACTGGACTGGTGGAGTCCAAACTCTTTGGAAATAGTTTGGGGAGCATCAACAACTATTTTTTGGAGGTCCTCAGAAATCTCCTTTGCTCAAGCCATGACACACTTCCACACCCCTGTGTTGTGAAGATCAGACTTTGATAGTGAATACCCAGAATTCTGTTCTTTAAATAAAGCAGGACCTTCCACACTCATACCTCATTATCATCCCATCCCATTGACTGAAACCCCTGACTTTAATTTCCCTTCAAATGAACTCATAATCCTAGAGGTTCACATACTTTTGCCACCCACAAATATGTAGCTTTGGATCATTTTTCTCAATAAATCAATGAACAAGCATAATGTTTTTTACTCCTTTATTTCATTGGGTTCTCTTTATTTAGTGTTAGGACATGTGTGGAGAACAGATCATGTTTTAGGTCATATTTATGCAGAAATATTGAAAATTCAAAAGGGTTCACAAACTTAAGCACCACTGTAAGTGTGCATGATAAACAAAATGGATGGTCTTTAATGTAAGAACTTGCATTTAAATCTGAAATATACAGATTGTACATACTGAGAAATAGAAAAGTAACTAAAAAAGGGTGGTGTACCCATACAGAAAAGAAACACCTTCAAGTACTTTATAAATAGCTGGTCTGAACCACAAAACCCTTCCACACCCCTTCCCAGCATTCTAGATGAGTGTCTCTCCATGTAATCCCAATAAAATTATAACTCTGAAACCGGTAAGAGATGTGTATGCAAGCGGAGCTTCAGAGAAGTTGTCTTACTCAAATGCAGGCTGGAAATATGCATTGTTAATGATACGGCACCATTATATTCTGTTCTTAGTGCTGACAAGTGGAGAGGGATTCTCAGTAAGTGGAGAGGAGCACAGAGATAATTTTGAAGAAGAAATTCAACCACCATTACATAAATCCTGGCTTAGCCTTGAAAGGGAGGAGGGAATGAAAATGAAACTCAAGATTGCCCTGCTTGATTCTCTTTGATATAAGAGGGGGAGAGAAAAAATATTTCAGGCTTTCAAGATTCTGTTATTACACCCTTCAACAATAGAGTTCTAGTAGTTTTTGTGGTGTTTGTTTCCTGATCGAGCCTACTTCAAAGGCCTGACATCAATTTTCTCTATTCTTTATTCAGAGAGGCATCAACCTTTGCCTTTGGTCATGGAGATCCTAGGGCATCCCATTATCTGCAAAACAATTTGCCGAAGCATTGTTGCTATCAATTGGGGCATCCTCCATGGCAGTAAAAAAGGTGTGGCATTCTTCTCCCTTGCTGCATTGGCAAATAATTGTCCAGCAGCCCTTTTTTGGGTGACTAATTCCCTTTTGGGGAAGAACCACCCTGTAGAGTTACCACCTGGTTGCTGTGACCAGTTAGTACAACATTTTGCCAGCAAAGCCACTTAAATTTGGTCAAATCTGGATTCTAGTTGGGTCTTGTGTAGTGACTGGGGCACTATCTAGGATTTTGTTGTTTTTGTTTTACCTATAATCTCTCAGGAAGTAGATGTTGCAGTACTGTAGTCTAAGCAGGTGGTGATGAGGACATGAGATACTGTAACAAGAACTTCACATCCCAGATGAGGCTGCAATTGGTGTACCAGCCATGGTATCCACCTGCTGATTCCTCCAAGTCACAGTCCTCCTTCAGGAGTAATGC
Organism: Python bivittatus; assembly: GCF_059951505.1. Taxonomy (NCBI): domain Eukaryota; kingdom Metazoa; phylum Chordata; class Lepidosauria; order Squamata; family Pythonidae; genus Python; species Python bivittatus. The sequence continues at coordinate 37,071,280 of NW_028277098.1, forward strand.
AGCCCCATTCAGAGGCATTATTGGGACCCATAGAGGAGCTCTGATGTACAAATAGCAGCTCTGCCTTGCTGGGGTTCATTTTAAACCTGTTCTCTCCCATCAAGAACCTCATAGCTTCCAGGCACTAGGACAAGACTTCTACAACATCTCCAGTGCCACCTGAGATCATGATGTAAAACTGTTACCGTGTGTGTGGCCCTCGTTCTTAGCTTACCACAATGTGCTATACATGGGGCTGTATTTAAAGACCACCTGGAAGGGCAGAATGCAGTGATCTGGGTGCTCACTAGCAGTTGTCAGTGGGATCACATTACACCTGAATTGCAGGCCCTGCATTGTCTGCCTGTTAGTTTCTGCCTGCAATTAAAGTGCTGTTTAACCTATACAGTTCTTTATGGCTTGACTCCAAGTTGCTTTCAGGATCACATCTTTCCACTCTCCATCAGCCCAATGGATTCAATCACACCAGAAGTAGCAGCTAGTAATTCCTGATTTTCAGAAGGTCAGGCAGGCTGAAGCCCGGAAACATTGTTTTGCCATAGCAGGACCAGACTTCCGGAATCTCCCTCCTGTTGGAGGTTCAGTTGGCTCTGACATTGTACCCCTTCTGGAAGAAATTGAAGATAGAACTCTTCCAAAGAGCATTTGAAGTGTGGCGCCACCTAGTAGTTGTAGTGTTGTTGTTGTTTTTAAGTATTGTGGTTTTTCTATTATATATTTTGTGTCGAACTTTTGTTGCAAGCTGCTGAGAGTCTGATTAGATTGCAGCTGGATATACATTTGATAAATAATTTTATGTAGATCATTATTGATGATATGTAGTAACATTGCTCTTGCTTGCAAATAGATTTCATTTATGACAAATTCAAGCAGTATTGAGGTTTTATATAGATTGTTAGGCAAAGCACAGGTGTGTATAAAGATGTGCCATCCATGAAAAAATCTGAAAAATAAGTGGAGGGAGGGGGTGATATTTTAGCTACACCAAACAAGATTTAATCTATAATACAGTGCACAAAAGGAATTGTCACACTTTCCTTTGCCATGGCATGAAGGGCAAGGAAGGTTTAGAGTTACCAGTCAATCAGTGTTTGGGGCAGCAAAAATTAATTGCTCTGGTTTTGCCATAAAAATATTATTTGACAGATTTAACAAGTGTTATGCTCTTGTTTTTGCAGAAGAAAATGCAAAAGTTAGTCTTGATGTGTCCCTGGGATATCGTGATGATACAGTCAGTGAATGGACAGAAATGGCACATGCAGTAGAGACCCGAAAGCTCAACTGTACTTTTGGTGCTCCAAAAGTAGGTTCTTTGTGATTCTATTCCAGTTTAAAATGCTGGTCCTAGTAAGATGCATAATCTTTTGTAGTGCTTGTTTTCAAATGCCCTGAATTAATTCTTTCAAAGATATAACATAGCTGGAGACTCTCCTAAGATTTCTCACTTTCCAACTTTAATAAAAAGTGTCTTGAGAAATGTTGGCTTCTAAGCACAGAAATACTGTATAAATGAGTTGCAGGGAGGTTTGTCTCTGAAACTTTGTACTTCGCTATTAACCCACTATGACCAGTAAGTCTATATTAGTAATGCTTTTGTTGATAACCCAGAACTGGAAAAGTAACAAAACTTTTACTCTACTAGTGTTTTCACAATCACATCCAGAAATCCTTTTGCCACACTGTAGATGTTCGTAAGTTCCCCCCTCCCTCCCCTATAAAAGTATTCCAGTGTGTGAACTACAGTATAGATTGGCCAGTGGAAAGCATTCACATTATGAATTATTTCATGCTTCCAGGTTTGGCTGAACAAATGATACATTTTGGTTTGGCTTTGGTAAGAGATAGAGTTTCAGTGTTCTTTTTATTTTATTTTATATTGCTATGTTTGATTATACTAGTTTTATACTTAATGGTGTAAGTAAATATAATTCATCTTTAGCTGCTTTAACAGCCAGTTTTGGTGGAAAAGCAGCATATAAGTTTAGAGTTAGGGTTAGAGGGGAAAATGTCTGCCATTTCAAAAAATGTAGGCATTTTTAAGTAAACTTGTCCCATTAACCTGGAAGACACATAAAGGAAATCTACATTGTGATTTATTTGTCCTTAGCTTGATGTGAGATATGAACCCATCCTGAGAAAGCAGCCGTTGTTTCCAACCATGGTGTATATGTTCACACATCATAAACAAACAACAGTGTTATGAGTAGATGTGTCCAACGTTTATAGCACTGTTTTCTTGTCTGGTTTTGCAATAGACTGTAGAGCATGAAGGGAAGTTCTATGACTGTGATTTTCTCCCATTCATGGAGATTGGAACCGTAGCTCACAAATACTATCTTCTCAACATTCGTCTTCCTGTGAATGAAAAGGCAGGTGTTAATGTAGGAATTGGTGAAATAAAGGATATCCGTCTAGTGGTAAGTATGCATTAATTTTTTTCGATACTAATTTCCTTCTTCCTGTAAGCGTACATGCAAGCTGCAAGCCCAACTGAATCCAAACGTCCAGATTTATTTCACAGGTTTGTTGAGATATTCTGAATAAGGAATTAATTGTGCTTCCTATTTTATTCCAAGTGCTTTGTGGTGGATTCCACTAGAAACCAGATTAAAGGTGTGAACATAGAATTTGTTTCAAAAAGCTAGCATGGAAAGGAACATACAATGCTCCTAAAGAAGCATTTAGAAATCCAGTTTCCACTGTGTTTTAAAATCTTAACTAATTTGACCTTTAGGCTTGGTAGCTGGGGAAGTAGAATTGGAACAGAATTGGCATGTGACTATTTGGGGTGCTTTGTTCTGATTACAGGATCTTATGTAGCTAAGCTACTCTGCTAACTATAAAGCAAACAAAAATCAAGGTTGTTTCCTGAATGTTATAATTACTATTTAAGACAATTAAAACAGAAAAACCTGGAATCCTTTTGTCCCTGTTATAAGAGCACATAATGCTAAGTACATAATCTTTGCATGAAAAGAAGAAGAAAAGAATATGATAATTCAGTTATTGGAAATGTGGAATGCTGTCCCTATACATAGTTTCCAGGTTCCCTGTAGATTTTCCCCTTTGATGCCTCTTCAGCCATTATGCTTCTTTGCACCCATGAAATTAACTAGTTTTTCACTTGCTCTGCTGGTAATCACTTCCTTGGTTGCCTGCAGGAGCAAGCAGCCATTATGCTGGACTGCCAGCACCTGTCTGTCACGTAACTTTGAATTAGATTTTGCAGACAGAGCCAGAGAAATACCACTTTCCTTACTACATCTCCAAAGAAGCTAAACTAGGAAAATACGGGATAAAATCAAAAGGGGCATACTTAGATTATATTTTTATTTATTTTCTTTACACAAAATTACAAAGAGAGACTGGTCTCATTTAAATCCAGGCAGCAATCCAAGGGAAAACTTTTCTTGGAACCCTAAATACAGAAGTCAGTTGTCCTCTTTACTTTCCTGTTTTGTTTTTAGGCAAGGAATTTTTAAGAGCTCTTTCTCTATCTTCAGCCTTGTGTCTGTGGCTAAATCAACTATTGCCACATTATTTGGTTGCAAGTGATTGTCAGCAGCACTTTATCCTTGCATTTTCTTTCTGCTCTGAATGTGGTTAATATCCATTGTTTGTTACATTTAATGAGAACCCTTTTTATGTTCCTGTAACTAAGAACTTTATCCTTGCAGGGCACTTTCCTTTTTCATTGGGGTTTCTTCGTTCTCCCCAATACAGATGTGACCTTAACCTTGCATTATTTTTGCAAGGTCCTATTGATTAATGTGTTTGGAAATTGGTTAGGTCTGACTTTGGTGGGGCTTATGATTCCCTGAAGGAGCAAGTGTGCAGCCCAAGGATACTCCTGGATTCATCTCTGCTGCTTGAGGCTCAGGAGATGGCCCAGGGTGTATTTGGCTTGCCATGACTAGTTCAGAGGCTATGGCCCTTCCTGGATAGGAATGTTTTGGCCACAGTACTCTCTGCCCACGTGGATCATTGCAATGTACTTTATGTGGATCTTCCTTTGAAGACAACTCAGAAGCTGCAGGTAGTGGAGAATGCGGGGCAACTGTTATCCAGAACACTCTTCTGAAACCAAATAACGCCAGTCCTAAAAGAATTGTGCTGAAATTTTTTTGTTATTAGATTTCAAAGTTAGCAGTTGAAGGCCCTAATACTTGAAAGAGCCCCTATTAAGATCAAAAGGGGTGCTCTTTTTAGCATCCCATTGCTGGGAAAAGATTTCTCAATTTCATCATCCTGGTTTTAGAATGGCTTTTCCCTTGAGGTCCATTTGGCATTCCAACATTACCAGCTTTTGGCACCAGGTAAACATTTGACTGTTTACTCTTCTGTTTACAACTTTACCATGTCTTATGTTCCTCAAGTACAAATCAGTCTGTGCTATAGTGATTATATAGTGTATATTTTAAATCAGTTTGTTTATTTTATTTGGTTTTGTTGTTTTCACCTGCTTTTTTTTAATAAGATCCTCTGGATAGTGGGAAGGCTGCAGTATTTTAAACAAATAGAACATTGCAGACCAGAATTGGTGTTAAGAAAGTGAAGAAATGAAGCACTGAAACTTAAGTTCACTTTCAGGGTATCCACCAAAATGGAGGCTTCACAAAGGTGTGGTTTGCCATGAAAACTTTCCTTACACCCAGCATTTTCATCATCATGATTTGGTACTGGAAGCGGATCACGCAGATGACACGGCCACCTGTACTCCTGGAAAAGTAAGCAATGACCATGAAAGTTCTGTCTGTTTTTGGAAAGAGGAGACTAACTCTTGTGTGGTCACTGATGGAATGGCAGTCATTGCTCCTCTTTAAGGAGCCCCTGCTAGCAGTTTATTCTGCAGCTGTATTAGTCAAGATTGGTTAATCCAAGGTATAGCTGTTTACATAATAAAGGAGGTGGAGGCAGTCTGATGTCCTCCAGGTGTCTTGGACTGTAACTGTCTTACGTTCTAGTTAAAATAGACAATGTTCAAGAATTCTAGTACTTGTAATCTAAGACACCTGGAAGATCTCTGTACTGAAGCATATGATCCTTGTATTCACTTCCTAAATGTGATTAGGTACTAACACTATTGTGTCTGCATCTTCCAGAACAGCTAAAACAACTTTCTCCCAACTTGGTGATCACCAGATAAGCTGGTACCAGTCCTTGGTTTCCCAGCATACTGTATTTGAAAAGTAACAAGTTGAAGAAATCTGTCTTAAAGCATTCAGAAAGTTATTACATTAAGATTCGTCTATTTGCCATAACTATGGCTGACAACAGATTTTCCAGCTGTGGGCAGATGCACTAAGGTGCTAATTTCTTTTTGAAGTAGATTTTACTAACTAATGTTAAAGTGAACTTCAAGAGAAAATTTTAAAAAACTGACTCAAGATGATACCATTGCCAGAATTGTCCTATATATGTAGGTAGACAGAGAGAGAAAGAATATTGGGTGCATCTGTCCCATCCTGGGTGGGGCCAGGGGTCATTTTAGGTGGCATTTCCCTGAATGAATGAAGCCTGAAGCTTATTGGAGTAACCGATGGAAGTGAAAGAGTTTTTGAAAATATTACTACTTGTTCTAGGATAATCTTTGCTCTTGGGATCTCCATGACTTTCATAAATATTCCAGTAGAGTGGTTTTCTATTGGTTTTGACTGGACCTGGATGTTGCTTTTTGGAGACATTCGTCAAGGGATCTTCTATGCTATGCTTCTGTCTTTTTGGATCATCTTTTGTGGAGAGCATATGATGGTAGGTGTTCTCACGTTTGAATTTGTGAATATACTATTCTAGGATTTTTTTTCCAGATTTTATTGTCCATTGGGTATATATTTTAAAATTTGTTTTCATTCTGTAAATCAGTTCCCCACCATCTAGACATGTCGATTTAGAACTCTCATGACTCTCAGAAAACAAGCCATTGGTTGATCTGGTAGGAGATTATGGGAACTGTAGTCTATTACAACTGGAAGTTGTAAACATAGGAAGGGCTGTATTATCAAAATGGATTTTAAATCAATGATTTATGAGTGGAATAAGATTTCATATAAAAGAAAGTACTAGAAAACTAGACTCAAGATCCTATAATCTTTATACTGTTTGGATCTGTGTGAGCTGTAATTGCCTAAAGCTGACAGAGAAGTTCAGTAATTGCACTTTCTTCTGGGAATCAACATTTACAGGGTTGTTGGGGGTGAAGAGCTACTCCATAGTCTTATTTAGTATTCATTGCTAAAGCATGACAGTTCACATCTTATGCTGAGACATATCCATGTGTCATGTAACTAACACATGACTATTGTTCTAATACAAAGTATGATTTCAGAATACAAACTCTTTGCTACAGTCCACAGTTTCCATTTTAATTATATCTGTGAAATCAGTAGATTTTGTTTTTGTCTCATGACTTACCTGATAATAATTTTGTTGTCCTTATTCATCTTTGTTAGGATCAGAATGAACGAAATCGTTTCTCATCCTACTGGAAACAAGTTGGACCAATAGCTATAGGCTCTTTCTGTTTGTTTGCCTTTGACATGTGTGAGAGGTAATTGGAATGCCTTTTTTTTATAGCTTTTGTAAGTTTTAATATGGATATTGTTAATTTTTTAAAAAACGTGTAAGAGTTTAAATATAACAGCTACTTATATTTTTATCTAAAATGATGAAATGTTGATAAGAGCTTCAATCTGACCCCATTCCCTTTTTTATAGTGCCTGTTGCATTTTTGTTCTTTTTGAATCACTTACTGCAAAATGTTTAGAATTCCCTTTCCAAAATTAACATCAGAAACTCCTTGAAATAAAGAGATAATGTTACCATGTTGCATTTCCATGATTTAACAAGCCAATACAAATAAGAGAACATGCTATAACTAAATTTAGTTCCATTTTGGGCTCGATCTTGCTTATCCTATCTGAATTTGAAGCTAGAAACCCTGAATTTCAAGAATTTTTTTGTATAAAGGAAAATATATTTTCAAACGTTTTGGATAGTACAATAGTAATAGTGCCCAGCCTAAAAATCTCTTCTTTCCCATAAGCAAATGCAAACATCATAGTAACTTTCTCTTCTGTTGTAATCCCGATAGCCTTTGATGTGGAGTAAGAGCAGGGAAACACAGGATGGGATCATATCTCATCACACATTTTGTTATTACAAGTTAGGGAAGAGAAGAAAAGGGAAGAGACCCATAGTTATTATACTTCCCTGGTCCATTGTTTCTGGTAGTATATAGTTCGTCCCCAGGTTGTTTCATACAAACAAACAAAAAAGGATTTGTGCCAAGCTAATAAAACTACAGGTAGTCCTCACTTAATTATCACAATAGGGACAGGAAAATTTGTTGTTAAGTGGAGTGGTTGTTAAGCAAGTTGCGCCCAATTTACGACCTTTTTTGCAGCAGTCATTAAGTGAATCACCACAGCTGTTAAGTGAATCACATGGTTCTTAAGCAAATCACACAGTTCCCCATCGATTTTGCTTGCTGGAAGCCGGCTGGAAAGGTCACAAATGGTGATCACATGATCCCGGGATGCTGCAACCATTGTAAGTGCAAGCTGATTGACAAGTGCCCAGATTGTGATCACATGACCGTGGGGGTGCTGCAAAAGTTGTAAGTGCAAGGACCGGTTGTAAGTCCCTTTGCTCAGCACCATTGTAACTTCAAATGGTCATTAAACAAATGGTTAAGTGAGGACTACCTGTATTCTTTTATTTTTGTCTACATTGTGAATAGCATGGAGACAGACAGACATTTCTAGGATTGTGTAGTGAAATACACTTTTTAAAACAGTTAAATGACTATCCCTCATGTCCCAGGGATATACAAATAACAAACCAAAACAGTAACTTGGATAACTTTCCCATATTGGATTTACAAAAGAAACTTGTTAAATTTGTGAAGAATTTTGTGAGAAGGGACGAAGGAAAAATGAAAAGAAATCAAGTTCTAGAACATTGTTTGAAGGGATTAAACATCAAGATTGTTAAAAGTAAAAGGAAGGAATATAACGTTGGTTTATTTGATATAGATAGACATGTTGTTATCTCTGGTAACCCTTAATAGACTTTTGCTGACTAGGACTGAACAATAAGGCTTTAAGGATTTGTTTATAGATAAGAGATGAGATATGGGAAGAAGAGATCATTTGTTGTATTTTAAGAGAAGGTGATCAGTTACTAAATTTATTTATACTTGTGATGAAAGGGGAAGTCATTTCTTTATATATTTTTCTTTTTCTCTACTATATTCTTAATTTTTTTTCTTTTTTTCTTTTTTCTGCACTTTCTTTTTTTTATTCTTTTATTTTTTTTAGCTTGTATTAGTTTTTATCTTTTTAATTGTAATGCTTAATAAAATTACTATAAAACAGTTAAATGAAAGTCAGTCCTCCCCTCCATAAAGCTTACAAGGGCTGTTTAGACAATGCTTCTCTAGTCTTTCCAAACAGTTGCTTTGTTTTACACATGCTATATGTATAATTTGCTCTACTGATTTTCTTTCCAGAGGAGTACAATTAAAAAACCCATTCTATAGTATCTGGGCTACAGATATTGGCACAGAGTTGGCTGTATCCTTTGCATTTTACTTCATTCAGGGTCTGATAGGCAAGAAAAGCCAAGTGTTTTTCTCAAGGGATTGTAATATTCTCCCCCAAAGCCTGTGAACTGATAGGGTTTTTTCATTTAAGCATTGGAGAGTTTAAACATTCTTTGAAATGGTTTCATGAATTTAAGGCAATACATACACATGAGGATGCTCTTCTGCAATGTTTACTTTCTGTAGATGTCATTAGAGCCGGTATGTGTAACATCGATTTAAGGGCTGCATTATTTCTCCTCCCTTACCACCACATCGTAGGCTTGAACTTGGGTTTATATTTGTGCATAGTCAGGTATGCTTTTTGTTCATGAAATCCAAAGCCTTCCCAGATTCAGACATCAGGACATGGAAGCTGAAATCACCCAACACCAAACAATAAGGGCCAGACTCCAGTGCCAGCCTTGAGGCAAAGTCCAGGAATGTGGACAGCAGTGCAGCCAATACTCAGTTCAGATGCCCAAACTGTATCCATGGTCCAACTTAATACATAAACATTTAAACGCCAATATTTCACAAGCAAAAGTCCTGGTCATAGATAATTCTGTAGGTCAGTGCTTCCACCTGCTGGTTTGGCATCAAGGTTGCTGTTAAGTCTCAAAATTCAGAAGGGCAGAATTCCAAGAGGGTGACATCACCACCTTTATGCAGCCAGGTTTTGGTATTGTAAGTTGCCAGGTCTGCCTCTTTATCCACTTTCAAGTCATCAGTGAACAAGGTCTTAGATGGACCTGGAATTTACTGTATCAACCTGAGACCTACCAGCCATCCAGCCACAAGGACCTGGGAGTGGGACCACAGAGCCAGAAGTAGAAACTGGCACCAAACTACCAGTTCCCCTTCCCATGGAATGGCTTACCTGTGCTCTCCCCTTATGTCCCCTGCCCTTTCACTACTTGAATAAACTCACTTTCCCCATCAATATCAGTATAACATGGGTTTTTAGGCTCAACCACAACTTCCTTTTATCCCCTTAAACACATTCCTTTCCCTACTCAGAAGGCCAGCAATCTGGCAAAGAAAGGCACACACACCAGTATTTTCTCCTCCCTATCTCTCACACCCATCAAATTATCAATTTCTTAAATCCATACAGCGGCAGGAGTAATCCCTGAATACTCTTCTCACTTAATGACTGCCGTGTTTAGTGATTGTTTGAAGTTATGATGGTGCTGAAAAAGTAACTCTATGACTGGTCCTCATACAACCGTTGCAGCATCCCCACAGTCACGTGATCGACATTCGGGCGCTTTGCAATAAGCGGACATTTATGAGCGTTGCAGCATCCCTGTGGTCACATGATCACCATTTGTGCACTTCACAGCTGGCTTCCAACAAGTCAGTGGAGAAGCTGGCAGTGAAATCACAAGTTGTGGTCATGTGATGTCTTGCTTAACTACCACAGGGACTACCTGTAGTCCTAGAGGAGTATTTTCCCCACCCAGCTTGGCTTATTCTGTCACTTTAAAGCAGGGCAATCCTCAAGCTCCCCATCTCTTACCCTGAATGCCACCTAAAGCCAGGTACATACTGATGCATGCAAACACACAAGCGCAGATCTTGTTCTGGAAGTGATTCTAATTGGGACACTGACATCCCTGAAGGTCCTCCTATCTGACCTACACTCTCACATATCAGGATTTAGTCCCCCAAGGCTTCCCTTCCAACATCTATGCCTCCCCAAATCTCACCACTCTTCTGTCAGCAACTGGCAGCTCCCTTCTTACAACCCTCCATTGTCAACCCTGGTGAAAGGTAGCCTGAGATCTCGATTCCACATCTCCTCCTCCTCTGTGTTTCTTTTGTCATTAAAACTTAATGTAAAGTTGATGAAATAATGTAATTTCCAAACCCATTGCATCTCAAACCTCTGATAAGCTTTTTCAGGTAGTTGCTTTTGCCAAGCATCTTTGTATGGAACACAAGTGGCCAATCCAGCAGATTTTAGGGTGGTTTGTTCTAGCCTGTATTGTATTGTATTGTATTGTATTGTATTGTATTGTATTGTATTGTATTGTATTGTATTGTATTGTATTGTATTGTATTGTATAATATATAGGCTGCCCAACTCCAGTGGACTCTGGGCAGTGTACAAAACTAGAAAAAACATAAAAACAGCTAAAAACATAAAATCAGACAGATCAGACTAAAATGACCCAATAAACAACAAAATCAACCAAACAAGGGCTATTAAACAAATAACAAACTTCAACCCCAGGCCTAGGACCAAAGCCAGGTTTTCAAAGCTTTCCAGAACCCTAGAAGAGAGAGCACTGTCCTTATCTCTGTGGGGATGCTGTTCCAAAGGGTGGGGGCTGCAACAGAGAAGGCACGCTTCCTAGGCCCCACAAGATATCAGTGTTTAATGGAGGGGACCTGGAGCGTACCCACTCTGCTGGAATATACCAGGTGGGCAGAAACAATTGCAGATATTAATTATGCCACATTAATAACATATTATGAGCTTCCTGAACAGCAGCATATTTGGTATGGGCTATCCTCCAAAAGGGTATTTTAGTAAACTTCAGGTGTGGCAAATGCAACATTTCTTACTGTGCCTGTATTTAAGAGCAGAATAGGATTTTGAAAACAAAATGCCAAATGAACTAGCTACTACTATTTCTGTCTCTACTGGTTCCCTTAACTTTACTGCTTGAGATGGCATTTATTATTGTTGCTGGAATCTGCCTCTGTCTCTACTTCTTGTTCCTGTGTTTTATGGTATTTCAAGTGTTCAGAAATATCAGTTGCAAACAGTCCAGCCTACCAGCAATGAGCAAAGTCCGCAGGCTTCATTATGAGGTAAGGAATCTGCAGGAAGTTGGGGTAATAGTGCTTAAAAACAATGCCAGTTTCTGTTGGCCATTATGGGGGATCTAATCCAGTTCAAGGGACAAATTATTCCTACTAACAAAATCTCCTAGGGTGGATTTACATTAGGGAACCTGCAACATAGATTATGTTAAAGAGGGCTTTGGTAAACTAAAGCTTTTCCCCTAAAGCCTTCCCTTGAGCTATGCACACCTCCCCCCTAGGATTGTGCCAAGAGAAGCAGTCCTTTTTCTATATGGGAGGGCAGAGAGAGTTGCATTTATTGAGGACCAGAGCAGATAGCAGACAGAGCCCCTTCTGATTGTCTGGCCCTTCCATAACAAATAGATAAGCAAACGAATCACTGTAAACTACTTTTTTTACCACTACAGCTGAAAAAAAAAGTAGGATTAATGGAACTCTGCAATAGGATGGGATGCTTTGTGTAAGTAATGCATTGAACATACCATTTCCCAAAGTGACATTTCTCAAATGGAAGAATCAAAGCCTTTCAGTTTTTGCTAACACTTCTTGCAGAAATGCCAGAGAGAGAAAGTGAGTGAGTATAGGATTTGGATAAGCACTACTGAAAACTTTCCTGTTCTTACTTAATCCTAAAATGTATCTGATTATATACTGTTGCCCATTCTACCCATTGTAGTTCAGGTGGGACCCTCTGTGGACTTGGCTTGTTCCCTAGAGGGAATGCTTCAGACTTATATCCGATAAGCAACTGGAGAGCCCTCAGATATAGGTCAGGCAACTTTGCGGAAGGTTTTAAAAGGTGGTATCTTTTTCAAGCTTCTGCATAGAAGGTACACTTGTCCTTGGGTGTTAACTCCAGCTCAGTACATGTACCCAGCAAATATTGTGGAAAAAGGCAAAGAAGATACTGTATGAGCCGGATGGAACTGTCTTCTGTGGTCACTTGGCCACAGTAAGGAATAGATCTTCCTCCTGTTGCGCTCTGTGCAAAGAAACCCTGCTGCTAGAAAGGATGACTTTATCTGGCTTATTTCCCAGATGATGAGGAGTTCATCTCCCTTCCCTTTTAAGTCCCACCTCTCTCCAAGCACAAACTAGCTTTGGTAAAGGGCAATAGAATGATACAGACTGATTTGTTTGATTGATTGCTTGCTTTTCACCTCACCTTCATTCAGGAGCACAAGGCTCCTGTATGCAGAGCTCCCTGATCTCCCAACTCTTAGTCCGTCATCTTGACCACTACACCACGTTTGCTTTCAATGGCCAAGGCCTGCACTTGTATGACTGCGACTTCAAAGCACAACCAACCAAGGGAATACTAGCAGACATTTTTTTTTTTCTTATTCTGCCAGTTTAGGATTTCTTCTTCAGAGTCTGTGGTTTGGAATATTTCAATATTTTTTGTTGTTTCTCTCTCCCCACCCCACCCCCCCCGGTTGTATTTCCTTCTCTTTCTCCCAGGGGCTGATTTTTCGGTTCAGGTTCTTGATGCTGATCACGTTAGCTTGTGCTGCCATGACAGTAATATTTTTCATTTTCAGTCAGGTGAGAAATCTAAAATGACTATGAAAAATTTCTGCAATCATTACTATGTGGTAGTAATATGTTGTGTTACTTTGTTTTTCGTATACTGAAGAAATGTAATGGTATCAACGAGGAATCTTTTCATTTAGATTTAGATTTTGGACCTTTATTTCACAACTGTGGGAAAAGAGGAAGAGGTTTAGACCTCTCTCCCAGATTCAGCATTAAATCCAGCTGCTTTTCTTGTTGTCAGCTCACTGCAGATAGGGAGAACATCCAATTAAAGTCATGCAGAGGAGTGAAGACCAGAAATAGATGGTTTTGGGGTGGAAATGTCTCTTTACCTGAGGAGATTAAAGTCATTGATTTTGTTTGTTGATTGTTTGTTCGTGCTAACTCTATGCTTATGTCTTCCCTGCTTGATTTTATATCCACTTTTCATCCTGTTTAGGTGACTGAAGGTCACTGGAAATGGGGCGACTTTACCTTTCACTGGAACAGTGCCTTTTTCACCGGGATTTATGGGATGTGGAACCTGTATGTCTTTGCCCTGATGTTCCTGTATGCACCTTCTCACAAAAATTATGGTGACGATCAGTCAAATGGTGAGATGTGGTCTCCTGCAACTGTGATTCGGTTGCACTATAGTACTAGCAATCAGTCAAATTAGGACTTCTGCATGCTTAGAAGAACCCTAGCATGATAGGTATAGTTCTATTGAGTTTGGGCTTTAACTGCTAATACACTGAGTTAGTGTTATTTTGTTTCTTTGTTTTATACAGCCACCCATTTGCCCACTCGAAGCAGCAAACAATCAATATAACAGTAAAAATAGAGATATAAATTTAAAAAAAAAAGGTAAAAAGTAACACTGAGGAGAAACCCATTAATAAAACCTCATAGGCTCAGCTAACTTCCTGACCCCTGTGCCTGGGAGAACAGCAAGGTCTTAAGGGCTTTCTGAAAAGTTAGAGGAAGTTTAGATTGTGGGGGTACATGCTAAAGAAAGGATGGAAAAGAGATTTCTGGATTTGAGAATCAGTGTTTTTCCCATTTCGATTATACATCGTATAACCCATCTGTAAAAGTTTGTTGCACCATCTTGAATCAGAATAAATCTTTGTACCCAATCCTGAATTAATTGAAAGATCATTTCTCAGATTCTTTATCTACTGAGATTTGATCCAACTTTTTATTAAAAATAAACATTGTGCAGTAGGACTTCCGTTTGTACTCTTCCCCCCACAGTCCTACTTGTATATCAAAAAGAGGAGCTGTTGCTGAGCGGAATTTGTGGATGCATGCAGAATTGCAGAAAGTAGAGAAATAGCCCATTCCCCCATTCTGTTAGTGGAAACCATGGCCATTCATGGAAATGCCCTGTTCGATTCTGCTTATTTCTTTCTAAACACTGGAGTGATTTTGTGATAAAACTATAACCACAGGTATCCATTCATCTGAAATGTAGTTTTTTATGTTTTCAGGCGATTTGGGAGTTAATACTGGAGAAGAATTTCAGCTCACTACTACTATTACTCATGTGGATGGACCAACCCAGGTTTACAAATTGGCGCGCAAGGAGGCCCATGAGTAATCACTTCAGCACAACTTCACTTGTGCCTAAATGCAAATTACCCAGTATGATGGTAGTTTTTTCTTGCAAGGGTTTGTTTGGAATCATCTGAAGGGTGTATTTCAGAAAATGATGTGTTTCAGAGAATGATGACTATATGGCAAGAACTATTGGAATGCTTGTTATTGATGTATCTTTCTTGGGGAGAATCTTTCATTAAGTTTGAATTCTTTTCATGATACTTCATCTTGAGCAATCTTCCCTAATCTCAGAATGTGTTGGTCTACAATTCCCACAGCCAGGATTACCAAACAGTTTGGGGAAGACCAGTCTTGAGTATTAGTACCAGGAATGATGTGGGAGGAGTGGTTACTTAGAAGGTAGCTATTTCCTGATTACAACATTTGGGTGTATTTTGATACTTACCAACACTCCTGCTGCAGCGGATGTCCTTGGGAAACTAATTGGAATACATTGTGTGTTTCCTAAGTCAAGGTTTTATACAACAGTCCCAGTGCATATGTCTGGAACCAGTTTAGTTCTTTGTATCACATGTAGCCAGTTCAATATTTACATACTTTAATGAATGTGTTCATGACTTTTTTCGTAGTCTAGTGTAACACTGCCTTTTCTAAAGTTTGGTACAGAAAGGGGTCATTTTGAAACCTCTGTCAATGTATGAATGTGTATCCTGAACTCTTAACAAGTCTTTCTGATGTAGATATCTTTTTATATACTTTAAGGATTCTTGTTTACTTGTATGATACATAATCCCATAGAACTGAATGCGGTGTGCAAGCGTGTATGTATGTGTTTCAAAATCTTGTTATTTTCTTTTTTTTTAAGTGCTCTAAGTAGCCCTGGGGACCACTGTAGATCATCTTTTTGTACTACAAATAAAGTATACAAATATGGTTATTTTTCTTGACTGCAATTTGTAAAGAAACAACATATTGCTGTTGTATTTTAATCTGTCATCTTCAGTGCTTCTTTGGAAATAGTAAACATAACTGGGATAATGCTGACATCTATTGGAGACCAAATGTTCTCTGATGAACCATAATCACTCTTAACTTCACAGTTGAAGACCTAGTTTAAGCAAATGAGTGGAATAAGATCCATATCTGAAAAACACAGATAGTAAAATATTCAGAATAACCAGAATAAAATGTGACATGCCTATAATTAAGTATCATTTGGGGCAAAAAATCAGGAAGGAATGCCTAAACAGATGCTATTCCTCTCCTCTGTTTTACATAGCCCTGTTCAAAGACTCAATTCAGTGTTGTTGTAATTGTGTGGATTGGAAAAAATGGGACAATACCTTCCTGAGTTAACATACAGAATCAGCCCAGAAATGAGATGAGGTTCTGTTTGGATAGTGGGAACCAGTATTAGTAGATGTGACCCTTGTTTATGGAATGATGAGCATGTGGAAGATAATGCTTAAAGATGATGGCTTTCATATGAACTATTCACAAAGCTTCCCATTTTAGGCAATTTCAAGAGATGGTTTGAGGATGGCTGCTTTTTCTTTTTCTTTGTTCCTCCTGTAGTAACAGACTAGGACATAGAAATTGAGTGAGCAAAGATCTCCTTCACATGGAAATTAAAAAGCAATAGATGTATCATCTGCGAGAAATAGCATAATGCTCAGGAACTTCCATAAACATTGTGTCTATATGTTAGACTATAGATCCGCCATCTTCAGCTGATTACTGAATCAGGTAGGCATCAGGTTTGGGGAATTTGGCTCATAGCAGGAATGGCTGAAAAATGCATTTAACAAGAATGTAGTGGGCAGGGAAATAATTCCAAATTTATTCTGGAGATTGGACAGGTCCATACTATGCAAATGGATGGAATCAGAATTTTCAGATTTTTGGCCGGGAATCTGGAGTGGTTGTGTATGTGGTATTTTTAAAATGTATTTACATTCAAGTTATACAGCCACCCATCTCATTAGATGGTACAGGGCTTGCACTACAGTACTTGTGCATTTCCCTTATCAAAATTATGGAAAATTGCTATCAGTTTTCAGCTGTTGGAGAAGTGGCAGGTTGATCACTTTGGTATGAGGCTTCTACTCCAAAGTTTCTTGAGGTTTCAGTCCTTTTAAGGATTTAGGTTTTATATTACATGTGGTCACTGGAAGACAATTCAGTGTTAAAAGTACAAATGAAACTTCTTTCATTTCTAAGAATTCTGTTTCTTCCTGTTGCTGTTAACATGCTTGTTAGGATCACAGTTTAGAGCAGTAAATTAACAAATACAGTGTGATGCAGTTGCTAAGCAATGCTAAGCACTGGATAAAGTTTAAAGTGGGAGGATGTGTTATGTAGTTGACCCCACTGCCCTAATAGAATCAATACTACTTAGGAGGATTCCTACCACCACTTTTTAAAAAATACAACTCTGTGTTTTTAACAAGAGCCAGTTTGGTGTAGTGGTTAAGGCATCAGGCTAGAATCTGGGAGACCGTGAGTTCTTTGTCCTGCCTAGGCACAAAGCAGCTGGGGGACCTTGGGGCAGTCACTTTCTCACAGCCCTAGGAAGGAGGCAGTGGCAAATCACTTCTGAAAAACCTTGCCAAGAAAACTGCAGAGAGTTGTCCAGGCAGTCCCCAAGAATCAGACACAATTGAACAGATTAAAAAAAAAATGTTTTTAACAGCACACAGCTTCCTGCTATGTTAGTATATAACCAGGTGGAAACAACTTTTATGTGAAAGCCAGTTTGGTGTAGTGGCTAAGGCTCTGGATCAGAAACTAGGAGACTGAGTTCTAGATCTCCCTTAGGTGTATGAAATCCAGCTGGGTGACCTTGGGGCAGTCACTCTCAGCCCAACCCACCTGTAATGGAAGGCATAGGTGAGGAGGAGACTGGTATGAGAGATCAAGGCTATCAGGAGGGAGGGGGTGCATTCCAGGGGAAGGGGCAAAGCAAGCACTTTCTCAGCCCACAGCAGGACTGTGAGAAGAAGAGGCTGAGGCTACCCCCTCCCTAGGCTCTCACGGGGTATATCCGCTAGTAGCTTTAGGATAGGTTTAGTCTGGCGAGATTCTGTCTAGTGCGTAAGCAAACAAAGGAGCTATACTGGACTGGACTGCTTCGTCGTCGTTCTTGGGCTGAACCTGACACCACCTCACAGGATGGTTGTTTTGGGGAAAATAGGTGGCAGAAGCATTAGGTATGTTCACCGCCTTGAGTTAACCAGATATAAAGGTGAGATAAAAAATAAATACATGAATTGCATGGGAGGATTAAAAAATCCATCTAGTTCAAGGTGAAGTGTTACAGTATGTTCTTGTTGGTTCTAAAGCTTTGCCACCTCATTGTATTACATTTGTAATGATTCAGCCTCCAAATGTGTTGCAGGTAGACTTTTACATTCTGCTCCTGCATTCACCAAAGCACCTTTTGGAGATAGAATTAGCGCAACACTGCCATAATACGTAGCCAGATCTGCGTTGTTTGGATAACCACTTCAGGTTCAAGCCTGAGCAGTAAATTAGAAAATGAAAAGCAAGCCTGAGTAATCTGGATGTACATGTTTGGATGGAGATTTATGACCTTGGCTGTTCAGTTGCTTCCAACTCTTTGTGACTCTTCAGACATCATTTCACCAGGGTTGTCTGTCCATTATTGAAGCTTTGAGTTCTTGAAACTCATGCCTCTGTCATCTAGATCAGTATCTAGATATGTCTTCTATTAGCCACTTTTGATTGCCTTCAATTTTTCAAAGCACTAGGTTCTATTACAATGCCTCTTGCCTTCATATTGGGCACAATATCACAGTACAAGCATTAAGTTTCATTATTAGTGCTTCCAATGAGCAGTCTGGTTTTCTTTCATTTAGCATTGAATTAGTTTTCTTTTTGCATTTTAAGGCAGTGTTTCTCAACCTTGGCAACTTTACGATGTGTGGACTTTGACTCATGGCTGGGGAATTCTGGGAGTTGAAGTCCACACATCTTAAAGTTGCCAAGGTTGAGAAACACTGGTTTAAGGCATTCTCAACATTTTTCTCTAGCACCATCCTAGCAGTTCAAAGGCATCTATTTTTTCCTTCAGTTTTTCTGATGGTCCAGCTTTCATAGCCATATGTTACAACTAGAAAATTATGCCCTACAGTATGATATCTCTGTGCTTTAATATTTTGTATAGCACTGTCACAGTCTTTCTCCAAATAGGAAATATTTCTCTTTTCATGGGTGTAGTCACCATCCCTGTGAGCCTAGGAAGATATGGTCTGTTACTACTTTAGCTTCCTCTGTTTGCCTTGAGTTGACATTGCCTCTTGATATGAACTTCAGGTGGTTTAAATATTGAGCAGCAAGCCAGCTTTTGCACTCTGTTTTCACCTTCAACGAGAGATCCTTACGTCATCTTGGCTTCCAGCAATCAAAAGAGGATCATCAGGATATCTCAGTTGATATTTCTCCCAGCCATTTTAATTTTAAATTCTTCTAGTTCAGCATTTTTCATACAGTGGTGCTTAAAAGTTTGTGAACTTTTTTGAATTTTCAATATTTATGCATAAATATGAGCTAACCCGTGATCTGTTCTCCACACAAGTCCTAAAACTAGATAAGAGAACCCAGTTAAATAAATGAGTCAAAAACATACTTGTTAATTTATTTATTTATTGAGGAAAATTATTCAAAGCAACCCAGCCTCTCCTGACCCTAGTAGGGCCATTGGCCACAGCACTCGGAGGATGCAATAAGAGCCAGCTTTGCCTCTCCACCAGGTAGGTCCTAATGAAGGCTCTTACCTGCATCTGGTCAGATTTGCTCCTGATTTTTACTCAGTAGCATTCTAGGCATCTCTCATTTCATCTTCGAAACCATGGGGCACACTGGAGGCTGTGTACAGCAAGAGTCTACATAGGCACAGTCTAATCTAAAGCTGCCATTCCCAATTCATTCTAAGCAGTCAGCCAAACCATGTATCAACCTCAGAGTCAACTCCAAGTTCCCTCTGAAACCCAAGTGGATCCATTATGCACCTGGGGCAGATTGATCAAATAGTCCAGCCTCCTTGCAAAGAGGGAATACTCTAAGGACAACAGGGAGTGATCTCTCCATGACAAGGTACTGATGGCAATATCCCTCAAGCTGCAAATCACCATTATCACCATTCCTCCAAAACGAAGATCACATCTAGCACATGACCACCCCATAAGTCAGACCTGTAGGCTGGGTCAAGGCCGTGGTGGCCATGAACTCCTGGCTGCCTCTGAGTCTGCACCCAAGGAAGGCAAGTTGAAATCCCCTAAGACATAAACCTGCAGCGCCAGCCCAGACACAGCATCAAGCAGCATGGGTAGGGAGGCTGGTATATTAGCAGCAAACCCAGCTGATCCCTAAGGTCCAACCAGACAAGGTATCACATCAGCCATCTGCAGGTGTGCACCCCTGGCAACCTCAGTCTCCCCCCAAAAAACATAGCAACCCTCCCCCAGCTGTAGGGACACAACTGGTGCCAAACCCAGTGCCCTGTGCATGGGCACATTTCAGAGAGTGCCCTCCCCATGCCCAGCCAGGTCTCCTTAATATACCAAATCAGCCCTGGATGATTCAACCCTGGATGAGGTGAGCTTTATTAGAGATTAATCTGGCGTTCAAGAGCACCAACTGAAGTGCAGAGGCAGCTGAGGCTCAATAACCAGGAACTGGGAATGAGCATAGAGAGCCAAAACATGAGAACTTATACAAGGCATTTAGCACTGCCCTTTTATGCTAGAGCAGTGATGGCAAACCTTTTGGGCTGGTGCATCAAAAATTCGGAAAATGCCTAACTTGACTCTGCTGGCATGTCACCCCTGCCCGAACAAAAGAGAAACAATTCTTTACATATTCATTTATTTAAAAAATACAGTCCAATCATGCGTGGTGCTATGTATTATATAAAGAAATGTCAAATATGAAATACAAGTAAACAAACTTAGTATTTTTGGTATCTCAAACAGGGAGAATAGTTGTCGGATGTTGGTGAACGCTGGTGTGTCACCGAAAACATTGTGGCATGTCACCTTTGACACACATGTCATAGGTTCACCATCACTGTGGTGGAGGAATATAAACTGATATTTTCCATACCTTGGCCACTGCTGTGTTTTGCATATCCATTTACAAACCCCATATAGTACTTTAACTGCACCACTTTAACATGCACATCCAGGAACACTAACTAGCAGTCAGAAGACAAGATGAAAAGTCCTGAATCTCACAACACATGGACAGAATCAACCATAGTTTCAGCTGAGAAACTGTGAGCATCCTAGACCAAGCTAAATCCAAAAATGCTAGGGAATTCCTAGAAGCTTGGCATTCAGACAAATCAGCCATCAACAGACACATAGAGATAAACCACATTTACACACCATTCAAAAAAGATGATAAAAAAAAGCTAAGAAAGAAACAAAAAGACCAGAACACATCCTGTCCAGCAACCAACACCCAGATAAGCAGGGATTAACACCAGACAACAATCAAGCAGAAAACAATGCCCTAATCAAGGAACTACCAAGGAGAAAACCTCACCCCCACCAACACTGGCAGGACAAGCTACTGTATATGAACAGGGAGAAAACTCACTGGCACTGATGTTACCTAGTCAGGTAATTAAATGTCTGCAAGCAAACAACCAAGCTCAGAGAGCACCGAGGACTCCATGGTATCAGTAGTGCTTTGCATACCAATTGCTGGGGAACAACAATAAGGGGATTGATGTCCAACAGTATGGCTTCCTATAAATTCAGATTGACTGTCAAGACTAAGACTAGACTAAGTAGGCCCTTGATTGTATTATCTGATACCCTTGCCTTTTCTTCATTGGCTTTTATCTGTTTTACATTTTCTTGCCCTAGAGAAAAGGAATAAGGAATAGCTCTGTTTTAATTATCTTGTCAATTCCTAATCTAATCCCTGTTAAATCCCATTAAATAAATGCTTTCCTCCTTTTAATGCATCATCTTCAAGGCAAATAAGCTGTCAATTGCCATTCAGCCATTCAGGTAAGGTCCTGCAGGTTGGATATAAGCATTCTGCTTGTGGGCAATCTGCATTAGATCTTGCAGAATGGTTTTTATTTTGACCACTGCAGTATTGTGGAATAAGTATCTCAGATTCCTTGTGAAGTACATTGAGCCATTTTTGCTTGATTAAAGCTTTAGGCTTTGAATTAGTTCAAACAACTTCTTGCACTCAGTGTGTTTATTCTTAAATCTGACAAGTTGGGATCCAAACCTTCTCTCCTACAGCTACAGAACCCTAGTGGCCTTGCATTTTAATCTGTTTCAGAATAAAAAAATCCTTTATTTGCCAGAATGAAAAGGGGAAAAAACCCTAAAAATACATCAAAATGTATATAAATATTCATTTTTAGAATAAATGCCAATCACACCGACTTATATTGGTCATTATTTCCACTGCCTCTACAAAGGGCCATTTGGAAGGCTGAAAACAAACATTTCCTCAATCCAGCGTTTTACATCTGGAGTGATAGCTTTTTTTTCCCAATTGCACATTATCTACTTTGCTACACTCCAAGTCTGATAGATCCAAAATTCCTTACAGATGACATATTCCAAATTTTTGGTCCATAATTGAGCATTACATTCACATGTTCAAACCTTAATTCTCATCTCAAAATCAAAAAAATACAAATACAAATCTTAAACCAACACAGGACAACCAAAAACCAGGTCCAAATCATATGGATTAAAGTTCATTCAAATGCATTACATCTCCAGCATTTAAAAAAATGAGAGCTAGGTTTGTTTGGTTTTTTTGGAACATTTGCTAAAATGTCCAATAATCATGAAAGAAATATTTTTTGATGAATTACTATCTTAACATTGGAAGACACAAATACAACATTCTTTAAAACATGAAACCACTGATTTGTAATTCCATTTATATGGCACACTTCTGTAAAACTGTGTTGATGCTGTAGGCCAACCCAGTCATAATATAGAACTTTTTTAAAAAAAGCTGTCAAAGTTGTACAAACTGCTTTCTCTTAGAGAAAAATAATATTAAAATACATTTAAAAATAAGGGGTAAGGTTTCTGAAATCCGTCCCAGGACAAGATTGTGGTGATGGTGGTGGCACAGAAAAAAATATGTTAAAGCCTTTTCTTTCCGCTTTCAGATAAGACAGCTACCTTCCATCCTCTCTCAAAAACCTGTCTGCCATGGTTTCTGGATGCTTTCGTTACTCGAGCCCCCAGGATTAAATGAGCCTGACTTTTCCTTATTAGAATGAACATCCTTTTCCTTACAATTTGAAGGCCAAAGTATGATGTGTCTCCTTCAAGGCACATTAAATCTCTGCTTGTCTTGCTCCTCTCCTTTAGTTTAAGAACTAGTGATTCATCCACCTTGTTGCTGCCCTCAGCTTGATTTTTAGGAGTAACCTAAGCAAATACATACACAACAATTTAGATATAGCAAAAAGATTTAGATCTAGCAAGGATTTAGCAAAAACACCTTACTGTTACAGGAGAAGAGTAAAGATGCTTCATTGCCCTTCCTTTATTTAAATTCTTCTCATCTGGGTTCCCCATAATTTTTGAAGAACGGTTGCTTAGGTGCTGAGCAGAATGGCAGCAAATAAATTATTTCTCTCCTAATTCTTCTAGACATCTAAAATGGAGTGGAGTTCAATCAGAATGATCTCTGTTCCTTCCAGTGCTGCTGTAACAGCAACTGTGCAGTCCATTTTAGGATTACTAAACTCTGTACCTCTGTCCAAAGCTCCTCCTAATAATCCATAGTAAGCATGGTGATGAGACATGTACCTGCAGGTCATTGTTGCTGCTATAGCATATATTTTACTAATATAAAATAGCTTACACAGAAGACTAGAATGTTCACAAGGTTAGCCAAAGAGCTTCAGGGCTCAGCATGGATTCAAACTTTGCACCCCTCTTGTCAAAACAATGTCTGGTACATCACCCTGGATTGTCAGAGTGATGAAGCGTAGGGTCTGTTTCCATAGCATGCTTAATCCAGTTCGTATGGGGCTTCTGACAGCATCCTGTCATGCCAATTGAATCAAGTCACCATTTGGGTAATGGAGCCCCTGCCTATGTCCTCCAGAAAGCGCCTGGTGAGCTATGAGTTTGAGCACCAGGAGACGACCTGCAAATCTTCAACTGATCACTAGCCCTTTCCCCACTAGCCATGCAGACATATTTTGAACTACCAGAACTTAGCAGTGAATTCTGCATTACAGAGGCTTGTATTTCCAGATAAACTTTCTTTTCAGCTGTTGTTGTTGTTGTTGGACTAAATACACAAAATGAAACAACCAACCAGAATTTGGTATTATTACAAAATGGCTGCTTGGTTGGAGTAGGTGTAATCCTATGTATGACTGGATCTACTTGGATTACTGTAAATTTAATCCCCTGGAAGTTAGATGATTAAGTCAACTAACCCCTTTCTGGTGTTTTCACAGGCCACTAACCCCAACCCGTATTGATCCAGTTAAATGTACTGTGGGAACGGGGGTACAGTATATCATTTTCAGCACCTCATGGTAAAACAGGAAATCTATACGCTAGAAATTGATTTGTACCTTAGAACTGCTGGGCTAAGTCACAATTGGCTAGGTTCACACATCACACTAAGATGTAATGTGGTTTGTTAGATAACAACTTATGTTGGGTGAACCCACTAATTTGTGATTCAGTATCTGATCAGAGTCTTCCCCACCCTAAGAGCTTCAGCTCCCTGAATGCCCTACACAATGTTGTCCTTTCTGACAATTCTGGGTCTTCAAGTCCACATGCGAAAGGTCTCTTGATAGAAGGAAGACTGGTATTAGCGTAATAAGTGAATCTGGGACTCAGCAAACATCCCCTCTTCTTTTTTGTTTTCTCCTTATTGGCTGTATAAGCTGAAATAATATCTGTGGGAGAGGGGGAGAAGCAGAAGAAGGGATCAGTGCAAAAAGGGTAAAGAGAACTTGCAGCTACTCAGTGTCTCAATTTGTTTGGAAATGCAAACGTCTAACATCCATCTCTGGGTATGGGTTAATTGCCGGACCTAAAAGAAAGGAATCAATAGGTACACCAAGTTTATTGACACATCCTGTGCTCTGTGAGATAAAAATACTCTCCATTAGGAAATGTGAGAGAGATTGTGTGCTAAAATGTGCATAAACTTTGAGGCACTTTTTCAATGCAACAATTGTTACATAATTCTAAGAAAAGCCACACTAACTTTATTGTTAAAACTTAATCAAATTAATGTAAGGAGACCTTCTGATTATTGGAACGATCCACTCTGCCCCTGTTAAATTCATGTCATGTTGCTCCCCTGGAGGCAGAGAATCCAACCTTCATTTTATACAAAATGGGCACTTTAACAATGATGTCACTGGATATTATTCTCTAGCCAGAAAGAGGCAGGGAGAACTATTTCCTCATTCAAGTAACAAGGTGGTATTGCACAGAGGGAGATGCGGGGGGCGGAGGGGGGGCAGCAGCATATCAGTAACTCCATAAGGGAGAAGATGCTTATAAACATTTGTGTGCATCAAAAGGGAGGGAGTGGGCTTTTCCTGTATCCTTGTGTCAATGCGTAGAAAAGCTCTCTGTTCAAAGGGCATGCACGACAGGCTTTCAGTCACCATGGTTATGTCCTCCTGTTCTCTGGGGATAAAGCCAGCAGCAAGATTAATCAGCATTGATCGTGACCAGGCTAACTGAGCCCACACAGTACTTAAAGGAGCTTGATCATAGGAGCTGACAGCTAGTATCAAAATACCAGTGAGGGATGAATGTGGGCAAGGGGTCTCCATCCTACAGACAGGGTGTGAAAATCATCCAGTAGAAGTGGAAGAAATCCAATGACTTCCAAATGCTTTGGACTTTAGACAGCAATGGCAAGGAGTAAAGGGAAGTGTACTTCAAAAGATCAAGACGGCATCTGGTAGGACATGGTTCCAAAGTCCAACTTTATTGAGGACTACATGAAATGGTTTGCATGGGAGAGAGGGCTGAACACTGATTTGTTTTTTAAAAAAAATAATTTTATTAAAGTTTACAAATGCAAAAATAAAAAACTAAGAACTAAGAATATTAAAAAAGTGCAGAGAAAAAGAAAAAAAGACATATAAAGTGATTCCCCCTCCCCCCAGACAAATATAAACAACTTCAGTAACTTAACACCTGCTCTAATATTTCAATTAAAAAAAAAAATCTCTTCCAATATCTCATCCCTTATCAATAAACGAATTCTAAAAACTCATCATTCAGTCCTGATCAGCAAATGTACATTAAGAGCTACCAGAAATAATAACATATATATTTTAACCTTAATCAAATAAATCCATTTTAAATGTCAACTTATCACTTTCTCTAAAAAATAAAGCAAAGGAAATCTCTCCCCATATCTTATCTGATATCTATAAACAAACCTTTAAAGCCTCGTCATTCAGTTCTGGTCAAAAAAAAAGTTCCATTAAGAGTTACCAGAAACCACAACATATATATTTTAACCCTGATCAAATAAATCCACTTTATATTCGTTCCGGTTACTTTTAAAAAGCATAATCTTTAATCCCTTCAAAAAATGTCCCACAAGTTGGTTTCTTATCTTATTCTCTTTGTCTCCTCTCAGAACCTCCTTCACTAGTTTAACACATCTCTTCTGTAAATCCAAGCTTTACAAGCTATCCAAGTCACTTTCTGATTTATTATTTGTACGTCCCCTTTAATTGTTAGGACATCAGCCAGTTTCATTTGTAAATCCAACGTGGCATCTTTTTCCATGTCACTCTTGTAGTCTGGCATTTTAAAGTCCATTTTCAGATCTACATTCAGATCAGCCTCAGCCTCTATTTTGTCCAGTAAAATCTGTTCCTCTTCTGTAGCCTCTGTTCAATCCATTTTTATGGTGGCAGGATTGCGCATTGCATGAACTCATGCAGTGTTTTGATTTGGTCTTTTCTTTCCTTGCCAAAGTGTGTGTGTTTAAGGCTTTTATAGCTTCCTTTCATCATCACATCTTCCCATCTTCATCCAGGTGAACAGCAGATTTGGAAGCCACAGTTTTGCTATATGCAGCCCTGAAAAATACCTGTTACAAAGTTAATGTTTAAAGTAAGCTAGCTTTTAAAATTAATGTTCTTGATAATGCAGCCACTCAAGGCCAATGAAGTAGCAGTTGGAGCATGCAGGGAAAGAAGCAACATTCAGTAAATGCTGCCAGCTCTTGGGTGCTTTAAAGACTGTAGTATAAAAAAGAAAAATAATTCTGTTTTGGAGCCTTTTACTCTAATTGTTTTGTACTATCTTTACACATCTCAGGAATTTAATTGGGCTGAACAGGCTTAGAATTCAAACTAAAATGGCAGTTAAATTCCCATTATAGTTTCCATTTTCCCCCATCTACTTACAGTAGTCTCCATTTTCAGTTTTCTACTGAACATTTGTGCTGTCTTTTGAACGTTAATTGAAGGTTGGTGTTTTCCCTCCAACACAAGCCAGCTGGGAATTGCAGCTGAAAAACTCCCTCCCATACAAAAGGACTGACTATTAAAAATGAGCATTCTTGGATACAGAATCACTAGATACATTCAGTGTAATGAGGACAGATCCAAGAGTTCTTTTGCTAACAGTGAGAACTTTCCTAAGGCAGCAGGAAGACTTCAATCAACGCTATTCTGAAGCCACATATGCTGGGAATCTATAGCTCTCAGAGCTATAGTGAAAGTGAAAGGTCTACAACAGTGCAGTATCAATCATTTTATCAGCATTTCTCCCCATCCTCATTAATTGGACGAAAAAAATAAATAAAAAGTGTTTCATTGTACCATCCACTCTTCAGCAGTCTCAGCCTCCCTGGATGACCGTGCTTCTGTTCAATCCCAAAGAAGACATAATCAAGAATCTCTTTCCTTTGGGCTGTTTCAGATGAGGAAACAGGAAGAACCAGGGAGGCTGCAAACCAGGAGAAATTAACACCCTATATTGTAACAATAGAGGTCAAAGCACACCACCTAAAGGAAGTCTAATTCCTGGGAATAACATAGAAAAATAGAAGGGGAAGAAAACATTAGGAAACTGCAAAACAGATTTGGGCACAGAATTAATAAGCATAAATGACTACAACTGAGAGCATTGCATTTCTAAGCTGCAACATTTGCAGGAATAAATAACCCCTCGAATGCTGTCTAAGGAGTGACCATGTTTGCTTATCCTGTCACCATTCCTAATTTTGCAATATGAAACTACAGATGGTAAAGACTGAGAAATGTATTTATTTATTACCTTTTTTTCCCCAGGACTCAGCATGGCTTATATGGGCATCTCCTTTCAATTTATTCCCAGAATAATAACCCCCTGAAGGCAGTTGGGTTGAGTCAGAGTGACTGGCTTAGGGCCTTGAACCTGGGTCTCACATGTCCTAATCCAATAACTTAACTGCTCTCCCACACTGTTCTCTTAAGTGAAAAGAGTCAACTGAACAATATTTAGCAGTGCAGTCACCATACTTTCTCCTTTCTCTCCTATGGAACCTGTTGACTACATTCCATGGATCAGCTTTTCTGTTGCCTCTAGCTGAGCAGAAGAGAATTTTAACTAATTAGGACATTCCCTTTTGTCCCCTAAACACAAATGCTTATTTAACAAACCAGGTGAGAAACAGGGACCACCTGTGGGGGCCCTTTCCCTTATCTATATCTTTCCATTTGCCCATAGGTGAAAGGAGATGATGCAATCTCCAATAAAATCCAATCAATTCAAAGAACTTTGATACCTCTGCCTCTGCATAGATTGGTGCTACAATAGTAGGTCAGCTTATTAGGGAGGAATACATGTGTGACTAGACAAAATCACTTCCTATTAAGCATTCATACAATCTTCCATCACCAATAGTTTTTCTAATAGTAGGATGTTTTAGCAGTGGGAAGAATCAACAACTAACTATTGAACGTTAACTTTTTCTTATATACCACCAGTAGAAATACTGGAAAAGAAGTAGACATCATCTGAGTGTCTTCCACATAGTTCCCATTCATCAATTAACACATAGATTGCACTTGGTGTCTGCCAGGCCACTCCTGACTTTATAATATTGTTATTATTACTTTAATTGAAAGAAATCTTATAGGAAGCAGGTACACTATCAAGTTCCAGTATTTCCAAGAATAATCTGTTTCTAAGAATATTTCCAGATTCCCTATAGGAATTCTTAGAAAAAGAGTGAGTGACTTCTGTGATTAGTTTCACCTGCTCAGAGAAAAAGACACATATAAGCTGAGTAGGTAGAAAACATTTTGCTCAGAGAAGGTGGCTGAGCCAACTTCACCAGTTAGCCTCCAGGTAAATGGCTGTTTTGTGAACAGCCATGCTCACTTTAGTAGCCCACTCAAGCATCTTCTTTAGCAAAGTGTCCATGGCATGTCTCAAAATTTCAGATGTGCCCACTGCCCCAAAGGTTGGGGGACCCATTAAGGGTTATATGGATATTCTGATCTAATGCACCTTTCCTGCGCTGAATCTGACTCCTGCACACTAGTTGTTTATGTTGATTAGCACTGTTTTCTAAACTCTTGTGGACAGCTCTTGGTTCTTCCTGCAGACGCCAAGAATACCAAGATGTGATCCCCCTGATTATACCCCACACAGCCATTTTGCCAGACATGCAAAAATTACCATACAAGGGAAGAATTTCAGGCCAATATTTTGGAAATTATGGGAAGGAATCCTAACCTAGTTTGTCATTATTTGCATACAGGTAGTTCCCAGTTTAAGAATGAGTTCCATTCCCAAGTAACCTTATATAATAGTATAATGGTAACTATATTTTTCTTTCTGATTTTAACAAGCAAACAAATACAGCAAGTCCCCAGGTTAAATAAGCCCGGGTTACAGATGACCCATAGTTAAGAACAGAGCCTATTGCAGCAAAAATCAAGTTAAATATACAATGATTTGGTTAATACACAATGGTTCGAGTTCATTACACAGTAATACAGTATTATAAAATAATACTGTTCCGGCTTACATATAAATTTGATTTAAGGACAGACCTTGGGAATGGAACTCATTCTTAAACTGGGGACTACCTATATGCAAATAATGACAAACTAGGTTAGGATTCCTTCCCATAATTTCCAACATATTGGCCTGCAATTCTTCCCTTGTATAGTAATTTTTGCATGTCAGGCAGCTGTTAAAGCATAGGAGGTGGGCCAATTAGAAAGGCAAGCAGTCCCAACCTGCAGCAATGGTTTACTACTAAGTTTTTTAAAAAATGGATGCGCCCTACAAAGAAAATTGCTAATCTCTGCCTTTAAATGAAGTGCCTAAGTCTGGATGTATGTTTTGCAATACATAAATGGAAGCAGAGCCAGAAATTTTACATTGTCTTTCTCTAGCCTGGGGATAGTAAGGGAGGAAATAATATGGATATAGCATATCTACACTTTAGGGAAATACAACTAAACATGTTGCTTTTAGTAGCTGAAGAAGTGCAGCTGCCCTGAATAATAAATAATAGAAAACTATGGAAAATCAAGCCAAGATACAGATCTGTAATTAATCTGTCTGCTTTTTAAATGCAAATAAATAATCCATGAGTAAGAATTAAAGGGAAATATGCTGTTTAGCAATAGCACTCCACTCCTACCAGCTCAGGTTAATTTGGAGGGAGTATTGTTTATGATATATAGGATCACCTGCAACATGACAAGCAGAAAATCTACAGATGTTGCTCTTCTGGTCGATACATGTGTTTTTGTGGTGGAAAAGCTGTGCCTCAAATGTTTGCCCACTTTTACAGATATTGATCATCTGTACCTTTCATTTTAATCTTTTTTGCTATATTATTTGTGGACATATCCTCACTGAGAAAGCAGACCGGCTCCTATTTCAACTGGTTCTATCTATCAATCAATCAATGAGGTTGAACTCATTTCTTCATGCTGATTGTCTTCTGGCCAGCCTTTGATTTATCTCCTTCTAAATATACTCAAACTTTCTATATGCATGCCTGTATTTGCCCACATTTATCATTCTCTGCTGTGGTTTTCCCTTCCTTCTGCTCCGTAGCCATGTTAGACCTCAAAATCTAATTTTTCTCTGTGCACCTGAGAAATGCTACATATGTTACTGATATAGAAATAATAAGTGAAGAACAAAGGGAGAGGGAAAAAAGGTCCAAAGTTCACCCTTCTCCAGCCTGGGGCCTTCCCAATGTGTCATCCCTACAACTTTCAGAATTCCCAGCCTATGTAGATAGGAAGAGGGGGTGGTTCCTAAACTTGATTGATAGTCACCCACTGTAGACATTGCAGAAGGAGAGCCATGTTAGTCTGTGGTAGCCAAAAATCAGAAGTACATCAGTTCAGCTACTCTGACAAAGTGAGCTATGGGTCACAACAGCTTATGCCTTTTAATAAAATGTCTTTATCTGGAAAGACGCTACCAGACTCCTTCTGATTTCTGATAGTCACCCAGTGAACCTTGTAGTGGATGAGTTTGGTGTTGAAGATGTTCCTAATGTGGTCACAGCAGATGGCAGCACTTAACTGACTTTGACTGAGCTCAAGCTAAGCAGGTTTAGAACTGGGATGGGAGACCTCTAGGAAATCCCATGTTTTTGAGTTAACTGGGAAGTTGAAAAATACCCTGGAAGAAGGCACTGCTGCCTTGCTGCTGAGAAAACAACACATGTTGCTTCATGAACCCTGGGAACTCAAGATAAACTCCTTAATGCAGTTTGTTACACCACACCAGCTGTGTTTGCATGACACACTGAACCACAAACTAGTCAAACACATTTTAGTCTAGTAGGTTGTGCAAGCCCTGCCCATGTTGTGAATACATTGTTCAGTGTGCTGTGAACCTAGTAAAATGGTTTCACTAAATCCTGGTTAAATTAACCATGGGTATGTCATGGGAACACAGCCCCTGTCTTTTTTCAAGCGCAGCGGTGCTTAAATGTTGTTCTAGGATCTGCCAGATTTGTTAACATTTCGTTTTAAAACGTGCATCTGGGATGGCTGCAAGAATTCAGAAGAGGAAGTATTTTAGATACCTTTTTATTATTTAAAAAGAACACTTAAAAAAAATAAGGCGGCTGCAGTTTCATTCCTGTGATTGTACTTCCGCTTTTAACAGTGAATGACCAAGCAGATAATTCAACTGGTGCAGCACTTACCAAAGTATGGCGCTGGCGCACCAGAGAAATTGCCCGCTGCACAGGGAAGGGGGGCGTCGCCTGCTGGAAGACCCCGCGTTAATTGCTTCTTTCCATCCGACCTTAGGTTTAAAAGCTCAGCCGCCGCTTCGTCCCTCCGCCACCCGAAGAACTTCAACCGAAGCAGGAATGGAATCTTCCCCGCCCGCAGACACTCTGAACGGAGAAAAGGTTCCCCACGAAGCTCTTTCTTTTTAATCTGGGTTTTGCTTTGTTTTT
Organism: Python bivittatus; assembly: GCF_059951505.1. Classification (NCBI taxonomy): domain Eukaryota; kingdom Metazoa; phylum Chordata; class Lepidosauria; order Squamata; family Pythonidae; genus Python; species Python bivittatus. Next base: position 37,103,222 of record NW_028277098.1, read on the forward strand.
CATTCTCTTCTCCCCAGGTTTGGATCCTTTTAATGGTTAATTATATTGTTGCTGCTGCTGCTAATGATAATCGTTATACTCTAGCTGCATGCGAATGGGATGTTCCACTCCATGGAAAAAATGAATGAACGGGAAGGTGACACAGGGCTGATCTCTTCCCTGGCCGCCCGCTCCGCTTTCCGTACGGAGCTGGAGAAGAGGGGGCTGGCCAGCGGAGAAAAGCGAGGCTGTTGCAGCCGCCGCCGGGGTAAATAAATACCGATATTTACCTGATACCGCGCAGGGAGGGGCTGCTCCGCGAAGTTACCCTCTCCTGGGGCGTGATGGTGCTTCCCTGCCCGAGCTCCCCGGAGGAGCACATTTTCAGGGAGTGTCTCTCCTGCCAACGCCCGGTCGTGGGGAGAGCGCTTGGCCTCCCCAGCCTCTGGCAGGCGCGGAGGCGAAAACAAGCCGGACCCTGATTTCCTAGGCGCGAGACATCGCTCACCTCCTTTCTGGCTGGCCGCGAGGTTGGTGTGGGTGCGTGTGTAGGTTTTGCTGGGCTACCCGCTCCGAAGCTGCCTCGCTCTTTGGTCTACCGAGCTGTCGGCAGGCCTTCTTGACTCCCCAGGTGCTGGGATGGAAGAACACGTGTTGTTTACTCTCGGCTGGAGGATGGTGGGACAGATCTCTGCCTCCGTTGTGCGTTGCCCCCACTGGAGTCCAAGCTGACCCGGGTTAGATGTTGGGCGTTCTTCCCGCTCTCCCTTTTTGATGGCGCTAACTCCGGGTGTGAGCGAAAAACGGGGCGGGGGTGGAGGGGAGAGACACAAACACACACTATGCGGGTGTCTATAAACTCTTTGTATTTCAGCCCAGTTGCTTGGGAGGAAATTCCTCTTCGTTTCTGAGAAACTTAATTTTATGAACATTTAATATTGTGCTTGAGGATGAGGTGTTAGTATCAGAGGTTGTGGTGTCTCCTCCACCCACTTCTTTTCTGGAAGAATTGACCTGCAGTGCATTTTTATTTTTTTTAAATGTGGTTTACCAGCAAGTCATATAGCTAAACAGGGCTGGGCCTGGTTTGTAGTTGGATGGGTGGCCACCAGGGAGTGAATCCTACAGCTATAGTCTCCCAAAGGTGGGAGCCACAAATCACTTCCATCCTGTTGCTAACATGACTGCAGGGTTGTATCTATGTAGTCATCAGGAGTCAGGCTTAGCTCTAGGCCTAGGTACTGTTTACCTTTTATAAACCTAGTTTTCATGTAACCCTAAGCTGTAATGGGTAGGTTTGTATATCGAGGATTAAAATAACAAACCACATTATAGGACAGAAAACTAAGTCTTTGCTACCCCTCAGTTATATCAGTCTCTGTAGCCCAAATATGGCAGCCTTAAGAACATGTAGTAGTTCCCAGCTTTAATCTCTGGTTTGTCCAATTACAAAAAGCTGGTTATGGGAAGGAATTGTGTTTGAAACTTTGGAAACCCTTGGATAAATTGGGCTAGATTAACATATAGTCTGAACAACTATAAGGCAGTTTCCTGTGAATTTAGAGCAAACTTCCCCTACTTGATTGCCCTAAAAATGTGTGGACTTTGGCTACCAGAATCCTCTACTGTAGTTATGCTACCTGGAAATTACATTCAGCACATCAAGAAAAGGCTCGGGATAGTGAAGACTGGCTAAACTATAGACCTTTCCAGTGTGTGGAATTGCAGTCCCAGAATTCTCTCACACCAAGTCCAAATTGTGGGAGCTGCAATTCCAATATCTCTGGAGAGCATTAAGTTGGGAAAAAGTGTCTTAAAAAGCATGGTTTCCTCAATATTAATCAACATGTTCTTGGATTCAGCTAAAACTGTGTCTTCACTTGGGTGACAACCATTTTTGGTTTTTTGTTTTTGCTGTGTCTCCATAATGTTGTCTTCATGAATGAGAAAAGCTTAAGTCACCCTTAGCTATCAGCATTAAAGTAATATTTTCCCCAATTTTTCTGGCACTTTACAAGGAGAGCCTCCAGGTAGGTAAAATCTTTTAGCCTTGTCACCTATTATCTGGTGGGTGACATTGCCTAGGAATAGAAGCAGGTAGGCATTGGCAGTGGAGACACCAGATTTCATGCTGGTATTTTTTTCTGCTGATGCAGGGATGGTGGACAATGCTGTACTTCAATAGTGGGGGAAGGCCCTGAGTTAGGATTCAAATTCTGGACTTTCACATCCTACATTTTTCACTGCATTGTTCAGTTCAGCTCAATTGTCATGACAGAGTACAGTGATTTGTAAGTACAGAATTGCCAAAACTTAGCCGGGGTGGGATCATCCTGTAGAAAATATTGTATAGGAAATACAGACTAGAACTGACAAGTTTAGGAAGCAGGGTTTTTAGGCCATTGAGAGCAATGGCATTTCTCCAAATGATCATTGGATGATTATAAATGCAATCTACTGAATTTTGTCTTGGTATGAAGATGTTCAGAGCACAAGACCCCTATGAGAGGCTTCCACCCCTATACTGTACATAGCTGGCAAATCTATACTGTTGGATAAAATCCCCAACAGTTCTTTTCCTTAAGCATTAGTAGTTTCTAAGTCTAAAGCATCTCCTATTCTTTGAGCAGTATTTAAGTTTTAACTATGGGTCTCTTTTCCAAAAGATTTAACTCTTGCTAAAGCTTTAAAGCTCATCCATATAGAGTAGATGATAGCTGGGAAAAGGAAAGCTATATCAAGGGGACATTGTAGCATTAAACTTTTGCACCAGCTCATGTGTATGAGTTACTTGGAGAGAGAAGAACAATACTGTAGTGAGGAGAGCTGGCTGATCTCCATTCTGATTGGCAATTATCCTTTTTCTCCTGAAGGAGGAACGTCTAGCTGCAAGTGAGTTAGATATCCCAGTGTTTACAAAACAGTGCACCTACAAAGTGAAACTTGTGGTTTTCTAACATTCAAGAATGGTTTGAGATTTCTGTTGCCTGAACAGATGGCATAATTTCATCTAGAAAAGCTAGCTGGACTTGCAATTAAAACTGTCTCCCACAGTGATAATGGGATGGCATCTACTTTAGAAGATGTGGACTAGTAGTAGGGGGTATAGAGTGGGCTACGTGTCTCTCAGGTTTTTTTCTCTCATATTTTGGTGATTCTTCCCAGTATCTATCTGCCATTTCATTTTGCCTAATGGCAGGGTCATCCCTATACACCATATCCCTTGCTCATAATATAGAAGATGTTTAAGGTTTTAGAAGGAAGGGTGTTGTTGAATTTAATTGCAAGTTGGAACCTTAGTTGCTCATACCTAACTTGTTGTTTTCCCTTGACAGGCCTGTTCACCGAGGGGCATGTAAATTCAGGATTCTTCTTTGTTTCCCAGCTGAACAAGCAGGATGCCAGAGCAAAGTAATGATTACAGAGTTGTTGTGTTTGGAGCTGCTGGTGTTGGTAAGAGTTCTTTGGTACTTCGTTTCATAAGGGGGACCTTCCGGGAGACATACATCCCCACTGTTGAAGATACTTATCGCCAAGTGATCAGCTGTGACAAAAACATCTGTACTCTTCAGATCACAGACACCACTGGAAGCCACCAGTTTCCTGCCATGCAGAGACTCTCCATCTCTAAAGGCCATGCATTCATGTTGGTGTATTCGGTTACCAGCAGGCAGTCAGTAGAAGAGCTTCAACCAATCTATGAACAGATCTGTCAGATCAAAGGAGACATTCAGAAAGTCCCAATTATGCTGGTAGGAAACAAGAGTGATGACACCCAGAGAGAAGTGGGCACCAGTGAAGGAGAAGTCCTTGCCACTAAATGGAAATGCTCCTTCATGGAGACATCAGCTAAAATGAACTACAATGTGCAGGAGCTTTTTGAAGAGCTCCTTAATTTGGAAAAGAGAAGAAATGTAAGTCTGCAGGTAGATGGCAAGAAATCAAAGCAGCAGCGAAAGAAGGATAAACTGAGAAGCAAGTGTTCTGTGATGTGATACACAACACGTGGCACCTGTGTGGCTAAAATAAGTGTAGTCTTGATCTTGCAGAACATACTGATCTATTCAGAGAAAATCCTGAATATAGAGATTTTCAGAGGCTAAGGGTACCTTTTAAAGTGTTAGTATTAAATATGGGTTGGGTCTTATTTAATGGCAGTTGAATTTTGCATGTTTCATTTTGCACAAGCATCATCTGTGCCCCCTGCAAACCAGTGTTAGCACTGGATAATGTTCTGTGGTCAGGTGCATGATAAGAAGTGAAATAAAGCCTGCATTGTACCGCTGCATTCTTATCTTTTCTTCAACTTGCAACATATTCCCTCTTACACAAATACTAATGCAAATGAGCAAATCACAACAAGATTCTACTGAGTAAGCCAGTACAGTTAGACAGTAGTTTGTCTAATGCTTGCATATACTTTGAGCAAAAAATAAATGCTTGCAGATAGCAACTTAACCGGAGTTCTCTAGCTATTATAGATTATTTGTATTATTTATGGTGGTCCTTCAAATATGTATATTTACAGGAAAGAAACTTTGTTCTCAAATAACTATTCCACATTATATGTAAAACTTTGTATGTGGTAATTCTATACTGGCAAGGTTTTATGTGAATGATTAAAATTAAATGAGTTCTTAGTGTGTATCTGTTGACTCCCTAACTATTAATTGCCTGAGCTTGATTTTCCAGAAAGGCAGATTTAGTGGGTTTAGTTGCTGGGGGAAGAACTTGGTATTCCAGTGTCTCTTACCCTTTTCTATCTATCTCATAATGCTGCTGGCATTGAACATATGTTGTAATACAATCTGTTTTAGCTTACTGAGTAGATCCATGAGGATAGATCTAAACACGTGTTGCACTAAGCTGTAGACCACAGTTTATGGACCATGGCTCAGTTCACACAACATCCTACCAAAAACCCAACTAATTACATTATGGCTTAATATATTCTGTAGCCCCAGACATTATATGGTGTGGTCCTTGTATTGCTCCGTTTTAGGTTAGTGATAAGATTGGATTTCCATACAATGAATGAGCACTTACTCTCAATTTTGCTAGCCAAAAATCTGGAGTAACAATCTTTTTTTTTTTTTAAACATGTTCTCTAGAAAGTTGTTATATACCAATAGAATCTGAACCACAGCCACTTAAAATACTGCACAAATGCAGGGTAGCAAATTCATTTTATGCAGGCATACGAATTCATTTTACATTTTATTACCAAATGGATGCCTAATCTCTGCCAATTGGTACATATAATTTATTTATAGCTGAAAAATAAAAAGGAATCCATATTCCAAAAATCACCTGTATTATAATGAATATATAATGTACTTTTTGCATTTAACACATTACCATGGAGAACATAGTAAGCAGTAATTATAACTGCTGTCATGGATGCCTCGGTAGTGTTACCACCTCAGTTGCTTAAAGTGCTGATCCTGAAGTAATAAAACTGCTAAATATTTACAAAGCTACAGATAGCCAAATGGGATTTAAATTGGCTTTAAACCAGTTTAACTTTCTGGACTTTGCAAATGAAAGGTATGATATTAAAATAGAGAAGAAGGAATTATGACAGACTTGACTTATCAAATAAGGGTAAAAAAATCCTTTCCTTTCTGCACAGCTATTAAAGACAGTATAATTTACCTCAAATACATTTCTCTCTGTTTAGACACAGTTGTTTTTGTATTGTCGAAGGCTTTCACGGCCGGCATACGATGGCTGGTGTGGGTCTTCCGGGCTGCGTGGCCGTGTTCTGGAAGTTTTGTTTCCTAACGTTTCGCCAGCACCTGTGACCGGCATCTTCAGAGTGCAGGAGCACAGACAGGAGCAGTTCTCTCTGTGCTCAGGAGAGAGCTGGGCTTCCTGGGCACAGAGAGAACGGCCACACAGCCCGGAAGGCCCACACCAGCCATCACAGTTGTTTTTACCCATTGTGCTAAATTATGCTTTGTTTTAACCATGTTTTGTAGCACAAATAGTGGCCCACTTCATATATGCTGCATTGTAAACCAGACTTTACAAACCATTATGTAATTCTATGTTGCACTGTAATTTATTCTTTTCTTTGTTTTGGCTTAGCACAGTATTTAAACCCAGTAGCAAACTGGGTCAAATCATGGTTTACTGGTCTGAGAATAAGCTAAATATTCATATGTTCTTTTTCTTACATGTGCCTTGACTGCACATTTCTTAAGCTAAAGTTTACTGGTTCATCTGAATTCCTATGATTTAAATTTGGTTTGTAAACTAAGCTACAAAAGCAGGATCTGCTCTTGGGCATTTCACATGCAGCAGTGTTAGCTAGATGGATATGGAAGAAGGGGAGCAAGGTGCTGATATTGATGACTGTCAACTAGGAAGTGGGAAAAATCCATCCAACATGATTAATGTTTTTATAGATCTAGTATCCAGCAACTGGAAAGAAAGGATATTTCTACCGACTAGTTTTCTGCAGTCCTCACTGGTAAACTGGATGTTCTTGTTTCTTGCCTTTAGAGAATATGAATTTGTGGCTTGTAAACCACAATTTGTGCTTTAACTTGGTAAGTGACTCCAATGACTTTTTGATGCAGTATTCTGTTTCATAGCTGACCTCATGAGAATTGTACGTGGAGAGTAGGCTGTAAAGTAGGAGGAAAAGCTTTAAGAAGGATGATGTAAGTTTCAGTCTGCAGCACATCTGTGGATGTGAAAGTAGAGTTAATTATGATGCTCCCTCCATTTGTGAATTGTGAAGCAGGGTATTAAAACGTATCTTAGGTTTCTACAATCATGGCATTTCAGTGCTACAGCCTTCAGACAAAGGAGGAAATCTAAGAGGAAGAATTGGCAAGCTTCAGCCATTTCAGTTCTCGTTAAGTGATGCACAGCCCTCAGAACCATAAACTAACCAGCCCCATTTTAGCCTAGCATGTACTTTGCTATGGTTCAATGTGTTGAGCAAACTTGGACAATTGGGCTAAATAAACCATATTTAAGATAATCATAGGTAAACCTGTACTGCAAGCACCATCATAAGCTACAAAGCAGGAGTATTTGCTAATTAATCATGCTTTGTGCTTCAGCAGACTCATAGTCATTTGTTTTTATTTATTTAAAGAATCTATATAACTCACCCATCTCAATTTAGTGACTCTGTGGCTAACAAAACATAAAACAATACAATATAAAAAGCACCAGGAAACGTACAGCCAACTGAAATAGCCTTGCCCTGTATAATACCCTCCAGCATTGGCTTGCAACTCCATTTTGCAGCCACCATAAAATTTGTGGTCTAACACATTAGATTGGAAGACATCAAATTGGGGAAGATTGGTTTGAAGGTTTGTCATATTGACACTTCGTTTTGTAGTTGTAAAATGAATCCCAGAAAGCCCAGTCCATTCTTCTGTTTTATAGCAGCTTTGAGAAGTTAAAAAACAATGCTGAAGTAATGTTTCCTGTGTCTGAAGTTCAAAGCTTTCCATATCACTAGACGTTGGAGACATAATTCCTCTGGCACGTGATGGGAAGCAATGCTAACATTGCCACATGAGCACTATGATACAGAAATTCCCAGTCAACATCCACATTTCTCAAATAAATTAAGGTATAATTCTCCCAGGCCTTGCAGTGGGGTGGTTGTGGAGCCCCTTTTATTATGGCTGGCTTATAGTTGGTGCTCTCTTCTTCCTGCCAGTTATGTTCTTTCTTATATGTATTGTTTTTATTTGTAAAAATGGATAAAATAAGTAAATGGAATGAACCAATGTATATAATTCCTCAAAAAATGTTTGTTGTTAATATGTGAGTAATACTTGGAACTGTTACAGTCCTTGGATACTGGCCACAGCGTCACCCCATGTCAGTTGACCCTAGTTCCCTCTCTCTGCATTTCCCATTAGGTCTTTCAGCAGAGAAGAACTGTAACTTGGTATGCATTGCTCAGAAAAACCTTCCTGTAATTATTGTAAAAAAGATTTCAGTTTAACTATAGTTTCTGGCCATCTGCTGGTAATATTACTAATTATTTAATATTAGAACAGTTATGTGTCATTTGCAAAAAGGTAGATTATGTCCCTCTCTTTGAAAAAAAGTTTAACTGTTAATCATCATATTAATATGTTTTCCCACTTGTTTTAGCTTTACGTAACCTTAACAAATTTCCTTACCCATGTTGCAAACAGTTTGCCTCCATCTGGGCTGTTACATTTTCAAGACTTAAGGTAGTTCAATTCATTTGTAGCTTTACTGAGGAAAGTCTGTGCTTTGCATAAGGAATTTCTCGACATGCGAGAAAAACAATTATACGGGGAAATAAACCAGAAAAGATAGACATTTCTTCAACTCTACGAGAGGCATATCTTTGCATATTCTACCAAAACCTTTATATCCCATTATGATGAAAAAGGACTGCTCACACTGGATTAACTGTCACAGACCTTTCGGGGTGAGGAGCTGCATCTGAACCCTAAACTAGGTCCCATAGTAGCCAAGGATGCATTGGATTCCCTTATTTCTGATGACAAAGTCCATTCCCAGTCCTATTGATCCCACTGATATCTCAAGAGCATGAAACCCATGGTTACTAAATAATTGTATTTAAACAGAGTTCTCTCTTTCATTTGTCTTATTCTTTCACTATTTCAAAAACATCCAAACTCAGGAACTATAGAAAAAGTGTAAAGTTTACTGTAAAGTTGTTGTTGCGTATAAAAACTGATGGAGTTGACACATATTAAATACGGCTCAATTATTTCAAATGCGGCATTTAAAAATTGCATTCCGCCTAATCAGGTTGGAAAACTTTCCACTTAGGCCTATTTGTTTATTGTTTTTAAATAAATGTGCTGAACAATAAATCCATATTTCTGATAGCTTGATTTAATGATGTGGTAGCAGCTGAGTCATATTTCAGCTTTATGCATACACTTTGCTATTATTTTCACGGCCTAGTCCCTTCGATCCACTGCAATTCGTAAACATGAGTCAGATAGATTTCTCCAAAGGACCTACTTATTTCTGAAGCCTGTCAAGTTACTTCTTTGTGTAGATTCTTTCTTACTCTAACATTATCTGCCGACCTCAGTCCTGGAAATTTGTTTGAATACAGATTTCTGGCTGCAAACCTCAGTGGTGGCAATCTTTTCAGGTCAAAAATCCAGATATAACATGGGTCCACAAGAAAGTCAGAAGATTAGACCCATGGTTTGTTTTTATTTCCTGTTTTTTATTTTTAATATCTAATGTTATTGCATTTAATTACAGTTGCAGTGATTCTTCTGTACCCATGTGGTTAAGTTATTTGATTCATGCTAGCTGATGCTATAATTTGATTTCAAGTTTCTCCTTTCCATTCCCTCATTATTATATATATTTTTACTGGTAAAACTATTAACAGGCACATTTTATACAGAAAAACAACCTTAAGTTGAACAAAGTGATGTGTTTGTTGCTTTATTTGATATAGCAGAAGAACATCCACCATTTTATCATCTCTCCATTTGTCCATCATTATCCTATGCTAATATTTGTACATTAACCCTTACTTTTACATTTCTCCAGTCAGATTTATATCAGCGCTGAAGAACCCTTGGTTTTCCTGATGTTGGATTCTAACTTCAACCATTTCTGATTATTGGTCATGGTAGCTGAGGTTGATAGGAGTTGGAGTCCAGCAATATCCAGGGGAGCACAGATTCTTAATCCTTGATTCAGATGTTTAGTAATAAACACCCTGATCATTTTGCTATGATGTGCAAACAAGAATTTTTTAAAAAAAATTCCCCATGGATTATAAAGTAGTTGAGGTGATACAAAGTAAAAACAAAATAAACCTAAACAAGAAAATGGGAAGAATAGAAGGATTTACACAAAAAGAGGCAGTTTTAAACAAAAAAATGGAAGAAGGAGGAAGAAACGTGACTGCAGAGGTTACTCAATGGCAGTGTTTCTCAACCTTGGCAACTTTAAGATGAGTGGACTTCAACTCCCAGAATGCTGGCTGGGGAATTCTGGGAATTGAAGTCCATTCATCTTAAAGTTGCTAAGGTTGAAAAACATTGCTCTGTAGGATACTCTGGGAACATGGGAGATGTAATCCTATATAACATGGTAATCCATACCATGTTGAACAAAGACAATACAGGATTTTATTTTCAGGTATGCTTGGTCATTGTGTTTCACATTGCAAGCTATGGTAGGATGAAGGCAATATTGTTTTAATGCAGAGCGGCTTCCATGTACATTCATTTGTAATCCAGTATTAGGGTGGTAAGGGGGTAGGTGGGTCAATTAGAATCATCAGACTAGTCATGGAACATCAAAGTCATCAAATGAGTCAAACTCAAGGAACAAAGTATAAAACAAGACATTTTGGTATTGAAAGCTCCAGGGAAGGATTAGCATCAGTGACCTTTTTTGTAAAAGGATAATTTTTTTTTTTGAAACCAGCTAAAAAATAACTCCCTTCAAAAACAAAAACCACTGTTTCTGTCCTATGAATCATGATCCATATCAATCTTGATGTAATTTAGATTGTAGTATCCTTCCTACTATACAAGAAGAATTTTAAGAAAGAGCAATGTATTTTCACGCCCTCTGTTTGCTTTCTATACATATAAAAGGGCCATCAGAAATGGATGGAATGGCCATCTTGCTCTTTCATAATTACCGTATTTTTCCGACTATAGGACGGTACTTTTTTCTAAAATCCTTACCCTAAAAACTGAAGGGCGTCTTATTCAAGTAAGTCAGCCGAGAATCGCGCGGTTGCAAAACTGCCCATACGTTGTTTCTGCAGAGAGGCTTCCTCCTATTGCTAGCCTCCAATCACGAGTGAAATAGCTTGTCTCCCAAACAGACTTCCTCCAATCACGAGCCTGATGTAACTGACGTCAGCTGATGCTGAACAAACCAATTAGAGGAAGGCTGTTTGCAGAGACGAATTATCTGCAGTTTCACTCGTGCTTGAATGTAATCAGTTATGCAAAGGAGCCTGGAAATAGAGCTGCAGAGAGACGGTTTGGACCTCCTCCCACCAAGTGTATCAGGTAAATGTTAACTAATTACTAAATAAAAATGTGTCCTGCGCTATCTTTAAAATATTGATTTTTTAATTTTGGGTTGGAAAAGTGGGGGTCGTCTTGTACATGGGGGCATCTTATTGTCGGAAAAATACGGTAAGTTCTGTTAGTAATGTCATTTTGATACATGGTATTCCTGCCAAAAGAGAAAACATATTATATTGTCCCTCATTATCTTCTTTTACATGGAGTAACACATAGAAGGAATGACCTTCCTATAAATTTATTAACATTTATAAATCAATGTGTTCATGTCACAGTAACAAGAATACTTCCATCCTGAATGCTTCGGTATTGTCAAAGGGATCACAGAGATATAGAAAGGCAGTCACATTAGAAAGGTATTTGTTCCCATTTGGCACCTGGTATCTGATAAGCATGTACCAGTGATTTGAGTGAACCTGGTTAAACAGTTTAGAACTAAAAGGAAATAGGATTTGATTCCAACTGAATAGCAAAATTAAGGGTATACATCTTTGTGTGTATGTGATGGGTTGATTTGAGAAGAATCCAAGTAGTTATAAAAGAAATTGTTCTTTGAGTGGAAAATACTAAGTTTGGCTTATTTTTATTCATTCATAACATATCTAATATGTTCATTTTCTTTTTCATAGCCCCAAAGCAAATCATTATACAGTGGTACCTCAGGTTATGAACGCCTCTACTAACGAACATTTCGGGTTACGACCAGCTTCGGCAGGAAAAATTTACCTCGGGTTACAAACTCGCCTCGACTTACAAACCGGATCCGCGGCCATTTTCCCTGCTGGCACGTGGTCGCGGCTTCCTGTGGGCGAGGTCACGGTAGCAAGGAGACATTCGGTGAGGCTTGTGGTGTGTTTTGTGGTGTTTTGCGAAGGTTTTGGTATGCGTGTTAGCATGGCTTCAAAGAAAATGCAGAGCAGGCTTGGCAGGAGTAAGGCTCTGAAGAGAAAATTGCCTCGGGTTGCGACCAAATTCGGGCGGGGGGTGGAACGGATTAACCGGACTTACATTGAACCCTATGGGGAAATTTGCCTCGGGTTGCGACCAAATTCGGAGGGCGGAACGGATTAACCGGATTTACATTGAACCTTATGGGAAACTTTACCTCGACTTGAGACCAACTCGAGTTGCAACCAGAGTCACGGAACGGATTAAGTTCGTATCCCGAGGTACCACTGTATGTGACTTGTGTGGAAAATAAGGACAGGTCCAGGATATCTTCATTCTCCTAACACCTGATTCTGAGGAATTACCCAGCATCCTCTGAAAAATTCTCATATTTAACTTGCTAGAAATGAATTTCTTTTTCAAAGCTCTGATTTGGTAACAATTATTTTTCTCTGCTGTTTCCTTAGTTCATTCACTGCTTGATCTTTCTTCCCATTACATTTGGCCTTCAGCCAAACCTATTATGTCTGCTTCTTTTTCTAGCTCATGTCTCAGACTGCCTTTTCATTACTCAACATCACAGAGCCCTTACTTTCTGGTTGTAGGAGTTCAAGATTTGTTTTTTTTAGATCCCTTGCAACAACATTGTGATTTGGTTTTTTCCTCCAGAAAGTACATGCTTTTTGAAAGTGTGTGTGATGTATAGAGGAAAACATTTCATGCTATCTGTACATGCAGTAAATAGAACTCATGACATCATAACAAGATGAATCCTTCTATTCCAATTAGGAGACTTTAATTTTTAAATTTAAAAAAAAAAACTTTAGATCAGCTTCCTTTAATCTGGAGCCCTCCAAATATGTTGGAGTACAACTACCAGAAAATAGCATTTCTGAAGGACACCAAGTTGAAGAAAGTGATATCTTTGGAAACAAGGCATCATTCTATTCCATTTTTATCTACAGGTAGGGCTTTTTGTAGCTTTTATGAGTTATGAGTCTTGGTGGAAGTTAGTTACTAGAAAGCTAAGGAAAGGTAACTGTGAAGCACTATACTGGCTGGGAGTAGTGGAATTTACACATCTGGAGTGGATCAAAGTGAAGAAAACTATCTTGGATGCTAAGTAGAACTTTTTATCATGCTGAAGTTACCCTTTAAATTTCAAAGCTGGAGCACATAAATAAAATGTAAGAGGCATCACCAGTAAAGCTATTTCCTTCTTTCCTAAAATACCATGACAGGCTGTCAACCTATAACTGTAGGTGTATGTTTTACAGTTTGGGGGGTACACATATTTCTCCTTTCTCTGGAATATTTTTAAAATTAAAACAGATGAGATGTTGTGTTGTCAACACTGGACCTCAGCAAATACTATAAATTCTATCCCACTGACATTCCAGCTGCTCAATGCAATTCATCCCACTTGTCAATGTTATTCTCACGACAATCCTGTAAGGTAGATTAGGCTAAAAGAAAATGACTGGAGTCATGCAGTACATTAGCCTTTATATCCTACAGTCTGGGTATTCCCATCTCTAGGTAAGCCTCAACTATGACATTTATCTGACTTTCCCTAGTTTTGAAAATGAGATATTGTCAAATAACAGTTGCTACTTGGAAGACTAATATCCAAGATTTCTCAAGTAGATTACAAAATCTGATTTAAATCCATAATCTTTAAAAATTAATTTGTTACTTCTCCATAAACTCACAAGACACTAGTGAGAGGCTTAAAATATGTTTTGTTTTGAAATATAACGTATTCTTAGAAAACTGCTTTAATATTTATTTTGGTAAATCAAAACTTGTCTTTACAAAAAATACATCTAGGACTACCATGTAAATCCAAACCAAAGTACAGCTGAAGCTAGTTGTATTATTTTTTAGGTTTGTTATGCCAGTATTTTCTTTGGCTGAACTCCAGATGTTGTTTCATATGAAATAATATGGGTTCTGGGAAGACAAGTAATTGTAGAAGAACATAGAAGAGGGTGATTCAGTTCTGGAAAGCACTGAAGGGTTATTGATTCATACTAAAAACAATTGTTAGCAAGTACAAACATGAGGATATTAGAGAGATACTGTATCTGGTAATAATGGAGAGGTTTTATAGTAACTCAAGCAGAGCTGTCAACCAAACATTTAGAAATGTAGATTAAATTTAGACGTTAATTTGCTTAATTAGAAACTATTTACATAGTTATAAAAATAAGTATGGTAGCCTAAAACAGCCTGTTTATGATTATCATTCTAACTAGTGTTTCTCAACCTTGGGAACCTTAAGATGTGTGGACTTCATCCCCGTGCTGGGTGGGGAATTCTGGGAATTGAAGTCCACACATCTTAAAGTTCCCAAGGTTGAGAAACGCTGCTCTAAACTATTGCTACAGTACAGCCTTCCACAATGAAAAAATATTTCTTTTTCTTTTTCCAGAAATCCAACATACCTGGAAGATGCTGTATATTCCACAACGTGGACGTGCTTAGCTCAGCGTTGTCCAAACGTGGCCACTTTAAGATGAGTGGACTTCAACTCCCAGAATTCCCCAGCCAGAATTCTGGGAGTTGAAGTCCACTCATCTTAAAGTGGCCATGTTTGGACAAGACTGGCTTAGCTCCTAGTACAGCTCCTGAGAAATTCTGCAGGACAACTTTCTCCTACCTTAGTGCCCTCCAGCTGGCCAAGGATGGGGGCACTGGCAGGTACATATATTTGAAAAAGCAGGTTGGCAAAAGTTAACAGCTGCCTTACAGAACACCAGCCTATGGAGGCTTTTCCAAGTAGCTTTTCTGTACTTTTAATTTAATTTTTTTTGCACTTTTTATTTTTTTGTAATCTTGCTGTAAAAACAGTGTTAAAAAAATAGGAAATAATGAGGATAATACTGTGTGCCTATAATCAGGTGAGCTGTAGTCTGTGAAGAAGTCATGCCTCCATAATTCTGAATAGAATTGTTCTGAAGGAATCAGGATCCAGGATCACTCAGAGAGATATATTTGCATTCAGGTGAACATGATTCCACCTTCTTCCCTCAGTTACAAGAACAGGACAGCATATGGCAAGGAGCAGGGGAGACTAAACTGAGTCACCATAAATGGGCCCATTTTTTCGCTCTCATATATTCAGGCAAATGCCTGAGCAAGGTTTGACTCATGTATTTTATAGTCATTGAGCCTCATTGTTTACATGGTGATACGGTTTGCCTTTTCTATGTTTTTATTAAATGTAGACATTCTCTGGCTGTATTTGTACAACTGCTGCAAGTAATTTTCCTTTATTAAATAAATAAAACCAGACAGCATGATTTCAGCCAGCACAAGTCAGAAAATATTATTTTTGATCTATAACAGGAAATGATGAGTGGAGAGTGGTGGTGAGTAGAAGAGAACCTCTTACGTTCCTACCATTGAGAAAGAGTTAGTGGACCATATTTATGCTGGGCGTCTTGGTTGTGCAGATCAGCCCTCAGTCTCACTTCTCATCTGCAGATTTTAGGATTATGAGTTAGCCCCAAGGTTATCAGATGGGAGAATCACACACTGCAGTGAAAATGCTGAGAAGTGATCAGAGCTTGAGTGAGCCAGAGCAGATACAGTAGCCCTCTTCTTTCTGTTCTGGTGTATATAGGCACAAGGGGGATGAATATTGCTTCCAGGGTGTTTGATACTTTTAGACAGAGATACAAATGGGAGGAAGTTGAGGAAAAGGAAGTCCAATTTGGGGTACTGCCTGGCTGGGGTGGCTTATAGTGCAAAATAGTAGAGCCAGTTTGGGTTTGGCAACATGAATTTCAAAAACAAGGCTGCTTCAAAGGAGCTGGAAGCACATGCAGAAGTAGGGCTCGTGGTATAAACAGCACTCATGTCCATGGTCACAGATGCATCTGGGATTCAAGGACTTGGGATCTGGAACCAGGATCTTCTAGCATGCCCATAGTGAATGATGACATCCATTCTTCTGAAGTAACTATATTCCTGGATTGTCTGACCTGGCATTGAAAGTACAGATCGTGGAGAAAGGTCAATGCCTTACTATGATTTTCACAAGCTAAAGACTACTTGGTTTGCAATCTGTCTCTTTTGTCACTTATATGGGTTTCCTTTCCCTTTCCCTTCCTCCCAGCAATGCAGAAATTTGCCCAGGATGCTCTTCTCCTTTATGGCCCTGTTCAAAGCCTAGACTGTGAACCTGTCAAGAAGGCTGTCACTATGTTTCACTAGTTGCCCTTCCTTGGTCTGCTTGTTAAAGTCAACATTTGACTTGAGTCCTGAACTCATGTGCCTAGAAGGCTGTGTGGGCTCTCTGCAGCTCTGTCAGTGCTGTGCTGGATGGCATTTCCTGCTTCTCATTCGTGTGCATTATACACAGTATAAGACGGGGTACGGAAATTATATGGGTGATGATAGAGGGGTTTATGCTTGGAAGCACATTCCACCATTATAAGTTCTCTTGGTCCTTCTCAGTGGCAACAACAGAATCTAGATTTCCAGAATCTGGAAAAGATGCTCTCGGCCAGTATTTCTAGAGGTGCCTTGGGCATGCTTATTGTTTTTTACATGTTTATATTTTCTGGCTGTATGTCTTCCTTTTATTTTCTTTTATTTTAGCAGCCTGAGTGTGAACTGGATATGGTAGCTATCCTGTGTCACAGGAACAGATCTCTCATCCAGTCATAATATAAATTTAGAATAGCTCTGCCAAGAGTTGTTCAGAAATGTTTGTGCAGATCTGTTTATGCCATAATGGCAATAATCTAAGCAATGTTTTATACAGTTGTAGCCTGAAAAGAGACTCTCTCTGACATTACTGGATCTTGTTATTTGACTTCAGTTTGTCAAGTACTGGACTCAGCACTGAAATTCCATCAGGTCAAACAGATTGTTTGGAATTCTGGTCTACAGCTGTATTCCAAATATCACATGAGACCCCTTTCAAAGGCAAGCTCTACTAGTTGCACCCAAAGGAAGAAGATTCTCCAGAAATGCATTCCAAGAGACATGAGGGGCTGCCCCTCTAAGGAAAGGAGAAGGAGAAGGAGGAGGAGAAGGAGGAGGAGGAAGAGGAAGAGGAAGAAAAGAAGAGGAAGAGGGGACGGGGAGTAAGAGGAGGGAGAAGAAGAGGAAGAGGAAGAAGAAGAAGAGGGGGAGGGGGAGGAGGAAGAGGAAGAGGAAGAAGAGGGGGAGGGGGAGGAGGAAGAGGAAGAGGAAGAAGAGGGGGAGGGGGAGGAAGAGGAGGAGGAAGAGGAAGAAGTAGAAGTAGTAGTAGTAGTAGTACTGGTGGCGGCGGCTAGAAAGGCACCTAAAAACAGTGCATTATTGTTGTTTGGGGAGATTGCTCTTTTGAGATTCTTCTATTCACTGCCCAGAGTCATTGGATGGGGGCTATATATTAATACTGTTAATATATAAGAAAGAATGAATGGATTAAGATCAAGAAAGTAATGGGTGGACAAAGTTCCTGATGAGATCCTGAAAAATAGAATGGTGAGAAGTTTAAAGAACAAAAATCAATGTATGAGGTAGTATAGGTAGAGGCAAAGGTGGTTTGAAGTACAGTAGGTATGACAATTATAGTGAATGGTGGTGCTCTAAATTAGTTTTAACTAATTAAAGATAATAATTAGCACTTGAATAGGAAGTCTGCTGGTAAGTAATGCAGCAACTTCAAAGTAGGTGTTACTTGGCATTAGCATGGCTGTCCTACCAATAATCTAGCTACCACATGTTGACCTAGCTGCAGCTTCGGAATCATGATCAGAGTGTGAGTCACCATCACCAGGGCATCCTATTCCAAGTAGGGTCATAACTAAGTGAAGGACCACTCTGCTCGCAGCTTCTACATGACAAATCACCTCTTTTGGGAGGAACACAATCCTATCCAGTAGTGGGGCCAATATTGGATCACCCATTGGTAGGATTTAATCTGAGCTTGTTGTTCCCTATCTCCATCCTCAGAGTTTCCAAACACTGGTTCAGGACATCTATGACATCTCTGGCTTGGACCAGGGTGACAATGTGTAACATGATGTCATCTGTGGATGGTGGACATCCTCTTTCAGTGGTTTCATAAACAACATAGATGAGATGAATGAGCTCTGTGGAACCCCCATTAGAGTATACATGGGGTCAAGCTTCTCCTCCAAACACTGGCTGGAACTACTCGTTTAGGTAGGAACAATCTACCATTGAACAGCGTTCCCAATCCTTGTAGATATCCAGAAGTAGTTTATGTTATTAAACACCACTAAGAGGTCAAATAGGACCAACATGGGCACATTCCCCCCATATAGGTCCTGACAAAGGTCTTCTACAGAGCAACGGATGCTATTTATGTCCTATGAATGAAAAGGAATCCTGGTTGAAAATGATCCAGTTAACCCATTTCCTCTAGTATTCTCTGTAGTTGATTTCCCAACAAGAGAAGGTCAGAGTTCCTGACAAGGCAGGCTGGTGACCAGGCAAAAGTGATCAAACACAGATGAATCCAGAGACCGCCTTATCTCCTGGAGCCACCCCCTCCTGTCTTGACCAGCTGCCCTAAGAAGCCAGGTATGGATCAAGCCCACCCACTGTGGAGTCCTTGGGGTTCCCTGAGCTTGGTTGTTTTCTTGCAAACGTTTTGTTACCCGGCTAGGCAGCATCTTCAGTGCTAGGCCTACCAAATCCAGGATTTCCATTTCTCCTTCTAAAGAACAAGTGGCAGGCCTCAACCTTCCAGCGACTTGCCCAGAGAAAGAAATGAGCAGAAATTCTTCTGCTAAGCAGACTCTTAAGTCACAGCTATAAATTCTACTCTGTTTGGTTAGGGCTCATTTATTCTGTCTGAAATAAAGCGTGGCCTACATTTTTGTCCTTTTCAGGATAGTCAAAGTGGTCCTTCTACGGGCAACTTTTCATAAAGAGATGTTGCCATCTACTGGCTATATGTGATATTACAAATCAGGGGGAAAAGATCAACAGCAGTGGAGAGCATGAAACAGTTCACCTTTTGCACATATGTTCACACATCAGGCTAAACCATGGTTTGCTGTGTAAACAATATCGGCTGGCTTCACCCAAATGTAGTTTATTAACTCAAATGCCTCGATTCATACAGCACACCGACTCCAAGCATACCGTTTATCGGTAAGCATATACTTTTGATGATACATTGGCTATGGGATCAAACTTTCTTGGTTATGAGGGTGGTTGTGAGTTATTACAATGCGTTGGAAGTCACCTTGAAATTCGTCTGTACCCCAGGTGGACCTGTCTTCTAAAACCCAACAAAAATACAAGAATAACGACGTGCTTTTCGGTCAGGCTCTGGCCAATCTGAACTTTCCCCATAGAATCAAGAAAGCCCCCTTCAAGAATTGACGTTTCCTGGAAGAAACGTCCCGGGGATGCGCTATGAGGGGTAAATTCATACGTCTCTGAAGAGCAACTGGCGGGAGGACTTGCCCTCATTATGGGTCTCTATGGGGTTCCTATAGAGGTCTGTCTATGTGGTCGCTAGGAGTCGAAAACGACTTGATGGCACACGGTCTATAGGGCTCCTGGAGCCCCCGGCTCGGCTTAGCCGGACAACCGAGGATCACGATCCTTCCCGGCCTTCTTGAAACGCGAAGCGCTGCCTGGCTCCGCGGCCTCCCGTCGGGCGAATTCCCCACGCCGCGCCCGCCGGGCGCTCGGCACGGCGCTGCACGGCATCCAGCAGGGGCTGAGCCGAGCAACTGCACTCGCCCCGCCGGCCCAACCTGGGGCTCAGGCACGGGGCTTGGACGCCGCCGCCGCGGAGCCGGCCTGCCGGGCGCGGGGAAGCGAAGAGGCAGCCTCCCACGGCGCTGGCAGGGCGCCGCCGGGCGAGCGGGCGAAGGGAGCTCCGCTGCGGTCCAGGAAGCCTCGTCGCCTTCCCCGCCCGGGGCCAGGCGGAGCCAGCCGCGGGAGGAGGAGAGGAGGAGGAGCGGGTGAGAGGTCGGCCAGCTCCGGTCGCCCATAGAGACGGAGGAGTCCCGAGCTGCGAGGGCGGAGGCGCGCTGGCCGAGCGGGTTGGGGGCGCCGAGGGACGGACCCGCGGACGGTGAGCGAGGGCGCGCAGGAGCGGGGCGGCTTGGCGGAGCGGGAGGGTCTCCGCGAGAGGCAGCGCCGTCCTTCCTCCTTCCCTGTCCCGGGTTGTCTCCGCCTCTCGCCATTGCGGCGACGGCTGGCGGGTAAGGACTGCCCCTCGCTCTGCCCGCTGCTGCCCTTCCTCCCTCGCTGGCGGCGTGGTTCAGGCGGCGGCGCTGGGAACCGGGGGCCGCCGCGCACTTTCCCGCCGCTGCGGGGCGCTGGACAAGGCGTGGCCGCGGCGCGGGGACGGCGCTCGGGCCGCTAGGCCACTCTTCCCGGATCCCCCTGGCGCTGGCCCTCCTGGCTGCCCCTTGGTACCGGCCGCACTTGCGAGGGTGGGGAAGCCTGGTTCGGGTGCCCTGCTCTTTTTTTTCTCCCCGCCCCCCCGAAAGCTGTTCGTTGTCTGGATTAGCGAGGAGACGCCCGGAGGAAACATTAGAGACCCGGCGTCGTTGTGTGTCCAGGGGAGTGAGAGCTCTCTCCGCCTCGGGGCGGCCAGACAGACGCTGTTGCGAAGCCGAAGAGCAAGGCCTGGGCCTGAAAGCAGCTCCAGGTTCTGAGGCAATGAACCCTTGCCTGTCTTTCTCCTCCCTAACTGGTTTCACTGAGCGTCAGCCTGTCATTTAGTTGTCTCGGCTTACAGTTGTTTAGGAAACTACCCTTGCTTAATTTCTGTAGCCTCCTTCTCAAGCCCGGTGAGTTACTGGCTGTCCCCAGATCCATACTGGGAAGGTGGCGTCAGGTTGTCCCCGGTGTTTCCTAGGCTGCTGGACTGGCCCTTATTTCAGAAACACAGAAGATTAGTGTAGAGAAACTAGACATTGCTCTGGCCCAGGTGTTTAGTGGTCTGTATTCATGTACTGGGTTTGGTTTGCCTGTGAGAATGTATGGCAGTTTCAGCCCACTTTCATCAAAGACAATCACACAGTCCTTAGAACTTGGGCTTGAATTTTAAAAATTCTGTTGTCTTCCCTCAGTAAAAAAGAGGTGTGGTATGAATACCATAAGCAGACAAGCACAGCAAGAGAGAAAGCTTCCTTTATCTGTTCCTGATTACCTCCGACCAGGTACTATCCAGATTTCTTGGACGTTGACTATCATCAGCCTGAGCCAGCAGGGCACCAGATTGGGGAAATCAGTATATGGTAGATTGGTTTTTGGTTGATGAACAATCACTATTGTTTGGTTGGAAGACTCATCTTTGTCCTTTATGAATACCGTAAGCAGACAAGACATTATTCAAAATGTTTAGAACATCGGCTGCAGCATTTTGTAGATGGTGGCTGCTTATTTTGTACTGTGTGTCCAGTGCAGTGTGGATGCTATTTTCTCATCACCAAAATGTCATAGATAAATCATGCTAATGAGTCGATATTCACTCAGTTGCTGAACTTCATAGATCTTTGCATTTGTACCTGTACAAAAAGTCAACAGTCTGCATGGTAGCTGGAGATGGTTCTAGCTTGTAATGGTATACTCACTTTTTTTCTGGTGGCGGTATTTCAGTGATGTTCTGGGTGCCACACACATAATTTGTATTCTGTACTTTGGCAAAAATACACAAGTCTTCTATTTCTACTTTTGAAATCTTTTTCAAAAAGGCAGAATTTGTCAATGGAAAGAACAAATTCTTTTGTACAGAAGCATGAAGAGGAGAGGCAGGAGAAAATTGTTATCAAGAGGCCTTCCACTGTCTACTTTTCCTTAAGCTGCTTGTATTTTCTATAACAAAAAATCCATACAATTTGTGAAAGCGAGCCTAATAAGACTCCACCCAGTACTGAGGATGTTGTAAGAGGAGGAAAAAAGGAAGTAGTTGTTCCAATCTGAATGTTGTGTGACTATGGAGTATATGCTGCGGAACAGTAATAAGCGCTACACTTTCACCATTGCCAGTGAAATGTCTGCTGAATAATAATTGCATTTCCTCCCCAAGGTAACAGTATGATTGGCAGGAATCCACACTCTTGCTTTCTAGACTGCCATAAGTGATAGTTGTCACTGATCCTTCCCATAGTGCTCTGCATGTGCCAGAGAAATTGAGAAAGGAAGTGGGCCTCTCATATCTCACTTAGTATTAATCTGTCACCGATGGTGAGTTTCTATCTGTTCCAAAGTTTAAGACAGTTGAAATTTCGAGTTCTTAACATACTTCTCCACCTTTCTGGAGGGGATTTTTATATTCCCAGTCTACCACAAGTTCAGCACAATGTGAAGGACTCCTCCTCACATTTCCAAGTTCAGAATGGAAGAAGGATTTCTTTTTTGTCCTGATACTTGGCAAGTGGATTTGTGGAGGCCTGATGTTGGGAAGCTAGTTGCAAGAAAATGGGACAGCAGAACATTAGGGAGTTGTTGAACGTGTTCTGTCATGCTTAAAGTTGGTTTTGTTTGTTATGGAAATGAAACAAGACTTACTGCATAATGAAATCCAACAGCGTTGGATTAAGCAGCTTCTTCTATTTAATAGCTGTTTAAGACAAGCACTATTTAAATTTCTTTTAAGCTAGAATCCCTCCCTTATGTTTGCTTATATGATTATAACTGTCAGCATATTATAAGTGTTTTGGGTGACATGAAAATATTTGCTCTAAGAAAGCTTTAGCTTCAACTTCCATATTTTTTTTAAATTTTTTTAGTAGCTGCGCAAATAGAAAAAAATAATGTCATTATGATGAATTGAAGTTAGCACTGTTTTCTGTTACAGACTTTGCATTTGGCTTAGATTTTATGGAACTACTTTCATAGGTTCCATAGCATGTATGCCTAAAATATTTTACAGTATAAACTAGTTCCTTGGAGATTTAGAGTATGGCATATTTTAGGGACTACGCTACACGTATTTATTTAATTTTCATTTTAAAGACTATTGTAAATGTTAACATTTTGACAGTTTTCAGCATTTGCACATATCCATCATGCTTTTTTTAAATTTGATTTATTGCAGGGCTGGTTAGTTCTTGGATAGGAGACCTCTGGGCAAGGCTGGCTTTAAGCTAAGGCTGAGTAGACACTGGCCTAGGATGCCAGCATGGGGTCTTCCAGATCATTCTAAAATTGCAAATCTTTGTATCAGTGCGAGGTGGCACCATCAGTCAATGTGGCCTAGGGGTTCCATATACTCTTGACTTGGTACTACTTCCAGGGAATCCCAGAGTTATAGGATAAACTAAGAAGTTTTTTAAAAAATCATCCCAGTGGTAAATCACTTCCGCATTGTTGCAAAGAAAACTAAATGGATGGGTCCATGAAATTATCAGGAGTCAAGCTCAACTCCTTTGACACACACTCATGTAAATAAAATGATGTGAATGGCAATTTGAATACCAGAAATTGTTTTTCTCTTGGTTTTAGTCCTTGGTGGTGAGTTAAGATTAGAAGAATTTTGAGAGGTTGGTACTCAATTGTTCAGTTTTATCATAATTTGAAAGTGGGTTATTGTTATAATTCTGCAGTAGTCAGATAAGTCTTGTATTACAGCTTCAGGACTTGCAGAATTTTGATTATTTTGCATTATTGTGGAGATGGAATATATTTCACAGTTCATCTTTGGTTGGCTTCAGCGTTTATAGCAGTAAAAAAATAGTGTCTCACTTCACCAGCAGACAGAGTTTGTAATACAGTAGTCAGATGTTGAGCCCTACTGGCATAGACTAACTGGTTTCATGCCTTGCACTTCCCACAGTTTGTTCCATCATGATTTACTGAATTATACTAAATTATAAACTAAATTACATACTGACGTATAAACCATGATTTTTAAACCACAGTGACTGTATTCATATAGCATGCTAAGTGCCAAAGTCAAACAAGCAGTGTATGGCTATTATGTGAACCAGGCCAGTGTCTCAAAGGAACTGCATCAGTTTGCTATATTGTATAAAGATAAATTACCACATGCAAGAAGTGTTTTTCAGGCTTGGAAGGTTTCTACACAGCTGAATAAGAAATGAATGAATTATGCTATAAAACTAATACAAAATATAATGCTTCAGATACAAGTTATTGCTAAAGCATTTAGTGTTTGTATCCTTCCGTGTATTTTGTGGTCTCTGCACTATAGAAACTGCACATATCAATGAGTTTCTTAGGATCAAAGTCTATAATGGATGGTCCAAGTAAGGGTTTTATTTTTTCACTTCAGGTACATGAGATAAATGACCTTGGATTATAAGATTGGTATAACAGTCATTTGCAGACCTGAAAATGTTTGGGATCTGCAAGAGCCAGATTATATATTGGGCAAATGTTTTGCATTCTGTTTGCTTTCTCCTTCTTTAAAAAAAGGAGCAAAATTATGCTCAGTTGTCTCCTTCAGAATAAGCCAGTAATAACATTTGATCTCTCCTTTCTCCAGAGGAGGAAAACAAACTCAGACATATAGACAGGGTGAGTTCCCCAGAAAATGCCCCTAACTCCTAGTAATACTCTTTCTTATCTTTCCACTGAATGTTCTTTAGCAATCCTTGTGCATGTATCTATGTGGGAGACACTGCTGGGGACAAAGAGGTAGATGGTGTATGTATGTATGTATGTATGTATGTATGTATGTATGTATGTATGTATACATAGATGCTTATGGAGGCAAACAGGACTAAGAAAGGAACTCTGACTGACAACAGATAATGGGGAATATGAAAACAGCCCATAACTATCTGGGAGAGGGAAAATTCAGTTAAGAACTTCTTGGAGCAACAGAAGTTTGGGTGAGAAGTAATAACTATTAATTAGCTTTTTAAAAAAAACCCAACTGAAGAGATACTCAACACATTTCAGCCATTCATTTTTATTGGGTGTGTTCCCAGCCAGCTTAGAGTGAAACCTACATCTTGGGTGAATTGGAATAATTCAGGATAGATATTACTCACCTAATGCAGGCTGGACTAGTTTAATCTACCACATGCTTGAAAATGTACCAAAAAGGGCTTTGATTTATTAGAAATGATATTAGCATCTTCTTGTGTCAAACGCCTGGCTGATCAAGGAACAGAGGAAGCAGGGATCAATAGATCTGCCTTCAAATTAGAGTGACTTTTCAAATTCAATTACAGCTTTTTGAATATGGGGAGCGGGCAAGCTTATACAGGTAGTCCTTGAGTTATGACCATTCATTTAACAACTGTTCAAAGTTATGATGATGCTGAAAAAAATGACTTACTGTCGATCCTTGCACTTTTGATCATGTGACTGTCGCAGCATCCCTGCGGTCACATGATCAAAATGTGGGCACTTGGCAACCGGTATGTATTTATGACAGTTGCAGCATCCCAAGGTCATGTGATCGCCATTTGCAACCTTCCCAGGGGGCTTCCAACAGTTAAAGTCAATGGGGGAAGCTGGATTTGCTTAACAACTGTAGTGATTCACTCAACAAAAGTGAGCAAAAATGGTTGTAAAGTTAGGTGCAACTTGCTTAACGACCACATCGCTTAGCAACAGAAGTTCTGGTCTCAGTTGTGGTCGTAAGTCAAGGACTACCTGTAGTCTCTTGTACGCTAATTGTTGTATATGGGGCCTAGAAAGAGATTGTGGAAGGATAGCGTTGGGGCGAGGTCTCAGTGAAATTATGACTACAAAGGATTATTAGGAACTTGGAGAACACAGTGCAAGTATTTGAGCAAAAAATTGCTATAATAAAAAGCAATATGATGGGTCATGTTGGACTTTGAATAAGAATTGCACCCTAGTATGGGAAACATAAGGGATGCAGTCGTCTAAAGGTACTTAGTAGTTATGCAGTGGAGACAGCTTTTGTACCCATAAGCTAAATCTGTCTGTATAGTTGCTCTAGAGGGGTTCTGGGCTGTTGGCTGCATAGGAGGGGGCAGACAAAAAAGCCCCGATCATATTGTGGTGGCTGGACGCTAGTCAGTATTCATTTGTTTGTTTTTAACAGTGTTTATAATCAACCTCAATTCTGACACTCTGAGTGGGCACAATAAAGTCCAAAAAAGGATATTAAAAACAGATAAAAGTAATACACTTTTTAAAAAGCAAACAAGAAGGAAGCTGCTGTTTCAGGGATGCCATTCACTTAATCTAAATGCTAAATGTCTGCTGGAACAGTGCTTCTTGGGACTGTTTTTGAAATGTCTGTTGAGTAGGGGCCATCCATACCTCCGGGGACAGAATACAGGCCATCCAGATATAAAATGGGGGCCACTGCTGTCACCTGGCCCATGCTCCATGAACCTCACAAAGAGAGAGGACTTCCACAGGCCTACTCTAAATGGCTGGACTGGATGGGCAGATTTGATTTTAGCAAGGTACCTGATATATCTTGGTGCTGCACTATAAAAGCCTTTAAAGGTGATGGCAGTTTAATTGGTAAATTGATAATTGGTACTTTAATTTGGTCCAGAAGCCTATTGGCAATGAATGCAGATTTTTTTTCAAGAATAAAGAAGCACATACCACTAACGGGGATGGGTTTAATATCGTAGGGAAAATCCTACTAGCAAGATTGGAGGATTTGCCCTGTAGTGGTATGTTCTGGAACCAGAATTTTGCTTTGGATAGGCAGGCTATTTCGTAAGCATCTGATCTGTGATCTTTTGATCCTGCAAAAGGAGTCAGGCACTCTTTGCTCAGGCATAGATTTTATTCATCCTAGATGAGGAAAATATCTGATTGTGGAACATTTGGCCAATGTTTTTCTAGTGTCTGAAGAACAATTGGAAAAAGCATAATAAAAAGCACTTTGGTTTTTTATGGAGTTTAATTATTTTAAAATATATTTATTGTACCTTTCAGTTTAAAGATCAGCAAGGTGGCTAACAATAAGATGACACACTGACAAAGCAATAGCAACAACAACAAAAAGAGGAGTGGGTCATATGCAACTGCTTTGCATATAAACCGAAACTCAAGGATTATTGATAATTGAAAGAAGATATATGACAGTGAAATAAAACAGGATTCCACTTGGAGGGCTTTTAAGGTGCCATGTTTGAACAAGTCCCTGTTTTTTTAGCATTAGCTTTTTTTATGAGATGCATCACACTGTTGGCTTAGATTCAGCTTGTGATCAGATAAGACATTTGAACCTCTTTTATTTCATCCTAAATTCAGGATTTGACTTTTAACTTTGTTAAATGTTAGTTTTAGCTCAATGTTCTGGTTTAACAAAATTGTCTGAATGTTGATTTGACTTTTATGGTATTAGCTACCCTTTCAGTTTCACTTCATCTGAAAATATTTTTTTTAAACATTTTATTTTTTTAAATAAATCTCTGGTCAGAACTACTGGGAAGTAATGCTTCCTAGAACTACTTGGAAGAACTACTAGGAATTGTGGTGCACAAGACAGAGCTAGAAGGATCAGTGCTCTGACTCATACAAAACTGGAGAAAATAGGCTTTTTAGGAAACTGTATTTCAGACTGAGAATTTCAATAATAAGTTGTTTCCTATAGATGCAGTAGGTAAGGAACAGAAGAACAGCAGGATTTGTAAAGATATTCGACTCCAAATGATAAAACAACAGACTACGATTGCATTGTTATTCAGCAATGTTTCAATATTTACAGAATAATTTGAGAGTGGGTAATGGACCAGTTGCAGTAGCATATTCCTTGTCATGCCCATTGCCGCATTCTGGATTGCCTAAGAATCTCTATTTTTAGTGTTTATGCAGTAATCCCTATTTTTAGTGTTTATGCAGTAATTGCTTACTTGTGTTGGATACATACCTCTTCATTTATGTTAACAGTAGGAAAAGCTACCCCCTGCCCATCAAATATAATTAGGGTTATAATAAAGTGTTAGCTTTATTGCTAAGAATTAAATGCTCCTTCCTTCCTTAGGTCTGTGCCTACAACTGATACATTATCTTTCAAAGTGGATGGGAATGATCTTCATTTTTCTCTGTAGCAAAATACTGGATTTTTCCTTAATAGGCACATTGGCTTGAGAGCAAAAATTTGGATTTTACACAAGACATTAGTAACAACTGCAACTATAGTGCAGAGGAATAGTCTGTTGAGTTTTGATATTTTGAATCCCAAAACAGTTTTCTTGAATTTTTCCATACACACACATACACATATTCCATCCTCCTTGCAGAAGGCTGAAAGCCTAACTCATCATCAGCACATGCTCATCATTGTCTTTGAAATTTTTTTTATGTGCCTTCCTGATTTAGGCCCCTTCATGGATCACTGCCTTGTCGTGGCGAAGGGGCTTGCGTAACTCAGTGAAGCCATGAGCTATACCGTGCAGGGCCACCCAAGACGGACAGGTCATGACAGAGAGTTCTGACAAAATGTGGTCCACTGGAGAAGGAAATGGCAACCCACTCCAGTATCCTTGCCAAGAAAACCCCATGGACAATGTTAAAAGGCTAAAAGATATGACACCGGAAGATGAGCCCCTCAGGTCGGAAGGTGTCCAATATGCTACTGGGGAAGAGCGGAGGGCATTTCCAAGTAGCTCCAGAAAGAGTGAAGTGGCTGGGCCAAAGCCGAAAGGACGTTCAGCTGTGGATGTATCTGGAAGCGAAAAGAAGGTCCGATGCTGTAAAGAACAATATTGTATAGGTACCTGGAATGTAAGATCTATGAACCAAGGCAAGCTGGATGTGGTCAAACATGAGATGACAAGATTGAACGTCGACATCTTGGGAATCAGCGAATTGAAATGGATGGGAATGGGTGAATTTAATTCAGATGACCATTATATCTACTACTGTGGCCAAGAAACCCTTAGAAGAAATGGAGTTGCACTCATAGTCAATAAGAGAGTGGGAAAGGCAGTAATGGGGTACAACCTCAAAAACGACAGAATGATCTCAGTGCGTATCCAAGGCAAACCATTCAACATCACAGTAATCCAAGTCTATGCCCCAACCACTGATGCCGAAGAAGCTGAAGTTGACTGGTTCTGTGAAGACCTACAACACCTTCTAGAACTAGCACCAAAAAAAGATGTCCTTTTCATCATAGGGGATTGGAATGCTAAAGTAGGAAGTCAAGGAGTAATTGGAATAACAGGCAAGTTTGGCCTTGGAGCACAAAATGAAGCAGGGCAAAGGCTAATAGAATTCTGTCAAGAGAACAAGCTAGTCATAGCAAACACTCTTTTCCAACAACACAAGAGACGACTCTACACATGGACATCACCAGATGGTCAATACCGAAACCAGATTGATTACATACTTTGCAGCCAAAGATGGAGAAGCTCTATACAGATAACAAAAACAAGACCAGGAGCTGACTGTGGCTCAGATCATGAGCTTCTTACTGCAAAATTTAGGCTTAAATTGAAGAATGTAGAGAAAACCACTAGACCACTCAGGTATGACTTAGATCATATTCCTTGTGAGTACACAGTGAAGGTGATGAATAGATTTAGAGGATTAAATTTGGTAGACAGCGTGCCTGAAGAACTATGGACAGAGGTCCGTAACACGGTACAGGAGGCAGCAACTAAAACCATCCCAAAGAAAAAGAAATGCAAGAAAGCAAAATGGCTGTCTGATGAGGCTTTACAAATAGCTGTGGAAAGAAGGAATGCGAAAAGCAAG
Organism: Python bivittatus; assembly: GCF_059951505.1. Lineage (NCBI taxonomy): Eukaryota > Metazoa > Chordata > Lepidosauria > Squamata > Pythonidae > Python > Python bivittatus. The sequence goes on from NW_028277098.1 coordinate 37,132,762, forward strand.
GGTGAAAGGGAAAGATATAAGCAACTGAATGCAGATTTCCAGAGAATAGCAAGGAGAGATAAGAAGGCCTTCTTAAATGAACAATGCAAAGAAATTGAGGAAAACAATAGAATGGGGAAGACTAGAGATCTCTTCAAGAAAATTGGAGATATCAAAGGAACATTTAGTGCAAAGATGGGCATGATAAAGGACAAAAAAGGCAGGGACCTAACAAGCAGAAGAGATTAAGAAGAGGTGGCAAGAATACACAGAAGAACTATACAAGAAAGATCTTAATGTCCCTGATGTCCACGCTGGTGTGGTCACTGACCTTTAGCCAGACATCCTAGAGAGTGAAGTCAAGTGGGCCTTAGGAAGCATTGCTAACAACAAAGCTAGTGGAGATGACAGTATTCCAGCTGAGTTATTTAAAATACTAAAAGATGATGGTGTTAAAGTGTTGCACTCAATATGCCAGCAAGTTTGGAAAACGCAACAGTGGCCATGGGATTGGAAAAGGTCAATTACGTTCCAATTCCAAAGAAGGGCAATGCCAAAGAATGCTCAAACTATCGCACAATTGCACTCATTTCACATGCTAGCAAGGTTATGCTCAAAATCCTACAAGCTAGGCTTCAGCAGTACATGAACCAAGAACTACCGGATGTATAAGCTGGGTTTTGAAGAGGCAGAGAAACGAGATCAAATTGCCAACATTTGCTGGATCATGGAGAAAGCACGAGAGTTCCAGAAAAACATCTACTTCTGCTTCATTGACTATGCAAAAGCCTTTGATTGTGTGGATCACAACAAACTGTGGGAAATTCTTAAAGAGATGGGGGTACCAGACCATCTTACCTGTCTCCTGAGAAATCTGTATGCGGGCCAAGAAGCAACAGTTAGAACCGGTCACGGAACAACCGATTGGTTCAATAGGGAAAGGCGTACGACAAGGCTGTATACTGTCACCCTGCTTATTTAACCTATATGCAGAGTACATCATGAGAAATGCCAGGCTGGAAGAATCACAAGCCGGAATTAAGATTGCAGGGAGAATCATCAATAACCTAAGATATGCAGACGATACCACCCTAATGGCAGAAAGTGAAGAAGAACTAAAGGGCCTCTTGATGAGGGTGAAAGAGGAGAGTGCGAAAGCTGGCTTGAAACTCAACATTAAAAAAACTAAGTTCATGGCATCTGGACCCATCAATTCCTGGCAAATAGAAGGAGTAGAAATGGAAGCAGTAACAGACTTCATTTATTTGGGCTCCAAGATCACCGCAGACGGAGATTGCAGCCATGAAATTAAAAGACACTTGCTCCTTGGGAGGAAAGCTATGGCAAATCTAGATAGCATATTAAAAAGCAAAGACGTCACCTTGCCACAAAGATCCGCATAGTCAAAGCTATGGTTTTTCCAGTAGTAATGTATGGCTGTGAGAGCTGGACCATAAAGAAGGCTGAGCGCCGAAGAATTGATGCCTTTGAACTGTGGTTCTGGAGAAGACTCTTAAGAGTCCCCTGGACTGCTAGGAGGTCAAACCAGTCAATCTTAAAGGAAATCAACCCTGATTGTTCATTGGAAGGACTGATAATGAAGCTCAAGCTCAGATACTTTGGTCACTTAATGCGAAGAGAGGACTCTTTGGAAAAGACCCTGGTGCTGGGAAAGATTGAAGGCAAAAGGAGAAGAGGATGGCAGAGGATGAGATGGTTAGATAGCATCACTGAAGCAATGAGCATGAAACTGAGCGAACTCAGGGAGGCAGTGAAGGACAGGAAGGCCTGGCACAATATGGTTCATGGGGTCACGAAGAGTCGGACACGACTTAACGACTGAACAACAACAAACCTGATTTAGGAGTGCTTATTCACACTATACTGTACATGATTGTTAAATGTAAGTCTGAATTCGTATTCAAACTTTTATACTTAATTTTGGTAAGTTTTCAAGTGTGGGGTGATAGCTGGAATTAGGCTGTTTGGCAGATTCTTGATGATTTGCCAGCCATACAGAGACAAAAATCCTTTTTACAAATAAATTTATATAGAGGGAAACTATAGAACTCCCATGAAGTGGTTAAAATTCAAGCTGGCCATTTGTTAGTGTAAAATCATGTATTTTAAAGTTAGCATTTATGAGATTTATATCCCATCTTTTGTTTGATGACCACTTAAGGCAATACATGTAGTGCTCCCTCCTCCTATTTTTTTCCATAACAATCACCTTGTGTGGAAAGTTGAACAGAGAAAGAGTGCCTGGCCTAAGGTCATCCAGTGAGTTTATCTAGCTGAGAATGGACTAGAACCTTGGTTTCCAGCTTCTAACCCAAGATTTTAACCACTACAGCACAAGGTGCAACTTCAGCACCTTTGGAGGATACCATATTGGAGAAGGCTAGATTGTTGTCTAGACATGTTAGTGGCAAACTAACTGCTGCATTTAGCATAGGAGCATTACCAACATTTTGATTTTATTGCTAGACCAATAACATTTCAGGTAATAAAATGCTTATTTATATTATATTGAAATCAACTACTTGAAGATAACTCCATTTAGAGCCTTTAATTTATTTGACTCATCTATATTTTTCACTTCATCCAGGAATGACACACTTGGGGTTATGCACATTAATTCCCAGCAGCCAGGTGTATGATGTTGGAGAGAGACAGAAATTTGAGTAGGATTGTTGTTGCCTTTTATGAATAATCAGGCTTTTAAATCTGTTCTAATATCCAATTCAGGTTTGCAGTGTACTATATTTAGATTTTAAGATATCAAGCTGTTTGCCTTTATTGTCCAATAAAATGGCTATACATAATTTTATCATCCAAGACTATGCTTGAAATATGGATTAAATTTTGGTGGTGCCTGCAGTTGCAATGTGAAGAAACACATTCCTCAGCTTTGGTGATTCAGGTTTTTTAAAAACACATCCTTACATTTCAGAATAAATATATTCACTCTCCACAATAAAAAAAAAAAACCAGCATGCTAACAGCAACACATTGCTGGAAAGGAATAGGGAATGAAGAGAAATACAGCTATAGCTGCTTTGCTTAGATTTTTTTAATGAGGTTTATAAATTGGAAAATCTTTTAACTTAGTAAAATCAGCTAAACTCCGCATAAAATACCTACCATCCTTTTAAAACTTCATATTTATCTCTACTCCTTTGTGGCAACACAAGAACATTTTACTTTTTGGAGCATATTTCACTTTTGGCTTTGGCTATGCTGATTTCAGTAGTTCCAGTTGCTATTTATCTGTGGGTTGGTGTATAGTTTCATTATATATTTTTATACGTTTAAATATGCTTAGTATGAAAACTTATGTTTTCAGTAGAGCATGAATTATCCTCTGTAAAGATTTGGAAGACATTAAGGAAAGCCTTACCTATGACTAGCAGTCAACAAAATACAGAAGTAGCTCATATAATGTTGCTTAATTTTTTTTGTCCATGATATGGAAGACATGTGGTGTCAGTTAGTGAGCTTAACCATCTTTCCATCTTTAGTTTTTTTTCTTGATAAACCAGACTTGCAGCATTAAAAAAAGACTTATGTCTGATATTGTATTTCTAATTGATTGATTGAATGGTTTTGCAGCCTAGTATATCAATCTTGTAGCTATAACTTTGTTTTTAGTTTACAAAACTTCCAAGTGCTTTTTGCTACATGAATGTCGTATGCTTCTACTGCTATCTAACCAGTTATTCTGCATTCATATCAGTGCAGCTTTATGCACATTAATGGATAAAGCCGCAATACTTTGAACTTGAACTGAATGAAGAAGCTGTTTCATGTTTGGGCTCCAAATTAGGTTAAAGATAAAGACCTAGTTCAGATTAACATTTTCAGTGTAATTTGAATTATGCAGTGTAATTTATGTTGAATCTATTACTTCTAATATTTCAGAAGTAAATACTCTGAAAAATATGTTTTAATGTTGCTGTTGCTGTATTTCTCCTTTGAAGTTTGTCTTAATAATTACATGGCTTGTATAGTTTTCATTTAGTTGTTTCAATCCTGGAAAATTTGAAACTGGAGGGTGGGATACAAAATATTTTCAATAAATAACTGGAGAGTAATAATTTGATCTATGCATCTGGAATAATAGGAATTTTAGATATTAGATATTTATTTAAATTTCAGAATCATTGCTCCAGGAACCTTCCAATGCTAATAGTATATGTTTAGGTTTCTGTATTCATTGCCAGTTTTAAGCTACAGAGAATCCTCGCTTAGTTACAGGAATAGGGATTTGAATTTCCATCATTAAGCGATGTGGTTGTAAAGTATGACATCATGTAACCGCATTGCTTAACGATGGCAATCCTGGCAGTCCCTGTTGCTGTTGTTAAGTGAGGATCGTGGGTTGTTAAATGAGGAATGTGACTGCGACTTGAAACTTCCTACCGGCTTCCAACAAGCAAAGTCAATGGGGAAGCCAGCAGAAAACTAAGCCTTTCCTTAGTTGGCTCAGAAGCAGGCCAGTGGGTGGGTGAGTACTACAGAGTGCCAGTGGGCAGGGGTGGATGCTGTGGCCCAGCACAAGCACAGCTGGGTGGGAGGATGCTGCAGCATGGTGTGAGCATGTGTGATGGAATGGAATTATGAAGACCAGGCTCAGGGAGATAAACATTTTCTTAGCTCGCTGGAGGAGCATGGGAGCAACAAGAGGATGAGACTGGCACCTCCCTGAAGAATTCACACTGTTGTGGCTGGCTGGCTTGGGAGCTGGGGTTTCAGTCTGGGAAGATTCTTGCTAGAGGTTGTAGCTAATAAACATAGCTGAACTGAATCTGCATTGTCTCTTGGAGTTCCTTGGGCTAGGCCTGACAGCATGGCCAGGTAGGGGTGTGCTGTGGCCCAATGCAAGGGCAGGTGGGGGTGTGAACACTGTGGCATGTAGGCAGGTGCACAGGTGGTGCTACTGCCTGGTGTGAGTGTGGCCGGGTGGGGGGTGCTACGGCCTGGTGCGGCCAGGTGAGTGTGTGCTACAAAGTGCAGGCAGGAGGGTGCTGTGAGTGGGTGCCTGCCATGGAGTACCAGATCCCCAGGATCTGGTACTCCATAGTGGGGCTCTTCAGAAGAAAAAGCAATGGGAGCAACTTTGCTTGTGGGAAGCTGGCAGGGAAGGTTGTAAATGGTGATCACATGACTGCGGGACACTGCAACCATCGTAAGTGCGAGCTGGTTTCCAAGCAGCTGAATCAATCATGTGACCATGGGGATGGTACAACAGCTGTAACTCATAAGTATCCCTCATTCAGCACTATCATAACTTCACAGAAAAAGCTAATTCAAACAGTTAAGAAAGGCCGTTGTAACAAAAGTTATAAATCTTTTCTCAGGAAAAAAGATGTACAACTCTGACTTACACTGCTCCATTTAGTCCAGATGTGAATACTAAATCTCTGATTGCTATGCTTAAAGAAAGAATAAGTGGCCAATGACTACAGTGGGTGGTAGTAGTGATTAATGTTATCACCAAAGAGAATTGGATTTTAATCCATTTTTTCACTGTTGGAGGGAGTACTGGGATTTTAAAAAATATTTCTAGATGTGTTGTGATTGTCTGAGGTTTAACATAGCAATTTTTCTTTTTTCTTTTTAATCTGTTTCCTGCCAGAAATTGGCAAAAAGATTGGGTTACAGTCATTCAGTAATTTCCCAGTAAATTTCAGCAGCACAATGTCAGGTTTCTTTGGAAGGTGCAAAGAAAATAGGGGCTGGGGACCGCAGATTGTTGTTCTCTGATCTAGCTTGCAACTCAGACCACATTAGCTCTCTGGAATCTTAGGTAGGTTTGTTTCAACCTAAGATCCCTGATAAAGAGTTTTCCTGCTTATGAAATGTATTCTGTTACTTAGCAACAGCTCCTCTTTCTCCTCATAATTTTTAGTATCTAAAACTAATACTAAAGTTTTCTATTAAATTCAGGGTACATTATAGTTATTTAAATAGTACTAAAAGAATCATGTACAGTGGGGCAAAACAGTATTTAGTCAGCCACCAATTGTGCAAGTTCTCCCACTTAAAAAGATGAGAGGCCTGTAATTTTCATCATAGGTATACCTCAACTATGAGAGACAAAATGGGGGGGGGGAAATCCAGAAAATCACATTGTCTGATTTTTAAAGAATTTATTTGCAAATCATGGTGGAAAATAAGTATTTGGTCAATATCTAAGTTCATCTCAATACTTTGTTATATATCCTTTGTTGGCAATGACAGAGGTCAAGCGTTTTCTGTAAGTCTTCACAAGGTTTTCACACACTGATGCTGGTATTTTGGCCCATTCCTCCATGCAGATCTCCTCTAGAGCAGTGATATTTTGGGGCTGTCGCTGGGCAACGGACTTTCAACTCCCTCCAAAGGTTTTCCATGGGGTTGAGATCTGGAGACTGGCTAGGCCACTCCAGGACCTTGAAATGCTTCTTACGAAGCCACTCCTTCGTTGCCCAGGCGGTGTGTTTGGGATCACTGTCATGCCGAAAGACTCAGCCACGTTTCATCTTCAATGCCCTTGTTGAAGGAGATGTTCACTCAAAATCTCACGATACATGGCCCCATTCATTCTTTCCTTTACACGGATCAGTTGTCCTGGTCCCTTTGCAGAAAAACAGCCCCAAAGCATGATGTTTCCACCCCCATGCTTCACAGTAGGTATGGTGTTCTTTGGATGCAACTCAGCATTCTCTCTCCTCCAAACACCACAAATTGAGTTTAGACCAAAACGTTCTACTTTGGTTTCATCTGACCATATGACATTCTCCCAATCCTCTTCTGGATCATCCAAATGCTCTCTAGCAAACTTCAGACGGGCCCGGACATGTACTGGCTTAAGCAGGGGGACACATCTGGCACTGCAGGATTTGAGTCCCTGGCAGCATAGTGTGTTACTGATGGTAGTCTTTGTTACTTTGGTCCCAGCTCTCTGCAGGTCATTCACTAGGTCCCCCTGTGTGGTTCTGGGATTTTTGCTCACCGTTCTTGTGATCATTTTGACCCACAGGGTGAAATCTTGCGTGGAGCCCCAGATTGAGGGAGATTATCAGTGGTCTTGTATGTCTTCCATTTTCTAATTATTGCTCCCACAGTTGATTTCTTCACACCAAGCTGCTTGCCTATTGCAGATTCAGTCTTCCCAGCCTGGTGCAGGTCTACAATTTTGTTTCTGGTGTCTTTCAACAGCTCTTTGGTCTCAGCCATAGTGGAGTTTGGAGTGTGACTGTTTGAGGTTGTGGACAGGTGTCTTTTATACTGATAACAAGGTCAAACAGGTGCCATTACTACAGGTAACGAGTGGAGGACAGAGGAGCCTCTTAAAGAAGTAGTTACAGGTCTGTGAGAGCCAGACATCTTGCTTGTTTGTAGGTGACCAAATACTTATTTTCCACCATGATTTGCAAATAAATTCTTTAAAAATCAGACAATGTGATTTTCTGGATTTTTTCCCCCATTTCGTCTCTCATAGTTGAGGTATACCTATGATGAAAATTACAGGCCTCTCTCATCTTTTTAAGTGAGAGAACTTGCACAATTGGTGGCTGACTAAATACTTTTTTGCCCCACTGTAAACTGACAGAAAACCAATTTAATTACAATCTAGACATTAAAAAATGACAAGTGTAAATTGTACATTGACTTTGTATATCTCATTCATATGTTAAGAATCCTATCCCTGAATGAAAGGTGGGATATAAAACTAGTAAAGGTATACATTAAGTTATAGCACATCTGTGCCATTTTTCCTAAACTCAGATATCTTCCACAATCATATAATCTCAAACCATGCTAATTGAGTTGTTGTCTGACTGTCTACAGAGGTGCAGTGTTGGGGAAAATACCTAGGCCAGGCTGTGGTTGAACACTCATATGGTAGTAGGATATTTTAAATTTGAAGCAGGTTTCTAGCTGAAGTTCTCATTACCGGTAGAGTGGGCCACACTGAAGCTTATGGTAGACCTTTTTCATTTCCTCCTGGTAATTAGTAGGTTGTGTGAGTATGGTGCTGGGAGGTGTGTGGAGAAGCTTTGTGTTACCAGTAAGGTAGCACAGTTTAGGTATCAGAAATAGTACTTTACATTAAGGACCATTTGATCTTGCTGTCAGAAGGAAATTCTCTTTTTTTGTGAAACTATTGCAGGTATGTTAAATACAACTTGGTTTTTCCTTTGTTTAAAGATTAAACATGTCTCCAATACAGCTGTGCTCATGGAATTCTGCCTGATATGCCACAGTGACACCATTGAACTGTTTATTGCATGGACTCTTCAGCAGCCCCTCAGTGCCTTCTCCTGAAGAGTATTTTCTATAGAGCCCAGACCCCTGAATAGATTGGGCACAGCACCTATTGGCAAGTTTTCCATTCCCCAAGAGAAATGCATGTGAAAGCCTACTTCCATATGCATCTGACCTTCTGATCTGGATCAGGCTGACATGTCTTTGCTCATGTACAGTGCTTTCCATTCAACTAAAATCAACATCTATTCTGTGATATATTAAATATCAGGAAGAAAATAGTCACATATCCCCTTAATGTATTACTATTTTTTGTTTCATTGACTATTACTTTGTTTTGCTGTACTGAACCGACTGTTTTGTCTCCTTATTCCACCACTTTGGATAAAATGACAATAACCATTAAGAGACCTTCTAATTTATACTATTTTCTGGCTCACTGGCCTGTGTGAATTGGGGCAATGAAGTGTTATGTATAAATAAAGTGTTAAGTGTGAGGAGATGGATTTGGCCAAGTGGCTTGATCTAGACCCTCCAGTTAACCTACTGAAGCAGAATGGCATCTGTTAATCCCTGCCTCCTTAAAGTGTTCTACTATATCCTCTGAACCAAAGGAATTGCTTCCAGTGCTCCTGCATGGAGAAATATGTTTCAACAGGCATGCTCTTTTTTCCATCAGAGAAAATGTGTGCCAGTCAAACTCACATGAACCAGGACCCATTGCACACATCCACCAGTCAGGGAGTGCAGAGAGCATCTCCTAGTAGCGCTGTCAGTTTTACCCATGCCTCACCTTTTCACAGCAAGGAGGAATAGAAAGCCAAAGTCAATCTTGCTAGTGCTCTGGTAGGAACTGCAGCAAGATCAGTTCCTACTTTACCTGTGCACCTCCCATTTCCCAGTTCTCCATAGAGAGGAAAAATAAAGACAAAGTAAAGCAGGAGTAGGAGTGCTGGGTGGGGTGGGGGGAGAGAGAGAGAGGACTTTGCTCAAGGCTCTGTGAGCTGAAAGGTCAGCCTGGCAGATGTGAGCTGGAGGTTGAAGATTCATATTTACTATGACATAAGATTTTTGTGGATCATTTTCATAGAAATGAATGCTTTGAGAAACTCTTTTTAGAAACTATTTGTCTTTGAGGTGTCACAAAACTATTTGTTGTTTTTACTTAAATAGACAACACTATTAGCCTCCTGGCAAGTTATTTAGATTACATCTCATGTCCATGAAAGAACTTGAGTAGTAAATGTCAAAGTAATCACCTACGTACTATTAAATATGTTTGAAAGTGATATTTTATCATAAGAAAAGTAGAAAGGCAGGGCTGAAATTGAATATTGACTGAATTGGCAGTAACCCCTCATTTAACTCAATGAGATTTACATCTATTTATGTGTGTGTAAAGAGAGACAGTAGAACTTTTGAACAGAATAATTTTATATCAGAGGTTTGAATAGTGCTTTTCTTCAATTGTTTTTATGTCATTCAGGCTATTTATTTTAACATAAGATTATTGTTTTTCTAGAAGAGAAAGTAGAAAAAAGCCAATGCAGGATTTGCATTCATGTTGAACATTCTGTGTACTGTCAAAGGTTGCATTTTTCTGTGTCAACAAATATGTGGTTGATGCCACTGAGAACATGCTGATTTATAAACTCTGGTTTATAAACCACAGTGGCTGAGTTCACAAAAAAATCTTATTTAAAAATTGCATTATGGCACAGCAGGGTGTATGAGCTCAGGCAGTGATCCACTTGCTTTTGGGCTTACTGTTCATTATGTTGTACTGTTGGTTATAAACACTTTAAAGAAAGCAAGTATTTTCATTAAACGATCAAATTATTAGTAACAAAATATTTTTTAAAAAAATGCTTCATAGCATTTTTATTGCTACAATAAAAAGGTATGGCTCCCTTTCCAAAGACTTTCTTTTTCTTTCATTATCCATACATTTAATCCCTGATATATCTTTTGTTTTCCAGATTTGCCAAAGCCAAGTACACTGTTTGTGGCAGAAAAAGGATTGGAAGCTAGATTACCCGATTCTTGGTGCTTTAAAAGCCAGGCTGTTCCTGTTCTTTGAAGGTATTTTTCCCCAAAATGGCATCCTTATGTTCAGGTTCAGACATTATTGGCATTTTTTATAGATCAATTTATGGAATTTTTTGTGGGCTGTCTTGTTGGGCTTGGCTTTTTGATCTGTGGATTTAGAAGTTGCCACAAACTGCCCAGGATCTCTGGACTGGGGTAATAATAATATGTTTGTGTAAATAACTTAATTAAAAGCTGACTGTTTAGAGATTAAGGTATCAACTGGAGGTTATGGATAATCCTTCCTTATAAATTTTACTATAATTCTAAATTTACATTCATGTGTTTAATGTTATCCTGGTTAAGGTCTTTCATAATATCAATGATGAAACCTTCCTAGACATTCCCACTGGTCTTCTCAGTTTTTGTATTGCTTTGCAACTGACCCTCAGGGAAACAAGTAGGCTTCTCATTCCTTTTCTCTTCACAGCTGGAGAAAGAGCAATAACATTTTGTTAGGTGTCCCAATAAAATTGAGCCAGTGGAAGGATTGCTAGAAGGATAACCAGCCAGAGATATTACGTTGATGGCAGTAGGCAGTGAGGCATAATCAAGAGCTGCTTTAATGCTTTTCAGAGTCAGAAACCCAGCAATCAGACACAGATCTTTCAGTCAGTACTTTGGATAGACCACAGAGTAGAGCTGGAAAAATGTTCTGCAGCCCGAGAAATGTTTCTTTTTTAAAACAATTTTTAGGGAACCAAGAACTGCAAGGGACATAGCAGTGATGAAATGGTGTCACTAGAGGGGGCAAGTCAGGACTTTTTTTTTTCTCTTGGAGGTTAAGGTTTTGAGGGGTTTTGAACAGTTAAAATTGGTGTAAAAAGCCTATTGGAGGCTTTAAAAATGTAACAAAAAATACAGAAAATCACGACACCATTACTCAGTTGTACAGTCTCTGGAGGCCACAAAAAAGGCTGAAGGGCAAAAGCAGCCTATGGGTGAACCAGCCTTGCTGAAAAGAGTTCATGGATTACTGTATTTCCAGTTCTAGACAAACCTTAGAAAGGAAAGCCTTAAAAAGTTGATTCTCTGCTGGAATTTTAGCACCCTTTCTCTCTCTGCTTGGATGTGTTGGCAAGTGGGCATTTGAAAGTACAAAGCTTTGGGTGAGAACATTAACCCCAAGACAGTTTACTGTCTTGAGTCCAACTTTTGTTGACTACTTTATCTTGGTGTTAGTGGTCTCAGTACTGACTCTAAGAAGTCATCACCCTTCAGGAGTTTAAACTTTTTCACTGTCAGATAAGTAATACCTTATTTATAGCTAGCAGAACGGATTGACTTTAAATCTAAAATGTGTTTTCAATATCTGTATATCCAAAACTGAGCTGAATTACTGTTACATTTGTCCACTAGAGGTCAGGCTTCTGCCAGGATTAAATATTTTGACACTTGCATAATTTTTCTACCTATGAAGTGTTCTGTTTACCAGATCTAAAAGCTAGTCATTTGTTTGAAAGCAGAATTTGTGCTTGGGGGAGAACTGCATGTTGAATTGAAAGGAGAATGGCATTTGTGTTTTATGACCTATGCTTTTCTAGTTTCAAGTCTTGGCCAAAGGATACTGGAGAAAATTAATTTTCACCATTGTAGAAAAATGGGTGTTGTTATTAATAACAACAACAACATTTAGGAAGCTCAAGGCAGTGTAGATAGGATTATTCTGTATTCTGTGTTCACAACAATCCTGTGAGGAAGGTTAGGCTGAACAATAGTACCTAGGCCTGAATCATTCAGTGAAATATATAGTCAGGTTGAACTGGAATCTAAACATTCATGGTCCCAATTAAACTCTCTAATTACTATGTAATACTGCCCCTCATTGTTTTCAGTAGTGGACATGTGGTAAACATTAACATAAATATGGAAAATATGCATTGAGATTGTTCATAGACTGCCAGTTGCCCTCAGCACACAATAAGGTATGCCATTGTATCCTTAAATGACTTATCTGGAAATGTCAGATACATAATTTAGCACAACAGGAATTAGAGGACCAGATCCATGAGTGATCCAGTGCATTCAAAAGGTCATTAGTTACAACAGCTTTTACAGGGTAGACAGACCTGTGTTTCTATTTTCCATTCATTCAGCTCCCCAGTCTTTGAAGAGATTTAGTGTCTATTCAATTTTCATTTCATTTAATATATAATTATTAATTTATGTATTTAATAAAAAAGTAAAAACAATGCAAAAAAAAAAGAATGGAAGGAAAACGGGGAGGGGATTAATTTCCCAAGATAAATTATACACTATGGGCTATGTGTAGCCTCCAGATTCCCCCCCTTTTTTATTTGCCATCCCAAGAGCTTCCTGAATTCCAGCTCATGAAATTTAGTATCAAACTGCTGTTGAATATTAGGCAAAACAAAATTGATAAGTTATCAATCAATTTTTATTTGGTCATAGACCAGCAAATAAAACAAAAGAATCATAATTAATTAGGATAAAAAAAGAGAAGCGCTCTGTTCAAAAGTGATATTTCGGTGTCTCCCTCCAATAACTGCTATTGGGAGGGTATAAATCTAGCCAAGGATAAAACTTTTCTGAATTTCAGAATCATTATACAGCTTAGGTATCTGGCTGGTCAGAGAAAATGTGCAGAATGGCTTAATAAGATGTTTCTAGGTAGGACTGATAACTCTGATTGCAGCTCTAAATTGATGGCCCGTTGTTTGAGATCAGCTAGTGCACATTCATAGCCCACGAAAGCGATGGCTGTCCATGTAAAGCCATAAGATTGCAATTTAGCATGTATTGCCTGGCACCAAGAAGACTGAAAGCTATCGGTCATAATTAAAGGGGCCAAGCCAACTGGAAAAAAAAGAGAGCTTAAGCCAATAGGAGAAAATGTAAATCCAAGCAGAAGTTTCTATTTTAAGTAGGCCAGCCTCATGACAAAGCATCACATTTGGAATGCAGTGAGGTACTTGAAAAAGAGTAGCTGGGCTCGGATCTTAGCTGAGAAGACTTTAATCACTGCAGGTGTATACTGAGCTCCTTTGAAGAAGTAGAAAGATTGTAAAGCTGATGCTGTTTTTAAGCTGACGTTATTGGCATGGGACTTACAGTTGCCCATAGCATGAAAAAAAAATCCCCAGATATTTAAAGGTCTTAACTTGCTCTATTGGGCAATTATTTAGCCACCAGATATGTGCCTTAGGGCACTTAGCAAAAACCTTGGTTTTGGAATAATTAATTTCTAGCTGTTCTTGGCAGTGCTCATTAAGTATATGAAGTGCCCGTTTCAGGCCAGTCTGTGTCTGAGAGAGAGCAACATGGCGTCATCTGCATATAAAAGAACAGAAATGTGTCTATTTCCCAATAATGGTGGATGAAGAGATGAACTATTCAGTTTATCTATGAGGGAATTGATTTATAGATTAAAGAGAAAGGGAGCTAGAATACACCCTTGTCTCACTCCTCTCTTGACTGGGATTTCCTTGGTGCAGTGTCTGTGCATACTACATTGCACCTTCATCCAGGAGTTGATAAGCTATAGGATTAGCAAAAACAGGAAAACTGAGACATTTCCATTTTTCCTCTTGGAAGCTCCTCCAATTGTCTCATAGCCAAAATATACCCCCCCCCAAAAAAAGGGAGGGAGGTTCCTTCCCTGTCTGCCAAGAGACTGCCAACCTCAATGTAAAATATAGAGTACTGTATTATGTTTTTGAAAAAGCCACATCCCATGGAGTCTAGACTTACCTTCTTGTTCTTTTGGCAAAGCCAGAGTTTGCTTCTAATCTTTTCTGCACTCCCATAGTTACTGGTAACTAAAGCAGAATCTTCATTCTGGCAGGGAAGGGGGAAGCAAACTTCCAGCAGCAGTTCCTTGTTCAGATGACAAAGATGACAAAGGGGAGTGGGTTATTGTTCCCCTTGCTTGGTGTTCATCCTAGGAAATAATAAGTGTACCTTTCCAACAGCTCTTGATCCCTGGGCCAATAGGAGAAACAAGAATGCGGACAGATTCATATTTGGCGCTAAGCCATCATATGGTTTATTTGCTTTTGACTTAGCATGACCTGCGAACCAAGTGACTATGGTGTGTTCATATGTCAACCAGGCTAATATCGTTTATTCAACAAATCATGATTAAAACAGGCCATAATTTAATGCAATATATGAACCTAGCCTATATTTATCTTCTGGTGTATTGTCCTAGGGCACTTGTAAATGAGTAGTTTGTGTGGTCAATACAGAAGAATTTATATTATTTTTTGTAATATTGACAGTATTATTGTGACACCTTTGTGCGCCTTTTAAGTCAGGGGTAGTCCCCTAAATTCTGTCTTTTCAAGGGTTTTGTGAACTAGCATAGAATATAACTGCACATTGTGCCAGAGATGTTGCTATCTTCATCTCAAAGCGCAGAAGACACAAATTATACCTTTGCAATGTTTGTTCTAGGAATGGATAAACTTCTGTGGTTTCACAGAGCTGTGCATTTAAAAAAACATACTGTAGAAAGACAAAAATGCTTCTGTTTGGGTTCTGTTGTTAACTATATCAAAGTCAAGGGAGCTTTACAAATGGTCTAACAGGAAAACTCTAGTTCATCATTTTGGAATTAGAGAATTGGAGAGCTGAAACAGCATAAAAGCACTCTAAATAAATAAATAATATTCCACAATGTTTCTTAATTTCTAGTACTGAAAAAATCATAATTACTATCAATATACCTGCCCTTCTCTTTAGTGATGGCAACAGTTTTTTTAAAAATGGGAGCCAGACAGAAGTGTTCATACATGTGCAATCCTAGGGGGTGTTTAAGTGTGGTTTGTAAGTAAGTTGTTATATCTTAGCATGCTGTACACACCTGGCCTATTGTGGTTTATTTCATAAACCAGTAAAACAAACTTAGCAAGATATGTGAATTCACACTGTGAATTGCATACAGGTAGTCCCCAGTTGAAGAACAAGTTCATTCCCAAGGTCTGTTCTTAAGTTGAATTTGTATGTAAGCCAGAACAGTATTATTGTATAATACTATATAAGTAGTATTATGTAATTAACTCAAACCATTGTGTATTTAACTTGAGTCATGTATTTAACTCAAATTTTACTACAACAGGCTCCGGTCTTAAATATGGGTAAACTGGCCATTCTTAACCCGGAGACTACCTGTACTGTATCTAGTGATTTTGATCCACAATCTAGCGATTTTGCTTTGACAATGAATTAATTTTATTATATTCTGAATGTTGGTTCCTGGTTTTTATGTGTTACTTATAATGTATGTTTTTAATTTTTAAATGTGATTACTTATCTCTCTTTTAACTCAAAATTAAGGGCTTGAGGAATTGTATGCCACTCAAGAGTTGGTTGATTGAAGTGGCCTATAAGCCCTGTTAATATAAATAAATAAATACAAATGGTTGTGGAAACCGTATTCGAATAGTTGTAAAAAAGCTTTAGCAAACAATATCCATGTAAAGTTGGCTTGAGAGCACTTAAAGAAGACATTGACCCAATGGCTCTACAAATAATTAAAAAGAAAAAAAGAAAAAGAAAAAATGACTGTTTCTTATTAGCAAAGGATAGGAGAGAAAGGGGATGGAAGGGGGAAGAAGATGACATCAGATTTGTTAGTCAACATTTTCTCCTGACCTGATCTTTTTTTGGAAAATAATTAAATTCAGCATTTCCATATCTACAGTACTGCTATCTAGAGTACCTTAAGTACTAAAAGTGCTACATTTACATAGTTTGGATAACTGTAGAACAGACTTAATTCCATACCGTTCTGTTACCGTCACTGTTTATCCATCCTTGGAATTCAGTTATGGCATTGCATAGACATCTGTGGAAAGCTACAGGCTGCCAGTGAAGAAATAAGTTGGACTGAGAAACACGGGGAAGCATGAAGGAAATTAGTCTGTCCAGTAAAGCTGATATGGTTTGCTTAATTATTTATTTTACTTTAAACTGATAACTTGTGCATGTTAGTTTATGAATAAATCATCCTGTTTTGTTGAATAAATGAACTTCATTTTTAAGAGGTATATCTGCACTGTTAAGTGAACCTGTAAACAATAGCATAACTGTCTCTGGATTCTCAAGGTGATGTGTATGTATTCATCTTTCAGGTTAAAGCATTTCAAAGAAAAAGATGCAAAGAGAGAGATAATGAGACAGTGTTTGTTTGTTTGTTTGTTTGTTTAAATGTATTGGCCCCGCAACTCCAGTGGACTCTTGGACCTTTGTTTTTGATATCTTGAGCAGCACAGCCACATTTAATAAATACTGTACTTTTTAAAAGATGGTAGGAGTAAAATACAATAATGGGAGATAGCAGTGATACATCCAGTAGAATTGACACAGATTTGCTTCCTGGAACATTTTCTACTTGAGGTGTAGCAACACTTGGTTAGCCTGCTTTCAATGGTTCATTGCACCTATTGCAATATTTTCATTTATTTACAGGGTTGTACAATATCTGTGCTCTGGACCATTAATTAGCCACTCTGAACTAAAGGCTCCGGTAACAACGGTAGTGTAGTATATTCTTGACAGCCCTAATAAGCCTCATAGCTATTGTTTCTGTAAGAATCCATACTTATACCTCCAGGAGATAGAGAGGAGGAGAGAAATTCTGCTTTTCTATTATTTATTATGGGGAGTAGGGTGAGAAGAACCTGTTTTAGTGTAAGGGCCAAAATAACACCAAGGAAGTGCATTAAGGGCTTCAAACTAACAAAGAGTGGAGCACAGTCTAGAGTAGGAGGAGCCAAGTGAATTCTCAGTGGGCATTCATGTGCCTAGAGCCACCTAAATGTTCCCCATACCGACACACAGAGCTCTTCTTTCTCCACATACATTAATTCCATGCCCTTTCACATAAATGTGATATTTTAAAGTGTAATTGTTATGTGAAGGGTGGCATTTTGAAATGGTGTCAATATCTTTGCTTAGTTGCAAAACTGAATATTGCAAAATATTTTAATTTAGACTAAAAGAGGAGGAATCCAAGGAAGAAGGAAGGTGCACCAAGTCTTTCCTATGCTTAACCAATCTGTGATTTCCTCTATGCTATCACTTTAAAAAGTAGATGGGTTTCAAACAGCTTGTTATTACTTATCAGAGCAAATAATTCAGTGTTCCAGTCAGCTTATTTCATCATCCCCGCTTTGAAAGAAAGCCTCAGAACTTCCCTTTCTTTCTCCTACATCACATTAGATAACATTCATTAATGAGGCAAGTTAATTACAATAAAATGAAAAACTTTGGAAAATAATAATATGAAAAACATTTATAATAAGCTTACATTTTTCTAGTCATTGTTTAAAAAAAAGTACAGAACAAAATAGTATCTTTTCACAGATTTACACTCTAACTACATTTGGATGGGGAGGGAAGAAGAACATCTTAAGGAAAATTCCAGGCATCTGACAGATAAAGTGATTCAGAGCCATTCCAAGTTTGACTCTGGTTGGGTAGGTCCTACTGACTTGTCTGAGGCAGGGACTTGTTTGTTACTGGGGGAGTCTCAGCTTGTGAGTCCTGAAGTGCACAGGATGTGTATTAGATCTAAGCCCTTCTTGGTTGGTTGAAGCTGCTTGGGAAGTGATGGTGGATTCATCTTTAAGTGATGAGGTCTTGAAAGAGGCAGTGGTATACCCCCTCCTCAAGAAGCCATCGCTGAACCCAGCAGCACTGGATAATTTCCAACAGGTCTCCAGCCTTCCCTTTTCAGGGAAGATTGTAGAGAATGTGGTGGAGCTGCAGCTTCAGAGGGCTCTGGAGGAAGTGGACTATAATGATTGGAGACCCTACTTACAGTCACTCATGCATTAGTCACCTTGCAGTTGAACTATTGCAATGTGGTTCACATGAGGTTACCCTTGTAGAGCACTCAGAAGCTACAGCTGATTCAGAATGTAGTAGTGCAAGTGATTATGGGTGCATCTCAGTTCACCTGGGAAATACCTGCTTTAGGAGCTGCACTACTTCCCACTTGGCTTTTGGGTGGAATTCATAGTGATGGTTATCACCTGTAAAGCCCATCATAACTCAGGGTCTTGTTATCTGCAGGACCGCCTCTGTCCAGTTACGTCTGCTTTATTTATCAAATCTAGTAGAGTAGACATAT
Organism: Python bivittatus; assembly: GCF_059951505.1. Taxonomy (NCBI): domain Eukaryota; kingdom Metazoa; phylum Chordata; class Lepidosauria; order Squamata; family Pythonidae; genus Python; species Python bivittatus. The sequence continues at coordinate 37,151,180 of NW_028277098.1, forward strand.
TCCATATTCCACTGTTAAAATTATGCCTTTTGTGGGACCTTAGAGACATGGCTTTGGCTGCTCCTGCCCTGTGGGATAGTATCCCCCTTGAGTTTTGGACAGCTCTGACCCTGCTGTCATTTAAGAAAACATTTAAAACTGGCTTTTTCAGCAGCACCTGAAACAGGGTGTCTTGTGGACCTGTGCTGATATTCCTTGGTTATAGATATATATTGGGGCTTTTTGTTTTTTATTACTGTTTTCTACTTGTTTTATTGTTTGAATATGCTGGCTGTTGCCTAGAGTTGTTTGGGTGATTGAGGTAGTTTATACATCGAACAAGCAGATAAATCTAACTAGAGTTCAATGTGGAAAGTAGACAAATGGCAGATCAGTTCTATCAAGCTGACAAAGTGGGTCTGGAATTTCATGCCATCAAAATATGTTTGCCGTGGCAATGATCTGAGAAGTGTCCCATTGGAACTGGGAAGCCATCTTTCTTTGGTGATGGTGGCTTAGTTCAGTGCCATTGAGTTAATCAGGAATATCTGATATAGGGTAGCTGGGTCTCATTTGTGTTCTATTTGTGGCAAATATATTCTAAATAACTGCTAAATTTATTAAAGGTCTTGTCAAAGGCAAGTACAGTCTACATTCTATAGTCTAGTCTAGATAACCTGTAGGATTTTCAAGCTCTAAGCTTCAGGGAAAGTTGCTTAAAGAAATTTATGAAGAATTCACCAGTCTATGAAAATGGCTCTGAGATGCATTCAGGAAATTATTTTATTATAGGACCCAGTTACATGTTATTTTGGCTTGAACTCTGGTTAGTCAGAGATCACGAGCTCAGCGAGAAAATCAACAACTCTTGAGAACAATAAACAGCAACTTTCTAAGTATAAACACTATTTGATCATGAATGAGACTGGTTAGCAATTAAACTTGAAGAATATACCTAAAACAATAAGCTTATGGGTGAAGTTTTTAAAGTTGTTTTTCAAGTAGAGGTTAAAAACAAAGATTTTGAAAGGTCAGTAGTTTAGCTGAGAACTTAAACAACAAAATCCTGCTGCTTACTGACCAGCCATGAATGCATATCTCTTTGGCTGTTTTTGCAAGAAAATGGCTAGAATAACCAATAATTTACCAGGGTTGTATTATCAATACAGTACCAGGATTCTACAAGTCCCAATCCATACTTTAAATTCTAGTTACAAAGTGTGGCTTTTGCAGGGAGAGCCAAATGGCAGCGATTGAGCAACTTGAACCAGCACACTGCTCATGAACAAGAAAGCAGAATTATTAGAAGTTGCAGCTTCGCATTTTGATTAAACTCAGCATTCAGCTTTGCTAGAAGACATTTGTAGAATACTGGGGCCTTATAAACAGTTTGTAAATTGGAACTACCCTTGCTCTTTTGCACAGGGAAAGACTCCTCATGGCCTGAAATCTGAAATGGAGGAAGGTGGTAATATTTCCATCCCTTGCCTATCCCTCTGTGCTACTACCTGTACAGGATTCCAGAGAATCTCTCAGGCTTCCTGAACTGCTTTAGGAAAGCCACATGGTTACAAAGAGAAAGGAAAAAAAACTTAGAGAAGTCAAAAAGAAAGAGAAGAAAAACAATTTAGCTGCCCAGAGTTGCATCTACAAGAGGAGCAGCCATATACATTGAATAAATAAAGTTAATCTTCTTCCTCTGGTAGGAGAACTTCATGAATGGTGACCCAATTAGGATCACAGGCACCAAGTACATGATTAAGAAAGAATGAAACTCCCATCTAGTTTGTACGCCTGAATTATCTTTTGTGCATCCACAGGGAATGAAAGTGAGAGCAACAAAGCTGCAGCAACGGCTTTGCTTTGTAGCTGTTCTTACACTCTGTTGTTTTCTTGGAGGACTACATTAATGGCTGTTTAACCATAAGCTCGGTGTTAGTCTGGTTTGAATGACTATCAGATTGTGGTTAAAATCAGTTAACTAGACCCAACCTATGCCTCCAGATTATAGCTAATACATTTCCACTTAACCACAATGTGACCCATGGGCCGGATTCAGAATACAAGTAAATCAAATCACAGCATAGATTATTGTATTGTGCAAACTGACTCTGTAAGTCAGCAGAGGACTTCTGGTTGCCGAGCTATGGGTAGTGGATCAGCTGTATTGGATGATTTGCAGTTATTCTTAAAGTGCAGTTTTGTAATCCGGAAATGCTGTTGATCTGTCATTGATTTTTTTTTAATGCTAACATGCTACATTTCATTAGTTCCTGCTGGTATGCCAGCTGTGTCTTGTCCATTTGTGCTTTACTAGGCTGAATTTCAGAAGTCAGTTTATATGATGCTGACCTTGAATGCATCTTGAAATTTTGGTCCAAAATTGCCTAGAGCTAATTTGGCAGAACAGGCTGTTGGTTTTTTTAAATAATCTGAAATAGTTTTCTATTTATTTCTATCTCGGTACAAAGTGCTGCCTCTTACATTTAATTCCCTAAAGTCTTGGAACCTAAGTAGCCAAAGAACTCTCCTGATTTGTTTGTAACAATACTGTTCTACCTTTCTGAACCAAAGCAGCACATATGATAGACCTGCAACTAACCTCCCCCTACCAGGCCATTAAACAAAGGATAGCTCACAGCACCCATCTCCTCTCAGTGGTATGTACTCCCCCCAATATATTTCATTTAATACCTGATGTTCTACATTCTTTATTGATCGATATTAAGCAGGAATAGCAAAGGACAGCATCTGTTTAATTGTGTTGTCAATTAAAGAGTGGAAGGCCTTTTTCCAGAAGAACTGCCTTGCTCTGCCTTTGAGATTTTTTCATGCCTTGACTTATTAATAGACCATTTAAGAAGAATAGCTTTTCTGTATAACAATTTTGACTATGGTCAGTGCTGTTCTTAAATATTTTTGTTGGTAATGTATGGTTAATTCCTTTATTAATTATGTTTATTGGTAATTTAGCAATAAACATAGCTTTTTAAAAATGGATTTCCTATTGTGTTTTTAAATATTAAAATTGTAAGCTACATATTATTTTTTTATAAAAGCAACATTCAATTTAAAATACATAGGTGATTCAGCAGATGAACAGATTACTACCTGAATTAAACCATTATGTCTCTGGTATTTGGTGCTTAAGAGGAAGAAGTTATATATTAATCTGCTAGTAAAGATACTCAGCCATAAATTAAGATTCTCTTCAATCTCTAACATTCCACTCTTGGTGAAAATTGTTTAGTTAAAATCCATTTACAAAAGAATGTGAGCTGAGCATTGCTATTGGACTATTAACTCTGGCTCAAAGGTTGGTTTGGAACCAACACTGTAGAAAGAGAGGAGTTAACGGGCAGGTCAAGTAGTGCAGAAACTTTAATGAAGTCAGAACAGCTTATAAAAATTAACAGTAAATATCATGTTTAACTGATGGAGATTCTAAATTTAAGACAATATTTCCACCTATTCCATAATGTTTTAAAATGTTCTATTCAAATTTAAAATTATGTTCATAACAGGGTGTTTATAATGTTTTCAGGTGAAATTGAAATTAGATTGCAAACCTTGTGAATTGATTGCATAAGACAAGGACTATTTCAGATTTTACACAAGGATAGTCAAGTTGGTTGCAGGTACCATCAAATTACATTGATGTTTCAGGCAATCTGGGTGGCTTCCACTCTGATGGCATTCTGGAAGGCCTTAAACCCCAGACCTTGTGCTAGGGTGGATGAAACCCCTTGTTAGATATGTTTGTCATAAATTGCATCTATTTTGATGTTAGCTGTTGCTGTACTTTTGTTTATCTTATTGTATTTGTATTTTTTATATATATTGTGAGCTGTCCAGAGTCAGTTTGAAATCATACAGAACTAAAGTAAAATTAAGTAAGTAAATAAATAAATAATATTGAGTCACAGAATGTATGAGTGAGAAGTTGTCATATAAGTTATATGGCCCAGCTTCCTGCTCAGTATAGGAATCCTCAGAACTTGCCCTGATACCATTTGAAAGCCTTCAGCAAGAAGGAATCCACCAATTACGTTTTTTAGGCAATTAATATGTTGAATTAATACAGTTTGCATAATGCATATCTATATGATATATAATACAAACAGGTTTCATTTGCAAATCACTGTTTTAGTTCCTTGTTTTAGTAATCCCTTCCAAAGTAACTTTTTTGTGAATTTAAATTATAAGGTGGTTTTCACAAAAATGAATTTTTAGAGAGATGATATGACTAACTAGATATGGAACTCCTTTCCCTGTCAAGGGAAGTAAGAGGTAAGAAAAGACATCTTGAATAGAACTTAACATTTTGGCAGGTATACATTTCTGTTTTGGAATGTAATAATTTTTTTTTTTCTTTTAAGCCTGCAGTTGCCGTGGTATGTGAACTGCATAAAATGCATAAAATTCAAGAACTCGTTTGGAGAACTGGTCACTTGCACTTCCCTTCCGTTTGTTTTTCATTTAATTCACAGTTGGGGAGGAAGGCCATCTTGTGAATTATAAACCAGAAGGGTTCAGTGGGAGTTCCCAGATTTATTCTTGACTTCAGAGGTTTCCTGTGGGATAAAATTAGTCGCTGTATTCCTTTTTAGAATGGATGGTCCTGTTTGCTTGTCATAAGCTTAGAAAAGAGTTAAGTCTGGAAAACGTTGAAAGTATTGTGGAATCCTCTTGACCAGGGTGATCTTCTTCCTGACCTAACATTTACACATGGTGGGGGGAGCCCTGACTTGAAATAATCAGAAGCAATCAGATACTAGATCCACATACTATTGTTAGTATTCTCAGCCCTTCTTAACTTCAGATCGGAACAAATGCTCTTTAAATCAGGATGCACAACCTTTTCAGACTGAAGAACGCCTCATTTTGAATAGTACAACTGGAATAGCACTCTAAACAGTGGCCAAGAGGAAGAAGTGGGTGGGCCCAGGGGAAAAACTGAAAATGATTTAACTTAAATTTAGCAATATAACTAATATTGCTCCCCACAAAACTGGCATCTTCCCCGTTCTATCATATTAAACTTTTTCAGAGAAAACTTTTAGAAGGGCTGTAGGGAACTGCAGGTTGCATATTTATTTTAGTAAGAAGTTCAAGATTTTTTTTACAGCTGAGGAGAGAAAATATATTAGCACTTTAACAGTGAACAGTAACTTACTTTCTTCGATGCCTAAGTGTGAAAGGCTGGCCCCCGATAAGTATAACTACAGGTAATAGAAAGAATGATGTAATTTTCAAAAATATACTATAAGCAGGGTTAACTTTTCTCTAGAGAAAGAATCACTTTGGCAGTGTGATTTCATTACAGTAGTCCAGTATTGCAGCAGTGAGTAAGCTTGAAATGACCAAATCATGCTGAGTAATGCAAGATGAGAAAGGACTTGTCAGTTGCCTTATATGGAAAGGCTAATGCTACAGTTATGAAAAAAGTAGTCCCAGCAATGGGTCCCATTGTTTCGGTAGGGCTTGACTGATAATCTAACACAAAGACAAAACACAAGGGTCATGATGGAGCTAAAATTAAGCACTGCTAGATTAGCTTTTGTTCAGTGAGAAGGGCATGCACTGAATTTAAAAGTGCTCAGTCTTGTTTGGATCAAGTGCAGAACTCATCATCTTGGATGTGGAAAGCCAGTCACCCATTTCCCTTCCTGCCTCCACCACACCTCCTCAAAAAAGAGAATGGAGCTAAATGTTAAACTCTATGTACAGTTAGAATCATCTGGCTCTTATGAGTATTTGTTGAACAAGTGTATTCTTGTATTGCTAAAATATTACTAGTATTTATGTTCTAAACTTATTGTTCCTCAAAAGGTTTTTTTCTTCCTTAAGCCTGTTTTTACACATAAACTTATTCAGATTTCTTGTAATTATTTACTGGGTACCTTTTCTTAAATCCCGGTGGCCTCTTGGTTTATTAACATTGGCCTGTATGTATAAGTTTGCAGTTGAATCGTCTGTGCGGTCATATGAGTTTATCCACTCAGAAGCAGTGTCATCTCCACCACATATGCAATATAGCCACTCCTCGTTTAGCAACTACTTTGGTTAGCGACCATTTGCAAATTTGACAGTAATAGTAATAAAAAATTCATTTTCCAACCAATGCATGCATTTATGACCAAATTTCATGCGCCTGACAACAACACACACTGGAGTGAGAGTAACACTGGCATAGCTGTACAAGAGAACTTTATCTGAATGAGATGGCAGCAACCAGTGATCTTCGCAATGCCTCTCACTCTCTGTCACATATTTGCTTAGTGACCATTTTGCTTAACAACCAAATCATTGGAACAGAACATGGTCGCTAAACGAGTATACAGTATAAAGTCTAAATATTGTACTGTATAATATAGATTGTTAGCCTTCTGTATTTATAAAACAAAAGGCTATATATCAGTACCTTTTCTGAATAATCAGTTCTTGGACCTTATTGGAGCATTTTTGTCATCCAATTAATTCAGCTCCAGTTAATCCAGCTGTAAGGGAATTGCATGTGTATAAATCCAATTGCTGCAGTGGCAAGACTAATGAATATGCATTGTTAGGAATGTTTCAGCATACATTAAAAATTGCTTTGACAGAGATTCTACTTGGGTCTCCTCTGTAAGCAGATCCCTAGCTGAATCTTCAAAACAGACTTGTAAAAGGTTTAAAGTTTGACTGAGTGTGACAGGTATTTTTAATATGAATAAGACAAAAGTACTTTTAAAATACAGTAACAACTGGTTTTTGGTGAGAGCCAGTATTTAAAATTCTTTGAAAATCATCTTTATAGAAGGAAATCAGTGTACCAGGTACATAAGCATATTTAAGCTTATTGACTTTAGAACCTGCAGGGTTCAGTTCAGTGACTAAAATTCTAGGTTAACTGACTCACAGGAGTTTTATTATTTCATTATTCTAACTGATCTAGGAGCAAGGATTATTTTGGAGTAATAGTATAATAACTCAAGAATAGGAATTTATCAAAATCTTCCAAATTAATATTTTAAGGAAAAAAAAACATGATTTATCAAATGCTAAACACTTTAAAGCCATACTGATTTTAAAGTGTAGTCTTATGCATACTTAATCAAAACTATGTCCTATATGAGTAGGACATTCCCAGATAAGAACGTAAGAATAAGAATCAACAGTTTAGAAATAATCCTAGGTATGGTATCACATATATTAATAAACAAAATGCATGATAAATTTGATGGAAGAGATCAGCCCTATTATACTGGAATTTTAAGGAGTTGAGGTTTGATTTGGTTGTGCTCAGTCTTTAAGACATTAATGAAGGTTATGTCTTAATTTTCTGTCCTGTAATACCAATTTCTACTTACCTTTTTAAAAAGCTGCTGTCATTGTCTGGTTATGTTGATCATGCTCATAACTAATGCAGGCCTTGTGCTGTTACTGGTAGAGCTGTAAACATGTCAGTTTAGAGGCTGCCCTTGAGGTATCAAGGAGGGTTCTGGCAGTGGGCAGTGTAAATTCTGGTAAACAGTCTTTTGAAGACCATAGTGATTACGCACACATTCTTGAATAAGGCATCCAGTAGCCAGACTTTTATTTATTTAATTTCACAATAGGAAATGTGATCTTGTTATAGGTTGTTGGGGGTTTTGTTCAGTCTGTGAACTGCGTGCAGTTCTGATTCTATGGTAATCAAAGATTTGGCATACACAGTCAATGAAGCATCTAAAACAAAGCTAAGCAATGTGATGGCCCCAGCTCCCATAATCCCTGACTGTGGTCCATGCTGCCTGGGAGTTATGAAAACTGTACTTCAATACATCTCAGATGCACGCATTTTTAATATTTCCCTCCTTTCCATGTTTTATAGAGAATATCATATATCCTTCAGTGACTGATAATTATGCTCCCAATACTGTGCTATTTCACAGAAGCTTCAAGTTGATATAAACTGTTAGTGTTAAAGACCAGGTACATAGTTAATCCTAAATAACAACAAAACAACAATAAACTGATTTACCAAACACTGAACTTTATGTAACCGAACAGCAGAATCAACACACAGAGGGAAGATATCAGGTTCAGAAAGACCCACATTTTGCAGAAGAGTGTGTGCATGTATATTATGGAAAATGCATATGAAGAAGAAAAACACCAAGAAAACCCACATATGACAGAGGAAGCACAAAATATATTCACAGATTGTTATGAGGAGAGAAATAGAGTGGTATGAAATATCTTGGAGGTAGGGTGACCAGGCTAGTTGCAATCCTGTTGCAATATACTGTGAATAGGAATACTTCCCTTTGCAACATTTTGTTATACAGGTAGTCCTCACTTAATGACCCTAATTGGGACCGGAATTTCCATTGCAAAGTGACATGGTCATTAAGTGAAACAGCACATGACCACACTGCTTATTGACAGCAGTTCTGGTGGTCTCAGTTGCAGTCATTAGGTGAGGACCACACTGTTATTAGGTGAGGACCTCATGCTTCTCCTGCCTGTGTAAACTGCTGGTTCCATCCTGCTGCGTCCTCGAGGAGGACCTGGCGAGCTCCCTTCAGCAGATAAGGGTCCACTTGCCCTGCTGCAAACAAGCCATTCAGTGCTTCATCCATTCATATTTCAGGTTTGTATTAACATGGTATCAATGCGTTAGCCTATTTTGTGTCACTTGCTGCAAATTTCAAGCAACCTGGCAAGTTTTACAAGAGTGGTTGTACTGGAATGGAGAAATAGAGGTTTAAATTCAGCATGAAGCTCCCTAAATGACTTCTGGGCAATTGCTGTTTCTCAGCCTGAAATAACTCTCAAGGTTCCTGTAAGTATAAAAATGCAGAGGTAGTTATTATATATGCTGCCTTTTGTTCCAGAAGAGACTTACTATAAATGCAACAAATGAAAAATATTTATTTATTTTATATTTATTTATATTTCAAATTTAGATACCGCCCATCTCACAAAAAGTGACTCTGGGTGGTTCACAATAAAACAGCAATAAATATTAAAATGCAATAAAAACAATAAAAATAGAATAAAAATAGAATAAAAACCAAACACATACACAAATATAAAATTAGTTAGTTTTTTAGTCACCAAATTGCTAGCAAATTACCCTTGGAAAATTCTTCTCAAGCAAATTTTCTGCTAATTATTAGCTAACCCAACTAGTGATTGGACAAAGATTTATAACCCAACTAGTGATTGGACAAAGATTTAGACATCAAATTGTTTAGCTATCTGATATTGTCACAGCTGTTGTATACTAGAATAAAAATGTATGCCACCTCTGGCCAACCATCTCCATGCATGCATAGCTGGTATTATTTACCCCAAGAAGCTTAGCTGCACTGCAAACCAGTTTTCCCATGCTTGGGAATGATACTTAACCTGCTGAGAGTTTACTGCTGAAGTCCGTGGAGTTGCTTGAAACTACCAGCATGATGAGCACCGTCCCTGGTCTGTGTCATTGTATGACGAGCATAATGCTCCTGCCAGCATTGTGGTTGCCCCAGCAGTTTCATTAAGATGTTGATTTTGTCCTTTGAGGCGAGAAGCACTTTTATTGGTTTTCTAAAGTAAGCACGTTAAGTAAATAAGATTTTATATTATGCTTCCTAACAAAAAACAGAAATTGCAACTAGGTTTTGCCCTGGAAATAAATTCCTGTCATTTGCTGCGTTTCTACTCATCTCATGTACCACCCAAGATTTATTTGCTAGACAAAGCAAGAACTGAAATGTCTGCCAGGATGCTTGACTGATGATGTAATCTGCAATTGGCACAAAGCTTTGCTGGGATCTAATTCACTGGATATGTACCTACATTGCAGAAGTTTTTGTTTGTTTGTTTGTTTTTTACTCCAGGTTTTGGGTGACTTCCGACTAGATGCTTATTTCTAATAAATTATACTGATAGTATACTTACCTGAAATATTGCTTATGAAGCCTGATTTTGTTCGCAAGTACAAAATATGTACACACTTCCAGTGAATATTATGGACGCTGTGACTTTGATATCTGCCAAATCATCGAACAGAGTTGTACAGATTGGAGCAATAAATAAGTAAATGAAGTTATTTTGGGGCCAGTGTTAATATGGCTAATATTTAGAATTCTAATCATCTCCTAAAATCTTGCTCATAGACTCAGGAATCATATAGCATTTAAAAATAAAATGTAATTTGGAACTCAAGCTTATTCAGCTCACTGATTGAAAATGGGAATTTAAGTTGTCTGGATTACTGTCTTTTTGTGTTCTGAGCTGTGAGAACTGGGAACTGTTAAAACATTAAATGGGGACTAGAACTCATAGTCTCCCAGGTTATAGCCTGGTACCTTAACCACTATACCAAACTGGTTCTCCTAGTATATTAATACATTGACTAATATAGGCACTGAATGGCTCAACAACTGTTAAGCCCAAGAGAGCGTGTGATGACTTATATCAAGGGTGAAGAAGGCAGTGATGCTTATTTAAGATGCTGGCTACTGGGTGATCAAGACCTTAGGATTAAATATAGAAGGAATTGCTTTTAATTTGCTTGCAGCGTGTATGCAGAGACATTTTTATCAGCTGTCTCCTATATTAATATTTAGTTCTGGATTCATTTTTCTTTTATTAAAAGTGATATGTTTCATAGAATGCAGATTGATTCTCAATGTGTGAATTAATATTGCTTGTATCAGCAATTTTACTAAGCCCTACATTTCAGTTTATTAAACTCAGATCATTAATGATCTTAGGTACCAGTTCTTTTGTGTCCTGAGATAGATGTAGCTTTGGAAGTCTCTATCTCTGTAGGCTGCTTTATAATATTCAGTGTAGTAGAGGGCATTATTGGACAATGTATGTCACAGTTTGCACTATTTTAAATAGTGTATCAAGGACTTTTTGTGGCAGGCTCTTTGATGTAAACTTTGGAAAGTCATTAAAATACTAGCTGGATCTGAATCTCAGACTGATGATTTATTTGTTCTGTTTTATGTTTTAGCAGCATTGTTTACAGTATTGTACTGGTGGTGGTGTTTTTATGATCAAAATCAGATTACATTACAGTTTCATTCTGTTTATCTGCTTATTTATACATAATGATCTTTAACTCCTTTACAGAATTAGGCTGCAATAATATGTCTGTGCACAGAACTATGAGTAAAGCATTTCAGTTTTGGTACTTTTCAGGCATAACCTTGAAATCTACTCAGGAGTGGTATTTTAGTGATTCACGTGGCTTCTCAGAGGTTAAAAAGCCATTCCAGCAAAGCCATTTTGTGCTATTATGGTCAGTCGTTGGCTGAACATGATGATCAGAGTCTCTGCAGATCATTGGAACACATCCAATAGTAGGATGTTAAGGCCTGTGACTCAGCTTTGAACTGTCATACTCGGATGTAGAATGCAATCAGTGCCAAACATGATAAACAATGTCATTTGGATTGGGCAAAGAAAGTGAATGTGATCTTCTTAAATACACTTTATGTTGCTTTGATTAGGTAATTTGATTTATTTAAGAAGCCAAGTGATAACCTTGCATTATTTCAGATTTTTGGAGGTGCAAATTTAGAAGAAATAAGAGAATATTTTGAACTGTATTATTGCCTATATATTTGGAGTAATGATCTCTTTTGGGAGTCCAGAAAATAAACTCCAATGAATTATCACATTAATTTAACTCTGATGAAACTGAACTGCTGAAAGTTGAATAGATGAGGAAAATTTGGAAAAAATGAGGTACAATAAGCCACCTTCATTCCAAGCATGTGAAAGGAGAACAGATGATAAGCCTGCTAAGTGTTTTAGGTCTGGAGGATACATTTGGGAGGCTGTAAATATTGTGCCCATTAGCAGATAGAGTTGCTGTTGAGCCACATGCTCTCACAGGCCAATCTGAATTAAGCCCATGATGGTTTTGATCTATTCCTCTTCCTAGTTGCCCACTCGGTATATTTAGCAGATGATCTGATGGGTATAAACCTCGAATACTTAGAACCAAAATTCTCAAGATACCAACTGCAGAAGAATAGACAAGTGCTTTGAACATCAAAGATGTTGCAGAATGTATAACATTCAGTAAGAAGATGACTTTTTGGGGTATCTTATTACTTTCATATGGTGATGAATAATAATACACTGTATGTCTTTTGAAAAATATCAATTCTATTGGTTCCATTTATAAAATGTTTGAAAAAAGAACAAGATTATTCATGGATATGAACTGGGATTCCTAGGGTGCTTTAAAATAAAAGATTTCTATGTTTATAAACTCATTGTTCCCAATATTTTACCAACTTTACTATTACAAAATTATTTTCTTCTTCTGTTGTGACAGCTTAGTTACTGTTGCATTGGAAGACGTAAAATATTCTGAACAGTTTTTCCTGTTGATTAATTATGATTTTTAGCCAGAAAAACAAACCCATTGTCTTTTTTTTAACAGTGCTTGGAAGAGTTCACTGAGAATGTCTAGCAAAACGTCTGGCACAACAAACAACATAGCTCAAGCAAGAAGAACTGTTCAGCAGTTGCGAATAGAAGCATCTATAGAAAGGATAAAGGTTAAGCATAATATATTTGCTTGTTATGTATTATGTGTTTATTATTTAAAGTGCATTCTCTGTCTTTCTCTCCTCCTAGGTTTTAATTTACTTTTTAAAAAAATCAAGTAAGAATTGCCTTGAAGGTATTGGAATATGGCCTTGTGAGTCTAATGTCTTTTAAGAAACTTCAGTGCACAATAGTTAGATACCTGCAGTAGATACACACTTGGAGAAGATTATGCTGGTCAGTCACACAGTTGGTTCATATGTCATAATGTAAGTCATAATGTAATATTGGTCCTGTTCTGTTCAGGTTTCAGAGAGTTATCCTGCTGACTTCCAGAGAAACAGACATTGTCCCAAGATTCTTTACACAATTTCTTTCCAACCTTTTGTTGGGTTGGGAAGAATAAAAAGGATAAATACAGATCCCAAATAAACAATACAGACAGTGGACTGGAACTATAGAGCTAGTGTCAGGAAAGTGAAAGCTTAGAATAAGCTGAGGTTAGCAAAGAATCCTAAGCATAACAAAAAGAGCTTATTGAGATATATTCAAAATAAAAAGAAAAGTATCAGTATATATTCAGTGTTAGCAGACTGCTAACCATGAAAAGGTGCAGTTACTCAAATTCTGTTTTCCTTCACTCTTCTCCAATTTTAAAAAAAATGTGTTGCACCTGGAATTGTGAAGAGCAGGAGGAAGTGGCAGGAGTAAACCTTGAGGTTGATAAAAACACAATCATGGAATTCATCTTTAATAAGTTTAAATCTCTAGTAACAGTTTAATTGCAGGGTTCTGAAGGAACTAGCTGATGATACAGTCAAAACGTTATGTATTATTTTTTAAAAAATCCTGAATGATTGGAGGAAAGCAAATTTGCCTCTATTTTCCAAAAGCAGAAAACAGAAGATGCAGAAAGCAAAAGATCCAGCAAACTACAGACCAATTGGTCTGACATCAGTACCTGGCAGAGATTCTAGAACAAATCATTAAGGTCTGTCAGCACCTTGAAAACAATGCGATGATCAAAAGTCAGCATGGATTTGTCAAGATGATACATCTTTTTTTGATGGGCAAATTCCTTAATAGATTGTGGGAATGCTGTAGGCTAAGGATGTGCATGAAATGGAAAATATAGTTTGTTTTAAACCTGATATAAACTCTCCCATTCTGGAAGTTTGGTCAGCCACACTTTGGCAAAAACAAAACCCAGAATACTTTGGTAGTTGGGTTTCAGCTAAGACAAAAACTGGAGGGATCCAGAGTGATTTTATAAGGCAAATCAGGGAAATTTGGTGCATTTCATCCCCTCTTTTCGCTCCTCCTCTGCATGGTTTGTGTGCTGACCTGTCTGCCTTCTGATCTTTTCAGCCCCTTTTGATCTGTATATAGATCAAAATATCTGAAACATGCATGGTTTGGTTTGGGTACAGACCATCCAGAGCTAGCTGTCCTATGCATGGAACGGTTCATGCATGGAAGATATTGCATATTCTTGCTGTAGACATACAGGTAGTCCTTGGTTAACGACCACTTGTTCAGTGACTGTTCAAAGTTACGATGACACCGAATGAGTAGTGGTTATGACTGGTCCTTGAAGTTCCGGCTGTCTCAATACCCCCGCAGTCATGTGATCATGATCTGGATGCTTGGCAACTGACTTGCACTTATGATGGTTGCAGTGTTCCATGTTCACATGATCGCAATTTGTGACTTTTCCTTCCAGTTTCCCACAAGCAAAGTCAATAGGGAAGCCAGCAGGGAAGTCATGCACCCTCCCTGGCCACTCATGCACCCTCTCTCACCCAGCAGCAGCCACTTACCTACCTGCTGGCCTGCTTGCAAGCTACCTGGGACTGGCAACTTCCTGCCCGCTTCCCCATTGTCTTTGGTTGTTGGAAGCTGGCAGGAAATTGCGAGGAGGTGCTTACTTAACAACCCACAAGCCTCACTCAATGACAGCAATGGGGACTGCAGGGATTCCCATCACTAAGCAATGGTCACATGATTTCGTGCTTTACGATGCATTGCTTAGTAACAGAGATTCTGGTCCCAACTGCCATTGTAACTTGAAGGACTACCTGTAATATATCTTGACTTCAGCAAAAGCATTTGACATGCTGATTAGCAACCTGGTTAAGTATGGGTTGGATGGCACGACAATTAAGTTGATACATAGCTGGTTCAGAAATCAGATTGCAGGCATGTTCATCAATTGCTCCTGATCAAATTAGAGGAAGGAATCAGTCCTGGATCTTCTACAGTTCAGTATTTTCAATAATGACTTGGATGAAAAAGTGAAGGGAATACTTATTAAATCTGCAGATGATACAAAATTGAGGGGGATAGTTAATACCTAGAAGACAGAAATAAAATTAAAAACCTTATTGAAAGTAATAGAATGAATGTAACAAAGACAAGTGCAAAGTTCTTAACTTAAAAGACAAGTGCAGGGTTCTTAACTTAGTAAACAAATATCAAATGCACAAATATAGGATGGGGGATACTTGGCTTAGTAAAAGTATTTGTGGAAAAAATGGAATAGCAGTTGATTACAAATTAAATACTAGTCAGCAGGCTACCGAAAAGGCAAATACAGTATTTGGTTGCATTAATAAAAGTATAATTTCCAAATTACAGAAAGTAATAATATTTATTCTGCTTTGCTCAGACCCCATTTCAAGTACTATGCCATTTTCAGTCACCATATCTTACGGATCTGGGTTCAGAGAAGGACAACAAGAATGATCAGGGGACTAGAAACCAAGTTTCCAGTCTTGGAAGAGGCTGGAAGAGAGTTTGAAGAGGCTGGGGAAGTTTAACCTTAAGAAAAAATGCTTGAGAGGGCATATGATAGCATTCTTCAAATACCTGAAAGAATGTCACATAGAAGGTCAAGGCCTGTTCTTTCCCATTCCAGAGTGCAGGACATGGAAGAATAGATTTAAATCCTAGAAAGATAGGTTCGGATTGAATGTTAAAGAAGATGTTCAAATGGTAAAAACAGTTTGACAGTGGAACAAGTTATTCAAAGAGGTGGTAGGCTCTCCTTTTTTGAATGTTGAAGCAGAAAGACAGTCATCTGCCTAGGATGCTTTAATTGGGATTCCTGCATTGAGCAGGGGGTTGATTGATGGTCTAAATAGACTCTTCCACTTCTTGTTCTGTGATTCTCTAGCCATACGTAGCAAGCTGCTCTGAAGATGTACTGGATTACATCTGTTATATCTTAATCAGCATAGTCCTGTAGAGCACCAGGGCTGTGATTTCTTTGTGGAAGATAAGAAGGCCATAGATGTCCCCAGATTTCTTAAAATGCATATGCGAAGAACATAAAATGAAAAGTAATGCATACCTATTTTGAATCTTGTATCAGGCTTCCTAGTAGTTAGTCCTGTACAACCCAGAGGGACTTGTTTCCAAATAAACAAGCATAGAAGCTCCAAGTTGACAGCAGTCTTTATTAGCTTAAAGGAGGAAATGACAGAGTCTTACTTCATTGTTGAGTTTTTACATTTATTTTCTGAGCTGTTTTTAGTTATTAAGAAGAACTGTATAAACTTTTACATTTCTGCATAAATACGGCTTCTCATTTTGCAATTTGTTTATTTATGACTGAAGCCTAATCCATAAACGAAAGCTAAAAGACAACAGAATACTTTTTGCATACTCATTCACATATTCAATGAATGTATATTCAAATGCACTTTATTACCAGTTATAGTGATCCAGGAAGCATCTTTGGAATATTTATAATTCTGCACCTTTTTTCCTCTGCAGGTGTCCAAGGCATCAGCAGATCTAATGTGCTATTGTGAGGAACATGCCAGGAAGGATCCTTTACTAATGGGTATACCTGCTTCGGAAAACCCCTTCAAGGATAAAAAAACCTGTATTATTCTATAGGCAAAGCAGCAAAATGCCTTCAAAACCTTCCCCTGCAAAACCAACCTAGCCAATTCTTAGAGAAGTAACCTGAAGGTCACCTGGTAGCCACCGCATAAAACAGCAACTTATTTTCACATTGTGTATGAATGAACTTTTAAGTTTTCTCAAAAGTTTATTTGTCCCATCCTAAATGCCAGGCACACGGTTCTAAAAGTTACTTCTTGCAAAATGGAAGGGTTCTAAAAATGTTGTTGGGCATGGATTCTGTTGGCTTTGCTGGGCTGAACTGGGCTGGGCTGGGATAGGCTTGATTTTAAAATGCAGTGAGTGTTCACAGTTCCAAGGATTGAACAATCAAGACCAAAGTTGCCTGAGCTTCATTTACAGAGTAGTGAGGTAGACCAGCATAGAGTGCTAATCAAGCTTTCTTTTGCATTTGATTTTATACCAGTGTGTACCTTGTATATGTAAATGGAGTCTATATCTAGGGTGTATGCATATGTTTGTTTAGGTGTATAGACACATTCCAAAGTGCATTCTTTAAGTGCGCTCTTCAGAGTTCATTGCTGCATTTATTGATAGGATTTCTGCAGTTCATGCTTTCACTATTAAGTATATCTTAAGCTTTTGACAATGTCTTAAAAACCTACACATTTGTACATAATATAAATTCTGGTTCTCAAAATAGTTTTGAAAAGTGATGTCTATAGCCTTTAATCTATCTTTTATTTCCACTGAAATGTAGACTACACTAAATGCAGATTGATTGTGATAATGGTGTCTAAAAATTTCTCCTCCTTTTCTTTTTGTCTTTTAAGAGGGACTCTGTCCTCTGCCTTTCCTACACAGTTTCTAATGAACTGATTTTTGGAAGCTTTCAGGCTTTTTTCAGTTTGATCCCTAAATTTACATTTCATAAATGTCAAACAATCACTAAGTAGGAGGAGAAACTCTGAGTGAAATCCATGGTGCTACTGCTTCTGCACAAGGCCTATTAAAATCAGTGGTTGTGCTAAATAAATGCTTGAAGGATTATAGCAATGCTCAGCAGCAGCAACGAATCTCTTGTAAATGTTAACATTATTAAAGAATTTGGGTACCGTTCATGTGGTAATGAGATACTGAATGAAAAGAAGCAACACTGATATGTTTTAAGCCACGGGTATGCATCTGTATTCTATTTGTTGCTGGCCCTTTAATTTTTATTTTATTATTATTATTATTGTGATCGGCCATAGCTGTGTATTTAGAGAGTGGGTTAATTGTAGCTTTTTGTTGTTGTTGTTGTTCCTCAAGAGGGATAAAAGAATTGTCCCATATATAAAGGACCTGAGATGCATGGTTAGATTTCCTTCGTAGAACCTTTAGCACAGAATGCAAAACCAACCAGTAGTGTTCATCCAGAAGCATTCATTTTCAACCAGCCAAGGGACACCCCCCACAAACATTTCTTCCTGTTAAGAAGACCTAGATTTCCATAGTGTTTGTATCTGCTTGGTGACAGCTAAACACATACTTGGTTTCACCATAACTGTACTTCTCAAGCTAGCTGCAGAGCTGGTAAGCCAAAGTCCCTGCCCGACTTACTGGTGCTCTTCATTGTATTAATCAAGCTCTTATGGAGAACTGTATTAGTGCTGCATGTCATGGTTGATATTGTACTTTTTGTCCCCTACATGCTCCCAAAAGATAAATTTATCACATTTTTAAAACTAAAATAGCTTCCTGAAAATAGTCTGGAACTGATAATAAAACAACAGTTTCACATTGGTTTTGCTTATTTTACATCAGTCTGCCTGTTGCATATTAAATGTATAATTAATTAATTAGATTAATTAATTAGATTACTTACAATTTGGTGCCATTTTATTTGCTGTTATAATTTAAAACAGTGTCTTTTCTGATATCCAGTCTTAAGATCATACTTGGGCAGCTGTTGATTTGTCAGCTACACAACTCTGCTTTATAAAGACTGATCCTTACAACTGTTATTCCATGGCAACAGCAACATGGTTTACTTGCATTTTCTGTTAATTGTGTTGAACCAGTCAGTAGTTTAGTTTGTGTTGTGATCTTAACATAGCAAGTAAAAATCAGTGGAAAAGGTCAACCTGTGTTTGACTTTGCTGAATAGAACAGTGGTTAATTCACACCAGTACATGATCCTTTGGTGAGATAAGAACGTACAGATGATGCACCTAAGCTCATACGTGGTGGCCATATTGAACCTCTCAAGCATCAGAGTTGATACTCATTGCAATAAGCCTATAAATGAGGAGAGGCTGCATGGGCAGGCCTGTCAGCTCTAAGAGAGTAGGTATAATAGTTTGGTACTGAATAAATTGGTATTGTCATTAGTACACGGGCACCTGAACATTATATTCAGCTTTTACAAGTTGATGCTGGGAATTTTCTCACCCATCACCACTACCACCTATTTCCTACAAGTCCTGTCCAAATATCAGTATTTTTTTTTTTAAACAATTAGAATATTGCTCTTTTTAGAACTATTCTACTCATCAAATGAATGCAATTAAAACAGTTCTTGATGCATTCATCAATTTTATATTTTCATATAAAATTAATATGCTATTTAAAAGACTGTGATAATTTTTAATGAATTAAATATATATAAACTGATATGCAAACAAAAGCGTTTTCCATGTTGCATACACTACACTGTCACCAGCAAATGCTGCTCTGTATGCTTTAATGTAGAATAAATTTGGACACGTTCATTTATTCTCACTAGTGAGAAATTTAAACTGGTTATGATTGCTCCCTGCCATCCATTTAGGCTCCACTTCACTTAAGATTAGAAGGTAATATCCTTAAATTTTAAAATAGGATTATTTATGACAGATGAAGTACCTGTGTAACTTACTTAAAATACCCTCAAATGATTGAGTACCAAATATATAAACTTTGACTTGTTACATTGTGTAGTCAAAGCTAAGGTTAGCACTTGGTGATCAGGCATCTGAAGAAGAGTCCAGCTTAATAGTCCTCTTTCCTGTCAGGAAAGAATACAAACTACAGTAGCTAGAGAAGGCTTTACGAGAACAGAAGGAAGTCCTTAGAAGTTGCCTTGCAGTTGACCAGTGCCATTTCTCTTTTCTAATTTCTTCCCTTCCAGCCACTTCTCAGCTCACATTTTTCCAAATTAAGTCTGGAGTTGTGACCCCTTGATATTGGGCCTGTCTTCTGGGCTTTTTGTTCTGTTTGTGTTACTAATCATGCTACTTTAGACTCCTTCAAGTTGAGCTGAGCTCCTGGTGACTTCACAGATGCATCCATGCAGCTTTTGGGCGGTAATATGGAAGTGGCTTGCCATCTTCCAGAATGTGGTCTTTTGTTGTTAAAGTCTTACAGTACTTGTATGTTTGTCATATTACAGTGTTATAGCACCAGGCCAAAATAGGTTGGATCCAAATATGCCCTTCCACGTGTGGGATAAAGAATGTTATGTTCCCAAAAGCAGTGTTTTAGCCTCACCCTAATAAGTTCCCAAGAAAAGGAAAACTAAGGATCCAAGCCAGTACATGCTTGCCAGGGAGAAAGCCCCATTGAACACAATGGGGCAGTGCTGACAAGACAGGCATAAGACTGCATTCAGAGGCTACAATCTTTCCCAGTTTATTAGGGAATAACCACTACTCATTATAATGGGGCTTATTTCTGAGTAAGCATGTATAGTGTTGCATGATATAACCAAAGATGGCTTTCTACACGTGCCAGAGGAAGCATGGGAACTGCTGTGAACTTGCCTCTTACAGCAGTCTGGAAACTGCTTTCTTTGTGTTTGCAGAGCAATGCAAGCAGCAGTTCAATTTATGCTGTGGTGCTTTGGATCCAAACCAGTATTTTCACCAGCAGTGCTTTAAATTTTTATCATTCATATGTATTTTACAAACTGAAGATAATTATTCAAAATACTGTGTTGTAAACTGCAAAAGTTTTCATTTTAACCAAGTAGAATATTGTGCCAACTTCCATTTATGAATGCATTTTGACTTCCCCTTGAAAAACTCATGGGTTGACCACCTGCCCCCTGTTCAGTTTCTCTTATTGATTGAGGTGTAGCAGTTCACAGCAACAATAAATTCAGAACCAAAATTGAACTAGCTGCTTTGGTTCATTTCTGTCCAATTTTAAGTTGCTGCTAGATGCCTCTTCACCCTCACCAGCCTTCCATGAGATTTTTTTATATTGAGAGTTGAAACATACACACGTTGCTCATATGTGGTGGTGATACGCAACAAGAAACTGAGAACATTGCCTTCATATATATTGCCTTGGATTCACTTCACTGGGACTTGCCACAGTGGTGCTTAGGTTATTGTGATTAACAGAATATGAAAAATTGAATACCTGTAATCCAAAATAATAACTCCTACACCATTGTGAAGTTTGAAAATAAGAACATGAATCTTAACAAAGAGTTTTTAGTCATTGTACCACTAACCTCTATCTTGGTGCTCTGATTGAAATGTCTCAGAAGTAAAATAATACTGTATTCTAGAAACACACTGTTCTTTCTTTATCCCTTTTAAAAATAATAACAGTAATCTACTTATTTCTTACAGATACTTCTCTGTTTTTCTTCCTTGCTTTCACAAAATTATTGTTTTGTATTATCATTGTAATCTTACATTGAAAAGAATAATACCGTGATTTGCCTTTGGAGTTTAAAAAAGCATGTGTGAAATTAATAGATTTGTTTTATCTTTCATAAACAGTCTCTAATAAGATTGCTTTCATTGTGCACCTCTATACATTGTGATCTGTCTTGGAAGATGGTTTCTTGCAGATGTTAGAAGGGTTAAAAAACTGTAATTAAGATTCCTTTTCACAGCTAATATATTTAGTATCATGGATATAAAACACTTTAATTAAATATAACTTCTTTTCATACTGTTTTCTGCTTATCATTGTAGTGCATTTGATTTAGGTGTTAGAAATAACATATCACTTTAGTTGCATTGGCTAATAATGAAATGACAAACTGATCTGAGTCAGGCATCTACCTGTGATCACATTCTACCGCTACTGATACAGTTATTGTTCTAAGGCACCAGTTGGAAAGGCTAAGGGGTGACCTCTACTTTTACAGCCTGACTTCAGAGGAACACTGAACTGTAAAGACCTCTGCACATTCTTTCTTTGCAAATGGTTTGCAAAGCATGCAGACCTTTTAACTTCAAGAATAGTGAACATATTTCACCTTTGATTCTGTGTGCCCTGTCCTGAAGAGAGTTATTGGGAATAACAAGAAGAGCATTTGCCATAGTTAGATTCTATTCAGTAGTATGGGTGATAGAATTAATCCTCATAATATCACAGAGGACTGGTATAGCAAATTTCCACTCCCTGCCCCTCTCTGCTAGGTGATGTACTTGGTAAACTGATGTTTGCTATGCTTTTTTTTTTTTTAATAAAAAAAGCAAAGGATAGGGTAAGGCCCATATAACCCACCACCATTCAGAATGACTGCTTTTCTATTAGTAATTGGTTTTGCTGCTGATCTGTGGCTGTGATAAACTGCATGTTGGATGTTCACCAGCTCTGTGGAAGTATGAGATCCTTGGATAGGTGGCATATCCAACAAGGATATGTTGGATAAAAACAGCTTTGACTAGGTGCTGCTTGAAGATTAATGAACAAGCATCAGTCTCACTTTTCATTTAAGATGCCCAATACTGTTGCTTGCTCTTGTTGGCAGCTCCTTTAATATGTATTTTGAAGCATGATAATAATACAAGGCAGTTGTTTTCCATCCAGCTAAATGTGTTTATCTGAGGTTATTGCACTCTGTGGAGTAATGTTGAAGCCGTAAGAAAAACAGGATTTATATAATTTTAGAATGAAATACCAAATAAGTTTAGAATGAAATACCAAATATTCACTAATAAAAGTTTCCATTGCCTTAACTGGTACATTTTGGAAGCTTGTTTGTGTTCAGCAATGGTCATCTTTCTGCACTGTGATATTTCTGTGTGGGTGTGCTGACATAAGCTGTTGAGTAAGAGAGTTAACATTTCCCCCACTATCCTGTTGCAGCACTGGAACGGAGTTTCCTGTTAAATATTCCTACATCAGGAAAGGTCCATAAAGTGATTATGGTAGTTGGGAATGATGGTCATGGGAAGATTGACCAAGCAAGTTCAGCTTTGAAATGTTCTGGGTAAATACTGCATGAAACACATAGACACCTGTGAATAAAGGCAAGCTTTTCTTCCTCCTAAATATCTTAATTTGTACAGAGCTGTAATGCAGGCAGTAGAAGATGGCTTGAACTGATATATTTTTCAGATTTTCATTCCAGCAGTTTCAAGTGATGACTTAGCAACCTACTTTCAAGTTCTGTTGCTGTATACACACTTTAATTGCTGATGAAACTGCAGTTAATCATAGATCTTTAATTTTGTGCAGGATACTGGCCCATCTGGTTCCAGCCATCTGGTTTTGCTACTGAACAGTCTCCATTCATTTCATTCAGTCATGTTCAAGGTTCCATAGCAACAGTCTTTAGTCAATAGTGCTCTTGCTTACTCCCATCTTTTTTTAAAAAAAAAACTTTTAAAAACTTTACATGTTTTAATAACTGCCTTCTAAGTGTTTTAAGAGGAAAGTGGAAAATATTTTTAAAGCCAAGTCAGCCTTAATTGTATATATTATTTTGTATGGCTGACCCTTAAAATTGCAGGCAAAGCAGGTATTTAAGGTTTCTAGGGACAGTGTCATATTTCAAATAATAGTATGCTTTCATTCTTTATTAACACTTTATGTTATTTGCTCCATATTTGGTGTTTTTAACTTCTTGCTTTCTATGAAAGCTGACTAGCTGATAGCAGACTTATCACTGAGGTTTGATATGTTTTTAATTCCCATTTTCTATTTTTCCCTTAATATGGCTTATTTTTGGACTCATCACAAATGCTTTATATTCACTGAATAATTAAGCTACAAATGATGGCCCGCGTCCCAATCTAGTTCATAATTATCTTCCTTTCACCCACTTCAGACATTTATGCAGCTTAGCTTTTTTGTATGGCGTAGCACTGGGATCTGTGCTAGACAAGCAATTAAGCAATTTATGAGTGAGACCTATTCTTATAGCTTGAGAATAGAACGAAACAATTCAGCTGCTTCTGGATGCACCAATCTTTCCTTACCTGGGAATCAAACTTTTGAAGTTCCTGGTCTAGCACAGCTGTTCCTAGAAATTGAGGTCCAACATGTTTTCAAAATACCAGAATCGAAAAGGCTGCTGGAAACTTACTGACCCAGGCTAAGAGGGTGATGGGCATCCTAAAACCAGGGCATGGCCTCATTATTTTGTATGTATTAAAAGGGTTTCTGTAGCACATTTCATTATGAAGAATTCCACAAAGAGGGGCTACGAGTGCCTTTTCTTATGGGAGGCATATACAGTATTACCATTAGCTGCTTAGTCATTTGGCAGAGTTTAGGTAGTCCATAGAAATAACAGATTGTGGGATACTATTCACTATGAATTGCTATCAGGAGCACTTTCTGCCTATCATTAGCTGTCTCTTATCTGATATTTAATAGAACAAGCATGCCAAATGTAGTGCCCTTAAAAGTTTTTTTTAACGATCCTAGCCATGAAGTTGTTTGAAAGCTTAACTTTCAAACTGCTCACATTTATAACATGTTTTTATCTTTTATCCAAAAGCCTGGACAGTTGTGTGAATCACAGTGCTAATCCAGGAGTCTTCACCTTCAGACCTCTTACATCACAGTATGTCCATTTACTTTCAGATTTCTGTAGACTTCTGCTTTTTCATTTTTCTGGGTTATGCATTCAGGATGGGCCTCCATTAGGGCATGTTTCTTGCATATAAAGCCTGAGACAACATGCTTGGGCCTTTTTTGACAGTCCATTAATATGAAAATAGAGATAATATGTAGTTAGGGATTTTATTTAAAATTGGCCTAACCCACAATGAGATTTAATGCTGCAAATAGTCCCATTGCTTTAATGAAATTTAGGTCTATTTTTTCAATCGCATAAGCCCAATTTTTTAAATACACCTAAGGATCTTTTTAAAAATATAGAAATTGAATCTGGAGGCATTTCAAGTACCTTCACTCTTAAGGCACTTCACTCTCAATACATTGTAATGAGACAAAGCAGGAGGCATTCACAGAACACAGGGCATTTTGTTTCGATTGCTATTCTCCAGCTGCTCTTCTAGGACCTTACTATCTTTGACACGTGCATTTGCTGCAATACTTCTTTTATCTACTGGTAGATTCACCTTTTTGTCCCAGATACTCAGGACAAAAATGTCATTTAGGAGAACCCATCATTCCTTAGGAGAGTGCATCTGTGATTTCCTGGCAGGCATGTGGGTGAGAAGAGTAGCACAGGCATGCAGTTAGTGATAACTCCTTGTGTTGCCTCTATTGTAAAAAGTGAAAACAACCATTTTCCGGTGGTTTTTAAATGTTTTATTTCAGTGAACACAGTCCAATTTCAAACAATTAAAAGGCAGCAGTTCAACCATTTTAATACAAGTGGTGCACAAAATCCCTAGTATAAATAAATCTTTCACTGCTCTCATGAAATAATTTAATATTTTTAGAATAAAAACTGAAGAAATTGGCATGTTGAAACAAAATAGAATAGTTACTAGAGTAACAAACCCTTTTTGGTCTCAAAAGTGAAAGGTATTTAAAACGGAAACTAGGAGCTTCCTTTCTTGCAACTCCAACCAAGCCCACTTGGTGGGTTCTGAAAGGAACTCTGCCACACTTGATTTCACAACTGTCTTGCAGAGCTCTTGACTTCCTCCAGGGACTTCCTATTGCTCCCTCAACATGGCTTCTGCTTCAAGTCCATCATTTGCCAACCGTGCTGTCAAACATCCTTCAGTTTCACACAATGTGCAGTTCAGCCTCAGCCTACCGACTTGACCTCAATTACTGTAATCCTTGTGTCAGGCTGGGAAATTACTTCCTGAGCAAATAACTAAAGTATCTTGAAACTTCAGTGCAATTTTTTTTCTATTCAGTTCAGCCTTATTCGTATGCTGTCACCGTTCAGGCAGGTTAATAACTGGGACCCACTGATCCATGTAGCGGCTTTCACGGCAAAAGCAGATCAGCTGACTTAGGGCTGGATCCTTCCATTGCGAAGCATGTGGATTCTGTAAGAGGAGAAGAGACAGAAAACGTTCATTGTCAGCACAAAGTAAAATGCTGCTGACAATAAAAGTACCTACATATAAAAGTCACAAAATGCTCTAGGTAAGACTGCAATGCAACACTTATTACTGGGGGAAAGTTCAGTTTAATGTTTTCAATTCTTGTATTGCAATAAAGCAAAAAGGGTTGCATTATTCATTTCTGGGAAAATTTAAACCTGTTTTGTTTAAAATATCCAGGAGTTCATCCTAACATAGCTTTTCCCCCCTCTATAACTAGTAAAAGGGGCAAAAAAGCTCTCTAACTTAAAAAAAAGTATTTGCTTTTTAAAAAACAACTGCCTGTAATAAGATTTGGATAAAAAAATAAGAAATCAATAACATTTTATTCATATGTTTAGCATTATGCATATAGTTCACAATACAGAAAATGTGTTTTTGCATGAACAGCCAAGGAATTTTTTTTTTTAGACAAAATGTATAATTAATGTTTGCAGTTCTGGTCAAATAATGGATTGACCTATTCAGAAATACTGGCTGAATTCCTTTATTGTAGTAACTTGAATGTAAAAAAAAAAATTAAATATTGTAAACCTACTTCTTGAAATATGTCTTCTGAAGTTATTAATAATTCAGCAGTTCCCAACTCACATTCAGACCACAAATTAGCACTAAATAACAGTGACCAGTTTTTTAATCACACCAAAGTAAATTATCTAATAATGACCTCTGAGCTAATTAGTAATAGGGAAAGACAAATATAGGCAGGGAGTTACTGTAGGAAGGTGACTCATGGGGTTGTACTCTCCTGTTTTCAACAGGATGAAACATGTTTGTACAGATCTTTGCTTTCATATGCTCTATAAGCAAAGAAAGGGCTGTGATACAATTCGTGCAGAGGAAAAGGTTAATTAAAGCAAACGCCATGAAAATTCTCACTTAGGACCAGATGCAGGAAGGTAAGAATGCTAGAAGTTCAGGCTCACTTAGGCTACACTTACAGCCAAGTAGGCCAGGAAGAAGCAACAGAGGAGGTTATCCTGTCCCAGTAGGACTTATGCCCTCATTTGTTAAGAAAAATCAGGACTTACTGTTACAAGCACACAGTGCAGGTCTGCAGGCTGTTCACCTCCTCCACTTGCCCCTAAAAGCAGAAGCTCTGCAAGGCGGCTTGGGTTGCTCACTCGAAGTATGTTAATGTCATTTTCACAACAAAAAGCTTGAATCAGGGTGAAGTGAATTTGTAAAGCAACATCCTGGTTGTCTTCCTCATCTGCTGCCAGTAGACAAAGCACCACATTATCTGGATCCCTGCAGGGATAAAACAATACAGATTGCATTATTCACAGCCTGACAAACAATGATAGGTGTATTTTATAATGAGGAACTAAGACAAAACAGGAACTGAAGTCATGGAGCATATTACAAACATGGGAAATAATTCTGTCTGGGTATAACTTAAAGCACGGACATTGTCTTATATGGGCTTGAACTTCAGATGACAGGAACTGAATTTTAAATGCTCAGCATCCATAGTTCCAGTTTAGAGTGGAAAAAAGATTTTTTTAAAAAATGCAGTCTGATGACATTTTAGCATCAAAGCAAAGGGCACATTAGCAAAACTGCTGATTAGCAGTTCCCATTAGATCAACTGTCACTTGGTGCTTAGAACTCTTGCATTGTGGGTAAATGGGGGAGAGAAATAAAATAACTACAAATGCGGTACTTATAGTACACACAGACCTGGGCACACCTGTATTGGCAAGAAACTCAGGGAATTTTTTTTTATGCCTGCATAATGCATGTTCAGGACTTGGACTCCCAACAGATCATTCCCACCCTGATGTTTCCTCAGGTAGATCAACCCATAAACACTGAAGTGCAGTAACACAGTGAAGACCATGAGAAGACCCGGTTGTTGTGGCTACTAGTCAAGACAGTAAGGCACCAGCACATCAATCTCCACTTACACATTGAGTAGTTTGGCAGCTTCATACACCCCAATGGTGATGCTTCTCTGAGTCAGGGCTTTGCTCAGGACTTCTTCCAGGGCATCCCCCACCTTCTCCATGCTGGCAGCCAAATGGGGGGAAAAAGAGGTTTCAAAACCCAGACTAGAGCCAAAATGTAACAATGCTAATTATAATCAAAGATCATCATTACACATTTTAGGGGCCGTTTCTCTTGGCTAGGTTTCCAGCCCCCAGGCCCTCACCCCCCACTCCATGCTGCAAAGCCAAGGACCCGGCAGCTGAGCTGAAAACTCCTCTCAACTGGACCCGATCAGCTCCTAAGGAAGCAGCGAGGGGGAGGGCATCCCGGGGGAGGGGGGAATCGTTTCTACACATTGGAGCGACCACTGGTCTAGGCTTGTTCTCCTTATTCCTGTGTCCTGTCAGGGAAAGGCCATGCCGCCTTCTCCTCACTCACTCACTCACGCACGCACGCACACTCACACACACACGCTGCCTCCCCTAGTTTCTACTCCCACACAGGCGCAGATCTCCCTTCTCCGCGCCGCCTCTTCCCAGATCGCCTTCAGGCATCTTTGCACCGCGGCTGGCCTCCCCGTCCCCTCCCCCGCCCAGCTGTGAGGTGGCAGCGACGGTCGCCGGCCGGCTGAGCAACGCGAGCCGGGCGATCCCTGCTGCAACTTCCGCGGTGCTCCGCCCGATTTCGACCGTGCAGCTGAACATCTGCAGGCGACCAGCCGCCCCTCGGAGCCCGGGCGGAGGACGGCCAAGTGGCACAGGCTCATCCCGTACCTTCCAAAAACCTGATGCTCCCCAGCCAGATCTTCCAGGGTCATGTTGCAGCTGCAGGTCCCCGCAGAGAGGGACGGGAAGAGGCAGCGGGGATCGGGCGTCTTGCCCTGTTCCTCCTTCTCCCTCTTTCTAGACGTCCTGGAGGGGTGCGCTCCTCCGGCTGCTTTCACGCAAACCGGCGGTCTCTGTGTCTCGAGCAAGCCAATCCTGAGGCTCGGTTGCCGCTCCTGCTCTGCTTGCACTTTGCTCCGAGTCCCCTTCGCCCCACGCCGCCTGCAGCCTTGCGCCTCTCGATCGAGTCCCGCACCGCCGGTAACAACCCGCCGCTCTCCACAGCCCAGCTGGAATGAGGGACAAAGGATCCCTCGGGCTGGAGTTATCCTGCCAACCCCTAGCCAACCGTCTGACGGCTCGTTTGCATACAGCCGCTCTATTGGACCATGCAAATAAGGCGGTGGCGCGCTCAACTTGACCCCCGCCCGCGATTTTCAGTAGAAAGGCAGCGGGCCGTCAGTAACTTTCTCTGCCTTTGCCAATGCTGATTGGAAGAAGGTTTCGTGTGTGGAGGGGCGGCGTTTGCTGTGGGAGAGCGGACGGCGGACGGTTCCCCTGCTTCCCGCCTGTCTGCTTCAGCTGTTTTTCTTGCTGGTGCGCATTCCCCCCCCCGCTTTGCTTTGAGGGGGAGGGATTGACGGTAAGCTTCTGTTTGCAGCCAAATGCTCTGCGGATCATCGTTTACAATAAATAATTGTTAGTAAGCAAGTTATAAAAGTCAGAGGGGAAGCTGCTCGTCAGCAGTGAAGTTTAACTCCCTCAGGGGCTGATGCTGCTGTACTGCGTCCCTCATGGTGGGATCCCTGCCCCACTAGACTAAGCGGCTGACAACAGCTGGCTGATTTTGTCTGGACTTGGAAAGCAAGCAGGACCGCAGCTGGATAATGTCTGGATGGAGGAGCGGGAAGTCAAAAAGTCCTGAAAGAAGGCGACGGCAGACGAGCCCTGCTCTATGGCTGTGTCTGCGGAGACACCAGGTGTGAGCGCAACTCTACCTGGATGTTTTTACGTGGTGGCTGAAGACCACCTGAACCACAAACGAGTCAGCGATGTTTTGGTCTACTGTGTCGTGCCAACCCAGCCCTTGCGGTTCGCCTGTGATTCATTCTGCTGTGTGAATCCAGGCTGTTGAGTGAATTCAAGCTCCCTTGTTCAGTTAGCATGTCCAAACACACCCAACTGTTTTTAACTGTTTTAAACTGTTGTTGCAGTTTATTTTGTTTATTCTTACACTTGCTGTTGAGCTCCTGAAGACACCATGGATTGGATAACACACACGCCAAGATTATTAGAGCCAATGACCAAAACAAAAACAACTTTAATATGATCTTAGGTCAGAACAAAAATAGCATTACAAATAATAAGAGTATAATAAAGTTAATAAATTTAATAAAGGCCAACCACAGTACCCTAGGCAATGTAATTAGATATCTACTCCTATGGAGGATACAGTCGTATACCAAGTTTGAGTTGCAAAAAAGCAAAATTTGCAGCAACCAAGTAAATGATTTTCTGGTCCCTGGCAGCTAGTAAAGAAATGGCTTAAACTGTTTTGCCAGCCACTGCTTGTTTACCTTTTTGGCATTACCTAACCCTGAAAATAACTCACATCCTGGAGAGAGGCCAAATGATCTCAGCTTGTTCATAATACTATTCCACCATTGCAGACTACAACTGTCAGATATTAGAAAGAAAAGCAGTGCAGTTGGAGCCAGATGGATCCTCAGCCACGCTAATAAAATAGCTTGCCAGATTGGGCTTTGATTCCAATCAGACCACTTGCTGATCTCGAGGCTGAGTTTGGAACACAACCAGGAGTCATACATCTTAGGCAACCTGATTAGACATTTTCAAGAGGTCCTAAATTTGTATAGCATTTATGCTGCTGATTTTGCAACAAATAATTTAGCAGCCGGGATGAAGTTTCCTCCCTGTCTTAAAACTGCTGCAGCATTCTTGTACCTTGGAGAAGGCATGGTTGGCTTGGGCTGAATTCCTTCTGGAGCCTTTGAAGACAACTCCTTCATATCTCAAGCAACTTGCTCCACGGTCTGTCTATATGCTAGCTGTGAATCTTAAAGCCGTTGAAGAAAAACATTGTTTTAATTTGGGGGGGGGAATCATCTGTTCCTCCTTGCCCTACTGGGCAAGAAGATTAGGGATTCTCTTGAGGCCTGCCTGGGTTCATAACAGAACAGGATGTGTAGCGCTCGCCATGATAAAAAAATAAGTGCAGCCACTTTTATAGATGCAATGGCTGGGTTTACATCATGTGCCAAGTCATGGTTAACCGAATCATGCCAGATCCTACTAACTAGTGGCCTATGGTTTTACCATACACTTAACCACAAAGTAACCACATTTTAGTCTAGCATGTTCAAACTCAACAATATATTTTCATTTAATTGCTTCCTCATTGTATTTCTCTCTCACTCTCTTTCAAGAGGCTAAGTTTAGTGCCTCTGATTCCCCCCTCCAGTTAACAACTACCTCTTTTACTTCAGATATCTTTATTTACATAAAGAAGTCTGATGCAAGTCACCTTTAACTCTGGCAAGTTGAATCCAAGGGCAAGAGCTCTGAAGAGAAGGGGTGGGTCTTTCTCACCCCTTCTGATCATCCCAGGTAATTGGATTCTTGTTTTATGTATGCACATTCCTCATTGATGAAAACAACATCAAGCAATGACTTGTAGGTATAAAAATATGTCATCCATGGCATGGATTGAGCTTTTAGATTACCTCCAATGTAATGCTAGCATGGTATGTGAACCCAGTCGATGCATACTTTCAGTTGTTGGATATTGGTTGTTTTTGTACATGAAGCCAAGTTATAGTTTGTATCACCATGATTTATTGTGTGAGCCGTGGCTTACAAAGAAGAATGGCTAAGTGCACATATCACACCAAACCAGAAGCCTAACCCTAACCCCATTAGCATCCTTGTTTATCTGCTTTTGGTTTGGGATAGTATGCACACCTTGTCATTGCATACATCAATTTTCTTCAACGGGGACTCTGTAAATGTCTTATGCAACTCCAAAAATTCCCAGTCATGAAGGCCATGCTTCTTAGGGATTCTGGAGACTAGTTTCATCACATCTTTAGTACATCACATCTTCCCAGATCAGGGAAAACTGGTGTACAATATTCAAATAATGTCACACACATTCATACAAATAACAACACTGTCAAGGTCTAGACACAGGGCAAGTGGGTCTAATGATTACCTGGCTGGAGGCAGAAAATTCTGATAAGGCTGAAGTACCTTATCCTGCCAAACAAATGTTGATATTTTTGACGCATCTCAGTATCACATACAGAATGAAAAGCAGAATAACTACTCTCTGAAGCAGAACAGAAAGCCAGCGTACTGTAGAAATATCAGGCTGTTTGTTTAGCATAAACTGTGTACTGAATGTGTTATTCAGTTATATGGAAGTTAGTTGGTAAAGATGACTGTTGTGTAGAGTCACAGTGTAGAACAAAGGAAAAAAATTATGACGTCCTATCACTTCTGGATTGGAGAAAGGAAGGAAATGGTCTATTTATGTCAAATAAATGCAGGCTAGAGGCTGGTGTAGATCTGCTGTATGAATGTGCGTCTACAGAATAGCTTATAGCAGAATAGGTAATAGCAAATTAGTTGAGCTTTTTAATCTGTTTTTATTAGCAAAAACAAAATTACAGGTTTTAGGTTTCATAATAAAATGGCATATTCTCTACCAATCCTTGCAAATCTATTGGTTTAGACCAATGTTTCTCAACTTTAGCACCTTTAAGGTGTGTGGACTCAACTCCCAGAATTCCCCAGCCAGCATGCTGGCTGGGGAATTCTGGGAGTTGAAGTCCACACACCTTAAAGTTGCTAAAGTTGAGAAACACTGGTTTAGACCAATGACAGAGAGAACTTTGAATCTGACTGACAATCCAAAACAACAATGAAGAGGCCTCCTACTCAGAGAATAGCCTATAAAGAATATGGTGCTGGGCTTCCTGTTTCTTTATAAGTGGTATTGGTTAGAAAAAAACAATAATTCAGCATGGGCAGAGAAAATGAATTCTGCAGTGTGTTTTTGGGGTCTCTCTCTCTCTCTGATACTACATGCTTGCAGCAGCCCCCATACCATTAGGTACAGCTATCATGTGGAGAGCTAACACATAGGTTGGGAGGTGGGATGGTTTTGTTTTTAGCACTTTCCTCATAGAATTTGGGGAACAAATTCTAAATCAATTGAGGATTAGAAAATTGTGCAAAGCAAGAGATAGCGCCCCCTTTGCTGTGATTGTTTCCCTCATACAAGTGGGGACCCCTACCTTAATACAAAAAGGGGCTTGGAGCTGTCTCCAGTGGTATTTCTGGGTGGGGAGTAAAAAAAAGGTCAAGATGGTGGTTGGGGCAATACAACCCAAGTCCCGCCCCTTTGTAGACATGCACATACAAAAGGGGGGGGGCTTGGATTACACTGCTGTGACTGCCATCTAGACTTTAGTGGATGCTGCTTGCTGCATCCACGGCTAGTTACTTCTCACAACCTGGTTTACATCTCGAACATGGCTCATGTGAGTCCCTTTACGATGGCATATATACCACTGCCCTTTATAAAGTCACAGGGAGGCTGAAGAGTACAACATTTTGGGCATCATTGGTTCTCCACATCTGGTGATTTCTGATGGGAAAGAATGCAAGTTCTCAGTTCCTAAGTACGCAAAAGCAAATCTGCTGATAGGTTCGTTGTTGCCTACCAAGCATTGTTTACCAAACTTTATTAATCAAAACAAAGTTAATGGGAGATAGTTTACTGCTAAGCAAAGCATCAGTCTGAAGCATAAATATATTTCCAACAATATTGCTGGGTCCTACATGGGAGCATTATTAGACGCAGAAATATGGCTGTAGGCCTGTGCTTGCAACAGGCCCATAACATCCTTTCAGTATCCAACATGTGTTCATTGATTCCAAAAGATTGAAGACCCTTCCTGTAAGGTGTTAGGACTTAAAGCAAACCAGTATATTCCCCTCCAGTTCTACTTTTCCTTCCATATCAACATTCAACAGATAAAAAACATTGCCTGTACTCACTTCTTCTTGAGTATTTTGATTTCTTTCTTAGATGTACAAACTGCATTTCTTGAGAATCCCTTGAATATCTTAAAGTCTGTATCTCATTTGAACCAGTCTGTTTTTTCCCCCAAAATTGTATGTATTCAATCATTTAAGTATGTATGTTCCCATATGTAAACTAAACTACATATTCACATCTTTTTAGGCTTATTCAAAAGTATGACTCACTATATTCAGTGGAGCTTTCTCCTAGACAGAGATGGAGATTGAAACCTTATGCAAGTTTACTCAGAAGTACTCTAAATCCTATTCAGTGGAACTTATTTCTAAGTAAATGTGGACAGTTTTGTCTGAATTACTGCAGGAAACTGATGTATCAATTTCATTTATTTTAAAAGTTGTGCTGCTATATATTTATCTACTGGTGAAATATGAGCATCATCCACATTATTCAGCATTTGTGGAAATGTCTTCTAATTAAATCCATTTCTTCCCTTTCTGAACCCCATCTGGCGTCTCAATTGTGTTTTCCCGATTCATAATTGCATTGGCAGAAGCCAAATGTTCTGCTTCTTCTAAGAACCCTGGTAAAAGAGAAGCAAGGAAAGAGGGCATGTGCGAATTTACAACAAGTTTGAGAACTGTAGAATTGTTAATGTTAAAGCTCAGAACTGTTGCAGTGAGGCCAATGTGATTATATTAAAACCTCATTAAAGGTGTGGGCTAAAAAGAATATAGTGACCAAAAAGCACTAACTTTAAAAAAGGAATAGGGTATATGTTCCTAAGAATCAATTAAGAATTATGATGGAATTGTGTATAAACTAGGGATTTTTTCTGAAACGAAGAGGGGAAAAAGATGTTGGAAGATAGGAATAGTTAGTAGATTTAAGCTTTTGTTGTTGTCAGAACTAGTGTACTACTACTGTAACAGTTTTATAACAGATCTGTTGGGTTTTAGGGTTACCATTTCAGGGATTTTTAAACTTTGGGGGGGGGTTATATTTTTTTAACCTGTAGGTGTTTAAGGACAGACTAGAGACCATGTAAACCAACCAACCAACAACCAACCAACCAACCAACCACAAAGTAAGGCTACTTCCATCTTTTAATGGCCCCTCTCTGTTTGTAAATTTAGGAAATATAGTACTTGAATACTTCTGACTATCATTTAATTTTCAGAATTAGAGATAGTGGGTAACAATTCTGCATAATCCATCACAAACTTGAGGATACATGCATTAGCGGGTAGTGATTTCCTAGGGTATTTTTGTACTAGATGTCACTTAAGGAACATTATCAACAATTTAAAATAACCTTTTCAGATTTAAGATCCCAGTGATAACAACATATATTTTGTCCAATATTTTCAATGCATGCTTATAATGACCAGAATTTTAATTTGCTTGAACCAGCATCTAAACCAAGAGTGGGCAAATTTTGATGGCAGGAACGGCACCTAACCTTTTTTTGAGTGGTGAGTGATGTAAAATAGGTCTTAGATTTTCTAGCAGAGGCTGGTTTGGGAGAGAATCATGGGGCTTGCTTTAGTTTCTGAATTATGTTAAAGCCTATTTTAAAGCTTACACTATACATTTTTATTGTTTCCCAGCTCCAACATGGCCCCAAACATCATCCATTTTTTAGCAACTTGGACCACAGACTACACAGAAGAGGTCTAAGGGTTGCACGTGGCCCTAGGGTTTCAGATGGCCCACCCCTGCTCTTTCTAACCATTGCCTTTTGTGGATATGTTCCCAGAAAAGTTGATGTTAAATACTTTTCCAGAGGGCAATATCCCCCAAAAGGAATTTGCTTCTAATAGTTGACAACCATAATTTTCAATACTTCAAATAATGCTATCTATAAGTGGATCCACTTATACATGAGTAGCTGGAATCTTTTCTCTCACAAGTACTGTATTTATCTGAAGGGACTACAACCCCCAGTTTCAAACAATATCACCTCCAGAAGAGAAATTAGACAAAATAAACTCATTTGTTTCCATTACTGTATTTTCAGTTAAGATTAGGACACTTTGTGCTCCTCCTAAATTAGTGCTATACCCCTGTCATGCACTGTGTCTCCAACAACTCTGATTTATGTTCAGCTTGGGTGCAGTCTTCAAACATTACTGTAAATCCAGGTTTCCACTTGAAATGCTGGAGCTCCATAGGGTTTGGGGAAAGGTGTTTTTCCACTGGTGGGAACCCTCCCACTCGAGAGATTCTGTCATGGTGGCATTATGCCAAGATCCTAACATTGTACCATTCGCTGTTCCTTTAAATTGTGAGCAGAAGATTGGTGCCATGGCAGTTTACCCTGTTGTAGGAACTACAATGTCTTTGTATAACTTGCCAAGCTTGTTGTTTGATATGGTTCATCAGCTGGAGGAGAAGTCCACATAGCGCATAGAGGGTTCTCCCTTTTTTGAGGACAGCAGCAGTGAAGATGCTTACCGGCTGATCTCCAAATTGCTATAGTCTACTGCTTTGTGTCTAGGTGCACACCACTGGATCTACAAGAAGGAAACAACCTGCTGGTGTAAAAACGTCTTCTACTGAGAGTTACAGGCAACAGATTCATTTCTAGGAGAAAGATCTGCAGCTGCTACACAGTGCAACTCAAAAAAAAGTTACCAGCAGATTTCCTATATCTGAATGATTTCTGTATGATTCTTTGCATATGTCAAAGGGTTTCAAGTATTTGGGGTGCTTCCAGAGAAAAGGATTTCAGCATTACCCATCAGAAGATATTGTGCAGCAATTCAATCTTTCTTCTTTTAGTGGTGAGAAAAAAGACAGAAAATGATGAGAAAACATAAGAAGATAACAGAGGAAAGATTTCATTTGCTTCTCTCTCTTCTGCTCCTCACGTATAATCAGCGAGATGCTCACCCTGACTCACTTCGAAGCTTCCTTTATTGAAGCAAGGATAAATGCAAAAGTTACAAAAAGAAATAAAATGATGAAGAGGCAGATCTCTTTGCTGAATTTCTCCAACTTTGGGTATGGGTATGGCATCCTGGCCAACTGATCCCAAATTCCTATAATTTATGCTTTGATAGCTCTACCAGAACTGGGTTGCAAAACTCCAGATGATTACCAGATAGAGAAAAAAGAATCTTCTGAACCTCTCTGGCATCATCTAATGATTGACCAGATTGTTTTTGCAGCCCAAACTCATTAGCTTTACTTTTGAGAATGGCTCAGATGATCATTAGCACCACCCCTTTTTTTTTTTTTTTTACACAGACACATCCTGAATTTCTAGTGTATATTCTCGTAAACTGATGTAAAGGCTCAGGCAAAAGATATGATGAGAAACTTTGTACTTCTGTTGAAACAGGAAGGGAGAAATCTTAGAGCTGTTGATGTCACCAAGGCCGTCTTGAGAAGCAAGGTCCGTTTTTGTGCATTGAAAAATGTCTGCTTGAGCAATGAACAGAGCGTTATTAGCCACTTGCTGATTTTGCTTATCACATTACTTTAATGAGGGGGAAAAGTAGATTACATTTCAGTTCAGTTTTTAGATATCTAAGAGTTTAATCTGAAAAGTGTGAGAGGGCATATTTTGGTTAAATTCACACATTGTACTCTGTTGTACTGTTGTTTGGTTTGGAGTGTCGTGTGATCCAAACATTGTGGGTTGTAGACCAGCATTTGTGCCCTACTGGAGGGATGGGCAACGAACAGCCCAAATGCCATATCGGGCCCTTTCATTTTCTGGGCCCTCATAGTCCTCCCTGAGTTTGAATGGTAAAAACTAATCTGCACAGTTTCTGCTAGGTGTAGATGGGGAACAGATTAAAACTACAGTGGAAGCTTTAAAATAATCATATCAGAGTTTTAAATACACACACACACACACACACTCCCAAATTCCTCACATAAAACCACTTTCACCTAAATCTGTGATGTGGCCCCATTCAGTTGGGGTCTGCCTCCTCCAAACGTTAAATGCAGCCCTTGGCCAGCAAAAGGTTGCCGACCTTAACTTTAGCACAATGTGTAAACTCAGCCAGTTGTGGTTTATTAAGTAAATCATGGCTTGGTAGAATGTCTGAACCCAGTCCCTCAATTTTATATGCAGCTTTCTTACGAGGAAGAAGTTTGTGACCTTCGTGGGTTTTTTTTACCACTTATATGTTCATCAGCTGAAATAAGTGTGAACATGCGACAACTAAACTAAACAAACAAAAAAATCATTTACGAACAGCCCTTATCTACATACAGATTTAGCTCTGGATATTTGACTGGTTACTCAACTGACATTCCAGGTGGATAGCTTATGGTACACATTTCATTGAGATACAAAGTTCTCCATAAACTCCACTATATGAGTCAGCATTTTCTCTATCAGTAAACGGCCAAGAAAGAAAGAATATTAACAGCAGATTTTTCTCCTGCAGGGTGAGGTAACTTATTTCTGTCTCAGCAAAATAAAGGACAGAAATACAGGCTGCCAGTTCAGTCAAATAAATGTGCTGTATTGCTACTTTATTTTTACAGAAATGCTGTGAAATAGTTTCCTTCGTTTAAATATACAATTATCATCTTAAAAAAAAAAAGACTTTTTTTTTTAAGTTGCAAAAATGGGTAGTTGAGAGACAGGTACACGATGACCCCAGAAAACAATGGCAAGGCATCGCGTGTGATGAATTCCTGTTTGATTTGCATTCAGGTCTGCAGGAGAAAAGCAGAGACAGGGATATTCTGTTGAACCTTCCTGAATTTTCACCTGCTTTTGATACTACAGGACCAACCATGATAATCTCCTGGATAGTCTCTGAATGGGGGTTTGCAGGCCCAGTGCAAAGGCCGGTTCCATTCCTATTTGCAGGAAGTTTCCAAAGCACAGCATTTGAGGACTCAGCTTCTGCATCCTGACAGCCACAAAACATGGTTTTGGCTCCACTGCAGTTTGTTTGCTTACTTGTGCACAGGGCATATAAGCCGCTCCAGTTAGAACTGACTCTGAGCAGCATACAGTTCCCCCTCCATAGATTGAGATAAAAACAAAACAAAAGACATTATACCAGTGTTTCTCAACCCTGACGGCTTCAAGATGTGTGGACTTCAACTCCCAGAATTCTCCAGCCAGCCATGCTGGCTGGGGAATTCTGGGAGTTGAAGTCCACACATCTTAAAGCCATCAGGGTTGAGAAACACTGCATTAGATTAACCATTCAACATAACCAATGAAATCATTTGTATAAGATCGAGGAATAAGACAGAATTGGCAAAATACACCACCTTCCCCGAGACCTTTTCAGAGGGTCTGCGAAGTCAAATAAGTAAATATTTTAACTTTTCTCAGTTCTAATTTCTAATACAGTATATACTGATAAGATATAACCCACATAAAGCATAGCTCTTTGGGGTTCTCAATCATTTTTAAGAATGCAAAGGGTTCCCAAGACCAAGATGTTTGAGAACTGCTGGTCTAGAGGAATGGTGTCCATAGCATTGGGATAGCAATAGGGAAGACATGTTTCTGCACCCCCAGGAGTTGGCAGCAAGGGGCACGGACAGCCTCCTCTACTTAGTCTTTTTGGGCAGGAAGAGGTCATTGAGAGAAAAGTGGTCCCACAGAGATCCAGGCCCTGAACCATGAAAATTATAATTGTACCTGGAAATCAACTGGTAGTATAATACAGTTTCCATCTACTGAAGCCACTAGGGATCAAGATTATCAGGGTCATGGGTGTTTGTCTTGGATAATACATTCATTTTTATTGTCACTAGAAGTCCTAGCCAGGAAAGTTTTAAGCTTTTCCACCTTTCAAGGTCTTGTTTTCTTTTTTTCCATAACTTATTGCAGTTGCTTTGAAATACGCCTATTGCAATCCATCAAGTAAAGTCCGAAATATTTCACTGGGTTTTTTGTTATCTCATAGCCAGTCCTTATGTTCACAATTTTTTCTTCCTCAGAAATTAAATGGCTTGCTATTATCTTTGTTTTCTCTTCACTGATTTTGTATTCGGAAAAGAAACCAAATTCTTCAGTTACTTGCATCAATGACCATTTCAACAACCAAGTTCTAATGATGATAATTCATCATGCTAGCCCTTCAAAATGAGCAATAGCAAAGTAGTTAATAATCAAGACATGCCAACACACTTATCACTAATTTAATAAACTGCATTTGGAAGCCCAAATGGCTTAGAACTGACTATTTCCTCTGTTCTCCCACTTCCTTAGCCAGTCATGGTGTTCCCCTTCATGTCCTACCTCTGCACATCCTAATTCACCTCTGGAATTGGCCAGCCCTCTGGACTCCCAGCCTGGATCTTGCCTAGCAGAGAACTGGATCAGCCTTGTTTCTGAGCCACAGCTGTGCACACTCCACTGGGGGCCATGGTTGTAAAGGTGGTGGCCAGAGAGGGGCACAAAGCAGGGAGAATGCAAATATGAGGAGCTTGGGTCTGCTGCTGCTGCTGCTACTATGAGGTATCTACTCAGCCTCACCCTGCTGGACCTCAGTGTCTACCTCAGAGGAAACAGAATAATTAAACACCAATTCACACAAACTGGATTAAACCACCCCTGATCAGGGTGACACCCTTGTGCTTGTTATGAAAGGTGCAGCTTGTACAGAATGTGGCAGCCAGGTGACTGAATGGGACACCTGACCATGCATGGTTGATAGTCAGCTACCAAGCCTTGTCAAGCATATAATGCCCAAAGCAACTTGGGACCAGGATATAACACATAACATTACAGACCTGGAGAGTCATTAAAATAATCAGAGGCTGTCCTGCTGCATGTGCTGTGACTACAAAATGTCATCTTGCAGTCACTCAAAATGAGCTTTCTCTGTGGGGCTGGCAGGTCTCTGGAATGCTTTGCTTTGAAACCTAGGAAGTCTCTGCTCTCCAGTCCTTTTGGTCCCCATTGAAAACTTACTTCTTCACCCAGGCCTGTCCTAGTGCAAATACAGATAGTTTTCATTTAGCAACTGCATCATTTAGTGACCATTTGTAGTTATAACAGTGATGAAAAAAATAACTTTACAGCCAATCCTCACGTTTACGACCTTCACAGGTCTGTAAAGTAAAGGAAAGCTGAAGTAAGATTGTAAGCACAGTCATGGTTTCACTTAGCGACCACATTGCTTAACAACCAAGTTGCGGTCACAATTGTGGTTGCTAAATGAGAACTACCTGTATTATGGATTAAAGTTCCACCCTTATATTTCTTTAATGCATTGGTGGTATGTTAATATTAACCATTTGCAATTTATTGGTTGCTATTGAATCATTTTTATTGGGTCTTTACACACCACTTCAAGATGACAACATGGGAAACTGTGTGTGTCTGTGTCTGTGCGTGTATACACACACACACACACAAACATCAAATAGAACAAACATGCCTTGAGTGCTAGCTTTTTTCTTTTTTCTCCACTGGATTTGTAGTCATCTTGCCTATGACTTGAATTCTTAGGAACTCAGAAACTAGCCCATTATTATGCAGACTTTCAGCTGGCTTAATAGGTATTGCCTTCCTAAGGATTTGGGATTTTCTTGTGGTTAACACAGCTGCTTTTGCTTTTAAAATGTTTTTACTATTTGCTATAATTAGTGGCTGACAGCTTTAGATTAGTCAACGGGAGGCTCGTGCACATGATCTCAACATGCTCATGATACACATACCTACATAACAACTTCCTGCTCCAAGAAGGCCCTCTCATGGAAAACACTTTTTTCGGGGGTGGGAGGTGGCTCTGGTGCCTGTCAAGCCATGTGGTTTGTGCTGGTAGGTCAGAGACCAGAAGCAGAAGCTAGAGAACTGATGACTATGGAAGCTGCAGGGTAGGGTGGAATTGGCACAGTCCTAAGGAGTCTCTCTCTCTTTGGCTTAAAGCCAGATCAGTTGCAAGAATTTGATACGCAGTGCTTCAAGAATTGGCGAAAAGGTTGCCATTTGCCAACCCCTCAGTACATGAAAGGGTATATAGGGCTTGCTTTAGCTAGAATAAAGAGGGGACAGGCAGTCCTGAATGGAAGGAATGGCTAATATTGATCAGAGCTGATTGCACGAAATGTCAGCAAACAGATAAGCAGCAAGACCTGAACTGGGCTCCAGGTTTTCTAAGGTGATGGGGAAGAGAGCTGCCTGTATACTGGCAGTGAAGGGAGGAAGTCAGAGAAACAAAGGCATAAAAATACATGGATAAAATGCCATTCAGCCAAAGAGGGGTTCAGAAAAAGGAATCCAGAGTTAAATTCAACCCCATTGTCTACACAAGTTGTTTCCTGCATATTTCCCGGATATTTATGATCCGAGCTTGTCTCATCGGATTCCAGGGATTCCATATGCTCACCGTCTGTTGCTTGTTATTGCTTCAGTTTCAGAAATGTAATGCCGTGGCGCCACCCCTGTCTGGTTAACAGGAGGATCTGAAAGCTGTCGTCATCTGTGTATGTCCCTGGCACTGAGCCCCAGATAGGATTGCACCTTACGAGAGAAAAGTTGCAATGACATTTCCCTCAACCCACAGTCAGTCTCTTGCTTTCTCATCCTTGTAAAAGCGGGATGTGGGACAATATTGGATTATGGCTTATCTATAATCCACAACATATATCAAACTAACCCACATTCCAGGTGGGTTCCCTCGCCCCCGCCTGCCACTGCCATTTTTATTCTGCTGTTTTCCCAAGAAACTCAGGGCAGCATACAAGAGTTTTCAAAGTTGTGTAAATTAACATGTTTTGGGTATGTGGTGCAGTCATTCTTATGTTTGAACTGATTCCTGCAATGTGATATTCAGGATTTCAAGATTTCCTGGGCCTTGGTAAAGAAAACTTGTCAAACTTGCACTGAAAAGCTTTTAACTTTTATAAGTAGGAGTTCATTACCACTTTCTTTCATTATACAACCAGGTGTGCCAACAAAAATGGAGTCATAAGAGAAATGCAATGGGTTTTTAGCCTGCTCGCAGAAATGCTGGGTTTGGCAAAAGCGGACATTAATTGAGGGACAGTTTTTTCTAAGAAACAGACCAAGGATGCTTGAGCAACACTCTCTAGTCGCAGAAATATGACTGAGGGTTTGGGGAAAAACAAAAACCAGAATACCAGCTGGAGGAAGAGCAGGAAAGTGTCCTGCTTGGGGAGAATGAATGGAACCCAGAATAGAAACTCTCCTGTTAGTTGATACACTGCAACATTTTGTTGCAGTTCTCACTTTCTTTAGTCTATGGCTAAGCTACACTTCACTTTAACTACAGTTTTTCAAATAGCCACAATGGCTGGATTCACACATAACATTAACCTGTAAAGTATGATTACAAAACAGAACAGCTGCATTCACACATGTTAAACTATAACCGAATAAAGCTCGTCTTGGAATGTGGAGTCAATCTAACAGAAGTCACATTTTAAAAGCAAAATTTTGGTGTCCACAGCGATGGGGTAGGTGTTGAAACATGCATCATGACATCACAATATAAACTCTGCCCCTTACAGATCTGAACATTGCAAGGTGGGTATGAAAGGTGAGACTTCTGTTGTAATGCCCCAGTGCACATTTCATCATGTCGGGATCATTGTGGCTTATTGTGGATGCCTTTGTGTTTACGTGCACTGAATCAGACTCAACATTTAAAAACTCTTGATGAGGCAATTGCATTTAAATTCCAGGCAAACCCCACCATTCCCCCCTGTGAAATAGCTGCCTGAGACAGCAGAGCTGTTATTATAAAAGGGCAGTGGATTGATAGCTATTTAATTGATTACTTTTAATGTACTCTGCCTGCCAGGGATGGGGAGAGGTACTTGTGAACTTTTAGTCTTGTGTACCAAATGATTTGGTTGCCTTGCAGTGCTCTGTGCACCTTGACATGACCACTTACTTCTCTGCCTTAGACCTAGCCGTCTTCCACTTGACTAAGGGATCATCCCAAATGGCTGAGTTTGTTCAGCCATTCTAAACCTTCCACCTGTCATTTCAAAAGCAGAATGATGTTTTATACGGAAGGACATTTAACACACTGCTTACTAGCTAACTCTTGCATTCTACACTTTCTAAAGTGGGAATAGTGTATGACTAACATACATTCATATCCTGCAACCGCAAAGGCTATTTTTTAAAATATAGATCAGAACTTGAAAAGTTATCTAATGGCATTATAAGCTGTATAATGGCAAAGTCTCAGATGTTTTTTTTCAAAAATTCTTTCTAATCTAAAACTCTTTAAACAGGAAGTATGATGATGTAATGGAAGCAGTTTTGTGATGTGTTATAATTACTACCAATACTAGAAATAAAGACTTCATCTGATTTCCATATTACAGATATCAGTAGACTTTGAAACTCCTGGAATTACTGCTTTCACCTGTCTTGTGACATTAGCCCCTTGTATAGGGTTGGTGGCAGAACATTCACCACATGTTCTGAAACTGAGATCTGTGGATTCTTGTGCAAGGGATTTATACCCCTTAACCAGGATTTTGGGAGTAGATGTTTTTAAAATAATAACTGATGAATGACCCATCTCCTTTATTTCAAACAAAAAAAGCATTAGCACTGTAACATTTTGGTTGAGGAAAAGAGAAATATATATACATATATATATAAAGGCTTCTGATTGCTAGTAATTGCATAGACATGTCATGTGCTATCCTTGGCAACAATA
The DNA here is from genome assembly GCF_059951505.1 of Python bivittatus. Lineage (NCBI taxonomy): Eukaryota > Metazoa > Chordata > Lepidosauria > Squamata > Pythonidae > Python > Python bivittatus. The sequence goes on from NW_028277098.1 coordinate 37,195,272, forward strand.
TAGAAGTGATTCGTCTGATAGGTTTGTTTGGCTTCCCAGTCTAGCCTACAGCCCTGCTGCTATTTTGACAATTTCAACATTTGTCTCCTGTTAGAGCCTGTATTATATTTTGCAATACTTTGGTGATTAGGTATAACAGTTCCATAGACTGGCTACCTAGTGGGGATTAGGGTATCATGGCAATGCATCTCTACCATGGAAAGGAACTAAACTGGTGGAGGACTATAGCTTGCTTATAATCCTCAGTTATAATCTTCTGCAGGCATAAATCTAATATTCACCAGTGGTGTGGTACATATTCTGGGACAGAAGCAGAGGCAGCCTTGTTCCCAAGGAGCTCCAGGATCAGGTAGCACAATTATAGTTTATCCCCACTGAAAGCTGATCCTGGAGGGAAGAAAGATAAGCAACATTCTCTCATTCAGTAACAGGGAATTAATAACAGCAAATAAACTACTGTTGGGTTGGTACAAATGTTTAAGTTATATCACCAGTTGAAAATGTGAGAAAGGTTATCCCTGTAACACACCTTTATATTATGTTCCTTTTTTTAAAAAAGGGCCACAGGAACATCTTTTTACCTGTTGGGCACCCAATGTGATGCCCAGGAATATCAGTGTATCCACTGACATCTCCTACGTTAAAAGAAATGAAGTCAGTATGCTGCAAAGTGATAAAAGCGATCATCTGTCTTCCCAAGAATCCAGTGTGCTCCAAGTAGCCTCCAAAAGTTTTCCTGGGGGGGGGGGGGTGGAAAAAAAGAAAAGAACCCAGTACTTTCTTAGGAGTAGGCCCACTTGCCCAGAAAAAGGACAAAGCTTAGCTTGGTGGTCATAGGAAACGTTAGGCAGGGAAAAGGACTAGAGCAGATGGCAAATTGCAAATATTCCAAATTGGTGCTCTGTAACTGGTTGTATCTCACCATCCTTTGGGAAAAGGAAAGTCCTCCCCCGCCACCATTTTTGACGAGCACTCACATCACGCTCTCAACATTCCAAATGTGCCCACAAACCCCAAACAATTAGGAACGCCTGAGCTAAAGTGGTCAACAACACCTACCATAAAATACAGGTAGGCCTCGTTTAGTAACCATTCGCAGTTACAACGGTGATAGAAAACTAACTTTGCGACCAATGTGTGCATTTACAACCTTTGCAGGTCTGTAAAGCAATGGAAAGCTGAAGTAAGTTCATAACCACAGTCAGTTTCACTTAGTGACTGCTTTGCTTAATGACTGAGTTGTCATTCCCAATTGTGGTCATTAAATGAGGACTACCTGTAATAGAATATTTATTATAAGTTAATGTTAATACCCTTTATAATGCAGTTCTCATGTATAAGCTTCAGTGCTATGGTGTGAATTTTGTTACAGTTAACACATAGTATGCTTATTTTGGGAATGTTATGTTATTTCTTAACTTGATTTGCTCTTGGCAAAACACTGTGGGCTATCACTCTGTCTGCTTATTCCCTGGAAGGGTGCAGAGACCTCAATATAATCCAATACGTTCCCTTTGCCATGACAAATGTAAATTTCCCATCAATATCCCCACCCGATCATTTCCCATTCAGCATACAATAATCTGTTTTGTACGACTGTGTAAGTAATGCTACTGCACTTTTATTAATAAGCACATCTTGTGGCTTCCAAGTTGGCTGTAAAAAGAGATCCTCACCATTAATACCCAAAGCCACCAAGAAGGATTTATCAGTCTCCATCTTGGCCTTAAAATATCCAATAGCAAAACTGCATAAGGGAAACTTAGCCCAGGCACATTTATCTCTAAAGCAATTCCCACTGTGTGCTTGAATCATCCCTGAAAGGAGGAATGCAAATATTCACTACTCTGAAGGATTACAGGGAGCTGCTGCCTTTTGTGCCAACTGCACTTCTGAGTAGTTTTCCAAAGCAGCCCCGTGTAGGGTGCGTCACAGTAGTTCATGGTGATAACACTCTTGCCACAGTTGGGTGGGTTACTGAACTATGGTCAGCTGGGACTAGGCTACCGTTGCACATCTTAAGAAGATCTGATGTGATACAACTGAACAGCCTACTCAGGGGAAAGCTGCTGGTGCAGGCAGGTAGAAAGGGAGCAACAGATGGCAATGCAGTGGAAAAACAGGTGGAGGCATTGTTTGAAGACCAAGTGAATTAGGCTTAATTTGCTGGAGCTCTGCTTAACCTCAGCAACTGGAGTTCTTTTGCGCTGTTTCACATTTACCCATCAGGCAAATGATCAGAATTAAACCATCTGTACTCACTTACTGCACTCAAACGTCTTGCAAGCTAACCACCAGATAAATGCCTTCCTCCCTCCCCTATCCAGGTGAGAGCTGTCCCTGCCACCAGAGTATGAGAAAATACCCTCTATTGCTTGGAAAAATGTTTTTTTATCCCCCTTGGGAGTATTTTCAGCTGCAGGGTAACTCCTGTCTTTTCTCACTTGGCAAAAGTGCAAAGAAAGCTCTGTGCATCACAGACTTTGCTTTCTTTACAGGGCCTCTTCCAAACAAAATAAAAAGCAGCGTGGTATTTCCAAAACAAGGTCTCTTTGCAAGCGTTAAGGCTTCAGCCTTGATGAAGAAATCAACTCCAAATTACTCCCACATTTGACATCACATGGCTGTGGAAGAATTGTATAATGAGGGCCATAATTCTGTGAGGAGGGGGGAAGCTGAAGTGCTCTTTTCCTGATGTGGTAACGGAGACGCTGTGGTCTTTGCATCCAATGCTCAGTTTGCTGTGCCAATCTACCAGAAGTGGAGCTGAAGCTTCTTCTACCAATCCAGAGGCTGCCTGATGTGTTCTCACAGCTCAGGGTATTTCTTAGCTGGGATGCATGCATTCAGGCTGACAAAGAATCATTTTCTTCACACTCTGCAGGAGTACTTTGACCTTTGGACCTTTTAAAAAATCACAATCATTTGTTGTACCTTTAGGGATAGGCGCTCTGCACCTTGTGCTCCGACTGAAAAGTATCGTGAGAAAAAAAGGGAAGCTGATTACTCAATCAAATCTACATTAAACCCTCACACTTAGGACGGAATGAGAAAGAATGGTGGCAAATGTGGACGTGTAAACACAGATGTGTCTCAGTCACATAGAAAGCAGGTGGTGCTGGGTTTGATTACAACAGCCAAAGGGGCGAACAGACAAGGAAATTAGAGGCCTCCCCTCTCTGGAGTTTGTATCATGGCTGCATCTGTCTCCACCTCTGTCCTGTTTTCTCTCAGGGAGACCTAGGTCCAGCTTGGTAACTGTGGGAGATAAGTTGAGCATGTGGGAATAGAAGGATTGGCCTTGGTGTCCTTTTTCCTGTTTTCTGCATCCCTTCTCTCTTTTTACGTGGAACTGATGTTGGTGTAAGCCTGTAGTTTTGTTACCATCATATGAAGGTGTGTCATTGCTGCCATGAAGACTCACCTTGGCCACTACATCATCTCCCACAAAAAGGCTTAACTACACTTTGGAGAAGGAAACATCAAACTTCCTCATGTCTCTGGTAGGTTGCAAGGGCACAGGCTGTACTTTTGCATTTCTGGGTCAATTATTTTCAAGGGGGCCCTCAGATTGTGGTCAAAAAGTCAAGATGACAGCTGTAATAGTGCAATCCAAACTCTACCTTTTTTTCTGAACATACCCTGAAGACACCCCTAATTCTTCTATTACTTTGATTTGAGATAGTCCCAAAACTGTGAGCTACAGAGATGTAGTCCCCTATTTATTTTTCTTTACCTTTGTTGTGCCAAGGTCAATGATGCCACATACAGAAAACATGGCTGGATCAAATTCTCATCACATTCTGTCACATATCCCATCAGGGTCAGTCTCCTGGATAGGTACGAGATTTGAGCTAGTCCAAAGCGAATTGTATGAGCCAAGACTTTCGGTCTTTAAATAGCTATATGGAGTAATATTATTTTGTGCAACAGCCATTGCATTTATTAGAGGAAATTATTACTTATCTTGTAGTGCAGAGTATCTTGATTACTAAGATAAAAGATATAGGTTAGTTTCTATGCTTAATTTTAGATTAGGATTACTAGCATTATATAAACATTAGGTTTATATTCCTTTTACTGATTGAACTCTCTCTCTTGAAGTTTCATGTTAAAAATGTCTGGTTTGTCCCCAAGTGTAACTCTGCACTCCAGCCAGATATGATTTAAAGTGAAAAGAAAAAGTGAAAAGAAAGGATCTCAGCAGAACAGCACTTCCAAAGATAGTTCCCTGTATTATCTGTGCATATTTTGAAGAAAATCTCTTTCCCAAGGGAGATTTATAGCGCCGTGAAAAACTGCTTGAAGTTCACACAGGAGAGACTAAGCATTTCTCTTGAGAAAGAGTTTTTCCTCACAATGTGTCAGGACAATAATAAATGGAACAGGATTTCCAGCAGCTGCCTTTTGTTTTTTCACTGCAATTTGACTGACAGCTGTTTTTTCAACTGCCTCCCGTTGTTGTGAAAGGGAAGAAGTTGTCCTGTTTTAACTTTGGACTGAAAATAAAATTGAGTGGATCCTGATTACGGTATTCTAAAATAATGACTGAGGTTTGAACTTCCCTTACCAGGTGATGATTTGGAGCTTGCAAACAAGCTGGCAACCGGTTTAAACTCATAGTAACCCATTTCCCTGTCCGACAGCTATCACTAAATGGACTTCTCTTCATCTGCCTGAAAGGGTGTTTCTTCCGCATAAGGACTTCTGCACTTTAATCTCAATTTACCTAACGTGCCAAGCTCCTGCTAAGAACTTCCTTTTTACTGAGTTAGTTTGGCTCTCTTTCCAAATCTGGGTGCAGTTGGCTTCGAGCGGTCTCCCCAGAAATGGTTTCAAACTAGAAAAAATACAGAAGAGAGGCATCATAATCATCAGGGTGATGGATAATCTTTCCTATGAGGATATATTAGGCAAAATGAATCTTTATAATTGGAGGGGGGCAGGAAGGAGGCAATTAAAGGGAGGAAGAAGTTTTGTTGTTTTTGTTGAGGGCCATATTTCTTCAGGGGTGATCTTTTGGGTGGTGCATGGTAGCAGTAGGCTGAGCCAGAACCAGATGCGCCCCTCTTTTATTCTCTGTCACCCCCCATTTCTTCCTCTTTAGTGTCCCCTTTCTTTCCCCTTTCTCTTGCTGCTATTCCTCCTTGTCCTTCAGCGGTGGGGTCAGGAAGGAAGAGTGAGCAAGAGGATATTGTTAAAAGAGAAGAAAGCGAAGCGAGCAGGGGGGAATCAAGCAAGTCAAGATGGCATCTACAATCATGCAATCAAAGGTCCACCTTTTGAAATGGGGGCCATGGGGCAGGGATTCAGTTGCACAATTGTAGATGTCATTTTGACTTTTTTTTAGCCCCTCCCCCCATGGACCCCTTGCTTCTCCCTCTTTCCCTCACTGTCCGTTTACAAAAGCATGAATAGGATTGAGAAAATGAACAGAAAAACAATTGTGGTTCTCTCTTTCATGATCCTATAATATGGCTTGGTTATCAAACAGAATGGATTGGCACTACAGTTAGGACTGACAAAACCAAAACCATTTTTCATGCAAATGTATTTAACAGACTCTGGGGAAAGTATCTCACTGAGCATTATTATTTTTGCAAATTAGCAAATCATGGGGAAAATGACTTTGGAGACCTATGGATAGTTATGTCAGCAAGCAATGTACATTGCTGCAAGCAGTGTACGATTGAATCCCAGTTGCTAAAGGGTAAACTACAGAGGTGGGTTCTCGCTTAAATCCACTATGTGCTTCTAGGTTTCCAAGGAACAAGATCAGGAATAGGTTATCTTTTTAGGCCAGTGGCTCCTTAGAGCAGTGTATCTCTACCTCAGCAACTTTAAGATGTATGGACTTCAACTCCCAGAATTCCCCAGCCAGCATGTTGGGTCCTAGTTCAAGGATCATGCCATCTTTTGTACTGGAAGGGTTGCATTGCCCCAAACAGACCCAGTGCACAACCTGGGTCCTCCTGGACTCGCAACTCATGCTCAAAGAGCAGGTGGCAATCATGGGTAGGAGGGCCTTTGCATAACTTCATGTTGTGCACCAGTTGGACCCATTCCTGAATTGGGAGGCTCTCCTCACAGTCATTTAGGCCCTGGCCACCTCCTGGGTGGACTACAGTAATGCACTCTACATGGGGCTGCTCTTGAAGAATATCTGGAAGCTTCAGCTGGTACAAGATGCGGAGGCGCAGGCAGTTATGTGTGCCCCTAGAATGGCACACGTTACCTCTGCTCTGCAAGCTGCATTGGCTGCCAGTCTGTTTCTGGGTCCAATTCAAGCTGCTGGCTTTGACCTTTAAAGCCTTTCATGGCATAGGGCTGGATTATCTGAGGGGTCACCTCTGCCCAATTACAGCTGCCTATCCCATTAGGTCCTGCAAAAGAGGTATGTTGCAAGTCCTGTCTGCAAAGGAGCTAGATCTGGTGGGACCCAGGAGATGGGACTTTTCTGCCATGGCACCTGCTCTGTGGAACATCATTCCTCCTGAGGTGAGACTGGCCTTATCCTTGACATCCTTCCAGAAATCTCTCAAAATATGGTTGTGTCAATAGGCTTGGGGATCTGAAGGTAAAGGTGAACTAGTGAGGTGGCTGCATTGCCTATAACATCAAATTCTCTCTGTTCATCTGTTCATAGTAAATACTGATAGATGTTTTTTAATTGTACATTGTTTTTTTAATAGTATCTATTTTATGGTTTGTTTTTTTATTGTACACTGTTCAGAGTCACATCTTGTGAGATGGGTGGCTATATAAATACGATGAATAAATAAATAAACTTGATATTTTATGTTTATTGTTTGTAACTGTTATAGAGAGCCAGTTTGGTGTAGTGGTTAAGGCACTAGGCTCGGAACTGGGAGACTGTGAGTTTTAGTCCTGCCTAGACACAAAGTCAGTTGGATGACCTTGGGCCAGTCACACCCTCTCAGCCCTTGGAAGGAGGCAATGGCAAACCACTTCTGAAATCTTGTCAGGAAAACTGCAGGGACTAGTCCAGGCAGTTGCCAGAAGTCAAAAACTGACTCGAAGGCTATTTTTGTGTGATATAATATATCCTACAGAAAAGCCATACTTTTCTAAAATAAATAATATAAATCTTAATTTAATTTGTATGGGAGGAGAGGGAACATTCTTTTGATCCAGGTTGTAGCAGTTGTCACTCAACGCCTTCTGGTTCCTTTGGGTCTTGGGTACTAGTGAAGAGGTCATTTCTTTGCACCATCTATGCCTGTCTCCAGTTTCCAGGTGTAGCGATGTTGAAAGGTTGGATTTTCTTCAACAAAGACTCATGCCAATTTCACTCCACTGCAAATCACCCAGAACTGCAAATAGTGTAATTCTATGTGGTTTACTTGAAGAGGTCTATTTGGGCCACCACATGCTGGATATGGCAGAAGGTCCCCCTCCTGTGGACACGCCTGTGAGCTTGTAGGCCTTCATTCACTCAAAGGCCAGAGACTGTGTGGGAACCAGAAACATTCACTTTTCCTGACCAGTAAAGCCAACAAGAAGGTCTGTTCCAAACTGGATAATATCCTTTTCCTATCCAAGAGTTTGAAAAACATTGTACCTTTGCTGATGTTTCTCCAGGCTCACTTTGAATAGCAGAGGAAAGAGAACCAGTCTTTTCTGTGCTTCAGGCAGCTTCCTAGGTATCTATATAGCTTAATGAAGTATGCATGACTCTTTAGAAATGAGTCATAAACTATTCTTTAATCTTCTAGGTCAGTGTTTCTCAACCTTGGCAACTTTAGGATGTGCAGACTTCAACTCTCAGAATTGCCCAACCAGCATGCTGGCTGAGGAATTCCGGGAGTTGAAGTCCACACATCTTAAAGCTGCCAAGGCTGAGAAACACTGTTCTAGGTACTAGAAATTGGAATTGTCCATAGAGATTGACAGAACAGCAACATTAAAATCATTGTATTGCCTTTTTGTATACTGTGGTTTCCCCACTCCTTTTTCAGTAACCATTACCTTATCAAGTGTTTTAAGTTATTATGCTTGATTTCCTGCCTTATTTATTTATTGTCTTTTCTGCTCTTTGGCTGCATTTTACATCTTATTTTCAACTGGAGTTTTATTTATTTTTACAGCAGCTGCTTTGAGTACCATGCTTGGAAGTGGGAAAAAAGTGTGATCATCATTTTAAGATAAATAAATAAATAGCAGAAAGAAACATTAGCTCCATTGAAGAGAACCTAGGACTGAAAACTCCCATATAAAGATTAAGGTGTTTCTTTATGGCTTTTGCAGATTTCTCTAGGGAGAAGTACCTATATATGGATTCTTCCCTAAACCCTACAGCAATATGACAGAGCTCCATCTATAAAACTCAAACAACATATGCGCACCAAAGCATGAATATTTTTAGGAAGGGTTAAAAGTGGGGAGGGTTTTGGGGAGGGTTAAAAGTGGAGAAACAACATGGTACAATATATTTAATATTTTCCCACAGCCTATTTTTCCACTAGAATTCTCTCCCCATCTCAGCTGCTTACTTTACCTTCTTGCTGATGGAGTTCCCTAGAGGTCATTAATCTTGCAAAGATGCTTTTAACCTTCAGTGGGACTGGGGTACAAGGGTGGGAAACAACTGGGAAGTGTAAATTTCAGAACAAAAACATTAGAGGAAGTGCTAAGTTTGCTCTCCCACACATGCATGCTGTTTTTCTGCTGGAAATCTAAGGCTACCAGATCTGGGCTGCAATAATCTGGACAGCAAAGAGGGGGCAACAAGAAGCCAATTTTCTGAATCTTTTCACTGCCCTTTAGAGGTTTTTGCAGTCCTGATCTGGTATCACTTCGTGAATCAGGTTTGGCCACACTGATTTTCCTTATGACACACAGCTTTACAGTTTTGTTAGATTTATCTTTAATGTATGGTGTGCAGGGTGTTGACAGGGTATGGTCAAAAAAGTCAAGATGGTGGCCACAATGGTACAATCAAAGCTCCACCTAGGTGGCCACCATCTTGACTCTTTTGACCATGCCCTGCAGACACCCCCGGTTTCCTGAGTGTCAAGAAGGAAACCATCTACTCTAGCTTTGCAAAACAGAATCCATGAAAAGGTGTTTATCTCAAACAAGAGCAGACCACGCAGACGCCAAACATTTCTTTGTAGTTTATAACTGGGAGAAACCAAGGGAGCAAACCGAGCTGGTTTGCCAAGGTGTTTTGGAAGGCTGTTGGGTTCCACTAGGCAGGAAACAATCAAACTGCTATTTAAAATGCAAATTATAGGTTTCACATAAAACAAATATGCGCTGATAACAATTCCCATGCCATTGGAAGTTTCTGTTAATTCTAACTTAGAAAAAAATGAAAGCCTCAACAGTTTCTAGGTCATATCAAATGCACAGCCATCCTTAAATAATGTTAAAGCCCGTGTGCAGATAATTCAAATGTTGCATTAAGAAGAATAGAATGCATTTCTTCACAATAGAAATTGCTGCCATTTATTCTATTTTATCTAAATAGTCCGTCAGAGCTTTGAGTGAACCTGCAGCCCTGTTTGCTGGCTGGGCAGTTCACAAGCTTCCTTTACACAAGGGCTAATCTCTGTAACTCAGTTGGTTTTAATGCATTTACAAGCGTTGGAGAAAGTGCAAGCAAACTTGTTTGGATCTTAATACCCAAAGAAGGGGATGAATGAGATGAACTTGTTTGTAGTCCCTTGGGGCGGGGCGGGGTGGGGGTGGGAATTCTTTTCAGGTTGAAGGTTTCACTGGGGAGGGTTTTTTACTGGCATGCTGGGTGGAGGAAACAGAACTGGCAGAAAGCTGTCAGAGAGAGAAAAGCAAATCCTTTCAGTTTCAGTGTGAACTAGGCTAGTTCTTATTTTACATTTGCTCTTAGTTCTCAGAAGCATTTGAAGAATAAAAGCTTGATGCCAGGGAGTAAAAACACCATTCTAAAGATATATACGGAGCATGTTCGAAATGTATATTTCAAACCCTGACATGAAAGGTGATGAATAATGCACACACAAATAGAAACTGCAGGCAATGAGAAATGAAGAGGACAATATTATCTACCATTTCTCCAAGAAAGGGGCAATGGGTAGAGCTGATGAGGAGAGGTGGGCAGAGCTAATGTGAAAGGCTAGGATTAGCTGGCAGTGCCTATCAACAGGGCTTCCCATTTTTACCACCTTAATTGAACTGAGATTGTGATATGCAAAGTGGGGCAGGACTCCTAATTCCACACGCAGAAGAATGGAAGGATAATGAATAGTTATGGGTTGCAGGTTGTGTGTGCACCAATTTCCTCCTTCATGGCCACGGAAGGCAAGGGAAGGCCATTTCAAAGTCAATGGGGTAGGGCTTGGAAGGGAAGAGATGAAACCAGTTCTCTGCAAATATCTGTGAGGTGCCATTCTTAGGGCTGTGTTCTGCTGCCCCCCTTCAAAATGGGCCTGCTTAACCTGACTAGTTATTAAGAATGAGCTGTAACAAAAGAGGAAGGGGCGGGGAGGAAAAGACCAACTTGATAAAGACAGTTGAATGAGAGGTTGTCAAGGCTGATGGGTCTTTCCGACTATTGTTAAAGGAAGTGTTTTTAGGTTCCAAAGCAACCAGGTTGGCCAAGGACCAAACGTCCTGTCCTGTCTGCTTCCCTTTGTGTTTCAGGAGCTGCCTGCTGCTCTGTCTGAGCGGCCAGGTTGGGGTTTTTTTGCCGTGGAATATTGACAATATCCTCTTTTGTTTCGCTTCTATTGTTCCTTCCTGCTGCGTAGAGCTCGGAGTAACTGTTGTGCTGTCATTGATGCCACGGCTTGTCACCGTGGGAGATTCCCCTGGAACGCGTCACTGTGGTGAAACGCCCCACCCCTTGACTCTTGGGTAAACACTGTAGTAACACAAAAGAAAGGAAGACATTGAAAAAGAAGTTGTGGGGCAGGGTGGGGGGATGGCAGAGAGGAAAAGGGAATCAACACGAGCTTTTTCGTTTACTTGCTTTAAGGGGTAAGATCTGTAATTTCCCTTTTCTAATTAAGCAAATACAAAACATTGTTATTAGCACTCCATCCGCTTATTCTCTGCTGCCCTATTGGCTAGTAGCATTATTATCTCCCCAGGAGCATGCTAGACCCAATACCTTTTCTTAGCATCCAATCTTAGTGGAGCCCAACTCCTGCAGTTGTGATATTGCCAACATAATGATACATTGACCTGACTCTCCTGGTGCCTCACATGGGTGTATTTTGAAGGTGCTGATCCACTGATTCAGAGCCAAGGGCACACATTGCCGACTCTCTCTCCTAAGATACAAGGCATTTTCCTCTTCTCAGTATCACCTGATTATGGGCATTTGACGAAGACAATCAAGGTTGGTCTAATTATGTGGGCAGACCTGCCCAAACAAGGAGCAGAAAAAGCACTATCAATGTTTAAATCAATCTGAAAATGAGACAGAGTTCGTGCGGTGTGATTGGGGTAAAATTGGAGTTCCCAGCCTGTGCTGGTAATTCTGTAAATCACTACCGAGGAAAGGTGACAGTGTATGTAACACTGAAGCGAGTTAGTCACTGCCCAGGCCGTGCAAGCCACAAAACAGATGAGAAGAAACACTTAGGAATTACACAGCGTAGGTGAAGTTCTGGCAGAGGGGAGAGCTACAGAAGCAAGGCTTGTTTTGCATACACTTCCACTCCCTTTCCCATCCTCACATTTTCTAAATAACCCCAGCTTTGCACAGCTCCCCGAAACAGTCTATGAAGCTTCAGACAAAACGTGATACTTTGCTAAGAATTTCCAGTTTACTACAGAAAGAAGAAACAGCTGTGGGAATCTCATGCAACTCTCAAACCACATATTCTAGATTTGTCTACATGGGGTCAGAGGGATAGCTTTGAGAGCAGTGGCTTGATATGGATTTAGTGAAATGCTTCAAAGCAATATTTGTATGCTTGATGAGCCACAAGGATGCCAAGAGTTTGGCTGCCTGCCGAAAGAGAAATGTTAAAATTGGCAACCTGAGTCACACATAATATGAAGCCAGATGTAGGCACCCTGATGCTCCCCCTGGTGTTTTGGATACCAACTCAAACAGCTCAAGCCACTATAGCCAGTAGTGGAGACTGGTAGGAGTGTTAGCCCCAGACTTCATGCAGGGACAAGATTCTTTATTCATCCACTAAGCCCTGATGTGGTTTGTTTTTAACTTTTTGTGGCTTAGTATGTGTGAATCAAGGCACAGCAGCTCATTCAACAAACCATGGTTTTAGCATTATATATGGACATGTGAATGCAGCCAAAGTGTGAAGTTGGAAGCAGAAGTTAGAAAATAAGGTGCATTCAGGATGTTTTCAGGTGGATGGGAAAAACAATAAAGAGACTTGGTATGAAAGCTATGCCTCAAAGTCCCACTTCATCAGGGCTTTATATTGCTTATAGCAGAAGCTAACAAGGAGAGGTGAGCAAGTTGGATCTGAGCCCTCAAATCAATTTCATTAGTGCTCCCAGATCTGAGCTGCAAGCTACTATGCAACTCCTAGATTAATTGATTGATTAAATGTTGAGGCTGCCTGACTCCATAACGACTCTGGTTTACAAATAAACAATTGAAAGGAAAAAAATCAAGAAAAAGAAGACAATTGACTGGAAGACAGAACCAAAAAGATCAAATATCAAAAAAACAAACCAAAAGGGCTCAAATATCATCCTAGCCCAAGAACAGTCAGAGTTTTAACTGTTTGCAGAAAGACAAAATGTGCAGTATGAATCTCCAGGGGATATTGTTGCACAATAGAGGAGCCATTACCAAGACACACTTCCTAAATCATGCAAGATGACACTGCCTAATTGACGGGACCTGGAGGGTCCCCATTCTAGCTGACTTCACCAGATGGGCAGAAACATATGATGACAGGTGATTCCTCAAGTAACCAGGCCCTATGCCATGCAGGGCTTTATAGGTAATAACCAGCACCTTGAATTGCACCCAGAAGCCAAATGGCAACCAATGCAGATTGCAAAGCAGCAGGGACAGGTGCCACTGCATTCTTGACCAGCTATAGCTTCTGAGTGGTCTTCAAGGGCAGCCCCGTATAGAGTGCATTACAGTAATACAATTGAGAGGTAACCAAAGCATGAGTGACTGTCTGAAAGGTCTCTCGGTCCAGGAATGGGCACAACTGATGCACAAGTTGAATCTGCGCAAAGGCCCTCTTGGCCTCAGCTGCCACCTGATCTTTGAACAGGAGCTGTAAATCCAGGAGGACCCTTAGATTGTGCACAAGTCTTGTATGAGGAAGTGTAACACAATTAAAGACTAAAGATAGAAGGTTCCTGGAACCGAGTGTGTGTGTGTAAGAAATAAACAAAGCCACTTGGTCTTCTCAGGAATGAGCCTGTTCATCCCCATCCAGGCCCACCCAGCCTCCATGCATTGGGTCAGGACTTCAACAGTGTCACTTGGTTGGCCCAGGATCAACACATATAATTGGGTATCATCAGCATATTGATAATACCTGACCCAAAACCAATGGATGATGTCACCTAGTAGTTTCATGTAGATATTAAGCAAAAAGGGAGAAAGGGTTGAACCCTGCAGCACCCTACAAATGAGGGGCCACAGATGCAACCTCTCACCCTCTGTCAACACTGATTGGAACCAGGCACGGAGAAAAGAGAAAAACCACCATAAAACAGTGGCTCCCACTTCCAGCCCCCAAAGCTGGCCCAATAATATACCATGGTTGACAGTACTGAAAGTTGCTGAGGAATCAAGGAGCACCAGGATGGATTTACCACCCCCATCCTGGTTCTGCCACAGGTCATCAACAAATGTGACCAGTGCTGTCTCTATATTGAACCTCATACTGAACCTCAACTGAAACAGGTCTAGATAATCCACTTCGTCCAGGATCGTCTGGAGCTGAAATGCAACCAATCTCTCCAACAACTTTCCCAGAAAAGGAAAGTTGGAGATTGGATGGAAATTGCCCAAATGGGTGGGTCCAGCAATGGCTTCTTAATGAGGAGGTGGACCATAGCCTCCTTCAAGGCTGAGAGGAGAACTCTTGGACAGAAGCATATACCACTGCTTGCAGCCAACAGCAGGTCACCTCCCAGGCAGTCTTAATCATCTAGGAGAGGTCTGGATCTAAACAGATGGCCTAGCTGACAAATGAGAGGATCACATCCACTGCCTGGGGACTCTCAATCAAACTCACTCCAGGTAACCTTGGGCACTTCATCTGGACTTGTCCAGTCGGACTCCAGCTCTGAGTGAATTCAAGTGACTTTATCTGCCAAATTGCAAGAATATTCCTCACAGCAGTTAGTCCTGTGATACCTCCCTCCCCAGCAGGGACTGGGTCACCCTGACCAGGGCTGCCAGGCAGCTATCAGAAGATGAAATAAAGGCAGAGAAATACCTGATTTTGCTGCCCTTATCACTAAGATGTAAGCTCGAATATGGGTTCTTGCCCATGCTCAAATTTGCTCTTGTCTTCTTCCAATGGTGCTGTAGGTGCTTCTTCATGCATTTCATCTTCCAGAACTGTTCAGTAAACCAAGGTGCAGCCTGGGATCAGTGCAAGAGGAGAGGGCACATAAGGTTCATATGATCTAAGGCCTCCACCACTTGCCCACGGCAGGCTGGAACAAAGGCCTCAGCCAGACTGCCCACCAGATCCTTGGGGAAAACCTGAAATTCCCTGTGAAACCCAACCAGGACCATTAGATCTAACAAGCCCTCTCTCCTCACGAGGTGAGGTGACATCAGCAAGCCAAAAAGTGATCTGACCACAGCAACAGATTGATGACAATGTGTGATGGAATGTATCTACGAGGAGGAGAGTGATGTGGGAGATCAAGGCTATCAGGAAGGAGGGGCGGCATTCCAGCAGGGGAAAGGAGGCAAAAGACAACACAGACCGCAGGGGGAACGGGAAAAGAGTAAGAGATTCGGGATAGCCACTCCCTGGAATCTCGTGGGGTATATCCACTAGTTGCTGTAGTATAGATTTAGTTTGGCAAGATTCCATCTATAAGGTGTAAGCAAATAAAGGAGCTGTACTCGACTGGACTGTTTCATCGTTGTTCTTGGGCTGGGCCTGACACAATGTCTTCCAAAACCACATCACGTTGCAACTGTCCTGAGACAAAAACAAAGTCTAACATGTAGCCCCTAGTATGTACTGGGCCCATGATGACCTAGGACGTGTCCATAGTTGCCATGGAGGCCACAGATCCTTGAGCCAGCCCATACTCAACGCTACCAGGCGACCACCAGCCTTGGGGTCTCTGTTGCCAGCGCAGCAATGAAATCCAGCAGCTCAGGCAGGGACGATACTAGGCAGCAAGGAGGACAGTACAAAGCACAATCCTAACTTTCCCTAGAGACCCACTTCAACCAGAGGGCCTCACAGCTGGTTATCCGTGGAGCTTATGGGACTCTGTGACAGCCCCTCCAACACAGCATCAAACCCAGGCTCTCCCCCCAACCCCAGTAAAGGGGAGGGGGGCAGCAAAAAAGAAAGTTTCTGCATCTCTTTGGTTGCCATCTAGCTGTCATCTGGATATTTGCAGCTCAGATATGTATTGATATGCACCTAATTTCGTGCAACTTCCCAAAGAACATCAGACCAGCAAGAAAGATCTTGCAACAACATGGTGGTTTACTGTAAAAGGTGACTATCATGGGGAAGAAAGCTTGCTCTCCTAAATTAAAAATGTCCATTAACTAAACAAATGAACAAACTAACATCTGGCTGCTCTGAACTTTTGAATTGGAACAGGGGTGAGGGGCCCAATTCTGCTAAAACTGCTCTCTTTCTTCTTTAAGATGAGCTTGCATGTGGTTTCTCACTACCGAGAGTAGGTCATACTGCTGAGAAAGTGCAGTCCCCTCCGTTCATTTGGCTCTGCAGCCAAGCGGCAAATCGTAAGCATGGGCAATTGGCCAGCTGCTTTCCTCAAAGCTTGGGTCAAGGCAGTTCACAAGGGAGTCTTGTTTACTTCATGCGGCTCTTCAGCAACGGGCAGTCAGTGGCTACAGCCTGGGAAACCGTCCTGATCGCAGAGGGCTGGAGAGGGACTGACCCAGGACATTCAGTTTCATGAACTCATTTTTGTTTTTTGTTCACTTGTGCAATGCGTGGATATTACTAAGCATGACACACGATGAGCTTTTCTGCTAGATCATGTGATTTTGAATAATGCAAAGAACAATTTGTAGCAGAAGGAGCCAAGGGATAAAAGTACAACGTGTGATGAACTGTAGCCCTTTCATGTGGATCCTGGAGCTGTGGTGGCGGTGGCTGTGAAACCAAAAGGGTTTGGGTAATTTGGGCCAATGCAAGAGCTTCTGCGACTGCAACGTACAGGACAACTTGATCTCCTGTAGCATGAAACAGCATTTCTTTTCCTCCCTCAGGATATGTGGTGCAGATGGTGCAACTTGCCTGTATCTTATTTCCCTTTATTGCAACTTTGCAGGTGCTGTATTGTTTCAGTGTGGGAAAGTGGCTTCACCCTTAATGCAGAGGATATTAGGGTCCTCTCCCCCCTCCAAAAAAACCCCTCTTACCCTCCAGAGCTGCACATGAAGGAATCAAAAGATAGGACAGGTACATCAGATTTAGTAACCGCTTCCACCACATGAGTATAATACTTCAGCTCTGCAGCTTGACAACCCCACCCCCATTGATTGCATGCTGCTGGTGATGCTGGTAAATGCTTAAATGCTCCACTTCCTTGGTGCCTTTTGCAAATTTACGGGTTTTTTTGTTACCGTACTTTTTCAGGAGAAACACACATTTGTGCAAGTCTCTCATCCTTTGCTTCTGATGGAGAAACTGCCTCCCCACTCAACGTGGTAATATGGCCTGCGCATACTAAGAAAATCCTTCAGAAGAAGTGCTTGGAATTTTAGATGAGCGCGGCACCCTTCTGCTATTCATTAACACATACCTGTTGCTTTTGGGGGGTTCTGTTGCTTTAAAGATGCACTGATTTAAGGGTTCATTCATTCAAAGCTGCTGCCGCTCCCACTCCCCACCCCCTTCATGCAGAAGCCTGAAAAAAGGCCATGCTTGCTTTACCCAATAGCTGAGTGCAGCTGTGCTGGCATAAGGCAGTAAGCGTTTCATCCAAATCTTTTTTGAAACTTCACAGACATACGCTCTACTCTGAGCTAGCAGATTGCAAATTGTGGTAAGGGACAGTGGCATGTAAAATCAGTGGGCCATGTCTACCATCTGTTGGGCACAGCTTGCCTCCCCAACAGATTATAGTGTGGCCTAGCTCTACAGCTGTGCATGACTTTCAGCCCAGGCTTATTTTTATCAATAAATACGGATGACACAACATTGTAATTGTCTATGTACATTTTCTTGGGAATTGACTCTATGAAATGCAATGGTAATTTAGAATGTAGCTGATTTAGCTAATCTTGAGAACGTTATGCAGGGTTAGAACTTGGATGAGAGACTGTAGGCTAGACAGGGAAAATTAAAACAAACAGAACAAACACAACGCCCGGGGAGAATGCAACAGCACACCACTTCCACACTGTTACAGATAAGACTGCATGACTGTTTCTGTGTGGTGAGTTCTTTAAAGTCCTATGAGGTTGCCCTGCTGAAGGTGGAAAGGAATTCCCCGGGCTTATTTCCCCAGTAGTAGTGTTTTAGAGCCATGAGAAAAGGCATTGGCTGAACCTGGCCTTTCTGTGAAATTTTTGAGAGAACAAGCCATTAAAGGAAGATGATTTGGCCTAGGAATTTTAAAACAAGATAGCTGCACCCAGTCTGGGTTCTGAATCTGAGTCATATGCATCAGCAGCGCTGACCTCATTTCTGTGCAAGAGAATGAGTGAAGAGACTGCCATCCTGAGAAAAAAATTCTTCTGAAACTGGATTTGATTTGCATGGAGAAGCCCAGTTTCCCATTAATTTCCTCTTGCAAATAACGGAAGGAGCTTTCCTCTGGTTTACAGGAGGAAAAAATTGGGTTAACAATTTCCTTGCATATCTCCTGAAAATACTGATCATCATAAGCCCACCCATACTAATGTTTGTAAACTGCTTGTTCAATCTAAAGAATAAAGGTCATGCCTACTTGTGGTGACTACACTGGTATCAATCGAATAACCCCCCCCCCAATCTGTAAACAACCCCACTTTGCAAATTTCAAATGCCCCTTTAAACTTTTTCTTACAATCCACCTCTGCTCTGCAGAACAACCACAGCAGCAACCCAATAAATGTTTGTTCAGGAACTTAATGAAGCAAGACTGACTTGGCAAAAAACCGAGGCTGATTTTCCTGGAAGGGAGTGACTGAACTTGCTGTACAGCCACCTGCCACTTCCTGGTCTGTTTTCAAGGACAAAAGCAGTTGGCTATTTGGGCTGTGCATGTAGAGAAGGCAAAAAAGTTCCAAGAAGTCTTTTTTGCATTTCCTTAATTCTTGTTCCCACCCCATTATTTACCGTTAGCAAGAAAGAAATGAAAAAATGACTTGAGGGTGGAGGGAGAGAATATTTATTATGATTATAAAGGGGGGGGGCAGAGAGGTGGTGGTGATCCGAATGGCATCATTTCAGTTCTTTGCATGTCATGTTTATTCATGTATTTGAAAGGTCATCCTGTGCCATTTTTCTATTAGAATGGAGTTAGCTGTGTTGCATCCTTTAGTAGAACAATATCCTTTTAAACCTCTTCACTGGAGACATGAAATTTCTCTGGAATTAAAGACCCCACTGCTGAAAACATGCATTGCCCTGAAACCTTGTCTAAAAGAAACCTGATTTCACATAAGGCCAGTGGAATATCCTTGTCCTCTGTTGTTCCATATTTTTTCTCTGTGGTTTGAAACAAAATGTTTCTTGTGAACTGCAGCTCCCATCGTCACCATGGGACTGCCTAATTTCTTATGATTTGGTAAACTTCCATGTCCAACTAGATTATTAGTGTAAACAAAACAACATGAAATGTGTTGCTAACAGACCCACTGAGATGAGACAACAGAGTAAGGCAGTATTTTGTCTGCAAGAAATGAAGACACCTTGCAGCTTGTTACAGAATCAGGAGCATCTTCTAATGGACTGCTGGATATACATTTAAGGTTTGGAAAGAAAATGGCTCAATATTCAATATGTTAATTTGAGGGATAATAACAGGTAGCATGATCCTAATTATATACTTTTAGAAATAACCCCCCCACTGACCGGAGTAGAACTTAAACACCAGATAAATAAATATAGTTATGGAATTTGTATACTACAATATATCTGGAGGCACCAGACTGAATTCTGACTCAGGTCTTCTCTCCCTATCTGATGAGACCTCTAGAAGATGATTCTTCTGTCACTGCTGTAGACTATATGATATGAGTGGTTGATTCCAGCATTATAAGTCTGTTTTAGCTTGGGCTGTTGAATAAGCCATAGTGGTCTTGTTTACACATAATGTTAAGCTACAATCCATGACTTACAAACATCAGTTGCTGTGTTTACACTGAGCCCCAACTAAACCACATTATGGCTTGATATGAGATATGAATCTAGTCTGGTTCTTTAAGCTTTCTGAAACAGAATTTTACTTTGTGTGACATTTTCCCAGAGGCAGAATGGGTATTGTTTATTTTGCTTTGGTTTAGCCATTGATAGTGCACCTTCTTTCTCTCCTTCCTGTCTGTGAGAGAGATAATGCACAGCTGTTTATGGATTAGGGAAGATGGTTAGAAACCATGTTTCTCCTTTCTTCTCCAGAAAGCCCTGGGAAAGGTTGGCATCCAGGGTATAATTTAAGCCAGGCTGCTGGCCAAAAACTAATCCTCTCAGCTCATGGATTTCTTTTCTTGAACTTAGGAAAGAAGTACCAGCTAATATCAAACTGCTGTATGCAGAGCTCCTGTCTTGCTTCTTGAAGGGCACGTTACCTTTTTAACATATGTATATTCTTACTTGTACATACAGTGAACAGCTAACTTTGGGCCTTTGGTGTTGTGCGTTTCCAAAAGGCTGGGGAAAATGGCAGCTGAATAGGTGAACTGGCTATGTTGCGATCTCCCCTTGACAGTCTTAGTTGCTGCCTTTCATAGCTGGGTTCACACAACTTGCTAGATCATATTGACTGAATTAAGCCAATGGTGTGGGTTTGTATAGCAGTAGTTTTGTGGTCTTCTGAACCATAATTAGTTTATGGTTCATTGTGCCATTAAAACCCAGAAAATTGAGTTACAGACCTAAACCATGAATAAGTTAACCATAGGCTGTGCTGTGCAAACACAGGCAGTGAACCACAAACTAACCACACTGGCTGTGTCCACATAAGTTAAACTAGCCAAACACATTTTAGCCTGGATTGTTATAACCAAACCACAGTGTCAAGATACAAAAAAGAAATCAAATTATTAAAATACTCTGGAACACTAATGATGGTGTTCACACATGGTAATTCATAATTAACCTAATTGGCTGGGTTCAAACATCCAGCTCCATCCTGTGATATCTATATTGGGTTACATTAACACAGCACATTGGGCCATAAAACTAGCCAACCACATTTTAGCCTAAGATGCTGTGTGAACCCAGATATGATATGGTTTGTATACTGTAGGTTTAACTTGAGGTGAAAATACATCCAGTGAAGCTTATTCAGAAACCATGCCTTAGCCACAATATGCAAATTGAGCCACTGACATTTCCAAAGTAAGAATGGGTGGTAACATAATAATTGCAGTTGTAATTAATTAAAGTACTCTTTGTGTTAAACATGTAATTAATTTGGTTTCCCCAGACCAATCTGGTAAATTTCCAACTACAGTATGGTAGCACGGAAGGATCAGTAAAGCAGAAACCTTGTTCTGGCTGAGTTTACCCACTTTGCTATCACAACCACAGAAGTCCTAGAAAGGAACCATATTTGCTCTTTGGTGATAGAGATGTGACCATACAGGAAAATGTGGCTATCTTGTGTGATGGGCAAGGCATTCAGAGTAGGGTTACCACATTTTGGCTACCAAAATCTGAAAACCACCAGATGGCATCAAAACATTTTCTGCCTCTCTTTCCTGGCATCTAGTGGTTGCTCAGATATGGCATCTCTTAGACAGAATAACTTAAGAAGCCACATAAATACAATGCAAACTTCAAACTACATTAACATTTAATCCTAGTATGCCTGACTCATTTTCATATCACACAAGAAACTCTCCAACTCATGGCACCATTTTCCACTGTAGTTCATTATTATTCCCAAACAACTTTTTCTTCAGCTTTTTTAGTAACTGTAATATCAAACTGAGGAGCAGTTGTTACTAATTCTTCAGTACTACCTGAGATTATATTGAGCAGAAAGTGTTTAAAAGAAAAAAATCATAGGGAGATATTTTTAATTAAAACTTCAGGGGACTTGCTGTGTAAGATTTATTTCTGAGCAAACTTTATAGTCAGATCTGGTCCATGAAAATGGTCACTGACAGATAATATTATACAACATTATACATGCTGTGGAATAAAGACTTTGATCCTGCTTTCAGGTAATTACAGAAAAGCAGTTCTAGGATATCTCAGTAGATTGATCATAACATCAAGAGTTGCTGACTGGGGGGAATAAATAAATAAATAAATATAAATAAATATAAATAAATATATATATTTATTTATATATATATCCCAACCCCCCTCTAATAAATCTGAGCTGAAACCAGTAAGTGATTGTCATGGCACAGAATCAAACATGATTGTCTCTTCACTGATGCAGAAATTTTTGTGTTGAAGGGGTTCTGCAGGGGTCAGTTCAGAAGCTGGAACTTCTACAAGAGAAGCATGATTGCTAGGGTTAGAAAATGAGGAAGCTGCAAAAGTAAAGAGGACAGGAATAATTATATATCAGCAAACTATATACATTATGCACACTACACATGTATATGGATATGAACATTGCATAGCCTTGTTTTTAAAGCAAACATGTTTTTAAAGCAAACATGTGTATCCCACAGCTGGTCAGGCAGTTGAGCTCATGTACTTGTTAATCACTGCAGCTGCACAAGGCTCAATCAAGTGTGCAAAGAACAAGGTGTAAGAATGGCATATATGCAACCAGAGTAACTTGAACAATACACAGTAGAGCAAATATATTTGCTGTTGGTTTTGTTTTGAATATAATAGCTTGCTTGACAGTACATCTTGATGATAAGAGGTAGAACATGAAGTGAGTTGTACCTTTTAAAGGTCTGCCCGTACTCCTATTACAGAGATGGAATAAAATCATAGCGATTTTTGGAGAAGCCTCCACTACATGTAGGAATCCAAACCAAAGCATCTGCAACAATGCAACAACCCATCCTCTCCTTGAAAGCATCCATTGAAGAGGAGCACTTCCATTCCCATCTTGAACTTTTCCTGATCTTCAACTGAAATATGAGAGAAGAGGTCTTGGACGTCTTCTGTGTGATATCCCTGCAGCTATTTGAAGCATGCTATCATGGATAATCTGTCTTCATACCCAGTTCCTTCAATCTCTTTTCATAGATCTTAGTTTTGAGTCCCCTGATTATTCTTGTTGCCCTTGTTGAATCCTTTTTATTAGTGTGGTACCCAGAAGTAAACACAGTACCAAAGGTGCAGTGTGTGTCCATTGCAGAAAAGAACTTTAAAGATCTCTTCTACAACTGGATTAGTGCAATCCATCCAGAACTTGAGCTGGTGAAAGCTAATACTGGCAAGCATTGTGCAGAATGTTTTCGACAGAGGCATTCTTAGGAAATGCAGATGATAGGCACTGCAGTCCAGTGTTTCCTTTGGCAGTCTTCTCACTTGATAAATGAACATTTATTAGGCATTTATTTGGAAGTTTCTCTGCCTGATAATGCGTGTGAGTGCCCATAACATGGTCTTAACATTCCATGTGGGCCCAGTGAACCCCAAAGTGTGAGAACTGCCATATTAATAAAATTGGTGCAATTGACTGAAGCTAGAATCAGACCTTGAAACATCCCACTCAATACCTCCCTTCATTTTGATGAAGAGCCATTGATAAGCCCTCTGAGTATAATTTCCAAGTCAGTTAATTGTCATGCCATCCAGCCCACAGCTTCTAATTAGAATGATAAAGAGCCAGTTGTTGATTTACTGCTGTTACCCTTGAATACTCGGAGACAGTAAAAAAAGAGTTCTTTATAGATTTAACACATCTTTCTGCTAGTTAGGTATCAAGTTTCAGTGGCCTGTCCTATGCTCCCAGAAATGATATGGTTGCTCCAGATGTCTTGGACTTCAGCTCTCATAATCCTCAACTGCATGGTCTTTGACTGAGGTTTATAGGAATGAAGTCTAATGCATCTTGGAAACCCCAGGCTACGGAGGAGGGCTACTGAGTACACACCCAAACTTACTAGTACAGGGTTGTGCTGTAAAACCTAAATTAACATTGCAAAGAATATTTAATCTCACACAGGTGGGGTTATACCTACTGCAAAGTAGCACAGCTTAAATGCGTTGAGCAATGCTGCTTATTTGGTTTGGGGAGAATGAAAAATGAGAGTGTACATATCTATACAATAAGGAACATTAAGCAGATTTTTTTTTCCTGTAGGGAATGCAAGGCCACTGATTTTCAGGTAATGGCTAGTAGAAAAATGGATAATCCCCCGCTCACAGTAAAAGTTGCAGCATATCCTGAAAGGTAGCAATAGCATTTTAATGTTGGGGACTTCAAAAGCATATAGAGCTGGTTTGAAGATTAATATACAATCGAAACCAGAGACATTTCTTTTGGGACTGATGGATAAACAATTGGAAAAATCTCATGGACCTTTGTTTTTATATATGATAACTGCAGTGAGACTTCTGTATGCTCAAAGGTGGAAAGACTCGATATTACCTACAGTGGAAGAATGGATGGTAAAGTCAATGGAGCTAACTGAGATGGCGAAATTGACAGCTTTGATTAGAGAAAAGCCATTGGATCATTTTAATGCTAATTGGAAACCCCTTATGGACTTTTTACGGGAAACAGAAAAAAATGAAGTTATGATATATGGATTTCATGATTAGTAGAATTAATAGATTATAGAAAAAATGAAATGAATGTTAAGTTGACATCTTAAAGTAAGAGTTTAATATATGTTTTACTTATACCTGCTGTAAAAGAAGTAAAAAATCATTCTTTTTTTTTTTGTATTTCTGCTTTTTTCTTTCTTTTTTTGCATTTTTTCTTTCTTTCTCTTCTTTTTTTTCTCTTCTCTTTCTTGACTGTTAGTTCTTGTTAGTTTTTATCTTTGTTTTTAAAAAGTTAATAAAGTTATAAAAAAAAAAGCATATAGAGTCAGGGCACCCACTCTTCTGCTGTGCTCCGTAGCCTGTAGCTTGATGGTCCTTGAAGCACAAACATTAGCAGGTGTTGTTTATCATTGTGCTCTAAAAAAAACTTCCCACCAGCTGATTTTTGCCATTCAGTTCCTTGCGTGGCCCCTTTTTCTTACCAGCTAGGAACAAATATTGAACCCAGAAAAGCTTTACTGCTCATAAACCTGTTTATGAAACTCATTTCTTGAGAATTTGCATAGAAGAGCGGAGTCCACCAGGCGAAGCTGTTATATGCAGACTGCATCCATCTAATGGTATTTTCTTGAAATGCCCATGTTGTGGAACATAGTATTTTTCCAACTACTGGTTATGTTGCATTCTTATTTGGAAAAATGTCAACCTCCCTACATTGAGTACTTATTCAGATTACCTACCAGAATATATTGAAAGGGTGGAAGAAATCATCCTGCTCCTACATATTAAGTTATCCTCTGTTTGTTAAAACAATAAGATGGTTGAAAGGTATTATGAAGTAATTAGCCTGCCCTAATTAAATGACTTTCTATATATTGTAGTGCTGGACTAGCTAAACCGTAGCTGAGATTCCCTTAGGTAACCTGCTGATGTGCTTGTGGGTTTTTGCCTTTTGAACAATAATTTTGAAACTTGTTTTATATTAAGATCTACGCTGATGTAAGATTTCACAGTGAATCTGAGTACATAAGATTTAGGTAAGACTTTGTATTTTGCAGAGGGAATTTTTACAAGAGCTTTATAAGCATTCAGAGTATAACTTGTGCATTTCTCCCAACAGCATGGTGAAATATTACCACAGAAGAAACCTAGGACTGCTCATAAAGAATAGAGACTTATTTTAAAAGGTCTTCTATGTCTATAAGTCTATATGCAGTATTTTAAAAAGAGATAATCAGTTGGGTTTGCTAGATGTAGAAAAGCATTGTAAAGCTGGCCGAAATCAGTAGCACGGTTGCAAAGTTGTGTGTGCCTTCAAGTCAGTGTTGATTCCTGGTGACTGCATGGACTAGTCCCTATAGTTTTCTTTGCAAAGTTTTTCAGAAATGGTTTGCCATTGCCTCCTTCCTAGGGCTGAGAGAGTGGACTGGCCCAAGGTCATCCAGCTGGCTTTGTGCCTAAGGCAGGACTAGAATGCAGGGCCTCCAGGTTTCTAGCCTGGTGCCTTAACCACTACACCAAACTGGCTTTCTGCAAAGTTGACCTCCCTAGAACTGGACTATAAATTTGATTAACCATTCTGGGCAACAGACATCAAATTACTGACAAGGATTAATAGCCTCTAAAGTTGTTAGGTATTAGTGCTGCACTAATACAGGAGGAATATTTAGGTTTGGAACATTGGGTAGGCTTTTAAGGATTAAAAAATCCACAATAAATAACCTCTGTTTATGCCTATACAAATTCTGATCTGCTGCAACTACCACATATATTTCAATGCTTTTTTCCTTCTTCACTGCAGGATTTCTGCCAGTCGGGGATCGTGGATTAAATGTGAATGATATCTGGTGGATATCTGCCAGCAGAAGAGGAAGGGAGGTGAGCATTTTAATTCTCTCTGCAGCCTAGCAAGCATCCCCAAAGAAACTCTGGAAGGCTGAGGGACCTTCTGGAGAAGAATGGAGTATGGATGGGTGGGTGGGCTGTAGTAAGAAGGATAATTGCCAGATCACCTCTCTCCCTGTTCCACCAGCAGGTGTCTTCCTATCACTAGTGGAGTGACAATTGCCAGACATAGCATGATCATATAGTGCCAGATTTGTTCACCTTATGACATTACTGATGCAAATAAAAGTTTCTCATTATCTTCATTGTAAAAGGACACGGGGGTATAATGAGTGCTGAGGAAATAAAATGACAGTGACCCTTAGCTCATGCCCTAATGGCTGGCAGCTTAATTGCCAACGCCACATGGCAAGTTTTTAATGCAACTCTAGAGCAGAATTATGTAAAATTAATGGGGCAGAAATCAAGGAAAAAAGCACAGTATGATCAACTTCCACTGGCATAGCTAGATGTAGATGTCACCTAGCTACACTGCATTTTGTGTGTACGTGCATGCCTTTGAGTCAGTTTTTGACTCCTGGCAACTGCCTGGACAAGTCCCTGCAGTTTTCTTGGCAAGGTTTTTCGGAAGTGGTTTGCCCTTTCCTGCTTCCTGGGGCTGAGAGAGAATGACTGGCCCAAGGTCACCCAGCTGGCTTTGTGCCTAAGGTGAGACTAGAACTCACAGTCCTCCGGTTTCTAGCCTGGTGCCTTAACCACTACACCAGACTGACTCCACTATACTGCATTAGTATTAGTTATATCTTTTTTTTTTAATTTGCAGAAAAGTATGGTAAATAATGACTATCTAGGGAAAAACATCTTACCTCACTGTATTCTGATGCTTACCATGAAAAGAAAATAGTATACAGGTGACAAATATATCCCCCAAATCTCATTTTGATTGTTTAGATACAATTTTTAAAAGTTTCTGGCTGAGAAGAATTCGCCGATATGTAGATTTTTCGGTAATATTCCTGCTGAAATGAAAGCTTGACATCTGGTAGGGTTTTTTTTTTAACAGACAGGCTCCCTCTATTTCTTATGAAGAATAGTAAGCATTCTTTTAAGAATTATACTTCACTTGGCTACTGAAAATACCACATTTACAGCATAAAATATAGTCAATAAAAACACAAGTGTAACCACTAACTATTCATGTCTAGAAATAAAGAACATATGAGACTATAAACACTTCAAGATGAAGCAAAAACCCCAGTGATTCCTGCATCACCTTCAGAAATTGATGGGATCAAAATTGTCTGTGATGCAACTGTTAAAAGCACAAAAGTCCCTTTAAAGCAAGCAACGGTGGTTATCCAATTTACATTTATGTTGCCTGTATGATACGGAGGGGAATTCTTCCCATCTTCCCCAGAAAGTGGAGGAGGGGAAGAATTACAAATTAAATGGAAAATTGACGTTCTGGAAAGAAGGGGGAAAAAAAAAAATCTGCTGACTTGGATTCACTACTGCGCTATTGCCATCTTGTGGACAAATTCTTTACCTTTGATTGCTGGGCCTTGAGTCTACCAAAGGAGCCTCTGTTTAAGACAGTGTTTCTCAACCTTGGCAACTTTAAGATATGTGGACTTCAACTCCCAGAATTCCCCAGCCAGCCACTGTTGATTGTTAAGCGAGTCACCATGGTCGTTAAGCAAAACATCACGACTGCAACTCACAATTTGACCTCTGCGTTCTCCATTAACTCTGCTTGTCGCAAGCCAGTTGGGAAGCATGCAAATGGTGACCACATGACTGTAGAATGCTGCAACGATCGTAAATGTGCGCCAGTTGCAAAGTGCCCAAATGGCGATCACGTGAGCACAGGATGCTGTGATGGTTGTAAAAGCTGGTTTTTTTACACTGTCATAACTTTGAACAGTCACTGAACAAGGCTGTCAGTAAGTGAGGACTACCTGTACAACTATGCTCAGTGCCACCTATTAGTTAAACCAGTATTTCTCAACCTTGGCAACTTGAAGATGTGTGCACTTCAACTCCCAGAATTCCCCAGCCAGCAAACTATGTAATGCCGCTGTTTTTATAAGGGCAGCAAGAATCTCCTGAATAATTTTTATTTCTGATCAAGAGTTGCTGTTTCAAATGAGAGACTCAGATCTTGTGCTCTTGACACCTCTGGAGGCAACCCCTCAAAGGGAAAAAAAGCTGTTTCAGCTAAGCAACAAAACAATAGATGCATTTATAAGAGGGAGAGTTTGAAACTTCCTGCCTTTAACAACAAAGCCAGAATTTCCAACTCCAATCACCCCCTAGTAAGCTGATGATCAATTTCCTGGTAAGAGTTTTTGGCACATTAATGCCGGGAGAGATGAAACCTATACAACTGGTGGTATGCTGTGGGACGGGAGAAAGCATCTCCTCTCCTTTATATTAAGAATTATGATTGCTGGTGTAACCTTTGTTTTGCAAATTTAAAGAGGCACCAAGATTTTACTTAGGAATTCTGAAAGAGCAAATTATTATTTTTTAGAATGGAACTCTCAGGTGTGGTAAAATGAATAGTCGTTATTATAAATGTTATCAACAGGAAGCCTTCTGATTATTTTCATAGTCTCTTTCATGGAAGGATGCAAGACTTCTCAGGGGCTGAGTCTGGTTGGGAGGACATAAAAGGGAATGCTGAAGGCTCTCAATGAAGTAAGATGAGCTATGCCTGATCTTCTTCAGAATGATTCCTGAGGAACATCTGAGGTTTTTGCTGTTCTCTTTTATTATGATTCATTACCTTAAGGCAGACTTGAGCTAGATGTTCAAAGAAACAATTCCTTCACACAAGATAACAGAGGGTGCCTCTGTTAAGTAGCACACATCACAACCACAAGCTGACAGCTATATTATACCTGACTGATATGCATGTTAGGTGAGATGAAGATTACGTGGAGTGCCAGGTTAATTTAAGAGAAGTTCTTTTTAGCCCAGGATGGCTTTTGAATGATACGCTGGTGGAGTATTCTCTAAAAAATATTGAATGGGATGAAGAGAAAAACTAAATTTGATTTCATTTGCAGTCAGTAAAATTACAGTGAATACTATTTTTTTCAGTCACATATTTAAGAGTTTTCCTCTGCTGTCTCATCAAAAATTACAATTTGATAATTTTTAGAGGTCTTCAGGAAGGGCATATGGAGCCTTTTGTTGGCTCCATATGTTTCTTCCAGAAAGTAATAACATGAAGTTTTCTACTATAATTAATAGCTATAATCCTTTTATAGAAGCTATGGTCCTTTTATTTCTCTCTCCATCTGTCTTTCTGAGTCCCATCATTTTTCCTGTTGCAAATATATGTACATAGGAGCAGTCTGATGATGTTCCTTTGTACATCTACTTTGCTAATTTCAAATTCTTTCTAGGTTTGTTTCTTGAAAGAATAATGAGTAATAGATCTTTGGCTATTGGGAGAAAGATGCTCTGCACATGCACAAGAGCAAAGAGTCCTTTTCTTTCTGCCTCTCAAGTTTACAGCATCAAAATGTGAAGGCAACTAGCAATACTTCCTAAAGACTGTACACAACTACTAGAGGTCAGTGTTTTGGCAACAGGTCTGTCTCTTGAGTAAAGACAACTATTTTTACCTGCTGGTGGCTACCCAGCATGCCTTGCTAAATACATAATTTCCACTGCCAAGAACTTGAGCCATCATGAAATCACCAGAGTGCAATGTTCTGGACAGTTGTCAAGGGAACATCTCTGATGCCTGACACAATGGATTCTAGCTTTCTCTCCTCCCAAAAGCTATTTCTCTACTTTTCCCCACCTATATACTGATTTGTATGACTGCATTTCATTCCCCTCTGTTAACCAAGGAGAATTGTGACAAACAGGATATCTGAAGAACTCTGCAGGCATCTGGATTTATGCCCTGCGTTTGGCAATTGAAGGGGAAAAAGATCTGCACATATACAAATCAGAAAAAATCTGAAGAACACGTCACAAACCATAGATTTAAACCTTCAAGAGCATCTTATAATCAGATGAAAGAGAGGTTTCATATGGATAAAAGGACAATTGGAACTGAGAAGAATAAAACTGAATTTGAAATAGAATTATGTACAAATGATGATCATATAATAGCTAAAATGTACATACACATTGTTATTAAGACTAGAAACAGAGGATGAACAGGTTAAAGACTGTATGATGAAATGGGCTGCAAATTTTGGTTATGATATAAACGTGGATACATGGGAGAAAATGTGGGGAACTGGTGTTAAATTTACATTGTGTTATAATTTAAGAGAAAACCTTTATAAAATGAGGTACCAATGGTATATGATACTGGCTAAATTGTCTAAAATGTATAAAGGAATATCAAATCAATGTTGGAAGTGTGAAAAGGAAGACATAACTTTTTATCATGCATGGTGGACTTGTGAAAAAAAAAACCTGGGTACAAATTCATGCAGTGATATAAAAGATATTATGGACTAATATCATGATGAAACCAGAATTATTTTTACTGGGTTTTATGGACAAGGAATTAGAAAAAAATATGGAAATTAATGTTGTATATGGTAACTGTGGCAAGATTATTGTATGCAAAAGTTGGAAAAGCAATGAAATGCCTACAGTCCAAGAGTGGATCATAACATTAACTGAACTTGCAGAAATGGCAAAGCTGGCCAGTTTGGTCAGAGAAAAAACAATAAAGACTTTTTTTAAAAGACTGGAACCCTTATAAGGACTTTTTGCTGAAAGAAGAAAAAAATGAATTGATGGTTATGGGATTTGGGGATTAAACATCAGACAAAGAGGTTGGGGAAAAGTTTATGATAACTCAATAGAAAGAATGGTGGAAAGCACAAATGTATTTTTTTCCCTCCAATTTCTTTCTTGTTTCTCTATCTCTTATTTTCTATCTTTATTCTTGTTTGTTCTGAATGTTTTATTACATTAACATTTCTAATTAAAACAAACCTTCAAGAACAGTTGAGCACAATTAAAGATCAGAATCAAATTTATTAAGAAATGAGTTTGTGATATATGGATAAGTAGATAAATGGATGGATTGATATCATAAAGTTAATGCTGTTAGAGAATGGATGCTTTACATAGGCATAGGTATTGGTCCTGTTCAAAAGCAGTAACTATCTTGACCTGGATTCAAAATATAATTTTAAAAAAATGGACAAAAAGAAATAGTTTGATGCTTAGGGGAAAAAAAGGCATCACCTTGATTTTTATGACCCCCCTGAAGATGCCTCAGGCCATCAGCCACACAAAGCTAGAAAAAGCCCCACCTACTTTTCCCAATGGCCAGCTGATCAGCAGCAACTAATTCAGTGGTTTCTTCCTTATCATGGCAACAGGAAGCCAGTGTGGATCTTGGGGGAAAGAGTCAGAGGACTAAAAGAGATGAAATGGGTGTGTGTTCAATGGATGAACCTGTATGAGTAGCTCCTAATCCCCACATGGCCCGTGGGATCAAGAGAAGTTGTAGGCTGTGTGTTATGGCTCTCCTTGAAGTCTTAATCAGTCTTGGGGTCTAGGTTCCTAAATAAAACGATCTTGTAGATACAGCTGATCACAGGCCAGAAAAGAGAGCAAGTCTTGATTGAGGAGAGGGAGGGCTAGTCATCTAGCAGGGAAGTGGATGACAAGGCCTGCTGGTAGCTTGCCTAAGGACTGCTTTGTTCTAGTGGATGGTGTTTTGCACTGGGAACTTAAAGGCTGGTATTGTATTGCCTGATCTTGAACAAATTGCTTCGTCTTGCTCCTTTTTTTCTAAAAACCGGAATAATAGGGAATGATTTCACAGAGTTCTGAATGCAATCTAGCAAAGACTGTAAAAGGAATGGCCATATTGAGAAATTTGATAAATCATAATAGCTCTCCAGAACGTCTTGGGGTCTTATCTGTGGCATGCAGCATCTACAGATTATCTTCCAGTTCATGTTATGCAATGTTTTGGGAACCTAAGACTTCAGGATACCTATTTTGGATCTGTTCTGTCTCTGCTTCCTATCTTGAATGCCAGAGAGAACATACCAGAGTTACATTTATCCGATGCAAGACACTCTCACAAGCTATCACTCGGCAGCAGTTTTGTCAGTTGCCTGAGTCTCCATTCTTCCCTATGTAGTTGCAGAACAACAACCCCTTTCCAAGGCTCTTTAGCTCAGGGATGGTTGTAAGAGTCTCCAGGAAAGTATTCCCAACAAGGCATAAAACACAGACAATGATGGCAGAAGCCCAGAGGCTACCATGGTTGAGGTGAGCCTTGGCAAGGTGGCTTCTGGAGGACCCCATCTTTTCTGGATGATCTCTCTCTTAGTTTTTGCTCTTGCTTCCCTCTTCCCTGTTTCTTTTTTTCTGTCTGTTCTCTCTCTCTTTCCCTTATATTTATGAAGCAGTGATCTAGGCACTTTCCATTCACTTTCCTTTAACTTTAAATGTTCTGCAGAGCAAAGCTCCAATTGTATCTGACAGCTTTGTTTCTCCAAGTGGCCTCCAGAGAAGAGAAGAGAGAGAGGGCAGGAGTCTATTATTTTATTTTATTTTTTTAAGTAGAAAGAAACCAGATATGCAGGGTGCTGAATTTGGGGGCCTAGTGGGCAGTGAACATATGCCCAGTGGATATTCATGGTGGTACCATACTCAGGAATATGTTCTGCTCTTCAAACCTCAGTAAAATGAGGACATTTTCAAACAGGAGAAGTGAGGGGTTTTTTTTGTTTTTTGTTTTTGCTACAGTCTTGGAACAATTATTTATTTTGTAATCAGTATTTGCATTGGGAGAAATCCCCCATCTGGCTTTAGTGTTTGGTGATGGCCAGATGCTAGAATATAATGGACTTTCTGCATCTGTAATTAGTTCAAGAAGAGGATATCCATAAGTATTGTTTTTTGCCACTCAGTCATACTCCATACCTTAGAGTTTACATGTAGGGCAACCTTAAGGGACGGTGGATTTTGCGGGGGGGGGGGGGCTATCCTACATGGTAGGTTAGGGGTAACTAATAATGCAGCTCCAAAGTTCACCAAATTAGCTGAGGTTTTTCCACTAATGAATTGGGAATGGGGACACTACAGGTAGGTAAAGGACTGGTTGTCCATTTAGCCTGCCTATTCATGCTCCAAATAAAATCTCTCAGTGACTCATAGCTTAATCAGTTCATACAATATGCTAAGACAAGACTGGTTTAACTAGTTGGTTGAATAAATCATTGTTAGCTGGGTTCTCATGACATGTTAAATCATAAACAAGCCAATCACTTTTGTCCTAGTGTGATGTCTGAACTATGTCATGCATGCTATAAGGATATACTATATACCACCCTCATGGGTAGCAGCTGAGAAGTTGCCAGAATTCCTCATCAGATCCCTGACAACAATTTATAATTATTACTGGTTAGACTATATCTTCTTCAGCATAATATCTACCTAATTGCCTCCTCTCTTTTTAAGATCTGAAAGCTATATCCATGACTCAGTTCCACCAGGGTGCAAAATACTCTTACTTTGCAAAGCCAAAGGAGAGTGTGCCTATTGTGCACTATATTAAACACAGTTATCTCAAACTGAAAACTGTCTGGAGACAATAATTAACAGCCCATTTTTCAAGAGTCTCTTGGGGGCTACGTTTTCCTTGTTTTCCTGTGTGTTGCATCCAGTTTGCATACTTTTCTCCCAAGAAAATAATGACATCAAGTAGGACCAGGAAGACTGCACTTCCCCCTATCTGTCCTACTGGTCATCCACAAGAGCAATCCAAATGGCCTTGATTCTGAAAATTAATGTATGAAAGAATAAGTTAGTTGTGTTTGACAGGGAAAATGAATTAATTACTGCAAGTTAAACTTACATAGTGAAAAACTAAAGCAAGCAGATGAATGTATGTTGGTAGAATATTTACTTAAAATTGATAGAGATTTTAAGACATGCAAATGCTAGCTAGAAAGATAGTGGGTAGTATGTCAGAAGAAGCAAAAAAAAGCTGTATGTATGAGTTGTATAATTGAGAATTTGCTACCGTATGTTGGGAAAAACATAAAAGTAAGTTGATTGGGTTGGAATAGGGTTTCTTAATACATCTGTGTGGTAAAAAAGAAGAGGCAGGTGAAGAATGAATGGATGCTGAATGAATATGGCTTGAATACAAAAGCAAGTGATCATTATGAAAGAAATACATTAAGGTGGTTTGGATATATAGAGAAGATGAATAAAGACAGGATTACAAAATAGGAAGAATGAATAGGTTGCAGAAGAGGAAGACCAAGGAAGTTGTGGTGGAGTTGTTAGGAAAATGGAGTTGATGAGATCCTGAAAAAGAAGTGAGAAGTTTAAAGAACAAAAGCCAATATTTAAATCAATATACTGAAATCACAGAACAAGGATAGTTTGTAACAATAGATAAGTATGGAAATGTGTTTCTGTAATCTAAACAATTTCATTTCTCTTATCTTCTGCCCTTAATTTATTTGGCTTCCTACTTTTCAGTTTGGAATAACTGTTTATCTTGAAAGGATGTGTGAAAGTATGTATCAAGGTATTGAGGAAGGAGCTTGAACAGTCATAGGTTCTCTGTGAACAATTTTAATCATTCTTTTCAGGCAAATTCAATTGAATTCACTTTGATTTGGTCTCCAGTGTGGGGTCAGTTCATGGGGGGAAACCTTGGCAACTGTTTCTTTGGTTTCTATGGATTCTTTTTAACTTGCAGATCTTGTGGATGTGGGTAGGGTGTGTGGAGAGAGGAGGTCACCGCTTGCTTGCCTGACCCTTGTCCATTCTTGCTGATTAAATTGAACAGGTTCAGATTGGCCTCATGGTTAAAGAAGGTGATCAATGCCTGCATGCTTAAAGGAGGCAGTTATTAGACCTGTACTGAAAAACTCATCCCTTGACATGGTAGATTGTTCTAATTATACACCAGTCTCAAATATTCCATTCTTAGGTAAAGTGACCAAGAAAGTGGTAGCTTCCCAGCTCCCAGTGCATCTGCATGAAACTGATTTTCTCAATCATTTCAGTTGAGGTTTCATCTGGAATGTGGTACTCAGGTTGCTTTGGTTATCTTGGTAAGTGACCTGTGCCAGAAAGTAGCCAGAGGAATTACAATTCTGGTAGTTTTCTTAGACTTCTGGCAGCTTTCAGTACCATCAACCTGCTGTCCTTCTGATTCATCTAGCAGAGTCAGATCTTGAGAGCACTATTTAGCAGTGATTCCATTTCTTCCTGTTTGGACATGCCCAGGAGGTGGTGTTAAGGGACTGCTGTTTGACACCTTAGTTGGTGACATAAGATTCTGTTGGCTTTAACGGAGTTTTCTGTGCTTTTACCATCTAAATAAATACATAGAGGAAGTCATTTGGAACTTCTGCACTTAAGGAGGCAGTGGTTTGTCCCTCCTCAAAACGTAATCACTGGACCCAACTGTGCAGGATAATTTCTGGCCTATCTTCAACCTCCCCTTTCTAGGGAAGCTTATTCAGAAGATGGTTGCACTGCATTTTCAAGGAGCCATGGATGAAGTGGATTATTTGGATTCCTGTCATCAAGCCTGGGGACAATATGGAGATGGCATTGCTTGTACTTGTTAATGACCTGTGGAAGGACCAGGATGGAGGTGGTGCATGCATCCCGGTTCTCCTTGATCTCTTGGCAGTCTTCAATACCATCAATTATGATATCCTTCTGGACTGGGTTGGGAGTTGGAGGCATAGTATTGTAGCAGTTCTCCTCCCTCCTCCAGGCTGGTTCCAGCTGGTGTTGGGCTGGAGAAGATACCTAGCCCAAGGCTTTGTAGGGTTTGATTCTTTCTTTACTCCTATTTAACATCTACATGAGACTGCTGGGTGAAGTTATCTGTTGGCATGGGGTTAATATAATCAGTATGCTGATGATAATCAGTTCTACCTTTCAACCCCAGGCCATTGAAGTGATGCTGTTGAAGTTCTGTCATGTGATCTGGAGGCTGCAGGGTCTGAATGAAGAAGAACGGACACAGAGTCAAACCTCATAAGACCAAGTGACTAGGGACTGTGGAACACCCCACCACCACCTGAGTCCAGAGATTTTCCATCTTTTGTTCTGGATGGGCTAGCACTGCCCCAAACAGACTAGTTAGTGTGCAGTTTGGAGGTTTGCCCAGACTTACAGCACCTGCTTAAAGAAAGGTAGCAGCTGTGGCTCAGAGGGCCTTTGTATAGCTTTACTTTATACACCAATTACTCCTGCTTCTAAATTAGGAGGCCCTGCTCTCAGTTGTTAATGCCTTAGTCACCTGACAAGTGAATTGCTGCAATGTGCTCTACGTGGGCTTGCCCTTGGTAACCACTCAGAAGCTTCAGCTGGTCCGGAATGCAGCAGTACAGGTAGATATGAGTGTACTTCCGTACGACCACATAACGCCTATCCTTTGCAGGTTACACTGGTTACCAGTTTGCTTCCAGGTGCAGTTCAAGGTGCTGGTTCTTACTTACAAAGCCATTCGTTCACAGGACCAGGTTTCTTGCAGGATAGTAAGATCTGACAGGGTTGGTATGCTCCAGATCCCATCATTTAGGCAATGTCATCTGGCAGGATCCAGGACAGGTGTTGCTGCTCCTGTCCCTTGGAACAGCATACCCCAAGATCTGGTTCACCCTAACCCTGCCTGCCCTTCAGAAGGCTTTAAAGACCTGGGGTTTTCTTTAGGCGTTGGGTTTGGGAGTGGTATAACTTGTTGGATGAGCTTTTTCT
This sequence comes from Python bivittatus, assembly GCF_059951505.1. NCBI lineage: Eukaryota > Metazoa > Chordata > Lepidosauria > Squamata > Pythonidae > Python > Python bivittatus. The sequence goes on from NW_028277098.1 coordinate 37,231,832, forward strand.
TGGCACTTTGTGTGTCTGTATGTCTCTGTTTTGGTTTATGGTTTTAATTTTTTTTATTGTGTGGTTTTATTAAATTGTATATTGGTCTTTACTGATGTAATCAAACAAACAAACCTGCCTGTTACTTAGATGAGCAGGAGAACCCTTTTGAATATGCCCTCCCTGCCAGAAATTTGGCTACCAGCTACACTGCAGGGGTTTCTCTCTGTCTCCCAGGAAATGCAGTGTGCTCCATAAGGAGGTGTGGCTGGCTCCACTCTCCCAATATTTCTCTTTTGATGAGCTTTCAACTCTTAATAATTTCACTGACTGATGTTTATTTTGCTTTTAATTTTCATTCGATCAACTTGTATTTTTTTTTAATAAAATCTTGATTGTTGTAAGCTGCCTTGGGTTTGGAATAAACAGAAAGGCCAGGTGTAAATTGAACAGTAAGTAAGCAGGTAAATAAATAAATGATGAAAAGGGCCCAGGACTGAATCAGTCCAATTTGATCAGAACCAGCGATGAGCATTCGCAGTATGATGCTTGAGCCATCTATGTATCTCCTTAATTGTCACCCCATCCCATCCATGCATAACTAGATTGTTAATCAACCAGAATATTCTGGCTTTTAATGCTTGGCTGAAATCAAGATATTCACAGCATTTCTACCATCTGTTCAGGAACTTGAAGTAAGGTCTGCTCTCTGCTTAACTTTTCAAGATCAGCCAAGATGGGTTAAATGCTTCCACCCGCTGCGAATGCTTAGGAATCATAAGAAAGTATCAATGCAGATAAATGCCAAGGATAGTCTGGAAAAACTTGTTCTCAACAAATTCATGTTGACTTCTGTAATTACTGCATTGTTTGCAGGGTGCTATAGACTGACCTGCTCTAGAATCTTTGCAAGTCAGATTGACTGATCTGTAGTTCCCTAAATAATTCCTTTTCTTCCATTTTGAAGACAGAGATAATATTTGCTCTCTTCCTGTCATCTGGCTCAGTTCTCCACAATTTCTCAGAGATAATACCTAAAAGTATAATAGATGCAATTAATCTGGCCCTGGAGGTTTAAACTCATTCAAGGTAAATATATATTTCCTGTTCATGAATCTTGCCCTTTCATTATTTTCTGGTGGAAGGTGCATCCTCTTGCTGGAAATAATAGAGTCAGTATAGAAGTTGGGTAGCTCTGCCCTTTTTTCTGTTAACATTTTACCTTCTGCATGGAGGAGCTGCATTACTGATACATCTAGTATACTTTATTTCTGTTTGTTTTCTTGTGAAGGTATCTGAAGAAGCTGTTTTTGTTCTTAATATCCTTTGCCAACTCCAACTTATTCTGAATTTTAATTTTCATGAATACAGCATATTTAACAGCTACATAACAGGTAGGTAGCACTGAATTTGGCCACTGCTGTTGAATAAAACTTTAACCTTAACAATTGTTTGATATAAATATATCAACATTTACTGATGTATTCATAAATGGAATGGGAAGAGCATAAGGGTTTTTGTTGTTGTTAGTCAATTGTGAAAAAAATCTGGCAGATTATTCATGCCTATTTGTAACTTGAGGGGTGGGTGGCAATTGCAAGCATATGCAGGCTATGGGACTCTCCCTTCATGCCCAATTCATGGCTTAGGATGTTGTGTGAATCCATCTAAGTGTAGTTTATGCAGCAAACTATAGTTAACCAAGCAATGATATACAGTAGCGCAATGTGTGAATCCAGTTGCTACCTGAATTTGCATGATAAGCTAAGCCTAGTCATCAAGAGACCTAACAAGTTGAACTCAGAACCCTGGACAACATATGCATAGAATGGATTTTTACACTTTTTTTTAAGGTGTAAAATTGTAAATACAGAAGGAGAAGATCTACTAGCGACTGTTGGGAAGTCCTTCGTTCTCTTGAATGGTTGTCTCCAGTTGAATGGGCAAGTCATTTACCCATTACACCAGACTAGGTCAGGCCTGTTGCCCAAACACATCCACTCAGTTTTAATTCTACCTTTAATATATTAATAATCTTTAGAGTACTGGCTTGTAATTATCATACATCTGTTGAGCAATGTTGTTCGTATGTCCTGGATCTTATTTTAGTAGAGCTTGCTCCTTCAGCTTTTTCCTGATAAGTCAGTTTGTGCTTCCTTCCTCTATTGATGATAAACTATTCCACAGTGAAGGTTTTTCTGACTGAGATGATATAGTATTTTCTAACACAGCAAGATGAGATCCACTTCCAAATGAAGATGACTAGTAAGGCCAAGTTATATCAACCCTCCTAAATAAATTTGAGGGGTGACTTAGAGACCAGAGTAGGCCTACGAGGGCTAGGTTGCAAAACTCCTGACTACTGTGAGATAGCAGCAGGGTCAGAATTTTCTATAGATCAGAAGGAGGAATTTTCCTTTTTGATATAGAAGATAGATTTAAATGAATAAATGATTACGCAGCAGAGAGAGTCGGCCATCTTTTCTGTTTGAAGTGCAACACTTTGGTACTAGAAACGTGGCTCAGAACTACTTTGCTTTCTTACTATGAGACTTATATAGTGATGTAGTTCAACAGGTGTCTTGTAAACTTAAAATAAAAGCATGTAATTTACTCTCAGTCTAACTCTGCAAGTCTGACTGTGACTCAACAAGTCTGTTTGAGCCTAGCTATTTTCTAAGCTTGTTTTCCCCAGACAGGAATTGTTGTTTAGTCTCATACAATTAGGAAGTTGTTTTCTTTCAAGACTGAACTTTCTTTTTCAGTTTTAGAAGATTACATAACAATGTTTATTTGTGTGGTTGGACTGATTAATTTATAACCTGCCTTTCTACTCCAAAGATAGCTAACAAGTTGAAATTTGATTACTTCAGCAAATTTAGAAAAAGTGTAATTAAAGAAATACATTAATATTTGAAATCTTCCAGAGTTGACCTTCTGACTGAACTTAAAGGCAACCTTCTTATTTATTCTTATCTTTAGGAAGATGTGTATGCATGCAAGTTAGGCAACTTATGGAGGCAAAGTTGAAAAAGATGGGAGTATAATACTTAGTGAAGCTATAGTAGGAAGGGGCACATTTGAGACCCCATGATAACATGTGGCCCTGGAAATGCTTGACTGGCTTCTAGAGTTCTCAACATCTGTTAACTGAATTGTGATGTTTAATGTGGCAAAAGAGGGAAATTACTATACACTGGACTGGAGAACAACCGTATTAACTATAGTTTATTTGACTTAAATATACATGAGTTTAAACCAAATTTAGTTTTTGTCCTAGCCCCAAACATCACTTTTTGGGAGCCTGGCCCTTAATACATCCCTCAGAGTCATTTGGTTTAGGAGAACATAAGAAACCCAAGTGGAGGAAAATAAACCTATGAATAATTGTGCTTAAACACTGCAGCTAAAGTAGATTACCTTAACCATTTTTGACCCATGGCCTAATCTAGAAAACACATTATGTCTGCCGATAAACTATTTCAGATGTGGCTTAAGAGACGACTATTCTTCATGAAGTAGGTTGCATGGTCATCTAATTTCCCTTAGATTTTGGTTCATGTAGTACTACCTTTCTTTTCACAATTACTGCTCTCCAATTCAACCAAGACATGGAACAGTCAGCAGGGTTCTTCCCTCTGTGTTAAATGCTCCTGTTTTTGGTATGCTGTAAATACATGTAGCAGCTAGAATATTGGCATGTATTAATTGATGAAGCCAAGGAAGGAAGCAGGATTGCTCACTTTGAAAAGAATGAATGAATGACATTTATATTTTGTAATCCCACAGCACTCTCAGCAGTTTTACAGGAATTTACAACCACTAAAACATCCATAGTCAGTATTAAAACAATCAAAACCTTAAAAACATACATCTCCCCCCCACCAAATCAGTCATTGTCCTAAATGCCCTCTGGAAAAGTTCTTTTTTCAGCTGCTTTTGAAAGGCCATTAAAATTAGAGCTAACTCAAGTGCCAGTGGGAGGTCATTCCAGAGGCCTTGTGCTGCCACAGAAAAAGAGTGCCTCTAAGTCTTGCCCCCTCCAAAGCTCCCAAAAGTGAAGAACCACCAGCTGCTTCAGTTCCTTCTCCTGGCAAGATTGAATGGGTCAGCTGATTCTGGTGGGCCAATGTGGTCCCGAAGGTAATTTTCTGCCAAACTATATACATCAAAATCAGCACTTTAAACTGTATTCACAAGTCTACAGGAAGCTACTCTTCCTGGTTCAAATCTGGCTCAATCACTCTCTCTAATTGTTGCTGTTGTAGGCTTATTTATTTAAACCACCCAATAGCTGAAGTATTCTGGGCTGTTTACAATTAAAATATCACACTCCCATGATCCATTCCCACCACTCCTGCCACTGCCACCCTGGTTCCAGCCCAGGATCCTTGGATACAGCAGGTGCATCACTCTGCTGTTCCCTCAGTTTCACTGTTGCCCTGGTTCCATTGTCACAACCAATCCACCTTGGCTACACTCCCTGCTGATGTTCAGATAATCACTCCAAGAACAGTGGTGATGTAGCGGCCATGTCTACTCAATCCATTGCTGTCGTCACCACTGCTGCTATTCTGGTTCCAGCCAGCTGCCTTCCAACAGCAGCAGATGCCATACCTCGTGATCCCAATCATGGCATCATTGCCACTGCAGCCATTCAACTCCAATCCAAAACGACTCCCTCCTTCTGTCTGCCAGATCCCCTGACCATGCACTGACTGAGCAACTTTTTCTGGTGGCTTGCTGAATCTCCCTGTGCTGGTAGCACTCCTGATGGATCTCCATGGCACAAAAACATCCAAACCATCCAGACTTAGTCCTTCCCCTCACACACACCGAAACTCAATCCAAGCCTCCAGGCAAATCCATTCTTCCAGCTCTCTGTTCTTTTACCCTTAGTACCCCACATCAGCTACCTTCTGTGATGCCATCTTTAAAAAATAAAAACTGTGAATCACAGCTGAAATGCCCATGAAAAAGATGTTGATGTTTGTGGGTGATGACTTAGTGTTGTGGAAGTAATTCTTTGCCCAGCACAGACCTGAAGGGTGGAGGACAATATGTAGTAATCAGCAGAAAAAGCCAGTTTGGGGGGCAATTAAATGCTTGGGTGTGGCAAGACAGAGAAGAAATGGGTGTGAACTCAGACTCAGAAGCACTCCAGAGAATGAACCTTATGGGTACTGTCTGTGGCCACCTCAAGAGCAAGAGTCATGCTGCAAGTCAAGACTTGAGATCAATGCTTTCTTAGACTCAATTCCCACAAAAGGGCTATGTGAGGACCATTGCAAGAATAAGTATCAGATCATTCAATAGATGAAGTAAAACCAGACTGATCACTGGAACTACTAATAATGAAATTAAAGCTTAGATATTTTAAACATATAATGTGGAGGCAAGAGTAATTGGAGAGGACCCTGATGCTTGGAAAAATCAAAGACAATTGAAAGAGGCCAAAAGAAGACAAGGTAGCTACAGGTAGTCCTCGACCTACAACCATTCATTCAGCAACTGTTCGAAATTACAACGGCACTGAAGGAATGGTGATTACGACCAGTCCTTGGAGTTCTGGTTGTCCCAGCACTCCCGCAGTCACGTGATTGCGATCTGGGCACTTGACAATTGTTTTGTACTTATGGTTGCAGCACCTCACAATCACATGATTGCCATTTGCAACCTTCCCTGCCAGCTTCCCCAGAAAGTCAGTGGGGAAGCCAACATGGAAGGTTGCAAATTGCTGGGGTAAGTTTTCCCCTACCTGCACACCTTCCACCAGCCCCTCTTCACTTATGCCACGCTGGCCACTTGCGCAATCCTGTGCACCCTCTTTGACCTGTGTTGGGCCTCTCACACACCATTGAACATCCTTGTGGACATGCACCATGCTTCTTGTGCACCCCCTTGCACCCTTGGGCACCCTCCCTGACCTTCCCCTGTAGCCCTGCACATCCCCTTGCTCTCTCCAACCAGCAGTAGTCACTTACCTGCCTGCTGGCCTAGGACTTGCAACTTCCTGCTGACTTCCTCACTGATTTTGGTTGTGAGAAGCGGGCAGGAAGTTGCCTCCCCTAATGACAGCGGGATTCAGTTAACAACAGCAACCAGGACTGCAGGGATTGCTGTCGCTTAGCAATGTGGTCATGCTTTACAACTGCATCATTTAGCGATGGAAATTTTGGTCCCAGTTGCTGCCATAAGTCAAGGACTACCTGTAGAATAATTGAAGAAGATTGTGATGTTTGGAAAAAAATCAAAGACTATCATTAGTGACATCAGAGGAACTTAGTGAAGCAGTTATTGACAGATATTCTTGATGAAATGATGTTCAACAGGCCATGAAGAGTCAGAATTGACTGAATGACTGAAGAACAATATCAACAAACTTATGAAAATTGTTCTGCCTGACGATTCAGTCACATCCAGCTACTCATAATATGGAGACATTTCTTTTCACTTCAAAACAGACTTGTGACTGGATAGTTTCCATAATAAGTCATTTCAGATAGCATATTTTACAGCTCTAGTTAGACATTAGCATTTAATATGTATTTTCATCTCTTTAACATCAAATCATTTCATAGTATCATTTTTCTTTGCTCACAGGTTCATCAATTCTTTCTGTGCTATGTGGAATATGCTAGGGCAGCCTTCCCAGCCTCTACATGGGTTGTGATTACAACTCCCAGAATTCCCAGCAAACGTAGCCTGGGGAAGACTATGTTAGAATGCCACCTATTGGCTTTGAGATCTCAAGTGATGCAATACTCCTCTTCCACAGCTGTGCTAGTGTGTGCACCTATACTCTTTGTTTTTGTTTTGAATTGGTTATTCCTCAATCCCATTGTTATTTATTGATGGGAATCTCCTGGGGAGGTGATGATTTACACTTAGGATGAGTGCAGTGCTATGGCAAGGACTAGTTTCTATTATTCTTAGTATTTTTATTAAAAAATATATCTGAGAGTCCCTACGATCACAGATTTTGTTTGTTTGTTTACACCTTGTTTATTGACTCTACATAGTTGAACTTTGCAACTGTTCCAAAGAACTACGCTTGACATAAGAGATGCTGGCTGCAATCCAAAGACTTGCGCAAAAGTTGATTAGCCTGTATCCTTTTTGCAAACCAAATTAACTGTGATGCTTCTAAATGGTTCTTCAGGAAATATTTGGGAGTTGTAATTTTTGTTTAAAAACCAAGCATTTTTCCTAAGAATGTCATCATACTCACTTTTAAAACTCCAGTGTCCAAGATATTGTAAGAATAGATACATTTTCTCTAGGATAATCTGTTCCCAACCTGGTCTTTCAGGTTTTCTAACTTTGCACCCATTGCTGTTGATCATCCTCTTCTTTTCTTTCCTTCCACCTTTCCCAGCATTATAGACTTCTCCTGAGAGTTAGGTATTTGCATAATGTGTCCGAAGTATGATAACCTGAGCCTAATAATGTGTGCTTTGAGGGAGAACTCTGGGTTGATTTGTTTGATGATCCATTTGTTTGTTTTCTTGGCTGTCCATGGTATTCTCAGGAGTCTTCTTCAACATCAAAGTTCAAAAGCATCAATATTCATTCTATCCTGCTTCATCAAAGCCCTATTTATGCTTCCATAAATGTCATAGGGAAAACCAGTGAAGATGTTGAAGTAATGGATAGCTTTTGCCTTTTAGGATTAGTTATCAACAGTAAAGGAACCAGCAGTCAAGGAATACACCATAAATTAGCACTTGGAACAGTAGCACTAAAAGGCAAGGTTAATCCTAACCCTAACCTTTTCCATATATTTCATGGGTCTTGATTTACAACCTCTCAATTAAGTGTTATCTTGGCCTATGTGAGATACTAAGAGGAAAGTGAGGGAGGAGGAATTCAGTTTATGTGACATCTGTGATGGAATGGACTTATGAAGGCCAGGCTCAGGGAGATAAGCGTGTTCTTAGCCCCCAACAGGAGCGTGGGAAGTTCAAGAAGATGAGGCTGGCACCTCCCTAAGGAATTCACGGTGTTGTGGCTGGCTGGCTTGGGAACTAGGGTTCAGTCTGGGGAGATTGATGGCAGGTTCAGCCCAAAGAACTCCAAGAGACAATGCAAATACAGTTCTGTTGCGTTTATTAGCTACAACCTCCAGACAGAAAATCTCCCCAGACTGAACCCTAGTTCCCAAGCCAGCCAGCCACAACACCGTGAATTCCTTAGGGAGGTGCCAGCCTCATCTTCTTGAACTTCTCATGCTCCTGTTGGGGGCTAAGAACACGCTTATCTCCCTGAGCCTGGCCTTCGTAAGTCCATTCCATCACACATCTGACAACACGGTCCAGCTGTGAGATGTGAGAAGGAAGCATTTTAAGAAGACTGTCTTAATTATCTTTATTTATTTATTTTTATTTATATATCAAATTTGTCACCACCCATCTTGTTAAAAAATTACTCTAGGCAGTTTACAAAGATGTTATAATCAATTAAAAATACAATATAAAATGGTCCTGAATAAATAAAAAATAAATATAATCCAAGATTAGATGTTAAATTGACAAGTAACTCAGAGAGCATCATCAAGGCACCAGCCATCCCCAGGACTGGGTAAAATTCTTGTTGCCCCATGCAAGTTGGCAAAGCCAGGTCTTTACCCTTTCTGGAAAGCCGGGAGTGTAGGGGACTGGTGCACCTCTGGGGGGAGAATATTCCAAAGGGTCGGGGCAATGGCAGAGAAGGCTCTCCTCCCAGGCCCCGCCAGCTGACATTCTCTCACTGACGGTGTCCGCAACATTCTCTCTCTGCCTGACCGGATGGGATGGGTTGATATAATAAAGGTGAGATGGCCCCTCAGGTAACCTGGACCCATGGCATGTAGGGCTTTAAAGGTAATATCCAACACCTTGGATTGGACCCGGAAGCAAACTGGGTCCCAATGCAGCTCCTGCAGTAAAGGTGTTACATGTGCCATTCTTGGGGCACCCAAGATTGTCTGTGTGGCTGCATTTTGAACCAGCTGTAACTCTGACTAGGAATTCACTCTTCCAAATGCCTTTCTGAAATCCATGTGGTTCTTACTTCCTTGGTTTGCCAGCAACCTGGGTCTTGACAGCCTCTCAAGTTGGGACTTATAATCCTACCATTAAACTGGTTGTGAATTTACTACTCACAGATTGTTATTGCTCAGCCTAGTACAGGACATGGCTAAATCCACCATTCCAAGCACTTATCTATGATTGTCCACTTCACCTCATCCCTGCCCAGGAGGGTGATTGGTGGTTGTTACTAGGTAAAGCTTGGGGGAAGGGAAGCCAGGATAACCCACCAATTGTTTGAACTTGACTCACATTAAATCAGTAAGGACAGACCATTGATCAGCCAGAGCAACAGTGACAGGACTCATGTGTGAGACATATATTATAAAACTAGTGAAAACAGTTTTTTTTTTAAATACAGCCACTTAAAACCTTTTGCTGGCAGGAGTGGAAATAGTGCAATGCACACAATGATGACAGAACTAGGAACACACTTTTGGCAGAACCTGGTTCTCTTCCCTGGTTTAAATCAACCTTCTTTGAAGCATTCTTTAAAGAGAATATTAGACTATTTTTAAACATACAGTAGGTCTTGTGTTCTTTTAAAAGAAACACTAAACCTATGTTTATAAGGAGCCTGCATAAGACCTAAAAAGCTATGTGGAAAGTGGCATTTAGGCATTATGTGGGCAGATGCCTTTGTAGAGACCATGTGTCCAGTCTTTTCTGCAAAATGGCCTTGAAGAGCAGTGCTCGCTAACTGAAGTAGAGGGGTCATGTGCACAGCTGCCTGAAATGGACAGTGGAAGCCAGGCAGATTCCAACCCCTGACTGCATCAACAACAGAATTGTCAGTGAAGAATACCAGATCATACCTGTAAAGGAATATAAATGTGATGAAGGAATGTATGAGTCTTTAGGGGAAGAAAAACAATTCAGTCCTGGGAAAGTGGAAAGCATGAGAAAGAAACTCAAAATAAACCTGCCTTGATTTTGTTTGGTATAAGACGGGGCAGAAAGAAACTATGATAGGCTTTCAAGATGCTGTTATTATACCCTACAACTGTAAAGTAGCATTCCTAGAATCCTTGTGATGTCTGTTTCCTAACCTGGTCTACCTTGGCTGGCATCAATCTTGAAACCACAAATTGGCCAACCACTTTTTAACTGGTGCAATGAATAAATGGCTAATTAATGATATGGGTCAGTAGGTTATGCAAATGGATAAAATCGGGCTTATTAAGTTAATTATGGATAAGCATGTCATGCAAACACTGCCATTAATTCTGGTGCAATGATGATATCTTTTCCTGAAACTACTCATGTTATTTGCTTGGCAGAATTTGCTGAAAAACAATTTCAAATGGAGCTTTTTACAGTGTCTTATCTGTTTCCTTCTCTCATTCAGCTTTTTTCTGTGCTTTCACTTCTGGGTTCACTTCTACTGTAGGGAGAAAGCAAAATATCATTTTTCTGGGATTCCATTACACTTGTCAAGCTGTCCTTGCTGACACCTGCTCTGTCCTCCAAAACCTGCAATCCTTTCCACCAGCTAGTTCATTCAGCAGATCTCTCTTGGGTCCTGCTTATTCCTGCTGGGTCTCCAACTGCAAATTCCTCCTCCTTAATACAATGGTATCTCCAGTCCTTGCTATACAAAAACAACTCCAGGAATGCCAACCACCTCTTCCTGCATTACGTAATGCTTTTATATGTTTACAGTTATAAGGCCGGAGTTTTAATTAGGCAAGAAGCTTCTTGGTTGTCTATATGACCCTGAGCCTAGTTTTGGTCCACAGGAAAAAAAAACCTTTAACCTTGAGACTATTGCAAGTCCATCTGGACAACTCACCCTGCTATATCCATTATCAACATTAGTTTCCTCTCTTCTGGACAGGAAGTTCTCTTTGTAGAAGGGCCTTTGCTCAGTGGTAGAACACGCATTAACCCAAATCATAGAAAGTACTGTACCACCAACTGCCAGTATCTCATCTTTTAACATCTTCTCCCAGGTAAGAGATGATGAGTAAGGCCTTTAACAAATGAGCATGGAGGATTACAACCATCAGAGAATGCAATTACTTTGGTAAAAGGAACTTGTATAAGGCAGCTCCATATGACTTTCTTCTGTTTCCCTAGCTGAGTTCATTCATTATGCTATTTGCAGTTTGTCTGGTTTTAGTTTAGTATGGTCATGAATCTATCCAGCCAGTTGTGACTTATTCAGGAAAATAAATAAGCCATGGCTTAGCTCAGTGTTCTTCAAACTTGGCATCTTTAAGATGTGTGGATTTCAACTCCCAGAATTCCCCAGCCAGCAATTCTGGGAGTTGAAGTCCACACATCTTAAAGTTGCCAAGTTTGAAAAACACTGCTATAACTGAAATGTGATTTATTTACTGTACCGGAAATGCATTAAGGATAGGCAAAGCTAGCTACACCATCCTCCTCTTCATCAGGAGGAGACTACAAGAGCACATGCTGTACGCATATGTGCCTGGGAAGGAAGGCAGAAGGAGGGGACCTCACAAAAAGACCTCCTTAGTCTTTTAGGAAAAGAGCAGGCAGGGTGTCAGCAAACAGGGGACCCAGAGTACAGTACATCCATACCTATCTATAGCCTGTTGCCCTCTTGTGGTTAATAAGTTATGAGGCACTGAAGAGTCAGTACAGTATTGTTGGGTTTGAAACTCCAATCAATCAATCAATCAATCAATCAATCAAATAAGGGCCTAAGGTTATAGATCCTCTGTTTTCAAAATCTGCTTGTTGTACTTCCTACTTTCTGCTGCTTAGTCTATTACTAAGCAGTTTGCCAGCTGTTGACTCTGTTTGAAAATAGCATGTAGCATGTCACAAAGAACTCAGCTCCTCTTTCGGTAAGGCAGCTCCTTAGGTAGGTTATGACTGAGTCGGTGTGCGAACAGTAAGTAAATGCTATTTTCATTCTGTTGCCATAAATAGATCCAGCAATCTTGTTTCTGTAGCTGTTGGAAATGCTGGCTTCATCCCAACACTAAACAGTGATTAATACAATAAGTTTATTCTAGGGAGGCTCAGCGCTTTAAAATTGACTGAAGGTTCTGAAATGTTTAACTCCACTTTGTAAGAAAATTATTCCTTCAGACTTGTTCTCACTTCTTGGTGCATTACTAATTTGATAACCTTAATTGTACTATAACACTAACTAGCAAGCTCATTACTAATGATTGTATAAGACCTTGCTCTAGTACATATAACAGAGGCAATGACATGAGAAGATACCATGTAGTGTTTTTTTTTTAAAAAAAAAATGGTGGTGTGTTTGTGCCACAGTTGTTTATGGTGTATATAACATTCTTTAAAGCTTGCCAGATGCTTTATCCGCTATGAATAACAACTACTCTATATTTACAGCTAAAGAACTAAGCCTAAGTAAGAGAAGATGTATTCAGTAGCAAGTGAATGTGTGCAAAAGGTGGGTATATAAATACACCCCTCTTACATTAAAAAATCATCACTGTAACTCTCAGATTGTAACAGCTTCAAAATGTACAAAAGTGTTCAAACCCAACCCTCCCTCCCTTTATGAAGCTTGTGTGTGTGTGTATTCTCATCTGAACCCTTGGCTAGTGATGGGGAACAGAATGTTTTTGTGGTTGTCAAAAATTCAATATTTAAACATTTAAAAGAACTGAACAGTTGACTAATACAAGAAGTTACCATACTTAGAAGAAGTGGATGCAGTGGCACAAGATGGGCCACCAATAACTAAAGGATGTTCTGATAAGAGACTGAGCTCATCTTCATATCCTCCCAACTGCAGCACAAATACATAACCATTTTTTAAAAAATACTATGCGAAGCCTTCTCCAGAAAGCTAGGTCTTTCCATAAGGTGTCCAAAGCAGGATAATTTGAGCTTTGTCATTGTGCCTCTAGTGAGAACTATGGGTTGATTTTTTTCAATTCGTTTGTCTGTTTTCTTGGTTGTCCATGTTATTCTCAGGAGTCTTCTTCAACATCAAAGTTCAAAAGCATCAAAACCCTTCCTATCCTGCTTCTTCAAAGACCTACTTTTGCTTCCATAGGGGGTCACAGGGGATACCATTGCTTGCATAATTCTGTTCTTTGTAGGCATAGAATATAACTTCTGAATATCTTTTCCAAGGCCTTCATGGCTTCTCTACCAAGTGCTAGTCTGTGGTATCTTGACTGCTTGTTCCTTTACTGTTGATAGTTGATCCTAAAGGGAGAAGCTATCTACCACTGATATCTTCATTGTCAGTTCTAAGGCTGGTTGTTGTACCTGTTGTCATTAGTTTGGTCTTCTTTATATTTAATTTTAGTTCAATTTTTTCACTGTACTCCTTGACTTTTATTACTGGAGCTTTCAGATCCTTTGCATTTTCAGCTATCAGGATAGTGTCATCAGCATACCACAGATTATTGATGTTTCTTCCTCCGGTTTTAAAGCCATAGTGCCCATTTTTTATGGAAATACTCCTTTTTTCCAGTGTGGATAGACCAGGATGGGAGTGGAAGATAATCTTTTAAGAATTTAACCCTAAAGATCTCTATCAGAGGTGATGATGGTAATGAGGTGATCTACAATGGATAACAAAAAGGGATATTTCTCCTAGAGTATCACAAAGGTGATTCATTTTGAACATGCAAACATACTAATGAAGTGAATTATTCATGCCAAGGTACTGGCATGAATTGTGGGATGGCCAGACAAACAGCAGTTACCTGAGTTGAAATGAGAATTTAGAGGCTGGCTGTTATGAAAGTAGCTCTCTCTGAGCTACTCATATAGGGCATATAAGACGTTCAATCAACATTCAGTCTGGCTGACGCCTGTCAGATGATCAGATAGCAAAAGGCAATGAGATTACTCAAACCTCCCATTCTGCCAGTGGGGAAAAAAAATTGTGTCCTTTTAAAACAAAGGCAGAAGCTGTGTCCTGGGTATAGGTAAAGAAGCTTCTGAGCTTCTGTAAAAGGTTTTATTGTATGCTGCCCAGAGTCATGTTTGTGAGATGGGTGGCCATGTAAATTTGATAAATAAATAAGAAATCAAAGAAGCCAAGGAGGAGAAAACTTTTGCTTCATGATATTTGTTTACTTGTGAAAGGGTAAGTAAAAACAGCTAGAAAAGATCATGTTAAGGTTACTTTTACTTTGATTGGATGTGTTTTTAATTTTTTTCATTGTCTCTGGTGCTTGTTATTGAAGATGCGCAATTACTGAGTTTTCATAGAGAAAATACCCAACATCCTTTTATATTCTGCTCCGAGGTCTTATTTTTTTTCTGTGCATTTTTCTACTGGAAGCTTTTGAGATGTTCTCTATGCTTTTCACAGCTCTCTATTTTGATTCTTTCTGCCATTTATTCTTTTGCATATAATTATTTAAATGTAAAAAGGAATCTTTACATTCTCCTTCTTTTTAAAGTGAAGTTTGATTCTATTTATCTCTTGAGAGTTTAATCTATCACCCCACAAAAGATGAGCAGGAGGAAGAAATGATTTCCTTAGCCACCGGCCTCCATACTACTGGGCAAAGGAAATGGTGCTAGAACATAAAAGATTGCACACAGATTCCCCTTCATCAGTATTATTGATGGTGGAGGGAAGACCTCCATCCACATGCCTTGTTCCAGTCATCTCCTTGCCTGAGTGCTCATAATTTTACAGTGTGGAACAAGCCTTTCTCAAGATCCAGTTTCTAGCAATAATAACACATAGAGCAGTGTTTCTCAACCTTGGCAACTTTAAGACGTGTGGACTTCAACTCCCAGAATTCCCAGCCAGCCAGCCTGGCTGGGAAATTCTGGGAGTTGAAGTCCACACGTCTTAAAGTTGCCAAGGTTGAGAAACACTGATATAGACTGACATACACAGCAGACAAATTGTAAATCAACTCAAATATATGAGTTCTTTTGGCTTCTGTTTTCTTTTTCTTTTCTGTCCCTGCTTCCTCTGCCACCAATTATGTTAAAGACTGTTTGAATTATCAGGCACAAGCTGCTGATTAATGTATTCAGCAACTTGTTCTCAGTAAGATAAGTGATGCAGTGTATCACAGCCTAGCTGCTGCTGTGCCAGAAAATTCAATACACCCACCCATCTCTCTTTGAGCTGGAGACATTGCGGAATTACTTTCCGTTGCCTCTGTTTGACAAGCAGCCATATGTAGCTACTACTCCATCTTGCACATGAGACACTTTTCTTAAATATGAATGTATGTTTCTGTTTTGCTTTATTTATTTATCAGATAAAAAGGCAGGAACTCTTCAGCAAGGAAAAAAGATCAGAAAAGACAGGTGGCAAATATGTAAACACACACACACAAACATACTGTACTGCTTCTCAGTAGCGCCACAAATCTCTGAATTTAATTGAAATAGAAAAGCATGAAAATATTCCATGCAGAGGGTTTTGACTGTGTTTTTTCCTGAGCAAAATTCCCCATCCCTCCCCAAAGGAGAACCAAAGCCAGGTGATGCTAGACAGAGAAGGCAAGTGGCGAAGCAGAGCTCGGAGAAAGGACTGAGCATTTATTCCCCATTCTGCTGCAATTCTAATCACATTCAGAATCTTCTGCATCTACTTTGGATTTGCAAAACACCCGCACCTGTACCAAACCAAAATATTTCACTGGTCTCCACACTTTGGCTGGATAGATAAAACTGGGCTCATCAAATAGCCCCAAAATATGGGAGTGTCACAAAAGTAATTATTCCAAAATGGCAAGTAATCAGATTCTACTTTGGTGCTGACAAATGCTTACCTAGGGAATTCACTGCGTTTGTTTAAACATGTTATTTTCTACTGATAATTGAACTCTGGTGCTGATTGGCTTTTGCAACAACAAACTTCACTCTTTGGCCAGATTTTGGGATTCTGTTTTGTTTCTTATAATTGAAGCGGGGGGGGGGGGGCAGATATGCTAAAGCACAGGAGTGGAAGAAAAGAAAAACCAATCACTAAATAGCTGTGTAAATCACTGATATATGTATCTATCACTTTGTACTATGAAGGTGGAAGATGGTTCTATGACTTCATGCCGTGTGACCATTTCATTTCTCTTCCTGAGTGGATTTTATTTATTTTTTGCTGACATTATCTTCATTGTGCCTTATTTATTATTTATTAACTAGCATTATTTATAGGTTGCTTTTCTTCTCATCCCCCTTAAAAAAAGCATACAATAACAATAGAATCTTACAACACAATCAACAAATTGCATCAAGAAAATAAAAGCAGGAATGTGCCTGTCATTAAGCATTTCTTTCTTCTGGTGGGGAATAAAGTGGCAAGTGAACTGTAATTCAGAGCTAACTTGTCCTCCCAGTGAACACATTGTGAACTGTAGTTAATACTAGGCAGATTTGGATGGTGGTATTAATCCATTATAAGCTTGTATCACCCATAAACTCTGTTTATAACTTGCTCACATCAACTCTAATATTGCAAAATAACTTCCTGGCTGACCAACTCTATGTTCTGTATCACTATATCAGTCTTCTCCAACATGGTGTCTTCTAGAGGTTATGAACTACAGCCTATTGAACTTCCTATCACGTATCAAGATAGTTTCAGGTTTTTGCTTTGGGAATGTAAGGTCCTAAACCATTGCCTTCTCTGATATAAATCCGAGTGATCCCTAGATCATCAGAGGTGTTCCTGGTGCTTGCGCTATGACTTTCTGATTGTCATGTTGCAGTTACTTGCAGATAGGCCTTCTGTGCAGTGCTAACTCTCGGAAGTTTTCCTCCCTGATATTTAGGAGGTATCTACTTATGATGTCTTCATCTGTGATGGAATGTGAGGTTGACCTTGGAAGATGAGGGGAAGAGATGCCCTCTAGGAAATGATTAGATAAAAGAGAAAGGAGTCCTTAAGAGACAGTCAGAGAAAGAAACTTAGGAAGATCCACCCTAACTACTCAGGAAGTAAATAGGGAGGGTGGGAGATACAGTACTTGCAAGATACTGTTTCAGACTTGCAAGATACTGTTAAGATAGCCTTACAATAAAGTAGAATTAGCTCATCTAGTCGTGTTTTCTAGCTGGTTTACCTGGGAGGGGTGACATCAATCTTGCCAGTCTGAAAGTACAAATCTCTGCCCTCTCTATTTACCCCCTAGTAGTTAGGGCAGGTCTTTCCTAAGATTCTTTCTCTGGCTGTTACTCTGTTGCAGACTCCTTTCTCTTTTATCTGATTGTTCCCTAGGTGACATCTCTTCCCCCCATCTTCCAAGGTCAACCTCACATTCTATCACATCATCCAGGTCCTCCCTACATCAATGTCTTCTATGAATGGATTGATTTTACTCCTCCATCCACATTTTTAATATTAATACTGTGAATATGATTTATATCAGATGGTTTAATTTGGAATTTTAATGTATTTTAATATAAGAAAGCAATATATAAACATATTAAATAAAATATGTTGATGCTAACTTTGAAAAACAGGAGTAGAAAAATTGGGAAAGGCTTACACTTTCACCACACCAATTGAGAATGGTCCTAAATTTATGTTCTAGGCTTCCATTGGTTCCCTCTATTTCTTTCAACAACTGCTGTCTCTTACAAGTTCACAGGCTGGTCACTTTTCCAACCCTGCTTCTGTTACTACTAATTTTATTATGTGCCATCAAGTCTATGTATACTCTTAACCATCACATAGATAAAACTTGTCCAGGATGATTTGTCCTCAACCTGGCCCTTTTGGTCTTCCAACAGTGAACCTTTCACTATTGTAACAGAGTGCATCACCTTGCTGTTGGTTGTCCTCTTCCTTTTCCTTCTGTCTTTTCCAGCATTATAAACTGCTCAAGAAGGCTAGGTCTTCAAATGTGTCCAAAATGCAATAATTTTAGTCTGGTCATTTGTGACTCGAGTGAGAGGTATTGTTAGCTGGCATGGCCAAATCAAACTAGCATCTTGGGGAAGACTGCACTGTCCAGTGAATCTATTAAATCACCTTTTGTATGTGAAGGACCACATTCCCAGATGACTAAGATAATGGAGACCATGCACTAGTGATGGCCAAAGCTGAATGTGGAACTAGCCACTCATTCGGCCTTTGGATGCTGCTTTAAAAAAATCTGACATTGTTATTTCTCTTTCTAACACCTGATTTTTTTTCCTTTCCATATTGCATGATGCTTAGATGGGATATATCCACTGATACGCACTGATCCTACACAAAGGACTTTGGAACTTAGGCTGCGAGATGCATTTGGCTCTGAGGCTGCTGGTTGCCGATTCATGAGTCAAGTACAATACTCAAGGTAATACCCACTGCATCTGATCTTGGTCCGAGTAATATCCTGAGTTCTGAGGCGCACTGAAAATATGGAACATTTTCAGACAAACAAGTGATTGAAGCAGGAAAAGCTAGAAAATAGGGGTCTAAATAGAAGCTGTTTTTCTCTGCTGCAGCTGATTCCAAAAGTCAGGGATGGATTACAAAGCTGACAATTCTCCCATTTTTTTTCTGATTTCTTCCTAACCCTGAAGGGGATCGAATTTAAAAATAAGGCCTTTCTTTGTTTCATTCGTTTTCCCCACAAATTTCAGATCACATTGCTTGTGGTCACAAGGCTGGAATGTCTGTGTCCAGTGTTTTCTTTTAATCCAGAAAGTAGCAGATACTTCCCAATGGATTAAGTATAATTAGTAGAACTATGTGATAGCAAAGCAAATGTTGGCATTCATTGTGAACTTGCTGAAATGCCAGCTTTGGCCAACGTCACTAACTGTGGAAAAAAAATCACCACTACTTGCCATACCAGGTTTATATGGCACAGAGGAGTAAGGCAGCAGGTAAACACAAACCAGTCCTTCTTCAGCGTCGCAATCTTAGCCCTTCCTCCAGGCCTCCAACAAGAAGCAAAGCTTATATCCCAGAAAGGAGTTGGGCGGTCAGTAAACACAATCCAAGCCACCTTTAGTTATTAGTAGTTGAGTCTCAGTCATTCTCCCAATCTTCCAGCAATATACATTGCATGTTGGGATGATACTTGGCAGCTCCGTTCAATCAATGTTCTTTTCTAATTTTGCATCAGAGGATTATCAACCAATCAACCACTAGAAGGCAGCAGAGAGTTTTGTATCTTTTGCTTCCATCTAGTGGTCATCTAGATTTGTGCAGCTCAGATGTAGCTTCTAGATAAATGTTGAAGAGCCATCGTTTGGTGGGAGTGAAAGAAGTGTAAAATTGTGGGGTTCTCTTGGGTGTTTCAGCTCTCATTCTGAGGCAGCAACCTCTCTGTAGATCAATAAGTTAATATTCCTTTTTAAAATATACTGATTAAATTGCTGCAGTCTCCCTTGCAGCCAAAACTAGATCAAGTCCATTGTCCAGAGCAGTGTTTCTTCACCTTGGCAACTTTAAGATGAGTGGACTTCAACTCCCAGAATTCCCCAGCCAGCCTTTGTTGCCAAGGTTGAGGAACACTGGTCCGGAGACTGAATGATAGAGGTATTCCTACAGCAAACATCCTAGGCCAATTAGAGATGAGTAATTTGCCAACTTGGATATGGTCATCACACGGCTCCTTCTCCAAGCAATAGAGACTGTCCAAATGGACTTTTTGAATAGTTATCCTTGTGTAGGGATAAGTGAGAAAACACTACTTCCACATATGAACACCTAAAGTCAATTTGAGTCTGCCTTAGCAGCAAACTGACAATGGCATGGAGATAATATTGAGAGCACTTGCCTTCTGTAAATGATTAGTGGGGAATCTTCATGTCACAGCAAGCAGGATAAGTGAATGAAACCCATGACTTCTCAAGAAGCTATCCAGACACAAGCCTTCTTTTCCATCAAGATGTCTCATAAAGTTTAGTGTGATTTTTTAAAAACATCGAATTCTTACAGAATGCATATTTTTGAATATTTATCCAAACATATGCATTACTTTCCTAATGTACTTTAAAAAAAACTTTCCTGAACTTAATACATTTTTGTACGTTATTTTAATTAATATATGCTTTTCTGTGCAGACTTTAACTTCAGTAATTGATATAATAAGTGTAATAATACAAATAAAATAATATACATATTTTAACTGAAGAACTCAATGGAAAAATTGGAGTGATGCAAATTTCAGAGCAGTAGTGAATTTCACTTTGTGTTTTTGATTGAAAATGAAGTTCTGTTCTACTCTTTATAGCTATATTCACGTGTACTTACACAGAGGTGTGCTGCTGTATTCAGTAGGTTTTCTCTTTTTTATGAGGGTAGAAAAGCTGTGGAAAATAGAAAGAATTTGTCTTGTAGAATATAAATTTGCTCTGCACTAGAAAAATAAGGGCATTCACAAGAGATTATAAGTCATGCATATGTATACAATAATGAATTAGTTAATTTTTAAGATGCCAGAAGTGCCTTCATTCTTTGTGCTACAACAGAGTAACACAACTACCTCTGAATACTTCTCCAGGAATAATTCCTTTCATAGCGACTCAGTCTCACATTTCCTTTACCCACATGCTTAAAAATTGCACTATTCTGCTTTTTTCTTATGGTATGTGTAATAGCTAGGAAAAAATGGAAATGTAGTGGGACAGTACAGACTAGTTAGAAATGAATCACAGTGCCATTGGTAACCTTTTTAAAGCATTCCATGAACAAAGCATTGTGACTATACAAAAAAAACCTTGTCTGGAAGCACCCAAAAACTGATGAAGAGCACATAAAACTACTGGTAAAAGAGGCAAAGCAATTAATGGAAAAAGAGTTTAATATGACAGGAAAAGTAGCAAAAACTTTATACAGCTCGTAAATCTGATGGTGCATACTACAAAAAACTGTAAGAGTAATACAAATTGCTACCTGTTGCAAAATAAAATTGGCCAAACATCTGCATAAAAGTGAAAAAATAAGTAATTAGAAATAAAACAGAGTTTTTCATTAATTACCCAGAAATGATAGATTTTGTTTTCTACTTTTCCACAGAAGTGCTAAAGAACAGGGTCTAAATTCCAGTTAACTTTCGTATACAGAGTAGTATAGGGTAATATACAGGGCAATAAAACATCAGTTGTAAATGTAACAATACCAATCCATAGATTAGATAGTAGAAAAACAGAGAAACATCATCACATTTTAAACTGCTAAGAATGAAGAAAGGTTATAATGAAATCATACCTTTTTTTGTAAGACTTACTAGATGAATCTAAGTGTTCACCTAGGTGAATGCTTTATATTTATTTTTTGATAACTAGGCACAATAAACAATGTAAGTTAGCAATTAAAAATGTGAATTAAATTATAATGAGAAAAGCAAAACTCATTCAGCATTTAAAAATGTTTAAAATATAAATAAGGTAACTTCTGACATTCTTTGCTACAGGTACAAATATATAATATATTAAGCTGCAATACCTCTCACTCAAGTCACAAATGACCAGACTAAAATTACAGTATTGCATTTTGGACACATGTGAAGACCTAGCCTTCTTGAGCAGTTTATAATGCTGGAAAAGACAGAAGGAAAAGGAAGAGGACAACCAGCAGCAAGGTGATGCACTCTGTTACAATAGTGAAGGGTTCACTGTTGGAAGACCAGAAGGGCCAGGTTGAGGACAAATCAGCCTGGAGAAATTTTATCTATGTGATGGTTAAGAGTCTACATAGACTTGATGGAGCATAATGTTTTTTATTTTATTTATATATCAAATTTGTCACTGTCCATCCTGTTGAAACGATTCTGTGTGGTTTACAAAACAGTTACAAAAAATTAGTAGCAACAGAAGCAGAGTGGGAAAAGTGACCAGCCTGTGAACTTGTAAGAGGCAGCAGTTGCTGAAAGAAAGAGAGGGAACCAATGGAAGCCTAGAACATAAATTTAGGAACATTCTCAAGTGGAATGATGAAAGTGTAAGCCTTTCCCAATTTTTCTGCTCCTTTTTTCAAAATTAGCATCAACATCTTTTATTTAATATGTTTATATATTGCTTTCTTATATTAAAATTAAAATTCCAAATTAAACCATCTGATATAAATCATATTCACAGTATTAATATTAAAAATGTGGAGGGAGGAGTAAAATCAAACCATTCATAGAAGACATTGATGTAGGGAGGACCTGGATGATGTGATGCAATATGAGATTGACCTTGGAAGATGGGGGGAAGAGATGCCGCCTAGGGAACGATCAGATAAAAGAGAAAGGAGTCTGCAACAGAGTAACAGCCAGAGAAAGAAAATACAGCAGTACATTAACCCCAGGCCTGGGACCAAAGCCAGGTTTCAAGAGCTATTATCCCTTCTAATGAACCAGGGTCGTTGTTCAGACCAGCTATGGAGAAAGTGAGGCTGCTTGGCTTCCCAGTTAAGCAGAAGTAGAGAGCCTCTCCTGTTGTACTGGGGACTCCTCTCCCTCACTACTTGATCCAGGGAGGTGGGGTGATCCAGGGATCAAGTGTTGCTGGTGATCTAGGGAGGGAATATGGTTCTGTGGGTAAACAGGAGGGATGTGCCTCTCCTGCTTTACTGGGAGCCCCTCAGACAGGTTGTGACAGAAAGCTAAATCTGCAGAATTTGCCTCCTCTCCTTTTCTTCTCATCTTCCATCCTCATAATAGGGAGAGCGACTGGTTGATATTTTTCCCACTGGGAGATCCAGCAATCACTGCATTTTAACTTCTTTTTTTGGGGGGGGGCACCTTCAAGTCAGTTTTTGACTCCTGCCAACTGCCTGGATATGTCCCTGCAGTTTTCTTGGCAAGGTTCTTTGGTGGTTTGCCATTGCCTCCTTCTGAGAGAGTGACTGGCCCAAGGTCACCAGCTGGCTTTGTGCCTAAGGTGGAACTAGAACTTAATGTCTCCCAGTTTCTAGCCTGGTGCCTTAACCACACCACCAAACTGGCTCTCTAACTAGCCTGCAATGAATATGGAGTACAGTACAGCCTGGCAGTTTAAGCAGAGCAAATTTATGCTCACATAATTTGAGCTGCCTCACAATCTGGAAGGCTGTTCAGAGGCTCTCTGAATGAGCTGTATATCTTATAGAAGACAACATAGTTTAAAGCTGTGAAACACATAACGGATTAATTATTTGTTAATCTCAAGTTGTAGTTTAAGTGAGACAAAATAAATCATTTTGTTCTATGTTGAGAGGTCATGTGTATTTTCTAATCCATGTTTCTAAGTATAATTATGGAACTTCAAATATGGTTGCAGCTCTAAGATCTTCTGGAGAGAAGCATGTACTGAAAATTATGTAAGAGACTACAACTGTCTTGTTTGTCAGTACACAGCATAATTTAATAGTGTGAAGCTGTTAGCTACAGTACAATCCTATGTATGTTTATAATCCTATGGCAAATTTGCAGTTTCATCATAATGTTAGTTTTACACACATCAGTAAGTCAGAAAACAGAAGACCAAGCCAGTTTATACAGAGCCAGAGAAAACAGCATTTTCCTTCTCCGCTTGTATAAGAAATACATCCTGAAACATTGGTAATATCCCTATTTACACCTCTGAGTTTAGATGCTTTGTATGTACCCATAGGAAAATCACGTATAATGCTGTCTTAAGCACATTCTGTTAAATGAAGTAGGTAGAATTCACGCATGTTAAACCAAAATGTAATTGGCTAGTTTGTGACTGAGGGTTATAATTTAGATATAGCCATTACTATTCCCTTTAAGTTCAGAGGGTTGCTCAAACCCCCATAATTGGGTTAATTCAAAGTCATGCATCAGTATCAGTATGTTGTGTAAGCCCAACCCTTGTATTGTTGACCTTTCAGGTTTTCAGGAAACCATGTCTCTCACTTTGTTTCATTTAAGACAATGCAATTTAAGAAAGAGGAAAGAAAGGAATTGAGTACCATGTCTTCTCAAGCAAAAAGCAAAAACAAACAAACAAAAAACCAATTTCTCTGAAACATATTCTGAGGGACGAGATTCCATTGGGAGGGAGCCTTCACCTCCTTATTGCTCTGCTTCTTGATGCCTGCTGGGAATTGTGGTTTTTCTTTGCGCCAAGAACCGGTTATTCTTACAGACGGGGAGTTCAGCCTCTAGTTCCCAAGATTCTCTGCGGGAGCTAGCGGCGTCTAGTTCTGTTTCCCGGATGTCGCTCTCGCCGGAAGAGAAGCGAGTTTCTGTGGGGGCCGGCCATCTTGTGTGGGCAGCAAACGAGCACGTAGGGGGTGGGCCGGGGCCTGGGCAGCATCGGAGGAGGATCCCACCCAAAGGGGTCCATCATGCCCGGACACCTGCAGGAAGGCTTCGGTTGCGTCGTCACCAACCGCTTTGACCAGCTCTTGGACGACGAATCTGACCCCTTCGAGGTGATCCAGGCGGCCGAGAGCCGCAAGAAAGAGAGCACCGGTGGTGGCGGCGGCGGCGGCGGCCACCAAGGGAGCCGTGGAGGTGGAGGCGGGCAGGCGGCCCAGGCCAATTCATCCTCAGGCGGTGGCTCGGGCCAGGTCGGCTCCGGCGGAGGGAGCGGCAGCGCGGCAAAGCAGCTGCGCAGGGAATCTCAGAAGGAGCGCAAGAACCCGCTGCCGCCCTTCGCCTCCTCGACTGGGCCTGGAGGCGCTGGGGACCGAAGAGAGGATGGAGGCGGGCAGCCTGGTTCCGCGCCTCTCAGGAAGGAAGGTGAGCGGCGGGCCGTTCTTCTTCCCTTCTTCGGGAGGAGGAGGCGGGGGTGGTGGTAGACGAGTAAGGCTCTCCACAAGGTCAGTGTCTCTATTGGGCGGGCGGAGAGAGAGCCCGCAGCAGGTCCCCCCCCTTTTGCAAAGCACGTGGTGCTGGAGCAGGACCCCCTCCCCCCTTTTCCCGCTAGTCTGGCCGAAGGCAGCTTTCCAGAAGAGACGTGCCCGTGTCCCTCACATGTAGGGAATGGGAAGGCTGCCTGCTGTGAGCACCTTGCTCACTCCACCCTGTCCGGAGTGGGCCACCTCGTGTTGACCAGCCGCCGTGGAAAGCGCGCCGCATGGGAGGGTGGTGCAATTGAGAGAGCTCATTAGGCGAGCCCTCCACCTTCTCTGCTCGCGTGGGATGCAGGAGCGCTTCGGAAGGGCGTGCGCCCTGAGGTTGGGTTACTCCTTGCGTTGGGATGGCCCTGGAAAGGGCCTGCAAAGGGGAGAGGGAATTCGTCGGGGAAGTTTTACAATCAGAATGCTAGCTTGAGTTTTAAATGCTTAGAAATGGAGAGTGGTTCTGGTGTTTCGGTTTGGTAAACCTGCTGGTTTCCAGGCAGAAGCAGCACGCCGGACGCGGGTTGGTAGTAATGAAGTTTAGTCAATTTGTACCTGGGCCACGTGCATAGCCCGCGTGTTGCTTGGCGGCTGGTCGTTGGGTTTCAGTTGTCTACTGCCGCCTGTTAGGGCTGAAGGAATAGACAAAATGGAGCTCTTGAGGTGAAATGTTTGAGTTGGATTCTGTACTGTAACTTGTAAAGAGATTTTCAACATTGGTGGTTTTTTTCCCCAGTGAAAATTGATCCAAATATGTTTGAATATGTGTCTGTCTTGCCTTATTTTTTTGATTTGAGCATGTCATACAGTTGGTGCTTATTCTAAGACAGAAGGCTAGGATCTGTGGATCGCTGTTTATATACTTTGCAACTTATTGTGTAAATAAAATAAAATGGGCTAAAAGTGTTAAAACTTCACTGTGCTTTTAACTCAATAAAACATTACTTCTCTTTAAGGGAAATAAAAGGTGCTCTTTGAGAATATTGATTAAATTGTGCTTATTATACGATTTTAGTCTTATTTTCTGTGAACTTAGGCAGAAGGATAGTGAAGTATGGTATATTTAATGGTACTGTGCTACACCATGAAGTGCTGGGAAGAAAATTTATGACATGTAACTTGATTATTTTAAATGCATCTTGCTTACAAAAATGTCTTTGCTTATAATTTATGCCAAAGATTATTTAGTGATTATCAGTCCAGTGTCCTGTGTGATGCTACGGTTCTCATAATCACCAATCAACCTGCACTGGCACACTTGGAGAGAAGAAAGTTAAATTAGTACAGGCAATTGTACAGCAACAATAGGAGTTGGAGGTGGTATTAGCAATTGACAGAAATTGTTATTAAATTTATTCTATAGTTTTGTATATTTTAGGTAACATTTGAATATTCAAATAGTAAAAATGCTCTTCTTGAATAAGACAGAGGTGTCTGTCATTAATGCATTAAATCAAGCCTTGTGATGTTTGAAACTTTGATCTGGATATTGATGTTTTCCTTACTTATAGTAATTGCCAGAAGCAAATGTTTGTTATAGTTCTATGACAGTATTTGAATATCAGTTTTTTGGGCTATGAAGTAAGACACAAGTATAAGAGGCTGAGTTTCCAGCATGCCTTTACTGCTATCTACTGACTGTCTGGAGTTTTGCAGCCTGTGTCTGTAGCTATACATTTTAAATGCTTGATTCCACCACTTGAAAATTTTCATGAGTAGGATATTTAATTTAGAGAAGTTGGGTTGATAACTTTTTGCAACAATATGACAGTTCAGACATTAGTACTTCTGTAATTGTCTTGATTCAGCCTTGCTTGAAGCTTCTGTTTGTATTTTATTTGTAGAAATAAAATTTTATTTGTTATTTTTATGCAAACTCCATATACTTATGGAAACATTTGTCTATTTTTGGAGAACTTCAGGTCAGTCTATGTAAACTCAGGAAAATGTTCAGTACTGAAGAATTGCCTGAATCCCACTTGTTTTTAAAAGTTTGGATTATGATATGTGCTGTCAAATCTTTGCCTATTTTCATATACAAGAATCTGATAGAAACCCATTTTAAGGCAATCCATTCATTTTTACTTTGACAGTTACTATAGTAAAAGGATGATGTTAGAAAAGCTGCCTTTATTAGAGAAGAGTATAAATAATGGGGACAATCCAGTGCAGTTAAGTGGAATTTAAATAGCTCCTAAATAATTTCAGAAAAGTTTTTAAAAAATTAAAGTAAGTTTTCTTTTCCATATATTTCTGGTTTCTCCTTAGATTCTATAAATCTTTCTCCTTATAATATAGGCATCTCTTCAAATGGTAGAGAAGGCGAAAGAGAACTCTTGTGCTTACATGCTGAATTTTATGGTAGCTTTAAAGAGTGGCAATCCATAGTGGCAATGGATGCATGACAGAAAAGAAAGCTGCTTGCTTTTCTAATGAGTTGTAAATTCTGCTTGCTGAATACTATCCTATTAAGGTTACATACAGATACTTTGCCTATATTCTGTAGAAAATTGCAGCATAATTCCTGGCCATTGTGGAAAGCAGTAGGATGCTAATGGTAATATTAGTTGTAATATTGTAAGCACGTTCTGCTTACAAACATCAAATCTAGCTAATTTGATATAGGTTCAGTAAGCTTACATGGATCCATAAAAAATCTCAGTGATGATTGTTCAGTAGGCAAGCTATTCTGATTGAATCAGAAATAATGCAACTGTAAGTTAGGCACTTGGAAGAGAAATATTGCTGCATGAAAATGGTTTCATCTAATTTTATACCATGCAATAGAATATCTTTATATTACTAGTAAATATGCAATATATGTAAGACCACTAATAACAGCAGAGTCAAAAGTACTGTTTTGCTTTTATTTTGAACAACAGCTATAGCAGTGAAAGTTAATCGCTTGGATCCAGACTAAATTAATTGCATTGAGATGAAAGAAATAAGTTAGCATGGTCAGGAAGTAAAGCAAAAAAGCACTGTAGTCCTTCAGAAGGCTAGTATCTCCTGATGAGGGCAACTAATAAATGCTTTTCAATTTCTGTGGATTCAAAGTGACAGGAGAAAAGTAAACTTGACCTGATTAAGAACTAAAAAGAAGTGAGGGGAAAGCCAAGGAATATGTTTGCATGTAATGGTTCCTAGATAGGTGTGAAGTTCAGTGTCAACAATTCACTGGAACCTCTTTCCCTTTAATCAGTAGTTATAGCATGTAGCCTCAGGATTTGGCTTGGTCTGAAATGAATGATCACCATATTAAAAGATATAATCACCAGTGATAGCCTGTTGTGGGATTCTGGGACTCTTGGACATTTCTGTTTCAACACATACTGTTCAGGCTGTGCCTGTGAGTATTAAGTATGGCTAATAATTTTCATAAGAAGTAATATTTTTACTGAGATTCCTTGTTCTGAGTCCAGCACACTTGGAATGGTTTCATATAATGATATACATGATAGTTTTAGAACACATTGGTTTAGCATTCAGCAGAACTTTTGAAGCCAATTCATAATATATATTGAGTGGATTTATATCCCATAATTTTTGCCAATGATACAATATTGTTTGAAGCCACCATTGTTCTTTGGATGAGGAAAAGCCAAATTTTAATGTAAAAAAATCATTTCTGTTTCTCTGTTTGAATGGAAACTTTGGCACTGTTGGTTAGCCAGTTGAGTTCAAACAGTGGGACCAAACTGTTATGCAGGAATTATTGGCACTGTGACAGCTCCCAGGCAGAGAATAGATTGTATTGCATGCTGAGACCTAGTGCTTTCAGTTGCAGAAATATTGCATGTGGGGAGGGTATTACTGCAACAGTTTAGTGTATTACTACACAGATAATTTTTTCAGTGAAGTCATATTTCCAGCTTCTTATAATTTTATAACAGAACATCTAATTTCTGTTATAAATAACTTGATAAGTATTCAAACATAATAAGAAAAATGGTGGCTCTCCCATTTCCTAATTGCAACTGATTCTTCACATCCTATAAAAGTTTCTGAAGTAGAAATTATTGACCAGGTCAAAATTAAATTTCACCACTTTTCTTAAATAAAGTGAACAGCTTAGATATTAGACTGTGTTTTCTATCCCAAAATAATTTTTTGCAAACTATTTGAGTACACAAGACTGTAATTCGGGAACAAGTAACTTGATTGTTTCAGTAAAGAATACTACTTGTGGATTTTATTTAATACAAAGGAGACTGAATATTTTAATGATTATTGTTTCAATTATGTGTGTGAACTTAGGTTTAGCTTTTCCAGTTTGTAGCTTGAAGCATTATAAATACCTGTAGATCTAGTTTGACCACAAATCCTATAACATAATAACTGTAAGAACTGCTAGCAAAGGCCATCATACAATACAGTCTCCTAGTCAGTAGAAAACTATTGTTTATCACATGTTGATAATACCTGTGTGTTAAAGAATACTAGTTGCTTGATGGAGGTCAGTAAATAATTTACTGATGCAGATTGCCTTCTATTTTAGGGATAAGACGAATTGGCAGAAGGCCTGATCAACAACAGCCTCAGGGAGAGGGCAAGCCTGTTGAGAGGAGGCAGGAGAGACGGCCTCCTCGTGAACGTCGATTTGATAAACCTGCTGAAGAAAAGGGGGAAGGAGGAGAATTTTCTGTTGACAAGTAAGGATTATATATTTTAAGATTGTTTAGAGATGATTGTGTGCTAGGGTAAGCCAAATTGACCTGTTGATGGATGGTAATTCAAAGCAACTTAATTAGGAAGTACAGAATATTTGTTTTATGAAGGCATGTTTCTTCATATGTTTTAATTAAAATATTGTGAATCACTTAATTTCAAGTTGAATGTATGGTCTGTGGCAATACTTTTTAAAGCATATTAACATGTTTAAAGAGCTAATATAGCCTCTGTTTCTGCTTATAATAGACCCATTATTGATCGTCCTGTGCGTGGTCGTGGTGGTCTTGGAAGAGGTGGCCGTGGTGGAAGAGGACGTGGAATGGGCAGAGGAGATGGCTTTGACTCTAGAGGCAAACGTGAATTCGATAGGCATAGTGGAAGCGACAGATCGTAAGTCTTAAACTCAATAGCTTGTCCTTCAAAATATATTGCAACCTATCAGAATATTTTGCAAATTTGCCTTTGAATTTCTGTATCCCAGCACTATTGTGTTAACTCAGTTTTGTTAGTTCTCTTTCACATTCACATTTCAGTGGTCTAAAGCATGAAGACAAGCGTGGTGGAAGTGGATCACACAACTGGGGAACTGTCAAAGATGAACTGACGTTAGTATTTTATTTTAAGTTTATATTTAGAATAAATATAAATTATAAGCAAATCCATACATATTTTAAGATTACAAGATCACATGATGAAAATACAGATATTATGTTTAATGTTTAGCACCCTAAGCTAGAAAGCAGTGGTGGTGATGGAAGGAGCAGAATTTTTTTTGAAAATATGGCATTATGCAATAGCATAAAAATAAACATTTTTCAGTCTTCAGCATTTTGATTCTGGTGCCACATGTATGTCTTGTAAACTTCATCAGACATTTTAACCACCTGTGTTTTATTAGGGCATGTATTTTTAGAAAACAAAGGAATATATAGATTTGGGGAAACTGGAACTCTGAGAAGTTACTCTACAATTTTCCATAATTTTAAACTCCATGGCAAATAAGTTAAAAGTACTAATTGAAAATAATCTTTATTTTAAACTCTACAGTGACTTGGATCAATCACATGTGACAGAGGAAACACCGGAAGGAGAGGAGCATCCACCTGCTGACTCAGAAAATAAGTAAATATTAAATTGTTAGGTGTTTTTCTTGATTCCCTATAAGAAGCTAAGTTAATGGTGATTTCTTTGTGCTGACATCCTATCATGACCTTTAGGATGAAAAAGTCATCTGAAGCAGTATGGAGAATTATATATTGCTTTGGTAAAGAGCTGTTGGACTGAACATATAGTGGTATCTACTATTGTATGAAGTACTTATATATAATATATGCAACACTTACTGTATGTAATCATATATAAAATGAATGAAAAGCCGTTGATGCACTTGAGGGCTGTTTTGGCAGGACTGGGAACTCTGTCGCTAAGGAATGCTGTTGTAAAGCACAACATCACATGACTCTGCTGATTTATGGCGGCAGTTCCAGCAGTGCCAGTTGCCATCATTAGGCGAATTCCACGCAGTTGCAGTGTCCCATGGTCAAGTGGTTGCCTTTTGCGACCTCCTGCCAGCTTCCCCATTGACTTTGCTCATTGGATGACAGCAGCAAAGGTCACAGATGGTGATCATGTGACTGCAGGATGCCGCAACATCGTAATTGAGCAGGTTGTGACAGCCACAACTATGGGGGTTGTTAGTAAGTCCCCCTTATTCATCACTGTTGTAACTTCAAATGGTCGCTGAACAAGTGGTTGCTAAACAAGGACTGCCTGTATTTAAACTGTCATATATAAGTTGATCTTATATATCTAGTGCTTTTGACATTTATGTTAAAATAAAAAATAGAACATCTTAGTTATGACATGTATCTGTTTTAGGAGTGAGCAGCCCATATGGCAGCAAACCACCAAATCACAATTTTCCACTTCTAAGTAAGCAATAAAAGGTTCATTAAGCCTCTGGTATTTAAAACACCTATATTGCTCTTTTAATACCTGAAGAATTAGGTATTTTAATACCTGAAGAAAGAAAAAGAGGCTGAAAATGCATCTCTCTGTGGCTGGAGAAGAAAAAAAATAGCATTGCCACCAGCCTAAACAGGTTGTTCACCCTGATATATTTATTTACAGCTGTGTATGTCATAACCAGTTCCAAATATATTCTCTGCATTGCAGCATTATTGATGTACAACTAGGCCTCGACCTGCAACCATTCATTCAGTGATTGTTTGAAGTAACAACGGTGCTGAACAAATGGTTATGACTGGTCCTCGGAGTTCTGGCCGTCCCAGTACCCCCACGGTCATAAAATTGTAATCTGGGCGCTTGACAACCGGTTCACACTTAGGTCCAGTTGCAGTGCCCCACAATCATATGATTGCCATTTGCAGCCTTCCCTGCTGGCTTCCCCAGAAAGTCAGCGGGGAAGCTGTCAGGGAAGGTCACAAGTCGCTGGGGTAAGTCTCCCCCACCCACACACCCTTCCCCAGCCCCTCCGCACTTGTGCCGCACCAACTTCTTGCACACCCTCCCCAACCCGTGCTTCTTGCCCACACGCTCACGTACCCGCCTCTTCCCCCCTTGCGCACCCCCTGCTCCTCCCTCACCCAGCAGCAGCCACATACCTTCCTACTGGCCTAGGACTTGCATCTTTCTACCAGCTTCCCCACTGACTTTCATTGTGGGAAGCTGGCAGGAAGTTGCCTTGCCTAATGAGCATGGGATTTGGTTAACAACAGCAACCAGGACTACAGGGATTGCTGTTGCTAAGCAATGCGGTCGTGCTTTACAACCACATCACTTAGCGATGGAAATTCCAGTCCCAATTTGTTGTCGTAAGTTGAGGACTACTTGTAGTTTTGAATGAAGTTCTGCTAAGTCTTCCGCCAAATTAGAAAGGAGCAGTTTTAAAAAAGGTTGTGAGATTGGTATGTAGTTGAAATTAAGATGCTCTAAAAAGTTAGCCTTTGCTGTTACTGTGCATACAAATATTCCAACACTGAAATATTTGTCTTGTTTCTCCCCCTCCCCCTCCCAGCTTGGTAAATCATGGTGATTGATTTCCAATTTTTGGTGTATAATTCAAAATTACATTTTATCTTTAAACCATATTGTTATTTGTAACACATTAACAGACTTACAGATACTGAACTAAAATGGAAAGTTAATTGAGCAAGTTGATATTCTTTAAATAAGTGTCATCTGTTTTAAACTTACAACATAGTCAGATTTGTGCCCAGCCTTTTAAAACAATAGATTTAAAATAAAATATTTTGTTAAATTAGTATCATTGTAAGATCATAAGAAACATGCATAATATTCTTGGAAAATGCTGCCTTGAATTACATATTAAAAAGTCGGGATAAAATATAGTAAAATAATAAGTATACCTGATCTTTAGTCCATAATCCTTGCAAATAATTAGTATCTATCATACTGATACTCTTGAATTGTTTATTTGAAAAAAATACTGTAATTTCAGTCATCCAAAATGTGTTTCAGTATTGATAATAATGTAGGAATTTATATGCCGCTAATACATTTGGACCAAATCATGAAATGAGATGTTTTAATTGACTCTCCTGCCATTTAGCAGTTTTAGGCATTCCAAATTGCTCTTGTAATAAAATAGTAATCTAATATTAGATGCTTAGCAGCCTTTTATAAAATCAGATTGTGTGGGATGGACAGTTGAGGGTAGTATTGTCTGCAATGTACACGTCAGGTTTATTGTTGATATTTTTGCATCAACATTTAACAAATAGGATAACTACTTCCATAACCTGCCGGGTTTTGTTGTTGTTTAGTGGCTTCTGACTCTCATAAGTTGTGGGATATCATTTTCCCAGAATTTTATGTTCTTTGAATTCTAATGGGTTGTTAAGTGAGGATATCACATGGTCTCCATTTGCAACCTGCTGCCTGCTTCTCCATTGACTTTGCTTGTTGGAACCCAGCAAAGAAGGTCACAAATGGCAACCAGGTGGCCATGGGATGCTGCAACGTTGTAATTGTGAACTGGGCCTCAGATCATGATCACGTGACCATGGGGATTCTGCGACAGCTGGAAATCAAAGGACCGATCATAAGTACTACTCATTCAGCATAATTGCAAGTTTGAAAGGTAGCTGAATGAATGGTCATTAACCTAGGACCACAGAACTCAGTCTGTGACTTATACTACTCAATAGGATAACCACCTGGACTGGAACCTTTTCCTATTTTCATAGCTTTAATTATCTCGGTTATTTCTCAGAGAGAGAAAGTTGCAGCTAAAAAAGCAGCTTGGAAGAATGATTTTGCATAAAAATAGTTTTGTAATTCAATGGGTTAAATATTACAAATCCAGAATACTTATATTTTAAAAAGTTCATTTAGTCAGTCAGAATCGTTATATACCTACCCTGAGTATCTTTTATAGGAGATACAGCGTTGCAACTATTTCAGCCAAATTTACCATACTTTCACTTTATATGATTTAATGAATACTCAGTTTCAAGGGCATAGAACAGAAATTAGCACACATAAAATGGGAGGGACTTGGGGAAAAAAAGTAAGGATAAAAAATACCTCTATTTCAAAAGAATAATCACTTCTGGGCTTGCAACTGCAGAGGATGTAAATGGAAACTAGGAGTGATTGTGGGCAATTGGTCCATTTCTACTTCAATAGCACGGAACTTCTCTTAATTTCTAGCTAATGGTCAGCATTGTATTTACCCTTAATGAGCAGATCAGTTTATCAGGATGATGCATATCAACCATTTCAATAGAAGAGAATATCTGTATCTGAGGGTTGAACTGTGGAGTCCTTGGTGCTCTCTGAGCTTGGTTGTTTGCTTGCAGGTGTTTCATAACCCAACTAGGCAACATCATCATCATTGCAAACAACCAAGCTCAGAGAGCACCAAGGACTCCACAGTATCAACCATTGTTTTTGATGTGTGAATTTAAAAGGTAGAAGTGATAGTAAAATTGAAAGACAGTAAGTGATAGTAATATTTGATCATCAGAATAAAACTTTTTGTGTTAAGAATATATTTAGATTGTATGCACTGTTTTTAGGTGCCTTTCTAGTTTTTATTCCTGTGTTTAGATTTCATCACTTGGAATGAGGGTGTGTGTGTGTGTGTGTGTGTGTGTGTGTATTACCTGAGTACTTGACATTCATATTTATCATAGAGAAAATGAAGTAGAAGAAGTTAAGGAAGAAGGTCCTAAAGAAATGACTCTTGATGAATGGAAAGCTATTCAGAATAAGGATCGTGCAAAAGTTGAATTCAACATCCGCAAACCAAATGAAGGTGCTGATGGACAATGGAAAAAAGGCTTTGTTCTGCACAAGTCAAAGAGTGAGGAGGTAGGTATAACTTTTTTCTTAACTTCATATTTACTGTATATTTATACATATAAGAATAATTGGCTTAAGACAATGTAACTATAACTTTTCTAAGTCAGATTTGAGAAACTAATGTGCATTTGGTTAACTAAACATTGTCAGTTTTCATTTCAAAACACAATTCTTTAACCTTTGCAATTGAAGAGAAAAGCTTAAAAATATGATCAGCAAAATCTTGAATTTTGTGATACTCGAGTCTTGTTTGTGACCTTCATAGCTTTTCCAAAAAATGTCACCTAACTTTAACTTATAATATGTCAGGAGGACAGAAATGATTAAATACGTGACTGGAGAACTATCTTATAAATTATAATGAATTAAATGTAAATGAAATAAATGTTAGTTTTTGTCTAGGTTTCACTTTTTTGTGTCAGCACCTGCTCTTCCTATTCGCAGGCTAAGTGGAGCCCTCAGCCCCCAAAAGTTATATGTGCCTGGTAGAGGTGGAGAATGCATTCCAATTTTTAAAATTCAGTTTGCTAGTGGGATGTGGGTTACACACATAAGTCTGAATCCTAGAACAATTTGTAGAAAGATTCCTTTACTGGTAATTCAGTAAAGGTAAGCCTGATAATTCAGACATGCGGTATTCCATCGTATTAAAATTTCCATGAAAAGTAAGCACTGTCAAGCATAGAGCATTTAATTGCTCTACTGCATCTTACTCAACCATGATAGCTTTCTGTCTGAAGCAACATTGTGAATCTGCTTTTCTTGCCTGTCCTATTTTTTATGGAGAGGTATGTTTGTGGAGATGTTGCTAAAAAAAATGACAGTCTTGAAAATATCAAGCTATTCTTGTTTCTTTTGCTCCTCTGTTTCTCAGTAGCAAAGTTGATTCCTTTTTTTAAAAAAAGTGTGAGCCCCATTCTTTTCACTGGGGATTATTTCTGGATGAGTGTGGTGTGAATTGTGACCTAAAGCTGTACTTTAGAGTTCAGCATTTCCTTTAACCCGTAGGTCTGTATCCTGAAGTGATTTGTT
This sequence comes from Python bivittatus, assembly GCF_059951505.1. Classification (NCBI taxonomy): domain Eukaryota; kingdom Metazoa; phylum Chordata; class Lepidosauria; order Squamata; family Pythonidae; genus Python; species Python bivittatus. The sequence continues at coordinate 37,267,589 of NW_028277098.1, forward strand.
CTTCACATTTTTCCTCCTAAAAGTGACCATGACTCTTATGCTTATGGGTGTTAAGTTTACTAAACACATTGGCTTGAATTCCTAACTGCACAACATCCTTTTTACTTGCTGGTTTTGAGTTCATCATTGCTCTGTTTTTGAAAAGTCCTGCATCCTACAGATTTGCCTACTTAATTGTAGAATAAGTTACTCATATATATATATATATATATACACACACACACACACACACACACACATATGCACACATGGGAGTCTCATTATCTTCCTTTTGTTTTTATTTCTTGCACATTGACATACAACTTGCTTCAGACAAAGGGGATGACAGAAATGCAGGGGAGTCAGCTGGAATCTAATGAGGTACTTGACTGTTTATATTTACTTGGTGAATAAGAAACAAACTTCCTCTAGAAGTTCAGTTTGAGGGTGTTTTGTTTTGAAAGAAAACCATTGAAAATGGGTAGTATTAATAAAGCTGTTGATGAATTCATTAATAATTTTTTTTGTAACCAGTCTGGCTACTGACCAATCAGGGTTTGCTCCTTTCTGTGCTAGCCTGCTTGTGAACAAGTTAAAACAGTTTTAGTTTTCTCAAGCACATATTTTTATCATAATGACTATATACATCCATTGAAATATTTCTATTGTCTGATATTTTTTTCCTGAAGGAAAAAATTCTGGAGATTTCAGTATTTGATTCCAGTCATTACTAGGTTGCTGTGTGTTCCTTTTACATTGTTAGAAGTGTTCAGTGTCAAGTGCTAAGGAATAATACTATAGCATTGTGAACACCCTCTGCTTCTTTTGTTCAAGTAGTTTGCTGTGGGTTTTGTAGCTGAAACAGCTTCAACCCTGTGCATATTGACAGTGGACCTCAGTTCTCCCATTCAGAGAATAGTATGTTTCAAGTTGAGGTAATCATATTTCAGAGATCTTGTTATTGGACAAGTGATAATAGTTTTTGCACTCATCTGATTATAGAGCTCCCATTTTATTTGGTTTTTAACTGACTATAATTTCTTGGTTATGGTTTGTTTGTATATTATGTATCTTTCAGTTGATCTTATTTGGTTGTTCAGGTGCTGTAAGACAAATTACTTGGCAGGTAATGAAATGGGGGCTATGCAAAAAGCTTTGGGGCAACCCTATGCAATAGTAGTTGAGGATAACAGTCTCTGGGAACTCTTCTTATAGTTCTTATAGGAATATGATACGAACCCAATTTATAAACATGCTCTGGGGCAGTGTTACCACTGTGGGCTGGGGTGGGACTTTCCCCAGAAGTATGGACAGATGGTTTCTATAAAGATAACTGCTTTAAATACAGTGCATACCCAATTGCCAGTTGATGTTGAGATCTGGCATTTTCTTTTAACTATGTGTGACCTAAGAAGACAGGACAATTTTATTTGAAGTGTAAGGTTCTGTGTGTTCTGATTTGCTTTCTTAATATCTAGGTAATTTAATCTTTTCAGCAAATCCAGAGCCCTTAACTTAACAGAGTTGTAGGGTAATATTTGAGAGATTGTAATAATGATAAGGTTCCACAACTTCACCTGTTAAAAATGCAGTTTTTACACACATTTGGCTATATTCAAATGTTGTGCATGTTCCATTCTAATATTGATTTGTCTGGTTTGTAGTTAGCCTACAAACTGTAGTTTGTAGATCAAGCAAGTAGTATGGTTAGTGCTATAATGTTCTTGTTATACAGCTAAGCTGTTTTTGAATGAAAATAAATTTTAAGTCATACAAGTTAAACCTGAATTGCTTGATTTCATTGTAGTCTCATGCTGAGGACTCTGTAATGGATCATCATTTCCGCAAGCCAGCAAATGATATCACATCCCAGCTGGAGATCAACTTTGGAGATCTTGGTCGTCCTGGGCGTGGTGGTAGAGGTGGAAGAGGCGGTCGTGGGCGTGGGGGAAGGGCTAACCGTGGAAGCAGAACTGACAAGGTAATAACTGATTTTATGTAGATGAAATGGTTACTTACTGAGGCAAATATTTTTCAGGAATTCAGCTGCTTCTAGAGAATGGTGCACAACATTGCAATCCTAGCCTGCACAACTGTGTCAAAAGAGTAAGAAGCTAATTTAGGGAAGGTGTTTATGTAATAGTTTTATGCCTGAAGTTTCAAATACATTAGCTTTTCCTCATAAGTTTGAAAGTTTGAGTTGAATAGGAAGTCCTATATGAGAACAAAATAATTCCCTAAGTGCTTAGAGGAGTTAATTATGTCTTTTCCACTTAAATTGCAGTCTGACTCCCCTCCCCCCAAACTGTAGTAAGAAAGAGAAAGTTAAGCCCTTTTAAATGAGCTGAAGCTACTTCACTCAATTTTTTATTTTTCCGTGATACGTATATTACATTGTCTCAGTTACAAATAATAGTATTCTTACTTAAAAATACGGAGTTTCCCGTTCATGAAATTCTTAGTTCCATTCTGTTTTGCGTACTTTGAAATAAAAAATGTTATCCCAGTTAACAATAAAATCTCTTAATTCCAGATTTGTATATCCCAAACAGGAATGTTTGTTTGGAGTGAAATTATATTATGTTTGATGCAATTTTGTCTTTGTTTCTTCTATTTGGGGAAGGGGTCTAAATCTGCTCCAGAATTTCCACTAGCTTATTCAGAGCAGTTTGAGAATTGGGGGTGGGGAATGGGTACTGCATGAGAAAGTGCCAGTTGCCCTGATTTCATCAACAAGGGTTTTAATGTTCTCACTTCAGCAGCACATATACTAACACATTTATTAAACAGAAGAATGTTTAATAAATATTTGTCCTTGTTCTCTTTTAGTTGGTTAAAGAGTTTGATGTGATCCACACACCCAACCAGGTTGGTGACTTGATAATTTTTTAATGTCATGTGAGTAAGGCTAGGGTTACTGCTCTTCCTAGATTTCCTTTCCTCATTTGTCTAACTACATCAGGTGCAGTGTATGCTTTTCAGTAGTAAATAGTTTTGAAAGCTATGCTGCCTCTGATCTTGGAAATATTTTGCTTAGTATTCTGTGTTACTTTTATTATCCATTGTGTCTAATTCCTTTCAGAGTTGAAGTATGTGTTACTCCATCTTGTAGTATTAAGCGCTAAGATTTTAGTTAAGTGCTAAGTACTTTCTGTCTCCTGCCCTTCAGCTTCATTAATCATGGCTTCTGTTATTTTGAGGATAAAAAAACCTTTTTCTTCATATATGTCTTTCACACTGTGATAATTTTATACATGTCACTAACCATTGCGACCTTTCGTGATAGCAAAATGGGAACTGGATGATTCTCCCATAAAAAGGATATTTTACAGAGCGGAGACCATCACCAAAAAGACACTATATTAATACATAATTGGCTTATACAGCAGCATGTGCAAGACTAGTATTTTTGTAACTTTAGTGTACTATTTTCTATATATTTATTTGTTACATATGTTCCACTATCTTGCATAATACAGCTAATGAAAGTGCTTTATTGACTCTCAGAATTATGGACATCCTGTTTTCTTTCAGTCAAGTGCTTCTGCTCCTGATGTTGATGATCCAGAAGCTTTCCCGGCTTTGTCCTAAACTGGATGCCCTAAGCCAACCCTGCCTCTTGTTGGGCCCTTCTCTACAAGGCTTGCATGCTTAAGGATCCTAAAAACAACTTAAGATATTAAAACGGGGACTCTCATTCATGCCATTCACACCTGAAGACTGAATTTTACCTGTTTTGAAATGAACTTCTCTTGCTACACAGAAGCAACAATATGGTAGTCAGTTTTGTATTTAGAAATGTAATGGTAGCAGGGATGTTTTCATAATTTTTTTCAGAAATTATGCATTCTTCATGGATACTTTTTTGTATTGCTGCTTGAAAATATGCGTTTCCAAACTTGAAATATAGGTGTGAACAGTGTGTACCAGTTAAAGCTTTCACTTCATTTATTTTATTTTTTTTAAGTTAGGGTTAGATGTGCTTTCCCTGAACTACAAATAATTTTAACTCTTGCACACTATATTTCTTTTAATACTGCTTAGCAGATTGTTTTCAGTCCACGGTCAGCTGGGATATGTATAAAAATAATTTGGAAAATTGTTAGTACTGTGTGGAATACTAACTTCTGGAGTATTTTGAGTTTTTAATAAGTCAAACTTGGAAAGTCCATTTTCTTCTATCTTTGGTAGTTTGTGTATTCAAAATCTTTATACAAAATTGATATCAGATACTTGAAAAATAGTCAAAGCACATTGGTTTATATTCTCAATACCTGCTTGTGGATCCAGCAGCTCTGGTTGGATAATTGGCCTAAGCCATTTTTTAAAAAAATCCCTGTTGCACCTCTCATATTCACCCTTTTTCTTCAAGAAAACTAGTTGTCTGTTTGGTAAACTTTGTTTAAACTTGTTAATATTGTTGCTACCAAAAATACCCTGTAGAGTGGAGCAACTTTTTTTCAAGACATGGAAGGTTGGGAACACAGTGGCGTCTTATTTCTTAATACAGTTGGTTTAAACTACAGTTGATACTGTGTGGCAGTGCTGTAACTCTACATTAAAAATGCACCTCATTGAGTGCATTTAAACACTGTTCCACTAGCGTGCAACCATGATCTGAAGAAGAAACCAAAGGGCACTGTATACTTCTTGGGAAAAGGATTATTTGACTTGTTTAAATTGGAGAACCAAGAGCATGAAAGTGGGACAGCCGTGGTCTCCGTGGGACATAAACCAAACCTCACCACCTAATTGAAATGTGGATCTTGCTCTCTTGCTTCAGCTTTTGGCCTTGCCTAGCTGATAAGTGAATGTTTTATTTTCAGGGGGGTGATTGTAAGTTCTCCTTTCCACTGTAGAACTTTCTTAATATTTTAACTTAATCCCTGTGAACAAGAATGTTACCACTTTCAAAACATGAAAGGACTTGAGCAAATAATAAAAAGGACTACTTTGCCTTTCTGTCTACAAAACTTGTTAGGAGGTTAGAACAGCAATATCCATTTATTTCAAGGTTTTTACACTGAGCACCTTGTACAATTTGTGGGTTTCTTAAGGAATTAGAAATCTTAATGGTAATGCCCCATTTTTAAAAAAGCTATGTAAAGTGGGCAAAAAGTATTGAACTAAAGCATAAACAGTATTGAGATGGTGCATTATCTGAATAATTTCTGTGAACATTTGTTTACATAAGCAAAGGTTACTGTATTGAATCTGATTCTTGGTACATTTAGATTTCAACATTGTGATCAGGAGGTAGGGATGAAGAAACAGATTTTTAAATGTGTCTGGTAGCTTTTGCCTTCAGGACAGTTTTTTAAGCGTGCCCTCTGCCCTCCTGCCCCTAATTTATTGGTACTTAGTTTTAACTGATTTTGGAGATAGTCATGTTCCTTAAGTCAACAGGTACATATGTTATCAGGTCTTCTGTTTGTTTCCCATCCAAATGCATCTCATAGCATAATTTGTTGGAAGATACTTGGGCGTTGTCTATATCCTTAAAAAAACACAATTCTATCTCCACAAATATTCTAGTCCCCAAAGACATCAGTTGTTGAGTAGTATGTTACTGTTCATGATACCCCCCATCTTACTCTTTTGATTTCCAAACTTTAATTCTTTGTGTTTTTCTGGACAGCCATATATCCCATGCAATGCCAGTTTTCATCTTCTGATATACTTGTAATATAGAGCAAGTTTAGAGAGGTTGTTTAAAGATGGCCCATTTGCTGGCCTTTTAATAGCTGTGTGCTTAATTTGTGTTGAGCTGTGAAAATGCTTTCATTAATATTGGTGCATATTAGCAAAGTAAAGGTTTATTTTCATGCTCTTTTATAAAAATGTTATCAAATTGGCATTGTGAATGTTTTCAGTACCAGGCATCTTTCCTGTTTTCTGGCTGAAACCATCTAAATGTCTTTTCCAGGAAATGGTCCCCTTGTGGTGGATCCATTAGCAGCAGTGGGCATAGCTTTAGCAAAATTACTTGCATAGTTAATTTTAATATTAGCTATTAAATGAATTGGGCTTTGTATCTCTTACTCTCTTGCTTATCCTGTTGTTGCACCATTTTTTTTTAGAGAGAGACTCCCTTAAAATGCGATATTGATTATGATTGATTTATTTAAATGTTTGAGCATGAAAGTTCATCTTGTACCAGGCTACTGGCAGAAGACTTAAAACAAGTAAAACAAAAGAGCACAAGCCCTTCTAAGGTAACCCTAAACATCAAAAACGATATGTCTATTGTGAATATACATTTTGTTGGACGGATATTGCATCTGATTGGATGATTACATTTTGCCCTGAAAGTCACTTGCATACCATCCTGTTGACTTAATAAAAGCAGGACTGAGGCTTTTGGCTGTCTTGAGTGCTCAAAGTTTAGATACATGTTCACCTTCCAATGAATAATACTAGTTAAAATGGTAACTGAAATTACTGGTAAGAAAATTAGGGACTGATAGAGACCTTCTTTTTTTTTTTCCCCAGAATTTTGATTTGAGATGTAATGCTTTCCTTTAAAATGGTGAGATTCTATATGGTAATATTTTAAATTATATTTTAACAAATATGGGCTAAAACTCTTGAAGTACACATGACTTGATATAAATTGCTTCCTTCCTTCTCTAATCCTGGAGAAGATTTAAAGAGTTACTAATGGCTATGTGGATAATAGCAATGGGGAGCATGAGAGGAAGTATCTGAAGATGGGGAGATTGACTTTCTGCCTACCTGTGGCTTCAGGTACATTGAATGTGAGAGAATGCTGATGTTATTAGCTCTGGGTTTACTTTGCAATTTAATATCCATAAGCACTTGCCTCTATTTTGCAATTTATTAATAAGCAAGAGGATGCATGGAGTAAAAAGGTAGTGGTAGAATTGTAAAATGAAAACAGTGAAAGGTAAGAGATTGCAGGTTAACTGTTAAGCTGTTTTTATAACATCTCTTTTTCATTCTTTAAAGATGAAATGCTATGTGAGTGACGAATGAGAAGAGCTTTTTTAAAAGATATTTTTGGCTCTTTTCCATATGCAATATGGTAATTTAAGATGAGAAAAAGTTGGGCAGAGTGCAAGTAAACTTTTTTAAAAAGTTGCTTTGGAAGTGAAGAAAAAATTAAATCACAAGTTCAGTTGGATTGGTTGGGAAAAAAATGCAGCTAGAATAATAGTGCAAGTCGTGGATTAAATTCTTCAGAGTGTAGATATGCCCTATAATTGGTTCACAATATTTGCAAATATTTACAAGGGTTGTTCTTATCCCTGTATTTTAGAAGTCATTTCTGGACATTCTGTGGCCTTAATCTTGAAAAGCAAATACTAGTGCATGTTTCCTTGTCAATTGTACAGTGCTGTATATTACAATTGATTGTATGAAGTGCACTTAGTCTTCTGTACAAGTCTGTCCTTCCATAATGTTGTATATGTTATCTTCCATATTATGAGAGATGGAACAGCCTGCATTTTATGAGATTTGCAATCTGATCCCACACATACTCTCATTTTAATGAGATTTTAACTGAGTGCTTAAAATTGCAGCTGTTTTGAATGGGCAGGTTTGTTACCTAGGCTTCAATCACACACATAGAGTGAGTTCCAATAAACACAGGCGGCTTTGTTTCTGATAGATGTAGCAAAAATATAACGGGTGTGAAGTTCTGTTCATGCAGGAAGATATTCCAGATTACTGCTCAATTACAGGTTGGTTTAAACTACCACCCTGCCTCCAACCTTCAAAGTCTCTATCACTCAGTGACCAAACTGGAACTAATAATTTCCAACTTACAGAATTAATTTCAGTGAAGTCATTTTGCAAGTTTCTGGTGCATTCTTAGAATTGGATATTATGGATGAGTAGTAGTTTAAGCACGGATTTATTCCTGTGAATGCCTCATAAAATGCAATAGATAGTTGCATCCAGTTTGTCCCTGGATTCACAAGTTTGCTCCAGAAAAATCACAATTTCATGGTTTGATCACCCAGAAAAAATTTAATGTTGTCAACATTTGTGTAAACTACCTTAATGTATAGTTGTCTTCTCTCCCATTCTGTTTTATTCCACATATGTATGTTGCCTGAACCAGTAAATCCTGGATCAATTTAGGATTGCAATTCAACAAATTGCTCTGAAATCTTGAATACAAATATGTGTTTTACGAAGAGGATATACTTACAAAATTTCACAGTTACATTGACTGAATGTATCACAGTAGAAGCTTGCCATATGTTTATTTTTTTTAATCATATACCCACATTGCACAAAACACACATTTCTAAAAAAACAGGCAACTTTTACCTGCCCTGTTAGCTATTCAAATTATATCCCATTCATTGGGGAAAAAAGGCTGCATTATTCTATTTGTCCCAACTATAGATGCCTTAGAATAAAATGTTTTGGCTTTTTTTTTAAAAAAAATGAAACCTAACTCCTAAAATCTACATTGCAAAAATGTATTCTGAAGTTTTGTAGATGGATGAGGAACTATTCAAGATCGAGATCAGAATAGATCGAACATAAAGCAACAGAAACACTTGTGTCTTGCAGGACTTTATGTCTAAGTGGATTATACAGATGCATGATGGCCTGGAACCCTCCCAAACCTTTAGACTTGCAGGTTTGACAGGCTTGAGCAGTAAAGTGTATTTTCCACAAATTGTGCTGGGAAGAGTCTTACATGTACATAAGCAGTATTTTATAAAATAATTTCACTATATCCCTTGGGTGAACAGTTTTGAATATTGCTTTTAGATTTAACTAAATGAATAATTAGTATGGGTTCTGGTTGGCAGTGATGTGGAAATAAAACTGGATTTCCAGCTTATTGAAAAAAAAAATCCAAAGTATTGTATCGCAGAAAATATAACCTGCTTAAAAAGCATACTTCTATTAAGAGGTGTGATTAAAATGTGTATAAATATGACCATGGAGAAATCAGACCATTGTTTTGTTGCATTGGACAATTGTAACTTCTGGAATACTGCATTGATAAAAACAATTGTCAGAGTGCTTCATACCATTATGAAATTGTGTACAAATTCCATAGATTACGAAGTTTTCAAATGTAGAAAACACTATTCAGACTTGCTTCCTGGTTATTGCTAAATCTAAAATTAGATTTAGATTAAACCTAAATGAGTTTTTTAATATAAAAGCAGCATTTTACACAGCAAGTTAAGTAATGCTTTGCAATTAGTTAAAGATCCTTTGAGTTGGAAAACTCAGCAGCTCTGAGATAGGAATCCAGGAGTTGACTTGAAAGGACGCAGAGTTTGAGTTGTTAAATTTGTCCATTACATTGTGATCAAGTCAGTTTACAGTAGCAATACAAGCGCTGCAAATATAATAAAATAAATGCATATAATATTAAGGCAAGTAAAATGAAAAAATTTCAGCAGACTCATGGATCAGTTTATGGGCCAAAAGTTTGAAGAAAAAGTTATTTGCCTGCTAGCAAAAGTGTGGTAAGGAAAGGTAGCGCTAACTGGGTCTTGGACTCTGGGAATCAATCGATGCTGGGCTATTTCACCAAATGATCAGATATTGGATGAACAGACCTGAAAATTCTGGCAATTTCCTCTAGGAGAACACTCAAGATACACTGATTTAAATCCATGTAAATCTGGCAGAGTTGGGCTTGCTTAGTACTTGGATGGGAGGCCTGCAGGAATACTAGTGCTGTAAGCTAGGCTTCGAAGTTGAACAAAAAACACCTGGGAAAAGGCAGCAGGGAAAGGCTACCATTTTATTGCCAAGAAAACTTCAGGGGTCCTTGAAGTTGCCAAGAGTTGAGTGTAACTCAGGCTTTATAGTTTACATGTGTAATTAGAAATAAACCAGCTGAAGTTCCACACATTCTTTCAAGGAGTAGTATACATCACTATGTCTAGAAACACATTAAGGAGCAGGTACAGTTAGTGTGCTGTGTTCTGCCATTGGTGAACCTTGGGCATTTGATCTTCAGACTGAATCCAGGTTTGTATGAAGCTAAGGTGAGTCAGGGCAGCAAGACAGGGTGAACCCCTATTGCTTGATCTGCCTTTCAAATGATCAAGAATGCCTTTGTCTAAATTACACTTAAGTTTGCTCTGATCTTGTATACTGAAACAATTTGAAACTGACTCATACTTCGGAAAAGAATGCTTAATGTCCATGTGCTTGTATTCTGTCCATCTGGTGAAGTTGACTGATCTATGAAATATGTCATAGTACAATTATTAGTCTTTATGGTGCCCCAAACCTGCATGAAAGCTCAGGGGATTCGCAGGCCATGATGTCCCCTAAGAATCACCCTAAATTGAGTGCTAGGATGTCAATGATAATTCCCCCAGCACCAACTTTTGAATCCTTCCCTTCATGAAATGAAAGAATTACACAGTTCCTCCAGTCCCTTTCTGTCAGAGGCAGAAGGAGCTCCAGCAGAATCCACACATTCTTAATGTTAACTAAGAAATGCAATAACTGCCCCAGTAACAATTTCCTACACAAATGGATTTTAAAAAAAGTGGTTACACTTTCTAGCAAATGACGTTCATACTTCTTGAAATAAATTCACTGATTAGTGAATGAACCTTAAATTAGAAATGAGATGTGCTTGGATAATTCAGCAAGAATATTCTGTTCCAATTGTAGGGAAAAAAATGTCAGAGCTTCTAATAGTTTTTAAGTGGGGAGCTGGCATGTTGAAAAACTAGAAGCCAGCTTCCAAATTATAAGGAACGTGTTTTGTAGGGGGTAAAAGTGTGATTTGATTTCAGCTTCAGTATGATGGTTGAAGCAGAAAATCATGGGTTAAAAAATGTGCGTGCATGGGTATTTTACAGCTCATTCCTCATCTCTCTTTTGTGTTGGGCTCTTGAATTTATTTAATTTTAAATTTGCCACATTAGCTTCTGGGAAATTGATTTTTTGTTACTGGTAATGCCCATGATGCTAACCATATTATGAATGATTTTTTTTTCAAGGGAAAGCACCAAAGGCACTCTGTTCCAAAACATTTGAAGACTGCTTTAAATAAGGTGGAAAAGCGCACCCTTGTGTCTTTTCAATGCTTGAATAATTTCTCTTCGCCCTCCCCCTGTTCCACTTCCCCAGAAAATCTTGGAATGAATTTTGCCACTAACATAAACAGGGAGATTGCATTTCATATTTCCTAAATTGAAAATGTAACTGGATTATTGTAAATATGGGGGGGAAACTAACAAGCGCTCTAGCTCTTTCCAGCTTCTCATTTGGTGTATTTTGATTTCTGGTCCGTAATTGCTGTTACATAATAAAAACAGTTTGATGCAGTAGTGGGATTCACACACACAAGTTCTGAGCCTGCACAAAAACCACTGGGGATGTTTCGAAGCTTAAGTTTTTTTGTGGCAATCCCATTCATCCCAAGGTGTGCCCTTAAGTGATGATGCTTCCTGCCGGTTTCCTGAGTTGGCTGCTGCTGTGATGACATCCTAGGAGTTCCTCAGAAGCATTTCAATCTTCTGTGACTTGTTTGCATTGTCAGATGGAAAGCTAATGTACAGTCGACGTTGAGTTTTGAGTCTCTCTTGTAACTGCCACAGCTGTTGCAGCAAAGACCATCAGCTGCACGGCCGCCCAGTTTAATTTGTTTAGGGGATAGATGGGTTGAGATTTGCCTAAAGGCCTATTGAAATCATTCCTCATGTTTCTGTGTGAACAAGTCCTTGCTGCAGCTGCTCCAGTTCCTGGCTATTCTGCCCATGTCTGTGTCTCAGTTCTACAGAGTATTAAATTTGTCATGGTTTAGAGGAGATTCTCATGGAGATTCCCCATTTCCTACCAGGTTTTTGACAACTTCACGTGCTTTACAATCAACTGCTCTAGCTGATCACAGTGGTTCTTGCAATTCTCACTATTTTGCTAATACCCTCAAGAGCAGGATTTTTGCTGGTGACTGACTAGGCTATGACCCAATCTTCACTACAGATCACGCAACTTGCATCAGCCCTGTTGGTGTTTAAAGGTGACCCTTTCAGATGCAGTGGGCTATGATCTTTCTGTTCTCACCTAATGCAGAGTTGGGGAATTGGATGTTCTCTTCTTCACTGAAGATACCTGTAATGAGTCAGCCAGGTGACATGCTAAGCCTGTCCAAGACCCTATTTTTCAGTTTGTACAACTGCAATTGCTATGCCTGTTGCCTGTCCTACTTTGTGCACATATATTTTTATTAAGAATTTTAATTATAATAGAATCTAATACAAACTAAAGAAAAGAGGATAGAAAGGAGTAAAATGTGCAAGGAAAGAGGAAAAAAGATAGAAAAGAATATAATAGAGAAAAAATATATAAAGAAGTGACTTCTAACCTTCGCAACAAGTATAAACAGTGACTCTTTGCCCCCTCTAAGGTTACAAATCCATAAAACATCTTTTCAGTCCTGGTGTCAGCAGAAAGTCCATAAAGGGTTGCCAGAAGTAGCAACATTTTGTTTTAACCTTGATCAAATGAACCAACTTTACATTGCTTCCTTTTACTTCTAGCAGTCTTAGAGACATCATTATTTACTGTTGATATTGTAGCTACTATTTTCTGATTCCATTCTTCAAAAATCTTCAGTATTTTCATTGTTATAATGTTTTGCAACAGTTTACAGGCTTATAAATCTTTCCTCTACCTAAAACTTTAAAAAAAACGTTAGTCCCCTCCGATGTCCAGTTTTTGAAATCATGAAATGGCTTATCTTTTGTCTTTAAAAAATCAAAACAGAATCTATTTTCCATGAGAAGCTGTTTGTTCTTTGTAATTAATTCCAAAATTTTATTGTAAAAGTTTCAATATTCCAATTTTATCTGGACCGTAAGTCGGTTTATAACTTCCTAAGATCAAAATCTTATTTAGTTTTTGCTGTTTATTTCAGATTCTTTAAATTCTTAAGATTATGATTAAAATTTTCTTTCATTCAGGATTGAAGGCAGTCTCACCCAATGTTTTCAAACTTGTCGGTCTGAAGGTCTCTCATAGCTTAGAGGTAGTTAATGAACGATGTCTGAAAGTGATTAGAAAGTGGGGTTTGCAAACTTAGTGTCCTTTAAAAGTCTCTGCCACAATTATGAGCAAGATGGCTAATCCTGTCATCTCCTGGCACTCAAACCTGTGGAAAACTGCTGTCCTGCAGTTTCCTCACAAGAAGTAGCTGTCCAGAGCATATTTGGGTGATCTCCCATCCTCTCCTTATCAAAAGAGGTTCCAAGGAACCAGTCTACTCACTGGTTCCTTGGTCTTTGCCATGGTCGTCGACTCTGCAAAAACTTCAGTTTGGCATGCTTCCCCCAGAATGCCTGTTGCCTGTCCTACTGAAGATGGTGAGTAATTTATTGTATTCAGGAAGACAGATGCACATCCATTTTTCAATATGCTCTTCCAAATGCTAATATTACTGAAGCTTCTCGGTCCCATAACCAGCACTTAACATTCAGAGCAGAGCATATTAAAAAATAAGGGACTCAGGAATACTGGCTGTATTTTGTCAAATTATTAAATGGGTTTTATGGATAAGAACAATTACAGGAAGGGACACTAGAAAATTTCCAGACCGATACCCTGAACTGCTAGGAGGTCAAACCAGTCAATCTTAAAGGAAATCAACCCTGATTGCTCATTGGAAGGATTGATAATGAGGCTCAAGCTCAGATTCTTTGGTCACCTAATGCAAAGAGAGGACTCTTTGGAAAAGACCCTGATGCTGGGAAAGATTGAAGGCAAACGGAGAAGAGGATGGCAGAGGATGAGATGGTTAGATAGCATCACTGAAGCAATGAGCATGAAACTGAGCACACTCAGGGAGGCAGTGAAGGACAGGAAGGCCTGGCACAATATGGTTCATGGGGTCACGAAGAGTCAGACACGACGACTGAACAACCACCACCACCACCAAGTACATGCAAAACATTGCATTTCAAAGATGACAGTGGATGGACTGCACTGCCCTCTGCCAACCTGCCTGATTTTATTCTATATGGCTCATCAAGATGGCTTGAGCAAATACAGAAATTGCTCTTCAGTGGTGAAAGTTTATTGTCTGTCAGCCTTACAAGGTAGACCAGACAGGAAACACCACCAGATGAGCTAATTCCACTTTATTGTAAAGCTACGTTAACAGAATCTTGCAAGTCCAAAATTATATTTCTTCCCCTGTCTCCTTTACAGCCCAAGAAACTAGGGATGGTCTCTTCTGAGCCTCTTGCCCTGCCCACTTTCCTGCTGCAGGCTCAGCTGCCTTTTATCTGACTGTTCCCTTGGTTGTGTTTCTTTGCCTTGTCTCCTGAGGTCATCCCACATACCATTACAGTTTCAAAACTAATTACATTCTTGTTAGGGGCCAGAAGTTGTATTCCACAGCAAAACAGATGGACTTCAGTCCATACCAGCTTCTCACTTACTGGCCTTGACAGTGATACCATTTTCCAAATCATGGGGTGTCTTTTGGGTCATGAGACATTACTCTTGATATTTCCAGCAGCAAAGCTCACAATAGTGCCACTCTTCACCTTAAAAACCAAGTTCTCATTCTCATTGCAGTACACACACTGTCTGATTAGTATAATAGTCATTACTTCCATTTTGGCTGTTGTCTTGTTTTCCTCTCATTCTAGCAGGCAATTACCTGTTTTTTTTTAGTTTATTACCTTCCTTCTAACACGTTGCTCCATCCCAGTCTTTCCAGGGTCAGATGAGGTACATGTCTTCTTTTAGAAAAGGACCATCAAATGTGTTCCATGTACTTTCTCAGTATTTCACTGTTTCACAGAAGGATGATGATGATGGTTTATCTGGATCTGGTGTCTTCTGGAGAAAGAGCATTGGTTTGCATCTATGGATTTAAAGAATATCTACTTTCATAGCTGGATTCTAGCCTCCCATTGCCAATATCTGAGCTTCATAGTCAACATGCTGTTGTAATGTAGTCTTCAGGTTGGCAATGGCACCCTGGATATGTGCCAAATGTACAGCTATCATGCTGGTATACTTAAAACCTGGAGCATCTATGTTTACATATAGTTGAGTGATTGCCTCGTAAATCTTTTGAGGCACTAGCTATTATGAAATCTGGATTTTGCTCTTGTTTTCATGTTGAATCTGGGTCTTTTTGTGCTAATTTTATTTATCCCTCCAGCTTGTCCAATGTAACCCCATTTGATCCTCCATCTGTTGGGACATGAGACTTCTGCTGTGAGAGTAATCCCTTTTCACCAGACTTCGGATTCAACCACTGCAAGCATGGTTCCTTCTTTTGGTCTTAAACTACTCCGGTGTCTGCCATGTCATCCAAATTAATTCTAATGTGGACATTAGGATCTAACCTGCTAAATAGAACTCCTTTTACAATTCCTATGTCTTTGATTAAGCTGCTAATTAATGTGTGATACTGGACATCTCATGTTCGAAGAAGCAGGATGGAACAAAATCTGCTCCTCTTCAGATTTACATATGTTTGGTGAATTGGTACATATCCAGAAATATCCATCCAGTGGCAGTAAGTTGGCTGATCAGGACAATGACCTAGTAGATGCTCTTGTCTCACTCAGGTTCATAGCCTCATGAATGAAAGTTGCCCCCGGCAATTACTTCCAGTATCTTCTATTTTTGGAGTTAGCCAAAGGCAGATCTTTTTGCAGATCTCAGGCATTGTCTTTGTATTATACTGCAGCAAGGATCTATAAGCTGTGGATCCAGGAGGGATCCTTTCCAGTCTTACACAACATTTTTATAAATCTGTTCACACCATTCCCACTACTGTCAAGAAACTTAGCCAAGAACACATGTGATGACTTACATTGTATCCTTATCCTTGCCAGTTCTGGTTTGTCTCCTTCCTCCTTCAAGTCTAAGAACTTTTGTCGTCTTTTCCATCCAAATTTCTTACTAGGCACTAGGAGAAGAGCATCATTCAGACTCTGAAATACTCAGACTCACAATTTGTTAGGTGGCTTGTAAAAAGCAGTGATTTAAGTTTTACCTGCTGCCCAGAAGCCGCCTATATTCAACATATATAAGCGGCCTAGGTTTTCTGTTCTTGCTTGACCCTGGGGTGTACTGTGCCATGTGTCTTCCTTTTGACTATTTAATGATTTTCCACCAGAATCTTATGCCACTCCTTGCAGTCTCTAGCCTTGACTAAATTAATCTTGAAACTTTTCAAACCATTGGCATTTGTGTTCATTGCCCTAGAACACTGAGATCATATTCTGCCAATCTTCTTTCTGAAAGTGGCCTCTTCATTGACATGGATAATGCACTCACTCAAGGTTAGATAATCCCTGTCATTTATCTAGGCTGTAGTCCCCTGTTTCCTCAGAGATTCTCATTTCTTTATGTGCTTTCAAAGCTTCTCCAAGTACTAGCTGTTTTCATCTCAACGGTCCTCAAAGCAAGTCATAACTAATTTCTACTTGAAATTGGCACATAAGCCCTTCTACTTCCCAGCTGAAGGGCATTCAGTAAAGTCAGTAGTTTCATGGCATACGCTTCTGCAGGATATTCTGTTAAAGTGATCTGTTGTGCTGCAAAGTGGTCACAACCTTTTTTATTAATGAAGACCAGGCCTGTAGTACAGAAGACAGACAGTATCTGGCATAGCATTGTCTTTGGTCTTCTCCTAGAACTCATTGCACCTCCAGATACAAGAGTTAGACCATCACTTGAGTGAATCATAGAGACCACCTTGAAGGTTGGATTATTTTCGAGAGGGCGGAGCTGGCGTCGCGGCGATACGGCGGGCGATCCTGGGCTCCCAGGATGGCAGCCGATATCTCCTCCCCCGGACGGTCCCGATGGACCTAAGCCGTCCCGTAGAGATGGCGATCGCAAAGGGCACGTCCCGCGGATCTCAGGGACGCCGCAAGTCCCAGATTGATCCGGGGAGAAGCTCTTGAAGCCGGCGGAGGAGAGCCAGCCAAAATGGCTGCGAAAGCCGGGGCAGCTCCAAAGGAAGAAGGAAGAGAAGGGTGTCAACTGGGTGAGATGGACTCTTACTATTTAACTATTCTTAGAGAACACCTTAAGTAACTTAAAGAGATTTTTAAAAGTGAAGAAAAGTGGATTAAGCGGCGAGATCGAGCCTTATAAAAAAAGGGGAAATTTTTTTTTCTTTTCAACTTTCCCTTTTTAGTGGAATTGGCAAGATGTTTTTTTCTTAAAAAAAAATATATTTAACTGGATTGGCTTTTTCTTTTTAATACTCAATAACTCTTTATCTTAAGCCTTTTTTTTGACTAAGATTTCTTTATTGTTGTAAGAAATTTATACTTTTTGATTTTGAAATGGGGAAAGTGGAGTTAAGAGAAAGTAAATGAAAGAAAGTTACACTACCATCTAGAGGCTCAACATAGTGCTCTTTTTCTTCTATTGTGACGCATGCTCAAGGACCCTGTGCTTTCTAAAAAGATAGTGGGATGTGCATGTTTATACAGGTGCCATCCGTAACTATAAACAAGAAAGTGGAGTTGAAAGCGATTTTGAAAATATCAAGATGGAAAGTTTGAGCTAGTCACAAGAGCCCTGATTACTGGCAGTAGCTCTTCTTTCTGCTAGAAGCTCTGCTTTGCTCTCCATTCCCCCCTCAGTTGGATTTTTTAAAAAGAGACTTAGTCTTTTCCCTCCTCTTCTTTTTTTTTTTTTCTCCTCTTGTTTTTTTTTTTATTTTTTATTTTTGGCAAGAACAAAGATAAAGAATCCTTTGACTCAATGAAGGTTTATCAAGATAATAAACTATACGAGAAACACAATGCAGAAAAAGATCTTTAAACTATTGAGGATGACTATAAAAAACTGGAAGAAGAGCTGCAGAAATTCCCGCAAAAAAAGAAAAGAAAAAAGATACTAAAGCTAAAATGGACTTAATTAAACATAAAACGGGATCAATGGAAAAGGAAGAAATAGTACAAGAAATCAGAAACATTAAACAGAATTATTGTGAGGCTTATAAATTGAGAATTAAAAGGGTTAATCAACTGATAAATGAAGAGGGACAGACCTGTTCTTGGCACTGAGGGTGAGAAAAAGATTATACAAGATTATAATGGAAAATCGTACTAAAAGAATGCACAAAAAGAAGAAGTAAAACAATATTGAAAGAAACTACTTCAGATGTTTAAAGAAAAACGAGGGGAATACAACAATGATGGAACTGACAGAAGCTTCAAAAAGCAGAATGTTTGAAAGGACATTTATTATTGCTTTCTCTTATCCAATAATATAGAAAAAGGAATAAACAGCTAGATATTTTGGGATATTGAATGAAAAGGGTGAACTCAAAATTATGCAAGCGCTGGAATAAAGTATAAATCTGAGATATATAGTTAAAAATTGTATTTGATTCTAAATGTTTTAAGAGATTAGACATTTACATATGGTTGAATATAGTAACATATAGATTTTAAACTAGAGATATTTTTGTTGAAATATGTAGTGAAGAATCTGGTTAGAACTGTAACCCGGTTAGAACTGTAACTGATATTGTAACTGATACTGGTTAGAACTGTAACTTTTAAGAATTGGAAAAATTAAAAATTACTTATGCAGGAGGAAGTTATTGAAAATTATGAAATGTGCAGAGATGAGTTAAACTGAGATTTGAAATTAGAATAAGAAGATAAGTAACTTGTTTTTATTAATGATTGGATGAGAAAATATAGTAATGTAATGGATTAGGAAACTTTATAATAGAAATTTGATATTAATTATTATATATATACACATATAATCGATAGATGAAAATGTATTACTAATCCTATTGAAAGTTAAAATTTCTTGTAATAAATGATTTTATAGATTAGCTATGAATGATTAATAATTGTTAATTGATAAGTATACAAGTATATTTTGAATAGATGATATGAGAATTTAAGATTATGAAAGGGGCACCAACGAGTTGGTAACTGGTTGACACACGCTATAAAATGGAAGATGCTCTTTTTTTTATGCCTTTTTATGGTTTTGTTTGTCCATGTATGTTTTGTGTTTGTTGTAAAAATAAAAAAATATTAAAAAAAAAAAGAAAGAAGGTTGGATTATTTTCCTGTAACTGTTAAAGAAAGCAGAAAAAAGTATGAAGAAAAGTATGTTCTATGAATCAACACGAGCTTCTTATCTGCCCCACATCAAGTGGAAATGTTATGTTATCTTGGTATCATATTGCTAGAGAGAATGACAACATGTTCAGTGTTTTAAAAGCAAGTATTGGGACAGTGAGAACTCCTGCCCAAAAATCTTATTCTGGAACATTCTCATGTCTTATTGTGCTGGCAACCATTTCATAATTTAGGAAGTCATTCAAAGATCCAGTTACAAGTACCCTACAGTTTTTCCATTGCATTGAAAACAAATTTCTGGATAAATGTTTATACACTGAAATTTGCAAATTAAAGGTGCATTTTACTATTTAGAATTGGTTTTGGCCTAGGTGAAGTGGGGCAGAATGATAGCAATCCCAAAATCTCAAGGAAAAAAGGCGGCATTCATTTTATGCACAGTGAGAAGAAAAGAAATGGACACGAGGCTTCTCCCATTTTATACTTTGGAGTTTCAGAGTAATACTTAGCTTTTTAGCAAATGGATGGAACCTCACTTTGTGTCCTTTCAAACTAAGCGATAAAGATTGTGGGAGTTGATCTAGAAGATGCATCTTCAGGTAGTTCTAGATTTGCAAACAGTATTTAAAAAAGAATGGCTCTTATAAATTATAGTCTTCTGAGCTTGCCGGTCTCTATTTATGATCTGTTTTTATATCCCATTCATTGAAATGGGAACAAGAAATGCTTGTAATGCAAAGACAAACAAGATAAAGGAATTTCTTTCTACCAGTATGTTTTTTGGCTATATAGGATATACAAAAGACCGTTAAAGAGTGTGATGCATTCTAGAAATCACAGACTGATTTTGAAATGAAGAGCTTTGTATCTAAACATTTTTTTAAAATAACTTTTGAAATGTGTTCTTGGAGTTAGATCATTTTACTGGTTGTATGACTGGACTGGTTAGGCCATATCTTTTCTTTTTAAATAACCATTATACTTCTCTTTTAGTTAGTGATAGGTTTGTGATACAGTATGTTTGGTTTTGCTGCTGTTTGTAAATGGTTACAATGTTTGTTTCTTTCTCTCTGGATGTATTATGTTCTTGTGAATCAATCTTAACTCATTTTTAACTGAAAAATAGGTTAAACAGGTACTGTAAACATTTATTTGGAAGTACATTGATTGCACTTAGCTTTTGTGCATGAACTTAAATAAGAGGCTTGGTCTCTTGACCTGAACTCTACTACAATCCCCACCAAAAGTGTTTAATGCTGCACAACATTCTATATATCTCTTCTCTGAAAAGGGTTCTCTGTGAAAGAATTGCAGTCCATTCTTATAGCATCCAGAGTAAGTTTTCCACCAAAACGAACTGAACTTGTTCGAAAAGAAGTTATAGGAAAAAGAGGTAATGAATTGAATTCAGATTCAGAGTTGTCCTCCTCAGGATCCATAATGGCAGGTGTGATGGTTGGCAAGTAATCTACTGTGGCATCCTCAAGTGGATTAACCAAGTACTCAGAAAATACTTGATCTTGGTTTGGATCTTCAGGTACAACTTTCTTGTACAAAGATGGCAGCTGATGGTTCCCAGTATTATCTATTATGTTGGTAGTCAACGAATCACAGTTCATAGTTCTCATAGATAGTTCTTCTATCTCAGTATTTTTGAAATTGTGCATATCCATAAAAGCTAGGTATGGTCTTTTAATTAAGACTTCCTTTATTTGTAGAGTTTGAGGGTCTTCAGATCTGGCTGGGTTGCTTAAAAACTCTGTAGAATTTAAACTGGATTCATCCTTAATGAAGAAATTGAGGGAAAATGTGAGTCGATAATAGTACAATACCTGAACATATCTCTCTTTCTTTAAAAGCAAACTTCTTTTGCATAAAAGTCAGCTTTATGTAACTACTCTGCAAGATTTGAAATTTGTAAATTCTTTTATAAAATGGGGGTTTTTCATCACAATGTTTGAGAATGATATGAGACTGTCACATGATCAATAATTGTGGCACGTTTTTTTCATCTGAGAAAATCTACTTTTGGTAGAAGGAAATCCTAGAAAACTGAAGCTGAATTATTTATATCCTCTCGTCTTTAAGTATCTCTCTGCTAATTTAAGGAAGAACTTTTCCCTTGAGACAGTCCATCAGCTGAGCTGGAGTATCAAATAGGTAGGCCTACCATTGTAGATGCAAACTCTTTTGCCCATAAAGAGTTGGCTGGATCTGGATACCATCCAAATAACAGAGCAGAAAAGAGGGAGAAAATCCTAGTGGGAAAAAAAATAAAACAATGCAACCTTTAGCTTTAAGTGTTAATAATGTCACAGTTGTGGAGTGTAAAACTCTCTCTAGGAATTATTAAATTAGAGCTCCATGAGACTCTTCTGGCATAAGTACAATATGTTTATAAGTTAGTTGGCACTTCTGCATTATAAATTGAGTAGGTCTGATGTGGTCTACTTAAGGTAGCAGATTTGGATGTATCATAAAGGTGCAGAAAGCTGCCAATTATTATTACTACCAAGAATTTGCTATTTGACTTTCCTGTCTTGTGAAAGTGGGAACAAGTTCCACAATATTCACTTGTATTCACTTTTCTCCCTCTTCCCCTCCACAAAGTTAGATTTAGAAGGTAGCAGCTTTATATAAACATCTGATGGGCATCCTTCTCCACATATCTTCAACGCTAACCCTAACCCTAAGGTCCTATCTGGTTGGCTTTTGGACTCCTAGTGGAATAGCAGTGCTGGCTCACACAGAGAATAGAGGGGCTGCTACAATAAAGGAAGGAAAAAAGCAACCAGCAGCTAGAAAGATAATATTGGAGCATCCATGTTTAAAAGTGACTCTTTTTGTAGCCTGCCTCCTACATTATATGGAGCGTTATATCTATGGAACTTTTACTTGAAGACGAATAGTGGTAAGCTATCTTGGTGGATTCAGGTGCATATCTAAAGATAAGGAGATGAAATGTATGGGCACATTGGAACACAAGAAGGCAAAGTGCAGTTAAAGGTGGACCACCGAGCAGAATAACCATGAAAAATGGATGTGAAGTTGAAAGGAATGATCTGAAAGGCAAGATACGGATTGTGTTTGCTGTGGAGGAATTTAGGTTTCTAGGGATCCACAGGCAGCCATTAGTAGCATCCCTGTTGGTATTACACTTTTAAAGTTAAATAAAGGTATCCTGCTTAACTGCACCATCTCATTCTGGATATTATTACATACAACCAAGCAAGTACTTTCTCATATAAATTATTCTATTTAATGCCATTTTTTATGATATTCTAATTTTTTGCCACTGTACATCTAACAATCACTAATCATTTAAAAAAAAATTATAATCACTTACTTTTGCCGAACAAATGGTACACAACAGATGCAGACTGAAAGCCCAGTAATAATGGAAATGGTTATAACTGGAATCCAGTCAGAGGCGTCTGTAAATCCAATTGCTACGTTATGACAAAAATACTTGCATTAAAAAACAACAACTTATATAACAGGCATTTAGAAATCTGATTTCTTTTTCTTTTTTAAAGCATTTCTTTATTTAGTCTCTTACACTTTCTTGGATGAGATCCATGATGCAATACTCTTAACACACATACACCACTATATTAAAACAACCATTCTGGATACTTTCCTATACAGCTCTCCCAACCCTCCAGTTGGAGAAGATTGATTTAATAACTTCTGCAGTCTATTATTTAAAAATCAGGCAGTTTCATTTAACATTTTGACAGATAATGATATGCCTTCATGAATTTGTTTGTAAAAAAAAAAATTAGCCATTACTCATAATGGGTAATATAAAGGCATTGATTGGGCAGAGTTCTGAAAACTATATTCCCAAGAATGCCCCAGCTATTAAGGATGAGTGGATCAGTATAAATCAGTGTTTTTCAAACTTGGCAACTATGAAATGTATAGACTTCAACTCCCATTCCCCAACCAGCATGCTGGGTAAAACTAGTGTTTATAAATTGGTATAAATTTAGTCCTTTAAATATATGTGTTTGATAAGACAGGACTTGATTCTAATTTTAATGAGTGTTTTGAAAAATCCACTGGGAAAACATGACTGTTTTCTTTCACAGTTTTCTTAACATATGAACCTTTTGTACACAACTTGCCAGAGAGATGAAGAGCTTGTATATTTCCTGAGGATCCTTTTTGAAAAATGATTCTACCTTACAGACCTTTGTTATGTAAATTTCCTTGAGGCAGATCTTTTACATGTATTTTTTCCCTTGTGAAGTAAATCCCTTCCTTTTACATCACTTGCCCTTTTTCTGGATTTTACATTTTTATTAGATTCATCTCACATCTTCCCTGTGGAGCTTTGGTCAGAGAAAAGAGTACCTTAAGAAGTCTGGTTGCAAATCCTTCTCCATAAAATCTTTTTTTTTTTATATATATATATCCTTATGAGCTAGCCATATCAGATGCAAGAATATTTTAGGAATTTTGTTCCACTGTTCAGCTATTAAAGGAGTTTTCTGAGGGCAAAACTAATTATATTCATAAGTGTCTATCAGGGAGCTAGGGTGATGAAACACACATTGTGATATAAACTTCATAATGTACATATACTTGTGTCTGATGTCAGGACACAAGTGTAGAATGGCACAGTTTGCATCATGATGCTACGATGTGTGTTTTGTGATTTTTCCATCATCGTGGTTGTGGACATTTATAGTCTGCCACTGGGGATAAGGAGCTAATTTCTGAATGTTTCCAATAATGTGTTTTGAATTTTGTTAAATCTTCCACACGACACTGTGTCCAATTTTCACCTAAAATCTGAAAATTAGCTGTTTATAGAGCAATTTTATGTTTTTCCCCCTAAATATAAGCTTTAGAGGTGAGATATTATAATTACTTTTTATGTGGATCAGCTCTTCATTTCCTTTGGGGCTTTCTCCGGCATTTGTGGAAGCAGTCATCCAAATAACATATGAAGCACCAGCCTCTATGCTTTCTATAGAAAATGGTTGTTGGGCTGTTTTAGAGATCTCTGATTGGAAAAACAAAAAGGTGAAAGAATGACTGTTACATAGTATAAACTATTATCAGGTCAAGGTACATACTGTATCTTTGCCTTTGTGATCTCAGGCAACTTTTCTCAATGCGCAACCACATTTCTTAGGCTATTTGAAGCTACATGATACCAAAAGCATGTTATGCCCATATTAAAAGACCTGTGTTGGTCGCCCATGGTTTTCTAAGCACACATCAAAGTAGTGATTTTAAGCTTTAAAGCCATTAATATTTTAGAGGCTAACCATCTGAGAGATCAACTATCTTTGTCTACCCTGTCTGGGTATTAAGCTTGTCAAGAGAGATTCTATTAGAGATGTCCATGTTTAGCGGCCCATTTGCCAAATACTCAAGAGAGGGCCTTCTCCTGGGTTGCTTTGAAGCTATGGAGTGCCCTTCCTAGAGAAATGCATTTGGGCTGCACTCTCTTGGCAGCCAAGAAAGGAGCAAAGTGCTGAAGATCTTTTCAGACAGGTCTTTGAAGAAGTTATATTCATAATATTTTGAACTGTTTTGATCTGGTTTAAATTTTATATTGCCATCTGCCTTGATTGTCTTATGAATAGAAAAGCAAGATATTGATAGGAATGATAAATCCATCAGGTGGCTATGTCTTCCATCATGGCAATTTGTATCCAACACATCTGGGAAGCACAAGATTAAGGACGAATGATACAGAGGAAATAATCTGCAACTTCAGCAAGGACATATGACTCTCTCCATTCTTCCCCTTGTTGACCATTCTAGCTTGTTGGTTGTTCCTCAGCTTTATATCCTGGTTCTCAGTTTTAGTTACTTTCTAAGTGATTTCATAATGGGAGTAAACTAAATTACAATTAAAAACAGAACATCATAAAATAATAACTGGATGCTGTTTCTCTTGCTCAGGCTGTGTAGAAAATTGAGGGAATGTGTTTGCCAGGATAATGAAGTCTTGTTCTTTCTTGATACTTCCACTGCAGTACGACAAACCCAGCTTCGCAAAATAGGTAGGATTCAGTATTTACTCTGGCGATACAGAAATATTTCCTTTCCTCCCCAGCAGGAATGGGCAAATAAGGGCTGTGTCTGGGCCTGAAGCCCCTTTCTCATGCCTCCTAGGATCCCAGATTTTGTACCACCAGTAAAGAATTACAACTTTCTGCGGTTTTAATAAGAAATCAAAGAAAAGATGTCTAGGATGTTGGATTGGCTTCATACAACCTGAAAATAAAAGAAAATTAATCTCCCAAAACCTGCCTCTGCCTCTATAGTCATAAGTAAATAGATAGCGTTCTCTTTCTACTTTCCGGCCAGCACAAGTCTGTCTGCTCCTGCTAATACATGATGGGAAAGTATCTTCATGTGCATTCACTCTTACTAATTTGAGATTCTGTTGAAAATACACCTTTTTTTTTTTCAAGTAGGGCAAAATATTGCATAGAGAGGCTTCCAGCTGAGGCTTCACCGTAGACCAGGGCTTTTCAACCTTGGCAACTTTAAGATGTGTGGACTTCAACTCCCAGAATTCCCCAGCCAGCCATGATGGCTAGGGAATTCTGGGAGTTGAAGTCCACTCATCTTAAAGTTGACAAGGTTGAGAAACACTGTCATAGACACCAAGTGTTATTATTTTAACACTTATTTTAAGCTTGATTGGGGCAATTTGATTGGGCTGAAAACTGAAATGATTCACAAGCACTGCCTGATCTTTTTGAGCACAGGCCCTCCCTTCAGCCTACCTCACTCTATAAATGATGAGAGACAATGTCTATTTCTTTGGACACAGAGGGATACCTGTAATTTCTGACTGAAAATTGCCCCCGCTCCTTTTTAGTACCCTATGCATTTTGCACTTTAAGAGTCAGGTTGTTAATTTTTAAAAGGTACCTACCATGGACTTCTGGGGGTACAGAGAAGAGCTGTTTCTGCAAATAAATCTTGTAACTAGTGATACACCCCATTTGCTGATGTGCTGGGACTTCTCTCCAGGAGACCAAAATGCTCCCATCTCCCACAGTTACATTCATAATGCGAGGTCCTGTTAATGGGGCTACAAAACAAACCTTTGTGAAAAACCTGAACTTAGATTATCTTAAATCTTAAACCAAACCACCAGTTAGTCTTACCTTTTGCTGATATATTTTCTGTGGTCACAGCTGCTTTTCCAGCTCTGTCCTGATAGAGCGCAAACACGCTGATGTGGTAGCATACATTAGGCTTTAAGTTCTCTAGAAATTAGAAAGTGGTCTTTCAGACACACCTGACTGTAGTGCTTCACAATTCAGGAGGAGAGTGGTTTTATTTTTTTGAACTTGATGTTTGCAAATCATCATTTTATTGTTGCTGTGGACACAGTGTCATACTTTTAGATTCAGACAACCATATTTAATGGTGCTGCTGGAAGCTAACAAATCCTTCCTTTTTCTTTTTCCTAATTGCTTCTCTGACTTCCCTAAAAAGGGGCAGCCTTTGGGCTATTGTGTGAGGAACTGAAGCAGGATCTCTAAAAATCAGCCAGATGCAACCTGCGACGAAGAAAAGTCCCTCTCATAATGGCTGCCTTCACTCACTTTTCATTCATTGCTTCTTTGTCCTCTATCCTAAAGCCCACATGTTTTGGGTAGGTTTTCTGGCTCTCAGATAAATTTAAGAAAGATTAGGACTTGGAGGGTAAAAGTGCATGTAAACTTGCTTCTCTGGACTCATTATAAATAAAAATATAGTTTTTCAGTTCATTACAAAGCTCCTGTTCTGAAGTCTGTAGAACCAAAGAAGATGATAAAAATCAGATGCCACAAACATTCTTGTAAGATTATCAATCTGTAGAGGAAAAACCTCAGGAAAAGTCTTTAGGACATAGTAAAAACAACACCCTCTTATCCAGAAGATTATTAATGAAATCCAGAAGATTATTATTAATGAAATATAGATTTTAATATACATTTCTGTATATTTTTAGGGTCTTTCTCCAAAACCATGAGGGCTATTAGAGAAAAACTTTATTTAAAAATAGCAACCACATAAGCAGTAAGTTAGGTCTGAATGACTATCTCACAATGATCCTGTGCTACAATCACTACCAAAAGATTTGGGTAATTCTTTTTCTATTCCAAAATATTTATGTCCAGCTGACACTGCCAAAGGATTGAATTGCACAAAAATTTTTACAGAACAGAAAGTTTAAGTTATGAGAATTGAAAACATTTCATGCCTGTGTTAAGCTGGAGTTATCATAATATTATTTTCATGAATCTAGAAGAGAAAGGTTGTTGATAGTCCTCAGTTATATTGTGTGTTGTCTGTTATGGTGTATGGAATGACTCAGTTCACGTTGCAGATTTGGAAAGAAAGCTGTCAGCAAAATGACTGCATAAATCACACTGAAAGCAATAAGGTGTCAAGTAATGTTTGCTTCGGGTGAGCTTGGCTCCTTAGAACAAGTAAAATACACAAGTTCTTTTCTTTCTGTTACAATTTGCTTTCAGTGATTGCAATGGCTACAACCCAAGATATTATTCTGAGTCACCTGGGAAAACCAGAAGGATGAGCAAAGCCAACCTTCCCCAACCAGGGTTAGGACTATAAGCCCAGGTGGAATTCCTATAATCCATTCCAACATATGGTCTACTACACTGGGTTGGGGAAGGTTATACTGAGTTACAGTGCGGTGCTACACTGTGGCTAAATGTGTGAATTTTGAAAAGTAACACTTGTTTGTAACTGTTTGTGTAAACTTACTCATTAGCAATGTGTGCTCCTGTGAAACGAGCTTACCTTTTATTACTGTACAATTAGAAAAAGGAATTTTAAACCATGTTGGGAAGGTTTTCATGTGATAGTGTCGATGGAGCTCTACCCATGCAACTACATATCCATTGATGAAAGATGATGGTGCTAAAGGTGCTTCCCATTTAACAATGATGCTGTCATTGTCCACTGATGTAGTTAAAACATGGTTAGGCAGTGGCAGTTCTGGAAGAATAAAAAAAAAGTACTTGTATCAGCTCAGCTGGAGTGCAACTTCATCAGTCCTGAAGACATTCAAGTTTAGTAATGGAAACAATGCTCACAGAGAAGTTAGTATTTCTAGATAGAATAAGTTTTGGAACTTGGCAATGGAACTGTAAGTAATCAGTGCACTGTAACATTGGTTAGGTTAAACTGAAGTCATGCTACAAGAATTTCATTCGTAAGTTGTGCAAAAGAAAATTAAACTGAATAACCCTTGTAAATTTAGTTGCTATTACTACATTAGGTGAATGATGGTGAAGGAATCTGGGATCTAAGCCTATTCAGTACTAATCAAAGCAAAATGTGCTCCTGGAATTCTTTGTGAGCTTTTAACCTACTACAACTGAGGCCAGTAACTAATATTCAGTTATCTTAATAAGAGTTCAAGTTCTATAGAAAAAAAACTTACCATACCTGTAATTCCTAGTTTTGTGGTGATATAGACAGATGGGGATACTCCCCGTGAATTCTGAGAATTAAGTGTTATGTTATAATCTGCCTTAAGGGAGACTTGTGAGAAAACAGTGTTGGTGGTCACAAAAATTTCTGCAGCTCTAGGTGGCATCTGGTTGAGGATCTGAAATACCACTTGGTAATGACAGTTTTTGCTTATTGTTTCTGATGCATTCATTGACTGTAAATGAATAAGACATTTTTGCATGTTAGTTCACTGTGTTCTGCCATGCCCCAATCCAGGACAACTGGACTAGAACTGAAAAGACATTGGGTTCAAAAATTCCCTTTGTCATGAAGCTCACAGGGTAACCATCGACATTGTACCTTTCTCTGTTTGATTTTCTCTCTGGCTGGCCATTGGGGGCCTAAGTTCAAGAAGGGTGGTCTTCTGTAACTTTCTGGCAGAGATGAAGAATGCGCTTTTTGACCCCATCTATCAAGGCTTCACCTTTGTACTAAAAACAGTGAAGTTGCAGTAGTGATGGCTGCATTCTTTCACAATTATATTATGAATTGCAGGTGCTTCCTTTTCCCCATCTCCTTTTTTAATCAGGATAAAATGAGATTTATACAGAAATGTTTACCTTCCAGAAAAGAGTAATGTTCTGCATTTTGGAAGAGATCTCCTTCTTTAAATACCAGACATCAGTGGGTTCGAATGGCACTGGGGACCAAGAGAAAAAAAGATTTAGAATGTAATATTTATATCAACTTGGGAGTGACTTTGTCAAATGTTGGGCAGGTTGTTGGAAACAAATATAAGAACGCTATGAAGACTTGGAAATCAAGGATTTGCTCATTCTAACAAAAGATGTAATGCTTTAGCCTCTTATCAGCTAGGCAATTTCCTAAAAGTTACCAAAACTCAGACCATACATAGGCCAAATTCTTCCAAGTATCATGTCAATGGGTCTTCATCACGGATGAAGGAGTCTTTGAAAGGGGAAAGAAGGGTGGGAAATATCAACATATCCTGCCACCAAACCTATTTTGTAATTTTTATTTGTTTTCCAGATAATTACGTTTGGCATGCCACCTGCAGCGAGGGATAATTGGTCACCGCTGCTTCTATATTAAGAGCAGCTATGCTGGATGAGACCCTGAAGGCCCATCTCCTGGGTGCCATTCCAGCTAAACCATAAGCCACATGGTTAAAAAAAAATTCTAATTAAAAAATTAGCAAAGTTCCAACTGAAGCATTATTGTCATTTCCAAATATATCACTGAGGCCCAATAGATCCCAGAGGCATGGGTGACTGCCAGGGATTGGCTGGAAATGTGTCTGTCTGCCAATAAACAAAGATTTAATATTAACTTTAAGGGATAGAAAACATCTACAAACAATTGAAGAGGCTTGGAGCAAAGCAGCTTCCCTATTTGCCATCTAAAATACCAATACCAATACCAATACTTTTAATGGCCAAGTATAAAACATACTCAAGGAATTTATCTTCAGTGATAACAGCAAAATCAACGGTGCGTTTGGATAAGAGCAAAAAAGATCACATGGTATTCAGCAAAGCAATGGCACGAGGGAAAAAACTATTCTGATGTCTGGATGTTTTAACATAAGGAGCTCTATGGCGCCATCCTGAAGGAAGAAGTTGGAACAGATTGTACCCAGGATGAGAAGAGTCTGCAGATATCCTCTCTGCCCTCCTTTTGACCCTCACAGTATATAGTTCTTCTACAGAAGGCAGATGGATTGCAATGATCCTTTCTGCAGACTTAACTATTCGCTGGAGTCTGAGTCTGTCCTGTTTGGTTGCAGAACCAAACCAGACAGTTATAGAGGAGCAGATAACAGACTCAATGATTCCCCTGTAAAACTGCACCAAGAGCTCCTGGGATAATTTAAACTTCCTAAGTTGCCGCAGGAAAAACATCCTTTGCTGTGCCTTTTTAATAATGGCTGTAATGTTATACATCCATTTCAGGTCTTGGGAAAGTATAGAGCCCAGGAACCTGAAGGACTCTACCACTGATACTAGACTGTTAAGTATAGTAAGGGGAGGAATAGGAGAAGGATTCTTCCTAAAGTCCACAATCATCTCCACGGTCTTAAGTGTATTCAGTTTCAGGTCTGATGAAGCTTTTACTATTATCAATCCCCACCATTTTGTGAATAAACAAGTGTGTTGTGGTAACTATCTTGTGAGAGTGCCTATGGGATGTTGCACAACTTTTAAATGTGTTAGTGATGCAGAATAGATTAGAGTATCTCTATTTTCTGGTTCTGCACCCAATTTTCTGCAGTGACCACTCATGCACCTGTGGGAAGTTCACAAGAATATAAAAGCCGCAACACTCTCTCTTGAATGGTTCCCAAATGCAGTTTTTCAGCAGCTGATATTCAGTAAAATAGTACCTGTGATCTGGATAGCATTATGCAGCCATCAAGCTTAGTAGCCATAGATTGCTTAATTCTCTGTGAATGTGTGAAATCCCCTTTCAGACTGAAATCTCTCCAGTCCTGCTTTCCAGGAGAGAGGGCATTTACACCTTTTTCATCAGCCAGAGTTTCAGGCAGCTGGTTATTCTGTCATGAAGATGGCAGGAAAGATCTGAAGATGAACACTCTGGTGCTCTGCTAATAAACGGTGGCCAAACCTTGTGCCTCTTATTGAGTTCCATTTGTAACGAAGTAAAATGTAATACAAGGGATCACAGAAGGGCTGTGGACACTTGAAAAAATGATTTAGAGGAGGTGCTTTGGACTCCCCCCACCTTGGTTTTTCGGCACATATGAATAATTTTTTCATTTCTCCCTAAATTCCTATGAGATTATAGCCTGGCATGAATTAGTTATCCATAATTGGTTTTTATATAAATAGCAAAGCAAACGTTAGACATGTGGTGTTATTGAGTTGTTTTATCACCTGCTTCTGTTTGAAATGCTAGGCTCCAGTCACTCCATAAACCTCTATCTGGAAGGAGCCTGCAGGAAACCTGGAACTCATATTTCATCCTGGGCTTCAGGTCATGAAGATCATACCTTCTAGCATTTAGATTTTCAAGCTAGCATGGAAAGGATGAAACACATAGACAAACTTAATAAGTGCTGCTTTTCTTTGTTAATTGCAATTTCTTTAAGAGACAGAAAATCTCTATTTATGCTCAACAGAACCCTGTAACCATCCTGTATATGCTATAAGACGCCCCAGTTGTCCCCTGCAAGAGAAACACATGGCCTTCCAAACTAAATGCCAGACCTGGCACAAGCATTCAAGTTATGTTCCTAATTATGCGTTGGGACCAATGCATCATAACTTTGTATACACAAATCTCCATCTTGTTTCTCCTCTGTACAGAAGTGTGTGGCTGTATTAAAGTGTGTCTGACACTAATGAACATTACTAGGTCCATTAGCACCTCACTGATGGGACAATGCAGAAATGTATCTTGTGTTTGCATCCACCAAATGATAAACAAATGTTCAGAGATATCTGAGGAGCAGATAGAGAGCATGGTACTGATGTTGGTTACTAGGTATGCATTTGGAGGTATGGGTTAAGTTAATGTCAGATTACACATCCTGAACTAAAGATGAGCTGATTACAATATTAAAGATGTAGCATTTACACTACCTGGGTGAGTAAGAGCAAAAGGCTGACTCAATATGCTGCCATAACTTTGCCTCCAGGGACATGATTTAGATGGAAAACATCAGCAGAAAATCAGCGATATACTCCTATAACATCAGGATATATATTGCCAAAGGGTTTAAATCCATATAACATGCTGTTGATTTCCTTTCTATTGGATGCTTACTACAGGGCCGAAAACATTGAAATTATGTCTGAATATGACTAAGGCATCACATTAGTAATGTACATATATAAAATAATGGATTACTAATATAATCATAAAAATAAAATATTCCTACCTTCTTTTTCTTATTTGTAATGCTGGCCAAAGACTGTAATAAAGACACTTCATTTCATTTCATTTCATTTCATTTCATTTCATTTCATTTCATTTCATTTCATATTAACATTCCTACCGTAATCCAGGAATTACTGTGGATTGGTTGGTAT
Organism: Python bivittatus; assembly: GCF_059951505.1. Lineage (NCBI taxonomy): Eukaryota > Metazoa > Chordata > Lepidosauria > Squamata > Pythonidae > Python > Python bivittatus. The sequence continues at coordinate 37,300,149 of NW_028277098.1, forward strand.
CTCAATCTAAAGCATTGGGTTTCTTGTTGATCTTGCCATAAAATGGTGCAATTTTGGGGAGCAAACGCATCACAGTTTACTGAGAGATCCGCAGGAGGGTGAGGCTTCACTGTGTTGTGATGATCAGTGATGCATCAACATAAACAAAAACACAGCATTATTTTTGGAAATAAAATTCTGAGCTACTATAACAACACTGTAAGAGTCCTCAAAATTAGACTGGAGAACTATCTAGTCCAATACCTTGCTACATGCAATGGTATGTTATATACTTTTGAGAAGACCATAAGTGGGAAATGAGGACAATAGCAACCTCTTACTTGTCACCCTGAAAATTATATTCAGCTATCACTTATTTGAAGAGTTGTAAAGTTGTAACATAGGGATGATTGGAACAAGGAAATATATAACAATCATATAAAGCAATGGGAATATGTGCCCCTTCCATGATTATAATCATGGAAGGGGCACATATTCCCATTGCTTTATATGAGTGTTGTATATTTCCTTGTTCCAATCATCCCTGTGTTACAACTTTACAGCTCTTCAAATAAATTGTATACTCCTGATATTGTCTTTAAGGGGAATGCATTTGGAAGGCTAAGTCTAAAAATTCCAAAAACAGACTGAGTGGAAAGCACACAGCTTTAATTTTTTCCCCCTATTGTTTAAACATCACTAACATAAACTTGACTTTTATTAGTTTTATCCCACCCTAGCAACTCTAAATAAGATACATGAAGGATTTCCCCTAATCTTATTCTCATAACCATCACTGTGTGAGATAGGTTGGGCTGAAATAAAGAATAAATCAATGTCATACAGAAAGCTCTATGATCAAGTGGGGAGTTGAACTCTGGTCTTCTCTGGTTGCAGTCCAACAATTTAGCCACTACATCACAATACACCTCCGTGAGTCTGTATTCTGTATGGAGCACTTGCATGCATTTCTACATCAGAAATTTGAAAATTTGAAAAGAAGTTGGTTTAACGACTATCATAATGGCCACCCTCCAAAGCTGATTTGTCAAGGGTTGTGTAATACTATTTAGCAAAGGAAGCCAAAAATCTTCAATACAAGAGTCATTTGATTTAATTGAACTGACTGACTGATTAAAAATTGAGTCATTACTCAAGCCAATATTCTGTTCCAATAATATATCAGAATTCCTTATAATTACCAATGTCTATTAATGTGAACTGCATTGGTTCAGAAGAATTGCTCCCTAGTTTATTTGTGGCTTTGACCACAACTGTATAAATAGTTTCAAAGTCCAGCTTTTTCCTGAGATCTACTGAGTAATTTGTAGTGCTAATTTTTTCTTCCAAAACTGTTCCATCGGGGATTTCATTTGTTAGCCTGCAACAGAAAGAAAAACTGGGATGAACAGTATGACTTTCTTTCTTTCTTTCTTTCTTTCTTTCTTTCTTTCTTTCTTTCTTTCTTTCTTTCTTTCTTTCCTAAAGAATCCTTACCTAGATTAATTTACACCTATATAACATTGTATGACAGAGACATATATTACCACCTAAATTTTCAGTTCATTAGTAAGGACTTATTTTTTTGCAGATAGCTTGAACCCAGTACTTTTTATTATAATATCCAGTTTAATTGCTTACTCTAATGTTTCAGTTACTCTCATTCAGTTAATTTTACTTACCCTAATATTCAGTTTAATCTTCCCAGTGGTCACTCAAAACTCCAATGTCTGCTCTGAAGCTAATTGCCAAATCCCAAGTATAGAATCATAAACTCAGAAAGATGACAAAATGAAAAATGAAAATCCTGCATAACCTTTTGAAATTTGCATTACATATATCATGCTTTCGATATATAATTATATATTAGTATTGCAAGGGGAAATATGATTGCGTAGCTAGGAAGCAGCTTTTAGCTGATCTGGGCTGATTTCAAAAACCTAAGCAGAATTAGCCCTAGTCAGTAACTGAATAAGAGATGATCAGGAAATTTCAATGTTTTCTTCCTCCTCTTCCTTCTTTCCTCCTCTTCCTCCTTCTCCCTCCTCTTCCTTACAGATTCCTCATATAAAATCAGGAGCTCAACAGGGGAAAAAAAGGCTAGCCATGTTACTTTGCCTTTGCTGGTGAAAAAAACATTGATCTTACTTAGCTTGCATGGAACAAATGCTGTTGTACCAGCACTGTGTTTCGGGATCCTATGACATATGGTTTTCAACAATTCTAGAATCATAGATTTTTGGGTTGAAAAATTGAAAGTTCCCAAGAAAAGTGAGCAAAGAAGCAAGATTCTGTTACAAAATATCCTTTTATAGTTTTGCTAAAGTTAAAGGTAATGGCTCCTTCACGATGAGACTGATTCCAGATGACTTAATGGTCTCACTCAGGTAATGTTCTTGGTTACTATGTACAGTAGAAGTGGTTCACCATTGCCATCTTCTGGTTTTTTAAAAAATATGCATATTTACATTCTAGCCTTCAGATATTTCCTGATGGTGTCCCATCCAAACACTGTAGTTTAGCATTCTGAGATGGATCTTAAAATCACTCAGATTGCCTGTATTTTTAATTCAAGATAGAATATTAGCAAAGCAGACTAAAGAGAAATTCCCTCCCTCCTTTCCCAGAAATCTATTTGATGGAAAGATTAACTGCTTAATTGCTTTATTGAAGACTTATTGTTACGGAGAATGAGTGGGGGAATGCCAGTGATGTGATATTGTTTCATTATTTGAGCTATAGGGAAATGAGACATATCATTCCTTTTATTTTACACCTAGAGTTAACTCTGAAGGACTAAGAATGCTCATTGGATATAGAATGTTCTCTGGGTGTTGGAGAGGTCCCCCCCAAAATTGGGGTGAGTGGGTGGGCAGGTGCACAGAACAGAAGGGTTAGGATCCTGAAGAGGCCAATCAATATACTGGCACCATACCTGGCTTGTTAAATTCTGCCCCCTTACCCATCTATTGGGCAGTCATAGTCTGGAGAGCTTGGATTTAAGTGGTAAAACTATATCGATATGCATGATTAATTTAGTCTTTGTAATTGCATTGCATTTGAATTTATTTTTTTTGTATAACTCGGAAGAAGGCAGATTCAAAATCCGGATGGTGGCAAAATCTCTTTTTCATTGTTCTTTTGGATCTGTATTATGAATCAGGTACCTCAAGCAGCATTACAAGACAGAATTGGCATTTTTATTATATCAAAGCTCTTTCACATGTTCTCCATCCCAGGGATCTTGTGCATCTATGAAGCAACAGTGTTCATGTAATGTAACCTGAGTCTATGATAACAGCCTCTGAGATATTCAATGAAAGGGCCAATAAGGAGAAGTGTGTTATCACAAGCCATGATGCCTGTCTAAAATTGGACACAATTTAGTTCCTGCCAACCATCAAGAAAGTCTTTCGTTGGGAACAGGTGGTTAGAGAAGGGAAGAGGACATAGGGAACTTTTTCCCCTGAACTTTCCTTCTACTCACCAGTTTAAAGTTCCAAGCCATTGTAAGAGACAGCCACAGATAGCAGATGTTAAAGAGGAAGCAACAGTGGTAGCTCCTGGGGATCTGCTTTATTGAAGGACAACTGACCTAACTTGATCCTTAGAACTATCTATTAAGGTGAAGGACGTTATTCCTTCTGCAGAGTTAAGTAAGGTTCAATTAACCATGGATGGAATATGCCATCTTCTCCTTTGCCTCAGGCTGTACAATATTTTGAGTTGCCCTAATAATGGGATCAAGTCCTTTAAAAAAAGGCTTGCAGAGAAAAGATTGATGCCAAGATATTTATGCCCTAAATTTTGACAACCAAGGCCAATATTTTGATCAAAGCTAGCTCAAATTCCACTCTTTCCATCCCAGGTGGTACATAGGAAAATGGAAACGAAGAGTAAGTGATAAGGCAGAATTGGACCGATGTAAACTTAGCTATAAGGGAGACAGAACTTACTGTAATGTATAGGTAGTATACAGATAAGTATAATGTCCTCTGTCCCAAGAACAAATGGTACGTCCATACTTTCCATACTGAGCACAGGATACATTTTTTGGCTGATCTGGAGCAACTTAAAAAAGAAAAGTGGTCAGCAGCTGAGATAGGAAGAGATCACTATTTTGGCTTGAATCTAGGTTGTTTGTACAAACTCTTGTGTAAGAGTTTATATTTGCATTTAAAAACTTCCAGTGTAAATCCCTGCATCAAAACCTGTTTGAGGAAAAGCCTGCCCTGTGTACAGTAAAAATAAATGTATTACACAACGGAAGTAAGACATAATATTACTATTCATCCTATTTTTCCCTCTTTAATTTGGAGTAGATAATATTGTCAAAAAATAGCTCAGTTTTGCAGTGGTTTTCTTATATGGATCTGCCAAGAGGAAGTGAATTTCTGGGCACTGCAACAAAGCAATGGTGGTAACTGCTGGGGAACACGGACATGACCAGCTCAGGCAAAGTCTTGCTGGGAGTCATTGATTTCAAATAGAAAATAAGATACAGCCTTTCACCTTTTCACTTCTATGCTTTAAAAGTATCTGACTAGCTGGATTATACTGAGCGGTGGATGCAAGAAAGGAGAGAGATGAACAAGAGCTATACAAAACTCAGAGGAAGAGATAATACCCTATTCCTGTATTCAGGCTTTTGAGTGATTATAACACTGAAGCATTCTTGTAGGGCTCTAACCTGGTCAAATACAATAATTCTCTTTTGCCTGATGGACATATCTGGATGCTCAAGAAGATGACTGAGCACCATGACACGAGGAGAGCTAGCCACATATGGAATATATGAAGTGTCAGCAATCACACACTTGACGAGTGCAATAAAAGACACATTTCCAAGAAAGGCAAGTTGGTGAGAAGACCAACATAAATGCAATCATTTACACCAAGTTTTCTGCTTGAACAAAGCACCCATTCACCAAAAGGCAAAACTTGGCTTTCCCCAATTCCTTCTATTATTCTAACATTAATTTTCCCCAATTAATTTATCCCACCTAAGGGCTCCATCTCGTTATGTCCCATTGAATACATAAAATCATACATTTGTAACTGAGAAAAACTATGTTTCAAAAAGTAGATAAATTCCCTTCCCATTTTTACACTACATATTCAGTTAACTTAACAAAAGTTTTTTAAAAAATTCTTACTTCCAACATCAACATAAATTCCACATATGAGCCATGACTTCACTCCTTGTTGGAAATTGCATTGAAATGTCTGTCTCCCCAAAGTATTCAGCAGAATCTGTGTCCTGATTGAAGAGTTTGAAGAGCTGCTGCTACTGATTATTGAGTGGTTTTGTAAAAGGACTATATTATAATGCAAACCATAGAAGCTCCTGTTTAGCCAGCAGGACAGATTCACAGATGATTTTGATGACTGCTCTCGGCCACTTGCACGCATGCCTCCCCTGTAAGGCACAAAACAAATCAACAAAGTTATTACAGGGTGCAAAGTTGCTGTATCCTGTATTAACTTCTTGCAATAGAAATAAACTGGCTTTGGAGACTACATGTTTTACCCTGTGCCAGTAAAAATGCTTGTATAAACTCCCCCTACATGGTAAAACAAGCAGCTCTCACCAAGGATGTCCACAGGAGTAAAAAAAAAATCATGATGGTGGCTGCAACTCCATAGTGAGCCATCTTGACTTTGTTAACACCCCACCACTCCCATATATAGCCTTGGCTCCTATACTCACTCACCTTCTCTCTTATTCCAAACTCCTTGATCTTGGAAGCTATATCCAAAACATAACATTAGTACAATATTGCTTTATAGTCTTTTCCAGCTGGTGTCCTCCGAAAATGTTGGATTCAAGCTCTTTTTAAGGGCGGGACCAAGAGGGCAACTATTCTGGGGCCCCCAGATGCACAGCCCCTCTTATGAAGTATGGTTCAGAATTTGAAACTTCCCATAGATACTTTAGGTCCCCCCTTCTGTTTTCTGGGTTACCAACTGGGAGAATATATATTGGTATCAGATGCAGGTAAAAGGAAGCACACAGAGGTGAGGTGAAATTAACATTCTGCTCTGGGTCTCTCTGAATCATTAAAAGGGCCTTGCTGGGCTTCAGTGCCCATTGTGCTGAACTAGCTATGGTGCCTGGGGATTATTGGAGTGAAATCTAAGACATAGAGAGCCCCAGATTGAAGAAAGCTGCTCCAAAGTCTAAGCCTGCTCTTTTTTATCCTTCCACAAAACCAAGTACCTATTTCCTATCTACTTTTGTCTCAGCTTGTTAGCCATCATAATACTGTTGGGCAAAACAAGGTATCTCCTGACATTGCCCTGCCTTAAAGTTGCCTCCTAGCCAATGCCCTCCCGTGTCATATAAGATTTCCTGCGTGCAGTGAAGGAAGATAAAATAGTGGTTTCACTTGCCCCTGGGCTTCCCTTGTAAGTGAGCTGCAATTCCTGGGTGTTCTGTTCTACAGTTAGTGAAGGGAAATCACATGTGCTCTGTATTCGTTCTGAAATGGTTATACCGTACAGGTGAATAACTGACCCCATGAGAAAGTTGGCTGTGGGCACCAAGAGAGAAAGATGGAGATGCAGAGGAAGAACGTGCTCTGCGAAACTCTAATCCTGTCCCCTCCGCCCATTCGTATCTCTGCCTCCTCCCACTTTTGATTTAGAGATAGATTTGGAGTAGACAGATAATCATATACATAATTTTTAGGAAAGGATTTTCATGTGAGGCCTTTAACTTGAATTTGGACTTTCCTCATTGAAAATCCCACTGTTGTATGTTGAATACCCAAAAGAGCAGAACGTGTCGAATCCCTCCTTTAGAGCATTTGCCCCAACACCGGAGCTCTGCCGGAAAGGAAACATGGGAAGCCATAGGATACGTGTTTGTAGGGCCCCAACCAGATTCTTTCATAGAAGCAACCAGAGCAGAAATCCTTGGAATGGAACAATGTTTCAGCTCTGAAAAAATGCAAGAAGCCTATTTCTGTAATAGCCCTTTGTCAACAAAGATCGCCTGACTCTGCCTCAATGGATGTCAGAACAATAACAAAAGGAATTCTGCAGGGCGGCTGTAAATAATTTTAGTTAATAATTTGAGCCACCTTGAATGCCCTAGGGGCAGAAGGATAGGTTGCTGCTGCTGCTGCTGTTACATTATATTTTCTTTTTAAGAAAAAAAATGCTACTCAACCTTTGATTCTTGCATTCCTCTGATACCAAAACCTTTACTCCTAGAATAAAAAAACAAAGATGTTTTGTAATAAACAATTCAAAACCTAAGCAATTATAAAACGAAGGAAGTGTTGTTTTTAAAGATTTCGTTGCAGGAGGAAGTTATGGCAAGTGCTGACTTGTTTGGCAGCTTTGGCTCCAGCAGATGCTAAAGCTGAAAATTTTGCAAATTGAGTACACTGACAGCTCCCGTGGTCAAGAAATGAGGGTCCAGGTCCTCTTCATACAAAGATAGCTCTTTCTCCAGATTTGCTGTTCAGAATCTCTGGTTCTCTTTCCAAATACTGATTCTGTAGCACTACTGCTGATTGTACATTGTCTACATCAAACATACATCAGCCATTATTTGTATTCCCAAATTCTAATCCCAGACATCTTTTACTTAAAGTAAAGAGGTAATGGTCAGTACATCTATAGTTTGGATGGAGCCATCTGTTCATATGTCACCCTACCCACTTGGCAGAAGACTTGTGATGTTTTGTGATAGGATATGAAGATTTTTCCTCCTGTGACTCTTCTAGATGATTGGCCTTACTAAGAATTCTTTTTTTTTTTTTGATCCATTCAATTGTGTCCGATTCTTGGAGACTGCCTGGAAAAGTCTCTGCAGTTTTCTTGGGAAGGTTTTTTTTCAGAAATGGTTTGCCATTGCCTCTTTCTTAGGGCTGAGAGAGAATGATTGGCCCAAGGTCACCCAGCTGGCTTTGTGCCTAGGCAGGATTAAGGCTCACAGTCTCCTGGTTTCTAGCCTGGTGCCTTAACCACTACACCAAACTGGCTCTCCAAGTTACTGAGGATACATAGGCTAAAAATTCCAGCATTTCCAGAACCTACTTACCTATTCCCAAGAACACTAAAAACCAAACTGTTAAAGGCAAGCTTCCTGTGAAGATCATCTTGATATATTGTTGAATTTTTGCTCCTGTTTTTTTTAAAAAAACCAATAATCAGTATATATAGTCAGCAAATAATCTTTTGGGGAGGAAGGCACCTCAGTCTTTTTGGCACAAAAGCTTGATTTCACCAGAAACAATCATATAGGAATGATGAAACACAGATCTTGTTCTAGAAGCAGATGCTCGTGCAGAGAAACCAAGTGGTTTGGATCTAGGGTTTTTTTTTCTTTTCTTTCAGAGTCTTGCCTTTCCCAAGCTGTATTTTCTTTGCTGTTTTTCCCCCCCTGGTTCATGAGCAATACTTTATGAATTATGTGACTCGTCATGAACTGTATTTCCTTGGTTTCTTTTTTGAATGATGAGCAATATTTCCCAAGTTTTGTTTCTGGGTGCATGAGTTACTGAAACAAAACAGAGACAAGAATTAGATGAAAAGATTATCAGGTATATCATTCTTATTTGGAAGGAATATGATGGAAGGAATAGGAAGGATGCAGTCTCAAGAACAGAAGGTTGAGCAGGTAGCATTCTTCAAATAGGCTCTCACACAGAAGAAGACTCCGAGTCTGTCCTCTAACACTTGTAATTCTTGGATAACTATTTCAATGAAAAAATGTTATATTTATGGATGCCAAATTGTGAAAATATATTAGAACACAAATGGTGCAACTCAAGGGTTTCTTCTTCTTCTTCTTCTTCTTCTCTTTCTATGTCTTATCCTGAGTGTTTCCAAGTAGCTGACTTTGGGTGTCAATTCCTGAGGTGTTTAACTGGTGTTTCACAGTAGTTGTAACAAGATGGGAAAAGAGTTGCCTCTAATATCCAACCCTGTGATCAAACTCTAGAGCAAAGGGAGGCAACCAATGGCTCCAAGGCCACAAGTAGTCCCTAAAATCCTTTTTTTCCCGCTCCCATAACAGCACAATTTGAAAATTGTGTAGTTTCCTGCCAGTTTGAGGCAGGAAATGTACGAAATAACCTATATATACAAAAACTCGACTGAGTTACAAAATCTCAGTCCCACACGGATGTGATATGAGCCCTAATCATTTTTAAAATCACTGCCCTGCTTACCAAAGCCTGTGACCCCACCACAAGAAACTAATTGCTTACTTCTGCCTAGGATCTCATTATTTTCCTTCATTACAATACTAATTGTAGTATTAAGGCTTAAATGGTTGTTTTGTGGACATAGTCTATAAATCAGAGGTTGGAATACCTCAGGTTTGTGAATATCTATTTTTTAATTATGAATATGAGGTTCATCTTCAGGAGTTGGGATCCTGAGAGTGGGAAGCAGAACCAGGTCATAATCTGGTGGCTTGGCTTGGGAACAGCCAACTATCTCCTGTAGCTTCTTAGCCATAAACAGCTTAGTTTACTCGTATAAACCAGTCATAGATGTCTGTGGGGGCGTGGGAGTGGGCAAGGACTTGCATTCAATGCCAGGACACAAATATGAAAAACTTGTGTTTGCAGAGTAACATCTCACACACATTTGTCATTTTTTCACCATCATGTTTGCACAGAGCGTCTATGAAACCAGTGGCTCAGTTCACACATCTTACCACACTATAAGCCGTGCATTACAAAATGCAAAGGATAGATTGACTCCATACAATAAGCCACAAACAGACCCTATTTTGCTCTATTGTTTCTGAACCCAACCTACATCTTACTCTAGATCAGAAATTCTGCTTCGAAACAGGTCAACATGGAGAGCTCAACAGTGATAGAGTCATTCGAATTTTACAGGGAAGAAACTGTGAGGTTGAAGTGCAAAGTTAGATATGATAGACAGAAGTTGTTTATTTTTGTGAAAGTATTTGGAACTGGAAACCCAGGTTCATCCCCTGGAAATCACCTAGCAATTTGTTGGTAAGTCCCAAATCTGCCTCCTTCTACCAGCCTTTGTTGTAGACATAGTAGTACTTTGTGGGAGTTATGCAGATGGAAACCATCATCACAATTCAAATGTTGCTTTAATTCAGTGAAAATGCTTCTTAGAAGTTGAAGGACTCCTAAACATTTGTTCATGCTCACCTTAAATATGTGGTAAAATAATTTCAATTATGAATTACTTTTCTTTCTGCTGTTGCCATTCAAAAACAGAAAGTCATCTGCACAGTAGCCATTTCTGGCCACTGAAACCTTAGATAGAACATTATAATCACAAGTTCTTGGATAAGATACTCTTAAGGGCTGATGGATGATTGCCTTCAAAGACTTTATTATTTTAGGAAAATTGCAAAGGAATTATTGTGCATGAACTATAAATAAATTAGTCAATATGTAAAACAGCCCAGCACAACATTAAAATAATACATGATAGATATCAATCTTGTGTTCATTGCCAAAGTATGTTATCTATGAAACTATTTCTCTTGCCATCTTTTGGAAGCAGTAAATGAATATTTGGTTTCCTCAGATCATTTGTCAGGTATGACAAAACAGAATACCATAAAATTGTCTTATTTCAGTTTCTTTATCTGTCAAAGACACAAACTGGATGAGTCTGGGACATTTACAAGAAAACCAGTCCCTTTACAAAAATTATTTTCCATGTAGTATTGCTGTTAATAGAGAGGAATTAAAAACACCTACCTATGGCAGTGTGCAGCTGTACACACACCAGTGTAATGTCAGGGGATTTCTAGAATGCTTATAGGTCAGAGCAACCTTAACATGCTGTAATATGTTCCTTAATGTGAATGCAAAGCACTCAACATCCCATCTACCATAGTGTCTGAAGCTCTGTGCTTGGCTGAATCTGGGAAAGCAGGAATTCCAATTGTGGAGATATATAAAGAAAATTTTATAAAGTTACCATGGTGGCTTTAGGAGTGGCAAATGGGAAATGCCCAGGGCCCTGTATTTGAGGGGCCAGTTTTAGCATAATGTTAGTAAATAAAAATAAAACCTATCTAAAGGTAGGAGGAAATCTTCAAGTATAATGAAGAAAAGAATGTTAACTTGGTTTTGTTTGCTTTTGTTTATGAATTATAATAACTACACTTACACAACCCTGTCTTGGGTTGAACAATCTTACAGTATTCTAAAATCAGATGTATCCGTTGATAGGTTATAAAAAATATTCTTCCATGGGGGCCTCCAATGATACGCTCCTCCAGGGCCCTCAAAACTCTTGCTAAGTGCTATGCTATCCTATGCTATGTTAACTTATGCTATAAACTTTCTCTTTCTACAACATCTAAAATAAGATGTACAGTACATATTTGCTTCCATGGAAAGACGTAGATACTTCATAAATGAGATTGTGAAAGGAAGAATTCAACATGAGCACTAATAACTTTATTACTTCCACAAATATTGATTTCACTAATGGAAGCAATAAACCAAAGAGGTGTGTATATATAGCATCATTTATGAACAGTGGAATCAGTTGCCCAGAGAGATGGTAGTCAACTCACTTTCATTGGATCTATTCAAGCAGAGGGTGGAGAACCATCTCTTTGGGATGTTTTAATTTGAATTTCTGCACCATGCAGATAATTGTAAGTGGCCCAAATGGCCCTTCCAACCCTATGATTCTATGATAAGCAGGAAAACAGTAGTAAAAAAGAAAATGGGGGGAGGTATTTAGGATTGCTTCCACAGCAACAAAAGTATCATTCCAACCCTCTTTGTGCAACTGCTGGAAGATCAGCTGGCACAAACCAGTCAAATCCAGCTGGAGTGGCTTGTGAAAGAGTCATAGCATCTATGAATCTTATTAAAGACTTTATTAAAACAAACTGAGTAAATGTCTTGCGGAATAGCTTATGTAAGAAAAATAAAGTACTGGTTTGGACAATTGTGCAAGGGTAAAAATGGCATTTCTTTCTATAAGGGTAGCAGAATGACATCGGTGAAGGCACTGACTATGGATGAAAGAGCATTACAGGGCAAAAACATTAAAAATATTTCGAAGCTACTGGAAAATTTTCATTTCCAAGATCACTGCAAAGAACTCAGTTTTTGTTTTTCTGGGGGCAGTCTGAAATCTATTATCCAGAGTTTCTGCGTCAGAATCCAGTTCATATTCACTTGTAATAATAAAAAAGCAAGAAGCAGCAATATGAAGCAAAAAGAAAGAGAATTAGGAAATAGAACCTTCCGTCAAATGCATTCAATTCTTTTGTTCCTTAATTGTCACTTAAGATTTTGAACCTAAGTTCTCCATAGGGATCGGTATATATTTAGTATGAACATTACTTTTAAATAGCAATAATTCTGAAAGGATCAATTCTCTTTGGCAATCTTCCAAATACACTCATTTCAGACAACATCTTTCATACACATTCCCTAATTTATTTGTAGGGTTTTAAGGACTTAGCCCCCCTTGAAAGCTCTCTTTCCTGTTAATCTCATCTTCTGCTTCATTGCATGGTGTTGGCGATACTGATTTGCTTCTACATGTAGCCCATGCATCTTTTTTTTCCTTCACCCACCCATACTTATATTTTCTGCCATAATGCATGGGCCTAAAACAATTTCTCCAAACTCTTGGCACAGATAAGTTTGATCTGTATCTATGCAATCGTTATTCAGTTCCATGGAATCCAGACTTTGTTCAAGGTTCAGATTTCACTATGAAAATATACTACTTTCTGTAGAATTCAACTGGCATGTTTTTCACACATAATTTTTCAGTTTGTTTCCAGCTAAAAACATTCATTGTAATCTTAAATGGTGAGTGAAATGTGTGGGAAAGATACCACTTCAGATGATGTCTGTGCTATAGTGGTGAGATACAAGAGTTGGAAAGGACCTTGAGGACCATCAAGTCCAACCCCTTGCTCAATGCAGAGTCCACTAGAGCAACCTAACAGATAACGATCCAGCCTTGGTTTGAAGATCTCCAATGAAGGAGAACTGACCATATCATGTAGCAGCCTGTTCCACTGGCTCATACAGTCAGGAAATTCCTCCTGATGTTTATTCTAAGGTAGCTTTAATCCACTAGTCCTAGTCCTGCCCTCTGGCACAATACAGAACAAATCCACTCACTCTTCTTTGTGACAACCTTTCAGATATTTGAAGACTGCTATTGTGTCTCCTCAATAATCTCTTCCATAGGTTACATATATCTTTAACCATTTTGATACAGCTTGGTTTCCAGACCTCTCACCATCCTGGTAGCTATTCTCTCAACTTGCTTCATTTTGTCATTGTCCTTTTAGAACTGTGATGCCCAAAGTTGGACACAGTATTCTAAATAGGGTCTGGCCAGGGCAGAGTGGAGTAGAACAATTCCTTCCCATGATCTGGACTCTATATTCCTGTTAATGCACCTCCAGGTAGCATTTGCCTTTTTAGCAGCTGTATCCCACTGCTAGCTTATGTTTAATTCAACACCCAGATCCCTTTCACATGTACTATTGCCAAGCTAGGTCTTCCCCCACCTAATCTTTGTCCGTTTCATTTTTTCATACCCAGATACACAACTTTACATTTCTCTCTGTTTAATTCCATCCTATTCATTTCAGCCCTTAGCGTAAGCCTGTCCAGATATTTTAGAACCTTTTCTCCCTCCATGAAAGCATTAGTTATCCCTCCCAGCTTTGTGTCATCTGAAATTAGAAAGTCAGCCCTACAACCTCCTAAACTGAATCACTGATTTAAAAGCACATACATCTCTCCAAGCTGAGGTCTAAACAAGAATTCTTTGTCCAGTTGTCAGCCCATCTAACCGTAGTATTGCCTAGCCCATATTTTACTATTTCATTTAGGAGAATAACATGAAATCTTTTGCTGACGTCCAGGTATGCTAAGCTGGTAACCCTATCAAGAAAGGAGAGAAGGTTACCCCGACTCGATTCCCTGCTATGCCTATCAAAGTGCTTCTGGCCTCTCTAACTGGGGACCCTTTGACAAGTTTTATTTAAGAATAAGAATGCTTTAGCATTTTGCCTCTTAACAGAACGGCAGCCTTTTGCAACACTTTCTGTACAATGGTAAAAATTAGCAAAGCTTGACTTATATAAATATGCTGTGGTTGTCTTGCTCCTTAACAAGCGAGCTTAGAAGACTGCCCATTTCTTCTCTCTCATTTACTCAGGGGTTTTTCCATCTTCATTTATTTTTACGAGTTACTGAATAACATTATTGCTTTCCCACAAATTAGCCAAATATGCCCTGTCAACGCCAATCCCCAGGAATGGAACAGAAGTGACTAGGGGGCATCTTCCTGCTTGTAAAAGATTCGGGGGCAGGACCAAGTACTTTGCCGGGTGGGGAGCCCCACATTCTGCCCTCCCGAAGTCCCCGTCGAGTAGAAAAACCTCTCCTCTTCCTTCCTTACTCAGCTACGTATGGCAACTCACCCGCTCCAGTACAGAACAGATGCAGCTCTACGTTAATCTCCCCGCCAGCATCTTCTGCGCTGCCTCGCAAGCTACGGAGAGAGACCCGCGCAAAAGGGCCCTGCGCGCGTCTCTGCGCGTGAGAGGGCGAGAGAGAAAAAGAGGGGGAGGGAGGCCAGGCAGGCAGCAGAGGTGCTTACAAAGCACACTCTTCTCTCCGCCCATACCACACCATTTTTATTGCTACGGCCTGCAGAAGAGGTCCGGATCGAAACGCCGGGACAGGTTCTGTCCGGAGTGATGGATCGTGGCTGAAACTTCGAGCACTGGAGTCTGTGGTTTCCCTGCCGAGCAGATCCCCGATTTCCCCTTCCCCCGTTGTCTCTCCAAGATTAGCTGTTTTTACCCCCGCCTAGACGCCTTCTCCTCTTCCTTCTCCTGTGCCTAACTGCCTTCCCAGACCCGAAGCAGGCAGCCGTCCCTGATCAGAAAGGAATTTAGGAAGCATAACCTATTTAACGGTTCTCCATTCCTAGCTGTGTATTCAGTTTGCTTTCTTCTTTTACACTGAAGGTCCGTTCACTTTTTACTCTGTGTGTGTGTGTAGCTTACAGCTGTGAGAGTGGGCTGACTCCACTAGCTGGTTGGTTCTGTCCCACCGTCAGACACAGAGTCCCCCCACAAACTACTCTCAAGGTCATGCAGCCCTCAACAAATCACATCAAAACGAAAGTGAAGAAGCAGAATATTTAGGGAAAAGGGGCTGTGCATTTGCCATAGAGATCGATTTTTAATGCACTCATGATGCACGCAGTGGGGGGGGGGGGGTGGACAAAAAGGAAGAAACCGTGTCACGTGTTCAATCAACGGTACTCTCTGCATATGGTGGAGGGCGGACACTTCATGGGGTCACCAGCAGTAAACTGCTTTGTGAATTTGGATGTCTCCATGTTTAATTCAGGTAATATTAACAAGGTCACCTGATTTGTCAGCTTCACCAGTTAATCACATACTCACACTTACACACTCCCAAGTGTATCCTCTTAACACTTAACTCCTATATGATTTGCAAAGAAAAGTGGGAATGATAAATTTTCCACCCCAGGGACTTTTAATGGATGAAGATTCCCTTAAGCGGAGTTTAACTCCTAGTTATTACGCAGCCACAGACTTTTCTTGGCAACAGTACAGAAATCTTTTGCCATTGGCCTTTTTCAGGATGTTTTTCCACTTTGCAATCTGGTCTATAGCTCTGGCATTCTCTGATGTCTCCCATAAAACAGCCCCCCCCCCCAATTGATTCCAAGCCTGGATAAGGTCAGCTAGGTACTACTTTACTTTGAGGCACTGAAATATTTACTTATTTATTTATCAAATTTATATGGCTGCCCATCTTACAGGAAGTGACTCTGGGTGGAGTACAACAGTCAGTTAAAACAACAAATATATAAAAACAATCATTATAAAAATATTTTAAAAAATTATTAAAAATTTAAATATTATTAAAAAATTTAAAAAATATATGAACCACAAATGTGAATGTTTTCATGCATTTCAGAATCAGGAAGAGTCTTATACCCTGTGCAGCCCGCTGCATGGGTGATTAAAGAAACAGTCCAAAAACGTAATAGGAAAGTACACTCTAAATTAATATAAGAAACTCCTTGTTAAAGCAGATCAAGATTTAATTAATCCATAACTCTTTTTCAGCCACAGCTAACCAGATGCCTCTGAAAAGTTTGCAATCCAGGAAGTTTTGTCCCTTTTCTTCTTGCTGTTTAACTTCAGCAACTATGTGGGCATCCTGGTTATTTATTTATATTTGTTAGATTTATATCCTGGCTTTTCTCTAGGAGCAAAAGCTGGCATCTATAGGCACTGCCTCCTTTTCTGGGCTGAGAGGATGGCTGCCTGCAGATCACACAGTGATCTTCCATGGTTGAGGATGGAGTTGAACTTGGCTGTCCTTGATCTTAGTCCAACACTTTAATCATGACACATTTATTTTTATCCAGTCTGTTTTTACTTCTAGGGAGGAGTGAAACTGTAAAAAAATAGTTTCTCATTTTTGTATTGTTAAGTTTAATTTTCCTGTTTTTGTGACTGTTGAGAATTCCTTAAAGTTGACTAAAATGTGTATTTTTGTGCACATTTTTCCAAACATACTGTACACAAATCTGTAAATACAGTTTTTGCAGTCATCCATAACTAATGCAATGCAATGCAATATAACATACGGTGCAGAATTTTATTATTTTTGATTGACAATGTGCTTTGCAAATTTTGAGGGATAACAGAATTTCACTTTGTGTATTGGTTAAAAATCCGAAACTGGAAATTGTTGCATTCAGTTGCAAACCAAACAAAGTTACCCCCACTGCTATTTGCTCCATATTATCCTGTCCTATTATCTATTGACTACAGATTTTCTGGATTAATTAAATGGTAGAATTCTTCCTGATAGGTGCTGCTCATCAAGACAAAAGAGAAGTGTAGGTCTTTCACCCTCCCCTACACTCCTGTCCCCAATTTAGGACACCTCAGAGAGAGGGGGATGGGAAATCCTATGGTGCAAATGTTGGATGTTATCTTTTCTCTCTAGAGACAGAAGCATTAGGAAATTTCTATTTTAATATAACAATATTTTTATATTTTGGTGTATTGTGAAAAACAAACAAGCAAACTGTGTATTTTGACAGGAAATGGAGAGAAAGAAAGAATAACACTCTATTTCTTACATTTAGGAAAATGCTTGTTACAGTATATGTCATTTCTTCCCTTTTTAAAAAGCTACTGAAAACAGGTAGTCTCTCATTTATTTTCCCCAGATATCCTATGTAGACAGCAAGTTATATACAATACACAGAGGCAACCTGCTTAAGCACTGGTACATCTACTTCCCAAGTTTTGTTGGTACTGACCTCAGGATAAAGCAGTCAAGGTTTCAGCCTGTGTTAGCAAATGCAGTAGAAATTGTGAGAAAGCATGATTACATAAGTAGTTTCATTCCCTTTGGGTTTTTTTTTTCTCCACACTCTCTTGATCTTTGGTTTTGCTTTGCCAGTTTCATTTTCTTGAAAACTGACACATAGGTAATACTTGCATCAGTATTCTCAGAAGACCACACTTTCTCTATTGCTTTTCTGTAGCACAATTAGGCCCTTATGTACTTATGAACAAAACATATTATTCCAAATTCTCAAAAATATCATCTGGTTCCACCATCACCATGGCTAACATCTACCAGAACTTTTCTTACTGAATGGCATGACAATGTTCTATGTTTTCCTACCCATCGCCCCTGGCAGCTAATGACAGGGGTTGGATGCAGGAAGACACAGAACGTCTTGATGCAAGATAAATTCTATTAGATGTTCCAGAGAATTAAAGAGCTTCTCTCTCTGCTGTTTTTGGCAGCAGCTATCCATCTTGATAATATCTAGTTTGGCCCAGTTAAAATATTAGGTGATCTCATATCATAATTACTTTCTTAAGGCCAGTGAGATGAACTTGTTGTCAGTATGAAGTTGGTAACCATGATTTTCTTCCACTGAATGCCCTGATTACATCCTTTCATTCTGTTCATTCAGCATCTGTGAGGACAAATACTATTGATTTACATTCTTAAGCATTAGTAACTAAAAGCATATTGAACATTACATTCTTATTTTTTGTGTTTGTTCTTTGGATACCTAGTTCTTTGAAACTATTATTTTAATAAGTTGATGAAATCTGCCGCCGACAGTTATGAATATAATTTAATTGGCCACTGAAACAATTGATATGCTATGATTAATCTAATTTTAGGCCAAGATATTTAGAAAATACAGTAGATGGAACCTAATCCATGAGTTGTTTGTATGTCTTGCTGAACTAAGATGCTGAGTATCTTCAGGCTTAACCTAGATGGATAACTGAAATCTTATTGATTTCAATAATTAAGTGTAATTATAAATTAATATAATCCAATGCCTAAATATGATAAATGAGAGCTAACCAGGTCACAGTGATAGACTGGGCAGAAAACATTTTATGATCAGCAGTGTTTCGTTGAAATACTACCAACATATTGCTTAGTTCACTTACAGTGGATTTCCAGATTTTTCTGAATAACCTTTGTGTATCTTAAAGGGCAACTTAACAAGCTCTCCCATATTTGATGCCAATAAGATTGAACTCACAGAAGCATTTCCCTGGTTTTAAGCATAAACTAGTCCATTCAGTACTCACCCCATCAAGAAGCCTATAGAAGAGCAAATTCTAGGGCTGCCAATTCTGGGTGATCAAGAGATGAGATACAGAAAGCACCAACTTTCGGCTGCCTTATCTGCTGATTGTGTGGATTTTTGCAGCCCAGATCTGATAGGTAGCCCCAACAAATTCCAGAAGTGTAGCCATATTAGTTTGATACAAGAGAAATAAAAATATAGTTCTATGGCATGTTAAAGATTAATGGACCATAGCAGTGGTTTTTATGGAACAGACCCTCTTCATCAGAGTCTTAGTTGAAGTTGAACATAAAATTAAAACATGGAGATGGAGTTTAATTCACAAAAGCTTTCACTGTGAGGAGTACGTATATACACATGGTATGGAACAGTATCAATTAACGCAGGGTTCATACCTCATGCTAAACCTGGGGCTTGTCTTCAGCTTAACATGATCTGTGAATTCTGCCGTGGTGGTTTCTAAAGCATGGTTTATGCATTATGTGTGAGCCAATATGGTTTGTGCTATAAAACACTGTGCCTTAGTATGATGTGTGAATCCAAGCAATGGGACAAAGAGACTTACTTCTGAGTAAACATACAAAGGTGTGTGCTTTAGATCTTTATTGAGTCATTAAAATACCCTCTTTTTCTTGTATTGTAAGATGGATTTATCTAGTCTGAGAGATAGGTATATAACAATTATTTTTTAATTCCCTAAAGGTAAATAGCATTAATAATT
Source organism: Python bivittatus (assembly GCF_059951505.1). NCBI lineage: Eukaryota > Metazoa > Chordata > Lepidosauria > Squamata > Pythonidae > Python > Python bivittatus. The sequence goes on from NW_028277098.1 coordinate 37,319,494, forward strand.
CCCTTTGACAGAACAGGCTCATTCCCAGATTGTAAAAAGACTGGTATGCATTCTTATTTTATGGATTTAAAGTTTCAGAAAGAAAAGAATGACAAAAAAGATATCTTATTACTTTCCATATCATGCTGTTAACTCCTGGTTGGTGTGGTTTCTCTCTTACTATTTCCTTCCTGCATCAGCAGCTACTACTAATTTTAGATTAACTTGCATTCTAGAGACGTATTTAGGTTCAGTATCACCTTTCAATTTCTAGGAAGCCATTCACCTTTTTGAGAAGTTTCAGAGGTGGCGTGTTCTGATGTGAATGATATCTCCTGACTAAATGTTAAAACTGCATTATTCTCATCATTCTCAAAATGAGCTTCCTGAGCAACACCTGGCTTTCTTTTAAAAGACCATGAAGCCTGGGTCAGATATTACTTCACTAAGTATATAAAAGAACTCTCCTGGATTAGACAAATGCCCATCTAATCCAGCATGTTGTTTTCCCAAGTGAGTGATTAACTTCCAAAGGGAACCCTTCACATAGTAGCATCTCCCCATTGTTGTACCCGGGAACTGGTACAGTATTCAGTGCTCATAACCTCAAAATCTGGAAATAGTACATAGCCATTGTGTCTAGCAGCCATTCACCAATATGTCATCCATAAATCTGCTCAATTTTCTTTTAAAGCCCTCTAGGTTGGTAGCCATCATGACATTCTATAAAAGCTAATTCCATAGTCTAACTACACACCATGTGTTGAAGTATTGCTTTTTTGCTGTCCCATATCCCTCAACTTTCAATATCATTGGATTTTTGTATTATAAGGGAGAACCAAAAAAAAATAAAAATCTCTGTCCATTTTCTCGACATCATAACTGTATATAATTCTAAATGTCTTATAAATCATGTTTTTCTAACTTGCATAGCTCTATCCTCACCAGTGAGTTTTTCCATTGACTACCCTTTCCAGCATCTTTTTGGGATGTTCAGTACAATTTTTGCAGCTGAGCACCCAGAACTATATACAATGTTCCAAGCATAGTCAGACCATAGATTTCTATGGCATGGTGCAGACATACTTCCTTATGGCTGTGCCAATGTAACGAAAAACAGTTTGCACCTCCTCATCCTTTGAGAGGGTGTAATGATGCTTGCAGAAGGTGATCCATGTCACTGAGGCCAGGAGCATTCCTATGGTGACAATGAGAGCAGTTTGCTCCTTCATCCATAACGAAGTAATATCCACTTAATCACTTAAGCAGTCCTCAGCAGTTTTTCAGGCAGGGACAAATTGGCCTAGAGGAGCAACGTGTTTGATTTAAAAAAAAAGAAAAGGTAAGCTATAGAAAATAGAATCCTTTTCCCATTTTCCCAAAATTCTCAGGCTTCCTGACCTTAATTCAGCAGTAAATGACAGATCTCCTGAAACGTCAAGGCTAAGCTTGACTCCTTGGTTTGCCTCAGCAAGACTCACAGATGCAGCTCAGCTTGTTTAGAATCCTTATTGCAGGCAAGAATAAAAGGATACATAATAGTTGACTTCCCACTGCTAGTGAATAGCTCCAATAAAAGAGAATATCTGTAGCTCAGGGTTGAACTGTGGAGTCCTTGGTGCTCTCTGAGGTTGGTGGTTTGCTTGCAGGTGTTTCATTACCCAGTTCTGATGATGTTACCTAGCTGGGTAATGAAACATCTGCAAGCAAACCACCAACCCCAGAGAGCACCAAGGACTCCATGGTAAATAGTTGGAAATAACTTCTTTTACCCTCAGAGGTTTAAACTTGAGGAGCCTTCCTTTCACCCTTTTAAACAGATAGAAATTTGGCATGGTGTTTGATGACTTTGGAGCTGCGTAGGTGCTGTATGTCAGCTTGTAGAAATAACATATCAGGATTTGGTCATACTCTTCTGGCTGATCCTCCTAACTGGGAAAGTTTTCTTTAGTTATATTGATTGTGACCCTGAGGTATATCTTGTACATGCATCCTGTTGCTATGGCTCATTTGTACACTTTCATGTTGTGCAAGTACCTTCTGGGCTTCATATATGTAGTTGCAGTATATAATCTTGAATTATAAAGTATCCCGATGATAAATCATTTTAACTTCTGAGATTATTCAGATGACTTTCTGGTCTCCCTTAATTCAATGTACAAATTAATTATAACAAAATGAATTAACCTGAGAGATTAAAAGTGAGACTGTGGCTGCAACTCACCTTTTCAATTTTGTTCAAACATTGAACAGAGAACCTTGAGTTATGCTGCTTGAAAATGCAAAACTTGTATTCTTTGTGCAAAATGTGTATTCTTTGTTTCTTCAATCCTCATAGTGAACAGTGTTTTGAGGAAAATAAGACATCATATTGGTGGAGTCTTCATTTATAGTTTTTAAGCAAGAAAGTAGACTATCTGGTATTACAGTCTGTTCTTGAATATCTTCATCTGAAAGCAGAAACTTCAACTGGTTTGCCCTTTGGGTACTTGGATCTTCATCTGTTGAGTTGACTCTGCTCTGCCCACTTCCACTATTCCTGAGAACAAGGCTGATTTTATCAAATAAAGACTTACTTTCATTGGTGTCAACCATAGGCCATATATGGGCCACAGGACTGGTATAATCTTTCCTTAAATTGTTTATGGGCAAAGCTAGCGAGTTTGATTTTGGTTCCAAGTTTTGAAAATGTATTTCACTAGTAGTGCTGAAAGTAGTTCCTAATTGTGCCTTACTAGAAGTCTGAGGTTTGTAGCCATTTCTCTCAGTCACATCTGAATGGCTGGCAAACGGCACATCTTCTGGAATATTAAGTTTCCCAGAAACTGTTTCACTTTTTCCTCTTTTCTGTCCCACAGTCCTATAGTGTTTCTGTAACAATATTTCTTCAACTTCAGTTACCACAACATCCTCATAATCCAAAAATGGCCCAGAGAAATTGTGTGTCACAGCATCATTTTTTTCCTAAGGAGAAAAATAACACAGAAAATGTTGAATATTCCAGCATTGTGGTGAGCACATAACAAGGGTAGGAATACGGAGGAAGCAAACACCTATTTGGTTTCTAGCAGAGTCCACAGGATTCTGAGTAAAGCAGAATTTGCATAATGCTGTACTCAAAAAAGAAAGGGAAGAATGTTGGAGATTAGGTTCCAGAACCATTGACTCGTTCATTATTTATCCTTCTGATCTCTAGGGGAATTAAGAGTACTCTTTTAAAGAAGAAGAAGAAGACCCTCTTTATTCCTCTCGTTTCATTCTACTTTGCTTTGGATTGGAAGACTGATACCCTTACACTCTTCTTTTCAGCCTGGTTCCTAAAGGAAGTAGTGTAGGAAGTACTACATTCCTTTCTCCCACCATGAAGAAAGAAGGCTCAGAGATTCTATGGGAGGTTGTAATTTCCTTCATAAGCTTTTACTTGTGTCAAGTTTGAGGATGCTCTGGGCCAAAAGCTCCCTGGTAGACCCTCAAACCATTCTATGGGGCAGAAGGGACACAAGGGAAAGAACTGAAGATAGCACTTAAAATGGCAGAATGTCTATATCCAGCCATCCAGTGTCCTCAACCCAGGGTGTGATGATAGGCAGTCAGATCAACCCTTTATATTCTTCATTATCCCCCATATTTTTGGATCCCACTTCCTTATTATGGAGAATCTTATGGCTTTCAGAGGCATTGCACTACAGATAACTGGACTGTTTGTGAAATTGGGTTCTAAGGCTTAATTGGGATTGCTGCTGTTGTACCAGCCTCCCTGTTTCATAACAGTTTCCTTGCCAGAGGTGCTTCATTGTGGGGCCAGGTTGGTGGTGGAATTCCCTAGATTCATGGTCTTGGAAGATTTCAGCGGGCCTTCCTTTGGTGCAGAATTGGAGGCAGCTTGGGAGTTTATGGCCACCACGGCAGCCATGGACTATCTTCACTTAACCAAGGGTCTGACTCACAGTGGCGCTCACAATTTGGATCTGGTTTTTGCCTTGGGGCCAGAGCAATGTGATCTGAATATGGGGGATATCAAACACCTGTCCATCTTTTGAGGAGGCAAGGTCAAGAAACAGGCACAGTGGGGTCTCCGACCCCTTTTTTTTTTTTCATGAAGAGAGAGTCTGTCCTATTTGCAGAAGAGCTCTTCTGGATGCAAATCTCACTTTTAAAATGAATTTATGCACTCAGTTCTATAATGTCTGGTTTATATTACAGTAAATTTGGCATTGGCATAAGATAGATTTGACAGTCTTTAATATCTAATCCAGTAGAATGTACCAACAGGCTGCAGCTTTGCAGGGTTTCAAATAGAGATTTTTCTCATTACTTGTTACATGATGCACTGAGCCTTGGACCCTTTGCAATTAAATGTGCATAGCACTGAGATACGGTTTCCACCCAGATGAGAATTTACTGTGCCTGTGGAAGTCTTTTTTTTTTTTTTTTAATTTCTCAGCACAGAGTTAAGGCTACTGAAACGGCTCCTGAAAGCAAGCATTTCTGCACCATTTTCTTTTTTTAATTCTTTTTTGCTGTTTGATATTTATCTTACCTCTTTATTTTAACCCAGCGATGCACAGACATATTAACTAAATCACAGGACAATTAATTTATGAGCAGGTGAGTAAATGTGATTTCAACCTTGAAGGACATCATGGGATTTAAAATATGAAGATGTAATATGACAAAATTAAAATAAACAATGGAGTGTACTGAAAATGGAATTCATGGGGAAGTGGGAGGTGAGGCTGGGTAAGGGATGACATTTCTGTCACGATACAAGCTCCGCCCATTGCATATTGTGGGCAATGTTACAATGCAAGTACCAAAAGGGAGGGCTTGTGCTATGACAATACAATGCACATTCCATCATTTTAGCATCACTGTGGCTATGTATAGACCAGTTTATGCCCTAATCCTTTGCCCTTGTAATGGTAAGACCAAGCATAATGTTGGTCGTTTATGTTCTCTAAATCAGTGTTCCTCAACCTTGGCAGTTTGAAGATGTGTGGACTTTAACTCCTAGAATTCCTCAGCCAGCTATGCTGGCTGGGGAATTCTGGGAGTTGAAGTCCACACATCTTCAAGCTGCCAAGATTGAGGAACACTGCTCTAAATGACAAACCAGACAGATACTCTGTACTACACTGTACTGTATCAAGCAAATGTTTGGTCCTGCCAGGTTCTGTATTCAAAAAGTGATGACAATTCCATATTGAAGTAAATCTAGAATTTCCAAGTTTGGAAATTACACTGTACATCTGTGTGTATCTATGCTGTATACGGAGAGAGAAGGAGTATAAAAGTTTTACCCCACTGTGTAAGGATAGGAAAAAAACCCAATTAGCCCCGAAACATAGATTGACTTTTATGATTATACGCTTTTTCTCATTTACAACATCACTGGGACAGCAAGGCAACCCCAATTTTACCTTTTCTTCGTATGACACCAATCCTGTCTCATTCTTAAGTTAAAATAATAGTCATACCCAGTTCTTATCCAACATATTCCTTCAGGTGCCACAGTTCTGCCAGTGCTCCATGGTGGGGAAAATGTGCATGCCTTCCTCTCATCCATTTTCCAGGAGGCATGTTTGTGTGAGCATTTAATTATTAAAGGTTCATACCCAGGTGACATTAACGTTAGATGCCTGTCTCTTAAGGAGAAGGGCAGGAAATATATGTCATTGTAGGTTCTTCAACCAATCACACCCCACAAGTATACTGTATACTCAGTTACCTAGGTGGACAACACCTTTGGTTAGGCAGCTACAAAACATGGAGGATGGCAATGACAACCTATTATCACCGAAAGGGCTAGATTCTGCTAAGACTGGCTAGAGAGGAAAGGCTCTGTATCACAGATATAAAAGAAAAGTATTCAAGCATAAATTTAAATAAGTCATACATTGATAACATTCTATGGATATCTAAGTACTTCCTGCACTCTAGTTTCCTGAAATACAAAAAAGTCTTAATCTGAAGAATTACCTGGAGATATTTGATCACTTTGCTGTTTTGCATCTTAGGATATTCTTCAAAAAGCCATTTTGGTGTTACTGAACTAACCATTTTGTTAACCCTTGAAACAAAACCACAACATATTACTTATATTTTTAAATGATTCAAATCCTTAACTGAGAGAAATACCAATGTAATTTTCAACAAGGCTAAGAACAAGCCACATATTACAGCAGCAGACTCTTGTCTTCAAATATGGATCACCATCACACAAATCTAAACTGGGGTTGGGAAAGTTAGCAGGAAAGAGCTGAGCAACTATTAAACCAATCCTTCCTCTGCTACTAACTTTTATCCTAGAATGCCCCCTGACTCACTCCTACCTCCCCATTCACCTATTTTTGTTTATGAAGATGACTGGAAGAATACGAAGGGAGTGAAGAAACCAGATGAGGGGAAGTGCTAGAAGGCAAAAGGTTCAGCATCATTCTCCTGCTCAATTGCTTTTCTACATCTACAGATAGTCCTCACTTAACAACCATTTGTTTAGTGACTGTTCGAAGTTACAACGGTGCTGAACAAAGGGACTTACAACCAATCCTTGCACTTACAACCGTCACAACACCCTTGCAGTCATGTGATCATGATCTGGGCACTTGGCAACCAGTTCACACTTACGACGGTTGCAGCATCCCAGGGTCATGTGATTGTCATTTGCGACCTTCCCAGCCGGCTTCCGGCAGGCAAAATCAATGGGGAACTGTGAGATTCACTTAACAACTGTGTGATTCACTTAATTACCACTGCAAAAAAAGTTGTAAAATTGGGTGCAACTCGCTTAACAACTGCCCTGCTTAACACTGAATTTTCTGGTCCCTACTGTGGTTGTTAAGTGAAGACTACCTGTACTTTTTTTGCAAGCTGTTTTCAAGACACTTGATGGTCACTCACATTTGGAGACAAGTTTATGATCAGGTTCAACTTAATAGCAGTCAGTGCTAATACTTTCACCAACAATATTAAACAATTTACTAATGGGAGAAGGAGGTCCCATTAAAATCAAGCGTCAACCTCTATTGTAAAAATCACCCTTGTCCTGCTTTAATAAGGGAAAGTATGTACAAGACAGATACTGGGCCTGTACTTCCCAGGAATTAAACATTCATTTACTAAAGCCTGGGGAAAATAGCAATCATACCTTTTCCTGCATGATTTAATTGTAATCAAAGCCAAAACAGAGATTGATAAGAAGGCCACTCCAACACCAGTTCCCAACAGAATCCCAGTATCATAATCATAATTGCCTGAGAGAGAGAAAAAATGGGGGGAAAGGGAGAGATCAGCATGCTGATTTTACACTACCTTCATGTATTATGAATATATGAATGAATTCAGAATAATGTGGGCAGGAAAGTGCAACTCCTGGATTTTTTTTCACAACTGGATAAGTGGTATCATCTGCTAGAGAACAGGGTAATTGCCAGATTCTCCTTGCTCTGATAAATAAGACCCTAACAAGGCTTTAGGTTTTACTACTGTTTCTGGCAGATAAGAAACAGGAGAATAGGTAAAATAAGTAAAGAGCAGCTGGATATCTATTTTATTTTCTTTGATGGAGTTACCTCAGCTCCAGCATTTTAAACAGTAAACCCTTCAATGCAACACTGCTTGCATTTCTAATTAAAAGCTAATGTTTTCAGTTGAATGAAGAATAAAACTCAGTAAATTGTATCCAGATTTAATTATATAGAAGGCATTATTAGATGCAGCTTCAAATCTGCTTCGGCAATGACTGGAGACCCCTGTAGATCAGTTGATCAAGTTGCTAGACTTTTTCTACCATGCCAGATTCTGGCTTCCTTTTGCTGTAATGGTGACATTTTCTGGGAAAGTGCCCAGCAGGGCTATCAAATGATCAGCAGGAGGTTTAAACTCCTTCTCATGTTGGATTTGTTATTTCTGGTAATGCCCTAAGGATAGACTCATTGAAATTAATACATCCCATTTATTTCTATGGTTCTATGTAAGTTTTCTATAAATTGAAACAATATCGTTAAAAGCAGACATTATGGAGATCAGTGGAGTTAACTCCCAGGTAGCTATGTGTAGAATTTCAGTCATAGGGACTTATTAAAATAAAAAGATGCTTACTTTCCTTGATTGTTTTAGTTGCCCTTTTTCAAAATTTTGCAATAATATTTTCTGATGCGGAGCACTGTTCCAAATGTGATCTCTGCATGGGGAGGATCCAGACACAGTCACTTGGAACAAACCAAGTGAAATTAATGGAACTTCGGTAGACACTGGCAAAGAATTCCAAAGAGTTATTGGGGCAGGATTTTTACCCGCAAAATCCCCGAGGAGTCTTTCTCAATGAGGCTGTGATGAGGAGATACATGTTTTTGTGCAATGAAATCAACACATTTGTAGGGCCATAAAGACTAAAGACTTAATTGTGGCACAAACTTTCATGAATTAGAGTCTTTTCTCATCTTTGTTATCTAACCACCTCCTTGTTTGGTTTCCTGCTTCTGCTGTATTTAAATCCTTTTTTAAAAAAAAGTCTTAGTACCTCTGATGGACTTTATGCTTTTAATTTTTTTAAAATGTGCTATGCTTAATTTATATTTATGCTCCCTTTTTTCTGCTTTTCTAAAGTAAGTTGTCCTGTTTGTGAATTTCTTGACTTTGGTCATTAATTGATTTCTAAGGGTAGTTGTACTATAGTAGTTACTTATTAAATTATATTCAGTAGTAGGAATTCTTGTTTTTTATCATTTCCTCCACCAAGGGTGTGAACATGTCCTACTCAAAACCATGGAAATTTTTGCCTGAATACCTCTGGGAATTTTTTAAGTGCTACAAGAATCTTACTATTTTGTGTTTTTGCCATTAACAAAGTTTACATCCCCTTGGACTTGTCAGTTACAAAAATCAAAGACCCGGGGCTCCTCTGGATGTCCTGCTCACCCTGGAGGAAAGATGTCCCACAAACCGTTTAAGGACATGAATGCATTATGTCATCCTCCATCTGCCCTGGCCCACCACAAAGACAGCTTCCATCCATCTTTCCTTGCACCAGTTCAAAAGTGCTCTTGCAAAATAACTTTTCCACAGCTCTGATTCCTTACTCCCCCCTTAAAACTTGTTTGCGTTGTTCTTGCCTTATTTCTGAAATGGATAAAGTCTGGAATCTAACAAGTTCATCCTCTGTTGTTGGCATCTGTTTTCCCCATGGATGGACTGGCTTATTTCCCATCCCTACTTCCCATCTCCTAGTTAGTATTTTATTTAGAAATTTTTTGTATAGATGTCATCTTTCCCTTTCCACAATTTTATCATTTCTCCTGTTTCTTGGGCAAGAAGGGGAAAATGGTAGAACTCTTGTCAAGTTCATCTGGTTAAACAAATGAACAAACAAACAAAAGACAGTCCCATGCTTCACTGTTCCATCAAATACATACATGCATGCATACATACATACATACATATAGAGAGAGTCTACCTTTTCATTGTTTCATTGGTTAACTAGTAAAAAACAAGAGGGCCACCATTTCACTGATTCATCAGTGAACTTGTAAAAAAAAACCCAGCTTTTCACCATTCCTCTGCTGAACTTGTGAAAAAATGGCCCCAGAGGATCATGACCAGTGTCCAAAAGGAAGGAGGCATTCCTGCCACAGTGCACAGTAACCAACTAGAGTGGAGGAGTTTGCCTACAATTGAATGAGGCACAGCAGAGGAACAAAAATAACACCACTTGAGCCAACACAAGTGAGAAATCACTATATTGAACATGTAGTAGAAAAAGAGGGTGAAGGTGCCTTCCCAGTGGGCTGGGAGTGAGGAAAGGATGCTGCTGAGTTTTCCTACTCTTGAGAAATGCTTAATAGCCCCTACATATGCTGACCATCACATGTCAAGTTTTTACTAATCAAGGTTTCTCTGCAATTGTTCATATAGAACAGTGTTTCTCATTCTTGGAAGCTTTAAGATTTGTGGACTTCAACTCCCAAAATTCTCCAGTCAGCCATGCTGGCTGGGGAATTCTGGGAGTTGAAGTCCACACATCTTCAAGCTGCCAAGGTTGAGAAACATTGATATAGAAGCTTATTGGGAGGAATATTTTGCAAATTGCCAGACAAATGTACATATAACATGTATCTATGTGGAAGAGATCGGAGGGTGGGAAGAATGCTATAATCTTGATTACTTTCGCTTTGTGAAGGGACCCTTGCCAATTCACAGAGCACCATAAGCTTGGGAGGGGGTGTAGTGTGTGTAGTGATTGGCCAGCCTGAAACAGAGTCAGAACTGTTTGGCCCAGTTAGTGGCTAAGTCACAATGACAATAGACAAGCAAGGATTGGCTGCAGAGGTTCTCTCTGAATTCCAGACGTACAAGATAATGACATGCTGAAAGGGTTTGAGATCTTCAGGTAGTGATGGCTAGGTGGAGGACTTGGGTGCTTTTAAGGTATGTTGTGAATTATTGGAAAATGGAAAACTTTCTCATTTCCCCTTGAGTAAACCAAGCTACGTACTCATTTCAGTTATCATGGTGGTTTAGATGCACACGTTTTCTATACAAGAGTTTAGTCAATGACTGACAATTTAAAAGTGTGTGTGAATGTGTGTGTGTGTAATCCTAGATTGTTCCAGGTCGTGAATAATCATGAGTTACATCTTTAAATCTTTGATGTGCATAAGCAATGTGAAGTTTTATTTTCGTGGAATCATGTCAGCGTATGTTGTACATTTCTTACCACTCTGAGAAGTCATAATAAGTCGCATAAGCCCTACATTTCTGGTCAGACAAAAAACCTTCCCCCCCCCCCAAAGTTATTACTTTCCTACCCTTGGCGACTGCAGGCCTGCTTTCTTGGGCAATGCCAGGTTGTTCTTTCTTTTCTTTCATCAGTGCTAGAAAGACAGTGCAAGAGAGAAAAATAAAAGAGAGTGAGAATGAATTCCACTGTAACATGACCACAAGCACGACTCTTTTAAACTGCTTTGCGAATGTTGGATTGTCTTTGTATGCAAATCATCTACTCAGTCACCAAGTTATAGTCTCTCCTTTGCGGGGCCTATAGTGCAACCACAAGATCCAGCCAGTGGTCACATTCCACAGTGATCATTTGTTTTTGGAGAAGGTCTTCAGGACTTTAGGGGTAGCATTAATGTTGGGTTATTCCACAACCATTGTCACCAAGAGGTTCAATACCTTTCACCGTGTGTATAACAGCAACAATCATCATTATCCAGTCCAGAAAAGAGACTATCATTTTGACTTTCATTTCTTCTAATAATCTAATAGCACCAAAAAATTCTAAATGCTCATAAAGAACATAATAAATTCTGTCTCCATTTTCACATGAATGGACTAAAATGTATTCTATGTTTGAAATAAAGTTGTGTTCATATCTATGTTGTGACAAAAATAAAATTGCTAGATTTTTAAAAGTGAAATGCTGCCACCTTCAGGCTTTAAACGTCACAGAAAATCTTAACAAGAACACCTAAACAATATCAAAAACACATTTCTTGCAAGATTTTATTTGTCTAAAATATTCACAATGGATGATCTTACAGGACCTACGGAGATACCATATTACCACTTTGGGAAAAAAAACTATTAGTTTTCAGCCTGCTACAAGAGCACTTGGACTTTAAGAAGTCCGAGTATAAGATCATAATGTAAGAATCCAGCATGATAGAGGATAAGAGAAGAATTCCTTCATTCATCAGTGAAACCTATCAGAAAGGAGAATTTAAGGGCATATAATTTGCATTTGTATAAGGAAAGTTCAACCTTCACTAAGGAAAAATCTAGTACTTATCTTCCAGTGTAGTTTTCTGCCACTCAATAGCCAAACTCAAATTTCTTTAGGTAATAAGAAAAGCAAAGATAACTGTTTTGATTGTAAAATAAATAAATACATCCAAAATTCATTTTGGGACAATATATCAGGCCAATTTAAGATTACAATATAATCAGGAAGTCTCCAGAACTCTTTATAAGACAAATTGTTAAGGAAAAGAAAAAAAAGCTGGGGGGGGGAAGGCTGTTGTTCTAGCCATGCAACCCATCTCTAATTGGGTTGCTGTTTTTTTTTTGTTTGTTTGTTTGTTTTAATTGCCTTTTGCATGATTTGAAGTATACAAAATTTAGCCATTCAAATCAGGATGTTATACTACAGGAAAAGAAACTAATATCATCTGAAACTGGGATTTTTTTATTCTGAAAGTACATATTTCCATTCACTAGGTAAAATACCCAGTTTGATTTCTACACAGGACATGTTAAAGTCAGAAATAGATAGGTAATACCACAATCTATTATGCATAGTACACTATAGATGTTTTTTTTGTTCTCTCCCACCTCACCCCACCCCACCCCACCCCACCCCACCCCCAGTATGCATTATCAAGCCCTAATCCAATGAAACCAGACTTTAATAACTGCAACAAAGCTTGGCACAAGGAAGCCATCTTCCCCTAAGTCCTACTAAAGAAATATCTCCCAGTAACAAGTGATAACTAGTTGGAGCTAAAGAAAAATGTGTCTTTAACTAGTCTGTCCAAACTCTTCAGAAACTTCTTTCTTTGCCTAAAAGTTTCTACATATAGCAGATTTTGCTCTATGGATTGAATCAATAGTTGGTGACATTCAGCACAATTGTATTTCTGGAATGTACTGATTTAGGATGCTGAGGCTACATAGAGACTATTTCTAATGTCTAATGTATCTACTCTGCAGCAGATCGTCTGCAAACTTCCCTAGGGGCCTTCCAACCACAGTTGTATTTTGTCCTAATGAAGCTGGAAAATGCCATTCACAGAAAGTATTATTGTGTTGAATGAGCAACACATAATCTTCAGAATGAGAAGAAGCTAGAAACTATGGTTGCCCAATAGCTGCATTTCACAGTTTAGAAAGTTGTTGTCCAGACTGATCAATCCTTAATTTGCCACAACTGACTGGAGGTACATCTCTGTCCTGCATGAAATCTATAAAACTATAATTCCGTTTACTCCATGATAATCTTCAAGAAATTGTTCCAAAAGAGTCTCTATCAATGATAGCTCAGATTTTCTGCAGAGGAGCAAGCACAACTGCTTCCTTCAGCACTGGATCATTGAATTTGTACTTTTGTTTCATATAAATATTCAGATAAAGTATCTTTGCTTCAACATGGAAGTTGGTAATTTCAGAGGCTCTATCAAGATCCAGTTTGTTGAACAGCTGTGGTGCAGGAAGTCTGTGGATCATAGGTCCCTAACGCTAAGCAACTTATTAACGTTTTCATACTGAAGAATTGCATGCAGAAACAGAATATATAAGCTGAACCAGTGCTTACTTTTGCTAGAATATTACCTCTGGATGACATATCTTTCATGCTGTTCTGTAGTGCTTTGGTGGAATTGGCTCATTGCCATAGTGAGATATGAAATCACATTTAAAGCTATAAAAATATTTAGATTGCTTTCAAATATATGAGACATGTATGACTATTGAGCATGTTTGAAGATCTTTTTCATTGTTTCATTACAACATGAAGTGTCTTCTCTGAAGAGTCCTTTTCTTGGGCTTCTTTTTATGTAATAATAATAATAATGAAAACCCATCAGAAAATCATAAATGGTTCAAGGCAAGGAGTCTTTGCTTCATATTTTGCTGCTAATTATGTTAAATAAATGCACAATGTAATTTTTCCCACTGTTTCTTTTTCCTTTTGAATCTTCAGAACTCTACTGTCAACCAATACAGAGAGACTGTCATACAAAAGCCACACAATTCTCTAGACTGAGTTCTGAATCATAATACTTTTTTCACTGGCCTTTGCAATGTTTCCAGTATCAGTATGATCTTCTATGGGCCTAGGTAGAGAATGAGTCTTCACTGAATCTTAAGAATCTTCAAGAAGACAAGTACTGAAATACTGTAAATGTTCATCCTTATCAGAACTGTCATCTTTATTTAGGGAAAACATTTTCTTTTCATCACCAGAGCTGTGATCATTGCTTATGAATGGCCCCTGCATACTCTTTACTAATGCAGTGGCTAAGGTGATTGGATTTTGTGTATCCACTTGCTTTTTGTCTTCGATGTTTCATTGTCTAGAAACATTGGCTGCCTACATGCCAACTTCTGCAGCAAATAGCAAAATGTGCTTCAGAAAGAGAAAAAACAAGAAACTGTAAGAGTAGGTCTGTGTTCACTAATTTGTATTTCATTAGATTGCATGATTGGATCATATGCTGATCAAATGCTCAAGGATTTTTAACTCTTTTGGCTTTCCACATTTGTCCTAGACTTGACAATACCCCTTTACATAATGAATCCAACATGGAATATTGAGAAGTTGAAAGCATATTTCACAAAAAAAATACCTGTTTCTGAATGGCATAAAAAATCCCCTGACCTGAGATCCTGAATGTTAGTTTCACATGTTTTCATGATGGCTGTTTGGGAATAGTAGAACAATAAGGTTTTGAGTGCAAAATACTGTTTTCGGTAAAACATTGGTTTGATTTCAGTTCTGAAACAATTCTTAGAAATAAAATACTACTTTGGATAAGCACAGTTCTAAGTTACATCTGTAGAGAGCCAGTTTGGTGTAACTATTTAAGGTAGGCTAGAAACTGGGAGACTGGGAGTTCTAGTCTTGCCTTAGGTACCAAGCCAACTGGGTGACTTTGGGCCAGTCACTCTCCCTCAGCCCTAGGAAGGAGGCAATGGCAAACCACTTCCAAACATGTTGCCAAGAAAACTGCAGGGACTTGTCTAGGCACTCACCTGGAGTTAAGACTGACTCAAAGGCACTCTCTCTCTCACACACACAGTCTGTAGAGTATACAACCAGATGAAAGGAAGCTGCTACATATTTTGGAGGATGCTTAGCTGGAAAGTTTATATATCAGTAACTAAGATTAATCCTTTACAATAGGCCTGCTTGAGTTCTACTTACTCTGGACAGAGCTGGCCTGGCTGATGCCTTTCTGATACACAGCATATACTGAAATGGAGTTATTTTCAATTCTGATGCTTTCTGTGAAAAATAGCACATAATTTTTATGGAATTTCAGTTCTAATGCATATTCTTAAAAGGAATCATGATCATTAGAAACAAAACCTGTTTCTAAAAAAGGAAATCATAAATTAATTGTTTTACATGAGCAGTTAATAGCAACAAGCATAACAACAACAGGAACATCCACTCTGAAAATGTTTTTAATTATCACAGTTGCATCCCATCCAAGGGGGATCTAAATGTGTCTCTTTCACTATGTTCTCAGAATAGCTGTATTCATCCATGTGAACTACTTGGGTAGCCATAAAAGAGAGGCAGACAAATTCATGGAAGATAAGACTATCAATGACAATAGTTATGACAGCCATCTTTTAACTCCAGATGTCCATGAATACCAGTTGCTGACAGACTTGAGTGGAACAGCACTATTGTACACGTCCTCCATCTGATTACTCGCTCTGAGAAATGAATGATGACTTTCAGGCTCACCCAACATAATTTCTGAGATGTTCTTTTGATTTTAGTAGTCTTTTCTTTATTAATTTATTAGATCATGGCTATTTTGGATTCAAAGTAGATCATGCCTTGAAAAAGCATTCTAGATTACTGAGGATAAAAAAAAAACTCAACTAGAAGTAATTTTGTGTTATCAGAGAGCGCATTTACTCTTTCAGTATATGTATTCATGTTTGATATTTATTATGAAGACACCAAAACATGTTGACTTGTAACTTACCTTCTAAAGAAGTTGATGTATTTTGGAAAGGGACTTTTTTCCATGTAATGCTATGATGAAAATGACTGAGGTTTGCAGAAATCCATTCCACTATGTACCATAAAAGTTTTTTTCCAATGGATTTAGGAGGTTCCCATATTACAGAAATTCCTTTTTGTTTATCAGTAATGATTTTCATATTGGTAGGGGGTGGGAAATCTATGGGGAAAAACAGATGGGATTATGCAACAGCTTGTCATTTTTGATATTGTATGTTTCTATAACAGAAATCTTTATTTATTTATTTATTATTTATTTATATTTGAAATTTGTCACCACCCATGTCACTGCAGAGCGACTTTATAATGACATCATTCAAATGGGTTGTGCTGATATACCTAAAATGCTCTTTTTATTTATTTATTTATTTATCTATTATTTTCTTTTATAACAAAAAATTTAAAAAAACAAAAAGGAATAAAACACAAAGATATATACATTATAAAAAAAACCAATTACATAGCATGCGCTTCCACATACCTAAATATTTAATAGATTCAGTACAAAGATGGGATTGATATTCCTTAAATGGATGGGTAACCAAATTTTCACTTACTGGCATTAATTCCAGTTTGGACCAATTAATAGAATATCCTGCTATTTTACTAAAGGCATCTATCATTTGTATCAACGCTGGAACTGTAGTGTGAGGTTTAGAAATAAACAGAAGAATGTCATCTGCAGATGAAACCAGTTTGTGTTCAACTGAATTATGTACTACTCCATAGATCTACCTGTATTGTCTAATAGCACAAGCCAAGGGTTCCAAGCAAGGGTGAAAGTGGACGTCCTTGTTTAGTTCCTCTAAATACTGGGAAAGTAGCAGAAAACATGCCATTAACCTATACTTTAGATGTAAGGGACTCATATAACATCACGATCCATTTTATAAATTTCAAAGGAAATCCAAACCTGTTTAGTACAGCAAACATGTACTGTCTATATATTTTGTCAAAGGCTTTTTCAGCATCTAATGATAAAATTACAAATTGGTCTTTGTTTTTATTCAAGTCTATTAAATCTACAACTAAGGTAATGTTGTCTGTTGCTTGCCTAGTTTTTATAAACCCTGCTTGATCATTCTTAATGAACAGTATCACTTGCTGTAATCTATTTGCTAGCACTGCTGTTAAGATCTTTGTATCAACATTAACCAATGAGATTGGATGATAATTAGCACACTGAATATGATCTTTGCCTGATTTTGGTATAACTGTAATATAGGCCTGATTAAATGTTCTGAGATTATACCCTTACCAAATATCTCATCATACAATTGACAAAGTTTTGGCATCAAAAGGTCTATATATGTTCTGTAGCACTCTATAGGAAATTCATCCAATCCTGCGTTTTACCACTTGCCATTTTTAAAATTATTTGTTTAATCTCTACCTCAGATAATGGAGCAAACAAGAGTAGTTTTTGTGCATCATCTAAGTGTGATAAATTTATATTTATTTAGAAAGGCCTCTATATCCTCATTTGATATATTCTCTGGTTTGCTATATAATTCTGAATAGAATTTAAAAAATTGACAATTTATATCCTTTGAAGTTTTATATATTTCATCTCTTTCACCCCTAATAATTGGAATAATTGCCCTAACTTTCTTTTGCTTTCAGCGATTAGCCAAAATTTTACTGGGTCTTTTGCTATTCTCCCAATATCTCTGTCATAAACATGTTAACATGAATTCTGTCTGCTGTGATATTATAGTATTTAATTCATATTTCTTCTTCTGTATTTCTCTGTACAAGGTAGTAGATGGGCATTTAACCATCTGAGCCCATAAATGTTTCAATTCATCTTTCAAATTATTTTCCCTTTTATTTTTAATCTTATTTTTATATGATGCATAAGCAATAATTCAGTCTTGGATATAAGATTTATATGCTTCCCATTCAAAAATTCGAGCACTTGAAGTTTCTGAATTCACATCAAAGTATTGCAAAGTCTCTACTTGCATTTGTTGTACACAATTTTTATCATTCAACAAGGAGATATTGAAATACCAATTTCTCAGTACCTTGACTGGTTTCTGAAACATACAATTCAAAGTAATTGCACTATGGCTTGATACATAACAAACATCAATATTACGTTCTTGAATTTGATGATACAGAGTTGATGATATTAAAAAATAATCAAGCCTAAAAAAATTCTGGTGCACACTTGAATAAAATGTATATTCTCTTTTAGTTGGGTATATCAAATGCCAAGGGTCTATTAAATTCAATTCTTCCATAAAGGCCTTAATTGTTTCCCTCACTGATGATTGTTTTTTCTATACCAGTGTATTTCTATCAAGCTCAGGGTCCAATATTTCATTAAAATCTCCTCCTATTATCACTTTATCATAATTGCACCCATTCAAGTGTTGAAAACGTTCATAAAACGTAATAGGAGAATCTAAACTGGGGTCCATAAACTTTAATCATAGCTATAACAATCCCTGCTATTTTAGCACATAAAATTAAATAATGCCCATTCACATCAGTAATAACCTGTTGTACATCAGTTCAAAATCCTTTTCGAACCAAAATGGCCAAACCTTTAGCTGTCGTTGAAGTATCTGTGAAGTAAACCTGTCCCACCCAATCCTTCATTAATAGAGATTTATCCTTTTCCATTAGATGAGTTACCTGTAGATAAGCAATATCTGCTCTTAATGATTTTAAACATACGAAAATTACATTTTGTTTCTTAGGTTCTCACAGCCCTTGTACATTAAGACTGACTAACTTCATCCATTAATTTTAATTTGGCCCACTTATCAATATTCTCCCAATTCATCTTATAACCTGTACCATTTAACAAATATTTAATAATTTTATTAAATTATTAAATTATTAAATAATAATTTTTAATAATAATTTTTCTGTGTTTAAATATTTATCGTATGTTCTAATATTGCTCGCAGATGTAGAACCTCCATAGGAACTCAAATTAATATTCAAATAGCATTGTATTACATATATATATAGAATCTAAACTTAAAAGAAAAAAAACTTGATTATGTGCAAGAAAATAAAACAGCGGACAAATAACATTATTACAAAAACTAAAGAGAACCCTAAAAATAGATCAATCAATCAATCAATCAAGAGAAAGAAATGCATGACTTCTCAGTAGGATAGAACTATAGTTTCATCTCTCTTATTATAAGTAAATATACAGAGCAGTTTCAAACTAGCCTTTAAACTAAGAAATTATATACAAAGTTAAGGCCTTAAGCTGGCAGTCCTTAAGACTGCCCAGACTCAGTATCATGAAGTTAACAAGAGTACAGAGGGAAAAAATTGAAAGCTTAGAGTCTTTTAAATTGAGGCTTTTTTTTCTTGGGCAGACTCAATCTTCTCCCTTAACAGTTGCTACGAACTGAGACACAATCATGTTTTTCCATCAGCAGATTTCAATGATAGGATAAAGACATCTGCATTCAATGGGTTCTCAGATTTGTGAATCTGATCCTGATGATCAGAATGTAGCTGGAAAGCACATGAAATATTGAAGTTGTGCAAATCTAGCAAGTTTTCGAGTTTTGTGAACAGCCTTCTTGTTTGAGAAACCTCTTTAGTAAAACCAGGATAGATTGATATCTTACTTTAACTGGAACCCCACTTCAGTGGTGACTTTACTGATTTCTGGAGAAATATACTGTATGTAAAATCTCATATCTTATGGTAACACAAAGGGACTGCACAATAATAATATTGGAACTAGTTTCAGTCTTCTGCTCATTAAAAGAATTTTAATGATGTGTTCAATTTCAACTGGAAAGTCCGTTTCCAAAGACAGAAGCTTTCTGAAAAAATCCTCCATAAATCCAGCCAGGTTTGATTGACTCCAGTGGGGTGGGGTGGGGGGTTCAATGCCTATCATACATTTGTCCTGTGCAATTGTGATTCTAAATATATAATTCGTTTATCCAGAATATTATGGCTAGCTTGAGTTACATCCTCATGAGCAGCCAATTGATCTTCATGGTGAGCAGCTTATCTTGCATTTGCTTTAGATCATTTTTAAGCTCTGCCAAATCTTGTTGCATCAGCTTCAAAACTTGTACTAAATAAATTAGTAGAAGAATCTTCCTCCACCATCTTTCCTGGTTTCGGCAGATGATGACAGTTGGAATTAAGCTAACTGTTGACTGTTTCGGTCTTGTTGCCATGCCAAAAGCTTGTTAAAAACAAGTCAATATATAATAAAAATTATATACCTAATAGTAAGTCTTTGTCAGTCTTTATCCACACAGTCCGATAATTGAGAAGTTTGAAAACCCTTTAATCAGTAGAGAAGCGAGAGATGTACCTTACAGAACCATCACAAACCGGAAGTCCTTAGCTAAAAATGGTTTTGAAATTAGTGAACAATATGCAAATTAGTCTCTGTAATCTGGTGGCCTCCATATATGTTCATCTCCATCTCAGACATTATGGAAGACTGGTGAATTTCCCCATTTTAGTGTGGTATTTTTTTGTACATCCTGAGATATCACTTGTGATCAAGATGAATGAAAACAATGCCTCTCTTAAGGCAAAGAGCCAAATGACACATTGACACACACTGCTTTAAGCCAAAACTAGGCTTATTTCAGTTTGGCTTAATTGGTTGTGTACCTTGGTAGAATGTTTAATAAAAATGGAAAAATGAATGGAGAAATTTTAAGATGTACAAATATGGTAGAAAGGCAATACATAATCTGTTGCAAGGAATGAATGTTTGCTGAAGACAGTGAAAAGGCTGGGTATATGCTCTGCCTACTATGTTATAAGGAAGTGAGAGCTGTGTATTTCAGGAGAAACATAAAAATAAATTGAATGCAGTGGGCCTGGGATACTAAAGAAGTGTATGTGGTCAATAAGAAGAGGTAGAGTCAGGAATGAATAGGCTGTGAGAGAATGTGGATGGAGAACAAAAGTGAGTGGCTCAGGCAAAAGAAACATTTTAGGTGACTTAGCTATATAGAGAGAATGAATGAGGAACAAATTGCAAAACAAATATATAAAGGAACAGTGAATGGATCAGGAGGAAAGGGAAATAGGAGACTGAGTTCAGCTCTTCAAAAAAGAGAGATGTGACAAAAGTCAGTGTGGGAAATGGTGTATGGATGTGGTGGAATCAGGGATAGTTTGCAAGGTTAGAAAGATATGGAGCAATACAATGAGTGCTGCTGCTGCAAACTAGCTTTAACCGTGTTTTTTTTTTTCTTTTTCTTAATCCCATCCCTTTAATTTATTTGGCTTAAGATTTCTTCTTTTCTGCGCTCTGCAGTATGTAGCTTTCTCTGAAAGAAACTATCATGATGGCTACACATGTTCTATATATATGCAAGGCTGTATTCAACAAGCCATGGCTAAAGGAAATTATGGCTTAGCTTGATGGCCTGCTCATTCTCAGTTGTAATGCACAAGGTGAAATAGGCCTGGTGAAACTCTTGCCCTGGTGTTATCCTCAGCGGCAACATTTCTCTGCACATTCTTCCTCAAACAGCAACGTGTGGCAAATGGCTTCATACATTCCAATGCAAATCATCCAAAGGATGGGATTTTATGAGTTTATTGTATTTTCAGAAGCTGCGGGTGCTGAATAATTAGGTTGAAAGGGTACATTTTTGTAGAAAAGTTTATGTCCCTAACTTCTATAAACTGAATTAATGCGGCATAGAGCTTGAACTTTGTAAGAACTTTGTAGAGCATCAAGAAGTGACCTTGAATAAAATTGCTGTTTCCGTTAGGGGGGCTCTTCAACTAAGAGCTGTTTTTAAAAAATGTTTCTAAGGATGGTATGAAATAGATTGAACTTAGAAAGGAAATTGTAGGAAAACTAGCACACAAACCAGATAGACCTGCGCTATGCAATTGTAATCCTTCTTCTTAAAGTGTGAAAATTATAAAAATACTAGGCTGATTATTTTAAGGACTATGGGCTGCATTATAAAAGCATACTTTTAAGGCAGTATCATGACTATTAACTCACTTGCGACCTGAAATTTAGCAGACGCACTTTTATATATACAGAAAGTTTTAATAATCACAATGATAGGAAGCTAATTTTTAAATGGTATTTTTAGATTCTCACTTCTTATTATAGCTTTTATGCCTGCAGTGGAATGGAATATTTTTTAACTGAGTATCTCTGAAATTTAGAGTTGTAGGTTGCACATATGATGATAGCAGAAGGAGGTCATCTGGTTGCATTAGCTTGTTAATAGCTTCAATCTGCAGATGGCGGAATTCAGAATGTATAATTATTTAATAATATATTTCAAGAGGGACACAAATAAGTGTAGAAATAATGTTACAGAGTCCCCAGTAGGATAGTTCATTTCATTTCATTTCATTTCATTTCTTTAAATGTATTATGGCCACCCATTCCAGAAGGGACTGGGTGGCTTATTTGCTAACATAAAAAAACGCAGATCCAATTTCCGAAAAGTTTGCCTGCTTCATGATATCTTACCTTGGAAATTGTGAGGTGGTTGTTCCACTATAATTTTAGCAGGTTTGGAACTTCCTTTGGAATTGTGGGCTGTCACATAAATAATGGTCACTGCAGGGGGCACCATCACTTTGCAAAATATTTCTGTTGTTTTACATAAATCCACCTTTCTTCCTCGGTTTTCATAGAATATTCTATAATTCAGAATTCTTCCTCCACTTTCCTTTGGAGACAGTGGCTAGAGAAATAGCAGAAGAAATGTCTTTGGAGAACAGCAAAAACTAACTTTTTATTATCTGTACATATAATATTCAAGAAGTTTCAGAAATGTGGGGTCTAAAGGGAAAAAAGTGATTGAACCAACAGCTTCTTCAGGAGGTCCAAATTACATCTGAAATGCCATCCATTGCAGATAACAATAGCATTTTAAAGGTTTCATAGAGAATTAATCAGAAGTGAAGAAACCGTAGGGAGCCATGTAAATAGTTTGCTGTCTGTCATTTCACCTCAATTTATCTCCCCAAGCAGTATTTTTAAATTGGATTTATTTTGAAATGTTTGAAATATTCTCAAAATCAAGCGAGAAAAAAGGCTTCCTAATATGGATAATTCCACCGCCTCTTTCAAAGCAGGCGGAACCTTTCCCTCCCACAAAGAAGCATTCACAGCTTGGATCGAACCTCGCCCTGCCTTTTGGGAGGCCTTCTTCACCTGCTAGGAGGGACATGGATCTAAGATGCAGGTGGCTGAGCTCAGACCCCAAAGGACCCTCAGAACCAACAGTTTGGAACGCTCCCCAGACAACCAAGCAAGGCTGTGCCTCATATTCTATTTCTATAAATTTATATTCATATTTATATTCTTCTATTCCATAGAACCCACAACCCATCCAACTCCAACCAAATCTCAGAGACTTTATCCATTAGATGATTAGAATAGTCTTCATAGCAGCCCTGCAGATGTTCCCAAGGAGGGATCTGGTTACTCAAACAGGCTGCTGGCCAGCTATCTGCGCACACAAGAAGAGTGGAGAAATAAGCCTGTTTCACTGCTCTTATTGCCACAAAGTAAACCCTAATAAAGGTTCTTAGCCGTGTTCTGTCACTCTTTGTCTTCCTCCAGCAGGCATCTCTTGCGTAGTTTCATCTCATGGATTAAATTGTCTTCCCCAAGAACAGTCCACACCTGTCTCCTGCTATATCTCCCCATGCCTGTTTCCACTATGATATCTTTGCCTGCCTGCTCCTCCCGCACCACGTCCAATCCCCCCAACCCTTGCCCTCCCATCCCCAGGTGGAAGGCTTACGGCATCATCACCTTGCACACACAGATATGACAAACACACCCACGCATTCTGGTTCTTCTGCCTAGCACTCAGCATCTGCTACTTGGGCCATCTGCCCACATGCCACTAGACATCCAACCCTACCACCACCACTCCACCACATACCTAATCCCCCAACCACCCTGCTCTCAGGTGGTGAACCAGGAGAAAAACCAGCTATACCCTCACCTGGCCCATTAGCCCAGGTTTGCTCCCTACTGTCTCTCACAAATGCATGGGAAATGATTACAGGCTCCCCCAGTCCCCCATCCCATAGCCAGCTTAGATGGTTAGTCCAGCCCTTCTCTCTCAAACAGATCAGGTTTGCTGCAAGGTGTAGCCTACAAAGCAGTCTTCACCCCCTTTTAATGTGCATTGCATGGTCAACAAACATTAAAAAAGTGGGGGGCTTTGATTGTGTGGTCACAACTGCCATCTTGACCTTTTTGACCCACATCCCCACAGAGGTGCCTGGTTTTTCTTATCTTTCTCAGTTCTAAACTATGAAAGTGATAATCTCTATTTTGTTAAAAATACGTTTATTCTCACCTTGATCAAGATAGTCATCACTTGGGTATGATTGGGGTAAATTGGTCCGAGTTTCCTCCATACATCAAGAACGGCAGGTTCTGTATTTAAAAAGAGGGGAGAAACATGTAACAACAAAAAAGTATAACAAAAATATAAAAGAATATGACTTCTTCTATTATAGCATTCCTCTTACACTGAGGAATAACTATAACAACAGTTGGAGCAAATGAAGTATTTTTTAAAAAAGATTTTAAAAGAATATGCAAGCATAGAAAATGAGAGTATACTGACCTTTCAAAGATAGTGCAGGTGGCTACTGTACTATATAGCAAATCAGTTTAACGTCATGAACATCAGCAACCACATGACAATTCTACCTCATATTAAGAGTCTATGGCAGTGTTGGCTGGCTGGGGAATTCTGGGAGTTGAAGTCCACTCATCTTAAAGTGGCCAAGTTTGGACAACACTGGTCTATGGGATGGCAACCTTCGTAGCCCCGCATCAGTGAAGGTCTGCCAATTCTGCTTTCCATTCTTCAATCAACGGTAAATTGGTTGATGCTTCCTTCATTTCTCTCTAGAAATCAGGAACTCATCGTGTAGTTCTAACAGTTGCTGAATCATAATTTGCAGCATCACTCACTGTAGCCTGTGCTGTCTGAATCGCCTCAGAGTTGTAGTGCAATAACATATGGAGAGTGACAGCTTTTCTGCCAGCTTGCTGGAGAGGAAAACTACCTATAACTGGATTTCTACCTGCCAGTAATAAGTAGACAGTACTTACTACTAATTACCCAGTAATTAGTAATAAATTATGTAATAGATCAGTAAGTAGCTACTAGTTGTTACTCTATAAACCCAAGTTCAGACTTTCAATTGAAACACAAAAGACTGGCCTTATTCACAAGACATACTGAATCACAATCTACTCAATCGCATTTGAGCTTAGGGTGTTCTGTGAACTCAGCCATTATTATCAGTTTCTGGTTCAATGGATTATTCAGAGAAAATTGGGGTAACGGTGTAAACTAAATTAACATTACTCTACAACCTTACATGTTGCGTTAGTACTATAGTACTAAATTCTTTGAGCGTTTGAACATTGCACCATTTCTCCCCTCTCCCTGACAATGAGAATACAATAACAAAAACAACAATATAACACAAAATTATTACATAGCAACCTGATTGTGCTTGATAAGAAGTGCTTCTAATAGCTAATATATTCAGGAATTGACAACTCTTTTAGTAGGAAATGGCAACAATGGGAAAGGGTTCACCCGATCAATTTCAGATCACTTTGTAGCTGCTAAAGGCAAAGGAATCCTGCCAAAATAAATGTGGTAAAAGAGATTCTTGAATGTGTATCCAAAAATGATAATGTTTTTACTTAGATCCTAGTTTTGTCAGCAGGGGTCACTAATTCTTCAATAACATGGCTTCCTATAATATACCTGCTAAACCTTCATCTGATGTTGACAAAACAGAGTGAAACTGGGCTAACCAGAGTTGTATCTCAATTTGTTGTCTTTCTTGCTGAGATTAGAAGGTTTCTTCTCAAAGCACGGGGTTTGCAGCAGCTATCAAAGGGAAAGGGGGAAAAAAAAGCTTGGTAGTATTTTATTGCTCCCCTACAAATCTCTCCTGTTCCTCAGTGAGTTCCCATTGGCAGTAATGTAAGATTGCCTTACAATGAACATGAACTTGAGCAAACTCTGGGAGGCAGTGAAGGACAGGAAGGCCTGGCGCAATATGGTTCATGGGGTCGCAAAGGGTCAGATACAACGACTGAACAACAACAAAGATTGCCTTTGCTCTGGTTTTGCTCCCTTCCTACTTTTGTAGAGGATTTGGCTGGCTATGTCAACTCAGTTTTTAAAATTCATTTCCTCTCCTCAGTTGCTGCTATTTTGACTCCCAGACTACTTAGCTGAAATGAGATAGTAAAAAGCGGAGGGGGTTATTCCTAATACTGCCAGTAGTTACAGGACTGGCAAGCACAAAATAAAGAGCAGGGTTTCTTATGCTGAACTTCTGCAATTTGATATGGATTATACTAGACCTGTTATTTCTATCAAAAGAGCCCTTAGGTGTCTTGCTTTCCCCAGTTTGAGGTGGTCCACTAACCATTGCTCGAAAACAGGAGCACATGTTGTCTTCAACCTGTCTCCAGCCCACATAAAGGCAACCGGCGCCCATCCTTTCTTGCTCCATGTCAAAAATAATGCTTTACAACTTCTGCCACCTCAAGAAATGCTGTATGGTTTTCAGGTGGTGCTTCTTTCTAGGCAAAGGCCTCTCTTCCAATTAGCCATTGCACAATGCAGCAAGAAGACCTCTTCGCTCTGGGCATTGCTATCTTCCACGGCCTTTTCATCTTGGACTGCTAGGCTTCCTGCTCTTTCTGAAAGGATACTCCCACCAGTGGACCAGTGAAGCTCTGGACTTTTGCCCCCCTCCTTTCTTATTTATTAATTTTTTTACAGGTTCACTGGAAGACTGGTGAAAGAGTCGACTTTTTTTTACAAGTTAATCTGTGAAACCATGGTCTTTCCTTTCCTTTTTTTTTTAAACCAGATAAAATTGATGAAGGTTCTGCAATTTCCTCTTGCCTAAGTATGGTAGCAAAAAGCAGAGTAGAACGGAGTCCTCACCACCACACTCACCTCTCCACTGGCGGATGGGGTGAATGGAAAGCATCAAGGGGGAAATCAACAGGAGGAGGCTTATACAAAAGAACTGTCAGTGGAAATCCATCTTCTCAAAGATTGCCCGTGAAAAGGAAAGGGATTGGTACTTGCTTTCCCCAGCAAGGATATAAGGAAAATGTGGTAACTGCCATCTGGAGGAAATACCTGGCCAGCATGGCTGCCAATGCTGAAAAATGGATTGACAGTAATTTCTTAAATGGGATTCATTTCTGGCCAGTTTCAGTATGGGAAAAAGCAGTTTAAGGCAAATAAGTGATATTTATTTGCTTATAAAAGCTGAAAGAAGACCAAAAAAAAAAGAGAAGTATTATTGAGAGATCTGCTACTACCCAAGGAGCAGGACTGACCAATCCCTTTAATTGCAAATGTATTAATGAATTTCTAGCTCATGTGGCTGGAAAATGATAGGGTTTAATCTTCCATACAGGGATTTTCTATAGACCTCTAAAATTCATAAAACCATAGGCTACAATGCTACAGTTATATGTAATCTGATGAAAATAATACAGGAAACAAGAGCAGAAAGATATAATCTAGTATTCCAGTTCCTGAGCTGACAAAAGTACAGCTTCCTTTTGCTGTATCTATTTTGTAGTCTGACTTTTTGCTGAAAACACTCAGAAAGCTGTAATTAGTTGATTTATGGCAGCTTAAAGTCTTTAACCATTCTCTGTGCAATTTTCTTTGACTTGAAAAAGATGTTCAAGAAAAAGCAGTGAACTCACCTTTCTCTGGAGTAATGTATACTGCAGATTCACTCCATCTGCTCCACAAACTTCTGGGGTGAGTTAGTTTGCATCTAATTTGAAACTCATACTTTGTATTTGCATCTAAGTTGTACTCGGTGTAAAGCTCATCTCTTAAATTAGCATCCCAGTCTCTCACCTAAAATGCAGAAACAATAAAATCCAGTTTTGTACTCTTCTAACTTTATCTTAAATTGTTGGTTCCTAGACAATGTGCTGTGAAAGTTCTGTTTCTTAAGTAATGTTTTCCATGAGCCTCAAATGCCTGCATCTATAGTGGAAACTAATTCTGTAATTCTGTATGATTTAATGTTGTAGCTTCTTTCCCTTCCAGTCAACCTCTCCTTCTTTTATCAGATATAATTGAATAAATCAAATAGAAATACAGCATCCTCAGGGCTAGCATACTCAAAACAGGGGAAGCAAAAATAGCAATACAGGTGATAATGTTAGATTCTGGATTTATATGACTTAGTTGGCACTGAAAGTTATTTTGACTGCATTTGGGGGTATTCCTGTTCATAGTACTTAATGGGACATGCATTTTTTTCTTGAAGTCATGTTTGGATAGTACCACTAAGCAGAAACACAGAAGGGGATGGTTGGTTCACTCTCAATGCCAAGCTACGTGTTCATGACTGGATCTCTTGGCATTTCTGTTAAGATAATGTACCTGAATTTAATTGGAGCAGTGATGCTTACTCACTCTATATTGGGATTTTCTATGAAAGAACATTGATTTAAATTAAAGTAGTGCTAAAGGAAAGGATTAAACAAGCCTTCCATCATATTTATAGCTGTGTATATATTTAATTTAAAAAAAAACAAATGTGAAGATAACAAATATCTCCTTCCTCCTTTGTGGTTAGCAACATTTTGCTCATGCTGGAGAGAGGTAGGAAGACATACTTCTCTATAACAAACTGGGATTGCATCAAAATGACAACATCATGCAAACTCTTCTCTTTTGTACATCTGTCCCATGTTCTGATGCAAGTATGTTAGTTGTGGGTTTTGTGTCATGATATCATGATGCACGTTTGGCCACTTGCCCCCTTACTTCCTCCTGTGGGCCCCCATGTGTTCCTGTGTCTCCTGGATTGCTACTCTGGAGATGATACAGGGGAAAAAGAAGTGTTATCACAGATTTGGTAAAGGAAGACCTACTGCAGTGTTTCTCAACTTTGACCATTTTAAGATGCATGGACTTCAACTCCCAGAATTCCCCAGCTAGCATGCTGGCTAGGGAATTCTGGGAATTGGAGTCCCCACTTCTTGAAGCTGTGAAGGTTTGGAAACACTGGCCTAACTGCATCCCAGCACCATCAAGTTACGGTATCAGTCTGTTCATTCATAGAATCGCCATTCATTCAACTCAACCAATGTAAGAGCTGTATACTGAAGATATAAGAATATATGGGTGTGGCATTCTTTCAGTTGTAGTAACAAATGTATCCCTCAATTATGCATTTATAAAAAATTGGGAGACACTACCTGAATTTATCTTTCTTAAAACATGAGATCTTTTCAAACCTTATAGGAGGGATTATCCCAAAGAACAATAACTTGTAAATCAGTGAACGGGACACAGAATGAGTATTCTTATCAGTTTTGCCATCCTGATAATCCTTCAAATATGATGGACTATAGTTTCTATATTCTTCACTCAGCATGGCCAAAGGTGGAATTATTGATCGATTGCATTTATGACCTGCCGCAATAAAAAAAAAGGTCTCTCAGCAGTTAATGGGATTATGGGATTGAGGTCCTAAACAATTGGAGGGTACTAGGATGAGGAAAACTGTTTTAGACAAACTGAATACGGATGGGTCCAACGTGAACCTGGATTATCTGATGATTTTGTATGCCGTTTAAAAAACATACTTATCGTTTAGCCTGTGGGGTCAAAGACTGAAGAGCTATAAATTTGGATTATATATTTATGAATACAAGTTCAATTAAATGTGTGTAGTTTTGTCTATTGCTGTTCCCGGAGTATAGAAAAGATAACACCTTAACTATCACATAGTGCTTCTAAGTATTTAAAGCATTTCATGGGTGTGTGGGGGTGTGTGAGGGTGTGTATACACACACACACACACATATTCAAATACATATAAGCATTTCTTATACACACACACACACACCTACAGACATATCTACACACACACACACACGTTATTAACCATTTTACAAAATGAACCACAGAAGCATTGTTGCTCTTAGCTCCTGTGATCCATTGTTTTGCCAAATTCCGTAAATCTGAAGACTTCTGTAATTCCTTGAAGGGAATATGAATTTTTAAGCACTAAATTTGGGCAAAAGCTGCCACTGCATACATAAGGAGCTTAAATTCTGTTTTGGTGAAATGCAGAAATGTTCAGTGTGAGCCATGTGTGTGCAGAAAGCTTTTCACCACAAAACCAAAACACTGAGCCTACGAAGTTATTATCATCCAACTGAATTATGAAATGGAATGGTACTAAAATCAATAAAAACCTGCAGCAACACTGCTAATTAAAACACAGAAGGAAGAAAACCAATTGTCTCACATGCCAAATTTCACTTATTGTCTCCTTATATCGCTCCTCACAATACGTCTCATTGATTGCTGTTTGCCTTTTCCACTGAATTATAGTCTTGAATGCTGGAAACTCCACTGTTTTATTTTGAACAACCACGGGTACAGCCGGTGTTACTAAAAGAGACACAAGAATGGCAAATTTAATCTATGACAATAACATTATTAATATTTTCCCAACATGCAGATTTTAGAAGGTTGTTCTTCTTATACTTCAAGAGAAGTAATGTCCCAACTACTACAGTTTCTACTTCAGATCATTTCGTAGATCTTTTGCTGTACAGTTATTTTCCACAATCACATTGTTTTGTTAATGTTTATGCATCAGTCCCACCATGCTTTCCAAATGGTCATTATTTTATAAAAATGCTGTCCCTACCCAGATCATTATTCTAACTTTGAGACCTCACTTAAAGCTATTGATGGTCCAACTGAACCTAATTCAAGAATTTTCATTTCACTGAGTACAATGGAACATAAAAAAAAAAAAAAATTGCAACACCCATATCTAATTAGCTGCCCTGTCCAAGTCTCCCAGCCAAGAGCTATGAACTTTTCCACACTTGTACTTAACCATGCTATGTGGCAGTGTCTTTTTCTGCCTTATCCTTATGATGTTGCCTTCAGCTCATCCCCAAGCCCATGAATGAGACAGGGTCAAGTTTCTCCTTAACTGTACCATTGTTAGAGCAGTATTTTAATTCTTATTCTATCCATCCAAGGACACATAAGATGCGCAAAAGCAGTCTTTCTCACCTATTGGTGTAGAGGGAAGTTGAATGACTGGCAGTAACCCAACACTGAGGCAATAGTGACAGGACAGAGATAGACAATGGAAATTTGATGCCCATATAATTTTCTGCTGATACAAGAATGGGTGGATAGAATTTTAATTCAGCAGTGCAAAAGATCCTATGATATGGCAGAAATTAATCCTCAGTGATAGCACTGCTTCCATATTGCTTGTAAGAAAATTTTAAAAGATATTACAGTTCAGATTACACCTTCCAGTCTATGGTGTTTCTCCACTAGCAATTTATAGCATTTTCATACCATTATCCAGCCACTGTTGAAGTAATACAAAGCCTGTCCTCATTCCTGTCATTTTAACAAAACAGTGATTGAATTATTGTAGAAAACACTGAAAATCACTAGTAGGGAAATTACCTATCTTTCTCCAGCCTCACATACATAGAGCTTAGAAACAGAAAAAGATGGAATCTTTTTTTCATTAATACTCTTCAAAAATCAGTCCAGCCTCACATCATACATAGCAACTACAGCATATGACTAATTGTTGAGAACCATAACAACACTCTTTCTCTTGGATTTGAGATACAAATGCCCAACCCCAAGACCCTATTCCATTCCAACAACCTACAGAACACACATAAGCATGTAAGGGTGAGCACATTGTGTCATGTCTAACTGCTGTGACCTGTTCCCCCTCCACTTCTTTGCCATATGGAAATGCCCAATTTTGCCTTGGGTGAACCATGTTGCTGTAATCTCTTTCCAACCCTCAACAGCAAAAAAAAAAAAAAGTTTCCTGCCCAGGAGAGGCACTAATTCACAAAAGCAGGCTTTCTCCTTCAGTCCTTGCCACTGTTGGCAATTCTTGTGAGTCCTTTTGTCTTACAGCAGGATTGCAGTGTGATTGCACAGAGCAGAACAGACTGTTAATGCCCTACCAAAAGTTTTCTGCTGCAACTACCAAAGTAGAAGACATACAGTACTGTGCAAAAGTTTTAGGCAAATATGAAAAAATGCTGTAAAGTAAGAATGCTTTCAAAAATATATATTGTAATTGTTTATGTTTATCAATTTACAAAATGCAAAGTGAGCAAACAGAAGAGAAATCCAAATCAAATCAATATTTGGTGTGACCACCCTTTGCCTTCAAAACAGCATCAGTTCTTCTAGGTACACTTGCACACAGTTTTTGAAGGAACTCGGCAGGTAGGTTGTTCCAAACATCTTGGAGAACTAACCACAGATCTCCTGTGGATGTAGGCTGCCTCAAATCCTTCTGTCTCTTCATGTAATCCCAGACAGACGCGATAATGTTGAGATCAGGGCTCTGTGGGGGCCAAACCATCACTTCCAGGACTCCTTGTTCTTCTTTATGCTGAAGATAATTCTTAATGATGTTGGCTGTATGTTTGGGGTCGTTGTCCTGCTGTAGAATAAATTTGGAGCTAATCACACGCCTCCCTGATGGATGGCATGATGGATAAGTATCTGCCTGTATTTCTCAACATTGAGGACACCATTGATCCTGACCAAATCTCCAACTCCATTTGCAGAAATGCAGCCCCAAACTTGCAAAGAACCTTCACCATGCTTCACTGTCGCCTGCAGACACTCGTTATTGTACCACTCTCCAGCCCTTCGGCAAACAAAGCCTCCTGCTACAGCCAAATATTTCAGATTTGGACTCATCATTCCAGAGCACCTGTTGCCATTTTTCTGCACCCCAGTTCCTATGTTTTCGTGCATAGTTGAGTTGCTTAGCCTTGTTTCCACATCAGAGGTATGGCTTGTTGGCCACAATTCTTCCACGAAGACCACTTCTGGCCAGACTTCTTCAGACAGTAGATGGGTGTACCTGGGTCCCACTGGTTTCCACCAGTTCTGTGCTGATGGCACTGCTGGACATCTTCCAATGTCAAAGGGAAGTAAGCATTGTGTGTCTTTCATCTGCTGCATTAAGTTTCCTTGGCTAGCCACTGTGTCTACGGTCTTCAATGTTGCCCATTTCTTGATGCTTCTTCAAAAGAGCTGGAACAGCACATCTTGAAACCCCAGTCTGTTTGAAATGTTTGCCTGGGAGAGACCTTGCTGATGCAGTAGAACTACCTTGTGTGTGTGCTCAGTCTTGCCATGGTGTATGACCTGTGACATGAAACTGTCTTCCACAACCTCACCTTAGTAGCAGAGTTTGGCTGTTCCTCACCCAGTTTTAAGCCTCCTACACAGCTGTTTCTGTTTCAGTTAATGACTGTGTTTCAATCTACATATGAAATTGAGAATCATTAGCACCTGTTTGGTATAATTGGTAAATCATTCACCTGACTCTAATCCTACAAGATCCCTGACATTGTGCAAGTGTACAAAGTGTGCAAGTGTAAGAATTGATGCTGGTTTGAAGCCAAAGGGTAGTCACACCAAATATTGATTTGGTTTAGATTTTACTTCTGTTTGCTCACTTTGCATTTTGTAAATTGATAAACATAAATGATTACAATATATATTTTTGAAAGCATTCTTATTTTACAGCATTTTTTCACACCTGCCTAAAACTTTTGCACAGTATTGTATGAATACTTGCATCATGCAGTCTGGTGTCTATGACTGCTTTTGGGAATATGTGTTTGTGTAGGGAGGGAGGGAGGGAGGAGAAATGTCCAATGAATGGTCTGTTTATAGCTAAGTGGACAAAGCATTGCTGTCTGGAACTTGTAGCATGGATTTGAGACCAAGGAACTCCTTTATCCTTGTCATGAGTTTTGCCAGGCATGCAAAAATGTAAGTGGGAGCATGGGCATTTTCCTCCATGGTGAAGCTCAGATTGTATTGTTCATGATTACCAGTATGATGCGTGTTGTTCAGTCTTCTTCAGATGAAAGATCTGGCTCCAGGAATTTACCTTCCATGTTTTAAGATACCACTTCTAAATTTCCTTTAAAGATGTTTACTATAAAAATACTAATGAAAAATGTCATAGAAACTACAACTGGGGGGAAAATAGCTTTTAAAAAAAAATCTGAATCATATTTTACCTATAGTGTTGAGATCAACATGAAGTTCCTCTGAAAGAATTCCACCCAAGAAATTTTCAGCATGGACTGAGATGGAAAATGTTTGGTTTTTCTGTAGTTGATTCACAGGAATGATAACTGAGGTACTATTTGAGGCAAATGCTTTATTCTCTTCTGTGAATAAACTACAAAGATCAAAGAGTTTAAATAAAAAAGTAACTATTTAAATATTTGAATGTATAACTATAATAAAACCTGCAAATATTGTTCTAGTAATGTCATTGTTATTAATGGTCAGCAAGTTTATAATAAAGCTTTGTTTCCTTCCACATATTAACCATAACCCAACCACAGGTAACTTCTTTTAAGTTCTATTGCTTTCAAAGAAAGACTCAGCCAGGCTTTGTAATACAACATGGTCATATAAAATGTCAGCCCTGCAAAATTTATCAATTCCAAAGCAAAATTATTCCTCAAACAGAGGGAACAATCTGTAATGAAACAATAGCAGAGAGATACTTAATTCATATCCTGCCAGATAGTTTCTTCATGAATTTCCTTTCTTCAGCCACTAAGGATTTTTTTTTTCTCCTGAAGTGCATGGAACTTAAAACAATAGTTCATTTCTCCCCCTAAAATTCAAAGTAGAATTATAAATGTGGAGAGGGGCCAATGACCTATTTTAGGGAGCTGACTATCCAAATTAGGATTGTTTACTTTTTCTCCTTCGAGCTGAAATCATTCTGCACAGCTTATATTAAAGCACTGCTATATAGCACTGCTATATAGCACTGCTATATAGCACTGCTATATAGCACTGCTATATAGCACTGTTTCTACCTGCCAATCCCTCACAAACCAATTGGAAGACTTGATATTTTTCTTACTTCTGTTAACCTTGACATGCAAAGAATAGTCAAAGAATACAATGAACCAGCCTATGTTTTCACTCCAAATGACCAATAGGAGATTGCAAAAATATCCTGACTCTTAAACTTCTATGAAACAACTCCCTTACGCTCTGCTCCATGAAAATAGATATTGTTCATGCCTTCATCCAAATTTGGAGTACATAAAGTGTACATTTGTCTGGTTGTTTGCAAAATCTCCACTTTGAAGCGATGGAAAAAATAGGATTCTTGTTCATTTCACCTCCGTATATCTGGGTTACTATGCATGAAAGAATAATTGGAAGGAGCTGTAAACAATCAGATCAGCCTGAACTGGGAGCTGCCTTTTAAGGTGGATTCTGCCAGGCAACGTGCATTTGTCTGGGCATAGTTCAGAAAGATCCAAGTTGTTGCTCTGAGGGGGAACTTCAAGCCATCATGCCACCTTTCCTCTTTGAGGGCTTGTGAACAGGATGCAATGTCAGTTGGCAGCCAGGGAAGCTGGCTGAAGAAAGAGTTCCCACCAATGAAAAAACAGACTTCTCAGAAGCTCTACTGACTTTCAGTACTGCCAATAGAAAACTTGCCCCTTCCCTCCAACGTAGCTGCCCAACACTCAAGGGTATGATGATATGAGGCATAGAGGCTTGGAGCTGCTACTGAGAAGGTGAAGGAAAAAAAAAAGGCTGGATGGAAAACTGCCTTTGAATGGTAAAAGAGTTAATACTATAAAATTGAAAAAATATTGCTCAAGCAGCTTTACAGTTTCTACTATATAGAGAGCTCTCCAATTTGAAAGTTACATGATTGCCTCCAAAAATAGCCGTAGGAAGAACATCTTGAGGTACAGTTTGCTGCTGGGAAATGGGAACATCTGACATGCATGATGACCTCTTTCATGTACAGCCAGCATCATCACCAGAAATCTTACTGAAGAGAAAGAGGGCTGCCAATCCATGGAATAGCCACCTCCTTTCTGACATCATTTCCTGTTTGTGTATCCTTTCTAGGTAAGCAAGTACTGAGTATAAAAGGCCAGCTCCTTCCATCTCTCCTATTCTCACCATATTTCTTAATCCATAAGAAGACAGTGGAAATCCCATTCAACATACAATATCCTTTATTTTGGCTTCCTTTTTATGCTTTACTTAATTAATTAAAAAAAATTAAAAATACCCCAAAACCTCAACAGATCTTAGATTACATCTTTTTCAACAACAAAAAAGTATTTCAGATTCATTGGATTCATTTATATATAAATGGTTATGTTGTTGGAGATACAATGAAATGAATGCTTCATTTAAACATATGTTTCTATAATGTTCATCAGTTGTTCCATTTGGGAAAGAGTTATTTCCTATATTAATTCAATTCTGAGATTCAATATTTTCAAAATTCATATTCTTTTGAACTTTATTCCTATCACATGGACAAATAAAGTGAATTATCAGTACCCTATTTACAGCTAGAAGACTTATTGTTCAGCATTAGAAAGATAAACACATGGTCCCAGCTACCCAGTGTACTATGGAATTGATGTTACCAGCAATGTATGAACCAATAATTTCTCCATATAGATTAGTACGGATGATTATAATGAATGATGGCTTCCATGCATTGAAATGTTTATTTTACAACTTTTATGCATGTGTGTGTGTCTGTGAATATATAATTTTTTTAGTTTTTTCCCCTTTCTTTATAATTTTGGGTATTCTTTTTTGTATTCAGTGAATAAAAGCAGAAAAAAAAGTCAACTTACACAATATCCACGCCCAGTCAAGTTATTTTGGCATCTGAGAGAGAAAATCCCACAGTGTTGTTGCCTTTTCAAGACACCCCAAATCAGGTGTCTGCAGTGACTATCTTATTCTGCCCACTAGTGGGATTAGGCCTGTGGTCGGAGATCCACAAAGGACAACTTGCCCAAGAGCTCCTAAAACCTGGAACAAGTCTCATGGCCATGGCACACAGCAACTACCCCAGTTACCCCATCCAGTGGCCACATTGCAGCCGCGATGGGAACTCTAGTCAGATACACATGAAGACCACTGATTGGAAGAGGCTGTTGCTATATACTGTCTTGTTCTCAGGAAATGAGACACTCGTAAACTTGGAGGTGCTGCATCTCATGACCGCTGCCAGAGTTGCATAAAAGTGCTTATGTATATTAAGTGAAAGGCATTTCTTCTGGTGTGATCTTAAACTAGAATAAGGAGAGGCTTTGTGACCTCCTTTTTCAGAAAATGTAACTGGGTCACATTTTTCTTTTTCACTCGTCAAAAGTATGGCATTCGTATGTTTGAGCTTGGTTTGTGGTTCCGTGCAGTCAAACCACAGCACAGTTACTGTTCGGTCATATCTTAATGTTTGGTTGAATTTGTAGCTAACCTAATTTTAGGGAGAAACTTGACATGACAGGCAAATGCATATCACAAAGTCCCAGCCATGCTGTTGGTTGAGTTCTGTTTGCTTGTTTTAATAAAAACTGGACTCTGGTGGCTGCAGTTTTCAGCAGAGGAGTGACAGTATGCTTAAATGATATCCCTGCGATTGATTTTTCCCCTAAAATTCCATCTCCGTGCACTCTTCTCAAGGATTCTGGGTACACATTTATGCTGTACTTATGTTTATAGCAGGAAACCAGCTGGCCGGGGGTTTATAGTAAAATGGCTGGTGGTTAAGCAACTCCCTTCCCTCCCATTGCTCTGCTGGTCAGAATGATAGCCTATGGAGATGTTGGAGTTTATGCTTAGACACCTCTCTTCCACAATTTAATACTTCTCTTTCCTGCTCCATCCAACCAAGCTTTTGTAACAGCACCCCATCAGCTATGAACAGCTGAAAGCTACCTCCATTTAAAGAGGCAGTAGAATTCTTAAGACTCAATGCTGGAGGCTTCAGAGGAACTTTTTCATGTTTTTGCAAGCTACGCAGCAGCCTTTCACGAACTGCTCTTGGAAACAAAATCCTGAGCTGGGATCCTCCCAAACATATTTTGAAAAAAGGATAATTACAGTAAATGCCCTTGGATTTGTCTCTGTAAAGTTACTTTCTGGTTCTCAAGTCACAATACTGGCTCACTATGCTGGGCACCTAATTAACAGAAACATGGGAGGTCCAAAAGAGATTGCAGAAGCTCAAAACCTAGATTGCAATAAATGAGAAATGAACTAATGAAATCTGTTTATTGCTGCTGCTTCCTCTACCAGATATTGATGTTAATTTCCAGAGGATCCCTGGATAATATCTACTGAACTCCAAAAATCCTTTCAAACCTGTCTCAATAAATCATCCAGAAATGAGTGAAAAGAATTGATAAACGAAACCACACACTTTGAACATACCCCAACTATTTATTTTTTAATTAGATTTGCATTCTAAACTGTGTTCAGAATGATTATTATTAGTATTCTATCTATATATCTATATCTATATCTATATATGTACATATAGATATATAGCACCCTTTTATCCAAAGAACACTCAGACAGCTGATAATTGAAAATAAAAACATTTAAGATCTGATAAGAACTTTAACAATCACTAGTAACTAATTCAAAATAAAAAGACATGACTGAAGCGAAAGATCTTGACTCATCCTTAAAAAAAGAAAGAAGGGGGTCTGAGCACATTTTTGGTATTATTCTATTCTTTGTTGTTTTTATGATTGATCAAGGGTCTGCTTTAAAAGTAAAAAGTTTTAAATTACATTTTAAAAAGAAATTAAAAGTGGCCAAAAACTTGGAATTTGCCAAATCTTGCAGGCTCTCTGTTTCTTGCCTGAGATCTCATCAGATCTCAAGCAAGAACACATGAGCTCTAGTGAGATTTCAGCCATTTTATTTTTATTTTTGGGCACCCCCAATGTTGTGCAAAATTGTGTGATTATCCCAACCTCCTCTAAAGGTTGCTTATACCTAATATAAAACTTCTGGCATGAGATAAAAGCTTCAAACACTTTTCTTACCTTTTCACATACAGAATGTACCTAGTGGTTAAATATGTTTCTCTTCCTGGGTTCCAAATGCAGGCCACATTATCTGATCGCTCAGGTTTAATACAGGTTAAATTGGCTGGTTTGTCAGGCAGATCTACAAATTACAGAGTTTGTAAGATTATGCTGATTTAAACACATACCCGCAAAAATATGTAATCATGGCTGCCTGTTGAATAAACATTTCCTTGCTGTTTCCTTTAGCTTTTAAAATTAACCTTTTCCCTAAGAAGACATGCTTATGAACATATTTGCTGCAATTTGAATAAGATTCACTTAGAGGCTTGCAATTTTCATCTGTAAATATAGCTGACACTCTAAATGATTTTACAATGCTTCGTATTTGTCACAAAATCCTTTCTCGTCTGGCAATTCATTGTCCTAAAAACAATATTTAGTTGCTTTGGGGCTAATATCTTTGTTTATTTAGTTTCTGAAATTTTATCAATACTGGTCTCTTCAGCAAATGCTAAAAACCATTTACTAATTACTGGTTTCCAGCATCGAGTGTCACCCAACTATCATTCTGACAATATAAAGCACGTCCCCATTATTATAACACTGGCATAATGGTAGTTGATGATGCAATAAGATGCTATAAATCATCCACGAGGAAATGGCCATAAGCTCAGTCTTTTTTTCATCTTTCAGTCAGCTTCTTCATTAACTTGTGGGTTTTTTTGGGGGGGGGTTTAAAATAAAAACTGAGAATTCTCTTTCTAGCTCTTAACTATCTTTAATCAGTGACCAGGATTTTCCACTACTTCTCCAATGGTTATATATAGAACGAAAGTA
This sequence comes from Python bivittatus, assembly GCF_059951505.1. Taxonomy (NCBI): domain Eukaryota; kingdom Metazoa; phylum Chordata; class Lepidosauria; order Squamata; family Pythonidae; genus Python; species Python bivittatus. The sequence goes on from NW_028277098.1 coordinate 37,359,006, forward strand.
CATCTATATGACTTATGTGATCAACCACAATCAATGTGAAATTGCTGTTAGTAACATTTGTATCTCTGATATAATTAGTACAATGGGCTAAAATTATTGTTGGCAATGGTGGTTTATCATTTCTTTAGAAATAAGCCTGGAAACCTTAGCATGTTTCCTGGGAGCACGTCCTACTACACACAACATAAGTTGTTTGGAACAGGCATCTGTGTACATCTTAATGACATTGGTGACATTTACTTCAAAGTAAGTGTGATTAAGAGTGCCACATGTGCATATTTACTCAGAATTAAGTCCCATTCATTTTGCTTTACATGGCTTGCTCCCTTAGTTTAGAAAATGCTTACACTGCAGTCCAAGCCACAAGCTCTCCTGAAAACAGATATGCATCAAGTAAGACCTCAAAAACTTACCTATTAATCAGTGACTATCTCAAATTAATTGAGATGTTCTACAAGGGCACAGCTCATGCTGCATAGCCATGATACTTACATCCCATACAAAACTGTGTTCCGCATATCAGTGGGCCTTTGAAACTTTTGACATAGCATGCAACTCTGGAAAAGGGCTTGTTATAATCATGAAGATTGAGCTGAACTGTACTTTGGTTTATAACTGACAAGAGTGTGTCCTCAACATCAATGCCATTTAAGAGCATAGATAGTTTCCTATTTTGACAGCTTTTTTCCCTGCAATGACAATTGATAGAAAAACTTTGGCCCATTTGAATGACTGGGGCCGGTTCTGTCCATACGTGCCCCAAACACTTTATAGAACCTGAAAAGAAAAAGAACAGGAAGAGGAGGGAGGATTACTATGAATACCTTAGCAATTCTTTACTTTAGAGACAAATTCTCCCATGTTTTGGGCATCATAATCTTTCAATAGTATTTATCTAATCCCAGAGACATTCTAGGAATTAAAATGATGCTGGAGGTTGGCACTTTGCTTGACAAAAGGCTGGTTCCTTTTTAAATAAACACACACACACACACACACACACAATATAACGAGTGAGATGGAGCAGGAAACCCAGTGACCATGAAGGGAATATTTTGTGTGTACAGTGTATCCTGGGGACCAAGCTGGGTATCCAAGTGTAGCAGAAGCTAGTTAGTAATAGTACTGATTGGCTGGGATGAGGAACATGGGAGGTATGGTCATACCCAGGGCAGGCAATAATGTCATGTGCAGCATAATATCATAGTGCCCATGTTATACTGCACATCATTTGCATGCTATGACTGATGCAAATTGCATACTTCGTGTTTTTTGCACAATTATGTCTTGATGTGTGTGACATCACTATGGGTTCTTCCACAGCCTGTGATGGAAGATACATTATATTGAATCAAATCATTGGCTTATCTAGCCCAGAATTATCAATATTCATTGGCAGTGGTTTTCCAGGATTTCAGCCATTTCTAAAGATGTTAGAGATTGACTTCCTGCTGCAAAGCATAAACTTTACTACTAAACTATGGTTTTTCTTACGACAGTCCCAGATTTATTTCCATACTCTTCCCTAAAGCAGTGCTAAGTTTAAATTTAATAACAAACTTCTTGTTTTTGAATATTGAATAAGCATTTCCTTATGTAAAAACTTCCTTAAAAAAAAAAAAAAGAGCCAAAGGGAAAGGCAAAAATCTATGCCAGTTCTGAAGACAGATGTATGGTTTGTCAGTAGAGTACCAAAGGGTTCATTCCAAAAGAGGAAGAAAGAAATCATACTGTTTCCTTTAGACAGATATATGTATGCATATGTACCCATAACAACTCCAATTAACCTTTGTAATGGGTCATACTGATTTGGATTGATGGAATTGGATAGGCAAACAAGTTCTCACAGAATTTTTATTTTCTCTTAATCGAGGCATGTGAGAATAAGAGAATATGTAAGAATAAGATGCCTTGATATTTCTAAATTGGTGCCTCTTGACATTTAGCCAAGAAGACATAATGTTTCTGAAAAATTAAATCCCTGTCCACTTGAGCTCATATGATTGTCAAATTAAAGCTAGTTCCAAAATGAAAGATGGCTGCAATCAAGAATTCTTGCTGGCTGTATTGAATCTTCAGCTCAGTCACATCCCCTTGATATTATAATTTATTCTTTGTGTAGCACAAGGGTATACCTCCAACATATCCTTATCCATCTACTGTTTTGCTACAGAACCCAATCAAATGCACCATTATTTAAAAGTTAAATGTACTGAATGTTCATATTTATTTACATTTGCTTTGGTGTTGATTTCATTTACTTGTAAGGTAAATCCTCTTGTACTTGTCTGCAAGCCACATGATATTCAGGAGTATAAATGGAGTGTTGGGACTCCCTATTAACCCTACACCCCCTCACCCCCTCACATACAACCTGATTACAGTGTTCAGTTTCTCCCAATTTTTATGGGATATAATACTTACCTTGCCCTCTAGCTAAGCAGTGATGAGAAAGAAGGCTTTGGAGGGTCTTGCAGAAAAGCAAGTATAAAACCAACAATACTTTAGATATTGCCATGATGTGGAAGGTGTTGAACCTCTGTCAAAAGGCATGGTCTAAAAGAAAAAACAACAACATGATTTTCTCTACCAATATTTCTTAAAAAACATCTAACCTAATGCTACCAAAATGTTAAATGGGGAATATGAAACAATTGGAAAGGCAAATTTGGCTTTGGAAACAAATTTCTCTATTCATTTTTAACCTATTTTATGTCCCATAGTTTTCCTTAACAAACTCAGCGCCACTGTTGGTTAACTACTATGATATTTTTGAACAACTTTTAAATACAATAAATATTGTTCATTCAAGCATAATCTTATTCTGCTTGTCAGTGGCTATAGAAAGATATTACTATTTTAGGATAAGCTGACATTTTTATTTGAAGATAAATATCAAAGATGCTTTTTGATTAGGAGTTTCTAGGCAAGACAATTATTGTGCAATTCCCCAGCTTCATTTACAGATTTTACAAAGATGTTAACATCGTCTCAAAGAAAGACAGAAAAGGAAGAATGACATTCTTGAGTGTATACAAATTTAAAAAAATAAAAATAAAAATAAAAGAATGCAACTAATGTTTTTAAAAGGTTAAGAGGTGAATTGTTAAGGTTCTTCAGAATCAGAATCTCTTGAAAGCATCAGAATATTTGATTTATATTATTTGAACCTATATTGAACCAACATGGCCACAGTTTTGTTCTGGAAGGCATGGCCCATAAAATAGCAGCACAACACTCATAGGACCACCATCAGAACAAAGATGGCTGGTCTCATTATGTAACCAACCAAAATCCCTCTTCCCCACTATTATGTTAAATTGAAAACTATGCATACCATACAGTATATCAGCCACTCCTAGAATGATACCAGGCTAATGTATTGGACTTCATTTCTCATGTTTCCCAGTTGTAATCTGTAGATGGTTTTAGTCCGTCCAAAATAGAATTTGCTTTTTTCATTGCAGTCATGCACAAGTGCAACATTTTGTTGAGATATCTTACAACACCTTAAAATTTCCTTTGCTCCCCCACCCCCAGATTTGAATATATGAAAGCTTAGGTTTGTATGCATGTATGGGTGTATGGGTGTATATTGTTATTGTTCCATGTATATATCTTAACAGTTCCTGACATTGAAGAACACATATCATTTTAAGGCTGTTCCACTGAAGATCCTTGGGGCACTTTTTATATCTTTCCATCGTGGGAATTACCCCTTCCCCCTACTTTCCACTTTGTGTTCTCTAGCCAGTTACTGATCCTTAATTTTATCCAGTAACTCAGGAGTGGGAGATCTATTTTGATGTGAAAACGAATTGGCTGTAAACAGGTCAGGAGCTGCAAACCAGAATCTTATTCATATTCCATTCAACCCATTCGCCCACATTCTGGACAGAGATATAAAGCTTTCTTATGAAAGGAGAATGCTCTTGGGAGAGGCTGTTCTAGCATTTGTCTGGGAGATAATAGCCCTTCTATTCCCAGCAGTAACTTGCCCAAATTGCCTCCACCTTGCAACAGATTAAAAAAAACACAACCTCTACTGAAGTCCTAGGGCATTTCTAGACAACTTTCTCTTTTATCTCCCAATTTCTTCTCATTTCTATTTGTTTTGCCTGTGGCTCTATTCTCTGTCTTCTTTTCTTTGCAACTCTTTCCATGGATGCAGCTGCCCAGGAGAAGCAAACATTGACTAAAGTTCACTAGCAATAGACCAACTATTAACAGAGCAATAAACTACTTGGCTTGGGGATGGGTGTCTTTGAGCAACTGTGTTGAAATGGAAGTTCTGAATCCATATAAAGTGTGGAGGTACAACAAAATTTCATGCAATTGCAAATCCTTGCTCATGATCTATTGTTTGATCATGAAGGCACTCATCAAAATTAGGAGCTTTATCTAATAATCCCTTTAGTGAGCAGTTCATCATTTCCTTCTGCTCTAATCAGAAGAAGTGGTTTAGGTATGTGGAGAAAAGGAGGCTGGGGGACAGAGACCCAATGAGATAAGACATTTGTGGGTTAGGTGGACAGCTACTGCAAGCTAGCTGGTAACTGGCTATGCACCCTGTAACAGTTTACTCAAGGTTGCTTAGTGAGGAACTTTTGTCAAAATCTCTTTGATAGTCTAAGTAAAACAAATTTACAAAATTACTCTTGCTGACATGTTTACTGATTTCTGATAGACGTTTATTTTATAGAAGCTAAGATGATGATGTTTAACACGCTTGCCTTCCAGCTGATGGCTGGATGGTTAAATAACTTCCACTGTTGAGTAAATCATTTTTGCATTTCTTCTTATATTTTTATTTTGTGTACTTGCTCACTAGCCAATCTTTGTGGACCACATTCCTTGCCATAACAATATAAAGCCCTGCCATACAATGTCTTGACTCTCATTGTTGTATGACATTTTGTCCATACAGGACAGCTTATATTTGATATTGCCCTATGTCCTAAAATACAGAAACCTCCTTTATGTTAACATTATCTGGGGAGGGGAATTTTCCAATGAAAGCCAAAGCCAAGCTGATCACCTGAATTTTTTTTTTTTTATCCGCACTCAATTGTTACCGATTCTGCGGCGACTGCCTGGACAAGTCCCTGCAGTTTTCAAGGCAAGGTGTTTCGGAAGTGGTTTTCCATTGCCTCCTTCCTAGAGCAGAGCCCAGCTGGCGAGTGCAGGAGGTGGGGTTCCCGTTGCTTCGCGCCTTTTTCGGGTGTGTGCAGCTTCCGCGTTACCAGCAACTACTCCGGTGTCCTTTGCAAGGCGCTGCCAGCATTTTTCCTCCCACCAGGGTGAGAGTACCCATTTATCTACTCACGTAGGTTTTCGAGCTGCTGGGTTGACAGGAGCTGGGGAGGAAGCAGGAGCTCACTCTGCTGCGTGGGGCTGGGCTCGAACCGCTGAAGTGTCGACCATTTCTGGCCAGCAACTTTCAGTGTCATTAAGCCACTGCGCCACCATGTCCCCTTGATCACCTGAATACTGCTCCCCAAAAAAGCAAAAGACTCAGACCACTACAGAAACTAGACAACCTGATCAAAAGAACTCTCAATGACCTAACCAAGAAAGGTCAAACTGCAAAAGAAGAGAAGTGGCAGATGAAAAGCAGTGGACCCATTCTCCCATGCTTCTATGGATGCCCAAAAATACACAAGCCCAACCTGCCCCTTTGTCTAATTGTATCGCTATCAGGGACCCCAACATATAACATAGCCAAACAACTTACAAAAAAGCTTGGAAATCTCACAGAGGGGGAGCAAATGTTCTATCAACTCCCCACTACAGTGCCTCCAGAAAATCAGACCTAAGAATAGAAGAAAATGAAATTATGGTTTCATTCAATGTCATAGCACTCTTTACGTACATAGATCCAGAACTAGTGAAAGAATCCATAGCAGCAATACTACACAACACATCCGACCTAGCCAAACACTAAGATTGAAATAACTAGAATCATGGACCTCATTGACCTTTGCCTCACCACTTACTTTCAGTCTGATGGACAAATATGCCAACAAATCAGAGGAACACCCATGGGATCACCACTCTCAGGACTCATACAGTAGCAGAGACTGTAATGCAGTGTCTAGAAAGTATAGCACGCCCACACATACAACCAAAAGTATGGTTTGGGTAACCTTCGTCATAATAAAAAAAGAACAGCTACAGAAGACTCATGAAACAATCAACAACATCTTCAAAGGAATAACATTCACAAGGGAAGAAGAAACACTACTCTTCCTGGATATCCTCATCAGCAGAGGAAATGACAGCTAATTAGAAATGCAAGTCTATCAAAAAACAACCCACACTAACCAAGTGCTTCATTACCAAAGTAACAACCCAACCTCTCAAAAGAGGAGCTGTGTAAGAACATTATTCAGACGAGTACAAATGAACTGCAGCAACCCAGAACATCAGATAAAGGAAACAGACCGACTATACAACATTTTCCAACAAAATGGATACCCATGCAACTTTATCAAAAACGGCCTGACCACTCAGCCCACTACAGCACAACCAACACAAGCTATGAAAAGGATAACACTGCCATACATCAAAAACATCTCAAAAACAACCAGCAGACTATTACAACCACACGGCATCACCATAGCACACAAACCAACTAAAGCCCTCCAAAACATCATAAGTAAATCAAAAGACCCAATAGCCCAAGAAGAAAAAAAACAGGAGTCATCTACAACATACACTGTAAGGACTGTAACAACCACTATGTAGGACAGACAGGCAGAAGACTAGCAGAGTGCATCCATGAACACCAACTAGCATTCAGAAGACACAATGAAAACTCCTTAATCTCACAACACATGGACAGACATAACCATAGTTTCAAGTGGGAAACTGTGAGCATCCTAGATCTCACAGCTAAATCCAAAAATGCAAGGGAATTCCTAGAAGCTTGGCATTCAGACGAATCAGCCATTAATAGATATATAGAAATAAACCATATTTACACACTATTCAAAAGAGACTATAAAAAAGCTAAGAAGGAAGCAAAAAGACCAGAACACATCCTTTCCAGCAACCAGCACCCAGATAAGCAGGGATTAACACCAGACAAACAATCTAGCAGAAAACAATACCCTAATCAAGGAACTACCAAGGAGAAAACCACATTCCCACCAACACTGGCAGGGCAAGCTACTGTATATAAACAGGGAGCAAACCCCACACTCACTAACACTGATGATATTACCTAGTCGGGTAATGAAACTTCTGCAAGCAATCAACCAAGCTCAGACAGCACCAAGAACTCTACAAGGAGATTATTTCATTTTTGTTCTGTTATGGTAGAACTGTTACAAATTAAGGAGGAAGGACTGAGTGCTTTGTGATACACAAAACAGTGGGATAAAATTACTTAAATCATATAGATAAGAGGGTCAGTGTCATTTGAACATAGAGTAAAGTTGGAGTTGCCAGGCTGCTATAGTTATATTGTAAATTCCTAGTGAGGAAAGGCTCTGAGTTATTTTTTTTCCCTTGTTAATGCAAGATTTCCATTTTCTGAAGGAAACCTTTTCTCTAACCCATTTCTTCACTTGATTTGGAAATCATGCTGAAGAATTCCTGAACTTGATATCTTTCTATTTCTATTGGTTAGATTGAAAGTCTATTAGTTTAGTAATTTCTCAAGAGATCTAAATGTTTTGACTTCCCCTTGCAGCTTCCTTTTTATCAATATTCAGGGTTTTTTTTTCAGCTTTCCTCTTTTGAAATCAAATATAACTGGCAATTTTGCATGTTTGAAAAAGACATGCAAAATCCCCTAAATTTATCACTCTTTGCAACTGGCTCAATAGCATTTACTTCATGCTATAAGATGAAGAGCAATCAGGATTTAGATAAGGGTCACTTCTCTTTAGTTGGTTTCTTAGCAGATTTTTCTATGGCACAACTGTTTTTTATGACAAAGGTGTAACATTTTATATCACTACAATAGTACCAACAGCAAAATATCATCATCATCATCATCATCATCATCATCATCATCATCATCATCATCATCATAGCAGTTGTAGTAATAGTAATGGCAAAGGGCTTGTCCACCTTAAAAAAAATTAAACTATATACAGTACTAACAATAGGTAGAAAAGAGAGAGCCAGTCTGGTGTAGTGGTTAAGGCACCAGGCTAGAAACCGGAGGACCATGAATTCTAGTCTCACCTTAGGCACAAAGCCAGCTGGGTGACCTTGGGCCAGTCACTCTCTCAGCCCTAGGAAGGAGGCCATGGCAAACCACTTCTGAAAAACTGCAGGGACTTGTGCAGGCAGTTGCCAGGAGTCAACACTGACTTGAAGGAAGGAAGGAAGGAAGGAAGGAAGGAAGGAAGGAAGGAAGGAAGGAAGGAAGGAAGGAAGGAAGGAAGGAAGGAAAACAAAAGAAAGTGAGAAAGAAAAGAAAAAGGATTGACTGCCATAGACATTGACTTTTCTCCTGTAGCTAAATATATAGAGGTACTTTAATAGCCTGTGTATTTAACTTTTTCTTTTTTACTCTTGTGTTTATTGGGAAGAAATATTACTTGGGATCATTCTAATATATGGAGTCTTGAAAATCTGACTTCTAGAGATCCTCAGTAAGGGACCATAGCTTGAAAAACCACATTCTATTAACTTACATTAACAAGGGATCTGGAGTGAGAAACAAAAAAGAATAAATGGGTAAAACAGTTTAAAAGGAAGAGATAATGCTATTATAACAATTCTCTCTTGAAACAAATAGACAGATATCCCCTCCTTTATTGAAATAAAGCTTTAATAGAATATGTAAGTGTAACAGTTTAGATCTGGCTGTATTTATAATAGTACTTAGTATGCAAAGGAATAAAATCAATTTTATAACACACTATATTGTCTAAGAACCGGCACAATTCAAATACATTTAGCAATATCTGCAGTCTGGAAAAGCAGACTGTGTATCTATGTACATTTGCATACATCAAAGCTAAAGAATCAACATAGTTTACTAGGTAGGAAAAGGCTATAATTGTGCAGCATCTGCTCAAAATGCTTCATAAAGACATTCTCAACAAAAGAACCAAGGAACAAAACCAAACCTGTATTTTGAAAAAGCAATACACCAGTTAAATAGGGAAAATGGAAGATTAGGTAATTTATCTAATGTAAGTTAAACCTTCACACCTGCTCAGAATCTTTTTCTATTGCTTTCTCTCAAATCTTAAAAATAATCAAGCACAAATAATTTGCTGTAGAAGATATGCAGACCCAGATATGTACTGTATAGCTTAATCAAGAGAGTATATTTTAACCTGTCTGGAAAAGAAGAATTCATGATTACATTGTATCAGTTGTTTGAATATATCAGTGGATTTTTACCTTTTCCTTCATCAAGCCACGTGTCTCATTTCTATGCTTGAACTTGATTTCGCTACTAACAGCTGCAGAATGAAAATCTTATTTCTTAGTGCATATCATTTTGAATTCACTGCAAGATGCACCAATAGAAAGAGAGGAGAAAAAAGCAGTTTCTTAGTCATGACCTACTTGCCTAAGAACCTGTTAAGAGTGTAGTGCTTCTTGCTTAAGAAATGTTTATTCTGTGAGTCAGTGTGGGAAAACCCACAATTCTCAAAATTCTGCTGCCTTTCTCCCCACTCCTCCCATGCCCTTTGTAGTATCAGTTCAATCTGAATAAACTTAGTTCTGCATTTTAGTACAGAGCCTACTTAAAACTTCATTTCTAAGGACTTGAAAACAAGGACTTAGTCAATTTGATCAGAATTATGCTATCAGTCTGTTTCTATGCTAATTCGAGTTAGCAGCAAAAGAGCTAACATTGGCCACAAAACTACTGCCAAGGCTGCTTCCAATAGTGACAAGAAAGATCAGCACAACTAAATATTTATTTCCCTATAAACAACACTGACAGTCACATTTTACATTACATAGGATATTTCATTATTTTTCTCCTGAATCTTGAGGATCAGCAAGAACACAAAAAGTCCTCTATATCCCATGGAGTGTGGAGCATCAAGTGCAGTGCAGTTCTGTTGGTACCTTAGGGTAGGGAAAAAAAATACTGGACACAACAAATTTGCACACAGATGAAGAACAGCAATTCCACAGTAAATGTTTAGTGTGGAAGCATTACCATATGACATTTTATAGGAATATAGGAAGCTGTTTTATATACTTCAGAGTTATATACAAATTTCTCAAGGGATCATAGGCTGTCATGGTAATAGTGGGTCCATACTTTTTGTTTTATTTGTTCTTTGAGGCTGGATGGTTGCTGTTACTTAAAAGAAGTCTCTGAAGCCCACCAGGGAATTAATGAACCCATTTTTGAGATTCTAAGGTTTTTGGGGTGGGGGGATTTGCAGCAGCACAAAAGTGAGACCTAGGTGTGGTTCTTAAAATGTTGGACTCAGTCTAGGGAATCCCAGGTTAAAATTACTTTCAGCCACCGAAACTCGTGGGATGTCTTTGGGCGAATCATGCTCTCTCAGACCAATCTTCCCTACAGGGCTGTTGTGGGAAAAGTTGGAAGTAAGAGTATTATGACCAATGGCCTAAGCTCCTGGAGAAAAGTCAGAATATAAATAGAAGGAAGGAAGGAAGTCTAAACTAGAGGTGTGCATAACATGGAAAATATATTTTCTTTCAAACCCAAAATATACACATTGTATTTTAGAAGTTCTACCATGCAGGTGGGATACAGTTCAGCAAACCAAATTCTAGAACATTTTGGTTGTTCCAGGTTTTGGCCCCCCAAAATCTAGAGGGGTCTTACTGGTTGAGTCAGCAAGGCTGGTGTGTTTCCTACCTCTCTTCCCCTCCTCCTCTGCATGGCCTGTCTGCCAGCTTGATCTCCAAACTTCCCAGCACTTCCTTTCCCTGTCTCCGCTTACCCACTGTGGCTGCCGACATCCTTGGATTTTTTTCTGCTCCTCCCTGAAACAGTTCTGCTAATGGAATGGTGATTTTCGAGTTAATTTGAAGAAGGCAGCAGAAACATGCACGGCCCAGAACTGACCTTCACTAGCTGCTGGGAACAGAGCAGACAATTAAGTTGCAACCTGCGTCCAAATTTCTTTCTCTTTGAATGTAGCATTTCTTATCGGTTGGAGCTGAGAAGTGTGAGTGTAGTGAAACCCTGTGCTCACCCATGCTAACAAGCAGAGAGATAAGAAACCACCTTAGCAACGACAAAGCGTGGACACCTTTGGGAGTGTTTTGTCCACCCAAGGATGTGAATAATTACTGTCTGCCAATGATTATGTAGTTCTTGGTTTTAGAACTGTATAAAAGATGTGTTGATTTGTAAGCTGGCTCGCTTGCCTTGAAAAGTCCATTTGTAGGTGCCCTTTACTCTGGAGAATAAAGCCATTAAAAAGAGACTTGTGCCTTGTGTGTTAATTGGGTGTAGCACGCCAGGTCAACAAGCTCAGAAGATTCCTGGGACAACACTTCCTGGGAGCATGCAAGTTTTGGTCCATGCCTGGAATCGAACATACATGTTTCAGTCTAGACATGAACCAACTGGCACTAGCGGATCCATGGAGGGAACAGTTGTGCACATCTGTGGGCCGGATCTGTATGCAATACATATGACCTATTAGAAAATTCAGCCAATGTTTTTCCATGTGCAGCAAAATCTATTCCATAATGTAGAGCGTCTCAGAGATGACCTTGGAAGGACTATGCAGAAACGGTTACAACAACGTACAAAACCATGCTTTAAGTTCAGGAAACAAAGAAAACTTTAGGAAGAGTCAGAATGGCTTCTCTGGGGTGTAAGAGGAAGGGAAGGGAAAGCATAGTCAGGCTTTCAAGATTCTGTTACAATAGCTTAGAACAGTGTTTCTCAACCTTAGCAACTTGAAAATGGGTGGACTTCAACTCCCAGAATTCTTGGCTGGCTGGGGAATTCTGGGAGTTGAAGTCCACCCATCTTCAAGTTACTAAGGTTGAGAAACACTGGCTTAGATAATTATAGTTCCAGTCTCTAAACTTGTGGAATCAGTTTCCTGATCTAGCCTACCTTGAAGGGCTGACACACAAAGAGAATAGCATATATGTGATTGTGAATTAGGGAGCAAATAAGAAAAACTGGATTATCAGAATATTTAATACTTAGGTAAGCTATAAGTGGTACAATACAAGGGGCACTTCTACAGTGTACCAACATGGTATGATTAGAAGTGTATGCCTTTGAACTTTTCTCATGTGTGATGAGATATAGAGATATTTCTCTGTTCTTCAAAATTTGTTTCTGAATAGGTGTATGAGCATAATTCTGTATACCTGTATACTCAAACTTGCAACTTAACTTACAGGATTGCAACTTAAGGCTGGTTCCTTTTCCATTGAGAATTGAATAAATAGGAATCAGATTTAGCATAACCTTCCTCAGCATGGTGACTTCTTGATGTTAAATAAGCTTGTTCCTCTTCCCTGACATTATATGCCCATACCTCAATAAATTATATTAGAGTTAATATTTCACCTCATCATTTTTTTTTCTCGCTTGCATAGGCCTGTGCCCAGCCTATGTCACAAAGGTCCCTTAGTGCATCATTTCCTCACAACATTGGAAGACTCTAGCAAGAGAGCCTTAAGACTAGCAACTTAAACTAGTCACCATAGTTTTAGACAATGATGATGACGCAATAAAAGTAAAGAGATTCTGTCAGACTGTGACCTTCAGAGAACACTTAGAGTTATGTCACAGAAGCAGAGGAATTACAGATTAAAGATTCTCTGGTGATCCTGTCACACATTTGTCCCCTAATTTGCCCCAAATTCTTTTCTTTCCAACCCTTTAACTTGCTTTCAAGAGCAAGTCCTTGACATTTGAGCCTTCCTAAACCATAGATTAGAACAGCTTGAGTTTCCTGAAGGCTGTTTCTAGGCTGTTTAACCTGACATGGCACACATGTAATTGTACAATTGAAAACATTTTAATCATCTTTGCTTTTCAGAAGCATGTGTAAAACTGGAATCACTGGATTATCTGCACTGTAACCTGTAACCCTGAACAACAGACTGGAGAAAAATCTTGCTTGAATGTCTAATGATGTAGGTATTCAGAAATCTCAATGTTACTTATTGTGGCTTGAAATTCAGTACTTGCCTATCTCTTTTCCTTTGAATAAGAAGTTACAGTAATTACATGCAATATAACACTGGAAGATGAAGATTGGCCACTCATGGTGTAGAACATTGGTGTATTACACTTGGTAAACCGGTATGCAATAATGCTGCCACCAGGACTGAAACAAAACGTAGCTTCTTTTATGTTAATTTTGGTATTGTTGTTATAATGAGCCATTTTGCCATATACTCACAATCAAGACAATCAAATATTGAAAGTGCATTCATTGTTTATCCTAATGTGATCTTTATTTAGCCTAATGTGATCATGAAAGTGTTGATGAACTTCCCGCTGTGTTTTTCCTGCAAAATACTAACTTCACATATGCTGGATTCTGCAATCATCTAAACCACACAATAGGCCAGTAAATCAAGTGAATATGTGACATGCTGTGTGCAGCGTGCCAGATCATTATCTGAGATGTCCTGTACATGATGATCCTAGCAACGGTTACAGAAAGTTACAATTTTTTTTTCAAAATTATCTCTGCACCTGATTAAGTGTTTATAGGCAGGATGTAAGCACATGATTAAGGGTTTATGGGCAGACACACATGATAGTACCAGTGCTGTTATTCTGAACTTGAGAGAATATAGTTCTGAAATTTGGAATCTCACAATTCAGACAGCACTGAGACATTGTTCTATATTTTTTTATACTGTAGTCCAAAATAAGTTTATTATTTATAGCATACAGTCTGAAGGCTTTCAACTTAGAGATACAGTAGAATGCAGATGAAGGTCCTGTCACTTGCAGCAGAGATGTTGAAATGATGGATAGATTGCAAGAAAATATGCAGAATGAAAAGGTGAACAAGAATTGTATCTTAGCTGATACAGACAGCTGTTGATCCTAGGATCACATCTTGAAGATGAGGACCCTCCAGGATGTCTGTTACAAAGAGAGAAACTGGGACCCCTTTGGATCAAGTTGCTTCTAGGCTTCTCTAAGTGCCAGAAGATTTTAGTATTTAAGGAGCTGTGGTTAAAGGTGTAAGCTAAGATAGGTTAAATGTCTCAGAGAGATGTTCATTAAGAGAAAGCATGTTAAGAGGCAGTAAAGGCAGAATATGCATCTTCAGTTATTGAAACTTAAATTTTATTATGGCCAAAGACCAGCATAGAACAATACATTTTTTTAAAAATAAATCACATGATGAAAAAGGGGAAACATAGAAAACAGTCAGGGTATAGTTAAACTTGCCCCAGTAGTACTAAAACCCAAAATAATTAAATCACAGCTATAAGAATACTGTATTCCGAAAAAGCTGTTACAAAGAGCTTAGGAGGAAAGGGGGGGGGACTGTTTAAGAGAAGGAAAAAAACCCCCAGTTATTGGTGACATTTTGGAGGAACCAACATCTTCCTGATGTTACATGCCACCACATAAAATGTGGTAGATCATATACTTTATGGTGGAGCACTTACCAGAAAACAGGAAAGATGCTTAGGAATGCCTGGGATGACCTGGAAGTCCGCAAGCAGTGGTATAACAGAGGTGCTTCATACACGGCTATAATATTGTCAGGAAAGGAGAGCATGCTCAGCTGCTTCTACCTCCCCATCCTGACAGGGACACCATTGTTCTGGATAGGGGATTGTTTTTACCTTTCTCCTCTAGCACCACCGAAGGGAGGACACTTCACCTTGTCAGAGTAGAAGTTCTGTGAGATGTGAGGCAGGTTGAAGAAAGTACCTTATGTGCTGCTCCACTGGCAGTGTAGGAGGTCTGCCTAGATCAGTTTGGCATTCCAAATCCATAATACGTTGTTTGATGACAGATGTTGCGAGATCATATCCCCTTTTTAACACTTTATGTGGAGAAAGGCCATATGTCTGTAATTAGCTTACAAGGGAACTCATCCAGTAAGAGTTATGTGAGAGGGTCAGCCCTCAGGTAAGAAGACAGTAAATGAAAATTAAGAGGCAGACTCTGGTCTCTACCTTCATCATACCTGATTCAAGGTGTAAGAGAGACATTCTGCATGTCCGGTGACATTCTTTTAAATAAAATACTTGCGTTACTTTGATTGCATATTTCAGCATTATGGGATTAGCACATTTACTTGCATAGTTTCATGGACAGGGCATCAACTAGACCAGCTTAACTACATAAAATAATCCCTAAAAGGGGAACGTTTTTTTTGTTCCTTAGCACAATAGACTTTCATCTGATTTTTTTCCTTTCAGAATCAAAAAATTGTCTTCTCTATAGAAAACGAAGAATAAATATGGCTCAGAGAATGCTACTAAAAATAGACACCTTGAAGCATTATGAGAAGAAAAAACTGAGGAAATATGACATGATTGAGGTAACTTTTGAGATAATATACAGTAGAAACGGTGGTGATTGTTTTAGAATGAATGTTTTTTCCTATGACCTTCAAGAAAACCTCAGGAACCTGGATTCATTATGATTCTAAGAACTGATTCACACTCTCTGTGTATAAATGAAATGTGGAGTGAAACATAAAAGTAATTCTCAGTTTTCCTGAAGAAAGCTAATGTCCCAAAAGTGGATTCCCATTTGAACAATGGCATTACCTTTATCACCAGAATTGGAAGGAGTGATTCTTCTCCTCCTCCAGCGATGTCCACAGGGTGAGGTCAAAAAAGTCAAGAGGGTGGCCACAGCAGTGCAATTGAAGCCCTGCGTTTTTTTTACGTGGATTGCACCAAAAAAATGGGCAGAGTTTCAGTCACACTGTCATGGCCACCATCTTGAATTTCTTGACTACACTCTATGAACACTCCTGTCCTCATCCCTTGTGATTCCTCATACACCCCACAAAATCTGTCCTGGAATATTGGGGAATGCAGAAGAGAAAATGAAATTTTTCTCCCCCTTCTGCTTGGGATGCAATTTTGACACTGGGTGGTCTGAATTTGCTGTTTACCGGTGTATTCTTTGTTTATGCCATTAAATATCATCCCAAGATATTTTGAACACCAGACTGCCTCTTTCCTGTTAGGGCTAGTCAAAAAAGAACTTACATGATAGCTAACCACGCATGCCATGTATATAAATGTAAATAATTTAAATGCTACCCTGGAGCTTTCCGTAGTAGTGAAAATGAAGAATTCACAAAAGTAGATACTAATGAATTCTCTCTGTGTTTTTTTAAAACCAGTATTGGAATCTTGGGAAACTACGGTTAAATCCCTATCAGAGATCTCCACTGACATTTGACTTTAAATTGTTTTATGAACCTACAACTATGAAATCAAATATTCCAGCAGTTCCATCTACCCTACACATTATAGAAAAAGAGAAGGGTTCAGCTCTGCTGCCTAAAAGGTGAGACTCTTTTGCTCTGATCTTAGCAGGTATTTCTGTTTTGGCATGTATTGCCCATTTCAAACTTCTGTTGACAGCCACACTGAGTGTTGAGTGGCATGTCAAGAGCAACATTTCAGAAGTAGGGGATACCATTTTTATGGAAGGTTTTCCAGAGTTTAAAGGGTGGAAAGGGACATACTGTACTAAATTTCTGCAAGGCACCCACTTTGCTAACTTACACACAGATATACACAACTCAGGGTAGTTCCATGGCTCCACTATTTCCATTTCTGTCAATTTCACTACAATCAACATCACCAAGCTGAATAAAAGAAGCCAAGAATCACCACTTCACTCAAAGCTGCTGGAAAGGTCCTGGAGAAATAAAGATTCCTTCATTCCCACTCCATGCAAAAGTGATATAAACTAAACGGCTTGTACACAAACACCCCATGCACACATTCACTTTGTACCATGTGCATGTTTGTGGTCATGTGCAAATAAAACTAATATCTGAGCAGTTCTTGTGAAGGTAACTACAAAGCTGTTTCCCCTTGAGAGACCTGCTAGAGATGCTAAAGCCTGGGATCCAAGAGGAAAGATGACACAAGAATTCCACAGCATTGTAAAGAGCAATTTACTGTTCCATGTTTCCAGGATATCAACAGTACTCTAGAACTGAGCTGATATATTTCTGGTTCAGCTGCAATGTACTGCTCAGGCAGTGCTTACATAAGCAGAAAAGTGGAATGTAAATTTACTAAATTAAAAAAAAAATAGTTGCAATCACTGTGAAACTAGGTTTTTTGGCGGAGGAAAGAACATTCTGTGGCTGTTTCCTTATTGGAGAGAACTCATGCTTTAGCCCTCCTCCTGGCTCTTTTAAGGGAACTGCTGCCTTGATGACTTGGCAGTTCTTCTTCGGTAACCCAGACAAAAGAAGCAGGATGAAACCAACAAAAGTTATTGATTGATTAATTGATTAAATCTGATCTCTGCCTATCTGTTTCTTCAACAATCAAGGCAGCTTTCAGTGATTAAAAAAATATAAAATATAAAGTAAAATAACATTAGAACAATTAAATCAGATAGAAGTAAATTAACAATTAAAAGTTTGGAGGAAGTGATGTTTTTCATGATCTTCCTAAATTCTGGGAGGGGGCCCCAGGCACATCTCCCCAGGGAGCATCTCCCACTGCTAGGGAGCTAAGCAATGAAAGAACCCTTCCCATCTCCCAGGCAGTCAAAAGAGCCTTCCCTACTGAGCTAAGCAGCCAGGCACGTGCACAGTCGGAGAGGTGTTCTGTAGTTAGTATCAATACTCTGAATGTGCCCTGAAGATAACTGCTGGTCTTCAGGACTTGGGATGGTTGGCGCTGGCAGGGCAGGAAAGCTGACAGACTTGATGTGTTTGTAAAGACAGACCAGGTTTCACCAAGCAACCAGCATAATACAGTGGTACCTCGGTTCATGAACACTTCTGTTCACGAACAATTTGGTTCACGAACAGCACCGTTCGCAAAATTTTGCTTCCGTTCGTGAACTCCTCATTGGGTGACGAACATGACCCGTGGCCATTTTCCCTGCTCTGACACGTGGTCGTGGCTTCCTGTAGGGAGGGGGACTCTCCCTCCAAACAATAACCGCCTCCCCACCCGCCTTCCTGTCCTCCACGCCAGAAGTCGCTTCAAGCAAGGTTAGTGTTCTCTCTCTTCATACTGTACTGTACTGTACTTTGTTTCATATTTTTGTGGTTTAAAAAAAAATACATATGATTCAGAATGGATTAACCATATTTACACTGAACCTTATGGGAAAATTTGATTCGGTTGGCAACCAAAATTGGTTGGCAACCACATTCGTAGGGGTCAGAATGGATTAACTGTATTTACATTGAACCTTATGGGAAAATTTGATTTGGTTCATGACCAATTCGGTTCACGACCAGAGTCGTGGAATGAATTAAGTTCGTGAACCGAGGTACCACTGTAAAAGGAATGCAAGCAGTCCATTGCAAAAGGAGAAGAAGGAACTGTCAGGTGTGCATCCATATAGAACCAGATTCTCAGCCTTTGGAGAAACTACTCTTCACCATCACTATTGCTTGTATCTGCAATCAGTTGATGTATTTCTTCAAGTTGTTTGGTGTTCCTGTGAGAGCACTGAGTTCCAGAGAAATACAGGCATCTTATGATTCTTGTGCCATGTATCAGTCAGCAGCCACTGCACCAATTGTGGTATCCAGGTGTTTCTCAAGGGTAACCCCCAAAAAACACTTTGCAGTAGTCAAGGTGGATTGTAACCAAAGCACTGATAACTTGTTGAGGCTGACTAGCTCAGAACATGTTGCAGTTTATGCACCAGCCGTAACTGTATGAACGTGGTCCTTTTGCAAACCTAGTAACAGCTTGAGGTCAAGGAGCCTTCCAAAAGGCAAAACTACTGTTTCTGAGGGAATGCAACCCCAACCAGAATAACTCTCACCATAATTCCAAAGGCCAACTTTTTCCTTGCCAGTAACATCTCTGCCTTGTTTGGATTTAATTTCAGCTAGTTTTACTTCACCTACCCCATTATTGAGGTTAAGCTCCATTCAAGGGCACGGATTGCTTACTTAGAATTAGGGAGCATCAGAGCTGGGTGCCATCCATTATGATGGCACTGTAATCCAAAGCTCTGAATGACCTCCACCAGGCCGTTCACGTAGATGTTGAACAGTACAGGAGACAGAATAGAACTCGGAGGATCACCACAGGTCAGAGATCTTGGTTTCAGGCAGTGTTCTCCCAAAACCAGCCTTTGGACACGTCCTGACAGAAAAGACAAGAACCACTGCAAAAGAGTTCATGAATTTTCATCTTCACATCCATCACCATTGGATGAACTGGTTTGCAAAGCACCAGACTACTTTCAATTTTCTTTTTCTTTTAACCTTTTTTTCTTTTTAAGGTGAAGTGGTGATAATTGTTGCTGCAGGACCTAGAGAAGCTTGCAGTCGGGCAACAGTTTTGTTCCTTATTCTCAGCATTTCAAATCAGCAGAAATGAAGACAGATGTGGATTGCCTTCACACTGTTTTTGAGAGTTTGGGGAATGAAAACAGAGCCGATGTAGAAGTGGAATTATGTGAAGTGATTGTTTCATACCACAGCTTGACCTTCCTTCTCAAGTTTCTCTGAAAAACAAAATACTATAGATCTCTGAGCATAGGAAGTTAGTTCATACATGCAATAGGAGCTAGTGATAACTTTTTTCAAGAGTTCTATTATTTCTTGTTATAAGAGAAATCCAGTGTTTGTGTATCTTCCTCCCCAGCACCCTTCTTTGCAAAAGTAGCATGTCAAGGAGAAAGATTCAGCTGATCCATTTTTCTGTGCTTCCCCCACTTGTTTATCTTTCAGTAAAAGCACCGTGTCTACACTTTCCAATAAGAAATACAGGTAGTCCTCGCTAATGACTGCCCTGTTTAGTGACTGTTTAAAGTTACAACAGCACTGAATAAGTACTGTTATGACCAGTCCCCACACTTACAACCATTGCAGCATCCTGCAGTCACTTGATCGAGATTCAGGCATTTCACAACTGGCGGAGGTTTACAATTGTTGCAGTGTCCTGCAGTCACATGATCACCATTTGCATGCTTCACAGTCAGCTTCCGACAAGCAAAGTCAATGAAGAATCTGGCAGTAAAATCTCAAGTTGCTGTCACGTGATGTTGCATTTAACGACCGTGGATGATTTGCTTAATGACCACAGTGGAAATGACACTGTAAACCCATCGCAGTCATGTGATGTCTCGCTTAATGAATGTGTTGCTTAGCAACAGAGCTGCCAGTCCCAATTGTCATCTTTAAGCGAGGACTACCTGTTGCTTCCAAGAGTGCATCTCTTTCCTTCTCTGATATCAGACAGACTTTCTCTTATTGTAGAGGCTCACTGCATAGCAGGGTGCCTTATTATGTATGGTGGAGGAGTAGGCACTGAAAAGTTGACCGCCTACAAATAGAGCCACAATCCTAATGGAAGATAGTTGTATCCCCTGCACAATTTATTTGTCAGTGTGATGTAGTGGTTAAAATGTTTGATTGGTTAATCTGTTAGAGTCCCAAGTTCTAGTCCACCTTCAGCTACAGAAGCTAACTAGATGACTTTGGGCCAGTCATGCTTTCTCTGTCCAACCTACTTCACTGGATTGTCGTTATGGGGGGAAAGAGGAGGAGGGAGAACTATATATACTCTTCGAGTTCCTAATATAATATAATATAATATAATATAATATAATATAATATAATATAATATAATATAATATAATACACTACAATACAATACAATACAATACAATACAATACAATACAATACAATACAATACAATACAATACAATACAATACAATACAATATAAATAAAACTTATGTACAGAAGCATGTAAAAACTTCAGAAAGTAATTCCATGCATGTGTACGTGCCCTAAAAGTTCACAAATTATTGAAGTTCTTTTCTTGAGCTGTTGCAGGACATTTATGTTAAGCCATCTTGTATTTTACAGCTATGATCTTTCTAGTACTTCAAGGCCTGAGTTATCAACACATTTACCTAGGAATAATTATTCTGGCAAATCTGCTGTGAGACCATCTAGTGCTCCAAACTATCTGAAATGTAAGACAAATGACCTAAAAGATGTATTAATTTATATTTATTTAGTAAGGTTTTCAACTGGGAATCTATAGCTGGCTTTTCAAATCATTCTCAGCCATCGTTTACTTAACCATGATTTATGCAATAAATCACAGTTGCCTGGGATCATATAATTCACTCAATCAAGGGTTCTTAATGTTTTTGTGCCATGGACCTCTTTGAGAATCTGTAAAACCTGCGGATTCCTTCTCAGAAAAACATATTTAAATGCTTAAGTGAAAATAAAGTTGCAATTTTTCCCCATCTAAGTACATGGATCCCCTGAAGTCTGCCTACTGCTTATGTAGAGGTGCCCTCTTTAAGGCAGGCCTAACCTTGTTTTTTCCTAATGGCTCTCTGCATTTATACTGTGTGATATTTATTCTTGTTTCATTCTGGCTTTTATTTTCATATGTATTTCTAAAAGGTAACCTGAAGACCGCAGATGGAAGCTTCATAATCCTGAAACAGAAGTCAAAGCAAAAACCTGCTTTTTCCACCTCAAAAGTTCAGAAAATACCAGAAACACTATCAGATGTAAGTCACACTGTTGGGGATTTCATACCTTTTTTTCTTGAAAGCCACAGAATTTATCACACGTGTCCGTATACGTGCCCTTTGTTCTCGTTCCTTGAGTTGAGATTTAATTTATTTATTTTTTTTAGCAAATCTTAAAGATTCAAATCAACTTACAAAACACAATCTCATAATCACATAAGATGATAAAAGAATAAATAATATCTAACACAATTACAACAAACTAGGAGAATATTTGGTGAAATTACTTTTTAAACATGGATTTTTTTTCTTTTGGTAGCCAGTTACCTAAAGGGATATGTCAGTTTTGTTTCACCTTTTCTCTCATTTCATTTAAATCATGCTTTTTGCCATTTCTGCCTCTTCCATTTTAGGGGATAATCTTCCATATGTCATTATTTCCCCAGGTAGGCCCATAGATATAGAGTAGTACAATCCACCATGGCTTCATTCAATCAATGCTTCCACATAAAGATTCATAATAAGATAAAGTGGACATAAGACTAGGTTATCCATGCTAATGCTAAGGATAGTATTGGTCATTTTGGGACATTTTGCCCAGGGTGCCTCAAATTCATCTAAAACCTTAGTTTTACCCTAAGCATTGTCACATTATTGTTACAATGTGACTTAGAGATAAGTTAGATATCTCTAAGCTAGAGACTACTTGCAGGTCCAAATAATGTTGTTCACCTCCCAACAGCTAAAAGGTAAATGCAGTGTACTGAACCCCAAAATCATGCCATCAATCAATGGAAAGGTGGTTTGGAGGGAAAATTGCACTAACAGGGATAGCAGTTGAGGGAGCTAGTAAAGCATTAAATGCAGATCAGCAGAAGCCTTGGAAGGAAAAAAAACAAAACTCGAAGAAGTACATTCTGAGGCAGGGAGAAAAAACCTTAAAGTCAGTGCTTATATTAGAAGACCTTAGGGAAGCTTTTTGGTTGGAGGACAAGTGAAATCTCACTACTATAAGGGGGCAGTATCTTGAGGACACAGTGCTGCAAGTCCAAATCCATTGGCATTGTCTCTTCAGCACCTTATGACTTACTGACCCCATAGTAAGAGAGAGCTAAGGATTTACTCTGTGCTCTCTCTTTATCTAAGAGATTGCTAATCTGAGGTCAGCCATCAGACCCACAGAGCACGTACTTTTGGACTCTCCTGGTAGGATGTATTTAGCTAGGTGCTAGGCCCCGCCTATCCCTAGAATGCATTTCCTCTAAGTAAATCTTCTTCCTGCTATAATTATAAAAAGCTACTTCAGTAATCATTACTCAGATCAGATTCATGCTTTCAAGAATATTCACACAAATATGCAGAACATTTCAATCTCCAACACACAGTGCAGAGGAAATTTTGATGCAACAGGGGACATTTGAAATCTAAAAACTTGTTATGGTCAATCACACAAATGGCTAGTCATTTAAAAAATAATTTATCAGAAGACAAATTGTTTGCTACCTCCATTATTTCCCTAGGATGATCCCTAGATTTCCCCCATATCATCCTTGTCTGTTCTCTGAGCCAATGTGAACACTTCCAAAGAAAACACAGAGTCCTCCACTTTTAATGTTCTATAGAGAGTCAGGAGGGGTACTCATTTAGTAAATGCAGATGAAGTCAGATCTGATTCAGATTGTTTAGAATTGATTATCAAAGCAATCCAATTTGAACTATTGATTTGATTTGGGTCTCTAGGTTGATTTGATTCAAATTTTTGAATAAGATTGTTGATTCAGACAATCTCTTTTAGGAAAAGAGCCTTTCAGCACATGTGTAAAGGCTATCACTCTTCAGATCAATTCAGGGACAAGTTTAATTCAATAATTTGATCTGGATCAATGATCCAATTCAGAAAACTAATTTGATTCCAAGAATTAATCAAACTGCCTTTGAACTGAAACTCCTGATTAATTCTTCACATAATTGCAGTATTCGAACTTGTATTATACACAGTGGCATATTTCTAATCAGTGCACTCTCTCCCTTACACCCCACATATTGTTATAAAGCATGCATACACAAAGATAATATGAATTGCTTCTTTACTCTGCATTTTTTGTTTTATACTTAAGGAAGTTTGCTGAAGTGGTACAGTTTTACCTCTGATTATGCCATCCTTCTGTTTTGTGTCTTCACATCGGTCTTGATTTTATTTATTTATTTTTATTTATATTTCAAATTTAGGTACTGCACGTCTCAAGAGAAAGTGACCCTGCTCCATACAATTTTTGGATGTGGTTTGCCATTGTCTGCTTCTTAGGGCTGAGAGTGTATGACTGGCCCAAATTTACCCAGATGGCTTTGTGCCTAAGGCAGGGCTAGAACTCACAGTCTTTTGGTTTCCAGCTTAGTGCCTTTAAATACTAAACTGGCTCTCCCATATTACACTATCTGGGGTAAAAAGAGTACATTTTGGATTTCTTTCCTGAAGGAAAAGGTAGTGGTATAAAGTAGTATGTTCAAAAGGGCAAAGAGTTTTGTTTTTTTCTTATAACAAGTTAGCAATAACCGTAAGATCTCTCCCTTTCATCTCCTTTCCTGTGTAGAAGGAAATGGTTGAAGTTTTTACTGGTATCTCCTCAGAGATCACCTCAGAGATACTCCTCAGCATCTGCCTATCCCTTCCAAGAAGAGCATAACATCAAATTAAAACCTTTTTGACCCAAATATATTTTAGGCATAAAAGCCTGGATAAAGGGGTGTCTGCAGGGTATGGTCAAAAAAGTCAAGATGGTGGCTATAATGGTGTGATCAAAGCTCTGCAGTCATGGCCGCCCTCCTGACACTTTTGAGCGTACCCAGCGGATGCCCCTGCATAGATAAATGTTTTATCTGTTATTAGAATTAATACATAGAGTGATTGTCATCATAAAAATGCAGCTGAGATAAAATTACCCATTTAATCCAGGAGCAGTTGACACTAAAAGAAAAAAAAAACACACTGTAACAATCTGATTTAAATTCTAGCAGTTAAGCTTTCATTAACTTTGCTATGGCCAGATTAACTGGAGACAGCAAGGGGAGAGAGAGAGAGATAAAAATCTGATGACTAACCAGTGAAACAGAATATTAACAGATAATGAACACTTTCAGCAAGCTCTGTAAACAAACAGAAAATAACAGTATACAGGGCCTTTGTTCTAATATAGCCATTTCAACACCGGCTTATGCAATTATGTAAGAGAGTATATTCAAGTGTGTGTTTGGAAAAATGCCATTTTAAAATTAACTCTCTTGCAAATCAGGATCTGGCATATCAGAAATACTTGGAAAAGAGTCATACAATTTTCCCATAGGAAGACAAGTTGAATATCAAAAAGGGCTGCCTTGTTTTGTACAGGTTGATAACTGTTGTAATGAAAATCCGTGCCGATAGACTTTGATGAAAGCCACTGTCAGTAAAGGAAGGAAGCTGAAGGAGGGGAACTGCAGAGAGCCCTACAATGGATCACATGAGTTGGATCACATAAGTGGTTCATCACATTGGATCACATGCGCATGGCTTCCCTGCCCATAACACCAAACAAGATGGCCATAACATTAATGAACAATGGCCATTCATGGCACTCTTTCCTGATGTGTGAGAGCACCGTTGCCCAATAACTTTACACTGGGCAGCATCTCCACCAGTGGTGATATTTTGAACCTATGTTGCACATCTTTTCCAGCCGAATCGGTTACCTGCAAAAACCTGCAGTAGCTGGGATGGAGAGACATCTACCACAGAGAGAAAAGGTTGGAGAAAATAAATACTCATTATGAATCACAGCAAATGAATTTAAATAATGCATAGATCTCAGGAATCCTAAAGTGGGAGAACCAGTTCAGGTATCAAATTCAGCTGAAAGAATGGTTTTAGCATTGTACATCTTAAGACTGAACTTCAAAAGCTGAAAAAATTAGCTCGGGTTCCTGAACAAATAGTATTTGGATTAAGATCAATGTATTTCAGGATACTTTATTTTCTATGACTGATGGATTTAAAACAAACGTACAGGCATAATAATATTTTGTTAATCATCTATTCCAACATGCAAAATTGATGCAAATACGTTTGCTGCTTGCAACTTTATTACAAGAATAAGTAATAATAGGCTGCAAAGTTTGCAATAAAGGAGTCAGTCACAACAAGAAGTGGATCAGAGAAGAGAGAGAGAAAGAAAAAAAGAAATAAACTATTTCTCAAGGCTAATGCTTATTTTCTTCAGTTCAACTGTTACTCATAACTTATTTTCTTCCGTTCAAATGTTACTCATAATGTTGAACAGTTGGACTTCCAATTTCCTAGTGACTGATTCAAACAGAGTAAACAAGATGACAACCAAGACGTATTTCTCCAGAATGGCAGAGTTCATTCTGGATTATAATATGATGAGCACAGAAGTGAATCAGCCTAATCCTAAAATGCTGATAAATGCAGCATAGGCCTGAAGCTGCCTTTGTGACTCACCAGCTCCACAGGGTAAGCAGCTTGTAGTTTGGACATTGCTCTAACACGTGTTTCTCAACCTTGGCAGCTTGAAGATGTGTGGACTTCAACTCCCAGAATTCCCCAGCCAGGATGGAATTCTGGGAGTTCAAGTCCACACATCTTCAAGCTGCCAAGGTTGAGAACCACTGCTCTAGCATGTGGATCAGCATCCAGGTCAATCTCTTAATCATAGTTATGCTTCCCTTTAGTTATATCTTCTCCACTTTTTTCCAAGTCCATCCAATAATAAGGCAGTTTTCCCCAACCTAGTTTCCATCTGGGTAGGCTAGAATTCAGGCCCTTTAATTCTCAACCAAGAGTTGTGCTGGCTGCAAGTCACAGGGACTTGTCCAAAATATATAAAAGGCAACAGGATGAGAAATGTCTAACCGAAATTATTACAGTAGGCATTTTTGTGTGTGTGAGACAAACAGCGTCTGTTTGCTGATGGCGCTGCATTTTTGAGACATCATAAAACCACTGCTATTTCAGATGACATAACAGATCAATCTGCTATTTATGCTGAGGCCAGAAGGGAACCTACTCAAGGTCTGAGAAGGTAAAGTAAATTCAAATTCTGTACAAGTGTTCATTTGTCATCAATTGGCCTGGATAAAAGGTAATTAACCATAACTAGAAAAAAGTGTATATTTTCTTTCTTTAAAAATGAGATAGTCACACATTAGCTCATTTCTTCATTTTTATACATTTACTGGTGGAAATATTTGAGTGTTCCCCCCATCCCTCATTCGAGGAATGTAATTGGCAAGGATATGATATAAAGTCCCTGGAACACAGCCTAAAATAAGAATTTCTTTAAATTCCCCCTTTCTGGGGCAGAGGGAGAGAACCAACCCTGCAAGCCCCTAATTTATTTACACATGTAAGTAAATATTGAAGAATTTCCATACTTTAAACATCAGTTTTCTACTGACTTACAGTAGAAAGCTGCAATGCCAGATTTCACTTCAGAATGTGAACAAGCAGTAGCTCTGGGATTAATTAGCTGAGCCCTGAATTCAAGTGTAATTTATGATGTGTTTCTTTCAGGACAAAATTAAGGTTTATTTTATCAACACTGCCGGTGTTCTTTGCTCAACCTTTCCAGCAACATCCCCCACCATAATATATATTGTATATATTATGTATGTAGCAATTTTTTTTCTACATGCCGTCTATGAATTTATTCTTTAAATTTCTTGAATGTCCAAAGTTTCCTTCATATCCAGGTCAAGACAAGTTTTAAGTAAGTTTTCCATTTCCCTATTAAAATCTTATTTCCTAAATCTTCAGGTATACCATTAAACTTCAAATTATTTTTTTGCAATTCTGTTTAGCTATTTCTAGTTCAGCTTCCAACTTGTTTAACTCTGTCCTTTAATTTCTCTGAACTAAAAACAGCTCCTTGTGTCCTGTCTGCAAATCTTTAATATCTTTATCTGGATGTTCTAATTTGGCTGTTAATTTATCATGAAAGTCAGCCTTAAAATAATGCAATTCTGTGTTCAAATCTTGTTGCTTTTGTTGAATTTATTTAGTTACATTATCTTCCACTGTACACAATTCACCTGTAAGAAGAACTTTAATTTGTGATAAAGTAACAGAGGAATCAGTTAATGATTATGACTGGGCTCTTCTGATTTTGTTGTTTTCTTTTTACTGTGTCATCTCCTACCCATGTCTTTTCATTATGCAAGACTGGAACAAATTATCCAGTTAAGAGTAAGATATTAGATTAAAAAAAAGTTTAAGAACACCTAGATATTATATTAATGATCCAGATATGAAGCAAAAATGAATAAAGGAAGCCCTTGAAGGAATTTCAGGTCTTAAGGCTACACCCTAGCTATACCCATTAAACTCTTAAAATAAACTTTTAAAATACTGTAATTCTTTATACAAAAAAACTGAGCATTTCCTGAGTCCAAATGTCCTTAGGTTGAAAACCACAACTAGACATTCCTTATGTTGGAGCTCCTTCTTGCGGTTAAAAAAAGAAAGACATAGAAGTCAGTCTGATAACAGACATCTAAACAAGGCTGATGGTTGTCAGAAAGCAAATCCAAATAAGGCACAAAGGATAATAACCAAAATACTTGTTTCCAGATTGATAAAATTCTCATTGGTACAATTATATTGAACATGTAGTCTTTTATCAATTCACGTCTCTTTGGATTTCTCACAAAAAGGAAAAATAATAAAACAAAATCAAAGAAGGACTGTCTTCCCTTCATAAAAATCCTTTTTATGTATGTTGATCAATTATAATTCATAACTGTCCTTATCCCTCTTATAAGGACATATTGTAGTTCTAAAGCTGTTATAAAAAACTATTAAACAATTGATCAGTCAAAAGGAAAAAATAAACCAATAGAGTCAGCTTGAGAAGTTAGAGTCCTCAAATCATAGAAACATATACTTGTAAATCGCAAAATCAAATAGAGAAGTTTAAAAGAGATATAATGAAAGAGAAAATAAATGGACACTTTAATTAAAAGCTGAAAGTTCAGCTTAGTTGGCTGTTATTGGTCACCACCTACTACAGAACTGTAGATGGCTTTCAGAGAAAGGTGTAAAATCTTGAAGATTGTATAGTTTTCTGGATTCACTCCCACTAAAGGAAAATTGCTGTTCTGCCAGATTCTTGAGAATTAATGATGGTTAAGAACATTTTTTTTTTACAGTTAGGAAAGGGGAAATTTGAAACAATATCTCCACTGAAGCAACTCCATTGCCTCTCCAACGAGCTGTCATCTTGAGACCCCAAGGCCTCATTATTTTTAATTGTATGCTTTTCTCCTAATTCATACAACGTGACAAGATATTCCTGTTTCTGATATTATTTGTACAGTGGGAGCTGTCCGTTTATAAAAATGCACATAAAAAGCACTTTCTGATAAAAAAGAGAAAACAAGACAATTTATAGATGACATGCTCCCTATGTATTGCTGTAACATATTGAACATGGCAAATATCTTTTGAAGAAAGAAATGAAACTTCTCTCTTCAAAAGATGGCTGGGGAATTTGTATCTTTCCAGATGTTGTTCAATACTCAGCATCCTCACTTTTTCTTAGCTGATTGAGGATACTGGAAGTTGAAGTTCAGGAACTGTCCTATGGTCAAGGCCCCATAAACTTCACAAGGAAGTTGAAACAGGCTCTCTCTTGGTGACTGGACCAGGCCAGCAGATTAGAATCTTGCAAGGGGTTGCCTGATATATCCTGATGCTTTGCCACATTAGGGATTTAAAACTTTTTTTCAGTTGGGCTCAAAAGCCAAGAGGCAACCAATGTAGTGCCTTCAAAATAGATTCTTATTCTAGCTTGATGGGTTAACAGAGTCTACTACTGCATTTTCTCCTAGCTGTAGAATCTGGGTTGCCTCCAAAGGCAGCTGCATGTAGAGTATGTTCCAGTAGCCCAGCTGAGTGGTGACCAGAGCATATTGGCTCATGTAGGGTTGTAACTGCCATGGTTTTTACTCGCAATTTAAGCAGGGACTAAGAATTAAGTCCTAGTAATACATTCATTTCAATGTTGGGTGTCTACTGATTATTAATGTTCTTGTTTTAAAGGAAAGCCAATCTTCCCAATGATGACTTAATTAATGATGGACAAAGGATTCTGGCTGGCTTTATCCATGACGATGAAAGTGTTGTAAAAAAGAAAATATCTATACCTCTGAGCGTTAAAGATGAACTAGAAAATCCAAATGCCAAAATTATCAATGCTGGCCGTATAAAAGTAGAATGGCAAAATCTAGAGGTAATGTGTTATTTTCTTACCCTTCGTTCTTTAATCTTAATTGTTAAATTTTTGTAGGCCAATGACATTTTATCACAAAAATCCCATTTTACCTGTGTTTATGATAGATTTTATTTTTTTGGCACCAATAACTTTCATGAACCCAATACTGAAGATGTGTTTCAAAGCTGAAGCATGATCAGTTTTATTTGTGGGGTGCTACTACTGAAAGATGCACGTTACTTACATTAGCACAAGAAATCAAGTTGGAGATTGTGGGTTGGCATTATGAAAGTTATTAAATGGGGAATCTTTAGTAAAATTGGAGTGCAAAACTGATTAGGGAATGAATTAATGGGCATGATAGTTCTTCAGTGGTTTGGGGCCCAGTGTAGGTCCTGCTCAATTGTTGCAGCCTCACTTTAAACCCTGCCGGGAAATCAACTGGACTTCAGATTCTGAATAAATATGTGTGACGATTTGTACCAATTTATGATATGTAAATTTGCTGCTGGGGCTTGGGTTAACTGGAGTGTGTTAGAAGGTATTTATAGTTGAAAAATGGGTTATAAATAGGCCTAAAGTGGTGTGGCTTTGCCTCAGCCTGGCAAAGCTAGGCTCCATGGAGACAATGTGACTCTCCTTGAAACTTCACCCTGCTTTTGAGCATCAAGTGGCAGTTTCCATAAGCAGAAAAGGCTTTGCACCAAAGTGGTTTCACGTAAGATGCATAGTGAAGCATTATGGCTATATTACTTTGCTCTTACATATGGGGAGAGACCACAGGCCTTTGCAAAACAACTTTGAGGGGGCTCTTTCTCAAGTCTTCTTCATTGCAAAGCTCTGTTGAAAATTTGCACATCCTGGTGATGAATATTTAGTCTTTAAATCAGATTTTGCCTTTTTCTCTACTCTCCAGATACTGTAGTTAAGTAAGATTACAAATCAGAAGATTTCAGTTACAAAGTACTGTTTTTTCACCACAAATGACTAACTTACTTTGCTTTTGATAAACAAAACATTTTACCAAAATTGCAAACATCCAACTATTATAGCAGTAGGGCTGAGAATGCTGGATTTATATGTGAAAAATCCAAGTGTGGACAGTTGCTATCTATGAAGTTCAACCTATGGCTTAGGATCAAACACTGTTTTATAGCTTAATCTCCATTGCAGGGTTGATGTGAGTCTGGATGTCAATCTGAACTTCTTGAAAGTCATTATATGAATGTGATTTCAAGAATTTAAGAAATAGGTGATAGATACTGTTTCAAATTATTTCAAGAGATATAGCAAGCTTAGGTGTCAATATGAGCTCTCCATAAGTATATGGAAGAGTTGTGTCCATCCAGTTAATATACTGTAAAAGTTTCATTACCTCTCTCTTTTTTTCTAGAAAATGAGTGAAACATTTCCCATCTTTTGTCACCATGAAAGATACAGGTGGAAGTTTGTTTGGAATCAGTGGCTTTTGTTATATGGAAAGAAGATATTTGGTTATTTGAATCAGGGTAATGAAGCATGCATGCTCTTAAACCCAGTTCTACAAAATAACTATAATGACTCCATTGAAATAATAAAAAATAAAAAATATCCTTCTTCTAACCTAAGTGCAAAGACGAAGAAAAAACCCAGTTTTTCTAGGAAGCCAAAGCGTATCACCATTCAGATTTTATCTTTGGGAAGAGAACTATGTAATCTTTCTGCAAATGATCAGAAAGGGACATCATTGGTTCAGAAAACCAATGGACATGTTACTAAAACAATTACCAGGCATGCTGTAACTGAGAAAAATATTCTGCAAAATATGTCCAAGCGTAACAAAGACATTCTTATGGAGAGTAGAAAAAAACCTATAGGTAATATAGAACACAGTCCCTCAACTGGGGTTTCAGGAATAAAAACCTCCCTTCCAGATTTTTGGCAAAAAACATTAACTGAAAATAAAGAAAGGCTCAAAAAAGGTAGAATAATTGTGGATAACATACCCTCCCCAAAACCATTTCGAGTTTGTGAGGCTCCAGATGGATTATTTGGCCATAGACTGCCCCTTTCAGTTGATCGTTTCTTTGTAATGCCCAGTGGGATTGAACCGTCAGCTGACAGAAGCAGCCATGCCCAGGAACCCTTCTTAAATGAAACCCAAGCAGCTGAGACAAAATCCAGAGGCCAGCACCTGAAGCCTTCAATGCAAGACAATGGGGAAAGGTCAAGCCAGGTGACAGAGTCATCCTCCCTACCGGACTTTCAAGGAGAAAGAAGGAAAAGCGCAGAGTCCGAGAAATCAGAAAATGCAGCAATATATTCAGAAGAGCAGGGCATTGGGCGCCCTCATTCTCCAGTTCTAAGTATACCAACCGGAAAACCTGATGCTTCAGAGTCTCCATGCCTTTCAGTGCCTGAAACGAATAGCAGCTGCAGTAGCAGAACAATGTAGCCGCAAGCTCTGAAGTGATTTCTTGTTGTGTGAAAGGTTTTCAGGATTGACAATAAATATGTGCATACCACTTGATTAGATTTGTTGCCATGTTAGTATCCGTTCTGTTGCAGTAACTGAAGCGCAGGTGGGATGATAGTCATGTAGCAGCCTTCAGAGAAAGGATCAAGATATGCTGAAGCAGCAGCAGCAAATGATCCTCACAATGCCATGTGCCATCTGCTGGTCACTCCAGCATTGCACAACATGATGTTTTGGGGCTGCTGTTCCCCATTTCTAAGTCGGAAAGTGAAACAAGTTAACCGATGATATCTGGAGAATCCACAAGTGTCTGGGTTGCTGTTGTTGTAAATGAGCTGGCAGTCAGGTATCTGATCCACAGACTTTTCCCACAGGAACCTCCATGTGATGGGTTCTTCTTCTGAGGCCTTTAGAGAGGTGGCTCCTGGTCAGAAGCTGCTTTTAGTAATGGTAGAATGGCAGGAATACAAGAGACCTCCATAAATGTATCCATGCCACCCCACCACCCCAGTTTAATCCTGCCTCCATGCACAAGCTTCTAACATCTTTTAATTGCTTTAAAATTCTTTGTGTTTCCTTACTTATAACTGGGTTTGTATTCACAATTTTTCAATGTTTTTATAGGTTTTATTGCATTTGATGGACAGGTATTATTTCTTTATTGAATTTATCCTTCTCTTTTCCATCAAAGAATAATGCTCAAAATGGCAACTGTACTAAAGTTAAAAATAATAGAAACAAATGTTTAAAACTCCATTAAAACCACATTCATTCAAGCAACCTGCAGGAAACTGATATAACAGCCAGCCCAGCTTATCTGCCCAAAAGCACACTTGAAAAAAATAATGAGGACCCAGCAAACACTTGCAGCTGGCTTGTTTTTTGGCTAAAGAGGATGAAAATAGAAGAGATGGTAGATCCTTTAGAGGACCTTAATCCTGTCAAGTTTCAGCTGGGTATCTTCAAAATCTTCACTACAATAAAATTCCCCCTGCACTTGCCTATCAAAGAGCCAATAGAGAAATTGTGTTGAATCAATGCAGAAAGTCTCCTTTTATCTTTTGAAAGATAAAACACTTTCAAAAACATCTTAAAAAGATAGCTGTTCTTCACATGTTTTTCTGGGGTGCCAGATTTGGCCTGACCCTGAAATGGCCTTCTAACTTGCTCTAGTGGGATGGTGTAGCTTTGCTGTCTCTGATCACCGGGTTTTCTGAAGTGCCAGGAGATTGGCAAGCTTGGCCTTCCTGAGAAGGTCCCCTCCATTGCCAATATGCCAGTCTGGACTGAGAACACTGGCAAATGTTGGCCTCTTCAAGGCAGGATTTATGTCAAGTTGTGACTTGCTGGCAGTGTTCAGTCAGCAGAGGCAGTGCAAGTAGGCTGGTATGATGAAATACAATGCTACATAGATGGGCAGCCCAGGGCACACAGAAAGCGGCTGGCACAGATCAAATGGCATTCGTAGACTTAATACTTCTCAATCTTAAAAACTGTAGTGTTCGGTTAAGTGCCTGGGTTAGCCTGGCTCCTGTTCACTCACTGTTGTGAGACTTAATTCTGCCCGAACTCTGCAGAATGTAACAGGACCAGACTGGTCAGCTTTGAACACACATCCAGTGCTGGGAGCTGAGCTGAGCTGAACTTCCAAGTGTGTTGGCAGACCAGCAAGGAAGCATAACATTTCATTAATGCAACTGAGAGCAAAATTAAGGTTTGTGCCTACCTGAATTCAAGAACAGAGAGCTGAGAAGAGGAATAAAACCCCAAACAGCCTTAGCCATGCCACTCCTGAGGAGCTTTGACCGGCAATTTGGCCAGCTATTCATGCCAGCACCATCACACCATTCAACCTCCCCTCCTCCTGTTTTCTACCTACGGAAGAAAAATTGCAATATTGTCTAAATGTAACAACTCCAGAAGCAGCAGCAGTGAATCTATGCAGTGCCTTGCTTCATGATAATCTGATTCAATTGTGTGCATTGAAACAGGTCTCTGCTTTGAAGTTTTATACAATTCTTGTCTCAAGTAATTGGGGTAATGTGGTGGGCAGGTATGCTCAGAAGCCATTTTTGATGCCTGCAGATGGGTGAACGTCAAAAATTCAAGATGGCAGCCACAACCATGTGATTGAAACCCCATCCCTTTTATGTGCATCATGATGCACATCAGAGGGGTCTTGGTCAAATGGTTGCTTGAATTTTTGGCACCCCACCGTGCAGACTCCCCTGCCTGCAGGAAATGAAGTAGAGCGCCAGTACTTAGCTGCTCCCTCTCACATTATTGTGTGATGAGTGGCTCTCAGGGTCGAATGGTAGACAGATCCTGGATTCTTGTATGAAATAGAAGTGTATGTATAGGTAGTCCTCACTTAATGGCAGTAATTGGGACTGGAATTTCCATCGCTAAGCAATGCCATTGTAAAGCGTGATGTCATATGAACATACCGCTTAGTGAAGGAAATTGCAGCACTTCCGGTTGCTGCTGTTATGTGAATCACCATCGGTTGTTAAACAAAGATGTCACATGATCACCATGTACAACCTCCTGCAGGCTTCCCCATTGACTTTGCTTGTAGGAAGCCAACAAAGGAGGTCACAAATGGTGATCATGTGACTGTAAGACACTGATATAAGTGTGACGTAAGTACAAGCACTGGTTATAAGTATCACTCATTCAGCACTATTGTAAATTCAAATGGTTGCTGAATGAGTGGTCATTAAAGAAGGACCACCTGTATAGTGAAGTATTTCCACTGACTACTTTATAGCAATTGTTCTCAGCATAGCATGGAGAGAGGAATAATTTTAGCTGAAAGGGGTTTTGAGTACTTATTAAACCATATGGGGGGGGTGGAGAGAGAGAGAGAGAGAGATAGCAAACAAGAAAGAAAATGTGTATGTAAAGGTTTTTTTCCTGGTATTACTTTCCTGTCTGCAGAAGAACGTGGCTCCAAAGGATTGCATCCTTCTGCACTGCCTTCCCTTCATCCTCTTTTACTTTTCTGGCAATGGGATGCTAGGGCAGAAAAATTTCCATTCAGTGAATTGTTTGCTGAGTGGTGTAAATGTTTCTCTTTCCCCACATGCCCGCCTCGGAACATTGCACTCCAGGTCTTATGGATGCTTGACCCAGTTTTTTTCCCTCCACATCTGGGGTTTTTGAATAGCTCATTCAGTTAAAAATGTATCCTGGTTTTTAATGTACAGGGCTCTGCATACCCAAGTGTTCTCACCTCTCTTACAATACTTGGCTATGCAGCGGGAGTTGAGTCAGCTCTGAGTTGGATCAGTGAAATTGGAACCCAATTTTACTTTTAGGTGTGTAAGTCACTCTCCTCCCCCTTTGCACTCCTGATCTTATAGCTGCCTGCCTGAAATCACTTTTCACCATCAAGCGATTTGTGTTCTTCAGCTGACTGGATAAAAAAAAAAAATCTGGGTTAAAAGATTGTTGTTATACATCATCTTCCAAACCGGCCTTTTATGCTGTGGTGAACCCAACTCTGGCTTACTCAGACACTGTTTTTCGGTTTAATTAAAGAGCGGGTCATTATTACGCATCATATTGCTTAAATATTCTTAGGAACCTTAAGAGTGGACGGTGGGAAATAAGTACGTTGATTTCGCTCGCCTACTCTGACCCGTTAGCTTTGAGTATCTCCTTCTATTCTACAAGCGCCCGAAGATGATGGAGCTCGTCCAGCCTATCTGGAGGATGCCCGGCTGCGGAAAGCTGCCCTAGAAGTAACAGGATCTCTCACGCGCCCGCGCCTCCCCAGAGCGCAGCGCAGGCCAGGCCGCCCCACCCCTCACTCCGGCGGCAACAAGCCCGCAGCTCTCGCTCTCGCTCTTCCGGCTCTCGCTCGCAGGCGCCCCCTGCTCCGCCCCCTCTGACGTCTCGCTTGCAACCATGTCAGCGGCCGCGCGCAGACGTCAGGCAGCTGGCGTGAGAGGAGAAGCTCCCTCTGCCGCCGCAGTGGTCGCTCCAGCTCGCGGAGATGAGGAACCGGGCATGGCGGCGGCCCCGAGCCTTTCCGCCTGCCTCAAGTTGCTGGCGGCTGCCTTCTACGGTTTCAGCTCTTTCCTCATCGTGGTGGTGAACAAGAGCGTCCTCACCAGCTACGGGTAAGGGGGCGAGCTCGGGCAAAGTTCTCGGTCGCTGGCCCTGGTGGAAGTTTGGGGGCAGACTCCGCAGGGCGGCGGAGCGGCGCGTGCAGCAGCGGGGAGAGAGGCCGGGGAGCCGGCGGCGGCGGCTGCTTCTTGCTTGAACCGCTGAGCGGGAGGCTGCTTTGAGTCGCCTCGGGGGCTTCTGCAAAGCCCCGCGTTGCTGCGGGAGAGAGCGGCGCTCTGGCCGCCTCCATGTTAAAGGAGAAGGGGAGGAGTGCCTCGGGCGCTCCTCATCTCTCCGGGCGGATGCCGACTAGAGGGTTTTGCCGTTGGACGGGACCCGTCTTTAAGCGTCTCCGCGGATGAAGCCACTTGTGGGTCGCCTGGCTGAGAAGTTGCCGGTGCCTCCTGTTCTCCAGGACAGCGCGGCGCCCTGGAAATGACAGGACCTGGACCCGGGCAGCTCGAATAAACCCCACTGATTTCACCGGGTTGGATTCTGACTGGACGCTTGCGGTGCGCAGCGCCATGGAATTCCAGAGAGCTGACCCTGGTAGTTCGGGGTTCACAACCTGGTTTTAAAGATTCCTTGGAAGCCTCCTTTCCTTCGACGTTACATGTTTTTAATTTGTCTCCGTAGGTGCCCTGTGGTTTTCCTCGTTGTTGATCATTCTGTGTGCATGGACGTTAAAGTGCTTCTGGAATAGGTGCACCATAAGAAGTGCATCTGTGCAGATACAGTTGGACATGTTAGAACTACGTCTGCAAGGGCGTTGTTGCAAGGGCAAAGAATACTGAATGAAGTGCATCCAGTGCTACATAACTGTTTTAATTGAGGATAGAGGCAGGCCATTTTTCCTGCCACTGCTAGCATTCTCTGTTGTGCACAGTCTGTCCAAGTTTGGGTGGCCTAGTACAGTTTAACATGTTTGTGGTTTGTTACAGATTTCCTTCCTCGCTATGTGTGGGACTAGGCCAGGTTAGTTGGAGTCTGCATTTCAGAAATTCTCTAATAGGGTGGGCAGGGAGAATTGGAGACAAACTAGTGGTTTCTCTTCCTTCTTTCACAGATGCTGGCTACAGTAGTTGTCCTTTGGGTGGGAAAGGCACTCAGGGTGGTGAAGTTTCCAGATTTTGACAGACATATACCTCGAAAGGTACGGTATGTTTCTTCCCTCTCATCCCTCTCTCCCAAAACTAACAATGAATTTACTGGAATAGAAATTATAAAGAATCCGTTCATTAAGATAAGTACTGCTTGGGTTTCTGACAGTTAGGGCACACTTTAAAATGTGTAAAAGTGCTGTTAATATGAAGAATTCTAGCTTTTATTTTGTATAGGATTATTATTATATACGCGTGCATACACACACACACATATTTGGTATGCCATTGGCACCCTTTGTAAGAGAGACTGAGCCTTAGTGACCCATTTTGTCTACTTCCAAAAAAGCTTGTGGAGGAGTAGAAATGTTCTTGGAAAAGAAATGCTTTGCAGCATACTACGTCCCTGTTTTTTTCTTTTCACTATTATTATTGCCTTTTTCCCCCACTTTTAAAAGAGGGACAGGGATGTTTCCACAAAGGCTCCTATTGGCTTTTCCTGATGTAATGTAAGATTCGTCTCTTAGAATACAGTCACTTAAATGTAAAAGGACTTACTTCCAGTTAGTAGTACAACTCTGTATGCCTGGAATAAATAAATTAATGGATCCTATTTCTGAGTAAACCTTGGTATGATTTCGCTTCGTATAACTGAAATGTGTATTTTTGTAGGTCTCCTGAATTATGAGTTTTGAGGCCATTATATAACTTGCTTATTAAAAGCAACTTATTTAGTAGACCATGGTATTAAAAGAGTGGCTATTTCCTGTATTTATACCAGTGTCATGCCATAGATTCTTAGTATGCTACTAATGTACATATATGAACAAGTCACTTGATTTAAATATGACCTCAGTTTATGAGTACTTTGCCTTTAGTTGCCCAACATGACTTGAAATAATAGATGTTCTGTTAATGGCTTCATAAATGAACAAAGTCTTGAGAAAAAGGATGTATGTGCTTCTTTTGTAAATTGGATTTCAAAATCTTATTTATCTGACGTGCTAAAGCCGTTAAGCCACAGTTAAACATCATTGGGCTTTTTTCCTAAGGCTTGCCTTGTGGTGTGCCTGATGAAAGCTGTTCATTATAAAACTGTCATTGTTTAGAATGGCTAGGTCTCAAGCTGACGTTACCTGTTCATTGAGTGTTATTTTATCCCTCTTTATAATTTTCTAGACTTTTCCACTACCTCTTCTCTATTTTGGGAACCAAATCACAGGACTGTTCAGCACAAAGAAATTGAAGTATGGATAACTTTTATATGTTTTGAGGTTATAATTTTATTATGCTTTTATTAAAACAATATCTGTATTGCAGGAGCTCAATTTAATTTGAAAGATATTTGTTCTGATTACTTCAAAGGGCTAGTTACTTTTGGAATACTAAGGTGAAGAGTGTTTTCTGATTTAGCAAATGGAAAAGTGCTTGATAAAACTGAAGAAGAATGGAAGGGGTGATATCAGCTGGATTTCTTTATAAATTATTCTCTTGCATCTCAGTCCTGTAGTTGTTGAACTCAGAAGTAAATCCCATTATGTTTAGTAGGACTTACTTTCAAGTAAAAATGGATAGAAGCCTTCATCTGGGAAGACACATACATGTTACAGTGCAGTCTTGTATGTCTACTCAGGAACACAAAGTCCTATAAAAGTGGGAAAAAATCCACACAATACAGTAGAAAATGCATATTCTTAAGCAATAAATACTTCCTCAAGGCAGCCTTCTGTGGCTGCATCCATGTAGTTTGCTTAGCAGTGTTACTGAAAGTGGTTTGCTAGTAACTTCTTCCAGGTTATGTATTTTTACTTCCCTGCCTAACCAGTCATCCTGGAATATCCTGGTGATTCCCCAGCCCTGAATTAACCATTAAGCAAAATAAGTACATGCTTAGGACACCAAGGAAAGGGGGGCACCACAGAGTTTCTCCCCTAGCTATTGGGCCTTTAACTCTTTCACTCCACACTTGACTTTAGTTATCAGCATTTATTGAGTCTTCATGTCTTGTCAGGTAAGCAATGGAAGGGCTGAGGGGCACCATTGTTGGGCTGTGCTTAGGGCGTCAGTCGCCCTTAGTTCGGCACTGTGGTCCCCTATTCAAATCCTAAGGAGGTTTAATCCTGCTTAGGTGCTGCTACCTGCTGAGGCATTATTAAAAACAAATAAGAGGTAAAACTGTGATGTGAGCCCCACCATCTGTACTTGATCCATTTCCTTCCTAGCTCTTTTAGACTGCCCTGGTCAGTTGTGAGTGGCTAGAACTGGGAGACTGTCAGTGCCTTTCTGAAGGAGAGAGGAATGCCTGTCTTGATGGAGGTATAACTTGCCCTCTCTTGAAGAGGCCTACCATAGATCTGGCTACCTTTGGCAAAAAGAAGGTGGTGGGTGTTTAGTTACAGAGGATCCTAGAAGAAATAGATTATTTGGATAAATATCAGTCAGATTTCATGCCCAATCATAGGCACTGATCACTGTGGTTGATGATCTTTGCTGTGACTTTGATAAGGGGAGGTCTCTTTTGGTGCTTTTAAATCTTTTGGTGGGGTTTGGTTCCATTGACCATGGCATTTTGCTGAACTATCCTCAAGGGTTTCAAATTGGGGGTACTGTTTTATGGTGGGTTTAATTTTACTGAAGTGGGTCTGAAGTCATTGTGGAGTGTTGTAAGGCTCAGTGCTCTCCCTTATGTTATTCAACATCTGTATGAAGTCATGGGCAAGGTTGCGCATCACTTCAGGAGTGAATGTCATCAGTATGCTGATAACACTCACTTTTACATCATTAACCTGAGTTGAACTAGCAATGCTGTAAACTGCCTGAATTGGTATCTGGAGCTCATTAGAATCTGGATGAAGTAGAACAAACTAAAATTAGATTGTACCAAGACAAGGCTGTATCAGTAAACAACAAGTTGATCCATTAACAATGGACCTCGTAGTCATCCTGGATGGGGTTGCATTCCCCCTGAAGAAGTTG
The DNA here is from genome assembly GCF_059951505.1 of Python bivittatus. NCBI lineage: Eukaryota > Metazoa > Chordata > Lepidosauria > Squamata > Pythonidae > Python > Python bivittatus. The sequence continues at coordinate 37,399,512 of NW_028277098.1, forward strand.
GTCTGTGAATTGGGGGTCCTCCTGGATTTATGGCTCCTACTTAAATAGCAGGTGGAAGCTGTGACCAAGGGGGCTTTTGCCCAGCTCTGGGTCATATGCCGGTTGTGACCCTATCTTGACCAGGATGCCCTAATAACAGTAACTCATGGACCAAAACAACATGCAGTTGGACAAAGTGAAGACATTCCATGTGGTGCTGCATTTGGAGATGACCTAGGAGCTTCAGTTAGGTCACACTGCAGCAGCCGGACTGCTGGTGAGACAATCCCACCATTACAAAGTAATACCGATTCTAAATCCCTACAGTGGCTTCCTGTTAACTTCTGGACCCAGTTCAAAGTTGTTACTTATGAAGTTCTGAACAGCACACATCAGGTGGCATTAGGTACCATGTTGCCAGTTAACTCTGTCCCTCTCTTTGTGTGGTCCATGGCATTTGGACAAAGTGGCAGGACTTTTCTGTGGTCTCTCCAGTATTAAGGAATGTGGTTTTTGTAAGCTGCAAAGTTTTATTTTTTTGATTGAAGCGGCATAAAAGCACTTGTAATAAAATAAAAACATAAATATCTTGGGGGGGGTTGAATGGTTCCTTCCCTTCTTCTGTTTAAGAAGATCATTAAAACCTTCTTATTCCAACAAGCTTCTGGCTCCAGTTGATTATTGTGGGCACCCATTTTTGCACCCATATAATTGTCATATGATGTTTATTTTTTATTTTTGTTTTGTCTTTTTTAAAAATTATTTTTGTTTTGTTGTACATCTCCCAGCACTGTAAGACTGGGATGGTTAAAAATAGTAAATAGGTAAAATGAATACCTTAAAGCAAAATGTCCCTTTCCACCACCACCTTAACACCCTAGGATATTTTACCCTACAATGTACGTTTTGTTTTTTTCTGGGTAAGCTTCATAGTAGAATACTGATCTACAGCTTCTTCCTACTTTTCTTTTCTGAGAATAAATCTGGGGTCTGTTTTGCAGAGTGTAATTGAAGTGTGTGACATAGTTCAAAAGCATGCAATGAATGTTGGAGTAGTCCAATCCTATATGCAACAAAAGTATGTTTGACTGTAGCTAGACGAACCTTCCCCAGGACATGGGTGCAGCTATGGCTGTTGTTTCCATGACACAACCATTCCTGCCTGCAATTCCACCTGAATGCCTTGTTAGAGACATTTCTTAGGTAGGAAACAAGGTTTAGGATGGTGCTCAAAAAGACTTAAAGCAGAAAATAATAATATTGTTAGAAGACTTTTGCAAAATTCTTGAAATATTAAGTAGTACTTAATTGGACTACTTTGTTAAAACAAAGACATCATCTTAAAGTCTTATTGCCATATTCCTATATTTAATTACATATGTTAATGAAGCATTTTTAGAAAGATAGTATTCAGTTCTGAAAAGTTACTTTTTTCCCAGCTGACAAAAACTGCTGTTCTACCATCTTATCTCAGAAATACAATACATTGCTATGTACTAAAAGATACGGGAATGTATGACCTTTAGCAAGTGGTTATGGAATATGGTTAAACATAACCTTACACACAGAGCCTTGAGAGTTTATCTCAGTTCAAGGGAATAAGATTTGGAGCAAATACATGTATTCCTCAATAACATATCTATACACTGTTTAGTAGAAGAAACCTTTGACCTACTAAGTTTTTGAGCTTCGTATTTATATATAAAACAATTTTTCTTTTCAGTTTTGGGGTTATTAATGCTAGCCCAGACTTGATAGGTTCTTGGTCTTTTTCCTTGTTACTCTTTCTGGCAGTGTTGGAGGTAATCTTTCTGGCTTATAAAGACTTTCTGAAACTGCTACTTTTCCTTTGTGCTATTTACTACTTATCATGGTTTATCCAGAGTAGCTTGGTAGAGAGTAACTCAGAGTATCTCAGAATAATCAGCTTTATTCAAAACATTCTTTTTCTTTTCTTTCTTAGTTTGCCAATGTTTACAGTCCTGAGACGGTTTTCCATTCTGTTTACAATGTTTGCAGAAGGAATCTTACTCAAGTGAGTTTAAAAAATACTATATATATTGTTTCATGTGTTTGTGATGGCCATAGCTCTGCCAAATTTATTATACTTCTTGATCATACTGTATCAAGCAAGAGAACTGTAAAACATTATGGAACAATCCATTAGTTCTGTATTTTTGCAAAGATCAGCATGGATGTATAATGTATTTTTTTCACATTTGAAACTTCGGCAATTCTTTAATTCTGTTGAATTTTAGAGCATGTTTTTGTTTTTTCTTTGTAGATAGCCATGCTTTCTATTTTGTACAGCTGAGGGGTTGAAGACTTGAATGTGGTGCTCGTAAACATGATCAGGTTGCTTGCAAAATCTAAGGTCTGGATCACCACTGGGCTATGCCCTCTTGTTAAGTGCAAAGAACCAAGGGAAGCAGATACTGACCTTCCCTGTCACTGCTATAGTGACATGTACAGGATCTATCAGTTCTGGTGGAAAGCTCATCAAATTATTTTGATTTCCTGAAAATTAACTATGTGCTGCAGTTTTCAAATTGGAAAAATACCGAGGATTTCTGAAAATTTGTTACAGTAATGACAAAGCTTTCTTTTTAGGAAAAAATTTTCTTGGGGAATTCGGATGACAGTATTTGCAATGATAATTGGTGCATTTGTAGCTGCAAGGTATGGTTTGATTTTTTTAATGCTTTTGTTACATTTACATATCAAAATGTTCCTGAAATAGCTTACCATCATAAAGATTCTGTCTAATGGTGAAAAGAGAGTAGAAATGTAGGTTATTTCCTGTTATCGTGGAACTGAAACAGTACACAATTAATGCAGGTGCACTGCTGAATTTACACCAAAAATGGAAAGTTTCTTTCTCTGATACATACATTCCCATGCAAGGGATTAAGCAGTGGAGTTAGAAAGTATTGCGGGAGGGTATTGTCTGAAATATTTTTTATAATTTCTGTGCAGTCTAGTAGTAGGGTACTTATAACTTTCTGCATTTTGTTGAATATTACATTTCATCAGCAGGATAGTTAGCAAGACGTGCAGGAAGTTGTAGTTCAGTAACATCCCAAGGGTTACTAGTCACCTGCTACTTGTGTAGGCTAAGGAAGTTGGCAATTTTCCTCTTCTGCTTTCAGCCACCTGCGTGGTTTTCCTGTTCCATAACAAATCCGTGATTGTCTCATTCTATTTATTTTAACTGGCTGGTGGAATTAATATGAATCTCTAAATCCACTTTAAGTTATTTTAAACTTAGACCATTGCTCAACTAGACATATGTATGTTTTTGTTGGGTGGTATGACTCATCTATTATTACAGAAGAACAAAGATTGCACACAAAAACGGTTTGGCTATACCCTTCCTTTCCCCAATCTCTTACCGGAGATCAGTGATATTCTAAATTGCAGCACTGATCATATTTACATTAGGTTAGAGCACTAGATATTAGGGTTCATCTGCTGCCTGGCCTTTTCTGGAATACCATTTACAAAATGTGTCCCATTTGAAGAATTCTTATAAATCATATGAGTTCTTTGTTGGTAAATGTTATAAATTTTCTGTAACTTAAATGTTTCTTCTCCATAGTTCTGATTTGGCATTTGATCTAGAAGGTTACATTTTTATCTTGATCAATGATGTCTTGACAGCTGCAAATGGTGCTTATGTAAAACAGAAGCTAGATTCAAAGGTAGGATTCATCTCACTGCTGCATGTTAGAAACATTTACTGTACTGATCAGTAAAAGAAAAATAAGTAATTTTGTTTTTGGCATGGGATAAACTATTCCACAGTAATGTGTTTGACCTGTTCTGTATCTAGGGATGTACAAAATGTTTCACTTTCAAATATTACAAGCTCAAAACTTCATGAAAACCTGCCCCAAGCTTGAAATGGTCTGTTCCAATGCTTTGGAGGCATCTCAGACTTGAAACATTTTTTCTCAAGCTTGAAACAGCCTATTTTGCAGTTAGGTGTTCATGCTTGATATGGGACGTTCTGTGAAATTTCATGCTTGAAACATTTTGAAAGCTGCCATTTATGATTTGTCTAGGTATTCTTTCAATTCCTTTTTTGTTCTAATTCCCTACTTTCTTTTATCACATTGTACATACTATTCATTCAGACTTCTTTCATATTAGCAAGATAACCTGCTCACATAATTGCCATCCTGGATCAGTCTGAGGCTCCTCCATTCCAACTGAACTACAGCTCAAAGCAGCCACAGTAAACTTGGCCAGTGTTGAGGGATCCTGGGAGATGTAATTTAGCTATATCTAGAGAGTAATATGTTCCTCACTGCTGCTCTGAATCCCCACTCTGTTTCTACCAAAGGACAGCTACAATTCTGTTTGTCTCCTTGAGTTAAATAACATAGTCATAACACCAGAAGCATTACTGCAGTCTGCAGTACAATACTACCCAACTATTTTTAGTGTGAACCTATTTCATGCCAAGATTAAAGTGGCAGACTGCGTATTTAGCTCCAGAAAATATTGAAAACCTGCAAGTGTGATTTTTCAGGTTAGGTAAAACTGAGTGCCAGGTGATACGAACTTGTGATAAACAACTAAGCTGAGTTTCCCAAAATGCAGTGGTATACTGATGTTACCTAGATATTATATTACTTGGTTATACACATATATTTAAGGAAATGTTATATAATTAAAAGATGGATTAGTGAAAAGACTGTAACCAGTTTAAGTAACCAGAATAACTGGTTGTTTTCTAAGCATAGTAAATCAAGAGCCAGTTGTCAGTTGTGAAGGTGGATGAATGTTGATTAGATAGTGGTTTCAAATTATGGATTAAGTGAGTTAACTGCTTGGTTGGTTATTTAGGATAGATTTCTTGCAGGAAGGATACAGGTTGTTTCAGGGAAATATGTAGTCTAAGGATTGATTTAGGTTTTTTCTCCATATTTGGCAAACACCTAGTAGGCAAAAACTCACCCAGTTTAGAGGTTGAATTTCTATGGGTAAAAAGTGCTGTTTCCTCTGAATATTTATGCCTGTTAGACATTGGCAGAATGAAGAAATGAAGAATAAATTTGTGGTGCTTATTTCAGTTACATTTCCATTTAATGTTTTTAAAGTAGGCACTAATGTGCAGAAAATATAAATTATGAATTTTCTGTCATACTCTTGATTTGTGTTAGAGTATGAAACTAGTTTGTGTCTAAGAACATGGGAAAGAATAAAATTATAGTATTTGGAGGAAACAACTACAGTTTTGTTTATATAGTTTTCTTTGTAACATTTTATTTTTCATCCAAGATATATTTCTGTTTTTTTTCCCCTCCCATTCCCAGGAGCTGGGAAAATATGGACTCCTTTATTATAATGCACTATTCATGATTCTTCCTACTTTGGGCATTGCCTACTTTACAGGAGATGCACAAAAGGTAACTTTTTTAAAATTCCAGAATATTTTACACCAAAACTATATACATAATTTCATGTTGTGAAAGCACTTCTATATATCACTTGGAAATTTAGGACATAGAATATAGCTTTTCAGTAGTGTTTGCTAAAATGTCTAAATGTGGCAGAGTTTGATTCTCCTCCTTTGGAGTCCTAGTTTATTTGATTTATGTGCCTCTCATCAAAGCATCCTACATTTAAAAAATAAATATATCAAAACAGAAGAAAAGAAAGCATTTATCAACTGTTTAACATGGTTGCAGGTAAAGAAGCACAATATGGATGGTATATATGAAAAGAATATATATATATATATATATAATTCTGAGCCTGGGAAGTAACTGAAAGGCTGCTTTTATTAGCACTGATTTCAGAGAAATTGTCCTGGGAAGGCAATACTAGAATCTTATTATCTATTTATACCATGCTATTTGTTTTGTGCATGTTAATTGCTACTGTGAGAGATGGATAAAATATGTTATTATTGACAAAGAAATAGTAGCTTGAGCATGCTAAGAGTGCAGCTGTGTGAGAGAGAAGGAAGTAGTGTTAAGTGTTATGGTTATCAAATAGTGGCAGATGGAGAGGAAGTTGTCTCCTTGTGTGGGACAATGTAAATACAAATTAATTTGGAGCAATCTTTATCAGTATAATGCAATTAGCTGAAACCTTGAGCAATTACCATAGATGAGGTGGGAGGGACCAGGGAGAAATCCTAGAGCGGCCAGAAAGACTGCACACCCAGAGTACCTTAGCCAATGGGGAAAAGGGGAGGGACTTGCGATCGGGAATGTATATAATTAGGCCGGAGTGTGTATGTGGGTGTGGCTTCTTATTTGCAACGAAGCCCACCAGCCTTTGCAAATGCTTCCAATAAAACTTTACTTCTGACTAACCCAGAGAGATTTGTAGTGCTAGTTTCGCACAGTACCATGTCTTTAGCTATGAATACTGCAATAACATGGCAGTAACATTAAGAATCAGTGGAGTAACTGCAGTTGATCCATTAGGTAGTAGCTGTGGCTGAGATACAAATGAGAGAAGTTAGATAAGTGCTGTTTTTGTAGGTATTGTACTTGCACTCAAAAGGAGCAATGTTTGCATCTGTTGGGCCTTTGCAATGCAGCTTCTCCAACTTGGTGGTCTTTGAGTGTGCTGGTTGGGAATTATGGGATTGATTATTCCACAGGTTTGGTGGCTACCAGGTTAGGGAAATCAACATAAAGCATATTGGTGCCATGATACTTCAATGGTGGCTTTGACTGTGTCAGTAATGATAAATAATCTTGTCCTTATGATAAAGTGCATATTTATTTTTGGTATTTCATGCTTCTGACAAAGATAGAAAACATGAATCTCTGTATAACAAAGAGTTTATTTTTAGCTTATTATGAAGTAGTCCTTTCTAATTTTGTTAATGCACATAATGCAGCAGATTCTTTATTACCTGCCTGTATACATATTTTCTAGGATAGCTTGATGTAGGAATAGTTTCATTCATGTGGAAATATGTATATGTAGTGTTTCATTATATTTTTTTTATAAAATATTATAGTTTGACATCAAGAAAAGCAATAGAACACATAAAAAACCCCCATGAAAATAGATAAAAGAGTTAGAGACCTGATACCAACATGGATCTCATTTAAATCAAATTGATTTAACTGTCTTGTTGGGTAGATTCTTTTCATCATTTTCTAAAAAAATTGTTCTTATTTAATACCTCAGTACAAATATATTGGTACTTAGAGATAGATGTACCATTTTTAAAGAATATAGTACAAACACTTTGCAGATAGCTTAAGAGGTACAAGAATTTCATTAAAGTATTTCCAGTATGATTTTTTTATGGTCTGTTCCCATGCTAAGATTAAACTTCTACCAACTACTACAAATGCTTCCATAGTTCTCATATCAGTGGAGTGTACACTCCATTGTGGCATTTCTTAGGATTGTAGGAATATATTTCCTTTGTGTTAGTATTTCAGTTCCTCTTTCCAATTCCCTGCATTTATATTCCTCCCCAAATACTTCTTTGTCTTCATCCTTTTAGGAGAAGAGGTAAGGGTGTGATTGCATGTATGTACTCCAACTGCAGGGCTTTCTTTTTCTGTGAACAAGGTGTGTTCCTATAATATAATTCAAATACATTATTCATTTTAGTAGCTTTGAGCTAGGCTTATTTTTAAAAAATAAAACATTAAATTAAATGTAAAATCTGGCATGCTTTTCCAACTTGATTTGTATTCACCTTGTCTAGCTCCAAAATAAACAGTGTAGTGTTATGTAGAAGTTTAACCAAGGCAGCCTTTTGTGCATGAGTATGTATAATTTGGCTTTCCTCATTCTAGTTAAAGAATCTTTTCTGTTCCAAGAGAAGCAGCAAGAGACTTGAAGCTAGCAGGGCCAAGCAAGTTCTGAATGGCAGCCAGTCAGACTGGAGACAATGCCTAATTGTTTATAGTTGTTTTCCATTGAAGAAATCTGAAGGAAGTGTTGTAGGTAGTCTGTTTACCAAAAATGAAGATAATCCTGAATTTAAACCCCCAAAGGAAGAGTAGACAGAAAAAAAAATCCACATATGATTCTTACACAGTGCCCAACTTCCCAATCTTGGCAACCCGGCTTCTCAGTTCTAGAAGAACCCAATCTTTGGGATTCCTCCTGCCCAATAAATGAATGTGTGTGCCTCATGTCTGTATGTGCAGGCATTTGTGTATGTAAAAGTTTAGCCAGAAGTTGTAGAGAGTACGGAAGATGACCTTGATGGTGATATGCAAAAGCTGTTGCCTAGGCAAAAAGAGCTGAAGCATTTTTAAAGTCCAGAATGGCCAGATAACATTTGGAACTAGCTTAGACAAACTCCTCCCTAATTCATTGAACTACTTTATAAGAAAGAGGAGGAGGTACAGCACAAATAGGACAAGATAGGACAAATAAATAAATAAATTATTCAATAATTAAAGGTAAAACTTTGAGCTTGACTTCTGGGACTGACTTCCTGCAGTTTTCTTGGCAACATTGTGGAAGTGGTTTTCTGTTGCCATCTGTAGGACTTTTTTTTTCAACAGTCCAGCCTCCAGTCCTAGAATTTTTTTGGTGGGACTCCTAAGACTGCTGAGGCTGCCAGAAGAACCTGTGGACAAAGCAGTGGTCAGGCAGCTGACGAGAAAGAATCCCAAGGTCATATCCTCTCCTACGTATAGGTGGGAGCTCAAAGGCTAAGAGAGAAATATTAGGGCCAAAAGGACAATCCAGTTTAAAACTCAAGGCTCATCTCTCAACATAAATGGATAACTTAGTTCTGTGGTCCACACAAACCCAACTACTGCTACTCTCATTGACTTTGGCTAGTGATAGGGCAGAGAAAGAGCCATAGAATGAGGGAGGAGGTGCCGTAAAGCAGAGCAGGCATACAAATGCTTGTGACAACTCCATGATTATTTTTCCCTTTTAGGATTTAAATGAGCATTAATTGTTAATCATTTGTTATGAAATTAAGATGTTTAAGGTACTGTCTGGTAAAAAGGATGTTATGAAACATTGGAATGTGTGTTCTCCAGTAAAAATAATAGCTTTTTTTAAAAAAATGTGAAATAGATTCACATAGTACAAGATATAGATAGTCCTCTACTTATGAACTTTTGAGTTACAAACTTTTGCTGATACTAACAAACTGTCTGCAACTCCAATCTAGAAGGTCCCAGAAGGTGGGAGAAGCAGGAAAGGGTTAGTTTATGGTGCTCTGCATACGTACGTTTGGTAGTGCTGTCGCGTGTTGGGAGGCTGAGCATACGTCATTTTGGGCGCTACCCCATCCTGTCTGTTCAGTGATCTCATAGTGTTTAGTTTGTGATGTTCTTCCTTTGTGTAGTGACTGTGAATTACAGTATGTCTGGAATTAAGCATAAGAGTGATAATGGGAAAGGGGGTAGTGCTAAGAAGTGTCAATCCATGTACTTGATTGGACTTACAAACAAAATGGACTTATGAACAGCCTCTTGGAATGTAACCTGTTTGTAAGTAGAGGACTGCCTGTAGTGAAAATTTGTTTTGTATGACTTAGATGTTACACGTAGGATCCACTTTTTAACATTCTTGCTGTTTGTGTTGGAAGATACGTATACTAAAAACAGTAGAATATGAGCATTGTGCTGTATTCTAGAATTTGTTTTCATCTTATGTACATATACTGCACGGTGTTAATGTGGAATAAATATTTTTTTTCTCTAGCAAACTCTTGCTACTGAAGGAGAATAAAGACTACTGTACTGAACAGCGAGGAAGCTCAAAATTCAGAGGCCTGGGAAATCTCTGGCTTGTTCATAATAAACTTATATTTAGGGCTTAGCCTCTCTCCCTTTATGTGTTAGCTTAGTATTTTGCATTGATATGTAAGTGCAAATTATGACCTGTGAAAAGAGTAGATAGTTGTATTTTCTTTTGGTGAAGTTTTAACAAGAGGGAAATAACTGTAAGTGAAATTAACAGGCTATGTGTCAGTCATGAACAATTGTGGCAAATATATCAGCGGAGTTCCAACGGAGTGAATAAATTATGTTACATGAAACCTAATTATTGCTGTGATTATAAAGTTGGTGGTAGATATACTCCTGTTTTATTTCTTTTAAATCCTATTTCCCACCTCATCTGTGGTTACGGGGCAAGAAAGGTTTTCTATTGCTTTTTCTTTTGATACTAACAAACTTTGATGAAGAGATAAGGCACACAATATACTCCAGGAACCACCACTCTTTTTAGGCTGGTGAAATTTTGAGACCATCATTCTCCCCAAATGGCTGCTAGAAGATTTCGTTCATTCACAAAAATGGCCACCATGGAATATACCCAGGTACAAAGCTCTGAGATACCAGAATATTACCTGATACTCTCTCCTGCAAGGGGCGTCCTATTACCCCTGTTTACTTGCATTTTTTTTTCTTGGCAGATTTAGCATTGGGTAGTAGTCACCATCATTTTTATTTTCTAAGCAAGCTTCTGAGGCCTACAGTATTTGGGATGCACAGTGCTGGAGCTTATCTTTGCAACTTCTGAATTACAATTTCTGAAATGTTTAAAAGTTTTTCTAAAAATAGAAACTCTGATGGGTCAAGGAATCTGTCAAAAGCTTTGCAGGATACTCTTTAAATTTTCTGAAAATGCACTGTTTAATTAATTAATAGGTTTGATGCTTGGTACCAGGCTTTCATTTTAATTTTACCAAGGTGCATTTTAATTTTCTAGGATTTTAGTTGGTAGCTAAATGGTGTACATTAGATGAACCTTTTTGCCAGTGGTGCAGTTACTACTCTTGATTTTTATTAGCTTTCACACTTTTTAAAAATGCTAATGAAGCAGCAAATTCTTAGTATCTCTCTCATAACTATGTATCATTGGATATTTCTATGCATGTTGCACTTGAACTATGGTATATTACTTATATTTACTTCTTCCTCCAATTCTATGTTTTTCTGTGTCAATGTTTTGATTATAAAAGCATCATAGCGGTCCCCCCCCCAATTTATTGGTTTCTTTTGATTTTACGGAAGCTCACTGGGAAGTTATGCTTTATTAAATTTTTCTTAACATACTAATACTTGGGGTTTTTCTTAATTTAGTTCTTAATACCAAGTAATTATATTTTATTGATATGCTTTTCTTAGTATTTTGTTTCTCTTTAATATTATTTTATTCTCTTTCTACCATTTTAAGGACTGCACTTGAACTCTTTTTACACACTTCACATATCTATTTTATCTTTTCCTTTGGGTCTTAATTTTCTTGATAACTTTATAATTTTGGATTTGTATAAAACATTGGATCAGTGACTGTAATAAACTTGAACTCATGGGAATAAATTTTGTATTCTATTTTTTTTTGTTTTGTTTTTCACATAATTTTATTAAAAGCTTTAAAAATAGCAATAAAAAATAGAAGCTAAAAGAAAGAGAAAAGAAAAAAGGTGCAAGAAAGCAAAACAAAACAAAACAAAAACTCCCCCCAAGAAAATAACTTCCCACCCTCATCATGATAAGTATAAACAATTCCATAATCTCTTCACCTCCTATTGTTTAACGAATATAAAACTCTTCATCCGATAACCCATCTCTTAACAGTAGGCAAATCATTTAAGTTAACGTCCTCTCCAATTCATTTATCAAGAAGACATCCAAACAGAGCTCTAAAATATTAACATTAATATATATAAAACTGAACATTCCACAACTCATAGCTACAACAAAGTCCCATTTAAAAAGTATAAAATGGTCCCAATATCTTAATGTAAAAAACAAACCAAGGTTTAACATTACAAAAAGAGACCATTTCTCCTTTACAAAAGACAAACTCCAATACACAACACTTTTCCCATTCCAAATGCCAACAGTTCCCAAAAAGAAATCCATCCCAAATAACAACTTATACCATTCAGATAAACATTCTATATCTTAACTCTAAACTGTAAATAAATCCACATTTCACAATATAAATTAATCCCAGTATCTCAATACAAACAAAAGACTAAAATTTTACATAAGAAAGAGAAATTATTTTTCCTTTATAGAGAAAAGTTCACCAAACTTCTTTACTTTAAATAAAAAGACAGTTAAATACAAAGCCTGTTTAAGTACTATAAAGTTAAGATACATAAAGTCACTATAAGGGAAAAGGCTATATCATCTTATAAAATTTAAGCAAATCCAGTATATATCACATTTTCCTATTTAGATATCAGTAAATCCGAAAAGGAGAGCCAGTTTGGTGTAGTGGTTAAGGCATCAGGTTAGAAACTGGGAGACTATGAATTCTAGTCCTGCCTTAGGCACAAAGCCAGCTGGGTGGCCTTGGGCCAGTCACTTTCTCTTAGCCCTAGAAAGGAGGCAATGGCAAGCCACTTCTGAAAAAACCTTGCCAAGAAAACTGCAGGGACTTATCCAGGCAGTCTCCGAGAATTGGATATAACTGAATGGATGGGGGGAAAAAAATCCAAAAAGAGCCACCCCAAATAACATGTCCCATGTTATCCCTGGTCAAATAATCCAACTTTATACTCCTTTTTTGTTCTGTGCAGAACAATTTTTCTCTATAACCCATTCAGATAGTAGTTGTTCCTTGTTACAAATTTCTTCAGTACTTTAAACAGTCTCTTTTATGAATCCAACAAAAAGAAATTATTCCAATTGCTCTCTGTGATTGTCATTTTTATCTCCTTAATTTTTAAAAAGTCATCCAGTTTTCTCTTTATATCTGATGACAAGTTCTTATTCAGGGTTTTGTTCATATTTTTCTCTGGTAAATTTTGCTGCATATCTTGTTCTGTGACCTCTTCTTCTGGGAACAAATGGTTTCCAAAAAGACAAAATGTAGCTGACATAATTGAATCAAATTCCTGGCCCAGATCTCAGTGCAGTCCCTCAAAGTTGTCTCTGAACCCCTTTTTAAATTACTTGCCTTGTTATGTCTCCAATTTCAAAAATATTTTTTCTTTCCTGCATGCATGCATTCTTTAAAAATTATTTCAAAGTCTTAATAATCAGTATTCATTATTTCGATGTTTTCTGAGCCCTTAACCCATTTAAAACTTTCTGTAGCCAAAGCCTTATCTTGCTTTTTGCTGTTTAAGTTCTTAAGAATTGTAAAAATAGGTCTTCGTATTCTTATGTTGAGGAATGAAAGGCCTCACTGGGTATTTCCAGCCTTGTCACTTTGCAGGTGTCTTCTTCTTTGAAGCAGTTAATAGGCAATTCCAAAGGTAGCAAAGGAAGTGAATGAACTTAATGTCCTTTGAAAAGGCTCCAGTTTGTGGCTAGAGCAATTACGGAGAATTCCCCCATCTCCTGATTCTCCCCCCCTCCAGAAACCGCTGTCTTTCAGCCTCTGTGTGGAGAAACAGCTTGGGTGATCTCGTGTCTCTCTTTTATCCAAAGTGGATCATAGGAACTAATCTATTAATCAGCTCCTTAATAAAGTCTGCAAACATCAGCATTGCTTTCTGCAGAGCTGTTTTCAGTCTGCCATCTTTCCCAGAAGTTGGAATAAATTTTGTATTCTAAAGCATCTGTGATGGAATGGAATTATGAAGGCCAGGCTCAGGGAGATAAGCGTTTTCTTAGTTCCCACGCTCTTTCAGTGAACTAAGAAAACGCTTATCTCTCTGAGCCTGGCCTTCATAATTCCATTCCATCACAGCATCCACTCTTTGAAACCTTCTTCTGTCTGCTTCTATACTACTGTAGATGTGGTAAAGCAAAATGCTAATGTGCTGAGGGAATAGAATATAGATCAGTGATGGTGAACCTGTGACACGCATGTCAAAGGTGACATGCCAAGACATTTTGGGTGACACGCCAGCATTCACCAACACCTGACAACAACTATTCTCCCTGTTTGAGTTACCAAAGAAACTGAGTTTTTTTTACTTGTGAAATAATTACAAAAATGAAATACATTTCTTTATATAATACATAGCCTCACACATGATTGGACTGTGTTTTTTTAAAAATAAATGAATATGTAAAGAATTGTTTCTCTTTTGTTTGGTGGGGTGGGACATGCTAGCAGAGTCAAGTTAGGCATTTTCCGAATTTTTGACACGCCGAGCCCAAAAGGTTCACCATCACTGATATAGACTAAGCCACTTCAGACTCTAAGTTCACCATCTGTAAGATACTCCCTGCAAGAGGAAATCTACATTGCAAGCAAAAGTTTGAGTTAGAATTCCTCCTATAATGAGCACTTCCTGTTCTTCATGAAATTTCTTAAATATGGATTGGGGTGGGTGTATAAGCTAGGTTCTAGTTCTTCATTCTGCTCTATGTGAACGAATGCCGCACATAGAAAGCAAGTGAATAAGATACCCCTCTCCCCCAAATATAAAGATAGCAAAGGCAGGAATTCATACTCTTTTTTTGATCTGGTCTTATTTGTAAGTAAAGCTATCTGCAGATCAGTAGACATAAAGTTTCTGTGTATAGGGCATGCAAGATTTAGGCTGGATTTGGAAGAAGCTTGTGAGAAGCAGTTTAGATAGTGTGACCTTGATGGTGACCTAAAAAGTGTCTCTATGGGTGGGAACTGGTTTCATCTTCCCTTCTTGTATGTGGACTATTAACATTGGATTACGTTACAAATCTCTGTCAGCCAGATTCTGTTCCATCCTCTTTCAATAGGAAGATATTAGACTGTAATACAATGGAATGTGAAAGGGAAGGACTATTTTAAAATACATAAACAGAAACTCAAAATAATTGTTCACTTGAAATAAGATCCTTATTTCTCAATCTTCCCTATTGTGGAGATATAAATAAACCAAAAGGTGTTTAGTTCCCTGATTAGAACTTGCATTCATGAACTGGAGGAGGTAATCTTGTACTGCCTGTAACTAAACATTTTATGAGTAAATTTGCCAAGACATATTGAGTAGAACTGTGGGACTTTGACATGCATTCCTTAGACATAATCCACTCTCTATATGAAAGATTTCTTTGTATATCCTTAGATATGCCTAACTTTTGCACTTTCATGCAAAGTCCCAGGTGCTCTGAATTGGCTCCTGCTGCAGATTGTATCAGTCCATCATCAGTTTTCAGTCATTGCTGCTTGTAGTACTATGACTTTAATAAAGGGGACCATTCAAAGTCCAGCTGCTCTTCGAAAGTTTATCCAGAAACTACTTCTAACAACTAAGGGAATCATTTGCAAACAAGACATAAAACATTTTAATTCATTGATAAGACCCCCTGTCATAGTTTCATTCTAGTCGATTGAAATTCACAGATCTTTGGATTGTTCTGATTTGTTCTGATCTTTGCTATGATTAGGTATGTCCAGCATAGGGCTCTAATACAGAGACAGCTGAAAAAATAGTAAGCTGGAATATTGTGCAATAGAGATGGCCAGATTAACTATTATGAAGGACCATGATAAAATATATTTTGATTGTTTTCATATTTACATTATGAAGTATTTTATATTTTCCCTTAAGCTCGACAAAGTTGTAAGATTAAAAAATATACTAGTTTGATGGGCTGCACTTTATCTTAGGCAAAATTTTTGCCACACCTTATGTACATTATGATACTCATTGATAAACAAAACTGCTGTAATTTATGATTGCTGTTATCTCTTTTATTAGCTACTTCTATTTAACAGAGTAATGCAGGATGGGATTTTATTTTTTAAATATTATATAGCTTTCTGTTGAGATGAACAATTTTTCACTGTATAGATTCCATACAAAAGGCATTTATACCTAAGTTTTGGTCTATGAATTCTGACCTTGTCATTTTTTCAGCTTACATGGACAAAGTATTATGAAAAATATTCCTGACTATCTGCCTTTCTGTTAATATACATAGAATTTGTTTGTTTTCAGGCAATGGAATATAAAGGTTGGGCAGATTCTCTCTTCCTTGCACAGTTTACACTCTCCTGTGTAATGGGGTAAGAATACTTTATTTTTGTCTTCCCCAATTTTTCTCCAAAATGTATTAACATTGTTTTTCTGGCAACCTTATTGGTCACTGTATGCAGTTCTCTGTTATGATCAAATGCAGTGGGTTAGATACAGCATCAGAAAACAATTGTTGTTGATATACATAATGCACATTTCAATAGCTTTGAACTCCAACACTCTTTTACAGTTGCAAAAGGAGGCAATGCCAGATTCCAATACATCCCTTGGAATGTATTCTGGATTGTTTTTATTAGAATTCTTCTAGACTAAATCTAGAGTGAAATTATAAGCTTGAAAGTTCCTTCCTCCTTAATAAATTTGTGTTAGGTGAACTAAGTACCCTCTCTGTTTTACAAATAGAAATGCCTTGCCTCATCAAGTTCAAAAGTGGATAACTTTTTTTTCTTTCTCTTTGAGTAGTGCCTTCAAGGACACAGCCATTCCTTCAGGGACATCACTGAGAAACAGAAATGCTATTCGTTGGGGGTGGGTGGGTTAAAATTTTAGGAACAGTCTCAAAAGCAAAATGGATGTGTTAAGCTTGAAAAACTTGGTTTGGTTCTTATTTCATAATAAAAGCATGGATAATCACATAGTTGAAAATTGGGAGTTTTGCTGCTGCATCAAATTACATGAAGTGATTTGGGGGTCTGCAGGGCATCCCAAAAGAGAGTCTATGAGCTACTCACCCAATATTGTTAAACATTCTTGCCAGAATATCAGGAATTAGCAGGTATCACATGGTTTCCCAGAAACTAATTACTGATCTCTCTTCTGCACACTTCTGCGTTATACTAAATTCATTGTCAAAATGTTGTGTTTATCTTATATAGGTTTATTCTGATGTATTCAACAGTACTTTGCACTCAGTATAACTCTGCCCTTACAACTACAATAGTTGGTTGTATTAAGGTAAGCTCTTTAAATTTGTAGAACTGATAAATAATTGTATGACCCCATCTTGCAATTTTTCTTGGAAAAATAGGCACAATTCAGCCATGCTTTGTGTGTTTTCATACCTTTTTTTGGTACATATTGTACTTCCTGATGGGAAAGAAAGATATTGTATTACCTTGGTATATAGAAAAGCCTGTGTCCCAAATTGGTCTGTGTGTATGTGAGAGAGAAATGGTAGCTTTTAACAAATCCAAATATGTGTGGGAAAAGCTAAGCCTGACAGATCGAGGTGGTGTGGTAAAACTTAGATAAAAGAATAAAGCTCTGGGATTTCATGCAATCTCTTAATTTTAACTACTTAAATCTAATTTTTAAAGTAATCAGATCACATATGTCTCTTTTAATGCTGGGACAGCATCTGTATGTGATCTTTTTCCTCTCATCGTTTTATAAATACTTTAAAATATTATGGCAATTTATGAACATAACATCCTTCTGTCTGAGAAGTCTACTTAAATACTCTGCTTAAAAAGTTAAATTCTGTTTATTTCTTTACTTCCAGAATATATTAATAACTTACATAGGAATGTTCTTTGGAGGAGATTATATTTTCACATGGACAAACTTTGTAGGATTAAATATTAGGTAAGTAAAGTATCTCCCTTTTAAAAAGCAAATGGACAGATTGTGCAAGTTTATTGTGGAGTTTGTGGCTAGATGCTTTTAGTGGCTTTCCTAGAGTCAGTAAGCTGGAAATCAGCCCTGTGGAACTTGGAAATAGATTACATTGAAGGACCTGTTAAGATTTATATTGTGAGGTACTTTTCACATATTGCTACACATTTTGGGAGCTGCAGATTAAAGGGCGGGGGAAAAAAGCTATCAACATTTATGCAACAAGAAAATGCAATGTATTCTAATATACTGTTATACTGCATAGTAAAGGGCAGGCTTGAATATGTCGGAGTGCTTTGTTGTCTGAATGACATAGTTTAGGCTTTTTGGGGGGGGCTTCTGGGATTATTTAATTATTTAACTGCTCAGGTAATGATATTTGTTTTTTTTTAAATTGGTATATCAGTTTTAAGTTTGCTGACACAGGAGACTGTTTTTCCTGCTATGGGTTTCTGTTACCTCAAGAGGTATACCTGTTCAGAGATGATGTAATTCAAAGATATAGTGAAAACCAATTAATTACATATATATCATTTGGGGACTGTAATTAACATTGTTTAAATTACTCAGACTGATCTTATTTTGGTTAGAATAGGAGCCTTATAAGGTCAATCTATTCACTAAATTATTTTCTGAACAGAAGCACAACTAAGAAATTAAAAATATATACAGAAAGAAAATGGAAGACTGAATTTAGGAAAATCATCATACGTAGTTTAAAACACAATTCTGATAAAATTGCATTTTCTATATTATCAAGTGCAAGTATTAAAATATAGATGGAATTTTTTATTGTGGCTGATGTGGGTCTTCCGGGCTGTGTGGCTGTGTTCTGGACACAGGACATGGCCACACAGCCCAGAAGACCACACATCAGCCATCGTATTCCGGCCGTGAAAGCCTTCAACAATACATTGAAGTTTTTATTATTTTTTTTTATTGGCTATTTATAGGTGGCCCTTAATATTGTCTTTCCTTCTAGTATTCCTAGGGTCTTGAATGGGAACCACTTTTATGAGAATATTGGTAGGAATAAAGCAAATTTAAGGCGTAGGTATCCATAACAAGCTATGATGGGGTGAAAAAAGTTACATGTGTCACGACATTGTTAGACAAATGATGCAATTAGGTACTTGCATCACAGCATCTGACCAAAATAGGAAAGTCATTGAACATGTTGTCATCTGACCCCCTGCAGATGCCAGTGATTTGAGGTAAGATTATTTAGTACAGAAGAGAACTTTTGGGTTTCAAAGGCATATTTAGCTATTTTTAGGAGTACATCTGGCAGCAGTCACCTGAGTATACAGGTAACTCCCCAAAACCCCTCTCACAACATTCTATCCATCACCATATCCACAATGTAGGAGGAATTAAAATAATTCCACTTTTGTTAATATGGCCCAAATAAAATGTCGTTTTCAGCAGTTTCTCTGTAGGAAGAAATTCAGACTGGACTTGCTGATTAGTTGATGGTGTGGGGTGAGGAGAGTCACAGGCCACAAGGTATCTGGCTGAGGGACACAAAAGAATTTAGTGAGGGCCCTGCGGGTGTCCACGGCTGCTACAATACTGACCACCAGTTTAATATCACTTCATGAAGAAGTTTGTTTTTTGTTAACTCTAAATGCTGATGTTTTGCAGTATTGCTGGAAGCCTGGTATATTCCTACATCACCTTTACAGAAGAACAAATGAGTAAACAGCCTGAAGCTAGCATCAAGATGGACATTAAAGGGAAAAGCTCTGTATGACAAAAGACATACTTACCAGAGTAACTCTTGCTTTTTAACGAGATGTGCTGACAAATCAGTGTCATATGCAGTCTTTGTGAATGGAACTGGGTGGCTACTTTGTATTTGCACAATCAGAAGATTGCCACATTTGGAATCAACTATTTATACTGGACTGCATAGATTGCATTTAGGTTGCAAGGAATTTCATATGTGTGTGTGCGTGCGTGTATGTGTATTAATAATCTCAAATGCAGTAAAAGTATTGCTAGTTAGGATTGGGTGCAGCAAGAAAATGTATCACTGAAATCAAACAAGCCTATTCAAACTCTCATGGCTTGTTGAACCCTCCAACTTTAACTGCATTTTCCTTGAAATCATGCAATCTGTATAAATGAAGTGTGGTTCCTACATCTCTCTGCCTGAAGCTGTGTATAAGTGATGAGAGGATATTCTGAGGCGCAGTTTGTGGGGAAGATGGACCTATTCCCACAATCAACAGAAAATGTTATCCAAACAAATTTGGGCCTTGTTGATGTCCCACTGATTTTTTTTTTCCTGAACCTAATGAAGCACTTTTAAGTGTGTGTTACACATTGTTTGTGTATCTTGGCCAGAATTATTATTTTTAAGGCCTCATAGACTGATCAGTAGCTGTTACAGATTAGGAATAGATAAATGTTCTAAAGAACAAGGTTTTAAACACTGGTTCTCATGGAGAAATGAGAAAAGCAAGCTACAGTGCTAAAATATGTGTGGGGTTTTTTCTTCCCAGTAACAGGCTTTCTTTTATTTAGTTAACTTTTTTCTATGCAACTGGTGTGCTTTTTTTAAAAAAAAATCTCATCATTGGTTTCTTTTTTTAAAGTTCATAGCTTCTTAAAAGACTGTTACAAATGAGAGTTTGCAACTCTGTGATTTAAGTGTTTTGAAATGCCCATTTCATTTCTGAAGAAAATAGTTTTGCAAACATTTATTGAAACTGTTTGTACATAGAAAAGCATGTTGCTGGAAGTTCTTCCTACTTATGCCCCCAGTGTATCATTTCAGCTGTGGTTTTTCAACCCTAGTTCCCTTTTTGAAATGGGTTCGCATATCATGCTAAACCAACAAACAGGCCCCTTTCATTTTGAAGAGAGTGATGCCACTGGGCAAGCACAATGATAAGGAGACAGGCAGTAGCTGTTTTGAAAGGAGCCACACAAGCCTTACAAGTGAAACTTTTTTATCTGTTTGAGAAGAGGTCTTCCTTCATATATCCTCCCATGTGTTGCAAAGCAAATAAGGCAGATTTACAACGTATCTAAGTCCTTAAAAGGAGAATGATAGTATATTCTACTGTCAGTTGTCCTATCATATACCTCTCACACACTTAAATTGAAACATGAGGAAAACTGTATAGTATCTGGATAAAGTTTATCAAGAAAGTTCTGAATTTTAAGGAGCTGCCTGTCAAATTCAGACCACATTGAAAGATGTGTTGGGGCCCAAAGCAAAATGTTCTGCTAAATGAAATCCAGTTTGCTTTCCACTAAAGAAAACCTAGCTTTAGTTTATTTGACTCAGTTGACCACACAAATTCCTGGTAATTGCCTTGTCCATAGTGAGATCGCCAAATACAGTAAATAATTCCTTTTAAACATTAAAAGACATTGTAGAAGGAAAACCCTGTGAGACTGGCAGCCAAAAATCTATGGTAGATGGTAGGACCCTGACAGACTTTATTGAAAGGTATAAGCTTTTGTGAGGTGCTCGTCAGATACAGGGAGTGGTTAAACTGATGGAAGACTTCAGAAGGAGACGAGGGACAAAGGTGATGAGGGAGAAAGGGCGGTTATGCACATGCACATTAGCATGTTACATATACCTCATCAGCAGTTGTGATGTGCTAAAAGTGCATTATGTTGGTTAATACCTGAGATAGCCAAAGTCCATACACTTCTTGCTGTATAATGCTGGCATAGTTTTATAAAATGGCCACTTGTCCTTATTCTGAGTCCCACTACAAACTTGCGTCCGTGCTTTTGTACAAAGTGTGACCTGTTTGTCCAGCAGAGAATCCAAAGGGGTGTTGCTGGCAGACATCACATTGGAAGAAGAGCACGTGACAGCACCTCTAATCTTGTGAAGTTGTTGGGGCCTGAGAGTATAACTATTGGTGTAAATGTGGGGGCAAAGAAGACATCCGAGTTTCTTGCAGGGCCTGATTTCCACACTAGCATCCTTGTTCTGTTGCTTCTTGTTGCCTGTGAGAATCTGTTTCAGGTTGGGTGGTTGTCTGTATGCAAGTATGTGTCTGCCACTCAGTGCCTGAGAAGGTTTGATATCAGGACTCAGGACAAAGACAGAGCATTTTAATATCCCAGGACACTCAATTACAGATTTCAGAGTTGCCATTTTAGAACAAAAGTGTGCCAGGCTCAGAGAGTGAGATACTGCCAAACTCACATAAAAAACCTTCAGGTCTCAAATTTTACAAACACAATTGGTTTTTAATACATTGCAATGACTAATTGATGAGGTACTTGTAATCTGTCTCACATATAAACTGCATATGCATAAGTACCCTTTTCTCATTTTCTTTTCAAATCCTTCATCTGTTTAACCACTCCATGCAACTGATGAAGTGAGCTACAGCCCACAAAAGCTTGTGCCTTTCAATAAAGCTTGTTAGGCAAAAAGGTGCTACCAGACTCTTTAATTAGTAATTAAACAATTCTAAAGCACTGCAATTTTTCTTTATTTTGAAAGGAAATAAGGTTAAATCTTAAAATTATCAGAACTTAAAAGATTCTCATCCAAAAAGCTGAGATTGTAAGTGAATTCCCTTTCTAAGATGTTTCTACCCTGTTCTGTTGTCAGGACAAATCCTGGTTCTCCATTCATGATTGTCAAGCCTGAGGAAGAGATTCCATTGTGGTGCCAAAATTACACTAACAAAAATGAAGTGATTTTATGCCGCCCCCCCGGCTTAAAATTGTCCTGCCTAGGCTTCCCCTCCCAACCTTTTTGCATGTAAGATACAGTTATGTCCTTAATTGCTTTGTGGATTAAATATAACTCTAAAATGAAGTCTGTGAAATAGATAATGCTTATATATTCTGTGTTAAATATATATAGTCATTCCAGATCTGGCACCAAAAAAAGTTGAATTATGTGTACTGGAGACATTTAGCCTGTAATTGTTTTGTATATTTATGAATTTTTTAGAGGAGGGGCAAAGAACTATGCTGGACATTGCAACACTAAGAAGAAATCCTATTCCAGCAGTAAGTTGCTGTCTGAGATAGCACAAATTAATGTTTGGCGCACTTTCAAATATATTCTCTTAGCCTTAAAGCGTTGAAAGTAAATAGAGAATTTCAGGATGTACACTTGCCATATGCAAAGTGGCTAATTATAATAGCTATTCTGGGATGGTCTATCATAGCGTAATGCAGAGAAGAGAATCCTGGAGCTTCACAGCCACATGGGGTTCTTGAGCCTCTTTGCAGCCTTGGAAGCACTTTCATCCTTAATGCTGCAAAATTATCACCATTTTGAGGTAGGATGTAGACAGACAAGTTCTACAATAGGTTTACTGTGGTTTGAAAAACAAGCCCCAGTTCTCCCCAGAATTTGCAATATGCCCGTTGTAGCCCTTGGTCGCCAGAAAATTGTCCATTAATATACCAGCCAAATGATTGTTCCAGTTTGAGTTATAAAATTGGTTCTAATTTAGGAGGACTGTAAATTGATTCAAGCAAGGAGCAGCAACTTTCTAGATGTCAGTTATTCCATGTTTCTCTTGAATAATGTCTTAGTGAGCAACAATAAATTTTGGGGCAGGGGAGGGAGTGGAATTTAGGTGTGCAGGGGTTTTTTTTGCCCTAGATGTATTAAGCCATCCTTTGGCTTATGTACATTTTTTGTTTTGTTTTGTTTTGTTTTGAACCCTCTAAACCATGGAAGATTATTCCTTCACTTATTACTGGTTTGCCACTGAATTTAAGCACTATGATTGTAGGTGGTTCTGGAGATCACACAAAAGAAGTCGGTTCTGCATAAAGAGATATGTACTTTCTCCAACTGCTGTAACCCAATTATCAGTACCAACATTTTAATCAAAATGATTAACTCCAGGCTTTGCACCTGCCAGCTATTTAGAAGAATGAATTGTCTTGACTTTGAAGGTAGCATTAAAGGGAACCTTTATAGTAGAATTTATTTTCTTGTCTACTTATGCTGGGCTTAGTAAGTAGATAATGGTAGCATTTATGTAATGCTAGCTAAAAAATGGATTATTTAACACACAGCTGCCTTGGTCTATTGTTACCTTAATTACTGTGCACCAGAATTATCATAAAATGCTTGTGGACAATTTATGCAAATAAATACGTAGAATGAGGGATGTTGTTAGACTGAAATTCTCATAATTCAGTCAAATTATTGTATTTTTGTTAATCTGCTCTACTGAGGCAGTTGCTCTCAGGTACTTGTTAGAGAAAATGTTAATCTACTGGATAGATTTACTGCCATATAAAATAGTTCTGAGTTCATTTGCTTTTTGTAAAATACACATTTTTAGTGCCAAGTTTTGGAAAATATATATACTGCCTAGGTAAGTAAGTCTTACTAGTTTTATTTTCTACACTATTAAACTTCCTGTTACTATTTTTCCTATATAGAGCAATCCAATATTAAGAGTAAACATTTTTATTGTATAACTTTTATGTGCTATGTATTTTTGTACCAGCTTAAATAAATCAAGATTGTCTCCATTTAATTTTTTTTTTTCTGTTCTGGCTTTTGTAAGATTTCTAGTATTTAGTCACTATAGGTTTAGGTACTATACTGTTAATTATCTTAGGGTTTAGCACCACTTTTTAATGAATGTTGATGGTGTAACAAATTCAGTAGTAGTTGCCTTCGTTGCAAAAACAGCCATAATCAAGGTATGTTGGATCCACTAAAGCTATGGTTAACAATACAGTGGGAAAGCTTTGGGCTGTCTTCCAAATATGTATACATCCCAGACACTAAGCTGCTATATGCAACCACAAGGGTTTTGTTACCTCTCTACTCTTCCAAAAAAGTAGATGTATGTGCTTGTTAATATTGAGAAAATATTGCCAGGGTATGTGAGCAAAAGCATCACATATTAGCAACTATGGTGCAGTAGTTAAGCTGAACCAGAGAAACTTGAATTCAGGCCTACTTTCAGCAGGTTATTTATAACAGTCACTCAGTCCAACCTACCTCACAAGGTTGTTGTGGGAATAAAACAGAGCACTCAGTGTAAGCTCCCCACCTTGAACTCCTGGAGAAAAGTCAGGATATACATTTAACAAATGAGTAGATACACTTAAAAGGGCCAAACTGTGTCCAAATTGTTGCCAAGAAAACTACATAGATGCGTCCATGAAGCCAAGATTGACTCAAGAACATTATATAATACTTATTGTAAACATAATTTCCCTTTGCCTGTATTTATGTGGAAATTTAAAATTTTTTACTTTAGTGATTTAAACTTTTCCAGATCTATATTATTGTTTAGATTCCTTTACATGTCAGCAAGATTATTTAGCTAACTCATATTGTATGTCAAGACAACAAGCTTGAACAATGGAGGAGCCCTGATTGCATCATCCAATTACATTCAGAAATAGAAAATATTTTGGAAAAAAAAAAGGATTAAATTAATTCCCTGTATCTGAATATTATTTGTTCTCTTAACCAAGATGAAGTTTCTTAGTATGGTCAAAATATTGACCTTGTGCTCCCATTCAGATGTATGGTATTAATGTTTCTGATTGTTAGCCATCATAGGATAGATAATTTGACACATATCTGACTATCTGAGAAGAATATATCTGAATGTATAAATCACAGTAATAATGATATTCTATTCTCTTTATCAAACATTCAGGTTTGTAGATGCCTGTGAAAACCCTTAAGAATAAATTAAAAAGTACTTCAGAGGGTGGAAATTACTAAACAATGGAAACTTGGAAACACAATAGATTCTACATAAAATAATGTTATATTATTTTGTTTTCTGCCAGCTTACCCAACCTTGCATGAAACTTCCTATTGTATTGCATTATAATTGTATCACCTCCAGCCAGTTTGGTGGTGCCGTTCAATATAATTGGAGGACATCAAACTGGGAAGACTACAGCTCATTCTTTAGAATTGTTTTATATAAAATAGAAACATGACATAACAGTTGTTTAGTATTTTCCTGATTTTCCATGCAAATTCTCATCAAATAAGAATTATTTGATCTTCCTTTTATAATTCCCTAGCATTAACTCTAGCCACTATAATTTTTAAATTTATATTTACATGAATATAGCTCTACAAGATTCAGGCTTTACCAAAAATTTCCTTGTTTATTAAATCAGTTACAATTTTTTGTTTTTCTTTACTGAAGAACTGAATGAATTGAAACAAATTATTGAAACTTGATGAAATTCTATCTGGGCTAGTAATTTCTCAATACTTTTAATAGAAATCTCCATTTTTTTATTACAACAATTAATTGAACTCTATATTCTGTTGTATATCAGGAAATGGTTATATTTTATTGGTAAATATCCTCAACAAAAGTATTCATAGATTTAGATATTAGTTCTAATTTCACAGCAAGAATCTATACAACTGTTTATCCCTAATTGATTTGTTTAAAAACCCTATTCATTAAATATTTGGAATTTAGTTTGAAACTCTAGTGTGTAGCACAAATTTTATATCCAAGTTCAGAGGTTTGTTAAAACTAATGAACAGTTCAAGTATTCTCTCCCATATTATCAAGCAGCATTTTCACATTCTCTTAAAAGAAACAAATTCACTCTTAAATACTCAATATTTGTATTTATATAAGCAATATGTTTAAAAAAATACTTTAATAAGCTTTTCCAGAATTGCAGACAGGGAGCTAGGTAAGAGACACAGGTATTACCAACAGTGCAAAATTACTATGTGAAAAATTTATAAAAACTACTTTGCAATTTTTTTTTTTGATTTCTTTCAAAATATCACTTTAAACCCTTTATAAAGCCAACAGTCAGGCCTGTTGAATTGAAGGTTTGATTCAGACTGCACACAATGCACTTTATGGATCAGGACACAATAGTGCTTAAAATATACATTACAATCACTATACACAAGCTGCACTGACTTTTCAATCCAATTTGGAAGCAATGGGTTTCATCTTTTCCAAACTGCACTAAAAGCTTGTTTGAACTGGTTACTAAATTACAAGATTTTTAAATAGTACTACTAGTGCAATGTCTTTGTCAAGTTATAGTGGCTGCATTTTAAAGAACATGAATAAAATATTGTATAAACACCTGCATAAATGAGATGCACATTACAATTAAATACTTAAAAACAGCTGAGCATTACATATTGAGTATGGAATGTCAGGATTTTCTTAGGCATACCATTAAAGGTAAGATTAAAGACCAAAGTAAAATTTCTGAAAAATGTACACAGTGCTATATTTTACTTACAAGCCTGAGAACAATATATTTATAAACTTTCCTATGAACAGTCTTGCAAGCATTTCCAACCTGCAAAAATACAGACAAGGAACAGAAAATAGGCCTTCAAAGTTGCAATAAGATTTCTAAAAGCATTGCACTGCCTTGCTTTGATATACTTTTTAAAACATAATCTTTGATACGAGGCTACGAAAACTTTGGATTTTCATATTAACAAAATTGGGTTTGGTCAGCCATGGCACTTTCCCTAAAGCAGTAAAGTTTAAAAGATTAAATATTTCATCTGTGCATGAACTGAGATACAGTGTACTGCTTGTGAGCAACAGACAATAAATACTAATCCTATAATGTTAAATCATGGAATTCATCAAAATGTCTCATGAGAAAGCAGAAGGCTAAAAGTAGGTAACTTTAGGAATACCTACAACAAAATTATGTTGGGATAATCTAAAAGGCTACTGGAGTTCATGATTAAAACCAAACGCTATGCATTTTGTCAAATCATTGAATGATCAGATCAACTTGAAGCTATAGTTGTAATGTTTCAAATAAGCTCCAAGACAAGCACATTGTTAATTTTATTTTACATAGCCAATGTGGCAACAAAAAGAATGAAAGACTTTATATGTCATTAAGTGATTGATTCTGTAAATCTTCATTATGGCCATAATCCAAATCCTTTTACGTATGGGAACTGTCGCTTCTGAAACTATCTCCAGACTGACAAGGATTTGTTTCTAATGTAAAAAAACAGGTTAAAAACCCTTATAGTACCTCGTATATGTGCATATTAATACACACACATGCCATAATAACTACCATCTACACTTTTCTACTTCCTCAGAAGTAGTGAATCCATGGATTTGTTGGATACGGCATAAGGCCCCATAGCAAACAGGCTGTGCATTTGTGTTCCTCATCAAGGTAGCCAGATTTAATTGACTCAATTCCTAATTCTACTCTGCTCACTGAAATATACAGATAAACTGATAAATAATGTAATGGATGACCTTGACTAACAAGAGTTAGCAACATTAAAGCCTTTAGCTGATTTTTAAGATTCTATCTCATAAAAAGAAATCTGAAAAACAATTATAAAAGTAAGAACATTTGTGCAATCAAAGCATCATGCTAATCTAAAAATTTTAAGTCACCATTTGTCCCAAGATACAAGTTTGAAAATTCTGATATTCAGAATTGGGTATGCATTTTAAATATTAAAAATTTCTACTGCTTTCTGAAACATGACTTTTATTAATAAAAAAGCTTTAGCAAAATAAAGTGAAGCTGACAACTCCTCAGAAGATCAACTCTCAGAAGATCGAAGTTTACCATACTGTACAAGTTATGAAAATTACACACTTCTTTTTAGTAATGTAAAAATCTTTCAAAGGTTACAAAATCTGGAAAAATACAGAAAGTATTTCTTATTTCCAGATAAGAATATGGAAAGACATCACTGATGTCAACAATTTTACATACAAACCTCTTGGTTTATTTTTAAAATATAATTCATTCATATATATATATATGTGTGTGTGTGTGTGTTTATATATATATATATATATATATATGCGTATATATATATACGTATATATACACACACACACACAGACATATACATACATACACGCGCACATACACACACATATATATACACACATACATGAATGAATTCTCATGCAACTTTCAGGATTTACAGGCATTCCTTAAACTGTTTAATATTGCTTCTTTCTTCACTTCTGTTTTATCAATTCTGCTTAGGAATTTTAAGCTGACTATTTTCCAAAGTATATTTTACATAACAGGTTAGTGCCCTGAAGTAATCTGCAGAAATCTGCCTTTAAAAAAAAATAAAAAACAAAAAACCTCTCAACCGGTTCTATAGCAACTGGCTCTCTGATAGAAAATTCTCCCACCCACTGCATCTGCATTTCAGGATTTTAAAAGGTATACTGTAACCTCAGCTAGGATTAGAAAGCAACTAAAATACATTTCAAAATCTCCATAAATTATATTATGGGATTTGAAACTGTAAAGAGAACCTGTTAACCCTGAAAATGCAGACATCCCCAAAAATTATTTGAATGCAACATGTTCAATCACCCACAGTCTCTTGTTCTTCAAAATTTCCATGGGCTACTGCTTCTTGGAAAATTTCAGAGGAACCTGTGCATTCTTTGTCATTGCTGTTGATTCTTCTCCTTTTCACAGGCCTTTCATTTTTGTCTTCAAGATCATTCCTTGTATTTGAATGAGGAAGTTTAGAATGATTGGAAAGGTTTTCAGGTTCATAACCATTTGTATCAAAATCTACAAGATGCATTTTTTTGCCAGGTGTTGGTCCATTTAGATGCAGTCCTTCAATTTTCATGTCATCTTTATTTGATAATTCACTTGGCCCATTAGTAGATACACCTACAAACAGAACAGTAATATAAAATAGAAAAGAAAAAACTACCATTTTTAAAAACAAGTCACAAAAATACTTAAAACCATGGACATGAACAATACTATCATATATACAGAATACAAACTTGTCCAGTTTGTAACTGTTTAGCTTTTAAGTGGTTTGAATAACTCTACAAAAGTGGTTGGTGATATCATGCCTCAAATGAAATTTGATTTCACTTCCTTTACATTTACATAATGGTTACCATCTGGTATGCATTTTTACCTGCTTCTATAGGTCCAAACTTATAATTTCAGATGCCTCTAGGGCTGCACTAAGACCCAGTCTAGGACTACCCTGACCCGTGGAAGTTCCATGGGTAAACTTGGGCTAGTCATTCTCTTTGAAGCCAACCTACCCCATAGAGGAGGAGTTGAGGAAGAGGAAAAAGGAGTACCACACTGAGTTCTTTGAGAAAGGTAAGATACGAATCTAACAAACAGGCAAGTAAGTAGACAAAGTATTTAAGAGAACCATGTGATTCAAAGGCTGCAGATTGTACATGAGCCAAGTATCTTTCTGCCCTCAAACAGTTTTGTAGAATTGAATACTGTAATTTGCATCTTTAAAAAACCACAACACACAAATGGAAAAATGTGCAAAAGAATAATTTAAAATTAGATGAAAATTACTTGCAAAAATGTACTTTGTTGGCTTAAAGAGTGTGCCATTAGGGAATTTAGATGGAAGAAAGTGTATTTTACCTACCATTTTGATTACTATTGCTGGTTGTGCTGTCCTCTCTTTCTGAATGGCTGGTGCTGCTGTTGGAAGTTGTAGGAGGAGGACTAGGAGCTCTGCTGGATGCAGCGCTTTCACTTTCATCTAAAAGACGATCCATGTAGTCCCTTTTTAAAAAAAGCAAGAAATTTGCTCTTCAAGTATGTTTCACTATAATGTTCCCACAAGATATGGTCCTACATTGACCAATCTGCATTCATATAATGCTAAGCCAGGATTTAAAAATTATAGTTATTATTGAAGAAGTCAAATTTGCCTAGTTTGCACATACATTAAATCATATTGTGCTAAGGCAAATTCAGACAAACTACATTATGTTATATATGATCCAGGCAAATTTTATTATCGAACAACTTAAGATATAAAGCTCAAATTCAATGAATATGTATTAAGATAAAAAGTAATACAGAGGTAAAGCCCCTAGAAATTCTACAACTAACTTGTTTACAACGTAGCATACGATCTGCTGCGTATGGTTTATTTTTTGCTCAAATAGTCCTCCCTTAATGACTTCCCTATTTAGCAATCGTTCAAAGTTAAGAGAGTGCTGAAAAAGTAATTTTCTGATTGGTCCTTGCATTTAATCACCATTTGCACGCTTCACAGCCGGCTTCCAACAAGCAGAGTCAAATTGCAAGTTGCGGTCATGTGATATCTTGCTCAATGGCTGCAGGTAATTAGCTTAATGACTGCAACAGAAGTGAAGTCATAAGCCCACTGCGGTCATGTCATGTCTTGCTTAATGACTGTGTCATTTAGTGACAGAGTTGCCAGTCCCAATTATGGTAGTTAAGTGAGGACCTGTAATCCTAAGCCATCATTCTAATATGATAAGCCTTAGTGGAAAATGTCCATTTAAAGCATTCAAAGCATAATCCATTTTAAATTTTGAATGGAGATTTATTATACAAACAGTACAACAAAGGTTCGCCCAAAATAACTTTTCTATGCTAAGCTGGTAAAGTTTTTTTAACTGCTATTTTTATGATCCTTTTATCTGCTGTCGTATTCATATTTTTTTACTAAGTGTTTTTTGCTTTATTCCTAAGTGGCCTGAGACTATTGTTGCTGAAATGTGCACAGAAATTCTTGAGGTAAACTGACATCCTAGTACGCTTCTCCCATTCCATAACACCCTTTTTTTTAAAAAAAAGAGAGGGAGAGTGTCAGCCAAAAAGCTTAGCTTTAATTTTATCACTTCTCCTTTGTGGCATAACATCGCTATACAACTATTAGATAACATACATTATACACTGCTTTAGAAGCCTCACAAAATTGTATATAAATCAAATCGCTATCAGTCTAATAGGTGGTAGGAAAGCCATTGTTAAAATGCTAGATTCAGATCAGAGGAACTTCTCAGTTAAAATTCCCACTCAACTACTCTTCCTATTGTCATCAGTTATAATTTAGGGTATGTTTGTGAGAAAAGGAGACATATGATCTTGACCTTTGGAAGAAAGGTTAAAAATTGTACTAAATAGAGTAATAATAGCATCTGTACCTCTGAGAAAACAACATAACGTGCTAATGTAATATAAAAGTGCAATTTTATACACTTTCCATTTCTAATTAACTAGAAAAGCCATAGTTTTAAAAAAAAATTATTTTAGTAGAGTGCAAAATGAGGAAACTGATAAGTAATCAACAAGACTTACGTTACACCAGGATGCAGATTGTACTTCTTTTTACCAAATCGTGTCTGCTGAGCAAAGAAGTCATATCGTTCTGACTTTTTCCACATGTAGTAAAATGCTACACACTCTCCAACAGATCTTGTTCGTACCTGTGTTTATTACACACCAAGAATATAATCTACTGTAATATAAAATTCATATTAAAGAACATATCTATAGTAAAGGGAATATTCAATTTGGAACATTTACATCTTGACAACATGTTGCCAAGAGCCTACTGACAAGCTGGCAGACAGCAAACTGTTCTTAATTTTTTCCCCCTCTCAACTACCATGCAACACCCCTGTTTTGGCTTTGTAAAACTAGAAAACAGCATATTATTATTATTGTTGATCGCACAGTCAGCCAGATGTTTAGACTGGATTTGACATTTTTATCCTCCTATCGAGTCCTTCCCAAGGACCTGGGATAGGCAGATGTTTGATGGTGTTAAAGGTATCGTTGCAGGATATAATCTGTTCCAAGTAAAGATGCCTTTTGCAATGGACTGATGGTGATTTTGTCAATGCCGATGGTTTGCAAATGCTGCTCCAGATGTTTTGGGATTGCACTTAAGACGCCTATTAACTATTGGTACTATCTTTGCTTTCTTTTGCCATAGTTGTTCTATTTTCAGGTCTTTATATTTTGGGATTTTCTCCAGTTCTTTCTCTTCTATTTTGCTGTCTCCAGGTATTGCAATGTCCATTATCCAGACTTTTTTGTCTTTCTTATCAACAGTTGTAAAGTCTGGGGTGTTGTGTAGCAGGTGCTTGTCTGTATGAATTCTAAAGTCCCAGAACACTTTAGTTTCTTCATTTTCTATTACTTTGTTTTGTTTGTAGTTACTCCAATGCACCATTGTTGCTACTTTGTCATGCCATTGTTTGTGGTTAGTCTGTGTGATCTTTTTGCAGCAGCTGACAAGGTGGTCTACTGTTTTTTCAGCTTCTTTGCAGAAGCGGCATTTGCTGTCTGTTGCTGTCTTCTCAATTCTGGCTTTATATGCATTTGTTCTTAAAGTATGGTCTTGTGCAGCCAGAATTAGTCCCCTCTGTCCCTTTCTTCAACTTTCCTGCTCTTAGCTATCGCCAGGTCTTCTTGTCTGCTTTGCCTGCTAGTTTTTTGTGTACTGGCCATGCAATACTTTGCCTTGCCATGTCTCTTTTCTATTCTTCATATGGTCTTTCTCTTCAGTATTCAGTAAGCCTTCATGGTGTACTAGCTTCAGTGCATCTTCTCACTGTCCTTCAGATATTCTTCTAATGCCCTTTTTTCTTCTTCAACTGTCTGGTGTACTTCCAACATTCCACACCCACCTATGCTCCTTGGTAAGTCTGTCAACATTGCTGCGTGCACGAAGGGCATGATTCATTGTCATTATTTTTCTGGTCTTCTAGTTCTGCTTGAGTTCAGTCCACTATTCCAGCTGTGTATCTAATGACTGGAATTGCCTGGGTGTTAATTGCCTTGATGGTATTTCCTCCACTGAGTTTGGACTTTAAGATCTTCTTCACTCTCATGATGTATTCACTCCTAATCTTCTTCTTGACTTCAATGTGCTTGATAGTGCCAGCTGGAATGATGCCCAGGTATTTGTAGTGATCTTCTTCATCCAGACTCATGATGTTATTTCCATTGGGCATCTTGATTCCTTCAGTTTTCACTATTTTTGCCCTGTTGATGGTAAGGGTGGCACATTTGTCCAGTCCAAACTCCACTGCAATATTTTGGCTGTATATTTGGATAGTGTTGAGCAGCGATTTCAGATAGTATTTTTCTATACAGTTTCAGATCATCCATGTAAAGGAGGTAAGATAGCCTGGCAGATGTTTTTGATATTCGATAGCCATGGCCTGACTTATTCAGTATTGTTGACAGAGGAATCAATGCAATGACAAACAGTAGTAGTGATAGTGAGTCTCCTTGAAAGATTCCTCTCTTGATATTAACCTCTCCCAGTCTATCACCATTGACCAGCAACTGTGTCTTCCATTGTGCCATTGGTCTTTGCACAAAGCTTCTGACTCCTGCTATTTCTAGGCACTTGGTTATCCAATCATGTGGCAGAGAGTCGAATGCCTTCTTGTAATCAATCCAAGCTATATTCCAGTTAGTCTTCCTCCTCTTGCAGTTTTCCAAAATCATTATGTCAATTAGGAGCTGATCATTTGTTCCTCTGCTGTTTGGGCAGTTTCCTTTCTGCTCAGATGGAAAGAGCTTGTTTTCAACCAGATGCAGCTGGACTACATCAGCTACCACATCACTTAGCAAGTTGAAAGTTGTTGGTAAGGAGATAATTGGCCTGTAGTTGCCTGGTGCTGCTCCTTTTGTTGAATCTTTCATTATCAGGTAGGTTTTGCCAGATGTTAAGCAATCTTCAATTTCACCTCCTTGCAGTATGTTGTTAAACTGCTTGGCAATGAGTGGATGCAGACCAGTCAGGTGTTTCAACCAAAAACCATGCAGTTCATCTTCAGCTGGTGCTGACCAATTCTTGATCTTCCTTGCCTTTTTTGCCATCATTTCTGCTATTATTACAAGTTCTTTCATTTCAGCTTCTTTTTTATTCTTATGCACCCCCTTTATCCAAGCTGCATTCTTGTTGTATTTCTTTGGGTTGTCCCATAGCTGCACCCAGAATTCCACTGTTTCTCCTTCGTCAGGTGTTGACTGATTCATTGCAGTCTCTCCATTGATGGACTGGTAGAAATGTTTCTGATTTGACTGACATTGTAGATTCTGCCTACAGTGTGCAATTCAAGCTTCCAATCTGTGGATCTACTTGGCTATGGCTGTTATTTGCTGCTTTATTATTTCCAGTGCTTCTTTGTTCTCCCTTGTTTCTAGGTGATATTTCTTGATCAGGTATTCTTTGGTCTTCTTGTTCTTCAGCTTCTTTTCTTTCATCTGTTCTAGCTTGCTTGCATCTAATCTTAGCATACAGGTCTTATTTTCCAACCTGATCTTCCATTTTGGTGGTGCACTGTTTGGCTTTTTTTCTTGTTTGTTGATTGTGCACCCAAAGTATTCAGTTATAACTGTAGCCATGCTGTACATAATTGGTTTGCTTCTTGCAGTGAGCTGGGGCTTATATTTGATATTACAGAATTGGCATCTTATAATACTTGTGCTAGCTGTTTCTTTGTAACAAGCTTCAATGCAGGCAACCATCATCATCATCATCAATCATCATCATCATCATCATCTAGCTGGAAAACCAATATGTAATATTACAATGATTGTGCTGGTACTCTAATCTTGCCTACATATTCATTTGCTTGAATAAATAATGCTAAAATAAGATAGTAAGACTAGAATATAAACTGTAATTAAAAATAGACCTCTATAAGACAAGCCTCAGGTAAATCAGTTTTTAAAAAGTGAACAAAAAACTACTGCTTCTGGTAAAGAATAAAATCCTGTTGAGTTTGCTGCAGAAGAATCCCACTGTCATAGAGTAGATGTGGTGAACAATTGTTTGAAATAATACACACAGAATATTATGAAGTTCTTAGTAACTGAACTCTTGCTAAGAAAGGAATGGGAAAAAGGTTCCACAGAAGAACTCAGCACTTTAGCTAAAGGACAGTAACAATGGATAGTGTCCAGGGGGCTAATCAAAAGTGGTATCAGTCCCAGAAAACACTGAGTGTGCTTCTGGGAAGCAAAGGCCTTTAAAGAGACAAACAGAAATCTGTACAACCAAAGGAACTACATCTCATAAAATTGCTGTACAATCCAATAGAATTAGTGCCATAATTGCATAAACAACCAGGACTGCAACCAAATAGTGTGATATTTTTTGCAGAATATAAACAAAAGGGGTTGAAATGTGGGGTCAATGTCAAATGTCTTTTGATACATTGACCATATTAGATTCAGTGATTTAATATAGCATTGATAGCAGCACTGGCAGCAAGGAGCCATCATAATAATTTCCCCACAATGCCTCTGCTTGCTTGATGTAATACCACTTCAAGGTACTGCTGAACATTAAATAATGACTGCTTGGAGATCCAGCTGGGTAGCCTGAGGGGAGTAGGACATGCACCAGCAGTGTAGGATCCTGTGGGTGAATTGGGATTTAGGAGCTTCTCCAGGGTTGCCATAAACTAATGTCAGGGTTCTAACCTAACCCTAAAGTTTGAGCATGGTTCAAGTTGGCAAGATTCTCTAAGTTAGATGGAAGGTGGTTATGTGGCAACTTCAGCCTCAATGAAGGTTAAGTGATAGTCACTGGTGATCAGTGATAATCACTGTTAATACAGGCAAGTAAAATTCAACCTGTGAAAGGAGCATATCATTCTACAACCAAGAATAAGAACTCCATTTGGTCTTATTAGGTCTCATGAAGTCAAAGCTAAAAACACTCTTTAAGTGCCACAGTAGATTAAAAATAAGCAAAAATACAATACTGCCTTCATTACAATAAAAAGGGAACTTCATTCAAGTTAACTTTCCAAACTGGGACAGCTGGAAGTGCAATTCTAAACTTAAGGGTAACAGATTGAATACCTATTCTATATTCCTCATGCTGCCCAGGCCTTCAATAACCTGGATCATCTCCATGGTTGCCATGGGGGCCATGAACTCCTGAGCCACTTCTAATATGCCGAGAGAAGGCATACTGAAGTCCCCCAAGACCATAAGCCTGGATACCTCCACCACTAATCCAGGCACAGTATCATGCAGTTCAGGTGGGGAGGTAGCTACATAACAGAGAAACTGGCACAGTAGCAGCAATCTTGTATGATCCCTAAAGCTGAACTTCACAAACAGGGTCTCACCTCCTGTTATCAGCAGAGCAGCATCCCTAAAAGCCATAAATGAAAATAGCCACTCCTCCATACCTGCCCTGAGACTGTATCTGATGCCACATTCAAATTCTGGGTGGGCACATTTCTGAAAGGGGCATCACACTGCACCCAACCAGTAATACATGCCAAGTCAGCCCTCTCATCCACATTCAATCATGGATGAAAGAGACCTTATGACAGGTGAAACTGGAGATTAAGGTCCAATGACCAGGTACAGGGCAAAACCCAACCAGTTCTTCAGAGACAAAAGATGGAAAAATTCCAGAGTGGCTGACAGGTAGAACAAACAGAATGTGTTTCTGTTACATGTAAAAAGGCAAGATGGACCCTGCTAACTGGCATGGTAGGTCTCACACCAGCTACAAGACACTGTCCAGTTCTCTTGCAGGACCACTGACCAACTCACATCCCAGTCAGCATCCAGCATCTGGGCCTCCAACTCCTCCAAACCAGTGACACTGGGGAATATCAAGCCACAATCCCCAGCTCCACACAGATGAAAAGCAGTTCACAATGAAGCCATCACCAAAGCTGTCAACTGGACATCAACCAGTCCTACCATTGCCACTGGGATGCTGGGATTCAACGGCTAAGTGGCAGCATATGAAGATAATGTGCTGTCCCAAGCACCGTTTCACTATTAATAACTCCTCCATGATCATAGTGCTGGCCAGAGAACAGCCCTTCTTTCTTAGCCTCAAGTGTGAACCTCTGAGCTGCCATCTTCAGAATCTGCTGTCATTGCCACAAGCTGCTGTCACACCAACCGAAGGCTCAGCAACCTCAGAGCCATCTACAAACCTTCACCTAAAAAACACCTTCAACATCAACACCAATGGCCTGTCATCACACAGCCTCAGCACCACAACCAATGTATTTCCACCCAGCGCAATCCTTTTATCCTTCCCTTCTAAAGCATAATGTTTTTTAAAAAATATTTTAGACACCTTGTGCAATTTAGAATCTTGATTTTTCAGGATAGTAAGATAAGGTAGTAAGAAGGTAAGGTAAGGTAGTAAAAAATGGCTTCTCACTACATAAAAACTGTCCCTCAATAGGTGAAATGCCAGTGGATGACCTTGTGGATGAAACAAAATGGTTGGCCCCAGGGCCCATTTGGTTCTTTTATTGGCCATCATGTCAATAGTGGAATTTAATTACTAAGTCTGAAAGAAAACAAAGTAGACTGTATCTCCTTCCTACCTACCTACCTATCTACCGTCTATTTCTTTTTTAATCAGGGGTATAATAATTTTGAGGAGGGAACAAAATGAAGATTCAAATTTGAAGAGAAGCCAGGTTCTTCCCTTCTGAAGCAACCCAAATCTAGTCACCAGGCCTATTTTTTAGCATCAGTCTAATGAGGCATTTACATCTCTGCACTTAATGCCTTTCATCATGATACAAGTTACTAACCTTGTTTGCTTGGATTAAGTGAAAATCTTTTCCATAAGCCTTCAAACCTTGTTCAAAATTTCTACATTCTTCTTCTGTCCAGACAGACAGCTCCTCTGAATTAAAATAATACAATACATAATGAGATAGAAGTCAAAGAAAGAAACCAACATATGAATTCTTAAGTATTAAAAATGGTAACATGTCTCACTTTTGATACAGGACCACTCTAGATGCAATGTTTCTTTTACATATAACTATTTGGAAACTGGGAAGCTCCTCACAGTGTATTTAAAAGAGTGTATGGGGAAGAGGAGCAAATACTTAATATTGTAAGCATCTTCTTCCTCCCTAATTTATTTCCAGCTCTGGAATAGGGTTGGGGGTTAACTGTTTTAGAAAGCAGAACCCAGCAAGGGGCCACTCCCTTCTCCTCTATCCTTTTTCATATTCAAAACAGGTAAAATCTTTTCTGCACAGAAGTTCTTCACATTCATATAGGTTTACAGAAATCATTGTATTCTGAAAATACAGTACAATAAGTTGCCATTGTTATCTTTTTCTACATGTGTATGCTAGGTCTCAAGATAACCAAGGTACTATGGAAACACTTCCATAGCAAAAGATGTGGCTGTGAATCAGGTCCTTCCTGTCCCATCCTGCACCCTCATCACATGGCATCTTCAGATGAATTCTCTTTCTCCATATCTTCACAAAGTGAAAATATGGCTACTGTAATATGTGTGTATACCACAGAACTTAAGCTTAAGAGGGAGAATCAAATATTCTACTGAAATAAGTATGAAAATTATTGGATGGATATATATAAATATACAGTAAGAAACAGGTTTGAAAATGATGTAAAAACTCACAATAGCAAAACACATTAAAAAGAATAAAACATACACACCTCGGGCTGCTTTTACATTAAATCTCAATCTTCTTAATGCCTCATCTGTATCAAAATTACATTTCACCAATTCATACAAAGCCTGAAAAAGAAGAAGTCCATATTGTCTTCTCAGGCTTCATTTTTACAATTCTAATATTAAAACTGAGAGAGCTCCAGCAGTATGAAATATAACCTTCAGTTTTTTCTATAACTGATATAAAAATTCTGAATCCTCTCAAGATATTCCAAAATGTTACTGATTGGATCTAGAATGTTATTCCTCTGACAAGAGCACCCTGAAGGGGAGACCTCTTAAAATGGCTCTTCTGGTGGAAAAAATGAACCAATTTCCCCTGATTTCCTGTCTCTTTTCATCATCTGCAACATCTTCTTCCACTGTTCTGGACAGCTCACAACCCTCCAGGGCAAATTTTAATGAAAATGTACACAACAAAATGAGGAGAATGGGGGGAAACTGTTGGAGACTGACTCCCTTTTCAGCCAGTGGAAAAGCTCTGCTGAATCCAAAGCTCTGTTGGCAAATGAACATTTCTATATATTTGATATACCTGTTCATTATCTTTAATATGAGATCCTTCAGGAATTGCATCAATTCCTCTCTCATCACCTGTTCGTCTGGAGGCTTCATTAAGGAATTCAATCACTTTATCTTCAGTCAAGTAATCTGGATTCCATAGCAATTGATCATCATTTTCATACACTAAAATTAGAGACAGATAATTACATGTCTCCTAACAATATTTAAGCTTATCTTCTAAAGAATCAGATAATTCTTTTCATTCTATCTTACCTCTAGACAACCCATAAATTTCTGTTTCTTAAATATTACGGAAAAATAGGAGACCTGAATCAAGGAGGGGAAATCCCGTTCCTGACTAAAGCATTTTCTCTAGCAGAGACATTCAGGAAAGTGCCTCATCCTACTTACTTTTTGAGTTCAGCTTATTTCATCCAGTTCCAGATAAATGCAAACTAAACTTCTAAATACATTACTTTTGCAGAACAACTTAGTCGAATTTGATAATTTTACACAGAAAACACATTTTTAGAGCAAATGTTCAGAAACTATTTTCTAATATTTATATATAGGGAAAAACTACTACTTGAATATTAAAAGTCTGTTTTGGAATATCATAGTAAAAATATCCTGCTCTTTACTTCCTAATATCCCTTGCAGTAACTGTTCTAAAACTTCACTATAACCTGCCAGCCATATATAAAGAGAATGTTACCAAATCTGACACCCATAAATGCTGCTAAGCTCATATAAAACCAGAATGATGAAAAATGTAATGTCATTTAATTTTAAAACTTTTTCCCTTTAATATATAAAAGGAAGAGAGAGAGAGAGAAAACAGGCGCACAAAGCAAACAGAAAAAGAAACATTATGTTACATATTGCAAATAGTTCAGACTAATTTTTTTAATACATTTAACCTTGACATGAAATAATACAGATCATAATTCAAAATCCTCCATAAATGTAGCCAATAACAGAACCAAGACATTAGTTCCCCAGCTAATTAACAGATAAGCATGGAACCAGACAGAACCAACTGCTGTGAATTAATCAGAATTAAATCTATCTCACTGGATAATATACCAAGATTCCAACTGTCAGGCACTGGCTGAGTTGTTCAACCATTAAGTTGTTCTTAGAGTTTCTGCAACCTCCAAAGCACCACAGGTAGAATTTTTGAAAGAAGGTTTCCACTATTATGGCTGCAATAATACATGCTGGATTCTGTGTAAATTCCACCCGCTTCAGTAATATATAGGACTGTGCTGTTGAACTGGCAGCTTTGAGATATTCTTATTGAACAGTGATTTGTGAGGTGTTTTGAAGATACATACATTAGAGATGCACCTGATAATGGGCAATCCAGTTTTGTAACTTTGTATTGATAAGGAAGCCATCCATAGGTGTTTACATCATCCCTTACTCTGTGGTGTGTGTGTGTATGTGTGTGTATACATACATACATACATACATACATACATACATACATACATACATACATGAAAATAACCAATTTATATAGGCACCTATCTCACCACAGTCGACTGTGGGCAGCATACAACAAAGCTAAAAATGATCAATAAACACATTAAAATTTAAAAATCAAAATCAAACAAGAATAAAAGGATGTTAAAAATAAAGGAGCCGTCTCACAAATTCCCCCGCCCCCTGGGGTCCCCAGACCTGCTGGCATAACTGGGTCTTAAGGGACCTCTGGAAGCTCAACGATAACAAGGCCAACCTCATATCTGGGGGGAGATGATTCCATAGCACGAGCACCACAGCAGAAAAGGCCCGCCACCTAGGGCCTGCCAAAGGTAGCTCCCTAGGCGACAGAACCCATAACTTGCCGTCTCTGCTGGATCTGGTAGGATGGGCAGATGAAATTGGGGAGAGGCAGTCCCTCAGATAACCCGACCCCATGCCATGAAGGGCTTTAAAGGTTAACACCAGCACCTTGAATTGGACTCGGAAACAAATTGGTAATCAATGCAGCTCGCAAAGCAGAGGTGTAACATGTGTTCTACTAGGAACACACATAACTGCTTGTGCCATTGCATTCTGCACCAGCTTCCGGATACTCTTCAAGGGCAGCCCCATTAGAGCACGTTGTGGTAGTCTAACCAAGAGGTGATCAGGGCACGAGTGATTGTGAGTAGGTCCCTCTGATCTAGGGATGGGCACAACTGGTGCACAATATGAAGTTGTGCAAAGGCCCTCCTAGCCTGAGTGAAGAGCAGACTGCCACCTGCTCTTCACTCAGGAGTCGTGAGTCCAGGAGGACTCCCAGATTGAACACAGGGTCCGTTTAGGGCAGCGCGACCCCATTCAGTACCAAAGATGGTAAAGTCCTAAAACCAGAGGGGCTCAAAACCCAAAGCCACTCCGTCTTGCCATGGTTCAGTTGAAACTATTGTTCCCCATCCAGATCCTCACAGCCTCCAGACACTGAGATAGGATGTCCACAGCATCATTTAATTCGTATATATAATACTGCATCGAGCCAGTTTGCTTTAGCCATATTTTTTAAATAAATCAAAGTGATTTAAATTCACATATAACACTAATTTAAAAACGATACTTCAGAAATATACTAAGCCAAACAAACCAAATATTGCTTAACATGATGCTCAAAGCCAGCTTCTATTTCTCATTCCCAGTATGAATAAATGTAAAGCTTCCTTGCATACTCTTTATATCTTATACCTTATTCTCATGGCCATTCTAACATGGTAAAATCATTAGCTAATTACTTTTGTCATATTCATTTCATGTATAAAAATCACATGGTAATATTGTCTGAATTGTTAGATGTTTATAAATCAATCTTATCGAATTGAATCTCCTGAAGAACTTACCTAAAATCTTAACCTAAACCTTAATTAAACTGAATTGCCATAGTAACTTTAACAACAACTAGACAACCCGTGACACATTGGGTCATTGTTTCAGAGATATTTCCTTACAAAAAACAGAGAAACAGAATGACCAAGGGCAAAAAAGCAGTGGGAGTGTGAGTGACTTACAACTTGCTGCCATATTCTCCATTGACTTTGCTTGTGGGAAGCTGGCAGGGAGCATCAGAAACTTTCCTTCCTTCCTCCCTCCCTCCCACATAAAGTATAGGCTTGCACCATTTGCCCTCCCCTCATGACCCTCATTAGAGCTCCATGGGTCTTCCTCCTTGGCTGATGCACCGAACTGCCTGCCACTTTGCTGGGGGGAGATGGAAAAAAGGGAGCCACAGACTGCAAGGAAAACTGCACCCCACTCTCTTGCCACCAGCCGACTGGGTACAGGGGCCAGAGGGAGGTGGGAGAGGTTGGGGATCCCTTCCTTCCTTCTTCCCGCCTTCTCTTCCCCTCCCTCCCTCCCTCCCTTCCCACATAGGCTTGCACTGTTTGCTTTCCCCTCACGACCCTCAGGAGAGCCCCAGTGAAGCCTCCTCATCCTCCTCCTTGGTTGACCTGCGGAATGCCCGCCACTTTGCTGGGGGGATGTGGAACAAAGGGAGCTGCAGACCATGAGGAAAATTGCACCCCTTCTCCCCATTCTGGCGTGTCCTCAAGGGTCCCTTCCCTTGAGGGAGAAAGAGGAGTCCCCCATTGACCACCGGCACCCCCCAGCCAGCCCTACCTTGCCAGCAGGCATTCAAGTCGCTCCCTCATCCTTCCCTCAATGCCCATCTCCATTAAGAGATTTCAAATTTCTACCTTATTTCCAAAGCAGCCACTCGCCCATCAGGCCTTGCCACCAGCTGATTGGGCAAAGGGGACAGATGGAGGTGGGAAAGAGGTCGGGGATATGCCCATGACAATCACATGAGCTGTACTGACTGTGGAGGCACAGCAGCACAGTAGTCCTGAAGTGGCCACAAATTTCCCAAATTTCAATCCCATAGGAGTAAGGGGCCCTGGATTTTGGACACATCCTGTAATTTAGCTCATTTGAGGTACCTCGGTGTAAAAATTGTTGCCTTACAATGTACCGTTTCACCCAGTTGAAGGTTATAGACATGAGAGTTTTAGTAGTATATAGATTTTGTTACCTTTCTCATTCTCTTTATATTTAGATATACCAACTGGAATTTCAGCTTGATACATGGAACCCACCATGATTTCCTGTTTGGAAAAAATATAAAACATCTGTAATTACAGTTCAAACACCATAATATTCAATAACTAGAAAGATAGCTAAATACCAATTGCAATAAAAACATTTTTAAACTGTGAAATAAGTATATTTGTTCATATATTGACATCTTTATTCAACATAATTCCTTACATGGGCTTAATAATAGCCAAATCTGCCAATAAAAATACCAGATTCTGCAGCATTTTTCAGAAACTGCCAACTTGTTCCTAACTGGAGTGACTAAACAAATCAGGAACTCAGAAACAGAGAAAAAGTTAACTTTAGATCCAAATTGTGGGCTTGCTGCTGCCAAATGCACCAAGAATTGGCAGCAACTATAAACTGTAACTTCAGATTGTGTCTAGTTAGGAAAGCGACAAAGCAGATTACTTGCTTATATTATTAAGTTTTTCTTTGGTGGCAGAAGTCCATTGCTCATGAGTAATAAGACAGGATTCTCTGGAATTCTGACTTGTTATATATGGATGAAACAAGTGCACCTGAGTAATAAATGATCCAGCTTATATGCAAAACCAAACTGTTACCTTAACTGTCACATTTAAAAAAAAAAAACATTCTGCACTGAGTCAAAACAAGTTTTTCAACTTGGCAACTAGTTATCAAGCAGACACAACTAACAGTCAAGTGCTTTTTTTCCCCCAGTTAGCATCATTTGGATAAAGAAAGGGGAGGGAAGGGAAATGCCATGAAATAACATGCATAATAAAATTGCAGATGTGACTAACAAAAACAACAACAACAACAAAACCCTGGTGTATTAACTCAGTCCTCTTAAGTGCTCAATGCATTTAACTAACAACTACAAGATTTCAACAATTTTATTTAAATCAGAGTTAGGAGTCTTTAAATAAACTATAGCTGAATGCAAAGAAAACTACAGATCTGCTGGCAAAGAACCCAGCCTGTGAGATCATTCAAATATAATCTTCAAATGGCTTAACTGTAAAGGCTCCATAGGTCCCAACTAGCTGCGATAACCCTTCATAAGAAGGAGCTTTGAATACTCATAATGCTAGGAATGATTTTTGGCACAAATTAATTTGTATAATAGCAATATATGTTGATATAGTTTATCATAAAGCTCAAGTATTTACTTTTTTCCAGTCTTCTGAAGGAATATAGTCTTCGTCTTCTTCAGATTCCTCTTCTATTTCACTATCTATATTAAGAAAATTAACAACTTTCACTTACATGGGGATAGTTATCCTGAATTTACATTTCTTCAAACAAAGTATTTTCTACAGACAGATTTTTCAAGACCCATATCTGGTTGGTTAATTAAATATTGAACTATGATGTCACAACCAACTCTGTGTGACTAATTGTGGTAGGTATATCCTGACTGAATAATACTATGAACTACAGCAACTTAGGAGGTTTCCAATTTTGAAAAATACTACAT
Source organism: Python bivittatus (assembly GCF_059951505.1). Classification (NCBI taxonomy): domain Eukaryota; kingdom Metazoa; phylum Chordata; class Lepidosauria; order Squamata; family Pythonidae; genus Python; species Python bivittatus. The sequence goes on from NW_028277098.1 coordinate 37,444,242, forward strand.
TCTAGTATAGTTATTTTAAGCAAATAACTGTCAGAGTCTGCACACTCAATCCCAAAGGTCAGTAAATCCTCTGGAGTCCAAAGAGTTCCATTACAGATTTCTTTATTTTAAGAGAAGCGCACAGCATCATAGTTTGTTGAGTCTGCCTCAACATAGCAAAGCCTTGTCTTTTTAAGCCCAACTTCCCCCCCTTCTAGGTTTCTATTCCCACTTGCAGCTCTTCGCGCCTTCCACCAGTTCTCACACATCTTGGCCTTGGATGTCTGGCCAATTATAATTAGTAATTAAAACATATAAAGCAATCGAAGAATCTGGTTTGCGTACATCCTGACAATAACTGCTAAAGAGTTGATACATACAACGAAATGTTGCTTAGGAACATCTACATCTTGAAAGTCACAAAAACATAGCATTCAAATGAAAAATAAGCTGTTGTCCAACACAGGCAAATCTTAGCATGCAATACTTAAAAAAAAATTAGAAATAGGCTTCTGAACATATCATACAAAGAATGGGGGAAAAGATTCACACAGCTAAAAATTAACTATATTTTTTCAGGGATATACTTTGGAAGGATGTATATGTTTCAGGATGTATTAGCTAAGCAATTCATAAAATAATTTTATGTAATCATTTCATCATCCCACAAATTCCATACAGGAAAGGGAAGTACAAATGATATTTTTAAGCAGAGATTCATAGGTTAAAAAAGTAGCCATGCCATATGTTAGTTTTGGTAACATACAAAACTAAACTATTTTGCTGCATTCTTGGGACTCACTAACTTTATGCTAAGAGCATTTCTGTTCCTACACATGTGTACCTAAGTAGAAATGAGTTAGGCAAAAAGTAGTTGGGCAGCATAATGGGAAAAAAGCTATTTAATATTCTTAGCATTCATATAGAGAAATACAAATATTAGAGCACTGATTGGGCCAGAGATAGCATCACGTAAGCCTCTATTTCCCTAGCCAGTTTTCCAAATTTTAACTCTGAACACCAGGAATGAAGAATCACTAGCTTAACAAGTCTGCCAGCAACTTTTCCCTCTCTTCAAGAACCCCCTCCTCTTTTCTCACCCTTCAACATTCAGATTAACAGTGCTCAGAGCTTACTATCTCACCAGCAAACAAGAGAAAAGATATTCAGCACCTAGAAATGCTCCCTTCCAGCGTATAGAGGATTCTCTCACTTGAATGCAGTAATATACCATGTGGGCTATATATACCTGGATTATGATCTGATCAAAATTCAGTTTTTACACATAATTGTGCAGGTTATATTCTTGATAGAAATGAAGTATTAGAAAATAGGGCAGTAGATCTTATTATTCAAATTTGGAATTCAGAAGTTTCAACACCAACTAGCATATCTTTAATTAATTCACAGAAAATATATTCTAACATGTTCCTCAGTGGAGCCAATGATATCAAGGGACAAGGCTTTGGAGAAGATCATTCTCCCACTCCTCACCCAATTTATCCCTTGACAAGCACCTTCCCTGTAAAAAAACAAACAGCAACTACTATCTGTCTTTCTCTATAATGGAAAGACAGTCTTTTACTTGTACAGAAGAATCTTATTGTCTCCATCCAGCAGCTGATAGAGCTCTGAGGTTTGTAAACATTTTCCTTTCACAAGAAAACATTTCTCTCCTTGCAGTTGCTTTTAAAATAGTAAAGAGCTGAGGGGTGAGACTCTTTCCATACATCTAGAAGATTTCAACTAGAGAAAAAAAATCACTGCCTTTGTCTCATTAAATTTGTCCAAACTGCTATACATACAGTAGATTTCATAACCTTCAACCTGTTTCAAAATTCCAGATACTGTCATTTAGCAATGGTTCTAGCTCTCCTGATGTTCACTGACTGCATATGAGAATGCCCAAATATTTGTACAGTTTCTATGCATTATTAAAATGTTTAAAAACTAATTTAGAAAATACATACTTGTATCAAAGTATTTACAACGCCGTGGGCGAATTATTTCTGGTACAACAGATGAAACTGGATCACCATTGGAGGACTGCGTCTCATCCTCCTGACCTGATGAATCCTTTATAGTCTCCTCCTTAGAAACAATGTAACAAAGATAAAAGCAATTATTTCTATTAACTCTGCTTGACTCTTAACAACATAATCCAGAAAAATAGACATAACAGATATCTTAAAACAAAGGTCCAATTAAAAGATGAGTACAGGGAATAAAGCAGACCAAAGCTACACATTAAAACATAAAAAAGCAGTATTTTAACAAATATCTGAAAACTAAAAATAGAAGCAGCCCAGTAAATATTCACATGGGAGATATTTCAGTTTCAATACTACAACTGAAAATTTTTTGTTTCACCTACTCAGCATTTTATATCATAAAGGATGAGACCAAGAAAAAGGTCACTGACTCTATGTTCATCTTAAATTGGGTAGCAATAGTATTATTTATGAACTTGAGCAGTTCTTGAGGTTACCTGGTCCCATGTTATTAAAAAACTTTAACCAATATTTAAAGGACAGAATTTATTTCCCTAAAATGTATGTAGACAAATACACTATGGAAAGCTTCCCCCCCTTATTAAAGTTTCTAAGTCTAGCTGAAAAACATCCCTATATACATATGACATATTTGCCAAAAGGTATGTATGCATGTGACAGGTTTGCACAGGCATCTGTGTATATATATTTGTCAAAAGCCACACTCCAAAAAAAGAGGAGAGTAAAGACAAAAACAAAAGAAAACAAAAGCATTAATTACTACGGATTAAAATTTCTGGTAAAAGCAGTTGATCCCCATCTTCATATATCAACCAATCTCATATACAATCCCATCTCACACAAGAAACACATGGGGACGTATACACTTCTTTCCCTACTTCCAGAGGAAACAGGAATAGTATTAAGTATCAAATTTTATTTGTGATCATAGACCAACATTCTATATATAACAATCAAACATCTAATAAACTAAAATATTAAGAGAAAAACACAGCTAATTACCTTTTGACACAGAACAATTTATCAGAACTTAATTAAACCCAGAGTTTCATTACAGTGATCATGATTGAAGAGAGCTTTGCTACCTTTTAAGATTTCTAAGGATTTCTCAGCTAATAGAAAAAAAGTATCTTCTTCCATGGCACAGTTGGAGCAGTTAATAAGGAGGAATGATATTAATACAGAGCGCCATGGCCACCTCCCTTCCACAACCTTTGATAAAGAGGCCAAAAGCCTGGCAAGAGTAAATGTTCTTCTGTGAGGGAGAGAGAAAATGTATAAATACTTAAGAGTAGATAAAGGCCTGTTCAATAGGCCAATGTTATGAGAAATTCTGCTCCTATTCTTCTGTAACTGTGGAGTCCTTGGGGTTCTCTGAGCTTGGCTGTTTTCTTGCAAATGTTTCGATACCCGGCTAGGTAACATCTTCAGTGCTAGTATGGGATGGGGTTTGCTCTCTGTTTATATACTGTGGCATGCTCTGCCAATGTTGGTGGGGGGGGGGTTGTTTTATTTTTTCCTTCTGGTAGTTCCTTGATTAGGGTATTGTTTACTGCTGACTGTATGTCTGGTGATAATCTTGGTGTTAATCTCTGCTTATCTGGGTGATGATTGCTGGTGAGGAGATGACCTACACAACCCTGAGCTACACATATTCGCTTCTATTGGTCTTCTATAACTCTAGATCCAGGATACATTGCTTGATTACTTGTAAGGCCTTCTCAGACTCCAGTGAACTAAGAACCCACAATAGGCCTAGACTAAAGTTATGTGTTTTTTTACAAGAGAAGTCAAACTTAGATTCAACAAATATTAACTCAGATAGATATCTGTCTCTCCTTAAAATTAATTTGAACTAGTATTTCAATCATTAAATCCTAATGTGGGCCTCTACTGTTCTGTAACCTAGCTCCAGCCTCAGCTTGCATTTGAAATGCAGTGAGGGACATGAAGAATTGCTCTTAAGAACTTGTACTGAATTACCTCCATTTTTTTACATCTTTATAGACACAAATGTGTGTGCCATAGTGTATTAAACTTAGGACTTTGGCCCTGAAAAGTGTGATTACAACAGGAATATGATTATTTTCATAGTGTTTGGCAAATCTAATGATTAGATGCTTTTTTTGCACAACTTGAAATGGTTTTTTCTTACTCTTTCTAGCTATCAGAGGAAGCATGATTCCTAAGCATTTTACACTTTTAAATACCTAGGAATTGTATTTCAATCCTCTAATACCTGAAAATATCTGTTCAAACTGATTGTATTTGATTTTCTATTTATGGCGGATATTTATGAATTATTTTGTGAATACTTTTGTTTTACTTTTGTTTTATCTATCTATCTATCTATCTATCTATCTATCTATCTATCTATCTATCAATCAATCAATCAATCAATCAAATTTAGATACTGCCCATCTCACAAAAAGTGACTCTGGGCAGTATCTAAATTTGAAATATAAATAAATAAACTATAATTATTTTGTAACTTTTCTTCCCTACAATAAATGTCTAACGCTCATAAACTTTGTTGAAGATCAGCATGCATCAGGGACAGGATGATCACATCATCTGCATAAAGCAAAACAGTGTTTGCTAGCACTGGGGGATCAAATTAACTTCTTGTTAGAGCTTGAATTAGGGAGTTGATATAAATTAAAAAGAGGCTTGTTTAAATCTTATCACGATGGGAAATGGGGCTGAAATGCTTCTATTCACTATACGTCTGACTTGTATGTATATACTCTTACAGAACATAATAATTAATCTAGTAAGATGGCAATGCATAGATGTGTTTGATAATTTCCACCACAATCTTTAGAGATCAAATCAAAAGCCACCTTTAAATTTATGAAGGCAGCATAAAGAAAACTTTGAGATTGAGAAGAATATTTTTCTACAATATGGTTATACAATAATTCATTAGTCTATGGCTGACTGTCCTGCCCTGAATCTTCCTTGTTCATCAGCCAAGATTTGCTCTTGTTCTAGCCAATCAATGAGGTTCCCATATATGTTTTGCATATAGTTTACTAATAACTCTTAAGTGTTATTAGTAAACTATATGCCAAACATATGTGGGAACCTCGTTGATTGGCTAGAACAAAAGTAAGTCTTGGCTGATGAACAAGGAAGATTTGGACAGAAATTAACAGGATTATATTTGTCACTTTTCTTAAAGATTGGGACTGTAGTAAAATAGTAGCAGTCTTTGGGTATCTGGACAGAGCAGTCAATATGTGTGAAAAGGGAGGCCAGCACAGGAACCCACTATTCTGCATTAGCTTTTATTAGTTCTGCCAGAAGAAAGAGAAAAAAGAAGGAAAAATAATCACAGTGTGGAGATGCGGTCAGCAGTAGCCGCTCTGGGAAGAGAAAGAGGGGAACAAAACTAGATGTAAATGAGGCAGGGGAAACTGTCAAAGAACAGGGAAGGAAATAAAAGAGAGCAGCTTTCTCCAGCCTTATTAAAATTTCAGCATGAAAACAGTCTCCCCCAAATGGCTAAACTTCAAAGACACCAATGCTTTTCAGCAGCAAAGTCTGCAAACACTTCTATCTCCTGCCCACTCTTTACTTTCAGCATCATTTTCTACTCTTTTAAGAACTACAGGGAATTTAAGACCCTCATTCCTTAATGTACAGGTAATTATTCAGTGGGGGAAAAAAATTTCATCTTCCTACAGGTAACTGTGGGTGGTAGTTTATATGGTCTTTAAAGGAAGCTACACACACAGACTATTACAGAATTACATTCTGGAAAGAACTATATGGATAACTGAGGCCAATATGCCTTCTTCATTAAAAGACTACAGCTAACAAAAGAGCTGAAGCTTGTCAGATGCACTCTTAGCCATAGCCACCACCAGAATATGTAAAAATGATATGAAACTAAGAAAAATAGTAATAAGATATAAGAACATATCAGGTTTTATAAATGCTCCCAGTTTATATATGGCATAAAGTTTCGGCTTGTTCATTCAGGCCTCCCTTTAGAGATTTAATATACTAATTTCTTTACAACTAGATATAAGCTCTCATCTGCCTCCTTGGGATCTGATTTTAGAAACAGAAAGTTTCCAAACCTTTATTCATCTATTTTGGACAATAACTTTAGTAATGTATCCCAACTTCAATGAAAGAACTTCAACAACTAACTAAATAAATAAAATAGTCAGATGAAGAAGGAAGATCATACAGTGGGGCAAAAAAGTATTTAGTCAGCCACCAATTGTGCAAGTTCTCCCACTTAAAAAGATGAGAGAGGCCTGTAATTTTCATCATAGGTATACCTCAACTATGAGAGACAAAATGGGGGGAAAAATCCAGAAAATCACATTGTCTGATTTTTAAAGAATTTATTTGCAAATCATGGTGGAAAATAAGTATTTGGTCACCTACAAACAAGCAAGATGTCTGGCTCTCACAGACCTGTAACTACTTCTTTAAGAGGCTCCTCTGTCCTCCACTTGTTACCTGTAGTAATGGCACCTGTTTGACCTTGTTATCAGTATAAAAGACACCTGTCCACAACCTCAAACAGTCACACTCCAAACTTCACTATGGCCAAGGCCAAAGAGCTGTTGAAGGACACCAGAAACAAAAAAACAATCTACAATTTGTTCCAGGCTGGGAAGATTGAATCTGCAATAGGCAAGCAGCTTGGTGTGAAGAAATCAACTGTGGGAGCAATAATTAGAAAATGGAAGACATACAAGACCACTGATAATCTCCCTCGATCTGGGGCTCCATGCAAGATCTCACCCTGTGGGGTCAAAATGATCACAAGAACAGTGAGCAAAAATCCCAGAACCACACGGGGGGACCTAGTGAATGACCTGCAGAGAGCTGGGACCAAAGTAACAAAGGCTACCATCAGTAACACACTATGCCGCCAGGGACTCAAATCCTGCAGTGCCAGATGCGTCCCCCTGCTTAAGCCAGTACATGTCTGGGCCCATCTGAAGTTTGCTAGAGAGCATTTGGATGATCCAGAAGAGGACTGGGAGAATGTCATATGGTCAGATGAAACCAAAGTAGAACGTTTGGTCTAAACTCAACTCGTCGTGTTTGGAGGAGAGAGAATGCTGAGTTGCATCCAAAGAACACCATACCTACTGTGAAGCATGGGGGTGGAAACTTCATGCTTTGGGGCTGTTTTTCTGCAAAGGGACCAGGACGACTGATCCGTGTAAAGGAAAGAATGAATGGGGCCATGTATCGTGAGATTTTGAGTGAACACCTCCTTCCATCAGCAAGGGCATTGAAGATGAAACGTGGCTGGCTCTTTCAGCATGACAATGATCCCAAACACACTGCCCGGGCAACGAAGGAGTGGCTTCGTAAGAAGCATTTCAAGGTCCTGGAGTGGCCTAGCCAGTCTCCAGATCTCAACCCCATGGAAAACCTTTGGAGGGAGTTGAAAGTCCGTGTTGCCCAGCGACAGCCCCAAAACATCACTGCTCTAGAGGAGATCTGCATGGAGGAATGGGCCAAAATACCAGCAACAGTGTGTGAAAACCTTGTGAAGACTTACAGAAAACGTTTGTCCTCTGTCATTGCCAACAAAGGATATATAACAAAGTATTGAGATGAGCTTTTGATATTGACCAAATACTTATTTTCCACCATGATTTGCAAATAAATTCTTTAAAAATCAGACAATGTGATTTTCTGGATTTTTTTCCCCAGTTTGTCTCTCATAGTTGAGGTATACCTATGATGAAAATTACAGGCCTCTCTCATCTTTTTAAGTGGGAGAACCTGCACAATTGGTGGCTGACTAAATACTTTTTTGCCCCACTGTATATATCCTTTCTCTGTGGCTGGATTTACTTTGCCCAGATTTGATAATGGTGATTTTTAATGTTTCCTAGGTACAGGTTTCATTTTTCCAAGACACTCTCATTGTCACAAAAAGTACTTCTTACCCTGCAGTTTAAAAAATAACTAAAGTATTCTAACATGATTCTTTGGGAGAGCATAAAACATGCAACTGGTAGCCCACAAACTAGCCTGTAACCTGTTTATAGCATCAAGCAAGAACAACCTCAAATGTATACATTTATATATGCAGTAGGAAATTTCCGAACCACAAGCCAGATATTCCCATTCAATCCTTCAGTGTTCAAATGGGGTGCTTTCATCAACTCCTTTTGCAGATGCAAAGAAAAAAGATTTCTTCACCACCATCATTTCCTTTCTAACTTTGATTCTAGCTTATGTAGATTGGATATACCTCAAATCTTCCACAAACTGTGGGGTGAAAAGGAAGGCCAAAGGTCCATCTATTTTAATGTTCATATTTCCTAACAAACTTATAAACTAGGAATAGGCAACATAGTGCTTGTAAACTCTCTTATAAACAGGCATTTTAAGTGCCCAGTGTCTCCCTGTCTCACCTGAGATTCTGAAAAAGATTCTAATAATAAAATATGTTGTTGGGATGCTATAAAGCAAAAGACCAGCCTTTAGCATAAAATAAGAAGGAAAAGGCAATACACAAATACAGGTAATAAATAAATTATAATAAATATATTTACTTGCAGCAATGCCTTTGAACTCCACAAAAAGGTTGGTAGAAAGCATTATGAAAGTCTAATTTGCCTTTTGAAAACTTGTGTCATGTGACTGGCAATACCAATTATGACAGCTACTTTGCAAATGCTCTCACCACATTCCAAATATGCCTCCGGCCTAAAATGTCCTCTACTCTCGTAAGCTGTGTTATGATTTAAACTTCTTTTAAAAAATACAGAGCCAACCAGAAGTTTCAATGCCTCACAGACATTATTTCACAATAACTACCATTAATTAAAGACTTTGTCATACTTAATATCAAACTTTAGTTTGTCATGGAGCTTTTGTTAAGCCGTCATGGTGCCTTTGTGACTGAGGCAGCGTATAAACTGATTAAATAAATAAAATTAATTATTATTAGAATTGCTATGTGACATATTTCAGTGGACTAAATAGGTGGGCTATTTCATATCTTTCTTTACAGACAGATATGAAATAGCCCACCTATTTAGTGCACTGAAATAGGTCACACAGCAATTCTAATAATAATTAATTTTATTTATTTAATCAGTTTATATGCTGCCTGAGGATGTTTTTCCTAAAATCAAATCTCTCAAAATATGGAAAATAAAGTTCTTAACAGCAGAGCCAGAAACAAAGCTTTATTTGTTCATTCTTTTCCCTGTTGGAAGTGTTGCTATATCTTATAATGTTATCAATTTTGTCAAAAAATTCTGCAATTCCTAATAAGTGCAAAAGAAAATTAGCAGAAAGGGCATTTTAATCTGAAGACCCTCTGAAACAAAAGAAAATGACATATGCAACACAGTCACACAAATAAATGTTCTAGAAACTTCAGCTCATACTGGATATAAATAAATATTTACTTTTTGTTTATATCCTTATATATATTATTCAGAATATAATGATACCAAACTAGTCACTATGTACACCAATACTTTAACATACAAAGTATTCATATATTATAAAGTTGCCTTTCAATTATCCATTTCTAAAATACAGGTCCAACTTCCAATCAAAACCTAACACTAAAGAATTCCGTTCCATTGGCACAGAAAACTAACCAACATCAACTTTATCTCCAGACAACATTCCATACCTCCAACAATTTGTTCTGAAACTCCAGATTTCATTTAGGATGTGCTCAAAAAAGGCTTCCTGGCAAATTTCAAACTATGGCAGGATAATGCAAGGAGAGGTACTCCTTCAGGTAATTCCAATCTAGGGAATTTAGGTATTTATGCATTAAAGTTAACAAACTGAATTGCAGTCAGTTCTGCTCTTAAAGGACTAATGTTATACAATCTAGCCCAAACAGTTGGCAGCAATTAACCAACCTTGACTGATCTCAAAATCACCAATCTGGTTAAAACTTAGGTAAGAGACTGCCAAGAAAAGACAGGGAAGGCTAGACAGGGAAATAAAAAGAAAAAAAAACTCAAAAAAATGAAGTGGCGAATTACTTCTATAGTTATCAAAGGTAGCAATAATATGTTCATAAAATTACCAAAATATGAGTTCACCTAAAGATTTTATCTATGTCAGTGTTTCTCAACCTTCGTAACTTTAAGCATACTGTATGCGAAATTCTGCGAGTTGAAATCCATACATCTTAAAACTTGCTAAGGTTGAGAAACACTGATTTATGTCATCAAATCCTGACTGTATTTTGCACAAGCAACTATCTCTAAACCATTTGCAAGGAGGGCCCTACCTGGAGCAGATTATAAGGCTATCTGAGAAGTCATCAGAGCATGAATACTGTGGGCAAGCTACCTTTACTCTGGAATAGGCTTATATGAAAAAAAGCATTCCACATAATTATCATCATCAAGCTCTGGTCACACCTATATTGTTCTGTTTCGTTTTATTGCATTGCAAAGGGAAGGCAAGGAAAGTGTATGTGTCTGTGCACACAGAGTGTTTTGAGGTCCCAATTTTGTCAAGTAGTTTTAAGTTGCCAAGAAACCAATAAGAATGATCAAAGTTGCACATCTCCTGTGACTCTCTTAATAAAAGTTATTAATCAGGGCAAACAAAGTCAATTCAGTGCAATTTGGGAAAAAGCTGAGATAAAATGTTCTAAATAAATGACAAAACTGATTTTTAGTATCTTGAGTTGAAATTTTAATATCTTAGGTTGAAATTTGGAGAAAGAACTTGACCTTAAAGAGAAAAATTCAATACCACTTTCCTTTTTGCAGCTCCCCATCTGCTTCCATAGCTTGCTGTTTCCAATAAGGGTAAAGTCCAATATAGGAGAAAAGTAGAAGAAAACTGAAGGGAGAAGAGTTATGGATTGAAGTTTCCCAACTTTCTGCAGTGCTCTCAAACTGGTTGCAATTGTAGACCTGATCTCTAAATGTCTTATGCTAATCCTTCACATTGTTTACATTGGAGGAAATTTTTGTTTTATTGGAAAAAGAAAGCAAGAACAAAAGAAAAAGCCAGGAAGAATAGCAGATTTTTTTAGAATCTTAGCAGGGCACTATATTTACCAGATGGTCTGTTATAGCACTTTGAGAAACCAAATACAATTTCTTTTATCCAGTTTTTATTCCAGTAACGTACAGCAAAATAGCATTTTTATTATGGGTAATGGAGCAATGTAAACAAAGAAATATTTTTAGTAGATTAAATGTACTGACCAAAGATTAGTAAGATTCTCAGTAACAAATAGTACTTTCTTTGGATGTAAGTATTCCATTATTCATTTGTGCCTCACAGATTTCTTGCATTGTTATTTATACTTTGCACCGTTCCATATTATTCTCTTGATTAATCACACAACATGGCAACATTTCTAATACTATGCTCTAAAATTAATTAACATTTCCTTTATTGTAATACACTAGAATAGTTATACAATTTGCCATATATTTGCATGTCAGAAATGAACAATAAGTATTCCTAGGCAAGGGGATGAAAATATGAACCCTTCTAATATGATAATCCAAGACCACTATTCCAACTTTAAAACTATGACTGGCAATCTGAATAGCTCTACTCCTCCAACTTTCTATGAAGTTAATTACTCATTTCTTGGATCTCAGACTGTATTTGAAATTAAACTAGGCAGGGGCCTTGAGTTTGCATGCTTGTGTGTTCATTTTATTCATAAGCAATGATAATGGCAGAGGCTAAACTGGGAAAGTCACTAATAATTATAACCATGAACAACCCCCTTTAAGCAAATATGAGTTCTTTCCTATTCAACTGTTCACTAAGTAAATGGAACAACAAGCCCATGCCTTCTTCACAGTCCAAATTCAGTCTCGAAAACCAAAAGAATTCACCTTCTTTCAACTCTCAGGAATTCCTTAAACAAAAAAGCAGAGCAGACACTAATGTACATATAGCCATTGTAACACTGTGTTTTGTTGAAGCAATCCTATAGTAGCATTCAACAATTTCAACAATAGCTTTCTCTTTGCCTTCTAATCTTTAAGAGCCTGTGTGCACATCCACAAGATTAAATCTGGAAATCAAAACTATATGCCAGGTTTACATTCTGGTATCTACAAGAGCTTCTCTATATATTGCAAATTTCAAGTATTTAAATTCTTGCTTACCAAAGGCACATGTACATAATAGCAGAAACCAAATTTTTAAATTAATAAGTCTAACTCACTTTATTTTCTCCACTGCACCCACTGTTGTTATCATTATCTTCACCCTCACCCTCCTCCTCCTCTTCTTCCTCTTCTGGTAGTGGTACAGAACCATCATAACCATAAAGGCTAAGAAGCTCATGAATTGGCATATCACCTTCCTAAAAAGAATTAAAACAGGACATAAGAATTTAACCAATTATATACCATTGTGGGATGACTAATCAACAGTGGCAAGAACTGCTCCTTGGAGAGTACAGGTCAAACTTTATAAATCTACAGAGAGAGACTTCAAGTGTATGTGTTCTTTTTTATAGCAGAAGAGGCAGGATGGGATACTGATGCAGTCTGATATAACAGCACAGCAATCAGGTACAGGGAAAGCAGGATGGAGCAATCATTCCATTTGGTACATTTTCCACTCTGTGTGGTCAGGATACACTAACACACACATATACACACTCACTACTCAATTTGATAATAGGAACAAGCAAGAAAAGCTACAAGTGATGGGTGACTTATGTTATATTTAAGTGATTTTGAACAAGTGAATGCTAGGCAGAAGGACAACAGACATCAAATTATTGCAAATAGGAGAGAATGTCTTTTGAATGAAGCAACAAACGTATACATAAATGTACAGTTATAAGCATTTTGCAGAAAGCTAGCTTTATCTTTTTACACACTCATTATATGGCTGAATTAATGCCATATAATTAGTGCAAAAATTGAATGTGCTATAAGAATGTATTCATTCCAATAGGTAATTTTCCAGCCTGAAAAATATTTATGTAGGCCAGCAATAGTTAACATGTTGTACACATAACACACATGTACTGTACATACACATACTATGTGTACAGATTAAATACAAATACTTGCATAAGTATTATACACAACACACATGTTCACACACACAACTGCAGAGATGAAAAAATAAAATATTAAAGAGCAATTCGAATAAAGCAAATAAAGGGAATTCAAAACTTGACTGCATTTTCCAAGTCTCATTAATTCCAAGGCTCTGAAATGCAAACAGGTATTGGTTCAAGGTTTTTTAAAAATACCTTTTAGATGATGATTTCACAAGCTACTAATTTGTATTCAATAAAATAATATGCAAGCTAAATATATGCCATCCAATCATATGAAAATTACCCATAACTGTTCATAATATATCCCCTGAGCAATTTCAATATTGATCAAGCTACCCATAGAACTGAGTATATGCAATATCTTTAACATGTACTAGCACTTTATCTGTACTAGGCTTTCACTGAAAGTCAATACTTCTGACCTTCACTGTCTATTTTATGAGCAGCTGACATCTGACTGGCATGCAGGCTCCTTGCTCCATTAAGAAGCTGCACCACTGATGGGACACACATTTCCATGGTGACACTTGCTACATAAATGATGAGGAACACTCACATGGAACTTGTAATGTTCTCATAATCTCACAATCACTCCCGTTCTCCAGGCATATTCATTTGACTATTTCTTTGATTTCAAGAAGACAAAGTAATTATCTAAGAAATCAGACATGCAAACAACCTAAATATATTTCACTTCAATCTAATATAACTAACATATTGTATATTTTCAAAAATGTGCATATATAACAAGATTTAGTAGTCATCAACCTAGTTCTAATCCCATATCTGCTGATACAGTTAGTCAATAATCAAACTACCTTCATCCTTACATGAAACACAAGTCTGAAATAATAAGCTGTACTATTTTCAGAGGGAACCTTTTTCTATCTACTCATTTTGACACTGACTTTTTAAAAAACTTACCCAGCAGCTAGTATCTTCAACCTTGTTAACATAAGAACTGTCAATTCCACTTACTAAAGAGCATCTGTGATTACTTAAACATGGAGACCTATTTAAGTGCAGCTGGATTTTTATATAGTAATCAACAATGGGAAAATAATTGTTTACTTGCTTCTTCATCCCAACAGTCCCAAGAATGGCCCTGGATGCAATTTAAACATAACAGTGCCAGTGTTTACTGTTTTCAAGATCATCAATCTCTTTTTATCCTTTTGCTTTTTTTAGTATCTTGCTTCATGAAGTGATTTGAAGATCTTGAAAGGTTGCATTCTGGTCTAAAAAGGTTATCTCCCTAAAATGGAACTTTTTATGGCCAATTGGGCTTACTTTTTTAGAAAATAAATGCACCTAAAACCCCTTAATCAATAGCTTAGATGGAAATACTTTATACTAAATAAAGCCTATATAAACTTTGTACAGTATTAGAAATAGATGACTGAATTTTCAATAATGTTTAATATCTGTGAAAGACTCTATGAATTAGGAATATGGAGAATACTGAACTATTGTTCAGCCAATTGCTACAAAGTATTTTATATGTCCTTCTAGGGGATATGGATACATTAAGTTTTAGTTTATTTCTATTATTTTTCAAACAGCATTTTAAGTGTCCCATTTAAAATAACTTTGCCAAGATATTTCAGTTATATGAGTACTTACAGAGTTCTATTTTCCCTTGGATGATGCACATTTCAGGAACATTACCATAATAATAAACACACGCACTCATCATAAAACCTATCACTAAATAAAAACAGAGTACACCATATGTGGGACAATGTTCATATATTGTGATACATAACAGGGTAATTATTCTGAAGCCACTACTTTACTGTAATTTTGAAAAATGTCTATGTACTTTCAGGCATTTGCAAGAAGAATATGCACATACAATATTTGAGTTTAAAAAAAAATATTTACCCTTGTAAGATCTTCTATTTCAGAACTGAAATTTGTTTCACCTTCCATCATTTCTTCCTCTTCTAATGTTCGTTCATCATCAAAATCATGGACCAGCATGTCTGCTGTTGGGTCAAATTCATGGTCATCTGATGTTGCAGACCCTCCTATAATTTGATTAATAACCACAGAGTTGATCATCTCATAGATTTAAGTATAGTATTACTACATGATTGCAAAAATCAAGAATAGGTTAACAATTAATTAACCTAATTAAGGTTAAGCAAAATAATACAGTACTTGAAGAAATCATAAGACAAAGATACAGTGGGGCAAAAAAGTATTTAGTCAGCCACCAATTGTGCAGGTTCTCCCACTTAAAAAGATGAGAGAGGCCTGTAATTTTCATCATAGGTATACCTCAACTATGAGAGACAAACTGGGGAAAAAAATCCAGAAAATCACATTGTCTGATTTTTAAAGAATTTATTTGCAAATCATGGTGGAAAATAAGTATTTGGTCAATATCAAAAGCTCATCTCAATACTTTGTTATATATCCTTTGTTGGCAATGACAGAGGTCAACCGTTTTCTGTAAGTCTTCACAAGGTTTTCACACACTGTTGCTAGTATTTTGGCCCATTCCTCCATGCAGATCTCCTCTAGAGCAGTGATGTTTTGGGGCTGTCGCTGGGCAACACGGACTTTCAACTCCCTCCAAAGGTTTTCCATGGGGTTGAGATCTGGAGACTGGCTAGGCCACTCCAGGACCTTGAAATGCTTCTTACGAAGCCACTCCTTCGTTGCCCGGGCAGTGTGTTTGGGATCATTGTCATGCTGAAAGAGCCAGCCACGTTTCATCTTCAATGCCCTTGCTGATGGAAGGAGGTGTTCACTCAAAATCTCACGATACATGGCCCCATTCATTCTTTCCTTTACACGGATCAGTCGTCCTGGTCCCTTTGCAGAAAAACAGCCCCAAAGCATGATGTTTCCACCCCCATGCTTCACAGTAGGTATGGTGTTCTTTGGATGCAACTCAGCATTCTCTCTCCTCCAAACACGACGAGTTGAGTTTAGACCAAAACGTTCTACTTTGGTTTCATCTGACCATATGACATTCTCCCAATCCTCTTCTGGATCATCCAAATGCTCTCTAGCAAACTTCAGATGGGCCCAGACATGTACTGGCTTAAGCAGGGGGACACATCTGACACTGCAGGATTTGAGTCCCTGGCAGCATAGTGTGTAACTGATGGTAGCCTTTGTTACTTTGGTCTCAGCTCTCTGAAGGTCATTCACTAGGTCCCCCCATGTGGTTCTGGGATTTCTGCTCACCGTTCTTGTGATCATTTTGACCCCACAGGGTGAGATCTTGCATGGAGCCCCAGATCGAGGGAGATTATCAGTGGTCTTGTATGTCTTCCATTTTCTAATTATTGCTCCCACAGTTGATTTCTTCACACCAAGCTGCTTGCCTATTGCAGATTCAATCTTCCCAGCCTGGTGCAGGTCTACAATTTTGTTTCTGGTGTCCTTCAACAGCTCTTTGGCCTTGGCCATAGTGAAGTTTGGAGTGTGACTGTTTGAGGTTGTGGACAGGTGTCTTTTATACTGATAACAAGGTCAAACAGGTGCCATTACTACAGGTAACAAGTGGAGGACAGAGGAGCCTCTTAAAGAAGTAGTTACAGGTCTGTGAGAGCCAGACATCTTGCTTGTTTGTAGGTGACCAAATACTTATTTTCCACCATGATTTGCAAATAAATTCTTTAAAAATCAGACAATGTGATTTTCTGGATTTTTTCCCCCAGTTTGTCTCTCATAGTTGAGGTATACCTATGATGAAAATTACAGGCCTCTCTCATCTTTTTAAGTGGGAGAACTTGCACAATTGGTGGCTGACTAAATACTTTTTTGCCCCACTGTAGCAGAGTAATTCTACTCAGAATTTTTCTTCATTATCAAACTATAGTGCTATGCCCTCAGCCTTGTTCTAGCAGAAAACTATAGAGGCGTGACATTTGCATTCCCCACTGTCAATCACTATCCTGCAAAATGTAATGGATTTTACACATTGTGAGGCTGTTCTTGGACAGTGTCAGAATAAGGGGGAAAAACTACTTTAACATTGATACAGCTAAGGATCATTTAAGCCTGTCTCACTTGGGCTGAGGATGAGATGAGGGAAGTATCATTGGGACATGGCAAAAGAAAGATGTTGCAAGTGTAAGTTTGTGGCAAGATTAGGTGCAAGTGGACAATCTCAGAAGCATGTCTTGATGGGCTTAATAAATTTTACCCATGGATATAAAATTCTGTTGTAAATTCTAAGAACTTTTATTTCCCATAGTAAAATAATATATAGGAAATACATCCCAACAGTCAAAATTAGTTATAAACCTCCTAGTGCCTATGCTCACAAAATGTTACTTTCTCACAGAACAGTGTAAATTCAAACTTCCAGATTGGGGGGACAGGAAAAAGAACAGATAGTCTCCATAAACAGACTTCAAATCTTTAATCATGGAAAATTATGTATAACATTTATATAGCTATACTTTGTTCTGGCCAATTATAGCTGCAGTTAAAGAGTCCTTTATGTAAGTAGAAATGCTTTCATTTTTATTTGCAGCATAAGTGAAGAGGAACAGTTCCAACTATTCCACTATAAACTATATATGACATTATCTGAAAGGCTCCCTTCAACCTCAGGTGAATATAAACGATGACCTGCAACATAAGGGGGGAGAGAACACTCTGTTATGCAAACATAACTCTGCTTTTAATTATTTAGATACTAACCACATGGTAAAACATTCCAGCTAGTGGTGGTCCTCCTATATATGCTTAAAAATAGAAACTATGGCAGTTTGCACTCTCTTCAATATTGAGCTGAACTTCCTGGCACATTCTCCTTCTATATAAAAGTAATAATTGTTGTATGCCACCCAGAGTCGCTTTGTGTGAGATGGGTGGCTATATAAATGTGATGAATGAATGAATGAATGCATGCAAGCAAACAACTACAATCTGTACTCATTCAGTGCAGGACTGGTGTTTCTGCTGGTGACTGGTGATAATACTGATAAAGTATCTGGTTGCCTGCCTCCTGCAGCAACCTCCTCAGCCCTGATCCCATTTTATTTTATTTTATTAGTTTCAATTTAATTCAGTGTAGTGGAATGAGTAGTGCTTTTAGTTAGCTAAAAAGAGAAAGATTCTCCTACCCATTGCCTTGCTTTTTAAAATAACCTCCTTTTTAGTCTAAAACATTTATCTTGGGTGAATGTTTAAGAACCTGACTCATCTCTCCCAGTAACTATAACATGGCATTAGGGAGTCAGAGTTTTCATGTATCTCTTTCTTGCCATTCAGTGGTCCCCACAGACTTTTACAACTTCACAGCTTGTAACTTCTGGATTTACTCTGAATTCTGTATTGACAGAACCTAAACTGGGAAAAAATTGTAGACACTTCTTTTAAACATCAGCCAGCCTACAATGAAGTGACATAATTTACTGAGTAAAATGTGCTTTACTCTGTACATATGACTAAACCACCTCAACATATTTCTGTTGTACTGATTAGTCACTTCCACATTAATTCATCATCAATTCATTCCTGACTCTATCTCTTCTTGTTTACTATGCACGCTTTTTAAGTAACCCATTCTTATTGCACTCAGCTTGCTTTTAGGTTTTCCCCAGTTATAACTTCCGTACAGCCAAGTGGCTAAAAATATGTTCTTATAGACAAGCCATTTCTTCTTTCACCACTCATTTCTCACAACAAACATATTACCCACTATGTTTTCACCAGGATTTGCACATATTAACATTTTATACCTATTTCCCCAACCTTAGTAAACATTCTATTTATATAAATTCATCTACAACAGTGAGAAAAAGTTTGTGAGTCTTTTAAAACTATTTGTAACCCTGCAGTACTATGACCTAAAATGTGATCAGAGCTTCATCTAAATCCTGCTAATGAAGTGATTTTGATTAAACAATGCCCAAAAACAGTGTACCATTTCATGTTTTTACTGAACACAATAAGCCAATATTCAGAGTCTTTATTTAGTAACTTTGGGTGGGGGTAGAAATATAATTAATTTCCTTCAGAATGTATGAGTGTATGTATGTATGTATGTATGTATGTGTGTGTGTGTGTATCCTTTAAATTTATTAATTGGTGGTACCTCCTTATTAGCAATGACTTAAACTAAACATTTCCTGTACCTGTTGATCATTCCTGTATTATCAGCTTGAAGTATTTTGGCCCATTCCCACTTTAACTCTGATATTTGTGGGCTGTCTTGTATGAACTGCTCATTTCAGGTCATGCTGCAACATTTCAATTGAGTTAAGATCGGAGCTTTGACCTAGCCATTCCAAGTTACAAAATTTCTTCTGCTTCAGCCATTCTGTTGTAGCTTTACTTGTGTGTTTAGGGTCATTGTTGTGCTGCATGACCCACATTTGTTTAAGCTTCAGTTCACAGATAGATACCCTGATAATCTCCAGTAGAATTTTCTGGTACAATCCAGTATCCATTGTTCTTTCAGTAATTGCAACTGTCTGGACTCTGAGACTGCAAATCAGCTCCAAACTATGTGCCATGTTTCAGAATTATGATTAGGTTCTTCTGTTGAAATGCAGTGTTTCATTTTCTGTAAATAGAACATTTCTCACTAATAATCCAAAGTCCTATTTTTGTTATAGCTATCCACAGAACATTGTTCCAGTAGTCTGCTGGATCATCCAAGTGGTCTTTGGCAAACCTGAGAGAGTAGCAATGTGCTTTCTGGAAAGCACTGGTCTCGTCCCGTGCACACCACTCTTGTTTTTCTCATGGTGAACTCATAAACATTATGACCTCAAACAATGCTAGAATGGCCTGCAAATCCTTTAGAATCACCCTGGGTTCTCTTAGACCTATTGGGATATTGTACATCTTGTTCTTGGGATATATTTTGTTCTCTATTTGTACACTACCTGCCTGACCTCGGACTGATGATAGCTGAAGTCTTTGACAATGGTTTTGTAATCCTTCCCTGCCTCATTGGCATTAACTCTTTTTTTCTGAGGCCCATGGGGAGCTTTTCTGATCAAGGAGTGATTCATTTCCACCAATCTGTTTCATGAAAAGTAGACTCCAGTGGTGATAACCAATATGCTTTTTTAACATGGAAGGTCCTCCCAAACTCACACCTAATTGCCATCTCAGTGACTGGAACATCTGATCCCCTTAAGAGATTTGATTATCCTAGAGTTTAAACTTAACAAAGTATGGTCAGAGACTCAGGGCTTCACATAGTTTTTCCAAAGAAGGAAGTGAATATTGACTCAATGTGTTTGATAAAGACATGACACAATGTACTGTTTTATGTTTTGTTGGTTTAACCAGAATATATTAACAGAATTTAGTTCTAAACAGTTCACAAACTGTATTTGCCCTAATTTCTGTCATTTATATATATATTTTAAATCATACACACCATTTTACCTGTCAGATAGAAGTATCTTGGTCTCTCATACAATTTTCAAATCTGTACTCTTCATTGCATTAAACAGTCTATTTAATATTCATTGCGAGTGATTCCTATTCTCAGCCAACAACATGGCATCATCCACATACCAAAAGCACTTAACATTTACTGCTGTAGCCAAAACACCTCTATTATCACCACAAGCATCCCTTATATATCCATCAGTACATTAAACAACCAATAGAACATCACACATTCTAGTCACCCTCAGCTCAGTGCTGAATTATTCACTAAGCATTCTATTTATTCTCATGCCTGCTTTACTTTCACCATATACAGGTAGTCCTCAACTTACAACCACAATAGGGACCGGAAAATTTGTTAAGTGGTGCAGTCGTTAAGCGAGGCATCACATGACCGCACCCAATTTCATGACATTTTTGCAGCGGTTGTTAAGCAAATCACCATGGTCGTTATGAGAAGCATGTGGTCATTAAGTGAATCACATGGTTCCCCATTGAATTTGCTTGTTGGAAGCCAGCTGGGAAAGTCACAAGACTATCACATGATCCTGGGACGCTGCAACCGCTGTAAATACAAGCTGGTTGCCAAGTGCCCTAATTTCAATCACAAGACTGCGGGGATGCTGTGATGGTTGTAAGTGCAAGGACTGGTTGTAAATCATGTTTTTCAGCACTGTTGTAACTTCAAACAGTTGCTAAATGAATGGTTGTAAGTCGAGGACTAACTGTATTACGTATTCAGAAAACTATTTCCTCAAAACATTCTGTAATGTTAAGCCTATTTACTTTACTCTGCATTTTCTTTGCTTCAAACTGTACAATAAACCTGCTTAGTTACAGATTTCTGAGTTACCTCCTGAAGTGCAAAAATCTGGTCTGCACAACCCCATGCCTGACATAATACTGAAACTGCAGTTCCCAAATTTTGCTAACTGTCACCTTTCATACCCTTTTTACCAGAGTTCTGCCAAGCACCTTCCCAGACATGCATAACAAATTAATGTTCTTGTAGCAACTTCTCTTGAATAGGGAGACAGTAACAGCAATGTTCCAATTGTCAGGAATCAATGCAATCTTGCACACATTAAATGTACAGTTATTCCATGAAACTGCCATATCCATATTTTAACATTTCTCTAAGTATACCAGTACATTTGTACTGTACATACACTATATACCAGTACTATAATTTTTCAATGTTTGCATATCACTTGTGAGTTTTCTTTGTTGGGGGGGCCACTAACATCTATGGCATTCATTTTAATTTCACTCTTCAATATCTCACTATCATTCTCTTATAGATCTCTCTTTAAAATATTCCTTTCAGTATTCCCTCACTTCAGTTTCATCCCAAAAATCATCTTATTATTTTATTCTTAACCTATTCATTCTTCTGGAGGTTTCTTCAGCATTTTTTACCAACTTCCAAAACAATTTTTATTTCCATTAAGATCCATTTTTCCCTGCTTCTTTTAAATCTAATCATTTCCTGCTCTCATTTACTATATTTTGCAATTATACTTTTCTCTATACACAAATATATAAAGATACTGCATGCCTCTCATCCTCAGTTTTTCAAAAACTACTATTTAATACATATTTTTTTCATCCACAGCTTCTTTCACTTCATCATACTTCACGTGTTTCATCATATTAGCATAACTCCACAGATTTATTGGCAAAATAATTATTTTCTGTAAGTAAAGCATAATTTTTTCCTGCAAATCATTTTCATTCAGAATGTTGCATAATTTTTTTCTGAAACTCATCTCCAGTACTTTCATTACCACAATTCAGTGCATAATATACAACCATAACTAATCTATGAAATCCTACTTTTGTATGTACCTGCAACAATCTAGATGACATCACTTCATATTTTCTGACAATTATAGCTATGTTGTTCATAATGAAACCCACACCTTCTCTTTCATACATGTATTTATCAACTTCACATGATCAGATGACCTTCATTCAGATCTTTCATATCCTACTTCTTTTGTCTTAATTTTACTAACACAAAATTTATCTATTCTTCTTTCTTTCATTTGCCGATTCATACTCTTACATATCTTCCAAGTTGCAATCTTCCATATGTCATGTCATAATCAAATACACCCATTTCTACTGACCTCCATTGTCAATCATGGTTTTGGTATCTGTTTGTTGTGGTACATTTTGACCAATACCCTAACGAAAACCCAGGTTTACCCCTATGATATGGAACTAGGATTTCTAATCTAAAGACTATCTTGCAAACTAATATACTATTGCCCATATCTCAACAGCTAGAAGCTAAATGTCGTGTATTGACACATTCAAGACATATTTCAAACTTGTTAAAACTATACATTATATTTCTGTACTAAGTAAACACAAATCAATATATTCAACAATATAATATTGTGTGCAGAGGTCTTGTATATATAATTTTGGTACAACAGAAATTATCTATAAGTAAAATATTTTTGAAATCCAGTTCTAACAATTATTTTGTGTTAAGAAAGAATCATGAAGAAATATACAGTTATTATTATTATTTTTATTACATACTGTATCAAGTTGAAACAAAGATGGGAAAGGATAATTTCTTCAAACAATTTACTTGGAAACAATATACATATTAAACTACTGTATCTGTAACAGAAACAATATGCTGCTTCTCTCAGACAATCAAAGAAATATAGTATGTTCAAAGTGTGAGAAGAAAAAAAATAGCATAACATTTATATTATGGCTGAATGGAAGAAAGTTTCTGATACTAAATCAAGTTATGATGATTATCATCTGATAGATCGGCAGTATTATGTTTGCAGACAAAAATAGTTTAGCAGATGCTATCTTTTCTTTTATCAAAACTGTTTCCTGATATTCTCACTTCGGTCATCCAAAAGAGCTCAGCAGAAAGCCAAAAGCCTCCACTCCCTCAATTTGCATAAGGAGAGTAAATGTAGTATTATTTTGGGTAGTTTAGCAGCTTCCTAAACCCTATGTGACACTGCACAAAGTAGACAATAATAACAAATACATGAAAAATCTGCCACAAGCACTTATCCTAATTCACCTCATATTCCATATCATAATCTATGATACTAATGTAAGAACTGATTTTCATCTTAAACATGCATTTGAAATAACATATTTATTTCAAGCTATCTCAGATTATGTAGAAGTGTAAGATTTATGAAATATGAGTTGAAAGGGGCATTTAGGTCCTGCACCCAATGCCAAATTATAGTGGCCCAGTCAGAACTGTCTAGTCCCTCCTTGAACACAGCCAGCAAAGGTGCTCACGCCTACTTTAGGTAACTGGAAGTTTTTCTAATGTTTTTCTAATGTTCAATCAGAATCTGTCTTTTTTTAATTCTGAATCCATTATTTTTTGTTCTGAACCTGGGAATGATGGAGAATACATTTTGGTTGTCTGTGTGACTTCCTTTTACGTATTTGAACAATGTTATCCCATCCATTCCTACCACCCCCGGCTGTATCAAGACTAAACATTCCAAGTTACTTCAAATCTCTTTTCATAGGACTTAAAGTCATTTCAAGTGAATGGCTTTGCTTTTACTATAAGCTCAGTTAATCCCAAATATAAGAAAAGATGACCTATGTCAAGGTCTTGTAATGAAGTTATACTACAACAAAATATTTTATTACAATTTTATCACTGAAATGTTTTAAAAATTGCTAATCCCTTTACGATTCCTTAACACATAAGATTTCAAATACATTATTGCTATGCTTAGAATTTAAATATATACTTCTTTATGATAGTTACATTTCTGACTGTGGTACAGAATCTATTGATTTGTGTTTATTAAATACAGAAAGTCATCAGAAAATATTTTCTGACTTTTTTCAACTTCCCAGATTTAGGATTTCCTGGTGGTCTCTCATCCAAATATTAACAAGACCTGACCCTGTTTAGCTTTTTGAGATCAGTTGGAGTAGGCTAGATGCTGCCTCCTGCTTTACGTTCCAAAATTATATACAAAGCTACAAAATACAAATATAAGTTAGATCTATTTTCTTAAATAAGCAGGTCTTGAAAGAGTAAACCTTTTACCAAAAATGTAGTATTACACAAGCAGAATCAATAAACTTGCAATACAATTCTATTACAAGTGGATAAAGTTATTCGTGCTAGAACTTGACCTTAGTTATGGCATAATAAATCCTCATTTTTAAAAAATGCATGCTTTCGTGTTACTCTGAAATTTGTTAGATAAGGCCATAACTACATGCATCATATTTTCAAAATTCTAGTGATAGTTCAAAGGGATATTTATAGAAATGTATAAGAGCAACATGACATAGCCATATTTGTTAGGGCTATGCAAAACATTCAAATGAAGCATGTCTCCTCAAATTATTAAAGCAACACTCTTTTGCAAGTGTTGCACAGCTGCTTCCAAAGCTACTTCTAGCTCTACGCATGCACAGCTGCTTTGCTGAGGAGAAAGCACATTGTGAAGCACTTCATTCAAAGGCTTTGTACAGCCCTAACATTTGCCTAGCATGTAATGATCATTAGAAGTGGTCCCTTGAGATCAAACTGCCTTTTACAATGGAATAGATTCTTTTAAATACAGTTCAGAACAGTTAATTATAGCAACTACTGTGTATACTATAATATATATAATCAAAATGAACTTGAATAAAGAACTTATATTTTCTCAAGCTTAGTAAATATCAAAATAAAATGTTACCTGGGCTTGCTGATTCAACTGACGGCTGTCCAAAAGAGAAAAAGAAAATGTTATCAGTAGTAAGAACAATTATAATTTTGAACTTTGTATTTAAATCAAGCATATAATTGTCTAGAAAATGTCTAATGTATGATTTGTTAAGAAAAACCAACATGTCGTGCAAATATCTGCAAGTGAATCATTATTTTTAGCTATAGCTAAAAAAATTAGAAAAAAGAAAAGCTTACAGTTGTACCACATGAAAACTAGCAGCAAAATTGCTGTAGTTGAGCTCTTAAAATATTATTAACCTAAACATTCAAACATACTGAATTGTTAAGAAAACTGAACAGATATTTCAAATTTCTAGTTTTCAAGATTACACATGTGGATATGTGTACGTATAAACAGCTAACTGAAACACAACCCTTGGCCATGTTCACATTTAATATTGTGTGTTATGTCTGGCTTGCCATATTTTATTTTGGTGTTACTTTCTAAGATATTCTTTACCTTATCTACCTTTCATGATGAAAAATCCATGTCTGTCACAAACATTTGTAATTTGTAAAAATTCACCACTTTGAATTTTCACAAATTCCATGAACAATGGAACAAGAAAAAATAACATCTTGAAATGAATATATAGTATTCTTAGCAGTATTATATAGAATGCATATATGGATATAATAAATTATTTGAATAATATTGTTTAATCCAGAATATATAACATATCCATATATGCTTATATTCTGTTCTCTGGTAATTACCAATGATATTTATTTACTGTATTTTTAAACCACTGTAATTTGAATTGACTCCCAGCAGTTTACAAACAATTAAAACCAAGCATACAATAAAATCTACAAATAAAATTGTAATCAATAAATTAATGTAATATAGCAATAAAAATTATACAAAAACAAAATGGATGCCAAGCCCAGTTAATAGCAGCAAAAATTAGATTTCAGAAGCCCTCCAAAAAAGCCATGTCTTCCTAGGCCTATGAAATGACTGGGTGGTATGTGCTGACTGGAACTCTGGTAGAAGGATATTCCATAATTTGAAGGCCACCAAAGAAAAAAATTCTTCTGGCCCCCCAACTCCCTTTATCTCTTATATGTGGGCAACCCTAAGCAACATCTCCCTGGGTAAGTACAGTGGTACCTTGGGATACGAACACCTCTGCTTACGAATTTTTTGAGATACGACCAGCTCCGGCCCCAAAAATTTACCTCGACTTGCGAACTCCACCTCGACTTACGAACCGGATCCGCGGCCATTATCCCTGCTGCCACGCGGTCGCGGCTTCCTGTGGGCGAGATCGCGGTAGCAAGGAGACGTTCGGTGAGGCTTGTGGTGTGTTTTGTGGCGTTTGGAAGGTTTTTGGTGTGCTTGTCAGCATGGCTCCAAAGAAAATGCAGAGCAGGCTGGCAACTGACTTTAGACAGGTTTTACCCAGAACTGAGCCTGCAGCTAAGAGGCAAAGAAGAGAGGAAACCCCTGAAGGAGATCTCTCCGATGTCCCTTTGGAGGGGGACTCTCCCTCCAAACAATAACTGTCTCCCCACCCCATTCTCCCTCTTCATACTGTGCTGTACTGTACTTTTTTTTCATGTTTTTGAGGTTTAAAAATAAAATGCATATGTTTCAGAACTGTTTAGCCGTATTTACACTGAACCTTAGGGGGAAATTTACCTCGGGGTGCGACCAAATTTGGAGGGCGGATTAGCCGTATTTACACTGAAACTTATGGGGAAATTTACCTCGGGGTGTGACCAAATTCGGAGGGCGGAACGGATTAACCGTATTTACATTGAACCTTATGGGAAACTTTACCTCGACTTGTGACCAAATCGAGTTGCGACCAGAGTCACGGAACGGATTAAATTCGTATCCCGAGGTACCACTGTATACATGAAGGAGTTTATAGTTTCCAAGATTAAAATCTTTTTTTAAAATAATTTTTATTGAAAGTTTTAACAGCAATAATAAGAACTAATACAAACTAAAATAAAACAGAGAAAAGGAAAAGGAAAGAAATATAAGAAAAAGCTAAAAATACAGTAAGAAAAAAAGACAAATTAGGAAAAAAAGAGAAACATATAAAGATATAAATAAAGATGTAAAGAATTGGCTTCTGATATTCTTCACAGCAGTTATAAGTACAATTATATTTTAACCTCTCTCTCTAAAGTTATATCATGACTCTCTTCTTTCTATAATCTATCCTGTCTAATCATCAAAACCATAAATCACAAGTTCATTTTTATGCAAATCCCATAAAGGGTTTCCAGTCACCAATAAATGTAGATTTATTGTCCTTTCTCTAATCAAAGAAGTCAGTCTGCCCATCTCTGCAAGTTCTGTCAATTTCACCAACCAATCCTCCATGGTGGGTAATGCCAAATCTTTCTATCTTTGTGCATATAGAAATCTTGCTGCAATCATATATTAAAATAATCTTCCATGGTTTTTTCCTAACTGTTTATCCATCAGTCCTAAAAGGAAAAGTTCTGGCTTCAACTTTCAAAATTAATCTTTAAAATCCTCTGGATCAATGTATGCATTTGAATCCAATTTTTTTTTTTAGCTTTTTTACATTTCCACCAAGCATGATAAAATGTTCCTTAATGTTGTTCACATTTCCAACATACATTTGAAATGCCTTTATACATTCTAGATAATTTGTCTGGCATCATGTACCAATGATACATCATTTTATAAAAATTCTCTTTAAGATCATAATGTAAGGTAAATTTTACATTATACACTTTTAGCCACATATTTCCTCATTGATCCATCTCATTGTATATTATAACCCAAATTCTTAGTCCATTTTCTCATACATTCTTTAATCTGTTCTTCCTGTTTCAAATTTCAACAAAAGTTTATACATTTTAGCAACTGCATATTCATAATTGGTACACAATTGTACTTAAAATTCTGTCTTACTTTGCTCCATACCTTTTATCCATTTTGAATCTTTCTTATATATAAATGGGAAAACCATTGACAACTGTATCCTTCTGCAATTAGTTGCTCTCTTGATTTAATTTTATATTCCCCTTGATGATTTTCTAATCATAATAATGGTACATTAACCATTTGTCTTTGCCTGATGTTTCTCTTCTATAGAATGCTTCTTGTGCCGAGATCTACAGATGTTTTTGGACACAGCCTGGGTGTACAAGCAGTCCCTGGGTTAAGAACATCCAAATTACGGACAACTCATATTTACGAACAGGCTGCCTGTTACTAAAAAAGACGGACAGCATTTTCCTTCCTGAAGCTGCGCAATGTTTTCATGAACTCCTGAAGCCGCACGTTTTTAATATACAGACTGTTTTCAGAGGTTCACGAAAACATTGTGCAGCTTTAGTGGTTCGTCAGCTCCTGGAAGGAGATCCCCACCTGCCATTTTTAGTAAGAGGCAGCCTGTTTGTAAGTACGAGTTCCAACTTACATACAAATTCAAGTTAAAGACAGGCTTAGGAATGGAACTCATTCTTAACCCGAGGACTGCCAGTGTATCTATTCTATATTCTCAATGTAGCATATCTAATAAAATGATTTTTAAAATCTACATTAATTTTAACTTTATTGTACCATAAGTGTCCATGCCATCCAAACCTCAGGTCATGATCTTCTAACTCTAAAAGTCTCTTATTTCTCAGCAACACCCATTCTTTCATCCAGACCATACAACAAACTGCAAAATATAATTTCAAATCCGGTAAACCCAATCCTCCTTTTTCCTTTGCATCATGTAACACTTTATATTTAACTCGTGGTTTTTTTTCCCTTGCCATACAAATTTAGATATATATTTTTGCCATTGCTTGCATGGTCCATCAGTTGTTAAAACAGGTACTGTCTGAAACAAAAACATTCTAGGAAAAACATTCATTTTTATCACAGAAGTTCTCCCTAACAGTGACAATATTAATTTTTCCCATCTTAACATGTTCTTCTTAATTCATTCCATGTCTTAACATAATTATTTTGAAATAACATACAATTCATATTTGTCATAAAAATACCCAAGTATTTTACTTTTTTTCAACCTTAAAACCAGTTTTTTCTATCAGTTCTATTTGATCTTCAGATTTCATATATTTTGTTAACATTTTCGTCTTCTGATTATTAATCTTAAAACCTGCTAGCATACCAAAGTCCTTTAATTTTCCCATTAATGTGTCTACTCCCTCTAGCAGATCTTCGAAACTAACACCAGGTCATCTGCAAATGCCCTGAACTTATAAGTTTCTTTTTTAATCTTAACTCCTACTATTCTCTCATCTTGTCTTATGTCTCTATTCAGTACTTCAAGAACTAAAACGAACAAGAGTGAAGACAGCGGGCATCCTTGTCTTGTCCCTTTTTCAATCTCACAAGGTTTTTTAGTTCTCCATTAACAATTATTTGTGCTTTCTATGAAGTATAAATCGATCTTACCCATTTAATAAAATTATGTCCAAGATTCATATGTTCCAGAACTCTAAACAAGAAAATCCAATTCAAATTATCAAAGGCCTTCTCTGCATGTCAGAAGATCATTGCAGCTTGTTTTTCATTGTATTGCTCCAAATACTCCAGAATATCCAAAACATTTCTAATATTATCTTGTAATTGTATTTTAGGTAAAAGCCCACATTGATCTTCATGGACAAAGTCCTGTAAAATTATTTCAACCTTTCAGTCAAAATTGTGGTTAACAATTTATAGTCATTATTCAATTAAGATGGTCGATAATTTCTTGTTAAAGTCAGGTCTTGGGTCTCTTTAAGTATTAATGTTATATTAGGTTCTTTCCAGCTATCAGGAATTTTTCCATTCTGTAAAATAATATTCGTTTGTTCTAAAGATTGTAAAAGTTCATCCTCAAAACTTTTATAGTAAGAGGCCGGCAGCCCATCTGGACCAGGTGCCTTTCATGTTTTAGTCTTTTTAATAGCTTCACATACTTTCTTTATCGTTATAGGTCCATTCAAAATTTGTCTCTGATGCTCTGTGATCTTTGGTAAATTCTGTTTATGTAAATATTCACCCACTTTATTCAAGGAAATTTCTTGACCTTTATATAAAGTAGAATAATGCTGATGAAACGCTTTTTGTATATTTGCATTATCTGTTATTACAGTAGTTCCTTCTTGTAACTTTAGTATCACTTTCTTTTCTTTTTCTTTTTGCAGCTTATATGCCAACCATTTCCTTGGTTTATTTGCAAATTCAAAATTTCTTTGTTTTGCATAATTCAACTTTATTTCCATCTCTCTGTTAACATAGATAGTTGTTTCTCTAGAAGCTTAATGTGGTGGGTAATAGTTGTTGTCCCTGGGGATTTTTAAATTCTTCTTCCTTTTTCCTTATCTCATCCAAAGTCATTTGGATACAGAAACTTGGAAGCAGAATAAGCAAAATCCCACCCTCATTTATGAATGAATTCATTGAGGTGCAGCCTCAGTGATGTGTTTCAGCCTCTTTTTCCCAGATTGCAAAACTGAAGGACTACCCTTTTTCAGATAAGCATGATATTGAAACATCTACATGCTCTTCATAAGTTATGTTTTGAAATACAATACTCTTTTTTCTTTCTCAGCCTCAGTGAATTCTCTTTCAGAATCCAATAGTAACTGGGAGATATACAAGTGAGTATCATTAGCATACTGATCATACCTTACTAAAAACCTATCAGTAATCTTTCCTGCCAGTTTCATATAGATACTGAAAAACAGGGGAGAAGAACTGAATCCTGTGGCACCCCAGAAGAGAGTATCCAGGCCAATCTCTCATTCCCCACCAACACTGACTGGTGTCACTTGCTTAGGAAGGCGCAGAACCACTGTAAAACAGTGTCCCCACTCCCAATCCTCACAGGCAGTCCAGAAGATTACAATGATCAATCGTACTGAACACTACTGAGAAGTCACGTAGGTTCAGGAAGGAAACACTCCTCCAGCCAGATCTTGATGAAAGTTATCTACCGTGAGACCAATGCTATTTTTGTTCTGTGCTGAGGCCTGAATCCTAACTGAAGCCAGATACTCTGTCTTTTCTAGGGTACTCTGTAACTGAAGCCCCACAGTGTTCTCAAAAACCTTCCCTAAAAAATTAAATTTATTGACAGATCAATAGTATCATATCCACTTTGGAGTCCACAGGCTAAAATGAATCCTAGCTCACATTACAGGTATTGTCCCAGGCACCACATCAGACCCTGCCTTTGAAGAGGCAAGACTCAGGGAAATCTTCATGCCTCTCCTCTAATAGGGAGTGAGTAACCTTAAACAATGCCATGGGACAACATCCCACCAATGCAATAAGTGAGAAGTACTGAAGCTCTGCCACCCTTATTGACAGGTAGGCTTGAACCTAAGCTCTTACCCATGCTTAGTCAAGTTCACTGTTGTCTTCTTCCATGGCACTCCAGACTTGGCTTCTGCTATTTCAACTCCTGGAGCTCCTCAGAAAGCCTAGGAGCACCTGGGATTAGCAGACAGAAAGAGGCTACACAGAGGCAATTCAACCCTCTGGTCACCTCCAAATTCCAACCAACTACTCAATGGAACTGTCTGTCAAATTACTAGGAAAATCCCCAAGTGCCTAGTGGAATCCCACCAGATCCATAAGGTGACTGGGGCAGATCATCTTAATCAATCATCCCACCCTGCAGAGATTATGCATGGTGATTAATCTCATCTGACCAGAAAGTGATCTAGCCATGGCAAAGGACTGGAGTAGTGCCCTCTATCCTCACACATCAATTTCTCTGAAATAAAAGGAAGTTTGATATATGCCTGCATATGTGTTTTGAGCCTGAAATTCCATTGAGACAAGTTGCTATGGTAGTATCAGCCCTTTGAGGTAGACCAGGCCAAGAAATCAACTCCACTGGTAAGCTAAAACTACTTTTATTGAGACGGGCTATAATAACAAAATCTTGCAAGTCTGATTATGTTGCACCTCTTCCTCCTTACAGTTCAATGAATTAGGGATTTGTCTGTCTGAGCCACTTCCAAATGTTATCTGGCTGTTGAGGACTAAATATGTTTTACCCTTTGTCCCTTGGCCACAAAGCTGCGTATCTCTGTCAGGGTCATTTTCCTTACTCTACATGTACTTATGAACTACTGAGCCTTCCTAGACTCTCCTCCAAGGCATGGAGGTTGAAATCTTATAATACAAATAGTTATGGAGATACCAACATCATCCCAGTGAGGAGATCCAGGAGCTCAGGAATGTATTTTGTTGGGGCAGCCAAATGGGCAGTACTGTACACAGGTGGAATCCCTAACTTGTCCTTATTGTTCAGCTGAATGCACAGGCACTTACAGCCCATCATCTCAAAAGTAGAACCCTTGTCACAGATAAATTATTTCTTAAGAACATGGCCACCCACCCTGGCTTTGCAGGTGCTATCAGACATGAAACCCAGGAGGAGAAATCTACAAGAGGGCCATATCCGCACTCTCTCCCAACAATATATATCCCAAATCTGTTTGTTCATCTACTACCAAATTATAAATAAAGACAGTCTTATTACGGATGGACCTGGCATTCAGCAATAGTAGATATAGTAATTTAAATACTATATAGAGTACATCTAATATCAAAACAGATTGTAAATGTTTTATAATGGGCAATTGCACCTTCCCCAAAGACTGTAAGTGCCTAGGAAGCTCTGATAAAGACATTCAGATATTACCTTAATATCAATGTTTAGACATTGTTCATCAACATAATGTCCATAAACATTAACATTCTAGCCACTGAAGCTGCCATATAGAGCTGCTTCACTACAATAGTCACTCAGTTCAAAATGTACCAGTTTCTACTTCCTTTACCTTTACCTTCCTTTACCTTTCAGGCAGTACAAAGTTTCATAAACAAAAAGCAGTTTTTTCTGCTTTTCTCAACAGTTTTTTCAAGATTAGAAACCCTATCCTTTGGAGGCTTAGTTTTTATTCCCAGGTTTATTTTTTATTCAACCAATAAAAGATTTGGTCCTTCATGAAGAAAAAAAAATCAAGCAAAATGGATACAGCCCTTGTGAAATATCCAAAATATATCTAAAGGTACATAAACGGATATTCTCCATTTCATCTTGCTCATATCCCAAATGTTCCAGATCAGGTTTGGGAGAGAATACAGAAGGGTGAGGAAATAAGAACCAATTCTGATTGTGGCAGATTATGTCTACCCATACAATGAGAGCTGGATAGAAATTTACCGAAAACACATTTTTAAAAGATAGGGATGCAGAGCATGGTTCTCAGAATTCATTCCAACCAATAATAGCTCCACCTAAGTCATGTGACTGACAGAGGGGAAGAATGGAGTTCAAACTAAAGAAGCTCACATTACAAGGTACTGCATGCTCCGGAGGGGAGCACTGGTAGAATTATCTTGGATTTTTTTTTCTCTGCAGCCCCTGGCCTGATTCAGCCTATTTTCAAATTTGATATTTCTTTTGATAGCTACTATCCCAATGGCAAATTTTGTCTCATCCTGTTCATTATTTGGAGAGTTATATGCTAATGGACAGAGTCCCAAGTCTCTTATCATAAGAAAATGAGAAATAGCTGAGCATGGTCTAGTTGTCAGTTCCATAACTCCTGTGTGCCACAAAGCCCTAGAAATTACAGATGAAAAGAACACACTTGCACAGCTTTCAATAAACCATTCAAATTCAATATTATGCTGTTCCTGTTATCCAGAAGAAAACAAGTACAGATTTTCAAAGCCTAATATACAAAAACAAAAGTTTTTGAAATGCCATGGTTTCCTATTACCTCTCAAATATTGATATGTCTAACAACAACAAAAGCATTGGTAGAAATAAAGTAAAAAATGAAATTGAAATTCATAGCTTTTGGGAATTATTTTTAAAAATAACGATTTAACACTTTCAGAGTATTATTTTAACCGGTTCAATAAGAATATTGTGCTCACATTAAGACATGAAAGTAACTTGATAACTAGGTCTCCAATGCCTTATAGTGGCATATGTTTAGGATTATTATATTATATTGATAGTTCACTTTATTCTGGGGCTCAAGATGGGTCCCACCCAGACACTTTAACTACTAGGCTACACTGGCCAAGGATGAATAGCACCAACTATGGAAAAATCTAGGTAACATCAAGTTGATCCTCACCTGTAATTATGCAACCTATAGATTCCATGCACTAGAATTAGGAATTTCTACTGCTTTGTTTGTATCAGATACAGCTTTTCCAAAGACAACACTATTTACTTATTTATCTGATTTATATTCTACCTTTATTCTGTACAATTTATATTCTACCTTTATTTTGTACAAACAAGGTGATGTACATAATGATCCTATTTTCCCCATAACAAGCCCCCTATGAAGTGAGATGAGCTGAGAGAAAGTGACTCCAACCCTCTAACAGTCTTCATGGCCCTAGTGTCCTCTGCATCTTTTAACATGGAAATCTCAGAAGTTCCAACCAGCATGACCAGCTCCTCAGAGAACAAACTTAGAAGGTGAATTTAGAAAGGCTTAAAGCCCAAATGGGACCACTAAGATATGAAAGGCACATTTCACCATTCTTAAGGTAATCTAAATTTTACAGAACTATAAAAAAATATGTTTTCAAAAAAGATAAGAACACCTAGCTAGATTAGGGCAAAGTCTATATTAGTCTAGCATTTTGTCTCACAGTAGCCAACCAGATGCTTCCATGTCTGACAAGTAGAAGGTGGAGCTTCATCCCTTCATATCATAGTTCCCTTGCAACTGGTAGTTTGAAGCAAGTTGCCTCCAAAGGTGACCAGTTTCCTACACCAATAGATAAAAAGTATGGAAAAAAAGTTTCAGGCTCAGCCAATCAACAGGTACAATGGAAGAGTGCCCCAAAGTGGGGCTTCCCTCCTCTGGAACAATTTGTCCCCTGCCCCCCACCCCCCGCCAGGCAAGAGTAGCTCCCACTCCCATTATATTCCAGAAGGTCATAAAAATGTGACCTCCTGGAAGGCCTTTGGCATCTGCTATAGAGCTCCTGGTACAGGAATGTTATATCAATAGTAATTTTAAACCATAATAATATATTGTTTTTCTGTTATTGTTTCTTGTTGCATTTTATTGCCATTACTGCACTGGCAGTTGTTTTATCACCATTTAGAGTCACTTTGACTGAAACTGTTTACAAATTTATAAATAACATTAGGAAATCTTCCTAAAAGTGAGGGCTGTTTGGTAATGAAACAGATTGCCTCAAGTAGTTATAAGCTTTTCTTCTTTGGAGATATTGAAGCAGAAGGTGGACAGCCTTCTGTCAGGAATACTAAAGCAGCATCCTTCACTAAAAATCCTCCAATGAACAATGAGCTGGGCCAGGTGATTTTGAAGATCCCTTTAACTCTACGATGTTAGGCAGACCTAAGATTTATAATAACAAGCTATATATCAGAAACCATAGCTAGTGCGAAAGACAGCAGGGAGACTTTTGCAAGGCATATGCTCCACACATCACATTACTTTGCTCTTCAAACATTTCACTGCTTTTTATTGTGCTTCTAGGTGCAATTCAATGTGCTCGTGTTGATCTATGAAGTTCTAAACTATGTGGGACCAGGTAATTTGAAGGAACACCTATTTCCACATTAATCTAAATGCCAAGAGTTGATCTGAATTGTGGTAGGATATGAATGCAATAAATAAATACCCATAATTTATTATCATCACTGGAAACCAGGTTCAATAGCATAATTACAGAATTCACTACCAAAGGAGAAAAGATTGGCTCCCTTCTCATTCTGCTTTCAACAAATACATACAGTACTCTACACTGTCAGATGTTTTACATGTAGTGTATATAGAGCTCTCAGGGCCTCAAAGCAAAGCTCTCAAATGGAGCTTGTGTAATGTGAGAGTGCTAAGGTGTTGACCCCTCCCAACCAGAGTGCAACAATTGAGGTTGTGAGAAAGGAAGAGTTATATGGACTGTTTCTTTTCTGCTGCTGTCACAACAGGCCTGAGCCTCATAAGGATCTCCTCTTACTCCCTTAGTCACTGCAAAGCATCCCATCCCTGGCTAAGGAGTAGAAGGCAACTCTCAGCAATGGCACCACTGCTGCTGTTGAGGCAACACCTTACTTGGGGGCAACAGTGAAGAATGAAGTGATGTAGTACTAGCAATTCTCCCTCACATGTCATTCTTCTGATATAGCTCTTGCTGGGGCCCTATGAGACCAGGGTTATTTCTTTTAAAGACTGAAGGCGTGGAGCAAGTCTGGAGTATCTTGTACCTCTCAGCTCAAATCTGGCCACATCCCTTGCCTTCACTATTTGTATGCCCTGCTTTTAATTCTGTAATGCTGTGTTGCCCTTTAAATTAAACACCTCTCTCAAAGTTAATTCTTGTGTTGCTTGATTGTATAGTGAGTATTGCTATTTTTATTGTACATTGTCCTAAAGCCCATGGGCAAAAATCATTATATACATATAATGATAAGCAAATAAAAGTAGAGTAAGAATTAGTTCCCCAAATGATAGATTAAAGACATATAAACAACCTGACATAAGCTTCCCTGTTTTCAGGGTAGAAATCCACTTCCTTGTCAGTTTGTCTGAAGGTTGTTGAGAATTAAAAAGTCTCTATTTTAATTTATATATTGGTTCTAAACTGAAAATAATTCAGTTGCTAAAATTCTTGTAACCCCATCCCATCTATCTCAATAAATGTGGCTAAAGAGAATTCTGCAACAATCATGCCTGGAAGAGTAACTGCCTGTTTAAGCAGTTGTCAGTGAGTCTGACAGTAGTTTACCATAAACGTTGTTCTATAGCTTTAACTCCTCATATACTATTGATTCTACTATATAACGAATGCATATCAAAACTCTGCAGTTAATCTAAAACTTTCATTATTACAACATGTAACATTTTTACTACCTTTTAGAAATATGTAAACTTTTACAAATGTATAGCTTTCCTGTTCATTTGTTCAAGTGGGAAAAGTTTTAGTTTATTGTTTATTGATTGGTCTGGGAAAAAGAAAAGCATAGAAACTAGAAAAACCTGTTTTTTTTCTTATGACAGAAATAACTTGCTTTGGAAAGCCAATGCAATGTATAAAGTTTGTATAATGAGAAATGTCCATACAATGTATGAAATTCCACATTGTAAAATGCAATATCCTTTCTCAGTTAAAAATTAATAATTTAATTCTACATATAAAAATCACTAGATGACCAGGCTATCTTTAGTATTTAAAATACTGTGATAATTAAAGGCAAACTGAATTATTTTTAAGGCCATTCAAGCAAAATTAGTAGCTAGCAATATTAATAATACTGTCATCCATGCATACTTGGGGATTTTTTGTTACAATGACACTGCTCAAAAATATTTTCCCCAAGAATGCTTGCCTTATCTAGTTCTCTTTTGTTGGATCAGGTAATGATTTGGAGAATTTTTGATGAGTTCAGTAAGCATGTGTAAGTCCTTAAGGAAAAAAAAAACTTTGATTTTTCATCTTACTTTAATGAAATTGTTACAATATGTAATAGGTAGCCTGATCATCTAGTAGATCATCTTCAGAAGACTTGTTTCAGAAGCAATGTAGAGTATGGTTTGGGTGTACATATATATCTCTACCCTCTACCATATAACTAGAGATGTACAATTTTTAGTAATTTTGAAGTAATGGAAAAAATGATTAAAAAACTGAAATTTTGGAAAAAAATTAATGACACATGAAATATGCAAAACTGATTTTAATACTTTTTACAGTCATTTTGTTACCTTATACAATATAGTATGTATAATTTGCATATAAAATATGATTTGTGTATACAAGTGAAAATTATAGTTTATAAGAGATCATTAGAAATCTGTTGATTGAATTTACTTCAACATTCTGTTAGAAATTTAGGTCATGCTAAATTTTAAGGTAGCACCATTTTGTCTATTTAGAAAAGGAAAGCAGGCAAAAAGCTACTACTAAAACAGAAGAAACTTTCAGCATTGT
This sequence comes from Python bivittatus, assembly GCF_059951505.1. Lineage (NCBI taxonomy): Eukaryota > Metazoa > Chordata > Lepidosauria > Squamata > Pythonidae > Python > Python bivittatus. The sequence goes on from NW_028277098.1 coordinate 37,482,335, forward strand.
AACAAAAAGAAGCAAAGTTAGATATACTCATTTTTACCTTCTATTGTATCAAACAGATGTAAAAATCATTAAGTTTTCAAAAAGGAAGCTGTGAAAAGGGGCAAGGCTGAACATGAACCACACGAAATGTCTAATCAGTTTCATTTTCTGAATCTCAAGTACAATAATTAGTACAGTACTCTCTACTGATCTTTTCCTTGTTTTTTTTTTTATCATGTTGATGGATTTCTGAAAACTGCTATCTTGCCTGTACTGAGATGAGCTTCTCTACTTTTTCACATATTAATGTATTTATGTATTTGCAAATATAGACCAATTTCTTTTACATCTTATTATTTCTGGTATCATTTTAAACAAAAATTTTACAAAGTCCCCATTGTTGGAGAAAAAGCAATAGAACAAGCCTCAGAAAAGGAGTTTGCCTTTTTTAGCCTTCACATCTCTAGATATCTCTAAAAGTCCATGCGGCACGTACACTTCACATGATGCCAAATGGATGCAACCTTATTTATAAAGGGAGCAAATGTGAGGATAGCATAGGAGTCAAATTACTGTACATGTTTGGCTCCACATGGAATAATTATGACACTTTTTAAGCAGCAGAGTGGGGAAACACATTTTTCTTCAAAGACATGTACTAAAACACCCTATCAATTTTTGAGATAAGTAACTCATCCAAGCTTAGGTAAGTGATTTAAAGACTTTTTTCTTGTACCAAAAAACTAAACACATTCAATGTTTTAAAGAATATTTAAATGTTAGTAAACTATACTACTATCAATTTTGAAACAACACTCCGTTACTTAATTGTGGGAATCAATTAAAGGGTATATTGTAGCATGAAGGACTGAAGTAAGTTCTCCTAGTCAAGCTCAACTGCTAATGACTTCATGGATACATTCCTATGCTTTTCTTGGCAGCAATACAGAAATGGTTTGCTATTGTCTTTTTCTTGATGTTTTTTCAACTTTCCTATATAGCCTGTAGCTTTGGTATCCCCTGGTGGTCTTCCATCCAAATATTCACCAGGCCAGTCCCTGCCTAGCTTAAACACCCACAAAAAGATGGGCAGGTGCTGCCACCTCCTGCTCAGCCACCTTGAGTAAGTCTTATAAGTTGCTCAGCCTTATTGTGAGTCTAAAACACTATTTTGAGTTTCTAGATTTCAAGGGAGAAGACGAATGTTAACAGTTTGGGTAATTAACAACACCCATCCCATCACAGTCCAACCTGAGAATGCCCTTTTACCCTGTTCACAAGCCAAGAACTTAACCTGTCAGAAGGAAAAGAGCCGAAATGTATCCTGCCACTCTCTAATGCTGAAACAGTACAGAGACGTCCCACTTCAAAGACTTTGAAAGACTGTACTAAAACACCCTATCACCGAAGGGGGGGGGGCTTTAGCAAAATAAGCCTTTCTGCCTCCCCAACTCCCCCAAAGAGTGAAGCTTTCGATCCTCTCCAGCTCTCCTTTCCCGACTCCCATTCTTCTTCGGGAGGGGAGAAATAAAGGGGCAACTCGGGTGAATCCTGTCCCGAACAGGAAGAAAGCAGCCCTTTCTCTTCCCCTCCAGAGTAAGGCACCTCCCACCCCAAAAGGAAAAGAAATGGTTATATCAACGTTTCTCGTCCCCCTCGCCCAATCCATCCCTCCGCCCAGGGTCCCGCAGGGCCGGTGCGTCCTCATCGACTCGGGGGCCCGCGAGTTCTAGGCGCAAGACGCCACCCAGGCCCATCTCGGGACCTTCCTCCCATCTCCGTAACTAACTTGTGGGGAAGCGAAAGGAAAAGGAGGGAAACGGCCGCGCAACAAGTTCCCGGCCGGCCCCGGACTCGACTCATCTCTTTTCCCCTCCGGCCGCTGCTTCTTCCTCTTCCTCCTCCTCGTCTCCCTCCCTCCCTCCTTCCCATCCTTCCTTACATCCCCTCGCCGCCACCCGCGGCTCTCACTCACTTACCTCCGCCATGTTCGCCGCTCAGCTGGGGCGGGCCGAGCCTGGAGAGGGGAGTCACATCGCCGCCGCGGCGGAGAGGAGGAAATGGCACGGAAAGGCTGCGGGAGCGGCGGCGATGGGTCACAGTCTCTGGGAAGCGGCAGCGGTGGATGCAGGGAGGAGGGAGCGGGAAGCCACCAGGGGGAGGAAGAGGCCCAACGTCACCGCGCAAAGGAGGTGGGCGCGCCCGCGACACCGCCTCTCCACTCCCCCGCCCCCCCGCCTTCTCTTTCTCTGCCAGCGCGAGCGCCTCAGTCACGAGACGGCGGCGTCCGCTTCCCGGCGTCGCGCTCGCGGAAGGGTTCCCCGCCCCCTCTTCGAACACGAGAAACGGTCTTTTCGGGACTCCGCCGCGTCACCGGGGCCGTTTGAAAAATGTGTTTTGAACGGGCTACGCACGCGCAGTCCCCACCCAGAGCAAGGTCCCGACTTTTCCGGGCGGAGGACAACTCCTATACGTAACGCGGGGCCGCCAAAAATGAGTATCTCGTACAAGTACTCGACTCAACCCACCCGCCTAGACGGGCCAGTGTGAGTCAAAAGCTTCCGCTTCGCGAAAGTTACCCCCTGGTCGCTCTCTTCGGTCGTTTCCTTTCGCACATTTTCTCCACACATAGAAGAATGGAGCCCAAATTCTTTCCATACTTCGGTCAGCTAAGTAGGGTTACCCGAGCTCACTTGCCGCATCGCAGATACGCAGTAATAACAGCAAGAGTGGGTGATTTTTACCCCCGAAGCGGGGATTTATGATGGGGAAAGTGCTAAATCCGCTCTCTCCACTCCAGAGCAGGCAACCACTGCGGCTGCTTTTTATCTTTTTTCCAGAAACGCGGGAAGAGTCGATCAGGGATCGTCCGGTCTCTCCCCACTCTAGCTCCTAGACGTACCTGCTTGCCCATGGTCTAGTAATGGCAGCTTCCGCCTCACGAAGACGGGAGCGGGGACTAACAGGTGGGAAACGCGGCGCAGGAAGGAGGATAAGCCTCTCTTCTTTGCCGGTCGGTGTCCCGATCGCAAGGGTGCCCTCACATTGACAGACTGTAAAGTATTTCAAGTCTGGACTAGTTCGGCCCTTGATGAACAGTGCTTAGGGGATGACTTGACGCGTGTGTGTGTGAGAGAGAGAGGAACAGAAATTTAAATACATGGCGCTGCTGCCAAAATTGAATTGCTACTTACTGTTTTTTTTTTTTTTTTAAGTTCTTCTAAAGGGAAGATAATGTCAGGCAGGGAACAAATACTAGCCTCACGTTTCCAGTTGTGAAAGGATACACTACAGATAATGTTAGTTTTGTAGCATTTCTTATTTTAAGTGACTGTTCAAAGAAAAGAGCCAAGAATGCAACTGGCATAGAAAACTGGGTCTGAGGCAGCTGATTTATGGTTTGCATATATATGGGGAGAGAGGCCCCAAGTCAGGACTCAGCTGTTAGCAATATGCAACCCCCAAGGTGACATTAATCTCTTTTTGTGGTTCTTAGAACTATCTCCTGTTAGGCCACAAAAGTTTGGTGAGACAGTGCCAAAAAAGCAGTATGGGTATTCTCCCATTTGGTAGCTGAAAATATCCCAAAGCTGTTTAACACAGTTGAAGATGCAAAGAAGACCCATTAACCCACTACAAAAGAAAAGAAAATCCCATCACTATATACTGATTTCAGTAGGACAGTCTCTAGTCAAATGCAACTACTCTCAAATAAATATGCATAAGACTGTAGTGAATCCTGCAGAACTCAGCAGGATATCCAAAAGGACATAAAATGTTGCACTGTAAATGCAGAATATGAAAGCAGCGGAATTTCAATATAATCATAAAAGTGCATCTCTGTACAATCAGTTCTTCTAATGCTGAAATTAAGGATGCGGTTTTATTTGTCTTAACATGTCTTCTTGGAGAATTACTCTGTGAATTACTGACTGTAGAAGGGACATTTGAAGATTGTTATAGACAATGCAGGTATTGGGTATTAAGCTATAAAAGGTAAATCTTTAGATCCTGTTGTATGCAAGTGATGATATCTTATGTTTCACTGATATGCCAGAAACAATTACCCCTAATTTGCATTGGGGGGGGAGGTTCTTTTGAGTCAATGTTGACTCCTGGCAACTGCCTGGACAAGTGCCTGCAGTTTTCTTGGCAAAATTTTGGAAGTGGTTTGCCATTGCCTGCTTTCTAGGGCTGAGAGAGAGTGACTGGCCCAAGGTCACCCAGCTGGCTTTGTACCTAAAGTGGGACTAGAACTCAAGGTTTCCCAGTTTCTAGCCTGATGCCTCAACGACTACACTAAACTGGTTCTAATTTGCAACTACTCCCAAATAAATATGCATAAGATTTTTTTTATATGCCTCCCAGAACCACATGGTTTGAGTTGCATCACCATATAAATGCTTAAATTATTAAATTTAAATACTTCTTTAATATCAGAATTCAGTATCTTGTCTGGTTACAGTATACATTGGGTTGAATTAGATTTGATCCCACTGATTCTTAGTAACAATTTTGACATATAGCATTGCATATTTATTTTAGTTTTGATTGTTAGTTGGAATATAGAATTTAAAATAAATGCCTGAAACTCCTTAAAACAACAAAAACAACAACACAGCCTTGCCTACTTTGTGGCCCTTAGCCCCCAAGTATTCAGTATGGTCTTGAGTTGCCCATCACTCCTGTAAATAATATTCAGTAAGGGTTAGTTATTGTCACCATGCTATTAGAGATGCAATTCAGGAATTGAAAAATTCATTTACATGATTTGGGCTTGTCTTACTATTGGTCAGACATTTATAGGATTTTCAACCTGTTTTAGTAGTAGCCACTGCTTGTCAGGGTCACATAGGTACTTCTTAGCTCTATCCAAGTAAATAGTATTGAATCATCACCTAGTTTGTTATAGTGGGTTATTGATATGTTCTGTTTATCAGCATCTGAATTAGTCTTTTTTTTTACAAGAGGCAAGGAAAATGACTTTTGAGCCAATTTTCTGAAGTATGAGGGTATTACCACAATTTTCAGTCCTTTTTGAAAAAAATGTTATATATAGACTTAATTGTTAATTTAAATTGTGTGGGTTTTGTAACATTAAAATATGAATTATATAGCAAATTTTTGTCTGCATCATTCTTTTGTTATTAGTGTTTTGCCTTTAATAAAGCAAAAATGTACATAAGGTAAATTAAATTAATAAAAGATTTGTTGTTTTTCCCATTTATATTTCAGCTGTTCATTAGGCTTACCATTGGTTATTATTTTTTACCTTTGGAATGTCAGGCTTTGTTAGGGAAGTTGTTGATAGTTACTGCACTATGAATATGCTGGTTCTGTAACAGCATCTCATGTTAAAGGGCTTCCTGATATATAAAATTTCAGCTTAGGGTACAATAGAATTCATTTGCATAAGATCCTAGTAAAAATGTAGATGTTTAAAATAAAAGATGTGCCTGAATTACATTCATTTAATATTTCCTTTGTGTTACTGGCTGACAGTAGAACAATTAAGACTGAAATCCTGAGTTATTTGGAAGAAAGGAAGTCGCACTGAATCTGTTCTAGAGAAGAAGCTGTGTTAACTTAGGCAGCCTGCACTACGCAATATTCGATAGTCAGCCAATAATTATGTGGTCTGCAGGGCAATAAGGGCTCTCTATGAGAATAATATATGGATGCAAATATAATATAGAAATGGCAACCTTCAAAAACTAGAGGGAAATGTTTTACTCCGCTGCTAACTTACTAACAAATTACTATGATGGGAGGTCTTTCAAAGTGACAAGATTTTATCAGCGTTCTGTTCATTTAAACTCAATAGATTTTCTTTCTGTTGAACTAGCAGAGCAATATTACTGTAAATAGTTGCTGATTTCATTTTTGTTTCAGATTCATATAGTGATTGTACAGATCTTAAGTTTCACAAAATTTTGAATCCAATTGATATTTTTCTCATTTTTCATATATGCATATATAAAGTCTGACACCTGAGCATAGTGCTTGCTGTATCCAATTTAGTGCTCTAAGGCTTTTGTCACAATAAAGCCATATATTTTAACATGTTGTAAGCCTGTATGTCCACTGAAGACAGTACGATCCAGTGTATTATCTACCTTGAAATAAGTAGAGAAGTAATTTATTGGAGCTTATTTGTAGGTAATAGACTTGTAGCCCAAAATGAAATTCATATCCAAGTAAACCCAATACCCATAACCAATCCCATAGAACTGGGATGCACATTAAAAAAATGTAACTTTTTGGTTTACCTCTTCCTGTGGTAATACTGTTTTAAGTTTTAAACAAATTAAAATACAGTACTTAAATGGAATGAAATAATAGTTTGAAATCATAACAAAAAAGTCATATGGCTAGATATAGTACTAAGCTGAAATTTATTCATGAAGTCTGTATTTATTTATTTAGCAAATTTATTTCCTGTCTATTCCTAAATGGCTTTGGGCAGCCTAAAGTATAATTATATACATAATAAAAACTATACATGTAAACATTAAAAAGTCAGCAGCATAAAAACCCTAAAAGATGGATGTTAAGTCTTCTATTAACTTATAATAAGAAAGAGAATTGTCTTCATTCCAGCACCAGTTTCTTGCAGAGTGAAGGTCTCATTATAACAAAAGACTTTTACAAGTTGCCCAGTTGAAGATCTAAGAAAATATAAATATTGCCCATTTTTGTATAAATTTATCGTCTGGATTCTGTTCTTTTCATCCCTGTTGTTTTCTGCTAGTGTTGCTCTGTGAAGTAAAGATACAAAACTATTAACTAGGGCATAAAGCTAGTAGATAATGTATCGGATCAGAAAGGCGGGTCTATTTCAGCTCTGTACTTGTTCAGTGTGTTTGAATTACAATAGCCTGATCTGGTCTGATAAATTTTTCACAAGGCAGAAAAGAGGAAGAAGTTGTTGGAAATCAGTTTCTGAGGGAACATAGCATAGTCATTTGTGATGTTTGGAAATCTAAGCATTACTTCAATCTTTTCTGTACAAAATAAAACTTACACAGATTATTGGCTCAGAAATGGTGGTCTAAAGAACAGCCTAACTAAAATAGAACAAGGTATGCAGCTACTACTGAAACCAGAGAGATTTGCTGGCCTAGATTTTGGTTTGGGATCATAGCTCCTTCTTCTCATTATTTTGGCAGCATGGCTATACTTTGAAATTATTTTTCATTATGATTTCTTTTCTCAATATTTGTTAACTTCAGTAGCATTTCACATAAGAAATGTGTTAGTTATGCACTTCCTGTGTTAATATACAGAACATTTTCAGCTGAAGATCAGAACTATGATACAGTTGAAGATCAGTAGCATGCAGTAAATACAGAAAACATTTTAAATTGCAGAAGTTTTTTAACAATCTAAATGATCTGATACATATTTAGAAAGATTGAAGAGGAAAGTCTTTGTAAATGTTACAACAGCCTAGTCAACAATGGTCCCTTAAATTGGAATGTTTAATTTGATTTTCCTTTTTTGAAAGAAATAAAACATTTAGTTTGCCACATACACATTCCTATGTAAAAAATAGAAAAATATAAATAATCATATTTATATGCTGCCAGCCTTGGCTGATAATACTGTTATCAAATAAAGTGTCAATTTCACTGCATAATTGAAAGGCATCTTAATTACAATATTACACACCAGGATAGCCTGCAGTCAATATTTTGGATGTTACTGACAAGGTTTTTATCATGCATTCACTTTACGGCTTTCAAGGAATTGTATCTAGATCCAGACAACCTAATCTCTTCGTAAACCTCACATGTTTTCCCACTGCTTTTGTCTGTTTTTTCTCCAAAAATGTAAAATAATAAAAGATAGCATAGCTATACATTATCTTGTGATTAGTAGAACTTGAAAGGCATTTTAATTATAACACCTCATCTGAAAGCACCCTTTATTTGTCTGAAAGAATCTTATCTTTCCAACAACTTTCCAGGTTTGAATGCTATTTCCTCCAACAACCCAAACACCTTTAAATTTCCAATGTTGTATGAAAGAAAGTAGCTGTTCCTCTCTTCCCAGTCTTGGTATTTTCTCCCTCTCAAGCAGGATCTCTAGATTCTGTATACAGTTGCAGAGTAAAAATAGTTGAAAGACATTTGGAAAGTGAGTAATGAGTTGGAAAAAAAAATTCCCCTCTTAGCTGCATCATGGCTCAAATGGGGTGTCAGGATTTTTAAGAAACTCCAGTTTATTTCTAGATTTCATTCGTGTTCCTTTTTAGTTGTGTGATAGAGATTACCTTTATTACATGTTATTCACTTTTAGAATTTCTTTGATTTATTGTATTGGCTTTCTCCTTACCTTGCAGCACTATTACTGAGGATTACTCCTTTGGCAATTCTGGAAAAAAACATTACAATTATAGTGCAGCATAACATAAGATGTGTCTAAATCAGCCTTTCTCAACTGGAGGTTGTTTTTTTAAAACTTTGTGTGCCTCACAATCCTAGCGCTTACAGAGGTGGGAACTTTTTAAATGCTGTGACTCACCTTACTGATCACGCTAATGTACTTTGAGCCATAGATACAATAATTTTTATGCAATGGGTCCCTGAGACTTGAAAATTATTTCAAGAGTTCTTCCAGGGAAAAAAAGATTGAGAAACCCTAGTCTAATTCTTTGATTTTGCTGTTTTTTTGTATGGCCACATCTTAAATGTAGTTTAGGCATGGTATCTAGGTTAGAAAAGTGATGTCTATCACAGTAGACATATCTGGGCTGCAAAAATCCAGATGACCATTAGATGCCAGGAAAGGTTTAAGAGTTTTGTGTATCTCTTTGCTTCTGTCTGGTGGCCTGGATTTTTGCAGCCCAGATAGGGTATACTGTGATTCCATTGAAAGGACCTCACTCTCCTAACAAGCCTTGTTTAAATTTTGACCCTAAAAGCAATCATAAACTATTTTGGCTGGTGTGAGTCTTCCGGGCTGTGTGGCCGTGTTCTTGAAGTTTTGTTTCCTAACGTTTCACCAGCACCTGTGACCAGCATCTTCAGAGTGCAGGAGCACAGACAGGAGCAGTTCTCTCTGTGCCCAGGGTGATGTGACCCTTCTGTGGGTATTTATAGAGATCTGAGGGGGAGGGGGATTGGGTGTGTGTGTGTGGGGGGTTGAGTTACTGAGTGGCTGCTTGTTTTGGTGTCAGCATCTGTGTGTATCTTCCTGGGGATTAGGCAGGGTTTTTTCTTCTTTTGGATTGTTAACGAGGGGCTGCTGGGGGTGATTAGCAAGTTCATTGTGTGAACTGTTCACATGTCCTGGTGGTTGAGCTGAGTTCGTTGACCTTTTGCAGGCTGTATTTTTCAGGATTGGTAGCCAGGTTTTGTTGATTTTTAGACTCTCCTCTTTTTTATTGAAACTGTGCTGGTGTTTGTGAATCTCAATGGCTTCCCATTGAGGAGGGAGGAGGAGAGTCCAAGAGGAGAGTCTAAAAATCAACAAAACCTGGCTGCTGAACATGTGTACAGCATATCCTACTCCCCCTATAGTACAAAGGCATAGTGCAATTAGAATTAATTTATTTAATAAATTTATATGGCCTCCCATCTCATATACGTGACTCAAGGCGGCTAACAAAATAAAAACAGAATAAAAATCCAATCAATAATTAAAAACATAAATAACATAACACAGCATAAATTAGCAGCCAAGAATAATTAAACACCATACAGTCAATATAACCAAGAAGTGGGCTCACACACACTATCAGGGCAGTAGGCTTGAGAGCAAAACCAAGTTTTTAATGCCTTGTGAAAGGCCAACAGGGTTGGAGCAAGTCTGATCTTGGGGTGGGGGTAGAGGATGATGTTCCAAGGGCAGGCACCACAGCAGAAAAGGCCCTCCTTCTGGGTCCCACTAGATGGTCTCTGTCAGATGGGACCCAGAGCATGCTTCTCCTGACAGGTCTAATGGGACAGGTAGACATCACTGGGGAGAGACAGTCCCAAGCCACGAAGGGCTTTAAAGGTAGCCCCTTGAATTGCACCTGGAAGCATACCAGCAGCCAATGTAGCTCATGGAACAGAGGTGTCACATGTGCTAAGCAACCAGCACCCATAACTGCCTGCACCGCTGCATTTTGCACCAGCTGAAGCTTCTGAATATTCTTCAAGGGAAGCCCCAATTTCTGACAGTTGTTCAGCAATTGATATGTGAAATACATAATGCAATATATAGATCATGCAAAATTTCTAGAGCAGATAGAATAATAACAGAAGAAAATTACATGCAAAAAAAGCTCCACACAATGTCTAAGTTCTTTAGATAAAATGCATCTCTTCTTAATTAATATAATAATACGTGATATTTCAGGTTAAGCCCAAAGTTGCAGTGAAGTACACTTCTTAAAGTGATCCTGAGGGAGACAGTCTATTAGATGTGTTAGTATTATATTACAGGTTGATTTCAAAGTGCAGAATGGATGGATGAGAGTCAATCAAATTTACAAAGAGATTTAGCTGCATAGTTTTTCCTTATAATTAGATGGAATGAGAGGCAGACAGAACTTTCAAGTCTGAAACTAACAATAGTACAGTAATAAAATTTCCAGAGTAGATTAAAATGGAGTAAAGCAGTTCTAAGTACCTGCAATAACCAAGAGGGAGAAAATGCAAATAAAGGGGATCCAATCTCTTTTCCTTCAGGCTTTCTCTTATTGCCAGCCAATCATCTAACTACATGCTAAAAAGGTGGCTGCCATGGTTACCATGTAAACAATTTCTTGTTTCAGCAGTAGCTGTTGAGAGAGGCAGGCTTTGTACTTAATTTGGATTTTAAAGCAGCAACCTAGAGGCCTAGACATTTGCTGAACCTTATTTCTGAGTGCTGGCATACTGGCAACAAGAGCTGCAGCTCATTCTACAGCTTCAGTGTTCTCCCTGCCATTCTGTTGGGAGACAGATACTATATTCAGGACCTGTAGACAACTTGACCATGTCGGATACTAGTAATGTCCAGGGTGTCAAGAGCAAGAAACATAGCAACCTTATCAGTGTGTAAGTAGCATAATGTCACTATAGCAAAGGGATGATTTTGTAACAGGGTCAGTAGAGAGGAAGGTTATCTCCAGTCAGTTATTTCGTGAAGAGTTACTACAGTTTTTTCCTAACATGCTGCTGTCCAACTGGTTTAGACTACAACTTTCATCAAATCAGTTTGGATAAGTAGTTATGGCTTATAAGAACCGTAATCTATAGCAGCCAGAGGGCACCAGTCTATGGGAGTGTTGGATAAATGTATTTCTTTCTGAATTCTGAAGGTATTCCTAAACTAAAGTTGCCTGTATCAAGGCAAGAGACACAGGAGTGGGACATGAGGGTTGGGGAGAAGGTATGGACTATATAGAAGCAGATTTCTCCTTAAGTGTCTCCCTCAAACCTTTGGTAAAAATCCTAAAAGCTGGAATGTAAGAGATCATTCTGATTTTAATTTGTTTGTATGAATTGATTCCACTTGTCATATAATTCTAAAACTTTTCATTTTAAAGTAAAGAGTAAAGTAAAGTAATTCTCAAATTAAATAATTTTAATGTCATTCCTACATTAAGAATATTTAAATTTTATTTTTAAATAAGCAAATTCGTTTTCATGTGAATGAATTTATTATTAATGTTTATTTTTCTTTATTTTGAAGACATTAGGTAGTTGAGGAAGGTTTAAAAGGATCTGTGTGTGTACAGTATTCATTTTAAACTCTTCCTAATAGCCATGCCAGTAAAGGGAAGGGAACAAATGGAATTGGCTAGTCTCAAATTCACATAATATTAAACCATATGTGAATAAGACCACTGTCTCCAGATCCTACTTTTTAACAACTATCCATTTTTTTCAAAAACAATAAAGGTTCTTGTGGAAGAATGGTTCTTAGTCCTACCAAAGTATATGGAGCATCTATTCTGTCCTATCTTAATAGATTTTTGGAGCTAAAAAAAAAAAGATGGAAAATATAATGGGAAAATATAAATTCTAAATGGGAGACATCATGCCATGGATTCCATGTAAAATGTGTGTGTGTGTATACACACTAATTTAGAGATAGAGAAGCATCTAAATCACTCATGATGCCCTTTCATTACCTCAATCCTCTATTATGAATACGTTAATTTATCCAGAGTCTGCCATGTAATATACTCAAATCTGAGAGGATAACTTTTTATATAATTTACTTATACAACAACTGGTTGTAATGGGTTGATACTTTTCTCACTTCATAATGACTTATCAAATTATAGCAATTAGCCATCAACTGAATTTATGAGCATGTACATCCACTAAAGCACAAATAAACAATGTCGAAAAGCTATAAAACACAAATAGTCCACTATAATTCTACCTTCCCCTTTTTACTTATGATATATAGCTGTGTAATCACCATACAACAGCAGTAAGAGATGTTAGGCATGACCTGCTAAACTTCCATTTGCCCATGTTTCCCAATATTATAAAATGACTAGGGTATTCATAGAAGTGCTTATAACCACCTCAGTCTTGAAACATTTAAAACATAGTTTTAACCCTGTAATTGAATTCATACAACATGATAGTTTACAGCAGCATTTCTCAACCTTGGCCGCTTGAAGATGTGTGGACTTCAACTCCCAGAATTCCCCAGCATACAGGCTGGGAAATTCTGGGAGTTGAAGTCCACATATCTTCAAGCGGCCAAGGTTGAGAAACACTGGTTTAGAGATAATGGAGGTTAAGGTTTAGCAACCTGAGAATTTAAAAAGCTGCCACCATATAGAATCCAGTTTTCACAGATGAGGCAGTTCCTCTACAACAATGTCCACAGAGGATCATAAACTAAAAAAAACTGAGTATGGGAACTTTTCTACCATCTGGGTTCACACATAGTTCTAAGTCATGTTTTGTTCAACTATGGATTGTTCAACAAATCACAGTTGCTAGATTCACACATAATCCTAAACTGTAAACAGTGATTTACAAGCCACAATGTCTGGATTCATCCAGCCTGCCAACCAAAACTAAACATCTCATATCTTATCTTAGTGCAATGGATCTTTTCCTATAGGATACCATTTACTATAAAGAATTATAGCAGACTTTGCTAACCTGGTGCCCTTAAAATATACTGAACTACATCTTCCATATTTGTCACCAAGCATTCCCAGTTATAGTCTAATACACCTAGCTGATACTTGGTTGAGAAAGGCTAAATTATAGTATAGTTTTAGGAAATAAGTTACAGTAAATGTATCAAATGTTAAGTGGTAAATTAATTTGAATCAGTATTGTAACTTCTAATCTTCAGTATACTCATCTATTTATCAAACCAGGAACACCACAAAAGAACAAAATATATCTAAGAAGTTACCATCATCTTCAACATCTGGGAGACGAATGAGCTTCACTAGTGCTATGCAAGCCAGCAAAGTTGGTTCAGTGGCTCGCAGGAGTATCTTGATTACTTCAGAACCAAAAGCTATGGACAAAGGTACCTTAGGAAGCAGCAAGCCTCTTGTCCAGGTAACCGGGCATTATATGAATCATAAGTTTAGTTTGTGGGACAACTAAATCCAAGATAAAGGCCTATCAAACATGCAAAAAATGCCAAAAATTTATTATTATTTTAGAGAACATATAAATTAAGATCATTCTTCTTAAACTGAATACTTCTATGAGTGAGAAATATGAGTGTTATTTTCCCTTGGTAACATTCCATCAAATTAAATGATAATTGATTTTTAATAATAATAATACCAATCCAAGATAACATTTTGCTACAGGATGTAACAATAAGTGTGCCTGCATATTTGTGTCTGATGAAAAGAACTATATTTTCTATCAATTAACCAGAGGTCATTTGAAAGAACAATCAGAATTCAAAGCACACAGACAGCAATTTTAAAATGGAATTATGATTGAAAAAATAAGATTTAAATCTGTTACAGAAATAAATGTAGTGTATGAATTAAGTTTATCCCTTAAAAGATTCTTTGCTGTTCATTTTATACAACTGGATATGTGGCTTTAATATTAAGGCTCGGAACAAGGAACATCTCCCATGAAAGCCAATAGTAGATTTCCTTAGTTGTCTTTTAAGCTGCAGAGAAATACATATTTTTAATCATAAAAATTAATTCCTGTGCAGACATAACTCTGTTTATATATGGCACAACATCCAGTGTAGAACAGCTGGGAATTACTGTATGTATTTTGTATCTTCTTGCACCAGTTTTTTGTTTGTTTGTCATCTAAAAATGCCATCCACCTTTTAATTATCTGCTTACAATTACTTTATGATCTGTTTTAGAATCTTCCCAGGTAGAAACTGACTGCTCTGCAATTCTCTATATCCTTCCTTCCACCCTATTTAAAGATGAGAGACATTTGTCCTCTTTCATTTATGTAATAATTAGTATTATATAAGACTAATTGCATAAGTATATTACTTACGTAATATAGAGAATAGCTAGAGGTCCAGCCAGGCCATCAACAAGTTTCTTTAATACCTTTAATGGATCTGGCTCTGAAGTTTTGAATTTATTCAGAATCAATAGGTGTTCCCTGACCATGAGTCAAGCTGTAGATGCAAGTCCTACTTCTTCAAATTATTCTTCATAACTGGCTAGTGGAACACAAGTCTTCTCTTGAAAAAGATTCAGTCAAAGATTCAGTCAAAATGAAAAGCTTGGTAGTTCTGCCTTTTCTTTGTAAGTCTGTTAGCTTTGCCATCTTCACTGAGCAATTGAGAAATAGTCTATTTTGTATATATATATATATATGAAAGATACCTTTATGTTGTTTTTAGTATCCTTTGCTAAATTTGATTTATTTATTTATTCAATTTATATGGCTGGCCATCTCAAACATATGATTCTGGGAGGCCTATAAATTGAATCCCCATTCCTATGTGACATTGGCTGTTTTCCCATTAATAACTTACAGCATCTTCCAGTGTCACCCAGTCATTATTGAGGTGATATTAAACCTGTTCTCGTTACATTAACAGTGAAGCAATGATGGTTTGATGACTCTAGAAGAAACTATAAGTCAATAATGGGGACCTTTCCATTACCCTTACAATCTAAGCTATCATACGTAATACTTTCTTGATGACCTGTTCCTCTTTTTACCTCCTAAATCTGTCCTTTTTCATTTTCAGATTTCCACTAAGCTTTTTGTGTAGCCCCATCTACCTTAAATAACTTTCCCATTAGCTTTTCCTGTCATGGAATTATGCTTTATTTTTGCTCTGAGTTTATTCAATCTCTTTTTTAAAAAAACCCATGGTATGCATGAGAATTATCCCACTAATTCTCAATTTTAACTAATGTAGGAAGGGAGCAGTATTAGTCTATGGTTGCCAACAATCAGAAGATTTTATTAAAAGGCATAAAATCGCATGAACCACAACTTGCTTTATCAGTCACACCAAGCATCTGATGAAGCGAGATGTAGTTCACAAAGGTTATGCCTTTTAATAAAACAAACGAACAAAAATCTGATTTTGGCTATTAGCATTAAAATACACTTATTATCCATATTCTGAGCATTAATATAAAGACAACGAAGTCCATGAACTTTATGAAAGAATTTGTCATCTAATTTGTAATAGTTTCCATGTCAGTTACTTTCTCCCTTTTCCCACAGTAATCAAGTTCTGAAGTTTTTCTGGGTTTTTGTATCAACAGGATTAAAGTCTACCTGATCAAGCTTTTCAAGCTTCTACCAGTTATTTTCTTCCCAATCCATATGAGGTGCAATTAACTTTTGCTAAGAATTCATCATGTAGAAAATATAAACCATGGCCATAGACCGCCATGCCCCCAGAAGCCAAACCTCTCATGTCAATATCCATTCTATAGACAGTTATTCATCTGCAATATCTGTTTTCCTATTTAGTCTTCTTCCATAGACCACAAGGATGGAAGAGAATAATTTGAGCCCCTAGATTCATGAGTTTCCTTATTAGGGCTTCAAAATTCAAGAAGATATAACTGTTATCTGTTCTTGTCAGTATAATTTCTCCTTTTGTAGAGGAGCAGATAAGGATAACTATCAGACTTGATGTCCTAGCAGCTTCTTGGCAGTGCTCCTGAACCATACTTTGGGGGAGACTGTACACTTTATTAACCAGCAAACCCATCTGACATTTTTTTTTCTTTTTCCTTAGTTGGAAATTGTGAACTCTTATCTTAGTCCTCTTGAAAGGAGCAGTTGCCATCACTCAGCTGTTATCGGCTCCACCCTCTTGTCTCTTTTTTAATGCTGTTTATGTTAGGATCTGAAAGCAATTTCTGAGTTTCACAACACAGAATGTCTTTTGAATCTCTTGTTTTCATCCAGTCTTGCTTCTTTGGTTGCCTTTCTTCTTCTTACCTGCTTTATCACTATTTTAAACTTAATATGCTCATTCTTTAACTTTGTCTTTCCAAACTGTTTTTCCCCACACACTCTCAGTATGCATTGATAATTGGCTTCATTCCTACAGACCAAGTTCAAAACCTTGAATTTCTTTCTGACTCATCTCTCTCCTTTGTCCTACATGTTCGGTTCATTAAATAGTATTCCTCACTTTCTTTTCATTATGTAATTATCTTTGTTCATTTCTCTTCATCCACCATCTTTCCACCAAAATCATTAATCTTGGTGTTCTGACTAGGTGACATAGATGTTTGTTTACGCATTGTTTCAAAGCCTTCAAAATCTTTCATGGGCTTGTTATTACCTGTGCCTATCCTTGTTATCTTCACACATCCATTCCACTGATTCTGCTTTTTTTGTTGGTTTGTTTGTTTCTGCTTTCTCCTTCAGAAATCTGAGTTAATTTATTGTAAAAGGACTGAGTAAATACATCGAGGGACTCTTTCCATGTTGTTAAAGTATAAGTCCTCCTGGGTCCAATCTCTTTGTATTTTATAAAGTTACTTGCACATTTATAATGCTATGTAAACAAATATATAGCCCAGTATTCAGATGTTTTGCATGCAGATGTTTCCAAGTTCAGGGAATACCCAGTTAAAAGGATATAATAGAATGGATGGGAAAGAGCTGGGTTATGGACTATAGCTATCAGTAAGTAATAATAAAAGGCTGGATGGAACAATATATGGCATCTTCATCATACTGTTTGCAAATGTTCACTTCAATAAATAAGTGAAATGCAAAATCAGGGGCATTTCAGATGGTTCCTTTTTCATACATTGGCTTAACCATTTGTTCATTTTATAGTTGAAATAATTACTTAAAACTCTTACAACAGAATAAGAGTGCTAATGTGCTTTGTGAATTTTTCAGCCATGATGTTATATAGTTTCCATGAATTGTCTGCACTACATTAATGCAACCTAACCTCTGATGTTTTTAATCCACTCTTAAAAATACCTAGAGGGGAGATTTAATGAAGAAAAGCAGCACATCTGAGCTAACACCCACTTTTTAAAGTAAAGTCTGAGTCTTTTTAATCAATTTCTGAGAAAAAACAGTAAATATTGTTAAAATAAAATATTATCCAGGCATTTTTCTTTCAGTCATAATTATCTTCTTATATGACTATGTATTTGACTCCATGTGTATTTGTTTGCTTGTTTGTGAAAATTTTACTGATTCCCAGCCAATTGCTTGGAAAATTGCTTTACAAAAATGCCATCAGCACAATTCAGATTACAAGGGGACAACTCTAGAATAAATAACAGAAGCATAACCTACCCAATCAATCAAAACCACTTTTTAAAAAGCTGACCGCTTTTCCTATTATCTGCTTAAGATCTGACAAAAAAGTCTGGTGATTTCTTAAAAATCAGAAAGGAGAAGTTTTATCCTCATCCATAATAAAGTGGTCCTGTGAAAAGAATGCTATAACTTGAAATCTGGAAGCATATACTATTATAATCAGTATGTTCCTTGTTTTCCTTTCTTCTAAATTTATGCATAAAATAGTAACTTAAAGCTGCAGGCTAGCTTTAAGTAAGCCACATCATATTATCTTGTCTGTGTCTACAATTACAGCGTCATTGGTTTCTGGACTGGGGCTGAGGGAAGAATAGAGCTTCTTTACTGGTTTTTGTTGTTGTTGTTATTTTATTACATCTACAGGTTTTTGATGATCAGGGAAGAGATGTGACACCTCGTCCACTTTATCGTCCAGAATTGAATGTCACACACAGACAAAGCAAAATTTTATCAGCACATGACTTTGCTGGGGTGACTCAGAGTGAATTCTTGTCTTCTCTTTCTCTGCAACAAACTTCTTTAACTAATATTAGTTTAGCAGGTCCATTTTCCAGGTATGATATGGCATTACATAATACCTCTCTGGACAAAACTTACAGATTTCCTCTAATGTGACATCTACATAAAGTTCAAATAGGATTTCTTGGGTATTATTATCACATGATTTATCCCAATTATTATCTTATAACCAGGATACTTCCCAAAATACTGTATTACCTGTATAAAATTAGGCAGAGAGGTAGAGTATCATTGGCATATAAAAATAATTTATATTCACAATATGCCAAAGTAACACCAATAATACCTGAAGATTGCCTAACAATAGTAGCTAAAGGTTCAAGAATTAAGTCAAAAAGCAAGGGTGAAAGTGGGCAACCCTGCTGAATATCATATTGCAACAAAGGATTTTCTATTTGTTGTAAGTCTCACACAGGGTTGCAAATAATAGGTTTCAACTGAATGAACAAAAAACCAGAAAAATGTAATTTTATTAAAATATTGGAAAGTTTGGGCATACTGCTAAAGCATGATGAGAAGCAGATACAGAGAACTTCAGGTATTGTCTGTTCCTCCTTGACAAGAGACTGGAAGCTTCTCCATCTGCTTTAGATTAATTCCACAGTTTAGCATTACTCCTGAACCTCAAATAGAGGCTAACTCTTAAACTACATTACTTGAAAAATCCAGCTTTCTCAGCTATAATTTAAAATAAGACAATTAAAAAAAATACAATTGTTAAAATGAGTAACAGTTTACTGAATCTGGTTTGTAAGTATGTCAAGGCATGGTTGATTGAAAACATGAACATAAACTGATGAAATTTCTCTTACATATATTGTGAGAAGAGGTCATAGGAATCTGAGCTTGCCTAAGTTCACTATCATAATCCTAAATGAAGTTTTAATATTATGTCCAAATTAGCCCATAATACACATCTACAAAACACATGCTTTCATAGACCCAACCCCTGTCCCAAATCGTTCTTAAAGCAACATTAGGTTATATACTGCAAATCAAGAAAAATAAAACAAAATGACACTAGCCCGTAGAGTTCGTCAAGTAAAGAATTAATTGCTGCTTCCTAAAAAATATATATGTCTAGAAATGAACACACATATTATAGTGGGTTCAATTATAATGCAGTGCAATTTATTGATGACTCTCTTTTCACATATTCTTTTCTTCCTTGTGGCAAGCTATCCATTTAGCTATTTTGGAACTGTAACTTAATCAGAAATCATAAGTACATGAACTAGACTAGAAATCATTTGTGAACTGGCAAGAATGGAGCATGCTTATTTCATAATCAGTTCTCATGTATATGGCTTTTCTTTAAAAGAATCACTGCAAATATATTATAAGTAAATGTTTCCTCCTCCAACAGATAATTTTATGAGCAGTTGAAAACTGCTATGCTATCAGTAGTTCTGTGGAAATGTTTTAGTTGATATGTAATATCCGTTCTTTGGCATTTGTTATTTCATTTCCATTACTTACAAAATGTTCTATTGAAACCACAGGACTTATGGCAGTGGCAGTGTTACAAAATCAACCACTTCTACTGAATCAATGGCAGAAGAGATTGTAGAACCCGGATTTAGACGAGAAACAATTGCTAGTTTTACAGGTAAAAATCTACTTAAAAACAAAACATTGTATAATCGTTTTTCCTTCTCCTTCTGCCTCATTAAATTTGTAAGTTGCTGACCCCTACCAGATTCATGGCAGTTTATAGTACAACATGAGTTATGTATAAAAAAAGTTGGGAGAAAAATCTAATAATGATAGTAATAATAATAACAACCACATGCAGCATAATAAAATATCTATGGTACCAAAAATGTTTTGATGCTCAACACAATCAAAAACATCAATATCAGTAAATAACAAGTCAAATAGTAACTGTCTTTGTGATAATCTAAAATAGTCAATACTGCACATTCTCAGATTCTAGCTCTATGCCATGGAGTCACTGTTGCTGAGCTACATCCATCTGTATGTCTCCCTGGTAACATGTTCTTTAAAAAGTACTTGATACAATGTCTTGTTTTAAGTATTACTTATCTTTACCACAGTTTATTGGCCAAGAAATGGTGAATATAATGGTACCTATCACATCGCAGCCTTCTTTTACCAAATTTTCCTAAAGCAACATGGAGAGCAGAGGAGCATAAGTTGCTTTTAGGTATCCACCCTCTGTAGCATGTTTATGCTCTAGTGATCCCTGTATACCTAGAAGAAAAGTCTATTCATATAAAAGAAAAAATGTTCATGTTCATAGTCACAATAACCCATATATGATCTGTATTTGCTTTTCTAAATGGAAATAATTATTTCATTCTTTCTCATGGTAGATGTCCAGGTTAGACGAGAGGAAGTGCTAGAACAACTGACAAAGCAAGACTTAGAAAAGACTGTGGATATATTCCTGACTGAGACAGAAACAATTTGGTTATTTAACATGCCAACTGTTATGATATCTACCGAGTCTGAAGAAGCTGAAGATGTAAAGTAAGCACAATGCAATAGCTATTGTGTAAACTTGCCTCTCATTAGCAACCTTATAATGAAATATGGCTTGTAACTTCAGAATTTATCCAGATGATGATTTGTATCACAAATATAACAAAAACATATTTTGTTTCTGCAGAATCAGCGAAGAGCAATGTATGTTCACTCTAGGTTGGTGAGCTGCAATTCCCATCAGCTCTAGCCAGCACAGCCAATAGTGAGGGATAGTGGGAACTGTGGAACAAGACTTGGAGAGCCACATGTTGCCTTCTACTGTGTTTCCTAGCAACAAAGTGTTTTGCTGTTACACTGAGTTATAGTTTAGCATTATCTAAAGTAGCTTTTGTCTTGTGCATTCCCATTTCTTGTTTTCTCTAGTACAGGTCCTTGGAAAAGGTAATCTCCTGTTTAACTAACTGCAGTTTAGCCTTATATCTGAACCTGGTCAGATTGCAAAAGTCGAGTCAAATCTCCCTTGAGTTGAGCTCAACTCCTGCTGATTACATGGACATAGAATCACAGAACTAGATGAGCTCATGTAGAGTCTAAGTTTTAAAGAGTGGCTTATGAAGCTAGCTTATTTTAATAAGCCAGAGTTAATTTAGAGATCTAATGTAATACTAAACTGTGAGCAATTTAAAATAGAAACAAAAGTTTCCATCATGTCATAACTACACTGGAGGTAAAGAATGTACATAACATTAAACCATAGGTTACTATTATATCTGTTCTAGGATCGCTTACAAGTTACTTCATATTATGTTTTAGGACAGTATTTCTCAGTCTTATGCCCTTCAGATGTTTTGAATTATGATTCTCAACTCTTTCCTACACTCTCAGAAGCTACTTTGAAGGGAAAAAATAATTAAATGTTAGGACAACCAGTCACAGATCCTTTGTATGTCTTTGGTTAAATTATCAATAGCTAACCTAAGTCATAATGCATGAAATACCTCTGAGTCTTTAAGAAGTGGTCATGCTGCACATCAGAATGGAGGGTCACATTTTCTAGCAGGGCAGGCATGACTAAAGAGAACTTGGGGTATTCCCACACAGCCATCAGCAACCAACAGTCTCTGGGCATCCCTTACTCCTCTCAAAATCACACTTGTGTTGTGAGGCAAGTGCCCTCACTTGACAAGATCCTCTCAGTCACTGCCAGTAACTATAGAAAATGGTTAGCTAGAAGGCCAGTTATCTGTTTCCATAGAAAGTAGCTTGATATGTTCCAAAATGCCTGATTGATTTCATACTAAAAAGCCTGCCACCAGTGAGCATGTCTGATATTTTACAGTCTATTCAGCTGTGGGAAAAAAATAATCTTATCTGCATAATTATATCTATCTGGAAGTCAGCTGTAACAGTTACTGCCTCTCGATCCTAGTAACTTAATGGGCAATTGCGGTAAAACAGCTGTGCAGAAAGGAATACAAAATGTGCAGTGTCAGGAGACAAGCAACATTATTTACCTAATGATTTGCAGTTGTTCAAGAATCTAGTTAGCAAAATGAAAACTTCAGGTCTCCCTCTAAAGAATTCCAAAACATTTTACAGTGCAATTCTATCCATATCTGCTTAAAAGCAAATCCAACGGAGAATACTCCCAGCTAAATTGGTTTGCAGCTGCAGAATTCCACATCTATTGTAGTATCATTTAAGAACTAGTTTCCACCTACAGTATTTATGTGCATCATTATTTCTAAGAAGATATCTGTAAAGGAAAATAATATCTTTGGAAGTTGAAATGTTTGTATAAAGTACTTTGAATGTGTATCTTTTGTTTTTCAAAGGACAAGGAATGTTGCTTATATGGAACTCTGTAAAAACAGAGTTGGCAATGATCGATATGCCAATAGAATGATGCAAACACTGAATGGAGCACCAAAGACAAAGGAAGTACAATGTGACAAAATTATGATGGCTGACAAAGGTAAATTAATGGGGATGTTTTTTTTATAGAGCATTGAAACTATATGAAAAGATCTATAGTTTCAACTTTGGAAGCAAACACCAAGAATATTTTTTTCAGTCTCCTGAAACATTTGGTTTGAGCCAAATGTTGTGATTTTTCTTTCTTTCTTTTAGCAGAAATGATGAATATTGCCACTAAAGGAGGTTTCTTATAAGATTGTATCTCTTTTTCTCAACTAGTATAAAATGGAATATTACACCTACGTGTACACATTTTTAAAGTTGTGTTTGCACAGTTCAGCATCCTAACAGTTGTATATGGAAAGCTTGCCCTCTGTGTGTTGATTTAGAAAAAGTATATAATAAAGAGAATAAACTTGAATTACAGAACATTTTGCATGAATATTGAATTAAAGATTGGTTGCTAAATATGATTTAATGGATGTGGAGATAAAAAGAGAGAATAAATCAAATGTTTATACAATGATTCTATATTGAGCAGAGAGTAAGATGTGATGTCCTCTTTGTTGTTTAATGTACCAATGCATGAATATATAATAAAATCTTATGGTGACATTACAGATAAGTTGGTTGGAGAAGTTGGAGAAATATAGGTAGTCCTCGGGTTATGATGGCAATTGGGACCAGAATTTTGTCGTAGAAGTTGTAAAGTGCAATGTCACATGACTGCATCACTCAGTGATGGCAATCCCAGCAGTCTTGGTTGCCACTGTAACCCAAAGACCTCATGGGTCATTAAGAGAGGGCCTCACATGACTGGAATTCTAGGTAAGGAGGTCAGTGGGTGAGAGCTGTGGGCGGGTGGGTGAGTGCCACAGGTGGGCACTACTGAGCATGGATGGGCCAGCAGGGGCCATGGGTGGGCTGGCAGGGACAGCGCTACAGAATGCAGGCAGGGGGTGCTATGGAGTATGAGATCCCTGGGATCTCATACTCCATAGTGGGGATCCTCAGGAGAAAAAGTGGCAGGAGGGACTTACAGGAGCAACTTGCAATCTTCTCTGCTACCTTCCCTATTGACTTTGCTTGTAGGAAGCTGGCAGGGAAGGTTGCAAATGGCAATCACATGACTGCAGGGATGCTGCGATGGCCGAAACTCTGAGACCAGTCATAAGTCTCCCTCATTCAGTGCTATCGTAACTTTGAATGATCACTGAATGAGTGGTTGTAACCTGAGGACTATCTGTATGTGAATTTTTATATACAGTCAATGCAGTGTAGTTGGCTAAGAACCAGAATGATTTGCAGTGAATGTTAGATAGACTGTATAATAAAATGAGTAGTATAGATATAAATCATTAATGTACCAAAGAACAAGGTAGTTACGTTTGACAGGAAAAATGAAGTAGACAACTGCAAATCAAACATAAATGGCAAAAAGAAAAGAAAAAAAATACTGTACATGATTTTATATTTCTTGGTAGAATGGGGGAAATGGAGAACTGAAGATAAGGAAATTAGAATGTTAAAACATGTAAATGCTGGTAAGAAACATATGTGATTGTTGTAAGGAATGAATGTCAAGTGAAATAGCTGCAGGAACATGATTCTGCCCATTTTGTTTTATGAAAATGAGAACTAGGTAGAAACAATAATAACTTGGATGTAGTAGGAACAGATTAAGAAGTGTGTGATCAAGAATTAAAATGAATGAATGTGTATTGAATACATGGGTGACCAGTACAAGAGAAGAATGTTGAGGTAGTTTGATCATACATAAAGTGAATAAATGAGGATTCAACTGCCTAACAAGTATATAAAAGGAGAGTGAAAGGGTCAAGATGAAGAGCAAGACAAGAAAGTTATGGTTGGATGATGTTGATACCTCAGATAGAGAATGGGTTTGGATGTGGTAGGAGGAAGGAAATAGAAAAGTTTGTAAATATAGAAAAGTATAGAGAGCTATAGTGAATCATATTGGTGTAAACTAGATTTGGGGTTGTATGCAAAATTTAGGCACTCCTGATCAAACCGCATGTATCAATGAATCCTTAAATGAACAGATGCTAACACAACGTTTGTGTAGTACAAAGTTAAACACAATGTATTTCCCCAAATTTGAATATATATTTATTATTTATGTGCAGTTGTTTACAGATTCAGAGTAAGAAACAGTGAATATTGTAGATGCAAAAGTTTATGTCAAGATGTAGTAACACTTCCTTTGGAGAAATAAAGCTTCCAAACATTTCCTGTTAAGAACCTGCTTTCAGATTTTTTTTCTACAATGTTCCTTGCAGAACTCTTCTAGCTGAGAAACATTCTTAGATCTCCTTCTATGCACTGCATGTTTGAAATCTCCCCACAGATTTTCGATAATATTCAAGTCTAGGCACTGTGCAGGCCATTCCTAAATCCTTAGCAATCTTTTCTGTAACTACTTCATAGCTGATTTGGAGGTATGCTTCTGATTATTGTCTTGCTGAAATAACCTCTTTTGGCTTCAGTTTCTTTGCTGAGTGTGGGACATTATTGTTGATGTTGTTATTAAGATTTATATTCCACTTTTATTTCATATAACTCAAGATGGTGTACTAAATGCTCCCTCCTCCCATTTTCCCCACAAAAACAACTCTGTGAGATGGGTTGGGCTGGGAGAAAATGACCGATCCAAAGACACACAGCTGGCTTCCATACCTAGAACTCACAGTTCTAGGACTAGAACTCACAGTTTTCCAGTTTCTAATCCAGCACCATTCTCCTTCACTTTCTCTCTTTTTCTTTCTCCATTACCTGTGGCTCAATTTCAAATCCAAGCGAGCCTAGTTTCTATTCAGTTCCATTAAGGAGATAAGTGACTTCTTGTTTTTGTATAGGTGTGTGTATTTTAAAGCCACAGTAGGTGGCAGCACCTAGTTGACCTTGGCTCAGAAGTAAGTAGAGCCAGCGCTAATTAGTATTTGGGTGGGGGAACCACCTGGGTTGTTGGATAGCTGCAGAAGTTGGGGGAAAAAATCCAAGTAGAAGACAACGGCAAACCAGTTCTGTAATGTTGCCAATGAAATGTCATGGGTCAAATCCCCAGTGGTCAAGGGTGCTTTTACTTTTTAAAAAATACTTTAAACATACCGGGTGGATTTATGCAAGAATGCTGCCACTGTGTGGTGAGTAGGAGCAATTATACACCTGTCTAGAAGATAATGAAACATTTAAAATTGAGAAGACTTCAGAAAACCAACCTAGAGTACTTTATCTAAATGCATATTTTATTTATTTATTTACTAGTTAAACTTGTATGCTGCCCATCTCCCCCAATGGGTCTTCTGGAAGAATATGCAGTTATACAAAGGAAACATGAGAATTCTGTGAATCCAATTATATTTATCTTAGCTTCTTAAACTGGTTAAACAGATTCAACCAGTTTGTTTTTCTGAAATGTAATTTATCTGTTCAGCAGTATTTTCTTGTACTGTAACATAAGTAAGTGGCACTTACATACAGAACAAAGTTGGATGTAATCATGTCTTTTTTCCATAGAGATAATGGCCACTACCTGGGATTTATTTGATTCTTTTAATGCTTTGGAAGCAGCAGCAGCAGCAGCAATTAGTGGACCACTAAGTGCATCAGCTGGTAAATCAGCTGTATTCAAGGAGCATAACAAAACCATGTCCCTTGCTTCTTTGGAAGCAGGTAACTTTACATACTATATTTAGATTTCTGCATCGTCTCCCAACCAAATCAAGATTTACATATTACCGATCTACCATCATTATATGTAGATATTTATGCCAGAGTGTGGTTTTACCCTTTTAACTAGATTATACCTGTGAAAATAATGAGGTGTAATTGCTATTGACTTGGAGTTAGCACAGTGTGAAGAAAATTCTCTTTTTATTTTTCTTACAGTTTTCCCTTCTGATATGGGATCATATAAATCCTAATGAGCAATGCTATAAATGTTAATCTAGAAGAAAATTCTTTTTTAAAAAATGCAGTTTATACTCCAATGCATAGAGTTTCAGCAATTATGCAAAAAATGCATTTTAAAATAATATTGATTTCACATTAGCAGTATAAACTTTTAAGGAATAGAGTTTATAGTCTAGAATTCTATCTGTACTGAAATGATTTTCTAGGTGTGCATGCAAAACACACACACAAACACACACGCATGTACATATACATATACATACATACACAAACAATTTGTAGATTGAACCGGGGACTAAAATGTCACAGAGCAATCTTCTCTAGCAAAATAGAAAAATATGTAATAAAATAGCATTACTAGAACACTTAATGTATTATTTATTAATAGATTTTTATGCTGCCCTTAAAATTCTAGATCAGTTCAGAATATTAAAAACAGAACATTATTTTCTCCCTTTCTTGTAACACTTCAGATGTTCTCTTTATAACATTTACTGTTTATTTTCTTTTTTCTCTCAGAAAGTTTCGCTTCAAGTTCCATTATTGATCTTGAAAGTGTAATTCTTTCCCGAATCCATGAAGAAATAGAAGATCATTCAGAAATTATATTGAAGTCTGATAAATTTAATCAAGATCTATTTTATATGGAAAGAGTCTTAATGGAGAATGTTTTCCAGCCTAAACTTGCAGCTTATCGGCAACTCCCTATCCTCATAGGTACATAAGTGATCAGGTATTTTCTTGTCAGCCTGAGTTCAGGAACAATTTCACTTACTGAAAAAGATACCTAAGTTAATTTACATTACTGTAATGTTATTCTTAGAGGAAAGAGTTGGGAACCCTACTTCTTATGAA
This sequence comes from Python bivittatus, assembly GCF_059951505.1. Lineage (NCBI taxonomy): Eukaryota > Metazoa > Chordata > Lepidosauria > Squamata > Pythonidae > Python > Python bivittatus. The sequence goes on from NW_028277098.1 coordinate 37,509,715, forward strand.
TGGACTTTATTTATAGAAGCCCTAATTTGCTTCCTGAAACAAATTGCTAGCATGGTTTACAAATTAGATGTTAGAATGTGTTGATGATGCCTACTACCTAGGATACAGGTCTTCACTTAGTGGGTTACACCTCAAAGAGACATCATTGGCGTCCTCATTATTTCCATTTTTTAGTAGAGGAATTAAAGCAGGGCTCCTCAAGGCTTGCCCTTTCTCCACATGGCTGCTAAGATAGATGTGGTCAATTACAAAGAACATTTCTCCTAGAAGGCAAACTGAAAGGCTTAAAGAAAACTTGTTTAGAAATATAAGTAAAGGGCAGAGGAAGGGGTCTAAGTCCTAAGGCAGTGCACATAACTTTTGTGAACTTACAAATTTTTGTTCCACATCCATTTCATGGAACAGGAACTAATGTTGTACAAAGATGAGTAACTTCTACTAAAAAGCAAAAACAAAACCATAAATACAAACTCAGAGGTAGGATGATCCCCTGATGCCAGAAAAACACTTCAAGAAGGCAAACTGGTAGTCCTTCTAGAAGCATACAGAGGCAACATTTCCCACAATGTGTCTTAATGACATATAGTACAGTACTACACTAATATATTTTTTTTAAAAAGCTAAAATCCAGACAAAATTGCATACGAAAACCCAGAGATAAAACATATCTACCCATGCACATAGAGTAGTAAGCAGAACATAAACAAGTAAACACATCAGGCAATACTCATACTACATTTTAAAAAAATGCTTCCTCCCTCCTTTGTGCTTTATAGTTCTGTTTCTTTTATTAAAATATTTAATGGCTAATTGTAAACTGCCATGAGGCTTAGTAGATTCAGAGAGATACAGAGAGATGAATGGATGAATGGATCATTTCCTACCACTCCATTTTTTCTCCTGTTTGGGCATCCTTTATAACAAATTATGATTTGTAGATAACCACCATGCTTATTTTTGAAGAAGCGTTTTGGGGCCTGCATACAGCTTGGAGGCTTTGCTGGAAATAAAGAAAACATTAAAAGCTTTTCTTAATGCTAGGCCCCTGTTTTTCAAAAAATTATTTTTTTAATTTTGTTAACTCAGAAGGGGTATGAACATGGTAGGTACTATGACAGGTAATCTGTGGGCATTGGGAACCTCAATTTTTTTAAAAAAGAGAAAATCAGAACGTTTCAGATGTTGCATAGAAGAGAGCAGGATCTTGGCAGCAAGCCCTGCCCCTTAAGTGTCTGTGGCATACTGTAGTTTATTTATTGCATTTATATCATGTTTTTTCTCTTGGAACTCATACTCAAAAGAGCTGAGAAATTATTATATTGAAGGGCATTATTTTGATACACAATTTTATATTCTATATATACACAATTTTATATTTTATATATATACAGTATATATATGCTTCACATAATGTTTAACCATACCTGTAACAGTGCACTCTATTTTATTTCTAAAGGGTTAACTTGCTTTTGCTTTGTAAAGAGCACTGGTTTCTTCTTCCCCCCCCTTATCTCTTTGCTGAATGCCCGATTGTCTTCGAATAAGCAATTAGCTGAGTACAAGTTGTTTGTTTTACCAAGCTTTTGCAACAGTTGTGGGGCCCTGCATTCCAGAGAAAAGATAAGAAAAATCTTGTATGCCATTCTCTTGGTAACCAGAAGAAAAAGTTACATTTAAGTTTACCTTCCTAAGAACCACCTTTCACTTGCTCAGACCGTCCCAAAAATCCCTTGTATGGGTATGAGGGGATGTACTATCTGATTACAGATTTACATGTCTATAAAGCCTGTGATGTTTGTTTTGTGAGGTGTGATTTCATCAACATCTCTTCTGAATGTGTTGATTGGGGTCACCCAGCTGTGTCTTGATCAAAATACATCTGTTATCTTAAAGAAGCCTCGTCTCAAGTCTTTTTATTTGGCTTTATTGAGACTTGGGAAATAAAAGGTGCCATACAATATATACATGAATAAACCCAAATAATTTCTCTTTAGATTTGTGGGTCTGCAGTTCCAATATATCTTGGTTTGTGAGTGATGGGAATTGTAATCTAAGACATTAGAAGAAGATGGCATGTGGCTTTTTCAGAAATAACCAACAAATGGAAACATGGTGTTGGGCCCCAAAATTCAGTGTCATTTCACCTTTGTGGCTAAACGAAAAGGAGGAGTGGGAGGAGGAGGAGATGTATAAAACATAATGAGCTGTAAAGGAGAAAATATTCTTCATTAATGGAGAATTCTAATTTTTACCAGGAGCTGTTTTGTTTTGTTATGTTATGTTATGTTTTGTTTTGTTTTGTTTTGTTTTATGATTAGCTACAAATGCCAGTGTTCCTTTTATCTATGAAGCTGGAGCCCTAAAATCAAGGAAAAGGCAATATATATGCAGCATTGAAAATAAGGCTCCAGTAATAAGTTGAAGGAAGAAGGAGTTTCCAGGTCCAAAAAAGCTGAAGATTCTTGTGATAGCTTAACTTTTGGATCCAGTTGGCTTTGTTGTTGAACTTCTTCCCATGCTGGAAAACATTTTCAACATTTTCAAGTGTTGGTGATACACACTTTCCTTCATCATGATATGCTAAGAATCTTTCTGCACTTTTAGTTTGTAATTTAAAAGGAGGCAGCTTCAGGTCCCATTGCTATTTGCTATCCAGAGAATAATCCTGGCTGACAGAACTGGGTTCAAATTATGTTGTGTTTATCAAACAACACCTCCAGCAGAATTAATCTCTGCAGTATATGTCTCCTCTTTTTTTATTTCAAAGGGAGAGTCAAATGTAGAGGTCTTGGGTCTCCCTTACCTTTCACTGGGAATCATGGCAGTCATCAGTATCTAGATACTGGTCAGGCTAATCACTGACCTGAGCAAGTATAAGCAGTGCCTGTTTGGGAATGTAATGATATTGGCATTTTCTTGTTTTTTTGCTTGTGTTCTTAGAGCCAGACATCAAATCTGAAAATAGTGAATCTGAATTTGATAATGTATCAGAAAAGGAGGAGGAACAGGAGGAAGAAGAGGAGGAGGAGGAGGAAGAGGAAGAGGAGCCATCATTTAAATCATCCTTGCTGTTAGATTTTGGCGAACGACAAGAAGAACTACCACCACCGTTTATGGAAGCCTTGTGGTCCTATGGATGCAATTTGACTAGAGGCAACAACGTGAGCTGTATGGCTTGGAACAAGTTAAACCCTGTAAGTGACCATTAAATTTTTGGTGATGGATATACATTTAGGGATATGCAATTGGGCTGGCAGAAGTGGACTTCCCCACCTCATTCCACCTCTAGTCCCCCCAGCGAATGCTACAGAGAATCAGGGGAAAGAAGAGCTCCATTTGTGTAAATTGTGTACACAATTTTCAGGAATTCTCCTTTCTTCTTATACCATATCTTATCACATTCAGCAGAATTTCTTGACATTCTATGTGACATTTTCAAGGACATGGAAAAGCTGTTGTGGGAAGGAGAATGCAGAGAAATCTCATTCTACTTGTCTAGTTGCATATTTCTATATCTGGATAATTAAGTGTATAAGAATAAAAATAGCTTTAGGAACTACAATTTCCATGCCAGGCACTGTTGGATTACAGAAAGAATTTTTCGTCTTTGGGAAAATAATTTACCATAGAGAGGAAAGGATTCTGCACATCTCCATTTTACTAATCCAGAATTGGAGAGCTGCAGCATGACCTATTATTTGAAAATAAGTATTTTGATAATTTGTTGTTGTTTCTGGAGGCTAGTTTAGAACTGGGCTGGAAACTCTTGTGCCAAAAAAAGGGAGTGAGTGAATAATTGCTAAGGAAACCTTACCTAACACAGTGTTTCTCAACCTCAACAACGTTAAGATGTATGGACTTCAACTCCCAGAATTCCCCAGTCAGTCGAAGTCCACATATCTTAATGTTGTTGAAGCCGAGAAACTGACTTGACAGATAAGCAACAGATTAACAAGGGCTGCGTATTGCTTTGGATATGAAGGCAAAAAGAGTGCGCAGGCGCACATATACAGCATCTGTCTGCAGCTCCTGAAATCAAAGGGGTCTTTTCCTGGGATTGCATGGCCACTGTGAAGAGAAGCTGCACGATCCTAGGAAAAGATGTGGCTGCTTTAGGTGTTATAGGGAGGTGCCCACATGCTCCGAAGCACGGTTGCCTTTGAACCTGAACCACTGCTTAGGCCTACGTGGCTCTGCTTATGGAGCAGCTGGTATTCCTGGCCTTTGAAAGCTGGGTTTATGGCTCTGAGTGGGATTTAAAACTCACTGTCATTTATTCCCTACTTGACATTGCATTCTGACATTGACTGGCCTCTCTTTATTTCTGTCTCTCTACCACCTTTCCTTAAAACAGTATATATAGCTTTGCCTTCTCTGTCCTCTTGAATTCCAAAGTTTCTCCAAAGCCCTATTTCTCTATATTTTCCAACTGCCCAATATCTAACCCCTTTTCTTCTTTTTCTCATGCCTTCATTTCTTCTATAGTCTTCCAAGATACATGTTTCTCAGCTTGCTGATTAGCCTACTTTCCTCTTTTCCCATATTTCCTAAATGTAATTCCCGTCTGCAGTATTTTTCACTTATTAAATTTCTCCTGAGTTAAGGCTTGTATTTTTTTGCTGGGGGAGGTGGCCATGAAGATTTTCCTGACATGAGCTGGCCTAATTACAAACCAGCTTTCTGCTTTCAGAGCTTCATCGTGTCAGTAATTAGAATATATCTACCATTCACTGGCAGAGATTTCTCCATCATCATCATCACTACCACTGCATATGCCATTAGCACAAAATACAGATTATAGTAGTAATTTTCAACACCAGTAGTGTTGGAAATATGGACCTGAACCTTAGCCTTACTGCATCAGGAAGTCAGGCTGCTGTTGGAGGTATTATTTTAATTGTATTTTAGTTAGTTTTTATTGTACTTGTATAATTAGAAAGCAAGGAAAATGTTGGGATTTTCTCCCCCGGCTGTCAGAATAACTTGGATACTTGTGTATTTTAACTGCCAGTGTTGGTAGCATTATTTTTGTTCTACCCAAGGCAGCAAAGTATTTTGGCTGGCCCTACCTATAAGGGATGGGGCTGGTAAGGCAGGAAGCAGCAGTTCTCATACTAGAGAGGGCCAGTACGTAAACATATCTCAACCACCCAAGGCTACCAGGTGGTCCCCAAGCATCTGATAATTGGAAAGGGCCAGAGAAAGGTGCCTAAACCTTGAAGAATGGCTTTCTGTCTTTGATCTCTGTGCGCTGCAGGGGCAAAGAACTGTTGTGTTCATTCTTATCTGCAGTAAGGATGCTAAGCATGCAGAGTTGGGTCTGGAAATCTTCTGCCAAATCCAGACAACTGTTCAATAAGGGATGGAAAATCAGAAGAATTGTGATTTATTGGTGGGAAACCTGACACTATCAATTTTTTATATTTCAAATTTAGTCACTGCCCATCTCACCCAAGAGCGCTTTGTGCCTATAAGATAGCTTGTTCAACCTAATGCCCTTTAGGTCTAAGAATGCCCAATTTGGGGCTAAGCTGACTGGAAGTATAGAAGTGGTAGTCTCAATGTATCTGGAGGGCATCTCATTGTGGGAACTGCAGTATTGTTTGTTTGCTTGCTTCACTGAACTGCTCAAAATGAAAGTCATGGCAATTTCAGTGATACGTTGTTGGCTGGTAGTAATCTGTATTCTTGGCTTTTAGGATCTTTTAGCTGTTGGTTATGGCCAGTTTCGTTTTAAAGAGCAGAAGAAAGGCTTGGCTTGCTGCTGGTCACTGAAAAACCCTATGGTAATGCACACATTTGAAATATTGCCCCTTCTATTTTTAACTGAATTGGTTGTTGTTGTTTATGATGGGTTAGTAGCAATAAAGTTTTCATGCTTGCTTAGATAACTTGTTTATAGTCCCGGACCAATATGTATCTGAAGTCATAGCAATTTTTTTTTTTTTTTTTGGTAAAATCACAGATGATTCATTGACAGCTTGCCTGTCTTTTGAAAAAAAGCCAGCTTTATAATCTAATAATTAGACTCTAATTCAATGCATTTAACTCAGAAGTCCCCTTTAGCATTTAAAAATAGTCTCAGTTTTATAAGTCCTTTAAAAGTTTTGTGGCTTATTAACATTATTAAAATACTATATTATAAATTTATTAGGACATAAACTTTTAAGGACCAAAACAAATGTTACTTAGATTAATTACTAGGGCTTATATTATTTTTATTTTTATTTATGTGCATATCACTGAGTATGGATGTTATAGCTTGGTATTTAGCAGCCATATAATAATCACCCTTTAAAACAGACGGTTGTCATTGTAGCCTATTTTAAAATGATTCTCGAGGTCCATGGCTATCAATAATTTCATACACACACACATACACACACACAATATTTTTATTGTGCGACAATCTCAAATCAGGGATACACTTAATTAGAAATTTAAAAGTAATTAGAAACTTCTTTATGAATTTTATGGCTGTTCTTTTATTTAACTTATTTTTATTTTTACATTCTGTTCAGTGGCCAGAGCGTATCTACAACTGCGCTCATGGGGTAACTGCATTGGATTTCTCTACAGCCAATCCAAACCTCCTAGCAGTTGGACTGTTCAATGGGACAATAGAGGTTTATAATGTCCAATCCCGAAATCAAACTTCAGTTCTAGATACCAGGTATAACATTAAGTCTTCTAAGCCCTTCCCCAGACTTGTTTATATTATTATTATAATGAATTGTTTTGGAAAAAAATTACAGGTTTATAAGCAGTGCGAAGGCCTCATTTTGTAATATTTTTTTAGATACTTAATTCCTTGTCTGTATGGTTGTGGCTCTTTTAAAAATTTGGAGGATTAACAGATATTATTCTGTCCTCCCTGCTTTTCTGAATGGTAAGCAGTTTTATGATCCAGTGTTACTGTATCAGTTTTCTTTGAAAGGATCAAATTTCCAGATAGATATCACTGTTTCACCTGATGCTGTTCGCTAACAGAGATTTCTCCCTCCTCTTCTAAATGAATTTCTTTCTCTGTACATCTCTCAAAAAACCAGGAGCCTTGTTTTCTTTCAAGTGCATAAATGTAGCTTATATTTTATTAAGTTGGAGTGTTCTGGGGGTGGGTGGGAAACATGCTCCTCTTTAGGTGTCCTAAGGCTAAATCTTTAAGGGAATTTCCACTGTTACCCTTCTGTTTAAATAAGCCTTCTTCAGTGTTAGGGAATTTTGGGAGTTGCAGCCATAATGCATTTGGAAGGTGCCATGTTGGGATCTAGTCTAAACCCTGAAAACATTCACCATCATATGTTATCTTCTTCTAATTCATTTGTAGTAAGAAATACATTGCTTATGTGCACAGAGCTCCAACTTTATGCTTACATGTCATATAACTTTCACAAGTTGAGACTCATTTTCATAAGGTGCATGTGCTCCTGTTTGTATAAGCTATAATTTTTTTTTTCTTTTATAGAGTTATTCTTTAATTGCTGTATAAACCCAGGAGTTGTGTTTTTATGAAAATATGTTTCAGTGAATCCCACGATAAACATTTAGGGCCTGTGTGGCAACTGAGATGGGTAGAGCAAGACAGGGGGACAACTGGAGAAGACAGAGGGGAAATACTTGTCTCCATATCAGCAGATGGCAGAATAACTAAATGGTTTGTGCGGAAAGGACTAAGCTGCACAGGTAAATATTTTCACATTACACAAATATCTGAAATAATTAAAGTGTTGCATTTTTAGATTGTGGTTTGGATTGATTTTTATTTGTGATTTATTCTCTTAACGTTAGGTTTTTTTAAAAAAATAGTATGACAATTACACATTTTTATGTCTATAATTAAGTGTATATGAACTTTTTTCATATTTATGTAAAAATACCCTCAGGCATATGTACTATCATTAGCAAAAAATGAAATAAAGTACTGCATTATTCCTTCTTCCACCTTCTTCTAAAGCTGCTTTGAGTGCTATAGGCACGTTGGTGAGATAAAAACTGAAATTAAAAATAAATAAAATGTGTTTTTATTCACATAAAAGCTTTGATCAGGCTCAGCACACACAGAATAGTTGAGATTAATGTCACTGGCCTGCATTCCATACACTGAATCTACATTGTCACTTCTCTTGTCTGATTGACAAGATCTGGGTTTCTAATGAGTTAATATGCTAATGTTATAATTCTCTCTTCTTGCATGATTTTATTCACAAACTGCTAAACACATCTATTCAAAAATCTGCTTCCACTTATGTACTGATCAACCTTCCCAATCTGTGCCTTCCAGAAATGTTGGACCCTTGAGAATTTGGGGAGTTGTAATCCAACACATTTGGATGACACCAAGTTGTGGATAACCGTTGGATAATTTTGTTGGGTTGGGACTGGAGGGATGCTGTAGTATTTTAGAACTATAGTGTGTGTAACATTAAATACATAGGGAGCAGTTGAACTGAATGGGAGGTTTTCTTTTCCCCCAGTGATCGCATAAGCATGCATGCTCATGAGTGAGACTCTATAGTGGGGTAGGATAGTAGGTGGGGAGCTTAAAATTTCCTTTCCCATTCTTCTGATGCACAATAATTTTTTGCATGGTGGTTTAAAAAAGATAGGGGCATCCCCCTCCCCACTTTATTCTGGACAAATAATCCTGCATCCTTTGTATATGAGAAAGAGTCTGACTAGCCCTTGTAATCAGGCCTGATGTTTGCAATTCTGTTTAAATTACAGACCTAATGAAGCTAAAGCGAACCACAGCTGAAAAGAAAAAATCAGGAACAGAAAAGAAAACTGAAGCACTTATATCTCGACAGGCTCCTGGGCTAGCCTTTGATTTTCATCCAACGGTATTTAATTGATTATAACATCTTAATTCACATTACCTGGCCTTAAATATTTTCTCAGTATTCATGTAAAGTCATAGCAATGATATTGCCCAAAATAGTGAAGCACCTGATAGGAATGGCCTGTTTCTATCAATTGTTTGGAACAAGCAGTGTGGCACAGATTTTTAGATCTCCAAAATAAGCAGAGAAATGGCCATCTTTTCAAAGACAGCAGAGCTTTTCACACTCTATTCAGTGCTGTAAAACACCTTCGGCTCTCTAACTATTCCCTAATATCAGATGGAAAGCCCAGAAATCTTGGGTAATTCAGTCAGCCATGCTTTTGGGAAAATTGAGTGCAGTACTACCCTTGGTTACCACCACATTCTCCTCAACATATTGCAAGAGAAGAAGAAGCGAAAGCAAGAAAGCAAGAAATTAACCCATCCAAGAAATATCTAAACTAGGTGTACTTTCATGCAGGATTTTTTTTCCCCTTGCACATGGTAACTTCCCAAGAAGTGAGTACTGGAAGACACATGAATCTCTTTACACATCATGGAATATAACATATATGTGAAGAAATAGTATTTCATGAAAGGAGAAGATCTATTTTTGGGGAGAGAAATAAAGTATAGCATGATTGTAATATGTCTGAGGCTGGAAATAGAGTATTTTATTAGTTATCCAGGGCTAATGGTTTTCAGATGTGGTTCCCAGAGCCGGAGTAGATTAGACTGATAGCATTCAGAGTGGAAAGCTACTAATTGTCACTTGTGCAATGCTCTGATTTTGTTATGCTGCCCTGATGTCCAGAAGAGTGCTGGAAATGGTGGTAGGTCCATCCCCCTCTCTGCCATCTTTCTGAGCTGACATCCACCCTTTTTGCCTTTGTAAGCATGGTTGGCAGTGAAACATCTGATTATGTTGTTGGTCAGATTACTGCTTGAACCTTTGAAAATTCCTCTATATTAGAGTTTAATAATTTCAAATATTATCTGGAAGGGAGAAAAGCAACCTTCCTGCATTAAAGATTCTCGAAAAGTCATCACAGTAATTTGGTTTTGTTTCAGGACACTAATATCTACATGGCAGGAACTGAAGAAGGTTATATTCATAAATGCTCTTGTTCTTATAATGAGCAGTACCTGGAGACCTACAGAGGACACAAAGTAAGAATAGTTAAACAAAACTGATAAAACAAGCCACATTACTCTCTTTTTCTCTCTCTGTTAAAATACCTCTACTTGAGGGCGTTACAGCAGTTCAGATGCAACTCCAGACTTCCAAACTCATGCTGTGGGCTAGTTTGGGAAGTGACTCAACTTTTTTTCTGATTCTGCATCAGTTTTCCTAAAACCAGAGCAAAGCTGTTGTTTTCTCTTTGCGGAGCTGCAGTTCTGAAGAGCTTACAGGCAGCTGCCCCCTCCTCTGCTTTGGGGCTCAAGATAATCTTTCTTGGTACCTGTGTGTAAGCTTGTTTTCCTCTATCCCTCCCTCATTCTAACTACATCAGAAATATGCAGTCCTGATTTCAGCTATTTGGGAATGAGCTTCAATTTGCAAATGCTGCTGCTATTGTTTCATAAAAATGAGAGGTTTTTAAGACAGGAGGAATGGTATCTTTGCAGTCAGCTTTGCACTCAACAAGCTTCCCTTCATTTTTTTCTTTTCTTTTCTTTTCTTTTCTTTTCTTTTCTTTTCTTTTCTTTTTTTTTTTTTGCAAATGACCAGACTAACATATGCAACATATATTGCAAACATATAATGTATGTTATTTTCCTTTTGTGTGGAATAGAACTGAGGGGATTTTTGGATCTTAGGAGTGGTACTGACAGAATGACATTCTTTGAACTCTCTTGCTCACCTGGGGAAAGCACCAATTGGCTCATGGTGTCTCTTGCATTTCCACCCACCCACTGTCCACCATTTATTTTCTATAGTAATTTTGTATGGCCACACAGGTCTTCACTGGGGTGGGAAGAAAAGGAAGTAGAGAATAGAAAGACCATCTAGCTAGCCAGTGGAGGAGCATAAAAGCTATTACCTAAGCCAACACTTGCTCCACATCATCATAATTTCCTTACTGCATTTATTTTTGCAGTAAGGAACAAAAAAGGTGATTGGACTGGGTACAGTAGAGAGTGGCACAAGCAACTCTCAGTGCACCTAGAAGTCAGGTGGATAGTGATACGGTGCTATGATGGATTGGCTTCAAGAAAGACTATGTAAATCCTAGAGCTATAAGGAGGGACGGAGTGGGTGTTCCCATCAATGGAAAACTGCTCACCCCACAGCTTCCAAGGGAGTGCTACAAAACTCTCTCTGCAGCAACTGAGCCAAAAGTTAATCTGCTTCCTTTGCTAAGACTGCACAGTATCATGAGGACTCAAAACGTAAAAGAATCCAATTATGTCTTTATTCAGCATTTCCTCTGGATTATGATCAATATAGTTAACCTGGTTAAAAGTATGCCATTCAGCATATGCTGTTCTGAATTCAATTTCTTCTAAAATATTTTTGAGCTTTGCTTCAGTGCTAGAGCAGCAGTATACTTCTGCATAAATATTTCTGTACCATTCCTGATCTTTGCTGCCCTATTCATGAATATATCTAAATATGTTTATTTCAAAATCTTACTAACTTTGCATTTAAAATGCTACATTTCTCTCACTTCTCATTAAGGGCCCTGTGTATAAGATCACATGGAATCCTTTCAGTACAGAAGTGTTTCTAAGTTGTTCTGCAGACTGGACTATCATACTGTGGCGCCAGGATTCAGTTCGCCCAGTTTTGATGTTTAGTTCCACTACCAATGTTATTTATGATATAATGTGGTCTCCCAGTTCCGCCTATGTGTTCGCAGCAGTGAATGAAACTAGGGTAGAAATTTGGGACCTAAGTGTGAGCACGTAAGTAACAGCATTTCTTAAAAATGATTTCATACCAACACTAAGCAATAAAAGATCATATACTGTATTTCTATTGTCCTCTGGCTATAACTGGACAACACAACTATGTTGCCAACATGTTAATAAATTTATCCAGCACATTATTCATGTTTCTGACCTTGAAGAACTGATCTGCATCCCCCCTTCCATTGTGTGTCTGTCTTTTTAGATAGCCATGCTTTTTAATTAACATGAGCCACTTTGCAAGACAATTGTCTGAAAAATAGGATAAAATGTAACATAATTAAAATAATACATGGAAATTATTTTGAGGAAACAATAAGCAAATAATATTAAACAATAATCAGATAAATAATGCCTTGCAATGGAATATTCCAACAACTCTCCAGTTCCAATTGCATGTCTTGTACTATTTATAGGTTGGATCCCCTGATTGTGAATCCTGCTACTGGCAATTTGAAATTCACAACTGTACTTTTTGCTAAAAATGCAGATTGCCTTCTGATTGGGGACAGTGATGGACTAGTCACTGTTTATGCACTGAGAAACATGACTGTCTCAGACAGAAAAAAGGTATGTTTTGCGGCATGAAAAGTTGTTGTGCCCGCGCCTGGTGCAAGCAACTAAGCCTCCTGTTCCTTGGTAGTAATTTATTATTTTGTACCTACTGAGCTTGTGGTTGCAATATTGACCTATAATTGCATCATCCTTCAGTCAGGACTGTATTTGCTGTAGATGCTAAAGCAGTGGGATGGAACCATCCAGGAGGAAGAGCAGAACAGGTGCTTTCTTAAGGCATTGTTTCTGCCTATAAATTGAAGACAAGTTATTAAAGCACCAATACTAGGATTACCTAATGATGAATGATGTTGCTTGAGCTCAGTAATATTGTCTCAAGAGAAAATCAGTCAGTCAGTCAGTAGAAGGTGATATGCAAGGTAATGAGATTCAGCTGCTGAATTCAGTGACGTTACAAGTGATACCATAAATAGTTGTTTTAGTCTGGGAGTGACAGCTGTGATGCACTGTAAATAGAAGATGCAAGTTCTATTTCATACAGTATTTTCAATTTGTTTACAAAATGGGGAATACGAAAAAAAAGTTTAAGCACTGTGTATAGAATTATAGCCTAAAAATATTACTGCTGGCCCTGAATGCTGGTATAACTGGAACTGGAATTTATAGATTTTATCCATGGTTGGAGGGACTTGTGTTTTTTCTTTTTTATTATTGTGAGCCGCCCAAAGTCACCTGTTGGGGGAGATGGGTGGCATACAAGTTTGATAATAAATAAAAAATAAATAAAATACCTGTGTAACATTTGAAATGGCCTGCAAGCATATGGTTTACAATAAATTTCATTTTAAGCTCTCTTTTACTAAGATTGTAATTTTTAGGTTTGGGCTTTGCATCTCTGGATCCATGTTTTCAACTTGGAAATGTTTTATTGTTGGCAATCAAAAGGTGGTTTTGGATATAACAGAAGTAGAGAAAGACTAGTATATACAGGTAATCCTCAACTTACAACCACAATTGGGACTGGAATTTCCATCACTAAGCGATGTGGCTGTAAAGCTAAATATTACATGACTGCATTGCTTAGTGACGGCAATCCCAGCATTCCTCATTGCCTTTGTTAAGTGAATTCCACCTGTTGTTAGCCAAGGACCCACCCCAATCCAAGCCATTCCGGGGTTGATCCCTCCCAGCCTTGAGCCTCAGTAAGATAAAGGACTGCCAAGCACCCTGCAATAATGTGATTGTCATTTGCAACCTTCCCTGCTGGCTTCCCATAAGCAAAGTCAATGAGGAAACTGGCATGGGAGGTCACAAGTTGCTCAGGTAAGTCTCCCCCACCTACCCTAGCCCTTCGCTCACATGCATTGCACCCTCCTTCCCTTCTTCGCTCACTCAAGGACTCTCCAGGGGTGCTTCCAGTGTTGAAGGACTTTCCAGGGGCACTTCTGGCATGCGTTCTGCAACTCACATTGGAAGCTGCTGGCCATTTGTGAGGCTTTCTCCTTCCTCCTGCAGAGCCTTCCTCTTGCAAAGCCCCAGAACGGCAGTGCAAAGGGGGCATGGTGCGTGCAAGTGAGCAAAGAGGGAAGGAGGGCGCTGGTGCATGTGAGCAAGTGAAGGAGGGTGCAGTGCGTGCATGTGAGTGAAGGGGGAAGGAGGGCGCTGGTGCATGCAAGCAAGTGGAGGGAAGGAGGGTGTGGTGCTGTGAGCGAAGGGGAAGGAGGGGACAGTGTGTGTGAGCAAAGGGGGGAAGGAGGGTATGGTGCATAGGAGCAAAGGGCTGGGGTGGGTGGGGGAGATTTACCCGAGCAACTTGCGAGCTCCTCTGCCAGCTTCCCCAGTGACTTTGCTTGTGGGAAGCCAGCAGGGAAGGTTGCAGATGGCAATTGTGTGATCACAGGGTGCCTGGCAACTGGTTATAAGTGCGAATGGGTTGCCAAGTGCCCAGATCGTTATCACGTGACTGTGGGGATGCTTTAATGGCCATAACTTCGGGGACCAGTCATATGTCCATTTTTTCAGCACTGTTGTAACTTCAAACAGTCGCTGAACAAATAGTTGTAACTTGAAGACTACCTGTACTGTAAATACTGGATATTCCCATTTATAGTATTAAATGCTAATTTTCTTTAATACTTTTCAGAATACAGTCAGCTTAGCACATAAACTTTTCCTAGTTTATTTTAAAAAATGTTTTTCAATATTTTTGTTTTATGCCTATGTATATATTTATTTGTTTTTCAGGTGGATATTTTGCATGATATGATTGGCTCTAAACTAGCCAGTCCACAGTAGTTTTTTTACAGAAATATTCAATAAAAGTGGAGGTGATGTCAAAAATGTGGCATTTAATGGCGCATCACAGAAAAATGTAATTATTAAATATGTATGTGCTTCTGTATGTCTGTCTGTGTGTTTATGTGCATATTATATATGGAAACCAATCTGTTGTGAATGTTTTGAAAAGCCCCTAAATGTTTATATGGAAAGTACTAATAATTGATTACAGATAGTCCTCGGTTAACAACCGTAATTGGGACCGGGAACTCCTTCACTAAGTGACGCAGTCATAAAGTGTGAAATCACATGACTGTGCCAACTTATGAAAACAGTTCCAACAGTTCCAGTTGCAGTCATTACATGTGACATCACATGAACACCATTTGCAATCTCCTGCCTGCTTCCCTGTTGACTTTGCTTATTGGAAGCTCTCAGTGAAGGTCACAAATGGCAATCACATGACCCCAGGACACAGTGACCATTGTAATTGCAAGCCAGTTGCCAATCACCTGAATTGCAATCATGTGACCACAGGGACACTGCAATGGACACAATTTTGAGGACTGGCCATAAGTCTCCATGTTCAGCATTGTCGCAACTTCAAATAGTCATGAATGATTGGTCATTAACCAAAGACTACCTGTACAAACAAACACAAGCATGCAAACACATACAATGCAAGATACTATTTTTTGCTATGAATGACATCCAGGAGAAGGAAGGTCATTGTTTAAATTACACCCTGGATTCAGGAGTGTTTTTGTTGATGCTATTCTAATATTTCTAAAGTTATTGAAAAAGATGGGATGTTAGGAAAAAGACAAAACCCACATTTTCTTCCAAAGGTAGTTTAGATTCACATTGGTATTGATCAGCTAGCATCAAAGGAAGGGAGGCCAATTTATAATTTGGTCATATAAATATATCAGTATTTGGTCTGGAATGCTGCTGTTCCTCCAGACTTTCATGAGAGTTTCATGAGAAGCAGCACTGGACACTGGAAAGGGAAGGGGCAATTGGTGAACATGTTCTCCTTCCCCTTCTCCAGCACAGAGCCTCCACTGATCTTGACAGAGTTTGCAATTAAAAGGAAACCTGTTCAGCGAGCAACCCAGTCATATGTAAGATATATGACTTTTCCATTTTTAACTGATTTAAAAGTTCTACTTTATTGAATTAAATCTTATATAAGCTGGGGAGCTGTCACACATGAATATTATAATTTTTAAACAACTGTACCATCAAATTGGCTTCCTGAGCATGGCAACAAGTGCTGAATGTTTAAACAGGTCAAATTATAAACTGGTTAGAAGGCATTAACACCTATCTCTAGGTGCAGTTTACACATTTTTATGTGACAAACTGTTTCCTGTTATGTTTCTAAAGATGGCATCCATTAGAGTGAACAGTATGTTAATCATTATCCTCCTAAAAGTGACAAAAGGATGTGTCCTTTCTTTTAAAGAGCAGATATAGATTGTTTTTATTTGTTGGTTCTACTAAAGAACTGAATATTTTTAATGCTTTTGTAACCTGCAAAATGTCATCAAGGTTAACAGTATCCTGCATCAAAGTTAACAGTAGCCAACACTTTATTTCTTGAAGTTGGAGAATATGTGTGATGTAAGGAATCAATAAGTTTCTTTATATTATAGCTACTATGGATATCAAAGCATAAATAGATGAGCAACTAATCTTTTTATTAGAAAGAAACCTATGCATTTAAAATATTTATAGCCTGGCCACTATTCAAGGGATTTTGGAGCAAGGTACTTTCTTCCTAGTACAATGGTAATCTCAAATTAACTTTTAGTGGACATTCATAAGGGTTTGAGATGGCAGAGGCCTCATAAAAAGTGAGTGCTATGTGCCCACCTCTGACCTACAAAAACATTATCATCATAAAAATTAAAAAAGCCATCTAACAAATTCTTTAAAATCTCCATACCCAAACTATTTAATGTGTAAGAAACTACAATTAAAATTGATCAAACAATCCAGATCAGAATGTCAAAGGAAAAATGAAGAGGACATACATTTGCATACCGACAGGGTACTTTTCTTAATGATAGAAGCTTCTCTGAGCTGTCGTGCTTTATAACAGAAAAGATAGAGGTGCTATTTTTTTTCCAAAGGGAGAAAAATAGCTTGGATTGCACTCCAACCTGCAATTTTGTGAGCTCCTTTGTTTTTGTTTAAAGATATACACAAAGTAACATAGCTGAAGATCACCTGTGTTCCCTGATGCTGTGCTTAGCAGGGATTTCTGTGGTTGTACTTGGGAATTGTTCTGCTGTTCCTGCTCCAATATTGCACCCTGCATAATTTTCTACAGGTAGACTGGAAATGGGCTGTAAAGGGCTCTCCTAGCATGGTATCGTACTGTTCTAAGAGCTACTAGCCTCACAACAGTATTCGCCTTGTGTCTATTTCTTTTGTTTCTAATGATGGAGATAGAGTCCTTGGAAAGGACAAAAGCTAGGAAGCTTAACTCACTTTTCAAGATCAGGCAATCAAAGATGATTGTATTAGTACTGATGCAGGCATGTGGGGGCAGCTGCTAAAACATTTTTCATGAAGTCCCAATGCAAGGTCTGCGGCTAACATACTTTGTGTGGACATCAGGATGCAAGTATATAGGGTGGGGTTTGAGTTAGGATGTCATCATGCATGTCATTTTTCTATCATTGTGGCTAGCTGTGGACATCTATGAGTGCTGACAAGAGTTAATTTTATTATCATGATCAACTTAATTGCTTTTTGTAATTGTGAACAAGTGTGCTCACAGTTACTTTAGTTTTGCTTACACATGCAAGCTGAAGCAAGAAATTTTTATGATATGAAATCTTTTCCTCTCGGTTTCAACTCTCTGCATCCTCCTATTTCATCCTCGCCAGGTGAAATCCATAGTTTCCAAAATGGACATTGTTATCTTAAAACAGATTGTATAAGAGTACAGTAGAAACGTATAGAAAAGCAAATCAAAATACAAAATTATAATCTCCCATTCCAAAATAACTCATTGATGGTTTCCAAAATCTGTTCAAAATATAAATACGACCATTTAAAAAAAAGAAAAAGAACAGTAGCTGTTGAACAAGTACATATATGATTATAGCAAAATTGGGAAAATTCCGGGAATCCAAGAATTCTGCTAAGTGTTCCAAAGCAATCTGGAATGTGCTTGCTAGTTAAGTTACTCCACTACTTAAAAATTATAGCAGCCACAGTAACTTGCAATTAGTTAAATATTACAAGTAAAACTTTGGGATGTGGGGATGAAATGCACATTTGTAATATTGATCTAAGGTGGGAGAACTCTATAAATGTTCTGGACTAGTGTGTGTGTTGCTGTTCTTGGCCAATATAGTAATATACTGAAACCTTAGTAACTATTTGCGAACACCCCAGGTGCATAACCTAAAGCACTTAAAGCTGTTACAAAACCATTTTACTAGTTTTGTCCACGTCATTCAACGAATAGCCCAGATGCATATAAATTGGTGCAGGGTCTTGGCATCAATCTCTAGTGGCCTTCTACTTCTTTCCTGCTCAGATTACTATGAGGTGTTTTACCTACAAAATGAAGGTGGTACTAGTAGGGCTGCTTTTCCTCTGTCTCATGGCCATACGTTCTGAAACAACTCCTGTTAAACTCTGCGGGAGAGAATTTGTCAGAGCTGTTGTCTTTGCTTGTGGAGGATCACGGTGGAGAAGACAACTGGATGAGCCTTTCTCAGAAGGGCTCATAGGTAAGCATATTAATTATAAATTGCCCAAATGTTCATAGTTTTGGCATGCAATTGATCATTACAATAAATTTACCATTATTTTTATTGTGCCATGGTTTAATATAAATATTTTAAAGATGAAGTATACAAAAAAGGCAATAAAATTAAGACTTATAAAACAGTGACTACTGTGAAGAAAACGTTACTCTCGGTTATCACCTGCCTTATTTTTATGTAAGGGGCACCAGCAGAGATTCTTAAATGGACAAGAGCTGGCAGTGCCCTTTCAAGTCTCTACGCCTCAAGCTGTGCAAGATTTGAAATGTGCTAGATAATACTGTGAACGGCACAGTGTGCACAGCATAGTACAGTTTAATCAGTTTTTAGATTTGTACATGTTATTTCTTAATGATAGTTGTTGGGATTATATTGTTTTAAGTATATAGATATAATTGTAGATTTTTGCAGTTACCTATCACTGTGACCTAAATTCAGAACTTCAAGGGAGTCTGTGCAGAGATATATTCTGGTGAATGAGGAAACTTTTCTTAAGTCCCACTGAAATCAGGTGCATGACCAAGATTACAAAGCTCACAAATCAGATTGCTTTTGATCTCTGCAGTTTTGAATACATAATTCCTATTCTGATTGGAGAAGCATTGGGAAGAAAATGTCTCTCTTTTCATTCTTTTGAAATGAAGTCAGCTTCAGCCTGGGATATATTTTTGGGGAAAGCAAAGCTTACTGAAAGTAATGCAAGTTGTTCCAGTATAAATTCTTAGACTAAAGCTTCCAGGTTTATCTTCTAATTGTTAACAATACAGATTGTACATGTACAGGAAAATTAAAAACAAAAATTAAAAAACCGATCAGCCTTTATTTGGTAAGAGTTTGTTTTGATTTTAGATTTGTGAAGATAAAATCTGAATTTGCTTGTCTCTCATTTTCACACAATGGAACAAGAAAGGCATACACATTTATTATTTAATATCACTCAACAGGTGCAAATGGAAATTACATTGAGAAGTCGAAATCCCAAAGCAATGAATTCATCCAATACAACATGGAGTCTGAGCAAGCTTTGCGAGGCATGCAACAGAAGTCTGTGCACAAAAGAAGTGAGGATCTTATGCGGCTTACGGTCACTTGCTGTACTGTTGGATGCAGTGCAAACAGTATAAGTTCACTGTGCTAAAAATGTAAGATGCTGCCATGGAAGCTTATCAAAATAAGACACATTATGTCTAGAATACATCATTTCCAAATCTTTTCTGTCCCACTTTGTATCTCCCAACTCTGCAGACCTTCCTAGCTGCCATTCCGCTTAGGATGTTGCACAAATTGGAAATATTTTTAAACACTCGTGTATCAGCCATGTGAAGCAATCTGCTTTTCTTTATTCCCTAATTTTGAAATAAATGTGCAGTTCACTAAACTGGTTTCCCCTGTTCTTGTCAATCCATAAGAATAGTATTGGGCTTGCAAGTTTAAAAAAATCTGAGTGTGAACATTTTGCACTTTCTTAGGAAGTTAAAGGAGCAGTTTGGAAGAATGGCTATAGCACAGTGGTTCAGCACATGCTTTGCATGTAAGAATGAGCTTCAGTCCTTGATAAGGCTGGTACAGACCTTGTCTGAAATCCTGGAATGATGCTGACTGCCAGAAGACACAATATTGATCTAGATAGTTCAGTGTTTACTATGCTAATTACTTTTGCCTGGAGCGATCTCAAGATAAATGTGCTTCTGAGGTTTTTGCGACGAAACTTGCAAATAGTGATGTTAAATACTTGGTGGAGGACAAAAAATCTATTTTGGGGGAGGAGTGTGGCAAAGAGAATGTTGCAATTTTTTTTCAAAGATGGGAAAAGGCCTATCAACTCTCTTGGTTGAAAGAAGTTTGGTTTCAAGAAATACTCAGTGCTCCAGAACAGCTGCAACTGGCAGCCAGATGGGCTACATATTTCACTATATGTAGCCCATTTGGTTGCCAGTATATATTCACTATATATAACACACTACTTTGGGCTCATAGTATCATTCCAGATGCATTTTAGGGGGAGAAATGTTGCCTCCATTGGCCTAGTGATTTCAGATGATGACTCTGACGTCACTACTCATAAGCAACACAAGTTTTGTGACTGTCTGCCTTACTGTGATTCCAACATTTCATGTATATCAAATTTAAATCAGCTTCAAATCAGTTGCTATAGTCTGGGATACTTATTCTGTGTGTCCTGATCTTTTAAAATGATGTATTTATTAATGGGAAAACGTAAACACAAATAACCACAAGATAGCCATAAATGGTTCCTTGGCATTCTTTATTTCAAATTGAATCTTTAGATTTCTTTTCTTAAAACTTTAGCCACTTTATCAGTTCAATAAATTTAACAAGTGATTTTTTAACATTTTTTTCTCTATATTATTTAGTTTCAGTTACTGGATAAGCTGCCTCTTAGGAAGTAGACTGCTCCTTTACCTAGTCATGTCCATACCTAACCATTTTACAAAAAGAAAAGGAACAACATTTTAATTACATGTAGTCCTCGACTTATGACCATTTGTTCAGCAGCTGTTCGAATTATGACAGTGCTGAAATAAAGGACTTATGACCCGTATCCAAAGTTATGGCTGTTGCAGCGCCCGTGGTCATGTGATCAATATTCGGGTGCTTGGCAGCCCACCTGCACTTACAACCCCCCACCCGCTTATCTCCCCCATCTATGCCGTTTTGGCCCCCTGCTTCCATGTGCTCTGCTGCCCCAGCTGACCTTTGCCATCTTCTCACTCCTGCTGAGGCTAATGATGGCAACTGGGACTGCCAGGATTGTGGTTGCTAAGCAATGTGGCCACATGATGTCTCTCTTTACAACTGCATCACTTAGCAATGGAAATTCTGATCCCAGTTGTGGTCGTAAGTCAGGGACTGCCTGTACCTATTATCTAATGTGTACAGAATAGATCGTTTGCCATTGCCTTTCTATTAACACTTAAACATTTTTCTGAAATGGCTAAATTGCATTTCTAGTTAAAAGGATTAGGGTACCTTTTGAACTAATTACTTTAATAAGTACAAACAAATCTGCTTATTACACTTATTATACACCAATCATTATTCAAAAATGTAAATATAGGTAATTAGATCTCATATTCATACCTATTATCCTATCACAGGTATAATATCAGGGATACCAAATCTTCTCCTGGTAATGTACAATGATGCTTAAAAGTTTGTGAATTTTTAATATTTCTGCATAAATATGACCTAAAATGTGAACTGTTCTCCACGCATCCTAAAACTAGATAAAGAGAACCCAATTAAACAAATGAATCAAGACCATTATACTTGTTCATTTATTTATTGAGGAAAAGGATACAAAACTACATATTTATGTCATGTTAATGCAGAAATATTGAAAAATCAAAAGGATCGCATACTTTTAAGCACCACTGTATTCCAGACCAGATAGTATAGTTCTACGCCAGTAGTTGGACTTACAACACTGGCATCTCAAAAAGTGATTATTAATATTTTTGTCCACAATAATAGACTGTTTAGCAAACATAGAATTTCATGCACATTGATTCATTAGTGCAACCTACAATCATGTAAATGTGCACAGGACTGTAATTCAAAAATAGGATCTAATTTGTTTTTCAGCTCACATTTTTCACATCGTCATTCAGAATAAAGTGCATAGACATTTGCAAGAGCAAACAGTGATCTATTTTTAAAGGAGTATGAAGAAAAGGTATCACTTGTAGTGTCCCAAAGGCACCTGCTTCCAATCTGCATGCTTTGTTTATCTAGCTGTCCAATATATATAATCACAATAATTTTATATCTTGGTATCATCAGGTCTTTTATCCGAGCTTTTATTACCTAAGGGGAAAAATATACTTACTTAAACTCTCAATTACTGTTAAGAAGTCCTCAGACTAGAGTACAAATCTGCTTAAGTATTTAATCATTTCATTCTGATTACAATAATGCATTTTTAAATTGGTTTTATTATTCCAAATGATTTAGAAAATCAAGTATAATTGGTTAAAAGTCACAAAAGCTGATTCAACAGTTATTCAGGGGAACTTATAAACAATTATAAATTCCTAAGTTATAAACAGGGTCATAAAGTGCTGACCTTCAACTGATCCCTCCAACAGCAGTGATATCACACTTAATATTATGGGAAATATACAGAGGCATATAACAGAGAAAAAGTACATTCTGAATAGCCTGAAAAGTTGTTTGCAATTTCTTTTCTATTTTATAAAAGAACAGTAAGTACCAATAGGAGCTTCTCAAGAAGTCACCTGAGATATAAAGTCATAGCTGAAAAAAGTTGTTTATTCAAACAAGTCCTAACATATAGGCTAATAATCATTATCAAATATTTTTACAGATACCTTAATATTTCACTCTTAATGTCTCACCGTTGAACTCCTGGTGCTGAAAAACAGTTGAAACTTCCTTCAAATTAAGTTTAAGATAGGCTCCCTCCAATCTACACTGTGGGTTTTCTATAAGATCTATTCCAATACTGATTTTTAATTCTTACTTCAGTGGTAATTTTGTACCTCAGATATAGTTTTTGTCATTTGCCTGCACAACTCTGCTTCATATTGTTCTTCCTGTAGATAACTTATTACTACATCCTTCAAGATATTATTCACAGCTGTGACTGGAAAATACTTTGTAGGACCTGAGAAGTAGAGAGAATACATAGCATTATTCCAGAAGGCTCTAATGTGAAAAGAAAATATTGGTATCCATTACAGTGATTATAAAGAAGAACCAGCAAAAGCAAATTTATTTAATTCATGTTCTTCCTTTCTACTCAAATTAAAAGGTGGATAACAATTAAAATAGATAATAGAAAACATGTATAAATTGAGTTTAATATTAATCAGCAGTTAACATTTTAACAAAAGAGATCCTTCTTTACAAATTTGCTAAACATAGAGAAAATAGAGGGCTAATATAATTCCCAAGGAAGTGGATTCTATAGCCTGAAAAGATGCAGGAATAAGGCCCTCTTGCACATGCAAGTTTAGCGATCTTTGGAAAAGGGGAATCTTCAGAAGGGCCTCTCCTCTTAATGCCTGAACAGATTTACAATCAGAGAGGTTGTCCTCCAGACAGTTGGTTTAGAGCGGGGGTTCTTAACCTTTTTGTGTCATGGACCTCTGAGAGTCTGGTGAAACCTGCAGACCACTTCTCAGAAAAATGTATTTAAATGATTAAAATAAAATACATGGTATAGATTGTATTACAAAGAACAGTAATGATGCTCAAATACAGTTAAAATATTTAAAAATAACTAATATGTAATATAGTAATATACGTGGTTCTTCATTAATCTGTTAAAAGCAAGACAATAAATACATTTAAAAGATAGGCAATAAAATTTTTATTTTTTAAAAAACATTTCAGTGCCAAGATTGTTGTTTAGCTTGAATAAGAAAAGTAAATTGTGACAAGGCAACATGCATGTCACGTTGAATATCCATTTGATTTTGATTTTTTGTTTTGAAAGTTACAAATGTTGAAAATCATTATTATTATAGGGTATAATTTAGATAGTGAGATTTATTGAAGTTAACAAACACTTTTGAAGTCTAGAGGCTATAGATTACTTTGTTATCTACATTATCAAATGAAAAGCTACATTTTAGTTAGAGATTAGTCAGAATAAAGTTGTAATTTCTTATCCATCCATGTTCATGGACTTCCTGAAATCTATCCATGGATCCCAGGTTAACAACCCCTGGTTTAGAGCCCTAAAGATCAATTCCAGTGCCTTAAACTGTGCCTGGCAAGAAACTGGCAACCAGTACAGATCTTTCAACATAGCAACCTAGATTCTGTTCTGCACATATTGCAATTTCCAAACATTTTTACAAGGGAAGCCCCCCATAAAACATATTCCAATAGTCAACCGGGATGTAATCCCCACATGGATAAGTGTTGTCAGGAATGGTTGCAGCTGGCACACTCGCTATAATTGTGCAAACATGCTCCTTGCCACAGATGCCATCTGTAAATCTAATGAAAACTGAAGATCAAGACATATTCCCAGGTTGTGGATCTGCTCTTCTGGGAGAGTACAATCCCATCCAAAACAGACACCACCTCAGTCCCTAAGGCATTTCCTATTTACCATCAGCATTCCTATCTTGTTAAAATTTAATTTCAACTTGTTTCCCCCATTCATCCCATTATCAAACTCAGAAAATAGGTTTTTTGGAATTGGGTAGAAAAGAACAGTTATGCTGGGTATTGTTGACATACTGATGGCACCTCATTCCAAAGCTCTAATCTCCCAAGTGATTGCATGTAGATGTTGAACAGGACTCGATGTAATGCTTTGAGACAAAATAGGTAATGATCTATGATTTCGAATGGTAGTTCCCTAGCCCTTCCTTCTCAAAACCAACCAACCAACCAACCAATAGAAAGGAGTTACACTGCAGAACTGTTGCATGCTGGAATTATTTGGAGCTACATATTTTGCTAGCAGCTTTCTGTGTTAAAAGTGCTTTTTGCTAGTCCCTCAGGTTGGATGGCAACTCTATGTTTTAATGAGCATCTCTCTGAAATTTTGAATATGTGACTACGTTAAAGAAGAATGCATATTTTTAGTAACAGTGAATATCATTTTCCCACACTGGATTTAAATAGTATGAAACTGTTGATTTTACAAATGGATTGAATGACAGCATTTTTTATATAGGTTAAAGAACTATATTGTTTATGACTTAAAAATGAATCTTCCCTTTTTTAAAAAAAAAAATCTCTTTTCAAATTATTTTTAGTATAACCATAGATTTGTCAAGGTATGCTCCATAATAGTTTTGGGAGTTTTTTAAAATCTATTTCTTTATTTCCAAAGTATATGCATGGAATTATAATATGAAATAATTCCAAATTGACAAAAAATGTTTGGCAGCTCTGTACCAAAAAAGATTGTCTTTTGGAGATTATGAATGACTTACTGGCAATGTTTGAATGGAGTTATGAGCTAACATTTCCTTCCAGCAGATAATTTTCTACATTGTATTCTTTATCTGTACTATATCTATGTTTTCCATTCCCACTCAATTTGAAGCAGCAATAGAAGTTTATTTTGCACTAAACTGTTTTTTATCCTGCTGAAATTACCAACAAAAGATAAAGCCCATCTTAAGGACATTACTATTAAGTATAATGTATGATTCCAATTCCATTTCCACCCTCAAGTCCTGCCATGCTACATCATCATACTAGGTGGGGTATCCTGGGAGAGATGCGCAAAGAATGCCTGGGGGAACGCTAAGAGGATATACGCCCAGCAGGATCACTCAAGGCACGAAGCTCATCCCAGCTCCCCAGCTAAAGTGAGCAGGCACCTATATCAGGCAGCAGTGATGTAGGAAGATGCTCAAGGCAGATAATCACTTTAGAGGTTGATGAGCTTGACACTCAAATTTAACCTGAAATTGACAGAACATGCAAGCAAAATATACTGCTTGTGATTGGAGACTGGAATGTTGGAAACAGGATGGAATAGAAGAAAACAGGATGGCCTAGAAGCAGGACAATGATATCTGGTTATATAATACCTAGGATCCTCCTACTCCTAGGTGCCATCACCTTTATTAAAGAAACCTGTTAGGCCATCATCCTCAGTTTTCCATCAGTCTAGCCCTAGAGAAGATAGCAAGTCCTAAACATCTTCCATGTGGGACTGGACTATCAATATAAAAATTAAACTTACCTAATTGGTATGTGTTCTCCATCTGAATAGCTGGACGCAGACTATCCTCATGGTGGCCAGTTTCATCCATATATGACACTGTACTTATAGAGCTAAACATAGTAACCAACAATAACTGCATTCATTGCCATATTAATAAAAAATTAATAACCTGTGAAGTACCATCAAGGAGTGCAGGAACTACTCAAGCAGGGATTCTTGATATGTTAAGCCCCATTGATTTTGTAATGCACCATTTTTAGGAAGACCTATTACGTATAGCCTTGATATAATAATTGCCTCCATACCTGGGGAGGTACATGGGGTGTGTGCATATGGGCCAGATGAAAGTCCTTCAGAATTATTGCCTCCACCCTTCAGAACAACCTCCTCTAGAAGTGTGGGCAGGTTCTGCCTTGTTAGTATTTTGAATATTTTGTAAAGAAGTAAAAGCCATGCTATTTCACTGAATTTTGGCCCTAGTTGATTTGATTGATGGCATCTATCACAGGTTTTGAATTAGAAGAATTTAGTCTCATGCTCATTTGTAAATTTTGCTTTTATGTTGCTGTATGCTGCCCAGAGTCCTTCAAGATTGGGATGGGTTTTAAATATTGTTAACATAATCATTCAATAAATCAGAGGTAGGCAATGTTTATTCTTCCATATGCTGTTGAGCCGCAATACCTGTTATCTTTCACTGGTGATCACCCTGACTTGTAAGACGAGTTCAACAATATTGAGAGGCCATAATAGATAATATTCACAGATAAGCAACATCAGAGAAATTGGCAGAGTTCAAATCATTTTCTGCAGTACTACTGGCTACCTAAACATTTAAACAAATCAGGCAGCGCTATTAATCTGGGTATTATGTTCACCTACTTGGAAATGAGTACAACTAGTGGTAATAATTCCTCAGTATTTATGCATAGGACTGTGGGCTGCAAGCTCACTTGTGTCCTTTGTCAAGATATTGTTGTTCCAAAGAACCAGAGCAGTAGAAGGGTCTTTAAAGATAATCCATTTCCCTGTTCAATACAGCATCGCAATGTAGGATGCTTCTATGGCTTCACTTAAAGGAAGCTCTTCAATCTCTGTTAAATACTTCCAGTGAAGAAATCTCCACCATCTCACAAAGAAGTCTATTCTACTGCCAAACAGTTCTCAGGAGGACATTTCTAATGTTTAGCCAAAATATGCTTCCCACCATTTCTACCCAACAATCTTTATCTTACCCTCTAGAGCAGTGTTTCTCAACCTTAGCAACTTTAAGAAGTGTGGACTTCAACTCCCAGAATTCCCCAGATGCTGGCTGGGGAATTCTGGGAGTTAAAGTCCAGACATAGTAAAGTTGCTGAGGTTAAGGAACACTGTTCTAGAGCAACTCTGACATGCTCTATTCTTTGCATGACAGCCTTTTATTTATTTGAAAATTGCCATCCTGATTCCCTTCCATTCTTCCCATTTCCTCTTTTTTTCCAGTCTCCTTCTGCTACAGGAGTGGGATTTCTGTGCATGCCCCATTATGGCAGAACTGCATGCTATGAAGCAAATGTAGAATCCCACATCATTCTCTCTATTCAATACGGCTCTCAGGACAGGACAGCTTCTAAAAAATGCAGGAATTCTCAACTATCACTAGGCATTCCCATGGCTAAATATAAAATAATTTTAATCTCATTGTACCCAACAGAGCTACCAACGAATTAACAGTATGAAACATCAGAAAATATAACACTGCTACTTACTCTTTGTTTCTTCCAAAGAACTCTTTTGCTCTGATTTCATGGCTTCCCAAAGAAGATATGCTGCCTCTGTTCTTGGCCAAGTGGGTGGCTTTATCCTTCATGATCTCTGACATATCTACTAGACAGGAATTACATTGTTAAACCTAATATTGAGCTGAAAAGATGTTGGCAGCTGATAAGTGAATGCCCATTTTACATAACCAAGTAATTGAAGAGGCAGTTATAAATATACATTGCAACAGCCCTTTAACTTATGGATTTTTTTCTTTTGCATTGTAAAGTGGAACTGAGAACCACCTATGATCACCAGAAGTAGATTAACAGCACCATTACAAGCAAGATTCACAACTCTGCAGTCAAAATGACAGGAAAAGGGCACTAACAAGAATCAAGAGTACTTCAGAGAAGGTTGTTATGGTGTAATTCAGGGAATCGGAATCTACACTTATTAGCATGGCCAATGGTATGGGGTCCTAGGAGTTGAAGTTCAGGAAAATCTGGTGGTCCTCAGGTTTTCTAACTTTGGAGTAATTGTTCTGCTGCATTAATTTAAGGAATGTAATAGGATGGCACTCTCCTGACCCTCCATCTTTCACTGGTAACTTCTTATGTTTTCTGACGCTTCTGCCTTGTTTTCTTCTCAAACTCCATTAAGGCAGGGAAGAGGAAATTCTTTTGGCTAGAGTGCCAGGAGAGACCTAATCCACCTATTGTTTCTTTACAACTTCTGGATAACTTAGAACTTTCTATGATATGGTCTATGTGTACAAATTGCAGCCATATAAAACAGCTCTGGGGCAAAAAGAAAAGGCATCCAAAATTTAACAGAAGTGTTAACAAGAAGGCTCAGATATGAAGTTTGCTCTCCATCTATAGATAACATCAGTGATACAATTAACTCATTTTGCTTCCTGGTGGGACAAGTGCCCTCTTCAACAGGTATGACAGAAAGAAAATCCAACAACTGACAATTACTTTAAATCAGCAACATCATCTGGGGAAAACCCACATCCAGTTATACTTCTATCATACATTCAGTGTTATCAAGGGCCTTTTAATACTATAGGAAGGCCATAAGATGAACATTCAACTCATGCTCCATCCCACAAACTCTACTTTCTTCTCAGGAACCCTAACCCTATCGATTTTTCCCTTCTGTTTTTGTCCATCGAAGTCAATGGCTCAAAAACTGTGAAAGCATGGAGAAAACCAAAATCTTGACATAAACACGTAGTAAGTTTAATGCCTATTAAAATGAAATCGGCGATCCCTGTAATTATTTCAAGTACTATATTCTCTTTTGAATGAAATCCCCAACCATGTCTGGAGTCCGCAAAAGTAAAAAGGTAACGCTTCCTCCCAGTCGGGTCCAACTTCTACCGATTGCCTGGAGAGATCTAGGTGTTTTCGTGGAAACAGTACAGAGGTTTGCCATTGCTCTAATCTAGGACGTTTTTCAGTTTTCGAACTTGTGCGTAATTGCGCCAAGCCAACCCAAACCAGCGTCAACGAAAGCATAGTTTACCAAATTAACCTGATTCCGGGGTTCTCGCAACAATGAACAACAGCTTCCCTCCCAGAGTCCGCGAGATGCCTACCCAACTACGCCATATCTCGGCTGCAAATATCCGAACGACCACTAAGTGGCAGCAAAGTGAGAAACCAAATTTACTCCGTGCTGCATTTGCTGGGTATCCGGAAGTTTGCACCCGAGATAGGGTAGCCGCGGTTCTTACCGCTCTCGCTACAGCAGCCTGGCAAAGCCGGAGATGTTGCTGGTTTCCAGGGCGACAACTCAGTCCCAGGATGGCTGAGAATGAAGGGCGGCCCCAGCGTTGCCCCCGCCTCCAAGAGCAGCCGTGCAGGAGGGGAGCGGAACGACTCGCGGCGGGGGAAAGGAAGGCGAGCATTTGTGGCTTCGCACGCCCATCCGGAGGCGGAGGCTGCTTGCTGGCTGTGCGCAGCGTGCAAGAACGCGACTAAAGCACCAGCGCTGATCAGCCAAACAGGAGATTAGAGCGAGAGCCCCGCGCGCGCATCATCCACCCCTCCGGGCTCTTCCCGAGCGGCCTCTTTCGCCGGTCTGTTTCCCAAGCTGAGCGTAGGTTCCAACTCCCATTTTTTCTCCCCCTCGCGGAGCAGCTTCATTCGGAGCCTTGTGCTCTCGGAGTTCTGGTTGTGCTTCGAAAATGCCGGCGGGGCGAGGAAAGCGCAGCTGCCTGTGCCTTCCTCCAGGCTTCCCCGAGCCGGTGGCCTCCAGGTACCTTGGAGTTCAACTCCCCTAATTCCTCAGCCAGCAGCCTTTTGGCCACCCCTGCGACTATGTGGGTTGAGGAAAGCTGCTTAGTACTTTACTGGCGACCTTGGCTTCCTGGGGATATGGAGTGACAGCATTTGGCTAATAACTGGTCAAGTCAGGCTCTAGTTCAGTGTTTCTCAACTATGGGCACTTTAAGATGTGTGGACTTCAACTCCCAGAATTCCCCAGCCAGCATGGCTGGCTGGGGAATTCTGGGAGTTGAAGTCCACACATCTTAAAGTTGCCAAGGTTTAGAAACACTGCTCTAGCTGATTTTAGTTTTCACCATAATGTAGGTCAGTCTTAAATGACCATGCTGCCTTCATTTGTGCAGCAAATGTTTCGCATTTCTTCCTCCACTGCCTCCTTCCTTCCATCCCTCCACTTCCTTCCATCCCTCACGGCAGCTTTACGTAGCCTGATATAACAGAGCGGCTGAACCGAAACTTCTTGCCAGCCCTGTTCACTAATGTCTGGGAATGTCATAACTACAGGTTTGCTTCTGCTGTCGTGATTCTAAATGCACTTCCTTGGAAACGAGCACCATTTTCTTTAATGAGCGGTAATAGAGATTTTAAAGTACAAATCATAAAATGAATGTCTATAACCACAGACGTGCCCAACCAACTGCCACTGTGCTGCTTTTAAAGCCACTGTAATGGTCTTAAAAGGGGAAGGCAGGATGGAAGCCATTTGTCAGACCTTCAAGGTAGAGCAGACTAGGAAACCAATGCCATGTAGGTCAGAACTACTATACTGAAAGCTTTAGTAACAGAATCTTGCAAGTCTGAATCTGCTTCCCCCCCTCCTTCCTTTATCTTTGTGTGAACTGGGAGAGGCTTGCCTGAGATGTTTACTCACATTCTTGGCCTGGGCTCAGACCCCTTTTATCTGACTGTTGCCTTGGTAGCAGCTCTTCCTGGTGCCCTTCAAGGCATTTTCTCTTTCCTCTACACTAGCCCCATCTGCATTTTGCATTTGAACATTTGCATGTTCAGGCTGGGCTGGGCTGTGCTGCGGGGCCCTAGACTTTGGCCCTGAGATCCTATTTGAATTGCAACCCAAGCCAGGCTTATCAACCCTTTCAATGTAATGCTGCCCTCTGAGTGAAATCAGTAGCCTTCTATTAATGCTAGAAAACATTGTTCTACCATTTGCAGTTGTTGCCTATGACAAAGAAAATAGAGGAT
Source organism: Python bivittatus (assembly GCF_059951505.1). NCBI lineage: Eukaryota > Metazoa > Chordata > Lepidosauria > Squamata > Pythonidae > Python > Python bivittatus. Next base: position 37,540,954 of record NW_028277098.1, read on the forward strand.
GTGTCTTCTGTTTTTTAAATTTATTTATTTTCCTTTTGTTTATATCCCACCCCAAACCTGACAGACTCTGGGTGGAGAAAGCATACAGTGTGAAAGAGAGAACACAGATCTGACATATGTTAGTATATATCATAGCATAATTTTTTTACATAAGCTGGTGACTTAAGTATTTTTTTTAGGTGAGTTTTGAAAGTGTATGCTAACTACTTTTGCTATCTTATCAATTAGACAAGCAGGTTGCCTCTTTTTTTAAAGCTCAGGAACCCATTTTATGCTCCCAGACATTCATTTTTATGGATAAACCACAAATGATTGGGGTTCCCTCGCCCCCCCCCAACTTTATTGAATCTGACAATATCTGCAGGTCTGTTGGAGCTTTCTGAAAAAAAACTTGACATATTTCAGAGAAATAGTTGCTTGTATTTTAATTTAAGAAAATTGTTTATAATCATTTAAATACTTGACAGAATGAGATTACAATTATAGATAATTGCCCCTTCTGTAGGATTACAGGTGGCCAAATTTCAGACTGAAAAATGTAGGAAGTTAAAATAATACAGGTTTTGGGTATTAAAAAAGTTTTGTTAAGCTCCATATATAGTTTAGAAGGCAATTTCTGTAAAGCAGTAGGTGTTATAACCATTGTTAATAATTCTATCATATTATGGATAGATACATTTTTATGGTCTGCATCATTAAGATTGATTTTGGTGTAGGAAGTGAACTAAAAGGAATCCATTTTTTCTACCTTCACTCTATGTTTTTATGGGGCAGTTCATAAAATGCAGTCTATAAGTTGCTCAAGGACTATTAAAAGAAATGTTGGGAAGCTGGAATTAAAATGGAACGTATATAGAAACAAGAGGATCCCTAATCATTTGGTGCACGGGCATGAGCAGTTCTGAGACAATGGATGAAATGTTGAGAACTTTTTAGTGATTAAGGAAGGTGGGGGAAGAAACCCTAACATAGTGAAGATTGGATGCACATGAAGACAACTTTAAGATTTAAATGTGAGTTTTGAGGGAGAAAAATGGACTGGAATACAAAACAGATTGCCCTGGTGAAAATCCTACCACTCAAGGATTTTTTCTCATATACAGATAGTCCTTGCTTAATGACCGTTTGTTTAATGATGGTTTGAAATTACAATAGCCTTGGAAAGGGTGCTTTACAGCCCATAAAGCACTTCTGGCCATCTAAAATGTCACACCGCCCTACCCACCCCTGCGGTCACGTGACCACATTTTGGTTGCTTGGCAACCAGCTTGCATTTGTGACTGGTTCCCAAGCACCCCAGATAATATGATGACCATGTGCAATCTCTGCCAGCTTCCCCAAAAAGTCAATGGGGAAGCTGGCAGGGAAGGTTGCAAGTGGAGGGGACAGAGGGGAGCCAAAATCCTTCTGCAATTTGCAGGAATGGAGCTCAAATCTTCATTCCTCCATCCCCACAAAGGATTTCCCCTCTGTGCACAGAGGGAGGGGAAACCCTTCAGTGGGCTTCAGTTCTCTTCAGTTTGAGAGCAAAAGGGCTGCCTGCCAGAAGGATTTCAGCTCTGCACTGAGCTGAAATCCTTTAGCAGGCAGCTCTTTCACTCTATCCGCTTAACGACTCAGGAGATTGCTTAATGACTGCAACCGGGAATGCCCAGATTGCAGTTGTTGAGCAAAGCTTGCTTAATGATCACTTCACTCAATGGTGGAGATTCTGGTCCCAATCAATAGTGGTGGTTAAGCGAGGACTACCTGTATGCCAATGGATGTGGCCTTATCAACTGCATGGGATTCAGTGAAAACCAGTGCTAGTACATTGAAAAAGCAAACTACTCTGATTGCTCTCCAGCCTCTTGAAACCTTTTTCCTCCTCTTCCATGCCTTTGCATCGGTGGTTTGGGTATTCTTGTATATTCATTTCACACTTTGTTTTTTTCATTGGAGAGACTGGCTGCCCAGCTAGAATTTCACATTTACTTAGCTAGTGATATTGAGCTCCTGAAAATGTGTATGATTTGCTGAAGACAAAGTGAAGGAAAAGCATATTGGGTTTACAATGCCTTGATAACCAAAAGGGTTGTCTTGCAGGACTTAAGTGTTGTTATCTGCTTCCTCTCCCAAAGAAATATCCCAACTGATTTGCAGCCTTGGCAGGTGGTAGCATCTCTCTCACACTGACTGATCTCAGAAGCTAAGCAGGGTCAGGCCTGGTTAGTATTAGATGGGGACCATCTGGAATTTCCAGGACTATTGGCTGGACTGGGAAGGTGAAAAACCATCCTGGAAGAAGGGAATGTATCTACCTGTTGATGTGTTAGTGCCTTCACCATGGCAGAAAGCTCCCTTGAAAGCTTCCTTGCTGGTTCTAGCACACTGGAATCACCTGTCTTTAACACTGCTGAACTGACACTGTCAGAACCCAGGCCTGTGCCTGCTTCCCCTGCCAGAAGAGGCAGCCTCAGATCTGATATGAATTTGCTATTCCAAAGTGATTCTGCCTCAAATAAAAACCATGTTTAATTGCCAGAGCTTTTCAGGATTTCAATGGGAAACAGTAATGCCAGCATCAAAGCTGCCTCCTTTGTAATAGTCCTTGGTGCATCGTGTATTTCAGATACCCTTAAAAACTAATTGTACATTAGTTTTTAGTGTCAACAATACAACTAATGTTAAGAGAATATTAAACAAATAGAATTATTAATTAAAAGTAGCAAACGAAGAAGCAAAACAAACAATCAAAATGCTATTTTTAGGTTCCTCATTTATTTTCAAAGGGAAAAGAAAGTCACATTTAAATTACAGCTTAATCGTTATTTAATGTTCTCCTTATGTATAGAATTTCATAACGTTTGTTCTGAAATGGGGACCCTATTTGTATAATATGTTTGATAAATAATTGCATATTTTGGGATTTTGTGAAATGGATGCTTAAGGGAAATTATGAAGAAAAGCCATTTATAAAAATCATTATTTACAAAAAATAGACATTTGTTTTCTAATCTATAAAGAAAAGAAACATTGAAAATATGTGGTTTTATGATTATCTTCAACAAGTCAATACAACACATTCATATTACCAGTGGTCAGAGATTTGCTGCGGGGACTCTGATGCAACAGACATTTTCTACAATTTACAGTTTTTCTCTGATACCATCATGTTAGCAGCAAAGTTTCATCATAGACTAAGCAGTAAACAGCCAACTAGACTAGAAGGATAGTGTATTTCATTTCACACAAGTCTGAGATGTCCAGACCTAAACTTTAATGTTTAAAAATATACATGTGTATTTTGTGTCCACAAATATCTATAAACAGTTTATACACAGGTTTTTAAAATATAAAATGATACAGTATGATATCTGGTAAAACACCATGGAATTTATTTCAGGACTCAGATATCTTTTAGAATTAAGACCCAGGATCTGCAAACGCTAAACTGCATGCCAGTAAATAATGCTTTTGAACATATGGTCTACAATAGTTTAACAGGACTGAAGTTTAGTATCTAGTTTTTTTGAGCCTTTAATCCAAAATACATGCATGTCTACAGTTTATCAGCCATTAAAACGTATCTTCAGAAAATTAGTATCTTCTAATACACTAGTATGACTAGTGCACTGAGGTGTCCAACTGAGATGTGTTTTCAGACCCACAGATTGAAGGTAACAGTTCTCATACACATTAATTTGAATCACAGTTATGCACTTTTAAAGATTTTAATGTTGTTAAAAGGCAGATTTTAGACTTCCCTAGATTGCTTGGTCTACACTGAAATACTGCTCGCAAACCTTTTAATAACATTAATCAGCGCCAGTGTGGTATTGGACTGGTACTGGGGAGATCTAGGTTCTAGACCACTTTCAGCTTCAAGGATCCATTGGGTGACTTCAGACTAGTCACAATGATGAAAGTGGCACTGAGTATAAGCTCCACACCTTTGATGGGGCTTGTGTTGCGATGCTGATTATGTTACTCTAACACATGCTCTGCCTTGCTCCTCCCATGTTGATGCTGATTAAGATTGTTACAGGGAAAAATGGGAGGAGGGATGTCGTGTGTGCCACCTTGAGCTGAATGAAAGATGGGATATAAATCTAATAAATAAATAAACACGCTAACATTTGAAATCTAAAAGAAGCAACCACCTCCAGCCATGAAAATCCCTCTTGCCAATCAAAAGACAGAAATTGTGCAGAGTGATTTGCATTTCTAATGATGCTATGGGGCAAATGCTGATTAGTTTAAGATGGTTAGTATCACTGGAAATAGTTCTTGCATCAGCTGATTAAAGTAAAAGTATGTTGCTTTCAGTATCTGCCAGGAGTGAGTTGTACATTAGGAAGCAGAAATGGATGATAGCGCATTTTGAAGTAATGAAACATGTTGACTGTCATGATAAGTTACCATGGTAAATTTTAAAATTAGGAATTTAAAGTGGGGGACATTGGATACAAACTGCATATTTAAAAACCAATATCTGCATTTTGATATATTGAACCCAAATAGATCTTAAACATATGACTGAGACAGTATTATTCTGTTTACTTTCTTTTAAAAAGTTAACTTTATCTAGATTTTGGTATTAACTTCTAATTATGTAAATAAAGAAATGGTTGTTTCCTGTTAAATTGCTGTGAGGATAGAAAAGGACAGTGCCTCCCCACTGTTCCTTAAAATGTGTATCGTTTTTCAGGCTTCTATTTGAGCCTGAAAAAAAGTGCTGCTGTTTACAGGCACATTAAACCACACTGTTTTCATGATTTGATTCGTGAAGGATGCCGTAACTTTTTTTCAGGCTGACGTGGAAGCTTGAAAAAAGACTTGCATGCTTTAATGAATAGCCAAAAGGTGCCAAGTCCAAGTCACTTATTGGAATCATTTCTGAAGTGTGCACAGCCCTAGCAGATTATAGGTCAAATGCCCTCAGTTTCTCTAACCCAAGACGCACAACCTTGAGAATGTCCCCAAATACTCCTGAAATTTGCCACAGAACTGGAATTGTAATGGAACAGGAGGAAATTATTAAATATATGGGAAATAATCACATAAACTATTATTTTCATTTAATTAAATTTACATCAAATCAATGCCTAATTTTTTGTCATGGCTCTGCCAACTTCGTAGAAAGCAGGTGCAGCATGCCTTTCAGAAGTTAATTGCAGACCTTACCCCTCTTCAAAGAAGCTATGTGCCACTGCTTTAAACTTTTAAGTAATATATTTATTTCAGTTTTCTTGTCTGTTTAAAAACATGGATCCATTTGATCATAATCTAGCCATTTCCAAAAAAAAAAAATCAAAATCAAAAGTAGAGGTTATTTATATATTTCTCATGCTGGAAGTATGTTATGAAACAACATCAACATATTTGTATCGTGATAATAAAAGGTGACTATCCCTCCTGGTAGCTTTTTCAAGATAGCAGTAATAGTAGGGTCAATTAATAGGCATCCAAAGAGCCAGATTAACAAGATCCAAGTTAGATTATGCAGACCAGGGTTTCTGTGGAGTTAAAAAAAAAAAAAAAAAAATCCAAGAGAAGACTCTTTGTGACACATTGAACACCCCTTATGAAATGTTTCTTACAATGTAAACAGATAATTGGATAGAGATTAAGATTAGAGACTATTGCCATTAATATTTGATATTCATTTGACCAAATGTATATCTAACAATATTCTAGTTTAAGAACAAAATAGTTTCAGGTTTCATTCACCTTCTTGCATAATAAAAATAAATAAATAGATACATTTAATAAGTTGAATCTGGATGCCCAACTCTTGGATGTGTTCAGGCAATTGAGTGAATTGCAATTTCAGAATGAGTGTGTCTATAGTTGTAATAAAACTCAGTGCAGCTAATTTATTTTTTTTAAAGGCAAACTGAAATAGGTCCTGATCAATTAATGTTGTTAACAATATCTTCTGTGACATACCATTTCTGTAACCAGTAGCTAACAACAGGAAAATGTCTTGCTCATAAATTCAGTGATAATGCTCATAAATTCAATAACAAACCCTAACTCTGGCCCTTTGTGTCACATTTCAGATAATCAGTTAAGAAAACAACTGATATAGAATAGAAATAAATTTCTGAGCAGACAAGACTTCAGCCCCAAACTAAAGTTTTTAAAATATGGATTTGTTGGCTAATGTGTTTGCTTTGTCATATCTAAGAAATGTCTTCTGTGCAGATCAATTAGATAATACATAATTCATAAACATAAATAAAATGAATGAGCAGTATTTGGTTTCTCTATAAACTAGATGTGATGGTTTACATAATGATAAAAAGTAGTTCACATAAGTCTCTGATGGAATACCAGGCAGAAGAATTACACTCACATATAAAACACACACCCTCAACAGTAGGTACATTTTATTTCATACGTTACAGAGTAGATATTTCCATCCTCTGTAGGAGGAACTATCTTGACACAAGGTCAGGGGGTCCATATATATATATAAAAATTCCCCTCTCACCCCTATGGATGGTACGTGTCTTCCTCAGTCTCAGGTCCTCTACCAGAGGCCTGGGAGTTTGAGGGTTCTGCACAATATCTTAGCTGTTCCTAGCACTGCACTCTTCTGGACAGAGAGCTCTGATGTTGTTCCTGGGATCTGTTGGAGCCATTCTCCCAGCTTAGGAGTCACGGCCCCGAGTGCTCCTACCACCACTGGGACCACTTTGGCCTTTACTTTCCACATCCTCTCTATTTCCTCCTTCAGGCCCTGGTACTTCTCTAGCTTCTCATGCTCCTTCTTCCTGATGTTGCTGTAACTTGGCACTGCTACATCTATCACTACCGCTGTCTTCTGGTCTTTGTCTACTACCACGATGCCTGGTTGATTGGCCAGTACCTGCCTGTCTGTCTGGATCTGGAAGTCCCACAGGATCTTAGCCCTGTTACTCTCCACAACCTTCTGTGGAATCTCCCATCTGGACTTGGGGGGGGGTCTAGCCCATACACTGTGCAGATGTTCCTGTACACAATGCCAGCTACTTGGTTGTGCCGTTCAGTATATGCTGTTCCTGCCTGCATCTTACACCCTGCCACTATGTGTTGGACTGTCTCTGAGGCCTCTTTGCACAATCTGCACCTTGGGTCCTGTCTAGTGTGGTAGACCCCTGCTTCTATGGATCTGGTGCTTATTTTTATATATATATATATATATATATATATATATATATATATATATATATATATAATTTTTTTTCTCAATCTCACCCTTCATATGTGTTGGACTATAGCCCTCCAGATTCAGAGCTAGCATTGGCAATGCCTGCTCTACCTAGGAATCATGATAGTAAATCACCTGGAGAATACCAGTCTTGCAAGATTTTAAAGCTACTGGAAGAGTGCATACCCAAGAACAAGATTGGTTCACTATGTGTATAGTCTACTCACCAGGATCAAGAAGAAAATTCAGCTTACTATTTTGTGAATCCTCACTATATAAAGGAACAATTGAAACATACATCCCTTTGTATACAAAGATGATTTCTGTTTGAAAGGTACTTTAATATACCTATTAAAGCATATTAAAGGTACTTTAATTATGCTATAAAGTTTGTGTGTGTGTGTGTATACACTTTGTAGCATAATTTCAAATTAGTATGAGCATTGGAGAAAGTTTCTCATCCTTAAACAATTAAAATATCTGAAATGCTAAGGGTGCTGTACAGATGATATAAGCAGTACTTAAGAAGACTCACTGCCTGGCACAGTGAGCAAAAAAATGGCTGAATTACTTCTTAAAATGAAAGCAATTCTATTCAAATAGAGCATGAATTAGTTGCAAAAAAGAGTCAGTGTGGGATAATGGTTAGGGTGCTGAACTAGGAACAGAGAGATCCAGGTTCTAGTTCTGCCTTGGGCACCAAAGCCAGCTGGGGTGATTTTGGGCCAGTTACTCCCTCTCACCCCTAATCAGTATCAGGCTCTGCAACAGACTAGGTGTAAAACAAGGCCTCTTGTCCTATCATGATTGATCAGCTTTGCTAAGCAGTCTCAGTGCAAAACCAGCAGATGCTGCAGCTAAGTGGGACAAACACTAAAAACAACAAGAAGTAGGAAGTGAAAAGACCTTTTATATTCTAATTGCTTCCTTACATTCACAAGAAAAGATAGGTCCACCAAACCTAACTAGATGGCTACCTAACTGGTATAAATGATACTCATTTTCTAAATGGGCCTAAAACCAATTTTACCCTTTCCTGATTTTATTGAAGTACTTTAAATTAGCATAATAATTGATGTTGGTTTGGCTTTTAGAGGAAGCACAATCTCAATTTTGTATAGAAATATTTTTTAAAAAGTATTTCTTCTATACAAAGCAAACTTGAGCCTGATCCTATGGATATTTGCAGATAGTCCCACGGATCTGCTATGAAACTTTCTCCTGAATAAGTGCGCATAAGAATATGGCTCTGCTTACAGCTATAATGACTACATGATTCATTTGACAAGCCTTGCACACAATATAGGCAGTTGCTTCTCATCATAGTTTGCTTAAAAGTCATACTAAATATTTTATTTTGTTTTATGAAGTGGGCCTTCTTGAATAGGCATTTTATGGAGATGAGTCATCTATCTGCAGCACAGAGTTTATATATCTGTATGCTTTCCCTGCTGATTGATATCCTTACTTTTGGCTAAGATATTTCCCAATCTTGTCTTCAGCTATGAAATTTCAAGATGGATGTAAACTGAAATTATAACCTGAATTGGGTTAAAAATATTTTACAAAGTTCTTCCCAGTTTTATAGATCTCAGTAAGACTTCAACTTAGAATAAGATCCTGTAGCAATGGCTAGACTGAGGGACTTCAGGACTAAAATGTTCCCACTTAATCCATAGCTTTGTTCAAACAAAGCCAGGAGAAGGATGTTTGCAAGGAATAGGTAATTTCATTAAGAAAGAGCAAAAGTTATGTTTTTGTCCATTGTTATATTGTTATTAAGGAAAAATTGCTTTATAACTCCCTTTTTTATTTTTCAGTATGTCTTTTTCTATGCTGGACAAGCTATTTTCCAGATTTTAAAGGCCAATACATTAAAATGGCCACTTCAGTACAGCCACAAACCATGCTGGGCAGGAATTCTGTGGAATGGACACCTGGAGGGCACAGGGTTGGGAAAGGCTCAGCTAAGCTAAACTTCTGTTTGAAAGTTTACTTTTGGTAAATAAGCCCAGAAACAGGTTACAAGCAGAATTTTTAAAAAGAACCTGTCATACATTGCATGATTCATATTTTTAATAATCCTAATTAATAATTATAATTGTACTAAGGAAGCAGGAATCAACAACAAAAAAGCCTGTAGCTATTTGTGATGAAATAGGTATACAAATCAAGCTTCAGTAAGAGTTTCTTTGACTATTAGGACCTGGCAAAAGAAATGATAGTTGTTGCAATTGGCTGAAGATTTATTAATTATTTTCCTTTTTTCAGCAGTAAACCAGGACTTTCAACAGAAATACCAGTGAATCTATTTCTGGCGAATAAACTGCTAAAGTGTGACAAGTTCACCCATGAGACAATTTTTTTTTTTTTTTTTGCTGGGATGCTGTTACTTTAGATACAATATAAGGCCTATATTCCAATTCAAAGCAAAAAAATAAAAAATAAAAAATCTATAAATGGTGTTGTTTCTAACATCTTTCTTGGAATCCATATAATCTTTCTGAACTATTTTTTATGTTTCAGACATAGCAAATTATTTTGATTTAAACTGATTTTCCATTTCATATTTATCAAACATTTTCATTCTCCTTTGTTACTTTAACATTATATTTTTGAAAAATGAGGAGGGGGTCTCCACATTTGAAAAACTACTTGCAAGTAAATTCTTTCCTTTGCATAAAATTAAGCTTTTACTTCAAATCAGAATGCATGAAATGTCTGTTGGCAGTAATTAGGAAATGCGCAGATATCTGAAATGACCAACAGAGACCCAATTACTTGGTAACTGGTATGCATTGTAAAACAAAAACAAAACAAAACAAATCCAGAGTAGAAAAATTCTCTATTCATTAAAGAAACAGAAATGTGCTTCCCTTTGTCTAGCTTTTGTGATAATTGAGCAACAAATGCTAGCAGTAGGCCAATTTCACTTTCACAGGAAAGAGCAAACATGATAAGATTTATAAGAATGCAAAGTATAAACACAAAGATACGTTTTCCATTTCAAACCATGCAGAGCTCTAGCAAAAATCAATGTTTATCATATTTACCAATGAGAGAGAGAAGCCAGTGAAGCCTGAGGGGGGGGGGACATTTTTTTGGATTGTATATTGTATTTTCCACAAAATTAGCTCTATGGTTTTCAGATACAAGACTCATACTAAAAGAAACTAAGAAAAAAGTATTTGATGTATGTGGAATTTCAATTTCTATCACTGCAGGATATATATTCCATACTTGATGATAAACAAATATATTCATGTCCAGATAGAGCTTTTAATTTTGTCTGCTTGTTTTAATGCAGACATAGCTGTTTATCAAGCACAGCTGTTTTCACATGCAAGTGAGACAGTTGGATGCCAACCTAGTTAGACCACAGTTTATAAAAATACTAGTTGTAAGCACAGAAAATAGCAGAATAGATACTCTGCACCTCTTTACAATGACCTCTCATATTCCTTATTCCTACTGTATTCAGCTACAATTTGAACTACCAAATGAACAAATAGGTTTGCAGCATTTGTGCACACCTAGCATGTTAGCAATGGAGTATCCAAACATTTTGTTTTTCAAACTATAAGAAATTATTCACCACTGACTAGCAACTTGAAACCTGTTTGAAGTAGAGTATCCTGGCATTTAAATAACGGAAACAAAAATCCAGCAATATTCTTGATTATTTTATCAATTATGCTGTTCAAATGGCTTCTTTCTTTTCCTTTTTAGCTTTCAAACACAGATCGGCCAGGCTACAAATCTTGGTATGCATGGATGACGTCTGTGTGTGTGTGTGTGTGTGTGTGTGCGCGCGCATGAGACACGTGTACAGACATGCTTCTTTGAAGCTCTTTTTTCCCCACAAGTAAGTTAGAATCTAAATGAAGAACAAAATGTTGTTCAGAGCCAGTTTTTGGCATGCAACTGGTCCTGTAAAAATAAACAAGCACGTCAATGAAATCAGAGGCTTGCTCAGGTAAAAAATAAAACAACAGCTGCAGGATTTCTCTATCGCTAGTTCTTTTAGTTAAATAGTCAGCTTCCTCTTGCACCAACTTTAGTGAAAATAATGGGAAGTGCCGTGTTGCCTTTTCTGTGCTTTCCTTCCTTTCTCTAGGCCAGTCTCCCCCAAACTGGTGCCCACATGGCAGCTGATGTCCAGCATATCTGCAGGGCACCAGGATGGAGAAGGCCGCACAGAGCTTGCATAGCAGGAGGATTTCTAATCCATTGTGCTCTTCCTTTATCTTCATGTTCACTCATGTTAGACTAACAAAAAGAAACAGCTATCTCAGTACAAGCTTTATCTCAGCCAAAGTTTCTAATAGTTATCCAAAACTATTATTTTTTAAATCTTGTTCAGACATAATGGGAATATGTAAAAGTGTTTAAAGTGAAAAAATACATTTGTACCATAAACACCTCAACATTTACTGTGAAATGTTCTGAAGTTAAACCAATTAAATATTTAAAGACAGATCTGTTTATTTATGTAACTATACTTGAATGACATATGCTGTGGACTGAAGAAATAATCAGTGACTTTGCAGGTCAGCTAACTTTTATGTTCTTTTTGAGGCACTCCCTTTCTCACAGCTGTTAGCATTGTGTTCAAATGGTATACATTGACAAAATGCATCTGCCTCTGAAACTTTGTCTCATTCAACATTACTACTGTTAAATTTATATACCACAGTTTAAATTGCGCCCATTTCTTGAACGATAAAATGCTAAAACTCAAGTGTCTAACTGCCAAAATACAGCCTTACTAGAATGAGTACAATTTACAAATACAATAATTACAATTTAAAACATGAACAATATTACATCTAGAAGTAAATACTGTAGGACTGATCAAATGGCATTTTCTGAGGGAGAAATGTTGAATTGCTGATGCTTCCAACAGAAATGTCCTGAATACAGGATTCAATTAGTTTCCCCTCAGCAGCATATAAAAGCCATCCAACCATGGCTGTCCTCAGCTATATGGATTTTGAACATACTTGCATATACTTCGGTTAGTTATCTGCCAGGTATTTTCCTGTAAAATATTAAAGACATGTAAAAATTAAAGTTTATGGCATTTGTAATGCTTAGATTTATTTTTATAAACCCATCGGTGTCAACTAAATATAGTACTAATTAAATTATGAGAATCAAACTGAGGCCTAAATAGTTGATGAGACCATTATGAAATGTGAACTTCATTGCACAGTTTTGTGGTACAAACTGAACAATTATGGATTTAGACTTTTATTTATTTTTTATTTATATGGTTTGGAGGCTGTCCAACTCCAGATATCTCTGGACGTCTTACACTTTAGAAAAGAAAGAAGCAAACAGTAGAAAAGCAGATCATATGTGTCCACTGGGGTGTGTGTGAAATGATACACATCAAGCAAAAAACAATCCAATGATAAAAAGTACATTTTTTGCACTAATAAATGTCTTAAATAAAAATTGCCAAGATGTGACCTAAGTCTGCATTTCTCCATATGGGGTCCTTCCCATGTGCTGTAGCTGACAAAGTTGTAGTGCCCACATAACTGTAACTATAGTGGAGAACATTGGCCTGGTTCTTGATTCAACAAATTATATAAAATTAATCTATTAAACTCCTGGTCATGGTTGAAACATATAATCAACCGTCTAACAATACGTTGTAATTTAAATCTTTAGTTGGCTACTTCACCTGCTTAACAGGCTTGGGACAAAGTGCGCAAGAAGACAAAGTGGAAAATAACCAGGAAAGAGAAGTTGTACTGTTTGCCTGCACATGTGCTCTTCAGTGGAGTTTGGCTGACTTGCTTTTCCTGGTTGAATTATAAACTAAAATATGTGGCTGGCATTATCCCTGAAATCCTTAGTTGGTAGATTGATCATGCATCTTCTAACGCCTGGAAGACTAGGTGCAAATAAGACTGAAACCACATTTGTCACATCTAGTAATCCAGTTCTTCATTTTGTTGATACACAGTATTATTATTATTATTATTATTATTATTATTATTATTATTACTACTACTACTACTACTACTATTACCACCACCACCACCTTAGGAAAAGAGAATTTAGGTTGTCCTTACCTGCTGCAAATCTCTTTTTAATAAGTGAAAAACGATACCCAGCTCCAACAAGTTCAATATCGCAGCTGGACAGAGTGCTCCCTTCGCTGGTGAACTGCACAACCAGGGGTGAAGGTTTACTTGGTCCATCAGATAATTGGAACCGTGCAAGCAAGGAACCCACCCCTTCAGACAGAAAATTCATCAAAGTACATTAATATAGAAAACTATGCAAGCCTGTACTTGTACTATGGAAGGCTCATTATTAGCAAGATACCAGTGTAGCATTTTGTTAGGTTTGGATTGCATCCTATTCCTTTCACATGACAAACTTATACTCTGAGATAACTGAAGTTTGAAAATTTCTGGTAAACTTTTTTTTGAGGGGAAGACATGGGTCACTTAAAGTACTCAGACTTTAAATCAGCTTATTGCATCAGGCTTTAAGTCATCTGAGCCACTATTTGAGAAGTTTAAACTATTCTAAATTGGAAAACGGCAGTATATTCAATTAATGCATCTTTTGGATTCACAATTTGTCCCAGATGTGCTGGCTGAATCTAAAACTTTTGTATTAGTATAACTTTTAGAACATGTTTTAGTTACATCCAAACCTATATCAAATTTTACAATCAATAAAAATTATGTAAATTTAGCTATCTTTGAGAACTATGGAATGAGCTAGAATATTCAGTATCATGGAATCAGTGCATGGTTCAAAAATAATATATCTCCTGTGATGTTATCTGTAATTCAATGAAAGTTTATTTTTCATGTCTATTTAGGCACTCACATAATATTGGCTTGTTCAATTAGGGTTCCATTTTGGTTTAATATTCACAAAATTGTTAATTCATGTTATAAAAATAATTGTTTAAATATGTAAATATGTTCTTTAATTATACAATAACAATTTGGAATCTATTATTATATAATGAACTATGGCTATATTATGCATGAAGTTTGATGTTGGAAAGAGAGTTATTTCAGACTTACAATCTTGCCTTGGAGTTCTGTTCTCCCTTTCCAGTAATGAATTGATCCTCTATGAACACAGTGGAAGGACTGATAAATGTTATTTCATGTGAATACATTTAATGATTTATTGCAAAATTTGTTTGATGTATATTGTTTGTATGTAAAATATATGTTTCTATATTTTCTATTCGAATCTATTTCTAGTTGAATGCCTTAATTACTAGTTGGACCTTGAAAAGATATGTGTGATTATTCAAGGAAAGATGAAAGGGAAGAAAGTTTTACAGGGAATATAAACTTGTATTATTACCTCCATTTTCAGATTTTTGTGAAATATCAGGAATTCTCCACAATATCCTTTGTTGTTCAGCATTCCTAAAAAAATGAAAAAATTGCTCAAGATAAAGAACAATGAGGAACCCAGTGAAATTCTAGAATACACAGTAGGCAAATTTAATGTCACCCATCTAACTCAATTCTATTTATGTCATATCTTTAGTTAATCTTTGCCTGAATAAGAGGATAGGGTAGAGCTATGCAAAATGTTTTGAATGTGAAATGTTTCAAGCTTGAAACTTGATTGTTCTAAGTATTCCGGAAGTGTTCCATGCTCAAAATGGCCCTGTTTCAAACTCAAAATAGAGCTGTTTTCATCTTAAAATATGTCCAGAATGATCAGAGCTACTTATTTAAAACTTAAAACATTTGAACTGTTTAGGAAGCCCATATTCTAAAATGAGTATGTTACACTTCTATACAAATTATTTCCTGTATTTTAAGCTTAATATTAAAATGTTGGATTAAGAATTCAGGAAGTTCCATACCCATTTGCATTCTGTGCATACTATATATCTGAATCAATAACTCCTAATATAAATAGTACCATAGCAGATATGACAATAGACCCATTCTTGCCTATTACTTTCCTGCAATTAAGCCTACAGTGAGATTTGCCAAGAGAAATCTAAAAAGGAAAGAGATGGATAGGCTGATATTCCCTTCGGTTTCCACCCTGGCAAATCCTATCTTATTTCTCTGCAATTTGTCTGCTAATGTGTTTTTTTCCCTTGCTGAGGCATTGAGGGAAGCATTTTTAAAACAGAGACTTGGAAGAAGACTCATCACTGTTACTAACTGTAAACTCTATAAAGCTGGGGAGGAATTTACAAATTCATATTTTTTAAAAATGGGGTTACCATTGGAACCTCTAATTTGGCCCTAAGTTGCCTCATTTACCAACACTGGTGATAATCAAAGTTAAATTATCGTTACTACAGCAGGCAGAAACCCAGCCCCATGTTGCTGAACTGGAGTTCCCAGGAGCCCCAGCCAACAGGCCTAGTCGCAGGATGCTAGGGGTTGCATTTCACCAAATCATGGTTCTGCATCATTCAAATCTAAGGAATGGGAATATCTTGCTTGCTATCTGTACTAAATATTAGGGCAGTCTTCTCATATTGAAGCCTTTTAGAAATATTTGGCTATAGTTCCCATCATTCCTAACTCACAGGCATTTGGACAGATAGGAAAAGTTATATATTTAACACACCTGGAGACCACCAAGTAGGGGACAGCTTTCTCCAAGCGGAGAAAATACTGGTTTTATGATTAAGAATTTGGTGGGAAAAAGCCTATTAACCTAGCTCAGACTTCACTTAGCATTAGTTAGCCATTTAAACCTGGTGATACTTGCTGATGAAATCACTAAGATCACTAAGTGATCTTCGCTTTTAAAATCTTCAGACTTTGATGATGAACATATAAGGCATCACTTCTGAACGTTTGTCCCCCTTTTCATATAAATGTTACATAATTTGTTCTCCTAAGCTTTGCCATATTTAGAGAAAAAAGACATCAGTTTGCTTTTGTAAGATTCTTGCTGTATTTACAAAAAAGGGACTTTCCTGTTTTCTCTTAATTACATTATTTATCCATACAGCAGATACCTACTATTTCTAGACATAGGGGTTATTCAAAAATGAGGAAGCAACTCAACAAGGTAAAGTCCTAAGCAGGACATATGAGTCTCAGGATTTCATGTAATAAGGAAGCACTGATTTATATCCAAATGCAGGGATTTCAGAACAAAGGCCTTTTAAGTTACTACAAGTGCAGAATAAGTGATTTTAAGTGTCCCTTCTATCCCCCCAGCATGCTGACTTGCAGTATATATAATACAGTATTATGAAAGTGTACTCGCTTAGTCTTAGTCTGTCCTGTTTGTTTTAACTGCAGCATTGTAATTTAGCAGTATTTTAAACTTGTAATGTGATGACAGCAATCTATTGACTCATTTACATATAAATTAAGCTAAGTTGCATTATTACCTCATCTGGTGTGGAGTACTGAATAATGTTGAACTGGCAGTGGGGGGCGGGATTCTGGTTCAAATCTCCCTCAGCCACAGAAGATCACTGCCTGACTTTGCACAGTCACGGTAAACCCAACCTATCTCACAGAATTGTTGTGGGGGAAATGGGAGGAGGGAGAGCTACATATTCTGCCTTAAACTCCTGAAGGGAAGGTAGGATATAATAGAACAAGTTCTCATAAAGGTGTCTTGTGTTGAAGGTATCGGTTTTGCCTTATCAGGAAATATTGGAGCCTCTGGCCAAAGATTTCAGTAGACTGGAAACCAGTAGGTGTAGTTGCATAAAATTTTCCACTATAAAGCATCTTTCAATAGGCTGTGCATGCTCTGAGCATGATTTGGAAAAAGTGCCTCAGATCTCACACAAGCATGAGCATGGCATCTCGTTTTTATTCATTAAAGCAGTGTTTCTTAAACTTTTTCTCTCAGGACCCTTTCCCACTTTTAAAAATTATGGAGGATCCCAAAAGACCTTTTGTTTGTATAGGTTATATTTATTCATTTACTGTACTAAAAATTAAAATTGACACATTCACTGCTGCTACCACTTCTCATGATTGTTTGATGGGATTTTAATATGGTATTATTTTTCAACATAGGCCAGCAAATAATTTTTATTTCACGGACCTCTGAGAGGGTCTTGGAGGACTCCTGGGAGTCCTCGGACCACGCTTTGAGAAACACTGCATTAAAGCAACCATGCATCTTTGAGACTTCTGCACAAATCTGAAAAAAAGAGGTGGCTGTTTAAAAGTTGCCTTAAGGAGTTGACTCACTGAAGGGGTAGCATTCCCCCCCCCCCCCCGCTTGTGGAGAAGCCTGAAAAAAGGCATGGCTGCACTAATGAACTGCAGAGAGATGCTGCATTTGCACAAAGTCTGAAGCACTTAATAATTTATTAAATGTATATGCCACCCAATCCCTATTCAGTGGGTGGCTGGGGAATTCTGGGAGTTGAAGTCCATACGTCTTAAAGTTCCCAAGGTTGAGAAACACTGTCCTAGTGACTCTGGGCAGTTTACAATTCTAAAAAAAACATTTAAAACAAGTAATGCAAACAACACATCAAACACATAAACCATCCCCCCCAAAAGGAACAGAGTTATCCTACCTCTCTTTCTCATCACACACAAAAGTATACTTGAAAAGCTAAATACTTATACAAAGTTGTGCCAAGGTTTTAATAAGCATATGGCTCTTAATGGCTATACAGTAGTTTGCTAATACTATTTCAGTCTCTCCAAAGATTTTGCTTAAGCTCAGTTACCAAGAAAGTACATTGATGGAATAAGGAAGGATCAAGGACCACCTCTGGTTCATACCAAATAGCAGGTGGAAGCACAGCTTGTAGTTTTGTCACTCCACCATCAATGGGAACAAGGAACTGCACGTTGTTTAAAGCTACTGGTGTAGTCATTGCCTCTATATTATATTTGTAGTCAATGCGTAAGTCTGTGCTCGTAGGTTCACACCGCCAGTTCACTGCAAGATTCAGTGGAGTAGATTGAATACCCTGGGCTGATACCTTGTAAGACAGAAAGAACATTTAGTATCTGTAAGAGCCAACAGAGAGAGAGAGAAAAAAAGAGTGAAAAAATATCTAACATTTTCATGAACACCTGAAAGGTTTATGATCAAGCTGTGACTATAGACTCTGTATTAGGTTCCCTTTCTGCAAGATTAGAAAGGAGCTTATACCTGGTATTTAAGCATATCCACATTATAGTATGTTGCTTGTGGTTTCTGTTCAGACACTTTCTTCAAGTGAGCCATCAAATTTGGCATGTTTACCCAGAACTCCTTTGTGTTGGCATCGGCTTGGGTGCTGTCACTGCATTCATTTAAAACAGGAGGAACACATGCCATTTTCATCAATATAAAATATTTGTTAGTTATGTATTTAAAATTATACTTAATTCCAGCTGTACAATTTCTCTTTAGGTCAGGGGAGATAAATGCCACAATGTGTGATCCAGTGGTATAAAGAAGATGGGCCTATGTCACAGACTCTTGAGGGGAGAGACTGTTTGTTTTCTTCTGGGTTTTGAAATGGGGTTCATGCTTTTTGAAAACTAGATTTTAACTTATCCTAAGTCTTACTTACTTACTCCCTAGAGCCAGTTTGGTCTAGTAGCCTTTTCAAAGAACAGCAGAAGAAAAAGGGTTAAATACAACTTAAAAATCAATAAATAAATCAGTGATTTAAGTCATAAACATTTCTCATGCAAAAGTTGCACAAATTACTATTTCTTGTAAATTTATAAATATTTTTACAATGATATTTACCAGCAAAGAAGTTGAGGATTTGGCAAAACATGTTCCAATCTGTTGTAATTTGTCACACGAAATGTTAGAACAGCAGGAGCGGGATTATTGGCAAAATGTCTAGTAATTCCCGCAGGAAATGACAGCACCATTTCTCCAGTAATCTTTACTATGCATCTTCAAAATCAAAAGAAAGGCAGACAGAGGAAAAGAGCACACAAGTTATGCACAACTACCCAATTTTGAATCAAATCATATGTATATGTAATTTGATATCTTATTTTCAGCATATTCTATTCCACCTTCAAGCAGCCATATATAATTAATTTATCATGCACTCATTTGGGACCATGAAAAGTGGTGTTCAAACAAAAAATGTTTGTGATATCGTTAAAAAGAATGCAAGGACTTCAAATATGTCAGAAATAGAAACTGAGTTATGTCCACAATTTTCATCTTTAAAACTTGTCTACTACAAAGTGTTTTAGAAAGCAACTTTTAGAAAGCAAGTTCAATGGGTAGGAAAAATGTATGAGGCTATACTCTTTGATTTATTATGTTCCTCTGAATTACATAGCTACCCACCTTAGCATGATGTATTTATGCTGATTTTAGTGATTCTGAAAATGTGGTACAAAATTTAGGAAACTATCTCTGGGTTGAATCTAGAGTTGCATAGAGTAGAATGTCATTAAATATACTTCTGAGGGCAGAAGACAGAAGGAGAAATATGTCACTTATTGACCCCTTCCACTTGCTACTCCTACGCATTATAAATTTGCTCTGGAAGATTTTCTGGAGTCTCTGATAGTATTGGGGGGGGGGGTAAGAGAAAATCTCTAGAACTGTTCATTCTCTCCTTCCACTCATGGGGAACTTCTATAAAGTATATTAGATCCTAATCTGTCATCTCTGGACATTGTTATTGTATATTAAGAATTCTGACACCACGGGTAGCATTAGAAAGAATATAAACACCAATGTCCCATTACCATTCCACATTTATTCACCAACATATGTGTCAGCTGAAAGTAAATATTTTCTCTAGATTTGTTGTTATTTGTTAACACACACTATTGCAGAGGAAATGGATAGTATAAGACCAGTCCTGAATTGCCAACTAAATGGGAAAAGGAGAACAAATGGTACGACACTTACTTGTTAGGATCAGCTCCTTTGAAGTAGGCATTAACAGTTTCGGTGAAAGCTGCAGCTACAGGGAGAGTGTCTTGTGCACCCATTGTTAATGGACTGGGTCCTCGAGAAGAGCCTGCAACCAATGAAACCCAGACAGTCTTTCTCTCACTGAAACCTTTTTTACTTCCTTCAAATCAACATTAAAAAAGATAGAGGTGGAATTGAAAGGTAAAAGCAAACTAGTTGTTTTATCAAAGAAGCAGTCTACAGATACAGACAATACTTACACATTTCTTTAAACAGCAAAAAACAATGTGATTTAAACAATCAAAACGAGGAATGTTTGACTGAAACATTTTAATTAAAACAACGTTTTTTGTGTGGCTGTACAGCATGACTATGAACATTTGGGCCATTCATTTGAGGATCCATGTAATTGCCGTCTAGTGGTAGTTTAATTTAAGATCATAATGATCTACTTATAATGAAGAGTAGAATAGTAAAGCAGTGTTGCTTAAAGGACAATGTATATGGAGGAAAAAAGGGGGAGTCAACAAGAAAAAACTGAAGGGACAAATTGTGTTGATGGCTCAATGTGATTAGCCCAAGAAGACTGGGTGTTTAACTGACCTGATTATGATGTTGCTAAACATGTGAGAATGACAGAAGAAGAACAGGAGGGAACCTTGGCTGGAAGGAGGAACAACCACACTAAGAAAGGTAGCCTTTATTGCCCCTCCTTCCCCCTCCCCCAATTTAATACAAGTGCAGCAGCAAAGAGGCTGAGTTTAGTATATGAGTTCTCTGAAAAAGGGAGAATATATTCCGGGGGAAGTTACTTTGAGGCCTGCAATTGTGCTGGTGTTTGCTATGGTTAGTTTTTGGTTCTGTGAATCTCCGAAATAGCTTGAGAGACATAAAGAGCTCAGAGCTGCCTTCAGCAATCTAGTGTTATTCAGTTTATGGCTAGAAATCTAGAAATTGAAGTCCTAGCATATCTGGAGGGTTTCCAGTTTGGGAAAAGCTGATTAAAGAATTACTCATGTATATTATACTAAAAGGACATGTATCAGAAGCATTATACATATTGTGGAACTTTTTAGTAATAGTGTCTAAGCTATAAGCAATTGTTGGCTCCTAATTCTGGGAGTTGAAGTCCACTCGTCTTAAAGGTGCCAAGGTTGAGAAACACTGGTTTAAACTAAAGCTAGAGGAAGAAGATGTGATGCTTTCTCTAGGTTGAGTTCAGTTAAATTGACATGGCAGAGAAATAGACTTGAATATATTATCCAGTTGTGAGCAGGTGTTTTCTGTGGAAGAGACCACATTTAGTAGTCAAAGAGCTTCGAGATTCAACCCAATATTTAATTGCTCAAGACATTTTAAAAACTATAATAAACTTTAGATTTCAGCAAGCCTAGGCTGCACAGAAAAATGAAAAATCTATATGAATGCCTATAAGAATGAAGAATAAAGCAAGATTGCTCATTTTTCATAGGAATAACTCTTCTCTACAAGTTGGAAATGCTTCATGCTAGCTACCTATTAGAGTTGAGCATCAGATAGCGCTGAGGAGTACTGAGCACAAAAGGGATGCACAGATTATACCTGCGGTTGTGTGAACAGGCCACAGGTATCTCTCAAAGCAACCCTCCAAAATCTGGAAACTATGAATCCTTCAATTTTACACAGTAATGCAGAAAGGCAGTCACTGAAAGCTTTCTAGATCACCATCTGTTTGACAAGCATACAGTTTAAATGAATTCAGAATACTTATTTTTCTTTACCGTTCTCAGATCTATAGGTAGTCCTTGCTTAAGGACCCTAATCAGGATTGGAATTTCCATGGCTAACCAAAGTGGTCATTAGGTGAAACATCACGTGACCGCACCACTTACTAATGGCAGTTCTGGTAGTCCTGGTTGTGGTCGTTTGGCGAGAACCGCACCATCCTTAGGTGAGGATCTCACACTTCTCCTGCCCTGCTGCGCTCACCTCTGCTTCAACTCCCCCCCACCTATCTGCCCCCTATTTCTGCCCTTTTGGCTGCTCTGCAGTCCATTGCCACCGCTTACCCCTGCTGCCCCCCACCGGCCCCTGCTGCCTTTTGTCATCTTCTTCCTCCTATTGTTGACGAAGTATGCCCAGCTGAGGCAGTTGCTGGTCCTTCATGAGGCCTTCACAAGGCTTCATGAGGTCTCCCCAGGTCTCCTTGAGACCTTATGAGGCCTCCGTGACACCATGTGACACCTTGGGGAGGCCTTGTGAGACTTTGTGAAGGGCCAGCAGCTGCCTTGACCAGGCACACCTTGTCAGCAGTTGGAGGAAGGAGACAGTGAAGGTGAGCAGGGGCTGGCAGGGGGCGGTGTTGTTCAGAATAGCCAAAAGATAGGGGGAGATAGGCAGGTGAGGGGAGTTGAAGTGCACACTGTGGTTGTAAATGCGGGAGGGCTGCCAAGCACCCAAATTTTGATCACATGACTACGGTGGCACTGCAACAGCCATAACTTCGAGAACTGGCCATAATACCATTCATTCAGTGCCATCATAACTTTGAGCGGTTGCTGAATGAATGGTAGTTAAGTGTCAGGTTCAGCCCAAAGAACTCCACGAGACAATGCAAATACAGTTCTGTTGCGTTTATTAGCTTCCACCTCAAGACAGAATCTCACCAGACTGAACCCAAGTTCCCAAGCCAGCCAGCCACAACACTGTGAATTCCTTAGGGAGGTGCCAGCCTCATCTTGTTGAACTTCCCATGCTCCTGTTGGGGGCTAAGAACACACTTATCTCCCTGAGCATGGCCTTCATAAGTCCATTCCATCACAGTAAGCAAGGACTATCTGTATACACCTTATAGTCAGCAGAAATATTCCAGGGCCATGCTTTGGAAAAGGATTTGCCTTAAACAAACAGGACATACTAAAAAAAATACATCAAGTGTTCATTGTAATGTATTTGCTCATTCTGAATGGCCAAAGGAAGCCATTGGAGCTATCTGTAAATCAAAATAATTTGCCATAAATGAAGTTCAGCTGGTTTACATTTTTAAGGAACTGTCCTCAAATTAAAATATTTACTTACTGTAAATATTGCTCTTTTCAGCAAAAACCATTTACTTCAGCAAAACCCATCCATTTACTTCTCTAAGCGCATTGTTAAGTAGCTTTGTAGGGCTTCTGCCCATCCCTCTCTAGGAAATCCTGCTTGATGAGTGCTAGGTGCAGGAAAGTAGAAACCCTACTCCACACCTTCTCACAGACTGTCCTTTGGAGATTATACATGTAACTTTTTATACCCCTCAGTTTGTAAGTATCCCATTTTAAAAAAGTGCTTCATCACCCCTGCCTAAAATGTGTATGCCCACTATACAGAGAATAGTCTAAACCTATTTTTTCTAGGCATTCTTCTAAAACAAATAAATACATACATACGTAAATTAAGATATAATTTAAAATAACTTATTCATTCCCTTTTTTATAATAGTAGTAAAAATCATTCTTCCCAAGCTGTCGGTTAGAACCCAAATCATCAGAAAAGACCCAGTCTAAAGACTTTCTTTGTTGGGCAGGTAGATAATAATAATACTGTACTGATTTGTATTGTCATGCAAGTAAATGGAACAACTGGACCTCAACAGGCGTTAAGCCTAAAGTAAAAACCTCTGATTCAGAATTTGGCCAGATCCTTGTCCCATCACAACTAAGGGCCACCCGCTACTTCTTGAAGGCAGGAACAGACATCATCCACCACCAACTCTCAGCCCATCACAAATACATGCCCAGGTTTTGATGCTTTGCTTCAAAGGCACTATTTCTATCCTGAGCAACCTTTAGGTCTTCCAAGTGGTTGGTCCATCACACTTCATTCCAATCTAAGAAATCCCTAGCACCATTTGGCTACAGCATCTTGCATGCTCCCAATCCCCAAGACCTAGTCTCTGCCCTGTGTGGCCATTTCATCCTTCAGCTTTATTCCTGTTCTTCTTCCAGTTGATTCAATGATGGCCCATAAAGGGCATGAAGTCCAGTAAAGTCTTCTGGCCACCATGTTTTCCCTATCTGTGCAAGGTACCTTTGATCCATCCTTACATTTCCAAATGACCATAATTTGGTTTTTGCCCAGGCTGGTTGAATCATACCTTTATTTCTTTCCCACCCTGTGTCTGCTGTATTGCAATGGCTCCCTCCCCCCATCTTTTTAAAAAAAACTCATTAAGTTGCAGTGTAGGATGTTGGAATAAAGCTTCAAAGTTTCAATGAATGGCATTCCTTTCCTTCCATGCATCTGAATCATTGGTTCTTCAACGCCACAAAGTTTATATGGCCCTATATGGAAGGAATCACTTGGTATAGAGAGTCAGGGAGATGACCTTGAGGGAAGTAGGCAGGAACTGTTATATAAGCAAGGAGGGCTGAAACGTTCCTTAAGACTTGAAACAAGATAGTATTTGGAAAAGACTCAGCCAGGCTCCTCCCTGATTCTTTGGGAAATAACAGGGTGGGGTGGAAAAGGACAATCAAGCTTGCACAATTCTGTTATTATAGCCTATCTCAATAAAGTGTTCATGGTTGCTAGGAGTCAAAAATGACTTGATGGACATAATCAATCAAGTGTAATTCTAGTCTTCTTGCAGAGTTGATTTTCTGGTCTGATCTACCCCAAAAGACTGACACTTGTTCCGGTTGCTTATTTACTGTAGCATCAGAGCAACAATGGTACAATAAGGGCAGGGGGAGGAGAGAATAGGTCTGTGTTAGTGTCAACTAACAGAGCATGGAAAGGGTTTTGAAAATATCTGTGTGCAGACATCTGGGAAAGCACAAGAATAGAACAGGGGCCAGTAAAGAGGAAGCAAGGGAAAAGGTACGCACGGGTAGACCCACCCCCAAAGGGCCAGACAGTGAGGCCTTACCTGCACAAATGGAGAGGGCAAGAAGGAGAAGAACAACCAATCAGGTTCTGTGGTACCCCTAGACTGGCCTAAGCACCAGCCTGACCCCATTGCCAAACCGCTGCAATACAGAATGGAATTTGTTAAGCTGGGTTCAGGAATGGCCAGGAGCAGTGCAGGAGACAAGCAGCTTAGACTGCAATGTGGAATTTTGCCTAGTTCATGACAAACTACAGCAAGCAGCGATGGATTGATAGAAGTTGGTACATTATAAATTCATAAACACTTAACACATGCAGCAAGCAAGGAGTTAAACCTTTTCATTTAATTTCCTATGGGTTGTCTTTGTCCTGTTGAATAAACTCCAGTTTACAGATATTCTATATTCAGTTTTCTGAGGGTTTTTTTTAACTTTATTTTTGACTTTAATAATAACGAACATTAAGAATTGTAATAAGTTTTTATTAGCTGAGCACTCTTTTTGTATTATTAAGTGTATTCCTATTTATTGTCTGTATTTTTAATTACATATGAAAAGGAGAGGACATATTTATTCAAGACTTTTATAGAGGACAGAGGAATGTCAGATTATGAAACTGAAATAAGCAGGTCTATACAGGGGAACAGTTCTTTTAAATAAGGGGAAAAATAGCAAATATTGAGGGCTTAAATTATAATAACTCATAGTTCATAAAAAGGTTACAACTGCCTGGGCCAGTCATTTTCTCTCAGCCCTAGGAAGGAGGCAATGACAAACCACTTCTGAAAATCTTGCCAAAAAACCTGCAGGGACTGGTCCAGGCAGTTGCCAGGAGTCAAGACTAACTGGGGGGGGGGGGGGGGGGAATCTTTACCTGCCTAACGGCACATAGTACATTAAATAGAATATATTTATCTTAAGGAGAAAATAGTAATGAAGTTTTGGAATGCACTGAGTTGTGTTGGCTTTGTCCTGACTTGAACATAGTGTGAAAATATGGCATAATTGATTCATGCCAT
Source organism: Python bivittatus (assembly GCF_059951505.1). Classification (NCBI taxonomy): domain Eukaryota; kingdom Metazoa; phylum Chordata; class Lepidosauria; order Squamata; family Pythonidae; genus Python; species Python bivittatus. The sequence goes on from NW_028277098.1 coordinate 37,566,840, forward strand.
ATTTGTTAATGTTTTAATGTTTTTCTTGATACATATGCAGACAACAAATTTTAAATAACATGTATTTAATGCAATACTCATATAAAAACCAACATTCTACCAGTTTATCAACATTTGGATCTAAACACCTTGTTGAATAAGCTACTTGCAAATAGAATCAGGACTTTTTTTTCAGAAGATAAAAATGTTCTGAATATATTTCTGTGTAGAAATCATGAGTAATAGCATATGAATATATCTATTATGTAAATCAGTTTCTAGTCTGTGTCACTCTTCTCACACAGATGCACAGATGTGTCTCAGAAGAGAAAAGCTTCATTTTCCAGAATAAATGCATGCAGAATTGGCATTCAGTTCAGTGCATTTATTTTTCAGGATAAATATTACTGTCTACTTAATTAGCATTAGTACACAAAATATTTTATTATATATCATACTGCAGAGATTTCTTGAGAGCCAGTTTGGTATACAGGTAGTCCTTGCTTAACGACCACTCATTTAACAATGGTTTGAAGTTACGATGGGCTCAGAAAAAGTGCTTTATGACCTGTACTTGCACTTACAACTGTTGCAAACCATTGCACCACCCCTGTGGTCACGTGATCGCGATTTGTGATTTTTTTTACAACAGTCATAAAATGAATCACTATGTCATTAAGCAAATCACATGGTCATTAAGCGAATTACGTGATTGTTAAGCAAATTTCAGCAAAAAAGTCCATTGGGGAAGCTGCATTCACTTAATGACCACATGATTTGCTCAATGTCGATGTGATTCACTTAATGGCTACAATGATTTGCTATGACCATAATAAAAATGGTCATAAAATTGGGTCCGGTCACATGGTGACTTGTTTAACAACTGCCCTGCTTAACCACCAATTTTCCGGTCCCTATTGTGGTTGTTAAGCAAGGACTACCTGTAGTGGTTAAGGCACTCTAGAAACTAGGAGACTATGACTGCTATTCCTGCTTTGGTTATGAAGCCAGCTGCTGACTTTGAGCCAGTCACTTTCTCTCTTAGCCCTAGGAAGAAGGCAATGGCAAACCACTTCTGAAAACTGCAGGAGCTTGTCCAGGAAGTTGCTAGGAATCAAGACTGGCTTAAAGGCACATAAAAAAGAGGGATTTGTTCCTGCTTCTCCCAAACACCTATGAAGCACTGGTGTTAACATAATTTAATAGGCAGTTGGCTATGGGTTATTTATTGCATATGTAAGAGCAAGGAAGCTAGTAATATAAATAATAATAATCCTGATGCTGCAGAGAACAGCTTTTTTCTCAACAATTCTCATTGTGTCATGATCACTCTTGCATTTTAATCAGAAGTGGGCCTGCTTAATTGAAAAATAACATAAAATGGCCGAGTGAATCCTTCATTTCAGCCCTAACAGTCTTGGGAAAAAAATCCATCTTTAGATGCACATGTCTGCAGAGGTGGCTGTATTTATGAGAACTTCAAATTTGCTGATATTACCAAGATAATCATCTCCTAATGTATGATGGAAGCCTTCCTAAGGCAGGAAACACATTCTTATCTCCCCAAGCTCATTCCTGATTGAACCAAACATTTCCTCTTTTCCTATTTCTCATTGTCCTATTTTTTTTTTATTTTTTCCCCCTTGCAAAGTGGAGAGATTGCTTAAACAAGCTATCTCTTCCTGAGTGTGGCTCTGCGCTTCCCGATAAGTGCTAACCACAACTTAACAAGCTCTCCTAATGTGACCTTAGGTAGTTAATCAGTACCCTCTAGTGCAGCTGTGCTGCTACCTGAAATTGACAAGACCTTAGTAAGTTACTTGCTGAGTAGTTCATGGCTCACAACTGCAAGCACACTAAAGCAAACATTCCTTTCCATGTGAAACCTCTACTGTGTGCCTATTTACTCATGTGTAATCCTTTCCTCTTCAATGAATGTACATTCCAACATAAATTTCCTTTTTCTTAATCACCCCAGTGTCAGGATGAGCATTCCAAAGGGGAGTGGGAAAAAGAGCTATAAGTTTTGCTCTGCAAAACTGATTTCCTCATGAGTTGAATTCTGGAGAACATCCTTGCTGCTCAGGCGCACCACGGCAGATCGGGAAGGACCCTTGGCGCAGTAAGTATATTTGGGGACAATTTATTAATGAACTTTCTTCAAAGTTTGTTGCCATCCTGGCATCTCCCTTGGTGTTTTTGTTCTTTGTATCCATCTTGCAAATTCTAAATGAAGCACTGACGCACAACTTAGCGGCAATGCTCATCATGTTCAGTTTTCATTCAACTGTCAGGGAGATGGTACACTAGATTGTACAGGGTGTTTCAACCTTGAAATGTTCTTGCCATTTTAATATTCTGAGCTTGAAATAAAGCATGACTTTGGAACAAAACCTTGGTTATTTTGTGGGTTTCATTTCAAATGTTCTGACTGTTCCAAGTGTTACTGTTGTCTTGTGGTCTGTGATAAGTTTCTATTTTTCTAACCTCTTTTCAGCCTTGATAGTCTATTAGCAGGGGCTGGCTATACCACTGCAACCATTGGCTTAGGAAGAAGGGAACACTGTGGGACTGCAATGCTGAGAGGAAAGCAGCAGTTAAGTGCATAGACAGAAGAAATCATTGTTTGCAGGTATCTGGAAAGTTACTGCTGTTCTTTCAAAAATCATGGCTCTGGGGATACTTTTAATGTATTCACTTGTTAGATTATTATCCTGTTTTTCCTTCAGGAACTCAAGGTAGTTTTTCTATACAAGAACAACCCTGGGAAGGAGAGGAGGTAAGAGACAGTGAAAGGCCCAAAGTACCCTGGAACTTCCATGGCTGAGGGTAGATTTTAATTTGAGTTTCCTGTGGGTCAGGGCAGGTTGAAGTTAGAATTTATCTGGATCAGAGGGTATAATGCATGTGCCACAGTTAATTTTGCAGACAGGTAATACAAAGATATATGTGCATGGGCTTGCTTTAATTATTAATTATTGTTATTGCTTTAATTATTATTAATAAGCTTAATAAACGAGTGTGGCTAATGGTTGAAATAACTTGTCTGATGTTGGTTGATCTGAGTTTTGGTGTGTGCGGGTGCATTCTGACTGCGCTCTTTGGTCTTGTTGACGTTGTTTCAGAGCATGTTTAAAACTGCAAAGTTTCTGTCTTGTTTGTGCTGATTTGATGTGATTTGCGATGTGTTTATGTACCTTGTGCAGGCTTTTGAGGCCAGCCGAGTTTCAAGACTATTCGTTCTATGTTATTTTGGCTCTCTTTTCCCCGTGCTGTGTTCAGCTTCTGTTTTTCAACTTTTGCTGAATCACCTCTGAGTTAGTGGCTTTGCTGCTTTTCTTGCTCACTATTGGCTATATCCATCATTTCTGTTTATTAATACAACCGTTACACCAGAATCGTTAACACTAATACTATTAAATACTAACACTATTTAAAAGCTTATATTTATTAATACAAAATAATTATTAAAAGGAATTTTGCACTGGGGCACGGATGCTTATGCCCCCATGCAAAATTACTTTTAATAATTCTTCGAAAACTGAAAGAAAAGTCCATAGCACAGAGTGTAATTTAGCTGACTTGGCGACTTCTGCTTGTTTTTTTCAGGGAGAGATGCGAATTGCCTGCTCCTGCTAAGTTGTTACAGCTGCGAAGTAAATTGCAATTTAAAATATGTTTGTTAAATAGATTAGCTTTTTTTGTTTGTGTGCCTATATACTGTGTTGGCTAAGTGCCATGGGGATTAATTTAACATACTGAAACACTGTGCTGAGAAAGAGAGGGGGCTTTTCTGATTACTGTTTCAATCAATTCTATCCCTCAATGGATTTTTAAAATGTTTTGAAACAATTTTTTTAAAAAATCAACTAATTGACATTATTATTATTTTGCAATCTGGGCATTGGGTACTAGTCAACATGAACTGTTCCTTATCTATTTTTGCAGTACTGAGGCGAAAAACAAGCTAGCCAATACCTTGTTTTGAGAATCTATTGCTTCCAGTGGTTAGACTATTCAGATATTTCCAAGTTTTGTTCCAGTGTGAGCTATTTTGGTACATTTTGAAGTGGGTCTGTATTGTACTGAGTTCAACAGAAGATCAAAACATTTTATGCTGATCTGTATTCTAGAGATGTTATACCTACTTATTTGGGACAACAGATTTAAAATTAATAATGGTTTCGTGTCCAGAAGGATGGTGCAAAAGAAGAGATTTCTATTTTTCCTGTGTCCAAAACCAGTATTTGCAATTATTTTTCAATTCATCCTGTATAAAATAATTTTGAGCGTAATAATTCTGATGATTTTTTTTTAACTTCTCTTTTCTGGAAATCCTCTTGTCCTTTGATGATTATGGAATATAATGCAACCTGAACAAATCCTCCCACATCTAAGGAAATAGTAGAAGGTATCTTTTTTGTCTTTTTCCTTTCAGATAACTTCCCCAAATGCACACAATGTAATTATTTAGATTGGAATATAGAAATACTGTATGTTTGAAATCTTGAGATTCTTGATCACTTATTATTCTAGATCCAGATTTCTGTTTTATTTCTCTCTCTCTCTCTCAGATTCTGTTCTACTAGAAGTGCAGCTACTGTATGTATTTGTGGATAAATTGAGAATTTTAGGTGCCAAAATACACCCCCCCAAAAAATAAAATAAAATTTAAGATTATTTGGTGCCTCTCCTGTCTGACAAATATGTGATACACTGTTAAACCCATTGTTACAGTGTGATTGACTTTCTTAAACTTTTCTATTGCAAATTTATGTACAAACAGTTGGTATAAAGGACGTTAATGCAGTGGAAAATAGCCCCAAATCAGTTGAACAAATGGCTCATAGCCTTGTTTCAAAATTGATTGAACCAAGAACACCTTTATATATTAAATGTTATTCGGTTCTTGTATGAAATAAATTCTGAACTTATATATAATGTATTTAACTTATATGAACTTACATGTAATTTATTTAACAGCAAAATAATATTTGATTATTCAAATGTTTTAAAAATTAACTTCTATTTTTTAAAATAATAAATTCAAAAACTATTCAAAATCAATACACCACTGCAGATGCTTTAAAATATTATAATAAGATAATAAGATATATTATGGCCAGGTCTGATTTTTTCAAGAACAAATGGAATTGAAATACAAACTTAAGTTGAATAAAAGCATTTATTTGTATAACATCCAAGTACAAACCTGAGTGTGGAAGTACTTCCAGACTGAAAATCTGATTTTTGGGGGAGTACTACCTATCCCAAAGACTCTGGACTTAAATTTCAGAGTCTACCTGAGTATGAGTATTTCTGTCTTGTATTGATTAAATTTCAATTTATTAAATATTATCCAGCCTATTGCTGAGTTCAAGTCATAAAAACTACTTTGAATAATTCATGGGTCATTAGCTACACACACAGGTCTTGGCTCAGTGAAAACAGCACCATTTACACATGCCACATACAGATAATATACAATGTTCTCAAGCCCTTAATGCTGCTTTTGAATAGGGCTTGTAGTTCTATTCTCCAAAATTCTTCTGCTGTGTGTGTATATGTGTTCCTGATTCCAACTCAATGGCTGCTTTGTTTAAAAGTGCTATGCAGAGGCACTCAGAATGTGATTGTATGTCACTGTTAGGGTAAGAAGTGTGTATGTATGTGCATCTGGTGCTGGTGGGAGATAGTGATCATCAGCACAGCATCTGAAAGGTATTTTTACTTCATGGAAATCTACTTAAAATCCATTCATGTAACTTATATACAGTATTTCAGATAAGAAGATGGCAGTCAATATATTTATACCTGCTTTTCTATTAAAACACTCAACGTGATTTACACTGAATAATAAAAGTTTATGATATAACAGTCATGATACAAAGGGATGAGAATGAAAGAGGGGAAAAATAAATATGATTCATTTACCAACTATTTTATACTGTTACATAATGGCAATGTGGAACTATCAGCACAGGAAGAATGTTGGGGAGAGAAAAAGCTAATGGGGGATTTTTCTAGCAGGTTAGATGGAAGAAATCCTCGTAGGCTAATTGCTAAGAGAGGAAGTTCTGGGATAGCATATAGGTATGCCATTTTTTAAATGGGTACCCTGGGTACCTAACTTTCATAATTCCTAGTTAGAGAGGCCAATAAACATGATGGATTCCAACCCATCTGGAAGGCATAATTATGAAATGGTTGGTCCTCTCTCTTTCATTAAAGTAGTTTTTAAGGAGAAGCAATCTGGATAAGCTCCATATATCTCTTTGTAAAAGCCTGATTTTGCCCTGCTTAAGGCATTGCATCTAGTCTGAACACAATTAAGGTAATAGTTATGTCCTGAGTAGTCTTTGAAATTCCAATCTTTTTCATTTTAGGGGATTTCAGTGCTAATTGCCCAGCCATGAGATCTAAATAATCTTTCCAGAGTCTGCTATTGCATCCCCATAACAAAAATTTTCAAAGATTTGACATAGGTAGTAGCTTTTACGATGTTTAATGTTAAAAAGAAATATTTTCAATCTTGGCACAGTCTTGTATGTGACTGAGATAGCTTGGGAAATTTTTATTTTCAGATCCATAGGAGAACTGTTTTCTTGTGTATCTATTGGATCTCTCAGACAGAGATGATATTATTTGTATGCCTTTTAGTTAAAAGCTCTTAGTTTGTCTGGGTAACCCTTTTAATTTCACTTATTTTGGAGAGAGGACAAGCCACAAAGTGTGATTAGTGGGAGTGGCACTTTAGCTTCACAGGATCTGACCTGTGGATATTGCTGCCTCCAGAGAGACAGGCTAGAACCTAATTACTTCACGAATTGATGGATCATGTCTTATGTCTAAACTGGTATATGACAACTGTGGATAAATGTATTTGGAAGCTTCCTTGTTCTGGTAAAAGTCAAATATCTTTACCAGCTGCTCTCTAATTAATGGGAATCTTGTTACAAATGTAGGAATATATATGCTGAGTCAAACCATTGGTTAAATCAAGCACAGTACTGACTACAATGTATAGATTCTACAGAGAATGTGTGTAGTTCTGAAGGATTTTGGAGCCAAAAGTAGCTAACTGAGGATGCCAAGCACTGAATCTGAGACTGTCTGAATAGAAATAAGAACTAAAACAGTAAGCTACTATTCTTCCTTAAATTATTCTGTAACCTTTAAACTACTTCAAGAAATGGGCAGTGTGGGAACCTCCAAAAGCTGAAGTCTGATTCTCATCAGTTTTATGACATGGCATGCTGAGATGGAGAAACTAACTTCTTTGATTAGAGAAAAGACACTATCTACATTTCTTGGTGGCTGGAAACCTCTTATGGATTTTTTGCATAAAAATGAAAAAAATGAACTTGTGGATTTATGGCTTTGATGATTAGACAGGATAGATTATGGAAAAAAGTGTTATGTAACTTTAGGGAGAGAGGTTAAAATATAATGGAACTTATAACTGTTGCGAAGAATATTGGAAGCCACTGCTTTATATCTTTTTTCTTTCTATTTTTCTTTAACTTTTTTCCCTTTTCTTGCACTTTTTGCTTTCTCTTTGCTTTCTTTCTTTTTCTCTTTTCTTCTTTTCCTTTCTTTATATTAGTTTGTATTAGTTTTTATCTTCTCTTTTAAACGTTTAAATGAAAATTATATATACATATAAATTCTATGACGAGGCATGATGGGAGCTGCAATACAACTCTACGTATATATTGCTAATATTGCTCACTGTGATTTAGCACAATGCATTGTATATGATACTGAATGTAATTTATAAGCTGTGGTTTACTCAGTATGTTGCTGCTTTCCTTCTAATGAATGTTGGAAAGTGATGGCACATTCAGACAGCTTTGGGTCACAGCAGCACTGGCTGCCAATGAACTTTTATATTTTTTCAGCTTGGGACTAATGTACTATAGAAAGAGTATATTTATATTGAATTTGGGCCATCATGCTTTTTAGGAGGACCATAAAGGTATTTATTTTGGTTAGCATTTAATCTTTTGTATTAATTGAATGACTTCCAGTATTTTTTTAGAATGCGTTCTATAATTTTAATCATGTTATTCAGTTTGAAGTGTCAGCTACTCATTTACTGTGCTTTACTGTATTTCAAATGAGCTGATTTAGGCATCAGAAAAACAATCTGAAAATAATTTGCATTCAGCATTTGAAATCCATGCATTTTATACATTTAGTGCTTATTTATGGAATATGATTAATTTATTAGAAATTTATCTACTATGCTTAATTAAAAATATAATATTTTCTTTAGAATTTACTACAATTTTAAGTAGATTGCTTTAGGAATACAAAATTCATGATGAAGTTGCTCTCTTGTTTCGTCTCTCTCTTTTGAAAATATCTGAAATATTTGGGTTTTGTTTGTTTTGTTTTGTATGTTGGGGGTGGGTGGATTTTGGCAGAGAATAGAAAGATTGCCACTGGAAATAACAGATACTATTTTGTTAACCTATAGCCTGCAACAAAACCACCAGTGGTTATGCTGCCTGAGAGGAATCCCAGTCCAACAAAAAGGCTGCAATGATTTAGGCATCAGAAAAACAATCTGAAAATAATTCCCATTCAGCATTTGAAATCCACACATTTTATACATTTCTCAACCTTGGCAGTGTTTCTCAACCTTGGCAACTTGAAGATATGTGAACCTCATGCTGGCTGGGGAATTCTGGGAGCTGAAATCCACACATCTTCAGGTTGCCAAGGTTGGGAAACACTGGTGTAAGGAAATGGAAAGGGTCCTCATTTGTCAAATTATTTGGTTTTCCCTCTTTGACTACTGATGATTACCCAACCATTTATTCTACAACATTAATTGCAAAGACAAAATTATCTTCATCATCCCACCAGAGACTGACTTGTCATTGTTTATTGCTCAAGTTCATTCATTCCATTATGCTGCAGTGCATTCTTGAGCATCTCTTCTCTAAGTGTTCAAGCTTAACTGTGCCCAAATAATTGATTTGTTTCCAGTTATGAAAACAGCCCGTCAAATAATTTCATCATGCCTTTAATTCAGCATTTGATCTAAATAGTTTTGGACACTATGGCTTTAAAGAGAGGACCTTCTGGACCATAGAAGAAAGGATCCAGGATATAACCCTCCTCTATTTATTAAGTCAACATCTTCCTCCAAACCTGAAGATGTCAGAATAGCTTAAGTACAGTAGAATAAATTAAGTACTATAGAATTGCCATATATAACTGGAGAAGGCACCTTGATATAATTGTCATTATTATATGTAGCATAAATAAATAATAAAAAATACAAGACTGTAAAGAGAAACAGTGAAAAAATCCCAATCTTAGCAAGACCAAATCTATGCATAACCAGCGATTCCATTACTCTTCCTCTCATTTTTTTTCCTGAATAGAAAGTAGCTTTGGTAAGCTAACACTGGATGAGAAGAGAGAAGTTTATTCTTGCCCAGCCTGACCCTCTCTCTGCATACCCCATACCTGGGCAATAAAGCAGCTGTGGGAAGATTTGAATATATAAATACAGGTAGTCCTCACTTAGTGACCATAATTGTGAATGGCAACTCCATTGCTAAGCGATGTGGTCACTAAGTGAAACATCACACGACTGCGATGGACTTACAACATCACTTCTCATTCAGTTGTTAAGCAAGTCACCGTGGGTTATTAAGCGAGACATCATGTGGTCGCAGCTTGTGATTTTACTGCCAGCTTCTCCATTGACTCAGCATGTTGGAAGCCATCTGTGAAGCACTCAAATGGCGATCATTTGACCGTGGGATGCTGTGACAGTTGTAAATGCCTGCTGGTTGTGAAGCACCCAAATGTCAATCACGTGACCTCAGAGATGCTGTGATGGTCGTAAATGTGAGGACTGGTCATAAATTTACTTTTTCAGCACCGTTGTAACTTCAAACGGTCGCTAAACAGGGCAGTCATTAAGCAAGGTCTACTTGTAATTCAAAAATTAAGACACCCTAAATGTTGCCTATCTGCTATTAACTCCAAGTTCTCATTATCATTGATTAATTTTGGTTTACAACAAAATGTAATTTAAGGAGAAGAATGACAGAACTGTCCATTTACATAGTTTTGACTTTAGGCAACTAACACACAGCATAATATAATCTACTTCTATATATTCTGTTTTTCAGAATATATTATTAACTTCATCTCTGATGATGCTAAAACTTTTATATGTGAACAAATTTAATTAATTATAGCAATCAAAATGTTCTCCTCTAAACCTATCGATATAGAAAGTACGACACCAGTAGCTAGCTAAAACTGAAATAGCTGAACTAAATAGCTCATTAACTACTAACAAATATCATAAACCAAAACTCTCTAAAGAAAGTATTTCAACAAATAAGAAAAAGCAATCAGCTAAATGTACTTTAGGTACACAGTCCGAATCATTCAGCATATCAGCTACTGAAAATGAAGCTAACGAAAAATTTTTTAAAAAAGAAAAACATATTTGAGGCCATGTATTCTTCTAATAACACAAATTTGAAATTTTATTTTTTTACATTAGTATGTTTTCATTGCCAGTGGCCCAACTAATTAAGAAAAAAAATGATAAAATATCACAAGCTAAATTTTAAATACTTTTAAACCTCAAATCATTTTCTTATCATTACTGCTTGAGCTGTGCACAAGGGGAGAAGAACATACCAAATAAGGTTAATTTCTATATCTCCCCAAATCCAAAAATGGAGGATGCTTTTCTCCCAATTTAAAGCTCCTAAACAATTTCTGTACACATCTATTTCCTCTGTACACATCTATTATAATAAGCTTCCTTTAGCTTATTATAAGCTAAAGAAGGCTCCAATTGTTAACTAAAACATATTTTTATCTTGTTTTGAACAAGTACATAAAAAAATGATCTGCAATTACACCAGGATTCTTATTCCTGAGACAAACAATTTCAGTACTTTCATCTATGCAATCAGTGCCAGGTAACACATGTCTATGGATTGAAACTTCTAAATATGAAGAATCAGGAGTGAAAAAAGCACGGAGCTAACATTTTAAACACAAGGAAAACCTGGTTATCATAATTTCTAAAGATTATGGAATTACACACAGCAAATGAAAACCAATATTTCTAAATAAATGAATCAGTAGCTACTTGGTATAAAATGCACCTAATATATAGAAAACTGCCATTTACATTAACAATTTTTGAATAATTTGGATGGTCTAATATCTACATTTAGTAAGATTAACAATCATAGCAAAACAAGAGGTATCAGAAGCATAACTTTTTGAAATGGAGGAATAAAATTCGGATGAAAAAGAAATCCTATAATATACTTTCGGATGATATACAGTAGCATGTGAACAGCCATGCTCCTAATGGATAGAACTGCCAAAATATAAAACTGTTTTTGCACTAGCATGCTATTTACAGTCACAAATAACATAATCTCCATTTAATGGGATTATAATTTAATACTTGTAAGGACTAAGGATTCATGAGGAAGAGAACAAAGATAATTTAAGACAAGATTTTCGAAACCAGCAAAGTAGGCATTCAAAACGGAGAGCAAGCGCTACGACTCACATTTTCTTTAAACCAAATAAAATCCATCTCATCCTATGTATAATAGTGCTTTCTTTCCTGAGAATACACTTTGTACAGAGATTAAAATCATAGTTGTGGATTCTCCCACTCTCTCTTAGCTTCTGTTGAACAGATACTGTTATCTGTTAGTGACAGCAAGTTCTTCCAATGTTGTAATATACATGTAAATAGAATGGAAGAAAATGAAAACTTGTAACAAAGCACAAAAGAACGTGCAAACAATGAAACAAATTCTGTCAATACACTTTTTCCATCATTCCTGATGGGACATATAGGACAATTACAACATGCTACCTCCAGTTCCCAATCTTGTTAGGCTATGCAGAAGATTCCTCTGATCAATGGTGTCAAAGAATGCAAATTATTTAGGAGAATTAAAAGGGGTGTATTCTGATCATCTGTCCTCCAGTATAGCAGATAATGAGAGAAGGCAGCTATAAAAAGAGTTTTATAGTACACTTTATAGTTCTTCTCTCCCCATCGGCTGGCCTCCGAATAAGACTAGGCATAGCCTTCCTTCATGGCCCCCAGTCTCCCACTCAAAGATGCTGAAACCAATAAATCACTTGAACGATGGGAAAGCCCCTGGCAGCCCCCAATACCTCTTGAGTTGCTGAAGGAAAATGCTGACTGGTGGGCTCCTGGCCTGGTCTTCCTTTTTACCCACATCAACAACACATCTCAAAAGCCAAGTGAGTGGAACCAGTCCATAACTATTCCTATTCCTAAGGCAGCCAACAGTACCAGTCCCCTACATTACCGTCCGGTCAGTCTATTGAGGTGTAGCCAACAAGCTATAAGCCTACTGTTTGCATTACAAGCTGCTGGACTGGCTGGAACAGGAGAAATTCCTGGCAGATGAGCAAGTGGGATTTAGAGAGGCCAGATCTAAAATGAAGCAGTGCGCCATCTTACAATTCTTAATAGAAAAATACACACAGGGATAGCAACACTCTTTATACGTTGCTTTTTACTGATCTAAAATTAGCCTTAGAATTCCATCCAAAAAGACAGGCCCTAGTGGAAGATTGCCCTGACATCTATTGACTGATGGCTACTTTCACTAATCAGGATGCTTGCATGAAAACACAGTCACCAAAATTAGGTACAATAAAGCTGGCTATCTTACTGCAGACAACCCAATCTGTCAAGGAGGGAAACAGGGATGCATTTTATCTCCCTGTTGTTTAATATCTATGTAAACTCTGGTCACTGCTCTTTCACTCTAAGCTCAGGGACAGACCTTTGGTGATGCTGCTGTAGACTGACAACACAGCAATTCTCTCACTTATATCACTTATATAGGTAGGCCTTAGGAGAAGTTCACAGACCTTAGCATAATTCTGTGAGGAAGAAAGGCTTACAATTAATTACTCCAAGACTAATATTATGGTTTTCTTGGGAAGACCTAGCTGCCATAAACATCAGTGAGAAATAAGAACTAACAAAATAGACCAAGTTCCAACTTTTCAGTATTTTGGGGTAATTTTTCAAGGCTTTGAAAGTTGGCAGGAAGAATCTAGAGTAATTTCTCCCAAAAGCCAATAATAATGTCAAGGCAATGCTGGGCTGTTTTTATTCTAAGGATGGTAGATGCCTACCTGCTGCCATTGAGCTAATTGATTAATTAATTAAAGCTAATTCTATATACCAAATGGTGCACACTGCAGAGATATGCACCTACAATGATTTAAAGCCCCTGGATACTATTACCTCTTAAGTTTTTGCAAGCGCTCTTCCAGGTCCCATGTTGTGTTCCAGATGTTCTAATTTGCATGGAATCAGGAATGGAGGCTGGAGGCAAGATTTTGTGTTTGCCAACTCTCTTATTGCCTCAAACTTCTATTTCCTCATGGCCCACTGGCCCCACTAATTCTTCTTGATGACTTTCCATCAAGATGGAAGATAAAAATTGCAGCTGACTCTTGTCATTGTGGTCTTTCTATCCACTCTTTGCTAACCCTAGGCCTAGAGAAGGCAAAAGCCAAGATTCGCCAAAGAATCTTTGATATTCCATATCACACAGACTTGAGCGCTACAGGCAATCTGCAACTATGGGTTGTTTCCTGGAAGTCTTTCAGACCTGCAAACTACCTGTTCAATCTGGTTTGCTCAGCACACTGTAGGAAACCCCCCCCCACACCTTTTTTTTTGGACCCACTTTAATGTTTGACCGTCAGCAGTCTTGGAGCAAAAGTTTCATAAAATCCCATTTAATAAGAGAAATTGTCCCTGTGGTCAGAATGAACCCAAGACCTTACTACATTTAGTACTACATTATTTCTTCACTGTCCCTTCTAGGAGAACTTATGTGCTGGTATACCTGTAACACCTCCTAGCAGAGATCAAGCTTTCAACAAGGGAGAGGTGTTTGTTTTCTACTCTCAGATCAGAACCCTGCTATTATGAACAGTGTTGCCGAGTTTTATCGGCAGCTATTGCCATAAGAAGGCTTAATGTGTTTCAATCTAGGAAATATTTATTCTTTATTCTTTATTTTTTAATCTGTTTTGTTTTGTTCTCTTTTGTTTACTTATGCTTGAAAATTTGAACTGGCAGGTCTGTAAGGTGGTTTTATTAATGTATTTGACTCTGCTTTTATGTGTTATTTTTCTTCTTGTAGTTATTTCGCTGCTCATTGTTCGTAGATAAATACAATTTCTATCATTCCCAAATCTAGCCTGGAATTGACTTGATTAAATCACATAATGCCTTCAGCTAAAGAACCACCATTCAATTATGTTACCCAAGTATTTTATAGTAGCAGCCAGCCTATAACAATTAAAAGTAGATGAAATTAACAATGGCTTCTCGGCCATTGTTCAGCTTTCTACAACCTATGCAGCTCATATTCTAGTATTTCCCCTTGAGCCTTATGATACACTCCAGTAGCCTCTATGCACAGAAATGCAGTCCTAGACTATCCTGAGACAGACCTTCTCAAGGGTACTCCCACTGGAGGCCTACACGATTGTCTTCATTATATTTTCAAATATAGTTTTATTAATTCAGGTCTTTTAAATTTCAACTTTACTCTTACTACTGCAACATGGCTTGCTGTTTTAATCTCTGCTGTTTAGTAACTATAAATGTTTGTTTTTCTTTTTGTTTTGTTTGTTTGGATTTTTATACGTGCATTTTAGAAGTAAATTATCCTGAGAGCCATTGCTATAGGGTTAATTACAGAAAAAGAGAGAGGAATAGAGAGAAACGTATAAATATATTCCCATACAATGACCATAAGAAGTCCAATTTATCTGGCTGATACTAGGTCAAGAAGTTGTATCTTGTAGACTGATGTTATTGAAGACCTCCTTCTAGCAACCTTAACAATGGGTCATACCAACTAAAGGTAATGGGCAGTGAATTTCAACAACATGATATTATTTGCCTTCACAATAATTTAAAACATTTAATGTATTTATAACATTTAATCTGAACAGGGTCATGGGTGTGAAGAATCCAAGTTTAAATCTCAAATGAACTTGTGTTCATTTCTGTGCCATAATTTATAAAATTTGTGAACAGTTAAAAGTCAATGCAAGTGACAGCATACAGCTGACCTTGGCTGATGTTGAAAAAAATTCTAAACAGAATCAGAATGCCTGGAGGAACCACTACCAGGAAATCTCAGGGATGTAGACAAGATGGGAAGTAAAAAAAAAAAAAAAGTGACCATGTGGTCACTAGGAGACAAGTCAAAATCATTATATGTATCTGCAGATTAGGTGGTGGCATTGTTCTCAGGATTAACTGGAGAAAAGTAAGAGACAGCTATAGCCAAGGAAAAGTGAAAAGATGCAATAGAAGCAGAAGCTAAGAGAAATAATTGTGTTAGAAATGATCCTGGTTGTGGGAAGAATAAATATTCAATTTTTAATGTTCTATAGTATGTTCTACCCATGAAAATCAGTACTTTTGGCTTAATATTGAACATTTCAAAATATCTGTATATCCTTATCATACATTATGTTAAAAGTTAATTATCAAAGAGATTGCTAAAGGACTTACTGATAAGATTTATACAATCCATGTGAAAGAAAGAGTGTAGATATATATGATGTGTTAAATTTTTCCATATACTAGTAGGCATAAATGGACAGGAATGGGTGAATTTAATTCGGGTGACCATTATATCTACTACTGTGGGCAAGAAACCCTTAGAAGAAATGGAGTTGCACTCATAGTCAATAAGAGAGTGGGAAAGGCAGTAATGGGGTACAACCTCAAAAATGACAGAATGATCTCAGTGCGTATCCAAGGCAAACCATTCAATATCACAGTCATCCAAGTCTATGCCCCAACCACTGATGCTGAAGAAGCTGAGGTTGACCGCTTCTATGAAGACCTACAACATCTTCTAGAACTAGCACCAAAAAAAGATGTCCTTTTCATCATAGGGGATTGGAATGCTAAAGTAGGAAGTCAAGGAGTAATCGGAATAACAGGCAAGTTTGGCCTTGGAGTACAAAATGAAGCAGGGCAAAGGCTAATAGAGTTCTGTCAAGAGAACAAGCTAGTCATAGCAAACACTTTTTTCCAACAACACAAGAGACGACTCTACACATGGACATCACCAGATGGTCAATACCGAAACCAGATTGATTATATACTTTGCAGCCAAAGATGGAGAAGCTCTATACAGACAGCAAAAACAAGACCAGGAGCTGACTGTGGCTCAGATCATGAGCTTCTTACTGCAAAATTTAGGCTTAAATTGAAGAATGTAGGGAAAATCACTAGACCACTCAGGTATGACTTAGATCATATTCCTTGTGAGTACACAGTGAAGGTGATGAATAGATTTAGAGGATTAGATTTGGTAGACAGAGTGCCTGAAGAACTATGGACGGAGGTCCGTAACATTGTACAGGAGGCAGCAACTAAAACCATCCCAAGGAAAAAGAAATGCAAGAAAGCAAAATGGCTGTCTGATGAGGCATTACAAATAGCTGTGGAAAGAAGGAATGCAAAAAGCAAGGGTGAAAGGGAAAAATATAAGCAACTGAATGCAGATTTCCAGAGAATAGCAAGGAGAGATAAGAAGGACTTCTTAAATGAACAATGCAAAGAAATTGAGGAAAACAATAGAATGGGGAAGACTAGAGATCTCTTCAAGAAAATTGGAGATATCAAAGGAACGTTTAGTGCAAAGATGGGCATGATAAAGGACAAAAAGGCAGGGACCTAACAGAAGCAGAAGAGATTAAGAAGAGGTGGCAAGAATACACAGAAGAACTATACAAGAAAGATCTTAATGTCCCTGATGTCCACGCTGGTGTGATTGCTGACCTTGAGCCAGACATCCTAGAGAGTGAAGTCAAGTGGGCCTTAGGAAGCATTGCTAACAACAAAGCTAGTCGAGATGACAGTATTCCAGCTGAGTTATTTAAAATACTAAAAGACGATGGTGTTAAAGTGCTGCACTCAATATGCCAGCAAGTTTGGAAAACGCAACAGTGGCCACGGGATTGGAAAAGGTCAGTTTACGTTCCAATTCCAAAGAAGGGCAATGCCAAAGAATGCTCAAACTATCGCACAATTGCACTCATTTCACATGCTAGCAAGGTTATGCTCAAAATCCTACAAGCTAGGCTTCAGCAATACATGAACCAAGAACTACCGGATGTACAAGCTGGGTTTCGAAGAGGCAGAGGAACTAGAGATCAAATCGCCAACATTCGCTGGATCATGGAGAAAGCACGAGAGTTCCAGAAAAATATCTACTTCTGCTTCATTGACTATGCAAAAGCCTTTGATTGTGTGGATCACAACAAACTGTGGCAAATTCTTAAAGAGATGGGAGTACCAGACCACCTTACCTGTCTCCTGAGAAATCTGTATGCGGGCCAAGAAGCAACAGTTAGAACTGGTCATGGAACAACCGATTGGTTCAAAATAGGGAAAGGTGTACGACAAGGCTGTATACTGTCACCCTGCTTATTTAACCTATATGCAGAGTACATCATGAGAAATGCCAGGCTGGAAGAATCACAAGCCGGAATTAAGATTGCAGGGAGAATCATCAACAACCTCAGATATGCGGACGATACCACCCTAATGGCAGAAAGTGAAGAAGAACTAAAGAGCCTCTTGATGAGGGTGAAAGAGGAGAGTGCAAAAGCTGGCTTGAAACTCAACATTAAAAAAACTAAGATCATGGCATCTGGACCCATCAATTCCTGGCAAATAGAAGGGGTAGAAATGGAAGCAGTAACAGACTTCATTTATTTGGGCTCCAAGATCACCACAGACGGAGACTGCAGCCATGAAATTAAAAGACGCTTGCTCCTTGGGAGGAAAGCTATGGCAAGCCTAGATAGCATATTAAAAAGCAGAGACGTCACCTTGCCGACAAAGATCCGCATAGTCAAAGCTATGGTTTTTCCAGTAGTAATGTATGGCTGTGAGAGCTGGACCATAAAGAAGGCCAAGCGCCGAAGAATTGATGCCTTTGAACTGTGGTGCTGGAGAAGACTTTTGAGAGTCCCCTGGACTGCTAGGAGGTCAAACCAGTCAATCTTAAAGGAAATCAACCCTGATTGCTCATTGGAAGGATCGATAATGAAGCTCAAGCTCAGATATTTTGGTCACCTAATGCGAAGAGAGATCTCTTTGGAGAAGACCCTGATGCTGGGAAAGATTGAAGGCAAAAGGAGAAGAGGACAGCAGAGGATGAGATGGTTAGATAGCATCACTGAAGCAATGAGCATGAAACTGAGCAAACTCAGGGAGGCAGTGAAGGACAGGAAGGCCTGGCGCAATATGGTTCATGGGGTCATGAAGAGTCAGACACGACTTAACGACTAAACAACAACAATGTGCTTCACTGATTATAGAAAGGCCTTCAGTTGTGTTGATCATGTCAACGTACTCAGAAAAATGGGAATCCCAGAACATCTCATTGTCCTCATGAGAAATTTATATACAAGTCACAATACCGACAGAAAATGGTGAAACAGACTGGCTCCAGGTCAGCAAAGGAGTGAGACAAGGCTGCATACTCTCCCCTTATTTATTCAACCTCTATGCTGAATATACAATAAGGGAAGCTGGATTGGAAGAAGGTGAGCATGGTTTTAAAACTGGAGGAAGAAACATCAATAACTTGTGCTATGCTGATGACATTACCATGATAGCCAAAATGCAAAGGAACTGCAAGCTCTAGTAATAAAAGTTAAGCAAAGTGAAAAAAATGTGACTAAAATTAAATATAAAGAAGACCAAATTAATGACAACAGGTACAGCAACCAGCCTTAGAACTGACAATGAAGATACTGAAATGGTAGATAGCTTCTGCCTTTTAGGATCAACCATCAAGAATAAAGGAAAAAGGCTCAAGAAATACAGTGTAGATTAGCACTTGGTAGAATAGCCATGAAGGTCTTGGAAAAGAGATTCAGATGCTGTGATGTGTCTATACCTTCAAAGAATAATGCAGACAACAGTATACCCTGTGACACTTTATGGAAACAAATGTTGGACTTTAAAGAAGCCCGATAGAAAGAATATTGACACTTTTGAACTTTGGTGTTGGAGAAGACTCCTGAGAATACCAACCTAACAAACAAATGGATCATCAAACAAATCCAAACAGAGTTCTCACTTATCATACTTTGGACACATTATGTGAAGACCCAGCTGCTGGAGAAGGATCTAATGCTGGGAAAGGTGGAAGGAAAGAGGAGGACAATCAGCACCAAGGTGGAGTGACATAGTTACAGTTATAGAAACATTCAAACCAGATTCATCCTACCTTTGATTAGTAGATATCCTGGTTACCCAGACTCAGCCTACGCCCAGATGCTGCTCATAAATGAACTGTCTTCTGTTGCATGGTGGCTAGGTTTTGTGCAGCAGCATGGAAGATCTGCTGGACCCTGATGGGCCAATTTTCCACTAGCTAAACACACTCTATTTGAAATTCACTTAAATTTTAGATATCACTTTTCTGTAATTTTAGATGTTATTATATTTTATATAATTTTAGTGTCTATTTTATCATTTAAATATAGACTGTATCAAGGACCTCACTCATAGATGCTAGTTAGACTGTTTTATAAATGTATTTTAACTTTGTCTTAAATTTTATTTTGTTTATTATCTATTTATAAATTTCTAAATATATATATTCACAGCGCACTCTGTACTGGTCTACAACTACAATAAATTGAATTAATTAATTAACAGTTACAGTGGTGATAAGCACACCGTTGGATGACCTGACAGAACAGGTTAGGGACAGATCGTCATGGAGAAAATCTATCAGTGTGGTCACTAAAAGTTGACACCAAGTTGATGGCACAATCTATCAACCAAAGCACCTCAGTTTTTGCCTGGTTGTAAAATTGCTTACTTTTCCATAATGTTCAAGGCAATTAACAACTGTATCATTATATAAAATTCACTTACAGACATTTTCAGATGTGATGTCAAGGACACTGTCCTGTATATTTTATATTGTATTCTACTGTATTTGTAGCACTAACACACTTTATAATTATTAAGCAAGTTGGTGAAATGTTATCAAAATTTCAACAGTTCAGGAAGCTAAGTTATCATCAAGTAACATGTTCTCAGCCCAGCTTCTGTGAAGAGAGTTATAAAGGAAAAGTAAATGAAAATCTTACCCTGAAAGCTATGTGTATATGTGATGCTATTGTTTTGAAAATACAGTAGGAAATCCCAGAAAGAAAGAGCTGATGAGCACAGGGAGAAGAAGGAATACAGTGATATTGTAATTTTTTTAATGATGGTATATGCATTGCAAATTCCTGTTAGAAAATTTAACCCCAATCTTTAGTAAAAAAAAAAAAAAAATGTTTTATGAGAATCTGAGATTGCCTGCAACCACTACTAGCATGAATTATTAAACATAATTCAAGATAAGTGAGGAGGCAAATATGGATACTTGGATATACTCTAATTTGCAAAATGTTGAAACACTCTCAAAAGATCAACCACGCAAATGCACGCACAGGAACCAATTTTTATATTAAGATCAGCTGGAACAAGAATACATGGAACACTGTACCGCTTCTAGCAATCTGTTTCTGCCCCTATCTTGAAGGCTGAAGCCTTGAACATCTGCTAAAACAAAATGAGAATGTGAGCATTTTAAAGTTAGGTAGGGAACAATGTGATGAGAAGCAAAGATATGGGTGCAGATTGACTCAACGTTTGAGTGATTGGGAAAAATGCATGCATTAGGCAACTAAAGTTCCTGTTCCATAGCTGTTTCCTAGATCGGCACAACCACTTTATTCTGAGTGGTTTCCAACCATATAAACTACTGATTGCAGAAGGGATATGACATTTATGGTTAGAATAGCTGTACTATGTCTAGGCCTCTAAAACACTGAGATGGTTTCCTGTAAGTCATAAGACTGAAAGTAAGAAACAGTATCTGCAATCAGCTTGACTTCTTAGGACAAGTTTAGGCAGAGGCTTATTAACTAGGGAAAAAAACTAGGGGGGGAAAAAAAGTACATATGCTATATCCAATGCATAAATGAAAGAGAAAAGTTTTATTCCTAAAGCAATCAAACTGAGTTACTTTTCTTATAAGTGCATCATAAATAGCAAAGTAGATGTAGCACATACATGGAATTACTCAATATTACATTTAATTCATCTTACGTCATGAGTTATTTTTCCTTTATGTCGATATATATTAATTGAATTTTAAAAAGAAAGCACAGAAGAATTACAAGATTTGTCACCAAGGTGACATTCCTCTGTAAAAATTAATTGGCTTGATACTAAAGGTTCATGGAAGCAACTGGATCCAACAGAACTTCTGCAGGCAGTCAAGGGAAAGTAGTTTTGTCAGTTTCCCTTCAGGCAACTTCTTCTATGCCATCTAAGAGAAGCTCCAACATTCTAGAGCAGGGTTTTGTGGAGCTGCAAGATAAAAAAGGATTGGAGATCCACCAGTACCAAATATCATGGGTGAAATCCTGAATTTTGAACTGTGGATCCAACCTACAGTGTACACTTGTCTAAGGTTTTTTTTAGTATAGATTGAGAAAGCACGCAGAGCTAGTATAAATTCCCATAGATATGGTGAGTATATAAGTACAAGATGTCATAGATTAAAGTTAGATGATTCCTATTCCAGCTACAACAAAAAGAAATAGATTCATGAAATGAAATATTTGTTATAGGCAAGATGTAAATCTCATTAACAGCAAAGCTGGAAAAAGTCATACATAGATTAAAATGATGAGACTCATTGGACAATGCTAAAGTATAGATGGGGAATACATGATTTTTATAAACTGAACAACACTTAGATTGCAGTAAAAGAAAAATTTATAATTTTTACTCTCTGAAGAAAATGCTAATGTACAATTCGAGCAGTTAATTAGAATCTGGGGAAATATATATATATATATATATATATATATATATATATATATACACACATATTCATATTATTCTGAAATATTTTATTAATTGTTTGGGAGATTTTCAATATGGTGAGGAAAATTCTACAAGTAGTAATAGAAAAATTATATCTATGTATATATAGTGTAATTAGTATAAAATGCAGAATTGCTTGCAAAGCATACTAGAAGCCCTGGTTGACAGAGTCAAGTTCCTTGGTAATCAGTAACTGAAGGTGTTGTTTTTTTAAAAGAGCTGTATAAATAGCCTCCCTTTTTAACCTTTGTATGAAAATAATTATAACAATTGAATGGACATTGTAGTATAAACCCAATTTAAAAATTATTCTGATTGAGCCTATCATGTCATCTAAGTAGCCATAGCATTAACTATACTGAAAAGTAGAATGGGTTTCTTTACTTGGAAGAAGCCAATGGGCTTCTATTAAATTATAAGAAGAAGGATGTTAAAGTTCCAAGCCAATATGCTATGTACTACTTACCTTCAAAAGTCAAATAAAACTTTCCTCTGTCAAACCAGACGAGAGAAGGCTGTTCATTCTCTGTATGGCCGGGAGTTGAAGCGGAATGGGAAAGGTTAAGGAGAGGGAGAGAGAAGGACATAAGTGTGAGTCACAAAGGCAGGTTATTAATCTCACTACAGGGGAAGAAGAGGTGCTGCAAGTTGTTAATGTGCAAGGAAAATTGGAAAGGATTTTTACTGACAGTGTTCTTGTTTTGTTTTGGGAAGAAACAAAATAAGCAAGAATGGAATCCTACCAGATTGGGATAACTGTGAACTTGAGCCTTTTTTCTCGCTTGGTTAGGGTATAATATCAATGTCTGGTATCAGTTTAATATAGTTTAGTTCCAACAGCTTTGTGTGGAATTTGCCGTTTATGCATCCTTTCCCTTTGAAAGACGTTGCTGTCATCTTAGAAGGTTCTTCAAGCACGAAACATTTGAAAATGCAGCACCAAATAATATTACACACATGACTTAAAGCAAAGATCAATCAAGGGGACACCTAAAGAAGTTTCTGGAGCGACATGCCCAATTCTTGAAGCTAACATACAGTATAATTCTGATATTATGGATCTTCAAAATAAGTGGCTTTTCAAAGGGACATTAATATCTGGCTCAGAGTTTTTCCTTGTAGTGGTGCATAATTGGGATTAAAGCGGTGGGCAGAATTTCTGTAATGCCGGTTAAGTGCATGGTTTTATTCATCCTTTTACTTTATTAAAATTCCAAACTAAGAAACTTTTTAACACTACATGTCAAAAATTAACAGTTTCTTTGATTTACACCATTTAAGGATCCAGGGAACATGACTAACAACTGGAACGACATGATTAATTTCTACTACTGAAGTTAAGGCATATCTGGCCCTGAAATTCCTGGAAACAATATGTCTGTGTGTGTGTGTGTTTGTGTGTGTGTGTGTGTGTGTGTCTGAGCTCTTTGAAAGAAGAGCAGGGTATATATAATTAATTTTTTGTGCATAGTAGTTCTTAATAAGTTTTGTTATTCCTGACATATTAAAATGTTATAATTCAAACAGTATGTCACCACTCATAAACTCATTATGGAGAAACTATCATGCAAAATACTGCATTTTCCTCTATATCAGCTATGCATTTAATGTATTTGACACACATGGCAGTGAGGGTGGTAGTGAAGAAAGCATTCAGATGGTAATGGCTTGCATTTTTAATCCAGTTTAAAAAAAAAAAAACCCAGCTATGCTCGTACAGTACCTGCAGGCGTTTCACAATGCCTTGCAAAAATGGGCAATTTGTCATTTTAAGCATCATCTTCCGAAACCCACAAGCAAAAGAAATGCAAAAGAAAAACAATGAAAACACAAATTCTAATTGAAAATCAAGTAGCTCCTTATTAACCAAATCCACAAATATTGCAATGAAAAAGAAAAGATCTTACATAGAAATGGTGGATATCTCTCTTTTATTATCAAAATAATATTCAATACTACTACCAACACAAAAAACAAATACAGGAAAGGACAAATTAATGAATGAAATCTGTGCTACATTCTTTTGGAGAAAGTGTAAATATATGGGATAATCTTTAGAAACAAAGAGAACAATACTTGAGAAAATAATATAAGATTGATAAGCATAAAGTCTCTGGGTTACTAAATATTACTCTTCATTTCAAATGAATGTGTTGGCAAAACCTTCAATTTTTTAGATTTGTAGAAATTAAAATCTTGCCCTTCCCATCTACTCCGGCCTATTGCAATCATACCTGATGAAGTGTTATTTATTTTTATCCAAAACTTTAATAAAATTGGATTTGTCTGTTTTCATATGTAATGTATTATATTTCATTCAGTGTAATGAAGGAATGTATTATATTTCATTCAATGTAATTGAAGAATGTATTATATTTCATTTAGTCATTCTTACAGTTTGAAGGTATTTCCCAGTGCATATCCCCCCAAATCAGTTTTGCTGTAACTGGGAGTAGCTTGCCTGCTTGTGATCCTACTGTGGTGAAGACCCAGCAAGAGGGGGAACTGCTCCAAGGGACAAGTTCCCAGCATGTACTTTTGAACCCTACATTGATTGTTCAAATGAAAGGCCCAAACTAATCTTTGTACAACCAAGTTTGGCTCAACAGTAATTGCCACTTCATCCCCACAATAGAAGCTGCACATCATGTTTTGCCTTGAGCTAGAAACTATTATATGCTAAGCCATTCAGGATATTCAACACACCTCGTGACATTATATGCAATTGGCTAAGCCCGTCCCACCTCATCCAATACCAGACTGCATTATCAATTTTGACAGCAATTTTGACAGCATCAACAGGCTTTTTGAGTAAATTAAGTTTTCAAACAGACATGGTAAATATATAATCTTGTTTTTAGAAGATAGGGGACTAAATTCCATTTATTTTCTTCCAAAGCCAATACATTCTGAGGAATTCCCTGTTTTTTTCTTCTTCTTCTCATCTTATAGGAAAAATTGAAGGGAGATTGTTAAAATTAGGATACCTGTGGGAAATACGGTCCTTCCCTCCGTCCCTATTCAGGGAGAGCATGGGGAGAACACAGAATTTGAAAATTTAATGATTGTTTTCTTCATTTGTAACAAGGAAACAATTTTTTGAGCATGGTCACAGACATCCAACAATACCAAATGGACAAAACAGCTTGCTTTAATAGAAAGAAAAAACCTTATACGCTTGCATTCAATAACACATTAAAAATAGTCTTAAAAATAGTTTGCCTAGAATGTGATCATTCCTATGGCTCTCTCTAGAAGAGAAATACAGATTCAACATATTTCAAATGTAGAAGTTGAGAAAATAAATTATATTGTGTTAAATATATCTAGTTGGAGTCTTATTTTAATATTCTAAGCATAAACAATGCTTAACTACTTATTCATAACACATAAGTAATCATTAAACACAACAATGATGATGAAATAGAAGCCAATATAATTTCTTAGCCATTTTTCTTGTGTAATATTTCCAGTCATGTGTGCTACAGCCTATCTATATCCCATTATATATTTGACAAAATCTCTAAGTCCATCCATCTACTGTAAATACAACCACTATATTTTGGTAATTTTAATTTCTATAGAAGGTTTCATTAAAGATACCTCAGCAGTTCCACTAAACATAGTAATTACTCTAAGCTAAATTGTATATAATTAATTCATCACGCTTTTGTTTTAACTTTATCAAGGTCCTGCACGTTATTATACAATTAACAACAACAACAACAAAAGTAGCCTTCAGGGAACTCCACATTTTTTACTTATTGTGACTAAAGATTGGAGTTTGCAAGTCCAGTGAAAAGCTTTAAAAGATCAAAAGTGTACAGAGTTTTAAATAGACTGTAAACATTTTGATATTAGACAACCCTTTCAAGTATTGCTTGATTTATATTTTAATTGTTGCTTGAGCAATCAGGATTTTTTCAAGTATGGAACTTACAAGCTGAATAGACTCATAAAAAACTTGTAACTTGAAAAAATGCAGAATATACTTATTTCTGCAGTTTCCATTTCTCCACATAACAATTTAAAAATTAATCAGTTGGGTAACCATGTTCCATAACAGTCCAAGAATCTAATTCTGATATAGAAGATTCATTTTCCCTACAAAAGCTACAATCCAAAATCAGTAGAAACTAAATTATATTTTTTAAAAGTAAAAGTATAACATTTTATGTTATATTTTTCTGAAATGTTTCACCCTATCAGAAATAGAATTTCAAAGAAACATAAGCAGAGCCATACTTCTAATAATAAAAGTATATGACAAACTAAATGTTTTTCTTTAAATGATGTCTGTGTTTAAATAAAGGAAAATAATTATTTCAGTGGAAAATAGGTTCCTTCCTTATAATCTGCTATACTTTCACAGAACAAGACAAATTCCAAATTAGAGTTTTCACAAATCAGTCTGCAAGACTGATTTGCAACTGTAATGTTTAAAATACACTTACTGTCTGAAGATTTGACAGCATGCTCTTTAAAAACTAAGTTGAGTAACATCAGTTTCTGACAAAATGCACTAATCCATGGAACATTCAATTTCACGTACAGTACAAGGATTTGAGTCACTGATGACACAGCCTATTAAAAGACCTGTTTACAACATTACAGCATTAAATGAAATGCTACTCATTCCAGTGATTGATATACATCAATAAAATGCTCGCCATTCTGTTTACCAACAGCAAATAAAAACAAAGGAGATAAATATGAATTAGGAAGGAAGTCAGAAAAGTGCCTCATAGGCCTCCCCAATCTTACATTATACATAATAAGCAGAAGTAAATGAAATTGAATTTCGATTTTTCAGAAAGGCAACAAAGATTTAGAAGCACCTGATTAAATGTTTAACAAGTTATTAGTTGAATGCATGCTCTAGCTGAAAGTAAATTCATTTCCTAATAACAAAAACATATACATAAAATAATATTTTAGAGTTAAAAGATACCCTGATTTCCCTTTTACAGAAATTGTTTATCATATATTCATAATTTAAAGAGAAATACAAACATTTCAGTTCATTCTGATTTCTCATATTGTCAAGTTTGGTTTATTTTGAAAGAATATTCAAACTGTTGCCCTTCTGACTTCAGTCAGAAGAGTCAGGTAGACAATCAGAATGCCTTTTCTGTCCACACAGACTAGAAAATTGTTGAGAGAAAATTGAGATAAGAGGGGCATAACAGGGATGCTGATAAAGCAGTTTAGATTAATAGTAGAACGGGTCCAGAAGTATGTAGTAACAGCAAAGAAAAGGAATCAGCCTAGCAATAAACGAGAATTAAACGTCACAAAATTGATGCATAGAAGAGCCCAAATATTGATGAAATGAGAAGAGCAAATCTGAAATCTGCAGCAGAATGAACTACGTCAGACAGAAGAATTTTTAAAACAGAAAGTTTGCAAACGAAATCAAGCATGGCAGTGGGAATCGGAAGATATGATCCAAGAAGATGAGAATGAAGACAAAGTGAAAGAAGCAGCAGTAGAAGAGGGCAGGAGAACACAAAAAAATGAATACAACAAAAGGAAAGGTTAAGTAGAGTATTTATGATTTCAACAAGTGCAGTCTAGCTTCTACTTAGGGAAGAATAACATTTTTAGTAAAGCTGTTCACATTTCAAATTCTTAGAAGGTTCATATCAGAAATATTTTCAACTGCTTTTAAAGTTTTGTTGTTATTCAGTTTCTGCAGTTTAAAATAAAAAAAAATTGTTCATAACATCACTTTTTGATAATGTTAATATATAGCTACTTCCTGCTTTCTCTACTACTAATAATTATGCATTATATTTTCTTTTTATTGCCTTTATTTAGCATAGTTATATCTAATTTTGCAATGATTCCTACAATTATCAAATGGTCAAGCTGCTGTTCTTCTTTTATAGCCTCTTGAACAAGTATAAGCCTGGCACATTCCAGATGTTTTCAAGTAGAAGTACTACTACTCCTTTGCCATTAAAACTACAATAACTAAGGCAGAGGAGAGATAAAGTCAACAAAAATATCTAGAAGGCACCAAGTTGTCCATCTTTACCATTGCTATCAATCAATGGAACAGATTGTAACCTACACCAAACAAATAAGCTCACTGCTGATGAATTGCTATTTACTTAGATTGGGCTTCCTCTACCTGTGGTCATGATGGTCTATGAAAATGAGGAGTCTCTCCCTGCAGGCAGCAAATAACTGGGCACCCCATGTGGCCATAAGGGGAAATGCCTGGCAACTCCCCACCTGTCAATTTCTACATTTTCAGTAAGGTGGCAGGGTTGAAGGACATGATAAAAAGACCAAAACCAGAAGTAGCCTGCCAAGGTATGTGCCACCATGACGAGATGAGAGACTTCTTTTTTGGTTTTGGGGGTGGGGGGGGAAAGATTTCTTTGATGGCTTACAACTAAGGGCAAGAAAAAGGCTCTTGGATACTGGCCATCATATTGACCAGAACGGGCATGTTCTGATATGCTGTTAGATTTCTGCAAATGCTATAGACCTGTACCAGAGAGGAGCTTATAGCGTGGTAACATTAATAAACAGAACAGCCCTTTCAAGTTCTGTTTCCTTTCAAATGTAAAATCAGAATATTTGGGTGATACAAAGCTAGTTTCCCTTTGTTCCTCCCTCCCTCTCTATTAAATTGCCAAGATATTAAGGGATATACATTGCAGTTCTATACATTTTCTGAACAGCTTATTAGAAAGCATTTCATTCAATCCATAAACAGTTTCTTCAGTTTAAAAGCATGTTGGTTTTTAATGTAAAAATCTGACACTGCATGAGCCTATTCCTCTCCTGCTCTGATTTCTGGAAAAACTCAGACATAATTTAAAATGTAACTTTCTGAACTTAATGTAATTTGTATGTTGTTTAAGAGGATGTTCTGTCTATATAACTAAGAAAAAAATGGATGTGTAAGTAGGATATGACTTTAGATCCTACTGCCATCTAAAGATATGTAAAGAATGTGTGGTCTAAAGAGAATCACAGCTGCAATTCTCTGTTATGGAGAACGTTTTTCTCTGCTTTCGTGCAACACAATCATGACACTGAAACAAAGAAAACATAACCAAAATAAAAGGTTTCAGAAACCAAAGGATTTAAGCCATTCTTCTAATGGAAATTCTAGTTCAAAAGAAAAAAAAAAACTTTTGTTACCAATTGTAGGAGTAGTAGCTGCACTCAAGGAATTGGTGGATGAAATAGAAGAGGTGCTTTCAGCACGTGCTAAAGGTGCTATTGGAGGAGGACTAGATGAGTGAACTGGAGGGCTGAAAGGTCTGGACTATAGATAAACACAAACAACATTAAAAATATATACAATAATCACTTAGTAAACCCCCTGAAAAATATTCATAACTCTACACAGTCTTAGATTTGGGGGATATTGAGAATTAATCCATACATATTAAATAGATGCTTACTCTGATTTCTCAGCAGCCATTTCCTGACTACAATTGATTGCAAGTTTCGTCTTTAATGAGTATAATCTTTCGTTTGCCAGCTCCCAATCTTTGTTGAAGAAGAGTGTGAAGCCACAGATCTGGGCCGCTTTTGAATTTTTTTTGTTTTGAAGCCTGGGGAGAAGGCTGAAGAAGCACAACGGAGGGCAAAACCCTGCATCCATCCTTAAAATCCCTAAACCAACCCCAAAAGCATGTCTGATCTTATCCGCTTATGAGAGGACAATAGCTGACCAAAGTTAGATATTCCAACCTGATCTATAGGTTCTGGATTCAGACCTGCCATTCAGTAAATGGGATTGATAAGGACTCACCTGATAGGAGCTAGGACTAAATTGTTAGGTGATTTCTCTTTTCTCCCACAGACTTAAACCCCATCTCCCAGGTTCTCTAGTCAGAGAACAGTTTTTCAAAGGACCATAGTCTCCCGACCTGCTGACTTTCAGCAAGTTGTAAATTAACTAGGCATTTTCAGTTAATTTGCAAGGCAAGCTGGCAATTTAATTCAATCTAAGTTCAGGCCCAGAGTTCCATCCTAGCAAACTGGATTCAAAGAGCAAGGCAGGAAATGAAGAATTCCAACAGAGAAGAGTAATACACTTAGGGGCCCATGAGAATAGGTTGTAATAGGAAATTGTTACAGCTTTAACTATACTTGGACAAAGCCTTCAGATGCCTATCAGTTCTAATTTGAAGGGCATATATTATTTGAAGGGCATATATTATTTATAAAAAACCTTGCTCATACTATGAGCTTCTCCCCACAGATATGGACTTTTCTGTCTATCTTCTAGCTCTGTGCCCAAAGCTGATGATGCTCCTGTGGGCCAGGTGGTCTCATTTTTGGTGTCTCTGGGCGCAGAGGCTAGAGTAGTACAATCTAAAGTAAACCTTATAACGTACTGAATTCTGAACTCTTTGTATCAGTACTGCTACTTGGGCTGAACTTCTCCGTATTATCTATTAACCAATTAATTAATTAATTAATTACCTAGTCGGGTAATGAAACATCTGCAATCAGACCATCAAGCTCAGAGAGCACCAAGGACTCCACAGTTCGTTATATATTTTATTTACTTACTGAATTATCACACTCATATACTGCATACTCACAATAAAGCCAGCCCACAGTGGTTAATATCGTACTTGTTCACATCTACAGCATTTAGCTGCTCCATAGTAGGCAGAAGACATCCTAATTCAGTGCAGTTAGCAATTTGTAAAAAAGCTGAACATACCACATCAACACCTGGCTTTCCTGGAGGAAACTTTGGACGTGACAGGGGTCGAGGTGGTGGTGGTGGTGGTGTAGTGCTGCTGCAAGTTGTCAGTGGGGTTGCAGGGCGAGCAGGTGATGATGACCCTGGAAGAAATGTCCCTTGTAAGTATGGTATTAAGGTGTTCTCATGGCAGTTCCCTCCTACCTTTGAAGAATATCCCACAGCATGGAGTAGTCAATCAAGCTAAACAACTGCAAAACCAGCTTTGGATTCATATATGGGGACAGAAATTGGATGAAGTCAGAAAGTTGCTAACCAGATAGGTAACCCAGTGCAGTTTTCACAGGTATGTGACAATTAACATACTTTGGCTAAATTTGCTTCTGCATAAACCTTGTGAAGTTTAATTAGAAAGGAACACTGGTTGAACTGCACCCATTTTAGATCAATTGTGGCTACTCAACATTCCAAAATATTGCCTTCTTTCTTTAATATTAACTTGTGGACAATATGTTCTTGTTCTGAAAATATAATAGGGGACACTGCAAAAAGTAACCATGATGAAACTAGATACAGTGCAAAACCTATGTACAGTGGTACCTCGGGTTATGAACGCCTCTGCTTACGAACTTTTCGGGTTGCGACCAGCTCCGGCTGCAAAAATTTACCTTGGTTTGCAAACTCTGCCTCGGGGTACAAACCGGATCCGCGGCCATTTTCTGCCGTGACACGTGGTCCGCGGCCATTTTCTGCCCGTGCCACGTGGTCCGCGGCCATTTTTCCGCCCGTGCACGTGGTCCACGGCCATTTTTCCGCCCATGCCATGTGGTCCGCGGCCGTTTTTCCACCCTGCCGCGTGGTCTGCAGCCGTTTTTCTGCCCTGCCATGCGGTCCGCGGCTGTTTTTCTGCCCTGCTGCATGGTCCGCGGCTGTTTTTCCGCCCTTGACGCGTGGTCCACGGACGCCGGAACGGATTAACAGTAATTACATTGAACCTTATGGGAAAATTTGCTTCGGGCTGTGAACAAATCGGGTTGCGACCAGAGTCACGGAACGGATTAAATTCGTAACCCGAGGTACCACTGTATATTTATTTAGAAATAAATCCAAATGTGTTCAGTTGTATATACTCCCATGTAAATGGATTTGCAACCTTTGTGAATGGTAACTCACAGTGGAAAGGAAGTATAAAAAGCTGGCAAATCAGAAAACAACCAAGGATGACTAAAATTGTGAAAATCTGATGTTACTCTTTGGAGAAAAATGCATGTATTTAAGAAACTGATGTAATTCTTACTCCTTCAAGGTAATTTTTACCAAAATGTTGAACAAGTTGTCTACATTGCCACTGACAATTGTTAAGCAAGCTGTGTCATTTATAAAAGTATAATACTGAAACTGATTAAGTCACATGCCAATGTAAATCCAGCTACCATACAATTTCTTACTTTTTTTTGCCAACAGACTAGAATGTCTTTTTTGAAACTTAAGAATATGAGGGATCTTTAAAAATGGGCCTAACAGAACTACAATACCATGTCCCAGATGTCTGTCAGTGACATCTGAGCTATTACTTGTGTTTGGTAACATCAAAAGTTTATTTTAATTGGAAGAATCCATGCTGTGCCTTCTTTCTACCCTATCAGTATTCTTCCTGGAAACGAGAACAGTTGTAGCCTGGAAGGAATCCACAGCATGGACTCCTTGTCTGCACGGTGAGCAGACAGTACTGATTAGTGAGCATCACAGAAGGAGTTGTGCTGCAGTTGCTCTTATGCTGCTAAAGGGAACAATAAAAACGGCCCATAAAACTTGTAAGTATATATATTATTAGTATACTTATTATATTATCCATTCCAGTGGATAGTACAATCTTTTTCCCCTTTCTGCCAAGATGAAAAACACATACATCAACAATGGCTGAATGATAGGGCTGGGCAAAGCATTTGAAAGGGATGCTTTGTCAAACGTGGTGTGAATGAAGCACCCTTCCTTGGAGAGTTAAAGCAGCCACATCCACCGGAAGGCTTGGAGTAACTGCTCGGAAGGATTTGCCTTCTTGTCTGCATGGATGGTATGTGTGCATGCAATGTCACTTTGGGGCCAGTCTCTCTAGAAGTATTGTCTGTACATGCATGCAAATACACAGGCAGCTAAGAAAGCCTTCAGGAGGAGGAGGAGGAGGTTACTTTAATGCTTTGAGGAGGAATACTTGGCTTATGTAACATACTTTGCAAAGAGCCCATTTTAAATGTTTGGCACAGCCCAATTAAATGGCAAAGATTCAGTTCAAGTGAATAAAGAAAGGAGGTCCAATCAGATTTTAGTTGTGTTGTACTTTCATAAGTCCTAAAGTGAACACTTTAGTGTCAAACAAGACATTCTTGTCAGGAGGGTTGATTTATCTTATCAGTATTAGTGAGACTTATAAGCACTGACTGATCACATGCTTCATGCAGTCAGTAAAACACTCAGCTGCAAGGAGAGGGTGGATGGATGGAGCTTTAAAATACAGCACCAAAAATTATTATGGAATGTTTGTTGCGTTAATAATGTCCCATTTGCTAGGCATGCTCTGAATATTTTGCCTACCCAAGATAAGGTTTTGGAAAAACTTTGACAATTCAGTTTATTTTTAAGTGATCCTGTACTGCTGGAGTAGGACATTCTTTGCTCTGAAACTACCCTCCCTTCCTTCCTTCCTTCCTTCCTTCCTTCCTTCCTTCCTTCCTTCCTTCCTTCCTTCCTTCCTTCCTTCCTTCCTTCCTTCCTTCTCATATCATAAAAAGTATTTCTGAAAAATGATGACACAAATATTAATTCTGTACTGCTGTACAACTCATAATTTCTAATAATTTCTCTATTAGTGATAAATGAAAGAAAGAGGGAATGTATAGTGATGAACTATGCTATGAAACTGATGGAACTTTTGTAAGAATACATCTATCTTCCAGAAGCACCAACAGAGCTTTATATTTAAGGGATGATATACAATGTTGAAAATGTTCTTACAAAATCTTCAGATAGCTCAACAATTTTCTAAAATGTAATATTTAGGGTAGAAATCACTAGATAGCTCTGTCTCAAAATTAGAACAAGAAATTGACACTTTTTAATAGAACTATCAAATCAGTGCCCATGTAATATGTTGAGGTTGATTTGATTGACAACAGAAAAGGCATTATTTTGAAGCTTCTGATCCAATTCCAATCAATACTTATGATAATTTTGGTGGTAACTGGTATTTCAAAGGGCTAGGATGGTCATTCACACATACACACCTTTTTTTTTTTTTTTTTGGTTATACTGGATGTGCTTGGTTCTTTTTTGGGGGGGGGAGGGGGCTTGGCTTTATAGTTGTTTCCTATTTTTAATTGTAAGCTGCCCAGAGTTCTCTGGAGTTGTGCAGCCTCTATATAAAATAAAACAATAAAATAAAATAAATCAATCCCTCTCTTTCCCTCTAATTATTAAGCAAATGTATTCATTCTTTATGAGTTCTTAACATATATTGCAGAATTCAGAATCATTGGATTAAGCTGCATTATTTTTAGTAGGACTGGTGTCTGAAAATGCACTCCTTTTCTCCAATTTAATCCACACATGAAAACTTCATGCAAATCCGTTGTGGTAAGTACACAAGAAGAAACTTCCTTAATAGCCATCAACTGTGTCCTTAAAAGTGTCCAAACAAACAAAAACACAACAGCCCCAAAATATATTGTGAGAATTGATTTTAGTTACACAAGAAATGAATTTTGAGATAGGAAGGAGTATCTGTCTATAGACGCATACTTCCCTTAACTGTATATATAAAAACTGTAAGAAATGCTAAAAGCCTGATTAACTTCAATCTTCCGGTTCCAGTTGCTCGTGGGAATAACAAGCCAAACAGATAATGCAAAATCTACTTTTTCACTTGCTTTTTTAAAAAAATATGAATCCTAGATTGCTGTAAATAGATAATGCTGCAGATATATTGCAAATACATCCCAGGGCTAACTTGTATTTTTCAGAGAGAACAACTTAGTCTGAATCCACTGTCAACCTTCAGGGAAATAAAACAGTTCAAGGGATAAGAGAAGTCTTTTCTCCCAAATGAATTTAACTTTGAAAGGCTGATTACTGATTTTTAGTAAAAAACAGTTTAAATAAAAAAAAATGTATTTCTTTCATCTAGGGCATTTCAAACTTTGCATTACTGTTTTTTTTTTTATTACAATGATAAGCAATATAAAATTGTTTGCACTTAGACCAGTAGTTATTCATTTCATCATCCCTCAGTTGGTAGAGTCTGCAAGCTTTAAACTATTCCATTAGTCATATCTGGAACATACAATGCCATTCCTTGCTTTAAAAGAAAATGATAATTTTAAAGAATAATAATAGCATTTATTTTGTTTGCTAAAAATAGTAATGATGAAATTTGCTATTAAGGAAAAATTTATAACATTGGAGGATAAGTTCTAAGACCTCTATTAATTTTTTTGCCTCAAAATAGGAGTTGAATATACTCCCTCTTTCTGTTCCCCTCTCTAAGATCCCCCTTTTGCCACAAAAGTCATTTTCTTTGAAAATAGGGATTAAGTAAGTATCAGCAGGGAGAGGTTATCTAAGACAAGAGAGAATTGTTCAGTCTCAACTTAGCTGAATACATTGTTGATTTCCTATCAGTAATTTTGCAATATATAGTTTCACTTCCTTCCAAAATTGAATTGGGAGCCAGAGAAAAATACAAAGCATATGTTGCCCAAAAGAAGTTACTGACTTGACATGGTCAAGAAATTATTCCCATATAAGTAGAGACATAGTCTTTTTCAGTCTTTGGACAGTGACCTTTGTTTCTAGTGACAATGGGAGATGAGTTTAGCTTGTTGCTTGTAGAAATAATAGGATGCATGTTTCACTCCCATCCTTCCTTTTTTTTTTTTTTGGTAAGTTACTTAGAGAATACATTAGGAAATATTATAAAGTTTTTAAAGTATTTGCACAAAAGCAGCCCAAAATATATTTTTTTCCCAAGGGAAGCTTGTGCATTGTAGATCTGAAGACTATAGAGGACTGTACCAAGAGTCTGTCATTTGGCTATTACATTCAAACTTAAATGCAGCACCTAAAATTGTATGCATTATTTAAAAAAAAAAAAAGTCACTGTAAGGGAAGCAATTTTCTTTGTGAGGACAAGGGGAGATTTAAATCCTTTTTTGTCCTGATAAATTCCTATGGAGCTCCTATTAATCATAAAATAGTTAAAGGTATTTTCTTGTCATTGCAAAGAACAGGAGTTTTCACTGATGTCATTTGGGGCTCCTTAGAGTCCATGGTACACAACAGCTTCAGAAGTAGTCGAATATGCTACCCATCTTTGTTTCTTAGGCCACTACAATAGTCTGCTATATCCACACTCTTACCTCCAATGAAACAGCATTTTGTAGTATTGCTGTTGGGATCATTAAGATTAAAGTATGATCTCTCTTAAATTGAGCTCAACTCCTGATGACTATATGGACATGTCCATGTTTGTTTGTTTTTCAAATTTCATATCTAGATGCACAGTGGAGCAGGAAAGACAGAACTGGCTCTTTCTCTGTTGATTAACAGTATAACTCTTTCCATATCCCTTAGCTGATGCTTGGGCTACTTTTCATGAAGGGTTTAGTGCTATTCTGGAATAGCACTAAACCCACTTTTTTAAAAAAAGAGCCTATCAGCTGATATAAGCTAATTGCCAGGCTCCTTTTGAATGCCAATCAAAATTTGCATGTTTTTCCATTGGTTGATGATGTTTGATGGGAGGAGAGGAAAACAAAGCCAGGGGAGTCCACCAATCCCTGTTCTTAATATTTCCTGTACCATTTGCTGACACCATTCTGTGATGGGACAAGGATCACTTCAGTGGATATAAGACTTGAGAGAAAGAAATATTCTTTCATTTAAGGGTTTAATAGATACATATGTGCTTATAGTTATGCTTTCCATAAGAAGCACAGGAAGCATTTCCTGGACAAATGTGATCCTTCCTGTTACTGTTTAAGTGATATCAAATTGTTTTTTAATGACGACTGATCATAGAAATAACCAGTCCTGAATCATAGATGAAGGGGGGGGAAAGCTTATTAAACTTCTTTTTTCTGCAAAAAGGTCAAGAAGAATCTGTGGTAACTTGACAAAATATGAGGTATTTTGTTATGCTTTCCTCCTGAGGAAAGATCACCGAGTGAAGTAAAATAAAATACTACATTTCTTGATTCAGAGCTTTGATAAATTTAGAGCATTCCTGATGAAGATAATTTCTACCTTTACCTGGTACTTAAGACATAAAGCTCTCCCATCAACAATTAGACATTCAGCAATGATAGGAAAATAAAACATACTATCAAGGATTCACAGTTAAGTTGGATCACAAGAGCACGGAATTAAAAAAAAAAAAAAGGCCACTGGGCACAGTACAATCAAACAAAAGGGAATGATTGATGCTAAAAGCCAAAAAAAAAAAAAAACTAACAGTAGCTAAAAAGGTTTTTTTGGTTCACACGGCAGCATTCATGGCCACACCGAAGCACACTCAAAGCTGTTTAGACATACCACTGGTGCTTCCTGTGCCACCGCCAGAGCTGGGTCCGGGTGATGACACCACTGTCCTGTAGGTAGGAGGTGGAGGGGGAGGCGGTGTTGCTCTCTGTCCCACCCCAAAATCTTTAGGAGATGCTGCTGGTGCTAAGTTATCATCTTTAACGTGGGTCTGCTCTGAAACTTTCTTCTGAACCTCTTCTAAATTGAGTGGAGATGGAACATTGCGAGAGATTTCAGCCTCTGGAGGCTCATCTGGGATTTCTGATGCCACAGGTGGGGACACCACTTTTTCCCTTGAAGTCACCTCTGGAGTTACGTTTTCCGGGGACTGATCAGAAAAACTGATCCATTTATCCTCCACGTTATCAGCAACAGACGTGGGGGATAATACTGGGCCAAAAATGCTGTCCAAGTCATTGATTGATGGTAGTTTGTCACTTTTGACCTCTGTTGCTGTCTGGTCATTTCCTGTGGTTAAAGTAGTTGATTTCAAACTTTAACATCAACTTGTACAGTTAAGTTGTATTAATGCTCTACTTATGTATGGGGCTTTGAAAATTAGACATTTTGATAACATATTTAAAAGGTGCTTTTGAGAACATAGCTCATGCACAGGTATCCATATAACATGTGAAAAGTATGGTATACTTATCTTTGAAGTACAATCCGTGTAAATT
This sequence comes from Python bivittatus, assembly GCF_059951505.1. Taxonomy (NCBI): domain Eukaryota; kingdom Metazoa; phylum Chordata; class Lepidosauria; order Squamata; family Pythonidae; genus Python; species Python bivittatus. The sequence continues at coordinate 37,604,776 of NW_028277098.1, forward strand.
ACATTCTTCTTTCAAAATCAAATATTATATATTGATAGAGAAAATTATCTAGACAACTCAACTGACACTGATTTTATTACTAAATATTAGAAGAAAAATGGCAAAAGAATCCATAATTTAAACATGGTGATGTATATGCACATATGAACATGTATACTGAAAATACTTGAATAATGCACTGGATTATGTGATATGCATTGTGACATTATTTTAGCAAATCAAAATATCATTCATAATACATTTCTATTCTTGAGCTGAACAATCATTAATGCCCAATAAATTTTAATAAATGTAGCAGAACATTTCACAACAGATGTGTTATGGGACAGGAAAAGATTCTTGCTGAAAAAGAGTTTTGTAAAACATTTTTTAAATTAATGGATGCTATATTCAATTAATTGTTGCATTACTAATTTGCAGTGTTTTGGATACCCTGAAATTAAATAAACGTTTTCTAAATTCTTTTCCTTCTGTGAAAGAAAATTCAGTATGTGTGTTAAGCTCTGTGATTAGTTGCTATCCAACAAAAGTCAAGCAAATTTAATTTCCAATGACAACAATAGATATCCCCCTCTGTTTTATCTGAAATGGTCAGAATTTTGCAAATCTGCATACATAATAGAAAACAATCCTAGAACTATTTTCTTTTCATAGAAAAGAGGAAGAATATTCCATATGTGCAGAGCTCTAGATCTCAGCTAATATGTTCATTATTGGAACATAACTTTTGCAATTATGACTGTAGGATATATAACCAAAATGCCCAGTTTCTTTAGGAAAGCAAAATTATATTAACTTTTCATTCAATCCCCTAACCCCATTACAGTATTCCAGATTAAAGAAGGCTGCATTTGAGAAACATGATCATTCTATATTTTATTATATTTGTACTCTACCTTTCTATCAAAGTGTGGCACACAAGGGAGGTAACCACCTAACACAGGCCATGGATATATAGATGAAATACTGATGAACACAGAAAAAATTCTAATCCAAAATGTTATATATGTTTATAAAGAAATGTTGAAAAATTGAGTTTGTATGCATGGCAAAAAGTAAACATTATGCTCCTTATGGTATCATGTGTTCAGAAGCCATCTTTGGAATCTATATATAGGTATAAAACTCTACCTGTGAATCCCAGATAATCTCAATTGGCACCCATTGTTTCCCAGTGAGAACATATAGCTAAATGTTCATTTGCAGTATTTCTTTGAGCCACAATGGCTGAGATCCTTAGTTTTTATCTAAGATTCTTATTCATAAAATAGGACTTTCCCATCCTTCTTTTGCTCTGCAGCTTCATGATTTCCCAGGGATGGGGACACTTTGGAAATAGTCTGAGGAAGAATTTGTAAAGATTAGTTCCTCCCTTATGTTATAGAGAAACAGCTTATGATCTTTCTTCTTCCCATCAGATCCCAGTATCTTAATTACGTTCAGATACAGTTTTATATGAACTCCATAATTCAGTGCTATTTCCATCGTACAGCAGGACCTCTTGTTGATAACAGAAGAATCCCTAAATGTATTGAGATTCAAGACAAACTTATTTAAGGCTCCCAACTTCTTTTCTTATACAAACTGAGTCTACTAAACAAAGGCCTACTGATAAAATTATCAAAAAACATTCAAATTAAGTTTAAGACCTTAATACAGCACAGGTAACAGAAGCATTTCAAAATTTCAAGGGTTTTAGAAGATAATCCATAAAGCTTCATCAGATTTTTTTATATCTAAAAAGGAAAATCTGCTTAGACTATTTGGTGAATGGAAATATTAAATGCATAGGATTACATATGCATAATATTATTAAGAAATGGTTATGACATTCAGATTCAGTTCATATTAAAGGTTCATAATATATACTAAAAAAGTTTATCATTATTGTGCAGCATAATATACAGGTATTACACATAGTGACCATTTGGGTCAAATATTCTTACCTACTCCAATTGTTAAAGGAGAACCAGTGTGGGGAGGTGTAGCTGGAATGTTTTTGGGTGGAAGTGGTGGAGGTGCTGAAAGATAAAAGGAATATTTTAAAGAAAAGGATGGACAAAGCTCAACCACAAGTACATTGATAACTCAATCTCATCTAGAGATAGCTGCAATCCAGAGAGTTCATTGTACAAGCAGAACACACTTCCACTTGTGCAAGACCACCAATTGTTACCTTCAGCTTCTGCCCCTTAAAGTACATCCCATAATTTCATACAGACTATCTCTACCATCAGAAGTGGTTCTTTGTGGGGGAACAAGGGGAGCAGATGTGAAGCAAAAAAGTTATGTTCATTAGTAGAGTACTATTCATGCTTCTACATATGAACATTTTTTTTTCTTCCTAGCGTTTTTCCCACAGGTGCAGGGCCTGTTTTTTCTGATCGACCTGACATTGTGGGCTGAGAGAGAGTGACTGGCCAGCCAGCTTTCATGCCTAAGGTGGGACTAGAACTCACAGTCTCCTGGTTTCTAGCCTGGAGCCTTAACCACTAGACTAAACTGGCTCTCCTTCTACATATGAACATAGGGAGTCCATAAAGCTAAGTGTTGTGCAAATTCATTCTTTATGTCTAAGGCAACTTTCTATAATTTAATTGGCATTTAGATCTGCTTGGATCACAACATCTAGAAATCCCAACCTGTATGGTTGAGAATTCTGATGTTGCAGTCCCAACGTGTTGAAGGGCTACCAACTGTGGAAAGCTTTATGAAAGTCAGAAGGAGAGAAGCAATACATTCAACCTGATATCTTTTCAATGAATCCAAGAAGAGAAGTTAAGTCTTGTCCTCTCTGTCATTCTGGGACAGCAGAGTTGGAATTATGGAAATAATAAAGCATATTGGTCTATGAATTTTATTTTGAAAAGAGAAATTAGTTGAATTGTTTTCTTAAATTGGGAATATACATTAATAATGTACAGAACATTATACATTTTACAATGAATATAGCCATTTTTTAAGATAAATTTCTCCTATTTTCCAGTGAATTTATCTTCTGCTTAACTACCTAATACGCAATATTGGTAGTGTATTAAGAAAAAACTTTGATTGAAATTGTACAGTGGCATGGCATGTAGAGATAAAGTCTTAGTGATTTTGCAGTATATGGCAAGAAAGGATAGCCTTATCAGGCACAAATTAAAGAAATTAGGTGGGATTTAAGATTCCTGATCTTCAGTTTCTTCCTTGGTACTTTTTTTATATTACTACTCCACACTCCTTTTAAGGTTTTAATGAATGAATGAATTAACTAGGCTTATATGCAGCTCCAACTGTCAGCTGACTGTGCAATTTACAGTCCTACCATATGTAAAACAATGAAAAATAACCAACCAAATAAATAACATTCCAAAATAAAATATTCCTATGCTGAGGAATCATAAAGACCCATACAAATCATATGCATTTACACAGAAGGAATTTCTCTTGATTCATCTTCCCCTTAAAGGCCTGCTTAAATCGTTAGGTTTTAACTGACATCCTATTCCCAATAATATTGGAGCAAGTGAAATCTCTGGTGAAGATTTAGTTTCAGAAAAGGGGGTTAATAATTGAGAAGCCCTGCCTTCATAATTCTTGTAATAATTTTTAAGTCTTTACAGTAAAAGCTTTTAACCAACAGCATAAAGTGCTTTTTTAAGCACTTCAAAAGGACATACTTAAGTGTGTAATCATAGTCTTATTTATTACAATATTTCTATATTGCCCCCTTCCAAAGCTACTCAAGGCAGGCTTGTGGAAAGAATGAATGCCCCGAAAAGAATTAGCGGATGTCAATCTCACTGTGTGCGCTTGCTGCAATCTAAACGATGCTTAGGATATGTTTGGCTGTGGATTATTTCAACCACAAGTTATATATCCTCTACTTGTATGTAAAAAGAGAATAACTCAATTTTGCATCCATTCATTGTGATATATGAAACACATAGGATAGTTCTCTTTGGAACTGTTGTTATTTGGAATGGAAAAATGGCGTGTATTGGGTTTGCTTACAGTTAACATGGTGTTTAAGCTTTTTTCTCTACAATTACTCTAGAAGTAAGGGATATTTGTGAACTTTTTTTTCAAAGGAGAAATGTTCCCTCTTTGTCATGTTACATTGTAGTTCTTTGTTTACATTAGGATATCGGGACCACTTTATGTCTTTTAAATGTGATTTTACTTACAACTAAGAGTTGAGACGTAGAATGTTGAGTTTTACATTAATTAATGTTATTATTTTAGGGCTCTGTTTGGACTTTTTGCTGACACCTGTATTGGAGCAGATGTTACTTATTGGATTTGCCTATAGTTAGTAGAGGAGTTATGGGAGGAAGAGTTTTATATCTGTTAATTAAGAGGAGGTAAAGAGATTATGAAATTGTTTATACTTGTCATGATGAGGTGGGAAGTTGCTTTCTTAGGGTTTTTTCCCCTCTTTTTTTTTTTTTTTTTTTTGCACCTTTCTTTTCTTTTCTTTAGTTTGTATTACCTTTTACTGTTGTAACTAAAACTTTTAATAAACATTATAACAAATGAAGATAAAAAAGATGGTGTTTGTTCTCTCCTGCAAATAAAAATAATATATTTCCCCATACTGGAAGGTGAGTTTTCACTGCACAATTGAATTAATATCTCTGTTTAAACAACAGTATAATGAACCACAATCCCTAATAGATTTACTGCTATCTTATATTTCTGTATTTTAGAATTTTTGAATTATAAGACCCTAACAAATTAAACTATTTTTTTCTGCCAAGAGTTATTTTAACTTACTTCCAGATGGGAAGGGTCGTGATGGATTTGGAGATTCTACATTTGAATCTTCTGGCTGCACAGAACCCCAAACTTCAGGTTGATCTATGGGAACTGAAGCCACAGATATATAACAAAATGCATATAAATCCAGAAGAACAAAAGAGCTTGATTCTTGTTTTTTTCCAGTAGCAGTTTAATCTAATTGTGAACTTTAGGAATTACTGAATTACAGCAGCTACTTAAGTAAAACAAAAACAGATTCATCCAAATACTTGTAAGTACTATTTTGAGTGTTTTGCCATGAACACGTGCAGTACAATATTGGGGCTAATGGCTTTCTGATGCATGCATTGCTCATTCATCTAATATGGCACACATTTTAAAAAACAACAAAATACTTCTGAATAAAAGGATTCAGATAGGAGCAAAAAAGAAACTTAGCACAGATTCCATGTTTTCTTAGGTTAGCATTTCAGCACCCCACGTGAGCATCGATATACTCACAGTAAGAAAGCAACAATCAGCTGCATCTGCAAGGGGAGCATGGGGACAGCATGATGAAAGCAGCGTTGCAACACAAACCCCACCCTTTCCATACCTGCAGCAAGTTGTTGCATGCATGTACAAAAGGGGCAGAGTTTGGGGTAAAACTCTGTTTTTGTTATTCTGAATAAAGCAGCAAACTCCCATGGACACCCATGGACACAGGTCACCTGCTTTGTATTTATCTTTTTCAGTTTTTGTAATCTATTGCACATCAGACACTTTGGCTAGGTCACAGTATATTAAACAATGCACGTACTGATTATTTCAGGTGAAGCAGCCTGACACAAAGACTGCATAGAGTATGGTGTGGGGTTAAGATATTGAACTGGAACAGGTGAGACCCAAGTTCAAATCAGTCCAAAATAACGTAAGAGATATAGGAACAATTGAAGTAGAGAGATGGCTAGGTATTCCACCTTGAGCTCCTGGAGAAAAGGCAACATATAAATCTAATAAATAAATGCAATTAAATAATTAATATTTACCTTCCAACTTCTCTTCCTCAAATGCAGATTCTAAGGGTGGACCAAATAATGGTGCTAGGATGGCAGGGTCTTCTGAAGCTTTTTTGCTACAGGACAATTAATTACTTGATATCAGTAGACATGACAAATGGATTTTTTTAAAATCTTCTTTTCCAAGACAAGATACCAAACTTTAAAATGTCACCCCATATATTTACATAAGAATTGAGATATATAGCTGTTTTGACATTGCTTTTTATAGATCTGCTAATATATTAAACATTGCCATATCTACATAAGGAAAATATTATGTACAGTAGCAACTGTACAGTTTCAAGGTTATACTGGAATGTTGTCAACGTGGCCATTCAATCTTCAAAATTTTATATATGAACAATTCTATAAAATCTTATATACTAAAAATAAATTGGGTTTTTGAGCGCTAATCCTTAGGGAATCAAAGAATGCCATCCATATTACCAGGACTGAATAGTACCATGATTTGCACAAGTGCAAATATAGCCACTGAAGACTAGGAATGCAGAGTGAAAGAAAAGTCTAAGTGTTGGGAGAATGGAATAGAATATGTCTATAAAAAGTGGCTCCCTGGACAGGAGTACTGTTTACTGCATTTTATTTCATGTTATACATGTTACTTTCTATAGTTGTAAAGGGAAGTTTGGGAACCAGCTTTTGAAGTGCTTAATTTTTAGACAAATGGGGCTCAATTTGCCTGAAAATACCATTGTGACTTTCTGGTTCCTCAACAGAAGCAGAGAATCACTCTGAGATAGTCAAGGATACTTTGAGAAATCTACCTTAATATTTATAAAATTGCGCCCACCTTAGTTTCAATTCTGGAGAGCTTACCCTGAACCTTTGGAATACTGTTCTGTTTCTTTAAACATAAAAACACACATTTACACATACCAACCAAAGATAAAAAAAAGAAATCTTATTATTAGTAAAAACCCAAAGGCTAGAAAAGAAAGAAATACTGGAAGCAGCATTTCACAACTGGTAGTGAAAGTGACTATCTTAAAAAAAGAGAACCCTATTCAGTTTGTTTGTTTGTTTACAACATGACAAATATGATTTGTTATTAAAAAAAATCAGAAATCAGACCACTCAAAACATAACATTCAGATATATGAATATTTTATCCAAATAATATCATGTGCATAATATTCCACCTATCTTTTTGTATGATAATTTCCATCAGGATTACAGACATTAAAAGGCGTTTTGTTACATTTTCCATTTAAGGATATCAGGATGATAGCATAATAGAAGCAAGATATCCTCTAAAATATATCCCAGTATAATCTAATAAAACAAGAAAACATCATAAAACAAATCAAATGCCTTAAACCTCTATAAGATACTAAAGAAATCTGCCTGATATTTAAAAATGCCTGAGTGCAAATAACATTTCAACAGATAATGGCACTAATAACAGTCAAGCTTCAATTCCCACTGATATTGTCACTTCTGCTCTACATAAAAAAGAAATGTTTTACTACCCAAAAAAAAAAAAGATTTCTGCCCAGCTCCTCTACAATGAGCTTATACTGGCAAAAGAATCTGGAACAAAGTCCTCAGAAGATCTACACCCATGGTGGCATAGAAGAGGAATTTAGGGGATAAAAAACTATCCTTACAATTACTATTGCTTAAACTGAAAAATATAGAATTTGAAGGTATAATGCATCGACCACCTGAAAGGATTAAGGCAACTTTTTAAAAAAACCAAGATATATGTTAACAGTTAGTATCAAGTCCCAATGTTTAGCTCTAGTCACTATCTACCTATTGTGGTAGTTTGGGTTAATCATCATCTCTATATATATCTGTGAATTTAAGATTGTTCATGCATTTGGTCTACCACAGCAGACTGGGATAGGACTATTGATCAATAGCACTTTTCCTTTTGTAAAACATTGCTGGTTCTTCTGATGTAATTTATTTCTTCTCTCTCCAATTTTCTGTCTTAATCAATAGTTAATAAATTACACATTTTAGGATAAACAGAAAACATGTACTGTAATCCAGTAAAATAATAGATCAACTATATTTTGAATCCATTTTATTTATTCTATTCGCAGGGATCACCCCAGTGGTACTAGATTTTCAATCTTTGGAGTGTTATGAGTATTAATAATAAACATAAATAGTTGACAAGAACTGGGCCCCATTATGGTAAGTTTTGTGTACACATTTCTACTGATAGACTGTCTTAATTCGATAATATTATCTGGTAATCATGCTATCATATCTGTGTAAATTCACATCTGATACAGGTGGATGTCCTCCCCAGATCTGAAAAAGCTAGAGAAAAAAGTGCATTACAGTATTCTTTTCACATTCTAGAGTCCATACTCCAGATCTTTGTTACAAATAGAAAGGGAATGCCATTCTGCATATAGAGGAATATTCAGAGTTGAAAATTGGTCTTAAATTAGCTGAGAGATTATAATTTTTATATATTTTTTAAAGAAACAAATGTAGAGGCAATCAAGAATAAAGATAATAATCTCTCAGCACATGTCCATTTTGGATATAAGAATTCTGCATCTTTGGGGTCTCAGTTTTACACTAACCTCAGAAGCTCTGGAGTAGGTGTTGAACGCCTGGGTCTTGCTATCTCTTCACCTAGCACAAAATATACATTTAAAATAGTTTTCTCAGAGTACAGTGTAGACAAATTGCCTGCATAATATTAAATAGAGTCAGCTGAACAGTGGGCCCCTGAACATGTGGTGTTTGTGCTGATCTGGGATCAGAGGTATACTCCTTTTCCTATAATGTTGTGGCTTTGGTAACCTTTGTGCAGGTTACCAGTTAATTTTGGCTCAGTTGTGGTGCAGGAGTTATTACTGCAAGAACAGTTTGGCAATGTTAACTCCTGAGCTGTGGGACAATTCTTCTTTCAACGGGAACTCTCGACTTTCCTGCCTCCTGGCTCCCCAGCACTCCTCCTATTCTTCACTCAAGTCGCCCTTCACCCATACCACCTTGCCACCATTTCATTGACTTCAAATTGAACAAAGGGGTGTTTTCTTTCTTTGCTCATAAGGCAAGGCTAAGGATGGGAAGCAGGGACTGAATGAAAGCCAATATGTAGGCCCCATGGTTGGACAACTGGGAGGAGCACTAGTAAAACTGCTGCCTGTGTGAAAGGCTATAATAGCCTTGGAGAATATTATGTTACAATTTAATATCTCTTTTTAAGATATGATCATGTGATCAACATCTGCACAATATAAACATACTAATGAAAAGTTAGGCAATGTACACTTTTCTACTTAATGCATACTAACACATAATAAATCAGGTAGAAACCTAACTGTTATCTCTCAACATAATAAAAGATTTCATAAATCATTTCAAGTGAGATTAATTATGCCCCCAATCTTGGACAGTACTCCATGAGTTCTGATTAATATTTCACTTATATCCAGAGAAGTATATATATTTTTAGGGCCTATTGATCTGGCTTGTGCAATCAGTTAACTGCAAATTCTCCATGTGCATTTTGATTTAAATGCATCATTTTAATGAGACCATCAAAGACTATTAATTATATTTATGCATTCATACAAAATTTCATAACAGCATGTAGAAAAGTGTCCTCAATCTGTTTTGAGGACTATATTACTAACATTGTGAATACAATCTTTCTTGTGAATTAGCTGTTGCAGTTATTTTAGCATGTGAAAATTATGAAAGAATTCCATCCTATCTAATGCATATTCACCAGTTTAAGTCCAACATGTTTTTAAAATGATACTTACTAGATAAGTTCCTCTTAATTGTACCCTAAAATTAAATACAGAAAACTACAGTTTAGAATTAAAGGATTATATTTACATAAATGGAACACTGCTTTGTTTTGAAATACTGAAAAGCCATAGGAAAATAACATTTGTAAAATAAAATATACATTAAATTGGGTTCATACAGTACACTTTGTGTGTTGGTGCAATTCCTTTGCCAGTTTATTCATTCACCCATATTCACACAAACATGCATTTTGAACAGAGGTGAACAGTAAATGTTACAAATGTACTACATAACCATTTCTAGTTGTTTTAGAACAATTACCATACACACTCAATTTGCTAAAAAATCCTGATCCTGGACAACCTGTTTACTGCCCTAGAGCTAGTTGATACATTCACAAAATCTCATTTGCTTGTACATTGGCTTATGTCTAAATTTTTTAAAATAAAAACCTAGACTGTAATACTGAAGAAGATAGAAAGAAACCATCAAAACAGAAAATAGAACACTCTGAAAGTATGAAAAAGAAACCGTGTGTGTGTGTGTGTGTGTGTGTGTGTGTGTGTGTGTGTACTTTTGCATATGCAAAAGGTGTTCTTACATGCCCTTCTGTTACCTTCTGATATCAGGATAAATGGTGACAATGGATTGGATCCAAATTGATTATTCTGTGACACATACTGTACATTCCTGCGTGTGTTTTTCAAGACAGCTCTTTTCTGGCTTCCTATTCTTTTCAAATCATATTCCATGGAATATTTTAACCCCAGAAAATGAGGCAATAACATCACATTTCAAGGAAGAAGGATGATCAAGAAGAACAGAATGACCATGAGTGCAGTAGAGAAAGTTTTAAAGAGAATGAAAATGGGAAATACTATATTTCTTAGCCAACCTGATCTGTAAAGTCTGGCAAGAATTGTTATCTCCCAAACACTCTCTTCAGGATATGGGAGGCATATTCCTCAAATAAATGTAAACTAATCCTATCTTAAATAATCTGTAATCATTTCTGCCATTCATGTTTCAGCATGAATACATGACTTACCGGGCTGCGTCTCTGTGATCAGCAAAAAGGAAGAGAGAACAGATACCTAGTCAGAGAGTGAAAGATCAGTAGTAAAATGGCTTTGGATGATATGAGGTCTTCTAGCTTCACAAAATGACAGTTTCAAAACTATTTTTCCTCAGATAGTTCTCTTCCCAATTCCATTTAAGTTCTTGAGCCTGTCTAAAGTTCATTTTAAAAATAAACCTACACTATAAAGCTGTTTGCAGGAACAACATCAAGAGAAAATCCACATTTGCTTATTTTATTCCACATTTTTATTGTTAAAAGCAGTTACAGATCTTAAATTAATTAAAATTAATTAAAAGTCAGATTAATTAATCAAGAACCATATCTTCATTCTTTACAGAATAGGCCTTTATAGGTCTTGGGAAGCTCAGGAGACTGGCCTTTTGAAATTTGCAATTACTCCAAGTACTTTTTTGGAAATACAAAAATATGTGCATTAACTTAAAAAATGTCTCTGGTTTTTGCTTCCTTTTCATTATCATTGGGGACAGGGAAAAACTTTACTGATGAGGGAGACATATATTTTCAGCTTCTTGTCTTTTTAATAAATTGGCAAGTATTCCTTGTGTTGGAAAAGGCCAAACTATGGAGTTAAATATTCTACCTTTTTCCCCCCCCCGAAAAACAGAGAACACACTTCGGATGCTGGCAATACTCATGTAACCATACTATTTTCTCTGGGCTCCATTTAACAGTATAGTAGCTATGCTCAGTAAATAATTTATATAAAACATTGAATATTTTGAAAAGCTTAAACCTACAGCAAATAATTCTTAGATGACTGATGGTTGGCAACACTGAAACTTTTACTATATTGTTTTCCCTTCAGAAACCCTGTTTCAAAGAAGCTATGTTCTCACTGGAAGGGTAAAGTATCTATTCTTATTTTTCTCTTCCAACAAAGCCATTAACAGGTTCAAGACCGCAGGTTCATTTCTATTTGAAAACTGTAGAATAAGCTTTTTTTTTTCATGCTAGTGAAGGCCATGCAACAATGTCTGAGAATCTGCAAAATTGAAAAGGCTATCAAATCTCATAACTGAATCTTTCCAAAGTGCTTTACCTGATTAAACCAAATTTGAAAATAAGAATGGGGACTGTGTTAATCAAAGTGACTGGAGTGGATGGCTCAGATAATTCTGAGATTTGATAGACTTTTTGATTTTGCAGATGCTCAAACATTGTTGCAGCTTTCTTTCCATATATGATTAAAACTGAGAGGGCTTGCATAGTGGAATTGGGTGCCTAATACCAACAGGAATAATCAGTGAGATTTATACAGAACTATCAGAATGCTTAGGGACTACTGTTCTGCTTTTGATGTGTTCTGTTAGAATTTGTTTAGGCAGGTCCAGGCTTGTTTTGAAGAAGAGAAACAGAAAGAAAGGAGTTTTATTGTAAAACTCAATAAAAGTTGAAATTTAAAAATCTAGGTTGCTCTTTGTTATGTGATTTTTCTTTTCCCCAATACATAACGCTTACATTATCTTTCCTTATGTCTCATTCTATTTATTATATCTGTAGTTAAGTTCTTGTTAGTCTCTATGTCCAGTCTGTCTGTAATTCTTCAGCTCACTGAGACCCCTATTCTCCCAAAATAGGGAGGATCTGTTATTTCTGTTTCTTCACTGTGTGAGTGGTTTGAGACAGTGTGCTTTGCTTTTATATTATTCCATATAATACAAACTATTCTTTATACCATATATGTTATTTACAAAAGAGTGATAATACATATTTCTTATACCTTTTTAATATTGCTGCATAAGCTACATCTAATGTGTTCCTGGAAGAGTCTAACTTTGCCACTGAGGCATGCTAACACGTCTCCTAGTCTAGAAGAGCATGTGTTTACAACAGTAGTAAATTCTTAAATCTTTAGTAACAGCTTTTTTAAAAAAAAAATAATTTGGAATAGGACACTTGATGAATTCAGTGCAATTTCTCTATAGGTTCTTTGCTGGACAATTTTGAAGCTTCTGTGCCTTTTCATTTCCTATCCCTGCTACCTCTGCCTTTAAAGACATTCAGTAAGAATATTTCAACACTTCAGTGTGTTGAACCTTTGAACTTATCTGGTGAAACTTTGCAGGCTTAATATTTTCTAAAACATCTTCTATTTGTGCTATTTTCTCTCATACTCAAAGGGAGACTGATGATTCTTTGATGCTTCCCCATCATACTGAATGATCTTTTATCTTCAAATCTTTTATCAAGCTGAACCTCAAAAGTTCAAAATGAATTTTGTTGCCTTTGAATCTCACATCTCAGATTTGAATCTGATCTTGCCAACTACAAATCTTCCCCAACCTCCAATTTATTCCGACAACTCTATAAGGAGGTTAGCTGGAGAGGTGACACCTGGCCCAAGTGACCAATAGGTCTGCATGGATGACATGGTTCCTGTTTCTTCAGGGAAAGCAAGTGGTTCAAGTAACATGCAGCCATTCTCTACTCTTAAATTCCCATTAGTGCTGCTGACAATGTGTAGGGAAGAACTGTGCTTACTATTCAGAGCCTATCTTCCCAAACCTATCCTTGGTTTCTTCCTTCTTGTGAAATGATGTGAAGATGAACAACCAGACAGCACTACCCTCCCAGATACTACAAAGTCTGTGTGTATGTGTGTGTTCATGTGTATAATATTATTGTTTACATCCAATAAAATTAGAGTATTAGGGAATAAGACTTCTTACCGGACTTTTCCTCTGCAAAATGCATTAAGATAAAGAAGAGAAAAAAATAGGCATTTTCCACTGTACATAAAGCCATGGAAAAAATAATGAAGAGTTCATGAAATGACACATTAAATATTTTACAGATCAGTCCTAAAGACATTTGTTCAGAAATCTTTCAAAATTAATTTTAGTTAAACTTACTTCCAAAATTCCAATGAAGATAAATGTGTAACTATGAAAAAACTAGAAGTTTTATTACCAAATACAAAAGAGAAATTCAAACAGAAATGGGCATTAGTAATATGCATAGACTCTGCATACTTATTCAGAAATACATTGCAATAGGATTAAAGAGGTTTGCTATAAAGTAGCCTTCCCTAGCCTGGACATTTTCTGAATTTATGGTCCTCAACTTCCAGGATGCCCAGCAGTGGCCAAGGTTGCTGGAGAATTGTGTAAGAAGATGTTCACACCTCCGGATAATACCCAGAATGGAGAAGACCATTTTAACATAAGTTTGTATAGAATTATAGCATTAAAACATTGCAAACCCCCAATTTCTCATTACTGACATACACTATAATATTTCTCAATTAATGTGTAATTAATTAGCTTAATTACTAATTAAAAACAAGTAAATGTGATGGACACTAATGATCTTCTGTAACTTATCAAAGAGACTGAACACATTTTCATTATTTTTGTGTTATCTTATTTGCCTCTGATCAATCAGAAAAATTTTAAATTTAAAATGAGTTCCACCATTATCCATGCACATTTTTAAAGAAAAAATGGTGCTATAGCTGCTTTGTTAAACTGCCAATTACTCCAACTTCCTGCTAATATTGTTGACTTGACAAAAGTAAATGTTTAAGAAATACCAGTCATAGGTTATTATCCTGAGCAAGATTTATCCTGGCTAAGAAGTACAATAAAATAGAAGACGTATTGGTTCCAGATAACATGGGATGATAAATATAGTCCTAAATAAAGCTGTCAGATTTTTCTCAGCTTAAGCAGGCTCAGATCTTACGCATATCTACTCAGATGCAAGACGTACTGAATTCAATGAGACTTGCTTGCAAGTAACGCTGCAGTTTGGCAGTCAGAATCTATTACACAATTTAATCGAGAAGAAAACTTACTGATTACGTATTAGAACAGCACATTTCCTTTGGCCATCAAACAGAATCCAATTACAATTCAACAGAAAGCTATAAATACTAATTCCGCCACTAGATACAACAAAATGAAACCTCTGCTGCGGTCTCATTTTCAGTCCACAACTGTTTGCCATCTGCTTAAGCCAGTGTTGTCCAAACTTGGCCACTTTAAGATGAGTGGACTTCAACTCCCAGAATTCCCCAGCCAGCATGGCTGGCTGGGGAATTCTGGGAGTTGAAGTCCACTCATCTTAAAGTGGCCAAGTTTGGACAACACTGGCTTAAGATATGAGAGGAGTTAGTTGAGAAGATAGTTCTTCTTTGCCAAAACACCACAAAAGGGTTTAAACTAAACTGTTCTTTTCTGTCATATTTCAATTCCTAGCTATTTCCCCCATTCTTTTTACTTTTAGATACTGCAGTAGGTTAAAAATGTTACTTGCTCCCAAGTGCAACCTCCTCATATTTTTCTACATTTGAGCAGATGGCCATTGTTTAAAGTAGACTAAGGGGTACAGCAAGGCATTGCTAAGTCTATTAGAGTAAGTAGGAAGAAGGGAGGGAGAGAAGAAGAAATGACTAGCATAGTCACAGGTAAAAATAGGGCACATTGGTCTTTTCTTCTTAATCTATCAGTGTTGAATGAAAAGAATTCTCAATGATGAGGTGATTTTTTTCTAAAGGTTGGCAAGAAGACCCTCTCACAAAGATTATTTTGTTAACAAATCACCTTGAAGAACCTATCCATGCCTCAGATTAAACAAACAAAAAACCCTAAGAACATAAAAATCCACTAATCACGTGAAATACATGAACAGCCCCTCCTCATACACACTCACCACACAGAAACACACCCCATCATCAAGTTTTCTTGGTAGAAGAAATAATACATCCCCTCATCCCATAAGACAAAAATCCAGTTGCTTATAATACATTATTGTTGGGCTAATCCGAATGTGACAAAGGAGAGCAAATAGTTGCTATTATTGCTGTATTTAACAATTTCTTTGGTAACATTTAAAGTAACATAAGGGGACTGGTGAAATATTGAGATGGCTCCTGTGTAATTAACACCTCCTCTTCGCCTAATCTCTTTTTTATTCTGTTTTTAGTTTTGTGCCTTTTATAATTGAAAAGTTTTTAATATTAATATTAATTTGTATATTTTGTTTTTAATTTGTTGTACGCCGCCCAGAGTCACTTGATTGTGAGATGGGCGGCTATATAAATATGATAAATAAAGAAACAAACTGTACAAGTGCTACAGCCAGTGATTCATGATATTACAACAATGTATGTTCGAGGCAAAATTTTAAAATAGGTTATATTTCTTGTAAAATAAATTCAATAGCAAAATGCCTGAAAATGGCTTGAAAATACTGTAGCTCTTCTGCTTTCTTAATGAGGATTAAAGAAAGACATGAAAAAAATCCATTTTAGAAAGATTTACAGCTAACTGATACGATACAACCATCATCCATATGTCCACCCCTAACTCATATAAAGTGGGAATGGCTTCTTGTTTAATAACAAAAGGAATATATAGAAGAAACGCTTTGTACCAGCCTTTCCTTTTAGGTTTAACAGGGCAAATTTTCTCCATTCCTGTCTGGACAAAATACTGGACAAAAGTAGCTGGAGTAATTTCAGTCCTGATGTTGGTTTGGCTCTGCTTCTTTTCAGATGCTGCTTTCCGGCAAGAAACAGAGACTGGCAGTGGGTTTTCAGCTCATGGGCCATCTAAACCCTGGTAGCAGCACTAATAGTCATATATTCAGGAGCAAGAGAAGAAAATGCTAGTTATCTAATCAACATTTCATATTTCCCCTACTGTATTGTTCTTATGCTGGTTTAGATAGCCTTTCAACTCCCTGGAGCAGTTTTAGAGGCGGCTGCAGGGAAAGGAGAAATCAGCAAAAAAGTCTTCCTTTTTCCAAATGTTTGAAATTCTATTTAATGTACACCTGGGTCTAAATTCATTACATATGCAAGCACATTCTCCCATATATATATTCAATAAGTATAATTCTCCCTTGCTAAATCAACTAAAAGTAAGCTGGCTATTAGAGAAGGAGAGAATCTTTAGACCACCATAATAATATTGCAATTACTATTTACTTCTGTAATACTACCTGAGCAAACAAACCTCTTTTGAAATATTTTTTAAAAGATGTCCTTTCTCATGAATTATATTGCAATGGTTAGAATCAACATCTATGCTCATACATCTGTGAAGGAGAAAACTCCTCTAAGAAACAAAACAAGTTTTTGAAAAAGCCAATCATATTCTAACTGAAAATACCAAAAAATATAAGGATTTCAAACGATCATATCAGTTTAGTGCTTGCCACTTTTTCTCATATGATCTAAATTTTAGCCAAGAAACTAAAGGACATTCATCAAAGCGTTATCAGTGATTTGGGGGAGTAACCAATCTAATTATTAATTAATTAATTAATTTGAATTCATTAGCCACCCAACTCCAATGGACTCTAATTATGGATTGATCACATTTTCTTACAAACAGTGCAATAGAAAATGGAAAAAGTGGTGCCAGTCAGAGGATTTCTTATACAGAATGCCCAGTTATGACAATATAATATTGTCACAGTGAATTTTCAGTATGACAAATTCTCTGATCAAGGTAGCATGATGGAGTACAACTCACAGGAACTTTAGAAAAATCCTCTTTTTTGCCAAAAGCAGAATTCCAAAATAAATATACAATGTTTTTGCCCATAAGATTGAATTCAAATGCTGCTAACCAAGGGATGTTACTTCTATTAGTCAAGAGAATGCAGCATTTTATTTAAATGTTCCAGAGATTTTAACTTATCATACAAACAGATATACACACAATACATCTCACCAATATAAAGTGTAGCCCCACTCAATTTAAAGGAATGACATTAGGTTTTCTAGGTTTTCTTTTGCATAGTATAGTTATAAAGCTATTTAAATGATTCTTCTCAGCATCCTGTGTTCATGAAAAGCACTAGAAGTTCCTTAAATTGTATGGCATCAGTTGATGAGGAAGTTGTATTCTCTTAAATGCAACAAAGTCATCATTCTGATTAACAGCTTCCATGTCTTCCACAGTCCAGGAAATGAGTGTTACAAATCACCTCTTGAACTTGATTTCCATATACTACAATATAACACACTGTTGTCTCCAAACCCAGCTGCATTAGCCTGGTGACTTCATAATGACTGCAATACTCATTTATTGAAATAAAGACCAGCACACTACACATATACACAAAGCATAAAAGTTGGACCTTCGTGCAGCAGTAAATTACAAAGGCATAGATGTTATCCCAAACACTAGGTTTCAAACAATTTGCATGATTTGGTTTAGCCAAATTTGTTTCCAGCTCTGTGTTACAAGAATGTTGCTGGATTCCATGTTGTTAAAGTCAAATGATAGAAGAAATGCAACTGCTAAAACAAAGCCATATCTTTTGTTCAACTGGAAATTCAAAAGCTTTATGCAATTATGTCAAGTAGAACACTATTATTTACTACTAATCATTTCTTAAAAATTGTATTAGTAATAGTTACTTGGGGACCATTTGGGGGAATGTTGCAATTATCCTCTTTTTATACTGCAGTATGCATTTTGTCGTGGCTTTTCCACACAGAATGGCAAGGATACTACTATTATGAAAGTGATAAACTTGTAGAGTTGCAATTCATTTACATAATTTTTGAGAAGGGGGAATGATATTAAAATGATTCATGTCTAAAGTAAATATATAAGTATCTACCTGATGAAAAAAATCACCCCAATGAGACACTTTTGAGACAATTAGAAGTTAACTACCTGTATGGGGTGAAAATAAGAACTACTTAGCGTTTAATGAATTAATCATCATACTAAGCAGAAACAAATCCCAATGAAAAATCCTGTGTTGATATACTGTTCTACTAGCTCTATTTGGACAGAGAAACCTTGACTGGCTGTAATATAGTTCATCCTTAGGTATCTGCCAAGAGCAAAGTCTCTGCAAGAGGGTGTTCTGACATAAGACCACTGGACCTACTGTATACCTCCTGTTCACAACTGAATCATACTTATTCACATTGCCTTTTTCCAGGATGTCAGCTATGTGCTACATTGGAGAAAGAGGGCATTACTTTGAGGAAGAGGAAAAATTTCTTAGGATGATAAGCAGATATGCATTTCTGAAGATGGGGTTCTTGGTAGAAATAGAGTTATTACAAATTCAGAAAGCTGGGTTTATGAGGAGCGTGTGGATCACATGGTGACTTGGCTACCCAATGTAAGGGTTGGAAGACTATCATATGTCATCTAGATAACTTGACAGTGTTCAGAAGCAGTGATCATGCTCCACAACTCTATTAATGACACTGACACACCTCCAATGTTTTCACGCAATTCTGGAAGCCAAGCGTGGAGAGGTAATTGCAAGGTGAAAGGCAGGAGCTCTAAAGTTGCTTTCTCTGAAATGCTACTTATTCCACATGCAAGACTAACCAGATTTTTTTTAAAAAATTAAGAAATACCAATGTTTTGATAAGAAAATAATGTATGGTTTTGGATATTAAATTTGTTAGGGACAGAGAACATTGTGGAATAAGCAGTAACTGTGCAAAAGGGACAGTTTTCACCTGCACCAAAATGGAATAAGTTCATTTGTGTTTAACATGAAAAAGGTGACACTGTAGCAGCTTTTAAATTGCCCCCTACAGGGGTGGGGTGGGGTAGAGAGAAATAAATAGCTGCTAAGAAGCATGCAGTCTGAAATGAATCTCTTTGGAATCTAAGGGGGAAAACTGATCACCCACATGGGATCAGTAGGTAATAAGCCACAAACACAAAACACATTAGTCAGACAGATTCCTAAACATACTGAGAGAGAGACAAAGCTAGAATGGGGACACTAATGGTCTCTATCTCAAGCCAAGATGGGAAAACTGAATGCTTAATTTTAAAGGAGAACAGAGATACAGAAATCGTAACAAAAACCACAGAACCCAGTCATCTCTGAACACAGAGGCTACAGAGAGGACCTACTGAGACAGTGCTATAATAGAGAACACCATGTCAGTCTAGACATTTCCAACAAATTGGACTTCTCACAGAATTTCTGTGGCTAAAAATATCAGGTCTTGAGAATTCTTAAATTTGTAGGTTTGCTTTGCACTATTGAGAGTGAAAGGTATTATTGAGTTCCAAGGGACAGAGTGATGCTAATCATCACTCCTGCATCTTATAAAGACTTAGATCTCTTATTCTGACTTCTGGAGATTTCTAATGACGTTCTTCATTTTCCTATCCCTGGATCCCTTTTGGGTTCACCCCTGATTTCCAATAACTGATATAAAAGGGGGAGAGCAAAGAATTCAGCCCAGTGTAAAAAAATTTAAAAATCTCTGAATTGTGGCCATTGCAAGACTATTCTGAATACATAAGTCATTGATAAGTGACCTCTTACTTCTCATGCAAATGCTTTTCAAAATGCTTTTTAAAGTATAGATCACATCCATGTCATTTATTCATTTCAAAAACCATAACAGCAGAATGCATAGAAAATTGCTGCAAGTTCTTTAAAATGTTCTTTAAAAGATCTGTCAAAAATGCCAAGCGGCTGTAGAAGCCATGATGTTTTTTACCGTATCTTAAACCTAAAATAGTTTCTAGGAAGCCCTGATGCTGTGAAATACTTGACAAAACCAAGTTTTGAGGAAATGAATACCATAAATGATTGTATGACCACCTGGAAAATGAGCAAAATACAGTATGGGAATTCTTATGAAGTAACAAATTAAAAATACTCTGCTTACCACTGGAGAAGGTGAAAGTGCAATATTGCCTATAGAAGCTTTCAGTTCATCAACAGTTGCTGCACTCTTAAGAGTATCTTTAGATTGCAAAGGTTTAATCTTAATATTGAATTTCTTGTGTGCCTCCTCTTCCTCTTCAGATTCACTTGAAGAATAAAAGTGCTTTCCTTTGGTAGGTAGATCACAGTTAAAGAGAAATGCAACCAATCCATAGACTACAATGTAAGCTTATTCAGTTTCAAGATAGACCTACAAGGCACAAGTTCTAAATGAATGGCACCATTCCAGAGGTCTTAATATACATTTCAATTCCACCTACTGAAATTGGAAGCAAAGCTCTAAACTTAGAAGGGGAAATCTGACAGTGCTAAGGAGCCCCAGAGAGCCTTGTATATGGCCCATTGTGGAGAGCAGATGGCGGCTGGAATCAGGCAACCTCTTGCCTGTAGCACAATACACATTTGCAGGGAACCCAGGACTAAAAATGATGGTGACATTGGATTCCCACTCTTCTCTCCCTGTTGGCCTTTAAGGTTAATTTTTCTCAATATCAGAGAATTCAGACATTGGGAATATCACATGACTGAGTTTTGAGAAGGAAGGGGCTGGGAATTCTGGAAGTTGTAGCTAGCTCATCTGGGGGCCACAAACCTGAGAAAGGAAATTGCAAATTAAAAATAAAGGATATAACCTGGTTCTTCTGGTCTGATGCTGTAGCCTTCTTCATCAAGTTCAGGTGAGTTCTGGTACAGCAAATACAGTGAAGGAGTTAGAATTTGCAAACATTCTTTTCTTTTTCCCCTTTTTCTCAAAATCTCATTAATGAGGCCATTTATTTATTTATTTATTTATTTATTTATTTATTTATTTATTTCGAGCATTTATAAGGCCACCTAATTCAAACAATTGTGCACAACAAAAATAAACATTATCAGAAAAGAAACCAACCATATATCATTAAAAAGTAGTCCAATATATAAAATGGTGAAGCAATTTTTTCTATTAAACATTTGATGTATGTAATAGCCTCCCTGTAGTGAAAGCTTATCCAGGAAGCTTTTTGTGGCCATATTATAAAATAGCTCTATTAACTGCTCTAGTTTCTGCATGGAAGGAGGAAGGTGAACATGAATCCTTTAATTACATAAAGAATTAATCAATAAAAGAGAATTGCATTTGTAGATTTTGGGGCTACCCAGTTATAGACTTTGCATTTCTAGTTCTTAATGGAATTGCATTTCCCTTGACAGAACTAGAATGCAGTTTGAGGGTCTTCCTAGACTCCTGGCTCCTACTTGAAGAACACCTCTGCACACTTTCTTCTTATGTACTCATTACACCCATTTCTGGTCTAGGACAGTTTACGCACAATCATTCATGCCTTAGTGACTCTTATGTGGACTGTTGCAATGAACTCTATATGAGACTGCCCTTGAAGACCATTCAGAAGCTACAGCTGGTGCAGAATGTGGCAGCAAATAGTTATTGGTCCACCTCAATAAGTCCATGTAACACCACTACTGTGTAAGGTGCACTGGATACCAGTGGGTTTCCAGATGCAAATCAAGTTGTGGTGATTATCTATAAAGCCCTACATGGCACAGGAATTGGCTATTTGAGGGACCATTTGACTCCAATTATTTCTGCCCAACCTACAAGATCTGAGAGGGTTGGCATATTCCAAATCCCATCAATTAAACAACGTCACCTGATGGAACCCAGAAGCCATGTGCTATGGAACAGCATCCCTTCCCTCACCAAGATTTAGCTGGTCCCAACCTTGTTGGTCTTTAAAGACCTGGATCTTCCTCTGGCACTGGACCAGGTAGACATATGAGTCTGCTAGTAATGTAATTTTATTATTCTGTTTTGTTCCCGACAGGGTATTTTATTTCTTTACTATTGTTTTTGTATTATAATTTTTTGAAACCCTGTTAGCCATCCAGAGTCACTCTGTAAGTGACCACATACATTAAATACATACATACACACATACATACATTTTACTATATGTCATTTAGTTTACAGACAGTAAACATAAAAATAATATTTTAATCCAATCACCTAATCTCCTAAAGGATATCTTGCAAAATAGTATTAATATGT
The DNA here is from genome assembly GCF_059951505.1 of Python bivittatus. NCBI lineage: Eukaryota > Metazoa > Chordata > Lepidosauria > Squamata > Pythonidae > Python > Python bivittatus. Next base: position 37,627,139 of record NW_028277098.1, read on the forward strand.
ATCTATGGTGTTTGTGACACACAGATATTTCTCTACCTAACAAAATAAAGAATACACAGAGGGATAAAGACATACAGTATATGATGAGGGATTAAACAAAGAGACATACTGTATCTTGCCTGATTCAGCTCTGCAAGTACTAAAGCAAAAATTATAAGCATGTGTATATAAATGCTTAACTTCTTTTCAATTTAAGTTAAAATGATTTCAGGGAAAATTTTAATTTCTTCTATGTGGATGTCTTTCATACTAGCAATATAATCTGTCTGAAACTGAGCTCTCTATAATTGCTTTTTAATGTTTTATAGATTTTATTTTCAATTTGTCTGAGACAAATTTGTACAATCTAATTAACGCAATGATGTAAATATATTCTAGCATAGAGATGGAGCCACTGTTCAAAGCAAGGAGGCTTAAACATGCAAGCTCTTCTGCTTCTGCATAAGTGCACAGAATCAAGATAGATTCTCACAGACACTTACAGCAACACAACATGAGTGGAACAATCCAAATGGATGTGAATGGAAAACACCACTTCAGAGCCTTGCTGGTTTACTCCAGCCAGGACAAGGGTGGATGTATGGATTTTCTCTGCATAATTAGGAAAAGGAGCCCAGCTACACAATTGTCAGTACATCAGCATCAGGAATTTGGAGGACAACTGAGGATTGCTGTCATGGTGAGTGGGAAGGCTTTGAAATTTTTCAAGTGCACTTGTTTATAATTTTTAGCAATGCACCTCCCCTCGTGCAGCTTCCCCCCAAACAAATGTTTTGCAGTATTTTTTGTTTCCAAATCAGTGAGTAGTGATCAGTTGGCAGTTTTCTTTGCTCAGCTCTTGGCCAGAGGTGAAGCAACAGTTGGGTGTTGACTCACAAAGATATAAACATGACTGCACTTGTACTGCCCTGATGTCACAATAGATACTAAATCAGTGAATACAGCTCAAATCAACCTTAGGTACATTTTAAACTGAATTGAGTAGGGATGGGAGACAGAAATCTGGTTATCTGGAAAAGTCCTAAATTTTTGCTCAGGTGAAGCCAGATTTATTTATTTATTTGGTAAATATATATAGCTGCCCATCTCACATGTGTGAGTAACTGAACTCTCATTGGCCAGCAGTTTGGGAAAGATAATAAAGTTCATTGTTATTTCTTCACTTCTCAATGTTCCAGGATAATCAGCAGAAATACATTCAGTTCCGCATCCTCTCAGTATGTTAACAAGTGGAGATTATTAGCAAGGGCAAAAATAGACATGGCTGATCTCTTCTGTACATAACCTATTATTTTCATGGGACAAAAATTCAATCCAGGCCAACTGTAGGGATGCATCAGGTAAGTGGATGTCTCAGCAGCATCCTTTATATTCAGGTATCGTTACTAATTTTGTGCTGATATGATAGGATAAGCTAAAAATATAATTCATAGTATCTGTGACACAATAATAAACATGCAAATAAGTAACCAGGTCTCACTGAGAACAAAGAATGTCTTAAAAGACTACTGTCAACAGTTTTTTTTTTTTTACTTACATATCTTTCCCAGTCAATCTCTGAATAAAATCCATTTGGAGCACCATTTGTTCTCTTCTGTAATACACAGTTAAAAAAAAGTTTTTGTTTTTGTTGTTGTTAGAAGAAAAACATCAAAATGCTCTAATTTCCTAGAAGTCATGAAAAAGTCAATGTTTTCAATGGGGGATGCCCCAAGACCTATCACTCCATTATTAATAAATAGAAAGGTAATTCCAGGTTCCTTACTTCTCTTTTGGAAAGTAACTTCCCATACTTGTACTCTTGAATATTCCACAGTTGAGAACCAGAGTAGGAATTGCAAGAAAATACAGTAATTTTCATTGGGAAAGTACAGTATTGTGGTATAAAGACAACTATGCAGGGGATGATAACTCAGTGGCAAAAAACCTAGATTTAATCCCTGGCACCTCCAGTTGTAGGATCATATAGCAGCCTTGTAGATGTCTTAGCCTAAGACACTGAAGAGCTGAAGTCATTGAGAGAAAGAATGCTGTGTTAAATGGACAAATAGCATGGCTTCGAATACAGCAGTTTCCTAGGTAGCAAATAACAAAGTTGAACAGATAAAAGCAAAAAATAAAATGAATATTCTGTATTTAAATTTAAACATTAAATTTTAACATTAAAATAGAAAACTCTTGATGTGTTTTATTTCCAGTGCCTTGAAAAGCAAAGCTGTCATTTGACTTAATCATATCATGAATCATTCACAAAATCCAACAAATCACAAAAATCACAAAATCATTGGGAAAAAAGGCTTCATAATGAAATCATAGAATCACTGATTGGGTGAGTTGGAAGAGATGTGTTGGTTGTTGAATTGTTTCATATATCCCTCTAGTTTGATACAGAACTATTGATGAGCACCCTTTGGATGTAGTGGTTCAATCAGTTGCAAGGCCACTTGACTGAGATAGTGTCTAGCCCATATTCATCTATTTAGCATTGTCAAAGGCACACTGCATCCACAACATTCCCTTGGTCTACCATACTATTCACTATAAAACAAATAAATTTAGTCTGCCCCAGTTTGTTTTTGACAAATCCATGCCGACTACTGGTGATGGTAGCATTCTTCTCTAAGTGGTCACAAAGATGCTGCTTGACAGTCTGTTGTTGTACCTTGCCCAGTACAGATGTAGTTTCCTGGGTCCTCTCTCTACCCCTTTTTGAACATTGGTTTTATCTTGGTTCTTTTCCAGTCTTAAAGCAGTGGTTCTCCAGGAATTAGAGTCAGCAGTTCTCTGCTGTCTTGGCCCTGAGACTTGAATTCACTTAAGTTAGCAGTTCAGATGGGATTCTTATTATGACTTTATTTATCTTAAATTGCATCCTCCCCTCTTTCCCCAATCATATTAGAAATGGCTCTCTCCCTCTTCTGAAGGAAAACAGATGCAGAAAGAAGATATTAAGCAGTTTGCCTTCTTATTCCCATGATTATTTCCCCACCTTTCCCATGAAACAGATCAACAGCTTACTTGACTATTCCTTTAATTCAGACATATCTGGAAAATTCATCTGAGTATATTTTGTATTATTGGCACCCTCATTTCATTCTGAGATTTTGTCTTTCTGGTTTCATCTCTACAGTCTCAAGCTACCACTTGGTACTCCTTTGTTACAAGCCTTAGCTTCCACTTCCTACACATCTCCTTTTTGTTTTTCAGCTTGTCACTGAGCTATTTACCCATAGAGGCCTCTTAAAAATTTCCCATTTTTCTTTTTCATCAGGTTTGTTTGGGTATGTGCTTTCTGTAATTTGCTTTTCAAAATATCCCATCCCTCTTCAACTTGTTAATCCTTTAAGATTTCAAGCCACAATATGTTGTCCACCTTTGCCTGAGTTCATGATAGTCTGCCTTCCAAAAGTCCATTGTATGGACTGACTTCTCTCACATGTTTCTCTCCTAAATGTCTCGTACTCCAATATAAGGTGGTCACTTTTCCCAAGGGGCATGACATCTTTAGTCCACTGACCAATTCCTCTCTATTGGTCAAGCATGCATACAAGATAGTAGAGCCCCTTCCAATTTCCAAAAAATGAAATTCTTAGCAAAAGAGCTCAGAAAAATATTATGTGGAAACTCTATTCCTATACAAGTTAGTTTTCCAGTAAAGATCACAATAGTTGAAGTCTTCCTCTTCTCAGCATTCTCTTCTGAGAACTCAATAAGTTGATCTAAAAAGGTATAATCCACATCTTCTGCCTGGATCAATAGCCCATAGTAAAATCCCATAACAGTGTCACGTTTGTTTGTTATGGAAATATTTTCAACTTCCATATTCAGGGAGATAACTGTCTTCCCAGACCTAGGGTTTCTCACACAGGAAGCCAGTCTGCCTGCTTTCTTTGAACCTATGACTCTTATTTGACCATGTCTCTTTTATACCTATCAAAGAAATATTTGCTTTCCCATGTTAAGATTCCCAGATCCTCCTGTTTGCTACATATCTCTATGCACTATGTACTACATACTGATATACAGACTCTGGAAACCAGGGATGTCTCAGTTCTGTGGTCGTCTTCTTGCCATGTGCTGAAGATTTCTGAGTAGCCTTTCCTGAGTAGTCTGTGCCTGTCTCCTAGTTCCAGTCTAGTTTAAAGCTCTCTTGATAAGGTTAGCAAGGCTTTTGCCAGACAATTTTTCTTGCTCTTCAGAGGTATGGCCCATCCCTTTCCAAGAGTCCCCTAAATTGGTGATATAAAATATGGCCTGGAAATCTAATACTTTTTTTTAACAGCACCATCTTTTTTGTCAGCTTTTCACTTCCAGGATCCTGCTTTCCCTTCTTGTCCCTTGACCTTCAAAAGTGGTTGCAAAGTGATTGCATACTTATACAGATACAGGTAGTCCCTGGGTTAAGAACACCTGGTTTAAGAATGATCCATAGTTAAGAACAGAGTCTTTTGTAGCAAAATTTCAGTTAAATACACAGTGATTCGCAATAAATACACAATGGTTCAAGTTCATTACACAATACTACTTACACAGTATTATACAGCTTACATACAAATTCAACTTAAAGACAGACATTGGTATGAAACTCGTTCTTAAACTGGGGACTACTTGTACATACATTTCAACATGTTGTTATTGTTCAGAGTTTAAGATATAAACTAGATATCCCATAATATTTACAGCACAAGTATCTTTAAGAAATGAGAGCCAGTTTGGTGTAGTAATTAAGGTGCTGGGCTAGAAACTGGGAAACTATGAGCTCTAGGCCAGCCTTAGGCATGAAAACCAGCTGGGTGATTTTAGGCCAGATACTCACTCTCTCACAGCCCAACCCATCTCACAAGGTTGATGTTGTGAGGAAAATAGGTGGGATTAGATAACAACAACAACAACAACAACATCCTATAATACTTAATTTTTTTGCATATAATGTGTGGAATCGACATGCATAATTTCATTTCAGAATATGTATTATTTACATAATATAGCTAGGTTTTTTTTTAATGAATATCATTTTTAAGCCAAGTTTCAGAGAAAAAGATGGTGTACTTGAATCAACATCAGTTAATTCCCCCTTCCCCAAAACACTAATTAGTATCTAAACAAATTAGGTGTGTATATGAACATGCAGTAGAAACACATAAGAACTGTACCTGTGTGTGTGTTTGTGTAAAAGTGAAGAGTTAGGCTTTCTATCTGGAGCACCAGTGGTGAGAGTACATTGAAATAAGTAACGTGAAGAATATCAAACATGCATTTGTGTATTTTAAAGAAAAGCAAAAGTCCTGCAGCTTAAACATTGTTTCAACCAACCCACTCGAAGCTTTAAGCCAATATTCACGTTCTTACCGAAACCGGTTTTCCGCCTTCCTGTGCACATTCTGGTTTGCTATTGAAGGATGGATCATGAGGATGAGGGCTGGGTGGCTGGAATGGATTTTGTTTTTTATAGAAAAAGGGTTAAAGTGTTTGGTGGTTTAACTTAAAAAAAAACACATGAAACTACATGGAGTAAGCAAGCTGAGAATGCACTTTATGAAGGCATTATTTGCCAAATTAATGTGGCTATCAGCAGACTATTTTGGAACATATAGTAGCACTCCATTCAGCAGAAATTAGGCCTTGTAAGGGAATTCAGCTGACAGATACCATGATTTTAAAGACCATCTCATGGACCATTAACAGAACATTATATTGCTATATATTTTAAAACCACACCTCCCCCCCCCCTCTTTTTCATCTGTCAGCAACCTTTTCAAGTTTTGAATTTCAATGCAATATACCTTTTGCAATTAAACTGGGCAGACCAATCTTAAGAATAGTTTAATTAAGCAAAATTTTAACTACCTAAAAGGAATGTGATCCTAAATTTATCCTGTTTTTATACATGAAAAATCAGTGGCATTTTTAAGTTAAATAATTTTGAATAGTTAGTTGCAGGAAAGATGGTATTTGAGGAAATGAAGTCTCTGTTTATTACCCAGTTTCTTATGACTATGATCATAAAAATGTTTTGCAATGGATTGTATTGGGTGACTCCTAGGTGGGATAGAAACTCTCAAAAATGTTGAGAGTTTGTTTTGTAAAAAAACAAAAAACAAAACTTGCTATCCTTACCTAAGGTCTTGCATAATTCTTTCTTATTTTCCTATAGAAATGCCCCACCTGCTCACAGCAGCACTGGGCTCATCATTCATGGGCCACTTCTCCTGCAGTGCTTCTTGGAATGACCATGCAATTACATGATCAATTAGGGAGCACTAAGGGAGAAGCCACCTCCAGAAACTTGCAATTAATCCTTGATTTACAAAATAAACAACCCTCCCTAGATTTAGGATTATGCACAGTATCAAACTTTCAATCTATGGACAAAATTCAGCCTTCCAGGGCTCTCCATCCTGCCACCATGAGCTCTGCAAAGATTCTGTATGTTCAAATAACAGAGCGTTCCTTTGGGGGCCACCCTAAAGACGTCCAACCTCACTTACCATTATATGTAAGTATGTGTGGGTATATGGATGGGTGACAGGAAAGCAGGGAGTCCACTGACTTTGGAATGACTCCATCATTATAGTCAGAGTAAACGTGTCCCACAAAGGAAGAAAAGTTCTTATACCACTTTAAGAGAGCTGACATTTAACACATATTCCATAACCATGGAATAGCAAATAATGTCATTTGAAATTGCAAAATTATTATATGAGAATATTCTTCCATGTCAGTACTAAAAGCCAGAAAAAAATAATTAGGTGTCACAGTGAACACACCAGGCTAAGGGTAGTAATGGTGAAGCCAGAACCAGAAAATAGAAGGCAGAAGTTATAAGGAAGCTGCATACTGTACTTGATAGCTCCCCTTGTTATTTTAAGCTTTCCAAAAATAGGATTTTGCTTGAAAATGGAAAGATGGGAGGAACAGAAAACTATACAAACACATTGTCAGTATGGCTGGTTCAATGGAAACCGTAATTGTGTGAGTCTATGCTGGTCTATGACTGTAATAAAGGTTTGATTTGATTTGAACTGTGTGAGTCAAACTCTAAATCATATGGAAAAACGATGATCAGGTTTCCATTTTTTAATTTTTTTGTTGCTGTTGTTAAAAATCATCTAATAAGCAAAATTGCAGAAAGTGGGAAGGAAAATGGATCAAGACAGCAGAGGAGATTTAATCTTTCCCCCCTTTTATTTCCTTAATATAAACTGCTTCTGCCCCCACGCTGCTAATAAGACATGGAAAGGGCAAAACACAGGTACTAGGGTATGTATCTGTAGGGGGATAAGGAGGGCAAAGACAACATATCTGTCATGACAGCATCATGTAAATGATCTGGCTTATGTATTTGCATCATACATTGAGATCCAAGAACACAACTGTGTCATTTGTGTGACAATGTCGTGCACATGCTATTTTTGATGTCACTATGGATTGTTACAAAGCCTATGGGTTCCACTTTCAGAATGACATAGGCAAGCTGGAATGTGTTTAAAGAAGGAAGGGCTGTATTTTGTCTCTTCCATGTCTAATAGCAGGTCTAGGAAACCAATCAACTCTTCCTTGTGTTTAGACCAGTGATTCTTAAACTGGGGGTAGTTACCCAAGTGGGTAATCTGGCATAGCCTGGGGATAATGGAGCAGTAATTGCTTGTTTGGGAGTTAAGGATTTGGATTGGGACTGCTACTGCTGAGATGGTTGTTTAAAATAACAGAGCCTGGTTTTTGGGGGGAGGCAATGGCATTATTTGAGACTGGGAAAAGGGGTAATTGGGCCAAATAGTTCAGGAACCACACTGGTTTAGACTATCGGTACAGAGTAGACTACCATACAAATGGGATCTGAGGCCTGCAAATTTGGAAAGTCTGTGTCTTTTTTTCTTCTGCTGAACAGAGCTTTGACCAATTTGTTAAACAGAAGTGTTCCAAGTGTGGTCTGCTTTTGTTTAAAAACAAAAAGAAACCAAACAAAAAATTAAAAGCGCTTGACCAGACACAATGGGGATGCAAGAGGGTGTGTAGATGCTAGCATTTTTCAATCTATGGTTGCAACTACAAGCTTTTCTACACAATTCAGTTCTTCTAGAAATCATTGCTACTGGGCTGGAAAGGAATTATGTTAAGGTTGGAGGATTAAGGATCTTGGGTCAGATATTCAAAAAGTTAGGCTAGCAAAAATGTGCATTAGGGCCTTTCCAGAAGACAAAGTTAGCTCTAATCCAAGAGCAGTAGTGTGAAGTGTAGCTGTGAGGGAGCAGAGAGTATCTTGCCTCACAGAAGACACTTTTTAAAAAGCAGTTAGGAGGCATAATTCTTTTAAATTAATAAAACCTTATAAACGAAGAACTAAATTAAAATAAACCCTTTTTATAATAGAACATTACTTGAAAAAATGAAATAAAAACTTTATTTATGTTTACCACTTCTTAAAAAGGCTGAATACATGGAATTATGTAGAAGGGATTACACAAACTTTTTTTTAAAAAGGGGAAAAAAGCTTTCAATCAGAAATCATAATAAAAGAATAGGTGGAATATGCTGGTCATTAATGATGACCCAGATTATATATCACTCAGTCCACAGTTCAACCAATACAGCATTTCCAAAAAAGCAAGAAGGACATGCCAGTTAGAAGAACCCACATTCTCGAGTGACACACAGTATGCTGGAAAACGCTTTTTTCTGGACACCAGTTGGACTTCATGAATCCAGCTTATAACCAGTGTAATAGAAGTTCATTCACTCTTCAAAAAAGTATCATCTGGAAAGGCCCTTATGACTCATAATTTCTGGGTCTTCATTCTATTTGTGAAAATCTATTAAAGAACACTAGTCAACAATTACCCCCATTTTTTCTTAGCTTTTTCACCAGATAAATTTAAGGAAGTCTTCTAAAAGCAGGAATCAATATAAAACAAAGCTAAATTTGTATCTGAGCCCAACATTCTTTATTGCAAACGTAAAGTCTAATAGCCAAGAGGTAAGTTTCTTTCTAAAATTAGTTCTAGCAGAGATGAAAATCCTGAAACCATAAATAAAAGCAACAATAATTTAAGAGCAGCCCATTTCTCCTATTTCTATTTTCTCCTGGTTGTGATTACCTTCAGTTCATTTCCTCAATTGCAGAAACTGATTTTCCAATTTTAAATCTTGATCTGATAAATATTTTGAACTTTTTGTATAGTTGTTCAATGTGGTAATTCTTATTATTTTATATAGGAAGCATTTTGTGAAGAAAAAAAATACTGCAAGAAAAAGATTTGTCTTTTCACAGTCTGTGAGTTTGAGAAGAGGGGGTAAAGGGCTTAGACTGGATTCAAGTAAAATCAGGGATATATTGAAAATGATAATGTTAATATATTCAAAGTATTAAAATAGAAATAGGACAGAGGATTTAAGAATGCTTAAGGCATCTTTCCTGTTGGACACATCTAATTTAAAATTAGGCCTAATTTCAGAAAGAAATATCTTTAAAACTTACAGTTCCATCTCGGTCTGGTGATCCTCTGTAATAAAATGAAAATATATTCCATTACTATAAAGAATCCAAAAACCTACATTAGTTTTTTTTTTAATTACCACCACTGCTTGATAAAATAGCTGCACTCAAAATGAATATACTTCTTAAAATCATATTTTTGTTTCAAATATTTCCAATTTCTTTGCCTATTACTTGGTTCCATACACTATATAAATGAAGATAAAGTGTATATAAAAATTTATAATTGATAAATACTATAAAAAATTAGAATTGAGAAAACCACATAATACAAACAAAAGCATGATAGAGGCTTAGGGGTACCAAATTTGAAATGCTACTTTTAAACTTTTCACTTAAAATGATTAGTTCATATTATTAGGACTTAAATACTATCCAATTCATACAACCCGAATGGATTTTTTTGCATAATTCAACTATCTCTCTTTAACAACATTTTCTAGCTGTTGATACAGATTTTTTCTCTCTCTTCCTTTCAGAGGCATAAGCAATAACATAACCTCACATACAGGCCTTATATGTGCAATACAGTCTGTAGAGTGGATGAATCACAACTAATTCAAAAAATTGTAAGGTTAATCTGATGGAGTGAGCTGCAGCTCATGAAAAGATGATGTCTTTTAATAACTTTTGTTATCAGAAAATGTGCTACCAGATTCCTGATTTTTTTCAGCATTTTATAAAACTCTTACATCAAATATAATAGTCTCTATGGAAAGAGGATTTGGGATCTGAACTCAATGACTGTGTTTAAACAAAGATGCTAATCCCTGAGCTCAGGTTTATGGAATACAACAGCAGTCTTCAAGGAACTTGCTGTGTCTTTCAGAAATCTTTATTTGGTCAATGACCAGGACAAAATAAATGAAGAGATAGGTAAATAAAAAACACAAAGCAATAACCCCAGTCCAAAAACATCTCAAGCAGCAGAGGGAAGTAGCATACATAATAGCATATTATGACATTAAAGTGTATCTCTAAAACTGGAGAAGTTCTTAAGAATGTATATTTTTAACATTTAAACTATAATCTATGAAACTAAAGCATAATGAAACTAAAACCCTTCTAAGATAGTCCCTAAAACCAAAAAGATAGTATTCTAATAGTATCACTATAATCTACAAAAGAACAGCACTATGGAACTGAAAAAAAGGTCAATAAAAATTATCCCCGTCCCAGCTTTTGCCTTATTTCCATTACTGTACAGCAACACAAACTTTAGCTACTGAGCGAGTGATAGATGATTTCAAGTCTTCTAAAAGAAACATCACGTGGTGCTTGCCCAATCTTCCAGCATGTTTGCGTAATGGGGTAAGATAAGATTGGTCCAACCAACCTGCTATGCCCAAACACATAAATCATATTGTCACATAAGGTAATATCTGGATTCCCATGATGCCAATTTAGCTTAATGTTGAACATAGATAAATTTAGCCAATGAGCCATTTTGGAATTCTATATGGCACAGCATTCCCTTTACGTCTATCTCAGTGTGCCATATAAAATGTATTATTTAAAAAATTCATAGATGATAGTACATCCCTTTAAAATTATATTATTTACTATGGCCAGTCCAGCAACCGAAAATCTATTTAGTAGTCTTTTCTGTAAAAATTATGCCAACTGAAATATTTCTAGAATGCGGACTTGTTAAATTAATACATATCACCACTTCTGGTGGCAAAAGTTAAAAATTAATTAATTTTTATCAAATGTTTTGGAGGAAGTTGGTAATTAATTTTGCTGTTTGGTTTATACATATGGTCATTGCAATAGAATATTTTTTTTTTCTAGATGCCAGAGTTACTATTGTAAAATAATGGGTAAGACCAAAGCACATACAGTATTTCCTTCAATTAGTATATGCAAAATCCCTCAACTAAGGACTTGTTTATTCATATCTGGTCTCCCCCTTTGATAAATAAAGACAATCTGTTAGAAAATACTTTACTGACCTAACTAAAAAGTCCTCCTAGACAGAAATACTAAATATGAGTGGTTAAGATAATTGTATCTTTCTTAAGATTACAAACATATTTTATATACTCTGAAATTATGCAATTTCTTTAACATTTGCTTCTGCATAGTTGTTTGATCTGGTCTGTTTTCCGTCCCCCTGGATTTTTAAAAATATCTCTGTTGCTAATGAAACACTATTCTAAGAAAGAAAAGAAGCAACAAACAACCAAAAGAAAATCAAATTATTAGGCTGTATAGCTCCTTCCATGCATAAATCACATGAAAGGATATCAACATAGGATTCTTCCACACTGCCATCTTAACATGCGTTCCTCCCATCCTTAATTGGCAAAAAAGTATACCAACATAAATTCTGCCATACGTGCCTTAGCATCTTCACTAAGTCCATATCAGCCTTGTTCAACCTGAACCTTTCCAGTGGACATCAGCTTCCAGAATTTCCACTGAATGTCAACACTGTTAGGAGGTCTGTGTAGGTGAGTGTGACCATTAGGCAAACATCTTGATAACTGATAACACAAGCTGACTCGTGTTTACATCTTCTATCTAGATGTTTTCCTGTTCAGGTATAGTCCACATTCCCCTTTAACATAGTTCAACCAAATCCAATTTGGTTCCCTGCCAGATCTTGGATTACAATTTCAACAATTCTCAGTGAGCATGGCCACTGTTGGTGAATATGTCAGCTAAAGGACTTTTCATGGCCACATCAATATGTATTCTTCCAGCCCTTGAAAAAACATATACCAGCATAACTTGCACTGCCCTGAAGTCTGAACTCTAATCTGTCTCACTAAGGCTTGTAAATGGATCTATCCTTACAGGGTTTCTCTAAGATAATTGAAGGGCAGTGATTGGTCAGTTCCATTGGCTTTGTTTCTCATCCCATCTAGTGTCAGCAGCCACCAGGAAAGAACACCAAAATTGCTCTCCTTTAAGTGTGACAGGCAGGCATGGGTGAGTGTGGGCAGTGACCAGGATGGAGACTTTGCCTTTCAAGTTGCGTCAATGCCAGGTCACTGGTGCAGAGATGTTCTGAGTTGGTAACTTGTCACCTATGCTGGTGCTGAGCACAGATCTACCAGACTTCTGGAAAAGTGGTTGATGTCCAAAACTAGCCCAGCTGACAAGTTGGTGGGACAAGGGACATTTAAATAATGAATATTTACATTCATTACAGACATTCATTTAGATAATTTCAGCTGAGTGCCCCAGGCCACAATCTGTATTAGGGATGCAGATAACCTTCAATTCAATTCAAACCTTTATTGGCATTACAGATAACCTGTCCCCAACTGTTTTGTGAGCCTCCCAAAAGTGATGCTAAGAAATGGCCTGTGTCCTAACCCCAACTGGACATTTGACTTCTGAGTTGATTTCCCCCCATTGGTTTCCTTTTCGAGTTCACATTCATACACATGCAAACATACAAACACATACCCACTTTCTGTCTCTAACTTACTGCCCCGTATGTTCAGTAAGCTGGAAAGTATAGAAGTTTCAGTGCACTGAATGGGGCTCCTTGTCACTTTAAGTGGATCTTATGAAGAGCTGCAAGCATCTTCCTCTAGCCTATTACTATTACTAAGGAACCCAGTAGAGCCAAGTCTGTGGCAGAGTATTACCTCTTAGGTGAAACTTGGCTTCACATTTTGGGCAGGACATAAAAGTACTGCTGGTAAATGATCTGCTTTTTTCTCTTTGTCTTTAAACTTCTTCTGCTTCCTGCTTCCTTTCTTCTCCTTCCAGTTTAGTTTGCACTCAGCACATTCCCAGTCAATCCCTTTATCCAGATCAGAGCAAGCACATCTGCCACTCAGTTCAGCTAGCAAAAATATAGCTTGAGATATATGTATATACACTAGCAAACATCTAAAACAGTTAACTGGCAAAAAGGCAGGCAAAAGCAAGGAGGGAAGGAGAGAAATGAACTATAGGCAAGAATTTACATTATCTATAGCTATCCATCTCTAAATCAAAAAGTCATAGAACTTTCCAGAGCCATTGAAAACAATACTGTGGGTGGTTAGCATGGACAGTCCTAAAGGGATTATTCCAGCCTTTGGTTATTCCAGCTTTAACCCTTGTATGTACTTAACATAGCAGAATTGAGATGGAAAGTAGCACACCAGGTGATTCCTTCTCTATTCTTCACGTGAAAGAAACAATTTAGTGGGTGGGGGTGATGTATCCAACAGACCTGATAAGCTACTTCACAGTTCAAATCTACAGAAATTACTTTATTTTAAACATTCAAGTACATTATTTAAATTCTCTCAAATAAACACAATTTAAAGGAGAGGCACTTGATCAGCAGTAATCACAAGCACCCCAAAAGGTTAGTATAGGGTGATCAAAGTCATTTTCACACATGTCAAAAGTTCTTGTACATTTCGTTGACCTCCCCACTTTCCAATTTTTTAGCTTTTCTGATGCTGATATTTGCTATGAAACTTTCCAGGGAAGAAAAAAGGAATTCTACTTATATGGGGGGAAAGGTCTCCCAGAAACAGAAAGCAGCAAGATACTTAAAATATTTTTTCTCACACATCATCCAGGAACTGTTAAGCACCTCATCTTGGAAAATAGTTTCATTTCAATAATCGTTCACCAATTCCATTACGTTCTAAACCAACAATGAAATCCTGACACTGTGAAGTATAACTGAAAAACCAAGACAATTCTTGACGGACATCTAACATCAGAAAAGCTTTCGTTTTTGAAGATTTGAACTCCACCTCCAGTGAGTCTCTGTATTCACACGGAGTTGAATGAGTTCAATCAAACCTGCAAGCCCCATCTCTCTGGCAGTTTAGACAAAATATTCCATTTTCATCCTAACAGAGAATCAGCTTTTTGAGAAATGAGCCACTGATTTTTCATTGCTTGTGTAAAACAGCATCGTTCATGAAACAGCTTTATTTATGTATTTGTTTGTTTGTTTATAAATCATATTTATAGGGCATCTGACACAAAATGACTGGGTGACAAACAATTAAAAACAAATCCAGTACAATATAATCCCAAAAAGAAAAGAACAACCAGCAACTAAAATAACCCATACCATAATAAAACTCCCATCAAGGGACATACTCCCAGCCCAGCACCCTGGGTCAGCTCAAATACTGTTCCTGTGGCCAGGTACCACGCGAGAGAAGGCACCCCACCAAGGTCCCATCAGATGGCACTGTTTTAAGGATGGGACTGGAATCAGGCCGAATCTCTCTGACTAAATCTTCAGCCTTTTCATTCACTTGTACATACTTACGTGGAATCGGTATCCTTTTCTTTCTTCCGTATTCCAAAGGCTTTCCTTGTACGTTTTTTCAATCCTGTGGAGACAGAAGGAAAAAAAATAAAAGATTGGGTACATCAGGCAGCTTTAAACTGGTAATAATTGGGTTAAGTAATGCAGTAGACAGCTTAGGGGCAATCCAATAAAACATACTTGGAAGTAAGTCTCACTGAACCATATAGAGAGTTGTGTTTTAAAAAATAAACAATATTGTCATATAATGAATAAAGAACTACAGAAGGCTTTATATTCCAATGTACAATTAAAGCTTAGAATATAAAAGATTTCCCCCCCACAAATGGAATTACGGTATAGTTTATTGTTACTAGCTTAATAGACAACTACAAGTGAATAATGGTTCTTTTAGGACTACATTATAAATGACAAACTCTCCCAGCAGAATAAAAAAACCCTAAATATTTCAAGAGATATAAAAGATATATTTTTGCTATGTTTTTACAAGCTGTTTAGAAAATGTTATTTTGATATACCTGTCATAATTTTCTACAGTAATAAATTCTGACACACAACCACACATCCATTACAAAGGCAAACAGTTTTGATTCATTGACATATGCTTTAAATCGGGGTTCCTCAACCTTGGCAACTTTAAGACAGGTGGACTTCAACTCCCAGAATTCCCTAGCCAGCCTTGCTGGCTGGGAAATTCTGGGAGTTGAAGTCCACCTGTCTTAAAGTTGCCAAGGTTGAGGAACCCTGCCTTAAATGCTGAAGAGAACAATATCCAATACCTCTCCTCAAAGAAGGTAGGAAAATACATAAAATGGGCAATAGGAGAAGGAAATCTATAAGTGGTATATCCTAGACAAATTTGGGGGGAAATTCTTGTATTTCTCAGCATTCTAAAACAGTTCCATCTACTGCATTGGACTCAATTTCAGCTGTACACCAATTTCTGCTTGCAGAACAAGGCATACGAAGAGCACAAGGGAAGTAAGCTCTGCTACAACTATCTCTTTATGCACTGACACCAATAGTGATCCTATTACTACAGAGGAGACAGTCTCCTTTTTAAACCATGCTGAAGTTTTTGTCTATTTCCTAAGACAACAAAGGGAAAAGTTATTACCATGAGTAATGTATATGCAGGACCTTTCAGAAACTGGTTACATATGCCCCAAAATACTTTGTTCCATTTCCTGAAGGTTTTCTTCCCCCACAAATGGGGTGTCAACTTTTTTTTTAACTTCATCTTCAGTATGCTTTAGGTTCTTTGATTATGATAAATCCAAGAAGCAAGAACCACACAGAATTCAGAAAGGCATCTTTAACATTAGTCAGAGATAAAAGCATCATCTTGAAAACTCTAAAAGTCAGTCCCCAGGCAGCTTTATAGCAAGTAAATTAAGGCAGAGTCTCTTGGAAACATGTCCTTCCCATGGTCCCTGAATCTGGGCTGGGCTGCTTCTTCTCACACCGGTCTAGCTTCCTCACCTGCTTCTCACAGCTACTTACATGTTGTGAGGTGGGAGGTTTCTGTTCGATCCCTCTCTAACACCCTGCAGCCTCCACGGCTGTCCCTGTTTTACGATCTGGAAAAGGCCCCTGAGAAGAAATCCTGTGTGCCTTTCTTAGGATTTAAGAAAAATGTTGAAAGCCAGGGAGGCTGCAGTTCTGCATAGTGGCATCTGTGGGATGTGTGTATGTGTGGGTCTGGGTCTGTGGGTGTGTCTAAAAACTCAAGATGGTGGTTGCAGCCATGCAATTGAAACCTTGCCCCTTGATCTATGTACAAAAGGAGTGGACCTTTCATTATACAGTCACACCACCAACTTGACTTTTTAAAACCTACCCCCAAACACCCCTAGTTTTAGTTCTGGGTAGAAATCATCCACTTGACTGTAATAAACTTTATCTGCCTATCAACCAAGTTTGTGGGCAGAGGAATTGGGTGGATGATTGCACTGACTTTTTCCACAGGAAAGACAATTCTCTAACTATTTTTCAAAAGTAGGACTCCCTCTGATCATACTATTACTGAGAAAGCCACCGGAAGAGATTGCTAAGATCTTCCCTTGGGGTTTAATTGAAACTTGGGTACTCAAAGAGGCTGTAGATGGTTGGAGAGATTATTGTACAATTAAAGACAGGATATTCGGGCATACCCTTTTGGCAGCCTCAACCACTGAGAGTCCTTTGGGACTGTGTTGGTCTATAAATGTGATTAATAAATGAATAACAGATAATTAAAGAAGTGCATGAGTATTTCTTGAATTTCTATACTCCTGGGAAATAATTTCTAAAACAAATTCCTTCCTCAGCAAGTAACTAGCAAGAAAAAATGCAGAAGAATTTCTTGGCCTGGTATTAATTATACAATGAAAGATAGGATGCTCTCTTTTAAAAAAAAGATAAACAATCGGATAAGAATAATACAAACAAAATACAGAAGACATCCTCAGCATGTCACTCTCCTACAGCTAAAAAGTTTCATAGATCTGTAATGCTGTAGGTTTTTTTAAAAAAAATCTGCCTGTAGCAGATTGTTAGTTAGTCCCTTTTCCTATAGATCTATTTAGCTACTATCTGTACTGCTTTCATTGCAAGACAAGGCTGGGAGAAGAAACATTTCACCTGTCTCCACAGAGTTTAGGACTGCAAGCTATGCTGTACGCTTTCCCTGTGGTACAATCCATCTTCTATTTCAATCCTTAGATGCAAATGGAAGCCCTAACCGAAGCCCCCTTAAGCATGATTATATGAACATTACATACGTCTGAATAGGATGGCTCTTATGCTTTCCCGAACTAGCTCACAACTTGTTGCTACAGTGATGTCCACCCGTTGAACCTCCAGAGGCCAAACTAATAATTGTCTTGCTACAAAAACACACCTTCATTTCCTGATAGTATCTTTAGAGAGTAGAGTCTGCACAGCTATGTTATTTTGCTGGGGCAACAGAGTCATCAGAAGGACAGATACCTGAGGACTGAGAGGTGAGGCCGAGAAAATACATTTGATATCCTAGGCATTGCATAAACAGGCCAGGCTGCTGCAAAAGTAAAACGGAAATACGCATTTTGAACAGTCCTTCCTTCCAGCTACAGGCTACATCACAGATTATGAGGAGACAAATCTGTCTGCGTAGAATTGGCTATTCATGGCAGCCAGCAACAGCAGTTCTGAGTCTTTGGTATATAATAAGTGTTTACACACTTGTCACAGTCACACTAAGCATATTTAGGATGAATAACAACAACAACAATAATTACATCTAAATATAAGGGAGAGTCGTATTCCATATGAGATCTTTTACTATAAAATGCAGTTGCATGACAAATTCCTACTAGAAACCTAATATATAATAATAGTCTCTCTCACATACTTCCATTCATTAAGGATACTTAAATGACAATCCTAAGCTTGCAGTAAGATAGGCAGTCTAGGTAGAAAATACATCAGAAGCCAGAAGGAAAGCTTAAGACTAAAACTGAAAATTCTAAAATAAAAATTATCTTGTCAAAAAGAATCCTGAAATGTCTGTACTTCTCTGTTTTATATGTAAGGTATTGATGTGTAAATAGGCAGAAACACGTGTGTATGTTCTACACACCATGTTAGTATCCACAGTTAAAATTAAACAAACTAATATATGATCCCATCATTCCCAGTCATCTCTGGCGCTACCGTTGGGGAAAGCTGATGGAATTTTACAAGAATCTTTCCACCCACATAATCGAGAGCTGCCCTTCGTTATAGAGTCTTATCAGCCTTTTTATCTTAACAGAGAACAGTAGTTATATGAATTTATACACATTTTCTGTTCTGCCCATTTTGAAAGATAAAACTGGAGAAAGCCGAGTATGTCCTGTATAATTCATTCGTCTTTTTAGGAATAAAAATCACTGAGTTTCAATCTCCATTGCACAAGGTGAAAATATACATGGAATGCTTTTTACTCTTTGAAAACATCACTGTAGATGCTGATCATTCAGCTTAGGAAAGTCTGAAAAAGATAACAAAAGGTTTTTAGAGTAAATGATTTCTGATTCCAAAGAGCACTCTAACATTATGTGCCTACACGAAATAGTTCCATTTATGCCATTCTGTATGGCATAATAATAGTGGCATAGCTACTGTAACCCCAACAGAGTTTTATGGTCTTGAAAGCACATTGATTATAGTTATTACTTTGAATATCCACAGTTAACTATAAACAGGAAGCAGAAATTAACCATACTAATTCTGGAATAAGCTTTGGACACATGGGCACTTTTTTCCCCCTTCACTTTTATCTATAGTGCAATTTCATTCTTCCTTACCTTGTGTGACAAACAACACTTTGCAGTTATCACGGTTTGCTAGTTCAGTAACATTAAACTTTGCTGCAACCCAGAAAGGAGACGATGGAGAATATCTGGCCCATTTCACCTTATTAATTAAATATATTTTACCTTTTGTACAAGGTACTATATCAGCTTGAATTGCATACAGTAATCCAGGTATTGAAAGCGTTCCCAACGTTTTTAGAACTTGAATGACACAAATTTCTTGATGAAAATTTAATGTGAAATCTAATAATGCTTTGTATTTTTCTGACTTCTTCAATATATTTCACTGTTGGAAAAGGAGGAGGAAAGAGAAATATCTTCAAAGATACAAGAACAATTTGATTGGTTGGCATGACAATTTGATATGCTCATCAATATTTTACTGAATTCATTTTCAAGAAAGAATTGCAGGTGTCACACAGAGGGAACCAAAACTAAAATGATTAGAAATGCTGGCATGAGACAATCGCTTTCCTAGCATAAAGTATAAGGTACATAACTCTGAATTTAGGTTAGAATATTGGAAAGCATGGGTAACTGGATGGCAAGTAGTTTAAATATTGAGATCAGGGATTTTAAAAAATTGTAAGTAAACGCAACGAGAGCCAGGTTGGTGTAGTGGTTAAGGTACCAGGCTAGAAACTGGGAGAATGTGAGTTCTAGTCCCACCTTAGGTACAAAGCCAGCTGGGTGACCTTGGGCCAGTCATTTTCTCCCAGCCCTAGGAAGCAGGCAATGGCAAGCCACTTCCAAAATCTTGCCAAGAAAACTGCAGGGACTTGTCCAAGCAGTCGCCAGCAATCAACACTGACTTGAAGGTACCAAAAAAAAAAACCCTAACAAAAACAAAAAACAGTAGAGACAACATATTTGCAATAGAACATTCAAATTAATCACAAGTATCATACCCCCTCCAGACCTATCAGATAATTTATTTGATATTATCAAGTTGTCAAAGATACTATCAATAGTGAGACATTATCACTATCTCTGTGTTTCCATAAAGCAGATGGTCAATTTGCAATGGATTCTCACTTGCTTATAAGAGGAAAATTGTTAGACTGAAAATTATTTGAAAGAAAAGTGATAAATTATTATTTTTAAGTTATCAGGCAACCACTCCTCAACTAAAATATTGTAGCAGAGCTGTAAAATACAGAAAAAAGAAGTACAGATGTTCAAAAATTCTCCCAAACAGTGATTTGCAACCCACTCATGATGGATTGCAGCAATATTGCCACATTTTTCTTTAGAGTCAGAAAAAGCTAGGACAGCTAATTTGTAGGCAGCTTATTATTATTATTATTATTTTTACTGTATTATGCAGTTGTAGGTCCACATTAATTATTCCATATTATTTCAGGCTGGAGATAGAGGAAAACATTTTTATGATATTCAAGTGAAAGCATTAAAAGAGATACCATGGTTTACAGTACATATAGTTATTAGTCTGTTCTCTGCAGACTGTTTTACATTTTTATATTGCTTCCAGAACTGCTGAATAAGAGATGAGATATGGAAATAACCTCTCCCCTCAGAAGGGTATCCCTCTCTCTTGTGATTCAATTCCAGAACGTACAGGTTGAACTCTCTGGAAGACCTGTCATTGTTCAGGGCAACTGGAGGTATAGAAAATGCATATCTTAATTTTCTATCTTTTCCTCTGCAGATGCTGTACAAATCATGCATTTTTTAAAGAAGCTGTCTTACCTTCCCAATCAATTGAAAGGCAATGAATACATTGCCTTTTTCAGGATTAATTTATCTTTACTGCACTGCTTTGTAGTTTTTCTTATAATATGCATACACAGATTACTCATCTTGCTAAATATTTGCTAGGTCTATGATAGACACACCAGTAATTGTCTGAGGCAATTTTCTCTGCAGAACATAGAATTATGGCCTTTTCTGATCAAGTAAACCAGAGCTTTCATGCTTGCTGATTAAATACAATTATACAAGAGAAATAACACTTGACTTGATAGCTACATATCACAGCATTAGACTTCAGACTGGTTTCCTCCGATACTGATGTGTTGGGTAGTGTAGACAGTAAAGAAGATGACCTTGATGCAGATATGCAGGATTTGTTGCCTAGGCAAAAGGGGCTGAAACATTTTAAAGTCCAGAGTGAAATAACATTTCATTAGGTTTGAAGTAACATTTCAGGCAGACACCTCCTTAATTTACTGAACTATAAGGAGGAAGAGGAGGAGCACAATCAGACTTGCAATATTATTTTATTATAGACAATTTCAATAAAAGTAGTTTTAGTTTTCCTATGGAGTTGATTTCCTGGTTTGGCTTACCTAGTGGAGCTGACAAGTAGCTTATACTCATAGCTCTATATCAGATAAATAAAATATACCTTGAGCTATAAAGTCACCAATTCAAACCTTAGCTCAGCTCAGCCTCATAAAGATATTATATACCAAAGGGCATCTCATTTTCAATCAAATCTCCTCCATCTGATTTATGAACAAGATACAAAACAATCCAAAGAAGTATAAACAGCCCCAATGTTAAATTAGCACATATTTAGAATTGTTCTTATAAGGGCAGTGGTGCTCTTATAGAAATGGTACAAGCGCATGCAACACGTAACTTGAAAGCTTGGCTTTCGTTCAAGATGGCCCTGTAGTCAGATGGTCAATGGCTTGTACTTCCAGGAGATTTATTAATAACATCGTAATACTGTAAATGGATGATTATCTTTTGTTATTGGAGGGAATCTCTGTGTTGAGTGCTTAAATAGCTCCTGAGAAAGTGCTGGCACAAAGGTGACAGCCACAGACATTGAGAAAGATGTAAAATCTGTCCATATAGAGCAGAGGGGGATAAACAACAAATGAAAACTATCATTAACTTTGTAAGAACCAAACTGGAGGTGGCTGAGAACTGACTATCTCAGCTGCAAGATCACAAGAAACCTGTTAACACAGCTATAAGTGATTTAATGAAGTCTAATAATATCTTTCAGGACACGTCAAATACTTAAAATGTCTTGAGTCCAATATATGCATGGTAGGAATTCACAAACAAGAGAAGAGTTATTTTGCCTTTTTTATGGAAGCACTACTGTGTGAAGTATTAGTTTTGTCAGATTATTAGATAGAAACTGGGAAGGGCCGTCCTGTTCTAGCTTTTCTTTTTCTTTAGTAGGTGAAATATCTTGGCTATTTATTGTGAAGTTTCTCAATTTTGCTGTGAAAGAGTCAATCTTAAATCCAATCTATGGTCACTGAGCAAGGAAAGAATAAATCTCACATTCTCTTTTCCCTAGATACCAAACATATATATATGTTCAATTACTCAATACTATAATGTGATTATTTTGTACACACAGTGCTAATGTACACTGTGTTTAAAGTGGACTAGCTATTGAATCATCAAACCACAGAGTTGGAAAGTATCATTTAGGTCACTGAATCCAACGCCCTGACAGGGCCTAGCTGAACATATTATCTTCCTCACAAGATGAACAAGCTGATGAACCTATTAACTCATAAACTGAAGAACTGAGCTGCAGTGCCAGTGGAGGAAAGGTAAATGTAGGCTTTGCTCTTCCTGACCCAAGATAAAGTATTCTGACCTCAAACTGGAGGCAAGGACACTGGATTGGAGCCAAAGCTTTGCAGAATCTGACATAACTAAATCTGCACTGCTCAGCTTCAGTGGTCCCTAGATAGAAAATTAACGAACCTTGGCTATTTGCGGACCTCTCAGAAAAAGTTCCTCTACTGGAAGTTGTGACAGTTTACTTAGCGGCTATATTTGTCAACTGTGATTGAATCTCACTAGAATCTGGCCATTGTATTTGGACAGTTTGTTGAAATTTTGATTCTCACATTGAATCTAACTCTGCTACTGCCTGATACACAGCTTTGGGAGCAAGGACAACCGTAAGATGACCTATCCTCATTTATAATTAGCCTATTAGTATCTGCTGGAGTCTAATTAGATTGTGAAAACATCTGCAGGGTGCAGGGTTCAAAAAAATTTTTTTTGGGATTTTTTTTATCCTGCCTTTATTATTTTTTATAAATAACTCAAGGCTGTGATCATTCCTTCCTCCTCCTATTTTCACCACAACAACAACCCTGTGAGGTAAGTTGGGCTGAGACAGAGTGACTGGCCCAAAGTCACCCTGCCAGCTTTCTTGCTTATGGCGGGA
Source organism: Python bivittatus (assembly GCF_059951505.1). NCBI lineage: Eukaryota > Metazoa > Chordata > Lepidosauria > Squamata > Pythonidae > Python > Python bivittatus. The sequence goes on from NW_028277098.1 coordinate 37,650,373, forward strand.
CTAGAACTCACAGTCTCCTGCTTTCTACCCTGGTGCCAAACTGGTTCTCTTATTTGAGATTGAAATTGAAACACCTCTAACAGATGATGTCCAGATTTTGCTTGCATGCACCCAGCAAAGAAAAACTCATCACCTTTCTCCATTACAGGTTCTACTATAAAATTACTGTTACTGTTAGAATTTTTTTCCCTAACATTCAGTTGGAATCTATCTTCCTATAACTTAAGAATTTGAATACAAATTCTGTGCCTGAATTTTGAATGCCCAGCAATGTAACAGAACTCTGTGTGTGTGTGTGTGTGTGTGTGTGTGTGTGCGTGCACGCACGCGCATACCTTTGAGTCAGTGTTGACTCCTGGCAGCTGCCTGGACAAGTCCCTGCAGTTTTCTTAGCAAGATTTCAGAAGTACGTAACACAAAGTAAGCATCAAATATTACATCTACAGCAGTTTTAAGCACACAAAAAGATTTGTTATTTAATCTACACTGATGTGCCTTATAAAACATTTATAAAAAGAACATTTTAACTTAAGACCAGCCAGGAACCAACCTAAAAGGTAAGCTATAATTTGTATGTTGATATTTAGATTTTTGTTGACCACTGTGTCCACTGGATTATAAATAATATTTCTTACAGATGGAGGATTATTCAGTTAAAACCCAAGTAATGCTATAAACTTGCATGGAGACCATGGCAATCCTTACAGTGATATGGATGTCCAAATTCCTTAATCAAATAAAAAAATGCAGTCTTTTATATGTCAGAGATTGCTGTTGAAAGGACATGCATCTTTAAACCCACTCTGCCATCCATATTTGAAAATATTCACTTTGCTGGCTTAAGCTTTTTATTCACTTATGAAGTATAATACTGAACAAAGAACACTGCAATCAAGCTGCCATTTAGCCTCCAGAAAATATTATCCACACTTGGTATTTTTAAAATACATGTTGCAAAGCATCAGCCTTTATATAGTTTGAAAAGTCACAGCTTTAGCAGTTTGTAAGTAGAATTTGGAATGGTGCCAGTTCATCACAAATAAACCTACAGAATGGAGGTAGGATCGGAAGCACAAAATAAATCTCCAAAAATAAACAGAGCCTTCACTACCTATCTATAATAATTATTATGCCATCTAAAATATGGTTAAATGTTTCCAGACTATCCTGTTGTTGCTGTTATTTTTCATATCTCCTTTCTAAGCATTTGGCTCCTTATTTCTATATGGCCTGTTGGGGCAAATGCTTAGAGGTAAAACAGCAAGTAGCTGACTTTGGCTAATCTTGAAAAATTTTAAGCAGGGTCAGCCCTGATTAGTACTTGGATGGGAAACCACCAGAAGATCACAAATCTGAGGACTGGATTTAAAAGTAAAAACAAACAAAAAAAAGTCATCCTGGTAGAAGCCATGGGCAAACATCCCTTGAGATTATTGCTAAGAAAACAGTACGTGACCATGCAGCCATCATGCACTGAGTTGAAGACTCAAAAGTCCAAGAGGATTTTCAAAACAAAAAAGCCATTCAGAACAATGGATAAGATCTAGCCAAACTTAGTCATCTGGAAAATTAGACAAAGAACTAATTCATTTGGGTAGATTAAAACAAAAGAAGCCTTAGCAGTGAGCAAGTTAATTGTATCAGTTCATCAACGGGACAGGTTACTTGCAACACACAAGCCCTATTAATTCCAACAGGGTTTGTGTGGCTACTTTAAGATTAGGAGTAAAGAAAATGAAGACCAGCAAGGCAGAACCCTTGTCAGTTTTACACAGTTAAAAGAGAAAAGCACAGGAAGGGCCAGCATTTTCTTCTGCTGAACTTGTTTTAAAAACAACACAAACAGCCAACATGTCACTGCTGACCCTGGAAAACCAAAGGGCCAACTTTTCCTCCGTGATCCAAGGACTGGAACAAGGCCCATTTGTGGGAGGATTACAACTCTACTGCTTTTTTGCCTAGAAACATGGTGAATAAAGTGGGGAAGGCTGTAATATAGAAGTATATAAAATGATTTAGAGTATGGGGAATATGCCTCTCCCCCCAAAACAGTGAATGACAAGACTTTCAAGGCATAAGAAAGCTGTGAAGATATAGTGAGGGCCACACAATTATTTTTAAAAAGTATTAGACAAATTCACTGAGGATAAGGTTATCAATGGTGTCTACATACACCACACAAACATACACTTTTTTTTTGTGTGTGTGTGCCTTTGAATCAGTTTTTGACTCCTGGCAACTGCCTGGACAAATCTGCATTTTTTGGAAGTGATTTGCCTTCCTAAGGGAGAGAGAGAGGGTCACCCAGCTGGCTTTGTGGCTAAGGTGGGACTAGAATTCATGGTTCGCCGGTTTCTGAACCACTACACCGAACTGTTTCATAATACACAAATAGACATATACATATACATATACATCTCCTCCAGTATCAGAAGAAGCATGCTTTTGAATGGCAGATGCTATTGAACATGAGTGAGACACTCTTGCATTCGTTTTGTGTTATGGACTATCCTAGCCATCTGGCTAACAGCTGTGAGAAAGAATGCTAGAATAGATTAACTTTCCACAAAATTCTGAATTCTTAGAACATTTTATCCCAGAGAAGCAATCCATAGATGACATTTACGAGTTAACTGTTGAATACACCCAGGATCTGACCATTTGGGTGGTTCATTAACAATTCTGCTATGATCCACTTGCAATTAATGACTGAAAATAATATCTACATTAATATATTTTGACCATCCAAGGGCAAAAGTCCATATTTGGTCCTAAACCCACCCAATTCATAGACAGGTTCTAAGGAATTTTTTGCCCCAGTGCTAAATTAGCATCTTTATGAAAATTCAGTACCAACTTTAACATCTGGGTAAACTTTTGAACACAATGCCAATTTAGCATTTTAAAATTTTATATCATCCCCTTTAAGTTAGCATCAAAATCCTTTTTCTTTGCAGACTCCAGTGATACATCATTTCACATAAAAAGCTGAAGGTGCAGACTACAGATTTTTTAACATGTAGTCTGTACTAAGTCTTACTGAATTCAGTGAGATTTATTTTAATATTTATAGGATTATGCTGGTAGTGCATCAAATATACATGCCAAAAGGCAAATGGAAACCAAAACAGTGCACAATATTACTGTGAAATAAAACAGTACTCATAAGTGAACAAAAATAATTTCTGTAGGGACTGAAATATCCTTCAAATCTCTTGTCAGTTTGAAAAAAAACCCAGAAAATTAACTTGTGCTTCTTCTTCCTTTTTACTGTATTTCTTTAAGTACCTTATGATTTTGGCTGTTTAACATGCATCAGATTTAGCAATAGGAATATGTTTTATATAAAATCTTCACAAATGTAAAAAAAATCTTATCTATTTGCTGGCTCTATGTATGAATGTATTTAAAGAAAAAATAAATACAGTAATGATAAACTCTTGCTTATAAAAACAAGAAAAATATGATTTTTCTTTAAGTCTTTTCAATGTCAGGAAGAATCAATGCTATAAAAACCTTTTCAAAATGGCATCAGAAATTTAGAAGAATAGGACAAACTTTCCGTAAGATATTTCCACATAACCAGTAGGTGCCATTCCCAGTTTGGTGATGTATAACTGGATTTCTACACTGTCAGTATAGAACTGAGCTGATAATTTCCAGGTCATCTGTGGCAAAGAAGGAATTGTAGCAAGAACACTTTGCAGCAGTAATGCTAGAACTTGGTGATAGGACCTTTCCCGCTGGTAAGAATGTTCAATTCAGCCCACATACCAGCTCCTTGGCTCTCCTTCCCTCCTTTTTGAGGCTAGCACACATTGAAACCCTGCTACTCTTAGGAATGGGGCTGGCAAAACAGGAACCAGCAGTCCCCAGGTCACAGGGACCCATTATGTCAGTACTACCAGTGAAGGAAATGGCCACATTTCCATTGATTGAGAAAGGTGAGAGGAAAAGGGCTAGAATTTAAATCCTGGAGCATAGGCACATCTGTACATGTATGTATATATATATGTATACATAGACACACACACACGCATACTTACACACAAAGAGAGAGAGAGGTTTTGATTTATGCGTACTGCAGTAGACATATCTTGTCCTGTCTATGGCTTCATGCTATCTGTAATAAAGAAACTAATCAAGCCATGTTGTCTCTGTGAGGCTTCTGCCAAATAACCTGTTCTAGAATTTGAGATTAGTGTTTGGAGAACTGAGATTTACAGCTGTGCCTGGGAGAGGCAGTGACCAGTCATGCTTTTTGAAATGCAGGGCTAGTTAAAGGAAGGGAGGAGAAGGCAGCCCTTTCTTGATGTGTGTTCCCCTATCGGCCACCAGGAGTACTGACTGGATCATCCAGCAACACAGTAGTGAAGCTGACCATGGTCAATAATTTGTTATGTGGAGGTTTGTGGAATGAAAGCAGTACGGAAGTTCCCTTAGTATCCTGAGTATTGTAGGAAGAGCTCTTGATGAAGAGAACTCTAGGTTCCAAAATATTCAGACATTAAAAATCACAGACTGAATCCAGAAACAGGCTAGCAGCAGCAAATTGACAAGATTCTATACTTCACATGTGATGGCATTAATCAAACTGAATATAGAAATATAATTTTGTAAAACTGTTTCAGGCCCTATTTTAGCAAACAAAGTTGGAGTGGCTTTGAATGCCACACTGATATGGCAAGGGAAACGGATACATGGGAAAATATGAGAAACACAAAATTAGTCTCTCCTTTTCAGTTCTGACATTTGGCCTCTGGTTTTAGCATTAGGGTAGTCTATAAATATCCAATTATTGATTCTTTATAAAACATGTCACAGCTACCTTGGTATATCCTCTAAACAATCTACCTAGACTCTTTACCCTCTCCATTCACCCTGCTGTTTATATGAAAATAATAACCATGCTATTATTTTAAGATCTATTTAAGCTATCACTATGGGCAATGGGCCGTAAATTAATAAGGAAGACATTAGAGTACATATCACAGCTAATTAAATACCCAGTGTATCAAACAGATCAAGATAATAACCAGGAAAAACATAACTAAATTTCCTGTTTCAAATAACAGCTAATAAAGAAAGCACTAAAACATCCGGTGAGATGTTTTCTTTTAAATTAAATTATTGTGTGCATTCTCTAGTAGTCAAGGGGACAAATTGGGTAGGAATGTTTTATACGTGGTTCTTCTTGTCTCTGGCAATGCCAGAAGTGGTGACCTGGCAGGGTTTATTAGCTTGGTCTCAGCTGTGGTATGGAACAAAAAGGAACTCCGTGTATTGAAGTTACATACCAATACATGCCTATTACATTGGTAGGGTCAGCTTTGGGTAAAAACCAACTTCCTCACACTCTTGGTTTGACGCCAGTTATTTTGGTTATACCTTTATGTATTGACAGACAGCAAAAGAAGCTTCAGGCCAGAGTCAGATTTAAATGTCAAAATGCTTTACTTTCAGTTGCTAAAGCCCTTGCACCCTGCATAATATATTCATAAAATAATGTTCTGCACCTTCATTCCATTCCAAAGGATCCTCAGACTGATGAATCTATCATCATAGAACAATAAAAATCACTGTCACAAAACAGAAATAGCTGCCAAAGTCAGCCACAGACAAATCAAATGTAAAGTATGGCTTTACTTACGGAAGTCATCTGTAGGTCTCACTGTGAAGACAATCAGCATTTTAAATACTTCTGATAAAGAGGTCCCGTAATATGCCACTATTTTCTACTTTGTGGCAAATACAGTAATACCTCGGTTCATGAACGCTTCTGTTCACGAACAATTCGGTTCACAAACAGCACCGTTCGCAAAATTTTGCTTCCGTTCGTGAACTCCACATCAGGTGATGAACACGACCTGCGGCCATCTTCCCTGCTCTGACACGTGGTCGTGGCTTCCTGTAGGGAGGGGGACTCTCCCTCCAAACAATAACTGCCTCCCCACCCGCCTTCCTCTCCTCCACGCCAGAAGTCACCTCAAGCAAGGTTAGTGTTCTCTCTCTTCATACTCTACTGTACTGTACTTTGTTTCATATTTTTGTGGTTTAAAAAAAAAAACATATGGTTCAGAACAGATTAACCTTATTTACATTGAACCTTATGGGGAAATTTGATTCGGTTCGCGACCAATTCGGTTCGTGACCAGAATTGTGGAACGAATTAAGTTCGTGAACCGAGGTACCACTGTAGTAGCACTTGGGAAAAGATTTCCCCTTAGTTACTATGTTTGCAGGCAGGGTCATGGAAAAAAAAGCAAGCCCTGAAACATTCATTCATTTATTCATTCATTCAATTTGCATACTGTTGCATCAATGTAGGCCTGCACTGGTTAATGAAACAACCAACAGAAACATCCCTAATAGTTAAATAGAAATATATTAAGTAGAAAATATATTAAAACAACCAGTAACAAATCAAAGTTACAAAATGCAAGGGTAATAATAGTGGTAATGAAAAATAAACAAAACCAAATAAAATTTCAGGAAATAAATCTATTTAAGTAATTCAAAATGAAATAAATGAAAGAAGGCAATAATAAACTATTCAAATGCTATTCAGAAAAGTTCTATCTTCAGTAGTTTTCCAGAATGTTAGAAAAGATGCAGAAAGTCTTACTCCTAAGAGGAGAGTTTTCTATAAGTCCAGAGCAGCAACACCTCCTGGCTTCCATTACCTTTACTTCATGAAAGTAGGGCATGACCAAAAGCTTCTCCCGGGAAGAATGTTCAGATAGCAAAATGCAGTCTTATAGGTACCTGGGCTCCAAGCCATATTCAGATCTCAAATAACTAATACATTTTAAAAGAAAGAAGCATCTCTGATAAAATACAGATATTTTTCAAGGAAGCCCTGATAAAGTACATTATAAACATCATATCTCAATATAAACAGGGGCCATGGGAAAAAAATCAGCTTTTTTCAGGGAGGCTGTGACTTATTCATCAGATTAAACTGTACAAAAAGTGGTTCTAATTAAAACCAGAAACAAAGCTGCATTAAAAGACACTTCCTAAATATGAATGTGAAAGACTGAAGGTCTCCTTCCGGATTACTTGACAGTCTTACAAAACAGTGGATTTAGTTTCAGGGTTTTTTTAGGCCATATCCAGATCTTCCCTGAGAGAATCCTTATAACCTCCTTGGAATCAGTGAAAAGGTTTAAAAAAGCAGTAGCTGCTCTGTAACAAAAAAAACAACAACAAAAAAGGCATTTCTTATCATGGTTCTGGTTTCTCCTCTACTGGTTTTAGCACATGACTTTGAGTTCTAACACTGAGAGAGACAAACAGCTATCTACATTTACTTTACTTTCAACTTTATTGATTAGTCTTACAACCATATCAACAAGAATAAGAAACATCAGCAAAGGTGAAACAAATGACTAATACATGATCTGTACCATCCGTGATTTGATGTCTCTAGCATGTCTCCCCCTGTTCTTCACTCCAAGCTAGAGACCCCTGAAGCCTTTCCTTACAGTGAGCAGTCCCAGCCCCCTCTCACCACTTTGGTTGCTCCTTTTTGTCTATTTGCATATCTGAACAATTCTCATATAAGAAGAGAAACAAATTGTATGTGAAACAGACTGTATCTTTTGATCTGAGAAAGAGGATAGGTAAAATAAAGACATTGTGCAGAGCTTGAGTAATTTAGGAGAAAGATAAAAACAAGCGTTTTTAATTATGGAATCTTTGTGAGTCTACCCATTAATTGTGGCTGAAAGCACCTCCTGCATGACAGTTTAAGGAACGTACTTAGAACAATCCATTCAGTACTGTAGACTGTGATCAATCAACATTTTGGCTTCTTTTCTTTCTGCCTTTTTTTTTTTTTAAAGCTTTACTATATTGCTAAAGTCATTAATCAGCCTAGCCGTAAATGCTTCAGAAGCAGCATCATGGCTGTGTCTTCCTTCACTGCATGAAGCAATAGTAAAACTGCATTGACTAATTAGAATAGATGGCTCTACTATGCTGCATTCCGGACTCTTTCTCGTCCTTGTTTTAAGCACAGGCTTAATACAAGGGATAACTAGATGGGCAGCTGTCAGACTCAGACCACAGGGATTCATGCCATCCACAAGGAAAAGGTTTTCCTGTTAAGGTTAATAAAGGTTAATAAAGGTTAATAAAAACATGATTCAACACAGGCAAGAGTGAGAGTCTTTTTGAACAAGGAAGACACAGTTCTTATACACTTTCTTATCAATCCCAGAAGAAAATAGAAGTTTCAATATTTGCATGAAGGTTTAGAAATGATTCTTTAACTTAACAGTTTGCTTTTCCTTGCTGATACAATTCTAGAAATATTAGAAACACATCTCATGGGTAATGCTTCTACGTTACAGTAATATAGGGGAGTTATAGTACTTTAAAACATTAGGATTTTGATACAAGAAAGATGATTATTTTCCACCATAGTTAACATGTCTGTTATAGCTCTAATGCACAACTATAATGACCCTTGTGGTTATTGAACATCACTAATGATAAGCAATATAGCTCTCCCTACCATCAGATGTTATGATGTTACTATTAGTATTAGTATATCTAGGTATCCTGCTACTGGCATTGGACTAGGACTAATAGAATTCAGTGCTCTGGAAATAATCCCTACAAAGAAAAACCTCCGAAGGTACTAAAAGTTTTATATACATAACAATTACAAGAATCAAAGCTTCACTTAGCTGAAAAGTACCAAAATTCTGTTTTGGACTGCAACTGTTAATGTTCAGAAATCCGTGTCCTTGCCATAAGGCCAGGAAGGGAAGAAAATCAAAATGGCATCCGATGGTTTTAGAAACTACAAATGGTTCGTGTTTAATCTGCAGCTTATTTGAGGGCTCCTCATCTTTTTTTATACTTATTTCCTCCACAAAATATATTTTGTTCAACTGAGTTTAGTGGGTGGCTGGAACTATATTCAGTTCCTTTTGGTTTTTTGCTTTTGGAAGCCTAAGAAGAGAAATCACATCCATCTCTCTCCGTCTGGAACTTACGTTCATTTCTATTAGATAATGAGCCATCATTTCCTTTCTTTTCATTGCTGCACTGAAGCCTTGCAGTCCTTGTATTGTATGAGGTATCATCAGCTGGCCCTTCCATCTTCACTTTTGATTGTAGGGATCATATAAAGAGTACCGCTACCCTCTGAATCTAGAGTATTCAGAGAGTAGGGAATGACTTTAAGCCATTAGCAGTAGTGCCCATCTTCCCCATCTTTCTTGGAAATAGGAGAATAAAATCTCCCTCTTTAACTGACTGCAGTGAATGCATCTCTGACAGCACCATGGCAACCAGATTATGGGAAGTGATGTCTCAGAAGTCTATTATGACTGAAAAAGTGAATTGCCAATAAATAGTCCTCAGTTTACCTAAACTCTCCTTATCTAACTTGAACTGGGGTTAGTGTCATTCTTCTGCGGGTTCCTAAGAGGCAAAGAGAAATTCAGTCCCACATAGCAACCCACAATTAAGATCATAGATGCTTCTACATCATCATCCCTTCCATTCACCAATCCTTCAAAAGCAGTGTGAAGACTTTTTAGGGTAAGCCTCCCAAAGTCATTGTGGAGTTGGGCAGCCTCCAAACTGATATATTAATTTAAGGCAATCCATCTTCAAAGTTGCCAGCTTTAATATGCTAGAGGCAGGGAGAAAAACTCACTGCCCAACTGAGCTTCCAGACATCCTGAAATAACATAAATGCCCTTGTCTCCCCTTTGTGCAAAAGGGTTGTCAAATTAATTGCTCGTACATCTGTTCCCCATCCATGACCTTATTTCCTGTATTTTGTGCATTTCTCTGGTCAAATGCAAAGAAAATGTCAGCACTTCCTATGAGGGAGAGCTAGAAAGACATCAAACCACCTTTCTCGTGAAAGACCTGAGATCTAGAGGTGAGGAGTTCCTGCAAATGGGAGAATAGATTGCCCACAACTCACCAGAATGGCAGTAAACTGGCTTATTGTCAGTTTCTCCCTGGCAAACTTGACTGGAACCAATTAACAGGCAGGAACTTCTGATAAGGATCTTTATTGAATATTTTTTTAGAAAAAAAGTCTAAAAAACCATTTCAGAGAATTCCAAAGACTGCTGTACTGTATATCAAAACGGAGTCCTGTACTGTATATAAAATGTTCTCCATGTTAAATTTTTGTGCCTCTTTCTCCCTCCTGCACTATGCGTTGGATTGGATGGTCCTCTCTTTTGGCCAGGAGGCTGGGTTTCCATCTATCTCTTGTTTTAATAAAATGTTGCTTTCCATTTACTATGTGAGAACTAACTCTCACACTCATCTCTCAGCATAGCTGAAATTGTATAATCACAGAAGTCCTGTGGAATCACAGTGCTTTCAGACTGGCATCGAATCCTTATGTGGAACTACCCTTAATGGACTTATGGGAACCCCTTTTAAGTGATCACATGTTACTTCACTATGATGTAAAACCAGTCTATTGTGTCAGGGTATGTGTGTGTGTATGTGTGTTACTACTCTTTCTGTGGATACTCATCTGTATGTCACCACAAATGCCATACTTTCTTATAGGTCCAATTAACACTGCTTTATGCAAGTTGGACCCCATTGAGTAACACTGCTTTCTGCAAGTTGCATGTCACCTAACCCTTCACTACTATCTTCCTCTACAGCATAAATGCCTGGGAAGTAGTGGCTTTTGTGCCTGAATTACTGTATTCAGAAGACTCCCTATGACCCAGAATCTTGGGCTACCACACACAGCTATAAATACCAAAGTCCAGTCTCTGCAGATACACACTTTGTATTAGCCATATTAATAGTACCTTCATACATTTGTATTGATTATGTCTAATAAGGCTCTCAAAAACAGGAGAATCTTATCCACATTAGATGAGAAGTGGCTAAGATTTTCTAGCTTCAGAGGGTCTGAATTTGATGTGCCTTCTTAATGTAAGAATGTATAGAATTAAGCATCTATTTGTCTAAAATGGCCTCTGGAAAGTCAAAATAGGTTTCTTTCAGGCAGCTGCCAGTAGAAGCACTAAGTACTGTATCTGAAGCATATTTCTCACACTCACATACAATTTGCCTTGTCCTCTTCGATAAGAAAGCAGCCTTACTTCTTTTACTCCCAAGATAAAATAGTCAGATGTAGACATCATGCTGCACAGCTGCATTAATTGTTATACTTTGAAATGCACCCAAGGAACCACTTTGCATGGCCCAAAAGAATCTAGCTGCTGGGTTGCACAGGTTATTGATACACACAAAGACCAACTCACAGTCTATTCCTTGCTGCCAGGAGGATCCTTTGACTATAGGTGGCCTATAAATCTTTCAAACAAAGACATAAATAATTCTGTAGCATTAACAAACATCCCTGGCACTTTATAGTGTAATATAACAAGAGGAAGAAAGAAAAGAGAAAAGGCACCATTGAAGTGGTTGGGGGAAGAGATAAAGTGTCAAAGGATAATGGTTGAAGATCATATGGGCCACAAAGGATGGTGGAACTAAAAGAGCAAAAATGACAGGCAGAAACATATCCCAACACGAGGACAAAAAGCTAAGCCTAGGACGAAGACAAGAGGACCTTCTACTTCATATGCAACATTATCTTCTTTTGGCACTTGCAGAAAAGGACCTTTCTTCCTCGCTGACTTCATACATGAAATTTATCATGGCATTGGCAGCAAAGCAACTATGTTTTTAATCCTGAAAACCTTTAAGAATAATTTTAGGAGTTCCATTCGTTTAACAACTATGCAATGTTCTCCCATTTGTAAGACTACAACCACCACTTCTGGGTTAAGAGTATTAAAAAAAATGCTGTGCTGCTAAATACAATGGCTGCTGTTCATCAAAAATGCTCTTTCTGGCAATATGTAGACAATATGTAACACAAGGAGAAGCCATACTAAGAGTACATCCCATAAAGAAAGATTGATACAGAAAAGCTCCTTAAGGTGAAGTATAAACTTTGGAACACCTCTGAGATCTGGCAGGGCCCTACCCTCTAACCCTTTCAGAAAGCCTTGAAGAACTGGCTTTTCCCACAAGTGGGGGTACAGTGAGGCTGGAGCCCAGTAAAACTGGTTGTTGATGTGCAGAGAGGGGTGTTGTTTTGGGGGGCTCTCGGAGTTTTGCAGTGGTTTTATGATTTTTTGCTTATTTGTTTGCTGTTTTTATTGCTGTTTATAAACCACCCAGGATTATGGTCCATAAGATGGGCAGTTATATAAGTTTTTTAAATAAATACAGTAAAAAAAAAGACCCAACTATGCAAATTATAAACAACATACTGAGAACTACACCACTGTACAATCGCAAATTCTAATTGAATTTAATAGACAGTAGCATCAACATTTAGCTTAAGTCAATGAAATCTAAATACATTACTAAAAAGAAATTGAAAAGTGGATCTCCATAACTTTAAAATGTTCTGGGCACTCTACTCAACTTTTGTGCAAAGTACTACCCAACAAACAAAGAAGATAGATAGATAGAGATAGACAGATAGATAGATAGATAGATAGATAGATAGATAGATAGATAGATGATTTAGATTTAGATTTAGATTTAGATTTAGATTTAGACTTAGATTTTAATTGGAGTTTTAAAGTTAATATTACAGTGATCCAAGGCTATACTCCACCAGAGATGCAGAGGAACAATTCTATGGCAACTTGTGGCACCTTGTTGACACAACACACACACACACACACACACACACACACAAGACAGCATACTAATTATAGAAGACTATAATGCTGAAGTTTGAAGTAAGATAGTATCTGGAATAATAGAAATAATTGTACAAAATAAAGCAGAAAACAGACTAATAGAATTTTGCTGAGATAAATTCATGTTTACAGGAAATGACTTCTTCCAACAACTTAAATGAATTTCTATCTGGAACTTACAAGATGAGAAACCCAAAATCAAATTGACTATATATTATCCTGGCAAAAATGGAGAAGCTCTATTCAGTCAGCCCAAAAAAGATGTGATGCTACCTGCTGCTCAGGTCACAAACGCCTTACAAAATTACAACTTAAGCCCAAGAAAACAAAATGATCAACTAACAAGATATAATCTCAGGAATATTTCATATGATTATGTGATGAAGGTGAAGAATAGATTTAATATCTGATGAGGAGAGTGCTTGCAGAACTCTGAACTGGAAATCATGGAAGCAAACAAAAATATCTTGACATACAAGTAAAAGATGACAAAATGGCTGGCTGCTGATACATTAAAAACAGCTGAAGAAAGGAAAAGGCAACAGAGACATAGAAAAATTGTTCTGGTAAACAATGAGCAGGAAGAGACAAGCAGTGACAATGAAAATAGGCTCATTCACTTACCCATAAAGCAGTGTTTCTCAACCTTGGCAACTTGAAGATGTGTGGACTTGGCTAGCTGGGGAATTCTGGGAGTTGAAGTCCACACACACATCTTCAAGCTGCCAAGGTTGGGAAACGCTGCCATAAAGTGAAAGTTTGCTGATGTGTAATTGATGCCCATTGATAACACTTTGGAATATACCTCTTAGTCTTATCTCTTGCACTGAAGTACCTCTAGTTGGCAAGAATTTGTTTTTTCACTTCAAATCACTTCTACTTGTGGTGACTTTAAATTTTGAGTACTATTTGTAATGTATCCAGAGTACAGTGAGTAATAAACCAGAGGGATAAAGCTAAAGATTTGCAGAGATATAAAATGTCTTTGAAATAAAATCCTGAGGGGTACCTAACCGAACTGCAGCCCATAATGGATGAGCGCTTTTAATGGCCATGGAATGCATGAACAGAGAAGAAAAAATGGAAGTCTGTGGGAGAATATACTGAAATATTCTGGAAGAAGGTACCTGCCCACAAAAGAAACTGTTTTAATACACCAGAACATCCAAATATTACTACTAAATAGGAACAAATGTGTATTGAGATCAATGCATGAAGATCCAGGTGCAACCTAAGGTATTGGTGATCTCCTATAGAGTCCTTCCTGGCTGGGGCCTGACCATCCAAGACCACATGCTCCAAATAGAATCTGCTTGCTCAAGGCACACCTTGCTTGCTGAGTCCCCACCCCTTCTGTGGTCTCACAGGAGGAGACTCAGAAGCAAGGATTCTCTGCAGGAGCTCCCCTACCATGGAATGGTCTCCCGCCAGACATAAGAACCATGCCTTCACTTTTAGTTTTTAGGAAGTTTTCAAAAACATGCCTTATTCAATTTGCATTTGGAGAAAGAGGTGAGAATGGGCAAGGTACCTGATTAGTCTGGCTGTTTTGAAGATACTGTATAAGGTGTCATGGCTTTAATGACTGTAACATGATTCATGTGGCTTGTGTTTATACATTGCTGTGTGTTAATTTTGATAATTACTGTAATGTTATGCACGATATGTTGCTACTGTATGCCATTTAGTATTAGAGGACCAAAGTAGCATAAAAACATTTGTAATAAATAAATAAATAAATAAAGGCACAATCTGTGTGCCATAAAACAAAATGTTCAGATGGTGTGGTTGAAGCTTATGTGTATAAGGCTAGTAGATCCTGTTGATATCCTCACCATATGCAAAAAACAAATGTCTATCCAGAGTACATATGGGAATATGCTTCAAAGATAGCACTTTTATGTCAAAATCTCTTCAAATAGCTGCATTTATCAACACAGAAGTCTTGACATATGCTCTCAGCCTTTTAGACTGGACATATATTTTCTGCTTCTCAGATCAATCATAGTTCCCAAAGCTTAAACAAAGTTAGGGTTTGGCACAAACATTCATCCAAAAGACGTTTCAGCAGTACAGACTTAGCTTAGCCATTTCAAAGAATACCCCCCAGGCTATCACATTTATGAACAGCGTTCAGACATTTATAGATTCCATTGTGTCTCAGCCAGTACTACATAAAAGTGCACCAATATTTTGGCAATATTTTGACCTACTGTGCTTCAGACCACTTTTCATCTTCTGCCACATTTGCTTTATTTTATTTGGTCTTAAAATGTTCTTAAATGGATGAAAATGGATTACCAGCAGCCCAAGACTATTTATTTTAAAGCAATATGTGGTCCTGGCCACTTTTAGTTCATTATTTTACTCATCATTTTATTCTCAGCTTTCCTGTACTCTAATGTTCTTTTAGATTATTTTTCTCCCAAGACATATTTTTCCTTAAACCTTCCTATTTCCCCTAACTCCTGCTTACCTAGGTCTGAATTTCTCCTGCTTCTTTCTTCTAGAGCTGTTTCAAAATATTTTATTTCCTTCTAGCATTAGAGCAGCTAGGTTAAAATGAGAGAAAGATGTTTCAGTCTGCTTCTCCATCAATTAAAGGAAACCAGTTCTGGTAGGAAGTTTGGTATCTCTTAAGACACTAGCACATAAAGAGGCTTCATAGTCAAATGAAGGTTCATTCAGACTGACTATTCATGGTTAGCTGACCAATGCCGACATTGATGAAGATCACTACTGTACTATTTTTTTAAGTACTGTAATTTTAATTGTATGTCCAACACAGGTTTTAAATGTTTCTAGCAAGGGTTATATTACTTAACTATATTTTGCTAGTATTTTGCCTTTTCAATAAGTTGATAGAATAATAAAACCTTAAAAACGGATTAATCACAATGCTCAATTAGCTTAAAATGTTTAAGTTATTTTGGGCTGACAAGTTTCACAGGCTTATTTTGTTGTATGTTTAAAATTATTCTGAAATATATCATGACATATACCATGGTACCAGTCTCTGGTACTAATTAAAGAAAAAAAACAAGGCAGAATCTACATTACCTGTCCATTGATTTCATAGGCTAAGTCTATGAATGACTGTATATGATTTTAACCACAATACTTTTTAATATTATTTAAAATACAGAAAACATTATAAAGTAACTCTGATGCTTCCCAAGTCTTAGATTTGGAGACCTATTTGAAGAGAATTTGGAAAGCAATTCCTGTTTTTCTGAGGTAGTGAACTTCAGTTCATCAATCCCACCCTGACGGTCTTAGAAAATTGAAGATTAGTATTAGAACATTTTTGGGATTTTTTTTTTTTTAATCCTAATAGAGTTCAACCTGCTCAGTAGCAATCAGTCTGGATATTAACATTATCTTTTCATTCTTTGATGTTCTGGGCCTCCCTAAAGCATTATGCTAATTAAAAGCCAAGTAACCAATTATCAAAACATGTCTTAATGCAAGTATGCATACGTGTATCTTTTTCACAGCAAATACAACATTCTTTGATTTTCTCCAAGAACATCAATTGAATGACCCCAGATTTCTGTAGATCCTTGGAATTACACACCACAAAAATTACTGTGCATTTAGTTAATTCACATATTTTAAATTTAGTACAGTGGTAATTACTCTTAATATTATATAAGGAACTCATGTCTGTCATGAAAAAAAATTGTAAAAGAAAAATGAAACCAAGGTTTTCTATTAATAAGATATATAAAAAATATCAACAGTTCCTCCTCCCATCCATCCCTCCTGAAAAACCATAATTTGGCTTCAATTTATCTGTACTCATCTTGCAAGTTAGGTAAGAAACTTAAAACACACCCAGAGAGAAACACCATAAAAAGAAATGAATGTAAATGTATTCAAATCATTCAACTCCAGGCAATATATCCTGTTATAGAAAAGACTGATCAATTTCAGGAAATGATAGGTTTTAATCCTTAAATAAGTAATTTCCATTCTTGGAAATTCCTGACTTTATAAAATGGTAAACCACAATCTAATCTCATTAAGATCAGTGAAAGATTTGGCATGGTTAAGAATAGGCTGTAGGTAGCATTCATATGATTAGATTAAAGGAACAACATACAAGCAGATGTTCAAACAGGGTTTGCGGGGGGAACATTGAAATGACAAATCTGGAATCAATATGCATCATGGATGCAGTTTTCAGGTTTGAGGTGCGTGGTATTCAGGACTTTACAAGTGTCACTCAGTTTTTGCCAACACGACTATCTCCGCATCTTCGATGGCATGGAGGCCAGAAGAAATAGAGACTTAGTGCTCCTGCTATGGAAGTCATAAACCTCATCACTGAGTCTATTGTTGTATCAGAGATTGGAATACATTTCAGAATTTTTATCATAACTTCACAATGTGATTTCTTTGGCCTGTACTTGAAGTGCTTAGAACAGATGAAACCAAAACATACCCCTCATCTCCATAAAATTCTGTTCTAGAAACCAATCAGACTGTATTACTTTCAATTACATGTTTAAATGTAAGTACTTCAGTGTTTTATGTACAGTCTCATCTATTTCACTACAGTAAACCTTTGGGCAAATCTTTCATCCCCAAATTACTTGCCCATTAAAATAGTGAGAACTTCTGTCCTGATTCCTGGGGATGGTGTCCCCAAGCTGCCCACAAGACCAGCAGCAGTGGCCTCAGGGCACTCTCTTTAGGGTGGAAGTGGCTTCACCACTAAGCAGTTACCAAATCTGAAAAAATCTAGACAACCACTAGATGACAGCGAAGAGTGAGAGATGTCTTTATTTCTTTGCTGCCATCTGGTGCTTTCCCTAGTCAAAATGCCCTGGCTAGTTGCAATGCTTGCCCACAGCCCGCTTCCACCCACTGCTCTGCTCCCACCCATCGTGCTGCCCTAGCAAATGCCCAGGTTCCATTAGGGGTGTGCAGTGGCCTTGCAGCAGATCAGGGCCCAGTTGGGTTGTTTTAAAGCCTGAAGGCCCAACTGGCCTACTTTATACCTGCAGGTCCAAGGTGGCTCCACCTCTGCCTTGACTACTCGTACTACTGCCTATAAGCACCATAACCTATGGCTACAACTGCTGCACATACAAGGAACGATTGCCACGTTGAGGCTTCAAACCACAAATCTTATACAGGCAGATAAAAATCAAAAGGCTATTGATCTTCCATTACTTATTCCCATTATCTGAAGGGCATATCTTGAAAAGTCTTATATTATGTAAAATAAAACCTTTCACTTGGAAAGAATTCAGAAAATCTCATTTGAATTATATTTGATAGCACCCAATTTTTTTCCTCTCTCTCCCTCTCCCTTTTTAAAGTGACAATATTCTCTCAAGCGTCAATTGCCGGGGGGGGGCGCGGGGGGGGGGCAGACACAGACCAAAGCAAAAACATTTCGATGCTTTTGGGCAAACACTTCTTCATTGGGCTGAGACTATTTCTACAGGCCACAGACTGCTGGGTTTTATTTCCCATCCTGAAAAAAAAAATGCTGCATGAATAATAATAATCATATCAACCATCATCATCATCATAAAATTACAGATCCTCAGCTGCATCAACAGAGCTGAGAATTCGATCACTGCAAAGGGTATCTGGAAAGACAGTTTTCCTCATAGTCCAAGCTGGGCTTTTAAAAGATCAGTACTCATAAGTGAGAATAAATGATACAGCGTCAAGCATCATCACTATCTGCCCTCCAAATGCTGCCCTGACGAACAGCAGTAGAAACCCTGAGCTAGAATCAGAGGAGAACCTACCTTCCATCATGGTGGCGGAATTGCATTCCTCAGTTTCCACAGAGGCTGAAAAAATACGGGAAATTATGACTCCAGTTGAACAGATGCTTCATGTAAGCTCTCAGTGCCAGTGCCTCAGATGCATCGCTGGTGAAGCTGTCAGAGCAAAAAAAAAGAAAAAAGAAAAAAGTGTGGAATAAAAACAGAAGGAGAGTGGGCTAAGGCAAAAGGCAGGCCATGGATGCTGCCGTGACAGTATCACCTACAGAATCACAGAAAGATGCTGCGAGCGAGCGAGAACGAGTGAGCGAGAGAGAGAGAGAGAGAGAGAGAGCAGGGAGGAGAGAAAGGGAGGGAGGGGTGAAGGGAGCCAGCTTAGCTCACACACTTGCTGCTAGTATCTCAACCAATCCCTCCAGCTTTCTAACTCGTCACATGGTAGCTTGCTTGCATCTCCTGACACAATACCCCTGGAGAACACAGGAACCAATTTTTCCCTCTTCTTCTCCCTCAGTTTCAACATGCATGCACAGCCCCTCTGTGTCTCTATTTTGTGATGTATTTCCCATCTCTATCATCTTGCACTAGCCTCTGGAGCAGCAAGTTTGATCAACAGATCCTGTCAGGAGGGGGAAGAAAGAAATGGAAATTAAAAAAAAAAAAAATCAGATAGCAAAAGACCAGCCTGAGAATTATCCTGCAAGGCAGGCTACAATTCAGTCATCGTGCTTGGGAAACCAGGATGTCAGGTTCTGTTAATCTCATAAGACACAGAAGCCGTAAATCTGGTTTCACATTTGTGTCGGCTGATGAGCTCCTCTCTCTCTGCTCTTCCCTCCCTGCCAATCCCCCCCACCCCGCCAACCATTCAGGAGAACAATCAATTCGTATGACGTCACATCACAATTATCCCCAGGAGGAGGATGCAGGGGGAATTTCATCAAGGCCATCTTCCACGAGAGCCTTGAAATGAATTTTGCTTGTAGCGCATCCGTGCCAAAGGGCAGGGAATTGCCGTGAAAAAGGAAACAAAGGGCCCAGGGACCATGCGAGGGACTTTCAGATCAGCAGCCTTAGAAATGCATACATGTCTCTGCAATGTCAGGGCAGAGGAAGGGGAAAAAACCCCACTCTTCATTCTCTACTCCAAAACATTAAAAAACTGGGATTTCCAGCTCAGCTTTTTATGACTCCCAGCTCTTATCCTGCAAACACTCCAACAGAGCCACTACAGTCTCCTCTAATTTGGAAAAATCGGCACATGCAAGGGAACAACAAACAGGTGATTGTTTTCCTTCTGACAAGCCAAACTGTTTTCAATTACCTCTTTGATTTCATACAAGGCTGAATGTATGAAACATTTAGGGAGGGGAGGAGAGACGTAGAGCTGCCTATAACCATCTCCAGTTTCTCTTCTACCTCCTTCCATGACATCCATATTTAATCAAGCCTGATAAAATTTCTGTAAGCCTTGCTATTTTTTTTTCCTTATGGAAATTTTTGGGTAGGGCAGGGGTACTGTTGCCCTGGGCAGCAGCTAGAAGAAGTTAACATTTGGTTCAGTGAGATTTTGACTGAGATGCTCATAATGTTTTGGAAAAGCAAACAATCTATGCTTCCACACGATATCAGGATTAGAAGAACTTGGTGAAGCTGACACAGACGTATCTTTCTTCCATTTGCTTAACCATCTGCATTTTATTAGGGGATCTATTCTGGCAAACCTGATCCTACATGTTTTCCCGTGACCTGCGTTGTACAAAGGTTTTGAGGTTTTTTGCCCTTTATCTGCAGATGTCCTTTTAAAAAACAGTTGGATAAGCAGGTAATTATTTTGTGTTTGAAAATTCAGGTGCATGGAGTTTGAGTTTGCAAATACTCATTCAGGACAAGATGTGACAACACAAAAGAAATTTCAGATGAACAATCTTCCGATTAATTAATTTATCCTCAGACTCAATCCAGTTGTCAGATATTAAATGAAGGATCCAAGTCTTTACATTTAAAATGCAACACTCCTTCTTAGCACATTACCTAGAATAGTAACTTTGGTATGTGATTTTGGCTTTGAACGTGATGGCTAAAGGGATAAAGGAAGATTATCCAAATGGAATATGCAGGGTCACAGGACATTCTGCAACTATATACCATATATGTAGAACATAGTGGATGCCAGACCAATATTTCTCTAAGATAGAATCAGTAAAATATTCAGTTGGGATAGCATATACTAAAACTATATTTTTTAAAAAGTATACCAGTGCTTCTCAACGTTTCCATACATTGGCAGTTGTTCTCCTAAATTACAAATGGAGAGATAATTTACACATACGCACACACACACACACACAGGTTGGGCTGCAAGATGCAGCAGCAGCAGAATATGCCTATTAATATAATCTTCACAGAAGATTTTTTTTTTCGAGTTCAGGGTTTGGTTGTTTGGTTGTTTGGTTGGTTTATTATCCCATCACACACTCACAATTCTCAGTAGTTTACAGATATATGCAAAAATTAAAACATCCATAGTGTGATTAACAACAACAATAAAAAAGAAAACATGAACTCGTAAAAAAGAAAACATGAACTTGTGATTTATGGTTTTGATTATTAGACAGGATAGATTATAGAAAGAAGAGAGTCATGGTGTAGACTTAGAGAGAGAGGTTAAAATATAAATGTACTTATAACTGCTGTGAAGAAGATTGGGAGTCACCTCTTTATATCTTTTTTGCATCTTTCTTTCTACTTTTCTTCTACTTTTTCTTTTGTGCATTTTTAGCTTTTTCTTTTATTTCTCCCTTTCTCTTTCTTCCTTCTCATTCTACTTTAGTTTGTATTAGCTCTTACTATTGTTGTTAACACTTTCAATCAAAATTATATTTTAAAAAAATCAACAAAAATAAACTAAATCATAACATTAATGACCAACATAGAGCATAACAAAAATAGAAAGTGAAAAGAGTTCAAGGTGGTGCAGCAGGTAGACTGTCACTGGAACCTTTCTGGAAAAGCTCAGTTTTTAACAATCTTCTGGAAGCCATCCAGGAGGGCGCTAGCCTGATCTCCATGGTGAGACTTGCATGGCCACTGAGAACCCGTGCCTTCTACCATTCTACCATTCTGCTTTTCACCTCCTAGATGTGTGAGCCTACAAGGAGCTTCTCCCTCAATGCTCTAGTAGGTCAGGCTGATACAGGCTGGAGAAGATGGTCTTGCAGGTATCCAGGATTTGCAGATGGTGTTGAGTTCTCCTAGCAACAGTGGTAGACCCATGGTGCTTCTATCACTTAAAAAAATCCCCATTTACAGTATCTTTTTACAGTATTAACATTACAGTATTAACATTACAGTATCTTCAGTGGAAGGGTGATACCATTAAAGCTGTGTATTCCAAGAATTACCGCTTAATAGCTATTGCCCCTTAGTAGCTGTCTCCATACTGCTCTCACAGTATACTTATTTGGGAATTACTATGTTTACACAAATTCAGGAATTCTTATAACATAGGATGATGAGTTTTGTCCTTCACTCACTGGTATATCTTTCCATCTTCTTGCTCAGATATTAATGTATGACAAGTATGATAGAAGGTGGCTCAATGCTGTGCAAATTGTACCCAGCATGAGTGTGATGCTGTCCATACACTCTATATAATAGACAAATGTCTGTAACTTTATTGCTTCCTTTAAAAAAAAAAAAATTGTATTGAAGAAGTTTTTCAATAGAATTAAAATCAGTACAATTTTTTAATTAAGGGAAAATAAAGAAAAGTAATGAAGAAGTGAAAAAGAAATATAGAAAAAGAAGGAGGAGAGGAGAGGAGAGGAGAGGAAAGGAAAGGAAAGGAAAGGAAAGGAAAGGAAAGGAAAGGAAAGGAAAGGAAAGGAAAGGAAAGGAAAGGAAAGGAAAGGAAAGGAAAGGAAAGGAAAGGAAAGGAAAGGAAAAAGAAAGATTCTAAAGAAGCAACTTCCAATCTTCTTGACAGCAGTTATAGATACATTTATATTTTACCCTCTCTAAGTTTACATCATGATTTCCTTCTTTCCATAACCTACCCTTTCTAATCTTCGAACCCATAAATCACAAGTTCATTTTTCTCTTTTTTCAGCAAAAAGTCCATAAAGGGTTTCCAGTCACTGATAAATGTAGTTGTTGATCTTTCTCTAATCAAATAAGTTAATTTTGCCATCTCTGTTCGTTCAGTCATCTTCACCAACCATTCTTCCATTGTGGGTATTTCTTTCCATTTTTGTGCATATAATAGTCTCGCAGCAGTAAATTACAGATAATCTTCCATGACTCTTTTCTAATTGACTGTCCATTAATCCCTTAATAAAGTTCTGTAAGTTCACAATATCTTAAGATCATGATTTTTAAGATTCTAGGTTACTACCAAATATTTCTTGGTCATGTTTGAGCATGATCCAGAGATGGATGCCAGGAACTGGCCTTGGTATTAAGCAGCAATTCTGTGATGAGAGCATCCAACCAGGGGGTCGACTCCTGCCAAGATATCCAAGATCTGGAAAAATCTGCAAGGCTGGCAGTTGCAGAGGGAGAGCTAGATTACTCTGGTGGTATGGAGAGTTTCTCATGTACAGGAAACTGAAGTATTGTAAGGTTGTATCTTGCCCTCCCTTCAGTACTTTTCAGAGGAGAAAAGTCAAAGTTTGTACACAAATGGAGAGCCAGTTTGGTGTAGTGGTTAAGGCACTAGGCTAGAAACCAGGAGATCATGAGTTCTAGTCCCACCTTAGGCACAAAGCCAGCTGGGTGACCTCACTCTCCAGCCAGTCATTCTCCCTCAGCCCTAGGAAGAGGCAATGGCAAACCACTTCTGAAGAACCTTGCCAAGAAAACTGTAGGGACTAGTCCAGGCAGTTGCCAGGAGTCAACACTGACTCGAAGGCACAAAATAAAAAACACAAATGTAGAGAGTTCCAAAAGTTATCATTTTGAAGGACACTGAATGTGTTACAAAATAAATACAATGTTGGCAGTAGCTATGTCCTGCTACCTCTTTAGCATAGCAGACTCAGTTTCCTGCTGCAGTTCTTTGATTTTTCTTTTAATTTCTTCTCAACTCACTCAAAAGTCTCTTGGCTAAACACTTGTTTTGCTAAAGACTCCCTACATAACAACCTCCTATTCAACAGAGTTAAGGGTCTTGTTTCAAATGAATTATAGAACAGAAGGCATTTTAGTAGGAGAAGAGAAGACACGTTGAGGAAGTCTAGATGCCCAGTGGAAGCAAAGGAACTTTGAGAAATGTGTCTTATGCAGTCTTTAACAGCAGAATCACCCCGCCCCTGTCTCTCCATGAATTTCTAATTTATATTCCAAGTCCTTCATAGAAAGATGTAATTGATGTTAACTGTACTAAACTCTGAGACAGGTAAGTTATATGTCAACGTTATTACATGATGCATTTTTCAAATATACATATAAATATATATAGTTACCCAGAAAAATTTATATTTCATGCAGTATATCTTAAACAAATTAAAAGAACCAATTTCTTTCCTTGCTGAGCAATCATGCAATAAATTCTCTAAGAGCTATAAGAGCAAACAGGGGGATCAGATAATAATTTCTGTAAATGAAAAGGGAAGAGGATAACAACCAGCTTTTTAAAAATGTAGTTGTTTAAGACTTAATATCCAATATTTGGGGAAGGAGATAAAGGAAAAATCAAAATGTTAAAGAATCTGTAAAAAAAACAACCCTCAACGATTTGATGAAGTGTGTATCCAATTTCTCAGCAATGGCAATGGCAATGGCAATGGCAATGGCAATGGCAATGGCAATGGCAATGGCAATGAAAAGACATATTTGTTTTTAAGCTAAATTGAGTTATCTGATGGAATACTATCAGAATAGGCATGAAGTTAATTGTATCTCATTTGGGGATTTGGGTCCCATAGAAAGGACTAGGAAAGAGAAAGCAGGATTGATTGTGCTGTTGTAATGATATGTGGGAATGACGTTGGGAGACAGGGAGAAGAAACAGCCAAGGTAATGGTCAGACAAAAAGCAACTTTGTCTGCAGCAGGTATGTGGGCAGGGCAAGCGATATGTAAGGAGGATAGGGGGAGAAATGTTCTTTCAGACTTGCAAGACTGTATTAATGTAACCTTACAATAAAGTAGAATTAGCTCATCTGGCCATGCTTCCTGTCTGGTCTACCTCACAAGGCTGACATCTAAGTTATCTTTTATCTGACCATTCTCTTGGCTACGTCTCTTCTCCCTGTCTCCCATGGTCATTTCTGCATACCATTACAGCTCTTGGGCTACTATACACTTTGAAGAGTTTTGGCAGAGAAAAAGAAACATCCCTGCCTAAGCTTGTGCCTTGGCATAGTTAATTCCTTTTACCTTTGTGGACACAGGGTAGGATGAATGTTCTCCAGCCACTAGCTTGTTACTGTTACACTGGACATCTTTAAAAACAGATAGGATATTATATGTCAGAGCACAGACAATGCAGTTTCCACCAAGCAAGCCAGGAGCATGACTGGTTGGTTTCTAACTAATTCATTAGAAAATGTTCTATGAGTACAGATACATGCACCATTCACATGCACTCAATACACATACCCAAGGAGAAGGAAAGTAGAAAGAGAGTGCCCTTCTCTTCCACCAGTCACGTGGATGAAAGGGAGATGGGAGATTCCTCAGAGCTCTTTGCGGGAGAATCTCAGCTATTCCAGTGCCATGCTTCCAACCTGTATAAGTTACAGATGCTCATGCTCACAGGTTTTCACACCTTGTTCTGGCCTTGTAATTTCCCTTTTTGTTTTAATGTAACAGTTCCTTTCTTAAGGGGGAACCCTCCCCCCTTTTTATTAGTACCAGCCATGCAATCATATTTAATGTTTCAACTCATCATCATGCCAGTAAATTACATAGACTGGATCCTTCTTTCCTTCTTTCTTTCTTTCTTTCTTTCCTTCTTTCCTTCCTTCCTTCTTTCTCTCTCTCTCTCTCCCCCCCCCACATTGCCTGACTCCAGAGTCAGCTCACAAGAGCAAACGGTATTAAAAAATATGAGATAAATAGGAACAAGGTAAAAAAAGAATAATTACGACAACAAAAAACCTAACTAAAAAAAGAGAACAAGGTGGCAAATCAGACCAACACAAAAAACATGTAACCATGAGGGGCTCCAGCCACCCTAGTCCAGGGCTTTGGAGGAGAACTGGGTTTTTAGGGCCTTCAGAATGTGATCAGGGTGGGAGCCACCTGGATCTTGAGGAAAACCTCATTCCAGAGGTCTTTAGTATAACCACGTGACATCCCTGCTCTGCGAGCTGCACTGATTGCCAGAGGGGTTGCCTATCTCCCATACCAGCTGACAGGGTTGGCATACTCTGGGTTTCTTTGATTAGACAGTATCATCTATTGGGACTCAGGATGCAGTCACCCACATAACCAGGTTCTATGCCATGTAGGACTTTATAAGTCATAACCAGTTCCTTGAATTGCACCCAGAAGCAAACTGTCAACACTGATTTGAACTGGCCCTGAAGGAAGGAGGAGAACCACCATAAAATGGTGCCCTCAATTCCCAACTCCTGGAGCTGGTCCAGAAGGATACCGTGGTTGACAGTATTGAAATTCACTGAGAGATCAAGGAGCCCAAAGATGGATGCACCACCTCCATCCTGGCTCTGCCACAGGTCACCAATAAGTCTGACTGAGGCTGCTCTGTATTGAATCCTGGCCTGAAGCCTGATTAAAATGGATCTAGATAACCTGATTCCTCCAGGAGGGGCAAACAAGTGGCTGAACTAACAGGGCAGAGAATGCTGTCCACTTCCTCAGGTGTCACTGGTTCCAACTCATCCCAGATCACACCATAAGACTAAGCCCCGGGCACCTCATCCAGACTTTCCCAATCAGAGTTCAAGTAGGAGTGGATATGAGTGTCTTTATTCACCAGATAGCCAGAATATTCCTCAGATTGGCTCTGCAGATGTCCTTTAATTCCTTCTACATTTAATTTGATATTAAAACCACTGGCCTGTCGTAAATGCAGTCAAAAAAAATTCTGAGCTCAGAAGCAGATTGAGTTGAACACAAATTATTATTATATGCTGATGATATATTATGTCCTATTGATAATGAGGAGACCTGAAAGAACAGGTTAGGGATAGAGCACCATGGAGAAAATCTATGTAGTCACTAGGAGTTGAAAATTATTTGATGGCACTTAATCAATCAGTTGATAATTATGAATGTTCTACACCAATAGAATATAGCACAAATGTTTGGGAAATTGTCAGGTTACTCAATTAATTGGAGTAAAGTTTTGTATATTTCCTATAAGCCCTCATGTATCTATGGAAATCTGTAAAAATTTGGGCTTTACTTGGTGTTTGAATTCTCTTAAATATCTTGGAATAATTATCTATGGAAAATGCTTTATTTGTAGATGCAATTATTTCAAATTGTGTATCTCATAATAACATTGAAATAAATATATGATTAAAAACCCCAACGAGTTCACAGGGAAAGATAAAGGTTATAAATATTTAATGAACCATCCTGACTATGGGTACCTGTTTTTAATAGAAAGGCGGAATAAAAATATTGGAATACAATTAAAACATGCTCTGCTTCTGAGCTATATCCATCCTTATTATTCCCACTTGTCATTTAGAATTTAGGATGTTCACAGCAATTTAAACAGTACTGACATAAGAAGATGCACAGCAAAATCCCTTGGATTATAATCTAAACCTTTAAGAAAGGCTTTGGGTTCTGCAATCTATGTACAGAAATTCAAGGCAAACTGAATTCACCACAAGGGACATTAAAAAAAAAAAGTGTCAGATAGTCATCAAAGCCAACAATGAAATTATGCTTTACTAGATGTGACAAAGTCATGCTGAAGCAACTGTACCTTTGCCTGTTCACTAACTGCTCAAAGTGGTGTTCCCTGTCTTGTTAGCCAGCTAAGTACAAGGAGCTTTACACCTGATAGTAAGGGATTTGCTAAATAAAGCTCAAATCCACCAGCTTCATCTCCAGTCAAAATATAGTGACAGTAGACACTTAGAGCACAAATGAAAAAACAAGATAATCCATATATTTTTGGCTTGCTCATTAGCGTACTTGTTTAGAAGTAAATGAGGCTTCCCATATTCAGCTCTGACAGCTCAACAATTGATTAGTGAAAGAATGACACGCAATATATTTTTTGGCTCGAAAGCTATGTAACATATTTAAAACGAAGCCACGTTCTATATAACATCAACGTGTTTATTATGTTCCTACCCTATTATTCAAGTAAGCACATTTAACGTGTTGTATTTGATGCATTTGACCTTTCTGAATCTGAAACAGCTCATATTTCACTCTGCACATTTTATTCACAGTCATACATGCACACTGACATAAAATGGTGGCTTTTCTTTCTGGAGCTTATGAAAATCAAATCTGACAAACACCATTCGACAATAGGTGGGATCATCCCTGTATAGCAATTAGTACCGACTAAATGACTTCCAAGCAGAGAATATAGTTATTCATTTCCAATGTAAATTGCATGCCATCTTTTTCATATGAAAAATCAGCCTATGATAAAATCAGATAAAAACAACAACAAATTTCACCCTTATCATTTGGCATGCCTCGAGAAATGAATGCAAGATGAAATTACTCCTGGTTTTACCAAGTGAAAGAGAGACCAAGACCACACAGGAATAAGCCTATTGGGGGGGGGGTTAATATTTTTGTTTTGCAAATTCCCCTGTAGTTCTACCACATATTTTAGAAATCTCAGCTAAATATTTATGCAATGTTCTCGCTCTCTTGCGATTTGTCTATTTCAGTAGAGCTGGCATGCGATAAGGTCCCAGCAGATAGTCCAAATTGCCAAATTCAAATTGCCTCCCATTCTCCTAACTTTAATGATCTCTAGAAGTTTATTTCCACCAATATACATCTTTTTTATACCAACCCTGCTTCCATATGCAACAATTTAATCAAGAATTACCATCCTGGGTTGGTATACCTTTTACAGAGAATCTCAGTGATGTCATTTTTGTGGCATTTAATGCTCCTGTGTCAAACATAACCTGATAAAGGCAGTTCAGGATTCCTGTAGTATTAATTAGATGCTCCTGCTGAATCAGACTGAATCCTCTGGTCAGTGCAGGAATCAGACTAAAGCATCTCTCACAAATAGCTATCCATCTGGTGGAGGGGAGCCGAGGCCTCTCTGGATAATTGGTTCTCCTATCAAACTGCTCTTATCTTATGAAGCTGTTTTCTAACATTCAGTTGGAGCTCGCTTTTCTATAACTTCATAGCTTTATTCTATGTCTGGCACTCCAGAGCAGTAGATAGCAGGTTGGTCTTTCCTGTATGCAACATGCTTTCTGATATCAAAAGAGTGCTATCATAGTTCCACCACCTGGGTCTTCTCAAGGCTGAACATTCTTGTGCTGGCATCGTAAGAGAATTTAGGGCCCTTGTGACTCATGTGATTTAGCCATGTCCATTAGTGGCTCTCTTTTGGTTTCAAGTTCCTACATATGTGAGCATAGTCTTGGGGGAAAAAAAACAGAGTAGTTAAAGATGTAAATGTGATGTTGAATTATACTCCTAAAATATGGAATGTAACATTTTTATGAAGAACTCTGGCTTTGTCAGTCCTGGGGTTCAACAAGAAGAATTATTTTATGTAGATGGAAAGAAATGTATATCCCTGATGTTAAGGAATGGATTCAAGATATGCATTTTTGTCCATCCTTGAAATGTCCTTATATTCTAAAAATGAGAAGGTACAGCAAAATGTTTCCATATGGTCTAGATTTAATAATGTTAAGGTTTGTATTAATTATATTTATATCATATGGATATTGTGTTTTTTCTTTCCTTTTTCTAAGTTCTTCACTACATTTCTCCACTTATATTTATTTGAATCATTGTAATGATTAATGCATGCAGTTTCTTAACTGCATTATTGCTGATATACTATTTATTTTGTTCATTAAGTTTGACTAATAATCTATTTTTAAAAGATCTTTTTAATACAGAAAAGGCTAAACATACGCATTGCTTCCAGTTCCCTAGTAATCACTGCTGCCCTTCTCTGAACCTGTTCCAGTTCCTTCTTAAAATATGGTGCCGAGAGCTTAACATGGTCTAGTCTGTACAAAGCAAAAGGAGGAAAAAAGTTACTTCCTCTGGTCTGGCAACTACGTTGACTCAAACATCCCCTTGGTTTCTCTTGCAACTGCATCACTATAATTTATATTTTCAAGCAACTACTATTCTGAAACAAGTAGTATTACCAAGCCGGGCATCCTCTGTCCTATAGCTGTTCATTTGATCATTATCCTGTATGAATCACTTGGCATTTATGTCTGTTACATCTCATTCAATTACCTTTATCTTCTAGAGAATTAGTAATCTCATCCAATGTTGTGTCATTTTCAGACTGAATAAGCATTTGCCCCGCTTCTTCATTTAAAGGTTAATTTTAAAAAGTATTGAAATTAGAGACCCACTTAATGCTTCTCTCTAGTATGATGAAGAACTCTTGATGAACCCTCTTTGAGCTATGTACCTTAAATTTGCATGCCATACAGCCAACACAACTAGTTTGGTAATCAGAATGTCATGGGCTACTTTGTGAAATGATTTGCTGATATGTTTCCACAATGTCACGATCTGTTGAGAAAATTATTGCAGTAAAAAATATGCAAAGATTGGTCTGGCTAGATTTACTTGAGACAAATCCATTCCGGTAATTACTGTATTGTTTTCAAGGTACTTACACTGAACTTTATTTATTAAGCAAATTTATAAAAGTCATGAAGAACTTTATGATCTCCTTAAGAAGCTTCTCAATAATTGGTACCAGACTCACTGGCCTGGAGTTCCCCAGATTCTTCTCCCCCATCTTCTGAAGTTGGGTTATTTGCTCTTCAACACTTTCCCAGAACTTATCAAAGACAGTATATGAAGCTTCAGTGAGACCATCAGCATATTCCCTCAATTCTATACGATGCAATTTATCTGGCCCTGGGGATTTAAATTAATTTAAAATGAATAGACATTCCCAAACTTATTTCTCCCTCTCTTCAGTGTCACTCCTGGTCTTCAGAAGGTCCTGGAAGAATACATGCCCCTTGTTGGAGCAAACTGAACCAAAACAGTTATTAAGATATTCTGCCTTTTTTTGTTACTTATTAGCAGTTTGTCATTTTTACTGAACCACCAGTATGTTGATTCTTTTTCTGTCTATTTTTTGGGTAAACATTTAAAGAAGGGTTGTTTTGGTGTGTGTGTGTTATTTTTAGCATATTTTGCCAACCTTACCTCATTTGAAATTATTTTTATATTATTATTTATAAAATAATATATTATTTATATTATTTTTCCAATTCCTTGTTCAGAGTGAACATTTTAATTGTGGATTTTTTTTTTTTTTACCATCTTGTCACTTTTAATTGCAAAACATTGCAGTTGTGTAAGGAAAAAAAATGATTGAAAAAAGGACGTAATAAAAATTCCTTCCCTGCATGAAATAAGGAGTATACAAGTTAGAGACTGCTGCACAGATCAGGAAGTCATAAACATGTCAGAGGTTGCAGGAAGGAAATGATTAATTGACAATGCAAAGGACTTCCTTTCTTCTGAGTACAGTAGACTGATATCGGCTATGCTATTAAGCATCTAGTAATATTGTAGGGCAGTGGAGCAGATGCAATTCCAATAAAGTGTGATGGAGTGCAGGCATAGCACCAGCCTGCTATGTCTTTTCTTGGGATTACACTGCTACCTTCTGCAGCTGCTATGTGATCTCAAGAAAAGATGCAACTGCTTTAAAGAGGTACAGACCAAAGCTACCTTTGTACCACTTCATGCTCTGAACCACCTTTTTTGAATCACAACTAAAGCAGGACCCAACCCAATATTCTATAGTGGGATTATTAAAATGCCATTTGGCACAGTGTTTACATCCCCCTTTAGCTGATTGCGTAAGAGCAATGTCTCAGCTGCATTAAAAGACCCTGGTGGAGAAACAACCCAAGTCTAGAATTAACCCTCCTGGAGTGGGATAAATACTGTAAGCACTTAGAATTTAGTGAACAGAATCAAAAGTGCAAACCATATGAATATATATGCTAAAGGTTTATCATTATTCCTCTGTGAACAGGAAAAAATGATATGTCCTTCAAAAACATTTAGAATAAGAAGCCACTTCCAAGTCTTCCTAGAGTGTGGTCTAAGCTTGCAACGGCTAATGCATCAAATTTACTCCTTCAGCCTTTCAGCATAATACTTAACACCCTATGAACTGAAATGAGCATTGAAGATTTAGGAGAACTTGCATTTCAGAATGTGTCTTTAAAGCCATCCTTCTCAAAAGCCACCCAAGATGTTGACTTCAGCTATGACGCGAGAAGCCAGAGCCTTTAAGGTGTAACCCCCAGGCAATAGCCACCCAGTCATAAAATGACAACAAGCGAAATTTGTACTTACCAAATGTTTTGACCTGCTAGCCACCAGAAATACAAGCACAGAACAGAGAAGGAACCCTCTCTCTCCTGTATTGCTTGCTAGATATTTTTATGTTGGGTACAGATAATTTGGCTCTTCTGGCAATCCCTTGGTTCTTGGACTCACACCAAAAAGGGTGATTGTGAAACATCTGTCTTCAGCATGCTTCCTCATACCTGCATGGAATTCCATGGACTCATTTGAATGTAATTTCTTAATAGGAAGCTGTCATAAGCAGTAAATATCTCTGAAGGGAAGAGGCTTCACACGGGGTGTCTTTTCATAAAAAACAAAATTAAAATCAATATTTACCAAAATTAACAATCAATATTTGAAAGCTTGGCAAAAGGTATCTTTTACCACCTGCCTAATTACTGGGAGAGCAGGAGCCAAACATGCCTCTATAGAGCAGCATAGAAGCACCAGTAATCAATAATAAAAACAACTCAATAACCCAACAGCCACAGAGAAGAAAATCCTTTTCTGCATATCTGATAGTCTTGTTTCTGGCAGCAGCAGACTCCTGAAAATCAATTCCATCCAGATGGATCTGGAGTTGGAAGCCTAGGTCTTGCTCAATCACCTTCTTCCAGAAAGGAATATTTGGGACCATGGTTTCTTATGATTTCCAAATGTAGCTACAGTTTTAGACATTTGCTCAGTCATCATGTCATTGAGATCTGTAGAATTTTCTTTTCTGAGTAAATAAAGTTAGGAATTAAAATATAATACCCAGTATATTTGGTCATCCAACTGAGTGCAAATTATTCCCAACATTCATATAGCATACTAAGCCATGGTTTCCTCAACCAGGTCAGAATAAATCACAATTGACTGGAATCACACAAAATTACACTGTTCACCATGGATTATAGACCACCATTGGATTCATACCACATGTTAAATTGCAAGCAAACACCATTTAAGTTTGGTGTGCTGTGTGACCTCAACCTCAGAATCTGTTTTAGCCTTATAGCACTCATTTCACAGCCCAGTTTAGAACCAACCTGTGATTTTTCCCAATTGTTTTCATTAGTTACAAATCTGTTCTAACATTCAAACACTATGAGCATGTTGTTTTCAGAGGAGAGCTTGCACAGGAGGCTCCTAGTCAGGGCTCACACCTTCCCTCTTTAAGCTTGCTCTTTTCCCATCTAAACTGGCCAATAACAGAGGGCCCCTCCCTCTCCCAGCTTTCACTAACTCCATGAATTAACAAATATCCTTTCATCCTCCAATTCACAAGAAGAAAAAAAGGTACTTTACTCACATTCCTTCCTTTCCCGCATCCCACTCTGTTTATGTATTTTTCAACATTCGTCTGGCAGGTTGCAAAAAAATCCTGATGAAAGGCTGTTAAAGGGATAGTTTCAGGAGAAGAGTGGTTGCAGAAAACAGAAAAGATGTGGAAAACCCCAACAATTAAAATTGCCAGCATTCCACTTTCATAGATCTGTTTGGCTTGGCATCAGATCTATGAAAGTGGAATGCTGGCAGTGTTTAATTCAAAGGCTTTTCCCAATAGCATCCTAAACTGGGGAAAGGGAGAATGAAATAAGGCCCATTAGAAGGAATATATGCAATGCTAAACCTGGAGAAGAGGAATGAAGAAGCTTTATTGGAGCTGCTATATGATGCCTGACTGAGCACAGGGGCCAGAATATGGCAAGAATTTGCAATAGTAAGAAAACAGACCAGCCCGTGTCATCTTTCTCCACCAGCAGGTGTGGTTTTGGCCACTGGAGGGCTTCAGTAAACCAAAGTGATCACCAGGATCAACCCCCAGAAAGATGCCACTTAGGTACAATAATGTCCAGTGCCTGGTTCAATTTCTGTTGCCAGTTGTTTACCAGGCACTGAACAGAACTATCTTCCAGACAGCTGGGAAATTCCTCAAGTATCCTTTGAAAACCGATGGAATCCATTAATGGACCATCTGAATAGGTCTGTCAGCCCTGCAGCAGGCATGGTTGGCTATTAGTCACAGCTGGAACAGGGCATGACCTGACTATGGCAACATGCTGATGGAAATGTGGAGTCCTTGGGGTTCTCTGAGCTTGGTCCTTTTTCTGCAAACATTTCATTACCCGGCTAGGTAACATCTTCACTGCTGGAATGGGATGGGGTTTGGTCTCTGTTTATATACTCTTGCATGCCCTGCCAGTCTTGGTGGGGGTGGGGGTTTTGTTTTGATCTTTTGGTAGTTCCTTGATTAGGATATTGTTTGCTGCTTGCTTGAGTGCCCTGTGGTAACCTCTGCTTACTGGGTGATCATTCCTGGTGAGGAGCTGTTCTGGTCTTTTGCCTCTTTTGAATAGTGTGTAGATGCTGTTTATCTCTATGTGTCTGTTAATCACTGCCTTGTCTGAATACCAAGCTTCCAAGAATTCTCTTGCATTTTTGGATTTAGCTTGGTCTAAAATGCTGACAGTTTCCCAGTTAAAACTATGGTTATATCTGTCCATGTGTTGTGGGATTAAGGAGTTTTCATCGTGTCTTCTGACTGTTAGCGGTGTTTGTGGATGCGCTCTGCCAGTCTTCTGCCTGTCTGTCCTACATAGAGTTTGTTGCAGCCCTTACACTGTATGTTGTAGATGACTCCTGTTTTTTCATCTTGTGCCTTTTGGTCTTCTTAAGATATTTTGAAGGGCTTTCATTGGTTTGTGTGCCACAGAGATGCCGAAGAGCGGTCGGTACACCAGCAGCATCCCAAGATTGTCTCTGTAGCCCAGAAGGGGGGGGGGGTTTGAGTCCATTCCAAGAAACTAATTTGAGAAAACGTCTCAGACAGGCCCACATGACTTCACTCAAAAATAAAGTGAGGGAGGGGAGAAGCACATTTAGACTTGCAAGATTCTGTTACTATAGCTGTCAATAAAAGTAGTCCTGGCCTATATTGATTTCTTAGTCTGGTCTATCTTATAGGGCTGACACAGTGTGATCTTCAGCCAGCCTAGTCTCAGTAATACATGCCAGATTGCTGCATCATCCAACACCAAATCATGGACGAAAGTGGTCTTATTGCAAATAGATCTGTCATTAGCCATCAGCATCCTGTAATGGGAAGAAGGAATAACCCTGAGGAACAGGAGGAAGCACCACAAACAAGACAACTGTCAAATAAAAGAAATCTGAGTCTGAGGCAGAAATACAATTTGAGAAAGCATCTCAGACATGTCTGTCCCTAGTTCTCATGAAGATAAAGGGAGGGAAGGGGGAAGCATATTCAGACTTGCAAGATTCTGTTACTGTAACCCTATATTAAAAGCAGTATTAGCATTCATAACTTTGGTTCCCTAGACTTCTCTACCTCGAAGCGCTGCCACATCCTTAGGCCAATAACACCAGCACTCCAGCCATCTGGTCCCCATGATGGGGTAATTGGGTCAGAAGCAAAGATTGCTACCAAATGGGAGGTCTCTCCTGAAATGGCCTGTATGATGCCACACACCATATATCCCTTGACCCAACACCACAGGGGATATGACTATCAAAGTCCACATCCTGACAAGGATAGTTAGTTCTCTCCCCACTAGAAGAAAGAACCCCCCCCCAAAAAAATCCATATCCCAACTAAGACCCAACACCCCCAGTCAATTATCAGAGAGCTTCCTCAGCTGGGCACCACATGACCAATCA
Source organism: Python bivittatus (assembly GCF_059951505.1). Classification (NCBI taxonomy): domain Eukaryota; kingdom Metazoa; phylum Chordata; class Lepidosauria; order Squamata; family Pythonidae; genus Python; species Python bivittatus. Next base: position 37,686,016 of record NW_028277098.1, read on the forward strand.
CAACCACACTTATGCCAACTACAGGTTTTAAAAACCTTCCCAATCAACTGGTACAAAGCTTTAAGATCCCAGCTGCCTTCTCACAGCCTCTCACAGCTCAAGTCTCACCCCAACTTTCCTCTCACCTTAAACAGGACTTCCATGCTCCTTGCCCTATCTCCCACCCAAGGTAGTCCCTAAGAAGGCAGAAAAAGGGGAATGGGCTAGATACTCCATGGAGAAAAATCTCCACATCCAGGTACAAGGCTTCACCATTGGTCACCACCTGTCTCTTGCCTGAAAAGTCACTGGGGCTCTACAGTGCCCTGCCTCTCTTCACCTTCCAACAATGGTGACTCAGCCAGCCACCCAGGACTCAGTAGCTCTACCATCCATTTAGCCTAAACTCTACTCAGCAATTCATAAATGCCTGTAACAGTCTAAACCAACTATTCTCGGCTAATTAAAATCAAAGTAAAGGGAGCGCCATTGCAAGATAAGCCTAGCTAGTCCCAAGTTTTCAGGCCCAAACAACTGCTCTTTCAGGACTCTTCACTCTGTTCACTTGCTGGTTCCACCAGGCCACAATGCTGGCAGTGTGGCAGCAATGCCCATGCTTGCTAAGCCAACTTAGTTACCATCCAGTCTAAAGAACATCACCTCTGCCAGCCCCACTAGTTAACTAGACCATGAAATCAACTTCACAGGAAGGCTAACACTACTTTTATTGAGATTGGCTATAGTAATAGAATCTTGTAGGTCTGATTGTACTGTATCTCCTCCTCCTTCTTATACTCCAGTGAATTAGGGAGGAGTCTGTCTGAGCCACTTCCAAATGTTATCTGGACTTAAAAAATGCTTCAGTACCTTTTGCTTAGGCATCACTTCTGCATATCCTGTCAAAGCCATCTTCCTTACTCTCTACAGCTTCCGACCTCTCCAATCCAAACAGTGGTAGTAAAAGGTCCCCATGGTTGTAGGCTGTAGGCAAAATAAATAAAGCAATTCAGTCCCTTCTAAACATTCCTCATGATCCAGTCTCTCTTCCTTAACCTTGTGTGCCCAACCATTCTGTTCTTGGTTTTTTATACCAAAAATCTCTTGTAATACCTGTCTTCACAACAGACCATGGATTGGCTTCCAGTCTCCAACATCCAGAAGGCCCTGGCATAAGTGCCAAAAACATCCAAAACAACATAAAACACCAAAAAACAAAAAAACAAAAAAAAACCCATCCATGATTGCAAGACCTAACTGGAGGTACACTCCAACCCTGTTGACATCTTAAATCTGTCTTTCTACCTTGTATCTATCTATCTTTAGCAGCAAAAGTATTTGACAGTAGTTCTCAACTTACAGTCCAAAGACCACTGGTGGTCCGTGAAAATATTGCTGATGATCTGTGTGTGAGCCAAACAAATTAAATAGAAATTAAATAAATAAAAGTATTTTTAAAATGGGTAAAATCTCAGAGAACACTACTTTTCTCACGGTGATGTTGATTTAATTAATTAATTAATTGATTACTTGTATATGTTACCTGACTCCAAGTGATTCTGGGCAGTTTTTGCTTTTGCCCCAAACCTCTGAATATTTCTTACCTTAATAAGGCTTAAATCTCATGATCTGTTATCTTGTAAGATTTCAAGCTATGTTCTGTGGACACCATTGGGGGAGTCAAGTAAGGGGCAAGTACATAATGGTATCATGCTGTTGTCTCTTGACATGTGGTGGTTCTCAAAAGCTTTCAGTGACAGAATAATGGCTAATATAGAGAAAACAGTTGAAAAAACACTGATTTATGATATAATATCTGTGGTGCTTGTTGCAAAAACAAACCATTGGTCTAGCTACTTCCAGTAATCATTGGTTATTCTGACTGAGTGAAAATAGCTTACAACTTCCCTGGAAAATCTATGCGTGTAATAAGGCAGGTTGGAAATCACGCTGAGAGTTGTTTGAATTTCTAGCCCAGATTGCTTTAAGACTGAATGAGACTTTTGCCCTTTTTAAAATGCTGTATTTTAAAACAAATAGCTTTGTCCACACAAAATACAACTTGAGATGAAAGGAGCACAAGCTTCAATTACACTGTTACTCACTATAGCTATGCCAAGATCCTGAACTTCTTATCTTTATGAGCATGTATAATCTGTATTCCAGGAAGACCAAAATTGGCATCTAAAGTGATCAGGAAGTCAAACTTTACACATGAGTCTATTTGGTCTTAAATACTGTTCTGGGAGATGCTTTTCTGTTCTGTTCTGTTGTAATGTTGCTTCTGATCACGGTACTGCCTGTGTAACTACGTGCAACATTCTCACACAACATTTCTGTTTTGTTCATGGCGGCAGTGTGCAGTGTGGGCTGGACCCTGAAATTTCATCCTGTACCTTTTTTTTTTTTTAATTTTCAGTAACAAAGTTAAAAGATGAAATGTTCTTGTTTAACACTGCATAGCACATCATTACTGAGATAAATTGGAGTAGCTGCAAAATACGATTACGTAAATGACGTTTACAACAACAGAGAGAGAATCAGGCTAGTTAAGATGATCAGAATGGAAGTGAAGTGGAGAAAAGGAATTACTTTTCCGAGTATGAAATATTAGAGCTCCCAGATCTGGTCCCCAAAATCTGGATGTCTAGTAGATGGCTGAACTTTTGGAAATTACAAACATTGTCTCACTATAGCATATTACTTTAGTATTTATTTATATACAGTATATGTAAAAGTTATATTTATTAGACAATAAGCAGTTTATAGAAATAAAAGCACTATTCAGTAACCTAGCATTAAAAATAGATTCCAACAAGCGGTAAGTAATATTTTTAAAAGTATAGTATCCATTATAAAAATAGTTATGAGACTAAAAAAATCTGAGTAATGTAAGAAGTTTGAAGCAGCGATACATAGAGGATTGCTGTAAATTAGTTAAGAGCCATATGCAAAAATAATGCATACCAAAAGACCTTTTGAAATCTAGCACTGATAAGGAAGTTATGTAAGTTAAATTGGACCTTTCAAAAGTGAACTTTAAGCAAAATGAGTAAAAGCAATCTTTGTTTAATATACTGTTCACCAGTGCAGCTGGTACAGTACTGTTATTACTTGATCTGGCAGTCTAGACTAGAAATCTTTTATCTGCCTTCCAGGTATTTTTAACTATCACAATTCCTTGGTGACTGTGATGGAATGGAATTATGAAGGCCAGGCTCAGGGAGATAAGCGTTTTCCTAGTTCACCGAAAGAGCGTGGGAACTACAAGAGGATGAGGCTGGCACCTCCCTGAGGAAATCACAGTGTTGTGGCTGGCTGGCTTGGGAGCTGGGGTTTCAGTCTGGGAAGATTCTTGCTAGAGGTTGAAGCTAATAAATATAGCTGAACTGATTTTGCATTGTCTCTTGGAGTTCCTTGGGCTAAACCTGACAGTGACGCTCTGGTTGGTGAGTGCGGAAGTTCAAAACATCTTGAGAATACAGATTGCCAAATCTTGGTCTAGTCAATGAGAAGCCAGATTAGGACAAACGTATTTGGGCTCCAAAAATCCAGAAGACCACAACGTGGGCGAAAATTGTTAAGCTTTTATGTGTCTGTTGGCTGTTGTCCAGTGACTGTCCCAATTTTAGCAGCCCAGAGATGGTAGCCTTAATCCAATGGTCAGATTACGTACCCATTGAATTTTTCACCTTTTAGTTGAGTCTGACTATAACTAGTGCATGCATGATTGAGATAGTGCTTCCTGTGGCTAGGAGTACAACAGTTACCAACCTAAACTGGCAAGCAACACTTTGGACTTTGACAGTTTGCAGGAAGCCCAAAAGAACACCCATGGCAACCTCTTTTTATTTAGATGGAGTATGACTCAATTCAGTAGTGGACATAGCCTTCTTTCCAAATTACTCTGCTTCCTTGGCCATTGCTTTTCTGGCTCTGAGGTGTCTTAAATATACAACCATTCATACTAGGCTTCATTTCACAGTTGACACACAATGTTATGTAGAATTTTCCAGTACTGCTTGTTAGTGAGCTGAAATGCTTTCAGATTTCAGTGGATGCTCTGCTGATAGCTTTATAGAGTTTTTGCATGTAACAATATACTAGCTTTATAGCATATCTTTGTTGTGGTTGCTTTTGTTAGTGGCTTCGCTTTAATCAATTGTTAATCACACTGGAGCGTTAGAAGTCAGGCAGGATATAGATTTGACAAATGGAATTATTTTTCACATGAACAAGTCTTCCAGGAACCTCAGAATACAGGAGTACAAGGGTAAAGTCATAAGCTGCATATGCAAGTTAATATCCATAAGGAACTCACCTACCAATTAGTCCTAGTTTCATTCATTTAGGAAGAGCAACATCACTTGAGAAACACCCTTTTGGAAAAGCTTGACTCTCCACATTTACCTTCTTCTTCAGAAGCCCTGGATAGGTTTTCAAAGAACTTAGCACACAATTTGAAATTTGGACAGCGGTTTTTCATCTAAATTTCTCTGAAATGGAGACACTTTGTACTTCTCACTTAAGAAATACATTTGGTTTTATTTTTTAAAAAAATGAGATTGGCTCTATTATTAGAGGAAGTGTGACTACACCCTCCTATAGCAAATGACATGTGCTAAAAGGCTGGTCACAGATGCAGCAATGTGGTTGTCCCATTATTGTTTTGAAGAAATATTCAACTGCTAGTGTAGTTGGCTTCTGTATGCAAAATGGGGTGGGAAACTATCTTAGCCTTGTATCAATCACATAAATAATCTTGAATTTATACTTTAATTGCTTTGCAGAAAATGCCTCTTGTTCTAACTATGAAGCCATTCCCACTGCTAGATAATAAAATTAAAACATGCCTGTGTAAAGACCTATTATATCTTTTCCCACCAGATGGTGCTAGAGACCTGTGACTGAATGCATGTTGTTCACTCTTTTCTATGTCATAATAGGGAATAAAGAGCAACAGATGCTCTTGGTTTTAAAATCCTATTGATTAAGCAGTAAGTGGTATAAAATATAGAACAAGAACTGGGATTTAGTATAGTTTAATGACTAATTGTGCATAATGACAATTCTGTGCAACTCCACTGAGAAATAATCTGCACAGAGTTCAATGATCTTACTTTCAGGTAAATTGGTATAGAACAGTATTTCTGAGCCTCAGCACTTTTAAGATGTGTGGACTTCAGCTTCCAGAATTCCTTAGCCAGCATGCTGGATGGGGAATTCTGGGAGTTGAAGTCCACATATCTGAAAGTTGCCGAGGTTGAGACACATTGGTATAAAATTATAGGCCTAGAGACTTAGCTATGAATCAGGAAATCCCAGACTTGAATCTCTTTTTTAAGATGAAATCACTAGACAGCCACAATTTCTTTCAGGCTGCTCTCTCTGGCTCGCAGCACGTTTATGGATCTTCTTTACAAAAATGCTATAAAGCCGTCTTTTTGAGCCTGGCTCTGTATTCCCACCATAAATCTGTGGGATTTCACTCAATCCACATTTCTGGGTTTCCATGACCTGGTAGACTACAATATAGTTGGTTTATGATATAACATGTTATATGAAACCAGGAGCATGTATCTGATTTTGAGAGCATGCTGTGGGGACTAAAAAAAAAAAAGTTGGTATTGGGGGCTTATCTGGTCACAAAATGGTCTGCAGTAACAGCAGCAACACTAACAAAATGTAAATGTTTATTTACCAAAAGGCAGACAGAGGAGGGTGTGGTCTTCTACCTGTCTTTCTACCTGTCTTCCCTTAACCTGCCCTCAAGGATATTTTCTACTACCCACAACTATTTTTTAAGGGTCAGGGGGATAATTTTTTAAACAAACCCAAACGAACAAAATCTTTAAAGGATTCTACTCTTTTCAAGATATTAAAAATGGGTTCTATTCAGCATTTAAAATAAACTTTTTAAAGGAGAAAGCCCATTAAGGCAGAGAACCTGGCAAGCACCAAGGAAGAATCCATACAATAAGAATAAAACAAATGTCTGAACTGTTTTAAACGTTCAGAAGTGCTATATAAATGCTAGAAAGCCAGTTTGGTGTAGTGATTAAAGCACCAGGCTAGAAACAGGGAGACGGTGAGTTCTAGTCCCCCCTTAGGCACAAAGCCAGCTGGGTGGCCTTGGGCCAGTCCCTCTCTCTCAGCCCTAGGAAGCAGGCCATGGCAAGCCACTTCCGAAATCTTGCCAAGAAAACTGCAGGGACTGGTCCAGGTAGTTGCTAGGAGTCAACACTGACTTGAAGGCATGTATTATCAGGCCCAACAAGGCATTTGCCACTCTCAGTGAATACCAAGTTGCAACTCCTACTCTCAAGTAGGGAAACTAATCCGACTGACAACAGAGTCTTTCTTGACAACAGGGCACCTGAGGACAGCCAAGAAAGTAAGATGGGTAATTAAGTATACACAACTCTGTCCTTCAACATTGTCTGGCTGTTGCTGCTTGTTAGGAACATCTACTGATGATAGGATGACAGTCAAATATTGCTGTGACTCCACGAGAAGAATGTAATGCTATTAGGAATCAGTAGGACAGTGTTTCCATCAGAATGGAAAATCTGGAGAAAGATGGATCAAAGTTGTTCTAGGTAAGTACATTGCTCTGATTGTCCTGTTTTTAACTTTAACTAAGGCTTCCACCAGCTGATGCCTTCCAAATGTGTTGGGTCAATTCCCATAATCCCTCAGGGTATGATTAATAGGGGGATTCTGGGAGTTGAAATCTAACTCCTTTGGAAGATACTAGATTGGAGAAGTCTGTTTTATACAGTAGTTGTGCTACTGTAACTACACAACTGTGTTTCTATTTATATTAATAGTATTTGAAGATATACTTACCTAGGGTCACTTAGTCTCATTATATTCCATTACTTCAAATTGCATGATCCACTAGCCACAAACTGGGTTCACTCAGCATATTAGCTAAAATGTGCTTGATTAGTTTGTGGTTCAATATATGTGAAGGGATGTAGACCTGGCTTTGGGAATGGGAAGGAATGAGTGAACCATTGAAGGGAACTTAAAAAAAAATAAACAAATCTTAGTTCTGAGAAAGAGGAAAGTGTGAGAAAGAAAATCAAAATAACCTTGCCTTGATTTTGTTTGGTATAAGATGGGGTGGGGAGAAACCTGGATTCAGGATTCTATTATTTTACCCTACAGCAATAAAGAGAATTGCCGGGGTCCTTGCTGTGCTTATTTTTTGACCTTGCCTATCTTAAAAGGATGAAAGTATACATGTAAAAAAAGCTAGTGATAATTTGCTTTGCTACTAAGGAGTAACTATTAAGCATAATAGCTGCTTTGACCAAGGAGGAGACAGAAATGGTATATGAAGTCTGAATTGTCCTTCCTATTTTCATGCAGTTGGTATAATGTCAACTGTAATTAACCTCCATGGGACAAATATAATCTCTTTCCATCTCAGTGAAATTTTTAAAGTAATTGTACAAAATATCTCTTGGTAGCATGGTAGGATGATAGAACAAATGTAAGCATGTTTACTCAGATACCAGGTCATTCTTTTCAGGAAGACTGACTTACTAGTAAATGAGTGGGGTTGCACCCTATGTACATGTTCACTTACTTGTATTCAGATTAATTCTGCACTTTTAAAGTTAGTCTTCCTCAGGGTGTGGTCTCCTCACATTTTATTCAGACCGAACCCTAATTCAGAGCCAGCTTCCTTGTACAAAACAAAAAACCCAGAGGTAAGGACAATCTACCTCGGTTTTGACAGTGTATTGTGTGAATATAGCCATGATGGCTTATTATCCATGGCTATGCCTATAGTAGACACTGCTTTGCTGGTGAAGATCATGCTTAATGGCTACCACAAAAGTAAACACATGCTGGCAAGCACATGCTGGCTTGCCATGTTGTATGAATTGCCTTTTCACATTAAGCATAATATGGTTTGTTTTTGCTTTAGCATCTTGTGTGAATGCTGCCACTGCAGTTTGTTCTGATTTATTGAGTTGTGCAGACATAGCCAATAGTTTTGAAGAAAGGCAAGGACCACAGTGGTCAGAACAGTGCTGCAAAATCAGTGGGACTTTAGTACACCCCTGATTTGCCTGTTTTGCTGGGTTTTTGAAGGTGGCTTGTTTGGGCACCTCTAAACTCTACAGCAAGTCAGAAGTAACCATAGACTTGTCCTGTCTTATGGTTGATCCTGGGGAGCTGGATCAACTTCTTTCAGGTTCAGTGATGGTTTATTTAAAACCAGAACAAAGTGGCTTTTCCCTTTGCAAGGCTGCACCACTGTGGACGTTTTCTCACTGATGGGAACTCTTGCCTCACCCCACCTCCCAGCTCTTCAGCTCAGAGCAACTCTTACCTGTTGGCTCTGCTTGCCCTATACTCTATTCCTGATGCCTATTAGGAGGCCTGTCTCCCAACCCTGCCACGGTATGCAACCGTGGTTCTAGCTAATGGGAAAAGCACCCAGTTGCATAGGCACCAACTGGGGGGCTTTTCCATGCAGGAGAAGGGAGGCTTTGCAGCCAAGGCATTTTCCTATAGCAACTGTGCAGATTTAGTATTACTGTTTTGATTTTGAAAATGACCAAATGCATACAACAATACATGCTAAAAATACCAAATGCGGAAGGTGCTGGCAATTTACTTTTGGTTTCCTTTTGTGTGGAATGAAGCTGGGGGGATTTTTGTTGTGGCAGAACCAGGGAAAACTTTGGGTGACACTCTGAATTATATTCTTTGCCTTGGCAGAGAGAAGAATGATTGGCTCATGGTGGTCTGTACATTTTCTCAGTATTCTCAGATCTGTAAAAATGACCAGTTTGGGGTGAGGAAGTAACCTTTAATTGTGTTATGACATTTTGTATTATTTGCAGCTTTCCAGTCCAGAGCACTATCAATGCAATAGATGATTAAAAGCTACTAAATATGTTTAAAAACTGAAACAAGTGTTTGTCTAACTGCAAAAATTGCCTGTTTGTCTTCTATCCTTACTAGCTTGCACAGACTGAAATGCTTACATACGGCAGACATGGAAACAAGGGGCCATCTCTAAAGTTGAGATACTGTATGTACATGATACAGTCTGTATTTCTTATAGAAAATAAGAAACATTGTGTCTTTCTTATATAAAATAAGAAAGTAGCTACTTCTAAAGTGGTCAGTTGGGGCTGTGGAACACTTCAGATTCCAAATTGCAATTAATAATTGTTCTTAGAACTTCTTCACAAGCTATACGTATAGTTTGTGATGCTATACATATATAGCTACATTTTCCCTTTAAAATACACTGAAGGAACGGCCTGTTTCTTTCCTAGTAACTGATTACATGTACTTTAAAACTGAGGCAAATGTGACACATGCTTTGTAACTGATTTGGTTATCCATAATCTGTATTTGTACCTGAATACCTCAAAGGATAAATTATTTAAGATCATGAACTCTTGCAAATTAGACTACTTCATCAGGTTCATGAAGTGTTAAAGGTAAGGCCTGCAACTGAGTATCTATTTAATTCAGATTACATCTCATCAAATTCAGTGAGACTTCCAAAGAGATAGACTGTAATGTAATATTTTATGAAGCAATGATAGATTAATGGAGATGTTTACTTGAATTTTGAACCTAAAATAATTTTTTAAAATTTGCATGAAGTTATCTTTATTTCTCAGTCTTGTCTTTTAATTTAAATCTACTTATTGATATTTTAATATTGCTATTATAAGAATTTAGGTACCTTTGGTTTCAAGTGAATTTATTCATGTTATATTAATAAGCATATAAAAACTAAGGTAGGCTGAAGGAAGGAAGTGCTCTGTGTGTGTGTGTGTGTGTAACTGAAAAGACCATGCAGGAAAGCTCAGCCTAAGTCATGCTTTCATTTATTCACTTCATATAAAAATCTCTTAAGAATGCATCTCAACACAATATATAATACTTTAACAACATACATTGTGTGAAACTTTCAAACAATAAAATAACCACCTGGAACAACGCAGTGTTCAACAGACATACAAACCCATGTATCATGCACAGCTGTGCTATTTTCATCAACTAGTTAGTCACAAGTTGGACTGAAAGCTTGAAACATAGCTTTACAAATTGAAATCGGCACTGTATACATGCCTCACAAGCTTTGTTGGAAGAAGTTTCACAGCACAATTATAGTATCAGTTCACATTTTGTCATAGAAATTCACATTGGCTGGTTTAAAAATTGGGAAATGACAGGAGGTTTTGTGGCATTTACTGGGTGTGACCTTTTCAACATTTCGGTAGTTTCATTTCTGCTGAACAAACCATCCTAAATCTTCACCAGTTACGAAATCATGATTTCCAGAATTCAAATGAAACTGAAATCCCTGGGAGCCAATATCTGAATGCCCTCTCTGGGTTCCATATGTCTCTTTCACTGTGCTCTGGTTCTTTCCATTTTATGCAATACAAAAAAATTACAAGAAAGGCAACTCTCATTCAGAGTCTTCTACATAAATAACATCACCACTGACTGGCAATGTTAATTTATATAAATTAATACTTACAAAACATTACATTATATACATTAGGTAATAAATACACTGTTATAAACAGTACTGGACGTGTAATAGCTCAAGGCAAGTTGAGGAGAAGAAAAGGAGACTCAGCCTAGTGAACGTGAAGAATATGGGGAAAAAGCACAGTAGGACCAAGCACACAAATTCCACTGAGTGTTGTTTTGTTGTTTAAAGGGGAGATTGTCTATCATATTACAATATGTCAGTTTTTATACATGCTGCATTGTCCAATGAGAACACAAAGCTACACTTTATCCTGTGTACAACGAAGTCAAAAACAGCTGAGTGGAAAATACTGTTTTTTGTGACAAGCAACACAGGAGAAACCTAGGTTTTGTGGGACTAATAAAATGATCAGTGGTGCAGTAATGCAAGGAGGAGGGCACCCTGCTTTATTTAGTGAGTCAAAACAATTAAACTGCAGTAAAATAATACGTATTGCCCATAGAGAGGAAGACTTTTTTCATTAAACAGGATTAATAATAATATAAAATATACATTGATATCAAACAGGTTTGTTGCGTATTTAGTAGGCTTCTCGAAAAGATGTGGAAGTGTTTATAAAAAAGGCACACGGGTCTGCAGACAGATAGACAAATTTTAAATGCAAAATTAGGAAACAGTAGTTTGAGCTGTCGGACTTATCTAGATGTCAGAATCTATTAAGAATAGAAAATATTATGATTGTGTGTCATTCACTATCAGGCTTATCCTGTAACAGCTCACACTGCCTTCGTATCACCAGGACTATTTTGTTTTGGCTGACAAAACTTAAGCTGCAATAGATATTACCTGTTAATTCCTGAGCAGTCATTACACACTCTTTAACCCTGACTCCAATCTCGAGTAGTTGTAAAGTCTTCTAGCCAATAACAGGTGCTGGCCTAAGACCCAGACTTTCAGGCTAGTACATGAGACAACCTGCATGTACATGAATAAAATCACCATTATGGATGCAGTATGTTAAGTATCAATAGGCGATGCATCTTTTGTCACAATTTCTATATTAGCGTCCTGTTGAGAATCTCTTTTTCCTGGATCAATCACACAAAGTGTCTTGGTACTGCCGTAATAATGGATACTGTCACTCTCTTTCTCAGGCCCATCAGAATCTTCCTCTTCAAGAGTAAGGTCAAACTGGAACTTCTCCATCAGGCCCTGACAGTCTTGGTTGCGTTCTTCGAGGGGAGGGGAGGGGCTCTGAGGGATCATACTTTGATACCAATTGCGGTTGTCTTCCAGGGTATCCAAAATATCTTGGGCATCAGGCTGTACTAGGTCTGCCCATGTCTCCCAAAGTGGATGAACAATATAATCAATGAATCCCACCTGTAACGCAAGTAGTAATAGTGGTTACTACAATGCTCAATTTATGAAAAAACATTACTTACTCTATTTATGAATTCTCTCTCAGGATTACATTCAAAGCAATTAGAAATTAGATAAATCGCAGCATGAAAAAAACACTAATATATCACACCACTCATTGCTTTTTTTAAGGGTAAAACAGAGTGGATATTAAAAACCATTAAAAACTAAATGGAATAATATAATCTTTCTGCTATGGTATATGTATAGAAATTTATTGGGCATGGATCATTATGGCCAGATTTGTTTTCTTCAGGAAGGGATGCAGACATTACACCAGCCAAAGCTAAATGAAAGCATTCCTGACTGACTCCTATTGCCACTACACTTTACAGATCAGTATTCAGAATACTTGCATTTCCAGGAGTCCCCCTGCAAATACGGCTCTGAGCTTGCAACATTCAATACAATCACAAAATGATACTCTGAAGTTAGAATCAAACATCCAGTGGAACTAACACTGATTTTCTACCCATTATCTAAATCTCAGCGTAGGCCAAGATCAAGACTCTTTCTATCCTATAATCAGGTTAGACAAGGCCCAAGTAGCTTTACTCAAAAGAAACATTTGTAACAAAATTCCTAAATAAAATGCTGTATCCACTGTGGCAGCATACATCTGTTCAGTAAGTTTCGTTTTACTTTCTTAATCATGTCATGCTGTTGCTATATAATTTATGACAATTATATAACAAATGTCTGTATAATAGTATTTGCATATGAAGAAACTACAAGGTTCTGTCAGTGGGAGCTATTTTTAATTATTAGGATAGTTCAGATGTAATGGAAATCATGGCATCTGCTGCCTGCTTGAGCTGAAGTGAGCCTCGGATGCCTTCCTCGGAGGTGGAGGAAGAACATGGAGGAGTTCTTAAGTTTCTGTTCCAAATTTAAAACTAGTTAGTAACTATTCTTTAAGATATCAGGACTCAGACAGAAACTTGTTAAGAGCACTTTAAACAGTGTATTATGAAATGACCTATTAATCTTTAAATTATTTGATACAATGTAAAGAATGAAGAGTGTTAACTACAAAAGAAATGCTTATTGGATGTGGTTACCATATCAGTGCGCTCTAATGAAAATTGCCATGTCGCTAAACTAATCGTATCTATTTAAAAAACCAAAGGAGAAATATGACTCTTCCAAGTATCACTTAAGCAAAAAATGTAGATAAAAATGCTGGTATGCTATGACATTCTGATGAAAATCTTACTTGACTGAAACCTTAGAATTTGCGTTTTTTAGTGTTAGTGTTCTAAAAACGGATGTTTTTCTGGGATTTTTTTTTAGAACTTTGATGTTATTTTACTGTTTTGTGGAATTTATAATAGTTAACGTACTTGAACAACATACTATCTTTAAATGGAGAAATGTATGATGTTAAGGGGAAATAATGACTGTTCCTGATATTATCCAATAAGTAATAAAGCTCAGGATAAAATTGCTTGTTAGTTGACAAGCAGGATCAACGGGATGGAGAAAAGTGAATGGACAGTAAAAGCTATGGAAAAGTTTCTTGTCTGACTGGATTTCCTTGCTCAACTCCAAAAGCTGCTGGATGGCAATTCAACAGAACAGGAAAATAGTTCTCAAAGGAACCCATCTCTCTGCTAGGATGTTTGGTTTGGAAATCACATTTGCCTCCTTCAGACACAACAGGATGTTGAACAAGCCAGTACAATTCTATTGTAACCGCTGAGGTACCTTAAGCCAAAAAGTGACAAAAGTTTCCTGTAGTCTGTACTCAGTGGAGACTTTTTAGTTAAATCACTTTGCTTGGTTATCAGAAGTTGGAGATCTTTTGCTCTTTACATCCGTTAAGAAACACCCCCAGAACTAAGTTGAGAGTTAATTTTTACAGCAGTATTGGCTCAGATCCAAAAAAGCAAACAAAATGAATTATAGAAGATATTGGTTAATGATATAGTTTCTTTCTTTATGATAATGATGACTATATTTCCTCTTTGAAAGAATTAAGGGAATTCAATATACCTAGTCCCTTCATATTATCCTTTGTGTTAAATTAATTAGAGGGAAAATGAGAGACTGGTCTCCCATTGGCTCAAACAAAAATAGCCTCTGCAGTTTAAACCCCAATGCTTTAACCACTGCATGAAAATGACTCTGATGTGCTCACAGTTAGAATTGGTTATTTCCTTGCAAAATGAAAAAGTGAGAGCAGAAAACTTTGTCATATAAGCCAAGAGAAAAGCTGCTACATCCCGACTCGACAAAACGCAAGCAGCCAGAGTAAGAGGAGTTACTCTTTCCATTCTTGAAATTTCTGCTACTTGCTAAATATACTAGAAGAGAGGAAATAATGTTGCCAGGCAGAGACTGGCAAATGTTTGGTGCCTAACCTTGGCCCTTGCTAAAGAACACACACTGGACCCAGCTGACCTGGAGCAGCAGCATCACCAAAATGCTCTGCCAATAGGAATACTGCTGCAGGTAGCCTTTCAGAGTTTTCCAGAAACATAATGGGGAATTTATGGCGGACAGATCACCTTCTATTGACAAAATCTCTTTGTGCTGGTGGTGGAAAATGTCTGTAGTATCCTCTATCATTCAGTGGAATTTGGAAGTAGGATGGCATATATGTTGTAGGTATATTTTCACAAAAGTGCAAGAGGCATTTGAAAATGTGAGATTAATCTGCCTTGTACACTAAAGATAGAAAACTTTGGGGATTTTACCATGACATTTTTCTAAAGCTGTCTTTCCTTAAAACTTAGCAATAGCAGATCAACATTATTAACTGTAAATTGGAACACTGATCACAGATCAAAAAGAGAAAAGTTAAATACCTGAGACTTCTCCACAGAAGCAGTATGCTTGTCACACATTGGACTGATTTCCATTCCCCTCTCCCGTTCTTTGTCTCCTTGCTGGAAAAACTCCTCCATGATTCTGTCTGTCCACTGCCGATAGAGCTCAAGAGATTTTGTAGGATTACTTAAATCAGCACAATGGACCATATTTCGGAGAACCTGCAATGCAAAAATTGTAATTTGAAACTCATCATGTAAAATAGGGCAACATTTTGTTCTGTACTTATTGGTACTTTGAAAACAGTTTCACATTAATGAAAGAACGTTTTGATCAAAAAGAGTTTTATTTTAGAAGATTTTATGAAAGATAACTAAGATACATTTTTATCAAGAGATATAGCAAATTATTTGATGGGAGGCCAACCATGGATATACAGAATAAATTGTTACAAACTGTACAACTAGTCACCTGAATTATGCAAGTATAACCTCAAGCCATTTTCTTTAGTGGAAAGCTGTTTTGGATATTATTTTACTCTTCTCATGTCTTATTATACAAACACTCATAGGAGAATAAATAATTCGAGATAAACAGAAGATTTAAAGATCTCTGGTTCAATCGTAGGCATTGACACCTCTTACAGATTATTTAAATCAGCAAGAACGCCAGACTAATGTAGCAATAAACAAATGGGATTATGACTAGGTAGTCTAGGATTACATTTCATCATCTCACTCAATGCTTATGGGCTAGTCAGTATTTCTCAATCTTATGTGAAGATAAAATATAGTCAGTGAAGAGAAAATAGTTACATGTAGCTTTCATGACTTTGATGAAGAATGTGTGGCCCAGATTCAAGGAGATCAGGGATAGGCAAAATGATGTCTGACTATCCACTGGACTCTATACAAAGTATTTGCCTAGACATGTTTCACTTGTCCCAGCAAGTGTCTTTTAAACTGGAAGATTATCTGAAATAATTCCTAGGGCTCATGTCCTGCTTGCTGCAGTGTGAAAACACTACTGCTATTAGCCCTTTGTCAAGGACATGAAGACATATCTTCTTCACTCCAGATCTACTCTGAAGACAGCTTCCACCTTTCTTCCTTTGCTTCAAAAGTGAATTTTTAAAAAAATTTCTGCCAGCAAAAGCTATGCCAAATGGTCACTCAGTGGCAAACTGTTTTGAGGTAACTTTAGGGTAGGAGCCTGCTCTGCTCCTATTGGCTACATGAGGCTATGGCAGGCTACTGATTTTCAGGGCTGTTTGCCTTTTGGCGTGGGAAAGACAGAGCCAAAAAGCCATTCCATCTTGAGAACCAGCTGGTGGCAAGTGTATGCATGAGGAAGCAGCACCTCCAAGTACAACTGCCCACCTCCCCATAGCTTTGGTGCTTTGCTTGCAATCAGTTCTCCAATTCTACTGAGGGATCATGCCGTAGGACTGGAGAACTGATAATAGAAGATACACTTCTCTAGAATAGAAGAAAAATAGCGGGACTACCAAGGGCTGGAAAAAAGGTCTCTCTTCTCCCTCGCCTGTCTTGCCATCAATGGCAGAAGTAGAGGGAAAGAAGCAGTAGAGAGTAGCTCTTCTAGTGGCAGAATTCTGATCCCATGGAATGTTTAGCCACTAGCACCAAAGAAGGCATTTGTCTCCCTTCCTCTCTCTTCCCTCTATTTCTGGGGTTTCTGGTATGGACAGAATCACTGATCTGCTTCAGTGCTGAGACATAACAGGGGTTGGAATTGTAGTCATCCCTTCCTTAAGTTGGTAGGGTTTTCTGGACAGCAGCATTTTAAGAGCCAAATTACTATGGAAGAGCGAAATTACTGTCAAATTAACTAATTAGTGTCAAAAAGGGCCCAACAGACATCTTGCCACACTAATGAAAAGATATAATTTAAAGATATTTGGATCTGATCTAACTACAGATTGTCATTCCAGGTTGGTGCAAAATTCTTCAGTTTAATTCTTTCTATGTAGAAAATGAACATAAGATAGGAAATTTTTATGGGCAAAAGAGATTAACTATTGCAATACTAAAGGCATTTGTTTTTAATGATTAACTATTGCCACATTAGAAATGGAAAATCTGTATCAGTCAGGTTACCATTAAACAGGAGAACAACAAGTATCTTCTACGCTATATACTCCTACCTAGTTAGTTTCTCCTGTTCTGGCAATTATATTCTGTTGCATGAATATATGAAGCACAAAGGATTAGAATTTGTGTAACTATGGGATAAAAAGGATTTGCAGAGAGAAGAAACCTGTTCCAATATTTTCTCTGCTTTGTTTCCTATTTGAGGATTTTAAACATCCTTTTTAAAATTTTCCTGAAGTGAAATTTCTGTATTTAAAAACATAGAGAGATTTCAGTATAGGAAAATAATGAGGTAAATGTTCCTGTGTCTATCACCATTGAATAGAAAAATAAGTAGAGAAAACATTCAACTGGATTCCCTATTTTTAAGTAAAATATCCTTTTTTAACAGTTCCCCATGACAAGACTAAATCCTTAATCCCATCAACATGTAAGGAACAAATGTGTGAATTACACAACATTTACCACACTATTCATCCAAAGGAACACTAAACTAATTGTATTCCTTATGCTGTAGGATCTTGTCTTTTCCAAATAGTTTGGAGGAAAGAAGAATTCAAGACACCACGGGCTACTACCTTGAGGAGTAATTTATGTGATTATATTGTTTACATACACAAGAGCTTATCAGTTCAGTCCTGTCCCTAACAATAATAGCAGCATAGGCAGAAATTTATATTGGAAGAGCCTCAGTGGCATCCAGATGACTCCCTCTAAAATTCCCAACTATCTTTCTCTATCCTCTTTCTCTTATTCAAGCACTGTTCTTTCACTACTACCTGCTAAACATTGCAGGTGGTCTTCCTTGCAATACTGAAAAAAACACATGTGCAATGGAAAGGCTAGTTCCCTGCACCAGAGCAAGAATGTCTCCCATGGGAAGCCCACCGGATACATCATATCCACAATTATCCAAGAGCTTAGTGATTCATCTGTTTTTTTGCCTTGACCTTAAGGATGTCATGGTACTGAGTATGGGGGGGGGGGAGAGAGAAAGAGAGAGAGAGAGAGGGGTATGACAGCAAGATAATTTCCCATACAGACCTGTATCCTATCTGTGTAGTTATCTAGGAGGAGGACTCCAGAACTTGTAACTTTTTTAGTTTCTACCATAGTCTTTAAATCTGCCAGAAGCGACATGTGCTTGGACATATCTGTTGCCAAGACCTAAATGAAAGGAGAAAGGGTTTTGTTGTTGTTGTTGTTTTAGGGAGCAACGTGTCATTTTTTGTTTTAAGGAACAGATAGAATGTTAGACAGAATCATATTCTTACCATGTCTATCACCATTTTCCTGAGAGTTTGACGTTGTTTCTTGGTCAGATTGTGGAAGATGTCACAATGCTCCTCTTGTAAAAGCTTAAAACCTACAGCAAGATGGTGGTTTTCCAAGACGGACTCATCATTGTACATTAAAGCAAGTTCAGAATCTGAATAAAGGAATAGTGATGAAAGTAAAAGGACTCCATTAAGTACCATGCATGATTTTATATCTAAGCTATGGCTTTTATAGCTAAGGTATTCTTCATTAAGCTTGAAATAATTCATTTTTAAAAGAGAATGTAAATAAACCAATGAAGCTAACAACCTTAAAAAGAATCCTAATGGTAGCTGAAATAAAAGGCTTCAGAATTAGAATTCATTAATTATTTTGAGGTAATTTCTCACTGCAAATGATAATTATCACCTGTTCGGTAAGATTTGACTACATATATAGTTTTTCAACAACTAATAAGGAATCTGGTAAAATATCCTTGCAAATAATTAATGTTCTTTTCGTGTTGCATTCCAGCTAATAGGATGCATCTTTTAAGTTTCCTTTTGGTTCTCTAGTTTATTTCATTAATGTTATTTTAAAATATAATAATAACCTGAAAGATCAGATCAGAGGTCTGTGCAGTCTAAAATCTGGGTTCAAACTGCACCCAGCATCATATAGGAAGCTCAAAATCAGCCCTCCCTTACTGCTAGTATTCCACCAATTGGTATTCAAAAGCCCTTGAACTGTAAGACTTTGTTTATTAATTCATGAGGATACCCTCAACTCATTTCAGATAAACTCCCAGTGTGTAAATTTAGCACAATTTCACTGATTGCATACTTTCCTAGCTGTGCTTGTCTCTGTGTACTATCAGCAAGTAGCACAAAAACTGGGAAAGTGTGCAGATGTGGCCTGCACTGATAAATTAACCCTGACATTCTCAACCTCACTTTTTATGAGTACTTTAGATTTTGCTACACCACCTTGTCTACTCTTAATAAGAAAGCAATCCTGTAATAAGGTATGCTCTATCAGACTATGTGAAATATAATCATTTACATGGATTTCATGAGAATTCACTATACCTATTTGTGTGTGCGCATGTGCACGCACATTAAATGAACACAGGACTCACTTGTATTAATAAGGAACTGATTGGAGACACCAGGGTGATCCACATCATGAATTGCTGCTGCAAAAATTGCTGCCAAAATTTCCAAATCAGTGAATACAGCCTAGAACAGAAAAGATCAACAAACAGACCTCAGTCACAAACACTACATAGTTCATAAAGTATTTGCCAACTTATCAACAACCTGCACAGAAAAGTTTTTGTCCAGTTACAACTGCACATAAGAAAGAACTGAAATCTTCCTTAAGATTATCAGCTACTTCCAATTCATTATATCTGGTTTTTTACACTATTTTTTGGGGATGCAGTAGTTGTAACACATCCCCTGCAAAAGAGTAAAAAAAAGTAAAAATGTAAGTTTTGCATCTCATATTAAAATAAAATTTTGTAAGATATCATAACATGCAGAATATTGTAAAGGAGCTTACTGATATGATCCTATCACAAAAATCAAAACCCACATTCATATTGTTATCAATAAGCCTGAAATAAATAAATCTGAACTAAATAATAAACCTTAGTTAGTGCAAAATCTAGCTTTTGTATTTATGAGATAACATGAAGATGTATTATACAGTATAAGAATCCATATATTTAGGAAGGAGTTGAGCATGCAGAAAGATGTGATTGCTATGAATAAACAAAGAAAACATTAAATGGGACACAGTAGGAAATTGGAGAGATGGATGTCTACAATACTTCTCACTATGTGTTTTGTAATTTTCTAAAATATTATGGAATTATGTATAATATTTGGTTCAAGCAATCCATGGATTTACATCAGTGTCAAGACAGCAGTCTACACTGTGAAATTCTATAACCCTACCTATTTTCTTGATATGATAGTTTAGAAATCAGTTAATTGATGCCATTGCCTAATGTGAAAGAACTTGCAGCAACAGTTGCACTGTACCAGAGGTATCATCAAAGCAAATGAATTATGCATACAGGTAGTCCTTGACTTATGACCAAAATTGGGACTGGAACCTCCATCGCTAAGCAATGAGGTCACTGAGTCGCGTCTGATTTTACAAACTTTTTTGCTGTGGTCATTAAGCAAATTGCTGCTGTCGTTAAGCAAATCACACAGTTGTTAAGTGGATCTGGCCTCCCCTGTTGACTTTGCTTGTCAGAATCCCCCTGGCAAGGTTGCAAATGGTGATCATGGGACCTCAGGATGCTGCAACCATTGTAAATACATGCCAGTTGCCAAGCGCCTGAATTTTGATCACGTGACCATGGGGACACTGTGATGGTTGTAAGTGTGAGGACTGGTTGTAAATCACTTTTTTCAGTCCCATCATAACTTCGAACAGTTGTTAAATGAATGGTCGTAAGTCAAGGGCTACCTGTATAATTTTACTTACTTTTACATTCAGACTATTATTTAAGGCATGCTGCTACAAGAAATTAGCAAGTGCAACTAAGTCATTATGGAAGTATTATTTGACTGGGGGTGAAAGCAACTCACATCCAAAGCTGGTGTGGACAGAAGAACATGAGTAGACTGGGCTACATCAGCTGCATGGAGACTATTGTGGTAAGCTACATCAGTGTGGTAGTGATCTTCCAAAGTCATCATGTAAGCTATAAAGGTGTCTGATGAGATTTTGAAAGTCTTCAATAGATCTCTTTCCTGTTCAGAGTAATAGAAATTACAAGTGGTCAGAATTTGATAAAAACCCAAGGCTTTCATTACCGAGAAAAGATGAAGTTAGTGCTGTTTTTTAAAGATATGACAACTGGAAGATGATAATGATAATAATAATAATAACATCACAATTACCAACCTGAAAAATTGCATACATAATGCAAGTGAGAGGTCTACTGTGTGAATATCTTGCAACATTAAATATGTTCAAACCCCATTTATTCAGATCCTCTAGCTCCTATAAGGAAAAGAAAAATCGAAGAGCAACAAATTAATGAATACATAATACCACCACAAAGAGAATGGGGCCATATGTAGGTTATAATTGCATTTATATAGAGAGACCAAATAATTTTTTCCTTAAATGTTAAGGATACAAATTCTAACTAATACAGTTATCCCAAAAATATGGCATATGAAAGGAGAAATAATTTATCATGCCATCTAGTTTCTGAAAGAGTGACATTCCCTATTTCCCATTTGAATTTTTCCTTATCCCTTCCATTGAAACTGTTTGACTGGGAGTTGATCTATACTAGTTTCAGAGCTGGGATATGGTTCAGAAATTAGTTTGAAGACATGTTTTCCAGATAAGTATATCAGCATAATTTTTTTTCTCTTATCAATAGTTTCTAACACTCCAGGATTAGAAACCTTCTTCTTAAGAACACATTTGTCCTGAGCCCCTTGCATTTTTATTTTCCAAAGCTGCATCTAACCTCTGAGTTACTTTTTTACACCATACCACAGTAGAAAATTACCAAGATCATGTATGTGTGTATAATAATGTGTGTGAGGAATGGTGGGGGTGGGCAGATTGAACTATCCCCATTAGCTAAATTATTTCAATAGTTTTATTTTTAGAAATTAGCAACATATTCCTTGGAGGAACTTACTATTACCCTTTCTGTCTTGCAAAACAGTCTCCTCAAAACAGATGGAAAAACAAAAAGTATTTGTGGAGTATGAAACACTATGCTAACATGTCTAATCCACATCTATATATGTATTTGAATCTTTCATTAAAAAATAAATGAATCACACTGACCTTAGCTAGATGGTCTTCCTTTTCTGTTTTCACACCAAATCTTGAAATACTAGTGTTATTCAAGCTTGAACTGTGCATTAACTTCTTCACACCACTGATCTGTGTCATAAGTTGTTGTTTCTTCTTTTTCTCTCTGTCTTTCTGCGTAGGAGAAGGAATCTCCACATCATTCTGCTTGTCTACGTAAAAAAAAGATAAAAACGAATTTCTAATATTTATTAAGTACATTGGGTGAGATCCCAGTAGACTATTTTGTGCCCCTCAAGCTTTTGAAAATGGGCAGATATAGAATTTCAGAGTTGTTCTGAAAATTGTCCAACACAGAATGAAGAATTCATTTGTTCCTTTGTTATTTATTAGATTTATATCCTTCCTTTTATTCAGGAGCTCAGCAACACATTGCCTGCTCCTCCACCTATTTTTCCTTATAACAACATGTGAGGTAGGTTGGGCTGAGAGAGCATGACTAGCCCCAAACACTCCATGATTATCATCCCTAAGCTAGAGTAAAACTTCTTGAGAAAACACTGAGTCTGTTGCTAAGAAGTACTTCCCCTTTCTCTACCCCTTCCAGAATCCTGGAAAGCATTAATGGTTGCTAAGTAACAGTCTTCCTCAATGTTCCTCTACTTGTAAATATTATTGTTATTAATTAACAATGGTATTAATATTATTAACATTGTAAGCCGCTCAGAGTCATGGAAATGAGATGGCAGCTATATAAATTTAACAAACAAATTAATTAAATGTTTGTCCGCACAATTGTTATATTTATAATTAATTAACATTTATCTGTGTTACTGCCCAGGCTTAGTTCCATCTTGGTTATGTTATGCGCATCTATAGCACAGACACCAAACAACCTTCCCCTAGTTGTGTACTCTCCAGAGGAGAGGACTCCAACTCCCAGCATTCCTTAGCCCCCACGGCCATGGCTGAGAATTCTGAAAGTCAGAGAGTTGAATTACACTCAGCTGGAGAGCACCCAGATGGGGAAAAGTTATCAAAGAACTGGTCCCATGACATTTTGCCCTGTTGATTTTATAGCTTCCTAGATAACTTCCTGAATGCACGAGGGTTTCCGCAATCTCCTTCTCTGAAAAGAGGTCCTTTCACTACCCTGGAGATTGTTTCCTTAAATATACTGAAATTTTGAGGTTGGGTTTGAGTGACAGAGTTTGCTCAGAGGGTTTTTACAAGGAGACAGGTCCAATGTTAATTAACCTACCTAGGAAAGTATTTGAAATATATTCAGAGACTTGGTTCCCCGATCGGCTCATTTCTGAAAGGTGCGTCAGCTCCCGGTTCAACATTCTTTTGAACTGTGGGTAATTAAAACATAGAAATTCAGGGTAAGACAGTCTGCTTATCTTACTGATAGATACACAATGCATTAAAATCTGTATTAATTAGAACATATACCACACTAGACACATATAAGAAATGTTTTCTCGATGACGTGCAACCATTCACTGTTACATAATAAGTTTAAGGTTGGGAAAATATCATTTTTAGAAAAAGGTAGTTACATTTTACATAATTCTGGAAAACTATTTAGATTTTAGAACAGTTTTTTTTTATTTCATACTTTATAGGAGTCCTTTAAAGACTTGTCATGTAATGTCTGTCATTTTTCTACTTATAATATAAAGGCAATTTCAACATGCAGATATTTCTGACAGGAACAACATTAATGCAGTATCATGTTGTGTGCAGTTTAAATGCATTGCTATTCAACTTAAAATGATGCTGTCAGTTTACATGCCATCCTATTAATATTTTAAAGTTATTTGTATTTAATCTGGTCTATGAGTTTATTACTGTATAGTGATAAACCTGTTTTTCTGTTTATGATATACAGTAACACAATTTATACTTAATCTGACATATACAGAATGACTTGATCATTTATTTTTTATTAATTAAACCCACCTTAATGTATCCCCAAGATACAGATAACAAATAGTTTGCTTCAGGCATTTTTGGAAGATTTTGCACACCAAAACAAGAAATCTCCTATGCAGAATCTGCAGATCAGAGGGAGGAATTCCTCAATAACAAGAACAGCCTGGAGCCTTAATTAGTGTATATCTACAATTCCAGCAATCATGGCTACTCGCGACTCCACGACAACAGCAAGTATTGAATTCCAGCTTTGCATGAAGACTGTGGTGTTGGAGATTGCACACACAGGCTGCATGAAGGAATGAGAAGAGCTAATCCAAATGTTTGCAGCAAGCTATCTTAAAGCCCTTTGATGTTTGGCGGGCTGAAGGGGGATCCCCTTCCAGAAAGAATTCTGTAGCTGAACTGAGAGAGAAAAAAAAGGAATGCCGATTGCTTTTCACAGATACTGCTGTTTTTAGCAACAGACCCATCTTTTCCAAAGATAAAATGAAGGAATCCCTGTGTTTATTTAAAACAACGCAAAAGGAAGTGAGCAGTCACTCCTCTCACGATCAGGGCTTTTATGATTGCATTAAATCTCTCTCCATCCACACTGGTTTTTACAGCCAGTGTTTTGCACAAATTCCACATATACCTCATTCTCTGTTACATCATGTTCTCTTTTGTTAGTATCTTGAAATTATAGAGAGAATGCATCTCAAGGTATTAGCAATGTTTGACTGAGCAACACCAAATCAAGTTCATTCCTGGAATATAAATTATTCATGCAGCTCAAAATTTGAGATGGTTTTCCTATTATCTTTGCTAACACTCCATTCCTGGGCATAAGACATTTCTTCCCATAAGTCTGTTAAGAATTCCAGTCTAAATGCAACTCATTGAGATTCCTGGTTTTTTACAAGGTGTGGGGAGTATTTTCGTGTTTCACATACGTGCCAAGAGTCAACAGAACCAGCTCCTTTGAAGCAGAAAGTATTACCACTAAGTGGAAATAATTCAAGATGAAATAATGATTGCCAATGAAAACGTACGCAGACTACTTTCTTTCCCTCTCTACCTTTAAGTGTCAGGAAATTCCTAAGAATAAATGTGGATGCACAAATGCTCCTTTTCCTAATTAGCAGCCGAAGTTATTTCACAGCGTTAAGATTTCCTCCCCCCTAGGCCTGTCCCTGGTCAAGAGAACGCCATGGCAACAGGCCACGTGACAGCCAGCCTCCTTTACTGGAAGGCTTCCCTTCAGATAACCGTCTTGCAGCAATAATGGCTCTGCCGAAGGAGCTCTGCGAGCGGTGGAAACCAATTAGGAGCTAATTTCAGAGATTTAAAGATTTAAAGATTTAAAGATACCCAAACAGGTATCCCAGCATAAACTTTCTTATGATAAAGAAAGAGAAAGGCTAATTAGCAGGCCCGAACTGGATCTATAAAAGCTGCTTTCAGGAACTGATTCTTCCCCCTTTTATTGGAAAGCTAATTAAAAGCCTAATAGTAAACATGGCACCATAATTTAAGTCACAACAGAATACTTAAGAGTTCTAAATTGTTTAATGGATTTGCATTAATTTCAGAAAACACCGATATTAACTTATTGGTGCCCTGAATTTATATCTGTCCCCTATTTAGCTGCTACCTTAACTGCTCTTAACCTAGCCTTTTAACCATAGCCACAGATGAGCACCATTTCTCACATCATTGCCTTTCCTGACAGCATGCCTTTCCCCTTACAGAAATCAATGGAATGAATACCTCAGGGAGATCAAGTGATAGGGCAGTAACAGCGTGATAGCAACTGTATGCCTGCTGCCTCTGTGGGATAAGCCTGGCTGCCTCCCTGCTTATTTTTATGTTATCTATCTACATGCCAGGAAAGTTCAGCTTTGATTAATAACAAAGTTATCATAAATGAAGGACTCATCTGATTCTAACCATTTTGTAAATGTTCTACTCAATTTCCAGCAGCTTTTATAGTCTGGAATAAGAATGACTCTTTGAAGCAAGGATTTTTGGCAACCCTAATGTCTTTATTGCCTTTCTTATCCTATGGCTCACCTGTTGTCCCACTCATGACATAGAGAGAAGGTAGAGCAGGTTACGAAACATACAGCAAAGATTCTTCACCTTTTTAAAATTGTTGCTTATTCATCAAAAATTAAAAATAAGATGCAGATGTTTTAGCCACTGTTAAGATAAATGAGTTTTATATAGATGTTGTGTGCAAAACAACCAGCTCCTTGTCTTCACAACAAGAAACTAGTACATGCAGAAATGTATGTATTTGTTGTCAAGAGTTATATGAATAGCATGTAAATCATTCCCTGATTCTCTTTTATAAAGTAAGAATATCCTATTCCAATTTGCTAAATACAGTTCTTTAAAGTTTGAAAAGGTACTTATGATTCTTGAGAAGGGTTTTTTTAAAAAAAATTCACTGTGGAATGACATAGTTCATAATTAGTTAATAACTCAGTCTGTATCTAAAGTTGTTAGTAGTGATCTTATAGGAACCTGACCAAAAAACCCTACATTGTAAATAAGAATGATCACTCATTATCAAATTATTTGAAATTTGCTTCTTCCTAACCACCAGAAACAATATTCCAATGAATCATAACAGATAAAAGTTGGGGATGCTTCATCTTATTCATAGAGCTAAATAGGTTCCTGTAAAATTTAATATTGCTTTTCATTTTCATGGAGCTTCTGTAAGCAGCTGGTCAGTAATCATGAAGTATTTTGATCTCAGAAATATCCATCAGGGACTGCAAATTCAAGTGATTATAGCCATCTGATCAGAACATACTCTTCAGCATTCTCTATCTACTGCTTATCTCATTTTACTTTGGCATATAAAGGAAATATAATATTATAGACTAATTACATACTCTCCCATGGTTGGAAAATCAAGCCAATAAATGTTTCAATACTAAAATAAGCCTTGCTAATAGGAGGCTTTGATATATTATTATTGATGTAAAATTTTGGGAGTTAGATGGCCTCAAAATTCAGTGAATGAATAAATGGTCACAGAAGATGCAGCCTATCTATAATTTGTCAGAAGAAAAGCAAGTGTCAGGATATGGTTTAGGAAAACATCCAGTGTTTAGTATCGTTGGGCTATTATTCCTATTAACTCTGCTACCATCCACACTTCCTGATAAAACATCTCTTCAAAGCAGCAAACATGACTACCATAGCTACCTTATGCTGATAGTGTACTATGCTAATAATGTTATGTTATTTATATTTCTATCTTAAACATTGAATGTGGAAATGCTTTGAATTTTAACTACACCTGTAACCAAAATTTGAAATGCTAGGAGGTCAGACGCAGTCATTGTATTTATATAACAGCAACATGTAATTGTGAGGCTTTGAAATATAAACTGCAGTGTGCTTATAAAATATTTCCTTTGGCAAGCTAAAGGCTAAACGTACAACTGCCTACAATGCCAAAGAGACTGTGAATAAGAACTCTTGGAATTGCCTGTTTGCATTTCTGCTTCAAAGAAGATAGTATAGAAGCAGTCACATGAACAGGGGTAACTTCTGATGTGCGTCACTCTCCTCTAGCTCATGGAGGTTTACTGCTGAAAATGTCATAAGATATAGGCAAGAAAAGGTGTAAACGATGCTGAGTGTGAAGGTCAGAAATCCTAGCTGTGTGGGCACATGGGAGAATGACTTTCAGCTTATGAATTTCATTTAAGACTCACATCAATGGACTGGTATGACTAGACGGTAGCCAAACTCTAAAGCATCCCAGATTTTTTATGTTGAAAACTGGAGCAAAAATGCAGCCTAATACGGATTCATACTGATAATCACAAAAGAAAGCACTGAAATATAAATGTTAAAAATTGAATAGGAGACTGTAATCTATAAGAAGGGATTGTCTCTTCGGCTAAAAGTTTATAACGGAGAATTGCTTTTGTTCATATTTTGAGAGCCTAGCTACCTATCTAGTTGATAAAAATTGGCACAAGGTTTTTCATGAGAACAGCAAGAATGGTCCAGGAACCATTTAATACCCATTGACTCACTTAACTCATAACTGTGGGAGTTGAGACTCCGAGTTTCTCAGACTAGAGATGCCAGGTATATCAACAACTAGCTTCAAGGCCAAGAACTGCAGTGTGGAAAGACTGTTAAATAACAGAGGTGTGAGTAAGAAGGTCTGGAATTAAACTATAGTGTACATAAAGCTGGGAACTGCACCTTCACGCTGACAGAGAGCATTTAACGGTTTTAGTGGTTTTAGTATGCAGTAAAGATTCTCATCTTGTCATTGAGCCTGACACTAACATAGTTCCTTCAGGATGTAGCAATTCAAAGGAAAATCAATCCAAATGAAAGAAACTTAGGGATACCTGAATCTCATTGAATTCAAACAAGTCCTTAACTGAACACATCGTTCCATTGTTTTCAACAGCATGTAGATAAATGTTTTCAGCTTGTGCCACAGTATTTGAAGGAAAATCTTCCACTATATTCTTACCCATATTTTAAGATAATCTTTGGAGGACTTGCTCTGGCTATGCCCACAGGAGGCTGCTGAGCAGTAGGCTCTTTCAATGGTAGGTGCCTGCTTTTGAAATGCTCTTTCCAGTGATAGATGTCTGGCATTGACTTTCATTATATTTTTGATATTAAGCAAAGACAGTTTTATTCTCCCTGGCCTAAAAATGCATCATTGCTGTCATAATAGATATTTAACTTCCCTACTATTATGTTATTATTTTATTGTTTATTTTGTACATTTTATATTATGTTTAATGCTTGTTTTTATCAATTGTCTTACTTTACTGTGTTAATTATTTGACCTTTATTGTACATGATTTTAAGGTTGTTTTTTTAATGGGAAGTAGTATACAAACTTTTGAAATAAATAAATTCTGTTTCCTCTTATTTTTGTCAGGAAAGGACCATATTTCATTGGCATGATATGGTTCTGTGGAATAGAAAAAAGCAGTTGACAGCTACTGTGATACAGGCTATGGGTTACAGATTACCAATCCCTATTATTGATTATCAGGTGATTTTAAATGTTTCATAGAAAATCAGCTATGCCTACACAATGAACAATGTCTTTTTTGTTTCATAAATCCATGAATGCTCTGAAGTGTATCCATTTGTAAAATCAGTAATAAAGCTAAGAAAATAACAAATACTTTGGATTAAGTATTTTGCATTGTCTCATATAATGGAACACTATATATTTAAAAGAATATGCAGAACTATTGAATAATAGTTTTTCTTCATACAAAATTAGATTCAGTTTTATGATTTTAATGAAATCACTGCAATGATGAATTGCAAGATTATACATCATGTATCACATCTGATTAGATGATTAGTCTAAAATTCTAAAATCTTTAAACAATGGTTGAAGTATACATAAGGCTGTGAAAAACAGATTCTAGTTGTGTCATTTTCCTGTTATGCATGTTTTCAAACTATTGTAAAGTAATTATGACCTAATTATGTTTGCCTGATACTGAGTCATTCAGCAAATGGATCTGCCTATTGAAACAGTGACTAAGTGTGATGAGGGCCTTGCTTTGGTTGTTGTTTTAAAAACATTGTGACTATTATTACTTTCAAATCTTTGGGCACTACTACTTTAGATTTACATTAGAGCTAGGTAAAGGTTCATTTCCCATTTCTGTACCTTTACTGATGTTTTTGCCTTCTCCAGGCTGATGACATCCACGCATGATAGACTGCAACTTTCATCGTATCAGCCAGCACAGTCAGTGAATGGCTAGGAATGATTAAAGGTACAGATGCAATGTATCACAGGAGCAGCCATTTGGGGAAGCTAATTTTATACTTATAGGAAATAACTGAGAAGTGTATTTTTATGATTCAAAGGGCAGTTGACAATTTGTCTGATAACAGGTGAATACAGCAAACTGAAATAGATTATAGACAGACTGTTGCATGATGCTGTCCTTAAAAAGAGAAGATCCTAAGCAGTATATAATACACTCTTACCCACTGTAGGCACTAATTCCTAACACAATGATGCCAAAATGATGCAGTGTACATTAGGACATCAGAAACTTTGCCCTTCCATATTTGTGTTGGCACATTGCACATATGTATGTAAGTAATGGAGTTTATATCACACCATTCCCCATGGTTGCTCTTTTGTGCACTGTGACAGAGAAATAATTGGTCCTGGTATAAAAATATCCACCCAACATGATTCTCCAAATGAAAGGAAGGACATCTCTTCTGTAGAATCTTAAACAGGTATCTGTTGTCTAAAAGCATTTCTAGTGTTCTGTTTTCCTTGCTTGGCTTATATAGAGTGACTATATCCCATATAATCGAGCTTCCAGTTTCCAGATGGTTAGGGTTATGCTAAATTCAAGTTTTGCAAGTGAAAAAATAGAGGTTAAGTGGCTAACCTATGAATCTACTCAGTGTGGTTGATTGGTGTAGGGAAAAGTACCACTGGATTTGAAAAAGCATAGCAAACTTCTATAAGACAATAATTGAAATAATATTTTCCTAATCTACTTATAAAAAGTAGAAAATTACAGCGGTTGGCTAGATTCAATGGCCTTTTCCTCCTCCTAACCTCATATTATAGCAATCTAATTATTATTTCATCTGGAATAAATTAATTTACACCTAATTTTTTTTTTCAAATTTATTTGGGAGAAAATCCCATTTAAACTTAGGGAAGGCTTCCTTCTGTGTAAAAAAATAACCTAAATGTATGTGCTGTGTAAGTTCCATTAACATTAGCTTTAAAACTTTCAGAGTAAATAAATAACCTGCACAGATTCTGAAAAACTTCATGATATTTGTTCAGTGTGGATACAGATCTAAAGATATTCCATACATGGATGTCTTACCAGGAGCTGACCTCAATTTGAAGATTTTCTCTTTTAATTAAGTTGTAGAGTACCATTGATTGCAGCATTTCTTTACAGAAAAAAGTCAATACCTATTTACACAATACACATTTATTTCAAAATAGTACCTTTCCCCTTTCAGTACAGGTTTATCAAGCCCTATTCAGTAACTTGCAATTGCATCAAAATAACTTGCAAAACAGAAAATATATCTTGGGTAGGAGGCATTTGCGTCAAAAAGGTTAAGTAAAGATTCTCCAATTGCAAATATCCTTTTCTGACTTTAGATTATTAGTGTCAGAAGTACATACACAATGCATAATAAAATGATAATAAATCAACAAAAATATGAAGTGAAAAAGAGTTCATTTATTAGTTACATCTATTAATTAAATTTATATAGCTGCCCATTTAACCAGTGGAACTCTGGGCAGTGAACAAAGATAAAAACGTATCCAACCAATTAAAACAAAAAACAAGTAAAGCCCCCTATAAAAATCTCATTTCCAGCATCCCACTGACACCCACACCAGAGCTCCATTAACATCTTGGCCCCAGTGTTTGTGTGTAATTTGATTTTTGCAGAGGTATTTTCTCATCTTGAAATTACTTGCTTAGTACTCCTTAGAATTCTATAGGCTGGTTTGTTTTTAATAAGGTTAAATCACCTGCTTGAAGCAACTACAGATTTTTCTCATCTAAAGACCCAGGTATATAAAACTTCCTTATGATTAATCACTATGTAGGTAATCACATTTTAATGTTAATTATATTCCAGATACAAGCACCAAATGAGATATTTATTGAAATTTTGTTAGATGTAAGTCTAGACATCCCTAAAGAATATGCTTTTTTAAACAAGCTAGTTTCTACTTGCTTGCATGAACAATATACCTGAAATTTCTGCTGAGTAAGGACAAAAGGAAAGCGATGCTTTTGTGCAACTCTGCCTATTATATATGTGCAATGGAAATTCCAGAAGGATAGATATATTGATCTTCACTTTGATTTTTTAAATGTTTTCCTGAAGAATGACTATTATTTGGGGGTAAAAGCATTTGTTATATATCCCATATAGAATATGTGTGATTTATAAAGTTTAGTTTCAGTTATTGCATCCTATCTGCACAAAGAAAAGTAATGTATATAATACATCTTAAAATGACATTAAAATGTTATTGTGCAACCCTTTCCAGGCTTTTGCCTGACAATTAAAAGAAAACTACAAAATAAATACTTTTGGTTGGAACAATTTTAAAAGAACTAGCATTGTTTTACAGACAGTGAGTACTGAGGAATATGTAGATGAAAAAGTAATGTTATTTATCATCTATTATGTTGAGAGCTGCCCAGAGTCGCTTAGATGAGATGAGCGGCCATACAAATTGAAATAATAATAGTAGTAGTAGTAGTAATAATAATAAAAAATAATGTTATGCTGCATAAAACAAAATCAGAAAGAAAAGCTTCTTTTTTCCCCTAAAACATGTTGTTATATTATGTGTGTGTGTGTGTGTGTTTATATTTTGCATGTTGCGTGTGTGTCTGTCTATCTCACATATACAGTGGTACCTCGGCTTACGAACTTAATTCGTGTCGCGACCCGAATCAAATTTTCCCATAAGGTTCAATGTAATTACGGTTAATCCATTCTGAACCATATGTATTTTTTTTTCAAACCGCAAAAATATGAAACAAAATACAGTACGAAGAGAGAGAACGCTAACCTTGCTCGATGCGACTTCTGGCGTGGAGGACAGGAAGGTGGGTGGGGAGGCAGTTATTGCTTGGAGGGAGAGTCCCCCTCCCTACAGGAAGCCACGACCACGTGTCACGGGAGGGAAAATGGCCGCGGATCCTGTTCGTCACCCGATCCGGCGTTCGCGAATGGAAGCAAAATTTTGCGAACGGAGCTGTCCGTGACCCAAATTGATCGTGAACAGAAGCATTCGTGACCCGAGGTACCACTGTATGACATTGCTGAAACATCCTGAGTCCAGTCTCTAAGGGGCAAAATCTGCTGAAACCTGGCTCACACAGTCTCATAATAGCCATTGTTCTGGAATATAAACAATAGCTAGAGATCTCTAAATTGTTTCAGATACATATGTGTTGGACAGATTAACTTAGCCAAAAACATATCAACATATTGCTTATTATGTTATCAAACTGTTTAGCATTTTTTTTAAAAAGAAAAAACCCTATACATTACTAAATGACATAAAGGAGACCCAGTATAGTGCAGTGGTTTAAGACCATGAAAAGTCAGATTTAAGTCCATGCTCCACCATGGAAGCCACTGAGTAGCTTTACAGCAGTTGCTATCTCTCACCCCAACCAACTTCATAGGGTGGTAGTTATGGGAACAACAGGTAGATGGCCTGTTATCTTCTCTGTTCTAAGCTCCTGGACAAAAGACAGTATATAAATCTAATAAAAATAAGTACAGTATTAATGTAGTTTATAGCATGAGTGGATCTGCAGATGAAGTAGATAATGTGACTGCACGTATGTAAATGTAAATACCAGGGTCTCTGTTCTGGTATGTTTCCATATTTTGTACTTATTTTATAGCTCATTCATGTAATGAATTAAAAAATACCAATGTAGCAAAGCCAGAATATGCACAAACAGCATTTAATTACGTACAAGTTCCTTGTTCTCATTTTTTTTTCTTCTTTTGCACAGACATGGAAAGTATCTGGAAATCTATAGTTCACAAGAGCTTCCCATTACATGTAAGCTTGAATTATGGTTAATGGCTCCCAAATGAGCTAGGATGAATCAGCCACATTCAATCCATGGTTTAAAACTGGCTTGTGAAGTAAGTAGCTCCAAGGCCACTCAGAAAGTAATGGATAATAGTGATTTTTTTGCTTAGTTCCCTTCTTTCTAGAAAATAAGTACATACAGAGTCTGGTTTAATTAGCCAGGATTTCTGGGTGAGCATTGTGTGCAGAAATCTAAATATTGTGGTTCTGTTTGTAAACATTAACAGTAATTCTTTCATTACTTATGTAAACACATGATTGGAAGGAAAAGCTCTTACGAGCTTATACAGATTAGTTTATTATGTTATACTTATAACCTGACACCCCCCCCCCCAAATAATCTCTGTAAACTTTGGGCAGAATGCTTCTTTCCTAAATATCAAGATGGTTGTGAAATAAAACACGATGCCCATTTTGCACCAGCTTTTGGATATGTTCCAGGCAAGATGAAGCTGTATTGATTTCAGTGAGAGTTAAACATTTTAAAAATTGTTTTAATTTACATCTCTTGGTCTTAATGAAGTTTAGCCTTTACCAGCAATTCATGTCTTTTGTTTTGTCTTACTATGAAAATTATACGGAGGTAGGATGTATTTTTATAGTCTCTTGAACTTATTGAACTCTTGAATTTATCATCATAAAATAAATGAAAAGAAGACGTAATTTTCCCTTATAATAATTTCCAGGAGTTAGACCAAGACAGAATAGCATAGGTTTATTAGATTAATTTTAGACAGTAAGATATTTAAAAGAAAAGTGAGCAAAAGTTTTCCCCCTCCCCCATCCCCTGTATATGGTTAATTGTGAGGTGAAGAATATTGTATCATGCAAAGAGATTAAGAAGGTAGAGTGCCAAAATGAACATACTACAGTGGCTTTGTTTCATACCATTTTAATGAAGCAATATATAGTTACATACAAGCCCATTGTTTCATGTTTAGCTCTTCTACACATTTTTCTTCTACTTTTGATATAGAGGAAAACCAAAATATTTTTAGATAGAATTTACTATATTATATGGAAGTTTGGGCCAGTGTCAAGTGTAACAGCATTGGGAATCCTATCAGAGTAAAATCTCTTTTTTCCAAGATGAGTTTCCTTCTCAGTAAACAAAGGGAGACCTTAGTGCTCTTTTAATTTAGCACCTGCCTTTAAATACATGTCTTATTAAAAGACCTGTATGAGGATTCATATGAAGAGGAAACACAATACAAGAAAACGTGCAAGAGAAGTTGGCATTGTTTGGTGGTATATTTGGGAAATTTTAATTCTACTAAATGCTTTATTTGGCCCTATAATCAAGTTTAAACAAAGGATAATAAATAGTACAGACTTAGAAGTTATGCACGAATGCACATCACTGAATTCTGGCTCAAGACCAAGCACACATTTCCTTGAATATCACCTTCCAATCTAACAAATAATCCTTCCCTCTCCTCTGAAGAATCATTTTGGCAACAAGGGCCAAAAAGTTGTTCTTCTGCTGCTGAT
Organism: Python bivittatus; assembly: GCF_059951505.1. Classification (NCBI taxonomy): domain Eukaryota; kingdom Metazoa; phylum Chordata; class Lepidosauria; order Squamata; family Pythonidae; genus Python; species Python bivittatus. The sequence goes on from NW_028277098.1 coordinate 37,720,916, forward strand.
ATTTTTTAAATAGGATTCAGACAATCAGTAAATGTACATTTTATAGAAGGAAAGACTAATAATGGGCCATAATAATTAAATCATCTGTTCCCCAACTAATTACTTCCCAGCTCACATAATATTTTGCTTTTTCTGCTGTCTGAAGTGTTCTATACATACATATGAAAAACAAGTCTCCTCTGAATGAGGCTTGATTCTTGGTGTACTTTATGGATATATCCATATAGTTTTCTTGACAACAATATGGAAGTAGTTTGGTATTGCCTTCTTCTGAGATTTCTTTTTCGTTTCGCTTCCCAGTCTAGCCTACAGCCCTGGGATTCCCTGTTGATCTCCCATCTACCAGGTCCAACCCTGCTTAGCTTCCAGCCCAGGAAAGGTCAACCAGGTGCTGCCACCTATTAAGATCACCTCCAAAAAACCCCCACACCATTTAGAAAAATTGACCAGCTGAAAGCATGGAACTTTAAATCCAGACAAACAAGAGTCATATTAAAAATGTGGTTATAGATGGAAAAAAATGAGGCATGACAAGACTCTTTAAACCTGTTTGTGAAGAGGAGGAATTGCATCTAAAGACATCAGGCAAGAATGCAAATGGTTCATCTGTTCAACCATATCCATTCCAGAAGCTCCTGCATGCTGACTTTCTTGACTGTGCTGTTGTATGTTTATTGTGCTAATTTACAACATTCTTTAATAGAAGCCTTGAGTTTGATTGGCTGGAGGAAATTTTATGGCACAATTTGATCTTTATGAATTACTAGTTAAAAAACAGAGTATTACCTGTATTAAACATCTAGAATGAAACTGCATCCTATTTCAAGGACATGCTTACTGGTTGTTCAGCCTTTCGGTACAAAGCTTAGGATAATCAACTAGCAACTTGTGGGCTACGTATGCATTTTATCAGGGCAACCATTATTTCCCAAAGTAATGGTAGGCATCCTCCATCATCCACATTCTAGGATATTAAAAGTAAACAACTGCAGTGGGTTGTCAAAGTGAAGTTAGGGAAGCTTCATTTTGGTAGGTGACACATGAAAAGAATATTCTGAAAGAAATCCAGTGGTGAAAAGGGTAGTGCTTGTAAGGATTAGGGCAAAACCAGCAATATGAAGAGACACAATTTGGTGAGATCTAAGAATTGACTTCATGCATAAAGGATAAAGCCCAGTAATAAAGGCTTTTGGACCTATACATGTATGAGTAAACAACAGTAGTAAAGGAAAATCTATGGATTCTATAGAAAATGTTCTGTTTAAGATGCATAGCTATTGAATCCAGTAAATATCAGAACTGGGTTACAAGTAAAGCAACTAATGAAATATTAGCAGCTCTTTTTCTGACATATCCTGTTTGTTTTCTAGTAGTATACAATCATTTAAGCAAACTTTCAATACCTTAAATAGACCTTAAATACCTTAAATAGAAATAAAATATAGAATAATATTAATAATAATAATAATAATAATACATAGAATAGAAATAAATTTGCACTATTCACCTCTTTCTATTAAAAAAATATTGCTTCTTTTCCCACCTGAAAATTAAGTAATGCAGTTCAGAGGTTATCAGATTAAATGTTCCTCAGTCTCCATATAAAACAAGTCTTTATATAGTCACATCAAATTTAAAATTAATTAAATAATGCATTTTTTAGCAAATTCATACTTACAAACATTAAATTGCTGTAGCTCAAGTTCACCTGAGATTTATCATATGCTTATTATGCTGTTTACAAAAGTATTGATAATTATGACACAACTCTTATGGCTGATTATTAGACTTTCTTTCCTGCAGAAACATTTCCCTTTGCTTAGGCCTCAGTTTCTGCTCTTCTAAGGACAAATGGCCATTAACAAAGGGGAATCCCAAAGAATTCTGTGATTCACAGCTATTAAAGCCCCCTTTTAAGAAACAAAGAGAATGGAAGTAGCAGGTTTTCTAGTGACTGCCAGCAGTTAATCCAAGTAAATCTTTCAGAGACATAGGACTATTTTGTAATGCAGATTAAACAAAGGAAGTTACAGTAAACCCAAAAGCAAGAACAGTTTGGCACACCTTAAGCAAAACATCACGTACCAAATGAGCAAAATTCAGTGCTGGCAGACTCGCATCAGACAACCCACCCAACCCCACATTTCCCAATATGGACATTGTGCAATGAAGCACATAGACAAGGGGCAAACAGCCAGGAGTTACCTCCAAAGTTTACATTAGAGTCCTCATGTTTAGTTTATTTAGCCTCCTAAAACCAAGGCGTGACTGTGAGTGTCCTATGTGACTGAAAACCCTTTAGAAAGAGTGCAGCGAAAGTTTTGTATACATCAATAGATTTTAGTTTACAGATAACGAGGACAATGGCCTAGTATGTGACATTGCTAACAAAGGAGAGGAGGTGTAACGAAACATTTCAAAAAGTGCCTACGTGATGGAAGGATGCATCCCCTTTGGGGTCATTTGGGTGACTCTAAAAATCGCAGCCTGTCTGATTCTGTGAATGCTACTGCTCTCCTTACATTAGTCACACCATATATAAAACAGCTGGACTCATAGGTGGAAAAAGAAAACTTCTTCAGGCATATGAATTAAACATAATATACAGCTACCTAGGTAAGAGCAAAATTATATTAAAGACTTGAATGCTGTAAAAATAATTGTGCAGGAAAACTAGGAATATGCTGCCTTGGCAAACTGAGGTCCTAATTTTATAATAAAAAATATTTAACAGGAGCATAATATTTTAAATGCACTAATCTCAGCTTTATATAAGGTCACATTAAAACATGGAATTACAAACTCACTTTTCATACTGGCAGACAGATGAATATGTTGGGCATATTACTAGGTCCACTTTTTCTATTTAAGAGGCCATTCTATATAATATAAAGCTATATCCACAAAGTCGCAAGTCACAAACACTGATTATTATTCCTATTCCTTAATACAGTGATCATATAGATTATTGCTTACTAATGAAATAGAAATACATATAGCCTGTGCAAATTATGGGATGAGTGACGTTAACCAGTCCTACTAAACATTTATGCCAAAGTCACTAAACGTGTATGGGCATATGAGAGCATGTGTGTGTATTCTGAATTTTAAGAAGTTAGTCAAAATGGTTAAACTACTCTCCCTCTCCCTCTGTCTCTATTCACACACCTATATGAACAGACCTTAAAGTTTTACTGTCAATTTTGGCCATTCTCTATTTGTACCACCTGCTGCCTTTCATAATATGAAGATATTGCTTTTAGAGAGTCCTCTGGTTATATCAAATAACAGGAAAACAAAGGAGGACTCATTTGCCCAATGCATATAATAGCTTATGAGGTTTCCAAATAGCACCACAGCTGTATATTAAATAATAAGGGACGACTAAGACTATGGATAGGATTCAGAAATGAATGTAATGAAATACAAAATAGGGATTGGAAACACAGAAACCTACATGAAAAACCCATCATGAAACTTTAGGAGTAGAAGCAGCAAATATTCCAATTGATATCGTGATTGAATAGGACTGAAAAGATGTATCATTTTAATGAAACTGATACATGCCAAAGCACAGCACATCGATGTGCTATGATGGTGGCTGAGGATGGTTGCTTTTTGCATTCTCAGAATTCTGATTTTTAAAGGTTCCTCTGAACTCTGCTCCTGAATGGGCAAGAATAAATTGCTCATATTTCTTAGTAATTGTTTTACTTAAGAAACATTTCCATCCTATTTACTGAAAGTAAAATAAAATAAAAAAACCTTGAATATTGTCACTTGGGGTCTCTTGGCTATTATCAAATTATCAAGAAACATCTTTTGGGAAACAGTTCTGAAGAACGATTCAAAACCAATCTTTCCTCTGTTGTCTCCTGTTTTTGCAATGCTGTACTTTTAAAACTACGTCTGTCAGGAAGGAGACAGGAAATTCGAGTCACACTTACAACAGCTGTGCCATGCCCACTATCATTCTGAAATGACGTAGTTTGGGCTTCAGTGGCACGGAGCCAGGAACTTAGCAATAGCAGAGGTCAGGAAGATAGGTCACTGTTTTTTCAGCCCTCACACTTGGAATCCTGCAGGATCTACTTGCTGCCTTCCTTTCTCTACTGTTTGTCTGTTCTTTACTATGGGGAGCTAGAAACATCCTGTTTTCAAAACATTAGATTGTTTTGCAATTAGCAAATTTCTATGCAGTAGTCTTTGACGGAAGGAAGACAGATTATTCAGATACTTCACAGATGTGGGAAATTTGACAATAACTCAATTATATTTCAAAAGGCTTCTTAGCAGGCTCTAAGAAGTTTAATTTGTTCTTTACTATATTTTCAGCTGTCAGTATTAAATATTCAAATTCTTTTTTAAAAATTGCAATAAATAATACATATGACAAAGTTTAGACAAAATGAGAAGGGCAGTGCTATCTCATTTCTTTTCTTTTTTTTTAACTGGTGTGATAAGATCTAAGAGAAGCAAAATTGAAACCATGGAATTTTATTTGTGAGGTTTTTTTCATTTGTATTGACAGTTTTATTTGTATTCAAAAATTAGCTATTTGCTTATATAGCATTTTTCCTATGGAAAGCAGTTGTATAATATTCATCTCACTGAAGGTGATTATTTCTTACTCTTAATAGTAGAAACAAACTGCAAAATGGTACCTGCATAAGGCTCCCGCCTAGTGGCCATCCTTAGTTTGTAAATGGCTTCTAGACCATACTAATAAATATGCCTGAATGCACACTTTGGATCAGACTGATAAAAGAGAGCTAACAAAGCACCTGAAGAAAGTTATCCATGTTGTTCACTGATCAGACCACAGAGTGTGGAGTCTTTGCATTATCACTGGGGAAGAATGCATTGAGCTCTTCAGTCAGACACAAGCCATGTGTTCTCTCAAAAAGTGCCTGAGATTATAGTTGAGGTGGTTCTCATGGCATCAGGGAATAGGTTGGCCTTTTGTTAGTCAACATTCAGGCCATTATCCAGCTGAGGTGTGGTTTCAATTTTAAATAATATCCAACTCTTAGATTTTAAGGACATGGAAAAGGAGATAAATGCATTTGTCTTTAGAGGATAAATAGTATAAAACACTTCTTTAAAGTGTATACCCACACACACCTTACTAAATTATAATAAGAATCAGATATTTCAGGTAACTCAGGATTACCTATCAACTTCTCAACATACCTTATTACATAATTTAGAAATAATGAAGCAGTATTATATATGACTTGTCACCACATGCAAACATATACATACAATATATAACTAAAATTAAAACAAGCCCCAGTTATACAATCCATGCTAAATAAAGATTACAGGTGGAAACTCACACCATTGCAAGCAATTTAATGTACTGAGGGGGGGAAAAATGGCAAAGGTTTCATAAGGATAGTTATACTTTTGATCCACATCAAAAGTACAACTATTTTCAGTTGATTTGCTGATGATTGCTACTGCTGCTATATATTGTACAAATAATGTAAGAATATTTCCAGAACTACTTTTGGTATACAGTTATATGCTAGAATTTGTTCTTTAGCTTTATAAATTGCTTTGTTATAAAAATAACATATGTTATATTTAATTATATAATATTAAATAGTAAAACTTGATAATTAAATACAATAGAGTTCTGCTAAGGATTTTGAAAGTTTGGAATCATTCATTTACATTGCTCCATTTTTTTAAAATAGGGCAGTAACCCTATTTTAATAAGGGGAGACAGGATGGAAGAATTCATAACTTTTCACTGTTCTGATGTTTAAAATGCATGTGTGTGTGTAATTTTTCTCTCTTACCTTATTGGATGCCATCTCACTAACAGATCGGTAGGTTTGAATAGTTTCAAGTTGGTCTAAACACCAGTCCAATTCCTCCAAAGTTTCCATTGCTAATTTTTGATAAGATTCTTCTGCAAATAAACACATAGACCTGTAGTTAGGCTTGAGTGATGGCAGGCTTTCCATGGTGGAGTGGCTGACACGACTTGGTCCGACACTGCTGTAGGTACTACAGTGCTCTTTCATCATGAGTTCTGCAGGCTCTGTTCCACTCTCTAGTAGAACAAATCAATGCACGTCCGGCCTTTGAATGGCCGTTGTGGTTTTGTGGGATGTGTGTGTGTTTCTTGCTCTCTTTTTGTCCGGGCAGGCTTTGAAGAAGCAGTTTCAGTAATATATCAACAAACTTCCTCTAGAAAGTGGTGTAGGAGGAGGGATACTCTCTGACAGGCTCATCTGCATATGTGTGCACTCACAGAACAGCCGAGAAAAAGCAAAGGTTTTTTTCCTCTCCACTTAACATTACTCATCTCACCATTTCTACTACTAAGTGATGACATTTTTATAAGACATTTAAAGTGTCATCAAGGGATATTAGGCAATCAAAGTGTAACTCTTCTTTTTTTCCCTCTTAGAAAACAGATTCATATTTTTTTTTAAGAAGAAAGACAGAAATAAGTCAAAGTTCAGTTCATAAACTTGTTCAGGTTTGATAATCTGTTTCAAAGAGTATTTTCACAAGTGTTACAAAAAAACCCTGTTAATTAAGGTTTAGTTCATTGGTTCTTTGATGAAATTTATCTAATGGGAAACAAATGGAAACTATGAAATTGCTTTTCTTAAATTATTATTAAAGTTCCATTTTGTTCATGCCAAAGTCACAAAGAACTTCTAGACTGGATTTCTAGAAGAGGTTTCCAAAACATTTGCTCTTTTTGTCAACAGAATTTTTCAAAAGATTTTCTAAAGTTGTAGTCTTAAATATAGGACTGAATATGCCTATGGAACTCACTGAGGTATATTTCTGAGTGGCAGTATAAAAACCCTTCTGGAAGAAATGGTTTAGGCAAGTTGCTTGAGAGGTCTTGGGAAAGCTACCAGAACTGAGCTACAGAATTCCAGACTTCTAGACCTCTTTTCTACTAACTAGTGGACATTCAGAATTTTGCAACCCAGATCTAGTACACCTAATTTAAGGTAGTGGCAAAGGTGATAAATAGCAAAGTTTTATCTTTTTTGTTTTGTTTTCTTGCCTGCTGCTATTCCAGTTACAATAGCTGAGCCCTACAATGCTATTCCTGCCATGCAATGCATCTTCAGGCATTGTTCAACATTACAAATGGCATTATATAGAATTTAAAATATTAAAACATAAATCAGTGGTTATGCATAATGGAGTAATGCCATCAGTCAGATGTCAAGATGAATAAAAATGTTTAGCATATACCTAAATAAAAATAAAGTTGGTAATATCTTATGTCTAGCAGGAGGCTGTCCTACAGAATGATGCCACAACAGGAAAAGTCACCTTTTCTGCTTGATGCCAAATGAACATCTACAAGATGTGGTACAACCAGGAGAATGACTGTTGATAATGACAGTGGCAGGGTAGATTTAGTTTAGACCTTAAAATCTCTGGGTTGTAAGGCTTGAATATTCCTTATTCTTTAAGATCTGAAACTTCATGCACTAGGACCACCCTAAGGATAAGGCTAATCATCATAATATATCCTGCTGATTTCGTATTAATTGATAAGATTCTCTATAGGGTTGGCATTTTTAAGAACTTTTTTTAAAAAAAAATGTATTTTATACACCTATAATATTATTTGAATATGTACATGTTTATAACTGGGACCACCTGCAGATATTAAACCTGCACATGCAGGCATTATACGTGTATTTTGAGAAGACACACATATAAGTCTGCTCATCTTCAATTATATCAATTGACTACCAATGTCTCCAGGAGGGTTATAAGTACATTTGGCTGAACTCATATAATTGTGATCACTGTTTCTAGCCTGTTCAGCTGGAAATATTTGCAACTAAAGACCCTGCAGTCTTTAGCATGTTCATCTCAATATGTTTATTTTGTAAATTTGCTGGATTTGTACCTTCCTCTTCATCCAAGAGCAGAAGGTAATTTATACAGGATCTCTTTTATATCCCCACAATAGAACCCTGTGAGGTAGGCTGGGCTGAAAGAGAATGACTGGGCCAAAATCACCCAGGGAATTTCAGAGGAACTGGATCTCCCCAGTCCTGGTCCAACTTCTTCACTGGTTCCCATGTAATCAAAAATTGGTGGAAAAACAGGGTACTTTGCAACTACAGTAGCTGATGTGCCCTCATCTTCACTGCACCTTTCTTTTTAATTGAATAGTTAATCAACTATAGGCAGGCTAAAAGCCTAAAAATGGCTACAAAGATGCTCCTTGTTTGAGGTAAATTACTGTTCATAGACTCTAACTGAAATAGCAGAAATAGACTTTATGGGAAAACAGAAGGTTAGGGTCAAGTAGTGTTTCTTGAAAAGGTTAGACATCTTATTTTAAAAAAGAGAAGTTCTAAACCTCAGCTGTTTCACTTTAAATACTCAATTTCTTATAACATTGAGCAAGAGGAAGTTTGGCTAGTTTGAGAAACCACCTCTTACAAAACCAGGGGTTATGTGAGATGCCTCTCCAAGGTTTTTTCATAGTAGCGGTTTCACACCCCCACAGAAATACATGATCAAAAGTCTACTATAATAAGGACTCAGCTCCTGATCCTATTTCATGAACCCAACCCAATGAAAGCATGCATTTTTTTTTTTAACCTGAAGCCCCATCTAGTCACACTCTGGTCAAATCAACTTTAAGCTAATCAAACTTTAAGCTTTATGAGATTCTTCGGTCAAAATAGAAGAAAAAGTTTTAAGCTGGCCTCTAGATATTTGATACATGTGTGTTTCTGCAGTGTTCTTTGGGAACTGCAGTCAGGTTAGCAGTGGCACCTTGCCTGAGCTCTTGTTCATTGTTCCAAGACTGTTAGAAGCAGTTTTAGTGTATAAGCACTAAAGGGGGAATCTCACTTAATAAACAGCAGGTAGCTGCAACTCCCAGTTGTCCTACCCGTGTTGAAGTGGGTGGAAAGGTCAATAAGTAATAAAAAGAAAGAAATATGCGAGCAGATGATGGGGCTTATTTGGGGAAGCATGACCTCCCTCATCCATCCCCCTCCCCTACATTTACGCCACAGCTGGAGTAAAATTAAGTTAAAATTTATGCTGGAGTACAATTCAACCATCAGAAAAAAAGGTTGGTTTCACATTATGTCTGAATAAAATAAGAAGATTCAGTGATCGCATTCCGCATGCAAAACAATAGCTGATATAGAACTTACTGAGCGCAAACAAGCGAAATGAAAATCTCAGTATTAATTTTGAAAAAAGGTAGAACACTTGACACCCACCCACACAAATGAGTTTAGCTTCCTATTCATGATAATGATGATGATGTGCCATCAAGTCAGCATGAACTCTTAGTAACCGCTTAGATAATTTTCTCCAGGATGATTTGTTCTCAACCTGGTCCTTCAGGTTTTCCAACGGTTACACCCATTACCACTGTAATTGAATCTATCCACCTTGCTGCTGGTTGCCTCTTTCTTCCTTCCACCATTCCCAGCCCTGCAGATGTTTCAAGATATTTTTACTCATATTGCAACCATATTATTTCTGTACATGATCAGTGATGCTGCTTTAAGCAGATGCTAATATTCCTTTTTCACTATTTAAGAAAGCAAATCATTAAACCTGTCTAATCCTATATAATCCTTATATAGGATTATATAAATTGCTACAGAAATATATATGAGTTCTTCAGATGGTTATATCTTTATGGTGCATTTATTTTTATTTATTTAAATTTAGTTATATATTTGTTTATTGTTGGTATCTTATTCTTTTTTCTTGCTACAAATCAAGGGAGATATTATAAAAAATATATATATTCAGGACCATATTACTGTTAAAATAACATTACATTTGGGAACCCATAAGTCTTTAGCCAGCTAGTTAATTTTTGGAATGTATGTATAAGATACAGTGAACAAGCATGGACCATAGTCTGGGGCTTACTTACCATGTTTGATGATCCTGCCCTTATCAAAATGACCTCAAAATCCATAATCAGAAAAATCAAATTGAAAAATATTTACTTATCAAAATGTCCAAAGACCTTAGGAGGGGTTTACCCATGCAAGAATTGAGCAAATAGACATAATGGTAAACTATGGAAGGTTTAATCAAGTCCCTTTTCAAAAACATACATACTGTATATCCATGGTACATCAGAGTTGAGGATATAGCATATATATTATTTGAATGCCAGTTGTATAGCATAGAAAGAGATCATTATCTTGAACTTTATCTTGGGACTCATCTCAGAACAACATATTTTATGTGGGGTCAGAACTCATATATCACATATAAAATGGCCTCCTTTTTGAATAAAGCAGCGCAGTTGAGAGCCACGCATGTAGATCTGCTTGGAATAAATTGTAAGAGTGATAAGGATATATGAACTAAGATTTTGTTTTTAGTTATACCATTGTGGATTATTTTATTTAATCATCTGTGTTATGATATGGCTTTATGCTAATCAATAAAGTGCTATTATCTATCTCTATCTCTATTTTAGCCACCAGAAAAATAATGACAAAGTACAACTATTACTGCCTTTTGCACCATCCTCAGGCACACTACTTGAGCTGCTCTTGAAATTCAGTCTGAGATGCCCCAATGTACTGGATCCTGCTTAAAAATCCATTGCAAAACCATCCTACAGAAAAAAATGACTTCAAAACCTATTTTCCAACAGGATCCTCAGCATGTTGTAGATGGCCTGCTTGTCTGGCTGCCAGTGACACCTGCAAAGATCCTGGATCCGATCCCTCAACTAACACCTAGGAAGGTTCATGATGACAAGCTAATCCCCTCTGAGCTAATAAAAAATAATTCAGCATGATGGGATCCTATTTTGCCTTCATGCTAATATCTGTCAGTAAGTACAGTTGTAACTCTAGGAACTGGAGACAGCAGTTATTGTTCCCATCTTCAAAATGGTAGGGGAATGATCTAGCAATCTACAGATCATTAGGTTACTCAGCATAGTCAGTAAGCACTATGTGAGACATCTATACTAGAAACAAAGAGACTAGCTGGAATAAAAAAATCTTAGGAAATGTTAGGAAAAGTTCCTAGCAGAGGAACAGGTTGGGTTCAGGGCCAAGCTACCTTTGGTCACTGCTTAATGACTCAGCATTTAATTAAGAAATACTCCATTCTTCCCAGAGTTTCCTTGTACCTAGTTTTTATAGTTCTCAAGTCCTCATTTGACTCCATCTCTAGACCCATACGGCAGGAAAAAATGGAAGTTTCTTTGAAAGATAGTGCTTGCTATCTTTCATCCACACCCTCCATGATGGTACATCCCTTCAGGCAATCCCCCTAGGTTTTTTTCCCCCCAAGTACTGTTCTAACCAGAGAGGGTGTCAAACAAGGCTGCACATCTTTCTTGCCCCTTCTAAATGCTGTGGACTTAGATGGCCTGGATGTTCACCTCTACCCCCTAAGTCCACAAAAAAATCCATCTCCATCCAGTTTTATGCAGGTGGCGTGGTAATTCTATAGGGCTTGGAGGAACACTGGGGACCCTTGTTCAATACTGCAAGGAGGATCATCTGGAAATAAATGTGCATAAAACCATAATCATGGACTTTGCCAGGACATCAAAGGGAGTTCCTGGCCTGTAAATTGGAATGTAATTCGACAGATCTCATGGTTAAACACCTTGGTGTCAGACTTACAGCTTCACCTGGAAACTGTTAATCCAAGGAGCAAGAATTCAAGAACTTTGATTAAGAACATTTATTAGAAGGAAGTTTAAACATGAATCCCAGTGAGTCCTCTGCTTTCAGATGAGACATTTATACATAGACAGTTAAGGTGGTCAAACTTTTGACTCTTTCCTCCCACCTTTTCTTTGTGGAAGGATGGAAGCTTGTATTTTTTGTGAAAGCAGGATAGACTTGCATTGGTTCTCTATTTGATAACAATTATTCCAATGAACTGAGAAGGAATTATCACCTTGGGGGTGACCTTCTCTGCCTCTGACTCCAGGAAGGTCTACAACAACTATTTTGCCCAAAATGTCCTGACAGCTACCACTATTCTAAAATTCTTCTGATGAAAAGGAGGCTTTTTCAAACTTGCAACCAAGCTTTTTGAAATAAAATTGATGGCACTACTTTTTATGAAACTTTGGAACTTTGCAGCCAAGAAGGCTTTTACCCAGCTTCATCTGGTATACCAATTGTGCCCTTTCCTAGATCAGGGGGCCCTTCAGATAGTTACTCATGCCCTGGCCACCTCACAGCTTGACTACTGCAATGCACTCTAAATGGGCTGCCCTTGAAGACTACCCAGAAACTTCAGCTGATCCAGAATGCAGCAGCGTGGGCAGTGATGGGCATGCCTCAGTATGCCCATGTAACTCCTCTGCTTCATGAGCTGCATTGATTGCCAGTTTGCTTCTGGGTGCAATTCAAGGAGCTGGTCACTACCGACAAACCCCTACATGGCATAAGGGCCTGATTACTTGAGGGACTGCCTGTCTCCCATAGTATCTGCCCAACTGGTTCGATCTGGCAGAGTTGCCACACTCCAGGTTCCATCGATTAAACATTGCCACCTATCAAGAACCCAGAAGTGCACCTTCTCTGTAGCAACACCTGCCCTCTGGAATGAGATTCCCCCTGAAATTTGAACAGCCTATTATTACTGGCACTATCTTTGCTTTCGTTTGCCACAGTCGTTCTACTTCTATTTGCAGCTCTTCATATTTTGTGATTTTCTCCAGTTCTTTCTCTTCTATTCTGCTGTCTCCAGGTATTGCAATGTCCACTGTCCAGACTTTTTTGTCTTTCTTATTCACCATTGTTAAGTTGGGGGTGTTATGTGGCAGGTGCTTGTCTGTTTGAAGTCTAAAGTCCCAGAGCACTTTAGCTTCTTCATTTTCTATTACTTTGTCTGTTTTGTGGTCCCTCCAGTTCTTGCTTGCAGGCAAATGGTATTCCTTGCAGATACTCCAATGCACCATTGTTGCTACTTTGTCATGCCATTGTTTGTAGTCAGTCTGGGCAATCTTCTTGCAGCAACTAACTAGGAGGTCCACTGTTTCTTCAGCTTTTTTGCAGACGCGGCATTTGCTGTCTGTTGCTGTCTTCTCAATTCTGGCTTTGTATGCATTTATTCTTAAGGCTTGGTCTTGTGCCACCAGAATTAGCCCCTCTGTCTCTTTCTTCAGCTTTCCTGCTCTTAGCCGTTGCCAGGTCTTGTTGTTATCTGCTTTGCCTGCTAGTTGTTTTTTTTTTTTTTTAATATACTAGCCATGTAATACTTTGCCTTGCTGTGTCTCTTTTCTGTTCTTCATTTGGTCTTTCTTATAGGCCAGTTTGGTCTCTTTGGTATTCAGTAAGCCTTCAAGATATACTAGCTTCAGTGCATCTTCTTCACTGTTCTTCAGATATTCTTCCAATGCCCTTTTTTCTTCTCCAACTATCTGGTGTATTGCAACATTCCATGCCCACCTATGTTCCTTGATAAGTAGAGTCTGTCAATGTTGCTGTGTGGATGAAGGACATGATTCATTGTCATTATTTTTCTGGTCTTCCTATCCAGGGCTTTTAGTTCAGCTTGATGATGATGATCTTGTCTTGGTCCCTTTTCCAAAGGTGCCTCTCTGGAACTCATCCACTTCAAATTCCTAACAGCAATACTCCAGATTCTTAAGACTATTCTTTTTCTCAGTGGACCTACCTGGAGAATATCAGTCTATCTGGAAGCAAACTTTGCTGGCTAAATTAACATTACTTGAGCTTCCCCCATGGCAAACTATTCTTCCTGGGTTAGGAGCAGAATGTATTGGATACAGAATGCCAAAGTGCCTTAGCCAAGGCTCTCCCATCCCCAAGAATCCCTCCCCCATCCCAAGAACTGAAAGCCTAAGGTATATAACAATGCCAGTTGTATATTTTATGCAGCTAGAAGGCCCTAACTGCAGAATGACCTTCACTTTGGCTTGTTGCAACACTGCCCTTTTGGCTGTGCTAGATGAAAGATACAGGAAGGTCCCCTTCCGCTAACGTCGGTGTCCCTACAATGCCAAGCAAGTCAAAATGACCAAACACATCCTTCTCTCCTGCTCATTTTACAAAGACATCCGCAGTACCCTTATTCTCCCACTACTTGCATTACCAGGTTATCAGGCCACAAAGACCAATTTTACATCTCTGTACTACTCTCAGACTCTAATCCCTTCACACAGAACATTTCCAAGTTCCATTCAGCAGCATGCAAGATTTTCTGGGTATTGACTGCACGGTAGAGCTAATCAGGTTTGACAAATGCCTGGCTATTATAATGCTGTCTCTAATTTCCATTTATTCAGATAATATAGTTTTTGTTGCTCCTTCTTAACTTTTAATTTGCTTTTCTTTTTTTTTTAGATAATTCTGGATATAGTTATATTTTATTCAACACTTATTTTTAACTAAATAAGTTTACCTTATAGCTAATCTAACGATTAAGTTTATCTTATAGTTTTTATCTTACCAGCTTTTAACTCTATAATTACTATGCTTAAGGCACCTGGACATAGATAGTTCCATACTCACTGTGCTTTTTACTTCATGCAGGTTAAGGGCTGAAATAAAAGTACTGATTGATTGATTGATTAATTGATTGATTGACTGATTTTCCAGTGGGAAGAAGTCATTTGTGTAACCCCTTATTTAGCTGTGTATAAATATGAGAAAAGGCTAAATGGGTATTTCCTATCATTACATTTTAATCACTGCATTTTCGTTTGCAGATACCTGTTAAAAAAGAACACAATTAAATCAGAGTTAGCCCCCATACAATGAAAAGGGTGTCTATAAATGTTATTTCCACTTAAACATTTTACTGAGCACTAACCATTGCCTGAATGTCACCCTGGAGTTTAGAGAGGTAATAGAGAAGGAAGCAAAAGAATCTTCCACAGCAGACATTTGGGCAGGGTTTAGGTGATCGTTCAATAATCCCAAATTAAACATGTATGTGAGAAACACGCTTCATTTAACTTTCAAAGCCCAAGAGCTGCATCTTATTTTGACATGCCAAAACATGAAATAAAATTACAGTATATGAGATAGCCGACATCAATTCTGGGCCTCCTGCAGTGAATGTATACCTGAGACTTTGTACTTACATTAAATAATACTTACATTCAGACATTAAAAAGGGATACATCGACCTGAAATGTATTGGAAGTTAGTCTGAATGCTATGCAGCCTTTATTTGAATATTTTAGGATAAATGTTTTCCAAAATATTTCATTCTTTTGTTGATCTTGAATAAAAGTAGGCACGTGTGCCTAATACTGTGGCTTTATTTCATCCCAATCACAGGTATCTACAACGATAGGGAACGGGGTTTGCTTCCTTGTGCCTCTGCATCAGGCTGCACATTTCTTAAACTGCCTCTGTTTATATTCGCAACCTCTGAATACCATTTAGATACATATGTTCAAATTATATGATTCACTTAATTAGCTCTTTTTAAAATGTGCTATCACATTATTTTCTGATAAAGATACATTTTGTTCTGGTCCCATCTATTTGTTTGTTTTTAGAGTGCGGCCTCCATCATCCTATATGATGATCCATAGTATAGCCTTTAATTTGAAGAAATTTACACAAGGATGTGTTTCACACAGGTAATATAAAAATATATACTCAATAAGATTCAGGAGTGTTATGAGACCTTCAGAGGCCAAACATTTGAGCTGGTTGATGCTGTTTCTCATATGGAATTATGCAGAAGTAATTTATTTTTATTGCCTTATATTGTCTCTACCAATATTGTCCTCTGAATATCCTACATCTAATTACTTTATTTAAAATGTTATTCTAAAAGATGCACTTGATGACTGTCAGGGGTTTCCCTCAATGCCCTAAATTAATAGAATTTGCAGGCAAATGGTCATTTCCTCACTGATTCATGAATGATTAAAAAAATTCCACTGGGCATTGGAGAACTAAGGTGGGTCAATAAAATGATTATATGCCAAATATCATTTGCTCAAGGAGCCAGATCTATATACATTTCCTTCCAGTCATGCCCCAAGATAAGTCCCTTTTTTCTTGCTATTCCTGCTTGTTCACTGACCAAAGTAGTTCAAGTTTGCAGGTAAATTTCATTCTTTAAGGCCTCCTAAGATATTAATGTGAAATGAGAAGTTTCCTGCATTTTGTGACTTCCACTGTATGCCATCCAATTACTATCATTTTTCTTTATGAGTTGTGGTAGCTTCAGGACACTGTTTGCTTTGTGCAGTTCTGTAAAGCATAACTGTGCCAGAACATGAAATGCTCTGTACTAATACTGCTCTGTAGGCAAAATGAAATGTAACGTAAAGCATTATACACAATCCAAATTTATTTTTAGGAATGGTATTGGGCTATAATTAATAATAACTAGGCATGTGTATCCTGAGTGTGTCTCACTACATTGTATGTTTCTACCTTAGTTGGTGGGATGCAGTCAACAGTATGTTGGCTTTCAAGGTTGTCCCCAGATTAGAGATAGGAGTTTGTATAAAATAGAGTGAGCATGCCTGGGGCAAAACTTGGCTTTGACTGTGATCATGGTTTTATGGCCAAAATATGCCAAAACTGAACAGTACCATCTTTACCCGTTGGCATGGGCAAGACTAAGACTGGTAGCCGAATCCACTCTTTGCTTCTCTTACTAAAAAGTATTATAGGAAAGCTTGTATTGACCAAAGTCATGACTGGTAGCAAAAGTATGGGCCCATTTGGTGACAACCATGGAATATGGAACTTGAGGAATAAATAGTAAGAAATGGAATGGAATGCACACACACACACACACGGAACTAAGATAAGGGTAACAGATCTGAAGGAAGGTAGCTTAATCTTGTGGAGTAGATGTTGAATACATGAAGGGAAGGGAAGATGTCAGCTTAATTCTGAATCAAAGAGCTAAAATGTATGACAAAGTTTGAATGGGTGTCATCTAGATTGTTGTGGATGCATATGAAAGTATAACTCCACAGGCTGGTGATAGATGAAAGTTACACTCCACTGTATAATAATGATGGAAGAATCAGATATGTTCTGGAAAGATTGTGCAACATTCTGAATGAGTGCAATCTAGGAGGAAAATTACTTTGGTAGGTGACATAAATGAATGGGTGAGAATGAGGCAATACAGAAAAAGTAATTGGGCCATTCAGAGACCTAAGAATGAATAAGAATGAAGATTGGTGACTATCTGCTTAGAAAAGGCTTGTTTATTTCAAATATATGGATTAGGCATACAAGTTCTTTTTTTTTTTTGTAGTGTCAACAGTGAATTAGAGGAAAAAATGGATATGAAAGAAAAGAAAAAGTGAAAGAACAGTGAAAATAGAAAACTGCAGGAAGAGAAAGTAGAGTCCTTTAAGAAAAAGTACTGGGAGATAGATTAATATCTCAACAGAATGAATTGAAAAGGAACATAAGGAAGGAGGACATGGAAGCTGCTTGGAATACAGTGAAAAGAATTATATTACAGAGTGCCAGGAAAGTAAGTTCGCTTATACCTGAGAGAAGTATGAAAAAGAAGCTTAGTGGGAGAGTGAAATGGCTCTGGATGTGAAAAAATGCATGTATGAGAATGATTGCTCAAAAAATGAGGAAGAAAGAAATATTCTGTATAATGTGCATAGAGAGTAAAAGATAGTTGCAAAGAACTTAGTCAAAGAGAGCAAGGAATAATTAAGGTTTGATGGAAATTTTTAAAAAATGTTTTGGAAGTGAGTGAAAAGGGCTAAGCAAGGATCCTCCAGCAAAGTGAGTGGAATTAGTAATGCAAGTGATTGAAATCATTTGGATGAAAATGAAGTAAATGCTGGAAGGGGTATTTCAAAGATTTGCATGGGAATTACAGTGATACACTGTATAAATTCTGTGAATGTTAGTGTCCAAGAAAAAAATGGTAAGAAGGAAGTTATAAATGCTGTAAGAATGTTGATAAATTGGGAAAATGCAACTAAAAGTGGTAAAATAAGGATATGGTTTGTTTATGAAGTAGCTGTCTGACTTGTTCAATGTGTGTGTGAAGACAGCATCTGTGCCTGATGATTGGAAGAATGCCATTATTGTTACCTCATGCAAAAGGAAAGGTAGGAAGAAGTAGTGCAGAACGTATGGAGGATTAATTTGTTCAGTGTGCCTGGGAAAGTATTTGAGAGAATTCTGACTGAAAGAGTACAAGAGGAGGAAATGAGCAAAATTTAGGAAGTGCAGTATAGTTTTATGCTGGGCAGATGTGCAAATACTGGTAGAAGGACAGTGGCTTGTATGTGGCCTGCTATGAGGAATGACTATCAAAAGAAATAAAAGATGGGCAAGAGGAAAGGGAAAACCAAGTCATAATTCGATGGAGCTGATGAGATCCTCAGAAAGAGAAGTGGTGAGAAGTTTAAAGAACAAAAGGCAATGTATGGAAAGGTATGGTGAGGAATAATAAATTGTATTGGTGTAAAACAGTCCTTTATTTTTACTTACAGCTTTATTTTCTTTGTCTTACTCTTTATTTCTTCTTTTCTATGGTTTATATAATGTTCTTTATTTAAAAAAGGGAATAACATAATGGGTAGGTATGCATATACTGTGCTTGTAGGCATAGCATATCTGGCCTACAAAATTTGGGAGCACTACTAGATGACAGCAACAAGATACAGAAAGCTCTAATGTCTGGATATTTGCAGCCCAACTGAGGTATGCCTATGATTATATGAAAGACTATTCATTTTTACATATCATAGATTACATACTACAGAAGTGTGTTTATAAGAGGACTTTCCCTTGCCTTTTCCTCTCTATATCCTCTATATGTTCACAAATATGCTTCAGAAGATCCTAGACAGACAAGGTGTTTGAGGCTACCTATCTGATCTGCAAAATGAGTAGATGATCACTGGATCTTTGTGAGTTTTCAGAATCTCTGGAGTGCTAAATTGCAAGGGAAGACACGAGGTCTATCAAGATTATGTCTCTACTTCTAAGTGGCACCATTTACTTGTTGATCCTTGGACTGGATTAAAATACTGAATAGAGGAACATAAATGCCTTCACTTGGTCGTAGCTCAAGGCTAGATCAAAGACTATCCTCAGTCCAGCTATTTTCTGTTTTCCCTAGTACCTAATTTCTGTCCATTGAAATACTTTATGCCTAACATTCTGGCAAACTGTGCTTCTTGGAACATGACTCAGTCAGTATTCTTTGCAGGCCTTTGGACCCTAGTCTGACCTACCTATTGTTCACCATCTTGAACAACAGTGTGACAGAGACGTAGAAGAGACATAGGTAAATGTACTATATCCTATTAAAACAGTGGTTCCCAATCCTGAGCCCCCAGATATTGCTTGAACACAGTTCTCATAATCACCAACCAACATAACCAAAGGTCAGAAATGGTGGAAGATACGCTTTAGCAATGTCTGACTCAGGATGGGAAACCTAAAGCACGGCTAATTGTTTTTTTTTAAACCTAATGTTGGCATTGTTCTCTAGCTATTAGTGTGTACACTAGCCCTAAAATGCCAGTCAGCTCCATGGAACCTGAAGTAAGATATAACGCAGACTTGCATTATTTGCCATCCCCTTTTTATGTAAACCCAGAGATATGTCTTGACATGATAATCATGATGCACCCAGCAGCTTATTTGGGACAGAGCATTCAACACTGCTGAATGAAATATAAGCATGATAAATCTAAAGTGCCTCCCAATATGAACTGGACTATTGTCAATATAGAAGGGACCAAATGCCATTTCCATAGCTACCTGAATCATCTATCAACAAGAATTCAGCTTTAGCTCAATTGTGTTTTCATTTATTAAACCCCATGCAGCACACAAATGATTCCCAGCTTACTTGAAGGAGATAAGGAGGAAAAATTTAACTCAGCATCAGGATAATAGTGATGGTATATCATTCTGAGGATTCCTACCTGATCTGGCTATAATTGTTAAATGGCTTGTAGTGTTATAGTTTAAAAAAAAAAAAAAAATCCTGAAACTCTCTAAATCAGTTGTTAGAACTTCTTTAAGAATTACAGTTATTTAAGATTTATTTATGGGGGTTTTTTTTAATGAAAATTAAGACGTTAATCAAGAGAACCGTACATTCATTTGAGAATCTTGACCAGGCAGCAATTTACTGGTAGGCACTTTCAAATGAGGATTCTAGGCCACTTGGAAACCTCTCTGCCCCCATGATCTTCAAGGTGTTGGAGATGGACTTGATTTATTTCCAGCTTATTATTCTTTGGGACACTGTGGCTCAGTTTCCCCATTGGAAGGAACTCCTACCTCCCTTTTTTTTTTGGTTTCTGAGCTTAAGGTCCTGTAGAGAAAATGTTAACTTGATAGCTTTGGATCTACTTAGCATAGCAGGCAAAAAGAGCAGAGATGAATCTGTTTTTCCCCATTCTTTTCAGCACTGGTCAAAAGCCAGCAAAAGACCTAGCTATATCCCCTTCTCTTTCTCTTTTCAGTGAAATGGGGGTACTGTGATTTTTGCAGTATCTGTAGCAGCTTGGAGTGGGGCAATTATATTCATTCCTTATTTTCAAGATTTCAAGTTGGTCAGCATCAAAGGCAATCACTGATCACCTTCAAACTGCTTCAAGAATTTAGAAAGTGATCATAGTGCAAATGTCCTTAGAATCATGAGTTGGGAACAATATGACATAGCTTTAAAAAATCTGATGGAAGCCGAATCTGTACAAAACTAAAGTAAAAACAAAACAAAGGAAGGGACATTACTGCTCTTAACAAGAAAAAATATTGCAAAAAAAAAATTACCCCTACTTTTTGTTTTAATTTTTATTAAATGCAATTTATTAATGCATTAACAAACAAAAATGAGAGAAAGATTTGATACAACCGTTTTTAAACAATTCTTACAGGAACATCTCCCCAAAAAACATGTTTGAGTGCACCTGGGGCATTATTTTTGTTTTTTTGTGGGACGGTGATAGAATTTATCTCGGTACCAAACCCTTCAATTTTATTTAAAATATGGAGAAGTTAATCCAAAAGATGAAAGGTGATGTCAACATTGAAAGTTATTTTTGTATGTTTAAGGTTATTATTCTAAACAGACTTAAGACTAAATTCCAATTGACAGAATAGAACTTGTTTCTGAGTAAACATCCCAAGAGCTCCTAACTGAACAAGTGAAGGAAAGATAATTATTTTAAATCCAATGAGAACATAATCAGTATTGACATTACTTAAGCACATGGTTGAAATTCTAAGGTTAGTGAGGAATTAATATTTATGGGTATATTTTCTGTACAGACTAATGTCCATGTAGAAACTATTTCCATTTGTATAAATCATACATAAGTTTTTTTTTGTGATGAGTAAAACAAAGAAGTCAACATCCATTAAAGATTAAAATACCTTATTTTGAAAACTTTAAGCATGGTATGGTACAGTATCAATTAAAACGATAATTTATGTTTTGTAGGTCTTAACAAAATATATTGATATATGATTAAGAGGTGCTAGTAATTCTGTCTACAACCATTGTAGTGATTGTCTAAAAAGTGTAGTCATAAGCATAATGACTACATTTTTATTCTTCTTATTTATTGACCTGGCTTTAATTCAATTCCCTTGTAGTTATTATCTGAATTACCCTAAGATTCCTTATAGGATTAACATGTAATTATAAACTTGGCAAAAAAAAAAAAAAATAGAAGTTCCTACCAAACAGCTAATAAGGCATATGAAAAACTCTTTATTCTACCTATTATGGAATGGGCTGGAAAGAAGACAGCGGTACTAACTTTGAATCTTTTGAGTTCTGTGACTAGCATCAGAATTTTTTTTTTTTTATGTTTCCATAATTGTTTCACGTTATGGGTTCTAGTCTTTTCCCAGATTTTTCTGACAGTCACTGACATTAGCAGGAGTAAGACATGGCATGGATCCCATAAGAAAGAGAGTTAATGAAAGAATTAGCAGTAATTGTTGCCATCTGCTTTCTTGATTCCTGAATTAATTTTCAGTGGCAACTTATTCCCTGAAGCTCAGCTGCAAAATACTGTATAAATAGGATCTTTTGAAGTTGCTTTCACACAGCTTAAATTTTGCTTCACTAACTCTTCAACATGTGCAAATCCTTCCTTACATAAAATTGATATGTATCTACTATCTTGCGGAGGTTTAGGTTTTATCTTTCCCATTCCCAGTTGGCATAAATCTATGATACCAGGACTGCTTGTTGGGTTGATTCAAGGTAGGACCATGTTGCTTTTAAGCAATATCACATCAGTGAGTCAAATGAAATTGGATGCGGAAATGCAAATGAAAATTGTAGAAATCATCTCTCAAGTCAGAACTGCACTATTTAAAAATGTCATTATGGTAAAGGTGCTACCATCTCAATAAAGCACATTCAGTTAGAACTGTAACTGTTGTTCAAGCTGAGTTTATCTACGTAAACTTTTCTTATCTGTAAATCAGATCAAATATCAGTTTTATGAACCTCAGATATGGATTATAGAAGAATATCTGGAGTTTCAGGTTTATTAGTGAAGACTCTGAAAGAAGCTACAACAACAAAGTAGGAAGAACACTTCTTAACCTAGAGAAAAAGCATGGAGCGATAAAGAAAAGCAACCAATAAGAAAACACTGGAAAATTGTCTAATTTTCTCTGAAACGTACCTGATTATTCCACCAAAGGGCAAAGTTGTCTGCCACATATTTACAGCTGCCATATATCCTCAGCTGTGGACCTTTAATAGCCTTTTTAAAGAAAAATCTGATCTGTCAGTTTCGGACAGCTGCATATCCTTTACTGTGCATTGACAGAAAATGGGAAGCTCTAAACTGTAACTGGTCAGGATAATGAATGAATCTGTCAGTAATTTACCCGGAAAAAGTCCCCCTCCCTCCCACTGGAACCTCAGAAGGGTTCCTTGACTACACTTGGGGAGTCCCACTGACATCATCATAACTTGCTCAGCTGCCATAGATGGCATTTGGACTGGACGGAATGGCAGAGCGCATGATGAGTGTAGCACGTGTGGAATGTCTAACATGAAAGTTCACAGGTGTGGCTGACGGGGAACAGTTTACATCAGTTGCTATGGATACATGACTGGCTGACATGTCTTCAGAGCCCACAGGAGAAATGGCAGCTATTTTTTAATAGACTCCATGAAATCAATCCCAGAAGGTCTGGAGTCAAAGGCTAAAAAGGTTTAGTTGATTAAAGTTACATGATGAATGCAAGAGAAATGAACTCCAAGACAGAATTTGTGGCACTTTCCAGTTGAAGCTGATCATAAGAAGTAATTCTTGAGTCACTCCTTTAAAATTGTGTATCTAAGAATTGAACAGCAACATCTGAGTCTACCAGCGATTCTCAGTAATGCAAGGAAAAGACATTTTGAAATGCAGATAAATTGTAAAGTACGGAAATACTAAGAAAGAACCCACCCCTCCCTTATTTTCTCAAACTGCTGAAAGAAAACCTGATGTTCTTCTTTTAAAATGTGTCTGCCTCTAGGTCTTCGGCATAAGCTTACTGTCATGAGGGCAGGCAATCTATTTAATGACTGCATTGACGTCAATAGCATAACTGAAATACTTACTAAGATGCATGATTCCAACTTTCAGGGGAAGCTTGTGTCTAAGCAATAGGAAAATGAGAAGTGGATTCACTGTGGGAATGAACTATGTCTGCAATGCAGGAAACAGCATTTAGATTGTAAGTAGTGTCTTTGGAACACTAGTCAATTCAATCTTAGCCATGTGGCAGGACAGAATTTGAAGATGCACTGACATAATCAAGTAACTGTTTTATCTCTGCAGATTTTAGAACTATTAATTTCTTAATTTGTTATAAAGATTGTTCTTACTGATTTCTAGCACAAAATGATAGCTTATATATCTGCTGGTTCCAGCTGTCTGCAACATCAAGTTTCATTACAAATAATAATACAAACATTACTTATTAATTTTTTTTAATAAGAAAAAATGAGGGCTAGATAGCAAGATATGGAGCATGCCATTCTTTGGTGACAGAAAGTTCCTTTTGCGTCTGTTGTACTTATCTTTTCAGGGTTCACATGAACACATGGACAGCTCAAAGTTAGAGAAAGAGGTTGTGTGTACACAGCCCTCCCCTGTCTCTGTCCAGCCTTCATGTGTTCAGGGGGAAATCTGAATGTGAAATGCATTGCTCACATTGACTTGAATGCTCTCCATGCGATCTGAGACCTGAATAGTACTGAAAGATGTACTTGCATTTATACAAATGCCTGAAAGAAACTCGATGTATATCGACATTATTGTGCAAGAAAACCAATACAAAACTTAGGAAGTCCTTGTGAGGACTAGTTCTGGCAAGATCAGAAGCAAACAGCATGAAACCAGAAAAAGGTTTAAGGGGTTGAGCCTTGATTTCACTAGCAGTCACTGTAATTTTATACTAATGGCTTAATTAGTTTTTACAATACAGTAAACCTGCATACCAGAAATATGCACCCTGGAATGCCTGCCTGTACCTGCTTCCTTTTCTAGGGATTGCTGAAAGAAGCTTGACAGTCCTTTACTGGTGCAGTATCAACATAACCAAGAACACTTCCATACCACCAATGTTTTCATTCCCCAATACTCTGGAAAGCAGTTTGACAGCAACCCTGAATCCTGGAGTAACAAGCATTCCCTCACTTCCCAGAACACCAAAAAGAAATAAAATAAATTGCTAACAGCCACCTGATCCACATTTTTCAGGTCATGCCTTTGTGTGTATTTCTTTGATCTTTTGCAAAAAGCAGTGAGAAGCTTCGTGTGAAAATGTCTGTTGTAAAAAAAATAAATAAATGAATGAAACTATTGAAATTCTGCAAAGGTAACCCAGCAATCAAGCCACCGTTCCTGTGTTGCATTTAAAATCCTTGGTTCATGGTTAGTTGTGAGAGTGAAATGATGGCATGTTGGCAATTTTGCAACCAATTTCCCCCCCAATACCAGTACTCAGAGTTTCATATTGCTAAGGATTGAGTTGGTGGAGGAGTGGGTTAAGTTCTAAATAATTCAGGAATAGGATGCTGAGTCTTTCTAAAAAGACAGAGTAATGACTGGTTCCAATTCAAGAAGCAGCTGAAGAGAGAATTCCCACCAATGGGAAAATAGTTAATCCACAAACTCAGCAATACAAAGAAAAGCAACTCTCAAAACCAGCTGATACCAGGAGATGAAACAGCTTCTCAGCATATTCCAAATTAGGACAAATTACTTGTGTGGAAGTACTGCAATATATCTACATCATTACTTATTCCCTAAGCTAGGTCAGAAAATTCTCAGGGTTGTCATGAGATTTTGGGCAATGGTGCCAGTGTCTCATGGCTGATTTATTTAATATATCTATGGTAAATTAGCCATGAGACTCTGGTGCTAGTGCCTAAAATCTCATGACAATCCTGAGAATGCTCCACAGGAGGTTATATGAATAGTTTGAATGGTTACAACAGCTAATTGACACTCTAACTATTCACTTACTTTTTTGGTAATTTATACACAAAAACACGACTTAAAACATGAATTTGTACATATTTGATTTTTCGTATAAAGACATTCAAAGAGCTTCAACAATTGTAAAGATTTACTAGAAAGACCAGTTGAAGAAACAAGGAAGGATAGATACTCTTACACATAGGAAATATTTACCATACCTTTATCCCATGAATCCAGGAAAAGCATTTGTGAGTTGTTGCATGCATCCATACATTAATGTTGCCAAGCACAGAAGCAAGATAATTTATTGTTCAGCATATCTTTCCTTCTATACACTGTATTTTAAAAAATAGCAAATCCCACTCTTCCTCTCACTGATGATGGTACCTAGCCTGATAATGAAACATCTGTAAGAAAACAACCAAGCTCAAAGAGCACCAAGAACTTCAACCCTGAGCTACATATGTTCTCTTTGACTGGAACTATATTTTATTTTGGAAGAACTTCAAGATTTCTATCTCCTCTCCTATGTTATAACACATGGTTTTGATAAATTAGTTTCATTATTTAAACGTCACAATACCCCTCCTTAAATTAAATGAAGATGTTTAACCTATAAACTGCTACAGGATATTAATGAATAAGGCTGGACATGGTTAAGACTTGAAGATCTACTTTGTCCTTTAACTAGAACAGCAAGATCCACTACCTAGAACCAGGTGTAAGAGAAATACAATTATAATTAAAGAATAAAAGAATTCTGAACTCCAAAATGTGTTGAATACCAATACTGTACAGAGCTCACAAACCTTCTGCACAGAAAACTACTGCTTAACTACAAAATAATATGAACAAGATTCTGTAGGATGTGAAAGGAATAAAATTTTTAATTCCTTTTATGGAACTTGCCAATCAACCAGAGATCTACCAATAGTTCTATGCTTATCCCTGTTTCTAATGCCTGGTTAGTTTATCCATCCTATTTATTTAGAAGAGGGATAAGCAATGTTTTTTTAGGTTGAAGGTTACATTCATTCCATTCCATTCCATTCCAATTAATTTCACCAGAGTGACTTACTTCACATTATTTTGAGAGATTATTTATTTTATGCCCTGATGTAACCTGAGAACTTTTTTGCATTTTGGGATGGCCTCAAAGAGTAAAATATATGCCTTAAGATGAGGAAAGTTTTCAGGCTCTCATGTTGTTCCTCAAAAAGGAAAATAAACTCCTTATCACTTCATGGACACTTCCATAGAGTTTTCTTGATAACAATACAGAAATGGCTTGCTGCTGCTTTCCAGGGTGTTTTTTGTTTTTTTTACTTGCGATTCCCTGCTCCCATCCATATATTAACCAAGCCCAACTTTGCTTAGCTTCCAAACCCAGATAAGGTCAGATATCTCCTAAGATCTGTTGCCTTTAGCCTTCCCTATATGGGAAATATAGTCTGACTCTGGGAAGGAAGGTTCAGACTTTTTAATAGATGCACTGTAAACCAAGCCAAATCCCCACAAATGAAATAATGTCTGAAAAATTCAGCCCTTCAGATGGAGATTCTATAGACCACAGATGAGGTGCTACATGTTGACTATCCCTGATTTACAGCTGCATTATTTCCTCACTTTTCTTGCAACCACTGCTATTACAGTGTTGATTCTCGTCAATATGTACTGAAGGACAACATTTGAATGTTGAATAACGTTTGCAGAGCATTATATGCAAATACTCCTTCACAAAATATTGATGTTAAATCATTGCCAGGAGGAGTTTATAATAATCTACAGCAAGGTTTTTCAAACTCTATTCTGAAAAACATTCTGCAAGAACTTTAGGACAAAACAAAAAAGTTCACTTAAATGCAACTAATTTACTGTCACTAGAGCTTTCCTTCTTGATCAGGGGTTCTTGGTTTTTTTTTTTTAAACTAACAGGTTCTGTGCCCAAAAAAGTTTGAAAACCTCAGTATTGACTCATACTGATACCAAACATATGGTAAAGTCAGAAAAGTCAAAGTCAGAAAATAAAATTATGATTTTGGCTATGTCATTGATATAAAGGAAACTTTCTGGCAATGGATGAGCATATTCCTGCTTGTTCTGAAAATTAGATTAAATATTTGGAAGGTCTTGATGAGTTTCCTAGGTGTTTGATTTGCACAATAGGAATTTTTTTTTCAATCAAGTTAGCTAATTTATATGTTTAATTCAATGTTATCTATAGTCACAGCAGAGTTTGAGGGGCCTCTCTTAGCTTCACTTGGAAATTGAGGTTAAGTCTAAACCTATTAGTCATATACAGCCAACTCCCATGAATTACTAGGGGTTTATAACATACCTATAAAAATATTTAAAGTAGTAACAGATTCTATTAAAACTACTAAAAAATCCTCCCTTCTTGGTATCCAATCCCAGCAACATTATATTTTAAAATCTCTCAGCACTATCCAAAGACAGTGTTCCAGAGGGATGGGGCAAAAACTAGAAAGGATTATCTCTGGTTCCCATTACCTAAATATTATTTATTTCCTGAATGCAAAGCACTTCTACCATTGAGCTAGAAATATTCCAAAACTGCTTTGCTCTCCCTTCTTGTCCCTATTCCTCCACTCCAAATATTTACTTGGGGA
Organism: Python bivittatus; assembly: GCF_059951505.1. Taxonomy (NCBI): domain Eukaryota; kingdom Metazoa; phylum Chordata; class Lepidosauria; order Squamata; family Pythonidae; genus Python; species Python bivittatus. The sequence continues at coordinate 37,748,972 of NW_028277098.1, forward strand.
CTTTTTGGAAGAATTATAAGCATCTCATGATTATCTTGTAATCTGCAAACTTCTGTCTATTGCTTTTCCACCCAATAGACAGCTAAGAACCAGGTTTCAATTTCAGTGTGGACACGGAGATAGAAGCAGCCTAGTTTGTGTGTGGAAGGGGGAGGGGTGTTAAATGCAAAGCTTCGTCCTGTTGCATTGGAAAATGTTGAAGCAGGGCTAACAGTTAGGTGGCCTGCTGCAGAAGAATTTGCTTCTACTATTTTCCTAACATGCAGTTTAATCCTATGCAAGCACAAGCTAAAAGTAACCAAGTGAACATGGCTATAAAAACAAGCCTCTCACCCAGCTGGAAGGTAAGACACTTGGGAGAAAACTGGGAGAATCAGCTTATGGTGTTCTAGGTCCCTGCTTGCCTTCATATGACATAAAACTAAGATATTGGGAGGAGACAAGAGATTGGGAGCTTAGAGACAGCAGTGTGTCTGTAGTGAGAAGGGAAGAAGTACATTGAACAGAGATGCAGCTGGTGTTAGGGATCTTTCATTTCTCCTACACTCTCATGTATATTCAGACGAAGGGAGACAAAATTGTAGGAATATGCACAGAACAGGAAAAATGCCTGGTTTCAAGATGGGAACAAAACAGTTGCATTCCAGTTTCTAAACTCTTTTCAGCCAGCACTCACAGCCCAAACCTGAACATTTTGATTGCTCAGGATTTCAGGCAAAATCCAGGTTGGGCAAATAGAGCAAGCTTGCTCCTTGGTTCCCTCTCTCTTCTCACCTCCCTCCCTCCCCCCTCCCTTCCTCCCTTCCTCCCTCCCTCCCTCCCTCCCTTCCTTCCTTCCTTCCTTCCTTCCTTCCTTCCTTCCTTCCTTTAGCTTCTGATCTCCCAACACAGCATATCCCATCTGCCAATGCACCTTCAATCTGCCAAAACTTCCCTCTCTCCCCTCAGTTGCCACTGCTGCTTATGTCTCACCATGCCTGCCTGCCTACTCCCAAATTTTCCTAGTGCCCAATCAATTTTTTGAAGTCTTTAAGAACTGCACCTTCTCCTATTTTATCTAAAATGAAATATATCCTTCCATTATTTATATTCTCTAAATAATAGAGAAAATAACACTCTACTCGGTACCATGTAAACCAGAGTTGTGATTCAGTTTCTAGCTACTACTGGGTTCTCTTATTTTTTTTTAAAAAATAAAGTTTTTGTTTTATATACAAGGTAAAGATGCCTTCAAATCATGCAGTTTTCATGACAGTATTCATGTAAGTGATTTGCCACTTTCCAAGGTTCCTAGGTGGTGCCACTTGAATGCAAAACATAATTCAGTACCAAGAAATGTGTTTGTTTCATTTGTTTTCATAAATGTGTAGTATTTTGTTCGTTTTAAAGTCACCTTCAAAAGATCCTACTGTGGAAGAGTGTAATACTTCTTCCTGTTTTGAGTTTCAAAATGTAATAGTTCAACAACTTGGATTAATAAACACAGTGTGCATGTGCACACGCACACACACGGACATCTTCCATTCCATTCTATTTTATCCTACCACCCCCCCATTTTATCTCTTAACAACTTTACTGAGAGATAGTGGTTGGACGTCATTCAGTGAGGCCATTCCCAAAAAAGTACTGCAAGGATTTCAACCTGGCCTTCCTCACCCTCAGCTTACACACTGCATAGTACACAATACTCTACTCGAAATCATTGTTTATTATGCAATTGCAGACCTCATGTTCCCACAGTCTAGGTTTGTTTATTTGTCCAATACTTGCCTTTATTATCCCATAAGAACCTTTTAATTAATGAAAACATTTCTGTGTGTTTCTGTGGTTTGTAATTAAAACAAAATAAAAGGGAACAATTTCAGCAGTTTAAAACAAAACACGGGATGTATTCCTAGAACTTGTGTGTGTGTGATATATATATATAGCTTGCTGTAGCTTTAAGGATGAAACAAATATGTTATGATAAGACTGAACAGATGTTTAAAGAAAATTTAGTTCAGCAACTGATGTAGCAGAGGGAAAGGCAAACTCAAATTCACTCTATAGACTCAAGAAAGCCAAAATTCTCTTAGCCATGCTGGCAATATGGTGACCATAATATTAATGTAACATAGAGGGCTCGGTCTCATAAAGGATTGTGAAAGTGAAGTGTTTTCAACTCTAGAAATGCAGTGTTTCAATGTCAGAAGTTCACTGTGGGTAAAAGTAATTCTGGATAACCTTTTAAGAAAGTGCTGACTGAATGCTTACCATGCTAAATTGCTTCTTAGAATCAAATGTATTCCCTTAACTCCACTGAAAATCTTGAATGAAGTCTGCTGTATACATTTCTATTTTAGCTTTAGGAGTTTTGTATGTCTCCTCACAGGATATAAATCACATTTCAAAAGGAAAGAAAACAGGTCTTGTGAATATGTTCATTTAGCAAGTCAATGCTATGAATCAAAGTATAATATTGCAATAATACTGTATAATACTGTTAAAGACCAAGAAGTCCACCTTCAACCATGGAAGCTCCCTGGGTGACTTTGGGCCACTCACTCTCTCTCAGTCCAACCTACCTCACATTTGGGAGAAAAAGTGGAGGAAAGAGTGCTATGAACACCATAAGCTCCTGGAAGACAGAATATAAACTAAAGAATCATCATCACTGTTATTCAATATTTTGACTAACAGTGCAACCTGATACATGCTTACTCAGAAGTCTTTCTGCAAAATGAGTTAATTTAGACTAAGATCTATTTTCCAATTTCACTTCATGGAACAGGATGGCAAAAGAAATATTGCTGCCTAAAGAGAAACAGCAAATGATATTTGCTCATTTCCCATCTACTTCAGGTATACCAAATCTAATACCAATCTAATTATTTTGTAATGATCAAAATTCCTAAGTCTCCCTATCCCTATCAGTAAAATTCACATAATAACAAATTGAATAACTAAGAATTTGTGCCTACTCATAATACACAAAATATCTCACTTGAGACAACTGCCCCACCGTGTCTAAGAACCAGGCTTGCAATGGGATTCACCTCTGAGTTCATGTCTGTGGGATAATTATATTGCAAATGGAACATATTGATCCATTACATGCAGAAGTTTCTTGAAGGAAAATATAGCACTCTCCAATATTATACCATCCTTATCTGCACACCATTGTATGGTGTGAGTGTGCATCCACACTTTCTTGTTTTCTTAGTCACCTACCACAACACATTCAAGCCAACACAGAGTGGGAACAAAACCCCACAGAACATGAATTTTGAAAGCACTTAGTACTAATGAAGAATAGAAAAATAAGCATGTGGAGTGTTTTGCTCGCTGCTGATTTAATTTGTCTCTTTTGTTTTCTGGCAGACTCACAGATGACTTCAGCTCTATCCAAGGGACAGCATTAAGAAGAGATGCAAGCACCCTACTGCTAGTCCACTTCATCCTCATGCATTTAGTCCAAGTCTTTCTTCATTTGCCTACTGATGCACAACTGCACAAAAATCCAATTACAATGGCACAAATCTGACTCAAAACTGTACAATTTTATAGGACTACATATTAGAAAAAGCCCTGCTTCCCTGAGTAATTCTAAACCAGGAATAGTAACCTGAACTCATGCCCACATCCAAAAGATCGTATGGCCAAAATTCATTGGTAGGTTATTCTTTTTTGAAATATAATTTTTAAATGAGGGGGGCGGGTAGAAACAAGGGGGTAAAGTAGGTACATTAAGCCTATTTATGCCCTGCAAGACTCAAGGCACCTAATCTAACAATCAAGACAAGGGAATTTTGTCACCACACTAGTCAGCAAATTCACTTACTCCTTTCTCCGTACAAAGTGAATAATCTAAGTGGTGACGTCAATTATATATTTCCCAATATCTAATTTATCGTCCATTGCTGCAGTTTAAACCAACCTTGCATTTTCTAGAGAGCTCTTGTTGTGGGGATTGGGGCAGATATCTGAAAGCTGCTTTCCACTTCAAAAGGAAGCAGAGGCAAAAAGGGCAAGATGAAAATCTGATGTTGCCACTAAGCACAGAACTGTTTGTATTCTTCTAAAAATAAAGAAAACCAAGGGACAGGAGGCGTTAGAGAAGGGAAGTTGAATTGTGCAGTTTTTCAGCAGTGATATCCTAATCAATATTCAGCATTCTAATATTGAGTAACCACATTTCATATAACTACCACAAAAACAATGCATGACCATTCAAGGGATGATGAACATTTTCCAATGCCAAAATATGGTAGTCTTCTTCCAGGATAATATTATACCCTCACAACAGAATTGCAAACTGGATAGAAAACAAATACATATGGAATATAACTCAGTACTTTTGTTCAAAGATCCAATCATTATCAAGTGACTCTTAAATAGGTTCCTGCCTTTTGTTGAGTAAAAATCCATTAATTCTAGAGAAACAATGAACAGAAGCAGAACACATTGAAGATTTGGCCAAGAATTCATTTTACTCTAGTCTTTCTTTACTTAATGCTGATGAAATAAAGACTACATGACACACTTCTCAAAATGAATGGGATTTGTCTTTCTGAATGTCAGGGATGCTGGCTGGAGTTCTAGGTGGCCATCTGCTTCCAAATCAATTATACTTACTAAACCTGGATATCATTTTCTTCCAAATCTGTGTAATAGAAGCAACCTTTTTTTTAAAAAAAATCTATTATTCTGGCTTATATTATTACAGTGAAGAATATACATTGCCATAGTTACCAATTTTCTCCAAATACCAACAGAAAATTGTGTGTCATAGAGTGAAAAAGCTAAGTAGTCAGGTGATATGAGTGCAAACTCAGAATTTTACATCTAAAGAAGGACAGCCCAGAACTGATACCAGGTCCTGGAAACATTAAGTAAGTGCTAAAAACACAGGAAGCAGTAAGTAAGTGCTAAAAACACAGGAAACAGTAAGTAAGTGCTAAAAAAGTAAATCTCTCTTCATTTGAGTTTGACTCCATCCACATCCATGTTGTTTTATCGACAACAGTAGAGAAACTGGTTGGCTTGGGATGTTTTTTCAACTTCCCAGTTTCAGCTAAAATCTTGGGATTTCCCAACGATAGTCCCTCTAAACACTGATAAAGTCTGACCCTGCTTAGCTTTCTGAGATCACTCAGTAGTGGTTAGGGGTTGCCACTGAATGGAAAATTGGCTTATTTAAAGGAACAAAGAGTTGGAGAAATTTTGAATTTGCTTTACAGATGATAAAAGAAGACTTTTTTTAAAAAAAATCAGGGCAATATATTTGATCCCACTGTTCCTCTGTTCTAGAGAGGAGAGTGAGACATCTGAATCCATTTCTCTAGCAATCTCAGTTGCACTGCTACCCTTAGGAATAAGGCTGTTGCATAAATTTCAGGAAGATTTATGCCTGGAGCTGTTGCAGTGACCTAGGAGGCTTATGCATGAAGAACTGTTGGATTTCAGTTTACATATACCATCGAGAGTTAGGCATATCGTTTTTGTAAAGAGCACATTGAGCAATAAAATCCATCCCTTTGTTAAATGAAAAGCTTGCTCACAATTGTTTTTTGTATCCCCTTTACTGCAAAGTCTTCAACAATGAACTCATTGCATTTCAAAAATGAATCATTTCCTCCATCCTCTTCCAGTCTCCCCTTATATTCCTCTTCTTTTAGACAATTTTTGCATACATATCTTGCCATCTGTTTCTATTCTACCCTCCTCAGCCAGAATTTTTCTCATCTGTGCTATTCAATTGGGTTGTAAAACACAAACTGCAATGACAAAACAGCCTGAGTAATAGTTTTTTTCCTACCTATGCTTGACCAGCAACCATCCATTATGGGATGTATAATGATATATCTCTGCTTGATGCTGTAAATGTACAGGACAGGCCCTGGTCTTTTGATATGAAACTCCAGATAAGTTTGTAATGGAACAAAGCAATATTTTTTCCCAACAGAACACATACCTTGAATGTTTACTTTGGAGACAGGTAGCTGATTTGCTGCTGGTGACCTCCTGTAGAGGAATGAATTGATGTTTATTATATGGCTGTACTGGGATTCAGAACTGCCCATAAATATAATGTAGTTTGTTTCCTATTAATATAGGCTGACTAAGGGCCCACTCCATAGGAATAATGGGTAGCTGAAGGCTAGGGATACCAGCTGAAACCCAATTTGAATGGAGGATACTCCATGTAGGAATCACTTCACATGTGTAAGTTTAACATCAGCTGCCAGCAAGGTGATTCCTCCATGCAGTCCAAAACAGCTGAGTGCATCTTTTTATGTGGAGAAACATACAAAACAATGCCTATCCATCTGGCAAGTCAGTGCCTACAAACTGCTTGCCACAGAAAACAGCTGTCACAGAGATTCAATGTCGATGGCTTCCATACTGCTCGTTTAGGAACATAAAGCAAGCCTCAGTAAAGTGAAATCATTCTGCACACTCTCAAGAGCTGAGAGGAACGTGGAGGGGTGGATGTGTCTGCCCTAGGATATTCTGATGAGTCGACACAAACAGATGGGGCTACTTTTAAACATATAAGTATCATCCTTCTGATTTTGCTCTCATAATATTTGAGCCCCCTCCCAGGACAGAGGACATTCATTTAGTAATCCCATAGAAAAAACAGTTTCCTCAAATAAACATTAAGCAAAAGGGAGAGCTAAATAATGGATCAGAACAATAAAAAATAATAAATATTTTACAAATATTTCCATCCAGGACAGTAAGGAGATGATAGAGTCTCTGAAAAAATAGCATAAGTGCTTGTTTTTCTAAAACTAAGTATTAAGCAAGCTTCCCCAAATGTTGTACCAGATGTCTTGTTTCTGTTATATTTGACCATTGACAGGGTGTTTTCAAAGTCTGCCAATTAGCAGAAAGTGAAAAATTGCAGTGCAAATATTGTCATTATTAAAATAATTTATATTGTTTTATAACTCATTCCAGTATGATAGACTGTGAGAATTCAACATGTAGAATTATATAAATGTGATTTCCAGAAATAGGGAAAGAAGTGGATAATTTTGTACATACTAATTTAGCAAATTTTGATTTTTTTTAAACAGGTAAAATTGAACAGTTTTATATTAATATCCATATTTTTCAGAGTTTTGCAGTACAATTCCCCCCAAATGTCTAAAAAATATGTCTATTAGGTAAAATTGCACATATGTATATATTGTTTGTGTATGTACAAAGCATGTGTGAAATATTATATTAGAAAAAACTTTTTAAAACACACATTAAACACAATGAATATATTAGGAGAAATGTGGATGGAATGCATATGGATTTTCATGAAGAATTTATCTTTTTAAAGAAGACAGAAATTGTTGCAGTTATGAGATGGAATAAACTAAGAACAGGAAAAATGAGAAACTGAGATAAACTCAAAATTGACATCCCTAAATGAGGGGCAAAGCCTTAATCATCTTTCTGCAATTCAATTCTAAACTTGCAATAACTACTTTGGGAATTAGCTTGTATTTCAATCCAATGAATATTTACTCAGAAGTAACTTCCCTGATTTCAAATAGGACTACTTCTGAGCAAATATTCATAGTTTTATAGCCTTAAGGTATGTTCACTGCAGCTAATTAAAAAGAAAAATGAAAAGAAGTAGCTTACTTGTTTGATGTTCCCTGCAGATTAGTCAGTATTGTAAAATTATTTCTTACACTTCTCAAACTTGCCAAGACCTATTAAAACATGAGTACATTGAATATTATAATAAATAGGAAAAACTCAACATGTAGAATTATACCAATATGCTTAATTTATGGGACTTCCAATATAAATATACAGCTGTTCTTGGAAGTCCCACAATTTCAGCAGAAGAGAATTAAGCATATATACGTACATGTATGTATGTGTGTGTGTGTGTATACACACATACACATACACACACATACATACGTATATAATTATTATTATAATAACAATTTGGCTTCAATTTTTAAAATTATGTTTAGATTAAGTCCATAAAATAACAAGGACGAATACATACTTATTCAAATTGATTAAAGAATATTAGGGTTCACTTCATATATCCATAATACCAGATCTGGGTTACAAAATACTGGAAAATCACCAGATGACAGCAAAGAGATAGTAAACATTCTCTGCTTCCACCTAACGGCCATATAGATTTTTGCAGGCCAGATTTGCATAACCACATACTTAGCTGCAGAATTTCACATTCACACGTTTGAAAGTGAGTAAGGAGTTGCAATCTATTTATTACCAGTAAGCAATGGTATGAAGGTTTGCAATAGACAATAACCGGAAAAAGGAATAAAAATGTATTGCGCCAGTGCAAAAAGCTGTTCATGGCTCAACAATTAAAACAGGGCCATGCCTGGAATTACTGACAAACTTGAAAGAAGCAGCAATGCCACACAACAGAAAGAAACTTAATTATGGCTGGTGTGGGTCTTCCGGGCTGTGTGGCCGTGTTCTGGAAGTTTTGTTTCCTAACGTTTCGCCAGCACCTGTGACCGGCATCTTCAGAGAGCAGGAGCACAGACAGGAGCAGTTCACAGGTGCTGGCGAAACATTAGGAAACAAAACTTCAAGACCACGGCCACACAGCCCGGAAGACCCACACCAGCCATCGTATGCCGGCCGTGAAAGCCTTCGACAATACACAGAAACTTAATTACTTTGGCAACATCACAAAAGTAATCTATTGCTTTTTCTTCCCAGAAATATATTAGTTTTACTATTGCCAGGTCTGATATCTGTAAATTGTGTAATGTCATTGAGAATACCTGTCATGCTTAAAGAGCCATAGTTAGGCTTCTAGTACACTTGTTCTATAGGAAAAGCATAACATGAGCAGTAAAATGGAAGTACATTTTCTCTTTCCAATAGGTCAAGTCCCACATAGCTGGCACGATTAAGGGAGCAAAACCTACACAGATTTCAGTAAGGTATGTCTAATGCTCATCTGGAGTAAATACAGAACTTTGGAAATTGAAATAGGAATTTTCCAGCTCTTTAATTAAGTAATTAATTAAAGGTAATTAAGGGAGCGTATTTTTGAATATTTTGAAATGCTTTTGAATGGGGAGCTCTCTCCCCATCAGATTATGAGATGATCTGACAACGGACTCAACCACTGTTATCTCCTCCCTTCTTTTCCTAGCCACTCCACAGCCTTTCACATAAAAACATCATGGTAGGTATGCTCTGGAAAGATAAATACCATAAAGCTGAAAAGCTCGATTCTATAGGATTAGGAAAGCACACAATAGTCAGTCAACCAGAAGGCTCAAGCTGTCAAGTTAACTCTTAATTGAATGGCATGTTTAAAAACATAAATCAACTGCAGCAGCTTAGCAATGTTCAAAAAGGGTTGTGGAGAAAAGGTGGAGAATTTAAGGGACTTTGAGGTCTAATGTGCCTAGAGACACTAAGGAGGACACTGTGGGTGGGTGTGATGGGAGTAGGGATCCTGAGGCCAGTGAAACAACAGAGTGAAACAACGAACAGTATTCATAAGTTCAGCTTGGTTCTCAAATGTTTCAGTTAGATCAGTGTTGTCCAAACTTGGCCACTTTAAGATGAGTGGACTTCAACTCCCAGAATTCCCCAGCCAGCATGGCTGGCTGGGGAATTCTGGGAGTTGAAGTCCACTCATCTTAAAGTGGCCAAGTTTGGACAACACTGAGTTAGATCTTGTTAGCACTAGAGTCTGCATTAGAATATATGGACATACCTGTGCAAATGGTGTCACTATCAGGTCATCTCCATGTCTAATAAAAAATGAAAAAAAAAGAAGCAGCATATGTTTTAGAAGGTTTTAAAAAATAACTGTACGGCCAAGAATCATCATCATATCTGTTCATCTTACTCTAAAACTTTGACTAATTTTAAGATTAGTGGCTGTAAGCTTCTTGTCTGTGCACAAATTAAGATCATAAAGGTACACAACCAAATTTGTGAATAGTGATTTTAAATTAGTATGGGAAATGCAGTCCTTTACTGCTATATGTTTTTCCCCCAGAGTTGCAGCTGTTCAGGACTCCACGTTCTGCATTCTGACTTCATTTTTCATGAATGATTCAAAAGAGGTTCTTCGCTTGATCCTGCATACATTTTTCCACAGCATATCTCTGTTTCCTTCAGGTGTATTAGAAATGCCAACTTTTAGTGTACAGGCTAGAGGTCCCTTTTTATTTAGAAAAAGCCAGCTGGGTGACTTTGGGCCAGTCTCTCTCTCAGCCCAACTCACCTCACAGGGTTGTTGTGGGGAAAATAGGAGGAGGAAGGACTGTAAGGCATGTTTGCCACCTTGAGTTATTTATAAAAATAATACAGACAGGATTAAAAAAAAAGAAATTAAAAACATTCAGCACTGTATGCATTTAGTAGGGCTATGCATATTTTAAAAATGATTGGAAGAGGTACTTCAGAAAGCATGGGAATGGATGTATAGCACCACTTTCAAGCAGATGTGTCTTTTTTCAGGCTTCCACATGAAGAAGACGCTGCTGCTTTAATGAACTGTTTGATTATAGCAGCTGCCTCTTTAATGTGAATCTTTAAAGCAGCCGTGTCTTTGTATAAACTTGCATGAGGCCCGAAAAAGACATGGCTGCTTTAAAGAGATGCTGGGTTCCAACTTCTATGCATTATAAAGTACCTCTTGCAAATTGTCTTTGCAGCATATACAGTCCTAGTATTTAAAATGTATGGATAAACTGTATATCAAGTTAAATCAGAAATTTTGGAGGAATTAGTGTTTTACCTTTAATATTGAAATATTTTCAGTTTAAATGTCCTACTTAATAACACAGTGAGTCCAGTTATTCATTTTAATATATGTTGCTGATTTGGAACAATGTTTCTTACTTTTTAAAAATTATTATTATTAGGTGATAGCCTAAACCCAAGTTCGAACTTCCTTTAGGCACAGAAGGCAGCTGGGTGACCTTAGGCAAGTCATCTCTCTCAGCTCAAATCAACATCAGGCTGTGCAACAAACCACTGAGAAATAAAATACCTAGTTGAATCATGTGCTGATGGCATTGCTGTAAGGATTACAATGAGTGTAGTAAAAAACGAGCTGACCCAGTAATCATGTGGCACAAACTCTTGGAATAACAACAGCCTTGCTAAGTCAACCATTCTTTATCACTGTAGTTTTCTGTAGTATGTTTTATTCTATTGTATTTGTCCATAAAAGACTGCTGCTAGTTTAACTGGTTCTCTAATCAGAATGTACTTCCAAAGAAAGAAAATAATCCCAGCAGAAGTTGTCATTTTCTTCTTCTTGTAACGTAAGGCAATAAAGACTAGGAAATTCCAAGTTAGGGTTATATACTCACCCTCAGTTGGAAAAAGGGCCTGGCAGTATGAGAAAAGGCCACCCTTGGATTTCCTGGCTTTCGTTGACATACTCTGCCTATAATGCTATTTAAGCACAGGCAATTTGTCTGGATTTTCAATATGGAAAATTAGATAAGTATGCAAGAAATAAAAAAAATATATAGGTGTTTGTCATAAAATGTGATTATTCAAGCTCCATCATTACCACTGTTGTTCCAGAAGTTATAGTGCAACAAAATTTATACTATATTCTTAGTTCCTAAATTGTCCAGAATTCCAGCTACTCAGTCATTCCACTCCTTGACCTCCCCAGTCCTGATGATCACTAAAACTTCATTCTTTATTGGGTTGTGGTTTTGGCAGGGAGGGAAGTGAATGTTCCCTTGGATTCCACAGAATATACAAAGATCTCTCAAGTTGGCATATTCTGTTCTCTCTTCTTTCTGTGGTTAGGCTTCAGACCTGATGACATGAAGGTACTGAATTCATTATTAGAAAGGGGTTTTTTTTGTTTTTTTTGGCCTGATGATGATATTCATAGAGCTGGTAGTGATACCTACCCAAATGTTGATTAGATACATGTAATCTTCCAATGTTACCAGTTTGCAAACCCGCTTTCACTTTTCTGAGCAAAGTCCTTCCTTTCAGAAGTTGCCCCAGGATTATTCTAGATCAACATTTTCCAATTTGTGGCCTTCAGATGTGTTAGAACTAAAATTCCCAGTCTGCTCAGTAGAAATTCTAGGATGTAGTCCCTACACATTTGCACTGTAATAGATCTACTTACTGTTCACTCGGAACAGAAGAATTCCGTGACATGGTCTTTGGTGACAGGTCATAGTCACTGTCTGATCGATAAAGAAATGACTCTCTACGCTGGCTATGCCCTGGAAATGTGGTATGGAGCACAAGTCCTGAAGAAGAGCCAGCCTGAGGATCAAGTGGGCTACGACCAGGTGATGGGCCATTTTCGACATCAAAGCTGTGAACAAGAAATTCATGAATATTACTGACATTGCATATTCATCATCTTAGTTATGACTTCATTTTATATTTTCAGTGCTAAAAATGACAATATCATGAATTCCCACCTACCACAACTGGGAAACAGTGAGTAAATATCTAGTCAGAATCTTATCTGCTTGAAGGCATCTGCTATTGTTTAGTTTTCATTTGCTAGCAGCTTGTATCTTCAACTGTTCCCACAAACCATTTTCCAACCATACTTCTTATGGTCCTTCTATCCTAATACACACTGAGAAATATACAGTAAGTATCTATTTGTGAGGTTAAAGTCAGCTTTGAATATTCTTTAAAAGTACTGATTATAAGTGTGGGAAAAGAAAAGTGAGATATCAAAATGCATAACAGAGATCTACAAGAAAAACTACGGACTTCAACGTTTATTTCCTAAAACAGTTGTTAAAAAATAAAAGCATCTGTTTTTGGCTTTCAGCTGTAAGAATCCTGCCTTCAGGTGACTTAAGGTTGCTGAAGTATTATAGAATATTTATGAACATTACCATAAAGTGCTACCAGCTCTTTGTCACCAAATATGGAACAAGACTATATGGTTATAGATTGAAGGAGATCAGTACACAAACTTACACTGGGAAAAGCAATGCAAATAAAAGACTTCACACAAATTATTGAACCATTTCATTAATTCCTTAAACAAGAAAAGATTTTAACATTTTACAAGGATTGACAGAGCTATATATGTAGAGAAACAAGCCAGATGAACAGGGAGATTCTGAAAAGACAAAGGAACATGAGATCAGGTAGCTAATATAAAATGGATAAAAAAAGAGGAAGAGAATAGAAGATTTATAGTTGCTGCACTGACTACAGCCAAGACCTTTGACTGTGTCGATCATGGCAGAATGCGATCCACATTAAAACTAATGAGTATACCAGAAAACCTGATTTATTTTCTTCAGGAATTTTATAATGAAGAAGAAGCTACTGAAAGAACTGAATCTGTAAAAATAGAGTGGTTCAGAGTAGGTAAGGAATTGAGACAAGGCTGCATATTCTGCCCATATTTATTTAACTTTTTCACTGGGTATATTATGTGAATTGAAGGATTGGAACAGTTGATGAAGGGAATCAAAATTTTAGGTCAACATTTTAACAATTTGAAATATGCAGAACTTTTCCCTCAAGCCTTTTCATCCTCTTTCTTATGAGACCCATTGGGGGAAAAAAAAATCTCTTTCCTTTTAAAATCCCATCCATGTAATTTTGTTAACTCCTTCAGGAAATGCAAGTTATTATCATTTCTAGGTTCAGATAGCATATTAATAGGTGTAGGAGTAAATATGGCATATATAGATTTTTTTTTAATAGAATTTGAATTATGGATTTGGAGATGGTTACCAGGAGTACTGTGATGGTATTACTGATGGTACGTAAAGCTCTCCCACTGCCAACATGCTTAGAAATTGAATTCTGAGGAGAGGGAAAGATGAAGCTTAAATTCTGTTACTTGGTGTCATTGACTACAATTTTGTGTAGTAAGAATTTTATTTCACTTGAGTCAGAGTTGCATATTCATATTAGATGTTGGCTTATTGTTTGTGGAAAAAAATAGAAAGTGAGATATTTTATAGGGGGAAAAAAACCAATGAAATGTATGTTTTGGTTCAGCATTGTTACCCAACCATAATCCAAAAAGCAAATACACATAGTAGATGACAAAAAATATCAGTATATAGGTGAATATTTGTCTGTGTATCTAGCATTCCTTTCAGTTTTTCTCCATTTTACTGTAATGGTATGTGGGAATGACCTTGGGAGACAGGAGAAAGAGCCTCAGACTAGACAATGGTCAGATAAGAGGCAGCTGAGCCTTCAGAAGGATTGGGAGCATGGCAAAAGTCTCACAAGGGACCCTCCCTATTAAGGTGAGAGGTAGGAGCGATGTACTTTCAGACTTGCAAGATTCTGTTAATGTAACCTTACAATAAAGATAGAACTAGTATCCTGGGGGTGCTTCTTGTCTGGACTACCTCACAAGGCTGACATCAATCTTGCAAGTCTGAAAAATGTATTAACTGAATCAATAATTAAGTAATCCAGGTTTTATATTTAATAGATTTTACTGCTAAGAATAACCTTCTGCAGTTTTTTTTAAAATTGCAATAGCAAACTGGCTCAGTACTTGTTCCTCCATTTGTTGTTAAGTATAGCCATTTTAAAATAAATATTTATGCAAATAAATTGCTCAAACTGAACGATATTTAGTATCTTCTCTTACAAATTGTATACGATAAAGTAGATTAGGGAATTATGAAAAAGGTTAATCTAGAACACTCTTTCTAATGTATTTTTTTTTCCTATGGGAAGGATTTTGTTTATGAAATAGTTATGTGAGTTCTCACCTAGAGAGTGAAATATCTCCCTGCAGCTACAAGTTTAATATACAGCAGTGAGAACAATACCTAAGTATGTGGCTCTCATACTCCTATCCTTCCTGCCCTGAGTCAAGTAGAATGCAAATCAGTAGGACCTTCCAGATCTTTGAAGGAGCTCCTACTTTGTTGATTCAAGTGTAGCATTTCTTTGAAACAATTCCACAAAACGAAGTGGTACCCTGCTTCTATGCAGTGGAGTGGAACAGCTGCTTCATTTCACTCCGTAATAGTGCTTCTGTGCAGGCAAAAAGCTCTGTCAGCAAGTTGTATCTGTTGATCAACGTAAACTAGTCTCAACTCAGTTAGCAATACACATCCACAAGTGCCTTATCTGAAGGCTATCATCTATAATCTACTGTACACTAGTGTTTCTCAACCTTGGCAACTTGAAGATGTGTGGACTTCGACTCCCAGAATTCCCCAGCCAGCAAGGGTGGCTGGGGAATTCTGGGAGTGGAAGTCCACACATCTTCAAGTTGCCAAGGTTGAGAAACACTGATCCACACATTCCTACGTAATAGTTTTTCCATTGCTCATGGATTCTTGTTATACCCGTTTCATGTGTATTCATGAAAATACCAAGAGCTGGTAGGCCATTTAAAAGAAAGGATAGATTAAATAAATTACTGAGGGAAATTCCCTTTAGCAGCCTGTGGAGAAATTATAGATATCCTTTCTCTCCCAGTCATTTTTTCCCATTTGAAATGGCTCCCTAGCAGCTTTCCAGCTGGATTCCATATTTATCTTTGGAATTCCATCAAATAGCTTTTGGATAAACAGTTATCCTCCTTTCCCTAACTTCTCATTCTTATTCCCACCCCTTCTGATCCAAAGCTAAATTTTCTACAGAAAAGTTGGTCATCGGTGCATTAAACGTAATTTGTGCAAGGATAATTTGATCCTTTAAATATAATGTACACTTGTGAAAGTTAGACACTGAACCCACAAGGGAAAAAAAATAGATGCCTTTGAATTATGGATTTGGACAGGGTTGCTATGCTTGCAGTATAGACTGCAAGAAGAATCAATCAATCAGTTCTTATCCAAAAAAAGGTCTGACTGCTGCCTTGACACAATGAACAAACCAAAAAAAAAAAAAAATCACATACTTTGGACATGTGGTATGAGCAGATGATGGATTAGAAAAATGGATTATGCTTGGTGAGTTTGATGGAAGTAGAAGAAAAGGAAGACAATGGACAAGATGGATTGAGAGGATCAAAGAGGTTACCAGAATGCCCTTGAAAATTTGCAAGAGGCAGGACAAGATGATGAGTATTTTTTCTGGGCAGCTCCCAAGAGTCAAGCTTCACTTGATGACATCCAGCTTGCAAACTAATTATATTAATTTGGCCCTGTATCATTATAAATGTGAAAAAAGTTAGCAGGCATCTGATCACAACTTTGGTTCAAGTCCAACATTCTACCTTCAACACTACCTGGTTCATGCTGTGTAGTCTGTGCACCATATAGTATAATTCCTTAGCTTTTTATTAAATGTTTTATAAATCATTTATTTGGCATTTTCAGATATTGAAATGAAAACATAAGACCTTATATGCACAGAATATATAATGTTCACTGAACTGTAACCTTTTTCAGTGTCCATGATTTTAGTCAATATTGTGCAATTCTGCAGTTGTTGACATTAAAAATATCCATCACTATGGAGCCAGATTTCATTCATGGATATTATGGACTCTACATTGATGGAAAAGCATTAGATGTCCATAACCACGGAGAAAAATAAACTTTTATAATATCCCGTAAAAATGGAACAAGAATGAAATAGCCACTAAATCACCAGTTTTTAAAAATCTGCCATTCTGCCATTGACTTCTGGGCACTGAAATAGCAAAACGTCTGGAGGGTACCAGTTTGGGAAGGCTGACACACACTAACAATGTCATTAACTCAGCTCAGCACTCACTTAGAACAGAGATACAAAAGCTGTCACATTCCAGATGGTGCTGAGTTATGATTCCCAGCATCTGTGCAGCTGGGGATGTTTGGAGTTACAGTTCATCTGGAGGACCACTGATTCCTTGGAATTCTTTGCAATGGGTTTGTTATGAGCTACCACATTTTTGTCATTAATTATTTAACATGGTGGTGAGTAGCTGAATTCTGGCAACCTGAACAACTCAAGAATTCCACAGATTTATCGGGGGGGGGGGGCGGGAAAGCTAATATTCTTCATGCATTCAAAAGATGCTAAAACTGCTGTTTTGAAATAATATATTAAACCCTTACATTGAAGAGATAAGGATTCTATTCTCCTATTTTCTTGTCAAAATCAAGATATTCCTAGGCTGATTATTGATGAGAAGATAAAATGCATTCAATATCAGATACAATTAGTGACTTTATCCTAAGCTACTTACATGTTCCATGGCATGGTGTTAAATGATTAAAGCTAAAAGTAACCAACTATATACTGCAAAAAGAAAACATCTACCTTTCCTAAACAAAATAGGCCCAGTTTTTAGCTTTAATTCATATGAAGAGATGAGGGAAAATATATGTGCTCATATCTTAATATAAAGGAGTATAATTCATACTTTCTCAAATTCCCTGCTTTGGAATGTATTCTTAATGATAAAAAGTGAGCAATGTTTTAAATAAATAAATGAGACAGAATTCAATTATATTTTGGGTTTCCCTAATTTTTGTGTGCAGTTTTCTGATTTTTTCCCTATTTTTTTTAAAAAGCATACAAAATACATAAATCAGAGATTATAAAAAAGTGGACACTGGAAAAAACATTTATTGGAAGAACTGTAACAAAAATGCATATTAAGAAGAATACTAAGACTCTGCCACTTCAAAAGCAACTCCAGACCTCTCCGATCCACAGCTTTGGCTGAATTTGGCCACTGAGATGACTTGTATACAGCTCATCTGAGATCTGAGCAAGCGAAGATTTCTTCAGAATGATGAAATGAAAATTGTGGCATCAGAACACAAACTCAACTTCTTACATACTTACATGCAATGTTCCAATGTAAGTTCAAAATGGGCAGAGTTTGCATTGAGACAACTCAAAAGTGGCTTTATCATTTGTCCCCTTTGCAGATGCCTATGGGCTTGACCCAAATCTTGAAAAAGAAAAAGAAAACAATCTTTCTTTTTGCAGCAGTGAAGAACTGAAGGTTTGTGGAAAGTCAACTTCCCCAGCTGCTGAATTTCAGCTCCCACAGAAAGCATTTGCTGGGAATCGTAAGTCTCTGGTAGAAGCCACAATGTTGTCACATGTATCGTGATATCATCACACAAAGGGCATGAATTATATAATTTGTGTCAGATACACTGATGTCATTTGTCCCCCCTTGTCCCCCTACACCCATGACTATAATTTATTCCATGTCAAAATCAGAAACAAACTAGAAGCTTAAATAATAATAGTGACCCTGAACTGAACTGAAATTGCTAATGGCTTGACTTCTTAATAACATCTCATGCTACTTTTTATTGCTTATATAATAAGGTCCAAGAAGGGGTGTGTGTGTGTGTGTGCGTGTGGGTGTGTGGGTGTGTGTGGGTGTTTATTGTCAATGATGCTTCTTTGCATAGCTGGCTTTGCCTGTTACAAACTTAGCTGTTATTTGCTGGCCATTGCTCTTCATTTAACACCACATTAAGCTACACGTTTTCAACTATGTGATAATGCTTGCAGATGACTAATCCTAACAATCATTCATGTTTAATTACTATAATTATAATGTTTTAAGAACCTCAACTATATTTCATGTCAATCTCCATGAAATTCATTACTAAGTTGAGAAATCAACAACAAGCATCTGAATCTACTTTGTTCAAAGAATGAGTGGATGAGATCTGAAATCTAATGTGAGCCCAACAGAGAATGTTTTCACAGCTGCAGAACTTTGAACTTAGCTTCCACTTCATCTCCCAAGAGATGTTAGAGAGAATGGAGTTCTTCCAAAACTTTCTCCCTAACATTTCTTGAGAAATAGGATAAAAACTGAGTTTAACTGTTTAGTTATTATGGCAGGAGAAAGTGTGAAAGATGATTCATTATCTAGTTTTTTCCCAGGATTTCAGGTGAGTTTATACACATATTATGCCTTTCTAATAAAGGTGCAATCCTTTTTGAATAAAGCTTATGGTACATCCAGCTACTGCTTTCTTTACAAATTGAGGTATGGTTACTTAAAGCTGAAATTTCAGCATCAGTTCTACTATTCAGATAACAGATTTAGACACACAGACACACAGAGAGTTCATATGCTATATCAACCTGCTTAGCTCTTCTCCCACATTGCTGATTGCAGCCAATTCTGTGGTGATGTTATTTGTAGAAGATGCGGGAAGGTTTAGCTTTTTTATATTTACCAACTACAAACACAGCCCCTTCTCACAGGTAAACAGTTAATAGATGACCACAGTACGAGCACAAAACTCCTCATGATTTTTCTTACGATCCTTAATAGCTGATTTGAATACTGTGAAAGAATTTGAGGGTAATCAAAAAGACTCTTTGAAGCTTTCACAAATATTTATTTTGGAAGAGATGAAGTTGTATGACAAATAATTTGATTAGTACAAAATAAATTGTTTTCCTTTTTGTTTTGAATATAAACATACAACCATAAATCTTTTAAAATACAGCAATTAATCCTGATGCATTTGTTTGGAATTATTTTTCTCTTTCAAGTCCCAGAAAGAGTATATTGAAATGACTATTAAAAATTGAATAATTTATTGTTATGGCCAGCCTCTTTTTCAAATTTGTTCATATATAAACTGTAGTATGTTCCTTTCCCTTCCACCTTCTCTCCTGCTTCTGAGTGATCTGGGATTTGGGAAGCACATAGTGCTCCAAAAGCCAGTCCAGAATAAAGAAAAGCATGCACAGTATATACTACAGTTCCTTCTTTTTATTTTATATTTCAAATTTAGTCACCGCCCATCTCACTCAATGAGCAACTCTGGGCGGTTTACAGTAAAACTTCCCTTAAAACAGCAAGTAATAATTGACCAAGCTTTCACTACAGTCACTCAAAGTAGAATGAACTCAGCCATGTTTTCTAAGTGATAATTACTAAAACCAACAAGTAAAATTTCCATCCCTTAAGTCAGCCATCCAGTACATAGCTCTTTTGATGCCTGGATAGATATTTGTGATCAATTGTCAAATAAAACTCCTTTCCATCTATTGTGACAGAAAATAAAGTTGTTTTATAAACCTAGCATTACTCATGCTTATCCTCAGAGAAGGAATACCAGGGAAAAAAAGTAAAAGACTCAGCTTGATAGATAGCAAAGAATTCTCTAAGAGGGCTATGTAGAAGTGATCTCAGAAAAAAGGGATGTATCATGATGATGACGATGATGATGATACTCATCTGTCTTCTGAGTCAGAAAAGAGTGTCTGATCACAGCGGGCCTTGAGTCCTCCTTATCAGTTGCAGGAGTCAGCGTTGAAGTTTTGTGAGTTGGCTTTTTTACCAACTCCCCTGGATGGTGGCTGATTCTTGTGCTCTAATGGTGGAAGAATGGAGGTGTCTTTAAAAACTCTAATAGGGATCGCTGGTGTGGGGCTTCCGGGCTGTGTGGCCGTGTTCTGGAAGTTTTGTTTCCTAACGTTTCGCCAGCATCTGTGACTGGCATCTTCAGAGAGCAGGAGCACAGACAGGAGCAGTTCTCTCTGGACTATCTGTGCTCCTGCTCTCTGAAGATGCCAGTCACAGATGCTGGCAAAACGTTAGGAAACGTTAGGAAACAAAACTTCCAGAACACAGCCACACAGCCTGGAAGACCCACACCAGCCATCGTATTCCGGCTGTGAAAGCCTTCGACAATACATTGAACGCCTCTACAGGGAGGAAACATTCCGACAGACATGGAGACTAGGAACACTCTGGAACAGAGCTGGGCACAGAGAGAACTGCTCCTGTCTGTGCTCCTGCTCTCTGAAGATGCCGGTCACAGATGCTGGCGAAACGTTAGGAAACAAAACTTCCAGAACAGGGCCACACAGCCCGGAAGACCCACACCAGCCATCGTATTCCGGCCGTGAAAGCCTTCGACAATACATCTAATAGGGATCGTTTCAAATTTGTTCAGAAACTCCTTCCTTCTGATTAACATGAAAGGTTAGTGTAAATTTAAAGATAAGCATCAGTCTAATATATTTGGCTGGAGGGGGAGCCAGTTCAAATCCAGTAAGTCACAATGGAGCACTGGGCAGCGATGAATCTCTGAGAGGGAAAGCATTACAGCTCTCTTGTCTGCCACTTGCCGGAATTAAATTGGTTATTAGCAATCAAAAGCATGAGCCTGTGCGGTCGTGAGAAACGTGGGTTGTTTGAGCTAGTAAAAATGGAAGTGTTAATGTCAAAGGATTGATCTACAGCACCATAGGTTCTCTGCCCCCCCCCCCCCCACAAACATCCTCATATAGTTGGGTCTTAGTGCTGTCAGAGAGCCAGTCTTTATGTGGCCAGCTTCTCTGGCCCAAGATATACTGGTCCAGGAGACGTTTTAGTTCATCTATCTTGTTATTAGCTGTCAGCAGCTGGTCACAGATTGACATTACCATCTGAGCTGTTAACAGACAGTTCTTAGCTAGCAGCTCCACATCAGTTTCAGTGGAATGAGTTTCAGAGCTTTTTTCCTCCTTGGTCTCAAATTGCTCTCTTTCCTTGAGGAGTGTAAGTTCCTCACTCTCCCAATCGAACAAGGTGCTGGATGACAAAACATAACCATTTGATTCACCCACAGAGGCATTGACGAGTAGAAAGTTCTCAAGTGTAAGTCGATTATGGTCAATATTCTTTCTTAGTCCAGAGTGTTTTCACCTTTGTTTTGGGGGTTTTGGTGTATCCTCCTTCTTTTTATCTCTGTTATTGCCTTTTCAGGGAAATCTGTTGTTAGAGCTGTTCCCCATCTGACATCCACTGGCAGGGAAGTTTGGATCCGAACAGTAATTAACGAAGTCTTATCTTCTGCAGTGGGTTAAGTAACAGGAGGCAAATAGAAAAATCTAAAGGAATTGCCAGAGTTCTTTACAGTATAAACTGCCTCTTTGCCATCTTGCCTCCTCCCTTCTGCCTGTTTATCATAAGGACACAGGTAAGGAACCATGCTAAAAGGTAGCAAGAAGATTTCTATATTTATTTCTATATTTATTTGACTTTGAACTCCAAAGGACTCTGGGTGGTGTACAAAACTAGAAAAACCATTAAAAAAACAGATAAAAACGTCAAACCAAGCAGACAGCCCAGACTGAAATAATCTTACAGATCACAACAATCAAACAAAACAGGGGCCCTAGACAAACAATAATACAGCAACCCCAGACCTGGGGTTAAAAATGGTCATGTATTTTGAAATTTTGACTGAAAAATCCAATTGAAAAATAACAAGTAACAAGAAAATAACAATAACAAGAAAAACTTTTTAAGACGAACAGGCAAAATAATGCCATATTGATGAGAATGAACAAGCCTGATACAAAGCAGCTGCTGAAGTAACATAGTACCATCTACTAAAATGCTATTTCTCACCAAAATTGGCCTTTCAAGCATTCAGATTGTTTGCCTTGAAATTCTTGATTCCCCGAGTGAATGCTCATTAGATGTTTCCAGTTACAGGTATGTACCGGTAATCCTATCTTTAACCAACTGTTCAGAATACTGCATGTGTTTTATATATATGTATAGCTTATATTCTCTTTAGAATTACTTATTCATCATAGGATCATAAAGTTGGAAGGGACCTCAGAGGTCATCTGTTCTAACTCCTAATATGTAACTGCAACTGTCTTGTATCTTTCTTTCATCGTATGCCTGCCATTCCCTTTCCTATACATGTCCCTTTTTCTTTTAGCATTTTGGAGATCTTTATGTGTGTCCACACTGGGCTTTTTAGATGTCTCCCACGTTCCATTTTAGTAGCAATTGCTCACAATTATATCTTCAGTAGCTTGTTTGACAGATTTCCCATCCTTCCCAAACTCGTTTCCCCCTCAGGACTTCAAGCCATTGGATTAGCCCTACCTTCTGTCTGAGTTCATCAAAATCCAAAGATGGTTGACTTTTCTCTGTTCCTCCTTGATATTAGGAACTCAAGGATAACATTGACACTTTCACCCAAGTTTCCAGTCACCCTTGATTCTTTAACCAATTCTTTCCTGTTAATAGACATTATATCCAGGATAGTAGACCCCTTGTTCCATCTTATGACACACTTTATTTATTAGCTTTTTATTTTGCCTTTTATTCAGGAGCTTAAGGCAGTGCAAACAGCATTCCTCCCTCCCATTTTCTCCCCACAACAACAACTCCATCAGGTAGGTTGGGCTGTGAAAGTGACTGGCTCACATTCACCCAGCAAGCTTCCATGACTGAGGGTGGACTAGAACTTGAGTTCCCTTTCTTCTACCCCTGCCAAATTCCTGTTTTCTCTCCCTACTCAATTGCACAGTGAGCTCATTCTCTGGGGAACTGGCTTTCTTATATATATCCTGAAGCTGCCTCTGCTAGATTAGCAGCAAGTAATGCTCCAATCACACACAATAGACAATCAGCACTATTGACTGCAACATTGATCTATCAAATGGAAGGAATTATATCTCAGAGTTCAGATAGAGAAAAACTAACTATAATAAGCTAACTATAGAAGCAAGTGCAATAATGACTTCCATTGATAGTCAGTGTTTAAACTTTTTCAAAGAGTTTTAACTTGGTAATCAAATCTGCATTACTCCAGCAAATTAAAGTAAGGTATACTTTAAAGATGTAAAAACCTGTCAGTCAGTCTAAAAGGACCATTGAAAGATCAGGTGAGCAGCATGGCTGAATATTTTTTAAATGCTTTGCTCCTCTTTTTACCTACTTTACCTACTCCCAATCACTATTTAATTTTTTAAAGAATTACTATTTTTGTTGTGATGAGATTGCAATACGTCAGTAATACTCCATGATTATGTACACAGTTGTTATTTTATAGCAGTCACATAGGCCAATGTAAAATTAGTAGCAGAAAAACAAATGTAAACACCTTTTTCTCTCTTTCTTCCTCCAACCTGACTCCAAAACAGGCACAAAGTATCCATCTGCTTCCATAATGCAACTTTGTACACTCCGTGAATAATTGCATATAGAAAGAGGAATGCTAGAGAAAAGTGCAGTCCTAATTCTGACATGAGAAAAGCACCTCAGTAATATAACAACAGGGGATTACAATGACCTGAAAATGTCTACATTATTTCTGCGGATGGGGACCTTGGCCCACAAACTTCAATCACCCTGGGAGTTTGCTAACACCTGGTCTATTGCTAATTAATTTAGGTCAATCGTACTCCTGCTCACTTCTCTTGGGCTACAGGGAAAGAGTTACAAGGAAGAGAAGATGGGGAATGATCTACAAACAGTCAAAACAACTGGAATCAGCCTCAGGTGCGTTTTACAGAATGACTAGGAGGTACAAAATTTGATTTCTGAACAAGAACAAGAAAAAAGAAGAGATGAAAATATAGGATAATGGATTAAAATTCTACACTGAGTTGACAGATGGCAACCACTGCTCCCACTTTTCAAAAGGTAATAGTGACATCCAAGGAAATGCTGTAAGGCTGAAGATGTCTCAAATAAAATCCCATTTTTTGCCTTACATTAGTATATTAGGGATTATTTGCCTTGAACAATAAACAGGATTTTGGTGGAGGGAGTAGGGAAGTGGTTGGGAGGTGATTTTAATAGGAAACTGAAATAGAAAGGAAAGAATTAAGTTCCTTTCATTAGATTCAAACCAAAGCTGTGCTTCCGGGTTTTGTTTTTATTTTTGTTTTTTTTCAGAATTGAAGATCTAATCCTACCTCTGCCAGTAACAGCTATATGATGAGACAGTTTAGAAGTTAGAACTCACATTTAACCAATTGCTTGCATAAGAAAGCAAAGCTAAAAACCATCACTTCAGAACAAATTATCAGCTGGTCCTTACGTTCATTACTGCTAAAGTAAAATTAATAAAGCCAGCATGCTAGTTATTTTTTCCATCATTTAGCTGTTAATCAAAACTAAGACAGTAGGTGGCTCTGTAGCATAGCTTGTCTGTACAGTAAATAACATGCATGAGGAAAGAAAGAAAGAAAGAAAGAAAGAAAGAAAGAAAGAAAGAAAGAAAGAAAGAAAGAAAGAAAGAAAGAAAGAAAGAGAAAGAGAGGGAGGGAGGGAGGGAGGGAGGGAGGGAGGGAGATAACAGTTCAAGAAATATATTTTAGGAAATAGAGAAACAAGATGCAGTGCTCAAGAGAAATGTGTATTAAGTCTCATATTCTTTCATTCAAAGTGTTTGTAAAAACATAACACCACCACATTGTCTAGGCACTATATTATGTTAAACTTCTATTTCTGTAAGTTTAACTGTATAAATCCTAAGAGAAAATTTTCACAGCTTTTTTGAGAAAACATTCCTTGGTATAAAAGAAAATCCAGTGCAGCTTACTATGAAACAGAGACGCAATTCCTAGTTATAGTGGACATATTTGGGGTGATAAGGGAAATGGCTATGGAGCTTTTCTAGAAAAAAATTGTGCCTGCTATATGAAAACAATTATCAGCAGGGCCCGGTTCACAAATTTCTCTAGTTTCTTAATATCAATAAACTTCTTTCCAATTCCATATCACTGTAATTCTGACTCCAAATCTGGGCTAACCTGACACTCTATAATCTCGTTTTTTTTAAAAAGTGCAACTTTTGTGCTTTCTCTGTCACACTGCCTGTCCTACGGAAAGCTTACATCCCAAAATTGAGACGGTCCCAATCATTTTGGCCTTTTGAAAGTGAAGACCCGCTGTTCCCATGGGCACTAGAATAAAGCACCAAGTGAGTCTGACTCTGAGAGATATTTTAAGAAATGTTTTATGGAGAGGAATGTTGAAGGAAGGAATTGAAGGAGTATCTAGCTGACAGAAAAATTTAAACACTATGTACCTTGTCGTTCAAAGATGAAATTATATTCCAACCTGATGACCTGGTTTCAGATCATGTAGATTCCATGCCAAAAGATATATAGGACATACTTACAATACCAAAAACAAAAATAGATCCTAAAAGGAACTTTTATCAATCAGTACCAGCAACCAATATTGACACCTTTATTGCAAAACAGTGAAATCTGAATAACAACAAAGGCTCTATCTGATATATGACTAGCTATATAATGAGACTAGCTAACAGAGAAATGAACAACTGAATCTGTTAACCACCCACATAAGTGCTGGCTTACTTTCAGCAACTCTCAGCTATTCAGCAGAAGAAGAAGAAGAAAGGGAGGGGGGAAACACTTCTAGAGTTAGTCTGGAACGCAATACAAGAAGTAATCATTTAACTGCCAGATATTACAATATGTTATAAAGTCACTAACAATCAATAGAAATTGATCATCAGTTTGCATCAAACACAATAATTTAAGCCATCGGATTTCAGAAAGCACAAAGCTGATGTTCCTTTTTGATGTGATCTTAACTGAGAGAAACGAAAGAAAGAAAAAGGCTAATGTGAATTTCCAAACTTGGTCCTCTGCTGAATTAAGAGGCTCCTCATATCTTGATTGCTTAATTCATAAACAGAAAAGTCCTTTTTTTTCCTTTATTTTAATTACTGCTGGATGGTAATAAATTATGGGTCTGAAGTTGAGAAGATAAAGAAAGGAGGAATTACCCTTCCTCAGCTGAACTGTGAAAAGCTGAATTTCTTCCTGGCCAGAAAGAGAATGTTTCTGGAAATGCAGCATAAACGTGACTCTTGACACTTGATCAGAAAATGGTGGAATTAACAGTCTTAATGACTGAATCACATCACCCAACTTGAGAATTCTGATAAATCTTGCAATTCTGATAGAAACTGAAACAGTGTTAAAAGTAAATAAAGATGTTCAGAATGAAGTTACCAATTTACAGGGTCTACTCTGTAAAAAGAATGAATGATTTTTAACTATTCCTTACATTAATGAGTAAAATCAGTCTATAGCAGTGTTTATGGAGAGTTTTGTTCATGAGATCTTTGCAATGAAGACAGAATACAAACTGAAAATTGAAAGTGCTTTTTGGGTGGATTTCCATTTCTATTCAGTGCAGAAACTCAGACCTATTGTGGCGAGATTTTTATGATCTACAATTATTGTGGTGAGGTTTTAATGATGTACAGTTTATGATCTACAAGATCATATCTTGTATTTATCTTGGTGAACAGGATCTTTGGAATGAAATACAGACAACAAAATGACTTTTACAGATCCGCTCCATAGTCCAGAGCACAATCAATTTATGGGAAGCATAGTCCATAAACAGCCCAGGAGTTTGGACATTACAGAAGGATAGTCAGATGGTTTGGAATCAAAGAATCAAGGCCTAAGAAGAAGGAATTATGGACACAAGAGCACAGAGCTGAGATTGAACTGGCTTTTTCCAAAAAGGACACACCTTGGGCTGGGTGGTCATTTTGAATTGGGACCTTCAGTATTTGACACTTCTTGCATGTACTCTGGATGATTGCTGGTAGAATCAGCCTAAGGTGACTGATTGCTCCCCAAATCCTGAGGTTGACATTGTCCCAGTACAGTCTCTTCTGCCTAAGTCCTTGGACCTGGACGAGACCATGACACCATGGGAGTGGCAAGTATATAACAAAATACTAACTTAGCGGCAACCATCGCATTAAACAAACTCAGTAAATAAATCAGTGAGGTCTTTCTTACTTCATTCCAGCCCATTTGAAGTAAATCCTGTAATACATCAGCACTTTTTTGTATTTCTACACATTGTATGACTGGTAATGCTGGGTAAACTGTCTTTGGAGAAAAATAGAATTGTTTTACTTTCATTGAGGGAAGGATCAGTATTTTCAAGAAATCTAAGTTCCTTTGGGATCCATATTGAAGACCACAAGCTCATTCTTACAGACAGTCTCAGAAGTGACTTGTGCCACTGATTGCCATATATTTTACAAACAACACCCACTCCAGGTTAACAACCACTGTACCTGGAGATTCCTGTTTCACATCAAAATGATTGGAAATAGAAGGAAGGGCCTTTGAACATATGCCTGTGTTACATGTATGTGCAATAAACTTCATGCATGTATTGCATGGAAATTCCAGTTCTGAAGGATCTTTCTGAAACTATTTTAGCACTTAAGGCTGGATGCTATCCAAAACACCAATCAACTATGAGGTAGTAAAAGAATTATCTGTCTACAGTTCAGCTTCAGGGAAAGCCTGGTAAAGAGCAAGAAAGAGCACTTATGAGAAATCCTTTATGAAACTACATGATGCTAAATATTAATCAGTCAAATCAACCAAAAGCATTACTTGATTAAAAACAAAAAAGGCCACTGCACGTTACTCTTTACATGGTTGGACCAAGTTATAGTCAAGCAGTATGTTTAATAAGAAAGTGTTTAAAGGTTTCCCACAATCAAATCACAAGAATAAATATATAATGATGAAAATTCCTTCCACTGGAATTGGAAACAGGTCTAGAAGCTTTAGAGTGATTGAAAGGTAACTAATAGAAAACAGAATCAGGAGCAGCACCTTCCACCACCACCAATAAAGTAATCTCAGAATCAGGACCAAAAGATATTCAAAAGAAATTCTCAAGCACCCTGAAAATAAGGTTAAAAATACCTCTTTTTTTCAAAGAGGAAGATAACTTGCAGAGTTGCAAGGCAGATGTTATTCTTCTCTGCTAAATGTTCCTTTTATGGCTGATCAGCAAATTTGTATTTTCAGGTTTTCAAATTAACATACATGGGCCTTCATTCATAGAACTATCCATGTGTGAACAGATTCTTTCAAATCAAATCCATGTTATATAATTCTGTCCAGTATTAATGTACTTTTTTGCAAATTTTAGCTTTATAGGAAATTGTCTTTGTATTGTGAAGTGAAATAAAATATATGGAGGAATTAAATCCTATCTTGCAAGTAGTGCTTGAGTTTCAGATGCTTCCCCTATAATTATTTTGAGTTCTATACTGTTTTTCTGCACATTCAGAACCTGCAGTCATGCTTTATTCATTATTCCATTGCTTGAGTTTATATTCCTTAAAGTATTGCAAGTGAACCTCTTTAAAATATGAGTTGATGTTGAGATTTCTCAACCAATTTTAAAAGAGTGAGAAATTTGGAAAGATACTTCATTTGCTCAGCATTTTTTTTATTATGTAACTGTGCTATTATATATTTTATTTGGTTTCCCCAACCCACCCATCTATCCACCCTTTTTTTTTTTTTGTAAGGATGTTGGGTTGATTAGGTCACATTGTTCATTTTGGCAAAGTATTCAGGATTGCAGATGTTGACTGTCCAAGGGTTCACATTTTAAAAATTAGTTCATACTGGGTCACTAAACTCACTCTGTTATGGAAGCCATAAGAAATATTGGTTTGAAATCTCTCTGTAGATTTCCATCAGCTGTGAGGAAAGACATGCAATTATGTAACTGACAAGGGGTTTGGTTTCAGATATGAGTAATTTATAAATAATCATATGTCAAGATCCTCTTCTAAGTACTCAGCCTGTTTCTTTTCTTTCTATCAGGTCATAAGAATCTTTGTTAAAAACAACCTGATAAACTATACTAGCTCAGGTTCAGGTGTACTTCTCAATTTTTGAAGATAAATTGAATATGAAGACAAGATTCCTAGAATAATCTGTTCTGTTCTGAATAGACTTAGAACGACAATAGTAGCACAGTGATGAGGGATCCTCAAAAGATTGATCGCTGAGGAAAATTGGCAAGATCTGATGAAAATATCATCAAATGATATATACTACCCTTGAAAAAGTTGCAACCTGTTCTGGCCGCAACATTAATATATGCATAACACTTTTTTTCTTACTTATTGTAAGAGTTCATTTGCAACTTTGTAGAGAAGACACCCCTCTTCTCTAGCAGAGCAAAAACAAAAACAGTGAATACTCTGTATAGTAAGGAGAAATATTTTACTTGTGCAGTTTTAGTCAGATTTGAAACTGAACTATTTTAGCAATGATTTGATTATTTTCATGAAAAGTCTCTATTTGTAGTTGTGTGTTCCAAGGTATTAATGTATATTTGGCCATTTTGAAGTGTTTCTCTAGGAGACAAGTTTTATTAAAGGAATTTGCAGTTTAAAATGTTCAAATTTTAGAAATCAAGTTAAACTTAGCTTTAGGATTGGAATATGTATAAACTATATTCTTTCTCATACATCTATCTGTTGAGGTTATTAATTTTTGAGGAGCTGCCCACCAAAGGATCCAGTTCTGATATAACTGGTATCAGATACATAGATTGGACAGGATGGCCAGATCCTTGCTTCTGTGAACTGAATTCACCCAAACACTGGCATGCCATGAAGTCAACAGATGAGATATGACCTGCTAATTAAAACACAAATGATCCTGGTTAGAAAAAAAATCAGAAGCCTGTTATTTCACTTCTCTATGCAGAAATATTTAAAGTTTCAAGTTGTTCCATATGGCAGGCAGCAACACTCAGCTGGTTTACCTTGGCAGGCTTAACTTAGTTTAAAAAAAGCAAATTAGAGTTTACTACTTTATCTCCTAATAAGAATATTGTGCCCTGCTATTGAATGAGAACTGAGATACACATATTTAGTTATATATGCTTGGAGAGAGGTAATAATTTGATGTTAGAACTGAATATTATACATTGATTGTGGAGCAGAATTGGAATCATATGAGGCTAAATTAGTTGAATAAGACAGGGAGACCAATTGATTTAAGAATTTGGGAGGATTATTTCAATTGGCTTGTGCTGGAAATAGGGACAATACAAATCCCTCTCATTCATTAATTCCATTGCAGAATTAAAACATTCATTCATACATACATACATACCTATCTATATTCATTCTTCTTTGCAACTACATTTCCACAGTTCAGAAGAAACAGGATGTTTGGCTTTCCCAAACAGTGGATTCAGGAGCCCTAGTGCTGGTCAAGAGACTTGGTTGATTTGATGATCTTGAGGACAAATGGCTAAACAGAGAATGCTTAGTGCCCTGAATAAGGTTGACCCACTCTGGGTTAGGATCACATACTTATCCTGCTTTCCTAGCCTCTTTTTATATTCTAAAGCCTTTTTTCGCCCTCTCATGTCCCCAGCTTTACTTGGCCACAGCCTTTTTTCCCCCTCATCAGCCTCCTTCAGGTCCTCCCTTGTTGCTCCAAGTAGATGGCTTTCCTTCTACTCTCCTTTAGTTCAATTTCTATCCTTCCTCCTCATTCTGCTTGCCTGTCCTATACCTCCTTCCTTCCTTCCTTCCTTCCTTCCTTCCTTCCTTCCTTCCTTCCTTCCTTCCTTCCTTCCTTCCTTCCTTCCTCTTTCTTTCTTTCTTTCTTTCTTTCTTTCTTTCTTTCTTTCTTTCTTTCTTTCTTTCTTTCTTTCTTTCCTTCCTTCCTTCCTTCCTTCCTTCCTTCCTTCCTTCCTTCCTTCCTTCCTTCCTTCCTTCCTTCCTTCCTTCCTTCCTTTCTTTCTTTCTTTCTTTCTTTCTTTCTTTCTTTCTCTTTCCTTCCTTCCTTCCTTCCTTCCTTCCTTCCTTCCTTCCTTCCTTCCTTCCTTCCTTCCTTCCTTCCTTTCTTTTTCTTTTTCTTTTTCTTTCTCTTCCTTCCCTCCCTCCTTCCTTCCTTTTCCTGTGTTCTCTGTTCTGCCACCACAACTGCTGCTGCTGCTTTAACTGATACCACTTCTTAGATTGAAGTAAGTGGGAATCATTCTCCTCCAAGGTATCAGCTGCAGGTTGGTTAATGACTGGGACTTCCTGATAGGCCGTAAGTTTGTGTTCAGCATCAACACTCTAGCTTTTCCCAGAAGTACTTCTCATGGGAGAAAAGCTTTCATGAATTTATTTTCCAGAAGTAGATCAAAATGTGACTTTTGTGTAGTTTAAATTATAGTAATAATTATTTGGAAATTGGCATAAAATCAGCACGCATGAATCCCATTCAAGCTGGAAACTTGTTTTCTTTTTCTGTGTTATATGTCTGTACTTCAGCAGTATATAAATACCACCTTTAAGTCTGATAAGCATCTCCTTAAGACTCACAGAAGTTGCTGATGGGATTGCAGCAAAAGAATATCCAATTAAAATAAAATGATGTGGGACTGAATTATAAAATAGCCAGTTCTTGGATAAATGTCTAAATACAGCAGAATCCAGTTAATCTTTCAAACGGTGCAGACAAGTACATAAAAGTATAACCTTTTTCAATAAAACAATTTCATACAATCATAAAAGTTGTTCGTCAAATAACTTTTTATTCATCCTCTATAGTGAACTATTATAAATAATAAAATGTGAAAGGCTACTGCTCAACCTTCGGTAGCTCTAAATAACACTTTAAAATGACAAGTGCAAGAAAGAATAAATGCATGCCATTATCTGTTGGTGGTGCATTGTGATGGAGAAGCATTAGCCCCCAACCAGCTGAGTGCTACTTTGTGTAACTACAGCATGTGCCGAACTAGCCTTTCAAAACCATATACATTTGAAAAGCAAGAATGGAGAGTTATCCACTACAGTTTGGCTTTTGGGAAAGAAAGCAACATGGTCTGCATTCTTACAGGATTTAATCACATTTAAGGAGAGCTTAAGGGCTCCTGCCCTTAAGGACTAAATGATTCATTTAGGCTTCAAGTCTCTCTACTCAAATAAAATCCAAGGGGAAAAAAAGTGAAAATCCAAAGATTCTACTTTTCCACTTAGAATGTTTTGTTACATAGAATATTGGATGGACTCGCTGATTTCAGTACAATGTGGAGATGATCCTTCAATAGTGTTAGTGTTATAGACCTGGCTACACAGAAAGGTAGAGCTTTGTATTTTGATTGTGCTATATACATCTCAGTGCTGAAGAAATAGGTCATGTTAAAATTGCACAGGGCCTATCCAGTTATTAGTAGAACGTGTGCTAGTAAAATCAAGAAATAACACTCCCTCACACTGGAAATTAGTCCTAAAGTTTTGAGGTGTGTGTGTGTGTGCATATCTGTATATATTCTGAGTATGATTAATATCTCTATGTTAATAATGGTCGAAATAACAAACTGAAGAGGCAGGCAGCTGACTCAACTATCTGCCTGCACTGTCTTATTCCTCTGACTCTTTCTTCCTGCAATGGCTACTTTGACGAATAGATGAAATTTTGGTCAATACAAAGTGCTTGGAAACAGGTATGTAGCTAAGCAGGAGAAAAATCCATATGAAGAGAAAATGGTGGGAATAAACTCATATTGTTATCAATGCTTCAGGTGATAATTCAACATTGTTACTAAGATTATATACCCAAGCATGTTTCTTTTGGTATGTTATGAGAAATAAACTATGCTAGACTGTAAAATGTTTGTGAATTGATAAGAAGGGACTTTATTTCAATAGACAGAAACTAAACATTCAAAATCATTAATTCTTTAAAAACTAGCATCAGTTTACTCACCATGATTGCAGACATACTTGTCATGGTTGTTTGATCTTCAAACATATTAAAAGAATTCATTGGGGCTCAATCATTTCCAGTTTAAAACTCATCCTACTCGGTCGATCTATCTATCTATCTATCTATCTATCTATCTATCTATCTATCTATCTATCTATCTATCTATCATCTAAGCAACAGAAGAAAAACCTCACAGTTAAAGTATCTAATTATTGCCTGAAGATTTAATCAATGGACTCAAATAGGCTACCAAAGCTATGTTTTGAAGAGCAGGTTTTCAACAAGTCCTCTTGCACTTGGATTATTCAAATTACAAACACCATTTCACAATATGGATTTTCTGTTCAGTTCCCAGTTCAAACAGGCCTGAAAGCCAAGAAACATTCCAACAAAGGTTCTTGGATATCACTGCCCAAGACTACATAGCAACTCTTAAATGTGCTAAGTTCTTGAAGTGCCTGGCACAAGATAAATCAGTTTTCCATATAGAAAAGTATTTAACTATTTGCATATCTCAACACCTTAGAAGAGGTTTCTCTAGAGTACAGATTGAACAACTCAGTTCTATGGTGAGGTATGGGAGGTTTCACTGAGTTCCTTTTGCAGAAAGATGGTATGTATGTGTTACTGCAGCTGTTGAAGACATTGCACATGTCCTGTTTGATTGTAAACTAGGTCCTTTCCATAGATTGCCTAGGTCCTTTCTTAAAATCTATGACATACTGGGA
The DNA here is from genome assembly GCF_059951505.1 of Python bivittatus. Classification (NCBI taxonomy): domain Eukaryota; kingdom Metazoa; phylum Chordata; class Lepidosauria; order Squamata; family Pythonidae; genus Python; species Python bivittatus. Next base: position 37,782,922 of record NW_028277098.1, read on the forward strand.
CACTCAGAATAAAATGACTTTTTTTTTTTCAGGGAACAAATCTGCATATTACTAGGAGCACTGTGTCTTTTCTGTCAAAAACCACCCATAAGAAATGGACCATCTAGAACAGATTGGGGTTGATTGCAGGGTTGATGATATAATAGGAATGTGTTTTATCTTTTTCTTAGTATTGTTTGTAGTTTCTTGAAATGGTCAAATAACTAATCAATAAAATAATTGTGTTGCTGAGAGAGGAGCTTAATTTTCAGTAAATGGACTTAGGCTAGGTTATATTGAATATGCTTTTAAAAAAATCCTTCCTTGAATGTGCTTCATTGAAGGGGGACTTGCAACTGAGGGAAACAAACATAGCCCTGGTTTATAGCTTCTGGAAAATGGTTAAGTAGTGAGAGTAATCACCCGCAGCCTTGATGGGATGGGTCAGAATAAATTTCCTCTCATTTTCCTACCTTGGCTCTCTAAGGAAGGATCCCTTGCCTTCTGTATATTTAATCCAAGTAGACCTAGAATTTGCAGTTCATATTTATTGAGAAGGTAGGATACAGAGGGAATGGGTGGTCTCTCTCCTATAGCTCTATGTGACCATGAAACATGAAATTTTGAAAACTGGCAGTCTGGGAGAAGGGGACCTGCAATCACATATCTTTTATCTTCAAGATTAGAAAAATGAAATATGCCCATGCTTTCAGAACCCCCTTGTGAAACAGAACATGAGCTCTGAAAGAGCTGCCTGTTACAAGGAGCTACTGTTGGAACTGGTTGCTGCCTTGTGAGGAAATCTATATGGACATGTCTACAAAGTCATGGTGAGTCAGGTAGATTGGAGAACAGTACCACAAAATAAGTCAGTTGCACTTTGGTTCATGTAGTGGATTGGTTTGAAAAACCCAGGTTAAGCAGACTTACATTTGTATGCATTCAAACAGTGAGTACTGAGCCTCATCATTTTGCCTTATTATTTCCATCTCCTACTTGTAGCACAGCACCTAGGTCCCTTGTTCTCAAAATGATAAAAGTTATCTCTTCTATTTCAGTGGATTATCTCCATCTAAAGATTCAAATGTTTTGTTTCATAATAATTTCTATCAATTTCCATCCTCTAGTACCAATACTGCCAATGGGAACACATGGATGAATGGATGGTTTCCATTCATTGATATGAACATTTAAATTCTTTTTCAGTTGTATTTAGTTTACTTTACAGATAAAACCTGTGTGTAATATTTTTATCCTATTGTTTTTCAATTGTAATGCCTGTCACTAAGCTGTGGTAAAAGAGAAATCTCTGCTGTACTTTCTTCTCCCACAGCTAATAGTCTATTAAGGTCTTAGGAATGGAATTGCTCATAGGTAATACTTGGTCCTCACTGTTCCCCCCCCCAATATTTTCTAAATTAGCATTATATCATATTTCAATGTTGTTTTTCCTTCTCTTCCATTATATAAAAACAGAGCCTAATTAAACCAAATAAGAAAAATCTGATTTCATATCCCACATCCTTATAATTTCTGGTCAGGTTAAATTATATGACCCAGTAAGATTTTTCTTTGCTTGTACAAAATTCAGAAGCCAAATATTTACCAAAATGACTATGTGACTAGATAGAGCACCACAAACACCACAGATGCTGCATGAATCAAAATGAATGGAGGAAAAATGAGCCAATCTCTAGGCTTGTCTGAAACAGAAGTATGTGAAAGGGTTGTTTGCTTTTGTAAACCAAATTGAATGGATTTTGAAACCCTGTAAGTTCTCTGTTAAGGAAAAATCGACATGATCTAAAAATTAGTGTCTCCAAGGTAAGAACAATTGTCTCTAAAGTAAGGACAATGGCTTTGAATTAGCTCTGTTTACTAGCTCAGAAGTCCACCAGATGAACCAATCCAACATCAGCTTAGTCCAAGGCCGCCTGCCTGCCTGCCTGCCTGCCTTCCTTCCTTCCCTGCTCCTTCTTCTAAACATCAGCTATAATGCATTTTTTAAAAGAATTGTAAAATTAAAGTGAAATTAATATTCGCATATTTCTATGGAAATTCCTATGCAATATACCCAGCCATCTTCTGATTTCTGTAAAGTCTTCTCTTTTATTATCATCTCTCTGGATAATGTCAAGTGCCAAATTGTTCACTTGTTTTTCAATAGTATTTTTGAGTTCTTTAATTTTTTTATTGGGCATGTTATAAGAAATGGAATGGGGGAAAACAACTAAATCCAAAAAATTAAGCCTGGTAATTCAACTCTAACATCTGCAGTTCCACATTAATCCCAAGATTATGACTGTGGGTTGTTTGCATATTTAGTGCTCAGTGTTGCTGGCACCAGGTTATGCCTGTCATTTGGGGACAAAGAAAATGGTTGTTCTCCCCCCATCTCACCAGCTCTAAAAAGACAAAGGCCATTAGGTCTCCATCTATCGCTTGCCATGGTTGACACAAAGAGCAGAAATAAGCATTACATTTTTGTTCTCCAGTAGCAAAGTGAGAAGTGCGTTTGGTATAAATTAATTAGTAAGTCAAATACCCATCCTCTTCAGATTATATAAACTCTTCTTTGTCTGCAAATAAATAACACTTATCCACTAAATGTGGCATCTTCCAACCCAGTAAAAAGCACTTATGGCTATATTGGTCCATGGGAAAAAATATGATTTCCCCCCCTATAGACCAACATGTTTATGATTGCTCTACTAGTCAAATAAAAAACAATCTACTGTACCTGATACTAATAGTTTGAGGAGATAGCAAACTTCCTGATCCTATTGACTTCTAGGAATCATTTGTCCCTGTGTATATGAAAATATCACAATCCATGTTCCTTCCCCGCCCCACCCCCCCTTGTACCTTACCAGGCTCACATGGCATGCATGCAGTAGAATTAACTATGAGATATGATGATGGGTTGGAAAGGGACCAGGCATCCTATGGCATAACATCACACAAGGTTTGTTAACATTTACTATAACCCCTTTGCAGGGCTACCGTATTGTGTTCCAGCTTTATATAAAATAGGCTCCTGATGGCAACTGGGTGCACTTCCACATAGATTCTTTGTACTTTTCCAGGAAATTCTTCAGACTCCACAACAATGAGATTTCACACTGTAGGGTGAGTTAGGCAGCTGAGCCAATTTACTTCCAGAACTTGATCGTTCTGAATGTTTTCCCAGTATGTCTTCTGCTGAAGACTCCCAAATCAAGGAGTCAAAATAAGCACATATAGAAATAACTACCTTTTGATTGTGATTGTTTGAATGCCCCAAAGACCTTACTAAAGTCTTTCAGAAATATAAAACTAAGTGTTAATCACAGTTTTTGAGTTGCTGCAGCAAAAGAAATCTTGTAATCAGTTTTCAAAGATCAAAAAAGAGAAGACAACCTCTGTATTTTTGCTCCATGATCAAATAACTCTTCCTTATTCCAGTAAGTAGTTGACAGACTGCCTTGCTGGTAATCTTCCTATCACAACTGTTACATCTTCCCAGCTGTGTGGAAAGACCACCCTTGTAAATTATATGCCAAACAGCAAAGCAGGGAGCCACCTTTAGATCTTGAACTTCAGCTGCAGTTGAACTGTCATTTAATTGCTTCCCTGTCACAACTTCTGATCTTGCATCACTACCCAAGATGTTTAAATCAGATAAAGCACTCGGTATTGATTTCATCTGTGCTAAAGCAATTCAAAACAATCTAGCCTGGTGGGTGCCAGCAAATTCCAAGATATTGGGGAATTGTAATAATTATTCCAATCTTAAAAAAAGGATGAAATGGAGCTTCATTCTAATTATCATCTTATTAGTCTTTAAAGCATAAAAATAAAATATATGCAATGACTCTCTGTGATAGATTGGACTAAAACAGAAAGCATCATGGTAGAAGAATCAGCAGGCTTTTCCCTGGGTGCTTGTCCCATGGAATAAACTTTAAATTGTTCATATTTGGTTGGAAAAAAAATGGTCCCAAACAAAATATTACTTACATGCAGTATTTGTTGATCTTACATTTCCCTTAATCAAGAAGTTAGAAGGAAGCATGAAACATCTGGATTAACCTGTTAACAAATACAGAACCTGTTGTTGGAACTACAGAATAGTGGTTTCTATTTGCTGTACTTCAGGTGTTTTTTTCCTCAGGTGTAGCGAGAACCACCTTAAACTTCATCCATATAAACCTCAAACATTATTCCCCCTGCAGGGTCCCCAGATACAGATCATCACACACAGATAAAAAACAGGCACTGTTACCCATGTGGAAGCACAATACAGTACAGCGGCTTTTTATCCTTTTGCCGTGTCTCTGATCTGGGAGTATGAAGGTGGTGTACAAAAAGAATATGGTAGAAGGACAGTCTGATGCAGGATTGTTGACACAAAGAGCTACAGGAGGACTTTTCCAAGAAAGTTTATGGGGAAAAGAGATGGGGAGGCTCAAAAAAATGCAGGTTTTTGTGAGGGTTCTTTGCTTTCCAAGGACTGGACACACCACAGTGTAGCAAAGCTGTACAAAATGCTTTGTACAAAGCTCCAGGCAGGACTCCCACCAAGATACGCTGCTCACCACAACCTGTGGTCTTGGTAGTTGAATACTAGTCCTCTTGCCTGCTTGTAATAGTTACAGTAATAGACGTCGCCTCGGCTTCCCCGTCTGCAGGCTGTTTGCTGAACAAAGCAGTTTTTTACTTGTTATTTCAATACTTCCTTTCTTCCTAAAGGAAATGACAAAGAGAAGCCTGCACCATAACAGAACTATGTTAATCTGTGCCTTACTGTTAGCTTTAACTCTTTTTATAGTTTTGTTATCTATTTTACTGGTATCTGTTGATTGTAATAACACATTCCTTCATATTGCCACTTGCTTGGGAGAAAGACACAATTCAAGGCTGGTTTTCTTTAATTCCTAAATTGTTTACAAATTATACCATTTCATTTTTTGTATGAACTTGTGAGGCTTTCTTAAAGATACTCTGGATTCCAAAGCAAGTTTGTGGTGTTTTTCCCAAGCTATGGAACACATTCCCATAGAAACTGTGTTTGGTCCCATTTTTTTTTTCCTTCACTTTCTTCAGCTGGCTTTGAGATGTTTGATGATAACCTTAGCTCTTATGTGATCTATTTTTTTTTTATGGTTTTAACTAAAAGTGTGCAAAATGTTCCATCTTAGAACATTTCAACTCTGAAACAGACCTTCCAGAACTGCCAATTGTTCTGGAAATGGCCCATTTTGAGGTTAGACCACGTACAGAATGGATCATACTGACTCTTTTAAGGAACAGAATGTTCTAGGATGAAATTGTGTTTTAACTCCTTTACATGTTTTTACATTTTTCTACCAATTGTCTACATTGCTATAGGGATGGAAAGGGGTGTATGTGTGTGTACACACACACACACTACTCTATACCAAAGAGTGAAGCTCTGCTATTTAAAAGAAGTCAATACAGACAGCTAATCTGATGTCACCTAGATTCTAAATAGTTCATTTGGGAAAAGATTGATGTTATTATGAATGCTTTTAAATAATAATGCATTATAAATGATTAGGAATTAGCCCAAATTATTTTAGCATCATCAGATCTATAAACATCCATTATTACTGAAAAAGTAGCATTACAGTGCAAATTGTGCTTATGATAAATATATATTTTAGGAACAAAAAAATTTGCTCGAGTATAAACACATTAGTAAATAAAATATCAATTATGAACTGTGAATATTTGTAATAACATATAGATAAACTAGAAGGTACATTATAGTTCTCAAGATGATTTTCTAAAAAGTTAAAATACCACACAAGCAAAGCAAATTAAATCTAAACCTTGTGGTTCTTGAAACACAAAGCTGACATTCTATTATTTTTAATCTTATAATTGATGCATTTTTCTCAAGTTATTTTAGACTGATGTGCAAAGCTTCCTTTGCTATTTCACATCCTCTTATAGTTGATTTCTACACTGGGTTTTTAAAAAAATGCATTTTCTCTTTTTCTAGCTATAGCTCTAATATGTTCTGATTTTAAAAGCGAAAATAATTACTATAGGAATTAGCACACTGGAATGAGAAAACAAAATCCTTAGATGTTCCTGAGCAGTGGATTATACAATCAGGGCATTTTTATTCCTTCATTTCATTTATGAGCAAGTTTACTAGGCTTCTTGGATTGGTTTGAAACCACCTAATGACGTCAATGGGCCAGAGAAATTAGAGCTAAGCTAGACAGCTGCAGTGCACTGAATCTACAGAGGCTTTATTCTTTTCTCTCATGGTGACACCCAAGACAGATATTATCAACCAGACACTCCTGGAACAGCACCAAAGTGACAGTGTTTTTGCATTCAGAATCTGGAAATGGCTGCAATTAGAACAGGTCAGAGAATCTCAGAAATTCTGTTGCCCATTGTGATGATTAATAACAAAATAAAAAGTAGCTTTAATAAAGCTGCACTGACATTCACTGCGAAAGCTTATTACCGATCTCTAACATTTTTTTTTTAAGAGGGCAGGGGTTGTTTTATAGAGAAAACAAAAGAGATGGCTTTCATTTGCTTCCCTTTCCATAACATATACCTTTGTTCTTTTGTGGCATTAGCTTAAAACCCCAGTAAAGAAGCAGCATGGTGCATGAAAACATACCTTTTCTAAAAAAGATCTTAGATACAAATTCTCTCTCTCATGCACACATACTCATACATAAATAAATTATGGACCAATTATAATCATATATAATTGACACATATGTTCCTACAAAACATTCTAGCTTCTCCTGAGCACTAAAAATAGCACTAAATCTGTATGTAGAAAGCAAATTGATCCTACTCAAGAACTCTTATTTGTTTCTTTTCAGCTTATTTCAACTATATTGATTTTACAATATTCTCTGGCCTATCACAGAATTCTTTCCAGTGGAATCCTGCCCTGAATTATATACTAAACTTGACTTTTCTATTGATTTGGGGAAGTCATTAGAAAACAATATATAAGATAGTATAAAATATAAGAGTAAGGATTTGTGTCTCTTATTAAACTACATGCCTGCATAAAATGTGGGAGAGACTTGCTCCTTCTTCAGATGAACTATTAAGGAAAGCTATCCCAAAAGAACAATCTTCCGAGAACAGTTCCTTCCACATGGAAGAGTGTTCATCACCATGGTATCTAATGGATGCAGCTGCTTATTTTAAGGCCATATAAGGTGAAAGAAAATTCAGTCTAAGGACAGGGAATTCAACAAGCAGCCAACATACAATTCCTGTGCCTCTTCTTTTCTCACCTTTTCCTATTCATGACCAAGGATTATTCCAGGAAAAGGTTTTAATATGCAGTCATAGCCTCTGATTCACACTATGGTACAGTGGCATCAGATGACTCTATCATCCAGTTGTCATACTTCCTTGTTTATTTCTTCTCATTACAGGAAGGAAAGACATGAAGGAACAAAGCAGGGAATAACAGTAAAACACTTTTGCATCTCTGGTTAGGAAAATGTGTGATTGAAGCAGGGGACTTCTCTATGAGAAGTTGGATGGTGCTTCAGAGATTCTTCTCACTGATGCTACATGCATTTTTAGTTTCCAAGGAAGGAGAAGAGGAAGAAAGAAAAGGAAATTTTGCCTCTGTATTAGATTAGTGAGAGCCAGCTTGGTGTAGTGGATAAGATTCCAGGCTAGAAACCAGAAGACTATGAGTTCTAGTCCTGCCTTAAGCACAAAGCCAGTGACTCTCTCTCAGCCCTAGGAAACAGATAATGGCAACTCACTTCTGAAAATGTTGCCAAGAAAACTGCATTGTCTTGTCCAGGCAGTTGCCAGGAGTCAAGACTGACTTGAAGGTGGAAGGAAGGAAGGAAGGAAGGAAGGAAGGAAGGAAGGAAGGAAGGAAGGAAGGAAGGAAGGAAGGAAGGAAGGAAGGAAGGAAGGAAAGTACTTTCATTGAGATTGGGCTACAACTTATGAAATGAAAACTGTGCTGACTTTAAAAAGTTGTAGGCTACTGAATAAGAAAAAGTTAAATTGTGAAAATGACTACACATCAGGCATTCTGAGGTGAAATTGAGGGGAACTGCAGCCTGATTAGTAACCATATGATCAATCTAATTAAATAAACTCACTTGCAATCCTCCTGTAGAAATTCTGAAATAAAAACTTTTAAAAAAAAGTTTGTAATTGCATGTCTTGAGATAGACAGACGGACGGACGGACGGACAGATGGACGATAGATGATAGATATACACACCTATGAACATACATGCAAACGCACACTGATAAGACAGGATAGTTATGTGAAGTATGGAGATTCAATTCCAATTCCAATTGTAGCTTCCAGCAAATGAACTATGGATGATAGCCATACGCATTCTCTATTTGTAAACACTTCCAGACCTATGAATCTAAAGGAAGGAACAATAAGGAAAAGTCTGCTTAACTTTTCCCCCTTAGTTGCCCTTCCTCCTCCCTTTTTCCTACTTTTCAAATATATACACACACATCCAAAATATTTTTTTTTGCTTTGGAGAGAAAAATAGTTATTCATATTTATCTTAGAAAAACAAGTGTTAGTGATGTTTAAAAGCAGTCACAACAGAACAATCAAGGGTATAACTCGACATCTTTGTACATATCTGAGAATGCACAAATGAAATTCTGTAAGTGTCTCTTCCCTGGGTTTCGTGGAGTCATGTTGTTATGGTTTGCTGGAAGATCTTTCTTCAAGGAGGATTAGGTTGATGTCCAGTTTTTGTAATTGCCAGTGAGACGTGTTCTACTTCCCTGAATCCAGTGTTGCCTCCAGAAAGTCAACTGGCAGAGATGGTCAAGACCCTTTTGCCTGGCATTCCAGCGAAGTTCTTTCTTATGAGACAATCATTGGTGATATTCATTAATTATACCTCATTTGGATTTCTGAACGTAAGGCGGTCCTTGAAAAGTGTTTATAAACTACAGTGCAAAATAGGAAATCCAAACATTTTGTGAACAATTATAAATTTGGGAGACCTTCACTGGTTTTCTGTCTGTTTTCTTACACTAGTCAAAGGGGTGATTGTGATCTGCAAAACCTAAATCCATAAAACAGAAACCCAGAAGGTAAGGTTAGAAGGGACCTTGGAGATAATTCAGTCTTACTCCTGCCCAGTGCAAGAATCACATTACTATAGCACTACTTCCATTACTACAGAAATATTTGAATTCTACACAAATTGTTTGAGCTATCTGAAGGACCATCTTCTTCCACATGTTTTTTCCTAATAATTAAGTCTTTACCTATAACATTTTTCTTCCATAAATCAGAAAGTATAACTGGAGCAATATAGATTAGTTCACATATTACACTAAACCAGGATTAAAAAAAAAAAAAATTAACAAGCCATAGGGCCTGATTCACACAAAGTGCTGAACCATAATGCCATAGGGTCACACATCATCTTAAACCAGAAAACTAAAAAGCCATGTATGAATCAGAATCAGCTGCTTTCAAGGATCTGAGACATCAACATTCATGTTTGGGAAAACTTTAAGCCGCATCATATGCATGCATACTATACATAATCATTTGGATTTTCTCCTCAAGCAATTATTCAGTTTTAAACCCATGTTTCTTCTACTGCATATGGCTTATGCTCTCTTGAGTTCGCAGTTAAAGCTTTCTCCACAGTTCACAATGAGTAATTGCATATGAGCCCCTGACAGCCATAGGGAAAAACATCTGAAGGTCACTGCTGCTCTTTTTTTGCTTTAAGACAATACAATGATCTGGTGTATTCTCAGTTTTGCCACAGTCAGATAAATTGCTATGGAGTTCAGAGTCATTAAAGCACAAACACAGCCAAACTGAGTCCCCTTGTTTACTCATTAAACTGAGCGCTCAATAAAGAAATCAGTTGGAATTTCTTCTGAATGAACAGTGGGATACAAAGATATGCAAGTAATCTTTATGAGTCATAAGTATTTGCCATTTTTTTGGTAAACAGCTACCATATTTGTTATACCAGTAAAACAAAAATAAAAAAGCCCACTACTTGCCCAAACTCATATAAATATGGGTATATTTCTAAACATACTTTCCCATAAAAGATTGCATTTATTTATTTATTCATTCGTTCATTCATTTTATATGGCGGCCTACTCACCATGTGACTCTGGGCAGTTAACACCACGCTAAAAACATCAACCAAATAATGGAGCAACTATTAAAACATATCCCACCTGAGGTCGCTGATGCATCCATTTAGACCAATTAAACACTTAGAACAGGCTTACTTAATCTCCTGACCGAATGCCTGGGGGAAGAGCCAGGTCTTCAGCACCTTATGAAGGGCAGGTAAGGTCAGAGACATCTGGATCTCATGCCTTTGTCACCTCCCAATTGGGCTACTGCAATATGCTTTGCACGGGGCTGCCTCTGACGAGCATTTGGAAGCTGCAGCTGGTCCAGCAGTGGGCATTGCCCATATAACACCATTGCTGCATGAGCTGCACCAGCTCACGGTTCTCTTGCTTTTCTTGCTTTTTCTTATCTTTGGTTTCATTATTGTTGTGGGTTGCCCAGAGTTGTGTATTACAATATGGGTCGCCATATAAGTCTTTTAAATAAATAAATACTGAAAGGGTCTTCAAGTCTTTGGAGCCAGAACTTCCTTACCCATTTGGGGAGAAATAACAATAGTGACATAGTTACAGGGTTAGCTTCATTGAAGAGGAGGCAGATGCTAGGAAGTTGGCCATGTCCAAGTGTATTTCATTTACATATTTATTTCATTTGCATTTTGCCCAGGCCACAGATTTTGGCCAGCTTGAATAATATATCGCAAATTCCATAAAAATACTATTTGTTGTTGTTCAGTCATTAGGTCGTGTCCGACTCTTCATGACCCCATGAACCATATTGCGCCAGGCTTTCCTGTCCTTCACTGCCTCCCTGAGTTTGTTCAGTTTCATGCTCATTGCTTCATTGATGCTATCTAACCATCTCATCCTCTGCCGTCTCCTTCTCCTTTTGCCTTCAATCTTTCCCAGCATCAGGGTCTTTTCCAAAGAGTCCTCTCTTTGCATTAGGTGACCAAAGTATCTGAGCTTGAGCTTCATTATCAATCCTTCCAATGAGCAATCAGGGTTGATTTCTGACTGGTTTGACCTCCTAGCAGTCCAGGGGACTCTTAAGAGTCTTCTCCAGCACCACAGTTCAAAGGCATCAATTCTTCGGTGCTCAGCCTTCTTTATGGTCCAGCTCTCACAGCCATACATTACTACTGGAAAAACCATAGCTTTGACTATGCGGATCTTTGTCAGCAAGGTGACGTCTCTGCTTTTTAATATGCTATCTAGGTTTGCCATAGCTTTCCTCCCAAGGAGCAAGCGTCTTTTAATTTCATGGCTTCAGTCTCCGTCTGCAGTGATCTTGGAGCCCAAATAAATGAAGTCTATTACTGCTTCCATTTCTACCCCTTCTATTTGCCAGGAATTGATGGGTCCAGATGCCATGATCTTAGCTTTTTTAATATTGAGTTTCAAGCCAGCTTTCGCACTCTCCTCTTTCACCCTTATCAAGAGGCTCTTTAGTTCTTCTTCACTTTCTACCATTAGGGTGGTATCATCTGCATATCTGAGATTGTTGATGTTTCTCCCTGCAATCTTAATTCCAGCTTGTGATTCCTCCAGCCTGGCATTTCTCATGATGTACTCTGCATATAGGTTAAATAAGCAGGGTGACAGTATGCAGCCTTGTCGTACTCCTTTCCCTATTTTGAACCAATCGGTTGTTCCATGACTGGTTCTAACTGTTGCTTCTTGGCCCACATATAGATTTCTCAAAAATACTATAACACAATCTAAAACATGCTTCACTAAAAAAAAAAAAAAGCATTTTTTTCCCTTACATACCTTAAAACCAGATAAAACACCTTCCTAAATTATAAAAGTATTGGGGTCATTTGGACCTTAGAGGTTAAGTGTTCAAGAATAAAAAGACTACTGCAGGGGGGACAAACATTTCTGAGCCCTCACCTATGTTACCTTGCTTCCTGGGCTGATTGGACAAGGCAAAAAGGCCTGCTTTGGAGAAGATAGTCTCACAGGTATTTGGTAACACAGACCCAAGCCAAATCAGTCTTTGAACTGTACTCAGAAATGTAAGAGCTGCCAGTGCAGCTCTCACAATATAGATATAACATTACTGAAATGGCTCTGACTTGCCAGTATGTGGGCTGCTACATTCTGCAACAGCTGGAGTTTCCAGTATTCAAAGGCAATCCTAACCAAAGTTTCTTCCACTTTTGGGATAATGAGGGCATGAGTGACTGATACCAGAGCTGCCTGTTCCAAAAAGAGTGGCAAATGGTATACCAGCTAAAGCTGAGCAAAGAGTCCCCTCACCATGGACTCCACATGCTGATCAAGCAGAAGCCACAAATCCAGGAGAAGCCCTAAATCATGAACTTGCTCCTCATCCAGAGCCAATGAAGGTGCTATCTTTGGCCTCTTGACAAGCAGTAACTTCATCTTGCTAGGATTCAACATCAGTTTGTTTCATTTCATCTTACTGGCATCATTGGGGAAGAGCACCCACTTCACCTCCTGTCCAGTCAGGGTGGATATACAGAACTGGGTTTCCTCAAGTACTGATGACACTTCATCTGAAATGGACAATTGATCTCACCCAGCATTCTCATAGATGGTGTATCACTGTATTCTTCAAGGTACAACCCCTTCCCTCAAGGAGATATTTACTACTTCCAAAATCCAACTGCACACATTCTGTTGTAGCTGCTCTAAGGATCTTGATGGGACAGGAGTCTTGCCACTAAGAGCCTTGTACACGTTTTCAAAGTCTACATGATCAAAAGAATCCCAGATAATTTCACAAGACGTTGACCCCAGTTGTCCCACTTGTTCCTGTTTAAATGAATACAAATGATTTTGTGAGGAAAATGTCTTGCAAACATACTCAGCTTGCAGCTACCTAAAGTGAGATCATTCTTCCTGTCTTTCCCAATAAGCTCTATGGGTGACCCATAGAGTTAGTGTTGACACTAGTGACCACATAGATAGATCTCCAGGATTATCTGTCCCTAAACTCGCCCTTCACGTCTTCCTACGATGCAGCCTTCACTGCTGTAATTGAGTCCATCCACCTTGCTGCTTGCTGTCCTCTTCTTCTCTTTCCTTCCATCTTTCCCAGCATGAAGACTTCTCAAGAGAGCTAGATCTTCAAATATGTACTCAAAATATGCTAATTTGAGCATGGTCATTTTGTGCTTCAAATTAGAACTCTGGATTGATTTGTTCTATGAATTTTCATAATTAAAATAAATAATTAAATGATGCATTCTTTGCCTTTATTTAAAGCAAATTCTGAGTTTATGAAAATATTTTCATTTTCTGCTGAGATTCAGTTTCCTCCTTTCTCTTTCCTAAATAGAAATTAAGAGGGGGAGAACAACTGAAACCTTCTTTAGTGACGTCTTGAAGAATTAATAATCTGCTGGCTCTAAAATATGGTCATAAAACTGAATTTAAAAAATAATACTTACCTCCAGTATTAATGATTGAATTTAATTTATGAGATGTAGGAAAGACAATCCCTTAGTGTAATACAGAGATCTAATTTAAGTGTCCTGAGATGCAACAGATCCTGAACAAAGGATCAGATTCTGTGTGTGTAGGAATGATATGCCAGTTATGAGCCAAATGGGGTGAATAGAAGAATTAGCCAAAATAGTTCATTGTTTTGAGGAAAATTAAATTGATTTTTAAAAACCCATTACAAGTCTAACTCTGGACAGAATTCACCCTATGTGTAATTTAATCTCAGATTCAAGGTTTGCTTTTTGTATTAACCTAGATTTATTTAAGTCCCTATTCTTTATTTGATGCACAGGAAAACTACAATAAAAATACCTTTCTTCATCTCTCTCTCTGTCTCTCTCTCTCTGCATGTATTATGGAACAAATCTACGAAACCTAAATTATTTTAATGAATTCTAGGTCTTAATCTACTTTGTTGAAAAAAGGCAGCTTTATAAAATTTACTTTCTCTTCAAAGGCAAGTCAGAGTAAGTTGAAATGATATCAGAATTACAGACAATTCAGGCAGAAAACAATGATGTTAAAACATATAATCATATTTCACAGTCTCAGAATCTGGTGTTTGGAGATTATCCATTTAGGATTCTCAATTAACTATTATGATGCTAAGCATAAAATTAAAACAATCTTCCAAATGTATAGGGCACAAATTACCCTTTACCTGATGTTAATGCTAATCATTATTAAGTTATTAGAGAGATAATAATCAGTCAAGTTTGTTTACAATCATTTAGGAAACGTACAGTGTGAATATATAGGAATCATACTCTTATCCACTATGAACTGGTGATCCTAGCATTAGTCATAATGAGAAAGAAAATGCTAGGGGAGTGGGGTGATGTCCCTACCATCTCCTCTGAGAAACAAACCACACTCTCTAGCACGGATGATGTTACCTAGTTGGATAATGAAATGTCTGCAAACAACCAAGCTCAGAGAGCATCAAGGACTCCACAGTTCAACTATGACCTACAGTTATTCTCTTCTATTGAGACTTCCTTGTACTACCCAAATTAGTCTGCTGCTCTTAGATGTGGTGAAGAATGCTGTCCTGTTGCCAGTGCTGAAATAATACTCCATTGACAACTGGTTGAATACAATAGGCCTGCCTCTATTGAATTTGTTTAAAATGCTACCTTAACAAATTCTGCTAATAGTATTTATCATTTATTTAGCATGATTTGGACATAGCACAGTGTGGCTTGGTGTGGTATAGCAGCAGAGCCAGCACCAGTATGGCACATGGCATTAATAGTCACAAAAACAACTGGCTTATATATTGCCATAAAATATCAAAATATTTTATTTAGTTTGTCATAAGCCCTCTGGAAGAGTCTTCCCCTGAGTGAAATACTAAAAAAGACCTAATAATTCAGGTCTATCAAGTGAATCACCTTTCTCTTGGTGACTTCATGGTATATAATCAATCAATTGATCAATCCATCGCATTATGGCCTATTATATCAAATATGGACAGTAGTTTAATTCTCATCTTATCAATAAATTCATGATATTATACCATGCTTTGATGAAAATCTAGTACCAATTTCTCACTACAGATATTAAAAGTCATGATTCTCAAACTGTGGTTGCAATGCACTGAGAAATCATGAGCAGTTTGAGGGGGGGTGGGCGGAGGCTGCCAGAGCCAGGATACAAACATTATTTGTCTTTGTTTAGCTCTTGGATGGGGCCACCATTTCTGACTGCACCTATGAGGATGGTACCAGAACATTCCATTACCTGAGGCTCCTTCTTCCTTCTTCCTCACTAGTGATAGAAATAGCCTATAAAAATAACCTTGGCAATATCACCCATGAAAATTGATGGGGAAGCTAAGCCCACCGCAGTCCAAATATGCTGATATTACCATATACCTGCTAACCCAGACATTGCTGTAAGCTTCATGGACAGACACATTCTGGTCAAACCCAGGGGTCCCATGGGGCAAGTTTGTGAAATGGGAATCTAAGAGTAATGGGTGTTGGTAAATGAACAGATGCTGGGACTTACTTGCTGGGTTGTTACAGTAAATTTCTGTACCACTCATTCCAACAGATGTCCAGAAAGAAGGAAAAAGAGGAGAAGGATATCCAGAAAACCCAAGACAGAAAGGTCTTTAGGGGCATTTAAGAAGAAACATAGGATTGCTTTTTTTCCCCTACAAAGCTTGTAAATGGACTCTGTATAGGGATCATTGGGGGTGGATGGAAGTGATTAGGGTATAAGGGAAGATGTCTACCCTGTCTAAGTTTGCAGGAAGAATATTTATTTACCTTAGAAAGAATGAGTAGATTAAGCTACATTTTGTTCTTTCTCCTATCATCTCCATTGTATCATCAATAATTATTAATATTTTATTAGCATTTACATTCATCTTGCTTATTTATACATTTATTATACTATAGCTTATATGCCACTCCAATCAGAAAATGAATTAATACAGCTTAGAACCAGAAATATCAAAAGCCACAAAAAGCAGCAAAAGAAATCATAACCATCAACACAACTGGACTCACCATAATTCTCAATAAATGCCAGCACTAGTTCTTCAGGACAGTTAAGCTACTAATACCATCCCCAAAGGCGCTCTGGGACAGCCAGATCTTAACTGCTTCCTGGAACAATAGCAGAGATGGTTCTGCCCTTATCTCTGGGGGTATGTACTTATTTATTTATTTTGTCAGATTTATATGGCTGCCCATCTCACATGAAGATATGAAGGTATGCTGTAAAAAATTGTACAGAGTATGCTGTTCCAAAGTCGGGGGGCAGCCACAGAATTGCTTACTAACAATGGCCCATGGTCCCATAGATATTTCACAGAGAGTGCAGGAAGATATCATGACTGATTTTATTGATGGCAGCTATAAGGTCTAGCAGGACTAGGAAGGTTGCACCCATCCATCCATCCCAATCCCATCGCAGGTCATTCCCAAAAGTTATCAGTGTGGCCTCGCTGGCCTGAAAAAACTCGCGATAATCTGCTATGTCCAGGGATCTCTATAACTGCAGACGCATCGCTTCCCAGAAAGGAAAGGCTGGAAACAGTCTAATGGTTGCTTAAAATAGCTAAATTGAGTGACCCAATAGTCCCCTGCCAAGAATTATCTAGTGCCCTTACCCAGCCTCCTGATATCTCCCTGGCAGCTTTCACAAACCAAGTAGAGTAAATATCTGGTCCACATATGGCAGAGCTGCTGTCACAGAGGACCCTGTCTACTTCCTCATATCAACAGGCCCAAACCATTCCCAGGTAGCTTAGCAAGATGTAGCCAATGTACGCATGCATTAATATTGTTTGCATGCTTCTAACAAAACATGGCACCAATTAAAATGTTACACATTTCTGTATCTGTGTAAATGGGTGTAACATTGGTCTCATTTTATCATTCATGATGGACAGTCAAGCTGATTTTATTGCTACACCACTGCCCTATACCACTAGATCTTGTCATTTGAACTACTGGAGCTCCACAAATCTGGGAGTGGAAGAATTTCAGTGCTGGCTTTGAATTTCATTTTGTTTTAGAGAGGTGAAGGAAGATGGTCTCTGTGCCTGTGTCACTTGCTCCTAGACTGGTTTCAGCTAGAGTTGCCAACTCAAGGTTAACAAGGAATAGAAGGGGGACATTGCATAGGATCTCTCTCTCTCTCTCTCTCTCTCTCTCTCTCTCTCTGGGAGGGATTATTTTTAATTACTAGTAATTGTGCCAGCTGGTGATTTCTTGTGGTATCTAGCATATCTGTAAATATTATTCAAAGAAGAGAGTAATCACACAAATTGATTAATTTAGGAGTTCCAGGCACCATAAAGTTTGAGAATTCCTGCTATAAATGTAAACAAATGTAAATGTGGAAAAAAAAAACTTAATGTAGATTGAATGGACAGATGTTCTTGAAATCAGTAAGATTGGGTGAAGTGAGGAGCTATATGTTTGTGATATAACAGAGGAGTAAAAGCAAACTTTGAAAACCTAAGAAACATATCTTTACTGCAATAAAATATGCTGTTTGTTCATGAAAAGCTAAAACACAGTTATGTACTAGCTGGAGTCTCCCTGATAAAAGATTGTGTGTGTGTTTTATTTTCTGCAAGACAGATTCTTCTTTCCTACTTTACTGTTACAGACAGCCTCCATGTCTTCAATATTTCCAATTCTTATTGCAAGAAGCAAAATGTTATTCAGAGCTGCTCAGATTTCTTCAAGAGTTATGTTTATTTCCTCCACAGAATAATCTTGACTGAGATTTCCTGTTTGCATTTATATAATATCTTCCCAATGATAATGAAATATAAAATTAGAACTATAAGCAGGAAGTTTATTCAGAATCCAGCATCAGCTTCAAAGTGAAGCCATGGTGCAATTCAAAGTATGTAGTATCCACTGGATATGTTACTGAAGCCTCATATTACTTACAATCCTCTTTCTTTACTTTGTATTATTCTTGCAGCTGTAATACCTCACATTTTGATTCTATACTCTGAGCTTGCTAGCCACAAACCTAACAGTCCCAATTTTTTTTAGTGGATAATGCTGCTAAAGCTGCAGAGAGTTTAAATTATGTTTTCCTTATTAGTAGCCATTGCCAGGGAAATAAAAAGAAATATGATAATTTCAGCACCAGCACTTTAAGTTAAAATAAAAATATTTAAAAGAATTTCAGTAACTATTCCCAGTGTATAGGATTAGCTATGCATATGCCCAATTTCATAACACTGGAAGCATGAAAAAGCTTGTGTGATCATCCTGCTGAAACTGGTGCTAGCCAAAACAAGCTGGCTTTTACCAACTGGCTGCGGAGAGCTGCTCCCGTAAAATATAAGCAGTTTATTGCCTACCACGCTTAATTTCTTCACGCAACTACAAACATGGAAAAAAAAATACTGGCAAATAACTTTGATTCCTGTGGAATCAGGTTGTGTTTAAGATATTCAAATGTTGAGACGTGATAGATAGATAGATAGATAGATAGATAGATAGATAGATAGATAGATAGATAGATAGATATTGGGAGGAACATTGTGAAAGAAGATATGCATTTCCATGAATGGATTCCCTTCATAGGAATCACACATGGAAGGGTTCATTCACCATTCACCATTTTGTTAATTGTGAAGAAAAGAGTACATGTAAAACCAAAACAGCAAGGTAGCTCCATCCATACAAATAGGTACTTTCAGTATAGGAATCGTATGAGCTCAGTTCTTAACTGATTTCAGAACAGAAGATGAGGACAATTTTAAGGAACTATATATTTACAAGAAGCCCTTGATTATAAAACATGCTTGCTTCATTAGATTCAAAAGTAGAATGATATGCTACTGCCATACAAATACAACATAGGCAGACTAGCAGTAGATTAACAGCCCAGATGCTACTGAAAGAACCCCAGCTATCAGCTGTACAACTAGCCGTAAGCTGCCAGCAACATTTCAACAAGTCACATGCCACTGTTGGAAAAATGTCATTGTCATAGACTTGACTTAACTTCTGAATCCAGTGTTGGTCAACAATGTCTGTGAATTCAAGTGACGTGCATCAAAAGGAAGATAAGCTTCTCTATTTTTTATTGTAATTTTTAAAACAGAAGTTCCAAAAAAGTAAACACCTTCAGGTCATCTCCTAATGATTTATAGACATATTCATGTGGTTTTCTTGGCATGATACAGTTTGCCATTGCCTTCTTCCATTTTTATTTTTTTGGTTTCTTAGTTCTTTGTTTACTTTTCAGTACAGCCCAACCTCATTTGAAAAGGAAATATTGCTACATAACAACAAATGTTTAATGGATTAAAATACTGTACAGTGATTGAAGAGAAAATACTCCTAGAAACACCATCTTTTTCTATGGACAGTTTTTTAGACAGAACCACAGATTTGTATTTTTTTTGCTTTAATGCTAACAATTAACTTCTTTATCTATATAGCATTTTGATTATATAATTAATGTTCATACTATGGAGAGCATGCAGAAAATTGTAGTAATGATTTTGGTTTATTAATGCCTGCCACATATCCTTTCCATTTTTATATACACTATTCTCTTAAATGTCTCTTTTACTAACATTTCCATTCATTGTTTTGTTTTCCTTGATCTTTAAAACTAGTGAATTTAAATATGTGACATGCAGCTACATACATGTAAAAATGACACATAAGAGCCATCTATCAATAGAACCATTTCATCTTGGAAATCAATAATTTATTTATTTTTTATTTGTTTTTAGTTTGGAAACTTTAACTGTACATTCCATCTCTCTCTCTCTCTCTCCCTCCCCCCCCTCTCTCTGTCATTCACACGTACACACACATGCACACCTTTTATTACTCGGCAACTAAAAGTGAAATAATGTATTGGTTGGTTCCTTATATTCTACAAATTAGCATCTGTAAATTTTCTACGTAGAAACTTTTTAGGGATTAGAATGAAAACTACACATGAGAAAGGAATTAGCTACATGCAATATACTTTGTTTTTAACTTCCTTTAGGAAGGCAAGACATATTTATGGTCATTGCTAGCAGCTTCATTATGGAAACAAACACTGGAAACAGATGCTAAGAATCACAGAAGGAACCTACATGTATTATGATTATGAAACTAACCTACTATTCTCTCCTGGGGTTAATTGTACTATGCATATTCTGTCAGAGAAATAAAACATTGCAGACTCTGATGATACACCCAGTCATTTGATTAAGCCATTTAGGTGGGAATAATCAAAACAAGCTTCCAATTAAAAAAAAATGTCCTGATTCATATGATTTACAGATATATGGTTGGCTTAACATAACCTGAGAAACAGAAGAGTCAGCCTTTAAAAAATGCAATGATTATGTTGGAAAGCATTTTCAACTGGTTATTGTTTGGCTTCTCTTCCACTGAGCTATTCTGGATGCTCATTTTTTCAAAGAGAGAGGCATATAAAAGAATCTTGTGAGCTAAAAAGTAACATACTTAGTAATATAATTTACAGAAATCAACAAAACTATCTGCATTTATAATGCAAATTAAGCGAGCAGCTGTATCTTATAACAGTTATAGAAATCACAGCACTTATGAAGGTAGTACCCCTCGACTCTTGTAGCTCTGTGAAAGGACAAAAGGTATCTGTCCAAATTTCCAGTAATACAATTTAAATAACAATGATTTAATTTCATATATCTGCATGTACATATGCATAGCAATTCAACCATTGAACACCATTAGCTGTTAAATTCTTCTTGCAGGTGGGCTGGCAAAATTAATTGGCTTCATTCTGAGTCAGATATAGTATTTTTGAATTCTCTGAAAGGATTCTAGGATATGTAAGATTTTTCTCCTGGCTTGTAATGAGTGTTCATGCTCCTCATGGAGTTGCATGCGTATTACGTATTGATTCTGAAAATGATACCTAGCAACCAAAGTCAAAGAACTTAGTCATGACCAAAAGCAACTTACCTTTGGAGGAAAAAAAAGTAAAAAAAAAAAAAGTAAAATGGGGATACTGATAGCTAAAATGTTTATCAGTAAATAAATAAATAGAGGAAATACACCAATAAAGGAAATACACATAATTTGGTTGAATAGTTTTTGGTCATACTGTTCACAGCAATCACTAAGAGTTTCGCTGACAAGGTAGGAAAGAAAGGTTGAATAATCTACATAGTCATACTTATGCTAAATCTTATTTTATATTGTGAACCAAAGAACTTTTGACAGAAATGTTGTTTGGTTCATAATATACCAAAGTGCAATGAACTGAGCATATTTATATACTGAGCAGATCATTATGACGTCTTAGAATGTGACTTCTCTGTTGGCACACAGGGCATGTTTCTGCCTGTCATAAACATTGGATTCTTTTTACTGCTTTTCCACTTTTGCTTTGATGAAATGCCACTGGCACCAATTTACTGGCACTGTAATCATGATCACAGCAAAACTGAATGGCTACCACAGTGCTGGCAATTGAAAAGGAAAGCTTTGGAAGCAGGGCATATCTGGTAGGCATCTCCTCTGATAAAATCTTCTGCCGTGCCATTTCATTTCAACAACTAGATTTATCATATTCTAACACTGTATCTGCACTTCCCATTTAAGCTGCTGTAGTCCTATCCTTATGGTAGCTTAAGTCTCCACTGTTTTTTAAAAATCCTGTGTGGACTGTGGTGAGAACTCGCAAGGTATTTAGACTGGAGTATACCGTATCGTCCCACAGGACAATTCTCCTGGTGCTGTGCTTTCCCATTCTTCTGTTCTGGGAAAATGATGAGCAATCACTTCCCCTCCTGTGGGCTGGTTTTAGTGCACATACAGTATATACAGTACATTTATATTTGTGTAATATATATACAGATCTATAAAAATAATTACGCAGCCTTGCCCTATCCAAGATAAATTTCTTAATCTTGGACCACAGATGGAGAAGGTGGTGATATAAATTTGTAACACTCATAGCATATGAGCATTAGAAGCCTTCAATGCTTGTATTTAAATATTTAAATGTGTTTTTACAAGCATCTTTCACATTGACATGCCTAAAGCAGTTAAGAAATATCCTAGATCCAAAAAAAAAAAAGTTTAACTATTTCCATGTGTCAAAAGCTGCTCTAGATTTTTGTTTTTCAAAGAACATATCCCCTCACTTTGTCCTTGAAGGCTACTAAGGAAGGCTGTTTTGAAACAAAGGAGTTTTAAAAGCAGTGCTTGAAAATAACACTATTCAAAAGAAAAGAGTTTAAATCCACTTGGCAAGCTTAAGTTGGTGAGCATCAACTATATATTTCATCCTAGCTATTGTATTGTAATAATTTCTAATTCCTGAAAATACATCCTGATGTGGCAAGTCTTTGGGTTAGAATACTGCAAAGTGAGTGTTTACAGATTTGACAGAACAATCTTTTTCATCTTTCCAGGAAAAAAAAAAAAGATAGAACAGGAAACAGAAATCTTTAGCACTATACCAGCATGAAATATCAGATACTAACAAGTCTGAACAACAAAAAATGTATATAATTTGTATGGAATAATAAAAAAAGTATTAAATGTATTGAAAGAAGGCAGATTTGGAGAAAGCCTTACTAAAGCTATAAAATAATTATATACAATAAATATTAAGAGTTTTCAAAAGATGTATTAGAAATGAAATCTAACGTCACTTCAATTAGTTTTACATATCTTATGCTTTCTGTTAAATATGACAAACTATGTCACATACCACTGAAGATAGAACATCAAAATATTAAAACATGATAACTGAATATTTTAAAAAAATCTCCATCTGGATCATATTTTGTTACATGCTTTCTGTTAGAAAAAAAATAAAAGGAAAGTCCATTATTCATTTCCTTTTTGTATACGCATGAAGTCTCGAAAGTGTTCATAATGAATATATATGAGACATTTCATAGGACTATCTCATATAGAGAAAATTTACAATGAGAATAAACTTACAATATAATCAATTGTGTGTGTGTGCGTGCGTGTGCATGCACGTGATCTCTCTCTCTCTCTCTCTCTCTCTCTCTCTCTCTCATCTATCTAAAATACATTATTGTTTTACACGAAATGACATTTCTCAGTTATGCACAGTTGCCATTTTTTGGAAGATCTTCTTGTACTTTAACATTTACCCAAGAAGTTCTGACATTTGATTTGCTTTCATTTACAAAGGTTCTAATTTGGAAGAAATCTAATGGTAGTATACACAGCGTGCTATACAGTGTGAGTCCAGTGCCCTGAAATAAGCCTTTTTAAGTTAAATGGGGTTTAGTAAAAGTATAGCTTTAACTTCTGATGATGTCCTGGACATAATAATGGAGTTTTCTTAGCGACATGGTTTGCCATCAACTTCCCAGTCAAGCCTATAGACTTGTCATTTCTCTGTGTTCTCCCACCCAAGCACTCCCAGTCACCTAGCTGTGCAAATGAGGCTTACTCTCAGGATTACCATTTCGTCCACTTCAGAGTTATTTTGGTTTTGCTCGATAACTCATTTATGAATATTTAATCACTATCTTTTACCAGCCTTCATACATCTAACTTCAGAATAAACCACTGTAAAACAGTGACTGCTTCCCATACTATTTTTCAGAAAAGATGCCAATACTTTGAGGTCAGTCATCCCCTACCTGTGTTCTTTTTTCCTCACTGCTCATAAGCCTTACGCAATACTAAGTTACTAATACAGAGCTTTTTTTTTTTTTAAATATTGCATGATTCTTTATACTTAAGAGCTTCATTTCAAAGGAGAAAAGAACAATTTGCATCTTTGGGGCCTTCTGACAAAACAAACTCTGTGTTCACACATTATATAGTTGCAATCAGTGAACCAGAAATACACTACAGTTTCAAACTGTAGTTTGCTATCCTGTTTGAATCAGACAACCAGAGGAAGCCAGATAGTCGGAGGCAGGACCAGCAGGATCAATATGCTTAGAGAGAGTTTCCCATAGTACAGGGACTGCCCTCCTTCTCCTTGGCTCTCTGGGCATTGGGGGGTAGCACCCTGCCTCCTGCTTAGTCCTTGGTGCTTCTGACTTGCATCACCAGATGCCTTCTGTGGGGCTGTGCAACTGCTACTTCTCCTTACTAAGAACATTGTCAGTCAAATTCTGCTGAGATCTAGGAAGGGAGGCACATCATCCTGGGGGTGGGGGGACCACCACCAATTGTTATGAACTGGATTGAACCAGACAGATAACATCCCTGCCTTATTTTTCTTCACTCATACTTCATATTAAATCAGAGGATGGTGATGTTGCATCCATGCTGCCTATCATCAGAAATTCAAAATTAAATAAATGTTTTAAAATGAGTGAATGATGATGATGATGATGATGATGCAGAGTGCTCATATCATCACATGATTCCATTGTTATGCTAAAAACAAAACAAAAACCACTTTATGACTTAGTGTCACATGAGAAGCCAAGTGATTTTATATATTATTTAAAAAATCGGTATCATCATTTGCCCATAAAAGTGATCTTGGTAGATCAGCTCTGGGTGAGCCTTTAGGCTAAGCTCTCTCCAAAGCAGCAAATCTACGTAACAAAATTAAAGCAATTTTTCTCCAAGAGTCCCTGATATCACTTTCACTTAATTAATAGTTCCAAAAGTTCTTGAATGGAGGGACTAATCCCACTAAAGTTTTGAGTACACATAGCTGGACAAAGGGGAAGGGAGATTGGCCAAGGGATAAAATGACTCAATAGAAGAGAATATATGAAGCTCAGGGTTGAACTGTGGAGTCCTTGGTGCACTCAGAGCTTGATCACCATCATCACCATCAGTAACATCCACAGCACTGATTATGTTACCTACTCGTGTAATTAAACGTCTGCGAGCAAATAACCAAACTCAGAGAGCACCAAGGACTCCACAGATAAAATGTCATGACACCATGATGCATATACTTATATACTTGTGTCACCTATTGGACAGAATTACGTCAGGACAGGCTCTGCATCATGATATCACCTCACACCTGTTATGTTTCTGTCTTTCCTGTTTTGCATTCACATAGGCATCTGCAGCAGGTTTCTTGCTATATTTAACAAGAATACCCTTTCTTTTTCATAGTCTAGTTTCCAGTTGTAGCATTAGTCTGTGAATCCCAAATTGTCAAAAAGGTTGAACAAAGAAAAAATGGGTCCACCTTGGATCACAAGAAGAACAGACCATTCAATACTAGATGAAGTAAATCAGGCTGTTTACTGGAAACACTAACAGTAAACTGAAATATTTTATACACATGATGGGAAAGCAAGAGTCACCGGACTAGAGTGTGATCATGATGCTTGGGAAAATCGAAGGCAATCAAAAAAGAGATCAACAGAAAACAAGGTGGCCAGATACCATTATAAAAAACAGAAGCACCAGCTTACTCAAAGAAGCCATTAATGTCAGGAAATTCTGGCGAAGTGTCTGTTGGATCACAGGGAGTCAGAAGTGATTGAATGGCTAGACTCACACATACAGATACACCCAGAGACAAACATAAGACAGTCAAAATATTCTAAGAGAAAGGACACATTTCTCTCTCTCTCTCTCTCTGTATATCAATAAAATAAATAACAACTATAGATATGCTTAAATATTTTTAAATGGTTATTTTAAAACACAAATTATTTCAGAAAAAAGACTTATATTTAGATATACTTTATGCAAATAATGTACTTGAGCACAGCTTTGGAATATACCTACAGAAATATTATATGCAGTGAAAACCTTAATATATTTTGTTTCCTTGGAAACCACACCTTTCACCTTCATTGAACAAAACTTAACCACTAGAAATTAATGATATAAGGCCAAGTTATTTTAATCCATACACAAACACAGACATATGCATATGTGTTAGGAAGCTCATCTCTCCATTGAAACAATTTTCTCATGATAATCAGCCAAACAAGCCAAGTCCGTTAAGTACAGAAATATTTGCTTGGATGACTGTAATTGAATTGTAGTTTAGTTCTCTATTATTACAGAAATAGTGATGCAGTACCATACATTTTTCAAAATGCTTCTAGAATTCAAAATATTATTACAAATAGCCTATTTTACCTCTGTCAATAATCAGTATGAAATGTTTATATGGGTACTAAATTTGTGACTCCCTTTCTAATCTGCTAAATTATTCTGAAATTTCACATTAAACCATATCTAAGAATTTTAATAAATTTCCTTTGCTACTTATTAGCTGCATTTTATAATTTGGGTGGGGGGACTTAGTAAATTTTATTAGTAACTTTACAGTCTGGCCACAGAGCTTCAATTATTGGGCAAATCAAAATATTAAACAAACAAAAAATCAAATCTATGATATACAATAGTTCTTATTATATTTTTTTATTGGAAAATTACTGTGGTTAATTCCCAGTTTAGTTCACACCCAGTACCTACCCAGTCAGTCCCTATACCCAGATCAGAGCAAGCACAAACGCCACTTAACTGAGCTACCAAAAATATAGCTTGATGTTTATTTCTTAAACATCAGCAAACACCAAAAAAGTTAACTCACAAAAATGAGATATTTATTTATTTATTTATTGAGCCGTTCCTCTCAAAGAAAAGTGACCCTAGGCAGGCAAAAGCAGGGAGAAAGGCATGAACAACAGGCAAGCATTTATATTATCTATATATCTATATCAAAAGGTATAAAACCTTCTAGAGACACTGGAAAAAATACTGTGGGTAATTAGCATGGACAGTCCCAAAGGGATTATTCCAGTCTTTGGTTATTCCAGCTTTAACACTTTTATGTGCATAATGGCAGAATAGAGGTAGAAAATAGGACACCAGGTGGCTCGTCCTCTATTCTGCATCATGAAGGAAATTTGGTAGATGGGGATGATACATCCAACAGTTTTGATCTGCAAGCTAGAGAACATAGATTTGTTCACACATCATTCTATTCTAACTGAAAAGTGCATATAGGTAAGTGTTATATATATTCAGTGATTTATTTTTATTCATGCAACGTGTAATGGCAAAGTGCAAAATGAACATTTGGTTGTTGCTGCAGCTGCAAGGTTTAAGAGGGACTGTTGTCTGGTTGGTTTTAGTTCAAATAATCTTGATAAATATTTTGGAATGGCAAAGATTTTTCCTCACATCTTTTTGGACAATTGCCTATATGGCTGATTTTCATTTAAGTAATGCATTTTGAAAGCCTCAATGGCTTACTCTCCCTAAGATGAATGAGAAAAGTTTCAGGCAGAAGTTAAAAGCCAACTCCTGACAAATGCTATGGGTGTGCCTAGGGCAGTACATGATGCTGGAGAAAACATTTCTACTTTTAAGAGGTAACAAGGCAACTACTGGCCTCAAAATGTCCTGATGTGACAGGAAATCTGGAAGAAGTTTTGAGTAAACAAAATGCTGCATTAGTGTAAATTCTATAATTAAATTGCCTCTCTCATAATCTGGTCTGGATGTACTTCAAATCAAAGTTAGTTTAATTTTAAAATTAAAAATTGAATTGGTTAAGGAATAAGTGTTCAGTACAGAATTCAACCATAATCCCTCAAGCACTTGTCGTGCACAATGTATATATGAAAGAAACAGTTCCTTGATAACAAAGAATTCACTTCAGGTAAATGCTGAAAGTCTAAGAAAGGACAGAAGACCAGAGGACTACATGGGAATTTAGCAGCTTCTTCAAACATGAAATTTCTCACTTATTTAAAGTTAAGCACGTACAAGTTAGCACTCTATGGAAAGAACATGAAGTCATTTCTAAAGTGCAGAAAATCATGAATTCATTAGATAAAAGAAATTTGGGTGGCTCCTTATTTTAATTACTAGTGCTTAATCAGAATGAAATTGGTCTGAATCAGATGCAGTGAAAATTACTGGACAGAATACCTCATTTTTATGAGAAGAGCCAGGGAAAGGTATGATTAGAATCTAGAAATATAGTACGTGGGTTTCATTTCCAATATCAGAAAGCTAAGCTGGGGATGGCAAGTCCCACCCTACACATCCTGCTGCTGAGAGATATTTGTCTGTATAGCCTGAGGCTGTGTAAGAGATCTGGCTACCCTTGTGTAGGAACTTGTGTGGCATTCCCAAAAACGGAGAACTTCCTGAGTGTCTTCAGTTAAATATGCTTATTAGTTTCTGCCAGCTCTTTATGCTAAGTGCAGTGATGGGGTCACAATTTATTTGGCTCACATTTGTCTTACCGACAGCCAGTAGAAGCTATCATTTTCAACTTTGTTCTAAACTTGAAGTTTTAATATAAAAAAGTACATTTGAAAATAAAAAAATCTACTGGAAAGACAAATAGATAAAAAAGTCAAAACAATTTATATTAAAAGTATTTGAAAATTCAGTTCATTTAGCATTTAACCAGCTAACTCTTCAGAAACAAGCTGCATGTCATTTCTGCTAATGTAAATCACAATCTGTTGATTAATATTAATCAAATTGGATATGGGGGTATTTCTATTTCTAATAGCATTTGTAAGCCTTATTCATCTCAATACACACACACACACATACACACACACACACACGTTTCCCAATAGAATCCCAGCTTTCCATGTATAATATTTTTATTTTTTAAGTAATAAACATGTTAACATACTTGATATTTTGTATTCTTAGTCCTTTTAAATTCTGCCATCACCTTTTGTATTGGGCCAGAATGAATAATAATAACAATAATAGCATACACTAGCAGTTCTCAATGCCTGTGCCAACTTTTAATTTTCATGTAAATATTAATAATAATATTTTAACTTCCCCTAAAATGCACAATAAGCAGCACAAAATCATAAACAGGACAAATATTAAATTTGTTCCAATGCTGGACTATCAAATTTCAAGAAAGCCAAGGTTTTAATTTTTTTTTTATTTTTTAAAAGTAGTTTAACAAAAAAGTGAAATACAACAAAGAAAAAACATGTTAATATGACATCATAACAGTGAATAATCACAATTCTATATATACTTACCTAATGCTTGTATTATTCAAGTGTGTGTGTGTGTGTCTACATATATATATATATATATATATATATATATATATATATATATATATTCTAATACATTTATCTGTCATGTGTAATCAGATCTTTAATCCATTGAATAAATGGGGACATGCATTTATCTTTCCAATGCTGCAATATCAGTTGTTTGGCCATAATAAGGGCACAGAGAATCTATTTACATTGTCTGGTTGTCAAGTTCCACATACTAGGTATATAGTTCAGAAGAATATTATCCTCTGAAAATTTTAGCTTTTGTTGCACATATTTGTATAATCCACTTTCTCCCAAAACCTGGTAAGCATAGGACATTGTAGAAACATATGTTTTAAAGAAGCATTATCCTTATTACATCTCCAACAAAATGCTGTTTTTGATTATTCTTTTCTATACAAACGTAATGGAGTCAGATAAATTCTAAATATTATTTTTTGTTGTATACGTTGTAATTTGAGGTCCTTTGACACTCTTGCTATAGAAGTTAAAACACTCTCCCATTGTCTAGGCAATATAGGACTTCTAATTCTTTATTCCACTCATTTCTTAACATCTGCATATCAAAATGATGTATTGATACAAATAATATAAAAACTAATAGTAGATTTTTTAATTTTAAAGGATTTAACAACTTGTTCTAGTATCTCAGGTATCTCAGAAGCTGAAAATGCTGATAGTCCAAACAATGATGTTAACAAATGTTGTAATTGTAAATATTGCCATTGGGTTACATCTGATAGATATTTTTCTCTTAACACAGAGTATGCTAAAAATTCATCTTCATCATCTATTAGTTGGTCCAAAGTCAATATCCCTGCTTCCGTCCAATTTTTCCATATCACCATCTTTTCCCCAATTTTTAAAGTTGGGTTTCCCCATAAAATTAATCTGGCATGGGAAAAAGGGAAGAAAGCCAGATTTGAGAATACTGAAATAATACATTGCCTAACACATCCATCATGATAATTACCAACATGTTTACTTTGAATGCAGCTTCATTCAAGATAAATATTTCTCTCTATCACTTTGTTAATGTAATGACAGGAGCCAGAGGGCAGGCCATTTCAGGGGAAGATGTCCCCGATGTGTTATACTGGTGGCATGTTCTGACCCTCTGGGCTCAAGCCTAGACCCTGGTCAGCGGACCTACAGAGGCCTGGGCTTTCGGCTGCTGCTGATGTCAGTCAATAATAAGTCCCCACTTATTCTTGACCTTATTGGGGAGGAGCAGGCCAACCTGGCATGCATTACTGAGACCTGGCTGATACCAGAAGGGGGTGCTGCCCTTTCGGAACTGTGTCCAGCTGGGTTTAGGATTTGACACCAGCCGAGAACCCAGGGTTGGGGAGGGGATGTGGCAGTGGTCAACCGGGAATCTCTGCTGGCCTTCAGGGGCTCTGCTCCACAAGTTGCTGGATGTGAGACCCTGTTCTTGAGGTTGGGACACAGGATCAGTTGGGAGTTTTGCTTTGGTACCAGCCTCCCTGATACGTAGCAACTTCCCTGTCTGAGCTGCTAGAGGCCATCTTGGGGTTGGCAGTGGAGTTCCCCAGGCTTATGGTCTTGGAGGGCTTTAATCTGCCATTCCTGGGGTTGGCATCGGAGGCGGCTTGGGAGTTCGTGGCTACCATGGCAGCCATGGGTCTATCCCAGGACATCCACGGCCCAACTCGGGACAGTGGTTACACTCCAGACATGGTTTTCTTGTCTGAGCAGTGGCAGCATGATCTGGTGGGGGATTTGGTATTATCCCCTTTGTCATGGTCAGACCACTCCCTGGTGGCCTTGAGATTCTCCTGTGCTGCCCCCCTCCACAGGGAGGTGGGACCTATTTGAACAGTCCACCCCCAGTGACTGATGGACCCGCAAGGGTTCCAAAGGGAGCTGGGGGTTGTTCCTGAGGCCCTGCTTCATGATCCAGTGGAGGCCTTCGCCACAGCCTGGAATAAGGAGGTGGCCGGGGCCTTGGGCAGGATCACGCCTGTGTGGCCTCTCTTGGTCCATCAACCCCGGCACTCCCCGTGGTTTGTGGAGGAATTAAGGGTGCTGAAAAGGGCCAAGAGACGTCTAGAGCGCCGCTGGCAGAAAACTAAGGACGAGTCTGACCAAACACGGGTTAGAGCTGCTATTAAGGGCTACCTCGTGGTGGTAAGGGTGGCAAAATGCCATTAATTCTCCGCTCATATGGCATCCACAGAGTGTCACCCAGCAGCCCTGTTTAGGGTCACTCGGTCCCTCCTGGGTAGGGAGGGCTCGGAGGACCACCTACAGGGCCGTGCAGAGGAATTTGCTGAACACCTGACAGATAAAATCACTCAGATCCATTCTCAGTTGGAGGCCAAGCGTGAGGCGGGTCTAGTGGAGATGCCCAGGGAGCTGACTTACCCAGTTATCTGGGAACAGTTTGATCCTGTTGGACCTGAGGAATTGGACAGGGTCCTCAGGGCTGTTAGCATGGCTGCCTGTGTTTTAGATCCCTGTCCCTCCTGGTTGGTTAAAGCCACCAAGGAGGTGACATTAGGATGGGTACTGGCAGTGGTCAGTTCATCCTTACAGGAGGGGGTGTTCCTGAAGCCTTTTAGGAGGCCTTGGCCCTCAAGAAACCATCGCTAGATCCTACCCTTCTAGACAATTTTCATCCAGTTCCCCTCCTTCCCTTTTTAGGAAAGGTGGTGGAAAAGGTCACACAACAGCTTCAGAGGATCCTGGAGGAAGCAGATTATCTGTCAGGTATCAGGCCCAGTTATGGGACAGAAATAGCTTTAGTCACACTTTTAGATGATCATTGGTGAAAGCGGGAAGGGGGCATTGCATTCATCCTTGCTCTTCTTGACCTCTCGGTGGCTTTTGATACCATCGGCCATGGTATCCTTTTGGGTCAGCTGCAGGAGCTGGGGCACAGTTCTGTGCTGATTCAGCTCCTTTCTCCAAGGCTGATTCCAATTGGTGTTGATAGGGAGCAAGAGGTCCATCCCATGGCCACTACTTTGTGAGGCACCTCTTGCCGCAACTATTTAACATCTACGTGAGATCATCCGGCAGCATGGGATGAGGTATCATCAGTATGCGGATGATACTCAACTATATATCTCCATGATGATACCCTTTCGTGGTGCCTGGAGGCTGTAGGGGCCTGGATGGGGGACAACAGGCTTCAACTGAACCCTGGTAAGACGGAGTGGCTGTGGGTGCAGGGAGCCTCAAGATCTATGAGTTTATCATCTTTGATTCTTGATGGGGTTGCACTACCCCAGACAGACCTGGTACATAATCTGGGGGTCCTCCTAGACTCACGACTCCTGTCCGAAGAGCAGGTGGCAGTTGTGGCTAGGAGGGCCTTTGCACAACTTTGTGTTGTGCATCAGTTACTCCCTTCCTGGATCAGGAGGTTCTCCGCATGGTCACTCATGCCCTAGTCACCTTCTGGTTGGATTATTGCAATGCGCTCCACATGGAGCTACCCTCAAAGAGTATCTACAGAGAAGCTACAGCTGGAGCAAAGTGCAGTGGTGCGGACAGTTCTGAATGCCCCCGGGGGGCCTATATAATATGCGAGCTGCATTGATTGCCGGTTTGCTTCCGGATCCAATTCAAGGTGTTGGTTACCTTTAAAGCCCTTCATGGCACAGGACCAGGTTATCTGAGGAGCTGTCTTGTCCCCGTTACATCAGCCCACCCCACTCGGTCCAGCAGAAGGGGCACGTTGCGGACCCCACCAGTCAAGGAATTTTGAGTGGTGGGGTCTAGGAAGAGGGCTTTTTCTGCCATTGCCCCGCTCTATCGAACAACTTACCACCCGAGGTGCGGTGTGTCCCCACTCTCATGGCCTTCAGGAAGAGTATGAAGTCTTGGCTATGCCAGGCGCACCATTGGAATTGGCTTGTGGGGTAATTGATTCTACCCTCCCCCCGTCATCTTGAATGTTTTAATCTTTTTATGTATATGATCTTTAACTAATTAATGTGGATATTTATATTTTTAACTGTTTTCAGGTTTTACTTTAATTGTGAGCCACCCAGAGTCACCCTCCGGGGCAGATGGGCAGCATACAAATTTAATAGATAGATAGATAGATAGATAGATAGATAGATAGATAGATAGATAGATAGATAGATAGATGTCCAAAGACACTCTGTAGCCATCTAATAAATATGCATGTACTGCAAACTGATAGGTCCAAAAAAACAACCAATCATGCTATCAGCATTTATGCCATTTTTTCATTAACATGCAAGTACAAAGACCTAACTTCAAAAATGTGTTCATGTTGTACTGAAAATACAATCAATGAGGGGAAAGTAAATAATAATAAATAAAATAAAAATATGACAATTGAGAAAAAGGAATAGCTAGTTGGTATTTAACTCCCATGAATGTGAACATTTCACCACATTAAATGAGTGGGAACCTGATGCATATATTTGCATTATCTCTTTTAATATATTTACAAAAATTTAAAATCTTACATGTTTCATATTAACATATAACATATCAGTTTATAACACAACAGAAGCCTTGCTCATCATCATTAGTAGCCAGAAGTCTAAATTTACAGTTTTTGTAACACTGATTTTTTTTTACTTTTATTAATTACATTATTTTTGTTTGAGGTTTATCAATATTATAAAACATACAGCCAAAGAGAGAGAGAGAGAAAAGAGAATTCGCTGCCTCCCTTGATTAGCCTGTATTTTCATAATTGCTGTTTATCACTATGGTTAAACAATGTTGTCTGCCTACACACGAATGATTGTTGTCTTGCATTTTAAATTAGCTCTAACAGTCTATATAAAAATCTGAAATAACTGGCATTATCCCTATATTTAAACAGAGGCTTTGTTTAGGTCTCTATATATTTTTTTCCCCTCATACCTTTGGTTTATTTTTATTTTGTTTGGCACCATGTAGTTTATCTTTTTGTAATAAGCAAGAATAATAACAATAACAATAATAATAATTTTAAAAAGTTTTTAGAATCAAGGGGCAAAGACAAGATAATTAGTCAATAGGGCAGGATAGACAATTATTGGAAAGATAAATATACACATTCTGTATACTGAATGCATATAATTATAGCAGTAATTTTTGCCTTCTTATCCAAGTGGGTGTAACTATAAGTAGAAAGAGTAACTAGACAAAACAGATATATGATCCTGCAGTGGTTCATCAATCGCAGTGTAGGAGAGGGGTGTATAACTTAATTACTGCCCCCCGACACACACACACAGTCTTTCCCACCTGCAAGCAAAATATGGTTACTTTTATTCCATTACATAAGGCAGTGTTGTCCAAACTTGGCCACTTTAAGATGAGTGGACTTCAACTCCCAGAATTCCCCAGCCAGCCATGTTGGGAGTTGAAGTCCACTCATCTTAAAGTGGCCAAGTTTGGACAACACTGACATAAGGAATACAACATTTAAATTTGCACCTTTTCAAATTTTAAATCCAGATTAGCTGCAAGGTGCACTTCTTTTACTTCTTTTGAATTAATAGATTAAAACTTCTAGCTATAAAAATAATATTATAGATTATATGGCTTTCTGTCTTCATGGCTTTACTCCTCTACCCCTGAAAGAGAAGGTGTCTTTTAAAATGCTTTATGTGAAAGACTTAGAATGGTTCTTGGGGCAAACTGCAGTGAAGCAAGCAAACATTTTTTTTCCCCAATTTTCTGCCAAATAAAGTTTTGAGAATTAGTGTTTAAAGCTGCAGCTCCTGCCTTGAATGTATTAGAAAATACATCAGCTGCTATCATAGTCAGTTTAGTAAGAGTAGTCATTAGAAATAAGAACTGGCTGTCAGAGTGTCCTTAAATATCAAGATATTAATGAATGGTTTAGTGCAGCCACTCCTGAAGACATATCTTATTAACAGAAACATTATCCTTAAACCATACCCAATATGACTAATAAACATCTGTTAGTGTACCTAACTTATAATCACCAGAAGAATAAAACCAAAGTTGCTGGAACACAGTGGTACTGCTGGAAAGGTAACCATTAATGTTATTATTTAAAGACTTCTTAATTTGAATGAGTTTCTGGATATAAATAAAAGGTCCGTAGCAAATACTTTCCCAAATCAATGCCTTGTATTATAACGCAAATCAAATATTCAGGTTTTCCCAATAAGAGTAAAAACTACATTATGATAATAATGCTTCTGGAAAATGTAAACAAATTCCTAATAACTAAGAAATCTTTTTTTTTTTTTTAGTTAAAATAATTCATGGAAAACTCTGACAGTTATTCGTGGAACTCTGACAATGTCATGGAAAATTCATGACAGTATAAACACATCTCTTAATGTCCCTCCATTTTTCAGTAGAGAGATGCATAATAGTGTTTATGCTGAAGTATTAATGCTTCAGTATCTAGAATTCATTTACCTGGTTTTCATTTGTATTTTTATTAAGTATAATAAATAATTTGGCAAAAACTATATTTATCGGCACCACAGGGACAATGCTGGTTTTACAGTAACATTTTTCACTGACAGACCAAAAAGAGAGAAACCCTATAGCCTTTATAATAAGAAGGTTTTCAAGGTAATCCAGTAATGACTCATTTCTTCTAATCTTGCTAAATAAAGCAACTGGGGAACAAAGCAAGCCTCTGGTTACATTTGTAAAAGCAGCAGATTATACAGTATGAGATCAAACAGAGTGCAAGCTTATCTTGAAATCGCCATTGCACTATTGCTGATCAGTTCTCAACCATACTTGTGAGAGAGGAGTTTAAAATGCTTTTTTTTTTAGTAATGTTCTGTCCTATATATTCTAATGTAAGATTGATTATTGATGTTCAGGATAGACATAAATAGTGTCATTTAAAAACATCTATTTCCTAGTTATTGTTTACCATTTTTTAAACCCCACTCTCTTTTTTCGCTGAAGTTCAGCCGTGATTTATATGTATAATTAGCACTGCAATTTCCTCAGCCTGATAAACTGCTAATGACCCCAGAGATTCTATCCAGAAAGTGCAAGGCAAGGCATGGAATGGGAATGTTTGCACTGATTTTGAGATGGCTCTCGCAGGAAAAAACAGAATTTCACTTATTTCTTTTTCTTTAAAAAAGAAAAGAAAAGGCTTCTCAAAGAGAAATACACATTCCTTGCCAATTCTAGTGCAGAAGGATTTATAGAAACTTGACTACTATATTTGGGATGGATAAGTCAAAAGGAGGAGAGCCAACGGCTCTCCTTGCCAGTGGAATAAAGAGCTGGCAAGTAGCCTGGCTCTTCGTAATTCCTCTCCGGGCAAGGAGAGGACCTGAGATCGCCCATAAGCAGTCTCTAGTGGGTTTAGAGCTCTGAGAGATTAGCAAATAGCTATCTTGCTCAACCCACAGTCAGTGCCTTTAAAGACACTGGGTTCACATAGGAAATTGGAAATTGCTTGTTAACTGCTTTTCAGCTATTAGGAACCTTTGAACTGACAGGTTTAACAGCACTGGGTGAGTTTCCTTAAAACCTTAGCAAAAGAAGTTTTAACTACAAGTTTAAGAACTTAATTTTTTTTTCTGAAATAAACAGCAAAAGTGTGATTAAAACTTTGATTTTAGAAAGTTACAAACAGACCAAGAGTCCAGGTAAATTTGAAATAAGATTTTGGAATTAACAATAAGAATTCTTCCCATGGGAAAATACTTTTGTTTTAAATTCCTTAAAAAAATGATAGGATGGGATTTGAAAGTTGGACACTAGAGGGAACTAGGAGGAACTAAAGATTACAATTAAAGGAGAAGAACACTTAATACAGAATGGAGCAAAATATTTTAATATCGGACATGTTGAAGGATATTTTTGAACAATGGACCTAGAAGTTAATTTTAAGAGTATCTGCCTCTATAGATAGACTGTGTTTAAAAGATGTTATGGAAGAGGAACAAGTTTTATTGGACAAGGTTGAGCCTGATCTGAAAGTGGATTTAAAAATGACAAGCTACAAGAATGATATGGAAAAAGATGCTACACTGGACATACAAAAGAAACCAGCTGATGTCTTAATAATTAAAAGGGATATACAAATAACAAACCAAGAGAGTGACCTGGATAACCTTCCTATATTGTATTTACAAAAGAGGCTTGCTAAAGATTTGAAGAATTTTGTGAGAAGGGACCAAGAAAAAATGAAAAGAAATAAAGTTTTAGGACATTATTTGAAGGGACTAAAGATCAAGATTGTTAAAAGTAAAAGGAAGGAATAAAAAGTTGGTTTATTTGATCAAGGTTAAAATAGATACAGGTAGTCCTCATTTAACAACTACAATTGGAACCAGAATTTAGGTCACTTAGCAATGTGGTCATTAAGCATGACCAGACCTGATTTTACAACCTTTTTTACAGTAGTCATTAAGTGAATCACATGGTCATTAAGCAAATCACATATTTGTTAAGGGAATCACATGGTTCCCCATTGATTTTGCTTGCCAGAAGCCAGTTGGGAAGGTCACAAATGGTGATCATGTGACCCTGGGATACTGTGACTGTTGTGTGAGCTGGTGTTCAAGATTCTGTTAATATAGCCTATTCAATAAAGTAGAGTTCTAGTGTTTCTTATGGTGTCTGTTTCTGGACCTGGTCTACCTCAAATGGCTAGTGTGCGCTCTCTGCCTGTGCATTTGGAAAGAACTGCTATTTTCCTGGTACAAAATACCCAGGTCACTGCTGAGGTGATGGAAGACTGAAGAAGAGCTGATATGGGGAAGAAGGGTGGTGGGAAACTACAAACCTGTTAGCTTAGTGTTTGTTCCAGGAAAGGTGCAGAACAGGTAATCAAGCAGCATGTCTATGATGCTTAGAAGAAAATGCTACTGTTGTTGGGAGCCAACATGGATTTGTCACAAACAAGTTGGTCAAGAGAATACTATAGATGTAATGCAGTGTATCTTGATCTCAGCAAAACTATTTAATAATCCTTTTCAACAAAATGGGCTAAAGAGTACTATAGTCTGATGAATCTGCACCTGCCTGAACAACTGCACAAAAGGGTGCTCATAAATTGTACTGCATCAGCCTGAAGGGAGGTAATGGTTTGGGTTCAGCAGGGCTCTATTGTTGGCCCTGTGCTATTTCATATCTTTATAAATTATCTAGAAAACTGGACTAAAGCAAATGCTACCAAGTTTACAGGTGACAACACAGGTAAGAGAATTGGCTAACACCTTAGAAATAAAAGTCATGACAAAAGATGACCTTGATAAGCCTGAACATTGGGCCAAGCCCAATATGATAATGTTCAACAGTAACAGGTACAGTATAAGATGTCTGAGTGGAAAAAAATAAAAGATGTAGGGAGAGGATTAGGGAGAACTGACGTGGCAGATTAGAATGCACTTCTAGTACTATATCTAGTTCTGAACACTTAGCCTACTTTAGAAGGGGACATGGAAAACCCAGAACAGATTCAGGGGATTTCTACCAGGATAAGGGGACTTGAAACCAAGCCATACGAGTGTCAGTTAATGTAATTAGCCATGTTTAGCTTGGAAAAGAGAATGAAAGGAAATACGACAATTTTATTTTTTGGGTGCCTTCAAATCAGTTTTTGACTCCTAGTAACTGCCTGGGCTAGTCCCTGCAGTTTTCTTAGCAAGGCTTTTCAGTAGTGGCTTGCCTCCTTGTTAGAGCTGAAAGAGAGTAACTGGCCCAAAGTCAGCTGGCTTTGTGCCTAAGACAAGACTACACCAAACTGGCTCTCACAACAGTGGCCTAGAAATATTTTAAAGCTGTTACATACTTAGGGAGGTGGGCATGTCCTCTCTTGGAACCAAGGGCAAGACAAGGACTAATAAGTTGAAATCAGAAGGAGGTTCAAGTTGAATATTAGGAAAAATGTCCCAGTGGCCAACACTGTGAAGCAGTGAAACAGTTTGCATAGAATGATGGTAGATTCTCTTCATTTGTTGTTTTGAAACAGGAAGGTTAATGGATTTCTAACCTAAACAGGGGGTTTAAGCAGATGTCTTATAAGGTCCCTTTCAACTAATACATTGTATGATTCTATAACCAGTGAGTTCCCTCTCCACTTTTTGTTTCAAATATGCATTCGCTCTCATAAAGTATTTATGTCACCTGAAATACGACAGTAGCATTGCTGTCTCTTCATGCTATCCTTACAAATTGCTCTGTGACTTCTTTTCCAACATCAGGGAATAGTTTGAGAATATCAGGCACTAGAATTAGCAACATAGCTTGCCAGAAAAGAACACCCTAGAAGACAACCTCTAAAGAGACTTAGTTCGATTAAATTGAGTATGTTCCCTTTAATAAATAATCAGTAGTCACTTGTAGTAGCCTATGACTAATTCAAGCTGAAATTCTTCCCTGTTCTAGTCAGGGATCCTTGTTTTAGCATAATAAACCTAAAGTTGTCTCTGAAATAATCCCACTCACCTAAGCAAGACCTTTCTCTAGTTGTCTGATTAAACATCCAGCAATAAATGGCAACAGTAATGCTGATTTCAGATATACACAATAAATAGAAACCCTACAGTTCAATGAATCATTGATTATATAATTCAGAGGCTTTTTTTCCAAATAAGAGCAATGTCTGACTTTTTTTTTTTAAAGTACAATTAAAGCATAGGAATAATTTTTGATATTACTACTTTTTAAGCTACAATAAACAGAACTGTAATATTGCATGCAATACTTCTCAACAGACTTCTCTTTTACCCCCTATCCATGTGATTTATCATTAATTAAATATTTTCTCTAATTACATGGATGGCTACAACTGGATCATTATGTAATCTACACAGCAAAATATGCTAATAATAAATAAAAAAAGGATTGTGGTATTTAAAAGATAATACAGAATGATTTGAACAATACATGCCCGTGACATCTCAAAGACACATATTTATTCTTGCACAGACATTTGTAATCTAAAGTGCATTTTGTTAGTAGGCAGCTAATAATATTATTCTCTAGAGAAGTTTGTAAATGGTGAACTACAGGGAGATTCCTCTTTTCATGTTGACAGAAGAGTCAAAATAAACTCTCTCTTTGGAATAAAAGATTTCTCAGTGCAAATCCTAAAGAGATGTGGTTCCTTTGAAAGATCCAAGGCGCATTGCTGAACTTTAAATTTTTGTTAATAATGGGAAGGTCTGTGGGACTTCAATTTTAAATAGATATTTGCATCACAATTTATTGATCTTAACAGTTAGGAACCCAAAAGATAATTGTAACTTTAGATCTTACAGAACAGTTATCTGCAGTTTGTCATTTTCAGTCATAATGTGCTACTCTTAGGAAGTATATTGCTTTTGGGAAATATTTCAACTTAAATAAACAAATTACTTTTGACAAATACTTCATTAATAGAACATTTGAATAAAATAAGATGTTCTATTAAAAAAACAGGTTTTTTAAAAAAAAACTTGTGCTGGTTTGTCAATGTTTATCTATAGATAGATATGCCATAATAACAACTTAATTGATTCCACAGGTTACTAGGGAAACACATCTAAATCCATTAGAATCAATGGAATTTATGCAGCCAGCAAGATTCCGTACCTTGATTGCTTTTTCTTTTTAAAAAATATAATAGGAGAAGGCAGTTATTTGACCAGTGCCAATGTACTGCAAATGCTGAAGAAAGAAAATAGATTAAATTGGTTTCACTATATAAGTTTGGGATATACTTATCAATGGCAAATGTTCAAATACTGGTCCAACAGAAAGTTAATTTCATATTTTATTGCTGAAGGGAATATAGAAACATGAGTGATATTCACATTTATCTCTGCTAGTAATATAATGAACGAATCAGTTCTCCAGAAGAAGAAACCTATCTATTTAAAAAATGGATACCTATTTTGTAGGATTGTGGATAGCATGAGTTAAACACCACTGTGGAAAAGAAATAAATGAAACAGTTTAATTCTGTGTTAGCAGAAAGAAATATGAGGCAAGGGTGTTCAGTTGCAAAGCATATAGAACACTAGAAGGTTAAAAAGGTATCAGACAAAGAGCATCAGAGAGTTTCAACAGGTTCAAAAAAATTATCAATC
Source organism: Python bivittatus (assembly GCF_059951505.1). Taxonomy (NCBI): domain Eukaryota; kingdom Metazoa; phylum Chordata; class Lepidosauria; order Squamata; family Pythonidae; genus Python; species Python bivittatus. The sequence continues at coordinate 37,824,001 of NW_028277098.1, forward strand.
ATCAATCAATCAATCTATTCATAAACTGCTTCAGTTAAGGTGAGTCAAAGTGGTATACAAGAGCAACATCTGTAACCCAATGTAATAACAATAAAACACAGTGATATATAATATAAGAAACACAACATATATTATGGCTTAAAAATTACAATTAATACAACATTGCTGGCACCAGGAGCTCTACAGTACTCACATCCCAAAAGCCTTTTTGAGCACCCAGGTTTTTACGATCTTCCAGAAGGGTATAAAAGTGGGAACCATCCTTAACTTGGGAGGCGGGAATCTCCACAGATAAAATACTATATAAAGTAGATGTTCTCTCTGAACTGTGAGTAAAAGGTCATAACTAGTATGCTGTCATATAATATAAATAAACTTGATTTTGTCTACTTAAAAAATTAAGACGGCAGCATTTTGATATTCCTCTATGTTAAAATAACCAGGTTTGCTCAGATTACACCCCTGTTGTGCGAGCTGCATTGGCTCCCAGTTTCCTTCCAGGTGCAATTCAAGGTGCTGGTTATCATTTTTAAAGCCCTGTGTGGCATGGGACCAGATTATCTATGAGACTGCCTCTCTCTGAGGGTGTCTGCCTGTCCCACCAGGATGAATAGGGTGGGCACAGTCCAGGTCCCTTCCTTTAAACACTGTTATCTTGTGGGTCCTCAGAAGTGTGCCTTCTCCATTGCAGCCCCTGCCCTTTGGAACATCTTCCCCCCTGAGATCTGACAAGCCCCCACCTTTTTAACCTTCCAGAGAGCACTTAAGACCTGGGTCTTCCCCCAAGCATTGGGATAGGGTGAGGTCAAAGTGAGAAAGTAGCAAGTGACATCAGGGAAGTGTGGTTGTGGTACCAGGGTTTTCTCTTTTAGTTTTATTGATTCTTGTGTTTTTATTGTATATATTGTTTTATTTTGTAAGCAGCCCAGAGGTTGGCTTTGAGATGGGCAGCTATACAAATGTTTTATTACTTATTTAAATAAATAAATAATAAACTACATTTATAGACTCATCATAGGACTTGCTCCAGCATCAGCACAAGATGCATGTAAATGAGGTTGAGGATGTAATCTTCCTGCCTGATAGTCATTATAAATTTATTTAGATATATATTAATATTAATAAAAACTTGTTGGGGAAAATGCACCACAGATGTTTTCAGCTGAAGGCCCACAAAATTATATTCAAACCCTGGCAATATCCCTTTATGCTACTTTGTGTTGGTATTAATTGTACTTACTAATCCTGGCTTAATTCAAAAGTTCAAGTCTGAACATCCTAATTTTTCTGTGAGCTTTCCCTGAAGGACATATCCACTCCTTCCACAATTCACATCTTCACATATTTTTTATATTTTCCTCAGCATTACAAAACCGAAGTTATTTTTTACAAAATACAATCCATTTGTAAATAACAGAAATATGCTTTCCTAGAAAAGCTACTTTGAAGAAAACATTTTCCTTGCTTACTGTTTAATTTCTTCAAATTATCACACTTGATTAGTTTTCTTCTTCTAAGTTTTTAGCTGTATTTTTGTCCTCAACTAAAATACTTCCTGAATCATACCAACAACAAAATGGTGGGGAAAGAATGGGTTAAGGTTTCCACCATACCTCGCTGATAGAATCTCACCTATACATTAGATTTTCTATTTGTGCGTCCCTGGCATATACTGGATACAAATAATACAAGTGCTAGATAAAATTACATAAAATCTAAGTATGATGTTCTAGAAACAAAATAGAATAACATAAAATTTACCAAAACAGTATCCATATCTATATCTCTCTATATACAGGTGAAACTCGAAAAATTAGAATATCGTGCAAATGTTCATTTATGTCAGTATGGCAACTCAAAAGGTGAAACCAATATATGAGATAGACGCATTACATGCAAAGCGAGATATGTCAAGCCTTACTTTGGTATAATTGTGATGATTATGGCATACAGCTTATGAAAACCCCAAATTCACAATCTCAGAAAATTAGAATAGTGTGAAAAGGTTCAATATTCTAGGCTCAAAGTGTCCCACTCTATTCAGCTAATGAATCCATAACACCTGCAAAGGGTTCCTGAGCCTTTAAATGGTCTCCCAGGCTGGTTCAGTAGGAATCACAAGCATGGGAAAGACTGCTGACCTGACAGTTGTGCAGAAAACCATCATTGACACCCTCCATAAGGAGGGAAAGCCCCAAAAGGTAATTGCAAAAGAAGTTGGATGTTCCCAAAGTGCTGCTCGTCAATAGCACATCAATAGAAGGTTATGTGGAAGGGAAAAGTGTGGTAGAAAAAGGTGCACAAGCAGCAGGGATGACCGCAGCCTGGGGAGGATTGTCAGGAAAAGGCCATTCAAAAGTGTTGGGGACTTTCACAAGGAGTGGACTGAGGCTGGAGTTAGTGCATCAAGAGCCACCACATACAGACGGATCCTGGACATGGGCTTCAAATGTCGTATTCCTCTTGTCAAGCCGCTCCTGAACAACAAACAACAACAGAAGCGTCTTACCTGGGCTACAGAAAAAAAGAACTCGTCTGTTGCCCAGTGGTCCAAAGTCCTCTTTTCTGATGAGAGCAACTTTTGTATCTCATTTGGGAACCAAGGACCCAGAGTCTGGAGGAAGAATGGAGAGGCACACAATGCACGATGCTTGAAGTCCAGTGTGAAGTTTCCACAGTCTGTGTTGATTTGGGGAGCTATGTCATCTGCTGGTGTTGGTCCACTGTTCAGGGTCAACGCAGCCGTCTACCAGGAGATTTTGGAGCACTTCATGCTTCCTTCCGCAGACAAGCTTTATAGGGATGCTGACTTCATTTTCCAGCAGGACTTGGCACCTGCCCACACTGCCAAAAGTACCAAAACCTGGTTCAATGACCATGGGATTACTGTGCTTGATTGGCCAGCAAACTCGCCTGACCTGAACCCCATAGGGAATCTATGGGGCATTCCCAAGAGAAAGATGAGGGACATGAGACCAAACAATGCAGCGGAGCTGAAGGCCGCTATTGAAGCATCCTGGTCTTCCATAACACCTCAGCAGTGCCACAGGCTGATAGCATCCATGCCACGCCGCATTGCGGCAGTCATTGTTGCAAAAGGGGCCCAAACCAAGTACTGAGTACATATGCATGCTTATACTTTGCAGAGGTCCGATATTGTTCTATTTCCAATCCTTGTGTTGTTGATGTCATGCAATATTCTAATTTTCTGAGATTGTGAATTTGGGGTTTTCATAAGCTGTATGCCATAATCATCACAATTATACCAAAGTAAGGCTTGACATATCTCGCTTTGCATGTAATGCGTCTATCTCATATATTGGTTTCACCTTTTGAGTTGCCATACTGACATAATGAACATTTGCACGATATTCTAATTTTTCAAGTTTCACCTGTATGTATATATATAACCTGACTATGGAAAGTATTGTTCAACCAAGTAAAACCTAGGACACCTATGAATGACTGAACAGTCTTGTAGTTGTAATGAATAGACCTATTTAATTAGAGCCACATAATGGCTTAATTACCATGTGAACACGTTTAGCAACTATCTGAATAAATCTTACAATTATTTGTGCAGAAACAAGCTTGGAAGAATTTATTAGCTTAGAAATTTTCTAAAAATCAGTATCCCTTACCATCATCCAACCAAATACCCAAGGTTATGTGACCGTGGAGCAAGACTGCTTAAAGCAGCCTTGAAACAGGATTACCATGCTTTAAGAATCAATCAGAAGTAGAAACTTTGAGATAGTTAAGATTTAAGTTTGATCTTCATAGTGTGGGTGTGAGTGCTTTTTAACAACCTATTCAAGACAATTGGAAACAATCATCAAGCCATCTTCAGGGATAGCTATGACAGTCACTAATTAGAGAATGGGAGCAATGCCAAATCTATCAATGGGCTTTGCCGTAACAGCTGCACGACGCACAGAACAGGCAAGCAGACTGAGCTACTCAAAGTACAAGGGAGAAACTAGATGGAAGAAAAATAAGAGATTAAAAAATATAAGACATTATTGACATTCTTCTTGGAAAAGCAGAACTATCATAAGCATTAGTTAGAAAGTTAGTAGTAATGGAATTTTCCCATTAATAACATCAGATGACTCCACAACCTCTAAAAGTAAGAAACTGGAGTCATGATTCAAGATAATTAGAATCTAAGTCATGTGTGACTCAGATCCAGTGAGATTAAAGTGTATGAAGTGGAGTGGGAATATTGTAAAAGTTCATCACAGGTTTACCAGGGTTCCTTTTGGGGGGGTTCTCTTATCACTTAGCTGGGATTCTCTTATCACTTAGCTGATAAGAGAATCATTGAATAGAATGAGAGTGAAACTGATCTTCAAGCAGGCATATTTTGCCTCAGGGATAGAAAATTATTACACCCTGGAGTCCAAGATGCAAGAAAAGGCAATTATACTAAAAGTGGTTCAACACACCAATGTTTCCATCCCCCAATTCCTCACAAAAGAGTTCAAAACTGGTCATCATCTTCCTTTCTGTTGACCTTGAAAATCAACATGAAGAAAACAGTGTACATAATATCCTTTTTCTCCAACTGACTATACTAATAGGAGAGTATAAAAATGTCAACTAATTCATTCCTCACCTTAGTCATCACTGGTTCTGGAGAAACAAACATCCCCTCATCTCATTCCCCACAGAAAGTAAATACATTTTTGGTTTACCTCCTATGATTGCCTTTTAGTATATGAACTTCTGTGTACTTGATTGGGCATGGGGGTGGGGATCACCAACAATAAAAAAACAAAAACACAGAATTCCTCTATGAGGAAAGATTGATTGTAAACAAGGTAAACAAAACCACTGAAATTCTTCAAAGTCTTTCCAGTTGCCTTTCTAACATTATTCTGTTATATTTAAAAGTCCCAATAAGTGGTCAGGGAGAAATGCTAGCAGGTTGCCAAATTGACAACTGGCACTTTTCCCAAGAGGTGTGCCCAAAACTGCATGTTGTTACAGTAGTAAGTTGGAAGACAGGGAAGTAAGTTCTAAAGAGTGCATACAGAAATACAGTCCAGTATGGGGAAGAGATAAAAAATATATATTCCCCATATATAGTTTAAGTAATCTTCATTTGCCTCATGTATAGCTTCAGACATCAGCAAGAATTTGCCACCCTACTAATATACTAACCCTAAAGTCATTACAACAATAAACAGTTACAATTCTATATATATTTAACTAATGCAAATAGTTTGTGAATATACATATATTTATTTCTAATACAATTATATAACTATCGGGCTTTTTCCTAACCTACTGTATTTTGTATAAATGAGTCCAATATTTCATTATATTTGTTGATACAAAGTCTATGTCTATAGGCAACCTGCTCATAAGTAGCAAGTGTAATCAGGTCTTCAGTCCATTGAGTGAATGGGGCCATACATTTATCTTTCCAGTGTTGCAATATATTCAGTTTGAGAGCATTCGCCTTTCCCCAAAGGGTGAGGTTTCATGACTCCCATCTGGGGTTAATGACTCCCATTCTAACTTAAACTTGCCGATTAGCAAGATATGCTAGGTCAAGGAGAAAGTTTAATTTCAGCTTTAGAAAACCTAAGAAAAGTTTCTTTGACTACCACATTAGAAGCCTTGCTAGCACACGAGATAAAATTGTGATGTGATAAAAGTGATCACCTCTCACTGACATTACTTTAGACATAATTCTTTGGCCTTTACTTCTTTTCCTTGGATAATGCTTACAAAAGTATAATTATGCCTTAGAAACCTCCCAGAAAAGTCACCAAGTAAATTCTATCACCTGTGTATTAATACTTAGTTCTCTGCCAAAAGTAGGACAATTATCCCTAAAAGTAACTTAAACCATTTATCATTTCCATCTCAGAATTCTGATGAGTCATTGTAGGCAAGACTTTTACCACAGTTTCAGTTTCATTAACTGTGCTTTGAGCTTATAACCAATTACTTAGTAAACGGAATAGCAAAGACTTCTTAACCAGAGGATTACTAATGTTTATCTCATGCACAAAATGGATTCCCACTATTACCACCACCGTTTTTCATCTACTCTAAAACTATTGTGCTTCTTTGCACAACAGTCAGTTAGGACATACTTAATATTTGTGTCTCTTAGTAGTTTGAATTATTACCATGAATTTTAGCTTTACAAATGCCTGTTATATTTTAAATGCAAGTTTTATTTTTGTTCCATCCATATGGCACAACCAAATTCATAAACAGAGTAATACATTATTAACAAAAATAAAGTCAAGACCAGATTGCAAACATTTAGAAACTGGTGTATTTATGACCAGTGAAAAATAGGGAAGCAAGGAAGCAAGACAGCAAGCAAGCCTTTTCCCCTAAATAATAAATCTTATACTGTCAATTAAATACATGTGCTACAGTAATATTCTTATACAATCTAGCAAATGTCAGAAGAAAATTGTTGAGTCACCTGCCTGTTTTGATTTCCTAACAAAAAGTCATTCTGAAAAAAGGAACAGTGATTACAGCTCTTTAACAGAATAAAAAATAATAATTTCTAACATTTATGGACAGTGACTTAGACATAATTACCTGGATTCACATTTACACATTTTCTAAGTCTTGTTAAAAATTATAGTACTTTGTATATGTTTTAGTTGTTCCTAGCTGCCCTGAGCTGTGCATAAAAGTAGGATATTTTAAAAACCTAATAACATTTACTTATTTGCTTATACTAGCATTATATTAAATAGGATTAAATAAGGTTTACATGAAATCTGCCCAGCCACTTTAAGGTAGCTTTTAAATAACAATTTGCTTCTCTAAATTTAAAAAAAAAAATCTATTTATGTTTTCTTAGTTGTAATGAGATTTCTTTGATTCTTCTAGACTAGCTGAAAATATAAAATTTGACAAGTCAAGGTGATGTTTCTATTATGCTTTCTGAAGTCTTCTGTGAAGATAATTTTCTTCTGTACATACTCTAGTTTGAAATTGTTCTAACAGTTTTCACAGCCTCTACTTCTGGTAATCCCTGCTAGTTTTCTGGTTCTTCTGCAATTGTTTCTGTTTCCAGTGACAAAGAGATTGCTTCTGCTGACTTTTTAAAATACTAATTCCTCCTCTTAAAATGACCTACAATTCCCTCTGTATCTTCCAGTTCATTGGCCTATAATTGAACCAATGAGAGCCAACAGAATGTTTGTTAATAAATGACCTATAAAACCTGACCTTTTGAATCTTCTTGACTAATATATAAAGTGACAGACCTAACTGTGAAGCATTAAGGTCATAACAACTTCTTTGTACTCATTGACAGTTACAGTAAGCTTACTTGTAGGCAAAGTAGCAGTGAGGCTTCAGCTAAAGCTGAACCTTTTTTTCCCCCCCACTGTTGTTGTCATTTCCAGATGAATTCTACCTGCCAAAACATACTCATTTTTTATATCAGCAACATATTAACACTAACTTTTTCCTCTGCTATTTTGTTCCATGTGGATCGTCTTCAACGCCATAATCAGGGAGAGTTTTCCTTGTCATGTCATGTTTAAAAATCATTCCTGGGGAAACTTGGCTAGCACCAATTCTGACATTATTTCAGGACTATATGAACTTTTACTTATTCGACTGCACATTCTAGCATGTAGCATGACTAGTTTTAACTGCCTTTTTATTGCTGATGCTACCATATCTTTATGATTTTATTGTATTGCAAAACTAACCCACCTGGGGCCTTCCAAATATCTCTGAACATCTAATCTCAGAAGCCCAATAGTGGGAATGATAAAAATTAATTCTTAGGAAGTCTGTGGGGTTACAGATTGCCCACCCAGTTGGGGAAAGAGAAAAGAAGGAGAACGTATAATGAGCATTATAATTACACAAACCAGACACTGTAATATTTGTTCCAGTAAAAAAAAAAAAAAAGCTTAAGATCTCATTGCAATGTGATATTGCCGATGGCATAAGCAATTACTTTAAATCATTTGTGAGCCATACACAAATCTACATCCAATATATGTATCAATGATTTTAATAGATTTATTTAGAAAAAAATGAAAGCCCTTATGCTGTTCTTTCTACTGAACAAATACTGCTCAAACTTTGCTGATATACTTCAGAATTATTAGAATCCAATTACTCTTTGAGCATTCTTGATCTGCAACAATGCACTATACTGTATGATTCTTCTCCCAAAATATGTATGATCCCAGTGCCAAAATCTAACACAATGAAATGAATTATGACAATAATCTTAACCCAAGGAAAAACAATATAGAAAATTCCATCAGGAAAATAATTTACTCATTGGATTGCATTTCACCAACATGAGAACAGGTTTTTTTAATATATTTCCCAAAAATACATTACATTAAATACAGCATTTTTAAATGTACAGGTAGTCTTCAGGTTACAATGGCAATTGGGACCGGACTCTCTGTTGCTAAGCAATGTGGTCATAAAATGCAGTATTGCGTGACCACATTGTTTAGCGCTGCCAATCCTGGCAGTCCCATCATAACCCCAAGACTGCCTGGGTTATTATGTGGGAAGAGGTGGGAGTCTCAGGCAAGCAGGCTGGTGGGTGAGAGCTGTGGATAAGAGCTATGGGCAGGGGGTGGGTGCTGCAGGCAGGCGCTATGGAGCATGGGTGTGTGCCATGGGTGGGAAAGTGGGCACTATGGCGGGTGGCAGTCATAAATGCAGGCCATCCTGAATTTTGATCACATGACCACAGGGGTGCTGCGACAGCCAGAACCTTGAGGATCAACCATAAGTCGATTTTGTCAGAACTGTCGTAACTTTAAACGGTCGCTGAGCAAATGAATGTAACCTGAAGGCTACCTGTAATGTCTATTTCCAAAGAATTTCTTTCAACATAACATATGGTGGTTGCAATTAAATTTTTAAAAACTCCCATATCTTTTCATCCTTGTAAACATATGTAAAGAAACTAAAGCAATATACAGGAATAAATCCATGATAACCTTAAACTTTGTTTAAAGAGGTTTGCTGAGAGAAGGGATTTCCACAGATAGTTAAATTAAGAAGGTGTTTAATGGAATAAAGGAAGGATATACATTTACCTAATCAGTTACTCTGAGAAATGTTTTCCATTTCACTTTGTCCTGTTGAAATCTACTTTTCTTTCCAATTTTTTTTAAGTATCCAATAAATTCAGTGACAGGGAGGATATTCTCTGAGTGAAAAAGGCTATTTTTGTCAGCATTAGAACTCTGGTGAATACCACCTAAGGCAAATTAAAGTAAATCCAGTAGCCCATATATAATGCTTTTATTTCAAGGGAGGTATGTGTGGTAACATTTTTTAGAACTTTTGGAGAAAAAAAGTAAACATCTATCAATTGGATTAGCAAAATTTTCTCATTCTGCACATCTTTAAATTCAGGACAGAGATGGATTGAAGAGAATGAAGATAATTACATTCAGCATGTAATAAATAGTTATATTTTCTAGATAAATGAGCAGTAACTTTTTTCTTTTTATTTAATATTTTTGGAGGACAAATTATATGGACCATCCTAATGCATTTTAAGAAAACTTTTTATTCTGTAAAAAAAAATCAGAACGCAAGAATGAAAGCAAGAATGAAGAAAAACTCAGTGACCCCCTGCTGACTCACATAACCCCTGTTGCTTCCCCCCTTTTCTGCACGGATCCAAATAAATGTTTATCCTTCCAGAGCCATATAGCTTCTTATACGGAAAGAGTATCTGAATCCTAGGGTTTCTGAAACATAATAAAACTGAAACTTGAAATGAATTTTGTCCAAAGCATAAGAAAAGAAAAGCATGTTTCTTTGATTCTAACTAGCATGACAGCAGGGATATAGAATTTCATCTTTTAACAATGGAAGTTCCATTAATCCTAGTGGAAGATACCAGATCTATCCTTTTACGTGACTAAACTGCCTACTACTGAAAATAATGGGAAATCTTGTACATGAAGGTCTCTACAGTTTCATTAGATTAAATTACATAAAATGTATCATTCAATCACAACCTTCCAAATTTAAAAAATGTGCTTTTTTTCCAACCAAAGATAATTCTTTTAAAAAACTAATTAGTTTCCTTCATGATTTTTAAGATAATGGTATTTTTAAAAATATAAATCAAGAATTGAATTAGCTAATTCTCTATAAAATTAATAAAAAAACAGATTATGACAAGAAACAAAGTTATTTTGAATAGTTCTATGACTATACAACAAGAAAGAATTAAGGCATTCTCTTGTACCACTGTTCTCTAAATATCTAGGTTTCCATGACAACAAGCATAGCCCTCCTGTGTTTACTAATCTATTCTGCTTCAAATCAATACTTCATGGTAATTGTTTCCATGATAAATGTCTATAGTAATTCCTTATGTGACAATGTACACAGATAAAATCCAACATTTTAATAGAAGTTATAAACAATCATATATGTAACATTATCTTAGGAAAAGCCATTGCTTTTAACCATAAGATAGTGTATTTAAAGCTACATTTAAAAAAAATCAAAAACCTCTTTAGCTTGAGATTTAATACTCTAGTGCCTTAGGAAACTTTTTAAAATAAACCAGTCTCTTGCTCAATATTTAGCAAATTTGCTACTAAATACATCAATGTATGCTAGTTCGATTTAGTTAATAATCCTCACCTGTTCAAAGTCCCATCCTACCCTAAGTTTCCATTGATGACCTCAGTTTGCTAGTTTGTTTGAATATTTATTTATTTATGCATACTAACCAATGCTTAGGAATAGTAAAGAAGTAAACCAGAAGAATTCAGGAAAACTAATACTCAGTCCAAGTCAAGAGAAGAAATTATCAAAAAGCGATTAAGCATATAATTGTCCAACATGTTCACTGGTTCTCTAACCATCTTGGAAGAAACTGCATTTATCATGAAGGATATATTCAAATCGGAAAAACGTGTTATCTAACATCGCTATTACAAGTACAAGTGATTTCTATGGCTAAAAGAAATTTGATACACAAATGAGATTGCACGGCCATACTTATCTATACAGAAGGGTGCTGGGGAAAATTACATGAATCAATTTCAAGGAAATGTATATGTCAGTATAAAATAAGAAATTTACATTAGTGACTGTAAAAGAGGGACAGCTGCAGACAAAAGTTAAATAGGATAGGGAGATTTGTAAACAAACATTGGTGCAAACACTGAATGGATCTTTTAAAAAGTCTATAAATATAAATCGAATATTATCTCAGACATGAAAAAAGGCTATATTCATATTGACGCATGTATTTCTAGGTGCAACTATTTTTATTTCCTTCAGAACCTTCCTATCTTAACCATGAAGGCTTTGGAGTAATCTTCTGTTTCTTATCCATATGTCCTTCCGTTAACTATTTGCTCCAACTGTTTCTCTTTTTTTATTTCCTGCCTTCTTTGTGCTGATTTTTGATCACAGGCCCCTCAAGTAAGAATCTTGCTTTTATTTTTGTAACTCTGAAAAGTATATGAATATTAATGATACCATATAAATGTATAAAAATCAACAACCATCATCACTATCACCAATAATAACAATGCAAAAGACTAAAGTTATGTAAGCTTTGAATTGGAATTGGCTTCTTGTTCCAAATAGTTTCATACTAATTTTTGGAGGAAATGAAGAGCAAATATACATTCAACATTTTTAATTAGCTTTTACTACTTTTAATGTTTAATTTGCAGAATTCTTTCTAAAATAATATTAACTTCCTACATATTCCAAAAATAAACTAAAATCGTGTGTTGTGGAGGAGAAATCTTAACAATTAACCAAACTGTAAATGATAAACAGCATTTGCTTTCAGGTAACATATTTCCACAAACAAATGGAATAAACACACACACACACATACACACTTTTGGCATGCTATGTCAATAAAAATGTTTCTCCATTGTTATTGTCCACTAAAAGCAGGCTCTCTTTAGTTGACTTGAACTTGGTTGCAACTTCCCAGACCCCCAACCTTGTACAGCTAGTTAAGAATTCTTATTGCACACTAGACTGAAATCACTGTAAACAATTGTTTCCCTGGGCTTAAACTTGTCTCTTCTTTCTTCTGCCATTTTCACAGCTGAACTGATGCTTTTTTTTTTTTTTGTATTTGGTGGCAACCACTTATTAGTTATTGACATATTTGGCATTTCTGCCCTGAGAAACTCAAGAATTCATTCAATATGTAGCAGCAGGGTACTAGTGTTAAGCCTTTAAATAATTATTTGAGAGAACAGGAGATTAGGAAAAATGTATCCATCTCTAAGGGCTGAAAAGCTCATTTAGTCCTAGTATCCTGAAAAGAAAGGAATCCTTGGACATGAATGCCCAAGATACAGCATTTGATGTTATAGTTACATCTAAATCTTAAATGGAAAGCCTCTATACCTTCTTAATCTGAAAAAGGTGCTTACAGTTGGAGTTCATTTTCCGTACAGACAGTAAATTTTCTACATGCTATCTAATTAAAAAAAAACAGCAACAATCAGCATTATAATATACATACAATTAAATGCAAACCATGTAAATTGTCATCATGCTATACTGAACTTCTCAAAAGTTTGATCTCTTTAAAAGGAATTAACAAGTAGGTCATAAATAACCAAGTAAATATGTATATAGTATTCAACTCCAAAAATATTAGCAATACATTTCAATTTAACATTCATATTGAAATTTAAAGAACAGAACATTCCAGCCAGTACACTTTTTCATTTGGGGTGCAGGGAAGGAATTATTCTTTACTTTACGTTTTGAAAAATCTTCCATTCTAATTTTCAGTATGGTATTGATTTTATCATTTACTATTTTTAACCATATATAGTAGATAACATGAGACAATAATTAACTGTATTTCACTAAACATTTGCTTCCAGTAAAATCATCACAATCTCTAACATTATACATTTAGGAGGACCCCAAGATAGCTCTCAAAATGATTATACTCAATCATCATCCTTAATAAAGTCTATAACCTAATTTAGTGGTGAGTTTACTTTTAGACTGCAACAGCAGTCAGCTTATAAATAAAAACAGTATTAAATCATAGCAAATAAAATTGAAATCACACTAGTATAAGTGGTCTTAATTCTTTACAATAAAAACATTCAGCAAAACAGCTAAGCAATTTCAGGAATGAATAAATACACAAGCTGATTTGAGGAAAAATATTTATTGTGATATTAAAAAAAGAAGAGAACCTTGTTGCATTATTAATCTGTATGTTTTTGCTACTATAATTATCCAAAGCATTATTTAATATTTAACAGCTTAATTACATATTAGTCAATCTGGTGCAGTAATTTAAAGCACCAGGCTAGAAACCAAGAGACTGCAAGTTTCTAGTCCTGCCATAGGGACAAAGCCAGCTGGGTCATTCTCTCTCAGCCCTAGGAAGAAGAAAATGGCAAACCAAAATTGACTAGTCCAGGCAGTTGCCAGGAGTCAACACTGACTCAAAGCACCAAAAAAAAAAAAGCTGCTTATTTTGGTTTTCTTGTCATATCTCTTCATGGTCTATATATCAAAATATTTGTTTGTCAAAAAGCCACATTCATCTGACATAAGCATCAAATTATCTTCAGAATGTTTTGCTTGAGGCTGATATATACAAACTTATATATATAAGTATTGAACTCAGGGCATAACTGAGGTTCCTGTGCTTCAGTGCTCCAAATATATTAAGTCAAGATGACATTTCTCATGCTGCTATCTTTTAGGCTCTTAATGTATGCAATTGCACTAGTCTTCTACGCTGAATATCTATTGCTTAATTTTATTTGTATCATATCTTTCAGGAGACATCAGGAACTTAGTACCTGCTTTGGACGGGTTGTTGTTGTTGTTCAGTTATTAAGTCATGTCCGACTCTTCGTGACCCCATGAACCATATCGTGCCAGGCCTTCCTGTCCTTCACTGCCTCCCTGAGTTTGCTCAGTTTCATGCTCATTGCTTCAGTGATGCTATCTAACCATCTCATCCTCTGCCGTCCTCTTCTCCTTTTGCCTTCAATCTTTCCCAGCATCAGGGTCTTCTCCAAAGAGTCCTCTCTTCGCATTAGGTGACCAAAGTATCTGAGCTTGAGCTTCATTATCAATCCTTCCAATGAGCAATCAGGGTTGATTTCCTTTAAGATTGACTGGTTTGACTTCCTAGCAGTCCAGGGGACTCTTAAGAGTCTTCTCCAGGACCACAGTTCAAAGGCATCAATTCTTTGGCACTCAGCCTTCTCTATGGTCCAGCTCTCACAGCCATACATTGCTACTGGAAAAACCATAGCTTTGACTATGCGGATCTTTGTCGGCAAGGTGACGTCTCTGCTTTTTAATATGCTATCTAGGTTTGCCATAGCTTTCCTCCCAAGGAGCAAGTGTCTTTTAATTTCATGGCTTCAGTCTCTGTCTGCGGTGATCTTGGAGCCCAAATAAATGAAGTCTGTTACTGCTTCCATTTCTACCCCTTCTATTTGCCAGGAATTGATCACAGATGCCATGATCTTAGTTTTTTTAATGTTGAGTTTCAAGCCAGCTTTCGCACTCTCCTCTTTCACCCTCATCAAGAGGCTCTTTAGTTCTTCTTCACTTTCTGCCATTAGGGTGGTATCATCTGCATATCTGAGGCTGTTGATGTTTCTCCCTGCAATCTTAATTCCGGCTTGTGATTCTTCCGGCCTGGCATTTCTCATGATGTACTCTGCATATAGGTTAAATAAGCAGGGTAACAGTATACAGCCTTGTCGTACTCCTTTCCCTATTTTGAACCAATCGGTTGTTCCATGACTGGTTCTAACTGTTGCTTCTTGGCCCGCATATAGATTTCTCAGGAGATTGGACTGGTATATCAGTTCAAATATATTAGTTCATGTATCTGAAACCATTTACTGAACTAGAAAGGATAGACACAGTGGAAATAAGCAAACTTTGAAAATAACCACATATGCTAACCAATAAACATCTCTTAGTATGAAAAACTATACGAAATATTATTTTTCTAAAATAGATAATTTAACTAAACAATTTCCTTTAACATTTAATGTATTTTTAATATATTTTCCCTCTGTGGTTTTCAGATCTATAGAGTAGAAATGTCCAACATTTCTGTTTATTTAGTTTCATATTTAGATAGTGATATATGCAATGATTTATAAGAATCTTTTCAGTCACAACTCTATGCCTATTTTGCATGGTGCTGCTCTTTCAATCAATAAAAAGTGTAAAATTAACAGAGTCAAAAATATAACCCAAATAATGGCATGTGTTTGTTCACTATCAAAGATGCTGTTGGCTCAAGAATACAATTTCATTGAAGCCAAAATTCAGTTCATTAAGTCAACCTCAGTCAGGTATTATCTGGGGATGAGTAGAGGTAGAATTATCTTAGAATTTTCTTTGATCTCTCATCTGAATAGGAACACAGAAAACATTTAGAAATATAAAGAAGTCTTCAGAGATCACAAGCTAAAAGCAAGAACTTTCAAAGTGTTTTCTATATTTTCAAGTTCCTAACTATTTTTAAACCTACATACTTAAAGTTCATTTTATCCTTCTACCTAGTGAAATACTTTAAGTGAGTGAAAGCAAGCTGCAGGTAATTTGTCAATGAGCCAAGATGATTAGTAGATATTTGAGTGTGACATGCCTGACTCTAAAATAAAATATATGCAGGTATTATATACAATGCTACACCAGAAAATATTTATTAATTTTAAAAAATCCAAATTATGTCCTAAATTCTGGAAAAGTTGTATGTAAGATGCATGCAAAACAAATTCTTTCAGGTTCTGAAATGTCTCTTCAAATCTGAATGCAAATTAAAAACATGAAGATGATGTTTAATATTGTTTTCACTATTTGACCTATAAATCTACAGTAAATAACTACTCTTTGAGTTCAAAGTCCAAAACTGCAATTCCACTCTTTCATCTGTTTCATAATTGTATGTAATATTTATCACAGATGTGTGATATGGGAAAGGATCAATAGGTGTGAATGGGAATGTGTGAATGTGAAAGCACCTATAGGTCACCTCATCAGGTTCTCCACTCATTGGTGAAATGCACTAAACCATCTCTGATATAGGGCTGCTCAGATCATATTTGAAAATCTCCAGGGATGAGGGGTCCTTTACAGTGTTGTGCAAACCCCCACTGCTTCACAGCTCTTACTGGTAATTGTATCTTCCCAGTTTCAACAGAACACATACATGACAACCTTTTAAATATTTGTTGATCTCTATCATTTATTACTTTAGTCTTCTCCTTTGTAAGCTAAACACGCCCAATTCTTCTTTTCTGATACCAAAACCAAAGGTTACCAAACATGTACCTCTGTCCTGAACTGACTCCAGCTGCTCCATGTTCTTTTTCAAAATGTGGTGCCCAAAACTGAATACAGAACTCCAACCAGTGCAAAGTAAAATGAAATTATTGCCTCCTGGACCTAGACATGATGCTTTTGTTAATTAGGTCCAAGATTAATTATTTTATCTGTAATATCACCCTGCTTGATCATATTTATGGCCATTAATACTTCTAGATCCAGTACACAGACATGTCATCAAACTATGGTCCTAAATCCTATATTTAGCATTTGATTTTCCTTACCCAGATACAGGACCTTATGCTTGTCACAGTTTACTATCACCCAGTTGTATCTGGCTAAGTGTTGAAGCCTTCAAGTTTATTTCTAATTGTGATTTTACCCTCTAAACTATATCCTTAACTTGAGGTCATTGCAAATTTGATAGGAATCCCTTCCATCCTCTAGATCTTTTCTAAAGATGTTGAATAGCCCTGGGCTAAGGAAAGAACCCTGAATGATTCTGTTTGACAATGCCTTCCAGTTGGATGCAACAGCATTTATGAGCACCCTCATAAATGAGTATGACTGTTCAACCAATTGTAAATCTACCGGACCCAGAGAACCAACTAGACCACTTACCCATCAGTTACCCAATGTCTACGGTGCTAGTCATTCTGTCCTAAAAGAGATAAAGTTAGTCTGGCCTTATTTATTCACTAAGAAAATATCCTGTATAGCCAGCAAATAAGAGGTACACAGCCTTAAAGAGTAAGTTATTATTTTCATGCTCTGGTGTTTCCCAAACTTTATTACAAATAGAGAACTATTTGTTTGCTTGCATGGCCAGTATTATCAGAGTTCTGTTGTTTAATATATCATTTTATGGCCAATTGAAAAATTAATATTGCATTTTACATAAAAATAGTAAGCAACTATTAAACAAAAAAACTACCTTCTGTATAAACAGCAATGGATTGCTTCAGATGTTAGTTGGAATTACAGTCTCTAGAGATCCCTGCTAAGCTTTATGCTGCATAAACCACTAGCACCAATTTTCCCAAACTGAAGTAGGAATTAAGTGGCCCATTGCTTCTTCCGTTGAATAGCAAGCTACTTATTGACTAGAGAGAAGAAAAAACAAAAACAAACCAACCTTGCCAATTATTGATCTTAGATTATTTAAGACACATAGATCTACACAATAAACCTTTCTTTGAATACTCAAAATCAATTGACAAATCTAAAAAAATTATTTGTAAAATATGCAATATTATATAAAGCCAGGGCAAACTATCATTTGCAATGCAATTCCACATCACTGGGTCTGTACATGGAAAAACAGAGGCACATAAGAGAACAAATCAAGTGACCAGTCATCTGTCAAAGATGTTCTAATTTGGATTCCTTCATTGAGCAGGGTGATTATTTGTTGGTCTAAATGGCTCTTTTAATTTTGTGACTTTATTATACTAGCTACAGTTGATCTATTACAGATTAAATTCCTATCACAAATACTTTGTCATTCAGGTCATACAGAGGATGTATGTTTGCTTCCCATACAGAGAGGCAAACAGCAAAAAATCAGGTGATATTAAAAATTATTACAGAGCGGTTTTGTTGATTGTGGCTTGCATTTGCTTTTCTATGGAGCAATTCACACCATCATCATTGTGGTGTGTTTTCTTTTGTAAGGGCAGATTTTATAATTTACATTTAGGAAGGACATGGAATTGATGGGCAAAATGAGGTTTTTCCATTTCCCCATGCTGTGGTTGCAAACCCAATCCAGAGAGCCACGTGCAAATAAAAATTCCAGATATAGGTTGCTGGCAAGAGGGTCACATCACTATTATAAAGCATAAAACGTCCATTTTGACTAATAATAATAAGCAATAGCAGGAGTTGAATTCTAACATAATAGATAATGTAAAATAACAGAGTGTATGAAGATTAGCAATATAAGCAACATCAACGTCATTTCAGTTATTTCTCAGGATTTTCCTCCCTTAGACCATTCTATCATATCTATGGTCTTGCCCATTTTTAAGCACATGTATTTCATTCTTTTGCTTGCTTTGCTACTACTGCCTCATCTTTCTCTACGTTTATATACAATTTCTATGTCTTTCTGCTATAGTAATAGTAAAAATTGCTTCAATGATTTCTTTAATGCATTAACTATTATTAAGCAAGCTTTTTCATTAGCTTCCCCCTTCTCGATTAGTGAGGGATGAATAAAACGGAGAGCTCTTGAATCAGTGAAGCTGCAATTGAAGAAAAGTTACTGAAAAGGAAGCTTTAAGTATTCCTGCCTCCAGCACTTGAAGCAAGTTGAAACCAACTAAACAAACAGATGGCAGTGAATTAAAAAGCCTGCTCGTGCCCACGTCTTGTCTTTCTCTTTGGCTAAAAAAAGGATCTTCCTGCCTGAAAATAAACAATGCTTGAAATTGATACTACATTTTCAAGTGCAATCTGAAATTTCCAAACCATTTAAAACAGATACGAAAGGCTGATGATAGAAACTGCTGAACTCTATCTAAATGAAATGTATACATTTTTCCTATAACATTTAGTAAAGGATCCCTCATTGCACAAAGAACAGAGCAGCACGAGCTTCGTTTCACAAATGATTTGAATGACGTCATTAGTGTCATGGTTACAACATTGCTGTACAAAGTGTCAGTCATGCTTCTTGTCTCTAATATAAGAGATAATTTCAAACATCAATGAGTTCAGAGATCCATTTCCAAACTCTGCAAAATATGGGTAATCTTTCCATTATAGAAATATATGATTCTAAAACTTTCAAAGAAAAATCAGCAGAGAAGCATGTTCTATTATTAGCCTTAGCATTGCTCCACGCAGGAACTCAGTGTATACTCATCCTCAGCCACTGAATTCATAAGTATATGATTGGTATTTGATGAGTATCAGTGAATATACTATTTCTGAGACAGCTACCATGATGTGGTGGTTAAGGTGCTGAACAAAGAGCAGGGAGGCCCAGATTCTAGTCCTCCCTTAGGCATAGAAACCAGTGGGTGAAGTTGGGTCAGTCACTCCCTCTCAGTCCTAATCAGTATCAGGCTCTGCGACAAGCCACCTTATAGCTTCATTATAAGAAGTAGGTAAGCACAATGCAAAAACAGGTGGATCCTGAAACCATGTGGGACAAGCACTAAAAAGAAAAACACCAACTTACTATTTCTAAAATCTGACTCATTTTATACAGTATTTAACAGTATTGGATTTCTATGTGTTATTGGGCTTAATCCTTAATCCTTCTTCATATAAAATCCATTCAATAATGCATTTGAATCAAATAAAAATCTTTAATTCAGTGAGGAATATACTGTCATACCGCTATTAATTGTTTAATTATAGTTTATAAAAAAATTCAGCAAAACAATGCTGCAAAAAACTTGACATGGAACCTGGCTATCTTGGGACCTAGTTTTCCCAACAGTTTCTGCCCATCCTATGCAAAGAATCAAGGAGCATCTGCTAAGGGTTCTGACTGACCAGGAAGTACAGTGGGAGGGGGCCTGTCAGCCTTACCAGGTAGACCAGACAGGAAACATGACCAGATAACCTAATTCTACTTTATTGTAAAGCTACATTAACAGAATCTTGCAAGTCCGAAAGTACAATTCTCCCACCGTACAATTCTAGCCTGAGAAACTAGAGAGGGTCCCTTCTAAGCCTCTTGCCCTGCCCACTTTCCAGCTGTGGGCTACGCTCTCCCTTATCTGATCATTCCCTAGGCAGCATCTCTTTGCCCCATCTCCCAAGGTCTTTCCCATATACCATTACAGGGCCTGACAGCTGGTGTTCTCTCTCTCATTTAGCGACTGCCTCATTTAGCAACTGTTTACTGTTATGGCAATGATGAAAAAGTAGCTTTATGACCAATCCTCACATTTACGAACTTTGCAGATCTGTAGAGCAAAGGAATGCTGAAGTAAGATCATAAGCACAGTCACAGTTTCACTTAGCAACTGCTTTACTTAACAACCAAGTTGCCGGTCCCAATTGTGGTTGTTAAACAAGGACTATGTGTACACTGCTCTAATCCCTAACTCAACAATTAACATTAAAATAACATGAACATGAAACAATATATCAGTATATGAAACAGTAATAATCACTTGGAGCAGAATAAGAGACACTCCCAATCCTGTTATTCCCCATATATTCTTTGGAAAAGTCCCATTTTGACCAATTTGCAAAATGTTATTAGGATGGGGTCTATCTTAACTTCTGAAAAGAGGCTGTTGCAGAAAATAGAGGCCATTACTAAAAAGCACCAATTTGGGATCCCAACAGACAATCTGTGACAGTTGAATACCATTTCCCAATATACCACAGGCCACACTATGTAATACAGCTGGAGAGAACATGCTGGAAACTGAAAATGAGTGTATATTTATATTTGGACTACCTACAATTGCAAGAATGCATAACTATAATTAATATTTTAGTGTTTAGATTGGTAAAATAGTTTAGTTTAGATAGGGTTTAGATCAGTAAACTGGATTATTTTCATTTTTATACTTTCTGAAATATATATTTCTATACCTATTATTTTGAAAGTATATTTCTAATCCATTATTTAGGTTTATTGAATCTAAATTTTAAAAATCTTCTTACTCTTTAGGCAACCTGAATTGTTCAAACATGTACAGTAGATAGGATTCAATCAAAGGATGAAATCCTCTAATCTTAATTTTAAATCACTGTCTCTCTACCCAGGAATACCATTAATACTAATTATCTTCTAAAAGTGTAAAGCAGGGTTAAAACATTTTTAGTAGTTATCTCAAGTGATAGGTTTGCAACCTTTTTTCTTAATCCTTGTGATCAATATTCATGCTTGGTAATTTATTAATGCACACAGCATTTCAGGTAACAAATGAGTGTTATTTGGTTTCAAAGTAAACAAAAAGCTGGTTCTCTTTTGTATAGTTATGCTGTTAGCTGTTCAGCATAAACTTCAAGGCTTCCAGCTTAATTATTTCTCATTTACATATTCTGGCTTTTTATAATGAGGTGGTGAATTAGTTCATAAAATTAATATCCCCAGATAAACCAGACATATAAATGGCAAAGATTAAAACTACTGTTGCTAGGGAGAAGAGCTTCAATGAAATTATGATTCTGCCTTATTTTTTCTATACCAATCTCTTCCAGTCACAATTACAGCGAGCTTAAACACAAGACAAAGATTCTAGCTTTCCAAAATAGGAAAACATTAAGAAATCAAAAAGGGAAGACTTTCCATTCCCTTTTTATTTATTTGTGTCTTGTGGCACCTCATATTTTAAATACATTCTTTATTAAAGAAGATTTCCATATATCCATGGTCTATACAGAGTTCCCAAAGGCTTTGATAAATGCTATTCCATTCTTATCAGCTACAGAAGTGAAGAATTAAACTATGATGACCTTATCATAATATGGCCTTAAAAACGTTCTTCTCCTCTATTCCCCCTTTTAGAGCATCCAAATTTCATTTTCCATGAAATATAACCAGTTATGGAAAATGATCTTTTTTTAGATTTGAGACTTCATCCACAATAATAAACCTTTGTCACTGGAAAGGGTGCAAAATCATCAAGAAAATCAAATTCAGTTATTTATTTTACTGAACAGCTTAAAATATGTTGTAAGGCATCAATGAAATATGAAAAATGGTGTTTGACCATAAAGCGATTACTCAAGGGTTTGATTTTTGTTTTTATGATGGTTAAGAACTGTCAATTTTACAATTTAGCTTTAAAATCCATCTCAGGAACAAAATATTTTCATTTCAATTACAGAGTCACAGTGGTATAGAATCAAAGTGGCCCCTATGCCATTAAGTCCAATCCCCTATTCACTGAAGGAATTCAAATTAAAACATCCCTAACAGATGGCTGTCTAAGATTTTCTTCAACACATCCAGTGGAGATCCAGGGGGTATGGATCTGAAAATTAATATATCGCTTACCAAAGCAGATGGGTTTGACAGAGAAAATGGAGTGGATAACTGCAAGTTATACATAAATAGTGAAAATTAGAGCAAGTAGGTGAATTTATCATGCTAAATTGTTTAATAAAGATAGGAAAATTGGTGGAGAAATGTTAAGACCCACAAATGCTAATAGAAAGCTTGTGATTAGTGTATTGTGTGTTGTAAGGAATGAACATTGAAAGAAAATGGCTTTGTATAATAAGTGGGTGCTTCTGGCCACTTTGCTAATACAGACATGAGAATTAGTATTTTAGGAGAAACATAAAAATTAAATGCAGTATCAATAGTGTACTGTGCATTGTGAAACAAGAAGAAATAGGATTAAGAACAAATAGGTCTGAATGAATGTGAGTTGAATATAAAAGTGAGTGACTAGTATGAAACAAATACATTGATGTGGTCTTGTTGTGTGTACAGAATCAATGAAGACCAACTTGTAAAACAAATAGATGAAGGAAGACTGAATAAATCAAGAGGAAGATAAAAGGTTATGGTTGGATATAGTTGATGAAATCTTCAAAAAGAAAGAAGTATGGAAAGGTATAGTGATTGGTGTTGGTGTAAATTAGTTTTTGCTCCCTCGTCCTTTTTCTTATGTTTTTGTCTTAACAATTTTTATTCCTTTCCCACACTGTACAATATTGCTCTATGTTGAAAGCAGGAAAGATGTGAATGTAGGTAACTCACTATACTGTAACTACTGTCCTCCTTTCTCCTATAGCACACAAGTCTTTATCTGAAATCTTTACGTCAACGTTTTCATCACCAGTACTCACAGGATTCATTTTACAGCCTGATTCAAACTTGTGAGTTGCATTCTTCTTTGTGTCAGCAGCCATAATTGAAAATCCCAGAAACTAAATCACTCAGTACTTGCAGTAATATCTCCTTTTCTGGATTGGAAGGATGGATGAGGTCAGTCACCTGAGTCCTCAGCGTTTTGAATGTCATCAAAGTCTCTAGTGATATGGTTGTAGCTGTTCTTTTTAGTATCATTTGTTCTTACATGGATTAGAAAAAAGGCATAATTATTAGTGAACTTGGTAAGTCTTCAAAGTTTTTGTCATATCCCTTATTCTTGCTCTAGACAGGCATCACACCTCATGAACTGATGGGACTGATCAGCACACATTTTTTATTCTTTGTAGTAATTGGTCACTGGTTACTACAAATCATCCCTTTGTCTTCTTGTTTCCAATTTGCCTTTCAGGGAAGCACTGTTCTGCCTCCTGTTCTGCACTGACTCTTCTTCTTTCCCTTTTTCTTCTGCAAGGACCTGAAAATTGAGTCTCAGTGCTGAAGAATATGTTCTGTATCTTTTGCTTCTGATTGTTCTCTCTTGTCTTCTGCAATTGTTCTATGTTTGACTGTCTTCCCAATGAACTGTTGCTTTCACCTTCAATTTCTGTTCACCTTCAACTTACTTACTCAGCAGAAAACAGTCCTCACAATGGGTGTTCAGCAACTTTTAACCAAACCTCTTGCAATCAGCAGCTATTCAGGAGGTTATCTTTTCATTCCATATAGCTCACCACCCTATCCCTCACTCCACGCAAATTCTCTGGTCACTCTCTTCTCTTCCTTGTCTCTTGATCCTGTTCACTGACAAAAATATGTTTGCTCCCTGGAACCCTTTGTGGAAAGCCTTTAACATAAGCAATATTTTAGATCAACTTTTGCTCATCTTTGAGAATCCTCTCCTAGACAGATATACTATTGGCATTTAATCACTGTTAAATAACAGTTGCCCATTCTCTTCCATGAATGTTGGAGGAAGAGTGAGTAGCTGAGCAGATATATATATATATATATATATATATGCATAATTTACCCAAAGTTTTGGGAGTTGTGTTGCAATCAGCAGAGAATGTAACAGAACACAATATTCTGTTCCATGTAGTGTTCATTCTTCCTTTCATATCTGCTCAGGGAAAATGAGACTGTCCAATAGGTTTTGATTTCTCTTCCACTGTATGCAGCACAACTAGAAACAGCAGTCCATCGGCAATCAGCCTCAGACCTCTTGGGCAGAAATCACTGGGGGAAAGTGGAATTTGATCCTATTAGAGAAATTGACCTCAAATATTTAAAAACATGGAACTTATTATAGCGATAGATTTCAGGATATTATAAATACAGATTTGAGAGATAGATTTGGTTTCCTTTTATTACATTTTGCTTGCATCATTCATCAATTGGTCCTCCATTATCTCAGCTATCAGTTTGGATACATTTATTTTGATGGTTTTCAGAAATAGTTCTTCTTGTCATTATGTTATAATATTCTTTTTTCTGATAATGTAATTTTTTAAAATAAACAGTTGGAATGTTGAAAAAATGTTGGTACTTGTTCCTCTAACATTTGAAAATGTGTTATGTTTATATATTCCCTATATGATTAATCAGTGCAGTTAGATTACAGGAGGCTGTTTCCATAAGAAAATAGAATATCATAAGAGAGAGTTCTTTACTTAACAGGCAGGAAGCATATGTGAAGGATGGAAACGGGTGGAAAGAATAAATAAATAATAATAATAATAGTTCAGTGACCTTGGCAGGAAGCAAGCTACAGAACATCTGTTCTCAGATTTAGAAGACACTTGCACTAGAAAAGTGATGTGCAATTTTGTGTTTACATGGCATATACTTTAAAAGGCGATCAAGCTTCTTATGATAAAAAAGGAAGTGGGGAAGGAAAGAAAGACCAAGTTCATGCATTATGCACATAAATATCTGCTTAAATGAATAGTCAGTTAATTTGATTAATGGTGGTAATATATGTAAAAAAAAACTCAGAAGCAAGAGAACAGAAAGATGAAGAAAACAAATTAAGGAATTTCTGCTCATAATAGGTATTCACCTTGTTGGCTTTGCCCTAAGGTCCTCCCTAGGGTAGAAAGAAAGAACTCAAGACATTGCAGAATTACTACTGTCACCTGGACCACAACTACAGCTACTTCATTAAAGAGACTTAATTACAGACCAAATGTTTACTACTTTTGCTCAATGGATTATTAACTAAAATGTACCATTCTGCTAAAAAAGTAAAGGAAAACTACTATACAGAGCAGAAAATGATTGTAACTGAGCCAGATTATAGTGTACAAAATAAGGTGCCAGCAGAGCTGCAGGCAATTCACATCCACTCTATTTTCTTGGATATCAATAATTCAACATTATACCAACTAACCTTTGCATTAAAATCTGTACTTTACTGAAGTGTACTATCTTTAATATTAATACACAGAACTGGATGTAAGATACTAATAAAATGCGTTAGCTGAATTACTGATACAAGAACAGAAGGGGTAAGTCTATTGATAAATTACATTTTGTATTGTGCATATTTGTGTCACATAAACAAGTTTCTGATTAATACATGTTGTTTGATTACCCATTTAATATCATCACAGCCATTTTTTTAAGCAAAAGGGAATCTTCCGAGTAGCTGGACTCCTCCTCCCTCCCCCCAAACCCCGGTACCTCCAAGAACTTTAATTGAGTAATAAGTCAATTATATGACACAGAACCTCCAATCTGTGTTCTATGGAGACTACATCTGCTAATGTTTATATAGTCCTCTTGGCCAAGAAAAAAAAAGAGGAAGCAGCATCCTGAAAAGCAGTATCCTGAGTGTTTTGCAGCCTGTTGGCTGTAATGTTGACAGCAGCAGCCTTCACTCTGAGCATGCAGGAAGACCTTCTATTAAGCCAACAAAAACATTGGCTCATAACCAACTGAAGGATAAGCCCATTTAAATCATGGCAGCCAAACGTCATCAGAATCGTTGCTCCATTTGCACAACAAAAACCGGTTATAGTTTTTCCAGACTGTGATTTATCCAACTGGGCAAAGGCAGAATGTTTGAATAAAATAGATCAATGCATGTTTGACTATAGAAAGCCTACTCTATCATATTTTACCTTGTCCCTGATTTTAATTTATTTGATGACATTGTCATTGAATGGGTAAGAGACTATGCAATTATGTCAGAAAATATTAACATTTGACAGACTTACTTACCTTCTATTTCATGAAGACATACAGATGCATTATAATATGCGAACCAAAATTTATAACATTTTACTGCCCTATTTTGAGACCTATCTTAGGATTCTAGAAACAAAATAACATGCACATCAATGATAAATATATGACTTTTCTCTCCCGTCTTGCAGAGAGAACACATGGACATATACTGTAATCCTCATTTTGGTGTAGTTAATAATCTCTCTGAATTTCTGAAGAATTTTATTATTTTATTAGTGTGTTTTTTACAGCTAGGGAGAAAGATGTCCTATAGGATTTTCTGTCCAGCATTAATTTCATACTTGGGTAATATGCATCTTTATTTGATTAAGTATTAATTTAACAAATTGCTCTGTTTCAGTCAGCAAAATGTCTAAGGCCACTATTGCCTATAGACACGACCTGGAGGACAGCAATAGAAAGTCATGATTGAAATTTCCAATAAAGTCTCTGCAGATAAGCATTAGAGAGCATTACATCAGCAAAATTTTAAAACCTAATGATGCCTGATTCTTAGCACAAAGGCTAAGAAGGGAAGAGATTCTGGGGTCCTGAACAGAAAGGATGCATATAATAAACAGACTCCACTATTCTGGTAATTATCAACTGATAGGATGAATTTATTTAGTGACTGCCCCATTTAGTGACTGTTCACAGTTACAATGGCGATAAAAAACTAACTTTACAACCAATCCTCGCATTTACAACCTTCACAGGTCTGTAAAGCAAAGGAAAGTTAAGTAAGATCATAAGCACAGTCATGGTTTCACTTAGTAACTGCTTTGCTTAACGATTGAGTTGCCAGTCCCAATTGTGGTCGGTAGATGAGGACTACCTGTAATGTATGTATATTTGAAAGAATAAGTAATTTAAATGCCCTTTGCATATGAAAATGCAAATTTCCATGTGGGCATATGAAATGTATTTAATTAATTAATTAATTATTCAGCATTCTACTCCAAACAGCTTCAAGTGGATAACTGAACAGCTCATTGTATGTATCTCTTATCTTTCTGTTAAAATATCACCACACAGGCTAATGATATATTAATTAAAATCAACACATCCATCAGTAAAAAAAATATAATAGTAAAAAAATTAATCAATTACTACTATCAATAGGAGATAAAAGTAAAAATCTAAACACCACAAGCAAGAGATAGTGAATTTTGACTCTTATAGAAATCCAAGCAACTTAAGAGTACTTAGAAGAAACTAAAGGAAAGTAAGTCCATAACACCTTCTGTTAACGATGTGGTTAAACACTGCTGGAAATTATCATTTGGTAGCTTTGAATGAAGTGGGGAAGGCACACGCGCTTGTCGTGCCTTTTTATCTAATCTCATGGAAACTTTCAAGTGTCAGTGGATGCCAAAACTGTGCAGTTTTGGCACATTTTTCCAGAAATAAGTGAAAGATTAAACAGGAGAGTTAAGAAATCTATGACCTTGCTGAGAGAGTGAACAATGGTTTATACCTTCACCTTATATCATAGATAACCTTGCTATTAAAAAATGAGTTTGGAGAAGGTTTCCTAGGCTGATGCTGGTACAACCGACAAATGTAATTCTAATATCAAAAGGCATGAAATATGTTGGGAGAGGAACTGTGGAAATAATTATCTCTGAAAACAGACATTTGGATTTTCTAAAATATCTTTGTTCAGTGGACCCATTTTTTCCTTTTACACATACACCTGATTCCATAATATATATACTGTTAAAAAGTAGTCTTCTTTCAGTATTAATTCTCTCCAGTATAATTAAATAAAAAAATTTACTAATAGACAGCCATTTGTCTTCTCAGAACCAGATGCTATATAACAATTCCCAAATATTTCTTGACCATCATTCTATTAATTCTATTTTTTTTAATTAGCCCTGATTTGGCTGAATAGGAAAGCTGAATTCATCAATGAATGAATCTTTTTTTTTGCAGGACTGTATTCTGTCTTTTGTGGGGGGAAATCCCACAAGCAAAACAAATAGATCACTTAGAGTTATTTGGTGTCAGAAGGTTCTTTGATCTAGTAGAGATGTCTGACAAGGAAGGCAGAAGCACCTAATTACTGATGATGCTTCCACTTTCATCCCACTCTACTCCAAAGGGCCCCTCAATTCTCCAGAGCAAATGCAAATTGGGAAGATGACTATCTGACAATTACCTACCCACCTGTCCCAATAAATTAAGCATAAAATAAATTAAAAACTTTCCAAATGTAATTAGATAAAAGTCTTAATAAATAATTGCCCACACTTGTGACTTCTATTATTTTTCTTCTGAAATGTTCAGAAGCGTTACAGAAATAATCATTAATACATTCTGGACAGATAAACCACAGGAAACTAATGCAAACTAATACAAAATCTCAGTGTATATTTCTTTGTTTGTGCTCTCAACTTTTTTTTTTCCTGCTTCCTAGAGAAATTGTATACTATAGTTGTGAAAAAAATGCTTAAAATAGGCAATATTAATACAACAAGATTTTGAATATATAATTAAAACTATAAGAGAGATTTCAAAATTCCAAGATAGATTAAATTAAAAAATAAGATCTGCCCTAAAAAATTGCAATATGTAATACAGCAGTTCATTGTGCTTGTCAACCAACCCTTTTCAGAATTCTCCATTCTGTACATGTAATTGGCAACTCTGAGGATGCAAGCTTTTAGAGATTTTCATTTGACCAGAACACACACACAACTAACCTATAGGTTAATCCTTTCTACCCGATGCAAGAAATTTTATGATAGCCAGTTGGCTAAATCTCTGAGCAAACAAAACTCTCTTTCTCTTGAGGTTAAATAGCATAGAAGGAGTTTGTTGGAGGGCTTTGATCTTTCGAATTCTCCCCCAAGAGTGAAGTCTGAATGTAGGGAGAGATAAAAAGAATCTAAGCTACTACCACACAGGTTGTAAAGGTGAAATCTTTCAGGACTCAGGAAGGAATCCAGTGTACATAGACTTCCACATACAGTGAGTAATCAGGGCATGTTAGTATTCTTATTTTCTTTTTGAATGTGCTAAACCTTTGCCCAATTTATTTCAAAGTTGGGTTTTTTTCCTGTAAGGCTTATTATCTATCATGACTTTCCATTGTTCCACCTTTTGTTCACTTTATGTAGTAAGGAAGATGACCTTGATGGAGATACGACAGAGATATGACATTTTAAGTCTCCAACACAGAGATAATGTTCAGAAGCGACTCAGACAGACACCTCCCTAATTTACTGAAGTATAAGAACAGGGAGGATGTTCATCACAATCATACTTGCAAGATTCTGTTATGATAGCCAATCTCAATAAAACTAGTTTTAGCCTTCCTGTGGAGTTGATTTCTTGGTCTGATCTACCTAGTGGGGCTGACACATCAGTTTTGAAGCTTAATCCTTTTCCACAAATTTAATATTCATTTATGTTTTCTTTGCTCCTGTATGTTCACAATAAAGTCTAAACACTAAAACTGACCTTTTTGTGACAACTTGTGTATTTGGGGGGAATTATAATCGGCTAACATGCCTCAGTAAGCCTAGGCCTCTCCAGATTCACTGCCAAGATTCTGGGTTTAAATTCCCTTGTGTTCCTCAAGTAGCAGAAAAGGGAAACCATTTTTCTTCATTTGATCTTATTATTATAATCCTGGTTCAGATGAGGGGAAAAAAGGTGGTGGTAGAAAATACCAGCCGAAGGAAATGTGCTGCATCACCTTGAGTTGTCCTGCTTTGGTGAGGCACACTTGGTGGGTAAAGAAAGCCTTATTCATGCCTTTTCTTAAAACAATCCCATTTCCTACCAGTTTTCTTTTTATTTCCATCTCTATCTCCCAGTTTCACAGACACTAAGTATGACCAGACCTATTGAGTTGTTTTGATTTCCTCCCCCTCCTTCTCTGGAGTTTTTCTGATGCTACTGATATTATGCCTTCTGTAAATGATGGCTATACAAGGATCCACTCTTTGGAACCTGTAGAGTGAAAGGAAAAAGTGACATTTTTTAAAGATATGGAGATAAATCTGTTTCTACTTAAATATTCTCATGAAGAGTCTCATAACTTACTATAATAAAGAGTGGGAAGACTAAATCTGTCCATTCGTATAATATGCTGATTTCACTCATGTATTAACACAAACTGCAGGCAACAAACAGCATTCACCAAAGAAACCTATAATTAGCTATCCCTGAAAGATCTAAATTTAATACTAGGAGACAATCACTGTCTGCAGGGACAAGTGAATCCAAGGAAAGCATAGTGAGCACAAACATGGCAAACCAATCAATTCAGGTCAATTCCAGCAGTTCAGCAAAGAATAACTTAAAATAATGAGATTTTTTTAAAAAAAAATCAAGCTCAAAATAAAAATATTTAAAGGTTAATCTTTCAGAAAAACAAAAACAAAAAGTACAGCATTAAAATAATTTGTGGTGAGAATAAAAATAGAGATGCCATACTGACTACTAAACAGCTTTATATGAGCTGAAAGGTTCATTCTGTTCCCACAGCTTTAAAAAAAAATCCCAATATTTATCAATAAATGCAATT
Organism: Python bivittatus; assembly: GCF_059951505.1. Taxonomy (NCBI): domain Eukaryota; kingdom Metazoa; phylum Chordata; class Lepidosauria; order Squamata; family Pythonidae; genus Python; species Python bivittatus. The sequence continues at coordinate 37,854,885 of NW_028277098.1, forward strand.
ATAGTGTGAATTTAGTCTGCCAATGAAATGCAGTTGTTAAGGTGTTGTTTTGGACCAGAAAGACCCAAGTTTGTCCTTCTTCAAACACAAAATTGACTATGTGATTTGGGGCCAGTCACCCTCTTTCAGCACAACCTACTTACAGAGGGCTGTTGTGGTGGTCATAATAAAATTATAGGAGATTTCCACGTATGTCACCCTGGCCTCTCAGAAGAAAAAAAATAAATCCATATATAAAATATTCACATAGTGGACATCTGGTGAAACCATAAAGTTAAAAGTTAGCCAGTTTTTCTAATGGAACAACATGATGTTGAAAAAAGCTTAATAATATAGGTGCACATGGGATCCAAGCAAGCCCATACTTAACGATTTTGGCAGTAATTCCTTAGAGGAGTATTACACTACCATAACATCTTTTGGGAAAGGATAGTCAGAACAGAGAGATCAGGCTATTGCTTTTCCCATATTCCCATTCTCCAGTTTCATAAAATGTGGATTGGTAATACAAAGTAGCTGAAATGTATGATTATGATACAGGATCTATAACTGAAGCTAAGGAATGTTGATTTGTTTTAAATGACTTGGTAAAAATACATTACAGCAAAACCATCCAAATTCTCCACCCCAAAAAGCAGGATGGAGATTTTAGTCTTTCTGATTCTGGGAGCCTCATTGCATTGGCAGAGACACCTGTTGTAGCCCTCTTCATCCTGATGGCAATTCATGTTTAAATGATTATGCCTGGGTTTGACAAAGAGGTTTTGGCTATTATCCAATAAAGAATCCTTGGGTGGTGTCTCTAACTCAGCATGGAAGGCTGACTCATTTATTTAGACACCTAAGTATGGATCTAGGGCTTATTCACATTACTGATGCAATGCAAGGTGTGATTTTAGCTTCTTTATGTCATTCCTGTAAAGCTTCATTTTCTTAGGCATAAACTTAATACACTACTACTGCACTTCAGACATATTATTAAAGAAATAGCTTATATTTTCAAGCAAACTATATAATAATCTGTACAATAATTTTAAGAATGAAATAAAAGAGAAATTTGCAAATTAAAGCAAAGGTCTCCAACTTTCTGAGAAGATTGGAATTCAAAACAAGTTTCCTATAAATGGTTGAAGTGTCCTGGATTAATTAACTTTGTGAAAAAGTGAACTACAAATATTTGTGAATATTCATCAGAGTCTTCTCATAGGGCAGACTCTCCAGATCTGTCTTGAGGTAAGAAAGATTTTCTGATTAACCTTCGTTTGCTACATTAGTAGTATGCTCTTATTTATGGTGTTACCCAATTGGCTATAATTATCCTCTTTCTTATCAAGATTTAGAGATGGAAGTGGGGAGGAGGATAGCCCACATAAATTAGACACATGCCCACCTAAATAAGAAAAATCATCATCTAAATAAGGAACCAAAGCATTTGGAGATAGATGCAACAAAGTATATTTTATTGGCATGCACAATTACAGAGATCACTAGGCTCCCCACCAAAGAAATGCAAAAGAGCCTCAAAGCTCACAAACTTACAGGTTATATACCTTTGGAAATGATACAAAAGACTTACAAAAGCAGTGTAAATTGTAACATGACCTGCAGGAATATAGGGGCTGATAACAACATCATGGGAGCTGATCTGGCGCTTCTACATCCTGCTCTTCTATGGAGATTCTAAGCCTGCCCTTTCTACTGATACTAGTGCCTTCTAACATAAACAATGTCCTTTATTTTACCCGTATATTGACTTCCTTCACACCACGGAAAACACAACAACCTGGTTTTTATTATGTGTCTCCTTCCTCTCCAGGGTCATCAGGTAGTTTCAGTTTGCCTGTTCTGCCTAATATGCACTTCAGCATCATGTATGTAAGGATAGAATATTATTTGCCCGCCCCCCCATGAGCACTCTGATTTTGGTGTGCCAATCAGGTGCAGAGCACAACTATGTGTGAAAGGAAGCAGGCTTGTTCTACTGGTGTACCAGATGGGTGCTATGAATGCAAAGCATCTCTGCAGGACAGAGGAAAGTTCATTTGCTTTGAACTTTGCCCCTAAACTGAAGGTCATCTCATGGGTTCTGCAAATTCAGGACATCCATTAGGCATTGGTAAGCCTGTGACTTAACCTTCCCTGTCTCCTTTTCAATCTCTGAGCTAGATAAAAAAGAAAATAGGACTCTGCACTTGCATTTAGCAAATGTGGAGCCAAAATAAACCCCAGATTTCAGCTGAAAATATTTTTCTATAAATATTCTCAATGATCTTCTGCAATATGATTAGGTTTGGTTATACCCCACACCCCTCCCCTGCCTTCTGTTTTGGACTTGCTGCTTGGTCTTCTCTTTGAGTCTCCCTATAATGTCTTTCCTCCTTTCTCCCATACCATCTACTTGGGTTCTGTAACTGGCATGTCACTTAACAGAGTCCTCACCTTTAAAACCTTCATTTTTATACAATTAGGGTACTATCTGATTCTTAGAGTTAGCTTTAGTTTTGGTTCTTGGCCAACCCTAAGACATTAAGGCATAGAAAGGTTAATATTTTCAATGTTCAGTTCAGTGATGGAAAAAGAATATTGGAAGAAACTCTTCCTGTAGATATTTAACTGAAATACCTGTTATAGACAAGCAAACAGCTAAAATAGAACAACTTCCTTATCAATAAATACTATCCTTCCACACATCCTTGTCAAAAACAAAGAAGATACTATCTGCATAGGTTTTATGTCAACAGGATCTGCTGTATTAATATGAAATTCAACTTAATTCTGCCATCGGCTGTAATGCTATGCATACCAACAAAGCAATCAGTTTCCCAAATTTGTCAGCATCTGAAAAATATCATTTTATAGTTAAGTAGAAATTATCAAAACTTAGAAAATTGGCAACTAAAATAAAAGTACCAGTGGATTTTAGTATGAGTAATTTCTTGAATTAAGACAATTAATAAAAAATATAAACATATTTTATTGGACCAAGTATTTCTGAAATACTTCAACAAGCATTAATAACTTCTGGAAGAAAATCATATTGACTATTAGTAGCCTGGCTTGTACTAATAATCTTTTTAAGAAATAGGAATTTTGATTAAAAAGTATGTAAACTCTTCACTGAAAAAAAAAATCAGTCTGGAAAACTGTATTTCTGCCATTTTGTATAAATGATCAATTGTACAAAAATTGGATGTTGTAATGTGGATGTCACTGCCAATTCTGAACACACTGTCTCCTGTCATGCTGCTTGTCAAACCAGTTTTATAAATTTCTATATGGCTTCAAGCAGCACTAGTAAAATACTCAAATTAGCTTCTACCAGTTCTACTGTATTGATTATATTTGGTCATCAAGACCAGCCATTTTGTTTTGGCATGATATTCATAATTAATTAAGGGAAGAATCCCTGAAATACATATCAAAAACAGAGTATCAAAGAAATTTTTGAATCAGAGATAGGAAATATTAGTGCCATCTGTTCTGCGTCAATGAATTAAAAGCTACTTCAAATTGTCCCAGTCACCTCTGAGTTTGTATTAAGTGAGACCATGCTCAGTTCATTCTTACACAAGCATACCCAACCCCACTGTATGCTCTGAGCAATTTCTGCAAATTAAAATAATATTATTAGGAGGGGATTGCCTATCTTCAGATATAAATCTAGATCCAAGGATCTATGTCATTGTTAGCAGAACTAGGACATGAAGACCTGAAACAACAAACAAACAAATAGGGAAAACATGTAGAGCGGGATTTCTTGAATTCTTTCCAACCCCTTTTCTGGCAGTGGCCCTAGGAGACCATTCTGTGTAATGAAGTACTGTGTTTTCACTAATTATTTCATTTTATTAGTTTATGGATTAAAAAAAAATAAAATGATTTCCTTCAAGCAATTTTCTTGGCAGTATGGAAGTAGTTTGCCATTATCTTCTTCCAGGATATTTTTCTACTACTCAGTTTAATTTATGATTACCTCATGTTATTGCTTTTAATAATTCCTACTGAATAGTTGTTTTAATAAGTTTGTTAGCCCTTCCTGGACCAACTGCACTAAAGGGAAAGTTAAACAATATTTCAAATCAAATGAAAACAATGAAGATCAAATTTACGTTTTAAAGAAAAATCTGGATTTTTAGGATTTTAACAGGGTTCTACAAGCTTCCCCAGCATATAAAATATCAGTTATCCATGTTTTCTATGGCAAAGGGATGGACAATACATAGCCTCTGAACCATACATAGTCCCCAGCAATCCATTTGCAGACCTAAAGCTCCCCTCTTAAATGATATCACCAAAATTCAATAGCAAATTGTCAGAGTTTCAAGTGTGCAATTTTTGCTTGATTTGGGAGGATCTGATTAGTTTTAGAGGCAGAGATAAGAATTCAGGTGTTCCTTTGGAGTAGTACACCAGTTTCTGGAAACAGTGAACAGTAGCTTAATCAAGATAACTTTGTCAATTGATTGATGTCTTATTTTATATCCAAGCTGTAACTACTTGCTGTAGAAACTCTAAGTATTCCATTCACATGAAATTTTATCTGTATTTAGGCACATGCCTCCATCAAGTGATAAACAGGTGGGAATAACATATTTTACACATCCTGAAGTTTCTGAATCATATATTCAAAGACAGCCCCAGATGGAATGATTTAAAATAATTTATAAATCAACCAGCTATTAAGAACAATGGCCAAATTTCTATCTTCTGCAATAGACATAGCCAGTAATCTGCTGAAGCTAAGAGAGCATTTTAAGCCCTGCTGGCCTCTACAGATCTCAGGAATAATGCAGGGTCAAACAGTGTCATCTCCCACTGCTACAACAAAGCAACTGTATCTTCCTCATGGCCATTATGTATTATATGTAAGAATTTTGGGGGGATATTGTAAGTTTCTATTATCTCTTTATAATGTAGAAAATTAAGTTTGCTATCTTTATTTTCATCCAGATGGAAATGGTTAGTCATTCTGATTCTTTTGGACAATCGCAGAAGAAAACAAGTATATATTTTCCCCCATGCTTATGTAATTTAAGGCACAGCTGTCCATATATCTGCTGATTTATTTTACCACTATCTCCAGTTTCTTACCTTTAGAACATGTGCACTGCCATATCAGCTCATATTTATGGAAAAGGAAAAAGTATGAAATATTCAGAACAGATTGGTAGCAGTTACTTCTAACAAACATTCTGTGACATATTTCAATCTGGGATAGTAAACTACTCAAAAGAATGTATTCCAAGATACTATGATTTATATTTTAAAAAATGGTCCCAAATTACACAAAACTGATAATTCTATACAGTACAGTCCATGATGAATAATTTGGCTTTAATCTGTGGTCATGTGGCACTAAGTCTTTCCTCTCCTAATGTTCTTTCTATTGGTCAGAATTCAGACAGCTCTAGAGTTTGCTATAAGCAAATATATAAGAACAGGCAAAGATAAAGGGTTCTTTTTTAAAAAAGTTATTGCTTAGTGCAAAAAATAAACTTTTTGTAATATGAAGTCTTTTAAATTATTTATCTACTCTATAAATAAAAATACTGAAGAAGGACAAAAAGCCTAATTCAGCAGTAGTAGAACATCTATCTATGCACACACTTAAGATTCTGCTTCTCCTCCTAACACCCACCCTTTCACAATTTGTTTTTTTATTTGAAAATATAAATGAAGTTTTTTAAAAAAAAATGAATTAAGACAGTAAAAATTAGGAGATTTAAATTAACATGTAGGAATAAAAGGCATAATTATGGAATAGATATCTACATAGAAGAAAAGCGAAAATCCATGGAAAAAAACTTATTAAATCAAAATGAACTATTCATCCTTTATTATATACTTTGATTAATACAAGAATCCCCTTGCCTTAAGCCATTCCAGACCAGTTTTGATCAATCATACAAGGAGCCGAAATGCCAAAAATGGTCAGTTTAAGCTATCTGCTGACTGCAAGACCCTCCTTCAAGATGCTTCAGAGAGGGATATTTTGCCCTACAGTCTAATGAAAATCATGTCAGAATATAGCAGTCTCAGACTCTAAAAACACTCGAAAGCAAGATAATATTGATTACATCAGACTAAGAAAATGAATAATTTAGATAAATAATTTTCAAAAATGTTTAGTAAAGATTAATCAGAATTCTCCTAAACAAGTACAGTATTTGTTCTGAAAAATATATGGACAGGAGCTGCACAAATCATCCAATGATACATTCTTTTATTATTGCAGCAGGCTCTGTAAACAGATGACAAAATTTCTTTTTTTCTTAAAGTGTAAAAGAGAAAGCCTCATGTCCCCTTCTGAATAAATATCAATACCAAAGTCATCTTACCATGTATGTGCCACTGTAAAACGTCGCCGTTGACGGATGCTTTTATTCACCAGCAACTTTCTGAAAAAGCATGGAGAGTTCCTTGGAGAACTGCGGGGGGATATTTTTGGAGAGGTGGGTCTGTTCCCGGACACTCTTGGAAGCTCAAGTTCTAAATGCATTTGTTCTTTGAAAGTCTTTATATAAATATCAGTCTCCGGAGCAGCAAGTTCCCTAGAAGAATCTTTTGCTGTCATAGCTTGGAGATTATGTTAGCTCTCACCATACAGAAAACACAACAATAGCACAGCCCAAAGACATTGCTGGGGATTCAAATGCTGTTAAATTGACAAGCTCTGTGCCAATCATTCATTGCATGTAGATCTGAATGAAAAGGCTGCCTAAAGAAATGGCAGCATAATCGAAAAATAGATAAGTCAATCCTGCCAGAAAGAGGTTTATCAGTCTTGGCTTTGCCTCTGAAAATGCACCAAAGTGCTTTCTGTTTCAGTAGCCTCCTTGTGGATGTGGTTTGTCTGCAAGCTACATGGTGTGACACTCGCTGAATTCATTCAGCAGCATATACAGCTCATGAAAAATTCATAAGGACTCCCCGTAAGTCTTTTGCCAGATAATGTTAGGATTAAAATACCTGATCGACAGAAATAGAAGTAATGCGATGTTGTTTCTCCCTGATCACTGAAAAATTATTGTTCCCCTTCCTATTATAAGACCTAATTGAAAATGGTTAGTTGATATTCAGCTTGTTTTGTTTGAAAGGGTTTTCATTCAGAATTATCCGTCCACAGCTCAGATTGCAACTGCTCCTCCTACAACATGCTGATTGGTTCAATTATTTTGACAACTGGATGCTAAAGCTAGTCCTCCCCTATACATTAAGTCAGCACAACATTTTATCAGTCTGACGGCTTCAGAACAGATTGTATACAAGACTCCAGTTTTATCATCTTTGAACAAATACAGAACTATCATAATAATGTGAAATCAGGATAATCAGCTAAAGAATTCCTTTGAATTGATGGCAAATTAAAATATTTCTGACCCCAAAAATAAAAAAAAAAAGATCAATAATGACCTATGGCTTTTACTAATTCCATGTTTTCTAAAAATTTCAAGACCATAGGGGAAGTGTCAAAACTAGGTTGAAAAGAAAGAGTAATAAGATAGGCAGGAATAAAGCACTTAAACGTATTTAAGAATTAAATGATTGCTATCTTATGAAGAAATAGTGTTGCAACTTCTAAAATCAGGCAGAAAACTTTAAAACTTCACAATCAGAACTGCAAAGAGATGGTGAGTTAATGCTTGGCTCATTCTAATGATTCTTAAATCCAGCCTTTTTAACTGAAACAGGAATACAGATCTATCTAGTGTACTGCATTTTGGTTATTTATCTTACATTTCGGATACTCATCTGCAAAATTCAGCCCCATCACCTAGCTGCAGCTAGCCAAACATTACATTTTATAATATTTTGCTCAGTGGCAAAAGCAAGCTGCACTGCCTCCTAGTTTCCTTCCAGGACAATTCGAGATGATGGTTATCACCTTTAAAGTCCTACATAGCATGGGACCAGGTTATTAGGATGGACATGCTCCAGCTCCCTTCCCTTAGATCAGTGTTGTCCAACTTGGCCACTTATGGATGAGTGGACTTCAACTCCCAGAATTCCCCAGCCAGCCATGCTGGCTGGGGAATTCTGGGAGTTGAAGTCCACTCATCTTAAAGTGGCCAAGTTTGGACAACACTGCCTTAGATGTTCTTAGATCTTGCGGGACCTAGGCAGTGTGCCTTTTCCATTGCAGCCCCTGCCCTGTGGAACACCCCCCCCCTTGAGATCCAGCAGCTGCCCTTTCACCTTCTAGAAAGCATGTAAGAGCTGGCTTTTCCCTCATGCATTGGGATAAGGTGAGGTTGGAGTGGGAGGAAAGTGTTGTGGGCTGCATCAGGCAAGTTTTTCTATCTTTGGTTTTATTGTTGTCTGTTTTTACGGTTCGCACATATTGTTTTACCCTTTGGTTGTGAGCTACTGAGAGTTTGGTTTTAATATGGGTGGCTATATAAATGTTTTAAATGAATAAATACATGCCTCACTTCTGGATTTATACCTAAGCAAAAAGAGAGTCATCAGTGAACATGAGGATATGGCAAGTTAGATTTTGTCTGAGAATGGAGAAGTTCGGATTATATTGGAAACAAATGGGTGGCAGGTCTTAAATAAAAGTCCCATGGTCCCACTTCAGTCTCATAGGCTCTATAGTGTCCTGTATGTAAATAATTTTCTTTTTAAACATTATTTTATTTGTTAAATGTATTTGTTTTAATATACAGATATAAAGAGAAAAAATAATACAAAATAAAAAACCAAAATGGAAAAAATGAAAAAAGAAAAAGTATAAGAAAATATTTTGTATATAAAAAAATCTCAGTTTGTAAAAAACTGTGTTAAATCGTGAACCACAGAGTAAGATTGATGAGTCTTTCCATTACATTAGTGTCATAAGCAGAGGGCCAGTGGGGTATAATGATTATGGGGTTCGACTAGCCCAAGAGACCCAGATTCAAGTGTACCCTCAGCCATGAAAGATCATTAGGTAATTGGGGTCACTCTCTCTCTTTCTCTCAAACCAACTTACTGCACAAGGTTGTCATTGTGGGAAAAAATGGGAGGAAGGAGCAGTGTGTGTGTCATCTTGAGCTCCTGAACTAAAGGGGTAGGGGGATATTTATTTAACAAATAAATAGACATCAATCCAAGGTTTTAAACCTGAAATGACATCTTCCCTGTGAAAGAGTAAATGTTTTACTATGCCCCACACGCACTACATTCACTTGATTATGTGCCATGAAGTAGTTTTCAACTCCTAATGACCACATAGACCGATTTTCTCCATGACAATCTGTCCCTAGCCTAGTCTTTCAGGTCTTCCAACAGTGCACCCATTGTGGAGTTCAAGGTGCTCTCTAAGCTTGGTTGTTTGCTTGCAGATGTTTTATTACCTGGCTAGACAACATCATCAGTGTTAGTGAGTGTGGGGTTTGCTCTCTGTTGTAGTTTGCCCTGCCAGTGTTGGTGGGGGTGTGGTTTTCTCCTTGGTAGTTCCTTGATTAGGGCATTGTTTTCTGCCTGTTTGTCTGGGGTTGGTATCCAAGGACTCCACAGTTCAACCCCGAGCTACATATATTCTCTTCTATTGGATTACAGCCATTGCCACTGTAGCTGAGTCCATCCACCTTGCTGCTGGTTGTCTTCTTTTTCCTTCCACCCATCCCAGCATTAGAGCTTTTCCAGAGAGCTAGGTCTTTGCATAATTTGAGCCTACACTATATTCACAGTTCTTCATATAGTAATAGATTCCAAAATTGGAGTAAGCAATTTGAAAGCATATTCATGTCTCTAAACTGCCTTGATCTCTGTAACACCACACTTACAAACTAATGGATATTAAACTGAAACGGGATGATGGTTGGGCAAGTTCATATCTAATGTATATTCCATGTTCCCTCCATCATTTTACACTTCCAACATAACAAAGGTAACAGCCAACCCTTTTTAAACATTCTCTGAAGTGTCCAATAAGTGTGAAAAAAGAACTTTTTGTTGAATTAATCTCACCTTATTAAGAAATATACTGAATATACTTTAAAGCCCTTAATGATTCATTTTTAATATGGTGTATCCCAACTATTTATTCCAAAGTTATTCCAAATAATTAATATTCAACCTAACAATACTTTTTAATTGCCAATTTAAAAAGATTGCACATTTGAAATAGTCCAAAAGACATTTCAGTGCTGATAATAATTTAGAAGTTTTAGATGTTGCTAATGCATCTGGACCAAATTGTGAAATCTGAAGGTATTTTAATGGATTATGTTGCTATTTCAGTTTTAGATTATTTTGTTTCCTCTTGCAATAACTCAGAAACTTGATCAGCAATTAGTGATCTAATGTGTTAACACAATAAGCCCATAAATTCACACACTACTCTCCCATAAAAAAAATCTACATATTTCACATTGGATTTATCTCAAAGTTTAAGTTTAATATATGAACAAAGATAAAAATTATACTTTCATCCCAAAATCCTTTAAATGTGTCTTGCAACCTTTAATCCTGGAAATACATAGATTTTTTTTTTAACTAAAAAAGTAACCAGGCCTATTTCATAGGTTGATGTCATAGGTGTCACACAGCAATTTTCTAGTTTTGTCCATAACTATTTTGGGACTTCGTTGCTTGGATTACATAGAGAAATAGAAGTAAAAATGTATGTATATGTGCATATGTTAACACTAGCATAATCATATGGTAAGTGATTTAATAGATACACTGGTTTATCATCAGAACACATAAATCTTACATCCTAGATAAAGAAAATCTAGAGGTTTAATCTTCCCATAATCTTTCAAAAAATAATTTGTCAATCTGCCAGAAATATTTCAAAGATATTAATACAGGAATCCCTCTAGGTATGAATATTAGTCTCGAAGTAATATTCAATTCTACATTAATCCTTTGCCATAAGCTCATTGGTGTTTTTAACCTCCTATTTATTTCAATAAATTACTACTTTACTACTATATTTATCCTTTAGAATAAATACAGGTAATCCCCAGTTTAAGAACGAGTTCTGTTCCCAAGGTCTGTCCTTGCACAAAAGCTGGAACAGTATTATTCCATAATACTGTATAAGTAGTATTGTGTAATTAACTTGAACAATTGTGTATTTAACTTGAATGTTGCTACAATAGGCTCTGTTCTTAACTATGGGTTATCTGTAACTTGGGCGTTCTTAACCCAGGGACTACATGTATTCCAAGATACTTAAAAGAATTCTAATACCAAATGAAGCCTCCATTTTTATAGATATTCATAGATACATTAGAGTCTCTATCAACTATATGAGGCTTACTCCAATTAATTGAGTTACCTAATAGTTTACTAAACTGTGGTATTATATTAATACATTTTGATACAGAATATTCATAATTATTAATGTGTTATAATATCTCAACTTACAATAACAAATTCAGTCCCAGCAGAATTTTATGTCCATAATGTCCTTTGACTGCCTGATTGTTCCAGTATCAAATTAAGCATAAGATGAAATAAAGAGATCTTCAATAAGATATCTTGATAAGTGAAGAAATAATTCCATTTGTAATAAGCCTGACTAGAGGATGTGAATCGTACATTTTAATCCAATTAATAAACACAGAAATCCATATTTAGCCAAAAATCACTCCATAAATTTGAACTGTGCTATATCAAAAGTCCTTTCCACAAATTCACCACTGCTGATTCCTGTTTTTCTGAGTACATATTTAAAATGCCAATTAGTAACCTAACATCACCCAAGACTTTTTGCTGCTTTATAAAACCAGATTGCACAGGAAAGAGTATCAAGGGAAATATTTTCTATAGTCTATGCACTAGGGTCACTGTCAAAATCTTGGGATCAACATTCAGAAAGAAATTAAGTGGCAAGCTTGCACAATCAGCAGAAACTGTGCCAGCCTTCAAAATAGTGTTAGACATATGCTGATTTTTGCTCCTACTGTACTGGAGGCTTTTAATGTTGCTTTTCTGAATGAAGTTTTTCCAGCTACCTTTAATTAGCAGTCCAATACTATAGAAATAAAAACCCAATATTCATTTATTTGCTTGCTTACATACTTACAGGGGCTTACATGCCTAAATTGACAACATACTGCAAAGAAGAACACTAAATGTAAATTAGTTTAAAAGCAATAGCATAGTTTTTTCCAGAAGAATCCAGCAGGTAGCATAAAGTAGGCCAAGTTCTTTGGTTATCTTCCAGACTTCAGGAGCCTGGAAGGAACAAATTAAACCAATGGATGGAAAGGCACAGAAATATATTATGGACATCCTAATATTTTTTTTATAATGGGAGGACAAATGTATATCAATTTCTGTATGAACTTTAAAAGGAAAATTAATCAGCCGAGTGCTTTGTGGCTTTCAAGCATGCATTATCTAGAAATCATTCAGTTCTTATTTTGAGAGCTATCTTCCAGATTTCTAGATGTATTTTGAATGCACCTCTATCTCCGGAAACAAGGAAAATGTTTTCGGAGGTGCAAGCTTGAAGGCACACACTGACTAGGAATATTTTCCCTTCTGGCAGAGTCAGGCAGAAGCCTGTCTTAATCGGGCTCAGATTCTTTTTCCCTTCTGGCTTTTTCTTGGCACTGATATTTCAAAATTACATCTCAGCCTGAGAGAAAGAACTGCAGAAGGATTTTCAACAGTGTGATTTTTCAAGTCAATTTTTTAGTGTTGCTGGGATTTCATAGAGCAAAACCAAAAATCAAACACTGAGTACTTGATATTAAAAGAATCTTTCCATAACCCATAGATACTGCAGGCTAGAAGATTAATGGGATGCTCTTCATTTTTGCAAGGTATTTGTGAGATCTGACTTACATATTGCATCAAAGAACTTTCTCCCTAGCCCAATTTAATATCCTATCCTGTCTATTTAATATGCTACCCTGAGCCACCCAGAGTCATTGAGGATTGGGTGGCATACAAGCTTAATAAATTATATTATTGTTGTTGTTGTTGTTGTTGTATTGTTGGTCACACAGTCAGCCAGATATTTAGACTGGATTTGGTATTTTTATCCACCTATTGAGTCCTTCCCAAGGACCTGGAGTAGGCAGATGTTGTTTGAGGCTGTTAAAGGTATCTATTATTGCTGTTGTTATTGTTATTATTTTAGAGAAAGTATAGTAACCTTTCCAAAACTGAATGAATCTGAGAATTCATTCTGAGAATGAGAATCTGAGAAACTGAGCAGAGTCACATATATGTTGTTGTGCATCCCCTTTTATTGTGCCCCTTTGAACAGACCTTATAATTCCTCTACTAAACGGATGCACAACAAAAGATAAAGAAATATATCTTCTCCCCACTGTCAGACCAGTGCTCTGAGATGACAGAGAAGATTGCAATAGTCTTTGCTGTTGCTTTTGAAAGTAACTCAAAAATTACTAGAATGATATGCAGTAATTAAAATGGTGTGGTTATGGATAATGCCATACACCAGGATATGTTCTAACTATTTTGTGGTCTTTAAATGTTTAAGCTTTTATAAACTTTTTTTTATAACTCTGATCATTGATACAATAATAACTATTTCCATGTTAGATCCTCCTGAGTTTCACTTACAGTACAAAGATTTCTAACAATTCTGTCCTGCCAGTGATCACACAGATAATTCTTTTTCAAGAGTCACTTAGAGTCACTTCCTCGTGAGATGGGCAGTGTCTAAATTTGAAATATAAATAAATATATGAAGTGAGACTCCTGCTTTTTTTAAAAAAAAAAAAATCATTGGTTCTGGCTGATCGTCAGAGCTATCAACTCATGTCTAATATTCTCTATTTAGAAAAGGTAATAGAGAAGGCAGTGGCACTACAGTTCCAGGAACTCTGAGATTAATCAATGATACCTTTTATATTTTCCAGTCTAGGATTCACCTTGTTTTGTGCACAAAGATGGACTTCATCGTTATTAGTCCTAAGAAAGGGACAGGAGGTTTACGATCCTGTTAATATGTTTATGAAGATTCTCAGTCATCCAGGTGGAATTGTCTGGAGGTTGAGTCATGGCAACTGGACTTCTGACTCAACCTCCAGACAATCCTGTTAATACTCATAAATCTCTTGGCAGTATCTTTTGACCATGGTACCTTGTTGGGAGTTAGAAATACCACTCTATTTATCTCTAAAGGAAAAACAGGGACTCTCTCTACCTGGAGGAGAAAGAAGGTCTATGAACTGCAGCTGGCACAGAATGTGGCAATGTAAGCAATGAATGGGATCTCTTTAATATCCCTCCATAACATCCCTCATTAATTAAATGTTGAATCAGCTTCATTGGTTGCCAACTGTTTTCCAAAAACAATGAAAAGTGTATACACCTTTGTACACAATGATGTATAAAGCCTTGCACACTTTAGGTCCAAGCTATGTACAGGACTTTCTACTCCTGTATAGTCTGCATTGGATTCTTAGGTCATTAATGCGGTACTTTTTAGGGATACATTGACATCAGCAGCCCTGCATCTTTCTCTCTCACAGGTTGCATTTCATGTTATAAACTGTTACTAGATTTGAAGCAACAGCCATCCTTAATACAATTAATGGGGGAGCTCAAAACATATTTATTTTTATTGGCCTTTTAATACTACTGTTTACCTTTTATAGTTTGTATCAGTTACATTTTAATGTTTTCATGAATTGTTTGATTGTTCTTTGTAAGCCACCCAGAGCTGTTAAGGGGAGTGACAGGCATATGATTTTTTGGCATAGTCAAAATGTCATTGCCTTTATTGGGCTAAAATTGGCATTTGATTCAATTCCCAGAGATAGGTTTTGGGTAAAAGTGGCAGCCTTCTACATCAATCAAAGACTATTACTTTTGATTATGAAACTCCATAAAAATATTTCAATGCAAGTCCTATCTGCCTCAGGTTGTCTGCAACAATTCCCTATTAAAAAAAAGAATGAAGAAAGTGTGTATCCTAGCATTCCTTATTTTCAATGTTTACATTAACTCTATAACTCAAGCTATTAAAAATAATGAATTTCATCCCCTTAAGCCAACAAGCATCCCCGTTTCCATTCTTCTTTATGCCGTGCATCCAACCTTCCCATAAAGCAAATAGACTTATGCTGGAGACTCCAAGCCTTTGCCTTGGTCTATGAAGTGGTAAGACTCTGCATCGATCATTCCAAGATAAAAACAGTCATTTTTACTAAAAGGCTTAGGAGCTATAATTATCACGTGGAAATAAATTAGACCAGCATAGAATAAATCAAGGCCTTTAAATATCCCAGAATTATTTTTCAGTCTTGTGCTGCTTGGAGGAAACAAATAAGAGCTGTCAATGACTAGGCCCTTAAGACTGCTAACACAATTCTGTATTTTGCTGCCAGCAACTACAAGCTCATAGCTATAAACATTTATAAAGCTAAGGTGATTCGCCTTCTGCTTTAGGGTTCATGGATCTGCAATTACAAAGATTCAAGACTCCTTGGAATGGTCAGATCCAAATGTTTAAGAGCTACAATATGCTCTGAGGTCTCCAGAGTGTGTCTAACTTTCTACTTATGCTTACAATCTGGACTAGCTTCTTTAGAGGCTCATATGAGACTTTTCCACTTCAAATTCTTATAAAAAATCATCTTCAATGAAAAATATTTGGTCTTCTTCGCTTTCTTGGATAGTTTACAGTCATTATGGAGAAAAGACACTGAACAAAACCCCAGATACTAGGGCCTTTCAGCCCAATATTTAGTCCCACGTGGACATGGGAGAGAAAATTTGTAACTGAAGCAATATGCCTTTGACACCGATCTCCAGAAAGATTGGAGTAAAATGTGGAGATATAAAAGTGGAAGACCTTTCATTCCAGCCAACTACTAACAAATACTCACACATGCCCCACTACAGATGTTTCTCCCTGGCAAGATTCAATGCATTGCTATCTGTCCTAGTGAAAGGAGATATAACAACTTCCCTATACAACATTGGTTAAAACCCTGCCTAGTAGGGAAACTGAATCTGTCATGCATGTCTTGTTGCCCTGCTGATTCTACATTGCTTAGTATGCAGATTTAATAACTCCTTTGCTACATAATTGGCTCGGGCAGTTTTGATGGAATGGGAAGGAACCCTCAGAGACAGGCCATCCTGCAATACCCCTACTCTTGCTCTGAGTTGTGGCTGACCTACACCCAGAACTAAGAGGGGCACATTTTCAAGAAGGTAAACCCCCATTCTGTGCCCAACTAGGTTTAGGTAATGCATACCAAGTTGTCCCTTTAATCCAAGATTAAATCATGGATAAGATGAGACATACTACAGGCTGACCTTGTATTAAGTAGCAACAATCAGAGACCAGGGCCACTGAAACTCTGAAGACCAGGTCTTGGGGCTGAATCCAGGGGACTAGAACAAGGCATCCCCCAAAATGGCCATGGTTCACATCATGGATAAGATCAATCAATTCAGTATATTGCCTGTTAATATTATTGCTTCTTGCTTCCTTCTAATTTGCCTTTTTGAGACATATACAGTCAGGTCCAGAAATATTGGGACATCGACACAATTCTAACATCTTTGGCTCTATACACCACCACAATGGATTTGGAATGAAACAAACACAATGTGCGTTAACTACAGACTGTCAGCTTTAATTTGAGGGTATGTACATCCAACTCAGGTGAACGGTGTATATGCCTCCCACTTGTTAAGGGACCAAAAGTAATGGGACAGAATAATAATCATACATCAAACTTTCCCTTTTTAATACTTGGTTGCAAATTCATTGCAGTCAATCACAGCCTGAAGTCTGGAACGCATAGACATCACCAGACGCTGGGTTTCATCCCTGGTGATGCTCTGCCAGGCCTCTACTGCAACTGTCTTCAGTTCCTGCTTGTTCTTGGGGCATTTTCCCTTCAGTTTTGTCTTCAGCAAGTGAAATGCATGCTCAGTGGGATTCAGGTCAGGTGATTGACTTGGCCATTGCATAACATTCCACTTCTGTCCCTTCAAAAACTCTTTGGTTGCTTTTGCAGTATGCTTTGGGTCATTGTCCATCTGTACTGTGAAGTGCCGTCCAATGAGTTCTGCAGCATTTGGCTGAATGTGAGCAGATAATATTGCCTGAAACACTGCAGAATTCATCCTGCTGCTTTGGTCAGCAGTCACATCATCAATAAATACAACAGAACCAGTTCCATTGGCAGCCATACATGCCCACGCCATGACACTACCACCACCATGCTTCACTGATGAGGTGGTATGCTTAGGATCATGAGCAGTTCCTTTCCTTCTCCATACTCTTCTCTTCCCATCACTCTGGTACAAGTTGATCTTGGTCTCATCTGTCCATAGGATGTTGTTCCAGAACTGTGAAGGCTTGTTTAGATGTCGTTTGGTAAACTCTAATCTGGCCTTCCTGTTTTTGAGGCTCACCAATGGTTTACATCTTGTGGTGAACCCTCTGTATTCACTCTGGTGAAGTCTTCTTTTGATTGTTGACTCTGACACACATACACCTACCTCCTGGAGAGTGTTCTTGATCTGGCCAACTGTTGTGAAGGGTGTTTTCTTCACCAGGGAACGAATTCTTTGGTCATCCACCACAGTTGTTTTCCGTTGTCTCCCGGGTCTTTTGGTGTTGCTGAGCTCACCGGTGCGTTCCTTCTTTTTGAGAATGTTCCAAACAGTTGTTTTGGCCACGCCTAATGTTCTTGCTATCTCTCTGATGGGTTTGTTTTGTTTCTTCAGCCTAATGATGGCTTGCTTCACTGATAGTGACAGCTCTTTGGATCTCATCTTGAGAGTTGACAGCAACAGATTCCAAATGCAAATAGAACACTTGAAATGAACTCTGGGCCTTTTATCTGCACATTGTAATTGGGGTACTGAGGGGATATTACACACCTGGCCATGGAACAGCTGAGAAGCCAATTGTCCCATTACTTTTGGTCCCTTAACAAGTAGGAGGCACATATGCAAACTGTTGTAATTCCTACACCGTTCACCTGAGTTGGATGTACATACCCTCAAATTAAAGCTGACAGTCTGCAGTTAACGCACATTGTATTTGTTTCATTCCAAATCCATTGTGGTGGTGTATAGAGCCAAAGATGTTAGAATTGTGTCAATGTCCCAATATTTCTGGACCTGACTGTACATCCTCTCCTCGTTTAGCAACCACAATACATTCCTTAAATTGGAAGCAAAATGGTCACTAAACAAACACATGACTGAGAGAAAGACACTGTAAAAATCACTGGTTGCTGCTGTCTCATTTAGATAAAGTTCTTTCATACAGTATGCTATGCCTGACCCCTGTTTTTTTCTTTTTTTGCCCCCTCACAGAGCAGAGAGATTGCCTAAACAAGCTATCTCTTCCTGAGCTGCTTTTCTCCGCAGTGTAGTGCTTCCCTAAAAAGTGCTAAATGTAAGTTAACAAACTCAGCTCTGTGACCTTAATTAGTTGATTAAAAACTAATTTAATCATCACTGCTGCCTGAAACTGACCAGACCTTAATTAGTTTCACACCTTGATTATCAGTTGCATGAAATTTTGTCATAAAAATTGGTGCATTGGTCAGAAAATGATTTATTATTATTATCATTGTATCTGTGAACATTTGCTATTGAGGTAGCTGCTAAACGAGCAGTGGCTGAAATGCATATTGAAAGTTGGTCTTTGACTTACTTAAAACAAACTAATACAGTATTAACTTTTCTTTTTTTTTCAAAAGCAGACTTGGGGATATTTAGAGCAGATCTACTGAAACTTGTATAGGATTTAAGGCAGAATACTAAAATAACAGAAAGGGGCCACTTAGGCTACCAGCTCCAATACCTAGCAAAGTACAGGAATCTAAATACAGGTAAGAGCATCTCTGGTAGATGACTATTTTGATCCTGTCTGATATCCATTCAGATTATTTGAAAGATGCTCTTCCCCTTCAGTCAGGGGTACAGTCGTGTGAAAAAGAAAGTACACCCTCTTTGAGTTCTATGGTTTTACATATCAGGACATAATAAAAATCATCTGGTCCTTAGCAGTTCTCAAAAGTAGGTAAATACAGCCTCAGATGAATAACAACACATGACATATTACACCATGTCATCATTTATTTTACAAAAAGAAAGCCAAAATGGAGAAGCCATGTGTGAAAAATTAAGTATACCCTTACTGCTTCCATCAGTATGAAGAGACTAAGTAGCAGCCAGGTGCTGCTCATCAAATGCCCTTGATCAATTGATCATCAGCAAGTGTGACTATCTCTATAAAAGCCGAAGTTTTAGGAGTTTGCTGGTCTTGAGTATTGAGGTGTGTGTTAACACAATGCCAAAGAGTAAAGACATCAGCAATGATCTTAGAGAAACAGTTGTTGCTGCCCATCAATCTGGGAAGGGTTATAAGGCCATTTCCAAACAATTTAAAGTCTATCATCCCGCAGTGAGGAAGATGATTCACAAGTGGAAAACATTCAAGACAGCTGCCAATCTTCCCAGGAGTGGATGTCCCAGCAAATTCACCCCAAGATCAGACCGTGCAATGTTCTAAGAAATTGCAAAAAATCCAAGAGTTACATCTCAGACTCTACAGGCCTCAGTTAGTATGTTAAATGTTAAAGTTCATGACAGTACAATTAGAAAAAGACTGAAAAAGTATAGTTTGTTTGGAAGGGTTGCCAGGAGAAAGCCTCTTCTCTCTAAAAAGAACATGGCAGCACGACTTAGGTTTGCAAAGCTGCATCTGAACAAATCACAAGTCTTCTGGAACACTGTCCTTTGGACAGATGAGACCAAAGTGGAGATGTTTGGCCATAATGCACAGCGCCATGTTTGGTGAAAACCAAAAACAGCATATCAGCGCAAACATCTCATACCAACCATCAAGCACGGTGGTGGAGGGTGATGATTTGGGCTTGTTTTACAGCCACAGGATCTGGGCACCTTTCAGTCATTGAGTTGACTATGAACTCCTCTGTATACCAAAGTATTCTAGAGCCAAATGTGAGGCCATCTGTCCGACAGCTAAAGCCTGGCTGACATTGGTTCATGCAGCAGGACAATGATTCCAAGCACATCAGCAAATCTACAACAGAATGGCTGAAAAAGAAAAGAATCAAGATGTTGCAATGGCCCAGTCAAAGTCCAGACCTCAACCCAATTGAAATGCTGTGGTGGGACCTCAAGAGAGCTATGCGGGAAGGGAAAGGAAGGCTAGAAAGACAGAATGGTAAGGCAAAGCAAGGCAAAGGTGGTGAAATCTGTCAGGTCCCTGCTCTTGGAACTAACCAGCTGAAGGTAGCCTTAGCCTTGTTGCTGTTGGGTTCGATTGTATGGAGGTGGTCTTGGGGAGAGGAGATGATAAAAGGACACCCAGAAGATAAAAAGGAAAAGAAGACAAAACTACCTATTCTCCAAGTGAGTCAGAAATCTGTGGAAGATGCCTCCCTTCATGAAGTGAGACAACAAGGAGGTAGGGTCCCCGCCCAGTTTTTGACTCAAAAAAGCAAGAGATAGCCAGGAATGGGTCGATGAACAGAAGTAATGAAGAGAGCAGGTTGTTTTACTGTTGTTTTTTGGGGGGTTTAGAAGGGTAGGTTTGCATAATTGAATACTGTGCCAGGCAGTCAATGTCAGCCCTGTAAGATAGAGCAGACCAAGAAACCAATGCCATATAAGTCTAAAACAATTTTATTGGAACAGCTATGGTGACAGAATCTTGAAAGTCTGAATGTGCTTCCCCCTTCCTCACTTTATTCTTGTGTGAATTAGGCAGCGGCTTGTCTGAGATGTTTTCTCAAATTAGTTTCTTGGAAAGGATTTCTCAATTGACTGATCAGTGCCTTGGTAGTGGCATCTACTCCTGCCCTTCAAGGCCACTCCCTATTCCTTCTACAGTCACTTTCTTGTTACAATGAGGTTAACTAGAATCGCAAATCTCCATAGGGAGGTGACACCAATTAAGATGGCCTGCCTTAAGTGCCTGATGCATCTGGAGGGTTTCCAGATAGATCCTGGGGATTTTTGCAAGATCTGAAGGGCAGTTCTGTTGGGTGACTCATTAGCCTCTTGAAAACAGATGCGGCAAAGGTGCTGGAAAGAATTGTCCCCAAGCAGCCATTTCCCAGTCCATCAAATCCAGTTGGCTCCTGGGTTTTCTTAGGAGCTCTAGGAAATGAAGAGATGCTTGAAGCAATGTTGGCTGAAAACAAAAAGTGAGTATGAGTGGACACAAGTACAAGTGCAAATTCAAACCTACTCTGTGGCAATAAGAGTGGCAAAGTGAAACTACAGTTCTGTCTTCATTGCAGCTATGGACTGTCAGCCAGTTGAATTATTTAGAGTGCCCTGGATCCTATTGAGGAAGAACAGGTTGGAAAAACAAATTAGTGTAAATTGTGAAATCTGGTTGAGGATTTTGTAGATAAATCATTTGCATTTGCTCTGAGCTGGTAGATAGATAGGTATTGAAATGACCTAGCTGATGCCTTATGATATTACCTGAAAGGTTTTTGAGTCTGTAAATCTCAAGGCAGTGGGCAGAGTTCTCTATGATCTTAGCTCCATCACTTTTAGACCAGGTTCCTCCCCTGACTTGCTGGTTAAAGCATCCAGAGAGGGAACTGGGAATTGGATCCAAATGTGCAGAACTTTTTTAAGGGAAGAGGAGGTTCCAGCAGCTTTGAAGAGATGCTGGTATGCCATCTCCACAAGAAATCACACTTGGATCCAGTGGTAATAGACAATTACTGCCCAGTATTCCGTTCTTGGGGAATGCTGTTGAGAAAGGGATGGGGCTGCAGTTATAGAGAATCATGGACAGTATGCACTATCAGGACCCATGGCAGACTGGATTCAGTCCCCAGCATGAGACAGGAACTGTATCATGTCAACTTGAGGTCGGTCTCATCAATATGCTGATAATACCCAGTTGCATAGTTCGCCCCAGGCCCAACAGAAGATATGGAAGAAGTTCTAATCCAGTGCCTGGAGGCTATCAGAGCCTGAATAGGAAGAAGTAGGCTCAGATCCAACCCAAGCAAGACAGAGTGGCTGTTAATTTATAACTTACTGATTCTAGAGTAATACCAACTTTGACTCTCAATGTAGTTGTACTCCTCCAGAGAGAGCAAGTTTACTACCGTAGTCAACAGTCTATTGGTTCCTGCTGGAAGAACAAGTCTTTGCTCAGCTTTGGATGATTCACCAGGCCATTGAGAAAGGTCTCTCATGACCTTCTTGTCTCATATTTAGAGTGCTGCAATTTTCTTTACATGAGACTGCTTTTGAAGACCAGCTAGGACCTTCAGCAGATACAAAATGCAGTGTCCTGTGTATTTATGGTCACTTGTGTTACTGCCACATTACACCATTGTGTGGAAGCTACATTGATTACTGGTGTGTTTCCAGATGCAGTTGAAGTTACTGCTGCTACTTTTAAAGCTAATATCTAAAAGATTGCCTTTTCCAAATCAATTCTACTTATTTTATTCAGACAGTAACTGCTAAGGATCCCGACCTATCATGAAACATGATGGGAGAGGTCTTAAAGGTGGGCGTTCTCTTTTGGGACTCCCCTCCTATGGAACAACTCCTTCCCCCCATGTGAAGATGGCCCCCTTCCAGAAACTTAGCTCTTTTTCAAGGCCTTTGAGGATTGATTGTGAAGTCATTGATGACAGTATTTGTTTTGTCATAATTTGTATTGTGTTTTTATCATTATGTTGCTTTTATTAGTAGTACACTGCCTAGAGTCTATTTGGATTGATGCATCTTATAATCTCATAAGCAAGCAAACCATCAAAGGAGAACAGACCTTATATAGAAACCTGATAAATCTCAATTCTAAAGAAAATAAGCTATATCTTAAACTTATAAACTTACAATTTTCCAGGTATGAAGTCAACAATATCACTGCAGGGAAATGCATGGTACAAAGTTTTATCACTAATATATGAATCATTATTCCAGTATGCATTAAAGAAAAAAGTATCAGCAGGTTTTGCAATTTGAAAGAAAAATTTACCCATTAGTCTGCCAAAGACAGAAAGCTGAGTGCCTTGGTGAACCAGAATGGAATCATTATGCTTAGTGAAACATTAGGCTTGCACATAGCCAAAAATATCTATGAAAACAATTATGATATATTTATTGCAGTACCAGTGAATAACAAATTACTTTTTGGTCAGATGGCTATCTAACTGGACAAAATCAAGATCAAAGACATGTGAAGGTACATTAAAAAGAAGAAAATGATATTTTTAAAAATATATATATATAATGGAGTTATGGGGTTCCAATAAATTCATACTTTGCTCCGTTATAGTATATGAAGACTTTAATTTTCATATAATACTGTGAATTCTGAAGATGCTCCATATACAATTAATTAGCTCTACTAGCCTATTGCTACTAGATAATATAGCATAATACAGCACCATGGTATAATAATATAATGAGCTAAGATGCTCAGGAGAAAAAGATGTGTGCAAAACATAATATATAAATGTTTTTTAAAAAAATGAGGGGTGAGGTGATCGAGCAAGTGGAACAAGACAGAAGGATGCAAGCATCACAGTATTCAGTTCCAGTTGTGAAAGTCCAAAGGAAGAGCTGTCAATGTCTCTCCACTTGCCTCACCATCATAATAATGTACTAAACTTAATTGAAAACTTTATGGTGCTAATTAACCTTAACTGAAGATGTACTTTATATTTCAATGGACTTCCATCTTTTAATGACTATTTCCTTGGTTCTTGTTTTAATTAAGTACACAAGAATGAAGTAGCAGTTTTGTAAGCAGTTTAGTATATGTAATGTTGTAAACCATTGCATTATAAACAATAATACTGAATTCTACATTCCTTCCTTTCAGGGAATGGAGTCCTTATCCGATTGCTGCCCATTCTTCCAGGGCCCCATTAGATGAACCGCCCTCCTAGCTACTTTATAACCAAAGCCTAGTGCAAAAGAATGAAGCATTAAGTGGGGTGACTAAAGAAGGCTGATTTAGTTGCCAAACCATTCCTGTCAGGAATGGCATCACCTACAGGTGATTAAAGGACTCCATGACATCAAGGCCACCTAGGCCTCTAGGGACAAAGGTGGGCCTAGCAAATCTACTTTTCTGGGGACAAAACTGGGTCTAATGAATTTTCTTTTCAGGTGGAGTGCAGCTCTATCCAAAATATATGCTGGAGGGGATCCAGGAGAATAAAAAGGTATATTCCCTATAACTCCCTTTCAAGAGAAGGTGATCAAGGCTGATCCAGTAACAAGCCCAGTTAAAGCTCTTTTTGTTATACTGCTACCATGCTAAGATTGTCCAAATTGGAGAATTTGCAACTGGGTAGTAATTATTAGAAAATGTCCTGCCTTCTGATGGTGGTAGCTTCCTTACAAAATACTGCAACAAATATTTTAAGGCCTAAACCCTGCTATTTACAAGCAGAAGGCGACACACTGGTGTTGACTTATCCATAAACTACTTGACTTTCATTGTGGTAAAGCCTCAGCCCAAATTAGCTGAACTTCTGAATAAACATATGTAGAATCAAGCTATATCTCCCACTTTTCAGGCTATCAGTCATTATATTGCTGAGGATAAGTACATTAATTATCCTCAGCAATTATGCTAAATGTGTACACTCCCCAAATGAGCAAATGGAATCAATACAAAAGTTATTTATTTGGAAGTAAGAGATTAAGAAAGAAAATATTGTTTATCAATAATGACTGTATTTTGGTCGTGATCCTTAAGAATAGGCTAGATTTATTTTTAAAAACACTTATTAAAATGTGTATGCTATCAAATATGCATTCTAATTAAAGTTTTCAACACCAAAGCTTTTCTGACTATCTGCATTGTAGAAGTCAAATTGTCATGATATAATGACAGAGCATAGTGCAGAATTGGTGCATTTTATATTCCTTGCTTACAAAGTATAGGAGGTTTGGTTGATTCCTTCCTTATAATACTAATGGCAGAGTAATTGGATGCTTCTCCCAGAAGGTACATTCTATGAAAGCACATTATTTAGATAAAATTAGTTACAAGATTTCTCTTTCTGTCACTTAGGTCATTGTACCATATAAAAAGGATTAGCAACAATGAGTCAAACCAAAAGAAAGAAAAGAAAACTTCATATAAACAGATGCTATATCCTCTTAGTACAATGCACTTTAAAAGCCAAATGATAATGATAATCCTGTCAACTTAACTAAAAAGTGTGATTTCAACAAATTACAGATAAACTGGCACCCGTTCCCCCACCTCCATATAAAAGAACAAAAATGGAACTTTGGGAAATTCCATTTAACAGATGTTTCTATTCTGTACAAAATATCACATTTTGGTATAAACAACTTTTTACAACCAATATGAAAAAAATGCTGTTAAGTTTCGACCCACCTTGGGAGATCTGGGTTCACTAATTGGATGGCCTTGGGCAAGTCAACATGTTCTCAATTTTCCTTAGCTGCTCTGAATATATAAAATACTGTATATGATTATACTTGGAAGTAAACTAATTGAAATACTAGTTTCATAGATTTTTTTTGTAATAATGTTTTATTGAAGTTTACAAATACAAAGATAAAAACTAATACAAACTAAGAATATAAAAAATAAAAAATACAAAGTGCAGAAAAAAGGGAAGAAATAATAAAGAAAAAAGATATAAAAAGAAATGGCTTCGCCCTCCATCAAGACAAGTAGAAACAACTTCAGTAACATATCATCTTCTCTGATATTTCAACAAAAGATCTCTTCTTCCCATATCTCATCTCTTATCAATAAACATTAATTATAAAGCCTCATCATTCAGTCCTAATCAGCAAAAGTCCATTAAGAGTTACCAGAAATATATATATATATATATAACCTTAATCAAATACATCAGTTTTATATTCCTTTACTTTTAACACAGTAACTTATCTTTGTCTAAAAATACAGCAAAAAAATCTCCCCAAAACTTATGTCTTATCTATAAACAAATCTTTATAACCTTGTCATTCAGTCTTAGTAAAAAAAAAAAGTCCACTAAGAGCTAACAAAAACAACACATACAGTATATTTTAACCTTGATCAAATAAACCCATCTTGTATTCCTTCCTTTTATTTTTAAGAATCCTAATATTAAATGCCTTCAAATAGCGTCCCACAAGTTGATTGCTTATCATCTTCTCTTTGTCTCCTCTCAGAAACTCCTTCTCAAGTTTAACACATCTCTTTTGTAAATCCAAGATAAGAAAACTATCCAAGTCACTCTTCTGATTTATTATTTGTACATCCCCTTTAATTATTAAGACATCAGCCAGTTTCATTTGTAAATCTAATGTAACATCATTTTCCATATCATTGTTGTAGCCTGACATTTTTAAATCCATTTTCAGAACCACATTCAAATCAGCCTCAGTCTCTGTATTATCCAGTAAAATCTGCTCCTTTTCTATAACTTATTTTGAATCCATTTTTATAATAGCAGACATTCTTAAGGGTAATTTCTGAGTGCATTGCTCCCAAATATCCTTGAATTCTTCCAGAGTCAAATATTACTCCATTCGGTATTAATGGGTCTCTTCTCCTTTAATTATAATCTTTAGCTCTCTCTGATTCCGTCTAAACCTTCAAAGTCCCCTCTTATCATGGTTTTTTTCCCCAATCAACAACACTTTCCCACGGGAAGATTTCTTACAGTTAGTTTCAATATCTCACCAATATATACATATATATTCCCCTCTCACCCCTATGGGTGGTACGTGCCTTCCTCAATCTCGGGTCCTCTACCAGAGGCCTGGGAGTTTGAGGGTTCTGCACAGTATCTTAGCTGTTCCTAGCACTGCACCCTTCTGGACAGAGAGCTCTAATGTTGTTCCTGGATCTGTTGGAGCCATTCTCCCAGCTTCGGAGTCATAGCCCGGAGTGCTCCTACCACCACTGGGACCACTTTGGCCACATATATATATATGTAAAATTTTAAACAACTCACAGGAAGTATTCTTGTAATTAATTTCAAACCACAGCTTAGGTGAGATGACTTTCCCCCAGCATTAAAACCTGCCAGAAACTGTTGTCTTATGGTCTCCTCACAGGGAGCCACTGTATGGAGTGCTTGTGGGCAATCCTGGTCCTCTCCTTGCTCTGGAAAGGAAGTCCAAGGAACCAATCCATTCACTGGCTCCTCTTTGTGCTGTGGTCATCAGCTATACTCTCACAGAGTCATCTTCAGTCTGCCATTGCTTCCCTGGAAGTCATTTCATAGCTTTTTTTTTTTTTTTTTTGGTATTCATTCATTGCATTTATATCTTACCTTGTCTCTGAGACCTCAAAGCATCTTACATGGTTTGTCTTCTAATTTAATCCCCACCACATTCCTGTGAAATGGGGAGATCTGAGGCAGACTACATTTATCCAATGAGCTCAGTTTCTCACTGGGGACTTGACCTGGATCTTCCCAGTTCTAATCCAGTACTCTAATTATACCCATCTGCCAGATCTGTGTATACCACTTCTAATCCAACAGTGATTTGAGAGCAAATGTATTTCACATATTATTCCTTAGGTATTCCAAAATCTTTATAGACCTTTTTAAATTTAAGGTGAAAACAGCATCAATGTTGCTTGTTTTGTGAAGTTAGAAAGATGTCTGGAATCTACTAATTGGGTTCTGCTCAAATTGTTGGCTGCCTAGAGGCTTACTCAGACCAGTCTGTTTACAGCTCAAGTTTCCTTTTTTCTTGCCCTGCTTTCTTCATCTTCAATGTCAAACAGAACTCCTGAGGAAAAAACTGTTCTGATTCCATTGAAAACCGGTCCACAACAGATCCATTTGCCACTGCATGTGGACTTGCATCACTGTTACTTCCTAGCCCTAATTAAAAACAAAAGTAACAAAAAAATAACAATCCTGTATATGAGTTTGCTTTTTCAGTTTCAAAATGGTTTCAAACACATTTTCCTATTTGGAAATACTTATACATCTGTTAGAATGTGACAGGGGCACTTTGTGACAGGATACATAAGGAATCTGAAAAAGTTTTTTCCAGTTTTCTTTTTTACTCACTTAAAAGACGGCAAAGAGAAATTTTAGCCAAGCTTTATCAGAACAGTCAAACAGTTTGACCTTCCTGATTTCCTTAATTGTTTTGCATTCTCCTCCCAACTGATAGCCTAACATCATGTAAAACTACAAAACTGCTCTCTAACGTTTAGCCTCAGAACAATTCAAAGTACTGTAATTATATCTTAGGCAGTTAAGATTTGAGCTCAACATATGGGTATGCCTAGCAGATACACAGCCCTCTGTGTTCTTAAATACCTGAATGACTCTTATCTAGACTGATTCTCTCTGATGTTAATATGTCATTGTATTGGTACTAGTGGCCAACTGATAGCCAGCAAATTCTGGGATTCTAAGACAATGAACTCAGTGCTACAGTGAATGCCAAAGATATTTTATTGAACATATATTAAGAGAACTACAAAGGAGAAAATATATATATACCAGACAATGTCCCTTCAGCTTGTCAGGAACCCCAAAATAACAGCAGACAGACCCCTTGGAGTTGGCTAGCTGCTACATAGCACCTTCCTAGATTTTCAGGTCTATGCTAAGGTTCAAATGTCTAGCGTTTCTTGACACTTTTTCTACTTTTTTAGAGCATAAATGGTATAAAAAGGACAACATCTGGAGACGGTCTGATAGAACACCTCATCACAATCCAGACATTTGACCATCTGCCAAAGATATCTTAATTATCTTTAGCATACCACTACTTATCCTCCCCTCAGTACATGTCAGACTAGAGAGTACAAGTTGTTCTCTATATCGTAATTGTTAAAAGCTGAAATACAGATAAGAGGCCAAAGTCAAAGTGATTGTGCAATATAAGATACAATCTGTGAGGTTGGTTAGGTAATTCTTTCTAACCATGGATGTAGGGAGTCTATCTTACTGAGTTCTTGCTGTTCTTTGAGCTTGGTTGTTTTTCCACAGACGTTTCATTACCAGGGTAGCTAACATGATCAGTACATGGGAGAATGAAATTTGATATTTGTTTATATATGGTAGTTTGTCCTACCAGTCTTGGTTGGGGTGTGGTTTCACCTTCAATACTTCCTTGTTTCTTCCATGATTGCTTATCTGTTTCCTACTTATCTGGATATTGGTTGCTACAGAGAATGTGCTCTGGGCTTTGTTTTTGTACACAATAGCTGCAGGCGAGATTACTGTATGCACAAATATGGAAAGATTCATCACTACCCACAATGCAGGAATGGTTGGTGAAGATGATGGAACTTGCTGAGATGGCTAAATAGACTTCTCTGATCAAAGAAAAGACAATATCTATGTTTACTGCTGACTGGAAACCCCTTATGGACTTTTTGCATAAAACAGAAAAATGAACTTATGATGTATGGTTTTAATGATTAGACAGGACAGGTTATAGAAAGAAGAGAGTTGTGTTATAACCATTGAGTAAAAAGTAAGTTTATAATTGTACTTCTAACTGCTGGAAAGAAGATCAGAAGCTACTTCTTTGTATCTTTTTTTTTCTATTTTTCTTTTACTTTTTTCCCTTTCTTGCACTTTTAGCTTTATCTTTGATTTCTTTCTTTCTTTCTTTCTTTCTTTTCTTTCTTTTTCTTATTTCATATTAGCTTGTATTAGTTTTTATCTTTCTTTTTTAAAATCTTTAATAAAAATGAATGTATGTATTAGTATATATATAAAGAGGATATGCTCTGGGCTGTTAAGTTTCCTTCCCTGATTTTTATTTATGTCTTTTAAATGATATGATAATGGGGTTTATCTCTATGTACATGTTGACGGAAGATTCATCAGAATGCTAAGCTTCTCCCATAAGCACTACAGTATGTCCTGTGAGAATCTAAACAATCTTCTATTTCTACCAGCTCCCTACTTTCAGTCTTAAAGCAATAAGCTTGTCAATCCAGCCAAACGTCATCTCTGATTTTCTGCATTACCTGGGTTACATTGTTGATCAGCAAGAAGTTAATCCAGAAGAAAAGGTGCAAAAAAGAAGATGTAGCTTCCAACCACCAAGGAGGAAGTAGGATTATTTCTTGGGATTGAGAAGTAATATATTTATACCATAATTTTCCTATGACCACAATGTGTGATGAAAATCTAAACTATTTTCCCTGCTCCTTAATAGCAAAGCATAGCACAGAGAGTTGGTGCTGAGCTTCTTTGGGTATTTGCATGGATATGCGAACAGCCAGCAAGATATCATGATGGGAACAATCTCATCAAATCGCTGTCATCAATAGAAGGGGGATTAATTTTAAAGTTCACAAAGGAAGTATAATCAGAATAGGCTACCACCAATCAGTTTGAACTTCTTGACCCATGTAGTATGTTCAGCTGGAGATTCTTAGCCTACTTTTCCTTTCAGCCCATTTAGAAGAATTTAATTCTGGCCTTGACAAGGAGGTGGGAAGGGTAAGATAGTTACTCAGCCCTGGAAAAGTAAAAAGTATGAGAAAGAGACTCAGAACAGCCCTGCCTTGACCTTATTGTTCTTAAAAAGGGTTGGTGAAGGTTTTGAACAAACTTTCAATTTTCTGTTTAAATACCCTACAACAATAAAGTAGCATTCCTGGCATTGCTATGGGATCTATTTCTTGACTTGGCCTACCTCAAAGGGCTGACAGCCCTGATTTAAGAAACAGAAAGGGATCTAGCTGCCCAAAGCTCAGAAGTACAGAAGTTTACATGGACCAGTATGAAACAAAAAAGATAGCTACAATATATAGCCATGAAATTTTGCACATGGGGAGAGGTGTGAATGAAAAATCCCTGTATTAAGCCAATAAGGCCAAATCCCTAGATATAAAATGAATTTAATGAGAAAAAGAAAATACAGAAAAAACAAGGAAAGGCAACAATCATATAGACAGAATTCAAAATAAAATCAAGATAGCCAACCAAGCTACTTATTACTCCCTTGAATGTGATGTTGGGTTTTGGAGTTCTGTTTAGATACAGTTACAGGGCCTTGCTGTTGCTGTTTCTTTATCTTTGTTCTCTTTTTTGAAGAACTATCCACTTGTATCCAAAGTGAAGGAAAACTGATAGACACCTTCTTTGGCGGAGTCTGACTGTGTTTTGACTAATCAAGGATCTAATCAGCAACTTGAAAAATCACATAGTTGCTAACTCCAGATCTCTAATAACCTGCTAATAATGATAAAGTTTTCACCATTTGTCTCATTGTGTAAATGGGATTCTGTTGGCTGAATTTTATTTGCAAGAGAAAGTGCTGAACTGTATTTGTAGAGGCCTCTCAGCTTTGGGTCAACTTACAATGCTTTAGAAGGCATCACTGTGCCACCAAAACTAGGTGTTTTTGTCACAATGTGCAACAACATATTAAGTCCCTCTCAAAAATCTATTGAAATTTTAATTCAGACTAGGAAAAAGGGTGATTGATGCAGAGAAAAATGAGTTATGAACAACATGCTCCTAATGCAAATACATTGTGGGTGAAGGAGGAAGGCTATTTGTGGAACAAGTGGTATCTATTTCTTATATTTTGTGAGAAAGAATTCTCCCACTCTTCCCTTCCCACAGTTTGTTTGTAACATCTGCTATTTCACAGCTGAATTCTTCCAGAAGCTAGCCTCTAAGATGTTCTTTAAAAAAAAAAAAAAAGGGCAGGTATTTTGAGGAATGTCCTCATTTTTTACTTGAAATTTCTGAGATGATGTATTAGAAACTGTAGCATATGATTTAAATTCTATGATTCAGTAAAAATAAGACTTGAATATCTAAATGGAAGAAATGATAAATGTATTTTAATTCCTTCAATTACTACATCCCACAACAAACACTACAGAATTGGGATTTCAAGTTAATTAAATTATATGTAACTTATCACATGCTGCATTGAATGGTCTCTGAAGACTTTCCAAAACTAAAAGGTTTATTTTAACAATTATAAGGAGGCATCGTTTTAGTGAACAGCAACCAACAACAGGCTGATGCAGAAAAAAAACATACAAGGTATTTGTTCAACGCTTACAGTTTAAAAAAAATACTATGTTTAAATAAAAAGTAACAATTAAAATATTTTAATCATATTTACCAGTAATAATAATTTGCAGTTCTGAGTATTTTCAATTTTCAGTGCTGGACCTTTAATGGGCATCCAAAGTGAAAAGTAGAAACTAAGATCACCTTCAGGTCAACATATTGTTCTCAAAGATCTCCATACATGGGGTTGAAGACCATAAGATACTTTTGGAGAGACATTGTTATTACCTTAATTGTGTTCCAACCAGTGCTTTGGACAAAGAATGCTGGGAAGTTTGCTAATCAAACCAAACATTCAATTTTCAAACCTGAAAAACCTGCTATTTCAATTACTGGTAAAACATATATTATCCAAGATTTAATCCTGAATGAAAGCGCTAACCTAGAGTATGCCATGGAGATCTGATATATACAGCAGAACCACAGAAGAGGAAGGAATTCCTCTCTCTCAACTTTGTCCACTGAGCTGGTAAGCAGGGTGATGTCTATATCTTTTCATACAAATTCCATCTCACTGACCAGTTGCTCCACAGAACTATACAATTTTGACTGCATGCTGCTGTGTTTGTGTGATTGGGATAGCGTAGAGATACTGATAGTATACCATCTACCCCACTGTCCTAATAGTCTCCCTCCTGAGCTAGCTAGCTTTATTTGGGGTATGGTGTTGGGATTACCTGAGGTTTCTTGTTTTGGGGGTGGGGAAGATTTCAGTGTTGTTGCTGGGGTTGCCCAGTCAAAAGAGGCTTCAGGGCTTCAAGATCTCCATCAGGAAATGGACCAATCCCACTTGGTATCTGTCTAATATGTACAGCAGGGTATCTGGCTGTTTCTGAGGAGCTGTTAATCTGTGTGACTCCTCTGTCATAGACATTATGCTCCCTGATCACTTTTAAGCTAATGACCAGCATAACATAGCAGGGAAGACCAGTTAAAAGGCATTGGATAGATATGGATCCCCCCCCGAATGAGCATGCCAAGTGATACTATGGATATCCTGGATGATCTCTAGAATATGAAGATGATCTTGGCAGTTGACGCTGTTGTTCTTAAGCATACTCTTCCCTCTTGCAAAGCCAAGTCAACTCCTTGATTTATTTGAGAGCTGAGAAGGATGAAACAGAGTTTAAGTTAGAGTACAAGCAAAGAGATGCTAAGGATGGATCATGTTGTGTATGGAGTGAGATACATTTGAAGGTTATTTCTTAGAACTGGAGGCAGCCAAGAGTGCTCAATTCTATTCTCCACTTCATCCATACCAAAAGGCCAGCACTGTTCTTCCTTTCTGAGTAGGATCTCTTTCACCAAGATGTTGGAGGGAGGGAGTTATAATATTGTCTATTCTGTGGACAATGTGCATCATTCCTTGCGGACAAAGTTACAAAGTAGTTCCATCTTGATTTAGATTCCAGACTGGTATAGTTCATAGGCATGTAATTTCAGCAACCACTTGTCCTAATATTTTGGATTCTTTTTGTGTTACAGATCTTAAGGATAGGGTATATGGAGAAATGAAGGCAGCCACCTCCCTATTTGCTTCTCCTAGCTAATTAAATCAGCTGGGCAGAATTGGCCCCATGGTTAACTAAGGTAATCTTAAGGAAAGGAAGTGTTCCTGTCTGCTAAAGGAGGCAATTCTAAGCCTTTATTGTCCTGAAAGATCTGTATAGTTTACAGGCCACTCAAATATTATATTTCTGGAAAAGATGGTGGCCTCGCAACTCCAGGTACATCTGGATGATTCTGTTTTCCAGATCTATTTCAAGGAGGATTTCAGATGGGATATTATACTGAAACTGGATGTGGGGAATGTATTCTGCTAGTTTTCCTGGACCTTTCACTGGCCCGCTATTGAACCTGATATCCTTTTGGAGTACCTGGTGGGATGAGGCCTTGGGGGCACTGCTCTTCAATGGTTTCAATCCTTTTTGTCAGGCCATGTTTCCAGGGCTCCAGGGAATTACTCTTCAACACATAGATCACTGACATAGATTGCCCCACATAGTTCATTTTATCCCCATACTGTTCAACAACAACTGCATGAAATTGCTGGGAGACATCCCCCAGAAGGATGAACTAGAGTGTCCTCAGCTCTATTGCTTCTTACCATCCAGTCCCAAGAAAACAATCAATACGCTTGAACATTGTCTAAGTTCAATAATGGACTGAGTGATGGAAAACATGCTGAAATTAAATCCAGGCAAGACAGAGGTGCTGTTGGTAAATAAGAAACTGGTCTTGGGCACTGAAGTTCAGCCCATATTGTGTGAGATTGCACCCCTCCTGAAAAACCAGGTTTGCAGCCTGGGAGTGTCTTTCATTCTGTCTCCAGATTCATAGTTATAGTTAGGCATAAAATGTCTGGCAGTTGCACTTGCTGCAAAATTAAGTCCTAAATAGCTTAAAGCTAACATCTGCTATTATGAACTGGTTCTAATATCTTCCAGAAGGCCATTTTGTCAGAGGCTCATCTTTCTAGCATATGGCAGAAAGATTGCTACTGCTCCCAGGCTATGGAATACACTCCCTTGTGAGTTTGCCCCTGCTCTTTCATGTTTAGGACATGTGTAATGTCTCTTTTGCCAGGCTTTAAATTATCAGATTACTTTAGTATTTATTACTGTTAATTTTAATATGCATTTTACATTTTGGATATGTTATTTTTGGTCACTGTGCTGTGGGTTCCCCAAAGTAGAAAGGCAAGGTGTAGATTAAATACTTGAACAAATAAACAAGTAAATAAAATAATTGTCACTGTTACTTTTTATAGAACATCCATTCCACATTATTGTCAAATTATTATTTACCCAATATTTTCTGAGTTATCCCTTTCAAACCTTTTCTTTTTTTACTATAAATACAATTGCAAGACCAGCCCATTCAGCAATTCACATGTGAACATACCATTGTTTGCAAAAGTGAAAAGAAAGGAAGAAGGAATAAAGCATGCAGAGGATTTCTGGAGGAAATCCAAATACTCAGTTT
Source organism: Python bivittatus (assembly GCF_059951505.1). Lineage (NCBI taxonomy): Eukaryota > Metazoa > Chordata > Lepidosauria > Squamata > Pythonidae > Python > Python bivittatus. The sequence continues at coordinate 37,889,849 of NW_028277098.1, forward strand.
TACAAAACTCTCCATAGCAGCAAATAGGTAACCCTAGGAGATATTTACCTCTCAACTGCTACCTGTAACTTTTCCTAATGAAAGGCAACCTTCGTGCAGTTTCAAGCTGTTTGCATGCTTCCACTTGGACAGGGATTGGATTCACTTATCCCACTTAACAATGGTCTGTGAATAAGTCACAACTGACTGGGCTCACACATTAAGTTATAAACCATTATTTGCAAAACACAGTGGCTGAATTCATATAATATGCTAAGCCAAAGCCAAACAATCAATATAAGATTTAGTATAAGTAAGAATAGCCTGCAGGATCAGGCTGAGACATATCTTAGTCCAACATTTTGTTTCTCACCATGGCTACTCAAATGCCTTTAGGTGTTCATTAACAAGAAGCAAAAAGATACCTCTCTCCCCCAATGTTTCCTGCTACTAGTATTGGGAGGCATTTATTATCATTGGTCCCACTGTCAGCCAGTTGTTTAGACTGGATTTGGCATTTTTTATCCACCTATCGAGTCCTTCCCAAGGACCTGGGATAGACAGATGTTGTTTGAGGGTGTTAAAGGTGTTGTTGTTGTTGTTATTTTGAGTGATTTATATGGCCAACATATTTATTCTGGCCAACTAAAAAATATGCAAACAACATCAAAAGTAAAAGCAATAACTTAAATATTTATAACAACAACAACAACAAAAATCATAATAACTAAACACACATAAGCAATACAATGTGACCAAGGCTCCTAATAACCCTTCTGAAAAAGAACAACCAAACAACCAATGAACCTTACATGCCTAACATCTTGGCTCAATGCCTGAGTGAAAAATCAAACTTTCATGGGCCTACAGATGGCTAAAAGCATCAAGGCCACCTCAATATCAGGAGGCATGCTGTTAAAGGGCAGGTGCCATAACAGAGGAGGCACATCTTCTGTCATTGCTTCACAGAAGGGACCCGAAAAATGTCTACCCTGCTGGATCTGGTGAGATGAGCAGTCAGAAATAGACCATCCTGCAAATAACCTGTCACTAAGCCATGTAGGATTTTATAAGTGATTACCAGCACCTTGAATTATGTACCTAGAAGCCAAATGGAGCCAGTGCAGCTCATAAATTAATGGCATTGCATCGGTATACCAAACTGTGCCTATAATTACCCATGTTGCCATGGGGCATACTAAAATTGCAGTTGCTATTGCATTCTGGATCAGTTATCTTCCAGGATAGTCCCATGTAGAGTGCATTGCAATAGTCCAACCAGGAAGTGACTAAAGCATGAATGACCATGAGAAGAACTTCTCAATCCAGGAATGGGTACGTGAGATGGATTTGTTCCAAAGATCCTCCTGGTCAAAGCTGCCACCTGTTCCTCAAGCAGGAGATGTGAGTCCAAGGGGAACCCTTGCACACTACCCAACCAAAATCAAAGATGGAAAATCTCCAGATTTGGGGAGCCCCAAAACCCACAGCCACTTGGTCTTGCTAGGGTTAAGCCAAAACCTGTTCTTTCCCATCCAGATCCCTATAGCCTCTAGACACTGGGAAAGAAGCTTGATACCATCCCTTGGATGGCCCAGGACAGAGATGTACAACTGAACATCATCCACATACTGAAGATACTTAACTCTGTGCTTACAGATGACCTCACCAAGTGATTTCATGTAGATATTAATGTGAAAGAGTAGAGCCTTGAGGTACTCCACAATGTAGGTGTCTAGATCTGTCTTCTCCATCCCCCCAACACCAACTGGGACTGGCTTTGAAGAAAGCAGAAGCACTATAAAACTGTGCTCCCAATTCCCAATCCCAGCACACAAAAGAACTACCTGCTTCTCCCCCAAGGAACGTTCATCACCACATGGACCCAGCCACATGTTATCTCCTGGAAAGCCTTGTTAACCATGAGGAACATGGATTTAAAACACAAGTGGCAGGGCTGAAAGCTCCAAGGACTAACCCAGGACTAACAGGCTCAAACTCTTCCCATATAACCAAGCATGACCATGTCTCTGTGAACTCTATGGGATATGAACAGCTAGAATCCAACATGGAATGAATCTGACTAATTTTATTTAACCCATAGCCTAGAGAAGTCTAGCAGCCCTGTAATATTTTAGCTCCTGGGGTCTCTCTGAAAACCAGGGACCTTCAGGATCTGTGCACACAGAAAGTCCTCAGGTATAATCCAATCCAAGGCTGCTATCACCCTTTTGTTCCAAGGAGCAGATAATGCTTCAGTCAAACCATGCAACAAAGCCTCAGGAATAACCCCATGTTCCCTAGAAACCCAACTGGATCCATCAGACACCTGTGGCAATTTGAATGACTATATACTTCCTCCCTGTGATAGTAGGTAGCCACAGAGAAATCCAAGGCTAACAGGGAGTGATCCAATCATGACAAGGATTTATGGTAATTCTCCAACTCCAGATCACATTGTCACTGCCTTGAGACAAAAACCAGATCTAGCATGTGATCCCCAATGTGAGATGGGACCTCAATAATCTGGATCTGGCCCAGGGTTGCCATGTTGGTCCTGAGCTCCCCCAAATGCCTCCAATTCTGGGCCCAAAGAAGGCAAGTTGATGTCTCCAGTCAGGGGAGCTCCACCACCAACCTACATGCAGCATCAAGCAGTTCAGACAGGGAGGTTGCTATGCAGCAGGAAGGCCTGATCCCTAGTGCCCTATCACATTACTCTTGGGTAACAATAGTCACTTTAGCATGCTAGCCTCAGAGTTGTAGCTGATGCCACACATGAAACCCGCACATATATCTGAGGGGGGAAACCCTCTGTGCTCAGTGAGGCTTTAGTAATGCATACCAGGTCAGTCCTCTCATCCATAATTAAATCATGGAGAAGCCAGAGAGGTAAAATTGAGTATTCAAGACTAATTATCCTTGACAGTCCTGTCCTCAATGCTTAATATCAGTATTAAAGGCAATGATTTATACTTAAGTAATTATTTACTTATTTAAAAACAATGTTACAGAGAGTTAGATTTACTTAATAAAATATGTTCAGTATTTAAAATAGCAACATCTAAGGTATTTCTTATCAAATTGAAATGGAAGGGGACAGAGTCCTTAGGACTGTGAGCTGGGCCACCTGCTCTTTCAATCTATGTCCCTCCTGGCTAATTAAAGCTGCCCGGGGGATGTTGTATGGCTGGGTTCTAGCAATGGTGAATTCTTCCTTGAGTGAGGGGGTTGTTCCTCTGCTTCTTAAGGACGCATTGGTTCATCCCCTCCTCAAGAAACCATCTCTGGATCCCACCATATTGGACAATTTTCACCCAGTATCTAACCTCCTCTTTTGGGGGAAGGTGATTGACAAGGTGGTTGCACAGCAACTTCAGAGGACTCTGGATGAAGCAGATTACCTGGACCCCTTTCAGTCAGAATTCAGGCCTGGGTATGGGGTGGATATGACATTGGTTGCACTTTTAGATGATGTCTGGCAGGAGAAGGATGGAGGTTATGCATCCATTCTTGCTCTGCCTGACCTCTCAGAGGCCTTCGCTACCATTAACAATGGTATCCATCTGGATTGGCTCCGGGGATTGGGGGTGGGCGGCACGGTATTGTGCTGGTTCTCCTCCTTTCTCCAAGATAGGTTCCAGTCGGTGGTGATTGGGAAGGAGAGATCCCACCCTCGGCCCCTACTTCATGGGATCCCACAGGGTTCAGTGCTCTCTCTGCTCCTATTTAACATCTACACGAAGCCACTGGATGAGGTCATCTGTAAGCATAGAGTTAAATATCTTCAGTATGTGGATGATGTTCAGTTGTTCATCTCTGTCCTGGGCCATCCAAGGGATGCCATCAAGCTTCTTTCTCAGGGTCTAGAGTTATACGGATCTGGATGGGGAAGAACAGGTTTTGGCTTAACCCTAGCAAGACCAAGTAGCTGTGGGTTTTGGGGCTCCCTTGCACTCTACATGGGGCTGCTCTTGAAGAGTATTCAGAAGTTTCAGCTGGTACAAACTACTGTGGCACAGGCAATTATGTGCGCCTCTAGAACAGCAAATGACAGCTCTGCTCTGCAAGCTGCATTGGTTAACACTTTGCTTCCAGGTGCTGGTTTTTAAAAAGCTTTTTAAAGCTCTTCATGTCATGGGACAGGTTATTTGAGGGACTGCCTCCACCCGATTACATCTGCCCATCCCAACAGGTCCAGCAGAAGAGATTCACTGTGGGTCCTGTCCCTAAGGAGTCCCAGGAGATGGGCCTTTTCTGCCATGGCAGCTGCCCCATGGAACATCATCCCCCCTGAGGTAAGGCTAACCCCAACCCCAATATCCTTCAGGAAGCCCCTTAAAACATGGTTGTGCCAACAGGTTTGGAGGTCTCAAGGTGGTGGTGCATTAGGGAGATGGCTTTATTGCCCATAACAATAACTGCCTCTGCTACTCCATTATTGGTAACTTTGATTGTGTTTTAATTGCTGAATTTTTAAATTGTTAGTTTTTTATGATTGCTTTTTATTGTACCCTGCCCAAAGTCACAAATCTGTGAGATGGGTGGCTATATAAATATGATATATTGAATATATGATATGATGAATTAATTACATCAAATATACTCTTACACAGCATATTGGATAAAATGAGTGATAAAATATGATGTATTTTATGAACCATAAAGCAAGCTGTAGTTAAGGTAACTGTAGCTGTTTCCTCAATGAGAACTTCTTCAGTATTTAAATCTAGTCAGTTTAGAATATGTATTGAAAATATTTAACAGTTGCTCTATTATTCATGATGGGTAATCACAGTTGGCAAAATGAGATATGAGCTGCTTTAGCAATACTGTTCTGAAATGCGCAGATGCATATTTTATTAATTACTTCAAAACCCAAGAAAGCTTTCTACAGAGAAAATATGTAGAAACACTTGAATAATTGGAAGTTCCATTATCCCATTGAAAGAAAGGGCAAATTCATTTCATAGCAGGTTCACTGATACACTCATCTTTTACTGTTGTATTTATCCTTGACCACTTCAGGCTATTATCTTGAGATATCATTATCCAATAATGAATAACAAATGAAACAACAGCTTTAAGATATGCACAAGATGCAAGCACAGATATTAAGAATCTTACAGACAATTTACTGGATTCAGTTTATTTTGTAAGTGCCAATAAACAGATATTATCAGTTTTCTTAATAATTTTGGCTACATGTAGGTTTCATCCAGTTGTTCCAGAAGAAATCATTCTGCTAAATCCTTAATACTTTACTGCAGTGAAATAGTGTTTGTTGATATATCAATAAGCTTTTCAAAAATTGGACTAAGATACTGACGTATACCTTAGCCCAGGCAGCCAGATGAAGAAAGGCCAGCTTCTATAAGATTACATTATAAAACAAACATTTAGGAGGCATAGCAGGCTAAATCATACAGAATTCTTCAAACAGCAAAAAATTGCATAAAATATCTTCAGCCATATTACTGTCAGATTGTAGAATGTGGTCATTAAGAAATATGCTATGTTTGTAAAAATAGTGCATCCTTAAAGTAGGGAAAAGGAAAACAATGCAGAATTCCTTCATTTCCTGTTATATATAGTCCAGATTTATAAATATTTGGTCATCATCTGCTCCTTATTAGATATTCTCACTGGCAGATGTTTTAGCACTGAAAATGACATTAAAATGCAATTCTAACCTAGATAGGATACTGTGCTTTAAACTGATATGATGCAACTCCATTTTCTTATATTACATAACTTTATAATTAAACTACTTTAACTGGGGTTTTTTTTTTGGAATGAGGCGATTATTTACTAAAATAAATTTTCTGATGCTGCATGTTCTAAAATCACACCAATTTGATTCTTAGAAATCTATCATTTGATTCAAACCTATGAATATCAGTAGAAAACATTTCCCCACTCTTCTAAATTGGGAAAAGGTTTTAACTCAGGACATTTCCAACACATTCTTCTTTTTTTTATCATAATCCTAAATATGGTTAGTTCTATTTTAGAAATTTGGAGGCTGAAAATACTGCAGTTTTTCAGCAGCCTCAAATTCTCTTGCTAATTGGTGCTGCTGATGCTGTTTGCCACTTTTAGACACTTTTCAAGCTGCCCTACTTTACTTGAGCAGAGAATATGCAATAGTAATACAATTACTTACCTTGAACCATTTATAGCCACTTACATGAAAGTAAACTCCGTTAATTTACTTCTGAATATACAAGACCATGCTATAATTAATGATATTTTTATGGTTCTGCATTCTTAGATATTCAGGTTCAGCTAAAGTCATTGAACAAGTCATGAAGAAGGGGAAATATTTTTATAAAGAGTAAAATGCACTAATTGAATATTTTTGAGAGATTCATAAAACAGTTTCTAGAGATGCCAAATTCACATTCTAGACTTCAGACATATGTGTAAAACAGCCATGTATCTATAACATTGTAACACTTAATACTGGGTCATTTAACATCTTTAATGTAAAGGCTATGACAGCTAAAAAATGGGATTGAAAAAGTATTGTGCTCTGGGATTGTTTTCTGCCATGTCACAGAGAAAACCATAAGGATAGTTTTGATTAAGGCTTCACAGTTACAGATAGAAAGCCAAGCACAGAGACATAGTCTATTGTATGTTCACTGTGAGACAGTAAAGGGGTAAATAATCTTGATTGGTAGCATGCGAATAAGAGGCTTGAGACTATGCTAAATTGACATAACGAAAGTACAAACATTACATTTTCATTTAAGATTGAAGCAGGCACAGATAACCACAGGAGACCATAATGAAGCAGATATCAGAGGGAGAAAAAAAAGACTGCTAGTCAGACAAAAATATAACAGAAGTTGTAAAATGTTGGAATAATGAAGAGCCTAGGTTAAAAAGTCCATTCTAATACATAGTGATAGAACATGGATGGTCTTTGGTGGGAAGGTAACCCAACTTTGTGAACTAAACTGTGACAAAAACAAGTGAATGTATGCCTGTGTCTTTGATATTCTTGTATATTTGCCAAAGTTTGCTTTCACTTCACTTCTGATCTTTGTTGGACCAATGATTCATAGATTAAATTATAACTATTGGTCTCCTTTGATTTTATTTATTTATGTATAAATAAATATATTATTACATTTATATATTAATAAATTTATATGGCCACCTATTTCATATACATGATTCTGGGTGGCTTGTTCGATTTCTTTAGGTAGGGCCTTAAAATCCTTTCTGATTTCTGAATTATTTTGGAATTAAATTTAATTAATCCTTTTTATGTGTTTAAGATGTAAAATGCGAGCATGACAACCATTAAATCATACATATTTTCTTAAACTATGTGTATTTCTATTGAATCTTGGCCTGTGATGATGTAAATCACTGTGTTTACACCCCAGTATTCAAGTAGTATCTATGCAGCTTAACTTGTTAAGTAAACCTAGTCACTACAGACTGTAACCATGATTTAGAATTTAGCTTGTTGTGTGAATACAGCCAGTTGTAGGATATTTAATAGATAGATATGACTTTATTATCTTCTTAGACAAAAGCAGTCATACAATTAAAAACCTATAAAAGCTATAAAACCTGGCAATGTACATTGCATTTCGTAGGTAATAATCAATAATATATGTGCAGATTTATTATTGGCTATTGCATAAAACAGATAGAAAAATTAAATACAATGGTAATCTCTGCTACTCTAAATAATCTTGCGATAGACTGACATGGCAATTGCATCAGATTTTGTAACATTCTCAGAAGTCCTTGTTGATGTATCTGTGAGCAGGAAACAGAATCTTTGTCATTTAGGCTTCTGCAATAAAGGCAGCATAATTGAATCCTTACGCCAAGGTAAGTAAAAAAGGCAGTGAAGAATAATGTGGCCAACATATTCATTTTTCTCCATGAAGCATAAACAAAGATTTCCAGCAAAGGGCTATAACTAAATCTACCTTCTAACTGGGCTGATGGCCAAAAATTGTATCTAGCCAAGGTAAAGTCTTGTCTGTGTTCTGGGCATAGATGAACTCATAACTGAGTTAGCCAAAGTGGTAAGACACTGGGCTGGAGCTTAGGCCTTCTAAAGGTCTAAATAAAAAATCTACTGTTTCACCTCTACACAGTTTCTTTGATTACAACCAATGTTAGATATTGAATAGAAGTCTTCAGAGTCTCTTCGAACTACATTTCTTCCCTTTATCTGAATGAATAGAAAGTTGTCGTGGACAGTTAGGGGCTCTCCAAATGCACCAATTCAAGCTTGTATTTTAAGCAGCAATGGCACATTCCTCCCTCAGATAAAATCAGGCCCATCTCTAGCCTGAGCATATAATTAGAAAATCAATGGGGTGTGCCTAACAATGCATTTAGAAATTTTGTTTGAACAGCTTCAAAGAGGACCTTAGAGCTATAGTTCTAATACTGTATAACAATAACAATAACGTAACATATTACTATGGATAGCAGGAAGATGAGAACCCTTCCCTTAGACAGGATTATTTGATAAAACCTTGATTAAGTAAACCATGTCTTAGAATGTTATAGGAACAAATGGCAGTGTATGCTATCCATTTCAGACTTTTGGACTTACTTGATATATAGAATGAAATTCAAAGGCAAACTACTAAGGAGGAATTTATAGTCAGACCTCAGATTGATTTTTGGCAATGTCAATGAGACAAATATACACAAAATTCTGAAGACTAAAAAAAAATCATTTCCATATATGCCAAAAAACAAACAAACAAAAACAAACCCCATAGATGAAATCATCATCCTCAAATCAAAATTCAGAGGACATCTGCAGTTATAAAAACTAGTCCTGTTTTGAATCAGGGTCTATTAATAAATGATCCACAGGTGTTGCCTATGGTGAGCTACAATCATTACGAAAGATCATCATTGTATAGTGTTTAGGCAGTCATCATAAACAGAATAATTCTGCTGAGCTGAAGATCCAAGACATTGAGAAACTGTAACAGCAACAGATGAAAGCTAAATATAGACAGCCAAAACACTTCTCAGTATATTATCAGTTGAAATTACATTACTGGTAACCACAAACAGCACAAATTAACTTCTTGTCAATTTATGCCTCAGTATAAGCTACCTCACATACATTAGACTGAAACATGGCTAAGTATATGTAATTCTCCCAGCTACTAATTAGGACCAGTGAAAATTATTCATACACTATGAGGTGTGCATAGAGGCCATGCAATCCAGTTTGGACTCAATCTATTCTGGATTGTTCTGGAGGTAATCCAAACTCATTTGCTATCCAAAGCCAGATTACATTTCAGAAAAACTGTTTTCCAATACTTGAAGCATGGGATAAACACTAATACCGTTTTTTCCCCAGCAGAATGAGATAAAATTTATAGTCAAACAAGACCTTTATGACCGAATGAATTCTACAATATTAACTGATTTAGGATTTTTTTTTAAATCTATGCCCTTTTATTTTATTTTTTCTAAATACGCATCTGGTATTTATGGGGATGTGGGAGGCTGTAGCAAATGCAGATGTAAAATGTCTGTGTCAAATTTCATGTAGATAAGTTGAGATATAGTTACCTGCAAAAATGTAGACTTGGTCAAACCAAAATAGTTGCCATTTAATTCTTAGTATGCATAAACAAATTTATGTTAACAATCAACATAATATTTGAGTTAATTTAACTGTTTTCTACATAGAATAGAAGTTATGGGAAAGGTTGCTAATTATCCTGGGCTGTCACTTCCTATAAGGTGTAGAACTAGCACAGAGATATCTTTTAACATGCTTAATTTGAGGACGGGGGATTTTTTCCCCCCATTTCATTTGAGTTTCCATTCCAACTGCCTCCCTCCCATTCTGACTCTCAGGGTGGCAGGATCATTATAATCTACTGTTGTTGTCATTATAATTATTACTGTACTGTGGAAGAGCAGGCTGTTGAGGAACAATTGTAGGCACCTGTGCTGCATCCCTCCCCTCCTATTTGAGCCTTCTCCCCAGCATCACCTTGGCAGAATTGCTTATAAAAGCTGCAACCTTGAAACAGGTGTGGGGGAGAGAGAGAGATGGAAGGAAGGAAGGAAGGGGTGTGGGTTTTGGAAGCTCTGCAGCAGCAACAATCAGAGAAAGCAGGCAAATAAAAGAAGGTGTTTTTCTTCACAGAGACTGAAGGGTCCAGTGGAAAAAGAAGAGGTACAGTACAGCACAGCCAAGCACAACGTTGGGAAGTTGCAAGTGCTTTACATGCTGCCTGTTAATAAAGAAGAAAAAATAATAGAAGAAATCCCAGAGAGAGAGAGGATTTAAAGGCAGACCAGGGTCTGTAAGAGTAAGACACTGTTGTAACTAGTAATAGTAGTAGTATAATAGCAAAAGTGTAATAGTAACAGATAATATAGCATAAAGTAGAAGTAATAGTATAGAGTGTAATATAGTAATAATAGTAGAATGTAGTATAGAGAAAATTGTATAGTATCATTAGTAATAGAAATAGAGTGTAGGATAAGATAATAGCCATAGAAAGAACTCACACATATATTGTCGAAGGCTTTCACGGCCGGCATACGATGGCTGGTGTGGGTCTTCTGGGCTGTGTGGCCGTGTTCTTGAAGTTTTGTTTCCTAATGTTTCGCCAGCACCTGTGACCGGCATCTTCAGAGTGCAGGAGCAGTTCTCTCTGTGCCCAGGGTGATGTGACCCTTTTGTGGGTATTTATAGAGATCTGGGAGGGGGGGAAAGGGGGGGTTGGGTGTGTGTGGGGGGGGTTGAGTTACTGAGTGGCTGCTTGTGTGTGTATCTTCCTGGGGATTAGGCAGGGTTTTTTCTTCTATTGAATTGTTAACGAGGGGCTGCTGGGGGTGATTAGCAAGTTCATTGTGTGAACTGTTCACATGTCCTGGTGGTTGAGCTGAGTTCGTTGACCTTTTGCAGGCTGTATTTTTCAGGATTGGTAGCCAGGTTTTGTTGATTTTTAGACTCTCCTCTTTTTTATTGAAACTGTGCTGGTGTTTGTGAATCTCAATGGCTTCCTGGTATAGCCTGGTATAGTGGCTGTTGGTGTTGTCCAGTATCTCTGTGTTTTCAAATAGGATTTTGTGTCCAGTGTGCTTGAGAGCATGTTCAGCTACTGCAGATTTTTCTGGTTGCTGTAGTCTGCAGTGCCTTTCGTGTTCTTTTATCCTGGTATGGATGCTGCGTTTTGTGGTCCCGATGTATACTTGCCCGCAACTGCATGGTATGCGGTATACTCCTGCGGCGGTGAGGGGGTCCCTTTTGTCTTTTGCTGATTTTAGCACTTCTTGTACTTTTCTGGGGGGTCTGAACTCAGCTCAACCACCAGGACATGTGAACAGTTCACACAATGAACTTGCTAATCACCCCCAGCAGCCCCTCGTTAACAATTCAATAGAAGAAAAAAACCCCTGCCTAATCCCCAGGAAGATACACACAGATGTTGACACCAAAACAAGCAGCCACTCAGTAACTCAACACCCCCACACACACAGCCAACCCCCCCTTCCCCCCCCAGATCTCTATAAATACCCACAAAAGGGTCACATCACCCTGGGCACAGAGAGAACTGCTCCTGCACTCTGAAGATGCCGGTCACAGGTGCTGGCGAAACGTTAGGAAACAAAACTTCAAGAACACGGCCACATAGCCCGGAAGACCCACACCAGCCATCACACATATATGTTTGTATATTTCACATTTGTATCTTGGATAGTTTTTTCCAAAATAAAACATCTCTCCAACTCTTGTTTTTTTTTGTTTTTGTTTTTAATCTGCGCTCAGTTGTTATTGACCCTGCAGTGACTGCTTGGACGAGTCCTTGCAGTTTTCAAGCCAAGGTGTTTCGGAAGTGGTTTGCCAGGGCCTTCTTCCAGAGCCCAACTGGCGAGTGCAGGAGGCGGGGGTTCCGTTGCTTCGCGCCCTTTTTTGCGCTTACAGGGAAATATAAAAATCCAACTGTCTAGGGTCCAATGCTTTTGGTGGATCTTGTGAGTCTAAGTCAATCAAATTGGGTATAGTTTAAAAAAAACCCATGACATACACATTTTTTTTCTTTTCTTGGCTCAAATGGTAGACTTAAATTTTGTTTATCATACTTTACACAATTACATTTATCAGGTAAGCTCTGAGTGGCGGTCATGAAAATTAACATTAAAGTAACAAAATATATATTGTAAGCAGGCAGAAAACATTCAACAAGCACAAATGTTAGACTTAATTCATTTAAATTGCCTGCCAGCCATTATTAAATTCATGTTCTCTCGTGTCCAGTAAAATGATTTTGACCGTTAGGCTGTCACCCACCCCAAAGGATTTATCATTAATATTTATTCTGAATCCCTTTCATAGTAGAAATGAGAACTGTACAGATGTATGAAGCAGTATATGGATGTGTTAGAAACAATGATAGTTTGCAAGGACAGAAAAAAATGGAGAAGTACAGTGAATGGTGTTGACTTAAACTAGAATTATCTATGTTTCCTTTTTGTTTTTATCTCATGTCTTTACTTCCTTTGGTTTATTATTTCTTATTACTTTTCTACACTCTGCATAATATTTTCCACCTCTGAAAGAGAATAACATCATGGGTATGTATGGATGTAATAAATTCTTGCAATGAAGTACAGTAAGCTTATCTAAAAGGCACATGACCTTAAATAACCCTTTTCAGTTTTGTTGGTACATTCTCATGGTTCAGTGGACAAGCAAACCAGTCTTCAAAAAAAATGCACAAACAACAACACAACAATACAGTTAGTTAATCCTCACTAGTATAATGAGCTGTGCTCTGAAAATCAGTAAGGCTTCTAAACCTTTTGTACAAAATATTATGGTAATATTCATACCAAAATGTAAGTAAACAGAAAGATCACTTTCTAGATGAAATCTTGAAGACTATATACAGCTCCAAAACAATTCAGCATTCACGACATCTAGCTGGTTGTCAAGGAAACTTGTGTTTAATCATAGTAATTCTCTTTTCCAAACTAAGCTATCATTTATATTGCCCAGAAACAGTAGATTGTAATTAAAAACTATTTTCCTATAGACTATATTGGATGTTAGAAACAGCTCTGGTCTCTTTTTAATCTTTTAAAAAATTCCTGTTTGCTCTGAAGAAAAGTATTACAGACATTAAGGGCAAGATAGATGAATGGGTAAAAATATTAACCTTCTGAGTTACCATATGTCCATGAAAGCAATACAGATCAGACAATATTACTAAAATGTTATAGACTAGAGGACTGTTTCTCAGAATTTAAAAAGCTATATTCAATACTGTTAAATGTATAATCTCAATGTAGTTAGAAATTCATATGCAGTCCTTACACCAATCCCACACTTCTTTCTTTATGTAACTATATGCTAATATATTATTGAGATTATTTGCTTGATACATTGCTACATGCTTTACATACATTTTGTTCATTTTAACACTCTTCTTCTGAGTTATGTTTTCCTCATTAGATTTCCATTAAGAATATGAGGTGGCAAGGATATGTTCTAGAAAGACATTTAAATGCAGAACTCCTGTGCTACCTGTGCATGAGAACCCTTGCAGAAATAATTAGACAAAATTTAGCTCTGCTCATCTCCCCTATTCAAAACTGTTAGAAACCAAGTATTTTTAAAGGTTTGTGTTTCTTTTATTTTTGTCTTAAGTAATCTTGAATTTTATCTGGACAGCTTCTCTAGTTATGATGCATATTCCTGAACTGTAGGCTATTTAATAAAAAAAAAAAAATGGAAATCTCAAATCATAGGAAATTCTCTAAAATCTTTCCAGAGTTTGAATTCTAGAAAGGAAAAGCAAATCTTTATCTGGCTCTCTTAGAGCTTCAGAACAATTTACCATAGTATTACAGATGGGATTAGGCCTCCCTGGCCTCTACATTATGGATGACTGAATAAATTCTACCACAGTATAATTGGTTTCACTATACACTGGAACAGAGTGTAAATGTGGACAGAACTATATAAAACATTGGCTTAGACAGTTTCAGAAATATCAAAATGCCCTGGGTTCTTTGAGATGATGACAGAAGGTATTTATATCTTTCTACCATCAAAATTTCTTTTAAAAATGGGCCTAGTGGTGCAAGAGAAATAATTAACATCCAGTCCAAAGCTAATCTAAAGTTTCCCATGATTCATGAACATGGTGTAGGGCAAGAAGAAATATGGGGCCATTTCCGTGTCACTTCTCATTTTACTGTTTTGCCCCTTTCATCCTCCATCCCCTAAATAACTATGGATTTATATAACTTATCTCTCTCAAGATATTTCTGTGGACATCCAATAAAACTGAATGCTTAGACTAAATTTAGAAATTTCTATCAAGAACATTACAAACATAAGTGAGAGATGTTTACTACAAATCTTAAGTGCTATCTCTAGGCTTGAATCTGTGGTCTTGTTTGCCACGGCTGCTCATTAAACCTTGAAGAGAAATTTCTAGATCTACATACTTATAATTGTTTATTTTCAAGAATTCTTTACAGATCCAGTTGTCTCCTATCACACTCCAATATATTATAAATGAAACGGAACATTAAAAAATATCTGACTTTTAGTTCATGTAAACTTTGTTCAACCTTCCCTGTTGCCCCATGTAACTGAGGGTGCACCATAGAATGCACCTGAAATCCTGTAGAACTGTCTTTTGAGAAAGCTTACTTTACTGTTGTTATATTCATCACTGAATTACCCAATAAGTCATGAGCTGCATGACCCTGAGAAAAGATGCAGCTTCTTTGAAGACTTGCAGACAGGTGCTAAGCAAGTGCTTGGAAGCATGCTTTTACCCTTAAATTCCCTACTATATAGCAGGGTGCTTCATTAATTACTGCTTGATATCTTCAAAACATAGGATTTCAGAGAATTACTGAGTCTGCAAAAATTAGAACACAGTATCAACCATCAAACCTGAAGTGAACAAGCAAACAATGGAAGCCTCTGTATAACATCTGGGATACTGGCAGTCATAGTGTTGGTCTTTTATCAAGTTTTCCTTAAGAAATATTAAGTTAAATACAGATTCATATTATGCATATTAAAAATATAGGATAATATTAAATTGATTAAATGTAGAGGCTGGCCAGCTCCAGACAACTCTGGGCAACTTACATGATAAGATAAAAAACAGAAAAAACAAAAAGAGGATTATGAGAACTTCTGAACATCTAGAAGGAACAACCCCAGGGCCCCAAAAAATACCCCAAAGAAAAAACAACAGGCCCTCCCTAAACCCAGGCCTGGGAACAAAGCCAACTTTTCAATTACTTGTTGATATTGTAGCCCAAGCTGATAAACAAGAGTAATAAAATTTGATTTATGGCTTAATCCATTTTTTTTCTGCTCTGTATAAGTTTTTATTTCATCACGCACAATTTACTCAGGAGACTTCAATATTATATATTTCACTGAATTTTCTTTTTCAGAATTATTCCTTTTAAAAAAACTTATTTTGCTAATTGCTAATTTTGCAAATGTAGGAATACCAGGTCTGGACTGCAACTATAAATTTGCAGCAAAGAAACTTAGAAATTCTAGTGCTTTGCTGCTCTTTAATGATTGTCCTGATTTTTGCAGCCCATTTCTGGTAGCCAGAGCTAATGATAGTACAAAAATAACTCCAAGGACATGGAAAAACAACTTTTAGAAATATGATGTGAGAACAAATGACCTGTCATGATTTCTGTAGACTTAGAAGTCACATTTCAAAGCTTACAGCCATGATTCAAAACATGACTAATTGCTACGTTTCTGAAGATGTCAGTGATTAATGAATCATTTTGATGTAAATTTTAAAACTTCTTATCAGTATTAAAAAGTAGAAATTAAAAAGTTTTAAGAATTAGTTAATGATTCTAACCGTCCATACGCAAGAGGTTTTTATATTGCATTTTCTTTTTGACACTCTTGAATCTTATAGAAAGCAAACTAATCTCATTCTCCACCATCTCTGAATATCACAAGATGAAATGGCATCAACGGTAAAGTAATTGTCCAGCTCTGTTCCCTTGCTTTGTCAAAAGTTATTTTTTCTTTCTTTTATCAGATGTAAAACAGATATATAAAGGGAATGGATGCATATTCCTTCCTTAAATATTGAGCATAGTGTTTTACAAATATTAGTGCAGGTTGTGAGCAAGTTTTATCAGCTTTCTTATATACTGTATAAATGCAGTAAATTCAATAAATAATGAAGTAGGTAATATAAATTTTCTGTCTAGAGGACGTATGAGTATCAGAAAAAAATTGGGAAAACCTTTTTTAAAAAATATTCCTAAGTCATTTGTTTCTTTGTTTTCATGTCGAATTGGAAAAAATAGAAAAAAGAGTTAAGGGTTTTTTTAAAGAGTAATACTTTCTTTTCAGGATAAGGTATTTATATACATAGATGCTTTAATCTCAGAGTGATATCCAAGAACTATGCAACATGATGATTTTCTTTATATAATCATTACAATTTCAATGTTGAAAAAAGCAGTACTTGCAAAAATAAGATGCACTGTGTTTTCAGATGACATTGCCATTTCCATTTAGAAAAAATAGCTTTTCTCCTTCTGACTATGCCTCAAAGGTTTGGCAATACACAAAAATGAGCAACAGTCCATTTGTAACTCTAGTAATCAGGTTAGAAATTGCTGAAATTATGGAGTTGTTACTCAGAAAATAATACCTGTAAAATGTTGGACTTTAACTTCTGTTGGCCCTGTGAGTGTGCTTTCAAATCCATAAAACAAAAGAACAAAGGATCCAAAAGAAATCATGGTGTACTTCTTGAATGAAAAATAAATCTTTTGAATGTAATGTATCAAACTCTCTTAATCATATATTTAACAACAACACTTTAAAATATAAATTTCCAAACAATATTTTACGAGCAAAGCAAGTTATATATACTATATTTATATGAACTTAAATTAATAAACATACTTCAGATCAGTAAAGGAAGTTAAAAGAATTTTTTCCATTTTTTTCTGGGTAAAAAAAATAAAAGAAGCATATCAAGAATGGGAGGGGGTGTTTAATGGATTCAGAGTTTCTAGAAATTTTCTTTTCATTCATTCATTTGTACAGTTTGTACAAAGATCTCCTCAACATACAACTCTGCATCTTTATGTACTCCCAAACTCCAAATATAGTCAATTCTCCATACATTTTACATCTATCAGATACACAATATTGGATTCAGGATCTGACTATGAAAATGTGTCTTATGCCACAATGGCCAACCATGATCCCTTTATTTCATTTTAAGGTAATTTTTTCCTATTTTAATTTTCACTGAACTCTCTCATTTACATTGATAGCACTTCATCCCTTACATTTCAGGTGCTACGAAGAAGATAAAGAACTTTATTCTGAGTAGAATAACGGGATAAGGTTTGCACTGTAGTGGAGTATGAAAAGCTTCCTAAAAATTATTTACCAAAACAATGCAGAAACTCATCTTTAACTTGGCAGATGCCCTTTCTTGAGCCCATCCTTTTAGAAAACTGTTAATCCAACTAATGTTGGAAACAAGTTGGGGGTATACATTTCTTTAATTACAAATAAAGAAGGAGAAAAGCATATATCTCCCAGATCAGCATACTGAAAAGTATAGAGTAACATCTACTTGAGCAGGGCACTGAAAATTAGTACCACCTATGGTATATATGTATGATGCTGGCTGCTTTCAGGTGAAAGTTTTAAGATGCATTGATTGACCACAGTTCATGATAGCAATTGCAATAATTTCATACACTGTAATCCTATACTCCTTTTCATCCATTTTTTCTTAATCTCAATAAACCCGAAGTGTGGAACAGAACCACAATTTGCTAAAGGTAAAATTACTTCCACAGAATATGCATGTTTGGCTTTAAGAGCTGCATGAACTCTCCTTCCCATTTTCTTTTTGGTTACTGTTACCAAAATATTCCAAGTTTACCATTTTGAAATGTGTTCTGCAACTTTAATTTCCTTTCTTTTCTAGCGAGGAATTGTTAAACACACTTACAGTCCTTTCTTTTAAAAATGAATTATTTCACAATGGAATTCTGCAAGCTAGAAATATTTGACTTACAGCATTTAGAGCAATCCATTTTGCCGTTCTCAGTCATTGTTCTAAAATAGAGAAATTCCACATTTTTAAAAATTGCCTTTTAAAAATGCACCAATATGAACAAAAATCTGCACACAGGTTTCCAATAACTGTTATGCTTGGAGGTGGCGTAAAGAGCAAGGGGGAGGTGAGAACGGGGAAGAAACTAGAATGGGTATGACAGTTATGTACAAGTCTGAGTACATACTGTCATCAATTCCCCACTGGAGGAGCCAGAATCTGGGAGAACAGTTGCAATAAAATATATAACCAGACTTAATTGATGTTGTGACATCCTCCATGTTTTGGGATGGCACAACAGTGTTTCCTAAAATATCTAATCCCATGCCGAGAAATCTGAAGAAATGGAATTCAGTTTTGTCTCCCTTAAAAGCTTCTGCCATGTAATCCCATTTACACTGATGACAACTAGATTGGGCTTTTATCATTCCACCAAGGGTTATTTAGAAAGGAAGGTTTAGCCCTAGATAATTTCAGATTGGCTGGCTAGATCCAGGTCATGAAAGACAAAGCATTTTGCTGGTTTGCAAAGGAACATTCAATCTTTGCATTCTATAAAAGTGAGCATCCTGCTAGAGGAGGACCAGGACGAGCTGCCTGTCAACATTTATGAGGGAGACCCTGAATATCTCTCTCCAACCATCTTCTCTGAAATGTACTTAGAACAAATGTTGGAACCCAAGATCTCAGACAAGCAGGTTTTGTAGCTATGCTCATTATAGTTGCTTTATTGGGTATTCTGTATCTATGATTGTTGATCTTCCTTTTTTTTTTCTGCTTTTCCCTTCTCCCAATAAATTCATTTTTTAAAAAAAATACAGAGGTTTCACTGACTTAATAAAAGAATTTCTCATAAAAACCTTCCCCATGTGCCAGAATACTTGGTTACACAGCTGGTATAAGGTTTGTTAAGAATTCTATTCTATTCTATTCTATTCTATTCTATTCTATTCTATTCTATTCTATTCTATAGGTTTGATAAGATCTAGAGCATTTTCCCTTCTATTTTCTTAGGACTGGGCCGAAGGGAGAAATTGGTAAAAGGACTAAGAACTCCCCAGATGGGCAAGGTACTGTATTAGGAGATTCAGCCCAACAGGACAGCCTATTATAATCATCTTTTACTGGAGATTTTAAATGGTCATCACTGCTTGTAATAGATATAGTTTTGCAAGAAATAAATATAGCAAAATAATCACATAATGAAAAAGAAGGCACAAGATGGATACAACTGCTGTAACAGATTGTCTACAGTAATGCTGAGCAGTTAGGATTTTCACCCTAAAATCCTGAATTTGGATGCCACTGGATTTGGAACTTGCATTAGGACCCAGTGTAAGCTACTTTCTTTTATGTGTAACTTGTAAAATACCTAATTTAGCAATTCAGGGGCAGGATTCAGCAAGTAGGGAAAATATGAATAATAATTAACTGACCACAGCATTTCACTGAAAGGTTTCTTTCTCTTCTATGAAGTCACTACACCACTTCCACTCCCTGAAATTAATTCCTTCTTTTTTAAATAGTAAAAGAAGTTGCTATCTTTCTTTTTTGCTCTACTTATTAAAAAAAAAAAAAACCCTGCATGTTTCAAATAAAATTGGAGATAAAAATGTTCAAACATCAGAGAATTAACTATTACATATTTGTCTCAACGGTTTGAGGTGTAATTTGAAACCGGCATATTGCCTGACAGAACCTAATTCGTTTAAGACCACTTCTACACTGCCATCAACTTCAGCTCCAAAGTCTCAGAAGAAGCTGTTCATATCTTCACTGTTGCTATCCTTACAATATTCAGTACAATCCACAAGCTTGCCAGTATCCCATCTCCAGCAATGGGAAATCACAACGATTAGCATCTCCCCTCTCATCTTCTTCACTGCCTCACTGAGTTTGTTTATGCAGTAAGGAAAATAAAAACAGTCACTCAGTTTAAAAAGCAAGGTAAAATGTAGTAAGGTGTCAAGCTACCTTTACTCTGCCAGGATGAGAATAAGAGATCTAGAGACAACATAAGGTGAGGATTCATGGGAAACTACCCACCTTGCAACTCCAGTTTTAACAACATAAAACTAGCATTTTCGGCTGCATCACAGCTGAACCAGAAGATATTGACTTAGCTGCAGAAGAGTCCTTATGCTGTGAGACAGGGGCATGGCACTTACCGCAGACTAGTACAAATGCCACATGTGGAAACGTTCTTAAGTTTAAATGTGTCCTTTATCCCTTTCTATGAACCTGAGCAAAAGTCAGATTTGTTTTTCCATCTTTTCTCCGCTTTTTATAACAACCAATTGTGTACATTTGATTGGTCCCAGAAAAGTGAGTAATGGCTAATGATGAAATTTAATTTGTTTCCCTTATGCATCAGGATAATGGTTTTATTATTAAAACACTTCAGTATAGCAGAAAATGTATACCAAAGGCAACAATCTAACATTAAATTCAAGCATGCTTTTAAAAGATGGTTTTAAAAATATTTTATACATCATGTTTATAATCAATGGAACAAATATTTTATTAAGCACATATATTACCATCTTACCATATCAGAAAAAAGAAGCAGCAATGCCCTCTTGTGTTGTAAAGAAGCAGTAAGTTCTCACTAGTTTTAGCTCAACTAGTCAGATTTTACAATAAAACTATTTTAAGATACAAATATATGGGGGGGGGTTCTATTGCAACTTTGAAAAGAGAAATGTTAAAATTGTGTTATGTATATGTAGATAATCTCTCAAGCAGGAAAAAGGTTTTGTGTCTGATATTCCTGATCAGCCCTCTGCAATCTCACCTTTTCCAGATCAACTTTCAGAATTCCCAGTTAGCATGGCCAGTCCAATGGAAGTAGCTGTTCAGATAAATGTGATTTTAAAGATAGAAATGGTTACATAATATAATTTCTGAGAGGCAAGAATACCCATGTGTTCAGGGAATCTTTATCTCTCTCTACATCTACACTGAAAGAGCCCTTACTACACTTGGACAAAGAGAAGGAATTAAAATGAATGTATTATTTAATCTATTTTTATTATACTAATAAATATAGTAGCTAGTTTCTTTACAACACAAGGGGGCACTGCTCCTCTTTTCTGATATTGCAATATCATCTCTGGTTGATATAATTTGTTGGATTATTACTAAATTACATATTTAACATTATTTATATAAACAAGTAGAGTGGGCTAGATTTACTTTGTCAATTTACCCACTCTGCAATCGAAAATCTGACCAAAGAAAACTATGAAGTAAACATAAACATTTTATGGAACGTTTATGAACATTCATAACATTATGAATTAATAAGTTGGAGAGAAAACAGCAAACAAGGTCTAGATATACAAGGAAATGTGCTGAAAGGGAGTCCTGTCAAATTATTGAGAAAATTACAGGCTGTTTACCTGTAGTCAAGTACATCATTTTTAAAAGGTCAATAATTATATCTTCCAGAAAGCCCCTAGGAGCAGCTGAACTGTTTGCTGTCCTGGTAGTAAAACATACCACCAGGACAGCAACAAAAGAAAGATCAAACAGGATGTCCAAGGCCAATAACTCCTTACAATTATTGAAATACCTCTGAGTCTCTGCTTCCGTCACTTGAAATAAATTAATAGATGCCAGAAAAGATTTTAAATCTAGAGCTAATTAAGAAACTGACCATACATAATTTTGAGTCTATATGGAGTTTGAGGTTAATCTAATTCATTAATATTTTCCTACCTCCAAATCTAAACCATATGAACACAAATCACTATATACGAAGTCTGCTTTTCAAGCTGGGAATGACTCTATACTGTGGAACAGAAAATGAAAGAGATATACCAAACTATAATACCAAATATAATATTCTAAGAGCAGGCTCATACTGTTTTTATACGTACTCACACCCTTCTGCAAAACAGTTTGAAGATAGTCTGTAATCAAAACTGCTGAAACAAGGAATAAAAACCACTGTCCCACTTGTTCTACTCCAGTTCCTGATGTAACAAAAAAATCTCACTCAGTTGCATCCATGGGTAGGGGAGGTCAAAAAAGTAAAAATGTCAGTTGTAACTGCATGATCACAGCACTGCCCCTTTGTACATATGTATGATATTTACTCATGTAGAAAAAATGCAAGGCTTCAACTGTGTGGTCAGAATTGCCATCCTGATTTTTTTGAGGCCCCCCACAAACACCCCTACCTTCTGCCTGCTCTAATATCCTTACTTCAGGTTGTGTGCATTTATCTAGTTGTATGCCCATTGGTTCCTATGAGAGGGAACTGAAAATGCTTCAAGCTGCCTTTCCCCTTTAAAGTCCTGAAGCCTACAAGCAAGGAGGCATACAGAGGCAGAAATTTTGCCAGTGGAAAATGGACCACCCACTAGCTCCACAGATGTTCAGCATTTAAGAAAAGAGTGTAGTTCTAGTTTTAAATGCCCTGCAGCAGACACAAAAATTGTTCAGCTTTTGAACATAGTTGTCATCATAGGATCACAGAAGTCTATAGCTGCTTTCAACCTGTACAGAGTCCTTGTGCTGAAAAAATGCAAATGCAAATTACCCCAGAAATAACCACATGCCAATGTCTTTCTTAAGACCAAAGCTACCACCACACAGCAATTTCACTGAATGACATGCTATTATTTCTGCACTTATTTACATTTCAGATACTACAGTTCAGAAATTCAAACATCAATCCCTTAGTGCTAAATAGTCTGGTTATTTATGTTGTGGCCAAAAAAAACCCAACAGAAAAAGGATTGTCCATATCTGCTTAAAGAGATGCTTTATGTATTTCTATCCCCCAAACATATTCCTGAAACATCAAATAGTTTTTACCTTGGCCACAAGCTCAACATAGAAGCTAAATTCATCTTCAGCATAATTTCCACAAGCCAGTTAGCTAAATCATCTCTCTGATGTGCCCTAGTTAATTGCAGTAGCTTCACTACTGATCATTAACAATTCATGAAGGTTTTAAGGGGAACAGGATAACACATGAACCCCAAGAGGAGTTAAAGAAGGAAATGCAAAGAATGAAAGGAAATACTGAATAGGCAGCTTGACATCAATAACTGGGAAAATTTTAGAATAGATCAATATGTAGTCACTCTGTAAACAATCTGTTCACAATGTATTTGTCAATAAGATTAACCTTTTCTTTTCTTCTAATCAGGTAACTCCCTTTATAGATTATGGGGATGCTTTAAATGTAGTAATATTAATTTTAGCAAAGAATTTGACCAAAAAACCCTATGACATTCTTAGTTGTATGACTGAAGTGTAAACTACTGTAGGTAGCATGGCAATTCAGCTTTATGTTCACTTAATTGCCATGCTACCTAGTTTTCACTTAACAATCATACAAATAAAAATGCCATAGGGGTTTTTTGATCAAATACTTTGCTAAAACTGAATTGGCTATACAGAATATAAGTGATTCAAAGTTCATATTCAAAGAGAACTCATCAATGCTTCCTTTACTGACTAGAGAAATGTATTCAACAGATGCTGCAATGTTCAGGCTTCTATTCTTCAGTATTTGTAGAAATTATTTGGATAAAGGGATACAGGACATGTTTATTTCTGCAAGTGATATCAACTTCTAGAAGACGGAAATAACATTCAAAATTAACCTGAAGTGGGCTGAAAGCAACAGCATAAAGATTTAACAGAATATCAGAACATATCAGAATTCTTAACTTAGGAAGCAAAAATTAAAATGTATTAAATGTATGATTGCAGGATGAGAATTGGCTGACTTGATAACAGAACTTGTGGAAAACAAATCTTTAAAAAGTAGTTGATTACAAACTGAATATGAGTCAGCAGAATAATAGGGCTGTAAAAAAGGCAAATACAAGTTTAGGCCTCCTTAAAAGAAGTATAATTTTCAAATTATGGGAAGTAATAATCCTATTTTATTGTGCTTTGCTCAGACTCCACTGTGAGATGCTGTGTCAGTTCTGAGCACCACACTTTAAGAAATATTCAAAGAATGATTTCAGAGAAAGGAGGAGTCTAAAAATTAAGTTGTGAAGAGAGATGAACATGTGTTATCTTGAAAAGAAAGTCTGAGAGGGAGATAAGAAAGTACTCATCAAATGTCTTAAGAAATGTCACACAAAAGGACAAGACATACTGTCCCTCCTTCCAGAGCACAGACACAGAATAATTAATTTCAGTTATAGGAAGGCAGATTCCAACTGAACAATTTTACCAAAACAAAAACAAAACAAAAAACCCCACCCTTTCTAAAAGTAAGAACAGTTTAACACTAGAGCCAATAACTACCTTATGTTCAGGGAGGCTAGAGAAACACCTGCTATGGATGTATTATTTTGGATACCTGTGCTGAGCAAGGGCTTGAGCTTGGTGACCTAACTGGTCCCTTTCAACTCTGTGAATTAATATATCAAACTATATGGTGCTAGTTTCAGCTTGGGCCAGTCAATCTCTCTTGGCCCTAGGAAGGAGGCAATGGCAAACCACCTCCAAAAAACCATGCCAAGAAAACTGCAGGGATTTGTCCAGGCAGTTACCAGGAATCAAAAACTGACTTGAAGGCTATAGACAGACACAAAGACACATAGATAGATAGATTCCTGGTGACTGCCTGCAATGTCTAATATGTTGGACCATGGTTTTACATACATACATACATACATACATACATACATACATACATATATAATCCAACATATTGACATTGATACAAAGGAATGAAAGATAGATTTAATTCCATTCTCTTCCAATAATCAGTTCAGTATGAGACACAAGCAAATAGCTAGTAAATCTCAAAAATACTTTGCAAATGAAATATTTTCTGAACCTATCCGTGAGAAAGAAATTAAATGTATTACTACGAGTTTGAGGAACAGCTAATTCAAAGGCCAGATGGTTTTCCTATAGAATCAGATAACGCAGATGCAGATATTATAGCTGTTAGAGATAGAAAATAATTTTACAGTTTCATGTTAATTTGTAAAGCATATGTTCTTTCTCAGATTAATGAATGGGAAGTTTTATATATTGGAAATTTGCCTTCAAAGACCATCTTGGAATTGGCATATTTGACACCCCTAATAAGTTAAAATCTATTAAGAGTCCAATTATCTTGGCAAATGTGGAATTCCCAGTGCTTTATATTAGCTACTAGACAGATGGGGTGTGCAATAGCACACTAATTCAGATTTTATCTTTATGATCATGATGGTGTCTTTTGGATATCTATGAAAAAAGGTATGGGTTCAGCTGGTTACTAAAGATATGACCCTCAACACACCAACATGAGTTCATAAAATGTGGTTGTGTGATATGGTAGATAAATTTTGGTAGTTATTTTACATATTAATTTTCGTCTAAAAGACTAATGGAGTTTGCAAACGTTAATGATTTTTCAACGAATATCCTAATTGTTTGAAAATTAGCAAGAGGACAATTGAAATGGATATTGCACACTTAGTTGCCAATCTCCACCAATTATATTTGATCTAACTAACTTATTTCTTTCACATTTGAATACGCATTTTATTGCTGAGTGAAAAAACGCATTTTACAGTTGAGAATCCCAGGTGGAAGACAACTTAGAAACTTGAACTGCATATATCATTCATATAAATTCCCATTCTCCCATTGTTAAATAAATAAATGACTTGAATGTTAATAGTTTAATTGGGTAAAATGAGTATATCTAATATTAGCTTTGATTACTATATGAATGTTTTAATTTTCTGAGTTTTTTCTTTTCTTTTTATCTCTTTTCTCCTTTTCTTTTTTCAGATAAATAAAGTACATTTTAAAAAACTACTTGCATGGAGTGATCTCCCAAAAACCCTGCTTATGATGATGATGCAGTTACACGTAAAGTTCAGTTCTTATCATAATTACATGTTTTGCAATAATGTGTCAAAATCTGAACTTTTCATATAATTTCCTGTAACCTGAGATATCTGGAAATTAATACAAAAAATGTTACCTAAAGTAAATTGATCATAAAACTTAGCCTAGAATTTAGTTATATTTCTATCATTGAGGCTGTTAAAAGCATGTCTATCCACCCACTTGAGACACATGGAAGCTTTGTTAAGTACATTCGTTCATTTTTATTGCATGGGTTTTATACATCTCTAAGTTGAATATGTTTTAAGTTTTTAAAATGTATACAGAAATATTATGTTTAAAGACCATTTCACAGAATAATAGAAATCTATAAAGAGTAAATAGTATGATGGAAACAAGCTGTTCAATCATAATCTGTTAGGAAATGTAAGTTAAAAATACATGATCTTTTGGTTGTTATTCTGAAGTTATAAGAACAAACA
The DNA here is from genome assembly GCF_059951505.1 of Python bivittatus. Classification (NCBI taxonomy): domain Eukaryota; kingdom Metazoa; phylum Chordata; class Lepidosauria; order Squamata; family Pythonidae; genus Python; species Python bivittatus. The sequence goes on from NW_028277098.1 coordinate 37,916,271, forward strand.
AATATAGGGTTTTCTATTTCCTTTTTGTGCAACAAGATATCACTTTCATCTAACAGACATCATTTTAAGTGATATAACTGAAAAACCTTCAGTTCATACCATCAAAAATATCATAGAGTATAGACATTTTGACACAAATTTACTTTCAGGATATAGACCATAAGAGACATCCAAGTTGAAAACCACTGAAGTTTGATTTTTTTTTTTTTTAAGGATAGACAGTATTACTGGAATAATATTTTAAAATATAGCTTTCATTTTGCCTTGTTAAAAAGAGGTCTAGAAATTGAACAAACAGCATCAACAAAACTGAAGAGGATATAAGATGTCCATATTTTATACCCTCTTGAGTTTAAACCCAGCATCTTTTCCTTCTGCTTTTTCCCCAGGTTAGTGAAAACTCTGCTTTACATGCTGTTAACTGTATAAGAAAAAACTGTCTAAAGGATACTATAGAAATGTATTGTCGAAGGCTTTCACGGCCGGCATACGATGGCTGGTGTGGGTCTTCCGGGCTGTGTGGCCGTGTTCTGGAAGTTTTGTTTCCTAACGTTTCGCCAGCATCTGTGACCAGCACAGAGAGAACTGCTCCTGTCTGTGCTCCTGCACTCTGAAGATGCCGGTCACAGATGCTGGCGAAACGTTAGGAAACAAAACTTCCAGAACATGGCCACACAGCCCGGAAGACCCACACCAGCCATCAATACTATAGAAAGTTCAGAAAAAATTACAAACTATGTAACTGCTTTTGTGCAAACTAATTAATTGCCTTGGAAATGTGCTAATGTTAAGTGGGGGAAAGATGTTCCTCTTGAGTAGGAGTGAGCAACCTTTCTCTCAGCCAAGAGGCAGACACAACACTTTGGTGCTGCATGCTGAAGATATTTACATAACAAGATCTTAAAAGATTATTTTTACCCAGAATTTACTTAATTGTTAAAATTTAACCCAGAGGCAGACTTACATCTACGTCCTTTCCATCTTAGCTGATTCTCAGGTTTTATCTTAAAAAGTATATGAACATAAGAAATTATAATATAAACTTCTATATGCACACAGTCACATCTCATATACAGAGGAGACATATATGAGATATACCCACACATCTCAAACATGAGGTGGGGCAAGATGAGGCACACTTAGATAGTAAAGACAATGGAGCCTTGTTGCTAGTGGAGAACAGAAACTGAGGAAATAACAGGGCCTACACCTGACCCTCTGGCTGGCTGACTGGTTTATATAATTACACATTCATAAAATGTTCATATCCTTCCTTAAATCATATAAGCAAATATTTGGAGTTCCATGTTATATAATATTGCTTAAAAGAAGCAATAATCTCTCTCTCTCCACGCATACATATGCACTTACACATGTTACTGTTTGCCAATTTCCTGCTTTTATAGGCTTTTATAGGCTCACAGCAGTTTAGGTGGACTGCAGGAAGAAAAGAGGACTGCAGGTAGAAGAATTGGTAAAATTGCCACCATCTCCACTCTGTAAGCAAAAATGATCTGCTAGATAAAGAAGAAATAACTCTTCCACCTTTGAGAACCAGATATAAATTCAACCCATTGATGTAAGAAGAAGCAAGTTTATACCTATCAACATTCTGCTTGTGGCTACTTCCCTATGTAGCCACCCACCAGACTCTCTATCCAGCATGACTTTTAAGAAAAAGAAATTATCTTTTTTTTTTTTTAAAGCAGATAAGAAGGTAGCATGCTGCAAAATAAATTAACATTCTCTAGAATCATCTTTATTTACTGGATGTTTCTAGACCCAATAGATGTTCTTAGAAAATGAAATGGTAAGTAGTTGCAGCCCAGTGCTTTGTTTCGAAATGAGCCCAACTGATCAGAAAAACAAAAGAGAAAGAGAACTGTAAAAGTAGAGACATCCTGGAAGTCTATAGGAAATGTCCTGGACAGATTGATAAATGAGTGTTTGGGACCATGTCTAGGCAAACCTACTTGTGGTAGCCGTTTTGTGAGAGCACTCATGACATGTTCACAAAACTCCAAACATGCTTGCCACCCTCAAAAAATATCTCTCCCATCATGATTAATTCAATATTAGGAAAGTGACTTTTTTGTTTTAAAAAATCTGCATAGTAAACTAACCCTTATTCAATATGCCTATGACTTCAGTATCAGGAAGAAAGTTCTACAATTAAATCTTAAAGAAGCAACTTACCTATCCTGATAAGTAGTGATGGCAATACTCGGAAGGGTCATTAACGGCAAAGTTGTGGGTCTAGAAATGTTATCCGGTGTTTTTGCTTTTTCACTCTGTCGTTGAGACAACGGTGGTAATTGTAAGTTACCAGAGCAGCATCTTCTTCCCCTCCAAAGATCTATGCCAAGGGTGTTACTGGATGCACTGTAAGACTTGCTGAGACGACATTCTAAGTAATCTTTAGTGTTCTAAGAGAACAAATAGAAAACTGAATTATATAAGAAAGCAATTTCATAAAGCTAAATTTAAAAATTTAGATTTGCAGCACCAACTAATTACAAATCGAACACAGAGACTGTTCCTATAAAACTGGCTTTTAAAATAAGCATTAAATTTCTCACTAAAAAGGAACAGTTACAAATGAATGAGGAAAACTGAAATGTGATGCAATTCAATCAGTCTGAATGCAAATGTTAAGCACATCATTAACTCTTTCACATGACTCAACAGGTTATAATGTTAATTTTATAACAAATTGTTTTCTTGCTTTACAAACCATTAATTTCTTCAGTGTCCTTCCAAAATATCACTTCAACTTTTGCATATCCCAGTTAGGACCTGGACCCCATTCAGCATTAAATGAAAAGGTTATTACTGGAATGTAAGCATTATCAGTGTCTGCACACACACCCCTCAGTTTCTATGTAATGGCAAAGAAACTGAAACTGAATATGGTTATATTGCTTACATGATCATAAACGATGCTTCAGCTAAATACAAGTAAAGATCCTCTTAGACCTTTCAAATCAACACAAAGAGTTGTAGAGTGGAGCCAATAACTTTATGATGATAGTAAGAATGAAATGTTAACTAAAAGGGATTGAGAAAATGCAAGAAAGATCTGTCCAAACTGAACTAAGAGACAACAAAATTGGAAGTATTGAACAACGTATGTGTAAAGGGATGTACACTGGGCAAAAAAATCTTAATTTCACTTATATACAAATCAGGAAAAAGAACTTGGAATAGTGATGGTTAGTTAAATGAAAAAGTTAACATTGTGTACAGGTGTTGTTAAAAGCCAAATTCTTTGTTACTGGTCAGTAAGGAAAAATGTTGGAAATAAAAATGCTAATACCTTACAAAATAATTGTATTTCAAACTCTATAGCTGCCACTTCTTTAAAACAATAGCGTAGAGCTAGAAAAGATACCTCAAAGTTACCCAAAGTGATCAAGGATAGAACACCCCCCCTAAAATAGAATGTCTCAATGTTTGGGCTTAAAAGATAGATAGATAGATAGATAGATAGATAGATAGATAGATAGATAGATAGATAGATAGATAGATAGATAGATAGATAGATAGATAATCAGAGCACTGTGATCAACATCAGACTTACTAGGAATGCTACTTATATTTGGACAATGTCTTGGATGACTCAGTAGGATATAATGTTAATTTTATAATAACTTGTTTTCTTTCTTCAAAAAGCATTAATTCATTCAGTACATTTATATTTGGACAATGTTCTGCATCAGAGGCATTGTAAGACATTACATTCAAATTACAAGCTTGAAAAGCCAGCAATATAATCAACATTAAAGCCTTAATAAGTATCTAACAACATTACGTGCTTAGTTATATTTTGTCTGAAACAGACATATGTACGTGTGTTTATACTTACACCTTCTGTAGGGACTGTCATTACACTCCTACTTTTCTTCATGATGGTGATGGAAAATCACCTCAGTGATAAACACTCTTTTCAACTGTGTTTCTTCCTGGTCAAAAAAGGAAGGAGAAAATCATATTTTAGTACTTTAGTACATATTTAGTCTTCATATGCTGATTTCTTCACATTTAAGAATGGAAACACACAAGGGTCTGGCTTGTATACTACCAAGAAAAGTAGAAATGTTTGACAAATTATTCATGATCATGGTATCTCCACTGCCAGGTAAATATCATATCAATGAAAAATACTTCTCCCACAACACAACCTCCCTTTATGCTGCTTTCATAGACTTCAAAGCAGTATTTTATTCCATATCCCAAGCTAAATTGTGGGAAAAACTGGAGACCTCCTCGATTGACCAACATCTACTTCATTTAATACATAGACTACATGAAGAGACCTCACTCAAAGTAAGATGTAACCCTTAGGACCATTTCTCTAGTGCCATTGAAAATGAGAAAAGCCTCAAGCAAGGCTGCATATTGACCCCACTTTTATTCAATTTCTGTATCAACTCCATGGTGGGCCATCTCCACAACATTAACTTTCACTCCCCAAAACTTGCTGGAACACACATCTCTGTTCTACTCTATACAGACAATGCAGCAATACTTTCAGGAACACCTACCGGCCTTAAAAGAGCACTGAGAGCACTAACACAGTACTGCGAGGAAAAACAGCTAGAACTCGATTATCAGAGAACTAAAATCATGGCATTTACCAAAAAGACCAAGAGCCACTCCTGGAGTATTTTTGGCCACAAGACTGAGCAGGTCTCCTGTTTCAAATACCAGGGTGTAGTCCTTCATTCTTCCAGCAGTAGGAAAGCTCACAGGGACTAAATTGCTGAAAATGCACAGAGGAGCTCATCTGCCATCCTTAAATTCTTAAGACAAGAGGTGGCTACTATATACCTGCAGCACTCAAATTATTCGAAGGCAAGCAAATAGCACAACTTCTTTATGTGGCCCAGCTGGGCCCCTTCTCCAATTTTGCACCTTTAGAACTTGTACAATCCAAATTTCTAAGATTAGCCCTTCAGGTTCCAAAATGAATCTCTAATGCCACCCTGAGACTAGAGACAGGCCTCATTAAAGTGGAGGCTAGGGTCTGTGTGACTCTGGACAAAGAGCATGTGCTTCTCCAGTGCCTGTATTACAGAGACAATGATACTAGCCTCATCTCACCATTACTGCATAAATACCCAGGGTGCACAGGACAATTCTACACTTCCCCGCTGCTTTTAAATACCAACCCTGCTATAACATAAAATGTTGCTAGGTTCTGCACAGCAGTGCTTAAAATTCATTGGATGACCTGTGTTATAAATTAGACTTAATGAGCATCTAGTTCACCATCTAGAGTGCTCTGTAATTTGATATAGTCTTCTACATACTAACTTTTATGCTCCCCTACACCCATCTAATGTTCCTAGCCCTCTTTTTAGATTCTTTTAGACTCTTGCTTTTTATATATACTTTCTATTTTAATATCTTCTGGCTTTTTATAATTTTTTTTAGACTCTGATGTATCTTCTATGCTTTTTAATTGACTATACCCCACCATCCTTATGCAGGTCTATGACTGTAATAAAGCTTTGGTTTGATTTGATTTGATTTGATGTGATGACAAATTATTCATACAGGTTTATAAATACATCAGTAAAGGTTTCTGTTAGTTTTTGTCAACAAAAATTAATTTCATCTCATTCTACTGAAATTAAAGCAAGCTTCCTCCACTTCCTTGTCACAGTCTGGGGTGTGATAACTTACTTATTTTTACTTATTTTGTTCTATTTTTCAAAATATGTTACCTATGTTTCTCATAACATATTACTGTAAGTCACCCAGAGCCCTAAGGGGAGGGGCATCAAATAAAACTTTTAAATAAATTAGAAACTTCATTTTCTTTAGATATTTAAAGAGTTAGTATGGTATTATATGCATTTTACAGTATATTTCTGCAAGATGTTTCCATATAATTTACCTAAAACATTACTTTGTTTGGCTTTTTGGTCTCGAATACATGGAGTGTGTGTGTGTGTGAGAGAGAGAGAGAGAGAGAGAGAGAGATCATACATCTCTAGTATGTCAGCTGCAGACTTTCCTGAGTGCGTTGATTTGACAAAAGTTATATACCACTTAGTTATATCCCATCTTGACTATTGTAATGCGTCTATATGGGGCACCTGGGAAAAAAATGTCTGGAAGTTGCAACTGGTGCAAAATGTGGCAACTAGACTTGATAAGTGTGCAACATACCAGGATAATTTGATGCTTGTACCGAAGGAGCTGCACTGGTTGCCAGTTGCTTACAAGGCACAATTTAAGCTGTTGATGTTAACCTTGAAAGAATCTCTCTGCTTGAGAGATTGCATTTGGTCTCAGTATTTAGTAAATCTAGCTTTTATTATCAATTCATTTTATTGTTACTTATTTATTCATTTACTTGGGCTTTTATGCAGCTTTAGTACATAGAGAGTACATGAATTGTTAAGCAGTTAACAATTCATTACTAATTTTAATATATGCTTTGACCTTTTTGTACTTTTTCAAAGAAATTATTATGTTTTTTGAGTATTTATTTTAGTAGAAAGATAATATAAATTGAATTTTTAAAAGGAGTATAGTAACAAAATATTAATGCGTCTCTTCCCTGAGGAGCATTACATTTTATACATTCACTACTGTTCTCCAAATCCAGTAAGGAAAAGGCATACTGTATTTTAAGGATTTACTCATGTTCCTAAGTAGCTTACTAGCAATAAACTGAATATTACTATGTATATAGTGTTCAGCCAGATTCACATAGTCAAGATGGAACCCCACTCGATCTAAAAGCAATTACATAAAATTCTGTGCCATGCCATCCTAAAATAAGCCCATTATCATGTCAGAAGCTTAGTTTGATTATTATGGAAGCATCTATTATATTTCTATTTACTTAAAATCATTGTGATAACATCCAGTCACCATGGCTTTTTGTTGGCTTCACATAGACAGCAAATGGCTGTTAAAGAATAATGTGAGCTGGAAAACCTGAGTTGGATTAGTGTTGTACTGCTGAAGAGAGTTGTTGGACATGATCCAAAGAAGTGTGCTGAAGATCAGAAAAAGATGAAGAGTGCCAAGGGCAGTGGTGTGCTAGTAAATGTTTAACAACTGTTTCTTTTGGCTTCATTGCTACCGACAGGTCACACCACTAACCATCAAATAGCTAATCAGCATGCTAGGCCTCATGGCTCAGCTCTGTTCTCAACCAGCTTCCAAAATTCCAGAAAATTTAACAATCGGCTCTCATGACTGGTACTGGTACAATCAACCAACAGAGAGGGCACATTGGGGTGCCAGAAGATGACACAAGATAAAATCAAAGCCTATCAGCTAAAGAAAGGATAGTTGCCTGATCATCTGGGAAACTTTGTCATCAACCTCTGAAAGCCCTTCTTTAACTCTAGAATTAAGATACAGGTAGGGTTAAAAAAAGAGTAACTTATACCTATGTTAAGCTTGTTTCATAATCTGCAGATATCTATAGGCATAGTGTTGCATAATATTGAAATCTTGACCTCAGGAAAACATATTGCTCTTGTTAAAAACAAATGGTTTTCCTGTTTTATCAACTGAGAATATGGAGCAGGAACAAATCATTCACAATAATATGCAGTTAGCAAGATTTGAGGCTGAGCAACTGAAAGTGTTTCACTATTCTCTTCAGTGTGCTTTATCAATAGTATGAATAAATAAAAAAAAACTGGAATGCTGTTTTGTACTAAATTTCAGTCAAATCCCCAGATTCCATACATGTACCCCATGACAATCATATGTTGAAGTTTCACTTAGATACATGAAACAAAGGGGGAACTAACTTGAGGCATTGGATGTCCCATGTGAAAGGAAAAGGTGTATTATCTAGAAGAAAAAAAATTCCTACATTTTCCAGCTCAGATATGTTAGTTCCATATTATGCTATACAATTTTACACTCATAAAATCTCTCCTTTAATATATATTTCTACAAACTTATGAAAAGTGTGAATACTGCAAAATATACCAGTATTTTGTAATTTATATTGTAAAGTGTATCAGTTCATTCATTGATTCAATAAGTATGAATTTCTAAAGTTTTCATAAAAATATAAACTGAACCAAATTGCTACCTTCATTTTCATCACTTTTTTCCGAAAGACAAAACAAGTAATAATCTGAGAAGAACGTTCTTATCTCAACTAATTTGTTGAGATGCTAAAAACAGCTAAATTATCTACAGCTAAGACAGTGCAATCATTTATTTTCACCTTTAAAAAGAAAGATAGTTATGATTTCTCTTACTAGAGATCAGTAAGAACAAGATGACCCACAGCTCATAAATCATGTCCTTGCAAAGCCTTATTTCATTAGTTCCAACAGAGATTTAAAAAAAAAACTATTAGCTAATTTTAAAATAAAATTAATATTGTTTCTAAATTGTAACCAGCATGCAGTGAAAGACCAATTTAATGCAGTATTTGTCTGATGGGGATTTAGGATGAGAAGAATATAGTACTGCAGGCTAGTAATTACTAAGACAGAACAGAGACCAAGCTGTATTTCTGGTGTTGTTTAAAGTGTGAACAAAGCATATGTTTCTAGCCATGTAAGGGAGATATATTGGATCTGGGGAACTTTTATTCCAACCCAATCTGAGAAAAACTTTTACTGTCTTTGAAGAACATAATAGTGATGAGGAGGAGGAGGAGAAGGATGATAAACTCTTCATTCTGTAATTAAAAAAACAAAATCCTAAAAGAGTGAATTCAGGTAAAATCTTTAGCAAGGCAAAGACTTGGATGAAAGAAATTGTTACATATATGTAAGTGTAGTATTGGTAAAGCACAATCATTTGGCAGTTATCCAATTGTGCTGGCTGAATAATGTGGGAGTTGAAATCCAGCATATCTGGAGAATATCAGGTTAGAAAAGATTGCATTGAGATATTTCCTACAATGATTTTACAATGGTTAAAAGGATTGCATCAACCAAGTTAGCATGCTTTATGCATTTCAGTAATTCTGATCTCTTACAGAAGGTATAATTATATTGTCACTGATTTTAATTTCCTTCAGCTATGATGAGAAAATCAATACTCATTCAACTACATTATACTACTTCTTTTTGCATAGTTTAACCTCAAGTGCAGAGTTAAACTGAAAAGAAAAATAATTCTTCCACTCCATCGGTGAGAATTAAACTGTATGCATAAATCTCAACACTAAAATGATAAAAAGTATACTTTTTCAAAATCAAAATGTTTAAATGTTATGTTATATAATGTTAGAATGTCTAAAATATTGTCATTTCAGAAGTTAAAACAGATAACCATGAGTGACGTTATGCCTTGAAGCTTACCAGGCTCTCTATTCTGAATATATATATTTTTTAATCTCTTAATTAAAAATAGTGGGAGGTATGCAGAAAAACAACATGCAAGCCTCTAGCACTATTTTACTTTTCAAGAATACCTATAGACCTCTAATGGATTTCATATGTTTTCTTAGAAAATAAAGATAATTGGCAACTGCTGCTCAGTGCTTTGCTTGGAAATGTACTCTTGCCTAGAAAAAGGACAACAGTAAAGCAGGAGATCATGCTTATTACAAACAGCAATTTTTTAAAAATACATAATTAAACTTTGACCATCATGGTATATGATGATTGAATTCCATTTTGCCAACTTAGAGCCAGGTTAAAGGTAGAGCATGAACCCATTTCATAAATCCAAGATTGGAAATTAGGAGTTACAAAATCTTTTCTATTATTATTATTATTATTATTATTATTATTATTATTATTATCTGTTTTTTGGCTGCATCTCGCACATATATTAATACATTCCACATTTTTGATATAAAGTTCAAAATGACATACCCATCTTTAAACCTTATTACTTTTCCCAAAAACCATATTAAAAACATATGAATATTAAACAAAAATGGGACAAATAAAACAAATAATATTATACGTGTAAGTGTCCCCACCATTGTTTTACATTCCCATAATAAAGTTGACAACGAACCTTTTTTTTAACAATCTCTGAAAAGTCTAGTAAAATTGAAAAAAAAAAAAACTAAATTGTCTTAAAGCCATAAGAAATATACTTAATATTTCTTTCTTACCCAGTGGTTTTTCAATATAGAGTATTCCAATTCTTTATGTCAAAGCTCTTGCAAATAACTAAGATCCACCTTAAAATATTTTATTTGCCTATAAAAAAATCTGTCCAAATTGAGAAAATCACATTTTAGAATTGATAATAATTCAGGAGTACTAGCTACTGCTAATGCATCTAGATCAAATTCGGAAATCAAACTGTTTCAAATGTCCATAAAGACTTTCTGCATGTTTAAGCAATCCAAATTCCTTTTGCAAGAACTTTATACAAATTTGAATAGCAATTTACTGGTCTAACGTTAACTAATGGGTTAACATTAGAAGCAATCTGAATGAGGTAGAGCATGGAACAGCTGAAGATGTCTCATATGCTTTTACATCACTCACACACAAGCACAATGGATGTTATTTTTGAGTACACAGGTGGGCAGAACATCTCTCCAGGATTTCTTTTTTCCACTGGAGTAGTAATGATTTAACAGCTAGAAAGTCTGGATAATTAATGGATCTACTTCTCTAATAGGTGAGCACAAGCTAGTTCTTACAAAGTGTGAAATCATGGCATGGTTAAGCCTAACATGTTGTGTGAACTTGAACCAACAGCTAATTTAAATTAAGTTCAAAAGGGGTACCTACAGTTTGTTATAGGTTTTCTTACTTCAGGCATGGCTCCCTGTGTCATGCAAATCTGGTTGGGAGTTTCATCTGTGGCTAACTCCTCATGTGCCTACCAGACTACAAAGGCAGTAAATGGATATATAAAGAAGGTAGAGAAGCCTCAGCTTCCCCCACTCCTTATGTTGTAGCTTTGAAGGGCATTGTTTTAGTACATGGTTTTGTACCATGTGTGTGTGTTTCACATAATATATAACATCCGTTTAATAGTGCATTTTATCTTACATTATGTTTAAAACTTTAACTTGCTTTTTGCCTTTTAAAGAGCATAGCATTCCCCCATCCCATTTTCCTTTAGAAACAGCCAGCCGTTAGATGCCTGTCTTGGAATAAACAAGCTGTAAATTAGCTTGGTACCAGGTAGAGAAGTTGCCAAGAGAGAGACCCTGAATTTCAAAGAGGAACAAAGAAGAGATAAGGTCTGACATGGGGTGTTTCCTTAGTAACCAGAAGAAAAAAGTTAAACTTAGATTCACCTCTTCAGGATCCACCTTTACCCCTCCCCTAGACCATCCCCAAAATCCCTTGTATGGGTATGAAAGGATATGCTATCTGATTTGAATTTTTTTAAACCTGTACCTTTCTATAAAACCTTTGAAGTTTGCTTTGCAAGGTGTGGTTTCTTTCAACATTTCTTGCCACGATGTAAATTGAGCCAACCAGATGCATATTGATCAATAAATATCTGTAACTTTTTACAGAAGTCTCATCTCAAGTTTTTGTTTAGCTCTCTGAAACTTGGGTAGCATAGAGTGCCTTACAGCTTCAATTACAAATGGGCCTCTGTAGAGCTCTTACAGTTTTCACAAAAACAGTAGCAATCAGCCACTACAAAGATGATGGTATTTATCAGCCAACACTGAAGGTGACCAAGGCTGCCCATAGTCTGCGATATCATTCTGATACTAAACCTGGTTGAGCAAGGCATACAACCATTCTTTTTCTATTGTTTGTAACAAAACACATTAGAAATTAGATAATACTGAAAAACAAAATCTGCCTGAAGAGTTTCTATTCAATGTGTTTTATAAGCTGAATCCATGCAGTCAAAGCTAAACTAAATGTGGCTGAGTCACAGGTAATAAGGCACAGAATTGCAGATACACAGATCCTAAGAATTAATGGGCAATATCCAGCAGAGTCTGTACAGTAGCTCTGGAAATGGATTTGCTCTCATTCCTGCAGTTAACTATGTGCTCCATAGTTGTTCGAGATGAAGGAAAGAAATAGAAAATTCCATTATACAGGATAGATCCCAAAGTTATTTTCTTTGGTGTATGAACGTGATGCGCACACACTGCTCTGCCAGAGACTGAATTTCAGTCAGGTAGAGAGTTAGCACACAGCCATCTCTTAACAGCCAGAAACTTAGCCAAGAATTTCATGAACAGACTCGGGCTACATGAAGAACAAAAGAAATCCTAAAATACTCCACAGATCAAGTCAAAATAACAGGTGGACGGCATGATGCACAGCAACTATTTTATTCACAAACAGTAATTATTATAGTTATTATATAAGATAGCACTACGGAATTTCTTTAGTGCTAAAAGTTACTGTACTGATTATATTAATGGGAAATTATTACTGTATAAAGTAGGGTTGGGCATAGTTTGAAAATAATTAGGAAAAACTGCTTCAGCCCTCACATAAGCACAGCCCATGTCTGCTAGCTTAGCTTTTTCATGCTTTCACAAGAACCTGAAAGAGGGTGCTTCTGCTTTAAGATTTGCATTAATCTTAATAAGTGGATTCCTTAAGCTGCATTGTTTGTTGGCTTGCTTGTTTGTTTTAGGGCTCATATGAAAGCCTGAAAAAAGCCAGACCACTTTAATGAAAGGTCTTAAGCTTGTGTGAGATTCAAAGCACTTTTTGAGGCATGCATAGCTCTATTAAAAAGCTATTTCTGGAAAAGGATTGCAATCTACAGTTGATAACAAAAATGCAAAATCTACAAATGTGGCTGAACAATTCAATTATTTCTCATTAATTTTAGCTTTTCCAATGTATCATGCATCAAGGAGGAGAGACCTTTCCATAGCAGCATATTATCAGTCTTGTCATATTAAACATATTAAAAGAGGTATAAATTCTAATTTTTATATACAGAGAGAAAGAAAGAGAGATAAATTATGCACCATAGCTCTCTGAAGAGCCAAGCATTCTATTGTGTTGAGTTCCTCAGAGGATTGTGGTGCATAATTTTTGCAAGTTTTTATCATCAAATACTTGACAGAGACTTTTTCTCCATTTGTGACATTACATATTGGAAGTGTAGTACATTCCTGAAAAACATAGCACTACCTCCAATAAAAAGTATATATTAAAACTTGATTAACTTTGTATTGTCGAAGGCTTTCACTGCCGGCATACGATGGCTGGTGTGGGTCTTCTGGGCTGTGTGGCCGTGTTCTGGAAGTTTTGTTTCCTAACATTTCGCCAGCACCTGTGACCGGCATCTTCAGAGTGCAGGAGCACAGACAGGAGCAGATTAACTTTGTTAGATAGGTCAGTATTTGTAGTTCTGTGGTAGGGCATGCTCTTTGCAAGGAAATGCCAAGTTTGATTCTTGATACCACCATTCAAAAGGATCTTGAGTAGCAGAATGAGAACAATCTCAGTCTGATACTCTGTAGAATTATTCCCCAGATTGCTTTAATGGATGCATGATCTAAATTAATTTAAAGGTGTTGCACGTTCTTATGAGAGTATACTGAGACTTCTCAGGTCAAAAAAAGTTAGACAACCTCACACCAATATAACAAGTAAATAAATACCTAACTCACATCACTTGTATTAAAGCTGAGATCACAAATACTGAGCATTATCCACAGTGTCAAGATAACAAGAATTAGGGCAGAGAAAGATTAAAGGTCTTACCATAAAAACATATAAATAACCTAAATGCGTATTGCATCAGAGAAACATTATGGGGATCAAATGGTCAATGCTAGTTTCTGAGTTTCTGAAATATTTAAAAAACAAACAAACCTCATATCCTTTGCCAAAACAAAGTATTAAAATGTAAGTAGCGTACAATTATCAAAACACATTCAGGAACACACACACACACACATATATATTCCTGAATATATATAGATATCTGTAGTAATAATGGCAAGTACACATAAATATTCCTTGGTATTTATGAAAAAAATTGAATATATGTTAGCTGTGGTTGCCTTTCTACTCCAATCACTTGAAGAAAGGAGAACACGGTTTTCATTCTGTATTAAATATGACAGAGTTGACAGCATTATGGTTTTATTACAGACAGGAACAGTCTGTTCTAGAATGCTTACAAAACAATACTTTATGTAACGGCCCAGATATGTCTAAGTAATAACTGAAAGGTTTCTGGTGTCTTCAAAAATTCTGTGCATAATATGTTTTTTTTTATCTGCAAAACATGCCATGTTTCCAAGAAACTGGATCCAGGAAAAATAATCCTGATCTACCATAAACATTCCTCTCAGCAATAAAGCTTTGAACACAGTATTTCTTCCATTTCTGTATTGAATCTCAAATAAACCAGATGGTAACTTATAATCATAATCAACAATGTTCTAAATGATGTAAATATTAGAACACTGTAAAGTTACCTTGGCCTATAAAGCTGTCAGCTTTGCCTTGCTGTTTCACAGTGTTCCTTAAAAGCTATATGATTTATCTGCTATTGCAGACCACTGCGCCAGTTCCTCACTGCTTCAGTTCACAATGCTTTGAACATGTATTTGCACATGACAATGAGACACACAGAAAGCATTAAAGTCATGCCATAGCCAGGAAATGGAAATATGGCAGTAAGAACACCAAGAATAAACTTCCATGGCATGGGTCTGGGTTACTTGAGGGACCGCCTCTCCCCAATTTCATCTGCCTGTCCTACCAGATCTGGCAGAGAGGGCATGTTACAGGTTCCAACACTTAGGGAGCTACATTTGGTGGGCCCTAGGAAGCGGACCTTTTCTGCTGTGGCGCCCGTGCCGTGGAATCTTCTTCCCCCTGAGGTGAGATTGGCCTTATCACTGTTGGGTTTCTGGAGGTCCCTCAAGACCTGGTTGTGTGAGCAGGCCTGGGGACCCCAGGGGACGGGTGATCTAGTGAAATGGCTCTGTTATTTTTAACATCTCTTCGCTTATTATTTTTTGTTTTAGTTTGGTTTTTTATATTTTTATAGTGATTTTTAACCCTGTTGTACACCGTCCAGAGTGTGAGAGATGACACAATGTTGTTTTTGCTGGCAAACTAATTTGACAGCATATGCTTTAGAATAAACCATAATGAGCAACTAGTAGTGAAAGGGAATCTTCCAGACCCCTGCTTTTCTAAGCAGAACATATGTAGTGATACAATCAAGTTACTAGTCCTCAATTGCTTAGGGGGTTCTTAGCATAAAGTGGTATGGCTTTTCACTAGTTTGCTTAAAATAAATAAGAGAGCTAACATATAGAGGATGTGGCAACATGGAGAGGAAACTGGTACAGGTAGTTAAAAGAGTCTCTGAATAGGGAGCTGAAGAACCGACCTGAGCTGGTTTTGTGGTAATAGTTGAATTAGATCTGAAACCACATCACTGAGCCCAGTCACTGCTAATGCCAAAAACTGCTACAAAAAGAAATAAATAAATATGGGCTGGGGAGGCTTAAAATTTGAGTAGTGGAAGATGTAAACTAAGGCGGGACTTCCGGGAGTTGTATTAGGCGTATGGGATAGGTTGTAAACTCCTGAGTACCCAACCAATGGGGAAATGGAGGAGGGTCTTTCCACTTGGGCTTAGGGAATAAAAAGTACATGTATCTTATCACGGGGTGTGCCTACTTGCTGGACACCCGCTGTTGCAATAACGTACTCTTTTAATAAATGCCTTGCTGCTTCATTGGATCTTTGTCTCAATTCTTTGGAACTTGAGAGCTGTTTCTCACAAGAGTCACTTGGAAAAAGTGAGATGGGTGGCTAATAAATTGTGTAAATAAAAATAAATAAAATAAATAAACAGTTGGATAAATAGCTGTAAGAAAACCAGAACAAACAAATTATGTAGTTTTAGCTAAAATTACTAATATTGCACCATCCTAGACAGCGTAATTTCTCACACAAAGTGAAAGACAATGAAGAGCGGCAATTCCAATATGCTTTCCTCCTCTCTGGGAGGAATGTTGTCTGTTTTCCAAGCATTTCTTTATTTCCCATGAGTTTAACTTGGGGGATCTTAAGAAGATAGGTGTTGGAGGAGAGACAGACAAACCCACCTAGAAAAACAGAGGCCTGAAATTAGTCCCTCGCCATTCTTGATAAGGGGCCCAGATTGGTTCCTTGCTGGTGATGCACTGAAAGAAGATGACAAGAGAAGAGAAACTTACAAAGCAGGACAATACCGCTGAACAGTGCTTTGGAACAGATGCAGAAGAAGCAGGACAGGAATTAGCAACAGGAGTAACAAATCTTATGGTAGCATTTATGTTGATTTAAGGACGCGTGGATAACACTTTAACTCAGTAGAGGAGAAAGGCCCATAGAGAGAGGTGGGAGAAGCAATCTAGTTTAAATAAAAGGCTTCTGTTTCCTAGAACTGCTGATTGATAGCAATTGCACACTGCATTTGAAACACATACTTTGTTCAAATATGTGATTGAGAGTAGGCTCAGACTTGCATGTATTCCCACATTTGGGGAATGGACCCACGGATATCTCTTTCAGTAAGGACAATGAAGCAATGTCCTGGCAAAAGATAGATCTTTGCTGGATGTGCACCAGCACTGAATACAAAGTCATTACTAGAACAGAGTTCCTATCTCCAAGCTGTATATATTTGCACCTCATTTCAGGAATTTGGGTTTTTATTTTTAAAAATATGAAGCAAACAAAACTTTTTAGCTCTAAATTTTAATACTATCAAGTTATAGTGAGACAAGTTTCATAATTCAATTCATTTAAGTAATGATTTGGAAGTTAAACTGCATGATCTACGAAAGTTCCTGATATCTATCAATTATTGGTTATGACCCACTGACCGATCCTTCTTATAGAGTAATTAAACCTATGCACAATTTCTACAGCTGAAAGTATCTATATGATTTTCTTATAATATGTATATTTCTTACAATGGTGTAATCTTATACAGATTGTTTAGGACTAGCAAAGACTAGCAAAATGAATCATCACACTCCATCACAAAAAGATGGAGCCCCTGGAAAACATAGTTTGGATACAGATAAATTAAGTTAACATATTATTGTGAGAATATTGTAAACATGATTATTATTTTTATTTATCTGCACTCAATCGTGGCCGATTCTGCGGCAACTGCCTGGACGAGTCCCTGCAGTTTTCATGGCAAGGTGTTTCGGAAGTGGTTTGCCATTGCCTCCTTCCTAGTGCAGAGCCCAGCTGGCAAGTGCAGGAAGGCGGGCTTTCCATTGCTTTGTGCCGTTTTCGGGCGTACCCAATTTCCGTGTTACCAGCAACTGGTCCCGTCTCCTGTGCAAGGTGCCACCAGTGTTTTTCCTCCCACCGGGGTGAAAGTACCCATTTATCTACTCGCAGTTGCTTTCGAGCTCCTGGGTTGGCAGAAGCTAGGGATGAGACAGGAGCTCACTCTGCCACACAGAGCTGGGCTCAAACTGCTGAAGTGTCAACCATTTCTGGCCGGCAACTTTCAGCATCATTAAGCCTCTGCACCACTGCGTCCCCTAAACATTATTTACAGTATTGTAAATATTATTGTAAAAATGTTATTTTACTTCTGTCATGTACCTTAGTAAATGGTTTAATTAGGTAATAAGTGAATCACTTTTCATTACAGGTAGTCCTCAGTTACCAACTGCCTTGTTTAGCAACTGCTCAAAGTTACAACAGCTGACAAAAAAACAGCTTTGCAACCAATCCTTGCATTTATGGCCATCACAGTGTCCCACAATCACATGATCACCATTTGCGAGCTTCATAACCAGCTTCCAACAAGCAAAATTAATGGAGAACGCAGAAGTGAAATCACAAGTCACAGTCATGTGATGTCTCACTTAACGACCGTGGTGATTTACTTAACGACAGAAGTGGAAGTGACATCGTTAAGTCCGGTGCAGTCATGTGATTTTTCATTTAGTAACTGCAGTGCTTAGCAACAGAGTTGCGGGTTCCAATTGTGGTCGGTAAGCAAGGATTATCTGTATCCACACTCTATGCCTAATGGCCAGTCTAGCATTTAATTTTGTCTCAGTTTTATTGGTAGCCATAGTATCTCTCTGACACTTTGTCTGATTAGTGTTCTTTGTTTCATTTATTTTGTAATTTTTAAGTACACATGTTTAAAGTTCCAGTGTATAGTGTTTACTACTACATTTTACTACATATATACATTTATACTACATATATACATTTTAATTGTATATATAGTATGTATTTTATACATATTTATAGTTTTAATGTCTTTGTAACCCGCCCAGAGTCCCCTGTTGTGGGGGAGATGGGCGGGGGAGAAATCCAATAAATAAATAAAAATAAATAAATAAAATTTCAATAAAATGCCATTCAACACAACTTTGTGTGTGTGTGGGGGGGTGCCTTTGAGTCAGTCTTGACTTCTGGCAACTGCCTGGACAAGTCCCTGAAGTTTTCTTGGCAAGATTTTGGAAATGGTTTGCCATTACCTCCTTCCTAGGACTGAGAGAATGTGAACGGTCCAAGGTCACCCAGCTGACTTTGTGCCTAAGGTGGGACTAGAACTCATGGTATCCTGGTTTCTAGCCTAGTGCCTTAACCACTACATCAAACTGGCTCTACCATGGTCTATGTCCACTTGTATTTTCATCTGCATTGCACTCTATGGTTTAGTACCACTTTGAGCAGAAAACAAACTATGCTCCTGAATACAATTTTTCATTAATCATAGCTTCCTATGTCCTAGCAGAAAATTACCTGATGATATTCCTACATTGAATATCATATTTGTACCAAATGCTCAAATATTCAGAAGGAAAGATGCAAAAGATTTCTTATTTCTATTTTGCAGATATATTTATCATTATCCTGTTTGGTCACATCCCCACTCATATACATGTGATCAGACATGATAATGGAAAATATATCTGCAAAATAGCAATAAGCATATGGTACATAACAAGTGGTTTACAGGTGGCCGTTGTTTAGCAACCACAATTGGGACTGGCAACTTGGTCATTAAGCAAAGCAGTTGCTAAGTGAAACCACAAATCTGCCTATGATCTTACTTCAGCTTTCCTTTGCTTTACAGACCTGCAAAGGTCATAAATGTGAGGATTGGTCATAGCATTACTTTTTCATCACCATCGTAACTGCAAACGGTTGCTAAATGAGGCTGTCACTAAACAACCTGTATACCTGTATTAGATGGCCCACTTAGTTTCTGTGCTGAGAGCAGTTAAGCAGATATCCTGAGGAAGCTCATCAGCAAGTTTGGAGATATACTGTACATCATCTGTTGTTGGTTCCCATGATGGGATAATCATAACCTTACAGCATTTGAAATAAGTGGTTCTGAATACTAAGAATCCAAAAGGATTTCAAAGCAATCTCCAGGCTTCTTCTTTTTGCAAACATACTGAATGGGTCACCAACAGTCATGTTCTTTTGGCCATCAGTGTTTTCTGCAGATTATTAAAAGTGTGTCCAAAAAGATTTGTTTCTCTCTAAGCAAGTGTTACTTGGGGAATCATTGCTTCTATTTATTATTCAGATGAAGTGGATAAGTAGTGAAACCTGCATTCTTCCACTAATGAAGTGATGATTAACAAAAAGAGAGAAAGAAACAACAACAACAAAAGATCACTGTTTTAATCTGCTGCAGCAGGGAGAAGGATTGCTCTTTGACATCTTAAAGACTAATACATTTGCTGCTGCAGAAAAGGGTTGAATAGCCGACTATGACACAAGAGAATAAATTTGCTAATCTTAAATACTGCAGGAAAATATAACCATTTTGAAGGGTGATGATAAACAGACATCATATGCCAGACAATATCATCTACTCTGCCATTCCATTCAGAAATAAATAAATTAATTAAGCTTAAGACTTGTAGTTGTTCAGCATGGGCTAGGAATGCATAAACATACTGTACCTGATTTGTTAAAAGAAGTAAAAAGCATTGTGTGAAGTAAATAAAGCTACACAAACAATATTTTAACAGACAGAGAACAGGATAGTTCATAGACAAACATTCTTACTATATAGAGCTAAAATTCTGTTTAGCCTAAAATAGTCACACCTTTCATACAACTTAATTTAATTATTCCACATACTGCCAGTTTATCCACTATAAATGACAGGGCATTGATCATAATCCATGACTGTTTTTCCTCCCTCATTTCTATCATTTCATTGAAGTAACATTTACCATAGTGGAATGGAATGTCCAGTATCATGAGAACATTACATCATGCATTATTTATATTAGAATTTTGTTAGCTTCCATCTCTACTTTAATGGCACAATTTGAGCCCCACAAAAAGAAATGTGTGAAAACTAATAATCTAATAATGATTAAATTAACCATCTAATAATATTCTAATATTCATATTTTTATAAATGCTTTACATATTCCATTTTAAACATTGTTTTAATTGTAATTACAGCCTTGTAAACCTTTTTTATAAAAAAAATGATGGTCCAAACTTTCAAAATATTTACTGTTTTTTCTGTATCTTTTTCATCTCTCAGACTTCTTATTGTGCATCAGATTTGGAAAAACTAACCATTTAGTTAATAAGAAGACATTTATACAAAATATTTTAAACATACATTGAATTTGAGCACCTCAAGCAAAGTCTCTTGTTAGCTTATGTATGAATTTAATCATACATCAAAGGCTCTTCAGAATTTGCAAATATTCTTTTCTCATTCAAGGATTAAGAACTGAATTATTTTAAGGTTGCAGCAGGAAAACATTTTGTCTCTACTAAAACCCTTTTCAAATGAATTACTTTTTACACATTCATGCATACCATGTTGTGCACCAAATCCACTTCAGTGTCAGTTCTGTATATAATCTTAAGCACTACAACATTATTGCCAAACAGCATATCTGAGACTATAATTCCTAAAATCATATTTTTATCCCAGATAAATCCTAAATCCATTTGACCAACTGCAAGTAATCACCAGTTTTTCAACTACTGTAGAAAGGGGTAGAAATGAAACTTGATACCAAAAGAAATATTCTGAGGGATTCCTTTTTATCTTGACTGTGCTTACATACCTAGGACAAGATAATGTCCATCCTATAATACCAAAGGAACCTGGTATGGTCTGACAGAACCTTTATGTATTATTTTTGTGAAATGCTGGAGAAAGGGTAAGTGCCAGATGACTGAAGAGAGGAAATGTCTCTATCTTCAAAAGAGGGCAGGAAAAAGAACCCCAAGAACTATATGTTATCTTTCTGACATGAATACCTGGGAAAATTCTAAGTAGATTAACCCATGATCTAGAAGTACCTGAAAAACAGTATGATAATTACTGCACTATGGATTTGACAAGAATAAGTCTTGTCAAAGAAAGCACATCTCATTTTGTAATTGTATTACTTCTTTAGAAAATTGTGGAAATGCTGTAGATGCATCATATTGTGATAACCTACAAGGTATATTAAAATTCAGTATAGTTAGAAAAAGAAATGGGTTGAAAAGAACAGAATGAAATTTAACAGAAACAAGTGTAAAGTTAGGAAACAAATAAAATGTACAGGAACTCCTAGCAATGGCAATAGTGCTTCTGGAAAAAAAACTTGAAATAATACTTGATTTATATCAAATATAAGTCACTAAGTGTAATATGGCTTCAGAATATAAAAGTGCCATTTGAGGCTGCATTAACAGAATTAAGTTTCTAAATCACAAGGAGTAAGTTACACTTTGGTCTATGCTAGTCAGACCCAGTATTGTGCCTATTTCTGAGCAGCCCACTAAGGATTCAAACTAGAACAAATTCAGAGAAGACCAGTGAGGATAATTAGGGACTAAAAATTAAAATTTCTCTGTAAAAAGAAATTCAAGGAGCTGACTATATTTAGCCTTGAGAAGAAAAGACTAAATGGGACCAGACTCTTCAAATTCCTGAAAGAATGTCACATAGTAGAAGAAAGGCCAAGATCGGTTCTCTGTCAACTAGAGGACTGGACATGCAATCATGGATTAAATTAAATTACAGATTTGATTTAATTTAATTTAAGAATAGTTTGGTGTGATAAACACTCTTTCACTGCAAAAACAAGACAGCTGTTGTTAATGCTTTGTTTTCCCATTGCAATGAGGAGGGAATTGAACTTGATGACTCATTCCAACTTTATAATCTCAAAATATCTTAAAAGTCTTCTAAGATTCAAACTTCAAATTATTTTTGACATAGCATTATCATGATGTATGTCTGAGGGTAAGTTGGTACAGCCAAAAGCAGAGATTGCCTAAGACTAGACAGAACTGTAACAACAACAATGTACCAATCTAAACTGCTCCTCCCCCAAAGAAACAACTAATTCTGATCTGTTGAGAATCATAGGTAGGAAAAAGAGATATATAAGATCTGACCCTTGGGATTGATATACATATTGCTTATAGTTTGCACTTGCTAATTTTCTGCTCTGATTATGCTTTTCCTAATATCTGTAATAAAACTGGCTTATCAAGAGCTGTGTCCTTGAATCTCCACCTACAAGCCTTCTAGTTCAAATATCTGGGTGAAGCTTGACAGCAAGACATTATTCAAGATTTATCTTTTAACAATCAGCAGAAATTTAAACCCTGACTTCAAGAATAGTAACCCCACAAAAAACGTTGTTCTTATATGTTAACATTTTAGCTATACATTCAAGAGGCAGTAGAAGAGATGCACTTTAAACCTTACCAGTGCATCTGTTTTAACCCTGGACTTATATCATGATTGAATAAACAACAGAATATAGTTTATTAGTTCATTAAATAATTTCATTAAATATCTTTTCTGTTATGACTAGCAAATAGTTTGCAATTATATTCTTTTTTTTCAAAAAAAATAATGAAATATATCTCCCACAAAGGTTTTTTTAAAGTGTGTTTGTGTGTTTATCTCATGAAAAGAGCTAACGTACTGTCTAAGACTATAGTCACTCAACCACATTTCCCCAGAATTCCACATCAGCCCAAAAGCAATCTGAGTTCTAGGCAAGTTAATGCACTTTTTAAAGAATCAGTTGCAAAAGAAAAGGTCACGAGACCCCTATGGATGCTTTTAGCATTGCTACTGTTAATCCTAGTTAAAATGAATTTGCTATACAGTGGTACCTCGGGATACGAACTTAATCCGTTCCGTGACACTGGTTGCAACTCGAGTTGGTCTCAAGTCGAGGTAAAGTTTCCCATAAGGTTCAATGTAAATCCGGTTAATCCGTTCCGCCCTCCGAATTTGGTCGCAACCTGAGGCAAATTTCCCCATAGGGTTCAATGTAAATCCGGTTAATCCGTTCCACCCTCCGCCCGAATTTGGTCGCAACCCGAGGCAATTTTCTCTTCAGAGCCTTACTCCTGCCAAGCCTGCTCTGCATTTTCTTTGGAGCCATGCTAACACGCACACCAAAAACCTTCGCAAAACACCACAAAACACACCACAAGCCTCACCGAACGTCTCCTTGCTACCGTGACCTCGCCCACAGGAAGCCACGACCACGTGGCAGCAGGGAAAATGGCCGCGGATCCGGTTCGTAAGTCGAGGCGAATTTGTAACCTGAGGTAAATTTTTCCTGCCGAAGCTGGTCGTAACCCGAAATGTTCGTTAGTAGAGGCGTTCATAACCCGAGGTACCACTGTACTTCTAATCTGTTCCCCCCACTGAATTTGGATTAAATCAATTACTTTAATCATACTACTTCAATGAGTCACATTATATGAAATGTACTTGGAGATTAATCTAAGCTGAATCATAGTCATACCAAATTGTCATATTCCACAGGAATATGAAAATGTATTTCAGTTTTTAGAAGTCTATTTTATATTTAATTTAGAAAACATGACTTAGCTGATGATATTCCTTGTTTTCAAATTATCTTATCTACTTCAGGCCAGTTACTAAAATACAATAAAATCTCAATTTTGCAGACCAATCAGAGAATAAGAGTATGTGTTAAATCTGCATGTACAATAAATCCAAATTTATATAATTGATGTATTTTACATAATTGATATAATTAAGCCATTAACATCAACTTATTCATTAATTATGGAAATTATGTAACTATATCATTCACATAAATGTATACTGATTACCTAACTATGCAGATTATGTAAACTTATGTAAATTATGAAGATTCTGTCATCTATTTGGAGTGCTTTAGAATCAAGGAGTTTGTCCATTATTTGGAGGTCAAGTCCAAACTAAAACTTTGTCTAATACATCTGAACTCTGCTGAATGGTCATCCCTAAAATCAAGCATTTATTATAATGCTGATTATTTTATTTCTTCATTTGGGTTTTTGTTTATTAACTTATAACCTGCTGTAGTCTGATTACTCTTGGCAGTTTACAAAGTATGTAGCAGAATTTAAAACATCCACAATGTAGTTAAAACAGCAATAACATCATAAAACTCCTAACAAAAACAGCAAAAACAATGAACAAAAACAAAACTAAAGAAATAAAGATGGTTCAGTGCTTAAGTTAAGAGTACAAACCTCTGGAATAACACTGTTTTCAACATTTCCCTGAAGAACAACAAGGAAAGACTATCCTGATCCAATTTGGGAGGTCATTCCAAAGCTTCAGCCTGTTCTCTCCCATCCAGACCATTATAGCCGGTAGACACTAGCATAGGACATCAATGGGATCTCTCCTACATCCTGCAATAGCATGTAAAGTTGCGTATCATCAGTATACTGTAACTGACTCTCCCAGCAGCATCATACAGATGTTAAAAAGCAAGGGAAAGGGAATATATCAGGGGACACAAGCCTGACCTTTAATTCCTCCCCCCCCCCCGACTTAAACCACCTACTGAGGATGGAATAGAACCACTGCAGAACAGTCCTATCCCAATGCCTATGCATAGTCCAGTAAGATACCATGGTCAATGGTATCAAAAGCTGCGAAGTGCTCTAAAACACAAGAAGAGGTAAACTGCTTCCATCCAGCTCATGACAGGTCAACTAAGATAGCAACCAATGCTGTCTGCCGCTTACATTACCTTGAACCCTGTCTGAAAATGGTCAAAATCATTCACTTCTTCTAGGTTACTGCAAATTTGGTCCACCTCCACTGTCTTAACAATCGTCCCCAAAAGGGAAAAAACTGCAAGGAAGTAGATAGGGTGCTGTCTAGGTTGTCTTCTGCCAGGAATGGCCCCTTCAGCATAGGGCACAAGACTACTCATAACTCCCACTCCCACAAAGAGGCACTGACAATATCTCAGAACCAAGTGGCTACCTCCCCACCCATTCTCCACAGCAGGCAGGACAGGCAGGAATCCAAATAACGGGTGGCAGGAAACCACCTAGACACCATCCTATCTAATTCGTTGTAGTTTACAGGCCAAAAGGAATCCAGCTAATATTACAAGATGGTGCCCTAGCCATCACCAGTGCATCTACTGATGCAGAATCAAGATTCCAGCTATCATAGTTATATGTTTAAACAATAAAACTTCATTGCAAAGTAACTGATTCTATACTTGCAATACTAGCAATTGGCAACTCAACAGAAAATATGATGGATCTAAAAGTTGACTTTCTAATAATTTAATATCATATTACAGTTACAGTGAACTGAGAACCTTACCAATTGCAGTGCATCCCACAGTGAGGCTACATGATCTTTTGAATAATCCATAACTCACAGTGAGACTTACTAGGGATACACAAATCAGAGGAAGCTGCTCTAGTACTTAAGGGAACAATTTAATTACTTGGAGATGCCCAAGACTGAGCTACTGAAATTAAGTATGCTGTGTATTAAGAGCAATTCAATTTGCTAAACACCATTAATTCTTTTTGTTTTTCATATGTAAAATTAGTTCATAAAACACAGAATAATATGATCTATTCCTAGAAAACTGTCAAATGGCTTTTAAAACATATTTATATGAGATGTTCACCTTCTGTTACTATCAGGAAATGACTGAAAAGCACATAGTACTTTTATACTTAGGAAATTAAGTATCTTTGGCCATTTCAGATGTTGGGTGGAAGAATGAGCCTTTTTCAATAAAAAGCAAAA
Source organism: Python bivittatus (assembly GCF_059951505.1). NCBI lineage: Eukaryota > Metazoa > Chordata > Lepidosauria > Squamata > Pythonidae > Python > Python bivittatus. The sequence continues at coordinate 37,942,221 of NW_028277098.1, forward strand.
TGAAAATGTAATAGAAACTTTATATTTCCCATAGCAAAAGCCAATAAAACATTTAGACCAGTGATGGCCAGATTACACAGAAGCACTCACTGAAGAAATAAAGAGTAAGCTAATAAAATATAAACTGATTATAAATATCAGAGAAAGCTGTAGACTTGGAGCATTTTAGAACAGACAATACTGTATGGAGCTAGGTACAGTGGTACAGTTTTGTTTTTTTTAAGTTAGTAATTTCCCTTCATATTCTTGAGATCAGTATATTCTTGTCACAGCAGTAGAACTTTTCAGGAGTGCATTGACATACAGAAAATGTGATCTCTGAACAATTCTATCACTCCTTTAATTTTTAAAAAATGTCTTAAATTTTAGTCAATTCTATTTGTCATCTGCAATACAGATTAGTCACAATGTAAAAATAGTTGCATTTTGTATGAGTAATAGATGCTCAATGAAATTTCTCTCTGGTCTTTAACATTGTTACACCCATGCACCGTATGACTACAATAAATTCTACAGTTTTCTAATGTGCAACACATTATCATACTAGTCTCTGCTATAAATACTCACATATGATGCACATCAACTATTGTAAGCTTTTTAATAATGAAAATTCTCCATTTTCACATCAGAACATTTCACAAGTGTCCATCTCTGCTGTGGAAAAATGGAATGTAATAAATAAAAACAATAAAAAATTGTTGTGAGCAATATTCAAAACTAAATTAACACACTGAACTCCTGCTTTACACACATTAAAAAATTTAAAGGTTCTTTGCCATTGTTTTACATAACATTCAAAAGATTATTTATATTGAGCAGAGATAAACAATTAACTTTAAAAATTTCATAGAAACTGGTGTTCATTACTTCCTTAAACTAGAACTGAATTTTACTACAGTTTATTGGGTTTTGTTATAGAAATCAAGCTTGGTTAGCTTGAAATGGAAGCAAAAGCTCAAGCTGGTCTGATAGTTACTTGCAGTAGAAAAAGAAAAGAGAAAGCTATCTTGAAACTTACCTGCTCATACAAACTACATTGTAGATTTGCACTACATACAAGCCAGTTCAGTGTGTGCCATTTTCTTCCTCCAGCTAAAAATCTAAGTATGATACTCACATTAATTCCTATGTCCTGGGTATATATGTCTATATAAATATATATATATATATAAAGCTTAGGTTAAAACAGATTATCCTGCCTGCCCCATTATACCTTATGGACAATGAACCTATGCGTGGCCAGCAGCAGAATCAACAGCTTAATAGCTGCAGAAAAAAGCTAACAGGAGACACATAGATATATATCACAGCATCCCTGACAATAATAATACCTAGAAATCATAACACTAACCATAGTTAGCCTATTAGCCATGCCAGGAAGGCATTAATAAATGCATATAAATAGCTAAGCAATCACATATTGCCACTCTTGGGAATGCATACACCTCTCCATAAACAGTGAGACATGGCACTTCCTTTCCACAAGTTTAGCATTCAGGTCTGCAGGCAGAATACAGCCAGAGGCTTCCTAGGTAAGCCACAAAATGATGACACATGTGCATAGTGATGTCATGCTGTAAATGTCATGGTTAAGTACATGCATCCTGATGTTTCACTCAAGTATGTCAGACATATCATATCACACTTTTTATCATTCACCATCATCCCCAGAAAGCTCATGAATGCAGCTTATCAGCTCTTGCACAATCTTAAAATGGTGAGCACAGTTTTCCCTTGGCAGCTTATGTATAGTGTGCACCATCACAATAGTTAAGATGAGTAGCAACAAGTGGTGCAATTCTATACATTCAAATGAACAAAAGGCAATTAGAGCAGTAACAGCTTTCATTTAACTGCAGAAGCTGCAGAGTGAATTGTGACAGAGGTAAAGTCTTGTTTAACCATAAAATGGATAGGCAATGAACATGCTGCTCTAGAGTCCTGCATATGGAACTAACTTTCTGATTTAGCTCATTACTTTCCAGGCTTGGATGCAAAAGTGTATTTAAAAGCTGGAGTACACACATCAATTATTACTCTGCAGATTTGATCCTGGAGTGACTGCTCTTTGTCATGACAGTAACTCACTCTGAACTCAACATTCATTCACACATTCATACATTTATTTTAGCAAAATTATGCAAAATAACTCTGAGTGGCTAACAAAACCTTTTGCTATGCATGTGATCGATAAACTGAATGAATGGATCAAACAACTGGACCCTAACAATACTTCAGAAATGATTAGGCTAGGGATATCAGTTTGAAAAAATAGATTTCTGGTTTTTACAACTGTCTGAACAATTTTATTTACAGGTAGTCCTCATTTAGCGACCACAATTGAGACAGGCAGCATGGTCATTATGCAAAGCGGTTGCTAGGTGAAACTGCAATTGTCCTTATGATCCTACAGTAGGCCCTTGAGGAAGACTGATCAAATAGAGGTTTATGGCAGGGGTTCATAGCACCAGTCAACTTCACAGCAATCAGGGAATGATCTAACCATTAAAAATGATAGATAGATACTTGAGTTCTTGGTCTGTACTACCTAGTGAGGCTGACATCAGTTTTGCAAGTCTGATTATGTTATACCTCCTCCTGCTACTTATAGTTCAGTGAATTAGGAAGTTATCTGTCTGAGCTACTTCTGAATATTATGTATGTTGTGGATTTAATCCTGAGAATTCAAGTCATCTTCAAGTGCCTGCCTTTCTATAAAATGTTCATTCAGGCAAGAAAGCTTTGTGCCACTGGATTAGGAAGCTAAGCAGGATCAGGCCATCGGGAAACTCCAGACTATAGTCTATACGAGAAAGTCAAAGTAATATACCAGAAGAAGGCAATGACAAATCACTTCCATATAATTGCCAATAAAAGTACACCAAGCTCAATTTGAAGAAGTCACACAAAAGTTTCTGTTTAAATATATTCTTGAAGAAGATATCTAAAAACAAATATAACTTTCTCTTGCTGTGCTAAAAATGGAAGATTAACTTATATTCATTTAGTGGTTTATCATTATCATTTTGCCATCCTATTCTAATTGGAATATGAATATATGTTTCAGTAGACAAACTGATTATTGGAAATATAGTATTGGACTGTGAATGGCTTTCAGCTGAAGATGTGAGCAAGTTGCACTGGAAAATACCAAGTGGTGAACTTGTTTTAAGGTTATACTTTTAAATGTCTACTAAAATATGCACGAAAGTACATAATACTTTTATATGCTGAGTTTGAATCAGATTTAGGGCATAACAGGACTTACCACTTAAGCTGTTCTGTCCTGTGTTCATGCCAGTTTAACTCAAAACCAGCTTAAGAAAATACTACCCAGACTAGGACACTTTAGCAACAGCTTGCAAGATACGCAGTCTGGACAAGAAGCTACTATGTCTTCCCACTGGAAAATTACCTTGCTGCTGCACCCTCCCACTTTTCTTTTCCAGGAAAGCAAATGCTAATTGCTTTTCTTCTTGTGTGCAGGTCTTTCTGAATATATATATATGCATGCACACACATATACAGTACATACAAGTTTAAATTAAATTTATATATACAAGGTTAAATCATCAAAATGTACATATACAGAGGTAAAACAACCACCTTTAAAATAACATTTTCCCTCTTTTCATCCTGCTCCACTTTAATAGGTTCTATATCTCCCTTTACCAGCATTGCTGAAATAGCATAGTGATTATAACTTTTGCTTAGCACAGAGAAAGTTGTCAGTACAAAATCAAGCAAAAGGTTGTTGCTATATTATTATTATGTTGTTGTTGTTGTTGTTGTTGTCATAATATTTCTTTCCTTAAGTTTTCCCCTGTGCTTTCTTTTTTTAATAAGGAGCAAAGACCATAACAAAAGAGATGGACTTTCCTTTACAAAATAGCCAAAGAACTGTTGGGGTTAGCCTGCAGCAAACTGAAGCATCCTTTCCCGAACAGAAACGAGCATTCAAGGCAACATAATAGATAAAAGTGTATATTTATTCATCAATTAGTATGCTGCCTCAATCACAAAAAAGAGAAAAACGCTTCCTGAGGTAACTTTGACAATGAGTGAGCGATTAATAGACAGCAACATTGTCCATTTCTGCCCTTCAGAAACAGTTGCCTGTCCATTCTGTATGGATAAGTTTTCTGTTATGCTTGGAAAAGACATCCAGAAATCAGTGTGACTTAAGATAGTCACAATTAATTTGTCCTATTGATTTCAATACGATTAAACACTGCTAAGTCTGACTCTAACATCCTATAGACATGCATATTGTCTGGAGAACAAGAAAAAGAAAAAAAAAATCTCAACAGTTCCTTAAGCTTAAAAATAAGGCAACTCTTAAAGAGACCACCAGGAAATTGGAAAGTGTGCTAGGAATACCCTCACTACATCTAATGGGGCAGGGGGGAAATCTATTAAAATGTATAACTAAATCAATTCAGTCATCAGGAAACCTAAGTAAAATAGGACACATGCATAATATTTTAATATATGTAATATCCTTCCTTCAAATTTGTCATGTCATCAAGCAAGGTGATTGATGGGTATGCTAATATTCACAGTTATTAACCCTAGAATTTGTGCTGTTCCAGAGTATATTGGTTTGGAACAGAAGCTCTCCATTTGTGCCATAATCAGAGGGCTAGGTGAAAATCTTTTAAATGCCTCCTATTCATGAAATACTCATCTCTTAAAATCTTTCACTAGAAAGCAGGAAAGAATCCCTCCAATAAGAATGAAAAGTGGTGAGGAGGAAGAGGTAGTCAGCAATGTTTGCTTCTCTTCATTCAGGGAAATATATCCATTGGCACAAAATTAAAATACTGAATATTTCTGTGAATCATATCACTCTGAATCCAGCAATTGAACAATTTATTTGAGGGAAACCATTGCAAGACAAGGAGAAGGAGAAGGAGAAGGAGAAGGAGAAGGAGAAGGAGAAGGAGAAGGAGAAGGAGAAGGAGAAGGAGAAATTTTATACAACCAGATGCCCTGGATGCTACAAGCAATATATTGAAAAAATATAGCATTTCAGAAATCACAGGGCGACAATAACAGCAAGAGAACTTGAATAATGTCTTGTAAGACATGTTCAATTTAAAATGCCATTATCTTTTAGATCAAGGAATCTATAGATCAAGGATCTATAGAAATGCCATAAAGTCTTGGGTAACTAAAAGCATAACATAGTGGTTAAATATACATAGATAACACCTCAACTTAGCTTTGAGGGTTACATTTTAATTTTATTGGATTTTTTTTTCTTGTGATTTTCCTATGAAATTGTATCATTCTCAGCAGAATTAGACTGAGGGTTCAGTTCAGAGCTCCACAAACGATCAAGAGTTCCTCTGGAGGTAGTTCTATCTTATTCAATGTCTAGATTTGAAATAAGATTCAAAAAATATATTCTCCCATAATCTGACTTGGGAAATCATGTCTGTCTGACTATCTGTCTTTATTGGACTACATTTTCAAGAAAATTAGAATATACTGTGGGACATCAAATTTTCATAAAAATCAGTGAAGGAGGTTTAATTTATACTAATTTATAATCTAATATAAAAATGATTCCTCTAATTTAGTAGCTTTGGGATATGGTGAATTTGGAGATTTTCTAATGATGTGTATGCGAGTTTCTGTGATAAGATTTTAGAATATATTAACTTCCTGTAGTTCCATTAACATTCTAAGAGTATTAGTTCTTAGCATAGATCCAATAAAAGTATATATTTATTCAGTGTAGTGATGTCTTCCAAAAATACATTAAACTTTAGACAGTGCCATCATCTGATTAAGCATTCACTATCAATTTCTAGGAATCTTATTTCCAGTAAACAAAACAGTTTATTTTGGTACTTATATAGGCATCTGTATAACCATTACTTAGTCAGCAATTTAGCTGATCACTGTTCATCTTTCTTGTTCAGGAAAAAAGAAAAAAAGAACATCTGTTGGATTGATGATCCATGACTCTGTTATCATATATTGCCCCTACAATGAACTAATCATGTGAAGCTGCAATTAGACATTTAAAATTGTAAGTCTAATAAATGTGCAGATGTAAATCCTCAACTGTTTCCTATATCCAAAGAGTATTTCACACAGTTCTAAAAATGAAAGCGGCAACTAGGCTTCGTTTATGTAACAAGATTCACAACGATGGGGGAAAGTGTATTATTCAAACAGTATTATTGCACAATAAAATGAAAAATTTGAAAGCCGGTATAACAGTAAATAGAGAGCAACTTGGGGCAATCAGTTCTATTTTTCTAAACAGAATATATTGCCAGAAGCAAAATTACAAAATATTCAGACCAATGTCATAACTTTCTATAATGAGCTCCTATTAGCAGCAGGCTAGAAAAACTATAAGAGAAGTTATATGAGCAGTTTTCATCTACTCAAACCAGGACAATTTGTTTGAAAAACAAAACAAACAAAAAAAAGAGTCCCAGTGCATTATTGTGGGAAAATTATGAATATTATTGTTTTAAGATTATATAAATGCAAAACTAAAACTCAAAAGTTAGATCTATTTCATAACATATTTTGCCATCTTATAAATATATTTTGGCTCCAGCCCAAAGTATAAACTAAGTTCAGTCATCAGTGTATAGAAGAACAGTTGAATATGGATACAGTAAAACCAGCATTAAATCAAAACCAACAGCAAAATCAGATATGGTAAACTAGAATACATTAACTAGCAATGCCACAGCCCTCTAGGTATCTGCAACCCATTTATCTATTCACTATCTTACCCACACAAAATGTAGGTCAAAAACCATTTTTTAAAAAAATGGTAATTGTAGCACCACCATAGACAGAACAATATCAGATGCCCTCATGCTTACTTTTAAACTAAAACAGTTAACATTCGAGTATGATCTTTTCCCTCAGTAGAGCGTGTTTCCATTCCTGGCTAGCAGAAGTTCACTAAGCTGTTTCCTCTCCCTTCATCAGCCCCTTTCAATGCCCCCCTTCCCTTCCCTTCCCTTCCTAGCGTTCTTTCCAACATCCTGCTTTAAGCGCTTCATCCCACCTGTCAGCACATGGAAAGAGCTGCCTACTCTTCTCAGATGATCTGTTAAAGAGAAACCTTTTTGACAGGCACCTTGACGCCTCAAAGTTCACAGAGATGTTCTTCCTGTCGGGGCTTCGCTGAAAAGGCGAGAGGAGTTTTAATCTGTCGCTCGCGAGACAGCCCGGGCGTAGAGAAGGGACTACCCGTTCCAGCAGCCAATACACGTTTTCCGCGCAGACGGGGAGGCATTTTGTCTCTCTTTACGAGATTCAAACAAATCAACCGGTCACTTTTTGTGTGTGGGGGGGAGAGAGGACACCCCCGCTTTCTTTATATCGCATTTTGCAACCTAAACGCGCGCTTGCCACTTCCCCCACCTGACATTTCCCCCAACTAGGTGTCTTCTCCCCCCGCCCCCCGGAGGGCTGGCTGTTACAGGACCCAGCGCACGGCCATTGCCTCAGCTGAGAAGGGCGAGGTGAGGAGGGAACCCAAAATGTTGTTTTCCCTCCAAGGCAGGCACTTAACTACCGCCCCCGGGCTTTGGGCGCTCTTACCTTTGCCAGTAGTCCGTCAGCGGCGTCCTTCCTCCTCACCAAAAGGAGGTTCGCTCGCCGGTTCCGCCGGCGCGGGGCTGGGCTGGGCTGGGCTTTCTCTCTCCCTGACTGGGGCTGTGGTCCAACCTGCCGCTCGCTGCCTGGGGCTGGGCAGCCAACCTCTATTTCCCCTCAGCGTCTTCTCGCCAGCAGCAACAGCAGCAGGCAGGCGGCGAGGAGCTCTGCTGCTCTTCCCAGCCACTGCTCTGAATGACAATATTGCATTGACTAAGTGTGTGTGTGTGTGTGTAAGAGAGAGAGAACACGAGAGCGCGGGCCACCACCTGTCGATGCTGCCCAGCTAACCCAGGCAACTCCATGCGTAAATAGACCCCACACCAGATGCCCTAGTTAATGGGAAGGCAGCCTAAATCTCTAGGGAGTGGAGAGGTGGGGAAATGAAGGATATTAATCTCCAGGAGGAAAAAAATGAAAAGATTAACCTCGGAGATCTGTGGGGAAGAAATGATCCGCATCAGTCTCTCCTCCACTATCCACCCCTCCTTCCACACTTCTTAAGGAGCCTGAATATCGCCATTGCACAAAGGAAAGTATAAAATGGGCCCGTTATGATACTATCAAATATTAACATGTAGCCATGTTTGCCTAAACAGATGTTTTGGTTAAAAAGAAGAAGAATTTCCCCAGATTTGAAACTCTCCTGCTTTTCCAGAAAAGGCCCACTCACGGAATATTAGCAACAGCATTGAGATTTCCCAGCTCCCCTGCAATTTATCACAATGAAACAGTATTACACTAGGCTTCTTTTATGGAGTATCATCACATGGAGAACATCTGCAGACCCTTTTTTATCAGACTGTTTTATGGCCCCTACTAGGCTAAGGATTTGAAAGCAGATTATTTCCTAATTGCATATATGGTGTAATATGTAAACAGTGCATGGGAAGGCCGGGAGTTCTCTTAATGTTACATTTAAGTAAGATGCTCTAAGGAGACATTTTCAGTACAAATGCTCAGACAAAATGTTTCCGATAAATAAAATATTATTGATGGCTGGGAAATATGAGTGTTCCTTGTTGAGTTATTTTTTGTCCCATTACACAACTACTATTCTCAGGGCTTTTGTTTGATGAAGAATCATATGAATTCAATAACTGGAGATGGAAACATTAATTTCCAGTAGCAAAAATAAGGTTTGTGGGGGAAATTCATCTCTCACCTACTCCCCCCACATAAGTCCTGAGTGAAACTGTCAAACTGCTTTTACTCTGCATGTGCTTTCAGATAGAAAAAAATATCCACATTTTAAGTTCTGTGCTAATGTTAAGTAAAAGCTATGCTTTTGAATTATGTCAAAGCAAGGGTCTATTTTAGTCTGACTTTTTTTATTAATTGTACACAAAGAACTAGGCACATTTATCAGTGACACAGATTAACCCTTTTTAATATAACTTTGGAATAAAATTAGAACAGGGTTGGCAACATGGAGCTCAGGTGCACCAGAGTGTCTATGAACTGCTTTCCCAATGCCTCTGGAATCTTACCTGAATTTATTTTTTTTTAAAAAAGATATTACAAAGTGAAGTGCCAACTGTCCAAAATTATCTTTATTTATTTATAAGAAACCCTCCAGGTTGACCTAGGCTCCACAGGCCTTCTGCTAAAATAAACACAGAGGAAGGTTTCAGCACTGTGCTCTTGGAAATGTGACAATCTTCTCAGACAAAGGCAAGCTGAAGTAGCTGAGACCATGAGGGAACTAGAGATGAAGATGAGGACCAACCTCTCTTTTTTGTTTTCTCATAAAGTGATGTTTTGTGTCTGGGCAAGGCAGCTCTATTTCAATATTTTTATGGTGTAAATTGCCTTCTCTCTAACTTAAAACTAGCCAATGTAAGTACTATTTTTTAAAAATCAAAATAATATCACATGTAGCATGATTTACTGGGATCTAACAAATGATGATTTACTATATTTTAATCTGAGTGGGTCAACCATACCTTTGTCTAATCACATCACCAAGCCCTGGCTGCATTCAAGAGACATTGCATATCCATAAGTATAGCCTTGATACAAATCTTAAGGCAGCTATTTGGATGGAGCAGACAGCAACTCTTCCAGCAATGGTGAGAATGGAAAGAAAAAAAGGATGACATGGACCCCCAACATAATATCACTTTTGGCCCCACCTCCTATTGCTGCTGCACCCTAAAAACAAGAATAGAAAACAGTCCTGCTATTCGTATATTCTATCTAATTCAATATTCTGTATTATGCATTAGCCAACCAGGCTTATTGGGAAACACATGAACAGAATAAGAGTTCTGTTCCACTGTTGCTAGCTCGAAACTGATATTGAAGGTCAACTGCTAATGATTCAGGATAGTAGCTCGTAATAGATAATAGCTAGTAGCCATTGATAGCTCTATATTCCACGTGTTTGTCCTATTCCAATTTAATCGATATTGTTTGTTTGATTGATTATGTACATTTAGTCATTTAAATATGTGTTCTGTTCTTTTGCCTGTCTTGAATCTCTCTATATTTAGTGTGAGTGGATAACCCACCATTTACTTTCAGTGGCTAAACCTAACGTTATAAGAATGAGAGACTCTTTGATCTATCTTCATTTTCCATGTCATTTTTTTTTTTTTAATCTGCGCTCAGTCGTTACCGACTCTGCAGTGACTGCTTGGACGAGTCCTTGCAGTTTTCAAGGCAAGTGTTTCGGAAGTGGTTTGCCAGAGCCTCCTTCCTAGAGCAGAGCCCAGCTGGTATATCAAATATTATAATGTTTCTATTATTATGTTGGTTGCCCTTTTCCAGTTAACCAGAACTACACATGGGAGATATTCAACCATGGGACTCAGGTAGGCTTTTCCCTGCTATTACTCATCCCCTTCCCATGGATTGGAGATTTTTCCCCCCTTAAGTCTCATAATTATGGAGGAAGGATTGTTTTTTTAACACTGATCACACCTGAAGATTTTTTTTTTCTTTTACTGTGCATTGCTTCATCCACTATGGAAGCCATTGCATGCTCCCAATTGTTGGGGTGGAAAGATTATTTCATCAATATACTTCAGATCCCCTTTTCTTGCAAATAATAAAAGGTAAAAACAAAGATGCAGCTGCATCATATAAGTTCAGAGGAACACTGTTCAATTTTAATAAGAAATAGAAAACCACCTAAGGGGAAGGTGTTGAAACCATCTGTGTTGTGCAGTATTTAACCTTGACTTCACTTAGCTGTGCAGAAAATGTACAGTAAGTAACAAAGATCTCAGTTGCTAAAATAAAAGCAGATCCTGCTTGAAGTGCAATGCTACTTATTTTGATAGATTGGTTTTATTTTATTTATTTATTTACATTTATTGGACACTCATTTCCAGTGGACTCTGAGTGGTGCACAAAAGTGAAAGAGGCATTAAAACAACAGACAGCCCAGCCTAACCTGTTCTAGTAACAAAATTTACAAAACAAGACAAGGGTCATTAAACAAATAACAAACATCAACCCCAACCTGGGACCAAAGCCAGGTTTTTAAAGCTTTCCAGAACCCCAGGAAAGAGAGCACTGTCCTTATCTCTGAGGGGGATGCTGTTCCAGAGGACGAGGGCTAATATACATCACGTTATGTTGGCATAACATCTGTCATATCTTACAGCTCAAGAAGAAGATGGAAGAAGAAAGGCATACTCCTTGGAAAGCCTTTCCCAAATTGGTGCCATCCCAGATGTGCTGATACAGCACTTGTAATGTTTCTGTCACATGGCCAAAAACAGCAGTTAATGTCTTTTCTTTTTAAGTTGTCTTATATCATGGACTCTTTCTTCATGGTGTCTAATATAGAACTCCCCTTTTTGCATTCTGAACACTCATGAGACTGGCGTGATAAAGGCTTATGATGAGATTGCTGCCATGTCATCTGAATGGTAGGTGCTGTGTGCTGTGGTTGGATGCAGAGTTGGACCCAGAGTTGGACCCGGAAGGAATGCATAACAGAAATAACTGTAGCAGCATCCTAGAGTGTCAGTGTTGCTAAAGCAAGGGAATTCACACAGTGGCAGATGGCACAATAATAGCAATTCTATCGGGCACAGGAGGTTTTTTTTTTTTTTCCCCAATTTGGCACGGCATGGCAAGCTCTGAACTGCCAAAAATAAGTAAAGACAAGACCAAGAAATAGGCGAGACCAGGACAAAAATTAAATGCATTGAACTCTCTGTTACTTTTAATGTTATTAATTAAATGCAAACCATGAAATCACGAGCCTGTTGTTTTAATGATTTGCCCATTCTCTGATTGTAAGCATTACAGTTGGATGGCAATTTACACAGGAGATTGGGCAGCACACCCAAGGCTTGTGGGGAGGGGGGGTATACAATCTTGCAGTTAGAGAGTATGTAACTCTGCTACAGTCCCTTAATTGTATTGTGCTCCTTGACACTTACTATAATTCTTACTTCCAAGTCTCTCTTTCTATATATATATAATATCTGGCTACGTGATATTATCAAAGATTATAATTTTACTGAAATATTTTCTTATACTGGTCCTTTGATTACCCCCATTAAGCCATAACCAGCCAACATGATTATGCACTTGAAATTACTACCAGACTTACTGCCATAAAAATAACTGGAGAACACCATGGTGTTAAAATGTGAATAATCAGACTGACCTTTTATGTTGGCATGAAAATAAGAAAACCTAACCCTCCACTCATAACAATATTTTACAAATGTAATTTTGAAATATGAATGTGTGTAACTCTAGCCAGATAATAATATTTCGCAAATGACATTTATATTTGTACTTAATGTATTTATCAACTAAAAACCATGCCCAAGGCAACATACAAAAGATTAAGAAAAGCACATACAAATTATTATAAAATCTGCAAACTAATTTTCTCCTTGAATGTTATAAAGTTGGCAGCACATCTTTTAGGTCTCACTTATTCCAGAACAAGCCCTCAGTTTCTCTCATGAGATATGAATCAAAAAAGAATAATGGGGTTAGATAGTTGTGTTTAAAGTAAAACTGAAATAAATGTTGAGTTCATTTTGTATAGCTCCAAAATTCAGCTAATAATATGCTATATTTGTGTATACCAATCTGGAGTGGTCCAACTAGATTTCAGCTTATCGGTTAATCTGAAAGCAGGGTCACATTGGGTTACTACTTAAACAGAAGACCATAAGAAAATCCCAGGATTGTAGGTTAAACTAGGAAGTCACAAGATGTGTGAAGAAGTCAATGGCAAACCACTCCTGTATCGTTGCAAAGAAAAAAAATCTGGACATCTCCATGTAGTCAACATCAGTCAAGTTCAATTTGAGAGAGATTACATCTACAATGATACGGTTTCAAAAAGACAAAGAAATTAGTTATGACAGTATAGAAAAAGTCACTGAATTAACTTCTTAACAAGATACAAACATCTCTTCTTTCTCCATAATAGTTTAATTGGAAGCTGTGACACAGATTCTTGCTAATTCTCCCTAGTGAAACCCTGCTGTGGATATCTAGATTATGTACATCAGTGAATAAGCAAACAAGCTGAATCATAATTACAATCCAGGAAGTCATGCTATTAACAGCATGTTATGCTCATTTAGATTAGCATCAATTAGTAGTTTATAGATAAATGTATTTACTGTATATATTGGTAAATACAATAGACTGGACTCTTATATAACAATGTCACCTTTTAAAATTATGTATTTGGAAAATAATTGATTTGCTTTTAGTTTTGATGATGATGATGATGATGATGATGATGATGATGATGATGATGATGATGATGCTTTAATTGGCTGTCTTAGTATGCCAGCATGGGTTGTGCATATTTCACCATGGAATTTGATAAAGTGGGGGAGTAGAATTCATGCCATTGAAGTAAGCTTTAAAGTGTTCAAGCAACATCAGATGAAGCCTTCAAAGACAGTGTTTCCAACTTTGGAATGTTCCATCTTCTTAGTATCCTCTTTCAATCAGTAGCCACCTAAATGCATTGCCCCAAAATCCCACAAACTGAGCATCAAATAAAAGTTACCTCCAAAAGAATCTTTCCCAAATCTAGTGTTCAGAGCAGTGTTTCTCAATCTTGGCAGTTTTCAGATGTATGGACTTCAACTCCCAGAATTCCCCAGCCAGCAAATCTGAAAGCTGCCAAGGCTGAGAAGCGCTGGTTCAGAGAAACAGTGCCTTTAATCCTTATATCTTATCCTACTTTAATTTTCTAATCGTGTCATCTAAGCTGGTAATCAGCAATCCCTCTAGTCTCATCTTATTCCATAAATTAAATATGCACTATAGCAAGAATCATTTTCTCTTGTTATTTCTCTTGCTATTGGAGGCTTGTTCAGGTGGCCTGAACTGTAGTGTTAGGAAAGATTCAGAGCAATCTCTCATATAGAAAAATTTTCCTAACTTTTTATTCATAATGCAAAATTTAATGTCTCTTTCATTTTTCTCTTTCTTTAAATTACGTATCATATCCCAATTTAATGTTTTTCCATAGGAAAGTGGATCAGCTTTTGAATTATTAGAACTTTGTATGAGTTCTGCCATCAATCATTTAGTTAGGATAGCAAAAGTTGCACATGTACCCCCAAAGTGACCTCAGTACAGATTTATATATGATCCTGGTGACTTTGTTTAAATGCATATTATCAAATAACCCAGAGTTCGCTGAAAATGCATGCTAAGTCATAAACTATAGAACATGGTTTATTGATTACTAATGCAGAACAACACATACTTGAATTTCCTTCAAAATCTTAAGGTTTCAATGAAACCTGAATATCCTCTGAATATAGTAATAATCTTGAGAAGTTAGAATTAAAAAAAAAAAATTAGAAGAGACAACCAGACAAAATTTAAAATAATAACTCCAAGTAGCAGAGATGGAAAGCAATGAAATTTTACAGTGGTACACAGAAGTGAACGCTGAGAAAGAGAAGAGAGAGCATCAAAGCAAAGATTAGTTTGTTTTTAAAAGACACAGTGATGAAAATGCACAGGGTCCAAGAAGAGAAGATAGTAAACAGGGTGGTCAGGAGCAAAAAGAAGCTCACTGTTCACCAAATGTTACCTTGACTTCTCAACATCTTCCTAAAACCCCTGTTCCCTTGCATAGCAGAGAACCACTGAGTGCACAGATCGTTACTGACCAAAACAGAGTGTGTGTCTCAATCAGTAAAGAGGCAAGAAAACCAAATAACACTTGTCAGCTTGACCTCTCAAGCATTGCTCATAGAGCTCACTTCAGTGAATTCCTGAATACTGGTAAGAAGAATTCCATTATTTTAAATGGGTCGTGCCAGTCACCCATTCCATTTCAAAAGGACAGTGATAAGAGAAGCTTTTAAAAAACTGGTGTGCAAGTCCAATGATAATGGCACTGCTATTCTCTAACTACAGACCAAGTCTCTTGCCAAATCATTTTTTTTTCCTCAAACCAGGGACAGAATGAGTGGTTTAGTGACCGGTAATCATGGCTAAAACACAAAACCGTGCTGCATGATCCTTGAGCAGTAATACTCATACAAAGCACAGATACAGAATCTAGAAGAGGCAAGCTTTTGGCAGCAGCTGCTTGATAGAACTATCAGTCTCACAGTGACCTTGAATTTCTGCCCTTTAGAAGTCACAAAATATAAGCTCAGGTAAGTTTTATTTTATTCAGTTCATCAGCCTTGCAAAATATGATCCTATATAGAACACATTTTTTATTATGAAGGATGGAACACTGAAGTGTCCAAGCAGAACTGTTTAGCATTTTTCCTAATTGAAGGAAAAATTCTATTCTATTTCTATTCCCAGGATAGAATCTAATTCTATTCCCAGGATAGAATCATAAAAGATATAAAGAAAGCTCTGTTTTTGTCTCTGAATATGGATATAATCTAAGATATTAAGCTCAGCTATCTGGCTCACTGTCTACTCATAGCAATTTTCATAAAGATACAAGAGTCTTTATGTGGGCTGCATACTGGTGCCCAAGCTAGAGGAATAGCACAATAATCAAGAGCTGCCTATGTCCGCAGTGCTGACCACAGCCTCAGTTTAGTCCAGAATGATGCTCTATCAGATGTCCCAGAAGTGAGAAACTTATTCTGAGTTTTAGAACATTTTTACAATTACTTTGCACACAGTATCAAACAATGGGATTCACTCTCCTTGTGAATAACATCTCAGTCCAAAATTATTCTGAAGTCATTGTGTGCAACAAGATGATCAGCACACTTTGAGGCACTTGTGCCCATTTATTTCTGCTTCAAAGAGATAACAAAGCACTGACTGAAATCATTCTCTTGGGAAAGAATGACATAATGCAAGCTATCCCTCTGAAATTTTGGATGGAAAAAATCCAGTTTTTCATTTTGACTATGCTGCTCACCAAATGTTTGGCACTTCTCAGAACTGATGCAGTCACCATAGACTGACATAAGCAGATCTGCAGGGCTTTTCCAGACATTTATGAATAATTGGCAAAATACCAAAAGTCAGGACAATATCATGCATGGTAGTGCTGCAGTGTTGGCCCAAATGTGAGATATATCACAGGAATTTCAAGGCCAATAGATGTCACAGATAGAGAAGTTTCATTATGACCTTTGTGAGGATCAAAGATCAACATGTGCAAGGAAGCAATTCAGAGTGAATGTATTCTTTCCAACACTGGTCCTATATGACCATCTCTCAACTAAAACAGATTGGCAGGCTGGAATAAAGTACTTTCTACATTTTATATCCTGCAGCCATTTACCCTGTTCTCAGTAACTGCTGAGCAGTTATCTGCAGCTGGAGAACTTCTCCTCAAGAATTAATTCCATTTATATAATACCAAATCTTCTATTGACTCAGTTGAGAATTAAATCATCCAAGGCAAATAATAATCACACATTTTTTCACAAACAGCAGCAGTAATAACACAAGCCATATAATAATATAATAAAACGATAAATTAATCAGAATAATATTAACAAGTCATAAATAATATAAGATGATGATAATGATAATTTTACTAAATGCTCTCTGAAAGAGCTCTGTCTTAAGTGACTTCCAGAAAACTGTAATAGATAAGGCAAGCCCCATTTCTAAGGGGGCTGAAACAGAAAATCAATGCTTCCTGGCCTTGGTTCCCCTCACTTCACAAAGGTGGGGTACAACCTAGAGCTATCTAAGCGCAAATGTACTGAACAGGAACATTCTGCTTTGTTCTGCAGGTAGCTGTGTACCAACCCATAAAGCATTCAATGCAAGGCCTACAGCACAAGTGTAATATTGTTTGTTTGTTCATTCATTCAATATCCCACCATAATCAAACATGACTTTCAGTCAGTAATAGCCACTAGTAAACAGGCTGCCACATTTTGAGTAGGTGGCCCACTACAGAAGTCCAACACATGGTAATGAGGGCATGAGTCACCATTGCAAGATCCTCATAATGCCGGCCAGGCCTCAATTGGAGCATCAACTGAAGCTGGAACAAAGACCTTCCAGCAATAGCCATGAGTTCAAGAGAACTCTCAGTCACAGACCTAATCTCTCAGGGGGAGCACCATCTCAGGAGATAACATTCCTGCTGACTAAGAATCAATAACAACAAACAGTAACTCCATCTTGCTGGGATTTAGTTTCTCTCTATTTAATCCCATTCAAACTCTGTGGTCTCCTAGCACTGGAACAAAATCTCCTATGGAATTATCATCACAGATCAGGGTGGCACTGATAATACCACAACCCAAACTGATAGGTGACCACTTCTCATGGCTTCATGTTGATGTTAACCAGTAGAGGAAACTGAACACTGCAACATCCCACAAGTGAGGAGCCACCAAGCTCACCTTATGACCCCTATAGCCCCTGAATGAAATTGCTGCTAAGGAAAGAGCAGAACCACCGCAGAACAGTGCCTACAACTTTCAACCCTTGCAATGTGGTTCAGAAGGATACCATGTCCTATGATACTGAAGATTGCGGAGAATTCTAGTAGGACCAAAATTGGTGCATTACCCCCATCCAGGTCCTGACAAAAGTCATCCAACAATACAATCAAATTTCCATCCTCTGCCTGGCTGAAGCTTGATTCAAGGGGTCTGGATAATTCACTTCACTCTCTAATTGGATTCCCAAACAGTCTTAACAACCTTCATCCACTCCCCACGATACTGAGCAATAGTTCTCAAATATGGCCAGATACCAAGGAGGGCCTCTAGAAGAAAAGGTTTCAAGCCTGCAGGCATCACTGCATCCCACAGAGAAGGTTTGATGGTTTCCTGCATTTTGCAAGTTACATCGTCACCTGCCTCCCAGAGGAGTAAGGAAGGGCAAGGATCCAATCCACAGGTGGCTTATATATGACAAGTCCAACCTACTTCCTAGACAATTCCTTTCAACTGATTATTATTGAAATCTCATATTGCTAAAAAAATTAACAAGGCAGTTATAGAACTTCTTACTGTGAAAATCATACTCTTGTCATCAAGTTTACTGACTTCCACACTGCATGCTTATTTTTTTCTTACTGTTGATACTTCTAACACCTGCAGCTACAGAGAGGTCATTCTCTAAATCTTAAGTTTATTAAAAGAAACTATCTGCAAAGCTTCAGGTCACTGCAGTGCCTAAAATGGTTGTTGGTGTTCTTGATTAAAAATGAATGTGCCAGAAACCTGGATCTTTCCAGGATAATTTGTATACTGGCCGATGAAAAGGCACAAAATAAAAGCTTTTGAGTGACCCTCTACAATCCTGCTTCTATAGCACTTACCTGCAGGGATGATGTTGCTGAATCCCAGTCATTAGCCCAGTGGAATCTTAGAGATGGTAAATTATTGCTGCTGCTGCTGCTGTATTCAGCTTAAAGATTTGGTTTGGCTTGTTTATCTGATGTGCTTTTGGTCTCAGTCTGCATTTAATAACACAAAAAAGCAACAACTTTGGTATGGTTGGCTAATAAGCTTGATGTTGTTTGTATTGTTATTGTCACATACCTTACATACTTTTCGTTTCAGTATACAAGATATAAGAGGTCTTCTTTTCTAGGAGCCTATTCCACCCTGATTATACCCCTGGTTAGAAGCAACATGCTAGATGGAGCTGAAGCAAGAAATGAAAGTTATTAAAATTAGATGTGGTTAGTGTTCTTCATTCCTTCTGACATTTTTTTTCTGCCAATCTTTTCCCTATCACAAAGAGTTGATTGTAAGGAAGGGTAGGTAGTTCCCTGCCAAGCTGAACTAGGTTGAGGATGGCATGAAATTAGCCCAAGGGTTGCCTATTATTCATCCAACAGTAGAAAATGTCACTTCTACTAGAAAGCGAGATGACCCTTAATGGATCTTTATGAATGAAGGTCTTAATGAATAGGAGAACATAAATAGAGAAGAGCAATGTTGTAGGTCCTCTGACCTCAGCGCTGAAGATTTGCAGTTTAATATGGAAGTAAAGTAGCTATCAAATACAAAATCATTGCTAAAACATCCTTTCTCATTTAGTCAATACTGACTCTTTCCTATCTTGGACTAGAATTGTCTATCATGTCCTACATACAGTATATGCATTTATAACTCTTTCTCATGGGGACAAACCTGCTCGTGAATACTCAAGAACTTCATAGCTGGGTTTACATATCACATTAAGCCAAGGCAGCAAGGTTAAGTCTATCATTCGTGGGCTGCATAAAACTGGGCAAAGAGTAGATAGCATCAGAGTTACAGTTTTTACTCTTTTTGCTCCCATTTAATAGTCATTTAGATTTTTGCTGCCCAGATATAGTAGCCCTAAACAAGTCACCTTGCTCAAAATGAGATTTCCTTCTAAGCAATCATGCACAGGATTGAACTTACTTCCAAGAAATCAGTTATATATCAGGCTCCATGCTGTAGAACAGCTATATGAATTACTAGGAGCTACTAACTGGGCAAAATTTAGGATCCCTGGTGCTAAAAACACTAACCTAGAATCATATCAACTGCATATTTACTTAGAAGTTCTATTATATTCAGTAAGGCTTGCTTCCAATTAAACGTGCACACAATGTAGCTGAAGGAAAAACATGAGGAGAACAGATGATATAGACAATTTATCATAGATCGCAGGAGTCAAAAAATCTGAATTCAATTAGAAACTTTCTTTTTTAGATAATGATTAAAACAATAAAACCCTGTCTTCAATTATATCTGATGATGATCTGTTTTCCTGTGGGAATAGTTATCATTTCCCTAATAGTACTGTAGCACTTGTAGAATCTGGATTTACATAGCAAAAGAGTATCAAGCTGGCTAAGTATATAAAGAAACCTAGTATTTAGATTAAAGAATTAGAAAGGGTATACAATTCATTCTAGTAAATAAATTTAGCCCAAACTAGCATTCCTTGATTATTTTCTCATTCTCAGCTGTAATGAGTAACAGGAAATAAAAATGAAGGTTCCTTCAAGTTTGATTTGAGTCCTAATGATCATCTGGAAACATCCACTTACTTTTCTTGGCAACAATACAGACGTCGTTTGCTATTGCCTTCCTACAAGCTGTTCTTTGATTTTCCTGTCTATAGCTCAGTAATGTCCTGCTGGTCTAGCCATAAACTTAAATTGATACAACCTTGTTTAGCTTTTTTGAGAGAAGTCAGATTAGTTAGATGCGGCATATTGCTATGAAGCAACACTTATCAAAGTCATAATAATGAGTTCATCTCTTCTGTTCAGTGTCTCTAAATCTACATATATTAATTTACATAAATAATTTGCTATGTTAAACAGAGATCTGAGTCAAAATGAGAGCCTGAATCAATTTACTGTTTTGTACATGTGTTCTTGCAAACAGTCTTTTCCTCCTCATTCTTGGTGAACTGCAACTAGCTCTAGTAGTATAGTTAGTTGTAGCTCACCAAGAATGAGGAGGGAAGGATTGTCGGCAACAACACAAATGCACAAAACAGTATAACAGTATAACAAGGTACAAAACAACAAGAAAAAAAAAGATTATTATTTGAAATTGGCTTCTATCTGAAATGTAATGGGAAACAATAACTAATTGAAGAACAACTGGCTTATTGCAGTAGTCAGAAAAGTAAAAAAGGAACAGTGGTGAGGATTGGTGGCCAGGCAACAAATTCTGGCCAGTGAAATTCTCCCTGGAGAAGGAGAGATTGGGAGATTGCCCACTTGTGCTTTGAATAGCTGCTCCTTGCAAGGAGACTGGAGGAATGGAGTTTCTAGCAGTTGATTGTGGATTAAGCGGCTTGGGAACCGAGGGATTACCATCATGCTCAAAACCGCTGTGCAGCCTTTTTGGACCCTTGACCCGCAAAAGCCGCACTTTCTTAAACACTCTTGGATACAATTAATTTACAACTTAAGAGAGATCTTCCGAATGGCAGGAAAGAATAAAGACATTGGTGAGTTGCCTTCTTTTTGGAATTAAGAAGAGGAAAAAAATACTCTCTTAAATGATTTTGACTTAAAAGCAAAAGGCTTAATGAGATTGTGATTTAAGAAAGTTTTAAATGGATAAAGCGAACAGTAATTTTAGAAAAGAAAAGAATTTTTTTTTTCTTTGACAAAAGTACCTTTGAAAATAATAAAATTAACTAGACAAACAGACCAGACCTTCCTGGGTATGCTGATTGTTTATTATTAAGAAAAGTAGATAATTGGTTTACAAAATAAGAAGATAAGGGTAACATGAGCCAGACTGTTTGACTATAGCTATGGAGAGCTAATTGGGGACTAACGTGTTAAAGACAGAGAAAAGCAAAACGGGGGGGGGGGGGGAGGAGAAGCTTTCACCCTAGTAATTGTTGTACTTTCACTTCATTACAATGGCAACCATAAGAAAAGCAGCAAAAATAGGAGAAGGAAGGAGAGGTTAATTAGAACAACTTACAGATAAGGGCATCACACCAGATTTATTGCAGAAAATGTTTGAGGTATTTTGCAAGAGGATGACTGAAATAGTTGCCAATAGTTTGGATGCTTTTAAAAAGGAAATGGAAGAAGGATTTGCAGGGATAAAAAAGGATATGAAAGAGGAAGTTAAGAAGATTAGATTCTGTAGAACAATTTGGCTGGAGATGTAAAACAAATTAATAACAAAGTGGAAGTTTTGGAAAGTAAGACAGAAGTTATAAACAGAGAGATAGAGAAAGATTTGGATAACTTGGATTACTGGAACTGAGAGAAAAAGAATTTTGTTTAAGATTTAGAGCAATTCCAGAAGGCCAAGGGGAAGATATCAGAGAAAAGATTATTAAGTCTCTGTCTAACTTTTCGAATTGGGCTGAAGATGACCCAGAGGCAGAAACTGATAAGGTTTACAGGATCAATACCCAATTTGCAAAATTAAGATGTTCCAAGGGATGTCCTTGTGCACTTTGTCAGGAAGAAGATTAGAGATCAAGTTTTGAAGTAGCATTTTAATACTAGATTGAGGATTTAATACTAGATTGAGGATTGATAATACAGATGTAATTGTACTTAAGGATATTCCAATTAGAATACTGTGCAAGAGAAAACATTTATTTCTGACAGACAAACTCAAATAGAAAACGATTCCATTTAGATGGGATAAGTTAGAAGGGGTTATTTTTACTTTTAAACAGCAGAGATTCAGACTGAACTCTGTGCAGAAAGCAAGTGATTTCTTGGGAAAATTCAAAGAACTGGAAGAAATGCAAATGGAAATGACAGTGACAGATGTAACCAAACAAATGCCACAACAGATACAACAGGACACTGAAGATGCTACCACATTATTGATTTTTCTAAAATTTTGGTTTACCTATGGATTATAAATGCTTAATGTGGAATATAAATGGAGGAAATGCTCCTCAAAAGAGAGAAAAAATCATTATTTGAAAAAGTTAAAATAAGATGTGATTTGCTTACAAGAAATGCATATTAGGAAAAAGGATTTAAAATATCTGAGTCACAAAAATTTGGGTGAAGAATTTATTTCAGCAGGAATGGAAAAAAGAAAAGAAAAGAAATGGAGTTGTTTTGTTTATAAATTCTCAACTATGTCCAAAACTTATATTGACTGATGATTATGGCAGATAAGTTGAGGTGGAAGTTAATCTACAGGGGGCTAAGACTTTGGTATTGGGAATTTATGCCCCAAATGAACATAAAACAGCATTTATAAAGGACTTATAGAATTACTGGACTTTCTGTATGAAAATTGGTGTCTCCTGGGAGATTGGAATGGAGTGGTTTCCCCACAAAAATATAGAACTTCTGAAAAAAATATTAAAAATACACAAGGCAAAGGTTAAAGCAAAGGTTTTCTTTGATTTAATGGACAATTTGGAGCTTGTTGATGTATGGAGTTATAAAAATGGTGACTCAAAAGAATATACTTGTTTTTCTGAAAGACATAGACCTTTATTCTTGAAAAGAATATGATTTGGATCCCTGCGACTTTGGCTACTAATGTTCATAAAGTGGAGATATTACCAAAGACTTTCTCAGACCACATCCCAGTGACTTTAACTTTTAAAAGGAAAAATGGCTCTTTCAGATGGAGATTGAATGAGATGTTGTTGCAAAAGGAAACAGTAGTGGAGAACTGCAAAAAGAAGTTAAAAGAATTTTTTGAGAATAATCTTAATAAAGGCACAGAAGTAAGAACAGTTTGGGATGCAAACAAAGTTTTTATAAGAGGATATTTTATACAATGTAACAGTGAATATAAAAAGAAAAGGCAAGAGAAAATACAAGTGATTTTGGATGAGATTTAAAAAAAGGAAGAAGAGTTTTTAAAAAGTCCCCAGAGAGGACAATTATTATCCACCAAATTAAGCTTCTACAGAGGCAGTTATCTGTGTTAACAGTGAGAGAGATGGAAATAAAGATGAATTATGCAAAACAAAGGAATTTTGAATTTGCAAATAAACCAAGGAAATGGTTGGCATATAAATTGCAAAAAGAAAAAAAAAGTGATACGAAAGTTACAAGAAGGAAATATGGTAATAACAGATAATACAAATATGCGAAAAGTGTTTCACCAGTATTACTTTACTTTATTTAAAGGTCAAGAAATTTCCTAGGAAAACGTAGATGAATATTTACATAAACAGAATTTATGGAAGATTACAGAGAATCAGAGACAAATTTTGAATGGACCTATAATAATAAGGGAAGTTTGTGAAGCTATTAAAAAGACTAAAACAGGAAAGGCACCTGGTCCAGATGGTCTGCTGGTCTCTTACTATGAATGATTTGAGGATAAACTTTTACAACCTTTACAACAAACAATGAATATTATTTTACAGAATAGAAAGATAGAAAGATTCCTGACAGCTGGAAAGAGGCCAATATAGCATTAATACCTAAGGAGGCCGAGGACGTGACTTTAACAAGAGAGAGGTTTGATTAGAATTGTATGTATAACTGCTGAAAGAAATATCAGAAGCCACTTCTTTATATTTTTTTCAGATTTTTTGCTCTTTTATTTTCTATCTCCTTTTTTTTTTTTTTTGGTCTCTTCTTTTCCTTTCCTTTCTTTTCTTTTCTTCTTTTTCACATTTACTATATTTTTCCTTGGATGTATTTCTTATTATATATGTAAAATCTTTTAATAAAAACTATTTTTAAAAAGAAAAGAAAAAAAGGAACAACACAAGTGTGAAGCTCTCATGAACATCGAGCAGAAGCCCTATACGTGCCTTGGCTTATTAAACTGAGATAGATTCATCCAAAAACAATTTTGGTTTCATAAGCCAGGTGAAGATAGTTTTATCTGAAATGTTTTGGCTCAGCTATCAGATTACAGTAAGCCAAAATCAAACAGGTCTCATTGGCAATGTGTGAATCCAACCAGTGTCACAAAATATTAGTATAATGAATTACTTTGGCTTGCCTACTTTTCAGTTGGCCACAATAAATATGACTTTGACAGCCACTGATCTGAAATAACAGTAGTAGGTCATACTGGGCTGGATCCAAAGAAACACAGTGCTTCAAAAAAAGCCCATATCAAAAATTCTTGCTATGGTAGACCTCAAGAGTTGCATGAGAAGAAAAGATTACCACTCCCATCCCCTTCCCTTTCTACAGTGGAAGTTTCTGCTCAGTCCAGGTGTCTTTTCAACAAAAAGAACTCTTTCGTTTATGGAATTGCCAATCACAGGCAACCCCATATTTATTTTTATTTTATTTTTAAAAATATGAATTTATGTAAGCCAGGCTGCTACTAAAGATGCAGCTGATAACTTTAGTTCTAGTCAGTTTGCAGTAGGTTTTGTAATCCAGAAAGTACATATCCCAGAATGGGCCAAAGAATTTATAAAATGTATATGGTACTGTTAAGATATTCTAAATCAGTAGTTACAAAATGGAAGTTCAATTAGAGAGGAACCCTCACATAGATCATTTGGGCAATTATGCCCAGGTGCTATCCTAATAGTGTTGGGCACAGTATGTTACTAGTCTACTAGATACCTGGGTTTGGAATATTGTAAGATGCATTGATACTGCTTTATGTATTGTTTTCATTCATTCATTCATTCAGATTTAGGCACTGCCCAGCTCCAAAACAAGTCTGGGCAGCTCGCAATATCAAACAAATAACAAAATAAAAACACAACATAATGTATACAAACAAGTTAGCATCTGACCAATTAATACATAAGATGTACAAAAACTGTACAACAAGGGGGTCCCATCCATCCTACCCCAAGGTCTGGGAGAACAGAAGAGAGGGGACAGCTGTTGGGTGCCGCATGGCATTCGGTAAGAAAAACAATCTGGCAAAGTAGTTTGTTTTTGTTTTTTTTAATATATGATTGCAAATGGTAAAAAACAAAACCCTAGGCAAAACTCAAAATCTCCCAAAGCCAAATTTGGAATTCCTATTCCAAATAGGAATTCAAATACAAAGCTGAATGCTATATTTTAGCCCAAGTTCAATCATTTGTTTTGTCCACATTAAAAATATTGTGTAACACAACCTATCTGTTATTTTAAATGCCAAAATATTATCTTTAAGAATACAAATTATTTTAAATATTGAAGTTTTGCTGATACTTTATAGGCCTGTGCATATATTTTATTAACCTGGAGGGTATCATTTTATACTATATTATGCCTGTATTACATTATCCTCCATGTTGCCTTTTTCTAAACTACATAGTTCTAGACATGTAAACGTTTCATCACAGAGCATTACTCTAACCTCTTGATAATTTTGGCTGACTGTTTCTATACATTTTCTGGCTCTATAATATCTGTGTTGAGCCATAATAACTAGAACTGGCCACAGTAGGCCAAGTATAATACATTTGTTTTATGCCAGGGGATTCTTGATCATTTCTGCAATACATCTGATGTCTCATACAATAAAGACAATAGTTGTCTAATTTGCTGTTGATTTTGTTAACGGATTTCTCCCCCACAAGATTATCATCTATGAAAGAACATTTATGCCAACATTATGTCGACTTTATTGAATCTGAAGCTCCACTGTAATGAAGTTATGGCCCTGCTAATTCAACATAGCAAAAACAGATGCTTGGGCCAGGATAGCTTCGAGGGTTTTTTAGCATGTTCTTTTAGACAGTGTCCTGCCACTGATGTAGTTTGTAAAGTTTGTTGGAGAAAAAGTCTATTCCTATATAACTCTGAAAACAGAGATGAGAAAGGATGGAAGCGTTAGTGTGCCATGTGGAGGGTTTCATCTAAGTATTGGGATTCCTAGAAGCGGAGGTCAGTGATGCTAATATCTGGAAATAAAACCATTCAGTTGTTAATGTCCAGTTAGTACTTGGGTCAATGAAAGAGTAAAGAAGCCAAGCCGAGCTTCAGCTCTCAACTAAGCATTAGGGTTTGCAGTACTTTGGATCCAAAGAAAAAATCTGGTTAAGAATTTGCTACTCCTGTAGCACCTGCCTGCAATTGCCTCCAAGCTACAGAGCATTCCAGGAAAAGATTCATTGGGCTTAGGGAAATATAGGCACAAAAACCTCTACATGCTCCAATACTCCATCATTCCTTTGAATTTGAAGCACTACACAGCTCTACTAAATCAGGCTTAGAAGAATGGTGGCATCGTTACTTCTCTCTCTTCAAAGATGTGTCTCAGCTGTAGCTTTGACATATTTTCTTTATTTACTTCATACTTCACATTCATTCAGTACACTCATGGGGCAGAAAATATTGTTTAGAGAATATGTTCTACGCCCCCCTTTCTTGTCTTTCTCTAGCAGTAACAAGCAGGTTTATTAATTGCCTCACACAAAATATCATTTAAAGAGATTGTTAGTCTCCTCTGGAGTTTTTTTCCCCTAGATTGCTCTCTTGCAAACATTTTGTGGAAACTGGTGAAAAATGCTGCAAGAGCAGTATAAACTGTAATTCAGACTGATCTCGCCTAATAGCCTTTAGTGAAATAAAAATGTCATCAAGCAAAATTGCATCAGAAAACAAGGTGAACATTACTTGATCAACAGAGTAAAGTCTCTTAATCTAACAAAAAGCTAGGAGGCATGTAAACTGAAGCAGGGTAGATCAATCTCCTAGCAGAAGTAACTCCTGGAACTTACTAAAGTAGCATATGTGTGACATTGGCGCATTCAGTGATTCTCCATCTTCTTGGATAGACAGTTTTGCACTAATCAGGTCCCTCTGCAAACTCAGGTATTTTGTCCCCACTGATGAAGTAATAATACAATTACTCAAAGTACAATTTAACACTTAGCTTCCAGTTTTAGGACTTTTTCTTACTGCTGAACTGAGGAGCTTTCCAACCATTCTTGAGTTGACGGAAAACAACAGCAGCATTAATTGTTTTGTTCCCATTATGTCATTCAAGCCAAATCCCAATGCAGTTGTCAAGGAATGGTTGTGCTGTGATTAAGTGCTGATGGGGACCCAGCCTGAGCACAAACCCTGCTAGTGCTTTTCCTACAGTGGGTTCACATAGTGCAATGGTATGTGGGAAAGACCTTGGGAGGCAGGGCGAAAAGATGTCACCTAGGGAATGGTCAGATAAGAGACGGCATAGCCCACAGCTGGATAGTGGGTGGGGCAAGAGGCTCAGAAGAGACCCTCCCTAGTTTCTTGGGCTGTAAAGGAGACAGGAGGGAGAATTGTACTTTCAGACTTGCAAGTTTCTGTCAATGTAGCTTTACAATAAAGTAGAATTAGCTCATCTGGTTTACCCCATGTGGCCGACACATAGTATGATTGGCTTTGTGTGACCCATCAGCCCATAACTATACCTAATGGGAAGGGAGCAGGGAAGCACAGCCCAAATTTCTAGAGGATGCCAGGTTGCTTGCTCCTGTACTAAAATCTAACCTAATGGAAAAGCCATCATGCTGCCTTCATAAAGACAACCTGCCAGGCTTATTTTTTTCATAGACTATATCAATACTGTCTTATTCTAGAATTTAAAAGCAGTTTAATGTATTCAACAGATCAAGGATCCCTGAGGAGCTCTTATCTGCTCAAGAAGAATATTGTAGCAGGTGACTCAGAGGTGGCTAGGTACATGTTGATTCTAGCCTCTTACATTATGAAGTATATGTGAGTGGGTTATAAAGCAAATGACTAATCTAGGTTGGGACTTCATGTAGCTGGTTATTTAATAAATGCTACAGTGGCTTTCTTAGTCGTGTTTTGGTTTATTTTGACCCTACAGTTACAGCACATGGAGGTGGTCAATGGTTTTTTTGTACACATACAAAGAAGCATATTTTTGTACACATACGCCAAATTGCGTGTTGAACAGAGTCTGGAATCAGTTCTAGATATGGAGGAATCAGACATATATACATTTCATACTCACATTATACTTAAAGCTGGTGCTTTGTTTTGCATTGTACTGATTCGATTTCTTTTTCTTTTTTCCATATATCTATATCTATATATATCTATCTATATATCTCTATCTATCTATCTATCTATCTATCTATCTATCTATGCAAAAGTTTTAGGCAGGTGTGAAAAAAATGATGTAAAGTAAGAATGCTTTCAAAAATATATATTGTAATTGTTTATGTTTATCAATTTACAAAATGCAAAATAAGTGAACAGAAGAGAAATCTAAATCAAGTCAATATTTGGTGTGACTACCCTTTGGCTTCAAACCAGCATCAGTTCTTACACTTGCACACTTTGTACACTTGCACAAAGTCAGGGATCTTGTAGGATTAGAATCAGGTGTATGATTAACCAATTATACCAAGCAGGTGCTAATGATCATCAATTTCATATATAGGTTGAAACACAGTCATTAACTGAAACAGAAACAGCTGTGTAGGAGGCTTAAAACTGGGCGAGGAACAGCCAAACTCTGCTACTAAGGTGAGGTTGTGGAAGACAGTTTCATGTCACAGGTTATATACCATGGCAAAACTGAGCACAGCAACAGGACGCAAGGTAGTTCTACTGCATCAGCAAGGTCTCTCCCAGGCAAAAATTTCAAAGCAGACTGGGGTTTCAAGATGTGCTGTTCAAGCTCTTTTGAAGAAGCACAAAGAAACAGGCAATGTTGAGGACTGTAGACGCAGTGGTCAGCCAAGGAAACTTAATGCAGCAGATGAAAGACACACAATGCTTACTTCCCTTTGACATTGGAAGATGTCCAGCAGTGCCATCAGCACAGAATGGGTGGAAACCAGTGGGACCCAGATATACCCATCTACTGTCCGGAGAAGTCTGGCCAGAAGTGGTCTTCACGGAAGAATTGTGGCCAAAAAGCCATCCCTCCGATGTGGAAACAAGGCTAAGCGACTCAACTATGCACAAAAACATAGGAACTGGGGTACAGAAAAATGGCAGCAGGTGCTCTGGAATGATGAGTCCAAATCTGAAATATTTGGCTGTAGCAGGAGGCAGTTTGTTTGCCGAAGGGCTGGAGAGTGGTACAATAATGAGTGTCTGCAGGCGACAGTGAAGCATGGTGGAGGTTCCTTGCAAGTTTGGGGCTGCATTTCTGCAAATGGAGTTGGAGATTTGGTCAGGATGAATGGTGTCCTCAATGCTGAGAAATACAGGCAGATACTTATCCATCATGCCATACCATCAGGAAGGTGTGTGATTGTCCCCAAATTTATTCTGCAGCAGGACAATGGCCCCAAACATATAGCCAATGTCATTAAAAGCTATCTTCAGCATAAAGAACAACAAGGAGTTCTGGAAGTGATGGTTTGGCCCCCATAGAGCCCTGATCTCAACATCATCGAGTCTGTCTGGGATTAAATGAAGAGACAGAAGGATTTGAGGCAGCCTACATTCACAGAAGATCTGTAGTTAGTTCTCCAAGATGTTTGGAATAACCTATCTGCTGAATTCCTTCAAAAACTGTGTGCAAGTGTACCTAGAAGAATTGATGCTGCTTTGAAGGCATCACCTTTGAAGGTCACACCAAATATTGATTTGATTGGGATTTCTCTTCTGTTCGCTCACTTTGCATTTTGTAAATTGATAAACATAAACAATTACAATATATATTTTTGAAAGCATTCTTACTTTACAGCATTTTTTCACACCTGCCTAAAACTTTTGCACAGTACTGTGTGTGTGTATTTATTTAAAAATCAGGTGAAGACAGGAAAGCTTGAAGACCACCTCAAGAAAACTGATACCCAAGGGCTCCATATTGGGGACTTATGCCATAAAGTATTAAAACTACCCCAATAATAGTTTGTCTTCATCTTATGGGCCAAGAAGATATGGGCAAGATCTTTGTAGTAGACCTTTATGTGTTTGTTATTGGAGGTGTGAATCCAGTGGCACAGACTCTTCAGCACTTCATGACCTACTGATCACAAGGGAGCCGTAGAGCTTAGATAGAAAGTTAAGGAATTACTCTGTATCCCCTCTTTGCCTATCACCCTGTGAACTCCTTGTCTAAGAGATTTTTAATTTCAGAGGCCTTCCGTCTTCCCACTCAGGCACATGCACATAGAGCACTTATTATTTTTGATTCTCCTTCTGATAGGGTATATATAGCTAGCTGCTTAGCTTTGCCTAATCCCACCACATATTTCATGTAAATAAAGCTCATTTCTGTTAGAATTATAAAATCTGCTTTACCACTAATCATTCCTCAGGGTCAGATTGCTGGTCTCGGGAACTCTCACAGGCACACATAGAACATTTAAGCATTTAACACAGAGAACATTTAAACCTCCAACATGCTTATGGGCTCTAGTGAAGTAAAGGTGCAAAGAAGTTCATAAAGCAGAAAGAAAGGGTAAGTTTCCTGAGCAGCTAATGGAAACATTAAAAAGAATGTAAGCAACTTTCAAAAATGAAGACAGGAACATTTCAGCTTATAGAGAAGCTTGAAGGACCAACATTTGCCTTCTGGTCATTCATGATGTCCTGAAGTCTCAGTGAATCATCTTTGTGCTGGATAAGAAGAGACCTATGGAAGCAAGGCAGGATCAAAGTGCTTGGGACACAAAACAGAACACCTGGGATGATCTGTCTGGTAATGAATGACTCCACTATTGTGCATTGAAGGGATTTAATCAAGCCAAAGTCATTTGGGAAACCCTCCCAGACTTGTATGACCAAAAAATCTCCAAAGTGCATCTTTTCATAAAGGTATGTGAGAAGTGTCTGGAGGAGGAGAAGTGGGAATCTAAATCTGCATGTACATCAGATAAAAGACATTGCAAGTCAGCTTGAAAGACAAAACATGACTATACAACAAGATATTTAATCCATTGCCTAGAAATTACCAAGTAGTGATGAAATGAACAAGAAAGCAAGTTTTCATTTTGTGATCAGTTGCTTGCAAGACTGTAAACTGCATAATACTGAACAGCAAAATCTCTCAGTCAAGCATCTGCTTGTAAGACCAGAAGAAAAGGAAGAAATGCTTCGTTTACAGTGGCTTGGATCATTCTGCAACCCAATTATCACTGGAAAGGAGACAAGACAAGCCTGGTAGATTGCATTCCAAAAGTGATGACTCGCTTCAGGTCAATATAAGAAAAGGCCAGAAAGAACATAACACAGTGAATGCAGGAACAAATGGGCCACCAGATGGTGTCTGTTTTGAATCTGCAGAAGCTTCTGCTTTCATTAAAGAGAAAGACAGGTTTGCTGAACAGAATGATTGTAAATCTACATTTTACTTGGCTAACAGACAAAAGATCACCTCAGCCAGAAGAAGCTCTGTGAAATTCTACTGTGAATTAGGCAAAGAAGAGGTGTTCATTTTAAGAATCAAAGATGCCTTATACGTTTCAGACCTGGAAACAAGTCTACTCTCAGTAAAATATATCACAGAGAATATATGTGATGTAAGATTGAACGCCAATCATTTTTATGTAATTAAGAATTGAGAACTGCTTATGAAAAGTACTCTTAGATCTATTTGAACTGGACTGTGCAGAAGATGAAGCAAAAGCAGCAGAGAATTGCAGTCACAAAAATTTTGCGACCAAATGCACTGAAAATGGGGCATAGAGTCCCAGATTAAATTAGAAGGTGTAGACAAAGTACTAAAGTTGCAGCCATGTGTGAATCATTCCAGGTATGCATGTTGTATAAATGCCAAAGGCACTCAAGCCAATAAATGTGGAGAGAAAAGAAAAAGAGTGTACAGTGACATTTGTGGGGTTGGATGAACTGATTAGATTTTTACAAGTCTGATTTTTGAGCTTAGTTTCTCTAGTACAGATTTGGGCTACTTAAAGTTATAATAACCACAGTACAAAGCAATCTGATGGCAACACAAAGTTAGATATATATGTATATCTTTAATGCTAGCCAGTGGCCATTCAGATTTTTATAATCCTAGATTTGCTCCTACACCAGATGAGCTGAAGGTAAGTGTTTTACTTCCAGAAGCATCTCACTCCCATTTCTAGGAAAGAAAGCAAGGAAGCAAGGAAGCAAAAAGCAAGAAAGAAAATATTGCAACACAAAACAATCAACTATTTTGCTGCCAAGTTTCAGCGTTGCAGTTAGAAGGTATTGGGAGGCAGAAATTGACTGCTGGAGCTACATGCAAGCCATGGGCACCCCTGCCCTAGCAGATGTCTATTGCTGGCGGACTATTCAATATCAACCATGGTTTTATTTGATGCCATTTTGAGGGAATATGAATTGGCTATACTGTGCTATGCTGTGCTACCCTACGCTGTATTATAATATATTAATCCTTTGCTGCTGATGAATAGAACTTGGAAAGTAATGGTGGGCCGTCCCTGCTCTTTCA